>NC_083700.1:9721171-19721171 GCF_033118175.1 Dama dama
GCCCTCTGTCGTCGCCGGGCGCTCGGTCGCCACGGCGGAGCGACGGCCTCCTTGGCCACCCCACGGCCTTGCCCGACCATAGCCGGATCTTGCGGCCCGCCCGCCCACAGGGGCTGCCTCAGTGGGCTCCTAGGCTCGCGACGCCCCCGCGGCGCGGCGCGGCACAGCGCCGTGACGCCTGCAGGCGGCTGGCTCCCGTGTCCCCCTGTCGTCGTGGGAAGTGGCCTCGCCCAGCGCACGGTGGAGAAGGGCTTTGGCCAGCTGGCTGCTGGAAGCCGCGTGCCCCGCGTTGCCCCCCGGCGGTGAGGGCGGAGGCGTTCGCGGGCCGCGGCGGGGAGCGAACGGCCGGGGGACCGCAAGGCCGCGGGAGCGCCGCCCCGGGGCGGTGGGGCCGGTGGACCCCGGCCGCTGCGTAGAGCTGGCGCGGATGGGCTTGCTGGTGGGCTGCTGGTGGCGCCGGCGGCGGCGCAGAGCCTCCCGCTGACGGGGCGTCGGGGCAGGGATGCGGCGGCGGCGGCGGCGAGAGTGTGCTGGGGCGAGCCCGGGGCCGGCGTCTGGCGGCGGCCCGGGCTGAGCAGCGTTGGTGGTATAGTGGTGAGCATAGCTGCCTTCCAAGCAGTTGACCCGGGTTCGATTCCCGGCCAACGCAGCGGGCCGACCTTTTGCTGAGGTCCGCCGCCCTCCCGGCAGGGGCGTTCGGGGCAGAGAGAGCTGGGAGCAGGGAGCCAGGCAGCTGGCGCGCGGCTTTGGGCGTGTGTGCGAGAAGCCGGTGGCGCGCGCAGTGTTTTGAGGCTGCTGAGAGCAAGACGGCCCGCCAGGGCAGGCGGACTGACAGGGCCGGCGGGCGGCTGGACTTGCCTTGCAAAGGCCGGGTGTGGGCACCACGGTGGCGCGGGCCGGCGGGACGGCGGGCGGCCCGGAGGCGCTGGGTTCGGCAGGAGCAGGCGAGGGCCGAACCCCGACGCTCCCTGGTGGTCTAGTGGTTAGGATTCGGCGCTCTCACCGCCGCGGCCCGGGTTCGATTCCCGGTCAGGGAAGCCTTTCTTCTTCCCCTCCGCCCGCCACCTGCCGATCTCCTCGCCGGCGACCCCACCACCCTTTTAGCCTACGCTTGCTCAGCGCTGCGACAGAGGCCCCGGGACCCTGCAGCTCCAGCCCAAGCGCGATTCAGGCCACCCCCGCCGTCCCCCGGGGCAAACCTTTTGGCCGCAGTGGCCACCTCGCGCCGCTTCCACCACGACCCGCCTGAGGCCTCCCAGCCCCAGCCCCCGCCCCCTCCCTCCTGAGGGGCGGCGGCTGCTGCCCCTGGTGGCAGCGGCGATGCTCCTGGGCTTGTGCTGGTTCTCCTGCTGGCAGTGGTGCTGGGGAGGAGGTGGGGTCGGACAGGGCGGGTGGGGGTAGGGGTCGGGGCGTGGGCTGTGGTGGTCGCCAGCGCGGGCCGGCAGCGGCCGCGGCGGTGGCCACAGCCGAGGACGAGCGAGGGGGATCTGGCTCTGGGAGTGGGGCCAGTGGCCACGGACACGCCTGCCTCCCCATGTCCCGCATGCCAGCCACCTCTCTGGGCGGCTTGGCCATTGAGTGCCAGGTCCCGGGCTGGCTGCGACTCCCGTGCGCCGCTGGTGACTCCAAGAGGGTTCTGGTCCTGAGTGGGCTCTGGGAGGCGGACCACGGCGCCCGGGAGGCATCGGTATCGATGGGTTCAGTCGCTCAGGGCACTGCAGCAGCCCAGGCTTCCCTGGCCATCACCAACTCCTGCAGCGTGCTCAAACTCAGGTCCAGCGAGTCGGCGATGCCGTCCAACCATCTCACCTTCTGGCGTGTCGTGTCGTCCCCGTCTCCTCCTGCCTTCCGTCGAGGTCTTTTCCAGGGAGTCAGTCCTTTGCGTCAGGTGGCCAGAGGACTGACTGAAGTGTCAGCTTCAGCCTCAGGGCTTCCAATGAATATTCAGGACTGATTTCCTCTAGGATTGACTGGTTGGATCTCCTGGCAGTCCAAGGGACTCTCAAGAGTCTTCTCCAACAGCGCAGTTCAAAAGCATCGCTTCTTCAGCGCTCAGCTTTCTTTATGCTGCAACTCTCACATCTGTCCGTGACTGCTGGACAGACCGTGGCTTTCACGAGATGGACCCTCGTGGCAGAGTCATGTCTCTGCTTTTCGACATGCTGTCTAGCTTAGTCAGAGCTTTTCTCCCAAGAGGCGGACGTCTTTTAATTTCATGGCCGCGGCCACCATCTGCAGTGATTTGGGGGAGCCCCCCCCCCCCACCTCAGTGAAGTCTCACCCGGTTTCCATTGTTTCCCCATCTGTTTGCCATGAAGTGATGGGACCGGATGCCACGAGCTTAGTTTTCTGAATGTTGAGTTGGAAGCCAACTTTGTCATTTTCCTCTTTCACTTTCATCAAGAGGCTCTTGAGTTCTTCTTCGCTCTCCCCGAGGCAAAGGGGTGAAGACGAATGTGGGCCTGTGCTGCGAGTCACAGCACCGCGCGGGGGAAGTGAGGGAGCACGCAGGTCCCGGCGGGGCGGGCCGGCCGGGAAAACCCAGCCAACCAGCTGGGAGGTGGCAGATGCGCCCCAGGCAGTGATGCCGGCCAGGGTGGGCAAGCCGACCAACATGGTGTTTCCCTTGCCTGACCACAGCTCTCAATCCTCCCGGAGTGAGGCAAGGTTTACCAGATGTCCCTCCCCGACAACGAACCAAAGGTGGGCACCTGGCTGCACACACACACACACACACACACACACACACACACACACACACACACACACACAGAGCGCCCTGTTCCACGCACCCCTGCCCTAGATATGACATCTCCTACTTTGCCATTCTCTCCAATCTGTCTGTCCAGGATCAACTCCATCCCTCTCCACAGACTGTCATCGACGTCCCCAGGAACTCTCGCCGGGGGTCGTCGCCACCCACAATCTCCTCTTAGCCCAAGCTTGAGCCCGTCTATAACCCCAAAGGGTTTCACGACTGTTGAAGGACTGTGTCCTTTGGGGGGTGGGGGGGTGGGGGAGTGGACGGCCGACGAAGGGCACCATCGTGCGGCGAGGGCGGCACGCTCGGGGGCGACGGGACAAAGCTGAGTCCCCTGGGCCAAAGGAGAACCTGTGACCTGACGCGTGCTAGCCATCGCCGCAGGAGGTTTCCTCGACGCCCCTGCCGGGGCCGTGGGCGTCAGCGTGCGTGGGTGAGAGTGCGGGACGAAGCTGCCTGGGGCCATGGCTGGTGGGTGCTCCCACGAGGATCAGGGACCGGGGCAGAGCCATCGCAGGGAGAGGGGGCGGCAGCGAGCCGGGTGCGGGGAGGCAGGCCCAGGGGTGCTTGGGCGTGGCGTCTGCGTGGAGGGCCGGCGGGAAGGGGAGGCATGGGACTCGCGGGGACCTGGCCGAGAGATGGGCCGGCCACTCGAGCAGGGCCTCTGCAGAAGCATGGAGGCGGTGGCGACGCCGTGCCAGGCACCCGTGTGAGGCTGGGACAGGTGTGCGGTCGGGGTGGGCGGGTGGCAGGGGTGGGTCTGCGGAGCTGGAGGCAGGCCCGCACTGGTGAACGCCAGGGCAGGGGAGGGCGTGTGAGGGATGGCCCGGGGCTGCAGGGGGACGGTGGCGGGTAGATGGGGCCCGAGCCTGGGGCCTGGCGGGAGAGGCAGAGGGCAGGCGGTGACCCTGAGGGGGCTGTGGCGTGAGGGAGGTGGTGGGAGAGCACGCCGTGTGGGCGGGCTGGCGGGTGAGCGTGCGTGCCACCCTGGCGCGCGGTGCCGCAGGTTGCTCAGGCTCGGCGGTGGGCTGGGGCTCCGGGCGCTGGCTAGCACGCTGGCAAGCGAGCCACAGAAACGGAGCGCCAGACGGGGGCCAGACCCGGTCGGAACAGGGTGGGCCCACCGTCCCGCCCCAGAGACCCAAGTCCCCACTCATCAGGACCAGATGTCCAGTCTCGGGTGTGCCATTGCTGGGGGATCAGGGTGGGATGGTGGGTGGTGGTTGGCAGCGGGGATGCCTGGGGTTTCATGAGGACCAAAGAGAGCTCCCATCTGACCGAGCACACCCCGTCCTGGGTACACACCCGCAGAGAACTAACCTCGGAGAGGTCTAAAGGTCCGTACTCGCCCTGCACACTGCAGCACTACTTGCCATAGCCACGACACGGAAGAAACCCCAGTGCCCATCCTCGAACGGCGGGCCCAAGAAGACGTGGCATAGATGTCCCAAGGAACGATCACTCGGTCCTAAAGAGAAAAGGAAAGGATTGCCATTTGTCACAAGCAATGATGGACCTAGAGACTCTTAGACTTGGTGAAGAACGTCAGACCGAGTTGGACAGAAGCATGTGGAACGTGTAAAAGAATACAAAACGAACCTATTTGCCGAAGAGAGACCGGCTCACGCAGAAAACCGCCTTAGTGTAACGCAGGCGGAAGGGCAGCGGTGGAGGGATGACTCTGGAGCTGCAACGAACAGATACGCAGGACCGCCTATAATGGGAGACGCACCAAGGTTATCCAGTTCAACACAGGCAATAAGAGTCAGTACCCTGTAATAACCTCAAGCGGAAAAGAGTCTGAAAACATACATGAAATCTGAAATCTGTACCTGGGAAACAGAATCACGTTGCAGTCCATCGGAAAGGAGCACAATGTTGGAAATCCACTCTACTCGCACAACAACCGCTACTATGACTTTGGAGTGAGCTTTCAAAAGGACACGGAATACATAGGTAACTAAGTAAGCGGGAGACAGGCGAGCGGGGTCCGTATCCGTGAAAGGCTCAACTCTTCATTCAGAAAGGCACATGCAAACCCCACGGTCGTAGCAGCACCGTTTGCCGTAGCCAAGACGGGGAGAAACCCCTAGTGCCCATCCCCAGCGGCTCACCCACGGAGACGCGCTGTCAGAGAAAGGGAGAGGACGCGATGTCACTGAGCCGTCCACAAGAGTCACATAGTGTCACTGGCAGCAACAGCAGCCGGAGCTGCAGAATATGACCCTTGGTGAGGGGAGTCAAACAGACAAGGTCACAGATGGGTGGAATCGAAAGTGTGGTACACATTCATCCCTGTGCCAAGCAGCGACAGCCCCCGAGACACAGGAAAGCAGCTTCGGGCTTCCCAAGGGCAAAGTCAGGGATGGAGGGATGAATGAAGAGCCGGGCTCAACGGACATACCGTACTAGTGCTGAGTAGAAAGGAGACGACCAGCAAAGACACACAGGCTACCACAGGGAATAGGATGCAATCTCCTGTCACCCCCTGTAATGGAAAGCGATCTGAAAACATCATCCTACACACACAGGACGGAATCACGACGCTGTCCAGTGGAAACGGACACCACGGTGTAGACCAGCTACACTTCCAGAACAACATCTACTGCTCCCTGGAAGTCAATCCGTCGAGGATCCGTCCAGCAATAGGAAAAAGAAGAGCTTACGCTGTGATCCAGCAAACCCAATCCCGGGTACCCATCGGGAAAAGACATCACCCCTGATGGGAAGAGATGCAGGCATCCCCCAGGGTCATCGCAGCCCTCTGTGCCAGAGCCGAGACATGGGGAACGCCCAAGTGCCCGGCGGCACGAGAAGAAGAGGTATATGTGTACCGTGGAATATGACGCAGCCGTCAAGAAGGAGCGGCCATCGCCACGGGCCGCGACGCTGGACGGACCCACAGAAGGGTCCACTGAGTGAAGTGAGTCGGGTGGAGAGGGACAAAGCTCTGTGGACTCTGCCAACGAATGCAAATGAATCTATGTGCAAAGGGGAAAACGACCTTCAGACATAGAAAACGTCCATAGGGCTACCCGAGGGGAAAGGCAGCGGACGGACGAAGTTGGAGTCGGATCAAGAGAGAGGAACTAGTATACCTACAGGAGATGAGCAACAAAGCTTTCCTCTGTAGCATGAGATCTGTATTCGTATCTCGCCTTAACCTACACTGGAAAATCACCTGGAAAAGAACAGGGGACTGAATCACTGTGCCGTGCACCTGAGACTAACCCAGGAAAGGAAATCAGTTCTACTGGCGTTGGAAGAAGCAGAAAAAGGAACAGGCCAAGGGTTGGGGTCGGGGTTGGGGGGAGACGGGCCAGTGGGACAAAGGCAGAGGCGGGTTCCTTGACAAGAGTAGGATTTGGGATGGCTCATGGAGGAGGAACCGGGCTTTTGTGTGTGTGTGTGTGTGTGTGTGTGTGTGTGTGTGTTTGCGCGCGGGCGGGGGGGTGTGGAGTGGAGATGGGGGAGGTGGGGAGCAGGGGTGGGTGGAATGGGTGCGTTTGGGGGAGAAGGGGGATGGTGAGGGTGCAGGCTGAGGTGGTGTTACTGGCGGAGCAGGGCTGATGCTGAGGTGAGGCGGGCAAGAGGGTTCCAGGGGAGGGGGTGGTGTGTGAGGTGGTGAGGGCGTTGCGGTTGGAAACCGATCTGGGCCCAGGGCCGGGAGCGTGTGGACTTCTGCAGGAACTCCTCCTGCTAGATGATGCTCCAGGGACACTCCAGGGAAAAGGGAGGTATCCTTGCCAGATGTGGCAACTTCCTTGCTCCTGGCTGTGCAAACGGAGGGTGATTGATTCTCGGAGTGTGGGGAGAGTGAGCCAGGGAGCTTGGAGACAGACGTTGGGAAAGGTGAAGAGGTGGGGCCGGCGGCTGCCAGGGCTGGGGTGTGCCTTCCAGCGCAATCCGTGAGCCACCGGCTGGGTCCGGGTGAGGAAGCCAGCAACCACAAGGGAGGTGCCTGGGCACACGGGGGGGCTGAGCCCGCAGGGCTTGGGGCCACAGCGGCTTGGCAGCAGGGCCGTGTGTGGGGGCGGGAGGGGTCGTGGGCAGCTGCGTGGGAGAGGCAGCGGGCGGCAGGTAACAGCCAGCGGTTGCAGGAGCGCTCCCTTGAGCGCCTTGGAGCGGGCAGACCTAGCTCGGCTCTGAGACTGCAGTGCGGGACCAAAAGGGGACGCTGGGGTTGCATGGGCCGGGAATCGAACCCGGGCCTCCCGCGTGGCAGGCGAGAATTCTACCACTGAACCACCCATGCACCGGTGGCCGCCGCCGCCCGACGCCGCCCCAGAGGCGCTGGCCAACACCCGCCCGTCACTGCTCACCGCTCGCCCAGTGGGCATCTGTCTGCTCCATCGGAGCAGGAGACCACGGGCGGCCGACCTCAAAGCCAGGGTCCGGGCACGTGCAGGACCCCAGGGCGCGGCGCTCTCGGAGGGACCCCGGGGCGGCGGGCCGCCGGCCCACTCGGCCGGTCCCGCGCCTTCTGCGCCGACCACGGCCGCCGCGACGCTGTCGGTGTCGCCCGAGGGGGCCAGGAGCCGACGCCGTCTGCCCGGCGCCGGAATCCCAGGCGCAGGCAGGCGCTGCGTGGTCGCCGCGGCCGCGCGCCGACGTTCCTCTCAGCGACCTGCCGGGTCCCGACCCAAAACCCCTCTGGCGGGCTGGCTTTCCGGCAGGGGCGGGATGGAGCGTGCCATTGCGGGCGGGGGCCGGGACCCCGGGCTCGGCCTGTGCTGGATGCTCGCGAGCGCGGGAGCGCGACTCCCCGGGGCGCCCCCGCCGCCGTCCCGAGCGGCGCTCAGGCCCGAGGACCCAAAGGCGTGTGAGCCTGGCTCCTGCGCTCTGGCCGACGGCGCTCACCGGCGCTCCGCTCTGACAGGGTGGGTGGTGGTGGTGGTGAGGAGGGGCCCTTGGGCAGAGCGGCTCCTGGCTCGGGGACTGCCGGCTGAGGCAGGGAGCACGCCAGGCCGGGCTTGGCTCCGGCCCGGGCGGCGGCTTCCCCCCCCGGGAACGGGCGCGGTGGCGCCGAGGGCCGGGGCGCGCGGGCTGGGCGCCTGTGGGTGGGCTGGACGGGCACGCAGGGCTTCCGCTCCCACGCCAGCCGAGCGCCCTTCCCGGGACGGGTTCGTGCACGGAAGGCCGGTGTTCGCCGGCCCGCAGCAAGGATGCGTGGCGCGCGTCCCGGGCGGGAGGCAGGCAGGTGTGGCCCGGCCGAGGCCGCAAGGCGGAGAAGCGTGGAGGGCACGCAGCAGCCCCCTGGCGGGCAAGGCGCGGGGGCTCGGCCGCCTGGGTGTGGCTGGGTGGCGCAGGCGGGCCGGCGGCGCGGGCGCGGGCGACAGGGTGCCGGCCGGAGGGAGAGCGGCCGGGGGCGGACGTGGAAGCAAGGCTGCGAGAGCGAGTTGGCCGTTCAGCAGGCAGAAGTCGCAGCGCCCGCGAAGCGAGGAGGGCTTGCCACCCGCCGCGGGGCCGCGCGCGTCGGCGCCGACGGGGGCGGGGCGGGGCGGGGTGGGGCCTTGCGAGTGGGAGGGTGGGCGAGGGTGCGCGAGGCGCAGGCGGGGAGGCCGGAAAAGCAGCAGCTGCAGCCGCAGCCAGCTGAGGAGGAAAGATGCGCTGAGAAGGACTGAAGGTTCCTGGTTGTGGGGTGCAGGTGGCGGGGGGGGGGGGGGGGGGCGCGGGCGTGTGTGGAGAAAGGCTGTGGCGCGGGGAGGACGGGTGCGTTTGTCCGGCGGGCCAAAAGGCTGGCTTGTCAGGAGTGGGATTCGAACCCACGCCTCCAGGGGAGACTGCGACCTGAACGCAGCGCCTTAGACCGCTCGGCCATCCTGACGGCGGGCCTGGGCGGGCGCGTGGCCGCTCGCCTGGCTGAGACCCGACGCGGCGCGAGCCCCGGCGCCCGTGGCGGGCCGCGCGGTGCGCCGCGCCAGGCAGGCAGGCATGCAGGCAGGCAGGCAGGCAGGCGGCCGTCTGTTGTGGGTGAGCGACGGGGCCGGCCGAGGCGCCCGGCTGCGCCGCCGGTCGCGCCCCGGACCCAGCCCGGCCCTTGGCGGGCCGTCCCCTCCTCACCCGCGCCCCTCCTCGCCAGACGCGGGCCGGCGCGCGCCCACCGTGTCCTCGCAGCCTCGCTTGCCTTCTCGGACCCCCTTCTCCCGGCGGAATGGCCGCGTTGGAGGCAAGAGGCGGCGCGCACGAGGAGTGTCCAGTGCCCCGGGGGGTCCGGGTCCGTGTCGGGGTCGCGGGCCGCCTCTGTGACTGAGGCGGTTGGTTTGGTGGGCGGTCGGGTCGGGGCCCGTGGTGGGCACGGGGAGGCGTGGGCAGGCAGCCCGAGAGCCCGAGAGGGGCCGGGCGGCAGGGCGGTCGCCGCCGTCCTCGTTAGTATAGTGGTGAGTATCCCCGCCTGTCACGCGGGAGACCGGGGTTCGATTCCCCGACGGGGAGGCAACACAGCCTTTTTGGTGGCCGCGGTGGCGCTCTGTCCTGCCGCCTGGCCCCCAAGGGCCCTTCGTCTCCTCCGTCCGCCTTTGGACCAGGCGCCTGGCCACCGCCGACCCCCTCTACCGGTGCAGCCCTCCAGCCTGAGCCCTCTGTCGTCGCCGGGCGCTCGGTCGCCACGGCGGAGCGACGGCCTCCTTGGCCACCCCACGGCCTTGCCCGACCATAGCCGGATCTTGCGGCCCGCCCGCCCACAGGGGCTGCCTCAGTGGGCTCCTAGGCTCGCGACGCCCCCGCGGCGCGGCGCGGCACAGCGCCGTGACGCCTGCAGGCGGCTGGCTCCCGTGTCCCCCTGTCGTCGTGGGAAGTGGCCTCGCCCAGCGCACGGTGGAGAAGGGCTTTGGCCAGCTGGCTGCTGGAAGCCGCGTGCCCCGCGTTGCCCCCCGGCGGTGAGGGCGGAGGCGTTCGCGGGCCGCGGCGGGGAGCGAACGGCCGGGGGACCGCAAGGCCGCGGGAGCGCCGCCCCGGGGCGGTGGGGCCGGTGGACCCCGGCCGCTGCGTAGAGCTGGCGCGGATGGGCTTGCTGGTGGGCTGCTGGTGGCGCCGGCGGCGGCGCAGAGCCTCCCGCTGACGGGGCGTCGGGGCAGGGATGCGGCGGCGGCGGCGGCGAGAGTGTGCTGGGGCGAGCCCGGGGCCGGCGTCTGGCGGCGGCCCGGGCTGAGCAGCGTTGGTGGTATAGTGGTGAGCATAGCTGCCTTCCAAGCAGTTGACCCGGGTTCGATTCCCGGCCAACGCAGCGGGCCGACCTTTTGCTGAGGTCCGCCGCCCTCCCGGCAGGGGCGTTCGGGGCAGAGAGAGCTGGGAGCAGGGAGCCAGGCAGCTGGCGCGCGGCTTTGGGCGTGTGTGCGAGAAGCCGGTGGCGCGCGCAGTGTTTTGAGGCTGCTGAGAGCAAGACGGCCCGCCAGGGCAGGCGGACTGACAGGGCCGGCGGGCGGCTGGACTTGCCTTGCAAAGGCCGGGTGTGGGCACCACGGTGGCGCGGGCCGGCGGGACGGCGGGCGGCCCGGAGGCGCTGGGTTCGGCAGGAGCAGGCGAGGGCCGAACCCCGACGCTCCCTGGTGGTCTAGTGGTTAGGATTCGGCGCTCTCACCGCCGCGGCCCGGGTTCGATTCCCGGTCAGGGAAGCCTTTCTTCTTCCCCTCCGCCCGCCACCTGCCGATCTCCTCGCCGGCGACCCCACCACCCTTTTAGCCTACGCTTGCTCAGCGCTGCGACAGAGGCCCCGGGACCCTGCAGCTCCAGCCCAAGCGCGATTCAGGCCACCCCCGCCGTCCCCCGGGGCAAACCTTTTGGCCGCAGTGGCCACCTCGCGCCGCTTCCACCAAGACCCGCCTGAGGCCTCCCAGCCCCAGCCCCCGCCCCCTCCCTCCTGAGGGGCGGCGGCTGCTGCCCCTGGTGGCAGCGGCGATGCTCCTGGGCTTGTGCTGGTTCTCCTGCTGGCAGTGGTGCTGGGGAGGAGGTGGGGTCGGACAGGGCGGGTGGGGGTAGGGGTCGGGGCGTGGGCTGTGGTGGTCGCCAGCGCGGGCCGGCAGCGGCCGCGGCGGTGGCCACAGCCGAGGACGAGCGAGGGGGATCTGGCTCTGGGAGTGGGGCCAGTGGCCACGGACACGCCTGCCTCCCCATGTCCCGCATGCCAGCCACCTCTCTGGGCGGCTTGGCCATTGAGTGCCAGGTCCCGGGCTGGCTGCGACTCCCGTGCGCCGCTGGTGACTCCAAGAGGGTTCTGGTCCTGAGTGGGCTCTGGGAGGCGGACCACGGCGCCCGGGAGGCATCGGTATCGATGGGTTCAGTCGCTCAGGGCACTGCAGCAGCCCAGGCTTCCCTGGCCATCACCAACTCCTGCAGCGTGCTCAAACTCAGGTCCAGCGAGTCGGCGATGCCGTCCAACCATCTCACCTTCTGGCGTGTCGTGTCGTCCCCGTCTCCTCCTGCCTTCCGTCGAGGTCTTTTCCAGGGAGTCAGTCCTTTGCGTCAGGTGGCCAGAGGACTGACTGAAGTGTCAGCTTCAGCCTCAGGGCTTCCAATGAATATTCAGGACTGATTTCCTCTAGGATTGACTGGTTGGATCTCCTGGCAGTCCAAGGGACTCTCAAGAGTCTTCTCCAACAGCGCAGTTCAAAAGCATCGCTTCTTCAGCGCTCAGCTTTCTTTATGCTGCAACTCTCACATCTGTCCGTGACTGCTGGACAGACCGTGGCTTTCACGAGATGGACCCTCGTGGCAGAGTCATGTCTCTGCTTTTCGACATGCTGTCTAGCTTAGTCAGAGCTTTTCTCCCAAGAGGCGGACGTCTTTTAATTTCATGGCCGCGGCCACCATCTGCAGTGATTTGGGGGAGCCCCCCCCCCCCACCTCAGTGAAGTCTCACCCGGTTTCCATTGTTTCCCCATCTGTTTGCCATGAAGTGATGGGACCGGATGCCACGAGCTTAGTTTTCTGAATGTTGAGTTGGAAGCCAACTTTGTCATTTTCCTCTTTCACTTTCATCAAGAGGCTCTTGAGTTCTTCTTCGCTCTCCCCGAGGCAAAGGGGTGAAGACGAATGTGGGCCTGTGCTGCGAGTCACAGCACCGCGCGGGGGAAGTGAGGGAGCACGCAGGTCCCGGCGGGGCGGGCCGGCCGGGAAAACCCAGCCAACCAGCTGGGAGGTGGCAGATGCGCCCCAGGCAGTGATGCCGGCCAGGGTGGGCAAGCCGACCAACATGGTGTTTCCCTTGCCTGACCACAGCTCTCAATCCTCCCGGAGTGAGGCAAGGTTTACCAGATGTCCCTCCCCGACAACGAACCAAAGGTGGGCACCTGGCTGCACACACACACACACACACACACACACACACACAGAGCGCCCTGTTCCACGCACCCCTGCCCTAGATATGACATCTCCTACTTTGCCATTCTCTCCAATCTGTCTGTCCAGGATCAACTCCATCCCTCTCCACAGACTGTCATCGACGTCCCCAGGAACTCTCGCCGGGGGTCGTCGCCACCCACAATCTCCTCTTAGCCCAAGCTTGAGCCCGTCTATAACCCCAAAGGGTTTCACGACTGTTGAAGGACTGTGTCCTTTGGGGGGTGGGGGGGTGGGGGAGTGGACGGCCGACGAAGGGCACCATCGTGCGGCGAGGGCGGCACGCTCGGGGGCGACGGGACAAAGCTGAGTCCCCTGGGCCAAAGGAGAACCTGTGACCTGACGCGTGCTAGCCATCGCCGCAGGAGGTTTCCTCGACGCCCCTGCCGGGGCCGTGGGCGTCAGCGTGCGTGGGTGAGAGTGCGGGACGAAGCTGCCTGGGGCCATGGCTGGTGGGTGCTCCCACGAGGATCAGGGACCGGGGCAGAGCCATCGCAGGGAGAGGGGGCGGCAGCGAGCCGGGTGCGGGGAGGCAGGCCCAGGGGTGCTTGGGCGTGGCGTCTGCGTGGAGGGCCGGCGGGAAGGGGAGGCATGGGACTCGCGGGGACCTGGCCGAGAGATGGGCCGGCCACTCGAGCAGGGCCTCTGCAGAAGCATGGAGGCGGTGGCGACGCCGTGCCAGGCACCCGTGTGAGGCTGGGACAGGTGTGCGGTCGGGGTGGGCGGGTGGCAGGGGTGGGTCTGCGGAGCTGGAGGCAGGCCCGCACTGGTGAACGCCAGGGCAGGGGAGGGCGTGTGAGGGATGGCCCGGGGCTGCAGGGGGACGGTGGCGGGTAGATGGGGCCCGAGCCTGGGGCCTGGCGGGAGAGGCAGAGGGCAGGCGGTGACCCTGAGGGGGCTGTGGCGTGAGGGAGGTGGTGGGAGAGCACGCCGTGTGGGCGGGCTGGCGGGTGAGCGTGCGTGCCACCCTGGCGCGCGGTGCCGCAGGTTGCTCAGGCTCGGCGGTGGGCTGGGGCTCCGGGCGCTGGCTAGCACGCTGGCAAGCGAGCCACAGAAACGGAGCGCCAGACGGGGGCCAGACCCGGTCGGAACAGGGTGGGCCCACCGTCCCGCCCCAGAGACCCAAGTCCCCACTCATCAGGACCAGATGTCCAGTCTCGGGTGTGCCATTGCTGGGGGATCAGGGTGGGATGGTGGGTGGTGGTTGGCAGCGGGGATGCCTGGGGTTTCATGAGGACCAAAGAGAGCTCCCATCTGACCGAGCACACCCCGTCCTGGGTACACACCCGCAGAGAACTAACCTCGGAGAGGTCTAAAGGTCCGTACTCGCCCTGCACACTGCAGCACTACTTGCCATAGCCACGACACGGAAGAAACCCCAGTGCCCATCCTCGAACGGCGGGCCCAAGAAGACGTGGCATAGATGTCCCAAGGAACGATCACTCGGTCCTAAAGAGAAAAGGAAAGGATTGCCATTTGTCACAAGCAATGATGGACCTAGAGACTCTTAGACTTGGTGAAGAACGTCAGACCGAGTTGGACAGAAGCATGTGGAACGTGTAAAAGAATACAAAACGAACCTATTTGCCGAAGAGAGACCGGCTCACGCAGAAAACCGCCTTAGTGTAACGCAGGCGGAAGGGCAGCGGTGGAGGGATGACTCTGGAGCTGCAACGAACAGATACGCAGGACCGCCTATAATGGGAGACGCACCAAGGTTATCCAGTTCAACACAGGCAATAAGAGTCAGTACCCTGTAATAACCTCAAGCGGAAAAGAGTCTGAAAACATACATGAAATCTGAAATCTGTACCTGGGAAACAGAATCACGTTGCAGTCCATCGGAAAGGAGCACAATGTTGGAAATCCACTCTACTCGCACAACAACCGCTACTATGACTTTGGAGTGAGCTTTCAAAAGGACACGGAATACATAGGTAACTAAGTAAGCGGGAGACAGGCGAGCGGGGTCCGTATCCGTGAAAGGCTCAACTCTTCATTCAGAAAGGCACATGCAAACCCCACGGTCGTAGCAGCACCGTTTGCCGTAGCCAAGACGGGGAGAAACCCCTAGTGCCCATCCCCAGCGGCTCACCCACGGAGACGCGCTGTCAGAGAAAGGGAGAGGACGCGATGTCACTGAGCCGTCCACAAGAGTCACATAGTGTCACTGGCAGCAACAGCAGCCGGAGCTGCAGAATATGACCCTTGGTGAGGGGAGTCAAACAGACAAGGTCACAGATGGGTGGAATCGAAAGTGTGGTACACATTCATCCCTGTGCCAAGCAGCGACAGCCCCCGAGACACAGGAAAGCAGCTTCGGGCTTCCCAAGGGCAAAGTCAGGGACGGAGGGATGAATGAAGAGCCGGGCTCAACGGACATACCGTACTAGTGCTGAGTAGAAAGGAGACGACCAGCAAAGACACACAGGCTACCACAGGGAATAGGATGCAATCTCCTGTCACCCCCTGTAATGGAAAGCGATCTGAAAACATCATCCTACACACACAGGACGGAATCACGACGCTGTCCAGTGGAAACGGACACCACGGTGTAGACCAGCTACACTTCCAGAACAACATCTACTGCTCCCTGGAAGTCAATCCGTCGAGGATCCGTCCAGCAATAGGAAAAAGAAGAGCTTACGCTGTGATCCAGCAAACCCAATCCCGGGTACCCATCGGGAAAAGACATCACCCCTGATGGGAAGAGATGCAGGCATCCCCCAGGGTCATCGCAGCCCTCTGTGCCAGAGCCGAGACATGGGGAACGCCCAAGTGCCCGGCGGCACGAGAAGAAGAGGTATATGTGTACCGTGGAATATGACGCAGCCGTCAAGAAGGAGCGGCCATCGCCACGGGCCGCGACGCTGGACGGACCCACAGAAGGGTCCACTGAGTGAAGTGAGTCGGGTGGAGAGGGACAAAGCTCTGTGGACTCTGCCAACGAATGCAAATGAATCTATGTGCAAAGGGGAAAACGACCTTCAGACATAGAAAACGTCCATAGGGCTACCCGAGGGGAAAGGCAGCGGACGGACGAAGTTGGAGTCGGATCAAGAGAGAGGAACTAGTATACCTACAGGAGATGAGCAACAAAGCTTTCCTCTGTAGCATGAGATCTGTATTCGTATCTCGCCTTAACCTACACTGGAAAATCACCTGGAAAAGAACAGGGGACTGAATCACTGTGCCGTGCACCTGAGACTAACCCAGGAAAGGAAATCAGTTCTACTGGCGTTGGAAGAAGCAGAAAAAGGAACAGGCCAAGGGTTGGGGTCGGGGTTGGGGGGAGACGGGCCAGTGGGACAAAGGCAGAGGCGGGTTCCTTGACAAGAGTAGGATTTGGGATGGCTCATGGAGGAGGAACCGGGCTTTTGTGTGTGTGTGTGTGTGTGTGTGTGTGTGTGTGTGTGTGTTGCGCGCGGGCGGGGGGGTGTGGAGTGGAGATGGGGGAGGTGGGGAGCAGGGGTGGGTGGAATGGGTGCGTTTGGGGGAGAAGGGGGATGGTGAGGGTGCAGGCTGAGGTGGTGTTACTGGCGGAGCAGGGCTGATGCTGAGGTGAGGCGGGCAAGAGGGTTCCAGGGGAGGGGGTGGTGTGTGAGGTGGTGAGGGCGTTGCGGTTGGAAACCGATCTGGGCCCAGGGCCGGGAGCGTGTGGACTTCTGCAGGAACTCCTCCTGCTAGATGATGCTCCAGGGACACTCCAGGGAAAAGGGAGGTATCCTTGCCAGATGTGGCAACTTCCTTGCTCCTGGCTGTGCAAACGGAGGGTGATTGATTCTCGGAGTGTGGGGAGAGTGAGCCAGGGAGCTTGGAGACAGACGTTGGGAAAGGTGAAGAGGTGGGGCCGGCGGCTGCCAGGGCTGGGGTGTGCCTTCCAGCGCAATCCGTGAGCCACCGGCTGGGTCCGGGTGAGGAAGCCAGCAACCACAAGGGAGGTGCCTGGGCACACGGGGGGGCTGAGCCCGCAGGGCTTGGGGCCACAGCGGCTTGGCAGCAGGGCCGTGTGTGGGGGCGGGAGGGGTCGTGGGCAGCTGCGTGGGAGAGGCAGCGGGCGGCAGGTAACAGCCAGCGGTTGCAGGAGCGCTCCCTTGAGCGCCTTGGAGCGGGCAGACCTAGCTCGGCTCTGAGACTGCAGTGCGGGACCAAAAGGGGACGCTGGGGTTGCATGGGCCGGGAATCGAACCCGGGCCTCCCGCGTGGCAGGCGAGAATTCTACCACTGAACCACCCATGCACCGGTGGCCGCCGCCGCCCGACGCCGCCCCAGAGGCGCTGGCCAACACCCGCCCGTCACTGCTCACCGCTCGCCCAGTGGGCATCTGTCTGCTCCATCGGAGCAGGAGACCACGGGCGGCCGACCTCAAAGCCAGGGTCCGGGCACGTGCAGGACCCCAGGGCGCGGCGCTCTCGGAGGGACCCCGGGGCGGCGGGCCGCCGGCCCACTCGGCCGGTCCCGCGCCTTCTGCGCCGACCACGGCCGCCGCGACGCTGTCGGTGTCGCCCGAGGGGGCCAGGAGCCGACGCCGTCTGCCCGGCGCCGGAATCCCAGGCGCAGGCAGGCGCTGCGTGGTCGCCGCGGCCGCGCGCCGACGTTCCTCTCAGCGACCTGCCGGGTCCCGACCCAAAACCCCTCTGGCGGGCTGGCTTTCCGGCAGGGGCGGGATGGAGCGTGCCATTGCGGGCGGGGGCCGGGACCCCGGGCTCGGCCTGTGCTGGATGCTCGCGAGCGCGGGAGCGCGACTCCCCGGGGCGCCCCCGCCGCCGCCCCGAGCGGCGCTCAGGCCCGAGGACCCAAAGGCGTGTGAGCCTGGCTCCTGCGCTCTGGCCGACGGCGCTCACCGGCGCTCCGCTCTGACAGGGTGGGTGGTGGTGGTGGTGAGGAGGGGCCCTTGGGCAGAGCGGCTCCTGGCTCGGGGACTGCCGGCTGAGGCAGGGAGCACGCCAGGCCGGGCTTGGCTCCGGCCCGGGCGGCGGCTTCCCCCCCGGGAACGGGCGCGGTGGCGCCGAGGGCCGGGGCGCGCGGGCTGGGCGCCTGTGGGTGGGCTGGACGGGCACGCAGGGCTTCCGCTCCCACGCCAGCCGAGCGCCCTTCCCGGGACGGGTTCGTGCACGGAAGGCCGGTGTTCGCCGGCCCGCAGCAAGGATGCGTGGCGCGCGTCCCGGGCGGGAGGCAGGCAGGTGTGGCCCGGCCGAGGCCGCAAGGCGGAGAAGCGTGGAGGGCACGCAGCAGCCCCCTGGCGGGCAAGGCGCGGGGGCTCGGCCGCCTGGGTGTGGCTGGGTGGCGCAGGCGGGCCGGCGGCGCGGGCGCGGGCGACAGGGTGCCGGCCGGAGGGAGAGCGGCCGGGGGCGGACGTGGAAGCAAGGCTGCGAGAGCGAGTTGGCCGTTCAGCAGGCAGAAGTCGCAGCGCCCGCGAAGCGAGGAGGGCTTGCCACCCGCCGCGGGGCCGCGCGCGTCGGCGCCGACGGGGGCGGGGCGGGGCGGGGTGGGGCCTTGCGAGTGGGAGGGTGGGCGAGGGTGCGCGAGGCGCAGGCGGGGAGGCCGGAAAAGCAGCAGCTGCAGCCGCAGCCAGCTGAGGAGGAAAGATGCGCTGAGAAGGACTGAAGGTTCCTGGTTGTGGGGTGCAGGTGGCGGGGGGGGGGGGGGGGGGGGGCGCGGGCGTGTGTGGAGAAAGGCTGTGGCGCGGGGAGGACGGGTGCGTTTGTCCGGCGGGCCAAAAGGCTGGCTTGTCAGGAGTGGGATTCGAACCCACGCCTCCAGGGGAGACTGCGACCTGAACGCAGCGCCTTAGACCGCTCGGCCATCCTGACGGCGGGCCTGGGCGGGCGCGTGGCCGCTCGCCTGGCTGAGACCCGACGCGGCGCGAGCCCCGGCGCCCGTGGCGGGCCGCGCGGTGCGCCGCGCCAGGCAGGCAGGCATGCAGGCAGGCAGGCAGGCAGGCGGCCGTCTGTTGTGGGTGAGCGACGGGGCCGGCCGAGGCGCCCGGCTGCGCCGCCGGTCGCGCCCCGGACCCAGCCCGGCCCTTGGCGGGCCGTCCCCTCCTCACCCGCGCCCCTCCTCGCCAGACGCGGGCCGGCGCGCGCCCACCGTGTCCTCGCAGCCTCGCTTGCCTTCTCGGACCCCCTTCTCCCGGCGGAATGGCCGCGTTGGAGGCAAGAGGCGGCGCGCACGAGGAGTGTCCAGTGCCCCGGGGGGTCCGGGTCCGTGTCGGGGTCGCGGGCCGCCTCTGTGACTGAGGCGGTTGGTTTGGTGGGCGGTCGGGTCGGGGCCCGTGGTGGGCACGGGGAGGCGTGGGCAGGCAGCCCGAGAGCCCGAGAGGGGCCGGGCGGCAGGGCGGTCGCCGCCGTCCTCGTTAGTATAGTGGTGAGTATCCCCGCCTGTCACGCGGGAGACCGGGGTTCGATTCCCCGACGGGGAGGCAACACAGCCTTTTTGGTGGCCGCGGTGGCGCTCTGTCCTGCCGCCTGGCCCCCAAGGGCCCTTCGTCTCCTCCGTCCGCCTTTGGACCAGGCGCCTGGCCACCGCCGACCCCCTCTACCGGTGCAGCCCTCCAGCCTGAGCCCTCTGTCGTCGCCGGGCGCTCGGTCGCCACGGCGGAGCGACGGCCTCCTTGGCCACCCCACGGCCTTGCCCGACCATAGCCGGATCTTGCGGCCCGCCCGCCCACAGGGGCTGCCTCAGTGGGCTCCTAGGCTCGCGACGCCCCCGCGGCGCGGCGCGGCACAGCGCCGTGACGCCTGCAGGCGGCTGGCTCCCGTGTCCCCCTGTCGTCGTGGGAAGTGGCCTCGCCCAGCGCACGGTGGAGAAGGGCTTTGGCCAGCTGGCTGCTGGAAGCCGCGTGCCCCGCGTTGCCCCCCGGCGGTGAGGGCGGAGGCGTTCGCGGGCCGCGGCGGGGAGCGAACGGCCGGGGGACCGCAAGGCCGCGGGAGCGCCGCCCCGGGGCGGTGGGGCCGGTGGACCCCGGCCGCTGCGTAGAGCTGGCGCGGATGGGCTTGCTGGTGGGCTGCTGGTGGCGCCGGCGGCGGCGCAGAGCCTCCCGCTGACGGGGCGTCGGGGCAGGGATGCGGCGGCGGCGGCGGCGAGAGTGTGCTGGGGCGAGCCCGGGGCCGGCGTCTGGCGGCGGCCCGGGCTGAGCAGCGTTGGTGGTATAGTGGTGAGCATAGCTGCCTTCCAAGCAGTTGACCCGGGTTCGATTCCCGGCCAACGCAGCGGGCCGACCTTTTGCTGAGGTCCGCCGCCCTCCCGGCAGGGGCGTTCGGGGCAGAGAGAGCTGGGAGCAGGGAGCCAGGCAGCTGGCGCGCGGCTTTGGGCGTGTGTGCGAGAAGCCGGTGGCGCGCGCAGTGTTTTGAGGCTGCTGAGAGCAAGACGGCCCGCCAGGGCAGGCGGACTGACAGGGCCGGCGGGCGGCTGGACTTGCCTTGCAAAGGCCGGGTGTGGGCACCACGGTGGCGCGGGCCGGCGGGACGGCGGGCGGCCCGGAGGCGCTGGGTTCGGCAGGAGCAGGCGAGGGCCGAACCCCGACGCTCCCTGGTGGTCTAGTGGTTAGGATTCGGCGCTCTCACCGCCGCGGCCCGGGTTCGATTCCCGGTCAGGGAAGCCTTTCTTCTTCCCCTCCGCCCGCCACCTGCCGATCTCCTCGCCGGCGACCCCACCACCCTTTTAGCCTACGCTTGCTCAGCGCTGCGACAGAGGCCCCGGGACCCTGCAGCTCCAGCCCAAGCGCGATTCAGGCCACCCCCGCCGTCCCCCGGGGCAAACCTTTTGGCCGCAGTGGCCACCTCGCGCCGCTTCCACCACGACCCGCCTGAGGCCTCCCAGCCCCAGCCCCCGCCCCCTCCCTCCTGAGGGGCGGCGGCTGCTGCCCCTGGTGGCAGCGGCGATGCTCCTGGGCTTGTGCTGGTTCTCCTGCTGGCAGTGGTGCTGGGGAGGAGGTGGGGTCGGACAGGGCGGGTGGGGGTAGGGGTCGGGGCGTGGGCTGTGGTGGTCGCCAGCGCGGGCCGGCAGCGGCCGCGGCGGTGGCCACAGCCGAGGACGAGCGAGGGGGATCTGGCTCTGGGAGTGGGGCCAGTGGCCACGGACACGCCTGCCTCCCCATGTCCCGCATGCCAGCCACCTCTCTGGGCGGCTTGGCCATTGAGTGCCAGGTCCCGGGCTGGCTGCGACTCCCGTGCGCCGCTGGTGACTCCAAGAGGGTTCTGGTCCTGAGTGGGCTCTGGGAGGCGGACCACGGCGCCCGGGAGGCATCGGTATCGATGGGTTCAGTCGCTCAGGGCACTGCAGCAGCCCAGGCTTCCCTGGCCATCACCAACTCCTGCAGCGTGCTCAAACTCAGGTCCAGCGAGTCGGCGATGCCGTCCAACCATCTCACCTTCTGGCGTGTCGTGTCGTCCCCGTCTCCTCCTGCCTTCCGTCGAGGTCTTTTCCAGGGAGTCAGTCCTTTGCGTCAGGTGGCCAGAGGACTGACTGAAGTGTCAGCTTCAGCCTCAGGGCTTCCAATGAATATTCAGGACTGATTTCCTCTAGGATTGACTGGTTGGATCTCCTGGCAGTCCAAGGGACTCTCAAGAGTCTTCTCCAACAGCGCAGTTCAAAAGCATCGCTTCTTCAGCGCTCAGCTTTCTTTATGCTGCAACTCTCACATCTGTCCGTGACTGCTGGACAGACCGTGGCTTTCACGAGATGGACCCTCGTGGCAGAGTCATGTCTCTGCTTTTCGACATGCTGTCTAGCTTAGTCAGAGCTTTTCTCCCAAGAGGCGGACGTCTTTTAATTTCATGGCCGCGGCCACCATCTGCAGTGATTTGGGGGAGCCCCCCCCCCCACCTCAGTGAAGTCTCACCCGGTTTCCATTGTTTCCCCATCTGTTTGCCATGAAGTGATGGGACCGGATGCCACGAGCTTAGTTTTCTGAATGTTGAGTTGGAAGCCAACTTTGTCATTTTCCTCTTTCACTTTCATCAAGAGGCTCTTGAGTTCTTCTTCGCTCTCCCCGAGGCAAAGGGGTGAAGACGAATGTGGGCCTGTGCTGCGAGTCACAGCACCGCGCGGGGGAAGTGAGGGAGCACGCAGGTCCCGGCGGGGCGGGCCGGCCGGGAAAACCCAGCCAACCAGCTGGGAGGTGGCAGATGCGCCCCAGGCAGTGATGCCGGCCAGGGTGGGCAAGCCGACCAACATGGTGTTTCCCTTGCCTGACCACAGCTCTCAATCCTCCCGGAGTGAGGCAAGGTTTACCAGATGTCCCTCCCCGACAACGAACCAAAGGTGGGCACCTGGCTGCACACACACACACACACACACACACACACACACACACACACACACACACACACACACAGAGCGCCCTGTTCCACGCACCCCTGCCCTAGATATGACATCTCCTACTTTGCCATTCTCTCCAATCTGTCTGTCCAGGATCAACTCCATCCCTCTCCACAGACTGTCATCGACGTCCCCAGGAACTCTCGCCGGGGGTCGTCGCCACCCACAATCTCCTCTTAGCCCAAGCTTGAGCCCGTCTATAACCCCAAAGGGTTTCACGACTGTTGAAGGACTGTGTCCTTTGGGGGGTGGGGGGGTGGGGGAGTGGACGGCCGACGAAGGGCACCATCGTGCGGCGAGGGCGGCACGCTCGGGGGCGACGGGACAAAGCTGAGTCCCCTGGGCCAAAGGAGAACCTGTGACCTGACGCGTGCTAGCCATCGCCGCAGGAGGTTTCCTCGACGCCCCTGCCGGGGCCGTGGGCGTCAGCGTGCGTGGGTGAGAGTGCGGGACGAAGCTGCCTGGGGCCATGGCTGGTGGGTGCTCCCACGAGGATCAGGGACCGGGGCAGAGCCATCGCAGGGAGAGGGGGCGGCAGCGAGCCGGGTGCGGGGAGGCAGGCCCAGGGGTGCTTGGGCGTGGCGTCTGCGTGGAGGGCCGGCGGGAAGGGGAGGCATGGGACTCGCGGGGACCTGGCCGAGAGATGGGCCGGCCACTCGAGCAGGGCCTCTGCAGAAGCATGGAGGCGGTGGCGACGCCGTGCCAGGCACCCGTGTGAGGCTGGGACAGGTCTGCGGTCGGGGTGGGCGGGTGGCAGGGGTGGGTCTGCGGAGCTGGAGGCAGGCCCGCACTGGTGAACGCCAGGGCAGGGGAGGGCGTGTGAGGGATGGCCCGGGGCTGCAGGGGGACGGTGGCGGGTAGATGGGGCCCGAGCCTGGGGCCTGGCGGGAGAGGCAGAGGGCAGGCGGTGACCCTGAGGGGGCTGTGGCGTGAGGGAGGTGGTGGGAGAGCACGCCGTGTGGGCGGGCTGGCGGGTGAGCGTGCGTGCCACCCTGGCGCGCGGTGCCGCAGGTTGCTCAGGCTCGGCGGTGGGCTGGGGCTCCGGGCGCTGGCTAGCACGCTGGCAAGCGAGCCACAGAAACGGAGCGCCAGACGGGGGCCAGACCCGGTCGGAACAGGGTGGGCCCACCGTCCCGCCCCAGAGACCCAAGTCCCCACTCATCAGGACCAGATGTCCAGTCTCGGGTGTGCCATTGCTGGGGGATCAGGGTGGGATGGTGGGTGGTGGTTGGCAGCGGGGATGCCTGGGGTTTCATGAGGACCAAAGAGAGCTCCCATCTGACCGAGCACACCCCGTCCTGGGTACACACCCGCAGAGAACTAACCTCGGAGAGGTCTAAAGGTCCGTACTCGCCCTGCACACTGCAGCACTACTTGCCATAGCCACGACACGGAAGAAACCCCAGTGCCCATCCTCGAACGGCGGGCCCAAGAAGACGTGGCATAGATGTCCCAAGGAACGATCACTCGGTCCTAAAGAGAAAAGGAAAGGATTGCCATTTGTCACAAGCAATGATGGACCTAGAGACTCTTAGACTTGGTGAAGAACGTCAGACCGAGTTGGACAGAAGCATGTGGAACGTGTAAAAGAATACAAAACGAACCTATTTGCCGAAGAGAGACCGGCTCACGCAGAAAACCGCCTTAGTGTAACGCAGGCGGAAGGGCAGCGGTGGAGGGATGACTCTGGAGCTGCAACGAACAGATACGCAGGACCGCCTATAATGGGAGACGCACCAAGGTTATCCAGTTCAACACAGGCAATAAGAGTCAGTACCCTGTAATAACCTCAAGCGGAAAAGAGTCTGAAAACATACATGAAATCTGAAATCTGTACCTGGGAAACAGAATCACGTTGCAGTCCATCGGAAAGGAGCACAATGTTGGAAATCCACTCTACTCGCACAACAACCGCTACTATGACTTTGGAGTGAGCTTTCAAAAGGACACGGAATACATAGGTAACTAAGTAAGCGGGAGACAGGCGAGCGGGGTCCGTATCCGTGAAAGGCTCAACTCTTCATTCAGAAAGGCACATGCAAACCCCACGGTCGTAGCAGCACCGTTTGCCGTAGCCAAGACGGGGAGAAACCCCTAGTGCCCATCCCCAGCGGCTCACCCACGGAGACGCGCTGTCAGAGAAAGGGAGAGGACGCGATGTCACTGAGCCGTCCACAAGAGTCACATAGTGTCACTGGCAGCAACAGCAGCCGGAGCTGCAGAATATGACCCTTGGTGAGGGGAGTCAAACAGACAAGGTCACAGATGGGTGGAATCGAAAGTGTGGTACACATTCATCCCTGTGCCAAGCAGCGACAGCCCCCGAGACACAGGAAAGCAGCTTCGGGCTTCCCAAGGGCAAAGTCAGGGACGGAGGGATGAATGAAGAGCCGGGCTCAACGGACATACCGTACTAGTGCTGAGTAGAAAGGAGACGACCAGCAAAGACACACAGGCTACCACAGGGAATAGGATGCAATCTCCTGTCACCCCCTGTAATGGAAAGCGATCTGAAAACATCATCCTACACACACAGGACGGAATCACGACGCTGTCCAGTGGAAACGGACACCACGGTGTAGACCAGCTACACTTCCAGAACAACATCTACTGCTCCCTGGAAGTCAATCCGTCGAGGATCCGTCCAGCAATAGGAAAAAGAAGAGCTTACGCTGTGATCCAGCAAACCCAATCCCGGGTACCCATCGGGAAAAGACATCACCCCTGATGGGAAGAGATGCAGGCATCCCCCAGGGTCATCGCAGCCCTCTGTGCCAGAGCCGAGACATGGGGAACGCCCAAGTGCCCGGCGGCACGAGAAGAAGAGGTATATGTGTACCGTGGAATATGACGCAGCCGTCAAGAAGGAGCGGCCATCGCCACGGGCCGCGACGCTGGACGGACCCACAGAAGGGTCCACTGAGTGAAGTGAGTCGGGTGGAGAGGGACAAAGCTCTGTGGACTCTGCCAACGAATGCAAATGAATCTATGTGCAAAGGGGAAAACGACCTTCAGACATAGAAAACGTCCATAGGGCTACCCGAGGGGAAAGGCAGCGGACGGACGAAGTTGGAGTCGGATCAAGAGAGAGGAACTAGTATACCTACAGGAGATGAGCAACAAAGCTTTCCTCTGTAGCATGAGATCTGTATTCGTATCTCGCCTTAACCTACACTGGAAAATCACCTGGAAAAGAACAGGGGACTGAATCACTGTGCCGTGCACCTGAGACTAACCCAGGAAAGGAAATCAGTTCTACTGGCGTTGGAAGAAGCAGAAAAAGGAACAGGCCAAGGGTTGGGGTCGGGGTTGGGGGGAGACGGGCCAGTGGGACAAAGGCAGAGGCGGGTTCCTTGACAAGAGTAGGATTTGGGATGGCTCATGGAGGAGGAACCGGGCTTTTGTGTGTGTGTGTGTGTGTGTGTGTGTGTGTGTGTGTGTTTGCGCGCGGGCGGGGGGGTGTGGAGTGGAGATGGGGGAGGTGGGGAGCAGGGGTGGGTGGAATGGGTGCGTTTGGGGGAGAAGGGGGATGGTGAGGGTGCAGGCTGAGGTGGTGTTACTGGCGGAGCAGGGCTGATGCTGAGGTGAGGCGGGCAAGAGGGTTCCAGGGGAGGGGGTGGTGTGTGAGGTGGTGAGGGCGTTGCGGTTGGAAACCGATCTGGGCCCAGGGCCGGGAGCGTGTGGACTTCTGCAGGAACTCCTCCTGCTAGATGATGCTCCAGGGACACTCCAGGGAAAAGGGAGGTATCCTTGCCAGATGTGGCAACTTCCTTGCTCCTGGCTGTGCAAACGGAGGGTGATTGATTCTCGGAGTGTGGGGAGAGTGAGCCAGGGAGCTTGGAGACAGACGTTGGGAAAGGTGAAGAGGTGGGGCCGGCGGCTGCCAGGGCTGGGGTGTGCCTTCCAGCGCAATCCGTGAGCCACCGGCTGGGTCCGGGTGAGGAAGCCAGCAACCACAAGGGAGGTGCCTGGGCACACGGGGGGGCTGAGCCCGCAGGGCTTGGGGCCACAGCGGCTTGGCAGCAGGGCCGTGTGTGGGGGCGGGAGGGGTCGTGGGCAGCTGCGTGGGAGAGGCAGCGGGCGGCAGGTAACAGCCAGCGGTTGCAGGAGCGCTCCCTTGAGCGCCTTGGAGCGGGCAGACCTAGCTCGGCTCTGAGACTGCAGTGCGGGACCAAAAGGGGACGCTGGGGTTGCATGGGCCGGGAATCGAACCCGGGCCTCCCGCGTGGCAGGCGAGAATTCTACCACTGAACCACCCATGCACCGGTGGCCGCCGCCGCCCGACGCCGCCCCAGAGGCGCTGGCCAACACCCGCCCGTCACTGCTCACCGCTCGCCCAGTGGGCATCTGTCTGCTCCATCGGAGCAGGAGACCACGGGCGGCCGACCTCAAAGCCAGGGTCCGGGCACGTGCAGGACCCCAGGGCGCGGCGCTCTCGGAGGGACCCCGGGGCGGCGGGCCGCCGGCCCACTCGGCCGGTCCCGCGCCTTCTGCGCCGACCACGGCCGCCGCGACGCTGTCGGTGTCGCCCGAGGGGGCCAGGAGCCGACGCCGTCTGCCCGGCGCCGGAATCCCAGGCGCAGGCAGGCGCTGCGTGGTCGCCGCGGCCGCGCGCCGACGTTCCTCTCAGCGACCTGCCGGGTCCCGACCCAAAACCCCTCTGGCGGGCTGGCTTTCCGGCAGGGGCGGGATGGAGCGTGCCATTGCGGGCGGGGGCCGGGACCCCGGGCTCGGCCTGTGCTGGATGCTCGCGAGCGCGGGAGCGCGACTCCCCGGGGCGCCCCCGCCGCCGCCCCGAGCGGCGCTCAGGCCCGAGGACCCAAAGGCGTGTGAGCCTGGCTCCTGCGCTCTGGCCGACGGCGCTCACCGGCGCTCCGCTCTGACAGGGTGGGTGGTGGTGGTGGTGAGGAGGGGCCCTTGGGCAGAGCGGCTCCTGGCTCGGGGACTGCCGGCTGAGGCAGGGAGCACGCCAGGCCGGGCTTGGCTCCGGCCCGGGCGGCGGCTTCCCCCCCCGGGAACGGGCGCGGTGGCGCCGAGGGCCGGGGCGCGCGGGCTGGGCGCCTGTGGGTGGGCTGGACGGGCACGCAGGGCTTCCGCTCCCACGCCAGCCGAGCGCCCTTCCCGGGACGGGTTCGTGCACGGAAGGCCGGTGTTCGCCGGCCCGCAGCAAGGATGCGTGGCGCGCGTCCCGGGCGGGAGGCAGGCAGGTGTGGCCCGGCCGAGGCCGCAAGGCGGAGAAGCGTGGAGGGCACGCAGCAGCCCCCTGGCGGGCAAGGCGCGGGGGCTCGGCCGCCTGGGTGTGGCTGGGTGGCGCAGGCGGGCCGGCGGCGCGGGCGCGGGCGACAGGGTGCCGGCCGGAGGGAGAGCGGCCGGGGGCGGACGTGGAAGCAAGGCTGCGAGAGCGAGTTGGCCGTTCAGCAGGCAGAAGTCGCAGCGCCCGCGAAGCGAGGAGGGCTTGCCACCCGCCGCGGGGCCGCGCGCGTCGGCGCCGACGGGGGCGGGGCGGGGCGGGGTGGGGCCTTGCGAGTGGGAGGGTGGGCGAGGGTGCGCGAGGCGCAGGCGGGGAGGCCGGAAAAGCAGCAGCTGCAGCCGCAGCCAGCTGAGGAGGAAAGATGCGCTGAGAAGGACTGAAGGTTCCTGGTTGTGGGGTGCAGGTGGCGGGGGGGGGGGGGGGGGGGGGCGCGGGCGTGTGTGGAGAAAGGCTGTGGCGCGGGGAGGACGGGTGCGTTTGTCCGGCGGGCCAAAAGGCTGGCTTGTCAGGAGTGGGATTCGAACCCACGCCTCCAGGGGAGACTGCGACCTGAACGCAGCGCCTTAGACCGCTCGGCCATCCTGACGGCGGGCCTGGGCGGGCGCGTGGCCGCTCGCCTGGCTGAGACCCGACGCGGCGCGAGCCCCGGCGCCCGTGGCGGGCCGCGCGGTGCGCCGCGCCAGGCAGGCAGGCATGCAGGCAGGCAGGCAGGCAGGCGGCCGTCTGTTGTGGGTGAGCGACGGGGCCGGCCGAGGCGCCCGGCTGCGCCGCCGGTCGCGCCCCGGACCCAGCCCGGCCCTTGGCGGGCCGTCCCCTCCTCACCCGCGCCCCTCCTCGCCAGACGCGGGCCGGCGCGCGCCCACCGTGTCCTCGCAGCCTCGCTTGCCTTCTCGGACCCCCTTCTCCCGGCGGAATGGCCGCGTTGGAGGCAAGAGGCGGCGCGCACGAGGAGTGTCCAGTGCCCCGGGGGGTCCGGGTCCGTGTCGGGGTCGCGGGCCGCCTCTGTGACTGAGGCGGTTGGTTTGGTGGGCGGTCGGGTCGGGGCCCGTGGTGGGCACGGGGAGGCGTGGGCAGGCAGCCCGAGAGCCCGAGAGGGGCCGGGCGGCAGGGCGGTCGCCGCCGTCCTCGTTAGTATAGTGGTGAGTATCCCCGCCTGTCACGCGGGAGACCGGGGTTCGATTCCCCGACGGGGAGGCAACACAGCCTTTTTGGTGGCCGCGGTGGCGCTCTGTCCTGCCGCCTGGCCCCCAAGGGCCCTTCGTCTCCTCCGTCCGCCTTTGGACCAGGCGCCTGGCCACCGCCGACCCCCTCTACCGGTGCAGCCCTCCAGCCTGAGCCCTCTGTCGTCGCCGGGCGCTCGGTCGCCACGGCGGAGCGACGGCCTCCTTGGCCACCCCACGGCCTTGCCCGACCATAGCCGGATCTTGCGGCCCGCCCGCCCACAGGGGCTGCCTCAGTGGGCTCCTAGGCTCGCGACGCCCCCGCGGCGCGGCGCGGCACAGCGCCGTGACGCCTGCAGGCGGCTGGCTCCCGTGTCCCCCTGTCGTCGTGGGAAGTGGCCTCGCCCAGCGCACGGTGGAGAAGGGCTTTGGCCAGCTGGCTGCTGGAAGCCGCGTGCCCCGCGTTGCCCCCCGGCGGTGAGGGCGGAGGCGTTCGCGGGCCGCGGCGGGGAGCGAACGGCCGGGGGACCGCAAGGCCGCGGGAGCGCCGCCCCGGGGCGGTGGGGCCGGTGGACCCCGGCCGCTGCGTAGAGCTGGCGCGGATGGGCTTGCTGGTGGGCTGCTGGTGGCGCCGGCGGCGGCGCAGAGCCTCCCGCTGACGGGGCGTCGGGGCAGGGATGCGGCGGCGGCGGCGGCGAGAGTGTGCTGGGGCGAGCCCGGGGCCGGCGTCTGGCGGCGGCCCGGGCTGAGCAGCGTTGGTGGTATAGTGGTGAGCATAGCTGCCTTCCAAGCAGTTGACCCGGGTTCGATTCCCGGCCAACGCAGCGGGCCGACCTTTTGCTGAGGTCCGCCGCCCTCCCGGCAGGGGCGTTCGGGGCAGAGAGAGCTGGGAGCAGGGAGCCAGGCAGCTGGCGCGCGGCTTTGGGCGTGTGTGCGAGAAGCCGGTGGCGCGCGCAGTGTTTTGAGGCTGCTGAGAGCAAGACGGCCCGCCAGGGCAGGCGGACTGACAGGGCCGGCGGGCGGCTGGACTTGCCTTGCAAAGGCCGGGTGTGGGCACCACGGTGGCGCGGGCCGGCGGGACGGCGGGCGGCCCGGAGGCGCTGGGTTCGGCAGGAGCAGGCGAGGGCCGAACCCCGACGCTCCCTGGTGGTCTAGTGGTTAGGATTCGGCGCTCTCACCGCCGTGGTGGGGGTCTATTTCCAGGCAGGCAATCGTTTCTTTTTCCTCTTCTTCACCCACTCATCTTCCCGGCCCGACCTTATCGCCCGTATAGCCCCGGGTTGCTCCGAGATCAGAAAATAGGGCGACTAGTGTATTCTGAGTTAACTTTTTGCTTAAATTATTACAATCACCTCGTTTAGACGCACTCTCAATTTTAAATCTAGTAATGTGGTGTCTTAGGGGAACAGTGTAGTATTTTTGGAAAGATCTCTGTATAAATTTGCAGTAATGAGCTTGCCTCCTCTGTTCGTTTTGCAGCCCGTTGGTGTATTTGGCTCTTTAGTGAGACGTTCACTCTCGTTCATGGATGTTTGTAATGTAAATATTTTGAGGTAACATCGGTTTCTAACATTAGGTAAACTTAATTGTAGTATAATATATTTCTGCTTCTGTATATACTACTAGGTGCTCCGCACCGGAAGTTTAGTTTTCACTCCTCACCAAACTGTGATCCATTTACCCATTTTCCCCTCCCCACAAGGCCTTTACAATTTTGAGTCAGGATCATTAAATATTCTGTTACTTACATCGCAGTCTTCCTTTTTCTCCACCTTTCCTTTTAGACATCGATCTAATCCAGAATGCTATGAATCAGTTGTCTAGTAAGAGACGTTTCTTTGTTTTCCACATCCAGAAACGTCTCTTACTAGACAATTGATTGTGGAAGAAGCACAAGCTGGAATCAAGATTGGCGGGAGAAATATCAGTAACCTCAGATATGCAGATGACACTACCCTTATGTCAGAAAGTGAAGAGGAACTAAAGAGCCTCTTGATGAAAG
Source organism: Dama dama (assembly GCF_033118175.1). Classification (NCBI taxonomy): domain Eukaryota; kingdom Metazoa; phylum Chordata; class Mammalia; order Artiodactyla; family Cervidae; genus Dama; species Dama dama. The sequence goes on from NC_083700.1 coordinate 9,751,003, forward strand.
TGAAAGAGGAGAGTAAAAAAGTTGGCTTAAAGCTCAACATTCGGAAAACTAAGATCATGGCATCTGGTCCCATCACATCATGGCACATAGATGGGGAAACAGTGGAAACAGTGTCAGACTTTATTTTGGGGGGCTCCAAAATCATTGTAGATGGTGATTGCAGCCATGAAATTAAAAGACGCTTATTCCTTGGAAGGAAAGTTGTAATCAACCTAGATAGCGTATTAAAAAGCAGAGACATTACTTTGCCAACAAAGGTCCGTCTGGTCAAGGCTATGGTTTTCCCAGTGGTCATGTATGGATGTGAGAGTTGGACTATAAAGAAAACTGAGCACAGAAGAATTGATGCTTTTGAACTGTGGTGTTGGAGAAGACTCTTGAGAGTCCCTTGGACTGCAAGGAGATCCAACCAGTCCATCCTAAAGCAGATCAGTCCTGGGTGTTCATTGGAAGGACTGATGTTGAGGCTGAAACTCCAATACTTTGGCAACATGATGCGGACAGCTGAGTCATCGGAAAAGACCCTGATGCTGGGAGGGATTGGGGCTGGGAGGAGAAGGGGACAACAGGATGAGATGACTGGATGGTGTCACCGACTCGATGGACATGAGTTTGAGTAAACTCCAGGAGTTGGTGATGGGCCTTGAGGCCTGGCATGCTGCAGTTCATGGGGTTGCAAGGAGTCGGACACAACTGAGCGACTGAACTGAACTGAACTGAATCAGACAGGAGTCATCTGCAGTGAAACAGATATTCCTGCTCTTTTTTCCAGGAAGGAAATCCATTGAGAGTGGCTTTCCTACAGAATCTCACAGCCAGTGAGCTGTTCCAAGTGGGGGCTGATACTACACAAAATAGCTACAGCTCTCTACTACCATTTAGCCACAAAACACCCTTCTTTGCCATCATGGTTACGTCACATACAGTGTTGGGAAGAGCTTGGGTTAATGTCCATTCCCTTTCAAAAGGGGGAAATTGGAGGCACAGAGCCATCACTGGTTCACAGTGCTTTTAACACCCAGCTTGATACATGCTGCCAGTTCTGTAAGGCCCACTGCTGCTCACCGGGAATGATTCTCTGCCTCTCAATATCATCCCCTGAGTTATCCTTACTCTTCCATTAAAATAGCATTTGCAGCTGATCCTTTTTTTTTCCCCCAGCCGGCTTTCTGCCCATCGAAATTTGGAGATCCAAAGGCTTCTTTTAATTTTGTATTGTCTCTATCCCTTTCAGTTCAAGCTAATATACTCCCTTTAAAGACTTGAAGAGTTTCTTATATGTCAATATATATTTCACTTATTGGACCAAAACGACACTCACAAATCTGAGATGAGCCCTTTTTTTACTTTGGGCCCTTGGTGAGGCTAGTGGAGGCCAAGGCCCTTAATATTCTTTAAAAAGTCTCATTAAGGCAAAGTTTGAGGCATGCCCTTAAGACTGAGTGCCTTCTTTCTGTCTGAAAGAGTTTATGAGGCACTGTTTGAGTTTTTCTTTTGTCTTAATAAAGAGTCCTGTAGGTGCAGCCTTAGTTTTCTCTTTCCCCTGGGATCATGTTTTTCTGACAGTGCCTGGGTTTGATCTTTATGTGGAGTCTCTTTCTTTCTCTGAAAAATATTGCTGAGTGGAAACTGTCTCAAGCTTTTACATTTCCTCCAATTCCAGTTGAAAATGGAGCAGTTAGTTGTTTGGTTCACCTCTGTTTTCTAATATTTTGTGACAGGCAGGGGAGAGGAGGAAAAAATTTCTTTTTCCTGTACCCTCTTAGGTTTTTCAGCTGGGGCACTATAAAATTACACTAACAGAAGATTGACAAGAGGAAGACAGTTCATGAATGCATGTAGCACACATCACACAGGAAAAAGCATGATGGGTAATTCAAAGGAGTGGTTACAACTTGGGCCAATATAGCATCTTAACAAAAGAAAAATACATTTGTAGAGAAATAACATGGCAGGAAACTGTGGGAAGGTAAAGATGGGACAGAACTAATTGAGTAAAAAAAAGATGTTCAAACAAATATTTGTATAGGAATGTTCATAGCAGAACTATTCACAGCAGCCAAAATGTGGCAACAACCCAATATCCATCAATGGATGAATATATAAACAAAATGTGGTAAATACATATGATGGAATTTTATTCAGTCATAAGATAGAATGAAGTACTGATACATCCTACAATATGAATGAACTCCAAAAAGAAGTGAAAGAAGCCAGACACAAAATGTCACATAATGTGTGGTTCCACTTGTATGAAATATCTAAAATAGATAACTGTAAAGGAATAGAAAGTAAATTGATGGCTTCCAAGGACTGGAAGGAGAGCATATTGGGGAATAATTGCTTAATGGATATGGGGTTTTATTTTGGATGATGAAAATGTTTCGGACTAGATGGAGGTGGTGGTTACATAACTTTCAGAACGCATTAAATGCCAATGAATTGTTCACTTAAAAATGGTTGATTTTATGTTATATGAATTGCACTTAAAAACAAACAAAATTCAGTGTGGTCTCTGAAGTCCAGTTGTCACTAGGATAACTGTAAATCTGTATATTGGTGTGTTTAGCCTACCATTAATATTACCCAGCCCTGATGTTTCTCTGCCAGAAGGGACTTTTTCTTTTTTAATTCATTCCTCTTATGTAACCAGATGGAAGCATCTTTGCACTACATCCAGACAGGGCAGAAGCAAAAATGCTCTAAAAAAGCAATTATCCTAAACTATAGCCCAACCAAGGGAATTCTTTTTCTTCTATGTGCTTAGTATAATAGTGTCACCATCTGTGATGGTTAATTTTATGTGTCAACTTGACTGGGCCATGGGGTACCCGGATATTTGGTCAAACATTATTTCAAGTCTTTCTGTGAGAATGTATTTGCATGGGATTAACATAGAAACCAGAAGACTGAGTAAAGCAGACTGCTCTCCCTGTTGTGGATGGGCCTCATCCAATCTGTGGGATTGACCAGATAGAACAGAAAGACTGCTATCCCTCTAGTAAGAAAGAACTCATCCTGCCTAACTGCTGTCAAACTGGGAATTGTGGTTTCCCTGCCTTCAGATTTGGACTGGAACATCAGCTTTTCCTCGGCTAGAGCCTGTTGGCCTTGAACTAGCTCTCCTGGTTCTCAAGCCTTCAAACTCCAACTGGAACCAAACCATCAGCTCTCACTGTCTTGCTTGCCAACTCATGCTGTAGATCCATAATCATATGAGTCAATTCTTTATAATCTCCTTCTTTCTCTCTAGATACAGATGTATAGATAGGTACAAATCTCCAACACTTTGGCCACCTGATGTGAACAACTGACTCACTGGAAAAGATCCTGATGCTGGGAAAGATTGAAGGCAAAAGGAGAAGAGGGCAGCAGAGGATGAGATGGTTGGATGGTGTCACTAATTCAATGGACAGGAACTTGGACCAACCCTGGGAGTTGATTATGGACAGGGAGGCCTGGTGTGCTGCAGCCCATGGGGTCACAAAGAGTCGGATACAACTTTAGCGACTCAACAAGAACAGATCTCCTAATGGTTCTATTTCTAGGAGATCCTGACTAATGCACCATCCATCCAGTCCAACATCCAAGAAGCTTTACAGGCCCCCTTTTCTCTCTCCTCTGATTAACTTCTAGTAGGAATACTGAGTGTTCCTCAAGTTAAAGGAATCTTTCTAAAAATTGGAAACATGATCCTGAATACAATTTTAAGAAGAAAATGTATATTTGTTAGCCCTGTACCCTCAAACTACATGGCAACTACTTGAACTACTGAGGTGAAAATACTCACTAAAGAACTTGGCAGTGTTCTCACTGGAGGGGAAGCCAAAGGGATAAAAGAGAAAGCACTTGATGCCTAATGGATATGGTGAGTAAGAAAAGTTCTGAGCTTATTTCCAAGGGTGCTGTAATTTACTTGGAGTAAGACCTGGGAAAATGTTCCTGGTTGGAAGAGTGGAGAAAGGTGACTCAGTTTGGGAAAGAAGGACCTTAGATCCAAGTGGTTGGGCAAGGAACTGACAGCCTGATACATGGATGAGCCTGGAAAGTCACAGACATCAGCATGCCCTAATATCTGCAGCTATGTGAATGAGTACAGATGTAGGCCCACATACTTACTCCTAAATATTTTAAACTTATAAATTAAGCTAGTAAACTGTGAAATAAAATAAGATCTTTCTTCCTACTTTGACAAAAATACTCTCCTAAGGATCTATGAGGCCAGTTTTGCATTTAGAATTATGGAACTCCTCCTAGTTTTGTGCCTGAGCTTGGTGATACAGGGAGGACTCTGTATCCACTCTAGCTCCTTTCTGCACTGAAAGGGCAAACCTCACCTCCCATGTCCAAGCTCTTCTCAGACCCCTGCAAACAGCCTTCCTTTGGCCATCTGTGCATCTTTGCCTGCACACACTGGAGGCCTAATCCACCTCAGCAGTCCTGATGGGAGAAGAGGCCTAATCAGAATTCAGGCATTTGTGCAGGTTGTTCCCAGGTCTAGAGGAGGGTGCAACTCCAGGAGGGCGTGTCCCATTGACCCTCTGCATTGGGGAAGGGTATATCTGGCAAACTCAGACTTAAATTGGAGAAAGTAGGAAAAACCACTAGACCATTCAGGTATGACCTAAGTCAAATCCCTTATGACTGATTATACAGTGGAAGTGGCAAATAGATTCAAGGGATTAGGTCTGATAGACAGAGAGCCTGAAGAATTATGGACAGAGGTTCGTGACATGGTATAGGAGGCAGGGATCAAGACCATCCCCAAGAAAAAGAAATGCAAAAAGGCAAAATGGTTGTCTGAGGAGGCCTTACACATAGCTGAGAAGAGAAGCTGAAGGCAAAGGAGGAAAGGAAAGATATACCCATTTGAATGCAGAGTTCCATAGAAGAGCAAGGAGAAATAAGAAAGCCTTCCTCAGCAATCAATGCAAAGAAATAAAGGAAAACAATAGAATGGGGGAAGACTAGAGATCTCTTCAAGAAAATTAGAGATACCAAGGGAACATTCCATGTAAAGATGAGCACAATAAAGGACAGAAACAGTATGGACATAACAGAAGCAGAAGATATTAAGAAGAGGTGGCAAGAATACACAGAAGAACTATACAAAAAAGATCTTCAGGACCCAGATAACCACGATGGTGTGATCAGTCACCTAGAGCCAGACATCCTGGAGTGCAAAGTCAAGTAGGCCTTAGGAAACATCACTACAAATAAAACTAGTGGAGGTGATGGAATTCCACTTGAGCTATTTAAAGTCCTAAAAGATGATGCTTTGAAAGTGCTACACTCAATATGCCAGCAAATCTGGAAAACTCAGCAGTGGCCACAGGACTGCAAAAGGCCAATTTTCATTCCAGTCCCCAAGAAAGGCAATGCCAAAGAATGTTCAAACTACCACACAATTGCTCTCATCTCACACGCTAGCAAGGTAATGCTCAACATTCTCCAGGCCAGGCTTCAACAGTACTTGAACCATGAACTTCCAGATGTTCAAGCTGGATTTAGAAAAGGCCCAGGAACCAGAGGTCAAATTGCCAGCATCTGCTGGATCATTGAAAAAGCAAGAGAGTTCCAGGAAAACATCTACTTTTGCTTTATTGACTACGCCAAAGCCTTTGACTGTGTAGATCACAATAAACTGTGGAAAATTTTTCAAGAGATGGGAATACCAGGCCCCTTGAGCTGCCTCCTGAGTAATCTGTATGCAGGTCAAGAAGCAACAGTTAGAACTGAACATGGAACAACAGACTGGTTCCAAATCGGGAAAGGAGTATGTCAAGGCTGTATATTGTCACCCTGCTTATTTAACTTATATGTAGTATACACCATGTGAAATGGTGGGCTGGATGAAGCATAAGCTGGAATCAAGATTGCTGGAAGAAATATCAATAACCTCAGATATGCAGATGACACCACCCTTATAGCAGAAAGCAAAGAGGACCTAAAGAGCTTCTTGAGGAAAGTGAAAGAGGAGAGTGAAAAAGTTTACTTAAAACTCAATATTCAGAAAACTAAGATCATGGCATCCAGTCCCATCACTTCATGGCAAATAAATGGGGAAACAATGGAAATAGTGAGAGACTTTTGGAGGGGGTGCTCCAAAATCACTGCAGATGGTGACTGCAGCCATAAAATTAAAAGACGCTTGCTCCTTGGGAGAAAAGCTGTGACCAACCTAGACAACATATTAAAATGCAGAGACATTACTTTACCAACAAAGGTCCATCTAGTCAAAACCATGGTTTTTCCAGTAGTCATTTATGGATGTGAGAGTTGGAGTATAAAGAAAGTTGAGCACCGAAGAATTGATGCTTTTGAATTGTGGTGTAGACTCTTGAGAGTCCGTTGGACTGCAAAGAGATCCAACCAGTCAATCCTAAAGAAAATCAGTCCTGAATATTCATTGGAAGGACTGATGCTGAAGTTGAAACTCCAGTACTTTGGCCCCCTGACATGAGGAACTGACTCATTGGAAAAGACCCTGATGCTAGGAAAGATTGAAGGCAGGAGGAGAAGGGGATGACAGAGGATGAGATGGTTGGATGGCATCTCTGACTCGATGGACATGAATTTGAGTAGGCTCCGGGAGTTGGTGATGGACAGGGAAGCCTGGCGTGCTGCGGTCCATGGGGTCGCAAAGGGTTGAACACGACTGAGCGACTGAAGCTAACTGACTGAAATTTGGAGACCAGGAATATCATCCTTGTAGGGGGAGAGTAGGGAAAAAAGGACATGTTTTCCTCAGTCAAACATGGGGAAACTACAGAAGCAAGAGAGACATACAGATTTTAGGAATGTAAGGGAGGAAGGAAGGGAGGGAAGGAAGGACGAAATGAGAGAGAAACATCTGTGGTCAGAATGTCAGTGATAAAATTGTTGTAGGAAAAATTATCCTTTTCTTGCTTGGCTTGACTGATCACAATCTTTCTCCCAACTTTTCTACCACTGAAGTTCCCTTCCATCCTTTGACCCAGGTGGTGGTCACCTCAGTACCACTGCACACACCACTTCAAAGCACTCTTCAGACGTCCCTGAATATTTTCTAATATGTGTCTGAATCATTTGTAAGATCTTTTCCCACAAAGTGCTGCCTTCAGCCTCTTGACCAAGATCTCTGGTAGTCTAGTGGCTAGGACCTGGGGCTTTCACCATCACAGCCTGGGTTCAATTCCTCTTTAGTAGAAGCTGGCTTTTCTTTCTGGCCACCAATATTTTATTGCTGTTGAGGCTTCCACCTCCTCTTAATAGCCAAGGCTTGCTTGCACACAATCTTTGGGATCTGCAAGTGACCACAAGGCTCTTGATTTTTGCCTGCCAATGCTGAACTCCAGGATTTTCAGATTATCAAGTGGCATGTGAAATCTTCAAGCCTCTCAAACTTCTTTCAGGTGATCCTGAAGTCAACTTTGACAATTGCAGATGACGTCTCCTGTGAGCTAAGGACTGCTGTCATGTAACTTGCCATTTTAATAAGATATCTTTGATCTCTTTATTATAATTCTTGTCTTACAGGTAAAGTTAACTAGCCAATTACCATACAGAAATGTGTTCTTATTTTTACAAAAGACCCAATGGATAAAGTGTGGTTTTCTGTTCCTAAAATACATACAAAACCATAATAGATGGCTTCAACTTCCTAGTGGGGCAATTTGGAACACCCAGCTGCTGCCATAAGCGGAAACCACAGTGGATCTGGTAAAATGACCTAGGATCTCTACATCTCTGAATGGAACTGCACTTAGAGTTTCAATGAACTAGAGGGAAAATTACATTTGTTACTAAAACGGTGCCTATGTCAATCAAACCTTAACACAGTTGTAAGTCATTTGAAATAACTCACTTGTTTTATGTAGAAATTACTTATATTGTGCACTGAGAGTGGGGGACAAGAAGCCACAGAAATTAGTCATTCCCAGTGAGATGAGGCACATGTACGGGAGTTTGTATCTGCAAAGAGGGATTTTTCACTCTTTGCTGTCACTTTGTTCCCTTCAGAAGTATATACCTCAAGACAGGATGACTTGGGGTGTGGGCAAGCCTCATAAAGACTCAGCTGAGGAAGCAGCCATGGCAACAGTAGAATGCAGATGGTCAGAAAGAACACTAACTTCCCTGACAGGCCAAGTCAGTGAAAATGCTGAATCCTAACTGCAGACAACCAGGGAAAGACACTAGGACAGACAGCACCTTCTAGAAAACAATCTTGGGAATCACTCAAACAAATATTAGAAACTTTTAGGGATCCTGAAAAATGTTCCTGAAATTTTAAATAATTCTATCTTTGAATGAGCATTTTATAACTGGAGTCCAATGGAACAGTGGAACCTGCTCAATGAGCAGATATCAGCAACATTCTTATCACCTGCCTTGTCACAATCTGTATATGTTAATAGCATTTACTTTGCTTGATGAACACAGAATTCCGGACGGACCCACTAGGCAGTGAGAGTTCGAAGACCTAAGATGAATAAGGTAGGTACATTGCTTCTATGACTGAATAAGCTGACCTGCTTGGCCCAGAGGCCACATTTGCCCTTCAAAGCAGAACTTGCTTCAAATGCAAAAAAGCAGTGACATACTAAGAAAAACAAATGACCAGGGAATCCTATCATATCTTTTCTGATATCACTTCCCTTAAAGCTCAACATTCAGAAAACTAAAATCATGGCATCCGGTCCCATCACTTCATGGCAAATAGATGGGGAAACAGTGGCTGACTCTATTTTGGGGGTCCAAAATTACTGCAGATGGTGACTACAGCCATGAAATTAAAAGGCACTTACTCCTTGGAAGGAAAGTTATAACCAACCTAGACAGCATATTAAAAAGCAGAGACATTACTTTGCCAACAAAGGTCCATCTAGTCAAGGCTATGGTCATGTATGGATATGAGAGTTGGACTATAAAGAAAGCTGAGCACCGAAGAATTGATGCTTTTAAACTGTGGTGTTGGAGAAGACTCTTGGGAGTCCCTTGGACTGGAAGGAGATCCAACCAGTCCATCCTAAAGGAGATCAGTCCTGGGTGTTCATTGGAAAGACGGATGCTGAAGCTGAAACTCCAATATTTTGGCCACCTCAGGTGAAGAACTGCCTCATTTGAAAAGACCCTGATGCTGGGAAAGATTGTGGGTGGGAGGAGAAGGGGACAACAGAGGATGAGATGGTTGGATGGCATCACCAACTCAATGGACATGAGTTTGGGTAAACTCCGGGAGTTGGTGGTGGACAGGGAGGCCTGGCGTGCCACGGTTCATGGGTTCACAGAGAGTCGGATATGACTGAGCAACTTAACTGAACTGAACTCTGCTGAAAACAATGACAGAAAGAAAAAGATAGAACAACTCATAGTTCCTTTTCCTTTCAGTCCTTACTTCTCAGCAAGCCAAGGAAAATGTTGGTAGTATGTGTGTATCAGGACTTCTCAGGTGGCACTAGTGGTAAAGAACCCACCTGCCAATACAGGAGACTTAAGAGACATGGATTCAATCCCTGGGTCAGGAAGACCCCATGGAAAAGGAAATGGCAACCCACTCTAGTATTCCTGCCTGATGAATCCCATGGACAGAGGAGCCTGGGGGGATATAGTCATAGGGTCACGAAGAGTCAGACATGACTGAAGTGACTGAGCACACACACGTGTGTGTATCAAGAAATAAAACAAATACAGCTGAGTGAGTTCTTTGCAGCATTTCCACTATTCCAGTAGAGACAAAGGTTTATGTGCACATAGGAGCTCTGAAATACGGAGTGGGGGGGGGGGGGTCTCAGTGATCAGCATATGAATTATGCTGAATTCATATGCATATGAATTTTATATTTGCATTGTCAAATAAAAACAAATCCAGACTTAGATAAGCAAAGACTTTTCAAAGAGAAAAGGGAGAATGTTCCCATCTCATAAATCTGCAAGCATCTCAAAATTAAATAGAAAAAAAGGTGTTTCTTTCATAGAGAGGAGTAAGCAGAGCTTAGCAGAAACTTTTAAGGGGAAGTTGAGGAATCAAGGGAGTGTGAGTAGAAGGCAGGATCAGAGCAGTTTCCCAGGAAATGTGTCTCCCTGTCTACCCTGATTCTCAAGATAAGTTGGTGAAGGAACATATTCTGTATGCTCATCAGGGGCAGTCCAAAGTTTATGGGCCTGTTGGGAGTAGAGAAACCTGGCTAAAGTTAGGTCAAGATAAAGCAGAGGATAAGGAATGGACAATAGTGAGAACTTGGTCAGTATATAAAACTGGCATTGCATGATATAAAGTTAATAAATAAAATTCATGCTATTTAAATTCTTAATTTTTCTTTACATAGACATTAAATAGCAAGTAAAAAACACCATAACAAGTCACGAGAGAGACCACAGGAAAAAAGGAAAAAGTGTTACGTTTCACTACCTCTAACAGCATTTTTCACATTTTCATTTTGCGCTGGGCCCCATAACTTTGTACCTGATCCTGGTACAAGCGGTAAGTTTGGTTTCCTGGTATATACCTGTACGTTAGTTATTAAGACTTCTTTCTCGAACTTCCCAGCTAGAGCTTGTCTTGGTTTTGTTATCCATTTTTCTTCTTCATTACTACTAAGCTCCTGATACTGTGCCATCAACATTTCCATTGTTCTGGGCCTTGACAAAGCAGCCAGAGAACTCTGGAGCACCATGCTGCACCTCCCAGTCAGGAGGCCAGCTGGCCCCTATGCCCAACTGATTGCTTTTTTTTCCTTTGCCTGTTGGGTAGAAGTCGACTGTTTCTTCCCAATCTGTTCTTTGCAGGCAGGAGCTGAACAGGGCATGAATCTCACTGGAGCATCCTGTTGGATTTTCCTGCCACTTGGCCAAACCTAATCTCTGCTCCTCCCAGGCTACTGCAGGGCAACCTCTTCAGCCTATGGCCATCTGCCGCAATGCTGCAGGGGGCAAATGGGTTTGGGTGGGGGAGAGGTGGAGAGCCAACAGTATTTCTGGCATTTCCACCAAGTCCCACTCCTATGCTGGTCTCTTACTCTGCCACAGGTAGGGGACTGGATGCTGGTGGTACCTGGGGACTAATGGGGCCAGAGTATAAAGGGAACGACCAGAGCATCAAAGTCTTTAGCTAGTTGTACACAGAGTAGAGCCAGGCAGTTGAAGGAGATAACCAACTTTGATGAAATACTCCGTCTCCTTCCTTATTAGCATAGTAGAGATTATTACTATCTGTCATAGAGATTAGGATTTGATTTCCCAAATATTTAATTAACTTATTAACCACATCACATTTGTTTATTCATTTTATTTATTGACTTACAAGTAAAATTAACCAGTTAGTTATTATACAGAAATACATTCTTATTTTATAAGAAATACAAATGAATAACATCCCTGATTTTGCAAGCTGGGTAAGTATATTGAGTGGTTCTGGACTTCCCTATGAAGCAGCTGGTGACAGCCACCAGTGGAAAGACCCAAAATGGTAAAATTACTGGACTTCCTAGAACTCTTATTTTAACTGTTTCAAAATGGGGGAAAGTTTCATAATTGTTAATGCTGTGCCTGTGCTAATATAACCTTTCAAGATTTAGAAGATGTCTAAAATATTGTGTGTGTTTCAGTGCAAAAATTAATTTTTTAAAGTGTAAATCAGGGAACTCCCTGGAGGCCCAGCGGCTGGCCTTCAGTCCTTTCACTGCCAGTGCCTGGGTTTGTTCCCTGCTCAGCAAACTAAGATCCTGCAGGCCACGAGGTGTGCCCCACTCCCCCCAAAAGCATCAGTCAGTGATTCTCAATGGGGGTGGTGTTTTGGAATTACCTGAAGGTCATCTTTAACCGTCACAGCCTCCCCTCAGGTGCTGATCAACCTAGCAGCTGGGTGTTTGACTTTGCTCTTTGTTTCTCTTGAGAATTGTGTCTGCATGGACCCCCTTCTTCTCCCTTCCTCCAAAAGTGGGAGAAGGGGCTGGTGTCTGTCTGGCTTAATAACAGTGCTAAGACTTATGAAATAAAGATTCCCACTCTCCTTATGCCTAGTGTCTGAGACACTCCATATAGTTTCTGCAATATCATGTTACATTAAGAAATATATATTCTGGTCTTCATTCCAGGCTACTGGCCAAAGCACCTAAAAACCTTTCTAATTTCCTGGGAGCATCTTTTGTTCTAATATTTGGCCTTTGACCTGTTTCCTGTCACAGAACTCCTAAATTCCTTGGAATTTCCTGGATAATAGGAGCATCTTATGTTCTATTGAGGCAACTTTTGGTGGGCTCCTGGATAGCTTCAGGGTGGGGCCTGGTCATTAGAAAGAACACTGTGATTAGAAGCCTGGACATTTCAGCCCCCTACCATTTCCCCACTGCCATCTTTTGGAGAGGATCAGAAACTGAGTTAATAATCAAGCATGCCCAGCTGTTTACAATAGCCAATACATGGAAGCAACCTAAACCTCCATCAATAGCTGAATGAGTTTGGAAGATGCGGTGTGTATTCACAATGGAATACTACTCGGCCATTAAAAAGAATGAAATAATGCCATTGATAGCAACATGGACAAACCTAGAGATTATCATGCTAAGTGAAGTAAGTTAGAAAGAGAAAGATAAATACCATATGATATATCTTACCAGACTGAGCAACTAGTGGTAAAGAACCCGCCTGCCAGTGTAGGAGACAAGAGATGTGGCTTCGATCCCCGAGTCAGGGAGATTCCCTGGAGAAAGATATGGCAATCCACTCCAGTGTTCTTGCCTAGAGAATCACATGCACAGAGGACCCTGGCAGGCTACAGTCCAGAGGGTCGCCAAGAGTCAGACACGACTGAAGTGCCTTAGCATGCAGCACATCTTTTATATATGGAACCTAAAACATGACACAAATGAACCTATTTATGAAGCAGAAGTAGACTCACAGACACAGAAAACAAACTTCCTGGCTACCAGAGGGGAAAGGGGGTGGAGTAGGGGTAAAGCGGGAGTTTGGGATTAGCAGATACAAACTACAACATATGAAATAAATAACAAGTTCCTACTGTATAACACAGGGAACTATTCCCAACATCCTGTAATGAATCATAATGGAAAAGAATATGAGAAAGAATATGTACATATATAAATGTATAACTCAATTACTTTGCTATATACCAGAAACCAATTCAACATTGTAAATCAACTATACTTCAAATCAAAAAAATCAAGCTACAGTCAAGCTTATTAGATGAGCTTAACTAGAGAGATTAAGAAAGCCTTTCAAGTTGGTGAACACATGGAGGGTGCTAGGAAAGTGGTGTCCCTGGAGAGAGTATCAAACTGCAAGCCCATTCCTGCATGTCTCGCCCTATGTACTTCTTCCACCTGGCTGCTTCTGAGCTGCATCCTTTAATAATAAATCCATAATCCAGTAAGCAACCTGTTTCCCTGAAGTCAGTGAGAAATTCTAGCAAGTTCTCAAGCTTGAGGAGGGAGTTATGAGAACTTTTAATTTATAACTGGTTGATCAGATCCACAGGTGACAAACTGGACTTGCAATAGGTATATGAAACGGAGGATGGCCATCTTGTGGGACTGAGCCCTTAGCCTGTCTGTGCTAAGCCCAGGTTGGTAGTGTCAGAATCCAGTTGAATTTAGGACACCCAGCTGGTGTCAGAGAATTGGTCAGTGTCGGGGGAACAAACCGCACGTCTCTGTCAGAAGTACTCACTGTGTAGAGGAATGGAGTTTTGTGTGTGTGATCAAATATTCTTATCCCAGCAGCTCAGAAACCATGCTTGTACACTGTAAAAATTGATGACCAACTTGGATAACATATTGCCTTTCATTCTGGACTATTTTAATGTCCCATTCTGTAGACTTGTCATCCTGGATTAACTGATTATATGGTGCCAGACAAGATATTTCATTTCAGTTAGAGTCAAGCTAAAATAACCTACAAACATATGTAGTTCCCATTTGATTCAGCCCTTTGGGTCTGTATAAGATGTTATGAAAACAAGCGAAAAGGACAAATATTGCATTGTATTAGAATTTTAGAGAAACTAAACCATGATGAATCATTCTATTTCTGTTGCAGATGAAAGACAAATCTTAAGTCATTCATATACATACTAAGGTTAATCAACCTTTCAAATGGCTTGAATAAAGTCTGCCTGTTAAGAAAAGTTTATAATAGATCCTGTACCAGTATCTGATACAATTGTTTCAAACATCCCACTCTTGCAGAGAGGCTTCTACCTGCTCAGACTTTCCCACACAGTGCCATAGAGGGTCATGGATGCACGCATTGAAGATTTTGTGGCTTCACACATGAGGAGTCAGGTGCCATGAAAAGAAGTGAGGGATAATGAGCATCAACGAGGAACAGCCTAAACACGTCTGTTTACCTAATGTCTATACTCCCCCCTTTTATACAAATGATACTCTACTATACATCTTTTTTTCTACACCTGCCTTATTAATTTAAATAATCTTCTTCATTCCTTTTTGCAGCTGCATAGTATTCTACCATGTAGATGTTTATAATTTATTTCGCCAATACTCTATGAATGAACATTTGGGTTGTTTCCAATCTGTTACTATTATGCTACTTGAACAACCTGTACAAGTATCATTTTGAAAATGTGCAGCTATATCCAGAGAATAAATTCATGGAAGAATTGCTAAGTGAAAAGAAGTATGAATTTGTAATTTTTAAGGAATTTCATTTTGCTCATTTTTCCTTCTTATTGAGATTTAAGGTGCACTAATATTAAGCTTACAGCTTAGTGAGTTTTTATATATTCATACACCTGTGCAATCACCACTCAAGTTAAGATATAGAATATTTCCAGCATTCTAGGTGGTTCTCTCCTGCTCCTTCTCAATCTGTACTCCCCACCAGAGGGAGACACGATTCTGATATTTATCACAGTTCTTGAAACTTCATATACATGAAAGCACAGGGTAAGTTCTCTTTTGTGTATAGCTTCTGTCACTCACATAATGATTATTAAAAACAATCATATTGTTGAGGATATCAGTATATAATCATTTTGTTGCTATGAGTATTCCATTATATGTCACATTTTTAAAATCCAGTCTCCTAACGATGGATATGTGGGTATTTTCCCCAGCTTTAGATGATACTGGCACACCAGGCTTTTTTCAGTTAATGTCTGCATGGTATATCATTTTCTGTCCTTTTGCTTTCAACCAATCTGTGTCTTAATACCGGAAGTGTATTTTGTGTATTGTAAAGAGCACATAGTTGAGTCTTAGGTTTGTTTATTGATCCAGTCTGACAACTTTTGCTTTCTAACTGGAGTATACAGTCTTATCTACATTTATTGTGGTTACTCATACAGTTAAGTTTATCTTTCGTTTTCTACTTGCTCCATATGTTATTTATTTCCTTATCATTCTTTCCTGGCTTCTCTTATGTTAATTGTATGTTTTGTTATTCAATTTTATCTCCTCTATTAACTTTGTAGTTATTGCTTTTTGGAGTATTCTTTTAGTGGTTATCCTAGAGATTATAATAGGCATCCTTGGTTTCTTTTAGCTTAACTTAAATTAGTATATTTACTACTACCTTACGAACTACACAGGAATCTTTTAACAGTTCAGTTCTACTTACCTTCCTGCCATTTGTGTTATTTTTGTCATATATTTTACTTCATCATAGGTTATAATGACCACAAAACATTGTTATCATTGTCACTTAAAATAGGCAATGTTATTTCATATTTAAATGCACCAGTTTGCCAGTTTTCATTTTTTTCCTTATACATACCTATTTCTATGTGGAGACATTTTCCTTCATCCAAAAAATTCCTCTTAGTCAGCTAGAAATGTATAGCTTTTGTTTTGTCTGAAAATGTCTTTATTTTGCTTTCATATTAAGAATGTTTTCACTGATCATGTAATTGTCAGATGGTAGGTGTTTCCTCTATTTTTCAGCATTTTAAACATGCTATTACATGTCTTCCATGGTTTCTGTTGGAAAAGCAGACATCATTCATACTGATAGCTAACAATGAACGGTGTCAGAATCGTGATCTCTGAAGAAGAAGATTTAGCTTTGGGACCAAGGACCAGGCTTGATCACTCAGAGCTTTTGTGTGGCAGAAGTTTTATGACAGTGAAAAAGGGCAGAGACAGCTTCTGACACAGACATCAGGAGGGGGCCAGAGAGTGCCCCCCCTGATAGTCTTATCAAGGCCTTTTATATACTTTTACCAGACCCACTCCCACAACATACATCTTAAACTAACAAGATTAGATAGACAGTGAAGTCACTCAGTCATGTCCAACTCTTTGTGAGCCCATGGACTGGGGTCTACCAGGCTCCTCCATCCGTGGGATTCTCCAGGCAAGAATACTGGAGTGGGTTGCCATTTCCTTCTCCAGGGGATTTTCCGGACCCAGGGATCGAACCCAGGTCTCCCGCATTGGAAGCAGAAGCTTTTAACCTCTGAGCCACCAGGGAAGCCCCAACAAGATTAGAACTAACAATAGATCTTACAAGACCCACTTCCACAACATACATCTTAATATAACAAGATGAGTCAGAAGGTTCTTGTTAAGAAGGAGAAACATGTCCTCCAGCAAGATACATTGTTGTTATATAATCATTAGTACAGAGCTTATAAGGAAAAACATACCTGAGCAAGATGAGTTGTTTTGTTCTGTAATCTTTAGCTCTGGGCTTGAAGAAAAAAAAGTCTTATATGACTAAGACAAAGCAATGAAAAAAAAAAAAAATGCTTGTCCTTTTCTCCTCCTTGAGGGATTCAGACTCCTTATCAACCTACCTAAGAATTAACTCTCTCAATATGGTACTCTTTTAAAAGTAACATCTTTTTTTTTTCTTATCTATTTTTATGATTTTTATGTTTAACTTGTAATTTTAGTAATTGAACTTTGATTTTTCAGAAACTTAGTAATTTAACTAGAGAAAAAATCAAGATGTGGTTTTCTTTGTATTTGTCCTGCTTGGGATTTGCTGAATTCCTTGAGTCTGGA
Organism: Dama dama; assembly: GCF_033118175.1. Lineage (NCBI taxonomy): Eukaryota > Metazoa > Chordata > Mammalia > Artiodactyla > Cervidae > Dama > Dama dama. The sequence continues at coordinate 9,767,970 of NC_083700.1, forward strand.
AATAGAGTCATTCATCAGTTTTGGAAAGTTCTCAGTCACTATCTCTTCAAAATCACTTCTGTCCATTATCTTTCTTCTCTCCTACTGGAACAAATTGCAGTGTTTCTGGTATAGTCTCTTTTCCCCCATGTTTTGCATATGTGTGTGCTTCAGTTTGGGTATTTGCTATTAACCTGTCTGAGTTCACTAACCCCATCTTCTGTTGTGTACAGTTTGATGTCAGAGCCATCCGGAGAGTTCAGCTCTAGAATCTATCTGCATCTCTGCATGGATTCTTACATCTCTACTGAAATGCTCCATCTTCTCATCTATTTTTCATGTTTCTCTGTATTCTCTTTAAATAATAACCATAGTTATTTTAAAGTTCTCATCTATAACTTTAAGCAACTGGCTTACCTTTGTTTCTGCTTCTACTGTTTGCTTTTTCCCTGATTAATGGTCACATTTTCTTTTTTTTCATGTCTCCTAATTTTTATTGCATGGTGGACATTGAATAAAATAACTATAGAGACTGAAGTAGATGTTTTCTTCCAAAGGGCTTTTTTCCCTTTTATTTTTTCCTGTCAGGTAGAGAGGATAAGAGTTGATCACTTTCATCCAGTTGTGAATTAATCTGGGTCATGGATAGGTACATCCCCTGGATCATTGAAAAAGCAAGAGAGTTCCAGGAAAACATCTATTTCTGCTTTATTGACTATGCCAAAGCCTTTGACTGTGTGGATCACAATAAACTGTGGAAAATTCTGAAAGATGGGAATACCAAACCACCTGACCTGCTTCCTGAGAAATCTGTAAGCAGATCAAGAAGCAACAGTTAGAACTGGACATGGAACAACAGACTGGTTCCAAATAGGAAAAGGAGTACGTCAAGGCTGTATATTGTCACCCTGCTTATTTAACTTACATGCAGAATACATCATGAGAAATGCTGGGCTGGAAGAAGCACAAGCTGGAATCAAGATTGCTGGGAGAAATATCAATAACCTCAGATATGCAAATGACACCACCCTTATGGCAGAAAGTGAAGAAGAACTAAAGAGCCTCTTGATGAAAGTGAAAGAGGAGAGTAAAAAAGTTGGCTTAAAGCTCAATATTCAGAAAACTAAGATCATGGCATCCAGTCCCATCACTTCATGGCAAATAGATGGGGAAGCAGTGGAAACAGTGGCTCACTTTATTTTGGGGTGCTCCAAAATCACTGCAGATGGTGATTGCAGCCATGAAATTAAAAGATGCTTACTCCTTGGAAGGAGAGTTATGACCAACCTAGACAGCATATTAAAAAGCAGAGACAAGACTTTGTCAACAAAGTTCCGTCTGGTCAAGGCTATGGTTTTTCCAGTGGTCATGTACGGATGTGAGAGTTGGACTATAAAGAAAGCTGAGCGCCGAAGAATTGATGCTTTTGAACTGTGGTGTTGGAGAAGACTCTTGAGAGTCCCTTGGACTACAAGAAGATCCAACCAGTCCATCCTAAAGGATATCGGTCCTGGGTATTCATTGGAAGGACTGATGTTGAAGCTGAAACTCCAATATTTTGACCACCTGATGCGAAGAGCTGACTCATTTGAAAAGACCCTGGTGCTGGTAAAGATTGAGGGTAGGAAGAGAAGGGGACGACAGAGGATGAGATGGTTGGATGGCATCACCGACTCAATGTGCCGGGAGCCATTATGAGAGATCCCACCCATGACGAGGTCATGAGGAGAAGACACGCAAGGCCATTCAGGACACAAGGGACCCTCCAGGTTGACCCCGGCCACTTCTGCACCCTGTATCCTCCCCCCTCTCGTTGCTGTTGTTCTTGTTCGCCCTGCTGCAGATTCTTGTGTTGCCTGCCAAGAGCTTTCCTGCTCCTCTTTCACTGAATAAAGACCAACTTAAAACCCTAATTAATAAATCTCCTGGATGCTGGTACCCTATGAAGGGGCCAGGAATGAAGGAAATGCTTCAATTCAAACCCTTTTGCTGGCATTCTGGCTTGTTTGACAAATGTGTGCTCCTGTTGCAAAAAATGCTCATGATTGTTCTAAACATCCTAAGCACAGTACACTAACAAAAGAAACCATTAAGCATAGGTCCTTCCACGGGGTGAAAAAACTCCATAAATAAAATAGTCAAATAGTCAAAAATAGCAGAAACCTCCCCTGTATTAAATAAGATTAGTTATTGCTTCGCGGTAAACAACATAGCTGGAGGTGCTAGACAAAGGGTATTGTGTTAAAGCCACAAAATGTGCCTAATAGAAAATACTTTAGATAGAGATTAGCTGGTGACTTCATGCAGGTAGTTAACTTTTAGACTAAGAGCCTGTTTTGTGCTATATCTGCTGTTTTTGCAATCCTTCACATTTCTGTTCCGTAAAAATGTAATCCTATCTAGTTCCCATAGAGATGACGCCTATAGAAAAGAAAATAGACTAACCACAAGAGAAACAACGTCAGCTACTGAGGCTGCTTAAGTCATACCTGGAGCAAGCCATAAAATGTTAACAGGCCTGAAGGCCAAATGATAAAAAAGACTCTTGTAAAGGAGAAGTATGTGGATGACATCCTGTTTCTGTTGAAGGTCAAGTTGCTGTAATGTTTTGGACTGACTCTTGTGTAAGCAATATGCACTTCCCCCCTAAAAGATGTTGTAGAGGGTATAAAGGGGCGGTGCAAAAATCAACTTCAGACTTAGCCCCCGAGCTTTATCTCATTGTGTCTTCTCTCACCCACGCCGTTCATCCTGAGGGTTCCCCTGGATCCTGCTGGGGCTGGACCCCGGCATCAATTGGCATGAGTTTGGGTAAACTCTGGGAGTTGGTGAAGGACAGGGAGGCCTGACGTGCTGTGGTTCATGGGGTCGCAAAGAGTCGGACTTGACTGAGCGACTGAACTGAACTGCACTGATGGATAGGAGATTTAGTCCAACTCTGATATCAATGATCTCAAGAGTGAAATCTGATATATATATGTACTTACTGAAGGCCACTCTCTCTGGCACTCTGTCTCCCAAGCACTGAGACATTGCAGGAGATCTCACTCTGCCTTTTCATCTCAGCACTCAGCTTCCCATGCTAACCTAGTTTTCAACAAATGTTGTGTGTGGGGAAATAGCCATTTGTTTGATGTTCCATTGAGTTTTATCTATCAACAAACCAGTATGGCCATCAAAAGTTCCACCAGTTTTTCTTTGCTTTAGTAGGGTTCCTCTGCCTTTGTTGTTATTGTTCAGTCATGTCTGACTCTTTGCAACCCCATGGCCTGCAGCACACCAGGCCTCCCTGTCCCTCACCAATCTCCCAGAATTTGCCCAAGTTCATGGACAGACTGTCACCCTTTTCTCCTTCTGACTTCAATCTTTCTCAGCATCAGGGTTTTTTCCAATAAGTTGGCTCTTCACATCAGGTGGCTGATGTATTGGAGCTTCAGGTTCAGCATCAGACCTTCTAATGAGTATTCAGGATTGACTTTCTTTAGGATTAATTGGTTTGATCTCCTTGCTGTCTAAGGGACTCTCAAGAGTCTTCTCCAGTACCACAGTTCAAAAGCATCAATTCTTTGGCTCTCTACCTTCTTTATGGTCCAACTCTCACATCTGTACATGACTACTGGAAAGAACATAGCTTTGGCTATCTAAAGTGATATCTAAAGTGCTGCCTTTGCTTCTTAATACTCTGCCTAGATGATACCTAATTCTCACCTTGGTCCCAGATTCAAAATTCTCAGAGGGAAGAGAACAACTAATCATCTCAGCTTACCTGAGGCTATTTCTCTCTATAATTTTAGTTCATCTAGTCCTCTTTGCTTCATAGTCCTCTGATAACTTTTTAAAGTATTACATTTACAGTTTACTACATAAACTACATATGGCTTATATATTATATTTACATTAAAATACTATATGTATTGGGCTTTCCATTTGGCTCTAGTGGTAAAGAACTCACCTGTGCAATGCAGGAAATGTAAGAGATGCAGGTTCGATCCCTGGGCCAGGAAAATCCCCTGGAGGAGAGCATGTCAACCCACTCCAGTGTTCTTGCCTGGAGAGTCCCACAGTCAGAGGAGCCTGGTGGGCTGCAGTTCATTGGGTCTCACAGAGTCGGACAACACTGAAGCGGCTTAGCATGCACACACTGTATGTATTATATATAGAACTGCAATATATTATGTCATATATATTTTTTAAGTATTCTATTTTTTCAGTTGTTGTAGTGAGCAAGACAGCCTGCCATTTCCTACTATGATAAGCTCTGAAGCAGAGGAATTTTTTTTTCATTATTTAAATAAATAATATGTACACATTGCAAAGTTTAAAAGGGCAAAGAGTAAAATTTAAGTCTAAGAACCTTCTTTCAGCCATGCAGTTATCCCCAGAAGAAATAGATACTAGCATATTCTGTATCTTTTCAGACATATGTAGATATGGATGCATATGTGAGATAACTTCTCTTTTGAGGGGATGTTTGTGTTTTCCTCTGCATTAGAAAATCTAATTTTTAATTTTCTTCCCTTGTGTCAAAGGATCTTTGCCAACATATGTTAAAATAATGTCAGTTGGCTTCAGTGTAATGATCCATGTTAGAATATACATCTCTATGGTTTCATCATTTATGCTCCAGAACTGTAAGCGATACATTTCTGCTGTTTACAAACCGAGTCTGTGGTATTTTGTTAATAGCACCCTGAATGGACTAAAGACAAGCAGCAGGAAGAGGTTACACGTGAAGATGGTAGATTGCATAACTGTATCCAATTTCACTCTCTTCAACCCTCAGTAAAACAATAGTATGAGATTTTAAAAAGATATAAGCCACAGAGATAGGGAGAGCAAAGGAACAGAGGATATCAGTTTATAGAAACCAATCAACAACAGTGCAGAGTAGCTTATCTCTATATACTGTTTTCTCCAGAGTGAATAAAATAACTCTTGCAAAAGTCAGTGGCATTATCACTTTCTTGACAAGATCCATGCTGCATAGGCATAAGGAAATCAAGCATAAATTAATCTATGCTTTAGCGATAGACTTCTGGATTGCATCCAGTTCTCACTATCACACACAATCCTGTCCTGAATATCCTGGTACAAGTTCCCTAATAGACCTACGTGTTCGTTTCTCTGTGGCATATAGCTAGGAAGACCGCTGAGTCAGAGTGCACAGTTACGTAAGGACTTCCAGGTTGCTTTCCACTATGCTGACCTATTTGAACTTCTATCAACAAGACATGAGTATTCCCATTTCTCTATATTTTAGTTAAACTCACTAACTTTCTAATGTGTCCGACTCAAAAATGTGAAGTGATATCTCAGTTTTATTTTCACTTTTCTAATTACTAGTAAGATTCACCATCTCTTCAAATGTTTAGCCATCTAGTTTTCTCCTTTTGTGAATTGACTAATCACAATCTTTGCCCATTTTTTTCCTATTGGGTTTCCAGTTGGCTTTTTTATTTATTTATTTTTTGAGGAGATTATTGTTGAGAAAGTTCCTCATATGTCAGTTTATCTCAGTTTTTTAAAAAAGGTCTTTGTATATTCTAGAACCTAAATATTAATCCCTCATTTGTTTGAGATGCTGAAATATCTCATCCCTATCTGTTACTGTTAACTTTGTCTATGCAGGGCCTTGTCGAAGTCTTTCATATTCATTTGCTCAGATTTATCTGTTTTCCTCTCCACACTTTGTACTTTTAGGATCTTATATTTAGAAAATTCTTTCACACCCCAAGGTAGCAAAAGCCTTGTTCTGCATGTTTTCCTACTAGGCCTATAGTTTAATCTTTCACTTTTTGATATTTAGTCTATTGGAAATGTGTAATTGTGTGAATTACAATCCAAATTTATTTTTACAATATACAGTAAATCACTTTGCCCAAGATTATCTACTAAGCAACTCATTAATTTAGACTGCTATTTCCATCCTATACCAATGATAGGATAATACTATTTTATTACTATAACTTTCTATTATCTTTTGATATCAAATAGTGAGTCTCTACTCACTCTCCTTTTTCAATTCCCTTAATTATCCACAGACTTATGTACTCGTGTAAATTTAAAAATCAGTTGTCAGTTATAAAGCCACCCTGTTGGTATATTGATGCTGTATGGATTTTATAGGAGGATTTGGGAAAAACTGTCATCTTTATACTATCAAATTACTTCATTTGTGACTAATGTAGATACCTTCATTTAATAGTTTTCCTCTTGTCCTTCAGTAATTTTAAATATTTCTCCATACAAAGATTATATGAATTTGTTCTATGGTTTGTTGTAGGTACTTTAGGCTTTTATTTTATTGTGAGTAATAGATTATGTCCTCTTAAGTTTCCCAGGTGATTATTGCTGATGTGGTAGATGATATCAATTTTTGTGTGTTCATTTTGTAGCCAACAACCTTGTTGAATTCCCTTAGTCTAATATTTTATTGTCTCTGCTTCATTTTCTATGCAGTTAATCAAAACAACTGTGCCTCCTTGAGAAACTGTCTAGCATCAGGGTTATGAGAGTGAAATCTGGAAGCCATTAAAGTTCATTTCAAAACTCTACTTCCTCTCCAGATTGCAAATTTAATGTGTAATTTTCTTCCCGGAGACTGTGCCTCCTTTATTGAAAACTAGTTCTAGAATATTTGCCTCCTCCTCACCACCACCAGTGTTCACACCACAAAGAAGTCCTTGCCCATTGTCCCTTGCTGCCAAGTCTTACATTACATAAGTATTAGAGTCCCTGAGGAGGAGGGTGTGATGGAAGACATTAAGCAATGGGACAGCAAAGAGTCAGGGACAGAGTCAAGTTTTAAAAGGAAGTGGGGTGGGGTGGGGCAGGCAGGGGTGAGATGCAGGGGGAGTGACCTGACTTCTCAGAGCCAAGAAAGTTTTGTTGTTCAACCCAGAAAGGGAACCTCAGTTTCCTGTCGGAGGACTGCCACCACCTCCGCCCAGAAAGTGATTAACAGGGCAGTGTCGCTGTGTACTCGGGGAAATAGCTCCCCCCAGGGAGTTGCTTTAGGGGAAAACCTGGGCGAGAAATAGTGATGAGTAGATGAAGAGTGAGTCTCCTGAGTCAGATAAGGTGTGATGAGGGTGAACTCCAGGCAACTCTCCCAGAGACCCACTGACCCTGGAGGTCAGAGGTGTGAGAGCTCTGCCTCCTCAGAGACCGATCCTGGGGAAAGGTACTGGCACCGGCTCTTCGGTCCGGTTCCTGGTCGGGAGAGGAGAATCAGAGACTAGCCCACACTGACAGTGGTCCGTGCGGATGTGAAGGGAGGGTCCTTGTGTTCTGGGCTGTCCTAGGTCTCAGCTGAGCTCACAGAGTGGAAACGACTCAGAGGAGAACTCCTTTAGAGTAGAAAGTCTCCTAACATCTACTCCAGTTGCTAAAAGTATATGCCGTCCTCCCCCCACTCCCAATTTTTGTTATTTTTTGTCATCTTATCCTCTGTAAGAACATTTGAGGGTTGCCACCTCAGCATTACCATCTCCTTTGGCATACTTCACAAAACCTTGAATTTGTCAGCCATAGAGTCTAAGTAGGATTAATCCTACCTCTAACTTCAGGAGTAGCCCTGATTGGCTCAAACTAAGAAGCATATCCCATCCTTTTTATCTATAGTACAATTACTGTTCAGTAATGAGTTCTGTGAGAAATAAACACTTTTCCTGCTAGAGGTGGACAAGGGAGCCTATAATCCAAGTTGCTGATGGTGGCATTTTGAGGATAGGTAAGCCAATTTATGCATTTTCTGTTAGTGTGACTTCATCAATAGACTTCTGACTCTCCACTGAGAATTCAGTCCATTAGCCATTTCCGGTGTCTTTTCACACTTAACACATTCTCAGCCCACAAACATCTACTCCCCTGGTGCCCTCACAGTGCTGTTCATAGCTCCTTAAACCTCCTTATCCTTTGCTTATTTATCCCATACCCACTTTCTCCTCTAGGCTCTTGCCAGATCAGAGCTCCTGGAGTAGCCAGCCAACATGGTGCCATTCTAGTCCCCCTGAAACGTGTATCATCCAACCACAAGTAAGTCTCCACTGCTCTTTTGGTAATATTCTCACCTTTCTCTTAACTTCTCAGTTTGGGATCCCCAAACTGTCTTAACTTCTCACCTTTCTCTTAACTTCTCAGCTTGGGATCCCCAAACTGTCTCTCCCCGTTACCTCCTCAGATAATTTCACCCCTGATCCCATTGAGAAGATGGGGTCATTTGACCTCAGCAATCATTTTACACAAAGTATTTTGGGGTTCTACCTACCATCCACAGATGTCTCTTGATCCCCTCCAGGCATATTGTCACTCCAGTGTCTATAGTCTTTAGGTCTCCACTCTTTCCTGCTTCCTCAGATTATAAGGTATAGGTCTGGAAAGACTAGATACAGCCTGAGACTGTCGGCTCGTGCACTCTTTTTGATATTTTTGGTATTAATTGACTCTTACATCTTAAGTCAAATTTGCTTAGCTCACTCTCTTCATCTCTACATGCTTTAAAACATCTTTAACACATCTTATCTCAGGTGGCCTCGGCCTGCAGTAGCTTGAAGCAGAGTTTTGGTTCCCAGCCAGAGACTGAAGTCAGGCCTTGTCAGTGAGAGTACTGAATCCTAGCCACTAGACCGCCAGGGACCTGTGGCCAGTGACAAGGCCCTGGCCCATCAGCTGTGTAGAAATGAATTCCCACAAGAGTCAGAAAGTAATGAAACAAGTGAAGTGTTTATTAGGAGAAAAACACGTACAGTACGTGTGGATAGACACATGGGCGGACTCGGAGAAAGTCACACCCTTGCGGTAGTTTGAGCCACTTTTATGGGGCATTTCTTCCCGTTTCTACTGGCCAATCATCTTGTTTTGCCTGGATCTGAATCCGTACCTGGTATATGACAGGGTCCTCCTGAGTGTGCGTGCACGTCCCTTAGCCAAGATGAGTCCCAGTGAAGAGGCCTGTGGGTGACAGGCATCCATCACTGACTATGGAGGGGCTACCCTCCCTTTTTGAACCTCCAAGGAGCCTTCCTGCACATGTATAGTTGGGGAGGTTCTCTGACTTCAAGAATGAGGAATATGTGGTCTTTCATCTCTTATCTGGGCAAGGCCCAGCTCCTCTCTCCTGCTATTTTGGAGTATCTGTCTACAGCAGAGAAACTATTTAGCCTGGGACCCATATCTCTCCTGCCTCCCTTCCTTCATAGCAGTGTTATGAAAACTCTCTCTCATTAAATGTGAGAGAGCATGAAAATGCTAAAAAAGGGAAAACTTTAGTTCTGCTTCTTCCACGTAGGGAAAATTCCAGTGTTTCCCCACTGTATGTTTCGTTTCCTATGAGTCTCCTTTACTTCTTACACAGCACATTACTCTGGTCACCAAATGTGTGGGGATTTTCCCCCTACACCAAGCAATTCTCTGTTTGACACTATGTAGTGTCTGAAGTGAGTTAAACTGTGGGACATCCAGCTGGTGTCAAGACTGAGAATTAGTATGGAGAAAAACCTCCACATATTTGGTGACAGGATGAAGTGTTGTGTGAGTAATAAAGGAGACTCACAGGAAAGAAAAACATAGGAAGGGAAAAACTAAGGTTTTTCCAAATTATAGTTGGTGTCAGTGAAGTGGGATTTGCTAGAACCACCCTGGCTCATGGAAACATGTGGTTTGGGAAGAGAAAGGATAAGAGGGTCGTGTCTGATGAACCTTTGACCCCTGGATGGCTACCTGGTCACCCAAGGTGTTAAACTTCAAGTCTCTACTAATGGAATTTAGAGACAGAAATAAATCTGACTCCTGAAGAGCTGACTCATTTAATAAGCAAGGAAATGCATAATAATAAAAAGCACACTAAACATACAATCTCTTGGTCATCGTTATCTGTAATAGCTAAAATAAAGAAAGTGCTGGGTCAGAACTTGATGTTCATCCAAGCTCAGACTTGGGTTGGTGTGAACTTCAGCTACTAACCTCAAAGCTGCCCACAGTCGGAAAAATTATGCCAGGACAATATAAAGTACTGCTAAGGCCTCTGGTTAGCTAGAAGGTAGTCAATGTGGGGGGAGGGGGAAACCAACAAACTACTGAAACCAGGGAGTATAGTGTGAAGGGGTTGTCTTATAGCAGCATCAGCTTCCTGAAGCACCTTTATTAAAATGGATGCTGAGAATGGCTATTTTAGGGGCTATGTCTTTGGTTTTGAATGCTGCTGAGCAGAAGCATTTTCATTGCTTTTCATTTTCATTTACATTGAGACAGGACCCACAGTTCACTATTGAAAAATCACAGATGGTGTTATAAGGCCCAGACACACATTGAGGTGATATAGGATTCCTCATGCACTATGGTACCAAAACCTATTGGTGAAACCATGACATCTTCAGTTAGATTGCATGCTAAATTGCTTCAGTTGTGTCTGAATCTATGGGACCCTATCCCTGTCCATGGGATTCTCCAGGCAAGAGCACTGGAGTGGGTTGCCGTGCCCTCCTCCAGGGGATCCTCCTGACTCAGGGATTGAACATGTGAGCAGTAAGAGTATAAAAGTGGGACTGTCCAAACAAGATTCATGCAAAGCTGCATCTCCTTTATGTGACTATTTCCTGGAAATGGATATTATGTCTGGCTGGGGAACACTTCCCTTACCTAGTACTGAAAAATCAAAATCTGTTGATGAACTCCTAGTGGAGGCTACAGGTAGGAGTGTAAATGTTTATGGAATTATAGTACTAGTTGCCAGGAGAATTGGTATGTTTGAACAGGTTTTATGTGAAGTGGTTATGTATTTTCTACCTGATTGTATTATGGGGATGGACACTGGATCTGACTGGGGAATATTTTCCCTATCTAATATTGTAAAACAGGAACCATGTACATCCACCCTTCAAGCAATGTTAATTAGACATGCTAAATAGAATCAATAGAATGAGAAAAACTAGAGATCTCTTCAAGAAAATTAGAGATACCAAGGGAACATTTCATGCAAAGATGGGCACAATAAAAGACAGAAACAGTATGGACCTAACAGAAGCAGAAGATATTTAGAAGAGGTGGCAAGAATATACGGAAGAACTATGCAAAGAAGATCTTCAGGACCCAGATAACCACGATAATGTAATCACTCACCTAGAACCAGACATCCTGGAGTACAAAGTCAAGTGGGCCTTAGGAAGCATCACTATGAACAAAACTAGTGGAGGGGATGGAATTCCAGTTGAACTATTTCAAATCCTAAAAGATGATGCTTTGAAAGTGCTGCACTCAATATGCCAGCAAATTTGGAAAATTCAGCGGTGGCCACAGGACTGGAAAAGATCAGTTTTCCTTCCAACCCCAAAGAAGGGCAATGCCAGAGAATGTTCAAACTACCACACAATTGCACTCATCACACACGCCAGCAAACTAATGCTCAAAATTCTCCAAGCAAGTCTTCAACAGTACATGAACTGAGAACTTTCAGATGTTCAAGCTGGATTTAGAAAAGGCAGAGGAACCAGAGGTCAAATTGCCAACATCCCTTGGACTGTAGAGAAAGCAAGAGAATTCCAGAAAAACTTCTGCTTCATTGACTATACTAAAGCCTTCAACTGTGTGGATCACAACAAAATGTGAAAAATTCTTCAAGAGATGGAAATACTAGACCACCTTACCTGCCTCCTGAAAAATCTATATGCAGGTCAAGAAGCAATAGTTAGAATGGAACAACAGACTGGTTCAAAATTGGGAAAGGAGTATGTCAAGGCTGTATATTGTCACCCTGCTTATTTAACTTATATGCAGAGTATATCATGCAAAATGCCAAGCTGGATGAAGCACAAGCTGGAATCAAGATTGCCAGGAAAAATATCAACAACCTCAGATATGTAGATGACACCAGCCTTATGGCAGAAAGCCAAGAAGAACTAAGGAGCCTCTTGATGAAAGTGAAAGAGTGAAAAAGTTGTCTTAAAACTCAACACTCAGAAAACTAAGATCATAGCATCCAGTCCCATCATTTCATGGCAAATAGATGGGAAAACAATGGAAACAGTGAGAGACTTTATTTTCTTGGGCTCCAAAATTACTGCAGATGGTGACTGCTACCATGAAATTAAAAGATGCTTGCTTCTTGGGGAAAAGCTATGACCAACCTAGACAGCATATTGAAAACCAGAGATTACTTTGCCAACAAAGGCCCATCTAGTCAAAGCTATGGTTTTTCCAGTAGTCATGTATGGATGTAAGAGTTGGACCATAAAGAAATCTGAGAACTGAAGAATTGAGGCTTTCGAACTATGGTGTTGGAGAAGGCTCTTGAGAGTCCCTTGGACTGCAAGGAGAACAAACCAGTCAATCCTAAAGGAAATCAGTCCTAAATATTCATTGGAAGGACTGATGCTGAAGCTGAAACTCCAATACTTTGGCCAACTGACGCGAAGAACTGACTCATTGGAAAAGACCCTGATGCTGGGAAAGTTTGAAGGCAGGAGGAGAAGGGGACGACAGAGGATGAGATGGTTGGATGGCATCACTGACTCGATGGCCATGAGTTTGAACAAGCTCAGGGAGTTGGTGATGGACAGGGAGGCCTGGCATGCTGCAGTCCATAGGGTCGCAAAGAGTCGGACATGACTGAGCAACTGAACGGAACTGAAATGAGAGTCAGAGGGTGCTTACACTCAAAATAAGAGGGACTAAAGGAGTCTCCCTGCTCAATGTATTTCTGTTTTACTGGTGGATCTCGGGGGCTGGGGTGTGGAAGGATGCTAGTCATTCTTTCTTCCCCACATCTCCTCAGTTTTTTTGTCTCCCTTACTGATGCAGTGGTCACAGGACCAGGGCTACAGCTAGAGCTGAAAATAGGCATAATCCTAACCAAAAAGTACAACTGTGTTTCTGATCTTTATGTCATAATTACTAAGAGCCTATTGGGGCAGGATGTGCCTTCAACCCACTGACAAAATTGGGGCTAACAGTGAAGGTAGTTATATTGCTTGGTGGTTAAGACAGCCCACTAGTTCTGCACTATGTAAACTTACCTCATCTGTACAGAAGTGGACTGATGGGGAGGTACACGCTAGACCAGTACTACTGCCAGCAGCACAGACCGGCACAGTCTAATGTCCCTTCCACAGGGAAAAGAGTTTGGGCATAAACAGAGAGAAGGAGGAATAATAGCAGTTAACAGTAAAGTAATGAATAAATGGATTATGTAATAAGGAAAAATTCCAGTATTACATCAACACCTTGAAAGAGGCTCAGAGCAAGACATGATATTGCCTCAGCTCAATTACGTAAGATGCCTGAAAGGGTGAAGCCATATGTTTGCTGAGAGCATGCCTGCTTTTGAAACTTGACAAGATGGGATGAAAGCCTGCAAACCTGAGTGGTCTTGCCCCAGGAGACAGTCTTATACAATACGATGATGGACAGGAATGATTTTTAATGACTACTTTGGATTCCGGTAATGTGAACTTGTACTTTTGAACTTGTGTATCATTTTGATGGAAGGGGTCAGTGGCCAGAGACCAGGGGTGGTGGGCTGTGAGAAAAGAGAAAATACATATATTGGTCTCTGTCCCTGACTCCTGGCACAGAATTCCTAAAACCCTTTTAATTTCCTAAGTTATAAGAGCACTAGGAGAATCTTCTGTTCTACGGAAGTGACACTCAATGGGCTCCTGCATGACTACTAGATTTGTGGCTGGTCACAAGAAAGACCAAGCTATGATTAAAAACTTGGAATTTTCAGCTCCATCCATCAGAAAGGGAAGCCTCCATAAAATCCCAAAAGCATGGGGTCTAGAAAGCTTCCAGATTGGAAGCAGGAACACCAAGAGGAGGATGCACATTAACTCTCCAGGGACAGAAGTTTCTGCACTAGAGAGCCTCCCAGATCTTGCCTCATGTATTTCTGTATCTGGTTGTCCATCTGCATTCTGTATCATATTCTTGAATTCATTGATGCAGTTGATGCAAGTAAGAGTTCTGTGAGCCGCTCTAGCAAATTAATGCAATCTGATGAAGGGATCATTGGAACCCCCAATCTATAATCTATAGCGGGTCAGAAGGCATGACACCACAAAACCCCTAGAAGAGAACACAGCAAAACATTCTCTGACATGAATCAAGCAATATTTCCTTAGGTCAGAATCCCAAAGCAATGAAATAAAAGCAAAAATAAGCAAATGGGACCTAATCAAACTTATAAACATTTGCACAGCAAAGGAAACCATAAATAAAAGGAAAAGAACCTACAGACTGGGAGTAAATACATGCAAATGATGCAACCAATAAGGGCTTAATTTCCAAAATATACAAACAACTCATACAACTCAATAACAACAACAAAAAACAAACAACCCAATCAATAAATGGGCAGAAGACCTAAATAGATATCTCTCCAAAGAAAACATACAGATGGCCAAAAGGTACATGAAAAGATGCTCAGTATCACTAATTATTAGAGAAGTGCAAATAAAAATAGGAGATATCACCCCACACAAGTCAGAATGGCCACCATCAAAAAGTTTGTAAATAATAAATGCTAGAGGTGTGGAGAAACGGCAACCCACCCTTCTGCACTATTGGTGGGAATGTAAATTGGCACAGCCACTATGAAAACAGTGCAGAGTTTCTTTAAAACACTAATAATAGAGTTACCATATGATGCAGCAATCTCACTCCTAAGCATATACTGGGAAAAAATGAAAGCTCTAATTTGAAAAGATGCACGCACCTCCATGTTCATAGCAGCACAACTGGTAATAGTCAAGACATTTGGGACTATTGGAAACAACCCATGTCCACTGACAGATGACTGACTTAAGATGTGGTGTATATATACTATGAAATATTACTCAGCCATGAAAGAATGAAGTAACATCATTTGCAGCAACATGAATAGACCTAGAGACTATCATACTAAGCAAAGTAAGTCAAAGACAAATATCATATGATATCACTTGTATGTGGAATCTAATAAAACAGTACAAATGAACTTATTTACAAAACAGAAACAAACTTACAGATATAGAAAACAAACTAATGGCTACCAAAGAGAAAAGGATATATTGGGAGTGTCAGATTAACATATGCATACTATTGTATATAAAATAAATGACTAGGATTTACCTATAGCATAGGTACTATATGTAATATCTTGTAATGAACTATAATGGAAAAGAATTGGAAAAAAATTAATATATACATATAAATGTAGAATCACATGTAGAACTACTTTGCTATACACCTGAAACTAACACAATATTGCAAATAGACTAAACCTCAATTTTAAAAAGAAGTGCAGGTAATAACTTGGGCTTGAGACTGACATCTGAGGGAAGTGGGGGCATTCTTGTAAGGAAGGACTGGGCCTTTAACCTGTGGACCTGACACTATCTCCAAGTAGTTAGTGTCAAAACTGAGTTAAATTGTAGGACACCTAGCTGGTGTCAGGCACAGATTTGCCTGGTGTGGGGAAAACCTCCCGCCTGGTAACCACAAGTGCAGTCCTGGTGCGAGCAGTAAAGAGAAGAAAGACATGGGAAGCAGACAAGTGAGTTTTCCCGTTGCAACTGCCTTCACAAGTAAGCACTGGGCAAACGTTAAGGTGCATATTTGTTTCACCTATGAGCTGGTTTTCCTTATCTTGATCGAATCTGTCACCCAAGTCTCTTCCTAACTGTAGTTACTGCACCATTTTTTCTCCAGTCTCGGAGCAGGGGACGTGAGCTAAGGGCCGGCGAGTGACCTGACCCCAGGGCGGGCCGGTTCCCCGCCATCGTTCCTCCGGGACCACCAGGATCGGGAAAATTGCCCGACAAGCATTTGAGGACGCCTGGAACTTTGGCCCGCAGACTCCGGCTTTCAACAGCAACAACACTGGCTGGAACTGAAGTTTCAGATAAGGCACGATGGGGTTCCTCTGGGGCTGCGGCCATGACGCAGGGCGCGCATCAGGGCCTTGCAGGCCACCTCCAGGCGCTTGGGTCAGGCAGGGCTGTGCTCGATGCGCCCCATGCTTTCCTCCTAGCCAGGGACACAGTGACAAGCCGATGTCTCTCAAGATGAGTTTTTGAGACATCAGCCCTTGCGGAGTTTCCGTAGTGTAGTGGTTATCACGTTCGCCTCACACGCGAAAGGTCCCCGGTTCGAAACCGGGCGGAAACAAAATCTTGTCTTTCTTTTTTTTTTTTTTTTAAAACCCCCGCTGGTTAATACCTGACCGACTCAGCAGTTGTTACTCATCCCTGCCAGAACCCTGAGACTAGTTCAGCAGGCACCTTCGCAGACGTCGGCCCCTGCGGTTTTTCGTTATCTTTCCTGACACTATAAATCTAAAGCAATTTTGGCCACTCAGATGAAGTCATAGACCCGATCCGGATCCCCAGGACCAAGTTCTGACTCAGGGCGGTGTCCTAAAATTCAAGTCCTTCCTTTATTCAAACTCTGCTCAGGCTGCAGACACTTCAGCTGGGACCGCAAGGGGCTGTCTCCTGCAGAGAATTTGCAAACCTGTATCAAAACCCAACTTTATGCCTGACATTATCTTGCTTTAAGCTGACAACAGGTATGTTTTCCCTGCAGTCCAGAGGAATGAACAGACCGTAGTTGCAGAGCCAGTGTCACAAGTCACTCTGCTCTCTCACCCCACCAGACCCACCCTTCCTATTTCTATTCTCATTTTAAGCTGTTCCCATACATTCAATACTAAAGTTCCCAATCATGGAGATTCTTCCTCCTTCCCTCCTCTGAGTCTTTTCCCACAGGGAATCCTAAAGCCCTAAGGCCCATGGTTCTAAATCAGGGGAAAACAATATATATTTTGTTTTAATTAAAAGTTATTTTCACACACATTCCTCCCACCCCCATTGGGCAGTTTGCACAGACACTTCTTCAAAGATAGACGGATAGCAAATAATCATATCTAAACATATTCCACATCATTAATCATTAGGGAAATGCAAATTTAAAATACAATGAGATATCATTACACATCACTTGCTTCTTGGAAGGAAAGCTATGACAAACCTAGCTAGACAGCATATAAAAAGGCAGAACATCACTTTTCCAACAAAAGTCTGTATAGTAAGTTATAATTTTTCTGGTAGTCATGTATGGATATGAGAGTTGTACCATAAAGAAGGCTGAGCATGGAAGAACTGATGCCTTCAAATTGTGGTGCTGGAGAAGACTCTTGAGAGTCCTTTGGACAGCAAGGAGATCAAACCAGTCAGTCCTAAAGGAAATCAACCCTGAATATTCATTGGAAGGACTGTTGCTGAAGCTGAAACTTCAATACTTTGGCTGCCTGATTTGAAGAGCTGACTCACTGGAAAAGACTCCAATGCGGGAAAAGACTGAAGGCAAGAGGAGAAGAAGCCAGCAGAGGATGAGATGGTTGGATGGCATCACGGACTCAATGGACATGAACCTGAGCAAAGGATGGGAAGGACAGGGATGCCTGGCGTGCTGCCGTCCATGGGATCACAAAGAGTCAGACATGGCTTAGCAGCTAAACAAAACAACAAATCACTACACATATATAACAGTGCATATGATACCAGATGTCCAGAATGTGAAGGGACTGGAACACTCATACACTGCTGAGGGGAATGTAAAATGTCACATCCACCTAGGAAAACAGTTAACAATTTCTTGGAAAGTTCAACTACAATGATATGATTCAGCCATTCTAATCCCAGGTATTTACAAGAGAAAATTAAGTGTATGTGCATTGATTTGTATATGAATATTCATAGTAACTTTATTTATAACAGCCCAAAGCTGGAAACAATACAAATGTCACTCAACAAGTAAAGATAAATTATGATTACATCCAGAAAATGGAATGCTACTCAGGAAAAATTATTATTATTACTCTTATGCTGGGTGAAAAGTTCAATCAAAAAAGTGTTGTATGATTTCATTTACATAAAATTGTAGAAAATGAAAACTGTAATGACAGAAAGCAGATCAGTAATTGCTTGATAAGAGGAAAGAGAATGGCAGGCAATACGTATTAGAAAGGGAAAATTAGGAAGGGGGAACAATGGATATGTTCACCTTAACTGTGGCAGGGCTTTCATTATGACTTTCACTGGCCCTAAACACTTTGATCTTCGTGGAACCTTTCATAAAAAATAAAGTTTAAGTATTAAAATATTAATGTTTAAATATTTCAGTTCAATCGCTCAGTCGTGTCTGACTCTTTGTGACCCCATGGAATGCAGCACACCTGGCTCCCCTGGCCATCACCAATTCCCAGAGCTTGCTCAAACTCATGTCCATCGAGTCGGTGATGCCATCCAACCATGTCCTCCTCTGTCATCCCCTTCTCCTGCCTTCCATCTTTCCCAGCATCAGGGTCTTTTCCAATGAGTCAGTTCTTCTCATCAGGTGGCCAAAGTATAAAAGCTTCAGCTTCAGTATCAGTCCTTCCAATGAATATTCCAGTGATTTCCTTTAGGATGGACTGATATTTTTAATTTAAATTTTATTTATTAATATAGTTTATTTACATATACCACAGATAATTGACTATAGTATATGATTATATAACATATAATTATAGTATATAATTATAAGATATTGTACAGCTGCTTTGATATAAGTGGGTAAAAAATCTGCCTGTAATGTAGGAGACACAAAAGATGAAGTTTCCATCCCTGGGTTGGGAAGATCCCCTGGAGAAGGACATGGCAACCCACTCCAGTATTCTCGCATGGAGAATCCTGTGGACACAGAAGCCTGGAGGGCTATAGTCCATAGGGTCACAAAGAGTCAGACATGCCTGAAGCGACTGAGCATAGTACAGTAATATTATATAAAAACATTTGTAAGATTTTATTATGTTCTTTTGAATTTAAATGAATTTTTTAAATTTAAACATTTTGAATTAAAAAGTTGACACAGTTTTGAAGGTGTATGCCTACTGTACCTAATAGGCAAGTCAGTCCCCCGTTGTAAAGATGCATTCACAGATCTATACATTTTGTCAAAACTTAACAACTTGTACATTTTGAATATGTTCGCTTTGCTGTATGTCAAGTATGTCCTAATACAGCTATTCATGATTGTTTTAAAATTTCTCAGAAAAAAAAACAAAAACATATATTTGAAGTCTGTTCTGGATACTCATACAAATATATATATTTTTTTCTTATTAAAATTTTTGTATGAAATTAAAATATGTATTCACAACATTGAATAACTTGGGGTTGGACCTTGGGTACAGTGTTAATCTCAATTCATTGCCCTTAATTCACATGGATGGGTGCAAGAGTCTTCTCCTGCTTTGTTTATGTCAATTTATTACTTTCTTTTATCCTACTCCCTACTTCCACCCCCTCTCTAATGTGTTTGTTATGTATTATGAATTCATATGTGTCCTCATAGACTGTGTAGTTGTTTTGTGTGTAATTGTTTCCTAATCTTGCATATGTTTTTCACTTAGCATGTGACTTTGGGGTCTACCCAGGTTGCTGTATGCACATTTAGTCTTTGTTTCTAGCTGATGTAAATAATTTCACAGTGGGTACCCACTCATTTTACTTTTCTTCCCCCCATTATGGATACTAGATTGTGACCCCCTTCAATGGATGACAAACAACACCATCATAGATTCTTTTTTTCTTTCTATTGTATGTGTGAGTGTGTGTGTGCGTGTCAGTCAATCAGTCGTGTCCCACTCTTCGAAACTCCATAGACTGTAGCCTGCCAGGCGCCTCTATCCATGGAATTCTGGAGTGGCTTGCCATTCTCTTCTCCATGGGAATCTTTCCAACCCAGGGATCAAACCCCGGTCCCCTACATATACAGGCAGATTCTTTACAACTGAGCCACCAGGGAAGCCCAAATGCTATGTAAATAGCCATAAATACAATATAAATTCCATGTAAATAGTTGCTGGCTTGTAGGAAATTCAAGTTTTGCTTTTGGGAATTTTCTGGAATTTTTTTTTCAACTATTTTTGATTCTTGGTTAGTTCACTCCAAGAATGTGGAATGCATGAGTAAGGAGGGCCAACTGTATTGTTATAAAACTGCTTGTATTAGTGAGGATGCAGAGACTGCTTATTCTTTACAGCATCAGTTACAAAATTAGAATGTTCTTAAATGATAAGGAATTGGTTAGTGGTTACCTCATACCAACATGGTAAAGAGTTTAAGTTGTGCCTATGATTTCCAGAGGCATAAGCAAGAAGTGACCAAGTCAAGTTAGTCTCCCTTGTCTTGAAAAATAAGATAAATTAAGCTGCTCAGGAAATTTTCAAAGCTAGTCTTCATTTGTTCTTTAATTTAACAATTTCCCCCCTTCCAGTTTTTTTGAGAAATAGTTGACATACAGCCCTATATAAGTTTAAGGTGTACAGCATAATGATTTGACTTATATACATCATGAAATGATTACCATAATTAGTTTAGTGAACATTCATTACCTCATATAGATACAAAATAAGATAACATTAAAATGATGTTTTTTTCCCTTGTGATGAGAACTGTTAGAATTTACTATCTTAAGTAACCTTAATATATAACATACAGTAGTATTCATTATATTTATCACATTGTACATTACGGCCCTTGTTGTTCAGTCACTCAGTTGTGTCCGACTCTCTGTGACCCCATGGACTGCAGCATGCCCCGCCCCGTCCTTCACCATCTCCTGGAGTTTACTCAAACTCGTGTCCATTGAGTCAGTGATGCCATCTAACCATCTTGTCCTCTGTCATATTCTTCTCCTGCCTTCAATCCTTCCCAGCATCAGGATCTTTTCTAATGAGTCTGCTCTTCACATCAAGTGGCCAAAGTATTGGAGCTTCAGCTTTAGCATCAGTCCTTCTAATGAATACTCAGGATTGATTTCCTTTAGGATGGACTGGTTTGATCTCCTTGCAGTCCAAGGGACTCTCAGAGTCCTCTTCTACAGCACAATTCGAAGGCATCAATTCTTTGGTGCTCAGCCTTCTTTATAGTCCAACTCTCACAACCATACATGACTACTGGAAAAACCATAGCTTCGACTAGACAGTTTTGTTGGCAAAGTAATGTCTCTGCCTTTTATTACACGGTCTAGGTTTGTCATCGCATTTCTTCCAAGGAGCAAGTGTCTTTTAATTTCATGGCAGCAGTCACCATCTGCAGTGATTTTGGAGCCCAAGAAAATAAAGTCTGACACTGTTTCCATTGTTTCCCTATCTATTTGCCATGAAGTGATGGGACCTGATGCCATGATCTTAGTTTTTTGAATGTTCAGTTTTAAGCCAGCTTTTTCATTCTCTTCTTTCTCCTTCATCAAGATGTTTAGTGCCTCATCACTTTCTGCCATAAGGCTGGTGTCATCTTCATATCTGAGGTTATTGATATTTCTCCTAGCAGTCTTGATTCTAGCTTGTGCTTCATCCAGCTCAGCATTTCTTATGATGTACTCTGCATATGAGTTAAATAAGCAGGGTGACAATATACAGCCTTGACATACTCCTTTCCCAATTTGGAACCAGTCTGTTATTCCATGTCCAGTTCTAACTGCTCCTTCTTGACCTGAATGTAGGTTTCTCAGGAGGCAGGTAAGGGTGTTCTAGTATTCCCATCTCTTGAAGAATTTTTCACAGTTTGTTGTGATCCACACAGTCAAAGGCTTTAGTGTAGTCAATGAAGCAGAAGTAGAGGTTTTTCTGGAACTCTCTTATTCTTCCCATGATCCAAGGGATGTTGGCAATTTGATCTCTGGTTCCTCTGCCTTTTCTAAATCCAGCTTGAACATCTGAAAGTTCTCAGTTCATGTACTGTTGAAGACTCGCTTGGAGAATTTTGAGCATTACGTTGCTAATATGAGAAATGATTGCAACTATGTGGTAGTTTGAACATTCTTTGGCATTGCCCTTCTTTGGGGTTGGAAGGAAAACTGATCTTTTCCAGTCCTGGGGCCACTGCTGAGTTTTCCAAATTTGCTGGAATATTGAGTGCAGCACTTTCAAAGCATCATCTTTTAGGATTTAAAATAGTTCAACTGGAATTCCATCCCCTCCACTAGCTTTGTTCATAGTGATGCTTCCTAAGGCCCACTTGACTTTGCACTCCAGGATGTCTGGCTCTAGGTGACTGATCACACCATCGTGGTTATCTGGGTCCTGAAGGTCTTCTCTGCATAGTTCTTCTGTATATTCTTGCCACCTCTTCTAAATATCTTCTGCTTCTGTTAGGTCCATACCATTTCTGTTCTTTATTGTGCTCATCTTTGCATGAAATGTTCCCTTGGCATCTCTAATTTTCTTGAAGAGATCTCTAGTCTTCCCTATTCTGTTGTTTTCCTCTATTTTTTTGCATTGATCACTTAGGAAGGCTTTCTTATCTGTCCTTGCTATTCTTTGGAACTCTGCCTTCAGATGGGTGTATCTTTCCTTTTCCCCTTTGCCTTTTGCTTCTCTTCCCTTCTCAGCTATTTGTAAGGCCTCCTCAGACAACCATTTTGCCTTTTTGCATTTCTTTTTCTTGGGGATGGTTTTGATCACCGCCTCATGTACAATGTCACGAACCTCCATCCATAGTTACTCAGGCACTCTGTCTATCAGATCTAATCCTTTGAATCTATTTGTCACTTCCACTATATAATTGTAAGCGATTTGACTTAGGTCATACCTGAATGGCCTAGTGGTTTTCCCTACTTTCTTCAATTTAAGTCTGAATTTTGCAATAAGGAGTTCATGATCTGAGCCACAGTTGTTTCCCAGTCTTGTTTTTGCTGACTGTATAGAGTTTCTCCATCTTCAACTGCAAAGAATACAATCAATCTGATTTCAGTATTGACCATCTGGTGATGTCCATGTGTATTAATTATATTTATCATATTGCACATTATGTCCCTAGTACTTATTTAACTTTTAACTGGAAGTCTGTACCCTTTGACCGTCTTCATCCAATTCTGCCTCTCCCCAGACTGCAAATCCAATATTTTCCTTTCTCTTTAGGTTACTTTTTTTTTAAATGTTATTTATAGTTTTTTTTACTTTTGACGCCAGGAGGTGTGGCAGGTGGGATCTTAGTTTCCCAATCAGGGGTGCAGCCTGGGGTCCTGTATTGGAAGGGTGGAGTCTTAACGACTGACCCACCAGGAAGTCCCTGATCTTTTTTTTCTATTACTTTGCTTGTTTTCGAGGTATATTTGATATACCATACTATGTTAGTTCCTGATGCACAACATAGTGTTTCTATACATTTCAAAATGATTACCATCTGTCACTATACAAAGATACTACATTGTCATTTACTATATTCCCCACAGTTAGCATGAACAAGCACCACTCTGTATATTTACACTCCTAATTCATTTACTTTGTAATTGGAAGTTTGTACCACTTAACCTCCCTCAGCTATTCCTCTCCTCTGGGCTATCGCCCCTTTGGTCTCAGTATTAGCTTTCTTAGCGTATGAATTTATTTTGATTACTTTTATATATTACCTATTCAATAATTATCAAATGTTTTTCAAATTAAAAAATACCATTAAGACTAAATAGACGTGTATGCGACCTAACTTTAAGTGAAAAATGTCAGTGGATATTTTGTGGAATGGGTAGCCGAGTTCAAGCATGCTAAAAAGAAAAAGACATAATATCTTGAGAAGAGCGTAGTCTAGTTACTTAAAAGCGAAATTATAAACTTTTATCACACAGACAAAGAAGATATGGACACATTAACAAAATTACAAAAACGCGAATTTCTCCAAAAATTAACTGGTAGCGTGATTTCGCCTTCTTACTCCTGGGGGCGTCCAAGCTCCACCTAACCCCTCCTTCCTCGTTTTTTTTCCGAAGGCTCGGAGGACCAGCAGCTGGGCAGAGCGCGAGTCAGCCGAGACGCCCCGGGGCGCCGGGACAGATGAACTCCGGGCCCCTGGGCCCGGCGCGCCGAGGAGGAGGAGAGCCCGACTCCGAGGCAGGAACTCTGCACAATAGCCACTTCCGTCGCCTTAACTGTTCAACCCTAGACCCCTAACCCAAGAGCAGAAGCCGGAGACTTGGGCAAAAAGCGGCCCAGGCTCCCGGAAGTCTGAGAGGGCCGGTCGCCGCAGCCCGCGGAGCGCCCCGCCCGCCCCGCCGCCGGCGCGACTCAGCCCGCGGAGGGCCCCGCCCCGCTCGCGTCCGGGCCTGCGGCGTCCGAGCCTTCCGGCTCGGCAGGCCTGAGTCAGGGCGGGGAGGCCGGGAAGGAGCGGCCGTTTCCCGACAACGGGGTCAGCATGACACGGTAGCAAGCCACACCACACCTCGGCGGGAGGGACACGGAGTGCGGCGCAGCAGCCTCCTGTCGCTGCCCCAGCTAGGCCCCAGGAGCGGGGGATGACGCGGCCTTGTGCTTGCTCCCAGGCCAGGGGTAGGCCCAGAGGTCTGAACGCTTCTCACTCGTGCGGCGTTCCCGCCGGACCCAGTCTACCCCAGCTCCACCCCAATCCCAGTGTTAACGACTTGCCATGGGCACTTGCCACCTACTTCTGTAAGGACTAAATCATGTGCTGTTGCTGCTGCTGACCATCAAGACCCCCTGATGTGGAGAGCCGGAGTGAGGCCTCTGTGCTGGGGCCGAGTGGGGTGGGGTGGGTGGAGAAAGGAAACTGGGAGGACCGTTCTTTAAATAGATGTTTTCAGGAGCCGCTTTTATGAACCCAGTTCTCTTTTAAAATTTATTTATGTACTTTTGGCTGTGCTAGGGCTTCGTTGCTGCACATGGACCTTCTCTAGTTGTGGAGAGCAGGGGCTCCTGCTGCTCTTCACTGAGGAGCGCCGGCTTCCGCAGCGGTGGCATGTGGCTTCAGCAGTGGTGATGGCTTAGTCGCTCCTTGGCATGAGATCCTCCCCGACAAGGGATTGAACCCAGGTTCCCTTCATTGGCAGGCGGATTCTTATCCAATGTACCACCAGGAAAGCCTCATGAACCCAGTTCTTGAATCGCCTCATATCTAGAAAATCACTGAAATCCTTCAGGGTGATGACTG
The DNA here is from genome assembly GCF_033118175.1 of Dama dama. Taxonomy (NCBI): domain Eukaryota; kingdom Metazoa; phylum Chordata; class Mammalia; order Artiodactyla; family Cervidae; genus Dama; species Dama dama. Next base: position 9,792,911 of record NC_083700.1, read on the forward strand.
TTTTCATGATTAGCAGAAAGCTTCATGAGACTAGCAGAAACCGGGAAAAAATATGCATTCAATTGCATGTATTCCCCTTTCACCAAAATCACGTATATACTGACATTTCTCCCTGCTTCTTTGGAGCAGTTTCTCAGACGTATCTGAGGTGCTGTTTACAGGCTGCAGTCATTTTGCTATCACAGTAATTTACAATGTCATTTAGTCATTTTAATAATCTTATGAGATAATCACGAGGGTAGTTTTCCAGGTCACACGTCAAAATGTTACAGGTGAGGAAATGAGTTGTAAAGCAACATGCCTGAGTTCTAGTGATGGAGCTAGACCCAGACCCAGGTCATTTATACCGACTGTCCACAAATCCCTTTGTAAATCAGAGCATCGCTTGAGACCAGGCCTACAAAAAATATACTTTGTCTTGGAGTCCTTGGAGGGGGCGACTGTGAGGTTCCAGTTAAACAAGGGAATGTGAGTCCCAACCCTGCCATGGAAGAGGTGGATTGCCTGGCTTCTGACAACAAACTGAGGCAGAGGGAAGCCTGAGGTTGGGGTGCCAGCCGTACTTCTTGCCACCTTAAACACAGCTGCTCTGGCTGTGGCCCTTGTAGAACACTCCCAGATATTCTAATGAAACCCTGAAGGTGGGGCTAGTGCTGGAAGGAAATCTGAGCTTCCCGTTTCTGAGGAATGGGTTTAAAAATAAAACAAACAAAAAAACCCCAAAGAGTAGGAAGTGAGAACTTGACCCACAATCTGGTTGAATCCAGTCACACTGGGAGTTGTTGGGGGGAGGGTGGATAGAGAGAGGAACGGTTTCCAAATAGATTTAATTCCCATCTCCTCCCAAGGAAAGACACCTGGACAAGAACAAGTATCTTTCATAGAAGTCCGGGAATGGGACAAGGCAGAGATTTTGCAGCTAAAGGCAAATAAATGGGGTGGGTCCATGGACCTGAGCAATTACTATCAGGTTGGCAAAAGACCCAACAGAATCATCTGCAACTTGGCACATAGTACCTAAGGACAAGGCCACCCCAACACATCTGAGAGCAGTAAGGTCCCAGATGCTAGCCACAGGGACCTGAGGTTGCCTCCTTTTTCTGCCACCTCTAGGCCGTGGTAGCACCAGCTTCACCTAGATGCCACCTGGAGGAGCGTAAGAGAGTGTTCTGGTTGTCTATAGTTGTATAACAAACTATTCCAGAGTCAGGAATTTGGAAAGGGTATGAGGGGAGAGGCAGTTTATCTCTGCTTCTAAATTTCAGCTGAGAAGACTTGGAGGCCAGAGGTGACTTGATGACTGGAGACTGGAATCATCTGAAAAATTATCTATTTCTGCATAATCACTTTAAAATTTAGTGCCTTAAAATAACAGTTTATTATTTCTCCTGGTTCTCTTGGTTAGCTGGGGCTCAGATGTGAATTCGGCTGAGCCAGAATGGTCAATTTAGCCTTAAGGCTTTCTCCAGGTGGCCTTTATCTCTGGCAGAGTAACTGGTCTTCTTGCATGGCATGGAGTAGCAAGAGGGAATGCTTCAACCAAGGCAAGCAGAAGTTACAGATCTGTTAAAGCTCGCCCCTGAAAGTTACATATCAGTACTTCCATTCCATTCTGTTGGTCAAAACAGGTCACAGGGTCAACTCAGATTTAAAGAGAGGGGAAATAGACTCTGCCTCTTGAAGGGTAGTTTTCCAGGTCACATTTCAAAAGAGTTTATGGGGTGAGAGATGTTGTTGTCATCTTTATAAACACAGTCACCACTACCACTTAAAGAAGAACAAACAGAGAGAGTTTTAACTTGGTGTTAGAAAAATGCCGCGGGAGGAAAATAGCCGCCTCTAATGACCGGTGGTAAAGGCTTTATTGAGCGGTCACTCTCTGGCAGAACTCCTGGGGGCGGGTGAGTGAGGAGACAAAGGGAGTCTGCGAGGTATGAGGGGGTGGGGAGGGGTTTTATAGCCAGGGCCGGCGTCCAAGCCAGGTCTTTTCATATAAGGAAGAAAGCGCAGGCTACAGCGGCGGTCAGTGTCCGAGGGCTCTATGTTGGTACCTGATTGGACCAGGCTGCAGGGGGTCGGTCTCCGGAAGTTTAGCCGGTCTCCGGAATTTGCCGTGCAGCACTTTCCCGGGGCATGCCCCGACCTTTCATCCCGGCCTTTTTGTTATAGGACAAGGGGCGCCGGTTCTCTCTGGCTATTTCCTGCTGAACGGGGGCGGCGAGGGGTAGGGGCCAGCCGGGACGAAAGGTCAGCTTATGTAGGATTGTGAAGTGGGTCTATGTCTTTTTTATTGAGTTGAGTGTAAGCTGTTAGGAGCATGGCCCGTCCAGTCGCAGCCTGCGCTATTTTTTTGGACCCATTGAGTCCGGTCCAGAGGGGGCTTTCTTGGAGCTGTCTGCGCCTTTGTTCCAGGCCTGACGATTGGGGCCGATAGGGGATGTGGAGATGCCAGTCGATGTCCAGGGCCGAAGCCACCTGCTGGGAGATCTGTGAGAGTATATTTCTTTTTTTTTTTTAAGAGAGGAGTAGGGCAGGAGGGGATGACCAGAAAGGAGTGGGCAAATAGGCAGGAATCTAATTGACAGGGTGGTGGTTGGGTTTGGAGCAGACATGAGGGTTGGCCGTCAATGCCCATAACCGAAACCTGGGAAGGACGTAAAGTGTCCCCGAAAGAGGGAAGGACCGAATAGGTAGCCCCCGCATTAACCAGACTTACCCGTTACCTGGAGCGTTACCCTGGGCTTGGCTTGGGTTACCGGGGTTCCCGAGTCTGGGCGACGTCAGCCATCGTCGAAGCTCAGCAGCTCGAAGGCCGGAGGAGGGCAGGAGGTCTCCCTGGGGCGCTCTGGTCCCTAGCCCCTAGAGGTCGGGGCCCGAGAGGCCTAGGGACAATCACTAGCCCAGTGTCCTCGCTGTTTGCCCAATGGGCACGGCTTGGAAGGAGGCTGCGGACTGGGGCACATCTTGGCCCAGTGTCCTTCTTGGCCGCACCTGAAGCAGGCCCCCAGAGGGGGGTTTTGGGACCCCGAGCCCGCCGCCAGCCGCAGGGCAGCTACCAAGGCCTGGGTTGGTTGGTTTAGGAGGCTTGCCTGAAATTCGGCCTCTTGCTTGAGCCTTGCCCTTTGGCTGGCCTCAGCAGTTTCTTCACGGGCGTTGTAAACCTTAAAGGCCATTTTTACCAGGTCTCGAATAGGGGTCTGAGGGCCGTCCTCGGCCTTGGCCAGCTTTTTTCGGATGTCAGGTGCGGATTGGAAGATAAAATGATTGGCCAAGGTAGCTGCCCCAATGGGGGACTCAGGGGACAGTCTGGTGTATTGAACAAGGGCCTCAGTCAGCCGATTAAGAAACATGGCTGGGTTTTCATCGGGCCCCTGAGTCACCTCATCTAGTTTGAGGAGGTTTACTACCTTATGAGAGGACGTTTCCATCCCATCGAGGATACACTCTATCATATAGTGTACCCGCAGCTGGCCGCCACCCCCTTCTTGGTAGTTTCCAATCAGGGTCGGTGTCAGGGACTGCCTGAGCTCCCGGGGGGCGCTCGGGGGAGGGGTTGGCACTGTGCCGCTGATCGGCAGCCCTGGCTGCCGTCCAAATGGCCTGCCTCTCTTCGGGGGTGGTGGTAGATCCCAGGATGACATATATGTCCTGCCATGTTAAGGCGTAGGCGCGGGTCAGACCAGTAAACTGCTTAATGTACTGAGTGGGGTTGGAAGAAAAGGATCCCAGCTTGGCCTCAATCTGTGCTAAGTCCTGGAGAGAGAAGGGGACGTGGACCTGGGCCAGGCCCTCAGCTCCAGCCACTTGTCGCAGAGGGAGTAGCGGGGCTGGGGGAGGGGGAGGGGAGGCCCCTGGAGGGTTGCTATGGGAGCGAGTGTGGGAGCTAACCGGAGACGAGAAGGGAGTGATGAGGGGAAGGGGAGGATACAAGATAGGGTTAATGGCCGGAGAATCTGGGGCCGGCGGTGAAGCCTCAGGGGCGGGAACAGGAGCAAAAGAGGCCGGAGTAGGTTAGAGGGGGAGGGGTTAGGAGGGGCCGGAGAGGAGGGGGAAGAGGTAGGAGGGGCCGGAGTGGAAGGGGAGGGGTTAGGAACCGGAGAGGAAGGGGTGAGGGCCGTGGGAGAGGCATAGGGAGGAGGGGCCACCAGATCTCTTGGGGGAACAGAGAAAGCAGAGGACTCAGAGACAGGAGGAGTCAGCTTAGCTCGGGAGGGTGGAGTCGGGGGGCCATGGTGAGTAGGATTTGGCTAGGAGAGCACGTAGTGCACAGGGTGGGGCGAGAGCGCAACGCCCAAAAGGCCTGAACATAGGGGACCTCAGACCATTTTCCCGTTCTCCAGCAGTAATTATCTAAATCACGGAGGACGTCAAAGTCTAGTGTCCCTGTGGCTGGCCATTGTGAGCCATTATCTAGGGAATACTGAGGCCAGGCCTGTGAACACAGAAAAGTGAGCTGCTTGGGGCGGATATCTCTCTTTAGCCTTAGAGTCTGCAGGTTAGCCAGCAGGCACTCTAAGGGGGTGGAGTATTGGGGATCGGGTTTGGAGGCTGTCGATCCCATGACGACCACGGGGCGTGGAGGCAACCCCCGCTGTCTGAACGTCTTCGGACGAGTCAAGGGGAGCCAGAGGTCCGTGTAGTCGCGGGGAACGTCTTCCTCACGACCGCAGGGACCCGGAAAGGCCGAAGCCGGAGGTCTACTCAGCCGCTGGGGACGTCTCTCCACCAGCTGGTGACCGGGAGGGCCCAGTAAGTGCGCACTCGTTACGGGGCCCTAGGAGGTGGTCGTCAGGGAGTGCAGGCCCCAAAGCCGAAGGGACTTACTCCGTATCCTGCCGTCCAGGGGGTTGGTCAGCCGCCTGGGTCCGAGGCTTCCGCGGCGGTGGAGCTCGAGGGGGCCTCAACGGCGAGTGCCGGGGGCCCTCACCTCGAGCCCCACGTTGGGCGCCAGATGTTAGAAAAAACGCCGCGGGAGGAAAAAAGCCGCCTCTAATGACCGGTGGTAAAGGCTTTATTGAGTGGTCGCTCTCTGGCAGAACTCCCGGGGGCGGGTGAGTGAGGAGACAAAGGGAGTCTGCGAGGTATGAGAGGGTGGGGAGGGGTTTTATAGCCAGGGCCGGCGTCCAGGCCAGGTCTTTTCATATAAGGAAGAAAGCACGGGCTACAGCGGTGGTCAGTGTCCGAGGGCTCTATGTTGGTACCTGATTGGACCAGGCTGCAGGGGGTCGGTCTCCGGAAGTTTAGCCAGCCTCCGGAATTTGCCGTACAGCACTTTCCCGGGGCATGCCCCTACCTTTCACTTGGCAGTTAAAATTTTCCCATTTCTCCACATCTTGTAGGCTACAGGTTTGAGAACAGGTTAGACCAATTATAAAATAAGCTACATTTTTTCCCGTGCATTGTTGTTGTTGTTCAGTCACTAAGACATGTCTGACTCTTCAACCCTGTGAACTGCAGCATGACGGGCTTCCCTGTCCTTCACTATCTCTGGGATTTTGCTCAAACTCATGTCCATTGAGTCAGTGATACCATCCAACCATCTCATCCTCTGTTGCCCACTTCTCCTTGTGCCCTCTCTGAATGTAATGAGTAGTAAATTGTGAGCCACTACACATGTACAAGCTAGATTTAGAAAAGGCAGAGGAACAAGAGATCAAATTGCCAACACCCGTTGGCTCATAGACCAAGAGAATTCCAGAAAAACATCTATTTCTGCTTCCTTGACTACACTAAAGTCTTTAACTGTGTGGATCACAACAAACTGTGGAAAATTCTTAAAGAGATGGGAATACCAGACCACCTGACCTGCCTCCTGAGAAATCTGTATGCAGGTCAGGAAGCAACAGTTAGAACCGGACATGGAAAATGGACCAGTTCCAAATTGGGAAAGGAGTATGTCAAAACTGTATATTGCCACCCTGTTTTTTTTTAACTTATATGCAGAATACATCATGCAAAATGCCAGGCCAGATTAATCACAAGCTAAAATCAAGATTGCCAGGAGAAATATCAATAATCTGAGATATGGAGATGACACCCTAATGGCAGAAAATGAAGAGGAGTTAAAGAGCCTCTTAATGAAGGTGAAAGAGGAGAGTGAAAACCTGGCTTAAAATTCAACATTTAAAAATCTAAGATCATAGCATCTGGTCCCATCACTTCTTGGCAAATAGATGGAGAAAAAATGGAAACAGTCACTTTCTTGGGCTCCAAAATCACTGCAGAGGGTAACTGTAGCTATTAAATTAAAAGATGCTTACTCTTTGGAAGGAAAGCTATGACAAACATAGACAGTGTATTAAAAAGCAGAGACATCACTTTGTCAACAAAGGTCTGTCTAGTCAAAGCTATGGTTTTTCCAGTGGTCATGTAGTAGTGAAAGCTGGACCTTAAAGAAGACTGAACGCTGAAGAATTGATGCTTTTGAACTGTGGTGTTGGAGAAAACTCTTGAGAGTCCCTTGGACTGCAAGGAGATCCAACCAGTTAAAATGAGGGCTTGAGATTTCAGATTTTGAGAGAGTCAATTCCTAGGCAGGTTGATAAGAAGTCCGGGGTCCCTGAGGATGAGAGGAGTCTGGGGTCTCTCAAGGAGGGGAAAAGGACAAACTTTTTTTTTTCTTCTCTACATTCCTTAGTCTTAGTCACATAAAACATTTTTTCTTTAAGCCCAGAACTGATGATTGCACAACAAACAATTCAGTTTAAACTCTGTACTAAGGATTATATAACAACAATGTATCCTGTTTGAGGACAGTTTCCCCTTCCTGAAAACCTCCTGGCTAATCCTGTTATCTTAAAATGTAAATTGTGGGAGTGGGTCTAGTAAGAACTTTACAATCTTGAGACATTCTTTTGATTTATTTTAATAAGAAATTTAAAAAGTATATGACTCCCTTGCCTAGACTTAGGGATGGGGGCACTCTCCATCCCCCTCCTGATGTCTATGTTAGATGCATTCTCTGTCCCTTTTCACTTTAATAAAACTCTGCTACACAAAAGCTCTTGAGTGATCAAGCCTGGTCCCTGGTCTTGAAATCTTCTTCTTCAGAGATCATGAATCCGACACCGTTCACTGTAAGTTATCAATTTTAGGATCTTGACTTTTAGGAACAGGTCAGTTTGCAAGTTGGAAAACTGATTCTTCAACTTACTGGCTGTATATCTTGGACACATTGTTTAAGCTTCCTATGTTTCAATTTTCTCATACACAAAATGTACTAATATTATTCTCACTTTACACGGGGCATGCAAAACTTAAGTTTAGAAACTTTGGCTTTAATAGCTCAAAAATTTTGATAATTGTGAGAGTGAAAACTTTGATCTAGACTTTTAGGAAATCAGTGACTTGGCCTGATTTCTGACAAAAGAAGGAGAGGATAAAATTTGGGAGTGGTCTGAGGCAGTATGTTCTTGGCGAAGAGGACATTTGAGTGATTCATGCATGTGAAAAGGAGGGACACAGAACTGTGGAAAGATGTGTTCCTCCTGGTACTTAAATCCTAGCATCTAATCCTAGCATCATTCATTAGTACCTAGTTTCATTATTTCTTGGCAGTCTTCCGTAGAGTTAGCATTACACATTACTTAAAAAATTTTTTTTCTTACTGTAAAATACATATAAAATTTACCATCTTAGATGAACCCTTTTTAAGCGTACAGTTCACATTGTTGTGCGACCATCACCCTTATCCATTTCCAGAATTATTTTCATCTTGCAAAACTGAAACTCTGTACCTATTAAAACAGTAACTCTCCATCCCCACTACCTGCCCCCCCAGCCCCCACCTGTAGAATTCTACTTTCTGCTTCTGTGATGTTTGATCATTAACCACCTCATATAAATGGAATCAGTATTTTCAGTATTTTTCTTTTTGTGACAGGCTTATTTCATTTAGCATAATGTCTTCAAGGTTCATTCAATGTTATAGCATATGTCAGTGTTAGAAAAACACCGCGGGAGGAAAAAAGCTGCCTCTAAGGACCGGTGGTAAAGGCCTTTTATTAAGCGTCGCTCTCGGGCAGAACTCCCGGGGGCTGGTGAGTGAGGAGACAAAGGGAGTCTGCGAGGTATGAGGGGTGGGGAGGGGTTTTATAGTCAGGGCCGGCATCCAGGCCAGGTCTTTTCATATAAGGAAGAAAGCGCGGGCTACAGCGGTGGTCAGTGTCCGAGGGCTCTATGTTGGTAGCTGATTGGACCAGGCTGCAGGGGGCCAGCCCCTGGAAGTTTAGCCAGCCTCCGGATTTTGCCTTGCAGCGCTTTCCCGGGGCATGCCCCGACCTTTCAGTCAGAATTTCATGCTTTTTTAAGGCTAGTAATATTTCATTGTATAAACTTCACATTACTTTTTGTTATATCAAGAACTTTGGCCCTTTATAACATGTTTCTTATATTTTGCACACAGGAAGGGTCACCATACATAGTCAGGTCAGTGTTTTCCCTCTAGGATTTCAGTTCACCTTTTAAAGGGAGGAAGTGAAGGCAGAACAAAGACAGGAGTGGGAACGGACTAAAATAATCATTCAAATGAGTAATTATTTCCTGGACAGTATTCCTGGCTAGATATGTAAAACAGCAGGCCCCCAGAGCTAAACTAAGGAGTTAGATTTGGGGTGAGGGGGTTATTGACTCATATATTTATTGGTAACAGTTTTATTGAGATATAATTCATAGGCCATACAATCCATTGATTTAATGTTATTTAATTCATTCGCTTAACTTCATTGACTTTTCACATATTCAGAGTTGTACAACTGTTATCACAAAATCTTAGAAAATTTTCATAGTCCCTGAAAGAAATCTTGTACCAGTTTGCCATCATCCCCAGGTCCCTCCTCAGCCCTGTGCAACCATTAATCTACTTTCTGTCCATACAGAGATGCCTATTCTGGAAATTTCATGTAAATGAAATCATATAATATGTGCTTTTTTGTGACTGGCCTCTTTCACTTCATTCAAGGTGCATCCATGTTTTAGAGTGTATTGATAATTCATTTCTTTGTTTACTAGATGAAAGAAATAATAGCAGGAATTCATTTATTTTTATTACTCAATAATATTCTATTCTGTTGATTATACTGCATTTTATCTACTCATCAGTTTTTGGACATTAGAGTTGTTCCTATTTTTTGGCTATTATGAGTAGCGCTGCTTTGAATACTCATGTATAAATTATGTAGACCTATGTTTTAATTTCTCTTAGGTATATACCTAGAGGTGGATTTTTTTTAATGTTTTTATTTTATATTGGAGTATAGTCGATTTATAATGTTGTGTTAGTTTTAGACATACAGCTGAGTGATTCAGTTATACATATATCCCTTCTTTTTCAGACTCTTTTCCCATATATGTTGTTACAGAATACTGAGTACAGTTTTCTGTGCTATACAATAAGTCCTTGTTGATTATCTGTTTTTATATGTGTGTGTGTGTGTGTGTGTAGTAGTGTGTACACGTTAATCCCAAACTCCTAATTTATCCTTCTCCGGCAAGGAGTTAGATTTTACAGGACCAGAAAATGAATTTAGGAAGCTAAACTAAGTGTTCACTTCTTTTTGTATTCTTATTTAAAACTGTAAAGGAGAGTGGAGATACATGCTGAGGTGGCAACCACTGAACATTCTCTACAGGCCTCCGTGTGACAGAGGGGAGGACGGCATACACTTTTAGCAACTGGAGTAGATGTTAGGAGACTTTCTACTCTAAAGGAGTTCTCCTCTGAGTCGTTTCCACTCTGTGAGCTCAGCTGAGACCTAGGACAGCCCAGAACACAAGGACCCTCCCTTCACATCCGCACGGACCACTGTCAGTGTGGGCTAGTCTCTGATTCTCCTCTCCCGACCAGGAACCGGACCGAAGAGCCGGTGCCAGTACCTTTCCCCAGGATCGGTCTCTGAGGAGGCAGAGCTCTCACACCTCTGACCTCCAGGGTCAGTGGGTCTCTGGGAGAGTTGCCTGGAGTTCACCCTCATCACACCTTATCTGGCTCAGGAGACTCACTCTTCATCTACTCATCACTATTTCTCGCCCAGGTTTTCCCCTAAAGCAACTCCCTGGGGGGAGCTATTTCCCCGAGTACACAGCGACACTGCCCTGTTAATCACTTTCTGGGCGGAGGTGGTGGCAGTCCTCCGACAGGAAGCTGAGGTTCCTTCCCTGTTCTGAATTGAACATCAAGATTTTCTTGGCTCTTAGAGTCTCTCATGTCTCTCCACTCCACCCCCAACCCCATCCCGGCTTCCTTTTATTTATTTTTTAAAATTAATTAATTTAATTGGAGGCTAATTACTTTACAATATTTTAGTGATTTTTGCCATACATTGACATGAATCACCAGCTTCCTTTTAAAACTTGACTTTGTTCCTGACTCTGGACTTTAATACTGACGTCATTTAAGGATTTGGAGACAATGGGCAAAATATTTCTTCCTTTGTAGTGTAGGGGGACTAGTTGGAAAACTAATCTCCACTAGAGGGAGACTTCATCTTAAAAAAGAAAACGATATGAAATTTGTGATGTTTAATGGAAGTAAAGTATAGAACATGTAGAGGAAGTATATAATTAATTTATACAGCTGTTGCATTTAGCCAACTATCTCTTTTAAAAAAAAAAAAAAAGCTGTTATTTCCACATTATTTTCACAATAATTCATTTTATGTAGAAATTACTTTTTGTTTTTAACTTAATTTTATAATTATGTAAAATATTTACATAATTACTTAAATATTTGCATAATTTACTTCCCTGGTGGCTCAGACGGTAAAAGCCTCTGCCTACAATGCAGGAGACCTGGGTTCGATCCCTGGGTCAGGAAGATCCCCTGGAGAAGGAAATGGCAGTCCACTCCAGTATTCTTGCCTAGAAAATCCCATGGATGGAGAAGCCTGGTAGGCTACCGTCCATGGGGTTGCAAAGAGTTGGACACAACTGAGTGGCTTCACTTTTCTTTAACTTAATTTTATAATTATGTAAAATATTTACGTATTTTTTACATGTAACATTTGGGGGGCTTCCCTGGTGGCTCAGTTGGTAAAGAATCCGCCTGCAATGCAGGAGACCTGGGTTTGATTCCTGCGTTAGGAATATCCTCTGGAGAAGGGAATGGCTACCCACTCCAATATTCTTGCCTGGAGAATTCCATGAACAGAGAAGCCTGGTGGGCTACTGTCCATGGGGTCGCAGAGTTGGACACGACTGAGTGACTAAGCACATATACAAAATATTTACATGGTTCTAAAATCAACTCTAGGGGTACTCTTTTGCCCCCTTCTGATGCCTATGTCAGAAGCTTTCTCTATTTCCTTTATACTTTAATAAAACTTTATTACACAAAAGCTCTGAGCAATCTAGCCTCGTCTCTGGCCCCGGATTGAATTCATCTCCTCCGGAGGCCAAGAATCCCGCGTCTTATCATTCAGCAACAACCTTTCATCTTGGGGGCTCGTCCGGGATCCTTTAGGACAAGATGGGCCTGATAATCTATGTGAGCCTACTTCTGCTGACTCCAGAAATCCTGAGTCTGCCGTTTGATCCTCAAGACAATGCCTCCCTGTCCTGGGCTCACTCCTATGCTGCATTCCACAATCGGTCTAACTGCTGGGTCTGCGGAGCACTCCCCTCTTCATCAGTGGAAGGCATCCCGTGGTGGACATCTCCACTTCAAGGAAAAGACTTTCTCCAAGTCTGCGAATACCTTCGACAACAATCGCATGTGATACCTCTTCTTAAACTGATGACATCTAACAACCTTAAGATGGACTGATGTAACTATGGACATAATGTGACTTTTCATTTTGATTTTAACTTGGTTTAATGACTATTTTGCCTTACATCTGGAACTGTATAATGCGGTTTTCTAACCGTCTAAAAGCTTTTAATTTACAAATAGTTGTCCGAGCTCCTATGAGTGCCACAGCCTCCTTCAACTATTACTTGGAGCCCCTGGATCAGACATCCTCACTATGAGGATTAGGAGAATATGTTGCCTCACCAATTTAGGGATAACGCCCCTTGTCAGCTCGGAAGCAGTTATGGAATGAGAACGACTCCCCTTTTCCCTAGGCAACATAATTCTCCTAAAAGAAAAGGGGGGAATGAGAGAGTCATTTCCTAGGCAGGTTGATAAGAAGTCTAGGGGACCCCAAGGAGAGAGAGGTCTGGGATATTCAAGGAGGAAGAAAGGACAAACTTTTTTACTTTTTCTCCTCTACATTCCTTAGGATTATATAACAATAATGTATCCTGCCTGAGGACAGTCTTTGGATTAAACCCTCTGGCTAATTCTGTTATCTTAAAATGTAAATTATGGGAGTAGGTCTGGTGAGGTCTTTGCAACCTCCAGACATTCTTTGGATTCATTGGAGAGTATATAACTCCATTGCTAACACTAGCAAAGGGGTACTCTTTTGCCCCCTTCTGATGCCTATGTCAGAAGCTTTCTCTATCTCCTTTATACTTTAATAAAACTTTATTCCGTGCTTAGAAAAAAAAATAAAAAGATAAAATCAACTCTACAAAACAAAGTATATTCAAAGAAATTTATCTTCTGTCTTTTCTGAATTATTTCTCCTCTCTCTCTAACTTCAGTTCAGTCGCTCAGTCGTGTCCAGCTCTGCAACCCCATGAGCCACACCATGCCAGGCCTCCCTGTCCATCACCAACTCACAGAGTTCACCCAAACTCATGTCCATCGAGTTGGTGATGCCATCCAGCCATCTCATCCTCTGTTGTTCCCTTCTCCTCCTGCCCCCAATCCTTCCCAGCATTAGGGTCTTTTCCAATGAGTAATCACTAATCATACCACTTATTTTTCCAACGTTGTTTTTTCTATTAGAAACACACATGTTTATCAGTTCAGTTCGGTTGCTCAGTCATGTCTGACTCTTTGTGACCCCATGGACTGCAGCATGCCAGGCTTCCCTATTCATCACCAACTCCTGGAACTTTCTCAAACTCATGTCCACCAAGTAAGTGATGCCATCTAACCATCTCATCCTCTGTTGTCCCCTTCTCCTCCAGCCTTCAGTCTTTCCCAGTTTCAGGGTTTTTCTAATGAGTCGGTTCTTCCCATCAGGTGGCCAAAGTATTGGAGTTTCGGCTTCAGCATCAGTCCTTCCAATGAATATTCAGGACTGATTTCCTTTAGGACTGACTGATTTGATCTCCTTGCAGTCCAAGGGACTCTCAAGAGTCTCCTTCAACACCACAGTTCAAAAGCATCAATTCTTCTGCGCTAAGCTTTCTTTATAGTCCAACTCTCACATCCATACATGACTACTGGAAAAACCATAGCTTTGACTAGACAGACCTTTGTTGGCAAAGTAATGTCTCTGCTTTTTAATATGCTGTCTAGGTTGATCACAGCTTTTCCAAGGAACAAGCATCTTTTAATTTCATGGCTGCAGTGATTTTGGAGCCCAAGAAAATAGTCTCTCACTGTTTCCATTGTTTCCCCATCTGTTTGCCATGAAGTGATGGGACCAGATGCCATGATCTTAGTTTTCTGAATGCTGAGTTTTAAGCCAACTTTTTCACTCTCCTCTTTCACTTTCATCAAGAGGCTCTTTAGTTCCTCTTCACTTTCTGCCCTAAATATGGTGTCATCTGCACATCTGAAGTTATTGATATTTCTCTGGCAATCTTGGTTCCAGCTTGTCCTTCACTCAGCCCAGCATTTCTTATGATGTACTCTGCATATAAGTTAAAGCAGGGTGACAATATGCAGCCTTGGTATACTCCTTTCCAGATTTGGAACCAGTCTGTTGTTCCATGTCCAGTTCTAACTGTTGCTTCTTGACCTGCATACAGATTTCTCAGGAGGCAGGTCAGGTGGTCTGGTATTCCCATCTCTTGAAGAATTTTCCACAGTTTGTTGTGATCCACACAGTCAAAGGCTTTGGCATAGTCAATAAAGCAGAAGTAGATGTTTTTCTGGAACTGTCTCACTTTTTCAATGATCCAACGGATGTTGGCAATTTGATCTCTGGTTCCTCTGCCTTTTTTAATATATCTCCTTTTAAATATAAACTATAGCACACTATTCACATGTCGTACACCTTTCTTTATTCACTTTAAAGTATTTCTTGGTGATCACTCCATAACAGCATCTTGCTCACTGCTTTTTTACAGTGAAAAAGTACTGTGTAGTACTCCTTTTAGTGGAGGTACTATATTACTGACAGGCATTTGGGTTGTTTCCAGTTTGTAGCTATTATAAATATGTTGTATACAATAGTGTACACTTTTCATACTTTTGTTAGAGTACCTTTGGGATGGATTTCTATTTTTTTAACATATATAGTCATCTTTATTAAAGTTCACAATTACATTAGAAATAGATGGATTTCTTTAAGACATGCAGATTCTCATGGGCACCTACTTTCCACTTTTAAGACTGATAGATAAAAAGGTCAATATCTTAGTGTCATTACATCAAGTTTTCACCAGGTAGGAAACCTGAAAAGGTCTCTTGAGCCTTCCAGGTCACTATACTCTCTAAGACTTGCCCATATGGTCTCTGGCATTTCTTGTAAATTTCAGTAAGTGCCTGGGCAACAGAACACTATAACTCTGCTGGGTTTTAAGGTGCAGTTCCAGGGGTTAAATATCATACCTATACACTTCCAAATCTCCAAGGCTTATCTTCAATTAATGTATTACTTTGCTTAGTGTTTCAGGAGGTAAAGAATCTACCTGCAATGCAGTAGGATCTAGGTTCAATTCCTTGGTCAGGAAGATCCCCAGAGAGAAAAGAATTGGTTCCACTCCAGTATTCTTGGCTGGAGAATTAATTTTTACTTTACTAATCTCCCTGTCAAAGAAAGACTCCAAAGCATTGCTAACTGTGAAGTCGGTGAGCTCCTCTTCTCTCCTCAAATCCAATTGTATTTGGAGTCCCAAACGAAGTGCTGCAAAAGAGGGAAAACCTTAACCCAACTGCACTTCAAAACAGGTTACAACAATTAAAAAAAAAATTCACTTCAGAGCAACCCAGATCCAGACAGACTGCTATAGAGAGCTGTTTCCTGCATGGTTTTTCCCCCCAGTCATTGTCCACAGGACTCTGAGAAGATGTAGGAATATGCAGGCGCAGACTCAAGGCCCAGCTTCATCTCCAACGTTGTGGAAAGGGACTGTACATCACCGGGCAGAGCCCTATGCTCCCGTATGCCACCTGGACAGAGCCTGGGGAGAGTGAAGGGATGGATTTCTAAAAACAGATTGCTTAATCAAAAGGCACTGATAATCGTGCTAGTTAGATAGTGTCAAAGTCTCCATTGTGGAGGCTGTACCATTTTACATTTCCATACTCAACATACGAGAATGCCTGTTTCCTCACAGACCCATCAAGAGAGTATGTTATCAAAGTTTTGGATTTATTCAGTCTCATGGGTAAGATGTGCTATTTCCATGTACTTTTAATTTCCATGTTTTCAAAATTATGAGTAATACTGAACACTTTTCATATGGTTAACAGAAATTTGTATGTCTTTCTCTGTGATAGGCTCATTTTATCAATTCATCTGTGGAGATGAGCATACTTTTTTTTTTTACCCTGGATCAATTAATATGATAAACTACATTAATGAATTTCCTTTGACTCTCCATTTTTGCATCCATGGAGTATTATCCACTTGTTTATGATACAAATTTTTTTATGTACTGTTGACTTCTGTTTACTAATGTCTTATTTAAGATTTTTATATCAGTATTAACAAGTGAAGTTGATCTATAGTGGTTTTTGTTTAGTCTTTGTCATGATTCCAAAATTTAGGTTTGGGGATCAATATTACACTCACTTCAGAAAATGAATTTAAAAATTTTCCTCTTTTGCCATGTTCTAAAATAGCTTGAAAAGCTAAGGATTTATTTTTTTAAGTTTGATATTATCTTCTGTGAAACTATCTGGATCTGTTTTGTTTTGTGGGGTAACTCTAATCAGTTTCTCTAATTTTTTTATGTTAAATGGTCTGTTTTTACTTTGTCTCCACATGAATCAATTCTATTAAATTGGGGTTTTACACAAAATTATATATTTAATGTAGATTTTCAAACATATTTACATAGGCTGTTTTAAAAATTCCTCTTCTATCTCTTTCTTTCTAGTTTCATGTATTTGTGCTGAAATTCCCCCCCCTCCATGTTTTTTGAATAGTTTAGCTAAGAAGTGGTCAATTTAATTTTTTCAAAGAAACATTTTGGGTTTATTTGTTAGTTCTACTTTTTGTTGTTGTTTTCAAACCCATTAGCCATTGACTTTCTTTTGACTAATTTCTTCCTTTTGTTGTTATTTGGTTTGCTTTGCTTTTCCCCCTAGTTTTTTGAGTCATAATGTTTATTCATTTATTTTTGCTTTTAAACTTTTATTCATTTATTATTATAAATCTTTCTCTGACAGCTGTTTTAACTATTTCCCATAGTTATTGTTTTCATTATTAATATTTTCAATTTGTTTTGCATTTTTCCTTTGACCCAGAAGTGGTTAACAGCAAGTTTTTTAATTTCCCACTTGGAAATTTAAATTGGACTTTATTGAGATTTTTTTCTGTGGCCAAAAATGTTTCCAGTTGGCACAGGTGGTAAGGAATCTGCCAGTGTAGGAGACTGTGTCAGAAGGAAATGGCAACCCACTCCAGCATTTCTTGCCTGGAAAATTTCAAGGACAGAGGAGCTTGGTGGGCTATAGTCTGTGGGGTCACAAAGAGTCGGACATGACTGAGCACACACATCCCATGCCAGAATATGAATGTACCACATTTTTGTGATTTTTGTGAATCCTTTATATGCATTTGTTGGTGGGGGGGAGTCATATTCTCTATTATCAAGTTTCAGAGTTTAATATATTTTAAATATGCCTTATTTATTGTGTTGTTTAGGTTGTCTGTATCTGTACTAATTTCTTGTCACTTTCTCTCCCTAGGTCTGACAGATTTGTTAAAGTTCCTATTATTATTAGTGTGTTTCTATTTCTCCCCATTTTAAGTATAATTCTTCTGATTTTTTAATTGTGATAAAAATTTCTTTTAAACCTTTTAAGTTAGAATCCTACTTTCTTGGATAATTACAATTGCAACCCCTGCTTAAATTACAGAAAAAATTCTGGTACATTTTTAGTCATTTATTTTTAGGCTTCCTGAATCTCTTCAATTTAGATATATTTCTTTTATACAGCATAGTGTTGGAATTTGCTTTTGTAGTCAATATGAAACTCATTTTAACAGGTGAGGTAAGCTTATTTATATATTTGTTGATGTAGTCAATATGTCTGGCCTTAGAGCCGCCTTACTTTTTTAAAAAAAAGTTATTTATTTTTGGTTGCACTGAGTCTGTTGCTGTGTGCAGGCTTTCTCTAGTAGCAGAGAGTGGGGGCTACCCTTTAATCGGGACCTGAGGGCCTCTCATCGCATCGGCGTTCCTTGTTGTGGCGCACGTGTTCTAAGAGGCTTCAGTAGCTTCAGTAGCTGCACAGGCTTCAGTAGCTGTGGCATGCGGGCTCAGTAGTTATGCGGTAAAAGCAGGCTTAGTTGCTGTGCGGCATGTGGAATCTTCCCCCACCAGGGATCGAACCAGTGTCCCCTGCATTGCATGGCAGATTCTTATCCACTGTACCACCAGGGAAGTCCTGCCGTATGGTTTTATCTTACATATTTTTTGTATATTTAGGTCTCTCACCATATGATCTATGTCATTTGCGTCCTCCCTCCTTTTTAAACATATCTTCTGATATTTAAAAGAGTTTATATTTTTGTACTAATGGTTAACTTTATCCTAATACTTTTATTGTATAATACATAAGTTCTGTCTCTTTTTGGCTATTGTCTATATGAGCATGTGAGATGATCAAAAATGTATATATTGGTCTCTGCCCACATTTTTCCCACACAGCTCCTGACCCTGGTAAATACCTAAGTGATAAAGGCTCTAGGAGCATCTTTTATGCTAACATTTGTCTTTGCTAACATTTATGCTAACATTTGGTCTTTGATCCTGGTTCCTAACAGAGTGCTTGGAATTTCCTGGGTAATAGGGGTGCTTTTGTTCCCAGTGAGGTGATTCTTGGTGGGCTCCTGGATGAAAGCTGGTCACAGAAAGGCCAAATCATGATTAGAGACTTAGAATTCAACCCCACCCCCATTCTCTGTATAAGGGAGAGGTGCTGGAAGTGGAGTTAATGATGGATTAGGCCTGTGTGATAAAGCCTCCATGGAAATCCCAATAAGATAAGTAAGGTTTGGAGAGTTTCCAAGGGGAGTGGCAGGCCTGCAGAGGATATGGGAGCTCCACACTGCTTCCCACACACCTTTCCTGAGCATCTCTTCCATCTGGAGGTTCATCGGTATCCTTTATCTTATTTTTTTATAAATTTTTGTTTTGACTGTCCTGGGTCCTCGTGGCAGCACACAGGCTCTCTGTTGCGTCGTTCGGACTTCTCTTTTTGTGCCGCGCAGGCTTAGCTGCTCTGTGGCATACGGGATCTTAGTTGACCGACCAGGGATTGAACCCAGGCCCCCTGCATTGCATGGTGGATTCCTAACCACTGGACCACCAGAGACGTCCCCTCTCACTGCCTTTTATAAAAAGCAGTAAAGATTACTTTCTTGAGTTCCATGAGCCATTCTAGCAAATTACCTAAGCTCAAGGAGGGGATTATGGGAAGCTCTGACTTAAGAGCTGATTGATCAGAAGCACAAGTAGCAACCTGGACTTGCAATTGGCATCTGAAGGGTAGGAGGGCAGGCAGTCTTGTGGGACTGAGCCCTTAACCTGTGGGATCTGATGTTGTAACCAGATATTATCTCCTTGAGCTAAATTGTAGGATACCCAGCTTGTGTCATGGAATTACTTGTATGGGTAAACCCCCCCACATCTGGTGTCAGAAGTGTTGTAATGAGATAGTAGTGTGAGAGTAAAGGAGGACTGGAGTTTTTCCTAATATAGAGAAACATTGAAAAACTACCTAGGAATCTCTTGATCCCACCCCTCCACCTGCCCACCTATTGCTTTCCTCTAGCACCTTCATATGTGGTACTTAGTATGTGTGTACTCAGTCATGTCCGACTCTGCGACCCCATTGCAGGAAAGAAAATAGGCTCAGAAATTTGTAATTTATAGACAATTTTTGAAATAATTTCTATATTTGCAGCCATCCATTTCTTCAGTGTTTACTGTGTAAAGATCTATTCTTCAGTTCCTATAAAGGAATATATAGAAAACAGGAAGTTTAAATAATTCTAAGTTGGGCCAATAGCTGGTTGGATAAGATCCTCTTAGCTCAGGAAAACAGAAGAAAGCCAAGCCTCCACTCTTAAGACCCACCATCACCTGCCCCATTGAAACAGCATGCAGGGCACTTTGGAGCCATCTGGAAGAAACCTTCAAGAGCTGTTTGCTAAACTATGTAATAGATGAGATGATACTACTCTAATAGTAGAAAGTGAAGAGGAACTAAAAAGCCTCTTGATGAAGTGAAAGAAGAGAGTGAAAAGCTGGCTTAAATTCAGTATCCAAAACCTAGGATCATGGCATCTGGTCTCATCACTTCAAGAAAAAAATAGAAGGGGAAAAAGTGGAAGCAGTGACAGATTTTATTTTCTTGGGTTCCAATATCACTGTGGAGGTAACTGCAGCCATGAAATTAAAAGATGCTTGCTCCTTGGAAGAAAAGCTATGACAAACCTAGATAGCATAATAAAAAGTAGAGACATCACTCTGCCAACAAAGATACATATAATCAAAGTTATGGTTTTTCCAGTAGTCATGTATAAATGTGAGAGTTGTACCATAAAGAAAGCTGAGTGCTGAAGAATTGATGCTTTAGGATTGTGGTGCTGGAGAAGACTCTTGAGAAGCTGAAGCTCCAATCCTTTGGCTACTTGATGCGAAGAGCTGATTCATTAGAAAAGAACCTGATGCTGGGAAAGACTGAGGGCAAAAGGAGAAGAGGGCGACAGAGCATGAGATGTTTAGATAGCATCTCAGACTCAATGGACATGAACTTGAGCAAACTCTGGGGGATGGGAAGGACAGGGATTCCTGGCGTGCTGCAGTCCATGGGGTCTCAAATAGACATGACTTAGTGACTAAACAACAACAACCAAGTTTTCACTAATGAGGCTACTAATGATTCTTCTGGTTTAAAAAATTGCCATGGGGGGAATTCCCTGGCCATCCAGTGGTTAGGACTCCGAGATTTCACTGCCAAGGGCCTGGGTTCAATTCCTGGTTGGGGAACTTAGATCCTGCAAACTGCATGACAAAAAAAAGGAGTGGGGGAATTGCATAGGAAGTAAAATACACTGATAGTTCAAGTAGAAACTTTTGACTGTTACCAATTAGAAAGCACTAAATGAGATAGTTTACCTAACAATGCAAATTTTTCTTTAATGTCTGGGAAGAGATGCAGGATAAAAGCAAACTTGGAGATCTAACCAATCTATCAAGGCTGCAAGATCTCTGATACATGGTTGGAGAGGGTATGACCTCTAGAAGGCAATTTGGCAGTATCTATCAAATTGCATGTAACTTTTGACTTCACAGTTTTACTTCTATAAATTTATCATACAAATATACTTACACAATGAAAAACAACACATGTACAAAGCTAGTCACTGCTGCATTGTGACAGCAAAAGTTTAAAAACAAACTAAATGTTCAACAACAGGAAACTGGTTAGATAAATTATAATACATCATGAGTGTGATATTATGCAGCTGTAAAAAAGCAAGGAAGCTCTTTATGCACTAATATTTAATGATATTCAAAATATATCTTTTGATCTTAAAAGCAAAGTAGTATGTATGCTATAATATATGCAAAAGGTAATGAATAAAATATATTTTTCTATGTATTATTTCTATCCCTTAAAAAATTTGTTTTATTTTTATTTCATTTTGTGAAGCATGTGGGATCTCAGTTCCCTGATCAAAGAACAACTGTGCCCCTTGCATTGGGAGCATGAAGTCTTAACCACGAGACCGCCAGGAAATCCCTATTATTTCTATTCTTGAATATGCACAAAAGCATGGGAAACTACACAAAAACTGATAACTGATTGTGGGAAAGTTATTACCTATTTTTTTAAAAGAAGAGCCACTGCTTCAAAGCAAAAGTTTTACCTTCTATGGTCTCTCTCCACTGAAACTAACCAGCATGCTTTCTGTTCTTCCCATTCTCTCCTACTGTTAGTTAAGACCCTTTCTTATAAGGTTGCAACAAAGGTATGAACCCAAGTTATCTCAGGATGGTGGCTGTCAGTGAGGGAGCAAATCAGTTGGCTGACTTGCAGAGAAAAGAGATGGAGGAAAAAAATCTCCCTTCCTGATCATGTTCTATCGTCCAGATTCTAATACCCTCTGAGGTCCAAACTATACTTTCTACTTTTGAAATCTGTTATAAATATCCTATAACTTTATAATAAATTCCCCCCTTTTCTGTTTCAGGTAACCTGAATATGTACTTCTTTTTACTGGGCAGTCTTGAGCCAATAATAATGCTAAAATTATTGAACACTTATTATTCATCAAGCACCTACTAGGCATATTACATATGTTTAATGCTCAAAACTAAAATTATGCTCATTTCACACCATAAGGGTACTCAGATCCAGGAAGATAAACTAACTTATCCAAAGTCACACATTTAGGCAGAACTAGAATTTAATCCAGGCAATCTGATTCCAGTGCTCAAGGTGGTAGCTGCCCTCAATTATACAGTTTATACATTTCCTCTAGACACAAGGTAAATTTGTTGTTCAACGGCAGATGATCCCAATCCAATAAAAGATTTCCTCATGGTCTAAGGAACAGTATGAAAAGGCAACAAGATAGGAGACTGAAAAATGAACTCCCCAGGTCGGTAGGTGCCCAGCATGCTAGTGGAGATCAGTGGAGAAATAACTCCAGAAAGAACGAAGAGACGGAGCCAAAGTAAAAACAAACCCAGTTGTGGATGTGACTGGTGATGGACGTCTGACGCTGTAAAGGGCAATACTGCATAGGAACCTGAAATGTTAGGTCCATGAATCAAGGCAAATTGGAAATGGCCAAACAAGAGATGGCAAGAGTGAACATCGACATTTTAGGAATCAGTGAACTAAAATGGACTGGAATGGGTGAATTTAACTCAGATGATCATTGTATCTACTACTGTGGGCAAGAATCCCTTAGAAGAAATGGAATAGCCCTCATAGTCAACCAAAGAGTCTGAAATGCAGTACTTGGGTGCAATCTCAAAAATGACAGAATGATCTCTGTTCGTTTCCAAGGCAAAACATTCAGTATCACAGTAATCTCAAGTCTATGCCCCAACCGGTAATGCTGAAGAAGGTGAAGTTGAACGGTCTATGAAGACCTACAAGACCTTCACAAAAAACTAAAAGATGTCCTTTTCATTATAGGGGACTGGAATGCAAAAGTAGGAAGTCAAGAGATGTGTTGAGTAACAGGCAAATTTGGCCTTGAAGTAAAAAAAGAAGCAGGGCAAAGGCTAACAGAGTTTTGCCAAGAGAACACACTGGTCATAGCAAACACCCTCTTCCAATAGCATAAGAGAAGACTCTACACATGGACATCACCAGATGGTCAATACCAAAATCAGATTGATTATATTCCTTGCAGCCAAAGATGGAGAAGCTCTATACAGTCAGCAAAAACAAGACTGGAGGCTGACTGTGGCTCAGATCATGAACTCCTTATTGCCAAATTCAGACTTAAATTGAAGAAAGTAGGGAAAACCACCAGACCATTCAGGTATGACCTAAATCAAATCCCTTGTAATTATACAGTGGAAGTGACAAATAGATTCAAGGGATTAGGTCTGATAGAGTACCTGAAGAACTATGGATGGAGGTTCACGACATGGTATAGGAGGCAGTGATCAAGACCATCCCCAAGGAAAAAAAAATGCAAAAAGGCAAAATGGTTGTCTGAGGAGGCCTTACAAATAGCTGAGAATGGAAGAAACACTAAAGACAAAGGAGAAAAGGAAATATATACCCATTTGAATGCAGAGTTCCAAAGAATAGCAAGGAGAGATAAGAAAGCTTCCCTCAGTGATCAATGCAAAGAAATACAGGAAAACAATAGAATGGGAAAGACTAGAGATCTCTTCAAGAAAATTAGAGATACCAAGGGAACATTTCATGCAAAAATGGGCTCAAAAAAGGACAGAATTTGTATGGACCTAACAGAAGCAGAAGATATTAAGAAGAGGTGGCAAGAATACACAGAAGAACTATGCAAAAAAGATCAACATGACCCAGATAACCATGATGGTGTAATCACTCACTTAGAGCCAGATATTCTGGAGTGTGAAGTCAAGTGGGCCTTAGGAAACATCACTAAGAACAAAGCTAGTGGAGGGGATGGAATTCCAGTTGAGCTATTTCAAATCCTAAAAAATGATACTTTGAAAGGGATGCACTCAATATGCCAGCAAATTTGGAAAACTCAGCAGTGGCCACAGGATTAGAAAAGGTCAGTTTTCATTCGACTCCCAAAAAGGCAATGCCAAAGAATGTTCAAACTACTGCACAATTGCACTCATCTCACATGCTAGCAAAGTAATGCTCAAAATTCTCCAAGCCAGGCTTCAATAGTACATGAACCGAGAACTTCCAGATGTTCAAACTGGATTTAGAAAAGGCAGATATATAGGTAGATACAGATTTTCATTGCAGCAATGTATGTAACAGCAAAAGACTGGAGATGACCTAAGTATCATCTAAATTAGACTAAAAAATACATGACGGTATACCCTAAAATGAAATAATATACTGCTATGAAAAAATTCCCCAAAATGGTCAAAAAAGCAAATCACCAAACAATGTGGACAGCTTACTCCCATTAGTCTAAGAATGCATATAACATTTCTGGAAGGAGACACAAGAAAATAATAACAGTAGTTGCCTCTGAGGAGCAAGAATGGGAGCTGAAGTCAGATGGAGATTTGCTTTTTACTAAATACCTTTCTGTAAATATGAAACTTTTTTCCCCATGTACATTTTTTTAATGAAACAAAAACTAGTTAACTAAAAAAATAAGAGTGCAACCATCATATAATATTACATCTCTATCAGAAAAGCATACCAGCTAAAGATAGAAGTTCTATGAGAGATGATGCTTGCTTAACTATAATCATGGCTTTAGGGACCAAAATATTATCACTCTAGAGAGTGATGAGAACCACAGAGACTAAACACATGAGCCTCGTTTCCAGAGCTCATATTGTCCATCTGTTAACTAGCTCTAAAATAAGAGCTGCTTTTAACTCCATCCCTAGAAGTGTATGAGTGTTCTTGTACTTGGTGTATTGATTGGGATGACTTTGGGGGAAGAAGGAAGGGAGAAGGATTGACAATCATCCGTTAAAATGCTCTCCTGGTTTTCAATGATCTTTTTTTTTTTTGACAACTTATTTCTGTTTTTTTCCTTTCATCTTAACACCTTACACATAAACTTTATAATTCAGAAAGCACAATTCCACTTTCTCCCTAACAATCCAGTAGATGGGTCTGATAACATCATTTTAGATGAGTCTCAGAGAGGTTGCCTAATCCAACAGGTATTAGGTTTGTGTCCTAGCACCACCACTTAATCTTCTAAATCTGTTACTTTCCACACTACAGCCTTCTTTCATCATCCCTGCTCAATCTCATGGCACCAACTCCGGATTCCACCTCAACCCAGCCAACATCAAGCACCTGTATACTTAGGCCCTATGATTCTAGAGAGTGATGGCAGAGACAGGAGTCAATTAAGGACAAAGGATAAGATATGTTTTTCTTTCTAGGGACAAATCTGAATCAACTGCTTTTTAGAACATCATTTCTTCCTTCTTTCTGAGAAAATGAAGTAGTGGACCCTATAAAGAGGGTCTTGGCAGCACTGAGCACCTACCATACTATGACATTATCTAGATACTTTATTCACTTTACCTTATTTCCCCTGTAAAGGTTCTATTATCTTCACAATACAAATGACTACAGAAATTCAGTGAAGCGATGTCAATTGCTTTATATCACACAGCTCCTATGTTCCTGTGTTAAATAAGGACTCAAACCGCAGTCTCTGGCTCTAAAGTATGTTGTACATTACACCACTCCACCCAATGAACAAATACTGCTTTTGGGGCTCCATGATTTGCAAGGGTGGTTAAAGAGCCCAGTCAAAGACAACCTGGAAGTTCTTAAGCATGCTAAGAACCTGGAAGTTATGCTAGAAAAAAGTCAGGGCTGCTATTCAACCAATTTTCCCATATTTATTTACTCTGTCCCTCACATCTCTAAAATGAAAATGCACCTAAGTTTCAGGGGAGAATACTGGGGGCACTATCAGCCAATAAAATGAATAACAAGAAGCAAAAGGCAGCCCCTGCTAACTGCGAGGCGGTCCTGGAAGGGCTGCCTTCTGTGGTTGCCAGGCAACAAAGGTAAACAGCAGGAAGTGGCAGGATCATGGCCACTAACTACAGTGCCAACCAGGTAAGCACTTTTTTTCCATTTCTTTAACATTTAATTTTGCCTTCCAGAGTCCACCTTTTGCCTGACCCCTCCCATAGGATTCTGATTACTGAATAGACCAAAAAAAAAAAAGTGCTATATGATAGTATTTTTTTTTTTAAACCTCCTTGGCTCTCAAGGGAGGGAGGGCCCAAAGGACAAGTAATAAGTATTTCTGGGTCAAGTTTGTAGGCTCTAACCCAGAGGTCAGCAGATTTTTTTCTGTAAAGGGCCACAGAGGAAATATTTTAGGCTCTGTGGGCCAAGTGATAAAATCAAAGATACTATATAGGTATGAGAGAAAACATTTTCCATAAATTTTTGACAAAATTCAAAATATAACAACAGTATAATTTTTTTATATTATTAATGAAAATAATGAAATTCTTATAGGATGAGAAAATATTTTTGCTTAATTGGGATACAAAGTGTTCCCTTTTATCAAATCAACTGCAAATGTTCATCTATTAAAAACAATTCTTAGCTTTCTCAGGCCATCTCAAAACAGACAGGAGGATAGATTTGGCCCATTGGCCAGAGTTTGCTGACCCCTGGTCTAGACCAGCACTATAATAAAAAGATAATGTGAATCACAAATGTAACTTCAAATTTTCTAGTAGCTACATGCTGCTGCTGCTGCTAAGTCACTTCAGTTGTGTCCGACTCTGTGCGACCCCATAGACGGCAGCCCACCAAGCTCCGCCGTCCCTGGGATTCTCCAGGCAAGAACACTGGAGTGGGTTGCCATTGCCTTCTCCAAAGCATGAAAGTGAAAAGTGAAAATGAAGTCGCTCAGTTGTGTCCGACTCTTAGCAACCCCATGGACTGCAGCTTACCAGGCTCCGTCCATGGCATTTTCCAGGCAAGAGTACTGGAGTGGGTTGGTAGCTACATGAGAAACATTTAAAACAAAAAGTTAATTTTAATAATATATTTAATTTAGCCTGGTAAGTCCAAAATATTATTTCTAACATTTAATCAATATTTTAAATTATAATTAGATGTTTCACATTCCCTTTTTTTTGGGTACTAAATCTTCAAAATCCAGTATTCTTTATATAGCTGACCCTTGAACAAGGCAGGGATTAGGGCACAGATCCCCACGCAATTGAACATCTGCATCTAACTTAACAGTCAGCCCTCCATATCCAGGGTTCCACATTCACAGATTCAACCAACTATTGATCATGTAGTACTATAGTACATATTTTTTGAAGAAAATCCGTAAGTTAACTTGCACAGTTCAAACCCATGATGTTCAAGGGTCGACTGTACATACAAAGCACCTCAATTTGGACTGGTCACATTTCCAGGGCTCAAGAGCCACATGTGGCTAGTGGCTTTATGTTGAACAGCACACAGACAAAATGACTTACATCCTCTTTGCAGTGAGTTAAAGCTTCCTTAGCATGGTTGTTCATGCCTTTGGTCTTCAAATCTAAAGAACTGTGTCTAGCTATCATTTCCTGGGCTTGGGACCTGAGTTTCACGGATTCTCATCTCTCTCTCCACAGTACGAAAAACCTTTCTCACCCAAGTATCTGCAGAACTGGTCTCTTGCCAAGCCAACAAAAGAGGTATTCCAGCTTCAGTTCACCCTCTTTACGTCACAGTCTGTGTAATTCACTGGCACCTAAACTCTTTCAGCATCCTTTGGATTCCCATAGCCTCCTCTCCTTCAGCCCTTAATTCAAATTTAAGCCCTTCAGATACTCTCTCCCACTTCTCCACTCCATCTTTACAAGCACTCTTCTCTCCACCTCTACCCCAGAGGATTTCTTCCCATGAAGGCTACACTCAGATTATTGCCGATGATCGTGGTCATCTGCTGCCTTCAGTGCCCCGTTCCAAGGTGAGATATTCATCTCCATTCTCATCTAGAAAGTTAAAGAACCAAGGCATAGGACTGGAGTAACAGAGGGAAGACTTGTAATCTCCTGCAGCCACTGCTTGGAAAATTAAAGTGCAATCTAATTCACATTGTAACAAGAGTGCTCCCAAACTTCCAGCCAATAGGATAGGTTTAACACCCAGAACTCCTTAAGTTGATGAATGATTGGTATAAAATGAACACCTTCAGGTGATAACACTTATATAGTGGGTACCCTGCCAAATTTAGGCTAAGGATGTAGAGTTTAAGCCAGTGGAGGTAAAGGGGATTAAAAAATTAGGGCCATCTAAATAAGAAAGGGGGAAGAGATTGGGTAAGTTATGCTTTCAGTCTTGTCTCATGACAATCCCAAAGGTAAAAAGATGGAACTAAGATGAAAAGAACAGACCTGCCAATAGGCCAGTTACTGGGAGTGAGAAGCCCTGCTGAGGAATCCCATCTTTTTCCATTTAGGCAAGTCCTTGGGGCTCCTTCATGGGCACCTGGCAAATGCCTCTGAAGATACCCCCTGCTCGGGCAATCCTGACCTCCCGTACAGCTGCTGGTGCTGCCTCCCTCACCAAATGGATACAGAAAAATCCTGATTTACTTAAGGCCTCCAATGGGTTGCGTCCTGAAATCTTAGGCAAGGTATTTACTTCTTCCACTTAACTAACCTCAATCCTATTTTCTTTTCAACCTCAGAAATGCCTATTGTTATACTACCACAATCCCAGCAGGGGGAACCTTTAACCAATTCTGTCTTATCCTGTTTAGTCCTTAAGCAACCTCTTCGGCCTGAAGGGATAAGCTAAGGACATCTTCTCCACCCAACCCATCTCCCCCCTTCACACAGTACAAAATGATCTGATCTCAAGGGGAGGTTAACGGTACCAGTTTAACTCTTATTTGAAACCTGACTTCTTGCCCATGGGATAGGGAGAAGGGGATTTAGAATTGAGATGGATTGAGAATGATCTAGGCCTAACTGGAAACATAATTGTCTCTTCTGTTCTACCCCTGACAGCCCCATGATCCAGACAGTCAGAAGAAACTCAGGAAGTCTATCACAAAGACTGTACAACAAGCACCAAGTCCCACCATAATCCCAAACTCCCCAGCCTCAAATCTCAATTCCCCAGATCAACTCCAAAGCTCACATCCCTCTGCAGGTCACACTCCAGGTCCCCAAAGCCCACTCAACTCTCCAAAGTGCCCATCTGGAAGCCCGTGTTTGCCCTATGCAGGCCGTAATGTAGCTGAGATCCAGAAATGCAAACCTGCAACTCCATAAGGGACTAAGGGACTGAGTGACTTAAGGAAGATCCCGCCTTAATCAGGGAAATTACAGATGGGAATAAAGGCAACTTTGTAAAATAAAACTTTTTTTTTTGTTCTTATTGGAGTATAGTTGCTTTACAATTTTGTGTTAGTAACATTGTATGTTGAATCTTTTACTGACTTGAAATTTTTCTCTTCAGCTCTTGAGGTAGGAGGTAGATGGGCATCCCCCCCAACTCCCCCAAGGTAAAGCGATTGGAGATTCATTCCCAATAAACTGAAACACCACTCCAAGATGAGAACAGCAGGACAATTAAGGGAGGAGGCTGGGCCCTGCTCAAACCACTTATTTCTCACTCTGGAAGTCAGGAGATCTCCCCGACCACACATGCGCCTAGGCTCCTTGCAGGCAAAAGCGGAGAGCAATGTCAAGGGATGCTCTACCCATAACACCTCTTCAGTAGAATTTACCTTGGCTAAGAGATGTGTGCAATCACATGAGAATCCTGATATACCACATATGGACTGTGAACCAGACAAATCAAAATGATTGGCCAAAGGAAACCAACAAGAAATGCCTCATAAAAGTAATTCAAACTGCTCTGAGGGCGCAAGTCTGGGACAGTCTGCCTGTGTGCCTATCCACATGTATTATACTTTTTCCTCTTAATAAATACCTTACTTGCTTCACTACTTTCTTTGTGGGAGTTCTTTTCTGCAAAGTCGAAGGGCCAGGGCCCTTGCCAGTGACCACTGGTCTAGTAGCTAGGCTTTGGTGCTTTCACTGCTGCGGCCCAGCCTCAATCTCTAGCTGGGGTACCAAGCCCTGCTCTAAGCTGTTGCGGGCCGAGGCCATCCAAGATCACTCTGGCCGCCTCTTTTAACCCATAATTAGAAGGGTTGGAGGAAATAAATAGGGAAAGCAACATGACAGTGGCTTGGGGTAGAACTAGGATTTTACTCCAGAAAAGACCAGACCAGGAGGAAGATGGTCTGAATTATATCAAACAAAACCTCAAATAACCAGTCTGTCACTCCTACCCCCCTCACTTTTCACCCCGAGCATGAACTACAACTTCAAAGTCAGAAGTACAACCATTTAGAGTAGAGCAGGTCTATGTGCATTTGAAGGTGGGTAAGAAAAGCAACAGGATGCCAGGGTAGGAGACATGACCCTTGTCTAAGAGATCATATCTGATCTGACAGAACACACAAGGGAACTAAGAGTTGTAAAAGCAAAACTTAAGCAAAAATACAAATACAATTTGAAAACTGAAGATACAGAAGTGATTAAGAGACAGAGAAGAAAAATAAAGGGTGACAGTTAAGTAGAAAATTGAGGCAGAATTACATATATGACGACCACTCTGCCACTCCCCTGAATGATTAAGAAGCCACCAAAAAAGTCCCCTATCCACTTCCCAGCCTCTAATTTCTCTTTCTCTTTATCCCTGTTCTGCACCTTCCTGGCACTGGCTGTTACACTTAATGCACTTGCCAAACCTTTCCCAGTTCCAGTACCCAGCTGTTCCCTTGTGAACACGGGTGCCTCACTCAGGACAAGCACAGAGGACATTTGGTGTACACTGGAAAGCGTGTTAGTCGCTCAGTCCTGTCCGACTCTTTGTGACCCGTGGACTGTAGCCCACCAGGCTCCTCTGCCCACGGGATTCTCCAGGCAAGAACACTGGAGTGGGTTAGCATGCCCTTCTCCAGGGGACCTTTCCGCCCCATGGATTGAACGCAGGTCTCCGGCATGGCAGATTCTTTACTGTTTGAGCTGTAAGGGAAGCCCCGGGTGTGCGCTGGAGAAGGCTCCAAAGACTTCTCAGGGCCAGGATGGCAACAAGGGAGAAGTGATCCTCACTTAAAGCCAAGGACTACTGGGAGCTGGGATGAAGACTGACGAGGCAGCCAAGCAAGGTCTTCCTCTCCAACTGACACCAATCACAGTCACTGCTCCTCCTCTCCAACCCACAGCTGTGACTGGCTGGCTAGCACCGAGAGCGACACACTAAGGATATCAGTCACCCAGAGCCCAGGGACTATTAAAACACCACCCCTGCCACAGGGAGTTAGGGACCCAAAAGCCTGGCCTATATGGACTAGGAAGTAGCAAGTTTTCTCATAAAGCCAAAAATGTCTGCCAGCTTTCCAACAAGCCTCCTTACCTCTACTCTCCCCTGATTTACATACTTAGCTCATGGTCCCTTGGCCATCCCTCCTATTGTTCCACTGGATTGTAACTTGCTGATCTGTACCTTGGGGCTTATAATCAGTTCTCAGTGGGATTTTGGAGTTTATAACAAACTAAAAGCTCTCCACAGCTTAACTTCCTTTCTCCTGCTCCTTTCTTCTCTGATGTTTCTGCATGTTAAATCCCTAGCTACTCTTATTTGCTTCCCTGATAATTTTTCCAGTGCTCACTTAAAAGACAAACTGCTTCCTTCCTGAGGAAGGTAGGATTGGAGGATGCAAACACCTGAGAGGAGCAGACCAGAGGGAGACCAGACAGGGGAGGGAGGAAACTGGCTCCTCCTCCCCAATTGCCACTGTCTTGGTTTCTCAAAATATCAACGAGAGTCAAAGGCAAAATAATAATTTTAATTCAGTTTCAGAAAAAGATGTCACGTGATTCTGGATTAGAAAACATGACAGTAAGAGGTTTGGTTTTTCTGGAAACACAAAGAAAAGAAAAACCTGCAATAGATTCAATGATAATTTTCTGGATCTTCTTCTTGCATCAAAAGCTATATATCTTCTCCCCAAGACCTGCTTCAAGAGCCAACTTAACTCTTTTTATCTCCCGCTAGCTGGGACAGGCTAATTCTCCTCCACCCCCACCCCTCTCCTTCAGTCACACTGTGTGGGTGCTAAAGACCCTGGGCTCTGACCAATGGACAGAATTGTCCTTTGAGCCAGCATCCCACAGGCAGTGGCACCCGAATCCCCACTCCTAGTCCCCATGGCAGAGGCCACAGAGCTGGCATTGTTTCCACTGTCTCAGGAAGAAGGAGCCAAAGGCTGACCCTCAGCATAAATCAAGGCCTGACATGAAGAGAGAAAGAAGGCTCCCAAGCCCAGAGTAGGCTGCAAGCCGGGGGCAAGAAAAGGGAGTTTTTTGCAATCATTCCATCCTTAGAAATAAGGGGAAAACTGAACCCTTTTCCACCACTTTGGTTCTGTAACATACTCTACTGCTGAGCTCCAAGGGGATCTGCAAGCAAAGAAGGGTCTAAACAAATCAGGATAACTTTGCCCTGGCCAAAGACAAGAGTAACAAACAGAAGACAGGTCAATGTGATCATTTGCAGGATGATGACGCTGGGAACTTCGGCTCTTCACATGGCTGCCAGCCCTACCGAGGACAACACAGTAAGAACCAAGACAACCACTCCAGACTGGTGTAGCTGGGAAATCGTCAGGCCTTTTCCTAGATCCCACATCTGTAAAAGTAAGAAAAAAATGTCAGCAATCCGGGTCCTGGTCACTCATAGCGCCTTTCTCAGGAAAGAACTCCACTTAGAAACAGGCAATTTCCCTCAGAACGATTCTAGAGAAAAGCACTTCTCCCTTATTCGTGACCTTCACCTTCCTCGAAACCCACAATACGGTACCTGCCACCCTCTTATCCCAATGACAGTAAAGGGAATCGATTCTCAGTCCCTATATATAAGAACTTTCAGACTAAACAGATAAAACTTCCCCTCGTGACAACAAAACCAGATCAAGGTTTTCCAAAGTGTGTTTCTCCAAAAACTAGTTCCTCAGAATGTTAAAAGGCATTACTCAAGTTCTGAGGTCAAATAAATTTGGCAAATGTTTAAATACAAGACTTCTCAAACAATTTACTAATGCACACTGTTAATCTCCAAAATGGGGATATACTACATGGCTTTTTAGATATAGTCAACCACTGAATCCTCTTTGGAAAGCAACATTTGTCCACTGGGGGAACGAGTATTTTTAAAAAAAATACTCTTTGGGGACTTCCCTGGTGATCCAGTGGTTAAGACTCCACACTTCCAATGCAGGAGGTTCAATCCCTGGTGGGGAAATAATCCCACATGATTCAAGGCATGGCCAAAAAAATATTAAAAAGTACTCTTGGGATCTAGACTCAATTTTGTTTTGACTGTGACACGCCCCCATGACTAAGAAATATCTTTTTAGTTAGTACCCAATGTCTGTGTATATATATTTTATATATAAAAATTCATGAAACGATAAGCAATATTTATCAACACCTTGTTGATATATTCTGTATGGTATATTCTATTTAAAGTTCTTTTTTGTTGGTAGCAACCCACTAAATAGATTTTCTACCCACTGAGTCAAAAAACACAGTTTAAAAAACACTGATTTAGACTCTCCTGTGCCCTAGGGATACCAACATATCGTATTCTAAAAGATCCCCTAAGGCTAAAGCAGAGTCTTCAGGTTTCACACTTTCCACACATGACTGCATCAACACAAATGAGCCCAAACTTTAAGAATGCTTCAGAGAAAAATTAGAACCTGGAAAAAACTGAAGATGAGAAGATGTCCCTACCTCAGGTGTCAAACAGCTTCTACCTAGATAAGATTAGGAGTCAAAGAGACAAACAGTTGCTTGCTTATAAAGGAACAGTTCAGTTCAGGTGCTGTCGTGTCCAACTCTTTGCGGCCCCAGGGACTGCAGCATGCCAGGCCTCCCTGTCCATCACCAACTCCCAGAGCTTGCTCAAACTCATATCCATCAAGTCAGTGATGCCATCCAACCATCTCATCCTCTGTCGTACCCTTCTCCTCCCACCTTCAATCTTTCTCAGCATCAGGGTCTTTTCCAATGAGTCAGTTCTTCACATCAGGTGGCCCAAAGTATTGGAGTTTTAGTTTCAGAATTACTCCTTCCAATGAATATTCAGGACTGACTTCCTTTAGGATAGACTGGTTGGATCTCTGCAGTCCAAGGGACTCTCAAGAGTCTTCCTCAATACCACAGTTCAAAAGCATCAATTCTTCAGTGCTCAGCTTTCTTTATGGTCCAACTCTCACATCTGTACACGACTACTGGAAAAACCATAGCTTCGAATAGACAGACCTTTGTTGGTAAAGTAATGTCTCTGCTTTTTAATATGCTGTCTAGGTTGGTCATAGCTTTTCTCCCAAGGAGCAAGCATCTTTTAATTTCATGGCAGCAGTCACCATCTGCAGTGATTCTGGAGCCCAAGAAAATAGCCTCTAACTGTTTCCACTGTTTCCCCATCTATTTGCCATGAAGTGATGGGATCAGATACCATGATCTTAGTTTTCTGAAAGTTGAGTTTTAGGCAGTTTTT
The DNA here is from genome assembly GCF_033118175.1 of Dama dama. Classification (NCBI taxonomy): domain Eukaryota; kingdom Metazoa; phylum Chordata; class Mammalia; order Artiodactyla; family Cervidae; genus Dama; species Dama dama. Next base: position 9,826,878 of record NC_083700.1, read on the forward strand.
TCACTCTTTTCTTTCACTTACATCAACAGGCTCTTTAGTTCCTCTTCACTTTCTGTCATAAGGGTGGTGTCATCTGCCTGTCTGAGGTTATTGATGTTTCTCCCCGCAATTTTGATTCCAGCTTGTGCTTTATCCAGCCCAGCATTTCACAAGATGTACTCTGCATATAAGTTAAATAAACATGGTGACAATATACAGCCGTGACATACTCCTTTTCCAATTTGGAACCAGTCTGTTGTTCATGTCTGGTTCTAACTGTTGTTTCTTGACCTGCAGATTTCTCAGGAGGCAGGTAAGGTGGTCTGGTATTCCCATCTCTTTCAGAATTTTCCAGCTTGCTGTGATCCACACAAAGGCTTTGGCATAATCAATGAAGCAGAAGTAGATGTTTTTCTGTAACTCTCGCTTTTTCGATGATCCAATGGATGTTGGCAATTTGATCTCTGGTTCCTCTGCCTTTTCTAAATCCAGTTTGAACATTTGGAAGTTCTTGGTTCATGTACTATTGAAGCCTGGCTTGGAGAATTTTGAGCATTACTTTGCTAGTGTGTGAGATGAATGCAATTGTGTGGTAGTTAGAACATTCTTTGGCATTGCCTTTCTTGTGAATTGGAATGAAAACTGGCCCTTTCCAGTCCTGCGGCCACTGCTGAGTTTTCCAAATTTGCTGGCATATTGAATGCAGCCCTTTCACAGCATCATCTCTCAGGATTTGAAATAGCTCAACTGGAATTCCATCCCTTCCACTAGTTTTGTTCATAGTGATGCTTTCTAAGGCCCATTTGACTTCGCACTCCAGGATGTCTGGCACTAGATGAGTGATCACACCATCATGGTTATCTGGGTCATGAAGATCTTTTTTATACAGTTCTTCTGTGTATTCTTGCCACCTCTTTTTAGAATCTTCTGCTTCTGTTAGGTCCATACTGTTTCTGTCCTTTATTGTGCTCATCTTTGCATGAAATATTCCCCTGGTATCTCTAATTTTCTTGAAAAGATCGAGATCTCTAGTCTTTCCCAGTCTATTGTTTTCCTCTGTATCTTTGCACTGATCATTTAGGCTTTCTTATCTCTCCTTGCTAGTCTTTGAAACTCTGAAATCAGATGAGTGTTATCTTTCCTTTTCTCCTTTGCTTTTCTCTTCTCAGCTATGTGTAAGGCCTCCTCAGAGAACCATTTTGCCTTTTTGCATTTCTTTTTCTTGGGGATGGGCTTGATCCCTATCTCCTGTACAATGTCACAAACCCCCATCCATAGTTCTTCAGGCACTCTGTCTATCAGATCTAATCCCTCAAATCTATTTGTCACTTCCACTGTATAATCATAAGGGATTTGATTTAGGTCATACCTGAATGTTATAGTGGCTTTCCTTAGTTTTTTCAATCTTAAATTTTGCAATAAGGAGTTCATGATATGAGCCACAGTCAGCTCCTGGTCTTGTTTTTGCTGACTGTATAGAGCTTCTCCATCTTTGGCTGCAAAGAATATAATCAACCCGATTTTGGTATTGACCATCTGGTGATGTCCATGTGTAGAGTCTTCTCTTGTGTTGTTGGAAGAAGGTGTTTGCTATGACCAGTGCATTCTCTTGGCAAAACTCTGTTAGCCTTTGCCCTGCTTCTTTTTTTATTTCAAGGCCAAATTTGCCTGTTACTCAATGCATCTCTTGACTTCCTACTTTTGCATTCCAGTGCCCTATAATGAAAAGGACATCTTTTGTGTGTGTTAATTCTAGAAGGTCTTTTAGGTCTTCACAGAACTGTTCAGCTTCTTCAGCATTACTGGTTGGGGCATAGACTTGAGATTACTGTGATACTGAATGGTTTGCCTTGGAAATGAACATAGGTCATTCTGTCATTTTTGAAAGTGTACCTAAGTACTGCATTTCGGACTCTTTGGTTGACTATGAGGGCTATTCCATTTCTTCTAAGGGATTCATGCCCACAGTAGGAAATATAATGGTCACTTGAATTAAATACACCCATTCCAGTCCATTTTAGTTCACTGATTCCTAAAATGTCAATGTTCACTTTTGCCATCTTCTGTTTGATCACTTCCAATTTACCTTGATTCATGTACCTAACAGTCCAGGTTCCTATGCAGTACTGCTCTTTACAGCATCGGACTTTACTTCCATCACCAGTCACAACCACAACTGAGTGTTGTTTTTGCTTTGGCTCTAGCTCTTCATTCTTTCTGGAGTTGTTTTTCCACTCTTCTCCAGTAGTATATTGGGCACCTACCAACCTGGGGAGTTCATCTTTCAGTGTCATATCTTTTTGCCTTTTCATACTATTCATGGGGCACAGTGCTTTCAAAAAAAATAAAGGTACAATGCTTTACAAAAATATTGAGTTCTACTGGGTGGTGGTGATAGGGGTATATTCTCTAGCATATCAGAGACCCTGTCACTTCCTACTCTCTTTCATCAATTCCACCCTCCACTCCATTAGTTTTTTTTTTTTTTTTTTTTCTTTTAATGTAAGGGTAGATGTGTATTTACATGAATATGAATGTACAGGGAAAGTTCTGGATGTGATCCTGGAGAGACAGCAGTGAGCAGTTCTAGAGAAAAGTTCTTAGTTCCTGCCCAGGAACTGAACCTGGGTAGCCTGGATGAAAACCAGGAATCCTAGCCACCAGACCACCAGGGGATAGAGCCCCATTAGATCTCCTGGCAGCACAATTATCAAGCTCAGAGTGCAAGAACTATGGACTGTCACAGAGAACAAAATCCTGTCCCACACCCAGAGCCAGGACTTGCTAGAACAAACAAAAGCAGATTTAAGGGCTTAAGAAAAGCCCTGACTGAGTTCTGACATTTTATAAAATCTCTTCCCCATCCCTCCCCCTATTCTGAGACAAAAGCAAATATATGGGAAGTCCCTGCCTGAGCCAGGATGCCAACAGAGGAAGCTGATCAGCTGATTTTATTGGAGAGCTTTGTTCCAATAAAGCTTATTCTGTTTGGAATAAGAAGTCATTAATGGAAATGCTCTCCCTCTGCCTCCCCCCTCCCTGAGGGAAGTGAAGTCATTTTGAATCAAACTGAACACTGCCCCAGGGAACAGTTAATAGATACACTTAATTTAATAGGTCATTTAGTCTCTCACTTTTCTGATTCCATTAAACTGTCTACTGGACCAGAGTAAAATTCACAAAGTGCTTGTCTCTAAGCTCTAATGTGGAAGCTACAAAAGGTCAAATTAAGGCAAGAACATCCAACTGACAGATGGCTCAGGGTGAGAGATAATGGAAAACCATAAAGAAGGAAGCTGTAATTATCTTCCTGACAAAGGAAGCAAGACCAGGGGTAGGGAGACCACAAAATATAAATTTTGAACTCAGGAGAGATTGATCCCTGACCTGGGGTAGGTTTGATTTCTTAATAAAAAGAAGGGGACACCAGTTTGAATTGACCCCAAGCTCATATAGGAGGCAACTTGGACAGAGTTCAGGCTGTCAAAAGATTTCTAAACCCAATATTGAGATCCTAGACAGTCGGTTTCTTGTTGAAGTTGGTCCCATTCTAGTAGTTCAAAACAAATAAAAAACAAAAGCAGCTAACATAATCCAATATCAAGTTAATAATAATCAGTATACTTGACTCCAGATTTGTCACTTTGTCCTGATGGGAAGATTAAGACTGAAAGCAGTAACTATGTTATCTAGTTCATAAACAAACCTCCAATGTCTACAACAGTGCCTGACACAACAGGTAACAATTTCTGTCTGATAAATATGCCTTCTATGCCAGATTGTGGCCTGGCTTCAGGGCTCTCTTTTAGTAATGACCCTTTAAAACTGAAGAGTTCACTGAGACCCTGAAAGCATCTGCCAGGTCTATGTCCGTGCTCAGCTACATCACCAGCTGTGCTGCCTGGCAGTGCCCAGGCAATCTAGTTTAGCTTTGTCCAAGAGGCCCTTGAGCAAACATCCAGCACAACTAACTTTAAGAACAGTACTAAACCCAGATCAGGAAAGAGAATCCTCTGAGTCTCTCCGTTCCTTTCACCTAGAAAATATACAAGTCTACAATCAACTTACCAAGTGTCGGATCCCATTCCAGGTGTGATACATGAGAGGGAAGACAAGTGCAAATTTGGCTGTGTGGATCAGTGCTGGCCCCAAACACAGGGACTTCACAAATTCCAAATGAGACTCAAAGCTCCCAGGGACCAAGAGGGCCGACAAGCCAAAAAGAGAGACTCCTGAGGAGAAACAAAATAAGCCCATCACAGCGGTCCATCAGCTACAACCAATAAAACACATAAAAGTGGTTTCTATGACAGTCCCTAGCACTTCACACAATTCTAAACCAATTTAAAATGGGGAAGATTTAAACTAATGTTCACATGTGTCGTAGGAGATAGGTTCCATGGAATCTGACTCCAATCTCTTAAATTTAGAATATATATTTTAGCATCTTAATCCTTCATCCAACAATCTGAAAGTGTTTAATTTTGATGAACTTTTTGGGGCTGTCCATTACTCCGTTAGTCTGGAAGGACGCTGATGTTGAGAATAACTACCATGGCTCTCGGTTCTTTGACGAAACTTCAGATTGTTGGAGCATTCACTGTATTCCGGGGGTGCAGCTTTCTGTAAGTTTGCTGTGGCTGAACCAAGAAAGCAAGCAAATGCAGACTACTACAGAATTATGATTCCATGAAAGATTTTTGAGGAGATGAGGAAGGTTGGTATCTTTCAGAGTGATTTCACAACGTAAAGAATTTCTTTAGGTTGAGTTCCATGGAGGTTTGTCATTGAACTGTAATCTGAACTACAAAACTATGACATAAGAATAATAGAATAAGGAATAATTTGTGTTAAGTCAACAAATACTATGGAAAAAAATAAAAATGCAATGCCAACAAGAAAGTAAAAAGACAACATACACAATGAGAGAAAATTTTTGCGCATTGTTATGTCTGATAAGGGACTTGTATACAGAATATATTAAAGACTCTTACAGCTCAATAATTAAAAAAGACAACCTAGTTTAAAAATGGGCAGAGGATGTGAATAAATCTCTCCCCAAAGAAGATAAGTAAAAGGTCCATAAGTATATGAAAAGATGCTCAATACCATTAGCCACTAGGGAAATGCAGATCAAAACTATGAGAAGCCACTTCACACCCACTAGGCTATACCGTTAGTGATCCATACCCATGGGTTCTGCATTCAAATGAATCTGAATGGAAAATATTAGAAAACAGATTCCAGGACTTTCCTGGTGATCCAGTGGTAAAGAATCCAGCTACAAATGCAGAGGACACGGGTTCAATCCCTGGCCCAGGAAGACCTTGGATACTAGAAAACGCTTCTCAGAAATGTTTTGCTTTCCCTCAGGGCATGAATACTCCTGCCACCCCACCCCCTAGAAGCTGCAGGGGAACAGACAGGCAGAGTGTATCATGAGATTAGTTTGACAACACTTTAGATAAAACAGCAATCAGATGCTGGCAACCTGAGTTTTAATCATCATTTGAACAGATTCAGCAAGGCCCTTTTAGCTGTTTTCATTTTCTTTTGCAGTGACATCTACAGGGGTTTGCTGGGAAGAAGTATCAAAGTTTACGACAGCTTCTGGAAGTGCCAACAGGATTTACTGACAATCCGCACAGTTCCTTGTGTTGTAGCACTTAACTGCAGAGGAGCAGGCTGAAGTTGGTCTTGGCAGCCAACAGAAAGCACTATTTAATTTTTCTCAGTGATGAGATGGGACAGCTTCAGTGGCTTTGTTTTCCCAACTTAAATTGTTTAGATGTTAGAAAAGTCTCTCCTCATGTTCTAGGAGGACAGTCTATTTTCTGCTTCCCAGTATACTAAACATTAAGAAGAGGACTTGGGAAATTCCATACTTAATTTCTTCTCACATACTTTTCATTTGTAAAGAGAAAGCTTTGGCCAACTTGTGACTGAATTAACTGATTGATATTCTGTGTTTGAAGATGTGACACAATAAGAAATACACATGTGGTCTTTTTCCCAAATCCTGGTACACAGCTCCTAAAACTCTTGGAGTGAGTTTTTTGTATACTAATGAGATGGCTGGTAGCTGGGGGCGCCTAGACAGCTTCGGGATGGGGGGCTAGCTGCCAGGAAGAGCAAAGCATGATTGGAGGATTGGGACTTTCAGTCCCATACATCCCTCCCCTTCCCTGTCTACTCCCCGCTTCCTCTCACTACATACACACACCTGTGAGTGGCTGGTGATCGAGCTAATGACCAATGGCCAATGATTAATCAATCCTGCCTAGGCACTGAAGCCACCATAAACTATAGAATTTGGACAGCTTCTAGGTTATTGAACACAAGGATGTGCTGGGAGGGTGGTGTGCCCAGAGAGGGCATGGAGGCTTCATACACACTTTCCTCTCCATTCCCATATACCTTGCCCTTTGTAATCTCCTCCACTGGTTTTTATTTTGAAAACCAGTATGTCTAAATAAAGTGTCTTCCTGAGTTATGGTGAGCTCTTCTAGTAAATTATCAAAACTGAGGAAGGGGTCATGGGAACCCTGGTTTCCAGCTGCAACTTTATATATATAATTCTCAAAGTCCTAGCTAGGCATTATAAGCAGAAAAGGAAGTGATGATATAGTAGCTAGTTAGTGACAAAGTTGGAACTGAACTCAGAAATACCCAAAGTTTGTGCTTTTTCTCTACACTGTCTCAGTTGGGAATGACCAGGGTGTAACACTTCACATCTGAGAATCAATAACTCATGACCTACCTCATGAAAAGCCCAGAAAAACAGGGATTTCAGAGTTCCATTAGTTACTTTATAATCTGTCAGTTCTTTGGCTTTTCTAGAAAAGAAGTGACTACCTGAGCAGGTTGCCTATAGAGTCAAGTGACCTCTCACTGAAGTTCTGATTTTCAATCCGACCTGTTTTTAAAGACTATCCAGAACATTCAGGACCACTCTTCTTCTCATTCAAGTTAACTGTACAATTTATTTACAGCTGCATTCTACATTAGGACTTCCTTGGTGGCTCAGATGGTAAAGCGTCTGCCTACAATGTGGGAGACCTGGGTTCTATCCCTGGGTTGGGAAGATCCTCTGGAGAAGGAAATGGCAACCCACTCCAGCACTCTTGCCTGGAAAATCCCATGGATGGAGGAGCCTGGTAAGCTCCAGTCCATGGGGTCGCAAAGAGTCGGACATGACTGAGCGACTTTACTCACTTCTTCTAACGTATCTGTTGTTTGGCACCCACATTTTATTTTTCAAATCGCATTCTTTAAAAAAAAAAAAAAATTATTTGGCTGTGCTGGGTCTTAGTTGTGGCATGTGGGCTCTAGTTCCCTGACCAGGGATAGAACCCAGGCCCCCTGCATGGGAGCATGGAGTCATAGCCACTGGACCACCAGAGGAGTCCCTCAAATCTCATTCTTTTCATTGTTGTACATTGCATTTTGATTAGCCTTTCCCAGTCTTATGCACATTGCAGCTTCAGCTACCTGCCATCTTCAAGGAATTTACCTAATTTCACCTAGATTTTTACACTGTTGCTATGAAAAATCACAAGTATTTTAATCTCATATAGAACCTAAGCAATGGAAAAGTGTTACTGGCTTCTTTTTCCATCTTTTAAAGAACTGCTTATAAAGTTCTTCCTCAATAAATTCTATTTAAAGTCAAACTAGTGTCATCATGCTTTTTTAAGTTCAACATGCTTTTCAGAGTATCAGCCACAAAATCTCTACAGTATGAATAAACACCTCATCATGGATTTGTCTAGCCCAGCTCATTCTGTTACTGAAACAAATGAGAACGTAAACTTTTTTTGATTTCTTATGGTCTATGGGATCAAGTTCCAACTTCTCAACACAGCGGTCAAAGTCCTTTACAGTCCAGGACACTTATCTTTTGCCACTTTTTCCATGACACAACTCTTAAACAATCTAGTTATCATTATCCAACCTTATCTTCTGCTACTTCCGTAACACAGCTCTTAAACAAGCAGAACTATTTATCATCATTCAAGATTCTGGATGCTTTCCAAACCCTGGGCCTTTGCATCTGGTGGTTTCTCTGTTGGAACATTCTCCTCTACCTCCTTTCCATGAATCCTCCCGCCCGTTCTTCTTCAAGATCTCCAACTCCTGCAGAGGTGGTCTCACCTCTGGGACCTCGTATCTCTATTAAAAAATTATCCCAATGCATTATAAACATTTATTTGTCTTATTCCTTAGATTCTTTTACTCTTGAGGGTAGACGCTTTTATCACTATCCAATTTCTAATGCTTAACAGAAGATTAATTAGAAGTTAGGAGGAACTGGTTCCAAATAGGAAAAGGAGTACATCAAGGCTGTATATTGTCACTCTGCTTACTTAACTTCTATGCAGAGTACATCATGAGAAATGCTGGGCTGGAGGAAGCACAAGCTGGAATCAAGATTGCCAGGAGAAATATCAATAATCTCAGATATGCAAATGACACCACCCTTATGGCAGAAAGTGAAGAACTAAAGAGCCTCTTGATGAAAGTGAAAGAGGAGAGTGAAAAAGTTGGTTTAAAGCTCAACATTCAGAAAACTAAGATCATAGCATCCGGTCCCATCACTTCATGGCAAACAGATGGGGAAACAGTGGCTCACTTTATTCTTCTGGGCTCCAAAATCACCGCAGATGGTGATTGCAGCCATGAAATTAAAAGATGCTTACTCCTTGGAAGAAAAGTTATGACCAACCTAGATAGCATATTAAAAGCAGAAACATTACTTTGTCAACAAAGATCCATCTAGTCAAGGCTATGGTTTTTCCAGTGGTCATGTATGGATGTGAGAGTTGGACTATAAAGAAAGCTGAGCACAGAAGAATTGATGCTTTTGAACTGTGGTCTTGGAGAAGACTCTTGAGAGTCCCCTGGACTGCAAGGAGATCCAACCAGTCCATCCTAAAAGATCAGTCCTGGGTGTTCATTGGAAGGACTGATGTTGAAGATGAAACTCTTAATACTCTGGCCACCTAATCAGAAGAGCTGACTCATTTGAAAAGACCTTGATGCTAGGAAAGATTGAGGGCAGGAGAAGGGGACGACAGAAGATGAGATGGTTAGATTGCATCACCGACTCAATGGACATGGGTTTGGGTGGACTCTGGGAGTTGGTGATGGACAGGGAGGCCTGGTGTGCTGTGGTTCATGGGGTCTCAAAGAGTCAGACATGACTGAGTGACTAAACTGACTGAGGAACAAACATTTCTGAACTGACCACCATAAGCAAAGTGACTGACATGGTTGCATTCATTTAGCCTAAAAATCACTCGAAGGATGAAAGCAGTTTATTACGTTAATAGTTTCCATTACTGGGCTTCCCTGGTGGCTAAGAAGGTAAAGAATCTGCCTGCAATTAAGGAGACCCAGGTTTGATCACTGGGTTGGGAAAATTCCCTGGAGAAGTTAATGGCTACCCACTACAGGATTCTTACCATGGACAGAGGAGCCTGGTGGGCTATGGTCCATGGAATCACAGAGCTGGGCATGACTGAGTGACTAAGACACTCATACAAGCACCCATTGAGTGCTAGAGGATATGAATGGTAAATAAGATAGATGCAAGTCCTACTCTCTGAAGAGTTTACAGTCTAATAAAAGAGATTTACAAAAAGCTGTGAAGAAACAGTGCAATAAGAACTATGAAGGAATAGTGTTGTGAAATTGAAAAGTAATAACAGAACTAGAAAGAAACCAGAGCTACTACTTTAGATATGGTGGTGAGTAAAGTATACATTGAGCTGACAATTTTGTGGAGATCTAAGAAATAAGAAGGAACTAACCACACACTCTGTAGCAAGAGGAAGGGGTGGACATTTCAGATCAAGGGAATAAAACATGCAATGATTCTGGGAAGAGAAAGAGTTTTTACCTGTTCCAAAGAATTCAAAGACAAGTGTGGCCAGAACAGAGTAAGCACGGGGATAAACGGCAGCATGACTCAGGCAAGGGCCAGATCAGGCAGAGTGTTTTAGGTCATGGTGGAGAGTTGAATTTTAATCTAAGTGCAAAGGCAAACACTGTAAGAGGAAGATCCTAAGTGTGACTTGATTCAATTTATTTTCAAGAGATTTTTATTGTTCTTGCTGTTGTGTGAAAAATACATTGGAGGAGTGCCATAAGATTGCAATGATCACAGCTGCTGGGACTGACTTCATTTCAGGTCAAATGATCCAATTCTTCTCGCCATTTGGTCCAATACACACCATCTTCCAAGAGACTACTGCTATCAAATTTATCGTGCTTCTCATCCCTATTTTCCTAAGTCAACATCCAGAGTGTAGTTTCTTGAAATCCCATCAACTCTGGAATAGGCATTATTAATATTTTAAAACAAGGAATAAACAGAGGCTTAGAGAGGTAACTAAGTTGCCTAAATCATCCACCTAGCAAAAATCTGTTCCAGTTTTGAAGTAGGGACTTTCAGAATTTAAGGGAAACATGGTAACTACTATTCTACAGCAATCAGCTACTGTTACAGAATTAAGGGAAAAGGTTTGGGAGGAAGAGTATACATGCTAACAAATACAAGGTCATTCAAAGGGGTAAAAACAGAAAAAAATAATTATTAAGTTCAGCTGTGAAAAAAATAATACAACTTTAGCCATACTTAGCAAACTAATACTTCTTTACATTACAGTCTATGAAAGATTCAATATCCTCTTTTTTCATTCAGTAGCGATAAATATACTGAGATAATATGGAACTGTGTGCATACTCAGTCATGTCCAGCTCTATGCAACCTCACGGACTGTAGCCAGCCAGGCTCCTCTATCCATGGACTTTTTCAGGCAAGAATACTAGAATGGCTTGCCATTTCCTACTCCAGGGAATCCTGCCAACCTAGGGATCAAACCCACGTCTCCCACAATAGCAGGTGGATTCTTTACCACTGAGCCACCCAGGAAGCCCAATAATCGAAACTATAGCCTAATAAATAAATTGTTCTTGTCCTTCCAATGATTTTTAGGACTCAATCTGTTTATAAACACCACCACACTAAGCAAAAAGTATCAATCTAAAAATTATAAGATTCTAAGTAAGAAAAAATAAAGTAACTATGAATTTATAGTTAAAACAAGTTGGAATCAAGATTGCTGGGAGAAATATCAATAACCTCAGATATGCAGATGACACCACCCTTATGGCAGAAAGTGAAGAGGAACTAAAAAGCCTCTTGATGAAAGTGAAAGAGGAGAGTGAAAAAGTTGGCTTAAAGCTTAACATTCAGAAAACTAAGATCATGGCATCTGGTCCCATCACCTCATGGGAAACAGATGGGGAGACAGTGGAAACAGTGTCAGACTTTATTTTTGGGGGCTCCAAAATCACTGCAGATGGTGACTGCAGCCATGAAGTTAAAAGACTCTTACTCCTTGGAAGGAAAGTTATGACCAACCTAGATAGCATATTAAAAAGCAGAGACATTACTTTGCCAAAAAAGGTCCGTCTGGTCAAGGCTTTGGTTTTTCCAGTGATCATGTATGGATGTGAGAGTTGGTCCATGAAGAAAGCTGAGTGCCGAAAGATTGATGCTTTTGAACTGTGGTGTTGGAGAAGACTCTTGAGAGTCCCTTGGACTGCAAGGAGATCCAACCAGTCCATCCTGAAGGAGATAAGCCCTGGGTGTTCACTGGAAGGACTGATGCTGAAGCTGAAACTCCAATACTTTGGCCACCTCATGCGAAGAGTTGACTCACTGGAAAAGACCCTGATGCTGGGAGGGATTGGGGGCAGGAGGAGAAGGGGATGACAGAGGATGAGATGGCTGGATGGCATCACCAACTCGATGGGCATGAGTTTGAGTAAATTCCGGGAATTTGTGATGTACAGGGAGGCCTGGTGTGCTGCGATTCACGGGGTCGAAAAGAGTTGGACATGACTGAGCGACTGAACTGAATTGAATCCTAAAATTTATCCTATTATTTAAGTGCAAGTACGTTAAAAATCAGAAACTGTACAGATTCTCAGACAACACCAATCATCCTTATACCTGGATTCCATTATTACTTTACCAACCAAAGAAAAGGCAATACAGGAATAACAACATTGGATCTTAAGATAGGAGTTCCTATCCTTACTTGATTACCAACAAAACTAATCTAATTTTGAATCACAGACTTAGTTTTATAATTTCTCCAATGTCTCAGCAGTAGCTTCCTAAATGCAGGAGCCCTATACTTGAGCCACCAGTCCTGCTGATGACCACTTCAGTAAAAACATACTCTATGGAAGACTAGGAGGGACCCCAAAGGATATTATGAAAAACAAAGGCTGCAGCTGTATTTCATATTATATAAATAAACAGAAATTGTGGTTTGTTACCAGGATCTTTTGAGAATGGAGAATGAGTTAGTATTTCTGTACTTGATCAATCCCAGGTGACGAAAAATGGGTGCTAAAATGGATTTTCTGAAAGAATAAGGTTGATGATTAATCTTAGACTGTGTTTGGTCAATGTTCAGTCGGCCAGGCTATCTCCATTATATTTCTGTATCTGTTCTCTGTAATGTCAATAAATATAATATCAGGACATGCTAGGAATAGTTTAAAAACTGGATAAGAAAAAATTTTTAAAAAGAAAATAAAAACTGGTTAAGAAAAGAACCTGAGCATTGTGAGAACTCATAATTAACTGTTAAAGAAATGAATGAACAATAGCTTCAACGGACTTATCATTTTCTCTAAATCGAGCTGCTGAGTTGCAAAGGAGACACTATCAAGAGTCACAGAAATAGCAAAGTTTTTCAAAGAAATGTGTATGTATGTGTCTGTGTGTTCATGTGCAGATAAAAACACACATACATACCTGCACTCAAGGCAATACCAGTGCCACGGTGGCAAATGGACATCGCCATGGGAAGAGACCAGCTGAAAAGAAACACACAAAGGCAATTTGTAAGAGGAATAGAGGACACCATTGTAGAGAATCCATCTTGGAAAAGAAAATATAAACTACTTTGGAAACAGGCAACTATTTATCACAAAGCAAAACCAAACAGCTTTCATATTTCTGTGTTTCCACTCTCCAGGTTAAAAGTAAGAAAATGATTTATTTAAGAAGCCCCTCCCTTTTCTAGACTGCATCACTAACAGAGATGAGAAATTAATTAAGACTCAAATTCCTTTCATAAAAGAAATAACATGGGTCAAAAACATCAATTAAAGTTGCATACAATTAGAAAATAAACACTAGAATACAACCATCTGGGGCCTTCCTTTCCTCCAGTAGTAAGACAGAAGTAGAAGAAAACTTGAGTTTTATTTATCTACTGTTTCATATAACATAGTCATCCATAAACTTTATTATTATATAACCAAAAATATCCAAATTGAGCATATCATTCACTCCCTAATAAATTACTTATCCCAAACTTAAAATCTAATTTTGCTGGATTTAGTATATGTTTCTTAAATCCACAAGTGTTTTGAAATACTCTGTCATCAAACCCTTTTAAAAATCATGTTCTCAAAAAAAAAAAAAAAAAATCATGTTCTCATCTGTCTATCTGCCATGCTTTTCCTTAGAAGGATAAGCAATACTTCTATATTCTGGACCTAGTTCTCTTGCTCAAAAGAGAATTGGTTAGTAATATGAAAAGAACAGGCATCTTTGGATAAAGTTAACATTCATCCTGAAAAGTCAGCTTAGAGAATGTTGAGCATAATCAGACCATATAATCCACACTCTAAAGGAAAAGAATTCCAGTAGATTGAAAAGATCATGAAAATAAATTCTATGTAATAAAAATGACCACAGTAAAAAAAAGAGCAATGTCTATGTAATAAAAATGATCACAATACTAAGTGTAATAAATAATGTATGTAAAAAAAATTATATGTTAAAAAATGGTTACAGTATTAAAAAAAAAAAGAATAATGTCTAAAGAAACCAAGAAAACTGGCTAGACACCACTCTAGATTAACTCAGACTAACAAGATAAATATAAAAGGCAGAAGAAGAGCCTCATAACAAAGGACGAGGAGAGAACAATGGCATAATTTGGTCAGAAGAATCAGGAGACTAAAACCCAGAATGAGCTGAGGCTTGCAAAAATGTCAAGGACAACAAAAAGGGGCTTTTAAGATTGTACTCAGGGAAAGAAAGCCTCCTAACTAGGGTTGACAATTTTATGTTAATGGATGACAAAGTGCAAAGCAGATTGCTCAACTATTTTATTTGTCAAAGAGAATGATTATCAGACTAAAAAAGACAGAACAAATATTGATTTGAGAGAACTGGTGGGGGGGGGGGGAAGTGGGGAAATAATAAGACACTACTTAGCATTCCAAATGCACTTAGGACTCCTGGCCAGATGAATTAAACCCCAAGGGCTAACACATGAAATATAACCACTGATCTTATAATCTTTAAGAAATACTGAATGGAAAATGGGAATGATATAAAGTCAAATGTTAACCTAACTTTAAAAAATGGTTAAAATCATAGGCTGGTTAGCCTAGTACCGAGCTGCTAAAGGAAATTTTATTTTCTAAATAATCATGATAGTATTTCCAGTCCCATATGATCTTCTAGAATCTTGTCACTCCTCATCACACCGTATTTATATTTAGCCCCTTGACTCTGGGCAGGACTTCATGACCGACTACCTCATGATACAGAGCACAGCAGATCTGGCATTGCATGACTTCCAAATCACTTGCACTCCTTCCATCACTCCATCCTTCTCTCATGCTGTAAGGAAGACTGAAATAGTCTATGCAGAGAGATCAAGTAGAAAGATCCATGCAGAGAGAAAATGAAGGCCCCTCTAAAAGCCAGAATCAATCCAAGACATGTGAGTAAACGAATCTTCAAATTATTTCAGCCCCAGTTGGTGTTTTCTCGTTGAGGCCTCAGACATCATGAGGCAGAGACTAATAGGTCACCCCCAGTATTTCCTTCTGAACATATGTAAGAGTCTAGCACAGAAAATCAAGATTGATTAACTCAGTTAGAGAAAAGTGACAACTAGAAGCCAGTAAGATTTCCCTTAGGAAAATTTTTTTTCAGGAAATACTGAGATCCTTTTCAACACAGGTTATATCTTATTCACCTTTGTATTTCAACTTCAAAAAGAGTACCAAGTGCACTGAGCAATTAACAAACAGCTCCTGATTTGAAGAGTGTTGATCTTTCCCCTTTTTTTGACTGTTAGTAGAATGTTAACCAAGAAAAAACTAGAGACATAGGCTGTATGAATTTCAGCCAGTGATCTAACAATCATGCTGCAAACAATACCATCAAAAAAGCAAAAAGCAAAGAAGATATATAAATGGCCAGTAAGTATATGTAAAGATGTTCAACATCACCAATCATTAGAGAAATGCACATCGAAATCACAATGAAATACCTCTTCACATTCACTAGGATGGTTATTATTAAAACAACAAAAACAGTAAATCACAAATGTTGGCGAGGATGTGGAAAAACTGGAAACCTTGTGCACACTGCTGGTGGAAATGTAAAAAGTGCTACTGCCCCTACAGTCAATACATTGTTTTCTCAAAAAATTAAGTATAGAATTACCATAATCCAGCAATTCCACTTCTAGGATATACCCCTAAAGAACTGAAAGCAGAGATTCAAAGAGATATCTGTGTGCCCATGTTCGTAGCAGCATTATTCACAATAGCCAAAAGATAGAAACAATTCAAATGAATAGATAAGCAAAAAGTGGCACATATGTACAATGGGATATTATTCAGCCTTAAAAAGAAATAGAATTCTGATAGATTCTTCAACACAGGTTAACCTTGAGGACATTATACCAGATGCAATAAACTAGATACAAATGCACAAACATCATATGATTCTACTTTATGAGGTCCCTGGTAGCTCAGGGGGTAAACAATCCGCCTGCAATGTGGGAGACCTGGGTTTGATCCCTGAGTTGGGAAGATCCCCTGGAGAAGGAAATAGCAATGCACGCCAGTATTCTTGCCTGCAGAATCCCCATGGACAGAGAAGCTTGGTGGGCTACAGTCCACGGGGTCGCAAAGAGTCAGACACAACTGAGTAACCACGCACAGCACACAGGCCAGTCAAATCTATAAAGACGGAAATGCGAACGGTGGTTGCCAGTGGCCGGGGGAATGGGAATTACTGTACAGAGTTTTGGTTTGGGAAGATGAAAAGATTCTGGAGATGAACAGTAGTGATGGTTGCACAACAATGGAATGTACTTAATGCCACTGAACTGTACACTTAAAAATCAATAAATCAATAGACTGCTTAAGTTTGTTATGTATATTTTACCACAAATTTTAAACAAGGTTAAAAGGCAACCCAACATAAAAATGAGCATAGGACTTGAATATTCATTTCTCTAAAGAAGATATACAGGTGGCCAGAAAACACATGAAAAGACATTCAACATCAATAAAGGTCATCAGGGGGAAAAAAATGGGCTTAGATCTATTTTACATAGTTCATGGTAGAACTAGAGCCACTGTGCAGAAGATATAAGTTATAGTAAGTTCAATAAAATAAGGGTCTTTCTGAAAGTAAGAGAAATTTCCAAACTAAAGGGTGATATGAGTTTCTTGTCACTGGAGGTATGCAAGCACAAGTAGACGTTTACAAAAATATTGCAGAGGAAATTTACTCATTTGTGGCTTTTAAACTTTTTTCTTTTTTTGAGTAGCACCCTTTCTTCAAAAACAAAATCCTTAGTCAAGTTGCTTTGGTTGTAGCCAGGTCTAAGGGCCTACAGTACAATCTGCATGTTGGCCAGCCCCACACAACTACTCACAGAAGTGGGTAATTGTGATACTTAATGAAGTATCCCAAGCCCCAAGCAGCACTCTTAAAACCAATGTGGTTGAAAATTAAATTAAAATCTAAGAACTCTTCCAACTCTAAATTTTTAAAATATTTTTCTAGCATCTTTTAAAATGACTTGTTTTCCTGAAAATGTAATTCCCTATATATACTTTTGCTTTGATAGTGACAATTTACTAAGCGATAAAGAATACTTCAGAAAGGTTAACTTAACCATATATTTCCATGCTACCTCCAAAAATTTATAAAAGTTATAACAGAAAATATGACTCCAGATATCTCAGATATCTTACCCAGACATATCACCTTGGAAACAGCCCCATGTTTCCTGTTGTTTCTTTTCTTTTTTTCCCATGAGTATGTCTAGAGTTTCATAATCAGAAGAGCAAACAAAGTAGTTTAAGTCTCATCCCACTAGCTTATTATCATTTGTTAATATGACTTGTGAAAACAGGCCAGAGCTTTAAATATAGACTCAACATAATTTGACAAGTTCTTCTTCATTATAATCCTCCCTCAAATCTTTCATCTCTTAAAAAAAAGTTTTACCATAAAGTAGCAAAGATTGAGATCACTTATTTGTCGTCTTCTGTTTTAGTAGACTGTCCAATTTCTACAATCAGAATTATTTCAGGAATCTAGTTTGGAAAAAATCTGAAGGGTTGTGGTATTTGTGGAGGTGGTTAAAAAATGACCAGCTTCCCTGGCAGGAATCCAAGAAAATACGGTAGCAGGACTCAAGATGCTTTGCTGCGTTAGGAGTTTTTTGGGAAGACACTAGCATAACAGCCATCAATGCTACTTCTGAGGACAACAAATTAACAGAAATAGATGTACGTATATGTATATACTCATATATACACATGTACGTGTATTTGTATGTGTCTGTGTGTTCATACATATATATCACAGCTCTGTCAGAAAAAGTCTAGAAGCAATGATATCCTGTTAGCAGTGAGCACATCTAGCACCCAGATCTTGATTTCACAGGAGTCATCTTGAAAAATTTCCACCAGCCAAGTCTGGGACAATCTGAACATCAAAATAAATCAGAGTAACAGTGTAACTCTGGGTAAGACAAGAACTGTGAAGTAATGTGGTGGGGGAGGAGTGTGTGTGTGTGTGTGTATAAAACATATCTATTCCTAGTTTCTGACACAGAGCTCTTAAAACCCTTATCAATCTCCTCACTGATATGGGTGCTAGGAGTATCTTTTTATTTGGTCTTTGACTCTGGTTCCCAACACACAGTTCCTAAATCCCTTAGAATTTCCTGGGAGGTAAGAGTGACCTCTGTTCTAATGAGGTGACTCTGGATGGGGGCTGGTTGCCAGAAAGACCAAACCATGACCAGAAGCTTGAACCTTTCTGCCCCAACCCCACCTCCTTCCAGGGAAGAAAGGGCTAGAGATTAAGTTAATAACTGATCATGACTACATGATGAAGCCTCCATAAAAATTTCCAAAGTACAGGGTTTGGGAAGTTTTCAGATTGGTAAATACGTCCACATATCAGAAGGATAATGCACCAACTCCATGGAGACAGAAGCTCCTGTGCTCAGGATCCTTCTAGACACAGAGGGACCTAAAAGAGCACCTGGCTACTCATCTGTATCATCTGTAATACCCTTTACAATCATAGTAAACTTAAATAAATGTTTCCAAGTTTCTTGAGCCATTTTAACAAATCACTGAACCCAAGGAGGAGGTTATGAGAACTCTTGATTTATAGATGGTTAGCCAGAAGTACCAGGTGGTGCTAGTGGTAAAAAATACCTGCCTGCCAATGCAGGAGACCTAAGAAACATGCGTTCGATCCCTGGGTCAGGAAGAACCCCTGGAGAAGGGAAAGGCTACCCACTCCAGTATTCTTGCCTAAAGAACCCCATGGACAGAGGAGCCTGGTGGGCTACAGTCCATGGGGTCGTGTACAGTCAGACACGACTGAGCGACTAACACTTTCAGTTAGAAGTACAAGTGACAAGCTGGGATTTGGGATTGGCATCTGAAGTGGGAGGCAGTCTTGTGGGACTGAACCCCTACCTGTGGGGTCTGTGCTATCTCCAAGTAGTTAAACAACTAAATGTAATACATGATCCTCAGTTGGATCCTGGACCTATAAAGGACATTTTGGGACATCTGGCAAAATCTGAATGGGACCTGAGGATTACGTGATTAACACAGGATCAATGTTAATTTTCTGACTGTGATGGCTGTAGTATGGAGAGTTTCCTCGAATTAAGAAACATACACTCAAGTATTAAGGGACTGCAGCAGACAGAAGATGTCCACACTCTAATTCCTGAAACTTGTGAATATTTACCTTAAATAGCAAAGGGGAATTAAGGTTGCAAGTGAAATTAAAGTTGCTAATAAGCTCACCTTAAGATAAGAAGGCTATCCTGGATTATCTGGATGGGCCCAATATAATACAAAGGGTCCCTAAAAGTGGAAGGGGCTGGCAGAAGGAGGGAGTCAGAGAAGAAATGTGACAATGAAGCAAGTTCAAAGTGATATGATGGTAGAACCTGACACATCACTGCTGGTTTTGAAGATGGAGGAAACAGGTTCCAAGCCAAGGAATTCAAAACAGCCTTCAGAAACTGGAGAAAGTAACATAACACTCCTCCCCAGAGCCTCCAGAAATGAATGCAGCCCTGCCAACACCTTAATTTTAGCCCTGTTAGACCTAAGCCAGACTTTGAACTACAGGACTATAAGATAATAAATGTGTCATTTTAAGTTACTAAGTTTGTGATCACTTATGACAGCAGCAATAGAAAACTAACACAGGAGTAATGGAGTATCATCATCGCTGCACTTTTTTAAAATCATTCAGACATGTTAACACATTGGGAGTCTGCATAACGGTATACAGAAACACAGCACACTATTTCTGCAACATTTATGCAAATTTCAAATGATTTCAAAATAATTTTTTTTAATTAATAGGAATTACATTTTGACTTACCTCCAGAACTTTTACCTGCTACTACTAAATTCCCTGGTTCCAGAGCCCTTACCTGTAGATGCTGATATGGGGCGACAAAGGACGGTTTGAACTAGTGTTCTTACTCCAGAACCTCTCCATCTCTTCTTTGGCCGTGGTTCCCAAAGGAACAGCACTAAAATAAAACCAAAAGGTTTAAATGATTAAAAGTAAACTTGGTTTAAAATTTCACATAATAAAAAGTTAAAGGTAAGCTGGGCTAGATGAACCCATATATTAAGAAAACGTGTCTGTCCACTCACCTTATCTTTCTGCCAAGTATGACTCAGCTACTAATAACCTCAACCACCCAATGAGGAATATAGAAAGCAACTCTTCTTTTCAATCCCCCAACACCCAAGTACAGTAATGGAAGATTAACTTTCTTGTTGGGCAGCAGGGCAAATACAGTATTTCAAAACCATTTACATATCACCCAGGTCATGTGTGATATCTCATACATTACCACCTGCTTTCATCCAGCTCTTCAAGACTCCTTTCCAAGTTCTCAAAAACTGAGAACTAGATTCAGTTCAGTACCTCTAAATAGTTGCATGATTTTTCTTGTCACTAGGCTAGGCTGAAGAAAGTGAAAGAGGAGAGTGAAAAAGTTGGCTTCAAACTCAACATTCAGAAAACTAAGATCATGGCATCTGGTCCCATCACTTTAGGGCAAATAGGTGGGGAAACAATGGAAACAGTGTCAGACTTTATTTTTTTGGGCTCCAAAATCACCGCAGATGATGACTGCAGTCATGAAATTAAAAGACACTTGCTCCTTGGAAGAAAAATTATGACCAACCTAGACAGCATATTAAAAAGCAAGAGACATTCCTTTGCCAACAAAGGTCCGTCTAGTCAAAGCTATGGTTTTTCCAGTAGTCATGTACAGATTTGAGAGTTGGACTATAAAGAAAGCTGAGCGCAGAAGAATTGATGCTTTTGAACTGTGGTGTTGGAGAAGACTCTTGAGAGTCCCTTGGACTGCAAGGAGATCCAACCAGTCCATCCTAAAGGAAATCAGTTCTGAATATTCATTGGAAGGACTGATGCTGAAGCTGAAACTTCAATATTTTGGCCACCTGATGTGAAGAACTGACTGACTTGAAAAGACCCTGATGCTGGGAAAGATTGAAGGCGGGAGGAAAAGGGACGACAGAGGATGAGATGGTTGGATGGCATCACCAACTCAATGGACATGAGTTTGAGAAAGCTCCAGGAGTTGGTGACGGACAGTGAAGTGTGGCGTATTGCAGTCCACGGGGTTGCAAAGAGTCAGACGACTGAGCGACTTAACTGAACTGAGGCTAGGCTGAAGCCAATTCTTAGACAGCTATGTTCAACAATTTAATTTACTATGTACCTACATTAAACATGATCCATCCCCCTCAAGAAAAATATTTCCCCATATATTACTTACAAATTACAAAAGTTAAAAACAGTAACTCCATACTGGGAAGAAACTTAGCACATATTTCCATATTCAAATTGCCAAAGTTAAAATCACTGACAATGAGGCAAATGATATCATATGTCCCTGATGTGATATACTGAGGATAAAACATCATTAACGTATTACTCCTGCCAAAAATGCATAACCTAAATCATCAGAAAACAATCAGACAAATCTAACTTGAGAGAAACTCTGAAAAATAACTGACCTGTATTCTTGAAAAATGTCAATGTCATAAAAGACAAAGAAGGCTAAGAAACAGTTCCAGATTAAAGGATACTACAGAAATATGACAACTAAATATAATATGTGAGCCTAATTAGATCCTGGATAGGGGACAGACAGACTGTTTGGGACAAATGAAAAATCCGAAAATTGACTGTGTATCAGGTAAGATTGGTCAAAGTTACATTTCCTGAGTTTGATAACTGCATTTGTATAATTATTCTGTGTTTTATAAGATAATTTTCTTGTTCTTAGGAGAAACTGGGGTTTATTTTGCTGCGCTGTGAGGTATGTGAGATCTTATTTCCCTGACAAGGGATCAAACCCATGCTCCCTGCAGTGGAAGTGTGGAGTCCTGATTATTAGAATGCCAGGAATTCCCTTAGGAGAAGTATTTAGAAGTAAGTGGTCATGATGTCTGCAACTTAATCTCAAAGAATGCAGAGAAAATCACAATAATTAAATTGTGCTGAACCACACTAAATTGTCAGTATTACACAAGTTTTGAGCTACAAAAATATAATTTCATATGGCACAACCAAAAATATAGAGCAATATGTAAACACAGCAAAACATTAACAACTGAGAATATAAGTGAAAGGTATGTAGAACTTCCTTGTACTATTTTTCCAACTTTTCTGAAAGTACAACGTATTTCTACTCTTTTTTTTTTTTTCCCAGTTGCGTTGCTCAGCTTGCAGAATCTCAGTTCATGGAACAGGGATTGAATCCAGGCCACCACAGGGAAAGCCTGCAATCCTAACCACTAGGCAACCAAGGAACTCCCTAAAAGTACAAAATATTTATAAAATTAAAAGTTAAAAAGGGGGATAAAAAAATAAGTAAAAAAGTTATGCTGCAACTACTGAAACCCTCATGCCCTAGAGCCTGTGCTCTGTGATAAGAGAAGCCACTGCAGTGAGATGCGCCTGCACTGCAACTAGAGTAGCCCCTGCTTGTCACAACTAGAGAAAAGCCCACATAGCAGTGAAGATCCAGTACGGACAAAAATAAATAAATTAAAAAAAAAGTTAAGGGGGACTTCCCTGGTAGTCCAGTTAACACTCCACCCTTCCAATGCAGGTGCGTGGGTTCAATCCCTGGTCAGGGAAGTTCCACATGCCGTGGGGCGTGGCCATAAATAAATATTTTAAAAATTTTATAACAAAAAAAAACATACAGAGGCAAATGTTGAGGTCAACAGACTATAAATAAATATTATAAGAAGAAACAGATTTAAATACTAACTCCTGGGAGCGGCCCAAAATTAAAGGTTACAAGAAAAAGGAAGTACAAAAGGAAGAAAGACGAGACAAAAGAGAATTAACTATCAAGAAAGGAACCAAAAAATGGAGCAAATAAATGAAGTTAAAAATAGCAGAAAAGCTTAAAGTGAGGAAAGCTAAGAAAAGACCAAAGATATATTCAAAAATTCCTTCTTTCTTCTACTACCAGATAAGAAAAATAGAGACCACGGTCACTAAATTTTCAGCCGACCATCTACAATTACCTGCTTTCGTACATATCCCCAAAATCTCAGTCAAAAACCTATTGCTTTTCTCAGATGAGAAAAAGTTTAAATAATAGTAATAATCTCCACAGATTTAGGAACTTACTTTCTGATACAGAGCTGAGGACTAAGGTGGGCACGAAGGCAATGACGGCCAACATGTCTGCAAGATAAGAGAACCAACAGTTAATAAACATTTAGTATATTTAGTATATATATAGTATATATATATTTAGTATATATACATATAGTATACATATAGTATATATAGTATACATTTAGTATATATATAATATATATTCATTTAGTATATATGTAGTATATCAACTTCTCTATTTTTGTACTGTGTAAGACTTTAGGGTGGAGGGGAAAATTAGGAATAAGATGAAAACAAGGACAGTATCAGGATTTTGAGATTTTTCTTCTAGTTGGAAAGCTTCAACTTTAATAACTTGAGAATAATCACAAATATTATTTTCAAATGCAAAATAAGGTTTTAGCTAAACACAAATAATACAAGGTAAAAGAATAATCAGAGTTGGTTAATACTCAACAAGGAAATATAGAAAGTGGGACTTCTCTGGTGGTCCAGTGGTTGAGACTCCATACTCCCAATGTAAGAGGCACAGGTTCAATCCCTGATTAGGGAACTAGGGTCCTACATGCCACAAGGGGTGGCCAAAAAAAGAAATATAGAAAGCAATTTTTTTTCAAGCTAGGTCTTAACGGAGGTGATGGTTAAAAGACAGGGTTTTTCCTAAAAAAAAAAAAAAAGGAAGAAAAAAAAAAAGGGCAGACAGACAGAATAAGCCACTGGCAACACCAAGAACTGTGTGTGCGCTGTGCTGTGCTAAGTCACTTCAGCCATGTCCAACTCTTTGCGACCCTATGGACTGTAGCCCACCAGGCTCCTCTGTCCAAGGGATTCTCCAGGCAAGAATACTGGAGTGGGTTGCCATGCCCTCCTCCATGGGACCTTCCCCACCCAGAGATTGAACCCACATCTCTTTATATCTTCTGCATTCGCAGGTGGGTTCTTTTAGCACTACTGCCACCTGGGAAGCCCCCCAAGTACTATACAGCTTAGCTAAAGCAGACACCTGCTGCAAATGGATGAATTTAGAAGGTTTAAAGAACAGGGGTTTGAAGAGTGAGGGTCCTAAGTATTAAACTGTTTTTTCAGGGAACTACCATCAGGTTCTAGACAACCCGGATGAACCTGAAGTGAAAAAGGCCATCATACAATAATGCAAAAAATATGAGAATGCAGATTTCTCTGCTATCCACATGAAAAGGTACTTAAAGAGGACACACAAGCTTGCCACTAAAACGCTGCTATTTTTTAAACAGCAATCAATACCAGAACTGCTTTTCAAGTCCAAGACTAAAATGTGCCCAGCCATTCTACCTAAAGAGGCTCTGATCCAGAGTTTACATGGTATCATGAAAACACATGATCACTACACCCCTTTAATTCACATTATATCGAATCTTTATTTAAGAAAGGCATCAAAATGAAGCTCCGGGGCCAAAACTAAAAATATACTGAGATTCTACAAAAGTTTACCATATATCCACTATGTACCATGGGGGATGGATACAAGATCACGTTAAGATCCAACACTTCTAAAAAAAGTGCATGATGTCCCTCACACCATTGATATTAGAGGCATAAACATTTCAAGAACCTTATGTTTTACATTAGAAAACTAGAAGGGCCCACTACTGGAAGAAAAAATAATCCAACCAACACTTCCTTCAGCTCTTCCCTCTTCCCAGCTTTGGAGGCAAGGGGTAAATACAGACATTGTGCACCCAAGACTCCCAGAAAGAAAGAAGTGGGAACAAATCTCTTTATATCAATTGAAGTAATTGTGACTCTGAAGTTGCAGGGCACGCATTCCTCACACCAGGCTAGGTCCAGTCACTCAGCTACCCAGCAAGAGTTTTCAGATGTGGGTTGGAATCTACAGCACTCTCTGTCTAGTGCTATTGTTTCCCAGACAAATACCAATATAAACTTTCCACAAGGCCCTAACAGAATCTGGTTGCACAACTACATAACCTTATTTGAAATATGACAAGAGTAGATATCTAATCTATCCTTGCCTTTCATGTGAAACCAGAAACCCTGAAAAGATTTCTTTTCCAAACCAGGAACAGCACTTTATGTTACAGCTAGAGAGTAATAGTAGTTGCCTTGTTTTGTTTTTAACAAACCAGAACTTATAATTTCCAGTTAGTGCTGGAAATGCACTATATATGTCTCCCCCTAAATGTAATCATTGCTCAAATTGTTTCTGAAGGTCTTCCCTGTATCGAGGCAACAACAGTAATGTAGAAAGAACACTGGACAAAGTAATAAAAGCCAGACTGGAGGTCTAGATTGCCCTAAATTGCACAGTGGGTAACTGAGCTTCAGCTTTTTCATTTATAAAATGGGATTGATAAAACCTACATTATTGATTACTAGGAGGATAACATGAGAAAATGTATAGGAAAGCACTCTCTAAACTGCACTATACCATATATATGTAGTTTATTAATATGTCACTGGTTTCCCAAAGGCCTTTAGAGTTCACATCACATTCTCTTTAAAATTCTTTGTGGTGTAAAAATCTTAAATCTGCTGAAAATGGATCTGACTTCTGGAAAAAAACAAAAGTTATTCAAAGCCAAGTCTATGTCATCAAATTAAATAAAAAACATTTTTAGTCCAAAACAAGGTATGAGTGTAATATAATGACTTTCTTTTGCACATCCTCTACACCTGATCTGATGGCACACAAAAACTTAGTTTCATAAATGTCTGAGGTTAACATCAACATTAAAATACATAATCTTGAAGGACACAATGAAGAGCAATCATTTATACACAAAAGTTCTGATTAGCTGTATGAGTATCCAACCAACTCCAGCAAGAACTCCTGAACTGATCTCCTACCACCACCAATTTCTTCCCTATCATTCAATATAACCAGTTAAGTTACTGAAAAAGAAAGCTGACTTCATCAATCATCTGCCTAAAAGTCTTTAACAGCTCCCCACTGATTACAAGGTTCATACCACAGTCAAACAAGGTCCTTCTCAACATGACCCAATCCAATTCTCTAGAACTATTCCCCCACAAGTTCCCTTCAGTCCTCTATACTACCAAACTGAAAGTTACATTACCCACAGACAGAGCAATAGTTTCTTCTGATCACATGCCTTTGCTCAGGCTATTCTGAGTGGACCTCCCTTACAGTCTGATAAACTCATCCTTCAAGACCCAGCAACTCCCAAATGGCAACTTCATTTCTTTAGCCTTACCTGCTGCACCTGCTATGCTCCCAAAGCAATTGTTCATATCTCTAAATCAAAATTAGGTTGCTTATTAATTAATCTATTAATCTCCTTTGCTAAACTTTGAGTTCCCCCAAAATAGAATGGAATACTTTACATCTACAGCACCTATAACAACATGACTCATAGAACAGGCTCAAAAAAATGGTCTGTGAATGAGTATGCTTATTTTAAAAAGCAGTCTTGGGAAAGGGGATCGGGATGGGAAATACATGTAAATCCATGGCTGATTCATGTCAATGTATGGCAAAAACCACTACAATATTGTAAAGTAATCAGCCTCCAACTAATAAAAATAAATGAAAAAAATAAAATAAAATAAAAAGCAGTCTTAAGAACTCAGACTTTAAATAAATTAAGTCTTGTTTTTAGAGGGGCTTCACATGTAGTATTTAATATGATGGGCAATGCCCAGAGGGTTAATGACTCTTGGTGGGTTTGCGCTTAAGTTGCATGACTATTACTAGACAGAAGCCTAGCTATTCTTAGCTTAGTTCTCCTTCTAGGTCTTCTTGGCTCTGGCAAATCATTCCCTGACTATCAATGGAGTTTGTGCTACATAGCTGGTTATTCACCCCTAGCTAGTTTATGAACTGTTCAGGAACTATACAAAATATAGAGTACTATTCAAAATCCATAACATACAGTACTGCCATACTAATAATTTTTAGTTAACCAAGCATTAAAATCACTTAGAAAATATTTCTTCTGAGTTCAAGTTATTACTATTTTCATTTGCAAAGAAATGACAATCATGACCAGACTTGTTTAATCAATGACCCAGACTTGTCTAAAATAAATGGAATTAGTGACACTACTAGAACTAGAAACCAGCTCCTAGAATTTCTTAGAAGGTATTTTCCTTTGAGGTGAAATCAGCACATTATAAACAAATCCCTCTAATGAAATGCAATTAGACCCCAGAACTTTCATCGAGAAAAAAAAAAAAACAACTTTTTTTAAATCTCCTATTTCTCCTTTTAAAAAGCCCTTGTGAGAAATGAAGAGAGGTGTCCCTCCCATAAGAGTTTTGTACTACCACTAATGAATCCTAATGATGACAGTCCTACATAGCTCAAAATTAGAGTTTGAACATACTCAATGAATACAGTGATCCTCACGTTCTAAGTACTAAACATGAGACTCCTAAAATGAACTGTTCAGACCCAATAGGATCATTACAAGAGCTACGGTAATGCCACCAAAAGCCTATGACATCTACTAAAATGTATATACCAAGGAATTCAAAAGCATTCAATTATGGTCAAACCACCTGTAATAAAGGAGGCAATCTGGCAAGACTAGCCCTGACACATTTTAGAAAGAGACACAACTGGAAATAACAGGGAGAAAAATGAAGGATCACGATAAACCATTCCTTATCTCAACTCCCAAGAGGAATCATTTTGTCACAGAGAAAAACTAAATAAAGTCCGTCTATTTTTATGCCGGGTGATTGAAGTGGAAAGAGAACGAGAAGATATTTGGGGAAATCAGGAATTAAATCTCAACAGCATTTAAGTTAACTTTCCATAACAAATAGTTTCCAAATATAGTGCTGGCACAAAACTGTGCTGGGATTTGTACCAAGAGCGTCTAAAGTCACTAATGCGGCTACAGCTATAAAAGGCTCCGAGAACGAGGCCTCTTAAAAAGTGGACAATTCAGAACGGAAGAAAATCTAGCGTATTTCTCTGGACGAGTTGACACTGCAGAGAAAAACTGAGATATCTACTCCCCTCACCCACCAAATAAAAAAATAAACTAAAATTGAATTTCCGGGCTGCTCTGGCGCAGCAGAGCGACAGCTATAGGCGCTGTTACTAATCGTCATTGCAGTGGGGTCCAGGCCTCCTGCACTTTCTACCAGGGGCCGGTTAGGAACTCGAACAGTGCCACCCACTGCCAGCAGCTGGTGTTTCCAGGAGTAAAACGCAGAAGTAAAGTACACCAAGATTCTTCTCCTCGAAGCCCAAGCCCTAGATAAAAAAGTTAAAGCTATTTCCTTGGAGCTCGGCTCTGGCCGTGGCCCAGAGAGCAAGCTGGGGAAGAACTATTAGAAGCGGGGAAAGCAAAAGAAGGGAGAGCCCCGTGTCCCCTAAGTAAAACGGAGTAAGGAAAAGATTATCCGCCAGTGACCCCGAAGCTCTCCACTGTGTACCGGAGCGGCTGGGGGAGGGGAAGGGGTCTCTAGGATTCTAGACTGCGCCGCCGCCACCCACGGCTCCTTTCCGTGCCCAAGCACGGGGTAAACGGCTCTCAGCAATACGTGAGGGGCCAATACAGGTCCCCTGAGGGCCGCCGGAACAGACTCCCAGCCCCAAACTAAAGTCACCTCAACAAGAGCGCCGCCATCTTGGGTTCCGACCTGACGGAAGTGACGCCGACGGCCCCTCCGGGGCTTCCGTCACATGACGGCACCGACTATTTTAAAAGGACTGGGCTCCTGCCGGGTTGTTTGTTGGCTGGTTTTGTCTGCTGTTCTGGTGTCGGCTTTTTTCGGTCTCAGCGGGCTTCTATTTTAAAGTGACAGAATTTCGGCAGAATTGCGGCTGGCTCAGGTTCTGCAGTGCACATTCACCGATGTACACACTCATTTGTTCAGCCCCACAAAACAGAGGACCTGCCTAGATTCTTCACTGAAGACGTCTTAGTCTAGTTCCACTCCTTCCCCCTCCCAGATGGGACTAAAAACGTGTCTTATAGGATGATTGACACACCGAGGGCAAAGATACTTTGGGTTTACCCAACGTGGATGAACCAAGAGATTAGCATACTAAGGGAAGTAAGTCAGAAAGACAAATAGGGTATCATTTATATGTGGAATCTAAAATATGATACAGATGAACTTATTTACAGAACAGAAACACATAGACAACAAATGTTTAATTACCAAATGGAGGTGGGGGTGGAATAAGGAGTTTGGGACTAGCAGATATAAATTAACTATATATAAAATAGATAACCAAGAAGATCCTACTGCATAGGGAACTACATTCAATATCCTGTAATAAACCATATGGAAAAGAATATATATATTTATATATGACTAGATACATGACTGAATCACTTTGCTGCATACTAGAAACTAGCACAATTTTGTAAATCAACTATACTTAAATTTTTTAAAAGTTTAGTAAAGATACTTGGGGCTCCTTCCCATTCTTACGTGAATCTTCTTCACCAGAAATAGTGCACAAGTTGGGATCCGTGGGGGAGAGACCCTCCCAGACCACTATTCCCGAGGATGGGAAGCATCCTCTAACCACCTCCATGAGCTTTATGTCTCACAATTCCTGGGCTTGAGCTGCCACATGAGCTAGATGCCCACTAACAACAGCGCTCCCTTGTTCCTTGTTTCAGGGCTCTGTGGGCGACACCCACTGCCAGAAGAACCTGGGGTGAGGGTGGGGGAGAACTTGCTTTGATTTGTATGCAGGAAAGCAGTTTTGAGGAAACCTACCACATCAATCACTTCCAGAGAACTACGATTTAAGGGAGAACCAAACAAGTGGCAAGGAATGGAAGACAGAAAAAGTTCTTGAGCCCTTTTTGAGGAGGTGGGGTGAGGCGAAGTGAAGGAGACAGCAGCCCAGAGCAACTCCTTTTCTATAATAAAAACATATTCATTACATTAATATTCAGATCTTATTTATATTTAGCACTCCTGTGCTTTTCCTTTCTGGACTTAGATAGCGAAGATTCACTTATTTCTGCATCAAATGAAAATACTACTTTGCATTTCTATAATGCTGGCAAAGAAAGCACTTTAATAGGCTTCTGGTTTGGAAGAGACCTCTGAGGCTCTCCAACTTGCTTTTCTATCTAGTTCAGGAATCTCCTCTGTAACACAGCTGACAGCTGATCTTCAAGACTGTGCTTTAAGTATTCCTTAATGGGTATCTCAAAAAAGCAGGTTTCATTTAGTAAGCAATTTAGTCTTTAGGAAGTGGTTATGTTAGCATTTTCTGCTATTGATCTTCCAGTCATTGGCCCTCTGAAGTTTCATATTAACAAATCCAATGAGTCTCTTTTTCACTTAGCTCTTTAAATAATTTCACTTATCTGTCTTAAAACTCAGCTCTGACTATATAGACACTCCCATTCCTATCCCCAAATACCAACCCCAAACCTTCAGCAAATTCTTATGATGTACCAAATTAAATCCACCCCCTTTAGTCTGTCATTTAAGGCCCTCCACAAACTGGCTTCAGCTTTCCTGTGCAGCCTCCTTTCCTGTGCAGCCTCCTTTCCTGTGATGCCTGTTCAAGATCCCCCATGTCATGTCAAAATGGGGGGCACCAGACCTGCCCTGAATATTCCCCAAACTTCACAAATCTACCCAACACCACACACACACACACACACACACACACATACACACACATGCTTTCTTATCTCTTTGTCTTTGCTCTTGCTCTTCTACCTTCCCAGATATCTGCACTGCCAATTTCTCCTCTTCAAAACGCAATGCTTCCTTAAAGGCTGGTCTGCATCTAATACTGACTTCATTTATTAAATGAAAGTTATTTTTGTGTTTAATATCTGTTACACAGCTTAATCTTCCTAATGTAGCTCTGCATGCCCTCTTTATACTCTTGGCAGTTTGTTCATCATGCTACTATACCAAGCATCATGGTTTATTATAGTTCATTGTTAATGGGTTTGTCCTCTGATTCTCCCCTCTCTGCTTCCCCAAACTAAATTTTGAACTCCTTGAAGGAAGATCTTAATTTTTATTCCTCTCTCTATTACTCAACTACCCACATACACACATACTCATCTATGTAGCCGGAGCTCAATGTGATTTTGCTGCCTTGCTCTCAACTGAAATGGACTTAAACTGCAGCATGAGGCAGTGAAGAGCTTCCTGAGAAAGAGGGTAAGATCAGAGGATTATCCCCTGGATATTTTCCCGTGGAGAAAAGGTTTTATCTGGAAAGAATCACCCAAGATGCAGAGAGATGAAGGAGAAAAAAAAAATGAAGACTCCCAAAGGACTTGGTCATCTCAAGAAGCCTGTGTTGCAGCCCATAGTAGTCAAGATAGTAGGGATATCCTGTTTTCAAATTTCTCTGGGGCTCGCTAGCTCCCAGGGCTCTAGAGGAGCCACTATCAGGCAAGGAGACTATGGAAAAATCCCTTTTCATAGGTTTAAGATTCAGGTTCTCCTGCCCATCTGTCCCTCAGAGAAATGTGTTTGTGTCCCTTTTTCTGTCCCTCTCCTTCACCCCCCACCACATGACATTCCAGCCTAGGGCAGGGGGAGGCCAGCAGACACAAAGCCTTCAGTGTGTGAGGTGGTATGTGACCCCCAACCCCTCCACCCAGAGGACACAATGCCACTTCTGCTCCCTGCACTCTGCCCCGCTCCCCACCACCTCTCAACTGCACATGCCAGGCTGCAATTGGTTACTGGCTCAGGACAGCCCCCTCACACTGGGGTCCCGGGGGATTTTAAGCGGGTTCCAGGAACCCCCGCTCAGTTCCTTGTCCCCCACTCTCCCAACTGCGCAGGCGCTCTGGGCCCTAGCCCTGCCCCAGCGATGGCTGCTGGGGCTCCCTCATCCAGCCCCAGTCCTATCCTGGCTGCGCTATTCTTCTCCTCCTTGGGTAAGTTGAGCTGACCCATTCTGGGGGCCCTGGGTCTCAGGTTGTCTCTCAGCAACCTTCCCACGGCTTTCGCCGCACTCCTCTCTGCAATCAAAGAGGGAGCAAGAGCAGGAAGGTGATATTCTCTGTAGAAAAATATATATACATATAGTTTGGAGAGAGGCTGTTAAGATAAAGGTATTCTGTGAAGGGAGGAGGGAGAAGAGAGTGTAGAGGGTTCCCCCAAGGTGGACTTGACTGGATAGGCATTGGAAACTGGTCCTTCTCATTCCTTAGTAGTGTAGGAGGTAACTTAACCTTGTCTCCCCAAAGAAAAGAGTCAGGGACTGTGATCTAAGGGTGGAGCCCAAGGGTTGTGGTCGCAGCTCTTTGGATCTGCTGCCTCAGTCTCTCACTGTGCATCTGTTGTCCATCATGTGGGTGGACAGAGTAGAAGGGAGGTCCATGATATTCTAGGGTCTTGTTGCATCTAAAGCTATCTTCCACAGAAGCTGGCCAACCCCTCTCATGGCAGATGCTGGCTGAGCAAGAAAAACTCAAAGCAGGGTTATCTGAATGGATCCCTCCCCTCTCCAAACTGCCCTGAAGCCTGGTGCAACAGGCAAGAAGTAGGGCAAATGGGAGAGAGTGGGGAGGAAGAGCTGGTTAGTATGTCTGAGTTTCTCTGCTGTCAGCTCCTCTAGGGCTAAACCCAGAATCCAGACTCCTCTGGGCTGTACTGGACTATTTGAAGGTACCCTGAGAAAATGTTAAGGATAGGGAATTGGAGAAGGGCATGCCAAGGGAAATGAGGAGAGGGAATCTTGGAGTACAAGAGGGAGAAAGGGTACTGTCCAGCATCTGCCCTACTCATAGAACCATTGAACAGAGCTGAAGGGCAGTGGTTGATACTTGAACAGGAGGAATAGAAGTTAGATCCAATGAATAACCTTCCTTGTTACATCTGGGATTCCCCAGAAGGTTCCAAGGCTGAGTTCCAGGAGGTGAATCACTGGTGTGGCATACTGAGGTGGGAGATTTGGGACTGTGGAGCTGGGGATGGGACCGGGGGAAGGGGAAAGGAGGCATAAGCCCCCAACACTGCTCGGTGGTCAGACAATGGGTCTCTATTTATTTGGTTGCTTCCTCCCCCTCCCATAGAACAAAAGGGTCTACAGTTGCCCCCAGCCAGGGCCAACCCACACACATAATCTCCCTGGAATGGCCTTCCTTGTATGGGTGAGTCTTGGGAGTGGCACTGGGCCAGAATGGCCAGAAGGAGGGCTCACAAGCAGAGTCATCTGAGTTTTGGGCTTGGGGGTGGGGGCAGCAGGGGTTTCCTGTTTGAATCCAGCTTCCCCTGAGAGGGGTATGAGGTCCTCCCTTCCCTGACCCTTCCCCTCAAGAGCAATTGTATAGAAAGTAGGGATTCAGCAATGAGGACAGTTGGGTCAGGGAAAAAGACTTAAAGTGTCTAGTTATCTTCATCTTTTCTGCAAGAAACTTGAGTTTTCCATTCTATGAAATACTATGCAGCAATAATATTGATCTTTAGGCATCAATGTGGAATACTCTCCCAGACACCTGTTTTCTTTTATATATGTATATTTTTAAGGAAAAAAGTAGACTGTAATGCAATATATGTTTTTTTTAAAGCTTCATAAAACTATTTCTTATAAATGTGTATCTTGAGTTTATGTTGAGTCTGATACATAGAAAATGATTACACATTAAACCGATAATATCGGTTTTGTCTGGAAGGAGACCACAGAAGAAGGAATTGGTTGGGAGCTGTCAAAACAGACTTTAGCTTTCTTTATCTATACTGCTTGCATAGTTATAAGAAGAATGCACAAGGTGTTACCTGTATAATTTATAATAAGTCTTAAAAATCGTTAAGCCTTCATCTAAGGGATAGCTTAAGAATTAGATACTGATCTAAAGGCAAAGTAAGACTCTGGAGCCTGAATCCAATGTCTGAAAGTCCTCCGGAGAACTCTGGTACTGCTGGTTTTATTTCCTTTGTCAAACATGCTGAAGAACTTGAGCCAACACAGTATTTCTACTCATCTATTCAATTAGTCCGGAGAGACCTGGGCCTCAGAATTCATCCTTTTTGCCCCAATCTTCGCTATGGTCTGTGACTCAGGCTTGACTTCCCACTGGTCTCACTCCTCCTGTATGCCTTGCTGGGCCCACACGTGCATCTGATTTCCCCTCTGTTTGCAGTGCTCTCCCCTGTCCAGGCCATTGTGGTCTACACGGACAAGGAGGTCCACGGTGCCGTGGGCTCCCAGGTGACCCTGTACTGCTCCTTCTGGTCCAGTGAGTGGGTTTCAGATGACCTCTCCTTCACCTGGCGCTACCAGCCTGAAGGGGGCCGTGATGCCATCTCGGTGAGTGCCCGGGGGAATACTGGGATTGCGTAACAGACAGGGGGCCTCAGACAACCACAGGAAAGAGAACTTGGGCTAAGAAGGGAGCGATCCTTTATGAACCATAAGCCCAACTTTGGCAAGGTAAGGTGCAAGTCTTGTCACCCTCACTGGGACCTACCAACACCAACGCTCCCTCCCCAGCCCTACCCTCTCCAGCCCAGAATCCTTCACCCTGAAGCGACAGGTGCATGCTTCCCCTCGTTCCTCACAGATCTTCCACTACGCCAAGGGACAGCCGTACATCGATGAGGTGGGGACCTTCAAAGAGCGCATCCAGTGGGTAGGGGACCCTTACCGGAAGGATGGCTCCATTGTGATCCACAACCTGGACTACAGTGACAACGGCACTTTCACCTGTGACGTCAAAAACCCACCAGACATAGTGGGCAAGACCTCTCAGGTCACGCTCTATGTCTTTGAAAAAGGTGTGAGAGGAGGTGGGATGGGAGTATGGGAGGCAGTTCAGAGAGGGGATCAGGCCTGGCTGAGAGGCTGGGGCAAGGGGCAAAATGCCCGAGCTAATGCCCCTCAGGCTCTGGGACAGTGGGCAGAAGGCAGCCTTGTTGGGATATGTTCGATCCCCAGCTGCAGGGAATAGGTATGTGGCTAGGAGCCAGAGAGACTTGTCTCTGCTCATTGCCCCACTTCCTTCCCTGCCCGCGTTTAGTGCCTACTAGGTACGGGGTGGTGCTGGGAGCCGTGATCGGGGGCGTCCTGGGGGTTGTGCTGTTGGCGCTGCTGCTCTTCTACCTGATTCGGTACTGCTGGCTCCGCAGGCAGGCGGCCCTGCAGAGGAGGCTCAGGTAAAGGGCGGAGCCCGACACCCCTTCCCCAGCCCACTACTCCCCGCCTCTGGGCGGAGACTACTTCGATGGGTGGGAGAGCCAAAGGGAAGAGGAAGCCGCCAAATCCACAGCACCCCCTTTCCCTGCAGTGCCATGGAGAAGGGCAAATTGCACAAGGCTGCGAAGGACTCTTCAAAGCGCGGCCGGCAGGTTAGCGGGACTTGGGAAGCCGCCGGGCAGCCGTCGAGGGCGGGCTGGGAACAGTCAGGCCCTACCGGACGGGTCCCTGATGCATGCGCTCCTCCCCGCAGACGCCGGTGCTGTACGCCATGCTGGACCACAGCAGAAGCACCAAAGCTGCCAGTGAGAAGAAGGCTAAAGGGTTGGGGGAGTCTCGCAAGGATAAGAAATAGCGGTTAGCGGGCCGGGCGGGGGGTCGGGAGTTAGGGGCGGAGGTTTCCAAAGGCGCTCGGGTGGTGGTCATCGAGATGGAGCTACGGAAGGATGAGCAGGGCGCGGAGCTCCGGCCTGCTGTCAAGTCCCCCAGCAGAACCAGCCTCAAGAACGCCCTCAAGAACATGATGGGCCTGGACTCAGAAAAGTGATCACCCCCCCTCCCAAGGCCCTGCCAGAGCAGGGGGACCTCCGGTCCTCTATCCCCCGTCTAGGTGCTTTCCTCCTTAGCTCCCCAGCCCTGCCCTGCCCTCACTTCCTTTTGAGATGTAAGTTTCATTCCAGACTCCATTACCCAGGCACTTCATATGCTCCCCCTCTTTCACCCCTGGCTTTCTGGAAGCCCAGTCCCCATCCTGTCTTTCACTTGCCCCAAGGACTGCGTGTTTGGTGCCTGTTCCTCTGGCGCCGAGAAGAAAGGGACCTTGATACCCCTGCCTCAAATCCAGGCCACCTGACGTTTCGATCGCCTGCACCAGCTAGCCTGTCCTTCTGACTCTCTCCTTTCTGACCCTCCTCCCTCTCCTCCTTCAGGTGGTCGAGCTCCATACTCTACCCTCCCAGCTAACACCCAGGTCACCCAGATCAGACTGTCCTTCAGGGTTTATTTAGGTTGTTAGTTATTTTTTATTTTTTAATCCGTTCTTCTTTATTTGTTTATCTGTGCCCATGCTCTACCCTCCCCCATGACTGAGTACCAATGACGTCATGTGGCTTTTGCAATTCTTCACCACCACCACCCCCCCCTTTAAAACCTTAATGGAGAGCCAGCCCAAGCAGAGGGGCTCCTGATCCTCAAACTTCAGCTACAGGAATGGTGCCCCCTGACCACTCTGGAGCACTCTTCTGGGACTCAAGGTCACGGGAATGGAGAGAGGGAGACAAAGGATCCTCACAGGTCAGGAGTTGAGGAAGGGGCAAATGAGCCTTAAGAAATAGCTTTTAAATAACCAAAGAAAAAGTAGAAGAAACAAATGGGATATAGGGGGAAAGGGAAGAGGTTGCACTCCCAGCCACAGGGGATTCTTAGGATTTTTCTACATCCTGTATATTTCTTCTCAAACCCCCCAAATGTCCTTTAATGTTTAATAAACACTGACATTTCCAGAAGCTGCTGCCTCCATCTCCAGTTTCCTCATTCTTCTGGGAGTAATCCCTGCCTCTTATGCCCAGTCCCACTCTTCCCCAACTGATTTCAGTTGTTAAGAATTTGATTTCATGATATGGGGTTACATAGTCTAATGGAAAGAACTGTGAAGCAGGCTCATAAGACATATTTGTACATTCAACGAATATCCAGTGAGTTTGTACTATGTGCTAAACTGTGTGTCAGGCTCCGCGTTTACATGGGTTATAACCGATTCCCTCTTCACCAAACTGTGTATTCTTAAAATATCTCAGCCACTCACACGCTGCGTGGCCCAGGGCTAGCTCCTTGATTTAAGTAAGCCTGTTTCTGCATTTGTAAACAACTGAGATAACAGCTCAGCTGAATTCCCAGGATTTTTGTAAGAATCACATGATTCCATGCTGTGTATGGAAACCTTTGTTACTTATAAATTGATACACAACAAAGATATTAAGGATCAGTCCTTTACAGATGTTTTTCAATCTTGCCTAACGGATTACACTTTACAAGCTAGCACTAATTTCATTCACTCATATAAACTCATGCACACAAATTTTGTTTTGTTGGTGCATTTTAGGTATACTATTAATAGCTCATTAGCTAGTTTGTTGGCATGCTAATTTAGGTACACCATTAATATCCAGAGTCCTTAAATAATTATGGAAAATATATATATGTATCTTTTTCCCTTGGTGGTCACTGATGGCAAAAAACCCAAGAGTCTCATAAGTCATTTCTTCGCCTTGTTAAGAGGTTAAATAAAAGATATTTAATAGCAGTTTTGCAAAACCCAGAGTGCTTCCATTCATTTCAAGGGCTGTCTTCCATTTCTCTTAAAAGGAAAATTAACCCAAATTCATTTTAATGTAAAAGCTAATAGATTCCATTGTGTGTGCATGCAAAGTCACTTCAGTCATGTCTGACTCTTTGCAACCCTATGGACTGTAGCCCGCTAGGCTCCTCTGTCTTCTGGATTCTCCAGGCAAAAATGCTGGAGTGGGTTGCCATGCCCCCACCTACAGTGAATCTTCCCGACCCAGGGACCAAACCTGTGTCTCTTTAAGTCTCCTGCATTGGGAGGCGGGTTCTTTACCACTAGTGCCACCTGGGAAGCCCAATAGATTCTATTAGGCAAATACAAATCAAAAATATAATGAGATACCACTTCATACCCATTAGGATAGCCGCTATCAAAAACAAAACAAAGTATTGACAAGGGCGTGGAGAAGTTGGAATCCTTGTGTACTGTTTGTGGGGATGTAAAATGGTACAGCCTCTGTGGAAAGTAGGAAGTTTCTGAAAAAATTAAATATTAAATTACCATATTATCCAGCAGTTCCATTTCTGGGTATAATTTGTTTAGATAAATTTCTGGGTATAGTTTGTTTAGATAAACAAATTAAAAGCAGGGTCTTGATATGTTTGTTAGTACACCCATGTTCTTGGCAGCATTATTCACAATGGCTGAAATGTGGAAGCAGACCAAAAGTCCACAGACAATTGATGACTAGATAAGCAAGATGTGGTATATCTATACATACGATGGGGTATTACTTG
This sequence comes from Dama dama, assembly GCF_033118175.1. Classification (NCBI taxonomy): domain Eukaryota; kingdom Metazoa; phylum Chordata; class Mammalia; order Artiodactyla; family Cervidae; genus Dama; species Dama dama. Next base: position 9,865,145 of record NC_083700.1, read on the forward strand.
GCTGTAACAAGAAAGAAAATTCTAACACATGCTACGACATAAATGAACTTAAGGACATTATGTGAAGTGAAGTAAGGCAGCCGTAAAAAGACAAATACTGTGATTCTACTTATATGAGTTACTTATCATAGTCACAATCATAGAGACAGAAAGTAGAATGGTAGTTGTCAGGGGCTGGAGAAATGGGAGAATGGGTGGTTACTGTTTAATTTAGGATAGAGTCTCTCTTTCACAAGATGATGAGTTACGAAGATGGATAATGGTGATGGTTGCACACATTAGGAATGTATTTAATATCACTGAACTATACCCTTAAAATGGTTGAGGTAAATTTTATGGTAAATGTATTTTACTGCCATTTTTTGATAAGAAAATAAAAGTTAACAGAGTCTATATAGCTTTTTTCAGAGACATAGAGGAAGCTTAGTCACAACTCAATAAAGGTGAGATTATCTAAGGTAAAGAGTCTATATCAGTGAACCAGAATACAGAGTTCAGAAATGCATATAAGTGTGGGAACATACTATGTTATAAAAATAACATTCCAGTTCAGTGGTAAATGAATGGATTATTTAATAAAAAATATTGTTATATTGACATATGTCTAGAAGAAAACAAAGTAAGATCTTTTTTTTCAAAGTAAGATCTTTATCTTACATCATATATAAAAATAAAATCCAAATGTTAAGAAATAAAATACAAGAATCTGAAGGAGATAAGCATATTCATTTAATCCTCAAATGGGAAAGGCCTTTAAATAAGGGAGGAAGTCTAAAAATCTTAAAGGAAGTACATGAAATCTTGAACCTCTTTATTTTATTTTTTTTTTAAGATTTTATTTATTTCTGCACCCTAGAATGTAGTGAAAGTGAAAGAAACTGAAACCGCTCAGTCATGTCCGACTCTTTGCGACCCCATGGACTGTAGCCCACCAGGCTCCTCTGTCCATGGGATTCTCCAGGCAAGAGTCCTGGAGTGGACTGGAGTGGGTTGAACCTCTTTAAAGGCAGAATATATTATAAATGAAACCAAAAGACAGTTGGTAATCATGGAGGAAAATACAGTGCAAACGAAATATTTTCTACACGTAATAATCTAGTATCTCCGTTATCCCCATCTCCTGCTACTGTCCCATTTCTCTGCTTCCCTCTATAGCAAAGCTGCTTGGACAAATCTAGGGCACTATCTCCAACCTCCCATTCTCCCTTCAACCCACTGTCCCCCACTCTACTGAAATTGCTTCTGTCAAAGGACATTAGTGATGACCATTTCGCCAAATATGATAGTCATATTTCGGTCCTTCTCATCTGTTTAGCAGCATTTGACATTATTGGCCACTTCCTCTTTTTTAAGACACTTCATCACTTGGCTTTCTTGAAACACACTCGCGTGGCTTTACCCCTACCTATTTGGCTTCCCTGGTGGCTCAGATGGTAAAGAATTTGCCTGAAATGAGGGAGACCTGGGTTCGATCCCTGGGTCAGGAAGATCCCCTGGAGAAGGGAATGGCAACCCACTCCAGTACTCTTGCCTGGAGAATCTCATGGACAGAGTCTGGTGGGCTACAGTCCATGGGGTCGCAAAGAGTTTGACATGACTGAGCAACCAACACACATACACTTTTGGGAGATGCAGCTTCCCAGGATGCACTAACAGTAAATAATCTGCCTGCCAATGCAAGATATGCAAGAGACATGGGTTCTATCCTTGGGTCGGAAAGATTCCCTGGAATAGAAATGGCACCCCACTCCAGTATTCTTGCCTGGAAAGTTTCATGGACAGAAGAGCCTGGCAGGCTACAGTCCATAGGGCCACAAAGAGTTGGATATGCCTTAGCACAGCATGTGTGACTTAAAGTAGAGATGGAAACAACCAGAAAGACATCTTTTGTTCGTCCCACATGGCATGTTTGTTTATTTAAAGCTACATTTGGTCATCACATGGCAACAATTATGCTGAACTGAATATTGTTTTTTCCCTTTAGATAGAGCCTGAATTCTCATCACTCTCATTTCCTTACCTGCTTGACCACTCTTAACATGAATTGGCTGCTCTGTCTTAAAACATCTAAGAAACTGGACATTTATAAGTGGGAATGAAGTTGGCAGAAGGGAGGCGTAGTCAGACTACAACCCAGAGTTTCTCACAGTTCCTCAAACAGGCCACCAGACATCGTGTTCTTCTCTGGCTATGTTAGTTACTCATCAAACTCAGAGTCCCACGGAATTCTTTGTTATCTAAAGACTAAATGGTAGGGACTTTCCTGGTAGTCCAGTGGCTAAGACTCCATGCTCCCAATGCAGGGGACCTGGGAGGGAACTAGATCCCATACGCCACAACCCCTGGTCAGGGGACTAGATCCCATACACCACAACCAAGGCCCAGTGCTGCCAAATAAACAAATATTGAAAAAAAATAGTAAATTGTGTAGGACTTCCCTGGTGGTCCAGTGGTTAAGAATCCGCCTTGCAATGCAAGGGATGCAGGTCTGATCCTTGGTTGGGGACTAAGAACCCACATGCCCTGGAGCTACTGAACCCACATGCTCTGGAGCCTGCCTGCCACAACTAGAGAGTTCAGGTACTGCAACAAAAGATCCTGCATGGCATAACGAAGATTCTGCATGCTGCAGCTAAGACCCAACACGGTCAAATAGACAAAAAATGTTTTTTTAAAGAGAAAGACTAGGGACTTCCCTGGTGGTCTAGTGGTAAAGAATACGCCTGCCAATGCAGGGGACACAGATTCGATCCCTGGTCCAAGAAGATTCCACATTCTTTGGGACAACTAAGCCCAGCTGCTACAACTACTGAGCCTGCACACTCTAAAACCCATGCTACACAATGAGAGAAGGCAACCACAACAAGAAGCCTACGCACAGCAACTAGAGAGTAGCCCCACTCGAGGCAAATAGAGAAAGCCAAGTGCAGCAACAAAGGCCCAACACAGCCAAAAATAAGAATTTTTAAGAAGGCTAAATTGGGAAGTTCAGTTCTGACAACTTGTATAATAACAAAAATGGGAAGAAAGGGAGAGAGGAATAAAATGGTTACTTAGACGAACACCTAAAATCAACAGAAAATATGCTAAGTTACAACAGCCCTCATTTCTGTAATTGGTTAAGAAGCCACAACTGACATCTCTGAACCACTTCCACTACTCATTTCTTATTTCCCATGTCTTCAGCCAGAACTTCAGATAGTCAGGGTTCTTTACGTGGTAGAGTGATCAAAGCTTCCTTTTTTTTTTTTCCTTTGGTTGCTATGTTAACCTTTACTACTTGGCAAGGAAATGCCCCCAGAGACTCTCCTGGGTTCCAGAAATGCTTTCTTTCTCACACTATGTAGCAGCATCCCAATCTCCCCTAGGGAATCAGGATCAATCACACCAGCCAGCCAAGTCATCACTTTTTTTCTTTGCTTCTTGATTCAGTGATATATAGAACCCCAAATGACGAGGTGGCAGATTCTTCTAATTCAATGGAACCAGAGTGTCTAAGGGTAGAAGCAGTCTCATTTTGGAGCCTAAGTTCTCCAAACCAACAGAGCTCAAAGTTTCTAGGAGAAACAAAAATTCTGTAAGTGGATTATTAGGTATACTAATGAAAGAGCCACCCCCGCTTTCAGCCCCTGACTCCGGAACCCTTATATTCCGGCCATGACGGGGACAACACCATGTAATGGTCCCTGATTCAAAGCTTATATTGCATCTTGTAAGCCAGAACTTCGTACTTTCAGAGCATTGTCTCCCAATTGTTGCCACGACTGTTCAGTAAACCACTCCACATTTAAAATAAGCATCTGCTTTCAGATGAGGTACATGGAGAGATCACTTAATTTAATGAGCATAGGTACATTTCCTTTGCTACGAAGTAAGTTCCTTGATTGGACACAACGCTATGGGGAATGCCGTAACTATGAATAAGGCATATCTGTGAATCTACCAATGCTGGTGCTGGCAGCAGCATTTTGAGCAAAGAGAGCAAATTCATGTCTAAAATGTGCCTGTTTCAGTGAAGAGAAATATTTGCCCTCTCCATGATGAAAGAAATCCAATATAATTAACTTGACATCAAATGTCTGGCTGATCCCCACAAGAAGTAGTACATGTCAGGGACTCAGTATTGGCCTCTGCCATTGATATATTAGGCATTCAACTTCGGAGTCATCTGGAAGATTTTAAGTTATATTTATCTTTCTAGTCCTGAAGCCCTCCTAATATTCACCACGTAATTTAGTGTATTCTTCTCTTAGAAAAATGGAATTAACAAATATGACTATTAATGACTGGATCACCAGGGAAGTCCTGGTATAACTTCTTAAGAATCCGGCTGCCTGTGCAGGGGACGTGGGTTAGATCCTTGGTCCAGGAAGATCTCACATGGCTTGGGGCAGCTAAGCCAGTGCACTACAGCTCCTGAGTCTTGGAGCCTGCCAGCCGCAACTACTGAGCCTGGTGCTCCTGAAGCCTGCACACTCTAGAGCCCGTGCTTTGCAACAGGAGAAGCCATAACAATGAAAAACCAGTGCACCACAAAGCACAAATCCTCCCCACAGCTGGAGAGAGCCCCTGCCACAACAAAGACATAGGACAGCCAAAAATAAGTAAACAAGTTACACTGATGTATCAATAAGATTACAAGTTTGGGAATCAAATGCACAACATGCTGATAATAGCTAATAATACTGTATCATATACCTGAATGTTGCTAAGAGAGTAGATCTTAAATTTATCAGCATAAAAAAGGAATTGGTAATTATGTGATGATATATAGTAGTAGCTAATACTATGGTGGTAGTCATTTTGTGATTTATAAATGTGTCTAATCATCATGCTGTATACCTTAAACTTACACAATGTTATATGTCAATAAAGCTTGGTGATGGGGCGGGTTATACTAAAATCTATGTTATATATTCCTTCCCAGAAGTTAGTTTGCTGTTGTTGTTTTTTTTACAAATATTTATTTACTTATTTATTTGGCTTCACTGGGTCTTAGTTGCAGCATGCAGAAGCATTAGTTGCAGCCTGTGAGATCTAATTCCCTGACCAATGGTTGAAGCTGGGTCCCCCTGAATTGGGACAGTAAAATCTTAGCCCCTGACCCACCAGGGAAGTCCCAGAAGACAGTTTTGATGTATTGAGATAAACGGAACATGTAATGTTTGCAAAGTTCTTGTGAGAAATTCGATGAAGAGCAGAGAGTATCTTGTCCATTGAGCCAGGCTCCATGAGATAGTGGAGTTTTTATTGGTTCTCCTCCCTCCTGGTTAGGGACACACAAGAAGTAAAAGGGATCAGAACACCTTCTCAGGAAGCATCACCCAGTGTGGGTGAAGCTACATGTGTGGTCTCCCCAACAAAAGCAGGGAGTCCAAGTCTGAGCAGATGTGTGCACACACAGTGAGAGAGAGAAGTCTTATAAGCTGAAGTGATGTGTGTGAATGTTCTTTAACATTGCTTTAGGGTAGGATAAAAATTCAGCAGAATCTCCAATTCACTTAAATCTTTTTGCTTATTCTCAAAGAACCAAAAATTAGGAATCATCTAAAGAAGGAACTCGTCCCTGTTTTTGGCAAGATCTAAAACAGAGATCAAACCACTCATGCTTTAATTCCTGCTGTGGCTCTCTGTGACCTGGGACAAATCACCTGACTGCAGAACCTTGAGTTTTGTTAAGTTGATATCTACCCTATGGTGCCTTTAAAAGAAACTGAAAATAGAAACGATATCACTAAGTACTTGGCATGGAGTAGAAGCTCCACCCATGTTAGTTCCTAGTCATCCACGCTCTTCCTCCTTTTTCTTCCTCTGTTCAGCGAAGCAAGTGGGGGACCTCTCACCCAACGTGCACTCAGGCAAGAGGGCCTAACTCGCCCACAGGGTAGATCTCTGTCTACCGCTGTCTGCTTTACAATTCAGACATCGTCACAACACAGGCATGATCCTGCAAAGGCTTTCCTTTCTGGGCAATAAGTGTGGCTTCCAGGTGAGCCCCCACTATTTATCCTGTGGTCTCTCTCTGAGTGTCCAGCCCTAACTTACAGCTTGGCAGCAGGTTCAGGGGACTCTTTTAGAGAGAAAAGGCTTGGAGGCAGGAGGAAGATGAATTCCTGAATCTTCAGGCTAGTGCTGGGCATGGCTTTTCAAAACCTTAGAGCAATAGCTCCCAAACCCCTCAGACCCACTGTCCCTTTTATTACCCAGAAATGATATTTGTATATAATATAAAGTATAAACATAATTTTAGAAGGTAAATATAATACTCTAACCACAATCTAAAGGTGAAATAAAAATTAATTTATAATAATATTATAAATATTTTAATGTGTAATACTCAGACATAACTAGACTGGAAGCATATAATGTAGTAGTCAGAGACCTGAACCTACATGTAGAATCACTATCAATACAACAGCAACAAATGCCAACTGGTGGGTTTGCATAGGTATCAGTGACTCAGATACCATACGCAGCACTGTTGTTGATGACATAGATTTCTGAAATGGTAAGCAATTCATGGCAAAGTTCTGAACAAAACAAATTATAAATCCCCTCAATCTACATCTTAGTTGCATTTCTGGGAAATTCAATATTTAAAATGGTGCAGAAAGTACTTTGGGTTTATATGTAAAATCAGGTTGGATTCTAGGTACACTCAAATTGTAGCAGGTTTTTCACATTAATATCCAATGTTATTTTTCCTTATTTTTAAAATAATTTTATTTATTTATTTATTTTTGGTTGGGCTGGGTCTTCACTGATGCAAGGGATTTCTCTACCTGCGGTGAGAGGGGGCGACTGTTCATTGCAGTGCACAGGCTTCTCACTGCAGTGGCTTCTCTTGTTGCAAGGCACAGGCTCTAGGCGTGCAGGCTTTAGAAGCTGCAGCTCGTGGGCTCTGGAGTGTGGGCTCTGTAGTTATGGCGCACAGGCTTAATTGCTCCCTAGTACATGAAATCTTCCCAGACAAGGGACCAAACCCCTGACCCCTGCACTGGCAGGTGGATTCTTATCCACTGTACCACCAGGGAAGTCCTCAATGATATTTTTAAAGGTCATGTGGGATGTGGGCCAATTTTATCTTGTGCAGCACTATCCTGGTTATTGCAGGTTACTAACCAGGTTATAACATCTTTTGCTCCTGAGCATTCAAAATGACGAAACCCTCCCCATCCCCTCCCCACCCCCCCAATATATCATGACGATCGAAAAATACCCCCTTGGATTTCCAAAACATCCCCTAGAGGGCAGTACATCCTCCTGTTGATAACTCCGCAAGCCATCCTCCTGTTGGCTTGGGGAGCGAGACCTAGCGCCCTCCCAGGAGTTACAGTCTGATTTCATTTCATAATGCCCACGTCTATTCACCTTTTAAAAAATGTATTTATTTATTTTTGGCTTCAACAGGTCTTAGCTGTAGCTTGGCATTGGGGCTCTAGTTGCAGCTCATAGGCTCAGATGTCCCGAAGCATGTGGGATCTTAGTTCCCTGACCAGGGATTGAACCCAAGTCCCCTCCACTGAAGGGCAGATTCTCAACCACTGGACCACCAGGGAAGTCCCTTCTATTCACCTTTGTATCCTAATGTGAGTCTGTTGATCTTTCCTCCTTTCTGAGCATGCATATCAGCCCTGCCTCCCAAGTTCTGAGCCCCATTTCTCTATTCATTTCACTCCAAACAAACTTTAATTCCAGAGAGCCTTTCCCTGTGTTCCTTGGAATACCAGGAGAGGCAGCTGGATGAGATCAAGCCAGTGGTAGAGCTCTGGGAGGAGTCTGGCAGAACAACCACGTAAAGCCAGAGCTGGTGGTTCTCTAGAAATATGAGAGATTGAGAGGGTCTAGATCTTACTTGTGTGGGCTGTGAGGGACCAAGTAGGTACGCCTGGGCTCAGCTAGGGGCAACTTGGCCCTCTCTACCCTCTGTATTAGGCTAGACAACATCCTTAATAACCAAGGTCTCTACCCCTCACTTACCCAGTCCTTTATCAAGGTGGTATGAAGAACACAGATTCTGGAGACAGACTACCTGAGTTCTGATTGTAACGCTCTTATTCACTTGCTTTGGGAAGGTTATTTAATCTCTCTGGGTCTCAGTTTCCTCATGTGTAAAAGAGAATAATATGTCATAGGGTTGTAAGAATTAGATGGGTTTACGTATGTAAAAGTGCTTGGAACAGAGTCTGGCACACAGTACTTTCCAAATCTAGATATTACTATTGTCATCACCATTCATGCCCTGAAGGTAGCATAAGGCTATGGAGTTACCCCAACTTGGGGGTCGAACATCCCTGAAGACACTAACTATGAAGAAACCTATGTTAACAGAACATTATGTGCAGGTAAGAATACTCAGATGATCTAGGGAAGAAGGCTCTCTTGCTTCATTCTTAAAGGTCTAGGTTGTCAGGGACTAAGAAAGGCCTATTTGTAGTAGCAGTAGTAATTGTACAACAAGGGGAGACTAAAATGCCGAGCAGGAGGGAGGGCTGTCAGTGTCACCCCAACCCAGTGGCTGGAGGAGGGAAGCAGTCAAAGAGGGAATGCAGAAGCATTTCCTGCAGCCTTGTGAACAAGTTGACTTTCTGTCCATCTGTGGATTGTGACTTTCTGCCTTTGCAGATCTGGAGTCAGGACTGCCACCCAAACAACCAGAACGGAAGGTACCAGTGATGTCCGTCTCAACAAACTACCTGACCCCCAAAGCCTCCATTTTCAGGGGCACGGAGAGCAGGGCATTAACACTGGAAGACAGCACCCACCGCAGACAGAGTGATTCCAGTGAGGACTAGTCCTCAGGGATGAGGACAGCAGGAACAAAGAAGCTGCCAGGAGCCACTCCCACTGAAAACAACTCCAGAAATAGAGAAAACAAGACAAGAAGGGCAGTCAGAGAGAGAGGCAGAGGTGGACAGGAAGGGACTTCCACAAAGGACAATAGAACAGGGGTTACTTGTAACAGCAAATGATGGAAGAGATCAGAGTAGGAAAGGTGGCTCTATACCGGGGCAAGTTCAAGGAGAGGGCAAGAGTCCTATGAGCAGTGACCAGCAGCTAAGTCCCTGAAAGCAGCTAGTCCAGGGAAGCAGAATCCTTGTCCTTTGGCTACCTGAATTTCTCCTGAGACTTTCACCTCAAGTTTGGGCTTTGGGAACATATCTCAAAGTTGCCCTTGCTCAGATCTCCAGCCTTCCACTCTTGTCAGGACTCTACTCCTAGCTCTGCAACTGAAAAAACACCGAAAGGTGTGATAGCTGCATTTGCTTTCTTCCTTGACTGTTTCTAATGTGTGTGTCTCCTACCTAACCACTTATAAAAGCGTTCACCAATCCCTCACAGAACTTGCAGGTTTTGCTCCACAAAAGAAAGCACTCAGGAACAATTTCTCAGCGATTAGTTCTGAAGGATCCTGTTTCCAGCAGTAGGAATTAGAGGGCAGAAAGACAGAATTCTAGGGCCCCAAGAAGGAGTTACAGATATGTCAGAGACGAGAGGCTCAATTTGAGTGCTCCATGGTAGAAGTAGCCTGGGCAGATAGAACGCAGCTTTCAGAACTTTTATGGGAACTGCCACTTGTTTAGCAAAAGCTGCCCAAACCTTTCTTTCCAGTTTGAACTATCTTTCCCAAAGCAACAGATGATGTTTTGCTACCATGCCCTTTCCTTAAAACACGCATGAGGACTTCCCTGGTGGTCCAGTGGTTGGGAATCCACCTGCCAATGCAGGTTCAATTCCTGAGCCAGGAAGATTCCACATGTCACAGGGCAACTAAGCCCATGAGCCACAGTGACTGAGCCTGAGCTCGAGAGCTCACGTGCCACCGCTGCTGCCTAGAGCCTGTGCTCCGCAACAAGAGGAGCCGCCGCGACGAGGAGCCCATGCCCCGCAACGAGAGAGCAGCCCGCACTCGCCTCAGATAGAGAAAGCCCAAGCGCAGCGACAAAGACCTGGCGCAGCCAAAAATAAATTAATTAATTTTAAAAATTAAAACATGCATGAGGACAAGTGTAATACTCTGGAGCAGGCAGTGGTGAAAGGGGGGAAAAAAATCATTTCAGCACCATGCTCCAGATCAATGTGGTAAAAAAAACAAATCAGCAGATATTCTCCAAGCGGCGAGCCTACAGGAGAGCGCCGGCGCCAGAGAACGCCACCACTGCTTAGCCGCGGTCAACTCTCTACTTCCCGCCTGGGCTTCCCAGGTGGCGCAGTGATGAAGAATCCAGCTGCCAATGCAGGAGACGAAGAGACGCAGGTCGGGAGGATCCCTGATCCCTAGATGGGGAAGCTCCCCTGGAATAGGAAATGGCAACCGACTCCAGTATTCTTGCCTGGAAAATTCCATGGACAGAGGAGCCTGGCGGGCTGCAGTCCATGGGGTCACAGAGTCAGACACGACTGAGTGACTCAGCACAGCAGACGGTCAAGTCTCAGAAGTCTGTATCACCAGGAACAGGAAACACCTGTTGTACTTCAGTGTCCACAGGGGAAGACCAAGGTGCAGCACATTCGATCCCCATCTTGTGTCCATGAAACAGAACAGGAAGTCCTCCTGTTTTACCAGGACATACTGGACACACACTGGGTGTGACAATGAGGTTATCCTTTTATTTGTCCCTGAGTCCCGGACTAAAAGCCACCATCACTGCTATACTGCACTCAGAACAGATTTCAAATGTAAAATGGGTTGTTGTGAAAGTGTTAGTACTCAGTTGTGTCTGACTGTTTGTGACCCCATGGACTATAGCCCCCTAGGCTCCTCTGTGCATGGGATTCTCCAGGCAAGAATACTGAAGTGGGTCGCCATTTCCTCCTCCAAGGGATCTCCCTGACCCAGGGATCGAACCCGGGTCTCCCCCATTGCAGGCAGATAAGATTCTTTCCCATCTGAGCGACTGCTGCTGCTGCTGCTGCTAACTCATCTCTGTCATGTCTGACTCTGTGTGACCCCATAGATAGCAGGCTCCCCCATCCCTGGGATTCTCTAGGCAAGAACACTGGAGTGGGTTGCCATTTCCTTCTCCAATGCGTGAAAGTGAAGTCGCTCAGTCGTGTCTGACTCTTAGCGACCCCATGGACTGCAGCCTACCAGGCTCCTCCGTCCATGGGATTTTCTAGGCAAGAACACTGGAGCGAGTTGCCATTGCCTTCTCCATCTGAGCCACTAGGGAAGCCCAAAATGAGTTGTTAGGCATGGATAAACTTTGGGATATAGGTTGCCTCCCAGGGATATTGTTCCTTGCTTCCTACTCAGAGCTGTGCATGATTTCAACCTCTGTATTCTTTTTATTTTTGGCTGTTCCAGGTCTTAGCTGCAGCACTCAGGACCTCTAGTTACAGCATGTGGGATTTAGTTCCCTGCCCAGGAATTGAACCCAGGTCCCCTGCACTGAAAGCTCGGAGTCTTAGCCACTGAGCCACCAGGGAAGTCCCTCGACTTCTATATTCTTAAATCAATACTAAGAAGTGAGGGGAGTGGGAGAGAGAAAGTATTCCTTGTTTGATCTTTAGGCATTTGTCTTCTGGTTACAACACATAAGATTCCTTTCTCAGCCGTCATTTTATTCATCACTTAAAATCTTCATCGTGACTGCGCTGCTCTCTATTGACCCAGACTCATCTACTTCTCCTAAGTCTGGTAAAACAGTGGGAGGTGAGGAGGGATGTGGGAGAAGACAACACAGGAGGACAGTTAGCACAGGTCATTCGGGGACCGGGAGCAAGGAAGATGGGGTTTGTTTCCAGAGGCAGAGCCCCCGAGCGTACACTGAGCTGGAAGGGGAAAGAGCAGGAGACAGCGCCCTTGCAGGTGCATGCCGGGGGTGGCAGCAGCAGCAGATAAAGACTGCGTGGGTGGTGAATCAAGGTGAGGACGAGGTCAGGGAACGAAGGTAGGAGGGGGCTTCGGTCTGCAAATTCTCAGCCAGCATCAGTTTCCTGAGCCACCGTGGCATCTGTGCAGTTGCTCTACCACCTCCCTGAGGCCAGCTCAGACTTACGTTCATATTCCTCCGGAGAAAAATACAGAAGTAGAGGTCAAACGGCTCCACTTGAGGGTTTTTTTTTTTTTTTTTTTTATTGTTTTCATAGTTGTTACACATGCTAAAATCACATAGAGTGGTTATTCTAATTCTGCTCTGACTCCACCATGAGGCAGGTGGGAACTATAGGGGTCACTCGATTTGTGTGGCCTCTGAGGGTATCTAGACGTGAGGGGTTAGAGGTAGGCAGGAATCCCCAAGAATCCTTTACATAGTACAGCTTTATCAGCAGTAGCTTGTGTCTTTAGGGACCTCCTCCTCCTCCTCCATTTTTCTTTCCTTCTCAGATCTTCCCCTTTCCCTGCCTGTGGCCCCTGAACCTCTTCCATGTCTGCCCCTTATGGTTCTCGACTAACATGATGAAGGAAACTTTTCCTTGTCCCAGTCTCCCATCCTCGGAACTAATCTACTCAGCATGCACTAACATGGAAGCAGCTTGATTTAGGTCTGCCGAGGGGAAAGGGAGGCTCCAGTTCCCACTGAGGCTTAGCTCATAGGAGGGGAGTTGAGGTGCTGATGAGAAGGATGTGAAGGGGAAAAGATGCTACCTGAAGTGAAACTTTTGTAACCAGTGGAACAGTGTATATGCCCCACCGTTGGGCACCCTACTCTGAAGGCATTCCCCTCCCTCCCACATTATCAGGGGTCCCTCTCTCAACCTCAAATCCTCTTGCTCTTCAACCTCATAGGGAAGGCATAGGTACTGATCAAGTGGCTGTATCTCCAGGAGAAAATGGTCCACCCTTAGACAAGTGGCTGCCTTTTAAATTCTTCATCTTGCCTCTGTTCCTCGTGCCTCTACAATGACAATGGCTTGAGGGGCTGGAATAAATAATGTATAAGGGTTGAACTTGCCTCTATGAGAGGCTAGTGGAACAAAGAGACAAAGACACACGGGAGTCAGAGCTGTGGAAAAGGAGAGGGGAGGGAGCAGGGTGTGAGGAGAGGGTAAGGCTGGTTATTCAGGAGCTGGGATCCTTTTTCCTTTTCTGGAATCGCCGGAACTTGCCCTGAATAGCAAGGGCAGCCTTCTCTGTTTCTGGTGCCGTCAGATCAATGTCAATCTCCTCCTCCTCCTCCTCAGTCTTCTTGGCACTGCCAGCTTTCCCTGCAGACAGTTGAAAGTTTCATTAATAAGGAACCCTGAATGGCCCCAGCCCTTTTCCCCAGGCCCCAAATACAGTGGTTGAAGTCCACTTTCTGCTTAGACTCTGTGTGGGCCCCCAACTTTTGCTAGGACACAGAATGTCTAATAATCTAGGAGTTTGAGTCAGGGTACCTGGGGTGAGAATTAGTTATAGTAATTATTCAGGAGCTTTGCAACTCTTAAACCAAGATGACAAATGTCTTCTGTCATCACTTATTCCTAAATGCTTCCTTGGTGGCTCAGTGGTAAAGAATCCGCCTGCCAGTGTAGGAGACGCCAGTTCGATCCCTGGGTTGGGAAGATCCCCTGGAGAAGGAAATGGCAACCCAATCCAATATTCTTGCCTGGGAAATCCCATGGACAGAGGAGCCTGGGGGGATACAGTCCATGGAGTCGAGAAGAGTCAGAAACGACTTAGCGACTAAACAACAAAAATTCAGAGTACCAGAGCGAGCTCTCTTTCCCCAGCTTTCTCTCAAGTTCTGATTGAGACAGAGTCTGGGACTATTTGATGAGCTTCTTCCTATCACTGTGTGCCTGTTTCCAAGCATTTCAGAGCCAGTTTCTAAAATCAAAGAGTAAATACTGGTAGGTTTACTTCTTAGGAAAAAAGTAGAAGGAAGCCTATAGATATAGTGGTCCTAAACTAGTGCTTTGTTTCACTTATTACATTCTTATTCCTGTTACATCTGACTTTAGGAGCTTCCAGATTTACAGCTCAACTTGTTTTCATGTCCCAATATTTACCTGCTCTATAAACTTCCTAGCCCATCCCCACTCACCCTTTTCCTCAGGGCCAGGTGCCTGGTTGGTTGCTGGGGATGTTTTGGTGTTAAGCTGGAGAAGAAAAATCAGAGTATTAGATATTAATGGAAGTATTAAGGTACCATCCCCTTAGAATCACCATCATAATTTTCAAGTCCTCCTATTACCAAGTACATCTCTTAGCCTTTTGAAGAAGTGAGTCTTGAGATCAGAGAGAGAGAGAAAAATCATCAAAATTTATTCAAAAAGTATTTGTTGCTAAGGAAATTGTAGAGGACAAAAGAGGAACAACCTGCCCTCATTGAGTTTGCATTCTAGGATTTAGATACACAAATGAATAAACAAAACTATTATTATGTTGTTATGGACTTCCCTACTGGTACAGTGATTAAGAATCTGAGTTGGGGGGGGAGCAGGTGAGATTGCTGGTCGGGGAGCTAGGATCCCACATGCCTTGTGGCCAAAAAAAACCAGAACATAAACAAGAGAAGCAATATTGTAACAAAGTCAATAAAGACTTTAGAAATGGTCCATATCAAAAAAAATCTTTTAGAAAATTATTGTTATGTTAAATGGTGAGGAGTGCTATAGACAAAGGACAGAAAAGGGAAGCAGGAATGCCAGGTGGGAACAGAGAAATACAGTTGTACACAGAGTGGTCAGGAAAACCCTCTCTGAAAGGTGGCGTCTGAGCCAAGAGCTGAAGGAGATAAGGGAGTAAGGCCTATGGGTGGAGGGCAAGAGCTTTCAAGGGGTAGAGTGTTAGGGGAAGCACTGACGGAAACCGCCCACCCTGGCCAGGCACCATAGTAACCATGTGTGAGTTATTTTACGACAGGAGGTCCCAGCAAAGAACACGGAACTAATAAGCCACCACCAACCGGAAGAGTTCAGGAAAGGTCAAAAGGAGACGCATGCGTCCTTCCACCTCCCAGAATCCTTCTTGCTGGCATCCATCTTGGCTGAGCAATGCGTGTCCCACTAGGAAGGACCCTGAGTCAGAATGATTGGCCAAAGACAACCTGGAAAGCAATCCCATCACCATAAAACCCAAGCCTGGGAGCCACGTGGCAGAGCAGTTCTCCTGGGTTCCCGTACCCCGCTGCTCTCTGCCCAGGTTCTCTTTCCAATAAAGTCTCTTGTTTTATCAGCTCATGTGTCTTCTCAGACAACTAATTTCTGAGTGTTAGACAAGAGCCCACTCTCAGGCCCTGAAAGGGGTCCCCCTTCCTGAAACAGAAGTGTCACTAGCCTGTTTGAGAACAGCAAGAAGCCAATGTATCTGGAGTGGAGAGGAGGAAGGAGGAGGAACAACAAATGGAGATGAGATTAGAAATAACTGGGAGTGCAGGCAGACCATGTTGGATCTTGGAAGTCATTTTAAGGAGTTAGACTTTTACCATAAGAGCGAGGAGAAGCCATTAGAGACCTTCAGTTTGCACATAAGGGCATTAGGGAGGAAGCAGAAAAATCTGCTAAGCAGTTAGTGCAGAAAACCAGGTAGGAGATAATGGCTGCTTGGATCAACAAGGTGGCAGTGGAAGTGGTGTGCTCAGGTGCCCATTTGTGTCTTTGCCACCCCATGGACTGCAGCCTGCCAGGCTCCTGTGTCCAGGCAAAAATACTGGAGCGGGTTCCATATCCTACTCCAGCGGATCTTCCAAACCCAGGGGTCAAACCCGAGTTTCTTACATAGCGGCTGGCTGATTCTTTACCACTAGCACCACCTGGGAAACCTGTGGAAGTGGTGAATAGTAGTTCAACTCTGGTATACAGGTGTCTCTCAGTATCCACAAGGAATGGGTTCCAGGACCACTGAGGATACAAAAACTCATGGATGCGCACGTCTGCATAAAATGGCATAATGTTTGCATATAACCTATACACATGCTTCCACATATTTTAAATCATCTCTAGATTACTTATGATATCTAATACAATGTAAATGTTCTATAAATAGTTGCTGGCTTGCAGCAAATTCAAGTTTTGATTTTTTGAATTTTCTGGAATTTTTATAAAAATATATTCAATCCTCAGTTAATTGAATCCATAGGTGTGGACCCCTCAGACACTATTTTCAAGCTACGACTAAAGTGACTGGTTGATTGGATAAATGGCACTGTGAGACAGGAGTCGAGGATGACGCCAAAGTTTTAGGGCTGAGGAAATGAAAAACAATGGAATTGGCATTTTCTGAAATGAAGAAGACAGCTGGGAGAGCAGGTGTTAGGTAAAAGATCAGGGGTTTGTTTTTGGACAAGTTTGAGATGCCTACGGAAGTATCCAGCATTTGCTTTGATACACTGTTGAATATTCAAAAGAGTTAAAGAGAAGGCCTTGGCCCAGAGATATAAATTAGGCAATTATTAACATGTGGTTGGTATTTAAGCCATGAGACTGAGTGAGATCACCAAGGAAGTGAATTCGAATAAAGAAGAGAACAGGATCAAATCCTGGGTCATTCCAGTGATTAGAGGGTATAGAAATGACAAAATGTCAATTTAAAAAATTGAGAAGAAAGCCAGGAGAAAAGCCAGGAGATTATAGCACTTTAGAAGCCACACAGAGAAACTATCTCACAGAGACGAGAGTAATTGTGTCAAATTCTGCAGGTAGGCCTAGTAAAATAAGGATCAAGAATTGACCATTGGGTTTTGCTACGGGGAGATCACTGGTGACAATGACAAGAGAAGTTATAGTTGAAGAAGGGAGGAAAAATCTGATTGTAGTTTGTTCCTTAGAGAAAAGGAGGACAGGCATTAAAGCAGCAAATATAGAAGGAGTTCCAAAGAAATAAGAATGGGGGCTGTGGCTTGAGGGGAACATGGGGTCATAAGAAGATTTTAAGACAGCAGAAGTTACAGAATATTTGTGCTTTGTGGAAATAATCCAGTAAAGAAGGAAAAACTGTATGAGAGAAAGAGGTTCATTGCTGGAGAGCAGAAAGGGGTGAAAGATTCAGCGCGTGAGTAGAGGGGTGGCCTTGGACAGGAGCTAAGAACAGATCATCCAGAGGAACTGGAGGGGAGCAGAGCCACACAAGCCCAAACACAAGCAGGTGGGAACATTTGCAAGGTCTCCTCTAATTGCTTCTGTATCTGAAGTAAAATAGGTAACAAGGTGATCCTTCAAGAGGCAAGAAGAGGTGCTGAAGGAGGAGGGCAGAGGAGAAGGGACAAAATACTCATCAAGGAGAGGAGGAAAGTGAATGGATTAGGGAACAGTAATAAGATTTCTGGGAAGCATTAAGGCCCCTCACAAGGCCAAGTTCATGAACATGAAGTGAGATTTATCAGTTCATATGTGTGCTTCTTTCCAGCCTCTCTGCTCAGATGGAGAGTTACATGTAACATAATAGTAACTCCCCTTCCTCAGAATCTTACCAACAGAACTGCTTCATCTGGTCATTCCTCAGTCTCAAGGTACAATTCATCTTGAAACAGTCACTCCTGTAGGCTTCTGGGTCCCCTTAGAGTTTGTTTATTTCACAATTTTGAGTACTTGATATTTTCAAAACACAGAAACTGGTGCTTTCAAAAATGTTTTCTCATCTCATCCTTGGGAGAGCTCAATGGAGTATAAAATATTATCCCTCATTTTACAGAAGCAAACTTTTGTTAAATGACTGCCAGATATAAGGGTTCTACTTTAGGAAGCTGATTGAATCCAGTTTATGTTATGTTCTTGTTCAGTCACTAAGTTGTGTCTTACTCTTTGCAACCCTATGAACTGCAGCACGCCAGGTTTCCTGGTCCTTCACTATCTCCCAGAGTTTGCTCAAACTCATGTCCATTGAATTGGTAATACTATCCAACCATCTCATCCTGTCACCTCCTCCTCCTGCCCTCAATCTTTCCCAGCATCAGGGTCTTTTCCAATGAGTAGGCTCTTCACATCAGGTTGCCAAAATATCAGAGATTCAGCTTCAGCATCGGTCCTTCCAATGAATAATCAGGGTTGATTTCCTTTAGGACTGACTAGTTCGATCTTCTTGCTGTTCAAGAGACTCTCAAGAATCTTCTCCACCACCACAGTTTGAAAACATCAATTCTGTAGATTATGCTATTGCTACCCTATTTTTATCAATACTTATCACGGACTTATATTTGAGTTTAGCACTGTTCTATACATGAAAGGGGTATAGAAGAAACACAAGATTCATTCATTCAACAAATATATCACTGCCCAATATATGCCAATTATTGTTCTAAACATTAGGGATACAGAAATGAGCAAAATTATTAATAAGTCCCTGAATTCACTAAACAATTATGCCAGTTAGTGACAAACACCAAGAAGGAAAATAAAACAGAGTAGTCTAGGAAGGCCTCTCTGATGAGTGACATAGAGGTTTGAATGACATATAAGAGCCAGTCAGGTGAATATCTAAAAGAGCCTTGGGGGCAGATGAAGCATCAAGTGGAAAGTCACTGAGGCAGATTTTGTGCCAAGTGTGTTCAGGAAGAGAAAGAAAATCAGCACGTCTGGAGTTGAGTGAGAAAGGGAGAGAGTATAGAAAACGAAGTTGGGCAGGTGCTAGAATATGAATGTCTTTGGACCAGGGAAAAGATGAGACTGTTTTCCTTTTTCTTACTCATTTATTTTTGGCTGCCCTAGATCTTCAAGCAGTACGTGGGCTTTCCCTAGTTGAGGTGAGCAGGGACTACTCTCTAGTTGCAGTGCATGGGCTTCTCATGGCAGCGGCTTCTCTTGTCGCAGAGCACAGTCTTTAGAGTATGCCACTCAGCAGCTGTGGCACGCGGGCTTAGTTGCCCCGCAGCATGTGGAATCTTCCCAGACCAGGGATTGAACCCACGTCTCCGGCACTGGCAAGCGGATTCCCAACCACTGGACCACCAGGGAAGTCCTGGATTTTTTCTGAGTTGATGAAAAGGCATTACAAGGTTTGATGCTGAAGGAAACATGGTCTGACGTGTTTTTAAGGGATCACTCACTGTGGGGTGGAGAACAGACTAGAGAGAGGCAAGAAAGAAAGAGGGGAAACAATTACGAGGATCTTAACAGTGATACAAGTCAGATCATGGGCGTTTGGACTAGGGTGGTAGTGAAAGAGGTGATAAGACTTGAGACAATTTTCATGGTAGAATAAGTTGGATTTGTTGATGGATGTGTGAATAAAGATAGCTCTTTCAAAGAGTTCTCCTTTAAAGAGACCCAGAGAAATTGGACAGTAGCTGAGGAAGGATGTGGAGTCATGGGAATGATTTAGTAGAGAAGGAAAACCTGATGGTGCAGAAAATAGAAGTCATAATTACTAGAGTGATCTTGAATAGACAAAAGGAAATGGATCTAGTGCATAAGTAAATGAAGTGAAGTCGCTCAGTCGTGTCCGACTCTTTGCAACTCCATAGGCTGTAGCCCACCAGGCTCCTCGGTCCATGGGATTTTCCAGGCATGAATACTGGAGTGGGTTGCCATTTCCTTCTCCAGGGGATCTTCCTGACCCAGGGATCGAACCCAGGTCTCCCACACTGTAGGCAGATGCTTTACCGTCTGAGCTACCAGGGAATATAAGTAAATAGGTTGGTCTTAAACCGAACTATGGACAGTTTATCCACAATATAGGAATGAAGACATAGAATAGGGGTATAGATGGAAGTAAGATGGCAAGAGTAATGGGAATGTATCAAAGTTCTCTTCTGATTGTTTCTATTTTCTCAGTGACACAAGCACACTTGTCAGCTAAGAATGAAGAAGGGGCAGAAAGTATTTAAGATTTGAGGAGAGAGGTGACTGAGTGAAATAGTCATCGAACAAAGTGAAGAGAGTGAATGACTGGTGAGATGTGGCAGGATTACCAGGCAGCCCTAAGGGCTCACTTGAAGTTAATGGGCACAGATTTAAAGTAAAACCAGTCAAGATAGTGTCCCTGTCTTCCAGGCTGAGTGAGCAAATAGGACAGGTTCCCAAATAATACTTCTCGAGCATTTATTATGTGCCAAACCCTGTCCCATATCATCCTCTTAAATCTCTGAGATGTCATCCTGTTTTACTGGTGAGGAAACAGGCTTAGAGACACTGAAGATTTTGCCCAAGTTCAAGCCACAGTACTAGAAAACAGTGAAACTGTTTTCTCTGGGACCCAGGCAGAGTGACTCCACACTCTTAACCACTGTACTACGTCCCCAAAATCGAATACTGTCACATGCTGACACAAATATGCTGATATATTAACAATCACTGAGGCTAGGTGGAAAGGATATGGATGTGCATTGAACAATTCTTTCAACTCTGATAAATTTTTCTAATAAAAAGCTAGAGGGAAATAAGAAAATAACAGCTTGGGATTTCCTTGGTGGTAAAGAATCTGCCCAGCAATGCAGGGGGTGCAGGTTTAATCCCTGGTCAGGGACCTAAGATTCCACACGACATGGAATAACTAAGCTCACAAGCCACAACTTCTGAGCCCACATGCTCCGTGCATCACAACAAAGATCCCGAGTGCCACAATGAAGATTCAATGAAGCCAAATAAATAGTTTTTAAAAAAGAAAATAAAGTAAAACAAAAATTATGATTATAAAACAGTGATGCTGTACTGTATTTGTTAGGGAAAGCATCTTTAAAAGTAAATCACAAACTTAAGAATTGTTAGGTAGATGGAGAATCCCATCCTTTCGGATGTTAAAATGTGGGGCCAAACTAAGATTGCTTTATTGACCATATGTGATTTTATTTATTTACTTATTTGGCTCTGTCAGGTCTTCATTGCTGCACGTGTGATCTTTTGTTGAGATGCACAGGCTCTAGTAGTTCCTACTCAGGGACTCCACAGAGAGAGGGCTTCAGTAGTTGTGGCGTGCTGATTTAGTTGCTCCCAGGCATGTAGGATCTTCGTTTCCAGACCAAGGACTGAATGAACCCATGTCCCCTGCATTGCAAGGCATTTTCTCAACCACTGGACCACCAGGGTTAAGATATAATTTTCAAAGGATATACTGGTCACATCTACACTGCTTTTTCAAGTCTTGTGATTTATTTGTGCTTTCCTAACATCTTGCAAAGTACTGGAGCTAGCAGACAGTTGTAAAATAACTATCTAATTTTTAAATTATTTTTTAAATTTTACGTAAGTGTAGTTGATTTACAATGTGTTCATTTTTGCGCTAATGTTTTTGAAAGGATATTATAAGTTATATGGTCCAATTTTTATAAAAGATATAAATTGCTTATCTATGTATATGTACATTTTTATTTAAAAATCTGAAAGAACATGCACAAAAGTGTTCCCCAAACCTTACAGAATTCCTCCTGTCCCTCTTTGACAAAAAAAAAAAAAAAAAAGGTTTCACAAGAGGAAGGGTTATTCCTGAGAGTCTTGGGAGACGGGCCACTCAATACTCTTTCTTTTTCCCATGGTCTTCCTGTCTTCCTACAGTAAAATTTTTTTCACACGATCAATATAATGATCTAGTAGTTACCTAGGTGACACTTTCCATGATGCCACACTGTCATCACAAGAGGTCTGTCCACACTGCAAATGCATGACACGGATGCGGTGTTTAGTAATAGGATATAACATTCAATAGTCCAGACAAGAGGGTCATAGGTCTAGAGGCAAGTTCTATAGTCCCATGATCTCTGACTTCAAATCCTACTTTCTCTTTTACCAGCAAATCCCTGAATCTGACCCTTGCTTTAACTATTATCCCTCCCTCCCTCTCTCTCTCTAAGCCCATTCCCTTAATCCACCAAGTCTTTTCTCTCATCCCTCCCCTTCGGAGGAAAATCTGGACTCCAATTCTAAATATTTCCCTTCGAGTAGCTGTCTCTTCCTTTACATTCCCTCCCATATCAGCTAACCTTGAGAACCCACTAAGCAGGAGTATGTATCGGGACTGGACCGCACAGGCCAGCCCTCTCCCTCTGCCTGGCCAGCTGTTGCCTTCCAGAGTCTCTCCTGAGATTACTGGCCCTGGAGTGGAGCCATGGCATAGCAGCCGTCCGGTCACCCAGGGGTTCTCAGCTCTATTTGACTTAAATTTATGAAAGGTCACTCGGGAGAGCAGAAAAGGGATCTAAAAAGGAGAAGAAAACCCTATTACTCACAATCCTCCTTGAAATTTCTCTCGTACCTTCTACTAAAACATAATATGTTAGAGTTTCAACTTGCCCCTCCTCCCTGCACTCTCTGCAGCCAGTTCTCAAAATAGCTGCTCCAAACACTCTGGATTTCTGGATTTAGTGGTTAGTGATTTGGTGCGGTGTGGGGGTTGGGGGCAGTTAAATCCCAAGTTGTTAGCTCCCACCCCCTACATCATACTCAGCCCTTTACTGGTCTCTGGTCCCTGCCCTAACCCTCCTGTGTATCTCCTAGAAACTCAGCAATTTTAGGTGAGTGAATAAAGATTCTCTAGTACATCTATCCGGAGAAGGCAATGGCACCCCACTCCAGTACTCTTGCCTGGAAAATCCCATGGACGGAGGAGCCTGGTGGGCTGCAGTCCATGGAGTCGCTGAGAGTCGGGCACGACTGAGCGACTTCACTTTCACTTTTCACTTTCATGCATTGGAAAAGGAAATGGCAACCCACTCCAGTGTTCTTGCCTGGAGAATCCCAGGGACGGGGGAGCCCGGTGGGCTGCCGTCTGTGGGGTCACAGAGTCGGACACGACTGAAGCGACTTAGCAGCAGCAGCAGTAGCGCATCTATCTGGAAGCCATCAGATTAACCATATTTCAGGCAAACCAAGGAGGCACAGAGGTCCACTCTATGTGAACCACATGCTCTATGAGCGTCTCTCACAAAAACTTACACCTGCAGAGGATCGAGTCTAACCCACAAGAGCTGTGACGGGTGACTTGTTTCTTGAGAAGCTTGAGAAACAAGCAGCTCTTGTTTCTCAGCTGCTCTCTCAGCCTCTCATTCTGGCCAGGTATTGATTACTAACTCTCAGGTGCTCTTCTACTTTTTTTCAATACTGAGCTCTTCTGACCCCAGAAATAACGACAGTTAAATTGCTTAGCAAATCCTTCCATGTCCTTATAGAACCCATCTCAGGGAACTGGAGGGAATCAAAAGACTTTAGAATGCCATGCTACCTCATTTTCTCACCCAACCTCATCTTAAGGCTTCCCTGGTGGTTCAGATGGTAAAGAACCTACCTGCAATGCAGGAGACGCAGGTTTGATCCCTCAGTTGGTAAGATACCCTGGAGAGCGGAATGGCAACCCACTCCGGTATTCTTACCCGGGAAATCCCATGGACAGAGGACTCTGGTGGGCTACAGTCCATGGGGTCACAAAGAGTCAAACACGACTGAGCAACCTTCACTGCACTAGCTCATCTTATTAAAAATCATATATATATATACATATATATATAATACTTTGTACCAGTCACTTTTCTAAGTACTTTAACACGTTGAATTCTTACAATATAACACATTGAATTCTTACTCTATAAGATAGGTAATGTTACTAGTCTCACTTTACAGATAAGAAAACTAACGTCCAGAAGAGGTTAATTAACTTACCTAAGGTCACATAGCTAAGAAGTAGCAAGGCCAGGATTTGAACCAAGACAGTCCAACTCCAGAGTCCACCCTCTTGAACAATATGCTGTGCTATATCCCAGTCTCCAGCCAAAGACATAAGCATGTGTATGCATGTGGCACACACATACAGCATGAGAAGCATGTCCAACGTGAAACTGACTTAATCAGACAAGTTTTCCCGCACAGCAGAGCAATCCCTGGGTAAGAAGGAAAGTCCTAGGGGTCATGACTTCCTTCCATTTCCACAGTTAGACAGCTGTATTCAAGTACTACTCTCTCAATCCATAGTCCCCAACAGTTTCTTGGTGTACACTCTAGAGCAGGGGTCCCCAACTTCCAGATCTAATGCCTGATGATCTGAGGTGGAACTGATGTAATAATAATAGAAATAAAGTGCACAATAAATGTAATACACTTGAATCATCCAAGAACCATCCCCACCACCACCTCCACTCCCCTCAACCCCTGGTCTGTGGAAAAATGGTCTTCCTTGAAACCAGTCCTTGGTGGCAAAAAGGTTGCAGACCACCACTCTACACGGTCCCATCCTCCCAATATGGGAAAGCTTATCTGTAATTTAAGAATCTGACCCCAGACCATGCCTACTGATTCAGATTCCTGCTCTGATAGTTGAGCTAACCACACTGACTCTGGTTTTCATCTTTTAAATATATATATATATATACAGTTTTTAAAAATATTTATGTATTTGGCTGAGTCTTAGTTGCAGCATGCAGGATCTTTAGTTGTGGCATGTGGGATCTAGTTCCCTGACCAGGCATAGAACCTGGGTCCCCTGCATTGGGAGTTTAGAGTCTTAGCTGCAGGACCATCAGGGAAGTTCGTGGCTTTCATTTTTAATGTTTGCTCAGTGGGCCTCCTGACACACACCAGGCTAACCCCTGGGGATTAGCCATAGCCTGTTTGTGTGGTCTTCACTCCCAGGGCCAGATGCTAGCCTTTCAGATTCTGAGAATTCTATGTGCAGGATCATCCTACTGGTTTCCATTCCAAATGATTCCCTTGCTTACACTGAAGCCTGTTATTCCAAGCTTCTAGTGAGTTGAAGCTTGGTTCAGTTCCACCTCACTGCCCACAGAGGACTAAATGTTCCTTAATTCTCAATACACACCAAACACTAATTAGCAACTATGAGGCCCATCAACTCTTGTTTTTCCCTAGAGGGCCCTAGTTTCTTTCCCTGCCTTTCTTCCTGTATTCCTTTCTTCCTCACCTCTGGGCCTGATGTGTTCCAATGTTCCATTCGATCATCTTGGCAGTAGCTGCCAATTCCCCATGAGTAACTTTTGTTTCCTCTGCTGTTAAAAGTTGTGGACTCCCCCTTCCTGTGGGGAAGGAGGAGAAGGAGAGGCCTGCTGGCTTAGGGGTCTTTTGTCTTCAGGCACTGAGACTGCAGAGAGAGGTATGACATAGCAACACCCTCCCTTTCCCCACCCATACCTCCTTCCAGGGCATTTATCAGCATTCAGATGACGTCTTGTCCTTCCATTTGAGTTTTAGAGCCCATTCCCCTTTTCTCCTTCTCAAGAAGCTTTAAAATCAATTTTCTTCACTTATAAATAAAACCTCATCCTTTCTCTAAGACAAAAAAAAAAAAAAAAAGCCTTCATCAATTTGAATTCCTTTTCTAGCCACCACTAGAGTGAAAAGAATCAGCTCTAGGACCAACCCTGGAGGAACCTCAATATTGAAAGGTTAGGGTGATCCATTCATAAGAGTGCTAGAATGATTGGCTAGCCATGTACAAAAAAACCCCAAAAAACCTCAACCTATTCTTTGCACCTTGTACAATAATTAACTTGAAATGAATATAAAACCTAAAACTGTAAAACTTCTAGAAGAAAATACAGGAAAAAAACCTTTGCAAACTTGGGTTAGACAAAGATTTCTTAGATATGCCAAAAGCACAATCCATAAGAGAAAAAAATTATAAATTGGACTTTGTCAAAATTAAAAATTGCTCTGGGACTTCCCTGGCAGTCCACTGGTTAAGACTCAACGCTTCGTATAGCACATGGAACTCTGCTCAATGAGATGTGGCAGCCTGGATGAGAGTGGGGCTTGGGGCAGAATGGATACATGGATATGTATGGCTGAGTCCCTTCACTGTTCTGAAACTATCACAACATTGTTTGTTAATCAACTACACCCCATATAAAATAAAAGTTAAGGAAAAAAAAAAAAGAAGACTTAATGCTTCCACTACAACAGGCACAAGTTCGATCCCTGGTTGATGGTAAGATCCAACGGGCCTGCTTGGCATGGCCAAAAAATACACACACACACACACATATATATATTTAAAACTACTCTTTGAAAGACACTTCTAAGAGAATGAAGAGACAAACCTCAGACTGGAAAAAATATTTGCAAATCAAAAATCTGATAAAGGACTTGTATCCAGTATATATAAAGAACTTTCAAATCTCCATAATATTAATACAATTTGTAAAAAGGACAAGATGTTTGGACACTTCACCAAAGAGGATGCATGGATGACAAATAGGCACATGAAAATATGTATAACATCATTAGTCACTTGAGAAATTCACACTAACACCACAATTAGATCTCATTATATACCTAATGAGAATTGTTATTATTGCTTTGGGTTTTTTGCCTGTTTTGTTTATGACAATACCATGTGCTAGCAAAGATACAGAGTATCTGGAATTCTCAGACATTGCTGGGAATGCAAGATGGTATAGCTACTGTGGTAGTTTCTTTCCTTTTTTTCTTTCTTTTTTTTTTTTTTTAATTTTTCTTCATTTATTTTTTGGCCACACCATATGGCATGTGGGAGCTTAGTTCCCTCACCAGAGATCAAACCCGTGCGCCCTGCAGTGGAAGTGTGGCGTCCTAACCACTGGACCACCAGGGAAGTCCCTATGGTAGTTTATTAAGGGTGTATTTATCATACTGCCCAGCAATCCTACTCCCGGGCATCTACTCAAGTGAAATTAAAGCTTATGTCTACATGTAAATTTGTTAAGTGAATGTTTATAATGGCTTTACCTGTAATCACCAAAAACTATAAACAATCAAATGTCCCTTAACTGAGGAATGGATAAACAAACTGTAACACATCCATACAATGTAATACTACTCAGCAATTAAAGAAGGAATGAACTATGGATACACACAACATGGACAAACTTCAAAGGCATTAGGCTAAGTGAAAGAAGCCAGACCCAAAAGGATACACACATATTGTATGATCCCAATTATGTGACATTTCTTGTAAAGGAAAAACTATAGGGACGGCAGACAGACCAGCAACTACTAAGGGCTGAGGTCATAGGAGGGGTGACTATAGAGGGGGCTGGGGGAATTTGAGGATGATGGAACTGCTGTATATCTTGATTTTGGTGGAGTTTATATGACTATATATTTGTTAAAATTCACAGAACTATACTCTGATCAAGGTACATTTTACTTCAAGTAAACTGTACTTTATTTTTTTATTAAGGGAGATAAAAAGGTTACGGAGAGGTCAAGAAGCTAGCAAAGACTGAGAAGAAACAGTAGAAAGGTGACTGGGGTAAGCGTGAGGGCCAGGATCTCTCATGTCTCTCTTCTTTTCATAACTGGGCTCCTCAAAACATTTACTGTTTCCATTTCCTTACCTCCCATACAGTCTCCAGCCCACTTCAACCTAGCTTCTACTCTTTCTCCACTGAAATGGCTCTTTAGGAAACCAAAGTTCTCTATGATACTAAATCAAATGCAAAGTTTCAGCTCCACTTGGCTTGACCTCTTGAAGCATTCAGCAGTGTTAATCATTTCACCTTTCTTGACACACATTCTTTCCTTGGCTCCTGGGGCATCACAGTTTTTCCTGTTGTTTTTTTTTCTTTCTTTCTGGACACTTCTGCCAACATTTAAGTATTGGAGGCTCTCAAGGTTTAGGTATAGGCTCTCTTCTGTTCTCTTTTCCCAGATGATCTTATATGTACCTATGACTTCAGTTTATCATTTATACCAGAACCATCCAACACAACAAGGGTCGGCAAACTACTGCTGACTGCTAAATCTGGTCTGCAGCCTGTTTTCCTAAATAAAGTTTTACTGGCCCAGAGGCATGCCCTTGTTTGCATATGTTTCTGCTGCTTTGGCGCCACAATAGCAGAGTTGGGTAACTACAACAGAGACCACATGGCCCACAAAGCCAAAAATATTTGCTACCTGGCCCATCACAGGATAAGTTTGCAGACCCCTGCAGTAGAACTTTTTGCAATAATAGAAGTATTTTGAAATGATAGAGTGCCATCTAATATATGGCACTCCCTAGACACAAGGGGCTACTGAATACTTAGAAATGTGGCTAGTGCAACTGAGGAATAAAATTTAGAATTTTACTTAATAACTTAATAATTATTGATTAATAATAATTAAACCATATTCAACAGTGCAGAATGCCATTGAGGACTCAAATGTACAACCTCCCTTTGTTATCCAAGGAGGATTGGTTTTAGGATCCCCATGGATATCAAAATTCACAGATGCTCAAATCCCTTATACAAAATAGCACAGTACAGTTGGCTCTCCATGGGTTCTGCCTTCTTAGACTCAGAAATCGGATCCACTGTTGGTGGAGTCTATGGATGCAGAGGGCAGACCACATATCTCTATCCCAAACCTCTCCTCCGAGCTTTAAAACGTCTCCACTTGGGTGTTTTATGGAAACTCCAAACTCTTCAGTTTCAGACTAAATTCATAATCCTACCTACCCAACCTAGTCCTCTGCAATATTCCCCATTCCATCCAATTGTACAAGCCAGAAACCTAGAAATTGTTTCTGATACCTTTCTTTCCTTTATATTGCATATCCAAATTCAGTAGTAAGTCCTGTTAACTTTATTTACCAAATATCTCTTAATCCATTCACTTCTCCCACTGTTACCACCCTAACACAGCTGTTTCTTATGTAGACCACCTTAAAAGCCCAGGTGTTACCAATGCTCCTAAGATAGAGATGAAAATTCTTAACATGGTCTAAAAGGTCCAACATTATGCAGCCTCTGATTACCTTATTAACCTCATCTCTGTTCCTTCCCACCTCAATACCTTGACACACGGTTCTCTTACCCCTGTTCCCCTTTTACCTAGTTAATTCCTATTCTTCAGAGCTCTCCTCAAGAATTCCTTCTTCCAGGAAGCTCTTCTAAGCCCCCTAGACTAGGCTAGGTCCCTCATTATAAGTTTTCATAGCACCTAGTATTTCTCCTTGATAGTACTTTTTATTAATGTAATTAAATATTAATTCAGTGGTTAGATACTGAATGTCTCCCCCATCTCAGTGTGAGCTTCTGTGAGCGTAGGGGCAGTATCTATCTTATTCACTCTTGCAGTCCCAGGGTCTAGCACAATGCCTTTACACACGATATATACTCAGTATTTGTCTTTTTTTCAGTCTAACACTTTTTTAAAGGTATTTATTTATTTGGCTGAGTCAGGTCTTAGTTGCAGCATGCAGAATCCTCAATGTGTCATGTGGGATCTTTCATTGTGGCACACAGACTCTCCAGTTGTGGGGCATGGGCTCCAGAGTGGGCAGACTTCAGGAGTTGTGGGCCTCGGGCTTAGTTGCTCTGTGGCATGTGGGGTCTTAGTTCCTTAACCAGGGATCGAACCCACAATCCCTGCGTTGCAAGGCAGATTCTTAACCAGGGGACCACCAGGTAAGTTCCCAATTAATATTTGTCGAAAGAATGAAGGGAGCTCCAACTCTGCTTTATTTGCCACCTCACCTAGCTTTCTAAAATCTAATTTGTTTCTAGATAGCTGAGGGCCTCATTTTGTAGTGGTTCAGAGATAGTGAAGCTAGGTCACTGTTTTTCCTCACTTCAGCGGATTTACCTGAGAGCTGAGGGTGGAGGGGAAAAACTTCTCTAGAAGTGTATTTCATAGTAGTCGTATTATGGTTATTGTGTATTTGTCTTACCTCCCTTTCCCCACCTTCACCACCCCCCAGAGCCCATTTCCTTGAAAGCTCAGTCCATTTATTTGTGTATCACTAGCAGTAACTGCAACCTATACCTTGCACATAGTAGGTACTCAATGGATATTTCTTTACATGAATTAAAATTTTCTTAAGCCTCAAATTCCTGGTGGAAGCAGTATGCCATATTAGGTAGAGTTAGACAGATCTGGGTTCATATTCTGGATCGGAATTGACTGTCCCAGCTCTGCTATTCCTAGCTGTGTGACATTGGGAAGGCAGTTAGCCTTGCTGTGCTCAGATCTCTCATCTGCAGAAGAGAAATATCTATCCTAAAAGGTAAAAAGAACTAGAAAAATGTAAAATGTCTAGTCCATATTAACACAAATAGTTATTATTCTGAAGTAAGGTAACTCTAGGTTGAATGTAAGAACAGGTCAAGTTACTAGGGTGTTGCATGGTTCAAGTCCTGGAATGCAACAGCAGAGCTTCCCGCAGAGTGGATCTTCACTAAGTGGGACTGAAGAAAGAAGGGAACACCTGGGAGGGCTCTAAAGGCCCTTGAGGCTTATTCTGGTACGAAAGGAGTTTCATAACTGATCTCTTTTTACTCTAAACTAACCCTGGAAATCACAATCTCCCTATCTTCCCAGTGCCTGACCCCAAAAAATGCTGACAAGGGCTCTAAACCTTTGGTAAAGGGTCCAACAACAGACTTCTTGGATAGAAATTGTATTCTGTACAGCAGCTGCCCATGTCTGGAGTCTGCTGGAACTAGCCCCAGGTCAGGGATGTACAAGAGAGGATCTCCAGTAGAGTACCTCCAACAATGTTCATGTTTTACTTCAAAGAACCCTTAGACACAAACACACTGTTTCTTTGCTTTTTTCCTTCTTTTTTCTTGGGGGAGGAGGGTGGTGGTTATAGACCACAGAGAGGTGATTAGTGCTCAGGAGCAAATAAACCACATCTCTTTGATCAAGTTATTTCATCCACCTATGTATCACAAAGATGTTTGTGGAAATATACTCCCTGCCTCAGAGGATAGTTTGGTTAGTATTGTCTTGGCAAAGCACCCAAAAACAGTCAAAGTGGTAGCAACTTGGGTGCTGTTTCCTTGCTACCACTATTGGGAAATAGGTACCCTGTAACTCTAGGCCCTACTTGCCCCACCCCCTTCCTAGGCTGCAATTCTTCCTTTCTTTGCCTCTTTCATCTTCAGTGGTGTTGCCACAGCAACCATTGTCACAGGGAAGAGGCAAGATAGTGTCACCCCTTCTGCTCCAAGCAGCAAGTTAAAACTAACCATAGGAAAGGTAAACTACCCAGATTTTCCTATGCTCCTCATCCTACTGGCATCTTTCAGGAGGTATCACAGGTTGTTAGCAGCAGGAACAAAGGAGCATCTCATCATACCTGGGCAACATGTACCCTGCTTTTGCATGATAAACTTGGATGCTGGGCAAATGAAAGCATGTTATACACACATTATAGTACTGTTAGAATCACTTTATCCAGATGAATAGGCACAAGGACTTAGAATCCTGTCCTATAGTCCAGGGCAGGGAAATCTAAAAAGGGGCTGAATCCTAAAAATCCCAGATATGAATCCCAGACACCTCTTTCTTGCCTGAGTATTGACATAAATCCTAGGCTGTGTAAGCTCCCTGTTTGCTTTAGAGGCACAGAAAGGGAAGAGAGACAGGGTTAGTGCATCTGCTTTCAAGTTGTGACAAAGAGGCTTAAGCCCCCCAGAGACCCTTCTATCCCTGCTGACATGTCCCCCCCCCCCTCCCCCGACAATGTTAAATGAAGTTCACTGCTAAAGATCCTTAGAAAGGCCTTTGGGATCCCCTGGTGCCCTTGAAAGACCCCAGACTGCTGTTTTTGGAGCAGGGTTGGAACTGTTTCAATTCTTTCAGTGTAGCAACCAGCTGCAGTCCTCAAACAGCTTCAGAAAGACTTTCTCAAGGTCACCCTCAAGATTATAACAGAAAAAGAACTACGAATCCTTACTCCCAGTTCTACATACACACCTTCTTTTTCTAACATAAGGCATATAACTCAAATACCTTATAGCTCGGGTGCCTCCTAAGACAGGAATAGAATCTAAGCAGTCCAAGCTCCCAAGCCCCCTGGTTTGTCCTTCCCGATTCAGCCACCCCACCTCTGTTTCCTGGAATAGCAGTACCCCCCACCGGAGTCAGGCAAAATTCCTCGTTTATGCCAGCTCATGGTATGCAGTGAGTCAAAGGCCCCGGCCCGTTTCCCCCCAGCATGGACTGCCACAATTTAATGAGTGTTATTTGTGGTGCTTTGCACACAGCTTGGAACTGTGCCTTCACCCCATACTGAGGGTAGGGGTGGGGGAGAGAGAGTAGTGCCAAAGCTTCATTTATTACTATAATCTTCAATGTGCATCCCACCCATGGCGTTAATGTCCCAAAATAAACGTATTAATCCCACCACAGCCTACAAAGCAAACACACAGCTGGAGGGCTTTGTGTGGGAGGGAGGCAGCGCCAAGGACAACAGAACAGTAAATGGCACCTCTTTTTCCTGGATGGGGGGTTGGGAAACCTAGGTGGGCCTGCCTTCTGGTGTCAGCCTGGAATTAAGCAGTTGTCAGGCTTCAAGGAGGAGAACGTGATCAGGTCCAGGCACCTGCAGAGATGCAGATTTCTTAGAGAAAGTGGTTTTGGATCTGCTTCTGGCTTGGCTTACTCTTGCAGGTAAAATAATTCTGGGCAAGTCAAGCCATTTTGAGCAGCGGGTTTGGAGTATGGATTTAGAAAATTATGCACTTAGTATTGATCACTTACTTTGCCAGCCTAATACATTCCTCTTTCCCTCTTCTAGATTTCTCCTCCGGAAGCCATTATACTTTCTTTGGAAGTCGAGTGACCAAATAAAGGAGGACTGTTTAGCATCGGCTTGATCATCAAGTATAGCAATTTTACTTAAATACCCACTTTTCAGTACTGGGTCCTCCAAGTCAAATACGTTAGAGTTAACAGAATTGGTCATTCCTTTCTTCTCTGAAAGAAAACCTCTCCTTCTGATCCTTGATGCTCTACACTTAAGGAAATCAATGATGGACACCAGAAGCTAAAAATGCATGAAAAGAGGGCCTCCAGGCTTCCCCTTCCCTTGATTCCTATTAACTGACCTACTCCACTTCAGCACATTCATTGCACCCATTTTTAAGGTGACTAGGCATCTCAAGGAAGAATAGTGCTTTCATTCCTATGTTGGTCTCTCCTTTCTCTCTATCAGATTTATTAAATCTAATTAAAGTATTTGTAATATTGTCCTTCAAAGTTGCATGCAGATTTTACATCATTCTATCACTGGGGTCACACACTAAGAGTCTAAGGGAAAGTTCTTTGGGGATAAGAAGGCAGTCGTCTGTGGCCCACTGTTGACTCTAATACTGAGGTTTGGGCCTCAGTTTCCTTATCTGCAAAATGAGAAGATTGGACCAGATGACTTTTAGGGCTCCTTAATGAATCTGAAATTATATCACTAAAGTGTTTTGATATATTGAGATTTTCTTGATGAAAAATATTACCTGTATTTCTTCTAGAAATATTTTTGCAAAACTAAGCTTATTTTTTCCCATGATAACATGGACTCATGAAAGACAATTCGGAACTACAGAAAAACAGAAAGAAAACAGGAGGAGGCATTTATAGAATCACAACGTTGAAAAGACAGTTGTTAACCTAATCCTTCTTCCTCCACTGCCTCTGCAAGCCTATACCCATCACTTTTCAGGGTTAAGACCCTCCAAAGACAGATATGAAAGACAGCAGGTTTGCATATTTGGACTTCAGCCACATTACTTATGGATGCCTGACCCTATAGAGACTTGATACTCTTAAAGTGTAACTGATCACAGCTGCAACTTAGGAAAAAGAGTCATCTATATTCCTGGGTTACAGGATGGCAAAGTCGTCCACTTGGACCAACCAGAGAGTTTCCTGTTCAAGCAGCCAAAGTCAACAACCTGGATGGATAACTAAGAAAGAGATGAGCAAAGTCTAGAACCAAGTTATGGTTTCTCTTACTTTAGAAGACAGATATTTCTAGAGGTAGAAAGCTTTCCAATATCAAGCTTTTCTATTTTATATATCCAATATAATTATCATCATAATTAAATACTATGAGAAAGAGAGAGAAACTTGGATTTCCCCCAAGTCCCTACCAGGTTCCCTAACAACTGGTTCACAGAAGATATAACAGAATGATGTCACTCTGACCAAACTTCCATTGTGGGGAAGGCTTGTAGACTCAGACAGATATGCACAGGTAGAAAAATGTGATCCCCAAAGTATGACATGTTAGTCACTCAGTCATGTCTGACTCTTTGTGACCTCATGGACTTTAGCCCACCAGGTTCCTCTCTCCATGGGATTTTCCAGGCAAGAATACTGAAGCGAGTTGCCATTTGCCCCTCCAGGGATCTTCCTAACTCAGGGATTGAACCCAGGTCTCCTGAACTGCAGGCAGATTCTTTACCATGTTCCATTCCTATTACCTAGGAAGACAGCGAGCAGAATAATAAAGGAGGGAGTACTGGTTCTAGTGAGGTTTCTAACTGATCTGTCCCTTGCTCCATCCCCTGCCAGCCTGGGGACAGACACTATGGGGCAGACACCATGGGACTAGTTAGCAGACCTCCATAACCTTTGTTTCAACAGAATGACTGCTGGGCCAAGGGATTCCTCCAGCTGGGCTTTCTTACACTTGAGAAGTGCAACAGGATCACAGAAAAACTTGCAAATGCGCTTTAAGCTTCCCTGGTGGCTCAGACGGTAAAGCATCTGCCTACAGTGCGGGAGACCTGGGTTCAATCCCTGGGTCAGGAAGATCTCCTGGAGAAGGAAATGGCAACCCACTCCAGTATTCTTGCCTGGAAAATCCCATGGATGGAGGAGCCTGGGAGGCTGCAGTCCATGGGGTCGCAAAGAGTTGGACACAACTGAGCGACTTCATACCATTTGAGAAGGGATTATAGGAAAGAGCCCTCAGGGACTGGATGCATCTCCCATTCCCATTCTTCACCGAAACTGGCAAAAAGTTATTAAACTATAAGAGACGGACTGATTGACAGCAATCAAGTCCTGCCTGCAGCTGTGAATGCAGACAAGCTGGAGATGAGCCTGCGGCTCCCCTGCGCATGAGCACACACACTCACAGGGAAAAGCTCTGCTGCAGTACCGAGTGACAGCAAAGAGATAGGAAGGCCAAGTGTGACCAGAGACCCTCCCCAGCAGTGTCACCAGGACCCTACACTTGTCCTCTAGGTCTGGAGACCACCACCACCCCCCGCCCAACTTTTGCTCTTCATTTGAAATGGGAATCTTTTAAAGAGATCCCAAATCCTCTCATTGCATGCAGTTTCTCTGAAACAAGAAAAGAAGCAGGTGGAGGAGGTGAAGCTTACATAAGATTCCGAGAGCACAGGGCTTTCCTGGCTAAAACTCAGCCTGAAATAGGAGACCCCTGGGGCTGGGCTGAGAGAAGCAGGGGAGCTCGGAGTCTCCCTGGAGCCGCAGAGCTCTGGGCAACACTTCCGCTTTTCATCATAACTTTTACAGGAGGAAGAAAACAGGCTGGGTCTGGGCCTCGAGGGAATTCAAGGCCCTTTGGGGATCTGTGAAAGCCCAGGTAGCTGCTTCTGGATTTAATAAATACTCATCCCTGAAGTCGGGCTCAGCTCCGTATTAGGGGGCAACTTTGACAGCTAAATTGCTAGTTAGAGCCAGATCACTCTGACAGCCTGGAAGTCTGGGCAGCCCTGCAGACAAGTGATGGTTACTTCCCATTCAAGGATCCTACTCTCACCATTCTACCTGAGTTCCTGATTGAGGCTAGCCAAGTACAGCTGCTAAGTCAAGACTTGACATTCCCCTCAAACACCAAATTGTTTTTTTTGACACTGCTTTATGACAGTTTTGTCACTCCACCAAATACCACTCTAAATCCCAGCCCCTGTAGCATATTCTACAGAAAGGCTGTGCACTTCCCCTTAAAAGCACAGACTAACCATACATCTTCGTGTTGGCATAGCCCTCAGATCACAAACCCCCAGGGGACGGCTTGAATTGCAACTTTCAGATTTAGAAACACTGGAGGGGGCATTGAACTCTAGACCTCAGTGAAAAGAAGAAACAGAAAACCTCTCCCTCTCATATTAGAGCTGGAAAAGCAAAAGGAAAGAAGATTGAATCTTTTTTTTTTTTTTTTTTCTTTTCTTTCTGAAAGGCTGCTGTAATCACAGTGACAACTATATGAGGGACAGGAAACCACTTTAGTTCATCTGCAGCCCCCAGACTAGCTGAATTTTCCAGGATGAATTTAGTGGACATGGCAACCAAAACATAGTAGTTGGCCCTAATTGGCTCCCTGGGTAACAGCTTTTGGTAGCCAGCAGAGCTCTTGCTAAAGGTGAAGATCTAAACTGAGAACCCGGCTCCAGCGTCCTGCCCCTTCATTGATCTGTATTCTTGAGAATTCTCAAGCTAGCTTTTCTGAAACACTCTTAAAAAAATGCTTTTAAGTTAAAATTTTTAAAAGAGAGAGAGAGAGAATAGCTAACACAGATTGAGTGCCTACTCTGTGCCGGGTACTAAGAACATTAGAACAACCAGTATTACCCCCATTTTGCAGATAAAACACTGAAGCAGAGAAAGGTTTAGTAAACTTGCCTAAGGCCATATAGTAAGTAGCAGAGCTGGGATCTGGCATATAGATGAGAAGTTGGATTTAACGCAGGATCCTGGGTATTAGGAAAGGGGTTGCCAAAACCAAGCCTGTGATGTCACTGCCCATACTGACTTCACTTAGAAAGGAAGATCCTTGTCTCTGGATGCCTGCAAATGCAGTCAAACAATGGGACAGGTCTTTCCCAGTTTCTGTTTTGACCCTCACAGGTGGACAGTGTTCTCTGAATAGAGGAAATCACAGTTAATGGACTGGGTCTGGCTCAGATGACCACGGACCCTCAGGATGCAACAAGCACTGCAGAGGGAGGTCTATTCTTGAAGGGGACATCTCCCCAGGAGCCGGACAGGCCCCTTCTACAAGGCTTCTGAATGACAGAAATGGTCCCTCCAACAGTTGGCTCTTGATTGAATGAATGGAGGGTGGGATGTCACCTTCCTAAAAGGGGCAAAGTGGCCACCTTAGGGGGCGAAGGCTGGAGTTCTCGGCTGAATGCTACGAAAGGAGTGTAAAAGCAATACAGCCCTAGGAGGACAGAAGTGAACGTTTTTCTCAGAAGTCAGGAGAGTGAAGGGAAGCCCGAGTAACCTCGGAGCAGTAAAACAGATGCAGAGAGCCGCATCCTGAGGGTAAGATTTATAACCGGAGACCTCAGCCTCCCTCCATTCTACATTCGATTCCAGCCCCCCTAAATCGCCACCCACAGTCGGGAAACTTAAAGCCTCCCTTTTCCAATCGCTCCCAGCGCCTGGATACGGGCGCTTTTCCGGAGAAGCAGGTGGGCGCCCCGGGAGGATTCTCCGCGGATGCGGACTACAGCACCCTCCCGAGCCGCCCTGGGACACGCGAGCCGCGGCCTCCCCGCGCCGCAGCCCTAGCCCGCAGCGGGGAGTCGGGCAGCGCCGCTCACCTCGCTCATCTCAGCGACCAGACGGGGCGCGCGGGGCGCGGCACGTGCAGGGGAGACAAAGGGCCCTCGGGTTGCACGGGCGACGGCAGCGAGTTGCCGGGCTCTGAGGCAGGGTCCCCGCTGGTGAGGCGGGGAGAGTCGGTGCAGAGAGCCGTTGTTCTAGTACCCGCACCCCAGCTCCAAGCGCTCAGATCCGCGCCGGGAGTCCCCTTCCGACCCTGTCCTGTCAGAGCCGCGCGGTTAACCTCCGCTGGCCCCACCTTTTATAGTCAGCGCCAAACCCGCCTCCAAGCCGACCAATAGGCGCTCTTCCTGCCTCAGAGTGACAGCCCCTCGTAACCAATGATGGTAGTCTCAGAGGTCTGCTGCATTTCCAAACTAGGGTAAGACAGAGAGCGGGAAGGAGGGGGAGACCGTCGGGGGATGAGCGGATGGAAAATGAAGTAGGGGGAGCAAAGAAGGAAGGAATAGTATAGGAAGGAAGGAAGGAGAGAGAGGGAAGGAAGGGGTGTGTGAGTTTGAGAAAGTGAAGAAAGAAGAGCTGGAAGGAAATCAAGAGGGTACATGTGAAGCAGGCAGCAGTGAATCAAAGGGTAAAGGGAAGAGATGTTGCAAATTAAGATTTAGTTATAGGATGGCAGTCTGAATAAGAGAAGAGTGGAAAGGAGGAAGGGAAGGAGAGGGACAGAGAGAGGAAGAGAGAGAGATGAAAGGGGACAGTGTTCTGTAGCAAAGAACAGGGAAAGTTTTAAGTGCCTGATTCGGAAGATTTTATTCTTAGGAGTTGAAAGACATTTTCAGATTCATCAATCCTACCTCCCACGTAATGCAAAAAAACCCTCTCCAGCAAAATGATGGTCCCCTAGGGTCCACTTGAGTAGGTAGTGAGCCTCCAAAAGTTAATTTACAACTGTTTACTCATTCAATCTCAATCTGTCAGTGCATCCTCCACTGTGCTCCACTATGGTGGAGAAACTATAAATAAAAATTAAAATTTAAAATTAAAAAAAAGGAGAGACTTCTTATGACCTAACACCTTTTGTTGCCATTAAAATAGATTTCACTCAATATGCAAGTCCTATCTCTTAAAGTCTAAATTTTTTCTTCCTGCAATTCAGGTAACAACCCATTTGGTGGTACATGTTTGAGCACCAAAACTAGCAAGTGGACTCTGCCCAGGTGTAGGGAGCAGATGTGAAAGATGAAGCCCAGAGCCCAATCTATACAGATTATTTTTCAGTAAGATGGAACTTTACTAAATAGTCACTATGTTGTGTAAGTTTTAAGGGAAAATATGATGAGCATAAGATGAAAAGAAATAGAACACCTAGGTAAAAGTCATGAACTTTCTGATAACTTCAACTACTATACCTAAATACCTAGCTTTGGTTTCTACTTTAAAGAAATCCTTTAAATGCTCTTGCCCATGATACTTCTAGACATTGTAAAACTTCTTAGCCCTCTTGAAGCTTCAGTCGGCCAAAGCCAAACACTTTCAGCTTTAGCTGTTACATCCTTTTTTTTTTAAATTTATTTATTTTAGTTGGAGGCTAATTACCTTACAATATTGTAATGGTTTTTGCCATACATTGTTACATCCTTTTGGTAGTTTCTTTCATGGCCTGCAATAACTGGCAGTCATTAACATGAGTCATTAACAGCTGAGCTTCTCTAAGTCAGCAACCACTGATCCATTCTCAACAACTATACTCAGATAAGACCTCAAATACCCTTTCACTAGCTAGACCCTCTGTGTGTGTACATTTTCTCTGCCACTTCAGAAACAGAGAAAATAGGAGAAAGATCATATCTTTTCCCCTACACCTGGGATCCTCTGACCTTCACTTTCCAATGGGAATCTAGTTGCCTAAGTCACTAAATTCTAAGTAGGCTAGCTCCTGCTCTAT
Organism: Dama dama; assembly: GCF_033118175.1. Lineage (NCBI taxonomy): Eukaryota > Metazoa > Chordata > Mammalia > Artiodactyla > Cervidae > Dama > Dama dama. The sequence continues at coordinate 9,904,125 of NC_083700.1, forward strand.
GCAGCCTACTCTCTGGCTTCTGCTACCTTTCTAACAAATGGATAATTAGCCTTGAAGAGACTGTCTTTAATGAAGCAGACCTCTCCAAAGTTTTTGAATAACGATGCAAGGATTATACAGAGACTTCAAAATCCTAGATCATAGATTAACAAGCTTTTTCTGTAACAGCCAGAAAGTAAATAATTTAGGCTTTGCCGGACCTATAGTCAAACTACTCAAGTCTCCCATTATAACTTGAGAGAAGTCATAGACAATATATAAACAAAATAGAAGTGACTATATTATCATAAAACTTTATTTGTGGACACTAATGTGTGAATTTCATATAATTTTCATGTGCTATGAGTGAAATACTCTTTTTCTTCTTTTACATTTTTAATGTAAAAACCATTCTTAGCTCACAGACTCTGCGAAAACAGGCGGTATGCCAGATTTGGCTTACGGGTCATAAATTGCTGATACCTACCATGTGCCATGCTGTGTCAAGTCACGTCAGTCATGTCTGACTCTTTGCGACCCTCTGGACTATAGCCTGCCAGGCTCCTTTGTCCATGGAATTCTCCAGCAAGAATACTGCAGCGGGTTGCCATTTCCTCCTCCAGGGGATCTTCCCAACCCAGGGATAGAACCCGAGTCTCCCGCATTGCAGGCAGATTCTTTACCATCTGAGCTACCAGGGAAGCACTATAGATGATTAAATGGGATATGATCCCTACCATAGATGATTAAATGCTCAAGTATGCCACAACAGTAAGTTGTATAGAAGTAAATAGTAATAGGTCTAAGAAGAATGACATTGTCTAGGACTGAAAGACTCAAAAGATTTCTGGAGAAAATAGGATTTGTGTTGGATAAAGGAAGGGTAAAATTTAGACAAATGGGAGAAGGAAGGCGGAAGGAGGAAAAGGTGTGGATCTGGCATCTGGGTGGTAACAAGAAAAATAATCATGAAAGAAGACTGAGGTATATGACGGGGAAGTTTCAGGAGATGTGTGACGGTCTTGAATATCAGAATAAGGAATTTAAACCTGATCCTCACACAAATGGCACTTTTAGATTATTCTTTTTAAAAAACATTTATTTGGTTGCACCAGGTCTTAGCTGTGGCATGCAGGATCTCTAGTTGCAGCCTGCAAACTCTTAGTTGCAGCATATGGGATCTAGTTCTCGGACCAGGGATCAAATCCCAGCCCTCTGCACTGAAAGCACTTAGCCACTGGACCACCACGGAAGTCCCTTTGGATTATTCTTGCAAGGTAAACATAGGACTGATTCAACAAGAGGAAGACCAAGAGCAGGGAGACAAAATGGAGATGCCGTAGTTTTTCAAACTGCAAAAGTCTGGGTGACTAGGAAAAATAACAGAAGAAAAGGGACAACATCAAGAAACATAAGGCATAAGGAATCAATAACAAGATTTAGGAGAGGATTCAAAGTGACTCTTGGAATTCAAGACCAGAACATGAGAATTTATTCAATTATTCATTGGCTGTTAAACACACATTATGGCCAGAACATATGCTCGGTGTTGGGAAAAGAAGACCCAAGGGATGAAGCACTGACAGCCTAGAAGGGGAGAGATGGTCATGTGAACTCAAAGGTGCAATATTATTATGGGTGCTGTGGTGGAAATCTGGGTGAGTGTGCTGAGAGTCCAGAGAAAGGAATAGAATGAGAATAATAATCTGAACAAGCATCAGAAGGAACTACTAAGAATAGCAAGACCCTGTGGATAGAACTGGAGTGTATTTGTGGAGACATTCACATACTAGAATAAGGATAAGTGAAATCAGATATGTAAAGGTACTCTGCAAACCATGATGTTAAAATGTGAGCTATTTTCACATTTTACCAGAGCCTTGTGACTAGATGCACTACTAGGGAAGCACATAGAAGAAGAAAGGTGGGAAGGTTTGAATTGAGTCTTAGGAAAAAAAAACACCTCAGTTTTCCATAACCAGTTGCCTTAGGAAAAACGCGAATCCAATAGAGGAGAAAGAAAAAAGAGCTATTAGAAGTGTAGGTGGAGAATTAGGAATGCATAATATCATAGAGGCTAGAGAGAAAAGGCATTTCAAAGAAGATAATTTAATTGTCAAGGAGTCAAAAGCAATAGGGAGCTTAATTGGGAGAAACATATGAGAAAGCCCACTGAAGTCAACAGGTCACAGATCTTTGATGAATTTAGAGAAAAAAGATCAAAAATAGATTACCAGTATAAAGGAAAGGAGGTATCCTGAATCCCTCTTGTTCAAAGAAGTTTTTGTGCCAAAACCTGGGAGGCCAAAAAGGATAAAGCAGGCCCAGGCTGGAAATTTAACTCAGCGGCCACCTGAGTGAGGTTGACCACATGTTAACTGCAAACAAGGCAGGTACGAACAGCAGGCAGCAATGGTTCAGAAGTCAGAAAGGAGTCGGGAATCAGACGAAAAGACTCATGAGTATCCTGTTAGAAACTCAGAACAGCAAAGGATAATCAGCTGTGAGAGACAGCAGCTAAGAGGGAAACAGGAATGTACCCAGAAGACATGTAACATACGTTACTAGAAAATGCCTGAAAAAATAGAAACCCATTAAGTATTTGCTTCATGAATGAATGCATTCACAAATAATAATATGATACCACATAGAATGAGCATGAGTTTGGAATCAGACCTCAATTCATATCCTAGCTCATTTATTCACTCCATAAACTTTTTTATTTGTGCTTGGAGTATACAAGACCCTAAGGATCCAAAAATGAAAGATGTACCTCTGGACTTCAACAACTCACAATTGATTGACAGAGTCAGAAAGAGACAATTGCTCTGTGATGTGATAAGTGCCATGACAAATGTGTGTGCAGATGTGTAGCTCTAACCCACAGGCTCTCAGAGGTGATCCACTGAGCTCAGACCCAGAGGGCAAAAAAGATCAGGAGGACCCGGGGCGGTGTTGGGGGCGGTGTGGAAGTGGGGTGTGTTTGGCAATTCCAACCAGACAGAATAACGAGGGCAGATATTCAGAGGTGTGTGAGCATAGCTTGCTCAGGGAGCTAAACGCTTTAGTACATCTAGAGCGAAAGTACGGACGTTAGGTCAGGAGAGGGAAATGGGTTGGGACAGATGAGGGCAGAGTGATAAATAGGGGCCAGATCATAAAGGACTTTGTGTGACATGCTAAAGAGATTGGATTTTATCCCAAAGATGATGAGAAGCAAATGAATTTTAAGTAGGAGAGAGACAAGATCAAATTTGCATTTTAGAAATAGCAACAGCATGGAGGATGGGTTGGAAAGAGATGAAGCTGGTCATAGACAGAATCATTTAATAATTAAATTCCACTACTTGCACTGATAAGTAGAAAATGATGAGGGCCTGAATTCAGCTAAGAGGTAGAGGGCATGTAGAGGCCAGGAGACAGGAATGACAGGGCAGGCATCTGATCATTTTTAAGGAGGGAGAGAAAAGGGGCTGGGTGACTCCTTGGCTTCCGGCTCAATATCATGGAGAGGATGGCAGTGGAGAGGAAGGAAATGAAGAGGGCGGAAGACTGGATATGTATTCACTTCCTTCCACGATTCAAGCACTGTGTAAGGATGTTTACATATATTAATTTATTTAGTCTTCACAACAAACTCAGCTAGTGGGTATCACTAACCCCTTTTCCCAAATAAGAAAAATGAAGTTCAGAGAGTTTAACTTACCAGGCTACAACCAACACAGATGTTTTTCAGACCTGGGCTGGGACAAGCATGATGGAAGAGGGCAAGGACATGAGTTAACCCTGAAAACCTGTCCACTGTGGATGCCACGGGCATCTTGCAGCACCTCCGGGTCTCAGTTTGCCCAAAGGGAGAGACCCTGGAACTGGGGGAGCATTCTGCACACAGAAGAGCACACTCAGAGAGGCGTGTTCCTAAAGCTGCTCCATCAAAGGACCGCAAGGTGAACTCCTCCGAGAGTAAGAAGGCTCAGGGCCAGTGAATTCCTGGAGAGTCCAGTGGTTAGGGCTCCATGCTTTCACTTCCAAGGGTGAGGGTTCATTCCTCAGTTGGGGGGAGAAAAACGGTTCAGGGCAATTCCTCTGCCCCAGGTGAAGGGCAGCCCTCAGCCAGAGAATCTCTCCTCTGGCCTGAACTCCTCCCTAATCAATACTGATCTAGGAAGAGCCTCCCTTCCCCAGTCTGGGAATGGCCCAGCCTGATAATATCTGACTCTCATGGAGCTGGGTCTCAGTGACATCAAATAGTTAGGAAAGGAGCAAAAAGGAAAAAAAGAGAGAGAAAGAGAGAAAGAAAGAAAGAAATTCAACAAGCAAGAACCAGAGTCAAAATTTGCACTTAGGTCTGTATGACTCCAAACTCCATGCTCTCTCTACTTTTGCATGTTGGGATAGTCACCAAGTTAGGTTATATAGGAGATGTTAGTTTGTGGGGAGTTGACAATGATTTCTATTTTGTTTTATTTTTTCTATTTTTATTGAGCTACAATTGACATATAGCATTGTATAAGTTTAAGGTGAACAGCATAATGATTTGATACGTACATATTGAAAAATGATTCATCACGTAATTATAATTTTTTTCCTTGTAACGAGAACTTTTAAGATCTGCTCTCTTAGCTATCTTCAAATATACAATATAGTTTTGTTAACTATAGTCACCATATTGTGTATTACAACCTCAGAATTTAAGTTACAACTAGGAATTTGTGCCTTCTGACCAGCATCACCCAAAGACCCTTTCCCCCTACCTCTGCCAACCGAAAATCTGATCTCTGTTTCTATGAGTTTGAGTTTTTTTAGATTCCACATATAAGTGAGATCATACAGTATTTGTCTTTTTCTTATTCTATTAGCATAATTCCCTCAAGGTCCATCCACGTTGTCACAAATGGTAGAATTTCCTTTTTTTAAATAACTGAATTAAATATATAATGTATCTTAAATGGATATAACATGATACATATATAATATTGTATATGTATATAATGTATATCTTACATCTCCTTAATCCATGTATCTATTGATGGCCAGTTAGGTTGTTTCCATGTCTTGGCTATTACAAATATGGCTGCAATGATCATGGAGATAGAGATATCTCTTTGTGATTTTTTTCCCTTCAGATATGCCCCTAAATGTGGAATTGTTGGATCACATGGTAGTTCTATTTTTAATTTTTTGAGGAACTGCCATCCTTTTTCCACAGTGGTTACACCAATTTACATTCCCACCAACAGTACACAAGGTTTCCCTTTTCTCCACATCCTTACCACCAATTGTTATTTCTTGTCTTTTTTAATTTTTTTTTTATTGAGGTATAGTTGATGAACAATATAAGTTTCAGGTGTACAACATAGTAGTTCATAATTTTTATATTTCTTGCCTTTTCATGATAGTCACTCTAGCAGATGTGAGATGACATCTCAACTGTGGTTTTGATTTGCATTTCCATAAAAATTAATGATGTTAAGCACCTTTTCATGTACTTGTTGGCCATTTGGATATCTCCTTTGGAAAACTGTCTATTCAGGTCCTTTGCTCATTTTAAAATTGGATTGTGTGGGGGTTTTGCTATTGAGTTGCATGATATTTTGGATAGTAACCTTTTAGCAGATGTGTGGCTCGCAAACACTTTCTCCCATTCCTAAGTGGCCTTGTCCTTTTGTTGTTCATCGCTCCTTCTGTGCAGAAGCTCTTTTGTCTGATGTACACGCTGTGCCGTGCGCACACAGTCAGTCAGTCATGTCCTACACTTTGCGACCCACTCACTGTGACCCGCCAGGCTTCTCTGTCCAGGGAATGTTCCAGGCAAGGGTACTGGAGTGGGCTGCCTTTTCCTACTCCGGGGGATCTTCCAAAGCAGAGATCGAACCTGAGTCTTTTACATCTCTTACATCTGCATTGGCAAGCAGGTTCTTTATCACCAATGCCACCTGGGAAGAACAAATTGTACTATTAATACTTGTTTTTTTTTTTTTCATTATGTTGCTTGTGCTTTAGGTATCATAAAGCTCCATTTTAGACATACTGAATTTGAGATGCCTATGTGACATCCAAGTAAAGTCATCTAATAAACTATTGGGTATAGTAGTCCTTGCATAAGTTATTTACACTCTCTGGCCTCAGTTTCCTCATCTTAAAAGGGATGATATTACCTATCTTTCAGGATAAATATTAGTAAGGATTCTTACACAGTACACTGCTCATAATAAGAGCAAACTAATGAAGCAATACCTATAATATGAAAGAAACATGATCTTTACCACAGAAGTCAGAGTTTGATTATATATTTCCTGTAAGAGCTAGGAGTTCCATTTACTTATGCAGTCTCCATAATCAGACAGTAAATTCTGTGATAATAGGAACCCTTCTCTTTCCTCCGTCCCCATAGTGCCTCACCAGAGTGGGTACCTAATAACTTAATGCTAGGGGAAACTGGCAACTGTCAAAGTGGATAGGGGCCCAAGTATGGAGGGCCCTATATTCCTTCCGTAGTCTCTACCCCAGTTGATGGTACCACTGTTCTCTCAATCACCCATGCTAGGAACCTGGAGTCATCTTTAACTCCTCTTCCTCTTTCTTTCTCTTCACCAAGTTCCAAGTACTTCACCTCCCATGTATTTTTCAAAACCCTCTCCTCCCCTATATCCTCACACTATCCTAGATCAGGCTTATTAACCCTGCATCTACTTTATGGCAAGAGTTCCAACTGGTTTCTTTGCCTCCAGTCCTGCCCCCAACACCCGGATCCATCTTCCAAACAGTCAATACTTAGATATCTACAACAGATCTGACCATGTCATTCTCCATTTTACCCTTTAAAAGCTTCCTGATGGACTTAAGCTGCTATCTCCAGCACACAAGGTCTCCCATGAACCAGCACTGCCTACATCCCAACCTCATATCCCATCTCTCTAGACTTCTCTCTTCCCATCCCAGCCTGAAATGTTATGCTCCAGCAAGAAAAGCCTGTTTGTGGTCCTACCATATCTGCTTTATTGTATCTGGCTTTTCCAACTTCTCAGGTTGCACCCTCTACCTGAACTACCTTTTATTTTTTATCTGGCTAACTCCTCATTATCCTTTAAAAATCAACTCAGTTGTCATTCCTTCAGAAAGCCTTTCCTGCCTCCTCCTCAACACCTCTTTGCCAAAGCAGGATTAAATGTCCCTCTTCTGTGGTCCCATAAAGCTCTGTGCATAGCATCATCAGTGATTTGATTATATTTCTTTTTGTGTGTTTTTTTTTTTTTTTTGCCTCACCACCCAGTGGGATCTTAGTTCCCCAGCCAGGGATCAGACCTGCACCCCCTGAATTGAAAGCATAGAGTCTTAACCACTGGACTGCCAGGGAAGTCTCTGGTTATATTTCCTTATATCTACTTAAAGGTCTGTCTCCCCACTCTGCACGTTTAAACTCCACAAGGGCAGGAGAGCATCTTATTCATCTTTTTTTCCCTTGGGCTTTTATTTATCTTTTTTATCCCTAGTGTCTAATATATAGGAGGTTCTCAGTATTTGTTGATTGAATGAGTGAGGGTAAATTCTCACAAGAGTCCCACTCAAGCAAAGATAACAACAGATGCACACACATAAATATGCAAGGACCGGATCCAAGTCTGTGCTCTCTGGAACTCGGCTTACTTCACAATGCAGTAGTTAAACATAGTTGGATGTTGTACCTACTTGAGATGAAGAGGACCTAAACGAAGCTCTTTCTAACCCAGGCTCTTCTCTCTGTCTCTAAGTGTATTTTTATGGCTCTAGGCTGAATTTGGTTTTTAACTCATTGTCAGAGCAACATTAGTTATAATTTAGTCCTTAACTGAAGAAACGAACAATATGACAAAAAGAAAAAATGCTGTATTCTAGTGGGAGAAGACTATATAAGTGCAGGAACAACAAATACCCATGGAGATGCGCACTGAGAAAGAACTTTCAAGGTGAAAAGATTGAGATTTGTACCTGACTGCAGTGTTTGCACGATCAGATTTATCCAGCATAGATTTATCCAACATAGTACCCATCCCCAACACATCCAAATAGCTTTTGATATTATTTTTTTCCATTCATAAATTTGAGAGAGAGTGTTGTATACACACATACACACTTTTTCTTTTCAGAATTCTCACTTTTTAATTTTCTATTTCTATTTTAATCAACTGTGGTTGATTCGGGTTTCCCTGGTGGTTCAGTGGTAAAGAACCCTCCTGCCAATGCAGGAGACATTAGATCCCTGTGTCAAGAAGATCCTCTGGAGAAGGAAATGGCAACCCACTCCAGTACTCTTGCCTGGGAAATCCCATGGACAGTGGAGTCTGGTGGGTTACACTCCATGGGGTTGCAAAACGTCAGGCATGGCTTAGCAATGAAACAGTAACAGCAACTGTAGTTGATTTACAATACTGTAGTTTCAGGTGTACGGCAAAGTGATTCAGTTATACATGTATCCATCTTTTTCAAATTCTTTTCCTATTTATGTTACTACAGAATATTGAGCAGATTTCTCTGTGCTACACTGTAGGTCCTTATTGGTTATCTATTTTAGAAACAGTCATGTATGTATGTCAATCCCAAACTCCGAATTTATATTTCCCACCCCCCTTTCCCCTTTGGTAACCATAAATTTTTCTATGTCTGTGAGTCTGTTTCTGTTTTGTAAATAAGCTCAGTTGTATCATTTTTTTAGGTTCTGCATATAGGCAATATCATACGAATTTGTCTTTGTCTGACTTACTTTACTCAGTATGATAATCTCCAGGTCCATCCATGTTGCTGCAAATGGCATTATTTCATTCTTTTTAATGGGTGAGTAATATTCCATTGTATATATGTGCCACAACTTCTTCATCCATTCATCTGTCAATGGACATTTAGATTGCTTCCATCCCTTGGCTATTGTAAACAGCGTTACAATGAATACTGGGGTACACGTATCCTTTCAAACCACAGTTTTCTCTGGACATAAGCCCAAAGAGTGGGATTGCAGGGTCATATCATAGCTCTATTTTTAGTTTTTTAAGGAATCTCCATACTGTCCTCCATAGTGACTGCACCAATTTACATTCCTACCAACAGTGTAGGAGGGTTCCCTTTTCTCCACACCCTCTCCAGCATTTATTGCTTGTAAACTTTTTGATGATGGCCATTCTGACTGGTATGAGGTGATATCTCATTGTAGTTTTGATTTGCATTTCTCTAATAATTAATGATGTTGAGCATCTTTTCAAGTGCCTCTTGGCCATCTGAACACACACACACTTTTTATACTTGCAAAAATATTCTTCAGTATTTATGGAGCACTAGACAACCATCAGAGAAGGCAATGGCAACCCACTCCAGTACTCTTGCCTGGCAAATCCCATGGACGGAGGAGCCTGGTAGACTGCAGTCCATGGGGTCACTAAGAGTCGGACACGACTGAGTGACTTCACTTTGACTTTTCACTTTCATGCATTGGAGAAGGCAAAGGCAACCCAATCCAGTGTTCTTGCCTGGAGAATACCAGGGACGGGGGAGCCTGGTGGGCTGCCGTCTGTGGGGTCGCACAGAGTCGGACATGACTGAAGCGACTTAGCAGCAGCAGCAGCAGTAGACAACCATGGTGAAGGCTCCTACTTCTGATTCTTAAACTTATTACTTAGAAGTCCTCCATCTTGGCTCCATACAGGACCAGGTACATAATTTGCAGGGCCCACTGAAAAATGAAAATGCAGAGTCCCTTTTTCAAACATCATTAAGAATTCCAAGCCAGTAGAAATAGCAGAGCATTAAAACAAACCCAAGATCCCTCTGAGCACAGAGCCTGTGTGACTTCATGGGCACACTCCCATGAAGCCATCTCTGGTGCACGAGTCCCCACATCAATCCCAAATACCTCTAACATTCTAGGGGCCACTCTGATTTAATTCTCAGCCCTCCCTGCTTCGGAAGTGGTGCCTCTTCCAGCTCTTTATAGATAAGCTCTTAATTAGGCCCCAGTCTCTTTTGAAGAACTTACCTTAGAGCAACAGTGTACAATTGTTACGCCTGTTCTTTTACTGTGGACATACCGCATGTGAAAAATCTTGTTGTCTCTCTCTCTCCCTCCGTCCTCTCAGCTTGTCCAGAATCCATACACAGAGGAGGCTGCAGATCTAACAGGAAACTCGGCAGTAGGGAGTCACTATGGATCTGATAAGGAGCAGTTTCTAATGAGTCACGAGGTCCCCTCCTCCTGCCAGGGTCCCTCCCCATGTGCCAGCAGCCAGCACCACGGGCATGCTGGGAAAACCTCCCACCCAAGTCTTTGCCCTGGGTCCAGAGTCTGTGCCCCATCTAGGTAACCGCTGAGAACAAAGGAGGCTACACACAACAGAAGTTCCTTGTTTTGCAGGTACTGAGGGCCATAAATCCCTAACTCTAAACACTGGCAGCTCCTGAGATCAAGCGGAAAGCAGGTCAGAGGGGGAGTCTGGGGAGAAGAATCCAGCACCAGATTCTGTGGCCTGCAGGTTACATGCCGTGTAAGAGGAGCAGGTAGGAGATCTTTCGGGGGGCAGAGATTCAAGCAATGAAGTGCAGTGCAGGGGGTCAGGCCCAGGGGAGGTTTGGGAAGAGGCTCTGTAGAAGGGGGGTCGAATGTCAAGGGGGGTCTAGAGCTGACTGCTAACCCCTCCCAAATTCAGGGGCCTGTGACAGCCACCCCAATACCTGAAGCCATGGCCAGTGGGGAAGATGAGCCGAGGAACTGCGCAGTGTGTGGGGACCGGGCTACAGGCTACCACTTCCATGCCCTGACTTGTGAGGGCTGCAAGGGTTTCTTCAGGTGAGAACCTCCTCCTCAACACAACCAACCTCCCAAACTGCCTGCCAGGCAGCCTTTAAGCCTCGGCACACACCAGGGCTTGTCTGGCTACAGCACTCTTGCTTCTTGGAACCCAACCACCCTGTAGCTAGCAGGTGACCCACTGGCAACCTCCACACTGTATAAACACGTGGCAGAAGAACAGAGGGAGGCAGAGTGTGAGTCCTCTGGACACAGCCCCATAGCCAAGTGTACTCACTACCTGCAAAGCACCAGACTAGCGTAGTCTATAGAAAGTATAGACTTTCCTGACTGTGTGCCCCATGGCAATGCTTGAGATGTATTGTGTCCTCCCTACCCCTAGGGACTTCTGGACACAGCTCAGATTAGCCCATGTCACCCTAGATTCAGGATTTTAGTTCCCCAACCAGGGATTGAACCCAGGCCCTTGGCAGTGAAAGCACCGAGTGCTAACCACCGGACCACCAGGGAATCCCTACCATAGATTCTTTGGGACCATATCATTGTAGCCCCTCACATACCCACCTGCTTGCTGCCATCCCTGACCCTCACAACGTCTGTCTCCACAGGAGAACAGTCAACAAAAGCACCAGCCTCACGTGTCCCTTTGCTGGAAGCTGTGAGGTCAACAAGGCCCAGAGGCGCCACTGCCCAGCCTGCAGGTTGCAGAAGTGCTTGGATGCTGGCATGAAGAAGGACAGTGAGTTGGCCCCCTACCATCCCAAGAATCCACTGTGTCCCCCCCCACCCACCAACTATGCTTTGCCCGTGTTCCCACAGCATTATTCTCCACATGCAAGACAGAGGAAGCTTTTTGAAACTAGTCAGACAATGTCTCTACCCTGCTCAAGATCTCCAAGGGCTCCTCATCTCTCTTGTGGTCCATGGTCTCACAGACCCATGTCTGCCATACCACCTCTCAGATTTCACTTCCTCCTCTTCCCCTTGCTCAATCCATCCCAGCCACACTGATGTCAATGCCATTCTCAAACATACCAAAGTACCCTCTCCTGGGGACTTATGTAACTTATACTTGCACTTGCCATTCCCTCTACCTGGAATGCTCTTTTCCTAGGTATTCTTATGCCTTGCTTTTTCTCCTCTCTCTCTCAGGTATAGTGCCTGTGACTTACTAACTATTCAATGATTGATTTAATTTTTTTCTCAGTGCCAAGTAATTAGGTTCAGCCCCTAAAAGACAATGTAACTTGTAATAAACTTAAACTAACAGAAATCAGCTTGCCTAAGTACACTCAGCTGAAAACTGGAGAGTCAGTATTCACCAGACCCTTATTTTCTCTGTGACATCACATTACTTTTCATCATGGAGCAGTAGAAAAGAAACTGTAGAAGTCAAAAAATCTTGAATCCAGTCTATATCACATCAGTATTTTGTGACCTTGGACCTGTAACTAGAATGTCAGCCTGTGTTTCTGAAAAACATGGAAATCACACCCGCCCTCTCTACCCATGGGATTGTTTCATTCACTGAGACCTAACCTCAGAAGCTTTGAAATTGTAAAGCTATTGCAACACAAGGTGATATTTTTGGTATCACGAGCCCTCCCTCTTCAATATTCCCCCAGAAGCCAAACATCTCCTAATACTTTCCCCACTTTATTGTCCATCCTTCCTTTCCCTCCCACAGTGCATTGTTTTCTGCCACAGTGTCCCATGGGTCGGAGAAAATGTACAGGAATCCCCCACCACCTGGAGCCTCTGGGACTCCAGTCCAGCCCAAGGAAACCTCAGGAACTCTCCTCCCTCCTTGTATCCATTGTGCAGAGTGTCCAAGGGTCTCAAGCCAGGGGCTGGCAGAGAGATGTGCTCTCTGCTGGTCTCAATAGCTTTGTCACATCCCTTCCCCGGGCACAGTGATCCTATCGGCAGAAGCCCTGGCATTGCGGCGAGCAAGACAGGCCCAGCGACGGGCACAGCAAGCGTCGATGCAGCTGAGTAAGGAGCAGAAAGAGCTAGTCCGGACACTCCTGGGGGCCCACGCTCGCCATGTGGGCACCATGTTTGACCAGTTTGTGCAGTTCAGGGTGAGCATTTATAGGATTCAAGATGAAATGACAAAAAGGGTGCCCAAGGAGGCTGGCCTGAGGGAGGGGACTGTGTGCCATGCCCTGATAGAGGACAGGACTTCTCCAGAACCCCAGCCGAGGCAGACTTCTCAGCCTGGAATCCTTCCAAGATAAAGCTGTTGGGTTAGTCACTTAGTCGTGTCTGACTCTTTGTGACCCCATGGACTGTAGCCCGCCAGCCTTCTCTGTCCATGGGATTTCCCAGGCAAGAATATTGGAGTCGGTTGCCATTTCCTCCTTCAGAGAATCTTCCCAACACAGGGATCAAACCTGGGTCTCCCATATTGCAGTCAGAGTCTTTACCGTTTGAGCCGTCAGATAAAACTAGAGATACCTAGAAGAGACCCCTAGCACTGGGGCCTCTCACTCAGGCTCTGATCTCTGCAGCCACCAGCTCAGCTGTTCATCCATCACCAGCGTTTGCCCACCCTGGTCCCCGTACTGCCCCTGCTCATGCATTTTGCAGATGTCAACACTTTCATGGTACAGCAAATCATCAAGTTCACCAAGGATCTGCCCCTTTTTCGGTATGTGACCCCTCCCCATGCCTTTCAGGAAGAAATTGCTCCAGTAAATTATAATCCCACTCCATTAAAAAAAAAAAAAAAGTCACTAACCAAACTAACCCATCCCTCAGCCCTTTCAAGTACCAGATCTTGAATTCTCAGCTTGGCTTTTAAGCATCTCAATAAGAACTGGGGGTTCCTCTCCCTCTCTGAAGTTCAGCCTAAAGTGCAGGTTTCCTGCTTCTTACAGGTCCTTGCCCATGGAGGACCAGATCTCCCTTCTCAAGGGAGCAGCTATAGAGATCTGTCAAATTGCACTTAACACCACTTTCTGTCTCCAAACACAAAACTTCCTCTGTGGGCCTCTTCGCTACACCATAGAAGATGCAGCACAAGGTAAGATGGTGCTCGGGCAGTGGAGGGCATGCATCCCTTTGGTAGGGTATGTGGCGAGGTGACCCGCAGGCTCCTAAGCCTAGTATCTCCCACAGCGGGGTTCCAGGAAGAGTTTTTGGAGTTCATCTTTGGCTTCCATAGGACACTGCGCCGACTACAGCTCCGGGAGCCTGAGTATGTGCTCATGGCTGCAGTGGCCCTCTTCTCTCCTGGTGAGCATCCCCCAAAGCCCAGAAACTTCCATTCTACCACCTCTGCCCAAACTCCCAGTTCCCTCAATCCATCCATCCAGGCCTTGTAGTCTCCAAACCTGTGGAGTGGGTCTATCCCAGTCTTGGCTCTCCAAGCCACCCACAACCTCCCATCTTATCCTTCCTCACTCCCTATCTTACAGACCGGCCTGGAATAACCTGCAAGGAGGAGATCGACCAGTTGCAAGAGGAGATGGCGCTGACTCTGCAGAACTACATCCAAGGCCAGCAGCCGCGGCCCCGGGACCGGTATGGTGGGATTGGGCATGTGGAGGCTGGGTGAACTGAACTCAGGATGAGTACTTTCACTGTCCTTTCCTTTGGAACACCAGGGCCCCTGGGGATCTAGTCCTTCCCTCCCGTTTCACAGAGTTCGGTATTCAAATGGCTCCTACTGCTGTTTCATCTCACTTTTTCCAGATCTTTTTATTCAGCAGAGATGCAAAGTGGTAGCTCACAGGCTCTGTGTAATAGCATTCCTGAGATTGATGACATCTATCACCTCACCAAGCCAACCTCTCCAGACTAAAGCAACCTTATCAAGAGTCTTGTTCACTCTCTCGGCCCTTCCCCTCCTCTCCATTGGTCCAATTCCTTTAATTTTTCGTTCCCCTTGAAGTTATGGTCATTCAGTTTCATGGTCAAAGCCAGTCCCTGGTTCCACAGTCCATGAGCTAACCAGGCTCTGGGGCACACTCCACTTCTGTGTTGCTTATTCCTGAATGTGCCAGTTTGATCAGAAGAGGGGTGCGTTATCATACCAAAGAACATACCCACCTTCTAGAACCTGCTCTACAAGGCCAGATCCACACAGTTGAAGATCTGGCCAAGGCAGGGGTTTCTTCTCACTTGGCCCTCTGAGCTCTGGGTTCAAGAAAAACAGCATGGTGAGAGAAATCAGTGTCACATAGAGGCCCCTTTGGAACTTGATGTTCAGACCTAGCTTCACTGAGAGGCAATTCAGGGGGTCAGGGCCTCAGGGCAAGACTCTTAGCTGCCTTATTTCTCTCCTCTTTCCCTCGTGACCACAAAGGTTTCTATATGCGAAGCTGCTGGGCCTGTTGGCTGATCTCCGAAGCATTCATGATGCATTTTGGTACCAAATCCAGAACATCCAGGGACTGTCCACCATGATGCCACTGCTCCAGGAGATCTGCAGCTGAGGCCCAATCTACCTGCTTCCCCAGCCCCACCTGGACACGTTGGACTGGAAAGGGGAGAATCCTGGGGCCAGAGACTGCAGACAGTAAACAGGGAGCCCGTTGGTTGCAAAGAAAGATTAAAGCAGTAACTGCCTCTTCATGCAGTAATAGGGAGAGTGAGGGGTGCTGTGGGGACAAAGTTGTTCTCTGGAAGCACAGAAGATGGGGAAGGAGGAAGCCTCAGGGCTAAGAGGTAAAGAAGCTCCTTCTGGGAATAGGTGGGCCCCACTTTCTGAGGTCAAAGATTTAGCCCTTCAGTCCTTCTTTTCCCAGTTTGGGAAACTCTGGGATGGAACACAGGATGGGGAGTGAATCCCATGCAGATTTTTCTGCTCTGAAGAGAAAGAGGCTAGGAGCTTTAATCCACAGAGAAATAGAGGAGGTGGGAGTGAGGAGAGAAAATTCAGCCAGACATACCCCTTAATTCTTCTCCCCTAGTCCAGAGCCATAAGAGCATGGGAAGATGATACTGGACTGATGGCAGAGGTGGGAGACTCAAACCACTGCCTCAGCAGCTGCCCCTGTGGCAGCTTCAGTTCTGAGGAGGGTGTGGTCCTGTTCCCACTCTGCTCTTGGGACCCAGAGGTCACCCAGCAAGGTGGGCTCTGGAGAGGGCTCTGGCCCCAGGACACCTGACTCGGAGGCTCCAACTGTTGTGTGGGCTGGCTCTGGGGTGACCTCAGCCCACAGTGATGCTAAAGCCACAGTGGAATCTGTTGCGCCAGTGATTAAGGAAGGCTCCGAGGGCAAGGGTGACAGGCAGGGGGGGCATCTTCTTCTCCAGCACAGCACCCACACACCAGTTACTATCCACCAAGCCTGTTGGGGAAGAGAATACACACTATGTTATTTAACAGGGCTTGGGAAAAGGGGTCAGCGGATTTAAGGCGGCGCTTCCCTCCCACTGCCCGCCCCAATCCCTCAGCACTTCGGAATATCATCTGAACAGCCCTCACCTCTAAATACCATGTTGGCCTGGGGCAGAGTCAGGTGGTAACCAAAGGAGAAGGTTGTGTCTTGTAGCCTTGTGTTTGCTTCAAACTCCACTCCAACCTGAACCTGAGAACGGTGGGCAAGGATGGGAGACGGATCTGTCTCAGTGAAGACGAGAGGAGTCCTGACGGGGGACTGGCAGAATGAAGGCACGCATGAAATGTATACATAGTGTGGGCAGGAAAATCAGCAGGGCCTGTGGGGGTCTGCAGGGACTTGTTGGGGGTAGGGGATGGGGTTAGTAGACTAACCTGTTCATTTGCCCTGTGGTAATAACTTGCATGGGCCCCACCTGATCCCACATTCAACGTAGCTACCCAGTGTACGGCTGTGAAAACCAAAGTACAAGAGAAAAAGACCGTTACTGCAATAGAACACAGGCCAGAGCCTCCAGCCAAGTCCAGAATGGCCCTCCCCCTCACTGCTCTTCCTCACCCCATACCCGAGTACTTCCCAGCCAGTGTCAGGATGGCCCCCTCTTCGCCCGGCCGCCGGTGATAAACTAGCTCTCCTCCCAGCACCAGCCGATGAGTGAGGCTCTGCAGGAAGTGAGCGACCATGATCACTGCGGGGGAGTGGGGAGACCCGGAGTCAGTCATAGAGACAGGCCTGCTCTCTCATTCCCAACGGCCCCCGCCCCAGCCTGCCCCCAGAGCTTCTTCCCTAATCCCTGAACTGTACAGACAATGCAGAGCCATAGTCAACATCAGCAGGTGGGTGGCCAGGACCGAAAGAAGCCTGTACCCATTCCTCACCTGATTCCCCAATCAGGTCCGGATTTCCTAGGGTCAGAGTGGCTGTGTAGTCATCTCCCCGATACTCGCCATCAAACTGCCAGGTCAGGAACTTGGCCTGCTGCGTCTAGATAGGGAGAGCAAGAAGTAAAATCTCCCTCTCTCTTTGCAATCACTGCTGCCTCTGCTCCTCTCCCTCAGCCACCAGGGCAGAACACTCGAGGAGGAGAAAGAGGAAATGCTTCAGTGGATGAAGGCAGGACCCGCGGTCACCTGAAAGACAGCCTTGGCTCGGAGCCGCTCTGCCAAGAGGAGCAGGACCTGGGCGTTGAGGCTGCCACTGCTGTCCATGTCGCCCACCAGAGTGGGGAACACCTGTGGAAGAGTGTCCACAGTCAGTAACACGGAGCGGAGGGGCCCCACTCAGCCGCAATCCACATGTAGGATTTCTTTAACAGTAAGCAGCACCCCCTAGTGGAATCACAAAGACAAACTCCCAACTCATCACACAGATATGTTTCCCCCACCTTCTCCCATTCAGAAGAAACACAGAGGACATACCCTGCCCATTCTTCCCCATGACAAACACATTTCCTCCTCCTCTACGCCTGAGTCCCAGCTGGGCTTTGGGGGAGATAACCCAGGGGAGTGGAGCGCTCACCTCAGTGGGACTAAGTTGCCAGTCCCCAGCATAGGCCGCATGAAGATGATAGCCGGGCAAGCCCAGAGCGCTCATGTGCACAGTGTGAGACACCTGAGGAAAGAGAAATCAATGCAGGAGACAGCACCCCTGCTCCATTTCAATCCCCCATCCTACCCTTCATCTATTCCCCATCCCGCAGGTCTTTAAGAAACCCAAACATTCCAACTTTTACAGAGGGTCACCGGATTAAAAGCAACAAGTCCCACAAGCAAAGGAAGTCAAAAGTGCCCCATATCCCTCCTCTTTTGTCCCATATAGCCTGGCTAAGGGGGGAGCACAAAAGGAAAGAAGATCCAGGGACAGGCAGGGAGGAATAGAAAGGAGGGGCCAGAGAAGTGGGAGCACCTGGAAATGGCTGCTCAGAACCTTGTTGACAACGAGCTTCACTCCCTCCATCTGTGCTGGGAATACATCTGAAGGGAGGGGAGGGGGAAGGGAAGGAATAAGCAGACAAGGAACCCCTACCCCACGAAGTAGTCTCCCCTTTCAATCCCACAGAAGTGCTTTGGAGGAGCTGACCTCAAGTCCAGCAACAGGAAATGCTCCACTCCATGGGGGTGCCTGATCCTCCCTGAGGCTGCATGCCCCAGCTGTGATCTCCCCTTTTCTGCTCCCGTCACTGGACACCCGGCACTCAAGACCCCGCCCTTCTCTGCCCCTTCAACGTGAGCCGCCCAAATGCCTCGGGTGTCTGCTCACCTTTGCATAGCCGGTGCAGCTCATCAAAGCTCCCAGGGTTGGGGAGAGGCTCCTCTCGACGGGGGCTCCGGCGGGGCAAAGCCCCCATAGGTGCCAGGCCCAGTGTGTTCCCCATTTCAGTAGAGAGGTCAGGGAGGGGCCGGGGTTCGCCTGGGAAAGGACGCTCTTGCTCCCTCTACCCTCCACGGGCCCCACCCCCCATTATCCGGCTCCCCAGCCCCAGAAACTTCCACATAGTCCAACGCTAGACCTGGAACGGGAAAAGTAGGGGGGGGAGGGCACCGGTGGGGAGCTTGAACCCCAGGCACACTCCCATTTCATCTTTAATCCCGCTGTCACCCTTGTAACCTCCCCCACTCTCTAATCCTAGACTCCACCACAGACTTTACCCAGCCTCCTAGTCTTTCTGCTCTTCACCCCTAGGCCCTATGGCGAGGCTTGCAATGAGGCAATAACCCTTACCTTCTCAGACCATCATGCTGCCCCTTTCCCCCAGGCACACCCCGGTCATCTTGATGGGGGCAGCCATCTTGACTGATGGCACAACTGCGGCTTCACGCTGCACCCCCAGCGTGGTCACGGACGCCATCTTGGAACCGGGCGACAAAAAAGATTTCAGAGACCCAACCCTCCTTGATTGGGCTCCGCCCAATGGATTTAAAAAAAAAGAAAAAGAAAAGGCTGCTTGGCTGCCGAGCATTGGCCAATAGGAAAGGAGAACGCAAAAGAGTGGCCGACCTTACGTCCAGAGAGCTCCAACCCCGGCACTGCGGGGACAGGCTGTACTTGATTGGTTAGGTCCTTAGATCTACTCAAATAGATGGCGTTAAATTGCCCTGCCTCTCCAAGGTCGGGAAAAATCTTTTAACGAGCAAGACACTAGAGGGAGCGTCTTGGGGCCTGAGTCACTGAAGTTCCCTCCACTGTGTAGCCTGGAGACATATAGCCTGTGAAAGGTGGCCCAGGGAAGACTGAATACTTCTTTCGAACACTGATTCATACCTCTCCTAGGGGCCCCGCCCCCACCCAGACCCGTACGAACCCGTGGGGACTGCTCTTCGCAGTCCTTCACAGTACACAGTACACCCTCAAATGAATTCCATTCATAGGTACAGCTCTCCGTAGGAAACGGGACTCACCCTCCCTCCTGGAGGTCCAAACCTTTTAAAGTTCACCCTCTTGTCCGCTCTGTAGAAAGGGAATGGGTGTGAGAGTTTGGGGTAGAGGAGCAGGGGCAGAGTTCCAGCAGTAGTCCCTGAAACACCTGACCTCTGAAGTTGATCCTTCCTTCCCTGGTTCCCTAGGAAAGAAAGAAAGTGAAAAGGTTCCCTAGGCAGAGTTGGCAAATAAAATCGAGAAATATAGGCTCCTGCCCTCAAATGCGCTCCGCTCCAAAGCCAGGGACAAATTAGTGGAGCGCCCTTTCAAGCACTAAGTGCTCCACAGGGGAATAGAATAAAAGATAGATAAAATAGATAGATAAAAGATAGATAAAAAATGAAGATAGAATAAAATTTCTTAGGCTCTGGTCGCCTCCCCTACTAGCTCTCACATCACCACTCCCATCTCTTAGGAAGAGGTCAAAGGATGAAAGATACAAATACTTGTGATATCTATTTAGCTGATTTCACCCAACTGCCTTGGGCCTGGGGAATGCATCTCTGTCCTCCCTCATAATCAGGACAGGGACAAGGGCCAGGACCTTGGTCGGAGGGATGTTATGGCCCCTGCTGACTCATATTGACTGACCACTGCCTGGAACTGATAAGGGGATCGAATGCCCAGAGACCTTCAACCTTTATCCTGCCAGAGCACTCCAATGATGGGAGGGTAGGGGGGTGGGGAGGGGGTGTGGGGTGAGCAGCAGCTGCTTTCTGAATTTGTTTTATTGGGGGTGGGCTGTGCTTGCTGATCTGCACTCAGGAAGGGCATTCTGGTTCTAGTGTTTTCTCCCCCATCTCATTCATTACACATTAACTCAAAAAAGTACAGAGTCGATCACACCTGGCCTCTGGCCCTGATCCTTATTCTCCTAACCCGTCTTCCCCTCACCCCTGTCCCTGATTTTTTATTTTATCACCTCTCTTCTGTGCCCCGATACCTCTCTGCCACGTTTCAGTGAATGGGGGTAGGGTTGGGAGATGAAATTTACCCATAATGGTACAAAGATACCAAAGGCTGAGGTCATTAGATCTGATACATCAAAGTTTTCCAGGAAAAAACAGAAGAAAACCCCAGAAATCCTGCTTACTGAAGGATTCAGATCCAAGGACTACTGCTCCCAGGTCCCAAAGGAATGAATCTTGAACAGGACTAAAATGTATCCCCTTGGCATCCATTAAGGCCCTGCCTCCGACCCCATCACCAGGCATCTCCCATATGCCGGCCTCTCCTCCCCCCACTTCTCTAACTTGTTTACTCCATCATAGTCCCTGCCCCACTGGACTCCTCCAAAGTCCTTATCACCTGACGGGGTGGAGTGGGGAAGCCTAGAGATATATAGCCCCTGCCTCCTCAGCCAGGCCAGACACAGACGGCAAGGACGGCATCGCTGACTAGGTACAGTAAAGGAGTAAGAGGCGAGGGCAGCATTCAAAGATTTAAGTGTAGAAAAGGGGGGAACCGGGTCAGGGTGGACGTGTAGGGAGGGGGTCGCTGGGGAAGGGCTGAAGCCCATGCAGCTTCAGTGACCTCCCCTGCCCCCAACTTCACAGGCCACTTTCCCTACCGTTGACACCATGAAGCTGCTTGCATTGACTGTGCTGCTACTGACCGTCTGTAGCCTTGAAGGTGGGTGTGATCTGAAGAGGGGTCCCCAGGGGGAGAAGGTGCTTAGGTCCTAGCCGCCCTTCTGTCTGTGCTCCTATGCCCAGGTCTGGCAACCAGAGAGCTTAAGAGGAAATGCATCCCCTCTCTAACGCCCAGAAAACCCATCCAAAGACCTGGAGTTGGATGCCTGCTCAGGGAGAGGGCTGAGAGCTGAGGCTGAATGCTGGCAGAGATGTGGGACTCATTGCTGGGGACCCACCTGAGAGAGTGTGTGTGTGTTTCTGTGTGTGTGCAGGCGCTCTGGTTCGGAGACAGGCCGAGGAGCCGGATCTGCAGACCCTGGTCTCTCAGTACTTCCAGACTGTGGCCAACTATGGCAAAGACCTCGTGGAGAAGGCCAAGGGCTCAGAGCTTCAAACCCAAGCCAAGTAAGTCTCAGCAAAGGGGGTGCAGGGACCAGGGGGCTGTGGAGAGAAAGAGGGAAATTGGGAGATCCCACAGAACACTGGGCTCAGGGCTGGGGGGCTAGGGAGGATGAGATCTAAAAATAGAGGAAATTCCATCATCACCCTACAGATCCCTCAGACCTCTTAGACAGGTAGGGGCAGCAGGAACTGGGCTTCGAATTTCTATCTCTATGGTCTGTTCCTCTGCCCAGTTAAGAGCTTGCCTCCCCTCCTGGGAGCTTCACCGTTCCAGGACAGACCAGGCACTAGGGTTTGGGGCCTTGGGGCTCACCTCCTACCACAAGAAGGCCAGTACCCGCCCATCACCCTAACTTCTAATCCCTCACGTTTCTAGGGCCTACTTTGAGAAGACACAGGAGGAACTGACACCCCTGTTCAAGAAGGCTGGGACTGACCTGCTTAACTTCTTGAGCAGTTTTATAGACCCCAAAAAAGAGCCTGCCGCCCACTGAGGTGTCCAGACCCTGGTCTCCCATCCCTAGTCTGTTCCCTGGGACACCCACTGGCCAGGCCCGAAACTCCTCGCCCTTCCCACTCCTTGTTTTCTACAATAAACTTTGCAGGAATTAAGTTGTGAGCCTGGTCTGTTTGGGGAACCAGGAGAAATAAGGGTTGTGGGGGAAGAGTAGGAGGAAGAACAAAGAGAAATCTGCTTCTAACAGGAAAGGAATTTTGGTGTGAAGGGGTGGAGAAAGGGTTGATGAGACCAGTGATGGAAATGTCAGGGTGGGAGGTGCCGGTGACTCTTCTCCAAACCCAAGAAATCTTTTTATAGGCCTGGGAATGGCCTAAAGAGACTTTGCCTTGGACATGATACCTTGAAAGGCATGAAAGATTCATAATCTGAATCCCTAGCTTCCTAGAGGTCACAGGAAATAAGAGCGCCCCTCAGAATTTCCTCTACCACACTATGAAGAGGAAAACACTTCCCCAAATGAGCTCAGAGGTGTCACCCAAGGCCCCTTCCTTCCATCTGAGCCAGGGGACACCGTGCTTCTCCCCTGAAAAGAAAGTGAAAGTCCCTCGGTCGTGTCTAACTCTTTAATTCTCCAGGCCAGAATTCTGGGGTGGGTAGCCATTCTCTTCTCCAGGGGATCTTCTCTACCCGGGGGTTGAACCGAGGTCTTCTGTGTTGCAGGCAGATTCTTTACCAGCTGAACCACCAGAGAAGCTTTCCCTGGAGGTGCTCTAATCCTTCCGTTTAAAACCTCTCACCTAGACCCCTGTCTGCAGAACACTCATTCCAAGTATCTCCCCCACTATTCAAAGTGTTAGTCACTCAGTCGTGTCCGACTCTGTGACCCCATGGACTGTAGAACACCAGGTTCCTCTGTTCTCCAGGGGTTCTCCAGGCAAGAGTACTGGAGTGGGTAGCCTTTCCCTTCTCCAGGGGATCTTCCTGACTTAGGGATCAAACCCAGATCTTCTGCACTGGAGACAGATTCTTTACTGTCTGAGCCACCGAGGAAGCCCCTCCCTTACCATTATCTGGGTGCTGTTCATAGAACTGGCCTAGATTCTGGTAGCTATGTTAGAGCCTAGAACTAGCAGACACGATAGCCAGTTCAAGGCCTGACAGTTCTCCAACTTGGTGGACATGTAGGACTTGAGAAATTCTGGTAGCTGTGATCCCTGGGTTAAATCAAAATGGGACATAAGTCAGGCTGGATTGATGCAGGAGATTTACAATCCCCAAACAGGAAAATGGGCATGTCCAATAAAAGTTTGTTTCCACTTTATCTTTAAAATATTTACTTCCCTACCCTAACTCATCCTTCATATCTCATCTGAAATCACCTTTTCCCAAGACATCAGAAATGGCTCTAATTTCTTCTGTATACTTTTTAAGACTTTTATTTTATATTGGAGTATAGTTGATTAACAATGCTGTGTTTCAAGCACATAGCAGGGTAATTCCCTACATAGCAGGGTATACATATTCCATGTATCTGTTCTTTTCCAAATCCTTTTCCCACTTAGGTTATTATAGAGTATTGAACAGAGTTTTCTGTACTGTACAGTAGGTCCTTGTTGGTTATCTATTTTAAATATAGCAGTGTGTATATCTTCATCCCAAACTCCCAATCTATCCCTGTCCGCCTCTTCTGTATATTAATCAACCTCTTCAGTCTCACCTTCTAGCCCCTTACCACTCAAAATTACTTTCTTCCCCTTTCTTTCTCAGTATCTTTTTTTTTTTTTTTACCCTGCATGTGGCAAAACATGCAGGAACAGAGATCTGTTCATCACTTGCAAGATGACCTTGGATAGATTAACCTCAAAGAGCCTGAATTTCCGCACAGGGCTAATGAGATCAAATGGTATAAGCTGAAACACAATGAGAAGTGTCAGGCACCATGCAGTGCAAAGTATTCCCCAGCTTGGGGTGGGGGTAGGAGGGGAGACAGGGGTAAGCCTGAGACCTGGGCCCATCTGGACAGGGCTGCTGGATCAGAGGTCGGAGTGACAACGTCAGATGGGACTCAGACACTATCACAGAATCCTGCCTAGAAACAGGACCGGCACAGACAAGGGCCATCCGTTCGCCGCTCACTCATGCACTCAGAGGAGCTGGCCTCCTACCTGGACCTGACTTGTTCCCCTCTGCTTTATTTGCTTGCATGCTCAGTTGTGTCCGACTCTGTGACCCCTTGAACTGTAGCCTTGCAGGCTCCTCTGTCCATGGGATTTTTTGGGTAAGAACACTTGAGTATGTTGTCATCTCCTCCCCCATGGCATCTTCCTGGGCCAGAGATCAAATCCAGATCCCTGTGCCTCCTGCATTAGCAGGTGGATTCTTTACCACTGTGCCACCTAGGAAGCCCTCCCCTTTGCCTTACCCTCCTCCAACCCCAACCTGGCCCCCTGAGGTCCCTCTTGCCCCAGAATCCACAGAGAACATCTTCCATTAAACCTTCTATTGGGAGTCTCACACAAGCATTTGTCACACCTTCCCTTCTGCACGTTTGGCTTTCCAGCTCTGCTAATGCCCACATGCATGTGTAGTATGAGATGTGCTTTCACTGCTCCCTGTAGCCCACTCTGATCTGGATTGGTGACTATCTGGGGTTGGATAGCCAGGCCTGCCTGCAAACCAACCTTGTTCCAGTTGTCATACACAAAGGGCCATGCTGGGTGAGAAAGTCATTTCTTGGGTTTGACTGTTCTGAATGTGCCTAGACTCCCAACACATTACTCCTTGCTCCAGCTCCTTGTTAGAGAACCTGGGGGTCAGGAGTTTCTTCCTTCCCCCAGTCACAGTCAGCATTCATCCCTCAATCAAGTAAAACCCTGAAGTCTATTAGACTATGAGCTCTGGCAGGTCAGGAACTGAGTCTGCCTTACTTGAAATGGTATCTTCAGTATCCAGCCTAGGCCAGTAGAGGCTGAATAAATATCTTAAATGAATGAATGAATAGAGTCCAGTCTGTGGTGTCTTTATTGATGTTAGTCCCTTCCCATTGTTTAGTGGGACCTGGGGATGGGGGGAAGAGGGGAAGGGTGGCATAAAGGGGTGCGACTAGAATATAAACATCAATGAAGAGCTTCTGAGGTCTTTGATGAGGAGGAGGAATCACTGGTGATTATTAATGGGGGGCAGAGTGTCATCACAGGGGTAGGGTCAAGTGGCATTAATGGTGGGGAGGCATGTGTGATGCTAGCCACGAGGGCTGGGAGGAGAGTGTTAGAAGGAAGTGATGAAGGGCGTCTGTTCTAAAGCTATTGTGGTGGTTTCTCATGCTTCAGGGTCTCGTAAGTCTCCTGGGTCCGGGTGCTCAGGCCCTGGAGATAGAGGACAGTCAGGAGCTTGAGCCCATCACTGGGCCTGCTAGCCACCCCCGCAGGCTCCACCCCTTCCAAAGGTCTCTCAAAAGCCCACCCTCTTCTGCTGACTTCCTGGACAGGGGGTAGGGGGTGGGAGGCAGGTTCACTTACCGTGTAAATGCCATCGGATTTCTGTCGAGGCAAAAGGGGCAAAGCATTAGAGACCGACATGTCCTACAGGACCCCTCAACATCTTGCCCTCCCAGGGAGTATTTGGCCAGGAGTGACCGGTTCCCTCAGGCTGGGGCATGAACGCACATCTGCCCACAACACTACAACACACATATACACACAACATTCAGCTCTCTCGTGTACTCGTGGTCACTCTCCACTTGACTCTTCCTCGGTGCCTGCTGAATATTTCCCTTGTGACTTGGCTAGCTGGCAGGGTGAGTAGGATGAGGTGGGAGGGGGTCTCTGAGGCTAGACAGATCGGCACCTGAGTCCCATGCCCCCCCCCAGAGACCAGAGACCCCAAGGCTAAAGCCCCAGAAGGGCTGCGAGCCCAAGCAGCTGCAGACGCCCCTCTGAGGCTGGGTTCGTACCTCACTGGCTGCAGCTGCCTTTCGCACCTGCAACTGGAGGAGAGGCAGGTCATTAGCAAAGGTGAAGTTCGTTGGCCCAAACCCCCTCCAGACTTCATGGGGGAACTTCCAATCCCCTTTTCCCCATTCCTCGAAGCCATGCGGCCACCAGCCTCCCACCTCTCCTTCCAGCCCTCGGCCCAGCCTGCCCCTGTCTTACCTTGAGTCGGCAGTAGAGGAGGGTGAGGACAATACCGTAGAGAAACAGGATCGCATCCAGGATATAGCAGAGTTGAGGCTCCCCCAGGGCCTCTGAAGGGACAGAGGGTGCGCATCAGGTCAGGGGCAGCAGGGAAGATCTGCTGCTCAGAGCAGAGAAGGGAAGGGCTCTGGGAGGTAGGACGGGGCCTGAAGGAGCACCCTCCAAGGGAAGAAACTTCATCTTCCTCTCTGGATCACTATTTCTCTTCCCTCTCTGTCTTCTCCCTCACCCTAGGGTAGGGGTAGGACAAGAGTGTGAAGGGATCTGTTGTGAGGCAACTTATAGTTTCTGAGAGTTGAGAGCCTTCCCCTTTTATCCCCCAACCAATTTTTTAGCACTGTGGGTTCCTCAGGCACCACTGAGCACTTCATAGCCCTCCAGGGACCCATTTGTGTTCACTGGGCTGAAAACCTCAGCCCAGAGGAGTAAAGTGAGGGGAGGCAGTGACAAATTTCAGCAAAGAAACCACAGGGGTGTCTTTGCTAAGTCCTGTGACCTGTGGCTGAGGGCTGGACAGGAAGGATGTGAGCTGAGGAAGGGAGGGAAGGCAATCACTCTATTATTGGTCATCTAGCCTCAGCCACATTGCTTTCCCCCCTCGCCACCCCCATCCTGAGACACTTAAATATATAAAAAAAGGTGCCTGCTTTCCTTGGCCTTATGGATACCAATGGCTCTACACACACGGTTGGCCGAGTGTCTCAGCACAGGCTCAAGGGAATGACTGCAAGCTGAATGGATTCCGGCTCCGGGTACTCTGCCCTGTTACTCACTCTGTGCCACTGAGAGAGGAAGTTTTGTGCAATGAAAAAAATCAAATAAAGCCTGAGCTCCAACCTCTATCAGCTCCGACCCCTATCAGAAGAGCTCGTGAGCATGTGAGATATCAGTTAAGCGCGTTTTGTGCTGTGACGTTTCTTTCACACACAGTATTGCATAAATCTCAAAACTACCCCTTGAGGGAAACATCATCGCCATTTTGTAGATGATGAAACCAAGCCCAAGGAAAGTAATTCTTTAGGGCCACAGAGTTAAGGGACAGATTTTTAATTCAAACCCAGGTTTCCCATTTTTAAAGCTTGCACCCTCTCTTTTATGCCTCAGTGGCCCTGCTACCTCATCTCATGGCAGCAGACTGGCCCCTCACTTAGACCTTCCCTCCACCTTCACTACCGGGCTGGTGGAAGTCCATCCCACTCCATCTTTTTTAATTTCCTCACTTCCCTTAAGTTTCACTAACCTCTTCCTCCCTGAACCCCAGCTGTGACTGTCCGTCTTCAAAAAACAGACAACTCCAAGAGAGCAAGAAGTGAGAGGTCAGAGAATGATGGAGCCTCAGAACTGCAGAGGCCTTCCTTTTCTGCTTCAATATTTCTCAGCTGATGCTCTCAGCTCTCTAGACCTGAGCATTGTGTGCCACCCACCCTCACGTCAGCTGTGCCTTAATGAAAACCCCTTAGAAGCAGCAATCGTGTTTAACTATCCTTGCCTGACCCCTAAACACAAGGACAGGCCCCTGCCTTCCTAAAGGGGGCTTTATAATTGTCATTTAACCAGCTAGAGATCAGTTCCCAATGAACAAGACCAAATGCACCCCAGAGAAAATGCTCATCATGGGAAATGGAAGCTTTCCCCCGGACCAGCTTTTCACGTCGTAGAACCACTCCTCTGCCAAACTGAAGCCTTATGTGTGTATTAGCCCTGAAAAAGTAAGAAGGGGACAAGAGGGAACAACCCCTGTGCTGTAATGGGGACTGGATGGAACCAGCCTCAGGGTCTTTGTGTCCACCTGCCCCATGCCGGCCTCCCTCCGTCTGTTCCCGCCTTGTCCCTCAGACACAGGCCCTTGGTTCCCACCCTGGAGCCCAGCTCACCGTCCCTCATCAAACCTCTCACCTGCTTGTTCAACCAAAAGGAGTAAGAGCAGGAACACTGCTGGGATCATCCTGGGCAGGGGCTGAGGGGCCGAGAGCTGGGGATCTGACGCTCCGCGGGCACTGCGCAGCTGTGCTGTGAGCAACTCCCTGACCACAGAGTTCCCCCCTTCCTGCCACGCCTTCCTCCGAGCTCTGGCCCCTTCCCCTTCCTGCAAGAGAACGAGCAGCTCCCGGAAGGGCCAACCAAGGAAGGGAGCTAGGAGGTCTGAACTCCCGTGCCTCCGTCCTTCAATGACCAAGCCCCTGTCACCATGGAAAGAGGGGACGCCTGTGCTTGGGAAAGGCTATCTAAAGCCCCCTTCTCACTCCAGCCCTGTTCAGAGACAGAGCAGTGATAAACTGCCCCTCAGGATTCTCTAAGACCCTATGATAACCCTTCTCTCCCATCTGGAACTCTGGACCCCGTCTTGACCTGAGGAGTTTATCAATTATTGTGGGCAGCAAGGTTTGGGCATGGGGGGGAAGTGAGGGGAAAAGAGGAAATGGGGAATGGAGAAGTGGAACAACAGTCAGAACAGGGGGTGGAGATGAACAGGAAAAATTGCCAAGGACTGAGTCTAACAGAGAAGTAGATGGTTAAGTTTCTCTTTAAAGTGAAAGACAGTACGATACTGGGAAAGACAAACCAGAAATTTGGGTGTGGGGCCAGAAGGTGGCTAATTTATTATAATTTCTCCTTTTCTAGTACATGCACAGAAAGCCTGACAGCTAAGCATTCATGTACATGTATACACACACACACGCACTGGCCTATTTCCAACGACGGAGAGGCTCCACAGAAGGCAGGGAGGTCCAACACTGTTCCCCTTCTCACCGATCTACTTCTCCAAACACAATATCTTGGGTACCTAGGAGGTCAGGGGAAGGAGGAAAAAAACTGATGTTACCAAGGATCTAGAAGTCATTACAGTGCCCAGGAGACTGGGGATCTGCGTCCACGCCTGTAGTCTGCTGAACAGAAGTGTTCGGCTTCTGTTCCCAATCAGAGCCCCAAAGTCCCTTGACTAGAACGCCTCCACCACACAACAGGCCTTGTACCTATGATGGCAACGACGTCCGCCAACATGTGTCCCTTAGACATCTTGTCCAGACCAGCCTGGAGAGATTAAGACAGCAAGTATTAGGCGAGATAAGAAAGGTGGAGAAGGAATGAAAGTTCATAAAGATCTCAACCAAGGTCACTCATTATTGCATTCACATATTAAGAGTTAGAATCACTGAGGTTGGTTCTTACCAGATGAGCAAAACCAGGAGCCTTGATCTTGCATCGATAAGGACGGCTGCTACCGTCAGATACCAGGTACACACCAAACTCTCCCTGTCCAAAGAAGGTTGGCTGCCTTCATTAACAGGAAGAACATTCTTCTCTGCCAACAAAATCCTTTCTATTCACCCTCATGTCCTCTCTTTCACCGATCAACGAGAATTTAATTGCACACCTGTCTCCAGTCACCCACTGCACACACTGTCGCTCCGTTCCCTTTCCCGCCTCACCTTGGGAGCCTCGATGGCCGTGTATGTGGCGCCTGGGGGAACCTGGTAGCCCTCAGTGTACAACTTAAAGTGATGAATCAGTGACTCCATAGATGTCTGGGGAAAGGAGTAAGGGAGCGTCAACAAGCCAGATCCAAACTATATGGCAGGCCTTTGCACACACACAACATAATCTCTACCCCAGGGAGTCTAAAATCCCCCACGTAAGTCAGTGAGCAGAGAAGATACAGAGAGAGGAGGGTATGGGAAGTTAACAATCTTACACAGTGAATTCTTTGAAAAAGGAAAACTGAAAAGTAGAATTTAATCCAAAGACACTCCTCCCCAGTCACGGCCCCTTGTCGCCCCGCCCCCCTTTTTTCTATCCCTGTAGCCAACTTGGGCAAACTTCGGAAGATGCTGAGGGACAGGGAGGCTGGCGTGCTGCAGCCTGTGGGGTCACGGAGAGTTGGACACAAGTGGGCAACAACCTTCATTTCTGCTCGTTTCGGTGGAGACACTTTGGCATCATCAACCTTGATCTCCCCAGGAGGCATCTTGTTCAGACACTGTGAGATGATTCGGATGGACTGGCGCATCTCCTCCACCCGACACAGGTATCTGAAGGAGATGAGACAGACTAAGAACAGGAGACGAGCAGCCAGAGGACCGGAGGTGAGGCTGGGAGAATGCGCTGGGCTGAACTGAACAGTGCTAGATAACTTTCTTCAGTCCCCTAGTGTGGCATCTCTGCTTGGCCTGGGCACCTATGTAAAACTTAGTCTTCTGATTTGAGTACTGGGCCCTTTCCCAAATCCTCTCCTAGTTTTCTCAGACTATGTCCTCTAGTATTTCCCTCTTTTGCTACTCTCTTGAACATTTTTTTGGAGGTGAGAGTCAAATTGACTCAAAAAGAAAATGGTAGCAAACTTTTCTTGGGGTCAGTAAAGAGCAATGGAATTTGAAGCTTAGAATCTAATGGAAAGAGCACTGGATCAGGAGGATTCTAGTCTCAAGCACTACTGACAGAACAATCCCAGGCTAATCTCTAACTTTTGTGCTTCAGTTTTTTCAGCTATAAGAAGCGGCCAAAACTAGTTCTATCCAAGACATAAGGAGAATGTAAGGGTAAAATAAGATGTCACATGTATGAAAGTGCTTTAAAAAGCAACCTAATTTAATACACACAGGTGTTCTGATAGATACTAAAAAGTATGAGAAAAAAGAAAGTAGCTAAGATAAAGGTTAGACAGGGAAAAAACCAGGGGGACAATGAGCTAAGAAAGAATTTGGGCCTTACCTATCATAGCAGTCCCCTCGAGAGCCAATAGGCACATCAAACTCCACCTGGTCGTAAACATCATAGGGCTGGGTCTTCCGCAGGTCCCACTGGATGCCTGAGCCCCGGAGCATCACCCCACTGTAGAGAGTGTAATAGAATCAAGGGTCACTTTCCACAAACCAAGAAAGGAGGCCTGCTCTTTTCCTTAGGATCCCCTCTCCCACCCGCACACTCTGGGCATGGGATAAAAAAACCAGCTTGGCAAGGCAGGTGCCACTCCTGAAGCCAAGATATTAATCTGGAACCCACCCGCCCCTAAAGAGAGAAGTCTTAGTCCTCCCACCTAAAACCATAGTTCAGCGCGTCTTCTGCTGTTACCACCCCAATGTCGACGGTCCGATTTCGCCAGATCCTATTGTTGGTCAGCATCTGTCGACCAAGAAAACTGCTGTATGAACACTACTCAAGACACTCCGCAGACACCTCTGTGTTTCTTTACAACTGAGGACTAAAAGCCCACGAACCCTTCTTGGGGGAAAAGGGATTCTTCCCACTGACGCCTATCTTACCTCCTCCAGCTCATCAATCCGAAGAGAAAAGTTCTTAGAAAACTCATAAATGTCATCCATAAGCCCAAGGGGTAGGTCCTAGAAAACAAGTGGAGGATCAATGCTGAGCATAGAGCCTCTGCTGAGGAGAGCCAGCTCTGCCTCAGGGGCACAGGGCTGGCGCTTCCATCCGCGGTGCTGCCCTCCAGTGGCCACGGAGGGTACATGCAAGCACTGGACGTTGCGGCAGGCCGGGGCCCGCTCACCTGGTGCACACCTCCGGGCCGGACGTAAGCAGCATGCATCCGGGCTCCAGACACTCGCTCGTAGAACTCGAACATCTTGACGGGACACAGTGAGTTAGTGACAAAGTCCTGGGTCCCCAAGTCCAACACCATGGTGGTTCACTGCCCCGCCCCCAGCTTTCCGGGCCCAGCCAACACTTGACAACACAAAGCTCCTTAGAAACATAACCCAGGGGAGTCCCTGGTGGAAAAGTGGCTAAGATTCTGTGCTCCCAAGGCAGGGGGCCTGGGTTCGATCCCTGGTCAGGGAACTAGATCCCACGTGCCACAACTAAGACAAATAAATGCAGCCAAATAAATAAAAATATATAACAAAAACTTAAATATATACATACACATTACCCAGATTAAATATACCTTCTCCCCCTAAATGTTCGCATTCCTTTTATTCTTATATCCTTCATACCTTCTCTATCCCAGGTACCTCCTCCCCTTTTCCCATCCTTTCCGCCTCCTCATACCTTCTCCCTTTCTTCAAACATCCAGAAGAAAGGGGTCATAGCCCCAATGTCCAGGGCATGTGTGGTCACAGCCATGATGTGGTTCAGAAGTCGAGTGATTTCTCCAAAGAGCACTGTAGGGAGGTGAAGACAAGAAGAGCTGGGTATAGGAGCCAGGGATCCAGGCTGACGGAACGGTTCTGGGGTCTGTATACTAGGCTCTGGTTCAATGCTCCTAAGACGGGGGACAGAGGCGCTACGCTACACTCACAATGGGCCACAGGAAGAAGGGGACGGGGCATACCTCGGATCCACTGTGCACGAGGAGGAGGCTGGATGTTGAGCAGCTTCTCCACGGCCAGTGAGTACGCCTGTTCATTACACATCATGGATACATAGTCCAGCCGGTCAAAGTATGGAAGGGCCTGGGAAGAGGGAGAAACCTGGGTCACATCTAACAAGCCGAGGAACCCTCAGTCCGGCTGCTAGAAGCGTTGTTCTCACTGGGCATCAGAGGTCAGTGCTACGTAAGTCCTCCCGATCTTAGGAGTCTGAGAAAGGCCGGATGAAACACACAGAAGGGGTGAGGTCGGGGGGACCCTGATCTGTCGGGTTTGCCCATTTCCACGGTAGAAACACTCCTACAAGGTCCCACTTTAAACTACCAACACTACGTAACTGAACATGGGCAGCACAGGACAGAGTAAGACCATCACACAGTATTTCCACTACACAGATATCAGAAAAGCAAAAGCCTAGAGAACATGGCACAGAAAAGTGCAGTACAATAACAAAGCCGGGGATTTTCATACTTCTTACCTGGATTTTTAATATCTTAAACTGCAAGCTAGCATCATTTAATTTTTAATGATAGCTGTGTTTAACAACTGACTCACAGAACTGAAAATTTAACACTCTGTTCTTGCGAGCCAGTATGAGCTGGCTGCAGCACACCACTGCCAACCTAGTCTTCTGGGCCAAGCGATACCTCTGTCCAAGAAGAATGTCTATCTGAGATACTGACGGAGAAAGGTAATCTTAGGAGGAAATTAAGGAAGCGCAAGAAGGATGGAAAGAGACAGAAAGGATTCATCCACAGTACCAAGAAAGCTAAGTTCCAGCTGTTTGCTTCGGTTTCCAGGAAGGAGGCGGAGCTAAGACGCCTCTCTTTGGAACAGCCAGTTCTTGCCCTGACGTCACTGTGATGCGGGATGAAGCTACAGGGGTTAACTCTTCGGACAGTGGGGCCAGAAACCATCACTGCCGGGACTCTTTGGGGGGAATCACATTCTAGGCAGCTGCTTCTAAATCCTAACCCCATCGTCCTGTTATCAAGAACTTTCTTCATGACAGTAAGAAGAAAAACTTCAGATTCCTATCCCAGCATACAGTTTCTTCAAATCTGACCCTTACTATTTGGGTCACAGAGTTCTCCAAAAACAGCAAACTGTCAGAAACTCCCTCCCGGTCACTCTGACTCACTGAGTATTTCGAAAACAAACTTAGAATGCTGGAAGATACAAGAATCAGCTGTTAGTCCTGGGAATCTGACGTCTCTCTCCTCTCTCCCTGACCCCAGGGACACCAGCTTTGACGTACTAGTACGATCTAAGGGCAGGGAAACTGAGGCACGGGAGTAAAGGTACAGGGGCCAGCCAAAAGTCAGCCAGAGAAGAGTGAGGAGTGGAGCTTTGGCTCCAAAGCCTTTCTGCTGGGTAAACCAAATCCAGATGATTCAAGTCCAGCATCCCCTGCTACATCTTGCCATCCTCCCAACCAAAGCTGTCCTGATAACCTCAACAGGGTTCCCTCCCAACCCCCATGACACCCTCCTTCTCTGGGCTTCTGGGGCAGCAACCTGGCAAAGCCCCAGGTTAAAGCACCCCCAGTCCCGTCAGCAGGCCCCATTCACCCCCACACCTGCAGATAGGTCTTGTATTCAATGAGTTTCTCAGTGCCTCGGTGCAGCAGCCCGATGTGAGGGTCGCACTTCCGCACCATCTCCCCACTCAATTCCATCACTAGCCGCAGGACTCCATGGGCTGCTGGGTGCTGGGGCCCAAAGTTCAGGGTCAGGTTCGACACCAATGTGTCCTTTGGAGGGTCCACATCTGAGAAGTGGGAAATAGTTGAACCAAATGGTAATTCCTTTGAAAACCCCCAAAAGACAGCAAGGAGGTAGCATCTCCCTGTATACCTTCCATCTCACCATTCCATATCCTGCTAATTTCCCAATCTTTAACATAACCAAGAAGAAGACCATCAGCTGGGCAAAGGGAAGGGAGACCTAAACTTTCTGATGAGAGGGAGAGGGACCATGAACCTCACCCTTTCCATGTCACTCAGAATACCTTAAAAAAAAAAAAAGATAGATAACATTCACACAGTCTCTGTAATATGCCAGGCACTACTCTAAGCACTTTACTTACTTTAATTAATTTAATCATGTCAACAACCATATAAGTAGCAACTATCTTACTGAAGACACTGAGGCCAGAAAGGATAAAAGAATTCCCACGGAGTCAGTAAGTGGCAGCTTCAGGATTTAACTCAGCCTGGGCAGCTTCAGACTCCACACTCTTAACCACTAAGATACACTGCTCTCCAGCTGTATCTGCTGAATGTCCCACTAATTGGGAAATGTATATTTCATCCTTACCACTACTAATCGACAGCTGGTACCCACAAGAGGCTTACTATTTAGTCTGGGAAATAAGTATGTGTGAGAAACTAGTAACACAGGTCAGATTCACAAGGTGCCAAGTAAGTTGCTTAGCTAAGTATTTAAAGAAAGGAGAGAAGACTGTGATGACTTTGTGGAGGCAAGATACAGGCCCGTCAATTGAAATTCCATTTTAACTTTCAGCCACCAGTTCAGCTTTGAAGCTGCTGCTTGATATTGAAGTGAAGTGAAGTCGCTCAGTTGTGTCCGACTCTTTGCGACCCCATGGACTGTTGCCTACCAGGATCCTCAGTCCATGGGATTTTCCAGGCAAGAATACTGGAGTGGGTTGCCATATTGACACTTCTTAAATACAGGGAATGAGTCAGATAGGAAGAGAGAAGAGGCATCCTAGGCTATGGAATAAACATGTCAAATCTTAGAGGCAACGAAGTATGTATCTGTGGAATTCTTATCTACCAAGAGGCAGAAGATTAGTGTTGGCAGGCAGTGGGGGATGTGGTTCAATTATCAGGATTATTAGAAACTTAGGGAGGACTGAGCACAAGCCAATCACTACACTAAGTGGTTTATGTCACTAACATCTCTTTTAATGTTTACAATAATGCTATGAAAGTAGGTACCTCATTCACTAGTAAATGGAGGGTTGAGATCTGAAACCAGACTCTACTCAGGCAACCAAAATTCTTCACTGTGGGCTGTGGAGTCAGACAGACCCACATACAAATCCACCTGCGTCCTCAATCGCCTTTTAATTTCCCTACACCATGATTTCCTCAAAACTGAAATAATATCACTCTCACAGGGTTATTGTAATGACTAAGTAAAATAATGCATAGAAAAAACACTCAGCACATGATAAACACTCAGCTATTATTACTGTTAACTTTTTTGAAAGGTACCTGGAAGTTCCTCTAAAGGTTTTTGAGCAAAAGAATGAATGACATAGTATAAAACAATGTGTGGGGAAGATAAAGGTGATGACACTGTATAGGACAGCTGAAGGGGAACTAGATCAGTACAGGAACCCATTAAAGAGATTCCCAAGATAATCAAGGTCTAATATAAAATAAACCAAACCAACAAAGGGCAAGATAACCAGGTGTGAAACATTACTATAAAAGGAACTGCATGGTTTGGTGACATATTGAAAATAGACATGGAGGGGAAGAAAGAAAAAAGAGACAAAGGTGACTAAAAAGTTTCAATCCAAAAAAAAAAAAAAACAAACTTTCAATCCTAAGGGATTAGGAAAATGAGGGAGTCATTGATCAAAATTAAAAATCACAAGAAGGGCTAGTTTTATGGCGGGGTGTGGGGGAGTTTCATATTTAGAAAGGTTTCATTTGGGTGCCCCTGGGAAAAAGCTCCTTTAGCAGGAAATATATTAAACCTCTGGAAAAAGCTGAAGCTAAAGATATCAATTTGGTAGGGATCTTCAAGGGTTGTCTGGAATCTCCTCTTTCTTTTCCCTTGGAATATTCTATTTGATAAATACCCTATGATCATTATTATCATATGCAGTGAGTTGCAAGTAGACTATTGCAAGCAAAAAGAGTTGGGGGCTAAATTTTGCCTCAGACAGACAGCTCGAGAGCACTCAGAAATCAGGGCAGGGCAGGGAGGTGTGTGGGTTGGGACAATGACCCTGGGCACTCACCATTCCAAGGGGGAGGTTTCCAGTGGGCTGTTTCCTTGGTGGGGTACATGATAGCACCTCCATACTGCTCTGCCCATTCCACATCTGGCTGCCACTGCCGAGCGCCTCTGGGGAGGCAATGACAAATCCTAGGCAAAAGGCCTGAGCAGTGCTCGGCTCCCCTGTTCCCATGCACTTTCACGTGGGCCCCGGGCAGGGTGTCTTGGATTCATCAATGACAAGTCCCTGACAGAGCTGTGTAGCTTTGGCAGAACAAACTGGAACTCTAGAGGTTCCATTCTTACTAATAACTTATTCCCGGAATCACTTCACCCAACAACCCTATGCATGCAAAGATGGGGATCCCAGGTCCTTTAATTTCTGGTCATATTCATGGTTCCCATCTTAGTGAATACGAATCCGAGAAATGTATTTATTCAAGGTCAACCGAAGAGTAAGAAAAGGGCGGTGGGGCATGCTGTCTCCTTGGCTCTGCTCAAGGTATGGCCAGAGGGATGCACTGAGGCCCGGGGATTCTTGGTTTACGTTCCTCCTTTAAGTCCATCGGGATTGCTTTCCTTTTCTTTCACAGCGTCTAAGGAGACTTTTCACCAGTCGCACCCCAGCCCTGATGGGGTTGGGAGAAGCAGCAGGGCGTTTGGGGGGTGGGTGACATTACCACTAATGCTGAGGGGCAGAGTCTCCCTCCAAATGATTTCATCCCTGGCAGATCGAGCTGAAACAATCTTTCCTCCCTCCTCCAGAACAGGTACCACTGGATCCTGGAACCCGAGAGAGCAGGCCAGGGAGAGGGGTCACGGGCCTGGGTCATTCTTTCCTAGGGGTCATAGGGCCCGTGGAGTTCCCAGAGTCGAGAAACCCCAGCCCTGGAGACAGCGCATCGGGCGCCGCCCTTGGTCTCACCTGCTGGGCTGAATCGGCAGTCGGGCCCCGGCCCCGGGCCGCAGCACCTGGGCCGCGACGCCCCGCAGGCTGCACAGAGCCCTGAGCGCCGCCATCTTGCCCGCCGGAGACGGCTGGAAGGAGAACCTGGCGGAAGTGCCTCCAGCGCGCCTCCTTGTGGGCTTCCCGCGTATTGGCGTCACGCACCCGCCCTTTTGCAAGCTGGCTGGGTCGCCGATCGCTAACCTGACAACATCCGGGTTCTGTGCCTCGGCTTCACTTTCCCTTAAACACGGGAGGCCGGGGACCGTGCTTCACACCGCTCCTGACGGCCTCTTCAAAGGCTGAGCCAGAGAAACTTGCCACCGCTGCTGCCGGCGGCAGCGGCTCCCCTCACGAAGCCCCGCCGCGCTGCCCGTGCGCGCCTGAGACGGTGTCCTGCCGCCCGGTGCCAGACGCACACTCACGTGGAGCCCCTTCCCCACTGTCTGCCTGCGCCGCTCTGCTGCTGCGGTCCTGCCCTTCTAGGGGAGCGCCAGGCTTTGCCAGTTACCTCCTTATCCCCAAATCCGAAAGGTTTGGAGCAGAGGGAGCTAGCTAATTTCCAGATGGCCTAAATGGGTTAGGGGAAAGGGGCCCAAGTGGGACTGGGTGGGTCTGAGAGCTCCCGCCAAACCTAAATGAGAAAAGAGTAGGAGGCCAAGGCCACCAGCATTGGAACATGCTGCTGGGGTGTGTAGAAGTCACCTCATCCAAGCTGAGGAGAGGAGGTCCCCTGTCGGTGACCCTGATATCTGCCAGCTTTCCAGAACCTACAGAATTACAGACTCAGGAAGGGCCCTTAGTGATCCCTAGCACCCCACTTCTATCCCTGGTCAGTCTCTTTTACCTCATGTGTTTCTGACCTGGCCTCTCCCCTGGCCAATGGCATAGAAATGTGGTACCATCAGGAGTCTGATCCCAATTCTGTGTGGTAGAGACAAAGAAGAGTTTTCCAGCCTTGGATCTTGTTCCTGTTCTCTTGGCCTCTAAGCTGAGCTCCAACTGGGCCACCCATTGAGTTTGCACATCCCTTCCGCTTTTGGTCTGGACAGAGGCTTTCCCCAGATATCCCCCAGAGAGGGTCCCTGGGCCAGAGCCCACCAGCAGTGCAGCAGGGTGGGACAGACAGACCAAGAGAGTGGCAGACACAAGTAATTCTTAGCTACAAAGAAAGAGGGGAAAGCCAAACTTCTAGTTGACCTAATGGGAACTGTACCAAAGGGTGGGGCCATATCCTGCACTGTGATGAATGAAACCTGGAAAGACTGGGCAGCCCCCACAGAGCCAGGCAGAGGCTGTGCCTCCCTGCCCCCTTCATTCCCCACCCGCTCCCTGGGCCTTGTCTCCCTGAAACACAGTGAATGTGGTAATAGTGTGGAGAATGAGGTGGGGACTGCATTTTTTTTTGCCCTAATCCAGCCTAAGAGGAGCTTCTCCGGTGGCACAGCAGCGAAGAATCCACCTGCAATACAGGCGATGCAGGTTCCATCTCTGGGCCTGGAAGAGGCTCTGAAGGAGAGCATGACAACCCACTCCAGTATTCTTGCCTGGAAAATTCCATGGACAGAGGAGCCTGGTAGACTAGAGCTGATAGGGGTCGCAAAGAGTCGGACACAACTGAGTCTCACACACACACACACAC
The DNA here is from genome assembly GCF_033118175.1 of Dama dama. Classification (NCBI taxonomy): domain Eukaryota; kingdom Metazoa; phylum Chordata; class Mammalia; order Artiodactyla; family Cervidae; genus Dama; species Dama dama. Next base: position 9,943,226 of record NC_083700.1, read on the forward strand.
ACACACACACACACACACGTTCGTATCAGGATAGATGAGAAGTCAGGATGGACTCTGGGCTGCTTGGCCCTGGGGGCAACTTGAGCTAGGGTGAGGGACCCTAGGGGGCTGCCTAGGACACTGCATCTTTTGTGCCTTCTGCCTGCTGCCAGCACCCCCACACACACACTCACACACTGCTGCTGCGGCTCTAAGGCCCTTTGTCTCCCACTGCTTAGTCACCCCCTTTGTCCTCATCTCAGACGGGGGTAGGAAGGGGTAGTAAGAGCCCTCTGGTGATAGCTCCTCTTGCCCCTGCCCCTTCTGGTCTCCTAGCCTTTGTCTGACTCCGGCAACGCCAACCCTCTCCACTTAGGACCAGGGTCAGCGTGTGTGGTGGGGTCCACAGGTGGGTGTGGCAGTCAGAAGCTGGTGGGTGATACAGGAAGTGATGGGCACCAGGGCAGGTATTAGCAACCTGAGCAGGAAGGCAAGGGGAGAGGAAGTATTCTGGCGGATGTGATGTGGAGGACAGGAGGTGACAAGGCAAAGAGTGAATAGGGGATGTGGGTAGGGGCAGGTGGCCCACCTCTGGGAAAGGAAAGTGCTGACTGTACTCGCTTCCTGGGGATATCCTGGGGAAAGGAGTGGCTGTAGCACGGGGGAGCAGAGATCGCCCCTACTTCGGAACCCTTTCCTTCCTCGCCTTGAGAGTCCACCCCCAAGACTCCTTTGCAGAGTTCTCTCCAGTCCCGAACCAAGGGAATCATTTCATTTCCTTTCCCAAACATCACCTCTTCCTCGCCAAGCACTCTCCCCATCCCAGGCACTGGGTTTCTGTTTCTCTCAGTACCCGAAGTTCCCTATGTACACAATGCTGCATCCACTCTCTCCTTCCCCATGGGGAATGAGAAATAAAGATTACTAGGTATTCCAGGAAACATTGGGTTCTTAGGAAAAGTGGGGCCAAAAAAAGGGAACCAAGTGGGGATTCCCTCTGATGGATTGACACAGGGTGCATCTTGAGCAAACAAGTCTTTCCTGTGCTGGGGGTTGACTGACTTGAAGCTGGGGGAGGGGTTAGGGCAGTTGAGAGTGGGTAGGAGCTAGGCCCAGAGCCTGGGGGAAGCTACTGGGAACCGGGCCAGAGAAATGGGGAGTCAGGAAGTGGGGAGGGGGAGCCCTGGGGGGAATGGAGGCGGAATGGCTGTTTGGGCTTTGGAGGGGGCGGGGAATGGTAATTCAGGAAGGGGGAGCCTAAGGGAAAGAAGGGAATCAGAGGTGCCACCCTAGGTCTTCCTTCTATAAAAGTCCTTAATCCTGTCTGCCGTGGCCTCTGCCTGCTTCATGTGCCCATTCTAAGCAGGCTCATCCTGCGTTTGAGCAGTACCCTTCCTGATCACTGTCTCCTTGCCTGTCCCTTCTTTGGCCTTCTGTACTCTCTCCAACTGCTTGGTTCCTGAGCTGTGTCAAGTCACCTCCTTTCTTTGTTCTGCCCTCTTGATGCTTCCTTACCTGTTCCCCACCCTCTTCCCCTGGCAGCTAGTTCCCTTGGCCCTGAAAACCAGCCTAAGGGGCAGAGAGCATCATGAAGGATCCCTGAGAAAAAGCTAGACAGTGGGAGCAAGAATTCTCCTGGGACTCTGCTCCTTTCTTTGCGTGTTGGTCAGGCCCTTTCCCTGACTTCCTACTCCTCCTGGGGCTCTGTTGCACCAGAGTGAGACAGCTGAGAGCCGACTGTGGAGTTTGGGAAAAGGCTATGTCATCAGCTGGCCCAGTGCCTGCGAGAGTCCCCTCTAACAACTGGGTCTGGGCAAGTCCCATTTTTTTTTTCTTTTAAAGGAAAACAAATGGATTTTTGGGAAGCAATGAGACACCCATCTGAGTTCTGCCACCAGAGCTCTGGGCTGAATGGCTGATTGCTCAGCCAATCGTGTAACAGCTGGGGATGCTTAAAAAGAGCTGGCGCGGAGAGAAGCTGGGAAGAACTCACAGAGAGACCCACAGACACATAGACACGGGAGAGAAAGGAGGAGAAAGAGACAAAGGCACGGCGGAAGGAGGCAGAGAGAGGACAGGCATTGAAGCGAAGCCAGAGAGAGTCTGAGAGAGCAGAGGGAGAAGCCAGAGACGCTACAGAAGACACAAGCGGGGAGACACAGGCCCGGGAGAAGGAGGGGTGGGAGGCAAGTGTGGAGGAACCAGACCACCAGGCACCTCTCCTAAGCCTAAGGGCCACATTTCCTCCATCTCCTCTGAAGGTCCCTGGGCCCTCTGAAAACTCTGCCTCTGACCCTGGCATGAGGCCGAGCCCCCAGGCTGCAGAGAGGAGCTTCTCAAAGCCGGGGCAGGGAGGACTGGGTGCCCAGCCGGCCTCAGGCCTGCCCAGCTGCAGCACCAGTACCATGTCCCAGGCGGACTCGCATCCCGGGAGGGGCTTGGCCGACGGCTGGCTGTGGGGAAGCCAGCCCCGCCTGCTGCTCCCCACAGTGCCCGTCTCCGTCTCCAGGCTGGTGTGGCTGCTGCTGCTAGCCTCCCTCCTGCCCTCAGCCTGGCCGGCCAGCCCCCTCCCCCGGGAGGAGGAGATCGTGTTTCCAGAGAAGCTCAACGGCAGCGTCCTGCCTGGTTTGGGTGCCCCTGCCAGGCTGTTGTACCGCTTGCCAGCCTTTGGGGAGACGCTGCTGCTAGAGCTGGAGAAGGACCCCGGCGTGCAGGTTGAGGGGCTGACGGTGCAATACTTGGGCCGGGCGCCGGAGCTGCTCGGTGGGGCGGAGCCGGGCACCTACCTCACCGGCACCATCAACGGAGATCCGGAGTCGGTGGCATCTCTGCACTGGGACGGGGGAGCACTTTTAGGGGTGCTGCAGTACCGAGGGACGGAACTCCACATCCAGCCCCTGGAGGGAGGCACACCTAACTCCGCTGGGGGGCCTGGGGCTCACGTCCTACGCCGGAAGAGTCCTGTCAGTGGCCAGGGCCCCATGTGCAGCGTCAAGGCTCCTGCAGGGAACCCCAGCCCCAGCCCCCGAAGGGCTAAGGTAGGCCATCCTGGAGTCCATGTCCTGCCGTGTCCTGCCATGTCTGTCCTACTGACCCCCATTCACCTTCTCTCCACCCACTTCCACTTCTGGCCCGTCTGTGGCTCCCTCCCTTCTGCCTGCCTTTTCTCTTTCCACTAGCCTCCTTTCCTGGGAAGCCTCTGGTTTTTCCCTGCCCCAGCCCTTCTTCTGGCCAGATCGCTGATCCCAAGGGGTGGTTCCCAGAGGTGGGTCAGAGACTCTGTGCTGGGAATGACTGCTCCCTCTCCCCATCCCACCCCTGCTTGGCTGTGGCATCCTGCTGGCACAGTCCCCAACAGTGAGGCCCTCCTAACAGCCCCCCTGGCCTTGACTCTTTTCTGGGCCCCAAGTTTGACTTTCACCCCACCACCAGCTAAAGGAATGAGGTTTGAGGCCCGAGGGATTGGCCTCTGGCTTCTGATGCTGTCTTCAAAATTGTTCTGGCAAACTACCAACTAGGGCAGGAGCGGAAAGGGGAGGCAAGGCACCCTGAAGTCCGTTCCGGTCTTCTGGTCGGTCCTTCCCACACTGTGGACCGACTGTACGGCTGCCTGCCTTTCCTCCCTCCCACTCCTGCTCCCCACCTTCTTCCCTTCCTCCCTCCCTCCCTCTCGAACTTTAATCCAGACCAGACGCTCCCTCCTCACCCGCCACGCTGAGATCTGGCCCTGGCCCTAGCTGCTGACTGAATTATTCCTCCAACCACACAGGGCAGACACGTTGCAGCCCAGCCCTCCAGCCCCAGTCCTACAGGCCCCGGCCACACTCGGGCCTGGGGGACCCCGTGGTCCCTCCCAGAGGCAGTCCCAACTGGTTTTCACTTCAGGGGCCCACACAGCCCTGGGACATGGCCTCCCTATCCCCTCCTCTTCTCAGAACCAACAGATGATTTCTCAGAGTTACCGCAAAAGCCCAAGGATCTGGAGTTAGGGGGGCGGGGGGAGAGGCCTCACCAGACCCTTCAAGAATCCCGTGGGATATGTGAGGCCCAGCTGGCTCTGCTGAGTTCCAGACCTAGGAAGTGAGGGAGGGGAGAAGTTGTCCACGGGTCTGGGAGGCTATTTCAGGCTCCTCCTTCCTTTTTTTCCTCTGCAGCGCTTTGCCTCGCTGAGCAGATTTGTGGAGACTCTGGTGGTGGCAGACGACAAGATGGCGGCGTTCCACGGCGCAGGGCTCAAGCGCTACCTGCTGACAGTGATGGCGGCGGCGGCCAAGGCCTTCAAGCACCCGAGCATCCGCAACCCTGTCAGCTTGGTGGTGACGCGGCTGGTGGTTCTGGGGCCAGGTGAGGAAGGGCCCCAGGTGGGCCCCAGCGCCGCCCAGACCCTGCGCAGCTTCTGTGCCTGGCAACGAGGACTCAACACCCCCGACGACGCGGACCCTGGCCACTTTGACACAGCCATTCTGTTCACCCGGCAGGTGAGGCCCCGGGCAGCGCCTCCAGGAAGCACCACTGCACAGACTCTGGTGTGGACGGTGTCGCTGGAGTAGCCCGGCATGGCGCCTGGCCCCAGCCACACTGCCAGGGCTGTCGGTGCAGTGCCCAGGTCCCCCCTGCTCTGGATCCCAACCCAGCGCACCCCGGTGTCTTGGTTCCTCACGCAGTGTCTCTGACCCCTCTCCACAGGACCTGTGCGGAGTCTCTACTTGTGACACTCTCGGCATGGCTGACGTGGGCACCGTGTGTGACCCCGCTCGGAGCTGTGCCATCGTGGAGGATGACGGGCTGCAGTCAGCCTTCACTGCTGCTCATGAACTGGGTAAGCTGGGGCTGGGGTCATGGGGCACCCTTGAGGAGCTGGAGAGCTGTCGGGGGTGAGGTGAGGCAATGGTGGCCTCACCAGGGTACAAGTGGAGGTCACAAGTTTTTCTTCCTTCTCCCCAAGCCTCAGTCCAGGGCCATTACCCTTCTCTGCTCAGCGTGTAGACAAACAATTAAAGTTTTCTGTTCAATGAGATAGTGTGTAGAAATCTACTGTGAACTTGGCTGTGTGTGTGTGTGTGTGTGTGTGTGTGTGTTTTGGAGGGGGAGGTGGGACAGTGTTGAGAGAGATTATTCACAACAGTCAGTGACAGAATGGATGGAATCGGGGTTGGGAATGTTGGCTGTAAGGAAAAGTGAGTAGGGAGGGCCCCTGAATATATCAGGGGGAAGGGAGACAGAGAAATGGGGGCCACATACTGAGAAGCCCTTGGAGCACCAGAAAGAGACTGGGGGCAGAATGAGAGGTGGAATGGATCTGGTCATCCAAAGCTGCAGCCAGGCTCTGATGGGTCTGCGACCCCTTGAGGGCACAGGGATGGGATTCTTGGACACTGACAGGGCCTCTGCTCCACAGGCCATGTCTTCAGCATGCTCCATGACAACTCAAAGCCGTGTGTTGGTCTGAATGGGCCTGAGAGCACCTCCCGCCACGTCATGGCGCCTGTGATGGCTCACGTGGACCCCGAGGAGCCCTGGTCCCCCTGCAGCGCCCGCTTCATCACTGACTTCCTGGACAACGGCTACGGTGAGCAGATGGCCCCGTGCAGGACGCAGCTCCCGCCCCTCACAGTCCTTCCTCTTCTCCTGCCTCCCACACGGGCCAAGCTGACTCCCTCCAACAGGCTTCCTCTACACGTGGGATGGGGTGAGAAACGCTGCTGCCTTTGTGTGGTTCCCACTTCCTCTCAGAATGAATAGCACAACTACAGGAGGCAAGTTTTGGCCTCAAAAGAATTAGAACTGAGCTTCTAAGGGCCAGAACTGTTCGACATCAGAAGGGGCCAGTTGTGAAGGAGGCCTTGTCACTTGTGGTGTGCAAACTTAGCAGTGTGGCTATGATCGGGAGCGCTGTTGATGAGAAGCAGATCAAGAAGTCTGTAGTTGGTTAGACTAGACAGGAAGATCTAGTGCTGTGAGCTCCTCTCCTGATTCTATTTTTTGATGTGTGTAGATGTGTGACTCTAAGTTACTTCACTTCTGCGTAACCGATCTATAAAGTAGGCATAATAACAGTAACTACCTCACAGGTGCTGGCCATGATTAAACACATATTGTTGGTCAAACACTTAGTCAATGCTCATCGAATAAACATCGAATAAATTGTAGCTGCTATTTAAAGCTTCTTCCAGTACTAGAATTTGTAGGATCCCTCAGCCCCCTGGGGAACCCAGTGTTTCAACTGATGACCAGCAGGCACCTCTGCAACTCTTGCCGACTTCATAACCCCCCTGCCTCTTTTCCCAGGGCACTGTCTCCTAGACAAGCCAGAGGCTCCCCTACATCTGCCCGTGACCTTCCCCGGGAAGGACTATGATGCTGACCGCCAGTGCCAGCTGACCTTTGGGCCTGACTCGCGCCACTGTCCACAGCTGCCACCGCCCTGTGCCGCCCTCTGGTGCTCTGGCCATCTGAATGGCCATGCCATGTGCCAGACCAAGCACTCGCCCTGGGCTGATGGTACCCCTTGCGGGCCTGCACAGGCTTGTATGGGTGGCCGCTGCCTCCATGTGGACCAGCTCCAGGCTTTCAACGTGAGATCCCAGGGCAGGGGAGGGCCAGAGGGCCTGGGGGAGTGGTGACTGGCTCTGAGCCCAAGAGAGTACATTGATCCCACTCTTCCATTCTGTCCTTTTGCAGGTCCCACAGGCCGGTGGCTGGGGTCCCTGGGGACCGTGGGGTGACTGCTCTCGGAGCTGTGGGGGTGGTGTCCAGTTCTCTTCCCGGGACTGCACACGGCCCGTCCCCCGGAATGGTGGCAAGTACTGTGAGGGCCGCCGTACCCGCTTCCGTTCCTGCAACACCCAGGACTGCCCAACTGGCTCAGGTGAGGAGTGGGAGGGATGGGATCCCTTGGAAAGCACTGGGAGAACAGAAAGCACTGTCCCTTGGGTTCAGGGACCAAGGAGGTATTAAGGGTCCTGCTCTTGAGGGGAGGGACAGGCAGTCTGTGGGGTGGAGAGCTGCCATCCTGTCTAGAAGATGTGAGAGGCCAACGGGAGGCTGGTGGAGCAGTGTGAGGGAGAAGGGCTCTGACTGTGCATTTTAACCCTACAGCACTGACCTTCCGTGAAGAGCAGTGTGCTGCCTACAACCACCGCACTGACCTCTTCAAGAATTTCCCTGGGCCCATGGACTGGGTTCCTCGCTACACTGGTGTGGCCCCCCGGGACCAGTGCAAACTCACCTGCCAGACCCGGGCACTGGGCTACTATTACGTGCTGGAGCCACGGGTGAGGACCAGAATGCTCCAGGGCCTTGTCTGTGCCCACTCACTCCCCCAGAGACCCTCTGCTTTCTGATGGCCAAGATCCAAAACAGCACTATTGCTGGAGTTCCCATGGCCCTGCCTGGCCAGCCCAGGGCTCCATTCAGACTTCTCTGTGTATGGGTATTTGGAAAATCGGCCCTGGACTCTGGATAAGTTGTCAATCGGGCCATGCTAGCCTGTCGCATTTCCAGTGGTTTCTTGCTCTTTCTCTCCCCATCTCCCAGTGCTCCATTTGGTGAGAATGGAAGCATGTGGCCTTTTGGGCACGTCTCTGACCCCCATCGGAGGGGCTGATCTGTTGAATTACAGTGGTGGCCTCATTGAGCTCATGGGGGACCAGTCCCCCACTAAACAGGCCTCCTGGAGAGGGTGATGGCCCTGCCCCGCCCCTCTCTGTGATAGGGCCCTGGGTTGAAGCTGAAGAAGGAACAGACCAGCAGTTTTGCCGCCTTCACTCTGTTCTGGGGAGAATGCCTACATGTTGACTGCCCTCTAGCGTCTAGCCGGGATACTACACCAAGGTTGAGGGTGGTGTTGGGACTCAGACCTGCACTTCTCATGTTGGCATCTCCTCTTGCCAGCTGTGTAACCTTTGGGCAAGCGCCTATTCTTTCTAAACCTCAGTGATCCATCTCTACAAACCTCAAATAGTGGTTGTGAGATTTATATGGCACTTAGCACAGTGTCTAATTCAGAGTGAGCATTCTGAAAAGGGTGGCTTTTATCATTGTCATTATGATTTTAATCCCTTACAGAACCTAGGGTTCCCTCCATATTCCGTCCACATCCCCTCCCTGATGGGATATGGCTTTTGTTTGGCTTACTAACACCTTTTGGTGTAGGAAGACCCTTTCAATTCTCCCTCTCTTCTCCTCAGGTGGCAGACGGGACCCCCTGTTCCCCGGACAGCTCCTCAGTCTGTGTCCAGGGCCGCTGCATTCATGCCGGCTGTGACCGTGTCATTGGCTCCAAAAAGAAGTTTGACAAGTGCATGGTGTGTGGTGGGGATGGTTCCAGCTGCATCAAGCAGTCTGGCTCCTTCAAAAAATTCAGGTTTGTTCACTTCCACCTTCTGGGGGACATAGAGGTATCCTCAACACTATTTCTCCTCTCAAAGAGCTGACTTGGGAGTCTAGTAGGGGAGACAAACATACCTGCTCAGCCTGGACGTGCCATGAGCGCCCTTGTGGGGACTGGGGAAGGCGTCCCCAGGAGGTGACCTCCCTCCTGGAGGGAGAGTGGGAATTGGACAGGCTCCAAGGAGGGGCTTAGAAAGGCACCTCAAGAAGGGGCTGCAGGTGTAAGGGCCCACAGAGAAGTGGGAGAAGCACGCATTTGCAGGTAGCTCAGATCTAGGCTGGACCGCTCAGGTAGGTCCGGGGCGACAACCTGCTGCGCACGTGTGGTGGTACAAACCCTGCTCAGGATGGCAGGAGGATTCACCGAGATGCTGAGTTCTCCTCTCCTCGCGCACAGGTACGGATACAACAACGTGGTCACCATCCCCGCTGGGGCTACCCACATCCTGGTGCGGCAGCAGGGGAGCCCTAGTGTCCGGAGCCTCTACCTGGCCCTGAAGCTCCGCGATGGCTCCTATGCCCTCAACGGTGAATACACGCTGATACCGTCCCCCACAGACGTGGTACTGCCCGGGGCAGTCAGCCTGCGCTACAGCGGGGCCACTGCGGCCTCGGAGACACTGTCAGGACACGGGCCCCTGGCTGAGCCCTTAACGCTGCAGGTCCTAGTGGCTGGCAACCCGCAGAACGCCCGCCTCCGATACAGCTTCTTCGTGCCCCAACCGGCCCCCTCCACGCCACGCCCCACTCCCCAGGACTGGCTGCGCCGCAAGGCACAGATTCTGGAGATCCTCCGGCGGCGCTCCTGGGCCGGCAGGAAATAACCTCACCATCCCGGCTGCCCTTTCTGGGCACCGGGGCCTCGGACTTAGCTGGGTGAACGAGAGACCTTTGCAGCGGCCTCACCCCGAGATGCCGTGGGGGAGGGGCTTAGTGAGCCCCGCCCCTCGTCTCCGCCCTACCGAGCAGGCTGGCCCTGCTGGGGTTTCCTGCCCTGGATGGCTGGTGGATGGAAGGGGCTGGGAGATTGTCCCCTATCTAAACTGCCCCCTCTGCCCTGCTGGTCACAGGAGGGAGGGGGAAGGCAGGGTGGGCCCCAGTTGTATTTATTTCGTATTTATTCACTTTTATTTAGTACCAGGGATGGGGATGAGGGTCAGGGTACTGGGGAAACTGATCCCCTGCCTTCATAACCCTCACCCTGTCTAGGAAATCCAGGGTGGTGGTGATAGGTGTACGTGTGTGACAAAGTGTGTGTGTGTGTGTGTGTGTGTGTGTGTGTGTGTGTGTGTGTGGTTCATCCTGCCCAGCTTTCCTTTCCTTGAATTTTATTTTCTGGGAAAGAAAGAGTCAAGGGTAGGATAGGCCTTCAGGGAGTAAGGAATTATCATATTTTTTAAATATAAATTGAGTTCTGCTATTTATGTGCTCCTTTTGGAGTCAGACAGATGTGGGTTGCACCCTGATTCCGCATCTCTGAACATTAGTTTCCTCATTTGACAATAATAATACCTCCTTTGTAAATTTGTTATAAGAATTAAATACTGTAAATAAAGAACTAGCATAATGCCTAGCACTCAATAAGTGCTCAACAAATGTCAACTGTTGTCCGTTGTTATTATCACCACCTTGCTGTCCTCAGCTCCACTGTCTATGAGTCTGCAGTGCATCTGAAGGCGGTAAAGATCTACATCAGTGGTGCCTGGCCTCGCCCCCAGGCTCAATTCCTTTGGTTGGCAGAGCCCTAGCCTGGATTTTGAAGGACTGTCAGAGAAAGGACAATCCTGTCCCTGATTCCTGGAGGCTCCCAACCATGTGGAGACTTAATAAACACCGCAGTACAAGCAGAGTTGACAAGAACATGAAGGTGAAAAATAACAAGAACAACTATGTCAATACATACAAACAGTGCTTAGTAATGAGAGTGCTAGTTAAGGGGGTCCTGGAGAAATTGTTTCAGAAAGACCACCGGAGTGGGAGCTGGTGGGTCTGAATCTGAGCTGGGATTCAGCATCTTATTAGCTGGTAGTGGTGGATAAGTCACAGATTTTTTGAGCCTTAGGTTGCTTATGTGTGCAAGAGGGCTAAAAATACCTCTTCCCACAGGGTTATTCTGAACAAATGTTACAGTATTTTCAAAACAGTGAAGTGAATTACCCTTGTGAGTACTGAGTAACAGGCACAGAGTCCCTAGAAACCAGTGTAAACCCAGCAGACTTCTTTGAAGACGTGAGGTTAGAATGGAATTTAATAAGAGGTGTGGGAGAGTCAGGAGGGCCAAAAATAAAAAAGGCACGGAGAAGCTGAGGCAAGGCGGAGCCAGGTGTTCAGTGGTGGCAGAAAACACCTGAAGGGCAGGTGGGTACTAAACAATTCTATTTTTTCTTCTGACTGGGTGACTTTGATTAAGGGAACAGGCTTGTGATAGGGTGGCAGGTGGACCCTGCAAGAATTTTGAGTCTTGAGGCAGTAGCAGGACTGCTAGGGATTAAAGAAGGACTAAATGTGGAGGTGAGGGAGGGACTATAGGCAAAGAAGACCCTGAAGTGGAAGTGGAGAAGGAGGAAACAGGGAAAACAGAGGTGCTTCATTCTGCCATAGTAGCTCCTGGCTGGGCTGCCAAACATTGCTTGGGATGTAGTGCTGGGACTAGGGAATTAAGGCAAGCCATGGAGAGTGTGGTGGTAGTGTATACTATGCTCACTGGGGCTGGGCTTCTCTGCTCAAGTTCTGTAGCAGGCAGTGCCTTACACAGCGCACTGGAGTTTGTACCGCCAACCACAGCACTCACTCCCTCGGCAGCGCTGGGACCAGGGAGGCCCCTGCTCTGCCCCCTCTCCTCTCTCAACTGTGCTGGGCCCTGGCTCTTCCTCCTGTCCTCCTACCAACCAGGCTAGAGGAGGGAGAAACAGGAGAGTGGGACAAGGCCAGAGTGATCTTCCAATATTTCATCTAAGTAGCAAAATTGGGCCACCAATAACATGTTTATAGACCTTAATACTATGAGCTAATGGTATAATAAGCCAAATTCGGTGCTAAGTAAACCTGAGGTACAAACACAAACAATACATGACTAAAGATGCTCACTGCAATTTGGGGAAATGTTTTGTAGTATACCTCTGCAAAGAGAAAGTTCGGATGATATGAAGAGCTGTATGATAAGGGCAAACTGAACTGATGCCCAGGCTTCAGTGGACTATGAGGTTTAAGGAGGATGAATCCTGGGATTCCCTAGTGGTCCAATGGTTAGGACTCCATTTGCTTCCTCTGCAGGGGACACAGATTCCATCTCTGGTCAGAGAACTAACTAACATCTTGCATGCTGTGCAGTGTGGTCAAATAAAATAAAATAAAAAAGGACCGTGTCCTGGGCTGGGCCTTATGAACAGGTAATCATGATACCCCTTCTTATGTTTCTTTAGTGTCTATGGTAATTCACACTTTGTAAATCACTTTCGTATGTATTATTTTAAGAGAAAGCCCTTTTCTCACTGAATAAGGTTCTGACTGCCATGAAGTTTTTCCCAGGAAGGCCCTGAGCTCAGAGGCCGCCTGTGTGATTGGGTGGGTAGGTGGGTGGAGTTAGGCAGTGAAAGGAAGAGAGAGCTGCTCCCCAAAGAGAAGTGATGGGCATTCTGGCCCTAAATCCCAAGCAAGGCCTCACCCCTTTCCGGAATGTTCTCATCATAGGACCCTCCCCAGAACCAGGCCATAGACTGCCTAATATCCTGATGTCAGGAATCCAGCAAGTTCTTCGTATGGATTAAGGAGTGCATACCTCCCTCGAAGAGCCAGGACAAGCCCTGACTCCAGTCTGCCTGATCTATTGCCTTTATGGGGCTGAGCTGGGGTATGGATGAACAAACAGAGGAGAAACAGGAATAACAGGAGGGAGGAAAGCCTGGAGACAGTTCAGATATCTGGTCCTTAAGGGAGAAAGAATGATGTTGAGCTGGAGAAAGAAGAATCAGTGGCTGTGGGAGAGCCCAGTCCCTTCAGAAGTTCAAGCAGAGACAACTATTTTATAGGATGGCAAGGGTGACTGTGTGTTTGAAGTGGGGGAGGAGATTGAAGCAATAGCTGTGAGTTGGGCTGATTTCTTTCAAATCTTTCTGTCCCTGAGATTCTCTGTTTTAGCGGTTAGAGCAGAAGAAATCTGGGCATTTGTCCAATCACTAATTTTGTGGTGAGGGTGGGAGAGCCAGTGTTTGGGGTGGGGTGTATGCTGTGGAATGAGCTATTAATTTACATTTCCACTCCATCTCTAGCCCCACTTCTTTAATCTTCACATAGCATTATAATATTTTATTGTCTAAAATACCAGATTGATGGTAAGTGACAAAACCATCTCATTGTCAGGGCTTGTTGGGGAGGAAGGAGGAAGAGAGTAGAATTTAATGTATTAACATTTTATTGTTAATACATATAAGAGGACGCTTCTTGTAACATATAAGAGGATGCTTCTGAACCAGTTGAACACCTTCCTCATTGACTGTTGCTGGGGGCAAGCCAAAATCATTGGCAGCAAGAGTAACCAGCTGACAGCTGCAGGAAACCACCAGTTCTTAAAAAACCACTCTGAAAGAGGTGGGTGAGGGGAAGGGGGGAACAACAATACTGAACAACTTCCTCAGACAGGACCTTATATGGGGACAGGTCCTGAGTACTTAAGTAGCTTTAGGAAGGAAAGGGAGGGGAGGAAACAGATTTAAGGCATCCCTCACAGTCTTTGGGCAACCAACAACAGGCCCTGCAAATCCAGTAACAAATACACCAACAGTGACACACATTGACACACATGTTCAAATATAGATGCAAGTAAGCACTGAGAAGTTGAACATGTGGAATTGAGGCTTGAAAATGGGTCAGAGGAAATAAATTGACAATTCCCCTGTGCAAATGAATTGTTCATCACACTTATCTGTTCAATAAATAAAGCATGAGGTTATAAACCTGAATCAAATCATTCTCTCACAGTGTCTGGAAAGGATACAGATTTTTGGAGTTGGACTAATCTAAGCTTTGCAAGAGCCAAGATGTAATGGCATGAGCTTAAATTACTTGATCTCTGTTTCTTTATCTGTAAAATGGGTACACTACTATCTGCCTTATGGAGAGGTTGCCAGAACTTAAGAATATAAAGATGTAAATGCTTGGCCCTAGGCCTGGCTTCTCATAAGTGTCAATACATGCTGATTCTCTTCCCCCAAACCTCTTTCATCCCCTGCACTCTTCCCACTTGTGCATTAGCATGAGAAAATAAGCAGACCAAGGAACTTTCTAGGTCAGATCTAAAATGAGCTATTTTGTAAAAATTTGTGCCAAAAGTTCTAGGTTACATTCAGGGGATGATAAAAAGGAAGACAGTTTCTGTCCTCAGAGAGTTCATAGTCTGATGGCTCAGACATTTGGGTAAGACAAAGATTCCAGACATGTGTGACAGGTGCCAAGATAGATGGGGGTCATAGAGTATGAGGTTACAGAAGTGTTCCTAGAGGTGTCTGCCTCCCTTTGAGAAGTAAACTGTAAGTACTTGTGGAGAGTAGGGTAGTGGTGGAAGAAGAAAGAATTTCTGCTTGCTAGGTCAGCTCCCAAGCTCTTCTTCATTATGCAATACCAAAATTAAGCCAACAGACTTGAAGCTGGGGGGTAATACCTGTAAGGAACTGAGTAGAGTTGGAAGGGGTAGTTCTGGGAAGAAGCTACCATCTCGGTAGAAAATGTTAAGTGGAAGAGGAGGATTTTAAAGACATTGAGCTGTGCATTCGAATGTGCTCTTGCTTCCCTCTCCCTTCCCCCATGCCTCTGCCGGCTCCTGGAGAAACTAAGTAGAGATTTGTTGTTGTTGTTGTTTAGTCACTAAGTTGTATCCGACTCCCAACTCTTTTGCAACTGCATGGACTGCAGTCTGCCAGGCTCCTCCGTCCATGGAATTCTCCAGGCAAGAATAATGGAGTGGGTTGCCATTTCCTTCTCCAGGAGATCTTCTCGATCCAGGGATTGAACCCATATCTCCTGCATTGGCAAGTGGATTCCTTACCATTGAGCCACCAGGGAAGCCCAAGTAGAGATTTAAATTATTATTTTTTTAAATTATCAGACTGGGTTTCTTCTATTACATTGTGTATCATGACTGGGCCTCTAGGGGCCCCATAATTTATTCAGAATACAAAAAGGCAGGATGTTGTGGTAGAAACCAGCATATTAGAATTCAAGGTTTCAGAAACATGGGCATTCTAGATGATGACTAAGCCCAGGGTGTGGCCAGCATGAAAAAGAGTGGAGGTGAAGTTTCCTGAAAACAGGGAGCTTACAAATGAATGTAGAAGAGTTGTCAGAAGATGGTAGATATGAGGGATAGAAGGTGAAGATCAGTTTTACAAGAGTAGAACACCTTGGAGGGGCAGAGGCTCAGAGGAAAAGTCCTCTAGATGAGATATATATCAATTTTCTGTATAAGTCTATCTTTTCCATTATACAGTGAGACCTTTTTAAAAAAAAAAAAGGTAGGGCTTTTACTTGACTCCTATTTTGTGCTCAAAATTCAGATGTATTGAATATCCAGTTTGCTGGCCCTTTCCCATACTTCTTACTAATTATCACAAAACCCTGTAAGATGGGTTCACTGTACAGATGAACCCAGAGAGTGTATTGCTCAACATCATACAGCCAGAGATTTCAAAGTTGCCATTGTGGTACTTCCCTGACAGTCCAGTGGTTAAAAATCTGCCTTGCAATGCAGGGGACGTGGATTCAATCCCTGGTTGGAGAACTAAGATTCCACATGCCTTGGAGCAACTAAGCCTGTATGCTGCAACTCCTGAGCCCACACACCACAACTAGAGAATCTGTGCACCACAATGAAAGATTCCACGTGACGCAACGAAGACCTGATGCAGCCAAAAAAAAAAAAAAAAAAAAGTTGCTATTGTACTGAAATCCAGTATTATGTAATTATAAGCCTTCACAGGCACATCAAACTCATTAAGTCCAAAGTTTAACTTGTCATCGGTACTGTTTCCCCCAAATTTGCCTCTTCTAAGTTTTGTTTCTCGTTAAATATCCATTGGTCCACATTAGAAATCCAAGATCCATCCTGGAGTCTCTAACTCCCTGACTTGGCACATGCCATCACTCACCAAGTCCTATTTGCCTCCCCAAAGTTCTCAAAGGTGTCTTCTTCTTTCTAGTCCCACTGAAATTACCTCACTTTGCATGAGCTTTATTTCACTCCTGGATTTCTGCAGTAACCTTAATAGGTCCCCGCTTCCACCCTTAACCACTCTGATAATGCTCCACGTTTCCACCAGAGCAAACTTCCTAAAATCTCTGTTTTGAGCGTTTTAATGCCTTTGTCTTGCCCTCAGGATAAAAATCTCTTTTAATGTGGCTTATGGACTCTTTGATTATCTGACATCTATTTACCTTGTCAGTCTCATCTCTCATCATTCCCCTCACCCTATTGTTTAGCTCTACGATCCATTTTTTAAATTTCCCCAATGCCCTAATTTATTCCTTATTTTCAGACTGCACTATGGTTTTCTTGGTCTAGAACACAATCCATCTGTTAAAAGATAATTTTCAGAAAGGGTAAAATTATAACTCTCACTCTGTAAAATCTTATTCTGACACTTATTAAAATGGTGAGAAAGACGGATTATCTCAATAGGGGCCAACACTGTCCCAGTCAGAGACAGACTGGATTCAACTCTGAATACAGTTGTTGCTCTAATGGTCCGGGATTGAGCAACGAGAATGAAGACAGACCACGAAATCCGGTGCGATGGGTCAGGGGACCTGCAGCCTCTATTGGACTGAAATACAGAATCCACGCTGAGTCCAGCTTTTATTCCTAACTGTAGACCACAAGACTTTCTCAGATCTTATCTTTCTCAAGACACATGCTGTTTCAGTCACATACTCCTAAATGTCATGGACTACACTGACAGAGTCCAGATCTCGTTTTTACCCCAGGCCTCTCCCTTCTGGGCTAGTCTCAGGAACAATGAGCAAGTGAGTAAGCAGCGAGGAGAAGGGGACGACAGAGGATGAAATGGTTGGATGGCATCATCATCTCAATGGACATGGGTTTGGGTGGACTCCAGAACTTGGTGATGGACAGGGAGGCCTGGCGTGCTGCAGTTCATGGGGTCACCAAGAGTCGGACACAACTGAGCCACTGAACTGAATTGAAGCAATATTCATGTCTGACTCCGACTTGGTGTTCCAAGGTCCATGCTTTCATGATCCCAGTCATACTCCCTTCTGGGTCTGGCCTTGGGGTTTCTAACAAGGCTATTATTCTAAGAAAAACATGAAAGATAATCATTAACATAGTTTCTTAATATATGCTGTTTTTCCAGGTGCTATTTCCATGGAATTTCTCAAGGCTGTGAATGTACAATATTAGGAATTCCCGCTACATACAGTAAGGACAAATGGATATTTACAGGCAATGAGCAGAATGAGGGAGTCAATGGATGGAAAATTACATCAAGGATAAGAAGATTCTTGCTAAACCAACTTAGAATTCTTGCTAAAAGCAGGCCAAGGAGATCAGAAATTAAGGGTAAGGGGATTCTTGCTAAACTGATATCGGATTCTTCCTAAAAATGGCTACAGGCCCAAGGATGAGGTCTATTGGAAAAGAGGGCTCAGGGGGCCTGTTTAAAATTTGGTCAAGGAGAGAGTTTTTGTTAATACACATATAAAAATGAACACCTGTTAAAGTGTTTTTATTTAACTCACAAGGAAACAAGCAAAAGACTCTTGAGTGTCCCTCAGACAGCAAGGAGATCAAACCAGTCAATCCCAAAGGAAGTCAACCTTGAATATTCATTGGAAGGACTGATGCTGAAGCTGAAGCTCCAATACTTTGGCCACCTGATATGAAGAGCCGACTCATTGGAAAAGACCCTGATGCTGGGAGAGACTGAAGGCAGGAGGAGAAGGGGATGACAGAGGATGAGATGGTTGGATGGCATCACCGACTCAATGGATATGAGTTTGAGCAAGCTCTGGGAGATGGTGAAGGACAGGGAAGCCCGGCATGCTGCAGACTGTGGGGTCGCAAAGAGTTGGACACAACTGAGCAACTGAACTAAAGAATAGACACATTTATGTAGGTCAGGGGTACAGAAATATGAAAATGAAGGCAAAACTGTTTTTTCCACAATGTTGGGAGGAAGGGGTTAATTGAACCTCTGTCAGACAACAGAATTTACATTGGGTCAGTTACCTACAGAGTTGTAAAATAGCCGCATGGAAACAGAAACTTATACAACAGAAGGACATGCTATAGACAAGTACTTTAGGTTTCCTGTCACTTCTGGGAAATCTTTCCCAAACTTCAACTTGTGAATGAGGTGCAATTTCTAGGTTATCATATTTATTACACTATATTGCGTGTAACTCCTCCCATCCCCACATAAGAACATGAGATTTTTCAGGCAGACAACTGTGAGTTATTCAAGTTTTCTCAGTATGATCATCTGCTTCTAAGGAGCACAATATTCGAAGGGGGTAGTAGAAGCCACAAGATAAACATATTGCGTATTAATGGAGTTTCCATCTTATTCTAACATCTGGAGAAACACATTTTTACATTAAAGCAGACACTGCCCTTCCCTTCATACTCAATGTTTCCTTGTTTTATTAACCATTTCTATTTCAAGGCCTGAGGGATAGCTTGGGGATACAAAAAATGCACCAGAGTGGTCTGCAAAGATGTACCTCAAGCAGGAAACAACTTTGATAATAAGTGGCACTAGGTTGCGGGGGGCGGAGGGAAGGGGCACTGACACATTGAGAATCGTATTCAGACCAGCCTGGGGTGATAGGTCTTCTGATACACCGGCCTTTCGGTCCTTCTTGGCCCCAAGGAAAGTCCTGGTTTGACAGGCTGTTTTTATAAGTCTAGGGGTGGGGACTGGACATGGAACAACAGACTGCTTCCAAATCGGGAAAGGAGTATGTCAAGACTGCATATTGTCACACTGCTTACTTAACTTATATGCAGAGTACATCAAGTGAAATGCCAAGCTGGATGAAGCACAAGCTGGAATCAAGGGAGAAATATCAATAATCTCAGATATGCAGATGACACCACCTTTATGGCAGAAAGCAAAGAAGAACTAAAGAGACTCTTGATTCTGAAAGTGAAAGGGGAGAGTGAAAAAACTAGATTAAAACTCAACATTCAGAAAACTAAGATCATGACATCCGGTCCCATCACTTCATGGCAAATAGACGGGCAAACAATGGAAACTGTGACAGACTTTATTTTTTGGGGCTCCAAAATCACTGCAGATGGTAACTGCAGCCATGAAATTAAAAGACATTTGCTCCTTGGGAGAAAAGTTATGACCAGCCTAGACAGAATATTAAAAAGCAGAGACATTACTTTGCCAACAAAGGTCTGTCTAGTCAAAGCTATGGTTCTTCCAGTAGTCATGTATGGTTGTGAGAGTTGGATCTTAAAGCTGAGCGCTGAATTATTGATGCTCTTGAACTGCGGTGTTGGAGAAGACTCTTGAGAGTCCCTTGGACTGCAAGATCAAACCAGTCCATCCTAAAGGAAATCAGTCCTGAATATTCATTGGAAGGACTGACGCTGAAGCTGAAACTCCAATACTCTGGCCAACTTATGTGAAGAACTGACTCATTTGAAAAGACCCTGATGCTGAGAAAGATTGAAGGCAGGAGAAGGGGAAAACAGAGGATGAGATGGTTGGATGGCATCACCGACTCGATGGACATGAGTTTGGGCAAGCTCCGGGAGTTGGTGAAGGACAGGGAAGCCTGGCATGCTGCAGTCCATGGGGTCGCAAAGAGTCGGACACGACTCAGAGGCTGAATTGAGGATTGGGGAATCGAATCCTGCTAGGGGTCGGTCCAGTGGGGAAGAGCTCCTGCGCTGGTTCCCAAAGGGTCGAGCCCCTCGTTGCTTGCGGCCTGAAGCGAGCCCCACCATCCCGGCGGTGCTCAGACCCTGCGCCCCACGCCTGGGCGGCTCCCCTCTGAGGCCCCGCCCCGTGACGCGAGGCCCCGCCCCCGCGGCGCCCGCTTCCAAGATGGCGGCAGCGATTCCTGCCCGGCTGTCCGGGTGGCGGTGACGACGGGCGGCAGAAGGCCAGGTGTGTAGGCTGGAGATGGTGGGGTGGGAGGCCCTGGAGAAAGGTTTGGGAGATTGGGAAGGTGAGAAGTTTTGGGTAAAGGCTGTAAACAGCCTTGAGCAAGGAGGGAGACCTAAGTGCAAGTCCGGATAGAGGCCGGTGGGCTCACTTTGCGAGGTAGAGCAGTCGCCAGAGGAGGTTGGCATGGGATAAGAGGAGGCTGCTCCGAAAGAGCTGGGCTGTAACCCCTTCCAGACCGCTGACCACGCCCCTCTAGGTGAGCTAGCCCACGTTCTTCTGACAGGTTCTGCCCAGCCCTCCCTCTCCCTGTCTCATTTCATCAATAACCCTGGTCCCGACCCTCGCCAGGATGGAGAAAGGTAGAAGGTAGAGGACGCCACCCGCATCCTATTTCCTGCCGCGCTCCGGGGTTGTTTGCTTGCAGCTCCCAGGTGGTCACCTCCCTGCACCTGCGGAGCTAGCTCCCATAAATGTGAAGAACGGAAATGAGCCAGTTTCCTCCGCCTCCCTGGGTTCTCTTGAGGCTACTTCACAGTCCTGTTAGGACTGCCTCACCCAGATTTCCAGTAGCTGCCCTGTCCCCACTCCCCAAACAGGTTGGTCCTGTTGGGGTGGGGGATGGTTAAATACCGACTGAATCTGACACGCTGTAGGATGGCTGGGGCAGAGCCGGGGACCTAGCATCTCCTGCTCCACCCCTTTTCTCTCCAACCACTTTCCCTCGCTCGGAGAAACCGGCTTCACCCTGTTCCTGCTCTCTGCCCCTCTGAGGGTGGCTGGCTATCCTTGACCACTTCTGTTCCAGCTGGTCCCAAGATTGCTGTTGGAGTGCTGGATGGAGCCTGTCTCTGTCTTTTGTTACATTTCCAATTTTATATAATGCTTCACATCTCTGCTCCCCCGGGACCTCCTGGAGTCCCCATGATCCTGAAGAAGACAGTTTGAATCTAGGTGAGTCTATCTCTCCCCCTCTAAAATTGGAAGGAATGTCCTCCAGAGAATGCTCTGGAATGGCCTTGGGACCTGAATGATGTAAGCATTCTTGGGGGTAGGGACTGAGTAGGCGGTAGGAGTGGTTTGAGGGAGGGGTGGTGGAGAGTGAAACTTAGGCTGGAAGTGACAGGTGGTGCGGCCTGCTGATGGTTACATTCTATTTCCTTTTGTATATGTGTGTGTGCCCTTGTGTGACTTTGTTCTTTTCCTTTTTCCTCTTTACCCCTGCCCACCACCTTCATCAATACCCGATGATCTCTCTGCTGGCATGCTGTCTTCCTGTCCCCCCCAGAACTCTCCTCTCTCTCTCATCCAGACCTCAGCGCAGGATGTTGCGGAGGTTGCTGGAGCGGCCCTGCACACTGGCCCTGCTTGTGGGCTCCCAGCTGGCAGTCATGATGTACCTGTCGTTGGGGGGCTTTCGAAGCCTCAGTGCCCTCTTTGGCCGAGAGCAGGAGCCGACATTTGACTATTCTCATCCCCATGATGTCTACAGTAACCTCAGTCACCTGCCTGGGGCCCCTGTTGCCCCAGGGGGCCTTCCAGCTCCTCAAGGCCTGCCGTACTGTCCAGAACGATCTCCTCTCTTAGGTGAGTGCAGAAGGAAGGCAGAAGTGAAGGCAAGGCCAAGGTGTGGGGACAGGGGGCTTGGACAAGTATAGGATGGCAGCAGTGGGTCTTCAAACTGGAGGGTCATGGAACTGGAAGGTAGGCTAATGTTGAGATAGAATGGACTCTAACTTTGGAGTTTCGACTTGGGTTCTTTGAGCCACAGCTTTGTACCGCCTGCCCGTTTATGGGCTCTTCCTGCCTCAGGGTAGGATTAGGAGTTAGTTGGAAGTCCTGTTCTCTCTACCTGCTAACTGTAAGCTTCCAACCTTGTGAGGCAGGGGAGAGTTAAGGAACCCTAAAATAAGGCAGGCTAGGTGAGGAGCCTTCACCTTCCAGACTTTGCAAAGTTGTTCCAATGATGGGGAACTCAGGCTTTGTCTGAGCAGGCCCTTGAGGGAGCTGAGTCCTAGAGTCAGACTGCCAGGGACAGGCCTCCCTGACCTTCTAACCCCTGACCTTGTCACCCCCCTCCCCCCGACAGTGGGTCCCGTGTCCGTGTCCTTCACCCCGGTGCCGTCGCTGGCAGAGATCGTGGAGAGGAACCCCCGGGTGGGGCCGGGGGGCCGATACCGCCCTGCAGGCTGTGAGCCCCGGTCCCGGACAGCCGTCATTGTGCCCCACCGCGCCCGGGAGCACCACCTGCGCCTGCTGCTCTACCACCTGCATCCGTTCCTGCAGCGCCAGCAGCTTGCTTATGGCATCTATGTCATCCACCAGGTACTCCCAGTCCCCATGCCACTGTGATTTTCTTTTTTATAAGGAAGCCTCAAGCAAATTCCACTCCACTCGCATATAATGGGTCTCAAAATAATTAAAAGAGGGTCAGACTGGAATGTAAGAAAGCAGCAGCTTGCACTGCTCTGCCAACACGTTAGCCCCATGCTTCTTCTTAAGGATATTCCCGTCGTCCTGTAATCTTCCATGATTTTTCCGTTGTTGAATTTGGAAGTGGACAGATTTGGGCTAAAGTTCTGGTTCTGCCATTTGTTCCATATGTGACCATGAGCAAGACACCCTGCTAAATGAGGCAAAGAGTGGTAACCAGCATACCATCTATTTCACATGGTTGTTGGGATTAAATGCTAAATAGTAGCATGTCTGTGTCAGGCACATATGTGTATTAGTCACTCAGTCATGTCCAATTCTTTGCCACCCCATGGACTTTGCCAGCCAGGCTCTGCTGTCCATGGGATTCTTCAGGCAAGAATACTGGAGTGAGTTGCCATTCCCTTCTCCAGGGGATCTTCCTGACCCAGAGAGCGAACCCGGGTCTCCTGCATTGCAGGCAGGCTCTTTACCGTCTGAGCCACCAGGGAAGCCCATCTGGCACATACTGATGCTCAATAATTTTTTGTTGAATGAAAAAACAAAGAAGTTGTCTTTCTCTTCATCCTCTTTATCCCGTAACCCACTTTAACTTCCCTCCTTTCACTTTTATGCTTCTTCTCCATGCCACCTATAGACCTAGTTGGTCTCCTCCATTATCTTCCAGGCTGGAAATGGAACATTTAATAGGGCAAAGCTGCTGAATGTTGGGGTGAGGGAGGCCCTGCGTGATGAAGAATGGGACTGCTTGTTCCTGCATGATGTGGATCTCCTGCCAGAGAACGACCACAATCTGTATGTGTGCGACCCCCGAGGACCTCGGCACGTTGCTGTTGCCATGAACAAGTTTGGATACAGGTAGAGGGCGGGAGGGTACTGGAAGCAGGGTATTCCACCATCCAGTGGAAGAAGGAGGGATGGCTCCCAGAAGACATGTGGAATCCAGGGCTCTTTCTCTCCCTAGCCTCCCATATCCCCAGTACTTTGGCGGGGTCTCGGCGCTCACTCCTGACCAGTACCTGAAGATGAATGGCTTCCCCAATGAATACTGGGGCTGGGGTGGTGAGGATGATGACATTGCTGCCAGGTGAGACTTCTTGCCACCACCCTCTTCCCCAACCCCAGCTTGGATCCCCATCCTCTAAGACCACCTCTAGCCCTAGTCTTTTAACACTCTTTTAGCTCCCTGGTCCTGAACGGTGCCTATTCCTCTCCCTTATCTTTCAGCCTGCCCGGGTCAGGCTTTGCATGCTGCTCCCCCTTCTGTCATCCTTCAGTCCCTTGGACCTGGTTAGTAACATTCCCGGGAGAGAAGACAAGATCAATACAATCAATCCCAATAGTGTCATGGGATTCCAGAGCTGGAAAGGAGCCTAGAGACTGTTTAGTCCTGCCTCTGCTAGGATTGCATCCAAACCACTTCCTGCAGAGCTGGAAGAGGAAAGGCTCTGCTCCACAGAGTCCAGAATCACTTTTTTTTTTTTTTTTAAATAAAGGGCCTGTGCCATTGGCATGATGCCAGCTTATTTTTAGCATGTGAAACATTTTGACCTTCAGCCTCAGCTGACCCAATTTCATATGTCATTTGACTATTTGGGCTTGATATGCTGGGCCCCTTGCCTCTCCTCCTGCTTTGTCCTCTGGGATGACATCTCTATGAATTCTTGTCTTCTGTATGTGTGTAAAGCACCCAGCAATTTCTAAATGTATGTATTCTTTCAGTACCTTCCCCAGCCATCCTCATTCTTGCTTCTGTGTATCAGAATTGGAGTTCATTTCTTTCCAGGCCCTGATTTCCTGGTTCCACCCTTTTCTTAAATGTAGGTGGGGGGTAGGAGTGCAGCAGAGCTGAAGCTGCTCAGCCACTAATCTCAGTAAGAATTGCTGAACTTGGGTCTGTGGTTCCCAGTCTTGTCCTACCTTTTTTGACAAAATGGTTCCTCTCCCTGTCCTTTCCAGACAGCAAAGGCAGCTCCTGGGAGCCATTTAGGAAACAGGTGGGAGGTGCAAACCTACCCCCGCCAATTGTTTATAGGCCCCAGGGTGCCTGCACTAGGCCCTGAGGATTTGGAGACAACCAGCTTTTACATTCTCTTCTGCCTTTCCTTCTTTCTGTTTGACTTTTCTGTTCGCCCTTCCAGTACTTGGCCCTTTGTCGAGTTAGTAATAGTTATTCTTTGTGTAAAGAAACATGCAATTCCTTCCTTGCTGGCCTTAGCTCTTCTTGCTCACCTGTCAGCAGCTTTCTTCCACTCCGGATCCTCCAAGGTACCCTCGCTTTTCCCATAGGGTTCGCTTGGCTGGGATGAAGATCTCTCGTCCCCCCACATCTGTGGGGCACTATAAGATGGTGAAGCACCGAGGAGATAAGGGCAACGAGGAAAATCCCCACAGGTAGGATGGGAGGGTTGCCTGGGATTTATTAGTGAATCCTCAGGGCTCTACACCCCAGCCAGGCAGCTCCTAAAAGTTTCTAGATTCCTGGCTGTTCCTTTCCGGGTCTTAGTCTCCAATCTCTAACCCTCAGATTTGACCTCCTGGTCCGTACCCAGAATTCCTGGACTCAAGATGGCATGAACTCACTGACATACCAATTGCTGTCTCGAGAGCTGGGCCCTCTCTATACCAACATCACAGCAGACATTGGAACTGACCCTCGGGGTCCCCGGACTTCCTCTGGTCCCCATTACCCACCTGGTTCCTCCCAAGCCTTCCGTCAGGAGATGCTGCAGCGCCGGCCCCCAGCCAGGCCTGGCCCTCTGCCTACTGCCAACCACACAGCTCCCCATGGTTCACACTGACTCCTTCTTAATCATGAAACTGAATCTTTCCCACTTTAATCATGAAACTGAATCGGAGGGGTTACATTTTCCCCACCCTCAGCTCCTCACTGCTCTTAGAGGGATGTGGGGGAACTGAACTTCACTGCTGTGCTGGGGGCAGGGGCCTCTCCTCACTGCTGGACTGGAGCTGGGCTCCTCTGGCCCTGGGGGTCTCTCTTTCTAGGGTCACCTGCCAGGGCTTATGACTGTGAATCCTTGATGTCACGACTTATGTGATGACTCCTAGGACTCCCCTGCCCATGGGGTAGGAGCAGGGCTGGACCCCAAATCCCTTCTTCTTCCATGGAGAGAAGAGTGATCTGGCTTCTCCCGGGACCTCTGTGAATATTTATTCTATTTATGGTTCCCAGGAAGTGTGTTTGAAGGAAGCCCCTCCCTGGGTACTTTCTGCCAGTAATGGAGTAGCTCCCTCTTTTGGACCTGGCTCAGGGGGCTGGGATTTTGATATATTTTCTAATAAAGGACTTTGTCTCGCCTCTGCTCCTGCTTTCTGCATCCCAGGCACTCTTTGCCTATCTTTGCTCACCCACCCCCACCTTCTGCCCTTGGATGACAGAACAGCCAGAGCAAGCCAAGCTTTAGAAACTTTTATTTTCATGGGTGAGAGAACCCCTGCCACCAGGGGCAAGAAGGAATGGGAGCTGAGGATCAACTGTTAGGTTCTGTGCCCAAGACACGGGCTGCTGCCTGACGCCCACTCTCTATACAATCATTGACAGCAACCCCCTTGTAGGAGGCCCCGGCCAGGGTCAAAGGCAGCTTCTGAGCAGCCAGGAATTGGGCAGCTGACTCTGAAAGGAAAGATAAAAGGAATATCACAGCTGGGGGTCTATTTTCATGGCTCTTCTCAGCCCAGCTGCTTTCTCAACTTACCCAATTTTTGCCAGTGGCCTAATGTATACTGGGGGATAGAGTTCTGGGGAGAGAAAAAGGGATACAGGGAAAACATTATTATTGATATCCCAGGCCTGGGTGCTACGTTCCGCGGGGTCAGAGAGTCAGACACGACTTAGCAACTGAACAACAACAGGCCTGGGTAGACAGTGACAAATGGATCAGTCCCTGCCTCCAAGGCCTGCCTCTACTAGGTAGCTGAAGAGTGTTTACCTGTGTTACCAACTCACCTTGTGTAGATGGACCAAGCAGTGACTTGGTGGCTCATTCAGTCCTAATTGAGTGGCAGCAGCTTTCTCTGCCTCCTGTTGGAACAGCTCCTGAGATAAGACACAGCCCCTGGCTTCTAGTGTCTGTAACCAGGAACCTCCCAGCATCACCTAAGGAGGGAAGATGGCGCTGACCAGCCTGGCCTTACTTCACTGGGGCGGAGAGGAGCCCTTTGGAAACCCCACTAAGCATGGCCACTTCTCTCACAGTCAGTCTGAGGCCTGGGGTGCTCCCATCCTGCTCAGGGAAAGCAACGGAGTCATACACAATTCCCAGGATGACTGGATCTTCTGAGGATGGCACCAAATGTCCAAACCCCTGGAGGAAACAAAGAGACTGGGTCAGGAGGGAAGGGTTCCAGCTGAGTCCGTGTCTGTCTCTCCCCTTCTGGGTCACACCTGCACAGGTAGACGAGCTCCTCGGTACTGCAGATTCACCACAGCCACAGACACCGCAGTGATGGTGCTCAGGGCACGGGCCAGCGGTGCGGCCTCAGCAGGGAGCAGCTTGCTGAGCACTGGAGGAGAGAGCAGCCTGCCTCAGGAGGCATTCCCAGGGCAGTTTTAGCCACCATCCTTAGGATAAGAACCCCCACAAGGATGAGCAGTTCAAGGGCATGGTATGGTCCCGTTGGCCCAGGAAGAAGCTAGGTTGCCTCATCCTGGCTGGGGAAGGGGAGGGTGGCTATCCCATTACCTGAAGCTGGAATGGCACTAATAATGTGGTCAGCCTCCAGGCTGCTGTCCCCTAGAGACACCTGAAAGGATGAAAACATTAAAAGATGGAAATCATGGGAATTTTGCCTCAGTTTCCCAGCACCCAAGTGGCAGGAGAGAGATTGGATGCTGACTCAGGATGAAGAGACTAACTATGTAGTCAGAACAAAAAACATCCCCCTGTTACTCCAGTAAGTGGGCCAGACAAAAGCCAGTGGGCCAATTTGAAATGTTTAGTGGACCTGGGTGGGTCTTTCTCTTAGGGGGAGCCACTTATATATAAGCACTACTTCTATCCACAGATCTGGATCAAAAGGTCTTGGAGGAAGGTCCACAAATAAGGCCTAAGAACCTGGGGTAGCTCATATTTAAGCAGCTTTTAGGACAGAAGAAAAAGAGAAACTCCAGTTCTGGAGTTGAAACAAAGATGAAAACTCTTAACACACAGGTTCATCACAGTCCAGGCGGCTCTCCTACCTTCCAGCGCCCTTCTGCCTGGAGACTGAGCCCACAGACTGGCTGGCCTTGGAGAACACTGACACCCCTACTAGTCAGGTGAGCGTTCAGGGCCTGGGGCAATGTCTCCATCCCTCCACGGAGTGACCACTGGCTCCAGCGCTCAGCCCGAGCTTGGCGAATAAGTGCTGAGTCCAGCTGTGGGCCCCGGCCTGCAGAGGAGGAACCAGAGAAGAATCATTAGAATAGCACCCCTTGCCTCCAGTCCCTCACTCTGGCAGTCCTTAATATCTTCAACCCTTGAACCAACTGCCCCCTCACCTGCCCCCAGCAGCAGCCCCAGTAATATGGAACGATGGGTTTGCTCAGCTTGGAAGAGACTGGGAAAGCAGGACCTGATGCTGAGCTCACGGCTGTTGCCTGCAAACACTCCACGGCAGAGACTGTCCATGGCTAGAGACGCCACCTTAAGGGTGAGACTAGGATTGAGAGGCCAAGGAATACACTGCACTAATTTCCACTAATCCCTGCTTGGTAGGGAATGGAGGCAGTATGGGTTTACTTGGAAAGCAGTCTGGCTACAACAGATGGGACGGGAAGGAACTGAAGGCATTCACCTCAACACTGAGTTTGGGGGGCTACTGGGTATGAAGAGAAGAGGGCATGTTCAGAGGCTACAGAAGAGGCCCTCGTGGTAGACTTGCAGCTGGTTCAGAAGGGGAGGGATTTGGGGGCTTCTGGGTGGTGGTACCTCAGAACCAAGGCGGCGCTGGGCAAAACTGTGCACAGTCTCATCAGGGTCTTTGCCACGAGGGGTGGTCAAATCCCTCAGCCCAGCCCAGAACAGAGGTTTGGAGAAGGGAGGTGAAGGGCGGAGGAGCCCCCTGTATGGAGGAAGGCACAGTGAAAAGGGAGCTCTGATTTACCTCCCCAGCTCCAGGGGATCATTTCCATTCATTTGGCCCCTTTTGCTGGGAGGGCTGACAGACTGGGAGATGAGGAAATGGAAGGGGTGTGAGGATACGGGCAAAGGAGAAGGACGGCAGTAAGGAAGCGATAACGTTACCTGATGCCAGACGGCAAAGCATGCAGAGCACCACCAACATACAGGAACCTGTTCTGCGCAGCTGGATGGTCTCCCCGGACAGGCAGCACTTCCGAGTCCAGGCCAAGCTCAGAAACCTGCTCTCCACACGTCCTCAAGAGGAGGATATACTAAGGAAAGGGCTGGCCACCAAATCCACTTGCTCCCCTTAACTCTCTATCCTCTAGTGAAGGCCCCTCCGCAATCTCTCCTAAGCATTCCACAAGCCGCTCACCAGGAGCAGGGTCCGGGCTCCCAGGGCTCCCGCCGGCCGAATTCCTCGAGGTCCAAGTTCAAAAACAGCACCATCTGGCCCTCGTACTGAGCGGATCCAGCCTCCCAGGCGCTCGCTGCCCTCCACCAAGACCACCTGAGGACAAGAAGGAGACGCTGCAGCCTACGGCCACAGCCGCGGCGGCAGAGGGGTCAGGAGAAGAGGGGGGCGGCGCGTTCGCTCTCGCGGGAAATGGGAGAGAAGTGTTAAAGGCGCTCCCTCTGGCATCGTGGGGCACTCACCTTGGGGGGACAGGGGGCCCGGCTCAGGTAGTAACTGGCGGCCAAGCCGCTGATCCCTCCGCCCAGCACGACCACGGTCCGGCCCATGAAGAACCCTGCGGGTGAAGACGCACTACGGCCAGGGTGACCGCAAGCACCCTGCTCTCCAGAAAACCTGCGAGCTCCGCGTTCCACCCCCGGCCATTCGCTGGTTTCGGGGAAACCAAGAGCCGGCAGATGGGGTGGTGGAACTCCGAGGTCCCCTCCCAGGGCCTAGGACTCACCCACGAGGGGAACGAGAAAAATGAGGCGAAAGGAGGAGGTAGAGGTCTCAGCGCATCACCCCGCCGGCGTTCCGGGGGCGACAGGGGAGGTGGATAAGGGCCACACCCACGCTATCTGCTCGCGCAGGGCTCGGGGATCCAACTGGACGCCGCGGTTCGGTGGCGCGTTCCCTCCCACCCGTCTCCAGGCCGAGCGCTTTCAGCCCGCTGCCTCCGCCCCCAAGCTTTTTGGCCTCTCCGACTCCCCGTCCATTCTAGTCTCGCGGCCGCCCCGGTAGAAGGCGTTTCTCTGAAGCTGGAGATTAACTGGTTCGATGCCGGGGTGGAGGGAGCGGCCGTTTCCCGCACGGCCCTCCCTTCAGGGCTGGAGCGGCGAGAGCTGAATCCTGGTCAGCATTCTCCAGCTCGAGCTTCCCAGGCCCCACCTAGGGTGAGAACCCTGGAGGGAGGGTCCCATGAGCTCTGCTTGTAGGGAGAGTAGATAGGGACGCTGGAGGCTGGTCCGTGGGGAGGTGGCTCCATAAACAGCTCCTTGATGTTAGCAACAGCCTGGGCCTGTGGGAGCTAGGGCGGCCTGGCAGCGTACCGTGTTTATCCACAGGGGTCCCTGGGTACCACGCTCTCGGGAGACAGCGCCCTACGCTGGCAAAACCCGTGGACCCCCGTGCCCGCGCTCCCTCTCCGGGCTTCCTTACAGCTTCCCGAGTCTCAAGTTTGCCTTCCCTCTTTTCCTCCCAATGTAAACCTTGGCTTCTACGTGTCCTGGTCCCACACCCCTGTCCCCACCCCACGGCTCTGAGCGGGCCCCCATCTGTTCAGATAGGGAACTGAGTCCCAGGAAGACTCCCCATTCGGCCTAGTTCTGTATCTCTACACCCTTAAAACACAAATACAAACAAGGACATCTTTTTTTTTTTTTTTTAAATAAATTTATTCACAAAAAAAGTGAGACTGTAGAGGGTCTGGGGGCTGTACACGGGCGGGGGCCTGTGGAGCTCTGTACACGGGACTGGGAGACAAGGGAGCCTCCAGGTGAAAGGGTATTTTTTAATAAAAAAAATAACGGGAGGTACAACCACCCCCTCCCCCCTCCCCGATTAAAAAGACACAAAAATAGACGTCTCTGAGGTAAATGGGGAGCCTGGGGGCTTAAGGGTGTTGAAAGGGTTTCACAGGCACCGGGGCGGCTCCTGCATCAGTTGGTAGAACAGCACGTAGCCCTCACTGGATGCCACCTGGTTTTCACTGACAGGGGAGACACTAGGAAGAAGGGGCACGGGGAAAGAGGTGTGACCAGCTCTGCACACTCCTGCCTGCCCACAAGACCAACCTCACAGCATCCAGGTGGTGATCAGGATGCCAGCCCCGCCCCACCCCACCCCACCCCCACCCCCCAGCACTGTGCTCTCCTGGGGCTTTGTATTAGGGAGGGGTGTCAGGGCTGCTGTGGGAACAGGGCAGGAGTTGAATAGCAGGCTCTCCTCACCGAGAGTCATTGTAGACATGCCAGCCAGTCTGGCACCGGCACAGGGCTGTGTAGTGGCCGTAGTGGACGCTGCCCGAGTGGTTGCAAAGGGCATACAGCTGGTACACGGGGCTTCCTTCAGGGTTGGAGACCACCAAAGCCTGCAGTCAGAGCTGTGCCCCGTCCCGCTCCCTCCCTCCCCTTCACGGAGCTCCTCAGCACCTTCCCTGCCGCACTCACCGGCTTTGTCGCTGGCGAAGTCCCCTAGGCTCAGTCGCTGCAGTGGGAAGTCTACACCTACTGAACTCTTCTTGATGGAGCCTCGAGAGGCGGAAAATCGATTAAGATCTAAGCTCTGGTTAAGGAGAATTTGGGAGGCAGAGGGCCTCTGAGGGGGGCTGAGGAGTTGAATGTTGTCCACCACCCTGAACACATCTGGGGAGCATGATGGGGAAAGGTGGAGTGGCAGGCTTTTCCTAAAGCAAACTGAATTCCCTAATGTCCAGCTTCTGTAAACATGGAAAATGTGGGAAAAGAATGAATGGGAGAAATAATCTGAAGATTAGGATACGGAGCACGAGAATTCGGGGGAATCTTTGTACTGTCAACTTTTTGGTACTTCGTGTTTTCTGCCGACATCGGTCACACACCTAAATAAATGTCAAATAATGTTATAAGGTTAATGTGTTCCTCACCTCAGTCGGCTTTTCTGGCATCCTGACTCATACAAATTCACTGTGCTCTGTATGTACTTCTATATCCTCTGGGCCGCTGCCCTCTGCCCTGGAAGCACCAGGACATGCCTGAAACTCCTTTACAAACCCTGACACGTGTTATTCTTCATACTCAGGCACCATGCAACCCCTTTTACACATACGGAGCTCCCCCCCAGATTTCCCACCCTTACTATGTCCCTTGTGAACCCCCACATACTGGGGCATTCTCCGATTCTAGCTCTTCTTCCTTGGTGAAAAGGTTGAAACAATCTCGCAGAGACACCTTGCCCCCAGCAAATCCTTTCTGGGGGGAAAGGGGAGTGAAGGGTCAGCATGGTATGAATTTACTTTTCCAACTCTTCTCAAGTAATCCAAGCTTCATTTCTGCTCCAGAGACCCACAGGGTTCCCTCCCACACTAGGGGTGGGAGGGTTGCGTCAGAGAACCCATGTCCAATCCACCCCTGGAATCTTCTGGAATCCCACCTTGGGGATGGGCAGGGACAGGTCACAAAAAACCTCGAAGGTCGTGGAGCGATACCCACAGGCCTGGCACTTGAGACAACTTTTCAACTGGCCCACAAACAGGTCTAGATAGAAGCAAAGGGGCAGGAGAAATAGTCACTGTGGGATGCCTAAGGTGCTTTCTTGGAATCCCATCTCTTCCCACCCCCGTACCTAACCTTTCCTTTCCCACCACCAACACTCCTCACAAACCCCTAACAACTTTTCCACCCACCCAGTCCTGTTCCCATACCCCTCGATAGTATTGATTTTTTCTGCCAAGCCTGCACCGCCCCCCTACACACACTTTCCCCCATCACTTTGTCTTATTCCATACCCACAATCTTGCTGTCCTCTCTTTCCAGGTAACGCTTCCACATTAGGTTGGCTCGATCGTCATCGCTACCACAGATCAAGGAAAGTGGGAAGCGTCCATGAGACAGCAGGAATGCTGGGCACCCCCACCACCACTGAAATGATCCACAAAGCCTGTACCCCACCCCCTCCATGCTCCAGCTCCTTCTCTCTATTTCAAGAAAGAGTCAATGGAGTCCTCCTTCAGAGGACTTTCTGGTGAGAGGAAAACAAAGGAATGTAGACAAGGGAAGAACATGCCGTCTTCCTCCACCTGGCTCCAAACCCCTTTTGTACCTTATAAATTAATTATCCCCTCCTCCGTCAATATGGTGACAGCCACAGCACTATCTTCTGCTTCCATCTGCGCCCCTCAGCCTCCTCATTCCTTCTTCCTACTTCTGCGCTGCTTCACAAACCATTTTCTGAACTATGTATTTCCTTGGACCCTACAGCCTCAATCTTGACTGACTCACTTTTATGAAGGATGAATGCTGCTGATAAACTACTGGGGAGAAGAGGGAGGGGAAGCAACCTTACCTTAACTCAGGTTCTTCTAGCAGAGCCCCTCCGAGGCGGGGTGTGGGGGGAACAGGACTACTGGCCAAGATTGGTGGAGCCCGGCGGCCTCGGCGGTTGATTTCGAGGTGTAGCCGCTCCATGAGGAGCTTCAGAAACTCTTGGGCATCCTGCTGGCTGCAGCCAGACAAAGAGCATGGGCAACTGACTCCTCCCTAGTTCACAGTCACTAATCTCTGCCCAGACATCTGTCCCCACTTCCTAGATGAAGAGCATCTCAAGGCTCAGATGAGGCTGCCAGAGCTCCCTACCCCCAGACAAGGCCAGAGAGAAATCCCATACCCTCCAGCTCTCCCACCTGTATCCAGAGAAGGAGGGAACGTATTTCTGGAAGACAGCTCGGAATCGAGTAGGATTCACAGCTTCACAGGAATCAGGGTGCCACAGGGCACCAATCACATCTGCAAAGGCTATTAGGATGGGAGTGGGGAAGGGAAACAAAAGTTAATGACTACAAGAGGGAAGCAAGGGGAGGCCCAGAGGGTGGAAAACAACCTCTAGGAAATAAGACACAAGGAAAAACAGATACAACTGCCAGCTTTCAGGCTCGGGGTCACCGCCACTGGCAGATGAACCTACACGGGGTTGGGGAAAAGAGGACTTGAAAGAGGGGAGCAGGCGTTGTTGCCTTACCTTCAGTGAGCTCCTGGGCTCGGCCCCCTCCGGGCACCTCTTGACGGAAGTCCCTTCGCAGACAGAAGTCCCGAAGAGGCCGGGTGCTACTCAAACACTGTAGCACAGCATTCAGGAAGCACTGGGGAGCAGGAGAGACACAAGATGCCTTAGGAGAACTTCAGTGCTGTCCTTCTCCAAGTTTCCCTGCCCATGCCTGTCCTCAACACCAGCCCACATTCCTGTTAGGAGGGATGGAAGAATGGCTCTCACCGTGTTCCCCAGATTGCGGAGGCCAACGTGACCAGAGCCCAGAAGCAGTGTGTGATGAGCCTGGAAGGTCAGTACAGCACAGTCAACAGGTCCCTGTACACCCTACCTGGCACTTCTACCTTTTCACAGCGTGCTGCCCACTGCCTTCCCCGTCCCATCCTTCACCCTCAAACTCTACACTTTTTCTCTCAGTGAGTATCAGGGTCTCCCTACCTCGCTGGCCAGGAGCAGTAAGCCCATCACAGCTGAGTGTACCACGGTCTCAGCCATGGCTGTCCCATCCGTTCCCCACTTACTCCTCTGCCCAGCTAGCCGGCGATGCAACTCCTGGGGCAACTCCCCAAGCACTGGCATGGTTGCCCAGCTGCTCCCCACCCCCACCTTGCTACCCGCAAGGCCCCCTCCTGCACCCGTGGCCCCTTTCTACACCCTCTCCTGATGGCTCCAACTGCAATGAGCCTAGCTCACTTAGCTTGGGAAATGGGCAACCACATTAGCTCAGATGTTCTGAGCCCGCCCCTCCTTAGCTCCAGAGATTAATTAAACCTAGACAAGCATCCTAGGAGAGAAGGCACAGCAAGGGAAATTAAGGGCCTGGGGACCCAAAGAATTCCAAATGGTTGAGTTAATTCCTCGGAGAATGAAATGGCAAACCATGCTGGGGAGACACAGACAAGCCCAAAAAGGGTCTATGAGGCTCGAGGGTACTTAAGTATGGGAGAAGAGAGTCCACACTACTGAAATGAAGGGGTGAAAAAGGAATTTGGGGGAAAAGGAGAAAGGAAAGCCATATGATGGCAAGAAAGCTGGAGGCACGGAGGAACATGGGCATGGAAGGCCACGTGTGCTGGCGAATCCTCACCATCTTGTCATCGGAGTAGAAAGGTTCAGAGGGCCGGGCAGATATCACGTGGAAGGAGCCATGGGGAGTAGGGGGCTCTGTCCGTATGCTGAACAAAGTGGGTGGCCCAGGAAAGCCCCCGAGGCGGCGGAGAGAGGTGCTGCGTCTCAAAGGGGGTGGCTCAGGCCGAAGAGCCAAGCGACTCAGGGCAGCCCCTAGTTCTCCAGTGCCACGGTGCCCTCCCAAGGCAATCCCCATTGGACGCAAGTCCCCACTGCTCACAGACTTGGAACGGGCTAGGTTGGTCCTGGATGGGAGAGGCAGAGCCACAGTTGGGGGTGGTGAGCCAGGCAGGGGAACTCCATGATCTGCCCGAAGTGGGCCGCTGGGACGAGGGCCTGAGGTCCGTCCCCGTCCCAGCTCCAGTTTCTTGAGCCGTTCCTCAGGGGGACCTGGCCTAGGAGGCAGAGGTCGTAACATGGGATTTGGCCCAGGGGCTGGATTTCGGCGCTCCTTGCTCCGGGCCCGGGGAGCAAATGGTAGCTTGGATCCCACTCGGGGCTGGATATTAAGAGGTGGCTCTCGGGTCCGTCCCAGGCGGTGCTCAGAAGCCTGGGGCATTGTGGACACCACAGGCTGGACCTGGGAGAAGAAGACAGGGTCAACATTTGAACATGGAGGGAGGTGGGAACCTAGGCTACCAGAGCTGGCTATATGCATGGAGGGCAGGACCCACATCTATCATATCAGTCACTGTATCCCCAGTAGCTAGCATAGTGTTTGGCACGAAGTAAACCCTTAGTGACCACTGAGTAAATGAACGAATGAACGATAGCAGTCCAGAGCTTTGATTCGACATTCCTTACCCTCTTCCTGCAGAATACAGCTTTACTGGAGAGCCAATGAAAAGACAGTTCCTATCTCATCTGTCTATATAATCTAAATGTTCGTGGAGGTCCCCCATACTTGGCTAGTCAAGTGGGATGTGCTCTGGGTCATTTAGAACCTCTGGTCAAATAGGGGTGTGGGTGCAAGTATAAAACAGCCCCAAAGACAGCATTCCATTCTCAAACCTCTGCCCCTCCGGGCTGCAAATGAAGCAGATTAAAAGGGTGACTTGCGAATCACTCCCTCCCCCCGCCTCTGAGCTCCAAAGTGATGTCGGGGCTTAGGGGCAGTGGCGAGCAGGGAGGACGAACAACTAATTCCCTGACCCTCAAGCGCTGCACCTCGCCCACCACAGCAGGTTTCAACCGGGTCCGCCCCCCTCGAGGGCAGAAAGGCCGAGGCTGCTGATTGGCTACGGGGTGCAGAGGCATATTCTCCACGATCCAAGGATGCTGGTCCCTCCAGCCCAGTTCTCTCAGGCCTGCCAGGTCCCCAGCGGCTTTGCCTTTGTGGTGGGCGATCTCTCGAGTCTGGAGCAGTCTTCCCTCGGAACCCCCCACGCCATACGCCCCGGACCGTACCTGTCCCCGAGTGAGGCGGCGGGGGAGGCCAACCGGGGTCAGGCCTCAGCTCAGGGCCACCCCCTACTACTCTCGCGCAGCGCCCCCGCGGGCCCGGCTGCAGCTTTAGCCGCAGCTATTGCCCAGCTCTCTCCCGCCGCAGGGGCCGCCGCCATCTTTGTTGGTCCCGCCCGGCCACCGGCCACCGGCTTCACTGTCTCTCAGAGCGCCTGCGCACCCACACAGAGGCCACCCACCTGCATCCTCGGCGCTTGCGTGAACCCGCCCCTTTGGCTCCGCCGCTGACACCATGGAAACACAGCCAACTTTAGGACCGCCAGTTCCCAGCTCTGCCAAAAATTTTCTTTAAACCACCACTCCAAAGCAAGTCCCTAAACTACAGAGTCCCATCGCCCCATCTCGTGGCCTTAAAGGATAGAAACCTGACAATCGTTGTATGGTTCCCCGGCTTGCAGCACAGACCTTCCCAGGGAGCAAGGATGCGAATGCAGGGTCTGGGTCCAGCCCACAGACCAGAAAAGTATCCACATAGGGATGGGAAGCTCCCCGGAGGGCAGGGAATACTGGCCTTGCAAAACCAGTCCTCAGTCATCTTGCAGGCCGAAGCAGAAGTCTCCCTGCTAAAGCACATGTGCAGGTTTCAGCAGCAGGGACAGCAGTCAGGATATCCTTTCATTCTGGTCCAGACCAGAGCTTCCTCCAGTTCCCCCTCCCTCCTGAACTAGGATGGTCGTACAAGTGCCTTGGGTGGTAGCCTGCTGACCCTTAGGCTACTCACCCACTATTACAGCCACCAATGAGAACCGCAAGCCACCAGAGAAAGCAGCTTTTATTGATGAGTTATCTCCAGAAATCAGAAAGACTATGTACCCACTTTTGGTCACCCCCTATCCCTCCAGACCTCGCAGTGCTCCACCTAGGGAAGGGCTATAAATTGCCTCTTGGTTTTTCAAGGCCCTAGTCTTTCCTCTTCCTGTGTAGCCCAATGCTGTTTTTTTTTTTTCAGCAGTTTCTACTGCAGCTACTTAGTAACAATTATGAGTGAAAGGGTGTCGGGGGAAGCAGTTAGATGAGTAAGAAGAATGATGCACAGGAAAACAGGAACCGTAGCCTATCAAAGGTCCCTCTGTCCTGCCTCAGTGGCTTGATCCTTCATTGGCTGCATTTCTCTTTATGCTGAATCACTCCCTTCTGAATCAGATCGGGGATTTCCACTGCCAGCCATGGTCCCAGCTGCAATACAAGCGAGACCCTGTGAGATTACTACCAGCCAGTCAATGCCTTGTATTCCACCAGAAGCTCCTTCCTAGAGATAGTCTAGGAGAACATACCCAAAGGAAAACACTGTTATTCCATGTTTACTCTCACTTTTCTTATATCACTCAGGACCAACCCCCTTCCCCTCTTATATACCAAATACTCCAAACTTACCCCCAGAGCCATGAGATGAGCTAGTCCAAACTTAGGCACATTCCTGGCCCACAAAGGCTTAAAGTGATCGGTCAGGCATATTTTGCCACCCCTATGAGAGGAACAAGATGATCAGAAGGTGTCGACATGCAAGGTACACCATAAAGCAAAGCAGATTCTTGAGAGCACAGGAAGACAACTGGGGATCAGAACTGAGAACAAGGTCATCTAAGTGCTTTGCCCAGGCTTGGCAGAGGGAGATG
This sequence comes from Dama dama, assembly GCF_033118175.1. NCBI lineage: Eukaryota > Metazoa > Chordata > Mammalia > Artiodactyla > Cervidae > Dama > Dama dama. Next base: position 9,980,688 of record NC_083700.1, read on the forward strand.
TGGAATTTCTCTAGGTCTGCAGATTCTGGGAAAATTTCTGTCTTGAAGAGTTCTTCACCAAGGCCTTCTTTGACCTTATCCCATCTCCTGTTCAGTCCTACCTGTACATCTTTGCTGTTTTTCCATCTAGTTCAGGTACTGCAATTTCTGGAGCTGTAGTGGGATATGTGATAGGAATCTGGAAGAATTACAAGCCTTTAATATGACAGAATCAGAATAGAAAGGAACTAATCTAATCAGATATACAGATTTCTTGGTTGAAATGAAAGGTTCTGTAAACTCCCCCAAGCAGCAGGTATACAGCAGGGTTCTGGACATGGAGATGAGTAATTAAAACTTATGCTTCTTTCAAACCTCATTAAGATTTTCCCTCCCATTTAAAAAGTTTTCTTTGGTCCCTCCAAGAAAGGTTAGCTCGTTAACAATCACCTAATCCCTCGTCCTCTCCTAACCTCCATTAACTACCACTCCATCATACTCACATCAAACTCGATGTCAAACTCATATTTGAGGAGGTCATGGATGTACCAGCATTTTCCAAACCACCTATAACAGAAACCAAACCTCAGTCCAATTTTCCCATTCTCCTAATACTCATATGACATCTTTTTGGCTTAGGTGACCAGCCTGGGAGACTCATAGGTTGGGAATTGGGAACTCTGGAGTTGTGGGAGTGAAGACTAGAAGGGGGCAGGAAAGGCCTGAGAGTGGGTTGTGGGACACCAGAATGCTTAAGCTACGTAAGATCCCCACCGCCACACCTCCCGAGCGGGTCTGCCTACCGAGTCCCTTCTTTGTTGGACTCCAGTCGGAACCAGTCATTGTCCGCATTCTTGTTGTTCTCCACATACTAAAAGCAGAGAATGAGGTCTTTGAGGGGGGAATTGGGGCCAAGGGCAGTACGCCTTCCCTCAAAAGAAGTGTGATTACTTACTCCATTAGTATGTTTACCCAACTTTTCTGACATAAGTTGAAGTCAAAGCCATATTGATAAGTAGGGTACTTGCGCAGAACAGAGAATAGAATGCTTGAGTTCTACTCAATTTAGCAGGCACAAAACACTTTATGATGTTGCCTGGCTTTTCTTCTCACTTCTGACAATGTCAGCCACAACTCATTGTACGGCATATTCCTTCCCAAGACTTCATTTTGTCCTGATTTTGACTAGCACTCATATGCTGATGACTTCTAAATCTTTATCTTTAAACTAGAGCTTTTCTCAGAGCTTCAAAGTCTATATCCAAATGTATACTGAAATTTCTACCTTCATTCCACAGGTACAGTTCAAACTTGGCAGTGTCAGTTTCCCGCTAGTCCTTCAGACTTGTTTCTCCACTGCACCAATCTCCATTGGCAGTATTAGTGTTCAGTCACCCAAGCTAAAAACCTGGAAATCATCCTTAAGCCTCCTCCTCCTTTACAAACCAATCGTTTCTGATATCCTGCTGATTTACCTTCTGAATATCCTTCAAGTCTACCGCTCTTCTCTCTCTTACCATAACTGCTGAGTTTATATCATCACTTTTCTTTTGCCTGGATTAATGACAGCCTCCAAACTTCAGCCTTAGCCCTGCCAATTCTGTCTTCCTCTTTTCTGCCAGTGATTGAGCTAAACCCAAACCTCATCATGCTTCTCCTCTGCTTAACATCCTTTAAAGGAATCCCAATGCCTCCAAGACAGAGTTCAAGTGCTTATATGTATGTATTAAGTCTTATCTACCACCCCCTGCCACACCTTGATGCTCTAACAACTCTGAACTACTTGTGTCTTATATGTCATGTGTTTCTAGCTTCCATAACTTTGCTCATGCTGTTCCTTTTGCCTTGAATGTTCCTCTCTTAGGCTCGTTTTTTATAAGGCTAAGTTATGTTTACCCTTTCAGTCTCAGCTCAAGCATTGCCTCTTCTAGGAAGCCTTCCCTGACCAGACCCAAGCTAGATTTAGGTATCTCACCTCCTGCTTCAAAACATCCTAGCAATTTCTCAGATTCCTTCTCCCTCTTTCTCCACCTCATGTATTATAATAATATGTTTCTGTCTATCAGTAGGCTCCACTTTATTCGGCTTTGGATGCCCTTCCTGGGTACTAGATGTACATTATATTTTAAATTTATTTTTTAGTGAATACATGCATCAGGAGACCTTTGAAACAGACAAACACCACCGCAAGGAAGTCAAATTCTCTTTCCACAGAAGGGAGATTAGCAGAGAAAACGGTTCATTCTTAACTGAGCTCAGCTCCTCATCACTCTGCAACTAATACCTACTTTAATTTTTCGCTCTAACATGTAGTCCTACTTAGGACGAGTGAAAGAGCGGAGGGACTCAAGCCCGGACTTAGGGCTCTAAGAAATCCTTAAGACCACCACGTCCCCTACGTCCAGGAGAGTAATCACCTGGGGCCAGAAGGACACGTCATTTTCCTGGGCCGCGTATCCCTAAAATAACTGCTGCTTTCAGGAAGAAAATCTGGCCCCACCGTGGTTCCTAACTTAAGTCTCTTCTGCCTCCTCCCCACCGCGGCTCCTTAAGTCCCCCAGCCCCGAAGTCATCCAGTATCTTTGAATTTGTAAGTGAAACTTTAAAACCGGAAGTGGATTCCACACGGAGCCTATTCGGATGGACACCTGATTACCCGCAACCCTTTTACCACGCGGTTGACAGTAGAAGCAGAACTGACCCGTATAAGAGACTGATATTCCTCTTTGAGTCTCTGCACCCACAACTCCCGATCTCGAGGTCCGGCGTTGGTCTTCAGCACCGGGATCTCAGACACGACACGCCGGGTGGCCTCGTCCGCCATCTTAGACCAGGGCACGAAAGAAATACGGAAGTGGTATTACCTGTAGTTTACATTCAGGGCGCCTCCATCTTTACTATGGGAAGATGGGGAGTTGGCTGCCTTAAAACTTCGCTGAATGCGATCTTTATTTTCTAGTAACGAAGACAAATTTGTCACCGGATCACCTGCTTGTGGGTGCAACGAGGAGAAAAGAATGGAAACGGATGACTCTGTCCTGAATATGGCACCTATCATTTAACTGCAGATTGCTCAACGGGTGACTTCCGCTCATGCTCAGAGACGTAATCTCAGAAAACCCTTCTGGACACTTGAAGAATTGTTAGAATTTCAGGCACTGTTAGGCGCTCTTCTGGTTCCTGTCATACTAAAATGCGCGAGTCACCTGTTTGAGCTTTGATTAAACTTCCTTGTAGTTAGGCTGAGGTAGCAGGGAGCCACTGTAGTCATCCATTCAGTTCAGTCGCTAAGTCATGTCCTACTCTTTGTGACCCCATGGACTGCAGCACGCCAGGCCTCCCTGTCCATCACCAACATCCAGAGTTTACTCAAACTCATGTCCATTAAGTTGGTGATGCCATCCAACCATCTCATCCTCTGTTGTCCCCTTCTCCTCCTGCCTTCGATCATTCCCAGCATCAGGGTCTTTTGAAATGAGTCAGTTTTTCGCATCAGGTGGCCAAAGCATTGGCGTTTCAGCTTCAGCATCAGTCCTTCCATTTAGGACTGATTTCCCTTAGGATGGACTGGTTTGATCTCCTTGCAGACGAAGGGATTCCCAAGAGTCTTCTTCAACACCATAGTTCAAAAGCATCAAAAGTCATCCATTAGGAAGGTATTTAACTCCTGAAAGTTATTGGAAACCACGGAGAATCAAAGTATATGCAGTCTCAGCCCTTAAGAGTTAACACAATTGAATTAGAGAATTCTTAATAAATGCCAAAGTTGTTGAAAGGCCACTAGAAAACTTGCCTTCCTCTAGCCTAGTCATTTTGGGGTCTGGAATTAACAAATCTAGGAGGGAATCATGTCTCTTATCTCCAGTGCATGGCATACAGTAGGTACCCAGTAATCCTTTTTTAGAATTTTGTATCTTCCAGTTGGTTTTTAAACAGAAGCACATTATTTTTGGCCTTAACTTACACGTCTTATTTGCAGCATTAGTCATTGCAACCTTTAGCTGTAATTTTGGATCAAATCCTATTAATCATGAAATTCTATAGTTTATTTACAAATTTAATTTCTTATGGCTGAAACCTCCAGTACAATATTGAGAGCAGACACCCTTGTCTTGTTCTGATTTCAGGGAGGAAATAATTGTCTTTCTTTTTTAAGTATGCTGCTCTCTATAGGCTTTTCACAGGTGCCCTTTATCAGGTTAAAGAAGTTCCCTTCTCTTCCTAGTGTTACAGGTTTTTATCATGAATGGGAGTGTTCCCCACTCCCTGAATGCTTTTTCTTTATTCACTGAGATGATGATGTAGTTTTTGTCTTTTATTAGCATGCAATATGTTTCTTTCTTTAAAATATTGGATATTGGATAAGGCTAAGGCCAAGCTTTGTAGTATCTCACTAGAGTTTTCTCTCCTAGAGAAATAAAGATTTATTCCATTTTGAGTGTGGGCTTTGTGGTGTGGTGGAGAGCAGAGATTTGGAATGAGGCATGCAATTTGATTGTCATAAGAATTTGGAGAAGGAAGAAATAGGGAAATGTAGGTCAAATTGGATACACAGTGTTATAAAAAGAATACATTTTGAGGATTTAATGTACAGCTGGCTCAGCGGTAAATCCACCTGCAATGCAGGAGACTCAGGTTTAATCTCTGGGTCAGAAAGATCCCCTGGAGAAGGAAATGGCAACTCACTCCAGTATTCTTGCCTGGGAAATCCCAAGGATAGAGGAGCCTGGTGGCTACAGGCCATGGGGTCACAAGAGTTGGATACGACTTAGTGAGTAAACTACCACCCCCAGCACCGCATGGTGACTGTAGATGGGCTTTCTCAGTTGCAGTGTGTGGGTGAGCAGGAGCTGCTTTTTTTGTTGGGCACAGGCTTCTCACTGTGGTGCCTTCTCTTGTGGAGCACAGGTTCTAGGTGCATGGGCTTCAGAAGGTGTAGTATGTGAGCTCAGTCGTTGTGGCACATGGACTTTCATTGCTCCATGGCATGTGGAATCTTCCCACACCAGGGATTGAACCCATGTCCCATGCATTGCAGGCAGATTCTTATCCACTGTACCACCAGGGAAGTCCAGCCTTAAACATTCTTAACCACACGTGTGTTGACTATGTGAAGTGATGGATATGGGTATTGATTTTGGTAATCATTCCTATATGCGCTCGAGTGTGTGTGTGTATTCACCACATGAATATGATATATACATGCAGATGTACATCAAGCCATGATTTAAAAAATATACAATTGTATTTGTCAATTATTCCTCAATAAAGTAGGGGAGGGCCAGACTTTGGTGAGTTACTTTATCTCTGTGAGCTGCATGTCCTCACCTATGAAAGAAGGATAGTAGTGTTTATAGGGTGATTTTAACTATATATGCAATCTCTCTTTCTCACTCTCTTTTTTGCTGAGCTTTTCATTTTTATTTTACTTATTTTTATTTATTTGGTTGTGTCAGATCTTAGTTGTGGCACGTGGGGTCTTCATTGCATCACACGGGATCTTTCATTGTATTACATGGACTCTCTAGCTGTGGCATGAGTGTGGTGTCTCTTCACACATTCACATAATAGACTTTCAGGATGAAATTCACGTTAAGTATATGGCAGTGATTTTCAAACTTTTTGTAATACTGGAGCTAGTTTAACAGGCAAACTCTCACTTGGAATCTCAAAATACAAAACTGATCAATGCAGAGATGTTCTTGTTCAAGTGCAGGCAGAGACCTCTAGCCTTAGAATACTTCCCCTATGGTAACGACTTATCACACTTTATTGTTTAATTGTTGTGAAAGACTGGAAACTCACAGTAAAGACTGTGTGTCAGTCTTATTTATACAATAATACTGTGGTGCCTGGCACCAGCTAAGTGCTCAACTAGTATTTTTAAAATAAAAGAATTTCTTGATGAGTTAGGTAAGCATCAGAAAAGCTGTCTCCCTAAATCTTTATCTTTCTTTAAAAAAAAACAACTCACCTTATTAGACCACTTTGTGAAGCAGAGCTCATAATGCATGATAAAAAGCTGTCTCTATTGTAAGCATAGTTGCATTTCTGTCAAGTATATTTATTTTGAGAAATGGTTCATTTAAAATTTTCAATTTAGCTTATTTTTGTTTAAGTACTTCTGATAAGAGATCAGAAGGTAAGGTTGAGAAGACTGAAAGAAGCGTGTGTAGGCCTGAGCTTCATCTTTTTTCCAAAGGAAAAGCTCATTCATGCACAGTTCATGCATTTATGGAGGTCTCACTACATTTAGGCATTAGAAATACAGTAGTGCATAAGGCAGGCAGAGTACTTGCCCTGAAGGAAATTGTCCTAAAACAGCTATAAAAAGGAATTGGATAGAAATGACTGGAAATTTCAATTCTGGGAAAGGCACTGACATCAGACCATGGTTTTGATGGGATAGTACTGTTGGGTACATGAGGGTGCCCCTTAAAGTAGTTGAAAATTCCATTATCAGTCATCATGGAGAAAGGTAGCCCTTGGGACAAAAGGAGAAATACTGTATTAGGGAAACAAACTTTGGACTAGGGGAGGAATTTAAGTTTTTCCTCATTCTAATCTTTAAGGGGTTAGTCTGGACTCTAATATTCTCAGAGAATATAGTTCAGAATGGTGAGGAGAGGGAGCCACCCTAAAGAGGATCAGTCAAGGCTGTGGTTTTTCCAGTGGTCATGTATGGATGTGAGAGTTGGACGGTGAAGAAAGCTGAGCGCCGAAGAATTGATGCTTTTGAACTGTGGTGTTGGAGAAGACTCTTGAGAGTCCCTTGGACTGCAAGGAGATCCAACCAGTCCATCCTAAAGGAGATCAGTCCTGGGTGTTCATTGGAAGGACTGATGTTGAAGGTGAAACTCCAATACTTTGTCCACCTCATGCGAAGAGTTGACTCATTGGAAAAGACCCTAATGCTGGGAAGGATTGGGGGCAGGAGGAGAAGGGGACGACAGAGGATGAGATGGCTTGATGGCATCACTGACTCGATGAACATGGGTTTGGGTGGACTCCGGGAGTTGGTGATGGACAGGGAGGCCTGGCGTGCTGCGATTCATGGGGTCGCAAAGAGTCCAACACGACTGAGTGACTGAACTGAACTGAACTGATAGATGGGTAACCAGTTCAGAAAACTTTTTTCCTTTTGTTATTGCCTTTAATTATTCTGGAGACTTCAGCAAATAATTCTTATAACACTCAGAGAACTTGGTGGAGAGAATGATTAAAAAAAAATTTATACAATGCTTACAATGTGCTAGGCGTGGTCCTAAACATTAAAAAAAATTAGATCCTTTAATTCTGGCAACAGTCTTAATATAGTTACTTCATTAGCTTCATTTACATTTGAAGAAACTGAAGAACCCAACTGAAGTTGGGGTCAATGAAAGAAAGCCCTATATCACACAGCCACTAAATGGTAGAACTGGCATTCAGTCCCAAGCACAGTCTGGCTCTAGAGATCACATCCATAACCAGCTTTCTACCATTTCTGGGCCAGTGTGAAATTAGTAGCAGTGATCTGAGGGGTCAGAGTTGGTATTAGAGGGCTATTCATCACCCTTAAAAGGCAGACAGTTATCAAAACACAAAGAGACTGCAGAAACAAACAGTAGAGCTGCAGAAACATAAATGGGACAACCAGCAGCCCCCTCCCTGGAATGGGCTGAAGTGTGCACAGGACTCTCTGAGGTGTTAATATCACCCCTAGAGATTATAGAACTATGGACTTTGAGTTCAAAGCAAGATCTTGGCAAGGTTTGGCAGTGTCAGAGGATTTGGTTAATAAACATGAAAATACATATTCTTTGGGGAGGAGAAATTAACAAGTAGTCAATTACCATAAAATAAGAAATCTCTATTCTGGACATGTTCAAAGTACAGTCCAAGTACATATGCCTGAGAGAATCAGGTAAGGCTGATAGTACTTGAACTGGATCCCTTAGGATGAGCACATTGAATATGCAGGAAAGGAGACAGCAGGGTAAATGTGACATTCTAGGCAGAAGGAAGAGCATTCTGTAAGTCAGGAAGTCATGAGGGAATAAAGTAGTATATTAAGGACAGCAAGTATCCAGATCATCATTTATAAAAGAAGATGGAAGAAAACGCCTAGCAGGACTTAATTATATGCAATATACTATATAGAAATATTTATAAAATAAGCATAAAATCACAAAACAAAATTATACACAGATGTGGCTTCAAAATACTTACAAATACATGCACCTGCTCAAAATTCAAAAGATAGAAAATGCTATAGAGTGAAATGTAAGTCTCCCTCTAACTCCATTCCTTGGCTACTTACTTCTCTTCCCCAGGGCTCTCCTCTACAACTAGCTTTTTGCATATCCTTCCAGATATGGTCTATGCACTTACACAGATACACACATATACCTTCTTTGAAAACTCTTTATATAAATCATAGTATACTCTTCAAATTTCTGCTTTTTTTTCACTGAATAATATCTTGGAGGCTGTTCTATATTAATACATAATTAAACTACCTCATTCTTCCCCCTCCCACTCTCTTCTTCTTCTTTTGTAGATGCATCCCATTGTATGGATCTACCATAATTTCTTCAGCAAGACCCTCAGGAGGTATATTTAGATTGTCTTTTGCTATTTATTACAAACAGTACTGCAGTTAATAGCTTTGTCTACTCATCACTTTGTACATGTGTAATAAATATGTAGATATAGTACTGTTGCCTCAAAAGATTTGTGCTTTTTAAAATTTATTAAATATTGCCTCTATAAAAGGCAATTTGTTAAAAAATTGCCCTCTATAAAAATTAAACCAATTTGTTTTACTATTAGCAATATATGAAATGACAAGTTCCCCTCCTTAAAAAAAACAAAAAATCAGTGTTAACAACAGAGTTGTTTTTGCCAATCTCATGACTGAAATAGAATCTCAAGACAATTTTAGTGTCTATTTCTCATTCTGAGTAAGGCTGAATATTTTTTCATAGGTTTAGGATTCATTTGTATTTCATTTTCTATAATTTCTTATATCCTTTGCTCCTTTTAAATTGTCATTCATTTTATCTTACTGATTTTATGAGTTTTTAAAAAATATATTAAAGAGATTAGTCATTTGTGATGAGTTATAAATATTTTTCTCAGTTTGTCATCTTAGTTTTTGTTCATAGTATTTCTAACCATGTGGAAATTTTTTTTCCACAGTCTTTCTTTGCTTATAATTTCTGGTTTTGAGTCACCACAACAGTATATATTACTTTTTAAAAATTATCCCATGTTTTCCTCTAGTACTGTTTCTCTTAAAATGAAAATGGCTTTGTTTGTTCTAGCTTATTTAAACAATACAGAAAAAGAAAATTAATTCAAAATTCTACCCCATGTTAAAAAAAAACTGCTATCATTTAAAGTATATATCCTTTTAGACATCTCTATGCACACATTTTTCTTCTACTTTGGTTTTAATTTACTGTTACATAGGTCCTTAAGATGGATGCAAAGCTTTTGAACTTTTTTTTTTTCTCTTTTCCTAATATGTGCATTTAAGACTATACACTTCCCTATAAGCATAGCTTTAGTCACATCCATGTTTTGTATGTAATATTTTTATTATCATTCAGTTCAAGTTATTTTCTAACTCCAACTGTGATTTTTTTTGGGGGGGAGGTTACTTAGAAGTACTGTATTTCATAACTTCTAGTTACCTTTTTGTTACTGATCTGTATCTTAACTACAAGTCAAGAAACATACTTTATATCACTTCAGAACTTTGAAATTTGTTGAGATTTACCTTATGGCAGTATATGATAGGGCTTCCCAGGTGACTCAGTGGTAAAGAATCCACAGGCCAATGCAGGAGCCCCAGGAGATGTGGGCTGGATCCCTGGGTTGGAAAGATCCCCTGGAAGGAGGAAATGGCAACCCACTCCAGTATTCTCACTGGGATAATCCCATAGACGGAGGAGTTTTGCAGGCTACAGTCCATGAGGTTGCAGAGTTGGACACGACTGAGCGTACACTACATGGTCAATTTTCAAAATGTCCCAAGCGTGCTTGAAAAAATCTGTAATTTGCAGTTCTGGAGTATAGTGGCTGTATATACATATTTATACTTGTAGAGTTAAATTTGCTACTCATGTTATTTAAGTTTTTATTGGTTCTGAAAGAGGTTTGCCCTATCAGTGAACAAGAGCAATGTGTTAAATCTCCTGTTATGATAGTGAATTTGTCTATTTTTTTCCTTGTAGCTGTGTTGCTCTATATAATTTCAAGTTAACTTCATACTTAAATGCAACTTTAAAACTTCCACGTAAATTAGACTTAAGTGAAGTGTTCTTGTTTATTTCTAGTAATGCTTTTGCTTTCAAACCTATTATATCTGTTATATAATTTCCTTTTGGTTTATTTTTCCACAATATATCCTTTCCCATTCTTTTACTTTCAACCTTTTTTGTATATTATTTGTATATTTTTTGTATGTTTTAGTTTCTAGTATCTCATGTTAATTATGATTGACTATTAATGCATATGGAATTAATTTTAAAGGGTATGTATATTTCCAATGATCTAAAGTGACACATTTATCAATATAAAATTTTCTTAAGGTATTTGGGTCTATCACTGGACCGTCCACGTGTTTTCATCAGTTGGCTTATTCACAGGGCATTAACCCACTGTTTTAATTATTATAGCTTTACAATACATGTTAATATTTGGGTTAACTTTTAGTCATTACTTATCTTTTTCAGAATTTCCCCTTCATTTTTTCCTTATTTTTCTATGTGAATTAAAATTAATTTGTTTAAAAACCTTGCTGACATTTTTATCTAGATGTTAAATTTATAGATAATATTGGGAAATTGATATCATACATATTCTCTCTCTCCAAGAACATGATGTTACTTTACATTTGACCAAGTTTTCTTTTATGTGGGTAGCATTCTAAAATTTCATTCATACTAGGAATTTCCTGGCAATACAGTTGTAAAGACTCTGCATTTTCACTGCCAAGGGCACAGGTTCTACTCCTGGTTGGGGAACTAAGATCCTGCAAGCCTTGAAGTGTGGGAAAAGAAATTTTCATTTATGCAGCTCTTGCCCATTCTTTTTAGTTATCCCTGGACATTTTATCTGATTTGTTGCAATTGGGTCTTTTTTAATTATATGTTCAGTTTATTGTTTATATATAAAGGTTATTTATTTCTGCATGATAGTTCCTCTCCCAATCATCACTTTACTAAATTCTATTACTTGTAATAATTTTAAAGTTGATTTTCATGGTTATATCTATATATATAGTAAGCTATCATTTGTAATACTGACAATTACATTATTATTTTAGCTATTTAAAAATGTTTATAAGTGGCTAGCTTGGGAGAAAACATGAAGAAATGAGGTAAAAAGGTAAAACGAGTTAGGAAAATTCTTTTTGTTAGTTATAATTTCACTGATGATTAGCTAAAATGATAACAGGATTCTCAGCATTTTAAACGAGTTCAGGGCCTGGACACATGGTATTCTAGAAATCAGAAATATTTTGTAAGTGAAATTGTTTTCCACAAAGGTGGTCTGAAGAACTCACAATATGGCAAATGTCCACATTTTCAAAGAGAGAAATTCTAGATGGTGAATTCTGGAAACTAAAGAATTAAGACTAATGATTCTTTTACAATTATAGAACAGTTATTAAAGATTATTTTATAAATGAGAAAAGAAAGCAGTGATCCCCAGACGCCAACAGTGTTTCACCACGATGTGATTCAGTTGCCCAAGTGTCGGCTCCGCCTTGCCTTTGGGCCTCTAGCATGTACCCTCTCATCCTAGGATAGTCTTCTGCAAGCAGACTGGTTCCTTTGGGTTCTTTGGGTCTCAGCTTCTGTGTTACCTCCTCAAAGAGAGCTTTCCCTGATCATTCCTTTTCTGTCACAGCATTCTGTTCTTTTCCTTCATAGCACATATCTCAATTTAAAATGGTATATTTGCTATTTTTTTTCCTTAGGCAGTCCACCCATGTAAACAATAAACTCCATGAAGACATGGGCCATGTCTGTTTGTTCACCACTGTGTATCCTACTGTATATGCCTATAACGGCACTTGACATTAGTAAATGCTTAATGTATATATATTAAGTAAATGACTGGATGACTTTCCTTGTCAGTGTTACTAGACTAGCAAACTAGAGGAACATCACAGAGACACCATATCTTGATTTCAGAAAAAAACCTAACAGCTTCCTGATATGATCTTTGAAAAAGATAGTGAATTTGCTAGAATACAGATATACTTTTATTTGACTGAACAACAACTAAAGAGAATTAAATCTCTAATTAGCTGGAGGTGTTGGTAGGACATGGCTGTTTTTTTGTCATGGCCTGACTGTAGGATAACCAGTGGCTTGGAAAAAGTCATCCCCATAGGAGCAGCAGAGAGCATTAACAAAGAACCTCCTGAATTTCTGAAAACTGGTGAAAACTGTTACCTATAAATATTAGGTAACATTTATCTGGTGCTTACAATGAGTGAGGCCCTGTGTTGACAGCTCATATGTATTATTTAATATAATCTTTAAAACAATGACCTATGACATGAATGTTATTTTATATATGCTCCTTTTACAGATGAGAAAACAAACTCAGGGAAGTTAACGGACTTACCCAAAGTCTTGTTAGTGAAGGTCAGAGGTGGCAAATGAAGGAAACAAGTTAAGGAGATGTTAGACAGCAAATCCTTAGGATTCAGTGACTGACTGTGGTCTCTACTCTTCTATTCAGGAGCCAGGAGACACTGGGATTCTAGCTAAAGGCTTACAGCTAGGTTAGAAATGAAAAGACACTCCTTGGAAGAAAAGCTATGACCAACCTAGACAGCATATTAAAAAGCAGAGACATCACTTTGCCAACAAAGGTCTGTCTAATGAAAGCTATCCTTTTTCCAGTAGTAAAGATGTAAGAGTTGGACTATAAAGAAAGCTGAGCACCGAAAAATTGATGCTTATGAACTGTGGTGTTGGAGAAGACTCTTGGGGGTTCCTTGGACTGCAAGGAGATCAAACCAGTCAATCCTAAAGGAAATCAGCCCTGAATATTCACTGGGACTGATGCTGAAACTGAAACTCCAACACTTTGGCCACCTGATGCAAAGAACTGACTCACTGGAAAAACACCTTGATGCTGGGAAAGATTGAAGGCAGGTGGAGAGGAGACAACAGAGGATGAGATGGTTGAATGGCATCACCAACTTGATGGACATGAATTTGCACAAGCTCTGGGAGCTGGTGATGGACAGGGAAGCCTGGCGTGCTATAGTCCTCTGGGTCACAAAGAGTTGGACACGACTGAGCGACTAAACTAGAAGTACAACTGAAATTAGAGCTAACCTGATGCTTTAGATGAAAATGAAAATGAGTAATTGGAGCAGCTTAGAGTTAATGGGGAACCAAGAACTAGAGAGGATTGTCAGGTCAGCAAGTCACTGTAGGATAAAGTTAAAGAGTAAAGCCCAGGCAATGACATAGGGATCACAGTGGGCCTGGAAGCGTCAAGAGTATACTTGTGACAATGGGTTACTAATAGGGTATTGAATTTTTTAAGGAAATGTCTGGCTTAAAAAGAGATTTTAATCTGGCAGAAATGGGAACAGCATAGACTGAGAAAGCAATCTCAATAGAGTATTCAGATTAAGAAAGATGAGAGATCTACTGTAATTTTAGGTGGTAGTACCATTGGACTTGGAAAAAAATACTTAGTAGGGACACAGTAGCTCTCTGAAGGGCTGACATTTAGTTCTGATGTGTTGATCCAGAGGAAAAAAGACAGGGCCAATAAATGGAAGTTACAAAGAGTTTTTTTTTTAAGCACATAAAAAAAGGCTTTTCTAATCACTGAAAATTACAATGGATTAAGTGCAGGACATACTGGAAATGGGATCATGTGAAAGGTAGCTGAAGGATGTTTGTTTAAAGATTCGAATGGAAGAAGAGATAATTGTGGGAATAGAATGTATTGAGAAGTAGAAAAGAATGGAAACCAGGGTCCAGTCAGAGGCTGCTGCTGCTGCTAAGTCGCTTCAGTCGAGTCCGATTCTGTGCCACCCCAGAGACGGCAGACCATCAGGCTCCCCTGGCCCTGGGGGCCTGCCTGAAAGCTGGAGGGATGTTCTCTCAGCTGAGGCTTCAAGGAAGAGACAGCAATGGATATAAAGAAAGGGACATAAAAGGAGGAGGAACAAGAGAGTCCTATATAGGGTTCTCAATCTTCTCAGGGAGTTTTTTTTTGAGTTTTTAGTTAATGTAAGGAGAGAGTGGAAAAAGAACATTAGACAAGAGATGAAGTTTTTGCTTTAACTGTAGAGATGACATACAGTTCAAGCAAAAGGGAAACAACTATTTAGCTACAACTAACAACAACAACAACAAAAGTCCATCCTAAAGGAGATCAGTCCTGAATACTCAATGGAAGGACTGATGCCAAAGCTGAAACTCCAGTACATTGGCCACCTGATGCAAAGAACTGACTCATGTGAAAAGACCCTGGTGCTGGGAAAGACTGAAGGCGGGAGGAGAAGAAGACGACAGAGGATGAGATGGTTGGATGGCATCACTGACTCAATGGACATGAGTTTGAGTAAATTCCGGGAGTTGGGGATGGACAGGGAGGCCTGCTGTGCTGCAGTCCATGGGGTCACAAAGACTCTGACATCACTGAGTGACTGAACTGAACAAAAAGTCTTAGTGTTTGAAATATTTTTTTCTCAGTGCTGGGCATAAGTGCCAGTCTCCTTGGTTTGGTTAGCATTTATTCCATTTCGCCTCAGGAAATCTGCTTAGCTCTCTGTTAAGGGCATTATGATCTCTTAGCCACTGAACCACCAGGAAATTCCTGAGGATTCATGTTTTTTTGTTTTGGGCCATGCAGTGCAGTATGTGGGATATTAAGTTCCCTGACCAAGGATTGAAACTGTGCCCCCTGCAGTGGAAGTGTGGAGTCCTAACCACGAGACCACCAGGGAATTCCCAAGTTTTCATGTTTTAAGAGTTTATTTCCAGCTCCCACCTCCAAAAGAAAACATTCCTACAGTCATGAATGCAGTCATGTAATGGACTAACTTAGGAACAGCTGGCCAGGCAATTGTCTCAATGTCTGGAATCTGTAAAATTTAGTTAAGGTTTGGCCCCAGGGAAAAGGATTAGGAATAGTCCTATAGAGGAAGATTGATTACTTTGCAGGCCTAATGAAGAAAAGTTCCAGTCCTTTCTTTATCTTTCCATTGTGAGCGGGTGATAGGTCATCTCCCCAGAGGCCGCACCGAGCAGATAAGAGAGAAAGCCACTAGAGAAGGCCTCTCCTCTCTAATCCTCTAAATGGGGTTGGCTTAAGTTTGGAAGAGAGATGGGCTCCTGGAAAGGAATTCCCACCATGATGTCAAGATTGCTAGGCATCAACCCACTTCCTAATATGGGTAGGGAGAGAATACGATTCGATCATAAGTAGTGCCTGTCTGCCTCTTTTATGAGTTTATGTGGGTGGGGGCACATCCCCATTCCATACATTACAGGTGGCAACCTCTGCCCTGATGACTCTTCCTCTAGGAGAAAGAGAGGAATCTGAAGAAAATGAGGATGGCGTGCAGGCTGTTCACAAGGGAAGAGTTCCAGTGTGGGGTGGTGGTGAAGGGGGAAGAGACAGCTTTGGCTTTTTCTCTGCCTTTCAACCTTGTAGAGACTGTTTATTCTTCCCAGTTCTGCAGGAAACAGGGGCAGGGTATCATCCTTCTCTTTATAGTTCACTGCTACTTTCAGATGATCATGCTCTCATCCTCTTGTAAAACTCCTTCTCGGAAGCTTATACCATTTGGCTCTACTGTCCTTTATCCGTCCTGCTTACTGAAAACTCCTGTGCCTATTAAGTAACCCCTCTGTGCCAAACTGGGTATGTGTATGTACGTGCTAAGTCACGTAAGTCGTCTGACTCTTTGAGACCCTATGGGCTGTAGCCAGCCAGACTCCTCTGTCCATGCGATTCTCCAGCCAAGAATACTGACCCAGGTTTCTAACTTGTGTCTCTTGTGTCTCCTGCATTGGCAGGCAGGTTCTTTACCACTAGCGCCACCTGGGAAGCCCTCCTATCTGAGTGGTTTTAGGAAAATCCATGTGATTGGTAGTTCTTGGCCTTCTCAACCTTTACTCCTACTTTCAATTCCTTAACTTTACCATTTCTGGCAACGCAAGTTTTTCCTGATGGCAGCCTAAGGGCTTTAATAAAGAATGGGACAGGAAGCAATCTTGAATGTGAAAACATTCATGGTGAAAGAATTGGCTGGTATTTATTTGAAGATGCATTGAAAGACTGGGGTTGTCAGCTGTGACATGTAATGATGGAATAGCACAGAAGTTGAATTTCAATGATATTTAGTGAAAGTTCAAGATATGGATTTTACCTTTATGCCAAGTTTCCAGGAAACCTGAGTTTGCAGCTAGCTTTTAACTTGCCCTGTTAGCTGCCTTTCTGGGGATATCCGACACTTTCAACTTCTCTCCTCTTGACACACTCTCTTCCTTCTGATCGTGTGACAACTAGAAACCAGGGTTTTTTCTTCCTCACTGGCTGTTCCTTTTCAAAGATTCTCCAAGGGCTCTTCTACTTAAGCCTTAAGTGCTAGACTTCACCAAGGCCTCTGCTTAGCCCTCTGCTGTTCTCTGTGGGAGTGTATTCAAATCTATTTGGCTTCAACAACCACAGAAATGTTCATGATTCAGAATTTCTGGCCTATACATCATTGAGGTTTTTAAAAAGCAGCTTTCTACAAAAGTAATGTATGTTATGTACACAGTAAAACAAATTCAAACAGTAAAGATGAATCTAAAATTAAAAGTATGTTTCATTCCTCCCAAGCCCACTCTTCATAACTAATTTTTTAATGCTTGTATAAATATGCATGTATTCTTTTGCACTTGCTTCCCCCCCAACTTAATATAATTTTCTCCCATGTTTTATATTCCTACATTCAACTGTCATTTGGACATCTCTATCTGGCTGTCCCACAGCTATCTACAATTCCTTCCTTTTCTGTGAAGTTCTCCCATATGCTATACTCTACTGCTATCCCTTTTACCATTATCATTGTGAAGAAAATTGTTTTTATACATCGTGCCTTTCTAGTAACTCAATTTACCTCCTTGTTTCTACTCCACCATATCTTTGAAACAGTTTTCTCCAAAATTACTAAATGACTTACTTGTTGCAAAATCCAATGGACACATTGTAGTCCACATCTTAACGTGATTTTTTTTTGGATCTGCTTTAATACTGGCCAATTTCCTTGATATTTCTGGTTTCTTCTTTCTACTTGTCCCTTCTCGGTGTCCTCTTTCCCCCTCTTTCCTCACCTCATCTCTTAAATGCAGGTATTCCTCTTTCTAGGCCATCTTATGCACTTCCATGGTTTCAACAACACACTCTAAACCTTCCTTTTGGACTCCCAACCCACATTATGTAACAATCCATTGTCTAACGGATATCCTACAGGCCCTTAAAAGTCATTCTCTCCCCCACCTTCCCCGATCTCAAATAACAATGAAAATGGCATCATCAGTCCCTAGGTGCCCAAGCCAGGACACTGGGAAATAAATACTTTGGATTCCTCCCTCAGCCTCAAATCCATTTCCGATCATTTCCCCCCCACCCCCCCCCCCCCATCTGTACACACCCTTCCACAGGACAGACCACTGTGGTCTCTCTTAGAGGTAAAAGCGTCCTAACCGTTCTTGCCTCTAACTTCGCCCCCTCCAATTCATTCTACCCATTGCTATCACTGATCTTTTAAAATGCAAATATATTTGTTCACACCTCTGCTAAGACTCTTCAAAACCTATTCATTACCCTTAGGAAAAAATAATTTACGTGGCCTTGCGTAAACTGGCCCCTCCCAACCTCACAGAACTCATCTATTTACCCCCCTTTAAGCCATACCATGCTGCTGGCAGCTCCAGAAGGTACCCAGTCTCCCACCCCCAATTCCCAACAGTCCAGGAGTCAGCTCAGGTGACAATTCCTTCAGGAAGCGGGTACTCAGAAAGCAAATGCTCAAAAAGTGAAATCCTAGAGGGCAACTGACCAGTGATTTCTGTTCCGGACCCAAGTTTACGGAACGTCCGGGTTACCAGGAAGCTCAGGGCAAAGGTCAAACCCAGATCGTGAACCTTCCCCCAAGTTCGTAAGGCAATCGGACCCCCGTAATATTCCGCCCTTCTGCGTCATGGCTGCCAGTTGCAGTCCTTCAGTGGATCTTGAAGTCGACACCAGCCAGCTCGGGTCCCACCAACGTTTCCACACTAGAGAGTGCAACCTCTCACAGGCCTTGCTACGGCCCTAAAGCCGCACAGAAGAAAAACTTGCGTTGCCAGCTTGCCCCAAAGCAAGATGGCTGCCAATCTCTAGTCTCCGGTACCGAAGTGAAGCTATCCACTCCCTGGTTAATGCCGCTGCCAGGCTGCCCTCACCTAGCATGGCTACCCCGGCTCATGCCTCACTATGGTCTCGAAGCCGCCACTAACCGGCCAGGTTCCGGGAGGCGGTGTTCAGGATGCGGCCACCCCCGCCCGCCTCTCCCCTCCCCCACGCCCGCGGTGGCGGCGGCGGCGGCGGCGGCTGAAGCCCGGATGCGGCGCCGTGAGACAGGCCCGGGAGCGCGGCGCGGATGGATCCAACATGGCGGCGCCGAACCTGAGCCGAGAGTGAGGCGGCGGGGCGGCCGGAGTGGGGAGGGGGAGTCGAGCGGGACGGGGCGGGGCCGGGCGGGGCCGCGAAGGGCTTGGGGAAGGAAAGTGGAGGGGGAGGCGTTGGCGACGTCCAGCTTGAGAACCTCAAGAGAGGGAGGTGACGGGACGCTGCGAGGTGGGGGAGGGGAGCGGCCGAGGGGGCGTGCGGGGGAGGTGGCAACTGTGCGGGAAGGCAGGGTCGAGGCGGAGGAGTGGGGCAGGGGAGGGGCGTAAACAAGGGCCGAGGCCGGGCCGGGCCGGGCCGGGGGTGTTAGAGGCCGAGGGGGAGCGGGGCTGGGAGCCCGCCGGGCCAAGGGGGTGGGAGCGGGAGGGAGGGGCTGCGGGTGTGGAGGAGAAGGGGCTTGTGGCAAGTGGTGGGGAGAAGAGCTGGGCTCACGTTAGGGGTGTAGTGGAGAGGTGAGAGGTGAGGCTTGGGCTTGAGACGTTTGGGGGAGGCTCTGAAAGTGTTAAATTGGAGGTGGGCGGGGGGAAGGGCCTAGGGGAGAATTTGGGTGGAAAAGGAGAAAACGGAGGTTTGGGGACTGGAGAGCGTGTCGGTGTAACGAGGTAATGGAGAAAGTGAGAGACTAGCAGGAAAGTTTGGGAGGAAGGGGAATGGGATGGAGATAGGACAGTGCAGCTGCGCGAATGATAGAGGTTCAGGGGTTCCCCTTTCCCCTGTGGAAAGGGAGAGGGCAGAGTTAAGCAGCATCAGTTGCAGCCAATTCTAATTGCCAGGCCTTTTAGCTCTTCCTCGGGTGGGACGGGCAGAAGGGAATGGTCTTGTGGGTTTAGAGAATTGGGGTTGGATGAGGGTTCAGCTGGATTTCCAAAAGCTCCCTTGTTTTTCCTGGTTACGAACAGAAAGGGAACGGAGGACCCTGGTAGCGCTGAACTGTGTGGAAGGAGTAAAGGACTTTCCTAGTTTTAAGTAATTAGTTAGGAATATCGGAATGGGGAAACATGCATGCTATGTAGGACCTCTGTATGCTAAAGTCAAGGCTCTGAAGTCTGAGAAAGGGAACAGAAAACACAGGATGGCATCTAGGCAGCCATGCTAATTAAATGAGCGCTTTAGTTTCCAGATTCTTTATTTTGCTGTTTAGTGCTAGGAGGGAGGGTCAGTACCCGTGTATAAAAAAATGTTCCCGGTGAAATGTAGATGTTTGAGTGGATGCTGTCCCCGTGGATATTTCGTTCTCACTGTGTACTAGGTAAGGGAAAGAGTGAAGACAGAATTTGGAGGGTAGTTACGGGCTCATAAGTGAAGTGATGAAAAGAAAGTGCCTTTTGCTGTAACCACTTTCCTCCTGGTTCATCTAAAGATGAAGTCAGTGTTGATAGTGTAACAAAGTAGGTGGGCCTCATAAGAGATTGAGGACTGAGGTGTCAGAGGATAATTGGTTTTCCCACAAGTTGTTACATTTGGGACCTTTTTTGCCCTAAGCCACTGAGACTGGGCATTCTCAGACGTGGTATTGTTTACTGAATTGGGTAATAGAAGGTTAGGGAAGCCTGGGGACTTTGTTGGAAGTGAGTTCTCCCATTTAGCTTAGAGTGTATCATTACAACTGAAATAGCTTTAGGCTCGTCTGTATGTTTTTGCAGCTGAGATTGACTCTTTGGGCCTTTGAGGTGTCAAAAAAAAAAGCTTGAAAATTGACACTTTCCCCCCTTATTTGTTTTTGTTTTGCTGCTGGCTTTGAACCTTGTGCTAGGAAGAGACCTGGGAAATTAAGTTTCCTGCAGAGGTAAGTCTGGAACTTTTTGTTTGTTTTCAAACAATGAAAAGGAATGGAAATGACATGTTGAGGGTTGAGTGCAGTAATGGGTAGATGACAGGGAAAATAGGTTTTCACTCACCCAACCAAGTACATAAGATTTGTGACAGTCATTGTCTCTTTAGGTCACTGGAAACTGATAGGAGGGAAAAGAGAACAGAAATCAGGTGTCTTAGGACAAGCCTCCAGCCTTGTTTTGTTACTGTCTAGTCTTCATGGTCAGCTGTGAGAGAAACATTTGTAAACATATGGAATTCTGTACTCTAGAACAATATCTACTAAATGCTGCCCTTGGAGGATTGCTGAGACACCTGCTGCGGCTTCTGCAGGCAGGCTTTTCCTCGAGCTTACTCTTTCTCCTAGTTGTTCCGGAATTTTCATTTTGAAAACATACTTTGTCATTCTGACTTCCAGATATTTGGTTGCATTTTCTGGGTCCTACCAGCAAGAAAGCTCTTTCTTTATGTAGTCTTAGTCATTTTTAAGGTTTTCCATATCCTTTACATTTCAGGTTTTAAGACATCACCCTTTTTTAAATTCTCCCTCTCAAAAGGGCTTGTGAAAGAGTCAGATACCTCTAGTTCTGTTGGGATGAAACTATACTGTTGTTTTCATTTTAAGACACCAGTCTCTTTAATTTCTTCCACATGACTTCCAGGGGCTTCTGAGAGAATCAAATACCTCAAAAAATACAGATCTCACTCCTGGTTGGAGTGAGACTAGTCTTTGCTTGGGAGTGGAAACCTAACAGACAACGGTTAATCGAGAGGAAGGCCTGTAGGTACATATAGACTGCTGGCCCTTGGCTGGCTTGTGCTTACCTAAAGAAAACAAACAATAAAAACTCCTACAGTGCCAGGGAATGCAGCAATTCATCAGAATAAAGGATTAGTCTTGGGAACCCCTTAGGGGTGATCTAGATGTTAGGCGCTCAGATAGACCCAAACCAGCCTACAGGACCAGGACTCTTATTTGCTGGAGTGTTGTCTCTTGGTGTCTGGCAATATTTCAGGCACTGAGATTCTGAAGTTCTTTCTCATCTTCTGTTTGGAGGGTGTACATTCTCCTCACTGCTCTGATACCTTTCACCTAGAATCTCTGTATAATTTCTGGGTAGTTCCCTCGACTCACTGCCACAGTAAGCTGAATATATTTTGGTTTAAGAGGAAGTTGGCCATGTTCTTTCAGTGCTGAAGCTGGAACTCGCATGTGGATTGCTGAGTGAGTGAACTCGCCATCATAGATGATAATTAAGTGGGGAGGGCTGCCTATTAGCCTGCATGCCAGCCTCCTGACATTTCTCCCAAGGACAAGCATGGCCTTGGGAAACTTCTTCCTCTTCTACATTTTGCTTTATTGCATAAGGGCTGTAAGTGCTCAGCAGCAGGGTCTGCTCATGGTCTCATTTTGGGACTTTAAAGATGGCTGCAAGGTTTCAGTGCAAGATCCTTTCTGTCTTGCAGAGGATGGCATTTCTCTAATCTTCACAGCAATTTAGATTGAATTAGGTCAGATTATACCTCCTGGGATGGGGTGGAAGGGAGCGTAGCCCTGTCCCTGCTGTTCACCTAAATGGCAGCAGCAGATGATAGAGAAGCCAAAGCTGGAGCGGGATGAAACTCCTTAGTTAAGTTAAATGAGTCTTTGTCTGACTGGCTCTTCTTCTGGAATATTGTTTGATGGGTTTTGGTTGGCGGGACCAGATGACTTCCTTCTCCGGATATAAGATGGCAAGTGACAGTGCTGTTTCTTCTTTGGACCCTTCATCATGCTCCATCTAGAACAGGATTTCTCATCTTTAGCATTATTGATACTCTGGGTCAGATAATTCTTTGTTGTAAGAGGTCGTCCTGTGCTTTATAGGATGTCTAGCATTATCCATTGCATTTACTCATTGCACACCAGTATTGCCTTCCATTACCAGCCTCACTTCCCACTCCCCAGTCATGACAATTTAAAAAGCCTCCAGACATTGCTGAATGTCCCCTGGTGGGCAAAATTGCCCTGATTGAGAACCACTGACCTAGAAGCTCTGATAATTCCTGTCACTTTGATCCAGCCTAGGATCTACAACTTAAAGGTAGCTGTTTCCCCCTCAGATCTAGGGATGTAACCCTCAGAATTGAGGCCTATCACAGAATTTGCATCCATTGATACATAGTTAGGACCATGGTGCTTTCCTGTATTCTGCTTCATTTTCCAGTGACCAGGTATGTGGGGACAATACTTCCTAATTTCCTGGGGTTTATAGTCAGGACACTTTGAATTAGGGAACTCTGGAGCAACCTACTCTTCTGATTGGTTGAATGTGAAACCTGCCCATCTGTGTTTTTCTGGGATCCACATAATAGACAGCTGGCCAAGGGGAACAGGTGGGATAGGAACAAGGCGAAATTGTAGGGGCTCTAAGGAGGCTCAGTTTTCTCATGTGGCTGCTATGAGCAAGAAGTTGTTTTCCTTCAGTCCCCTCTGTTTGTAGCCAGTGGCTGCAGCAGGTGAAGCAAGAGAGGAAGAGACCAGGAAAACCAGTCGATCATTGAGTAGCTGTATTCCCAGTTGTCTCCCATGCTTTGGGTGGGATATCTGGTTCTCATAAGTAGAAATGGGCTATGTTTCCTGTCCACATTCTGAACCCATGTTATGGGGCTAGGTAATTCCAGGTTGGACCTCCCGTTTTCTTAAGGGTATGAGTCACTCTGTGCGTTCGTTTCAGGATTGAAAGAGAGGACCAGGTCCTACTTGTTCTTCAGTTTTTTGAGTCCCCAGTTGCTTGACTCTTCTGAAGTAGTTTATCATTTTATTCTCTCTTTTAACATAGCCTCAATTTCTTGGAGTATAAAATGGACAGAATAGCCTGTATTGTTGTTGAGTAGGTTGCTATGGTATGGGTAGTTTTGCAGTATGGGGAACGCTAGAGAATATGCATGTTACCTGAGTTGCATGCACTTTTAATGGGGTCCTCTCACTCCTGGACTTATGTGAGTTTGTTTTTAATTGGTTTTGCTGTGGTGATCTCTTGGAGGTTCAGTTTAGTTCAGCAGCAGGTTGCTCCTAGTATATGCCAACCCCCGTCCTTTGCTTGGCACTATAGATAGAAAGATGAATATGACCTAGTCCCTCTACTTGAGTTGCTTAAGATACAATAGGCGTACAGATAATTTTAGTACACTTTGATAAATGGTTTAAGGGAAATACATGAACAGTGTTCCATAGGAGCACAGAGGAGGACTACTTAATCCCAGCATGGGGGTGTAGAGAATGAATTTGAAGATGGCATCTGCACTGGGTTTGTTTTTTTTTTTTTTTAATATTTATGTATTAGTATTTTTTTAGTATTTATTTATTTCATTTTTGGCTGTGTGAGGTCTTAGCTGAGGCACACAGGATCCTCTGTTGGGGCACATGGGCATAGTTGCCCTGTGGCATGTAGGATCTTAGTTCTCCACCAGGGATTGAACCTGTATCCCCAGCTTTGGAAGGCAGATTCTTAACCACAGGACCACCAAGGGAGTCCTGAACTGACTCTTAAAGGATGAGTATGAGTTAGCCATCTGAAAAAAGGTGTAATGGGGCATATGGAAAAGAAGGGAGGGGCCATTCAGGCAAAGAGAATAGTCTAAAGATAGTTATAGAGAAATGAATTGTGTGATGTATGTGAACTATAGAGAGATGATTAACGTTAGAGAAATAAAAAGTGACAAAGGCCTGATCTTGGATGGTTTGGTGTGTTGGGTAAGGAATCTGGAGTGTTCTTATTGGTAAGGAGAGGATTGTGGATGTGAATTCGTTTCAGTCGTGTCTGACTCTTTGTAACCCTGTGTACTGTAACCTGCCAGACTCCTCTGTCCATGCGATTCTCCAGGCAAGAATACTGGAGTGGGTTGCCATGTCCTCCTTAGGGGATCTTCCTGATCCAGAGATCAAACCCACATCTCTTATGTCTTCTGCGTTGGCAGATGGGTTCTTTACCACTAGCACCACCTGGGAAACTCAAGGAGAGAATTGTGGAGAGGTGTTAAGATGAAAAGTGATGTGGTCAGTTGTACATTTTAGATAATTCAGCTGGATGCAGGGATTGGATTTAGACAGGTTAAGATTGGTTGTAAGGAGAGCCCCCCCCCCCCCCTTTTTTAAGGAGAGCCCTTAAAGAAGCTTTTGCAGTAATCCAGGTGAGAGATTATTGGGACCTGAACCAGCGTGGTAGTAGTAGGGGGTGGAAAGGTGAGGCAAATTTAAGAAATAGAAAGTAGTATCAACAGGAATTTATAATTGTTTGGGTGATTGGAGGTTGTGGTCAGAGGGTGTAGTAGTATTGGGTGGTACTTGGTAGGGTAGTAAATATAAGTGACTAGAGAGGAGATGAAAGCTGTTTGACTTGAGGATTGGTTATTAGCTGGGTCACTGACATTACCCACAGTGATGGAGGAAATTTGTGAATCAAATGCCAAAATACATAATAAATGTAGGACTGTGCTTGGTCATTTACAGGGGGTTGGTAGATGACGACCATGAGGAAAGGTGAGAAAGGGGCATATATCCAAATGGTGTGAACATCAGGAGAGCACAGGTGGCGTAGGAGAATCCCACGCGTGCTCAGTGTAGGAGCTTAGTGCTGCTTGTTGATTTAAATCCATGAGTTCTGGTGGATATTTGATTAACTTTCTCAGCAATTATTCTCCTGGACTTGGTTAGATTGTAGGAGAAATGAGGATGGGTCTGTGGAGGGATGAGTCTGGGCTGCAGAGGCCAAAGATGCTTGTCTCTTTGAAATCGAACAAGTTAGATAAGTTTTACGGCAATTTCATGTGCATTTTCCCACTGGGTTCTTAATAACTCCAAGGAGTAGTTTCTTTTCTCCTTGTTTTGTAGACGGGGACGCTGAGGCTTTCAAGTTAAGTGACTTACTTAAGGTCACATAGCTGCAGTTTGTTAATAATATAGGCAGAATTAAAACTAGTTCAGACTTTCAGTTTCTCTGCTGTCAGCCCCTAAGTTTATCTGATGCAGCTTCTGTGTTAGAATTTAGAGTGAATTTTCTACTTCTCTTCATTTTGCTTTCATTTAAGGGATGAATTGATTGGGGGCACTGTCAGGGAGGACCAAAAGCAGTATTTTGGAGGCCAGAGGAACAATTGGGACAATGTCTGCTGAATATGTAGCACTAAAATCGCAATTAGTGAGTCTTCCTTAGCGGAAGTGACTGTCTTTCTCTAGTAAGATCTGGACTTAGGGCAGCATCTGCTGAATATAGAGAGCTCTAGGCTTTATTTTTTAATAAATATTTTATAGGCACTTCTCTGGCAGTCCAGTGGTTAAGGCTCCATGCTTCCAGTGCAGGGGGTGCGGGTGCAATCCCCGATCAAGGGAAGTAAGATCCCGTGTGCTGCACAGTGAGCCAAAAAAATCAACAACTTTGTAAAAGTTAATAAAGGCTTATTAAGCACTACACAGTGTTAGGCTCTGAGAGTACAGGCTTGGCTGAGACGCGTTCCTGACGTCGAGTGGTT
This sequence comes from Dama dama, assembly GCF_033118175.1. Lineage (NCBI taxonomy): Eukaryota > Metazoa > Chordata > Mammalia > Artiodactyla > Cervidae > Dama > Dama dama. The sequence continues at coordinate 10,006,686 of NC_083700.1, forward strand.
CACGGGTTCTTCCCTTGTCCTTCCAGTACAGTGGGGACTGTGGCTGCTGAGCGGGGATTCTGGGAAGCACTGTGTGCCTGAGCCCCCAGCATGGCGGGCCTGAAGCGGAGGGCAAGCCAGGTGTGGCCCGAAGAGCACGGTGAGCAGGAGCACGGGCTCTACAGCCTGCACCGCATGTTCGACATCGTGGGCACCCACCTGACGCACAGGGACGTGCGCGTTCTCTCCTTCCTCTTTGTCGACGTCATCGACGACCACGAGCGTGGCCTCATCCGGAACGGACGTGACTTCTTACTGGCGCTGGAGCGCCAGGGCCGCTGTGATGAGAGCAACTTCCGCCAGGTGCTGCAGCTGCTGCGCATCATCACCCGCCACGACCTGCTGCCCTACGTCACTCTCAAGCGGAGACGGGCTGGTGAGGGTGCCCCTGGGGCGGGGACGCTGGGGTCAGGGGAGAGCTGTGGGCGGCCCCGAGTAAGCAGCACAGGAGGCCAGGCAGAGGAGGCGCTGACTCCGGGGAGTCCTGAGAAGGACGCTTCGAGGTGCACTGGAGGATTGGACTAGAAGGGAAGGGTGTACCTTCTCCTGAGTGAGTCCCTCTCCCCCTACAGTGTGCCCTGATCTTGTAGACAAATACCTGGAGGAGACATCAGTTCGCTATGTGACACCCAGAGCCCTCAGCGACCCAGAGCCGAGGCCTCCCCACCCCCCTAAAACAGGTGAGATCCTAACTCTCCCTAATTCCCATAATCAAGAAAGAGGATGCTGGACCCATCTTTTGCCAGCCTAAATGAAAGGACACTGTCCCTCCCACATCTGCCCCTCCTTCAAAATCAGATGAGGTGTTAATGCTTCATCTAGGTCCTATAATGGTTCCCATGTTGTGTCTGCCTTTCAAGTCACATTATTGATACTGCTCTAGTGCTAAGTCTAAAGGATCCCTCCACATTCCAAGTGAATTGTTTCAATTTCTGCTTTTCCCCTGCTGTGTGTCCCTTTTTACCGTCTGGTCAGTGCCTCCCCACTATCCCGTGGTGTGCTGCCCTACTTCGGGCCCTCAGATGTGTAGCAAGCGGCCAGCTCGAGGGAGAGCCACACTTGGGAGCCAGCGAAAACGCCGGAAGTCAGTGACACCAGATCCCAAGGAAAAGCAGACATGCGGTGAGGAAGCTCAAGGGCTCTAGAGGCGGAGTAGACTAGAGGGGAAATACAGAGAACTGCTGGAATACTGGGCATGCTAATTTGCTTTAGTCATGTCCGACTCTGCAACCCCATGGACTGTAGCCCACCAAGCTCCTCTGTCCATGGGATTCTCCAGGCAAGAATACTGGAGTGGGTTGCCATTTCCTTCTCTAGGGGATCTTCCCAATCCCTCTCTCTTAATGTCTCCTGCATTGGCAGGTGGGTTCTTTCCCACCAGTGCCACCTGGGAAGCCTCGGAACACTGGGCAGCTTATGCTGTTTAGAGCAAGCCTCCCTTTGATCGCTGTGGCACAGTGAGGTTGAATGTTACAGTCTCTGGGTGGAGGACTCTGTCTTTGTGGCAGAGTTCATTTCAACTCTTTCTAAGTAATAACTAGATGAAAGGGTTGCCGTTATGACATCCTTATTGTAGTATGACTCAAGTCATGATAGAATCTTAAAGTGAACTTCTGTTAACTAGGAAAATATCTCTTCAAATCAAGGTGCTACTTGTGAGTGATGGAAATAATCTGACCTCGGCATGTTCCCATTTAAGGGAACCTCTTGAATTGAGATTTCAGAGCTTCATAGAAAAGAACTAGTCCTGGGAAGAGGTAGAGAAGCTGTTAGGTGTTCTTCCCAACTTTGCTACTCTGCCGTTCTTTTCAAAACTTGGGTGTAAACTCAACTCTTACTGCAATCTCTTCTGTGCGTCTTCTTTTCCCCACAGACATCAGACTGCGGGTTCGGGCTGAATACTGCCAGCATGAGACTGCTCTGCAGGGCAATGTCTTTTCTAACAAGCAGGACCCACTTGAGCGCCAGTTTGAGCGCTTTAACCAGGCCAACACCATCCTCAAGTCCCGGGACCTGGGCTCCATCATCTGTGACATCAAGTTCTCTGAGCTCACCTACCTCGATGCATTCTGGCGCGACTACATCAATGGCTCGTTACTAGAGGCGCTTAAAGGCGTCTTTATCACAGACTCCCTCAAGCAGGCTGTGGGCCACGAGGCCATCAAGCTGCTGGTGAACGTGGACGAGGAGGACTATGAGCTGGGCCGGCAGAAACTCCTGAGGAACTTGATGCTTCAAGCATTGCCCTGACCTTTTCCCTCTCACTTCTCTGGGGACTTCTCACCACCCACCTCTGGAGCTTACATGCTGTGCTGGGGTTTGTTCTCTACCCTTCCAACCAATCACACCCCTGCCTTTGTTTTTTTTTTTAAAGGAAAAGACAAAAGAAAAATGGAAGTGGTGTCCCCCACCCCTCCCTGCACCCATGTGCCTGGGCTTCCCCTTGTTTCCCTTTTCCACTCACCCCCTCATGTGTGTCTCTACAGTCACCTTGCCACTGAGCCGTAAGACAAATGTGTAGGGAGAAGAAAGGCTACAGACCATAGTCTTTGTAAGGGATTGAAGTGATCACTGCTTTTGGGTGCATTGAGGGGTTATCAGTACTTCTGGCTTTATGAGGGCTCTTAAACTCTGTCTGAAAAACCAAAGGGCTGTCAGTAGGGAGCTGTGTGGAAGGTGGGACTCTGAAGTGTATTTTGGAAATTAATCACCACCCTCTCCCAAATTATAGAATTTTTAAAAAACAAAGAAGCTGTGGCCCTTTCCACTCTCTCCTGGCCTCTGGTGCTGCTCCTCTCTGCCTCGCTTCCTCCATTCCATGGCTTGAAACCTCTGGCTGGTGTGGCTCCTTCCTTTTCCCTCTCTGTTAAACCCTCTTCAAAGGAACAATAGGTAAGAGGACTAGGTCAGCCTAGTCACCGTCCCAACTGTGGTGTGTGTGTACACACACACACACACACACACACACACGATGGATGGAGAAGCGGTTGCTGATTAAAATACACACACACACACACAGACACACACACGATGGATGGAGAAGCGGTTGCTGATTAAAATACACTCCCCCTGAAAAGGGGAAGGGGGAGTGTGACACTTTTCTTTCCATGTTCAAGTGAAAATAAATAATGTACCCTGCAGCCCTTTCCCCTTTTGCTTTCTTCTGGCTTGGGCAAAGGGCATCATAGGTGAGAGTGAAGTGATTCGGTATCAATGCCTTTCTTTTTCTTTCCCCATCCTCTACCCTCACGCCCACTCCCACGCTTGGGAGCAGGGGCTGGGGCGTGCACTGGGTGTTGCACTTTTCTTTAGGTAGGGAGGCGTGTTGAATAACCCAGGAGGCCTAGAGCTGGAGCCTAGTCCAGCTGGTACAATACCACCTCCCCTTTCAGCTCCGAAAAGAGAGATTCAGACACAGACTTTATGATTATTATATTTTTTTCAATGCCAGTGCTGCTCAGCCCTCAGCATAACTTCAGTTTTCATGGAATAAACAGTGACTATATTAAATTCCACCTTTCTGAAACTGAAATCTGAGCTCAGGTGAAAGTTTCTTCTTTTCCAAGAAGCTGAGCCTGTGTTCCATCAAGAGACAAGGTTCTCCAAGTGAGGGGAGCTGCGCCTGGGTCCTGCCTACAAGTCACAACACCACCAGCTCACAATGGAGGTCTCAGTGGACAGAAGTCAAAAGTCAAGACAGTGGGTGACCCAGATTGCCGTAGAGGTCAGGCCTGCGGTGCTGGAACACGGGCAGTTGTTTGCGCAACTGCTGCAGATAGTTGAGGTCAATTCGGGCAAGGCAGAGGCCTGGTCCTTCAGAGCAGCGGGCCACCACTGTTCCCCAGGGATCTACCACCATGCTGTGGCCATAGCTTGCTCTCTTCTCATGGTGGCGTCCACACTGTGCTGCCGCCACCACATAGCACTGGGTTTCAATGGCACGGGCCCGCAGCAGCACCTAGGGATGGAGGAGGTAGGTGTCCACTTAAGTACACGTAGCAGCTGGTAGGGAAGTGGTAAGCCATGGACAATACAGCCCAATCTACCCATTGTGACCATTCTGATAATTGCCCTGTGAGTGATTTACTACTCTTGAGAGGCAACAATCTGGGGAAATGAATTTTCCCAGTAGGTGGGAAGGAGAAAGCAAATCTTTTAACTGGTAGAACCAAGGAAGGAGAGTGAAGTAAGAAAAGGCCCTTAGGTTCTAAAGAAGTATTCTCTTACCTCCCAGTGGGCTGGACCTGTGACAGATCCAAAAGCCGAAGGGTAGGTAAGTATTTCTGCTCCAGCCTGAACCAATGCCAGAGAGAGTTCAGGGAACCGCATGTCATAGCAGACAGCTAGACCAATCTGGAATGAAACACAGCCTATTTAGCCCCCCTGCCTGCATGTCACAGCATTTGGTCATAACCCCGCCACCCCACTCAGAGCTTTCTGTCCTCTACCCCTGCTTTAAAGTATTCCTGTTCCCTTCCCTCTTGTTCCTCTCCTACCCTCGTCCTTTCACAATGCCCACCTTGCCTGCTGGTGTGCTGATAGGAGACTTAAGACTGGGCCCAGGTATGGTAGAGTTGCTTTCACGCATAGGCCCCTGTCCTGGAATCTCTACATCACACAGATGCGTCTTCCTGTAGGTGGCCACTACTGACCCTAGAGTAAGAGGGAGAAAGAATACTAGGGCACCAGCATCTAGAAAGCCAGCTTAGATCCTCTCCTCCCAGAGAGGACATAGCTTATAGGCTAGGTACAGAAGTACAAATACCCCCAAAACCCCCTGGCCAAGGAAACAGTTGAGAAAACAGAATTCTGGAGAATCTTAGGTAGAATTGCCTGAGGAGGCAGGCTAAAGAGTCTCACCCATGTTGTTCAGAATCACATGACAGTTGTAGATTTTCTGAGTCTGCTCCCAGTCCTGGCCACGCTCATGGAAACCACCCAAGGACAGCCAGAGTCCACATTCCCTGAGGGGGAGGGGACACTGACAACTCTTCTCAAGGTTCTACCCTCATGTCTGGCAATCCTAGGACATCACTCAGAAAGAAACTACCTCTCCCTCCCACTTGATACCTGGCAAGCTGGGTATATTCTTCCAAAAGTTTCCCACCCAGGGGCTCAGACAGGCGTAGTGTCTCTGCAGGGTCCCGTGCAATGAAGTCAAAGGCCTCAGGCAGGAAAGCCAGGCAGGCGCCCAGTCTGGCAGCCTCCCGAATCAGCTCAGCACACGTTTTAAAGTTCTGCTCCTTGTCTGGGGTCGATGTTACCTGGCACACAGCCACCAGGGGCAGTTCCCAGGAAGAAGATGAGACGGCCATGGTTCTGAGTCTGTAAATGGCATAGGCAGGCCTCAGACCGACTAGCATGGAGAAACCGAAGTTTAAGGATAAGAGGCTAAAATGTGGAGCAGGAGAGCTAGACTTTCCTTTCATTTTACTCTTACAGGGCACAATGACCCATGGCATAATGACCCACTAATCAAATATTTCTGTGGGTGGTTGGTGCCCCAGTGTTTCCCACCATCCATACATTTAACAAACATTTACTGAGCATCTATTATGTGCCAGGCAACTGAGCACAACAAAACATGTTACCTGGGTGGAGCACAAAGTACTGAAAATCGAGGTATCCGGAGTCCAGGACACGAAAGAAGGGACAGGAGTTGGTGAGGAGGCCTGATGATGAAGCCCAGCCTGAAGAAAGTGAGAAATCAGGACACCAACCCCACTCTCAAGCAATAAGTTCCTAAGATCCCCTGACTTCTCTCTTCATACTGTGAGGCTGAATCAGGACCCTCCCTGTAAAACCTCCCAAATCGTCAAAACATTCTTTATCATAGGTAATTATGGGCTACCGGAAGAGATCATAAAGTGGGAAGATGGAGGAAAGGCCTTCGATCTCACATTAAATTAAAGCCTATTTCCTCAGACAAATGTTTCCGCAGTTCAAAAGTCATCTCCGAGATACTTCCTTGGTCTTCCCAGCTTCTCTTCCTGACTGTGCACCTGCAGTCAGTTTTATTGACGCAAAGCATATTTCCCCACCAGAATCTCTGAGGGGAAGCTCACCCTCCCTCGTTTCTCACCGCCCAGTGGTGGGCAGGGGGGCACTGGCACCCAGATCGCGACCAGCGCCCTACTCTCCAGTTAACCCTTTCTTTCCCGCGCTTCCCAGGGGCAGCGTCTCTGTTGCACAAGTTAAAGCACCGCAGGTGGAATTCATCGGGGTGGGCGGGATAGGTAGTAGGTCCTACATTAAGATATGGCCAAAATCATCCGCGGCATCCGAACCAAACTGCGGCCTGGAGGTGGAGGTGCCAGGGGAGAGTGGGCGGTAACTCCGAGACCGGACGTGACGCAGGGCAGGGGGGGATGCTGAGCCGCGAAGGCCGGAAGCCTAGCAGGCGGTGAAGATGGCGGAGAACGGCGGTCGCGCCGGCAAGAGCAGCGGGAGCGGCACGGGGAAGGGGGCGGTGTCCGCAGAGCAGGTGAGGACCAGGGAACGTGAAGTAGGGCAAGCTGGCTGGGTCCAGAGTCGTTGTGAGAGGAGGGGGGAAATCCTGTGGCTGTGCAGACCTTTACTCCAGTCCCGCATTTTGCGTGGCCATCCAGAGAGGGGAGGGTCCTTGGAGGAGCCAGTCGAGCCCCCGGGGAGAGAGTAGGCGGATTGGTAGGTGAGAGCCACGCCCCCTCGGAGGGTTGGGTGAGCCTGGGCGAGAGAACATCTCGGGGAAGCAGGGGCTGCGAGGATGCGCAGGTCTGAGGAAAAATGGCTGGCCACTTTCCCCACTTTCCCCCCGCACCTTGGAACAGGATATGGCTAGGTGAGGCAGGTCATGACGAGTCTAGGGGATTAGTCGACGGACTGGTAGTGTAGTCTGTTACTTGACCCTGAAGCCACGCTGAAAATCGTCATCACTGCAGAGCCACGTGACTCACATGCTCGAACAGTCTAGTGTTTCATACTGTTTTGAGAGTCATTACTGGATTGAATTTAGACACCAGAAATCCCTTACTGAAAATTCGAGCATACATTTCTCCCAGTGCCTAGCACCGGGAAACGTTTGATAAATTAATCAGAAAGCCGTTTGTTGCTTGGGAACCGTGGTTTGCTGATAGTGGGGCTAGTGTTTATTATGGGTGGGAAGAAATCCGTGTAATAGGAAAACGTAATTAAAACAATAGCTGTTTTAATTATAGGTCCTTTTATCAGTTATTTGTTGAACAGTTACTATAGGCAGAGGTATTCAGCATAAAGAGTTTTAAAACTGACTCCTGCAATCAAAGAGCTTTCAGTCTGGTGAGAAAAATAAGACATACACAAAATGCTAATGTGAGGCAGAAGTATATGTATGAGAGATATAGATATGAAGTGTTATGGAATTTTGGGGGAGGGGAGAAGAGTTTTTAGACAACATATACAAAGTGTTTTGCACAGTGATATAAGACAAAATATACCATGTGTTTCAGTTCAGTTCAGTCGCTCAGTCGTGTGACTCTTTGCGACCCCATGGACTGCAGCATGCCAGGTCTCCCTGTCCATCACCAACTCCCGAAGTTTACTCAAACTCCTGTCCATTGAGTCGGTAATGTCATCCAGCCATCTCATCCTCTGTCATCCCCTTCTCCTCCTGCCTTCAATCTTTCCCAGCATCAGGGTCTTTTCAAATGAGTCAGCACTTTGCATCAGGTGGCCAAAGTACCTGATGTGCATAATAAATGTTAATTATTTTGTTTTGTAAAAAAGATCATCTTTCAGCTCAGTTCTAAAGGATGAGAGAAGTTAGTCAAGCAAAGAAGGAACTGGAGGATTTTCTAGGTAGAAGGAATAATGTGTTTAAAAACACTGTGGCGTGAAACTTCCTGATATGTTTGGGATGCAGATGCACTTAAAGTTTGGAATGGATTACTGCAAGACTTGAAAGTGGAGAAAAGGGGACAAAAGAGGACTCTTGGATGTCCTTCAGGTTTCTGTCTTTGATGATGCCTTGAGGGAATGTAGGAAGATGGACAGGTTTGGGGAGAAAATAAGTTTGAATTTGAATTTCTTGTGGGACATATAGGTAGAGACATTTAGTAGATAGTTTGATTCATAATGTCAGGTTACAGAAAGAAATCTGAATTGGAGATACAGAGAATTATACGTTTATGAATGGTAGGCAAAGCCATGGTTGTGGGTGAAATCACCTAAGGTTTGGACAGAAAGTGAAAAAAGAAGTAGAACAGAATGAAACCAGTTTTAAGGGATAATAGAGGAAAAGAGGCCGTCAAAACAGACTGAAGAATTGTGGTAATTGAGTTCTGAGGCTGTTCCTTGCTTAACATTCTCTGACCTTTGTTTGTGTTCCAGAGAGAACACTGGGTAAAAAACATTTATCACTGCTTCAAATCCCAGCTGCATAGACAAGACGAGGCAAGTGGCACATTGTGCTGGGCACGTTACTTGTTTATCTTCTGTTATTTAATTACTGCCATTTGAAGGAGCAGTGTTGTCCTCAGAATGTTTGAGTTTCAGAGGCTTTCACTTACTCAGACTGGGAGAGTTTTTAATTGAGGGACTTGAGAATCAGACAGACTTATTTTTTTCTGCTTATACTATGATCCTGTTAGAGATATTTGAGCTGAGCCTGAAGGATTGGATAAATTTGAACAGATGGCAGTAGAAACGGAATATAGACAATAGGGTAAGAGGAGATCTAGAGAAAGCATAGGTTGACATGAAGTGCAGTGACTACTTTGTTTAGCTAAATCATGAGTTATAAGTTAGAAAGGTATAGTCCTTAAAGTATACTGAGTCTTTGCATGGCAAAGAATTCAGGACTTTTTAATGTAAGCAGTGAGGGACTCATAGAAGGATATATGTTATACCATTCATTTTTTTCTTATTACATAAAATAATATTCATTGTAGAAAACACAAGAAAAAGTACAAGATAAGAAATAAATTACCCATGGCCCTACTATCCAGAGATAACTATTTTTACCATTTTGAAATGTATCCTTTGAGAGAGGTTTTTCCCCCTCCTTTATGTTTTTGTACATGTGTATTTTACACATTTACGTCTTTAATTTTATATAGTATTCTAAATACAGTTATTTGCTATTTCATAATCTGCTTTTAAGTTTAATACTATATCATGAATATTTTTCTGTGTCATCCAAGTGCTGCTGCTAAGTCGCTTCAGTCGTGTCAGACTCTGTGCGACCCCAAAGATGGGAGCCCACCAGACTCCCTGGTCCCTGGGATTCTCCAGGCAAGAACACTGGAGTGGATTGCCATTTCCTTCTCCAGTGCATTAAAGTGAAAAGGGAAAGTGAAGTTGCTCAGTCGTGTCTGACTCTTATCGACCCCATGGACTGCAGGCTACCAGGCTCCTCCGTTCATGGGATTTTCCAGGCAAGAGTACTGGAGTGGGGTGCCATTGCCTTCTCTGCATCCAAGTGCTAGAAGAATTAAATTAGCAACAATGTATAGGATGGATTTGGAGTCCAAAAATGGGGAGATAATCTAAAAGACTGTTGCAGTATCTCAGACAAGAGGTAATGAGGCCTTCAATTGGCAGGATCAATGTCAGTAAGTCTAAGAAAAATTGCTGAGGTAGAGGCAATAAATTTGGCAGTTGATGGGATAAGGGTGTGTTCAAAGAGGAAACCAGGGTTTCCTACCAGGCTAGAGTTGTGTCATTAGCAGAAAGAGGGGAGACAAGAAGAGGAGCAGTTTAAAATGGAGTAAAAGGACCTCCCTGGTGATCCAGTGGTTAAGACTCTGAGCTTCCAATGCAGGGCGTGCGGGTTTGAACCCTGGTCAGCGAACTAGGATCCCACATGCTGTGTGAGTTGCCAAAAAAGAAAAAAAAAAAAAAAAAAAGGAGTAAAAGAAAGTTCAGAGTTTCGGGTATCTATAGGACATTTAGGTGGAGCTGTTTTATAATAATAGCAGGTACTGTTTATTGGCAATCTGTTCTATGCTGGATAATGTCCTAAGTCCTTGATGTAATTAATGAATCCTCACTACATTGTATGAGATAGATACCTCCAATTTTTTTGGTGAAAAAACTTGATTCAAAAAAGACATAACTTGGGAATTCTCTGACGGTCCAGTGGTTAGGACTTGGTGCTCTCCCTGCCATGGCCCAGGTTTGATGCCTGGTCAGGGAACTAAGATTCCACAAGCCTCATGGCATGGTCAAACATTTAAATAAATAAAGTGAATTGGGAGGTGAGGAAGTAGAGGCAGTGAGTATAGACTGGTCCTAAAAACTTTGATGAAGAGAAAGGATGAGAATCATCATTTGATAAGCTCAGAGAAATTTTTAGAGTTGAATATGCTTACCTGGAGAATCCCCATGGACAGAGGCACCTGGCAGGCTATAGTCCAGGGAATCACAGAGAGTTGGATGTGACGGCAGATAAGCACACAGCACATGTTAGTCAGAAAAGGGGGCACTGAACTAAAAAGAAGATATTAAGTGCAGTGACAGCCCGGAAAATGCTTTTCCAGATGCGTCCAGTCATAATTCTCTACCCCTTTCATTCTTCCATTAAACCCAGTAAGAGTAAACACCATGTAGATAAGACCTTTGGGTGATAAATATAATGATTATAGATCTTCCCCTTATCAAAACTATATGGTATCAAACAAAAAAGAAAGAAAACAAAAATAAATCAAATGGAAATAGTTTGACTCATTAAGAGATGATTATGTGACAAGCCAGGAATAATACATTAATAGAAAATGAATTCTTAGAGTTAGACAGACCATGGTAAAACTAGCAGTCCTGCAGTCCACTGTGTTATTTTATCCACCCCCACATTCCACCAGCCTTGGTTTCATGATTTGTATTTTACGGAGGGTACATGTCTTATAATGTTTTTTGTTGCTTTTGTTGTTTGTTTTAGAATTAAATGAAATAAAGAGTCCAGCAAAGTACCAGGCACATAATAGTGCACCCTTTCTGTGCAAACTATGGTGGAAGGAAGGCAGGTTATTGTAGGACTATAAAAGATGCAGGTATTTTAAAAGAAGTTATATTTACATATTTTACATTTTCAAAGAAGATAATAAAGTTTAGAGGTAGGCGGTATGATGGAAAATAAAGAACATAGTATGTGAAAACAGAAAAAGTTTTCTATCAAAAAGTGTAAGAAATTGATAGGTGCTTATATGTGAGTGCATGCAAATAGTATGGGCCTAGGGGTGGCAGGAGCCACTTCCGGGAAGAATCTGTTGGAACGTGAAGAACGAATCAGTCAGGCAGAGAAAAGTGCGATGAGGAAGGTTCGGGTAAGTGTGCTAGGTAGGCTGTGGATTTTCTGCAAATGCCTGAAGGTGAATGACAGGGGAATTGCAAGTGGTTCTGCTGGGCCATGGGCTTCCCTGGTGGCTCAGACAGTGAAGAGTCTGCCTGCAGTACGGGAGGCCTGATGGTGGTGAGTGTAAGAGGTGGGAGAAGAACTGGTTGCAAGAAGTCAGCAAGGACCAGGTCTATAGGACCTTTTTCCTGCTGTCTTCAGGAGTTTGGATTTTATCCCGTGAGCAGTGGGAATAATTGAAGGTTTAGGCATAGGATGGTTAGATTTAAATTTAAGGTTACTTGTGCTGAAGTGTGGGAGATGGATTGAAGGAGGCAAGTGTGGAACTTACCCAGGAGGCTCCATAGTACAGGTGAGAGATGATAGTGGATGGATTTGAGGTATTCAGTAGACAGATATGATTTAGAAGTTAATTAATTGAGGGTGGATAGTGAGTTGAGGATGATTCCAAGGCTTCTGGAATTAAGATCTCTTCCTGCTCTAAAAATTACTAAATTAACACAGGTAATATAAGCTACCATTAGGTACAATCATGACATTGCTGGTAGCACTGAGAAGTCATCTGGTCATCTTGGAGAAGTTTATAGCAACATACAGTAGAAACTATAATAATGTTAATACCCTTTTGACTCAGTCTTACTTGGGGGAATGTGATTCAAGAGAAATGACTGTAAAGTTTTTGCACTGTTTGTCTGGATATGTAAAATCAATGCTGTTTATTACAGAAAAATTGGAAATAACCTAAATGTCCCAACAAGAGAAGAATGGTTAGATGGTTTATGTATTAAAGTATCAATAAGGTTTAAATGCTGTATAGCCCTTACAAATTAGAAGGGCTAATTTGTCCTATAGGACAACCAAAAGGGCTAACCATGTCCTGTAGATGAATACATAAAATGTCACACACACATATATACACACACAGGAGAATATTATTCACCTATAAAAAAGAAGGAAATTCTGCTATTTGTGACAAAATGAATGAACCCTGAAGGTATTATGTTCAATGAAAATAAGTCAAAGAAAAACAAATACTTAATGATCTCATTTATATGTGGAATAAAAAAAACAAAATTGAACTCATAGAAACAGAGTAGATTGGTGCTTTGGAGCAGGAAGAGGGGGACTGAGTGAAGCAGGGTCAAAAGGTAACAAAATTGGAGTTATAACATGAATAAGTTCTGGGGATCTAATTATAGCATGACAGCTATGGTTAACGATACTATGTTGTATACTTGAAAGTTACTATGAGCAGAAGTCTTAAAAGTTCTAATCACAAAAGTAACTGAGGTGATGGATATATTAACTAATATTATTGTGCTAATTGTTTCCAAATATATATATAAAATCCTAATGTTATATACCTTAAACTTACACAATGCTCTAGGTCAGTTATCTTTGTTTTTGGCAGCACTGTGCGTCATGTGGGAGCTTAGTTCCCCAAACGGGGGTCAAACCCAGGACCCATGCAGTGGAAACTGAGTCCTAACCACTGGTTTGCCAGGGAAGTCCCTTATCAATTATATCTGAAGAAAACTGGGAACAAACAAACAAAAAAAGATGTCCTCTGTAAAATTATTTATACAGGCCAGTTATGAGAATGTGAGGGCTCTGTATAGTTGTGAGGCCTGACGTTACTTTAGAATAGGAGCAGCAGGGGCTTCCCTGTGACCCAGTGGCTTGGACTCTGCCTTTGCACTACAGGGGTTGTGGGTTCAATTCCTGATCAGAAACTGATCCTGCTGCACCTCATGGCCAAAAAAAAGGAAAAAGAGTTGGTATTTTAATTGGATTCTTTTTCAGGAGGAGTGTTTATGTGTGACAATTTAATAGGGCTGAGGGAGTCAATAGTGACCTGGCCATCTCTGCTTATTATAGGGTTCTTAAGTATAGGGTTGAAATATAGCATTGTTAATCAGCAAGAGTGTTTGAGGAAAAGTTGGAATTTAAAAAAACTTCTTTGCCTTTAGTGGTGTTAAACTGGTGGTTGAAAAGTAGATTCCTACTAATTTTTTTTTTCCTACTAATTATTATACTAAAGAAAATAATTTCAGGTCTCAGAAATTTTAGACATTTAAGCTGATTTCATTAATGTATGTTAAATACAACATATAGCCAGAAGAATGGATGTCATTCAGATGCTAGGAGGGCATCTTGAATCTAGCTTAGTTGTGGAATTTTCTTAGATGAAAGTATTTTGATGTTAAATTGACAGTGGAGAAAACGCTAATTATAAATGGAATAGTTTTGATATAGGTAATGAAGGTGAAGGAAAAACAGCTTGTAGATGAGTGAGGTTTCTGACACATCTGCTGAAATGAGTGGATGAAGCAGATTGAGATGAAAGGATGATGGTTGGGAGAAGGAAACAAGCTGCTGGAATGACAAGTTCCTGGTCAAATTTATTCCTTCATTTATTGGGCAGTAGAAGGGATGCAGAGGTGGTACAGGACAGCATGATATTAGCTGTATATGAATCTTGCAGAGAGAGAGCTAGAAATAAGGGATCCTAGTAAAGACGAGGTGCTTAGTCATCGATGACAGTGAGAATGGAGATGATGGAAGTGACCATGAGAGATATGGTAATGGTCTGAATGAATGGGCCTGTTGCTCTCAGCTGACTGTGAGGGTCCAAGGGACACTCCGTTTGGAGAGAGGTTATGATGGTAATTAATGTACTTCACTGCTTACAAAACTGTTCCACATTAATTCATTCATGTGATACAACAGCCCTATGAAGTAGGTATTATCTGCATATCACAGGTAAGAAAACTAAAGCTCAGAGAGATTAACTGAGTGGTTTTCAGTTCTGCCTGCACATCAGAATTTCATGGGAGATCTTTTCTGAAATACTGAGGCCTGGAGCCTCACTCCCAGTGATTGTGTAATTGTTCTGAGGATCCACTATTCATGTTTTATTTATTTTTTATTTTTTTTAGTTCTACCACTTTATTGCTACCAACCCATCTCCCTCCACCCTCGTGCACACATGCTCAGTCATGTAATCCCATGGACTGCAGCCCGCCAGGCTCCTCCGTCCATGGACTTTTCCAGGCAAGAATACTGGAGTGGGTTGCCATTTCCTTCTCCATCATGTTTTAAAACTGATCCCAACTTGTAGCCAGGGTTAAACGAATAGGGTTAAAAGTCTGTCACAGTTCATAAAACCAGTATGTGACAGAGACAAAACTTGAAACCTAGTCTTTTGTCTTTCATCTGATATTTCTTTCCAAATACAGTCATCAGAGCGCTATACTAGATGTGTTGCTGGTGGTGGTATTAGTACCCAGGCTGACTTTCAGTCTGTTTTAATTCTCTGCTCAGTTTCTGGGGAAGAAGCAGCTGATGGTAATCACTTCTCTGGGCCTTTAAGTATGTTATTATGCTTCTTTTGCACCACTGCCCACCCCACCGTCACCCCCAATTTCTCATCTTTAGGCTTCAGTTAAGGCATTCTCTCTCAGGAAACCTATTATCAGTTAGGATTTACAGGCTGCAGATATCAGCTTTGGGCCACTTATTTTTTTTTTTAAAGGACTGTTTTAGAAGGACGGTGGTAGAACTGAACACAGTGAACACAGAATTGAACACAGTGAAAAGAAACGTTAATCATCTAGGCCACGCAAAGTTCAAGAAGCAGGGCAGCTTCAGGGATTTCAGGAAAGGAATAGAGGATAATCTTCACAGGACGACTGTCAGCGTTGGGGTTTCTCTGGTGGCTCAGGTGGTAAAGAATTTGTCTGCAGTGCAGGAGACACAGGAAATGGTGGTTCGATACCTGGGTCGGAAAGATTCCCTGAAGGAGGAAATGGCAACCCACTCCAGTATTCTTGCCTGGAAAATCTCACAGACAGAAGACCCTGGTGAGCTACCGTCCATAAGGTCACAAAATGTCAGAGATGATTGAATACTCACATTGGTGTCTTAGCTCCAGCTGCATTTTGTACCTGTTTGTCTCTCCTGTAGAGAGACTCTAGTATAGAATAGGTTACTGTCCTGTGGTCAAGGAGCAAGGGTCCTGTAATTAGTAGCCCACAAGAACCCCAGTGAATTAGGAGGGGCAGTTCCCTAACGAGAGGGATGCTGGGCAGACCCAAACAAGAATTACTACAAAGCCTTTCCTTTACCTGCAAGTGTAAGCTCCCCGGTAGGTGCTCCAGTAGCTCTCCACCTCCATTCTTATGTAACAAATGCCTAGTCCTTACCAAACTAAGTTGCAAGATGGTCTAGCCCCCTGGCTGGCACTCAGTGTTGGTTGACTGGAGTTCCAGACAGACATAAGTTACAAATTGCAGGCTGTGTTCTACTCCTTTTGCCAGGTAGGTGCCCACTACTGCGTCTCTGTAAAGCCTGCCATGCTGTGTTGTATGTTGTTGTTGTTCAGCGGCTAAATCATGTCCAGCTCTTTGCGACACCATGGACTCCAGAGTGCCAGGCTTTTCTGTCCTCTACTGTCTCCTGGAGTTTGCTCAGATTAATTTTCATCGAGTTGGTGACGCTATCTAACCATCTCATCCTCTGCCGTCCTCTTCTCCTTTTGCCTTCAGTCTTTCCTAGTGTCAGGGTCTTTTCCAGTGAGTCGGTTGTATGTTGGCCCTCTGCCATTTCCACTGTCCCCTCTCTCACCTTATCTCTTTTTCATCTTCTTAGGTAATTGCTGGCTTCAACCGTCTTAGGCAGGAACAGCGGGGCCTGGCATCCAAAGCAGCAGAGCTGGAGATGGAGTTGAATGAGCACAGGTGAGGAGCAAACAGTAGGAGAGGTGGATGGGCCACTTTCTACGAGCGTTGCCACAGAGTGGGACTGAATTCTCAGACCCTGCTTTGTCCTCCTACCTCAGCCTAGTGATTGATACTCTGAAGGAGGTGGATGAAACCCGCAAGTGCTACCGCATGGTTGGAGGGGTGCTGGTGGAGCGGACCGTCAAAGAGGTGCTGCCTGCCTTGGAGAACAACAAGGAGCAGGTGAGCAAGAATCCCCGTATAGATGCTCTGAGCAACCAAGGCGTGAGAAAGGGGAGGCTGGGGCTTTAGAGAATGTGGGGAGGAAAGTGTGGGTAGGGACTCACATTGAAGACAGCATAAATTGCCTGTTGGCCTATGCTCTTTATGTTATGCTAAGTCTTAACTCCTTAGACAAAGGAGTTGCTGACTGTGCCTCTCACCATGGGTTCTGTGACTTGGCTGAGTTGGGAGAAGGAAGGTGGTTAGAGTGGGGTTTTTAACAGTGTAGTCCATGGGTACCTGCATCCAGATCACCTAGAGGACTAATTTAAATGCAGCTTCCCAGACCCTCTCCTGTACCCACTGATTCAAAACTGCTGGGGATGGGAGCCACAAAATGCATTTTAAAAATAATCAGCCCAGGTGATTCTTATGTATACTGAAGTTTTTAAACCATTGTTTTAAATAATACTGTTTTAAGGAATACTTTTAAGTGTCTGGGCTCTACTATTAATATTTGGTTAAAGATAAGGTTAGAGGTATCATCTGTCCTTCACTTCTCCCAACCATTGTGCATAACAGATGGGGGAAGGGAGTCCTGAAATCCTTACATAATTCCTGTCGCTTGCCCTCTAGATACAGAAGATCATTGAGACACTGACACAACAGCTTCAGGCAAAGGGAAAAGAACTAAATGAATTTCGGGAAAAGCACAACATTCGTCTCATGGGGGAAGACGAGAAGCCAGCAGCCAAGGAAAACTCAGAAGGCGCTGGGGCTAAGGCCAGCTCAGCTGGCGTGTTGGTCTCCTAGAAACCAAAGCCTTTGCATTGTTTTCTACCCTGATTCCCACTTCTAATTTCTCTTTATTGTTATTATTATTATTTTCTCTGCTATTGTAATATTTTTTGTTAATTAAATGTTTTGGTCAGAATGCTTAGCTCTAGCCTGAACCTTTCACCCAATATGAGGGGTAGAATTTGCATGGGGCATGGATAAGCATACGATTTGTGGTTTTGGTTCTATCAGGTTAATGGCTCACAGTGTCAGACTAGGTCTTATATTTTATCCTTTCCTTTACAAATAAAGATGCATCTCCTTATTTACTTCCCTCCCCACCAAAAGATTCAGAGACAGTGTTGACTCTCAGGTTAAAATTTAATCAGCATTTGAAATGAGGAAGATAGCTCTGTGATAATGCTCTGAGTTTGCAACAAAACAGAGGCTTGGCAGTGTATCTTGGCACTATTCTTTAAATAGAGAGGTCTAGAATGCAAACCTGTGGACTAGCTGTCCTGCCATCCTCACCAAAACCCCCAACCAGGTAGAGCTGATCATTCCAAAGGCAGGTGCGATGGCCCACGCGTTTTAGTCCATGGTCGGCACAGGGGAAGTGGAACCACAGGGAAGGAGACTTTCCTGTTGGGTAAGGGCAGAGGGTGGTTATTGAGGCAGTAGCACTTTGGCCCCCATGGGGCTCTCAAGAAGACCAAAGGCTTGCTCATTGTTTTTCTCCTCCCATGATTTGCAGGCCTCTCAAAAATTTAATATTCTGTGTATTCCTTTAAGTTGTCGACTAATTCTTCCTCCTCCCTAACCCTCTACTCCATTCTTTTTCTCTCTGTAGTCTTCACGCTCTCCTGTCTTCCCACCTTTCCCCCTTCTCAACCATTAAGCTCTCACGGGTATCATAGATGTAGAGGTCATTGCAGATGGTGTCTCTGGCTCTGGTCAAAGTTTCTCCACCGAACAGGACAGCAAAGGGCCCAACCACAGAACATGAGTGATGGCGTAGTCCTCGAGGCCCCTGCCGGGACCCCTGCCCACTGCTCACAAGCCTTGAAAGCTTTTCCATCAAATGCGGGGCAACAGGTGGTTCCTCCTTGAGGGAGAAAGAAGGGACTGTCTGGAGGGATTTGGGCATCCAGAGTTTAGTCGCGTTCTACCCTTAACGAGATGTGAGTAGACAATACCTTAATCTTCCCATGACTCCAATGCCCAGCTACCTCTGGTTCAGCTGAGTTGCAACCCCCAAAGAGTAATAGCTGGTGACCCGGGTAGGGCCCAGGACTTTGGAGCAAAGCAGCACAGTGACCCGAGCGTGAAACAGTGTGGCAGCCTTCTTCCTTATAGCTGGGAAATTCAGGCCTGAGTTGGGTTTTCTGGAAAATTTAAGTGATGTATACTGCCTTTTCCCCACTCCCCTCGCCAACGATAGAAAGGAGACATGGGAAAGGGCCACATGTACTTCAGTTGAGATGAAGGGTAATATTGAATGAGAGTAAAACTCTTTTAGACATGGAAGGTTCCCAGGGAAGAATGGTACTAGGGTGCGGATGTTAGATAAATTGCCTGCGAATCTGTTTTTCTAGAGTGCAGGTGAAGGAAGGGTGAAAATTTTAGGGCAGGGGAGGTCATACCAATAGGTGCGGGCGTCAGGGTCCAGCCTTAACGTGTAGATGCTTCCGTAACGACGCTGAGTGCGGGTTCCGCCCTCCCGGCCTGCTACCCGCAGCTCTCGGTCGGAGATTCGGGTACAAGTGTGACTACTGAGGCCGGCAGGGGGGCAGCTGCCGGAGCCGGCGGTCCACGCCTCCCACACACCGCGGTCCGTGTCCAAAGCGGTCACAGTGGCCAAGCGGCGCGACCCGTCCCAGCCGCCCACCACGCAGAGCCAGCGCCCGCCCACCGGCGCCGCGTCGTGGTGGCTGCGCCTCGGGCCGCCCCGTGCTGCCACCCGCACGACCTGGCCCCCAGCCGGGTCGAAGACCACCGTTTCACCGCTCGGCTCTCTCGCTCCTCCAGCTAGGAGCCCCCCCACCAGATAGAACCGTCCCCGCAGTTCAGTGCATGAATGGAAGGCCCGCGCCAGCAGCGGGTCCCGCGCCACCGGCCGCCAGGTCCAGCCCGAGCCCCGCGCCTCACCCACAGGCCCCGCCATGGGACCCGGTAGAGGCGAGCTGCGGGGCCGGCGGCCTGGAGCCCCGCTATATGGGGGCCCAAGCTTCTCCGGAACCGCCCCTACCGGAAGCCCCTCCAGGTCCCCACCTCAAGGCACCGGCTCGCACCGCCGTCACCCCGCAACCACGGCCGCGGCTGCAGCACGACGCTGCAAATTGAAGGTCGCAAAGCACTGGTTACCGTGGAGACAGGAGACCTGGGGAGCTACCGGGAAGCAGTGTTGTCACCATGGCAACAGGAGCTGTGCTAGGTCAATAAAAATGATGAGTGTTGAACTCAGAGCCAGTTCTTCAGAAAGACCCCTTTTGTTTAAGCTGCGAATTCACTTGGGACTACGACGTTTCAGGTGCCGGTGTTGCTCAGCAAAGATTGAGGAGGAACCATGTCCTTTTGACTTTAGCGTATTTTTTGGAGCGGGGCGTGGGGAGGGAGGAGAGGCCTGCCACTTTGCATGTGGGATCTTAGTTCCCCAACAGGGATCCAACGTTTGCCCCAGGCAGTGGAAGCCTGGCGTCTTAACCACTGGGCAGCCAGGGAAGTTCACTTTGGCATTTTTATGTTTCGTTCTGATTTCCCCAGGGATGAGTTAGGAAGAAGAGACAAAAGTCAGAGGGGAGACAGTGAAAGTAGACTAAGTACTGACCTGGGAGTCAAGAGACTTGGGTTCTGGTTCCAACTATATCCTGACTCTCAAAGTGACTAGTTTTCTCTAGGCCTCTTTCTCATTTATAAAACATTGTTGGCTAATCTCTTAGTTGTCTTGCAAACCAAACATCTGTGGTAAAAGGCTTTAAGGTCTTGACTGGGTGGGACAGCCCTTTCCTCTCTGGCCACTAGAGGGTAGTAGAGCCCAATCTCAGGGTACTGGGGGGCAGGGGGCGCTAGGGCGAGAGCAGAGATTGGGTTGGGGTGAGGGAAGAGACCTTAAACTTTGGAGAATTTTTCACTATGGAGTCCCAGGAGGAGTAATTCCTGATTTCATCTTGTCTCACGAACTCATACAGCACAAGGAAACAGGTACTGTGGCATCTGGACTCAGAATCAAGGGCAGGGAGTTTCTCCTGATAAGATCCAGGGCAGAAGCTGCCCAGCCTTAGAAGCTGGATAGAGGTGAAGGTGGGGGAGGAGTGAGAAAAACAGACTCCTGCCCCTCCCTGGTATCGGCCTTTTATTCAAGCCAGGTCCCTGAGCTGCTTCTTAACTCATCCCTGCAAGACCCAGTGAAGAATGAAGAGGCCCAGATCCACACTGACTAGTTTTAGCTACAGGTGAAAATGCAGATAGATTTCTACTTCCAGCATCACTGAGGTGGGACGGAAACAGGACTTGTGTCCGCTGGGGTTGGGCTATAAATAGGAGTGATGACTGCTTGCTTCTGCCTTTGGTTTCTGTAGCACCAGCTTGGTCCCCGTCATGTCCCAGAAACTGAGGCCTTACAGAGTGACTCGAGCCACAGTAGGGATGCAGGTGTCATTTAGGGACAGCACAGCAGGGCTTTTCCCACTCCAGATCCTAACTCTTGGTGCTTAGAGAAAAATAGCATGAAGAGGGTATGGGCAGGAAGGTATGAGGACCTGTTCCTCACCTATACCTTTAAGCCAAGACCCAGTAGTAGCTTTGAAAGTCTCTGCCCACCCAACTATAGCTTTCCCTGATTTTGGCAAAGTGGATCCTCAGTTTTCCAGATCGTGGTTAAAAAAAAAAAAATCACTACTAACATCCTTGGCTGAAATCTGAAAGTCAGTCTTTTCCCTAAGGCTTCTAACTGGCTAATCTCCCAAATGCTGGATTCAGATCTGTCCTAAGATTTCACTGAGGACTCATAAGATTTCAGTGAGGAGCTTCCTGGGGGTTGGTGCCATTTTGCTTTAACCGTCCTGGCCTATATGCCCATTTTAGGCTCTTGCTTTTGCTTAAGTCTTTGGTGGTCCTGCCAGACTCATTTTCTGCCTCTCCTGGACAGAACAGGGAACTCCCCACCCCAGGGGCCTTTCCAGCTCCTCTCTCCTGGCTTTCTTTTCCTCCTCCTCCCAGCTTCCACTCTGGGTCCTCAGCAGCTGGTGTCTCACTTGAACGTGCAGTCTGAACTTCACATGCTCCTTAGCTGTTCCCTGCCACTTCTGTACCTCTTCCAGTTCCACCTAGTAGCCAGAGGAGTCTGACATGTCCATTGGTAGTCCAGACATAGACCCGGGGGGAGGACTCCTACCTCCCCTGGTTAGTCTGAATCAAGCCTGTATTTTGGAGGAAGAAAAGAAAAAAAAAAAAAAAAAAAAAACTTGGAGAGGGGAAGAAGGAGGAGAGAAGAGAGGAAGAAAATAAACCAATTTATACTTGTCTGACACACACTTGACACTCCAGGGCAGCATCTTAAGTGATGTATAATGGCCCCATCAATGGTAAAAAACTGAAAGGGCATTAAGCTAAAGTGAAGGGCACCCCTGTGAGAAAATTGTGAGCAATAGGGAGAAGGGCTACCAGGGCTTCTCCTTCTCTGGACCTGCGTTCGACCTGCTAATGATATACAGGGACAACCTCTGTCCAGGAGTGGGGGGAGGGGCTGATCATCCTGCAAGTCTCAGAATCCTGATGTGACCCTATGACTTCAGTCTCCTCAGTTGGTTATTTCTGGCAAGCAAGGATCCCTGCAGCTCAGCTTTTTAGTCTCATATCTGTCCCACCCCTAAATCTACACCCGCTTGTCTCAAACCTTCACAAAACTCTTAGTCTAGCTTCACCTTTCCATAACCCCATTTTCTGCCCCTGGAACCATCCCTGGTTCTCAGCATTGTCCAGTACACACAGAAAGCCAACAATTGGCCCCTAGGGGTCTTAGTCACACTGTCAAGACTCTCTCAATTTCCTCTACCTACATCTCCCAGGCTGTCCTATCCTTCTGGCGGCCTCTCTGGCTCTTCCTTTTTTGTCCTCCGACCTTTCTACATTTTTCCCACAATTCATTCTGGCTAGTTGATTTCCTGTCCCCATGCCTTATTGGCCCCACTTCTGACTCTTTGCTCAGCTCAGCCAGAATAAGGACATGCACAAACAGGACAGAGGAATGACCAGGACAAGAGACTTCAAGGGGCCAGATCTTGAGTCGTGATTGAGACGTGATTGAGATTGAGAGAAAAGCAGAACTGTAAGCAGACTTGGGGTGGAGGGGAGTGAGAATCAGGTGAGTAAGAGAATGATGGAGAGGGGGATAGGATGGGGAGGAACCTCAGCCATGGTGATACTGAGTAGGAAAGTATCAGTGGGTCATAATGAGTGGTGGAAATTGAGGGTGGAAGAGGGAAATACCTGAGTGATCCCAACAGTGGGCAAGCGGGCATCCAGAAATCTCTTTAGGTCTTTCTGTCTCTGTTTCAGATTTTGTCTCAGCTTGTAGTCTCTTTGAATTAGCCCCCTTCGATAACTTGGTGTGTGTTTCTCCTTCTGTTTGTCTAAGTTTCAGCCTGTATCACTGTGCCTTGAGGTCTCTCTCACCATTTCTACTTTGTGTTTTTCTCTCTGTATCTCTGTCTTTTGTCCCCCTGCCCTCTCTCTTCTGCTGAACAGAGCCAACCATCTGACTTTTCTGCAAGGAGCACTGGAACCTTCTAGGAGTGACCAGGTTTCTCCCCTTTGGCTGTATGCTAGAAATGTAGAAACAGTTTGGGGTCCCTGGACACAGTCATAAGGTATTGATCACTGATGAGGACCTAAGTGAGCTTCAGTATATGGGGCCTGTTCAGGGAGTAGTATTTCTCCATAGAGGACCTTAGAGCGTGGAGGCCTGGGCCCAGGGAGAGAAGCCGGCTAGAATGGGGAGATTAGACTCTAGTCCTTCTTCCTCTGCCTCTCCATATAGCTCATGGACCAGTGCTTCCTGATCTCACTAGTTATCACAGGCAAGGGACTCTTGCTCTGTTTCTTGATCCCCAGCCCTTCTATGCCACTTCTAGAGTTGAAGGGAAAACTGAGGTTCTGCAGGAAGGCTTTAAGATGAGGCTGGAGGGCAGTTACTAGGGATTTCTTCCCAGAAAGCCTTAAGTGCATCTTGGAATGTGTGGTGGAAGATGCTCAGGAGGGAGTCAGGGGCATGCTCTCCCTGGGCTTCCACTCTTGCTTCTCCTGCAACTGGGACCTGCCTCCTCCATCCTCAGCTCAAAAGCTTCCCACCTGGCTGTCTCTGGGACTGCAAACTGATGCAGGACAGGCCCGAGTCTCGGA
Organism: Dama dama; assembly: GCF_033118175.1. Lineage (NCBI taxonomy): Eukaryota > Metazoa > Chordata > Mammalia > Artiodactyla > Cervidae > Dama > Dama dama. Next base: position 10,030,152 of record NC_083700.1, read on the forward strand.
GTACAGAGGGAGCAAGACTAAGAACTAGTCCTACTGCAGTGGGGCTTTGGGGGTGTCTTGGAACCTGAAGGACCCAGTCCCTGCTTTCCAGGACCAGGCAGAGAGAGAAGCAGGGCACTTAGACCAGGGCTCCTCTACAGCTGCATGGCATCCTGGCTTCTGACCGGTGCAGCGATGCCTGCCTGCTGGGTGCTGAGCACGGATGGTGGAAACAGGTAGAGCTGCAGGTCTGACGTAACTTTGGGTCCTGGTGTGGAGGAAAAGGGCTTCCGAGGTGGCACTAGTGGTAAAGAACCCAGCTGCCAATGCAGGAGATGTAAGGGTCATAGGTTCGATCCCTGGATTGGGAAGATCCTCTGGAGGAGGGCATGGCAACTCACTCCAGTATTCTTGCCTGGAAAACCCTATGGACAGAGGAAACTGGTGGGCTACAGTCCGTAGGGTCGCAAAGAGTAGGACACGACTGAAGTAACTTAGCACGCACATGGGAAGGAGGGGATTCAAACTGAGGTGATAGAGAGGTGAGTACTCCTGGACCATACAGAAGGAGAACTCTGCTAACAAATTTCATACTAAAATCCATCTTCCAGTTACAGGAATCCTCAGATCCTACTAGTTCCCCTGATTCCCACCTCCTGCTCATGTCCTCTCAGCTTCTGCCCCTCTCCTCTAACAACTGGCCTCTCTCCTCAGGCTCTTCCCTCCAATCTCCCACTCCTTTCAGGCTTCCTGGGTCTCAGGATGTTTTTCTCCATCCACAGCCCCATATTCTGCTCTGCAGCTGTCCTGCCACCCTGAGGGCCTGGTCCTAGGTTGATGCTCTATCTCAGGGCCTCAGAAGGCTTTCCCCCGGGGAAGCCAAGCTAGGTGGTGGCAGAGGCACAGGCTGATGGCTAGGAAGTGGCAGTCTCTTTGGTGCAGAGAGGAGCCACACCCTCAGTATCTAAGCTGGATACCTGGAGACACGTCTGAGAAACTAAGAGGCTGGATATTACCTGAAGACGCCCTGGTGCTGTAGGCTCTGCAGGTGGAGCTGTCCCTGGGTGATGTCTACATGTTTTCTAACAGGTGGGCTCTCTGGGAGGAGCCTGGTTCTTTCTGTGGTCGGGGGTGGGGACAAGGATGGGGAAATACAGGGAAGCACAGTTTGGGGTCATCACTAGAATCCATTCTCTCACCAAACTCTTTGGTCTGCACCTAAGCTTTGCCTTTTAAACCACTGCCATCTTCTCCTGCTCTTTTCAGCACTTGGAAAACTCTGATTTCCACAAGGGCTCCCACTCTTGTCCTTGGCCAGTCAGGACCTATTTCCAGAACTTTTAAAAGTGTTAGCCCACCCAGAGACCAGGGCTTCCCCGGGGGCTCCACAGTAAAGAACCCGCCTGCCAATGCAGGAGACATGGGTTCAGTCACTGGGTGAGGAAAAATGCCCTGGAGGAGGAAATGGCAACCCACTCTAGTATTCTTGCCTGGAAAAGTCCATGGACAGGGGAGCCTGGCAGGCAACAATCCGTGGGGTCACAAGAGTCAGACATGACTGAGCGACTGGGCAGGAGCACCCAGAGACCACAGTGTCAATAATGAAGGCATCTCTCTCTTTCCCCACACCGTGGTCCCCGATTCTGCGATGATTACTTACAGAAGCTTGGGGAGCTCCTGGGGTGAACATGAGGAGGAGGGGGCTCTGCACACATCATCCTACTGAGAAACAGGACCCAAATACGCCTTAGGCTCAGCTACTTCCTCACTCAGCTTCAGGGCTTTTTAGGAACAAGCAAATCCAGCCCCCTAAGCTCTAAGGGATGTTGTTAGGCAACAGGAAAGTGTGGTTGTTGTTAGGCAACAGGAAAGGATGGGGCTGGGTACTGGGGAATCAATGGATTTGCAGGATAGTCAGATAGAAACAGCACAGCACATGGCAATGTTTAGAGGAAATCTCTTAGAAAGCAGGACGCCATCATCCTGATACTGGCACAGTGAAGCTCCAGCTGGAGGGGAGCAAAGGTGCTTTTCAGTGGAGGAAAAGCGGCCAGAGTATCGGGGTCACTGTCCAGCCCTCTGTGGGTGAGGAGCGTCCCAGGGAGGAGCAGGAAGAAGGATCTTGAAGCTTCTACTGGAAATAGCCTTGGTCCTGAGGGGTGGAATCAAGTCCCCTATCAGTAATCTTCCACTACAGCCTCAGTTAATGCCCTGACACTTCTCTGTACAAACCACAGAAACCAAGGCAGTGAATAGCTTAATTAGGAATAGCTTAATATCACACAAAGAAACAAAGATGTATAGAAATGGATTGTAGACATTTTGTCCACCCCCATGCTTCCAACTAGTTCCGCTCGGCTCTGTTATCTGCTTTTGTCTCTCGCAAAGCCCAAGGGTCTCCCTGCCAGCCTCTGACTCTTTGACCTGGGATCTCACCTCAGACAAACAGGATATTACTCACTAAGAGGCTCTCTCATCTCCTCCTTCCCCCAACTCGTCCTCCTGATACCCCACCTCCAGCCCCTCCCATCCTGACCCACTCCCTTCTTCCCCTGCTCACTCAATCTGACCCTCACTCTCACTCTTCTTCTCCCCCACACCACCCCACCCACCCTTGGTCTTCCCTGACTCACCTCCAAGTCCAATTGACACAAACAAAAATTTCAGCACAACCCACTCCAACCGGTTTGGCTGAGGTGTGCAGCCTTCCGTGGGGACAGACGCAGGTTACAAGCGGATGCTTGGACACATTAAATAATGAACATCTGAAGTTAGACACACAGAGAAAGCCCTGGGTAGGGACCTACAGAGGCAAGCAGGGAATGCGTGATGGAGGGATCTGGCATGTCATTATGCCTCCGCCTCTCCTAACTGAGGGCTCCTTGAGGCAGGGACCCTGTGTATTACGCATCTCCGTCCTCTGCCTGTGGCCTGGCACGAAGAGGTGCGCACTGAATGTCTGTTGAATGAACTCAGGCATGCAGGCATGCCTGCAGAGATGCCACTAGGACAATACACATGCTGAGGAGGCCACCTTGACTTGAATTATTCCCATTCTTAGGGCCCAGAATGTGGGTGGGAGGAGGGTAGGTAGTAAGGCATGAGGAGAATGGGGATTCAATGAGGGAGAGAGAACAGAACTCAAGAGACCACACACTTGTTTGCAGAGTCTTCTCCAAACAGTATTTCCTTCTGCCGCAACCCTGGAATTTGCCTTCTGCAAGCTTCGTCTCAGAAGAGTGCAGGCAAGGCCTAAGAATGAGGGCGTGTTCCCCAAGAGCATGGCCCATGTGAAATATACAGGACTAAGCACAATGGGCAGAGGGACCTGGAGACAGACACTCACTGGAGGAGGAGAAAATCCCTACCTCCAGCAGAGGCCTGAAGTTACTTCCTGGCCCAAGTGTTCCCTTTCAGGCCCAGTGGCAGCCTTAGTCCTCCAGCCAAAGCCACCTCTGGTGTTTACTAGGACCTGAACATACCCATGAAAAAATATTTGGCACAGCCTGGCCGGAGCCCAGTGCTCCATATGACTGGAATTGCAGGTGAGTGATTGAGGGTCCTAGACATCTTGACTAGCCACACCATGGATGTACTGTGAATGGAAAAGGTGAAAGAGATACAGGGACTGGGCACCCACCTTGTGATCCGACTGCTTTCCCAGCACTGTGCCTCAGTTTCTCCTGGGGTTTCCTGGACCAGGAGGGGTGAATCCGTGGGAAGGAAAGGAGCTCCTCTGAAATCATGCGATAGGATCCGAAGTGTGATAATTATAATTATAACACAGGGTGCTCCTCCCTCTTATTCCCCCCGGCTTTACCCCACCCCTGCCACTGTGGATCTCAAAGCAACATCGGGGTGGGGTTGCTCCCCTGGCACAGGTGAGTCCTGAAGAGGGGAAGGGGTTCACCCAGGCAGAGGTGGAGAGAAACAGGAGCTTTGGCATTCAGCCTGGTCCCCGTGGGAAATAGTTCTCTAAGAAGAGGTCACTACCATGAACACTGTGAGATTTGGGATCTAGAGTCCTTGGAGTCATGGTCCAGAGGCAGGGTTAAAGTCTGGGTTGCTGACCAGGTTCGGGAGAGTCAGGATCTCCACTCCGTACCTGACCACCTTTTCTATCCATAACGGTGTGCCTTCAACAGAAATGCATCCAGTCCCCGTTAAGTGCTGTGGACTGTGCTAGCATGGATGGCTGAGACAAGATTACAAAACAAGCCTGACTTTCCAGGAGTTCACAGACTACAGTTCTCATCCTGTCCCTCATTTAACACATTTACTGAATCCTTGGCACACAACAGGCTTCAATCGATGCTTCTTGAATTGAAGCTTACAATTTAGTTAAGGAGATAAGATGTGCACAAATTATGAGTACGCAAGCTATAATAAAGGGCCTAGCAGAGGCTGAGGAAGAACAGAAGGGAGAAAGATTAATTTTAGGTGGGAGGAACTGAGAAGGCTTCATGGAAAATGTGGCATTTGAGGTCAGCTTTGAAAGATGAGTAAGATTTTGACAGGTAGAATCAGGAGTGTGTGTGTGTAAAATATTCTACATGAAATGACCCCCACCCCCGCACCTTGCTGTCCTTGATGCCTCCTGCCTGCCCCTCTCCAGACAAAAGGATCCTGGTGCAAGATTTTAACCCACATGTATTCCCTCTCTCTCCTGTCTACCTGTGTATATTAGCTCCAGTATGTCAATGATCCGGAGAAGGCAATGGCAACCCACTCCAGTACTCTTGCCTGGAAAATCCCATGGACGGAGGAGCCTGGTGGGCTGCCGTCTATGGGGTCGCACAGAGTTGGACACAAATGAAGCGACTTAGCAGCAGCAGCAGCATGTCAGTGATCTTGCTCCTCCCCTTCCCTTAGTTTTCAGGGAGTTGAGTTTGCCCCCCTCTCTGACTATCCCAGATAGGTCAGTAAGGTTTTGTGTAACTTGGCAGTTACATTATAGGTAACATGGGAACAGATGGTCTGACAGGTAAGAGTATACTTATAGGAATACAAGGACAGAGCATTTGAAATCAATTGTCCTTGCAAAGTCCAGACATGTGGCTTTGTTCAATAACCATGGGATAAATGGTTAAAGGGACCACAGAGATGGTGGAAAGGAGCCCCTTTCTGCTCAGGTAGTGCTGGTACAGTGCGGGGACTCCTGACCAGCAGGGAGAAGGTGATGCCAAGGGAGAGTCCTGCTAGGGAGGCCAGCAATCTGTGGGGTTAATGCTTTGGTCAATCCCTTGGCTTCTCTAATGTCAGGGGGGGAGGCTTTGGGGAGGGGGTCACTTAAGTTCCTTCTGAGGGGTCTCTGGGGCTTCTTCCCCGGTGGCTCAGATGGTAAAGAACTGCCTGCAATACAGAAGACCTGATCCCTGAGTCGGGAAGATCCCCGGGAGAAGGGAATGGCTACCAGCATTCTTGCCTTTGATCTAACTCCCTGCCTCAGAGGTAGCGCTGTCTCATATTGCCTAAGCTGTGTCCCCCAGCAACCCCCTTCCCCACTCCGGGCCTCTGCGTCCTCATCCGGCGGATGAGGTGTTTGGGTGGTACTGTCCTCTGTTCTGGTCCTCTGATTCCGGCTCCAAAGCTGAGCCCCCCTGGGAAGTTGGGGAACTCAGCACAGCCCAAGGGAAGGCAGCAAGACCGGCCGGGGTGCGCGACTACTGGCTGGCTTTCCACCCACAAGGGCCTTGCCCTGGTTCCTCCTGGCCAGGTGCCTCCCTCTTTGAGCCACCCTGGGCCTTTCCTGCCCCTCCCCCCACCCGGCCCCTCCCGTCACAGCCCCTTCCACACACTGCCAGGTAAAGCCTGCAGCTGATGATGGGATCCCACACCCCCCAGGTCCTTCCCTCATTCCCTCCCTCTCTGGCGCCCATTAGCCAGCCCGGGCCGTGGGGGCGGCGGCTGCCTAGACTCCGTGCCAGGCCCAGCCCCCGGAGACGCACCTGTTCTGACCTGCTGAGCAGGTTCCCAAGTTTCTGCCTTCGTTGTTGGCCACGGCGTGGGAAGCAGCTCTGGGGGAGCTCGGAGCTCCCGATCACGGCTTCTTGGGGGTAGCTACAGCTAGGTGGGTGGAAGGGGGCTGGGTCCCTTAGCGGAGACCCCAGCGGGGTAGGCAGGTGCGTCCCTGCCCGAGGACTCTGTGACTGCCTACCGTCTGGGTCGGTCCCTATCCAGCTCTCCAGCGGCTCCCAGGGAGAACTCGGTGGACCTTCAGGAACATTGGGCAGCTCTGCCTCCCGACCAATGCCTCTGTCCCTGGGAGCCGGGATGTGGGGTCCTGAGGCCTGGCTGCTGCTGCTGCTCCTGGCGTCGTTTACAGGTAGGACTTGCTTCAGGACCCTCGTTCCTGAGCCCAAGCCGACCAGGCGCGCGCGCACACACACATACACACACTCCCTTTCCTGTATCTGAGCTGAGGAATGAACCTCCCCTCTTGCATCTCCAGCTGATACCAGCGCCCTCAGGAGAGTCACTGGGGCTCTTCTGTTTCATGGCTCTTTCCAGCCCCAGGCCAGGTCTCTGGACCTGGGCTCCCTAACCGGCTTCTCCAAAAGGCTGGAGCTGCCTCTGGGGAAAGAGATGTGGTGATCCAGTGCAGGTGGCCAGCGAGGTGGAACTGGTGGGGACCCTTTCACCCCAGGGTTTCCTGGAGACTCCCTCGCCTACCTGCTGGGCTTCAGAGTTGCTGACTGGGGCTGCAGCTGACTCAGGGTTGAGCTGGTTTCCCCAGTCATCAGGGTGTAGGAAGCCTGATGTCCAGAGAATGGACAGGGTCTTTCTATCACCTCCTCTCTCCATGATGTCATAGAATACCAGTTCTGTGGCACCCGTTGGGGGGCTGTTGGGGAGCTGGAAGCTCTTTTCACTCTGACCCCCTCTGTCTCTGAGCACATTATGAGGGGTACTATTCCAAAGTAAGACAGCTACTTCCATGAGTGGGGGGTCTAGAGTAGGGCACCTTCTAGACAGGGCGTGGTCCTCTTTTCTTTATCCCTCGTTGTCCTATTTTCTCAACTAGATGTCTTGTATCACTCCTGTCTAGCACTATGTACAGAAGATTAGAAATTATAGGAATTTATAATCTTCAGAGTGGGGGAGAGAATGTGTGTGTGTGTGTAAGTGTGTGTATGCAAATGAGACCAGGGTAGGATTCCTTAGGCTGTTCCCAAGGTAATAGACAACTGAGAAATCTTCCTCCTTAGAAAGACAGGGCCTCACCTACATACAACAGTTTGATTCCAAGTCCCAGGAGCAGTGGTGAAGGAGCCGCAGGTGTCCAGCAGTGATTTTCCCCAACCTCCATCCCCACCTAAAGCTGTCAGGAGGAGAGTCAGACCTAGATGTGTGGATGAGTGGGGGCTGCTCTTGCTCTGATCTTCTAATAGAAGGGTCGTTGGCCCAGCCTCCAACTTCAGGATACTGAGCTCCAAGCCCGGCCATCTCTCCCCCCACCCCCCATCTTAATTCCCATCTTCCAGACAACCCTTCTCACTTACTTAGGCCAAGAGGGTGGGGCCTGGTTGCTGGGGCCAGGGAACATGGCAGTCACTTTCCTGTAGGATCTACCCACACCTAAAGGATCTACCCACACCTAGAGAGTGGAGCCATGATGTCTCGGGACTTGGAAGGGATCAAAGAGATCCAACTCCCTCAGGGAAGTTTCCAGGGAAAACTGAAAAAAATAGAAAGGCCAGCACGATCTCAAGATTACTCAGTGTTAGAAGCATAATCGGGGTTAGTGTCTTGGTCTTCCAACTCCTAATTCATCACAGCATGGTACCTCTGAGTGCTCACTGGGGATAGCCAGGGCACTGGATGCTGGAGACGCAACAGTTAGCAAGACATAGTCCCTGCCTTCTTTTTTCAGGACACAAAGCTATTCTTTCTCAGAGAAGCCCATGGAAGGGAGAGGAGACCCCTTCTAGTCAGGGCCTCACCCCACCCTTGTCCGGTGCCTGATGGACGGGTGCCGTGGCCAGGGAGGCAGCCTGGCTCCAGGGAAGCTGGCGCCCAGGGAGCCACACTCAGCGGCTGTAGCCTGCAGAGTGCTCTGAGGGCCGGAAGCCAGACCCCAGGTTCCCACCTCACTGCCCACCTCCGTTCTGGCTCCCCCGGGAGGCATCTCCTCAATGGCCCCCAGGAAACTGGAGTGTTCTTGTCTCTGAGAAAGCCTTGGACAGGAATCTTGGGAAATCAGGAGTTTTGGGTTCTGGCCCCATTTCGGCAGTTACCTGGTTACATGACCTTGGGCAACTAAGAATCTAGACTTCAGGAGACCAGGAGGTAGGACCAGATGATCTACATGGGCCTGTGGCTGTGTGGACGTCCAGGCCCTGACTGAAGGAGGGTGCTGGGTGCTGGAAGAGGCGGTGCGTCCGGCTGCGGTGACAGACGAGGGGAAAGGTCCTGGCCCCTTTTCTCAGCGGGGACCAGGGGTAGCTTTACCCTGGACACTGCCTTCTGCTGCTGCAGTGCTGCAGGTCTGTGCCCCCACCAAGGCCTGGGCCATTAGCGCTCTGAGCCCCAGGGCCCTGCCCCACCCTGTTAGGGAGAGGAGCCCAGGCTGGGGAGGCACCCCAACACCACAGCTCTTTGTCTCTCTTTAACGGGGTGAGTTTCCGGGTGAGGCCTCCTCCCTGCTCCTTCCCATCTCCTGCCCCGGGGCTGAGGGACCCCACTCTGTAGATACCCTGCCAGTAGGGCCTGGTTCCTAATCTTTGTTTGCTGAGCCCTGCAGGACCAGCTGAGCCCTGCAGGACCCCAGAGAACACACGGTTCTCTGAATTCCAAAGTCTGTCCTCTGAGGGTTAGGATCAGCTTTCTGTCCTGTTAGTTTTCTAGAAAGGGAAGGACCCCATCCCTGCGTCTCTACTCCTATTTACAGCGGTGGGGGCAGGCCCTTTTCTGAAGGATCTACTCAGACCCCGGGGGAAGCCCAGAAAGGAAGGCAAGCTTCCCTGCCCAAGGTGGGGAGTGCTAGGAGGATCCCAGGGAAGCCCTGTGGCCCCCAGGGACCTTGGTCCAACCCCAGTGTTTCAGGGAGCTGGGCCAAGGGGACCCCAGCCACAGAGATGACAGTAAGGGATTCATAGTAGATCCACGGTTCCAGCCTCTAGACCTCAGCCTCGGGAGCCTGGGGCCCTCCAGGCAAAGTGAAGGGAGGTCAGCCACACTGGGAGCAAGCCTAGTGAAGACAGAATGCCTGGGCTTTCTGGCCTCCTAAACTTGCCCTTCTGCTGACCAAAGTCTAGGCAGACAGAAGGGATGGGGTGGGGTGGGGAGCTGAGTCAGGAGGGAAGGGAGGAGAGAAGCCTAGGGGCTGAATCTGGGAACAGAATCTAAACGGAGAAGGTCAAGTTCAGAACTGGGGTCCAGCCACAGAGCTGGAGGAGGAGGGCTCTGCCTGAGGGGGAGGGGACAACATCAGTCTTTGACTGGACGGGGAGCCTCAGGCTTCAGACGCTTTCCCCACAGTTCTCAGGCCACCCCCTGCCCACCCCCCCCCCACCCCCCCACCTTTAAAACTGGTTGGCTGTCCTGAGAGCTGGGTTGAGGCTGTGATTTGGGGTGGGGCAGAGCTGGCCACACTTGCAGAGGTGGGGGAAGGGGGTGGCTGGCTGGCAGGATTGGGGAGGGGGTTAGGATCTCAGGGGTTTGGGAGAAGTTGAATTCTGGGTCTCCCACCCACAGTGTGGCTGTTGTGGTGACTCAGCCAGGCTCAGACTCTGGCTCCGGGGGGTTTAGGGGACTTATCTGTGCTGGGAGCCGTGTCTGGGCCGGAGCTGGGGCTGCCTCAAGGCCTGTCCTCCCCCATTGTTCTCACCTCCCTTTGTGATTGGTGTGGCCCCCCTCCCCAGACACTAATCTGTGGTGGGCGCTTTGCCCGGGTTGGGAAGCTCTCACTAAGCTGAGGGGCTTAGGACAATGGAGGGTAAGTGAGGGAGGTGGAGGAAGGCAGAGAGAGAATCTGCTGGTTTTCAAAGTTCCTTAGCACTCCAAGGCCAAGGTTATGGAGGGAGGGGGAAGGATGGAAGGAAAAAAAGTTGGCTTGTTTATCTCACCCGTCCTGAATAGGGGTCTTCAGGGGTCCCTTCCCAGGTCCTTTCTTACCCCAAACTCACCCACACATTCCAGCTCTTTCTTGGGGAGGCTGCTGCTGTGGGGAGAGGGGAGGCAAGAGTTAACAAAGGAGAATGAGACCCCAGACAGCTCAGCCCTCCTCCCCCCAGCCCCAGGTAGGATCCCCCTCCTCCTTCCCTCCAAACCTCCACCAGACAACCCTCACCCCAGGCCTGCAGCGAGAGCTGGTTTTTCTGGTGGTGGCAGCAGCAGAGACCTGACAGAGATTCCCAGGGAGAGGCCTCTTTGAGGGGCCAGAGGTGCTGGGGGGGCCTGGGGGTGTGACTGGGGGGGGGCTGAGAAAGGTGGGGGTCCTTTCAGTAGGAACCTGAGGAGCAAGGGTAGAGAGAGCTTTTGTTTTGTTCTGTGGGGTAGTCCTTGATGACAATTTCCCATCACCCCAGAGGGACAGTGACTTCATCTCTGGGTCCCTCTGCCTGAGATAAATCTGCCTCAATTCTGGGGGGAGGAGGGGAAGAGTGCCTGGGCGCCACTCCAGTGGGTGCAGAGACAAAGGCCCCGAGCCACACACCACTGACCAAAGGCAGCTGAGACAGACAACTATGCGGAAGCGAAGAGAAACCAACGTCAAAATATTTACTATGTGTGCACATTCATATACATGCCTTTCCATGGCTGGCTCTGATGCTGACAAGCACACATGCACTCCTGAAGAGAAAAAATGGACCCATATGTGGGAAACACCCCCAAGTTCATGCAGAGAGGCAGCCTCTCCTGCATGTGAGCCGGCACTGAGACTCACCAGGCCCTCACCCCAAGATGTACATGCAGACACACAGAGTCTCCCTTCCTCTCACACTGACTCCCTTCCTCCTCCTCACAGACCCACCTCTAGGACCCCATTGTGTGCCCCTAGATGCACTAGCAGTGGATGATGTCGGAGAAAGGCTCCGCAGAAAGAAAAGCCTCCTGCCCGAGAGATGCTGTCATCTGCCACTGCCAGCCTCAGTTTCCCCTCCGGAGATCAGAGGCCAGGCCTTGCACAGAGAGGAAAGTTGGGGCCCAGGCACAGGGTAGGGAGAAGGCAGCCAGCCCAGGCCAGGAATGGAGGGCCTGTCTGGGAGCAGGAGGGGTACACAGAGGGCAGGGCCCCAAAGAGGCCCGTGGGGGCCTGGCCGGGGTGGGGGAGGACAAGGGCAGGGATCCCGTCCGGCCAGTCGGGCTTGTTCTCTGCCTTGCGCAAGGTGGTGGCTGGTGGCGGCTGTGGCTAGGCTGCCTGTGCAGCAGCGGCTGAATCACCAAGGCTCCTGACCAGCGTCCTGGTGCTCCCGGGAGGAGGGGAGGGGAGAGTCAGAGGGAGGAGCGCTCAGCCAGCAGAGTCCACCAGCCTCAGCAAACAGTCTGCAGCAGAAGGGTCCGTGGGCTTGGCCTGGCCACTACATGCCCGCAGGGTGACCTCACCAGGCAGGCGGTGTGTCTCCTCTGCTCTGGTGACATCATCATGCTGACGCCGGGCGGGCACTGGGTGGGGGAGAGAGGGAGGAGGCAGTCCTGGTCTGCCCTACCCTGGGAGTCTCAGCTTCTGGGTCTACCTACTGAGCCCAAGTTCTCTTTTCCTTCTCTTGCAGCCTGTGTGTGTGTGTGTGTGTGTGTGTGTGTGTGTGTGTGTGTGTGTGTGTGTGTGTGTGTGTGTGTGTGTGTGTGAGTGAAGGAGGGTGTTGCTCAAGCTGAGATGCTCCCAGTAAATAGTGAATTTAGGACAATGGGGAGATGTGGGAGAGACCCAGAAGGGACTTTCCAGTTTTACTGGGTTCCTCATCCTGCAAAATTTGGGTTTATCACTTGGTATCATGGGGATCATGGAGCCACAGGTAGGGATGTGGAAGATGGACTCAGACATGTGCTAGGGACTCAATGCATGTTGTATGCTAAGAAGGTATTTTTGGTGGGGAAACGTGATCAGTGGTGGGGAGGGGCCAGTTGGTTGACAAGTATAGGAGTGAGGATGTCATCTGACATTGTTCCAGAAATAGGCTTTGGAAGGGTTTGAGTGTCTCCCAGTGGAGCAGGGCTTGGATTCCCTGTGACCTGCATGGACACTGGGATTAGAAGCAGAGGAAGCACCAGGAAGCCCCAATCTCAAGCCCACCTTCAGCCCTTCCTTGGCAGCCCTGCTCCCTCTGGTGCCAGGAGGAGGTGCCTGGGAGGGGTGACAGGTGGTTAGCCGGACTCCTTGGCTGGGCTGGGTGGGACCTACATCAGCTTAGGCAGGTCAGGGCCCTGGTATCTGGCCCTGCAGGTCTGTCCCGTCCCATTCGGGCCCTCCCGGCTCCTGACAGCATCCTCCCTTCCTCTTCCCGTTTGCAAGGCCGTGGGACCCCCTTCCTCTGCCCCATGCTCTGCCTCACTGGAACCCTCTGGCCACTCTAGTGGGGCTTCACTTTCTCCCTCCATGTCTGATTCCCTCCACCCCCTACTTTCACCCTAGGTCCAGTCTGGAGGTACTCCCTTTGGCAGAGAACCCAGCCAGCCAGCCTATTGTGTCTCCACCCTAAGGTTGCCATACCAACCCCCTCCCTGCCCAGCCCAACCAAAGACTGCACATTCCTCCTTGTTCTACCCTTTCCTTCTTCCGCCTGTCTCTCACATTCATTCTTTCATCCACTCATTCACTCATTCAATCAGTCAATAAAGAATAATTGAGTACCAATTATATGCCAGGAATGCAGACCACCAAGCACTGAATCAGAAACCATGTTTCCATATGGGATGTGAGATCCAGTTTATACTCTTGAGGTTCTCAGTCTGGTGGAAGAGGCAGATGAGAAAATAGCAAATACAATCTGTGGTATCAACAAATACAGTCTGTGATGGGTCAACGCAGGATGCTAGAGGGAGAACAGAGGGAGGGCACCTCACCCTGCCTCAGGTGGGGGTGGGGGAAGGGAGGACTCCGGGAGGAAGTGATGTCTAAGCAGAGTCTTTAAGGATGAGTAGGAGTTACCCAGACAGTGATGAGTAGGAGCTAGCAGACATAGGGAGGAGGGCGTTCCAGGCAGGATCACAGTATGAGCTAGGTAAAGGCCAGAAGGGTGTGTGAAGTGCTGGCCAGAGGTAGGAGCTTTGAACTTTTGGGAATTACTGGACATGCATTCCCAGGCAAGGCGCTCTCACCATCCCAGAGAGCCTTCATTCTGCCCACAGCCCTGCACCTCCAGCCCTATGTTTCATAACTTTATTCCACAACTTCAAATTTCTTTCTTCTCAGCCTCGAGCTTCTCTGGCCCTGTCTCCCTCATAAATTACTCATCCTAGAAACCCAGGAGTTGTCCTTGAGTCTTTCCTCTTTCTGGTCAGTGACCAAATCCTGCCAAGCTTCCCCAGGAACGGTTCCCTCCTCTTGGCAGCCCAGTGCAGGATGGCAGCAGCAGGACCCTGGTGTGTCTCCTGCCCTCAGCCTCTCTCCTTTCCAGTCAGAGGACACATGACCACTGGCTTAATGCTTTAGCGACTCCTTATTTCCGCTGGCCAAATCTGAATTCCTTTGCCTGGTGTGGAAGGTCCTGGATGATTTTGCTGTGACCAGATGTCCCACTCCCACTCAACACACACTCCTTGCCTTAGTTGTGTCCTCTCCTCTTGGCTTCCTGAACCAGTCAGACTCTCCACCTCCCTGAGGTTTGCCCACCTTGTGCCCTTACCTGGGACCTCTTTCCAGGTCTCACCCTCTCCTGATTCTACCCACCTCATGCATGAGGCCCTCCTTCCTGAATCAGGACCACTGTGACTAGCCTATCCCATAACTAACCTGCAACACACCACTAACCACTAAATAAGAAACCATCACACATATTTCCATAGATGTTCCCATACATATCTTCCCCAAAAGAACTCAGATTCTATAAATGCAGGACATGCATCCTTCTTTGCTGATAAGGCTACATGATAGATCCCCCTGAGGACTTCATGCTGTTCCTTATCAATGCACAGAACACTCACCTTTTATCCCTGGTCCCCACCTCCAGTCCTCCTTCTGGCTGATGGTTCTAACCCTGTTGCTGCGTGTCTGTCCTGACCTCTTCTCTCTGGGCCTCTGACCCTGGGCCTTTCTGTCTTCAGTGACTTGCTCATTCCTGTCTCTGTCTCGGTTCATGCCATTCTTCCCACATAGCATACCTTCTTCTCTCTGGGAACCCAGGCCTCTCATCCTCTCATCTTCAAGCCATGAAAAGAATGTTCCGAAGGGCCTGTTGGGATGGACCCTTCCTACACCATGTGCCGCATCCCAGACACCAACTCTTCTCGACCCTTGCCTTGGCTCCTGGTCACTTTCTGGAAGCATTCTCTTTCCCTCTCTTGGTAGGTTAAGCCCTCTGTGAAAGTCTGTCCATGGCTTCCAGGTCTTTGTGGCACAAAATCCATTTCCCTGAGCTCCCAGAGGGCAGAGGCTGGGTTTCTTCTCCTGCTATAGCTGCCCACCTTACAATTGCTCAGGATAGGATCCAGGGCTGAGAGAGGGTGTGACTCTTCCATATACCATCTGTGTGGCCTTAGGCAAGTCACTTCCTCTCTCTGGGTCTCAGTTTCCTCATCTGTTAAAGGGCGATAATAACGCCTACCTCTTGGGAATGGTTTGTGGATCTAATGAGGTAATGGACTGAACGCGCTTTGCAAGCATAAATTGCTCCAGGAGTTCTGGGCTGCCTTTGCTGACATTATCATTATGAATAAGTGTTCCCCAGCTCTGGCAGCGCCCCTAACCCTGGCTGCGTCTGTCTGCCCCCTGCAGGTCAGTGCCTTGCTGGTGAGCTGGAGACCGCGGACCTGGTGACCGTGGTGCTGGGCCAGGATGCCAAGCTGCCCTGCTTCTACCGAGGGGATCCGGGCGAGCAGGTGGAGCAGGTGGCATGGGCTCGCGTGGATGCGGGCGAGGGTGGCCGGGAACTGGCACTGCTGAACTCCAAATACGGGCTGCACGTGAGCTCAGCCTACGAGGGCCGCGTGGAGCAGCCGCCGCCCCCACGGAACCCCCTGGATGGCGCGCTATTGCTGCGCAATGCGGTGCAGGCTGACGAGGGCGAGTACGAGTGTCGCGTCAGCACCTTCCCTGCCGGAAGCTTCCAGGCGCGGCTGCGGCTCCGCGTTCTGGGTGAGTGAGGCCAGCTGCCAGAGGTGCCAGAACCTCAGGCCCTGGGCCTTGGAGGGCAGAGCCAGAGGCAGGGGGATGCAGAGATGAATGGGGTGGGGTTGGAACAGGAAGAGGTGGGGTCCTGTGGGACTGAGAGAGCTTCATTTAGCCCATCCAACCCCCACCCCAGTCCAGAAATTCTTTGCAGGTGACCCCAAATGCTTGATACGGCTTGATCAGCCTTGGGGAAGAATCTGTTTATTAGGCTGGTCCTCCTCCTGTGGACCTGAAATCTCCCTCTTGGCTACTTTCACCCTCTCCAGCGAGATGACACAGCCTTCTCTCTTCTGCACAACAGCCTCTCCACTAGATGTGGAGCTCTGTCATGCCCCACTCAAACCTCTTCTTCAAGCTAAATGTACTAGTTTCTGCAACAGTTCTCCCAGAGACACTTACTCAGAGCCTCCCTCATCCTCCTGGGCTCCATTTAAAATGCTGGGCCGAGACATGGACACACAGGCCCAGCTCTGACCAGAGTGGCTGTGCATGACCAGTGGGGCTAATGCCTCCCCTGATCCTGACCTTCCGTGAATGCGGTTGGAAGCCACAATTGCCTTGTAAACCGCCACTTGGCACTGTGGACTCTCGTGGTCAACGGATGTCCTGGACTTATGGTCAGGTCAAGTCTTTTCCATTCTGGGCTTGGACTGTTAATGTTATGAAGATAAAAATTAAGACCTTTATAGTTTTCCTTTATCCACATGGAATATAGTAATACCAGCCGTGGTAGAAAAACCTGAGTGTGAATCTTGGCTTCACCACCCCACAGCTAATGATCTGGAATGAATCATTTAACCTCCCTGAGCTTCAGTTTCTTCAGTTATAAAATAGGGATAATAATACCTACTTCATGTTTGTTGATGAGAATAAAAGAAATAACATTTGTTAAGTGTTGAGTACAGTGCTGGGCACATAGTAAGTGCTTTAAAAATGGTGGCTATTGTTATTATTATAATATGGATGTTATCTGGTTAGCTTTTAAACTACGTCATTATTTTTATTAAAAAAATGACCCATACTCATTGTAAATAATTCAAACAGTGGAGAAAGGTACAAAGTCAGCTGAAATTCTGCCACTCATTTGACATCTCTGTTGATAATATAAAAGAAGAAAAAGCTAGACTGAACTGGGATGGGGTAGGGCCTCCTAACAGGGCTTGTGAAGATGGTGATCTCCACCTCCCCTCATCTGCAGTGCCTCCCTTGCCCTCGCTGAATCCTGGTCCGGCACTGGAAGAGGGCCAGGGCCTGACCCTGGCAGCCTCCTGCACGGCAGAGGGCAGCCCGGCCCCTAGCGTCACCTGGGACACAGAGGTCAAGGGCACGACATCCCACCGCTCCTTCACACACTCCCGCTCAGCGGCCGTCACTTCAGAATTCCATCTGGTGCCCAGCCGCAGCATGAATGGACAGCCACTTACCTGTGTGGTGTCCCACCCTGGCCTGCTCCAGGACCAACGGATCACCCACATCCTCCAAGTGGCCTGTGAGTACTTGGGTAGGGCACCCCCATGGGCTTCAGGAAGACTGGTGAGACACTGAGAGACCCGGAGGCCCCCCCAGTCTGGCCAGCCCGGATCCTGCAGGGCCTGCTGTGTGGCCAAGAGAGCACTAGTCCGAGGGGTGAGACCTGGAGCCCATCCCAGATGACCTTGGCAAATCACTCTGACCTTCAGAGTGCTCCTGTTTACAAAGGAGCTTGCCCTGTTTTTCAGGTTTCAGGGAGGTCAGATATAAATATGGAATGGAAAGAATTTTGTGAAATAGTTTAGGATTTGAAGACAGATGGACTTGGAATGCACCCTAGTTCTGCTATTTACCAGCTGTTATTCAGTCAAGATTCATTTTCTTCATTAGCAGGAGAGTAATTATATCAACTTTACAGCGTTCTGATGGGAATAGAAACCACACATGCAAAGCCTCTCACACGGTGCTTAGTGTAGGGTTGGTGCCAGGTCAGTGGCAGATACTTTTTTCCTGGCATTAGACTTTGAGCCTCTGTGAGGGATGGCACTGTTTTCTACTCATACTAACACAGCATTTGGCACAAAAGTAGGTCCTCAACAGATGTTTGTTAAAGAAAGGAACGAGCTGGAAATTCCCTGGTGGTCCGTGGTTAGGACTGCATGATTTCCCTGCTGAGGACCTGGGTTCAATCCCTGATCTGGGGAAGTAAGATCCCGCAAGCTGTGCTGCACAGTCAGGAAAAAAAAAAAAAAGAAAAAAGAAATGAAGGAATCAGGAGGATGGTTAAACCTTTGAAGAATCAGGGAGGGGTTTTGCTGAGCACCTGCTCTGTGACTAGCACTATGCTAGGGACCACAGGGGATTCAAAAGGTGTTGCCACAGTGCTATGCAGAGGAATGTATAGGCTCATTGCATAGGTAAACCAGTGAGGACTCTCTGAACTCAGGGGAGGGAGCTGTCAGCACAGCGGGGCTGGGCTAGGTTGGGCCGCAGATGGGCAGGATGGGGAAGGGCAGGGAGAGGCCATTCCAGGCAGGGTGAGGCCTGGGACCGGGCTTCTCCAAGGAAGAGCATCACTCCCATTCTCTCTCCTCCCACCTTTCATTCCAGTCCTTGCGGAAGCCTCTGTGAGGGGCCTTGAAGACCGAAAGCTGTGGCAGGTCGGCAGAGAAGGGGCTGAGCTCAAGTGCCTAAGTGAAGGGCAGCCCCCTCCCTCGTACAACTGGACGCGGTAAGGGCCGAGCTTGAGACTGAGATCCTTCCCTAAGGACCAACACATACTCATTATGAACTGGGACGATATACTCTGAACCCCGAATAAATTGGGGCACATGTTCAGACCAATACAAGAGTATGCATGGTCACCAAACATTATTACTGGCTTACACCAGGGAGTGTGGGATACATGGCGATGAGTAGGGAGTTAGCTAGTAAGTGCTTGGCTTTTTTCCTTAACTTTAAAATTATGAAATATAATACAGTATTTAAATGCTAGCACTTTTTATGTAAGTGCCTGGAGTGGATAAGACAAAAAGATACAGCTGACTGTGACTGTTGTTAAAGCAACACTTTTATAACCACTGTCACATTGCCAGCACCTTAGAAGCACCCTCCCATCTCTGCTAGTGTGTTGGCTTTTTTCCAGGGTCTGAGATGTCCAGAGAGTCAGGGAGGGGGTCAGGGGCACATGTATGCGAGCCCATGACAAGCATGCTCTCACATGTGAGCAGATGAGCCGTGTATGTGGCCTTGTGCCTGGGTTCTGTTCTTGTAGCCTGCCATGCAGTGTCATGGATATTGGGGCACGCAGTCACGTTTTCCAAGTATGTCTGAGCCCAGATAGGAGTGGAAAGTCCTGTCGTATGGACTTCTTAGCAGTGGACCTGGTACTTGGTGCTGGATGACGTGATGCCTATAGGAGCATGTGAGACGGTGTGCATGTGGATCTTCCCCGAGTGTGTGTGGGGGTGCCCAGGTCAGGCTGGGCGGCAGGGAGAAGGGGCCTCTGCCTAGACCTGCCTGAAGGAGGGAGGGGCACCGTGGGAACAGCCGGTGGCTCTGGGTGACGTCATGGGGGAGGGCGGTGGAGAGCTGCCCGGGCACGTTGGATGGTGGCAGCCTCAGCCCGCCCTGGCCGGTGCCCATCAGCTCCCCTGTCCTCCAGGCTGGACGGGCCCCTGCCCAGTGGGGTACGAGCAGAAGGAGACACCCTGGGCTTCCCCACGCTGACCACTGACCACAGCGGCACATACGTCTGCCATGTCAGCAATGAGCTCTCCTCGAGGGATGCTCAGGTGGTGGTGGATGTTCTTGGTAAGCACTGGGGCAAAGGCTGGGACCTGGGCCGGGGGCCTGGAGTGGGGCAACGGGGAGCAAGGCAGAGAGTGAGCTGGGAGAGTGTTTATTTGGAGGGGACGGCACTACCTGTATTTCGCAGAGGGTCAGGCCAAGGCGGTGGCTTGGGATGTGTTTTGAGGACAGGGTGGGGCGGGCCGAAGAGCGGGACGTCTGCCTTAGGCCGCGGCCTGTCTCCGGCAGGCCCTGCGGATGCCCCGGGGAAGCAGGTGGACGTGGTGTCGGCCTCCGTGGTGGTGGTGGGTGTGATCGCCGCGCTCCTGTTCTGCCTTCTGGTGGCGGTGGTGGTGCTCATGTCCCGATACCATCGGCGCAAGGCCCAGCAGATGACCCAGAAATAGTGAGTACTGGCCACCCTGGGTGGGTGAGGTCAGCGGGCAGCAAAGAGGAGACAAGCAGGAGGTGGGCCGGGACGGAGGAGCGAGAGGAGGCGGGGTGGCCCAGCATCTGAGAGCTTGTGGGCCAGAGGCAGGCAGAGGGTCCCGGGAGGTGAGAGAGGCCTTGGGGCCTGGACCGCAGCTGGGTTGAGGGGGGCCAAGCTGCCTGAGTGAGGGCAGACCCCATGCCAGGGTGCCACAGGCACGGGCACATACACGACACAGGGCGCACACGCTCTGCAGCCACGCCACCACCTGCAGCCACGTCCTCACACTTGCAGGGACAGCCTAGTGCCCACACCCTCCCGCCCCAGCTCAGAGGCGCCGCCGGGCTAGGTTCACCTTGGGGGGCTCCCACTACCCTCAGCTCCTGACGAGGGGGTGTCTTCCCAGTGAGGAGGAGCTGACCCTGACCAGGGAGAACTCCATCCGGAGGCTGCATTCCCATCACTCGGACCCCAGAAACCAGGTGTGTGTGCCAGGGTCGGGTGTGCTCGTGGGGCTTGGGCTCCTCTGCAGGTCAGGAGCATAGGAGGGTTGCACTGAGGGGAGGTGGGGGTTGGGCAGAGCTTCTTTGGGTCTGCTGGCTCCTTTTAGAAAGCCCTCTTCATCACTGTCCTCGAGGTCGCTCTGGGAAGCCGTCATTAGCGCTGGTTTCAGGGTGGGGGATAATGAGGATGTCTGTGTGCAGGAGAGCATGGACAGGTGGGGGTGGGGGAAGGTGATTAGGGAGGAGCCGTGGGGAGGACAGAGGTGAAGAGGCTGAAGGGAGGAGCCTGAGCCCTGTTCTGACTCCGCCCCCGTGTCCGGGCCCTACAGCCGGAGGAGAGTGTAGGGCTGAGAGCCGAGGGCCACCCCGATAGTCTCAAGGACAACAGTAGCTGCTCTGTGATGGTGAGGCCCCCGGCCCCACCGGTGTCCCCACCACTCTCCTCAGGCCCCTCTCCTGGCCCCAGATGTGGTGCGTCAGCAGCCCCTCCACCAGCCCCTCTTGCCTGAGACTCACGCTGCCCGCCTGCCTCCCCCCACACCCCCAGCTCTGCCTTTATGCCTTCATTCTCTAGTCCCCACTTCCCCACATCTAACATTCATTCCTGATGCCCATCTCTGAGCTGCTGAGCAACCATAACCCCTGCTTGTGCCTGACCTCTGACCCCACCGTGCCCCAACCAGCCCCCTCGCGTGTGACCACCCCGCCCAGGCTCCTGACTCGCCCTCTGCCCTTGGTCTCCAGAGTGAAGAGCCGGAGGGCCGCAGTTACTCCACACTGACCACAGTGAGGGAGATTGAAACGCAGACTGAGCTGCTGTCTCCAGGCTCTGGGCGGGCAGAGGAGGAGGAAGATCGGGATGAAGGCATCAAGCAGGCCATGAACCATTTTGTTCAGGAGAACGGGACCCTGCGGGCCAAGCCCACGGGCAATGGCATCTACATCAACGGGCGGGGGCATCTGGTCTGACCCAGGCTTGCCTCCGTCCCCTAAGCCTGGCTCCCTCTGCTGACAGGGAAGCCTTCAGCTCATCCCCAGGGGGGCCTCCCTACACACTCTTTTCTTGAGGAAGATGCTCCCCACCCCACTGACTGCTTGATCTCCGGTCCTTCCCGTCCTTCCGTTGGATACCGGAAGGGCTCTGCTGGTTGAGTCCCTCCAACAGTGTGTGCATGTGTGCTTGTTTGAGTGTGTGCTGTGTGTGCGTGCAGGGGTGGACTGTGCCCGTGGCGTGCGTCACGCTGTCACAGGTGAACTGTGGTGTGTGTGTGAGGCGGTTCGGCGGCAACACGGCGGGGAGGTCACGGGGATGGGCTTGTGTACCTGCAGCTGTGGGACCTTTGCCTGTAAAACGCAGGTGTTTTCCTCAGACCCCAGAGCAGTATTAATGATGCAGAGGTTCGAGGCGGGAGGTGGAGACTTGGGCCAGATCCAGGTGTGCGGGCATAGCTGGAGCTGGAATCTGGCCTCCTGAGTTGGGGAGCAGAGCTCCCACCACTTGGGACCCGCTGGGGCAAGTGTGAAGCGGTGGGCTGGGGTCCACCAGAAGCTCAAACTGCCCTCTGGTGGTCTCTGGCCCTGCTGCATGTACATATTTTCTGTAAATAAGCCTGCACAGGGGAGCTTCTTTAAGGAATATTGCCCCAAACTCATTAAGAGAAAAGACTTTTTAAAAAACTTTGGATTCATCTGGATGTTTATTGTTAGAAGGATTGCTTAAAGAGTCACCAGCCTACACAGGGATTCAGCAAAGCTAGACCTTGCTCGGGCCCGACCCCAGGAGGTTAATTCCTATGGTTCAAGGTGCTCCTTCTGAGGCATCTTAATCTAGACAGCCTCATGGGAAGGAGACTAAGATCTGGTGGAGTCTGAAGGAGGAGCGCGTGTGCCCCACAGTTACTGGGAACGGGAGGACAGGTAAGGTCCTTGGCCCTAGCGGTTCCTCAGCTTTTCCCCTAGGCGCATGTTTTCTTAGTGTGTGCACAGGTGTTTGTGGTCCCTTGGTGAGGGGTCACTAGGGCTTGGTGACAAGGGCTCCTGGTTTAGTCATGGTATAGGGAAGAGAGAATAGTGATAATAGAACCAGGGAGGGTGGGAGTTCAAGTGAGGTGAAGGAGCTACTGGGAGCAAGAATGTCCCCTTTCCCCAGGGGTCTCGGGGTCACTAGCTTGGGGCTCTTCCAGCAGTTTTGCTGGGTGGGGGCTGGGATTAGATGAGGTCCATTTTTGCCTGCCTGACCCAAATACATTCAACCAGGATACCTAGATTTAGTGCCAAACCCTGCTCAGCCTGAACTCTGCTGGATTTCTGACCAAAGGAGAGTCTCTTACCCCCTGCTCTCCAGCCAGCCAGGACTTTGCATATGGAACCTGAAGATATGGAATTCTAGTATGTACATTTTGTGTAAATATGTGCATAGTTGTACATAAGTGATATTCTGTTTTTAAATAAACAGATAAAACCTGTTCTTTCTGGTTCCTGTCTTGCTCCCTGAACGGTATAAATCCTGAACCTCAATACTCTTCTGTCTCAGCACATCCTCCCTGTGGTTCCAAGTTGGGGAGGAGCTAGGATGCCTGGAACTGGGAGGGACAGGAGGAAAGAAATGGTCTCCACAAGACCTTGAGCCATCTCTGAGAGTCCCCAGGTAGGACAGTGGATGGGAAGACCCCTTCCAGGATAGGCAGTAACTCAGCTGGCAGTATTTTATATCCTATCTTTTACTGGAGTTTTACTACAACAGGCCTGGAAAGTAAACAGCAGTGTAAAATGTTGGGTTCCACAGGATATTAGAGTTGGGAGGATTTAAAGATCATCTTAGTCTACTCTTCATTTTTTCATATGTGTGGAAACTGAGGCTTAGCACAGTAATGGGACTCGAACAACACTTCAGGCCTGTAAGAGTCGGAGGCTGGGCTCCTCCCTCCTTGGTGCGCCCTGCAGAGCCCCGCGTTGCTCTGCTCCTCGGCAGTGCTGGGGTATCAACCTCAGACCCCAGGATTCTGGTCTCTAAGAGTGCCCGTCACCTGCTTGTGCCCCAGGCGCTACCACCCCACCCAAGGGCTCTGACATCATCACCTCCTGACCAATGAGCAGAGGCCCAGCAATGGGTGAGGATGTGAATGTCAGCTACCTCCCCCACCCCAGCCCTGTGGTTGCAAAGATGCTCTAACAGGAAGCGGGTTTAAGGAGCTGCACGGCTTCCTGCCACCCCAGGGCTGAGTGAGTCTCGCCCCAGGGCGAGAAGGGCGAGTGCCAGTCCCAGCCACGAGACACAGCTTCTTGCCGGGGTCCTAGCAGCTTCCTCTTCCACAGCTACTTCCGTGTGGCCGGGGCCCCAGAGGCAGGAGCTGCTGCCCGTTGCCCAGGCCACCCTCCACCCCCAGTTCTGAGCCCTGCCCCCCTGGGGCCAGGCCTAGCCCAGAGGCTGGCTTGGGATCCCATGGGGGACTAGCAGGGCAAAGGTCTTGGGGGACCGAGGTGGCTGGGCCAGGGCCCTGGGGCTCCGGCCATGAAGTCTCGGCAGAAAGGAAAGAAGAAGGGCAGCTCCAAGGAGCGGGTGTTTGGGTGTGACTTGCAGGAGCACCTGCACCACTCAGGCCAGGAGGGTAAGGAGGCCAGCCCGGAGCTGCTGCTGTGTGGAGGGGAGGCACCGGGCTTCTCCAGCCTGGTCGACTTGGAGGGCACAGAAGCAGTTTTTCCGGGAGCCCATGGAGAAGGGGCAGAGGCACGGGGTCACCCCCAGGAGGCTGATGCGCAGACAGGGCAGGAAATGTGGCTCGGCGAAGGCGGCCGAAGAGCTCTTCCATGGGACCGCCTGGGGATGAGAATGAGGACGCTTGAGAGGAGAGGATGGAAAGGCTGGGAACCCAGGAGAGGGAGACCGAGTAGAGGTGAGAAGATGACAGCTGGGGACAGGGTCAGGAAGTGCGCGGCTGAGGAGCATGGACAGTCCTTGGGGCAGAATGAAAGAAGACAGAAGAAGGGCCCCTGGAGAGGGGGAGGGCGGCACATGGGAAGGATGGGGGTTTCCTGGTTGGAGGAGAAGAGGTTACGGGGCTCTGGTCTCTTTGCAGCCTTGCTGGGCCACAGGTGAAGATGTGGGGTAGGGGTGGTCCCCTCCCCCAGTCTCTGTGATCCTCTGGTTCTCCATGCGCAAAGGAGAAGCGGGTTCAAAGTGGAGGGTAAGGCGAGAAGCTGCTGAAATGGGGAGCACCAGAAGAATAAGAGGGATGGCCTGAGCCTGGTTTGAAGGTGGGGGTGGAGGGTACAAAGGAAGGTGGGTGTGAGGATGCCCTCAGGCACCCTCCCTGGATTACCTTGGAGGGGCTTGGGAACCAGCAGGGCCAGGACAACACTGGTCCCCGACTATGCTTGGTGTGGAGTAGACGCTCAGAAACATTTCTTGATTTACTTGGAATTGAAGGCATACATCCTGACTTGCCCAGCCCGGCTTGTTTTTTGGTACTTTGAGCTCCTCCCAAAGAAGGACACGATTTCCATCGCCAAACCCCCCCCCAACCCCACCCCAATCTGTCATTTCCTCTTTGTCCTCTTCTCTGCTCTGGGCTGTGGTGCCTGCAGTGGAGGCAGGGTGGCGGTGGGTCCCAGCTCATTTCCTGCTCTTAGCCCCGCCCCTGTGTCTCCAGACACCTCCTTCCCCTTTTCTCCTCCCCCAGAGGCCCCCATCCCCACAGGCCTCGCTTAAGGGAAAACCCGGGCCCCGAGGAAGGGTGTACAACAGCTGAAGTGGTTTCTCTGTACCTTTCTCTTCTCACGGGGCAGAGCCTAGCAGCCAGCGCAGGGCTGACAAGAGGAATCACAATCTTGAGAAAGATGGCTCTTGGCCGAGGGCCACATGCTTTAGCTGGGGCTGATGTTCTTCTAGTTCTCTTCGAACCCTCGGTTCAGCCTCCTCATCCTGGCACTGTCCTTCCCTGTGGACCCCCTGCCACCTCATGTTGAAACGCTGACCCCACAGCCAACCCAGACCCCACTCCTGTAACCTTCCTGGCCTCAGATGGTGTGGGGCCTGTTCTCTGGAAGGGACAGACAGGTTGCTGGGTTCAGGTCCTAACGAATCCCAGAGAGAGAGAGACAGAAGCACCTCCTGCCCTTCACCAAAGCCACATCTGAATCCAAGGGTGGAGGAGAATCTTAGGCAGCAGGGCAGCAGCGGCAGCCTTCTCCCCTTCCCCCAGCTCCTCCTAGCAGACAGCTGGAAAGTTGAAGGGTAGAGAGAAGCCAGTTATGGCTTCTCTCTTTAAGCTAAGACCCAGCAAAAGTGAAAGTCCAGGACAGTGGAAAGCTGTGTTTCTGGTTAATTTATCCTGATTACCTTGGGCTCCCAAACCCTTGCTGCTCTGCTCCATTTTAGCAACCTCTCCCAGCTCTTTGGCTCAGGTAGACCTCTTCCTTCCTAAGCCCTGAACTTTAACTCTTTGAGACCTTGTTCAGGTTTCTGACTCTCCAGGTTTCTAAGCTTCAGGACCTCTCCTCTGACCCACCCTTTACTCTAACTCTTGGACTCTACCACCCCAACTCTGTGTCTTATCTCTGACCCCATTTCTCTTATCTCTGTCTCCTTGACTCCTCCATCACTCTGATCCTGTTATCTCATCCTCCATCTCCTTGACCCATTTCCTCTATGGCTTTGACTCCTTAGGCTCTCGGATGTCTTCTTTCAAGGCCTCCTCTGGAGGTTCAAAAATCAACAGAGAAGGATGGGGAAGACCTGACTTGGTTGCAGTTCATGTGAAAAGAGCTTGGGACTTAGGTGACAGCAAACTATTTATGAGTTAACAAGTGATGGCTACAAGAGCTGGGGTAGCATTAGGGTAGAGCAACAGCTTGAATGAGGAGGGTCTGCCCCGTCTCTGCATTCAATGCTGGGAACCTGAGGTTGGGAGACCCTGGCAAATGGGCCCAGATCCTGAAGCGATGGATGTCGAACTGTAGGGCCAGGACTAAGATGAGGCAAGAGAGGTGACTAGGGCACAAAATTTAAGGAAGCGCTCACTCTCAGGGCCAGGCAAGTGTCCTAGGTGCCTCTTTCTTAAGGAGGCGTTCACTCTCAAGATCATTCATGTGCACAGCTGGCTCTGGCATGACCCTAAGAGTGAGTGCTTCCTTAAATTTTGCAGCCTTCAAAAAAAAATTGTGCAGCCTTGGTGCTTTCCTTCTCCTACCCAAGTCCTGGTTCTTGGGTGCATGAGGGTAAAGGGTGTGGACACCAGGTCATACAAGGAGGGTTTAAAATAGTGTTTGATGGATTTATTATTTTCTTCAGTCTGTATTTCTAACTTAGTTAATTCCACAATGAGCTTGGGATGGATGACTTCCAAAACACCAAATAAGAAGAATAAATGACTGAAGGAATTAAGTTGTAGGGAAAACAAGAAGGGTGAGCTCAGTGCTCAGAAATGCATTTCAAGTAGTTCCGTATGGTTCCAAGATATAGGCTTCCTGACAGTTAAAATAAAGAGGTAAAGATAATCAGGTATAAAATTCATAAAGCCTACATGAAAAATATAGGCGGCAAAAAAAAAAAGAAAAATATAGGTGGCTTAGGAGAAGTACATCTTTTTCTGACGCTAACACAAGACAGGGTTTTCTCTGCTGAGTCTCACTTAATTGGACCCAGTGTTTTGTCTTAAGCAACATTCTCTATTAAATCTCCAATTCATTGACTAATTCATTGAGTAATTTAATAAACATCTGTTGAGCACCTGCTCTGTTTCAACACTGTGCTAGATGCTGGGGAGGACGTTACTACTTGTCAGAAGGTATAGACACAAAATATACTAATCATAACAAAGTACAATAAGTACTATAGTACAGATATAAACAAAGGAGTGTGGGAACTATGAAACAGATATCAGCAAAGAGTTCAGAACTGGAAGTGATGTCTGCAGTGTGTTTTGAGGAATGCGTAGGGATTCACCGGCAGAGACAGAGAGGAAGGCATTCCAAGCAAAGGAAAACATGAGTGATTGTACCAGGGCTTGTCCAAGGAACAACAAAGGGCTGGACCATAGGATTTAATGGGGTGGGGGGCGGCGCGGAGAGGGGGCTGGCTGGAACTGGTAAGGCTGGATGGCAGTTGGATCTGGTTTGTGAAGGGTCTTATGCAGTATACCTGTTGAGGAGTTTTTATTTTATTCTGTGTTTGTAAGCTAAGCATTGAAGATTGGGGTGGAGCAGAGTGTATATGTAGCAAAGGATTTCAAGCATGGAAGTGCTTTAGAGACATAACTTTGTGGCCTTGTGGAGATGAGATTCAACGCATGGTTTTTGAGGATTTCCCATGATTGAGACACCATGACAGATTAGATGAGGGAAAGCAAGATCGGTCACACTTAGATCTTGTCCTTAAGGTACCTACAGTCCAGTAACTGGGGAAGGCTCCAAGGCAGGGGGGGGATAACACAGTTTTTTGCATTCTTGGATCTGAATTCTGGCTCTATCAGGTTGATCCTGAGCACTCATCACTGCTTTGATCCTCTGTTTTCATGTCTAATGCACAGCGCTTGGCACATAAGTGCTTGTCTCCTGAATGGACCAGTCTGAAGGTCTGTTACAATTCTGTGTACCTTCCTATGACAGATCTAATATCCATGCACTCACTAACCAGAGGAGGTGCTTCACAGTAATGTCCACCAGCTCTGTTCCATCCTGGTTGGAAGAATTAATAATGTTCCTCTAACTTCTGTAGAGTGTTAGTAAATGCACTTTCAAGATCAGTTTTTTACCTCTTCCAACTGCATTGCTGTCCCTCTAAAATTTTTGTAGTAGCAACTAGTAATTCCAGAGAGAGAAATTTCAGGTCAACAGAGGCAGAACTTTCTAATGGGAATGGCCAGTCTGGGGAGGCAGTGATCTCACCCTCACTGGGGGAATTTATGCCAAGACTCTAGACCCAATGGGCAGAGAGATTATAACAGGTTGGCAGGCTGGAGCTGGTATCCTGCAAGAATCTTTCTGACAAGTGTTTATTCCATGAGTTTTCCCTTCTATCTCCCCATCCCCCTTCCCTGATGTGTCCATTTCTCAGACGTTCTGGGATCTCTGATCTCCCAGACCTTCTGATTTTTCTCTGCCCCTTCTGTGTCCCCAGTGCCCCAGGTGCTAAGGAGCTGTGCAGAGTTTGTGGAGGAGTATGGCGTGGTGGATGGGATCTACCGCCTCTCAGGGGTCTCTTCCAACATCCAGAAGCTCCGGTGAGTCAGGCAGTGAGGGGAGGGCTCTGTGGCCATTGAGGCCAGGAAGACAGAGGGGTGAGGGGAATTGGGGAGAAGGAAACACAGATGACAGGTACTCTCCAAGGGAGGAGCTCTAGTCTCCTCAGGAAAGATTAATACCATGCCCCACACTTCCCACAGGCTAGACTGCACAGACACATGTGTGTGCACACGCACATGTACACATATACACACTCTTCCACTCCCACATGTACCCACCCAGCTTTAAAGACAGATTTAGATATAATTCACAGGCCATAAAATTCACCATTTGCAAATGTATAATTCAATGGCTTTTAGTATATTTACAAGGTTGTGCAACCTCCACCACTGTCTAATTCCAGAGCATCAACTCCAAAGAAACCCTGTACCCACAGTCACTCCACATTTCCCTTCTCCCCCAGCCCTGAGTCTACTTTCTGTCTACGGAGTTGCCTATTCTGGACATTTCACATAAATGGGATCATATAATGGTAACTTTCTATGGCTGGCTTTTTTTCACTTAGCATGTTTTCAGGGTTCATACATATTGTCGCATGCACCAGTACTTTACCATTCCTTTTTATGGCTGAAAAATATTCCATTGTGTGGTGTTATCACATTTTGTTTACCCATTTATCAATTGATGGCTATTTGGGTTGTTCCTACCTTTTGGCTGTTATGATTAATGCTGCTATAAACATTTTGTGTACGAGTATTTGTGTGGACATATGGTTTCAATTCTCTTGAGTATGTACCTAAAAGTGGGATTGCTGGGTCGAGTGGTAACTCTATGTTGAACTTTTTAAAGAAACTGTCAAACCATTTTCCACAGCAATTGCATCATTTTACATTCCTACAAGCAATGTATGAGGGTTCTCCACATCCCTGTCAACATTTGTCACTGTGTATCTTTTTGATTATAGCCACCATAATGCTGTGAAGTCATATTTCATCTATATTTGCATTTTCCTAAGAGCTAATGAAGTCAAATACTTTGTGTGCTTATTAGTCATTTGTATATCTTCTTTGGAGAAATGTCTATTCATAAACTTTGTTCATTAAAAAAATTGGTTATTTGTCTGTTTTGAGTTGTAGGAGTTCATGATGAATTCTGAATATGAGATACTGACTAAATCTATGACTTGCAAATATGTTCTCCCGTTCTGTGGGTTTTCTTCATTTTCTTGATAGTGTCCTTTCTGACACAATAGTTTGTAACTTTGATGTTAAATTTATCTATTTTTTTCCTTGGTTGCTTGTGCTTTTGGTGTCATATCCAAGAAACTGTTGCCTAGGTCCAAGGTCATGAAAATTTATACTTACATTTCCTTCTAAGACTTAGTTGCATCCATCTTTGCATGTAGCCAGAAACACACATTTTAGGCTCACTCCTCCACTTCTACTGCCTCCTATATATCCCTATACTGCCGCTCACACCTTCTCTACATCCTGACATGTATCCCTGTTCATGTGTAGGTCTACTCATCCACCTCACGTCAACTCTGCATCTTGACAAGAACAATGCCTTAAGCTTGCTGCCTCACGTATATACACGCCCCAACCTCTTCCTTCCAAGTTTCATACATACTGACCCTCGACCTTGCCTGGAGCCCATCTCTACAGCTCCCCCTCTCCCCACACTGCCCCAGACCCCCACCACTCCTGACTACTCTGCACCTCCCCAGGCAGGAATTTGAGGCCGAACGGAAGCCAGACCTGCGGCGAGATGTTTACCTTCAGGACATTCACTGTGTCTCCTCCTTGTGCAAGGCCTACTTCAGAGAGCTGCCAGACCCCCTGCTCACGTACCGGCTCTATGACAAGTTCGCTGTGAGTTCAGTGGAAGGGGAGTGGGAGAGAAGGCAGAGGGCGGCCGCTCTGATGTGACATCCCAGATGTGCCTAATGCCAGACAGAGTCCTAGGGGCCCTGCGTGACAGAGACCACAAGGAAATGACAAGACCCTTCCCTACAAATCTCCTAGTGCTGCCATCTCTGCCCTGCCCTGTCCCTCCTTTCCCCAAGGCCTGCAAACCACACGCAGCGCAGGGGGAGACTGCGGGAGAGCAGAAACTGGAAAGCCCTTGGAAATCACCTAGACCAGAGCTTCCCCACACTTAAGAGAATGAGAACACTTTCAGGAAGCCAAACGGTTTTCAAGTGTGCCCTTCTGTGAACTGTGATTTGTGTGTTGAACATCTCTTGAATAAAAAAATACATGACAGAACATCCCTGGTGGGCCAGTGGCTAGGACTCCCGCTCCCAATGCAGGGGGCCAGGGTTCAATCCCTGGTCAAGGAACTAGATCCCACGTGCCACTACTAAGACCCGGCACCGCCAAACACATAAATAACGTTTTAAAGAGAAAGAAAATACATGGCAGAAGCGCTATCTGGAACTGAGTAACATTTTTACTTATACTTTTTAAAGTATTTATTTATTTATTGGTTCACCTTCTAGCTTATGGGATTTTAGTTCCCCGACCAGTTATTGAAACAGAGCACTCGACTGCGAGAGCTTCCTAACCGCTGAGATGTGAGACCGCCAGGGAACTGCCTTGAGCAACACTTTTAAATTAAGTTGCATTTTATTGAGCATGACATCATTTAGAGATCCTAAACAGCCAGGGCATGCCATTCAGCCCAAATAGACCAGGCTGGGTGGGCATAGGCCTTCCCGGACACCCTGAAATAAACCGCGGCCCCTGGCATGCCCACAGGATGAAACCATGAATGTTTTCCAGTGTCAGAGAACTGCTGATGAGGACGCTCAGGCAGAGCAGCAGGGGGCTGCTCAGGGTCACAAAGCCCTAAGTGGCAGAGCCAAGAGTCAGTGGCAGGTCTCTGTGGGACCCAAGGTCTGTCCACTACTTCAGTGTGCTTCGAAAGTCCAGGGCTGGGGGATGGCGCGGGGTGCAGCACAGACTGTTTCCAAGAGTTTGGCTCAGAGCTCTGGGGAGGATGCTGGGGCATCCCCAGGTCATTGACTCCTGCTCCTTGCTCCCAACCAGGAGGCTGTGGCCGTACAACTGGAACCAGAGCGCTTGGTCAAGATCCTAGATGTGCTTCAAGAACTTCCGGTCCCCAACTACAGGTGTGTGGGGCTCCTCCCGGCCAAAGTCCGGACTCCCCGCACTGAGCCCAGGCTCTCTCTTTACCTGGGGCCTTGACTTGTCACTTCTCTTCCTGCTCCCACCCTGCGTGAGCTCTGCCCCCTGACGCCCCCTTTCTGCAGGACCCTGGAGTTCCTCATGAGGCACTTGGTGCACATGGCCTCATTCAGCGCCCAGACCAACATGCACGCGCGCAACCTGGCCATCGTGTGGGCCCCCAACCTGCTGAGGTGGGTGCGCGCGTGGGTGTCCTGGCAGAGCCTAGCCCCTGGGGAGCTGTGTGAGGATGGAGTGTGGCTGTGTGGTACTGGAGAGGGGTCTCATCCAGTGAGAAGAGGAAGGCTCAGGATTACACGGTGTGGCGTGGAGCTCACCTAGGGGAGCCCTTTCTCTGAGCTTGAGTCAAGTCCCCAAGGCCACACTGAGTCTTAGTTCCCTGTCCAGGGATCAAATCTGTGCCCTCTGCAGTGGAAGGTAGAATCCTAACCACAGGAGCACCAGGGAATTTCTGGGCCTTTATGTTTTCTTACACTGTTGTCACTTAGCTCAGGGACTGGACAGGAGATGGGGGCGGTGCAGGGTGTGGGAGCTGGGGGCCTGTGGGGGGTTGGGTGGGGTGGGCCTTGTCAAATGTTTGTTGAGCAAGTATCTTGGAGAAGTGGCCTGCATGTCACTCCCTGTGGTGCACGGTAAACTATAAGAAGTCCTGAGATTTGTTATACACAGGCACCCTGGTGGGCAGAGGAGGTAGAGACTAATATCCTGAGCAGGGTGTCCAAGAAGGCTTCCTGGAGGAAGTGGCCATTTGAGACTTGAATCATGCATGTTGATTAAAAGGGGGAATGGGTTTAATGGTATGCAGAGGAAAGGGTATAAGGTATTTTTAGGGAAATTTGAATGGGGAAATGCAGTGGGGCTGCGGGGCATAACTCCACACCTCCGCAGGTCTAAGGATATAGAAGCCTCAGGCTTCAATGGGACAGCAGCCTTCATGGAGGTGCGTGTGCAGTCCATCGTCGTCGAGTTCATCCTCACGCATGTGGACCAGCTTTTTGGGGGTGCTGCTCTCTCTGGTCAGTGTCTTTCCCACCCCCCACATCACCACTCTCTGCCTAGGGAGTCACGTCAGAGTTAGAGAAGGCCTCCAAGATCATCCAGTTCAGTCTCCCTGCTTTGCAGATGAAAAGACTGAGTCTCATAAGTTCTTATGGTCATGTGGAGAAGACCCTACAGAAGAATGGTGCAGTTAGGACTTGAGCGGGCCTCTTCTGCTCTCAGTCTAGGGCATAGCTTGACCTCTTAATGCCCAGCCCGGTTCTCGAGGCTAGTGACTGATCATCCCATCCCCAGCCCACTGGGCCTATGTCCTGGGATCTCCTGGCCCTCTTTGTCCCTGAGGACTTCCTCTTGAGCACATAGGATCGATCTCCAGGTATATCCCCTACCTTGGTAGTTAGTGAGTGGAGGATGCAGTGAGGAGGTGGGTACCCGAAGCCCTCTTTCTGTTCCGGACTGGCCAATTCCTCTTTCCTTTCCTAGGTAGTGAAGTGGAAAGTGGATGGCGATCACTCCCAGGGGTCCGGGTGTCAGGCAGCCCTGTCCGGACTGGCCAATTCCTCTTTCCTTTCCTAGGTAGTGAAGTGGAAAGTGGATGGCGATCACTCCCAGGGGTCCGGGTGTCAGGCAGCCCTGAGGACGTTATGCCACGGTCCCTGCCCTACAATCTGCCGAGCATCCTGCAGGCTGGTGATGGACCCCCCCAGATGCGGCCCTACCACACCATCATAGAGATCGCAGAGCACAAGTAAGGCCTTCTTCCTGGGCCCTTCTTCCCTGCACTGGCCAGCAGGCACCAACTGCAGTGATTTCTCCATTCCCTCCAGGAGGAAGGGGTCTCTGAAGGTCAGGAAGTGGAAATCTATCTTCAATCTGGGTCGCTCTGGCCATGAGACCAAACGTAAACTTCCACGGGGTGCTGAGGACAGGGGTAAGTCTACGGAGATATAGGGGGAGTTCTGCTGAGGGTGCACTAGGTCCTGGCTCTATGCACATCCCTGTCTTGCAGAGGACAAATCTGATAAGGGGACTCTGCGGCCAGCCAAGAGCATGGACTCGCTGAGTGCTGTGGCTGGGGTTAGTGATGGTGAGTACAGCTGTGCACTCGTGTGTGTGTGTGGGGAAGGGTAGTGATGGCCAGTGACTCCATTTCCAGGGAGGGAAGGGCGTTCCTAAGTACATGTTGGTGGGGTGACCTCTGCTCAGCTGTTTGTGAAGGGTTGGCGGTGGTGGCTAAGGGAAGCTGGGCCTGGTGCCTTCCAGGCTATAGACAAACAGAGGGCCCCCCTCGGAGGCTTTCTGAGGTGTGTCCAGGCCCCCTGTGGCTGAGGTATGGCCCACCTTTCTCTCCTCCACAGAACCAGAGGGGTTGGTTGGATCCAGCAGTCCTCGGCCAGGCCCACTGCTGACGGAAAGCTTGGAGAATGATTCCGTGGAAGCGGCAGAGGGTGAGCAGGAGCCGGACCCGGAGGCGCTGGGTGGCACGAGCTCCGAGCCCGGCACACCACGACCTGGGCGGTCAGCAGTCCGTGTTGGGGGCAGCAGCCACGCGGAGCGCCGTGCTGGTGTCCACATCTCAGGGCCCTACGATGTCAACGTCCCAGCACACATCAGCAATATGCTCAACATATCTCCAAACAACATCGCTAACATCCCCTTGGGGTTTGCCCGTGGTCTTCAACATCCTGCCCTACAGCCCCGGCCAAGTCCTGCCTCTGGCCCCGGTCCTGGCCCCGGCCTTGGCCCTGGACCCCCAGGTAAGGACCCAAGGGTTGCCCAGGACTGGGATAAGGGACTAGAGCTCTAGGCTGAGGCGCTGAAGCTGGGAATCTGCCCTGGACTGTGGGTGGTTATCTTTAGCTGCCTTTCCAAATTCAAGATTGAGGGAATCCAGTAATATTATTAGGTTGTTCATACATGTAGCTTCATGTAGAAGGGTTCTCTGGCAGCCTTAGGTCACTGATACACCTAAGAATGGGGATTTGTGTCAGATATATATGGTAGGGATTACTAAGTACAAAGTAGGAAGATATAATAGTTGGCTACCCAGGTAGCTCGGTGGTAAAGAATCTGCCTGCCAATGCAGGAGAGGGAAGGGACCTGGGTTCGATCTCTGGGTTGGGAAGATCCTCTGGAGAAGGAAAGGGCAACCCACTCCAGTATTCTTGTTGGGAAAATTCCATGGGCAGAGGCACCTGGAAGGCTACAGTCCATTGGACTGCACAGAGTTGGACATGACTGAGCACAGACACATTAACAGGTGACACGGGTTCAATCCCTGCTCCAGAAAGACGCCACATGCCTCAGGGAAACTAAGCCCGTGCACCACAAAAATAACAACAACATTAATAAGAATAGCAAACAGTAGTTGAGAGCTTGTGATGTGCTGTGTTAGGGACTTTGAAGGCATTAGCTCATTTCCTTTTGTCAAGAGTCTTGACTCGGGTATGGTTATTGTCCTTACATTACAGCAGTGGAACCTGAGGCTTATGTTAAGCAATTTGGTAGGAGGTGGCACAGCTGGAATCTGATCTGTGCTCTGACTCCAGTTCCTAAGCATCAATAATGAGAAGGACTGAGGCAGCGCTGGGTGGTGGGTGAGGATAACAACTGCAGAGGAAAGGAGACTGCGATTCTAATTTGGCTGTGCCCCTTGTTTGTGACCTTGGACAAACTCCTCTGAGTCTCAACTTCCTCCCACATATAACGGGGATACATACCCGACATCATAAAGGTGCTTTGTGGAGAAAATAAAACAATGCATTATAAAACATATAGCACAGGGCTTGGCACCTGGCAGGAGTTGTAAAAGGTGGCTATAAGCCAACAGTTAGGGATATTGGTCTGCGAGGATCAGCCACATGAAGCATCTCTGCTGGGAAATGTTGGGCCCATACTATAAGCAGTGCTAGAAGACTGACCTTGGAAAGGGTCAGAACTGGTCTTGACCTTAGGATCCCTGGGACTCTCTCTCTCCCAACAGATGAGAAGTTGGAGGCAAGTCCCGCCCCAGGTCCCTCGGCTGACTCGGGCCCAGTGGACGTGGCCCCTGCCCTGGAGGACTGCTTGTCCCAGGAGGTGCAGGATTCCTTCTCCTTCCTAGAGGACTCAAGCAGCTCAGAACCTGAGTGGGTGGGGGTGGAGGACGGGGAGGTGGCCAAGGCAGGACCAGCAGGAGCAGCCTTCTCCCCTGGGGAGGAAGACCCTGGGCTGGGCTACCTGGAGGAGCTCCTGGGAGTTGGGCCTCAGGTAAGGAGGCGCTGTGCTGGGTTTGGGGGTGTTAAGGAGCCCAGAGGGTGGACAGGGCCACGTAGTCCTAAGCCATGATGCTGTATTTACAGGTGGAGGAGTTCTCTGTGGAGCCACCCCTGGATGACCTGTCCCTGGATGAGGCACAGTTTGTCCTGGCTCCCAGCTGCTGTTCCCTGGACTCTCCTGGCCCCAGGCCTGAAACAGAGGAGGAAAGCGGGGAGGAAGTCTTCCTGAGTGCCTATGATGACCTAAGTCCCCTTCTGGAGCCCAAACTCCCAACCTGGGAGGGGCCAGGCAGTGAAGAGGAAAAGGCAGCAGGGTCTGGAAGACAGGAGGCTTCAGGACAGGCTGAGGGAGAGCAAGCCTTGAGTGAAGATGGAGAGAACAAGGAGGGTGGGCCTGGAAGCAGACGGGATGCCAGGGAGGAGGCTGAGGGGAGCCCAGAGAGTGACGTGGAGGGCAGAGTGGCCAGTGAGGAAGGAGCAGAGGCTGAGGGAAGCCAGCAGCTGATTGACAGTTTGAAAGAAGGATGTGGGGAGGAGACACAGGCCAAGGCAGAGGAGTCCAAAGGTCAGCAGGAGGATGAGAGAATGGAGGAAGCTAAGCGTGTGGAAGCAACTGGAGGAGAGCTGGTTAAAGACAATGGGAAGCAAAGAAAGACTGAGAGAGAGGGAGGTGCTGAGGAAGCAGATGAAGCCCAGCTAGTAGCTGGAAGGGACTCAGAGCATGAGGTCCAGGAAAACCAAATTGCTGAAGAGAGCTGGGAAGTTGTACACAAAGAGGCTGACGGAGGCAGAGAAAATGAGGTCAAAGGACAAAGGGGAGATGAGGGTCAAGAGGCAAGAGAAGACCAAGGAGATGGAGAAGATAGCAGGATCCCAGCAGCAGCAGCAGCTGAAGGAGGAGCAGGGGAGATCAGCAAGGAACGGGAGTGTGGACACGGAGAAGCTGAGGGAGACCAGAGAGCTGGAGGGGAACGTGTAGAAGAGGGTTCCCTCCCCGAAGGGTCACAGGTAGAGTCCCTGGAGGTTGACAGTGCCAAAGGAGGCAGCTCCCAGTCCTCTGAGACAGAGCAGGCAGCCCCACAGCCGCCTCGGCCGGAGGAGACGGACCCTGAGGGGCAGCCCAATCCCCCTGGCTCGGCTGGCGGCGTGGGCATGCGCCTGGCTTCCACCCTCGTTCATGTCCAGCAGGTCCGCTCTGTGCCCGTGGTACCGCCCAAGCCACAGTTTGCCAAGGTGCCCAGTGCGATGTGTGGCAAGATCCACGTGGCACCAGCACACCCATGCCCAAAGCCTGGCCGGCTCGATGGGGACAGGGCCTGGAGCTCCCGAGCCTCCCGCTCCTCTTGGAGGAATGGGGGCAGTCTTTCCTTTGATGCTGCCGTGGCCCTGGCTCGGGACCGCCAGAGGACTGAAGCTCAGGCAGTTCGGCGGACCCAGACCTGTACTGGTGCTGGGGACTACAGCCTCATCCCCAAAACCTCCCCCCATAGCATGATCCCTGCCTACGCTCCCCGGCCCCTTAGCTGCCTGGAGATCCCAGCTGAGGGCACAGACGGGTCTGGACCCCGGAGTCGGTTTAGCCTGCCTCCCAGAGAACCCCAACCTCCTGATCCCCTTATGTCCCCCCAGCGCCGATCGTATGCATTCGAAACACAGGCTAACTCTGGGAAAGGTGAGGGACTATAATTAGGACCGGAGCACTGGGAATAAGGGACAGCAGTTGTCTCCCGGGTCTAGGACGATTTCATCTGCAGCCTGAGCAGCTGTAGTGCCCAGCTCTTTAGGTTTTGGCCCTGCAGCTTCTCGTTTTGACTTGGGAAGCACTGTCTTGGTCTGTTTACCTGAGCTTGTCTCAGACACAAACACTTATCCCTTAGGAGATTCCTGAGAAAGTCACCAAGATCCTGTCCCCAGAGAGAGGGGTCACTGGCCAAAGGGAACAAAGAGTAGGTGGAAAACGTATCTGTTTCTCAAAGTGAAGAATGAAGAGGGAACTTCAGCCAAGGTCGTCTTCCTCTGAGGCAATGAACTCTTCACAGAAGTCCAGAGTAGAGGCGGGGTCAGGACCAGGTTGGAGCCTATTATACACAAACACTTTTAGAGGTTATCTGTCCTTGTTCTACTCCTGGTTCCTTGGATACCTCCTGCTCCTATTAGCTCCAGATTAGGAGAAAAATGTCCAGGAAACTCTTTGAATACACAGTATTTGTTGGCAGGACTAGTTCCATTCCCAGCTCCCCAACCTTCTGCCTCCCTGGATCTCTAGGAACTGAGGTCTTGTGTAGATCTCTCTGGCCTCTTCTTTCTCCTTTGGAATAACTTCCTATTTTAGGGAAGAGGGATCGCGTCACTCAGGCTCTGGGATTATTTCTCTGGACAAGATGGGGCCACAGGTCCCAAGGGGCAATATCTCAGAATAAATGCTGTATTTTTACACATAAATAGTGTGGTTTCTTTTTACACTTACTAAAGTGTTGAATGATAGATACCATATCTTCCAAGGTGGTGCTAGTAGTAAAGAACCCACCTGCCAATGCAGGAGATGTAAGAGATGGGGGATTACATCCCTGGGTTGGAAGATCCCCTGCATGAGGAAATGGCAAACCACTCCAGGATTTCTGTCTGGCGAACCCAACAGACTAAGGAGCCTGGCAGGCTACAGTTCACAGGGTCACAGAGTCAGACACGACTGGAGTGACTTAGCACGCATAGTTATATTTTCACGTTTGGTCAAATGTTGCATTCTTCTGTTTTTATTGTCTGGGTGTTCTTCCTCAATTGTCGTGGTGGAGACCTATAGCTAGAAACTAGAGCTGGGTTCATAGTGGTCAGGAAATGAGGAAGGGAAACTTATATTTACATAATGCTCTTTATATGCCAGTAGAGCTAGGTATTCTACATGCACAGAATCTATGCTCTTAATTTTTGGTCCACCGAATAATTCTTTAAGGTTGGTACTGGTATCTCCATTAAAAAAAAAAAAAAAAAAAGTTTTATTTGGCTGCACTGGGTCTTAATTGCAGCACGTGGGATTTTCCATCTTAGTTGCAGCATGTGGGCTTTTGTTGTTGTTGCTGCTGCCTGCCAACGCATCCTTGTGGCATGTGGGATCTAGTTCCCTGACCAAGGATGGAACCTAGCATCCCCTGCATTGGGAGCACAAAGTCTTAGTCACTTGACCACCAGGGAAGTCTCTAGTATCTCATTTTACAGGTGAGGAAACAAAAGTTAATTAGGTCAAAATGTTTGCCAAAGGTCTCAGAACTAACAAGTGGCAGAGGTAGGTCTGAGACCCAAATTTGTCTGGTTCAGGGCCTGAACTCTTCCCTTAACACCACACTACTTCAAATCCATTAAGGGTAGGTCCTGACTGAAAAGAAAAGGAATTAAGATGCCTTTCACAGAAACTGAGACTCACAAAAACTAGACGCCTTAGGGGTCTTCGAGTAACTACAAAGGCTAATGTTGCTGTTCAGTTGCTAAGTCCTGTCAGCTCTTTGCGACTCCACGGACTGTAGCCCGCCAGGCTCCTCTGTTCATGGAATTTCCCAAGCAAGAACACTGGAATGGGTTGCCATTTCCTTCTCCAGGGGATCTTCTCAACCATGGGATGGAACTTACGTCTCCTCCACCAGCAGGAGGATTCATTAACCACTGAGCCGCCAGGGAAGCCCGGCTAACACTAATACACATGAGCACATCCATATTTATGTATGCCCAGATGTCCTAATCTCCAATAGGAAACTTCAAATGGGTGGCCTGATCCAAGATGCCCTCCCAAATAGCTCTTTGCCTCCATCTGACGTCCCTCATTTGATATAAGCTCACGTCTCCTGGAACTAAAAAGGCCCTGGCCGGCAGAAAAATGGTAGCACCAAGTTAATCGTCCTTCTTACGTTCTTGCCTAAAGCCACTTGGACTTCAGTGTCCTTCTCCCAGGACCCCAAAAGGTGTTTGTCCCAGCACCAGCACCACCCCACACAAGCCGGCATCCAAACCCTCAGCAACATGGAGGGAACGGAAGTCGGGCGGCTCGGAGGCAGAGAAGGCTGGGTGGGTCGAGAGACACTTCCGCCCCTCAACAACATGGCGGCGGGCCGGGAGTGCGCATGATCAGCTGTCCCTGGAGATACCCGAGTCCGGCGGGGAGAACACGGTCGGGGGAGATCGGCGGCTGCGGCGGCGTTGGCCGGTGAGTGCAGGACATAGCGGGAGCCTGGAGACTGGGTGAGCCGGCGAGGCACAGCAGCGTTGATTTCCTCCCCGTTTTCTAGGTTCAGGAACTCCTGGGGCGGAAGTCTTTGTTTTGAGGGAGGGGGCAGTGCCTGGCTCTTTATCTCCTACCCCCTTTGTGGGCCGAACTCACTCCCCGCCCCCGGGCGCGCACGTCCCCGCCCTCCTGCGCTGCCAGCCGCGGGCCCCTGGGCCGGAGACCGCAGGGCTAGCTGAGCCCCCGGCGTCCTTCCCTACCCCCGAGGAGCAGCGCGGGCTGGGGGTGAGCCCGGCCGGGCTAGCCGGGTCACCGCGCGGGCCCTTGGGCTCGCGCCTGGCCGTAGCTCAGTTGCTGAGCGCCTGCTGGTTGGTGGGCCCGCAGGGAGACGCCGCATTCTCAGGCGAGGTCTAGGTGCCTGACTTCTTTGCGGACTTGATTTTTCCCTTTGTGTCCAGACTTAGCTAAGCTCTTGCAGGGCCCTCCTTCCCGGACCGTGCACGCCACAACATCCTAGCCCACTTTCCGTGTCGCATACTCCTAAAGCTCAGGAAATGCTTCCGGATGTCCAACTAAGATTTGAATAAGTAGCCTGACCCCGTTGCCGATTGTCCTCAGAGGCTGCTCCTGGCTGACAGCTGTGGGCCTTAGAGACGCCTGCTGTACCCTGCCCTCGGTTTGATTGCTTCCTTTTGCTGTCAGTGCTGCAAGCTTCAGAGGGGCATTTCCTCCGCAGGTTTGAGGATAGAACGGTAGGTGGTCTTGAAACACCAGTCCTACTTCCCCCTTAGGGACTGGGATCTTCTTGCAGCGCTACTTCCTCTGGACGATTTCACTTTCAGTTCCGTTTTTGGGGGTTAACACTTTGGATACAAGCTTTCCATGACTCATCCGCTGAAGATAAAGGTTTGGGGGACCTTATGGGTAGAGAATTTACAAAAACCTCACCCCTTTCCTGTCGAGATTATTTTATTGCTTTACACTGCATAGCTGTTTCCTTCTGGAGGCGCCTTCCTTTGTTTTTCCTGCCCACCTCCCGCCGCACTCCAGCCGTCTCCCCCCACCCCATGCCCGTCTACCCCGCCCCGCCCCGCCCCAGTCAGGGTCTTAAGGCAGGCACCTTGTGGATGGATTCCTCCCCCATTGTCTCCTCTTTCCGAACCCTGGAGTTTTCTCCCTTCTCCCTGGGTTCAGTTGATTTGGAGTTGTCATGGCAACATTTTAGCAACTGTGTTGTTCTACAGGAAGGCTTGGTGAATAAAATAGTAGGGGCTTGAAGATGATACACTAGGGCTTTAAGGTCTTTTTAATGAATGACATATATCTGGACTTCCCCAAACAACAGCCGGATCAGTAGAATGGGGCCCAAGGGCCAAGTCTGGCCTTTAGGGTTCTGGAGGTTTTCTTTTCATAGATCTGAGGACAGGTATTTGTTGGTGTTCAGTATGTGTGCCTGAAGAACTGGAATAAGCATCAGGGTCTATGGTCCTGTATTTTTTGATAGCTGTGGTCTAAACATGGCCCCTCCTTATCCTGATATCATGGCAAATCATAATAGCTTTAATAATCATCCATCCAGAAATACGTTTCAGTCTTTCAGTATAATTATCCCCTCTCCATCAGGAGATGGAGTGAGAATTGGAGAGGTGAGGAACATTATTTGTAGAATTGCTTTTTCAGTCACTGTAGGCAGCCTTCAGCATTAGAATGGAGAAAGCTGGTTGTCCCTTGCAGAAGATTGGTTATGTTCCTGGATGTGTCTTCATGGAGCCTAGGTTCTAGAAATAGGAGAGCTTTCAGTTTCCTAGACTCACTAGACTCCCTGATTTCTACCAGGACTTAGCACTCAGGCCTGTGACGCAGGAGATACGAAGATTTCCAAAGAAGGACCAGTTCCTCGGATGTACCCCCTCACAGAGAGATGAAGGGGTGAGTGAAGAAGAGGTAGGGCCTGGAATGGGAGATGGGAACCCTGGGAGAATGCAAAATGGCTAGGAGCACTGGCTCTGGAGTCAGGCAGACCTCAATTTAGGTCCCAGCTATATCACCTAGCTATGTAATCTGTTTATAAAATGCAAGTAGTTCTACCTACTCATAATTGCTATTCTTAGTACTAAATAAGATATTGCCTGTTAAATGCTTGACTCAGTGCTAGGTATATACCAGCTCTGGTTATTCTAACCTCCCCTAGCATCTGTTGGGAATGCCAATGAGTTTGGGAGGCATATGTTACTGGGCCAGTGACTTTTTCCCCTTATACTTCCTCTTGTCCCTTCACAAACAGGCAGCAGAAAACAGCAGAAACTGAAGAGGGGACAGTGCAGATTCAGGAAGGTGAGTGGGAGAAACAGAACTGAGCTGAGACCAGCAGTCCTTTGTGGTCTCACCCCACACCCCATGGGCCTATCACCTGTGTACCCTTCTCTTTTCAAATGACACGCAAGTGCAACAGAGGGAGAAAAGCCGGAACTCACAGACTTTTTCCTTTTAATTCAGGCGCAGTGGCAACTGGGGAGGACCCCACCAGTGTGGCTATAGCTAGCATCCAGTCAGCTGCCACTTTCCCTGACCCCAACGTCAAGTACGTCTTCCGAACTGAAAATGGGGGCCAGGTAAGGGAGGGGGCCAGGTGGCTGCAGGTGTTACCTGGGGTTGGCATTGAGGGAGGTGATTGAACTTGTCATGGGGAGACCTGGTTTGGAGGATGAGGTGAAGATGTGGACTAATTGGAGGGTGGGAGTTGGCGGGGTGGAATATGAGGTTTACAGTAGAGATTGGTATGGGGTGGGGGCTATGCCGAAACCACTATATGGGAAAAGGAGGGGAAATGGTTAAATACACATCTCTGAAGGATTCTTTTGGGGGGGCCCTATCCAAGAGAAGCTTTATGAGGAGCTCTGGAGTCCCTAGCACTTACTCTCTTGTTTTCTCTTCCCTTCCTCCCTTTCCTGAATCTAGGTGATGTACAGGGTGATCCAGGTGTCTGAAGGGCAGCTGGATGGCCAGACTGAGGGGACTGGTGCCATCAGTGGCTACCCTGCCACTCAATCCATGACCCAGGTACACGGGGATGGGCTGCAGAGGGGACTTGAGCTCTGAGTAGTAAGATGAGGAAGGGAACTAGTAGGTTGGGCGTGGCTAGGGATAGTGAG
This sequence comes from Dama dama, assembly GCF_033118175.1. Lineage (NCBI taxonomy): Eukaryota > Metazoa > Chordata > Mammalia > Artiodactyla > Cervidae > Dama > Dama dama. The sequence continues at coordinate 10,073,102 of NC_083700.1, forward strand.
ACATCTGGGGCTGCCCTGACCCAAAGCACTAGACTCTTCTTCTCTGGATGTTTCTCCCTGTCTGCTCACAAGAAATAGAGCTGCAGAGTAGTTCATGGGAAGTATCTGACTCTCACTTGTCTCTGTTCTCTTGCTCCCCTTGCCAGGCCGTGATCCAGGGTGCGTTCACGAGTGATGATGCAGTTGACACAGAGGGGACAGCTGCTGAGACGCACTATACTTACTTCCCCAGCACTGCAGTGGGAGATGGGGCAGGGGGTACCACATCGGGGAGTACAGCAGCTGTTGTTACTACCCAGGGCTCAGAGGCACTACTGGGGCAGGCGACCCCTCCTGGCACTGGTGAGATATTATGTGAGGATGCTGGCTGGAGGGGCTAGGATAGGCTGCGGGACGTGGCTGGTGGGCAGTGGGCCTTTACTCATGATCCCTTGATGATCACTAAGACCTGGGCAGGCAGTGAGTCTGGGGCTGCCCTTCCAGCAGGAGGCAGTATGTCTTTTTTTAGAGGAGGATCCCAGGGCCTTGGCCTTAGAGCTTGGTGAAGGTCCTAGTTCCATGTCCTGACAGAACCTCCCCTGCATCCTCACAGGTCAGTTCTTTGTGATGATGTCACCACAAGAAGTGCTGCAAGGAGGAAGCCAGCGCTCTATTGCCCCCAGGACCCACCCTTATTCCCCGTGAGTAACCCTTGTTTCTTCTCAGTTACCAGGAATAGTCTTGATTCTTTCCAAAGATTTGGTGTGGTTCCTCACCCCAAACTCCAATCTCAGTTTTTGACCTTGCCTCACTCTGGCCCCCCTGGGCTCTATTGTTAGGAAGTCAGAAGCTCCCCGGACAACTCGGGATGAGAAACGCAGGGCTCAGCATAATGAAGGTAGGCATGATCTGCATGTGAAGGTTGGAGCTGTCTGGTGGAATTGGGGACCTCTATGATGTTGAAGGGAGAGGTTAGGTAATTTTACCCTGGGGCCTTTGGTGAGTTCTCCCCGAGTCACCGTGTCCTCTGCTTGCCCCACAGTGGAGCGCCGCCGCCGTGACAAGATTAACAACTGGATTGTACAGCTGTCCAAGATCATCCCAGACTGCTCCATGGAGAGCACCAAGTCTGGCCAGGTCATGGAAAGACCCTGGTAGTGGCCAGGATGCCTGAATTCTGTCTCCTGGCATTGCTTCCAGAAATGGTAGAGAGTGGGCACACATGGCAGTAGTTTTTTCCTATCTGTCTCTGAGGTTCCTGAATCCCTGGGAGATGTTATTCCACCATCCTTTAAGGGAAAACAAGGTCCAGAGTGTGAACATGCTTTTGGAAAGCAAGCCAGGTATTTTTATATCCTAGTCCTTATTTTGTTGGCTTTTTTTTAACAGAGTAAAGGTGGAATTCTATCCAAAGCCTGTGATTATATCCAGGAACTTCGGCAGAGTAACCACCGGTTGTCTGAAGAACTGCAGGGGCTTGACCAACTACAGCTGGACAATGATGTGCTTCGACAGCAGGTCAGACCCCCCACCCCCACCCCCCCGCTCAGTACAGCTGTCCTCGACCTCCCTCCCTAGCTACCAGCCCAGCTCGGGACTCCCTATTTTGTCTTCCATAGAGGGAGCTTTATCTATACCTCATCACTGGTGGGTGTCTGAATAAGTTCAGAGACTTGGGTGTGCTAACTTTTCTACCTGTTTCCCTTACTGCTCTTTCCCATGTCCAGGTAGAAGAACTTAAGAACAAGAATCTGCTGCTGCGAGCTCAGCTGCGGCACCACGGAGTGGAGGTTGTCATCAAGAGTGACAGCAACTAACTCTGGGGGCGCAGGAGCTCCAAGCTCTACAGCCCCTTTCCGAGAACTTCAGATAGCCCGGGAGCCACAGGCTAATCACCCCCACGCCCCTTTCCTTCACTGCCCACATTTGGCATGGGACTGGGGGGAGTTCAGAAGGCATCTCTTTGAATTAAGGCCCTGTGATCTAGCAGCCTGCAGTGGTGTGAAACACACACCGTGGGTGTGCACCGACAGTCTCGCCCAACCAACCCTCCCACGCAGCCCCCGGGCCCCTGTGCTCCTCCTGCACAATGCATGTGCTGTCTCCATGCTGGACGCTGGACACTAAACTGGGGGACTTGCCCCCTGCTTGCTTAAGGTGCCAGCAGAGGGTCTGCTGACAAGCAGTGTCCTGGCTTGCCTCAGGACTGGCGCTTCCACTGGTTCTTCCTTTCCCTGGAGCTCAGATGTGCTCCTCAGGACTCTGGGGAACAGGCTTTAGCAGGAAGTGGGGATCGGAGGCTTAGCAGTGGCTGCTGCCCCAGGAAGAGGAGATTGGCCAGCAAGCAGCTGAGGCCTATGCAGGTCTCTGGCACCACGGAGAACAAGAGGCAGGGCCCACTGGGGGCCTTACCCCATTGTGGGGACGGTTTTTTTTTTTTTTTCCTTTTTTTTTTTTTAAAGATAAAATGTTCAGAGCCATAACTGTCTCTGGGTCTTCCTCCCTTTGTGGGCTCCAGGCTGGGAGGGAGGGAACACACTGCTTTGACCAGTAAGGGTTGGGTCAAGGTTGGGTGGGGTATCCGAGCTCCTATGGTTAAGACAATGAGTCCTACTACTTGGGCCGGACCAATGTGTCGTTGGCCGTCCACGCCCGCAATCGCGAGGATTTCTCTTTCGAGTGTTAGGAGCACCGGGAACAGGTGCGGCCGGGGCTGTGCGGGAGGCGGTGCCTTTGCTTCCGGTTCCGGTGGGTCTCGGCTCAGCTGCAGCTTCGGGAGGGCGGGGGAGATGCTGCCCGCTCCCAGGGGGCGGGCCGGGGCCAGGTTCCTGAAACTCCCATTTGCGGTGCGCACCATGGCTGGAGGTACCTGCAGGGGAGACCTGGGATCCGGTCTAGACCAACTTGTGGCCTTAGGAGCTCTCGGAACGCCCCCGGTGGAGGTGCACGCGGAGGGAGGCGCGAAGGGGAGTGGCGGAGGGGTCCTCACGCATCCCCCGCCAGGTTGTGGCGCGGCCAGGTGAGGGGGGCCCCGCGGCAGGCGAGCGGGTGGCAGTCCTGCTTCCCTCAAGGCTCGCGTGCCCCTCTCCTCCAGAGCCTACGGTCTCGCTCCCTGAACTCCGTTCGCTCCTGGCCTCGGGCCGGGCTCGGCTCTTTGACGTGAGATCCCGGGAGGAGGCGGCGGCTGGAACCATTCCTGGGGCTCTCAACATCCCGGGTACGGGATTGAGGGGGGGAAGCCCTGGTGGTGGATTGGAGACAGTTTAGGAGGGTCTTAGCCAATAGGACCTCATTTAGGGTGATGTGGGAAGGCACAGATTACAGGGGTCCGGTATTCCTGTGGCTCCCGGCCCCCAAACTTCGCTTAAGAAGGGCTAATGGGAGGCGGATCCTGGCAGCGGAACTGGCCCTTCCAGTTTGAGGGGGTAACAGGCAATGAGGAAGGGGCAGGCCGGATTCACACGCTTGACCTCCCCAAAGCTGGATACCTGAGTTTGCCCGCGCCTCCTCACAAACTAGGGAAGTGGCTTCCATTCAGAGGTGGTTTGGCTGACCTCCTGGGCAGGTAGGACGTATCCTGTCCTTGAAGTGGGTGGGGGCGGAGGGGGGAGGAGTTGTCACCATGTGTTGTTTTGGGGCCCCTTGGAGATGTGTTCGACCACAGGACCGGTCCTTCCAGACCCAACCACTGAACCTGAGATTGCCCGACTGCCGGTTTTCCATTGTATCCTCTCGACTCCTCCTCCCAGTTTCAGAGTTGGAAACCGCCCTGCAGATGGAGCCAGCTGCTTTCAAGGGTTTGTACTCCGCCGAGAAGCCAAAGCTGGAAGAGAATCTCATTTTCTTCTGTCAGATGGGCAAGCGGGGCTTGCAGGCCACGCAGTTGGCCCAGAGCCTTGGATACAAAGGGTATGGGCTTGGTAAGAGGGCGGGGGCGGTGGTGCCTTGGGACTGCCTCCTGGGCTCTGTCCTTCTCTTACCCCTATTTTTTTTCACAGGGCTCGGAACTATGAAGGGGCCTATAGAGAATGGCTCCAGAAAGAAGGTTAGGTAGAATGTGGCTTACTGAATGCTCCCTCCCCGCTGCCAGTGGCCGCCTTAACTAAGAGTGATGAAGGGGCTCTTGTTGGGTTGAGCAACTTCTTACAGTGCTGTGCATGAAAAGCAGCAAATAAAGAGCATTTAATCAAAGTATTGGAAGCACTTAATTTGTCAGGTGGACTGAAAACAGTTCTAATTATAACCTAGACTTCAATTCAGCCCTAGGTCCTTCTTCCAGCATTCATCTGCCCCCCAACCAAAACCAAAACCAAAACACCCAGAAGTTTGCTGAAAGACAATAATCCAGAATCACCTGGTAGCTTAAAAAACAAAACAAAACTTAGGCCTCATCTCTGATTTGGTGGGAGCTGATTTCACAAGGCCCTCAAGTAATTCTGATATGCAGTAAGGAGCCAGAACTAGACCAGAGGTCAGTAAACTATGGCCCCACTTGGTCTTGCCACCATGACCATTTGTTTACACATTGTCCGTGACTATTACTATGCCAAAATGGGGGAATAGTTGCAACAGAAACTATATGTTCTTTGACGTATCTAGTCCTTTATAGAAAGTGTGTGTACCGTTGCTCTAGGTCTTCAGGTCCCCAGCCCCAACCTCATTTCCCTCAGACTTTGTCACTGGGTTAAGGAAATGAAATGGTTCTCCCAGGCAGTTGGGTGAAGGAATGGATGCCACCCCTAATCCCAAGCATAGGTCACAGGTATGAGGAGCTCCCCCTGTGCCACCAGAAAGAGGTCTGAGTTTTTACCAGCACAGTTCCTTGATCCCACAGTAGATTTAACAGAATTTAATTGGTTTAAAAGAAACACAGAAAGAAACAGCACATACTCATGGAGGCAAAATGCAACACTATACAGTAGGTATGTAATTTCCCTCTTTCGTGGTTCATGGTTTAATGCATATCCTTCCAGACCTATTAAATATTTCAATGTCAGAGTTTTTGGTTTTTTTTAAAATTAATTTATTTGGCTGTACTGAATCTTCATTGAGGCATGCAGGATCTTTAGTTGAAGCATGCAGACTCTTAATTGGTACATGTGGGATCTAGTTCCCTAACCAAGGATCAAACTCAGACCCGCTGCTTTGGGAGCCAGGGGTCTTAGCCACTGAATCACCAGGGAAGTCCCTGAGTTCTGACTTGTTAAATCTGATTATAAAAAATTTCACTCCTTAATTTGTGAAAGAGAAGGTTGAGTCAAAGATGGACCCAGTTTTCTGATTTTTCAAGTTTCTGAAGAAATTCCTTGGAGGCATTTCCTATATTCCTTGCCTTTCTCTCACCTTTTCCTCTCCCGCTTCTGCCTTTGGGACTGTACCCAGCCCTTATACATCTTTTACTTCACAGTCTACACTGCACACTGCATAAAATCTTCCATTCATCTGAGTTCTCCACCTCCTTTCACAAACCCATTTCATTCTCTCCCTGGACTAGTCACAATACTGAATTTAGCTGGACATTGTTGGGTTTGGAGATAAACTTGAAATATGTGAAAGAGTCTAGTCTAGGGTCTGGCAAATAATAGATGTCAGTTACTCTTTCCTCAAATACCAAAATTCCTTTGGTTCTCAGACTGGTTGGGAAATTTTTCCTGGACTTTAATTTCCCTCTTTAAAAAAAAATTATTTATTTTTGTCTGTGCTGGGTCTTCATTGCTTTCCAGGGGCTTTCTTTAGTTGCGGTGAGCAGGGGCTACTCTTTTTTGTGGTGTTTGGGCTTTTCTTGCTGGTGGCTTCTCTTGTTGCAGAGCTCTAGCATGCTCGAGGTTTGGTAGCTGCATCATGTGGGCTCAGGTGCCCTTTGGCATATGGGATCTTCCCAGCATGCGTGTGTGCTAAGTCGCCTCAGTCATGTCCTACGCTTTGTGGCCCCATGGGCTGTAGCCCACCAGGCTCTTCTGTCCATGGGGATTCTCCAGGCAAGAATACTGGAATGGGTTGCTGTGCCCTCTTTAAGGGGATCTTCCCAACCCAGGGATAGACCCTGCATCTCTTATATCTCCTGCATTGGCAGGTGGGTTCTTTACCACTGGTGTCACCTGGGATGCCTGGGATCTTCCCGGGCCAGGGGTCAAACCCGTGTCCCCTGCATTGGCAGGCAGACTCTCAACCACTAGACTACCAGGGAAGTCCCAAATTTCCCTTGTTGAGTCTCAGCTGTTCTAGTCTTCTTTTATCTCTCCTCAAATTTTATAATTTGATTATAGCATTTCTTTTTTAGTGAAGCATAATTTACCTACAATAAAATGCCTCTTTTTTTTTTTTTGGCATGGCATGTGGGATTTTAGCTTCCCAACTAGGGATCCAAACTGTGCTCTCTGCAGTGGAAGCATGGAGTCCCAACCACTGGATTGCCCCGGGATTCTCTAAAATGCAGTGTTCTTAAGTGTTCACTTCATTGAGTTTTGACAGTTGTACACTTACTTGAAGCAAGCATCCTAACCAAGATATAGAACACTGAAATCTCCAAAATTTCTCTGGGACCAGTCAATTCCATCCTTAGTCTTTTTTTAGACAACCATTTTCTATCTTCTGTCACCTAAACTAGTTTTCTAGCTTCCTTCCTGGTCTGCCAACCTGCAATACTTGCTTTCTTCCGTTCAGCTGATGAGGGTTAGAGAGAATCCTGGAAGTAAACTGAGCTGACCTACTCCCTGACCATGCCCTCTGGCTTGATCATTGTTAAGAGAACATTCCTCTTTCCCCATCATTAACTGTGTGGGTCATAATCTTGTTGGGCTGGGCCAGCTTATTACCTTGCCCTTTAAGGTTCTCTTTCCCTTTCCTCATAGCTAACTATGTCAGCAGGTGAGGCTGAAGAGCTGGAGTGTGGGGACTTCCCTGGTGGTCCAGTGGTTAAGACTCTGCACTTCGACTTCAGAGAGTGAGGGTTTGATCTCTGGTCTGGGAACTAAGATCCCATATGCTGTGCAGTGCAGCTAAAAAAAAAGAAAAAAAGAAAAGAGCTGGAGTGTGCCAGCCCTCTGTCTTTGCCTTGCCTTGCTACATCAGACTCCCCTCTCTCATCATACTTTATGTACCCTAGGTTTGTGTTGAGTGTCATCGTATCTATTGCATTACGTTTTGGTTGTTTCTCTCTCAATTGATTATGAATTCCTCAAAGGTAGGAACTGGCTTTCGGTTCCCTATCTCCACTGTGTGGGACTCAAGTTCTCAGTAGGTGTTTGTTGAGTTTTACTAGCCTCCCAACTCTCAGAATCTCCTAATTTCAGTCTCTCTGAAACATTGCTGCCTGAGCAACCTTAAAATAACATTTTAATCTTATCAGTCAGAGTTGATCATTTACAATAGGTCCTTGTTGCCTAGTGGCCCAAGCATGTGTCTTGACCTGGCATTCCAAGCAGTCTTTAGTCTGGATCTGGCATCACCCTGACTTTTCAAACACATCTTTGAGTGCCAGCTCCCATCAGGCTAGTTTCTTTAGTGGCCTGAGTAGATCCTCCTCCCTCTGACCCTGGCCTTTACTCACCATTTACCCTGCTTGGGAAGCTTCCAGTCTCTTCTGTGCCACTCTGAATTTCACAAAAATTAGAAGAATGTATTTGGCAGGATGCTTGCTATCTTCATCCAGAGGACTTTTAAACTGAAGGAAAAGGAAGAAAAATAACCCGATAAAATTATGTAACTGATTCATGAAGGTCAGAGGGAACAGAAGAATGGTGGAGAAGGTACACATTCTATGTAGCACTTATCACACTGTATTGTAATTTATGTGGTTCTTCCCCTTGGACCTAGCTCTTTTTTTAAAAATTGATTTATTTTTGGCTGTGCTGGGTCTTTGTGGCTGCGTGCAGGCTATTTCTAATTGGGGTGAGCAGAGGCTACTTTCTTGTTGTGGCTCATGGGCTTCTCATTGCGGTGGCTTCTCTTGCTGCAGAACACGGTCTCCAGGGCTCACAAGTTCAGTAGTCGTGGTGCACAGGCTTAGTTGCCCTGAGGCATGTGGAATCTTCCTGGACCAGAGATGGAAACTGTGTCCCTTGCTTTGACAGGTGGACTCCTAAACACTGGACCACGAGGGAAGTCCTGGACTGAGCTTTTTAAGGGGAGGGACTGTTTATTTCATTTCTGTATGGCCAAGAATGAAACCAGAACTGCATAAAGGAGGTACTCAATAGATGCTGAAATTTTACTGAGGTGTTTAATAACCCAGGGAGGGAAATGTAAGGGGAGAAAATTGGGAGTAATACTCAAGAGTGGTATTACAGCATGTTTTGTAAAGAATCAAGGCTGTGAATCAGAGTTCTGAGTTCCAGTTCTGACTCAGCACTCCTTAGTGGTCACTGCAAGTTACTTTCCAATTCTCACTTTCCTTGTCTATAAAATTGGGGTTAAAAGACTTATCTGTTTGGATGGTTCTGAAAGTTTACTGGAATAACATATGTAAACATATGAAAAGTGCCTGCCATTCAAAATGTGTAGATTTAGAGATGTATGTAGGAATAAACACAACAAGGTAAATAAAATAGCATAGATATAAGTGAAACTTGATGGAAGGGAATTTATGACTGGCAGTGGAAAAGTGTTTTTTTTTTTTTTTAATATATTTAATGCAAGAGTCAGATAACGTAAATGTGCATCTTGATGATTTTTTACATACTCAAATAACCACTGCTTCTGCTCAGAAAACATATACTGAGATTTGAATCATTTAAACCAGGTTGAAACTTGCATTGTAGCCAAGTGTATGGTTGATTTTTGCATATGTCCCATGAACACTTGAAAAGATATATTTTACAGTTTTGAGGTGCAGTGTTCTATATATTAATATATCAGTCCCAGTTTATTAATTATTTTGTTCAAATCTATAGCTCTGCTGATTTTTCTTTTTTTGCCTGCTTATTCTATTAGCTACTTACAGAGATGTGTTTAAATCTTTCATCGTGATTTGGATTTGTCTTTTCTCTTTTTTTTCTGGCATTTTTATTTATATATTTGGAGATGATGTTATTAGATGTTCCAAATTTAGAATTGCTATGCTTCCTCTGGAATGGATCCTTTTCTTATTACATCCTTCTTTATCTTTGATGATGCTTTCTACCTTAAAGTATATTTCATCTGCTGTTATTACAACTACACCAGCTTCATTTCAGTTAATGTTTACATGGTAATAATAGGCCATGTCTCCTGGAATTAATATTAACCAAAGAATAAAACACTAAGTAAACTAGACACAAGAAATGGACTATAGGAAAGCAAATTTTTTAAGTTAAAAGAAAATATCAGTTAAACAGGGAGGTGGGAGGGGGGATCAGGATGGGGAACACATGTAAATCCATGGCTGATTCATGTCAATGTATGGCAAAAACCACTACAATATTGTAATTAGTATTTTATTGTAATTACAATACAATTAGTATTGTAATTAGTATAAGTAATTAGCCTCCAACTAATAAAAATAAATGAAAAAAAAATAAAAAAATTAAAAAAAAGAAAATATCAGTTAAATAGCTGAAGACTCTAAGGAGAGTAGGAGTCAGGAAAGTTGAGAGTCCAAAGAACCTAGACTTGATAGTATTTCCCAGAGGGAAGTCCTTCCAGCTCATTCATTCCCTTAGTTTTTCCAGTCCTAATCATATTCCTCAACCTGTCAAGTCCTCCAATTAATTGACCTTACCTCAGTTTCACTATTATTTTCCTCATGCCCTTATTTTCCTCCTAATCCAGTTGACCTCATGTGTGTCTGTTATTATCATCATTATTCTGCATAATTGGGACTAAACTTACAAAGAAAATTCAAAACATATTGAAGAAAATGAAAACCTTAAAAGAAGACCTGTATGAAAGAAAAAGCAGAAGATTCTCGGGTAGGAAGACTCAATTCCATAAATGTATCAGTTTAGTTGAAATTAAGAATTCCCAGGAAAAAAAGAAAAAAGAACATGAGCGGGAGCAAGTTCTACCGGCTATTACAATATATAATAAGGTAGTTGTTTGCAATTAGATAGATGGGTTCCAAACCACACAATCTATACCAAGATAAGTTTCAAATTGATCAAAAATTTAAAGTAAAAATGGAAACTATCAAGAATTATTTCATTATCTAAAAGTGGGGAACCTCAATGTTCATTGCAACACTTTACAATAGTCAAGATGTGGAAGTAACCTAATGTCCATCATCAGAGGAGTGGATAAAGATGTGGCACATATATACAATGGAATAAAAAAGGAATGAAATTGTGCCATCTGTGGAGATGTGGATGGGCCTAGAGACTGTCATACAGAGTGAGGTAAGGCAGAAAGACAAAAAAATCATAGAATATCACTTGTATGTGGAATCTATAAAAATGGTACAGATGACCTTATCTGCAAAGCAGAAAATAGAGACACAGGTGTAGAGAACAAATGTATGGATACCAAAGGGCGAGAGGGAGGTGGGATGAACTGTAAGATCGGGACTGACGCGTACACAATACTACGTATAAAACAGATAACTAATGAGAACCTCCTTGTAGCACAGGGAGCCCTATTCAGTGCTCGCTGGTGACGTAAATGGGAAGGAAATCTAAAAAGAGGATATAGGTATATAGACAGCTGACTCACTGCTGCACTGCCGAAAGTAATGCGACATGGTAAAGTAACTCGATTCTAAAGTTAATTTAAAAAGTGATGGGAATGTCGTGTACAGCATGCTGACCCTCAGTTAACAATACTGTACTGGGTACGTGAGAGTTGCTGAGAGAACACACAGCAAAGGTTCACTATAAGAAAACAAGTCGCAACAAATAAAAGTGAGGAAGATCTCTCATTCTGAGTCAAAATTTAGAGCCCAAGAAAGAAGAGACTATAAGAAACAATACAAAACAAGCAAACTTATGGGTGGTCAAGACAAAAACAAATAGGGACTTCCCTATTCATCGACTGCAGGGGGCGCAGTTTCTATCCCTGGTCTGGGAACAGATCCTGCATGCTGTGTGTGTGTCACCGCCAAAAAAGAAAAACAAAATGCAAAACAAAAGGAAAAAAGCCCCCCAAACAAACAAACATCACACAAGTCAAAAGACAAAGTAAAGGGAACATTCAAGTCATAGCATACACAAAGGGCTAATTCCTGGACCGTATAAAGAGCCCTTAGAAGTGTAAGGTGTTAGTCGCTCAGTCCTACTTTGCCACCCCATAGACTGGAGCCTGCCAAACTCCTCTTTCCATGGGATTCTCCAGGCAAGAGTACTGGAGTGGGTTGCTATTTCCTTCTCCAGGGAATCTGCCCAACCCAGGGATGAAAACTGGGTCCCCTGCATTGCAGCAGATTCTTTACCATCTGAGCCACCAGGGAAGCTTACAAATAGAATATTATGCAACTGTAAAAAAGAATGATGAAACAATTCATTTGAGAAGTGCATTCTCCAAGACATATTTTCAGGTGAAAAAAATGTATGCTATCTTCTGTGTAAAAAAGAAAAAAAAAAGCAAAATAATAAATAAGTAAAAGTAAAACAATATGCATATATGTTGATATTTGCTTATATTAGCAAAAACAAACAAAAACCCAAAAAACTCTGGGAAACATAGAATTAAGTGCCACTCCCTTAAATGCCACTCTAACATCCTTGATGCTTTCTCCATCTATTTGTTTAGGAAAATCCCCACTATGGTCACATCCAACTAACCACTTACTATTTTTCTATAGTCAAAGAGCTGGAGTAAAAGTCACACCAGCTTGACTGGTCTCTCTTCAAATTTATGTCTAGAATGTCTTGAAGGCACGTGTTCCTGCTCACCAATCCTAACAGACTTCCCTAGCATGTACAGTTTCTGCACGTACTTCTCCCCACTCTTCAATCTCCTAAACTTTCCTTTTTCCTCTGTACTTTTTGGCTAATGACTTTACCTCATACTGCAGAGAACAAAAGTTAGACTGAATTTTTATCATCTTCCCACCACAAATGTTCCAATGGTACCATACACTTCCTGCTGCTCAATAGTGGTTGTCTCTGCTGTCTTTTGAGCCTCAGCTTGTGGGTTCCATCTCCTCTCTCCTCAAGAACATAGTACTGCAACTAGCCCCTCTTTCATACAGCATTTCTTTCTATTGGACCATTGCCATTAGCAAACAATCCTTTCCATGTAAACAAAATGCCTACCCTGCCTTCATCCAGGACCTTTCCCGCTGCCGCTTCTGTTTTCCGCTGCCCTTCTCAGCAAAATCTCTCTTGAACTGTCTGTGGTCATAGTCTATATTTTCTCAGTTTACATTCTCTCCTCAGCCTACTCCATACAGGTTTTGTTGCCTATTCCACTACGCTATTGAAACTTCTTTCAAGGTGACCCAGGAACGCTGTACAGGAATTAGAGTAGATATAGGTTGCCATGGGAAGAAGCTTCCTTGGTGGCTCAGTTGGTAAAGAATCCACTTGCTACGCAGGAGACCTGGGTTCCATCCCTGGGTTGGAAAGATGCCCTGGAAAAAGAAATGGCAACCCACTCCAGTATTCTTGCCTGGAAAATCCCATGGACAGAGGAGCCTGGCGGGCTACAGTCCCTAGGGCTGAAAGAGTTGGACACGACTAAGCCGCCGCCACCCTGGGAAGGGGGCACACCTTTGTGTGATTCAGGCGGAAGCAGTTCCCAAAGAGGCCAACAGCTGGGGAAATCATCCTTCATTTCTGAAGGGGAGTCTGAACAGCACATCACAGCATCACTACAGTATGTTTGTATGTATAGAAAACCCTACATTCCGAAAAGGATAGAAGGGGAAGGAAATCTCAGGGCAAAGAGAAAATTGAATAACATACTCAGATGAAGTCAGGATAAAGTCAGAAGAAATGAGGGATGCCTGTCAATATGTGAATTTGGATTGCAAATTTGGGCTTGCTCTTCCTAGAGATTAAAGCAAAATGACTAACAAGATTGATTATAAAGTGTAAGGCATCTATACAATCAATATGTGACAGAAGCACAGCAGTTTCCAACAGGAACCTCTGGAAATATCAATAGCTAGAGTGCTATCAGCATACTCCACCAGCTTGGAAAGACGTCACTTAAGGATTCTGTTTTCAGCTCTGTCTTTGTTCCATATTTTTTTAAAAACTTTTTGAACTGGGTCAGAGACAGCATGCTTATGACATTGACATATAATACAGATTCAGGTTCAACTGCTAATATACTGGATGACAGAATCAAGATTTATATTTAATATTTCCTTCCAGAATTTTCCACTTTGCAAACAAACTCACCAATCTGAAGTTTATAAAATCTATTTTTTCTTAAAAGACTACAGAAAACAAATGTTAATGATAACAAAACTTTAAAATTTATTATTATTTTTTATTTTAAATTCACATAAAATACATTCAGAGTAAGTCTAAATTTTTATCACTTAAATAATGTAAAACAAACACAGAGGAGCTTTTAAAGATGTACAGTCTCCATTATGTCCAAAAAGCACACATTAAAAGCTTTCTTATAATTGTTGATCATCACCTCCTTGCCTTAAATTCCTAGACTTTCCATTTTCAATTCTTCTCTTTTTGAAGACTGGGGCCACTCCATCTGCCATGACTCCAAGAGAAGTGACTGTTTTTTCTTTAAAAACCAGTTGGGGTTCCCCAGTAGCATCAGCCTCCAAAGTTGATACATGTTCATTTTCAGTGCTTGGAAGTTCCAAATCTACCTCCTCATGGGACTCAACTTCTGGTTTAATTTCCTGCCATTCTCCATATGGGTTTGGTTTTTTATGAGCTTTGGGTTTTTCTTCATTTGGACCTGATGAATTCTTCCCTTGGGTATTTTTTTCTTTCTGTGTTTCTGGTTCAGTTCTTTTATTACTATTTTTATTTTTTTCCTTAAACTTTATTATTAGCTTTTGTGTTTCTGTTGGGATCTCTTCTTTTTTTTTCTCCTTTCCTGCTTCCTGTTCGCCATCAGACTCACTATGTGAATCTGATGATTTGGACTCTTCTAGGGTGCCAAGTGACTTTTCATTGACTTTACTAGAAGGCAGATCACTGGAGTGTGGAATGAAATCATCAGGTTTTTTCCATCTGGATTTTCCTGTGATAAGATCATAATAGTAATGGTGACACTCAGAGGTTATGCCTTCTACCCATCTGCCCTTTGAAGGGTCTTTTTTCTTTTTCTTCTTTTCTTTCTGCTGATTTGATGCAGAGGTGGGTGGGACAGTGCTGGTTACTGGTGACACGCTTGGCTCTGAGATCTCTGACTCTAGGCCGAGCCTCTTCAAATCCTCCTGGTATGCTTTCAGGGCAGCTGCCTCCATTGCCGCAAACTCCTCTGATGCCTTTTCTTCCTCCTTCGCCTTATCCAGGCTTTTCTGTTTAATCTCACTGAGCCTCTTCGCCACATTTTCTTTATGATTCTTTCCTCTTTCATGAAATTCAGTGCTCTAATGCACTTGCTGAGTTACTCTAAAGTACTGCTGTGAATTCCTCTTTAAAGTGGGACTTCGTAAAGCAAATATTCATCCTCTATTTTTCATATCTTGGTTTCCTAAAGTTGGTTTTAAGGCCTATTGTCTGCGATCCAACACTTGCAGTAATCACAGAATTTCTATGGGGGTTGTGACTTCCAGTAGTCTGCCATGACTGGACCAGGCGCTCCGAGGGCGGCCCCCAAACCCGGCCGAGGCTCACGTTCTCTGCGCGGGGAGAACTGGGCCCAGGCTCACCATGAGGCCCACCGCAGCCTTGGCGTGTGGACACCTCCCGCCGTCCCCAGGGCCCGCGTTCCACCGTTCCCTAAAATTTATTATTTATTTCATCAATTTATGGGAAAAAGAACCTGGTGAATATCAAATTATTTGGGACTTCTCTGGTGGTAACACTGAAGAAGCTGAAGTTAAATGGTTCTCTGAAGATCTACAAGACCTTCTAGAACTACCACCCAAAAAAGATGTCCTTTTCATTATAAGGGACTGGAATGGAAAAGTAGGAAGCCAAGAAACACCTGGAGTAACAGGCAAATTTGGCCTTGGAGTACAGAATGAAGCAGGGCAAAGGCTAATAGAGTTTTGCCAGGAGAATGCACTCGTCATAGCAAACCCCCTCTTCCAACAACACAAGAGAAGACTCTACACATGGACATCACCAGATGGTCAACACCGAAATCAGATTGATTATATTCTTTGCAGGCAAAGATGGAGAAGCTCTATACAGTCAGCAAAAACAAGGTTGGAGCTGACTGTGGCTCAGATCATGAACTCCTTATTGCCAAATTCAGACTTAAACTGAAGAAAGTGGGGAAAACCACTAGACCATTCAGATATGACCTAAATCAAATCCCTTATACAGTGGAAGTGAGAAACAGATTTAAGGGGCTAGATCTGATAGACAGAGTGCCTGATGAACTATGGATGGAAGTTTGTGACACTGTACAGGAGACAGGAATCAAGACCATCCCCAAGAAAAAGAAATGCAGAAAAGCAAAATGGCTGTCTGAAGAGGCCTTACAAATAGCCGAGAAAAGAAGAGAAGCAAAAAGCAAAGGAGAAAAGGAAAGATATTCCCATTTGAATGCAGAGTTCCAAAGAATAGCCAGGAGAGATAAGAAAGCCTTCCCCAGCGATCAGTACAAAAAAATAGAGGAAAACAATAGAGTGGGAAAGACTAGAGATCTCTTCAAGAAAATTAGAGATACCAAGGGAACATTTCATGCAAAGATGGGCACAATAAAGGACAGAAATGGTATGGACTTAACAGAAGCAGAAGATATTAAGAAGAGGAAGCAAGAATACACAGAAGAACTGTACAAAAAAGATCTTCACGACCCAGATAATCATGATGGTGTGATCACTCACACTCACCTAGAGCCAGACATCCTAGAATGAGAAGTCAGGTGGGCCTTAGGAAGCATCACTATGAACAAAGCGAGTGGAGGTGATGGAATTCCAGTTGAGCTATTTCAAATCCTGAAAGATGATACTGTGAAAGTGCTGCACTCAATATGCCAGCAAATTTGGAAAACTCAACAGGCGGCCACAGGACTGGAAAAGGTCAGTTTTCATTCCAATCCCAAAGAAAGGCAATGCCAAAGAATCCTCAAACTACAGCACAATTGCACTCATATCACATGCTAGTAAAGTAATGCTCAAAATTCTCCAAGCTGGGCTTCAGCAATATGTGAACTGTGAACTTCCAGATGTTCAAGCTGGTTTTAGAAAAGGCAGAGGAACCAGAGGTCAAATTGCCAACATCTGCTGGGTCATGGAAAAAGCAAGAGCATTCCAGAAAAACATCTATTTCTGCTTTATTGACTACACCAAAGCCTTTGACTGTGTGGATCACAATAAACTGTGGAAAATTCTGAAAGAGATGGGCATACCAGACCACCTGACCTGCCCCTTGAGAAACCTGTATGCAGGTCAGGAAGCAACAGTTAGAGCTGGACATGGAACAACAGACTGGTTCCAACTAAGGAAAGGAGTACATCAAGGCTGTATATTGTCACCCTGCTTATTTAACTTATATGCAGAGTATATCATGAGAAACGCTGGGCTGGAGGAAGCACAAGCTGAAATCAAGATTGCCGGGAGAAATATCAATAACCTCAGATATGCAGATGACACCACCCTTATGGCAGAAAGTGAAGAAGAACTAAAGAGCCTCTTGATGAAAGTGAAAGAGGAGAGTGAAAAAGTTGGCTTAAAGCTTAACATTCAGAAAACTAAGATCATGGTATCCGGTCCCATCACTTCATGAGAAATAGATGGGGAAACAGTGGAAACAGTGGCTGACTTTATTTTTCTGGGCTTCAAAATCACTGCAGATGGTGATTGCAGCCATGAAATTAAAAGACACTTACTCTTTGGAAGGAAAGATATGCCCAACCTAGACAGCATATTAAAAAGGAGAGACATTACTTTGCCAACAAAGGTCCGTCTAGTCAAGGCTATGTATGGTTTTTCCACTGGTCAAGTATGGATGTGAGAGTTGGACTGTGAAGAAAGCTGAGCGCCGAAGAATTGATGCTTTTTAACTGTGGTGTTGGAGGAGACTCTTGAGAGTCCCTTGGATAGCAAGGAGATCCAACCAGTCCATCCTGAAGGAGATCAGTCCTGGGTGTACATTGGAAGGGCTGATGCTGAAGCTGAAACTCCAATACTTTGGCCACCTCATGCGAAGAGTTGACTCATTGGAAAAGACCCTGATGCTGGGAGGGAATGGGGGCAGGAGGAGAAGGGGACGACAGAGGATGAGATGGTTGGATGGCATCACCGCCTCAATGGACATGAGTTTGAGTAAACTCCGGGAGTTGGTGATGGACAGGGAGGCCTGGCGTGCTGTGGTTCACGGGGTCGCAAAGAGTCGGACACAACTGAGCGACTGAACTGAACTGAACTGGTGGCACAGTGGATGAGAATTTGCCTGCCAATTCAGGGGACATGGCTTCGATCCCTGGTCTAGGAAGATGCCATGTGCTGCAGAGCAATTGAAGCCCATGCAGCACTGCTACTGAGCCCGAGCTGAAGAACCCAAGAGACATGACTACTGAGCCCGTGTGCCACAACTGCTAGAGCCTGAGCTCCACGACAAGAGAACCCGCCACAGTGAGCAGGCTGCACACGAAAACTAGAGAGTACCCCATGCCCGCCACAACCAGAGCAATCCCGTGAGCGGCAACGAAGACTTACCACAGCCAAAAACAAATACATTATTAAAACAATTATTTGTACACTCCAAATTTACTTGTATGCTTTGTGGTCGTGCAGTTGCTGTTGCGTCCAACTCTTTCGACCCCATGGACTGTAGCCTGCCGGCTTCCTCTGTTCCAGGGATTTCCTAAGCATAAACACTGGAGTGGGTTGCCATTTTCTTCTCCAGGGGATCTTTTTTTTTTTTAATTTTTTATTTTACTTTATTTTTTTTAATTAGTTGGAGGCTAATTACTTCACAACATTTCAGTGGGTTTTGTCATACACTGATATGAATCAGCCATAGATTTACACGTATTCCCCATCCCGATCCCCCCTCCCACTCCAGGGGATCTTCGTGTTCCAGGGATAGAACCCACGTCTCCTGCCTTTCAGGTGAAGTCTTTACCACTGAGCCCCCAGGAGAGCCCCTTTACGCTTTGTAAATATATGCATAAATATTTTATATAGAAATAACTCGAATGCACATTATTTGTTTTTACTTTAATCATTAACATTATTACATGTATACTTTTCTGTATATTAATTCATTTTCAAAACAAAAAATATAAAATTGAGTAGTGATAAATGCAAATGTACTGTGGTTAAAATTGCACAAGGGGACTTCCCTGGTGGTCCAGTGGCTAAGGCTCCATGCTTCCAATGCAGGAGGTCTGGGTTTGATCCCTGGTCAGGGAACTCGATCCCACATGCTGCAACTAAGACCTGGTGCAGTCAAATAAATAAATTAAAATAAATATTATTTAAAAATAAGAGGCTTGTGGGTTTTAGTTTGCTACAAATTGACTATAAATTACCTAGTATTCACAATAACATTAATATTACTTGTTAATAATTCTATAATATTAATAAATATTATACTTGCAAATGCATTTTTAAAATTGAAGTATAGTTGATATATAATACTATATTAGTTTTAGATGTACAGCATAGTGATTGAATATTTTTATAGATTATATTCCATTTAAAGTTATTATTAGAAAATGGCTAATTTACCTGTGCTACACAATATATCTTTATTGCTTATCTATTTTGTACATAATAATTTGCATATCTTAATCCCATTCCCCTTATCTTGACCTTCTTCCCTCTCCCCACTAGTATCTACTAGTTTGTTTTCTGTATCTGTGAGTCTGTTTTGTTACATGTGCTTAGTCGATCAGTTGCATCTAACTCTTTGTGACCCCATGGACTGCAGCCCGCCAGGCTCCTCTGTCCATGGAGATTCTCTAGGTAAGAGTACCGGAGTGGGTTGCCATGCCCCCTTCCAGAGGATCTTCCCAACCCAGGGAAGAAACCCAGGCATCGCACATTGCAGGCAGATTCTTCACCACCTGAGCCACCAGGGAAGCCCAAGAATGGGCCAAGCCCTCCTGGAGTGGGAGCCCATCCCTTCTCCAGGGCATCTTCCCAACCCAGGAACTGGACCGGGGTCTCCTGCATTGCAGGTGGATTCTTCATCAGCTGAGTCACCAGGGAAGCCCTCATGTTTTGTTACATACATTTGTTTTTTCAGATTCCATATATAATGAGATCAAACTGTCAACTCTAAAGGAAATCAATCCGGAATATTCATTGGAAGGAGAGATGCTGATGCTGAAGCTCCAATAATTTGGCCACCTGGTGTGAAGAGCTGACTCATTGGAGAAGATCCTGATGCTGGGAAAGATTGAAGGCAGGAGAAGGGGATGATAGTGGATGAGATGGTTGAATGGTATCACCAACTCTATGGACATAAGTTTGAGCAAGCTCCGGTAGATAGTGAAGGACAGGGAAGCCTGTTATGCTGCAGTCCCTGGGGTTGCAAAGAGTCAGACACGACTGAACAACTGAACAACAATAGAATGATAACATACAGTATTTGTCTTTCTGTCTGTTATTTCGTTAAGCTTAATACTTTCTGTGTCCACCAAGATGTTGCAAATGGCATAATTTCATTCTTTTTCATGGTTTAATTTAATTTCGTTATTTTTCCTGTGTGTGTGTGTATCAGTCACATCTGCTTTATCCACTCACCTGTTGATGGATGCTTAGACTGCTTCCATATGTTGGCTGTTGTAAATAATGCTACTGTGAATATTGGGATGCATGTTATCTTTTCAAATTAGTGTTTTTTTTTTGTTTTTTTGGCTAAACTCTCTGGAGTGGAATTGTTGGATCATATGGTAGTTCTGCTTTTAGTTTTTTGAGGAACGTCCATACTGGCTGCACCAATTTACATTACCACCAACCACATACAAGGGTTCCCTTCCCTGCACTTCCTTGCCAACATTTATTGTTTATAGACATTATGATAATAATCATTATGACAGGTGTGAGGTGATCTCATTGTGATTTTGATTTGCATTTCTCTAGTACTTAGTGATGTTGAGCATCTTCTCATGTGCTTATTAGCCGTGTCTATGTCTTCTTTGGAAGGCTGTCTATCTGGGCTGTTTTAAAACCCGGTTGTAGGAAGTTCAACCTGGTGCCCTCTGACAACCTAGAGGGGTGGGATGGTGGGTTAGGGAGGGAGGTTCAAGAGGGATGGGGATGTATATATACCCATGACTGATTCACATTGTTGTAGGGCAGAAACCAACACAACATTTTAAAGCAACTATCCTCCAATTAAAAATAAATTTAAAACATAGGGACTTTCCTGGTGGTCCAGGGGTTAAGAATCTGCCTTCCAAAGCAGGGGACATGGGTTCGGTCCCTGGTGGGGCAGCTAAGACCCAATGTGTGGGAGCAACTAAGCCCTCATGCTACCCAGAGTGGCCAAAAAAAGAAATAAAACTGGGTTGTCTATTGATATTAAGTTATATGAGCCGTTCATATATTTTGGATATTAACCCCTTATTGATCATATCATCCGCAAGTATTTTCTCTCGTTCAGTAGATTGTCTTTTACTTTGCTGTGCAAAGGCTTTTAAGTGTAGTTAGGTCCCGTTTGTTTATTTTTGTTTTTATTTCTTTTGCCTTAGGAGACAGATCTAAAGTATATTGCTATGATTTACATCAAAAAGTGTTCTATGTTCTCTTCTAGGTCTAATGTTTAGGTCTTTAATCCATTTTGAGTTTATTTTTGAATATGGTGTGAGGAAATGTTCTAATCTTTTTCTTTTATGTGTAGCTTTCCAGTTTTCTCTATACCATTTATTGAAGAGATTGTTTTTTCTCCATCATTTATTCTTGCCTCCTTTGTTGTAGATTAACTGACATGAGTATGGGGTTGCAAATGCATTCTTAGAGTGAAAATAAGAGTGATGAAAATAACTACCAGTGCAGTTCTTAAAATGTACCAGGCCCTGTGCCAAGTAAGCATAGTATATCTATTATATTATTTAATTCTTATTTTGCCATTGTTGTTGTTCAGTTGCTCAGCTGTATCTGATTCTTTGCGACCCCATGGACTGCAGCATGCCAGGCTTCCCTGTCCTAAGGTAAGTCATATTGTTAGGTAGTTAGAATAGAAAAAGGACAATATTGCCACCATCATAACTGCCTTCTGAATGGAGAAAATTTCAGAGAAATGTGAGCTGGCGAAGGACAGATAGTTAGATTGGGGAATTGGGTTTTAACTGAGATCTGTCTACCCCTTAGAGAGATAGTTTCTCCAGCGCCTGGTTCAGTTCTTGGTAAAATCATAAACAAGGGGTTATCCAGAGGAGTGAGATTAATGGCGGGGGGGGGGGGGGGGGGGGGGGGCATGTGAATCTGTGCCATTTTGTAAGCAGATAAATTAGGGGAATCTCTGGAGAAAGAGAACAATTAATGGCTTTCTTGTTCTAAGAGAAGTCATTTTGGCCTAAGACATTTTGTGACCTAAGCCTGGAGCTATGCTTACCCTTGAACAGGTCTCAGTAATTAATGATCTTAAGGAACAAAGGAATGCACTAACAGAGAAAAGGCAAACAATAGTACAATGAAAGAGCAAAGGCCTAGTTCCTCCTCAAGGGATATACATAATAAGAAGTCCTGTGTGGAACTAATACCTCCACAGAGGTGGAATGCTGATGCTGACCCCTTTGACTTCAATCAACTAAAGTTTGGACTCTGTCAACCTTTGCCCCAATTCTATGCCAAGTTCTCTCCTCAAGCCCCTTCCTGAATGTATGTGTACTTTTAGCTTAAAAGTTATATTGCTCAGTCGTGTCTGACTCTTTGCAACCCCATGGACTGTAGCCTACCAGGATATTCTGTCTATGGGATTTTCCAGGCAAGAGTACTGGAGTGGGTTGCCATTTCCTTCTCCAGGGGATCCTCCTGACCCAGGAATTGAACCCAGGTTTCCCACATTGTAGGCAGATGCTTTACCGTCTGAGCCACCAAGGAAGTCCAAAAGTCCCCCAATTTTGCTTTTCAGGGAGATGCTGCTTTGGGAAAAATCCCTGGGGCTCTCCTTACTTACTGCTAGTGATAATAAATTCTTCCTTCTCTTGATCATTGGCTTTGCTGTCTATTGGTGTGATACCAAGAGGCAAACCCAGTTTTAGGGTAACAATATGAATACTATCTGAAATAAAACAGGAGGGAAGGGGGCAGGGAACAACCTTTAAAAGAATGATATAGACATCGGCCCTGACAAAAACTGATTAGAACCCACAAGGTCCAAGATGGAAAATTCGCCTTCCAGTGGACCTTGAGCCCCGATACAGACAGATAGACAGTGCCCAGTCACTCAGTCATCTCCGACTCTTTGTGGCCTCATGGACTGTAGTTCCCCAGGCTCCTCTGTTCATGGAATTTCCCAGGCAAGAATTCTGGAGTGGGGCACCATTTCCTACTCCAGGGGATCTTCCCGACCCAGGGATGGGAATTGCATCTCTTGTGTCTCCTCATTGGCAGGCAGATTCTTTACTGCTCGCACCACTTGGGAAAGATTGAAGGCAGGAGAAGGGGACAACAGAAGATGAGATGGTTGGATTGAAGGAGGAAACAGAACAGGACTCCCTCTTGGGCTGGACTGTGGACTTTGAGCTATGTGCCCAATATTGATGGAAACTACACACCAACTGGAAAACCAGGCCCCCAGAAGGAAGAGCCCCAGAGCTCTCCATCGCCTAAAAGAATACCCTAATTATCTGTGTAACTGAATAGAATCATACATTCTATTATGCTTATTGGGGTATGACCACAAGCCTATTGATAATTGTCCACTGTTAACTACCTAGGCTTAAGGCATATGAATTATGGGTTAACTTTGATTGTATCTTTCTTTTCCCTTTGTTCAGACTAGTTTCAGGGAATTTGGGGAGGTGGGTTTGGGCACGTACGCTTAGGGTGTATAAAGTTTTCACAAAAACTGGTCGGGGTCCTTGGCTAGGAGACTCTTCCTTGGGCCTTCTGGTATAATAAACTGCACTCCACTATCTGCACTGTCCTTCTGAGTGAGTTTGTTTCCCAGAACGTGTGGCCACAACAGGATGGCATCACCGACTCGATGGACATGAGTTTGAGCAAGCTCCGGGAGTTGGTGATGGACAGGGAAGCCTGGGGTGCTGCAGTCCTTCGGGTCCAAAAAGAGTCGGACACGACTGAGTGACTGAACTGACTGAGCACCACCTGGGAAGCCCTTGAGCCCCATGATACACTCTTCGTAATATGAAATGAAGTCACTCACTTGTGTACAACTCTTTGCGACCCTATGGACTGTAGCCTGCCAGGTTCCTCCATCCATGGGGCTTTCCAGGCAAGAATACTGGAGTGGGTTGCCATTTCCTTCTCCAGGGGAATCTTACCAACCCAGGGATTGAACCCTGATCTGTTTACCGTCTGAGACACCAGGGAAGCCTTTGTAATATATTAGCATTTAAATGACACACCCACCATGACAGTTCTGAGACTAACCATCAAAGGCCAAAAAAGAGGGCAGTGGCCTAATTTCTGGAAATCCCTGCCCCTTCCCTGAAATAGTTGAAATAATCCTCCCAGTCACTAGCCTATGAAATTACCCAGCCCATTAAAAACTAACCACACTTTATTTCAGGGCCTCTTCTGAGATGGCCCATACACTGTGGAATATGTTTCTCCCTAAATAGATCCACTACCTATCAGTTTGTCACTGAATTCCTTTATGTGAAGGGTGAGAAAGTGACCTAAATGACCTTTACGACATCCCTTCTACCTAAAGACTGATAAGTCTCAGAGTTCCTTTAAATCCCTGCCTGAGGGACTTCTCTGCCCAGTGGCTAGGAATCTGTTTGCCAATGCAGGGACCCAGGTTCAATCCCTGGTGACGGAGGATTCCACATGATGCAGAGCAACGAAGCTGGTGAGCTATAACTACGGAACCCACGCTCTGGAGCCCTCATGCTGCGACAACTGAAGCTTGTGTGCCTAGAGCCTGTGCTCCATGACGGGAGAGGCTGCTGCAATGAGAAGCCCATGGGCTGCAACTATCGAGTAGCCCCTCTTTGTAACTACAGGAAGCCTGTGTGCCTCAACAAGGACCCAGCACAGCCAAAAATAAATAAATAAAGCACTGTTAGGGCTTCCCTGGTGGCTCTGTGGTAAAGAATCTACCTGCAAATGGAGGAGACACGGCTTCAATCCCTCGGTCAGGACGATCCCCTGGAAAAGGAAATGGTAACCCACTCCAGTATTCTTGCTTGGGAAATCCCATGGACAGAGGAGCCTGATAGGCTATATATAGTCCATGGGGTCACAAAAGAGCTGGACCCAACTCAGGGGTTAAACAACAACAAAACAGTGTATACATGTAAATAGATAAAATCCCTGCTTAAGTTCGCCCATCTTAAAATTTTCTCTGACAATCACAGTCCAGAGTGCCTGGTCCCTTCTCCAAGCTCTTCTCTCTTCTCTTTACTGTCATATTTAACTTTATGTGTATGTCTTTCCAAGACTTTAAATTCCCTTGAGGCTAAAGACCAGAGCTTTGCAAGCTTTCTCTTTTGAAACTTTACGAAGTTTCTTTTTTGGATACATATTGTTCTGTTTCCTGTATTGTATTGGAAGTAAACTGTAAATCATTTGAAGTCACAGATCATGGTTTATATTTATTTGTATTACCTCACAGCACCCAATAGGTGCTTGTTAAACATTGCTTCAAGTTGGGTGAAATGTGAAGAGGACTTTTGGCCCAAAGGAATAAAGGCAAAGATGAAAGAGCAAAAGGTCAAAGAATACCACTGTTTTGGATACAAATATGGACTTCTTACTTGCAGTGAGAAGTCCAGGAAGTTTTCCCACAGGGAACCTGGATATACTAAGAAAAAACCCTATTTTTTTCCTGCAGGGGGCGTGGGTTTAATCCCTGATCTGGAAGTAAGATCCCGAACGCAGCCTTGCGCAGCCAAAAAGTTAAAAAAAAAAAAGTATTACGATCACAATGTAAAATCATTGTGAAATATTAGAAACTAGAAATAATAAAGGTGTTGCGAATGGGTTTCAAATAAAAACGATGTAACAATATAAATATTAAGAGTATCAACATAGCCTATAGAAAGAGGGTTTAGCAGGCACGCAATTATGCGCAGTGAGAAGATAAGCAATACGGAAATGCGGACCTCTGCTGGCTGATTAAACTTGTGTAAAGGACATACCCACAGTCACTCACAGTGAAGTTTATAGAGCGTCTGTAGGTCAGTGTGTATTATCTGGGTGTGTGTGGTGATTCGATTCTGCCCTTCCCACTGAATGGAGCGCTTCATTCCCACCTCTTTTCCCTTTCCTCCTCTAGCGCAGCCTTGAATCCTGCGAATGGAGTGGACAGAGGAACACACGTTGAGGGTCTTCTCTCCCGACCCTCACATATTAATACACGTGGTTTTTACTTGACAAAGGACTGGACCAAGGTTTCTGCGGCTGCAACTTACATTCCGAATAAACAAACCATTACATACGAAGAAACAAAGCCAGGCACAGAACAACCACCTTCCCGACCACCTCCGTTAAGGTGTTCCTCTAATCTTCCGGCTGCAGTTCAGAACCTAGCCAGTCACAAAGTCCCTCCTTCAGGAACGCCGCCCAATCACAGAGTCCTCACCTGCAGAAGGTGAGGCCTGGGTCTCCGCGCGCGACAGTCTCCGGGCCCAATCAGGGGCGGATCGGGCTTGGAACGGCTCCAGTCCGCCTTACTGGGAGTGGTGGGCGGGACTGCACCTGGCGCCGGTGAGTCACTCAGAGGAGCGGCGGCTCCCTCCACCAATCGGAAAGTGCAGAGGCGCGGCGCCGACCAATCGGGCGTGAAGGGAAGGGCCGGGCAGCGCTCAACCTGGCGTCTGGAGTTTAGTCCCCGCGCTGCTGTGGGCGAAGCTGGGTCTGTTTCTAGGGTCGCAGTGACTGCTGTCGCATCGGGATCTTGATCGTGATGGGTACAAAGGCGAAAGTCGGCAGCACAGAGTTGCTTCTCTTCACGTCGATGATCCTGTGTAAGTTCCCGGAGTTTTCGGAGGAATCCGTGCGTCTGATCAGAGGTTGGAGGAGGCGCTCCCCACACCTCTGGCTCGCGAGAGGGGAGGGGTTCTGAAACCAGCCCGCCTCACCCTCCTAGCCCTCTTTTCCACCCTAGACTCGTCCCTCTTTTTTCCCTCCCCCCTTCCCCTGGTGAGTGGCTGGCTCCCCTCCCCCACACTTATGAATAAGGATCTCCTCTTACATCCACCCGGAGGGAGCTGCCTCTTCCGCACTTTTACCTAAATTCACGGGGGAAGATTGGTTCCCCTTTCCTCCATTCTCACTGCTGAGGGCTGGGGGCTCGGGGGCGCTGCCCAGCAGGGATCACGCATCTGGGAAGGGCCATCCTGCCCCTCCAACATCCGCCAACCATCCGAGATTAGTCGGGAGCCTCCCGTCCCCTGCCTCTCTTCGGATGTTTTACTCCTGAAGGGTGCTCAGAGAAAATCTAATGGAGGTCGACTGGAGTGGAAGTCCCTTTCCCTGGTTGTTGCTGAAGGGTCTTTTTAGCTTTCCCCGAATCTTTGGGTTGCATGGTTGCTCCGGGAAAAGTATCCAGTTGCAACCCCCCCCCCTTTTTTTTTTAAAGGAAATGCATAAAATTGAAATCTAAAATTTCTTAGCACAGCATTCAAAGTTCCTTTCTAGCATAACTTACTTTGGGAGTCCTTAATAAATGTTGTTGACGGAGAGACCATTCCCAGGGGAAGGTCGTGTTTTTTGGTTGGCTGGTTCCTTCTCTGAGCCAGAACTCTGCCCTCCCCCTTGGCCATGTTTGAGAGTTTTTGTTTCCTTTGTCAACTCCCTTTCCTGTGGAACAGTGAGGCTCACTTGCTGGGGCAGGCCTCTGTCTACAGTTGTGCGTGTGCCCGAGTTTATGGTTTGTGCCTCAGTCTACCTGCGTCAGCATCTGTACACTTATCTGATTCTTGAGTGTCTGTGTGTGCTACTGTGAATGGTTGTGTCGGCAGGGGGTCTGTAAGAGTCTCCATTTCCCCCTCAAGATCCCTGTTTTTGAAAATGTAGTAGAGATGAACAATTAAGACCAATATTGGTGATTACAAGATAATTCACTTTGCTTAGTGTGAAGGGTGCCCTTAGACAGATGGATTGCGACTCCTTTGTTTCTTATCACAAAAACATTAACCCTTGGGATACCCTGGACCAGCAACAAGTCAGATCCTCCCTTCCCCTATTGTACAGATCAGGAAACAGATACAAAGAGGGGAAATGACTTGATAAGACTGACAAAAAGGACCTGGGACTGGAACCAAAGTCTCCTGACTCACTTCTCCTTTTTCTACCCTTGGGCCCATCTCAGGCACCCTGTGACACTGGAACCAGCATGTCAAAACATCAGTTTGGGATACTGCTCTGGAGTCCACTATCTCACCTACCTTTTTCAATTTTTCTTTCTTACTAGATTCGTTCTTTTCTCACTTCTCCCTTTCATTCTACTCCTCCATTTCCCCCCTTTCTTCAATTTCCATTCTTTCCTTCCCATTCTTCTCCATTTACTTCTGTCTGTATCTTAGAAATGCTAGTGACACCCATAGTCATTTCCTTGTTGTGTGTGGTGCTCAGTACTAAACACTTTGCCAACCCCGTCAACCCTCGTACTCATCTCCCCACCTCCCAACCTAGAAATTTCTGAGTCAGTAACTGTGTTTGTGACAGTGTTTGTCAGGCTTATAAGACTCCTAGAACTGCATCCTTCTCCCTTTTCCTCTTCCCCCCTCATTTTCTGTAATAACCCCACAATATATTACCACAGATTGACACTGAAAGCATTGTGATATCACCCTTCTGAGCTTGGGAATGCCCTCTAGTCTGTTCAGGGAATCAAGAAACAGTGGTTTAGAGGGAACTTGAGATGATGTTGTATTAGCTTGACAGGACAGTGGATCCTGGGAAGTAACATGTCCTGGAGTTGGAGGAACTGACCTTGTCACATGTAAATAGGGCTAGACCTGGGAGATGCTATTTGGTTAGCACAGTGAGAATGGGAATAACAACCAGGCCACCCCCCACCTGGGTTCTAGCTTGACTTTCTTCTGGCTTATTTGTGATCATAGTCTAGTAACTCAGTCTTTTCATCTGTAATACAAGAGTATTACAGGAGTAATAATACTTGTCCTAACCTCATCCTGAGGATCAGCTGGGATAATAGCTACATGACATACATGAAAGCGATTATTAGTGGGCAGCTCTTACCCTCCTTTGGATTTTGTGAGGGTGAAAGAATGCTGCCCGCATTCTTTCTCTGACCTTAGAGCAGGTCAGAGAAAGCAGGCAGAGACCCTGCCAGATTCCAAATGGCTCGAGTGAAAAAGTAGGGGCTTTCTTGCCTGTCCGGGTCTGTCCTCTGCCCTTGGGATATGGGAAGCTTATATAGGATGCTTGCATGTCCTTGCTCCTCACGTGGACTCCCCCATCAGGGAGGATGAAGAAAAGATCAAGTAGTGGCCCAACCCCTGCCTGGGGAATCTAGTGGAGAAGAAGGCCTGAACCTGCTGGGACAGGGTTGGAGACTAAACACTGGGAGAACTGGGCCTGGGAAAAGAAAAACTGGTGACCAAGAATACTAGCCTCCTTCCCCCTAGAGAGCCCATGTTTAAAAAAGTTTCCAGCTATCTCCTAGGCAGGAAGAGGCATTTCTGTTTAGCAAGATGTGTGTGTATAGGATGACTTTTGATGTGACCACAGGGGAAGTGGATACCTGGTTGGAACCCTGGTATTTGCACGCACA
The DNA here is from genome assembly GCF_033118175.1 of Dama dama. Taxonomy (NCBI): domain Eukaryota; kingdom Metazoa; phylum Chordata; class Mammalia; order Artiodactyla; family Cervidae; genus Dama; species Dama dama. The sequence goes on from NC_083700.1 coordinate 10,101,919, forward strand.
CCCCTTCATGAAGTGTCTGCATTGAGGCATTCCAGGAGGGAGAAACTGCTGCCCTGTGTCTGTCTGGGTCAACCTGTGAGTCTGGCTGTTTCATATTGATATTTTGGACTCAAGCCTTTCTAGCTTTCATATTTAGGGTTAGACTCACCTCAGACTGTAGATTGGTGAGTCACTGTTTTCCCTCCCTCTGCAGGGGGTTCTATGAAAGAACTGTTCCCTCGAAACCAGAACCTAGAGACTAGTGACGCAACAAGGTGAAACAAGGAAGTGAGTGGCAGTGGAATTCCAGTGTCTTATTAGTTTTTCTCTCCTTACTCCAGAACACTTTCACTTTATGACAGTTCTCTTCAGTTTCTTGTGATCTGGGCTGCCTGGCGTCTCCAGCCTAGTTTTAGCTTTGGGTGGAGCTACTATAATTTAAAAAAACAAACAACAACATTTGTCTGTTTAGAAGACGTTAATATGTTAACGTGGTTCGAGAATCAAAATAATGTTAAACGAGTGGGGTTATCACTCCCAGCTGGTTCCTGTTCTTTCCACACCTCCCCTAGTTTCCTGTGTATTTTTCCAGTGGTTTGTTATACAGATACTAGTATATATAAATATATATTGCTTTCTTTTTCCTTTCCTTACACAAAAGGAGGCACCCTCTATACATTCTATTCCATCCTGTATCTTGTTTATTTCATTTGATATGCCCTGGAGTTCTTTTCATATTGTTGGTGTGGCCCTGGCCGTTAGAATATTCTACCGTCTCCCCACCTCCTCCCCAGGCCCTCTGGGTTAAGGGGCATCTATTCTGTGGATTCAGAAGTGGCTGACACTAAAAAATTGGGTTTGTTTTTCACTTCTGTTAGCATTGAGGGGAGACCTTGGGGATCTCTAAACTCAGCCCAGCTTCCTCTCTAGAGGTTCAGGAAAGGGCTGAATGGCCACTTGTCAAATGTAACTGTGGAAGAAGTTTCATTGTCGTCAGAGGGTTGTGAGAATTAGAGTGAGTGGATACACACTGGGGTTTTCCAGGCACTGAAAACTCAGGGATCATCTGCCTGGGACTCCCTGATAAGCAGGGTTTCTGTCTAAAGTCCGCCTGGTGTCATGTGTTTTACAGTGTGGGGGTCAGATGGGAGGAAGCAGCTGGCTGGCCAGAAGTCTGATACCAGGGCCCTTGGAGTGAGCCCTGGGTAGGCAGGCACAGCCTGCTCTGTAATGAGTAGCTGGGTGGGGGAGGAGAGCCCAGCTGGTAGAACTGGAAATTCTGCTGAGAGAGGGCTGGAGGGAGCCGTGGAGTGAAAGCTCTCCTGTCCTGCAGAGCCATCATCACCACTTTCTGCTGCACTCAGAGGGCTGTGTCAGTTGACCCACGTCACTGAAAGTACAGCCAAGCCTGGATGTTTAGATTTAGCCCAGCCAGTCTTTGGCTCACACAGGCTTCCTCTTGCCCACACATTCCTTATCTGTCCCACCTCAACCCCCAGGAGTGAGTTCAGTCTCTACAGGGTGAGTGGTGGGAAGGACAGAGCCAACCAGGGGTGGAAGCCCTGGGTCCAGGCTCTAATTGCACTGTAATGTCAAATTCAATTGTTAATCCAACAAGCATTGGTGTTTACTATGTTCTGAGCACTGTGCTGAGATTAGAGATTAAAAAAATGAATAACCTCTGCTATTAAGAAACTCTGAGGGCAGTCAGGAATTTGTAACCATTAGCCAACAGCTGATGTTAGGTAAACTGTGAGCGTACTGTATCTGGGGGCTTTCTGAGGCTTTGGCTTATTCTGAGGCTGGTGGGTTCTGTGAGACTCATCTGCCTAGAGGGGAAGTTTGGATGAATTCTTAGAGAAAACCAGAGACTGGCTGGCTGGCTTCCTGGCTTCCCTCCTTTTCCTTCCTTCCTTTATTTGTTTGTTTTTAAATGGATCAAAACAAACTCGTTGCATGAAAACACCTTAAGGAAAATTCTAATGATTAACAGGATTGTATAGTGAAAACAAAGTTAATAAAGCAGTAGAAGGAAGTAGCTTTTCTGTTGTGGGTTTGACCTGTGTTTACAGGGACGGGTTGGTGGGTTCTGTCAGACATCTGGATGCCTCCACCCTCTGTGACCACCTTCTTATTAACACAACACTGCTTTGGTGGCAAAGCACAGCTCTAAGAACAGGGGAGGATACAATGTATCTTGTTTTCTGTTTCTAAGGAGTTATAGACATGTATTTACTAAGTAGAATACAGAGCACCATGCGTCAGGGGCTGTCATCGAAGTACAGAATGTTTGGGGAACGTAGAGAAAGCGTTACTTTTCAAAATGATAAAAATGCTTTATTAAGAAATGATAGATGTTCAATGCAGAAAATGGGAAGACAGGGATATAGAGAAAATAAAATCACATGCCATCCTGTTCTTTAGAGATAACACTGATTACTGTTTTATTCTTATCTTTCCTCTATGATTAATATGTGGTATAGCTGACCTATGCAAAATATATTGGAAAAAAATGAAATGGCTGTTTGATGTCATTAACTCTTCTTTAAGCCTTGGCCCTGTGGGCAGATATTCATTTAGGTCACACCAGCTCAACAGAAATCCATGCATACCAGTGTTTAAGCCAAGTTGTGTACTAAATTACTTTGAGCTATGGCCAGTTTGTCAGATTAGGTAGGAATTCCAGTGGGAAAAAACAAAACTGTGTTATAGATCCCTTCTCATTTAGATTATTAATGACTGAATATCAGTTTTAAATGAAATGGGTGATTAACTCCATGACAGAGGACAGGAACATAAATGTTCTATGTGTTCTGTGATGGTAGCGTACTATTGCAAACCATGGCCATATATGTATTTTTTCTTCCTTTTTTTTTGAGTAAGCAATGCTTTAAATAAAATCCATTCTATAGTATTATACTGTATGACTATCCTGTAACTTACTTTATTGTTCACTTTTTGCTGAGCATTTTTTTTTCTTTGCTGTATGATATAACATTAAATTGTCCTTGAATATACATCTCTAAGCTTACCTTTGATTATTTTCTTAGGTTATATTCCTAGAAGTTGAAGAGAGATTAATTTTGACTGGGGAAAGGTATAATGGATCAAGGGACACTGGACCAGAATCTTGAAGGATGAATCGTGTTTTGGTTCTCTGCTGGAGACACTGTGTAGTATAGTAGTTTTGGAGACTCAGAATCAGGCAGACTTGGGTTAAGATTCCCACCTCGTTTGCCGCTGTGTGATTTGGGACAACTATGAAAAAGCCTCGGTATTCTCATCTATAAAGTGGGATGATAACAATAATACTTGCCTTCCAGGGTTGTTTTCTTTCTCCTTGAAACATTTTTAATGAGACAATGCAATGCATATGCTCACACTTCTTCCTGCCTTTTTTCTCTCCTTGAAATTTATCAGACTCATATACAGGATCTTGATTGTAATCTCCTGTTTCTTACTCATCTGTTACTTCATTTCACCTTCAAAGTTTTATGTCATCATCCTGTGCTTCCTATTGTGTTCTTGTAACTCTTGATCGTTCTTCCTTCGTTTTTGCCTTTGCTTTTGCCTCCCCTTTCTGGCTATATTTTATTTTTCTTTGCTTCTTGTGATCTGATTTTTCTTTCCCCTTTATAACTCCCATTTCCCACTCTTTTTTCTTTAACTTAAAATATTCAATACATACTTGGTTGTTACACAAATGTAGAACATAGAAAAGTTGCCTGTATCCTCATCTCTCAGGTAATATGCACTGTCAAGGGTTTGGAATCTATTCTTAGAGATACCTTTACGTGTATACTAGGATTATTTTTCTGAATAAATTGATCTACCTTAACTTTTGGCATGGCAATATGGTTAGTTTTATTTGTTTGTTTTTATTTTTACTTAGTTGTATAATTTATTGTACCCTTGAGCCAGGTTACCTGGTTAGAATCCTAGCTCTACCTCCTACTAGCTTTGAGACCTTGAGCACATTACTTATTTCTGTGCTCCAATTAATGCATATGTAAGGTGGGAGCAATAATAATATTTATTTCATAACATTATTACAAGGATTAAATGGAACCTGTAAGGGCTCAGAAGAGTATCTGGTACATAGTATTCAAGAAATGTTAGCTGCTATTATCTTATTATTCATGCTGTTTTTTAACTTATTTGGTCATGCTCAGTAACTTCTGTCTAGAATTTGGATATAATTAATTAAACCTTTCAGAGGACAAACCTTGAAGAGGCCTTGTTTAGTTTTGTTGGGCTTCCCTGGTGACTCAATAGTAAAGAATCCACCTGCCAATGCAGGAGACCCAGATTTGATCCCTGACCTGGGAAGATCCTACCTGCTGTGGAGCAACTAAGCCCATGGGCCACAACTGCCGAGCCTGAGCACCTTCGAGCCTGTGCTCCGCAAAGTAGCCCCTGCTCACCAAAACTAGAAAAAAGCCTATGCAGCAATGAAGACCCAGCACAGTCAAAAGTAAATAAAATTATATGTTTAGAAAAGGATGGGATAGAGGGTCCCCAGGGTCCCTTCCAAAAAAAAAAGTTCTGTTGGTTTTTTTAAAAAAAATTATTTTACCAAGGTATATTTTGCATGCAACATTATTTTAGTTTCAGATGTACAAAATAATAATATAACAATTATATTTATTGAAGAATGATCACCACAATAAATGTACATCTGTCATCATACATAGTCATGAAATTTTTTTTCCTTTTGATAGAATTTTTAAGATTTACTCTCTTAGCAACTTCTAAATATGCAATACAGCATTATTCACTATAGTTACCGTGTTGTGCATCATATCCCATGACTTAGTTATTTTCTAACTGAAAGTTTGTACCTCTTGATCCTCTTCACTCATTTTTGCCCCCAACCCTCTCCTTGCCTCTGGGAAGCATCCAGTCTTTTTTCTGTGTCTGTGAGCTTGGAGTTTTTTTGTTTGTTTCTGATCCCATATATAAGTAACATCATATGGTATTTGGACTTTCTCTGATTGACTTAATTCACTTCACATAATGCCCTTAAAGCCCATCCCTGTTGTCACAAACGGCAAGATTTCATTCTTTTTAATGACTCAGTGATAGTCCATTGTGTATTATGTGCATTCTTAAGCCTCCGGCTAACTCTGCTGGCCCCAGTGTGAAGGGAAAGAGGGGATGTCTGTACTGGAATCAAGTGCCGCTGAGACTCAGATGAGGCCTGTGAGTGCAGGAGCCTGGATTCCAGCTCAGAGTTGTGTGGAGGACAAGGGATCCTTAGCCTTTGAGTCCTTGTAGGACTGGGCAGGAATTGGGGGCAGAGACTGAGAGGAAAACAACTGTCAGGAAGGTAACTTGCATCTTGTTTTCTCCTTAGATTTGCTGTTAGTCGCTAAGTCATGTCTGATTCTTGTGACCCCATGGACTGTAGCCCATCGGGCTCCTCTGTCCATGGATTCTTAAGCAAGAACAACTGGAGTGGGCTGCTGTTTCCTACTCCAGGGGATCTTCCCAACCCAGGGATCAAAGCTGCGTCTCTTGCGTCTCCTGCATTGGCAGGTGGATTCTTCTTTGCCACCTGGGTAGAGAGAGCCCCAGATCATATGATATTTCTACATTTAACTTTTTGAAGAACCCCATACTGTTTTCTATAGTGACTGTATCAATTTACAGTCCCACCAACATGATGTTTGCATGAGGGTTCCCTTTCCTCCATGTCTTCACCAGCATTCGCTGTTTCTTGTCTTTTCTGGGGTTAGGGAGCGTGCTGGTGCAGTTTGTGGAATCTTAGTTCTTTGATCAGGAATCAAACCCATGGCCCCTGCAGTGGAAGCAAGGATCTCTAACTACTGGACCACCAGGAAATCTATTTCTTGTCTTTTTTGATAACAGCCATTCTAACAAGTGTGAGGTGGTATCTCATGGTTTTTGATTGGCATTCCCTGATAATTAATGATGTTGAGCATCTTTTCATGTACCTGTTGGCCATCTGTATGTCTGTCTTCCTTGGAAAAATGTCTATGCAGATCCTCTGACAGTTTTTAAAGTAGATTGTTTAGGTGTGGTTTGTTTGTTTGTTTGAACTATGATTTGTATGAGTTCCTTATACATTTTAGATATTAATCCCTTATAAGTTAAGTGAGTTGCAAATATTTTATCCCATTCTCTAGGTTGCATTTTTAGCTTTTTTTTTTTTTTTAACAAATTTAAATTTTATTTATTTATTTGGGCATGCTGTGTGGCATGTGGGATCTTAGTTCCTGGACCAGGGATCAAACCCTTGCCTCCTGTCTTAGAATCATGAGTCTTACACTGCAGGCAAGACCCACCTTTTCATTGTGTTGGTGGTTTCCTTTGCTGTGCAGCATGTTGATTCTTTCAGTCTTCATGTCATCGTGCGTACTTGAGTCAAGGCTGGAGTGACTGGGGATTCAGCCAGAATGCCCATTGCTGATGTCCAATTTGAAACTTTGTATTGGTCTGCTTGGGATGCCATAACAAAATACCAAAGGCTAGGTAGCTTGAACAGCACTAATTTATTTTCTCACAGTGCTGGAGCCCAGAAGTCCAAGATCACGGTGCTGGTAGGGATGGTTTCCTCTGAAACCTCTCTTTGACTTACAGTGGCCACCCTCTTGCTGCCTCTTCACCTGGTCATTCCCTCTGTGGCATGAGCACCCTTAGTGTCTCTTTGTAGAACACCACCAATCAGATTGGATTAGGGCACGTCCTAAGGGCCTCATTTTAACAATTGTATCATCCTTAAAGGGCTTGTGTCCAAATACAGTTACTTTCTGAGGTTAGGGCTTTCATATATGAATTTTGAGGGAATACAGTTCAATCCTTAAACACCAGAAACCATTTTGAAGATTTGGCAGAAAGAGCAATGATCTAGTCAGGTGTCTCTTCAGATGACTTGGGCTTGGGCTTACTTGGGTTGCTCTTGTGATCATGAAAAAAACAGGTTTTTTTGTTTGTTTATCAATATTTAGAAAAATGTTAATTTAAGCCTCTGCAGTGGTGACTTCAACCTTGACTCTTAGCTCCGTACTGATGAAAGTGACCTGCTTGGCAATCTCAGGACTGTGTAGGTCATTGAGTTGCATATGGCTCCTCATCTGGAATCAGTCTCAGATATTAGAACTTTCACCACAAGGGGTTTTCCTTGTAGTTATTCTCAGGGTTTTGGTAGGCGTCCGAACCCGTCCTTACACTTTGAGATTCTTTCCCTTTGGGCCTCTGGTCAGGTCAGCACATACCTTCTCCAAAGACTTCACGTTGCAGCTGGTGAGGGTAATTCTAATCCTGTGAATTATCAGCTCTGGCTCCACAGGGGTCTTTCTGTATCTTCAAAAGCCATGACTGTGGCTGTGGGGCTTCCTGCAGGCTGCTTCCTTGGCGAGAGCAGACAGTAAGGCAGGGAGCAGGAGCAGGTAACTCCAGGCTCTGCTGCAGCAGCAGCCGTTTTCCTCAAAGAGCTGGGGGTGTTTTAAATGGATTCACATCTTTTGTCCATTTCCCCACATTTTTAGACCTTTCATTAGAAAACCTTCTGGCACTTCTTCCACTTTTGGCTCTGCACACTTCTCCTGGATGCAGGAAACCACCTCTACCATTGTGCAGGCAGACAAACCTACAGCTTTGAAGCTAGTGTTTTGAATCAGGTTTTTTTTTGGGGGGGGGGTGCCTCATCTGTCAACTTGAAAAATGGTCTTATCTTAACAAGTAGATGTTACAGTGAATGATTTGCTCTGACCTGATTTGTTAAGGCTCTGTGTTGTTCAATATCATTTTGTACCAATTTGTACTTACGCTAAGTGATGAGAAAGAATGATAGATTAACATATAGTTCCTGCTCCTTTGGGAGTTTACTGCCTGATAGGGGAGACCTACAGGCACAGAGATGAACCCACTCCAGTGTTCTTGCCTGGAGAATCCCAGGGACTGGGGAGCCGGGTGGGCTGCCGTCTATGGGGTTGCACAGAGTCGGGCCCGACTGAAGTGACTTAGCAGCAGCAGCAGGCACATAGATGATGTCATTATAACATAGGAAGCGCTTTGACAGTGTTTTGCATGGTGTAGTGGAAGCCTAGGAAGGAGACGGAGGAAGGATTGGGAGTGGGGTAAGTCATTTTCCGGAAAATAATGTGGATGAATATCTGCTGGCGAGATGAAGAAAGAGGGGAAAGGGTATTCTGCATGGCAGGAATAACATGAGCAAAAGCAGAGGTTGTGAAACTCTTTGCTGGGAATTTTAAATAGTTTTGTATTGCTGGGGGGTAAATTGCAAGAGTAGAGAGGGTGATGAAGATGATAAACTTATCACCAGGTTGGGTTTTGCTAGAACTATTGCCTGGCTGAAAAATTTGGATTTTATCTTACAGGCAATGTGGAATCACTGGAAGCTTGAAGCAAGTGTGAGATCTGAACTTTCCAGAAGGCTGTATAGTGTAGCCCAGTCTCTGGAACTGGACTTCTTTGGTTTGAATCTGTAGCTCTTAGTTTCCCCATGTAGAAAAGAGATGATAATAACAGTATCATCCAACCCCTAAGGTTGTTGTAGGGATTAAATGGTAGTCCATGTAATATGCTTATAGCAGTGCCTGGCATGTAGTACGTGCTCAATAAAAGTTAACTCTTTCTCCAGCAGTGGGGTGGAGGATAGATGTGAGTGGGTCAAGATTAAAGAAGGCAGAGAAAACAACTGAAAGACTAAATGCAATTCTCCAGATGACGATTTTGAGTTCTGGTGCTGGAGAAGATTCTTGAGAGTCCCTTGGATTGCAAGGAGATCAAACCAGTCAATCCTAAAGGAAATCAATCCTGAATATTCATTGGAAGGACTGATCCTGAAGCTGAAGCTCCAATACTTTGCCACCTGATACGAAGAGCAGACTCATTGGAAAAGACCCTGATGCTGGGAAAGATTGAGGGCAAGAGGAGAAGGGGGTGTAATTTCAGGTTGAGAGCCAAAGAGGTACTGAAGTAGACTGAACAGTGGACACGCATGTTGGGTCGCAAACAGTATGTGTAGACTACTTCTTTAAGAAGTTTGGGGGAAAAAAAGAAGTTTGGAGAAGAAGGGAGGAAAAAGTTGTAACCAGAGAGGGGTGCAAGGTTAAGTGAAAGTTTTCTGTACATGAAGGCACCAAAAATCTACTGATACCTTTGACTCTGTAACTTTTCTTGTTGTGAACTTAAGGGTAAATTAAACATCACAATGGAAAAGGTGAAATTTTCTTCTGTTTTGGTTTACCATATTCATTATCAATAGTAGGACATTTGTATGTATGTACATTATGCCAAGTATACTCAGATGGTAATTAATCTGCCTGCAGTGTGGGAGACCCAGATTTGATCCCTGGGTTGGGAAGATCCCATGGAGAAAGGAATGGCTACTAACTCCAATATTCTTGCCTGGAAAATTCCATGGACTGAGGAGCCTGGCAGTGTTCCATGGAGCCTGGCAGACGAGCCTGGCAGAGTCCATGGGGGTCACAAAGAGTTGACACGACTGAGCGACTAACACACATACAATATGCCAAGTATAGGTCCAAGGTTAAATGCAAAAGGGAGGTTGTGATGCAGTAAAGGAAAATATAAAATAGATGAGAATGGATGTGGAAATCGTGGGTGTTGTTACGTAGCTGGGGTGTGATGAGGAAAAGTCCTCAACTCTGCTGGTCTATACATGGTGGTTCTAGAAAAGAGTCAGTCTTTCTAAGGCTAAGTCACAGTGATAGAGGAGAGATGGTTTGGTGGGCTGGATTGTAAGCATTTTTTCAGAAGTATTTACATTTACTTATATGCCTTACTTTGAAGTCAGAAAAAGAAGTGTGTACAGAAGGACCTCTGGACAGATGATACAATAAGGCTTAATACCTATTGGGTGCTTCCTGTTGGCCAGACACTCTTATAAGCCCTTTATTTGTAGTAACTTGTTTAACTCTCAACAACAGCTCTTTGATGTGGAAACTGTTATTATCCCCATTTTACAAATGGGCAGACTGAGGTTCAAAGTGGCTTGCCCGGGTCACACAAATTATAAGTAACAGAGCTGGGATTTGAATGCAGGTAGGCTGGTTCCAGAGGCTTGTTCTGGAATGAGAAGGGGACCGTGGATCAGGATGACTGGGGTGTCCTGCAGTCACCAGGAAGGAAGGACACGGTGGCTGGACTTGCCTCATGGTGCAATACGCAGTCACAGTAGAACTCTGAGCATTGCAGTCAGGTCATGGGGGAAGTCATCAGCAGTGCCTGCGTCAGAGGAAGGTGGGAAGGCCATGAGGTAAAGGGCCCCGTATTTTAAATAAGAGGAGAGAAGCCTGTACTAGGTAGTAGCAGTCAGATTTCATGAGAAGGGGAAGATGCCTGTTGTCCAGTGGGTTTGTGAATCTATGTGGCGGTGTCATTCCTGAACACGCTCTAGATCTGATGATCTGAGAGGACTCAAAAAAGAACTTTGGCTAAAGTTAGAAGTAGGGCAGAAATAATCATCAAATTCATGTGCTGTGATTTATTTATTTGTCTTCTTTTAGGTGGCCTTTTATTTCAAGGGCTAGTTTTTAGCTTAATTAGAAGCTGTTCTTCATTTGGGTGGTGTCATAGGTTGGCTTCTTGGGAAGCTGACTCTTGAGATGTCAGTTACTGTACTAAGACTTTTATTAGGGAGTGCTCTTGGGATCCACACCTATGGCCAGGAAGCAGGATTGGGCAGAGGGAGAAGTTGAGCTGTACTGTAGTCCCAGCAAGGTCTCAGCCTTGTGCACAGGAAACTCTGAAGCAGGAATCGGCCTTCACTGTTGTCCCAGGTTGGGGAGGTAGGACAATGGAGCTGGGGCTTTATATGTCCTCACCACACCCCACATTTTTTTTGATCACATGGCATGTGGGATCTTAGTTCCCTCACCAGGAATTGACCCCGCTTCCCCTGCATTGGAAGCACAGTGTCTTAACCACTGGACTACCAGGAAAGTCCCCAAAAGTCAGTTCTTGCTGGTTCTCTCTCTCTATTTTTGGCCACAGGGCTGGCTGGATCTCAGTTCCCCAGTCATGTATTGAATCCAAGCTACAGCAGGGAAGTCCAGAATCCTAGCTCCCCCTCCTCTCCATCAGGCATTGGATGCTGCTGCCCTGACCCTGTTCTGCCTGGTAGGAGGCATGCCCCTGGGCAGGTGTTCTGGTTACCCTCAGAGAGGGATGACAGCTGCAGGCTTTCTTCTGGCAAGTAGTCCAGCAGCCAGGACAAGTCTTTCATTCCTGAAGAGAGATCTGGTTTTGAGTATCTCAGTGCACATCTCAGGTAGCAAATTATAAAATTTGAGAATCTTAAAAACAAACAAAAAAAATTCCCATCATCAAAGCAGAGAAAGTTGACTTGGGCAAAAAATCAAAACGTTTTACTATCTGCATCCTTGATGAGAACTGAATCAGAGAACTTCCATATCCTCAGGTTTCAATTTAGTAAAGGTTATATGCTTTAATTTCTGTGTCTGTTGTTACATTTGATTATAGATTTGACTTTGAAATGTAGTGCCAAATATACAGACACAAAATAATATTATTAGAAGTAATTTAGAGATAAAATGGACCTGACTTTTAAAGCAATCATATTTTAGTACATAGTTTGCCTCCATTAAGGTGTGTGTTCTCAGTCGTGTCTGACTCTTGGCGACCCCACCAACTGTAGCCCTCCAGGCTTCTCTGTCCATGGGATTTCCTAGGCTAGAATACTGGAGTGGTTTGCCACTCCATTATTTGCCTCCTTCAGGGGCTCTTCTTGACCCAGGGATCGAACCTGTGTCTTCTGCATTGGAAGGCAGATTCTTTACCATTGAGCTACCTGGGAAACACTGCCTGCATTAAACCAGTGGCTTTTCTTAAAAGCAGCATGGTGTATAAAAGTATGCTATAATAAAGGAGATAAAAAGTATGGTATAATAAAGGAGTTATAGGAGTAACCTGTATGCTCATCACAGCTCTGTCATTTCCTAGCTATGAAAACTTGGATCCTCCACTTAACCTTTTAGACATGCAATTTTTTCATCTATAAAATGGGAGAGAGAATACTTAGCCTGGCTAATTCAGTGTTGTTGTATCAAATTGAAATAAATTACGTAAAAATACTCTCTAAATACTTAAGTCAGAAAAGAAAGGAAGAAAGAAAGAGGGACTTCCTTGGTGGTACAATGGATAAGAATCCTCCTGCCGAGAGAGGGGACCTGGATTTGATCCCTGATCTGGGAAGACTCCAAATGCTGTGGAGCACCTGAGCCCGTGTTCCCCAACCACTGAGCCTCTGCTGCACATCAAGAGACGCCTCTGACGAGAAGGCCGTGCACTGCACAGTGAAGGGAGCCCAACTCAGCAGTCAGAGAAATCCACATGCAGCAGCAAAGACCCTGTGCCACCAAGTAGAAATACATTTATTACAAGAAAAGAGAAAGAAACAGGAAAAAGAACCTAGGCTTCCCTGTCCATCACCAACTCCTGGAGTTTACTCAAACTCATGTCCATCGAGTCGGTGATGCCATCCAACCATCTCATCCTCTGTCATCCCCTTCTCTTGCCTTCAATCTTTCCCAGCATCAGAGTCTTTTCAAATGAGTCCATTCTTTGCATCAGGTGGCCAAAGTATTGGAGTTTCAGCTTCAGCATCAGTTCTTCCAATGAATATTCAGGACTGATTCCTTTAAGATTGACTGGTTTTATCTCCTTGCAGTCCAAGGGGTTCTCAAGAGTCTTCTCCAACATCACAGTTCAAAAGAATCAATTCTTCAAGCACTCAGCTTTCTTTAAGATCCAACTCTCACATCCATATATGACTACTGAAAAAACCATAGGTTTGACTAGATGGACCCTTCTTGGCAAAGTAATGTCTCTTTTTAAATAAACTATCTAGGTTGGTCATAGCTTTTCTTCTGAGGAGCAAGTGTGTTTTAATTTCATGCCTGCAGTCACCATCTGCACTGACTTTGGAGCCCCAAAATATAAAGTCTCTCACTGTTTCCATTGTTTCCCCATCTATTTACCATGAAGTGATGGGACCACATGCCATGATCTCAGTTTTCTGAATGTTGACTTTTAAGCCATCTTTTCCACTCTCCTCTTTTACTTTCATCAAGAGGCTCTTTAGTTCTTTGCTTTCTGCCATAAGGGTGGTGTCATCTGCATATCTGAGGTTATTGATATTTCTCCCGGCAATCTTGATTTCAGCTTGTGCTTCAACCAGCCCGGCATTTCTCGTGATGTACTGTGCATATAAGTTAAATAAGCAGGGTGACAATATACAGCCTTGATGTACTCTTTTCCCGATTTGGAACCAGTCTGTTGTTCCATGTCCGGATCTAACTATTTCTTCTTAACCTGCATACAGATTTCTCAGGAGGTGGGTCAGGTGGTCTGGTATTCCCATCTCTTTCAGAATTTTCCACAGTTTATTGTGATCCACACAGTCAAAGGCTTTGGCATAGTCAATAAAGCAGAAGTAGATGTTTTTCTGGAACTCTCTTGCTTTTTCGATGATCCAGCGGATGTTGGCAATTTGATCTCTGGTTCCTCTGCCTTTTCTAAATCTAGCTTGAGCATCTGGAAGTTCACAGTTCATGTACTGTTGAAGCCTGGCTTGGAGAATTTTGAGCATTACTTTACTAGTGTATGAGATGAGTGCAATTGTGCGGTAGTTTGAACATTCTTTGGCATTGCCCTTCTTTGAGATTGGGATGAAAACTGACCTTTTCCAGTCCTGTAGCTGCTGCTGAGTTTTCCAAATTTGGTGGCATATTGAGTGCAACACTTTCATAGCATCATCTTTTAGGATTTGAAATAACTCAACTGGAATTCCATCACCTCCACTAGCTTTGTTTGTAGGAATGCTTCCTAAGGCCCACTTGACTTCACACTCCGGGATATCTGGCTCTAGGTGAGTGATCACACCACTGAGGTTATCTGAGTCAGGAAAATCTTTTTTGTATAGTTCTTCTGTGTATTCTTGCCACCACTTCTTAATATGTTCTGTTTCTGTTAGGTCCATACCATTTCTTTTTTTGGGGGGTGGGGCATGCCATTTCTGTCCTTTACTATGCCTATCTTTGCATGAAATATTCCCTTGGTATCTCTAATTTTCTTGAAGAGATCTCTAGTCTTTCCCATTCTGTTGTTTTCCTCTATTTCTTTGCATTGATCACTGAGGAAGGCTTTCTTATCTCTTCTTGCTATTCTTTGGAACTCTGCATTCAGATGGGTATATCTTTCCTTTTCTCCTTTGCCTTTAGCATCTCTTCTTTTCTCAGCTATTTGTAAGGCCTCCTCAGACAGCCATTTTGCCTTTTTGCATTTCTTTTTCTTGGGGAAGGCTGTACAATGTCACGAACCTCCATCCATAGTTCTTCAGGCACTCTGTCTATCAGATCTAATCCTTTGAATCCATTTGTCATTTTCACTGTATAATCATAAGGGATTTGATTTAGGTCATACCTGAGTGGTCTGAAGTGGTTTTTCCCACTTTCTTCAATTTAAGTCTGAATTTGGCAATAAGAAGTTTATGATCTGAGCCACAGTCAGCTCCCAACCTTGTTTTTGCTGACTGTATAGAGTGTCTCCATCTTTGGCTGCAAAGAATATAATCAGTCTGATTTTGATATTGACCATCTGGTGATGTCCATGTGTAGAGTTGTCTCTTGTGTTGTTGGAAGAGGGTGTTTGCTATGACCAGTGTGTTCTCTTGGCCAAACTCTGTTAGCCTTTGCCCTGCTTCATTTTGTACTCCAAGGCAAACTTGCCTGTTACTCCAGGTATCTCTTGATTTCCTACTTTTGCATATTCAGTTATATGAGTAATTTAATAAAGGAAAAATATACTTGCATTGAACAGATGTGCTTGCATTTATCTAAGAAAGACAGGATTTGACTAAAGCATCCTTCATCAGTTTGGGCTTGGAAAGCATAATTGAGAGTAACTATGCAAGTGCGGGTTGATAACTGTATCACATCCCAGAGTCCTCGTGCTGGCGCTTGTTTTGGAGTGTGTCGGCCCCTCCTGTGAACCTGCTGCCTGTCTCACCTCCTCTCAACCCCACCACACACACCTTTTCTTTCCCTTTTCCTTTGGGCAAGAGTGAAAATGAAGTTGCTCAGTCATGTCCGACTTTGCAACCCTATGGACTGTAGCCCACCAGGTTCCTCTGTCCATGGGATTTTCCAAGGAATAATACTGGAGTGGGTTGCCATTTCCTCCTCCAGGGGATCTTCCCGACCCAGTGACTGAGATTCTCTTGAGGTGATCTAAGCCCACTTCTGGTCCAGGACCAGCTGTGTGATCTTACACATGTTTCTTTACTTTAGTTCCTCATGTAAAACTGGGATGATAATACTTGTCCTGCTGATCTGTCATGCTTGTTTCAAGGATCAAACGAAGTAATGTATGTGAAAACACCTTAAAAAGCACAAAGCGCCCTCCAAATGCTGAGTATTGTTACCCTATTACTGCTCCTTCCTTTTCTTCCCTCCCTTGCCTCCAGCTTTCTGGCTTCCTGCCAGGATTGTCTGACAAGTGACAACAATTATTTGCTGAGAAGCTTTCTCTGAACCATGAAATGTCATTTGGGAAACTGTTCTTGGACTGGTTGGAACTAATTAGATTACTGGTAGTCACAGAGGGAAATTTTTTTTTTTTAATGAAGGACATTGCTTTAGAAATAAATTTTTTTGTTTCAAATTGATTAAACAAGTGTTGGCCTGCAGTTTAGCAAAGAACATTTGAAGAAGATGGTGAGAGGGTGTGAAATCTGAGAGGAGTTTGGATCTCTTGAATCCCTTGACCTTGAGATCTCAGCACAGAGGGTCCCAGCTCCAGATGCTCCATCAGCTGGGACTGCTCTTCCCTCTCCCTGGCATTTCTCTGCCCACTCCTGATGGACCTACCTCTCTTCTTCTCAGGCTTCCTGGCATTGGGCAGGGGTGCGGTGCAAACTTATGAACCGGTAGTCAGAGTTCCTGAGAATAAACGTGAGTTGGGAGGGGCTGTGGGGGATGGTGGGGGCTGGGGTGAGAGGGAGGTGAGCAGGGGCAGAGCTTTGGGGAACATCGAACCCACGTGGTGCTTTGGGTCCATTTGCTGCTGCTCCTTCCTCCCACTCACTTGGATTCTGTCTGCAGCTGCCAAGCTGTCCTGCTCCTACTCGGGCTTCTCCTCGCCCCGTGTGGAGTGGAAGTTTACCCATGGGGATATCAGAGGTCTCGTTTGCTATAACAACAAAATCACAGGTGAGTCTCTCCATCTCCTTGCTGACCGCCTACTTGTAGATGGATTGGTGGTGCTTGGATTCCAGCAGAGGGGCCCACCTTGGGGCTCAAGTCTCCAGGGCCTTCCCATCGCCCTTGTTGGGGGAAGAAGGGAGCCCCTGTGCCTTGGGTACTACCGTCACCAGCTTCTCTCAGCTCTCCAGCTCTCTCTGCCCCTGCTTCCTCTCTCCTGGCAGCTTCCTATGAGAACCGAGTTAGCTTCTTGGATGGTGGCATCACCTTCCAGTCTGTGACCCGGAAAGACACGGGGATGTATACCTGTATGGTCTCTGATGAAGGCGGCAACACCTATGGGGAGGTCACAGTCCAGCTCATCGTGCTCGGTACGTGCCACAGGTCCATGTGGGTTGCAGTCGGTTGCTTCCCTAAACCCTTAGCAGGCTCCGCTAAGCTTCAGAGCTCACCAGTAGTGAGCATGCTTGTGGCAGGTTGCGGGTGGGGCAGGGAGGAGGGTATTCACAGTCCTGGTGCTGCCAGAGAATGATAAGCTCCGGGTCAGGGGGAAACTAAGGGCGCAGGAAGGGAGGAAGGCCAGAGCTGATGGATGGGGGCATCATGCTTCTGCCTTCAGGCCGCCCTCCCACCCTTGTGACCAGTCCCTTCTCTTCCTCCCCAGTGCCTCCATCCAAGCCTACGGTCAACGTCCCCTCTTCTGTTACCATTGGAACCCGAGCAGTGCTGACCTGCTCAGAGAAAGACGGTTCCCCACCGTCTGAATACAAGTGGTTCAAGGATGGGATAGAGATGCCCGTGGAACCCAAGAGCAACCGAGCCTTCAGCAACTCTTCCTATACCCTGAACCCCAAGACAGGGGAGTTGGTATGGATGTGTGTGTGTTAGCTGCTCAGTCCTGTCCGACTCTTTGCGACCCCATGGACTGTAGCCTGCCAGGCTCCTTTGTCCATGGAATTCTCCAGGCAAGAATACTGGAGTGGATTGCCATTTCCCTCTCCAGGGGATCTTCCCGACCCGGGGACCAAACCTTCGTCCTCCTGCATTGCAGGCAGTGCAGATGGGGTTGGGGTAAAAGGTGTGTGTGATGGGGTGCAGGGTTATAGAAGCTCTGAAGGTGGGAAAAAGCAAGCAACAAGGTAACTTTGGCATGAGGGTCAGGAGACATAAAAGAGAGGTAAGTGACTTCTTCAAGCAGGAAGCCAATTCATCTTCTGCCCTCTAGACCTTTGATCCCGTGTCGGCCTCTGATACTGGAGATTTCACTTGTGAGGCGCAGAATGGCTATGAGTCACCCATGAGGTCGGACACCGTGCACATGGATGCTGGTGAGTGAGGGGGTGGCTGGGGCTTGAGCTTGGATCTGGGGTGGGGATTGGGGTCTGCTTTCCATCCTGGCCTTGTGGTGCTGTCAGTGCAGTGAAGGTGTCTTAAGGTGCCTGACCTCTCTCTTGTGTCCCATAGTGGAGCTCAATGTCGGGGGCATCGTGGCAGCTGTCCTCGTAACGCTCATTCTCCTGGGAGCCTTGATTTTTGGCATCTGGTTCAGCTATAGCCGAGGCTACTTTGACAGTAAGTATTTGCCCTCAAAGGTGGATCCTCCCTGTTTCAGGGCCTGGTTCTTGAGTGCCACCTGAGTGCCAACCTGGTACTGAGCCTTTGTGTGCTGGGCTACCTCCTGGGAAGCACGGGTCACCCATGTCTCAGGGCCACACACTGGGTTCCCCATCTTCTTTTGCTGTGCTGTCTTCTACTCTGCTGACACTCATGGTCCCATTTCTTGTCTTTCAGGAGCAAAGAAAGGGTACGTGAGCTGCTGTCCAGGGGCTCTCTGAGGTTGAGATCGTGGTTATGTATGGTTTGAAGCTGAGATGTGCCCAGGGGAAGAGGTTGGAGGGGGAAGGCAACCAGCCTGGTGGGGAGAACATCTGGATTTCTACCACTGTCCACTGCGGTCCCACGCTTGTCCTTTCTCCCTCCACCCAAACCTCCCCGCCGAGAGCTCCGTGCGCCCGTGCAGTTCTCAGTCCTGGCCTCTAACGTTAGTGAGTGGAGGTTAAGGAGAGGGGCTGGGACTGAGTGTCTCTATCTTCTGCCTTGTCTTAGGACCTCCAATAAGAAGGTCATTTACAGCCAGCCCAGTGCTCGAAGTGAAGTGAGTATGCCTGCCCTGGGTGGGGAGGGCCCCCTGGCTGGAGTCGGGGGTTTCCAGCCTGTGTTTGCATGTATTCTGGGGATTATCTAGCAGCTAAAGAAGACTGTAGAGAGCTGACTTGGATGTTTTATTTCTCCAGCGGGAGTTCAGGCAGACCTCGTCCTTCCTGGTGTGACCCTGGTCCGGCTTCTCTCCTGTCCTCAGTGCTTGCCTTACTCAGGTGCTACCAGACTCTGGCCCCTGATGTCTATAGTTTCACAGGATGCCTTATTTGTCTTCGAACCCCATCAGGGGCCCCCACTTTTATCTTAGGTTGTGTTTTGTAATAATTTCAGCCATGTGCACCTTCCTGCCTTTCCCACCACTGCTGAGTGGCCTGGGACTTGTTTAAAGCCTTCTTGTCCCAGCCCTACAAGGGATCAGAGAGAAGTCCTGACTCATGCCTGCTGACCACAAGTAGACCACAGGAGCAGTGGGGTCCTCACTGCCCCCTGCATGTAGTGGTTCTCAGATGGGACTCTGGAGCCTGGCTTCTTGACTCTTCCCTGCCATGCTGAGGACGGGTAACAGCTGTTCTAGAGTCGGGGCTGGAGACTGGGAGCAGCTGAAATGGTTGTTTGGAAACAAAGTCAAGTCTCTTCCACCTCTGCAGCCCACTTTCTTCTGTCTTCCATGGGAAGTGCCACTGGGATCCTCCTGCACCATCCTCTTCCCGAACACAAGCAGACTGACAGCTATGTCTGTAGGGAAAACAAGAACTTTTTTTGTGGGAAGCCTAGTAAACTTTCAGAACACACGGAGAGAAGAGTTTTTAAACCACTGATCTACAGAAAGGAAAGCTGCAGTGGGTAGCTCAAGCTATCACCCTTCTCTTGGTTGGAACAACTTGACCTGCCCTTTTAAGATATGTCTGCAGGGTTATGGAAGTTTGTGTAGCAGTCAGTTCTGCTGAACATGTGTGTGTGTGTGTGTGTGTGTGTGTGTGTGTTTGTGGTCTTAGCTCTATGTTGAACTCGAGTGTTCCAGAGTCCTCTTGTGGGGGGAGGAGAGCCCCTGGGTTCTACTTGATCTGACTCATCCAGTGAACGAAGCCTACCCTCCCACCTCTGCCAACCCAGATGCACTAGTAGACTTCCCAGAGGCTACAGGAAAAGCTGCTCCAGAGGCTGAGGCAGGATTTCTCAAATCCTTTGGAGAACCACTTCTTTAGTAGTAGTTTAAAGTCTACCCGGAGAAGGCAATGGCACCCCACTCCAGTACTCTTGCCTGGAAAATCCCATGAGCGGAGGAGCCTGGTAGGCTGCAGTCCATGGGGTCGCGAAGAGTCAGACATGACTGAGCGACTTCACTTTCACTTTTCACTTTTATGCACTGGAGAAGGAAATGGCAACCCACTCCAGTGTTCTTGCCTGGAGAATCCCAGGGATGGGGTCGCACAGAGTCAGACATGACTGAAGTGACTTAGCAGTAGCAGTAAAGTCTACTACTACTTTATTTAGAGGATAGGTGTAAGTGAGAGCAGGAGAGAGTGGGGTAGACACACCTGTCCCTGCTTTCCTCATCCCATCTGGACCCTTCTTTGCCCTTGAATCTATTCCTCCCTTTCCCCAGCAGTCTATTTATTAACTAGCAAGAGGGCAAATAAGGGATCTTCTAGGATTGATTTTGCTAATTTTTTTGAGGATACCGAGCACCATTTCACCATATTCTGTACCCTTATCTGACAGTCCCTCCCAGAACTGAGTTTTCTTTTCATCCAGGTTCAGAAGGAAAAACAAAAAACAAATCATATCGTCACGCACCAATAAAAAGTAAGCTGTCCAGATGGAAATAAAATCTAATTAGGCAATAAAAGTAGAGATTGTGAAACGGTTCAGTACGAATGAAATTTTCAAAGTATGTTTCAGTTTCCTGGTTGGGAGACAGGGTGGGAAGGATGGGGGGTGGGTGGGTAAAGGGCACAGGGAGGCAGAGGTGAATCATTGCTCTTGCAAGTCTGGAGCAAATGGTCCGTCACTCCCTAGGTCCCTTGTGAGGAGTATGAGTCAGTGATTACCAGCCTTGGTATTTACTTCTCCAGCTAACAACAGCCCCTTTGAGTTGGAAAACACCTTATCTGCTTTCATTCTAGAATGTTAAAACTAATTTTTGTAATAAATGTTTATTTTTCACATTGAGTTTGTTTAAATCCTGAAGTTCTAGCTTTAAAGAATTGGGACTCTCAGAATGACTTCAACATTCAATAATTTTCCCTGTAGTCTTTTATTTAAGATACCAGGGATATCCTTCTACAGAATCTGGTGGTTAGATTTCAGTTTAACTTACCATTGGAGAAGGAAATGGCAACCCACTCCAGTATTCTTGCTTGGAAAATCCCATGGGTGGAGGACCCTGGCAGGCCACAGTCCATAGGGTTGCAAAGAGTTGAATACTTCACTTAAACTTACCATTAGACTGTACTTGAATGGTAATGCTTCAAATGAATATAATCTATATTAAAAGGAGGCTTGGGGTTGGAGAACAGGGTGATTCCATAGAGATTAGTGTTTTAAACATGGACACAACCTGATTAGAGATAAAATGACTGAACATTAAGGATGTGTTTGTTGTCCCTGTATTAATAGGATTTGCAGATCAGGTGAGGGTGGGGAAAGTGGGAACTGGATTGGTCCATTTCTGCACGCTGGGGCACGGGACAGCTCAGTAAAGGAGATAAATGAAGAAAGTACAACTTGCACTTTAAAAATCTCTAATTTTGCAATCTGTTGTCCCTTCCTTGGTACTAACTGTAAAAACCTAGTATGAAATGGAACTTTTCTAAGAAGAGGAATTTGTAATTTTTTTCTTTATTTGGCCACACTGGAGCTTGTGGAATCTTAGTTCCCCAACCGGGGATTGAACCCTCGGCCCATGGCAGTGAAAGCCTGAGTCCTAACCACTGGACCGTCAGGGAATTCCCCAGGGGCTTGCTGAATAATAACTATCATTCGTGAAGTTACTGTGGACTACTACTATCCCCACTTCATAGATTGGGGAAAAGAGGCACAGAAATGCTGAGGAACCTAGGCGAGGGTAGATCTGGGGTTCAGGACAGCGTCAGAAGAAGCTGGGTAGCACATGTTCTGCTCACAGTGACCCTGCATGAAAAAGGAACTGGAGACAATTTAATTTTCCCTGTAGAGGTGTGTATGTGAGGGTTAGGGGAGAGCAATGACACTTGGGGTTTTCTCTGAATTGTGATGCCCCAACAGTACAGACTGGCAGCTGTGAAGCTCTTGGTAAAATGTAGGGCTTGTGAGCGCCACCTTCTGGAATGAAAGATAATGTTACTGCCAGTGACCCAGGTGGCAAGCAAGGCACACCATATTTGTGGACAAGGAGCTAGAACAGCAGCTTCGTTAGTTGGCAAAATGAGAATACAAAAAGATCTCAATAGGCAGAAATGATAAACTTCATCCTAGAAGTTCGATACTAGTATAAAATTGTATCTTTGGACTTGCAAAACCAATTCTTCATGTATAAGGTTGGAAAAATGTAGAATGTCTAGAAGCAGAGAGATAGTCTGCTGATAGTGCTAAAACCCTATATGAAGTTCTGTTTTAGGTGTCAAAACTTTTTAAGATGATTACAGACAAATAGAATATGTTCATAGAAAGTGATATGGATGGTGAAGGGACTTAAAACTGTCATATAGAAACTTCTAAAACAATGTCAAACCCAAAGAATCAAAGACTCAAGCAAGACAAAGTTAGATACTTGAAGATTACTGGATGGATGGCCTCAGGGGAGAAGATTAGGATCAATGGATGATGCCCAAGAAAGAAGACTGGTTATAATTCAGAATGTGTCCTTCAGAGCTTTAAGGAAGGGGTGTTGTATGGTGGCAAGAATGTGTGCATGTGACTGCTCAGTTGTGTCTGACTGACCCCATGGACTGTAGCCCACCAGGTTCCTTTGCCTATGGGATTTTCCAGGTGAGAATGCTGGAGCGGGTCGCCATTTCCTTCTCCAGGAGATATTCCTGATCCAGGGGTTGAACCCATGTCTCCTGTATTTTAGGCGGATTCTTTACCTTTTGAGCCATTGGGGTTTCCCAGGTGGAAGGAAAAGCAGTTTTTAAAAAGTTTGAAAAGAAAATATACACAACCTGATTTTTATATCATAGTAAAACATGCTGGAGAGGGGATGTGTAGAAGCAATCAGTTTCTCTGGTGAACACAGCAACATAAACGCTGGAAGTCTTCTAACATGATGATGCTATTCATATTACCTCATTCTGATAGTGTTCTGTTGCCCACTAGTTGCCATCTCTACATATTCATCTACCTCATGAATCAAGGATCAAATCTCTACAATGTTTTTTGGTCATGTCTGCCACGGTTTAATTTCAATGATAACTTTCTTCCATAAATTTTTTTTTTATTATTACAAATCAGAAAGGTGAACTTGGCTCATAGAGTCTACTCAGCGAGCTCAAAGATACCTCCAGAGAATAAAATTTATGGTTTTGTGACCATAAATTGGACTGTAGCTCTCCATACTCCTCTGTCCATGGAATTCTCCAGCCAAGGATGCTGTAGTGGGTTGCCATTTCCTTCTAAAGGGGATCTTCCTGACCCAGGGATAGAACCCCTTGCATTGCAGCCAGATTCTTTACCATCTGAGCCTCCAGAGAAGCCCTATTTTATTTGTGAAAGTGAAAGTCATTCAGTTGTGTCCAACTCTTTGTGACCCCATGGACTATACAGACCATGGAATTCTCCAGGCCAGAATACTGGAATGGGTAGCCTATCCCTTCTCCAGTGGATCTTCCTGATCTATGAATCAAACCAGGATCTCCTGCATTGCAGGTGGATTCTTTACCAACTGAGCTATCATAAAAGAAGCTAAAGCACCCAACCTCATTTGATTCTGAACATAGACTTTAGCATTTCTTTGGTCCAGGTCTGTGACATCCCTGTGGAGAAAGAAACTCAGACAGCTGAGTTAGTGGGAACATGTGGATTAGAATAAGGGCTAAATCCCTGGAGCCTGTAGGAAAGGAGTTGAATGGAAAGCCAGATTTTTTAAATATTGAATTTTAAGCCAGATTTTTCACCAACTTTTTTAAAATTAGTTTATTTTTTATTGAAGGATAATTGTTTTACAGAATTTTGTTGTTTTCTGTCAAACCTCAGCATGAGTCAGCCACAGGTATACATACATCCTCTTTCACCAACATTCTCACCTCTTGGTTTTTAAGTGCTAGCCCAATGAAAATAAGGAGAAGAGAGATGGGGGACGGACCCCAGGCCTTGAAGCATGCGTTTTATTGGTGTGTGGGCGGTAGAGGCAGTGGAACAGGGTACAGGGCTGAGAAGACAGTGAGCAGCCTCCTCCACTTCATCTGCGGTGTTAAGTCCTTCCGGGGGGCTGGGCCCCTGGGATTTCAGCGCTCTTCCTATCTGAGCCCAGCTCACAGTTTAAGTGTTGAGGTGGCCAGTAAAGAGCACATTGAAACCTTCCTTGGGGAGACATCAACCTATACAGGAAAGGCTGAATGCTGAGAATGAGGCCCATTTATCCTGGTCTGGAAGGAGCCTGGCAACAGCAGTGTGGCCATAGGGATAAACAAGGAGCAGGGACAACCCCTAAGGCTCCAGGCATCTCTCGCCTTTTTCCACCAATATTTTGACAACACTCCTAAGAGACTTGTGACCTAAGTCTGTTTACACACAGAACGCTTGAAGTCTACCTTGTAGGGGAAGAAAAATCATTTCCCCACTACCCTCCTAGGTTCTTCAGTTGGAGTCCTGTATTAGACTGACAAAAGACAATATGGGCATGTACAGCATAACAAAAGAATAATAAAGTTTTAGTGAAATGACCAGACAAAAGGAAAAAGACTTTCCAGGGTGGCAAGTTGTAGGGAAGTAAGTATATGGGAGGGGAGAAGGCAATGGCAACCCACTCCAGTACTCTTGCCTGGAAAATCCCATGAGCGGAGGAGCCTGGTAGGCTGCAGTCCATGGGGTCGCGAAGAGTCAGACATGACTGAGCGACTTCACTTTCACTTTTCACTTTTATGCACTGGAGGAGGAAATGGCAACCCACTCCAGTGTTCTTGCCTGGAGAATCCCAGGGACTGCGGAGCCTGGTGGGCTGCCGTCTGTGGGGTCGCACAAAGTCGGACTCGACTGATGCGACTTAGCAGCAGCAGCAGCAGCAAGTATATGGGAGAAACTAATGGTACATGAATGTTAGGTTTGTTATATAGATTTTTTCTTGTGCCGTCTCTGGGCTAAAGGCTAGCGTTGTCTCTGGTGATTAACTTCTGTCTTTTCTGGAAAAGGTGGAGGGCAACTTAATAAATTTATGTCCTGCTTTTAGGCAAATAGGGAAAGAGCAGAGGGCTTTTCTTGAATCCACTACTCATTCTCTTCAGTTTGAAATAATCAATATGCCAAAGTGGCATATTTTGGGGTGGCATATTCTGCTACCCTTCAGTATCTATTTTTGGAGGGGAGTTGTTGATGTTCAGTTGCTCAGTCATGTCTCACTCTGCAGCGCCGTCGACTGCCTCATGTCAGGCCTCCCTGTCCTTCGGTAGCTCCTGGATGTTGCTCAAACTCATGTCCATTAAGTCAATAATGCCATCTAACCATCTCATCCTCTGTCCCTTTCTCCTCCTGCCCTCAGTCTTTCCCATCAGCAGGGTCTTTTCCAATGAGTCAACTCTTTGCATAGGTGGCCAAAGTATTGGTGCTTCAGCTTTAGCATCAATCCTTCCAATGAATATTCAAGGTTGATTTTCTTTAGGATTAACTGGTTTGATCTCCCTGCTGTCCAAGGGACTCTCAAGAGTCTTCTAGAATACCACTGTTCAAAAACATCAATTCTTCAGGGCTCAGCTTTCTTTATGGTCCAACTCTCACGTCCATACATGACCACTGGAAAAACCATAGCTTTGACTAGATGGACCTTTATCAGCAAAGTGATATCTCTGCCTTAAGTTCATGGTTGCAGTCACCCTCTGGAGTGATTTTGAAGCCCAAGAAAATAAAGTGTGTCACTGTTTCCATTTTTTCCCCATCTACTTGCCATGAAGTGATGGAACTAGATACCATGATCTTAGTTTTTTGAATGTTGAGTTTTAAGCCAGCTTTTTTTTCTGTCCTCTTTCACCTTCATCAAAAGGCTCTTCAGTTCCTCTTCTCTTTCTGCCATTAGGATGGTGTCATCTGCATCTCCAAGAAACAGAGGTTGAAATTTTTAAAGATGTCCAGGCTGAAAAGGGATGTCACTGTTGGCAGAAACATCACAGACTTTTTACAAAGGTGTGAGAAAGATGAGCATTCCTTAGAGTATGAGATAAGCAGATTTAGGTGAAAAACAGCCTTATGTTTTCCCTCATGGAGCTTTTACACATTTAGGAATCATAGGAGAGCTGATGTGGCCGAAATTGTTCCCTAGGGAGCAGCAATCTGTTTGGAGGGCAGGAGCTGAAGCTGTAGTTGCATAGTGCTTTACATAATGACAGTTGGCCAGTTAAGCGCCTTGCCCAACATCATATAGGGGTGAGTAGTGGAGCCAGAATGCAGACCCAGACAGACAGACTCCAGAGCCCAAATTCTAAAGACTCACTATTCTGCCTCTACCAAGATTATAGAAATGTAATTATCTATATGAAAAAGAGCTATTGGAAAGTTTCCCTAAACCACACCAGCACTGTCACTCTACACAACTCCAGAGGCTTTTTGGAAAATTCAGGAATACGAGATGCCTTGCTGGGAGGCATTGCAGGCCAGAGGTGCCGCTCTTGTGGAATTCAATGTAAGCAATGCCAGGAGGATGCAACCTGGGGCTCTTGCCCGTAGCTCCCTGTGGTGCCTGCAGTATCCAGGCCTGGATCTGAGATCAATTTCAAGAAAGCATTTCTTACAGATGCAGGTCAAATTTCCCTATACACTGAAAACTTTTTTAGTCCTGAGATAGGGCCTTATGGTGTCACATTTAGGCCTTGATCATGTAGAAGAGAGAAGGAAAAGGAGCAAAGAAGAAATAGAAAGAAAATACGATGAGGGGAAAGAAGTTGGCTAGTGGGTAAGCAGGTGATGACCACCTCTAGCCCTCAATGTTAGAACAGAGCCTAAGGACCAGGTGGTCTAGAGGTTGCCCTCTGCTACTGTCTGAACGTTTGAGTTCCACCCAAATTCATATGCTGAAATCCTAACCCTCAAAGGGGACAGTATTAGGAGGTGGAGTCTTTAGCAGAAGCTTAAGTCATGAGGGTGGGGCCTTTATTAATGGGATTGGTGCTCTTAGAAGCAACAAACACTCCCTGGCTCCTTCCACCATGGAGGATACTAGGAGAAGTCTGCAATTTGGAAGAGAGCCCTCAGCCAACCATACTGGCATCCTAATCTCAGACTTCCAGCCTCCAAAACTGAAGAAATAAATTAGCGTTGTTCATAAGCTACCCAGACAACAGTATTTTGTTATAGCAGCCTAAATGAGCCAAGGGATCCTCTAATATTTTAAAGGTCTCAGTGGATGAAAGGATAAGACAGCAGGTATACTTGTGAAATAAAGCTGGTAAAAGGGTTAAGCCTGTCAACTACAAATTGGCACTTGCCAAGGGCATTTGCCAGCAACTGAACTCCAAGAAGGGCCTTTGCATTCTACCCATGCTATTACAGCTGCTGACCTTCAACACTCCCTGAAGGGAATTCAGGGTGGAGAGTGAGTCTGTCTTTGTTCCAGGGAAACTGGTAGAACAGGTCTTTAGATAGATATTTTCAGGAACTGATGTCATGATCCTAATCCTTGCATCTCCTCATATCTAGAAAAGCACTCAATCCCTTCATGGAGACATCAGCCCCTCCTGACTAGCAGAAAATCTTGTAAAGAAAGCACTTGACTGCATTGAAATCCCCCTTCTCCAAAATCTTACATGTTGACCTTCCCCCACTACTTCTTTGGAACAGTCTCTCAGAGCTATTTGAGGTGCTGTCTCCCAGGCTGCCCCAAATAATACTTAACTTGCAACTCTCACTTTATGCATTTTTAATTGGCTAGCCCCACGTCTGTTAAATTTTATTTGGGGCAAAATGAGGACTGCAGCCCAGGAGACAGCAACTCAGAGAGCTCTGAGAGACTGTTCCAAAGAGGAAGGTGATATATGTGATTTTGATGAAGGGGAAATACTTGCAATCAAGCACAGATTTTTTCCATAAGGTTTCTACTAGTTTTATGAAGCTTTTGATAGTCATGAGGAACAGTCATCACCCTGAATGATTTTAGTGCTTTTCTAGATATGAAGAGATACAAGAATTGGGCTCATTAAATCAGCTCGAGAAATAGCTAACTATCTGAACACCTGTCCTGCCAGTTTTTTCCCCAGAGTGTCTCATTTCTGCTATCCCCCAAAACTCCTTTCAGGGGGTGTTGGAAGTCAGCAGTTGCAGCAGTACCTGATTTAATCCTTATAGAGGTAGATGGCATGCACCTATGGCAAATGCCAATTTGTAGTCGACAGTGGTGCAAACGCACAAATAGCCTGAAGAAAAGGTACAGTACCTTTCCTGCAGCTAGACATGCTACCACCAGGTGGAGCTAGACCCTTCTGTCATGGCTATTCTTCCTAACATGATGCTATGTTAAAGGCATGATTTCCTGGACGTAGAGTTAAGTATGAGAAATTAGAAGTAGTTAACTTCCCTTATCGGATTGGCAACATTTTAAAATCTTGTACAGGGGAGAAAAAAGAATTTTGCATCCACCCTTCTAAGTTCTTGGTTGAGGAACTGCCCCTTTCTCCCCATCTGCCCCCGCACCCTGTAAATTTCTCTTCGAAAGGTTGACTTCTACTTGGTTTTCAGAGCATTTCCTATGTTTGTTGTTTTTATTTATGTTTGTTTGCTCCTTTTAAAAAGTAATCAACTCAAGATAATCCTTACGTCAACGCAGGGGAGCAGAATTTGCCGCTCTAAAATGTCTCCTTGGCATGCTGTGTCGCTCAGTTGTGTCCGACTCTTCGTGACCCCGTGGACTGTAGCCCACCAGGCTCCTCTGTCCACGGGGATTCTCCAGGCAGGAAGACTGGAGTGAGTAGCCTGTCAGCTTCTCCAGAGGATCTTCCATACCCAGGAATCGAGCTGGGGTCTCCTGCATTGCAGGCAGACTCTTTACCAGCTGAGCTGCCAGGGAAGCCGCTCTCATTGGCATATTCATTGTTTTAAGCTGGTTATTCTCTGAGAAACAGCAGACATGGTGAAGTGAAAGCCGCTCTGTCGTGTTCGACTCTTTGTGACCCCAGGGACTATACAGTCCATGGAGTTCTCCAGGCCAGAATACTGGAGTGGGTAGCCTTTCCCTTCTCCAGGGAAACGTCCCAACCCAGGGATCGAATCCAGGTCTCCTGTATTGCAGGCAGATTCTTTACCAGCGGAAAAAAAGCCCAAGAATATCGGAATGGGTAGCCTATCGCTTCTCCAGCCAGGGTTCTGTAAACCAAGTAGGAGCTGCCCTTTTGTAAGAAATGATTACATTTGTGAGGGGACTCTCCATTTGGAAGGGTGTGCTTCTCTGTACCTGTAAGAGGAAGATGACCAAATCTCTGGAAACTTATCAGCAGAGAAGGCAATGACCTAAATGTGGATTACAAATATCCTTCTTTACTGTGCTTTGCCTGGTAACTTCCCATGATGCACTGCCCCTGTTCTCTACATCCTCTTTTGTCTTTAGCCGAGGATGATATTTAAGGTGAAGAGTTTGGCCATTTTGTTGAGCTACTCAGTTTCCTGAGTCAGTTACCCAGTTTCCTGGGTCTCTCCCCTGAATACATGTTATTAATTAAATTTTGCTTTTCTCGTGTTAATCTGGTTCGTGTCAATTTATTTCTTAAACTAGCCAGAAAAAGCTAAAAGGGGAGAGGATGATTTCTTCCTCCTCAATAGTAAAAAAGCATATGTTGGGGTGGAATATTCTGCTCCCCTCCACTTGATAATACACTTGATCATCAAGGCTTGGGGAAACAAACACATATTTTGCTAATGTGAATAAAAAAGGGGGGCAATTTGTTGTCGACTACAAATTGGCACTTGCCAAGGGCATTTGCCAGCGACTGAATAACAACAAAAATGAAGGCATTTGCCATCTGCTGCTGTGTAGATAGAATCCTGGGCTGCTGCAGCTGTTGACCTTCAACACTCCCTGAGGGAGTTCAGGGTGGAGAATAAGAGGCACTTTGCGCTCCAGGGAAACTGGTGGAACAGGTCTTTAGATAGATATTTTCAGGAAATGATTTCATGATCTCAGTCCTTGCATCTCACTTCTAGAAAAGCACTAAATCCCTTCATGATGACATCAGCTCCTTGTGACTAGTAGGAAACCTTTTGTAAGATGAGTGCTTGATTGCATTGAACTCCCCCTTCCCGAAAATCATATATATTGAGTTTCCTTCACTGTTTCTTTGGAGCCATTTCTCAGCTATCTGAGGTGATGTCTCCTGAGTTGCAGTCCTTATTTTGCCCCAAATCAAAATCAACTCGCAACTCTCACGTTGTGCATGTTTTTTTAGTTGACATTGTCAATATCATAATAAAACTACATATACATTTAAAATATGACCTAGTCAACATGTTATCAAACAAAACTTGTCTGCTCACCTGCCATGCAGCAAAGCTAGTCTACTGATAACACAGTGTGGTGAAGGAAAGGATAGCATTTATTGATGTTTCAGGAATCTTTTTCTGGGGGGGCCTTATCAATTGGTTTGCAGGATCCTAATTCCCCAACCAAGGAATCTAACCTGTGCCCTGTGCAGTGGAAGTGCAGAGTTCTAACCACTGAATCGCTAGAAAATTCCTGATGTTTCAGGAATCTTAATTATCAGCCTTCTGGGTCCAACCAGTCTGGGGTTTATGCACTTTTGGTCAGCATGAAGTCATAACTCTCCACCTGGGTAGTGGTCTTAGTTTCTGCAAAGCAACTCAAATATATGCATCAGATTATTTATTACCTGTGTTCAATGAGGAGAAGCTAGAACTGTTTTATGGCTGAAATGCTGTTAAGCCATCATTACTTTTCTTGCCTGACTGCTTTTCTTTCTTTCGTTATGTCCTCACGTCCCTAATTAGTAACTGCTTGAGTCTGTTGTTTGGAACTCAGGGAAGGCTTAGCAGATAAAACTTTTTTTCTCCAAATAAGAAGCATGGAACATGGAACAGCTTTTGTACCAGGGAAGTCCTTGCAGGTCCCTGCTCATTTTTAAACTCCCTCCCCTTTCCTTTGATAGTTCTCAATTCTGACAGAACAAGGATGGGACAAGAAAGTGAAGGTGACAGGGGTGACAGTTTAATCCCTGGTAGGGAAAGTAAGATCATGCGTGCTGCTCATCACAAAAAATCGGGGGGGAAAAAAAAGGTTCAATAAGCTATGGTATATTCACACAATGAAATACTATGCAAATGTCAACTGAAAAACACACAATGTAGAAGTTGTGAGTTGGACTTTCCTGGTGGTACAGTGGATGGGAATCTGCCTGCCAATTGCAGGGGATATGGGTTGGATCCTTGGTCCAGGAAGGTTCCACATGCTTTGGGGGCAGCTAAGTCCCTGCGCCACAATTACTGGCGCCCACATGCTCTAGAGCCCCTGAGTCCAGTGCTGCAACTACAAAACCCTGTGTGCCTAGAGTCTGCTCTGCAACCGGAGAAACCTTGCAATAAGAAGCCTGCACACCGCAACGAAGAGAAAGCTCGCATGGAGCAATGAAGACCTGGTGCAAAAAATAAATACATAAATAAATAATTAAAAAAGAAATTGTAGGTTAAGTTTTATTTGGGAACCTTATATAGCACAAGAGAACATCTCAGATAGCTCTGAAGAACTTCTCTGAAGAGGTAAGGGAGGAGCTGGGATATATATGAATTTTTTCTTTTTCTAGGAAGAACATATAGTCAAACATCAAAATATTACTGCTAATCACAAAGAACAGACATTTCAAGTTAAAGGTTTTAGTGCTTTTGTATTGATGAGAAGATGCAAGAACCTGGAGTCCTTTGAAAATTTTCCTTAGATATGGTTCCTAGCTATCTAGTGCCAAAGCCCAGAATGTTTCCTGTTTTTTTTCTACCCTGAATATCTGAACATCCTCTTAGTGGAAGACGGCAGTGGCTAATGGCTTGATCCTTGTAGAACTGGAATGGCAGGCAACATTTTTTTCTTTACACAATTATTAAAAAAAGAGAAAGATTTCTATAAATTAATTTGAATAGATATAGTTTACATTTAATATATATGATATATCTAATATATGTTTTAATAAAATTCTTCAAAGACTGAATTTTTAAAAATTTGAAAATTACTATGTTTTTACTTTGGCTGCACTAGGTCTTCGCTGTGGTGTGTGGGCTCTCCACTTGTGGCTCTCAGGCCCAGCTGCCCCATAACTTGTGGGTTCTTAGTTCCCTGACCAAGGACTGAATCCATGTCCCCTGCATTGGAAGGTGCCTTCTTAACTCCCGAACCACCAGGGAAGTCCCCGGGGTATGTTTTTTAAATGAAGAAAAAGCAAGGCTTCCTTTTTGGTAAAAAGTGATGAGAAATAAGACAGCACATTATATTTATTTTTGCAGAAACAAACACAGAAAGAAAAATAGTTAATTAAATTCTTTATCATTAAAACAACTGGTGGGTAAGATAAGGGTGAAAGAGAGATGATGGAGTGTGGCTCTGAGCATACCACTTTCTACTGATTTGAATTTTGGAATTATAATTATGTTTTGCATATTTTAAAAAGTCAACAAGAAAAAAATATAAATTTCGTGGGATACCTTGCCGAAGAGACTGCCATAACAGTACAAAGGAATTGGGAGTTGATCATGCTTGAGCTATGAGAGTATTGAAATAGTACTAATAAGACACATAGAAAAGACAACATGTCAGGGTTGTACATTTTAGGAGAAGATACTTACACGGCCTTTTGAATGTGCTAGGTGAGAAGCAAACTAAAAAACCACTAGGTGATTGATTCCATGATGTCTGGTTCTAGGTGAGTGATCACACCATTGTGGTTATCTGGGTCATGAAGATCTTTTTTGTACAGTTCTTCTGTGTATTCTTGCCACCTCTTCTTAATATCTTCTGCTTCTGTTAGGTCCATACCATTTCTGTCCTTTTTTGTGCTCATCTTTGCATGAAATGTTCCCTTGGTATCTCTAATTTTCTTGAAGAGATCTCTAGTCCTTCCCACTCTATTGTTTTCCTCTATTTCTTTGCATTGATCACTGAGGAAGGCTTTCTTATCCCTGCTTGCTATTCTTTGGAACTCTGCATTCAAATGGGTATATCTTTCCTTTTGTCCTTTGCCTTTTGCTTCTCTCCTGTTCTCAGCTTTTATAAGCCCTCCTCAATCAACCATTTTGCCTTTTTGCATTTCTTTTTCTTGGGGATGGTCTTGATCAGTGCCTCTTGCACAATGTCATAAACTTATGTCCATAGTTCTTCAGGCACTCTATCAGATCTAATCCCTTGAATCTGTTTGTCACTTCTACTGCACTGTAAGGGATTTGATTTAGGTCACACCTGAATGGTCTAGTGGTTTTCCCTACTTCCTTCAATTTAAGTCTGAATTTGGCAATAAGGAGTTCATGATCTGAGCCACAGTCAGCCTCCAGTCTTGTTTTTGCTGACTGTATAGAGCTTCTCCATCTTTGCCTGCGAAGAATATAATCAATCTGATTTCAGTACTGACCATCTGGTGATGTCTGTGTAGAGTCTTCTCTTGTGTTGCTGGAAGAGGGTGTTTGCTATGACCAGTGTGTTCTCTTGGCAAAACTCTGTTAGCCTTTGCCCTGCTTCATTTTGTACTCCAAGGCCAAATTTGCCTGTTACTACAGGTATCTCTTGACTTTCTACTTTTGCATTCAGTCCCCTATAATGAAAAGGACATCTTTTTTGGGTGTTAGTTCTAGAAGGTCTTGTAGGTCTTTATAGAACCATTCAACTTCAGTTTCTTCAGGTGGGCCTTAGGAAGCATCACTAAGTGGAGGTGACAGAATTCCAGTTGAGCTATTTCAAATCCTAAAAGATGATTCTGTGAAAGTGCTGCACTCAATATGCCAGCAAATTTGGAAAAGCCAGCAGTGGCCACAGGACTGGAAAGGGTCAGTTTTCATTCCAATCCCAAAGAAAGGCAATGCCAAAGAATGCTCAAACTACTGCACAACTGCATTCATTTCACACGCTAGCAAAGTAATGCTCAAAATTCTCCAAGCCAGGCTTCAACAGTATGTGAACTGAGAACTCCCAGATGCTCAAGCTGGATTTAGAAAAGGCAGAGGAACCAGAGATCAAATTGCCAACATCCATTGGATGATCAAAAAAGCAAGAGAGTTCCAGAAAAACATCTACTTCTGCTTTATCGACTATGCCAAAGCCTTTGACTGTGTGGATCACAACAAACTGGAAAATTCTTCAAGAGATGGGAATACCAGACCACCTGACCTGGCTCCTGAGAAATCTGTATGCAGGTCAAGAGGCAACAGTTAGAACTGGGCATGGAACAACAGACTGGTTCCAAATCAAGGCTATATATGGTCACCTTGCTTATTTAACTTATATGCAGAGTACATCATGCGAAATGCTAGGCTGGATGAAGCTCAAGCTGAAATTAAGATTACTGGGAGAAATATCAACTATCTCAGATATGCAGATGACACCACCATTATGGCAGAAAGCAAAGAAGAACTAAAGAGCCTCTTGATGAAAGTAAAAGAGGAGAGTGAAAAAGTTGGCTTAAAACTCAACACTCAGTGGCAACCCACTCCAGTATTGTTGCCTGGAAAAGTCTATGGACAGAGGAGCCTGGCAGGCTACAGCCCATGGGGTCGCAAAGAAGTGACACAACTGACCAGCTGAACACAGACAAAGGCCACCTTAATACAGACGGAGCTCATCTCAAAATCCACAGTCATGTGTACAAAGATTGTTTCTCCAAATCAGGTCCTCTTTGTAGGTTCTGGGGGTTACAACTGGGGCGTACCTTTGGAGCCACTATTAAACCTGCTGCAGTCTAGTAAAAAAAAAAAAAAAAAAAAAAAAAAAACCTCAACATTCAGAAAACTAAGATCATGGCATCTGGTCCCATCACCTCATGGCAAATAAATGGGGAAACAAAGGAAACAGTGAGAGACTTTAATTTTTTGGGCTCCAAAATCACTGCAGATGATGACTGCAGCCATGAAATTAAAAGATGTTTGCTTCTTGAAAGAAAAGTTATGACCAACCTAGACAGCCAACAAAAGTGCATCTAATCAAAGCTATGGTTTTTCCAGTCGTCATGTATGGATGTGAGAGTTGAACTATAAAGAAAGTTCAGTGCTGAAGAATTGATGCTTTTGAACTGTGGTGTTGGAGAAGACTCTTGAGAGTCCCTTGGACTGCAAGGAGAGCCAACCAGTCCATCCTAAAGTCCTAAATATTCATTGGAAGGACTGATGCTGAAGCTGAAAGTCCAATACTTTGGCCACCTGATGTGAAGAACTGGCTCATTGGAAAAGACCCTGATGCTGGGCAAGATTGAAGGAGGGAGAAGGGGACAACAGAGGATGAGATGGTTGGATGGCATCACTGACTCGATGGACATGAGTTTGAGTAAGCTCTGAGGGTTGGTGATGGACAGGGAAGCCTGATGTGCTGCAGTCCGTGGGGTCACAAAGAGCTGGACATGACTGAGTGACTGAACTGAACTGAGGTGATTGACTAAAAGAAAAAGCCTTACCAAGACTGTGCCCCAGAATCATATCGCTGCCTCTCCTGCCAATGGAAACCAATTTCTCTTGTCTAAGTTTCAGGAGGAAGCTTCAAAGAGTAAAAAGCAAAGACTGTCTAGAGCCAACTAGGCCCCAAATGGCAGAAGATTTGACTCCCATAGATTTTGAGCTTCGTCATATGTTCACTGTAATACATTAG
Source organism: Dama dama (assembly GCF_033118175.1). Lineage (NCBI taxonomy): Eukaryota > Metazoa > Chordata > Mammalia > Artiodactyla > Cervidae > Dama > Dama dama. Next base: position 10,137,241 of record NC_083700.1, read on the forward strand.
TCTATGCTAAAAGACACACCCACCAGTGCCATGATAGTTGACAGTCTCCAGTGACAACTTAACAAGACCATACAAGAACAAAAAGGAGAGCTGCATCAGTTCCAGTTCCAAACCACACTCCTGTTCTTGGACGACTCATGAATATTTCTCTCACTTTTTCCAATTGCCTCCTTTTTAGCTAGACACGCCCTTAAATATGAGGTCTCTGCTCTAACAGGGTTGAGAAGTTGATTTGTGAATTAAGTTCCTACTTTTCCATTCTTTGGCCATTGAATAAAGACTGTGCAGTTCCAGTCTCAGCATGGGTTTTTGTTCCCTTATTGGCTTCGAGAATCCAAGCAGGAGCAAGGACCTCTCTGGCTGAGACAATGGGTCTTGGCAAGGGGTCTCAGTTTGGTAATATCTGAACCCAGAAAACTAGAACGTAAGGAATATCAGCTGAAAAAACAGTACAATATCATACTAAATTTTATGTGCTTTATTCAAGGGAGACTGATTCATGGGTAGAGGGAGTACACTAGGGTCTGGTCAAGGAGAGAGTCTTTGTCACCTGGCACTTCCGGGCAGTGCTGTCTCAATCCTCTAGAACAAATATGTGGTGGGTGGACAGTGATAGTGACTCATGCTCCCAATTCACGACTTGCATCAGCAATCAGCCAAAATCAAACACTGTTCTAGATACCTTGGGGAAAATTTCCACAAATTGTCAGTCACCTTGATGCAGGGTGACAGGCTTAGGGGGAGGCTTGGGGAAACAACACTCTTAGGAAGAAACAAACAGCTTGTTTGTTACAAACAACACCTTAATGCTACCTGAATTCCTGCTGTTAATTAAGGAAAAATTGTGAAAGATTTTGAAATGAACAAATACTGAGCCTCCCTTCAGTGGAATACCAAGATTTTTCTAAACCAGAGGACCCTCCTTGGAATTTTCTGGTTTTATAGGAGTTTGCATCCTTTATTATCTTTGACTATTTTGCAACTATGTAGGGAAAAGTTGGGCTTCCCTGGTGACTGAGATGGTAAAGTATATCCACCTGCAATGTGGAAGATCTGTGTTTGATCCCTGGGTTGGGAAGATCCCCTGGAGGAGGGCATGGCAACCCACTCCAGTATTCTTGCCTGGAGAATCCCCATGCAGAGGAGCCTGGTGGGCTACAGTCCATTGGGTCAAAAAGAGTCAGACACAACTGAGTGACGAAGCACACAGGGAAAAGTTAATTCATGGAAGCCTGATGGTGATGCATATAATCCCTGTTCAGAGAAATGCAAATGAATTTTGTTTGGTAGGGACTGATTTCCACTCTAGAAAGTAAGCAGATGATTCCAGAAATTGCATTTTTTGCTATACAGAATTAATGAATGAGCTAATTAATTGTTAACATGTGTTCATTTTGAATTTCCTATGGGAGTTATGACTTTACCTTAATAAAATTTCAAGTGCTTAATGGGAGCTGGCAGTTTGTGGCAGTGGATATAAGTTTGGTGGGCCTGAAGTTTATGTAATCTGGAGGTCTCTTTAAGAAAATTATACACTGGGAGAGGACCTGAAGCTCAGATTTCTTTATTTCTTTAACATTACAGCAAATCTACCTCTAAGCATCGTTAAAAGATAATTTTTGCAAGGAGGTGAAACCATGAATCTCATACAGATATAATAATGATGTGAGGTAAAAGATTTATTTTACTCATATAGTAGAATTAGGCAAATATTATAACCAATTCAGCTGAGAATAGAAAAAACACAAATGCTGAAATAAACTGCAAATGGAGACAAAGTTGATTTTTTGGGAGAGGAAGGGAAATTATGAAATTTACATAAATTACAGAATTTACACTTCTACTTGTTAGGTGGCTAGTCAGACATGAGTGGGTCCCACCTCATTCTAGAAGGGCCATACTTCCCTCCGCTCTGTGGACCCTGGTAATCAGAGCACACCCAGATAGTCTTGCTCTAAGTTTCAAACGAGATGAAACTCCAGCACGGGTTGGCATGGCAGCACCAAGACATAAAAGGTGACTCACAGTGACCTTGGGCTCATTATGCCATATTTGTAATAAATTTGGATTTTGGCTCCCCCCTCCCCCATCATGGCTTTCACTCCGGGGCTCATTTTTAGGTGCCTGTGCACTAGGACAAAAATTATATAACCTAAAGCTGTCAATCAGCTTGTCAGGCAAATTGAATCAGGAGGAAGGGGAACAGGACACAGCCTTTGAAAGAATGGCATAACCTGAGGACACAACATAAACTGATTAGAATCAAAAGGGTCTAAGATGGCAGACATGTCAACTTGACCTTGAAGCTCAGTATACACTCATTATAACACACCAGCAAGCTAAATGACAGGCTCAGAGGCACCATGACAGTTCCAAGACCCACCATCAAAGACCGAAACGTGGGTGGTGGCCCAGTTCCTGGAAATCTCCACCCCTTCCCCAAAATAGTTGAAATAATCCTCCCACTCATTAGCCTATACAATTACTGAGTTCATAAAAGCTAAGAGTGAAAGTCGCTCAGTCGTGTCCGACTCTTTGCGACCCCATGCACTGTACAGTCCATGGAATTCTCCAGGCCAAAATACTGGAGTGAGTAGCCTTTGCCTTCTCCAGGGGATCTTCCCAACCCAGGGATCAAACCCAGGTCTCCCACATTGCAGGTGAATTACTTACCAGCTGAGCCAAGCCATAAAACATAACCACACCACATTTTGAGGCTGCACTCACCCTCTAGGACAGCCCACACTCTTGTCTGTGGAGTGTATTTCTCCCAAGGCCACTCTTGATTTCTGAGATGGCCCACATTCTGTCTGTGGAGTGTGTTTCTCCCTAAATAAATCCACTTCTTACCTATTACTTTGTCTCTCAGTAAATTCTTTCTGCGATGAGACATCAAGAATCTGAGCTTCGTTAGGTCCTAAAACCAGGCATGTGATCTCAGTTGAAAGACCATGGGTTTTGGCTGTGTTCGAATACCAATCTGGGTATTGGCTGAGTCCAGCACATGGGTTCAAGTCCCAATCTGAGGTGAATGGTTTCAGTTAGTGATTACAAAAGGACAGTGACAAGGCAAGAAAAGGTTTAAAATTAGGTCTTGGTCCTTAAGAGGCATGTGGGATCCCACAAGCCCACAGGGAGCGGGAGCTCTGCTGACGTCATTGGTGGGGTCAAGTCTGTACGCTTATGTGCATCCAATGGTAGGTCCAGGACAGAGTTGTTAATCTCTATGGTCTTTTTTTTTTTTTTTTTTTTAAATATTTATTTATTTTATTTATTTTGCTGTTCCCGGCCTTAGCTGCAGCATGTGGGATCAAGTTCCCTGACCAGGGATTGAACCCTGGCCCCCTGCATTGGGAGCACAGAGTCTTAGCCACTAGACCACCAGGGAAGTCCCAATCTCTATAGTCTTGACTGAGGTTTTTCTCCTGTGTTCTTGCATTCTTGTTCATTCCCTCTCTATTTCTTTCTTTCTTCTGTTAACCCTAGAAGACTTATGTGACCACCAAATTGTACTTTTTATTGTTTTTACTATACCTCTCTCTGACTCTTACAAGTGCCGACCCTTTGTTCCCAATTTATAGCTAGACCAACTCCAGCTCATCAGTATCATTGGGATGTCTGTTGTGCTATTTCTTTGCAACAACTTTTTGGGCATTTACACCCTGTTGGGACACTATCTTGGAAAAGATAGCATCTAATATCATAAGCGCAAATCTTGACCAAATTGCACAGTGGATATTGACTTAAGAGTGAAATTTTAGATAGAATGGGAGTTACAGACATCATCTCAGGTTTGGGTCTGAAACGGGTTAAATTGCATCAGTCTCAAATAATACCCCTCTGGGCCATATCCTCAGGGATTGGGAAAGATTGAGACTGCAGGGATTAAAAAGATAAAAAGAAGACTTATTACCTTATGTAATCATGTTTGGCTATGATAAAAATTAGGAAGCCAAGGAAAGTGGCTACTAAAGGAAAGCCAAAAAAAAAAAAAATAAAGTGGCCACTAAATGGTTCCCTTAGTTATGACACTATATTGCAGTTAGATTTATATTGTAGAAAGAAATTTGAATGGAGTGAGCTTCCGCACTTCAAATTTTCATGGCCTTGTATTTAAATTTAAATGAGACCTCACAGGGATTTAAGGTGTTTGTAGCTCAGAGGGATACCAACAGTCAGGAGCCCCTTCTCTGGCTACTGCCTGAGGGGAAACACAGCTAGGGATGAGAAGAAGGGTCCATGCATATTCAGGAACCTCTCTACCCTGGGCTCCCCAAAGAGCCCATCCTTAGCCCAGCTAGCCCTCGCAGTTGGTGTAAGTTACCAACAAACTGCCCTTACAGTTTTGCCCTGATGAAAATCAAAGGACAATAAAAGTCCATGTCCCTTTTTCAACGCCTGATCTAAGTACGGCAGAGGACAAGTTGGGAAGTTTTTCTGAGGATCCTGAACTTTTTTACAAAGGGATTTACCCAACTAATGAGCTCTTTTGATGTCACCGGTGGGACTCTTAGATCTTATTGACTACTATCCCACTGTTGCACCCCTGAGGAAAAGTGTGTAATACTGGCGACCAGAGCCCATGTGGAGTATCTGGCAGCCCAAGCCCAGCAGGACCATGCAGTACTCTGAGTGCGGAACGATGTTGTCCTTGAGGCAAACCTGCCATGGAATTACCAGCTTAATTCAGCTGCTAGAGATAGATGAGACCCTATGATTAACTGTTTAATAGAGGGTACGAAGACACTTAAAATCTGTTAATTGTGACAAGGTGAAAGAGGTTGAACAGGAACAGGATGAAAATCCTAGTTAGTTAGTTAGGTAAGTCACGCAGTCGTGCCTGATTCTTTGCGACCCCGTGGATGGTAGCCCACCAGGTTCCTCCGTCCATGGAATTCTCCAGGCAAGAATACTGGAGTGGGTTACCATTTTCTTCTCCAGGGGATCTTCCCAACCCAGGGATCGAACTCAGGTCTCCTGCATTGCAGGCAGACGCTGTAACCTCTGAGCCATCAGGGAAGCCCCATGAAAATCCTATAGTGTTCTAAAAGAGATTAGCGCCCTCGTCCAAGGTAAGGAGCAGCAGCTGCGCTTTGCTGGAGATACCCCAGAGCATCCCCACGTTTCAAAGATACACCCCACATCCAAGGTAAGAGAAATCCAAGTAAGAGAGTAGGTGTTGTGAGAGGGTACCCGAGGGCAGACACACTAAAACCATAATCACAGAAAACTAGCCAGTCTGATCACAGGATCACAGTCTTGTCTAACTCAATGAAACTAAGCCAGGCCTTGTGGGGCCACCCAAGATGGACAGGTCATGGTGGAGAGGTCTGACAGAATGTGGCCCACTGGAGAAGGGAATGGCAAACAACTTCAGTATTCTTGCCTTGAGAACCCCATGAACAGTATGAAAAGGCAAAATGATAGGATACTGAAAGAGGAACTCCCCAGGTCGGTAGGTGCCTAATATGCTACTGGAGATCAGCAGAGAAATAACTCCAGAAAGAATGAAAGGATGGAGCCAAACCAAAAACAACACCCAGTTGTGGATGTGACTGGTGACAGAAGCAAGGTCCGATGCTGTAAAGAGCAATATTGCATAGGAACCTGGAATGAATCAAGGCAAATTGGAAGTGGTCAAACAGGAGATGGCAAGAGTGAATGTCGACATTCTAGGACTCAGCGAACTAAAATGGACTGGAATGGGTGAATTTAACTCAGATGACCATTATATCTACTGCTGTGGGCAGGAATCCCTTACAAGAAATGGAATAGCCATCATGGTCAACGAAAGAGTCCGAAATGCAGTACTTGGATGCAATCTCAAAAATGACAGAATGATCTCTGTTTGTTTCCAAGGCAAACCATTCAATATCATGGTAATCCAAGCCTACGCCCCAACCAGTAACGCTGAAGAAGCTGAAGTTGAACGGTTCTATGAAGACCTACAAGACCTTTTAGAACAAACATCCAAAAAAGATGTCTTTTTCGTTATAGGGGACTGGAACGCAGAAGTAGGAAGTCAAGAAACACCAGGCCTTGGAGTACAGAATGAAGCAGGGCAAAGGCTAAGAGAGTTCTGCCAAGAGAACTCACTGGTCATAGCAAACACCCTCTTCCAACAACACAAGAGAAGACTCTACACATGGACATCACCAGATGGTCAACACTGAAATCAGATTGATTATATTCTTTGCAGCCAAAGATGGAGAAGCTCTATACAGTCAGCAAAAACAAGGTTGGGAGCTGACTGTGACTCAGATAATGAACTCCTTATTGCTAAATTCAGACTTAAATTGAAGAGAGTAGGGAAAACCACTAGACCATTCAGGTATGACCTAAATAAAATCCCTTATGACTATACAGTAGAAGTGAGAAATAGATTTAAGGGACTAGATCTGATAGACAGAGTGCCTGATGAACTATGGATGGAGGTTCATGACATTGTACCAGGAGACAGGGATCAAGACCACCCCCATGGAAAAAAAATGCAAGAAAGCAAAATGGTTGTCTGAGGAGGCCTTACAAATAGCTGAGAAAAGAAGAGAAGTGAAAAGCAAAGGAGAAAAGGAAAGATATTCCCATTTGAATGCAGAGTTCTAAAGAATAGCAAGGAGAGATAAGAAAGCCTTCCTCAGTGATCAATGCAAAGAAATAGAGGAAAACAACAGAATGGGAAAGACTAGAGATCTCTTCAAGAAAATTAGAGATACCAAGGGAACATTTCATGCAAAGATGGGCTCAATAAAGGACAGAAATGGTATGGACCTAACAGAAGCAGAAGATATTAAAAAGAGGTGGCAAGCATACACAGAACTGTACAAAAAAGATCTTCATGACCCAGATAACCACAATGGTGTGATCACTCACCTAGAGCCAGACATCCTGGAGTGTGAAGTCAAGTGGGCCTTAGGAAGCATCACTACAAACAAAGCTAGTGGAAGTGATGGAATTCCAGTTGAGCTATTTCAAATCCTGGAAGATGATGCTATGAAAGTGCTGCACTCAATATGTCAGCAAATTTGGAAAACTCAGCAGTGGCCACAGGGCTGGAAAAGGTCAGTTTTCATTCCAAACCCAAAGAAAGGCAATGCCAAAGAATGCTCAAACTACAGCACAATTGCACTCATCTCACATGCTAGTAAAGTAATGCTCAAAATTCTCCAAGCCAGGCTTCAGCAATACGTGAACTGTGAGCTTCCAGATGTTCAAGCTGGTTTTAGAAAAGGCAGAGGAACCAGAGGTCAAATTGCCAACATCCACTGGATCATGGAAAAAGCAAGAGCATTCCAGAAAAACATCTATTTCTGCTTTATTGACTATGCCAAAGCCTTTGACTGTGTGGATCACAATAAACTGTGGAAAATTCTGAAAGAGGTGGGTGTACCAGACCACCTGACCTGCCTCTTGAGAAACCTGTATGCAGGTCAGGAAGCAACAGCTAGAACTGGACATGGAACAACAGACTGGTTCTAAATAGGAAAAGGAATACTTCAAGGCTGTATATTGTCACCCTGCTTATTTAACTTATATGTAGAGTATGTCATGAGAAACACGGGGCTGGAAGAAGCACAAGATGAAATCAAGATTGCCGGGAGAAATATCAATAATCTCAGATATTCAGATGATACCACCCTTATGGCAGAAAGCAAAGAACTAAAGAGCCTCTTGATGAAAGTAAAAGAGGAGAGTGAAAAAGTTGGCTTAAAGCTCAATATTCAGAAAACTAAGATCATGGCACCTGGTCCCACTACTTCATGAGAAATAGATGGGGAAACAGTGGAAACAGTGTCAGACTTTATTTTTTTGGGCTCCAAAATCACTGCAGATTGTGATTGCAGCCATGAAATTAAAAGATGCTTACTCCTTGGAAGGAAAGTTATGACCAACCTAGATAGCGTATTAAAAAGCAGAGACATTACTTTGCCAACAAAGGTCCGTCTAGTCAAGGCTATGGTTTTTCCAGTCATCATGTATGGATGTGAGAGTTGGACTATAAAGAAAGCTGAGCACCGAAGAATTGATGCTTTTGAACTGTGGTGTTGGAGAAGACTCTTGAGAGTCCCTTGGACAGCAAGGAGATCCAACCAGTCCATCCTGAAGGAGATCAGTTCTGGGTGTTCATTGGAAGGACTGATGCTGAAGCTGAAACTCCAATACTTTGGCCACCTCATGCGAAGAGTTGACTCATTGGAAAAGTCCCTGATGCTGGGAGGGGTTGGGGGCAGGAGGAGAAGGGGATGACAGAGGTTGAGATGGCTGGATGGCATCACTGACTCGATGGACCTGAGTTTGAGTAAACTCCGGGAGTTGGTGATGGACAGGGAGGCCTGGCGTGCTGTGACTCATGGGGTTGCAAAGAGTCGGACACGACTGAGTGACTGAACTGGACTTGTGAAATATACAAACATGGATCCCTTCTGCCCTGAGGGACAGCTCAGTCTGCCCCAGATATCAGGCACTAAATTCAGAAAGCAACTGCTGGTCCTCAGATTCCAATGAGCAATTTGCTCCAATTGACTTATTTGGTTTTCAAAAACAGGGATATGGCCAAAAAGGCTGAATGTACCCTGAGAAATATGCAAAAGGCCCCAAAGATTACAATGGCTTTGTCTGCTCAGTGACCACCAATTGAGAGTCTGATTTTTCTGGGCCAATCTGACTCTGGCAGACCACAATGTCCATGGGTATCCATACAACCTCAGTGTACTTTGTGTGAACAAAAGGGGCACTGGAGGAAGGATTATAGTTGATGTGCCCTTTGCAGATAGCCAGGGCACTGGCATAAGGCATGCTCCAGATGCCAGAGAGCAAGGGAGGCCCCTCAGCCACTGATGGTTTTGCAATCAGAAGATCTATGGGGCCTGAGGCTGAAAGTGACTCTACCCAGAGATACCATCTGTGTAACTAATGCCGAGTCTTGGGTGGTCTTTGATGTAGTGGGACACTTGATAGAATTTCTTATAGACACTGATGCAAACTTCTCGGTTGAAACCCAAAGAATTGGAGACCTTAGCAATCATAAGGGATATGTAATGGGGTTGTCAGGGAAAAAACAGGGGCACAGTTTCTTGGAGACCCTTTTGTGCAACATCAATGGCTAGCTGTTTTTACACTCCTTTCTGTTTGTACCTGCTTGTCTCATCCCTTTAATAGGAAGTGATTTATTAACTAAAGTTAGGGGTTTCTCTGTTTCTTGAGGGACTAAGGAACCACCCTTATTGCCAAATGGTTCTAACAGAAAGTAGGAAGGAACAGATTGAAGCTGAGATAGAAGCCTTTTTAGACTCTGGAGTGTAGAATATAGAGGGTCCAGGCCAAGGCAATGGCAACCCACTCCAGTACTCTTGCCTGGAAAATCCCATGGACAGAGGAGCCTGGTAGGCTGCAGTCCATGGGGTCGCTAAGAGTCGGACACGACTGAGCGACTTCCCTTTCACTTTTCACTTTCATGCATTGGAGAAGGAAATGGCAACACACTCCAGTGTTCTTGCCTGGAGAATCCCAGGGACGGGGGAGCCTGGTGGGCTGCCGTCTATGGGGTCGCAAAGAGTCTGACACGACTGAAGCGACTTAGCAGCAGCAGCAGGCTTGGCCAAAGATATCCAAACAGTGGTTATTAAGTTAAGACCTGGGTGGGAATTTCTCTGCAAAAAGCAGAACCCTCTAAAATCAGAGGCACAGAGAAGAATCTCTCCCCTAGTTAAAACATACCTTTTGCATGATTTATTGGTACCTCACTCTGCATAATATGCTTATATTACCCATTCTTACACCCACTGGGGAATATCGATGTGCATAAGATCTAAGGGCTATTAATGAAGCAGGGGAACCATCTAGCCTATTGTGCCTACTGCTACTGCTACTGCTAAGTCACTTCAGTCGTGTCTGACTCTGTGAGACCCAATCCCTGGGATTCTCCAGGCTAGAACACTGGAGTGGGTTGCCATTTCCTTCTCCAAGGCATAAGAGTGAAAAGTGAAAGGGAAGTCACTCAGTCATGTCTGACTCTTCGCGACCCCATGGACTGCAGCCTACCAGGCTCCTCCATCCATGGGATTTTCCAGGCAAGAGTACTGGAGTGGGGTGCCATTGCCTTCTCCGCTATTGTGCCTAAGCCTTACACTGTTCTAACTCAGTACCCAGAGGAAGCCAACTGGCTTACTGTATTAGGTTTAAAGGATACCTTTTTCTACATTCCATTGGCCAAAAATCTCAATTTCTTATGCCCTCAAGTGGACAGATTCAGATACAAAATAAACTGGACAATATACTTAGACTCGACTTTCCCAAGGATTTAGGGATTGCCCACATATTTTGGGGACTGCCTTGGCGCAAGAACTGGGAATTCTTGTCCCATGACTGAAAATTAAAGGGAACAAATGGAGTTATTCTGCAATATGTAGATGATATTTTAATAGGAAGTTTTCCCCAAGAAGGCATCAGATGAGAATACTGTTAAGATCCTAACTCATTTATGAAAAAAGGGTAATAGGGTGTCCAAAGTTAAGGTGCAAATTTCTAAACAAGTTTCATTATCTGGGATGCATGCTTACCCCAGGGAAGAGATCTATATCTGCTGATAGAATAGTGTTAATTCAAAGATTAAAGTCTCAAAAAACAGTAAAACAGTTTAGGACCTTCTTGGGGTAAACTGGATATTGCTGGGTTGGATTCCTGGTTATGGGCTAGATGCAAAACCATTATATGAGCTCCTAAAACAAAATGCAGAAACTGGACCATTGGGGGGATACAAAAGAACAGGTCTTTCAAATTCTGAGGTTGCCTAATTTAGAAAAAACATTTTCTCTCTTTTGGTACTGAAGGAGGATGTATGGCCCTTGGTGTGTTAACTCAATGTTTAGGACCTACATACCAGCCTGTTGCACATCTATTTAAGAATTTTGACCTCTAATGAGGAAAGCTATCCTGCAAAGTAGAATGGCCTTGGACATTATCACAGTTTCATGGCATGGGGTGGGGGGGAGTGGGGCAGGTATCCTGTGCTATCATTAAGACAGAATATTGCGTTTTTATTCCAGATAATTCTGTTAGTGTATCTCAATTACTGAGTCACATGCACAAACAGATAGAGGCCCTAAATGACCCTCTCCTAGATTTGGAAAGTATTTTGGGAAAATGGTTTGGGTCTAAGATGATGGCTGAAATTCTGGATAGGCTTCTGTGTTTGCTTGTGTGTTCATATGTGTCTATAAGTGTTATAGATGATGGTATTGCCAAAAATCAATTCATAAAAGAGCCATATTTAATTGACGTAAAGGAAATTAAGCACTTACATAATATTCAGAAATACTAAATAATCTGGCCAGAATGAATTTCAGGTTCATGTTAGCTGGAAAATATTCAGAACAAAACTAATATCTGGTATTGAAGGTGGCTTAAACTTGTTGGTTTGATTAATATAGACATTCTAAAAATTATATAAGGTTTCTAAAATTGGGATATGTCCTGGTATAATGTGATAGTTCTAGATATCTTAAAATATTGTGTGTCACAACAGCAATCAGGATTCTTTATCAATTATACTATAATCAGATGTTTAACTCTGTGTTTTAAGTCTTTTGTCATTTATAGATATTTTTATACTCTGGTGCTTAGAAAAGATGCTTCATTATCAAGGAGATTCATAAAGAAAGCTGTGAAGCATTTACAACAGTTCCATATCAAGATGATGGTTATGGGGAGTGTTCCAGCTCGTGTTGACTTAAAACAGCAAGCTGTCCTGTCCCTGAGGCTGTGAGATCAGGCATCCAGAGATATTTACTACCTGACAGGCAGGGTCAACGCCCCTACTCAGCCGTGAAGCAGTTACAGAAGATGGACCACTGTCTTTTTGCTTCCCATAAGAATATGGGACTAAAATCTGAGCAAGAAATGACACGAGGAGGGAGGGGCGCAGGGTATTACATTTGAAAGAATGGCTTAACCCGAAGACACTACATAAATTGATAAATCTTCCTGACCCAGGGATCAAACCCCTGTCTCCTATATCTCCTGCATTGGCAGACACATTCTTTACTCCTGAACCACCTAGGAAGCCTTCTTTGTAACATGTCAGCATGCTAAATGACACACCCAGAGGAACCATGACAGTTCCAAGGTCAGCTATCACAGATCAAAGAGTGGGTGGTGACCCAATTCCTGGAGATTGCACCCTGTCCCCAAAATAGTTGAAATAATCCTCCCACTTGTAAGCCTGTGAAATTTTTGTTGCTCTTCAGTCACTAAGTTGTGTCTGACTCCTTGTGACCCCATGGACTGTAGCACACAGATTCCTTTGTCCTCCACCATCTCCCAGAGTTTGCTCAGATTCATGTCCAGTGAGATGGTGATGCTCTCTAACCATCTCATCCTCTGTCTCCCCCTTCTCCTTTTGCCATCAGTCTTTCCCAACGTTAAGGTCTTTTCCAGTAAGTTGGCTCTTCGCATTGAAACTATTCACCTCAGACTGAGACTTGAATCCACATGTCAGGACTTGAACCCAGGCAAAAACCTGCTTGGGACTTGAACCCATGTGGTTGGGCCTCAAACCTGGCCAAAATCCATGGTCCTCCAACTGAGATCACACACCTGGTTTTAGGACCTAGTGAAACTCAGGTTCTTGATGTTTCATTGCAGAAAGAATTCAGTGAGAAACAAAGTGATAGGTAAGAAGTGTGTTTTTTTTTTTTTTGAGAGAGAAATACTCCACATAGTGTGGGCTATCTCAGAAGGCAAGGGCAGCCTTGGGAGATACACTCCACAGACAAGAGTGTGAGCCATCACAGAAGGTGAGTGCAGCCTCAAAATGTGTGGTTAGCTTTTATATGCTGGGCAATTTCATTCACTGAAAGGATTCTTGCTGAAGCTAAAGCTCTGATACTTGGGCCACATGATGCTGAAACAGGAGAGAAGGGGACAGGATGCAATCTTAGAAAGAATGACATAGCCTGAGGACACAACATCAACTGGTTAGAATCAAATGGGTCCAAGATGGCAGACAAGTCAACTTCAACTAGACCTTGATCCTCAGTGTATGCTCGTTGTAACACATCAACAAGCTAAATGACACATCCAGAGGCACCAGGACATTTCCAAGGTCCACCATCAAAGACCAAACAGTGGGTGGTGGCCCAATTCCTAGAAATCTCCACCCCTTTTCCAAAATGGTTGGAATAATCTTTCCACTCATTAGCCTTTGAAATTACCCAGCCCAGAAAAGTTAACCACTCCACATTTTGAGGCCACACTCACTCTCTGGGACAGCCCACATCTTGTCTGTGGAGTGTGTTTCTTTCTAAGTAAATTAACTTCTTACCTATCACTTTGTCTCTCACTGAATTCTTCCTGCAATGAGACATCAGGAACAAGAGTTTCTTTAGGTCCTGAAATCAGGTTTGTGGTCTCAGTTGCAAGAGAGTGGGTTTTGGCTGGAATTGAGCCCTGGCCACGTAGGTTTGAGTCCCAACCTGGGTTTTGGCTGAGTCCTGGCACATGGGTTCAAGTCTCAATCTGGGGTGAATGGTTTCAAAATGATTCAGGACCCAGGGAACAGCAACGACTCTAAAAAACCCAACACTACCTCCTTGCAGGGCTGCTTCTGGCTTCTTTATAGTCCACTCTCGTCCTTTCTTGGGAGTGTATTTTTGCTGTGCTTGGTAAAACTCTTGCTACTTAAAATTTCTTTATGCTGCTTGACTGAATTCTTTCCCTCTAGAGGGCAACAACCAAGGAACTCACCATATTAATTGGGCTTCCCTGGTGGTTCAGCTGGTAAAGAACCCACCTGCAATGTGGGAGACCTGGGTTTGATCCCTGGGTTGGGAAGATCCCCTGCAGAAAGGAAAGGCTACCCACTTCAGTTTTCTGGCCTGGAGAATTCCATGAACAAAAGGAGTCAGACACGACTGAACATATTAATTACCTCTAACTTAAAATTCCTCAATGTACAGAGGGTACCACTGAAGGAGTCTTTTGGGCCTAGAAAAGGAAACAACAGTCTCAAAGGCCCCTTGCTGAATCATCTAACTTCAGAGAAAACAAAGCAGAACTTTAGTTCCACCCTGATGCTCCAGGCCAGTTGCATCTATCTGGGACTTATCACCCCCTGTCCGGAAACCTTCCACCCCCTACACCTGCCCAGAAGACTTATCACCCCCTACCCAACTACAAATGTTATCTCAACAAAAGAATACTCAAAATATCCCGCCTGGTTAACATCTTTCTTATCGCTTCCACAAACCTCCCTATAAATAAGAAGCCTCCCTGACCCCTCTCGGCGCTCAGCCTGGCCGTTAGGCTGGCTGTCGCCCCTCCTTGCCTGAATAAAGGTAACCTACTTCTGTTGAGGTCATCTTTCCTTTTCTGCCTCGCCCGAACTATACCTTACATTCTTGGTGCCGAAAGCCGGGAAGGGGTGGGGCACTTGTCTCACTCTCTCTCACTCTCCCTCCCTCTCACTGTTTTCTCCTTTTCCTCGGAGTCTGGGAGCACGAACATCCTCCGAGCTCACTTTTCTGCCAGGGCTCTTAAGTTCCCCTCGGGGACGCCTAGTGCCTTCGTGAGCGGTGCAAGCCTTGTGCTAAGGCTTTATTGATGCTTTGCGTACCCCCAGACCTCGGCTTTACCCCCTTTTCTCTCTCTGACGACCTCCAGAATAGGGACCTCTTGCCATTCGACCGCTCTACATGCCAACACGCCACTCAAGCCGGCCCCTAGATTAAGGTAAGATCCGATCCGGACGGGGTTCTAGAGGCGCCCTAGAATTCAGTCCTCTCCGGGTCCCAGGGACCCCCGGCCCAGGGCCACTCTGTAGGCGATGGTGGGGGATGCTCCACCTCATCCCAGAGCTCTCTTCTCATAACTCCTATTGCAACTACGGGTGCTTGAGTTCCCAATAGGAGCCTCTGCTTGCCTTTCAATTATGGGGTCTGGCCAATCTGTTCCAAAAGATTTCCCTCTGACCTGTGTTCTGAAAAATCTCAAACCACTCTCACTCACTGAACTCAAAGCTAACCACTTAAAACAACTCTGTACACAGATTTGGCCTCAATACCAATTAGACAATCAAGACCGCTGGCCTGAAGTCAGCACATTTGACTTTAACATTCTCCAAAATCTCACTGACTTCCTTACACGGAATGGCAAGTGGTCGGAGATCCCCTATGCCCAAGCTATTTGGGCCCTTCGGAGCAGGCCCTCCCTATGCCAGGCCTGCTCCACCCACGAGGTCTTTCTATGCACCTTGCCTCCCAAGCAAAAGGGCTCTTCTTCCTCAACTAACCGCAGACCGCAACCTTCCGCACCCCCGGAGTTCGACCCCCCTCCCTACCCGCCACCCTGCTGCCCCTCTCCTTCCCCTTCATCCAACTCACCTACTGGCCCTGAAACCTCTCCTGACTCCCCCTCAGTCCCGCTACCCCATCTCCCCGACTCCCCCTCCCCGCTCCCCCCCCCCCCCCCCACACACACAGTCATGTACCCAGCACATGTTTCCCGAGAGAGGTGGCAGGACCAGAGGGCCCCACCCGAGTCCATGTGTCATTTTCATTGTCAGATATGAGCCAGATAGAAGAAAAATTAGGATCACTTTCTGAAAATCCTACCAGATACAGAAAAGAATTCCTGAGACTCTCCCAGGCCTATAACCTCACATGGAGTGATGTATATTATATCCTAAATGCCACTCTCACCCCAGATGAAAAAGACCATATCTGGCAAGCGGCAAAAGCTCATGCTGACCATTTACATAACCAAGACCTGGACAGTCCACTTGCTGATGAGGTGGTGCCTCAGTTAGATCCCCACTGGACTTACCAGCCCGGTGACCCAGGTATCAGGAGACTCAATCATATGATCACCTGCATTCTAGAAGGAATGCAGAAAAATACTCATATCCATGTCAAATTATGATAAAGTCAGGGAAATCACCCAAGGGGCAGACGAAAATCCAGCTTTATTCTTGGCATGCCTCACAGAGGCAGTCCAGAAGTATACCAACCTAGATATCACTACCCCTGCTGGGTTACTCTACCTTCACGTTCAATTCATCAGCCAATCTGCCCCTGACATCAGATGCAAGCTTTGACAACTAGAAAAGGGCCCTGAGACCCCCCAAAGAGACCTTCTAGAAGTAGCCTTCAAGGTGTTCAATAATGGAGAGGAGGAGGCTAAGAGAGAAAAAGAACATGAGAGAAAAGCTAAATATGCCTTTTTGGCAGCAGCAATTAAGGGAAGAGATCAGCCTGCCCCAAGTCATCCCAGAACGGGGCTTAAGACTACCCCCGGACCCTGCTTCCAATGCAACCAGTCAGGACACTGGGCAAAGGCATGCCCAAACCCACGGCTCCCCACAAAAGCATGCCCAACCTATGGCCAATGGGGTCACTGGAAGATGGACTGTCCCCAGGGGCGCCCTGGCTCCCCTGGGGAGGTCCCCACCTCCCAGACCTGGAGAGTGGAACGTCCACAGGGAAACCCTGGCGCATCTGGGCTCCCATAGCCTATCTATCCAAACAGCTGGACATTGTGACCAAGGGCTGCCTGCATACATGCCATGGCTGCTATCGCAGCCCTTGTACCCGAAGCAAATAAACTCTCTAGATATGCCCCTTTAACAGTCTGTTCTCCACACACCTTCCGAGACTTGCTGTCACATCGGGCTTTCCTCTCCCTTCCCCCTTCCAGGGTATAGGTCCTACATGCCTTTCTCCTCGACCCTCAGTTCTCATTCTCCCCCTGCTCTCCCCTTAACCCCGCCAGCTTATTACCCATGTCCTCTACAACAGACTCCCTCTTACATAGCTGCAGCCTAACAGTAGATCTTACCCAAAACCCCTTCCAACATGTAACAGATCAGCCCATCCTAGACCCAGACACCCCATACTGGTTTGTTGATGGCAGCTCTCAAAAATCCCCACCATTTGCAGCAGGATACGCCATCATCCAGGGGGACCTTCGTCACAATCATGGAACCCAGACAATTGAAGCTTCACTGCTGCCACCTCACACCACCTCCCAACAGGCAGAACTGATAGCTCTCACCAGAGCTTTAACTCTGGCTAAAAATCTAAGGGTTAACATCCACACAGACTCCAAATATGCCTATAACATACTTCACTCACACATCCTAATATGGAGAGAAAGAGGTTTCCTAACCCAAAAAGGATCCCCCATTATTAATTCAGACCTGATCCACAAACTTCTAGAGGCAGCACTCTTACCAAAGACGCCATCCTCCACTGTAGGAGACATCAGAAGGGAAGTCTCATATCAGCCAACAACAATGCTGCAGACCAGAAGACAAAGGAGATAGCCCTGTCCCATCCTTCCCTCCAGTCCCCTGTCATCTTATCTTTGACTCCACCCGACCCTCCCACCACCAGAGAAATCCTCTCTTATCTACACTCACTTTTTCATCCCTCATCCAAGACACTCCAGCAGTTCCTCCATAACCACTTCCCCATATCCAATGCTGACCAACACTATTTAGATAACCTTACCCGCTCCTGTCAAACATGTCAACGTACTAACCCCAATTCCAACCTTAAACCGACATCCTTTCCAACCCATCAAATGCGAGGCAGCCTCCCAGTACAGGATTGGCAGATAGACCTTACTCATATGCCCCAGGTCCGGAGAGTCAGATACCTTCTAGTCTTTGTGGACACCTTTTCGGGATGGGTAGAAGCATTTCCCACTACAAACAAAAAAGCCCACATCGTGGCCCAAATCCTTCTTAGGGAAATTATCCCCAGGTTTGGCCTGCCTTCATCCCTACAGTCTGATAATGGCCCGGAATTTACATCCAAGGTCACCCAACAACTTGTCCTATTCTTATAGATACCCTGAAAATTTCACATTCCATTCTGTCCCCAGTCCTCAGGAAAGGTAGAAAGGATGAATAGAATAGTCAAAGAAACCCTTACCAAACTAATCCTCGAGGTACATCTGGGCTGGACTAAACTTTTGCCAATTGTTCTCCTCAATACGGGGTTTGCCCAGAAAGCCCCTGGGGCTGAGCCCCTTTGAGGTGATGTATGGAAGGCCCATGCTCCCTCCTGGACTCCCCCCCTGAACCTCCTCCCATTCCAAGCTTCCTACACTCCCCTCTGCTGATGCAACTCCACAATGCCCTCTGGAAATACGTCAACCACAATTTGCCTGCCCCTGACCTCCAAGCCTCCCTGCCCCCTTTACAAACTGGGGACATGGTCTATCTGTCTGATAGTCCCCAGGGGGACCTAACCCCAAAGTGGCAGGTACCATTCAAAGTCATCCTCCTTACCCCGACTGCAGCTAAACTCGAGAAGGTCACTTCCTGTGTACACCTCTCTCGCCTAAAACAGGTCACCTCCAATCCTGCGCTGCCTTCCTTAAATGACACCTATCAGGTCTCCCTCACAGGACCCACCTCCTTAAAGTTCACCAGGCGACAACCCCTGTCAACCATCCGAGAGGACACTGAATGACCTGGACTCTCTTCAAACTATAACAGTTCCTGACCCAACTACTGCAAGACCTCTGGACCAGAGCCCTGACAGGAACCTCCTTCAAAGACCTGACTACACTGGTGTCTCAACTGTGGCTCCAGGGAACCTTCTACAACCTGACTCCAGGCGAAACTGATTTCTTTACTCTCATTCTCTACATCATTCTACATCCTAAAGAGCATTGTTCCTCCTCAGATTCAAACAACCACCAACCTGGGGCCTTCCGCCCCTCACCCTGACTGGCCTCTCCCTGTCTCTCTAACCATAACTGCACTCTTAATCTTAATCCTTGCTATAGGCCTAGTAACCGTCTCCCCTCAGGACTGGCCGCCTATCCTTCGTCTTTCCGTGGGTATCGCCTACGTTGCTGGCTGTGTTCTGCTCCTAGGGCGCTATTTCCCCTGCACTGCCTAAATCACAGCCCATGACTCCTCTGTTCCTCATCCTTGCTGCGCTCCCCAGCCTTCTGGCCACTCCCTGCCCCTGCTCAGACATTTATTCCTACGTACATTCCTCATGTTATAATACAGCTCCAAAACCATGCACCATGAACCTCGGGGGCGGGAAGTCCAAATCCCTACTCACTGTTAAAGTACAAAAGAGAGGGAGTTTCGTGAGTACCTGCCATAAACCAAATGGAAAAAACATATGTTTCTATCCCATTACCCACTGGGGGTACTCAGATGGGGGCGGGGTATTAGATCAAAATCGGGAAAAGAAACAAGAGCAAGTCATAAAGAACATAATTTCCCAGTTACAGGCGACCCCTGAGCCTTACAAACGCCTAGACCTCCTTTCCCAATTACGGCCTCTCCTAAAACCTCCCTCTGGCAACCAACACCTGACCCGCCTTCTCAACTCTTCCTTCCAATTCTTCCAGTACACACAACACACATCCCAGTGTTGGATATGCATGTCACTGTCTCCCTCACCACACATAGCAATTCCCTTACCCTCAACCTGGCTGTCACAGGCCAACTATACCTCCCCTTCCCAACGGAAAACTACACAACTCATTGGGCCAGTCTCTGACAATGTCCTACTCTCAGCCTCTTCAAACCTAACCTGTATTAACTACTCTAGTCCCAACTACACTGATCTTACAAACTCCGCTCCCTCCTTCTGTTCCACTTGGGTTCTCTGGAACAGCACAAATAATTGCACCAATCCAGGAATCTTCATTCTCTGTGGGACCTATGCATATTCATGCCTCCCCTTAGACCCCCCTGGACCCTGCATCTTGGTCTTCCTGACCCCAGGCCTAACATTCCTCAAAGAAGAAGAGGTAGAACAAATAGCCTACCCCCAAGGGGAACTTTCCCACAGGAAAAGAGGAGCTGTCATAGCCCCCCTCCTGATTGGGACTGGCATAGCAGCAGCCCTAGGCACCGGGATTGGAGGCATCTCGACCTCTGTCCATTTCTACTACAAGCTCTCCCAAGAACTTAATGAAGACATGGAGCAGGTAGTGGAGTCCTTCGTTTCAATCCAAAGACAAATTAACTCATTAGCTTCTGTGGCCCTACAAAATAGGCGAGCCCTGGACCTTCTCACCGCAGAAAAGGGAGGGACCTGCCTTTTCCTAGGAGAGGACTGCTGCTATTTTGTTAATGAGACGGGCATAGTCCAGGGCAGAGTCAAAGAACTTAGAAACAGAATTGAACGCCGCAGGAAAGAGTTACAAAACCTTTACACTCCCCAAAACCTGTTCCAACAGATCCTCCCTTGGTTGCTCCCTTTCCTGGGACCTTTGGTACTTATCATTCTACTCCTCTTATTTGGACCCTGTCTCTTCAATCTCTTTCAAACGTTTCTCCAAGAACGGATTCAGGCCATCTCTCGAGATCAGGTCAAGACCACTCTTCTCAAGAGCCGCACCCCAAGCTCAGAAAAAGGAGACCCTGGGCCCTAGGATGATCCTCCATTCCAGACCCCAAACTGTCGCCCCTATCCAGCAGGAAGTAGCCAGAGAGATTCGGCGCCCTTTCCCCCATTTTTTTTTTTTTTTTATGATTTCAGGGTCTGGAATGGAGTCTTTTGGGCCTAGAAAAGAAAACAACAGTCTCAAAGGCCCCTTGCTGAATCATCTAACTTCAGAGAAAACAAAGCAGAACTTTAGTTCCACCCTGATGCTCCAGGCCAGTTGCATCTATCTGGGACTTATCACCCCCTGTCCGGAAACCTTCCACCCCCTACACCTGCCCAGAGGACTTATCACCCCCTGCCAAACTACAAATGTCATCTCAACAAAAGAATACTCAAAATATCCCACCTGGTTAATGTTTCCCTTATCGCTTCCACAAACCTCCCTATAAATAAGAAGCCTCCCTGATCCCTCTCGGCGCTCAGCCTGGTCATCAGGCTGGCTGTCGCCCCTCTTTGCCTGAATAAAGGTAACCTACTTCTGTTGAGGTCATCTTTCCTTTTCTGCCTTGCCCGAACTATACCTTACAACCATTACTGAACACAAGTTCATATGCTTGATGCACAGTGAGATCAAACAAACCAAAAGGTTGGAGTTAGGGGCAGAGTTAGGGGCAGAGTTAGGTTCATGGTGGGGCCATGCAAGGAGAATGGTGGCTCGTGCTCAAAAACCCCAAACTCCCTTAGGATTTCCAGGGAAAAGTTTTTATAGGCAAAATTTGGGGTGAGAGCTGCAGAGCGTGTGGCTTTCTTCTGATTGGTTGGTGGTGAGGTAACAGGGTGGGTGGTACTCCCGGAATCTTGTGCTTCAGCATGAGGTTACCATCCTCCACTTGAGTGGGGACGCTTTCTGCAGAAGAACCTAAAGACATTGTTGTGCTTGTCCCCTGAGGAGGAACTGGAACTTTGCCCCAGGGCTACATGATTATTCCTTGACTGTTCCTGAAACCCAGTCCTCTGGGGCTCCCAAGGGTGGAGACTTTTTGTCCCCCATTTCTTGTAGGCAAGACTCCAGCCTCTGTGACCTTCCCTGAGTTTCAAATGGTGGCTTGGAATGGTTGCTAATCAAGGGAGGATCAGCAAAGAAACCACTTGAGGCAAAGATGAAAGGAACCAGAGAAGGTCACCATCTGACCACCTGAGACAGGATTAAAGGAGGGCAAACCCTGCACACACCCTAATCTTGTCAGACCCTACCTTTGACCCACTGGTATAAAAGCGCTCATCAAGTTCTCTGGGGTTGAGACACATAGGTTTTCAAGGCAGAAGCCTGATGTGTCTCCCTTTGCCTGGCAAAGCAAGAAAGCTATTCGTTTCTACTTCTGTCTCCAGGATATGATTCAGCAGTGGAGTATAGAGAAGTTGAGTTTTTGGTAATATTCCTCTCTCCCTCTCCTGATTACCAACAATTTGAATCAGTCCTCTGGGACTCAGGAAAGGTCTAGGAGGCAGAATGAAGCCTGTTTCCTACAAACATAAAATGGGAGACACAGAAAGGATATGTACTCAGAAGAGCCCACTAGGATTCTGTTCCCTTCACTAGAATCTGATAACCTGGAAAGATGCAGACAACACAAAGTCTTTTAGTTTGATGCCCACTCCCCACTATGGGGACCTGTGAGTGATGCAGGCCTAAGTTGGCCCCCAAAGATCTGTATGTAAAGTCCCTGAGGATGGATTCAGGAAATTCTTCAGACTGCCCCAGGGCCACCTCTTGTGGAGCCAGTTGAGGGCTCAGGTAGAAGACTATGTCCCTTAATTTGTGTCAACTTAAAAAAATGCACAACTTGAACACTGTGAGTTAAGTTGTATTTGGGGCAAAATTAGGACTGCAGCCCAGGAATCAGCACTTCACTTCAGATAGCTCTGAGAAACTGGTTCAAAGAAGCAGGGGGGAAGGTCATTATATATGTGATTTTGGTGAAGAGGGAATACATGCAATCAAGCACATGCTTCTCTGGAAGCTTTCTGCTAGTCTCCTGAAGCTTTTGCTAGTCATGAGGAACAGTCGTCACCATAAAGAACTTTGGTGATTTTCTAGATATGAGGAGATACAAGGATTGGGCACATGAAACCAGCTCCTAAAAATATCTAAATATATGAAGACCTCTCCTACTAGTTCCCCCACTCCACCCCTCCCCCCAGCAAAAAGTGCCTCATTTGTGCTCTCCACCTTAAACTCCTTTCAGCAGGTGTTGAAAGTCAGCAGCTGCAGCAGCAGCACATGATTTAATCCTTGTAGAGGGAGACGGCAAGTGCCGATTTGTAGTTAACACTTGCTTCCAAAGAGGAAGCCAGTCACCCAATCCCCAGTTGGAGATAAATGAATATCAAACTATGGGAGGTAGTTGAGCCCTGCATTGCTGTGGGTAAGGCAAAGGGGGCCATCTAGTGGCTGCCTATCCCTTTTGTTATTCTTGGGGTGCCGATGACAGTAATCTTGGAGGAAACTATTGAGCAGGTCGTGCGGATCCTAGGACAGTTCCTGACTTTGTGGGAATGGAGAAATCTGGCCCCAGGTGTTTTCAAATGAGGACAGGAACTGTGCACTGGCTGTAGAAGGGAGTGCAGAGGCAGTGGGCTGCACGCTGGAGGTATTCAGCATCTCTTTGGGGCTCTCAGAAAAGATGGAGGCGGGGGCTGAGTGCAAGCGCATAACTATTACTCACTCCTCCAGTAACTTCCATGGAGCTGCAGAAGAGTGGGACAGGACTTAGAGACTAAACAACAACAAAACCAGTCATCTGGCTTTCCAACAAGATGTAACTTGATTTCCACCAGTGTTTGACACTTGACCCCACCCTCAGCCCCACCTCCCCCTTGTGGAGAGCAAATCCCAGCCAGACTGGTTTTGAACTTTTGTGATGGGGTTGAGCTGGAATGTCAGGGAGAGGCAAGGGTAAGACTTTAACAGAAGAGTTTACTAAATTTGCATTACAAAGAGTCAGGGTCCCTAAGCAGACCTGAGAACTATGGGTGCAAAGCAGTATTCTGTGGGTTGTGAGTGGGAGGGAGAAAGGGAATTGCGAAAAGAGTTGTTCAGTTGCTCAGTCATGTCCAACTCTTTGCAACCCCATGGGCTGCTGCATGCCAGGGTTCCTTGTCCTTCACCATCTCCCAGAGCTTGCTCAAACTCATGTCCATTGAGTTGATGATGCCATCTAACTGTCTTGTCCTCTGTTGTCCCCTTCTCTTCTTGCTTTCTATCTTTCCCGGCATCAGGTCTTTTTCCAAGGTCTTTTCTGTGAAAAGTTACTAAGTGAGATCAAGCATTTATCCCTTTTCAGTGTCCTTTGGGGGGGCAAGGTAAATTATTTTGTGTTGAAGGGGAGCAGAATTTCTCACCCCAAAACATGCCTCTTCAGCCTGAGGGTTATTTCAAGGTAAAGGTAATCAAATCTAACAGATTCTGGAAAGCCCTTTATCTCTCCCTTAATTGCTTAAATTTACATTGGAAAGGGGGCCTGTACCAGGAAGAGAGCTATTACTTGAGACACCTAAAGAAATTTATTCACCTTTTGTTTTCCAAACATCTCTGCCTTCCTGTGAATAGTTTTCTTCCCCTTTGTCTACTTTTTGAAATTGCAGATTTAAATTTTTTTTTTACTGAATGCAAATTTGTGAGCCCAGTGCACAGTGAGGCTGATCTTGGGTGGCCTTAGCCTGCTGTGGCTTGGAGCGGGGCTTGGGTTTCCAGCCAGAAACTGAGGCTGTGTTGCAGCAGTGTGAACACCAAATCCTAACCACTAGACCAATGGTCAGTGACAAGGGCCTGGCTCTTTGGGTTTGCAGAAAAGAATTCCCACAAAGATAGAAAATAGGGAAACAAATAAAATATTTATTAAGAGGAAAAAAGAGTACAGCATGTGTGGAGAGACAAATGGGCAAACTCAGAGAGAGAGACAGAGTGTCTAAATTGCTGAGTTGCACCCTTGTGGCAGTTTGAATTACTCTTATGGGGCATTTCTTCTGAGTTTCCTTTGGCCAATCATTTTGATTTGCCTGGTTCACTGTTCGTACTTGGTATATCTCAGGATCTCTCATGTGTGCATACACATCTCTTAGCCAAGATGGATTTTAGCCAAGATGAGTAGGTGTATGGGTATGTTAGGTAGTTAGAATAGGGAAAAGGAGTCCAGAATGGCGGTGGCTAAAAGACCTGGAAGGGAAAAGCCCGAGGAAATAGAACAAAGGAAGGTTCAAGGACCAGAGTAAGGACCTCAGGTAAAACAAACGGCACTCCTGGCTGGCCCAATTTACATAGGACAAGCTCAGGGAGGGAGAAACATACAGAAAGAGGAGCCAAAGCTAGCTCTCTCTCCCGCGCGCTGGGGCACTCTTCTCTTCGCATCTTTGGGTCGACATGCCCTCACGCCTTGAAGATGGATTTTCCTGCTATTATCTAAATAAAATAGAGAACTGTGACATGCCAGTTCAGTTCAGTTCAGTCGCTCAGTCGTGTCCAACTCTTAGCGACCCCATGAATCGCAGCATGCCAGGCCTCCCTGTCCATCCCAAACTCCCGGAGTTTACTCAGACTCATGCCCATCGAGTCGGTGGTGCCATCCAGCCATCTCATCCTCTGTCGTCCCCTTCTCCTCCTGCCCCCAATCCCTCCCAGCATCAGGGTCTTTTCCAATGAGTCAACTCTTCACATGAGGTGGTCAAAGTATTGGAGTTTCAGCTTCAGCATCAGTCCTTCCAATGAACACCCAGAACTGATCTCCTTCAGGATGGACTGGTTGGATCTCCTTGCAGTCCAAGGGACTCTAATGTCTGTCACTCCAAATCTTTGTTGTGATGAGACAAAAACTGAGGAGCATACACTCGCCTGACACGTAGAGAATATCCTTTGACATAACTCCCTCTTTGACCTCAAAGGAGCCTTTCCTGCACATGTGTGTTTGGGGAGGTCTCCTGACTTCAAGAACAAGAAATCTATATCCTGGATAGGGCCCAGCCTCCTCCTTTAATTGTCCTGCTGCTCTTGTTTTGGAGTTTCAGTCCATAGGGAAGAATCTCCAATTGCTCTACTGTGTTGGGGGTGCATCTACCTCCTGCATCACACCCTCTGAGAAACACAAACCCCAAAAAATCTTTATTGGGAAAATGACAGGCAAAGGTCTGTTTTCTGTAACTTCTTCAGGCTGACAGGGCCTCATAGACCCTACCTAGTTGGAGTCATGGAGCTCTCACCATGTTTCATTGAATAAGTTCCAGGGTGATTTCAATTACTTTTGCAGGATCTGCTGTGGGGAGTGGCTGGAGTCCCTGCATCACCATTGTCTTGTAGACTAGTGGTCAGTGACAAGGTCCTAGCCTTTTGCCTTTGCAGAAGGGAATTCCCACAGAGGTGGTATTTATTAGGAGGAAAAAGAGTACAGTGCCTGTGGATGGATACACGGGTAGGCTCAGAGAGAGAGCTGCACCCTGGTGGTAGTTTGAATCACTTCTATGGGGGCATTTCTTTCCAGTTTACTTTGACCAATCATCTTGCTTTGTTTGGTAAAGATGCCATATTTGGCATAGCTCAGGGTCATCCCATGTATGTGTACATCTTTTAGCCCAGATGGATGCTAATAAAGAGGCTTATGGGTAGTTGACATCACTTACTTTGAGGTTATCCCCCCTCCCTTTTCAACTGCCAAGGAGCCTTTCAGTGCATGTGTAGTCGGGGAGGTCTCCTTAACTTTAGAATGAGGAATATGTGGTCTTTCATCTCTTATCTGTACAGGGCCCAGCCTCCTCCATTACCCTGTTTTTATAGAGTTTCTGCTATTATGGAATTTCTGTCCACAGGGGAGAAACTGTTGAGCCTGGGCCCATGTATCTCCTACCTCTAGGGCAAACAAACAAAAATGAGTTTAGAGCACAAAAAGGTTTATTGGAGGTGTCAGCTTAAGAAAAAGCACAATATGAGAATTGTGAGTCAAGTTTTATTTGGGGCAAAACGAGGACTGCAGCCTGGGAGATGGCATCTCAGATACCTCTGAGAAATAACTCCCAAGATGTAGGAGGGAAAAATAGTATATATGTAATTTTGGTAAAGGGGAAATACATGCAATCAAGCACATA
This sequence comes from Dama dama, assembly GCF_033118175.1. Classification (NCBI taxonomy): domain Eukaryota; kingdom Metazoa; phylum Chordata; class Mammalia; order Artiodactyla; family Cervidae; genus Dama; species Dama dama. Next base: position 10,163,730 of record NC_083700.1, read on the forward strand.
CTTCCCAGAAGGTTTCTACTGGTCTTGTGAAGCTTTTGCTAGTCATCAGGAGGAGCTGTCACCATGGATTTTAATACTTTTCCAGAGAGGAGACACAAGAATTAGGCTCAAAAAACGGACTCCTGGGGCTTCCCTGATGGCTCAATAGTAGCGTCCACCTGCCAATGCAGGAGACCTGGGTTTGATCCCTTGTCTGGGAAGATCCCACATACCACGGAGCAAGTAAGTCTGTGCACCTCTGTAACCACCAAGCCTGTGCTCTGGAGTCTGGGAACTGCAACTACTGAAGCCCAAGAGCCCTAGAGTATGCGCTCTGCAACAAGAGAGGCCACTGCCAGGAGAAGCTATCACACCACAGCTAGAGAGAGCTCACTCACTGCAACTAGAGAAAAACCTGTGTATCAACCAGCACAACCAAAAAAAAAAAAAAAAAAAAAAAAAAAAAAATTGGCACCTGAAAATATCTAACTATCTGAAGCCCTGTCTTATTAGTTTCTCCCCCTGAGCACAGAGTGCCTCATTTTGTTACCGAATCCAAGCTCACTCTGCCCGCCACATGACAGGCCAGTTAGTTGAGAGATGAGATGTTGAGGTAAGAAATACGACTTTATTCAGAAAGCCAAGGGACTGGGAAGATGATAGACTAATGTCTCGAAATATCCATCTTATCAGGGTCTGGATGCCAGTTTCTTTTATAGAACGAGAGAGAGAAGGGATGAGGAAGTCAAATGAAAAGGGCCATGAGTCTTGCAAATCATCTCTGGGAATGGCCAGTATTGGGGAAGGGATGTGTCAATACCTTCTTTCTTGCAGCCATTAACAGGTGGGCAGAATCAGGTTGTATTTCTGTGTGTTGAGTAAAGGCACTTTAGTTTAATAGTCCAGCAGAGGGGTGGGGTCCTTTTAGGCAGGCCACTATGTATGATTATAATAACAAAAACAAAAAAATAAAGGTTAAAGTCAAAGAAAGAGATCCAGCATGGAGTCAAGGCTCTTACCTGCAACAGTTTCTGCTCTCTACCCTGAACTCCTTTCAGAGGGTGTTGAAAATCAACAGATGTAGCAGCACATGATTTAATCCTTGTAGAGGTAGATGGCAAGCACCCAATCAACTGCCTATTTGTAGCTGACAGAGGGCTGAGCAAGAACAAGCTGCTTGTGTTCAAAAACTCCAAACTCCCTAAGGGTTTCAGCAAGGTGTTTTTTTTTTTTTTTTTTTTTTTCAGCAAGGCATTTTTAAAGGCAAGGGGAGGAAGAGGGGTCCCAGGGTATGTGATCAGCTCTTGCACAATTCTCTGATTGACTGATCGTGATCAATCCTTGGGCGCTAGGAGCAAGCTACTGCTCATGATCATCAAGTATTAATAGTTAATTTCATCCATTTGGTGGCAGTTTTATCAGCTGAAAAACTTAGGAAATATGCATTGGATACCATTATCTAGATACTTAAGAGAGGAGAAAAAACAGAATTATGGGGGAACTGAGAAGGTCCCATATGGTTCTGCTTGGCTACATAATCAGGGGCTTACTTAGGACTTTTGAAACTGTACAACTCATATTAGGACTTCAACCCACTGTCTTTTAATTGAGATCACACACCTGGTCTCAAGATTCAGTGAGCTCAGGTGCTTTATGTCTTGTTGCAGAAAAAAGTCTAATGAGAGACAAAGTGATAGGTAAAGAGTGGATTTATTTAGAGAGATACATATTCCATAGACAGGATGGGGTATGTCTCAGAAAGCAAGAACAACTTTGGTAGAAACACCCTTCACTGACATACTGTGGGCTATCTCAGAAGGTAAGAGTCCCCCAGATATGGAGAGGTTAGTTTTTATGGGTCGGGTAATGTCATAGACTAATGAGTGGGAGGATTACTTCAACTATTTTAGAGAAGGGGTGGAGATTTCCAGGAATTAGGCCACTGCTCACTGTTTGATTTTTGGTGGTTGGTCTTGAAACTGTCATGGTACTGGTCGGTGTACCACTTAGTTTGCTGATGTGTTTAGATGACCATATGCTGAGGCTCAAGGTCTAGTGGAAGTTGACCATCTTCCACCTTGACCTATTTTGTTCTTATCAGTTTATGTCTTGTCCTTGGGCTATGTCATTCTTTTAAAGACTCTACCCTGACCCTTCCCTCTTGTTTCAGAAAGGTAATTTGGATAGAGGATTGGTAGACGGGGTACTGGTAAAGGAGGAGACAGGTAAGTACTAGCTGAATCTTGCAACTCATACTGGGACTTGAACACACAGTATTTTGTTGAGATCATACACCTCATCTTAGGACTTAATGAAGCCCAGAACTCAGAAGCGGTAGAGGAAGAGCCAGTATACGTACAATTTTTTTTTTTTTTTGGTCTAGGGAATACATGCAGTCAAGCATACATACATCTTTCATCTGTTGGTGTTTTTATTTCTATAAAGAGCATAAAGGTACTGTTATGTGTAGCCCTTGAGACGGAACCTGCCCCTGCCCCAAGGCTACACACTTGATTCTTGGCTGTTCCTCCCTTGTCTCTACATCCCCTCCTTCCCAGATTAGCAACTGTTTGAGTCTGCCCTCTGGAAATCAGGGAAGGTCATGGAGACTGGAGTCTGTTCCTTACAAAGAATAGGGGACACGGAAAGGCTTCCAAGACCAGGAGCCCCACAGGGTCTTGCTCAGTTTCATAAAGAGCTGTTAGGCCGTGCTCACTTCGGCAGCACATATACTAAAATTGGAACGATACAGAGAAGATTAGCATGGCCCCTGAGCAAGGATGACATGCAAATTCGTGAAGGGTTCCATATTTAAAAAAAAAAAAAAGAGCTGTTAGGCCAAAGCACAGAGATCCTCACTCTGTTTTTTACCCTGTTGGTGGGCAACTGTAGAGGGTCATGACTTATGTAGAACTGGGTGGTGAACAATGCTTTTTTTGTCCTTCCTCATTCACACTTTTGTATCTCTAGATCTCCACCCCTTTTTTAGCTCAGGATATTATATAAGCTTCAGTTACCTGGCTGCCTTTGATTCTTCATATCTTCACGTACTCCTGGAGGTATGTGATTTTGTTTGTTTTTCCTCTGTTAATCTGTTTTATATAGTTTAACTATTAGACCAGTCAAAGAACATAGAACTGAGACAGGAAGTGGGCAGGGCACAACCTTTAAAAGAATGACACAGCCTGAGAACAGGACTTAAACTGATTAGAACAAACTAGGTATAAGATGGCAGATGAGTCATCTTCTACTGTATCTTGAACCTCAGTATACACTTATTATAGCACATCAACATGCTAAATGACACGTCCACAGGTGACCATGAAGGTCAAAAAGTGGGCGGTGGCTCAATTCCTGGAAATCCCCACCCCTTCTCAAAAGAGCCGGAATACTCTTCCCACTCATTAGCCTGTGAAATACCCACCCTTATAAAAACTGACAATTCCATATTCAGGACTATTGAAATCATACAACTCATATTAGGACTTGAACTCAGATTAGGATTAGATTAGCATACCCTGGTGACTTTTTTGCCTCTCTTGCCTTCTGAGATGGCCCACTCTGTCAAAGAAGTGTGTTTCCCCCCTAAATAAACCTTTTCCACTTTACTATGTCTTGCTCTTGAATTCTTTGTTTCATGAAACCAAGAACACACGCTTGGTGGCTGTTGCAGGAACTGGGATGTGACCATCCTCCTGTGCCCCACTCTCCTGCAACAGAAGGCAGGCTGGGAAATTTTTTCTGCCCTTACACTGCTTATTTGAATTGTGATTTTTCTAAACACCATCCTTCTAGGGGCTTTAACTTTACCAGTTTTGAAACTTTTATTTCTACAAATTGTAACAAATATTGCTAATACTACCATTATAGGCAGAACTGTGTCTGCCTGCCCCTACCTGCCCATCCAATTCATAAACCGAAGTTCTAACCCAGTTTAGAATTTGACACCTAAGTTGTCAATCAAACATAAACATGGTTTATCTTTATATTTGTGCATAAAGCCTTTAAAGAAGTGATTATAAAACTGAGCAGGACCCTATCAGAACCTCCCCTGGTACAAATCTTTTCCGTGTCCTCAGTTTCTTGTAGGTAGGAAAGAAGCTTCAGCCTCCTAGACCTTCCCTGATTACCAAAGGGTAAATTCAAACAGTTGTTAATCAAAATAGTGAATAGTGAGGTAATGGGGAATGAAAAGAGGAACTGATCTTTGGTAGCCTCAACCTGAAGCAGCTTGAAGTGGGCCTTTGGTTTCCCGGCCAGAGACTGAAGTGGGTTACGGCAGTGAAAATACCAAATCCTACCCCCTAGACCAGTGGTCAGTGACAAGGCCCTGGCTCTTTGGCTTTGCAGAAAAGAATTCCCATAAAGACAGAAAGTTGTGAAGCAAGTTAAGTATTTACTAGGTGGAAAAAGAGTTCAGTATGTGTGGATAGACACAAGGGTGAGCTCAGAGAGAAATCCCTGAGTCTTGCCCTTGTGGTAGTTGAAATCACTTTTGTGGAACATCACTCTGGTTTTTCTTAGGCCTATCATTTTGATTTGCCTGGCTCAGAGTCCACATTTGGTATATCTCAGGATCCTCCCATATGTGTGCATGCACCTCTTAGCCAAGATGGATACTGCCAGAGGCCTATGGGTAGCCTGATGTCAGTCCCCACTTAGCATCACTCCCCTTTTGACCTCCAAGGACATGCATGGTCAGGGAGATCTCCTGGCTTCGAGAATGAGAAATATGTGGTCTGGGTAAGGCCTAGCCTCTTCTCTGAAATTCTCTGCTATCCTCATCTTGGAGTTTCAGTCCACAGAGAATGAATCTCTTATCACCTTACCCAGGGGTAGATCTATCTATCTCCTGCCTCAGAATGGTTAAGAAACTACAGTGCAGTGATAAAACAGGGACCTGGTTTCTACTCAGGTGATATATACAACAATATGTTTGAGTTCTTCTGCAGGAACTAAAGCCCCCACCCAGGTGGAGGATGATACTTCAGACTGAGTACAAGATTCCTGGAACACTGCCTTGCTACCTCCCTATCAACCAATCAGGAGAAAGTCTGCACACAGTGGAAGATAACAAAGACTCTGAGCCTCCTTTCCAAATGATTAACTGAGATAAGCTTCTCCTCTCTTCCTTTAAAAACTTTCCTGGTTGAACAGAGTCTTTGAGTTGGTTCTTAGATAGGAGTCCACCTTCTCCCTAGGTTGCTGAACTCCTGAATAAAGCAAACTTTCCTTTCTAACCAGCACTTGTCTCTCAAATATTGGCTTTCAAGTGGTGAACTGTTGAACCTGAGTTCAGTAACAATTATTAAATGAAGTCACTAGTTCAGTTCAGTTCAGTTCAATTGCTCAGTCTTTGTGACCCCATGGACTGCAGCATACCAAGCTTCCCTGTCCATCACCAATTCCCTGAGCTTGCTCAAACTCATGTCCATGAAGTTGGTGATGCCATCTAATCATCTCATCCTCTCATCCCCTTCTCCTCCTGCCTTCAATCTTTCCCAGCATCAGGGTCTTTTCCAATGAGTCAGTTCTTTGCATCAGGTGGCCAAAGTATTGGAGCTTCAGCTTCAGCATCAGTCCTTCCAACGAATATTCAGGACTGATTTCCTTGAAGATTGACTGGTTGAATCTTCTTGCAGTCCAAGGAAATCTCAGTCTTCTCCAGCACTACAGTTCAAAAGCATCAGTTCTTCGGCACTCAGCTTTCTTTATAGGCCAATTCTCACATCCATACATGACTACTGGAAAAACCATAGCTTTGACTAGATGGACCTTTGTTGGCAAGGTAATATCTCCACCTTTTATATGTTGTCTAGGTTGATCATAGATTTTTTTCCCAAAGAGCAAGCGTCTTTTAATTTCTTGGCTGCAGTCACATCTGCAGTGATTTTGCAACCCCAGAAAATAAAGTCTGCCACTGTTTCCATTGTTTCCCCATCTATTTGCCATGAAGTGATGGGACAGGATGCCATGGTCTTTGTTTTTTGAATGTTGACTTTTAAGCCAGCTTTTTCACTCTCCTCTTTCACTTTCATCAAAAGACTCTTTCTGCCATAAGGATGGTGTCACCTGCATATCTGAGGTTATTGATATTTCTTCTGGCAATCTTTTTTTTTTTGGCTACCATCATCATCATCATCATCATCATCATCATCATTTTTACCCTCAAGTTCATCCAGGATAACTCTTATTCATCCTTCAAAACCCCATTTGGTTTCATCATCTGTCTTGCCCAGAATGAACTCTCAATGATTTTTGTGACCATTTGACAAGTTCCTAGACTGAGGCCCAGAGCAGCCAGGTCACTCCTGAGGTCTTTCAGCATCCAGCTCCTTCTTCCTCTACCTGCCCAGTTCCAGGGCATGGGTCTCAGGCCTGGCCAGTCTGGCTTAGGAGCATGTAGACATAGGCAGTATCAGTTCAAATCCATCACCCGCCGGCCCTGGCATCAGAGGTCAATGCCCACATGTAGGGCTGCTTGGCCTTACACTCAGACACCCAGTGCCTCCACTCCACACCCCGACAGCCTCCTCCACCCCCACCAGGGCCACCTTCTCAGCGCTGGCAGCCTTGCAGCGGGTTTCAAAGAAGTACTGCCACAGGGGACTGCTACCAGCGCAGGCACCGCCTCCAGCACCTCCACCTCGCGGCGACGCAGGTCCACAGCAGTCCGGCATCTGTCACCAGCCACTGACTGCATCACACAGGCCAGCTCTCCACAGCGACCGGCTGGTGCTGTCTTGCTCGCCCCTCGCAGATTGCGGTTAGCTGGGCTCTGGGTTGGCTCCCCAAAGGCTTCGGACTCCAGCAGAAAGAGCAGAGGGGGCCCCATGAGGGTACTCCTGGACAGGGCTACGCGGGGGGGGGGACAAAAAGTCCCACTCAGATGCTGGAAATGGGGTCAGGGGTGAGGGTGGGGGGTGGGGCTTCACTGGGACACTGGGGAGGAGGAAAAATAGGAGGATGGGAAGGGAGCCTGACGGGTGGGCGAGCATCTTGCTGAGCACCTGTCAGCACCTCCTTACTTCTGAGCTCCAGGGCTGGGGACCCCCAGGCTCAGGGGGCCCCTGTTGGGGACACGGGTGGCCCCCTCCTTCCTGACATCTCAGGAGAGGGAGGGGGCAGCCATGTAGGGTGACCTCCTCGGCTCCCCCGGCTGTCTCTGGCGCGTCGGCGACTCCTCCTCCTGCTTGTTGGTGGCAGGTTCGGGGGCTCTTCCGGCAATCTTGATTCCAGCTTGTACTTCATCCAGCCTGGAATTTCACATGATATACTCTGCATATAAGCTAAATAAGCAGGGTGACAGTACATAGCTTTGATGTACTCCTTTCCCATTTTGGAACCAGTCCATCGATCCATGTCTGGTTCTAACTGTTGCTTTTTAACCTGCATACAGATTTCTCAGGAGGCAGGTCTGGTATTCCCATCTCTTGAAGAATTTTCCACAGTTTGTTGTGATCCACACAGTCAAAGGCTTTGGCATAGTCAATAAAGCAGAAGTAGATGTTTTTCTGGAACACTCTTGCTTTTTTGATCATCCAATGGATGTTGGCAATTTGATCTCTTGTTCCTCTGCCTTTTCTAAATCCAGCTTGAACATCTGGAAGTTTGAGGTTCATGTACTCTTGAAGCCTGGCTTGCAGAATTTTGAGCATTACTTTGCTACCGTGTGAAATGAATGCAGTTGTGCGGTAGTTCGAGCATTCTTTGGCATTGCCTTTCTTTGGGATTGGAATGAAAACCGACCCTTACTAGTCCTGTGGTCACTGCTGAGTTTTCCAAATTTGCTAGCCCATTGAGTTGCAGCACTTTCACAGCATCATCTTTTAGGATTTGAAATAGTTCAGCTAGAAATCCATCACATCCACTAGCTTTGTTCATATTGATGCTTCCCAAGGCCCACTTGACTTCTCACTCCAGGATATCTGGCTCTAGGTGAGTGATCACACCATCATGGTTATCTGAGTCATTAAGATTTTTTTGGTACAGTTCTGTGTATTCTTGCCACCTCTTCTTAATATCTTCTGCTTCTGTTAGGCCCATACTGTTTTTGTCTTTTATTGTGCCCATTTTGCATGAAATGTTTCCTTGGTATCTCTAATTTTCTTGAAGAGATCTCTAGTCTCTCTCATTCTATTGTTTTACTCTATTTCTTTGCATTGATCATTACGATGGCTTTCTTATCTCTTCTTGCTATTCTTTGGAACACTACATTCAAATGGGTATATCTTTCTTTTTCTCCTTTGCCTTTAACTTGTTCAGCTGATAGAAGGATAATCTGATGGTGCCCACCTGTGAATGGATGCAAAAAAGAAGAGATTAACACACCCCTTCCTAAGGCTGGCCCTTCCCAGTGATGTTTTGCAAGACTGAAGACCCTTTCTACTTTACTTCTTCATTGCCTCTCCCTCTCTATTCTGCCTTTCAATTTTTCAATATTTATTTATTTGGCTGCACCACGTCTTAGTTGTGGCATACATATAAACTCTTAGTTGCAGCCTGTGTCCCTGACCAGGGACCAAACCTAGGCCCCTGGCATTGGGAGCACAGAGTTTTAGCTACTGGACCACCAGGAAGTCCCTATTTTGCCTTTTGATGTTAGTTCCTCATTGCTTCTCTCCCTCTGGCCCTATAAAAGAACCTGGAGTCCAGACCCTGAGAAGATGGTTACTTTGAGACATTAGTCTTCCATCTTCTTGAAGTCAGCCAACTTTCTGAATAAAGTTGTATTCCTTGCCTCAACACCTCATCTCTTGTATTCACTGGCCTGTCATGGGTCGAGCAGAGTGTGGTTACACTTGTTAACACATTCAGTTGGCTTCACACAGCTGAGGGCTAGGTTTAAGAATTATTTAACCATGATCTGGGACTTCTGAGAGTCTGTACTGGGAGTGAAAGGTGACTTAGCTATGTCCCCTTCTTGGGGACAAGATAAACCAACTATACCTCTCTTGCTCTGCCTACGCCCTGGCATCAGTGTGTATGAATACTGGAGTTGGGCATTGAAATAAATTTTTTTTAATCTTCAAAAGCAAACAAACAAAAAGGATTATTTAAGAATCATTCTCAGGTTAGGTGTCCCCAGAATGCTGGTTTTTCTTTTGATCAAAAAAGAAAGAAAACAGGAAATTATGAGATGCATTTAAATTGAGGACTTGTTTTGCATCTATCAATTCATAGAAAAAACAAAATAAACAAAGAAACCTCAAAATACATTCTTTCACCAAGACTGGGAACTTTGGAAAACTAAAAAGTTAATGGACTATTGATAGTGGTAGAAATGGTTACAAACTTTTCTGGATGCATTACAGCAGCATACGTCAATGGCTATAAAATTGTTCACACCCTGAAGTTCAGTAATCCCTTTCATGGGAATCTGCCCTAAGGAAGCAATTAAACAGAAGCAAAAGGTTGTGTAAATATATATACATATATATGAAAGATGTCCATTGTAAGCATGATTTATAAGAGTAAAAACCTGGAAAGAAACCAAATTCTTAACAATAAACAAATTGTTGAGTTAGAACACAAAGGCCAATGAAATAGTATGCAGCTATTAAAAATGATAATTACAAAGCACAGGTATAAACATGAAAATGTTTATGGTTTTTGCACATACACATACTGAAAATACAAAATAGCATCCATCGTAATTACATCTATGTGGAAAAATGTCATACAGACAATGTTGGTAGATGATTTGGATGAATCAAAATAATTTCCTTAAGTAGCAAGGTTGTAAAGTGTTTTTACTTTTAGAAATTTTATTTGAATGATATAGTAGATTATAGTTTTTTCTATTGAAGAAGTGATCTGATCATGTAGAACTTTGCCAGTGGGCTCTGCCAAAGTGTAATTTTAAAAAAGTTCAAAATATGATTCATATGACTATAAAGTGAACATGTGTCAGATGTTTATTTAACTCATTAATGAGGAATCTAGTGGATAGTAAAGCTGATTCAAAAAGAATTTGTGGAATAGAGATTTATATGTTAGTTGGGAGGAGCCGTCTGGAATAAGTCAACCAAGAAACAAACTAGACTACAAAACTTTGGGGTAGTCTTCAATCGTTTATGCTTCTATCAGGCAAAAATTGACAAATTAATGTGTAGCTTCAGTTTAAGCCCTAATTAATTTTAAATAGTAAATTAAAGGTATATACCTTAGAGTAGGACTGTCCAACAGAAGCATAATGCAAGCTGCATATGTAATTTAAAATTTTCTATCAACTCTGTAAAAAAAAAAAAAGTAAAAAAAGAAGGTGAAATTAATTTTAGTGTATGTGTAGCCAAAATATTATCATTTTAATAGGTAGTCAATGTAAAAAATTTGTTCTCTTGCTTAGTCTTCAAAATCTACTGTGTATTTAATACTCACATAAAGCTCCACTCAATTTGTATGTTACATATTCATTGGAATTGTTGTTGCATTTAGATTTCATAAAATTTGCAGTCAAAAGTTGTTCCAAGTCTAGTTAAAAATATACTGGGAATTCCCTGGCGACCCAGTGGTTAGGACTTGACATTTTCACTGTTTGAGGAACTAAGATCCTGCAATGCTAGGGCTTGCCTAGTGGTCCAGTGGTTTAGACTCCTTGCTTCCAATGCTGCGGGTGTGGATTCAGTCTCTAGTCAGGGAACTAAGTTTCCACATGCTGCACAGCAAGGCCAAATAATAAAAGTAAATAAAAAATAACAAATGGAAACACAGATGTTGAGAATGGACTTATGGACACAGTGGGGAAAGGAGAGAGTGGAAAGAATGGAGAAAGTAGCATTGACGTATGGTTGGTGAGATGACGATGCTGATGTTCAGTTGTGTCTGACTCTGTGACCCCATGGACTGTAGCACACCAGGCTTCTCTGTCCTTCATCATCTCCCAGAACTTGCTCAAACTCATGCGCATTGAATCGGTGATGCCATCCAACCATCTCGTCCTCTGCTGTCGTCCCCTTCTCCTCCTGCCCTCAATCTTTTCAAGCATCAGGGTCTTTTTCTGGGAGTCGTCTTTCCATCAGGTGGCCAAAATAATGGAGCTTCAGCATCAGCCCCAGTCCTTCCAATGAATATTCATGGTGGATTTCCTTTAGGATTGACTAGTTTGATCTCCTTGCAGTCCAAGGTACTCTCAAGAGTCTTCCTCAATACCACAGTTCAAAAGCATCAATTCTTCAGTGCTCAGCTTTCTTTATGGCCCAACTCTCAAATCCATACATGACTACTGGAAAAACCATACATGACTATATGGACTTTTGTTGGCAAAGTGATGTCTCTGTTTTTTAATATACTGTCTAGGTTTGTCATAGCTTTTCTTCCAAGGACAAGCATCTTTTAATTTCATGGCTGCAGTCACCATCTGCAGTGACTTTGGAGCCCAAAAAAGTAAAGTTTCTCACTGTTTCTATTGTTTCCCCATCTATTTGCATGAAATGATGGGACCTGATGCCACGATCTTAATTTTTTGAATGTTGAGTTTTAAGCCAGCTTTTTCACTTTCCTCTTTCACCTTCATCAAGAGGCTCTTTAATTCCTCTTCACTTTCTGCTACAAGGGTGGTGTCACTTACTTACCTGAGGTTATTGATATTTCTCTGGCAATCTTGATTCCAGCTTATCATTCATCCAGCCTGGCATTTCTCATGACATACTCTGCATTTACCAGGCCATCTGACCTGTCTCTTGAGAAACCTGTATGTGGGTCAGGAAGCAACAGTTAGAACTGAACATGGAAAAACAGACTGGTTTCAAATAAGAAAAGGAGTACATTAAGGCTGTATATTGTCACCCTGCTTATTTAACTTATATGCAGAGTACATCATGAGAAACACTGGGCTGGAAGAAGCACGAGCTGGAATCAAGATTGTCGGGAGAAATATCAATAACCTCAGATATGCAGATGACACCACGCTTATGGCAGAAAGTGAAGAGGAACTAAAGAGCCTCTTGATGAAAGTAAAAGAGGAGAGTGAAAAGTTGGCTTAAAGCTCAACATTCAGAAAACTAAGATCATGGCATCTGGTCCCATCACCTCATGGGAAATAGATGGGGAACCGGGGAAACAGTGTCAGACTTTATTTTTTTGGGCTCCAAAATCACTGCAGGTGGTGACTGCAGCCATGAAATTAAAAGACGCTTACTCCTTGGAAGGAAAGTTATGACCAACCTAGATAGCATATTAAAAAGCAGAGACATTACTTTGCCAACAAAGGTCCGTCTAGTCAAGACTGTGGTTTTTCCAGTAGTCATGTATGGATGTGAGAGTTGGACGATGAAGAAAGCTGAGTGCCGAAGAATTGATGCTTTTGAACTGTGGTGTTGGAGAAGACTCTTGAGAGTCCCTTGGACAGCAAGGAGATCCAACCAGTCCATCCTAAAGGAATTCAGTCCTGAATAATCATTGGAAGGACTGATGTTGAAGCTGAAACTCCAATACTTTGGCCACCTCATGCGAAGAGTTGACTCACTGGAAAAAACCCTGATGCTTGAAGGATTGGGGGCAGGAGGAGAAGGGGATGACAGGATGAGATGGCTGGATGGCATCACCGACTTGATGGACATGGGTTTGGGTAGACTCCAGGAGTTGGTGATGGACAGGGAGGCTTGGCATGCTGCTATTCATGGGGTTGCAGAGTCGGACACGACTGAGCTGAACTGAACTGAACTCTGCATTTAAGCTAAATTAACAGGGTGACAATATACAGTCTTGATATACTCCTTTCCCATTTGGAACCAGTCCATTGTTCCTTGTCCGCTTCTAACTGTTGTTTCTTGACCTGCAAATGGGTTTCACAAGAGGCAGGTAAGGTGGTCTGGTATTCTCATCTTTTGAAGCATTTTCCACAGTTTGTTGTGTTCCTTGAAGTCAAAGGCTTTAGCATAGTCAATGAAGCAGAAGTAGATGTTTTTCTGGAATTCTGTTGCCTTTTCTATGATCCAAAGGATGCCGGGAGCCAACACACGAGACCCTACCCCTAAAAAGGCCATAGGGAGAAAACCTGACGGGTAAGGCAAATCAGGTTCTCAGGGGTTTCGAAAAAGTCAGCTCATGAGACCCTACCCCTAACAAGGCCGTAAGGGAGAAAACCTGACGGGCAAGGCGGATCAGGTTTTCAGGGGTTTCGAAAAGGCCAGCTCACGAGATCCCAGTCATGACAAGGTCACGAGGAGAAAGCCTGGCAGGCAAGGCAGATCAGGTTTTCAGGGATTTCGAAAAGCTGCCCCCGGCGCTCACCTTAAAGATGATATCTGTCTTCCTGATACCTGCCTCAATGGACTACTCCCTAATTTCTCTGACACAGGCAGGAAGGCCTTCCCCAATCTCTTCCCAAATAAGAATCAATTTAGAACTTTAATCAATAAGTTTCCCAGGTGGTGGTATTTTATGAGATTATCCAGGGTGAAAGGAGTGTTTTAAGTTAAACTCCTTTGCTGGTAGTTTGTTAGCCAAATGCATTTATGTCCTTGGTACTAATATGCATGATTGCTTATAATATCCTAATCATAAAATAGCATAAAGAACCTGATTATATAAAAGCCCTAATAGATATAGAGCCCTTTTAAGGGGTAAAGGAGTCCTATTAGAAAACATAAGAAAAATTATTCTATAGGTGATTATTGGGTTGTGATTTGCTTGCTGTGTTTTCCTTGCTGTGTTTTGCTTTTAATGTGCTAAGATTGTGTTATAGAAACCATTGTTAATATAGTTAAAGATCTAGAGAAATAAGAACTTAGCCCTAGTGTGGTAACAATGAGATGGTTGTTAATTGTCAGTCAGGAGTGCTAGGCAGAAACTGCCTTACCAAAGTCGCAGAGTCAGTATGGGGTAAACTTCTTAGATAAACGTAACTGACAACTTTTGCAGAAAGATTAATTTTTGTATTAACAAGAATATAATTCTACTCTGTACTATTTCCCTATGACACTGTTACCTTTCAGTTAAAGTCACCATAAAAACGGAAAATAGGTTTACAATCACCTGACCTGCATAAAATGTTAATAGCCCCAAGGCCAGAAGATCATGTGCTAAAAATTACTATAGAATTAGAAAGCAAAAAAATCCTGCTTTTCCTAAAAATCAAAATGATGTAATGCTAATCCTGTGTAATCATGAGTAAGCATCTTGTACCTTGAAAACGTTCTGTGAAAGGGTACAAAACCGGTTGTCAAAAAGTAAAACACAGACTTGGCCCTTTCAAGGCTAGTCTCACGTGTCTTCTCTCTCTCACCGACTCCGTTCATCCTGAGGGTACCCCCTGAATCCTGCCAAGGCTGGACCCCGGCAAGTGGCGCCCGAACAGGGACCCAAAGGTAATCCCCCCCCCCCCCCCAATTGTTCAGTGTTCGGGATGGCTACGACCCCACTAGGGCGCTGCAGGCCCCCCTGCATAAGATAGGTAGGGTGAGGAAAGTGGGGAGGCTTTAGGTTTCTTCTTTAAAACCCCACTAGGGTGCTACAGGCCCCCCTGCATAAGAAAGGTAGGGTAAGAAAAGTGGGTATGTTTCAGTTTCCTTCTTCTCTAAATTAAGCCTCTTCCTTTTCTCTCTTTTTTTCTTCTTCTAATTAGTAACAAAAATGGGTAACAGTGAGTCAAAAGAAAGACAACTTTTTATTGGAATCATAATGCAACTCCTTAACCGCAGAGGAATTAAAGTTAAAAAGACCAGTGTTCAGTCCTTTTCTACCTTTGTCCAAGAGCAATGTCCTTGTTTTCCAGAAGAGAGCAGTTCTCCTGGGTTCCCTTACCCTCCTGCCCTCCGCCCCAGTGCTCTTTCCAATAAAATCTCTTGCTTTTTCAGCACGTGTGTCTCCTCCGGCAATTCATTTATAAGAGCTCAGTTACGGGCCCTAGAAGGGGTCCCCGTTCCTGCAACTGGTGGGGACTCTTCTTTGCTGAGACTGACATCCTGACCACTCGGGGTACTCAGAGGCCAGCTTGCCTGCCAATGGACCAGACCCAGCGGCCGCAACTGGGATCCTTTTGTCCCTGGTCTCCTCCTGATGCAGACAACTAGCCAGAGTGCCCCGACTAGTAAGGAACAAGAGACTTTATTGACCTCTCTCCCCTTCCCTCTCTCTGTCCTCTCCTTAGCCCTTCCTATCCTTCCCGTTTTTCTAATCCCCTGGTCCTGGATGCAGGAATTTGGTCGAAGGGCCTCAGATTGAGCTGAGGACTGGAGACTGATCACCTCCTCTTGGCAGAGAACTCGAATTCCGGTAGGGCCGAGTTCCAGTCCTCCCTTCTCTGGAAGCGCAGGGAAAAGCCCCGTAATACCTGGGTGTTTGCAGGTGGCAGGAGACGTCTGTAAGGCCACCCCTTTTGCCCCTCTTTCCCGCCTCCTCCTCCTACTTCTTTTCCTTTCCTCCTCTTAAAACCTTTGAAGACATCTAAAGTTCTGTGTCTCTATAGAAGGTTTTCTGAGAGACTGTATTCTTGTATTTAAGGGAGTGTCTGATGCAGACTGCCAGGTTTATGTGTGTGTTTTAACTCTGTGTTCTGTGTTGTGATTTGTGATGGCCATTTTGCTTTTTGTTAGAACTTGATTTTCTTTCCCTGTGCTTTGAGACCAGGGCTCTCAGGAACACTTATCTAGACCATCTCTAACTCCTGAGACTGAGGGAAAAAGGGGAAAAGCCTTTAAAAATTTTTATTTATTTCAACTTTTTTATAAACTAGTAAATTTTATATTGTAATATCTAATTCATCATCAAACTTAGAATATAAAGCTAGATCTCGCACTGTGTCTGTCTAAATATGTCTTGGTATGTCCTTGTCTCTGGGTAATATTTTTTAGGTTAATTGGTAGATGAGCTCTATTTAATTGGCTTAATAAAAAGGTAAGCACTTACAAATCAAATAATTCTAAATTAAACAATAAATTCCAGTTTCAGGTAAACTGAGAAATATTCAGTATTAAATACCTGATATTAATGTTTGTTTGTTGACCTATCTAATATGGACATGTCTTAGAAAAATTAACATCTAGTAAAATATTTTCATTATGCCTAGGTTTATTATAAGTTAAATATTGTTATATTGTAATATCTGTTACAAGTTTGTCAGCAAAGAAAGTACCTAAAGAAACTTCAAAAAAAAAAAAAAAGGTAAATGAGATATGAGCTTTTGAACTTTATTAAGATTAAAAATGTCTGTCTAAAACAGTTTCTCTAGATTTTGGTAACCTAAATTTCTAAAGTTGTGCTAAACTAATAACAGAAGTTTATTAAATAGCTAGGTCATTTCCAAATAAAATAAGAATCTGAAACATTCATACTGAATACTAACTTACAGAGAAACTAAAGATTTTAGACTATTAATAAATAATGTTTGATGCCATCCTGAGATGTTCGTTAGAATTTTTAAAAAAATTATCACTGGTATTTATGTTCACCTATCTATAGAATGCTAATTTAAAGGTAAATTCTTGGTTGCTTAAAGAAAATAGGATATGTGTGTTCAGTAAAAAAGGTATGAAAAATAAAGTTACATTTTATGAAGGGAAAAGGAAGTAAGTCTGACTTACAGGTGGCTGTTTCAGGATGGGAGAACAAAGTAATGGGTACAGAAAGTGTTAAGAAGGTTTGATGGAAAGTACGCTCCAAGGGAAGAGTTTTGTGCATAAATACAAGTTTTCTTGAGATGTTGAACTGCCTTTGATAATGGCACTTACCTCTGAAGTGATCTGTTCTATGTCTACCTTTAAAATCTTTTTTACTTTGGCTAAGTAAATATATTATTTCACAGTGATCTATATGATTCTACCTGACAGAGTACTATAAACACTTTTGATATTTATTGACAAAACTGCCTAAATAGCTTGACTTCTAGCTGACTTTGGGATGCTTCAGAGGGCCCCTGAGACATCCCAAAGAGCTATTAAACTACCTGAGTTCATTTGACATGTTAAATTGCATGGGAATTATTGTTGGAGGAGTGATAAGTCTTCTCAGGTTATATTGTATGGTTGATGTTACTTATATAGATATCCTAGAAATTATGTGAAATTCATGAAAATCTGATATGTCCTCATAAAATGTCATCAGTTATAATTTTAGTTATCACGTTAAAGTGTTACAAGTCACAGCAATGACCAGGCCACTTTGTCAATTACAATTTAATTAGATTTTAAACATGCCTTGTATGGTTTCACTCTCGTGCCTTTAAAAAAAAAATACTGCTAGTTCTTCAAGATTTATAAAAAGACTTTTCTAAGATTAACTGAAAAATTTTGTTTGTTTGCTATCCGGTAAATTGGTAACAGACTGAAATTTAGTCTACTCTCTATGTTAAGAACTGGAACTTAGTCTGCTCTCTATGTTAAGAGAACAAAGAGTTCTTAGAATGAATCTTTCAATAACAAATTATGAATTTCTTTGCCTTTAAGTGATTTATATTTGTTTTTAAAATCTTTTGATACTTTAGTAAAGTAAATAAGTGTTATTTAAGATTATCATACATATAAAAGCTCATTCTGCTTCTACAAAAAATAACCCCTCACTGTTAGACTTGTGCTATCTTAAGGTCTTAAAACTGACAACGCCCCTGCTTACACTTCTAAATCTTTTCAAGCTTAAATACTGGGGAAACGTCAGCCCAGAAAGCAGAATTAACAGCTGTGATAGAGGCTTCAAAGAGTTCTCAGACCAGGCTTTTAATTTATTTTCTGACTCACAGTATGTAGTTAGGTTGTTTCCTCAAATTAAAATGGCTGTTTTGCCAGAAAATAAAACCACAATTTTTATATTGTTATCTACCCTTCAACAGAAAATTTGGAAAAGGTCAAAGCAATTCTATGTTGAACATATAAGAGCTCATTCTAATTTACCTGGACCCCTCCATACGATTAACCAAGAGGCAGATTTGCTAACCCGAACCATAGTGGCCAGTGCTTTTGAGGATGCTAAAGCCTCACATGCTATGCATCATCAAAATGCAACTGCCCTTCGATAGCAATTCCATATTCCTAGAGAATCTGCACGTGAGATCGTTAGGACACGTCAACTTTGTCCTATTTCAGTTCCCACTTTGCCTTTTGGGGTAAATCCCCATGGCTTACTACCTAATGTGCTTTGGCAGATGGATGTAATACATGTTCCTTCTTTTGGAAAACTATCCTTTGTGCATGTTACTGTAGATACCTTCTCCCATGTCATTGTGGCTACTGCCAGAACGGGAGAAGCCTATAAAGATGTAGTTCAACATCTTTTTGCCTGTTTTTCCTATTTAGGAATGCCAAAATCAATTAAGACAGACAATGCTCCAGCTTATACATTTAAGTCCTTTAAAAATTTCTGTGCCCAATTCGGTATATCCCACTCTACAGGAATTCCTTACAAGCAATTGTAAAAAGAACACATCAGACACTTAAGACACAAATTTCTTTCTTTTTTTTTTTTAGGGAGAGATAAAGGGCTTTCCAGAATCTGTTAGATTTGATTACCTTTACCTTGAAATAACCCTCAGGCTGAAGAGGCATGTTTTGGGGTGAGAAATTCTGCTCCCCTTCAACACAAAATAATTTACCTTGCCCCCCAAAGGACACTGAAAAGGGATAAATGCTTGATCTCACTTAGTAACTTTTCACAGAAAAAACCTTGGAAAAGACCTGATGCCGGGAAAAATAGAAAGCAAGAAGAGAACGGGACAACAGAGGACAAGACAGTTAGATGACATCATCAACTCAATGGACATGAGTTTGAGCAAGCTCTGGGAGATGGTGAAGGACAAGGAACCCTGGCATGCAGCAGCCCATGGGGTTGCAAAGAGTTGGGCATGACTGAGCAACTGAACAACAACTCTTTTCGCAATTCCCTTTCTCCCTCCCACTCACAACCCACAGAATACTGCTTTGCACCCATAGTTCTCGGGTCTGCTTAGGGACCTTGACTCTTTGTAATGCAAATTTAGTAAACTCTGCTGTTAAAGTCTTACCCTTGCCTCTCCCTGACATTCCAGCTCAACCCCATCACAAAAGTTCAAAACCAGTCTGGCTGGGATTTGCTCTCCACAAATGGGCACAAATTTCTAAATTACAGGAAGGGCAGTTCAAATACAGTTCTCCACACCACGTCTTGCAGCATGCCCTCTTTGTGCTCAATAACCTTAATGCTGATCAAGCCGGTTTAACAGCTAAGTTCCGTCACTGGAACCCAGAACAAAAAGATATGAAACCTCTAGTAGAGTGGAAAGACCTCCTTTCCAGACTATGGAAGGGACCTGATCCCTTGCTAACCAGTGGGCGAGGGTGTGCTTGTATTTTCCCCCAGGGTGCTAAGTAGCCAATTTGGATCCCGGACAGACTGATTCCCCACGTCGCAGTCCCCCAGACATCCGGTTCCCCCATTGCTTCGACCACAAAAGAAGAAGGACACTCCTCTGCCCCTGCCTCCGCCGCCCACCTAGAAGGTCCAGCAGACTCTGAAACAACCGGCAATGGAGATCCCAGAAGAACAAATGGAAACCACCAGGACGTCCTGCGCGGGCAACTCAACAAGCCTCCATACCCACATGGGGACAAAGTAAGTCACTCTGTTATCAAGCACAGGGAATAGCTTCCCTGCAGCGATCTTCAGCCTCTCCCGAAAGGGTTTTTATTGCCATGCTTGCTTTACTGTCTTGTCAGGCAAGTGCTACCTCTTCTACTTCAAAAAAATACTGGGCATATTTCCCTGATCCCCTGACCTTCCAAGTAGTTACCTGGAACAGCGACCCTATACAGGTCAACACAGACCAGCCTCATCTCTTGGGAGGATCCTATATGTCTTATGATAAAGATCACTACCCCATCAATTTTAACTATACTTTTAGGGGATTAACGGATGATCTCCCCCTTTGCTTTAACTTCCCCCATAGTCATACAAGTGATCTCATCACTCCCTCTAAGGAGGGGTGTATTAGAGCCTCCAAGAAAGCAATTCTGACAGATTCTCCAACATCAAAATTTTCAGACAAAACAGGAGATCGGCTGGTTTGGATATTACAGGCCCATATGCCTGGGGTCCTTGACCCCTATAAATCCTTGTTCCTTAATGCTCCACCAAAATATCCAAATTGTATTGATGTTGACCCGTCAGATGTCATACGGAAAACTATAGACAACCGCCTTGGATATCCAGTATGGAAATCTTGTACTTATAATTCAAAAATAGATTATAGAATACCGGGAGGCGGAAACTATTCGGTACAAGACTGGAGCAATCCAAATCCAGGTCAGAATCCAGGATCTGTTTCTGACCATGTCAGTAGGTTTAGTATTTGGAAAAATGATCCCCTCCCTTGGCCATTGGTGCCCAGCAGATGGCATTATAATCAATGTGTTCCCCCCATGTTGTCCTATACTACTAAGGGCAAAACCTTTTGGCAACCAGAAATTTGGAGAGCCCTTGCTCCCACCTCCATTGTTACTTTAACTCAGCCAGAAAACAATTCCACCTATTCTGTGCTGGCTTGTTTACCCTCCCCTTATGTTTTTTTTTTGTTTGTTTGTTTACTAATGATTCAAAAAGACTTCATATACAAATGAATTATTCAGGTGGACCAAATATAGTCTACTGTGAACCATGCATGCTCTCATCCTATTCAACCCCTCAATATAATATTTGCTCTTTTGTGGTGCTGCAACGTCCACCTTATCTTATGGTGCCTGTCACAGTGAATGCCTATTGGTATGACAATTATGGTTTAGCCGTTCTGCAACAACTACAAGATTTAATGTGTTCCCAATGGTTTGTAGGACTACTTATTCTAGGGATTTCAGCTTTGATAACAGCAATTACCTCTGTCACTGTGGCGGCAATATCCTTGACTCAACAAATACATACTGCTAAATATGTCAATGATATGTCAAAAAATGTTTCTTTAGCTCTAGCTATGCAAGAGATTATAGATAGGAAATTAGAAGGAAAAATAGATGCCCTAGAAGAAGCAGTCATGCATATTGGAACTGAGTTGCAGGCTTTAAGGGTAAAGTTAGCGTTACCTTGTCATGCCGACTATCGGTGGATCTGTATAACGCCCCTAAAAGTAAATGATACAGATTACAATTGGAAAAAGATTAAAAATCATATTTCAGGTGTATGGAATAGCTCCAGCATTAGTTTAGATCTTGAAAAGCTTCACGGTCAGATAAAAACCTTAGAACATTCCCGCCTGGACTTTACTGCTGCAGGAGCTGCTAATGATTTTTTTCATACCTTTTCTAACTTTATTACTGGAAAAAATATCCTATCAACTATTTTCAGTTACGCTGCTGTAGCAGCCCTTGTTTTACTTTTTATTATAATCCTTCCTTGCGTTGTCAGAACTCTCCGACAGAGCACTCAGAAGCTTGCGGCTAAGATCCATCTGGCTGTCTTAAAAAAAGTTAAAAAAGGGAGAGATGCCGGGAGCCAACACACGAGACCCTACCCCTAAAAAGGCCATAAGGGAGAAAACCTGACGGGCAAGGTTTTCAGGGGTTTCGAAAAGGCCAGCTCACGAGATCCCACTCATGACAAGGTCATGAGGAGAAAGCCTGGCAGGCAAGTTAGATCAGGTTTTCAGGGATTTCGAAAAGCTGCCCCCGGCGCTCACCTTAAAGATGATATCTGTCTTTCTGATACCTGCCTCAGTGGACTACTCCCTAATTTCTCTGACACAGGCAGGAAGGCCTTCCCCAATCTCTTCCCAAATAAGAATCAATTTAGAACTTTAATCAATAAGTTTCCCAGGTGGTGGTATTTTATGAGATTATCCAGGGTGAAAGGAGTGTTTTAATTTAAACTCCTTTGCTGGTAGTTTGTTAGCCAAATACATTTATGTCCTTGGTACTAATATGCATGATTGCTTATAATATCCTAATCATAGAATAGCATAAAGAGCCTGATTATATAAAAGCCCTAATAGATATAGAGCCCTTTTAAGGGGTAAAGGAGTCCTATTAGAAAACATAAGAAAAATTATTCTATAGGTGGTTATTGGGTTGTGATTTGCTTGCTGTGTTTTTCTTGCTGTGTTTTGCTTTTAATGTGCTAAGGTTGTGTTATAGAAACCATTGTTAATATAGTTAAAGATCTAGAGAAATAAGAACTTAGCCCTAGTGTGGTAACAATGAGATGGTTGTTAATTGTCAGTCAGGAGTGCTAGGCAGAAGCTGCCTCACCAAAGTCGCAGAGTCAGTATGGGGTAAACTTCTTAGATAAACGTAACTGACAACTTTTGCAGAAAGGTTAATTTTTATATTAACAAGAATATAATTCTACTCTGTACTATTTCCCTATGACACTGTTACCTTTCAGTTAAGGTCACCATAAAAACGGAAAATAGGTTTACAATCACCTGACCTGCATAAAATGTTAATAGCCCCAAGGCCAGAAGATCATGTGCTAAAAATTACTATAGAATTAGAAAGCAAAAAAATCCTGCTTTTCCTAAAAATCAAAATGATGTAATGCTAATCCTGTGTAATCATGAGTAAGCATCTTGTACCTTGAAAACGTTCTGTGAAAGGGTATAAAACCGGTTGTCAAAAAGTAAAACACAGACTTGGCCCTATCAAGGCTAGTCTCACGTGTCTTCTCTCTCTTGCTGACTCCGTTCATCCTGAGGGTACCCCCTGGATCCTGCCGAGGCTGGACCCCGGCAAAAGGATTTTGGCAATTTGATCTTTGTTTCCTCTGCCTTTTCTAAATCCAGCTTGAACACTTGGGAGTTCTCAGTTCACATACTGTTGAAGCCTTGCTTGGAGAATTTTGAGCATTACTCTGCTAGCATATGAAATGAGGTAATTTTGCAGTAGTTGGAGCATTCTTTGGCATATATACGGCTGGTGAGAAGTTGCTATATTAACATAAGGAACCCAGTTTGGCACTCTGTGATGACCTAGAGGTATGTGGTAGGGGGGGAGGGGAGGGAAGCTCAAGAAAGAGCTTCATTGGAAATTATACATATATATATGTATAGTTATAGTTGATTCACGTTGTTGTATGGCAGAAACCAACACATTATAAAGCAAATTTTCTTCAATTAAAAGATTAAAAAAAAAAAAAATAAGATCCCACAAGGTGTATGGCTCAGCCAAAAACAAACAACTTCCCCAAACCCTACGTGTGATACAAATAAAGACAAAGACCTCTGTTAAAAAAAAGTACGTATATATATATATATATATATATATATATATGTATAAAAGTTTACCAATAACTGTAGCTTTAACATTTAAATGAATAAAAATTAAATAAAATTAAACATTTGGTTGTGCTTGCCACATTTTAGGTGGTCAGCAGACACCTGTGGCTGTGGTTAGAGTATTGGACAGCCTAGAAGGAAAGGGTGAGATAATCCTTGGGGCAGCCTCTTGGACCATGCTTGTGTATGACCTTGAAAGCACATGCAGTCATCCTTTCACCTTATTTGTGAATTATGGATAATTTTTATCAAGAGTTCTGAGGGTATATAAATTATCTTGATTTTTAAAAACAGCTTTATTAAAATATAATCCACACACCATAAATGTATAGTTAAATAAATGTATAGATTAACTATACATAAACATTTATGTATAGTTAAAATGTATAGTTGGATGATTTTTTAGTATATTCACAGGGTTTTGTCACCATTATCACAATCAAGTTTAGGACATTTTTATCACCCCCAAAGAAACCCCATACCTATTGCAGTCACACCCCATTTCCCCAAACCCCCTCAGCCGTACGTAGCCACTAATTTACTTTCTCTTTCTATAGATTTGACTATTCTTAATATTTCATATATATGGTTCATTTACTTTGTAGCATGTATCAATACTTAGTTCTTTTTTATCACCAAAAATATTCTATTTTATGAATTTACTATATTGTATTTATCCACTTGCCAGTTGATGGATTTTCAGGTTATTCCTCTGATTTTTTTTGTGTTGACTGAACTGTGGATATTGTCAGCCGTTATGGGGCTGCATTCAGCTGGGAGTTTGGCAGGGGCTCCTTAGGTCTCCATGCCTCTCTCTCCACGTTGTATCTCACTCTCCATGAACCCTCTCTATCCATGAACAGGATAGCTTGGACTTCCCTATCCATGGAGACTGAGGTCCAAGAGAGGGAGTGCCACTTCTTAAGGGCTAGGCTACACCCACATGGTTTCTGCCACATTCTACTGGTCACAGAGGTGACAAGGTCAGATTTAGAGAGAGGAAAAATAGGCTACATCTTTTGATGGGAGGGATGATATGTGTGTAATTGACGGGTAAGGAATGTGGGTTACATCTTTGGATTCTATCTGCCACACCCGCATTTATCAGTCATTTTAAAATTAGGTGGGGCCATCTGACTTGTGGACAATGGGCTGTTGGCAAAAATGACATATTTCATTTCCAGGCTAAAGCAAAGAAAAACCTGCAAGATACTCCAGGTGTGTTATCTCTTCTGCAACTAAGAAGGCCTCATGGTGTAATTACTGTGACTTGCTCCATTATTTTGCAATCCCCAGACCTGCAACTGACTTTGCATTAGCAAACAATAAACCTGTGTTGTGATAAGCCACTTAATTTGGAAGCTGTTTGCTAGGGGAACATAACGGAGCTTATCCTGATGAAAACGTATTGCTTAGGTCCTTACCTCACTTCTAAACCCATTACTGCTGCTGCTGCTGCAGCTTTGACCTCATCTACTGAGCCTGCCTTCATGCTGTTGCTTCTGCTTCTCCGGATAAACTTGTTTAATATAGCTTGACTCTCGGATCTTCCACCCTTAGTGGTTGGTGTACCTGGCTTATTGGTCTTGGATTTCCCCCTTGGACCTGTTGTAGTGTCATAGCGAACAGAGGGATCTGCTTCAAAGTTAAAAATTGAAGGTCCTCATGGCCTCAGCTAGGCTTAACTGCAAAAAACTGTAGGCAGAGGGGAGATGTCTAGAAATTTTTAATTTAAAGAGTGCTTTGGGGAAAAAGACTTGAAGAATGATTTGCTTATAAGAGCAGAGTATATGGCTCTGACTTTCTGACTGATAATAAAAAAAAAATACATATATTTGGTTTTCCTCTCTATTTCTGGCACACAGCTCTAAGACCCTTGGAGTTTCTTAAGTGATGAGAAGGATACAGATATCTTCTGTTATGCAAATAAGGTGAAATTTGAGCCTCACTTAGGGATGGGGGCTGGTTGCTGGGAGAACCAACGCTGTGATTAGAGGGTTGGAACTTTCACTCCCACCTCTCTTGAGCCTTAGGGAGGGGAGAGGGGTTGGAGGTTGAATCAACCAGTGATCAATGATTTAGTCCATAAAGCCTGTGTAATGAAGCCTCCAAAAACCCCCAAAGGACAGGGTTCAGAGCTTCTGGGTTGGTGACCATGTGGAGATTTGAGAGTAGCATTCTCAGAGAGGGCGTAGAAGTTCTGAGCCTTTCTCCCATACCTTGCTCTGTGTATTTCTTCTATCTGGCTCTTCTTGAGTTATATCCTTTCATAATAAACTGATCATCTAGTAAGTAAAATGTTTCTTTGAGTTCTGTAAGCTGTTCTAGCAAATTAATTGAACCCAAGGAAGGAGTCAGTGGAAACTCTCATCTATAGCCAGTAGGTCAGAAGCACAGATGGCAATCTGGACTTGCAACTGATGTCCGAAGTGGGCAGAGGGCAGGGAAGTCTTGTCAGACTGAATCTTTAACCTCTCAATAGATAGCATCAGAATTGTGTTTAATTGTAGGACACCCAATTAGTGGTGCTTGGCAGTGTGGGGAAACCCTCCTCCTCCTACTAGAAATGGGTGCAGAATTCTTTCTTTTTTTTGGTGCAAAATTCTTAACGGCAGAGGAGTGAGGCTGAAGAAAGTGAGATCGGTTAGGGAAATGGTAGTGTATCTGTTACTGCCAAAGTCAGTAATTAAATTTACATTATATAATGTTTTATAGCTGGACTTAGATCATTTATTATTAATCATCATAATTTTATACGATAGTCATTGTTGTCTTTTTAGCTGGAATACCAAGGTTTGGGGATGCTGGTGATTTGCAGTTACTAACAGGCAAAGCCAGTACATTCATCAGTTCATTCATACAATCTTCTTTAATACAAATCCCTTTTCAGAATCCCGGCACATACAAACAAGGATGATATTTGCATGGCATTACTGAGGGAGGTGCTCCTTAGTATTGCCAATAGAGGACATTCTGGTGGTGGGCATTATACCTAAAGTCTTTTGCTAAGATAATAACTGAGAATAGGGAAGCCATGTAAATAGTATTCAAATATAATTTTAATTGAAGTGAAGATTTAAGTGGTTATGAAATATGGTTTTAGCTTTTGTATCATTATAAAAAATTACAGCCCTCAGGCTCTCCTGGGACACCTGTAACCTGTTTACACTCTACAAAGGTGCTAAGTTACAGAAGCTGGGAAACTCTGGGCAATGCACTGCCCTGTAAGCTGAGAACACAGGGATGAAGGAGACAGAATGTTTACCCACAAGAATTATGTCTAATAGGCAGAACCCAACAAAATGATTATTATGATGTAGTTTAATAAATCTGATGACAGAAGTGTATCTAGGGTACAACCTAACTCAGGCTAAGGGAGTGGAGGTATACTAATCATTTCTTTTGTTTCATTTTGTTTTTATTTTTTCACAGAAGGAAGTGTTGGGACTCAGGGCGGGCTGCCCCCAGATATGCCAAAATGGCATATTGATTATTTTTAATGGAAGATACTTAAGGAAAGGTCAATGCAAGAGGAATGCCCTGACCTTCCTCTCTGTCTCGTTGAAAGTAGAAAATAAATTTCCCATGTGAAAGGTACCCTCCTTGCACCTGGAGATATAAGGATACCCTTATCAACAGAGTTAGTGATATTGGGGCCAAGAAGTGTGTATAAACAAACTGCTACTTGAGTAATCTCTGTAGATTCTTCACTAGGTAAGCACCCAAACCCTATGTTTGTCTTGTCAATTCCTCACAAATATATTGTTTGTCTAAAAAGTCTAAAAAACTGCTTTATAGGTACCTTTCCTGGGATCTCTGTGCACACAAATTTGTTTTTTTTTTTCCCTCTTGTTAATTTGTCTGGTGTGAATTTAATTACTAGACCAGCCAAAATAACTTGAGAAGGGTGAGGGAAAGTTTCTCCCTCCCCAACAGTAACGTTTATTTGAAATTTTAACATGAAATTTTACAAATAAAATTTATATGAACACAAATCTACATTCAGTCATAAGACAGATAACAAATGATAAGTAAAAACAAAGAAAATCAGTTGGTGACTATGAAACCACGTAACTCAAATTGCGACTTGAACCAACGAGGCTGGGACTCAAATCCAGTCAAAACTCACAGTCTTCCTACTGAGATCATATACCTAGCTTCAGCATTTAATGAAGCCCAGTTTCTTGATGTCTCATTGCAGAAAGAATTCAGTGAGAAACAAAGTGACAGGTAAGAAGTGGTTTCATTTAGAGAGAAACATACTTTACAGAGTTGTGCTATCTCAGAAGGTGAGAGGCCCTGAAATATGGCATGGTTAGTATTATGGGCTGAGTAATTTCATAAACTAATGAGTGGGAGAGTTATTTCAACTCTTTTGAGGAAGGGGTAGGGATTTCCAGGAACTGGGCCACCACCCACATTTTGACCTTTGATGGTTGACCTCAGAATGGTCATGGCACTGGTCAGTCAGTCAGTTCAGTCACTCAGTCATGTCTGACTCTTTGGAACCCCATGGACTGCAGCACACCAGGCTTCCCTGTCCATCACCAACTCACATAGCTTGCTCAAACTCATATCGATGGAGTGGATGATGCCATCCAACCATCTCACTCTCTGTCATCCCCTTCTCCTTCTGCCTTCAATCTTTCCCAGCATCAGGGTATTTTCCAATGAGTCAATTCTTCACATCAGGTGGCCAAAGTATTAGAGCTTCAGCTTCAGCATCAGTACTTCCAATGAATATTCAGGACTGATTTTCTTTAGGATTGACTGATTTGATTTCCTTGCAGCCGAAGGGACTCTTAAGTCTTCTCCAGCACCACAGTTCAAAAGCATCAGTTTTTTGACACTCAGCTTTCTTTATAGGCCAACTCTCCCATCCATACATGACTACTGGAAAAACCATAGCTTTGACTAGACAGACCTTTGTCAGCAAAGTAACATCTCTGCTTTTTAATATGCTGTCTCGGTTGGTCATAGCTTTTCTTTCAAGGAGCAAGCATCTTTTAATTTTATGGCTGCAGTCACCATCTGCACTGATTTTGGAGCCCTCCAAAATAAAATCTCTCACTGTTTCCTTTATTTCCCCATCTATATACGATGAAGTGATGGGACCAGATGCCATGATCTTCATTATTTCAATGTTGAGTTTAAGCCAACTTTTTCACTCTCCTCTTTCACTTTTATCAAGAGACTCTTTAGTTTCTCTTCACTTTCTGCCATTAAGGGTGGTGTCATCTGTATATCTTCGGTTATTGACATTTCTCCCAGCAATCTTGATTCCAGCTTGTACTTCATCCAGCCTGGCATTTCACATGATGTGCTTTGCATATAAGTTAAATAAGCGGGGTGACAATATACTGCCTTGATGTACCTCTTATCCAGTTTGGAACTAGTCTATTGTTCCATGCCCAGTTCTAACTGTTGCTTCCTGACCTGCATACAGATTTCTCAGGAGGCAGGTCAGGTGGTCTGGTATTCCCATCTCTTGAAGAATTTTCCACAGTTTGTTGTGATACACATAAAGGCTTTGGTGTAGTCAACAAAGCAGAAGTAGATGTTTTTCTGGAACTCTATTGCTTTTTTGATCATCCAATGGATGTTGGCAATTTGATCTCTGGTTCCTCTGCCTTTTCGAAATCCAGCTTGTACATCAGGAAGTTCATGGTTCATGTACTGTTGAAGCCTGGCTTGCAGAATTTTGAGCATTACTTTGCCAGCATATGAGATGAGTGCAATTGTGCAGTAGTTTGAACATATTTTGGCATTGCCTTTCTTTGGGATTGGAATGAAAACTGACCTTTTCCAGTCCTGTGGCCACTGCTGAGTTTTCCAAATTTGCTGGCCCATTGAGTTGCAGCACTTTCACAGAATCATCTTTTAGGATTTGAAATAGCTCAGCTAGAATTCCACCACCTCCACTAACTTTGTGATGCTTCCCAAGGTCCATTTGACTTCTCACTCCAGGAATATCTGGCTCTAGGTGAGTGAGCAAACCATCATGGTTATCTGGGTCATTAAGATCTTTTTTGTATAGTTCTGTGTATTTTTGCAACCTCTTCTTAATATCTTCTACTTCTGTTAGGTCCATATCGTTTCTGTCCTTTATTGTGGCCATCTTTGCAGGAAATGTTCCTTTTCTATCTCTAATTTTCTTGAAGAGATCTCTAGTCTTTTCCATTCTATTGTTTTCCTCTATTTCTTTGCATTGATCACTGAGGAAGGCTTTCTTATCTCTCCTTGCTATTCTTTGGAACTCTTCATTCAGATGGGTATATCTTTCCTTTTGTCCTTTGCCATTCGCTTCTATTCTTTTCTCAGCTATTTGTAAGGCCTCCTCATACAACAATTTTACCTTCTTGCATTCCTTTTTCTTGGGGATGGTTTTGATCACCGCCTCATGTACAATGCTATGAACCTCCGTCCATAGTTCTTCAGGCACTCTATCAGATCTATTCCCTTGAATCTATTTCTCACTTCCACTGTATAATTGTAAGGGATTTAATTTAGGTTATACCTGAATGGTCTAGTGGTTTTCCCTGGTAGGTATGTCATTTAGCTTGCTAATATGTTACAATGAACATATACTGAAGGCTCATGGCCTAGTGGAAGTCAACTTGTCTTCCATCTTGGACCTGTTTGGTTCTAATCAGCTTATGTCATGTCCTCAGGCTATGTCACTCTTTTAAAGAATGTGCTTTGCCCCCTTCCCTCTTGTTTCAATTATGTGCAGTGGGACATAGTTTTGTCTTGTACAGTAGAAAATGTTTTACAAAATAATCATTTTAAATCAACAGAAGAACAATCATTAATTCCTTAGCACCTACTCTTGCTTTCTCCAATGCCCCCGACTAGCATGGCTGGAACTTGTTTTGGTGATTGTCTCCTGCTTGAGATGCATTGCCATAAGTGCTCTGTTTGCCAATATCTGCATATTCTAGTCCATATCCAGATTTCCCATAGTTCTACACAGTATCTTCATACCACCTATAGCCACTATAGTTTTGATCGCCACTATAGTTTTGATCACCACTATAGGCACTAAATAAGGTTCTGAGACTCAGTTCCTCTGTGTGTGTGTGTGTGTGTGTGTGTGTGTGTGTATAGGCTTCCCCATACCAACAAGCAATATTTAGATGCCAGCAGAGTGTCTGAGCATTTGACTCAATTTTGACACTATCTGCCCAGAGATAGAATCAGATTCCACAGGTAAAGTGCTCAGTCCCACAAGCTGTAGTTGTTTGGTCACTAAGTCACGTCCAACTCTGTGACCCCACGGACTGCAGCAAGCCAGGCTTCCCTGTCCTTCATTATTTCCCGGAGTTTGCTAAGATTCATGTCCTTTGAGTAGGTGATACTATCTAACCATCTTATCCTCTGCCGCCATCTTCTCCTTTTGCATTCAATCTTTCCCAGCATCAGGGTGAGAGGCCAAAAAAGGCAGAAACTGGGTCAATCAGGAGGCAGAGATAGTGAGGGGAAATTTTATGCAAGAGCCCTTATTGTGGTTTCCATAGGAAGAGGTAAAGCAGGACAGGCAGGTTTAGTATTGGCTAGTTTGAATAATTTCAGTGGGCTCTGGGGCACAGGAGCTGTCTCTAGTTGTCTGGTTCCTGATCCTTGGTGATTGGGGCAGGTTGATAGTGTCCTGGAATGTGAGACCCTAATAGACAGGAGACTGAGGGTACCAGCTCTGTATTGGTTGGTTTGCACACGACAGGAAAGTTCACAGGCAAGTTGTTTGCTACCCTTAGGAATTAGCTAACCCTGACAGGGATAGTTCCTCCAGGGCAAGTAAGGCCCCCAAGAAGTCAAAATATTAAAAAAATTTAAGGAATGGGTCCTTCTGCCATCATTTTAAACTCAACTCCATAAAATGCACCATCATCGCTGCTGCCTGGACTCAGGATGAGCACCAGCACCCTAACCATGCAGCATGTAAATAAGTATGATGACCCAGAAGAATTTGCAGAGGGCTACAAGATCAACATCAGTAAGGATCAGCAGGATGATAGTAAAATGTTTATTGGAGCCTTGAGTTGGTATGTAAGCAAGAAGGACCTGACTGAATACTTATCTCACTTGGTAAGCTGTAGACTGCATAATCAAAACATATCCAATTACTAGAAGATCAAGAGGACCTGGATTTGTGCTTTTCAGAGATGCTGCTAGTGTTAATAAGACTTTGGAAGTGAAAGAACACTAACTAGATGACAAGTTGATAGACCCCCCCCCCCCGCCAAAGTCAATGCTTTAAGAGGCAAGGAATCTCCTAAAAAGATTTTTGTGGGTAGTTGAGCCCAGATACTTCTGAAGAACAAATTAAAGAATACTTTGGAGATTTTGGAAGAGTTGAAATATTGAACTCTCCATGATACAAAAATAATGAAAAAATGAGGATTTTAAAAAAAATCACGTATACAGATGAAGAGCCAGTAAAGAAATTGTTAGAAAGCACATATCATCAAATTGGTTTTGTGATGAGTAAATTATTAAAAAAAAAAAAAGCACAACCCAAAGAGAAGTACAAGCAGCAATAGCAACAGGAGGAAGGGGAGCTGCAGCTGGGGGACCAGGCGGTACTAGGATCATGGTGGACATCAGGGCCAAACCCAAAACCAAATATTATGATGAAAGATATGCAAGTTACAAGAGTGCCTATGATATTGTGATTTATAGAAAATAAACTTGATCATTCAGGTGATAATCAGAATATATGAGAAATATATATTTGGTCTTCATCCACAGTTCCTGTCTTACAGTTCTCTAAACCCTTGGAGTCCATTGAGTGATAAGAGCACTGGGATAACGTTTGGTCTCTTGTCCTCAGTTCCTGAAAATGCTTCAGGGAAAGCCAAAACAATCTTGAGGAAGCAAAAACAGAGCCAGAGGAATCAGGTTCCCTGACTTCAGACTATACTACAAAACTATAGTCATCAAAACAGTGTGGTGTGACTGGCACAAAAATAGAGATATAGATCAATGGAACAAGATCAAGAGCCCGGAACTAAACCCACCCACCCATGGTCAATTAATCTATGATGAAGGAGTCATGATGACACAATTTTGAAAAGACAGTCTCTTCAACAAATGATGGTGAGAAAACTGGACGCAACAAGGAAAAAAATCAAATTAGATCATTCTTTAATGCCATACAAAAAATAAGCTCAAAATGGATTAAAGACCTAGAGATGAGACTGAGCACTATAAAACTCCTAGAGGAAAACGTAGGCAGAGCACTCCTAACATAGATGGCAGCAGTATCTTTTTTGATCTATTTTCTAGAATAATGGACATAAAAAACAAAAATAAATAAGTGGGAATTAATTAAGCCTAAAAGCTTTGGCACAGCAAAGAAAACCATAAACAAAACAAAAGACAACCTACAGACTTGGAGTAAATATTTACAAATGATGTGACTGATGAGGGATTAGTCTCCAAAATCTACTAACAGCTCATGAAGCTTAATATCATCAAAACAAACAGTCCAATCAAAAAATGGGCAGAAAACCAAAATAGGAAGTTTTCCAAAAAATACATACAGATGGCCAAGAGACACATGAAAAGATGTTCAACATTGCTAGTTATTAGAGAAACGCAAATCAAAACTACAATGAGATATCAACTCACACCAGTAAAATGGCTATCATCAAAAAATTTGCAAACATTAAGTACTGAAGAGGGTGTGGAGAGAAGAGAACCCCCCTACACTGTTGGTGGGAATGTAAATTGGTATAGCTACTATGGAGAATAGTATGGAGGTCCCTCAAAAAAGCTAAAACTAGAGTTACCACATGCCTCTGCAATCCCACTCCTGGGTATGCATCTGGAGGAAAACATGGTCTGGAAGGATACATGCACCCCAGTGTTCATTGCAATATGTTTACAGTAGCCAAGACATGGAAGAAACCTAAATGCCCATTGATAAAGGAATGGATAAGGAAGAAGTGGTACATGTATACAGTGGAATATTACCCAGCCATTAAAAAGAATGAAGTAATGCCATTTGCAACAACATGGATGTACCTAGAGATTGTGATATTGAGTGACAGAAGTAAGTCAGACAGAAGTAACTCGGACAAAGAAAAATATGATATCCCATATCCCTTATATGTAGAATCTAAAAAGAAATGATACAAATACACTTATATACAAAAATAGAAACAGACTTTCAGACTTAAAGAACAAATTTATGGTTACTGGGGGGAAGGGTGGAGGGAAGGGATAGTTAGGGAGGTTTGGAGATCAGTATGTATAACCAACCTGACTGCTATTAACAAAGTACAACATGCTGAAGCTGAGGATGGAGACTGACTTCATTTTACTTCGTTTTAATGTAAGCAGACAGCTGGGTCATGGAAATGAGATACTGAGATTAAGAAATGACAACTCAGTCTCTTTATCATAGAAACTATATATATACATATAAACTATATATATATTTCTTTTTTGACTGCACTGTGTGGCTTGTGGGATCTTAGTTCCTTAACCAGAGATTAAACTCAGGCCCTCAGCTTGAAAGCTTAGAGTCCTCACCATTGGACAGGTAGGGAATTCCCTAGAAACTATATTTTATTCATCCTTTTTGTTATTTAGTTGCTAGGTTGTCCTACTGTTTTGTGACCCCATGGATCATAGCCCACCAGGCTCCTCTCTCCGTGGGATTTCCCAGGCAAGAATACTGGAGTGGGTTGCCATTTCTTTCTCCAAGGGATCTTCCCAACCCAGGGATCAAACCTGCATCTTCTGTGTCTCCTACATTGGCAGGTGGATTCTTTACCACTGAGCCACCATGAAAGCTCTTATTCATCTTATATCCTGGCATCTATTAGGACACCTTGTTCATAGAATATATACAGTAAATGCTCTTGTATAGAGCATGGCCTAGGGGGAGAGATATAAACTCCTGGGTTAGGAAAAACATCTAAACAGGCCAGTTTGCTTGCAAAAACTCAGCCTAGACAGGAGATGGTGCAGCAAAGAAGAGTTAGGCTTCCCTGTATAAGACAACATTGGGAAGTTAGTAATTGATGTCGGAGGTTAGCGAGAGGTCTTTATAGCTCTGGGAGCCAGAGGCAGGGTCACTCTTCTGAGGGGGAAATTCAGCAGTAGGAAGTTCCTTGTTTCAGGAATGCTGAGGAACATGAGAACAGAGATGTCTAATGTCCCATATTTATTTACTTTTGGGGCTGGCAGTAATTCCTCTCTATTATCCCAAAACCTGCAGTAGCAATCTCAACAACTGCCTTGGATTGGTGATGTTTTGCAGATAAAAGGGGAGGCTTCATACTTGGTCCTAAATACAGTGTAAGGATGAGAACTGTGTGGGAGGAGAGACGTGAGAGAATTCAGCAAGAACAGGAAGTCAGAGCCAGAGGTAGCCATGAGGGGTCCCTGGGAATCCCTTGAAATCTCAGAGAGGGCATGGGGTTTTTCTAGAGTATGTAGAGCAGGAAGCTGAGTCAGCAGATTTTTTTGATTTTTTTTTTTTTTTGGTTCAATGAAAGTTGGAAGATTTGGACTTGGGGACATTCTGGCTAAAATGTGTTACATATTCATTTATTAAAACATACATTTAATA
The DNA here is from genome assembly GCF_033118175.1 of Dama dama. Classification (NCBI taxonomy): domain Eukaryota; kingdom Metazoa; phylum Chordata; class Mammalia; order Artiodactyla; family Cervidae; genus Dama; species Dama dama. Next base: position 10,198,454 of record NC_083700.1, read on the forward strand.
GTTTTTATTGAACACCTATGACATGGCACACACAGAGGGTAGAATAGTGAGTAAAAACAGATGTGGTCTCAGGGGTACCTTAGAGTGTTCTTCAACTCATGACTATATGGAGATGTCAAAGGGATCTATCCAATGAGACTGTCTGAAATATCACCCTTGAGAGAGAACCATGGTTTGAGATTATTTATAGACAAAGAGTCATTAAGGATGTGTTTGTAAACTGACCTAAGCCAAATTGGTTGTTCACAGTTGTTACCAAGTTCTTTTTGGTAGGTGTAAGTGATCTTGATGATTTGAGGCAGTGAAGGCTACGGGTCTGCTTTTCCACAGCCTCCCCTGCTGAACTGATAGACTACAAGGAAAGCAAATCTCAAACTGAAATCTACCATACTATTTATTATGGAAGAGGTGCAAACCAAATATACAACTTGTTCTTTGGAGTTCAGTGAAGTAACAGCACTCTGCATTTAGGCACATCAGGTTCACTAGAGCCAGATGTGACAATATTCTATTGCAGGACTAAACATTCCTTTTATTAGGATCAGGATCAGACTCCTCCTTTAAATGGCAGAATGCAAGAGTCTCAGGCTGAAGGCATAGTGCCAATCATCAGGTCTGTACAGCATTTCTAGCCCTTCCTCTAAGAGGAACATCACTCATTACCATTTCTTTTTTTCCCCAGACTTTAAACTTTTTATTTTGTATTGGGGTATAGCTGATTAACAATGCTGTGGTAGTTTCAGGTAAACAGTGAAGGGACTCAGCCATACATAGACATGTATACCCCTCTCCCATCCAGGCTGGCACATAAGCTTGAGTAGAGTTGCATGTGCTACACCATAGGTCCTTGTTGGTTTTCCATTTTGTATATAGCACTGTGTACATGTCCTTCCCAAACTCCCTAACTATTTCTTTAGCTGTCAGCAACCATAATTTCATTTTCTAAGTCTGATTCATCACTATTTCTTTGGTTAGGAACATCACCAAAGAAAAAAATGTTTATCATCTCTTATGCCAACTAAAGACTTTTCTTGGGTAGATTCAAGGGAAAGATAGTTCAAGCTCTAGTTAAAATCCTTGGGTAGTTCCAGAGTGGAGACTCCTCAGTATCTTTCAAGTAATAACCTATCACAACTTTTTTAACTGTCACAAAACATACATAACATAAAATATACCATTTTTAAGTATATTAAGTATTTAAATAGAACAGTGGTTACCAGGGGCTGAAATTAGGAGGGAGAAATAGAGGTTATTGTTTAATGAGTACAGGATGGGATGATGGAAAAGTTCTGGAGATGAACAGTGATGATGGCTGCACAACATTATTAATATATTTAATGTCTTTGAACTACATACTGAAAGTGAAAGTGAAGTCTGACTCTTTGCGACCACATGGACAAAGAAGCCTGGTAGGGACATAGACTGCCTCCGCCACAGGAGTTATGGCCCTACCAGAGTCTTTTTTTGAGCCTCCTGTAGCTGGCGATCAGAAAGCCTTTTTGGCCAGTCTTTCTCTGTAACTCTGCCTGTTCAGGCGTAAGAGGTCTCCCTTGCCTGGGGTCCTTCTCTGTTGTTCCGCGTGTCAGGCACGTAGAGTGGTCCCCCGGCTGGGATCCTACTCTGTAGATCGGCACATTAGTCACTTAAAGGAGCACCTTGGGTGGGTCCAAGTTCAGTGCGTCAAACATTTGGTGTTCCAGCCTGTCTGTTGCTCAGCTGCCGATGCTGGCGTGTGGTGAGGGAGAGGCCATGGTGGTGACTCCACCCGCTACGAGTAACTCAGCAGCATCGCCTTGCTTCCATCTATGCCTGGCTTTCCCCCACAGGCATTTCCCACCACAATCTCCTCCCTCACATCCCCTCGATCCGTCTCTCCATAGTCAACAGCAGCCCTCGCCCTGGGATTGCTCCATAATCCCTAAACTCCAGCTCCCGGATGCTGTGTCTTCCCAGGGGACCTGTGTCCCTGTCTGGGGTATGTATGGCTGCGGCAAGGACGGTCTGATTTTCACTCCATTTAGGTTACCACAGATCAGCTGTTTCACTCTCAGCCTTAAATGTTTCTCCTCTGACTCAGATGCCCCGATGTGGGGATCGGACCCCTGCTTCAGTTCCCCTACCCACCAAGGGCAGGTCCAGTCCTACTAACACTCCTGTTTTTCCCCCTAGTTCCTTCATCCTACTGAGTATTGTGTGGTTCTATATATTCTTCTCTGCTAGTCAGGTAAGCATGTCCGCTCTGAGCTGGTGTTCTGTATGCACTTCTGTGTCTGAAGGTGTATTCCTGATGTTTCCATGGACAGAGATGTATTCCATGGCCAACTACTTCTCTGCCATCATCTCCTCCATCACTTTAGTTTTTATAAATATTTAATATTGCAGAATAGCTCTTTAAAATTAGTTCTGCTAAAATTTTGTTATATTGCCAGAGAAATGTCTTGAAATTTGAGTGTACACCACCATGATAATTTATAGTATGGGTAGGCATTGACTTTAAAAACTAAAGGACCAATTGGTGATCCCTGGAAACAGGGACGTTTTGGGCAATGGTGGCATCCCCAGATCCTACTGTCATCTGAGCCCTCTTCTCTCCTCTCAAGCCCACAAGCCATTAGACACAAAGCCATAAGACTTCCAGCAGGAATGGCCCACCTCTGAAGGTGTGGGTGCCTCCCGGGAATTTTGCAATTCTCATAACACATCAGTTATATGTTATGAACACAATAGAAATATTACTAATGAAGAAGATATTTAAGACAAAAGAACATAAAATTATTTTTTTGCAATCAAGAGGGCTCAAGTGGAATAACTAGCCTTGGGAGATAGAGAATTAATTCACAAGCAGAGGTCAGATTCATTGATTTGATAATAATATACTGAGGTTTTACCCAGACAAAGTCGTGATAAATTCCAGAAGAAGGCAGGTAGATTTGGAAACAGAGGGGAATAACATTAATGCTTTATTCTTGTCAAGATCAGGGGTTGGCAAACCATTGCCCATGACCTGTTTTTTTATGGCCAGTGAGCTGAGCATGGGTTTACATATTTAAAGGTTGGGAATTCTCTGGTGGTCCAGTGGTTAGGACTCACTGCCAAAGGCCTGGGTTGGGGAGCAAAGATCCTGCAAGCCATGTGGCATGGCTGGGGAGGCAGAAGTGATTACCATTATTTCTAAATTATTTTCTAGGTTTAGTAAAACTAAGAGCAAGATTCCACAAAGTCACCATTTTTCAACCTCATTAATAATCAAAGAAATGTAGATGACAAGTTTGCTTTTAAAAAAAATTGAAATTGACAAAAACATGATAAATCATAGTTTCTAGTAGTGAACTCAGCTCATCATTCCAACCCGTTTTCCCCCTTTCTTCTAATGTCAGTACAAAATATTAAAATTTTCAGACTCCTTAGTATCTAGAGTTGCCATGATACAAGTGCTAGTGAGTAGAAGTCTAAATGTTCTTTGTTCATCCTTTATTCTTCTTTATCCCTGGAAACAGATAGGATGATTGGAGAGACAGTAGCCATTCTGTGATCAGGAGGATGGAAAAAAATTATGTGCAATAGAAGGTGAGGTAGGAATATCAAAGAAGTCAAGTATCTTCTTGAAGTAGTTGAGTCTCACACTAGTCCTTCATTGCCTACCCCTGGAATTTTTATTTTGTGATAAATAAATCCACTGAATTATTTAAGCTGCTGTGATAGGTTTTTCTATTATTTGCAGCCAAATATAATCCTTGACAAAAGGTTCACAAAATGGACTCTTGGGAATTCCCTGGTGGTCTAGTGGTTAGGACATCATGCTTCCACTGCAGGGGGCATGGGTTCTATCCCTGGTTAAGGAACTAAGATCCCTCAAGCCACACAGTGAGGTAAAAAAGAATAAAAACAAAAAACAATGGACTCTTTTAGGACAGATTTTTAGTTGCTGAAGGAGGAGTGGGGTGGGAGAGTGAAATAGATGAAGGGGATTAAGATGTACAAATTTCCAGTTATAAAAAAAGTAAGTCATGGGGATATAATGTGCTTAGTCATGGGGATAAAATGTAGGGAATTTGTTAACTTTGTGAGTTAACAGATGGTACGTAGACCTACTGTGATGACCATATTATAGTGTACATAAATGTTGAATTGCTATGTTGTATACCTAAAACTAATATAGTATGTCAATTATGCCTCCTAAAAAAAGAAATAAATGGATCCTCTAATTCTCTACAGGTAGAAACAAAAATTGGCGGAAAGTTCCAGGTGGACAATACATTAAAAAATGTTCGTAAGTGTATTTAGTCCAAATCATGGTTCCTGAAATTCACCTGGCCCTTATAAATTTATTCATATATCAGAGTCTTAGTTTTTTTTAAACTGAATACAGGTCATACAGACATTAATAACATACAGATAATAATAGTAGAGTCCTCACTTGTTTTTATAAATAATAAATGAAATAGCTTTATAGCCCTTAAAAGAGTGCCTGGATTGTGATAACTGCTTGATACTTGTTAACTATTATTACATTCTTAAGAGTTTTGAAAAGTCTACTTCAATTCAGTTTTACTCAACTATTAAAAAGAGATTTTGGGGACACTTTTGCTGAATAATCACTATACTATGAATTGTGGTAAACTCTGAATGGAACAGATGAGAACAATATGTTCACTGAGCTGTAGAGTACAGTGGGATGGAGGGTGAAGTCAAGGGAATGGCAGCGAGAGACATACACATGAGCAAATTATGCAAACGCTATGAGTGCACTTTTTTCTATACAATCTAAGAGATTAGGCATTAAAAACATTATTAGTTTAAGTTTTAGGACACACAAGGTATAAAGCTGTAATTTTGCGGCATCAGCAACAGAAAGGGGTGGGGGCAGAGCTTTAAAGAAACAGCGTTGTATAATACTGAAGTTAAGCTGTTAAAATTCAAATATGGCATTATAACTTTAGCAGATTACATGTAATCTTCATGTTGAGCACAAATTAAATAGTATAGAATATACACAAAAGAAAATGAGAAAAGAATTTAAATGTTCCACTACAAAAAAATTACCAGCTGAACACAAAGGAAGACAGTAATGAGATGATGAGAAAGGAAAATCTTTTTTTCTTTTTAGTTGGAGGAGATTTGCTTTACAGTGTTGTGTTGGTTTCTGCCATACAACAGTGGAGAAAGGAAAACCTGTAAGGTATACAGAAAACAAAACAAAATGAAAGAAGTAAATCCCCCCTTGTCAGTAATTACTTTAAATATAAATGAATTAAATTTTTCAATAAAAAGACAGAGATGGCAGAATGGATTAAAAAGTCATGATCAGGACTTCCCTGGTAGTCTAGGGGTTAAGAATCTGCCTGCCAATGCAGGGGACATGGGTTCGATCCCTGGTACTGGAAGATACCACATTCCATGGAGCAACTAAGCCTGTGTGCCACACCTACCGAAGCCCACACACCCAGAGCCTGTGCTCCACAAGCGAAGCCACCACAATGAGAAGCCCGTCACCATGAGGAGAAAGTAGCCCTTGCTCGCTGCAGCCAGAGAAAGCCCATGCACAGCAACAAAGACCCAGCACAGCCGAAAAGTTAAAAAAAGTCATGATCCAACTCTATGATATCTCCAAGAGACTCACTTTAGATCTGAAGATGCAAATAGATTGAAAGTGGATAAAAGTGAAAGGCAGGAAAAAGACATTCCATGCAAATAGTCATACTAAATCAGGCAAAATAGATTAAAAAAAAAAAAACCAGTAGCAAGAGACAAAGGACATTATACATTTATAAAGTTCAGTACAGCAAAATGATACAGCAATTATAAACATTTATACAACTAATAACATACCACTATAATATATAAAGCAAAGATGGACATAACTGAGAGATAGTTCTACAATAGGCATGCAACCCCAAAGGGAAAGAAGTGGGAAACTTAATAACCAAACCAGAACAGCCCCAGAATTCTCCTTCCAAAGAGCAGAGGAACTTTCCCTTCTCTCTCCCTCCTTTCATGAGCTTCTTGGAGTGAAGAATTCCCTGTTAAGTTGGGATCCTTTCCTTGTTTTATAAAGTCTCTAGGGATTGCTGCTGGGTCTTTTAGGAGGAAAAGCCAGTGGTGCCTCTGACCACGTATTTCACCCCACGGAGATGAAGACAGGTTTTCTCAGGACTAGACCAGGCTCAACACAGAATCAGAACTTAGGACTTGTCACAAAGTCTATGGGACTTCTATGGGAAAACAAGAAAAATTTGTTACAAAATTAAAAAAAAATTTCCATTAAAAATTAAAAAGCAAAAATATCTGTTATCAGTATTATTTTACTTGAAAGGTATTTTAACAACACCAAAATAGAAAGGCCATAATCACGGAGTAAATGTAGTTTTTTGGTTTGAATATATCTAGTTCCAAGAAAACCTATATTTTTGTTCTTATATTTTTTATGTTGTATGCCTAACACTGTCATGACCTGCCCCAATCTTCAGATGGCAATTTGTGAATCTTTGGTTTAGTACAAACCCCTCTCGTGATCAAAAAGTGTGACATTATTCATACTCTGGAGACAGTGAGCTCTTCAAGAATAAATTTTTATCTCCCTTTTCCAGTGACAAACTCAACTACCTCCTTGTATGTAATTTCATAATTTTAAGACAAGCTTTTATTATGTACCTGATTTCATTGCATTTCAAATATTTATTTATCTTTTATGCAATTCTCAAGAAAACATTGGTTGTTTCCCTTGTTTGCTAAGGTAACATTTTCTATTTTGAGGACATGAAGGAAATGAATTACTCAATAAGTCCGGGTGAACTAAGATAAAAAAGAGTTCTTAGATGTATAGGGGTAAGAATTAAACGAGTTGCGAGAATAGACCACAACTAGGCCTAAAACCTGGGTCTGCCACCAGGATGTAGTGACTAACAAACAAGCTTTCAGTATCCAAGTACACTGTGGTAGTCTGTAAGACTGAAATGCTGCTGCTGCTGCTAAGTCGCTTCAGTTGTGTCCGACTCTTAGCGACCCCATGGACTGCAACCTACCAGGTTCCTCCGTCTATGGGATTTTCCAGGCAAGGGTAATGGAGTGGGGTGCCATTGCCTTCTCCAGACTGAAATGCTAGTGTAGGGTAAAACCAAGATGGGGTTTTAAGTGAAAAATGGGTATGGTGACAATTTTTTGAAGGAGTGTAGTTTTAATTTGAAATTTTAATGTAAATTTTTCCTTTGGATATATAAATTAAGATGTAAAAAATCAGATTTCATATTCTTGAAAAATACTAAACTATGTTATTATACCCCAAATATTGGTATTTTGGAACTTAAGAGCACAGTAATTCAGAATGTCAGTACGTGAATGAACGTCTGGAAACATGCTTAGTCTAAACGTAATTAAAAAGGTATTGCTTTAGTCTCTCAAATTTTACTAGTAAAATTTTAGAAGTTTGATATGTAGTGCAGGAACAATATTTCTCAGCTCCCTCAGTTGCTAGGTTGTGTTTTTGCCACTACTTACTATATTGCGCATGAGATACTAAATAGTATATACTTGTTCTTGACTAAAGTGGATGGAGACAAAGATTTTGGGAGTGGTATATATCTATATCTTATCTATATTTATATTTCTGGAGGAGTAAATGGCAACCCACTTCAGTATTCTTACCTGGAAAATTCCTATAGTCTATGAGTCACAAAGGGTTGGACACGACTGAGTGACTAACATACACACACACATATAATTCTGTGTGTGGGTGTCCTGGTAGAAGATGATTTTTTTTTATTAATTTATTTTTTTTATATTAGTTGGAGGCTAATCACTTCACAACATTTCAGTGGGTTCTGTCATACATTGATATGAATCAGCCATAGATTCACACGCATTCCCCATCCCGATCCCCCCTCCCACCTCCCTCTCCACCCGATTCCTCTGGGTCTTCCCAGTGCACCAGGCCCGAGCACTTGTCTCATGCATCCCACCTGGGCTGGTGATCTGTTTCACCATAGATAGTATACATGCTGTTCTTTTGAAATATCCCACCCTCACATTCTCCCACAGAGTCCAAAAGTCTGTTCTGTACTTCTGTGTCTCTTTTTCTGTTTTGCATATAGGGTTATCGTTACCATCTTTCTAAATTCCATATGTATGTATTAGTATGCTGTAATGTTCTTTATCTTTCTGGCTTACTTCACTCTGTATAATGGGCTCCAGTTTCATCCATCTCATTAGGACTGGTTCAAATGAATTCTTTTTAATGGCTGAGTAATATTCCATGGTGTATATGTACCACGGCTTTCTTATCCATTCATCTGCTGATGGGCATCTAGGTTGCTTCCGTGTCCCGGCTATTATAAACAGTGCTGCAATGAACATTGGGGTGCACGTGTCTCTTTCAGATCTGGTTTCCTCAGTGTGTATGCCCAGAAGTGGGATTGCTGGGTCATATGGCAGTTCTATTTCCAGTTTTTTAAGAAATCTCCACACTGTTTTCCATAGCGGCTGTACTAGTTTGCATTCCCACCAACAGTGTAAGAGGGTTCCCTTTTCTCCACACCCTCTCCAGCATTTATTGCTTGTAGACTTTTGGATAGCAGCCATCCTGACTGGCGTGTAATGGTACCACATTGTGGTTTTGATTTGCATTTCTCTAATAATGAGTGATGTTGAGCATCTTTTCATGTGTTTGTTAGCCATCTGTATGTCTTCTTTGGAGAAATGTCTGTTTAGTTCTTTGGCCCATTTTTTGATTGGGTCATTTATTTTTCTGGAATTGAGCTGCAGGAGTTGCTTGTATATTTTTGAGATTAATCCTTTGTCTGTTTCTTCATTTGCTATTATTTTCTCCCAATCTGAGGGCTGTCTTTTCACTAGAAGATGATTTAATGATTTGTCAAGGAAATTTTTCCATACCATTTGCCTGTTGAAGACCCAGGATTAGTTATTCCTTTCACTCCTGCTTGCAAAATGACCACCTTTTCTCCCAGACCCTCCCCTTTGTAATACAGAATCAAGTCAGCTGACATTGTTTCCGAGGCCTTCCTTTAAGGCCCCAGTGCAGTCTGTACATCTCACACCTCCTGAGATACCACAGGCAGCACATTTAACATTTCCCCTAAAACAGAACACAGAACGCCATCCTTCCAACCTCCAAGATTAGTTTCCTCCTCAGACATAAATGTACCACCAAGCCAGGGCTCCGTATTTGCCTTGTTTCCTGAGGCTGGAAAAAGGACGGTGGGGACTTGTGCTCTGCCTGGTGAGGGCTTCAGCCTGAAACTGACCCTTCCTGCTCACCTCTCTTGGCTAGAACAGGTCCCAGGGCCCATTTAACTTCACAGAGGAGAGGGGCAGCCTTTCCTGTGCTCCAAACAGAGGGAATTAATCACAGTGAACAACCCAAATGATGACCTGAGAAATCCCCTGATTAAGTGGTGTTAGTGGTCATTTCCCTATGGCTGGAGCAAACAGCAGAGATGTATGGGCGATAGGTCAGTCCTCTCTCCATCTCTCCCTCCAACCCTGTCGTCTATGTCCTCAGGTGGTTGTGATGTGGTAGAGTGCACGGGTAAGTGTAAGTTGTGAATAACATTCCAGGCCTTGGACTAGATAGTGGTTTATGTGTGTGTAAAGCATTTGCCTTCCTCCGCACTGAACATGCTGGAGGGCTCCTACATCTTGGACAGCAAAGAGATGTGGGGCTGGAGGCCCAGGGATGAGAGGAAGTAATGTCCTGAACACCAGCAACTGATCCCCCAGAGCAGCCCCAGCAGCAGAGGTGGCGGAAATGAGGTATCATAGGGTCAGTGGTCAGCCAGAGTCTGGACAGTGGACAGTGCTGAAAGGAGTTGGGCTGGCTTGGGTGTGGAATGGAGATGTAGAACATTGTAAGCAGGTGTAGAACATACCCTGGGGATTATGGGCTTCAAATGTGGACAAGAAATCTCCTAATAACGGGAGGGAATGAAAGACAGAGAAATTTCAGTTTACTATGGGTGCTAGTTGAACTGAGTGGAACTCCCAGGCTGGTGGACCCTAGCAAGTTACACTGTTACACTGGAAAGAGTGAATGATAACTGCACTGTGGTTATATATGAGAATATCTCTATTAGTAAAATACAAACTTACCTATGGGCAAGAGCCTTCACGTATGTAACTTACTCTCAATTTGCTCAGAAAAAAAGTGTTTGAGTTTGTGTACACGTATAGAGAGAGGGTATATGTGATAAAGTAAATGGGTGAAACACAACAGGTAGATCTAGGCAAAAGCTATATTTGTGTTTATGAACTATTTTTATTTTTACAATATTTTCTAAATTTTCAATTATTTCTAACCCCAAATAAGTAAAAGAATGACATGACAGTATGACCTCACATAAATAGGGGTTGGAAAAAGCCCATAGTAGGACAGGAGAGTATCCATCAGCTTTTCCTGGGGGTGGAGGTGTCAGGGAAGGCTTCATGGAGAGGTTTCAGGAGAGACTGGAAGGATGACGACCTAACAGGTGTGTGAGGCCCTGGAGCATCTGACTGAGGTGGGAGCAGGACAGGCTGCAGGGAAGAACCGTGAGGTCCCGTCCATCCTGAGAGTCTGTTACGGAAGGAACACTGTGTGTGCTCTGACCCAGCCGGGCTGGCCCTCCTCATGGCGAGTGTCACCTGTGTGCCCAAGAGCGCTGCCTCCTGCCCCTCCAGCCAGTTACACAATCCTTCTCATTGCTGGGGGCCGAGGCTCAGGCAACTTCAAAGGAAGAATGCTCAAGGGTGGAGCCTGCAGCCCAGAGTAGGCTGGGATGGGAAGGGCCCATATGGTTTGCTCTCCCCAAAAGGCTCAGCACTTTGCCTACCTCAGACCTCCCTGCAGACGCAGCAGCTCTGAGACTCCTCCTGCTTGGGCGCTCTCCGCTCCTGGCACCTGCGAGGAAGGAAGGCTCAGCTCTCTGTGCTGTGAGGAAGCTGAGTCTGAGATGAGATCTGAGTGTGTGGGGAGCCACGATGCCAGCTCGGGTCTGGTCTTAGGGAGGGGGAGTTTCAGAGAAAGGAGACTGTGGTCCCTTAAGGATTTGTAGGGTTGGATGGGGTGGGCTCTATTCCAGGAGGTTCCAGAGTGCCCAGAATCCCATCATTTTCCATTTGAGGTTTTCCTTACTCAGAGAGTTCAAAGAGAAAGGATGGAAGGGAGAGAAAGGATGAACCAGCCAGTGACCCTGTGCATCTCCTTTCTACTTAGGGGACAGGAGTCAGGTTTTACCTCCTGCTGTTCCTCCCTGTGGCCACCAGAGGGCCGAGTGCAGGCAAGTCCCTCAAGAGCAGCAGTTTCATCCGCTCAAGTGTGCAGAGGAGCAGAGAGAGTAGAACCAGGTTGGATGCTGAAGTTCAGGCCCAGAGGGGGATTCATGGAGATGCAGAGAAGCCACACTTTGCAGCCAAATTGAGCTGTGGCCAGAGTGTTCATTGCTGGTCTCTCTGGATGTGTGGTCTGAAGCTAAGGCCTGTCCTGGGGCTCCATCTGTGCTTCTGTGTGGCTGCTCGGGCTCAGGGGAGTCATAGTGATGAAGACTGCTTCCTTATAGCTGCTCCTGCTCCTACGGCCTTGACCTTGGGGTTCCCAGAGGATGCTTGGTGGTCAGGGCTGTGTCCAGGGAACATCTTTCCCTAGTCCTCATCCTCACAATTTCATTTATCACAGTAGGCATAATGAGGGTTTTCATGTTTAATTGGTTGTGGAGAAGAATGCAAGTGTTGAGTATGTACTAGATTGTGGTCAGCTATTCTTAGCTGAGAGGATCCTGACCTCTGGGGCCTCACAGTCTAGTGATGAGCCTGTGAAGTGGGAAGGGGCTAGGAGCCAATGGCCAGAAAGGCTGGTGTGACGGCATGAGACTGAGAATTATCCTCACATTCTCTAGCAGGGACACTTTCTGTTGAGAAGTTCTGGGACAAGGAAACCTGTGCTCCTTACCTCTCTTTCCTTCCAAGAAGCTGCAAGGAAATCAAAGAAAGTTGCCATAAAGCAGGTGGTGAGTAATAACCCAACGCAGCATCCTTTCCTCTTAACCACTTTTTAGCTAAATAGATCTTGGTCATGGGGATCAAGAGGGGGTGTGCCTACCACTCCTGTCTGCTATGACTTCCAGCCTAGGAGATTTCTATTGGGGATTTTGAGGCTTTTGGATCCAACCTAGTTGTTAGAGACATGATCTTCTGAACATAGGGAGAATGTGCTGTTCCTGGTGATTCTTAGCACAGTGACCATAGCTCCAACAGGTGTAAGATTTTCCCCTTCTTGTAAGCTAAGAAGTTAGTTCTGTCTTAGTGTCATAGATTCTGGCAGAGAACATGAGCCTCCAGAGGCAGAGACATAGAACTTTATTACTTACAATTACAGAAGTAGCCAGAGCATCAGCTTTTTCCTGTGCTGGTGTTCTGGGTCCCATCCCATCACAGCAATGTGAGAAGGGCCAGGAGATATCTTACCATGTAGTTTGTTTGCCAAGCGGCTCATAAATTGGCTTCGTTAAGTAAATGTAAGCCTTTTTGGAGAAGACAGTTTATTTTCTCTGGGGCTGAGTACAAGGAAGAACTCTGCATTTAGGGAATACGAATCTCATATAATGGGCAGTGACCATGCCTGCTCATAGCTCTGGGTGCAGAGGCCACATCCTGGTGTGGACTTGAGATGTGGTTGGGCATGATTTCTGGCCTCTTCTGGCCAGAAGGAGGCTCTATCCTGAGGGAGATACCGTCTCTGTCTCCTAGGATGTTCGCTCTGCTGAGTCTTTGAAAAGGCAGTCAGTGTCCACAGAGAATTGTCCTCAACAAGCGGGTATTTGTGGGAGCCTTCAGGATACATTTCTGAATTCCCAGAGTCTTTCTGGTTGTGGGTCTGAGATGGACCCTATGCTCTGACAGGGTCTCTGACTGGTTCCCTCTGCAGATGGCCTGTATCACCTCCGCACTGAGAATGGTGTCGTCTACCAGACCTTCTGTGACATGACCTCTGGGGGTGGCGGCTGGACCCTGGTGGCCAGTGTGCATGAGAACAACATGCGTGGAAAATGCACTGTGGGCGATTGCTGGTCCAGTCAGCAGGGCAACAGACCTGACTACCCAGAGGGGGACGGCAACTGGGCCAATTACAACACGTTTGGGTCTGCAGAGGTGGCCACCAGTGATGACTACAAGGTACTGAGCACCCAGGTGGGAAAGGGTGGGAGCTGAGTGTGGCTGGAGCAGGGCATGCGGAAGGGAGGGTGGGAGATAGGGAGTTGGAAGTGGGGTTGGAGAAGATGAAAGATGGAAGTCCATGTCTTGAATGACAAATTCCTCTCGCCAAGGTTGCTTGTGTGGTGGGGTCTCATCATCTGCTGGAGGGAGGTGAGGTTCTGAGCACTGCTGGGCACCTGTTCCCTGGAGCCCTGAGCTCTCAGCTCCACTGAGGACTGTGTGTGGGTCTTTGGCTGGTAGCACCTCCTGGGCTGGTCAGGCTGAGTGTGGGTCCCTCTGCAGAGCTCTGGCTACTACGACATCCAGGCCCAGGACCTGGGCATCTGGCAAGTGCCCAACAAGTCCCCCTGCAGCACTGGAGGAACAGCTCCCTGCTGAGGTACCACACCAACACTGGCTTCTTCCGGAGACTGGGACAGAATCTGTCTGGACTCTACCAGGTACATGGGGCTGCTGGCTCAGGGTGGAAGCACTTATTTTAGTGAACAGAAAGTCAAGTATTTGGAAAGAAGAGTTAAGTCTGCCCTGTTCCTATCACTAAGTAGTGCTTCTGTTTGGCTTTCTTCTACCTCTGGGTCACTGCAGACTAGGGTGCTGCCTCTCAGAAGAACTCTGAGTCAGGAAGAATCCTGGGGGAGAAAATTATGGGTGGGTAAAGAGGGAGAAAAACAAGGGTCTTGAGGCTGGTTAGGGTCCTAGCTATGATTGCAGGTGGGAAGGATTCACTGTTATTCAGTCTGATTTCTGAATATGACACCCAAGGGCATTAAATCTCCTACTTCCCTACATGGCAGCTTGCCTACTGTCCCACACAACTCTGTATTTTGGTCCCTGCAGAAATTCCCAGTGAAGTATGGAGCAGGGAAGTGCTGGACTGACAATGGCCCAGCCATTCCTGTTGACTATGACTTTGGCGATGCTGAGAAAACTGTATCTTATTATTTACCAAATTGTCAGCGTGAGTATCTCCCTCCAAAACCCAGTCATCAATCCTTCCCTCCTCTCTTGGGGAAAGTGTAAATAACAATTAATGATTGCTAACATTTATGGAACACGTAGCAATACAGTATGCCAAACTGTTTTCTAGAGACTTGAGATGGTTTTGTGTCATTTAATCATCATGAAAAACCTATGAAGTTACAATTACTCTCCTCTCCATTGTAGAGGATATAAAGCCAGGCTTCTTATCCAATATGCTCCATGACTTTTATAATAGTTAAGGAAAAGGCAAGCTAATGTTCACAGGTGAGAACAACTTGGAAAGTATTGAGAAAAATTTTTGTTCTCATTTTATCAAGAACACCATGATTTATCTGGAGAACCTCCAGTTGAGAGTAAGATGATCAAGGCTCAGGCTCACAACAGTCACTTGTCTAAGGCTCATAGGAAAAATTTGTTTTTGTTCTTTATCATGTAAAAAGAACCTCATGTAAAGAGGTGAGTTCTTTTTACATGAGGCAGGTGTAAAGGTGCAGATGTGAAATACTGAGAACCCGAGCCAGGGTGTTCTTGATAAAGTGAGAACAAAAACGAATTTTTCTTGATAAATAGATGGATAGCTATTTTTGAAAGAAGACATTTTTTCAGTATGATAAAGCCATAGAACGTAAGTCTTTGGTGGGAAAATACAAGCCATCAGTTTTTACCTTTACTGTTTCAACAAGAACAGGTAATGGTAGGTAGGGCAAATAAAGTCATGGTAATTGGATGGCCTGTGTGGCTTCAGAAACAGGTGGCCGCCTCTGATCATTGCTTATTCCTGCTGGACCTCTGGGGGTCTTCTCGCTGATCTCTCAGTGGAGTCTCATTTCTCCTATGAGCCTTAGCAGAAAAGTGACCCTTGTGAGCCTGAGCCTTGGTCCTCTTACTCCAGATGGAGGAAGGTCTCTTCCAGCCAAGTTCAGAGCCTAGATGTAGCAGCCACTGTTCACAGAGGTGCTGGGCTTCATCCTTGCATCTTGGAGTGTTGGGCTATAACCCGACCTGTTGATTTAGGGAATCCCTGGTCTGATCAGTGGAAAGCTGTGTCTAGTTCCTCCTTTGCATACTTAGGCCTTTCTCTGCCTCTTCTTTTCCAGGGGAATTTGTTGCAGGGTTTGTCCAGTTTAGGGTATTTAACAATGAGAGAGCAGCCAACGCCCTGTGTGCTGGGATGAGGGTCACTGGCTGCAACACTGAGCATGTGAGTTTGTGGACAATCCCTGGGGTGTGTGTGTGTGTATGTGTGTGTACATGTGTGCGCGCGTGCATGTGTGCACGTGCATGCGTGTGTGCGCGTGCATGTGTGTGCGTGTGTGTGCATGTGTGTGTGTGCATGTGTGTGTGCGTGCATGTGTGTGTGCATGTGTGTGTGTGTGTGTACATGTGAATGTCTGATTGGGGTGTTGATGTATGTTCCTTTGGCTTGTGTTTTTATTCTTTTGCTGGTATTTTGTGGACAAACTTTTAAAATTGTTAATATTATTTTTCTGTGTATGTATAAATATTGTGCTTTAATGAACTCCTTATACAGAAATGTCACGATAAAAATATATAATTGGAAGAGATAGGGTGTCCCGTGTATACTCCATATCCATAGAAAACTATAAGGGAAGAAATAGAAATTGGAATTAAAGAAGCAGCAAGAGGAGGTGAGAAGGAGGTCTGTAGGCCATCTTGTTGGCACTGGTAAACAATATACCTGATATCACAATTTACTAGCGTGATATCCAAAATTTCCATCCCAAAGGCGTGGCATTGCCCTGAAAAAAGAAGTCTTCTGGATTGTTTTTGTTTCTTAATTCTTCAAATGACAAGAACTATTTAAACCAAACAAGGCAGGGTAAAAGTTGGATAAGGTTAGCACCACTCATCTGCAATAGAAACTCAGGTCAGTGATCTTGTTTATGAAAGCTGAGGCAGCAAGACCAGATAAGAAAAACCGAAGTGAAGTCACTCAGTCATATCCGACTCTTTGTGACCCCATGGACTGTAGCCTACCAGGATCCTCCATCCATGGGATTCTTCAGGCAAGAGTACTGGATAAAATTGTTAATATTATTTTAAAATTGAGATTCAATGGACATATGACATTATACTAGTTTCAAGCACATAACATGATGATTCTATATTTTTATGTATTGTGAAATGATCATCACAGTAACTCTAGTCAACACCCACTGCTATACATAGTTGCAAATATTTTGTCTTGTGATAACAATTTTTAATATCTATTCTCTTGGTAACTTTTTGATGAACAAAATTGTACTATTAACTATAGTCACCAGTCTGTACATTACATCCCCAGGACTTATTTTATAACTGAAAGTTTGTACCTTTGACCAATGGCTATAATTTACTGTATTGAAGTCCAATTTATCTATATTCTCAATGTATGATTAGTACTTTTATGCTGTGCTTAAGAAGCATTTCCTTACTTTGAGGTCCTGATGATATTCTCACATATTCAACATAGAAACTTTATGCTTTTATTGTTTTTCTAGTATTGAGAACACCAGAGTTTTGTTAGTGGAGACTGTCTCTGAGGGACATTCTATGGCTGGGGGCAGGAGGAGGAGGGAGTCAGAGTTCTAAGAGCAAGGATGCTCACTCAGCACATTTTCCTTCCACAGCTGTCACTCTGAGAAATGTGACCCCGAAGTCAAGGACATCTTCACTTTCCCCTGCAGTTATCAGTTTGTCCATTTGTCAGTCGAGGCGTAATAGCTGTGTCTTCATGGAAGGGCCCTTGGTTATGATTTGGAGGATTATGCAAGTGTGGGCCCTGGGAGTAGGGTGGGGAGTGTTCCCCCTACACTGCCTTTCAATGAGCCTTATCCTGTTCATTAATGCTCATTTGCATGTACCCCTACAAGCACTGATTCCTTAAAATACATGCTAGGGAACCTACAGAGTGCAGCTATTAGAGATGCAAAGCTGACAGAGTCATCTTAAGGAACTCAGACTGAGAGGGAGAGAGATATAAACGCACAATTGCAATTTCATGTGGTATTACCTGAGATAGCAACATAAACAAGGGGCCCTGGGGTCACAACACAGGAGCTTCTACCTCTGCTAATGGCACACAGTTGATTCTCCAGGAGGTGACATCTTTGCTGAATCTCAGAAGATGTGTGTAGAGTTCAATAGGCAGCAAGGGGCAGAGTAGTGTCCTTTGAGCATGAGTGACTAACATGTTCTAAATCACTGGGATTTGATACACCATGGTGTGTTGAGGGGGACATGAGCTGTTGTTTAATTTTGGAGCATTATATGCACATGGGGTAGAAGCAAGGAGCTATGCTAGAAATACCTACAGGAAGCAGAGCAATCAGGGTGTTTACATTATATCCAGGACATAGATTTTATGTTGCAGATGATGGGACATATCAGAAGAGTTCAAACAGTAGTGACCTGATCCACTTTGGTTTTGCTATGATGATGCATAGCCAGGTGAGGGACCTAGATTCAAGAGTAAGGAATTTAGAGGCAAGGAGACCATGAGGCAGGTGTAGAGGTGCAGATGTGAAATGTTGAGGACCTGAGCCAGGGTGGCCTTGATAAATTTGAAAGAGCAAGCATGGATGCATAGAGAGTGAAATCAGCAGTTCTTGATGATTAAATGACCATGGGGGATGGGAAGTGAAGGAGACTACAGACTTCAGGGTTTTGTCTTGGGTGACTGAATGTTATCACTTAAGATGGGTGACAAGAAAAGGAATAGATTCAAGGGCAACAGAGAGTGAATTAGTTTTGTTTTGCTTAAGTGGAGTTTTAGATCTAGTGATATGTAGGTGGAGATCTTCATCTGGCAGTTGGATATGGGGTTTCAACTCCAGAAAATACCTGGCTGGTCATCCAGATTTAGGATGATTATGCTGGTTCTAGCAAAAGTCAAGGGAGAAGACAGGCCATCATCGGGAGACTGAGGTGTGGACAGAATTGTGAGGAATAGCATTTGGGGGGGTCCAGGTGACTGCAGCCACAAAATTTAAAGGTGCTTGCTCCTTGGGAGAAAAGCTATGACAAACCTAGACAGCATATTTAAAAGCAGAGAAATCACTTTGCCAACCAAGTTCGTATAGTCAAAGCTATGGTTTTTCCAGTAGTCATGTATGGATGTGAGTTGGGCCATAAAGAAGGCTGAGCTCTGAAGAACTGATGCTTTTGAACTGTGGTGCTGGTGAAGACTTCTGAGAGTCCCTTGGACAGGAAGGAGATCAAATCAGTTAATCCTAAAGGAAATCAGCTCTGAATATTTATTGGAAGGACTGATGCTGAAGTTGAAGCTCCAATCCTTTGGCCACCTGATGTGAAGAGCCAACTCATTGGACAAGATTCTGATGTTGGGAAAGATTGAAAACAAATGAATAAGGGGGAGACAGAGAATGAGATGATTGGATGGCATCACCAACTCAACAGACATGAGTTTGAGCAAATTCAGGGAGATAGTGAAGGAGAGGGAAGCCTGGCATGCTGCAGCTCATGGGGTTGCAGAGTCAGACATGACTTAGCGAATGAACAACATAACAATTGAGGAAAAAGAGTGAGCAAGGGGTCTGAGAACAAACATTAAGGAAGATAGAAAGGAATTCAGGAAAGCATGGTTTCAGAGTCCACTGGAGGGAAAGGTTTGTGCAGGGGAACGGTCAAGGCACATAGGAAGAGGGCTGCAATTACAGGGGATTCGACCATTAAGAGCTCACTGGTGTGTTTAACAGACAACCCCTTACTACCTCTTCTCCCTGCCCCCCAGCGCTGCATCGGTGGAGGAGGATTCTTCCCAGAGGGCAGTCCCGCGCAGTTTGGGGATTTTTCCTCCTTTGACTGGGATGGATACGGAACTCACCGTGGTTACAGCTCCAGCCAGGAGATCACTGAGGCAGCTATGCTCCTGTTCTACCGCTGAGAGCTGTGTGGTGTAAGTCGTGGAACCCAGCTCCTAAGCCCAGACCCTCAGAAAGGGAAAAATGGAATGCTATCAAGGAGGGAGGGGTATAAACTATGTCACTTTGTGCTGTCTGTGGTTGTAAATATCACTGAGCTCCGGAGGGATGTTTTAAAATGATGCTTCCTCTTCTGGTGATTTCTACTTCAGACATTCTGTTTGGAACTTCAAGTCTCAGGTATCCCAGACATGTTTGCTTATCTTTCTAGGGAACCCCTGTGGGAGACTGAGGAGCAGGGGAAAATCATTCTCCTTAATTTTCCTACCATACTGTTATTGGTTAGTCAAATCAAGCCCTCAACATAAACATCTTAAAGAGGAAAAGATGACTATTATCTAAATTCAGTAGAAAAAAAGAGAAATTGAGGTCATAACTGTGCATTTCCTCTAGTATGACAGTTGAGACAGTGTCCCTAAAATGATTTGGCACTATTTGCAACATCTCTGTATTGGGAAGGGGTCTCACAATATCAAGAAGTTCACAGACACCTAACAGGATGTCCTGCAACTCAACCCCATTTTGACCCAATCAGGGACCAGCACCATTCAAATCAGTTTTGCTCAAGGGTCAACTGTGTTTGCTTTTTTTCAGTATCTTCCTTTTTTTTTTTTCACTTCCCTAATAAATCTTTTCCCCTTATTAGCTCATTCCAGATTTCTGTCCTTCTCCTTTATCCCTTCTTTCTTACTTCTTTGTGTTACCGCTTCTCTTATTTGTCTATCCTTATGTCAGAGTGTTACATTTCCAAACTTCAATCTGCTGGCCTGTGTGTGTAAAGCCAATATACTGACACAGGGATGTGGTGAAGGAAAGTGCAGCATTTACTGCAGGCACTAAGCAAGGAGTTTGGGTAGCTAATGCTCAAATCCTGGCCCCTGAATGCCCCACTGTCTTTCAGGGGAAAGTTTTTAAAGACAGGATGGGAAAGAGGATTGTTCTATGCAAGATCAGAAAGTCAACATTCTTCTTCTTGGTTGTTGGTGAGATTTGGGACTCAACATCATCAGTCTTCTTGTCCAGCTGATCTGGAGTCTCCCTGCTTGTGGTCAGCACACAGTTAACTTCTATCTGTTGTGGGTTTCCTTATCTGCAAATCATTTTGAAGGATATGGCTCAGAAGAGATTTGTCATCTGGAAGGAATATGTTTGGAGTCCTGGCAAACTTTTTTTTTTTTCTTTTTTGAAAAATAGGCAGTCATTTTTATGGGGCTCAGATGAGTTATCCAGGGGTCTCGAGGATCTCTGTGCATTTGTCAGTTTTCTTCTCTATGTTCTTTTCAGCCTGCTTCTGTAGCCTCATGAGCTGCTTTTTAAAATTTTTTTCCAGTAACAGATGTTGCTCTTCTTTCTCTTCTCCTCCAGTGTGGCTGCTACTGACTAGGACTTCCAGCCAGCCTCGTGAGCCAGGCAGCCTAGGTAGGCAGACTTGCACGTGGGTGTTTGTTTGCACAATCTGGCACAGTCCTGAGGATGGCAGGAATCACCATCCACTTTTCTCTTGTCATAGGGTGGTGGGATCTCATAAAGTACCCCAAGATAGTCCACAGTGACCTGGCCTTGCCGTGTTTTACAAGGTCCACCAGAAGATGCAGCTGGGGGATTGGATGTGGCAGGGGCTGCGTGAGGAATTGGTATTCATGTGCTTGCTGAAGAAGGCCGGATACTTCAGCTTGTTTCTGTAGAAACTGCCAGACATGTTGGTTTCCTCAAGTGCAGGAATACTACCTTCTGGCCCAGAAGCACCTGCTTGCCCAGGATGGCTGCCAGGCGTCCCAGGTGACTACCTTGTCATCAGGCATGAGGACCTTCCCCTCCACCATCTTTGGCAGCCACCTGGGAAAGAAACTTTTATTGCTTAAACAGGATGATGAGCCTCTAGGCATTTACTTTTTATAATTCATTAAACTGTAGATTTATGTCTGATATCCCTTTCTGTATGTTTGTCAATTTTTTACAATATTCTTTTTGAAATTTATTTATTTTAATGAAACAAAGATGAATATTTTTAGAGATAAAAAGTACAATTCACAAAGAAGATAGATATCATAAACCATTAGACACCTTAACAACAACAACAAAAATAAGGCAAAAATCAGAAGAAATACAAGGGAAAAGAAAAAATATATAATCATAGTGAGACATATTAACATTTCTCTGAGAATATTTTATCAAATACAGAAAAAAGAAGAATAGGAGCATCTTGAATGATGTCATTAATAATTTAAATATAATAGACTTATATTTTATTAATTTATATTAATCACATCCTACACAAATATATTTAAAATTTTGTATCTCACACATTGTTATTAGATGTCCATAAGACATTTAGAAAAACTGGCAAAAAGATAAATGTTACTAAATTTCAGAAAGTAGAATTCTTTCTTGAGAGTGTGATTCAGTTATACATATACACATATATTATTTTTGAAGTTATTTTCCATTTAGGTCAATATAAGATATTGACTATACATTTAACTTTTGTTGCTTGTTACATATCTATATTTTAAAATTAGAAGTCTAACATTTTATTCATACTAAGCCAAGCAAGTGGAATCAAAATATCATAAATTTTTTAGTTATACAAAAATTCATGTTTTCTAAAATATATGTATTATACATATTATTTACATATATGTGTTCAAAAGCTTTTCTACTATGCTTGATAAAGGCTTGAGAAAGAACTTCAAAATAAAAAAAAAGAAGAGATGGAGGAATTGGAAAATAAGTTAAATGAAATGGGAGCTCTGAATATGGAATAGAAAAAGTGAAACAAACTAGATAAAAATAAAAGATCTTCATACAGTCCAGTTGTTTTTAAACATGGCTGCTCATTAGAGACATATCCAGAGCTATGGCAAAAAACCAAAATCCAAAAACAAGTAACACCTGGGCATTTGTATTTTTCAAAAAATTCCAAGATAATTCTGATATGCATATGAATTTTAAAAAGTGATTACAGGTTCTTCTAGTAAATGGTAGCTTTGATGATGTAAAATTCTATAGTTTTTCTGTTGACCAATCATGATACAATGATATTAAGTAAGTAGTAGTTACATAATCACAATAGTAAAAGATGTTTATCAGTTTTCACAATCAATATCCAGACAAAAATAGAAGATAATTACAATTGTAAGCCATAATGAGAACATGATTAACCTAACAATATAAATAATTACATACAATTTTGGGGGAGTCAAGCATAGTGATGTGGTAAGTAGAAGTGCATACATGCACCTGTTTTCTTCTGCTCAGCCAGTCTATGTCTTTTGGCTGGTGCATTTAATCCATTTACATTTAAGGTAATTATCGATATGATCCTTTTATCATAATAGGTATGATCCTATTACCATTTTCTTAATTGTTTTGGGTATATTTTCTGCAAGTAGGGCTTTTCCTTCTCTTGTTTCCTGCCTAGAGAAGTTTCTTTAGCATTTGTTGTAAAGCTGGTTTGGTGGTGCTGAATTCTCTTAACTTTTGCTTGTCCGGAAAGTTTTGATCTCTCCATCAGATCTGAGGGAGAATCTCGCTGGGTAGAGGTTGTCTTGTTGGCTGTAGGTTCTTCCCTTTCATCACTTTAAATATGTCATGCTGTTCCAGCTTGTATAGTTTCTGCTGAGAATCAGTTGGTAGCCTGATGGGAGTTCCCGTGTACATTACTTGTCATCTTCCCTTTGCTGCTTTTAATATTTTATCTCTGTCTTTAGTTTTTGTCAGCTTGATTACTATGTCTTGGTGTGCTCCTCCTTGGGTTTATTCTGCCTTGGATTCTCTGTGCTTCCTGGACTTGGTTGATTACTTCCTGTCCCATGTTAGTAAAGTTTTCAGCTATTATCTCCTTGAATATTTTCTCAGGTCCTTTCTCTCTCTTTTCTTCTTCTGGAACCCCTATAATGCAAATGTTGGTGTGTTTAATGTTGTCCCAAAGATCTCTTAGGCTGTCTTCATTTCTTTTCATTATTTTTTTATATTCTGTTCTGTGGCAGTGATTTCCACTGTTCTGTCCTCCAAATTATTTATCTGGTCTTATCTGGTCTTCTGCCTCAGTTATTCTGCTTTGGGTTCCTTCCAGTGTATTATTCATCTCTGTTTGTTCTTTAGTTCTTGTAGGTCTTTGGTTAACATTCTTGCATCTTCTCAGTCTTCGCCTCCATTCTTTTTCTGAGATCCTGAATCATATTCACTACCATTATTCTGAATTCTTTTCCTGTAAGGTTTTCTATCTCCACTTCATATGGTTGTTTTCCTGGGGGTTTATCTTGTCCTTTTATCTGTCCTTTCATCTGTCATGTAACTTTCTGCCTTTTCATGCTGATTAACTTTCTGTAATGTGGTTTTGTTTTAGTCACTGTGGGATTGTGGTTCTTCTTGCTTCTTCTGTCTGCCCTCTGATGGAGGAGGCTAAGAGGCTTGTGTAAGCTTCCTGATGGGAGGGACTGGTGGTGGGAAAAACTGGGTCTTGCTTTGGTGGGCAAACTTTATTTTCTTGGGCTCCAAAATCATTGCAGATGGTGACTGTAGGCCTGAAATTAAAAGATGCTTGCTCCTTGGAAGAAAAGCTATGACAAACCTAGACAGCATATTAAAAAGCAAAGACATTACTTTACTAAGAAAGATCCATGTAGTCAAAGCTATGCTTTTTCCAGTTGTCAAGTATAGATGTGAGAGTTGGACCATAAAGAAAACTGAGCACCAAAGAATTGATGCTTTTGAACTGTGGTGTTGGAGAAGACTCTTGAGAGTCCTTTGGACTGCAAGGAGATCAAACCAGTCCATCCTAAAGGAAATCAGTCCTGAATATTCACTGGTAGGACTGATGCTGAAGCTGAAGCCCCAAAACTTTGGCCACCTGATGGCCAAAGAGAGAAGTGACTCATTGGAAAAGACCCTGATCCTGGGAAAGATTGAAGGCGGGAGGAGAAGGGGATGACAGAGGATGAGATGGTTGGATGGCATCACCGATTTGATGGACATGAGTTTGAGCAAGCTCTGGGAGTTGGTGATGGACGGAGAAACCTGGAATGCTGCGGTCCATGGGGTCACAAAGGGTCGGACATGACTGAGCAACTGAACTGAACTGAACTGACTGAACTGGTGGGCAGGGCCTTGCTCAGTAAAGCTTTAATCCAATTATCTGCTGGTAGGTGGGGTTGAGTTCTTTCACTGGTAGTTTCTTGGCCTGAGGTGACCCAGCCCTGGGGTCTATGGGCTCTATGGTAAGGTTAACGGTGACTTCCAAGAGGGTTTACACCAAGGAGAACCTTCCCAGTTCGCTGCTGCCAGTCTCCTTGTCTCTGCAGTGAGCCCCTGCTGACTCCCCAATCCTAACAGGTAGTTTTGGTTCAGTTTCCCATGGAGTCAGTACTCTGTTCCTCTGAGTCTTGGTGTGCACAAAGTTTTGTTTCCCCCAGTCCTGTGGAAGTCTTATGATCAAATCCCATTAGCCTTGGAGGCCAGATTCCTTGGGGATTCCCAGTTGTTTTGTTGGGTCCCCAGGCTGGGAAGCCTGACGTGGGGATCTGAACCTTCACAAGAGTGGGAGAACTTCTTTGGTATTATTGTTCTCCAGTTTGTGGGTCACTCACCTGGCAGGTATGGGATTTTATTTTATCATAATTGTGCCCCTCCTACCATCTCAGTGCAGCTTCTTCTTTGTTTTTGGATGTGGGGTATCTTTTTTTTGGTAGATTCCAGGGTCCTCCTGTTGATGGTTGTTCAATAGATAGTTGTGATTTTGCTGCTTTCAAAGGAGGAAATGGGCATACATTCTTCTACTCCACCATCTTGAAACAGAAGCCTACAACATTCTTTTTAACAATAGAGCGTAAACAAGTCACTGGGAGAAGCTAGACTGGATGAAGTCTGGAATGGGGATGGCTTTTGGTTTTGCTATTCTCTCTCTACACAGACAATGTTGTTGTTGTTGTTTTTTTTTTTTGGTCTACAGTGCATTTTGAATTATGTTGATTTGGACTGGTGATTGATGATAAATCTGAATTCACAAAAAGCAATTCTCTCTCAGAATCAATTGCTTATTTCTTCTATTACATTTTAATCAACGCTTCTCTACCTTACAAACATTTCTAGCATGTTACCACACACAATCCAGCTTCAATCTCTTTCTTGTCTCCCCAGTTTAGGCTGTCCTGTCCTGAAAAGGTCAGTTGGCTGCAATCCCCACCTCCTAACATTTCCCTTACTTTCCCCAGCTCCTCTTCATGGCCAGTGCTCTAACATTCCTTGCTGCTTCTATAGTTTCCCTCTTAACTTTTCTGTCTAATTCCTAACTTCTGGTGCACAGGAAGTTCAGAGATGAGAGAAATTGATCTACAGGGCACAAGGGCACTAAATGGGGAAGAGAAAGGTGCAGAGGGCAACTGCTGGGCGTTCTCACAATCCCACTGGCCAGCAGCAGTGTGTCAGTCTTCCTTCTAGATACATGAGCAATGTAAGTCTAAAGGCTATCCTGAAAGCCTGTTTTCAGGTGTTATTTATCTTAGCCCGTATCTTGCACACATAGAAACCTGAGGCAAAGATGAAAGTTCTATCATGTGAGTTGCTAGCTATTGATTCAGAAAATAAGGGTTAGGGGAAAATGGAAGAGATGAAGAAAACATTAGGAGCTATGTGATTTGTGATCACTCTGCCTATCCTTTCATAGTGATTCTGGAAGAGAAATGAAAAGGCAGTGTCCTGACCAGAAATCATCTCAGGTCCTGTGGTGCATTGTCCAGGGTGGGCGAAAGTTTGGCTGACATCTGCTATTTCTATATGAGGAACAGGAACAAGGAGGGGCAGAGAAAGAGGAACGGAGAGTGAAGGGGTCAGGGGATAAAGAAAGACCAGAGGAAAAGAGGAAGGGGGATTAAGGAAAGAGATAACCAAGTTGAGGTGCCAGGGGGAAAGGTCATTGATGAAGGAGTGAAGGAGTGAGAAGGCCTTCAAATGTCCCAGTGACACCATATGCAGCAGAAACAAGCTGTCCCCACTGAGCTCTGCTCAAATTGTAGACTCAGCAGCAAAAGAAAGGATCGTCACTGTGTTAAGCCCCTGGGTTTGGAGTGGCTTGTTGTGCCACAGTTGATAACTGATCCAACTTCCTGGTGTGGAGGTTGAGCCTGGTACTCTAGCTTAGGAATGAGTATTCTTAGTGGGATTGCGGAGGAGCTTGTGGTTTACAAGGACCCTTGCTGGCAGCAATGTGGGGACAGGATTGGAGGGGGCCAACATTGGACACAGTGAGGATTAGAAATGGTGCCTTGCAGGAGGCCATTTCAGGAGTGCAGGCCTCAGCATGAACTTGTTCTGTGGTCACCAACATCATCCCAGGTCCAGATGATTAGTTTGAGGCAATCAAAGTGATTCCATGATGGATTTTTAAATGGGTAATGGATATGGTGACATTTTTTCAGAGGAGTGTAGTTTTTTTCAATTTGAATTTTCAATTTGAATTTGAATTTCAATTTTTCAATTTCAAATTGAATTTTCAATTCAATTTCAATTTGAATTTCAATAATGCAAAGTGATCTTCATGGTTTATATTATGATATATAATTCAGATTTCATACTTTGAAAAACATGAAAGTATTTTATTTTATCCCAATATTCATATTTTGGAACTTAAGCACACTGTATTTCAGAATATAAGCACGTGAGAAACCTGTACTGCCATCATACCTCCTCTCAACCAAGCCCAGGTTGTCAGGCTGCTTGAGGTCTCATCCAGCAATTATACACCATTTTGGAAGAGGTCCCTGAGTACGTATTTAGCCACATACTCTCAATAGTCCCATGTTAGAAACAGTATTCAGCAGAGGATAAAGCCATGTACTGATGCCCAAATAATGAACATCTGGAAGATGACTCAAACCAAATGCAATTAAAAATGCATTGTTGTATTACCCTAAATTTTGCTAGTCAAATTTTAGGGGTTTGATGCACAATGTAGGAACAATATTTCTCTGCTCCTTCCCTTGGATAAGGAAGATATCTGTCACTGATTATTATAATGCAGAAGAGATACCAAATAGCAAATACATGCTCTTGACTGAGGTGGTTGGAGACAAAGATTTGGTAGCAGTATTTTTGTATATATAAGTATATAATGGTTGCCTCTGTGTGTGTGTATGTGTCCTGATTGGAGATAATTTATCAGTGAAATTTTTCACACTGTTTGCCCGTTGAAGACCCAGAATCAGTTATTCTTTTCATTCATGCTTGCTAAGTAGACCAACTTTTTCTCCCCGAGACCTTCTCCTTTGTAACACAGAACCAAGGCAGCTGACTCACAGTGCTGACGCTGTTCCCCTGAGGTCTTCCTTGAACCCTCCAGCTCAGTCAGTAGATCACACACCTCCTGAGACACCACAGGCAACACCCTTAGCATTTTCTTACAACAGAACCAGGACACCATTGTTCTAAGCTGCAAGACGAGTTTCTTCATCAGCTATAATCATATCACCAAGTCAGTGTCCCACATGTGAATTATTTCCTGATGCTGGAGAAAGGACGACATGAACTTGTGCTCTGCCTGGTAAAGGCTTCAGCCTGAAAGTAACTCTACTTATATTTCTCAGCCAGAATAAGTCTTGTGCCCTGTTTATCTTCACAGAGAAGAGGCACAGTCTTACATGTGCCTCCAAAAGAGAAGAGAATGAATCACAGTGAACAGCCCTAGTGATTACTTGAGGAATTTCCTGATGAAATGATATTAGTGGTCAATTCCTTATGGTTGTACAAAACAGCAGAGATGCATGGGAGACAGGTCAATCCTCTCTCCATCTCTCCTTCTCTCTCTCCTTTTCCCCAGCGCTAATTCAGACAGAATGATGTAGGGAAGCACATGGGTATGTGTAAGTTATTAATAACATTACCATTCTTGGGTTGGCTAGTGGTTTCTAAGTGTGTAAGGCGTTTGCTTTCTTCAGGGCTGATCATGGAGAATGACTCCTATACTCTGGACAACAAAGAGAGGTGATGTTCCAGGTCTGGGACTGAGAGGGAGGGAGCAGTGCCCTGAACATCAGCAACTGGTCCCAGAGAGCAGAGCCAGCGCCAGAGGTGATAGCAACGATGAATCTTAGGGTTTGTGGTCAGCCACGACCTGGGCAGTGAACAGTGCTGAAATGAGTCAGGCTGGCAAGGCTGTGGAATGGGGATATTTTGTTTGTTAGCCCACACAGAACATCCTCTGAGGATTATGGGCTCCAAGGCAGAAAGGAACTCTCGTAATAATGGGAGGGAATGAAAACCAGAGACATCTCAGTACCATAAGTATCAGCTCACTAGAACTTCTGGGCTGGTGGATCCTAGGAAAGTTCCAGTTTCATGAAAAAAAGTTAATGATAAGAAGTAGATGAATGCATATGGCCATATACGAGAATATCACTATTAGGAAAATACACTCCTATCTATGGGAAAGGACCTTCATGTATGTAACTTACACTTAATTTGTTTATAAAAAAAAGTTTGTGTGAATTTGTGTATGCCTATAGAGAGAGGGCATACATGATAAACCAAATGGGGTAAAATATGAACTCTAGGTGAATTTAGTTAAAAGCTGAATGTGTACTTTTGTACTGTTCTTATTTTTTCAATGTTCTGTAAATTTTCAATTATTTCTAACCCAAAAGTAAGTAAAAGAATGACATGACAGTGTGACAACATGTCATAATTAGGAGCTGGACACAGTAGTCCTGGAGAGGGACTACTCTGGGGAGAGAGGACAGGGGACCCCCAGCTTTGCGTGGGGATGGGGGTGTCAAGGAAGGCTTCATGGAGAGGTTTCAGGAGAGACTGGAAGGATGACGACCTGACAGGTGTGTGAGGCCCTGGAGCATCTGACTGAGGTGGGAGCAGGACAGGCTGCAGGGAAGAACCGTGAGGTCCCGTCCATCCTGAGAGTCTGTTACGGAAGGAACACTGTGTGCTCTGACCCAGCAGGGCTGGCCCTCCTCATGGCGAGTGTCACCTGTGTGCCCACGAGTGCTGCCTCCTGTCCCTCCAGCCAGTCACACACTCCTTCTCATAGCCAGGGGCCGAGGCCCAGGAACCTTCAAGGGAAGACAGCTTGAGGGTGGGGCCTTTGGCCTGAAGTGGGCTGGGATGGGCAGGGCCGGCGTGGTTTGCTCTCCCGTTAAAGGCTCAGCACTTCACCCACCTCAGGACTCTGCAGAGCCAGTAAGTAGCTCTGAGTCTCCACCTGAGTCTCAGCTCCTGGCACCTGTCAGGAAGGAAGGAGGGATTCTCTGAGTCTGAGACAAGATCTGAGTGTGTGGGGAGCCATGATGCTGGTTCAGGTCTTGGTCTCAGAGACGGAAATTTTTAGAGAAAGGAGGGTTGGATGAGGTGGGGGCTATTCCAGGAGGTTCAAGAATGCCCAGAATCCCATCATTTTCCATCTGAGGTTTCCTTACTCATAAAGTTCTAAGAGCAAGGATGGAAGGAGAAAAAAAAATGGACCTGCCAATGACTGTGCATCTCTCTCTTCAGGAGCCAAGGGCCAGATTGTATCTCCTGCTGTTCCTCTCTGTGGCCACCAGAGGGCCGAGTACGGGTAAGTCTCTCAGGAGCAGCAGTTTGATCAGCTACCCAGGTGTGCAGAGGAGCAGAAATAGAGCTGGGCTGGATGCTGGAGTCCTGGTCCAGAGGGGGCGTCATGGAGATGCAGTCAAGTCACACTTTGCAGCCAACTTGAGCTGCAGTCTGAGTGTTGATAGCTTGTCTCTGCAAGGTTCCTGGGGCCCCGGTCTGTGCCTCTGTGTGGCTGAGGGGGCTCAGGGGAGCCGTGGTGAAGACTGTGCTTCCTTTTAGCTACTCTGGCTCATATGGCCTTGGCCTCTGGGTTCCTGGAGGGAGCTGGTGAGGGTTGTGCCAAGGAGGTGAGGGTTGTGCCAATGTGTGGTACCCATTCTCACAAGTCCATTGGTCAAGGTGGGCATAATGATATTAATAGTTTTCATTTTTAATTAGTGGAGCAGAACAATGCAAGTGTAAAGCCTTACTAGATCGGGAGTCAGTTAGTCTTAGCAGAGAGGACCCTGACCTCTGTGGCCTCACAGTCCAGTGATGAGCTGGTGAAGTGGGCAGGGGCTGAGAGTTGATGCCCTGGAAGGTTGGCGTTGAGCGGCTCCAGACTAATAATGAGAATTATCTTTCATCCTCTAGCAGTGTCCTGTTCTCCTGAGATGTTTTGGGAGAGTAAAACCTGTGTCCCTTTGCGGTCTTTCCTGCCTCAAAGCTGCAAGGAAATCAAAGAAATTTGTAGTGAAACAGGTGGTAAGTAATAAACCAACCTCGTACCCTCTTGTTTTAGGCACTTTTAAGCTGAACAGATCCGCGTCATGGAGACGAGGAAGAGTGTGCCTATCTCTTCTGTCTTCTCTGACTCCAGCTTCCAGCCAAGGTTATTTCCAGTGGGAATACTGAGGGTTTTCTGTCCAACCCAAGGACAGCAAACATGATCTTGTGAACACAAAGAGAAATGCAGTGTTCCTAGTGACTCTTAAGGTGGTGGCAGGAGCAATGATGGGTCTAAGATTTTCATTTTCCCCTTCTTGTAAGCTGAAGATTTTGCCAGTCACAGTGTCACAGATGCTGGTAGAAAATGTGAAATTCCTAACAGTGAGACAAGAAAATTCATTATTCACATTCATAGCAGTAGTCAGAGTATCAGCATTTTCTTGTGCTGGTTTCCTGAGCCTCAGTCCCAACAGAATGATGGGAAGAGGGCCAGGAGACAGCTGCACGGGTAGTTTGTTTGCCAAGCGGGCCGACAAATTGGGCTTGTCAAGAAACAACCACCATTTTTTCCATCAGAGAATTTATTCTCTCAAGGGCTGGGTCCAGGAGAGGAACTCTGTACCTAGGAAATCTGAATCTCATGGCAGTGACCATGCCTGCCCTTTGCTCTGAGTTGCAAAGGCCACATCCTGATGTAGACTTGAGATGTGGTCAGGAGCTGATTTCTGGACTCTCCTGGTCAGAAGGAGGCTCCGTCCAGAGGGACATATCATCTCTGTCTTCTAAGGATTTAGTTTTTGGAAAGGTAGCATGGAACAAAGGCAGTTAGTGTCCACAGAGAATTGTCCTCAACAAGCGGGTATTTGTGGGAGCCTTCAGGATGCATTTCTGAATTACCAGAGTCTTTCTGGTTGTGGGTCTGAGATGGACCCTGTGCTCTAGACATATGGTCTCTGACTGGTTCCCTCTGCAGATGGCCTGTATCACCTCCGCACTGAGAATGGTGTTGTCTACCAGACCTTCTGGGGGTGGTGGCTGGACCCTGGTGGCCAGTGTGCATGAGAACCGCATGCTCGGGAAGTGCACGTTGGGCGATTTCTGGTCCAGTCAGCAGGGCAACAGGGCTGACTACCCAGAGGGGGACGGCAGCTGGGCCAATTACAACACGTTTTGATCTGCAGAGGCGGCCACCAGTGATGACTACAGGGTGGGTGGCACTGAGCACCCAGCTGAGAAAGGGTAGGGAGCGGGGTGTGGCTGGAGCAGAGCATGCAGAAGGGAGGGTGGGAGATGGGGATGTGGAGGTGGGGCTGGAGAAGAAGAAAGACAGAAGTCTGTGCTTTGAATCCCAATCTCTTGGAACCAAGGCTGTTTGGGTGGTGGGGCCTCATTGTCTACTGGAGATGGGGGTATCTGAGCACTGCTGGGCACCTGCCCCCCCTGGAGACCTGAGCTCTCAGCTCAAGGGAGGGCTGTGTGTGAGGGTCTTTGGCTGGTGGCACCTCCTGGGTCAGTAAACCTGAGTGCGTCTCCCTCTGCAGAACCCTGGCTACTACGACATCCAGGCCCAGGACCTGGGCATCTGGCACGTGCCCAACAGGTCCACCCTGCAGCACTGGAGGAACAGCTCCCTGCTGAGGTACCACACCGATACTGGCTTCTTCCGGAGACTGGGACAGAATCTGTCTGGACTCTACCAGGTACATGGGGCTGCTGGCTGGGGGTGGGGGCACTACCTTTGGTGGACAGAGAGCCAAGTGTTTGGGGTGAGGAGTATGTCTGCTCTGAGTCCCTGATCACTAGCAGATACTCATGCTTGGCTGTTTCTTCCACCTGTGGGTCAGCTGAAATCATGTGCTACCTCTGCTGGGCAAGAGAAGAAGCCTTAGGGGAGGAGAGAGGGTGAAGGACAAGGGTCTTGAGGCTGGGCTAAGGGCAGGGAGAAGGACTCACTATTATTCAGGCTGATTTCTGCAGAATAACACCTGAGGGCTCTGAATCCCTTATTCCCAATGTGGCAGCTTTTTTCCCTGTCCTCACACAAGCTGCATTTTGGGTCTCTGAAGAAATATCTAGTGAAGTACAGAGCAGGGAGTTGTCAGACTGACAACGGCCCAGCCATTCCTGTGGTCTATGACTCTGGTAATGCTGAGAAAACTGCATCTTATTACTCACCATATGGTCAGTGTGAATATCTATCTCCTTCCAAACCCCATTCATCAGTTCTTTCCTGCTCTCTTGGAGGAAATTATAAATCACAACAATGATCAGTTTCTAGCATTTACTGAACACTTATCAACACAGTGTCTCTCTCCTTTCCAGGAACTTGACCTTGTTCTGTGTCATTTAATCATCATGAGAAAAGTATGAAGTTAAAATTCTTATCCTCTCCATTCTACAGGATGTAAACCCAGGCTTCTTAACCAACACCCTGTATGATTCTTAGAATAGTAAAGACTAGGCTAATATTCCCTGGTGAGAGCAACTATCAAAGTGGTGAAGAAAATTTTTTTTTTTTATGATGGATAGACATTAAAGAAGACATTTTTTCAGGTAATAAATCCATAGAACATAAGTTGTTGGTGCGAAAATAAGAGCCATCACCTTTAAAAAATTTATTTATTTTTTAATTGAAGGATAATTGCTTTACAGAATTTTGTTGTTTTCTGTCAAACTTCGACATGAATCAGCCATAGGTATACATACATCCCCTCTCTCTTGAACATCTGAAGAGGTTCTCCCTCCCATCTCCCTCCACATCCCACCCCTCTACGTTGATACGGAGCCCCTGTTTGAGTTTTCTGAGACATACAGCAAATTCCCATTGGCTATCTATTTTACATATGGTAATATAAGTTTCCATGTTACTCTCTCGATACCTCTCACCCTCTCATCCCCTCTCCCCATGTCCATAAGTCTGTTCTCTATGTCTGTTTCTCTACTGCTGCCCTGAAAATAAATTCTTCAGTAGCATCTTTCTAGATTCTGTATATATGTGTTAGTATAATATGTTTATCTTTCTCCTTCTGACTTACTTCACTCTGTGTAATAGGCTCTAGGTTCATCCACCTCATTAGAACTGACTCAGATGTGTTCCTTTTTATGGCTGAGTAATATTCCATTGTGTATATGTACCAAAACTTCTTTATCCATTCATCTGTCGATGGACATCTAGGTTGCTTCCATGTTCTAGCTATTGTAAATAGTGCTGCAATGAACAATGGGATACATGTGTCTTTTTCAATTTTGGTTTCCTCAGGGTATATGCCTAGGAGTAGAATTTCTGGGTCATATGGTGGTTTTATTCCTAGTTTTTTAAAAAGAATCTCCATACTGTCTTCCATAGTGGTAGTATTAATCTACACTCCCACCAACAGTGCCAGAGTGTTCCCTTTTCTCCAAACCCTCTCCAGGATTTACTGTTTGTAGATTTTTTGATGATGGCCATTCTGACCAGTGTGAGGTATTATCGCCTTGTAGTTTTGATTTGCATTTCTCTAATAATGAGCGATGTTGAGCATCTTTTCATGTGTTTGTTAGCCATCTGTGTGTCTTCTTTGGAGAAATGTCTGTTTATGTCTTTTCCCACTTTTTGATTGCGTTGTTTGTTTTCCTGGTATTGAGTTGTATGAGCTGCTTGTATATTTTGGAAATTAACCCTTAGTCAGTTGTTTCATTTGCACTATTTTCTCCCATGCTGAGAGTTATCTTTTCACCTTGCTTATAGTTTCCTTTGCTGTGCAAAAGCTTTTAAGTTTAATCAGGTCCTACTTGTTTCCTTTTGTTTTTATTTCCATTACTTTAGGAGGTGGGTCATAGAGAATCTTGCTTTGATTTATGTCATTGAGTGTTCTGCCTATGTTTTCCTCCAAGAGTTTTTTTTTTTCCCCCAAAGTAATGTATCATATTTATTACTGGTCTCAGACTGATAGTGAGGAAATAAGAAACATCAGGAGCCAAGCATTATAGTAGTGATGTTCTCACTGTGATATGGCTGCTTAAATAAGTGATCTTAACATGTGTGCCACTTGTTATGTGAGGCTTCTTATAGACCCAGCTTGGTTCTTCTCCAATGTCTTCTCTTGGAGTTGTACCTAATTTTATTGCCAGTTTTCATTCGAATCCATTGAGAAATGGGACGATTCTGCTTTTGCTTCTTGGCCAGGAATCGCTTGATCCTGAAAGTCTTGTGAGAAGACATGGTGCGGACAGAACTCAACCGCACATAGGATGGCGGAGAAGAGAAAAGAGCCCTCCAAGAGTTTTATAGTTTCTGGTCTTACATTTAGGTCTTTAATCCATTTTGAGTTTATCTTTGTGTATGGTGTTAGGAGGTGTTCTAATTTCATTCTTTTACATGTAGCTCTCCAGTTTTCCCAGCACCATTTATTGAAGAGACTATCTTTGCCCCATTGTATATTCTTGCCTCCTTTGTCAAAAATAAGGTACCCATAGGTGCATGGGTTTATTTCTGGGCTTGCTTTCTTGTTTGATTGGTCTGTATTTCTGTTTTTGTGCCAGTTACCATACTGTCTTGATGACTGTAGCTTTGTAGTATAATCTGAAGTCAGGAAGGTTGATTCCACTAGCTCCATTCTTCTTTCTCAAGACTGCTTTGGCTAGTCGGGATCTTTTGTGTTTCCATATAAATTGTAAATTTTTTTGTCCTACTTCTGTGAAAAATGCCATTGGTAATTTGATAGGGATCACATTGAATCTGTAGATTGCATTTGGTAGTATAGTCGTTTTCACAATATTGTTTCTTCCTACCCAGCAACATGGGCTATCTCTTCATCTGTTTATGTCATCTTTGATTTCTTTCATCAGTGTCTTATAATTTTCTGTGTACAGTTGTTTTATCTCCTTAGGGAAGTTTATTCCTAGATATTTTATTCTTTTTGTTGCAATGGTGATTGGGATTGATTTCTTAATTTCTCTTTATGATTTTTCATCATCAATGTATAGGAATGCAAGTGATTACTGTGTATTAATTTTGTATCCTGCAACTTTGCTAAATTCACTGATTAGCTCTAGTAATTTTCTGATAGTATCTTTAGGGTTTTGTATGTTAGTATCATGTCATTTGCAAACAGTGTGAGGTTT
Organism: Dama dama; assembly: GCF_033118175.1. Taxonomy (NCBI): domain Eukaryota; kingdom Metazoa; phylum Chordata; class Mammalia; order Artiodactyla; family Cervidae; genus Dama; species Dama dama. The sequence goes on from NC_083700.1 coordinate 10,233,925, forward strand.
CCTTCTTCTTTTCTGATCTGTATTCTTTTTATTTCTTTTTCTTCTCTGAGAGCTGTTGCTTTTTTACATTTACTATTTCAACGAGAGCAGGTAATGGTGCGTGCATGTGTGCATTCCTACTAAGTTGCATCAGTCATGTCTGATGCTGTGTGACCCTCTGTCCATGGGGCTTCTCCAGACAAGAATGCTGGAGTGCGTTGCCATGCCCTCCTCCAGGGGATCTTCCCAACACAGGGATCAACCCATGTCTCTTATGTCTCCTGCATTGGCAGGTGGGTTCTTTACAATTAGTGCTACCTGGCAAGCCCCAGGTAATGGCAGGTAGGGCAAATAAAGTCATGATAATTGGATGAGAAGTGTGCTAGCAGAAACTGATGGCCACTTCTGATCATTGTGTATTCCTGCTGAACTTCTGGAAGTCTTCTACTGTTATCTTCTTCTACAGTTATATGAGCTTTAGGCAGAAAAGTGACCTCTTGTGACCTGAGCCTTGGTCCTCTTGACCCAGATGGAGGGAGAGTCTCTTCTAGCCAAGTTCAGAGCCAGTATGTAGCAGCCACTCTCTAGAGGTGGCTCCAATTCCCACAGATTGGAGTGCTGAGCTGTAACCTGATCTGTTGACTTAGGGAATTCCTTGGCTAGTCAAGGGCTTCCCTGGTAGCACAGACAGGTAAAGAATCTGCCTGCAATGCAGGAGACCTAATTTTCATCCCTGGGTTGGGATGATCCCCTGGAGAATGGAATGGCAACTCACTCCAGTATTCTTGCCTGGAGAATCCCCATGGACAGAGGAGCCTGGCAAGTTCCAGTCTTCCTCTGTAGCCTGGCAGGTTACAGTCCATAGGTTCACAAAGAGTCGGGCATGACTAAGAAACTAACAATTTCAGTTCATTTTGGGTTTGTCAAAGATATTTCCAGTTTGTCCTTTTATTACTTGGCCCTTCCTCTCCCTCTTCCTTCCCAGGAGAATTTGTTGCAGAATTTTTCCCGTTCAAGGTGTTTAATAATGAGAGAGCAGCCCTGTGTGCTGGGATGAGGGTCACCAGCTGCAACTCTGAGCTCGTGAGTTTTGATAAGTTACATGGTCTGTCCATGTGTATGTGTCTGTATGAACATAGTTTTTACATTGTTACTACTATTTTTTAATTGAGATGCCGTTGATATATAACATTGTGTTAACTTCAAGTGTATGCCATAATAATTCTATATTTTAATATATTGTATGTGATCACAGTAAGTCTAGTCCACACCCATAAGAACATATAGTCACAAATTTTTTTCTTGTGATAAGAAACTTTAATATCAACTCTCTCACAACTTTTCTTTGTACAATATAATATTATTCACTATAATTATCATGCAAGAATACTGATGTGGGTTGCCAAGCACTCCTCCAGGGGATCTTCCCGACCCAGGGACAAATCTGCGTCTCTGGCTTTGGCAGGAGGATTCTTTACCACTGAGCCACCTGGGAAGTCCCATTTGCATGAACCCCTGCAAAAATTGATTTCCTTAAAATACATGCTAGGATACTTACAAAACAATATATATTAGACATTCAAAGTTGACAGAGTCACTTTAAGGAACTCAGATGAAGTGGGACAAAGATATAAATGCATGATGGTAATCTCATGAGATAACCACCTGTGATAGCAACATAAACAAGGGGTCCTAGTTTATGAAGATGATCCAGCAACCAGAGAGTGAGGTGTGGACAGAGCCTTGAGGAATAGCACTTAGAGAATCAATTGAGGGGGAAAGGTGGGCTGACAGGGCTAAGAATTAATGTGAAGCAAGGTCAAAAGGAGTTCAAGAAAGTGCATGGTTTCACAGTCCACTGGAGGAGAGGGGTTTGTGGGAGGACAAAGCCAAGTAAGAACAGGACCAAAGATTCCAGAGGATTCGAAGATAAAGAGCTTAGTGGTGTCCGTAGCCAACCCCTCACTGTGTCTTCTCCCTGTCCTAAAGCACTGCATCAGTGGAGGAGGATTCTTTCCAGAGGGCAATCCTGTGCACTGTGGGGATTTCTCCTCCTTTGACTGGGATGGATACGGAGCTCACCGTGGTTACAGCTCCAGCCGGGAGATCACTGAGGCAGCTGTGCTCCTGTTCTACCACTGAGAGCTGTGTGGTGTGAGACACGGAAGCCCAGACAGTCAGAGAGGGAAAAATGGAATGTTAACAAGGTGGGGAGGAGAATAAATTGCATCACTTTGTGCTTCTAAGTTTCTCTGAATTCTTTTTGGAAATTGGCTGAGACCTAGAGGGTCTCATTATTAAAATAATGCCTCCTATTGGGTTTGATTTCCATTTTAGATGTTCTGAGTTTGGAACTTCAAGTCTTGGGTCCAGAACACAAGTTTGCCCCTCTTTCTTTGGACCCATGAAGGAGATTAAGAGCAGGGGAAAATCATTCCTTAATTTTCCTACCATACCATTATTGGTTAGTCAAATCAAACCCTCAACATAAACATCTGAAAGCAGAAAAGATAACTATTACTTAGATTCAGTAGGAAAAAATCAGATTGAGGTCACAACTGCCATTTCTTTTATTCCTCCAGCTTTGACAGTCAGGACAGTGTTCCTAAAATGATTCTAGTACTAATTGCAATATCTGTGTGTTGGGAAGGGTTATCACAACACCAAGCAATTCACTAACAACCTGGTGTGTGTCCTCAAGTCAACTCAATTTTGACCCAATCTACAGGAGAAATTCTCAGAGCCCCATGTGAAGGGCTCAGTCCTGCCAGTCTGCACCTTGAATCCTCCACTCCAGATACCAGTGGATGTGGAGGTGGCATGATAACTACCTGGATAGAGGCCAGGGCTGCTGTGAAACACCCTCCATTGCACAGAACCCTTTCCCCAAATGGAGAGTGATGTGATCTGAAATGTCAGCAGTGCTGTGGTTGAGCAACCCTGATAGAATGTTTTGTCTTTATTTATTTTTTAACACTTTTCACGTAGGTCAGTTTCATTTTGGTAGTTAGTACGTTCAACAGTTAAATAGATTTAAATAATGGAAGATGACTGCATGAATGTAACATTGATAACTAGTAGATATCCAATTTCACTAGATGCTAGATAATACAAAATTTAAAATCCTTTGTTTTGGTCACTGGGGTTCAGGGGAGGGGGAGTTAATCCTACTGGTCACAGGGGAATTCTGTTAAGTAAGACCCAATCTTCTGATATTCATTCCCAGAGGTTTCTACAGCTGGATGAACTTCCGACCCCACAGAAAGGCCAAGTTCGTGGCCTCTAGCAGTAATGCACTTCCTGTTTACCAGGACAGTGTTAGGTTCACACCAGAAACTGGTTGAATGTTGCCTACGCCAACTAAACTAGAGCTGTTGGTTTTTGCAGAAACAGATGCAGTGAAACCCAGATGATATTTAGCTGTAATGACCAAATGAGTGCAGCTGGTACCTAATATCCAAGCAACATTCACCCAAATGTCAAGATGAATTTCTTTCTGATAAACTGATCCTCCAAATTCTGTCCCCAGAATCACTGACATTGAATTTAGCTGGAAATCCCCAGTCCTGTAATGCACTGCAAAGTTATTCCTTGTCAGCTTGGATTTGTCACTGTCCCAAGTCATGGGCTGGAACCCAGAAAACCAGTCCTCACAGTCAATGACAGCTGAACTATGGATTGTAGGTCCAACAGAATCCAAGTCAGCATCAAACCAAAGTTTGCTCCAGAGTCTATAGACTCTCTTTTATAAGAAGACTTGATATTAACATTATTCTTTACCATGTTAGTGTGAGAAGGTAGTACCAAACTCAGATTCAAGCCTTCACAAATCTGCTCTTCATTTTAATGCAAGTCTGCTCTGAGTGTCATCAGTTGCATTGTTCTGTGATAGGTGATACAGTGTCTGTATTTGGTTCTAAGCTGCCAGGCACTTGACCTGTGTTTGTGTTAGATGATCCAAATGTTGAGAATGTTGTGTCAGTGCATGATTTTGTTTTCACATCCAGACAACCCCAAACCAATCCTTCCTTGAAAATTTCTCTGGCAGTTTTCCAATGACACCTCCTGACAGAGGAGTACACATCATTTACACACAGCTCACTGTGTAGATCTCAATGGCAAGCCTGTGAGAAGAGGTCATCTGGTGTCTACTGAGGGGGACGCTGCAGCCACAGCTGAGGCCGTGGGCTTGTTATGGGTTGGGTGGCAGCTGTCCTGGCTGGAGGGTGAAGTGAAAGCCTTGCGGTTGCTCTTGGCTAAACCTGATTTGTATGTTGTTTGTCAGCTACTGTTAATGTACAGTTGACTCTTGAACAATGTGTGGGTTGTGGGCACCAACCCGCCTGACAGTCTAAAATCCATCTATAAATTATAGTTGATTGTCTGTACCCATAGATCCTCTGTGTTTGTCTGTGTTTGTGCTTTGCATTTGCAGATTCAACAAGTGATGAATTGTGTAGTACTATATGATTTAATATTGGGGAGAAAAACCCCATGTGTAAGTGGATCAGTATCAGTCAAACCTGCTTTGCTCCAGGGTCAACTGCATTTGCTTTTTTTTTTTTTTTCCTGATATCTTTTCTTTTTTTCACCTCCTTATTAAATGTTTATTCCTTACTAACTCACTCCTGCTTTTCCTTCCTGCTTATTTCTTTTTTGTTCTCTACTTACTTTTGTTACCTCTTGCCTTATTTCTCTCTGCTCATGCCAAGGTGTTACTGAGCCAAACTTGGGTCTTCTGCCTTATGTGAAGGAAAACCTATCTACCGACACAGGGTTGCAGTGAAGGAAAATGCAGCGTTTACTGTAGGTGACAGCAAGAAGTTTGTGTAGCTAGCGCTCACCACCTCCAGCCCCCGCCCCCGGCCCCTGAACTCCTCATTGGTTTTCAGGGAAAAGGTTTTAAAGACAGGATGAGGAAAAATGTTGCAGGGTACAGGATCAGCTAGAGGACATTCTTCTGATTGGCTGTTGGTGAAGAAATTGAAAGTCAACATCATCAACCGTCTGCTTCCAATGATCTGGACTCTACTTGCTTGTGGTCAGCATAGGTAACTTCTTTTACCTGCTGGGGGTTTCAATATCTGCAAATCATCTTGAAGAGTATGACTCAGAAGGAATTTGCCATCTGGAAGGAATATGTCTGGAGTCCTGACAAAATTTTAATTCTTATGGAAGTTGGTGAGTCCGTAAGTATTTGCTTTTTAAAATTCATTAAATGGTACAATTCTATTTTATATCCTTCTCTGTATGTGTGTTAATTTTTTTACAATGAAATTTTCTTTTTAACAATAAAACATAAGGAGGTCACTTGGAGACGCTCCCCACTTGTGATGTGGGGAGGGGGCAAGGTTTTCCTCCACATTATTCTCTGTCTATGCACACACATACTGTCATTTTTTTGGCCTAATGTGCATTTTGAATTCTGTTGACACGGACTGCTCATTGGTGGTGCATCTAAATTCACAAAAGCAATACTCTCTCAGAATCAATCAATTACTCCTTTTAATTCTTCCAACCCATTCCAGCATATCATCACACAAAATCCAGCCTCAAACTCCAACTTGTCTCCCTAGTTTGGGCTGTCCTATACTGGAAAGATCAGTTGGCTGCAATCACTACCTTCTAACATTTCCCTCACTTTCCCCAGCTTTTCTTTATGGCCAATGCTCTAACATTTCTCGCAGCTTCTACAGTTTCCTTCTTAATTTCTCTCCCTGATTCCTATTTTCTGGTGCACGGGGATGTTCAGTATGAGAGAAATTGATCTACAAGGCACAAGGGCACAAAATGGGAAAGGAAAAGGTGGAGAGGGCAAGCACCAAGGCGTTCAAGCAATCCCACTAACCAGTAGCAATGGGTCACCCTTCCTTTCACATATGTGAGCAATTTGATTCTAAAGCCCATCCTGACATTTCTCCAGGAGCATTTCTGGGGTTATTTATCTTAGTTTGCGTCCTCCACACATGAAAACCTGAGGCAAAGATTAAAGCACTAACATTTCACTAGGGAGCTGCCAATTCAGAGAGGCGAGGACTAGGAAAAAATGGAAGCGATGGAGAAAATCATAGAAGCTATGTAATTTTTGATCATTTTGTCTGTCTCCTTATAATGATTCTGAAGGAGACATGGATGAGGCACAGGGCTGACCTGAAATCTCTCCTGAGTCCCATGGTGCATTGTCTAGAATGGGACAGTGAGTGGATGATGACAGTTGATACTATATGAGAAGCAAGGACAAGGGTGGACAGAGAAAGAGGAAGGAAGGAAAAGATGGAAGGGTTCAGGGGATAAAAAAAGCAAAGAGAAATAGAGGAAGGTGTCAGGAAACATTTAACAAGAGGCTTCCTGTGTGCTGTTTTGGATCTGTCAGGAACCCTCTGGCCGTTATTGATTCCTGAATATTCAGGAATTAAGAGGAGAGGCACACCTTTCCCGGGGCTGAGAAATCCAGGCATTTCTCATTACGGTGATAAGTACCCTCTTCCTTTTTATGAGCCACGTGGTAAAAGGTGATTGTTTGCAACTCTGTCTTTGATAGGGATCATCTTATGTTTTGTAAGTCTGGAATTTTAATCTTTGTCTTTGCTGAGAGTAACTACAGTATATATGCCCACGCCATGTTGATTAAAACACCTTTGCTCCATCAGAGCTTAGGTCCCTGTGTCTTTCTTTCTTTCTGTCTTTCTCTCTCTATATATATCTCTATTTCTGGCTAATTCCTTGGAGCGCGGAGGCCCGCTGAGCTCACTTTCTTGCCCGGGCTTCTAAGACCCTCTCGAGAAGGTGCACTGTGCCTTCACCCACTCGAGAGGGCGCCCGGTGCCTACGTGCAGCAGCGCGAGCTCTAAGAACAGGGCTCTATTGGCTTACCCGTAAACCAGGGGATATCAGCCTCTTTCTCTCTCTTGCTCTCCGGACCACCAGGTTCCGGTCCATTAAAGGACCAACAAGAAAGGAGAGTAGGAAGAGAGAAGGCAAAGTTGAGATCCTAGTAGGGGGGAAGGTCATCGAGGGAGGAGAGAAGGAGAGAGAAGGTCTTTAAATGTCACATGGGCACCAGGTGTGGTAGAAATACCCCCACCCCCCCATCACCAGAGCTCTGCTCAAATTGTGGACTTATGAGCAAAAGAAATGATTGTCTCTTTGTTAAGCCACTGGGTTTGGAGTGGCTTATTGTGTACCTGTATATAATGGTTCCATCTTCCATGGTTGGAGGTTGAGCCTGATGCTCTGGCTGATGACATGGGTATTTTCAGTGGGATTGTGGAGGTACTTGTGGTTTACAAGGGCCCTTGCTGGCAACAGTATGAGGAAGGGATTGGAAGGGGCTAACACTGGACACAGTGAGGATTAGGAAGGAGCAGGAGGCCATTTCAGGAATGCAGGCCTCAACCAGACCTTGGTCTATGGTCACCAACACCATCCCAGAGGATTAATTTGAAGCAATTAAGGCTGTTCCACTCTCCTGGCCAAAAGCTGATTCAGGAGGTGGCATAAGTCTTATCTCTGGCCAATGAGAAATGAGGAAAGGTGTGCTGGGCTTCTGGGAAATCCTTTATTTCTTCTGAAAAAAAGCCAGAGGAAGAGAATCTTCTTTTCCCTCTATATATGTCTTACAATTATAGATTATTATGGGTTGAATTGTATTCTCCCCAAATTCATACCAGAACCCTAACCCTGAGTACCTCAAAACATGACCGCTTTTGGGGGTTCAGTGCTTAAAGAGGTATAAAGCTAAAATGAGGCCATTAGTATGGGTCCAATCCACTCTTATTCATATCCTTACAAGAAGAAGCCATTTGGATATACACAGATCACTAGGGGGGCATGCAGAGAGTAAAGACCGTGTGAGGATACAGTGAGACAGTGGTCATATGCAAGCCTATGAAAGAGGCTTCTGAAGAAACTAGGCCTGCCAACACTTGACCTTGAACTTCTACCTTCCAGAACTCTGAGAAAAAAACATCTTCTGTTTAAGTTCCCCTCTCCCCACCAGCCCGTGGTGTTTTGTTTTGGTAGACCAAGAAGACTACTGCATGCATGCTGCTTAGAACACTGGTCGGCATTCTATCCTCAGGTAAAGGATGAGCCAGGATAGCGAGCCTGAGAGCACCTAGATCCTTGAAGACCTTGAGCTGGCGCTGAGTCAATCAAGCTTGACATTGCTTTGCCCCTGTAGTTCCTATTTCATGAGGTGATGTATTTACTTTTAAAGTCACTTTGAGATGAGTTTTGCATTAGTCCTAGCTGAAAGCATTATAACTGATATAGACCTGAACTAACCATGTGCTGGGGCAGTGAGACTTGAGGGTAGTGGTGTAGGACAGATTTAAGAGGAAGCAGGAAGTAGAATGAAATGGACACAGTCACTGGTTATGACTGGATGGAGGTGGTTAGGAGTGATGTCCCTAAGGCTATTTGTACCATTTCCCCAGATGCTTATGTGCCATCGGCTGTAGGTTATTCCTTAATTTCATACCACATAGGATGAAGGATGAAAGGTACAATGAAGTTAAAGATGTCAAAATATGAAAAGCTATGTCTTACAAGTAACAAAAGAACATACTTCAAGCATAAGATTTCTTTGGTGTTTTCTTCTTGGGTGGTGTCTTATTTTCCTTTATCAAGCTAGCTAGTATTTTGTGTAAATCAGTACTTTGAACCTACAAAGACAGAAAATGTTGGCTTAACAATAACAATAGGCTCAATCTTTTCTTAAGGCTTGAGATGTCATCAGTGGTATAATAAAGTTATATGGTATCACTGTAAAGGAACTGATTAACTATTATAGTGAAGGAAGAATCTGAGAACAGAAGAATGCCACTGGAATAGAAATGACTGAGGAAGCTTGAAGCATCAGGGTGGTTTGTACTGACTTATGCTCACATGCAGTTTCTTCATTTGCTCATCTGTAATAAATGTTCACTAGTTTCTGGGAAAATGAGAAGATAAAAGGCAAAGAAGTGTCTTTGTGTGAAACTAAAATTTATTTCAATTGAAGATTTTTATGTATTCTGAGATGATCAGTTCCAATTTTGTTCTTAAAGTATGTCCCCCCCCCCCCCCCCCAGGAAATAATGGTTGATGATGGTCCATTTTTAAATAAAAACATTTTTTTGGGGTGTTTTTTTAGAAAGAAAGACACAAAGAAAAAAAGCAAAGTCATCACCAGCTCTCATTAATCTTATCTTTATGTGTTTTGTTTGGAAAATACACAGGTCCATGAAATCCCCAGATCTGAACACTGTGCTAAGAAGTGACCTTCAATATGTGTCTTTTAGAGTCTGTGGAGACTCTAGAGAGAAAGCTCCCAGGGTCCACCTAGCTATCAACTCGCAGCTCCTGGACCCAGTTTGAGGGAAGAATGGGGGTCGATGTGCTGGAAGTAAGTGCTGCTAGGGTCTGTGAGTGTGGGAGCACGGATTATAGCCCAGAGTTGTGTGGAGGGCAAGGGATCCTTAGCCTCTGAGTCTTTGTACGGCTGGACAGGAATTGGAGGGTGCCATGTTAGTCACTCAGTTGGGTCTGACCCCATGGACTACAGCCCACAAGGCTCCTCTGTCCATGGAATTCTCCAGGCAAGAATACTGGAGGGCATTGCCATTCCCTTCTCCAAGATTGGAGGCAGAGACTGAGGAAAAAAAGGATCTAACCTGGCATTTCTGTGGGCAAGAATCCCTTAGAAGAAATGGAGTAGCCATCATAGTCAACAAAAGAGTCTGAAATGCAGTACTTGGATGCAATTTCAAAAATGACAGAATGATCTCTGTTCGTTTCCAAGGCAAACTTTTCAATATCACGGTAATCCAAGTCTATGCCCCAACCAGTAATGCTGAAGAAACTGAAGTTGAATGGTTCTATGAAGACCTACAAGACTTTCTAGAACTAACACCCCAAAAAGATGTTCTTTTCATCATAGGGGACTGGAATACAAAAGTAAGAAGTCAAGAGCTACCTGAAGTAACAGGCAAATTTGGCCTTGGAGTACAAAATGAAGCAGGACAAAGGCTAACAGAGTTTTGGCAAGAGAATACACTGGTCATAGCAAACACCCTCTTGCAACAACACAAGAGAAGACTCTACATATGGTTATCACCAGATGGTCAATACTGAAATCAGATTGTTTATATTCTTTGCAGCCAAAGATGGAGAAGCTCCATACAGTCAACAAAAACAAGACTGGGAACTGACTGTGGCTCAGATCATGAACTCCTTATTGCCAAATTCAGACTTAAATTGAAGTAGGGAAAACCACTAGACCATTCAGGTATAACCTAAATCAAATCCCTTATGATTATACAGTGGAAGTGACAGTTTCAAGGGATTAGATCTGATAGCCAGAGTGCCTGAAGAACTATGAACATTGTACAGGAGGCAGTGATCAAGACCATCCCCAAGAAAAAGAAATGCAAAAAGGCAAAATGGTTTTCTGAGGAGGCCTTACAAACAGCTTTGAAAAGAAGAGAAGCAAAAGGCAAGGAAGAAAAGGAAAGATATACCAATCTGAATGCAGAGTTCCAAAGAATAGCAAGGAGAGATAACAAAGCCTTCTTCAGTGATCAATGCAAAGAAATAGAGAAAAACAATAGAATGGAAAAGACTAGAGGTCTCTTCAAGAAAATTAGAGATACCAAGGGAACATTTCATGCAAAGATAGGCACAATAAAGGATAGAAATGTCATGGACTTAACTGAAGCAGAAGATATTAAGAAGAGGTGGCAAGAATAAACAGAAGAAGTATACAAAAAAGATCTTCATGACCCAGATAACCATGATGGTGTGATCACCCACCTAGAGCCAGACATCCTGGAGTCTAGCGGGCCTTAGGAGGCATCACTATGAACAAAGCTAGTGGAGGTGATGGAATTCCAGTTGAGCTATTTCAAATCCTAAAAGATGACGCTGTGAAAGTGCTGCACTCAATATGCCAGCAAATTTGGAAAACTCAGCAGTGGCCACAGGACTGGAAAAGGTCAGTTTTCATTCCAATCCCAAAGAAAGGCAATGCCAAAGTATGTTCAAACTACTGCACAATTGCACTCATCTCACACACTAGTAAAGTAATGCTCAAAATTCTGCAAGCCAGGCTTCAATATTACATGAACTGTGAGCTTCCAGATGTTCAAGCTGGATTTAGAAAAGCCAGAAGAAGTAGAGATCAAATTGCCAACATCTGTTGGATCATTGAAAAAGCAAGAGAGTTCCAGAAAAACATCTACTTCTGCTTTATTGACTATGCCAAAGCCTTTGACTGTGTGGATCACAACAAACTGTGGAAAATTCTTCAAGAGATGGGAATACCAGACCACCTTACCTGCCTCCTGAGCAATCTGTATGCAGGTCAAGAAGCAACAGCCAGAACGGGACATGGAACAACAGATTGGTTCCAAATCGGGAAGGGAATACGTCAAGGCTGTATATTGTTACCGTGCTTATTTAACTTATATGCAGAGTACATCATGAGAAATGCTGGGCCAGTTGAAGCACAAGCTGGAATCAAAATTGCTGGGACAAATATCAGTAAACTCAGATATGCAGATGACACCACCCTTATGGCAGAAAGCGAAGAAGAACTAAAGAACCTCTTGATGAAAGTGAAAGAGGAGATTGAAAAAGCTGGCTTAAAGCTCAACATTCAGAAAACTAAGATTACGGCATGTGGTCCCATATCTTCATGGCAAATAGATGGGGAAACAATGGAAACAGTGAGAGGCTTTATTTTTTGGGGCTCCAAAATTACTGCAGATGGTGACTGCAGCCATGAAACTAAAAGACACTTGCTCCTTGAAATAAAAGTCATGACCAACCTAGACAGCATATTAAAAAGCAGAGATATTACTTTGCCAACAAAGGTCCATCTAGTCAAAGCTATGGTTTTTCCAGTAGTCATTTATGGATGTGAGAGTTGGACTATAAAGAAAGCTGAGCACTGAAGAACTGATGCTTTTGAACTGTGGTGTTGGAAAAGACTTTTAAGAGCTTCTTGAACTGCAAGGAGATCCAACCAGTACATCCTAAAATAAATTGGTGCTGAATATTTATTAAAAGGACTGATGCTGAAGCTGAAGCCCCAATACTTTGGCCACCTGATGCGAAGAACTGACTCTTTGGAACAGACCCTGATGCTGGGAAAGATTGAAGGCAGGAGGAGAAAGGGACAACAGAGGATGAGATGGTTGGATGGCATAACTGACTTGATGGACATGAATTTGAGTAAGCTCCGGGAGTTGGTGATGGATTGGGAAGCCTGGCTTGCTGCAGTCTATGGGGTCGCAAAGAGTCGGACACGACTGAGAGACTGAATCGAACTGAACTGAACCAAGGGTTCCTGGTATTTCTCATATTGGCCACGGGCCACCAGAGGGCGCAGTGCAGGAAATTGTCTTCTGGAGCAACACGTCCTCCTTTCAAGTGTCAGTAATAGAAATGGGCTGGACTGCTGGTGTCTCTGGGGCAGAGGGGATGTCTTTCAGCTGCACAGAGGCCACTTCATGCTGTAGACTTGAGGTGTCTGTAGGCCGAGCACTGATTTCTGTTGGCTAGTGGGCAGTAGTGTGCTGGGTGAGGCAGGTCCTGGGTCCCAGTTCTGTGCCTCTGAGTGATTCTCAGAATGGCCTTCAGGGGCCTGTGTTAAGAACTGTGTCCCCTCCCAGTCTCTCCCCACTCCCGTGTGCTTGGTCTTGGGATTTCCAAAGGGATTTGAACGGTCTGTCTTGTGCCCAGGACTACTCTGTTTCCGTCCTCCCCACAACAAGAATAAGAATGGAATTTAGAAATCTCTTTGTTCATTGCCATTTATGCTTTTTTTTTTTTTTAAAGTAAAGTATGTTGCTAAATGTCATCTCATTTGATCTTCACTAATTTCTAAATCACTGTTTATTGGCTTCATTTTTGGCATAAACAGTCAGGTATGTTAAATATAATTGAAAGTCTCTTGACTGTTGTGAATAATGTTCATTGAACACTGGTATATAAGCATATGAGTGTCTGTATTCTTTCTTTCTCTTTTAAAGTTGACTCACATTTTTCTTTTGGTCACATTGAATGACAGGTGGTATCTTATTTCCCTGACCAGGGATTGAACCTGTGCCCTCTACAATGAAAGCATGCATGAAGTCTTAACCACTGTACCACCAAGGAAGTCTGAGACAAGGTGCTTAGCTGTGGCAGGTGACTCTCAAGATTTATTTCTTCTTCTTCCTCGGTCTTCAGCTTGTCCTTCTCCCAGTCAAAATGAGGCAGCTTCCCTGTCAGGGAGAACCTTGGATCTGATGGGGAATGATGAGAGTGAGGCCACTAAAAGGGCAGGTCTGTGCATTTCTCCTGCTTGTGCCAGCCTGTTCTCCATGGTTCCCTCCAGTCCTGGTCCAAAGCACGTGTGAGGTTCTGTGCACATGTGCCTGTGTGCATCTTAACAAGAGTGCAGGGGGCAGCTACACTCTGCTGTTGTGGGAGAGAAAAGCACATGAACGGCATGTGTGTTGCCCAGTGTTTGGCAGGACAGACATCCACACAAACACATAATTATAATCTGAAGCATCTTAGGTGTAATGGAAATATTACTGAGGGTCTACATGACACCCTAACTCTGCTGTGGTCTCAGGGGTGGTGACTCATGAAAGGTAACTAGTGAGCTGTGTTCTGGGAGCTGTATAAGAGTCTATGGGAAATCAGTACAATTTAGGTTGAGTGAATAGTCTATTCACTATTCACTTTGAATAGTCTATTCAAAATCATGACTGTTTCAGAGAGAGCATCTTATGGCAGCAACTTGGTTTTTAATTTTGGAGCATGGAATATTTGTTGGGTATAGGCAAGAGGAGATGCTGGAAGTATTAACAGGACCCAGGTGATAGGCGAACTTTTGCACGATGCCAGTGATTTTGGGCCTTGTGCTGTATTGATGCAAGTATTAAAGGATTTTAAAGGGAAGATTGACCTGTTTTTTTTGTTTGTTTGTTTTTACAAAGATCATGCTGGTATCACAATGGTGACAGGTCCCAGGGAAACAGACTAAGGACAAGGAGGTCAGTAATGAATAGATTCAGTAAACCACATGAAGGCTTGAGGTAGGCAATGCCCATGAAGAGGAATGGTGGGATTTGATGAATTCAAAGATTTTAAATTTATGAACAGTGGCACAGGGAAGATGGGAAGGGAAGAAATTTAGAATCACCACTTGATTTTCATTTGGGTGACTGAGAGTTTGGCTGTCTAGACAATGAACTGGTTTGGGATCAGCGAGGGATAGAGCTAACTGTTTTGGTCATGTGTGGAGTTGAGCTGGCTTGATGATATCCAGGTGGCTGTTGGATTTCTAGATTCAGCCCAAGAAACATCTGGACCAGAGAGAGCGATCTGGGGGCCATCAGTGAAATTTCCTGAAGCCAGGGCGGGGGTGGGTCATGCAATCTTTTAGTGGGGATATATGTCCTCTCGGGGAACGGTCTTGCTTGTTGTTTGGGTGAGGCATCCTGCACTGTGTGCCACCAGCATTAGGGTGACGCTGATCTTGTAATCAGGGGTCGGCCGTCATGGGAGTCCTCACTAATTATGCTCTCTGGGTTAGGAATCTCTGGTACTTTATGGGGTTGGGCTCATCACTCCCACTCCAAAGGCTCCATCTCTGTCTGGGAAACTGAGACTCCACAAGTTATTTGTTATGGCATTAAAGGGGATTAAAACAAACATACAAAACCAACAAAACAAGAAACAAAAAACGAGCCCCAGACAAATGGTGAATACAAAATCGGGCAATAATAACAGGAATAATGGAATATGAACACACACATATACCAAAACAGTCTAAAGAAAAGAACTTACAAGAGATTGACTAACGAGCAAAGGGAACCAAAAATATCAACCAGTTAAAGACAAAACTATCTGAAGTACAAACCGAAAGCAAAACCAAAGCAAGGTGCCAACTGGGGAATAAAGCAAAGAAGACAAAACTAACACGGTGAAAGAAAGAAAAGGAAGAACAGAGAGGAAGAATTAGAAAAGCAAAGTTAAATAGAAGTATATAAAGAATATTATGCATATTAAGGAATAACTACAACAAGACAACTAAGATCATGGCATCTGGTCCCATCACCTCATGGGAAATAGATGGGGAGACAGTGGAAACAATGTCAGACTTTATTTTTTGGGGCTCCAAAATCACTGCGGATTGTGACTGCAGCCATGAAATTAAAAGACACTTACTCCTTGGAAGGAAAGTTATGATCAACCTAGATAGCATATTAAAAAGCAGAGATATTACTTTGCCAACAAAGTTCCATCTGGTCAAGGCTGTGGTTTTTCCAGTGGTCGTGTATAGATGTGAGAGTTGGACTGTGAAGAAAGCTGAGTGCCGAAAAATTGATGCTTTTGAACTATGGTGTTGGAGAAGACTCTTGAGAGTCCCTTGGACTGCAAGGAGATCCAACCAGTCCATCCTAAAGGAGATCAGTCCTGGGTGTTCATTGGGAGGACTAATACTGAAGCTGAAACTCCAGTACTTTGGCCACCTCATGTGAAGAGTTGACTCATTGGAAAAGACCCTGATGCTGGGAGGGATTGGGGGCAGGAGGAGAAGGGGACGACAGAGGATGAGATGGCTGGATGGCATCACCGACTCGATGGGCATGAGTTTGAGTAAACTCCGGGAGTTTGTGACGGACAGGGAGGCCTGGCGTGCTGCGATTCATGGGGCCGCAAAGGAGTCAGACACGATTGAGTGACTGAACTGAACTGAACTGAACTGAACAGCAAGAAAAGAACATTAAGAAAACAAACAAAAGAAAAAATCTAAAAAATAATAAATCAATAATAACAACAAATTAAAAAAAATTAACAACAACAACAAAAATAACCCCAGAGAATCACAAAAGGCCACTTTAGAGGTAGCAGTATACAAAGGAATTAAAAAGCGTGATTTAAAAAAAAGTTCTCAAAAGCTTAAACAGAGTTATTGGTACTATTAAAATCAACAACAAAAGCAACAGAGGAAAAAAAAACAAGCAAAACAGAAGAAGAAAAAAATCCAGAACCAACTGTAGAGCAAGTCAATATGTAAGAATAACGTATGTTTTTGTCGGATCTCAGCTGTCAGTGTCCTTTCCCTCACTGTGAGTCACAGTCCACTGCACCTCCTGGGATGCCCTCCAGTACTGGGCTGGTCTTTGAACCTGCTATAGGGGCAGCTCAGACTCTAATTTGGACCCACTCCTACGTGTTCTTGCCTCCAATGTCCACAGCTGCCAGAACTAGTGCATTTTCTTTTGTGGGAATTCTTATTGTCCTTTTATATATTCCATAGACACAGGTTCTGCCTAGTCGATCGTGTGGATTTGATCTGCAACTTCTACAGCTGGTGGGAAGGCTTTTGGTTCTCTTCCTTAGCCACACTGCCCCTGGGTTTCAACTGTGGTTTTATCTCTACCCCTGCATGTGGGTTGTCCACAGGGATTTGCTCCTGAGGCTGCCCTGGAGGACTTGGGTCTGCCAGAGTGAGGATCGGGTGTGGAGTGCTGCAGCTGCTTGGATTGCAGGGACCTTTGCAGCATCAGGTAGGCAGGGAAGCCGGTGGCTAGGGAAGTGGGAGATACGGTGCTCTTAGGGCTTTTCCTAGACTCTGGCAGCTCTGTCCCAGTGGAGACTGAGTGTCGAGGTGGCATGGTTGCTTGGATTACTGGGACCCTGGCAATGCCAATACGCAGGAGCGCCATTGTTGCAGGAGATAGGCACTATTAGGCTTTTTCCTAGCCTCTGGCAGCTCTGCCCCCGTGAGGATTGAGTGTGGAAGTGGCTCAGCTGCTTGGGTCATGGGGACCCTGGTAGTGTCAAGTGTACGGGGACACCGGCTGCCTCAGCCGTAGGAGCTGTGGCATTATTAGAGTCTTTTTCTAGCCTCTGGCAGCTGGCGTTCAAAGGGCCTACTATTTGGCTGGTCCTTCTCTGTGGCTCAGTGAGTTAGGCACTTAAACGGCCAGCCTGTTTGGGGGTCGTTCTCCATTGTTCAGCTGCCAGTCTCCATATGGGGAGAGAGAGGGAACAGTGATGGCTTCACCCCCTGCATGTGACTCAGCATTAATCCTTGACTCCACGGCTGCCTTGCTTTCCTCCACTGGCATTTCCCACTGCAATCTCCTCCCTCACATCCCCTCAGTCTGTCTCCCCTGCAGTCAACAGCAGGCCTTGCCCTGGGATTGCTCTCCAATCCCTATGCTCCAGCTCCCAGCCGCCAAGCTTTCTAGCAGACTTGTGTCCCTGTCCTGAGTAGGAAGGGCTGCAGCAAGAATTGTCCGTGTGATTCTCATTCCATTCAGCCTGTCACAGAGCAGCCTCTGCCCTCTCCAACGGTCTCATATGCTTCTTGTCTGCCCCAAATAATTGCCCCGATGTGGGGACCTGACCCCTGCTTTCAGTAGCCCCCCACCCGGCCCCCCTCCCCAGGTGCAGGTCCAGTCCGGCTCACCCGCCTCTTTTTCCCCTCCTTCCTTCATCCTGCTGAGTTCTGCGTGGTTCTGTATGTTCTTTTCTGGTTGTCAAGTACTCCTGCCCATTCTCAGCAGGTGTTCTGCAAGATCTGTGTCTGAAGGTGTCCTCCTGATGCATCTGTGGCGAGAGATGTACTCCATGTCCACCTACTTTCCCACTATCTTGTCTCTCTCACGGTGATTCTTGTTTTAGAGGAAATGGAATGAGTTCTGTTTCTTGAATTTCCAGGGCACATTTTGCAATTTAGTAGAACAATTCTTATTTCCCAGTTTTTATCACAGATAAAATAAATAATAAATAAGTCAATAATACTGGGGTGATACTGAAAACGTATTTACTAATGAATATAATTGAAACTTATTTGTATGCTTTAATGTTTTTTGACTTTTTTATGCAGCTGTTTTCACATTAGTTTTTAGACATATTTTATACTGCAGAGTAGCTCTATGAAGTTAGCTCTGTTGAGAATTTTGTTATATTGCCAGAGAAATATCTTGAAATTTCGGAGGACACCACCATGATAATTTATAGTGTGGGAAGGCATTGCCTTAAAAAACTAAAGGACCAGCTGGAAACAGGGACGCTGTGTGACATCTTGGGGTGGTGGCATCCCCAGATCCTGGGCGCTTCCCTCTCCTCCCAAGCCCATAAGCCATTAGACACAAAAGCCATATGACTTCTGCAGGTGTGGGTGCATCCTAGGAATTTTGCAATTCTCATACTACATCATGGAAATATTATTTATGGAGGATATATTCAGGACAAAAGAACATAAAATTATTTTTTGCAATCAAGAGGGCCCAAGTGGGATAACTAGTCTGGGGAGGTAGAGAACCAACTTACAAACAGACTTCAGATTCATTGATTTGATAGTATTATACTGAGATTTTACTGATGTCAGGTTATGTGATAAATTCCAAGAGGGGTCAAGTTTGAAAACAGAGGGGAATAACATTAATGCTTTATTTTTGTTAAAATAAAAAACAAACCATTGCCTATGGCCTGGTTTTGTATGGCCAGTGAGCTGAACATGGTTTTTTATATTTAAAGGTTGCTAAAAATTGGGAATTCCCTGGTGGTCCAGTGGTTAGGACTCCAAGATTTCGCTGCTGAAGGCTTGGCTTGGGGAACTAAGATCCTGGAAGCTATATGGCACGGCCAGGGAGGTGGAAGTGATGACCATTATTTCTAAATTGTCTTCTAGGTTTAGTACAATGAAGATCAAGATTCCACAAAATCACCATTGTTCAACTTTATTAATAATCAAAGAAATATAGCTGACAGATTTGCTTAAAAAAATCAAATTGACAAAAACATCATAAATCACAGTTATACTACTGAACTCAGCTCATCATTCCAATCTGTTTTTCCCCTTATTTCTTCTAATGTCAGTACAAAATATCAAAATCCTCAGCCCTCTTAGTATCTATAGTATAACATGATACAAGTGCTAGTGAAAATGTCTAACTGCCCTTTGTCCATTCTTTTTTCTTCTGTATCCCTGGACTACAGATAGAATGATTGGAAAGACAATAGTCATTCTGTGATCATGGGGCTGAAAAAAAATTATGTACAAAGGAAGGTGAAACAGGCACATCAAAGAAGTTGCGTGCCCTCGTCTTTTATATGTGTTTATTTAATTTTGGTTGTGCTGGATCTTCGTTGCTGCTTGGGCTTTTCTCTGTTTGCTGTGAGCAGGGGCTACTCTGTAGTTGCTGTGTGAGGGTTTCTCATTGCAGTGACTTCTCTTGTTGCAGAGCAGTCACTAGGGTGCAAGGACTCAGTAGTTGCAGCACATGGGCATAGTTGCTCCGCGGCACGTGAGCTCTTCCCAGACCAGGGATCAAACCTGTGTCTCCTGCACTGGCACGTGGACTCTTTGCCACTGAACCACCAGGGAAACCCCTCAAGTACCCTCTTGATGTACCCTCTTACATCTCTCCTGCATTGTCTACTCCTGGAATTTTGTTTTGTGATAAATAACCTACTGATATGATAGGTTTTTCTATTCTTTGCAGCCAAATATAATCCTTGGCAAGGGGTTCAAGAAATGAACTCTTGGGAATTCCCTGGTGGTTCAATGGTTAGAGCTCCATGCTTCCACTGCAGGAGGCATGGGTTCCGTTCCTGGTTGGGGAACTAAGATCCTTCAAGACACACAGTGTGGCAAAAAGAAAACAAGATGAATAAGAACTGACTCTTTAAGGAGAGACTGGTTGCTGCCAGAGGAGGAGTGGGGTTGGTGAGTGAAATGAGTAAAGGAGATCAAGAAGTATAAATATCCAGTTTATAAAAAACATAAGCCGTGGGGATGTAATATACAATATAGGGAATATATTCCACAAATATTGTATTTATCATAAGGTAACAGATGGTAACTAGATTTATTGTGGAGGTCATTGTTCAGTGTACATAAATGTTGAATGACTATTTGTACAGCTAAAACTAATAAAATATATTATGTCAATTATACCTCTAAAAAAAAGAGAAAGAAACGGGTCCTCTAATTCTCTACTGGTATAAATAAAAATTGGCAGAAAGTTTCAGGTGGACAATGCATTAAAAATTTTTCGTGTGTGTATTTAGTTCAAATCAAGGCTCCCTTGACTCTAGGACATTTACTTATACATCAGAGTCTTAGTCTCTTCAGGTGAATGCAGGTCATACAGGTAATAATCTATTACAGATAAAAATAGTCAAGTCCTCACATGTTGTTTTTATAAATTTAAGTGAAATATCATTACAGCCCTTAACAGAGTGTCTGACTTATGATAACTGCTCAATACTTATTAATAGCTATTATTCAGAAAACTAGCCAAAATGATCAAATGGATCATAGTCTTGCATAACTCAATGAAACTATGAGCCACACCATGCAGGGCCACCCAAGACGGACAGGTCATGGTGGAGAGTTCTGACAAAAATGTGGTACACTGGAGAAGGAAATGGCAAACCACTTCAGTATTCTAACATTGAGAACTCCATAAACCGTATGAAAAGGCAAAAAGATAAGACACAGGAAGAAGAGCCAAAGCGGAAATGACGTCAAGTTGCCTGGGGTTGAAAACAAAATCCAATGCTGTAAAGAGTGATATTGCATAGGAATCTGGAATATTAGGTCCATGAATCAAGGTAAATTGGATGTGGTCAAACAGGAGATGGCAAGAGTGAACATTGAGATTTTAGGAATCAGTGAACTGAAATGGATGGGAATGGATGAATTTAATTGAGATCACCATTATATCTGCTACTGTGGGCTAGAATCCCTTAGGAGAAATGGAGTAGTCCTCATAGTCAACAAAAGAGTCTGAAAAGCAGTTCTTGGATGCAGTCTCAAAAACGGCAGAATGATCTCGGTTTGTTTCCAAGGTAAACCATTCAACATCACAGTAATCCAAGTCTATGTTCCAACCACTAATGCCAAAGAAGTTGAAGTTGACCAGTTCTATGAGGACCTATGAGACTTTCTAGATCTAACACCAAAAAAATATGTCTTTTTCATCAGAGGGGACTGGAATGCAAAATAGGAAGTCAAGAGGAAGGTACTTGAAATAACAGGCAAGTTTGACTGTGGAGTACAAAATGAAGCAAGGCAAAAACTAAGAGTTTTGTCAAGAGAACACACTGGTCATTGCAAACACCCTCTTCCAACAACACAGAGATGACTACTAAACATGGACTTCACCAGATAGTCAAAACTGAAATCAGAGTGATTGTATTCTTTGCAGCCAAAGATGGAGAAGCTCTATAGAGTCAGCAAAAACAAGACCTGGAGCTGACTGTGACTCAGATCATGAGCTTCTTATTGCAAAACTCAGACCTAAATTGAAGAAAGTAGGGAAAACCACTAGGCCATTCAGGTATGAGCTAAATCAAATCCCTATGATTACAGAGTGGAAGTGACAAAGAGTTTCAAGGGATTAGATCTGATATACAGAGTATCTGAAGAACTATGGGTGAAGGTCTGTAACATTATATAGGAGGTGGTGACCAAAACCATCCCAAAGAAAAAGAAATACAAGAAAGCAAAATGGCTGTCTGAGGAGGCCTTACAAATAGCTGAGAAAAGAAGAGAAGCAAAAGGCAAAGGAGAAAAGAGAAAGGTAAAGATATACCTGTTTGAATGCAGGGTTCCAAAGAATAGCAAGGAGAGCCAAGAAAGCCTTCTTAAGTGAACAATGCAAAGAAATAAAGAAAAACAATAGCATGGGAAAAACTAGAGATCTCATCAAGAATATTAGAGATACCAAGGGAATATTTCATGCAAAGATAGGCACAGCAAAGGACAGAAATGTTATGGACCTAACAGAGGCAGAAGAGATTAAGAAGAAGTGGCAAGAATACACAGAACTGTACAAAAAAGTTCTTAATGACTGGAATAACCATGATGATGTGGTCACTCACCCAGAGCCAGACATCCTGGAGTGTGAAGTCAAGGGGGCCTTAGGAAGCATTACTGGAAACAAAACTAGTGGACGTGATAGAATTCCAGCTGAACTGTTTCAAATCCTAAAAGATGATGGTGTTAAAGTGCTGCACTCAATATGTCAGCAAAATTGGAAAACTCAGCACTGGCCACAGGACTGGAAATGGTCAGTTTTCATTCTAATCCTAAATAAGGGCAATGGCAAAGAATGTTCAAACTACCATACAGTGGTACTCATTTCACATGCTAACAAGGTAATGCTCAAAATCCTTCAAGCCACTCTTGAGGAACAGTATGTGAACTGATAACTTCTAGTTGTACCGGGTGGATTTAGGAAAGGTAGAGGAACCAGAAATCAAATGGCCAAATCTGTTGGCTCATAGAAAAAGCAAGGGAATTCTAGAAAAACATCTATTTCTGTTTCATTGATTATGCTAAGGCCATTCACTGTGTGGATCACAATAAATTGTGGAAAATTCTTAAAGAAATGGGAATACTGGACTAGGGAATAAGGTGTTACATGCCTCCTGAGAAACCTGTATGCAGGACAAGAAGCAACAGTTAAAACTGGATATGAAAAAATGGAATTGTTCAAAATTGGGAAAGCAGTACTTTAAGGCTGTGTATTGTCACCCTGCTTATTTAACTTATATGCAGAATACATCTAGTGGGGTGCCAGGCTGGGTGAAGCTCAAGCTGGAATCAAAATTGCTGGGAGAAATATCAATAATGTCAGATATGCAGATGATACCACCTTTATTGTCAGAAAGCAAAGAGGAACTAAATAGCTTCTTTTTTTTCCCCTTTCTTTTTATTTTTTTATTGAAGGATAATTGCTTTACAGAATTTTGTTGTTTTCTGTCAAACTTCAACATGAATCAGCCATAGGTATACATATATTCCCTCCCTTTTGAACCTCCCTCACATCTCCTAGCCCCATCCCACCCCTCTAGATTGATACAGAGCCACTGTTTGAGTTTCTTGAGACATACAGCAATTTCCTTTTGGCTATCTATTTTACATATGGTAATATAAGTTTCCATGTTACACTTTCCATACATCTCACCCTCTCTCCCCTCTCCCCATGTCCGTAAGTCTGTTCTCTATGTCTGTTTCTCCATTACTGCCCTGAAAATAAATTTTTCAGTACCATTTTTCTAGATTCTATATATATGTGTTGGAATAAGATATTTATCTTTCTCTTTCTGATTCACTTCACTCTGTATAGTAGGTTCCAGGTTCATCCACCTCATCAGAACTGACTCAAATGCATTCCTTTTTATGGCCAAGTAATATTCCATTGTGTATATGTACCACTGCCTCTTTATCCATTCATCTGTCAATGGACATCTAAGTTGCTTCCATGTTCTAGTTATTGTAAATAGTGCTGCAATGAACAATGGGATACATGTGTCTTTTTCAATTTTGGTTTCCTCAGGGTATATTCCTAGGAGTGGGATTGCTGGGTCATATGGTGGTTTTATTTCTAGTTTTTTTTTTTTTTTTTTAAAGAATCTCCATACTATCTTCCATAGTGGCTGTATTAATTTACATTCCCACCAACAGTGCCAGAGCATTCCCTTTTCCCCACACCCTCTCCAGCATTTACTGTTTGTAGACTTTTTGATGATGGCCATTCTGACAGGTGTGAGGTGATATCTCATTGTAGTTTTGATTTGCATTTCTCTAATAACGAGCGATATTGAGCATCTTTTCATGTGTTTGTTAGCCATCTGTATGTCTTTGGAGAAATGTCTGTTTAAGTCTTTTCCCCACTTTTAGATTAGGTTGTTTGTTTTTCTGGTATTGAGTTGTATATTTTGGAAATTAATCCTTTGTCAGTTGTTTCATGTGCTATTCTGAGAGTTGTCTTTCACCTTGCTTATAGTTTCTTTTGCTGTGCAAGAGCTTTTATGTTTAATCAAGTCCCACTTGTTTACTTTTGTTTTTATTTCCATTACTCTAGGAGGTGGGTCATAGAGAATTTTGCTTCGATTTATGTCATTGAGTGTTCTGCCTATGTTTTCCTCCCAGAGTTTTACAGTTTCTGGTCTTACATTTAGGTCTTTAATCCATTTTGAGTTTATCTTTGTGTATGGTGTTAAGAGGTGTTTTAATTTCATTCTTTTACATGTAGCTGTCCAGTTTCCCCAGCACCATTTATTGAAGAGACTATCTTTGCCCCATTAAATATTCTTGCTGCCTTTGTCAAAAATAAGGTACCCATAGGTGCATGGGTTTATTTCTGGGCTTTCTATCTTGTTTGATTGGTCTATATTTCTGTTTTTGTGCCAGTTACCATACTGTCTTGATGACTGTAGCTTTGTAGTACAATCTGAAGTCAGGAAGGATGATTCCTCCAGCTGCATTCTTCTTTCTCAAGACTGCTTTGGCTATTAGGAGTTTTTTGTTTTTCCATATGAATTGTGAAATTTTTTGTTCTGTGAAAATGCTATTGGTAATTTGATAGGGATTGTATTGAATCTGTAGATTGCATTTGGTAGTATATCATTTTCACAATATTGATTCTTCTTACCCAGGAACATGGAATATCTCTCCATCTGTTTATGTCATCTTTGATTTCTTTCATTAGTTTCTTATAATTTTCTGTGTGCAGTTGTTTTATATCCTTAGGTAAGTTTATTCCTAGATATTTAATTCTTTTTATTGCAATGGTGAAAGGGATTGATTCCTTAATTTCTCTTTATAATTTTTCTTTGTTAGTGTGTAGAAATGCAAATTATTTCTGTGTATTGACTTTGTATCCTGTAAGTTTGCTAAATTCTGTGATTAGCTCTAGTAATTTTCTGATACCATCTTTAGGGTTTTTATGTACAGTATCATGTCATCTGCAAACAGTGTGAGCTTTACTTCTTCATTTACAATCTGGATTCCTTTTATTTCTTTTTCTTCTCTGATTTCTGTAGCTAGGACTTCCAAAACTATGTTGAATAGTGGTGATGAAAGTGGACACCCTTGTCTTGTTCCTGATCTTAGAGGGAATGCTTTCAGTTTTTCACCATTGAGAATAATGTTTTCTGTAGGCTTATCATATATGATCTTTACTATATTGAGGTAGGATCCTTCTATGCCCATTTTTTGAGGAGTTTTAATCATAAATGAGTGCTGACTTTTGTCAAAGGCTTCTTCTGCATCCTTTGAGGTTATCATATGGTTTTTGTCCTTCAATTTGTTAATATAATGTATCACATTGATTGATTTGCACTTATTGAAGAATTCTTGCATCCCTGAAATAAACCCAACTTGATAATGGTGTATGAGCTTTTTGATGTTTTGCTGAATTCTATTTGCTAAATTTTATTGAGAATTTTTGCATCTATGTTCATTGGAGATATTTGCCTGTAGTTTTCTTTTTTTGTGTGTTGTCTTTGTCTGGTTTTGGTATCAGGTTGATGGTGGCCTTGTAGAATGAGTTTGGAAGTGTTCCTTCCTCTGCAATTTTTTGAAAGAGTTTTAGAAGGATAGGCATTAGCTTTTCTCTAAATGTTTGATAAAATTCTCTGTGAAGCCATTTGGTCTTGGGCTTTTGTTTTTTGGGAGATTTTTGATCACAGCTTCAATTTCAGTGCTTATAATTGGGTTGTTCATAATTTCTACTTCCTGGTTCAGTCTTGGAAGATTGAACTTTCCTAAGAATCTGTCAATTTCTTCCAGGTTATCCATTTTATTGCCATATAGTTGTTCATAATAGTCTCTTATAATCCTTTGTATTTCTGCATAATCTGTTGTAACCTCTCCTTTTTCATTTCTAATTTGTTGATTTGATTCTTCTTTTTTTCTTGATGAGTGGATAAAAGTTTGTCAGTTTTGTTTATCTTCTCAAAGAACCAGCTTTTAGTTTTATTAATATTTACTATTGTTTCTTTCATTTCTTTTTCATTTATTTCTGCTCGGATCTTTATGACTTCTTTCCGTCTCCTAATTTTGGGGTTATTTTGTTCTTTTTCCAGTTGTTTTAGATGTAAAGTTAGGTTGTCTAGTCGATGTTTTTCTTGTTTCTTGAGGTAGGATTGTATTGCTATAAACTTCCATCTTAGAACTGCTTTTGCTGCATCCCATAGGTTTTGAGTTGTCATGTTTTCATTGTCATTTGTTTCTAGAAAATTTTTGACTTCCCTTTTGATTTTCTTCAGTAACCTGTTGGTTATTTAGAAACGTGTTGTTTAATCTCCATGTGTTTGTGTTTCTTATAGGTTTTTTCCTTTTAATTGATACCTAGTCTCATAGCATTGTTGTCAGAGAAGATGCTTGATAGAATTTCAATTTTCTTAAATTTACTGAGGTTTGATTTATGGTCTATCCTGGAGAATGTTCCATGCGCACTTGAGAAGAAGGTGTATTCTTGTGTATTTGGATGGAATGTCCTGAAAATATCAACGAGATCCATCTCATCTAATGTATCATTTAAAATTTGTGTTTCCTTATTAATTTTCTGTTTTGATGATCCACCCATTGGTGTGAGTGGGGTGTTAGCATCTCCTACTATTATTGTGTTACTGTCAATTTCTCCTTATATGTCTGTTAGTGTTTGTCTTATGCGTTGAGGTGCTCCTATGTTGGGTGCATAGATATTTACAACTGTTATGTCTTCCTCTTGGATTGATCCCTTGATCATTATGTAGTGTCCTCCCTTATCTCTTATAATCTTCTTTATTTTAAGTTCTATTTTGTCTGATATGAGGATTGCTACTCCAGCTTTATTTTGCTTCCCATTTGCATGGAATATATTTTTCCATACTCTCACTTTCAGTCTATATGTGTCTTGAGGTCTGAAGTGGGTTTCTTGTAGACAGCATATATATGGGTCTTGCTTTTGTATCCATTCAGCCAGTCTGAGTCTTTTGGCTGGAGCATTTAATCTATTTACATTTAAAGTAATTATTGATATATATGTTCTTATTGCTATTTTCTTAATTGTTTGGGGTTGATTTTGTAGATCTTTTTTCTTCTCTTTTATTTCTTGACTACATAAGTCCATTTAACATTTGTTGTAAAGCTGGTTTGGTGGTACTGAATTTTCTTAACTCTGCTTATCTGAAAATTTTTTATTTCTCCATCAATTTTGAATGAGATCCTTGCTGGGTACTGTAATCTTGGTTGTAGATTTCCCTTTTCAATACCTTAAATATATCCTGCCATTCCCTTCTGGCCTGCAGAGTTTCTGCAGAAAGATTAGCTGTTATGCATGTGGGGTTTCCCTTGTATGTTGCTTGTTGCTTCTCCCTTTCTGCTTTTAATGTTCTTTCTTTGTGTTTAGTTTTTTTTTAGTTTGATTAGTATGTGTCTTGGCATGTTTGTCCTTGGGTTTTTCCTGTGTGGGAATCTTTGTGCCTCTTGGACTTGATTGACTATTTCTTTTTCCATGTTGGGGAAACTTTCAACTATAATCTCTTCAAAAATTTTCTCATACCCTTTCTTTTTCTCTTCTTCTGGGACCCCTATAATTCAAATATTGGTACATTTGATATTGTCCCAGAGGTCTCTGAGACTGTCCTCAGTTCTTTTCATTCTTTTTACTTAATTCTGCTCTTCAGAAGTTATTTCCATCATTTTATCTTCCAGCTCACTGATTCATTCTTCTGCTTCAGATATTCTGCTGTTGATTCTTTCTAGAGTATTTTTAATTTCAGTAATTATGCTGTTCATCTCTGTAGGCTTATTTTTTAATTCTTCTAGGTCTTTGTGAATTGATTCTTGCATTTTCTCCATTTTGTTTTCAAGGTTTTAGGTCATCTTTACTATCATTATTCTGAATTCTTTTTCAGGTAGTTTGCCTATTTCCTCTTCATTTGGACTTCTGTGTTTCTAGTTTGTTCCTTCATTTATTTGGTATTTCTCTGCCTTTAAAAAATTTTTTTTTTAAAATTTATTGTGTTTGAGGTCTCCTTTTCCCAGTCTTCAAGGTAGAAATATTTCTTCCTTTTGATTTCTGCCCTCCTAAGGTTGGTCCAGTGGTTTGTGCAAGCCTCCTATAGGGTGAGATTTGTGCTGGTTTTTTTTTTTTTTTTTTTTAATTGTTTGTTTGTTTGTTTTTTCTCTGATGGCCAAGGCTGAGTGAGGTGGTCATCCTGTCTGCTGATGATTGGGTTTGTATTTTTGTTTTGTTTGTTGTTTAGTTGAGGCATCCTGCACAGGGTGGTACTGGTGGTTGGGTGATGCTGGGTCTTGTTTTCAAATGGTTTCCTTTGTGTGAGTTCTCACTATTTGATACTACCTAGGGTTAGTTCTCTGGTTGTCTGTGGTCTTGGGGTCAATGCTCCCACTCCAAAGGCTCAGGGCTTGATCTCTCTCCAAACACCAGCCTAGGTCCAATCTACCAAGAGGAACTTCACCCAAAATGAAAGGACCTTTATTAGAGTTCCAAAAGCCAGTGCACAAGAACACAATGGAGATCTCTGACTCAGCAGATCTTGTGGACAGTCATCCTTTGATTCTAAATAGCTTCTTGATGAAGGTAAAGAGGAGTGTGAAAAACCTAGCTTAAAACTCAACATTCAAAAAACTAAGATTATAGCATACGGTCCCATCACTTCATGGCAAATAGGGAAGAAATGTAAACATTGGCAGATTTTGTTTTCTTGGGTCCCAAAATCACTGCTGATAGTGACTGCAGTCATAAAATTAAATAATGCTTGCTCCTTGGAAGAAAAACTATGACAAACCTAGACAGTGTATTAAAAAGCAGAGAGATCACTTAGCTGTCAAAAGTCTGTATAGTCAAAGCTATGTTTTTTTCCAGTAGTCATGTACAGATGTGAGAGTTGGACCATAAAGAATGCTGAAAAAAGTGAACGTGTTAGTTGCTCAGTCATGTCTGACTCTGCAACCCCAGCTTGCCAGGCTCCTCTGTCCATGGGATTCTCCAGGCAAGAATACTGGAGTGAGTTACCATTCCCTTCTCCAGAGGATCTTCCCAACCTAGGGATCAAACCCAGGTCTCCTGCATTGCAGGCAAATTCTTTACTTCCTGAGCCACCAGGGATGTCTCCCCAAAAGGCTGAGCCCCAAGAACTGATGCTTTCAAACTGTGGTGCTGGAGAAGACACTTGAGAGTCCCTAGGATTGCAAAGAGATCAAATCAGTCAATCTTAAAGGAAATCAATCCTGAATATTCATTGGAAGGACTGATGCTGAAGCTCCAATACTTCGGCCACCTGATGCAAAGCACCAACTCATTGGAAATGATATTGATGGTGGGAAAGATTGAAGGCAGGAGGAGAAGGGGGCAACAGAAAATGAGATGGTTAGATGGTATTATCGACTCAATAGGCATGAGTTTGCTCTAACTCTGAGAGATAGTGAAGGATAGCGAAGTCCATAGGGTTGCAAAGGTCCATGGGTTCAGACTTAGCCACTGAACAACAACATCACATTCTTGCAAGTTTTGAAAAGTCTACGTCTGTTCAGTTTTACTTACTTATTAAAAAGGCGTTTTGGGGACAATTTTGCTGAAGAATTCCTGTGCTATGAATTGTGATAAACTCTGAAATGGATTAAAAGAGAATAAAGATATGTTCATTGAGTTGTGAGTACAGTGGAATGGAGGGTGAAGTCAAGGGAATGGCAGGGAGAGACATACAAGTAAGCACATTATTTAAACTCTATGAGTACAAGTTTTCCCTACAATCTAAGAGATTAACACATTAAAAACACTTAATTTATATTTCTAGATACACAATATATAAAGATGTAATTTTTTGACATCAGCAACAGAAAGAGGTGGGACTAGAGCTATAAGGAAACAGTTTTTGTGTGATATTGCAGTTAAACTGTTAAAATTCAAATATGGTGTTATAATTTTAGTAGGTTACATGTAACCTCCATGTTAAGCACAGATAAACTACTATAGAATATACACAAAAGAAAATGAGAAAAGTATTTAAAAGTTTCACTACAAAAAATTATCACCTAAACACAAAAGAAGCCAGTAAGGCAGGCTATGAGAAAGGAAAATTTTTTACATATTTTTAATTGTAGGGTAATTGCTTAACTATGTTGCATTGGTTTCTGCCATACAACAATGGAGAAAGGAAAATCTATAAGGCATAGAGAAAACAAAGCAAAAGGACAGAAGTAAATTCTGGCTTATCAGTAATTACTTAAAACTAAAATGAATTAAATTCTCCAATATAAAGACAGAGATGGCAGAATGGATTAAAAAATCTTGATCAGGATTTCCCTGGTTGTCTAGTGGTTAATATGCCTACCAATGCAGGTGATATGGTTTGTTCTGTGGCCTGGGAAGATCCCACGTGCCATGGAGCAAGTAACCCTGTTCACCACAACTACTGAAGACCCTGTGCCTAGGGCCCATGCTGCAAACCAGAGAAGCCACCACAACGAGAAGCTCATGCACTGCATCCCTTGAGTAGCCCTCTCTCACCATAACTAGAGAAAGCCCGTGCACAGCAACCAAGACCCAGCACAGCCAAAGTTAAAAAAGCCTTGCTCCAACTCTATGAAATCTCCAAGAGACTCATTTTAGATCTGAAGATGCAAATAGATTGAAAGTGAATAAAAGTGAAAGAAAAAGGTATTCCATGCAAATATTAAAAGAGACCAGAGTTGGTATACTAGTATCAGACAAAATAGACTTAAAAAAAAAAAAAGTAGTTGCAAGAGACAAAGGACATTATAACTTTATAAGTGTTCTGGACAGCAAAAAGATACAGCAATTATAAACATTTATGCAACTAATAGAATACCTTTAAAATATATAAAGCAAAGATGGACATAATTGAAAGGAGACATAGTTCTACCATAGGCATACAACCCGAAAGGGTGGGAGATTCAATCATCAAACCAGAACAGCCCCTGAATTCTCTTTCCAAAGGGTGGAGAAGCTTTCCCTTATTTTTCCCTCATTTCATGAGCTTCTTGGGATGAAGAATTCCCTGCTATGTTGGGATCCTTTGCTTGTTTTATAAAGTCCCTGCAGATTGCTGCTGAGTCCTTTAGGGAGAAAGCCCAGTGCTACCTCTGACCAAGTATTTTGCCCCACGGAGTTGAGGACTTAGGTTTTCTCAGGCCTAGACTAGGCTAAACACAGAATCATTGACTTAGAGCTTGTCACGAAGTTCATATACTTCTATGGGGAATGCAAAAAAGTTACAAAATTAACAAAAATCCCATTAAAGATTAAAAAGCAAAAACAGAACGTCTGTTACCAATACCATTTTAAATGAAAGGTACTTTAACAACACCAAAATAGAAAGGCTGTAATCACAGAGTAGATGTAGTTTTTTAGCTTGAATATATCTTGTTCCATAGAAAATCCATATTTCTGTTCTTATATTTTTTATGTTGTATGTCAACCACTAGAAATTGTATTGATCTGCCCCAATCTTCAGAAGGCAATTTGTGAAACTTTGGTTTAGTACAAAGCCCTCTCATGATAAAAAATGTGACATTATTCATACTCTAGAGTCAGTGAGCTCTGTGAGAACAAATATTTACTTCCCTTTTCGGTGACAAGCTCAACTACTTCCTCATAAGTACTTTTATAATTTTGAGACAAGCTTGTACTATTTAACTGTATTGCACTTCAAATATTTATTTGTCTTTTATGGCAATTCTTAAGAAAACGTTGGTTGTGTCCTTTGTTTGCTAAGCTAACATTTTCCATGTTGAGGCTGTCAAGGAAATGAACTTCTCAATAAAGCCATAACATTAAAGTTAAAGTCTGAAGTAACATTAAAAAAGAGTTCTCAGATGTATAGGAGTAAGAATTTTAAAAAGTTGCTAGAATAGACCATTACTAGGTCTAAAATCTGGGTCTCCCACAAGGATGTTGTAACTATAAAACAATGTTTCAGTACTCTAGAACACTGTGATATTCTGTAGGATTGAAATGCTAGTGTACTTACTAGGGTAAAACCAATATGGGGTTTGAAGTGAGCAAAGACTGTGGTAACATTTTTTAAAAAGGAGCATAGTTTTATTCAATTGGAAATTTTAATGCAAATTGTTCCTCTGGTTATATATTAAGATGAACAAATTCAGATTTCATATTTTTGAAAAATAATGAAATAAGTTTATTATACCCAAAATATTGGGATTTTGGGATTTAAAAGCTCTGTATTTCAGGAAGTCAACACACAAATAAGCATCTGGAAACATACTCAATCTAAATGTAATTAAAAAGGTATTGCTTTATCCCCTCAATTTTACTAGTTAAATTTTAGAAGTCTGATATACAGTGTAGAAACAATATTTCTCAACTTCCTCAGCTGCTAGATTGTGTCTTTATCACTAGTTACTATATCGCACATGAGATACCAAAAAGTAAATACTTGCTCTTGACTGAGGGGGATGAAGAAAAAGATGTTGGGAGTGATACACACACACATGTATATATTAATGTATATACAGTGCTTGTGTGTGTATGTGTCCTGAAAGAAGATGATTTAACAAGGACAATTTTCCTACACCATTTGCCTGTTGAAGACCCAGAAGCAGTTATTCCTTTCACTCCTACTTGCAAAACAGACCACCTTTTCTCTCAGACCCTCCCCTTTGTAATACAGAACCAAGACAGCTGACACGCAGTGCTGACATTGTTTCCCTGAGGGCTTCCTTTAAAGCCCCAGTGCAGTCTGTACATCACACAGCTCCTGAGATACCACAGGCAACACATTTAACATTTCCCCTAACACAGAACACAGAACGCCATCCCTCTAACCTCCAAGATAAGTCTCATCAGCTATAAACATACCACCAAACCAGTGCCCCATATTTAAGCTATTTTCTAAGGCTGGAAAAAGAATGATGTAGAGTTGTGCCCTGTCTGGTAAAGTCTTCAGCCTGAAAGTGAGCCTTTCTGCTTACATCTTTTGACTCAAACAGGTCTCATGGCCTGTTTACCTGCACACAGAAGAGGAAGAACTGTAACGTCCATCCTGAGAGTCTGTTACGGAAGGGAACACTGTGTGCTCTGACCCAGCAGGGCTCGCCCTGCTCATGGTGAATGTCCCGTGTGCCCAAGAGCGCTGCCTCCTACCTCGCCAGCCAGTCACTCACTCCTTCTCATTGCCAGGGCCCGAGGCCCTACAGCGGAAGCTCGCCCGAGGGAGGGGCCTGCAGCCCGAAGTGGGCAGGGCTGGGTAGGGCCCGCATGGCCCTTTTCCTCCATAAAGGCTCAGCCCTGCACCCACTGCAGGGCCCTGTAGAGGCAGGAGCTCTGAGTCTCCACCTGGCTGGGAACTCTCAGCTCCTGGCATCTCTGAGGAAGCAAGGAGGGAGTTCTCCATACTCTCAGGAAGTTGTTTCTGAGTCTGAGACAAGATCCGAGTGTGTGGGGACCCATGATGCCAGCTCAGGTCTCGGTCTCAGGAATGGGGAGATTTAGAGAACAGAGCCCATGGCCTCTGTTTGTAGTGTTGGATGGGTTGGGGGCTATTCCAGGAGGTTCCAGAATGCCTAGAATCCCATCACTTTCTATCTGAGGTTTCCTAACTCAGAAAGTTCTAAGAACCAGGATACAAGGGAGAGAGGATGAATCTGCCAATGACTTTGTGCGTCTCTTTTCTCAGGGTACCGGGGCCAGATTCTTCCTCCTGCTGTTCCTCACTGTGGCCACTAGAGGGCGGTGTGCAGGTAAGTCAGGAGCAGCAGTTTCATCAGCTCACCACGGTGTGCAGTGGGGCAGAGGGAGTGGAGCTGGGCTGGATGCTGAAGTCCTGGCCCAGAGGGGGAGTCATGGAGATGCAGTCAAGTCACACTTTGCATCTACATAAGCTGTGACTTGGGTGTTGATTTTTGGCCCCTCTTGAGGTCCGATCTGAAGATCTGTCCTGGGGCCCCGATCTATGCCTCTGTGTGGTTGAGGGGGCTCAGAGGAGCCCTGGTGAAGACTGTGCTCCCTTCTGTCTGCTCCTGCTCCTATGGCCTTGGCTTTGGGGTTCCTGGAGGGAGCTGGGTGCTCAGGGCTGTGTCCAGGGAACATCCTTCCCTAGTCCTCATCCTCACAATTCCCTTCCTCCTAGTAGGCATTATGATAGTTTTCATTTTTAATTAGTTGAACAGAAGAATGCAAATGTCAAGTCTGTACTAGATGGTGGTCAGCTATTTTTAGCAGAGAGGATCTTTACCTCTGGGGCTTCATAGCCCAATGAAGAACCTGTGAAGTGGGCCGGGCCTGGGAGCTGATGATCAGGAGGGCTGGTGTGAGTGGTACCAGACTGTTAATGAGAATTATCCACACATTGTTTAGCAGCGACTCCTTCTGTTAAGAAGGTCTGGGAGGAGGAAACCTGTGTCCCTTACCTGTCTTTCCTGCCTAGAAGCTGCAAGGAAATAAAAACAAGTTGCAGCAGAGCAGGTGGTAAGTAATCAACTGACCCAGCGTCTTCTCCTTTCAGCCACTTTTCAGTTAAACAGATCCCAGTCATGGAGAGCAAGAGGAGTGTGTCCACTAGTGTCTGCTGTTCTGACTCCCAGCTTCCAGCCAAGGAGATTTCCAGTGGGAATTTTGAAGCTTTTCATTCCTATCTAGTTGTAGGAGACATGATCTTCAGAATACAAGAATGTGATGTTCCTGGTGGCTCTTACGGTGGTGGCCAGAGCTGCAATGAAGATTTTCTACTCCTTATAAGTTAAAGTGTTAGCCTGCTACAATTTTATGGATGGAGGCAGAAAACCTGAGCCTCCTGAGGCTGAGACACAGAAGTTTGTTACTCACAACCCTAGCAGTAGGCAAAGCCTCCACTTTTTATTGTGCTTTTTATTGATTCCCATCTGAACAGGTTAATGTTAAGAGGGCCAAGGGGACATTTGCACATGTATTTTGTTTTCCAAGCAGATGACAAATTGGGCTGGTAAAGAAACTACAAGCCTTTTGTAGATTAGTTTACTCCTCTCTTGTTCGACAGGAACTCTGTACTTATGGAATCTGAACCTCATTAAATGAGTAGTGCAGTGCCCGCCCTTTGTGCTGAGTTGCAGAGGCCACATCCTGATGTAGACTTGAGATGTGGTTGAGCACTGATTTCTGGCCTCAAGTGGTCAGAAGGAGGGAGATACCATCTCTGTCTCCTAGGATGTTTGCTCTACAATGTGTTTGAAAAGGTAGCATGGAACAAAGGCAGTCAGTGTCCCTGCTCTTAGATGACCCACAGAGAATTGTCCTCCAACAAGTAGGTATGTGTGGGAGCCCTCAGGATATGTTTCTGACTTCCCAAGTTCTTTTTGGTAATGGGGCCTGATAGGGACTCCCTGCTCTAAGACAGGGTGTCTCTGGGTTGGTTCCTTCTGCAGATGGCCTGTATTACCTCCGCACTGAAAATGGTGTCGTCTACCAGACCTTCTGTGACATGACCTCCAGGGGTGGTGGCTGGACCCTGGTGGCCAGTGTGCATGAGAACAACATGCGTGGAAAATGCACTGTGGGCGATCGCTGGTCCAGTCAGCAGGGCAACAGGCCTGACTACCCAGAGGGGGACGGCAACTGGGCCAATTACAACACGTTTGGGTCTGCAGAGGCGGCCACCAGTGATGACTACAAGGTACTGAGCACCCAGGTGGGAAAGGGTGGGAGCTGAGTGTAGCTGGAGCAGAGCATGTGAAAGGGAGAGTGGGAGATGGGGACATGGAGGAAGGACTGGAGAAGAAGAAAGACAGAAGTCCATGTCTTGAACCACAACATCTCCTCCAAGGCTGTTTGTGTGGTGGGGTCTCATCATCTGCTGGAGGGGGAGGGGTCAGAGCGCTATTGCCACCTGGCCCCTTGGAGCCCAGAGCTCTCAGTTCAACCTAAGGCTGCTCCTCTTGGTCTTTGGCCAGTGAGGCTGAGTGTGTGTCCCTCTGCAGAACCCTGGCTACTATGACATCCAGGCCCAGGACCTGGGCATCTGGCACGTGCCCAACAAGTCCCCTCTGCAGCACTGGAGGAACAGCTCCCTGCTGAGGTACCACACCGACACTGGCTTCTTCCGGAGACTGGGACATAATCTGTTTGGACTCTACCAGGTACATGGGGCTGTGGACTGGGAGTTGGGGACACTACCTTTGGTGAACAGAGAGTCAAGTGTTTGGGATGGGGAGTAAGTCTGCTCTGTCCGTATCACTAAGTGCCTCTGCTTGGCTTTCTACTACCTCTGGGTCACTGTGAACTAGCGCGCTGCCTCTTTCAGAGGAACTATGAGCCAGAAGGGGAGGAAGCCTAGGGGAGAGGATTGGGGATGGCTAGATAGTGAAAAGGATAGGGGTCTTGAGGCTGGTTAGGGTCCTAGCTATGGGTGGTATGGGGGAAAATACATCAGCATTACTCATACTGTTTCCTGAATAATGTCACATGAGGGTATTAAATCCTCTACTGCCCAGAATG
Organism: Dama dama; assembly: GCF_033118175.1. Classification (NCBI taxonomy): domain Eukaryota; kingdom Metazoa; phylum Chordata; class Mammalia; order Artiodactyla; family Cervidae; genus Dama; species Dama dama. The sequence goes on from NC_083700.1 coordinate 10,270,158, forward strand.
GCAGTATCTCTATTGTCTGCCACAATCTGTATTTTGGTCCCTGCAGAAATACCCAGTGAAGTACGGAGCAGGGAATTGCTGGAGCGACAATGGCCCAGCCATTCCTGTTGACTACGACTTTGGTAATGCTGAGAAAACTGCATCTTATTACTCACCATATGGTCAGCGTGAGTATCTGCTTCCAAAGCCTAGTCGTCAACCCTTCTCTGCACTCTTGGGGAAAGTGTAAATAAGAGAAGTTAATGATTGTTAGCATTTATTAAATGTGTACAATATGCCAAGCTGTTTTCTAGGAATGTGACATGGATTTTTGTTATGTCACAAAAATATTTATCACCATCATGAAAAAACTATAAGCTCAGGCTTCTTAACTAATAACCCTGTTTGATTCTTTTTCCCCCTTAGTTTATTTATTTTTGATTTACTTTCACCTTAGTTTATTTATTTATTTTAAACCAATACCATATTGTGTTGGTTTCTGCCATACATCAACATGAATCAACCATAGGTATACATATGTCCCCTCCCCCTTGAACCTGCCACCCCATTCTACCCCTCTAGGATGTCACAGAACCCTGGTTTGAGTTTCCTGAGTCACTGTAAGAATCTTATAATAGTTAAAAGCTAATTAATGTGCACAGGTGAGAACAACTTGCAAAGTAGTGAGAAAAATTTGCTTTTGTTATGATGGATAGCTCTTATTGTAAGAAGACCTTTTTTTAGCATGATAAAACCACAGAACTTGTCTTTGGTGGGAAAATAAGAGTCATTTTACTTTGAATTCACGGTAATTGGATGAGCAGTGTGCCAGCAGAAACCGACGGCTACTTCTGATCATTGCTTGTTCCTGCTGGACCTCTGGGGGTCTTCTTGCTGATCTCTCAGTGGACTCCCATTTCTCCTATGAGCCTTAGACAGACAAGTGGCTTTTGTGAGCCTGAGCCTTGGTCTTCTTGCCCCAGATGGAGGGAGGGTCTCTTCTTGCCTTTTTCAAGGCCAGGATGTAGCAGCCATGGTCGAAAAGTGCTGGGCTCTATGCCCACAGATTGGCTGTAACCCGACCTGTTGATTTAGGGAATTCCTGGGCTGGTCAAAGGGAAGATATTTCCAGTTCGTCCTTTGAATCCTTGGCGCTTTCTCTGCCTCTTCTTTTCCAGGAGAATTTGTTGCAGGGTTTGTCCAGTTCAGGGTGTTTAACAATGAGAGAGCAGCTCACGCCCTGTGTGCTGGGATGAGGGTCACCGGCTGCAACACTGAGCACGTGAGTTTGGGGACGGTCCCTGGCTTGTGTGTGTGTGCATGTGTGTGTGTGTGTGTATGTGTGTGCACGTGTGTATGCATGTGTGTGCATGTGTGTTCATGTGTGTGTGTGTGCGTGTGCGTGTGCGTGTGTGCCTGTCTGGGGTGTTTGATGTGGCTTGCATTTTTACTCTTTTCTGGCATTTTGTGGACGTAAGTTTTAAACTGTAGCTATTATTTTTTAATTGACATTCAATTGACCTATAACATTATATCAGTTTCTGGTATATAGTGTAGTGATTCTATATTTTTATATATTATGAAAGGATCACTGTAACAAGTCTAGCCAACACCCAGCACTACTTACAGTTGCCATTCTTTTTTCTTGTGATGAGAAGTTTTAACATCTACTTTCTTAGTAACTTTTCAATGTATAATATAGTATTATGACTAGTGTCACTATACTGTACATTACATCCCCAGGACTTATTTTATACATAAAAGTTTGGAACATCACTGATGGTCCAGTGATTAGGACTCTGGAATTCCACTCTTGTTGTTGTTCAGTTGCTAAGTCGTGTCCCTCTCTTTCTGACCCCGTGAACTGCAGCATGCCAGGCTTCCCTGTCCTTCACTATCTCTTGGAGTTTGCTGAAGCTCATGTCCATTGAGTCAGTGATGCCATCCAACCATCTCATCCTCTGTTGACCCCTTCTCCTCTTGCCCTCAATCTTTACCAGCATCAGGATCTTTCCCAGTGAGTCAGCTCTTTGCATTAGGTGGCCAAAGTATTGGAGCTTCAGCTTCAGGACCAGTCCTTTCAATAAAAATTCAGGGTTGATTTCCTTTAGGATTGAGTGCTTTGATCTCCTTACTGTTCAAGGGACTTGCAAAAGTCTTCTCCAGCATCACAGTTCAAAAGCATCAATTCTTTGCTTCTCAGCCTTCTTTATAGTACAACTCTCGCATCCATAAATGACTACTGGAAAAACCACAGCTTTGACTATAGGGACCTTTGTCAGCAAAGTGATCCTCTGCTTTTTAACACACTGTCTAAGTTTGTCATAGGTTTTCTTCCAAGGAGCAAGCGTCTTTTAATTTTGTGGCTGCAGTCACCATCTGCAATGATTTTGGAGCCCAAGAAAATGAAATATGACACTGTTTCTACATTTTCCCCATCTATTTGCCATCAAGTGGTAGGATCAGATGCCATGATCTTTGTTTTCTGAATGTTGAGTTTTAAGCCAGTTTTTCCACTCTCCTCTTTCACCTTCATCAAGAGGTTCTTTAGTTCCTCTTCACTTTCTGCCATTAAAGTCGTATCATCTGTATATCTGAGGTTGTTGACATTTCTTCTGGCAATACTGATTCCAGCTTGTGCTTCATCCAGCCTTGCATTTTGCATGATGTACTCTGCATATAACTTAAATAAGCAGGGTGACAATATACAGCCTTGACATACTCCTTTCCCAATTTTGAACCAGTCCATTGTTTCATGTCCAGTTCTAACTGTGGCTTTTTTTCCGGCATACAGGTTTCTCAGGAGACAGGTAGCGTCGTCTGGTATTCCCATTTCATTAAGAATATTTCACAGTTTGTTATGATCCACAGAGTCAAAGGCTTTAGCATAGTCAATGAAGCAACATAGATTTTTTTTTTTTGAAATTGCCTTGCTTTCTATGATCCAGCGTATATTGGCAATTTTATCTCTGGTTCCTCTGCCTTCTCTAAATCCACCTTTTACATCTCTGGAAGTTCTCAGTTCACATAATGCTGAAGCCTAACTTGAAGGATTTTGAGCATAATCTTGCTGGCATGTGAAATGAATTTAATTGTATGGTAATTTGAACATTCTTTGGCACTGCCTTTCTTTGGGATTAGAATGAAAACTGAACTTTTCAGTTCTGTGGCCACTGCTGAATTTTACAAATTTGCTGGCATAATGAGTGCAGAACTTTAACAGCATCATCTTTTAGGATATGAAATAGGTCAGCAGGAATTCCATCACCTCCAACTTTGTTTATAGTGATGCTTCCTAAGGCCCTAAAGGCTTTCTTTTCTCTCTTTGCTATTCTTTGGAACTCTGCATTCAAATGGGCATATCTTTCCTTTTCTCCTTTGCCTTTTGCTTCTCTTCTTTTCTCAGCTATTTGTAAGGGCTCCTCAGACAACCATTTTGCCTTTGCATTTCTTTTTCTTCGGGATGGTTTTGGTCACCACTTCTGGTAAATGTTACAAACCTCATCCATCGTTCTTCAGGCACTCTATCAGATCTAGTCCCTTGAATTTATTCATCACTTTCGCTGTGTAAGCATAAAGGATTTGATTTTGGTCATACCTGAGTGGCCTAGTGGTTTTTCCTACTTCTTCAATTTGAGCCTGAATTTTGCAATAAGGAGCTTATGATCTGATCACGGTCAGCTCCAGGTCTTGTTTTTGCTGACTGTATAATGCTTCTCCACTTTTGGCTGCAAAGAATATAATCAATCTGATTTTGGTACTGACCATTGGTTGATGTCCACGTGCAGAGTTGTCTCTTGTGTTGTTGGAAGAGTGTTTGCTATGATGAGTGTGCTCACTTGGCAAAACTGTTAGCCTTTGCCCTGCTTCATTTTGTACTCCAAAGCCAAACTTGCCTATTATTGCAGATATCTCTTGACTTGCTACATTTGCATTTCAGTCCCCATGAGGAAAAAGACATCTTTTTTTGGTTTTGGTTTTAGGAAGTCTTGTAGGTCTTCATAGAATCATTCAACTTCAGCTTCTTTGGCATTAGTGGTTGGGAGATAGACTTGGATTGCCATGATGCTGAATGATTTGCTTTGGAAACAAAATGAGATCATTCTGTCATTTTTGAGATTGCACCTAAGTACTGCATTTCAGACTCTTTTGTTTACTCTGAGGTCTACTCCATTTCTTCTAAGGGATTCTTACCCACAGTAGTAGATATAATGGTCATCTAAATTAAATTCTCCTATTCCTGTCCATTTTAGTTCACTGATTGCTAAAATGTCCACGTTCACTCTTGTTATCTCCTGTTTGACCACATGGACCTAACATTTCAGCTTCCTATCCAATATTATTCTTTACAGCATTGAACTTTGCTTTCACCACCAGATACAACCACAACTGGGTGTCATTTCCGCTTTGGCTCAGGCTCTTCATTCTTTTTGGAGCTATTTTTCTGTCTTCCCCAATAGTATATTGGCCGGCTACTGTCCTGGGGGGTTGAGCTTTCAGGTTATGTCTTTTTGCCTTTTCATACTGCTCATGGTGTTCTCAAGGCAAGAATACTGAAGTGGTTTGCCATTCCCTCCTCCAGTGGACCACGTTTTTCAGGCCCTAATTAACAGGGACATGTCCTTTAGCCGCTCAGCGTAGCTGGATGACATGCTCAGTGCCCTGGCTGTCCCACTGCTACTCCACAGTGAACATTTAAACCTTCACGGGCCATCAGGTGTCGGTCAGTCTGTGTCTGGGGGTTGAGGCAAAGGCCCTGCTGAAGTGGTTGGGAAGTGGGTCCAGAGAAGGCTGGAGCTGATGTTGGAGGACTCCCAGGAGCAGAGGGCACTCTCCTTCACCACTGCCACTGGCCACCCTGGAGCCAAGAGTCCACCATGGAGCTGATCCGCTGCCTGCTTCTTCATATTTATATTCCTGATGCTTTGATGATCAATTTCCCACTGTAGGGGGCCCAACTGGATCCCTAGTTGGGGAACTGAGATCCGTAACATGCGTGGCATGGGCAAGAAAAAAGAACTGAAAGTTTATACCTTTTGACCATTGGACATAATTTACTGTATTGAAGTTCAATTTATGTATATTCTCATATATGATTAGCATTTTTATGTTGTGTTTAAGAAGTATTTTTGCTTGTTGAGGTCACAAAGACATTCTCAAATATTCTTAGTAAATTCTAGAAGCTTTAGGTTTTTGTCGATTTTCCAGTCTTGTAGAAGAGAGCACCGTAGGTGTGTTGACTGGAGACTGTCTTTGATGGGTATTTTGTGACTGGAGGGGCAAGAAGAAGAGGGTGTCAGAAATATAGTGGGGAGAACATTCACTTAGGCCCTTTTCCTTTCACGCCTGTCAGTCCAAGACGTGTGATCCTGAAGGATGTCTTCATTTCCCCCTCAAATATGTTGCCCATTTGTCAGTCAAAGTGAGACAGCTGTGTCCTCATGAAAGAGCCCTTAGGTTATGATTCTGAGGATAATGCATGTGTGGGCCTTGGGAGTGGGGTGGGTTGCGTTGCCCCCTACATTGGCTTCCATGGAGCCTTATCATGTTCATTAGTGCTCATTTGCATGTACCCTTGCAGCCTGTTTCCATAAAAATACATGATAGAGCACCCACAAAGTGCTTGATATTAGATATGCAAAGCTGACAGTCATTTTAAGGAAATCAGACTGAATGAGATGGAGACATAAGTGCATGATTGCAATGTGGTATCACCTGTGATAGCAACATAAACAAGGGGCCTGGGGAACAAAATATAGGAGCTTCTACCTCTAATGATGGCACATAGCTGATTCTCCAAGTTGGTGACATTTTTGTTGAATCTCAAAAGCTGTGTGTAGAGTTCAACAAATAACAAGGGCAGAAAGATGCCTGTCTAGCAAACATTGTCAGAATCATTGGTGTTTGAGAGACCATGGGGGTGTTGAAGGGCCCTTGAACTTTTGTTTGCTTTTGGAGCATCTTGTGCATTTAGGTAGAAGCAGGAGCCGAAGCTGGAAATACCTACAGGAAGCAGGGTAAGCAGGGACATTTCCATTCTGTCCAGGATGTAGATTTCATGTTGTAGAAGATGTGACTCATCAGAGGATTTTGAACAGAGGAGTGACCTGATCAGCTTTGATGTTTCTATAATGTATAGCCAGGCGGAGGACACGGATCCAAGAGCAGGGAAATTAGGGGCAGGGAGGTAATGAGGTAGGTGTAAAGTTGCAGATGTGAAATGCTGAGGACCTGAGCCAGGGTGTTCAAGGACAATAAGAGAGAGAATTAGCTTTGTTTTGCTCAGCTGGAGTTTTAGATCTAGAGATATGTAGATGGAGACATGCGGTGGCAGTTGCATATGGGGTTTCAAGCACAGAAAACATGGACCTGACTTCTGAGATTTAGGAGTTTCTTGACAATGTATGATTATGCTGATACTAGCAAAAGTCATCAGGAGACTGTGGTGTGGACAGAACTCTGGGGAATAGCATTTGGGGGAATCAGTTGAGGGAAATGGGTGAGCTAAAAGGCCTGAGAATAAATGTGAAGGAAGGTGGAAAGGAATTCAGGCGAGAACATGATTTCAGAATCCACTGGAGGGAGGCTTTTTGGCAGGGGAGTGGTCAAGGCCAAGAAGGAGGAGGACCAAAGATTCCAGGGGATTTAAAGATTAAGATCTCCATGTGTCCACAGCCAACCCCTCACTGTGTCTGCTCTCTGCCCCCCAGCACTGCATCGGTGGAGGAGGATTCTTCCCAGAGGGCAATCCTGTGCAGTGTGGGGATTTCTCCTCCTTTGACTGGGATGGATACGGAACTCACCGTGGTTATAGCTCCAGCCAGGAGATCACTGAGGCAGCTGTGCTCCTGTTCTACCGCTGAGACCTGAGTGTATGAGACGTGGAACCCAGCTCCTAAGTCCAGAAACTCAGAGATGGAAAAATGTTTCCATTTTCTCCAACAAGGAAAGGAGAATAAATTGCATCATCTGTGACTCTTAAGTCTTTTTGAGTTCTTTTTACAAATTAACTGACACCTGGAGGATGTATTAAAATAATGCCTCTTATTCTGGTGATTTTTGATTTAGACTTTCTGAGTTGGGAACTTTTAGTCTCAGCTCCCAGAACATAAGTTTGCCCCTCTTTCTAGGCAAATCCTGAGTGAGACTGAGGAGCAAGGGAAAGTTTTTCTCATTAATTTTCCCTACCATATTGTTATTGGCTAATCAAATCAAGCTCTCAAAGGAAACATAATGAAGAAAAGATGAATATTATTTAGATTCAGTAGGAAAAAAGTAGAGTTGGGTAGTTGAGACTACCCATTTCCTTTATTTCTCTAGCTTTGACAGTTAAGACGTTATCCCTAATATGATTCTAGTATGAACTGCAATGTGTGTGTGTTGGGGAGGGTTGTCTCAGCTCCAAGAAATGCACTGACAACTAGGTGGAGGTCCTACAATTCAACTCAATGTTGACCCAATCTACTATGAGAAATCCTCAGATCCCACATGTGATGGCTCAGTCCTATACATCTGCCCCTTGGATCCCCCACTTCAGACACAAGTTGCAAGTCTGGAAGGACCGGCTATATATTTGAGGGTCCAATGAATCCCTTCTTTGGTTTAACTAATTTGTTAGAGTGGCTCGCAGAACTGAGAAACAACTGGTGATTGGTTTATTATAAAAAGATAAAAAGTGGGAACTGCCCTATGTAAGAGATGCTTAGGGCACAGTATGCGGACAGTGTAAGGAGACTCCATGCCCTCTCAGCGTATCACCAACCCCGATTCACCATCTGTTCCCCAGTCCAGAAACCCTCTGAACCCACTTCTTTGGTTTTCTTTTTCTTTTTCTTTTTAACAAAGGCTTCATTACATAGGCATGATTGATTTAGTCATTTGCCAGGGCAGTTGTTTCCATCTCCAGCCCCTCTTCCCTCCAGGAGGGTCAGGGTTTGTAGTACTGATAGTTCTAACCCTTTAATCCTGTGGTTAGTCACTTGGCAACTAGCCTACTTACTTAGGTGTGATCCAAAAGTGACTTCGTTCACTTAACACAAAAAACTTTTTTTTTTTTTTCCGCCCTGATCACTTAAGAAATCCAAGAGTTTTAGGAACTCAGTGCCAGAAACACAATGAAAACAAAATTTATACTTAGTGTAAATCAATATCACACTCCCCAAGGATGTGAATGGCAGGATCTGGGCTCCCATCTTCAGTTGCTTGTTCAAAAGCAGAGCCACACATTGAATTAGGTCTCAGTGTATCATCTGTACAATGTGAATTCAATGACAACAGTTCTGGCTATGAGCAGAGTGCACATATTTTATTCTATTTTGTTCAAAACACAAATCTGATCATAACATTCCTCACCTCCCATCACTGTACTCTTTCTCCATTGCTCCTTGTGGCTTAGAGCAGTGGTTCTCAAATAGGGTGGGAGATGGAGGAGACGAGGGTGCTGTTGTCTCTCAGGAGGACTGCTAGATTTAGCAAATAAAAATATAGGAGACTCACCTACACTTTATTTCAGATAAATAATGAATAATGGTTTTAATATAAATGTGTCACCTGCAATATTTACCTGGAGACCCTACCCCCAGTGAACTCCTGGGAACATTTGGAGACATTTTCATGACTGGGCAGTGATGTTGGGGGGCTGGAGTGCCACTGGATAGAGGCCACGGCTGCTGTGAAACACCATCCATTGCCCGGGACCCCTCCCTCAAATGGAGAGTGATGTGATCTGAAATGTCAATAGTGTGTTTGAGAAACCCTGTACACAGGACTTGTTTTATTTGTAGAGTACTGACATTCTGAGTTTCTGAACATTTGTAGCTGAGGGCAGAAAGAAAAATTTAAGAAAATGTGTTTAATTTAAAAATTTCACAAAAATCTATTTCATTATCAGCCCCAAGTATTTAATAATTTTATGCATTTAAATTGATGAAATTGAGATTCGTATTCTAAGAGAAGTCAAGAAAATTTAAGCATAAAAATTTCTCCACCCCTTGGCCTCCTTGGTCTCCTCTACTGTGCATTTGTTGGGGTCCTTTAATGGACCAGAACCTTGTGGTACGGCGTCGACGATAAGAAAGTGAAAGAGAGAAAGAGGCTGATATCCCTTGGTTTACACAGAGGACCAATAAAGTCCTTGACACAGGACTTGCATCGTTCACAAAGGCACCAGGCGCCCTCTCGAGGGGGTCTTAGAAGCCCGGGCAGAAAAGTGAGCACGACGGGTCTCCACGCTCCAGAGAGTCAGCCAGAAAAAGAGAGAGAGAGAGAGAGAGAAAGAGAGAGAGAGAGAGAGACGAAAAAGACCTGGCGACCTAAGCTCTGATGGAGCAAAGGTGCTTTAATGATTTTTCTATGAGTATATATAGGCTGCAGTACAAGAAACTTCTTTCGGGAATGACAGAGATCAGAAAACCAAATGTACAGCAACTGTTACCAATGGAACAAGGGCTAATGTTAGTCACAAGGTCAGGAGACAATCCATATCTCAAGAAAGGGGAAGGAGATTAAGATGTTTTGTCCTAAGGAGAATGTTTACTAAAGGAGACTCATGCTTGCCTCACACAATGACCTCAGTCCCCGGGAGCAGCGTGCTGTTCCGCTTGAAGAGGGACAAAGGACTCATGAGAGACAGCACGTAGGAATCCTCCCGTCAAACATTCCCTGACAGTGTATCTGCCTTATTCATCCCCCAGACCTCTGTACTGGCAGAAGTACTTGCCCAGTCATAAACAGCACCATTTTCCTAGCACCAAGGCAACTCCTTAATAGGCCACATTCCTTCTTGAACTCGTAAGGGGTCACCATGACCCATCACTTTGCACTTAGAGATCAGGATTTTGCAAACTCTCTACATCACTTAATGTACAGCCGTCTGTCTTATAAACCTATATAGGACTTCCCTGGTGGGCCAGTGGTAAAGAATCTGCCTGCCAATGCAGAGGACATGGGTTTGATCTCTGCTCCAGGAAGATTTCACTTCCCATGGGGCAATTAAGCCATGTGCCACAACTACTGAGCCCAAGCTTTGGAGCCTGGGAGCTGTCCCTTCTGAGCCTGACTGCCACAACTGTTGAAGCCCGCATGCCCTAGAGCCCATGCTCCACAACACGAGAGGCCATCACAATGAGAAGCCTGTGCACCACCACTAGAGAGTAGCCCCCACTGGCCACTGCAACTAGAGAAAGCCTATGAGCAGCAACCAAGGCCCAGCACAGCCAAAATAAATAAATAAATGAAAAAGAAAACCTATATAACTAGGCGTGGACCTCTAACTGGTAGAACAGTTCTTGGAGCTTTTTGACAGGCTGTTCCTGAGTTACCATCCTCAGTTTAGCTTGTATAAAACTCCATTTCTTTCATAGATCATCTGATTAATTTCTTCATTGACTAAATAATGCTTAGGTGACTGGAGGACTACAGCCTTGGTAACTAGATAGATAATTTCTATTTAGCTAGATAGCCATTTTACTTAAAATTGCCCACACTTTTAAAATACAGTTCTTTTGTAGATTATCCTTTATTTTGATGACTGGGGATCAGGAGAGGGAGAATGAAGCCTACTGGCCACAGGGGAATTGTATCAAGACCCATCTTCTGATATCTCTTCCTAGAAGTTTCTGCATTTAGATAAGCCTCCCACCCCGGAGAAACTCCAAGTTCGTGGCCTCCAACAGTAATGCTCCTCCTGTTAACCAGGAGACACGTCAGCTTCACACCAAACACACTGTCTAAATGTAGCCCATTCCATTTGAACCAGAATAGTTGACTTTTGCAGAAACAGAAGTAATGGGATGCAGCTGACATTTAGCTGGAATACCCAAATGAGTGCAGCTGATACCTAATATCCAAGCAACATTCACTCGACTGTCAAGATCTTTGTATTCTTTTTGTTAAACTGATCCTCCAAATTCTGTCCCTTGAATCACTCCATAGCATGTATCTGAAAGTCCCCAGTCCTGTAACGCACTGCAACCTTGTCAGGTTGGACTTGGCACTGTACCAGGTCACAGGCTGGAACCCAGCAAGCCAGCCCTCATAGTCAAAGACAGCTGAACCATGGGTTGCAGGTCCAGCCAAATCCAAGTTAATATCAAGTTAATATCACAACCAAGGTTTATTGACTCTCTTGTAAGAAGACTTGATTTTACCATTTTTCTTTACTGTGTTAGTGAGAGAAGGTAGTACCAAACTCAGATTCAAACCTTGACAAATCTGGTCTTCATTTTAATTTGATTCTGCTCTCAGTTGCATTGTTCTGTGATAGGTGATACAGTGTATGTATTTGATTCTAAGCTGCCAGGCACTTGACCTGTGTTTGTGTTAGATGATCCAAATGTTGAGAATGTTGTGTCAGTGTGTGATTTTGCTTTCACATCCAGACAACCCCAAACCAATCCTTCCTTGAAAATGTCTCTGGCAGTTTTCCAATGACACCTCCTGACAGAGGAGTACACATCGTTTACACACAGCTCACTGTGTAGGTCTCAATGGCAAGCCAGTGAGAAGAGGTCATCTGGTGTCTACTGAGGGGGAAGCTGCAGCCACAGCTGAGGCCGTGGGCTTGTTATGGGTTGGGTGGCAGCTGTCCTGGCTGGAGGGTGAAGTGAAAGTCTTGTAGTTGTTCTTGGCTAAACCTGATTTGTATGGTAGTTAATCAGCCACTATTTATGTACAGTTGACCCTTGAACTATGTGTGGGTTGTGGGCCAACTCTCCCCACAGTCTAAAATCTACATATAAATTATAGTTGACCATCTGTACCCATAGCACCTCCATATCCAAGGTTCCTCTGTGTTTATGGCCAGCATCTGCAGATTCAATGAGTCACAAATTGTGTAGTCTATATTATTTAATATTTGAAAAAAAAATCCATGTGTAAGTGGACCGGTCTAGTTCAAACCTGCTTTGTTCTAGGGTCAATTGCTTTTATCCGCCCCCTAGTATCTTCTCTTTTTTTCCATCTCTTTATTAAATTTTTGTTCTTTACTAGCTCATTCCTGATTTTCTTTACTGCTCACTTATTTTTCCTTTCTCTACTTATTTTCGTTACTTCTCGCCTTATTTCTCTCTCCTCGCGTCAAGGTGATGCTGAACCAAGACCGAGTCTTCTGCCTTGTGTGCAGAAAAACCTATCTACCGACACGGGGTTATGGTGAAGGGAAACACAGCGTTTACTGTAGGTGGCAGCAACCATGAGCTCGTTTTCTAAGTCTGTCCCTTCCTATTTTGTAAATAAGTTCATCTGTATAATTTCTTTTTAGATTCCACATATAAGGGACATGATATTTCTCCTCTTCTGTCTGACTTACTTCACTCAGTATGACACTCTCTAGGTTCATCCATGTTGCTGAAAATGACATTGTTTCATTCTTTTTAATGGCTGAGTAATATTCCATTCTGTGTGTGTGTGTGTATACATATATATGTATGACATCTTATATATATATATCATATATATATATATATATTTCACATCTTCTTTATCCATTTCTCTATGGATGGACATTTAGGTTTTTTCCATGTCTTTCCAATATTGTGTAGTTTTGGCTCGTTTATCATAGACTAATTTAATCTGATTAATTAGATTGACTATAGGTGCATGAGTATATTTCTAGGTTTCCTATCTTGTTCCGTTGATCTATGTTTCTATTTTTGTACCAGTACCATACTGTTTTGATGACTATAGCTTTGTAGTATAGTCTGAAGTCAGGGAGCCTGATTCCTACAGCTCCATTTTTCTTTTTTCAAGATTGCTTTGGCTATTTGGGGTCTTATGTGTTTCCATATAAATTTTGACACTTTTTTTTTTTGGTTCTAGTTCGGTTAAAACTGCCACTGGTAATTTGATAGGGGTTGCTTTGAATCTGTAGATTTCCTTGGGTAGTATAGTTATTTTGACAATATTTTGATTCTTCCAATCCACGATCTTGGTGTATCTTTCCATCTGTTAATGTCTTTTTGGATTTTTTCCATCAGCATCTTATGGTTTTCAAAGCACAGGTTTTTGTCTCCATAGGTAGGTTTATTCCTAAGTATTTTATTCTTTTTGATGCAATGGTAAGTGGAATTGCTTCTCAAATTTCTCTTTTTGATCTTTTGCTATTCAGTTCAGCTTAGTTCAGTCACTCAGTCATGTCCGACTCTTTGCGACCCCATGAACCACAGCATGCCAGGCCTCCCGGTCCATCACCAACTGCCGGAGTTTACCCGAACCCATTTACAGGAATACAGTAGATTTCTGTGTATTAATTTTGTAGCCTGCAACTTTACCAGATTCATTGATGAGCTCTGGTAGTTTTCTGGTAGCATCTTTAGAATCTTCTATGTATAGTATCATGACCTCTGCAAACACTGACACTTCATCTTCTTCTTTTTCAATTTGGATTCCCTTTACTTCTTTTTCTTCTCTGATTGCTATAGCTAGACTTCCAAAACTGTGCTGAATAAAAGTGATGAGAATGGACATCCTTGTCTTGTCTTGTTCCTGATCTTAGAGGGAATGTTTTCAGCTTTTCACCACTGAGTATGACACTAACTCTAATTCAAGAAAATTAGAGATACCAAGGGAACATTTCATGCAAAGATGGGCTCAATAAAGGACAGAAATGGTATGGACCTAACAGAAGCAGAAGATATTAAGTAGAGGTGGCAAGAATACACAGAAGTAATACAAAAAAGATCTTCATGACCCAGATAATTACGATGGTGTGTTCACTCACCTAGAGCCAGACATCCTGGAATGTGAAGTCAAGTGGGCCTTAGAAAGCATCACTAGGAACAAAGCTAGTGGAGGTGATGAAATTCCAGTTGAGCTATTTCAAATCCTAAAAGATGATGCTGTGAAGGTGCTGCAGTCAATATGCCAGCAAATTTGGAAAACTCAGCAGTGGCCACAGGACTGGAAAAGGTCAGTTTTCACTCTAATCCCAAAGAAAGGCAATGCCAAAGAATGCTCAAACTACTGCACAATTACACTCATCTCACACACTAGCAAAGTAATTCTCAAAATTCTCCAAGCCAAAAAAAAAAAAAAAAAAAAAATTCTCCAAGCCAGGCTTCAACAATATGTGAACTGTGAACTTCCAGATGTTTAAGATGGATTTAGAAAAGACAGAGGAACCAGAGATCAAATTGCCAATATCTGCTGGATCATTGAAAAAGCAAGAGAGTTCCAGAAAAATATCTATTTCTGCTTTATTGACTACGCCAAAGCCTTTGACTGTGTGGATCACAATAAACTGTGGAAAATTCTGAAGGAGATGGGAATACCAGACCACCTGACCTGCCTCTTGAGAAATCTGTATGCAGGTCAGGAAACAACAGTTAAAACTGGACATGGAACAACAGACTGGTTCCAAATAAGGAAAGGAGTACATGAAGGCTGTATATTGTCACCCTGCTTATTTAACTTATATGCAGAGTACATCATGAGAAACGCTGAGCTGGATGAAGCACAAGTTAGAACCAAGATTGCTGGGAAAAGTATCAATAACCTCAGATATGCAGATGACACCACTTATGGCAGAAACTGAAGAAGAACTAAAAGCCTCTTGATGAAAGTGAAAGGAGAATGAAAAAGTTGACTTAAAGCTGAACATTCAGAAAACTAAGATCATGGCATCTGGTTTCATCACTTCATGGAAAATAGATGGGGAAACAGCGGAAACAGTGGCTGACTTTATTTTTTTGGGCTCCAAAATCACTGCAGATGGTGACTGCAGCCATGAAATTAAAAGACACTTGTTCCTTGGAAGGAAAGTTAAGACCAACCTAGATAGCATATTAAAAAGCAGACATTACTTTGCCAACAAAGGTCCATCTAGTCAAAGCTATGGTTTTTCCAGTAGTCAGGTATGGATGTGAGAGTTGGACTATAAAGAAAGCTGAGCACTGAAGAATTGAAGCTTTTGAACTATGGTGTTGGAGAAGACTCTTGAGAGTCCCTTGGACTGCAAGGAGATCCAACCAGTCCATCCTAAAGGAGATCAGTCCTGGGTGTTCATTGGAAGGACTGATGCTGAAGCTGAAGCTCCTATACTTTGGCCACCTGATGCGAAGAACTGACTCCTTGGAAAAGACTCTGATGCTGGGAAAGACTGAAGGTGGGAAGAGAAGGGGACAACAGAGGATGAGATGGTTGGATGGCATCACCAACTCAATGGACATGAGTTTGAGTAAACTCCGGGAGCTGGTGATGGACAGGGTGGCTTGGCGTGCTGCAGTCCATGGGGTCACAAAGAGTCAGACATGACTGAGTGACTGAACTGAACTGAACTGATGATGCTAGCTGTAGGTCTGTCGTATATGGCCTTTATTATGTTAAGCTATGTACCCTCTAGGCCCACTTTCTGGAGAGTTTTTATCATAAATGGGTGCTGAGTTTTGTCGACAGCCTTTTCTGCCTCTATTGAGATGATCATGTGGTATTCTTCAAACTGTTGATATGGTGTATCACATTGTCTGATTTGCAGTTGTTGAAAATTCCTTGCATCCCTGGGATGAATCCCACTTGATCATGATGTATGACATTTTTAATGTTTGTTGGATACAGATTGCTAGTATTTTGTTGAGGATTTTTACATCTATCTTCATCAGTGATATTAGCCTCTAGTTTTCTTTTTTTGTGGTATCTTTGTCTGGTTTTGATATCAGGGTGATGGTGGCCTCATGAAATGAATTGGGAAGTTTTCCTTTCTCTGCAACTTTTTGGAACAGTTTTAGAGGGATAAATGTTTGATAACTCTTCCCTAAGTGTTTGATAAAATTCACCCATGTAGCCATCAGGTCCTGGACTTCTGTTTGTTGGGAAGTTTTCAATCACAGTTTCAATTTCAGTGCTTGGTCTGTTCATATATTTTCTATTTCTTTCTGGTTCAGTCTTGGGAGACTGTACCTTTCTAAGAACTTGCCCATTTCTTCCAGGTTGTCCATTTTGTTGACATACAATTGTTCACAGTAGTCTCTTATTCTTGGTATTTCTATGGAGTCAGTTGTAACTTACCCGTTTTCATTTCTAATTTTACTGAACTGAGTCCTCTCCCTTTTTTTCTTGATGAGTCTGGCTAACGGTTTATCAGTCTTGTTTATCTTTTCAGAGAACTAGCTTTTAGTTTCATTGATCTTTGCAATTGTTTTCTTTGTCTCCATTTCATTTAGTTCTACTCTGATATTTATGATTTCCTTCCTTCTACTTGTTTTAGGTTTTGTTTGTTCTTCTTTCTCTAGTTGTTTTAGGTGTAAGGTTAAGTTGTTTGTTTCAGATTTTTCTTAGGGTAAGATTGTATGGCTATAAACTTCCTTCTTCGACCTGCTTTTGCTGCATCCCGTAAGTTTGGGACCATTTAGCTTTTGTTTTAATTTGTCTCTAGGCATTTTTTATTCCTTCAGTGATCCAGCGGTTGTTTAGTAGCATGTTGTTTAGCAGCCACAAGTTTGTATTTCTCAGAGTTTTTTTCTTGTGGTTTATTTATAATCTCATAGCATTGTCATCAGAAAAGATGCTTGATATGATTTTGATTTTCTTAAATTTACCAATCACCTTGTGGCCCAGCATGTGGTCAATCCTGGAGAATGTTCCACGTGCACTTGAGAATAATGTGTAGTCTGTTGCTTTTGGATGGAATGCTCTATCAATATCAATTAAGTTCAACTCAGTAACCAGAGATTAAATAGCTAACATCCGGTGGATCATAGAAAAAGCAAGAGAATTACAGGAAAACATGTACTTCTGCTTTATTGACTATGCTAAAGCCTTTGCTGCGTGGATGAAAACAAACTGTGGAAAATTCTTAAAGAGATGGGAATACCAGACTACCTGACCTGCCTCCTGAGAAATCTGTATGCTGGTTAAGATGCAACTGTTAGAACCAGATATGGAACAATGGACTTATTCAAAATTGGGAAAGGAGTACATCAAGGCTGTATATTGTCACCCTGCTTATTTAACTTATATGCAGAGTACATCATGCGAAATGCTGAGCTGGGTGAGGCACAAGCTGGAAACAAGATTGCTGGGAGAAATATCAATAACCTTAGATATGCAGATGACATCACACTTATGGCAGAAAGAAAAGAGAAACTAAAAATCCTCTTGATGAAAGTAAAAGAGGAGAAAAAAAAGAAAGTAAAAGAGGAGAGTGAAAAAGCTGGCTTTAAACTCAACATTCTAAAAACAAAGATCATGGCATCCATCCTGTCACTTCTTGGCAAACAGATGGGGAAACAAAGGAAACAGTGAGAGACTTTATTTTCTCGGGCTCCAAAATCACTGCAGATGGTGACGTCAGCCATCAAATTAAAAGACGCTTGTGCCTTAGAAAAAAAGCTATGACAACATAGACAGCATATTAAAAAGCAGAGACGTTACTTTGCAGACAAAGGTCCATCTAGTCAAAGCTATGGTTTTTCCAGTAGTTATGTATGGATGTGAGAGTTGGACCATAAAGAATGCTGAGCACTTAAAAACGGATGCTTTTGAACTGTGGTGTTGAAGAAGACTCTTGAGAGTCCCTTGGACTGCAAGGGGATCAAACCAGTCAATCCTAAAGGAAATCAGTCCTGAATATTCATTGGAAGGACTGATGCTGAAGCTGAAGTTCCTATACTTTGGCCACCTGATGTGAAGAACTGACTCATTGGAAAAGACCTTGATGCTGGGAAAGATTGAAGGCAGGAGGAGAATGGGACGATGGAGGGCAATCGATGTTTGCGTGGCATCACTGACTCAATGGACATGAATTTGAGCAATCTCTGGGAGATGGTGAAGGACAGGGAAGCCTGGCATGCTGCAGTCCATGGGGTCTCAAAGAGTTGGACAGGACGGAGTGACTGAACAACAACAATGAAATTGAAAATAAAAAGAGACCAGGGATGGTATAGTATTATCAGATAAATTAGACTTAAAATTTTGTAAGAGGCAAAGTACATTATATATTAATAATGGTTCAATATGGCAAGAAGATACAGCAATTATAAACATTTATGCAACTAACAAAAGACTTTTAAAAAATATAAAGCAAAGATGGACATTATTGAAAGAAGAGATAGTTGTATAATAAGCGTGTAACCCCAAAGAGAAAGGGGCAGGAAACTTTTCTCAAAACTGTAACTGCCCCTGCATTCTCCTTCTAAGGGGTGAAGGAGCTTTCCCTTATCTTTCTCTCCTTCCATGAGCTTCTTGGAATGAAGAGTTCCCTGCCAAGTTGGGATCTTTTCTTGTATTAAGTTCTCTAGGGTTTCTTCTGTGTCTTTTAGGAGGAAAGCTTAGTGGTGCCTCTGACCAAATACTTGCCCAATAGAGATGAGGACTTCGGTTTTCTCAGGGCTAGATTAGCCTCAGCACAGATTCATAAACTTACCACTTACATAAAATTCACTTACTTCCATGGGGAACAATATAAAGTTACTGAATTTGTCAGTTAAAGACTGAGAAGCTAAAATTGAACATCTATAATCCATATCATTTTATATGAAAGACATTAAAAAATTTTATTTGAGTATAGTTGATCTACATTGTTGTGTTAGTTTAGGTGTACAGCAAGGTGGAAAGAATTTAAACACTAACAAAATAGAAAGGCCATAACCACAGAATAAATATACTTCTTTAGCTTGAATATATCTAGTTCTTGGGAAAAGAATTATTTATGTTGCATGTCAACCAATTGACATATTACCTGCCACAATCTTTAGATGACATTTTGTGAATATTTGATTCAGCTTAAATTCCCCTTAAAATCTAAATATTTGATATTGTTCTTACACTGGAGTCAATGATTTCTTTGAGAAAGTAGATTTACCTCCTTTTCCCCATGACAGGATCAACCACTTCCTCCAGTATATTTTCATAATTTTGAGGCAAGCCTTTATTAAACAACTGATAACATTGTATTCAAATGTTTATTTTTCTCTTATAGCAATTCCCAGGAAAGGGTTGATGGCTTCCCATATCTGTAAGCTAATATTTTCTATTTTGAGAATGTTAAGGAAATGAATTACTCAATAGAACCAGATTAATTACAAAAGAAAAAGACTGAGGCGTCTCGGAGTAAGAATATTTAGCAATTGCAATAACAGACTATATGTAGGTCTAACCTGGGTCTGCCACCGTGCTGTGACTACAAAACAAGCTTTCAGTACCCCATTGTTGCTGGTGTTCAGTCACTAAGTCGAGTCTGATTCTTTGCAACCCCAAGGACAGCAGCAAGCCATGCTTCCCTGTCCCTCACTATCTCCCAGAGTTTGCTCAAACTCATGTCCATTGGGTTGGTGATGCCATCCAACCATCTCATCCTCTGCTGCCCTCTTCTTCTTCTGCCTTTAATCTTTCCTAGCATCAGGGTCTTTTCCAGTGAGTCCACTGTTCCCATCAAGTGGCCAGAGTATTGGACCTGCAACCTTCACCATCAGTCCTTCCAATGAACATTCAGGGTTGATTTCCTTCAGGATTGACTGGTGATCTCCTTGCTGTCCAAGGGACTCTCAAGAGCCTTCTCTAGCACCACAATTCAAAAGCATCAATTCTTTGGCTCTCAGCCTTCTTTACAAAACAAGCTTTCAGTATCCCAGTACACTGTGATATTCTGTAACGTTGAAATGCTAGTGTCCTTACTGGGATAAAATCAGGATGGGCTTTTAAGTGAGAATAGATACGATGACATTTTTTTTTTGGTGACTTTTTTTTAAAGGAGTGTAGAATTATTCAATTTGAAAATTTAATGCAAAGTGATCCTCAAGATATATACTGTTACATAAATTCAGAATTCATAGTTTTTAAAAAGACAGTAACAGATGTTATTATACCCCAAATATTAGGATTTTGGATATTAGGCACACTTTATTTCTGAATGTCAGCACATGCCAAACCTGTACTACAGACACAACCCCTCCTTCCCTGGCCGAGGTTTTCGGACTTTTTATGGTGTCATCTGGTAGTTACACATCCTTCTGGTAGAGGTCACTGAATATGCCTTTGGCCACGTATTCTCAATTGTCCCATGTTAGAAACAGTATTCAGCAGAGGATGCCATTTGTTGATGGCCAAAGAGTGAACATCTGGAAGGTGACTCAATCCAAATGTATTGCTTTATTCCCCCAAATTTTACTAGTCAGATTTTAGAAGTTTGATATCATGTAGGAACAATATTTCTCAGCTGCTAGGCTGGGTCTGGGTAACTAGCCAGTTTATTTTACACGGAATATGCTGTCTTAGTCACTCAGTCGTGTCTGACTCTTTGTGACACTGTGAACTTTAAGTGTCACAGGCTTCTCTGTCCAAGGGGATTCTCCAGGCAAGAATACTGGAGTGGGTTGCCATACCCTCCTCCAGGGGATCTTCCTGACCCAGGGATCGAACCCAGGTCTCCCACATGGCAGACAGATTCTGTACGGTCTGAGCCCCCAGAGACGCCCTATACATGGGGCACCAAACAGTGAAACTCTTGCTCTTTACTGAGGTGAATATGGAAAAATATTTTGGGAGCTATTATGTGTGCCCTTGTTGAAGATGATTTGTGAAGAAAATTTTCCACACTGTTTGCCTGCTGAAGACCCAGAATCTGTATTCCTTTCATTTTTCCTTGCAAAACAGGCCAGTTTTTCTCCCAGACCCTCTCATTTGTAATATAGAACCGAGTCAGCTGACATGCAGTGCTGACATTGTTTCCGAGGCCTTCCTTTAAGGCCCCAGTGCAGTCTGTACATCTCACACCTCCTGAGATACCACAGGCAGCACATTTAACATTTCCCCTAAAACAGAACACAGAACGCCATCCTTCCAACCTCCAAGATTAGTTTCCTCCTCAGACATAAACGTACCACCAAGCCAGGGCTCCGTATTTGCCTTGTTTCCTGAGGCTGGAAAAAGGACGGTATGGACTTGTGCCCTGCCTGGTGAGGGCTTCAGCCTGAAACTGACCCTTCCTGCTCACCTCACTTGGCTAGAACAGGTCCCAGGGCCCATTTAGCTTCACAGAGGAGAGGGGCAGCCTTTCCTGTGCTCCAAACAGAGGGAATTAATCACAGTGAACAACCCAAATGACGGCCTGAGAAATCCCCTGATTAAGTGGTGTTAGTGGTCATTTCCCTATGGCTGTAGCAAACAGCAGAGATATATGGGCGATAGGTCAGTCCTCTCTCCATCTCTCCTTCCAACCCTGTCCTCTGTGAAAACAAATTCAGGTGGTTGTAATGTAGTAGAGTGCATGGGTAAGTGTAAGTTGTGAAGTCGCAGGCCTTGGACTAGATAGTGTTTTGTATGGGTGTAAGGCATTTGCTTTTCTCCGCACTGAACAAGCTGGAGGGCTCCTGCACCTTGGACACCAAAGAGATGTGGGGCTGGAGGCCCAGGAGTGAGAGGAAGCAGTGCCCTGAACATCAGCATCTGACGCCGAGAGCCAGCAGCAGAGGTGACAGAAATGAGGTATCAGTGGTCAGCCAGAGCCTGGGCAGTGGATAGAGCTGAAAGGAGTCAGGCTGACATGGGTATGGAATGGTGAAATCTAGTTGTATGCTATGATGAGCCTAGACAGTCTATTAAAAAGCAGAGATATCACTTTTCTGACCCTGTAGTCCATATAGTCAAATATGGTCAAATGTCCATATAGTCAAAGCTATGGTTTTTCCAGTAGTCATGTACAGATGTGAGAGTTGGACCATAAAGAAGGCTGAGCACTGAAGGATTGGTGCTTTTGAACTGTGGTGTTGGAGAAGGCTCTTGAGAGTCCCTTGGATTGCAAGGAGATCAAACCAGTCAATCCTAAAGGAAATCAACCCTGACTATTCATTGGAAAGACCGATGCTGAAGTTGAAGCTCCAATACTTTGGCCACCTGACGCAGAGAGCTGGCTCATTGGAAAAGACCCTGATGCTGGGAAAGGTTGAAGGCAGGAGGAAAAGGGGATGATGGAGGATGAGATGGTTGGGTGGCATCTCCGATTCAATAGAGATGAGTTTGAGCAAATTCTGGGAGATACTGAGGGACAGGGAAGCCTGGCTTGCTGCAGTTAATGGGCTCGCAAAGAGTTGGACATCACTGAGTGACTGAATAACAACAAGAACATCCCCTGGGGATTTTGGGCTTCAGTGTGGACAGGAAATCTCTTAATAATGGGAGGCAATGAAAGCCAGAGAAAATTCAGTCTGATGAATGCTGGCTGAGCCGAGTAGAACTCCCAGGCTAGCGGACCCTAGCAAAGTACCAGTTATATTAAAAGAATTAATGATGGAAGTTGATAATTGCACTGTGGTTAATATGAGAATATCTGTATTGGGAAAGACATACTTATCTAGGGAAAAGGCCTTCATATATGTAACTTATTCTCAATATGTTAAAGAAAGAAAGGCTGCGTGAGTTTTTGTACGCATATAGAGAGAAAGCATACATGATAAAGCAAATTGGGTAGAACACAAACTATCAATGAATCCAGGTAGAAGCTATATGTGTGTCTTTACACTATTCTTATTTTTGCAATATCCTGTAAATTTTCAATTACTTTAGCCTCCAAATTAAAACAGAATGACATGACAGTATGGCACATGTCATAACTAGGGTGACAAAGTCCATAGTAGGCCGGAGGAGTATCCATCAGCTTTGCCTGGGGGTAGGGGATTCAGGGCAGGCTTCATGGAGAGGTTTCAGGAGAGACTGGAAGGATGACGACCTAACAGGTGTGTGAGGCCCTGGAGCATCTGACTGAGGTGGGAGCAGGACAGGCTGCAGGGAAGAACCGTGAGGTCCCGTCCATCCTGAGAGTCTGTTACGGAGGGAACACTGTGTGTGCTCTGACCCAGCAGGGCTGGCCCTCCTCATGGCGAGTGTCACCTGTGTGCCCAAGAGCACTGCCTCCTGCCCCTCCAGCTGGTTACACAATCCTTCTCATTGCTGGGGGCCGAGGCCCAGGAACCTTCAAGGGAAGAAAGCCCGAGGGAGGGGCTTGCAGACCAAAGTGGGCTGGGATGGGCAGGCCCACATGCTTTGCTCTCCCCATAAAGGGTCAGCACTTCGCTCCTGTCAGGACTTTGCAGAGGCAGCAGCTCTGAGACTTCTCCGGCTGGGCGCTCTCCGCTCCTGGCATCTGTGAGGAAGGAAGGGGATAGCTCTCTGTGCTGTGAGGAAGCTGAGTCTGAGACAAGATCCGAGTGTGTGGGGAGCCACGATGTCAGCTCAGGTCTGATCTTGGCCTCAGGGATGCGGAGTTTCAGAGAAAGGAGCCTGTGGGCCCTTAAGGATTTGAGGGTTGGATGAGGTGGGGTCTATTCAAGGAGGTTCAAGAATGCTCAGAATCCCATCACTTTCCATTTGAGGTTTCCATATGCAGAAAGTTCAGAGATCATAATGGGAAGATGAAAAACGACGGATCAGCAAGGATGGAAGGGAGAGAAAGAATGAACCCGCCAATGATGTTCTGCACCTCCTTTCTTCTTTAGGGGCCAGGTGCCAGATTCTGCCTCCTGCTGTTCCTCTCTGTGGCCACCAGAGAGCGGGGTGCAGGTAAGTCACTCAGGAGCAGCAGTTTCATCAGCTACCCAGGTGTGCAGAGGAGGAGAGGGAGTGGAGCTGGTCTGGATGCTGAAGTCCTGGCCCAGAGGGGGAGGCATGGAGATGCAGAGAAGCCACACTTTGCAGCCAAATGAGCTGTGGCCTAGTGTTGATTGCTGGTCTCTCTGGATGTGTGGTCTGAAGCTAAGGCCTGTCCTGGAGCCCCAATCTGTGCCTCTGTGTGGCTGAGGGGGCTCAGAGGAGTCATAGTGACAAAGACTGCTTGCTTCCTTCTAGCTGCTCCTGCTCCTACGGCCTTGGCTTTGGGATTTCCAGAGGGTGCTTGGTGGTCAGGGCTGTGTCCAGGGAACATTCTTCCCTAATCCTCATCCTTACAATTCCATTTATCACAATAGGCATAAAGAGAATTTTCAAGTTTAATTAGTTGTGGAGAAGAATGCAAGTTAAGTCAAGTCTGTACTAGATGGTGGCTCAGCTAGTCTTAGCAGAGAAGACACTGACCTCTGTGGCTGCAAAGCCCAGTGATGAACTTGTGAAGGGGAAAGGAACTAGGAGTCAATGACCAGGAAGGCTGGAGTGAGCCGTACGACACCATTAATGAGAATTATCCTCACAGCCTCTACAGTGACCCCTTCTGTTGGGAAGTTCTTGGGGGACAAAACCTGTGCCCCTTTCCTGTCTTTCCTGCCCAGAAGCTGCAAGGAAATCAAAGAAAGTTGCCACAGTGCAGGTGGTGAGTAATAAACCAACTCAGCATCCTCTCCTTTTGGCCCCATTTTTGCTACAGATCCTGGTCATGGAGATCAAGAGGGGTGTGCCTACCACTCCTGTCTGCTCTGACTCCAGCTTGCAGCCTAGGAGACTTCCAGGGGGAATTTTGAGGCTTTTGGGTCCCATCTAGTTGTAGGAAACATGATCTTCTGAACACAGGGAGAATGTAGTGTTCCTGGTGACTCTTAGCTTGGCCAACAGAGCTCCGATGATTGTAAAAATTCTCTCCTTCTTGTAAGTAAGCTAAGTAGTAGAATACATGAGCCTCTAGAGTCAGAGACATAGAACTTTATTACTCACTATCACAGAAGTAGCCAGAGCATAGCTTTTTCCTGTGCTGTTTCTCTGGACCCGTCCCATCACAGTGATGTGAAGAGGTCCAGGAGATATCTGCACATGTAGTTTGTTTGCCAAAAGTGAACAGTGAAAATGAAGTTGCTCATTTGTGTCCAATTCTTTGTGACCGCATGGACTGTAGCCTGCCAGGCTTCTCTGTCCATGGAATTTTCCAGGCAAAGATACTGGAGTGGGTTGCCATTTCCTTCTCCAGGGGATCTTCCCAACCCCAGGATCGAATTCTGTCTCCCGCATTACAGGTTGACTCTTAACCCTCTGAGCAGCTCATAAATTTGGTTTGTCAAGCAAGTTGAGTCTTTTCTGATATTACAGTTTATTTTCTTTGGGGCTGAGAATGAGGAGGAACTCTGCACTTAGGGAATCTGAATCTCACAAAACAGGCAGTGACCATGCCTGCCCTTAGCTCTGAGTTGCAGAGGCCACATCCTGATGTGGACTTGAGATGTGGTCAGGTGCTGTTATCAGGCCTCGAGTGATCAGAAGGAGGCTCTATCCAGAGGGAGATACCATCTCTGTATTCTTGGATGTTTGCTGTATAGATCTCTGAAAAGGTAGCATGGAACAAAGGCAGTCAGTGTTTCTGTTCTTAGATGACCTATAGAGAATTGTCCTCAAGAAATGGGTGTGTGTAGGAGCCTTCAGGATGCATTTCTGACTTCCCAAATTCTTTCTGGTAATGGGGCCTGACAGGGACTCCCTGCTCTCAGACAGGGGGTCTCTGACTGGTTCCCTCTGCAGATGGCCTGTATCACCTCCGCACTGAGAAAGGTGTCGTCTACCAGACCTTCTGTGACATGACCTCTTGGGGCGGCGGCTGGACCCTGGTGGCCAGTGTGCATGAGAATCATTTATCTGGGAAGTGCACGGTGGGTGATCGCTGGTCCAGTCAGCAGGGCAACAGGGCTGACTACCCAGAGGGGGACGGCAACTGGGCCAATTACAACACGTTTGGGTCTGCAGAGGCGGCCACCAGTGATGACTACAAGGTGGGTGGCACTGAGCTTCCAGGTGGAAAGGGTGGGGATCGGGGTGTGGCTGGAGCAGAGCATATGGAAGAGAAGGCAAGAGATGGGGATGTGGAGGTGGGGCTGGAGAAGGACAGAAGTCCATGTCTTGAGTCACAGCTTCTTCCCGCCAAGGCTGTTTGTGTGGTGGGGCCTCATCCTCTGCTGGAGAGAGGTAGGGGTCTGAGCACTGCTGGGGACCTGTTCCCTGGAGCCCTGAGCTCTCAGCGCAAGGGAGGGCTGTGTGTGTGGGTCTTTGGCTGGAGGCACCTCCTGGGCTGGTGAGGCTGAGTGTGGGTCCCTCTGCAGAACCCTGGCTACTACGATATCCAGGCCCAGGACCTGGGCATCTGGCACGTGCCCAACAGGTCCCCCCTGCAGCACTGGAGGAACAGCTCCCTGCTGAGGTACCACACCAACACTGGCTTCTTCCGGAGACTGGGACATAATCTGTTTGGACTCTACCAGGTACATGGGGCTGTGGACAGGAGTTGGGGGCACTTCCTTTGGTGAACAGAGAGTCAATGTTTTGGATGAGGAGTAAGTCTGCTCTGTTCATTGCACTAGAAGGTGCCTCTGCTTGGCTTTCTCCTACCTCTGGGTCCCTGTGAACTAGTGCGCTGCCTCTCTCAGAGGAACTCTGAGCCAGGAAGTACAAGAGCCTAGGGGAGAGAAGAGGGTGGGTAAAGAAGGAGAATAACAAGGGTCTTGAGGCTGGTTAGGTTCTGAGCTATGAGTAGGGGTGGCAAAGAATCACTGTCATTTGGACTGTTGTCTGAATAATGCCACCCGAGGGCATTAAATCCTCTACTTCCCAGTACAGCAGTGTCTCTACTCTCCTCAATCTGTATTTTGGTTCCTGCAGAAATTCCCAGTGAAGTACGGAGCAGGGAAGTGCTGGACTGACAACGGCCCAGCCATTCCTGTCGACTATGACTTTGGTGATGCGGAGAAAACGGCATCTTATTACTCGCCAAATGGTCAGCGTGAGTATCTCCTTCCAAAACTCAGTCATCAGTCCTTCGCTGCACTCTTGGGGAAAGGGTAAATAACAACAATTAATGATGGCCAGCATTTGTGGAACACATATCAATACAACACACCAAACTCTTTTCTAGAAACTTGCCATGGTTTTGTGTCATTTAATCGTCCTGAAAAATCTATGGAGTTAGAATTACTGTCCTCTCCATTGTAGAGACTATAAAGCCAGACTTCTTAATCAATACACTGTGTGACATAATAGTTAAGGAAAGAGGCAAACTAATGTTCACAGGTGAGAACAACTTGGAAAGTAGTGAGAAAAATTTGTCTTTGTTATGATGGATTGCTGTTATTTGAAAGAAGACATTTTTTCAGCATGATAAAACAGGAGATGTGGGTTTGATACCTCAGTAGGGAAGGTCCCCTGGAGAAGGAAATCGCTACCTACTCCAGTATTCTTGCCTGGAAAATCTCATGGACGGAGGAACCTGGCGGACTGCAGTCTATGGCGTCACAAAGAGTCGACCACGAGTGAA
This sequence comes from Dama dama, assembly GCF_033118175.1. Taxonomy (NCBI): domain Eukaryota; kingdom Metazoa; phylum Chordata; class Mammalia; order Artiodactyla; family Cervidae; genus Dama; species Dama dama. The sequence goes on from NC_083700.1 coordinate 10,297,279, forward strand.
CTAAAGCCATAGAACATTAATGTTTGGTGGGAAAATGTGAAGCTTCAGTTCTTACATTTACTGTTTCAATGAGAGCAGGTAATGATAGGTAGGGCAAATAAAGTCATGGTAATTGGATAAGCAGTGTGCCAGCAGAAACCGACGGCTACTTCTGATTAGTGCATATTCCTGCTGGACCTCTGGAGGTCTTCCTGCTGATCTCTCAGTGGACTCTGATTTCTCCTATGAGCCCCAGGCAGACAAGTGACTCTTGTGAACACGAGCCTTCGTCCTGTTACTCCAGATGGAAGGAGGTTTCCTGCCAGCCAAGTTCAGAGCCAGGATGTAGGAGCCGCTGTCCACAGAACGGCTGGGTTTCATCCCCTAAGCTTGGAGTGCTAGGCTGTAACCTGACCTGTTGATTTAGGGAATCCCTGGGCTGGTCAAAGGGAAATTGTTTCCAGTTCATCTTTTAAATACTTAGGCCCTTCTCTGCCTCTTCTTTTCCAGAAGAATTTGTTGCAGGGTTTGTCCAGTTCAGGGTGTTTAACAATGAGGGAGCAGCCAATGCCCTGTGTGCTGGGATGAGAGTCACTGGCTGCAACACTGAATTCGTGAGTTTTGGGATGATCCCTGGCACGCGTGCGCATGTGTGTGTGTGTGTGTGTGTGTGCATGGGAACACTTGATTGGGATGTTCTAATGTATATCTCCTTGGCTTGCATTTTGTTCTTTTGCTGGTATTTTGTGGACATACTTTTAAAATTGCTACTATTGCTTTTAAACTGAGATTCAATGGACATAAAACATTTTATGAGCTTCAGGTATACAACATAATGATTCTATATTTTTATGTATTTTGAAATGATCATCACAGTAACTCTAGTCAACACCCACCACCACACATAGTTGCAATTGTCTTGTCTTGTGATAAAAAATTTCAATATCTACTCTCTTAGTAACTTTTCAGTGTACAAATCAGTATTATTAACTATAGTCACTAGTCTATACTTTACATCCCCAGGTCTTATTTTATAACTGAACGTTTGTACCTTTGACCAATGGATATAATTTCCTGTATTGAAGTCCAATTTATCTGTATTCTCATGTATGATTTGTACTTTGATGCTGTGTTTAAGAAGTATTTCCTTATGTCGAGATCATGATGATATTCTCACACATTCAATGTAGAAACTTTATGTTTTTATTTTTTTCCAGTGTTGAGAAGAGAGCACCATAGTTTGGTTAGTGGAGACTGTCTCTGAAGGACATTTTATGGCTGGGGGGCAGGAGGAAGAGAGTCAGAGCTCTAAGAACAAGAATGCTCACTCAGTACCTTTTCATTCCACACCTGTCAGTCTGAGAAACGTGACTGTGAAGTCAAGGACATCTTTACTCCCCCCTTCAGTTACCAGTTGTCCATTTCTCAGTCAAGGTGTAATAGCTGTGTCTTCATGAAAGGGCCCCTAGATTATGGTTTAGAGGATGATGTAGATATGGGCCCTAGGAGTAGGGTGGAGTGTGTTCTCCCTACACTGGCTTCCAAGGAGCCTTATCTTGCTCATTAATGCTCATTTGCATGTACCCTTGCAAGCACTGATTCCTTAAAATACATGCTAGAGAACCTACAAAGTGCAGCTATTAGAGATGCAAAGCTGACAGAGTCATCTTAAGGAACTCAGACTGAGTGGGAGAGAGATATAAATGCACAATTGCAATCTTATATGGTATCCTCTGAGATAGCAACATAAACAAGAGGCTCTGGGGACACAATACAGGAGCTTCTACCTCTGCTAATGGCACTCAGTTGATTCTGAAGAAAGGTGACATCTTTGCTGAATCTCAAAAGATGTGTGTAGAGTTCAATAGGCAGCAAGGGGCAGAGTAGTGTCCTTTGAGCATGAGTGACTAACATGTTCAAAATCACTGGGATTTGATAGACCATGGTGTGTGGAGGGGGCAGTGAGCTGTTGTGTAAATTGTATCATGGTATGCATATGGTGTAGAATCAAGAGCAGATGCTGGAAATACTTGCAAGAAGTAGGGCAAGGAGGGGCTTTTGCATTATGTCCAGGACATAGAGTTTATGTTATAGGTGATGGGACACATCAGAGGAGTTTGACCAGATTAGTGACCTGATCATTTTGGTTTAGCAAGGAGGGGGACATGGATTCAAGAGCAGGGAAATTAGAGTCAACAAGATCATGAAGCAGGTGTAAAGGTGCAGATGTGAAATAGTGAGGACCTGAGCCAGTGTGGCCTTGATAAATTTGAAAGAGCAAGCATGGATGCATAGACAGTGAAATCAGCAGTTCTTGATGATTAAATGAAAGTGGAGGATGGGAAGTGAAGGAGGCAACAGACTTCAGGGTTTTGTTTTGGGTGACTGAGTGCTATCAATTAAGATGGGTGACAAGAAGAGAAATAGATTCAAGGGCAGCAAGAGAGCAAATTAGTTTTGTTTTGCTTAAGTGGAGTTTTAGATCTAGTGATGTGTAGGTGGAGACATTCACAGGGCAGTTGGATATGGGGTTTCAAGCCCAGAAAATACCTGGCTGGTCTTCCAGACTTAGGAGTATATCTTGACAGTATACGATTATGCTGGTTCTAGCAAAAGTCATGGGGGGAAGACAGACCATCATTGGGAGAGTGAGGTGTGGACAGAACTGTGAGGGATAAATAGCCTTTGGGGGAGCCATTGAGGAAAAAGGCTGGTTGAGAGGTCTGAGAATAAGCATGAAGGAAGGTAGAAAGGAATTCAGGGAAGCATGGTTTCAGAGTCTACTGGAGGAAAAGGTTTTTTCAGGGGAGGGGTCAAGGCAAGTAGGAAGAAGACCAAACTTACAGGGGATTCGACCATTAAGAGCTCACTGGTGTGTTTACAGCCAACCCCTCACTGCATCTTCTCCCTGCCCCCCAGCACTGCATCGGTGGAGGAGGATACTTCCCAGAGGGCAATCCAGTGCAGTGTGGGGATTTCTCCTCCTTTGACTGGAATGGATACGGAGCTCACAAGGGTTACAGCTCCAGCCGGGAGATCACTGAGGCAGCTGTGCTCCTGTTCTACCACTGAGAGCTGTGTGGTGTGAGTCGTGGAACCCAGCTCCTAAGCCCAGACCCTCAGAAAGGGAAAAATGGAATGCTATCAAGGAGGGGAAAGGAATAAATTACATCAGTTTGTGCACTTTGCGACTCTTAGTTTCTTTTAATGCCTTTTACAAATTGAAGTCTGGAGCAATGTTTTACAATAACGCTTTGTAATCTCGTGATTTCCACGTTAAACTTTCGGAGTTTGGAACTTCTAGTCGCAGAGTATCCCAGACGCACATTTTCTTCTCTTTCTAGGGAACCCCTGTGGGAGACTGAAGAGCAGGGAAAAATCATTCTTAATTTTCCTACCATTCTATTATTGGTTAGTCAAATCAAGCTCTCTGTATAAGTATCTTAAAGAGGAAAAGCTGATTATTATTTAGTTTCAGTAGGATAAAGAGATATTGAGGTCACAGCTGTCCATTTCCTTTATTCCTCCAGTTTTGACAGTTGGGACAGTGTCTGTAAAATGATTTGGTACTATTTGCAACATCTCTGTTTTGGGGAGGGTCCTCACAATACCAAGAAATTCACTGATACCTAGTGGGATGTCCTACAACTCAACTCCATTTTGACCCAATCTGCCAGGAGACCGCGGCAGATCCCCGTGTGAAGGGCTCAGTCCTACAAGTCTGTCCCTTGAATTTTCTACTCCAGACACCAGTTGCAAGCCCAGATTGTCACCTGTGTTGTGACTGGCTGGCTGTAGACTGGAGGTTCCGGTGAATCCCTCCTTGGGTTCAATCAAATTGCTAGAGTGGCTCAGAGAACTCAATGAAACATTTTACCTACTAGATGATGAGTTGATTAGAAAAGAGTATGACTCAGGAACAGCCAGATGGAAGAGACAGCTGGAGCCAGTACAGGTGAAGGGCCCAGAGCTTCCTTGCCCTCTCTGAGCACAGCATTTCTTCCTAATCTCCACACATTCACCAACCCTGAAGCTCTCTAAACCATATCCATTTGGGGTTTTACACAGACAGGTTTGATTAAATCATTGACCAGGGAAATTGATTCAACCTTCCAACCCTCTTCTCTTCAGGGGAGTCAGGGTGAATGGGCTTGAAAGTTTCAAACCTCTCATTTCAATGCAGATTCTAACTTCATTAACATGACTGAAGATCTCTTAGGCAGAGTCTGAATGTAGCCCATTCCAACTGAACTAGAGTTGTTGGTTTTTGCAGAATCAGAAGCAGTGGGTTCCAATTGATATTATCTGCAATGCTCAATTAAGTGCAGCTGGTACCTAGTGCCCAAGCAAGATTCACCCAAGAGTCAAGATAAATTTCTTTCTGATAAATTGATCCTCCAAACTCTGTCCACAGAATCACCCCAGAGCTTGTAGCTGGATGTTCCCAGTCTGTAATGCACTGCAAAGTTATTCTTTGTCAGCTTGGATTTGGCACTGTCCCACGTCATGGGCTGGAACTGAAAAGCCAGACCTCATAGTCAAAGACAGCCGAATCATGGATTGCAGGTTCATCAAAATCCTAGTCAACATCACAAACACACTCTCTTGTAAGAAGACTTGATTTTACCATTTTTCTTTACCATGTTAGTGTGCGAAGGTAGTACCAAACTCAGATTCAAACTTTGACAGATCTGGTTCTCATTTGTAATTTAATTCTGTTCCTGGAGTGTTGTCAGTGTTGCATTGTTCTGTGATCGATCATGCAGTCTATGTATTTGGTCTGCAAGCTGCCAGGAACATGAGCTGTGTATTAGATGATTCAGGTGCTGAACATTCCCTGTCAGTGCTCATTTTGTCTTCACATTGTGACAACACCAAGCCAAATCCTTCATTGATAATATCTCTGGCAGATTTGCCAAGGTCAGCATATGTAGATGAGTGCACATTGCTCACACACAGAGTCCTGTGTATAGGTCTCATGGCAAGACTGTGAGAAGAGGTGGTCCGGTGTCTCCTCAGATGAGTTCTGCAGCCACAGCTGAGGCCATGGGGTTTGCTCTGGGTTGAGCCACAGCTATCCTGGCTGGAGGGTGAAGTGAAAGCCCTGTGATTGTTCTTGGCTAAACCTGATTTGTATGGTGGTTGTCAATGATGGTTAATGTACAGTTGACCCTAGAACAATGTGTAGATTGTGGGCACCAATCCTCCAAACAGTCTAAAGTCCACATACAACTTAGGTCTGATCATTTGTACCCATAGTTTCTTCATGTCTGCAGTCCCTCTGGGTCTGTGTTCCACATCTGCAGATTCAACAAGTTGAATTGTGTGCTGTGCCGTGTTGAGTATCTCGGTTATGTCCGACTCTTTGTGACCCCGTGGACCCCGTCAGGCTCCTCTGTCCATGGGGATTCTCCACGCAAGAATACTGGAGTGGGTAGCCTATCCCTTCTCCAGGGGATCTTCATGAATTGTGTAGTACTATATGATTTAATATTGGAAAAAACCCACATATGAGTGGACGAGCACAGTTCAAACCAGCTTTGCTCACGGGTCAGCTGTATTTGCTTTTTTCCAGTATCTTCTCTTTTTTTCACCTCCCTAATAAATCTTTCCCCTTACTAGCTCCTTCCTGTTTTCTGTCCTTCTCCTTTAGCCCTTATTTCTTACTTCTTTTTGTTACCTCTTGCCTTATTTCTCTATGTCAGATTGCTACAAATCCCAGCTTGAATCTGCTAGGTGTGTATAGCCAATCTACTGATGCAGGATTGTGGTGAAGGAAAGTCCAGCATTTACTGCAGACACTAAGCAAGGAATTAGGGTAGCTAATGCTCAAATCCTGGACCTTGAACTCCCTACTGGCTTTCAGGGAAAAAAGTGTTTAAAGGCAGACTGGCTAAGAGGGTTGTTGTATGCAAGATCAACAGGTGGACACTCTTTTGATTGGTTGTTGGTGGGGTAATTGGGACTCAACATCATCAACCTTCTCCAACTGATCTGGAGTCCACCTGCTTGTGGTCAGCCCCCAGTTACCTTCTTCCATCTGTTGTAGATTTTATTATCTGCAAATCATCTTGAAGGATATGGCTCAGAAGAGATTTGTCATCTGAAAGGAATACGTTTGGAGTCCTGGCAAACTTCTGTTTCTTTTTTCTTGAAAACTCAGCAGTCAGTTTTATGGGTCTCAGGCTAGGAATCCATGGGTCTTGAGGACGTCTGTGAATTTGTCAGTTTTCTTCTCCACGTTCTTTTCAGTTTGCTTCTATAGCCTAATGAGCTGCTTCCCCCTCCCCCTCCCCACTAATGGATGTTGCTCTTCTTCTTTCTCTTCTCCTCCAGGGTGGCTGCTACTGCCTGCTACTTCCAATCAGCCTCATGAGCCAGGTGCCCTAGGCAGGAAAACTTGCACATAGGTGTCAGATGCACATAGACGTCAAGATGTCACCTTGAGGATGGCAGGAATCACTGTCCACTTTTTCATGTCATAGGCTGGTGGGATCCCATCAAGTACCTTGAGGCAGTCCAGAGTGGCCTGGCCTTGCCTGGTCTTGGGGGTACCATGTCTCACATTGTCAGCCAGAAGATGCAGTTGGGGGTTAAAACATGGGAGTGGTCGGTGTTTATCTGCTTGCAGAGGAAGGCCAGGCAGTTCAACTTGTTTCTGTAGAAACTGCCAGGAAATATTGATTCCCCAGCAGTGCAGGAATACCACCTTCTGGCCCAGAAGCACCTTCTTGGCCAGGATGGCTGCCAGGTAGGCCAGGAGATGGCCTCAGCCATCAAACACCAGGACCTGCCCCTCCGCCATCTTTGGCAGTTGTGTGGGAAAGAAACTTTTGTTACTTAAACAGGATGGTGACTCTATAGGTATTTACTTTTTGTAATTCATTAAACTGTATATTTGTGCTTTCAATCCTTTTCTGTATGTGTATTAATTTTTTACAGTAAAGTATTTTTTTTTAACAATAAATCATAAATAGTTCACAGGGAGAAGCTGGACTGGATGCAAGTTTGGAATGGGGCAGCTTTAAGTCACACTATTCTCTCTCCACACAGACACAAATTGACAATATTTTTTTCCTAAAGTACATTTTGAATTATGCTGTTATGGGCTGGTGATTGGTGATGAATCTAAATTCATAAAAAAACAATACTTTCTCAGAATCAAATACTTGTTTACTCTTTTACATTCTTACTAACCTTTGACTGTGAGGATCACAACAAACTGTGGAAAATTCTTCAAGAGATGGGAATACCAGACCACCTGACCTGCCTCCTGAGAAATCTGTATGCAGCTCAAGAAGCAACAGTTCGAACTGGACATGGAACAACAGACTGGTTCCAAATAAGGAAAGGAGTCCATCAAGGCTGTATACTGTCACCCTGCTTATTTAACTTATATGCAGAGTACATCATGAGAAATGCTGGACTGGATGAAGCACAAGCTAGAATCAAGATTGCCAGAGAAATATCAATAACCTCAGATATGCAGATGACACCACACTTAGCGTAGAAAGCAAAGAAGAATTGAAGAGCCTCTTGATGAGAGTGAAAGAGAGTGGAAAAGTTGGCTTAAAACTCAACATTCAGAAAACTAAATCACAGCATCTGGTCCCATCACTTCATGGCAGATAGATGGGGAAAACAATGGAAACAGTGACAGACTTTATTTTTTGGGCTCCAAAATCACTGCAGATGGTGACTGCAGCTATGAAATTAAAAGATGCTTGCTTCTTGGAAGAAAAGTTATGAAAAACTTAGACAGCATATTAAAAAGCAGAGACATTACTTTTCTGACAAAGGTCCATCTAGTCAAGGCTATGGTTTTTCCATGAGTCATGTATGGACGTGAGAGTTGGGCTATAAAGAAAACTGAGTGCTGAAGAATTGAAGCTTTTGAACTGTGGTGTTGGAGAAGACTCTTGAGAGTCCCTTGGACAGCAAGGAGATCCAACCAGTCCATCCTAAAGGAGATCAACCCTGAATATTCATTGGAAGAACTGATGCTGAAGTTGAAACTCCAATACTTTGGCCACCTGATGCGAAGAACTGACTCATTGGAAAAGACACTGTTGCTGGGAAAGGTTGAAGGTGGGACAAGAAGGGGACGACAGAGGATGAGATGGTTGGATGGCATCACCGACTCAATGGACATGAGTTTGAGTAAACTCCGGGAGCTGGTGATGGACAGCGAGGCCTGGTGTGCTGCAGTCTATGGGGTCTCAAAGAGTTGGACACGACTGAGAGACTGAATTGAACTGAACCTTCCTCCACCCTGTAAACATTTCCAGCATGTTACTACACACAATCCAGCCTCAAACTCATCCATGTCTCCCCAGTTGAGGCTGTCCTGTACTGGAAAGATCTGTTGGCTACAATTGCCATCTCCTAACATTTCCCTCACTTTCCTCAGCTTTTCTTCATGTCCAGTGCTCTGCTGTTCCTTGCCGCTTCTACAGTTTCCCTCTTAGCTTCTCCCCCTGATTCCTGACTTCTGGTGCAAGGCAGTTCAGAGAGGAGAGAAATTGATCTCCAGGGCACAAGGGCACAAAATGGGAAAGGAAAAGTGGAGAGGGCAAGTGCCAGGCGTTCTCATAATCCCACTGGCCAGCAGCAGTGGGTCCCTCTTCCTTCCAGGTATGTGAGAAATGTGACTCTAAAGCCCATCCTGACAGCCTGTTTCCGGGACCATTTCTGATGCTTTTTATCCTAGCCTGTGTCCTCCACACATGGAAACCTGAGGCAAAGATGAAAGTGCCAACACATGAGTTGCTATATGCAAATTCAGAAAGATAAGGACCAGGGAAAAAAGAAAGCAATGAAGAAAAGCATCAGGAATTCTGTGATGTATGGTCACTCTGCCTGTCTTTCTCTCTTTCTTTTGCAAATTAGAATTCTTTTTATACATATATACTAAAATACCCACCTGGTTCTGCTGTGTTATTTGCCCTAAAAAGGGGGGTGAGGCAGAGTGAAGAATCCCAGTGCATTTGAGTGGGCCTTTCCACAAAGTAGAGAATGCTAACCCCGTTCCCAGACTACTATCCCTCTTGCTTTTCCCAGCCCCCAATTCCTGCAGCAGGAAACTCCTGTGGGCTGGCCCTGGCACTGGGAGAGTAGGAGGCACCTGAAAGGCTAGATGAGTGAATGAGGACGTATGGACTTTGAAACATAAAAACACTGCAGTGTTGGGAGTGGGCTCTGTGGCTTGGGCAGCCGACTGGGCCTCCTGCTCTGTGGCACGGGTGGGTGGGTGTGGGATGGCCACTCCTTCAGGAGCAAGGAAGCCTCTGTCTCAACAGAACACTTTCTCAAAATTGTTTCTGGTACAAAATAATTGTACCGGATATATGAGGTGTGGAGCTGCAGAGGCCAGGCCAGCCACCCTCCCCAGACCTCAGATCATGGCGGCACAGGTGAGGCGGGTGGGGTGCTGCTGCTCTGGGAGGACTCGCAGGAACATCTAGAAGGAAGCACAGTGAGTTTGTGAGTCTGTGTGTGCATTTAGAGAGAGGGAATACATGATAAAGCAAATGGGGTGAGATACGAAAAAATACAATTCACATTCTTACTAACCCTCCTCCACCCTGTAAACATTTCCTGTGAATATTTAGTTTTCAAAAAATAGATTAAATTAGGTAGAAACTATATGAATTTTTTTAGTAATGTTGTTATTTTGGCAATGTTCTGTAAATTTTCAGTTATTTCTAACCCAAAAGTAAATGAAAGAATGACATGACAGTGTGATGTGCCACAATTAGGGGTTGGAGAAAGTCCAGTAGTAGGCCAGGGGAGTACCCATCAGCTTTGCCTGGCGGTGGAGGTGTCAGGGCAGGCTTCATGGAGAGGTTTCAGGAGAGATTGGAAGGATGATGACCTGACAGGTGTGTGAGGCCCTGGAGCATCTGACTGAGGTGGGAGCAGGACAGGCTGCAGGGAAGAACCCTGAGGTCCCGTCCATCCTGAGAGTCTGTTACGGAAGGAACACTGTGTGCTCTGACCCAGCAGGGCTGGCCCTCCTCATGGCGAATGTCACCTGTGTGCCCAAGAGCGCTGCCTCCTGCCCCTCCAGCCAGTCACACACTCCTTCTCATAGCCAGGGGCCGAGGCCCAGGAACCTTCAAGGGAAGAATGCTTGAGGGCGGGGCCTGCAGCCCAACATGGGCTGGGTTGGGCAGGGCCCACAATTTGCTCTCCCCAAAAGGCTCAGCATTTCACCCACCTCAGACTCTCTGCAGAGGCAGTACTCTGTCTCCACCTGGCAGGGAACTCTCGGCTCCTGGCATCTGCGAGGAAGGAAGGAGGGAGCTCTCTGTGAAGTGATGAATCTCTTCTGAGTCTGAGACAAGATCCAAGTGCGTGAGGAACCACAGTTCCAGTTCAGCTCTGGTCTTAGTCTCAGGGACGGAGAGTTTCAGAGAAAGAAACTCATGGCCCCTTAAGGATTCATAGGGTTGGATGGGGTGGGGGCTATTCCAGGAGGTTCCAGAATGCCTAGAAGGCCATCACTTTCTGTTGAGTTGCCCTTACTAGGAAGTCGAAAGAACAAGATGGCGGCAAGAGAATGAATGGACTAACCGTTTGCATGCCCTTGAGAGGACACTGCCAAGATTCCGCCTCCTGCTGTTCCTCCCTGTGGCCACCAGAGGTCTGAGTGCAGGTGCATCACTCAGGCGCTGCTGCTCCTTCAGCTCACCCAGGCGTGCACCCAGGTGGACCAGAGGCAGTAGAGCTGGGTAGGAGGCTGATGTTCTGGCCCAGAGAGGGAGTCGTGCAGATGCAGAGAAGTCTTACTTTGCAGCTGACAGAGCTGTGATCTGGGTGCTGATTGCCTGGCCTCTCTGGATCTGCTCTGAAGCTAATGCATGTCCTGGGGCCCCACTCTGTGCCTCTGGGTGGCTGAGGGAACTCAGGGAGCTCAGGGGAGCTGTGGAGAAGACAGCGCTTCCTTCTAGCTGCTCCTGCTCCTATTGCCATGGCCTCGGGTTTCCCAGAAGGAGCTGGTGAGGGTTGTGGCAACCTTGTCTAGTTCCCCATCCTCTCAAGTCCAAACGTCACAGTAGAAGTAATGATACTTTTTATTTTTAATTAGCTGAGCAGAAGAATGCAAGTGTCAAGCTTGTACTAGATCATGGTCAGCTAGTCTTACCCGAGAGCACCCTGACCTCTGTGGCTTCACAGTCCAGTGATGAACTGGTGAAGTGGGCAGGGACTGGGAGATGATGGCCTGGAAGGCTGGTGTGAGCAGCTCCAGACTGTTAGAGAATTATATTTGCATCCTCTAGCAGCATCCCATTCTCCTGAGACATTTTGCAAGAGCAGAACCTATGCCCCTTTCCGGTCTTTCCGGCCTCGAAGCAGCAAGGAAATCTAAGAAAGTTGTGGTGAAGCAGGTGGTAAGTAGTAAACCAACATGGGATCCTCTCATTTTAGTCACTTTTAAGCTGAACAGATCCCCGTCATGGAGATGAAGAAGAGTGTGCCCATCTCTTCTGTCTATCCTGGTGACTCTTGAGCAGTGATGATTCTAAGATTTTCCCCTTCTTCTAAGCTAAAAAATTAGCCACTCACAGTTTCATAGATGCTGGCAGAAAACAGGAAACTCCTGGCCGTGTGGCAAGGAAATTTATTATTTGTAGCCATTGCCAGAGCATCAGAATTTCCTTGTGCTGGTTTCCTGAGCCTCAGTCCCAACGGAGGAATGGCAAGAGGGCCAGGAGACGGCCGCACAGGTAGTTTGTTTGCCAAGCAGGCTGGAAAATTTGGCTTGTCAAGAAACAGCAGGAGCTTTTCCTATCAGAGAATTTGTTCTCTGAAGGATTGGATCCAGGAGAGGAGCTCTGCACTTAGAGAATCTGAATCTCATATAATGTGCAGGGATCATGAGAGAGCAGCCAATGCCCCGTGTGCTGGGATGAAAGTCACTGGCTGCAACAACGAGCAAGTGAGTTGTTGGACAACACGGACAACGACCTGCCCGTGTGTGTGTGCTTGAGAGGGCACCCACCCTATGGAGTATGATGATATGCTTCTCCATGGCTTGCATTTTTGCTCTTTTGCTGATATTTCGTGAACATAATTTTTAAAGTGTTACTATCACTTTTTAATTGAAATTCGATTGACATTTAACATTATATTAATTTCAAGTGTATGCCATAATAATTCTATATTTTTATACATTGCATATGATTGGTGTAATAAGTCTAGTCCACACCCACAAGCATATGTAGTTACAATTTTTTTTCTTGTGATGAGAAATTAATATCTATTCTCTCACAACTTGTCAATGTATAATATAGTATTAGTCACCATTCTGTACAATATATCCCCAGGACCTATTTTATAATTGAAAGTTTTAATCTTTTGAACATTGGACATAATTTCCTGTATTGAAGTCTAATTTGTTTGTATTCTCACATATGATTGGTACTTTTATATTGTGTTTAAGAAGTATTTCCATATGTTGAAGTCATGAAGTTATTTTCCAATATTCACATTAACATGTAGAAGCTTTATGTTTTTGTTGTTTTTCCAGTGTTGTAGAAGAGAGCACCATAGTTGTGGTGACTGGAGACTGCCTTTGAGGGTCATGTTTTGGCTGAGGGGGAGGAGAAAGAGGGAGTCAGAGCTCTGAGAATAAGAAAGTTCACTTAGCACATTTTCCTTCCACACCTGTCACTCTGAGAAATGTGACCCTGAAGTGAAGGACATCTTCACTTCCCCCTTCAATTATTAGTTTATCCATATGTCAGTCAAGATGCAGCAGATGTGCCCTTGTGGAAGGGCCCCAAGCTTATGTTCAGAGGATAATACAGATGTGGGCTTTGGGGAGGTAGGTGTTTCCCCCCTCCTCTGGCCTCCATGGAGCTTATCTTGTTCATCGGTGCCCATTTGCACGTGTTGTGAATTGTGAGTGTGTGCTCAGTCGTGTCCAACTCTCTGCAACCCCATGGACTGTAGCCAGACAGGCTCCTCTATCCTTGGAAATTTTCAGGCAGAAATACTGGGGTGGGTTGCCCCAGTATTTCCTGCTATAGTGGATCTTCCCGACCCAGGATCCCACTCCCGTCTCTGGCATCTCCTGCATTGGTAGGCAGATTCTTTACCACTGGGACACCTAGAAAGCCCCATTTGCATGTACCCCTGCAAAAACTGATTCTTGTAAAATATGATAGGTACTTACAAAGTAATAGATATTAGACATGCATAGTTGACAGAGTCATTAAGGAACGCAGATGAAGTGGGACAGAGATGTAAATGCATGATGGCAATCTTCATGAGGTATCACCTGGGGTAGCAACATAAACAAGGGGCCCTGGTTTATGAAGATGAGCCATCATCCAGATAGTGAGGAGTGGACAGAGCCCTGAGGGAAAGCATTTATGGGGGAAGGTAGGCTAGCAGGCCTGAGAGTTAATATGAAGGGAGTTCTAAAAGAATTCAGAGAAGTACATTGTTTTGGAGTCTACTGGAGGAGTGGGTTTTATGGGCAGGGGGCGAGCAAAGCCAAGTAGGAACAGACTAAAGATTCCAGGGGATTTGAAGATCCAGAGCTTGTTGGTGTCCACAGCCAACCCCTCACTGTGACTTTTCCCTGCCCCCCAGCACTGCCTCGGTGGAGGAGGATAGTTCGCAGAGGGCAATCCAGTGCAGTGTGGGGATTTCTCCTCCTTTGACTGAAATAGGGTATGGAGCTCACCGGGGTTACAGCTCCAGCTGGGCGATCACTGAGGCAGTTGTACTCCTGTTCTACCGGTGAGAGCTGTGTGGTGTGAGACATGGAAGCCAGCCCCTACGCTCAGATACTCTGAGACTGAAAAATGGAATGCTAACATGGAGGGGAGGGGAAAAAATTACATCACTTTGTGGTTCTGAGTTTCTCTGACTTCATTTTGCAAGTTGACTGAGACCTAAAGGTAGACTTTTAAACAATGCCTCCTTTGGGTTTGATTTCCATTTTAGACATTCTGAGTTTGGAACTTCAAGTCTTGGGTCCCAGACACAAGTTTGCTCCTCTTTCTTTGGATTCCCTGAGGGAGATAAGGAACAGGGGAATCCATTCCTTAATTTTCCTACCCTTCCATTATCGGTTAGTCAAATCAAACCCTCAATATAAACATCTTAGAGCAGAAAAGATAACTGTTATTTAGATTCAGTAGGAAAAAAAGATGGAGGTCACACCTGCCATGTCCTTTATTCCTTAGGACAGTGTCCCTAAAATGATTTTAGTGCTAATTGCAACATCTATGTGTTGGGGCAGGTTCTCACAACATCAAGTAATTCACTGACAGCTAGCTGAGTGTCCTCCAACTCAACTCAAATTTGACCCAATCTACCAGGAGAAATCCTCAGATCCCCAGGTGAAGGCTGCCTCTTGATGGATTCAGTGCAGACACCACTTGATATGGGGTGACATGGGTACTCCTGGATAGAGGCCAGCTCCTGCTGAGAAATGCCGGGCACGGTACAGGACCCCTTCCCCAAATGCAGAGTGATATAAAACACCAACAGTGCTGTAGTTGAGAAACCCTGGAGAGAGGGTTTTTGTCCTCACTTTTTAAAAAACAATTTTCACAAAGGTCAGTTTCATTTTGGTGGTTAGTACATTTAACAGTTAAATAGATTTAAAAATGCAAGGTGAATACATTTAAAAATGTTCCATGAATGCGGCATTGATAACTCGATAGATAACCAGTTTCACAAGAGACCAGGTAATATGAAATTGTGTAGACTTTTAAAATACAGTTCTTGTGTAGATCATCCTTTGTTTTGATCACTGGGGTTCAGGGGTGTGTGCGTTCATGCTAAGTCACTTCAGTCGAGTCCAACTCTTTGGTTCCCCATGGACTGTAGTCTGCCAGTCTCCTCTGTCCATGAGATTCTCCAGGCAAGAATACTGGAGTGGGTAGCCATGCCCTTCTCTAGGGGATCTTCCTGAGCCAGGGATTGAACCTGCGTCCCTATGCCTCCTGCATTGGCAGATGGGTTCTTTACCACTAGCACCACCTGGAAGCCCAGGAGGGGTAGTTAATCCTACTGGTCACAGGGCAATTGTGTTAAGACCCAATCTTCTGATACCCCTTCCCAGAGGTTTCTACAGCTGGATAAACTTCCAGCCCCAGAGAAAGGTCAAGTTCATGGCCTCCAGGCAGTATGCTCTTCCTGTTTACCAGGAGAGTGTTAGGTTCAGATCAGGCACAGAGGTTGAGTGTAGCCTACTCCAACTAAACTAGAGTTGTTTGTTTTTTTCAGAAACAGAAGCAGTGAGATCCAAGTGATATTTAGTTGTAACGCCCAAATGAGTGCAGCTGGTATCTAATGTCTGAGCAACATTCACCCAAATGTCAAGATGAATTTCTCTCTGATAAACTGATGCTTCATATTCTGTCCCCAGAATCAGCGACACTGGGTTTAGCTGGAAGTCCGCAGTCCTGTAGTGTCCTGCAAAGTTATTCCTTGTTAGCTATGATTTGGCACTGTCCCAGGTCATGGGCTGGAACCTGGCAAGCCAGCCATCACAATCAAAGATAGCTGAACCATGGATTGCAGGTCCAGCAAAATCCGAGTCAACATCACAACTAAGGTGTATAGACTCCCTCTTGTAAGAAGACTTGATGTTACTATTCTTTACCATGGCAGTGTGAGAAGGCAGCATCAAATCTCAGAGTCAAAACTTGTCAGATCTGGGCCTCAGTGGTAATTCAGTTCTGCTCCCAGAGTTCTGTCAGTTTTGCACTGTTTTGTGACAGTGTCTGGTTTCCAAGTTCCCAGGAACACGTGATAGTCACTCAGTCATGTCTGACTCTTTGCGACCCCATGGACTATAGCCTCCCAGGCATCTCTGTCCATGGAATTCTCCAGGCAAGAATACTGGAGTGGGTAGCCATTCCCTTCTCCAGTCCCAGGAACTTGACCACTGTCTGTTAGATAATGCAGATGTTGAAAATGTGTCGGTGCATGATTTTGTTTTCTCATCCAGACAAAGCCAAACCAATCCTTCCTTGAAAATATCTCTGGCAGATTTGCCAAGGTCAGCTCATGACAGAGGAATACATCATTTACCCACAGCTCACTGTGTAGGTTTCAAGACAAGACTGTGAGAATGGGTAGTCTGGTGTCTCCTGAAGGAGAGCTGCAGCCACAGTTGAGGCCATGGGCTTGCTATGGGTTGACAGGCGGACGGCCTGGAGAAGGATGAAGTGAAAGCCTATAGCTGTTCTTGGCTAAACCTGATTTGTGTGGTAGTTGGTAAGCTACTGTTAATGTACACTTGACCCTTGAACAACGTGTGGGTTGTGGGCACCATTCTTTCTCAGAGTCTAAAATCCACATATAAGTTATAGTCAATCATCTGTACCCATAATTCCTCCACATCTGAGGTTCCTCTGTGTTTGTGGTCCACATGTGCAGATTCAACAGCATGAATTGTGTAGTCTATATTATTTAATAGTGGAAAATAAAACCCATGTGTAAGTGGACCAGTACAGTTCAAAGTTGCTTTGCTCCAGGGTTAACTGCATTTTTTCCCCCTTGTGTTTTCTCTTTTTCCCACCTCCTTATTAAATCTTTGTTCCTTACTCCAGTTCAGTTCAGTTCAGACGCTCAGTCATGTCCAACTCTCTGTGTCCTCATGGACTGCAGCACGACAGGCTTCCCCATCCATCACCAACTCCTGGAGCTTACTCAAACATGTCCACTGAGTCAGTGATGCCATCCAACCATCTCATCCTCTGTTGCCTTCAATCTTTCCCAGCATCAGGGTCTTTTCCAATGAGTCAGCTCTTCATATCAGGTGGCCAAAATTATGGACCTTCAGCTGCAGCATCAGTCCTTCCAATGAATATTCAGGATGGATTTCCTTTGGGATTGATGGATTTGATCATCTTGCAGTCCAAGGGACTCTCAAGAGTCTTTCCAACACCACAGTTCAAAAGCATCAATTCTTCAGTGCTCTGCTTTCTTTATGGTTGAACTCTCACATCCATACATGACTACTGGAAAAACCATAGCTTTGACTAGATGGACCTTTGTTGGCAAAGTAATGTCTCTGCTTTTTTAATATGCTGTCTAGGTTGGTCATAGCTTTTCATCCAAGAAGAGAATGTCTTTTAATTTCATGGCTGCAGTCACAATCTGCAGTGATTTTGGAGCCCAATAAAAGAAAAAAAAGGAGGAAAATAAAAGAAGAAAATTTGTTCCTTACTAGCTCATTCTTGATTTTCCTGCTAATTTATTTTTTTATTCCTCTATTTATTTTAGTTACCTCTTGCCTTATTTCTGCCTTCTCATGTCAAGGGGTTACTGAATCAAACTTGAGTGTGCTGGCCTGTGTGCAAAAAAGCCAATCTACTGACACAAGATTATGGTGAAGGAAAGTGTGGCATTTACTGCAGGCGACAGCAAGAAGTTTGGGTAGCTAACATCACCCTCCTCCCCCCACCCATTGCCTCTGATTTCCCCATTGGTTTTCAGGGAAAGGGTTTTAAAGACAAGGTGAGGAAGAATGTTGTGTGGTGCAGGATCAGCTAGAGGACATTCTTCTGATTGGTTGTTAGTGACGTAATTGAGGGTCAATATCATCAGCCTTCTGGTTTCGGTGATCTGGACTCTACCTGCTTGTATCAGCATATGGTTAACTACCCATTGGAGGTTTTTGTATCTTCAAATGATCTTGAAGGATATGTCTCAGAAGGTATTTGTCATCTGGAGGGAACACGTTTGGAGTCCTGACAAAATTTTATTTCTTATGGAGGTTAGTGAGTCTATAGCATTTGCTTTTTAAAATTCATTAAATGGTATATTTTTGCTTTATATCCTTCTCTGTATGTCTTAATTTTTACAATGAAGTTTTCTTTTTAGCATAAGACATAAAATGTCAGTTGGAGAAGCTGGGTTGGATGTGAGGTGAGGATGGGGGAAAATTTTCATTTTCTCTCTATGCACACACATTCTTTTTTAGCCCAAAGTACTTTTGAGTTCTGCTGACAAGGACTGCTCTTTGGTGATGCATCTAAATTCAAAAAAGCAGTAGTCTCTCGGAATCAATTATTTATTCCTTCTTTTAATTCTTCAAAACCTCCTCCACCTTTCAACAATTTCCAACCTGTCATTACACACAGTCCAGCCTCAAATTCCACCCTGTCTCCCCATTTTAGGCTGTCCTGTGTTAGGATGATCCCTTGGCTGCAGTCACTACCTCCTAATGTTCCCCTCACTTTTCCCTGCTTGTCTTCATGGTCAGTACTCTAACAGTTTCTTGCTTCTTTTTCTACAGTTTCCTTCTTAGCTTTTCTCCCTGTTTCCTAGTTTCTGGTGCCCAGGGATGTTCAGTGTGAGAGAAATTGATCTACAGGGCACAAAGGCACAAAATGGGGAAGAGAAAGGTGGAGAGGGCAGATAGCCTGCATTCGTACAATCCCACCGACCAGCAGCAACTGGTCACTCTTCCTTTCAGATATGTGAGCGCTTTGACTCTAAAGTCCATCCTCACAGCCTGTCTTCAGAACCATTTCTGTGGTGTTTATCTTAGCCTGGGTCCTCCACACATGAAACCTGAGGCAAAGATGCAAGTATTAACTCTTGACTGTGGACCTGACAGTGCAGAGACGAGGAGTAGGAAAAAGTGGGAGAGATGAAACTTATTAGAAGCTATGTGATTTGGGATCATTCTGCCTGTCTCTTTATACTGATTCTGGAAAAGACATGGAGGAAGCAGAGGACTGACCCAAAATCTGTCCCAAGTCCCATGGTGCATTGTCTAGAATGGGGTAGTAAGTAGGTATTGACAGTTAATCCCACATGAAAAGCAAGGACAAGTGTGGGCAGAGAAAGAGGAAGGAGAAAAGGTGGAAGGGGTCAGGGGATGGCAAAAAGCAAAGAGAAAGAGAATCTGGGGAGAGTCAGGAAAGAGAAGGTAAAATTGAGGTATTGGAAAGGAAGGTCACTGAGGGAAGAGAGGAGAGAGAAGCACTTCAAATGTCCCAGTGACACCACATGCAGTAGGAACAAGCCATCCCCACTGAGCTCTGCTCAAACTGTAGACTGATGAGCAAAAGAAGTGATTATTCTTTGTTACACCAGTGTGTTTGGAGTGGCTTATTGTAACTGATCCAACCTCCATGGTGTGGAGTATGAGCCTGGTGCTCTAGCTGAAGACATGGGTATTTTGTTGGCACTGTGTATTTGATTCTGCTTTACAAGGACCGTTGCTGGCAGCAGCGTGGGGAAGGTATTGCCGTGGGCCAACACTGCACACAGAAGATTAGGAAAGGGCAGGAAGCCATTTCAGGAATGGAGTCTTCAGCTGGACTTTTTTTTTTTTCCATTTATTTTTATTAGTTGGAGGCTAATTACTTTACAATATTGTAGTGGTTTTTGCCATACATTGACATGAATCAGCGTGGGTTTACATGTGTTCCCCGTCCTGATCCCCCCTCCCGCCTCCCTCCCCATCCCATCCCTCTGGGCCTTCCCAGTGCACCAGCCCTGAGCACTTGTCTCATGCATCCAACCTGGGCTGGTGATCTGTTTCACCCTTGATAGTATACTTGTTTCAATGCTGTTCTCTCTGAACATCCCACCTTCGCCTTCTCCCACAGAGTCCCAAAGTCTGTTCTGTACATCTGTGTCTCTTTTTCTGTTTTGCATATTGGGTTATCGTTACCATCTTTTTAAATTCCTTATATATATGTTAGTATACTGTATTGGTGTTTATCTTTCTGGCTTGCTTCACTCGGTATGATGGGCTCCAGTTTCATCCATCTCATTAGAACTGATTCAAATGAATTCTTTTTAATGGCTGAGTAATATTCCATGGTGTATATGTACCACATTATCCATTCATCTGCTGATGGGCATCTAGGATGCTTCAATGTCCTGGCAATTATAAACAGTGCTGTGATGAACATTGGGGTGCACGTGTCTCTTTCAGATCTAGTTTCCTCGGTGTGTATGCCCAGGAGTGGGATTGCTGGGTCATATGGCAGTTCTATTTCCAGTTTTTTAAGGAATCTCCACACTGTTCTCCAAAGTGGCTGTACTAGTTTGCATTCCCAACAACAGTGTAAGAGGGTTCCCTTTTCTCCACACCCTCTCCAGCATTTATTGCTTGTAGACTTTTGGATAGCAGCCATCCTGACTGGCGTGTAATGGTACCTCATTGTGGTTTTGATTTGCATTTCTCTGATAATGAGTGATGTTGAGCACCTTTTCATGTGTTTGTTAGCCATCTGTATGTCTTCTTTGGAGAAATGTCTGTTTAGTTCCTTGGCCCATTTTTTGATTGGGTCATTTATTTTTCTGGAATTGAGCTTCAGGAGCTGCTTGTATATTTTTGAGATTAATCCTTTGTCTGTTGCTTCGTTTGCTATCATTTTCTCCCATTCTGAGGGCTGTCTTTCCACCTTGCTTATAGTTTCCTTTGTTGTGCAAAAGCTTTGAAGTTTAATTAGGTCCCATTTGTTTATTTTTGCTTTTATTTACAACATTCTGGGAGGTGGGTCATAGAGGATCCTGCTGTGATTTATGTCGGAGAGTGTTTTGCCTATGTTCTCCTCTAGGAGTTTTATAGTTTCTGGTCTTACATTTAGATCTTTAATCCATTTTGAGTTTATTTTTGTGTATGGTGTTACAAGGTGTTCTAGTTTCATTCTTTTACACGTGGTTGACCAGTTTTCCCAGCACCACTTGTTAAATAGGTTGTCTTTTTTCCATTGTATATCTTTGCCTCCTTGTTGAAGATAAGGTGTCCATAGGTACGTGGATTTATCTCTGGGCTTTCTATTCTGTTCCATTGATCTATAGTTCTGTCTTTGTGCCAGTACCATACTGTCTTGATGACTGTGGCTTTGTAGTAGAGCCTGAAGTCAGGCAGGTTGATTCTTCCAGTTCCATTCTTCTTTCTCAAGATTGCTTTGGCTATTCGAGGTTTTCTGTATTTCCATACAAATTTTGAAATTATTTGTTCTAGTTCTGTGACAAATACTGTTGGTAGCTTGATAGTGATTGCATTGAATCTATAGATTGCTTTGGTAGTATAGCCATTTTCACAATATTGAGTCTTCCAATCCATGAACACGGTATGTTTCTCCATCTATGTGTGTCCTCTTTGATTTCTTTCATCAGTGTTTTATAGTTTTCTATATATAGGTCTTTCATTTCTTTAGGTAGATATACTCCTAAGTATTTTATTCTTTTTGTTGCAATGGTGAATGGTATTTTTTCCTTAAATTCTCTTTCTGTTTTCTCATTGTTAGCATATAGGAATGCAAGGGACTTCTGTGTGCTAATTTTATATCCTGCAACATTACTGTATTCATTGATTAGCTGTAGTAATTTTCTGGTAGAGTCTTTAGGGTTTTCTATGTAGAGGATCATGTCGTCTGCAAACAGTGAGAGTTTTACTTCTTCTTTTCCTATCTGGAAATAGGATTCCTTTTATTTCTTTTTCTGCTCTGATTGCTGTAGCCAACTCTTCCAAAACTATGTTGAATAGTAGTGGTGAGAGTGGACACCCTTGTCTTTTTCCTGACTTTAAGGGAAATGATTTCAATTTTTCACCATTGAGGATAATATTTGCTGTGGGTTTGTCATATATAGCTTTGATTATGTTGAGGTATGTTCCTTCCATGCCTGCTTTCTGGAGAGTTTTTTTTTTTTTTTTTTTTTTTTTTTTAATTTTTTTATCATAAACGGATGTTGAATTTTGTCAAAGGCTTTTTCTGCATCTATTGAGATAATCATATGGTTTTTATCTTTCAATTTGTTAGGGTGGTGTATTACATTGATTGATTTGCGGATTTTAAAGAATTCTTGCATTCCTGGTATAAAACCCACTTGGTCATGATGTATGATCTTTTTAATATGTTGTTGGATTCTGTTTGCTAGAATTTTGTTAAGGATTTTTGCATCTATGTTCATCAGTGATATTGGCCTGTAGTTTTCTTTTTTTGTGGCATCTTTGTCTGGTTTTGGAATTAGGGTGGCCTCATAGAATGAGTTTGGAAGTTTGCCTTCTACTGCAATTTTCTGGAAGGGTTTGAGTAAGGTAGGTGTTAGCTCTTCTCTAAATTTTTGGTAGAATTCAGCTGTGAAGCCATCTGGTCCTGGGCTTTTGTTTGTTGGAAGATTTCTGATTACAGTTTCGATTTCCATGCTTGTGATGAGTCTGTTAAGATCTTCTATTTCTTCCTGGTTCAGTTTTGGAAAGTTATACTTTTCTAAGAATTTGTCCATTTCATCCAAGTTGTCCATTTTATTGGCATAGAGCTGCTGGTAGTAGTCTCTTATGATCCTTTGTATTTCAGAGTTGTCTGTTGTGATCTCTCCATTTTCATTTCTAATTTTGTTGATTTGGTTCTCCCTTTGTTTCTTGATGAGTCTGGCTAATGGCTTGTCAATTTTATTTACCTTTTCAAAAGACCAGCTTTTAGCTTTGTTGATTTTTGCTATGGTCTCTTTTTTTTCTTTTGCATTTATTTCTGCCCTAATGTTAAAGATGTCTTTCCTTCTACTAACCCTGGGGTTCTTCATTTCTTCCTTCTCTAGTTGCTTTAGGTGTAAAGTTAGGTTATTTATTTGACTTTTTTCTTGTTTCTTGAGGTAAGCCTGTATTGCTATGAACCTTCCCCTTAGCACTGCTTTTACAGTGTCCGATAGGTTTTGGGTTGTTGTGTTTTCATTTTCCTTCGTTTCTATGCATATTTTGATTTCTTCTATGATTTGTTCGTTATTCAATAGTGTGTTATTTAGCCTCCATATGTTGGAATTTTTAATAGATTTTTTTCCTGTAATTGAGATCTAATCTTACTGAATTGTGGTCAGAAAAGATGACTGGAATGATCTGGCCTGAAGAGTTTCTATTGAAAGATCAGCTGTTATCCTTATGGGTATCCCCTTGTGTGTTATTTGTTGTTTCTCCCTTGCTGCTTTTAATATTTGTTCTTTGTGTTTGATCTTCGTTAATTTGATTAATATGTGTCTTGAGGTGTTTTGCCTTGGGTTTATCCTGTTTGAGACTCTCTGGGTTTCTTGGACTTGGGTGGCTATTTCCTTCCCTATTTTGGGGGAAGTTTTCAGCTATTATCTCCTCGAGTATCTTCTCATGGCCTTTCTTTTTGTCTTCTTCTGGGACTCCTATGATTTGAATGTTGGGGCGTTTCACATTGTCCCAGAGGTCCCTGACGTTGTCCTTATTTCTTTTAATTCTTTTTCCTTTTTCCCTCTCTGCTTCATTTATTTCCACCTTTTTATCTTCTACCTCACTTATCCTATCTTCTGCCTCCATTATTCTACTGTTGGTTCCCTCCAGAGTGTTTTTGATCTCATTTATTGCATTATTTATTTTTAATTGACTCTTTTTTATTTCTTCTAGGTCCTTGTTAAACATTTCTTGCATCTTCTCAATTCTTGTCTCCAGGTTATTTATCTGTAACTCCATTTTGTTTTCAAGATTTGGGATCATTTTTATTATCATTATTCTAAATTCTTTTTCAGGTAGATTCCCTATCTCCTCCTCTTTTGTTTGGCTTGGTGGGCATTTTTTATGTTCCTTTACCTGCTGGATATTTCTCTGCCTTTTCATCTTATTTAGATTACTGGGTTTGGGGTGGGCTTTCTATATTCTGGTAGTCTGTGGTTCCTTTTTATTGTGGAGGTTTCTCCCAGTGGATGGGGCTGGGTGTTTGGCTTGTCGAGGTTTGCTGGTTAGAGAAGCTTGTGTTGGTGTTCTGGGGGGTGGAGTTGGATTTCTCTCTGGAGTGCAATGGAGTGTCCAGTAGTGAGTTTTGAGATGGGTCTATGTGTTCGGTGTGACTTTGGGCAGCCTGTATGTTGATGCTCGGGGCTATGTTTCTGCGTTGCTGGAGAATTTGCATGGTATGTCTTGCTCTGGAACTTATTGGCTCTTGGGTGGTGGTTGGTTTCAGTGTAGGTATGGAAGCTTTTGGATGATCTCTTATTAATTAATGTTCCCTGGAGTCAGGAGTTCTCTGGTGTTCTCAGGTTTTGGGCTTAATCCTCTTGCCTCTGGGTTTCAGTCTTATTCTTTCAGTAGCCTCAAGACTTCTCCCTCCATACAGCACTGATAATAAAACTTCTAGGTTAATGGTAAAAGGATTGTCCACAGTGAGGGACACCCAGAGAGGTTCACAGAGTTACATGAAGAAGAGGAGAGGGAGGAAGGAGATAGAGGTGAGCAGGAGGAGAAAAAGGGGGACTCAAGAGGAGAGAGACATGTCTAGGTTGTACTCTGTTCCCTAAGTGTTCTCCGCAGCCCAGAATACCCACAGAGATTCACAGAATTGGATTGAGAAGAGAAGGGGGAGGGAGGAAATAGAGATGATCTGGGGGAGAAAAAGGAGAGTCAAAAGGGGGAGAGAGTGATCAAACCAGTAATCACACTCCTGAATAAAAATGGGTACTGAAGGTTGGATTCTAAAATGTCCAAAATTGATATCAAATACTGAAAAACAAAGATTAAACATCTAGAGTAGAAGTTAGACTCTTAAAAATACAATAGTAAAAAACCATAAAAACACAAAAAAATTTAAGAAATATATATGGAGTTCTCTTTAAAAATAGGGTCTTTTTTTTTTTTTTTGGCCAGGTTATAGTGAATTATAAAAATGGAAATTAAGGAGTAATAGAGGAGTAATAGAGGACTTTAAAAAGAAAAAGAAAAAGTAGAAAAAGAAAGAGAAAAAAAATTTTTTTAATTAAAAAAAAAAATAGTAGTAAAAATATATCTAGGAATTTCTCTAGAGCTGTTGCGGGCAGCGTGGGTTAGGTTCAGTTTCAGATAGCTCCTTGTTCGAGCTTACACCTCTCGCTATCCATAGGCCCCTTCCAGTGTAGTCGGTGTTAACCACAGGGATTTTAATCTGTTGCACAGGTCACTTCTGAAGCGGTTCCCTTTGTTTATTTGGCTTCTGTTTGCAGGTCTCTTCAGTGTCTAATTTCCGCCCTGAACCACATGGGTGGAGGTGGTCTCTTGTTTAGGTTCGCTTGTTCAGTCGTGCTGTGGGCAGGGAGGGGCGCTGCAGACAAGTGTCGCTGGCCTGTGTGGGGAGCACTCACGGTTTTCCGGCCACACTGGGTTTGCCCCCGCTCGGGGCGGGTGTGTGTGCTTCCCGCATCTACATTGCTCAGGCTCCAGGCTGCTCTCCAGGGAGTTGGCCCTGCGTTGCGTGGACTTCCCAGGCCTAAGCCGCTCAGATTCAGGTTTTTGGGTACTCCACAAAAGCACAGACTCGGTTGGGCCTGCGTTTTGTGCCTTCCCGAGTCGGAGCAGCTCAGGCAGCCAGGAGCTTGACGGGCGCACTCTACTCAGGTGCAGCGAGCCTTCCCCTTCGCAGTCCCAGCCTCAGTTTCCATGCGCGCAGGTTGGGTGCGCCTTGTGTCAGATCTGGGGAGCTGGTCTCTAGCTGCAACCCTCCCGGCGGATGTCGACCATCCAGAATCTCAGGAAGTCTTTGTTTAGAAGCTGTAAACCTGTTTGCAGTTTGGTAGGGGGTGCCGTCTCTGGGGCCGCATTTGCCCCTTTCCCCTCCCCCCTGCCTCCTGCCTCTGGCGGGGGATGGGCCGGTCCTCAGCCGGCTAGCTCTTCTCTGGTATTTGCTCAGTCCTTCGTTCTGGGAACCGGAGGGTAGTGCCTAAGTTTAGGACTTTTCCCAACTTAATTCTCTCTCTCTTGCTATCCCACAGTTTAAGTTGCTATCTCTCGTTAGCTCCCTCCGATTGCCTTCAGGACATTCAGGCCCCGTCCTTACCCTAAGCAATGCCGCCTGCTCCTCTCCGTTCCGCCCCTACTTGCTGGTGGCGGATGCAAGCGTCTGGGGTACTTTTCTGCTGGGAGTTGCTTTTAGGCTTGTAATCTGTGGGTTTTATTTATTTTTCCTCCCAGTTAGGTTGCCCTCCGAGATTTGAAAACTTCCCCCAGACCCGCCCATGAGAGGGTTTCCTGGTGTTTGGAAACTTCCTCTATTAAGACTCCCTTCCTGGGATGGATCTCTGCCCCTAACTCTATTGTCTCTCTTTTTATCTTTTATCTTTTGTCCTACCTCCTTCTGAAGACAATGGGCTGCTTTTTTGGGTGTCTGATGTCCTCTGCTAGTGATCAGAAGCTGTTTTGTGGAGTTTGCTCAGCGTTCAAATGTTCTTTCGATTAATTTGTGGGGGAGAAAGTGGTCTCCCCATCTTATTCCTCCGCCATCTTAGTTCCCCTCCTTCAGCTGGACCTTGACCTATGGTCACCAACATCATCCCGGAGGATTAATTTGAAGCAATAAAGATTGTTTCACTCCTAGCCAAAGGCTGATTCAGGAGTGGTCATGTGTCCTGTCTCTGGCCAATGAGAAATGAGGAAAAGTGTACTGGGGCCTCTGGGAAAACCTTCATTTCTTCTCAAAAATAGCCAGAGGAAGAGAATCTTCTTTTCCCTCTGGATGTATTTTAGTCTTATAGATTATTATAGGCTGTACTTTATTCTCCCCAAATTCATACCAGAACCCTAATCCTAAGTACCTCAAAACATGACTGCATTTGAGGGTCAGGCCTTTAAAGAGATTATGTACTTAAAATGAGCCCATTAGTGTGGATCTAATCCACTCATTTAAATCCTTATAAGTGCAAGCACTTCAACAACACACATCACTAGGGATGCATGCAGAGAGGAAAGACCATGTAAGGACACAGTGAGAAGCTGGCCATTTGCAAATCAAGAAGGAGGCCTCTGAAGAAACTGGAACCTGCTAACACTTGATCTTGGACTTCTACTTTCCAGAACTCTGAGAGAAAAAAAGTCTGCTGTCTAAGTTCCTTCTCCTTATGAGTCTGTGGTATTGTGTTATGGTAGACCTGGAAAGTGAAATTATTAGTTGTGTCCGACTCTGGAGTGTAGCCTGCCAGGCTCCTCTGTCGATGGGGATTCTTTGCTGTGTGAGGTGGGTCAGATGGTAAAGAATCCGCCTGCAAGGCGGGAGACCCTGATTCAATCCCTGAGTTGGGAAGATCCCTTAGAGAAGGGCTGGACAACCCACTCCAGTATTCTTGCCTGGAGAATCCTCATGGACAGAGGCACCTGGTGGGCTACTGTCCATAGGGGTTGCAAAGAGTTGGACACAACTGAGCGAGCAAGCACAGACCTAGAAAAGTATTGCACATCAGCAGATATTTTACCCTCAGCCAGAGGATGAGCCAGGGTAGAGAGGCTGAAAGTGCCCAGGTCCTTAAAGACACTGAGCTGGTGCCGTCAATCAAGCCGGAAACTGCCTTGCCTCTGAATTTCCTGTTTCATGATGTGATGTATATGCTTTTTGTTCAAGTCGCTTTGAGATAGGTTTTGTGTTAGTTCTAGTTAAAAGCCTTGTAACTGACCTGAAAGTGAAAGTTGCTCAGTCGTGTCCCACTCTTTGCAACCCCATGGACTATACAGTCCACGGAATTCTCCAGGCCAGAGTACTGGAGTGGGTAGCCTTTCCCTTCTCCAGGGGATCTTCCCAACCCAGGTCTCCTGCATTGCAGGCAGATTCTTTACCAGCTGAGCCACAAGGGAAGCCCTGCAACTGATCTAGACCTGAACTAATCAAATGTCAGGGGCAGTGCGGCTTAAGGGCAGTGGTGTGGGAAACAGATTGAAGAGGAAGTAGGAGGTAGAATGTACGGGACACAGTCACTGGCTGTGTCTGGATGAAGGTGGTCAGAAGGTGTGATGTCCCCAATGTTACTTGTACCGTTTCCCCAGAAGCTTATGTGCCGTCAGCCGTAGGTTGCTCCTTAACTTCACACCACATAGGGTGAAATGCAGAAGGAAATGGAAGATGTCAAAGTATGAAAAGTTATGTCTTAGAAGTAATAAAAGAGCATACTACCAGCATAAGTTTTCTTTGGAGTTTTCTTCTTGGGCAGTGTTTTATTTTCCTTTATCAATCTGTTTTGTATTTTGTGTAAATCAGTACTTTGAACCTACAAAGACAGGAAATGTTGGCGTAACAACAACAAAAACAAAAGGTTCAGTCTTTTCCCAAGGCTTGAGATATGATCAGTGGTATAATGAAGTTATGTATTAGGTATGTGGTATCACTGTGGAGGAATGGATCGATTCTATCATAGCTGAAGGAAGAATCTGAGAACAGAGGAGCGCCACTGGAATAGAAATGATGGAGGAAGCTTGAAGCATCAGGGTGGTTTGTACTGACATCCTCCCATGTGTAGTCTCTGCATTTGCTCCTCTGTAGTAAATGTTCACTAGTTTGTGGGAGAAAATGAGAAATTCAAAGATAAAGTAGTGTCACTGTGTAAAGCAATTTATTTCAACTGAAGATTTTTATGTTTTCTGAGATGATCATTTCCAATTTCGTTTTTAAAATGTGTTTTTTTTTCTAGGAAATGGTGATGATGGTCGACGTTCAGTTAAAAACATTTTTTTTGTATATTTTTTCCAGAAAGAAAGATACAAAGAAAAAGCCCAAACCATCACACTCTTATTAGCCTTGTACTCAAGTGTTTTCACTTGGAAAATACAGAGGTCCACGAATTTCTCAGATCTGAACACTATGCTAAGAGGTGACCTTTAACATGTGTCTTTTAGAGCCTGTGGAGTATCAAGAGAGAAAGCTTTCAGTGTTCACCTGAATGTCAGCTCTCAGTTCCTGGCCCCAGTGTGGAGAGAAAAGAGGGCACCTCTATGCTGGAAGCAAGTGCTACTGAGACTCAGACAGGTGTGTGAGTGCAGGAGCCCGGATTCCAGGCCAGAGATGTGTGGAGAACAAGGGATCCTTAGCCTTTGCATCTTTGTGGGACTGGACAGGAATTAGGGGTAGAGACTGAGAGGTTATCAGGAAGGTAAACCTTTGTTTTGTTTTTTCTTAGATTACAAGGATCCCACCCAGCTTCTTGCTATTTCTCAAATTTGCCACTAGAGGGTGCACTGCAGGAGATTGTCTCCTAGAACAGCACTTCTCACCTCTCCTCTAAGTGTCAATAACAGAACTGGGCTGGGCGGGTCCAGAGTCCTGGTGCCTCTGGGGCAGAGGGTATGTCTTTGAGCTGCACAGAATCCCTTTTGTGCTCAGACTTGAGATGTCTGTAGGCTGAGTGCTGATTCCTGTTGGCCAGTGGGACCTAACATGGAGACGTACGGTGCTTGGTGAGGAATGCCCTGGGTTCCACCTTTGTGCCTCTGAGTGGCTCTCAGGGGCCTGTGTTAAGAACTGTGTTCCCTCCCAGTCTCTTCCGACTCCAGTGAGCTTGGTCTTGCGATTTCCAGAGGGAGTTGAATGATCTGTTTTGTGCCTGGGACTGCTCCCTTCCCGTCTTACTCCCCACAACAAGAATAACAATGGCATTTAGAAATGTGTGTTCCCTTTCTAACACCATACACAAAAATAAACTCAAAATGGATTAAAGATCTAAATGTAAGACCAGAAACTATAAAACTCCTAGAGGAGAACATAGGCAAAACACTCTCCAACATAAATCACAGCAGGATCCTCTATGACCCACCTCCCAGAA
The DNA here is from genome assembly GCF_033118175.1 of Dama dama. NCBI lineage: Eukaryota > Metazoa > Chordata > Mammalia > Artiodactyla > Cervidae > Dama > Dama dama. The sequence continues at coordinate 10,326,763 of NC_083700.1, forward strand.
TATTGGAAATAAAAGCAAAAATAAACAAATGAGACCTAATTAAACTTTAAAGCTTTTGCACAAAGGAAACTATAAGCAAGGTGAAAAGACAGCCCTCAGAATGGGAGAAAATGATAGCAAACGAAGCAACAGACAAAGGATGAATCTCAAAAATATACAAGCAGCTCCTGAAGCTCAATTCCAGAAAAATAAATGACCCAATCAAAAAATGGGCCAAAGAACTAAACAGACATTTCCCCAAAGAAGACATACAGATGGCTAACAAACACATGAAAAGGTGCTCAACATCACTCATTATCAGAGAAATGCAAATCAAAACCACAATGAGGTACCATTACACGCCAGTCAGGATGGCTGCTATCCAAAAGTCTACAAGCAATAAATGCTGGAGAGGGTGTGGAGAAAAGGGAACCCTCTTACACTGTTGGTGGGAATGCAAACTAGTACAGCCGCTATGGAGAACAGTGTGGAGATTTCTTAAAAATCTGGAAATAGAATTGCCATATGACCCAGCAATACCACTTCTGGGCGTACACACTGAGGAAACCAGATCTGAAAGAGACACGTGCACCCCAATGTTCATCGCAACACTGTTTATAATAGCCAGGACATAGAAGCAACCTAGATGCCCATCAGCAGATGAATGGATAAGGAAGCTGTGGTACATATACACCATGGAATATTACTCAGCCATTAAAAAGAATTCATTTGAATCAGTTCTAATGAGATGGATGAAACTGGAGCCCATCATACCGAGTGAAGTAAGCCAGAAAGAGAAAGAACATTACAGCATTCTAACACATATATATGGAATTTAGAAAGATGGTAATGATAACCGTATATGCAAAGCAGAGAAAGAGACACAGATGTACAAAACAGACTTTTGGACTCTGTGGGAGAAGGTGAGGGTGGGATGTTTTGAGAGAACAGCAGCGAAACATGTATATTATCTATGGGGAAACAGACCACCAGCCCAGGTTGGAGGCATGAGACAAGTGCTCCGGCCTGGTGCACTGGGAAGACCCAGAGGGATCGGGTGGAGAGGGAGGTGGGAGGGGGGATTGGGATGGGGAATACATGTAAATTCATGGCTGATTCATGTCAATGTATGACAAAAACCACTACAATATTGTAAAGTGATTAGCCTCCAACTAATAAAAATAAATGAAAAAAAAGAAAAGAAAAGAAATGTGTTCCTCTTCATTTTCATTTATGCTTTTTTTTTTTTTAAAAGCAAAGTATGTTTCTTAATATCATGTCATCTGATTTTTAGTAAATTCTAATCACTGTTTAGTAGCTTCATTTTTGGTATAAGGAAATAGGCTCAGAAATGTTAAATATAATTGTAAGTCCCTTGACTGTTGTGAATAATGTTGCAGTGAACACTGGTGTAAGCATCTGAGTCTTTGTTTCCTTTCTTTCATCTTTTAAAAGTTGACTCACATTTTTATTTTGGTTGCATTGAGTGACAGGTGGTATCTTATTTCCTATTTCCATCACCAGGGATTTGAACCTGTTCCCCCTGCAGTGGAAGCATGGAGTCTTAACCACTGATCCATCAAGGAAGCCTGAGACAAGAGTCTTTATTTGTGGCAGGTGACTCTCAAGATTTATCTCTTCTTCCTCCTCAGGCTTCAGCCTGTTCCTCTCCCAGTGAGGATGAGTCAGCTTTCCTGTCAGGGAGAACCTCAGATCTGATGGGGGAGTGATGAGTGTGTGGGCACAAAAGGGACAGTTTTGTGCATTTCTCCTCCTTGTGCCAGTCTGGTCCCCATGGTTCCCTCCAGTCATGGTCCAAAGCAGGTGTGAGGTAATGTGCACATGTGCCTGCATTCACCTTAACAAGCATGCAAGGAGCAGCTAAGTTCTGCCGGTGTGGGAGAGAAAAACATGGATAGCATGTGACTTGCTCAGTGTTTGGCAGGACAGACATCCATACAAACACATAATTATCATCTGAAGCATATTAATATAACAAACATATTCCTGAGTAGCTACCATGACACTAACTCTGCTAGAGTATCAGTGGTGATGACTCATGAAAGGTAGCTTCTGAGTGTGTCTTGGAAGATGTACAGGAGTCTATGGGAAATCAGTGCAATTTAGATTGAGTGAATAGTCTATTTAGAATCATGACTATTTTAGAGAGATCATGTTATGGCAGCAACTTGGTTTTCAATTTTGGAGCATGGAATGTGTGTTGGGCAGATGCAGGAGGTGATGCTGGACATATTAACAGAACCCAGGTGATGGGGGAACTTTTACACGATGCCAATGATTTTGGGCTTATGCTGTATGTGATAGGAGCATTAAAGGATTTTAAAGGAAAGATTGACCTGGTCATCTTTGTTTTACAAAGATCATGTTGGTGTCACAATAGTGACAGATCCCAGGGAAAGATACTAGAGACAAGGATGAATGAATAGGTTCAATAAATAGGTTCAATAAGCCACATGAAGGCTTGAGTAGGGCAATGCCCATGGAGAGGAACGGTGGGATTTGATGAATTCAAAGATTTTACGTTTATGAGCAGTGGCACAGGGGGAAGATGAGAAGGGAAGAAGCTTAGAATCACCACCTGGTTTTCATTTGGGTGATAGAGAGTTTGGATGTCTAGACAATGAACTGGTTTGGGATCAGTGAGGCATAGAACTAACTGTTTTGTTCACATGTGGAACTGAGCTACCTTGAAGATATCTAGGTGGCAGTTGGATTTTGAGGTTTAGCCCAAGAAACCTCTGGATCAGAGACAGCAATTTTGGGGCCATCAGTGAAATTTTCTGAAGCCAGAGGTTCATGAAATCTATAAAGGAGGGAATGTGTGTCCTTTCTTGGGGAACCATTCTTAAGGAACTCATGAAGGAAGAGACTAGCAAGTAATTTAGAATAAATATTCAGAAATGTTGAAGGGATGTCAGGAGAACCCCATGAACAGTATGAAAAGGCAAAAAGATATGACACTGAAAGATGAACTCCCCAGATAAGTAGGTGCCCAATATGTTACTGGAAAAGAGCGAAGAAATAGCTCCAGAAGGAATGAAAATCCTGAGCCAAAGCAGAGACAACACCCAGTTGTTTGGAGGTGAAAGCAAAGTCCGATGCTATAAAGAACAATGTTGCGTAAGAACCTGGAGTATTAGGTCCATGAGTCAAAGTAACTTGGAAGTGGTCAAAGAGGAGATGCAAGAGTGAACATAGACACTTTAGAAATCAGTAAACTAATATGGATGGGAATGGGTGAATATAATTCAGACTACCATAATATCTACTACTGTGGACAAGAATCTCTTTGGAAGAAAAGGAGTAACCCTGACTGTCAACAAAAGGGTCTGAAATGCACTGCTTGGACACAATCTCAAAAATTGCAGAATGATCTTGGTTCATTTCCAAGGCAAACCATTCTATATCAAAGCAATCCAAGTCTATGCCCCAACCACTAATCCTGAAGAAGTTGAAGTTGAATGGTTCTATGAAGACCTATAAGATCTTCTAAAACTAACACCATAAAAGATGTCCTTTTCATCATAGCGGACTGGAATGCAAAAGTAGGAAGTCAAGAGATACCTGGAATAACAGGCAAATTTGGCCTTGGAGTACAGAACGAAGCAGGACAAAGGCTAACAGAGTTTTGCCAAGAGAATCCACTGGTCATAGCAAACACTCTCTGCCAATAACACAAGAGAGAATTGTACACATGGACATCACCAGATGGTCAATATTGATATCAGATTGATTATATTTTTTGCAATGGAAGATGGAGAAGCTTTATATAGGCAGGAAAATGAGACAGGGAGCTGACTGTGGCTCAGATCATGAACTATTTATTGTAAAATTCAGACTTAAATTAAAGAAATTAGGGAAAACCACTAGGCCATTCAGATATAACCTAAATCAAATCCCTTTTAATTATACAGTGCAGGTGATGGATAGATTCAAGAGATTAAATCTGATAGAATGCCTGAAGAACTGTGGATAGAGGTTTGTAACACTGTATAGGAGGTGGTGGTTACAACCATCCCCAAGAAAAAAGAAACACAAGAAGGCAAAATGGTTATCTGAGGAGGCCTTACAAATTGCTGAGAAAAGAAGAAAAGTGAAAGGCAAAGGAGAAAAGGAAAGATATACAAGAATAGCAAGAAAAGATAAGAAAGCCTTCTTAAGTGAATAAGGCAAAGAAATAGAGGAAAACAATAGAATGCGAAAGGTTAGAGATCTCTTCAAGAAAATTAGAGATACCAAGGGAATGCGTTATGCAAAGATGGGCCCATAAAGGACAGAAATGGTATGGACCTAACAGAAGCAGAACATATTAAGAAGAGGTGGCAAGACACAGAGGAACTATACAAAATAGATTTTAATGATGTGGATAACCATGGTGGTGTGTTTACTCAGCTAGAGCCAGACACCCTGGAATGCAAAGTCAAGTGGGCCTTAGGTAATATCTCTGCGAACAAAGATAGTGGGGGTGATGGAATTCCTGCTGAGCTATTTCAAATCCTGAAAGATGATGCTGTGAAAGTGCTGCACTCAATGTGCCAGCAAATTTGGAAAACTCAGCAGTGGCCACAGGACTGGAAAAGGTCAGTTTTCATTCCAATCCCAAAGAGACTATGCCAAAGAATGTTCAAACTACCACACAATTGCACTCAATTCACATGCAAGCAAGGTCATGCTCATAATCCTTCAAGCTAGGATTCAACAGTACGTGAACTGAGAGCTTCCAGATGTATAAGCTGGATTTAAAAAGGCAGAGGAACCAGAGATCAAATTGCCGACATCCACTGCATCATAGAAAAAGCAAAAGGAGGGTGGGTGGTCCTAAGATGGCAGAGGAATAGGATGGGGAGACCATTTTCTCCCCCAGAAATTCATCAAAAGTTCATTTGAATGCTGAGCAAATATCACAAAACAACTTCTGAATGCTGGCGGAGGGTACCAGGCACCCAGAAAGGCAGCCTATTGTCTTCAAAAGGAGGTAGGAGAAAATATAAACAATAAAAAGAGAGACGAAAGAGTTAGGGAATGGAGACCCATCCCAGGGAGGGAGTCGTAAAAGAGGAGAAGTTTCCAAACAGCAGGAGACCCTCTCACTGGCTGGTCTGTGGGGAGTTTTTGAATCTCAGAGGGCAACATAACCAGGAGGAAAAAAAAAAAAAAATAAAACCCACAGATTACATGCTTAAAGGCAACTTCCAGCGGAGAAGTAGCCCAGACCCTCACGTTGGCCACTAGTAAGCGGGGGGCTGAACAGGGAGGCGTGGGCTGCATTGCTTAGGGTAAGGACTGGGCCTGAATTCCCTGACGTCAATCTGAGGGAGCTAACGTGAGAGAGCAACCCAAATTGTGGGAGAGCCAGAGAGGTAGAGAGAGAGAAAAGAGGAGAGAGACAACTATCCTGGGAAAAGCTCTAACCTAAGGCACTGCTGGCCGGCTGTTCACAGAACAAAGGACTGAGCAAATACCAGAGGAGAGCTAGCCGGCTGCGGACCGGCCCATCCCCCGCTGGAGGCAGGGAGGCAGGCGGGCAACAGTCAGAGCCGGAAGGCAAGGGGCAAACTCAGCCCCAGAGATGGCATCCCCTACCAAATTGTGAGCAGGCTCCCAGTTGCTAACCAAATCTTCCTGGGATCCTGGATGGTTGACATCCGCCAGGAGGGTTGCAGCCAGAGATCAGCTCCCCAGAGGAGACACATGGCACACCTGAGACGGTGCTCCCGCTGCACACCCAGGAAACCTAGGGGCTGAGATAGGGGAGGTGATAAGATGCTCCCCTCCCCCCAACACCTGGGGAGAGTGTGCTCACCAAGCACCTGGTCACCTGAGCTGCTCGGGCCTGGGAAGGGCACAAAACGCAGGCTCAACCGAGTTTGTGCCTTTAAGGAGTACCTGAGAATCTGAACCTGAGCGGCTTAGACCTGGGAAGTACATGCAACACAGGGCCTGCTTTAGACAGTCCCCATGCAGAGCGACCTGGAGCCTGAGCAGTGTAGACCGGGAAAGCACACATGCCGTGAGTAGGGGCAAACCTAATGTGGCCAAGACACTGCGAGCGCTCCCCACACATGACAGTGGTGTTTGCTTGCAGTGATCCTCCCTCCCCGCAGCACGACTGAACAAGTGAGCCTAAATAAGTGACCATCTTCGCCCCCTTGTGTCAGGGCGGAAGTTAGATACTGAAGAGACCTGCAAACAGAGGAAGCCAAAATAAACAGAGAAGAGGGAACCGCCTTGGAAGTGACAGTTGCAACAGATTAAAACCCTGTAGTTTTAGCATTGACTACATTGGAAGGGACTTATAGACCTTGAGAAGAAGTACAAGCTGGAACAAGGAACTATCTGAAACTGAACTGACTCCACACTGCCCTCAACAGCTTCAGAGAAATTCCTAGATATATTTTACTATTATCATTTTTCCATTTTTTAATTTTTACATTTTTTATTACCCTTTAATTTTCATTTTTAAAACCTACTAATCCCTTACCAAAAAAAAGACACTATTTTTAAAGTAAATTTCATATATATTTTTTCTTTAACTTTTGCAATTTTATTTTGTTTTTTTTTTAATAGTGTATTTTTGAGAGTCTAATCTCTACTTTAGATTTTTAATCTTTGCTTTTTGGTATTTGTTACCAATTTTGTACCTTTAAGAAGCCGATCTTCAGTACCCATTTTTACTTAGGAGTGTGATTACTGGCTTGATTGCTCTCTCCCCTTTTGACTCTCCTTTTTCTCCCCCAGGTCACCTCTATCTCCTCCCTCCCCCTTCTCTTCTCTACTTAACTCTGTGAATCTCTTTGGGTGTTCCAGGCTGTGGAGAAAACTTAGGGAACTGACCACTGGCTAGATTGGCCTCTCTCTCCTTTTGACTCTCCTTCCTCTCCTTCTGGTCACCTCTATCTCCTTCCTTCCTCTTTTCTTCTCTGTGTAACTCCGTGAACCTCTCTGAGTGTTCCAGACTGTGGAGAGCTCATAGGGAGTTGATTACTGGCTAGATTGCTCTCTCCTCTTTTGATTCCCCCTCTTCTCCTCCTGGTCACCTCTATCTCCACTCCTCCTTCTTCTCTTCTCCATGTAACTCTGTGAACCTCTCTGGCTGTCCCTCACAGTGGAGAATCTTTTCACCATTAACCTAGATGTTTTATCATCAGTGCTGTATGGATGGAGAAGTCTTGAGGCTACTCTTAGAATAAGACTGAAGCCAGAGGCAGGAGGCTTAAATCCAAAACTTGAGAACACCAGAAAATGCCTGACTTCAGGGAATATTAACCAACAAGATCTCATCCAAAAGTCTCCATACCTACACTGAAACCAAGCTCCACTCAAGAGCCAACAAGTTTCAAAGCAAGACACACCAAGCTAATTCTCCAAAAATGCAGAAACATAATCCTGAGCACAAAAATACAGGTGGGCAAAAGTCACACCAAACCTATAGACATCTCAAAACTCACTACTGGACACTTCATTGCACTCCAGAGAGAAGACATCCAGCTCCACCCACCAGAACACCGACACAAGCTTCCCTAACCAGGAAACCTTGACAAGCCACTTGTCCAAACCCACCCACAGGGAGGAACCTCCACAGTAAAGAGGAACCACAAACTTCCAGCATACAGAAAGCCCACCTCAAACACAGCAACCTAAACAAGATGAAAAGGCAGAGAAATATTCAGCAGGTCAAGGAACATGACAAAAAACCACCAAACCAAACAAAGGAGGAAATAGGGAGTCTACCTGAAAAAGAATTTAGAATAATGATAGTAAAAGTGATCCAAAATCTTGAAAACAAAATGGAGTTACAGATAAATAGTCTGGAGACAAGTATTGAGAAAATGCAAAGAAAGTTTAACAAGGACCTAGAAGAAATAAAAAAGAGTCAATAAATAATGAATGATGCAATAACTGAGATCAAAAGCATTCTCGAAGGAACCATCAGTAGAATAACTGAGGCAGAAGATAGGATAAGTGAGGTGGAAGATAGAATGGTGGAAATAAATGAAGCAGAGAGGACAAAAGAAAAAAGAATTAAAAGAAATGAGGACAACCCCAGAGACCTCAGGGACAATGTTAAATGCCCCAACATTTGAATCATAGGAATCCCAGAAGAAGAAGACAAAAAAAAAAAAAAAAAAAAAAGAAGCCATGAGAAAATACTTGAGGAGATAATAGTTGAAAAGTTCCCTAAAATGGGGAAGGAAATAGCCACCCAAGTCCAAGAAACCCAGAGAGTCCGAAACAGGATAAACCCAAGGTGAAATACCCCAAGGCACATATTAATCAAATTAATGAAGATCAAACACAAAGAACAAATATTAAAAGCAGCAAGGGGAAAATAGGAAATAACTCACAACGGGATTCCCATAAGGATAACAGCTGATCTTTCAATAGAAACCCTTCAGGCCAGAAGGGAATGGCAGGACATACTTAAAGTGATGAAAGAGAAAAACATACAGCCCAGATTACTGTACCCAGCAAGGATCTCATTCAAGTATGAAGGAGAAATCAAAAGCTTTACAGACAAGCAAAATCTGAGAGAATTCAGCACCACCAAACCAGCTCTCCAACAAATGCTAAAGGATCTTATCTAGACAGGAAACATAGGAAAGGTTTATAAACTCAAACTCAAACAATAAAGTAAATGGCAATGGGATCATACTTATCAATAATTACCTTAAATGTAAATGGGTTGAATGCCCCAACCAAAAGACAAAGACTGGCTGAATGGATACAAAAACAAGACCCCTATATATGCTGTCTACAAGAGACCCACCTCAAACCTAGGGACACATACAGACTGAAAGTGAAGGGCTGGAAAAAGATATTTCATGCAAATGGGGACCAAAAGAAAGCAACAATACTCATATCAGATGAAATAGACTTTGAAATAAAGGCTGTGAAAAGAGACAAAGAGGGTCACCAAATAATGATCAAAGGATCAATCCAAGAAGAAGATATAACAATCATAAATATATATGCGCCCAACATAGGAGCACCACAATATGTAAGGCAAATACTAACAAGTATGAAAGGGGAAATTAACAGTAACACAATAACAGTGGGAGACTTTAATACCCCACTCATACCTATGGATAGATCGACTAAACAGAAAATTAACAAGGAAACACAAACTTCAAATAATACAATGGACCAGTTAGACCTAATTGATATCTGTGGGACATTTCACCCTAAAACAATGAATTTCACCTTTTTCTCAAGTGCACACAGAATCTTCTCCAGGATAGATCACATCCTGGGCCATAAACCTAGCCTTGGTAAATTAAAAAAATTGAAATCATCTCAAACATCTTTTCTGATCACAGTGTGGTAAGATTAGATGTCAACAACAGGAAAAAAAAAAAAAAAAACTATTATAAATACAAACACATGGAGGCCAAACAACACACTTCTGAACAACCAACAAATCACAGAAGAAATCAAATAGAAATCAAATTTGCATAGAAACAAATGAAAATGAAAACACAACGACCCAAAACCTATGGGATACAATAAAAGCAGTGCTAAGGGGAAGGTTCATCGCAATACAAGCCTACCTTAAGAAACAGGAGAAAAATCAAATAAATAAGCTTCCCTGGTGGTTCAGAGGGTAAAGCATCTGCCTGTGATGCGGGAGACCCATGTTCGATCCCTGCATCAGGAAGATCCCCTGGAGAAGGAAATGGCAACCTACTCCAGTATTCTTGTCTGGAGAATCCCATGGACAGAGGAGCCTGGTGGGCTACAGTCCATGGAGTCACAAAGAGTTGACACGACTGAGCAACTACACTACTACTACTGCACTACCCCTGAAGCAACTGGAAAAAGAAGAAATGAAGCACCCCAGGGTTAGTAGAAAGAAAGAAATAATAAAAATTAGGGCAGAAATAAATGCAAAAGAAACAAAGGAGACCACAGCCAAAATCAACAAAGCTAAAAGCTGGTTCTTTGAGAAGACAAAAGAGACAAACCATTAGCCAGACTCATCAAGAAAAAAAGGGAGAAGAATCAAATCAACAAAATTAGAAATGAAAATGGAGAAATCACAACAGACAACCCAGAAATACAAAGGATCATAAGAGACTACTATCAGCAACTATATGCCAATAAAATGGACAACTTGGAAGAAATGGACAAATTCTTAGAAAAGCACAACTTTCCAAAACTGAACCAAGAAGAAATAGAAAATCTTAACAGACCCATCACAAGCACAGAAATCGAAACTGTAATCAGAAATCTTCCAACAAACAAAATCCCAGGGCCAGATGCTTCACAGCTGAATTCTACCAAAAATTTAGAGAAGAGCTAACACCTATCCTACTCAAACTCTTCCAGAAATTGCAGTGGAAGGTAAACTCCCAAACTCATTCTATGAGGCCACCATCACCCTAATACCAAAACCAGACGATGCCACACAAAAAAAGGAAACTACAGACCAATATCACTGATGAACATAGATGCAAAAATCCTTAACAAAATTCTAGCAAACAGAATCCAATAACATATTAAAAAGGTCATACATCATGACCAAGTGGGCTTTATCCCAGGGATGCAAGAATTCTTCAATATTTGCAAATCAAGCCATGATACACCACATTAACAAATTGAAAGATAAAAAACCATATGATTATCTCAATAGATGCAGAAAAGTCTTTGACAAAATTCAACATCCATTTTCCTATACACTAACAATGAGAAAACAGAAAGAGAAATTAAGGAAACAATTCCATTCACGATTGCAATGAAAAGAATAAAGTACTTAGGAATAAATTTACCTAAAGAAACAAAAGACCCACATAAAGAAAACTATAAAACACTGATAAAAGAAATCAAAGAGGACACAAATAGATGGAGAAATATACCATGTTCATAGCTCAGAAGAATCAATACAGTGAAAATGAATATACTACCCAAAGCAATCTATAAATTCAATGCAATCCCTATCAAGCTACCAACGGTATTTTTCACAGAACTAGAACAAATAATTTCAAAATTTGTATGGAAATACAAAAAAAACCTCGAATAGCCAAAGCAATCTCGAGAAAGAATGGAACTGGAGGACTCAACCTGCTTGACTTCAGGCTCTACTACAAAGCTACAGTCATCAAGACAGTATGGTACTGGCACAAAGACAGAAACATAGATCAATGAAACAAAATAGAAAGCCCAGAGATAAATCCATGCACCTATGGACACCTTATCTTGACAAAGGAGGCAAGAATATACAATGGAGAAAAGATAATCTCTTTAACAAGTGGTGCTGTGAAAACTGGTCAATCACTTGTCAAAGAATGAAACTAGAACACTAACACCATACACAAAAATAAACTCAAAATGGATTAAAGATCTAAATGTAAGACCAGAAACTATAAAATTCCTCAAGTAAAACATAGGCAAAACACTCTCTGGTGTAAATCATAGCACAATCCTCTATGATATGCACCTCCCAGAGTAATGGAAATAAAAGCAAAAATAAACAAATGGGACCTAATGAAACTTAAAAGCTTTTGCACAACAAACGAAACTATAAGCAAAATGAAAAGACAGTTTTCAGAATGGGAGAAAATAATAGCAAATGAAGCAACTGACAAATAATTAATCTCAAAGATATACAAGCAACTCCTGCAGCTCAATTCCAGAAAAATAAATGACCCAATAAAAAATGGGCCAAAGAACTAAACAGACATTTCTCCAAGAAGACATACAGATGACTAACAGACACATGAAAAGATGCTCAACATCACTCATTATCAGAGAAATGCAAATCAAAGCCACAATGAGATACCATCTCACACTGGTCAGAATGGCTGCTGTCAGAAAGTCTACAAACAATAAATACTGGAGAGGATGTGGAGAAAAGGAACCCTCTTACACTGTTGGTGGGAATGCAAACTAGTATAGCCACTATGGAGAATAGTGTGGAGATTCCTTAAAAAAACTGGAAATAGAGCTGCCATATGACTCAGCAATCCCACTGCTGGGTATATATACAAAGGAAACCAGAATTGAAACAGACACGTGTACCCCAATGTTCATTGCAGCACTGTTTACAATAGCCAGGACATGGAAGCAACCTAGATGTCCATCAGCAGACGAATGGATAAGAAAGCTGTGGTACAAATACACGATGGAATATTACTCAGCCACTAAAAAGAATGCATTTGAACCAGTTCTAATAAGGTGGATGAAACTGGAGCCTATTATACAGACCGAAGTAAGTCAGAAAGAAAAACAACAATACAGTATATTAACACATATATATGGAACTTAGAAAGATGGTAATGATGACCCTATATGTGAGACAGCAAAAGAGATACAGATATAAAGAACAGACTTTTGGACTCTGTGGGAGAAGGCAAGGATGCGACGATGTGAGAGATTAGCATTGAAACATGCATATTATTATATGTGAAATAGATTACCAGTCCAGGTTCAATGCATGAGACAGGGTGCTCAGGGCTGGTGCACTGGGATGACCCTGAGGGATGGGATGGGGAGGGAGGTGGGAGAGAGGTTCAGGATGGGGAACACATGTACACCCATGGTTGATTCATGTGAAAGTATGGTAAAAGCCATCAAAATATTGTAAAGTAGTTAGCCTCCAATTAAAATAAAATAAATAAAAAATAAATAAAACACACACACATAAAGAAAAAGCAAGAGGATTCGAGAAAACATCTACTTCTGCTTTACTGACTCTGCTAAAGCCTTTGACTGTGTGGATCACAAAAAATTGTGGAAAATTCTTAAAGAGATGGGAATATCAGACCACATTACCTGAGAAATTTGTATGCAGGTTAAGAAGCAACAGTTAGAACTGGACATGGAGCAACAGACTGGTTCAAAATTGGGTACTGGCACAAAGACAGAAATATAAATCAATGGAACAGAATTGAAAGCCCAGAGATAAATCCATGTACCTATAGACACATTATCTTCGACAAAGGAGGTGAGAATATACAATGGAAAAAAGACAACCTCTTTAACCAGTGATGCTGGGAAAGCTGGTCAACCACTTGTCAAAGAATGAAACTAGAACACCTTCTAACACCATACACAAAAATAAACTCAAAATGGATTAAAGATCTAAATGTAAGACCAGAAACTATAAAACTCCTAGAGGAGAACATAGACAAAACACTCTCTGACATAAATCACAGCAGGATCCTCTATGACCCACCTCCCATAATATTGGAAATAAAAGCAAAAATAAACAAATGGGACCTAATGAAACTTAAAAGCTTTTGCACAACAAAGGAAACTATAAGCAAGGTGAAAAGTCAGCCTTCAGAATGGGAGAAAATAATAGTAAAAAAAGCAACAAAGGATTAATCTCAAAAATATACAAGCAGCTCCTGCAGCTCAATTCCAGAAAAATAAATGACCCAGTCAAAAAATGGGTCAGAGAACTAAACAGACATTTCTCCAAAGAAGACATACAGATGGCTAACAAACACATGAAAAGATGCTCAACATCACTCATTATTAGAGAAATGCAAATCAAAACCACAATGAGGTACCATTACACGCCAGTCAGGATGGCTGCTATCCAAAAGTCTACAAGCAATAAATGCTGGAGAGGGTGTGGAGAAAAGGGAACCCTCTTACACTGTTGTTGGGAATGCAAACTAGTACAGCCGCTATGGAGAACAGTGTGGAGATTCCTTAAAAAACTGGAAATAGAACTGCCATATGACCCAGCAATCCCACTCCTGGGCATACACACCGAGGAAACCAGATCTGAAAGAGACACGTGTACCCGAATGTTCATCGCAGCACTGTTTATAATATTACTTAGTCATCAGGTGTGATTTAAATAAAATTCCTTATGATTATACAGTGGAAGTCACAAATAGATTCAAAGGATTAGATCTGATAGACAGAGTGCCTAAAGAACTATGGACAGGCATTCATAACATTGTGCCAAAGGTGGTGACCAAAATCATCTCAAAGAAAAAGAAATGCAAGAAGGCAAAATGGTTATCTGAGGAGGCCTTTTCTAAATCCAGCTTGTACATCTGGAAGTTCTCAGTTCATGTATTGATGAAGCCTAGCTTGAAGGATGTTAAGCATTACCTTGCTAGCATTTGAAATGAGTACAATTGTGCAGTAATTTGAATATTTTTGTTTAGAAAATAGAGTTTAGAAAATAGCTGAAAAAAAGGGAGAAGCAAAAGGCAAAGGAGAAAGGGAACAATATACCCAACTGAATGCAGAGGTACAAAGAATAGTAAGAAGAGATTAGAAAGCCTTCTTAAGGGAACAATGCAAAGAAACAGAGAAAACCAATAGAATGGAAGAGATTAGAGGTCTCTTCAAGGAAACATTTCATGCAAAGATGGGCACAATAAAGGATGGAAATGACAAGGGCCTAATAAAAGGAGATGAGATTAAGAAGGGGTGGCAAGAATACATAGAAAAGCTATTTAAAAGATCTTAATGATCTGGAAAACCATGATGGTGTCGTCACTCACCTAGAGGCAGAAATCATAGAGTATGAAGTTAAGTAGATCTTAGGAAGCATTACTATATACAAAGCTAGTGGAGGTGCTAGAATTCCAACTGAGCTATTTGAAATCTTAAAAGATGATGCTGTTAAAGTGCTGCATTCAATATTGCAGCAAATTTGAATAACTCAGCATTGGCCATGGGACTGGAAATTGTCAATTTTCATTCCAATCCCAAAGAAAGGCAATGTCAAAAATATTCAAGTTACTGAACACTTGTGCTCATTTCACATGCTAACAAGGTAATGCTCAAAATCCTTCAAGCTAGGCTTCAATAGTACTTGAACTGAGAATGTGCAGATATACAAACTAGATTTAGAAAAGGCAGAGGAACCAGAGATCAAACTGCCAACAGCCACTGCATCATAAAAAAAGTAATGGAATTCCAAAAAACCATCTACTTCTGCTTCATCAACTATGCTAATGCCTTTGTGTGGATCACAGCAAACTGTGGAAAATATTTAAAGAAATGGGAACACCAGATCACCTTACCTGTCTCCTGAGAAGCCTGTATGTAGATCAAGAAGCAACAGTTAGAACCATACACGGAACAACAGCCTGGTTCAAAATTGGGAAAGGAGTAGGTCAAGGCTATATATTGTTGCCCTGCTTATTTAATGTTTATGTAGGGTGCATCATGAGAAATGCGAAGCTGGATGAATCAACAAGCTGAAGTCAAGATTACCTGGAGAATTATCAACAACCTCAGTTATGTAGATGATACTACTTTAATGGCATAAAGTGAAGAGGAACTAAAGAACCTTTTGATAAAGGTGAAAGAGGAGAGTAAAAAAGCTGGCTTAAAGCTAAACATTAAAAAAAACAACTAATATTATGGCATTCTGTCCTATCACTTCATGGCAAATAGAAGGAACATAATTTTAAAATTGTTACTATTATTTTTATTTGAGATGTAATCAATATGTAATATTATGTTAGTTTCAGGTGTGTACCATAATGATTTTATATTTTTATGTATTGTGAAATGATCATCAGAATAAGTCTAGTCAACATCCACTACCACACATAGTTACAAATTCTTTTTTCTTCTGAGGAAAATTTTTAACATCTACTCTTTTATAATTTTTTAATGTACACTGTAATATTATGACTATAGGAACCATACTGTATATTACATCCCTAGGAACTTAATTTATAAGTGATAGTTTGTACCTTTAACCATTAGACATAATTTACTTCATAAAGTACAATTTATCTATATTCTCATGTATGATTAGTACTTTTATGTTGTGTTTAAGAAATATTTTCATATACTTAGATCACAAAAATATTATCTAATATTCTTATTAACTTCTAGAATCTTCATGTTTTTGTTGTTTCTTCAGTCTTGTAGAAGTGAGCAACATAGGTGTGCCAGCTGGAGAGTGTCTTTGAGGGACGTTTTGTGACTGGAGGGGCAGGAGGAAAAGGGAGTCAGAGCTCTAAGAACAAGCATGCTTACTCACAGCTTTTCCTTCCACACCTGTCAGTCTGAGAAATGTGACCCTGAAATCAAGGGCATCTTCACTTCCCCCTGCAATTATCAGTTTGTCCATTTGTCAGTCAAAAAGAGGCAGCTGTGCCCTCATGATGAGGTCCCTAGATTCTGATCTGGAGGATAATGTGTATGTTGGTCCTGGGAGTGGGGTTGGGTGTGTCCCTTGCTATTCTGGATTCCATGAATCCTTATTCTGTTCATAAGTGCCCATTTGCATTTACCCCTGTATGTACTGAATCAAAAATTCATGGGAGGGTAACTGCAAAGTGCTAGGTATTAGCACTGCAGCTGACAGAGTCATCTTAAGGAACTCAAGAGGTTAGGGACAGATTTGTAAACTTACGATTGCAGTCTCATGTGGAATCACCTGTGATAGTAACATGAACAAGGGGCCCTGGGAACACAATAGAGGAGCTCCTACCTCTACTAATGGCACACAGTTGATTCTGCAGGAAGGTGATATTTGTGATGAATATCAAAAGATGTGTGTAGAGTTCAACAGGCAGCAAGGGGCAAATAGTGTACTTTGAGGATGAATGACTAATATGTTCAAAATCACTGGGATTTGATAGACCATGGTGTGTTGAGGGGGCAGTGAGCTGTTGTGTAAATTGTATCATGGTATGCACATGGTGTAGAATCAAGAGCTGGAAATACTTGCAGGAAGTAGGGCAAGGAAGGGCTTTTGCATTTTGTTCAGGACATACAGTTTATGTTATAGGTGATGGGACACATCAGAAGAGTTTGAATAGAGTAGTGACCTGATCACTTTGGTTTAGCAAGGAGGGGGACATGGATTCAAGAGCAGGGAAATTAGATTCAATGAGACCATGAGGCAGGTGTAGAGGTGCAGATGTGAAATACTGAGGACTTGAGCTAAGGTGTTGTTGATAAAAGTGAAAGAGCAAGGATGGATGCATAGACGGTGGAATCAACAGTTTTTGATGATTAAATGAATATGGGAGATGGCAGGTGATGAAGACCGAACAGACTTTAGGGTTTTTTTTGGGTGACTGAATGCTATCAGTTAAGATGTGTAATGAGAAAGGAATAGATTCAAGGACAGCAAGAGAGAATTTGTTTTGTTTTGCTCAAGTGGAGTTTTAGATCTAAAGATATGTAGGTGGAGACATTCATGTGACAGTTGGATATAGGGTTTCAAACACAGGAAATAACAGGCTGCCCTCTGAAATTTAGGAGCATCATGACAATGTATGATTATGCTGGTGTTAGCAAAAGTCATGGGAGAAGATGAGCCTCACTGGGAGAGTGAGAAGTAGACAGAGCTGTGAAGAATAGCATTTGGGGGATTGATTAAGGAAAAGGGGTGAGCCGAGGGGCCTGAGAATAAATGGGAAAGAAGGTAAAAAGGAATTCAGGAGAACATGATTTCAGAGTCTACTGGAGAGTGAGTTCTGTGCAGGGAAGTGGTCAAGGCCAAGTAGGAGAAGGACCAAAATTACAGGGGATTAGACCATTAAGAGCTCACTGGTGTGTTTACAGCCAATCCCTCACTGTGTCTTCTCCCTGCCCCCCAGCACTGCATCGGTGAAGGAGGATACTTCCCAGAGGGCAGTCCCTTGCAGTGTGGGGATTTCTCCTCCTTTGACTGGAATGGATATGGAGTTCACTGGGGTTACAGCTCCAGCCGGGAGATCACTGAGGCAGCTGTGCTCCTGTTCTACCACTGAGAGCTGTGTGGTGTGAGACACGGAAGCCAGCTCCTAAGCCCAGACCCTCAGAGATGGAAAAATAGAATGTTAACAAGGAGAGGAGGGGAATAAATTATGTCACTTTGTGCACTTTGTGGTTTTGAATTTCTTTGAGTCTATTTACAAATTGACCGAGACCTGAAGACCTGAAGGGATGTTTTGGAACAATACCTCTCATTCTGGTGAATACCTCTCTGAACATTCTGAGTTTGGAACTTCAAGTCGCAACTTCAAGTTCTTAAACACAAGTTTGCCCAATTCTGGAGACTCTAGTATGAAACTGAAGGGCAGAGGAAAATGATTCTTATGAATTTTTTGTAACATACCATTATTAGCTTATCAAGTAAAGTCCTCAACATAAACATCTTAAAGAAGAATAGATTACTTAGATTCAGTAGGAAAAATGAGATTAAGGTCACAGCTGTGACCTTATTCCTTTATTCCTCCAGCTTTGACACTTTGGACAGTGTCCCTACAATGATTCTAGTACGTGTTGCAATGTGTGTGTGATGGGGAGGGTTCTCACAATACCAAGACATTCACTGAAAAGTATCTGGGAGTCCTCCAAGTCAACTCAATTTTGACCCAATCTACCGGGAGACAGTGTCAGATCACCATGTGAAAGGCTGAGTCCTACAAGTCTGCCCCTTGAATCCTTCTGAGGGGAGAACTGCAGCCACAGTTGGGGTCCTGGGGCTTTTTTTGGATTGGGCAGCAGCTGTCTTGGCTGGAGGGTGAAGTGAAAGACCTGTGGTTTTTCTTGGCTAAACCTAGTTTGTATGGTACTAGGTCATTTACTGTTAATATATAGTTGACCCTTGAACAACCTGTGGGCACCAATCCCCTGCACAGTTGATTAGCTCATACTTGGCCCTCTGCATCATGGTTCTTCCATATCTGTGGTTTCTGAGTTTGTGGTCAGCAACTGCAGATTCAGTGAGTCATGTATAGTGTAGTATTGTGTCAAGGAAACCAGCATATAAGTTGACCAACACAAATCAAATCTGTATTGTTCAAGAGCCATCCGTGTTAGCTTTTTTTTTTCTCTAGTATCCTCTTTTGCTTTCACCTCCTTAGTAAATCTTTGTCCCTTACTAGCACATTCCTGACTTCAGTTTTTGCTCCTTTATTCTTTCTTTCTCTATTCATTTTTGTTACCTTTTGCCTTTTTTCTCTCTCCTCATGTCAGGGTGTTATAAAACTAAACTTGAGTCTGCTGGCCTATGTGCAGGGAAGCCAATCTACTGATATGGAGCTGTGGTGAAGGAAAGTACAACATTTACTGCAAGTGCCCAGCAAGGAGTTTAGGTAGCTAATGTCCACAAAATGCCCAAACTTCCCAGTGGCTTTCAAGGAAAAGTTTTTAAACACAGGGTGAGGAAGAGGGCTGCAGGGTGCAGGATCAGCTGGTGGACTTTCATCTAATTGGTTGATGGTGAAGTTACTGGGAGTCAACATCATCCACCTTCTGGTTCCAGCTGGTCTGGGGTCAGTGTGCTTGTGGTTGGCATACAGTTAACTTCTT
The DNA here is from genome assembly GCF_033118175.1 of Dama dama. Taxonomy (NCBI): domain Eukaryota; kingdom Metazoa; phylum Chordata; class Mammalia; order Artiodactyla; family Cervidae; genus Dama; species Dama dama. The sequence goes on from NC_083700.1 coordinate 10,345,996, forward strand.
ACACCTGGTCGAGTTTCAGTATCTGCAAAACAGCTCCAAGGTATGACTTAGAAAGGGTTTGTTATCTGGAAGTACTATTTTTGGAGCTCTGGCAACCTTTTGTTTCTTAAGCAGGAAGGTAGTTTCATAAGTCTTTTCTTTTTTGTAATTCACTAAAGCGTATATTTATGCCTTAAGCCTTTCCTGTATTTGTGTTAATTTTTATAACATTCTATTGTTATTCTTTTTTTTTTTAACAATAAAGCATAAACAATTCACTTAGAGAAGTTGGGCTGGAAAAAGTGGCAGGGGTCAGGGCTTTTATCCCCACTATTCTCTTTCTATGTAAACACATCTGTTTTTCTTTTGCCTAAGGTACATTTTGAATTATCTTTCTATGGACTGGTGATTGATGGTGAATTTAAATTCACAAAAAGTAATAATATATCAGAATCAATTTTTATCCTTCTTTTACGCTTCTGTACATTTCAACAGTTCCAGCTTGTTGCCAGACACAGTCCAGTCTCAAACTTTTCCTTGTCTCCCCAGTTTAGGCTGTCCGGTAGTGGAAAGATCAGGGGCTACAATCACCACTTCTACCACTTCCCTCACGTTGTCCATCCCTTCTTCATGGCCAGTGCTCTAATGTTCCCTGCCGGGTCTACAGTTTCCCTCTTAACTTCTCTCCATGATCCCTATCTTCTGGTTCACAGGGAAGTTCAGTGTAAGAGCAATTGATCCAAAAGTCATAAAAGTCACAAAATGGGGAAGAGAAAGGTACAGAGGGCAAGTACCAGATGTTCACAGAATCCCAGAGACCAGCAGCAACGGGTCACTCTTCCTACTCGATATGTGAGCCATTTGACTCTAAAGCCCATTGTGACAGCCTGTTTCCAGAACCAATTCTAGTGCTATTTATCTTAGCCTGGGTCCTCCATACATGAAATCCTGTGGCAAAAATGGAAGTGCTAACTAAGACTTGAGTTCAGTCAGTCAGTTCAGTTGCTCAGTTGTGTCCGACTCTTTGCGACCCCATGGATCGCAGCACGCCAGGCCTCCCTGTCCATCACCAACTCCTGGAGTTTACTCAAATTTATGCCCATCGAGTCGGTGATGCCATCCAGCCATCTCATCCTCTGTTGTCCCCTTCTCCTCCTGCCCCCAATCGCTCCCAGCATCAGGGTCTTTTCCAATGAGTCAACTCTTCACATCAGGTGGCCAAAGTACTGGAGTTTCAGCTTCAGCATCAGTCTATCCAATGAACACCCAGGACTGATCTCCTTTACGATGGACTGGTTGGATCTCCTTGCAGTCCAAGGGACTCTCAAGAGTCTTCTCCAACACCACAGTTCAAAAGCATCAATTTTTCAGCGCTCAGCTTTCTTCACAGTCCAACTCTCACATCCATACATGACCACTGGAAAAACTATAGCCTTGACCAGACAGACCTTCGTTGGCAAAGTAATGTCTCTGCCTTTTAATATGCTGTCTAGGTTGGTCATAACTTTCCTTCCAAGGAGTAAGCGTCTTTTAATTTCATGGTTGCAGTCACCATCTGCAGTGATTTTGAAGCCGCCCAAAAATAAAGTCTGACACTGTTTCCACTGTCTCCCCATCTATTTCCCATGAGGTGATGGGACCAGATGCCATGATCTTAGTTTTCTGATTGTTAAGCTTTAAGCCAACTTTTTCACTCTCCTCTTTCACTTTCATCAAGAGGCTTTTTAGTTCCTCTTCACTCTCTGCCATAAGGGTGGTGTCATCTGCATATCTGAGGTTATTGATGTTTCTCCCAGCAATCTTGATTCCAGCTTGTGTTTCTTCCAGCCCAGCGTTTCTCATGATGTACTCTGCATATAAGTTAGGAGCTGCCAATTCAGAAAGATAAAGATTAGGAAAAAAACTGAAGAGATTGAAAAAAACAAAACAAAACTAGAAGCTATGTGGTTTGTGATCACTCTACCTGTCTCTTTATAATAATTCTGGAAGAGATACAGGGGAGGCAGAGGACTGATCTGAAATCTATCCCAGGTCCCATGGTACACTGTCCAGGGTGGGACACTGAATGAGTGATGACAACTGATTGCTTATGAGAAATGGGGACAAGGGTGGCCAGAGAAGGAGGAAGGGAAAAAGATAGAAGGGGTCAGGGGATAAAGGAATCAAGGAGGAAAAGAGGAAGGGAGAGTAGGAAGAGAGAAGGCAAAGTTGAGGTGCTGGTGGAAGAAGGTCACTGAGGAAAGAGAGAAGGTCTTCAAATGTCCCAGTGACACCACGTGTGGCAGAAACAAGCTGTCCCCACTGAGCTCTGCTCAAGCTGTAGACTCAGGAGCAAAAGAAAGGATCATCACTGTGTTAAGCCCCTGGGTTTGGAGTGGCTTGTTGTGGCACAGTTGATAACTGATCCCAACCTCCATGGTGTGGAGGTAGAGCCTGCTGCTCTAGCTGATGCCATGAGTATTCTTAGTAAGATTATGGAGGTACTTGTGGTTTACAAGGACCCTTACTGGCAGCAATGTAGGGAAGGGATTGAAGGGGGCCAACACTGAGCACAGTAAGGATTAGGAAGGGGCAGGAGGCCGTTTCAGAAATGGAGGCCTCAGCAGGACTTTGTTCTATGGTCACCAATGTCACCCTATGTCCAGATAATTTGTTTGAGGTAATCAAAGTAGTTCCAGCCTTCTGGCCAGAGACTGGCTTAGGAGCCAGCATGTGTCCTATCGCTGCCCAATGAGACATGAGGAAAAGTATGCTGGAGCCTCTGGGAAAAACTTCATTTTTTCTACAGAAGAGCCAGAGGAAGTGATCCCTGTTTTTGCTCTGGATATTCCTTAATCTTATAGTTTATTATGGGTTGTCTGATAGAAAACTGGACAGAAGACCTTAATAGACATTTCTCCAAAGAAGACATAGAGATGGCCAGGTAGCATATGGAAAGATGCTCAATACCACTAATTATTAGAAAAATGCAACTAAAACTACAATGAGGTACCACCTCACACCAGTCATCATTAAAAAGTCTACAAACAACAAATCCTAGAGACTGTGTGGAGAAAAAGGAACCCTCATAAACTGTTGATGGGAATATAAGTTAGTTCAGCCACTATGGAAAACAGTGTGAAGGTTTCTCAGAAAACTAAAAATAAAATTACCATATGACCCAAGAATCCCACTCCTGGGTGATATCTGGACAAAATTACAATTCAAAAGGATACATGCATTCCTGGGGACTTCTCTGGTGGTCCAATGGTTAAGCATCCACCTTGCAATGAGCTGGATGTGGGCTCGATCCCTGGTCAGGAAGCTAAGACTCCCACATGCCACAGAACAACTAAGCCTGCATGCCACGACTAGAGAGCCCACATGCCACAACTTCTGACCCTGTATGCCACAACGAAAGATTCCTCATAATGCAATGAAGATTCTGCTTGCCACACCTAAGATCCAAGAAAGCTAAATAATAAGTAAGTAATCAAAAAATATATCCAAAACTGATTTGAAAAAAATATATGCACCCCTATGTTCATAGCAGCACTATTCACAAGAGCCAGATCATAGAAACAGCTTAAATGTCCATTGACAGATGAATAGATAAAGAAGATGTGGAGAGGCGGTCCTAAGATGGCGGAGGAATAGGACGGGGAGACCACTTTCTCCCCCACAAATTCATCGAAAGAACATTTGAACACCAAGCAAATTCCACAGAACAACTTCTGAATGCTGGCAGAGGATATCAGGCACCCAGAAAGACAGCCCATTTTCTTCAAAAGGAGGTAGAACAAAATATAAAAGATAAAGAGACAAAGAGGTAGGGACGGAGATCTGTCCCGGGAAGGGAGTCTTAAGAAAGATGGAAGTTTCCAAACACCAGGAAATGTTCTCTCTGGCAGGTCTGTGGCAAGCCTTGGAATCTCAGAGGGCAAAATAACTGGGAGGAAAAATAAATAAATAATTAAAACCCACAGCATATGTGCCTAACAGCAACTCCCAGCGGAGCAGCAGCCCAGACGCTCGCATCCCCCAGTAGCAAGCGGGGAAGGGACAGGGAGGAGCGGGCCACATTGCTTAGGGCAAGGACTGGGCCTGAATGCTCTGAGGGCAAAAGCTTGAGATAGCAACCCAGACTGTGGGATATCTATCCTGCGAAAAGCCCGAACCTAAGACACCACCAGGCCCGCTCACAGAACAAAGGACTGAGCAGAGCTAGCCAGCTGTGGACCGGCCCATCCCCAGCTGGAGACAGGCAGGCTAGGGCAGCCAGAGCTGGAAGGGGGCATTCGGCCCCAGAGAGGCATCCTATACCAAACGGCGAGCAGACTTCATTGCTAACCAAGACTTCTTGGGATTCTGGATGATCGACATCCGCCAGGAGGGTCGCAGCTCACCAGAAGAGACACACGGCACACCTGAGAAGGTGCACCCGTTGTACACCCAGAAAACCAAGTGGCTGGAACGGGGGAGGGGATAAGACGCAGCCTTCAACTGGGGGCGACTACACGTGCCAAGCACCCAGTCACCTGAGCTGCTCGGACCAGGGACGGGCGCAAAACGCAGGCCCAACCAAGTCTGCACCTTTGTGGAGGACCCGAGAACCTGAACCTGAGCGGCTGAGACCTGGGAAGTGCATGTAAACCAGGGCCCGCCTCAGACAGTTCCCAGCAGAGCAACCTAGAGTCTGAGCAGTGTAGACTTGGAAAGCACACGCGCCGTGAGTGGCGGCAAACCCAGTGTGGCTGAATCACTGTGAGCACATGCCAGTGATATTTGTTCGCAGTAGTCCTCCCTCCCCAAAGCACGACTGAACAAGGGAGCCTAAAAAAAGTGACCACCACTGTACCCCTTGTGTCATATCAGGGTGGAAATTAGACACTGAAGAGACCAGCAAACAGAAGAAGCTAAAATAAACAGAGGGAACCGCTTTGGAAGTAACAGGTGCAATAGATTAAAACCCTGTAGTTAGCACAGACCACATAGGAAGGGGCCCATAGACCTTAAGAAGTACAAGCCGGGCCAAGGAACTATCTGAAAATGAACTGTCCCACACTGTCCGCAACAGCTCCAGAGAAAGTCTTAGGTATATTTTTACTATTATCATTTTTTAAATTAAAAAAATTATTTTATTTTATTTTTATTTTTTTTATTTTTAACTCCCCATTACTCCTTTAATTTTCATTTTTATAACCTACTATTACTTTGCAAAAAAAGAGAAAGACCCTATTTTTAAAGCAAACTTCATATATATATATTTTATAATTTTTGTGACTTTTTTTTTTTTTAATATTGTATTTTTGAGAATCTAACCTCTACTATAGATTTTTAATCTTTGCTTTTTGGTATTTGTTATCAACTTTGTACCTTTAAGAACCCAATCTTGAGTATGCATTTTTACTTGGGAGTGAGATCACTGGCCTGATTGCTCTCTCCCCTTTTTGACTCTCCTTTTTCTCCACCAGGTCACCTCTATCTTCCCCCTCCTCCTTTTCTTCTCTACCCAACTCGGTGAATCTTTGTGTGTCCCGGGCTGTGGAGAACACTTAGGGATCTGATTACTGGCTGGATCTGTCTCCCTCCTTTTGATTCCCCCTTTTATCCTCCTGGCCACCTCTGTCTCCTTCCTCCCTCTTCTCTCTGTGTAACTCTGTGAACATCTCTGAGGGGTCCAGACTGTGGAGAGCACATAGGGAAGTGATTACTGGCTAGATTGCTCTCTCCTCTTTTGATTCCCCCTCTTCTCCTCCTGGTCACCTCTATCTCCCTCCTCCCTCTTCTCTTCTCCATGTAACTCTGTGAACCTTTCCGGGTGCCCCTCACTGTGGAGAAACTTTTCGTCAGTAACCTAGATGTTTTATCATCAGTGCTGTATAGATGGAGAAGTCTTGAGGCTACTGTAAGAATAAGACTGAAAACCAGAGACAGGAGGCTTAAGCCCAAATCCTGAGAACACCAGGGAACTCCTGAATCCAGGGAACGTTATATGATAGGAGCTCATCAAACACCTCCATACCTACACTGAAACCAAGCACCACTGAAGGGTCAACAAACTCCAGAGCAAGATATATCACGCAAATTCTCCATCAGCACAGGAACATAGCCCTGAGCTTCAATACACAGGCCGCCCAAACTCACACGAAACCCACTGACATCTCAAAACTCATTACTGGACACTCCAATGCACTCCAGAGAGAAGAAATACAGCTCCACCCACCAGAACACTGACACAAGCATCCCTAACCAGGAAACCTTGACAAGCCACCCATCCAACCCCACCCACAGTGAGGAACCTCCACAATAAAGAGGAACCACCAACTGCCAGAATACGGAAAGGCCACCCCAAACACAGCAATATAAACAAGATGAAAAGGCAGAGAAATACCCAGCAGGTAAAGGAACATGATAAATGCCCACCAAACCAAACAAAAGAGGAGGAGATAGGGAGTCTACCTGAAAAAGAATTCCGAATAATGATAGTGAAAATGATCCAAAATCTTGAAAACAAAATGGAGTTACAGATAACTTGCCTGAAGACAAGGATTGAGAAGATGCAAGAAAGGTTTAACAAGGACCTAGAAGAAATAAAAAAGAGTCTATATAACACACTGAGGAAACCAGATCTGAAAGAGACACGGGCACCCCAATATTCATCGCAGCACTGTTTATAATAGCCAGGACATGGAAGCAACCTAGATGCCCATCAGCAGATGAATGGATAAGGAAGCTGTGGTACATATACACCATGGAATATTACTCAGCCATTAAAAAGAATTCATTTGAACCAGTCCTAATGAGATGGATGAAGCTGGAGCCCCTTATACAGAGTGAAGTAAGCCAGAAAGATAAAGAACATTACAGCATACTAACACATATATATGGAATTTAGAAAGATGGTAACGATAACCCTATATGCAAAACAGAAAAAGAGACACAGAAATACAGAACAGACTTTTGAACTTTGTGGGAGAATGTGAGGGTGGGATATTTCAAAAGAACAGCATGTATACTATCTATGGTGAAACAGATCGCCAGCCCAGGTGGGATGCATGAGACAAGTGCTCCGGCCTGGTGCACTGGGAGGACCGAGAGGAATTGGGTGGAGAGGGAGGTGGGAGCGGGGATCGGGATGGGGAATACGTGTAGATCCATGGCTGATTCATGTCAATGTATGACAAAACCCAGTGAAATGATGTGAAGTGATTAGCCTCCAACTAAAAAAAAAAAAAAGAGTCTATATATAGTGAATAATGCAAGAAATGAGATCAAAAGCACTCTGGAGGGAACCAACAGTAAAATAAGTAGGCAGAAGATAGGATAAGGGAGGTAGAAGATAGAATGGTAGAAATAAATGAAACAGAGAGGAAAAAAGAAAAAAGAATTAAAAAGAAATGAGGTCAACCTCAGAGACCTCTGGGACAATGTTAAACACCCCAACATTCGAATCATAGGAGTCCCAGAAGAAGAAGACAAAAAAAAAAAAAAGAAGAAGAAGCCATGAGAAAATACTCGAGGATATAATAGTTGAAAAGTTCCCTAAAATGGGGAAGGAAATAGCCACCCAAGTCCAAGAAACCCAGAAAGTCCCAAACAGGATAAACCCAAGGTGAAACACACCAAGACACATATTAATCAAATTAACAAAGATCAAACACAAAGAACAAATATTAAAAGCAGCAAGGGAAAACAACAAATAACCCACAAGGGGGATTCCCATAAGGATAACAGCTGATCTTTCAATAGAAACTCTTCAGTCCAGAAGGGAATGGCAGGACATACTTAAAGTGATGAGAGAGAAAAACCTACAACCCAGATTACTGTACCAGCAAGGATCTCATTCAAATATGAAGGAGAAATCAAAAGCTTTACAGACAAGCAAAAGCTCAGAGAATTAAATGTACATTTAAATTACATTAAATGTAAATGGGTTGAATGCCCCAACCAAGAGACAAAGACTGGCTGAATGGATAAAAAAATAAGACCCCTATATATGCTGTCTACAAGAGACCCACCTCAAACCTAGGGACACATACAGACTGAAAGTGAAGGGCTGGAAAAAGATATTCCATGCAAATAGAGACCAAAAGAAAGCAGGAGTAGCAATATCAGATAAAATAGATAAATATCAGATAAAAATATCAGATAAAGTAGACTTTAGAACAAAGGCTGTGAAAAGAGACAAAGAAGGACACTACATAATGATCAAAGGATCAATCCAAGAAGAAGATATAACAATCATAAATATATATGCACCCAACATAGGAGCACTGCAATATGTAAGACAAATGCTAACAAGTATGAAAGGGGAAATTAACAATAACACAATAATAGTGGGAGACTTTAATACCCCACTTACACCTATGGATAGATCGACTAAACCGAAAATTAACAAGGAAACACAAACTTTAAATGATACAACAGACCAGCTAGCCCTAATTGATATCTATGGGACATTTCACCCCAAAACAATGAATTTCACCTTTTTCTCAAGCGCACACGAAACCTTCTCCAGGATAGATCACATCCTGGGCCATAAATCTAGCCTTGGTAAATTAAAAAAAATTGAAATTCCAAGCATCTTTTCTGACCACAATGCAGTAAGACTAGATGTCAATTACAGGAGAAAAACTATTAAAAAGTCCAACATATGGAGGCTGAACAACACACTGCTGAATAACCAACAAATCACAGAAGAAATCAAAATATGCATAGAAACGAATGAAAAACCCAAACAACAACCCAAAACCTATGGGACACTGTAAAAGCAGTGGTGCTAAGGGGAAGGTTCATAGCAATACAGGCTTACCTCAAGAAACAAGAAAAAAGTCAAATAAATAATCTAACTCTACACCTAAAGCAACTTGAAAAGGAAGAAATGATGAACCCCAGGGTTAGTAGAAGGAAAGACATCTTAAAAATTAGGGTAGAAATAAATGCAAAAGAAACAAAAGAGACCATAGCACAAATCAACAAAACCAAAAGCTGGTTCTTTGAGAAAATAAATAAAATCGACAAACCATTAGCCAGACTCATAAAGAAACAAAGGGAGAAGAATCAAATCAACAAAATTAGAAATGAAAATGGAAAAATCACAGCATAAAATACAGAAGTACAAAGGATCATAAGAGTCTATTATCAGCAACTATACGTGAAGTAAGTCAGAAAGAAAAACACCAATACAGTATCTTAATGCATATATATGGAACTTAGAAAGATGGTAATGATGACCCTATATGTGAGACAACAAAAGAGACACAGATGTAAGGAACAGACTTTGGACTCTGTGGGAAAAGGTGAGGGTGAGGTGATTTGAGAGAATAGCATTGAAACATGTATATTACAATATGTGAAATAGATCACCAGTCCAGGTTCGATGCATGAGACAGGGTGCTCAGGGCTGGTCGCTGGGATGAGAGGGATGGGATGGGGAGGGAGGTGCGAGGGGGGTTCAGGATGGGAACACATGTACACCCATGGCGGATTCAAGTCGATGTATGGCAAAACCAATACAATATTGTAAAGTAAAATAAAAAAAAAAGAAGACGTGGTACATATGCACCATGAAATACTACTCAGCCACAAAAAGAATGAAATACTGCCATTTGCAGCAACATGGATGCATCTAGAGATGATTATACTAAGTGAAGTAAGTCAGAGAAAGAAAAATACTATATGACACCGCTTACATATGGAGTTTAAAATATGGCATAATGAACATATTTACAAAAAAGACGCAGACTTACATAGAGAATATATCTGTGGTTGCCAAAGGGGAGAGGTGTGGGGAGGGAAGGGCTGGGAATTTGGGATTAGCACTTTTAAACTCTTATGTATAGGATGGATTAAAAAAAAAGGCACTACTGTATAGCACAGGAAACTATATTCAATATCCTGCAATAAACCAAATGGAAAAGAATATTTAAAACATTGCCTCTATGTGTATGACTGAGTCAATTTGCTGCAAAGAGTGGCACATCATTGTAAATCAACTATACTTCAAAAAATTTAAAAAAATTAGAAAAATAATATAGATGATTATGGGTTAAACTGTGTTCTCCCCCATTTCACGCCAGAACCCTAACTCTGAGTACCTCAGAACATGACTGCATTTGGGGATCAGGCCTTTAAAGAGGTTATGAAGTTAAAGTGAGGGTCCAATCCACTCTCATTCATATCCTTATAAGAGGAAGCACTTTGATGACACACAGATCACTAGGGATTCATGCACAGAGGAAAGACCCTGTGAGGACACAGGGAGAAGGTGGCCACCTGCAAGCCAAGAAAGAGGCCTCTGAAGAAACTAGACCTGTCAACATTTGACCTTGGATTTGTACCTTCTAGAACCGAGAAAATACACTGCTGTTTAGGCTCCCTTGTCCCCACCTTTCTGCGGTATTTTGTGATGGGAGCACACGTGCTGCTTAGATCACCAGAGGACGTTTTATCCTCGGCCAGAGGATGAGCCAGGGCAGAGAGGCTGAAGGTGCCCAGGTCCTTGAAGACCCTGAGCTGGTGCCGTCAATCAGGCCGGAAACTGCCTTGCCTCTGAATTTCCTGTTTCATGAGGTGATGTGTATACTCTTTGCTTAAGCCAGCTTGAGGTGGGTTTACTATTAGTCCCAGGTGAAAACCTCATAACTGATCTAAACCTGAACTAATTAAGTGTCAGGGGCAGTAAGACTTGAGGGTAGTGATGTGGGATACGGATTTCAGAGAAAGTAGGAGGTGGGTCACTGGCTGGGGCTGGATGAAGGTGGTTAGAAGGGGTGATGTCCCTAAAGTTACTTGTACCGTTTTCCCAGATGTCTATGTGCTATCGACTGTATGTTATTCCTTGATTTCATACCACATAGGATGAGATGCACAGTGAAATTAAAGATGTCAAAATAAGAGAAAATCTGTCTTAGAAGGAATAAAAGAATGTATTACAAGAAGCATAACTTTCCTTTGGAGCTTTTCCTTTTGGACAGTGTTTTATTTTCCTTAATCTATCTAGTATTTTGTATAAATCAGTACTTTGAACCTACAAAGACAGAAAATGTTAGCTTAATGACAATGACAACAACAACAAAAAGCTCAATTTCTCTTATGGTTTGAGATGTGATCAGCAGTATAATAAAGTTATTATGTATTAGGTATGTGGTACCACTGTGGAGGAACTGATCAATTCTATTATAGCTGAAGGAAGAATCTGAGAACAGAATACCACTGGGAGAGAAATGATAGAATAAGCTTAAATCATCAGGTTGGTTTGTACTGACTTATCCTCACATGTAGTCTTTTCATTTGCTCATCTCTTGTAAATGTTCACTAGTTTGTGGGAAAATGAGATCATTTTTTCATTTATAGGCAAAGTAATGTCTCTGTATAAAGCTAAATTTATTTCAGTGGAAGATTTTTATGTATTCTGAGATGATCAGAATTTTGTTCTTTTTTTCCCATTTATTTTTATTAGTTGGAGGCTAATTACTTTGTAATATTGTAGTGGTTTTTGCCATACATTGACATGAACCAGCCATGGATTTACATGTATTCCCCATCCCGATCCCCCCTCCCACCCCCCTCTCCACCCAATGCCTCTGGGTCTTCCCAGTGCACCAGGCCCGAGCACTTGTCTCACGCATCCAACCTGGGCTGGTGATCTGTTTCACCCTAGATAATATATATGTTTCGATGCTGTTCTCTCAAAACATCCCACCCTCGCCTTCTCCCACAGAGTCCAAAAGTCTGTTCTGTACATCTGTGTCTTTTTTGTTCTAGGAAATGATGATGATGGTCAATGTTTAATTTTAAATAAATTTTTAATGTGTGTGTTTTGCCAGAAAGAGAGACATAAGCAAAAAATCAAAATCATCACCACTCTTATTAGTCTTGTCCTCATGTATTTTCATTTGGAAGATACACAGGTCCATGAAATCCCCATATCTGAACACTGTGCTAAGAAGTGATCTTAACATGTGTCTTTGAGAGCCTGCGGAGCTTCTGCAGAGAAAGCTCCCAGTGTCCACCTGGCTGTACAGTGCTCAGCTTCTGGCCGGGGTGTGGCGAGAAAGAGGGGGACTCTGTGCTAGAAGCGAGTGCTGCTGAGACTCAGACAAGGTCTGTGAATGCGGGAGTCTGGATTCCAGCTCAGAGACAAGTGGAGAACAAGGGATCCTTAGTCTTTGAGTCTTTATAGGACGGTAGGAATTGGGCATAGAGAATGAGAGAACAATGATGATCAGGAAGGTAATTTGCATCTTGTCTTCCTCAGAGTGTGTGTGCGTGTTAGTCACTTAGTCGTGTCTGACTCTTTGCGACCCTATGGACTGTCGCCTGCCCACGCTCCTCTGTCCATGGGATTCTCCAGGCAAGAATACTGGAGTGGATTGCCATTCTCTTCTCCACTTCCTTAGATTACAGGGATCCAGCCCAGCTTCCTGCTATTTCTCATATTGGCCACTAGAGGGTGCGGTGCAGGAGATTGTCTCCTGGAGCAACACCCTCCGCTCTCCCCTAAGTGTCAATAACAGAACTGGGCTGGGCTGCCCCAGGGTCCTGGGGTCTCTGAGGCAGAGGGGATGTCTTTGAGCTGCAGAGAGGCCACTTCATGCTGCAGACTTGAGATTTCTGAAGGCTGAGTGCTGATTTCTTGTGTCTGGTGGGATCTAACCTGTAGCAGTAAGGTGTTGGTTGAGGCATGTCCTGGGTCCCAGCTGTGTGCCTCTGTGTGACCCTCAGAGTGGCTTTTAGAGGCCTGTGTTAAGAACTGTGTCCCCTCCCAATCTCTCCCCACTTCAGTGGGCTTGGTCTTGCAATTTTCAGAGGAAGTTGAATGGTCTGTTTTTGTGCCCAGGACTCCTGTCTTCCCAGTCTTCTTCCCCACAACAAGCATAATAATGGCATTAAGAAATTTGTCTTCCTCTTCACTGTCACTTATGCATTTTTAGAAAGAAGCAAAGCATGTTCCTAAGTATCATCTCATTTGATCTTCACCAAATCACTCTTTACTAGCTTCATTTTAGTTATGAGTGAACAGGCTCAGATATATTAGGTATAACCACAAGGACTCTCAACTCTAAGTGTTGAGCTATTTATTGAATACCTCTGACCTCAAAAGCTTGGAATGATCTTCTCAAGTGACACAGTGGTAAAGAACTGCCTGTCAATGTAGGAGACATGGGTTCGATCCCTGATCCAGGAAGATCCTACATGCCTTGGAGCAACGAAGCCCGTGTGTGACAACTATTGAGCCTGTGCTGTGGAGCCGGGGAGTGTAAGTAGTGTGCCCATGTGCTGCAATTACTGAGGCCCATGTGCCCTAGATCCCACGCTCCACAAGAGAGGCCACCACAGTGAGAAGCCCGAGCACTGCAACTCGAGAGTAGCCCCCGCTCGCAGCTACTGGAGAAAAGCCTGAGCAGCAATGAAGACCAGCACAGCCCTCTCTTCGTCAAAGAAAAATACAAAAACAAAAAAAAAAAATTGGAATATTTTGTTCTCCCATTCTTTTAGAATTGTCTGCAATTTCTTTAAAATTTAGGCTAGCACAGAAAGTTCTTCATTTAATACCTCTGTTGGCCTGCTCTCACCACTTCCTACCTTACACCTCCTGTTTCAGCCACATTAAACTACTGACACTTCCTGACAGGTGGACTATGCTGTATTATTTTTTTCCATGCCTGAGGGCATGCTACACTTCTTGCTTTGCATTCTCTTTTCTTTCTACTGTAAAGTCATGCCCACACTCTCACGATTAGCTAAGGGGTCACTAGGACTGGGAGGCCTTCTCTGAGTAACCACTGACATCCTTTCCGCAGACAACCCCCTGTCCCCAGGCTGGCCAGTCCAGTCTCACCTCAGATTCTCTCATTTTTTCTCCTCAGCTTGTCTTTCTTTTTAAATGTATTATTCTCAATGTATATTTCTGTGGACGTAAACTCTTGGGGGAATGTATGATTTCTTTGAGAGCCCAGTGCCCAGGGCAGGGCCCAGAAGAAGCATGAGGTCATGAGGGACACAATAAGCCTGTGGTGGACACTGGGCCAGGGGGATGCTGGACACTGCAGGGCCTTACATCCCAGACAGTGAGGCTTTGCTCCAGTGGAGGAATGGGACTGGGGTGGGAGCAAGGAGAGCCTGGGCTTTGTGTCAAACCAGTAGTAAGAATAAAACTCTGTGCATCATCTAGCTTCGGTCAATACTTTGGTTATGCCATGGAAAGAGAAATGGACCTGTCATTTTTCTCTCCATCTCTACCCAGAAGCCACAAGAAAATCAGAGCGAGGTGCTGCAGTGCGTGTGGTAGGTGATGACGTGTTGACCCTGAGCCCAGAAGGACAGTAAGGTTTATGTCCACTGAGAGTTTATTTTTTAAATTTTGCCTGTTTATTTATTTTTGGGTCTTTGTTGCTGAGTGAAGGCTTTCTCTAGTTGCAGTGAGTGGGGGCTCACCCTCTAGTTGTGGTGCACGAGTTTCTCACTGCAGTGGCTCCTCGGGCTGAGCATGAGCATGGGCATGGGAGCTTAATATTTGTGGCACATGGTCTTAGTTGTCCTGAGGCATGTAAAATCTTCCTGAACCAGGGATTGAACCTGTATCCCCTGCATCGGTAGGCAGATTCTTAACCACTGAGTCCCACTAGGAGATTTTTAAAAATTGTGATAAAAGTTAGATAGCTTAAAAATCGCTATTTTATCACTTTAAGTGTACAGTTAAGTAGCATCGGGCAGCTATCATCACGATTTCCCATACTTTTTCATCACCTCAGACAGAAACTCTATACTCATCCACAATAGCTTCATATTCCTCTCCTCCCCCAGTCCCTGTTAAACTCTATTCTACCTTCTGTCTCTATGACTTCTCTAAGTACCTCATGTATATGGAATAATGCAGTATTTGGAGAAAGAAATGGCAACCCACTCCAGTATTCTTGCCTGGAGAATTCCATGTACAGAAGAGCCTGGCAGGCTATTTAGTCCATGGGGTCACAAAGAATCGGACATGACTGAGTGACTAATACTTGCCTTTAATGTCTCAGTTTACTTCATGTTTTCAAGGCTTATCCATGTAGCAGTGTCAGAACCTTACTCCTTTTTAAAAATAGTTTATCAGCTTTTGATTGTGCTGGGTCTCGGTTGCTGAGCAAATTTTCTCTAGTTGTGGCAAGTGGGGACTACTCTCTGTTGCAGTGGCTTCCTTTGTTGTGGAGCACAGGCTCTAGGTGTATGGGCTCAGCAGTTGTGGCGCATGGGCCTAGTTGCTCTGTGGTATGTGGAATCTTAATGCTTTTAAACTGTGGTGTTGGAGAAGACTCTTGAGAGTCCCTTGGACAGCAAGGAGATTAAACCAGCCAATCCTAAAGGAGATCATTCCTGAATATTCATTGAAAAGACTGATGCTGAAGCTGAAGCCACCTAATGGGAAGAGCTGACTCATTGGAAAAGACCCTGATTCTGGGGAAAGATTGAGGGCAAGAGGAGAAGGGGGCAACAGAGGATGAGAAGGTTGGATGGCATCATCAGCTCAATGGACATGAGTCTGAGCAGCTCTGGGAGACAGTGAAGGACGGGAAAGCCTGGTGTGCTGCAGTCCATGGGGTCACAAAGAGGCGGACAAAACTTAGTGGATGAACACCACCAATGACATATGGAATCTTCCCAGACCAGGGATTGAACCTGTGTCCCCTATATTGGCAGGTGGATCCTTATCCACTGTACTGCCAGGGAAGTCCACCTTCTTATCCATTGTATGTACACGCCACGGTTTGTTTATCCACGCATTTGTTGTTGGGTTCTTGGGTTGTTACCTTCTTTTGGCTGTTGTGAATAATGCTGCAGTGAACGCTGGTGTACAAGCATGTAAGTTGCTGTTTTAAATTGCCTCGGGTATATATCCAAGAGTGGAATTACTGGGTTTCAATGTTTAAATTGTTGAGGAATATCATTGGAAGTTTTGATAATTCTATGCTCTGCCTCAGCCATGGGGCATGGTCTTCTGAACTCAGGGAAACTCTTGTGCCAGTAAGGACACTCAGTGATAAGACTCAGTAGAGGAACCCTTTGGCCATGTTTCTTGTTCGCAGGATCATTTTGATTTTGGGCCTGAGATAGACCCTGTGCTCTCAGACAGGGGGTCTCTGACTGGTTCCCTCTGCAGATGGCCTGTATCACCTCCGCACTGAGAATGGTGTCATCTACCAGACCTTCTGTGACATGAAGGTGGTGGCTGGACCCTGGTGGCCAGTTTGCATGAGAATAACATGCTTGGGAAACACACATTGGGTGATCAGTGGTCCAGTCAGCAGAGCAACAGTGCTGACTACCCAGAGGGGGACGGCAACTGGGCCAATTACAACACGTTTGGGTCTGCAGAGGCGGCCACCAGTGATGACTACAAGGTGGGTGGCACTGAGCACCCAGGTGGAAAGGGTGGGGAGTGGGGTGTGGCTGGAGCAGAGCATGTGGAATGTGGAGGTGGGGCTGGAGAAGAAGGACAGAAGTCCATGTCTTGAATCACAGCTTCCTCCAGCCAAGGCTATTTGGGTGGTGGGGTCTCATTATCTACTGGAAGAGGTAGGGGTCTGAGCACTGCTGGGCACCTGTTCCCTGGAGCCCTGAGCTCTCAGCTCCACTGAGGACTGTATGTGGGTCTTTGGCTGGTGGCACCTCCTGGGCTGGTGAGGCTGAATGTGTGTCCCTCTGCAGAGCCCTGGCTACTACGACATACCCTGATGAGGTACCACACCAACACTGGCTTCTTCCGGAGACTGGGACAGAATCTGTTTGGTTCTCCCAGGTACATGGGGCTGCTGGCTGGGGGTGGTTTCCTGAGTGTAGAGACCGAAGAAGTGATTAAGGCTGGTCATGTGGTCCTATGGTCCGTGTTCCCCTGACCTAGATTCTCTGATGGCTCCTGTCCTGCTTCTCTCTGAAATTCTGAGCAAGGCCAGGGAAGAGACCCACGAGAGAGGAGCATTCAGTGGAGACTGGGCGTTGGGGAGAGAGAGAGAGCATGACCGAGGACGAGTAAGAGCATATATGGTGCCCTAGGCTGTTGGGAATGCACAGCTCCTGAGTGACTGAATCCAGGAAAATGGAAAGATCTTACTTTGACTGGTCTTGAAATGATGTCAGTTACTGAGCAAGCACTGTTTCCCCTTTGCCCTCAAAGAATGGCAGCATGTATCAGAGAATGAAAGCTAGTGTCCTCATCTAATGACTTACTTGTACCTCGTAAAAACTCCCTGTGAAATGTGGGGGGATATGTACTGACCACAGCCTGGCAATACCTGTGGTCTGACTTTGTGATGCCCAGAAAACTGCATCTATTTACTTACCCCTTGGCTATCGCAAGTCATTTTGCCCTTCTGAACTCATAATAGAAAAGGCATAAAATTCAGTTATGTTAGGTAACCTTTATTTTACTATAGCCTGATTCTCCTCTATGGATATTATGTGTACTGTCTCCTTTAATCTACTCTTGACCTCTGAGATTTTACCAGATCCATTCTGTAGATGAGGAAGCTGAAGCACTGTGAGGTTCAGGAATGTGCCCCACATCCCAGGGTATACATGGGAGAGTCATGGTTTGGAATGAAGAAATTTGGCTCCAGACTCTTTATTCCTCACCTTCAGCCCCTGGCTAACTTCCTCAGACCAGCCTGGAGTCATGTGTAACCAGCAGAGTAACCAGCCCAATGGAGAGACAGGTTTATTTCTATTGTAATGGGTAATAGTTAATTTCAGTGAACCAGAAGTTGGCAGCATAATAGCCTTCATGGGGGCTGAGCCTTTGATGTAAAATGCAAAGCAGTCATTATTTATTGTTGAGAATCTGAGACTTCAAAGGAGAAGAAGAAAAGTGTGGCCAGGATCAGAATGAGTAAACCTGCTAATATGGTCACGGCGCCTTCGTAGGTGTTTGGTGATGTTCTTCCAGTACATGTGAATTTCTCCTTTCAAGCTTCTGGCAGACCAGGGGCCCTCTCTGAGAACTGGCTCTTGGTCTCAGGTTGGGAAAAAGTCCAAGTCTGAGGCCAGATGCACCACCATTGTCTACAGAGTGAATGGGTTCCAAGTCAGGCTGGAGTACTGGGCACAGAGAATCTCTAAGGTGACCTAAATAGGCTGTTTCTAGCACATTTCTTAATACTGTTTTCTGCCTCTTGTTTTCAGAGGAATTCACTGTGGATTTATCTAGTGCATGTATTTAATAACGAGAGAGTAGTCAGAGCCTTGTGTGCTGGAGGCAGAGTCGCCAGGTGTAATGTGGATCATGTGAATCCTTGAGGGGCCCCCTGGGTGCTTAGGGATTGTCTGTCCGTGTGTGTGGGTATGGTGTGACCACAGTGTGAATGTGTGTGGGAATGTGGTCTTCCTTTACTCCTTGCTGGGTCTCCGGGGCTGGGGCTATAGTACCCTCTGTCCAGGCACTGACGTCGTGCACCTTTGAGGACTGAGCTGGAAGGGCTGGGGCTTCAGAAGCACCACTGTTTATGCCCAGCCATGGGATAAGCTGCTCAGTTGCCTGAGTTGGGTGAGGCTTGTGTGCAGGAGCAGTCTGTGGGGAACTTTTGGAGCCGAGATTGCTTGAGAAACACGAGATGTTGTCATTTTTGATCTGAGGTTTAGCTTTTCAGAGCAAAACTTGACCTCTTCGCTCCTGACCAGTGTCTGCACAGATTCTCACTGTGCAGGGGGCTTACTGGAAGAATCCTGGACTCCCCTGGCCTCACTCAGGCCACCCTCCTCCCCACCAGGTGCTTTCTCTCTGGTCATCAGTCACAATGTGCGCTGATGTCAAGGGCAGGTGGACTCAGCTCTCACCTGTGGCAGCCTCCGTGTCCGCCCAGGCCAGGGATCACTCACCTCCTGTTTTTCCTAGTCGCCGTGGGATGTCTCATGGCCGGAGGCAGGATGAGCAGGGAGCCCTTGGGCTGCTCAGGGCCTGAGTTGTCAAGAGTAAGCAAGTTTACTTAGGACCCATCCCTCCACAAGTGTACAGTCTGAGACAAGTGTCCTTAGCTGCTGGCACATGACTCTGAGATCCTGTCTCTTCTTCCTCCTCAGCTTGTCTCTCTCCCAGGCAAGATGAGGCAGCTCGCCTGGCAGGGAGAACCTTAGGTCTGATGGGGCAGTGACGAGTGTGTGGCATCCCCCATGAAGGCTATTATGCTGCCAACTTCTGGTTCACTGAAATAAACTATTACCCATTACAATAGAAATAAACCTGTCTCTCCATTGGGCTGGTTATTCTGCTCTGAGCACATGACTCCAGGCTGGTCTTAACAAGTCACCAAGGTGCTGAAGGTGGGGAATAAAGAGTCTGGAGCCAAATGCATGTGTATTCCTCCTCCCTGTGACAGCCTGGTCCCCATGGCTCCTTCCAGCCATGGTCCAAAGCAGATGTGAAGTTGTGTGCACATGTGCCTCCATGCGCTTTAAAAAGCATGCAGGGAGCAGCTACACTCTGCTGGCATGGGAGACACAAAGATTGCACGTGCTTTGTTCAGTGTCTGGCAGGACAGACATTCACAAAAAACCAGAAGTATAATATGAAGGATCTTAGGTATAACAGAAATATTACTGAGGGGCTACATGACACCTAATTCTAGTGGAGTATAAGGGCTGGTGACCACAGCATTTCTGAGCTGAGTGCTGAGAGATGCATATGAGTTTATAGGGCCAAAGCTTACAATGCTGAATTTGGCAGTGATTTCTTGAATATAATGCTAAAGGCACAGGCAAAAAAAAAAAAAAGTAGACAAATTGCACTTCATGAAAATTAAAAATATTATATGTTATAAGACTGTTAACAGAGCAAACAAAGGCAAAATGGGAAAAATATTTGCAAATCTTATAGTTGACTTGAGATTAATGTCCAATATACATAGAGAACTCCTAAATAACAGCAGCAACAACAACAAACTCAATTCAAAGATGGGCATAGGACTTGAATAGACGTTTCTCTAAAGAAGATATAAAAATCCAATCACGCACAAGAAAAGATGGCCTACACAACTAATCACTAGGAAAATGCTAATCAAAACTATAATGAGATATCACCTCATATCCTTAGGATGGTCTTTATTAAAAAAGAAGAAAATAATAAGTGATGAAAAGAATGTGGAGAAATTGAACCCTTATGCACTGTTGGTGAGGATTTACATGTACGGCCCCTATGGAACAAAATATGGCAGTTCCTCAAAAAAAATTGGTAGAATTACCGTATGATATAGCAATTCCACTTTTGGGTATATACCCCAAGGAATTGAAAGCAGGGTCTTGAAGACATATGTATATCTTGTCCATAGAAGCATTCTTCATGGTAGCCAAAACAGGAACACAACCAAATGTCCACTGACAGATAAATGAATAAGCAAGAATGTGGTAATACAGATAGCGGAATATTACTCAACCTTTAAACGGAAGGAAATTCTGAAATACTGCAACATAGATGAACCTTGAGGACATCATGTAAATTAATGTAAGCCAGTGATGAAAAGAAAAAATCCTGTACAATTTTGCTTAAATACTTAAATGTATTTAAATCATAGAGACAGAAAGTAGAATGGTGGTTCCTGGGAGCTGGAAGGAGGATTAAAATGGAGAGTTATTATTTAATACGTATAGAATTCCAGTGTTGCAAGACAAACAGTGCTGACTGTTGAGCTCACTGTTGTACAACAGTAAGAATGTAATTAATACCACTGAAATACACTCTTAAAATGGTTAAGATGGTAAATTTTTTTTTTTTTAAGATGGTAAATTTTGTTATGTGTATTCCAACAGTTTCAGATTCCCATTTTCCAGAGTCCTTCCCACTGTCCAGGAATGTGGAATTTTCCAGAGCTGTGGTTCTCAAACTAGTGCATCAGAATAATCTAGAAGACGCCTTAGAACACCCCCAGGGTTGCTGATTCAGCAGATATAGAGGAGGACTCAGGAATTTGCTTTTGTAGCAAGTTCCTGGTGATTCTGATGCTGCTGGTCTTGGAACCACACTTTGAGAACAATTTCTTTTCTCTAGTTAGGATCCTGTATCAGATTGTTGGAGCTACTGTAGAAAAACACCACAAACTGGGGGCTCAGACAGCAGACAGTGGCTTAGATGGTAAAGAATTTGCCTGCAACGCAGGAGACCTGGGTTCAATCCCTGGGTCCGGAAGATCCCCTGGAAAAGGAAATGGCAGACCACACCAGTATTCTTGCCTGGAGAATTCCATGGATGGGAACCTGGTGGGATACAGTCCATGAAGTTTCAAAGAGTTGGACACGACTGAGTGACTAGTGTGTATGTGTTGTTTCATAGTTCTGGAATCTGAAAATCTGAGATCAAGATTTCAGAAGGGCTAGTTCCTTCTGAAGGGTGTGAGGGAAAATCTGTCCCATGCCTCTCCCCTAACTTTTTGTTGTTTTCCAACAAACTTTGGCATCCCTTGACTTGTAGATCCATCACTGAGATTTCGCCTTTAACTTCACAAGATGTACCTGTCTCTGTGTCCAAATTTTCCATTTTCATAAGGACATCAGTCATATCGGATTTGGGCTTACCCTAAAGACATATCTTAATGTGGTTTTCTCCAGAGACTCTGTTTCTGAATAAGGTCCTATCCTATGGTACTAGGGATTGGTACTTCAGCATCTTTTGGGGGGACACAATTCAACCCATAATAGGTCACATATATATTAGTCTCCACATGGCTGAGCAATTCACTCAGTAGCACATTAAGCCTTTTTGCAGGCAACTTTGTCCTTTCCTTTTCTGCAATCCTGTCCTGGACTCAGCCATTTTTTAACTGTAAGATGCCTTTGTCTTCCTTCATATGTTAGGCTTGCAACAGAGTTGTGTTTCTGGTTCTGTTCTCTTGGAATCTTAGAGAAGGAATACTCTCTTCTTTGTATATTATTTCTACTCCTTTAGAATCAAGAAAAAACTGCAACCCATCACAGTGGGGCCATGAGACAAAACTGTATGTATGGAAATCAGTAACTCTCCCTTTTATTTAAATAACAAGTCAGAAAACATAATGGAACAAAAAATTCCACTTATGGTAACAATAAAAAATAAGATATTTGGGGATAAATTTAACTAGTAATATGTGAGATCTAGGTGGCAAAACTATGAACATTGCGATATTTTAAGGAGAAAAGTGGTTCAGTCTTGGAATAACTAGGGTGAAGGGACCAACAAAGAATACCGACAGATGTTATATGGAGCCAGCCTGTTGTGATAGTCTTCACAGTTAAAATAGCCACACCTTCTGAAACTGTTTCCGTTGATAACCTAGAGAACAAAAGAAGTAAGGAACAAAAAAGAACAACAAAAACAACCCCAAAACAATGAACAAAATGACAGTAAGTACGTCAGTTCAGTTCAGTTCAGTTCAGTTCAGTCACTCAGTTGTGTCTGACACTTTGCGACCTCATGGACTGCAGCATGCCAGGCCTCCCTGTCCATCATGAACTCCCAGAGTTTACTCAAACTCATGTCCTTTGAGTTGGTGATGCCATCCAACCATCTCATCCTCTACTGTCCCCTTCTCCTCCCACCTTCAATCTTTCCCAGCATCAGGGTCTTTTCCAAGGAGTCAGTTCTTTGCATCAGGTGACCAAAGGATTTGAGTTTCAGCTTCAGCATCAGTCCTTCCAATGAACATTCAGAACTGATTTAGTTTAGGATGGACTGGTTGGATCTCCTTGCTGTCCAAGGGATTCTCAAGAGTCTTGAGAATCTATTTGTCACTTCCACTGTGTAATCATAAGGAATTTGATTTAGGTCATACCTGAATGGTCTAGTGGTTTTCCCTACTTCCTTCAATTTAAGTCTGAATTTGGCAATAAGGAGTTCATGTTCTGAGCCACAGTCAACTCCCGGTCTTGTTTTTGCTGACTGTATAGAGCTTCTCTATCTTTGGCTGCAAAGAATATAATCAATCTGATTTCATTATTGACCATCTGGTGATGTCCATGTGTTTTATTGGAAGAGGGTGTTTGCAATGACTGGTGTGTTCTTTTGGCAAAACTCTGTTAGCCTTTGCCCTGCTTCATTCTGTATTCCAAGGCCAAATTTGTCCATTATTCCAAGTATTTCTTGACTTCCTACTTTTGCATTCCAGTCCCCTGTAATGAAAAGGACATCTCTTTCATTTGTTAGTTCTAGAAGGTCTTGTAGGTCTTCATAGAACCACTCAACTTCAGCTTCTTCAGCATTACTGGTTGGGGCATAGACTTAGATTACTGTGATATTGAATGATTTACCTTGGAAAGGAACAGAGATCATTCTGTCGTTTTTGAGATTGCCTCCAAGTATTGCATTTCAGACTGTTTTGTTGACTATAGTGGCTACTCCACTTCTTCTATGGAATTCTTGCCCACAGTAGTAGATATAATGGTCATCTGAGTTAAATTCACCCATTCCAGTCCATTTTAGCTCGCTGATTCCTAAAATGTTGATGTTCACTCTTGCCATCTCTTGTTTGACCAATTCCAATTTGCCTTGATTCATGGACCTAACATTCTAGGTTCCTATGTGATATTGATCTTTACAGCATCAGACTTTACTTCCATCACCAGTCACATCCACAACTGGGTGTTGTTTTTGCTTTGGCTCCATCTCTTCACTCTTTCTGGAGTTAGTTCTCCACTGATCTTCAGTAGCATATTGGGTACCTATTGACCTGGGGAGTTCATCTTTCAGTGCCCTATATTTTTGCCTTTTCATACTGTTCATGGGGTTCTCAAGGCAAGAATACTGAAGTGGTTTGCCATTACCTTCTCCAGTGGACCACGTTTTGTCAGAACTCTCCACCATGACCCGTCCATCTTGGGTGGCCCTACATACCTATCAGTAATTACTTTAAATGTTTAAATGGTCTAAATGGTCCAATTAAAGGACATAGAATGGCTGAATGGATACAAAAACAAGGCTCATGTGTATGCTGCCTATAAAAGAATCACTTCCAATCTAAAGGCACATCCAGACTGAAAGTGAGTGGATGGGGAAAATGTATTCCATGCAAATGGAAATCAAAAGAAAACTGGGGTAGCAGTACTTATGTCTAAGTAGATTTTAAAACAAAGACTGTAACCAGAGACTAGCCATTACCAAATGATCAAAGGATCAATTCAAGAAAATGTAACATCTGTAAATATATATGCACCCAACATAGGAGCACCAAAATACATAAAACAGATATTAACAGATAAAGGGAGAAATTGACAATCTCATTTTGTTGATTAAATTACTCTTAACAATCACACTCACATGATGGCAATCATGAAAGTGAAAGCCTCTCAGTCATGTCAGACTTTCTGAGACCTTGTGGACTATATAGTCCATGGGATTCTCCAGGCCAGGCTTTTGAGGTGGGTAGCCTTTCCCTTCTCTGGGAATCTTCCCAACCCAGGGATCGAACCCTGGTCTTCGCATTTCAAGCAGATTCTTTACCAGCTGAGCTGCAAGGGAAGCCCAAGAATACTGGAGTGGGTAGCCTATCCCTTCTGCAGCAGATCTTCCTCACCCAGGAATCAAACCAGGGTCTCCTGCATTGCAGGTGGATTCTTTATCAAATCATACCTAAATGATACAGTATTTAATTTCTGTTTTCAGATTGCATAAAATCATATCATATGTTGTCTTTTGGGAGCATACTTTTTTCCTATGTTATATTGCTATGATTCTTCTATGTTGTTGTACAGTTGTTCACTTATTTGTAATGTTATTGATATTCCACTGTATGGATATGTGTACATGCTTAGTCACTCAGTTGTGTCTGACTCTTTGTGATCCCATGGACAGTGGCCCACCAAGATCCTCTGTCCCTGGGATTCTCTAGGCAAGAATACTGGTGTGGGTTGCCATTCCCTTCTCCAGGGGATGTTCCCAACTCAGGGATTAAACTTGGGTCTTCTGCATTGCAGGTGAATTCTTTACCATCTGAGCCACCAGGAAAGCCTTTGTATGCATTTGCCACAATTTATATTTCTACTGTCTCATTAGTAAGCATTTGCTTTGTTTTTCTGATTAAGAACAATGCTGCCAAGAACATTGTTGTATGTGTCTTTGGGTACATATGTGCTAAAGGTCTCTTGAAGATATGACTAGAATTCAAATTTCTGGGTCATTAGAGTTTGTGAATATTCAACTTTATAAGATAATAGTCTTCATTCTCCCAAGTGTACCAATTTATATTTCCATCAGCATATATAACAATTTCAATCAGTACATATCTTCTTGAATACTCGGTATTATCAGACTTTATTTTTTATGAATCAAATATTCATAATTTGAACTTTCTCATTCCTAGTGAGGTTGAATAAATCTTCATGTGTTTATTGGCTATATGTATCTCTCTTTCTATGACATCCTTGTTCATATATTTTGCAGAATTTCCTATTAGATTGTTTATCCTTTTATTAATCAATTGATTAATAAAATTTCTTTATATAATAGTATTAACTAATACTAACCTTTTGTTGGTCATACATGTTGCAAATATGTTCTTTCAAATGTGTATCATGAATTTTTCTTTAGTGAGTGTATATGTTAAGGAACAGTAGTTCTCAGTGTCAAAGATTCTTCAATCCCTCCTTTTATGATGAGCATAGAATTAGGAAATAAGAAAGGTGTTATAGTCTGTATTAATTGCTGTTATTTCCTGTGCTCAGGATCTTTTGCTGGTCCCATGAAGAATTTACTATGATCTTTACTACAAAAAATTCTGATTGTCAGAATAGTTCATTCCACATTTCTCAAGATTTTGATGATTCAGAGGAAAAGAGGTTGGGTAAATCTGTTGGTAATTGGTATACCAACTTCACTTAAAGAAAGCTTGAAATCTTCTTGGGATCATAGGGAAGGTGAGAAAGAAAATGAAAGGATGAGAATATCTTTTTACATTGTTTTGAAATTTCAAGGAAGTGATTAACCATAGGCCCCTATAGCAAATTCCATAGACAATGGGAAAAAACAACTCATCAGGATTGTACTTCCATGATTCTCTTACATGACTTCTCTGCACTACTCCCTCCAGGCAGAACCCCACAGCTTTCATTCTTCACGAGGTAAATATACAACTAAATTGGAAAGCTACTAATGGTTGAAATTGTAGAAAAAGAGGAAATTTCATTGTCTTTCTTTAAGCATTACCTGTAGATAATGTTATTTCATTGATAATATCTAAAGATTCAGACTAGTGGCATTCCAATTTGTTTTTCCCACAAGTGGGGTGGAAGTTTTAATTAATCAAAAGGGGCTTGATGTGAAAAATAAAATGGTATTTTTTCAGACTTGAGGAAGTGAATAGGAGTAAAATTTATGGGGTCCAAGACACAAAAGTTATCCTTTGACATAGGCTGGAAAGAACTGCTAAAATTAAGACACAAGGCAACAAAAGTCTCCACTTAAGATTTATAAATCTGAAATGATACTTTAAAACCATCAGTTGGAATGAGACTGATGTACTTTTAGGCACTTAATGATGTGTCTAACTGCCTGAGTTTGTGCTCGATTGCCCTGACTGGGAAAGGAGACAGAAACAAAGTATCAGATAAGAGACTGGGGTGAGGGGAGGCCCCAGTATGTAATCTCCAAGATTCTATCCTCACAAGAAGAAAGCACACGGATGTGCTAAGGAATACCAGCAGAGAAAGGTAGAATAGTCTGCCAGAAGACAGGGAACTCATGAGAGTTATGTAAGGAGGTGGTATTAGGGGGGGAAGTAGAGAAAAGGGGAACTCCTGGGGGACGGGAAATCCCATCTAGGCTCTTCATTTTTTGCGGCCTAGTGAGTGGGTATGTGGGCATATGGTAGATACAACTGCACAAAGAATCAGGGGATCTGTCAACACTGATATGGATTATACATGACAGACAAACAGCAATGTGAAGAAAAGAAAATATTCCAGAACAGAGTTTATCAAATCAAGAAAATTTCATTTATGGTTAACTGGTTAATGAATGCTCATGTCATTAAAATGACAAGATAACTTGGTTATAAGCTTCAAACTGCAAGTTGAAACTTTGATCCCATGCATTGTTTTCAGAAGTGACAGTGTGGCGATCCATTCAGCGTCACAGCAATCCAAGTCTGTACCCCAACCACTAATGCTGAAGAAGATGAAGACCTTCTAAAAGATGTACAAAACCTTCTAGAACTAACACCAAAAAACGATATCCTTTTCATCCTAGGGGACTGGAATGCAAAAGTAGGAAGTCAAGAGATACTGGAGTAATAGGCAAGTTTGACCTTGGAGTACAAAATGAAGCCGGTCAAAGGCTAACAGAATTTTCCCAAGAGAACACACTGGTCATAGCAAACACTCTTTTCCAACAACACAAGAGACGACACTACACATGGATATCACCAGATGCTCAATACTGAAATCAGATTGATTATATTCTTTGTATCTGAAGATGGAGAAGCTCTATACAGTCAGCAAAAACAAGACTGGAGGCTGAATGTGATTCATATCATGAGCTCCATATTTCAAAATTCAGGCTTAAATTGAAGAAAGTAAAGAAAACCACTAGACCATTCAGATATGATCTAAATCAAATCCCTTACGATTAGACAGTGGACAAATAGATTCAAGGGTTAGATCTGATAGAGTGCCTGAAGAACTATGGATGGAGGTTTATAACATTGTACAGAAGGTGGTGACCAAAACCATCCCCCCAAAAAAGAAATGCACCAGTGCAAAATGGTTGTCTGAGGAGGCATTACAAATAGCTGGGAAAAGAAGAGAAGTGAAAGGCAAAGGAGCAAAGGAGAGATATACCCATCCGAATGTAGAGTTGCAAAGAATAGCATGGAGACATAAGAAATCCTTCTTAAGTGATCAATGCAAAGAAATAGAGGAAAACAATAGGATGGGAAATACTAGAGCTCTCTTCAAGAAAATTAGAGATATCATGGGAATATTTCAGGCAAAGATGGGCTCAATAAAGGACAGAAAAGGTATGGACCTAACAGAAGCAGAAGATACTAAGAAGAAGTGCAAGAATACAAAGAAGAATTGTACAAAAAAATCTTCATGACCCAGATAACCACGATGATATGATCACTCACTTGGAGCCAGACATCCTGGAGTGTGAAGTCAAGTGGGCCTTAGGAAGCATCACTACAAACAAAGCTAGTGGAGGTGATGGAATTCCAGTTGAGCTATTTCAAATCCTAAAAGATGATGCTGTGAAAGTGCTGCACTCAATATGCCAGCAATTTTGGACAACTCAGCAGTGGCTGCAGGACTGAAAAAGACGTTTTCATTTCAATCCCAAAGAAAGGCAATGCCAAAGAATTGTAGTTCAAACTACTGCACAGTTGGGCTCATTTCACATGCTCGTAAGGTAATGCTCAAAATCCTTCAAGCTAGAGTTCAACAGTACATGAACAGATGTACAAGCTGGATTTAGAAAATGCAGAGGAACCAGAGTTCAAATTGCCAGTGTTCGCTGGATCATCAAAAAAGCAAGAGAGTTCCAGAAAAACATCTACTTCTGCTTCACTGACTACATGAAAGTCTTTGACTGTGAGGATCACAACAAACTGTAGAAAATTCTTCAAGAGTTGGGAATACAGATCACCTTACCTGCCTCCTGAGAAACTTGTGTGCAGGTTAAGAAGCAACAGTTAGAACCGGACATGGAAGAATGGGCTGTTTCAAATTGAGAAAGGTGTAGATCAATGCTGTGTGATGTCACACTGCTTATTTAACTTCTATGCAGAGTACATCATGCAAATTGCTGGGCTGAAGAAATTACAGGCTAGAATCAAGTTTTCCAGGTGAAATATCAACAACCTCAGATATGCAAAAGACACCAGTTCACAGAAAGATGACACTGCTTCACAGAAATCGAAGAGCAACTAAAGAGCCTCTTGATGAAGGTGAAAGGGGAGAGTGAAAAAGCTGACTTAAAACTCAACATCAAAAAACTAAGATCACAGCATGCAGTCCCATCACTTCATGGCAAATAGATGGGGAAACAATGGAAACAGTGATTTTTGGGGCTCCAAAACCACTGCAGATTGTGACTACAGCCATGAAATTAAAAGATACTTGCTCATTGAAAGAAAAGCTATGACAAACCTAGACAGAGTGTTAAAAAGCAGAGCCATCACTTTGCTGACAAAGGTCTGTCTGGTGAAAGCTATGGTTTTTCCAGTAGTTGTACGGATGTGAGAGTTGGACCGTAAAAAAGGCTGAGAACTGAGGAATTCACGCTTTCAAACTGTGGTGCTGGGGATGACTCTTGAGTACCTAGACAGCAAGAAGTTCAAATCAGTCAATCCTAAAGGAAATCAAGCCTGGATATTCATTGGAAGGACTGATGCTGAAGTTGAAGCACCAATAATTTGGCCAACTAATGGGAAGAGTTGATTCATTGGAAAAGACCCTGATGCTGGGAGAAGGAAGGCGAGTGGAGAAGGGAACGACAGAGGATGAAATAATTGGATGGCATCACCGACTCAGTGCACGTGAATCTGAGCAAACTCCGGGAGATAGTGAAGGACGGGAGGCCTGGTATGCTGCAATCCGTGGGGTCACAAAGAGTCAGACATGACTGAGCGACTGAGCAACAAGTGAGCACAGTTTTAATAAGTGAAAGGGAACATTGGTTTGCACAAATTGCCTTATCATTCAGTTTTGATCTTCTAAATTTATAATTCACAAAATAGATGTAATTCACAAACTGGTGGCAGGACACCTAGAGTCATTATATTTTCTTTCCATTTTTGTAAAACACTCTGATATATTATTGTCAAATGTAACAACTTAAGTATGTAATTTATGGAAATCGGATTTTGATTTCTATACAGATGACCCTTGAAAAATTAACTATGTCGGGGTGAATGGTGCTGATTCTGCCCCCACCAGTCTAAAATCTGAGTATAACTTTATAGAGTTGGCCCTCCATTCAGGCGGTTGTACATCCGTAGATCCAACCAGTCACAGATCATGTAGTACTGCAGCACCTTTTCATTGGGGCAGGGCCGGGGGGAAGGTGTATTCTCCCTCAAGTAAGAGAAAGTTCTCCTGCCTAAGGACCTTCAAACTGAGACATTAGCTAGGCAGATTTTGGATTTGTCAGTCTCCGTAACTTGTTGAATCAGTTCTCTTTATCTCTATTTCCATCTCTATCTCCCATGTCTATATAGCTTGTATTGGTTCTGCTTCTCTGGACAGTTCCATGAATACATTGATCTTATGTTATGTAGGTGAAAATCTAGAAACCTGGGGAACTGCTATATTATACACATATTTTTTACATTCTTTTTTGTTTTGATCACACCTCAAGGCATGTGGTATCTTAGTTCCCCCACCAGCCATGGAGCCCTAGTGGAGTCTTAACCACTGGAGCACCCACAGCAGTCTGAGAGCTGATATTTTAAATTGTTGCATATGTAATATAGTCATTGTAAAAAGTTCTGAACAGGAAGCATATGTGGAATAATAAGTAAAACTCACTCTCACTTACCTCTACTCAAAATTCTATTTCTTTATCTAAATGTTATCATCATGAATATTTTTCCCCCAGGCATGTTTCCCTACATTTACAACCACTCAGAGAACATAAATATACACACATTCATTTTGTCCACCTAAACAGAATTATATTATGCAGATGGTTTTGTGAATGTCTTAGAGCTCTTTTCACATGAGTATGTAGACATTTATTTTACTCTTTCATTTTTTTTTGTTTTTAATTGAAGGATAATTACTTTACTGTATTGTGTTGGTTTCTGCCAAACATCAACATGAATCAGCCATAGGCATATATATGTCCCCTCCCTCTTCAACCTCCCTGCCACCTCCTTCCACACCCTACCTCTTTAGGTTGTTACAGAGTTTACTCTTTTTAAAGGCTTCTTAATATACTATAATATAGAATGAATATATTGTATTTATAAAATTGTTCCCTATGATTAACATATAGATTATTTCTGACTTTTTACTTAACAATGCCATAAGGAAGAACCTTTGAGCATTTGTGAAAATATTTTAATGCATTAATGACAGTATTTCTGTGGATAAATTCAAAGAGTGGGTATTACTAGCTGAAAGGGCCATTTTGTTTTTGGCTGTGTTTGTTGCAGTGCACAAGCTCTTCATTGCTGTGTACAGATTTTCTCTAGTCTTGGTGAGCAGGGGCTACTATCTAGTTGCAGGGCATGGGCTTCTCATTGAGTTTGGTTTTCTTCTTGTGGAACACAGGCTCTAGGGCTTCAGCAGTTGTAGGATGTGGGCTCTAGAGTATGGGCTCAATACTTGTGGTGCACTGGCTTAATTGCCCCATGGTGTGTGAGATCTTAGAGACTGAATCTGTGTCCCCTATACTGGCAGGCAGATGCCCAACTACTGAACCACTAGAGAAGTCCCAGGGCATATGTATTTAACACGGTAATGATTTCTGTTAAATTGCCTTCTAGTAAATTACCAAAATGGAAGGTAGTCTTAGGGATCCCAAATTTACAATTAGTCTCAGAACTGGGACTATTCCATCTTTCATGGGAGGAAATTTATCCTCCTACTGTATCATCCCTTGAGCACCATCTCAAGGTCAGGGGCATGGCCAGATCAACTCTGAGGAAACTTCCCAGGGCTAAACGGCTGCCTCTTGGGAGGGGAAAAAAGAAAGAAGAGATGATAACCATTAGATCAACAGAAAAAATCTGTGTAGGTCTGCGTTTAAAAAAATGAACAAAACTTTATTGTTCGGCATTTTTAATATGCATACTCTCAGGTACAGTTTTTAATTTGATTCTTTTTAAAAAAATATGTTTGTGTAATATGCATTTACATATTAAAATAACTTGTTAACCTGCTTGTTTTTCTTTACTTCAATTAATGGAGGTTATACATCTAATTTGATTCTGAAAACTACCTTGTGAGGGATGGGAGCCAAATACTGTTGACCCCACAGGCTCAGAAAATAATTTGGTCAGGATCACACAGGCTGTGAGTTGCTGAACTGGAACTCAAGTCTACATGTGTGTATGTGCCAAGTCGCTTCAGTCGTGTCCAACTCTGTGTGACCCTATGGACTGTAGCCGGCCAGGCTCCTCTGTCCATGGGATTCTCCAGGCAAGAATATTGACCTCCTCCAGGGGATCTTCCCTACCCATGGATCAAGCTTGTGTGCGGGAGCTGGCACACGAGATCCCACCCATGACAAGGTCATGAGGGAGAAAACCTGACAGGCAAGGTGGATCAGGTTTTCAGGGATTTTGAAAGGCTGCCCCCGGCGCTCACCTTAAAGATGATATCTGTCTTTCTGATGCCTGCCTCAATAGAGTACTCCCTAATTTCTGTGACACAGGCAGGAAGGCCTTCCCCGATCTCTTCCCAAATAAGAATCAATTTAGAACTTTAATCAATAAGTTTCCCAGGTGGTAGTATTTTATGAGATTATCCAGGGTGAAAGGAATGTTTTAATTTAAACTCCTTTGCTGGTATTTTAGTTTGTTTGGCAAATGCATTTATGCCTTTGGTACTAATATGCATGATTGCTTATAATATCCTAATCATAAAACAGCATAAAGAACCTGATCACATAAAGGCCCTAGTAGGCACAGAGCCCTTCAGGGAGTGAGGAAGTCCTGTTAGGAAACATAAGAAAAATTATTCTAAAGGTGGTTATTGGGTTGACTTTTGCTTGCTGTGTTTTCCTTGCTGTGTTTTTGCTTTTAATGTGCTAAGGTTGTGTTATAGAAACCATAGTTAATATAGTTAAAGATCTAGAGAAATAAGAGCTTAGCCCTAGTGTGGTAACAATGAGATGGTTGTTAATTGTCAGCCAGGAGTGCTAGGCAGAAGCTGCCTCACCGAAGCTGCAGACTCTGTGTGGGATAAACTTAGATAAACGCAACTGACAAATTCTGCAGAAGGATTAATTTTTGTGTTAACAAGGTTAAACTTCTACTCTGTACTGTTGCCCTATGAGACTGCTACCTTTCAGTTAAGGTCACCATAGAAACAGAAAATAGGTTTATATTCACCTGACCTGCATAAAATATTAATAGGCCCCAAGGCCAGAAGATAATGTACAAGACCCTCATAAACAAAGGAGTATGCAGAAAACACCCTGGTTTCGTGAAGGACAAGCTGACGTAATGTTAAACTATCTTCTTCTTAGAAATGTACTAATTTAGGGTATAAAAGCCACGGTAAGAAATAAAGCATGGCCAGACTCTGCCAGAATCTGTTGCACCCCCCGTCTGGTCACTCTCTCTCTCTCTCTCTCTTTCTCTCTCTCTCTCTTTCTCTCTCCCTCATGGACTTGGCCCTATCAAGGCTGGTCTCACATCTCTCTCTCTCTCTCTCACAGACGCCATTCTTCCTGAGGATACCCCCTGGATCCTGCTGAGGCTGGACTCGGGCACTTGTGTCTCTTAGGTCTCCTGCATTGGCAGGCGGAATCTTCACCTCTAGTGCCACCTTAGACTGCAAATCCAGTGTTTGACCCAGAAAATCATTGCTGCCTTTTTTTTTTTTTGGCAGGCAAGTCTTTCAGTCTGCCTTCCCTCAGCCCAACTTCAGATACAGTGACTGGAAATGGATCAACAGATGGAAAAGGAGAAGAAGGACTGGATTGAAGGGAACTGAAAGTATTTTCTGCTGAGGGGAAAGCAGAAGAAAAAGAAGGGCATAGAACTCTGGGTGCGGTCTCAAAGCAATTGAGTTCTGGGGAAAGTTGGATGCTTCCATCCCTCCATGAGGGTGTGAAGAGAGTCAAACACTGCCCGAACTTTCTGGAGGGTGAATCAAAGTGTGTGTTGGGGGGCAGCAAAAATGGGTCTACATGCTGTCTGGGTGAGAGAAGCTGAGAAGAAAGAACTATTACGGGAAAGTAGAAAAAGAGGAAGGGAAGGAATTTAAAAGTACATATTGGAAACTAGGCAAAAGGGTATTATTATGGAAACATTTTAATTTGGATGTGCTTAAGGTTGAAACTTTGGTATCACTCTTCAGGAAACCCCCAGGCCTGCTAGATTTTTCTAGTGCCTTTGCTTGTCTTCTTCAGCATTTCACCTATTGTCTAGTGATCCACTTTTCAATCTACATCCTTCTCAAACCCTCTCTCCTTCACCTTCACAATGTCTGCTGGGATTGGACAGGCTTACCTAATGGCTATTTGGTCCCCATATAATTTTCTCTATATTGCCAGTAGGATGCAGATAAATGGAAACTTTCTTGGGCAACTGTCCTTTAAACAAAGAAGCTGGGCTGGGGCAGAGCTCAGGACAAGATTTCTAAGTTGGTTTTGTGAGTCACTGTGTATTCTGAGCATCCGCCCACTTGAGGCGAACTTCGCAAGTTTAGCTTGTGGGAACTATCAGACCAGGTCCAGGGACTGGGGCTTCCTCAACAACCTTGCAAGTGTTCAGCTGATGAGAACATCCTCAAGCTGAGGAAACTGTGGCTGAAGCCCGACAGAGTTCTTCTCCCTGTCAACCTTCTGCTGATAGGCGGCTGCTGAGCTTGTGTAGGGCAGAGTATCTGGTGGGAGAGAAGCTGGTTTGACCCCTCTGTCAGCGTCTTACACCTATTCTGTGGGGATGCTGGGGCAAGTGCTCGGCCTCACACTCCTCCTGCTCATCAAGGGACATCAGGGCCAAGGTAAGGAGGCCCAGCCTGGTAGGGGTGGGCCAGCATGGACCAGGTGCTTTGGCCTTCAGGGAAATCAGGATGTGAGCCTCTGGATTGTGCAGCTTACTGGTCACCTGGACCTGTGACTCAGAGCAGCTCCCTGCAGCTCTGGGCAGGCTGGGTCAGACAGCAAAGGCTGGCAGTGGGTTGGGAGGTCCTCGAGAAGCATGCATCTGGCCATGCCATCAGCAAACCAGGCCACCTTGGCAAGGTGAGTCCTTCCAACTGGCTTCAGCTTTCCTTTCTGTCTGGAGGGAGAGAGTGTCCTCCCTGCTGGCTGTAAGAATGAAATATCCTCTCATTTGGTGCAGTTGCCAAAAGAGAGAAGCAGCGGCCATGAAGTTGGCTTTCTCAAAAGAAGTCGGGTGGTTCTGGAGCTCAGAGACTGACAGATTATTTTCTGAGGCAGGAAACTTGAGCCCTGGCAAGCGATAGGGAGTGTGGAGCTGGGGGAGGGGGATAGGAGGCGTGAGACGAAGGCCCGAACAGAGGCTTTACTTGCAAGGGCTGGTCCCTTGCCATCAACTCTGTCAGCAGCCCGGAGGCCAATGGAGCCGGAGAATTATTAGGGAAATGTTGGCTGGGGGCTTGCCTAGTAGCTCAGATGGTAAAGAATCTGCCCACAGTGAGGGAGCCCGCTGTTCGATTCCTGGGTTGGGAAGATCCTCCAGAGAAGGGAATACCTACTCCAGTATTCTTGCCTGCGGAGTTTCGTGCACAGAGGAGCCTGGCAGGCAGAAGTCCATGGGATGACCAAGAGTTGAACATGACTGGGCGACTAGCACTTTCACTTTGGCTGGGGGCAAGGGGCGGGGAAGGGAAGAGGAGACATATTAGGAAGTTCCATAGCAAACTGAAAACTCTCCACTGGGTCCTGAGCCAACAAGTGAGGGGGCAAGGAATCTCAGTGAGGGGTGCTCCCCCTTTCTGTTCAACCTTGTCTAGGGTGCTCTGAAACTTGGAGCCTGCATTTTAAGTGGGTAACTCTTTGCGGGGCGTGGTGAATGGAGGTGGAGTGAGAGAAAGACACACTTGGTTGCAGAGGGAGGAAACGGAGGCACAGGGAAGTGTTTGTTTAGGGCCCATTACAAGCCGTCCCTGGGTACCCAGTTCAATCACTGAGCCCCTGGTACTCAGACATCCTTCAGGAAGACACATTCTAGGTTCTGGCATTTGTATGAGTACAGGTGGAGTAGGGCAGGGTGTGATGAGGAACAGGGAGCAGAGAGAGAAGTCTGGAGCCTGGGACTCATGGGCTGGGGGGATCCAAAGATGCAGGATCCCAGGCAAGAAAGCTAGATTAGAACCTTGAAAGCCAAGGTAGGACCCACAGGGTTTGATGCCTGGCTGTGGGAGTGCAGGGACAGAAGGTCGGGCTGATTCTGAGATCATGAGCTGACGTGATGCTCCCTCCA
Organism: Dama dama; assembly: GCF_033118175.1. Classification (NCBI taxonomy): domain Eukaryota; kingdom Metazoa; phylum Chordata; class Mammalia; order Artiodactyla; family Cervidae; genus Dama; species Dama dama. The sequence goes on from NC_083700.1 coordinate 10,382,010, forward strand.
TCCTTGTGGCAGTCTCTGGGCATGGCCATGCCAAATCCATTGCAGGGGGAAGCCAGGTGAGTGATTCTTTGAGCACCAGAAGGGATGGACTTGGGCCTTAGGAACTTTTCTCTCTTCTTGCTATACACTGTGCCTGTGGGGCTGGCCTTGTGTAAGTTGACGGAAACTGCTATAGTTATTAGTTTCAATTTTTAAACTTCTTAGTTTAAAATAATTTTGACATTTCAGGGAAGTTGCAAGAATAGTAGTACAAAGAATTCTTATATTTCTTTCACCTAGATTCACCAGTTGTTAACATTTTATCACATTTGGTTTATTTCTCCTTCTCTCCAAATATATGCATGTGTGAATAGCTGTATAATAATTATTATTATTTTTGTGGAATATTCAAGGGTAAATTGCAGACATCACCCCCTTTTACTCTTAACTATTTTAGCACACATCTTCTAAAAACAAGAATGTCTCTATATCATGATATCAGCACAGTTATAAAATTTAGTAAATTTAACATCAATACAATCAAATATATAATGCATATTTAAATATTACCAAATGTTCCCCCAGTGCTGTGTGCTTGCTTTCTAAGTCACTTAAGTCATGTCCAACTCAGTGTGACCCTATAGACTTAGCCCATTGGGTTCCTCTGTCCATGAGATTCTCCAGGCAAGAATACTGGAGTGGTTTGTCATGCCCTCCTCCAGGGGATCTTTCCAACCTAGGGATTGAACCCACGTCTCCTAGTCTCCTGTATTGGCAGGCAGGTTCTTTACTATCAGAACCACCTGGGAAGCCCCAGATGTGCTATATGACACCTTTTTTCCCATCCAGAATCCAACCAGGATCATGTATTGCATTCTGTTATTATGTCTGTTTTTTAAATTATTTATTTATTTGGCTGTATTGGGTCTTACTTGTGGTGCAAAGGATCTTCTTTGCTTCACGTGGATCTTTCATTGCAGCGCACGAACTAAACTCTCTACTAACAGTTGTGTCTCTCGGGCTTCAGCACCTGAGACATGCAGGCTTAGTTGCTCCAAGGTACGTGGCATCTTAGTTCCTCAACCAAGGATCACACCTGCATCACCTGCATTGCAAAGCAGATTCTTAACCATTGGACCAGGGAAGTTACAGTTGCTGTGTCTTTTTGGTCATCTTTAATCTACAGTCATTCCCTAAACTTTCTTCATATTTTATAACATCAACATTTTTGGAGTACAAGTCAGTTGTTTTCTAGAGAGTTCTACAATCTGAGTTTGTCTGATGTTTTGTCATAAGATTCAGATCATGCGTTTTTGGTGGGAATACCACAAAAGTGATAACATGTCTTTTTCAGTGCATCCAATCTGGAGACACAATGAGAGTGAAACATTTTTTTCTAAAACTTGGTTTACTGAAGAATTCAATATGCATCACATATGTGTAAGAAGTTCATATTATGCTTTTCAAAAGTCTTCCAAAGCTTTCTCACTTCTCATAGAGTAAAAGCCATACATGTCACAATGGTCCAAGTGATCCAGCCTCCCTGACCATTACCCCTTCTTCTCTGCTCTTCTCACTGCATTTCAGTCATGCTGACCTGATGGCCCTCACACTTGTTTCACTGGGGGCTTTGCACTGTTTTCTACTTGGAATGCTGCCTCCTCCTTATTTTCTGTGAGGCTTGCTTCCTTATTCTGCTCGGGTACTACCTCCGCAATGATATCTTTCCCACTAAAAACAGCCCCTCCATCTTGCAACTCCTTGTCTCCCTCTCAGCTTATCTTTCTCTGTATGCTCGTCTCCATTTTACATACTATATATTTATTTTTGTTTTATTTTCTGTCTCCTAGTTTCCACTTCACCTTATTAGAATGTAAGATCCATGAAGGCAGGACTTTTGTTTTTGTTCACTCCTGTATCTCCAGCATCTTGAGCAGTATCTGGCACAAGTATATCATCAATAAATATTTATTGAATGAGTGAATACTTTAAGTAATCCATAGAATAAAGTGAATTTATCGGCCTACCAGAAAGTTTCATTGGGAAAACTGATTTAAAGTATGTACTATCTCTGTGGCCTTGAGGAAGTTAACAAATCTCTTGTTTCTTAATTTTTCATTCAAAACGTGAAATCAATGGTGATGCCTACTTCCTAGGGGATGTGTGAGGATTAGATGAGATTAGATTAGATATAAAGATGAGATATAGTATATAAAGAACTCCAAACTGAACGTTCATGTTATTCAGCTCTTTGAAAGCAGGGCATATATTTCACTTAGTTTTGTAGTCAGAGTGAAGAAGAGAGAGATTATTGGTAATCGTTTGTTGAACTCTAATTAATTGAATTGAAAGTAAGTTAGAGAATGTTGAGATAAGATGATAAAGTTTTAAGTGTGACCCTTTTCTGAGGGTTTCTCATGGTCATAACCAAGATCTTAGGGAGATTTCAACATTTTTTCTTTTACTATTGGTAAATGAAAATGTTTTTGACAAAGATCTTTGAATTAGATGGATAGATTGATATTGCACAGTCTTAAAAGAACTTTTATGTTTTATTTTATTAAAACAAGTATTTATTAAAGCTGATTTTGAGTTTTCATCGAAAAAACACACAGATAAGCAGTGCACAGGCATTTGTTATTAAAAAATGACTAATACATTTATTTCTCATAGAGTCCTGTGTATGTAATCTCATATGCAGGTATGCCCTGTAAATTTGTGTTTTTATTCTCTTAAAGTTTCTGACAATTTATCAATTTTATATGCCTTCTAGGTGGCTACCATGTTGGATTTTTGGGGAAAATGTTTTAGCAGTTTGTGTCACTTGCTTCTCTTTTCGCTTTTATTAAAAAAAATTTTTTTTTAAATTGGAGGACAGTTTCTTTATAATGTGTTAGTTTCTGCTGTACAACAATTGAATCAGTTATAAGCATACATATATAGATGTCAACATTTTTAACTTAAGGCAACATGTATTCAAGACATTGAAGCACATGATTATACTGTACTGTAAAATAGTCTGTTTTCACAATAGCATCTCCCTCTCTATTCCCATTCCTTCCCTGGATATGTTTTGAGCAGCTCTGCAGCAGGTGTTGGACTAGAAACTGAGGATTCAGATGTGAATAAGTACACAACTCCTTTGTTCACAGAGCCTACACCATTTACATCAATTAACGTATAATTACAGCTGTGATTAGTGCACAACAAAGTGCTCAAAACATGTTAGTTGAGAAAATAAATGAATTATTTTCAGACATCTTAGAGGAAGATTGGGATGATTTTGGGGTCAGATGTGTTGGGGAGCAAGGATCTTCAAATCACCACTCGTAAGAGTGGACTTGAGCCCTACAGTTCACTTTGAACCCTAAGTTTAGATTTTGGCTATGCATTCTGAGGAAACTCTAAAGGACACACCAGAGACTGTCAATGCCCAGGGGCTGCAAGGTTTGGGGTGAGATGTGCTGGACAAAAAAATAAATAAATAAGGGCAGGGACAGCATCTTACAGACAGCTCTGAAGGCTGCAGACTCTTCCTGTAGGTTGTGTTGAAACTTTCACTTCTCAGGTGGGAGTCACTGATTGCATATGCTTTGGCTGGGATCCAGGCAAGTTCTAAGAAGACTGGATTCGTTTTTGTCCATCTTTTCCTCTTTGTACTTCCCCTCAAACAAAGCATGAACAGTGAAGTTCCTGTGTACAGGAGAGAGATGAAGACTCAGGCAACTCAGGGCTGCAGCACTGCCATGGGGAGGCAGTTCTGTAGAAATATCTCCAGAGGTAGCTGGACCATTGTCTTCATGATATGTGTGCAGAGAAGTGCACAAAACTATAAACATACACTAATGAGTTATTATTAAGTGAATACACCCATGTATCTACCACATGCTGTCTCCCTTTGTTATCTCCTCTGTCTTCCACAAATATAGCTACTCTTTTGACTTCTTTTTTTTCCATTTATTTTTATTTGTTGAAGGCTAATTACTTTATAGCTGTGGTACATATACACCATGGAACATTACTCAGCCATTAAAAAGAATTCATTTGAATCAGTTCTAATGAGATGGATGAAACTGGAGCCCGTTATACAGAGTGAAGTAAGCCAGAAAGATAAAGACCAATACAGTATACTAATGCATATATATGGAATTTAGAAAGATGGTAATGATAACCCTATTTGCAAAACAGAAAAAGAGACACAGATGTACAGAAGAGACTTTTGGACTCTTTTGACTTCTAACATCATAGGTTAGTTTTGCCTGTATATAAATGCAATCATAATTATGTACTCTTGCATTTGTCTTCTTTTGCTCAATATCTGATGAGATTTATCTCTGTTTTCACTTGTAGCTGGTTGTTTTCATGGCTGTGTTCTATTGTATGACTGTACAATAGTTTATTCATGTATTCTCCTATTGATGAACCTTTGGGTTGTTCCCAAAGTTTTTTCCCTATTATAATCACACTGCTATGAGCCATTTTTCTTTATTCTTTCTTTGGCTGTGCTGTGTGGAACTCAGGATCTTAGTTCTTGACCAGGGATCAAACTTGCACCTCCTGCAGTGGAAGTACAAAATCTAAACCACTGGACAGCCAGGGAAGTCCCCTATGAGCCTTTTTGTGCATGCATGTCTGTTGGGTGTATCTCTGAGGGTAGAATCCCTGGGTATGTATATATATATCTAGCAGATGCTGCCAAAGTCTTTTCCAAAGTGGCTGAACCAAGCTGTGTGTGAGAGTTCCAAGTAGCTTCAGGGTCACTGGCTTTGTGTTCTCAGACCTGCAAATGGGAAATGAAAGTGCAGGGCTGTGACGCCTGAAAGGTGAAAGTCAAAGCCAGGGGAACCACATATATGTGGCTTCCCTGGTATTTTGCATGAAATTCCTACAAAGAGTCAGTTCTGGGAACTGACTTTAATTAATTATTTAATCAACTGAACATTTCATTAAACCCTTCCTATGTTCCAAAAACTATGTAAGATTTTGTAAAGAAAACAAAGATGAAATACAATTTGGTTCCATCCTTAAGAATCTTTCAGACAGAGGAAAATAGGCCTGTATAATATCAACTCTAAGGGAAGACAGAAAATGCTACGTGTCGCTGACAGGCAGATTAATCTCAGGCACAAAGGGTGCAAAGAGGATGGAAATTCCTTCTAGGTAGGGACACTGGGGAAGTGGCCTTGAAGGATAAGCAAGAATTCAGGATGAGACTTCTCTGGTGGTCCTGTGGTTAAGAGTTTGCCTTGCAATGCAAGAAACACAAGTTCGATTCCTGGTCCGGGAAGATCCCACATGACACAGAGCAACCAAGGTCCTGTGCCACAACTACTGAAGCCCGAACATCCAGAGCCCATGACCTGCAATAGGAGAAGCCACTGCAGTGAGAAGCCCGGATACTACAGCTAGAGGGTGGCTCACACTCACCACAACTAGAGAAAGCCTGAGCGTAGGAACAAAGACCCAGCACAGGGTCTTATATAATTATAAAAATTATATAATATTTATTATATTATTATAAATAATAATAATAATAATAAGAGTTCAAGAGAGAGGACTAAGGTGGAAGGACAAGCTAAGCAGAGGGAAGAGCCAGAACAGAAGCAGGGAAAACACAGATTTGAAGAAGGAAACATGAGAAGCGAACACACGTTTATCTTGCAGAAAGACAGTATTACAAATGGGATGATTCAGTTAACTGATACAAAGAGTGGGACCTAGGCTAGTAAATTTGACAGTGGGTAGGGTGGTGGGGGGAGTTGCTTTATCTGAGAGGAGCAGTCAGTAGGAAGGTCCCAAGGGTTGAGGAAGGTCCCTAGGCTGAGAAGAAGAGAGGTGATAAAGTGGGTTGTGGACCTGGAGGATATTTTACACGCTTTGTAATTTTGCCTTGACTAGAGCCAGATCTGCCCCAGCACTTTGGGGGAACTCACTGAGCTTTGTCCACTCAGTCCACATCAGGAACCCCTTCTGTTGCCTCACCCCAAGCCCGGTGTCATAACCCAGAACTGAGAAAACCTCAACATCTTTTGCTGGCAAGGGGAAGTTATGCTTTTCTGAAAGTTGTATTTTCTCTCTCCGGCCCCCTCTCCCGGTGCTCAGGCCTCACCCTTCCTCCCACCTCACCTTCCTCAGATCAGCACGTCCACGTCAGAGGAAGCTGAGCTGACTGTGGACACTGCCTGGCTCTGGAGGCAGCGGCTCCACCCTCCCTCTGCAGAATTGTTTCACCCCTTTCTTTCTTAACCACCGGAAAAGGGGCCTCAAAGTTGCTGAGCGCTAACAGCGGAGGCGGCAGCAGCCCTGGGGCCTCCTCTGACCACCGGAACCTGCTGCGGCCTCTCCACTTTGAACACCCCCCACTTGTCGCGGCCACCTCTACCTCTCACTAAGCATGTGAGAACTTCTGTTGAGTTACCTTTCCACATTGGCATTTATTGTCTCTCTCTTTGGCACGTAACGGCCCTCAGGGACAGGGATGAGGTCTTTCTGCATCAGTTACATGCCCACTCACCTTTTTGCTGTATCCCTCCCACGCAACCTTACCCTATCTGCCTCCCTGTCCAGCCCTGCCTCACCCTGAAGTATCTTCCTTTCCCCCACACTGGGCTGTTGAGGGCTGCAGAAGAATATTCAACAACAAAGAGCAAATACAGACTGAGAGTCTTCAATTTCAGCTGGGTCCACAGGTGTTCTGGGAATCCTTGTTTCTGATCTACAGCTTTATCCATTCTCCAAAGGGGTGATTCCAAACCTTCACTGTCTGTTCAAGATCCTATTCCATCACCACAGCCTCTATTGGCCTACACTGTCCTTCTCCAAGGAAATGGAGACCCCAGTTAGGGATTCTGCCAACCCCATCAACAATCCCTTAATGTCAACTGACCTCACCTTATCTCCCTTAAGCGACCACACTCATCTCTGCTCCGTGTTAGGGAGATCTCCTCCTGTCCTTGGCCAGTCTTTGTGCTCTGGACATCATGGCTTCTTCCGGGAGGCCATGCAGGACCTGCCCAGGCCATGATATCTCTGATCTTTCTTCAACTGCTCCTTTTCTGTTGGTTCTCCGCTCTTCGTTCATTATCCTGCCATTTGAAAATCTGTTGGAATACCACCCAGTTTTCCTCTCCTGTGTTTTTCTTTCCCAAGTGTCCCTTTTACTACTCATATGGAACACTTTCCTTCTGGTACCTCTGGTCACTGGATGTGTGTGTGTGTTTTTCCCCACACCAAGGAATCTTCTGTGACACCAGCTGGGTGTCCTACAATTTGACTCAGTTCTGACACCATCTGCCCAGAGACAGAGTTAGAGTTCACAGGTTAAGGGCTGTGTTCCCACAAGATTACCTCCCCCTGATATTTCAGACAGCAGTCTCAAGCCCAGGTTGTAGATCAGAGGTTCCAGTGACCTCGTCCTCTGGTTCAATTAATTTGCTAGAGCAGTTCATAGAACTCAAGGAAATACATTTCCCAGTTTATTAAATAATATGAAAAAAAGGTATATATGATCAGCCAGATGAAGAGATACACAGGGCAAGGTCTAAAAGGGAGCTTCTGTTCCCTTGGAACTGGGGTTCACCAAGTTGGAAGCTCCACTAAACTCATGCTATTGGGATTTTGTGAGGGCTTCCTCACTTAGACGTGATCAGTTATTAACTATTAGCGCCTGTTCACTCCATTTCCATTCTCGGCCCCTCCTCTGAAGGATGGGGAATGTGGCTGAAAATTCCAAGCTTTTAATCATGGCTTGGCCTTTTTTTTTGGCTCAGCCCCTCCCACCTGAGTCCACCCTGAGCCACGTTTTAAAAATTAAAAAAAAAAAAATTGTTTATTTATCTTACTTTTTGGCTGCACTGGGTCTTCATTGCTACCTGCAGGCTTTTCTCTAGTTGTGGAGAGTGGAGGCTGCTCTCTATTGCAGTGCGAGGGCTTCTCATTGCAGTGCCTTCTCTTGTTGCAGAGCATGGGCCCTAGAGTGTGCGGGCCTTGGTAGTTGTTGCGCATGGCCTTAGTTGTCCTGCGGCATGTGAGATCTTACCCGAGTAGGGACTGAATCTGCGTCCACTGCATTGGCAGGTGGATTCTTAACCACTGGACCACCAGGGAAGTCCCCAGAGTCATTTTATTTTATTTTATTTTTTCCCCCAGAGTCATTTTAATAAAATAAATGATGTTCCTGGTGCTCTTCTTACTAAGGAATTCACAAAGGTTTTAGGAGCCCTGTGTCAGGGATGGGGTCAAAGACTAAATTCTAAAGCAAAAGATGCCTTTATCACTGGGAAATTACAAGGATCAGAAACTCTGTGCCAGGAATGGGGGGCGGGGGTGGAGAGAGACTTTTATGTATATAAAAATGACATATATATGTGTATATAAATATACATAATGTACATATGTGTATATTTCCATTACCTCATAAAAACCAAACCAACAAATCAAAATAACACCTGATGTTCTTCCTGTGGTAGTTTCTTTCTTAGCTCTTTTTTATTTGGAGACAGACTCTTTGTAAGTGTACAAACTGATACGATTCACATGAAAGTAAAAGAAAATAGAACAGTGTAATTTAAAAATGACCACAAAGGCAGCATAGCATCAGAAGTGTAGATCATACATTTGATTCCTTAAGTATTTAACAGTCTAGTCTATAGCTTAATCACCCTTTGTGTACTTCCTATTCAATTTTGTCACAATGAAGGAGAACTAGAAAGAAGGCTCTATTTCCTTAATTTATTTTATTTTTTGACTTGCACACAGTGTCAAATGCATTTATTTATCTATTTCAAATTTATTTTATTCATTCATTTTCGGCGCGCTGGGTCTTCATTGCTGCTGTGGGCTTTTTCTGGCTGTGCAGGGTGGGGGCTGTTCTCTGGTTTCGTATGCGGGCGTCTCCCTGTGGTGTCTTCTCTCATTGCAGAGCGCAGGCTCTAGGGGCACAGGCTTGAGCAGCTGCAGAACGCCAGCTCAGTAGCTGTGACTTGCTGGTTCCAGGGCATGTGGGCTTCAGTGGTTGTGGCACAGGGCCTCAGCTGTGGCTCCTGGGCCCTAGAGACACAACCCTCTAAAATTAAACTCGTGTTCTACCACTCCATTCTCCAAACCTGTTGGAGAGAGCTTCTGGACCATCCTTAGCAGACCTGTAAGTCAGAGACATGGGTGTCCACAGATATGCTGCTGCTCTGCCTCTGATGCCCTATTCCATACACCTTTCGCTATCTCCCTGGCAGGTGTGGATGCCCCAGGCAACAGCTAGGTCATCTCCTCTGGGAAGCCATTCTTAATGCCCCAGGGAAAAATAATGCACACTTTCCTTATGTTTGTGTCACACCTTGGGCATACCCCCATAGCACAGCTCACATCAAGTCTTTGGCTATTTTAGGTCTATATTCCTCTAGACTGTAGGCATAGTAAAACAGAGATTGTAATTTTTCTTTTATGTCTTTGCCCAGTGCCCTTAATAATCCTATTCTCTAAAATAGGAGTGATATTGCAAATATCTACTTGCAGATATGATATGAGCAACAGTAATCATAACAGATGCCAGCTCTGAGCAACCTGGAGAGCTTTCTTTGGTGTGTTGGCTGAACTTCTTCCCAGCCTTTGGACCAGTAAGATGCCTTCATGCATGCACTAGTAACTGTGGCTCTTCACAGCTTCCATATTATCCTTACATGCTTCTGTTTTGGTCCTGTTCTCTTCTTACTATTTGGCTTTCATTCCTTATTTAAAATCATGCCCTGACCCATAAATTTTGGTTTTGTATCAAGGACTTCTGGTACCCATCCTTGAGAGCCCTTAAACTTGTTTTTTTTTTTTTTTTTTGGATGCATCAGGTCTTAGTTGAGGTATGTGAGATCCTTCCTGTGGCTCCTGGGCTTCTCTAGTTGTTGCCTATGGGCTTAGTTGCTTCATGGCATGTGCAATCTTAGTTCCCCGACCAGGGATCAAACCCACATTCCCTGCACTGGAAGGCGAACTCTTAACCACCGGACCACCAGGAAAGTCCCAAACTTGGCTTTTATTATTGCTCTTGGAGTTACCAACCATGGAATACTCAAGAGCCATTTGCATTCTGAATTCTTTACTGCCTTGCGTGTGTCCTCAGTTGCTTCAGTCATGTCTGACACTTTTGACTCTCTGGACTGTAGCCTACCAGGTTTCTATGTCCGTGGGACTCTCCAGACAAGAATACTGGAGTGGGTTGCCATGCTCTCCTCCAGGGGATCTTCTCCACCCAGGGATCAAACCTGTGTCTCTTCTGTCTCCTGCATTGGCAGATGGATTCTTTACCACTAGCGCCAGCTGGGAAGTCCTTCCTTTAGCACTTGCTTGTGATGTACTGGGGGCATTTCCATCTTTCCCTGTACCATTCTATTCACAATTCTCCCCAACTCTACTTGCCTGGGCTAATCTCTTGGATGTAATTTAAAAAAAAATTGTCTCCTGCTTCCATAGTCTGTGAAGGTGATGTCCTGTTTCTAGAAAATTAAGACTTATGATATATATGTATTTCCATCTCTCTTAATTCTGTCTCTAATATTCTGCCTAAGGGCTGCACCTTCTGCTTGATTCCCTGTCCTCAGAGGGCCCTTAAAGCTGTGATTCCCCCTACTTGGAACGCTTTTTCTATAGCTCTCCTCCTGATTAAATTCTTCATATCTTTCATTTCTTAGCTCAAACGTCACTTTCTCTGGCCATGAATCTGCCAGTCACTCTGTTACATTATCTTTTAAAACTACTTTCATGGCACTTATGCTTCTCTGAAAGGATCTTATTTCATTTTTCTCTTATTTATGGTGCATAACCCAACTGAAGTGTAAGCTTCACGAGTGCAGGGGTCTTGTCTCTCTTGCTCACTTTTCTAGTTCAACTCCCCTGAACAGTGGTTCTCCGTTTTGCCCCCAAGGGACAATTGGAGATATCTAAACATTTTGTTGTTGTTGTCATGACTGGGGCAGGGGTGCTGGCATCTAGAGGGCAGAGGCCAGGGGTGATATTGCATATCTTTATGATTCACAGGCCATCTCCCTTGTCCCCTGCAACAGGGAACTAACAGGCCCCAAAGATCGAGTGTTGAGATTAACATATCTTCCCTAGAACAATGTCTGACACATAGAGAATATTCAATAAATACTTGTTGAATACAGGAGTGAATAGTCTTCTCATTGCCTCAAAGGAGCCCACTGATTCTTATAGATGTACCTGGAACATGGGTTTAGGAAATCTTCATCAATCTGTAAATTTACCTAGCCTACTTTCTAGTCTGTTTTACCTGTGAAAGTTTCTGATCCACTGATTTCTGGTTGTCATTTGAGTTAAGTATCAGGAAGAATTTTCTAATAATTAGCTAAAAGGAGATTTAAAAATCTCTTATTTTTCCACTCTTGCTCTGGTAATGTTTCCGCAAGTGGCAATATCACACTTTGCTCTTATCAAAGTACATATTACTTAGTTAAATGATCAAAACAGCTCTCTGAGGGGTAGTAACTACTCCTTTTTTATATTTTATCAAAATATAAGTTATAGTAATATACAGAAAGTTTAAGCAAACAGCTTGATGAACTTTAAAAAATTTATAATACAATGTTATATTATTTTCTGCTGTGCATTAAAGTGAATCAGCCATAAGGATATGTTTACCCTCCCCTCCCCCCTTTTAAATTTCCTTCCCGTTTGGTCACCACAGAGCACTGAGTGGAGCTCCCTGTGCGGTAGAGCAGGCTCTCATTAGTTGTCTATTTTATACATAATATCAATAGTGTGTATATGTCAACCCTAATCTCCCAATTCATCCCTCCCTCCCTTTCCCTGCGTAGTGTCCATACATTCATTCTCTCCGTCTGTGTCTCTTTCTGCTTTGCAAATTGGTTCATCTGTGTAATTTTCCTAGATTTCACATATATGGGAAATGTATTAGTATGTGTGTTAGTATATGATATTTGTTTTTTTCTTTCTAACTTACTTCACTCAATATGACAGTCTCTAGGTCCATCCACATCTGTGCTGTCTGTCCAAATGGCACAATTTCATTCCTTTTTATGGCTGAGTAATACTGCATTGTGTATACATGCCTCATCCTCTTTTTTTTTTTTCAGTTTATTTTTATTAGTTGGAGGCTAATTACTTTACAATATTGTAGTGGTTTTTGTCATACATTGACATGAATCAGCCGTGGATTTACATGTATCCCCCATCCCGATCCCCCCTCCCACATCCCTCTCTACCCAATCCCTCTGGGTCTTCCCAGTGCACCAGGCCTGAGCACTTGTCTCATGCATCCAACCTGGGCTGGTGATCTGTTTCACCCTAGATAATATACATGTTTCGATGCTATTCTCTTGAAACATCCCATCCTCGCCTTCTTCCACAGAGTCCAAAAGTCTGTTCTGTACATCTGTGTCTCTTTTTCTGTTTTACATATAGGGTTATCATTACCATCTTTCTAAATTCCATATATATGTGTTAGTATACTGTATTGGTCTTTATCTTTCTGGCTTACTTCACTCTGTATAATGGGCTCCAGTTTCATCCATCTCATTAAAACTGATTCAAATGAATTCTTTTTAATGGCTGAGTAATATTCCATGGTGTATATGTACCACAGCTTCCTTATTCATTCATCTGCTGATGAATGCCTCATCCTCTTTATCCATTCCTCTGTTGATGGACATTTAGTTTGCTTCCATATCCTGACTATTGTAAATAGTGCTTCACAGAAATTGAAACTGTAATCAGAAATCTTCCAGCAAACAAAAGCCCAGGACCAGGTGGCTTCACAGCTGAATTCTACCAAAAATTTAGAGAAGAGCTAACACCTATCTTACTCAAACTCTTCCATAAAATTGCAGAAGGTAAACTTCCAAACTCATTCTATGAGGCCACCATCACCCTAATTCCAAAATCAGACAAAGATGCCACAAAAAAAGAAAACTACAGGCCAATATCACTGATGAGCATAGATGCAAAAATCCTTAACAAAATTCTAGCAAACAGAATCCAACAACATATTAAAAAAATCATACTTCATGACCAAGTGGATTTTATCCCAGGAATGCAAGAATTCTTTAATATTCACAAATCAATCAATGTAATACACCACAGTAACAAATTGAAAGATGAAAACCATATGATTATTCCAAAAGATGCAGAAAAAGCCTTTGACAAAATTCAACACTCATTTATGATTAAAACTCTCCAGAAAACAGGAATAGAAGGAACATACCTCAACATAATAAAAGCTATATATGACAAACCCACAGCAAACATTTTCCTCAATGGTGAAAATTGAAAGCATTTCACCTAAAATCAAGAATATGACAAGGGTGCCCACTCTCACCACTACTATTCAACATAGTTTTGGAAGTTTTGGCTACAGCAATCAGAGCAGAAAAAGAAGTAAAAGGAATTCAGATAGGAAAAGAAGTGAAACTTGCTGTTTGCAGATGACATGATCCTCTACATAGAAAACCCTAAAGAATCCACCAGAAAATTACTAGAGCTAATCAATGAATGTAGTAAAGTTGCAGGATATAAAATTAACACACAGAAGTTCCTTGCATTCCTATACACTAACAATGAGAAAACAGAAAGAGAAATTAAGGAAACAATACCATTCACCATTGCAACAAAAAGAATAAAATACTTAGGATATCTACCTAAAGAAACAAAAGACTTATACATAGACAACTATAAAACACTGATGAAAGAAATCAAAGAGGACACAAACAGATGGAGAAATATACCGTGTTCATGGATTGGAAGAATCAATATGGTGAAAATGAGTATACTACCCAAAGCAATCTATAGATTCAATGCAATCCCTATCAAGCTACCAATGATATTCTTCACAGAGCTAGAACAAATAATTTCACAATTTTTATGGAAATACAAAAAACCTCGAATAGCCAAAGCAATCTTGAGAAAGAAGAATGCAACTGGAGGAATCAACCTGTCTGACTTCAGGATCTACTACAAGCCACAGTCATCAAGACAGTATGGTACTGGCACAAAGACAGAAATATAGATCAACGGAACAAAATAGAAAGCCCAAAGATAAATCCACATACCTATGGACATCTTATCTTCGACAAAGGAGGCAAGAATATACAATGGAAAAAAAACAATCTCTTTAACAAGTGATGCTTGGAAAACTGGTCAACCATTTGTAAAAGAATGAAACTAGAACACTTTCTAACACCATACACAAAAGTAAACTCAAAATGGATTAAAGATCTAAATGTAAGACCAGAAACTATAAAACTCCTAGAGGAGAACATAGGCAAAACCCTCTCCAACATAAATCACAGCAAGATCCTCTATGACCCACCTCTCAGAATAATGGAAATAAAAACAAAAATAAACAAATGGGACCTAATGAAACTTAAAAGCCTTTGCACAACAAAGGAAACTATAAGCAAGGTTTAAAGACAGCCTTCAGAATGGGAGAAAATAATAGCAAATGAAGCAACAAAGGATTAATCTCAAACATATACAAGCAACTCCTGCAGCTCAATTCCAGAAAAAGAAATGACCAAATAAAAAAATGGGCCAAAGATCTAAACAGTCATTTCTCCAAAGAAGACATACAGATGGCTAACAAACACATGAAAAGATGCTCAAAATCACTCATTATCAGAGAAATGCAAATCAAAACCACAATGAGGTACCATTACACGCCAGTCAGGATGGCTGCTATCCAAAAGTCTACAAGCAATAAATGCTGGAAAGGGTGTGGAGAAAAGGGAACCCTCTTACACTGTTGGTGGGAATACAAACTAGTACAGCCGCTATAGAGAACAGTGTGGAGATTTCTTAAAAAACTGGAAATAGAACTGCCATATGACCCAGCAATCCCACTTCTGGGCATACACACTGAGGAAACCAGATCTGAAAGAGACACGTGCACCCCAATGTTCATCGCAGCACTGTTTATAATAGCCAGGACATGGAAGCAACCTAGATGCCCATCAGCAGATGAATGGATAAGGAAGCTGTGGTACATATACACCATGGAATATTACTCAGCCATTAAAAAGAATTCATTTGAACCAGTCCTAATGAGATGGATGAAGCTGGAGCCCATTATACAGAGTGAAGTAAGCCAGAAAGATAAAGAACATTACAGCATACTGACACATGTATATGGAATTTAGAAAGGTGATAATGATAACTCTGTATGCAGAACAGAAAAAGAGACACAGAAATACAGAACAGACTTTTGAACTTTGTGGGAGAATGTGAGGGTGGGATATTTCAAAAGAACAGCATGTATACTATCTATGGTGAAACAGATCACCAGCCCAGGTGTGATGCACGAGACAAGTGCTCCGGCCTGGTGCACTGGGAAGACCCAGAGGAATTGGGTGGAGAGGGAGGTGGGAGGGGGGATTGGGATTGGGAATACATGTAAATCCATGGCTGATTCATATCAATGTATGACAAAACCCACTGGAAAAAAAAAAAAAACTGGAAATAGAACTGCCATATGACCCAGCAGTCCCACTCCTGGGCATACACACCGAGGAAACCAGAACTGAAAGAGACACATGTACCCCAACGTTCATCACAGTACTATTTATAATAGCCAGGATATGGAAGCAACCTAGATGCCCATCAGCAGATGAATGGATAAGGAAGCTGTGGTACATAAACACAATGGAGTATCACTCAGACATTAAATTCATTTGAATCAGTTCTAATGAGATGGATAAAACTAGAGCCCATTATACAGAGTGAAGTAAGCCAGAAAGATAAACACCAATATAGTATACTAACACATATATATGGAATTTAGAAAGATGGCAATGATAACCTTATATGCAAGGCAGAAAAGGAGACACAGATGTATAGAACAGACTTTTGGACTCTATGGGAGAAGGCGAAGGTGGGATGATCTGAGAGAACAGCATCGAAACATGTATATTATCAAGTGTGAAACAGATCGCCAGTCCAGGTTGGATGCATGAGACAAGTGCTCGGGGCTCATGCACTGGGATGACCCAGAGGGCTGGGATGGGGAGGGAGGTGGGAGGGGGGTCAGGATGGGGAACACATGTAAATCCATGGCTGATTCATGTCATTGTATGGCAAAAACCACTACAATATTGTAAAGTAATTGGCCTCCAACTAATAAAAATAAATGGAAGAAAAAATAGTGCTTCAATAAACATTGGGTGCATGTATCTTTTGGAATTATGGTTTACTCAGGTATGTGCACAGAAATGGGATTGCTGGGTTATGTGGTAGCTCTATTAAGAACCTCCATGCCATTCTTCATAATGGCTACACCAAACCACATTCCCACCAACAGTGTAAGAGGATTCCTTCTTTTCCACATCCTCTCCAGCATTTATTGTTTGTAGATATTTTGATGATGGCCATTCTGGTCAGTGTGAGGTGGTAACTCATTATAGTTTTGATTTGTGTTTCTCTAATAATTAATGATGTTGAGCATCTTTTCATGTGTTTATTGTCCATCTGTATGTTTCCTTTGGAGAAATGTCTATTTAGGTCTTCCACCCATTATTGATTACTGATTCGATTTTTTAAAAATATTAAACAGTGTTTTTATGTTTTGGAGATTAATCACTTGTCAGTTGCTTCATTTGGAAATATTTTCTCCCATCCTGAGGATTTTCATTTGTCTTGTTTTTGGTTTCCTTTGTTGTGCAAAAGCTTTTAAGTTTGGTTGGGTCTCATTTGTTTATTTTTATTTTATATAGTCATTACCTTAGGTGGTGGGTGAAAAAAGATCTTGCTGTGATTTATGTCAGAGAGTGTTCTGCCTATGTTATCCTCTGAATTTTATAGTGTCTGGCCTTACATTTAGGTCTTTAATCCATTTTGAGTTTATTCTTATGTATGGTTTTAGGGAGTATTCTAATCTCATTCTCTTACATGTAGATGAACTTTTACATATATATGTACATGTAGCCATCACCCATCTCAAGAAGTAAAACATTTCTTTATTAATAACCTTGTTGATAAGATCCATCCACATTTTTGCTTGTAGAGTAGTTTATTCTTTTTCACTGCTGTGCAATTTTCCATGATATGAATATAACATGATTTATTTACTCAGCTAATGATGACTGGTATTTGGTATTTTCCCCCTTCTTGAATTATTATGAATAAAGCCATTATGAGCTTTTTTGTATACATTTTCTTGAATATTCACAAGAAATACTCTTATGGGCCATAGGGCATATCTAACTTTAGTTTTAAAAGATATTGTCGGTTTTTCAAAGTGATTGTGCCAATTTGGACTCTCCCTAGCAATGAATGAGCGGAGAAGGCAATGGCAACTCACTCCAGTACTCTTGCCTGGAAAATCCCATGGACGGAGGAGTCTGGTAGGCTGCAGTCCATGGGGTCGCGAAGAGTTGGACATGACTGAGCGACTTCACTTTCACTTTTCACTTGCATGCATTGGAGAAGGAAATGGCAACCCACTCCAGTGTTCTTGTCTGGAGATTCCAGGGGCAGCGGAGCCTGGTGGGCTGCCGTCTATGGGGTGTCACAGAGTTGGACACGACTGAAGCGACTTAGCAGCAGTAGCAGCAGCAATGAATGAGAGCCTCAATTGCATCTCACCCCTGCCAACACTTGGAATTTTCAGTCTTTTAGCCATTCTGGTGCAGATATAGTAGTCTTATCATTTTCTGATAACCAACAATGTTGGGGACCTTTTTGCTGCTTGTTTGCCAATGGGGTGTCATTTTTTTTTTGTCAAATGCCTGCCTCAGTCTTCTGCCACTTTTTGTTGGGTTGTCAGTTATAAAGAGGCATACCTTGTTTTATTGAACTTCATGTTATTGCACTCTGCAGTCACTGAGTTTTTATAAATTGAAGGTTTACGTCAACCCAGTGTCACAGAAGTCTATTAGCTCCACTTTCCTGACAGCAGCATTTGTTCACTTTGTGTTTCCTTGTCACATCTGGGCAATCCCCTCGATATTTCAGATGTTTTCATTATTATTATATATGCAATGATGATCTGTAATCAGTGATCTTTGATGTCATTATTGCAGTTGTTTTGGGTTGCCTCAAACTGCACTCATAAGAGATGGTGAACACAATCAATTGTAAAAATGACAGCAAAGGACTCAGAATATTACATAAATTTAGTTGACAAAGAAGCAGCAGGGTTTGAATAGACTGACTTCAATTTTGGAAGAAGTTCTACTGTGGTTAAAATGCTATCAAACAGCCTTGCCTGCTACAGACAAATCATTTGTTAAAGGAAGAATCAATCCGTGTGGCAGAGCCTGACTGCCATTCTCTAACTCACTAACTCCCATCTGAGTGGAGACTACTTGGATGAGCATGGTGGTGTGAGGGTGTGTTGTAACATCATTGATTTATATTCAACTGTCAAAATTTCCCAGTACCACTTACTGAAGAGGCCGTCTTTTTCCCATTCTATATTCTTGCCTTCTTTGTTGAAGATTAATTGACTGAAGATATGTAGGTTTATTTCTGGGCTTTCCAGTCTGTTCCATTGATCCATATGTCTGTTTTTGTGCCAATACCACACTGTTCTGATTACTGTAGCTTTGTAGTGTTTATCTGAAGCGTGGGAGGGTTATGCCTCTTGCTTTGTTCTTTTTCTTGAGTATTGCTTTGGCTATTCTGGGTCTTTTATGATTCCATATAAACATTAAGATTATTTGTTCTAGTTTGGTGAAAAGTGTCATGAGTAATCTGGTAGAGATTGTATTAAATATGTAGATTGCTTTGGGTAATACGGCCAGTTTAACAGTAATTAATATTTTTAATTAATTAATTAATTAAAATAATTAATCCAAGAGTATGAGGTATCTTTCTATTTCTTTAATTTTCTTTATTAATGTTTTATAGTTCTCAGCATATAAGTCTTTTACCTCTTTGGTCAGGTTTATTCTTAAGTATTTTTTTTGTGTGTGTGGGGGGGATGATTTTAAAAGGTATTGTTTTTTCATTTTTACATTCCCTTTCTGATATTTCATTGTTAGTGTAAAGAAATGTAACTGATTTCTGTGTATTAATCTTGTATTCTGTTATGTTGCTGAATTAATCTGTTAGTTCTAATTGTTTTTGTGTGGAGTCTTTAGGGTTTTCTATATATAGTATTTTGTCATCTGCTAACAATTTTACATTTTTCTTTCCAATTTGGATACATTTTATTTCTTTTTCTTGTTGGATTTCTGTGTCTAGGACTTCCAATACTATATTGAATAGAAGTGGGGAAAGTTGAAATTCTTTCTTATTCCAGATTTTAGCGGGAAGACTGTCAGCTTTTCACCATTGAATATTATGTTGACTATGGCTTTGTCATAAATGACTTTTATTATGCTGAGATATGTTCCCTCTATAACCAGTTTGGTAAGGGTTTTCTTTTTTTTTTTTTAAATATCGTAGATGGATGTTGAATTTTGTATAATGCATTTCCTGTGTCTTTTGAGATAATCATGTTTTATCTTTCCTTGTATGAATGTGGTATATCACATTGATTAATTTATGTATGTTGAACCATCCTTGTGACCCTGGAATGAAAGCAACTTGGTCATAATGTATGATCCCTTTTTATATAATGTTGGACTCAGTTTGCTAATATTTTATTAAGGATTTTTGCATCTATATTCATTAAAGATATTGGCCTGTAATTTTCTTTTGTTGTGTCTTTGTCTGGTTTTGGTATCAGGATTATAGTGGCTTTGTAGAATAAATTTGGGAGTGTTTCCTCCTCTTAAATTTTTTGGAATAGTTTGAAAAGGATAGGTATAAGTTCTTTCTGGTATGTTTGGTAGAATTCCTTAGTAAAGCTGTCCAGTCTTGGATTTTTGTTTGCAGGGAGTTTTGTTAAATTACAGATTCTATTTCACTTGTAGTGATCAGTCTGTTTAAATGGTCTGTTTCTTCTTGACTCAGTTTTAACTGGCTATATGTTTCTAGAAACTTGCTAATTTCTTCCAGGTTGTCCAACTTGCTTGCATATAACTATTCATTGTATTCTCAGTTTTTAAAAAATGTTTTTTTTTTTTTTGTGTGTGTGTTTTCAGTGGTTAAAATGTCAACTCTTACATTTCTTATTTTGTTTATTTGGGTCCTCTCTCTTTTCTCTTGGTGAGGCTGGCTAGAGGTTTGTTGATTTTGTTCACCTTTCAGAAAATTAACTTTTGGACTTATTGATCTTTTCTATTGTTTTTTGATCTTTATTTTCTCTCTGATCTTCATTATTTTCTTCCTTATGCTGACTTTGGGTTTTGTTTGTTCTTCTTTTTCTAATTCTTTTAGGCTACAGGTAGCTTGTTTGAAATTTTTCTTATTTTTTGAGGTGGACCTATATTGCTATGAACTTCCCTCTTAGAACTACTTTTGCTGCATCTCATATGGTTATGTTTGTTAACTGATAAGGTTATGATATCATTGTCTTTGATAACTCATAAGGTAATCTCATGAGGTTATAAACTTTGTTATAATCTATGTTATAAAACATAGTCTAAGACTGTGTTTTCATTTTCATTTATCTACAGACCTTTTCTGATTTCTTTTTTTATTTCATTGCTGACTCATTGGCTATTTAGGAGCACGTTGTTTAGTCTCCATATGTTTGTTCTTTTCTCATTTTTCTTTCTGTGAAAAAAGAAACAGTTTTCATACTGTTTCAACAGTTTCAAACAGTTTCATACTGTTGTAATCAGAAAAGTTCTCAATTGAGTTAATTTTCCAGGTACTTTATGTTTTATTTCTACAATTTTCATTTTTGCCATTGTTCAGTCGCTCAGTCATGTCCAACTCTTTGTAACCCCATGGACAGCAGCATGCCAGGCTTCCCTGTCCTTCACCGTCTCCCAGAGCTTGCTCAAACTCATGTCCATTGAATCAGTGATGCCATCCAACCATCTTGTCCTCTGTCGTCCCCTTCTCCTCCTGTCTTCAATATTTCCTAGCATCAGGGTCTTTTCTAATGAGTTGGCTCATCTTCATTTGGCTCTCAGATCTAGGCTTAGATCTAACAGAACCTAAAAAATTTCATTTTTTCAGGTAATTATTGCTGCACAATGAAGCACCTCCAATCTTAGTAGTTTAAAACAACCACCACTTATTTAGTCAATGATTCCACTAGTTGGCAATTTGGGCAGGGGTCAACTGAGTTATTCTTTTCATTTCAGCTTGCACCATTTATGCAAACATGGTCAGCTGCCAGATTGGCTGGCGATGGCTGATCTAAGATGGCCTTAGCTTGCCCCATGTGAGCTCTCACCCTCCAGAAGGCTATCTGAGTCTTGTTTACACATCAGCTAGACAGGTTTCAAGAGAACATATAAAGACACATTCCAAAGGGCATGTGCAATGCCTCTGCAGATCTAGGCTTAGAACTAACAGAACCTAATTTTTGCTGCATTCTCTTCAGAAGGCCAGTCTGGTTACAAGAGATGGGAAAGTGAACTCTCTCTCTTGAAGATGGAAGGAGCTACAAAGTCACATTGCAGACAGCATGGCCACTTTTGCTTTCTATCACATGTGTTCTTTGCTATAATTCTCAAGCATATTTTATTTCCTTAAACATGTTAAACAAAATTACTTTAAAGCTTATGATTGATAACATTATTATCTAAATGTCCCTTGGGCCTAGTTCTCTTGGTTTATGGACATGTTTCTTCTTGTTATGTCTGTTTATTTTTAATTTCATTTTGGACATTGTTGTATGAAAAATTTTAGAAATATTTAATGTGCTGGCTTTTGTTATTTTCCTACAGGAATAATTTATATTTGTCTCTAATATAGGCAGCTAGATTAGAAATACTGGAGATTTTTTATAATGTTAATCCAATCCAGGATTGAGATTATTCAAAATTGGGATTTAATCTCTATAAGAGCTGGCCTATTTCTTATTCACCCTTACTCTTACCATGTATCTCTTTGTGGTACCAACCCCAAATATGATGAATTTTAAGTGTACCCACTTCCTATCAAAATGTTCCTGAACTCCATGTTCTTTTAGATCCTTGAGTTTACTGTAAACTCTGCTCAGCTTCTCAGCTTTTCTTTTTTCTTTTTTTAAGCTTCTCAGCTTTTCAGCTGCTTTTTATGGACTCAGGAGATGCCTCTAAGGAGCAGGAGTCAATAATGCTGGTCTCACTTCTCTGAATTTCCTTCTTATAGATCTTGGACCTATAACTTTATATGACTTTATTAGTTCTCTGATGCTGTTAACAACCTATTTTATACTTTGCCTATTTTTCTAGCTATTTTCAGTGGAAGCATTGACTGCCATGTCTTAACCTGGTTTTCCATTATTGGAATTGGAATTGCTTAGATGATTATTTATCTCAATGTTGAAGTGTATGCTGCAGAATGAAAGCATGTTCTATTTCCAGATCATAAATTCTCTGGCATCAAGAATCATCTTATTCATGAAGAGGCTCTGCATTTTTAGGGCCCTGGGTACAATAGGGACTCAGTAAAGGCTACACAATTGGTGAGTACAGTGCATGTCCTTTTTGTAGGTTTAGTGATTGTTTTATTGTTCACCTTTGTTCTCAAGATCTTTAGATAGTGCCAGGATCTCAAGAGACAAAGTCACAGAGATGTATAGCGTAGTCTCTGCTTTTGGTCTGGTAATGAGCAGAGCCAGTTCAAGTCATAGGAATATGAATAGGAACTCCGTGTGTTTTACTTTTAGCAGTGTCAAATCAGAGAAACATATTATATTCACCAAATAGTAATTACAAGTCCTTTAATTATTTACTTAGTCTCTTGAGAAAATGCCAGTGTGAATGCATGGTTAGGAGTGAATATTTATAATGCCTGTGGACATCTAGAAATCTCTGTCCATTGCTCTATTCTCAATGTTCTCCATTTGAAAAAATGTTTGTATAACTATCTCCATTTTCTGTTCTCTTCTCCAGATTCTCCCTGACCCTTTTCAACCCACTCAGACAGGCATCCACTGGGCCATGCTATATAGCTTCCCCTACAAAAATGGCCACAGGAATTTCCACTTGTTTACGTTGATTGCAGTGGGGTGCTCTAGCATAGGCAGTGACAAGCAGCTCTATGTCACACTCCCATGGTCATTAGCCCCCTTCTTTGTCCTTTGGGAGGGATGTACTGGGATATGCTTTGGTAGTATAGTTTTATTTTTTTCTCTTGTTTTGTTTTCTATGGAACAATCCTGTGGATAATTTCTGGTAACTAAAAAATTGGCAAACCTTAATGAATAATGATCACAGTCCTAAAATGAACATTTTAAGTGCTAAAAGAAAGGATTATGAATCTAGTTCTAGTTCTATGGGAGGACAGATGAGGGAGCCATGAGTTCAGCTTGGGGAGTTAACCTTACTGGGTCTGGTCATATGAAACCATAATTGAAAAAGACACATGTACACATATTCACTGCAGCACTATTTACAGTAGCTAGGACATGGGAGCAACCTAGATGTCCATCAACAGATAAATGGGTAAAGAAGTTGTGGTGCATATATACAATGGAATATTACTCAGCCATAAAAAAGAACACATCTGAGTCAATGCTAATGAACCTAAAGCCTATTATGCAGAGTTAAGTAGGTCAGAAAGAGAAAAACACATATTAACACATGTATATGAAATCTAGAAAGATGAAACTGATGAACCTATTTGCAGAGCATTAATGGAGATGCAGACATAGAGAACAGACTTGCAGACACAGTGGGGGAAGGAGAGGGAGATGAATTGAAGGAGTAACATTAAAACATATACGTTACCATACATAAAATAGATTGTGAGAATTTGCTGTGTGACACAAGGATCTCAAATCGGGTGCTCCGTAACAACGTAGAGAGGTAAGATGGGATGGGAGATGGGAAGGAGGTTCATGAGGAAGGGTCATAGATGTGTACCTGTGACTGATACATGTTGATACATGGCAGAAACCAACACAGTATTGTAAAGCAATTATCCTCCAATTAACTAAAAATTAAAAGATAAAAAGAATTTCCAGTAGTCACTGCTGGCCATGTTGCTTACCTCAGCACTACAGGGAAAGAGTGACTTCATATATGATATTTAAAACATACTGGTTAAGGATTTGTCCTCTAAAGCCACATTGACTGGATTTTAGATTCATCTTTCTCTGTGTAACTTGGTCCAATTACTTTCAAGTTCTTTCTAACTCAGTTTCCTCATCTCTAAAATGGGATAAGACCTTTTTCGAGTCATTGTAAAGTGAAAGAGTAAAAATATGTAAAGTGTTTAAGATCTTCCTGTACCATAATAAGTACTCAAGAGATTTTCACTGTTATTACTGGTTTGTGGGCTCTCCAGATGAGGGCACAGAGCATGGGGTAGGGGAGGCAGATAAGGGAGATAGACTTTCAAGTTTTCTTAGACTCTGGCCTCTTCATATGCATTTCCATCCTCTTGGTTTAAGGGAGGTCACATCTAACAACCCACATTGCTCAGGCTTGATACCCTTCCTTCCAGCTCCAGCATGGGTTATCTTTTCTGTAATTCCTAGGTTCTGCTCATCATGTGGTTGGAATCTCAGGAGAGCCTGTCTGGTTACACAACCCCGGCTTACAAAGAAATATATACTCTGTTAGATGGAAGATGTCCTCATTCTCAGAGTCAAGTAATTATTTCACATGGTCTTGGAAGAATGATTCTGGCTGGACCGAAGTAAGGGGAACTTTGAATCCGACTTTACATCATTTCAACCAAAGATTAAATTTTATAAGCAAAAACTTCACTCTTCTCATCAAGGCAGCTCAGCCACAAGACAGTGGCCTCTACACTCTGGAGGTCACCAGTCACTCTGGGAAGCTTTGGACATATGATTTCCGGGTTTCTATATTTGGTGAGTCCTCAGGACAGCTCATCTTGCTCCTCTAACCCTTGCAGGGCTTGTATTTCTAGCATCTTTCTGATCAGAATCTCTGCTTCTAGATCGTGTTGAGAGGCCCCACCTGGTGGAGAAGCGGAAGGTCCTGGATGGGGACTTTTGTCAAGTGACTCTGTCCTGCTCAGTCGCCAGAGGTGGTGACGTGAGCTATGCTTGGTATAGAGGGACTGAGCTGATACAGACACCTGGGAACCTCACGGAACTGGTGGATAAGGTTGATGTCAGTGGTTTGCACTTATATACCTGCAATGTCAGCAATCCAGTCAGTTGGGCAAACCACAGCCTCCAACTAACGCAGGGCTGCCAGAGTGACCCCCAAGGTAAGTGGAGCACTGTGGGCTGTAAGAGGGGCTGAAGGTGTGGAGCCCACAGCCAGGCTCATTGCAAATCCCCTGACTGACTCCCACAGAGCTTTGCAGCCCTTCCCCAGGTAAGCCGTGGCCTCTAGGCATACAGTCCCTGTAAAACCAGGGCTGTCTTGGTCAGGGAAGAATTTTATCCCCATAAAGAACTTCCTTCTGGGAGATGTGAGTTTCTCCTTCCTATAGGGAATGCTTAGTTTGATGAGTCACTGCCCTGACGTGGGTGCTGATCATTACATTCTTTTTCTGAGAGACTGATGAAGACCTCCTTCCTCCTCCTGAGGGATAACTCCCACAAGCCATATAGTTTCCCAAGAGGTAACTATGCTGTACACTGTACTCTGGGTCATGTGGTCATCAGGATCATCTTGGGGGTACTTAGAAGAGTTCTTGTTTTTTTCTTTTTTTTGCTTATGCTCATTCTAAGAGTTATCCTGAGTTAAGTTTTTTTTTCTTTTTTTCCTGAGTTAAGTTTGCACCACTTTTCATTATATAAACAAAGACTTAATGTGCCATCAGCATAGGTATCAGCATAGTGGATACAGGAAAAAACCTTCTGTCCCTATCCTCAAGGAACTTCTAACCAAATACAGCAGCAAACTAAACACTTGTGAGCAAAAAAGAAACACGCTGAAGGAATGTGGACTGACAAGGACACTGGAGATTTGTTCATGCTAGCCATGGCTTCATCATCCACTAGCTCTCTGATCTCAAGCTGATTCATTACATCTCTGAAGCTCAGTTTTTCTTTTGAGTAAACTAGGGGTGATAATAATAAGTATCTCGCAGGAGTGCTGTAAGATTAAGGTAATGTTTGTAAAGAGCCTAGTCAACTGGCACCCAGAACATTAATTCATTTCCCTTCTCCTCATGTTGGTTCGGTTATGTATCAGGCTACATTTGTGACACAAATGTTAAAGTTTGAATGAAGAAGAGCAGTGAAGGCAGGAATAATAGAAGGTGAAGTGGAAGACTTGCCTGGCACATAGTAGATGTCCAACAAATGTTTGTTGAGTTAAAAACAAAAGCATGAATGGATGTAACATTTGCTGTGCCAGATGTTTTACATACATTAAAGTCATAATTAACCTCCATGTGTAGATAACATTATCTCCTTTATCTAAGTGAGGAAACAGGCTCAGAGAGCTAAAGGACATTATCCAAGAGCACAGAGTCTATAGAATTAGAATGGAGCCAGGTCTGTGAGATACTAATACCCATGATCTTAGCATCACTCAAGGGAGGTCGCCCAAATGAGCAAGGGGATGACTTTGATGGTGAATTCACAGGGTGGGTGGAGACCAGCCACCTGAGAGGGAAGTGTGGTTCTGAAACAGATTCTGCAGCAGACAGATGGGAAGGGAGAGGAGAGAGGGCTTTGCACTCAAGGCTCATGTCTTCTATACCTCTCAGACGTCACCTTCCTGTTCATCTTGGTGAGCGTCATGATTCTCCTCGTGGCACTGTTCCTGGGCACCCTCATCTACCTCTGTGTGCGGAGGAAGAGGAAGCAGTCACGTAAGTGCAAGTTCCTAGAGAGGTCGCCTGATTTGACATCCCCAGTGACATGTACCTGAGCGCCCAGTACATACTTTCCTTGGGGGCGTAGAATGGTGTATATGTGTGTGTATGGTTGGCGGATGGGTGGCAGTAGCTGCTGGGCCTCTTTCTGTTCTTGCCCTCTGGGGTTGCTGCTGGATGCCTACAGCCTGTTCCCCAACGTGCAAATTTGCTTGCAGTCTGCCTGGCCTGATAGAACAGGTATGTCAGGCGAGGTTGCTGCCGCTGTGCTTTTCAGGTATCCTGGGAAGAGCAGTAACCTGCCTCCTTTCTAGAACTTTCCTCAAGGTCTAATTCATATGGGGTGGAGGTGGGACTGCCAGAAGTGGAAGCGTGGATGGAACATCCTCTGGAGATCTCTGCAGCTCCTTTCTTTGCTTCCCTCCTCTAACAGGGACAACCCCAGAAGTTCTGACAATCTATGAAGATGTCAACAACATGCGAACCAGGAGGAATCAAGTACGACATGCTAGGGGCTGGGATTTTTCTCAGCTAGTCTGAGAGATATTCTTTGGAGGATGGCCAATCTGGGCAGGGGGAGAGTGAGGACCAGACAATTGTCCTCAGTCCTCCCCATATATCTTTTCTCCATTAGCTTCTTGGCTCTGGCCATGGGGGAGAAGAGGAAAATAAGTGGGCAGAGAAGACAAAGGAAGCAGAAGGGAATCGGTGCAGAATTGTAGCTGCTGGGAAGGGATGGTGCCCTGGTATCCTCATTTCTGCCTGGTCTCACCAGCCAGGCTAAGCTCCAGGAAGAGTCCAACCTGCTTGCATTTTGTGTCTGACCACAAATTCTCAGGTCCTTGAAAATTCGAGTTTACTTTTGTGGGTCCCTTAATCATTGCCCTGGCTGGGAAGGATGCCAGCCTGACTAGCCAAAGCACAGCAGTTTCACAGCTGGCTCCATGATCTATGCTCATGGTATTTTTGGAAGAAGATGCCTGAGTCTGGCTGAGGTGCTAGACAGTAATCAGGTTAGGGCAAAGGTTAGTTCCTCTGGGAACCTCTCAGGCCAGTCAGTATCTGCAGGCTGTGGCCAACTCCACCTGTAGTCCAGGGGTGTCAGAGAGGAGGAAACCACAGGGGACTACACTGCCCCTGAGAAGGGCAGAGTGTGGGGACAGGCCTTGGGGGAAGGCAGCACCCAGCTGAAATGCCAGGAGGGAAGGGTGACGGGTGTAGGGAGGAAGGGCCTCTTCCCACTCCCATTCCTGATGCTTCCCTTCAGGAGGAAGTCACAGCAGTGGGACTGCTCTTGGTGACCAGTGTGAGGCCCTGTGAGGCCTCACAGAATGGAGAAGCAGCCTCCTAAAGGTCTAGGCTTTGGAATTAGGGCATTTGGAACTAGAGCAGCTCCCCTGGCCTCTTTCCTTGGAGTAATGGGGCATGAAAAATGGCAGGAGACTTTGTTTCTCCCATCACTACTGGATGTGGGTACAAGTTCCTGGGAGCAAGTGCATCTTCCAACAGTCACTGATGCCCAAATGCTCAGTAAAAATAGCCTTTCCTCCCCAGCAGAATAAAGATGACTTTAAATCAGGTAAAAGGAGAACACAGGGGAAAGAAACTATTTAGAGTGAAAGAGACCTGTTGGGGATTGAAGTCTGTTACTCTGCTTCTGACTCAGGTCTTCCTCCTTCTGTGGCCCCATCTCTCCATGGCCTGTCCCTAGTGCCCCCAAGGTTCTGCTTGAAGGCTTATATCACAAGCTTCATGCGGTCCTGGCTTTGACCTTTCTGGAGATACTTCAGTCAGGTCTGGGCAGAAGAGAAAAGCATAAACTTCTGTTTCTTGCCAGATGCCCATGAATCTAGCCTCCAAGGATGGCTGATGTTTCTCTGCTTCTCTCAGCACCTTCCTGCTTCTGGGGAGTTCAGCTTGTTCCTTGTCTCATGGACTGTAATGGGCTCCATGGACTCCCCCTCAGAGCCAAACCTGGCAGTATGTACTCAGGGCATCATGAAATGCCACAAGCCCCAATCTCCTGTGGGGCAGGACTGAAGAGGGAAGCCGGAAGGGAGTGTGCTCCCTGCCCTGAGCCTTGGCCAGGGCTCCACTCAGCACCATAGCTGCACAGGGGGCTGGATTGAGGCCAAGGGCAAGCTGACCACCAAAGCTGGGTCTAGAGAGGGGGATTTGGAACAATTAGGGTCCCCAAATTTGTGTCCTTTGGAGTGGGTTGCCGTTTTCTTCTCTAGGGGATCTTTGCAACCCAGGGATCGAACCCAGGTCTCCTGCATTGTAGGCAGATTCCTTATTGTCTGAGCCCCCAGGGAAGCCCCTTCTTAATACGTAAGGCTCAGATTAGAGCCCCACCCAAAGCTCAGCCCATTGTCAATAATTATTGACAATAATTTTATATTGCAAATTTAATCAGAAAGTCCGCAAAGGCAAGTTTCTAAGCTACCAAAGTAAAGCAAGTTAACAGGAAACTCCCTTGGGCAGGGTCACTTGATGCAGTTCTTTCACATCTGGGTGGTTTCTCACTCCTGACACTGCATGGTGACTCCTGCAGTCATGGTGGAAACACTGTATGGTTTCTCACTCCTGACACTGCTGCATGGTGAGTATCTGTCCCCATCCTGAGATGTGCGAGGACCACCTCCTTCCCACACTCCCCGGAGCCCTTTACTTATCCTGTTTCTCCCCAGTCAATTCATGTCCAGACAGACATGGCTGTCTGCTCATGTCACCATATGTCCCTTTACTATCTTTTGTGCAGGAGCAGAAACCCCCTGGAGAAGAAGGGAAAACCATCTACTCCACGATCCAGTCCCAGGTACAGCTCTGGTTTCTAGAATCCACTCCATGCCTGTCCATGGGGGTTCCTAATGCCCCCCTAGAAACTCACACCCTTGAGTGGCAAAGTAAGGCCTTGGTGCTCCTGGAGTCTGGAAGACAGCTTGGCCTCTGTTGCATTACAGTGTTTGTATAGATGAGTGCTGTTCTAGAATGTCTTGACAGCTGAACAGGGCTGGGAAGTCTGACACAGACATCCTTTTCTCTTCCATGCTTGGTAGCAACGGTGGTCCAGTGGGAGGAGGAATCTTGTCAGGGGACTCAACTTCTGTTTTCTCTTCCTGATGCCCCCTGTACTTGGGGACTTTGTACTTTTTATTCTCACCCTTAACTATACCTGTTTTCAAGAGAGAATGCATCTGTGCTGTTCTTTTATCTAATTATGACTTAATAATAACATTTACTAAGCACTTAACATGCCATTTTCTTATTGAATCTCATAAAACAACCTCATGAAATAGGTCTAATAGAAAACTCATTTTGTAGATGAGGAAACAGACTCAGAGTTTAACTAAATGTGTTCAAGGCCACATAGCTCTGCTGTGACAAACCTGAGCCAAATGATTTTCAAGTTTTCTCTCTACCTCTGCCTACTTCATCTTTAACATTTTGGGGTTGTAGGACTTCATTCATAGACTAGAGAAGCAACCTCTAATATTGACTGCTAAAATGACTATTGATAACCCAGGTTGGGGCATTTTTTTCAAAAGAAATGCTGTCTCCTGGTGGCCAGTGATGAAAATTTCTGATAGAAATGACTTTTTTTTTCTTTTAAAGCTAAAACTTCAGGCAATAAACTCTTTAGCTTTGTGGCTAGGCTGCAGGGCAAAGGAAACTCTTAGGGAATGGTGATAAGCTTCAGAGGAAGATCAAGAAAAGAAGGAAGAGAAGAAAGGGAAGGGGAAGAGGACAAGGAGAGGCAATGCAGGGAGAGGAAGAGAGGAGAGAAGTGGAAGAGAAAGATGAAAGGAGGGAGGGAGGCACCCAACCACTCAGAGCCACTCTGGAATTCCCAAGCTGGGTGTTGCTTTCTCTTGTTCCCCTTAAGATGATGTGATTTGCTGATAGTGGGTCAGAGTGTGTCAAAGAGAGATGTAAGGACAATTTCTGGCTTCAGCCACTCTGAATTATAACAAGAGGAATTTAAATAAATGCAAGGGAAGAGCTCCTCTCAGACTGAGATGCTGGTGAGAATGAGATTTCTCCTCTGAGCAAAAAGAGGGTGGTTACCTGCCTTTGACAACACCTGGTTCAGATCCAGAGAGGGAAGGCATGATGTCAGAGGGAGCTATTGAGGTGCTGGAGAGAGAATCTTGAAAGTCTGAGGTTTAAATCCTGCTTCTACTGCATCGAAACATGTATATTACCTATAGTGAAACAGATCACCAGCCCAGGTTGGATGCATGAGACAAGTGCTTGGGCCTGGTGCACTGGGAAGACCCAGAGGGATCATGTGGAGAGGGAGGTGGGAGTGGGGATCGGGATGGGGAATACATGTAAATCCATGGCTGATTCATGTCAATGTATGACAAAACCCACTACAATATGTAAAGTAATTAGCCTCCAACTAATAAAAATAAATGAAAAAAATAAATAAATCCTGCTTCTATTGTGAGCAAACTGTCTGACTTGGGCTATTTACCCTTTTGGAGTATCATCTGTAGAATGGGGCAAATTATGATCATTCTTATTTTGTAGGAGTGTTATAAGGGTTAGGGGAGGATGCATATACAGAATAAGCACTCAGCAACTAACAGCTATCTTTAATGACAAAGCAGGACTAGCATTGAGGTTGTCTGACCTCCCGACTAGTCTAGGGTTCTTTTCACTAACATCTTGAGCTTCCATCTGGGGAAGATTGAGGGTGAGGAATGGAAGAGATAGATGCCCATCTCCCTAGGATTGTGCTGGATATATGCTTCTGAAATGGCTTTGTTTCTGTTTTCTTTAGCCTTCTGCTTCCACGTCACAAGATAATGCAAATACACTGTATTCATTAGTACAGGCTTCCTGGAAGGTAAGTCTTCTCTATGGGCTGCTGTTTATACAGATATGTATTTTGTCCATGCATATGCAGGTATGTGTTTGCAGAGGGTGTGTTGTGCGTCTGCATGGGTGTACTTCTAAGTGAGTTGTCTTCCACTGTATATATCTGAGTAGCTTGTGTGAAATGACTGTTTAAATGTTAATGGATCAACTAGAAATGCCTTTCTGGTTCCATTTGCAGAAAAAGAACAGTTCTGAGATTAGGAGGAGAGTTGGATTCTCTGTGAGTTTCTGTGAGGGGCAGTGGACCATCAAAGACAGAAAGGAGGTGCTTTGTGCAGAAGGCCCACAGAGTCCTCATTGGACCAGCTGAGGCCATGGTGAGAGATCCTGAAGAGGTTTTCAAGGCACGGGCATACAATCTACAGCTGGAGGAGTAGACTGGACTAAGAGGGACACAGTGTTGACTCCTAGAGAATCAAACAAAGGTTCTGGCCAGTCACCTGCTGGTGGTGGTCTCTAGACTGAGGTAACCCATCACAGTCCCCTTGGAACCTGCTCCAAGCTGAACTCATGGCTGTTATCTGTGCCTGGGACCACAAAGTAGGACATCTTAATGCCCCTGGTCATATTTCTACCTTGGAAGAGAAGGGGTGGGCAGAATGTTAATTCCAAGGCTGGAGTCACAGTATGAAGCCAAAACCTTGCCACTGTAGTCTGGAAGCTGGGAATCTGCCAAACTGTGGAAGTGTTGCGCTCATATGGGTCAAGGATCCTGTGTTTGTGTCAAGAGGAGGAGAGGTTTGGGAAGATTTTTAGATTTTTCATTCACTCTCCTTCTAATAAGTCATTAAGTCAACTTGGATTCTACTATGCATGTGTACTAAGTTGTTTCAGGCCTGTCTGACTCTGTGACCCTATGGACTATAGGGTCCTCTGACCATGGGATTCTCCAGGCAAGAATACTGGAGTGGGTTGCCGTGCCCTCCTTCAAGGGATCTTCTCAACCCAGGGATTGAACCTGCATCTCTAATGTCTCCTGTATTGGGAGGCAGGTTCTCTACCACTAGTGCCACCTGGGAAGCCCAGATTCCATGAGAGATATTTATATTTAAATTATGTTGTTGTTGTTTTGTTGTTAAATCATGTCTGCATCTTTTGTGACCCCATGAACTGCAGCCCACCAGGCTCATCTGTCCATGGGATTTATCAGGCAAGAATACTGGAGTGGGTTGCCATTTCCTTCTCCAGGGGATCTTCCCAGTCCAGGGATCAAATCCTCATCTCCTACATTGGCAGGCGGGTTCTTCACTGCTGAACCATGAGGGAAGCCCATACTTAAATTATACACTGTAGTTTATGAACATATAGTCACAGACACCATGATCATATGCTTTGGTATTAGGTTTTGAAAGCTCTGTATACTACTGAGAAAGCTTCTGAGTCCCCATGTCTCCAGTGTTTCACCGTGTTCAGGGTATGTGCTAGGACTGGTACTTAAGTGTGTGGCAAAATTGTTTACGCTAACCGTGTATATGTATGTTATGTGTTGAAAAGATACACAGTTTGAGGCAGTATTTGAATTAGATTTGTCTGAAGGATGTGTGTCTGTGTGGGTGCTGGAAATATGTGTATGTGTGGACTTCAGGGGTATGTGAGTGTGGGCTACTAAACTTTGACTCTGGTTCAGAAATATCCTGTCACAGGCAACTGTGTATTGTGCCTTCTTTGGAAACCATGAACAGCATTGTTTACTCTTGGGGTAGAAAATTCTAGACACTTCTGGGTGAGAAAACTTCAGGCACTTTCTGGGTTCTGAGTCTCCTTTGGGACCTCAGACCAGTTAAAAGTAAGACATTTCTTAACTTGAAGTTAAGTACTCTTTCCCCTCTGAAATTCCAGACTGGATCCAAGAAGGAGAACCACAGCCCGTCCTTCAATAAAACTATCTACGAAGAGGTAAGATTCTGGAATTCTTTCTGAATGGGTTTAGTGCTCACAGCATAGCTCTGAAGTCACATGTGAGAAAAGTCATCCATAGCATCTCAGAGTTGGAGGGATTTCAGGGATCTTCTAATGTGAATCTTCATTTTAGAGATGAGGAAGCAGAGGTTCAAGAAGAGCTATGGTCTAACCCAAGATCTTATCATATTTTGGGGATTTGACTCCTTTTGGGGAGATTGTATCTTTCCCCAATATTTATTTATTTATTTGGCCGCTCCAGGTCTTATTTATGGCATGTGGGATCCTCAATCTCCGCTGCTGCATGTGATATCTTTAGTTGCAACATATGAACTCTTAGTTGTGGCGTGTGGGATCTAGTTCCCTGACCAAGATTCAAACTCCAGCCTGCTGCATTGGGAGTGTGGAGTCTTAGCCACTGGACCACCAGGGAACTCCCCAAGACTGAGTTTTAAACTAGGGCTGTTCCCATACTGGTTTCCTGGCTGTGGGCCAGACACTGGACCTCTTTCCTTTCCATGGATATGTGTGTGTTGGTAAGTGGGAGGCAGAGAAGGGAGGATAAATGAATGTAAACAATTTCCCCAAGTTAGCAGGTAATTGGGCATCACTCCAGGACACATATAATCTTCAGCTGCTGCTAGGATGGACACTGCACAATGGTGACCATCGAGCCTGGTGGCTGGATTGATTCTCATCAAGCCTTTTAGGGAATGGAAAGTAGGCACTCAGTGTTTATTGGAAGTTTATTGTATATACATATGAATGGTAGCCTGCCAGTGACTTCATGTGCACTATCTCATTTAATCTTCACAGAATGCTATGAGGTAGTGTAATTATACTTCCCATTTATACCCAGAGAATTGAAGGCATGGAGAGCACCCTGCTCATCAGCCTCATATAACACCTGAGCTTCCACCTGTGGCCTGATAAAGATGTTGCCATGGGTCACAAGGGAGAGTGTGGATGGGTGCCCGCTGAAATTTCTGGCACTTGAGCTGCAGCCCCACATTAAAGCCAAATGGACAGTCAAGGTTTGTAGAGGACACTGCGTGGGCCAAGGCAAAGTGGGTCATGAAGAAGCATGGTGTGGTTAACAGCACTAGAAATGGAGCCAGAAGAACTGGATTCAAGCCCCTTACTTCTCACTAGTTGTTGACCTTGAGTTATTTCCCTTCCCAAACTGAGCTTCCTTCTGTTATGAATGATGAATGGGGATAATAATTCATAGCCCAAAGGGCTGTTATAAGGATCGTTTAGTGGGAGAGTCTGAAGTTCTTCTTTTCTTCTGCAGGTTGGAAAAAGAACTTCCAAAGCTGAGAACCCTGCTCGACTGAGTCGTAGGGAGCTGGAGAACTTCTGCATGTATTCCTAGTTGCCATGGCTGTTCTCACCTCTCTTAAAGCCCAACTTCTGCTTTGGGAATCAGCACAATGGATGATACCACATGAGTCTCTGCAGAGTGGTTCCTAGTCTGGAGACGATATAAGAGTTTGTGCGTGGTCTATATTTGTTTTGAAAATGATTTCTTTTTTTTTTAACATTACTTTTATTTTTTTAAAATATAAATTTATTTATTTGAAAATGATTTCTAACAGCTGCTTTAAAAGCAAGGCTGTTAAGTAACATCTCAACTCACAGACCAGACAAGAACAGATAGAGATGTTGGGTAGTTTCCAAAAGACGACACAGCATGTCCAAGTGCTGGTCATCTCCAAGTGCTATGTAAATGTGGTGTTACTATCACATTAAGATTCTGTTTCCCTGGTTTTCCCCTGGTGACGCATCTTCACTCCTCCCTAATCAATGATGACCACATTTCTAGACCCTTCTTTGCCCAGACTCATCCTCCAAAAAGGAAGGAAAGATAATGGGGGCTCAGAGGAGAAGAAAGAGGTCCCTCTGTGAAGGTATACTAAATAGCCCTAAGGCACTGGCAAGTTCTCCAAGGAGGACAGGCCTGGGCTATACTCAAATACAGAGGAAAAACTTCCCCACTACATATTAAACTTTACCTCTAGCCATCTGGTCACAAAGGGATGTGGGCAGGAGCAAGAGTAGATAATGCAAATCAAGCCCATCGCTGAGTGGAAAAATCACCCAGAGTCCATGCCATCCTAATAATCGGGCAGTGGAAGCAACTTTGCCTACAGAATGATGTTTGATTTATACAAACACATTATTAAACATCTATTTTGGCTTCTTTACACATTCCTCACTATTAGAAACAGTGTCATTTAAGTTCTGAGTCCTGATGCTCCCCATGGCAAATGCTGGAAGGAGGACTCAGGCAGCTGAGCAGTTAGGAACCAGGCACCTTGCTGGGCTCCCCTGAGCCTTCAAGCCAGACCCTTCCACAAGACTGTGGGGAGCAGGCTGAAAGTCTGGCTGAGCTCAGGAAAGGGGGAATTGGAAGAGGGCCTGGTCAGAGACCCCAACAGGTAACATTGCATGGAGCCTGATTCTTCAACTGCCCCACTGTGTTTAAGGTATGAATTTAATATAGATCTGTGCTATTACTTAAAGGCAATCTAAATTTCTTTTCTGAAATTTAGGATAGAAAATGGAAATGGATCTCTTCCCTACTCTGTACTTTTCCTCTCCCAGCCAAAGGGCACTTGTGGGCCATCAATAAACACACGCTGTTTAACTCCTGCTGGAGAGGAGTCTGGACTCCTCGTGAACTAGTTGTCTCCTAGCCTTGTTCACACTGGAACAGCAGATTCTAGGGTACCCAGATCCCAGCGCCCACTTAGTCTTGGGGGATAGCCACTTGCTTATGCCCCTCGGATCCTTCTCCCCTGTGGGTGTGTGATTGGTCAAGTTAGCTTCTTCCTGGAGACTAGTCGATAGACCACATCTGGGAGAAAGTATCGGGGTAAAAATTGGAGAATGTAAAAGGATGGGGAGAGGATCCAA
The DNA here is from genome assembly GCF_033118175.1 of Dama dama. Lineage (NCBI taxonomy): Eukaryota > Metazoa > Chordata > Mammalia > Artiodactyla > Cervidae > Dama > Dama dama. The sequence continues at coordinate 10,418,445 of NC_083700.1, forward strand.
CGCAGTTGTGGGCAGCTGAGCAACTGAGTCAGGAGTTTCATGAGAAGAAGGAGTAGCAAATTATAGGGGTCATAGCAATTCAGATGAACAGCAGAGATGCTAACCATTGCCTACTGCTGGCCTTTTACATTTCTTAAGTTGCATAGATATTGAACTGGGCAGAGTCATTTAAGGAGCAAAAGAGATTCTATAGGTCCAGCAACTTCAGGGATGCTCTATTCTGGAATGTAATAATGATTATCATTATCATCTAATATATTTTTGTTGAACTCTGTGATAATGCCTTAAAAAGATAATTATCTATGCAATTACCAACCAATGAACAAAGCAGTAAATAAGTTCCTGCTGTGTATGAAGCACTGCTTGGCTCCCCAGGAGTACCCACTGCAGGCCACAGATGACACTCTGATTCCACAGACCGTGTGCTGGGGCAGATGACAGTGGAAGCACAGTATTAAAAAACACAAATGGGCCACAAAGCACATGTAACACAAGTGCACACAAGAGTATCACGAATGTTAAGTCAAGAGAAGTGTAACTTATAGGCAGGGAGACAGGATGGAGGCGACTGTTTGGGGGAGAAGAGAGCTATGGCTCATATACATCTGGACATGACAATAAGGAGGAAAATTCTTTTCGGGTAAATATGGGAATCTTATACAGAAGGGACATTTTAAATGCTTCAGTTCAGTCCAGTCGCTCAGTCGTGTCCAACTCTTTGTGACCCCATGAACGGCAGCACGCCAGGCCTCCCTGTCCATTACCAACTCCCAGAGTCCATCCAAACCCATGTCCATTGTGTCAGTGATGCCATCCAACCATCTCATCCCCTGTCGTCTCCTTCTCCTCCTGCCCTCAATCTTCCCCAGCATCAGGGTCTTTTCAAATGAGTCAGCTCTCTGCATCAGGTGGCCAAAGTATTGGAGTTTCAGCTTCAACATCAGTCCTTCCGATGAACACCCAGGACTGATCTCCTTTAGGATGGACTGGTTGGATCTCCTTGCAGTCCAAGGGACTCTCAAGAGTCTTCTCCAACAACACAGTTCAAAAGCATCAATTCTTCGGTGCTCAGCTTTCTTTATAGTCCAACTCTCACATCCATGCATGACTACTGGAAAAACCATAGCCTTGACTAGACAGATCTTTGTTGGCAAAGTAATGTCTCTGTTTTTTAATATGCTGTCTAGGTTGGTCATAACTTTCCTTCCCAGGAGTAAGCGTCTTTTAATTTCATGGCTGCAGTCACAATCTGCAGTGATTTTGGAGCCCAGAAAAATTAAGTCAGCCACTGTTTCCCCATCTGTTTGTCACGAAGTGATGGGACCGGATGCCATGATCTTAATTTTCTGAATGTTGAGCTTTAAGCCAACTTTTTCACACTCTTCTTTCACTTTCATCAAGAGACTCTTTAGTTCTTCACTTTCTGCTATAAGGGTGGTATCATTTGCATATCTGAGGTTATTGATACTTCTCCCAGCAATCTTGATTCCAACTTGTGCTTCCTCCAGCCCAGCATTTCTCATGATGTTCTCTGCATATAAGTTAAACAAGCAGGGTGACAACATACAGCCTTGACATACTCCTTTTCCTATTTGAAAACAGTCTGTTGTTCCATGTCCAGTTCTAACTGTTACTCCCTGACCTGTATACAGGTTTCTCAAGAGGCAGGTCAGGTGGTCTGGTACCCCCATCTCTTCCAGAATTTTCCACAGTTTATTGTGATCCACAGAGTCAAAGGTTTTGGCATAGTCAATAAAACAGAAATAGATGTTTTTCTGGAACTCTCTTGCTTTTTCCATGATCCAGCAGATGTTGGCAATTTGATCTCTTGTTCCTCTGCCTTTTCTAAAACCAGCTTGAACATTTGGAAGTTCCTGGTTCACATACTGCTGAAGCCTGGCTTGGAGAATTTTGAGCATTACTTTACTAGTGTGTGAGATGAATGCAATTGTGCTGTAGTTTGAGCATTCTTTTGCATTGCCTTTCTTTGGGATTGGAATGAAAACTGACCTTTTCCAGTCCTGTGGCCACTGCTGAGTTTTCCAAATTTGCTGACATATAGAATGCAGCACTTTCACAGCATCATCTTTTAGGATTGAAATAGCTCAACTGGAATTCCATTGCTTTTAAACGCTTAAAAATACATAAAAAGAATAATGTGAAAGTGAAAGCTGCTCAGTCGCGTCCAACTCTTTGCGACCCCGTGGACTTTTCCAGGCCAGAATACTGGAGTGGGTAGCCTTTTCTTTTCCAGGGAATCTCCCCAACCCAGGGATCAAACCCAGGTCTCCTGCTTTGTAGGCAGATTCTTTACCAGCTGAGCCACAAAGGAAGCCCAAGAATACTGGTTAAAAAGAGTAATACACACAAATGGTTTAAAAAATCCAGCAGTACAAAATATATGCAATAAAAAAAATCCCCAAACCAACCCAGCTTCCTCCCAGAGGCAGCCACTGATAATTTTTTTGTATTTCCTTTCAGAATTGTTCTTTATGTAAACATACAGCTATCTATTTCTTTTTTATTCAACTGGTGACATATGATACACACTTTCCAGGACTTTGTTCTGTCCATCAAATGACGTATCTTAGAGCTCCTTCTTATTAACACATGTTAGTCTCTACTTTCCTTCTTTAAAAAAGTGGCAGGCCTTGCCATTGCAAGAATACACTTTCATGTGTTTAATCAGACTCCTACTAAATGGACCCTTAGGTTATTTCTATTCTTTTATTTAAAAAAATACTACAGTGGTCATGATTTCACCTAGATCTTTGAGTTCATAAGAGAGATTATCTGTTAGATTTATCTTAGCAGCTGTTTATAGGACCACGTGGAGATCCTGGTCCTCTTTGACGACATGACAAGCCTTGGCAGAGTTTTGAGGCATGCATCTGAGCTGAGAGGTTGTACTATATGAGCATAGAAGGAGACAAACGGAGCCCAGAGGCTGTCTGATCTGTTGATGGATTTGGGAAGTAATGAGGTGTGAGAAAAAGAGGAGGCCCAAATCCAGGCGTATCTGAGACAATGAAGGAAATTCTGAAGTTCTTCTGTCTGCAGGGGCCCGGGCCTTATTAGGTCTAGCAGCCTCTCCAACCTCACTGAGGGAGGTAGCTGCTTTTCTTTTCAGGGGACATTTTCATAGGTAGGTATTTCAGGAGACTCAAGGTCATTCTGTTGTGGTGGTGGCACAACCTGTGAGCCAAAACACACACAAGGATATGGTTAATAAAGCCTGGAAGTTACCAGTTTTCTCAACCTTGTGCTGGGAGGAGAGAGGAGGGTGAGGTCAGGCTATGAATGGTCCATCCTCTAGAAGTAAGGTCATATGGATTGGCGTAAGGATGGAGCAATCATTCAAGCTGATGATAAGCATTTATGGAAAATCTCCTAATGGTAAGCGCCATGTGCCAGGCTCTCTGGAAGGGAGATTTAGGACAGTTTTGTGCAACAAGTTGAGGGGGTTCATAAGTGACAATAAAAGGCCTTGCTCTCAAGAAGCTACAGTTTGGGATCCCAATCTTCACCCTAGTGAGAGAAACATTTATATAAAGATAAATCAAGTTTTAGAGGTTGAGTTCCATAGTAATAGTCCAAACTATTAGACCTTCATGTTCCAAGGGTTCTGGGAATCCCTTGTTTGTAAATGTTCAGGAAAGGCTCAAAAGAGCAGATGAGACATGAGCTGATGCAGAGGGAAGGTCTGTTGTTCTTTAGTCGCTAAGTCGTGTCCATTCTTTGGCCACCCCATGGGCTGTAGCCTGCCAGGCTCCTCTGTTCATGGGGTTTTCTAGGCAAGAATACTGGAGAGGGTTTCCATTTCCTCCTCCAGGGAATCTTCCCAACCAAGGGATCATACCTGAGTCTCCTGCATTGTAGGTGAATTCTTTATCACTGAGCCACCTGGGAAGCCCAGAGAGGAGGTTACGTACCAGCCATAGCTTGGGAATAGCACAACCTTCTTTGAGATATCATGCAGATACAAGCGTCAGAAAATAATAACTAAAGAAGGCTTGAGGATTTCTTGATCAAGTGGGAAATAGTGGCTTTAGGAAACCCAGAATGAGGATTCTTGAAAATTCTGATGGTAAAGAATAAATTCTATCTGGAGGTTGGCTCAGGAAATGCATTGATTTTTTCACTTGTATTGTGGGTGAGGGTGGTTTTAGGGATCTTAAGTTCCTGGAGTGGTGTAGGAGTCATTTAGGACTGACCAGACAAAGGGGGTCTCATGACCTGTCTGAAACTCGGAGCAGGGACTGATGTCCATGACTTTAAGATTGACTAGTATTGACCCAAACACAAAGGACCAGGCCCAAGCAGCTTTGGGAATGTAGTGAATAATACAGATTTGGCTTCAAGGCCAAAGATAAAGTTCTTAGCTGATTAAACATTAGGCCATGCTCTAGAAATCAGGACATGAGGCAGAAGATGGTTAAATCAAACTATACAGTTGCATGAGTGTTTACCAAGCAAATTTATCAGTCTTTTAAGGTCTAGCCCAAATTATTTTTTCCATGAAGTCATTCCTGTCTACCTCTGTGCAGTGCTATCTACCATTTCCAGTGTATGAAAAACCCTTGGGAATTGCATACATAATATGTAGTCACATAGAATATTTTCTCTCCCCATCCAGGTTAGTAAATCACTCCAACTCTCCTACATCAAAGATAGATAATATAACAAGTCTTAAAAGTCAAGGCTAGTGCCTTAAATATATCTGAATCCCCAGAGCACTCAGCCCAGTTCTGGGCAAACAAAAGGTATTGAATAAATATCTACTGTTTGATTCATCAACTATAGAGAAGGAGCATAACTGAAAAACTTGGAGAGCTAAAAAAAAAATATATATATATATATATTATTTGAACATTTTACAGGAAGGGAATTCTGGGGGAGACTTGAAAGCAAAAGTATGAATGGGCCCAGTGTTTTCAGGAAAGTGAAAGAGGAGAAGACAGCCAGATTCACATCAAAGTTAATTGTTTAAGAGTTTTCAGGATTAATAAAATACTCTGTGTTTCCTAACCACTTGCTGTGTACTTAGGCAAACTTAATTTCCTCAATCTCAGCTTCTCTGGCTATAAAATTTGCATGATAACACACTTACAAAGGCCTTATAAGGATAAGATGAGACTATGTTTGTCAATGTTTTGTAAACTATTAAAGTTTATATAAACTTATTATTAATGGGAATTTCTATGCTTAGGGCTCAGTCACTCAGTTGTGTCCGACTCTTTGTGACCCCAGGGATAATAGCCCACCAGGCTCCTCTGTCCATTGGATTCTCCAGCCAAGAAGGCTGGAGTGGGTTGCCATTTCCTTCTCCATTTCTATGCTTAAGGGATCTTTTAACACTATAATGAAATCAATGTGCTGTAATTAATAGCACATTTTCAAAAAAATCTTGACATTATACTGTTGGTTATATTCCAATTGTTTTGGAAAGTTTCCATTTTGATGGATGAGAGAGAGATTTAGAAACATATATGGACCATATAGTGTTTGTGTTTACAGACTCTCATTCTCATCAGTGTTAAGACCAATCAATATAAGATACTGTTAAATTAATTAGAAATGTTCAGCTTTTGGCTGCATAGATGTAAATCAGGAATAATTCTTTCAATATCTCTATGGACCAAGGAGTGTGTCAGGGGGTGCACAGTGGGTGGAGCTTAAGTTCCTCTGCTTTCAGTTAAAATGGTCTGGGCCTCACTTTATGGACCTCAGGATACAGAGAAAATTGTTCTCACCTTCTGAGGTTTCTGTATAGAGCAGTAGACTGTGGCTGAATTCTCTTTCTTCTGAGGAACTGGAGTCTTTCCCTGTAACAGATCAACACCAGGCTGTTCATAATCACCCAAAGAGAGTTTTCCTGAGATTCACCCTCAGTCTTTGAGGTGAAGGAACACCTCACCAGGTTCTGATTTCACATAGAGGGTGGGACTGCCTAAGTGCAGTGGAGACAGCACCTCTGTTTTCCCAGCACCTCTCTTATTTATGGCACAAGATTGGGAGCTGAGGGATGGGTTTCTTTGCTTTGAGGATCCCTGAGGTTGGTAAACATGGATAGAATCACAATTCTCTATCCATGCACTGCTATGCCTGTCCCCCAGTTTGGAGGGATTAGCCTTCCAGGATATTGGATGGTCCTAGAAGGGAAGGGCGAGGGAAGGTGTACTGATCAAAAGAGCTCACCTGCAAGTTAAGGAACACTTGTGTGTACACCGTTTCCCCTTCAACCACAAGGGCTGGTGCCATGTTATCTGGAGTGACGAGATCATACTCTGCTTGGTCCTCAGAGTCCGAGTCAAGTCTGGCGTCCTCCTGAGTGACCGAGTCACACATCTGGTCTCTTCCATTGATGGGCTGGTGCATCCCTGTCCTCTCCTCATCCTCCTCAGTTGTTCCATTGCTGTCAGAGCTGCTGTCGGAGGCATGCCTGACAGCCTTAGGGAAAGTGTCCAGCTTCTCACACCCTTGGGAAAGCATGAAGTATGGTGTGTGTCCAGCAGTGGGCTCTGGAACACATTGTTCAGGATTGGTAAAGGATGTACCAGCACCCCCTCTCTCTCGCTTTGCTCTGACTCCTATCCCAGATGAGGCCTAGAGAACTGGAGGAGAAGGAAAGTTTTCCTGTCTTCCCTCATGGGGCTCCATTCCCCTCCCCCCTCCTCCTTTCTTTCAAGTGCTCACTTATTCATTCATTTGATAAACATTCTTTGAGTGTGACATGTGATGGACTTAGCAGCTCTCAGTGAGCAGTATTCTGGGGAAACATAAAGGTGAATTAGACCTGGTGTTGAAGGAGTACACTGTCTAGCTGGGAGTCAGGTACATACATAAATCAAATTATGTAAGGCCAACTCTGACAATGTCATAGGAAAACTATGAGAAAAGCGCATGAGTGAGAGGACATAGTCTCCAGGTCGGAAGCAGAGAAGAGCTTATGAAAGGACTGAATTAAGGTGGGCCTTCACACTGGGACTTTGATGAGTGAAAGTGTATTCTTGGTGGAGAGAACAGCATGACTAAAGGCAGGTATGAAACTTGAGGCACCCTCTCTTTTGGAAAAGGATGATATTTAAAATATTTAGCAACCACCTGGTTTGGGCATAGGACAATCAGAATGGGTGGCTGCTATAAACAACTGGGTGGACCTCTACTGCCTTTGGGGCATATCAATCAACCCATTTGATCTACATGTAGAATAATAATGGCTTATACTTTTTAGGTGCCAACTGTATGTCAGGCACTGTTCTAAAAATAATGCTTTTCATGAATAAATTCATTCATTCTGCATAAAACCCTATTAAACATAGATAATAAATATCCTTATTTATGTTTCACAGATGAAAAAACAGAGCACATTAAGGTTGAATATTTGCCCAAGTTTAAGTGGGAGGGCCAGGATTTGAATGCAGGTAGTCTGACCCCTGGTGTTCTTACCTGCTACTCAATACTGCCCCCTATGAGTTTTACATAGGAAAAAAGTAGACTAAAGGCGACCTGGCCAGATATTGAGTGATAATAGTACTTATCTACCTGGGGAGCCAGGTAGTGCTAGTGGTAAAGAATGTGTCTGCCAGTGCAGGAGACACAAGAGATGCAGGTTCTATCCCGGGGTCAGGAAGATCGCCTGGAGAAGGAAATGGCAAGCCACTCCAGTATTCTTGCCTGGAGAATCCCATGGACAGAGGAAGCCTGGTGAGCTACAGTCCATGGGTTCACAAAGAGTTGGATATGTCTGAGCCTCCCTGCCCCGACACACAAAGTTATCTCCTATTGAAAGGTTGTTGCTGAATGATAAGACGCGGGATTCTTGGCCTCCGGAGGAGATGAATTCAATCCGGGGCCAGAGGCGAGGCTGGATTGCTCAGAGCTTTTGTGTAATAAAGTTTTATTAAAGTATAAAGGAGATAGAGAAAGCTTCTGACATAGGCATCAGAAGGGGGCAAAAGAGTACCCCTTTGCTAGTATTAGCAATGGAGTTATATACTCTCCAATGAATCCAAAGAATGTCTGGAGGTTGTAAAGACCTCACAAGACCTACTCCCATAATTTACATTTTAAGATAACAGAGTTGGCCAGAAGGTTTAATCCAAAGATTGTCCTCAGGCAGGATACATTCTTGTAAAGACCAGACCTACTCCCATAATTTATGTTTTAAGATAACAGAATTTGCCAGAGGGTTTAATCCAAAGAGTGTCCTCAGGCAGGATACATTATTGTTATATAGTCACTCACAATCTGTTAATGAAAAGAAAGGAATGTTGTAAAACTTAGAATGGCACCAGATAATTCATCCCTGGCCATAAAACGATTGACTTGAATCTTGTAGAAGGGCAGATTACCAACAAATAGTTTTGTTTACATAGATTAGGGGAAAAATACCGGAGTAAGTAGGTTGAGCCATTTGGCAGAACCAACTTGAAGATAGAGTCATAGCTTAAGACAACATTTCCATAAGAAAAAGAAATGTATTGGTTAACTCAAGGTTTGAGAGTAGTTAGCTTCAGGTGAAACCAGGTGTCATGGCAACACAGCATTTTAAGAGAAACCTCCTTTTAAATTTGTATAGAGAAGAAAAAATATCACTGATTTGTTTCCTTCTGCCACTTAAGAGAGATAAAAATATCTGGCACTTGCAGCCTCTTTCCTCCGTTTGGAGACCCCTGGCCCTCCTGCCTGTTACCCTCTCACTATTGAGTGCATACTGTGGACTCCCTGCTGTCCCTTGCAGTCCTCACAGCAACACTAAGAGGTTGGTGCCCTCATTTTGCAAAGTAAGGAAACTAAGGTTTAGAGACTGAAATGCCCAAGATCACTAAAAAGGAGGAGAGCTAAGATTGAAAGACAGTATTATCTGAACTCAGGCCTTTTACACTGGTGGTCCAGTGGTTAAGAATCCGTCTTCCAACCGGGGGATGCAGGTTGGATCTCTGGTCGGGAAACTAAGATCCCACAGGCCGCAGGGCAACTAAGCCTGTACACCGCAGCTCCTGAGCCCATGCTCCTCAACTAGAGAGCCTGTCTACCACAAACCACAGAGCCCACATGTTCTGGAGCCCGTGCCACAGCTAGAGAGAAGCCTGTGTGCCACAACGAAGATCCAGCATCTGCAACTAAGACCTAATGCAGCCAAAAATAAATACATAAATAAATATTAAAGAATTTATACACATGACCACTAGGTTATCTTGCCTTTTGAGTAACAGAAAAAGACCACAAGGAGCCATTGATGGTTATACAACAGTCATAATTGAGCTTTGCAAAGTGGCATCAGAAGGACTAAAAAGGAGAAAATCTGGAGACGGAATAGCTAGTTAGGAAACTATTATAATATTTTAGAGAAGAAGTTACAAGCATGGGAATGTCTATTAATAAAGACTTATTAAGGTATATCTGTAGAATGGAATAAATGAGAGTCAGTCTTAATCTACAATTAGATTTAAAAAAGCAGACTCAGAAAAATGTGATGGATTACTCTCGCATATGTGATCAAAGGAAAAAATATACAGCTTGTAAATGCATGAAAATGCTCTCAAAGGATGTAAACATACATATATCTTAACAATAGAGGTCTTTTCAGGGAAATACCTGGTCATTGGGATTTAGGAGAGGATTATATTTAATTTTTTCCATGTGAATATTTGACTTTTCAATTAAAAAAATCTATTCAATAAAACAAAAAATTGGTCACAGTATGAACTCAGGCAGTGGCAGAGTCTTTAGAGAAAAGGAAGCTGAAGAGACAATGGAGAAGTGAAAGAAGCAGGACTTGGGCACTGAGGAGAGGCGCTGGGGGGGGCGGGGCAGGAGGGGCATGGATGCCAGCGGTGTCCCCAGTACTTTCTCTGTCTTCCTCTTGTGCCCAGGATGCCTAGGAAGGAGAGTTCAGGCTAGTGGAGACCAGGGTCTGTCCTGCCAGCTCTCAGGAGGAAGCTGGTGGGAATCTCCAAAGTCCAGATTTATTTCCATTTCTTGCCCCTTTTTTCTTGGTTACATTTTCCTATCAGAAAAGGCTACACTGAGCCCTTGGCTCCCCCCAGCAGGCCCTCCTCCTATTCTACCTCCTTGGGGCATCCCCTCCATGAGAAGTGACACAGGGATTTTTAAAAGAAGGGTTTGACTGAGTGGTCAGGGTTTGGGGATTCCTTAGAACTCCAGAGCTCCAGAGTTCAAGGTGGCAATTTAGAACACTGAGATTCCAGAGTGGGAGAGTAGGGTGAAGGCATCTCAGCTCTCCATCCCAAAGCTCAGCAGAACAGCTCCACTTTTACATGCATTGTGCTTTTGGGGTGTTGCATAATATTTTGTTTGAAGAAAGCATTCCTTAGCTTTATCAAAAATTGGAAAACCACTGCCTCAGTAATACTCTTGGGTAATAGGTAACTAGAAAGTCTTATGTTTTAATTTTGCTTCTGTCACAGATTTACTATTGCATCTGGTCTTTGTTTCTCCATTCTTGGAGTAGAGCCAATAGCTTCATCCTCATCATGGGGCACACTGCAGTAATGACAGTCAGTGCCTGAGGAATCCTAGATATCCCAGAGGACAGACTACTTCTCCTAGCTCTGGTTACCATCTTTCAGGAGTCCAGCCTCCTTGTGTCTTTTGTTCTCCAAATCACCTTCCTTTAACACATTGCTTCTCAAACTTTAACAGTCTTGTGATTCACCTACAGATCTTGTTAAAATACAGATTCATGTTCAGAATTATGGGGTGGTAATGAGGTACCATTACACGCCAGTCAGGATGGCTGCTATCCAAAAGTCTACAAGCAATAAATGCTGGAGAGGGTGTGGAGAAAAGGGAACCCTCTTACACTGTTGGTGGGAATGCAAACTAGTACAGCCGCTATGGAAAACAGTGTGGAGATTTCTTAAAAAACTGGAAATAGAACTGCCATATGACCCAGCAATCCCACTTCTGGGCATACACACTGAGGAAACCAGATCTGAAAGAGACACGTGCACCCCAATGTTCATCGCAGCACTGTTTATAATAGCCAGGACATGGAAGCAACCTAGATGCCCATCAGCAGATGAATGGATAAGGAAGCTGTGGTACATATACACCATGGAATATTACTCAGCCATTAAAAAGAATTCATTTGAACCAGTCCTAATGAGATGGATGAAGCTGGAGCCCATTATACAGAGTGAAGTAAGCCAGAAAGATAAAGAACATTACAGCATACTGACACATGTATATGGAATTTAGAAAGGTGATAATGATAACTCTGTATGCAGAACAGAAAAAGAGACACAGAAATACAGAACAGACTTTTGAACTTTGTGGGAGAATGTGAGGGTGGGATATTTCAAAAGAACAGCATGTATACTATCTATGGTGAAACAGATCACCAGCCCAGGTGTGATGCACGAGACAAGTGCTCCGGCCTGGTGCACTGGGAAGACCCAGAGGAATTGGGTGGAGAGGGAGGTGGGAGGGGGGATTGGGATTGGGAATACATGTAAATCCATGGCTGATTCATATCAATGTATGACAAAACCCACTGGAAAAAAAAAAAAAACTGGAAATAGAACTGCCATATGACCCAGCAGTCCCACTCCTGGGCATACACACCGAGGAAACCAGAACTGAAAGAGACACATGTACCCCAACGTTCATCACAGTACTATTTATAATAGCCAGGATATGGAAGCAACCTAGATGCCCATCAGCAGATGAATGGATAAGGAAGCTGTGGTACATAAACACAATGGAGTATCACTCAGACATTAAATTCATTTGAATCAGTTCTAATGAGATGGATAAAACTAGAGCCCATTATACAGAGTGAAGTAAGCCAGAAAGATAAACACCAATATAGTATACTAACACATATATATGGAATTTAGAAAGATGGCAATGATAACCTTATATGCAAGGCAGAAAAGGAGACACAGATGTATAGAACAGACTTTTGGACTCTATGGGAGAAGGCGAAGGTGGGATGATCTGAGAGAACAGCATCGAAACATGTATATTATCAAGTGTGAAACAGATCGCCAGTCCAGGTTGGATGCATGAGACAAGTGCTCGGGGCTCATGCACTGGGATGACCCAGAGGGCTGGGATGGGGAGGGAGGTGGGAGGGGGGTCAGGATGGGGAACACATGTAAATCCATGGCTGATTCATGTCATTGTATGGCAAAAACCACTACAATATTGTAAAGTAATTGGCCTCCAACTAATAAAAATAAATGGAAGAAAAAATAGTGCTTCAATAAACATTGGGTGCATGTATCTTTTGGAATTATGGTTTACTCAGGTATGTGCACAGAAATGGGATTGCTGGGTTATGTGGTAGCTCTATTAAGAACCTCCATGCCATTCTTCATAATGGCTACACCAAACCACATTCCCACCAACAGTGTAAGAGGATTCCTTCTTTTCCACATCCTCTCCAGCATTTATTGTTTGTAGATATTTTGATGATGGCCATTCTGGTCAGTGTGAGGTGGTAACTCATTATAGTTTTGATTTGTGTTTCTCTAATAATTAATGATGTTGAGCATCTTTTCATGTGTTTATTGTCCATCTGTATGTTTCCTTTGGAGAAATGTCTATTTAGGTCTTCCACCCATTATTGATTACTGATTCGATTTTTTAAAAATATTAAACAGTGTTTTTATGTTTTGGAGATTAATCACTTGTCAGTTGCTTCATTTGGAAATATTTTCTCCCATCCTGAGGATTTTCATTTGTCTTGTTTTTGGTTTCCTTTGTTGTGCAAAAGCTTTTAAGTTTGGTTGGGTCTCATTTGTTTATTTTTATTTTATATAGTCATTACCTTAGGTGGTGGGTGAAAAAAGATCTTGCTGTGATTTATGTCAGAGAGTGTTCTGCCTATGTTATCCTCTGAATTTTATAGTGTCTGGCCTTACATTTAGGTCTTTAATCCATTTTGAGTTTATTCTTATGTATGGTTTTAGGGAGTATTCTAATCTCATTCTCTTACATGTAGATGAACTTTTACATATATATGTACATGTAGCCATCACCCATCTCAAGAAGTAAAACATTTCTTTATTAATAACCTTGTTGATAAGATCCATCCACATTTTTGCTTGTAGAGTAGTTTATTCTTTTTCACTGCTGTGCAATTTTCCATGATATGAATATAACATGATTTATTTACTCAGCTAATGATGACTGGTATTTGGTATTTTCCCCCTTCTTGAATTATTATGAATAAAGCCATTATGAGCTTTTTTGTATACATTTTCTTGAATATTCACAAGAAATACTCTTATGGGCCATAGGGCATATCTAACTTTAGTTTTAAAAGATATTGTCGGTTTTTCAAAGTGATTGTGCCAATTTGGACTCTCCCTAGCAATGAATGAGCGGAGAAGGCAATGGCAACTCACTCCAGTACTCTTGCCTGGAAAATCCCATGGACGGAGGAGTCTGGTAGGCTGCAGTCCATGGGGTCGCGAAGAGTTGGACATGACTGAGCGACTTCACTTTCACTTTTCACTTGCATGCATTGGAGAAGGAAATGGCAACCCACTCCAGTGTTCTTGTCTGGAGATTCCAGGGGCAGCGGAGCCTGGTGGGCTGCCGTCTATGGGGTGTCACAGAGTTGGACACGACTGAAGCGACTTAGCAGCAGTAGCAGCAGCAATGAATGAGAGCCTCAATTGCATCTCACCCCTGCCAACACTTGGAATTTTCAGTCTTTTAGCCATTCTGGTGCAGATATAGTAGTCTTATCATTTTCTGATAACCAACAATGTTGGGGACCTTTTTGCTGCTTGTTTGCCAATGGGGTGTCATTTTTTTTTTGTCAAATGCCTGCCTCAGTCTTCTGCCACTTTTTGTTGGGTTGTCAGTTATAAAGAGGCATACCTTGTTTTATTGAACTTCATGTTATTGCACTCTGCAGTCACTGAGTTTTTATAAATTGAAGGTTTACGTCAACCCAGTGTCACAGAAGTCTATTAGCTCCACTTTCCTGACAGCAGCATTTGTTCACTTTGTGTTTCCTTGTCACATCTGGGCAATCCCCTCGATATTTCAGATGTTTTCATTATTATTATATATGCAATGATGATCTGTAATCAGTGATCTTTGATGTCATTATTGCAGTTGTTTTGGGTTGCCTCAAACTGCACTCATAAGAGATGGTGAACACAATCAATTGTAAAAATGACAGCAAAGGACTCAGAATATTACATAAATTTAGTTGACAAAGAAGCAGCAGGGTTTGAATAGACTGACTTCAATTTTGGAAGAAGTTCTACTGTGGTTAAAATGCTATCAAACAGCCTTGCCTGCTACAGACAAATCATTTGTTAAAGGAAGAATCAATCCGTGTGGCAGAGCCTGACTGCCATTCTCTAACTCACTAACTCCCATCTGAGTGGAGACTACTTGGATGAGCATGGTGGTGTGAGGGTGTGTTGTAACATCATTGATTTATATTCAACTGTCAAAATTTCCCAGTACCACTTACTGAAGAGGCCGTCTTTTTCCCATTCTATATTCTTGCCTTCTTTGTTGAAGATTAATTGACTGAAGATATGTAGGTTTATTTCTGGGCTTTCCAGTCTGTTCCATTGATCCATATGTCTGTTTTTGTGCCAATACCACACTGTTCTGATTACTGTAGCTTTGTAGTGTTTATCTGAAGCGTGGGAGGGTTATGCCTCTTGCTTTGTTCTTTTTCTTGAGTATTGCTTTGGCTATTCTGGGTCTTTTATGATTCCATATAAACATTAAGATTATTTGTTCTAGTTTGGTGAAAAGTGTCATGAGTAATCTGGTAGAGATTGTATTAAATATGTAGATTGCTTTGGGTAATACGGCCAGTTTAACAGTAATTAATATTTTTAATTAATTAATTAATTAAAATAATTAATCCAAGAGTATGAGGTATCTTTCTATTTCTTTAATTTTCTTTATTAATGTTTTATAGTTCTCAGCATATAAGTCTTTTACCTCTTTGGTCAGGTTTATTCTTAAGTATTTTTTTTGTGTGTGTGGGGGGGATGATTTTAAAAGGTATTGTTTTTTCATTTTTACATTCCCTTTCTGATATTTCATTGTTAGTGTAAAGAAATGTAACTGATTTCTGTGTATTAATCTTGTATTCTGTTATGTTGCTGAATTAATCTGTTAGTTCTAATTGTTTTTGTGTGGAGTCTTTAGGGTTTTCTATATATAGTATTTTGTCATCTGCTAACAATTTTACATTTTTCTTTCCAATTTGGATACATTTTATTTCTTTTTCTTGTTGGATTTCTGTGTCTAGGACTTCCAATACTATATTGAATAGAAGTGGGGAAAGTTGAAATTCTTTCTTATTCCAGATTTTAGCGGGAAGACTGTCAGCTTTTCACCATTGAATATTATGTTGACTATGGCTTTGTCATAAATGACTTTTATTATGCTGAGATATGTTCCCTCTATAACCAGTTTGGTAAGGGTTTTCTTTTTTTTTTTTTAAATATCGTAGATGGATGTTGAATTTTGTATAATGCATTTCCTGTGTCTTTTGAGATAATCATGTTTTATCTTTCCTTGTATGAATGTGGTATATCACATTGATTAATTTATGTATGTTGAACCATCCTTGTGACCCTGGAATGAAAGCAACTTGGTCATAATGTATGATCCCTTTTTATATAATGTTGGACTCAGTTTGCTAATATTTTATTAAGGATTTTTGCATCTATATTCATTAAAGATATTGGCCTGTAATTTTCTTTTGTTGTGTCTTTGTCTGGTTTTGGTATCAGGATTATAGTGGCTTTGTAGAATAAATTTGGGAGTGTTTCCTCCTCTTAAATTTTTTGGAATAGTTTGAAAAGGATAGGTATAAGTTCTTTCTGGTATGTTTGGTAGAATTCCTTAGTAAAGCTGTCCAGTCTTGGATTTTTGTTTGCAGGGAGTTTTGTTAAATTACAGATTCTATTTCACTTGTAGTGATCAGTCTGTTTAAATGGTCTGTTTCTTCTTGACTCAGTTTTAACTGGCTATATGTTTCTAGAAACTTGCTAATTTCTTCCAGGTTGTCCAACTTGCTTGCATATAACTATTCATTGTATTCTCAGTTTTTAAAAAATGTTTTTTTTTTTTTTGTGTGTGTGTTTTCAGTGGTTAAAATGTCAACTCTTACATTTCTTATTTTGTTTATTTGGGTCCTCTCTCTTTTCTCTTGGTGAGGCTGGCTAGAGGTTTGTTGATTTTGTTCACCTTTCAGAAAATTAACTTTTGGACTTATTGATCTTTTCTATTGTTTTTTGATCTTTATTTTCTCTCTGATCTTCATTATTTTCTTCCTTATGCTGACTTTGGGTTTTGTTTGTTCTTCTTTTTCTAATTCTTTTAGGCTACAGGTAGCTTGTTTGAAATTTTTCTTATTTTTTGAGGTGGACCTATATTGCTATGAACTTCCCTCTTAGAACTACTTTTGCTGCATCTCATATGGTTATGTTTGTTAACTGATAAGGTTATGATATCATTGTCTTTGATAACTCATAAGGTAATCTCATGAGGTTATAAACTTTGTTATAATCTATGTTATAAAACATAGTCTAAGACTGTGTTTTCATTTTCATTTATCTACAGACCTTTTCTGATTTCTTTTTTTATTTCATTGCTGACTCATTGGCTATTTAGGAGCACGTTGTTTAGTCTCCATATGTTTGTTCTTTTCTCATTTTTCTTTCTGTGAAAAAAGAAACAGTTTTCATACTGTTTCAACAGTTTCAAACAGTTTCATACTGTTGTAATCAGAAAAGTTCTCAATTGAGTTAATTTTCCAGGTACTTTATGTTTTATTTCTACAATTTTCATTTTTGCCATTGTTCAGTCGCTCAGTCATGTCCAACTCTTTGTAACCCCATGGACAGCAGCATGCCAGGCTTCCCTGTCCTTCACCGTCTCCCAGAGCTTGCTCAAACTCATGTCCATTGAATCAGTGATGCCATCCAACCATCTTGTCCTCTGTCGTCCCCTTCTCCTCCTGTCTTCAATATTTCCTAGCATCAGGGTCTTTTCTAATGAGTTGGCTCATCTTCATTTGGCTCTCAGATCTAGGCTTAGATCTAACAGAACCTAAAAAATTTCATTTTTTCAGGTAATTATTGCTGCACAATGAAGCACCTCCAATCTTAGTAGTTTAAAACAACCACCACTTATTTAGTCAATGATTCCACTAGTTGGCAATTTGGGCAGGGGTCAACTGAGTTATTCTTTTCATTTCAGCTTGCACCATTTATGCAAACATGGTCAGCTGCCAGATTGGCTGGCGATGGCTGATCTAAGATGGCCTTAGCTTGCCCCATGTGAGCTCTCACCCTCCAGAAGGCTATCTGAGTCTTGTTTACACATCAGCTAGACAGGTTTCAAGAGAACATATAAAGACACATTCCAAAGGGCATGTGCAATGCCTCTGCAGATCTAGGCTTAGAACTAACAGAACCTAATTTTTGCTGCATTCTCTTCAGAAGGCCAGTCTGGTTACAAGAGATGGGAAAGTGAACTCTCTCTCTTGAAGATGGAAGGAGCTACAAAGTCACATTGCAGACAGCATGGCCACTTTTGCTTTCTATCACATGTGTTCTTTGCTATAATTCTCAAGCATATTTTATTTCCTTAAACATGTTAAACAAAATTACTTTAAAGCTTATGATTGATAACATTATTATCTAAATGTCCCTTGGGCCTAGTTCTCTTGGTTTATGGACATGTTTCTTCTTGTTATGTCTGTTTATTTTTAATTTCATTTTGGACATTGTTGTATGAAAAATTTTAGAAATATTTAATGTGCTGGCTTTTGTTATTTTCCTACAGGAATAATTTATATTTGTCTCTAATATAGGCAGCTAGATTAGAAATACTGGAGATTTTTTATAATGTTAATCCAATCCAGGATTGAGATTATTCAAAATTGGGATTTAATCTCTATAAGAGCTGGCCTATTTCTTATTCACCCTTACTCTTACCATGTATCTCTTTGTGGTACCAACCCCAAATATGATGAATTTTAAGTGTACCCACTTCCTATCAAAATGTTCCTGAACTCCATGTTCTTTTAGATCCTTGAGTTTACTGTAAACTCTGCTCAGCTTCTCAGCTTTTCTTTTTTCTTTTTTTAAGCTTCTCAGCTTTTCAGCTGCTTTTTATGGACTCAGGAGATGCCTCTAAGGAGCAGGAGTCAATAATGCTGGTCTCACTTCTCTGAATTTCCTTCTTATAGATCTTGGACCTATAACTTTATATGACTTTATTAGTTCTCTGATGCTGTTAACAACCTATTTTATACTTTGCCTATTTTTCTAGCTATTTTCAGTGGAAGCATTGACTGCCATGTCTTAACCTGGTTTTCCATTATTGGAATTGGAATTGCTTAGATGATTATTTATCTCAATGTTGAAGTGTATGCTGCAGAATGAAAGCATGTTCTATTTCCAGATCATAAATTCTCTGGCATCAAGAATCATCTTATTCATGAAGAGGCTCTGCATTTTTAGGGCCCTGGGTACAATAGGGACTCAGTAAAGGCTACACAATTGGTGAGTACAGTGCATGTCCTTTTTGTAGGTTTAGTGATTGTTTTATTGTTCACCTTTGTTCTCAAGATCTTTAGATAGTGCCAGGATCTCAAGAGACAAAGTCACAGAGATGTATAGCGTAGTCTCTGCTTTTGGTCTGGTAATGAGCAGAGCCAGTTCAAGTCATAGGAATATGAATAGGAACTCCGTGTGTTTTACTTTTAGCAGTGTCAAATCAGAGAAACATATTATATTCACCAAATAGTAATTACAAGTCCTTTAATTATTTACTTAGTCTCTTGAGAAAATGCCAGTGTGAATGCATGGTTAGGAGTGAATATTTATAATGCCTGTGGACATCTAGAAATCTCTGTCCATTGCTCTATTCTCAATGTTCTCCATTTGAAAAAATGTTTGTATAACTATCTCCATTTTCTGTTCTCTTCTCCAGATTCTCCCTGACCCTTTTCAACCCACTCAGACAGGCATCCACTGGGCCATGCTATATAGCTTCCCCTACAAAAATGGCCACAGGAATTTCCACTTGTTTACGTTGATTGCAGTGGGGTGCTCTAGCATAGGCAGTGACAAGCAGCTCTATGTCACACTCCCATGGTCATTAGCCCCCTTCTTTGTCCTTTGGGAGGGATGTACTGGGATATGCTTTGGTAGTATAGTTTTATTTTTTTCTCTTGTTTTGTTTTCTATGGAACAATCCTGTGGATAATTTCTGGTAACTAAAAAATTGGCAAACCTTAATGAATAATGATCACAGTCCTAAAATGAACATTTTAAGTGCTAAAAGAAAGGATTATGAATCTAGTTCTAGTTCTATGGGAGGACAGATGAGGGAGCCATGAGTTCAGCTTGGGGAGTTAACCTTACTGGGTCTGGTCATATGAAACCATAATTGAAAAAGACACATGTACACATATTCACTGCAGCACTATTTACAGTAGCTAGGACATGGGAGCAACCTAGATGTCCATCAACAGATAAATGGGTAAAGAAGTTGTGGTGCATATATACAATGGAATATTACTCAGCCATAAAAAAGAACACATCTGAGTCAATGCTAATGAACCTAAAGCCTATTATGCAGAGTTAAGTAGGTCAGAAAGAGAAAAACACATATTAACACATGTATATGAAATCTAGAAAGATGAAACTGATGAACCTATTTGCAGAGCATTAATGGAGATGCAGACATAGAGAACAGACTTGCAGACACAGTGGGGGAAGGAGAGGGAGATGAATTGAAGGAGTAACATTAAAACATATACGTTACCATACATAAAATAGATTGTGAGAATTTGCTGTGTGACACAAGGATCTCAAATCGGGTGCTCCGTAACAACGTAGAGAGGTAAGATGGGATGGGAGATGGGAAGGAGGTTCATGAGGAAGGGTCATAGATGTGTACCTGTGACTGATACATGTTGATACATGGCAGAAACCAACACAGTATTGTAAAGCAATTATCCTCCAATTAACTAAAAATTAAAAGATAAAAAGAATTTCCAGTAGTCACTGCTGGCCATGTTGCTTACCTCAGCACTACAGGGAAAGAGTGACTTCATATATGATATTTAAAACATACTGGTTAAGGATTTGTCCTCTAAAGCCACATTGACTGGATTTTAGATTCATCTTTCTCTGTGTAACTTGGTCCAATTACTTTCAAGTTCTTTCTAACTCAGTTTCCTCATCTCTAAAATGGGATAAGACCTTTTTCGAGTCATTGTAAAGTGAAAGAGTAAAAATATGTAAAGTGTTTAAGATCTTCCTGTACCATAATAAGTACTCAAGAGATTTTCACTGTTATTACTGGTTTGTGGGCTCTCCAGATGAGGGCACAGAGCATGGGGTAGGGGAGGCAGATAAGGGAGATAGACTTTCAAGTTTTCTTAGACTCTGGCCTCTTCATATGCATTTCCATCCTCTTGGTTTAAGGGAGGTCACATCTAACAACCCACATTGCTCAGGCTTGATACCCTTCCTTCCAGCTCCAGCATGGGTTATCTTTTCTGTAATTCCTAGGTTCTGCTCATCATGTGGTTGGAATCTCAGGAGAGCCTGTCTGGTTACACAACCCCGGCTTACAAAGAAATATATACTCTGTTAGATGGAAGATGTCCTCATTCTCAGAGTCAAGTAATTATTTCACATGGTCTTGGAAGAATGATTCTGGCTGGACCGAAGTAAGGGGAACTTTGAATCCGACTTTACATCATTTCAACCAAAGATTAAATTTTATAAGCAAAAACTTCACTCTTCTCATCAAGGCAGCTCAGCCACAAGACAGTGGCCTCTACACTCTGGAGGTCACCAGTCACTCTGGGAAGCTTTGGACATATGATTTCCGGGTTTCTATATTTGGTGAGTCCTCAGGACAGCTCATCTTGCTCCTCTAACCCTTGCAGGGCTTGTATTTCTAGCATCTTTCTGATCAGAATCTCTGCTTCTAGATCGTGTTGAGAGGCCCCACCTGGTGGAGAAGCGGAAGGTCCTGGATGGGGACTTTTGTCAAGTGACTCTGTCCTGCTCAGTCGCCAGAGGTGGTGACGTGAGCTATGCTTGGTATAGAGGGACTGAGCTGATACAGACACCTGGGAACCTCACGGAACTGGTGGATAAGGTTGATGTCAGTGGTTTGCACTTATATACCTGCAATGTCAGCAATCCAGTCAGTTGGGCAAACCACAGCCTCCAACTAACGCAGGGCTGCCAGAGTGACCCCCAAGGTAAGTGGAGCACTGTGGGCTGTAAGAGGGGCTGAAGGTGTGGAGCCCACAGCCAGGCTCATTGCAAATCCCCTGACTGACTCCCACAGAGCTTTGCAGCCCTTCCCCAGGTAAGCCGTGGCCTCTAGGCATACAGTCCCTGTAAAACCAGGGCTGTCTTGGTCAGGGAAGAATTTTATCCCCATAAAGAACTTCCTTCTGGGAGATGTGAGTTTCTCCTTCCTATAGGGAATGCTTAGTTTGATGAGTCACTGCCCTGACGTGGGTGCTGATCATTACATTCTTTTTCTGAGAGACTGATGAAGACCTCCTTCCTCCTCCTGAGGGATAACTCCCACAAGCCATATAGTTTCCCAAGAGGTAACTATGCTGTACACTGTACTCTGGGTCATGTGGTCATCAGGATCATCTTGGGGGTACTTAGAAGAGTTCTTGTTTTTTTCTTTTTTTTGCTTATGCTCATTCTAAGAGTTATCCTGAGTTAAGTTTTTTTTTCTTTTTTTCCTGAGTTAAGTTTGCACCACTTTTCATTATATAAACAAAGACTTAATGTGCCATCAGCATAGGTATCAGCATAGTGGATACAGGAAAAAACCTTCTGTCCCTATCCTCAAGGAACTTCTAACCAAATACAGCAGCAAACTAAACACTTGTGAGCAAAAAAGAAACACGCTGAAGGAATGTGGACTGACAAGGACACTGGAGATTTGTTCATGCTAGCCATGGCTTCATCATCCACTAGCTCTCTGATCTCAAGCTGATTCATTACATCTCTGAAGCTCAGTTTTTCTTTTGAGTAAACTAGGGGTGATAATAATAAGTATCTCGCAGGAGTGCTGTAAGATTAAGGTAATGTTTGTAAAGAGCCTAGTCAACTGGCACCCAGAACATTAATTCATTTCCCTTCTCCTCATGTTGGTTCGGTTATGTATCAGGCTACATTTGTGACACAAATGTTAAAGTTTGAATGAAGAAGAGCAGTGAAGGCAGGAATAATAGAAGGTGAAGTGGAAGACTTGCCTGGCACATAGTAGATGTCCAACAAATGTTTGTTGAGTTAAAAACAAAAGCATGAATGGATGTAACATTTGCTGTGCCAGATGTTTTACATACATTAAAGTCATAATTAACCTCCATGTGTAGATAACATTATCTCCTTTATCTAAGTGAGGAAACAGGCTCAGAGAGCTAAAGGACATTATCCAAGAGCACAGAGTCTATAGAATTAGAATGGAGCCAGGTCTGTGAGATACTAATACCCATGATCTTAGCATCACTCAAGGGAGGTCGCCCAAATGAGCAAGGGGATGACTTTGATGGTGAATTCACAGGGTGGGTGGAGACCAGCCACCTGAGAGGGAAGTGTGGTTCTGAAACAGATTCCGCAGCAGACAGATGGGAAGGGAGAGGAGAGAGGGCTTTGCACTCAAGGCTCATGTCTTCTATACCTCTCAGACGTCACCTTCCTGTTCATCTTGGTGAGCGTCATGATTCTCCTCGTGGCACTGTTCCTGGGCACCCTCATCTACCTCTGTGTGCGGAGGAAGAGGAAGCAGTCACGTAAGTGCAAGTTCCTAGAGAGGTCGCCTGATTTGACATCCCCAGTGACATGTACCTGAGCGCCCAGTACATACTTTCCTTGGGGGCGTAGAATGGTGTATATGTGTGTGTATGGTTGGCGGATGGGTGGCAGTAGCTGCTGGGCCTCTTTCTGTTCTTGCCCTCTGGGGTTGCTGCTGGATGCCTACAGCCTGTTCCCCAACGTGCAAATTTGCTTGCAGTCTGCCTGGCCTGATAGAACAGGTATGTCAGGCGAGGTTGCTGCCGCTGTGCTTTTCAGGTATCCTGGGAAGAGCAGTAACCTGCCTCCTTTCTAGAACTTTCCTCAAGGTCTAATTCATATGGGGTGGAGGTGGGACTGCCAGAAGTGGAAGCGTGGATGGAACATCCTCTGGAGATCTCTGCAGCTCCTTTCTTTGCTTCCCTCCTCTAACAGGGACAACCCCAGAAGTTCTGACAATCTATGAAGATGTCAACAACATGCGAACCAGGAGGAATCAAGTACGACATGCTAGGGGCTGGGATTTTTCTCAGCTAGTCTGAGAGATATTCTTTGGAGGATGGCCAATCTGGGCAGGGGGAGAGTGAGGACCAGACAATTGTCCTCAGTCCTCCCCATATATCTTTTCTCCATTAGCTTCTTGGCTCTGGCCATGGGGGAGAAGAGGAAAATAAGTGGGCAGAGAAGACAAAGGAAGCAGAAGGGAATCGGTGCAGAATTGTAGCTGCTGGGAAGGGATGGTGCCCTGGTATCCTCATTTCTGCCTGGTCTCACCAGCCAGGCTAAGCTCCAGGAAGAGTCCAACCTGCTTGCATTTTGTGTCTGACCACAAATTCTCAGGTCCTTGAAAATTCGAGTTTACTTTTGTGGGTCCCTTAATCATTGCCCTGGCTGGGAAGGATGCCAGCCTGACTAGCCAAAGCACAGCAGTTTCACAGCTGGCTCCATGATCTATGCTCATGGTATTTTTGGAAGAAGATGCCTGAGTCTGGCTGAGGTGCTAGACAGTAATCAGGTTAGGGCAAAGGTTAGTTCCTCTGGGAACCTCTCAGGCCAGTCAGTATCTGCAGGCTGTGGCCAACTCCACCTGTAGTCCAGGGGTGTCAGAGAGGAGGAAACCACAGGGGACTACACTGCCCCTGAGAAGGGCAGAGTGTGGGGACAGGCCTTGGGGGAAGGCAGCACCCAGCTGAAATGCCAGGAGGGAAGGGTGACGGGTGTAGGGAGGAAGGGCCTCTTCCCACTCCCATTCCTGATGCTTCCCTTCAGGAGGAAGTCACAGCAGTGGGACTGCTCTTGGTGACCAGTGTGAGGCCCTGTGAGGCCTCACAGAATGGAGAAGCAGCCTCCTAAAGGTCTAGGCTTTGGAATTAGGGCATTTGGAACTAGAGCAGCTCCCCTGGCCTCTTTCCTTGGAGTAATGGGGCATGAAAAATGGCAGGAGACTTTGTTTCTCCCATCACTACTGGATGTGGGTACAAGTTCCTGGGAGCAAGTGCATCTTCCAACAGTCACTGATGCCCAAATGCTCAGTAAAAATAGCCTTTCCTCCCCAGCAGAATAAAGATGACTTTAAATCAGGTAAAAGGAGAACACAGGGGAAAGAAACTATTTAGAGTGAAAGAGACCTGTTGGGGATTGAAGTCTGTTACTCTGCTTCTGACTCAGGTCTTCCTCCTTCTGTGGCCCCATCTCTCCATGGCCTGTCCCTAGTGCCCCCAAGGTTCTGCTTGAAGGCTTATATCACAAGCTTCATGCGGTCCTGGCTTTGACCTTTCTGGAGATACTTCAGTCAGGTCTGGGCAGAAGAGAAAAGCATAAACTTCTGTTTCTTGCCAGATGCCCATGAATCTAGCCTCCAAGGATGGCTGATGTTTCTCTGCTTCTCTCAGCACCTTCCTGCTTCTGGGGAGTTCAGCTTGTTCCTTGTCTCATGGACTGTAATGGGCTCCATGGACTCCCCCTCAGAGCCAAACCTGGCAGTATGTACTCAGGGCATCATGAAATGCCACAAGCCCCAATCTCCTGTGGGGCAGGACTGAAGAGGGAAGCCGGAAGGGAGTGTGCTCCCTGCCCTGAGCCTTGGCCAGGGCTCCACTCAGCACCATAGCTGCACAGGGGGCTGGATTGAGGCCAAGGGCAAGCTGACCACCAAAGCTGGGTCTAGAGAGGGGGATTTGGAACAATTAGGGTCCCCAAATTTGTGTCCTTTGGAGTGGGTTGCCGTTTTCTTCTCTAGGGGATCTTTGCAACCCAGGGATCGAACCCAGGTCTCCTGCATTGTAGGCAGATTCCTTATTGTCTGAGCCCCCAGGGAAGCCCCTTCTTAATACGTAAGGCTCAGATTAGAGCCCCACCCAAAGCTCAGCCCATTGTCAATAATTATTGACAATAATTTTATATTGCAAATTTAATCAGAAAGTCCGCAAAGGCAAGTTTCTAAGCTACCAAAGTAAAGCAAGTTAACAGGAAACTCCCTTGGGCAGGGTCACTTGATGCAGTTCTTTCACATCTGGGTGGTTTCTCACTCCTGACACTGCATGGTGACTCCTGCAGTCATGGTGGAAACACTGTATGGTTTCTCACTCCTGACACTGCTGCATGGTGAGTATCTGTCCCCATCCTGAGATGTGCGAGGACCACCTCCTTCCCACACTCCCCGGAGCCCTTTACTTATCCTGTTTCTCCCCAGTCAATTCATGTCCAGACAGACATGGCTGTCTGCTCATGTCACCATATGTCCCTTTACTATCTTTTGTGCAGGAGCAGAAACCCCCTGGAGAAGAAGGGAAAACCATCTACTCCACGATCCAGTCCCAGGTACAGCTCTGGTTTCTAGAATCCACTCCATGCCTGTCCATGGGGGTTCCTAATGCCCCCCTAGAAACTCACACCCTTGAGTGGCAAAGTAAGGCCTTGGTGCTCCTGGAGTCTGGAAGACAGCTTGGCCTCTGTTGCATTACAGTGTTTGTATAGATGAGTGCTGTTCTAGAATGTCTTGACAGCTGAACAGGGCTGGGAAGTCTGACACAGACATCCTTTTCTCTTCCATGCTTGGTAGCAACGGTGGTCCAGTGGGAGGAGGAATCTTGTCAGGGGACTCAACTTCTGTTTTCTCTTCCTGATGCCCCCTGTACTTGGGGACTTTGTACTTTTTATTCTCACCCTTAACTATACCTGTTTTCAAGAGAGAATGCATCTGTGCTGTTCTTTTATCTAATTATGACTTAATAATAACATTTACTAAGCACTTAACATGCCATTTTCTTATTGAATCTCATAAAACAACCTCATGAAATAGGTCTAATAGAAAACTCATTTTGTAGATGAGGAAACAGACTCAGAGTTTAACTAAATGTGTTCAAGGCCACATAGCTCTGCTGTGACAAACCTGAGCCAAATGATTTTCAAGTTTTCTCTCTACCTCTGCCTACTTCATCTTTAACATTTTGGGGTTGTAGGACTTCATTCATAGACTAGAGAAGCAACCTCTAATATTGACTGCTAAAATGACTATTGATAACCCAGGTTGGGGCATTTTTTTCAAAAGAAATGCTGTCTCCTGGTGGCCAGTGATGAAAATTTCTGATAGAAATGACTTTTTTTTTCTTTTAAAGCTAAAACTTCAGGCAATAAACTCTTTAGCTTTGTGGCTAGGCTGCAGGGCAAAGGAAACTCTTAGGGAATGGTGATAAGCTTCAGAGGAAGATCAAGAAAAGAAGGAAGAGAAGAAAGGGAAGGGGAAGAGGACAAGGAGAGGCAATGCAGGGAGAGGAAGAGAGGAGAGAAGTGGAAGAGAAAGATGAAAGGAGGGAGGGAGGCACCCAACCACTCAGAGCCACTCTGGAATTCCCAAGCTGGGTGTTGCTTTCTCTTGTTCCCCTTAAGATGATGTGATTTGCTGATAGTGGGTCAGAGTGTGTCAAAGAGAGATGTAAGGACAATTTCTGGCTTCAGCCACTCTGAATTATAACAAGAGGAATTTAAATAAATGCAAGGGAAGAGCTCCTCTCAGACTGAGATGCTGGTGAGAATGAGATTTCTCCTCTGAGCAAAAAGAGGGTGGTTACCTGCCTTTGACAACACCTGGTTCAGATCCAGAGAGGGAAGGCATGATGTCAGAGGGAGCTATTGAGGTGCTGGAGAGAGAATCTTGAAAGTCTGAGGTTTAAATCCTGCTTCTACTGCATCGAAACATGTATATTACCTATAGTGAAACAGATCACCAGCCCAGGTTGGATGCATGAGACAAGTGCTTGGGCCTGGTGCACTGGGAAGACCCAGAGGGATCATGTGGAGAGGGAGGTGGGAGTGGGGATCGGGATGGGGAATACATGTAAATCCATGGCTGATTCATGTCAATGTATGACAAAACCCACTACAATATGTAAAGTAATTAGCCTCCAACTAATAAAAATAAATGAAAAAAATAAATAAATCCTGCTTCTATTGTGAGCAAACTGTCTGACTTGGGCTATTTACCCTTTTGGAGTATCATCTGTAGAATGGGGCAAATTATGATCATTCTTATTTTGTAGGAGTGTTATAAGGGTTAGGGGAGGATGCATATACAGAATAAGCACTCAGCAACTAACAGCTATCTTTAATGACAAAGCAGGACTAGCATTGAGGTTGTCTGACCTCCCGACTAGTCTAGGGTTCTTTTCACTAACATCTTGAGCTTCCATCTGGGGAAGATTGAGGGTGAGGAATGGAAGAGATAGATGCCCATCTCCCTAGGATTGTGCTGGATATATGCTTCTGAAATGGCTTTGTTTCTGTTTTCTTTAGCCTTCTGCTTCCACGTCACAAGATAATGCAAATACACTGTATTCATTAGTACAGGCTTCCTGGAAGGTAAGTCTTCTCTATGGGCTGCTGTTTATACAGATATGTATTTTGTCCATGCATATGCAGGTATGTGTTTGCAGAGGGTGTGTTGTGCGTCTGCATGGGTGTACTTCTAAGTGAGTTGTCTTCCACTGTATATATCTGAGTAGCTTGTGTGAAATGACTGTTTAAATGTTAATGGATCAACTAGAAATGCCTTTCTGGTTCCATTTGCAGAAAAAGAACAGTTCTGAGATTAGGAGGAGAGTTGGATTCTCTGTGAGTTTCTGTGAGGGGCAGTGGACCATCAAAGACAGAAAGGAGGTGCTTTGTGCAGAAGGCCCACAGAGTCCTCATTGGACCAGCTGAGGCCATGGTGAGAGATCCTGAAGAGGTTTTCAAGGCACGGGCATACAATCTACAGCTGGAGGAGTAGACTGGACTAAGAGGGACACAGTGTTGACTCCTAGAGAATCAAACAAAGGTTCTGGCCAGTCACCTGCTGGTGGTGGTCTCTAGACTGAGGTAACCCATCACAGTCCCCTTGGAACCTGCTCCAAGCTGAACTCATGGCTGTTATCTGTGCCTGGGACCACAAAGTAGGACATCTTAATGCCCCTGGTCATATTTCTACCTTGGAAGAGAAGGGGTGGGCAGAATGTTAATTCCAAGGCTGGAGTCACAGTATGAAGCCAAAACCTTGCCACTGTAGTCTGGAAGCTGGGAATCTGCCAAACTGTGGAAGTGTTGCGCTCATATGGGTCAAGGATCCTGTGTTTGTGTCAAGAGGAGGAGAGGTTTGGGAAGATTTTTAGATTTTTCATTCACTCTCCTTCTAATAAGTCATTAAGTCAACTTGGATTCTACTATGCATGTGTACTAAGTTGTTTCAGGCCTGTCTGACTCTGTGACCCTATGGACTATAGGGTCCTCTGACCATGGGATTCTCCAGGCAAGAATACTGGAGTGGGTTGCCGTGCCCTCCTTCAAGGGATCTTCTCAACCCAGGGATTGAACCTGCATCTCTAATGTCTCCTGTATTGGGAGGCAGGTTCTCTACCACTAGTGCCACCTGGGAAGCCCAGATTCCATGAGAGATATTTATATTTAAATTATGTTGTTGTTGTTTTGTTGTTAAATCATGTCTGCATCTTTTGTGACCCCATGAACTGCAGCCCACCAGGCTCATCTGTCCATGGGATTTATCAGGCAAGAATACTGGAGTGGGTTGCCATTTCCTTCTCCAGGGGATCTTCCCAGTCCAGGGATCAAATCCTCATCTCCTACATTGGCAGGCGGGTTCTTCACTGCTGAACCATGAGGGAAGCCCATACTTAAATTATACACTGTAGTTTATGAACATATAGTCACAGACACCATGATCATATGCTTTGGTATTAGGTTTTGAAAGCTCTGTATACTACTGAGAAAGCTTCTGAGTCCCCATGTCTCCAGTGTTTCACCGTGTTCAGGGTATGTGCTAGGACTGGTACTTAAGTGTGTGGCAAAATTGTTTACGCTAACCGTGTATATGTATGTTATGTGTTGAAAAGATACACAGTTTGAGGCAGTATTTGAATTAGATTTGTCTGAAGGATGTGTGTCTGTGTGGGTGCTGGAAATATGTGTATGTGTGGACTTCAGGGGTATGTGAGTGTGGGCTACTAAACTTTGACTCTGGTTCAGAAATATCCTGTCACAGGCAACTGTGTATTGTGCCTTCTTTGGAAACCATGAACAGCATTGTTTACTCTTGGGGTAGAAAATTCTAGACACTTCTGGGTGAGAAAACTTCAGGCACTTTCTGGGTTCTGAGTCTCCTTTGGGACCTCAGACCAGTTAAAAGTAAGACATTTCTTAACTTGAAGTTAAGTACTCTTTCCCCTCTGAAATTCCAGACTGGATCCAAGAAGGAGAACCACAGCCCGTCCTTCAATAAAACTATCTACGAAGAGGTAAGATTCTGGAATTCTTTCTGAATGGGTTTAGTGCTCACAGCATAGCTCTGAAGTCACATGTGAGAAAAGTCATCCATAGCATCTCAGAGTTGGAGGGATTTCAGGGATCTTCTAATGTGAATCTTCATTTTAGAGATGAGGAAGCAGAGGTTCAAGAAGAGCTATGGTCTAACCCAAGATCTTATCATATTTTGGGGATTTGACTCCTTTTGGGGAGATTGTATCTTTCCCCAATATTTATTTATTTATTTGGCCGCTCCAGGTCTTATTTATGGCATGTGGGATCCTCAATCTCCGCTGCTGCATGTGATATCTTTAGTTGCAACATATGAACTCTTAGTTGTGGCGTGTGGGATCTAGTTCCCTGACCAAGATTCAAACTCCAGCCTGCTGCATTGGGAGTGTGGAGTCTTAGCCACTGGACCACCAGGGAACTCCCCAAGACTGAGTTTTAAACTAGGGCTGTTCCCATACTGGTTTCCTGGCTGTGGGCCAGACACTGGACCTCTTTCCTTTCCATGGATATGTGTGTGTTGGTAAGTGGGAGGCAGAGAAGGGAGGATAAATGAATGTAAACAATTTCCCCAAGTTAGCAGGTAATTGGGCATCACTCCAGGACACATATAATCTTCAGCTGCTGCTAGGATGGACACTGCACAATGGTGACCATCGAGCCTGGTGGCTGGATTGATTCTCATCAAGCCTTTTAGGGAATGGAAAGTAGGCACTCAGTGTTTATTGGAAGTTTATTGTATATACATATGAATGGTAGCCTGCCAGTGACTTCATGTGCACTATCTCATTTAATCTTCACAGAATGCTATGAGGTAGTGTAATTATACTTCCCATTTATACCCAGAGAATTGAAGGCATGGAGAGCACCCTGCTCATCAGCCTCATATAACACCTGAGCTTCCACCTGTGGCCTGATAAAGATGTTGCCATGGGTCACAAGGGAGAGTGTGGATGGGTGCCCGCTGAAATTTCTGGCACTTGAGCTGCAGCCCCACATTAAAGCCAAATGGACAGTCAAGGTTTGTAGAGGACACTGCGTGGGCCAAGGCAAAGTGGGTCATGAAGAAGCATGGTGTGGTTAACAGCACTAGAAATGGAGCCAGAAGAACTGGATTCAAGCCCCTTACTTCTCACTAGTTGTTGACCTTGAGTTATTTCCCTTCCCAAACTGAGCTTCCTTCTGTTATGAATGATGAATGGGGATAATAATTCATAGCCCAAAGGGCTGTTATAAGGATCGTTTAGTGGGAGAGTCTGAAGTTCTTCTTTTCTTCTGCAGGTTGGAAAAAGAACTTCCAAAGCTGAGAACCCTGCTCGACTGAGTCGTAGGGAGCTGGAGAACTTCTGCATGTATTCCTAGTTGCCATGGCTGTTCTCACCTCTCTTAAAGCCCAACTTCTGCTTTGGGAATCAGCACAATGGATGATACCACATGAGTCTCTGCAGAGTGGTTCCTAGTCTGGAGACGATATAAGAGTTTGTGCGTGGTCTATATTTGTTTTGAAAATGATTTCTTTTTTTTTTAACATTACTTTTATTTTTTTAAAATATAAATTTATTTATTTGAAAATGATTTCTAACAGCTGCTTTAAAAGCAAGGCTGTTAAGTAACATCTCAACTCACAGACCAGACAAGAACAGATAGAGATGTTGGGTAGTTTCCAAAAGACGACACAGCATGTCCAAGTGCTGGTCATCTCCAAGTGCTATGTAAATGTGGTGTTACTATCACATTAAGATTCTGTTTCCCTGGTTTTCCCCTGGTGACGCATCTTCACTCCTCCCTAATCAATGATGACCACATTTCTAGACCCTTCTTTGCCCAGACTCATCCTCCAAAAAGGAAGGAAAGATAATGGGGGCTCAGAGGAGAAGAAAGAGGTCCCTCTGTGAAGGTATACTAAATAGCCCTAAGGCACTGGCAAGTTCTCCAAGGAGGACAGGCCTGGGCTATACTCAAATACAGAGGAAAAACTTCCCCACTACATATTAAACTTTACCTCTAGCCATCTGGTCACAAAGGGATGTGGGCAGGAGCAAGAGTAGATAATGCAAATCAAGCCCATCGCTGAGTGGAAAAATCACCCAGAGTCCATGCCATCCTAATAATCGGGCAGTGGAAGCAACTTTGCCTACAGAATGATGTTTGATTTATACAAACACATTATTAAACATCTATTTTGGCTTCTTTACACATTCCTCACTATTAGAAACAGTGTCATTTAAGTTCTGAGTCCTGATGCTCCCCATGGCAAATGCTGGAAGGAGGACTCAGGCAGCTGAGCAGTTAGGAACCAGGCACCTTGCTGGGCTCCCCTGAGCCTTCAAGCCAGACCCTTCCACAAGACTGTGGGGAGCAGGCTGAAAGTCTGGCTGAGCTCAGGAAAGGGGGAATTGGAAGAGGGCCTGGTCAGAGACCCCAACAGGTAACATTGCATGGAGCCTGATTCTTCAACTGCCCCACTGTGTTTAAGGTATGAATTTAATATAGATCTGTGCTATTACTTAAAGGCAATCTAAATTTCTTTTCTGAAATTTAGGATAGAAAATGGAAATGGATCTCTTCCCTACTCTGTACTTTTCCTCTCCCAGCCAAAGGGCACTTGTGGGCCATCAATAAACACACGCTGTTTAACTCCTGCTGGAGAGGAGTCTGGACTCCTCGTGAACTAGTTGTCTCCTAGCCTTGTTCACACTGGAACAGCAGATTCTAGGGTACCCAGATCCCAGCGCCCACTTAGTCTTGGGGGATAGCCACTTGCTTATGCCCCTCGGATCCTTCTCCCCTGTGGGTGTGTGATTGGTCAAGTTAGCTTCTTCCTGGAGACTAGTCGATAGACCACATCTGGGAGAAAGTATCGGGGTAAAAATTGGAGAATGTAAAAGGATGGGGAGAGGATCCAACGCAGTTGTGGGCAGCTGAGCAACTGAGTCAGGAGTTTCATGAGAAGAAGGAGTAGCAAATTATAGGGGTCATAGCAATTCAGATGAACAGCAGAGATGCTAACCATTGCCTACTGCTGGCCTTTTACATTTCTTAAGTTGCATAGATA
Organism: Dama dama; assembly: GCF_033118175.1. Lineage (NCBI taxonomy): Eukaryota > Metazoa > Chordata > Mammalia > Artiodactyla > Cervidae > Dama > Dama dama. Next base: position 10,451,121 of record NC_083700.1, read on the forward strand.
TTGAACTGGGCAGAGTCATTTAAGGAGCAAAAGAGATTCTATAGGTCCAGCAACTTCAGGGATGCTCTATTCTGGAATGTAATAATGATTATCATTATCATCTAATATATTTTTGTTGAACTCTGTGATAATGCCTTAAAAAGATAATTATCTATGCAATTACCAACCAATGAACAAAGCAGTAAATAAGTTCCTGCTGTGTATGAAGCACTGCTTGGCTCCCCAGGAGTACCCACTGCAGGCCACAGATGACACTCTGATTCCACAGACCGTGTGCTGGGGCAGATGACAGTGGAAGCACAGTATTAAAAAACACAAATGGGCCACAAAGCACATGTAACACAAGTGCACACAAGAGTATCACGAATGTTAAGTCAAGAGAAGTGTAACTTATAGGCAGGGAGACAGGATGGAGGCGACTGTTTGGGGGAGAAGAGAGCTATGGCTCATATACATCTGGACATGACAATAAGGAGGAAAATTCTTTTCGGGTAAATATGGGAATCTTATACAGAAGGGACATTTTAAATGCTTCAGTTCAGTCCAGTCGCTCAGTCGTGTCCAACTCTTTGTGACCCCATGAACGGCAGCACGCCAGGCCTCCCTGTCCATTACCAACTCCCAGAGTCCATCCAAACCCATGTCCATTGTGTCAGTGATGCCATCCAACCATCTCATCCCCTGTCGTCTCCTTCTCCTCCTGCCCTCAATCTTCCCCAGCATCAGGGTCTTTTCAAATGAGTCAGCTCTCTGCATCAGGTGGCCAAAGTATTGGAGTTTCAGCTTCAACATCAGTCCTTCCGATGAACACCCAGGACTGATCTCCTTTAGGATGGACTGGTTGGATCTCCTTGCAGTCCAAGGGACTCTCAAGAGTCTTCTCCAACAACACAGTTCAAAAGCATCAATTCTTCGGTGCTCAGCTTTCTTTATAGTCCAACTCTCACATCCATGCATGACTACTGGAAAAACCATAGCCTTGACTAGACAGATCTTTGTTGGCAAAGTAATGTCTCTGTTTTTTAATATGCTGTCTAGGTTGGTCATAACTTTCCTTCCCAGGAGTAAGCGTCTTTTAATTTCATGGCTGCAGTCACAATCTGCAGTGATTTTGGAGCCCAGAAAAATTAAGTCAGCCACTGTTTCCCCATCTGTTTGTCACGAAGTGATGGGACCGGATGCCATGATCTTAATTTTCTGAATGTTGAGCTTTAAGCCAACTTTTTCACACTCTTCTTTCACTTTCATCAAGAGACTCTTTAGTTCTTCACTTTCTGCTATAAGGGTGGTATCATTTGCATATCTGAGGTTATTGATACTTCTCCCAGCAATCTTGATTCCAACTTGTGCTTCCTCCAGCCCAGCATTTCTCATGATGTTCTCTGCATATAAGTTAAACAAGCAGGGTGACAACATACAGCCTTGACATACTCCTTTTCCTATTTGAAAACAGTCTGTTGTTCCATGTCCAGTTCTAACTGTTACTCCCTGACCTGTATACAGGTTTCTCAAGAGGCAGGTCAGGTGGTCTGGTACCCCCATCTCTTCCAGAATTTTCCACAGTTTATTGTGATCCACAGAGTCAAAGGTTTTGGCATAGTCAATAAAACAGAAATAGATGTTTTTCTGGAACTCTCTTGCTTTTTCCATGATCCAGCAGATGTTGGCAATTTGATCTCTTGTTCCTCTGCCTTTTCTAAAACCAGCTTGAACATTTGGAAGTTCCTGGTTCACATACTGCTGAAGCCTGGCTTGGAGAATTTTGAGCATTACTTTACTAGTGTGTGAGATGAATGCAATTGTGCTGTAGTTTGAGCATTCTTTTGCATTGCCTTTCTTTGGGATTGGAATGAAAACTGACCTTTTCCAGTCCTGTGGCCACTGCTGAGTTTTCCAAATTTGCTGACATATAGAATGCAGCACTTTCACAGCATCATCTTTTAGGATTGAAATAGCTCAACTGGAATTCCATTGCTTTTAAACGCTTAAAAATACATAAAAAGAATAATGTGAAAGTGAAAGCTGCTCAGTCGCGTCCAACTCTTTGCGACCCCGTGGACTTTTCCAGGCCAGAATACTGGAGTGGGTAGCCTTTTCTTTTCCAGGGAATCTCCCCAACCCAGGGATCAAACCCAGGTCTCCTGCTTTGTAGGCAGATTCTTTACCAGCTGAGCCACAAAGGAAGCCCAAGAATACTGGTTAAAAAGAGTAATACACACAAATGGTTTAAAAAATCCAGCAGTACAAAATATATGCAATAAAAAAAATCCCCAAACCAACCCAGCTTCCTCCCAGAGGCAGCCACTGATAATTTTTTTGTATTTCCTTTCAGAATTGTTCTTTATGTAAACATACAGCTATCTATTTCTTTTTTATTCAACTGGTGACATATGATACACACTTTCCAGGACTTTGTTCTGTCCATCAAATGACGTATCTTAGAGCTCCTTCTTATTAACACATGTTAGTCTCTACTTTCCTTCTTTAAAAAAGTGGCAGGCCTTGCCATTGCAAGAATACACTTTCATGTGTTTAATCAGACTCCTACTAAATGGACCCTTAGGTTATTTCTATTCTTTTATTTAAAAAAATACTACAGTGGTCATGATTTCACCTAGATCTTTGAGTTCATAAGAGAGATTATCTGTTAGATTTATCTTAGCAGCTGTTTATAGGACCACGTGGAGATCCTGGTCCTCTTTGACGACATGACAAGCCTTGGCAGAGTTTTGAGGCATGCATCTGAGCTGAGAGGTTGTACTATATGAGCATAGAAGGAGACAAACGGAGCCCAGAGGCTGTCTGATCTGTTGATGGATTTGGGAAGTAATGAGGTGTGAGAAAAAGAGGAGGCCCAAATCCAGGCGTATCTGAGACAATGAAGGAAATTCTGAAGTTCTTCTGTCTGCAGGGGCCCGGGCCTTATTAGGTCTAGCAGCCTCTCCAACCTCACTGAGGGAGGTAGCTGCTTTTCTTTTCAGGGGACATTTTCATAGGTAGGTATTTCAGGAGACTCAAGGTCATTCTGTTGTGGTGGTGGCACAACCTGTGAGCCAAAACACACACAAGGATATGGTTAATAAAGCCTGGAAGTTACCAGTTTTCTCAACCTTGTGCTGGGAGGAGAGAGGAGGGTGAGGTCAGGCTATGAATGGTCCATCCTCTAGAAGTAAGGTCATATGGATTGGCGTAAGGATGGAGCAATCATTCAAGCTGATGATAAGCATTTATGGAAAATCTCCTAATGGTAAGCGCCATGTGCCAGGCTCTCTGGAAGGGAGATTTAGGACAGTTTTGTGCAACAAGTTGAGGGGGTTCATAAGTGACAATAAAAGGCCTTGCTCTCAAGAAGCTACAGTTTGGGATCCCAATCTTCACCCTAGTGAGAGAAACATTTATATAAAGATAAATCAAGTTTTAGAGGTTGAGTTCCATAGTAATAGTCCAAACTATTAGACCTTCATGTTCCAAGGGTTCTGGGAATCCCTTGTTTGTAAATGTTCAGGAAAGGCTCAAAAGAGCAGATGAGACATGAGCTGATGCAGAGGGAAGGTCTGTTGTTCTTTAGTCGCTAAGTCGTGTCCATTCTTTGGCCACCCCATGGGCTGTAGCCTGCCAGGCTCCTCTGTTCATGGGGTTTTCTAGGCAAGAATACTGGAGAGGGTTTCCATTTCCTCCTCCAGGGAATCTTCCCAACCAAGGGATCATACCTGAGTCTCCTGCATTGTAGGTGAATTCTTTATCACTGAGCCACCTGGGAAGCCCAGAGAGGAGGTTACGTACCAGCCATAGCTTGGGAATAGCACAACCTTCTTTGAGATATCATGCAGATACAAGCGTCAGAAAATAATAACTAAAGAAGGCTTGAGGATTTCTTGATCAAGTGGGAAATAGTGGCTTTAGGAAACCCAGAATGAGGATTCTTGAAAATTCTGATGGTAAAGAATAAATTCTATCTGGAGGTTGGCTCAGGAAATGCATTGATTTTTTCACTTGTATTGTGGGTGAGGGTGGTTTTAGGGATCTTAAGTTCCTGGAGTGGTGTAGGAGTCATTTAGGACTGACCAAACAAAGGGGGTCTCATGACCTGTCTGAAACTCGGAGCAGGGACTGATGTCCATGACTTTAAGATTGACTAGTATTGACCCAAACACAAAGGACCAGGCCCAAGCAGCTTTGGGAATGTAGTGAATAATACAGATTTGGCTTCAAGGCCAAAGATAAAGTTCTTAGCTGATTAAACATTAGGCCATGCTCTAGAAATCAGGACATGAGGCAGAAGATGGTTAAATCAAACTATACAGTTGCATGAGTGTTTACCAAGCAAATTTATCAGTCTTTTAAGGTCTAGCCCAAATTATTTTTTCCATGAAGTCATTCCTGTCTACCTCTGTGCAGTGCTATCTACCATTTCCAGTGTATGAAAAACCCTTGGGAATTGCATACATAATATGTAGTCACATAGAATATTTTCTCTCCCCATCCAGGTTAGTAAATCACTCCAACTCTCCTACATCAAAGATAGATAATATAACAAGTCTTAAAAGTCAAGGCTAGTGCCTTAAATATATCTGAATCCCCAGAGCACTCAGCCCAGTTCTGGGCAAACAAAAGGTATTGAATAAATATCTACTGTTTGATTCATCAACTATAGAGAAGGAGCATAACTGAAAAACTTGGAGAGCTAAAAAAAAAATATATATATATATATATTATTTGAACATTTTACAGGAAGGGAATTCTGGGGGAGACTTGAAAGCAAAAGTATGAATGGGCCCAGTGTTTTCAGGAAAGTGAAAGAGGAGAAGACAGCCAGATTCACATCAAAGTTAATTGTTTAAGAGTTTTCAGGATTAATAAAATACTCTGTGTTTCCTAACCACTTGCTGTGTACTTAGGCAAACTTAATTTCCTCAATCTCAGCTTCTCTGGCTATAAAATTTGCATGATAACACACTTACAAAGGCCTTATAAGGATAAGATGAGACTATGTTTGTCAATGTTTTGTAAACTATTAAAGTTTATATAAACTTATTATTAATGGGAATTTCTATGCTTAGGGCTCAGTCACTCAGTTGTGTCCGACTCTTTGTGACCCCAGGGATAATAGCCCACCAGGCTCCTCTGTCCATTGGATTCTCCAGCCAAGAAGGCTGGAGTGGGTTGCCATTTCCTTCTCCATTTCTATGCTTAAGGGATCTTTTAACACTATAATGAAATCAATGTGCTGTAATTAATAGCACATTTTCAAAAAAATCTTGACATTATACTGTTGGTTATATTCCAATTGTTTTGGAAAGTTTCCATTTTGATGGATGAGAGAGAGATTTAGAAACATATATGGACCATATAGTGTTTGTGTTTACAGACTCTCATTCTCATCAGTGTTAAGACCAATCAATATAAGATACTGTTAAATTAATTAGAAATGTTCAGCTTTTGGCTGCATAGATGTAAATCAGGAATAATTCTTTCAATATCTCTATGGACCAAGGAGTGTGTCAGGGGGTGCACAGTGGGTGGAGCTTAAGTTCCTCTGCTTTCAGTTAAAATGGTCTGGGCCTCACTTTATGGACCTCAGGATACAGAGAAAATTGTTCTCACCTTCTGAGGTTTCTGTATAGAGCAGTAGACTGTGGCTGAATTCTCTTTCTTCTGAGGAACTGGAGTCTTTCCCTGTAACAGATCAACACCAGGCTGTTCATAATCACCCAAAGAGAGTTTTCCTGAGATTCACCCTCAGTCTTTGAGGTGAAGGAACACCTCACCAGGTTCTGATTTCACATAGAGGGTGGGACTGCCTAAGTGCAGTGGAGACAGCACCTCTGTTTTCCCAGCACCTCTCTTATTTATGGCACAAGATTGGGAGCTGAGGGATGGGTTTCTTTGCTTTGAGGATCCCTGAGGTTGGTAAACATGGATAGAATCACAATTCTCTATCCATGCACTGCTATGCCTGTCCCCCAGTTTGGAGGGATTAGCCTTCCAGGATATTGGATGGTCCTAGAAGGGAAGGGCGAGGGAAGGTGTACTGATCAAAAGAGCTCACCTGCAAGTTAAGGAACACTTGTGTGTACACCGTTTCCCCTTCAACCACAAGGGCTGGTGCCATGTTATCTGGAGTGACGAGATCATACTCTGCTTGGTCCTCAGAGTCCGAGTCAAGTCTGGCGTCCTCCTGAGTGACCGAGTCACACATCTGGTCTCTTCCATTGATGGGCTGGTGCATCCCTGTCCTCTCCTCATCCTCCTCAGTTGTTCCATTGCTGTCAGAGCTGCTGTCGGAGGCATGCCTGACAGCCTTAGGGAAAGTGTCCAGCTTCTCACACCCTTGGGAAAGCATGAAGTATGGTGTGTGTCCAGCAGTGGGCTCTGGAACACATTGTTCAGGATTGGTAAAGGATGTACCAGCACCCCCTCTCTCTCGCTTTGCTCTGACTCCTATCCCAGATGAGGCCTAGAGAACTGGAGGAGAAGGAAAGTTTTCCTGTCTTCCCTCATGGGGCTCCATTCCCCTCCCCCCTCCTCCTTTCTTTCAAGTGCTCACTTATTCATTCATTTGATAAACATTCTTTGAGTGTGACATGTGATGGACTTAGCAGCTCTCAGTGAGCAGTATTCTGGGGAAACATAAAGGTGAATTAGACCTGGTGTTGAAGGAGTACACTGTCTAGCTGGGAGTCAGGTACATACATAAATCAAATTATGTAAGGCCAACTCTGACAATGTCATAGGAAAACTATGAGAAAAGCGCATGAGTGAGAGGACATAGTCTCCAGGTCGGAAGCAGAGAAGAGCTTATGAAAGGACTGAATTAAGGTGGGCCTTCACACTGGGACTTTGATGAGTGAAAGTGTATTCTTGGTGGAGAGAACAGCATGACTAAAGGCAGGTATGAAACTTGAGGCACCCTCTCTTTTGGAAAAGGATGATATTTAAAATATTTAGCAACCACCTGGTTTGGGCATAGGACAATCAGAATGGGTGGCTGCTATAAACAACTGGGTGGACCTCTACTGCCTTTGGGGCATATCAATCAACCCATTTGATCTACATGTAGAATAATAATGGCTTATACTTTTTAGGTGCCAACTGTATGTCAGGCACTGTTCTAAAAATAATGCTTTTCATGAATAAATTCATTCATTCTGCATAAAACCCTATTAAACATAGATAATAAATATCCTTATTTATGTTTCACAGATGAAAAAACAGAGCACATTAAGGTTGAATATTTGCCCAAGTTTAAGTGGGAGGGCCAGGATTTGAATGCAGGTAGTCTGACCCCTGGTGTTCTTACCTGCTACTCAATACTGCCCCCTATGAGTTTTACATAGGAAAAAAGTAGACTAAAGGCGACCTGGCCAGATATTGAGTGATAATAGTACTTATCTACCTGGGGAGCCAGGTAGTGCTAGTGGTAAAGAATGTGTCTGCCAGTGCAGGAGACACAAGAGATGCAGGTTCTATCCCGGGGTCAGGAAGATCGCCTGGAGAAGGAAATGGCAAGCCACTCCAGTATTCTTGCCTGGAGAATCCCATGGACAGAGGAAGCCTGGTGAGCTACAGTCCATGGGTTCACAAAGAGTTGGATATGTCTGAGCCTCCCTGCCCCGACACACAAAGTTATCTCCTATTGAAAGGTTGTTGCTGAATGATAAGACGCGGGATTCTTGGCCTCCGGAGGAGATGAATTCAATCCGGGGCCAGAGGCGAGGCTGGATTGCTCAGAGCTTTTGTGTAATAAAGTTTTATTAAAGTATAAAGGAGATAGAGAAAGCTTCTGACATAGGCATCAGAAGGGGGCAAAAGAGTACCCCTTTGCTAGTATTAGCAATGGAGTTATATACTCTCCAATGAATCCAAAGAATGTCTGGAGGTTGTAAAGACCTCACAAGACCTACTCCCATAATTTACATTTTAAGATAACAGAGTTGGCCAGAAGGTTTAATCCAAAGATTGTCCTCAGGCAGGATACATTCTTGTAAAGACCAGACCTACTCCCATAATTTATGTTTTAAGATAACAGAATTTGCCAGAGGGTTTAATCCAAAGAGTGTCCTCAGGCAGGATACATTATTGTTATATAGTCACTCACAATCTGTTAATGAAAAGAAAGGAATGTTGTAAAACTTAGAATGGCACCAGATAATTCATCCCTGGCCATAAAACGATTGACTTGAATCTTGTAGAAGGGCAGATTACCAACAAATAGTTTTGTTTACATAGATTAGGGGAAAAATACCGGAGTAAGTAGGTTGAGCCATTTGGCAGAACCAACTTGAAGATAGAGTCATAGCTTAAGACAACATTTCCATAAGAAAAAGAAATGTATTGGTTAACTCAAGGTTTGAGAGTAGTTAGCTTCAGGTGAAACCAGGTGTCATGGCAACACAGCATTTTAAGAGAAACCTCCTTTTAAATTTGTATAGAGAAGAAAAAATATCACTGATTTGTTTCCTTCTGCCACTTAAGAGAGATAAAAATATCTGGCACTTGCAGCCTCTTTCCTCCGTTTGGAGACCCCTGGCCCTCCTGCCTGTTACCCTCTCACTATTGAGTGCATACTGTGGACTCCCTGCTGTCCCTTGCAGTCCTCACAGCAACACTAAGAGGTTGGTGCCCTCATTTTGCAAAGTAAGGAAACTAAGGTTTAGAGACTGAAATGCCCAAGATCACTAAAAAGGAGGAGAGCTAAGATTGAAAGACAGTATTATCTGAACTCAGGCCTTTTACACTGGTGGTCCAGTGGTTAAGAATCCGTCTTCCAACCGGGGGATGCAGGTTGGATCTCTGGTCGGGAAACTAAGATCCCACAGGCCGCAGGGCAACTAAGCCTGTACACCGCAGCTCCTGAGCCCATGCTCCTCAACTAGAGAGCCTGTCTACCACAAACCACAGAGCCCACATGTTCTGGAGCCCGTGCCACAGCTAGAGAGAAGCCTGTGTGCCACAACGAAGATCCAGCATCTGCAACTAAGACCTAATGCAGCCAAAAATAAATACATAAATAAATATTAAAGAATTTATACACATGACCACTAGGTTATCTTGCCTTTTGAGTAACAGAAAAAGACCACAAGGAGCCATTGATGGTTATACAACAGTCATAATTGAGCTTTGCAAAGTGGCATCAGAAGGACTAAAAAGGAGAAAATCTGGAGACGGAATAGCTAGTTAGGAAACTATTATAATATTTTAGAGAAGAAGTTACAAGCATGGGAATGTCTATTAATAAAGACTTATTAAGGTATATCTGTAGAATGGAATAAATGAGAGTCAGTCTTAATCTACAATTAGATTTAAAAAAGCAGACTCAGAAAAATGTGATGGATTACTCTCGCATATGTGATCAAAGGAAAAAATATACAGCTTGTAAATGCATGAAAATGCTCTCAAAGGATGTAAACATACATATATCTTAACAATAGAGGTCTTTTCAGGGAAATACCTGGTCATTGGGATTTAGGAGAGGATTATATTTAATTTTTTCCATGTGAATATTTGACTTTTCAATTAAAAAAATCTATTCAATAAAACAAAAAATTGGTCACAGTATGAACTCAGGCAGTGGCAGAGTCTTTAGAGAAAAGGAAGCTGAAGAGACAATGGAGAAGTGAAAGAAGCAGGACTTGGGCACTGAGGAGAGGCGCTGGGGGGGGCGGGGCAGGAGGGGCATGGATGCCAGCGGTGTCCCCAGTACTTTCTCTGTCTTCCTCTTGTGCCCAGGATGCCTAGGAAGGAGAGTTCAGGCTAGTGGAGACCAGGGTCTGTCCTGCCAGCTCTCAGGAGGAAGCTGGTGGGAATCTCCAAAGTCCAGATTTATTTCCATTTCTTGCCCCTTTTTTCTTGGTTACATTTTCCTATCAGAAAAGGCTACACTGAGCCCTTGGCTCCCCCCAGCAGGCCCTCCTCCTATTCTACCTCCTTGGGGCATCCCCTCCATGAGAAGTGACACAGGGATTTTTAAAAGAAGGGTTTGACTGAGTGGTCAGGGTTTGGGGATTCCTTAGAACTCCAGAGCTCCAGAGTTCAAGGTGGCAATTTAGAACACTGAGATTCCAGAGTGGGAGAGTAGGGTGAAGGCATCTCAGCTCTCCATCCCAAAGCTCAGCAGAACAGCTCCACTTTTACATGCATTGTGCTTTTGGGGTGTTGCATAATATTTTGTTTGAAGAAAGCATTCCTTAGCTTTATCAAAAATTGGAAAACCACTGCCTCAGTAATACTCTTGGGTAATAGGTAACTAGAAAGTCTTATGTTTTAATTTTGCTTCTGTCACAGATTTACTATTGCATCTGGTCTTTGTTTCTCCATTCTTGGAGTAGAGCCAATAGCTTCATCCTCATCATGGGGCACACTGCAGTAATGACAGTCAGTGCCTGAGGAATCCTAGATATCCCAGAGGACAGACTACTTCTCCTAGCTCTGGTTACCATCTTTCAGGAGTCCAGCCTCCTTGTGTCTTTTGTTCTCCAAATCACCTTCCTTTAACACATTGCTTCTCAAACTTTAACAGTCTTGTGATTCACCTACAGATCTTGTTAAAATACAGATTCATGTTCAGAATTATGGGGTGGTAATGAGGTACCATTACACGCCAGTCAGGATGGCTGCTATCCAAAAGTCTACAAGCAATAAATGCTGGAGAGGGTGTGGAGAAAAGGGAACCCTCTTACACTGTTGGTGGGAATGCAAACTAGTACAGCCGCTATGGAAAACAGTGTGGAGATTTCTTAAAAAACTGGAAATAGAACTGCCATATGACCCAGCAATCCCACTTCTGGGCATACACACTGAGGAAACCAGATCTGAAAGAGACACGTGCACCCCAATGTTCATCGCAGCACTGTTTATAATAGCCAGGACATGGAAGCAACCTAGATGCCCATCAGCAGATGAATGGATAAGGAAGCTGTGGTACATATACACCATGGAATATTACTCAGCCATTAAAAAGAATTCATTTGAACCAGTCCTAATGAGATGGATGAAGCTGGAGCCCATTATACAGAGTGAAGTAAGCCAGAAAGATAAAGAACATTACAGCATACTGACACATGTATATGGAATTTAGAAAGGTGATAATGATAACCCTATATGCAGAACAGAAAAAGAGACACAGAAATACAGAACAGACTTTTGAACTTTGTGGGAGAATGTGAGGGTGGGATATTTCAAAAGAACAGCATGTATACTATCTATGGTGAAACAGATCACCAGCCCAGGTGGGATGCACGAGACAAGTGCTCCGGCCTGGTGCACTGGGAAGACCCAGAGGAATCGGGTGGAGAGGGAGGTGGGAGGGGGGATTGGGATTGGGAATACATGTAAATCCATGGCTGATTCATATTAATGTATGACAAAACCCACTGGAAAAAAAAAAATAAAAATAAAATTAAAAAAAAAAAAAGAATTATGGGGTGGTGCCCAAGATTTGCATTTCTAACAAGCTCTTGGGGATACTCATGTTGCTGGTCACACGTGCAGATCACACTCTGAGTAGCCATGTTCTGGAGCTTCTATGTGGCCTGGGACCCCATAGCCTGTGTCATTGGTGACACATTACCTGGTGTGTCAACTGACGTCTCAGCTTGACTGGAACTGAAAGCTGCGGCTGAACCTGGAAAACCAAGTTAGAGAAGAAGTGTCAATCAGGCTGTGAGAAGAGAGAGTTTCTGATTTAGTGAGAGTCAGAGGAGAGGGAGAGAGATTTCTGAAGATGTAGACAGGGAAAAGGCTTTTGGGAGGAGGGTGAACCCTGATGTGAGTACAAGCCCACAGGAAAGGATGGCCAGAGTCTAGGGTCATTTTCAGCTGAGGAGAATGCTCTGGGGCCTCCTGCCATCTCTCTGGAAGGGAGAGCTATGATCCCTCTGTGGTTGCCACTTATCAGTTTGGTTTGCTGACTCACAGTAATTCTTCCAGGGGCCCTGTGTTCTAACCAATCTGTTCTTCCTGGAAACTACTCCATCTCCCTTCAATATTCCAGAAAGAGCTGCCAATCACAAAAGTTCATCCTATTGGCCACAGTGATTAGTCCAAGCAACAGTCACATGACTTAAGTGGAGCCAATCAGGTTTCTAAGGTTCTTCAAATTGGAGTTGGTGGGGAAACATCTTTCTCTCCTTCCTGGTGTCTGAACTACCAGTACATGTGAGTCTGGAGTACAAGCTGCTCTGTTTTGGTACATTCTACCCATCCTGCCCTTCAGTTGGCTGAAGAAAGAGAGCTAAGCTGGCTCAAAGGGAAAAATAGGGATGAAATATGGAGCACTCTAGTGACTTTTGAGTCTCTGGTGACGTTTGTCTCTAGGCCAGCTCTTCCCTTCTTTCCCCAAAGATTGACCATATAAGCCCAAAGATAACAACTCACTCCCCTTGCACTTCACGTCACCCTTTTTTGTCTAAGTTAGTTTGAATTGGGTTTCAATTATTTGCAACTAAAGAGTCCCCACTGACACCCCTCCCTGATCACTCTGAGAAGAAATGAGGTTTGAGAGAGAAGGGGTAGAAGGGGATTATAAGAGGACAAGGACGTCTCCAAAGGTCCCAAGGAAATGGCCTAGTGCTGGCAGATGTCATTGATGTCAGAAACTCACATCGTCTTTTTTGCTTCCAAAAGCACCAGCCAGAGATCCCAAAGCCCAGAAGGATGAAAAGAACCACCAGGGAGAGCCCGATCCAAAACTCTGTGCTTCTCTCAGGTCCTGTGAAGAGGAAATGGGGGATATTAGTATAAGTAATAAGAAGAGAGTTAGGGCAAACTGTGGACAGAACAGAATGGCCATCCTACCTGCCTCTTAAAACCCCACACTATTGCAGAATATATTCCTTTTCATTCATTCATTCTACAACTGTTTACTGAGCAGTCATCCTCTAAGCAAGAAATTATAACAGTAAGGCAGGTACCACCCCTGGATAGAGAGGTTTATGGCTTGTCTAGTGTCACAGAGAACCTGAGCTGGGATTTGAATGCAGGCTGCCAGACTCTAAAACACCCTTATCCATCGTATCACTGCCCTTCTCTAAAAGTGGCATAAGGAGAATTCTAGGTAGTGAGTCCAGATTACTATTGATCAGGGCTCTAAACCCATTTGCCAGTCACAGCCTGACTCAGCATTTTCACATCCTGGGTGACCTTTGTTTTTCTCCCCTCTACTTCTTGCTAGGGAAGAGCAGAGCATAGAATGCAGAATCTCAATCCTGCTTTTGCTGTGTGATCTTGGTTAGTACGACTGAGGAATTAAGCTATTTAATTTAAATTAATTAAAATTAAAATTTAAAAAGTTACTCAATTCCTAATCGAAAAACTGTTGAGTATATTTAGAACAAGTTGGATATAAATATATTTTTTCAATGACAAATTTTATGAAATCTGAATACAGATCAAGTACTTCCCATGAGAAGAGAAGTACTTCATTGAGATGTGCCATAAGGGTAAAGCACATCTTGGATTTCAAAGGCTTCATACGAACTGAAATGCAAATTATGTCATGAATAATTCTTTGTATTGATTACATGTTGAAGGATGATATTTTGGATATCTTGGGTAAAATAAAATATATGATTAAAATTAATTTTACCTTTGTTTTTGCCTTTTCTATATGACTTAAAAATTTAAATTACCTATGTGACTTCTGTTATATTTCTATTGGCATGTGCTGCTCTAAAGACTCTCACTCTGCTTGCTGCACTTCATAAAGAACCGCTCAGAAGGAAAACTCTTAGGTCCAAGGACCCAAGGCTCTGAGGTCTGGCTGAACAGAGATGGGGAGCAACCTGGACAGAGGTCCCTAGAAAGAAACTGCCAGGAGCTGTTGCTGACAGGGTTGCTGGCCGTGCAGTTGAAGTTGGGGTGTTTTTCTCCACTTCTCCAGGAGATGCTGAGGTGAGCTCCCCCTTGGGAAATGACAGCTCCTTTAGGCAGAGGTGTCCATTCATATGTCACATTGTGTCCACTGTCCTCCACTGAGCATGTCAGGCTGATCTTGCAGATGCCGTCCTTTGTGAGCCCAAGGCTCCTTGTGACTTTTGGCTTCTTCAGCCTCTCTGTGTGAGGAGAAAGGCAGACCAGCTTTGGAGTCAGGCCCACACACTGGGCAGGGACCATTCAAAATATATTCATTAAGTTGTGCATTGACACTGCCTTAGGGCTGGGAAGGTTCACCTGGCCTTTCCTTTGGTTGCTATGAAATCTCAGCTTATCACTTGATGATCAGATATGTGAAGTGAAGTGAAGTCGCTCAGTCGTGTCTGACTCTTTGCGACCCCATGGACTGTAGCCTACCAGGCTCCTCCGTCCATGGGATTCTCCAGGCAAGAATACTGGAGTGGGTTGCCATTTCCTTCTCCAGGGAATCTTCCCGACCCAGGGATTGAACCCAGGTCTCCCACATTGTAGGCAGGCACTTTAACCTCTGAACCACCAGGGAAGCCCATGTATAGAAGAGTTAATGAAAGGTGAAAAGACATACTATAAAAGACATCATTCTATATGGTATACTGTGAAGAACAAGCAAACCAATCAGTGCAGATAAGCACAATGCTTCTACCTGCCCTGAGATCCTCCAAGGCTTACATTCTGAGGTCCCATCATCTAATTTGTTTGCTTACATGAGATAAGGAATATAGAAAGGAGAGCAGAGCACTGTCGCAGAGTAAGCACTTAATAAATACTAGCAATTTTAAAAGCAACATATGGCTGGCACACTTTGTTCCCAGTTTCTTATTCCTTTTACTTGATTTTCTTCCTGGTTCTTTGATATTTGAGTAACAGTAGGCAACAATAGCTGTGAACTAGCTGACTTACATATTTTAACAGGATCATGGATTGTGACTACTTTCCCAAGTACTGAGACATCAACACGCCCAGGCAGGAAATAGGTTGACCATGTCTGAATGGTACAGGTGAAGGAGCTGGCAAATATAAATTATACAAACTGTCCAGCAAAGCTCCAGTGAAGCCCAAGGTGGAGGAGGGAGACTCTGAGTTCTGTCCTTCACACTTAGGGAAGCTGAGTACCCTTCCAAGCTCTTGGAGCTCACAGGATGTTAAAGACTTTCTCACAGTCTTCTGTGATTTTACCCCAGGCAGCTTTGCCTTTATACAAAATTGCAGTGTTCTATAAACATACATGTTGTAGAGTTCCTGGTCCCACCCATAAATCAATGCAGGAGGACAGGGCAGGTACCAAAAGTTGTTTGGTTGAGGCTTAACTGGAAGCCTAGAAGGGGGCCCTGAGCAGGGAGATTTTGCCCATCTGCTGGTTGTATTGTCCTCCTGTGAACTGACTGGTGTGAACTGAGTAGTTGTCTTAGTGGTCTAAGGCATTTTGTAGGAGGAGGGAGGTGGGATAGGCAGCAGAGAGAGAAATCTTTCAGGAAAGGAATCTAATGATGGGTGCTCAACTCAGAAACTCACGGTAGATGCGCAGATTGATGTGCTTCACGCTGGCAATTCCGGCATTTGAGCACATGTAGGCATGGTAGAGGCCAGCATGCTCCATCTTTAGCTGGATAATCTTTAGAGAGTAGTCTTGGCTTGAGACCCACACTGTGTTCTGATCCGGATTCTTGAACTCAATGAGTTGATTGGCTATTCCTTCTTCTCTCCACTCTTTGCTGATAATAGACGTGTTAAACATCCAGACAACATTGTCTATGTGCTGACTGTCCAGGAGTGCCAGGGACAGGGTGATGGACTCCCCAAGGACCCCTAGCACCGTCTCCCCCATTGATCCTCCTCGGGAGGCTCCTAGATCTGTGGTCAGAGGTGAGATATTGCAATTTCAGCCACTGGTCCTGACCCCTTGACCCTCAGCCTGCCTGAAGGGACTGAAGTCCCTGAGACCCTCCTGCCCAGGATCTCTTCTCCCCTTTTCTGATGAGGCATCCCTTCTGCTTTCCCATGGCCACTTGTCATGCACAATTAAGCACCCGGCTCTGCCTAGTGCATACCCAGGCCTCTCCTGCCTCTCTGCTGTTTTGAGGACATCTGAGGAGACACCCCCTACCCCAGCAAAGAGCAATCTAGATTTCTGCATCCATACATTCTTTCCTTCTCTCTGCAGACTCTTAGGGTTTCACAGTGCCCTGGGAGTGCCTAAGTCCCCTGTCAGTCTCTCTTAGCCTCTTGAGGGAAGAGAAAAAGGAATCTGCAAGTCTGTTCGCTTACCTCACTATTCCATCTGTGTCCTGCCAGAATCCTGGGGTTTAGACTCTATAGCTGCTTAGACTATTTCTGGGCCTTATTGAAGCCAGTTACCTGTGCAGAACTGCGAGACATGGACAGGGTAGGAGCTGCTCTGGCTGACTGGGTTCTTGGCTGTGCAGGTGTATGGTAGGTCTGCGTCACAGGGCAACCAGGAGACGATGAGAGTAGGGTCCCCCCAGGATTCAGAAGCATGAGGATCCCTCGAAGTCCATTTGTACTGAACATCTCCCCCTGCCCCCTCCACAGAGCATACCAGGGTGATGGTACAGGAGGCATTCTCAGACACGTTCACAGACTGTATGGTGACTTGGGGCTCCTGCAGCTGTTCTGCAAGGACAATGGTAATGAAAAGACTACTCTGACTGCTTCCCCAGCAGGAAAGGGCTAAGGAAAAAATATGGGGATGGTAGAGGAGCAGAGGGCGGAAGGGAGAGGCCAGCATTGTCTGTTCCTGTGGGAAGTTTTTCTTTCTTTTTTACTTAGTTTCCCACAAAGGTTGACTGCCTTTCCTCTGTGCTTACCTAGTACCCTCTACAGGTGTTATCATTGTGACTCAACATGACAACAGTCTTAATACTCTCTCTCCCCCACCAGTCTGTGAATTTCTTAAAGACAGAGCCAGTATACATACCTAAACATCCAGCACCTGCCTGACCCATGAAAGGCACTCATGAATCTTTGGTAAATGTTAATAAATGAATGAATTGAGCTAGCCTCAGACTCTAGGGAGTTGGAAGCTCTGCCTCTGTAATTTGAGTTGCCCTTGCCTTTTGGTCTAAATTTGGAACCCATTTTGCTTTCAGACTTTCTTCCTGGTCCTCTCCTTCCCTTTTGTTCCATTTCCTCTGTTCACAGTGTGTGTGTGTGCATGTGTGTGTGTGTGTGTGTGTGTGTGTGTAAGTTCATTTTCTTTTTTATGGAATAGGCAATATATAAAATAGAAATTGCAAAGATACAAAAGGTATACACACACACACACACACACACACACACACACACACACACACAAAGAAACAAGCTCTCTTGCCCCTAGCCACCCAATTTTTCTCCTTAGGAATTATTGTTCCTGGAGGGAATTAGTGTTATGAATTTCTTGTTGATCTTTTCAGAGATATTCTAGTTATAGGCACATGTATGATAGCATATTATACATATAGTCCTGAAGCTTTTAAAAATTTTAATAATATATTTTGGAAACGGTTGTATATTAGTATATATTAAGTTGGTTCTTTCTGTTTCTCTTAACTGCATAGAATTCTATTTCCTTAATATACATAGAGCTCCCTGCAAATCAGTCAAAAATATCAAACAATATGATAGAAAAATTAGGACATAGGCTTAGGCTTAATTTTGTGTCCCCCCCCCTTCCTGCCCCAAATGCATATGTTGAAGTCTTAACCCCCAGTACCTCAGAGTGTGATTGAATATAGCACTGTATTTGGAAACAAAGGTAATTAATTTAAAATCAGTTCATTAGGATGGCCCCTAGTCCAACATGACTGACGTCCTTTAAAAAAAAGTTGCAGGATATAAAATAAACACATAGAAATCCCTTGCATTCCTATACACTAACAATGAGAAAACAGAGAAATTAAGGAAACAATTCCATTCACCATTGCAACGAAAACAATAAAATACTTAGGAATGTATCTACCTAAAGAAACAAAAGACCTATATATAGAAAACTATAAAACACTGATGAAAGAAATAAAAAAGGACACAAATAGATGGAGAAATATACCATGTTCATGGATCAGCAGAATCAATATAGTGAAAACGAGTATACTATCCAAAGCAATCTATAAATTTAATGCAATCCCTATCAACCTACCAACAGTATTCTTCACAGAACTAGAACAAATAGTTTCACAATTTGTATGGAAATACAAAACACCTCGAATAGCTAAAGCAATCTTGAGAAAGAAGAATGGAACTGGAAGAATCAACCTGCTTGACTTCACTCTCTACTACAAAGCCACAGTCATCAAGACAGTATGGTACTGGCACAAAGACAGAATTATAGATCAATGGAACAAAATAGAAAGCCCAGAGATAAATCCATGCACATATGGACACCTTATCTTTGACAAAGGAGGCAAGAATATACAATGGAGAAAAGAAAATCTCTTTAACCAGTGGTGCTGGGAAAACTGGTCAACCATTTGTAAAAGAATGAAACTAGAACACTTTCTAACACCATACACAAAAATAAACTCAAAATGGATTAAAGATCCAAATGTAAGACCAGAAACCATAAAACTCCTAGAGGAAAACATAGGCAAAACATTCTCTGATATAAATCACAGCAGAATCCTCTATGACCCACCTCCCAGAATAATGGAAATAAAAGCAAAAATAAACAAATGAGACTTAATTAAACTTAAGTGCTTTTGCACAATAAAGGAAACGATAAGCAAGGTTTAAAGACAGCCTTAAGAATGGGAGAACATAATAGCAAACAAAGTAACTGACAAAGAATTAATCTAAAAAATATACAAGCAGCTCCTGCAGCTCAATTCCAGAAAAAAAAAAAAAAAAAAAAAATGACCCAATCAAAAAATGGGCCAAAGAACTAAACAGACATTTCCCCAAAGGAGACATACAGATGGCTAACAAATACATGAAAAGATGCCCAACATCACTCATTATCAGTGAAATGCAAATCAAAACCACAATGAGGTACCATTACACACCAGTCAGGATGGCTGCTATCCAAAAGCCTACAAGCAATAAATGCTGGAGAGGGCATGGAGAAAAGGGAACCCTCTTACACTGTTGGTGGGAATGCAAACTAGTACAGCCGCTATGGAGAACAGTGTGGAGATTCCTTAAAAAACTGGAAATAGAACTGCCATATGACCCAGCAATCCCACTGCTGGACATACATACACACTGAGGAAACCAGAATTGAAAGAGACCCATGTACCTCAATGTTCATCACAGCACTGTTTACAATAGCCAGGACATGGAAGCAACCTAGATGTCCATTGGCAGATGAATGGAAAAGAAAGCTGTTGTACATATACATAATGGAATATTACTCTGCTATTAAAAAGAATACATTTGAATCAGTTCTAATGAGGTGGATGAAATTGGAGCCTATTATGTAGAGTGAAGTAAGTCAGAAAGAAAAACACCAATACAGCATACTAATGCATATATATGGAATTTAGAAAGATGGTAATGATGACCCTATATGTGAGACAGCAAAAGAGACACAGATGTAAAGAACAGTCTTTTGGACTCTTTGGGAGAAGGCGAGGGTGGGATGATTTGAGAAGGTAGCTTTAAAACGTGTATATTATCATATGTGAAGTGGACCACCGGTCCAGGTTTGATGCATGAGACAGGGCGTTCAGGGCCGGTGCACTGGGATGACCCTGGGGGATGGGATTGGGAGGGAGGTGGGAGGGGGGTTCTGGATGGGGAACACATATGTGCCTGTGGCTGATTCATGTCGATGTTTGGCAAAAACCACTAGAATGTTGTAAAGAAATTAACCTCCAATTAAAATAAATAAATTAATTAAAAAAAAAAAAAACAACAACAAAAAAAGAAGAGGAGACTGAGATCAAGACAACATAGAGACAACCATCTGTGGACATAGGGAAAGAAGGTGGCTGTATGCAAGCCAAAGAAAGAAGCCTCAGAAGAAACCAAACCTGCTGACATCTTAACCAGCCTTCTGAGTTGTGAAAAAAATAAATCTTTCTTGTTTAAGTCATTCGGTCTGTGCTGTTTTGCTATGACAGCCCTAGCAAACCAATACAGACTTTTGCACCACACCTGGGGTGCTACTGTGACAAATTCCCAAAAATGTTGAGTGACTTTGGGACTGGTTAATGGATAGAAGCTGGAAGAGTTTTAAGATGCATGTGAGAAAAAGCCTAGATTGTCTTCAAGAGACCGTTCATAAAAACAGGGATGTTAAAGGGGATTCTGGTAAGAGCTTAAAAGGAAAGAAGACAGCTGTAGAGAAATCCTCTATTATCTCAGAGATAGACATATATTATCATCAACATAACATTGGTAGAAATATAAACATTAACGGTGTTCCTGGTAAGGTATTAGTTGAAAATGAAGAACATGTTATTGGAGGAAAAGTGATACTTATTATAAAGCAGCAAAGAACTTAGACAAATTGTGTTCTACTTTTGAACGTTTAAGTGATGAACTTATTGTTCAGTTAAGGAGATCTCCAAGCAAAGTGCTGAGGGCACTATTTGTTTTCTCCTTTTGTGCTGTGCTTAGTCGCTCAGTTGAGTCTGATTCTTTGCGACCCCATGGACCATAGGCTGCCAGGCTCCTCTGTTTGTGGAATTCTTCAGGCAAGAATACTGGAGTGGATTGCCATGCCCTCTTCCAGAGGATCTTCCCAACCCAGGGGTTGAACCCAGGTCTCCTGCATTGCAGGTGGATTCTTTACTAACTGAGCTACCCGGGAAGCCTGTTTTCTCCTTTTGCTCATAGTAAAATGTCAGAAAGGAAAGATAAATTGAGGAAGGAATTGTTAAGCCAGAAGAAACCAGAATTTGAAAATTTGGGAAAGTCTCAGCCTATCTATACTGTAAAATAATAATAATAATAATGAGAATTTGTGTCTGGAGAAAACACTGAGAGTATGGATAGACAATGGTGTGATTCATGGATCCAATCAACTGTCTAAGTAGAAATTCTGCCAGCTTGGATTAAACAGACACAGATGGCACTAAATGAAGGAAGGATATCAGATTTGGGAGATTTTCAAGAATGAGCCAGTAGAGATATCCCACTGAGATCATCCCTTTTCCTTCAGGAAAAGGGAAGAATGGCCCCATGGGAAGTTCAGAGGTTAACGGGTCTGCCACTGGCATCACGAGCCTAAAGGATGTAGGCCCAGGGAATGTTGGTGGGGGTGGTCCTTGAACCTTAAAAAGATGTGGTACTCAGTCATAAAAAAAAAGAAAAAGAATTCCATTTATAGCAACTTGGATGGGCCTAGAGATTGTCATACTGAGTGAAGTAAGTCAAACAGAGAAAGACATCATATGATATTGCTTATACATGGAATCTTAAAAATGAACTTATCTGTAAAACAGAAATAGAGTTAAAGATGTAAAAAATAAACTTCTGGTTACCAGAGAGGGCGAAGGATAAATTGGGAGATTGGTATTTACATATACACAGTACTACATATAAAATAGATTAACTAATAGGGACCTACTGTATAGTCCCTGTGTATGGAACAGGGACTCTACTCAATATTCTGTAATGGCCTATATGGGAAAAGAATCTAAGAAAGAGTGGATATACATACATGTATAACAGATTTACTATGCTGTACATCTGAAACTAACACTACATTGTAAATTAACTATATCCCAATAAAAATTTTTTAAAAATCTAATGGAATTTGCCTTAATAGGATTAGACTTGCTTGGGACCTGTGACCCCTTTCTTCTTTCCAATTTCTCCCTTTTGGAATGTAAATGTCTACTGTGTCCCTGTGCCAACATGGGTAACTTGTCTGGTTCCACAGGTCCATAACTGGAGAGGAATTTTGCCTCAAATCTCACTTACATATGATTTAGATGATATCTAGAAAAGATTTTGAATTTGATGATGGAATGAGTTAAGACTTTGTGGGCTGTTGAGATGAGGTGAATGTATTTTGTGACAAAGAAAAGAGTTTGGGGGGACCAGAGACCACAGTGCTATTTTTATTCTTATTCAGTGGGCTGAATAAAAATTCCTATGTTGAAGTCATAATCCCTAGTACCTCAGAATGTGGCTGTATTTGGTGACAGAGCCTTTAAAGAGATAATTAAGTTAAAGTGGAGTTGTGATGTGGGCCTTAATCCAGTATGACTGGCGTTCTTATAAAAAGAGGAGACTAACACGGACAATGCAGACAGAGGGAGCACCATGTGAGAACACATCAAAATGCCGGCCATCTGCAAGCCAAGGAGTGAGGCTCAGAAGAAATCAAGCTTGCCGACACCTGATCTTGGACTTCAAGCCTCCAGACTTGTGAGAAAATGCATTTCAGTTGTTTAAATGACCCAGTCTGTGATATTTTGTTATGGCAACTCTAACAAGCTAATACAGACAGATAAACAATATTAACAGAGAGAGAATCCAAATGGCTCTTAACCCTATTTTAGTTGTTTTTCACTCTTGATGTCTGTACTTATGAAATTGGGTGAAAATGGCCAACATCATTGCTCTCTTCATCTTAGATAAATTCCTGCAGAGGAAAAAAGACTACTTTTAAAAATAAAAGGTCAAAGCTCACATGTGCTCTCTGGAACTCACCATAGATATATAAGATGAATCTCTCATTGATGTCTTCAGATCCCTCTTGGTTTATCCGGGCTTTGTATGAACCAGCATCTTTCAGAGTCAGCTTGTTAATAGACAAAGAGTTATTTTCTGGGATGTCTATTCGCCCTTGGTAGCTTTTGTCTAACAACAAAATCTTTCCACTTGGGAATGCTACAGCAATAGCATCTTTGGGACCACTCCAGGTGATGTGCTCAACTTCTGCATCCACTGAAATGTTCAGGGAGAGAATCACTGAATCCCCTAGAATGCCTTTCACCACTGTTGAGGCTGATTCCTTTTCAGAGGCTCCTTGCCCTGCAGAGACAAAAGAGGGACTTGGAGAAGCAGCTGGGATCCTCTAGCCAGCATTCATTCATTTGTTTGTTATTCATGCATGCATTCATGCAGTCATTCATTCATTCTAAAAACATATGTTGATAATAAATGCTAGATGTTGAGAAATGAGATGATATTTTGGCTGTCCTCCCTCTAGGTCCATTGCTTAGCAAAGTTATTCTCTCTCATGATGTTCTCTCTCATGAATGTAGCTACAATAATCAATACAGAAGACTTTATAGGCTTCTATTCCACAAGGAAATGATAATGGTGACTTTGGATGAATTTCTGAATTTCCCTGAGAATCAGTTTACTCATCTATAAGCTAGAAATGTCCCACTTGTACCATCTTCCTCCAGAAATGTGTTAGAGATGAAATAAAATCAGGTTGCTATAAATCATAAAGGACTAATGAGGTAAAAAAGCAGCACTTTTAAAAAAACAAGATGTATTGATGGATGACTAAATCAGTGGATAGATGAATAGGTGTGTGATATAGCAAGAAAAGTAAAACCCCAATGGGAGAACTGAGATGGGAGGTATCTGAGTGTTCACTGAAAAATTCTTGCAAGTTTTCTGTATATTTGAGAATTTTCATAATAAAATACTGGGAACAAAAAAAAGCATCTTTCACCTCTATTATCACCTTACCTTTTCCTCAGTGTCCAGGGAATCTCAGCTTAACTTTGACTTGGCCAGGAAAATCTGGTCTATCCTTAGGATAAAGGCTTGGGGTTGGGTAGCATTGATTAAGCACCTGATTTCCTCATCTCAGGAAAGACTCAGATCGCTGATAACTGTTGTTTCCAAGGCTTCCAGAGGTCTGACATTTGGCTACAGCAGCTTATTTCCTTGGAGAGGCCTTGTGAGTTCTGCTGAGTGACTCCAGCCTGGATTCCCAGATTCCAGGCTTCTAAGACTCTTAAGAGCGCTCTGTAAACCCTAGACTAAATCAGATGGGTTCAGGACTCAGATTATTCCCACCAGAATTTTGGGTGGAAAAATATGTAGAGAATGTTGGAGAGAGAGGAGAGGCCAAAGAATAGCTGGGAGGAATGGGAAAAGTTTGAAGTGTGTTCTTAAAGCCTAAAGGTCACAGGAAACACAGATGCAGGGTGCAGACTGGTGCAGGCCAGGGCAGTGGTCTCTGCCGAGACCCCCATCAGCTGAGCACTTGGACCTTCCAGAGAGACTGCCAGAGAAGATACAGGACTAGACACCCAGGACGTGAGAGGGTCTGTTCAGGTAGACTCTGGGGCAGATTCAGAAGACAGAAGTTCAGCTGATGTGATGGTGGTTTGATGTTGCCTAAAAGAGAGCTCTTGTCATCCAGAAGACCCTGCTTATGATTGCTATGTGCGTATTAGGCACTTTGTAGAAATCATTCATTTGAATTCTCAAAATTAATCTCATAAGTAGCCCTTTTTTTCTGATAAGGAACTGAAATTTAGAGAGTTTAAGCCACTTGCCTGAGATTACAGGGTTGATCAGTGGCAAAACCCAGATTCTGGGTAGATGATACCCTGGGGTATAAAGGCTGGGAGCACTGATGACCCCATCCTGGGAGCCCAGAAGGTGGTAGGTCTTGGCTGGGGGCATATGAATGTGTCTTGACCTTGTCTCTCCTCACAACAATGGTAAACAAAACTCACACATGTCAGTGGGAGGAGCGTGATGTGGTTCCTACAGGTCAGATCCTATTGCAGCAAGCAGTGCTACATAGGTCCCATACAGGAGTTGCAGGTATCATCCATCTTATCTTGAACTACATCGTTTGACAAATTATTAAATGGAGGGTTTAAAGATTGTGATAACTGAATTTGACTTGCCCATTCTTTAATATTTTCTGAATAATGTACTTATATCAATGATTATTATAATAACAAACATAGCTTCCACCAACTGTATGCCAAGCATTTACACATACATCCTTAATCTATAAAACAGTCTTGCATAGTACATCTTATTGTTTGTATTCTACACTTAAGAAGTAGAGACTCACACTCCTGATAAATGATGGAACAAGAACTTAATTTCAAATATTCCTGATATTAAAGCTGGGGGCAGGGGGTTGGACTTGTTCACCCTACTGCCTCCTAAGTTCCTGAAAGCACTCCTTGGACACACGGAAGCATCAAGAAAACTGCTTTCTAGACCAAAACAGTGAGGCTCGAGGTCACCCTGACTGGTGGTATCACAGAGGGAGATATCTCTTTGCACTGAACTGTTTGAAATTCACTTTTTTGACCATCTGGATGGCGTTGAATGTGGCTAATTCCAGGTTTATCCAACACAACAAGGAAGTACCCCAAGAGTTAAGTGTGAATATAAATAGCCTTGCTGCTACCTGTGTTCTTATGGTAAACAAAGATGAAATAGAAAGTGAAGAGAGGTTAGACTGAAATCCAGCCTGAGGTCTGGGGTCCCTCTACCCCTATACATGCATCTGAGAGTTTTCTAGAGTTCTGCTCACTGCTCAGCCACTAACTTCATCCTTACTACTGTGAGGTCCCTGGTGCTCCTGCATTATCCTCTCAAATCCCTGATGAGGAAGCAGAATTCCAGAGGGACAGTAACTGCCACTGTGTCAGTGGTTGAGACCCTTCCTGGGTACTGGTGTCAGCTCTGCCCATTGGAGAGAGATGGCTCAGGCCATGCTCCTGAGAATAGTTCCCAGAAACTAGCAGAAATTGGGCCTTCATGGGGAGGTAGAATGTTGGGGAGAAAAGATATTCAGATAGAAGCCAACTAGCTGAGGGCCACCAGACCATCTCCAGATGCCCAGTGAAGCTTCCAAACATGTGATAAACAAGGCAGAATATAAAAAGAAGCTCTAGCAGTATTATCTGGAGAAGGCAACAGCAACCCACTCTAGTACTCTTGCCTGGAGAATCCCATGTGTAGAGGAGCCTGGTAGGCTGCAATCTGTGGGATCCTTAAGAGTCAGGCACGACTGAGCAACTTCACTTTCACTTTTCACTTTCATGCATTGGCAATCCACTTCAGTATTCTTGCCCAGAGAATTCCAGGGACAGAGGAGCCTAGTGGGCTGCCATCTATGGGGTCGCACAGAGTTGGACACGACTGAAGCGACTTAGCAGCAGTAGCAGCAGCAGCAGTCCTATCCTTCCCTTGGAAACTGGTGGGTGGTTTGTTATCAGGACAAGCTTCTTGTATCCCTCTGTAGGTCTTACCCACATTGCATAGGGAACAAACTCATCGTGCAGCATTTCTTATTCTGAAAATGTAAGGGCAAGAGGAATAGAGTCTGAACCTGGGGTTATTTGAGTCTGGGGCTAGAAATTCACCTACTCATGGTGTGTAACTATGTATACTCACACACACACACACACACACACACACACACACACACACACAGCTCACAGTAAGGTGGAACCTGCAGAAAAATTACCAAAAGGAGACGGTTTCCTGCTTTTAACAACTAGTGCTGTGTGCCATGCTCAGTTGCTCAGTCATGTCCGAATCTTTGTGACCCCAGCAACTGTAGTCCACCAGGTTCCTCTGTCCACGGAGTTTATCAGGCAAGAATACTGGAGTGTGATGCCATTTCCTCCTCTAGGAGATCTTCCAGCCCTGGGATGGAACCCACAGCTCCTGTGGCTCCTGCATTGGCAGGCAGATTCTTTACCACTGTGCCACCTGGGAAGCCCTTACATAACTAGAGTCCCCAGCAAAAATGTGACCAGCCTCATGGGAATACCAGTGGCCACAATGTGGACTTACCTATGAGCAAGAAGAGGAGAAGGGTCCATAGACAGGGAGAGAGTACGTGTGGTTGACTCTTCGGTGGCTTATTGGAGAAAGGTTGCAGAACCCAGTCATCTGTGTGTCTCCTTGGGCTCGCCATGATGATCTACTTTCAGATTACAGGCTGGAGGGGGAAGCACTTACCACAGCTTCCGCAGCTGTGTGTGTGTGTGTGTGTGTGTGTCCCAGCGAGGGCTGTTTATACCAAGCACCACAGACTGGTATATGCTCAGGCTGGGGTAGAGCTCCCAAGTCTATTATTAACCTTCACAGTACTTGCAAACCTATAAGGGCATAACTTGCTTCAGTCTCAGGAGACTTACGTTCTAAACTTGGCTCTGAAGATGCCCCTTACAGATCTCTACCTCCTGGTATAGATAACTAGTACATGCCCTGGTGTAATCAACTCTTCTTGAGTATGAGATGGATTTAGTGACTTGCTTCTAGTGAGTAGAATGTGGCAGAAGGGATGGGATGTGCCTTCCATTTTGGACTGACTCTCTCTACCCTCCCTTCACACCCGCATCCTTCCCTGACCTCATGCTAGGAGATAGGTATTATGTTGTAAGGATGGCCTCCAGTCAGCAAGGAACTAATGTCAACAGTTGATGAGATCTTGAGGACTTCCAAGAGCCTTGGAGGTGAAATTGGAAGTGAATCCTCCCCTGGGAGGGCCTTGAAATGACTGTAGTCCTGGCTGACACCTTGACTGTAGCTTAGTGAGGGACTGTGAGCCAGAGGCGCCCAGCTAAGCTGTGTCTAGATTCTTGATCCATAGAAACGGTGAGATAATAAATGTCTAAAATAAATAAATAAATAAATAAATAAATGTTTACTGTTTTAAGCTGCCAAGTTTCATAATTGGTTACCTAGCAGTGGATAAATAATACAATGATCCAACAAATTCCCTACTTTGCTTAAGCCAGTTTGTGTTGAATTCCTGGCAATGCAACTGAAAGATTTAACTAATCTGGAAAAAGCACCAGGGAAACTTCACTGAGGATGGATATTGTTAGTGAAAGTTGTATAATCGAGTTGAGAAGGTAGGTTGTCCGTTCAGTTGCTCAGTTGTGTCCGACTCTTTGTGACCCCATGGACAGCAGCACTCTAGGCCTCCCTGTCCATCACCAACTCCCAGAGCTTGCTCAAACTCATGTCCATCGAGTTGGTGATGCCATCCAACTATCTCATCCTTTGTTGTCCCCTTCTCCTGCCTTCAATCTTTCCCAGCATCAGGGTCTTTTCCAATGCTGTCAGTGATGTCAGTTCTCCACATCAGGTGGCCAGAGTATTGGAGCTTCAGCTTCAGCCTCAGTTCTTCCAATGAACATTCAGGACTGATTTCCTTTAGGATTGACTGGTTTGATCTCCTTGCAGTCCAAAGGACTCTCAAGAGTCTTCTCCAACACCACAGTTCCAAAGCATCAATTATTTGGTGCTCAGCTTTCTTTATGGTACAACTCTCACATCCATCCATGAATACTGGAAAAACTATAGCTTTGACTAGACGAATCTTTGTTCACAAAGTAATATATCTACTTTTTAATATGCTGTCTAGGTTGTTCATAGCTTTACTTCCAAGGTGCTAACATCTTTTAATTTCATGGTTGCAGTCACCATCTGCAGTGCTTTTGGAGCCCAAGAAAATAAATTCTGTCACTGTTTCCTTTATTTCCCCATCTATTTGCCATGAAGTGATGGGACCAGATACCATGATCTTAGTTTTTTGAATGTTGAGTTTTAAGTCAGCTTTTTCACTCTCCTCTTTCACTTTCATCAGGAGGCTTTTTGCTTTCTGCCATAAAGGGGGTGACATCTGCATATCTGAGATTATTGATATTTCTTCTGGCAATCTTGATTCTAGCTTGTACTTCATCCATCCAACATTTCTCATGATGGACTCTGAAAGATGGACTTACATAAGTTAAATAAGCAGCATGACAATATACAGCCTTGACATACTCCTTTCCCGATTTGGAACCAGTCTGTTTTTCCATGTCCAGTTCTAACTGTTGCTTCTTGACCTGCATACCGATTTCTCAGGAGGCAGGTCAGGTGGTCTGATATTCCCCTCTCTTTAAGAATTTTCCACAGTTTGTTGTGATCCACACAGTCAAAGGCTTTGGCTTAGTCAATAAAGCAGAAGTAGATTTTTTTCTGGAGCTCTCTTGCTTTTTTTTTTTTAAGATTCAATGAATGTTGATATTCAATGGATGTTGACAATACGATCTCTGGTTCCTCTGCCTTTTCTAAATCCAACTGGAACATCTGGAATTTCTCAGTTCATGTACTGTTGAAGCCTCGCTTGGAGAATTTTGAGCATTACTTTGCTAGCATGTGAGATGAGTGCAATTGTGTGGTAGTTTGAACATTCTTTGGCATTGCCCTTCTCTGGGATTGGAATGAAAACTGACCTTTTCCAGTCTCTGTGGCCACTGCTGAGTTTTCCAAATTTGCTGGTATATTGAGTATAGCACTTTATAGCATCATCTTTTAGGATTTGAAAGAGCTCAACTGGAATTCCATCACCTCTGCTATCTTTGTTTGTAGTGATGCTTCCTAAAGCCCAGCTGACTTTGTGTTCCAGGATGTTTGGCTATCAGTGAGTGATCACACCATCATGGTTATCTGAGTCATTAGGATCTTTTTTGTGTAGTTTTTCTATATATTCTTGTCACCTCTTAATATTTTCTGCTTCTATTAGGTCCATACTATTTTTGTCCTTTATTGTGCCCATCTTTGTATGAAATGTTCCCTTGGTATCTTTAACTTTCTTGAATGCGGGGAGCGGCCTGAACCAAAAGCCTGGCTCTGGGAGCTGCCTTGATCCTTAAGGGTCTGTTCGCAGACATAGCTCTCTGTCCTGCCACCCCTCTCTGGAATTTATTATCCAAGTTAAATCTTAACAGAACATTAGCAAGCCTTGAATGGACACATGATGCAGATGGATAAGCCTTTCACGACCACCCTTAAGATAAACGGGATGCCCTTCTTATCCCTTGACGTTATCAGAGAGTTCTGGTGATTGTTATCTCAAAGTGATGTTTATGGAAAAATATTTTCTCTTCTTAAGATTCTCTTCTTGGTTTAGTATAAATGTAACCCTGAGAAATAAAGAATCATCGCTGACTGCAGCGATCCTCTCGACCCCATCTGTTCTGTGTCTTTATTTCTTAGCCTAAAGGAACGCGTCGTGTTGCTCGCTGAAATCTTCCAGCTGGCCCGGCACTTGAAGAGATCTCTAGTCTTCCATTCCATTATTTTCCTCTATTTCTTTGCATTGATCACTTTAGGAGGCTTTCTTATCTCTCCTTCCTATTCTTTGGAACTCTACATTCAGATGGGTATATCTTTTCTTTTCACCTTAGCCTTTAGCTTCTCTTCTTTTCTCAACTATTTGTAAGTTGCCTCCTCAGGCAACCATTTTACCTTTTGCATTTCTTTTTCTTGGGGATGATCTTGATCACTTTGTTGACTATGTACAGTTGCCTCCTGTACAATGTCACAAGCCTCCACCCATAGTGAAAGGTCGGGCATGTTGAGGCATGCCCCGGAAAAGTGCTGCAGGCAAGTTCCGGAGGCTGGCTAAACTTCCAGGGGCCGGCCCCCTGCAGCCTGGTCCAATCAGGTGCCGACATGGAGCCCATGGACGCCAACCGCCGCTGTAGCCTGCGCTTTCTTCCTTATATGGGAAGACCTGGCTTGGACGCCGGCCCTGGCTATAAAACCTCTCCCCACCCCTCATACCTCGCAGACTCCCTTTGTCTTCTCGCTCACCCGCCCCCGGGAGTTCTGCCCGAGAGCGACCGCCCAATAAAGGCCTTCATCAATGGTCCTTAGAGGTGGCTTTTTCTTCCCGCGGCATTTTCTAACACATAGTTCTTCAGGTACTCTGTCTATCAGATCTGATCAACTTGAATTCATTTGTTACTTCCACTGTATAATGGTAAGTGATTTGATTTAGGTCATACTTGAACGATCTAGAGGTTATCCCTACTTTCTTCAATTTAAGTCTGAATTTTGCAGTAAGGGGTTCATGATCTGAGCCACAGTCAGCTCCTGGTCTTGTTTTTGCTGACTGTATAGAGCTTCTCCATTTTCAGTTGCAAATCAATTTGATTTCAGTATTGAGCATCTGGTGATGTCCATGTGTAGAGTCATCTCTTGTGTTTTTGGAAGAGGCTGTTTGCTGTGACCAATGCGTTCTCTTGGCAAAACTCTGTTAGCCTTTGTATTGCTTCATTTTGTACCCCAAGGCCAAACTTGCCTGTTACTCCAGGTATCTCTTGATTTACTACGTTTGCATTCCAGGCACCTATGATGAAAAGGACATCTTTTTTTGGTGTTAGTTCTAGAAGCTCTTATAGGTCATCATAGAATCGTTCAGGTTCAGCTTCTTCAGCATTAGTGGTTAGGGCATAGAGTTGGATTACTGTGATATTGAATGGTTTACAATGGAAACTAACAGAGGTCATTTTGCCATTTTTGAGATTGCATCCAAGTACTGCATTTCAGACTCTTGCTGACTATGAGGGCTGTTCCATTTCTTCTAAGGGGTTCTTGCCCACAGTGGCATACATAATGGTCATCTGAATTAAATTTGCCCATTCCAGTCCATTTTAGTTCACTGATTCCTAAAATGTCGATGTTCACTCTTGCCATCTCCTGTTTGACCACTTCCAATTAACCTTGATTCATGGACCTAACATTCCAGGTTCTCTGTATCATTTTCCTTTACAGCATCAGACTTTACTTTCATTACCAGTCATATCCACAACTGGGTGTTGTTTTCACTTTGGCTCTGTCTGTTTATTCTTTCTGGAGTTATTTCTCCACTGCTCTCCAATAACATATTGGGCACCTACCGACCTGGGGAGTTCATCTTTCAGTGTCATATCTTTTTGCCTTTTCATACTGTTCATGGGGTTCTCAAGGCAAGAGTATTGAAGTGGCTTGCTATTCCCTTCTCCAGTGGATCACGTTTTGTCAGAAGTCTCTGCCATGACCTGTTCATCTTGGGTGATCCTACACAGCATAGCTCATAGTTTCATTGAGTTAGACAAGGCTGTGATCCATGTGATCAGTTTGGTTAGTTTTCTGTGATTGTGGTTTTCATTCTGTCTGCCCTCTGATGGATAAGGATAAGAGGCTTATGGAAGCTTCCTGATGGGAGAGACTGACTGTGGGGGAATCTGGGTCTTATTCTAATGGGAGGGGCAATGTTCAGTAAACCTTTAATCCAATTTTCTATTGATGGGTTGGGCTGTGTTCCCTCCCTGTTGTTTAGCCTGAGACCAAACTATGGTAGGGGTAATGGCAACCTCTTTCAAAAGGACTTACTGTTGTATTCAGTGCCCCTGACCCCACAGCAGGCCACTGTCAACCCATGTCTTCGCTAGAGACTCCCGGACACCCACAGGCAAGTCTGGCTCAGTCTCTTGTAGGGACACTGCCTCTTTCTCCTGGCTCCTGTGCCTTCCAATAGTTTTGCTTGTGCCTTCCAATAGTCTGTTTCTCCATTCCTGTGGAAGTTCTGTAATCAAATCCCACTGACCTCCAGGGTCAAATTTCCTGGGATTTCTCAGTCCCTTTTCCAGATCCCCAGGTTGGGAAATCTGTTGTGGGTCCTTAAGAACTTTCTTAACAGTGTGAGAATTTCTTTGGTATAATTGTTCTGCAGTTTGTGCATCATCTGTTTGGCGGCTTTTATGGTGGGGCTAATGGTGACCTCCTCCAAGAGGGCTTATGCCACATGCTACATGTTCCAGGTCTGCTGCAACCAGAGCCTCTGTCCCTGTGGCAGACCACTGCTGACCTGTGTCTCCATAGGAAACACTCAAAGTCAGGTCTGGCTCAGTCTCTGTGGAGTTACTGGGTTCTGGTGGTTGGGGGTGACATAAAAATTCCTTTCATCTTGCCTTGGGAAGCTGGCTTCTTTTTAATTGACAGTGTAATAGCTGTAACTTCTTGTACCTTGAGATTCATATATTTACTCAGGCTGTAACATTAGAGGACTTGAAAACTTCAGGATGGTGGAGTGTGTAGTTTTAGTTAACATTCAGTTAACTGAATGTTGGGTGCTAAGTTCTCTTCTAATATTTGACATGTATTAATTCATTAATCCTCTCAACAGCTTTATGAGATGGATATTTTTAAAAATCATTTCTACTCTATA
Organism: Dama dama; assembly: GCF_033118175.1. NCBI lineage: Eukaryota > Metazoa > Chordata > Mammalia > Artiodactyla > Cervidae > Dama > Dama dama. The sequence continues at coordinate 10,483,918 of NC_083700.1, forward strand.
GACAGAGTGGACACTATGTCCCATGGACAGAGAAGCCTGGTGGGCTACAGTCCATAGGGTAGCAAAGAGTCACACAACTGAAGTGACTTAGCTTGAATAGAAGAGGTAACTGAAGTACAAAGAGATTAAGTAGCTCACTCTGAGTTTTGTAGTCAATGAGAATTTGAACCCAGGAAGTCTAAGAGGAAGGAGAGGAAGGGGAGGACAATTAGGATAGCAGACTCTGCCCACGGAGAGCTTCTCTAGAGGCTGGTCATGCTGTTGATGTGCAATCCAGAGAGAGAGAGAATGTCTCCTTAAATTTGTGTCTCCTTAAATTTGGGGATCAGTGGTCCCCAATCTTTTTGGTACCAAGACAGTTTTTGTGAAAGACAAATTTTCCACAGAGCGGGGGTTGGGGGATGGTTTTGGGGTGATTCAAATGCAGTAGGGTTTGTGCTCTTCTGAGAATCTAATGCCACTGCTGACCTGACAGGGGATGGAGCTCAGGTGTTAATGCGCGCGATGGGGAGCCGCTGCAAATTCGGATGAAGCTTTGCTTACTTGCCCACTTACTTCGGATGAAGCTTACGTGGACTGGTACTGGTCCATGGCCCAGGGGTGGGGGACCCCTGCTCTAGATGCCTCTCTCACTTCACTCTAGTACTGGCCCTGTGGCTAGAACATAGCTGTCTAGAGAGGAGCTGCAGGACATGGGGCCAAGAATGGTTGCCAAGCCTAGATAAAGGGTCTTACAACCTAGGAACTAGGGACTAAATGTTTGTGTCTTCCCAACACATGTTGAAATCTAACTCCGAACATGATGGTATTAGGAAATGGGAGATGATGAGGTCAAGAGGCTGGAGCCCTCATGAATGGGATTACTATCCTTATACAGGAGATCCCAGAGTTTGTGCCATGTGAGGACACAATGAGAAGATGATTGTCTGTGAATCAGGAAGCAGATTCTCACCAGACACCACATCTGCTGGTGACTTAAACCTTGACTTATTAGCGTTCAGAACTGTAAGGAGTAAATTTCTTGTTTATAAGGAACCCAGGCTATGGTATTTTTGTTTTGGTGGCCCAAATGGACTAAGACAACAGACTAAAGGCAGTGGTGATCCAGCAGGAGTTTTCTAAAAAATAATTTTATTTATTTTTGGCTGTGCTGTGTCTTCACTGTTCCTTGGACTTTTTGTCTTGGTGTGGCAAGTGAAGGCTGCTCTGGTTATGGTGCACAAGCTTCTTACTGAAGTGGCTTCCTTGTTGTGGAGCACAGGCTCTAGGTGCTTGGTCTTTAGTAATTGTGGCATGTGGGTGCAGTAGTTGTGGTGCGTGGGCTTAGTTGCTCCTCAGCACACAGCATCTTCCTGGACCAGAGATCAAACCCAAGTCTCCTGCATTGGCAGATGGATTCATTACCACTGAGTCAGCAGAGAACGCCCTCGCAGGTGTTTTCAAGCAGAGGCATGGCATGATTCAAGGACTTGTAGAAAGCTTACTCCAACAGCAGTAGTGAAAGGTGGATGGAAGGAATGAGACTGCAGTATGAGAAGACAGGTAAGGGGCTTTTAGGGAGCCCAGGTAAGAGCATAAACGTAGGGACAGCCTGTGTGGGAGGAGAGAACAAAGGTGGGGGAGGGTTCAAAGGTATCAATAATAATAAAAATAATCACTAATACCTGTTGAGTAATTACTATAGGTAAGGCTTTGTGCTTGGAGCTTTTTCTCCTTTTCTTTTTTAATTCTCTCTTTTAATTATCTTTATCTTTAATTTCTCTCAAAATTTTAATCTTTTTTCTTTTAATTCTCAAATCAACCCTACTTTATTGATGCTCCTGTTATCCCCATTTTAGAGATAAGGAAAAGTGAAAGTGAAGTCGCTTAGTCATGTCCAAATCTTTGCAATCCCATGGGCTATAGCCTACGGGGCTCCTCCATCCATAGGATTTCCTAGGCAAGAATACTGGAGTGGGTTTCCATTTCCTTCTCCAGGGGATCTTCATGACCCAGAGATCAAACCTAGGTCTCCTGCATTGCAGGCAGATGCTTTACCGTCTGAGCCTCCAGGGAAGCCAACTGAGGCTTACTGAGGGAAATATCATTGGAAGGACCTTCTTTGAAGTTGTGAACATAGATAAGTCTTGTGATACACAGACTTCAATTGAAGTATCATTTAAGTATAGTAATTAAGTACAGTAAAAATCTAAAGTAATATGAATTTTGATATAATGTAGTCAGCAAATGGGGTCTTGCATTATCCTAGCCCCTGTGGTCATACAGGGAAGGCTAATGCTCTCATTGGGCTGTAGATGCAAAGGCACCTAGTGCTGGGAGGCAGAGAGGAGGCAGATTGGTCCCTGCATCTCCAGTTTCTCAATGTCCTTAAACCAGACCAGCAAAGAGTACAAATGCCTGGAAAATGTCTCTCAGGACAGAATCCCTGCTATTGTCCTGGAATCCAGCCAGTCATATCTACTGGGCATTGCCCTCAGAGAGCATCAAACCCCAGCCTGGGCTGTGATTTGGATCCTGAAGCCATAGCCCTAAATTTAGTTGCATAGACTCACCATGAGCCCCTAGTCAGCTCTTCATGAACTCTGTAATTAAGGTGACCCTGCATTTTACACAACTGCACTTTGTTGGACTTTACTTTTAATGTTGTGTGGGGGTTTTAATATGTATAAACTCCTAAAGATTGGAAGAATATGAGAAGAGTATAGAATTTTGACAAGTTCAAAACTCTTTACACCTAAACGGAAAGAGAGTTAAATATCTTAAGAACAAAAGAAATGCAAAGGAAAAACCAAGTTCTGTAGCTGCAGGAAGGGGAAGAATTAGATAATACCACAGTGAGCAAGTTGAATCTAGAGGACACAAGCTATGAGACCAGTGTTTTAGAGGGCATCAGCAAAGGAAGTAAATAGAACCTCAGCTAATCTGAAACTCCAATACTTTGGCCACCTCATGCGAAGAGTTGACTCATTGGAAAAAACCCTGATGCTGGGAGGGATTGGGGACAGGAGGAGAAGGGGACGATAGAGGATGAGATGGCTGGATGGCATCACCGACACAATGCACATGAGTTTGGGTAAACTCCGGGAGTTGGTGATGGACAGGGAGGCCTGGCATGCTGTGATTCATGGGGTCCCAAAGAATCGGACACGACTGAGCGACTGAACTGACTGACTGAATGTCTCAGTGATGCCTGGTCATTAAGCAACTGTCTTTGGCTGAGAGGACTCCCTTGGTAGCTCAGTGGTAAAAGAATTTGCCTGCAATGCAGAAGATGGCCTGCAATGCAGGAGACGCGGGTGTGATCCCTAGGTCAGGAAGATCCCCTGGAGAATGAAATGGCAACCTACTCCAGTATTCTTGCCTGGAGAATCCCAAGGACAGAGAAGTCTGGTAGGCTATAGTCCCACTCCAAAGAGTGGGATGTGACTGATCGACTAAACCACTTGGTTGAGAAGTTCCCCAAGGAATAACTGGTCTTGAGACTATTGTTCCCTTTGTGGTTATGAATCTTTCAATCCTGGAAAGACAAAGGACTCAGAATAAACATGTTCAAGATATTAATTAATACATTTGTTTAAGCATATGTATTGTTTGAGAAATTTAGTTTATTAAAGTAATAGTTAACTTTGTGGTTCTGATTTGAACTATGTAGTTGAGTAATTGATTTACATTTAAGATTTTAGTTGGAAATGTTATCAAGTATATATGAGGTATTGAATATTTTAAAACAAATTAATAATTACCATAATTAAAACTTTAATGGGTTAGATTTATAAGCCTTCTTTAAGTATTTGGGAGGGCTTATTTGCTGATCAAACCTTTAAAAGGAAATTAAATATATAACACTTGATAGTGAGATTTGAAGTTCTTGTTCAATTGCCCGGTCATGTCCAACTCTTTGCTACCCCATGGACTGTAGCACACCAGGCCTCTCTGTCCTTCACCTTCTCCCAGAGTTTGCCCAACTTCATATCCATTGCATTAGCGATGTCATCCAGCCATCTCATCCTCTGACTGCCTCTTCTTCTTCCCTCAAGGCTTCCCAGCATCAGGGTCTTTTCCAATGAGTCAGCTGTTCACATCAGGTGACCAAAATATTAGAACTTCAGACTCAGCATCAGTCCTTCCAATGAGAATTCAGGGTTGATTTCCTTTAAGATTGACTGATTTGATCTCTTTGCTCTCCAAGGAACTCTCAAGAGTCTTCTCCAGCACCACAGTTCAAAGGCATCAATTCTTTGGTGTTCTGCCTTCTTTACAGTCCAGCTCTCACAACCATATGTGACCACTGAAGAGACAATAGCCTCGACTATACAGACCTTTGTTGGCAAAGTGATGTCTTTGATTTTCGATATACTGTCTAGGTTTGTCATAACTTTCCTGTCAAGAAACAACCATCTTCTGATTTCATGGCTGCAGTCACCATCCACAGGGATCTTAGAACTGAAGAAGAGGAAATCTGTCACTGCTTCCACCTTTTCCCCTTCTATTTGCCATGATATGATGGAGCTGGATGCCATGATCTTAGTTTTTTTAATACTTAATTTTAAGCTGGGTTTTTCACTCTCCTTTACAACCTAGACAGCATATTAAAAAGCAGAGACATTACTTTGCCAACAAAGGTCTGTCTAGTCAAGGCTATGGTTTTTCCAGTAGTCATGTATGGATATGAGAGTTGGACTATAAAGAAAGCTGAGCACAGAAGAATTGATGCTTTTGAACTGTGGTGTTGGAGAAGACTCTTGAGAGTCCCTTGAACTGCAAGGAGATCCAACCAGTCCATCCTAAAGGAGATCAGTCCTGGGTGTTCATTGGAAGGACTGATGCTGAAGCTGAAACACCAGTACTTTGGCCACCTGATACGAAGAGCTGACTCATTTGAAAAGATCCTGATGCCGGGAGAGATTCAAGGCAGGAGGAGAAGGGGACGACAGAGGATGACATGGCTGGATAACATCACCAACACAATGCACATGAGTTTGGGTGGACTCCAGGAGTTGGTGATGGACAGGGAGGCCTGGCGTGCTGCGATGCATGGGGTCGCAAAGAGTCGGATACGACTGAGCGACTGAACTGAACTGAACACCCTTGTCAAGAGGTTTAGTTTCTCTTTGCTTTCTTCCATTTAGTTCAGTTCAGTTGCTCAATCACGTCTGACTGTTTGCGACCCCATGGACTGCAGCATGCCAGGCCTCCCTGTCCATCACCAACTCCCAGAGTTTATTCAAACTCATATCCGTTGAGTCGGTGATGCCATCCAACCATCTCATCCTCTGTTGACCCCTTCTCTTCTAGCCCTCAATCTTTAGAGTGGTATTATTTGCATATCTGAGGTTGCTGCTGTTTCTCCTGTCTATTCCATCTTGTAACTCATCCAGCCCAGTATTTCTCATGATGTGTTCAGTGTGTAAGTTAAATAAACAGGGTGACCAAAAGAAAAGCCTTGCATACTCCTTTCTCAGTCCTGAACCAGTCGGTTGTTTCATACAGGGTTCTAACTTACTTCTTGACCTGCATACAGGTTTCTCAGGATACAGGTAAGATGGTCTGGTATTCCCGTCTCTTTAAGAGGGTTCCACAGTTTGTTATGAGCAACACAGTCAAAGGCTTTAGCATATTCAATGAAACAGAGGTAGATGTTTTTCTGGAATTCCCTTGCTTTCTCTATGATCTAGCAAATGTTGGCAATTTTTTTCTCTAATTCTTCTTTCTTTTTTAAACCCAGCTTAGACATCTGGAAGTTCTTGGTTCATGTAATCCTGAAGCCTAGCTTGTAAGATTTTGAGCATGACCTTACTAGCATTTGAAATGAGTGCAATTGTCCCATGGTTTGAACATTATTTAATGCTGCCCTTCTTGGGAACTGGAATGAGGACTGACTTTTTCCAGTCCTGTGGCCTGGATCTTCCAGATTTGGGTTTTCCAGATTTGCTGACATATTAAGTGCAGCATTTTGATAGCATCATCTTTTAGGGTTTTAAATAGCTCTAAAGCAATTCCACTAGCTTTATTAACAGCAGTGCTTCTTAAGGCCTACTTGACTTCATACACTAGAATGACTGTCTCTGGGTGACTGACCACACTGTCATGGTTACTGGGGTCATTAAGATATTTTTTGTACAGTTATTTTGTGTATTCTTTCTGTCTCTTCTTGATCTCTTCTGCTTCTTCTAGGTATCTACCATTTCTGTCTTTTATTGTGCCTATCTTTGAGTGAAATGTTCCCTTGATATATACAGTTTTATGGAGGAGAACTCTAGTCTTTTCCCTTCTGTTGTTTTCCTCTGTTTCTTTCCATTGTTCATTGAAGAAGGCCTTCTTGTCTCTCCTTGCCATTCTCTGGAACCCTGTGTTTAGTTAGGTGTACCTTTCCCTTTCTCCTTTGCTTTTTGCTTCTCTTCTTCCCTCAGCTATTTGTAAAGCCTCCTCACATAACAACTTTGCCTTCTTGTATTTCTTTTTCTTTGGGATGTATTTGGTCACTGTCTTCTGTACAATATTATAGATCTCCATCCATAGTTCTTCAGGCACATTGGTTACTAGATCTAATTCCTTGAATCTATCCTTCATATCCACTGCATATTCATAGAGGATTTGATTTAGGTTTTACCTGGCTGGCCTAGTGGTTTTCCCCACTTTGTTTAACCTGACTTTTTCTATGAGAAGCTGATGGTCTGAGTCACAGTCAGCTCCAGGTCTCATTTTTGCTGACTATATACAGCTTCTCCATCTTTGGCTACAAAGAATGTAATCAATTTGATTTCAGTATTGACCATTTGGTGATGTCCATATGTAAATTGTCTCTTGTGCTGTTGAAAAAGGGTGTTTGCTATGACCAGTGCATTCTCTTGGCATGATTTCGTTAGCTTTTGCCCTGCTTCCTTTTGTACTGCAATGTCAAACTTGCCTGTTACTCCAGGTGTCTCTTGACTTCCTACTTTTGCATTCCAATCCCCAATTATGAATCAGTTCAGTTCAGTTCAGTCACTCAGTTGTGTCCGACTCTTTGTGACCCCATGAATCGCAGCACGCCAGGCCTCCTTGCCCATCACAAACTCCTGGAGTTTACTCAAACTCATGCCAATCGAGTCGGTGATGCCATCCAGCCATCTCATCCTCTGTTGTCCCCTTCTCCTCCTGCCCCCAATCCCTCCCAGCATCAGGGTCTTTTCCAATGAGTCAACACTTTGCATGAAGTGGCCAAAGTACTGGTGTTTCAGCTTCAGCATCAGTCCTTCCAATGAACACTCAGGACTGATCTCCTTTAGGATGGACTGGTTGGATCTCCTTGCAGTCCAAGGGACTCTCAAGAGTCTTCTCCAACACCATAGTTCAAAAGCATCAATTTTTCGGCTCTCAGCTTTCTTCACAGTCCAACTCTCACATCCATACATGACTACTGGAAAAACCATAGCCTTGACTAGATGGACCTTTGTTGGCAAAGTAATGTCTCTGCTTTTTAATATGCTATCTAGGTTGGTCATAACTTTCCTTCCAAGGAGTAAGCATCTTTTAATTTCATGGCTGCAGTCACAATCTGCAGTGATTTTGGAGCCCCCCAAAATAAAGTCTGACACTGTTTCCACTGTCTCCCCATCTATTTCCCATGAGGTGATGGAACCAGATGCCATGATCTTAGTTTTCTGAATGTTGAGCTTTAAACCAACTTTTTCATTCTCCTCTTTCACTTTCATCAAGAGGCTTTTTAGTTTCTCTTCACTCTCTGCCATAAGGGTGGTGTCATCTGCACATCTGAGGTTATTGATATTTCTCCCGGCAATCTTGATTCCAGCTTGAGCTTCTTCCAGTCCAGGGTTTCTCATGATGTACTCTGCATATAAGTTAAATAAGCAGGGTGACAATATACAGCCTTGATGTACTCCTTTTCCTATTTGGAGCCAATCTGTTGTTCCATGTCTAGTTCTAACTGTTGCTTCCTGACCTGCATATAGGTTTCTCAAGAGGCAGGTCAGGTGGTCTGGTATTCCCATCTCCTTCAGAATTTTCCACAGTTTATTGTGATCCACACAGTCAAAGGCTTTCGCATAGTCAATAAAACAGAAATAGATGTTTTTCTGGAACTCTCTTATTTTTTCAATCATCCAACAGATATTGGCAATTTGATCTCTGGTTCCTCTGCCTTTTCTAAAACCAGCTTGAACATCTGGAAGTTCTCAGTTCACGTATTGCTGAAGCCTGGCTTGGAGAATTTTGAGCATTACCTTACTAGAGTGTGAGATGAGTGCAATTGTGCGGTAGTTTGAGCATTCTTTGGGATTGGAATGAAAACTGACCTTTTCCAGTCCTGTGGCCACTGCTGAGTTTTCCAAATTTGCTGGCATATTGAGTGCAGCACTTTCACAACATCATCTTTCAGGATTTGAAATAGCTCAACTGGAATTCCATCACATCCACTAGCTTTGTTCGTAGTGATGCTTTCTAAGGCCCACTTGACTTCACATTCCAGGATGTCTGGCTCTAGGTGAGTGATCACACCATCGTGATTATCTGGGTCGTGAAGATCTTTTTTGTACAGTTTTTCTGTGTATTCTTGCCACCTCTTCTTAATATTTTCTGCTTCTGTTAGGTCCATACCATTTCTGTCCTTTATTGAGCCCATTTTTGCATGAAATATTTCCTTGGTATCTCTAATTTTCTTGAAGAGATATCTAGTCTTTCCCATTCTGTTGTTTTCCTCTATTTCTTTGCATTGATCGCTGAGGAAGGCTTTCTTATCTCTCCTGGCTATTCTTTTGAACTATGCATTCAAATGGGAATATCTTTCCTTTTTTCCTTTGCTTTTTGCTTCTCTTCATTTCACAGCTATTTGTAAGGCCTCCTCATACAACCATTTTGCCTTTTTGCATTTCTTTTCCATGGGGATGGTCTTGATCCCTGTCTCCTGTACAATGTCATGAACCTCTGTCCATAGTTCATCAGGCTCTCTGTCTATCAGATCTAGTCCCTTAAATCTATTTCTCACTTCCACAGTATAGTCATAAGGGATTTGATTTAGGTCATACCTGAATGGTCTAATGGCTATCCCTACTTTCTTCAGTTTAAGTCTGAATTTGGCAATAAGGAGTTCATGATCTGAGCCACAGTCAGCTCCCGGTCTTATTTTTGCTGACTGTATAGAGTGTCTCCATCTTTGGCTGCAAAGAATATAATCAATCTGATTTCATTATTGACCATCTGGTGATGTCCATGTGTAGAGTCTTCTCTTGTGTTGTTGGAAGAGGGTGTTTGCTATGACCAGTGCATTCTCTTGGCAAAACTCTATTGACCTTTGCCCTGCTTCATTCTGTACTCCAAGGGCAAATTTGCCTGTTACTCCAGGTGTAATAGAACATCTTTATTTGATGTTAGTTCTAGTTGGTCTTCTAGGTCTTCATAGATATGATCAACTTTAGCTTCTTCAGCATTGGTGGTAGGGGCATAAACTTGAATTACTGTGATGTTGAGTGGCTTGCCTTGGAAAGGAACCAAGGTCATTCTTTTGTTTTTGAGGTTGCACCCAAGTACTGCATTTCAGATTCGTTTGTTTATTATGAGGGCTACTCCTTTTTTTCTTTGGGATTCTTGCCCGAAATAGTAGATATAATGGTCATCTGAATTAAATTTGCCCATTCCTGTCCATTTTAGCTCACTGATTCCTAAGATGTTGATGTTTTTTCTTAGCATCTGCTGTTTGACCACATCCAATTTACCTGCATTCATGAACCTAGCATTCCAGGTTCCTATGCAATACTGTTCTTTGTAACATCGGATTTTACTTTCATCATCAGACACATCCACAACTGAGCATTATTTCTGCTTTGGCCCAGCTGCTTCATTCTTTCTGGGGCTTAGTAACTGTCCTCTGCTCTTCCCCTTTAGCATATTGGACACCTTCACACCCGGGAGACTCATCTTTTGGTGTCGTATTCTTTTGTCTTTTTATACAGTTCATGAAGTTCTCATGGCAAGTATACTGGAGTGGTTTGCCATTCCCTCCTCCAGTAGATCATGTTATGTCAGAATTCCCCACTATGACCCATCCACCTAGGGTGGCGCTGCATGACATGGCTCATAGCTTCACTGAGTTATGGAAGCCCCTTTGCCATGACAAGGCAGTGATCTGTGAATGGAATGAAGTCCTTAAGAGAATCAATTTATACATTTGTAAAATCAGTCAAATATTATCAAAAGTCACTAAAAAGGTTTGTTAAAAGTTTCTTGATTTGTAAATAGACCAACATGACTTGTAAGCTGAACTGGCCTTAAGGCTGACCAAGGTTTTTAATTTGTTTTTAATAAACTGAATATTAATTCTTAAAAACAATATAGCCTATGAATGATTTTCTATGCACTAAAACCATCTTTAGGGAAATAAATGGTAATGGGGGAATCTTATTGATTGGAAAGTAGTTTGCTAAGATCACAGGGCTAGCAAGCAGCAGAGGCAGGACTCATATCATAAAGTTTCCCACCTATCCCACTGCACCCAATCCCCAGGCTAAGTCATCCACATCACTTTATTTTTCTATTGATGTGACTTTCTTTCCCACTGGCCTATGAGCAACATGCTTGCAGAGACTTCTTTTCGTCTTTGAATCAGCAGTCTTAGTGCAATGCCTTGAAAAAATGAGTGAGGAGAATCCAGTGAGAGTAGCATCCTGGAGCACCCCCAAGAGCGGGTTTCAAGCAGGGAGGGTGGCAATATCGAATTCCACCAAGCAGTCACATAAGATAAGGGCCAAAGGGTCTATAGCATGTGACCAATGGGAGACCACTTGTGACCTTCTTAAAAACAGCATGGATTCTCTTCAAGTCTTGTCAGGACATATAGCCACCATACACTGACTACTAGGGAGATGCTTGTCAAAATTTGAGAAGTAAGGGAGCCAACGGGGGACATTAGTCAAATCACATCCTCCCGGAGATGTCAGTGGAGTTTGCATAGCCTCACAGAGCCATCAGGACTCTTAGGTGTGGAGAAGAGGGGAGAGATCTCTATACCTGCCCCAGTTCTACCTTTTCCCTCCATCCATCCACGGATCAGGACTTTTAAGACAACTCCCTCAATCATACCACCAACAGGTCAAGAGAGCAAGATAATATCTGGTAGTCCTTCATGGTTGGAGGTAGAGGTGGGCCTAAAAGTCTTTTCTCCTGGATCCTTCCAGCCTTCTTTGTGTGCTAAAGAAGGTACAGTATGTAGGAACTAAATTCATATTATATGCTGATACTGAGCTAGTCACTAGGAACTAAAGGATGAAAAAGGTAGACCCTACCTTCAAGGAGCTGACAGTATACTGGGGAAAGAGTATTCAAGTAAGCAGACTCTTATGGTAAGCAAGGTGGATATAACCATAGAGGTGAATAGGAGGAAACTGAGAGGCCCTGAAGTGGGCACCTGTTCTAGCCTGGGGTTTCAGGGAAGTCTTTCCCGAGGTGGGCACAACTTTAATGGGGGAATGGGAGGGTGTTGGAGAAAGGTGAGCTAGGTGGCAGGGACTAGGGTAGTCCAGTAAACCAAGTTGCAGCAACCATTTCCAGCAGTAAGAAATTGTGTGTGGGGAGTCTTAGATGGTAGACTTGGTGATGGAACATGAGACCAAGCTCAAGACGGGAAGCCAGCAGATCCTGAAGGATTTTGTCCTCCAGGACTGTGACCTCAATTAGACTTTAGCATATAAAGGGTGGGGGACCTTGGAAGGGTTTAAAGCAAGGCTGAGACATTGTCAGCTTTGGCTTTTAAATAGCTCACTCTGCTGCTTCTCATGCTTCTTTCTTTCACGTCCGTTTATTTTTACATCCTGTGACTCAAAAGCTACATGTGATTAAAGTGAGCTCTAAAAACAGGAAATGAAAAAATAAAATAAATAAAAACGGGAAGTGTCTGTGGGCTGACATTTACATGCACATGGCCCATTGGCCGTCCTGAGGCGGGCCAGTCTGCTGAATAGGATGGGTATTTTTCTCCTATGGTCCTTGCTCCTCCTTGGTCTTCTCACTGGTGAGTCTGTCCCTGCCACTACCTCCCAGGCACCTCTACCTCCTTGCACATTGAGTTTCTCTAGCAATAGGTCATTTTCACTGAAGATGTTGCTTTACTGGGAGCCAGACTGTGTGTATGTGCTTGTGTATGTGTTTGGGGGGGGGGGGATAGTGTGTGTGAGGTGTGTGTACTATCATCCCAGATCATGCAAATTCTGATTGTGTCTTGTCACTCTCACACTGCTAGTGAGTCACAGGGAGCCTGGACATCCCCAGACAGACTGAAGCTGGGGACTTGAGATAGAGGATCTGCCACAGTCAGTTCTGGGAGCTCGTCTGTATCTTGCCATCTCAAGCATGATCGTCTCATGCCTCTCTTCCCTTCTGCCCCTGTGAGTCACCTTCACTGTGAATTGGGCTTTCCTGTCCCACAAATGATATCAGTAGGTGATCTCGAACCTAGCACCTTGTGACAGGCCCGGTCCTTCTGAGTTCTTACTGCTCCTTCCCCTGCCCCCAAAGACCTGAGTGCTGGCAGAAGACAGGCTGGGGAACTGGAGGCCAGGGAAACAGAGCTCCTGAGAAACCCACAGCGAGGGGCCAGGCTCTGCTTTATTTTTATTTATTTATTTTTAATTTTTATTTTATTTCATTTTATTAGTTGGAGGCTAATTACTTCACAACATTTCAGTGGGTTTTGTCATACATTGATATGAATCAGCCATAGAGTTACACGTATTCCCCATCCCGATCCCCCCTCCCACCTCCCTCTCTACCCGATTCCTCTGGGTCTTCCCCGTGCACCAGGCCCGAGCACTTGTCTCATGCATTCCACCTGGGCTGGTGATCTGTTTCACCATAGATAATATACATGCTGTTCTTTCGAAACATCCCACCCTCACCTTCTCCTACAGAGTTCAAAAGGCTCTGCTTTTTAGTCATCCGAGTTTCAGTCTTTCACTTTCATTCTCCTTCAGGAGGAAAGCAGCTTGTTTAGTTATCGGGGTCACCTGGCTTCAGGGTTGCCCCCACCCTAGTCTTTAGTCTGTGCCCTAAGCCTGCCATAGAATCCCTTAGAGGTGTTTAAAACTTGGAAGTTTATAAAGAACTTTTACTCAAATTTAAAATAGTGTGATTCCCCCAACAATCTTGTGGTATAGATAAGGCAGAGAGTATTAAGCTCACTTTACAGAAGATGAACTGAGACATGAGGTGACACCTTCTGGCACACAGCTGGTGATCTGTGAGAATGAAAGTCAGTGCACCTGTGGGAATGCAGAAGCAACAAGGAAACTCAGAACCATACTGTCTCCAACCAAATTCACAGAATTGAAACTCAGACAACAGATTCCTGTCAGGTTCCCTTTGCTGCCACTTTCCTGTCCTCCCACAGAGTAAATGAATGAATGAGCGTCCCTTCCTCCATGGTGTCCAGGTCAGGCCCTTGGAGATCATTGTCCATGGGGGCATCCTTTGGGCACATGACAAAGAAATGGGTGAGACAGATCTTGCCTTAAAAAAGAAATGTTCGTATTTCTTGGGCTCAGTTCCAGAAATATCTATTGAGGCCTCTCTTGTGTTGGCCCTGTGCTGTGTGTGATGGGGTAGAGGTGAGTGGTACACAGCGGGGAATGAGGTGGGGTACATACAGTCCTGCTGTTGGTAGCACAGGGTAGCTGACAGAGCTTTGGGGGCAGGCGAACTTGGGTTTCATGTGGACTCTGCTGCTTCCAATAGCCAGTGACTCTGGGCAAGTAGGCTTTTTAAGCTCTTTGAGTCTCATGGCCTTCATCTGTGAAGTGGGAATAAGAATATGGACCTTACTAGACTGCTGTGAAGGTTAAATAAAATAATGTGCTTAATGTACTTGGCACAGTGTCTGGCACCGAGGATTCATGTCCTGAGCTGATCCCTTTCTGTCTCTTTCCCTCACTTGAATCCAGATACAGGATTCAGAAAAGGAAGCTCTGCACACATCCCACTGCACCTAGCCACTCGGCTAAACCATCAGCCTTACTCTAATGTTCAGATAACTAATTCCCTTCTACCTTCTCCTCTCCTTGGGGAACTCATGAGCTATGGGGAAAGACAAACAGCACAGCTACTTGTGTGAAGCAGAATGAAGTAAGCCAACAAACAAGCCAACAAAAAGCACAGTTCAGTTCAGTTCAGTCGCTCAGTCATGTCCGAATCTTTCTGATCCCATGAACCACAGCACGCCAGGCATCCCTGTCCATCACCAACCCCCAGAGCCTGCTCAAACTCATGTCCATTGAGTCAGTGATGCCACCCAGCCATCTCATCCTCTGTCGTCCCCTTCTCCTCCCACCTTCAATCTTTCCCAGCGTTAGGGTCTTTTCCAATGAGTCAGTTCTTCACATCAGGTGGCCTAAGTATTGGAGTTTCAGCTTCAGCATCAGTCCTTCCAATGAACACCCAGGAGTGATCTCCTTTAGGATGGACTGGTTGAATCTCCTTGCAGTCCAAGGGACTCTCAAGAGTCTTCTCCAACACCACAGTTCAAAAGCATCAATTCTTCAGCGCTCAGCTTTCTTTATAGTCCAACTCTCACATCCATACATGTCTACTGAAAAAACCACAGCTTTGACTAGATGGACTTCTGTCGGCAAAGTAATGTCTCTGCTTTTTCATCTGCTATCTAGGTTGGTCATAGCTTTTCTTCCAAGGAGCAAGCGTCTTTTAATTTCATGGCTTCAGTCACCTTCTGCAGTGCTTTTGGAGCCCAAGAAAATAAAGTCTGTCACTATTTCCATTTCCCCCCTATCTATTTGCCATGAAGTGATGGGACTGGATGCCATGATCTTAGTTTTTTGAATGTTGAGTTTTTAGCCAGTTTTTCCACGCTCCTCTTCACTTTCAACAAGAGGCCCTTTAGTTCTTCTTTGCTTTCTGCCATAAGGGTGGTGTCATCTGTGTGTCTGGGGTTATTGATATTTTTCCCGGAAATCTTGATTCCAGCTTGTGCTTCATCCAGCCTGGCATTTCACATGATGTACTCTGCATATAAGTTAAATAAGTAGGGTGACAATATACAGCCTTTCCCAATTTGGAGCCAGTCTGTTGTTCAATGTCCAGTTCTAACTGTTGCTTCTTGACCTGCATACAGATTTCTCAAGAGGCAGATCAGGTGGTCTGGTATTCCCATCTCTTGAAGAATTTTCCACGGTTTGTTGTGATACACACAGTCAAAGGCTTTGGCGTGGTTAATAAAGCAGAAGTAGATATTTTCCTGGAATTCACTAGCTTTTTTGATGAGCCAGTGGATGTTGGCAATTTGATCTCTGGTTCCTCTGCCTTTTCTAAATCCAGCTTGAACTTCTGGAAGTTCTCGGTTCATGTACTATTGAAGCCTGGCTTGGAGAAATTTGAGCATTACTTTGCTAACATGTGAAATGAGTGCAATTGTATTGTAGTTTGAACATTCTTTGGCATTGCTTTTCTTTGGAATTGGACTGAAAACTGACCTTTTCCAGTCCTGTGGTCACTGCTGAGTTTTACAAATTTGCTGGCATATTGAGTGAAGCACTTTAACAGCATCATCTTTTAGGATTTGAAATAGCTCAGCTGGAATTCCATCACCTCCCCTAGCTTTGTTCCTAGTGATGCTTCCATAGGCTGAAGGAAACTGGGAGGAAGGCATGGCTGGACTAGAAGTATGGAGCTCAGCTAAGGCCCCAGAAAGGAAGCAGCACTTGAACTAAGCTTAAGGAATCATGGTACTCAAGGGTGAGCATAGCTCCTTGATCAAGGGTGGAATTCTTCCAGGCTGGACTGCAGGTTCTGGGCCAACTTGGGACAGGAAGATCCATCTGGTGTCAGCACTCCCTTGGCATGCTTCCAGTCAACTTGCACATTCTTCCAAGTGGAACCAGAAGAGCTGCATGGGAAGAAGGAGCACCAGGTTATAGGGTTGATTCTGTGGTGAGCACCTAGGACACTGCATGTCCCCCAGGGTGGAGTGCCCACTCTCACAGCACAACAAGCTCTCTCGTACTCCTCATCACCACAATTACTGTCACAGGACTTCTCAGTTCAACTTTCAGCACAAAAACCTCACCACATGGTTCAGAATTGGTGATGTAGCCAGTACTTCTGGATTCCAGTTTGAATCAGGACCTGCATCCCTCAATGGGCCAGGCATCGTTTTCTCTTTAAACAGCTATGCAGCAGACCTGAGTCAGTTTCAGACTTTCTGCCTCCTGGGACTGCATGCCAGTGTTATAAAAATGGAGATGGGTTGCACTACTTGGAGTGGATTCTTTTTCAAAATATACATATTTCTCTATAAGAGTGCTAACTAGTTTTGGTAAGGATGCAAAAAGATGAAGGCACCAACTTACTTCAGTGACATTGAAAGAGTGAGTGAGTGTTAGTTGCTCAGTCGTGTCTGACTCTTTTTGACCCTGCGGACTATAGACCGCTGGGTTCCTCTGCCCAGGGAACTCTCTAGGCAAGAGTGGGTTGCCATTCCCTTCTCCGGGGGATCTTCCTGACCCAAAGAGCAAACACAGGTCTCCTGCATTGCAGGCAGATTCTTTACCATCTGAGGCACCAGGGAAGCCCTCAGTGACATTAAGTGTCTTGACTAATACCACAGTGAGGTATTTACATGATTATCTCATTTAACACAAAACCCTGGTAGATGGCAACCCTGTTTCACAGGTTAGAAAACTTGGACTCAGAGAGCTTAAGTAACTTGCCTAAGAGGGCAAAGCTAGCACTTGGTAGAGCAAGGGTTTGAACTCAGGCAGTCTGACTAGCACCCTGGAGTTACACTCTTCTCTCAAGTGCATTATAGGCTGGTATCCAAATGTTTGTCCCTCTCACCATGCTTAATGTGGGCTGGCCAGCACAACACTAGCCCTCCTGCTCTAGAAAGATATGTTCCCAGATTCTCACTGTGCCTGAGAGGAGCTGGCTTTTGTCTCAGAAGTGGCCAAATAAGCAATTATGGGGGATGCTGCAAGGCAATTCTTGCCTGGATGCAACTGGGCTGGGTGATTTCTGTTCCTTTTCCCTGAATTGGCAAGAGATGGACTCACAGAAACAGTAGAGATTATCCACCTCCCTCCCCCAACACCAGGCCCCCCCCCCCCCCCAAGGATTTTGCTTACTCTCCAGGACACTTAGTACCTGCAACCTTTAGGACAGCCTTCATTGATTATTTCCTTATATGTTAATTAATTGATATAAATGTGGAAGGAAACCATTGTGGTGTGGTGGTGGTTGTTTTTCAGTCACTGCCATATCCGACTCTTTGCAACCCCAAGGACTTCAGCACACCAGGCTTCCCTGTCTTCTACTACCTCCCAGAATTTGCTCAAACTCATGTCTATTGAGTCAGTGATGGACTTTTCATCCTCTTACATACCCTCTCCTTTTGCCCTCAATCCTTCCCACCATCAGGGCCTTTTCCAATGAGCTGGCTCTTCGCATCAGGTGGCCAAGGTATTGGAGCTTCAGCTTCTGCATCAATCCCTCTTGAGTTCGAGTTATGTCTATAACTAGCAATGTCTTGAGCAAGGCACCTAAATTCTGTGGGTCTCTGTTTTCTCACCTATAAAATAGGAATACTGATCATGACCCTGACTCTCCCTCAGGCCTGTTGTGAGCCTTCAATGTAACAGGCTGTTCTCTGTCTGCAGGACCAGGGGCTTCCAGAGCCCCCATGGTGGTAACTGGGACCCTGGGGGGCTCTGTCACTCTGCCCCTGCAGCTGCAGGATGGACAGCAGGTGGAGAGCATCTCCTGGGTATGTCGCTCGGTCCCCGGGGCAATAGCCACGGTGACCTTGGTAGAAGCTGGAGGACCAGACACCTTTCACCAGGCGGAATCACGGTACTGGGGTCGTTTGAGTGTGGTGGGCCCAGAATGCTCCCTGCAGATCAGCCACCTGAGTTGGGCAGATGCGGGGTCCTACCGAGCCCACATTAATCTTCGGAGCTCCCGCGTCACCCACACCAGGGAGTACAGCCTGCATGTCTATGGTGAGTGTCCGAGGTATGGCAACAGGTGTGTGTGTGTGTGGAGCCTGTCTTTCAGTCACTTTTATAGCCTTTCCCACTTCCCTTTTAGAAACAATTATAATTTTCTTTCTAATTATGAGACTAACATGTGCTTAACTGAGAAAAACATGGAAAGTAGAGTTGCCTGGGAGAATATCCTAAAAAATGTTGATGGCTGGGATGTGTCCCAGACCAACTGAAGTAGAATCCCTGTGTTTGGGCAGAGAATGGGATTTCTGCCACAACTGACTTGTGAGGTCTCGAGCTTCCTCCTTACTAAAATAGAACATTACCTTTTGTGAGAATAAAATTCACGGCAAAGAGCTTTGTAAAGCTCTGTGCAGATGTAGGCGAACACTACTATCATATTCCTCAAGGAAATGTCAGTGATTGTTTTAGCAGGGGAAACTACAAAAGAGACAGTTGGGCAGGGGTGCCAGGCACACACAGCAGCAATATTGGCCAGTGGAGACACAGTCAGGTACTTTTAGATTTAGCCTGCTTATGTAGAGAGGGAGAGGGGCCGAAGGTCTCAGATCCCTGGGTCCTCATCCCACAGCCCAGAAAGGATGACACCAAGGCTAAAGGGGCCAGATGACCATAATGGGAGTTGCTGAGAAGCCAATTCTAGACTGCAGATAAGTTTCATAGTCAGCAGCTCTGTTCTGTGGGGATGGAGCAGAAAGCCTGGGACCTCAAGACAAAAACAGTCTCATGACAGCCTCCCAGGAGGAACCAGTGGGAGGCCTGTGGGAGATGGCTTCAAGGAAATGCCTCACAGGCCACCCACCTCTCATGTTCTGGGAGGATCACAAGGCCTTTGCAAGACTTGGATTAGCTGTGCTTCGAAGTCTTTGCCTGAGGGACAAGGTTGCCGTGGATGGCAAGTTCACCAGGCAAGGTCACCAGGATGCCGTGGCCAGAAGGTACCAATGAAAAGTGAGGATGGACACAGGAATATGAGTGATTGCAGGAAAGTGGAGAACCTTCTCATACAATTTCCTGGGTTATGAAACAGAGAATATTCCTATTATTAATAGAACTTGGGTTGACAGAATTGCCCCGGTCAGGTTCACATGATTGGGGTGAAAGCATTTCTGTCATAAATTGGCTTGGAGTGACTGTGGCCCACTCCTCAGACAGAGCAAGGGAACACTGGGTGGATGGCTGTTGGGACCTGGGGTAGGGCTGTTCACCCAGAGATGGTGGGAGAGCACCTCTCACTGTGCTGATGGCCGTTCTGGTAGGATGAGCTCAGTGTGGATTCTGAGCAGGATATAAGGCTGTGCTAATGGATCAGCGTTGGGGTCTTCCAGAGACGGTTTCTGGGGCAACAGTGATGATAAAAGCCCAGATTTTCATGCTTCACAGGGCATTTCCCAAGTCACTGTTGTCCCATGACAGCTTTGCTGGCAGGTAGGAACGTGCAAGTGGCTCAGTCATGTCCAACTCTTTGTGACCCCATGGACTGTACAGTCCATGGAATTCTCCAGGCCAGAATACTGGAGTGCATAACCTTTCCCTTCTCCAGGGGATCTTCCCAACCCAGGGGTGGAACCCAGGTCTCCCGCATGGCAGGCGGATTCTTTACCAGCTGAGCCAGCAGGGAAGCCCAGGTAGGAAAAAGTGTTTGTATTTCTAGGCTAAGAAGATAGACAGTGTATTAAAAATCAGTGACATTACCTTGCCAACAAAAGTCTATCTAGTCAAAGCTACAGTTTTTACAGTAGTCATGTAAGGATGTGAGAGTTGGACCATAAAGAAAGCTGAGCAGCAAAGAATTGATGCTTCTGAACTGTGGTGTTGGAGAAGACCCTCGAGGTTCCCTTGGGCTGCAAGGAGATCAAACCCATCAATGAAGCTTCTACTTCATACTATTGTTCCAAGAATCAGAGGAGATATTAAGTGACATGTCTTATAAAGCCCCAAGCTCTAGAATAGATGTGGGCAGATTCTACCTCTGTTGTTTCTTACATGTATTCAGGGTGGTGCAGGGTCTTGGTGGCAGCACTTTCTACTTCTGCCCCATGAAGGGAAGGTCCAGAGCAGTTTCCCAGTGCTCAGTTGGTTCTTTTTTTGACACACAGAGCCACTGGCCCAGCCCCGTGTCACAGTGAGCACCAGGATTAGTGGGAATGGACACTGTCTCATCATCCTGACATGCGTGGCAGAGAGTAGAGGAGGCGCTGTGACCTACAGCTGGACACCTCTGGGACCCCAGACTGCTGTGTCCCATGGAGGGTCTGTCCTCAGTGTCACCTTGAGGCCTGGGGACAGTGCTCTGAACTTTACCTGCATGGTCAAGAACCCAGTCAGTAACAGTAGCTCCCTTCCCATCTTGGTGCTGCCTTCATGCACAGGTACCTGGAATCCAAGCATGTACCCTGCTTGATAGCTCTGAAATGGAAGGTGGAGGAAGGAGTCTGGTCCCCTTCAGGCCCCGAGGAGAAAAGCAAACAGTCAAGAGACAGTGGGTGGGCCAGGGTGTGTCCGAGTGGTCGGGGAGAGGGAGGAGACCCACTGGAGTTGAGGGGGAGCCTGGAGGGATCTGGGCAGGAGGGGCTGGCTGGGACCTGTGGCTGCCCTGAGCAGGCAGGGAGGCCCTGATGCAGAAGCTGTGGTTTTCTGTCTCCATCTGCAGGGCCAGGAATCTTGGGCAGTGAGGAATCAGTAGGGGAGACAGTGATCGGCACCCTTGGGAAGTCAGCCACTCTGCCCCTGGAGGTCCCAGTGGGGCAAGAGATAGAAAAGGTTACCTGGAGCTCTCGAGGCCTTGTTGCTATTTTGCGACCAGGACCTGCAGGGGAACCAATCCTGGTTGCTGGGACTCAGGGACCCTACAATCAGCGATTGAGCATCCCCCGCCACAACTACTCTCTTCAGATCAGCTCCCTGAGGCTGCAGGACTCCGGCCCCTATCGAGCCTGGATAACTCTGCATAGTCCCCCAATCAACATCACCAAGGATTTCATCCTGCATGTCTATGGTGAGGGGGTGAGAGGGCTTATGTTTGAACTTGACCTTCCCTCTCTGCTGCTTGGCCAGGCTGGAGCCTTCTCATAGCTTGAACCTTCCCTTCTTGGCACAGAGAGACTGCAGGAACCCAAAATCACAGCCAGCTCTCAGATCATGGAGGATGGGACCTGCTTCATCACCCTCATCTGTTCGCTGGACCAGCCTGGAGAGGATGTTCAGTACAGCTGGGACCCCCAAGGCCATGGGGCAGTTGTGTCACACGGGGGCACCACTCTCAGCATCTCCTGGAGATCTGGGGTCAGCGACAGCTATCACTGTACAGTGAAGAACCCCATCAGCCAGAGCTCCAGCTCCATCCCTGTCAGGCCCCTCTGCTCAGGTAACCGCTTGCTTCTGAGAACCCTTCTCTCCCAATCCAGATTCTCAGCATGCCTGCCTGCCTTCCTCGGGGTTCTGGGAATGACTGAAGAAAAGGAGGGCTGGATTAGTTTGCAACAGGGAATATCTCTGGGGTGGCAGGAGGTGAGAACTCTGGAGCTCTGCCCACCTTCTGTCGGCCCTGTGCCTAGGCAAGCGGCAGGCTCAGCTGGGTAATGGCTCATTCCTGGGACTCCCCGAGGAAAGTTGCTTCACTCACCACATTCAGTCCTGCAGAGCCCCTGGAGGAGGGGCCCCAGACCTCCTTGCCTGTGTCCTCTTTGCTTGCAAAGCTGCCCTTCTTCTTGCCTGTAACTGCTCTGAGAGGGCAATAGGGCTGTGTTCCTCTGGTGGGCAAGGGTGGCTTCTCCTGGCCTCCACAGGCCATGGCAGGAAACCACCTGAGTCCCAACACACCTGTCCCTCTCGTCTTCTCCAATGACTTCTGAAGCTGTTGTCTCTGCTTCCTGTCTCTGGTTCCTCACCAACCATCCACTCTTCAACTTCCTGTGGCTGGTTTGTCCCAGTGGCATCCTGATGGCTGAGCTCGTGGGTTACTCCTCAATTGTTATCCCTGACCTGCTTTCTTTAGCCACTGGGCAGCTCTCTCCTGGACTTTTTCTCTCCAGTCACTGTCCTTTTCAGGACTGATGCTGTCCTTTGCCCAGGCCTCTTCCTGCATCTCTTCTTTGCTTCCTGTTGCCAAAGGGAGAAGTCAGTCAGTCAGTCAGTTCAGTTGCTCAGTTGTGTCCAACTCTTTGAGACCTCAGGAGTCGCAGCATGCCAGGCCTCCCTGGCATTATTTATAACTCTTATCTTCCCCATGCTACCTGCCCTTGCCCACACCTTCCTTGCTTCACATATTCTTCAGCTGGTCTCCTAACGTCTCTCCCTTCCCAATCACTCTCCTGATTGTGCTGCTAGGGGAATTCTAAATGAAAGAAATGCTTGTGTTTCTTTTCTGCTTAAAACACTATGGTATCTGCCCAGTATGTAAAGTATAAATATTTTAGCACCTCTTTGGTCATAAGCAACACACATTTACAGAGTATTTTTACGGCCTATGTTGTTCTAGTCATTGAAGATACAGTGAAGAAGAGATCTGGATAAATTTCCACCCCTTGGGGAACTCACAGTCATCACCACCTTTAGCTAACTCTAGTAAATGACTTTAGAAGAAAACTGAACATGCTGTAAAATGGCCTTTGTGCATGTGTCTGTCTCCTCAATTGAATCATGACAAAGCCCATGCTTATCTTTCTCTGCACCTCCAATACTCAGTTTGTAATGGATGTTTAAATTGTGAATTTGACAAGTATTTAAGGGCAGTCTGTGCTGGGTGTAATGGGACACAAGAAAAAAGGATAATTGGTTTCAGACATTAGCATTCTCCCTCCCTGTGGGGCCTGGAGGATATTGCAACTCCATCCCCAGATAAGCTTCCTCAAGGGGCTTCTAGCCCGGCCCTGCACCTCTGACTTTTCTTCCTGGAAAACTCCTCCCCCTGTTTCTCTGTCTTCCTATTTCTTTCCTTCTCTTCCTTTTACCCAACTCCTAACCTGTGATCATTGTTAATTCAGGTTCCTTCCTACCCTGCTGCCTGAGGAAAGAGTTTCTTCTCTTTTTGATCCTGGGAGCTTTGCAGATTAAATAGATTTGAACTTGACATGTGGAAAAGCCAAGAATAGGAAGCGAAAAGAAGGTCACTCTGTGAAACACAGATAAGGAAGTCTACACAGAGAAAGAAAGAGTGTGACCTGACACCCGAATCTCCAGGTGTGAGAGAGAAACACTTGTGCTGATTAAAGCATGAAACCGGTTTTGTTTGCAAACTGAGTTCAAAGCAATGAAGAAACAGCTACATATTTTCTGTTGAAAACCATCTGCTTATGTTTTGTTTAATTGTGTTTTAACATGTTCAAAAAGAAAAGAGGCTTATTCAATTTAAGAAAAATTGAATGATTTGAAATATAATATATAATGATAATAAAATTGTTAAAAATTGTGCATAGATATTATTTTTTGTTAAAATTTATGTAAATGGGCTCAGAGGGCCCAGATTCAACTTAAATTTTGTCTCCTTGGAGCATTCTTTCACCACCTTATTTAAGCAAATCTCCCTGAGGAAATTTCCACCTGGGTCATTGTACCCAGTTGGTTTTGTCAAATTATCACAATTTGTAAGTATATATTAACTTGTTAGTTTACTTGTTTTTTGTCTGTCTCCCCCACAAGACATTCAGCCATTGAGGGTTCTTGGCTTATGGTAGATATTTTATTTTATTTTATTTTATTTTTAATTATTTTTATTTTTCCAGTGGGTTTTGTCATACATTGATATGAATCAGCCATGGATTTACATGTATTCCCAATCCCGATCCCCCCTCCCACCTCCCTCTCCACCCGATTCCTCTGGGTCTTCCCAGTGCACCAGGCTGGAGCACTTGTCTCGTGCATCCCACCTGGGCTGGTGATCTGTTTCACCATAGATAGCATACATGCTCTTCTTTTGAAATATCCCACCCTCACATTCTCCCACAAAGTTCAAAAGTCTGTTCTGTATTTCTGTGTCTCTTTTTCTGTTCTGCATATAGGGTTATCGTTATCACCTTTCTAAATTCCATATACATGTGTCAGTATGCTGTAATGTTCTTTATCTTTCTGGCTTACTTCACTCTGTATAATGGGCTCCAGCTTCATCCATCTCATTAGGACTGGTTCAAATGAATTCTTTTTAATGGCTGAGTAATATTCCATGGTGTATATGTACCACAGCTTCCTTATCCATTCATCTGCTGATGGGCATCTAGGTTGCTTCCATGTCCTGGCTATTATAAACAGTGCTGCGATGAACATTGGGGTGCACGTGTCTCTTTCAGATCTGGTTTCCTCAGTGTGTATGCCCAGAAGTGGGATTGCTGGGTCATATGGCAGTTCCATTTCCAGTTTTTTAAGAAATCTCCACACTGTTTTCCATAGCGGCTGTACTAGTTTGCCTTCCCACCAACAGTGTAAGAGGGTTCCCTTTTCTCCACACCCTCTCCAGCATTTATTGCTTGTAGACTTTTGGATAGCAGCCATCCTGACTGGCGTGTAATGGTACCTCATTGTGGTTTTGATTTGCATTTCTCTAATAATGAGTGATGTTGAGCATCTTTTCATGTGTTTGTTAGCCATCTGTATGTCTTCTTTGGAGAAATGTCTGTTTAGTTCTTTGGCCCATTTTTTGATTGGGTCATTTATTTTTCTGGAATTGAGCTGCAGGAGTTGCTTGTATATTTTTGAGATTAATCCTTTGTCTGTTTCTTCATTTGTTATTATTTTCTCCCATTCTGCAGGCTGTCTTTTCACCTTGCTTATAGTTTCCTTTGTTGTGCAAAAGCTTTTAAGTTTCATTAGGTCCCATTTGTTTATTTTTGCTTTTATTTCCAATATTCTGGGAGGTGGGTCATAGAGGATCTTGCTGCGATTTATGTCGGAGAGTGTTTTGCCTATGTTCTCCTCTAGGAGTTTTATAGTTTCTGGTCTTACATTTAGATCTTTAATCCATTTTGAGTTTATTTTTGTGTATGGTGTTAGAAAGTATTCTAGCTTCATTCTTTTCCAAGTGGTTGACCAGTTTTCCCAGCACCACTTGTTAAAGAGGTTGTCTTTTTTCCATTGTATATTCTCGCCTCCTTTGTCGAAGATAAGGTGTTCATAGATTCGTGGATTTATCTCTGGGCTTTCTATTCTGTTCCATTGATCTATATGTCGGTCTTTGTGCCAGTACCCTACTGTCTTGATGACTGTGGCTTTGTAGTATAGTCTGAAGTCAGGCAGGTTGATTCCTCCAGTTCCGTTCTTCTTTCTCAAGATTGCTTTGGCTATTCGAGGTTTTCTGTATTTCCATACAAATTGTGAAATTATTTGTTCTAGTTCTGTGAAGAATACCGTTGGTAGCTTGATAGGGATTGCATTGAATCTATAGATTGCTTTGGGTAGTATACTGAGTTTCACAATATTGATTCTTCCAATCCATGAATGAGGTATATTATATTTCTCCATCTATTTGTGTCCTCTTTGATTTCTTTCATCAGTGTTTTATAGTTTTCTGTGTATAGGTCTTTTGTTTCTTTAGATAGATATACTCCTAAGCATTTTATTCTTTTTGTTGCAATGGTGAATGGTATTGTTTCCTTAATTTCTTTCTGTTTTCTCATTGTTAGTGTATAGGAATGTAAGGGATTTCTGTGTGTTAATTTTATATCCTGCAACTTTACTATATTCATTGATTAGCACTAATAATTTTCTGGTAGAGTCTTTAGGGTTTTCTATGTAGAGGATCATATGTTATCTTAAATATTGAATATTCATTTAACGAAAAGGTATGTCACAACTATCCTGGTAGAATTTGTGGAAAGTTTTTTGTGTTGTTAAGGGCTATGGGGGGATGTGGGGTGGCAGTGAGCAAGGTGAAGAAGGGTAGGGTACAATACAGCCAAATACCCATTCCCATAGCATGAAGTCAATAAATAGTGCCTAAACTCAAGAAATAGCAGGGCTGGATATATTATTTCTATATATCAAGGGAATAGAAGAAACAAATTATAGAACTGATGATAGTTACCCATGAGAGAGAGAAGGTCTGGCATGTGGCAGAGGTTGGCTATTTTTTGCTATGTTTTATGTTACTAAATTGAACTTTAAGGGCCATATGTATGTATATACAAAATACTTTAAAAAATTAAAATACTAAAAAACATAAAGAGATAAGGAACAACAACAACAACAAGAAGACAACTGAAAGTTCTAGGAAATTGACTGGGGATGGGAAGACTTAGATCAGAGATGGGAGTTCCTCAGAACAGTTTAAACAAAGGTGCAGGGATTAACCAGTGAAGCTTTAGTCAAAACAAATAAATGTAATCACTGTTGGATATCTTTTCAGTAAATCCAGCTTCAATTATGCATTCAGCATAATTCAACATTATTAACTAGTTAATATTTGTGCTTATTAAAAAGATAATAAAATATCCTAACTGAGGAAGTCATTCTGGGGCTGTCAGTGATCTTGTGTACTGTTCCACACAGTGTGTCTATCAGGCACCCCACACAGCATGCTCTGTGACAGGAAATACATAGTGATTGAAGGCACAGACTGGAAATGTAAACCTAGGTCACAAGGCACTGTTCACTCTCTGCATCTGAAGAGAACCAGCACCCTTCACTCATGGGCTGTAGGCTGACACTGGAACATGGTGGAGAAGGAAGAATTTGTTCAGGGTCTGTTTTAGAGATCTTGCAGAAGTCACCAGTCTTTGTGGGAGTGGAGTCCTTCATAAATAACTGCAGCTGGGTAGCAACATGGGAGGCTTATTCCTGATAGAAACGATCCTGAGGGACTTCCCTTGTGGTGGTGCAGTGGATGGGAATCAGCTTGCCTGTCAGTGTACACATACCGCAGAGCATGCGTCACAGCTACTGAAGCCCAGGTGCTGTAGGGCCCACAAGCCACAATTACTGAGCATGTGTGTTGCAGCCACTGAAACTCTTGCACCTATAGTCTGTGCTCTGCAACAAGAGAAGCCACAGCAGAGAAGCCTGCACACCACAACAAAGAGTAATCCCCACTTGCTGCAACTAGACAAATCCTGCAAGTGGCAAAAGAAGACTCAACACAGATCGTGTGTGTGTGTGTGTATTTATATTTATATTTATATATAAAGATCCTGAGTTACTATAGTCCTCAGAAATCTAGAGGAGAAGAGGCTCAAACCCTGGTCTTTACCCACAGAAAGGTGAGGAAAGTGGGTGTTTATTACATGGTATTTAAGGTGTGAAGTGTGACCTGAGTGTGTCTGAGTGTTAGGTACAGCCAGAAGCACTTCCTGTGTTGCAAGAAGAGGTGAGAACAGGAAGGAATGACTGACCCTCAGAAGCAAGTTAGTTACAGTTGTATTATTGTTGTTCAATTGCCTAGTCGGGTCTGACTCTTTGCAACCCCATGGACTGCAGCACGCGAGGCTTCTCTGTCCATCACCAACTTCTGGAGCTTGCTCAAATTCATGTCTATTGAGTTGGTAATGCCGTCCAACCATCTTGTCCTCTTTCATCCCCTTCTCCTCCTGCCTTCAGTCTTTCCCAGCATCAAGGTCTTTTCCAATGAGTTGACTCTTCACATCAGGTGGCCAAAGTATTGGAGCTTCAGCTCCAATTCAATATCAGTCCTTCCAATGAATATTCAGGATTGATTTCCTTTAGGATTGACTGATTTGATCTCCTTGCTGTCCAAGGGACTCTCAAGAGTCTTCTCCAACACCACAGTTCAAAAGTATCAATTCTTTGGTGCTCAGCTATCTTTATGGTCCAACTCTCACACCCATATGTGACTACTGGAAAAATCATAGCTTTGACCATATGGACCTTTGTAGGTGAAGTGATCGCTCTGCTTTTTAATACACTGTCTAGTTTGGTCATAGCTTTTCTTCCAAGGAGCAAGTGTCTTTTAATTTCATGGCTGCAGTCACCATTTGCATTGATTTTGGAACCCAAGAAAATAAAGCCTGTCACTGTTTCCATTTTTTCCCCCATCTATTTGCCATGAAGTGATGGGACCAGATGCTATGATCTTAGTTTTTTTGAATGTTGAGTTTTAGGCCAGCTTTTTCACTCTCCTCATTCATCTTCCTCAAGAGGCTCTTTAGTTCCTCTTCGCTTTCTGCTATAATGGTGGTGTCATCTGCATATCTGAGGTTATTGATATTTCTCCCAGTAATCTTGATTCCAGCTTGTGTTTCATCCAGCCCGGCATTTCTCATGATACATTCTGCATATAAGTTAAATAAGCAAGGTGACAATATACAGCTTTGACATAATCCTTTCCCAATTTTGAACCAGTCCATTGTTCCATGATTGGCATGAAAAAGTAAATTGACAGTCTAGACTATGGAGCAACAAATTGTTGGGAAAGCCTCCTTAGATTTTTTCCATTGAAAAGCAAACAGGTTTCCACAGTGTGGCTTCTGCACAACTTTCCCCACCTGTTCTCTCTCTGCACTCCAAAGTACAGCCATGAACGCCCCGTGGCTGCTATGGTGCCTCTGTGCTATCATACCTGCTTCTCCATTTGCCCAGAGGGCTGGCTGCCCTTGCTCCATCTGGCTGGCTTCTCTTTTCTCTGTTCCCATAATTCTTTATCCAAACTCAAATCTGTCTAGCTGCTTCTTGACTCATGTATTTTTCTCATCAGATGAGAGCTCTTTGAGGTTAGGAGTCACGCCTTATTTATCTCTGTTTCTTAGCCACAG
Source organism: Dama dama (assembly GCF_033118175.1). Classification (NCBI taxonomy): domain Eukaryota; kingdom Metazoa; phylum Chordata; class Mammalia; order Artiodactyla; family Cervidae; genus Dama; species Dama dama. The sequence goes on from NC_083700.1 coordinate 10,512,608, forward strand.
CACACAGTGCTGTTGTTGTTCTTTAGTTGTTAAGTCATGTCCCACCCTTTTGTGATCCCATAGGCTGTAGCACACAGGGCTTCTCTGTCCATGCGGTTTCCTACTAAAGAATATTGGAGTGGGTTACTATTTCCATCTCCAAGGGATCTTCCTAACCCAGGGATTGAACCCACGTCTCTTACATTGACAGGCAGATTCTTTACCACCAGGGAAGCCCATAGAACACAATAGGTAGTCATTAAATGCTTCTTGAGTGAGTGAATTAAAAAAATGAATGAGTGAATTATTAATAAAATCTCTGCAGAAGAAGGAACACAATAATTTCTGTTTGTCTACACTACAGAGGGTAGAGTCTAGTGGCAGTAGCCACAATTTAACAGATGTTTATTTTAAATTTTGAAGCAATAAGAAAGTTCAGAAATAGACATGAAATTCCAGAGTATCTAAATCCTCTATCCCACAATTTTTATCAGTCTTCTATGGCAATTATGTGTCTTCTATAACAATTACATTCTGCCTTCTTTTCTCTGTGTTCTTTTTAGACTTCTTTCCTGATTATGTTACCTCAATATTCTTCCCTCAGAAGGATTAAGTAGATACAATTTGGCAGTTTTACTCCATGAAAACACTGTATGTTGTTTCCCAGTTCTCATGAAGCTTAATGTGCATATATTTTTCATATGGTTTTATATTTCATTCAAAGAGAAAATATAAAAACAACTGACTATAATAAGAATCTATGATCAGGAATCTATTAATATGTTTGTAGTTCACATAAATACAATCCTCAGTTCAATTCAGTTCAGTTCAGTCGCCCAGTTGTGTCCAACTCTTTGCAACCCCATGAACCACAGCACACCAGGCCTCCCTGTCCATCACCAACTCCCAGAGTCCACCCAAACCCATGTCCATTGAGTCAGTGATGCCATCCAACCATCTCATCCTCTGTCGTCCCCTTCTCCTCCTGCCCTCAATCTTTCCCAGCACCAGGGTCTTTTCAAATGAGTCAGCTCTTCGCATCAGGTGGCCAAAGTATTGGAGTTTCAGCTTCAACATCAGTCCTTCCAATGAACACTCAGGACTGATCTCCTTTAGGATGGACTGGTTGGATCTCCTTGCAGTTCAAGGGACTCTCAAGCGTCTTCTCCAACACCAGAGTTCAAAAGCATCAATTCTTCTTCACTCAGCTTTCTTTATAGTCCAAATCTCACACTCATACATGACCACTGGAAGAACCATAGCCTTGACCAAATGGACCTTTGTTGACAAAGTAATGTCTCTGCTTTTTAATATGCTGTCTAGGTTGGTCATAACTTTCCTTTCAAGGAGTAAGAGTCTTTTAATTTCATGGCTGTAATCACAATCTGCAGTGATTTTGGAGCCCAAAAAATAAAGTCAGCCACTGTTTCCACTGTTTCCCCATCTATTTGCCATGAAGTGATGGGACCGGATGCCATGATCTTAGTTTTATGAATGTTGAACTTACAATCCTAGTATCTAAATATGTCAATGTCTTTTTATTGTGTTTTTAAATAAGAGATGGGGCTTCCCACGTGGTGCAATGGTAAGGAATTCGCCTGCCAGTATAGGAGACACAAGAGAGCTGGTTTTGATCCCTGCGTGAGGAAGATTCTCTGGAGCAGGAACTGGCAACCTACTCCAGTATTCTCTCCTGGAAAATTCCATAGACAGATGAGCCTGGTGGGCTACAGTCTATGGGGTTGCAGAGAGTCCAGCATGACTGAGAGACTGAGCACTCAGTAAAAGACTTTTCCTAAATAGAATTTTTAAATTGTAAAAAGCAAACAAAAGCCCAAACCGGACTAGTACGTTGGAGGAATTTGCTCATGGTTTTCCAGCTAACTCCATGAGGGGGCAGCAGCAAGCTGACCCAGGGCTTTTTTTTTATTTTGTTCATTGCTCCAAACCACCAGGGCTGCAGCACACCAAGCTTTCCTGTCCTTCACTGTCTCTGGAGTTTGCTTTAACTCACACCTTTTGAGTCGACAATGCCATCCAACCATCTCATCGTCTGCCCCACCTTCTCCTGCCCTCAATCTTTCCCAGCATTGGGATAATTTTTCCAATAAGTCAGTTTTTTTGCATCAGCTCCAATTCAGTATCAGTCCTTCCAATGAACATTCAGGGTTAATTTCCTTTAAGAATGACTGATTTGATCTCCTTGCAGTCCAGGGGACTCTCATGAATTATTGCAGGGTAAGGGTCCAATAAGTGTAATCTTGAGTTCTCCCAATAAGTATCCTGAGCTCCTGGTGGATGTTCTGGATGACTCCATTAGGACAATAAGTGCTCAGAAGGACATATTCCCTCCTACCTGAGACATATGTAAGTCACATTTTGTTAATGGCTTCCTGGCTCCATTTTAAAGAGCTCTCCTAGCAATACCAATTCCATTTTTATTTTCCTTTATCACTAGTTTGGGGTGGAAATGGTGTGGAAAAGCAAGAGCAAAAACTGTATTTCCCTAGCCCTGGGGAATCCTGGTCCCCACAACTGTCTTCTTTTTTATATTGTTATTATTTTTAATGGTAGGATAATTGCTTACAGTGTTGTGTTGGTTTCTGCAGTACAACACACTGTCTCCTCTTAATTTCCTGGTCTTTGGTCTCCCTCCACTTCCCCATCACTCACCTGGCTGTCCACAGTCTCTGAAGGGTAAGCCTCAGCTGTTAATCTCTGCTCCCCTTTGAACTCATCTTCACTTCTTAGCCTGGACTTTGGTAAGTTGCCTCCTTCCCAGACTGACTCCACTCCAGGATCATTCCTTTCGGAAGCTGATCCAGTGAGGCTGTGCCAACCTCACAGGAAGAACTACCTTGCAAAGAGGAAGCAATTCTTAGCCCTTGGTACACACCTTTCAGTTCTTACCTGCCATCTCTTTTCTTAGTGCTTATACCTTTGTCTCTAATTTTTATTGTCAGCAACTGAAAGTGTGGTGAGCACATTGATGGTGCATAATAGATATCAGTTGCAAGAATAAAAGATTTAATAACTGGAAAAGATGAACAATAGCAGGTTCCATTTTAAAAGAATGTCCAAAGCAGAATTATTTGTAAGCCAAAAATCAAAACCAAACCAGGTCAGTAAGGTAAAAGATAATTTTAGGCCTATTACCTCTTGTGTAAAATGGTTATATTTATTATGAGGATTAAATAAGTGTATAGATATGTATGTATATAAGTATATACATATACACCTATACATGTTTGTGTATATGCATATACCAATATTTTAAATGTTTAGAATGATGTTTCCATACAGTCAATACTCAGTGAATGTTCAATATTATAGATTATTATTTTATGGTTGGTGAACTCTTCTCTCTTCTTGGCAAATTGTAATAAAGGTAACACTTAGGACTTCCTTGGTGGCACAGTGGACAAGGATCTGCCTGCCAATGCAAGGACACAGTTTTGAGCCCTGGTCCTGGAAGATTCAACATGCCACGGAGCAACTACAAACCTGTGCGCCACAACTACAAACCCATGTGCTGCAGTTACTGAAGCCTGTGTGTCTAGAGCCTGTGCTCCAGAGCAATAGAAACCACCTCAGTGAGAAGCCCGTGCTCTGTAACGAAGAGTAGCTCCTGCTCACTGTAACTAGAGAAAGCCTGTGTGCAACCACAAAGACTAGTGCAACAAAAACTTGTCTGCAGAGTCTTTGACATTCCTCCTTCCAAACGGTGGAGCCCAACTGCCCACCCCCACCTCTGCCACAGAGTTGGCTGTTAAAATAAACAAATAAATAAAGGGCATGCTTAGAATTATAGCCAGACTGAACCCAAAGTATCTTTAAAATTTTTTATAAATACATGAATGGACATGTCTTGTAGTGTTCTGTCTTCCTCCTCAGGATGAAAGAATAGAGAAAGGGGTCATGCTCCACTGTGGACTAGTCTGTGACAGGCTGTCCCCACCAGGAAGTTCTTGTTCATGATGTCTTGTCTTCTAGGATGCTTGGTTATCTCCGGTTGTGTGAAGCACACTGTTTATGAAGAATTATTTTTAGAAAAAGTTTGAGGTCTAAAAATATATTTTCTTCTAGAGATAGTCTTACTTGCTTCTGTCAAGTACTCATGAACACTAACAGTTTTAATACTGCAAGCACCTAAATCCAATTTAAGCTCCTACTCATCTTTTTTTTTTTTTTAGCTTTTTATTTTGTATTGCAGTATTGCTGATTAACAATGTTCAGGTGGACAGCAAAGGGACTCAGCCATATGTATGCAAGTATCCATTCTTCCCCAAACTACCCTCCAATCCCGGCTGCTACATAACACCAAGCAGAGTTCCCTGTGCTATACAATAGGTACTTGTTGGTTATCCATTTTAAACATAGCAGTATGTACATGTACAAGTCAACCCCAAACTCCCTAACTATACTTTCACCCAGTAATCATAACTTTGTTCTCTAAGTCTGTGAATTTATTTCTTTTTCTGTAAATAAGTTCACTTGTATAATTTCTTTTTATATTCCATGTATGAGGGACATCACATTATATTTCTCTTTCTCTCTGTGATTTCACTTAGTATGACAGTCTCCAGATCCATCCATGTTGCTGCAAATGGTGTTATTTCATTCTTCTTAACAGCTGAGTAATATTCCATTGTATATATGTACCACACTTTTTTTTTTCTTATTTACTTATTTATTTTAATCAGAAGATAATTGGTTTACAAAATTTTGTTAGTTTCTGCTACATATCAACGTGAATCCACCATAGGTATGTATATGTTCTCTCCCTCTTGAACCTCCATCCCATCTCCGCCCCCCACCCCATCCCACCTCTCTAGGTGGTCACATATCACCAGGTTTGAGCTCCGTACATCATAGAGTAAATTCCCACTTGCTGTCTATTTTACATATGGTAATGTGTAGGTTTCAATATTACTCTTTCAATTTGTCCCACTCTCTCCTTTCCCTACTGTATCTACAAGTCTGTTCTATGTGTCTGTGTCTCCAATGCTGCTCGGCAGATAAGTTCCTCAGTGCCATCCTTCTAGATTCCATATATATGTGTAATGTAAGATATTTGTTTTTCTCTTTCTGACTTACTTCACTCTGTATAGTAGGCTCTAGATTCATTCACCTCTTTAGAACTGACTCAAATGCATTCCTTTTTATGGCTAAATAATATTCCATTGTATATATGTACAACGTCTTCATCCATTCATCTGCTGATGGACTTCTAGGTGACTTCCATGCCCTAGCTATTGTAAATAGTGCTGCAATGAATATTGGGGTACATGTGTCTTTTTCAATTCTGGTTTCCTCAGGGTGTGTGTCCAGTAGCATGACTGTTGGATCATAAGGTAGTTTTATTCCTAGTTTTTAAAGTTTTAAAGGAATCTCCATACTGTTCTCCATAGTGGCTGTATCAAATTATTCAATACATTCCCACCACGAGTGCAAGAGTTTTACCTTTTCTCAACACCCTCTCCAGCATTTATTGTTTGTAGATTTTGTGACTGGTGTGAGATGATAACTCATTGTAGTTTTGATTTTCATTTCTCTAAATGAGGGATGTTGAGCATCTTTTCATGTGTTTACTAGCTATCTGAATGTCTTCTTTGGAGAAATATCTGTTTAGGTCTTCTGCCCCCCCCCTTTTTTTTTTGCCTCACAAAGCAAAGACTTTATTGGAGTATTTGGCATGGAAACCCCACAGCTCCAGCCGTACAGCCAAGGACACAACCACTTCTGAGGTGCACCAGCCTTCACACAGCAGCAATAAGTTAGCACGTGAGGCAAGCAGGTATGTGGAGTGCCCAGCCTGAGGGGCCCTGTGCTCCAGGAAGACTGGGGGTGGGGTGGGGGTGTGTGTGTGCACAGAGACAACAGACTCAGACACAAATTGCAAGAGAACAGCTTCCAAAGTCAGCCAGCCAACATACTAGGGCAGGTGGACCTAAACCAGGATGCTGCAGGCCAGGAAGAGCAGAGATCTGGCCTCTCCCTCCTCCTGACCCTAATCAGGCGCCCTAGGCAGTGGGAGAACTGTGTCTCATTTGGGCCAGGTTCTTGGAGCCTTGAGCTGTCTCCACAGCCTCCATCCTACAGACGGAGGACACTGCTTGGGCAAAATCAGCCCTAGTGCATCCCACCACTTCTGGCCTTGGCTCGGCAACTCTCTCCTGGGAGCAGGGTCCCTATTTGGGGATCTGACAGGGCAGTAAAAGCCCTACTAGGATAAGAGCCCAGGACCACAGATGGTCTTTACATGGCCAGCTACCAGGCCTCAAGTCTCAGTGCTAAGATGATTCAGTAACACCCTATAGGCCGAGTGTCCCCATGTCTGTAAAACAAGGACTTGTCCTCCTTCAAGGAGATTCAGTCTCAGGTTCTGCCCACTTTTTGATTGGTTGTTTGTTTTTTTCTGATATTCAGCTGTATGAACTGCTTGTATGTTTTGGAGATTAATATTTTGTCAATTGATTCATTTGCTATTATAGTCTCCTATTCTGAGGGTTGTCTTTTCACTGTATTTACAGTTTCCATTGCTGTGCAAACACTTTTGAGTTTAATTAGGTCCCCTTTGTTTATTTTTCTTTTATCTCCATTACTCTAGAAAGTGGGTCACAGAGGATCTTCCTGTGATTTATGTCAAGGAGTGCGCTGCTTATGTTACCCTCTAGGAGCTTTATAGATTTTGGTCTTCTATTTAAGTCTTTAATCCACTATGAGTTTATTTTTTTGTATGTGTTATGAGGTATTCTAGTTTCATTCTTTTACATGTAGCTGTCCAGTTTTCCCAGAACCACTTATTGAAGATGCCTTCTTTTTTCCATTGTATATTCTTGCTTCTTGTGTCAAAGATAAGGTACCCATGGGTCTAACTCTGTGCTTTCTATCATTTTCCATTGGTCTATAGTTCTGATTTTGTGTCAGTACCACTCTATTGTGATTACTGTAGCTTTGTGTTATAGTCTGAAGTCAGGAAGATTAATTCCTCCAGAACAATTTTTATTTCTCAAGATTGTTTTGGCTATTCAGTTTATTAGGGCTCACTTGCTCACTCAGGCTCACTTGCTCACTGAAAGCATTTCCTCTAAGATCAGGAACAAGACAAGGGTTGTCTTGTCCACTCTCACCACTTTTTTTCCCACTTTTATTCAACATAATTTTTGAAATCCTAGCTACAGCAATCAGAGAAGAAAAAGAAATGAAAGGACTCCAAATTGGAAAAGAAGAAGTAAAACTGTCACTGTTTGGAGATGACATGATAATATACATAGAAGCCACCAGGAAATTACTAGAGCTAATCAATGAATATAATAAAGTTGCAGGATATAAAATTAATACACAGAAATTGCTTGCATTTCTATACACTAACAGTGAAAAATTAGAAAGAGAAATTAAGAAAACAATCCCACTCACTACTGCAACAAAAGGAATAAAATACCTAGGAATAAATCTACCTAAAGAGAAAAGACCTGTATGCAGAAAACTATAAGACATTGATGAAAGAAATCAAAGTTAACACAAACAGATGGAGAGGTATACCATGTTCTTGGATTGGAAGTATCAATACTGTGAAGATTACTATATTACCCAAAGCAATCTACAGATTCAATGCACTCACTATCAAACTACCAACGGTATTTTTCACAGAACTAAAGCAAGGAATTCCACAATTTGTGTGGAAACACAAAAGATCCCAAATAGCCAAAGCAATATTCAGAAAGAAGAATGGAACTGGAGGAATCAACCTTCCCAACTTCGGACTATACTACAAAGCTACAGTCATGAAGACAGTATGGTACTGGCACAAAAACAAAAATATAGACCAATGGAACAAAATAGAAGGCCTTGAGATAGATCCTCATACCTATGGAAACCTTACCTTTGACAAAGGAGGCAAAAATATACAATGGAGAAAAGACGGTTTCTTCAGCAAATGGTGCTGGGAAAACTGGTCAACTACATGTAAAAGAATGAAATTAGAACAGTTTCTAACACTATGCACAAAAATAAATGTAAAATTGATTAAAAATGTAAGTGTAAGGCCAGAAACTATAAAACTCTTAGAGGAAAACATAGGCAGAACACTCTCTGACATAAATCACAGCATGATCATCTATGACCCATCTCCTAGAGTAATGGAAATAAAAATAAAAATAAATAAATGGGACCTAATTAAACTTAAAAGCTTTTGCACAACTAAGGAAACTATAAGCAAGGTGAAAAGACAGCCCTCAGAATGAGAGAAAATAACAGCAAATGAAACACCTCACAAGGAATTAATCTCCAAACTATACAAGCAACTCATGCAGGTCAATACCAGAAAAACAAACAACCCAATTTAAAAAGTGGGCAGAAGACCTAAACAGACATTTCTCCAAAGAGGGCATACAGATGGATAATAAACACATGAGAAGATGGTCAACATTGCTCATTATTAGAGAAATGAAAATCAAAACCACGATGAGGTATCATCTCACACCACAAGATCAAAAAATCTACAAACAATAAATGCTGGAGAGAGTGTGGAGAAAAGGGAAACCTCTTACACTGTTGGTGGGAATGCAAATTGATACAACCACTGTGGAAAACAGTATGGATATTCCTTAAAAAACTGGAATAAAACTACTATATGACCCAGCAATCCCACAACTGGGAATATACCCTGAGGAAATCAGAACTGAAAAAGACACATTTACCCCAATGTTCATTGCAGCACTATTTACAATAGCTTGGACATGGAAGCAACCTAAATGTTCATCAGCAGATGAATGGATAAGGAAGTTGTGGTACATATACACAATGGAATATTGCTCACTGTAAAAAGGAATGCATTTAAGTCAGTTCTACTGAGATGGATGAGCCCAAAATTTATTATGCAGAGTGAAGTAAGTAAAAAAAAAGAAAGACAAATGCCATACTTTAATGCATGTATATGGAATCTAGAAAGATGGTACCAACAATGTTACGTGCAGGGCAGCAAAAGAGACACAGACATAAAGAACAGACTTTTGGACTCAGGAAAAGGAGAAGGTGGGATGATTTGAGAGAAGAGCATTGAAACATGATACATTGCCATATGTAAAATAGATGACCAGTGAGTGTTTGATGTATGATGCAGGGCACCCAAAGCTGGTACTCTGTGATTATCTGAAGGGATAGGGTGAGGGAGGAGGTGGAAGGGGTGTTCAGGATGGAGGGGACCCGTGCATACCTATTGCCGATTGATATTGATGTATGGCAAAAACCATCACAATATTGTAAAGTAATTATCCTCCAATTAAAATAAATAAATAAATAAATTTAAGAAAAGAATCATATACCATGATCAAGTAGGATTTATCCCAGGGATGCAATGATTTTTCAGTATTTGCCAATCAATCAGTGTAATACACCACATCTACAAATTGAAGCATGAAAACCGTATGATCATCTCAATAGATTCAGGAAAAGCTTTCAACAAAATTCAGCACCCAGTTATAAAATAAACTCTCCAGAAATCAGGCAGAGAGGAAACACTGTTGTTGTTTGTTGCTAAGTCATGTCCGACTCTTTGATGACCCCATGGACCCTGGCTCACCAGGCTCCTCTGTCCATGAAGTTTCCTAGACAAAATTACTAGGGTGGGCTGCAATTTCCTTCCCCAGGGGATCTTCCTGACTCGGGGATTGAAACCACAGCTCCTACATTGCAAGCAGATTCTTTATTACTGAGCCACCAGGGAAGCCCCAGTTTTGTCATATATGGTCTTTATTACTTTGAGGTATGTGTCCTCTTTCCACCAGCCTGTGTCCACCAGGCTTTCATGGTGGCTCAGCAGTGATGAAACTGCCTGCAATGCAGGTGATGCAGGTTTAATCTCTAGGTTAGGAAGATCCCCTGGAGAAGAGATTGGCAACCCACTCTGATATTCTTGCCTGGAGAATCCCATGGACAGAGGAACCTGGGGGGCTACAGTCTACGGGGTCACAGAGAGTCAGACAGGACTGAAGTGACTGAGCACACACACACACTGAGACCCGCGACCTGGGGCCAATTCCTCTGGGAGAGCATACAACCCGCTTTAGACTGTAACATCTGGCGTGTCTTTGCCACCCCAGGCACTCCCCGGTACATCCTGATTGTGGCTGCCATACCCACCCCTCTCCCCGGCCTGAAGGGACAAATTCTTAAAAATTTGCCAAGGCTTGATTTAGTATCCAAGATGTGATTTCCCCTGAAGAACGAAAGTTCCACGCGCACTTGAGAAAATGTGAATTTTGCTGTTTTTGGATGAAATGCCCTTTAGATAACAATTTGGTCCAACTGGTCAAATGTATATTATTTAAAGCTTGTGTTTCCATATTAATTTTCTCTCTGGATGATCTGTCCATTGGTATTAATGGGGTATTAAAGTCTCCCACTATTATTGTGTTACTGCTAGTGCCCTAGTCCCCATGGTGAGTCCCTGCCACCCCATGCCTCTACAGGGTACCTTCCAATACTAGTATGTAGGTTTGGTTCAAGTCTTCTATGGAGTCCCTGCTCTTTCCCCCTGGGTCTCAGTCTGCACAAGATTTTGTGTGTGCCCTCCAAGAGTCTCTTTTTTCCCCTCTCTTGTGGAAGTCTTGCAATCAAATCTTGCTGGTCTTCGAAGTCAGATTCTCTGTGGACTACTACTCTCATTGCTGGCCTTTCTTGGGGCTCAGAATCTTCATAACATTGGAAGAACCTCTGTGGTATAATTGTGCTGAGTTTGTGGGTCACAAATAGAGCAGGTATGAGATTTTATTTTATTGTGATTGTGTCTCTCTTACCACTGAGATCTCAACTCACTGCAATGGAGAAGACTTCCTAGACCCTTGCAAAATCCCCCTTTATAAGGTTGTCATAGTCCCATGCACCTTTCTTTCATAGTAGTCATCACTGCTACAATATTATTTGAGGAATAATTTGATTGTTGGCCTCTAAAAAGTGAAGTCCCTTTTATCTCTCTGTTGCACCAGTGAAAGGGAAACTTCTCTGTTTCCTTTTATTGACAACCAATACATCTGACACCAAATGTGTGGGCTTTTTTCCACACACCAAAAAATTGGCTTAAAGCTCAACATTCAGAAAACTAAGATCATGCCATCTGGTCTCATCACTGGCAAATAGATGGGGAAACAGTGGAAACAGTGGCTGACTTTATTTTTGGGGGCTCCAAAATCACTGCAGATGGTGACCGCAGCCATGAAATTAAAAGACACTTACTCCTTGGAAGAAAAGTTATGACCGCATATTAAAAAGCAGAGACATTACTTTGCCAAAAAAGTTTCATCTAGTCAAGGCTATGGTTTTTCCAGTAGTCATGTATGAATGTGACTGTTGGCTTATAAAGAAAGCTGAGCACTGAAGAATTGATGCTTTTGAACTGTGGTGTTGGAGAAGACTTTTGAGAGATCAAACCAGGCTATCCTAAAGGAAATCAGTCCTGAATGTTCATTGGAAGGACTGATGCTGAAGCTGAAACTCCAATACTTTGGCCATCTGATGAGAAATACTAACTCATTTGAAAAGACCCTGATGCTGGGAACAATTCAAGGTGGGAGGAGAAGGGGATGACAGAGGATGAGATGGTTGGATAGCATCACCAATTCAATAGACTTGAGTTTGAGTAAATTCTGGGAGTTGGTGATGGACAGGCAGGCCTAGTGTGCTGCAGTCCATGGGGTCTCAAAGAGTCAGACATGACTGAGCGACTGAACTGAACTGAACCAATTCTTGACACAAGCTTGGTGTCATTTCAATTCTGACACTATTTATACCTAGAGTTAGTGTCATATCCCACAAGTTAAGTACTCAGACCCAAAAGACTGCCCCACTTCTGAGGTCAGTCTCAAGTCTGGGCTTCTTGTACTTCTGACCAACCCGTTATGAATGGAGCATAACCTCTTTTTTTCCCCCAATAATTTGTTAGAATGGCTCACAGAATTCAGGAAAACAGTTTACTTACTGGATTACTGGTGTCAACAAAAATTTTAATCAATAGTCAATCTGAAAAAGAAATGGAAAATTTTATTCAAGCCAAACTGAGGATGCAACTGAAAGGATAGTCTATCTGAAAGTTCTGAGGATTATTCTAAGAGGTGAAGGACGAGACTAATACATATGGATTTTGGCAAAGGTAATATAGGCAATTAAGCATGCATCTCCTTGCTGTTAGTCACTAGGAACAGACACCTCAGTTACTGGTTTTAGTTCTTTTCTAAGTATGGGAAGATGCAAGGATTCAGGTTCATAAAAAGTTTCTCCTGAGAATATCTCACCATCTGAAGGCCAGTTCTGTCAGTTTTACCAGAGTATAGAGTACCTCATCCTGATCATCATCCTGAATTCTTTTCAGGATATATTGTGGGTCAGTGACTATGGCTATTATGGAACTTATAGACTATGACTATGACTCTTATAGAACTGGATGATGGACAGCATTCTTTACAATCACTTCTCTTTTAGTCTTAATTTTGACCAAGATTTGGGAGGCATTTTGTGACCAATTTGTCCCCTGGCACTAGGACTGCTCATTCCCATATTTCCATATCTAGAGCAACATCATTACAATCCCTGATCTTATAGTAGTATATATTTGGTCAATCATTTCAAGTCAGGAGTCAACATAAACTTTATCTGAGGCTCAGATATACATATGGTAATTCAAGAAACAATAATCTTATAAAATAGGCAGAATATAGGTATGATAACTAGTAAAACTAATGTGGTCTTAAGTTAATATTTAAGCTAATAACTTTCATTAATTGTGGCCCAGTATCCCCTCAGGTTGTCTGACCATTCTGTTCTGTACCACTACTACTTTTATGGAAAACTACATATTGCATATGCATATAATCTATATACATAAGAAGGATGCATCTCCAAAGACATATGCATAGACAAGGCGAGTGGTGGGTTATTGTGACTCCTTACAGGATTTAGAAAGGAATATTATCTTCTAAGGAGTTACATGGCTGGCCCCAGAAGGAGAAAAATTTATCTTTATGGTTGAGTAGATATTTCTGCCATTGATGAGATCTGGTTAACACATAATGCAGCTTCACAAGGCACACTAGATGCGGGGGGGTGAGGGGACAAGGAGGTCAAAGGACAGAGAAAAAGTGTATGCTTAGTTTTCTTCTTGTCTTGCTTTAAAATGTGAACTTTTATTTCATTACTGGTTTATTATAAAAGACACAATTCAGGAACAGACAAATGGAAGAGATGGATAGAGCAAAGTATGTAAGAAAGAGTGTGAAGCTTCCATGTCCTCTCCAGGCTCACCACCCTCCCAGAACCTCCATGTGTTCACTGACCTGGAGGCTCTCTGTACCTTCTTAGTTGGCAATTTTTTAAAATAGAGGCTTCATTATGTAGGCATGAATGATTAAATCATTGAACATTGGTGACAGAACCCTGTCTCTAGCCCCTCTCCCATCCCTGGAGATTGGAGGTGAGTGGGTAGGAGAACTGGGAGATGATAGGGCTGAAATTCCAACCCTCTAATCATGTGGTTGGTTCCCCTGTTGACCAGTTAAAATCCTGAGATTATCCAGGAACTTCAGTCATATGACTGTAATAAGATCAGTCATCTTATTACACACACACACACCACATCGCTTTGAAGATTTCAAGGGTTTTTGGAGCTGTGTGTAAGGAATGTGGGAGAAGACCAACACATATTTTTTATTATATCACAATATCACAGCTTCTCACATTAGAATATAAGCATTCTGATGGCAGAGACCTCTGTTTTGGCCTCACTGCTTTATTTTGTGTTCAGCACAGTTCCTGGCACTGTGTGATGCTCAATAAGTCCTGCTGAAAGAGTAAATAATGAAGGCATGCGTGACTGAATAAATATCTGCCTGAAATGGTATAGACACATTTCCTGTATTTCTATATCCATTTAAGCATCTGGAATCCACAGCTCACAAGCCCTAAACCACACAGCTTTGGAGGCTGCAAGTGTTGGACCTTGATGTAAAATGTAATTTCCTGTCCTTACCAGCTAGTGATTTCCTTTGCCTGCTGGTTTAACTCTTGAGGTGAGGTGTCCTTCTGCATCTGGCTTTGGGAAAGATCTTGCATGTCGGGATTCCAGATCTATTGGCATCCCTGGGCCCAATTTCAGCTCTGGTGGGAAAGAAAAAGAAGTGGGGAGAACAATTCTAACTGTTTTAGCTTGTCAACTGGCTTAGAGGAGAGAGGGGGTGGGGGAACGGATGCAGTTACAATTCTCCCCCTCCTAATTGTCACCCTTCTGAGGCTCCTCCAACCTCAAGCCGCCCTCTCATAACCTTTTCCTCTGATGATTGTGGAGGGTCTTCTCCCCACCCAACCTCCTTCGGAGAAGGCACTTTCCATTTTCCGCCATCTCACCCCCAACAGATGGGTCTCAGATTTTCCCTTGCCCCTCACAGTGGGTAACACTTCTGTTTTTCCTCACTCAATGTGTATTTAAAATTTCTTCCACCCCATTATGTAATATGTGCCTGATCATTAAAGAACATTTGAAAAATGAAGACAAGCAGAAGAAAATGATGCTATCTACCACCTCTCCCCCAAAAAGACAGTTAATATTTTGATGGTTTTTTTCTGATGAAACAAATTAATATTTTATGGCAAGACAAAAAAAATAACTTAAACATAAAATTTTTCTTTGCCCACTTGGGGTTCCTCCCTCCCCCTTACTGTGTATTATGCATCTGCATAACCAGACCTCCTAAGGAATAACACTTCTTTTTAATATTATAACACATCTTAACTCTTTAGGAGATAATCTTCCTTCTTAATCTTGTAAGGAGTCAGTACCTATGACTCACTTACTTGCTTTGTATGCATAAATCTGGATTGTGTAAACTGTCAATAAGCCATTATTTGACTATAACCACCTGTCTCAAAATCATATATAACTGTGGTTTGACTCCTACAAGGGATGAACAGTCCTCAGAACTTTCTTAAAGAGCATCTCCTAGGTTATAATCCTTAAGTTGGCATGAATAAAATTTTCTATTTCTTTCTTAGATCAACTAATGATTAATTTTTTCAGTGATACAATTTTTTTTGCATAGGCCTTTAAAAACCACAACTGTAATCATACAACATATTAAAATTTGCATTCTACTTTTTATGCTTGTGATGCTATAGGGGAGGAAACCCAATCTTCTGCCCTCTCTCTTTCTAGGTTCTGTAACTGAGACCCTCCCCTTAATCAAAGATTATCAAGAGAAAAAATAGACAGAAGTGTAATAACAAGTATACCTCCTATATACATGTGAGATACCCAGGAAAACGAAATAACACCCCCCACCCCCGACATGGCCCCTTCCATTTCCACCTCTAGCTAAAGAGAAAAGAAAACGTGAAGGGCAGTAATGGGAGGTTTGGGCAAAGCACAGTAATGCATGGTTGTTATGCAATTTTAGATCACTGCCTTCTTGCCTGGATGGGAGGGGAGTTTGGGGGACAATGGATACATGTATATGTGTGGCTGTGTCCCTTCACTGTTCACCTGAAACTATCACAACTTTGTGTATTAATCGGCTATACTCTAGTCCAAAATAAAAAGTTTAAAAAAAATTAAAAAATCAACTATGAGTAACATGTTCTTTTATTGGACAGAGAGGTGTACTGGTATTTGTTGTTTGCTCGTCTGTCACATGCCCATGGGTGGCCCTGTTCAGAGAAAGTCCAGGCTCTGGGGTTTTGTTTTTTTTTTTTTTTTCCATTTATTTTTATTAGTTGGAGGCTAATTACTTTACAATATTGTAGTGGTCTTTGCCATACATTGACATGAATCAGCCATGGATTTACAAGTATTCTCCATCCTGATTCCCCCTCCCACCTCCCTCCCCACCCCATTCCACTGGGTCTTCCCAGTGCACCAACCCCAAGCACTTGTCTCATTCATCCAACCTGGGCTGGTGATCTGTTTCACCCTGGATAATATACATGTTTCGATGTTGTTCTCTCAAAACATCCCACCCTCACCTTCTTCCACAGAGTCCAAAAGTCTGTTCTGTACATCTGTGTCTCTTTTTCTGCTTTACATATAGGGTTATCATTACCATCTTTCTAAATTCCATATATATGCGTTAGTATACTGTATTGGTCTTTATCTTTCTGGTTTACTTCACTCTGTATGATGGGCTCCAGTTTCATCCATCTCATTAGAACTGATTCAAATGAATTCTTTTTAATGGCTGAGTAATATTCCATGGTGTCTATGTACCACAGCTTCCTTATCCATTCGTCTGCTGATGGGCATCTAGGTTGTTTCCATGTCCTGGCTATTATAAATAGTGCTGCGATGAACATTGGGTTGCACGTGTCTCTTTCAGATCTGGTTTCCTCAGTGTGTATGCCCAGGAGTGGGATTGCTGGGTCATATGGCAGTTCCATTTCCAGTTTTTTAAGGAATCTCCACACTGTTCTCCATAGTGGCTGAATTAGTTTGCATTCCCACCAACAGTGTAAGAGGGTTCTTTTTTCTCTGCACCCTTTCCAGCATTTATTGTTTGTAGACTTTTTGATAGCAGTCATTCTGACAGGCATGAGATAGTACCTCACTGTGGTTTTGATTTGCATTTCTCTGATAATGAGTGATGTTGAGCATCTTTTCATGTGTTTGTTAGCCATCTGTATGTCTTCTTTGGAGAAATGTCTGTTTAGTTATTTGACCCATTTTTTGATTGGATCACTTGTTTTTCTGGAATTGAGCTGCATGAGCTGCTTGTATATTTTTGAGATTAGTTCTTTGTCAATTGCTTCCTTTGCTATTATTTTCTTCCGTTCTGCTGGCTGTCTTTTCACCTTGCTTATAGTTTCCTTTGTTGTGCAAAAGCTTTTAAGTTTCATTAGGTTCCATTTGTTTATTTTTGCTTTTATTTCCATTACTCTGGGAGGTGGGTCATAGAGGATCCTGTTATGACTTATGGCAGAGAGTATTTTGCTTATGTTTTCCTCTAGGAGTTTTATGGTTTCTGGTCTTACATTTAGATCTTTAATCCATTTTGAGTTTATTTTTGTGTATGGTGTTAGAAAGTGTTCTAGTTTCATTCTTTTACAAGTGGTTGACCAGTTTTCCCAGCACCACTGGTTAAAGAGATTGTCTTTTCTCCATTGTATATTCTTGCCTCCTTTGTCAAAGATAAGGTGTCCATAGGTGCGTGGATTTATCTCTGGGCTTTCTATTTTGTTCCATTGATCTATGTTTCTGTCTTTGTGCCAGTACCCTACTGTCTTGATGATTGTGGCTTTGTAGTATAGCCTGAAGTCAGGCAGGCTGACTCCTCAAGTTCCATTCTTCTTTCTCAAGATTGCTTAGGCTATTTGAGGTTTTATATAATTCCATATGAATTGTGAAATTATTTGAAAGAACCAGCTTTTAATTTCATTGATTTTTTTTCTATTGTGTTTTAGTCTATATGTTATTTATTTCTGCTCTGATCTTTATGATTTCTTTTCCTTCTATTAACTTTGGGTTTTGTTTGTTCTTCTTGCTCTAGTTTATAATCTTTAATTCCTAATCTAAACATTCATGTATCTTTCCCTTGTGGTCAGACTCTTAGGTGTTTTCCAGAACTTCACCATCACACATGGCAAAATAACACATGTTTCTGTAGGTAAGCCTCACATTCCTTTTGAGATGAGAAAATCCTCAATCCAACTTCTTCAAGAAGCATTAAGTTCTTTTAACACTTGGTAGGGGGAGAGATCAATTCCCATTCCCTCCCTCTCTTCCTGCCATTTTTGCTGTAAGTCACAGTTAAAATAAATTTCTTGGTCCAAGACAGAGCTGCTTTAGCCCAGGGTGTCAAGTGAGCAAAGTGAAATTCAGATAACCTGTGACTCTCCAAATGTTTCCCTTGATCATAAAAGCAGTGTATCTGGTCAGCCAGTCCCCAAAGGCCAAGCCAACTTTGGGTCTTCTCACCCCAAACAAGGTTGATGATGTGGCTCCAGCCAATCAGATGTTTTCTGTTTTCTTTTTCCTTGTTCTTTATTCTTTATCCTGTAAAAGTGTCCCATCTCCTGCCCAATTTGCAGTTCTCCAAATGGAGACTGTACACTTCATGAAGTGTTTAAGTTTGTTTGTATCACCTAAGCTGTTCATTTTTTAATTCCAGTAAACGGGACTAGAATATGCCACACTAGAATGTGCCACTTTGGCAGGCAAATTATTTTGCGCTGAAGTCAACTAAGATCCAGCCATCCAGGAAAAACTTTTTACCACCCCTTAAAGTTGCCTAAAATAATTTAGAAATGTGGTCTGTACCAGAAAGAGAGTTATTACCAGAGACAGCTTTTTCATCTGAGACACTTATCCATACGGCAGGCAAATATCTGTTAACCAAATATTTGCTTTTCTCATCATCCTGTGAGCTGTCTTCTACCCCTATGAAGTCCTAGCTCCCCATTTCTTTTATTAGCTTGGGATGGTACATAAGCCTTAATTGCCTGACTTCCTTTGAGTCTCATATTACTGTATGTCTCCCGTACATATAAAATTAAATTTGTTTTTGTCTTATAACTCTGTCTTCCATTGATCTAATTATCCCAGCCAATAAACTGAGAAGATAACAAGAGGAAATTTTTTCTCTGCTACAATAGACATCTCTCTTTTAAGGGCTGAGTATTCACTTTAATGCTTCTGTTATCTTATCCTGAGTTGACTTTTGGGAAGTTAACCATTTTTTTTAAGTACTATTGTCTTTGCTAAGCATCAGTACCATATATGAGTCTGACTATAGACCAAGAGCTTGTTTCATATAATCCCCACCGTTGGAAGCCCTATAAGGGTTTTAGAGATAAGAAACTAGAGGTTCATGGAACCCAGGTCTTTGGTGAGAGTTGCTCTGCTAGTAAGTGTTCTCAACCCCAGGCCTGCCTGTCTCCAAAGCTATGTCCTTTCCTCCATCTACAATTGGAAAGAGGGGGATTCACCCTTCTCAAGCTTTGAGGCACATCTTCCTCTGCAGAGGCTAATAGGTGGTGGAGAGGGTTTTGCTTTTGTTCTAGCCTTGGTTGCATACTGAAGTGTGGAACTTTAGCAAGTCTCCTAGTTTGTCTTGGTTTCAGCTTCAACATCTGCAAACTGAACATACACACCCCAGAATAGCTTGCCTCATAGGAGCGAGGCAAAAATTTACGTGAAAGTAACTGGCTGCTAGTGAGGAATTGTTGGATGAGGAAGTGTGGGGAGAATGGGGTGTCTAAGAAGACTCATTTGTTGAGAGGTTTAGGTAGGTGTAAAATGCTAATGGAATCTCAGTGACACATTTTCTCCAGTGGAGTCAGGCAAACACCCGGAGAGGTTGTCATCTCAGTCTAAGGAATACTGTAAAGTAGTAGTTTTTTCCAGTTAGAATAATGGGGGAGTCACACTCTTGCCTAAAGACCCACCTGACTTTGGACTGAAGGAGAGAGAACAGTGCAGCTCAGAGAGTAAAGTATCAAAATTTTAGCTAAAGACAGAATCAATATTACTAATCTTTCCTTTTCCTTTGGTCTACGATCTGCCTTGGCAAGGCATGCATTTATTAAAAATTTTCTCCATCACGGTGATGGGACTGAGACCAAGCCACCTCAAGATGTGCAACTGTGTAGAGCAGATTATTTTAAGCTGAAAATTAGTCATCAGTTAGGTCTATTAAACTGTAACCTGCCTTCTGATCAAACTTGCTTTAGTTCTTTTTACAAAAACTTCGGTGTCCTTCAAACATCATGCAGCCTAAATAAGATGTTTGCCCTAATTGTTTTTCAGGAACTTGGAGTCAGCTGTTCAGTTGGAGATTGACCCAGTTAAGACTGGTTAAGATCTCTGGTTCTCCAACTGGGCATGCATGAGTGTCCTCTTGATGACATTTTAACATTAGAGGGTCCAAAAGTCCACCCTTGGAACATGCTAATGCAGCCATTTTCAGAACATGCATCCAATGAAGAAGCCTGTAGCTCAGTTGTCGTGCACAATGATTATTATCTCACTTTTTTTCTTATTTCTAATTACCTTTCCCCACATTCCTCATGCCTCAGACCACCTGCATTCTTACCTGAGCCCTTCACCTTTGGGGAAGTAGATTCGAGATTTGTTCTCCTGTCTCCTCACTTGGCTGTCTTATGAATAAACTTTTCCTCTATTGCAAATCTTGGTGACTCAGGAACAACACTGATGCCTAAAAGAATTTAAGATAGGAGGCCTGTCCAGGAAGTTTCCGCACCCTCAATCTTTCTGAGAATTAGAAAAAAACCTCTTCCTCAAGACTTGCTGATTTTATCTTTAAAAAGTAATTATATAGTGGCGGGGCCTGCCACGTGGGCTGCGCCTTGTGGGGCCTGCAGCCTGCGGAGGGACCTGGCCCTGGGGGGTAGGGCGGCAGTGCACCTAATCTGCGGTCCAGCCGGGTGGGCGGAAGGGAAGGGGGCTCCGGAAGGAGGCCCTGCCGCACGCTTTCTGCGCTGGGCTGCGCGCACGTGGAGGACTGCGACTTATCCCACTTGGCCTTTTCAGGGCTGAAGGGGGCGGGGTTGGTAACCTGGGAAAGGAAATCTTAATAGAAGACTATGAGTTAAGAGGTGTTTTTTTGTTTGTTTGTTTGTTTTTAAGCTGCCTTAATTTAAATTCAGACGAGGGTGGTGGAATTTGGTGCCACAATTTACCACAAAGGCTTTTTCAAGGTGGTTTTCCTCACGTGAAGGGCATTGAATTGTTGGCAGTTACAGTGGTCCAGTTGTAGTCCGCATTGAGAAACGGTGTGGTGAAGCAAGGTTCCATTCTGGCTGGAGGTGTCATTTTTAAAACGGGTGTGCTTAAAGAACGTAGCAAGAAGAAAGTAACCTTTTTATCCAAAGCAAAGGCTGGTAAAAATCAAGGTGACTCCAAGAAAATGGCTCCTCCCCCAAAGGAGGTAGAAGAAGATAGTGAAGATGAGGAAATGTCAGAAGATGAAGACGATAAGAGCAGTGGAGAAGAGGTTGTTATCCCTCAGAAAAAAGGCAAGAAAGCTATCACAACTCCAGCAAAGAAGATAATGGTTTCCCCAACAAAAAAGGTTGCAGTTGCCACACCGGCAAAGAAAGCAGTTGTCACCCCTGGCAAAAAGGCAGCAGCTACACCAGCCAAGAAGACAGTTACAGCTGCCGAAGCAGTGGTAACACCTGGCAAAAATGGAGCCACCCCAGGCAAAGCATTGGTAGCTCCTCTGGTAAGAAGGGAGCAGCCGCCCCAGGCAAGGGGGCAAAGAACGGCAAGAATGCCAAGAAGGAAGACCGTGATGAAGAAGATGAAGATGACAGTGAAGAGGAAGATGACGATGATGAAGAGGAGGATAAGCCAGCAGTGAGGAAGGCAGCTGCTGCTTTTGGTGTTGCTCCTGCCACAGGTGATGAGGATAACGAGGATGAAGATGACGATGATGATGAGGCAGAGGAGGAGGATGAGGAGGATAAGGAAGACAAAGATGACTCTGAAGAAGAACCTATGGAGATTGTACCAGCCAAAGGAAAGAAAGTTCCAGTAAAAGCTGTTCCTGTGAAGATTAAGAGCGCTGCTGAAGATGCAGATGAAGAGGATGATGATGATGAAGAGGAGGAGGAGGATGAGGAGGAAGAGGAGGAGGAGGAGGAGGAAGAGGAAGAAGAGCCTGTCAAAGAAGCAGCTGGAAAAGGAAAGAAGGAAATGGCCAAACAAAAAGCAGCTCCTGAAACCAAGAAACAAAAAGTGGAAGGCACAGAACCAGCTACGTCTTTCAATCTCTTTGTTGGAAACCTGAACTTCAATAAATTTGCTCCTGAGTTGAAAACGGGTATCAGTGACCTTTTTGCTAAAAATGATCTTGCTGTTGTTGATGTCAGAATTGGTGTGTCTAGGAAGTTTGGCTATGTGCTGAAGACCTGGGAAAAGCCTTGGAACTCACTGGTTTAAAAGTCTTTGGCAATGAAATTAAACTAGAAAAACCAAAGGGAAAAGACAGTAAGAAAGATCGAGATGCAAGAACACTTTTGACTAAAAATCTGCCTTACAAAGTTACTCAGGATGAATTAAATGAAGTGTTTGAAGATGCTGTGGAGATCAGATTAGTCAGCAAGGATGGAAAGAGTAAAGGGATTGCTTATATTGAATTTAAGACAGAAGCTGATGCAGAAAAACCTTGGAAGAAAAGCAGGGAACAGAGATAGATGGGTGATCCATTTCTCTGTACTACACCAGAAAGAAAGACCAAAGATGTGGAAAGAATAGCACTTGGAGTGGTGAATCAAAAACCCTGGTTTTAAGCAACCTCTCCTATAGTGCAATGGAAGACACTCTTCAGGAAATATTTGAGAAGGCAACTCATGTCAAGGTGCCCCAGAACCAAAATGGCAAATCTAAAGGGTATGCATTTATAGAATTTGCTTCATTTGAAGATGCTAAAGAAGCTTTAAATTCATGTAATAAAAGGAAAGTTGAGGGCAGGGTCATCAGCCTGGAGTTGCGAGGACCCAGGGGATCACCTAATGCAAGAAGCCAGCCATCCAAAACTGTTTGTCAAAGGTCTCTCTGAGGATAAAAACAGAAGAAACGTTAAGGGAGTCGTTTGATGGCTCTATCCGAGCAAGGATAGTCACTAACCGGGAGACTGGGTCCTCCGAAGGGTTTGGTTTTGTAGACTTCAATAGCGAGGAAGATGCCAAAGCTGCCAAGGAGGCCATGGAAGATGGTGAAATCGATGGGAACAAAGTCACTTTGGGCCAAACCTAAGGGTGAAGGGGGCTTTGGTGGCCGAGGAGGAGGCCGAGGTGGCTTTGGAGGCCGAGGTGGTGGCAGAGGTGGCCGAGGTGGATTTGGTGGCAGAGGCCGAGGAGGATTTGGAGGGTGAGGAGGCTTCCGAGGAGGCAGAGGAGGAGGAGGAGACCACAAGCCACAAGGAAAGAAGACAAAGTTTGACTAGTTTCTTCTATCCCTGTCTCTCCCTCCTCCATTTGAAAGAAAGGACTCTGGGGTTTTTACTCTGTTACCTGATCAATGACAGAGCATTCTGAGGACATTCCAAGACAGTATACAGCCCTGTGGTCTACTTGGAAATCCGTATAGACAACATTTCAAGGGAGGTAACCCTGTTGGTGTTGACTGGATATTTGTATAAACTTTTTAAAGAGATGAGTGATAGAGCTAACCCTTATCTGTAAGTTTGGAATTTATATTGTTTCTTCCATTGTACAAAACCATTTTTTCCCTACAAAGTTTGTGTGTGTGTATGTGTGTGTGTGTGTGTGTGTGTGTGTGTGTGTGTGTTGGGGGGTGTAAAGGAAAGCAGGATGGTTTATCATGATTTTTGCTTCAGCAATTTTGGGATAAATTAAAAGTCCTAGAACTCTGAAAAAAAAGTAATTATAGTAATAAATGCAATCACTTACAATATTTACCATGTGAATATTGCTCCATTGGGTGTGGTGTCTCAGAAAGGACACATCTATGAAGAGGAGCAGAATTTGTCACCTCAAAAATGTGTCTCTTTGGCATAGCGATTATTTTGTGCTGATTGTTTTTACAGAAGTAGCAAAAGCTCTGAAAATGAATAGACCTTCCTCTTTTGTAAGTGACATTTATTTTTACACTTCCCCAATGCAGATGTTGTTTTCCTTTAAATAAAGGAGACGTTTCACACCCCCAGACCGGGGACCTCAGATCTGTTCCCAACATTTCCATTGAAGTTGTGTATCCAGAAAGACATCCAAAAGCAACCTTCTCTCTCTGCATGTTCCTCATTTGAGTTTCCAGTCAGGTAAACTGTCTTCCACCTGGCTTCTCTTTCCTTGTGCACTTTGACTCCCAAGTCTTGTGTATCCACACTTGACCCCTTGGGTTTCAGAAATCTGTGTTCAGGCCTGCTGCCACTGCCCAGGGAAACAGTTCCTGAAAGGTCAGTTTCAGGATAGCAGAGAGCGCATCTGACCAAAATCAGTGTGAGCTCAGCACAACATTTGTGAGCTCAGCATGTCACTGATGAGTCAGTAACTCAGTCACCTTCTGACTGCTGTCTTCTGCTTCTGCTGCTAAGGTCGGCTGGCCACCCTGAAGTTCTTGCCCTCTTGGCAACCAAACACTTGGTGTATTCCTCATTTCCAAGTCCTGGAAAGGGAGCTGTTATTCAAAGGTGTAAATCTGTGTTAACATTTCAACAGAGATGCTTCTAAGCCCCTTGCTTTGAGTTGGCCAATAAATTCCCAGTCAAATTTCCAGGAGGGATTTGGGGTTTGAGGAGATTTGTCAGGATAGGATGTGGGACTCTTTTTTTTTTTCTTGCTTCACCTCACGGCTTGTGGAATCTTAGTACCCTAACCAAGAATTGAACCTGGGCCCTCAGCAGTGAGAGCAGAGTCCTAACCACTGGACCACATGGGAATTCCCAGATTAGGAACTCTTAACTCTGAAGGAGCATAAAGGATTGTTTATTGTGGAGGGAAGTCAGTGTTCTTCACTCTTCCTTCATGTTTCTGGTCAAGTCAGTGAATTCTTCTGACCATATTCTTTGGAGCACATGTCTGTTTAGACGACATTCTTATAAGTAGATGACCCTGGTGTATCTGATGCCATGGGCAGGGAGTGGGGTTCTGTTACCTGTCGGGCAGACACAAAGATGCAGAACACTGTAAGGGAGCAGGACTCTGGATCCCCCCAAGAGACACCACTATCCCAGACAATTCACTGCCCAGGGTACCCAACCCAAACCTCCCCACTGTGCTTGCTCCCTTGTGTAATCATTTTGATCTTAGAAAAACTATCCCTCAAGCTTAACCCACATTTATCTTGAATGCTTAATGGACTGAACTTTCCTTCTAACAATCTATCCAAACAAATCTTTCCTATTACTAAGCACAGTGCTTGCCCCATCCTCAATTTTCTGATCTGGTTTGAAGGGGAGTAACGAAGGCATCCTTGCTTCCACCAAGCATGATCTCTGAAGGAATAAGCTTTACAAACTTACTGTGTTGGTAGTAATTTGACTGTGGGGGGAGGTGCAAACTAGATGTAACATAGCTAGACCATGGAAAAAAAGAGGAATGTTCTCCTGCCTCCAGTTTACAAGTGACTTGAAATAAGCTGGAGTTGTCTCCCCAGCCATCCCTTTCTCCTAGGCACAGCCTAAGCCGTGGACCTTTTCCCATGCCCTCAGTCAGGATCCTGCTGATTTTCCCTATCACTCCTACCTGGAACCTCTCTGCTACTCTATTTGTTCCACTTTATCCCCATTTCAACTCCTAAAACAATTCTCTCCTTTTCCCCACATACTGTGTAAACTTAAGCAAAGGGAATGGGATATACTGGGTGCCTTTTAGTACCAGGGAAAATGAGATCCCTGGGGCCCAAGAAATTCTAGGTAATCTTGAATAAGAAAAGAGGATGGGACACCTAAGATGAAACTCATCCCTGAGGGTTCTTACCTTTGGGGATATGTGCACAGTGGAATAAACGGTATTTGCCGGGTTTTCCTCTGAAATAGTCCTCTGTTAGAAAACAAAGAACAAACAAAAGAAATCATCACCTACACCCTGGGCCCTTGGAAGAAAAGTTATGACCAACCTAGACAGCATATTAAAAAGCAGAAACATTACTTTGCCAACAAAGGTCTGTCTAGTCAAAGCTATGGTTTTTCTAGTAGTCATGTATGGATGTGAGAGTTGGACCATAAAGAAAGCTGAGCACTGAAAAATTGATGCTTTTGAACTGTGGTGTTGGAGAAGACTCTTGAGAGTCCCTTGGACTCCAAGGAGATCCAACCAGTCCATCCTAAAGGAAATCAGTCCTGAATATTCATTGGAAGGACTGATGCTAAAGCTGAAACTCCAATGCTTTGGCCATCTGGTGCAAAGAACTGACTCATTTGAAAAGACCCTGATGCTGGGAAAGATTGAAGGTGGGAGGAGAAGGGGACAACAGAGGATGACATGGTTGGATGGCATCACTGACACAATGGACATGAGTTTGAGTAAACTCCGGGAGTTGGTGATGGACATGGAGGGCTGGAATGCTGTAGTCCCTGGGGTCACAAAGAGTTGGACATGACTGAACAGCTGAACTGAACTGAACTGAACACCCTGGGTCACATAGACAAGGCTAAAGAGACATCCAGAATCTGGAGAAGGGAAAGCAGAGGTGGGAGGAGATGGTGAGAGGGAAGAGAGGGTTCTGGAGCAGGAACAGGGAGTAAGAAGTATTCTTGACCGTGACTGCCATTGCAATTATTAATGACTTTTTTCAAGAAGCAATTGCATTATTTTTAAACTGTGTTCTGTTTAAATCACTTAATAAATATGTAAGATAAATAAGTCCCGTGAGCAATGAATCTCCCAAGTGATTAAAGAATAATTTGAAATAATACTGTTAATGTTGCAAACAAACTCAAATCAGAAAGGGATAAAACAGTGATGACAACAATAACAACAGCTCCTTCCAGGCCAGAGAAAGATATCCTGGGTCAGTAAAGTTTGTTCCTGAACATCAAGGACAGTACTGTGGTCTCCAGGGAATGTGTCTTGAGCAGGAGAAGAGGGGGATGTTGAGAAAGTGATCAATTTTGACAAAAGTCAGGCTGAATGGAGCACAGAGAGGTCTCTCCTGTGAGGAAGGAAGGAGCTCTCAGGACATCAACAATTTGGAAGAGGAAACGTGATGACTCCTCTTGGAAAAGTTGTAGATAAGTGTAAGAAGATGCATCCTGATCTGGAGGCATTGACAGCTGGAGTAACACTAAGACTTTGGGGGTTTCAAAGTGCTTTAATTTTTTCATTAAGTGGACCAATGTGGAAAGAGCACTATGACCCCAAAGGAGCAAGCCCAGCCTTGGCTACAATGATTGTTCCCAGGGGACCTTTTGAAGCTGTCTACCTAGTTCTTGTCTCAAAACTGCCTCTCTCTTTTTTCTATAAGCAATTAATCAATTTGGCTCCGCTGGATCTTAGTTGTGGCACACAGGATCTTCATTGCCGAGTGCAGGCTCTCTTAGTTGCAGCATGTGGGATCCAGCTCCCTGTCCAGGGATTGAACCTGGACTTTCTGCATTGGGAGTGTGAAGTCTTAACCACTGGACCACCAGTGAAATCCCCAACTTGTCTCTTGTTATTTGGATTTCTTTCAACTTTATCTTGGGATTTTCTTTTCAAAGAGTTTTCTTTAAATTAACCTTGTGGTCACTGAAGCTTGATGACCTACACGTGGGAAGTCTTGGGTGTGGAACATCTGAGACCCTTCCTGCTGGTTCCTTGAATTGCCTCAGAGGAAAAAGCATCTCTGAAGCCCATCTTCTGACACCATAATTCAAATATCATGTCAGAATCATATTTCTGTTTCTACCGTCCTATACAAAAGGAATCAGGTCTGTTGAGTGGCCATTGTGTCAGGGAGGGAAGTAGTGATTCCATGGATCACAGTGTTAGCACTCCCAGCTGGGTCAGAACCAAAGGCTATCAATTCCTGCACAGGAAAGAATCCATAAAGATGGAAGAGATACAGGTGCATTGGGTTTCAAGGGTTCTACACTCTCATTTCTCATGTTGCCCAAATCCTTGGAAAAAGCTCAACTAAACAAAGGAGGGACTCAGAGAGGAGAATCAGGCCCCAGAAAAAATGGGAAAAAACTCACATTACAATACGAGATTGTATCATACTCGGATACCTCTTCAGAAACGGGAGGGAGGGAAAGAGTTTCCTGATGAGTGTCTGTTTCCTTCTTCTCTTCAATGAGCTCTGAAACCAAGTTGAGAGAGAATCAGAGCTGATCCTCCTTCCACTGGCCATCCCTATTGGTCCACCATCCCATTTGAATAACCTACTTAGGGTGACCCACCATCCTGACTTTCCTGTAACTGAAGGGTTTCCCAGAACATGAGACTTTCAATGCTAAACCCAGGAAAACTCCAAGTTGGACTGGTGACCCTCATCACTTTGCTTCCCAAACTCTACATAGGAAGCAGAGGAGATCAGAAATGCTTCCTCGGTGTCTCCAGGAGGGAAAGAAGATCTCAGTGTCTGCAGTTCATTCCTAACTGATGCTTAGGTCTCTCCCTGATACCCTGAGTGGACGGTATCAGGGGGAACCTAAGAAGACAAATCAGCAGGGTTTAGGGACATGGGGTATGGCATGGAGAAAGACAGACAATGCCTTCTCCAGGAAGAATGTATCTAGACTGAGGTGTGGAGTAAAGGGAAATCTCTGCAGTTGATCCAATGGAGAGAATTGGGATGGGCTGGCGTCTCTGACAGGGATCGGCTGACAGGAGGGTGCTGCTCTGTGGACCTCAGTGTTGGAGTTCATGGCCTCCCAGTCAGGGGAGCAGAGTCAGCTGTGTGGGGCCTGTGTCAGCAGGAGGGCTACACTAGTAAGTCCCTCTGGGGGGAAGGAGAAGGCAGGCACTGGAAAAGGAACTGAGACGACCTTGGCCTTTGGATAGAAATTAAAGTATTCTCTCCACTACAGAACTAAGGAGTGCCAATGGATGGTGCTGTCCTTTAAGACAGACTGTGGCTTCTTCATTTCTGCATCCTTAGTGCCAGGCACAAAGCTTGGCACACAGTTCAACATATGCTTGTTGAATGAATGAGGGAGAAGATGCAAGATTGAGGTAAACAGTACATACTCTACCTTTTTTTCTTGTTCTTCTTCTGATCAAAATAATTAACACCAGTGCAAGGGAACAGAACAGGATGAATGACAATAGGACATAGAGGATCACGTAGAGAGCCAGGTCCCCAGCAGCACCTTTAAAAAGAATGGGTGGAGGCACAGGGCAGGGAGAAGAGTCAGCTAGGGAAAATGGCCCGATTTTTGGAGCAATTGCAACCTTCCTCCCATATCTCATGATTTCCCCAGGGCTTCTAGTTTTCACAAAAGATTTGTTTGCATGGGAACCAGGAGAAAAAGATATAGATCTTAAGAACAGGGGCTCCTGGAGAAAGAGGAGAGACAGTCACCTTCACAGAGATTCTGGGCAAAGATAGGGTTTGAGGAGTTGCTGCTGATGGGGTTACTGGCCATGCAGATGAAGATCATGTCACTTTTCTCCCACCTCCAGGATATGGGGAGGATGGAGCCACTGTGGGATTCATTGGTTGCCTGGTCCAGAGACTTCCAGCTGTAAGTTACATCCTTTTCTCCATGTTCCATGGAACATGTGAGATTGGTTACACAGGTGCCATTCTTATTGTCCTGCAGACCTATGACGACTTTGGGCTTTGACAGGTACTCTGTAAGAGAAATAGACAACCGAATAGACATCCAGCCTTTCTTTGAACAGCTTCAATATCAGGGAGTTCACCACTTTATGAAGGCAGTCATCCACCTTAGGACCTGATTCTGCTCACCATAGACACGCAGCTCATACTCCTGGGTGAGGGGATCCTGGAGCGTTGAGCTGTGTATCTCCACACGGTAGATACCTGAGTCATTCTTCTTCAGTCTGCTGAGCTTCAGGGAATAGCCTTCATGTGGGAAACTCACTCTTTCCTTGTTACGCTTTTGGGTCACTATGATGAGGGCTTTTTTGTCTCCCGTTTTTGGCTGTATGGTGATGAGAGTGGTTGAATTGAAGACCCAGATAATGCTGTCAACTAGATTTACTGAGAGATTCAGAGGGAAAATCACAGACCCACCAATGGCACCAACCAGCTTCTTTGGGATTCCAGAGGCTGCTGGCCCTGCAGAAACAGAGAACCATAAACCTGAGTCCCTGCCCTTGCCACCAATTCCTCACTCCCTTTGGGTCTTGGAAAGGTTCCAAGAAACCCTTTCAGCCTAACCTAACCAGTCCCAGGAAACCCTTTGGGACTTCCTTACACAAAGACAATGAGGTCAGAATTCTCTGCCTGAAAGGAGTGTTGGCAGGTAAACCCACCCCATTTCCAGAGACCTCTGGTTGAAAAGACCAAGCTCTGAGGTACACCGTGAAACCCAACTCCAGCCTTGAAAAGTTTCCATAGAGGGACAGTAGGGAGGTTACTGTTCGAGCTCCACTTAGGACTTCCAGGCTGTGAATGGGAGAGCCGATTTTGATGTAGATGAAGACGGTAGCAGTCTATGTGACCTGGGGCAGAGGTTCTCAAGCACAAGCCAGAGCATTGAGAAGAAAGCTATAAGTTCTTAAAGACAATGGTAACACAGAAGTTTGAGGATGATTTATTTTTCTATGTTTTTAAATTAATTTATTTTGTACTGAAGGATAAATGCTTTACAGAATTTTGCTGTTTTCTGTCAAACCTCAACATGAATCAACCATAGTCCCATCTCCCTCCCCATCCTACCCGTGTAGGTTGATACA
This sequence comes from Dama dama, assembly GCF_033118175.1. Classification (NCBI taxonomy): domain Eukaryota; kingdom Metazoa; phylum Chordata; class Mammalia; order Artiodactyla; family Cervidae; genus Dama; species Dama dama. Next base: position 10,542,893 of record NC_083700.1, read on the forward strand.
GAGCCCCTGTTTGAGTTTCCTGAGCCACACAGCAAATTCCCGTTGGCTGTCTATTTTACATATGGTAATATCACCTCACACCAGTCAGAATGGCCATCACCAAGAAGCCTACAAACAATAAATGCTGGAGAAGGTGTGGAGAAAAGGGAACGCTCCTGCACTGTTGGGAACATAAACTGATATAGCCACTATGGAAGAGGGTATGGAGATTCTATCTCCATACCAGAATATGGTATGATCCAGAAATCCCACTTCTTGACATAAACCTTGAGGAAACCAAAATTGAAAGAGACACATGTATCCTATTGTTCACTGAAGCATTATTTGCAATAGCTGGAACACGGAAGCAACCTAGATGTCCATCGACAGATGAATGGATAGAGAAGTTGTGGTCTATATACACTATGGGCCTGTGTGAATAGATTTAAGGGACTAGATCTGATAGACAGAGAGCCTGATGAACTATGGATGGAGGTTTGTGACATTGTACAGGAGACAGGGATCAAGACCATCCCCATGGAAAGGAAATGCAAAACGGCAAAATGGTTGTCTGAGGAGACCTTACAAATAGCTGTGAAATGAAGAGAAGTGAAAAGGAAAGATATTCCCATTTGAATGCAGAGTTCCAAAGAATAGCCAGGAGAGATAAGAAAGCCTTCCTCAGCGATCAATGCAAAGAAATAGAGGAAAACAACAGAATGGGAAAGACTAGCTATCTCTTCAAGAAAATTAGAGATACCAAGGTAGCAAGAGATACCATTTCATGCAAAGATGGGTTTGATAAAGGACAGAAATGGTATGGACCTAACAGAAGCAGAAAATATTAAGAAGAGGTGGCAAGAATACACAGAAGAACTGTACAAAAAAGATCTTCACAATCCAGATAATCACGATGGTGTGATCACTCACCTAGAGCCAGACATCCTGGAATGTGAAGTCAAGTGGGCCTTAGAAAGCATTGCTATGAACAAAACTAGTGGATGTGATGGAATTCCAGTTGAGCTATTTCAAATCCTGAAAGATGATGCTGTGAAAGTGCTGCACTCAATATGCCAGCAAATTTGGAAAACTCAGCAGTGACCACAGGACTGGAAAAGGTCAGTTTTCATTCCAATCCCAAAGAAAGGCAATCTCAAAGAGTGCTCAAACTACCGCACAATTGCACTCATCTCACACACTAGTAAAGTAGTACTCAAAATTCTCCAAGCCAGGCTTCAGCAATATGTGAACCGTGAACTTCCGGATGTTCAAGCTGGTTTTAGAAAAGGCAGAGGAACCAGAGGAACCAGAGGAACCAAATTGCCAATATCTGCTGGATCATCAAAAAAGCAAGAGAGTTCCAGAAAAACATCTATTTTTGCTTTATTGACTACGACAAAGCCTTCGACTGTGTGGATCACAATAAACTGTGGAAAATTCTGAAAGAGATGGGAATACCAGACCACCTGACTTGCCTCTTCATAAACCTGTATGCAGGTCAAGAAGCAACAGTTAGAACTGGACATGGACCAACAGACTGGTTCCAAATAGGAAAAGGAGTACGTCAAGGCTGTATATTGTCACCCTGTTTATTTAACTTCTATGCAGAGTCCATCATGAGAGATGCTGGGCTGGAAGAAGCACAAGCTGGAATCAAGATTGCCAGGAGCAATATCAATAAACTCAGATATGCAGGTGACACCACCCTTATGGCAGAGATTGAAGAGGAACTAAAAAGCCTCTTGATGAAAGTGAAAGAGGAGAGTGAAAAAGTTGGCTTAAAGCTCAATAGTCAGAAAACTAAGATCATGGCATCTGGTCCCATCACCTCATGGGAAATAGATGGGGAGACAGTGGAAACAGTGTCAGACTTTATTTTTGGGGGCTCCAAAATCACTGCAGGTGGTGACTGCAGCCATGAAATTAAAAGATGCTTACACCTTGGAAGGAAAGTTATGACCAACCTAGATAGCATATTAAAAAGCAGAGACTTTGCCAACAAAGGTCCATCTGGTCAAGGCTATGGTTTTTCCAGTGGTCTTGAATGGATGTGAGAGTTGGACTGTGAAGGAAGCTGAGCACTGAAAAATGGATGCTTTTGAACTGTGGTGTTGGAGAAGACTCTTGAGAGTCCCTTGGACTGCAAGGAGATCCAACCAGTCCATCATAAAGGAGATCAGTCCTGAGTGTTCATTAGAAGGACTGATGCTGAAGCTGAAACTCCAGTACTTTGGCCACCTCATGGGAAGAGCTGACTCGTTGGAAAAGACCCTGATGCTGGGAGGGATTGGGGGCAGGAGAAGGGGACGACAGAGGATCAGATGGCTGGATGGCATCACCGACTCGATGGGCATGAGTCTGAGTAAACTCCGGGAGTTGGTGATAGACAGGGAGGCCTGGCGTGCTGCGATTCATGGGGTCACAAAGAGTTGGACACAACTAAGCGACTGAACTGAACTGAACTGATTGACCAAGCATTCAGGCTCTTTTTTGTTTCACAGCTAGATCTCGTACCATAGTATTTTCTACCACCCCAGCACTCATGTAACTCATAACCCTTCTAGTAAAACACAAATTCTTGCAACTGGCTTATCCAGATATCTAAAATCATGAGAGCCTGAAAGTGAAAGTGTTAGTCGCTCTGTCATGTCTGACTCTTTGCCACCCCATGGACTACAGCCCGCCAGGTTCCTCTGTCCATGAGATTCTCCAGGCAAGAATACTGGAGTGGGTAGCCATTCCCTTATCCAGGAGATCTTCCCAACACAAGGATCAAACCCAGGTCTCCCATATTGCAGGCAAATTCTTTACCATCTGAGATGCCAGAATAAGTTTTTTTTTTTTAATCTAAAATCATAATTCCTATTAACATTCAACTACCCTAGAAAGTATTATTCCCAAATAACTATGTTGCTGTTACTAAGGGTTTATTCTGTGTCAAATATTTTTTTGTAAATATTACACCTGTGACTTAGAGCAATCCTGAAAATTAGTTTTGATCCTTCTCTCAAGGATCAGCAACTTTATATGCCATGGGCCAAATCTGGTTTGCCCCTGTTTTGAAAATAAAGTTTTATTGGAACACAGCCATATTCTTTCCATAGCAGCAGTCTATGACTGCTTTCCCACTACAAAGGTTGAATTTGATAGTTGTGATAAAAATCATATTGCCTGCAAAACTTAAAATGTTTACTATGTGGCCCTTCATAGCAAAAGTTTGTTAACTGGATTTGATTTTAAAAAAGCAAAAACTCAAGTAAATTGTCCAAGAGCACAAAGCTAGCAGGTAATAATTTGAGGGTTTAACCCAATGTCATTCCAGTGCTGGAGCCTGAACTCTTTACACTACAGCTCAATTTGAAGGTCCCTTGGCATTTGTTACAGCTCCAGCCCTTTCCATTACTCCCCATCCTCAGTTCCCTCAAGGGTTTAGGTGTCCACTCTGAAGCCCAGGGGCCTCATTGAATCTTGATTTCTCATTCAAGTCCTTTCTTGACCTTCCTTCAGGTGAAAGCAGTTCTACAAATGCCCCGGAGTAAGGGAATCTGTTGCTACCAAATGTTGACCTAGTCCTCTGATCACAGGTCTTGGATCTTGACCATCTTATTTGCTAAATTTATCTGTGCAAGAACTGGTTCCTCTTCCTGGGTGAATGCTTTTCAGGAGTTGGTTTTTGCTTTTAAACATTTTCCTCTCTATAATTTACCAGTCAGTGCATATATACTCTGGATCACTCAAGCCTTTGTCAAATCACCCTGTTAAGTAAGCAGATTTTTTTTTTTTTTTTTAAACTGCCCTCCTTGCTTCGCTCATACTAAGGGAAAGATGATTTTTCATTGCTCTCTCTTTGGTCATCTCATGAGGTGTCAGAATAGTCCCAGTAAATGTTACAGACAAAAATTAATTTTATTTTGAATTTTTGATTTATCAACTAATGCATTCGTTCTTTTACTTCAATCACAAGATGGAAGGGGTGAATATTTTGAAATCAAGTAAAGACTGGCTATGACTTGCCCCTAAGTAGGTGAATTTCCTGGGTTAGGGCACATTTCAGTATATTTTTTTTTCACTTGAGGTGTTGGGGGGATGTTTAAGTTCGGGAGGTGATAAAACTGTAAGAATGTGACTTTAGTGTTTTAGCACTCATGCAGCACTTAAGCCACAGGTAAATAATTGTTCTTTTTACATCTCTACATATGTAGTTCTATCTCCCCAGGGTACATTTTAAGAAATGTGAATTTTGTGAAGACATAAAAAATGTCTTCAAATTCATTGTTCCTTGTTAGAATTAAACTGGAAGACAATACAGTGCAAACTGCCAACAGGAACCTAGATGCAGGATATTGTTCTGTCTTTATTGTATCTTCAGGATGAAAAGAACTATCATAAAAGAGGAAAGTGGTTCCACGCCATTCCGTTATGTGAGCTCAGAGGTTAAGGGGCTGGACTGGTGAATCCTAACCAATTTTGCTTCCTCTTCCCAGTTGACTGTTTCTCGATCCAGAAACAAGACACTTCTCTTCTCAGTTGTTAAGACTGAACTAAAGCTTCCCTTTCTTGGATGGCTTCCCCACCTGCAGGGTGTGGCCCTCTCTACGATTTTAGCACATCTAGCTAGGTCATGCTCTGCTCACTCAGTCATTCCTTCTTTTAAAAAGTGTTTGTTTAGCTCCATATTTTGGCCAAATACTGTTTAGGAATTGGAGGGTATAAGTGGGGAGCAAAATAATCATGATCCTTGCACTCATGGAATTGGAAGAGAGTCATTAAATCAGTAATAACATGTGAAAGAGGAAGTGACAGGTACTTAGGGTACACACAGTGGGGGATAGGGTATGTAACATGTGTGATCAGAAGAGCCTAGAGAATGGGTGGCTATTCACATTTATCTACAAGGCCTGGAGGTTTGGGCCTCATGAGATTCCCACCTGGATCAATGCAGTGAATATTGTAACTTGCCTCCTCTGCATCCATTTCACTCCTTCCTCATTTTGTAGCCGTCAAATGGTTTGGAAGAGACTGACAGGCACTCAACTCAAGTAGTAGCCTTCCTCTGGCATTAGTTCAGGGGTATCACATGTCCCAGGTTGACTGTGTCTAGAGAAGCCCAGGATTTTTGCTCCTAGGCAAGCAGAAGTTGATGCTGTGGGATGATATGAAGCCTTGGATGGCTACTCACTTAACCACCAGACAAGCAATCAGGACTCCCCCCTCAGCTGATCCCCAGTTTATGTCCTAACTCACGCTTTTGTTGGTGCTTTATCCTTTTCTCTGCCCATCAAAATCATATTTAATACTCATAAAGCCTATTTCAAAGCCCTTCCCTGAGAAAGTCTTCAACTCTTTCTCACACTTAACCCCTTGAAATTCCACCATGATTGTCATTTTATTTTCCACTTTAAATTCCCTAGAAGGAGCTACTGCCCTGGCAGGTGACTAGACATATCATTTTTCTGTGAGTTAGCAGATGACTGATCTACATGCATTAGGTTCCAGATCCCGTGGTGATGGGGTCTGGGATCTCATCCAGGGATGAGTGGAGATGACCTCTCTTCTCAGGCAGCTTGGGGCAGTGTAAAACAGTTAGAACTCTGGGCTAACTGGGTGTCAGGAGACTTGGGTTCCATTCTGGTTTCTCTGTAATAACAACTCCAGCAATGAATCCTTGGTAATGAGTATTTCCTTTCTTGATCCTCAAAGCAACTCTGTGTGATAGAGGTTAAGCTACACTTTATAGATAAATAAATTGGGGCTCCAAGATGCTTAGTGACTTTCCCAAGACCCCAAACTGGAAAGTGGCAGATGTGACAAGAGGAGATATTTTGTTCCTCGGCCTCCTCTAAACACCCTCATTCTTTCCACTTCTACCTCCCACTACTGCTTTGAGTTTCAGTATTCTAAAGTCTCACAGGAGAAAAGGAATAACCTTTATTCACCAGAATTTGGGTGAGGATGAAGGGTGAATACAGATGTGAAACCTTTTTTTGAGAAGCACAGAGCACTCTGAACCATGGTGGGGGGCACAGGGGAAGCAGGTAGTAGTGATATAAGAGACAGGCTTTGAGAAAGCTTCCTATTTTTTGGTCTCATTTCTACAAGAATGGCTAAAAGTGAGATTTCCCAAAACCTCTTTTGGGTGGGTTCTCAGCAAGGTAAGCTTTTTAGAAGGTGGTCTGGAACCTAATGCATACACATCAGTCACTGGCTAATGAACAACAAAAGAGAATGTCCAGTCACTGCACAAAGAGATAGCTCCTACAGTGAGCATTCCCACCTATTCTTGGAAGTGGAGGGAGCTGGGGAAGAAGACCCTTTGCTTTCTGCCCTGGCCAAGTCTCAGATATTTTTGGCACAAGGAGAGTCAACCCTAAGATGCTCTTCATAACAAGAAGGGACCACAGCTCCTGCCCTTTGCCACATGCCTTTCCTTTGGGTTGTCACCTCCCAAACCTTCCTTCTTCTGTCTTTTTCAACACCTCGATACCGTCTCACCCACTGTTTCTAATTTCATTTTATTAACTTTCTCCTCAACACTATTGTATAATAGAATCACCATTAAATTGTGCCCATTTTTCAGATGAGAATACTGAGGTTGCAAGAGTTACTCCTTAGCCCTTCTGAATTTGGCTAGAGTGATCCTTGGTTGGTGCATCCACATTCTGACAATGGAGTTACCTATTCTTCTTGGGCATTTCCAGTGCCTATCTTGGCTTCATGTACCTGGAGAGGGAAGGAATCCCTGGGGAAGTTTCAGCTCAAGTACACATTTATCAGGCACTTTTCCTGGGAGTACAGTATTAGCCAGTTAGTTTGCTGTGCTGAAATGAGCACTGGCGCTGGAAACTCAGTCTCTGCTCTACCTCCGAATAGCTGTATGATCTTGCCTAAGACATTTGACCTCTCAGAGCCTATGTTTTGGGGATAATAATACCTATTTTGTAAACTTGTTAGGAAATTGTATGAAAAGTGCCTCGTGTAATAGGAGCTTAATAAATGGTGAATTATTATTATATTGTTTTGCATTTGGTATCTCATTTAAAACATCACAATAATTTGCAAGTTCGGTTTCATTTTCTGTTACTTATTTTTAAGCAAGAAGTTTCAGAGGCTTTAAAAAACCTATTCATGCTCAGGGCTGGTGCACTGGGATGACCCAGAGGGATGGGGTAGGGAGGGAGGTGGGAGAGGGGTTCAGGATGGGGAACACATGTAAATCCATGGCTGATTCATGTCAATGTATGGCAAAAACCACTACAATATTGCAAAGTAATTAGCCTCCAACTAATAAAAATAAATTAAAAAAAAAAGAAAGAAACCTATTCACAATAATATAGTTACTATCAAACTCAGGACTTCTTGTCTAGGGGCAGCACCCCTTCCATGGTCCTACTTCCTGGAAGCTCTAGAACAATCTTGGATTGTCCTTTCAATCACAGGAGGTGTAGCATGCAGGCTGCCACAGTCTCTTGGAGTAGGGCACACGCTTGCAACCTGCTGCCCCTGGTCAGGTTTCAGGGGAGCACTTGGGTTTTGAAAAGTCCTGTCATGTTTCCCCCCACCTCACTATCCCCAAGTTCCACTTCTGATCACCATTTCTGTTCAGGAGTGGTTTTTAAAGTGGGGGTCTATACCAGGACCAGGTGCTTCCTAAAAATGGAAACTTCTAACGAACTCAAAGAGGGTGAGAGTCTGTTGATGCTGAACACTTCAAGAGGTCTGGTGCTGGGGAGGAAAGGATTGGTTTTCTAAGCAGAGACTGGTTGGATTGCTTAGCTTAAGAGAGAAAATTCAAATGTTCTCTGCCATTAAAATGGTTGTTAAATGCATAATCATTTAAAATATTTTTTCTAAATAACATATATTTATATTGATGTTAATATAAAATATGGGCTTCTCTGGTGGCTCAGTGGTAAAGAAACTGCCTGCTAGTGCAGCAGATGCAGGTTTGATCCCTGGGTCGGGAAGACACCTTGGAGACAGAAATGGCAGCCTACTCCAGTATTCTTGCCTGGGAATTACCATGGAGAGAGGAGCATGGCAGGCTACAGCCCACGTGATCACAAAAGAGTTGGACACAACTTAGCAACTAAACTACAATGAAAATATAAAACATAGAAATATATGTATAAATGTTATAAATATATTTAAATTAAAACATTTAAAATACATATTTCTAAGTAAATAGATATACACTTGTACCATCTCACCATCTCATTTTGTTTTAAAAATTACTCTCAAAATGAGGGAGAGCTGAGGCCTGGAGAAGATGACATTCTTCATCTAATTCATGGCAGACTCCAGATTAGAACACAGGTCTTCCTGATACCAAACACCACTTCTTTCAGCCCTTCCTCGCCTGGGACAGTCAGAAGAGCAGTCAACCCCCAAAGTCATTCCTTCTCCTGTCCCTCCAGTCTCTTTCTGCCCTCTGTGATTCAGATACCACAGGAAACAAAAAGCAATATTACATGAGAGATAGAGCCTGCTGAGTTGAGCCAGAGGTCCAGACTGGAGCCAGAAGCCTGGAGCTACACCCAGGATGAGGTAGACAGTCAGGAAAATAAGAGATTTGGTTGCACTCACCTGTGAGCTGGCAGAGGAGAAAGATGACGCATGCTGGGGTGCCAATCATATTGCTCTCTGGATGTCAGTCACTGAAATAAACTCACTTCCCTTCTGTAGTGCTTATATCTCTTCCCCAGTTGGAAGGCGGGGTCATGAGTTAATGAGTCAGTGACTTTTTGCCCTCATGTTTACAAGTAACGACTAAACGACTAATGACTGAAGCTATAAGGTCAGTTCTTTTTGCTATACCATAGGACCTCTCAGAGAGTCAGAAGAGAGAACATGGAAGGAAATAGAAGGTTATATGGAGAATGAAGGAGTTGCACTGGAGATAATCTCTTGAGCTTTTCAGAGTTCCAGGAGTACCCAAATTTTTTTATGTATTCCTCACAACAATCTTGTGAGTAAAATACTTCCATAATCCCTAGTTTTACAGATGAGAAAGTGAAGGCTTAGAGTATATTACAGCAAAATTAGGTAGTTCTTTAATCAAAAGAAATCATTATAATAGTAAAAAAAAAAAAAAAGCCATGTGGTGGGAGAAGATATTTGTATTATAATCCATTTATTCTACAAGGGTCTTGTATCCATAAAACATGGTTGTCCCACTGTTCCAGCACCATTTATTGAAAAGACTGTCCTTTCTGTATTGAATTGCTTTTATACCTGTTTCAAAAAGCAGTTAATCATACTTGTGTGTGTATATTTTAAGGTTCACTATTCCATTCCATTGGTTTATATAATGTAATTATTGATTTTTCATGGCTTAAGTTTGCGATTTTACTGTTTGCTTCTGGTTTCTTCTGATTTTTTTGTTCTTCTGTTTTGTTTTCCTGGCCATTCTATAGGATACTAAAATTAACAAAAAAGTAATTCCATTTTGATTTGTCTCTGGTGTGTCTTGAATGTATCTCAATAGATTTTTAAATGACTGCTTAAAGTACTACATTGTTGTTGTTGTTTTTCAGTTGCTAAGTCATGTCCAACTCTTTGTGACCCCACGGAGTGTGGCACTTCAGGCTTCCCTGTCCATCACCAACTCCCGGAGCTTACTCAAACTCATGTCCATTGAGTCGGTGATGCCATCCAGCCAACTCAATCTCTGTTATCCCCTTCTCCTCCCGCCTTCAATTTTTCCCAGCATCAGGGTCTTTTCCACTGAGTCAACTCTTCACATCAGGTGGCCAAAGTATTGGAGCTTCAGCTTCAGCATCAGTTCTTCCAACGAATATTCATGGCTGATTTCCTTTAGGATTGAATGTTTTAATCTCCTTGCTGTCCAAGGGATTCTCAATAGGCTTCTCCAGCACCACAGTTCAAAAGCATCACTTCTTTGGTGCTCAGCCTTCTGTCCAACTCTCACATCTGTCCATGACTTCTGGAAAAACCATAGCTTTAACTATATGAACCTTTGTCTGAAAGTGTCTCTGCTTTTTAATACACTGTCTAGATTTGTCATAGCTTTTCTTTTAATTTCATGGCTGCAGTCACCATCCAGTGATTTTAGAGCCCAAGAAAATAAAATCTGTCACTGTTTTCACTTTTTCCCTATTGAAGTTTTTTTTTTTTTTTTTTCATTATTTTTATTAGTTGGAGGCTAATTACTTTACAATGTTGTAGTGGTTTTTGTCATACATTGACATGAATCAGCCATGGATTTACATGTATTCCCCATCCCGATCCCCCCTCCCACTTCCCTCTCTACCCGATCCCTCTGGGTCTTCCCAGTGCACCAGGCCCGAGCACTTGTCTCATGCATCCAACCTGGGCTGGTGATCTGTTTCACCCTAGATAATATACATGTTTCGATGCTGTTCTCTCGAAATGTCCCACCCTCGCCTTCTCCCACAGAGTCCAAAAGTCTGTTCTGTACATCTGTGTCTCTTTTTCTGTTTTGCATGTAGGGCTATCATTACCATCTTTCTAAATTCCATATATATGTGTTAGTATACTGTATTGGTCTTTATCTTTCTGGCTTACTTCACTCTGTATAATGGGCTCCAGTTTCATCCATCTCATTAGAACTGATTCAAATGAATTCTTTTTGATGGCTGAGTAATATTCCATGGTGTATATGTACCACAGCTTCCTTATCCATTCATCTGCTGATGGGCATCTAGGTTGCTTCTATGTCCTGGCTATTATAAACAGTGCTGTGATGAACATTGGGGTGCACGTGTCTCTTTCAGATCTGGTTTCCTCAGTGTGTATGCCCAGGAGTGGGATTGCTGGGTCATATGGCAGTTCCATTTCCAGTTTTTTAAGAAATCTCCATACTGTTCTCCATAGCGGCTGTACTAGTTTGCATTCCCACCAACAGTGTAAGAAGGTTCCCTTTTCTCCACACCCTCTCCAGCATTTATTGCTTGTACACTTTTGGATAGCAGCCATCCTGACTGGCGTGTAATGGTACCTCATTGTGGTTTTGATTTGCATTTCTCTGATAATGAGTGATGTTGAGCATCTTTTCATGTGTTTGTTAGCCATCTGTATGTCTTCTTTGGAGAAATGTCTGTTTAGTTCTTTGGCCCATTTTTTGATTGGATCATTTATTTTTCTGGAATTGGGCTGGAGGAGTTGCTTGTATATCTTTGAGATTAATCCTTTGTTTCTTCGTTTGCTATTATTTTCTCCCAATCTGAGGGCTGTCTTTTCACCTTACTTATAGTTTCCTTTGTTGTGCAAAAGCTTTTAAGTTTCATTAGGTCCCATTTGTTTATTTTTGCCTTTATTTCCAATATTCTGGGAGGTGAGTCATGGAGGATCCTGCTGTGATTTATGTCGGAGAGGGTTTTGCCTATGTTCTCCTCTAGGAGTTTTATAGTTTCTGGTCTTACATTTAGATCTTTAATCCATTTTGAGTTTATTTTTGTGTATGGTGTTAGAAAGTGTTCTAGTTTCATTCTTTTACAAGTGGTTGACCAGTTTTCCCAGCACCACTTGTTAAAGAGATTTTCTTTTTTCCATTGTATATTCTTACCTCCTCCCATTGAAGTTTTAAGCCAGCTTTTTCACTTTCTTCTTTCACCCTCGTCAAGAGGCTCTTCAGTTCCTATTTGCTTCCTGACATTAGAGTGGTATCATTTTATTATCTGAGGTTGTTAATGTTTCTCCTGGGAATCTTGTGATTCATCCAGCCCGGCATTTCACATGATGTACTCTGCATGTAAGTTAAGTAAGCAGGATGACAATATACAGCCTTGATGTACTCCTTCCCCAATTTTGAGCCAGTCCATCATTTCATGTCTGGTTCTAACTGTTGCTTCTTGACTTGCATACAGGTTTCTCAGTAGGCAGGTAAGGTGGTCTGGTATTCCCATCTCTTTAACAATTTTCCACAATTTGTCATGATCCACACAGTCAAAGGCTTTAGTGTAGTCAATGAAGCAGAAGTAGATGTTTTTCTGGAATTCCCTTTCTTTCTTTATGATCCATTTACCAGTTCAACTAATGTGTAGAAATATTATCTGTACTAGATTCTTTTACCATCACTCCTTAATATCTTATCTTAAATAAAACCTCTACATACATTGAGAATCATGTCAGGTAAAGTTATAATTTTCGCTTCAATTATCAGACATAATTTAGAAAACTCCAGAGAAGGATAGGAAATTTCCTGTTTGTCCAGTGGTTAGGACTCAGTGCTTAAACTGCAAGGTCTGGGTTCAATCCATAGTTAGGAACTAAGATCCTGCAAGCTGCATGGAGTGGCAAAAAAAGAGGAAAAAAAAAAAAAAAGAAAGAAAGAAAAGAGAAAGATAGGCCATTATATTTTCTCATATATTTTTACTCTTCCCATTACTTTTTCTTTATGCTTGATGTTACAAGTTTCTTTCTTTTTTCTTTCTGTTTCTAGATATTACTTTGGCCATTTTTCTAGGGTATGTCTGTTGGTGACAAATTCTGTTAGTTTTCCCTCACATTGAGGATGTCTTGATTTCACTTTCATTTCCTGGGTATAGAATTCTAGATTGAGGGGGGAGGAGCCAAGATGGCAGAGGGTTATGACGGGGAGACCACTTTCTCCCCTACAAATTCATCAAAAGAATATTTGAACGCTGAGCAAACTTCACAAAACAACTTCTGACCACTAGCAGGAGACATTAGGCACCCAGAAAAGCAGACCATCGTCTTCAAAAGGAGGTAGGACAAAATATAAAAGATAGAGAGACAAAAGAGCTAGGGACTGAGACCCGTCCCAGGAAGGGAGTCATAATAGAGGAAGTTTCCAAACACAAGGAAACCCTCTCACGGGCGGGTCTGGGGGGAGTTTTTTAATCTCGAAGGGCAACCTAACTGGGAGGAAAAATAAATAAAACCCACAGATTACATGCCTAAAAGCAACTCCCAGCAGAAAAGTACCCCAGACACCCACATCTGGCACCGGCAAGTGGGGGCAGAACGGAGAGGAGCAGGCGGCATTGCTGAGGGTAAGGACCGGGCCCAAATGCCCTGAGGGCAATCAGAGGGAGCTAACGTGAGATAGCAACTTAAACTGTGGGATAGTAAGAGAGAAAGAGAAAATTAACCTGCCGGCCATTCGCAGAACAAAGGGACTAAGCAATTCCAGAGAAGAGCTAGCCGGTGGCAGACCGGCCCATCCCTGCTGGAAGCAGGAGGCAGGGGGGATGGGAAAGGGGCAAACTCAGCCCCAGAGATGGCACCCCTACCAAACTGCAAAAGGCCCTCCAGTTTCTAACCAAAGACTTCCTGAGATTCTGGATGGTCGACATCCACAGGGAGGGTCGCGGCTAGAGGCCAGCTTCCAAGAATAGACACAAGCCGCATGCACCCGACTGGTGTGTGGAAACTGAGGCTGGGACCGCGGAGGGGAGAAGGCGCAGCGCACCCGGGGAGAGTGTGCCTGTCAAGCTCCTGGCTGCCTGAGCTGTTCCGGCCGGGGAAGGCACAAAACGCAGGCCCAACTGAATCTGCGCTTTTGTGTAGTACCCCAAAACTGGAACCGCACGCAACGCAGGGCCCGCTCCATATAGAGCAGCCGGGAGCCTGAACAGTGTAGATGGGGACAGCACACACCTGTGAGCGAGGTCAAACCCAGTGTGGCCGGAACACCGTGAGAGCTCCCCACACACAGCAATATCTGTCTGCAGCGTTGCTCCCTCCCCGCAGCACGACTGAACAAGCGAACCTAAACAAGAGAACCTAAACAAGAGACCACCTCCGCACGCCTGTGTCAGGGCGGAAATTAGACACTGAAGAGACCTGCAAACAGAAGCCAAATAAACAAAGGGAACCGGTTCAGAAGGGACCGGTGCAACAGATTAAAATCCCTGTAGGTAACACCGACTACACCGGAAGGGGCCTATAGATATCGAGAAGTGTAAGCTGGAACGAGGAGCTATCTGAAACTGAGCCAAACCCACACTGACCGCAACAGCTCCAGAGAAATTCCTAGATATATTTTTACTTTTCTTTAATTAAAAAAATTTTTTTCCTTTTCTTTTCTTTTTTATTTTTTCTCTTTTATTTTCTTCTAAAATTCCCTATTACTCCCCCATTACTCCTTAATTTTCATTTTCATTTTCATATATTTTACTATTTTTATAATAAGGAAAAAAATTTTTTTTCCTGTTATATTTTTTCTCTTATTTTCTTTTAAAGTCCTCTATTACTCCACTATTACTCCTTAATTTTCATTTTCATTTCACTATAACCTTGCAAAAAAAAAAAAAAAAAAGAAGCCCTATTTCTAAACTGAACTTCATATATATTTCTAAAAGTTTTTGTTTTTGTTTTTAATATTGTATTTTTAAGAGTCTAACCTCTACTCTAGATTTTTAATCTTTGTTTTTCAGTATTTGATATCAATTTTGGACATTTAAGAATCCAATATTCAGGACCCATTTTTACTCAGGAGTGTGTTGATTACTCTCTCCCACTTTTGACTCTCCGTTTTCTACCTCAGAACGCCTCTATTTCCTCCCTTCCCCTTCTCTTCCCAATCCACTTCTGTGAATCTCTGTGAGTGTCTGGGCTACAGAGAACACTTTGGGAACAGAGAACTGCATAGATCTGTCTCTTTCCTCTTGAGTCCCCCTTTTTCTCCTCCTGCTCATCTCTATCTCCCTCCTCCCTCTCCTCTTCTTCATGTAACTCTGTGAACCTCTCTGGGTGTCCCTCATGGTGGAGAATCTTTTCACCATTAACCTAGAAGTTTTATTATCAGTGCTGTATAGTTGGAGAAGTCTTGAGACTACTGGATGAATAAAACTGAAATCCAGAGGCAGGAGACTTAAGCTCAAAACCTGAGAACACCAGAAAACTCCTGACTACATGGAACATTAAGTAAAAAGAGAGCATCCAAAAGCCTTCATACCTACACTGAACCCAAACACCACCCAAGAGCCAATAAGTTCCAGAGCAAGTCATACCACGCCAATTCTCCAGCAACGCAGGAACATAGCCCTGAGGGTCAACAGAGAGGCTGCCCAAAGTTACACCTAACACATAGACCCATCTCAAAACTCATTACTGGACACTCCACTGCACTCCAGAGAGAAGAAATCCAGTTCCACACACCAGAACACCGACACAAGCTTCCCTAACCAGGAAACCTTGACAAGCCAATCATCCAACCCCACCCACTGGGTGAAACCTCTACATTAAAAAGGAACCACAGACCACCAGAGTACAGAAAGCCCACTCCAGACACAGCAATCTAAACAAGATGAAAAGGCAGAGAAATACCCAACAGGTAAAGGAACATGAAAAATGCCCACCAAGTCAAACAAAAGAGGATGAGATAGGGAATCTACCTGAAAAAGAGTTTAGAATAATTATAATAAAAATAATCCAAACTCTTGAAAACAAAACGGAGTTACAGATAAATAGCCTGGAGACAAAGATTGAAAAGATGCAAGAAATGTTTAATAAGGACCTAGAAGAAATAAAAAAGAGTCAGTTAAAAATGAATAATGCAATAAAAGAGATCAAAAACACTCTGGAGGGAACCAAGAGTAGAGTAACGAGGGAGAAGATAGAATAAGTGAGGTAGAAGATAAAATGGTGGAAATAAATGAAGCAGAGAGGAAAAAAGAAAAAAGAATCAAAAGAAATGAGGACAACCTCAGGGACCGCTGGGACAATGTGAAACACCCCAACATTCGAGTCATAGGAGTCCCAGAAGAAGAAGACAAAAAGAAAGGCCATGAGAAAATACTCAAAGAGATAATAGCTGAAAACTTCCCTAAAATGGGGAAGGAAATAGCCACCCAAGTCTAAGAAACCTAGAGAGTCCCAAACAGGATAAACCCAAGGCAAAACACCCCAAGACACATATTAATCAAATTAACAAAGATCAAAAACAAAGAACAAATATTAAAAGCAGCAAGGGAGAAACAACAAATAACACACAAAGGGATTCCCATAAGGATAACAGCTGATCTATCAATAGAAACCCTTCAGGCCAGAGGGAATGGCAGGAAATACTTAAAGTAATGAAAGAGAATAACCTACAACCTAGATTACTGTACCCAGCAACGATCTCATTCAGATATGAAGGAGAGTTCAAAAGCTTTACAGACAAGCAAAAGCTGAGAGAATTTAGCACGACCAAATCAGCTCTTCAACAAATGCTAAAGTATATCTACCTAAAGAAACAAAAGACCTATACATAGAAAACTATAAAACACTGATGAAAGAAATCAAAGAGGACACAAACAGATGGAGAAACATACATGTTCATGGATTGGAAGAATCAATATTGTCAAAATGGCTATACTGCCCAAAGCAATCTATAGATTCAATGTAATCTCTATCAGGCTACCAACGGTATTTTTCACAGAACTAGAACAAATAGTTTCACAATTTGTATGGAAATACAAAAAACCTCGAGTAGCCAAAGTAATCTTGAGAAAGAAGAATGGAACTGGAGGAATCAACCTGCCTGACTTCAGACTATACTACAAAGCCACAGTCATCAAGACAGTATGGTACTGGCACAAAGACAGAAATATAGATCAATGGAACAGAATACAAAGACCAGAGATAAATCCATGTACCTTTGGACACCTTACCTTTGACAAAGGAGGCAAGAATATACAATGGAAAAAAGAAAACCTCTTTAACAAGTGGTGCTGGGAAAACTGGTCAACCTCTTGTCAAAGAATGAAACTAGAATACTTTCTAACACCATACACAAAAATAAACTCAAAATGGATTAAAGATCTAAATGTAAGACCAGAAACTAGAAAACTCCTAGAGGAGAACATAGGCAAAACACTCTCCGACATAAATCACAGCAAGATCCTCTATGACCCACCTCCCAGAAAATTGGAAATAAAAGCAAAAATAAACAAATGGGACCTAATTAAACTTCAAAGCTTTTGCACAACAAAGGAAACTATAAGTAAGGTGAAAAGACAGCCCTCAGATTGGGAGAAAATAATAGCAAACGAAGAAACAATCAAAGGATTAATCTCAAAGATATACAAGCAACTCCTCCAGCCCAATTCCAGAAAAATAAATGACCCAATCAAAAAATGGGCCAAAGAACTAAACAGACATTTCTCCAAAGAAGACATACAGATGGCTAACAAACACATGAAAAGATGCTCAACATCACTCATTATCAGAGAAATGCAAATCAAAACCACAATGAGGTACCATTACACGCCAGTCAGGATGGCTGCTATCCAAAAGTCTACAAGCAATAAATACTGGAGAAGGTGTGGAGAAAAGGGAACCTTCTTATATTGTTGGTGGGAATGCAAACTAGTACAGCCGCTATGGAGAACAGTATGGAGATTTCTTAAAAAACTGGAAATGGAACTGCCATATGACCCAGCAATCCCACTCCTGGGCATACACACTGAGGAAACCAGATCTGAAAGAGACACGTGCACCCCAATGTTCATCACAGCACTGTTTATAATAGCCAGGACATAGAAGCAACCTAGATGCCCATCAGCAGATGAATGGATAAGGAAGCTGTGGTACATATACACCATGGAATATTACTCAGCCATCAAAAAGAATTCATTTGAATCAGTTCTAATGAGATGGATGAAACTGGAGCCCATTATACAGAGTGAAGTAAGCCAGAAAGATAAAGACCAATACAGTATACTAATACATATATATGGAATTTAGAAAGATGGTAATGATAGCCCTACATGCAAAACAGAAAAAGAGACACAGATGTACAGAACAGACTTTTGGACTCTGTGGGAGAAGGCGAGGGTGGGACATTTCGAGAGAACAGCATCGAAACATGTATATTATCTAGGGTGAAACAGATCACCAGTCCAGGCTGGATGCATGAGACAAGTGCTCGAGCCTGGTGCACTGGGAAGACCCAGAGGAATCAGGTGGAGAGGGAGGTGGGAGGGGGGATCGGGATGGGGAATACATGTAAATCCATGGCTGATTCATGTCAATGTATGACAAAAACCACTACAATATTGTAAAGTAATTAGCCTCCAACTAATAAAAATAAATGAAAAAAAATTAAAAAATAAAAAATAAATAAAACAAAATTGGTAACCAAAAGGGAGCTACTGTATAGCACAGAGAACTATACTCAATATTTTGTAATAACTTATAACAGAAAATCATCTGAAAAGAAGTAGATATATGTGTATGTATAAATGAATCACTTTGCTGTATACCTGAAACCAAAACAATATTGTAAATAAAGAATACCTCATTAAAAAAAAAATTCTAGATTGACAGTTCTTTTCTTTCAGCACTTGAAAAATATTATGCTACTTCTCTTGCCCATATTTGTTTCTGATGAGAAATCAGCAGTCCTTTAAATTACTTTCCCCTGTAGTTTATGTGTCGTTTCTCTCTGTTGTGAAGATTTTTTTTTTCTTTTTTGTTTATTTTCAGCTTGTTGATATTAGTGTGTTTTGGTTTATATCTCTTTGAGTTTCTCCTGTTTGGGGTTTATTCAGTTTATTGAATCTGTAGGTTTGTGCCTTTTGCCAAATCTGGAGAAATTTCAATGTTTCTTTGAATATTTTTTCTTGAGACAAGAAAAATAAAAATATGTGTGGATTATAAGAGGAGAGACAAATTATCATATTTTCAGATCATGTTACTGCTGATGTAGAAAATCCAAAGGAACCTGTAGACAAAGTATGAGAATTAGTAAGGCAGTGAACAGAACTCAAGCAAACAACCATATTGTATAGAAGATATTCTTCTAACTTGGCGCTCACTTGTTTACTAATCTTGACCTAGTTCAGTTAAGAGACAAAGAGGTATTTTCCCCGTGGTAACACAGCATTTTATTAGCAGAATCAGGATATTATGGCTTTTCTTGTCTTAGAAATGACCATGCTAAGGTTTCTGGGAAAATATGAAGAGAAAATATTTTTGAAATGGGAAAGGGCATGGATGGGGTGAAATGAGATCAGTAAAAAAAATCCTAGGGATGCCCCATTAGGACATAACTGAAAAGAGGAACTAAAAAAAGTTTATGCTTTTAAAAACAGAAAGTAATTACCTTTCAAAAGTGAAACTTAGCAGCAGAAACTTATTATTCAGTAGTCACTCTCTCAAATATTCGTGAGATATTTTTGCTCATGGAATTTTGTTCTCTCTTGGTTTTCTCCTTCCCCAGGCTTCTCTTATTATCCTTTGTTCAATGTTTCAAATTTCTCCCATCTATAAATATTGAGAAGTCTCTGAGTTCAGTCCTTGTTGTTATTGTTGTTTAGTTGCTAAGTCATGTCTGACTCATTGCAACCCCATGAACTGTAAGGGCTCCTCTGTCCATGGGATTTCCCAGGCAAGAATACTGGAGTGGGTTATTATTTCCTTCTTCAGGGAGTCTTCCCGACCTAAGGAATGAACCCACGTCTCCTCCTTGGCAGGCAGATTCTTTACCACTGAGCCACCTGGGAAGCCCTCAGTCCTTAGACTTACTCATTTCTTTATCTATCCCAATTCCTTAGTCCATCTCATTCAGTCTCCTGATTTGAAATGCCCAATTTCATTTCCAGTCTTGACTTTTCCCTTAATTCTTGTCTTGTATATTCAGCCACTTACTCAGCATCTCCATCTGAATGTCTAACAGGTATCTAAATAACAAATCAAACTGTTGTTTCCCTATCTTCTATTTCTTTCTCCATCTATCTTCATCTCAGTAAATTGTCACCCATTCTTCAAGTTTTCAAACCAAAAATTTTAATTATTCTTGACTCCACTTTCTCATATGCTATGTCCATTTATCAAAAAATTCTATTGGCTCTACCTTGAAAAATACCCAGAACCTAATCACTTCTTATCACCTTTACCAACCTTTGCCAACACCATCTCTTCCAACACTACTGCTGCAGCTACCTAACAAATCTCCCTACTTGTACCTTGGCTCTCTGTAATCTACTCTTCACAGACTACAGTGATATTCTAGATCACTAGAGTGATATTTATAACATATAAATCAGATCATCTCATTTCTCTGCTTGCCAGTTGTTTCCTGTATTACTTGGGATAAAGTTCAAACTCCCTTTCAGGGCTTCATATTATGTAGCATGATAGCCCTTGGCTACCTTCTGATACAATTTCCTAGCTCTTTCCCCAACTTATTTCACATCTATCACACTCACCACCTCATTGTTCCTAAAATGCTCCACCACACTCCCACCTCAAGGTCTTTGCAGTAGAAGAAAGCTCTTCTCCCAGATGCCCATGTGGCTATCTCTTCCTTAAGATTCACTCAGTGTTACCTATTAAAGAGAGCCTCCTGATCCCCTTGATATAACAACACTCCTTGATCTTTTACTCTCTATCTCTTTATCCTGCTTTATTACTTTTTCTTACAAAAAATTAATAAATAGAAATCTCAATTAGAGTTGAGATACCGGAAGGGGGAGCTCTCATGTCCTGAGATGAAAACAGAGCCCAAAAGGGAAAATAAAGATTTCCTTCCCTGGCAAGGATCAGCCAGTGAAAAGACATGAACTTTGTTTAGAGCAACCCTACCAAATTATCTTTACTCTTCTTAAAAGCATTCTCCTTCTTCGGCTGTGTGAGGATTTGCACATGGCTTGCCATGATTGCAGAACCCAAATTTCAATTTTCTACTAATTTCAAAATAAACCCATCTTTGCTAGAGAAATATTAGGCAGTCTATCTATTTCAGGTCAACATTCTATAGGATCTACCATGCTAAAATTTAAGGGTTCTAAGAAGAGCGACTTTCTCTGCTTGCTCAGAACTCTAACCTCAGAACTGGAATAGTGCCTTGTACGCAGTAGATCTTCAACACATAGTTGAATAAATGAATGAGTGTCCTGAGCATTAAGAGTTGAGTAATTATGAGTGATACCCAAAATTTCCCTCTTTCTATTTGGAAAGTAAAATTGAAAGCAGAAAAGGTATGGAATTCCTTAGGACCTCAGGACTCAGCCTTCTGTGAAGACTGGTACAGTGGCAGAGAAGAATGTGAAGGGAGGATTGCCTCAACCTAGAGAGGTGAGAGAAAATTTATTAAAAAATAGAATGCTTGTATATTTCCAAAAGGAAATCTTTGTCATCTGAAAGTGAGAAACGGTTATTGCTTTAAACAATGACTGTATTGTTATGACTCACTTATTTTAAAAATTGGCTTTCAATAGTATTATATTTTCAAAATCTCAACAATTAGAATATATTGTGCAAAGGCAGCCACAAAGAAAGCACAGAAGTCACATTTCTTATGGTGTGATTTTTCATTCAGTTGTCATTAAATTTTTTCATCCTAAAATAACTAAGCATGATACTAAAATGTGAAACAGAGAACCTAAAATTTCAAGTTAGAAAATGCAAGAACATCTTGATACCTTTATCACTAACTTGTTAATCACAATTTGACCAAAATTCTGAACATTTTCATAAGAATGATTCTTTGAACTCACTCTGAAATGTTTGCATTAGTGTTAAAATGTCTCTGGGAGACACGTGCACCCCAATGTTCATCACAGCACTGTTTATAATAGCCAGGACATAGAAGCAACCTAGATGCCCATCAGCAGATGAATGGATAAGGAAGCTGTGGTACATATACACCATGGAATATTACTCAGCCATCAAAAAGAATTCATTTGAATCAGTTCTAATGAGATGGATGAAACTGGAGCTCATTATACAGAGTGAAGTAAGCCAGAAAGATAAAGACCAATACAGTATACTAATACATATATATGGAATTTAGAAAGATGGTAATGATAACCCTACATGCAAAACAGAAAAAGAGACACAGAAGTACAGAACAGACTTTTGGACTCTGTGGGAGAAGGCGAGGGTGGGATGTTTTGAGAGAACAGCATCGAAACATGTATATTATCTAGGGTGAAACAGATCACCAGCCCAGGTTGGATGCATGAGACAAGTGTTCGGGCCTGGTGCACTGGGAAGACCCAGAGGGAGTGGGCAGAGAGGGAGGTGGGAGAGGGGATCGAGATGGGGAATACATGTAAATCCATGGCTAATTCATGTCAATGTATGACAAAAACCACTACAATATTGTAAAGTAATTAGCCTCCAACTAATAAAAATAAAGGAAAAAAAATGTCTCTGGGAATGCACATAATTTTAATAATGTAGTGCTTTGAGACTTCATAGAAACCAGCTGCAGTGAGAGTATCATGTTTTCACTGGTCATTGGCTCTCTTGTTACACCACCACAGAGTGTACTTCTATTGGCAGAGCTACACAAGGAAATCTTCAAGTCCAAAGCCTAAAGATGGAAGCACACCCACATTCCTCTGTGTGCCCTTGATCTCCTCCTGCCTACTCGGCCAGGTTTGGACTCTGCTTATTGTCATGTCCTGTGCAGATTAGTTGGATATGAACCTGTGACTGTACTTTCCTGGAATTGCCCCCATTTTCTACAAGTGGGCAGAGGTGAGAGAATCATTATTAGATCTCACATCTCTATTGTGCATTCCAGTCTTCACACTTCTTAACTTACATTCTCTTTCTGGGTCCCACCAATCACATGGCATGTCCTTTGGGGAAGGGGCCTCTGGGAATGAAGGTAACCCCTTTTTGTGCCAATTACCATGGCCAGACCACTCCACCCCCACAGGCTGACCCCAAACACCCAATGACCTACAGCAAGTACTGTGGTGAAGGGTCCTGAACCAAAACCCTGGTGCTCCTCATTTGTCATTAACATAACTTGTGTAACTCACTGTATTATCTGTTGAAAATACAGTTGAAAGACTTTTCTTCTTTCAAATAAACCATGCTTTATTGGGGAAATCTACACATAAGGCAACAATTACAAAGCAGACGGCAAGGACTGCAATGGATAAAGTCTAAGGGGTTTTTGGAGTACAGAGTAGTTCTAGTAAAAACTGGCTCCTCTTAATGACCTCATGGGTTGTTGTAGGGTCAAAATTGTAGAATGGATGTGAAAGCACTTTGTAACTCTAAAGGGCAATACTATTGTGACTGCAAGACATTGTTCCTGCTTTAATGGATGGTAATTTCCAGATACTGTTGGAAGACAAAACAATTACAAGTTTTCTCTGTTATCTTTCCATTCAATCCCTTTGAGAAAATGGGACATAGGAGGGGAAGTGATGTAAGAAATGCTCAATGTGCTCTTTGTCAGTCCATTTACCCAGAGATTGTCCACATTCCTTGTTACTCACAGTACAGCCCTCCTTCTCACTTCCCCTGGTAAAACTCCTTCCTCTCTCTCTCTCACTCTGGAAGTATTACCCAGTGAGTGAATGAGCACACAGATGCTCCAGCGACAGTTCTTAGACTTGAGTCTTGATTATGTCCCTTCTCCCTGTTTAGTCTTGGCCACGATGACTTTAATGCTTTATGCCTCAGTTTACTCACATGAGAAATGGGGATAGCTATAGTTCTTAGTCCACAAGATTGTAAATATTAAAAGAGATAATGAGGGACTTCACTTGTGGTCTTGTGGCTAAGACTCTATGCTTCCAATGCAAAAGGCCTGGGTTCAATTCTGGTCAGGTAACTAGATCTGAAATGCAGCAACTGAGTTTGCTTGCTGCAACTAAAGATCTCACAACCACAACGAAGATCCTGCATGCTGCACCTAAGACCTGGTGCAACCACATAAATAAACAAATATTTTAAAAAATAAATAAAAATAAAAATAAATGTGTTAGAAAAAAAGAGATAATAGATACTGAAGTGGCATAGAGACTACCTCCTAGTAAGACCTTAGTAAACATTAGCTATTATGTTAATTAAGTTATTTAAAATATCTTCTAATCAGTTACAGAGAGCCAGGCCTTGAGCCTTAAACATAAATAGGTGAAGTCTCAGTCTTTTTGTGAGGAATGCTGGTGAGCCATATGCCAACTGTGCATCTCCACTTGCCCTCTGTTCTGTGTTGGTGTTCCAACTTCCTCCCCACTGCAGAAAAGCCACCTGACCCCTTCAGACAGGCCATAGATAGATACCTCATCTTCAATTCCCTGACTCTGCTGCTCTCTGCTGGCACAGATGTGTGTGCCATGTGCCAGGCTTACGTAAGAGGATGGGGGAAGTAGGTGGGAGACTGAAGGTGTGTGTAAGGTGACAAACGTGGAGATGTGTGCTATACCTAGTCTCTGTTTTCACATAGCTCATGCCACCAATTATAAATTCTGACACTATATTCATATACAGCTGTCCCTTGGTATCATGGGGGGCTGGGTCTAGGACTGCCCACCTCATACCAAAATACCCTGGTTTCTCAAGTCCCTTAATCACGCTTGGTATCTGTATGTTCTGGAATTACAGATATGGAAGGCTGATTGTAATATAAATATTTTTCAAAAAAGGTAGGGAGTCAGGGGGAACTTATTAGAAGGTCAACATTTGTCAGTTGCTTAGCTGTGCAAATTAGTATAAAGAGACTTACAAATCACTTTGGGAGCCATTTTGTGGAAATTAAGGGTGATTTTTTTTTAATATAAAATACTGTTAGGTAGTTAGAATAGGAAACCAGAATCCAAAATGCAGTGGCTAAAAGACAAGGAAGGGGAAAGCCTGCAAAAAAAGAAGGTCAAAGGAAGGTCCCAGGACCAGAGTGAAGACCTCAGACAGAACAAACAGCGCTCCTGGCTAACCCACTTTACATAAGGCAGGCCCAGGGGGAGGAAAAACATATAAAAGGAGGGGCCAAGTGCTCGCGCGGCCTTCTCTCTCCCGCATGCTGGGGTGTTCTCTTTGCGTCTTTGGGTCAACATGCCCTCACGCCTCAAGGATGGATTTTCCTGCTGTTATCTAAATAAAATAGAGCTGTAACACTGATTTGTCTAAGAGCTATAACACGGTCCGTTTGAGACCTGAGAGCTATAACACGGTCTGCCCAAGACCCAAGAGCTGTGACGCGCCGAGGTCTTTAATGTCCATTGCTCCAAATCTTTGTTGTGACAAGACAGAACCGAGGAGCATACACTCGCCTGACATCTATGGTGCCGTGACTCAAATTTAACCTGGCTGAAACAACTTCCGTGCAGCCACCGTGAGGAGGAGGCCATGCCCAGGAGGAGCCCAACTCAGCAAAAGCTCCCGTGGTTGAAGCGGAACGCGAAGAAAACCCAGAGCAAGGGAACTGACAAGAGGCCCATCGTGCTGGAGACTAGGAGAGGGGGAAAACGAACTCAGCAGAAAGCTCACGCGGCTCAGCCTCAGATTCCAGAAGACCTCCAGTTAAGGTAGGAGGTCCTCTCTCCTATGGCTGGAGGGACATGCCTAACAAAATCTTAATTCCTTTACAATCTCTCGTTTCTTGCTTCCTTGAACCCCCTGCAAACAGGCGGGTGGCAATGGGCTCAATTAAAGAACTCTGGAGAGGTTACTCTTCGGTATGTCCCAAAGACACTATCTGCTGGGCCCCAGTAGCTGTTACCCAAGCCGGTGGGGGTTCTTCTGTCCTTACTCTTCTCTGTGCCAAGAATTAGGCCAATGAAACCTGTGAGCACAGGTCAGGTATTTAGCAGATTTTCTGGCAGACTATGAAGGGGATTCCTTGGCACGTTTTTCCCACTGCTTTTTCCTCCTGTCCTTCAACTCTCTCCTGGGGCTCGAGCCTGGCCAAAACCCAGGATGCCTGGCTTCAGGGCCTAATGAAGCTCAGCCTCTGATGTCTCATTGCAAAAATTTTGTGAGAGACAAAGCAATAAGAGGTGGATTTGCTAGGATTCAGGGAGAAGCCACTCTTTAGGGTGTGGGCCATTGCCGAGGGCAAGGGCTCAGGCCATGGAATGTGGCCTGGCTAGGTTTTGCGAGTGGGGTGAATTCATATGCTAATGAGTGGGAGGATCATCCCAGCCATTGGGGAACCAATGGCTCCTGCTGGGCATAGCCTCCTCCTCCTCCTCTGGGGGGGGTGGGGGGGGGGGTACTGTTTCACTGTTTCCCACTCTGTCTTTTGACAGTGGCTTAGAGCTGTCCTGCCACCTCTGGGTGTGTCTTTTGGTTTACAGATTGGGGATTAAGGTTTACTTGAATTTGACTTGTCATGTTGGGCCCAATTGATTTTAATCGGTTTACCCTTGTGCTATGTCATTCTTGCAAAGTTCGTGCTCTGCCTTCTTCCCTCCTATTTCATGCTCCTTCCCTCAGCCCCATCCGGGCCCACAATATTGCCTCTACAATCTTCTGGAGGGACAACCAGAAAATAGCTGGCCCTTGGGAGGGAAATACTGTATAATATCCAATCCCTTTAGATATTCAGGCCTTCATCTTCCATGTTTCCTACAACATGTGCAACACCAGCATCTCTTAGTGAACCCGTTACGGCGGGCGACAGGCACATGATGCCTGCTAGAAGTCCATCAGCTGGCATCCCTTCAAAGGCAATTGGGCTTTCAGGGATAACATTTGCAACTTTGGGAGTTAGCCCTGCAGGCTGTTTCAGCTCAAACCCTTACCACCCTTCTCCTAAAGTTACAAACATACCCTTGGATTAAATGTCCACTCCACTTTTATGGAACATTTGGTCTGTTGCCCCTAAACAAATTTGTTCTTAAGACAATTAATAACTCCTACAATAAGGACCCTGCCCCCTTGTAGGCAACATTGCTCCACCTGGTCTACTATTAAAATACCTTAATGCCCCTAACAGAGCCAGATAATCCACTCCTTTATCACTACTTCTGTTATTACCTAATGTAGGTCTATGACCACAAAATGTTTACCATTGGAAACATCCTAACCTGCTCTTATGCAGGACTAGGGGAAGAAATCAATGACTTACAATCCCATAGAGCAGTATGAGGATAAGGCTTACGACTGTTTCACTGTTTCCCAGTCTCAGGGTACAGGCTTGGATTGCTTTACATCATGATATCTATTCCCATCCATGGTGGACAAACCAGCAATGAGTTAAGATTACAACCCTTTAATCCTACCCAGCACTGGTCATGCTGGAGATCTTGGGGATGCCCAACTCCAGTCCGGGGGTCCCAGGAGGTTTACCTGCCTTGACCTGCCTAGGGATCTGGTCCTCGAAATGTTGTCATGCCTCAACCTGCTTGGGGATCCACCAGTTCCAGGGGTCCCAAGAGGTCGTCATGCCTCGACCTGCCCAGGGACCCAATTCTCGGGAGGCTATCATGCCTCGACCTGCCCGGGGATTCGATCTCTAGGAGGCTGTCATGTCTCAGCCTGCCTGGGGATCTGCACCCTGACCAGGGACACCTAGCTCTCAGGTTGCAACAGTACTGGGTAGGATAAGCTTCAGAAAGACTCACCCCTAAGGAAGTCCACACATGAAAATTGAAGGCCTATTAGTTTTCTTTTTCTTTTCCTCCCTGTCGTGACTGTTTTTCAGATGGGAAATAACCAATCCACTTCCTGGCAGACGCCCTTGAGATGCATCTTGATAACTGGAAGCTGTTCAATCCTCTAACTCTGAGAAGGAGTCGCTTAAAATTCTTTTGTGCCACTGCATGGCCACAATATCCACTGGGGGATGAGGAACACGGCCTG
This sequence comes from Dama dama, assembly GCF_033118175.1. Classification (NCBI taxonomy): domain Eukaryota; kingdom Metazoa; phylum Chordata; class Mammalia; order Artiodactyla; family Cervidae; genus Dama; species Dama dama. The sequence goes on from NC_083700.1 coordinate 10,570,355, forward strand.
AGGATGGGAGTTTAAATTACAATACCATCCTGCAGCTAGAATTATTCTGCAAAAGACAAGGAAAACGGACAGAGACCCCCTATGTCCAAATTTTCTTTCGACTAAGAGATATGAAGGAACTATGTCTTAAGTATGGGATTGTTCTATGCCCTAAAAGTGAGCCTACTAGGCAGATGGTGTTAGTCACAGGCAACCAAGAGAAGAAACCCCCCCCCACCCCAAAAAAGCTCACTCCCATGCCCCCAAAGAGACTGGAGCCTCCCACAGCTCCCGAGTTGTCTGGTGCTTCTTCCTTGTATCCAAACGTGCCCCCATATCCAGGAGCACCCCCTTCACAAAAGCCAGCTCGAGTATGCCCCTTAGTCGAAACTGGAGGAGAATTCGGACCAACCCAGGTCCATAAGCCCTTCTCCCTCTTAGAAATAAGACAGATCAAACAAGACCTGGGAAGCTATACAGATGACCCAGGCAAATATATAGATATGTTCCAACACATTACCTTGGCCTTTGACTTAACATGGAGGGACATCATGGTCATATTTAGTCAAACTTTATCTGACCCTGAACATACTAGGGTCTTAAAGGAAGCCCAAAGGTATGCAACTGGGCTTCACATGTCAAGTGATAGATACCCAGTAGGGGAAACTGCAGTCCCCTCCTCTGATCCTAACTGGAATTATAATGACCCTGAGCACATCTGGAAAAGAGATCATTTTATAATCTGTGTGAAGCCAGGACTGAAAGAAGCCCAGCAAAAAGTAATCAGCTATGCCCAGGCCTCAGCAACAACTCAGGAGCCAAACAAGAACCCCATTGCCTTTCTGGAAAGGCTAAAAGAGGCCCTCCAAAGTTTACCAATCTGGACTTAGACTCTTACGAGGGACAGGTGATTTTAAAGGAGAAATTCCTGTCCCAATGTGCATCAGATATCAGAATTAAGTTACAACAGTTACAGCAGCAGGACCCTGCTGCCCCTTTAGATGAGATGGTCTAGACAGCCACCAATACCTTTTATAACAGAGAACAGGAGAAGGAGGCCAAGGCCCAGAAGAGGGAGAGAAGGAAAGAGACAAGTCATGCCCAGATGCAGGCCGCCCTCCAGGGAAGCCCTATGGCACACCCAAGTCCTTGAAGGACAAGGCACGAGGCAAATGTCTAATCTGTAGGCAGGCGGGGCATTGGGCCAAAGAGTGTCCAAGCTGTGACAAGTCTCCTAAAATGACTTGCTACAAATGTCATCAACTGGGACATTGGGTGGCACTCTGCCCTTGGGACCCAAGAGCCTCAAGGTCAAGTGCCAAGTCTTCCCTCACGATGGTTCAACAGGACTGAAGCAGCCTGCTACAGCCAGCCCGCCTGTCACAGATAACCATCATGGGGTTGGAGCCAAGGGTGCAACTGGATGTGGCAGGTAGGTTCGAGAATTTCTTGGTTGACACAGGGGCTACCTACTCTGTCTTGATCTCCTACTCTGGAGCCTTCTCCTCCCAAACCAGTACCATTTTGGGTGCTACAGAAAAAAAAAAAAAAAAAAACTAGTAAAAGATTCACCCAAGCACTTCTTTGTTGGTGGGATGGACAAATATTTCCCCACCAGTTTCTGATGGTCCCTGAGTGTCCTACTCCCTTATTGGGAAGAGATAAACTCACTAAACTGGGGACCACCCTTGTGATGGGAAGTTTTTCAGCCCCTAGAATCCTACAGCTTTGTGTTAATACTGAAGAGCCCATTACACCTTCTCCAATAGAGAGGGACCAAAAACTATGGGAGAACAAAATTAACCCCCAGGTGTGGGACCAGGGAATTCCTGGACGAGCCAACCAAGCTGAACCGGTCATCATTGTCCTCCAAGATCCCACTCGGTTTCCTAACCGGAAACAATATCCGCTCAAAAGAGAGGCTCAGGAGGGACCACAGCCTTTAATAAATAAATTCCTTGCTTGTGGGCTATTGGTTCCCACCAATTCTCCATGTAACACCCCAATCCTCTCAGTAAAGAAAAAGAACAGAACCTGGCGAATGGTTCAAGATCTGCGGATCAAAAATGAAACTGTAGTCCCCCTCCATCCCACAGTACCCAATCCCTATGTAATCTTGGGAGAAATCCCACCCAGTGCCAAGTGGTTTACAGTCTTGGATCTCAAAGACGCATTTTTTTTTTTTTTTTTTTTTTTTGCGCACCACTGGCTAAAGAATCCCAATATCTTTTTGCCTTCGACTGGGAGGCCCCAGGAGAAAAACGCCAACAGATGACTTGGACAGTATTACCTCAAAGGTTCAGAAATAGCCCCCACCTGTTTAGACAGGGCCTTAGCCGGGATCTCCTAGATCTGGACCTGGGACCTAATGGGAAAATATTACAATGTGTAGATGACCTACTAATCTGCTCTCCAGATGAGAAAAATGCCCAACAACATGCAATTCAGGTTCTAAACTTTTTGGCAGAAAGGGGATATAAAGTCTCCCATGCTAAGGCACAAATGGTCGAGACAAAAGTCACTTACCTGGGAGTTCATATTACACACAGGTCTAGGAGGCTGTCCTCTGATCGGGTACAAGGAATCCTCTAGTTGCCCTCCCCCACGACTTAAAAACAATTGCGAGCTTTCCTAGGGCTAACTAGGTGCTGTAGAATCTGGATACCCAACTATGGTCTAATTGCCCAACCCTTATATGAAAGCTTAAAGGAATGAGCTGATTCAATCCCACTGATGTAGGGAACTCAAAAGAAGGCAGAGGCTACACTAAAACAGGCCTTAACTCAGGCACCTGCCTTGAGGTTGACAGACCCAGAAAAAGCATTCCAACTCTATATCCATGAAAGAGAGGGAATAGCCTTGGGAGTGTTAACTCAAAGGTTGGAATCTGAGCCCCAGCCTGTAGCTTACTTATCCAAAAGGCTCAATCCAACTGCCCAAGGCTGGCCCCCCTGCCTTCGAAATCTTGCATCTATTGCAATCCTGATAGAAAATGCTTTAAAACTCTCCTTTGGGGGCAAACTAACTATTTTTACCAGCCACCAAGTAAAACAAATCCTAAATGGGAGAGGCCATTTATGGACGTCTGATCAAAGAATCCTCAGATATCAAGTAATGCTGATGGAAAATCCAGGCCTCACTATATCCCCTTGTGAGGTTCTTAACCCAGCCACCCTCCTGCTCTCTCCCCTTTCACTCTTGTCTAGAAACCCTGTCCAGTGGTCACTGGACAAAACTCTGAGAGGGATTGTCAGAAGATCCTCTGACCAATCCTGAGGAGATTTGGTACACTGATGGAAGCAGCTTTGTCTTAGATGGAAAAAGAAGAGCCAGATATGCAGTAGTCTCCAATTTTGAGACCATAGAAGCTAAGCCTTTTCCACCAGGTACTTCAGCCCAATTAGCTGAGCTCATAGCCCTGACTCGAGATTTAGAGCTGGAAAAGGAAAAAGAATAGCCATTTACACTGACTCCAAGTATGCCTTTCTGGTGCTACATGCACATGCAGCTATTTGGAAAGAAAGGGGCCACTTGACCACCCGAGGGTCCTCAATCAAATATGGTGATCAAATCCTTAGACTCCTACAGGCAGCCCATCTGCCCACTGAGGTTTCAGTCTCCCACTGTAAAGGACACCAAAAAGGGAGCACTGAAGTGGCACAAGGGAACCAAGCAGCTGATCAGGCAGCTAAGAGAGCAGCGTTACAGAACCATGACCTAATAGTGATTGCCACCTTAGATCCACAGACTAACTTGCCAGAAAGTCCTTCATATACTGAAGGTGAGACTCTTAATGCCAAGAGTGAGGGCTTTCAAGAAGATCATATGGGGTGGTTCCAAAAGGAGGGACTCCTTTTTCTGCCTGGGAACCTCCAATGGAAGTTGGTTAACTCCTTACATGCCACCACTCATTTAGGGGAGAAGGCCCTCCAAAGATTATTAGAAAGCCTTCAGAGGAACAGGCCTTCAAACAACTATAAGACAAGTGGTCTTCTCTTGTCCCACTTGCCAATTAAACAACCCCCAAGGAGCTCAAAGACCCCAGCTGGCCAAGCCCATCCAATGATGTGGGACCTACCCAGGAGAGGACTGGCAGATGGACTTCACCCAGATGCCAGTTTCTCAAGGGTATAAGTACCTATTAGTCTTGAGGCTTTACCAATAGCTCTCCTCTGCACCCATATTGCCCCTAAGGAACAGGTTGTTTTTAGTCCTTATGCTGCTATGCTGTTATATGGGAGAACTTTTGTTTATGTCAATGACCTCTTCCTAGATCCAGAGGTTCAGACCCTTCAGTCTTATATCATGGCCATTGGGCAATTCTAACAGGATATACACTTGTGGGGTATGAACCAGGACCCAAAAGACTCTAAGGACTCACCACTATATGCTCCAGGGACTCAAGTCCTAATTAAAGTCTGGAAAGATGGGTCCCCAAAGGCTCAACTCCAGCCCACATGGAAGGGCCCCTACCCTGTAATACTTTCTACCCCCACAGCATCAATGTATCAGGACATGACTCCCGGATTCACTACTCACAAGTCAAGCTGTGGAATAAAACAGAAGAGGACACTCAATACACCTGTGAGCCCCTGGGAGCTCTCAGATACCTATTCAGGACTACAAATGAGTGCTATTTTAATGAACACCCCCAAAATCTGGTTTCTGGGGATAAGATTTCTCAGGATAGTTCTAAAGAGCCAACACAGCTTGGTAGGGACTGTACTCCAAAACAGGCAGGAGATAAATCTTCTGATCCCTGAACAAGTAGGGACTTGAGCCATCCTGGTGATGGGAATTGAGAATTGGCTAATGCACCTACTAGTCCTTGTTATATCATACTGATGCTGCTTATGATTGTTCCATGCATTATCAATTATCTAACCTGTTTTGTCTTTGCTTAGGTCAACCAGCTACAACATGTGGTGCCAGTTCAACAAAGATACAAAACTACAGCCGACCATGGAAAATATCACTCACCCTTAGATGGACACTGCTATGAGGACTCTGAGGCCTGAGACTAGCAAGAAGGGGAGGCCCAATACCCCCTCGCTGTCCCAATTCATCACGAAGTAGCCAGAAAGACCTCGATGCCCCTATTCCCAAAGAACTGGGCCTCCTATCTCTTGAGGGGGGAATGTTAGGTAGTTAGAATAGGAAACCGGAATCCAAAATGGCGGTGGCTAAAAGATGAGGAAAGGAAAAGCCCGTGAAAATAGAACAGAGGAAAGTCAGAGGAAGGTCCCAAGACAGGAGTGAAGACCTCAGGTAGAACAAACAGCACTCCTGGCTAACCCAATTTGCATAGGGCAGGCCCAGGGGGAGGAAAAAACATATAAAAGGAGGAGCCAAACACTTGCTCTCTCTTTCTCCCGTGCGTTGGGGCATTCTTTTCTTCGCGTCTTTGGATTGACACGCCCTCACACCTCGAGGATGGATTTTCCTGCTATTATCTAAATAAAATAGAGCTGTAACACGGAGCTGTAACACTGATTTGTCTAAGAGCTATAACACGGTCCGTTCGAGACCTGAGAGCTATAACATGGTCTGTTCAAGATCTGAGAGCTGTGACACGCCGAGGGCTTTAATGTCCGTCATTCCAAATCTTTGTTGTGATGAGACAGAACCAAGAAGCATACACTCGCCTGACAATACTATATTTTGAAGTAAAGAAGACAGGCTAAGTTAGCACATTAAGATGACTATCACATCAAATTGATACAAGACTAGAAAGCACACTGGAAGAGCTTGCCACCACGTGCCCCTGACAAACTGTGACCAGCTCTGATCTCATATAAGTTGTTGGCATTGACTCCACAGCTAAACTGAGCAAATGAATACAGTTAGTAAAAACTCACAAAAAGAACACAAAGGTATTGTGGATTAGCAAATGTATAGAAAAGTTCTGTCTTAGAAGAGACAAGGAGTAGCATTAACAACATGGTGGTACTTTCTGCTGTACAGCAAAGTGAATACATTATACATATATCCACTCTTTATTAAATTCTTTTTCCTTGTAGGCCATTACATAGTATTGAGTAGAGTTCCCTGTGCTGTATAGCAGGTCCTTATCAGTTATCTATTTTATATATAGTAGTATATCTACATCAATCCCAGTTTCCCAATTTATTTTTCCCCTCCTCTCTTCCCCGGTAACCACAAGACTGTTTTATACTTCTGTGACTCTATTTTGTAAGTAAGTTCATTCATATCACTTTTTAGATTCCACATATAAGTGATATCATATGATATTGTTTATTTTTGCTTTTGTTTTTAATGCTATTGCTGTCATGTTTAAAAATAAATCATCAACACCAACGTTAAGGAGATTTTCCCCTATGTTTTCTTTGTTTTTTTTTTCATTTATTTTTATTAGTTGGAGGCTACTTTGTTTACATCCCCAATGGATTCTTATAGGAGTATATCTATCTTCTCTGTCTGACTTACTTTACTCACTATGACAACCTCTGGGTCCATCCATGTTGCTGCAAATAGCATGATTTTGTTCTTTTTATGGCTAATATTCCATTGCATATATGTACTACATCTTCTTTATCCAATCCTCTGTTGATGGATTTTTAGGTTGCTTCCATATCATGGTTATTGTAAATATTGCTGCAATGAACAAATGGTGTGTGGGTTGCATAAATTTCTTAAATATTTAGGTGTTAATCCCTTATCAGATAGATGGTATGCAAATACTTACTCCCATTCAGTAGGTTGCCTTTCAATTAGCTGATGGTTTCTTTTGCTATACAGAAGCTTTCTAGTTTGATGCAGCCCCACTTGTTTATTTTTGCTTTTGTTATTTGTGCTACTGCTGTCATATTAAAAAAAAAAAATCATTACCAAAGCAATTTCAAGGAGATTTACCCCTATGTTTTCTTATATGTATCACAGTTCTGTATTTAAATCTTTAAATCCATTTTCACAGTTTATGTGTTATAAAGTAGGGATATCATTTCATACTTTGGCATGTGAATAACCAGTTTTCCCAGCACCATTTATTGAGGACTGTGCTTCTCCCATTGAGTATTCTTGGCTCCTTAGTCAAATATTAGTTGAATGTATTTACATGGATTTATTCTTGGATTCTCAATTTTGTTCCACTGGTCTATATGTTTGTTTTTTATGCCTGTACAGTGTAGTACAGTGTTTTGTTTACTATGGCTTTGTAATAAAGTTTGAAATCAGACATGTGTTGTCTCCAACTTTGTTCTGCGTTCTCAGGATTGCTATGGTTACTTTCTCAGGATTGCTATGGTCTTGTGGTTTCATGTAAATTTTTTCTATTTCTGTGAAAAATGCTATTGGAATTTTGTTAGGGATTGTACTGAATCTATAGGTGGTTTTGCATAATGTGAATATTTTAACAATATTAAATCTTCCAATTCATGAACACAGAATTTTTTTGTGTCTTCAATTTCTTTCATCAAAATCTTATAATTTCCAGTATACAACTCTACTCCTTGTTAAATTTGCTCCTAAATAGTTCATTACTTTTGATTCTATCACAAATAAGATTGTTTTCTTTATTTTTTGGTTAGTTCATTGTTATATAAAAATGACTCATGATTTTCCCTTGCCAAACAAACCAAAAATATATTCATAAAACAGCTCCTGACATGTTCATAACCATCAAATGAATAGCTCAAATGATTCTTCAGAAAGATTGATGTACAATGAAGTTTTATGGCTAGTGAAAAAATGCAATTGGTTTTTATATGTTGATTTTGTATACTGCAACTTAGCTAAATTCCTTTATTAGTTCTAATAGATTTTTTGGTGGAGTCTTTAAGACAATTCAGACAAATTTACTTCTTGCTTTCCAGTTGGATACATTTATTTCTTTTTTTTGCCTAATGGATCTGGCTAGGACTTTCAGCTCTATGGTGAATGAGAGTGGTTGGTATGGGCACCATTGTTTTGTTCTAGTGTTCTCAGGAAAGCTTTCAACCTTTCAACATTGAGTGTAATGTTAGCTGTGATTTTGTTACATATGGCCTTTCCTATGTTGAAGTGTATTCCTTCTATACCCCATTTGTTGTTATGAAAAAATGCTGATTTTTTCAAAAGTTTTTTCTGCATCTATTAAGATGATTATATTATTTTCATCTTTCATTCTATTAATATAATTTACACATTTATTTATTCACATGTGTTGAAATCCTAGGGATAAATTCTGCTTGATCATGGTGTATAATTCTTTTAAGATGTTGTTGAATTTGGTATGATAGTATTTTGTTGAGAAGCTTTGCATCTATATTCATCAGGAATGTGGGCTTATAGCTTTCTTTTCCTTTAGTTTCTTATGTGGTTTTGGTATCAGGGTACTGCTAGTGTAGTAAAAATGAGTTTAGGGATGTTCCTTCCTCTTCAATTTTTGGGGAAGAGTGTGAGAAGAATTGCTGTTAATTCTGTTTTAGATGTTTGGTAGAAATCACCAGTGAAGCTGTCTGTTTGGCTTTTTCTTTGTTGAGAAGTTTTTGATTACTGATTCAATCACTTTTCTTGTTATTGGTCAGTTCAAATTTTCTGTATTTAATCACTCAGTTGTATCCAACTCTTTGCTACCCCATAGACTGTAACCCACTAGGCTCCTCTGTCCATGGGGATTCTCCAGGCAAGAATTCTGGAGTGGGTTGCCGTGCCCTCCTCCAGGGAACCTGCCCAACCCAGGGATTGAATCTACATCTTCTGCCTGCATTGCAGGCAGATTCTTTAGTCTGAGCCACCAGGGAAACCTCCCTGAGATATAGGGGAAGTTCAAACTTTCTACCTCTTCATTATTGAGTCTTGACAGGTTGAACGTTTCTGGGAATTTATTGATTGCCTCTGGGTTATCTAGATGTTGGTATAGTAGTTCATAGCAGTCTCTTATGATGTTTTGTATTCCTGTGGTGTCAGTTGTAATGTCCACTACTTCATTTGTTTTATTTATTTGAATCATCTTTCTTTTTTTCCTTAGTCTAGATAAAGGTTTGTCTATCTAATCTTAAAGGAAGATGGCACGCTTACTGGAACATACAGGAAGTTTACCTCCCAAGAATATTATAAACTACTCTACTCAAATAATGGGAGCAGTGAAGAGTGACTAGAGAATGGTGTGGTAAATGAATAGAATATAATAGCTTCCAGAATATTCACAGAAAAGTAGAAAACCTTTGTTTTAACCCTATGGTTATGATTTATACACCGATGATAAGCTTGTCTGCAATTCTGAAAGATTCAATAGGGGAGAAGGTGTTGGGACTTCAGTCTACACTTTCTCAACCTCCAGAGAGTCTCTGTGAAGGTTAGCCAACTGTGAAGTTAGGGGGCAGTCCCTAAGAACTTCCTTACTTCTGATATAGGGGAAATTCCAACTATCCCCTGAATAGTTGCAAATTCAGGGGTTTCCCAAAACTATTTGGGGAACTCATTAGAATTCCCATTGATAACTCATTAGAATTTTGATAACTCATTAGAATTCACGTGAAAGGTTCTTGATTTGTAACCGGGTGGAAATACCAGACTCTCCAAGTGGTTCTGTACTCAAACCTAGGCAGCAGATATGAACCTCAGCATCACAGGCCCCTGTTAAAAAGAACAGAACTGGACTCAGGGAATTAGTGCACACAGCAGGGCTTGGTATTGAATTCTGCCTCTGCCCACTCGGGCACTGTGTGAGCTTCTTGCTCTGCTGATCTTTCTGGGTCTCTCTCTCCATTTGTTAAAAAAATTCCCTGAAAGCTTCTATACTCATGATTACAGTTTATTATAGGGAAAGGATACAGATTAAAATAAGCCAAAAGAAGAGATGTTTCTGGCAGTGTCCAGAAGGATTTTAAACATGGATCTTCCAATAGTTCTTTGCCTTGGAGCCATGGACAGTGTTAACTCTTCCTGGCAATGATGTATCACAATACATATGAGGTATTGTCAGTCAGAGATGCTTACTCCAGTCTTGGAATGTACACTCAGTACTGTTGGGGTTCCATCATTTGAGCTCCAATGTGGCTGATTTCAATTTTCAGCCTTTCAGGAAATTAAGTTGATATGTATGATCCAAAGCCCCCACCTTGAATCATATTTTTGATGTGGCTCAAATCCCCAACCCTAAATCATATTATTATTATCTGCAGCTGCAAGCCCCCAGACACTCCTATTATGCTTGACAACATCCAAGAGTTTAGAGATTACCTCTCAGAATTGAAGGAAAACCATCTTTGATTGGGCTTGCTTGTTAGACAGAGAAAATTATGTTAGCCAGACAATAGTGAGGGTACAGTGAGGCCTGCCTTAAGATTCACTCACCTATGAAAGAACTATACATCCAGGAGGTAAATGGTGGTGATTTCTACAGTCAGCTGGATAGGGGAGCACCACAAAGGCTAAAAGTCTACTTTCTGCCTCAAAAATGTCATAAAAGAATTGAATAACATCTACAGAGTTGAGGAAGGTGCCATTACAGAGGAAGAACTCTGTATCCATTTCAAGTCAGCATTTAGTACAAGGGAAAAGGAGAAGCATTCTTGGATGCGTGAAAAATATGCCACTCTTGTGAAGTTGTAACTGAATGAGCTAGATTCAATGCATGTTTAGACTGGTCTGCCAATTGTCTATACTGATATAAACAGTATCTTCTTTACTTTTAATAATTTTATTCTATAAATTTGTGGGTTGTTGCATCAGTGCTATTCCAACATTAGCATCTTGATATTAGAAAAATTCCATCATGAATATAAACATAATAGGGTGTAGACGAAGCCACAGAAAAAGAATAAATCATTCAGGGGCCATTGTGAGAAGAGAAAGGGTGAAGGATACAATTCTGGGAACTACCGATAATGAAAATGAACACAAGAAATAGAATCAGAGAGGTGAAATAAAACAGGAGTGGGAATTTTGGATTAGTAGCTGTAAACTGTTACATATAGAATGGATAAACAATGAGGTCCTACTATCCAGCATAGAGAACTATGCTCAATTATTGTTGTTTAGTTGAGGAGTCATGTCTGACTCTTTAGTGATGCCATGAACTATAGCCCACCAGGTTCTTCTGATCATGGGGTTTCCCAGGAAAGAATACTGGAGTGGATTTCCATTCCCTTCTCCAAGGGATCTTCCCAGCCCAGGGATTGAATCTGCATCTCCTGCATTGGCATATGGTTTCTTTTTACAACTGATCAACAAAGGAAACCCAACTATACTCAATATCCTGTGATAAATCCTGGAATAAGGTCCTCATTTTACCCCAAATAAAACTTAATTCAAAAAGAATATTAAAAATAATATCTATCTATTTATAGCTGAATCATTTTTTCTACAACAGAAATAACACAACATGTAAATTAACTATACTTCAATAAAATAAATTTTTAAAAAGTTCTTGTGTGTATTTGTTTACAATTTTTTCTCAACAATATGTAAAAAATTTCTTTTAGATCAATATGTTCTTTTCTGTTTCATTCTGTATTATAGCCTCATATTGTCCCACAGCATATTAATACCATGATTTATTCTATTTCTTTATTTCTGTGTCTACCTGAGATGAGAGGTGTTCCCTAAATTTGTGTAATAATCATTCATGATGTATAAAAGTCAAACTTATGGTGTACTCCTTAAAATCATACAGTGCTACATGTCAGTTACACCTCAATGAAACTTGAAGGTAAAAAAGAGCACTAATCCACAATGAGGGTTCCACTCTCATGATCTAAACATCTGCCAAAGGCCCCATCTAAGAGATTACTGTTGTTATTCAGTTGCTCAGCCATGTCTGAGTTTTTGTGACCCCATGAACTGCAGTACGCCAGGCTTCCCTGCCCTTCACTATCTCCCGGGGTATGCTCAAACTCAAGTCCATTTGAGTCAGTGATGCCATCCAATCATCTCATCTTCTGCTGCCCCATTCTCCTCCTGTCCTCAATGTTTCCAGCATCAGGGTCTTTTCCATGAATTGGCTCTTCACATCAGGTGGCCAAAGTATTGGAGCTTCAGCTTTAGCATCAGTTCTTCCAATAAGATTCAGGGTTGATTTCTTTTAGGATTGTCTGGTTTGATCTCCTTGCTGTCCAAGCGATTCTCAAGAGTCTTCTCCAACACCACAGTATTAAAGCCTCAATTCTTCGGCACTCAGCCTGCTTTATGGTCCAACTCTCACATCCGTACATGACCACTGGAAAGACCATAGCCTTGACTATATGGGCCTTTTCGGCAAAGTGATGTCTTTACTTTTTATACACTGTCTAGGTTTGTCATAGCTTTCCTGCCAAGAAGCAATCACCTTCTAATTTCATGGCTGCAGTAAGTATCCACGGTGAATTTAGAGTTCAAAAAAAAAAAAAGAAATCTACCACTACTTCCACCTTTCTCCCTTATATTTGTCATGAATTATTGGGAACAGATGCCATGACCTTGGTTTTTTAATACTGAATTTAAGCCGGCTTTTTCACTCTCCTCTTTCACACTCATCAAGAGGCTTTTTAGTTCCTCTTCACTTTCTGCCATTAGAGTAGTACCATCTGCATTTCTGAGGTTGTTCATATTTCTCCTGGCAATCTTGATACGAGCTTGTAACTCATCCAGCTCAGCATGTTTCATGATGTGCTCTGCATATAAGTTAAATAAACAGGATAACAACAACAACAAAAAGCCTTGTCGAACTTCTTTCTCAATCCTGAACCAGTCAGTTGTTTCGTGTAAGGTTCTAACTCTTCCTCAGAAACCTGTATGAAGGAAGAGTTAGAATCTAACATGAAACGACTGACTGGTTGACCAGTTGTCTCAACTGGTAGTTGTGACAGATGAGATATTCTGTTATTCTCATCCCTTTAAGAGTTTTCCACAGTTTGTTATGACCCATACAGTCAAAGACTTTAGAGTAGTCAATGAAACAGAAGTAGATATTCTTCTAGAATTCCCTTGCTTTCTCTATGATTCAGCAAATGTTGGCAATTTGAACTTTGCCTCTTCTAAACCCAGCTTGAACATTTGGGAGTTCTTGATTCACGTACTGCTGAAACCTAGCTTGAAGGATTTGGGGCATACTCTTACTATCGTGAGGGGTGAATGCAATTGTCTGGGAGTTTGAACATTCTTTAGTTCTGCCCTGTTGAGGAATTGGGATGATGATTGACCTTTTCCAGTCCTGTGGCCACTGCTGGGTTTTCCAAATTTGCTGACGTATTGGTGCAGCACTATAATAGCATCATCTTTTAGGATTTTAAATAATTCTGCTGGAATTCAATCATCTCAACTAGCTTTATTGGCAGCAGTGCTTCCTAAGGCTCACTTGACTTCACCCTCCAGAATGTCTGGCTCTTGGGTGAGTGGCCACACCATCATGGTTATCTGGGTCATAAAAATCTTTTTTGTGTAGTTACTCTCTGTATTCTTGCCATCTCTTCTTGATCTCTTCCGCTTCTATTAGGTCTTTACTGTTTCTGTCCTTATTGTGCCCATTTTTGCATGAAATATTCTTTTGATATCTCCAATTTTCTTGAAGAGAACTCTAGTCTTCCCCTTTTTGTTGTTTTCCTCTATTTCTTTGCATTGAAGAAGGCCTTGTCTCTCCTTGCTATTCTCTGGAACTCTGCATTCAGCTGGGTATATCTTTCCCTTTCTCCCCACTTCTCTTCACTTCTCTTATTTCCTCAGGTATTTGTAACACTTTGCCTTCTTGCATTTCTTTTTCTTTGGGATGGTTTTGTTCACTGCCTCCTATACAATATGATGAACTTCTGTCCATAGCTCTTCAGGCACACTGTTTGCTAGATCTAATACCTTGAACTCTATTCCTCACCTCCACTGTATAATCATAGGGGATTTGATTTAGGTTTTCCCTGACTGACCTAGTGCTTTTACCCACTTTCTTTAGCTTAAGCGTGAATTTTGCCATAAGGAGCTGATGGTCTGAGTCACAAGGTCTTGTTTTTGCTGACTATATAAGCTTCTCCATCTTTGGCTACAAAGAATGTAATCAATTCAATTTCAGTATTGACCATTTGGTGATATCCATGTGTAAAGTCGTCTCTTGTGTTGTTGAAAAAGGGTTTTGCTATGACTGGTGCATTCCCTTGGCAGAATCTGTTAGCCTTTGCCCTGCTTCATTTTGTACTCAAGACTAAACTTCCCAGTTACTCCAGGTTATCTCTTGACTTTCTACTTTTGCATTCCAATCCCCTATGGTGAATAGGACATCTTTTTTGGTATTAGTTCTAGTAGGTCTTGTAGGTCTTCATAGAACTGATTAACTTCAGCTTCTTCAGAACTGATAGTTGGATTACTGTGATGTTGAATGGTTTTCCTTGGAAACGAACTGAGATCATTCTGCCATTTTTGAGGTGGCACACAACTACTGCATTTCGGACTCTTTTGTTGATTATGAGGGCTACTCCATTTCTTCTATGGGATTTCTGCCCACAGTAGTAGATATAATGCTGTGCTGTGCTTAGTCACTCAGTCGTGTCCAATACTTTGTGACCCCATGGACTGTGGCCCACCAGGCTCCTCTGTCTGTGAGGATTCTCCAGGCAAAGAATACTGGAGTGGGTTGCCATGCCATCCTCCAGGGGATCGTCCCAAGCCAGGGATCAGACCCAGGTCTCCTACATTGCAGGTGGATTCTTTACTATCTGAGCCACCAGGGAATCCCAGATATAATGGTCATCTGAGTTAAATTCACCCATTCCCGTCCATTTCAGTTCACTGATTCCTAAGATGTTGATGCTTATTCTTGCCATCTCCTGCTTGACCATATCAAATTTACCTTGATTCATGAACCTAACATTTCAAATTCCCATGCAATACTGTTCTTTACAGCATCAGATTTTACTTTCATTGCCAGAATGAAAGTACACCTCTACAACTGAGCAGAAATCTGCTTTGGCCAAACTGCTTCATTCTTTCTGTAACTATTAGTAATTGTCCTCTGCTCTTCCCTAGTAGCATGTTGGACGCCTTCGGACCGGGGGTGGGGGGGCTTATCCTTTGGTGTTATACATTTTGCCTTTTTATATAGTTCATGGAGTTCTTGTGGCCACAATATTGGAGTGGCTTGCCATTCTTCAGTGGGTCACATTCATCAGAACTCTCCACTATGACCCTGTCTGTCTTGGGTGGCCATGCATGTCATGGCTCATAGCTTTATTGAGTTACTCAAGCCCTTTCACTTCAACAAAGCAGTGATCTATGAAGGGGATGATACCAAGGTATTATACAGTAAAAATTTTGATAGATAACACCAAATTTTCCTCCAAAAAGATTGTATCAATTTATACTCCCATGAATAGTGTATTTGTCTGGTTTCCTCTAATTTTATCATCACTGGAATCGATCAATTAAATTATTTTTTCCAACTTGAAGGTAATATCAATATTTCTTTAATTTGGTTTTCTCTGATTCCTAGTTTGAATGTGCATTTTTTATGTTTATTAAACATTTTCTTCTTATACTATAAACTGCCTGCTTATATACTTTGCAGTGGACACATCCCTGTAACAGAGCATTTCATTTCTGCAGCATTTGACATTTTTTTTCCTTTTTTTTTTCATTTATTTTTATTAGTTGACATTGTTAACATCCAAGTTCTTTGGATTCTTTTTTGAAAATTTATTCTTAATTGGAGGATAATTGCTTTACAACGTTGTGTTCGTTCTGCCATACGGCAAAGCGAATCAGCCATGAGTATACATCTGTCCCCTCCCTCTTGAAGCTCTTTCCCATAACCCATCCCGTTCCATCCCTCTAGGTTGTGTGAGTATGGAGATGAGCTCCCTGTGTTTTATAGCAGCTTCCCATTAGCTATCTATTTTACATATGGTAATGTATATGTTTCAGTGCTACTCTCTCAATTCATCCCACCCTCTCCCTCCCCTACTGTGTCCACAAGTCAGTTCTCTATGTCTACATCTTTGTTCTTTCCCTGCAGTTAGGTTCATCTGTACCATTTTCCTAGATTCTATATATGCACATACATTAATATACAATATTTTTTCTCTTTCTGACTTACTTCACTCTGTATAATAGCCTCTGGGTTCATCCACCTCAGTGTGAGCATGTACGCTAATTTACCTCAGCATGTCCAACTCTTTGCAAACCTGTGGACTGTAGCCCAACAGGCTCCTCTGTCCATGAGATTCTCTAGGAAAGAATACTGAAGTGGGTTGTCATGCCCTCCTCCAGGGGATCTTCCCAACCCAGGGGTTGAACTCACATCTCCTGCAGGCAGATGCTTTATTGCTGAACCACCAGGAAAGCCCCATCCCCCTCACTGACTCAAATTCATTTTTTAAAAGTGGCTGAGTATATATAAAAGTAGCTGAGTATATATTCCATTGTATATATGTACCACAACTTCTTTTTCCATTCAACTGTCGACAGATATCTAGGTTGCTTCCATGTTCTGGCTATTGTAAATGGTGCTGCTTTGAAGACTGAAGTACGTGCATCTTTTTCAGTTACGGTTTTCTCAGAGTGTATGCCCAGGAGTAGGATTGTTGGGTCATACGATAGTTTTATTCCCAGACTTTTAAAAGGAGTCTCCATACTGTTTTCCAGAGTGACTGTATCAATTTATATTCTTACCAACGGTGCAAGAGGGATTCCGTTTTTTCCACACCCTCTGCATCATTTATTGCTTTTTAGATATTTGATGATGCCCATTCTGGCTGGTGTGATGTGATGCTTCACTGTAGTTTTGAATTGCATTTCTCCAATAATGAGCAATGTTGAGCATCTTTTTATGTGCTTGTTGGCCAACTGTATGTCTTTGGAGAAATGTCCTCTTAGGTTTCCCATCCATTTTTTGATTGATTGTTTTTCTGGTATTGAGCTTCATGCACTGCTTATATATTTTGGAGACTAAACCTTTGTCAGTTGTCAGCAATTATTTTCTCACATTCTGAGGGCTGTCTGTCTTATTTATGATTTCTTTTGTTGTGCAAAAGATTTTAAGTTTAATTAGGTCCCACTTGTTTCTTTTTCATTCCATTACTCTAGGAGGTGAGTCAAAGGGGATCTTGCTGTGATTTGTGTCATAGTGTTCTGCCTATATTTTCTTCTAAGGGCTTTATAGTTTCTGGCCTTACATTTAAGTCTTTAATCCATTTTGGGCTTATTTTGTACATGGTGTTACAAAGTGTTCTAATTTCATTATTTTACAGGTAGTTGTCTAGTTTTCCCATTACCACTTATTGAAGAGGCTGTTTATACTACATTGTATATTCTTGCTTCCCATGTCAAAGATAAGGTACACATAAGTATGTGGGTTAATCTCTGGGTTTTCTATTTTATTCCATTGGAAAACATTTCTGTTTTTGTGTCAGTACCATATTGTCTTGATGACTGTAGCTTTGTAGTTTTGTCTGAAGTCAGGAAGGTTGAGAGCTATTGCTTTGGATATTCAGAGTCTTTTGTGTTTCCATAAAAATTGTGAAATGTTTTGTTCTAGTTCTGTGATTTGATAGGTATTTGATTCTTTTTGTTGCAGTGCTGAATGGAATGACTCTATTAATTACTCACTCCAGTTTTTGTTGTTAGTGTATAAGAATGAAAGAGGTTTCTGTGTATTGATTTTGTATCCTGCATGTTTACTAAATTCATTGATTAGCTCTAGAACAACAACAAAACCCCCCAGAGAATTGCAGAAAGCCAAAGCAGAAGTAGAAATATATAAAAGAAATACAAAGTGTGATTTTTAAAAAGGTTTCAAAAGCTTAAATGGTGATAATAATAAAAACAACAACTACAGCAACAGAGAAAAAAAAAGAGGAGAAAAATAATCCAGAATCAACTACAGAATGAATCAAAATAAAGGAATAATAATGAATGCTTTTCTTGGTTCTCAGCTGTCAGTGTCCTTTCCCCTGCTGTGAGCCACAGTCCACCTCCACCTTCCTGGGAAGCCCTCTAATACTGGAGAGGGCTGCACTCTAGACCTGCTGTGGGGCAGTTCAGACTCTGATCTGGCTCTACTCTGGTGTGTTCTTGCCTTCAATGTCCACAGCTGTTAGAGATAGAGCATTTTCTTTTGTGGGAACACTCACTGTCCTTTTATATATTCCACAGACATAGAGTCTACATAGCTGATTATGTGGATTTAATCTGCAGCTTGTATAGCTGGTGGAAAAGTTTTTGATCCTCTTTCTTAATCACTCCACTCCTGGAGCTCAGCTGTGGTTTTGTCTCCACCTCTGCATGTGGGTCATCCATAGAAGTTTGCTGCTGAAGTCGCCCTGGCTGACTTGGGTCTGCCCCAGGGAGGTCTGGCCGTGCAGGTGGCACTGCTGCTTGGATCACATGGACCCCAACGGGGCCAGGTGTGCAGGGAAGCAGGAGGCCACAGACGCAGAAGATGTGGCACTATTAGAGTTCTTTTCTAAACTCTGGCAGCTGGTGCTCAAAAGGCCTCCCTTACCGGTACTTCTCTATCACTCAGCACAGGAGGTGCTCAAAGGGCAATCCTGGTTGGGGTCCTTCTCTGTTGCTCCACATGTCAGTTGTTCAATGTGCCACCCTCACTGAGGTCTTTCTCTATTAGTCAGCTGTTGGCACTGGCACGTGGGGAGAGAGAGGCTACAGTGATGACTCTATTCCCTGTAGTAGTTCCCTACCTCTGTGGCCTCCCGGCTTTCCTCCAAGGGCATTCTCCATGTGGATTTCCTTCCTCCCAGCCCCTCAGCTGTCTCCCCAAAGTCAACAGCAGTTCTTGCCCTGGTATTGCTCTCCAATCCCCACACTCCAGCTCCCAGCCACTATGCCTTCCCATGGACTTGCATCCCTGTGTGATGTACAAAGGGCTGTGGTCCGGATTATCTGTGTAGTTCTCACACCAGACTTTCACAGATTAGCTGCTTCACTCTCTGACAGCCTCTAATGCTTCCTTTCTGTCCTAAACAATTGCCCTGGATATGCGGATCTCACCCTTGCTTCAGCTCCCCCACTATCTGGGTGAGTCCTACTCACTCTCCTCCTCTTTTTCCCTTCCTACCTTCACCCTAACAAGTTTGGCATGAGTCTTTATATTTCTTTCCAGTGGTCAGTGACTTCTGACCAGTACTCAGCTGGTGTTCTCTGAGGTCTTCTGTGTCTGAAGGTGTATTCATGATGCATCCTTGGAGAGAGATATACTCCACATCCACCTACTCCTCTGCCATCTTGTCTTCTCTGAACTCCTTTAAAAACTTAAAATTTTTTTCCTACTCTTCTAAGGAATTGCTGTCAGTCTCCTTTGTGTGTGTCTCTTCCTTTACAAGTCTTTCAATGTTAGTATTGCTAGCATGCTATAAACTGGTTGTCTGTGTGTCCTCCCTACACCTTAGGTCTTTTGTTTAATCTTAATCTTTTAATTGCTAAAGACTTTGACTATGTGGATCGCAACAAACTGTGGAAAGTTCTTCAAGGGGTGGTAATACCAGACCACCTTACCTGCCTCCTGAGAAACCTGTATGCAGGTCAAGAAGCAATAGACTCAGACATGGAACAATGGACTGGTTCAAAATTGGGAAAGGAGTAGATGAAGACTGTATACTGTCACCCTGCTTATTGAACTTATATGCAGAGTACATCATGTGAAATGCCTGGCTAGATAAAGCACAAGCTGGAATCAAGATTGCCGGGAGAAATATCAATAACCTGAGATATGCAGATGATACCACCCTAATGGCAGAGAGCAAAGATGAACTAAAGAGCCTCTTGAAGAAGGTGAAACAAGAGACTGAAAAAGCTGACTTAAAACTCAACATTCAAAAAAATAAGATTATGGCATCCTGTCCCATCACTTCATGACTAATAGATGGGGGAAAAATTGAAACAGTGACAGACTTTATTTTCTTGGGCTCCAAAATCACTGTGGACTGTGACTGCAGCCATGAAATTAAAAGATGCTTGCTCCTAGATAAACCTAGACAGTGTATTAAAATGTAGAGACACAACCTAACTCTACACCTAAAGCAATTAGAGAAGGAAGAAATGAAGAACCCCAGGGTTAGCAGAAGGAAAGAAATCTTAAAAATTAGGGCAGAAATAAATGCAAAAGAAACTAAAGAGACCATAGCAAAAATCAACAAAGCTAAAAGCTGGTTTTTTGAAAAAATAAACAAAATTGACAAACCATTAGCAAGACTCATTAACAAACAAAGAGAGAAGAACCAAATTAACAAAATTAGAAATGAAAATGGAGAGATCACAACAGACAACACTGAAATACAAAGGATCATAAGAGACTACTACCAGCAGCTCTATGCCAATAAAATGGACAACTTGGAAGAAATGGAAAAATTATTAGAAAAGTATAACTTTCCAAAACTGAACCAGGAAGAAATAGAAGATCTTAGCAGACCCATCACAAGCAAGGAAATCGAAACTGTAATCAAAAATCTTCCAGCAAACAAAAGCCCAGGACCAGATGGCTTCACAGCTGAATTCTACCAAAAATTTAGAGAAGAGCTAACACCTATCTTACTCAAACTCTTCCAGAAAATTGTAGATGAAGGTAAACTTCCAAACTCATTCTATGAGGCCACCATCACCCTAATTCCAAAACCAGAGAAAGATGCCACAAAAAAAGAAAACTACAGGCCAATATCACTGATGAACATAGATGCAAAAGTCCTTAACAAAATTCTAGCAAACAGAATCCAACAACATATTAAAAAAATCATACACCATGACCAAGTGGGCTTTATCCCAGGAATGCAAGGATTCTTTAATATCCACAAATCAATCAATGTAATACACCACATTAACAAACTGAAAGATAAAAACCATATGATTATCTCAATAGATGCAGAGAAAGCCTTTGACAAAATTCAACACTCATTTATGATTAAAACTCTCCAGAAAGCAGGAATAGAAGGAACATATCTCAACATAATAAAAGCTATATATGACAAACCCACAGCAAGCATCACCCTCAATGGTGAAAAATTGAAAGCATTTCCCCTGAAATCAGGAACAAGACAAGGGTGCCCACTCTCACAACTACTATTCAACATAGTGTTGGAAGTTTTGGCCACAGCAATCAGAGCAGAAAAAGAAGTAAAAGGAATCCAGATAGGAAAAGAAGAAGTGAAACTCTCGCTGTTTGCAGATGACATGATCCTCTACATAGAAAACCCTAAAGACTCTACCAGAAAATTACTAGAGCTAATCAATGAATATAGTAAAGTTGCAGGATATAAAATTAACACACAGAAATCCCTTGCATTCCTATATACTAACAATGAGAAAACAGAAAGAGAAATTAAGGAAACAATACCATTCACCATTGCAACAAAAAGAATAAAATACTTAGGAGTATATCTACGTAAAGAAACAAAAGACCTATACATAGAAAACTATAAAACACTGATGAAAGAAATCAAAGAGGACACAAACAGATGGAGAAATATACCGTGTTCATGGATTGGAAGAATCAATATTATAAAAATGGCTATTCTACCCAAAGCAATCTATAGATTCAATGCAATCCCTATCAAGCTACCAACGGTATTTTTCACAGAACTAGAACAAATAATTTCACAATTTGTATGGAAATACAAAAAACCTCAAATAGCCAAAGTAATCTTGAGAAAGAAGAATGGAATGGGAGGAATCAACCTACCTGACTTCAGACTCTACTACAAAGCCACAGTCATCAAGACAGTATGGTACTGGCACAAAGACAGAAATATAGATCAATGGAACAGAATAGAAAGCCCAGAGATAAAGCCACAAACCTATGGACACCTTATCTTTGACAAAGGAGGCAAAGATATACAATGGAAAAAAGACAACCTCTTAACAAGTGGTGCTGGGAAAACTGGTCAACCACTTGTCAAAGAATGAAACTAGAATACTTTCTAACACCATACACTAAAATAAACTCAAAATGGATTAAAGATCTAAATGTAAGACCAGAAACTATAAAACTCATAGAGGAGAACATAGGCAAAACCCTCTCCGACATAAATCACAGCAAGATCCTCTATGACCCACCTCCCAGAATATTGGAAATAAAAGCAAAACTAAACAAATGGGACCTAATGAAACTTAAAAGCTTTTGCACAACAAAGGAAACTATAAGCAAGGTGAAAAGACAGCCCTCAGATTGGGAGAAAATAATAGCAAATGAAGAAACAGACAAAGGATTAATCTCAAAAATATACAAGCAACTCCTGCAGCTCAATTCCAGAAAAATAAATGACCCAATCAAAAAATGGGCCAAGGAACTAAACAGACATTTCTCCAAAGAAGACATACAGATGGCTAACAAACACATGAAAAGATGCTCAACATCACTCATTATCAGAGAAATGCAAATCAAAACCACAATGAGGTACCATTACACGCCAGTCAGGATGGCTGCTATCCAAAAGTCTACAAGCAATAAATGCTGGAGAGGGTGTGGAGAAAAGGGAACCCTCTTACACTGTTGGTGGGAATGCAAACTAGTACAGCCACTATGGAAAACAGTGTGGAGATTTCTTAAAAAATTGGAAATAGAACTACCATATGACCCAGCAATCCCACTCTTGGGCATACACACTGAGGAAACCAGATCTGAAAGAGACACGTGCACCCCAATGTTCATCACAGCACTGTTTATAATAGCCAGGACATGGAAGCAACCTAGATGCCCATCAGCAGATGAATGGATAAGGAAGCTGTGGTACATATACACCATGCAATATTACTCAGCCGTTAAAAAGAATTCATTTGAATCAGTTCTAATGAGATGGATGAAACTGGAGCCCATTATACAGAGTGAAGTTAGCCAGAAAGATAAAGAACATTACAGCATACTAACACATATATATGGAATTTAGAAAGATGGTAACGATAACCCTATATGCAAAGCAGAAAAAGAGACACAGAAGTACAGAACAGACTTTTGAACTCTGTGGGAGAAGGTGAGGGTGGGATGTTTCGAAAGAACAGCATGTATATTATCTATGGTGAAACAGATCACCAGCCCAGGTGGGATGCATGAGACAAGTGCTCGGGCCTGGTGTACTGGGAAGACCCAAAGGAATCAGGTGGAGAGGGAGGTGGGAGGGGGGATCGGGATGGGGAATGCATGTAACTCTATGGCTGATTCATATCAATGTATGACAAAACCCACTGAAATGTTATGAAGTAATTAGCCTCCAACTAATAAAAAAAATAAAAATAAAAAAATAAAAAAACTAAAAAATAAATAAATAAATAAATAAAATAAAAGGTAGGGGAAAAAATAAATAAATAAAACTTGTCACTCCTCTGGTCAAAAAATAAAATAAAATAAAATGCAGAGACATAACTTTGCCTACAAACGTCCATATAGTCAAAGCTATGGTTTTTCCAGTAGTCGTGTATGGATGTGAGAGTTGGACCATAAAGAAAGCTGAGTACCAGAGAACTGATGCTTTTGAACTGTGGTGCTAGAGAAGACCCTTGAGAGTCGCTTGGACAGCAAGGAGATCAAACTAAACAATTCTAAAGGAAGTCAACCCTGAATCTCATTGGAAGAGCTGATGCTGAAGCTGAAGGTCCAATACCTTGGCCACCTGATGTGAAGAGCCAACTCACGGAATAGACCCTGATGCTGGGAAACATTGAGGACAGGAGAAGAATGGGGCAGCAGAAGATGAGATGATTGGATGGCATCATTGTCTCAATGGACATGAGTTTGAGCACACTCTGGGAGATAGTGAAGGACAGGGAAGCCTTGTATTGCAGTTCATGGGGTCACAAAGACTCAGACATGGCTGAGCGACTGGACAACAACAATCTCTTAGATGATGGGGCATTTGGCAGATGTTTAGATCATGAGGGTGGAGCCCTCAAAGTGGGGTTAGTGCTCTTTTTTACCTTCATGGCAAATAGATGGGGAGACAGTGGAAACAGTGGCTGACTTTATTTTTCTGGGCTACAAAATCGCTGCAGATGGTAACTGCAGCCATGAAATTAAAAGATGCTTACTCCTTGGAAGGAAAGTTATGACCAATTTAGACAGCATATTAAAAAGCAGAGACAGTACTTTGTCAACACAGGTCCATCTAGTCAAAGCTATGGTTTTTCCAGTGGTCATGTATGGATGTGAGAGTTGAACTGTAAAGAAAGCTGAGCACCGAAGAATTGATGCTTTTGAACTGTGGTGTTGGAGAAGACTCTTGAGAGTCCCTTGGACTGCAAGGAGACCCAACCAGTCCATCCTAAAGGAGATCAGTCCTGGGTGTTCATTGGAAGGACTGATGCTGAAGCTGAAACTCTAATACTTTGGCCATGTGATGCGAAGAGCTGACTCATTTTAAAAGACCCTGTCGCTGGGAAAGATTGAAGGCAGGAGGAGAAGGGGACAACAGAGGATGAGATGGTTGGATGGCATCACTGACTCAATGGACATGAGTTTGGGTGGACTCCGGGAGTTGGTGATGGACAGGGAGGCCTGGTGTGCTGCGGTTCATGGGATCACAAAGAGTTGGACATGACTGAGTGACTGAACTGAACTGATTGTATAAGTTTAAGGGGTACACCATAAATTTGACTTTTATACATCATGAATGATTATTACACAAATTTAAGGAACACCTATCATCTCATATAGATACAGAAATAAAGAAATAGACAAAAAAATTTTCTAGTGATGAGAACTCATACGATTTACTCTCTTTGAAACTTTCATATTTAACATACAGCAACATTAATTATATTTGTCTTATTGTACATTACATTCCTAGTACTTATTTATCTTGTAACTGGTAGTTTGTAGCTTTTGACCACCTTCATTCAATTCCCCTCCCCCCAGTTCCAGCCTCTGGTAGCCACAAATCTGATCTTTTCCTATGAGCTTGTTTGTTTGCTTTTGAAGTGCAATTGATCTACAATACTATGTTAGTTCCTGTTCCACAACATAACAGTTTGGCATTTCTCTACATTTAAAAATGATTACCACAATCAGTCTGGTTATGATGTCATCATTCAAATATATTAGGTATTTATTATATTCCCTCCATTGTACATAACTATCTATCTATATATATATATATACATATACATTGGTATATGTGTGTGTATATATATACACACACACATTAAGTTCCTGTACTCTTAAGTTCAAATGCATTTTAACAACTCTGCATTTTTATACCCCTAATGCAGTGTTTTTGATGTCATGTTTAATATTTTGGGTCTTCCCTGGTGGCTCAGACAGTAGACAATCTGCCTGCAATTCAGCAGACCCAGGTTGGATCCCTGGGTTGGGAAGATCTCCTGGAGAAGGGAATGACTACCCACTCCACTGTTCTTGCCTGGAGAACTTAATATCTTTTTGTTTTGTGTGTCCCTTAATTACTTATTGCAGGTATACACAATTTTACTACCTTTGTCTTTTACCCTCTCTCCTAACTTTACACATAGCTAATTTACTACCTTTATTGTACATTTGCCTTTATTAATGAGATTTTTTTCCTTTCATAATTTTCATGTTTCTCGTTGTGGCCTTTTTCACTTAGAGAATTTCCTTTAACATTTATTATAAAGTTGGTACGGTATGAACTCTTTAGCTTTCACTTGTCTGTAACACTTTTGATTTTGCATCAAATCTGACTGAAAGCCTCGCTGACTAAAGTATTCTTGGTTGTTCTTGGTTGTGGGTTTTCCCTTTTGTCACTCTACCTAGGTCGGGCCACTCCATATTGGCCTACAGAGTTTCTGCTGAAAAGTCAGCTGATAGCCTTATGGGAGTTCCCTGGTATGAAATTTGTTGCTTTTCCCTTGCTGCTTTTAACATTCTCTTTTTATTTTAATCTTTGACATTTTAATTACAGTGCATCTTGTTGTGTTCCTCTTTGAGCTGATCCTGTTCGGGACTCTCTGGCTTCCTGGACACAGACGTCTATTTCCTTTCTCAGATTAGGGAAGTTTTCATCTATTATGACTTTAAATGTGTTCTCTACCCCTTTCTCTCTCTTCTTCCGAGATCCTTCTAAGGTAAATGTTGATATGCTTGATGTTATCCCAGAGGTCTCTTAAACTGCCTTCATTTCTTTTTATTCTCTTTTTCTCCTGTTCCTTTATACTGATTTCCCTTACTCTGTATTCCAACTTATTGATCTATTCCTCTGTATCATCTAATCTACTGTTGATTACTTCTAGTGTATTTTTCATTTAAGCTATTGTATTCTTCATCTCTGGGTCTTCTTTATATTTTCTAACCCTGTTAAAAAATTCCTACTTCTCACTCTGTTCATCCAATCTTCTTCTGAGTTCTTCGAACATCTTTATGATTATTAACTTGAACTCTCTATAGGGTAGATTGCCTATCTCTGCTTCACTAGTTCTTCTTCTGGAATTTTATCTTTTTCCTTCATTTGGAAGATAACCCTCTGTAGCCTCATTTTGTCCAATTTACCGTTTTTTATTTCTATTTAATTAGCAGGTTGGTTATGTTTCCTGTTCTTGGAGAAGTGGCTTTTGCAGGAGCTTTCCTATGCCTCCCAGCAGTATAGTCCCCTCTATGAGCTCTATGCTTGAGGATTGCCCCTACTTGGGCTGGTATTGGTCCTTCTGTTGTGGTAGGCTGAGTACGTGGGTGATCTGGTAGATGTGGCTGGCCCCCAGTGCAGCTGGTTGGTCCTGCCTTGTGTAGCGGCTGCTGGCCCCTGGTTGGCAGGGCTAAGTTATGAGGCCGCTGGCTATAGGACCCCAAGACGGTCTTGTTCTGGTCCACTTAGTTCTAGTTCTGGTCCATGGTCAGGCAGAGCCAGGCTCTGGCATGGCTGGCTGTGACACCAAGGGTTCCAAACTTGATGTTAGTCTACTGGCAAGCAGGGCCAGTTCCTGACACAACTAGCTGTGGCATCCAGGTTGTCTCAGAACTGGTGTTGGCCCTCTGATCAGTGGGACTGGACCCCAGGGCAGCTGATTGAGGGGTCCAAGATATGTTGGAGCTGGTTTTGGCTTGCCGGTGGACAAGGTCAAGGTCAAGGCCAATGCCATAGGGTCCTGGAGCTGGTGTCTATCTGCTGGAGGGTGAGAATGGCCCTGGTGTACCCTGATGGTACCAGTTTGTCTTTATGCAGTCTTTCTAAGTGACCCCATGGTTTCACAACCACATTAATGCTTTTCTTCTTTATCTGGTTCCTCCATGAAGTTGCAAGCTGCTTAAGAGTAGACAAGAGAGTAGCTTTTTTTCTACATCCTCATTTATAGCTCTAGAAATATCCAATAGATATAGTGAGGAAGAAACACCTGCAGTGTTGTACTGCCCCCTCCTGGAATCAGCAAGAAGTCAGCCAGCAATAGTACCCTTCATCCTGCATGGGCGTGTGCTAAGTCACTTCAATCGTGTCCCACCCTGTGCGATCCCAAACTGTAGCCTGCCAGGCTCCTCTGTCTATAGGATTCTCCAGGCAAGAATACTGGAGTTGAGTTCCCATACCCTCCTACAGGGGATCTTCCCAACCCAGGGATCAAACCCACGTATCTTGTGTCTCCTGCATTGGTAGGTGGGTTCTTTACAACTAGTGCCAACTGGGAGGTTCCACCATTCATCCTAGGTGGTTGGGAATAGATTTTGCTATTCTCTGCTGGTTAAGATCTCAAATGCTTCAGCAAAACACTGGGCAACAGCCTTTTGCAAAATCCCCAGAGGAGTCAAAGTCTGAGCAAAGCCCACGTACAGTTCTCTTCTGTCCCTTACCCTGTTCTGTCATTTGCCCTACTACTTCTCAGGTAGGCACTAGTGGTAAAGAATACTCCTTCTCAGCTTCTTTTTCATGGTTTGCTTTAAAGTCTTCCTTAGTTAACCTCATTTTGATCTTGCCCATTCTACTTCAGTCTCATCTTTTCTTCTAGTCCAAAGATTTACTGTAGCTCACATGAGGGGAAGAGCTGAGTGAAGAAGACTGGGGTTGACTGGAGCTGCGAATGACCTCAGGCAAATCTGACCCTGAGTTTCAGTGATAAAATACAAGTAGTAATACCTGTTTTCTTTACCTCACAGGGCTCCAATATGATCAGGTAAATAGGGGGTAATATTCAGTTTCAGGTAGTGAGCTGACTCCATTTCCCCATGCTGATCTTTCGGGGAGGGTAACTACTTCCAAGATGGAAGTTCACAGATTGAGAAGAGCAGGGTTTTTATTGCTCATCTCCATGTTGAAAATCAGAAACATCCCCAGTCTGAAAGTGATACAAATATGGTATATCAGGGACTGTGACTTTCCTTACAGGTCTGCAAAGTGTCCTGGGTGGGCGAATAATTCATTTAGATTCAAGAGGGATGGGCCCGAAACTCTTAGATTACAAGGGTGCAGAATACATTCATTTGGGTCAAATAATTGGTAATTTGATAATAGGTTAGTGATACAATATTTGAATATAGGTTAATAATAATAATACTAATGTTCAGTGGGTAGGCCAATGTGAAGGTTTAAATAGTGAACTTATCCATAAGTGAGGAAGAGCTTGGAGGGTGGGAGGGGGAGACCAGTACTCAAACTGATTTCCCACATTTTGTGATCTCAGCCTACACCACACATGATCTACTTTCTACTCCTCACGTGATTTAGAGTTGGCTCAGGTCAGAAATCCCCTTGGGTGGGTACTCTGGTTAATCAGCGTGTTTCCTGGCTGGGAAACCAAAAGCAGATATTCACTTCTTTAATCTTTTCTGAGTACCAATCCCTCTGAAAACCGGTAGAATCTATGGATCCTCTCACCAGAAAAGAGAACTAACACACATTCAAACAAAAAAAATTTTTTTTAATTTAAATGTATTTATTTTCAATGGAAGGATATTTGCTTTACAATATTGTGTTCATTTTTGCCATATATCAAAATGAACCAGCTATTAGTATATGTATGTTTCCTCCCTCGCGGCCCTCCCTCCCACATCTCACCCCATTCCACCCGTTTAGGTTGTCATTTGCTCCTTGCGTCATACTGAAAATTCCACTAACTGTCTAGTTTTACATATGGTAATGGATGTTTCAGGGCTACTTTCTCAATTCGTCCCACCCTCTCCCTCTGCCCCCATATCTGCAAGTCTGTTCTTAGCTTCTTAGTGGTTTAATTTAAAAAAAAAAAAAAAGATGGGGCTTCCTGTTTTTGGTCCCCAGGCCCCACCCTGACTTGCTGGGTGGAGAGTTCTAACCTTAAGCTGTGAATTAAAGGTGCCTTTGGTTTCTTTCTGGCTTGGCTCTGGTCTGTATCCAGAGTTCCTGTAAAGTTCTGGAGAAGAGGAGCATGTGCTCCAGAAGGTGGGAGTGGTCTCTGACTCTGGAAATTCTACTGCTGCCTCATTTGTTCCTGGCGATCAGCATACAAGGTACTTTCCACAAATTGTCTGCCTGTAACTGTGCACTGGAGGCCCAGTCAGATGGAAAAGGGAATACGGGGTGTGTCTCCACCTGAAGTGGAGTAGTGGCTCCAGGCAGCAAGTATTTTCATCCTGGCAGCAGGGTTGTGATAAGTTTGGGAGTCTTCCTTAAGCTTTGGAAAATCAGGCTCAATCTCTTTTCTCAAGGGGAAGCAACAAAAATAGAACTTTGGTGAGATGGAGAAGTAGTCCTCTCACACTTATTGCGATGGTTTCTCATCTGTGAAGTTTCTTTGCATTACAAATACCCGAACGCTGCATGGGTAGCTGCCACATTTTAGGCTCAGGGGTGCTGTGCTCCTTGGGGCATGTTTTGAGACCTCTGTCTATGCAAGGAGTTGTGTCATGAGCAAAAGTAAATAATGTTGTCATTGCTCCAGAGAGAAATCAAAATGGGAAAGTGCGGGGGTCCAGCCCCAGCAGGATCCAGGGGTACCCTCAGGATGAACAGCATCAGCGAGTGTGAGAGAGAGAAAGAAAGAGATCAGACTGGGATGTACAGCAAAGTCTGGCAGCGTTTTATTTTTCACCGTAGCTTATATACCCTAAGTTAGTACATTTCTAAGGGGAGGTGAAAGATAAGCATACAAAGTTTAGTTTAACATTATGTCAGTTTTGTCCTTCATGAAACCAGGGTGTTTTCTGCATATTTCTTTGTTCATGAGAGTCTTCTTTCATAGTGGACCTTTGTACATTGTCTTCTGGCCTTGGGGCCTATTAACATTTTATGGTCTAGGTGAAGGCAAAACTGTTTTCCATAGTCTATTCTTTATTGTTCTATTTTGCGTTGAGTTTAGCAGAAAACAGAAAAGTTGCAGTCTCATGGTACAGCAGGTTGCAACATAATAGAAATACAATCCTGTTAACACAAACGTCAGCCTTTTTGCAAAAGGTCCCAGCTAAATTTATCTAAAAAGTTTACCACACAAAGACTCTGTGGCTCTGATGAGGCAGCCTCTGTTTTAGCACTCTTGATTAAAATTAACAATTATCTGATTGTTTCCACACTAGGGCTAAACTCTTATTTTTCTAAATCCTTAACTATATTACAGTAGTTTTTACTGCACAACCTCAGCACAATAACAGCAATCAAACGTTGATCCAATAACCACTTTTAGAATAATATTTTTTTATGTTCTCCAGTAGGGCTTTCTCACCCCCCAAAGGGCTCTGTGCCTATCAGGGCCTTTTGTGATCAGATTCTTTACGCTGTTCGTGATTAAGGTGTTGTGAGCAGTCATGTGCATTAGTACGCATCTGCCAAACAAGCCAGAATGCCAGCAAATGGGTTTTTACTTGAAACATTTCCTTCATTCCTGGCCCCTTCATAGGGAACCAGCATTCCAGGAGATTTATTAATTAGGATTCTATGTTGGTCTTTATTTAGTGAAAGAAGAGCAGGAGAGCTCTCGGCAGACAATGCAAAGATCTGCAACAGGACGAACAAGGACAACAGCAAGAGGGGGAGGCTACAGGGTGGGGTAGAGGCCAGGGTCAACCTGGAGAGTCCCTTGTAGCCTGAACAGCCTTGCGTTTCAGGTCTTCTCCTCATGACCTTGTCATGGGTGGGATCTCCCATAGTGGCTCCCGACAGGAAAGGAAACTGGGGAAGGATGGCTCTGTCTAGGGTCGCTGAGTGACAGTCTGAGCAGAGGCCTCAGTAGCAGGGAAACCCTGGAACATCTGATTAAGAGCTAAGGTTCATTCTGCCATGGTTGTGTTCTGATCCCCTTGTGTGGCAACTTTCCTTTTCCTGTTACAGTTGTCCAGCCCTCTACTACCTGTCTTTCTAGGTCAGCTGAGAACTGAGAGCTAAGCTATTGCCTTTCTCACTATTCCCCCTAATAAATACTTAAGTTTTTTCATTAAAGGTGCTTTAAGGTGTACTACTATGGAAAAAATGAGTAAAAGTGAGTTTGGGAATGGGAAACAAATATAACATTTTAAAATTATGATAGTATGTGACTCTGAGGCAGATGAGATAGCCATACTTAGAGGAAATCCTGTTGACTACCCATGCAAGGCCTCTCAGGGTGGCAGGACATTCGATCTGGTTTATGACTGGCTTTGGGGGAGGAAGAGATTTTTCTCTGCCCTTCTAGGATCTCTGACTGGTGTAAGAATTAAACTGACATGAGATAAGCTAACAAGAGAAAATCAGAGTTTAATATTGTGTACATGGGTGAAACCCAGAAAAACCAAGTAACTCGCTAAAATGGCTGAAGCCCTCATCTTAAATACCATCCTCTGCTAAAGATGAAAAAGAATGTTGAGGGTGACAGTTCTGGGAGGTTATCAGGAAAAGCACAGCAAATAAGGCTAAGGTTGTTAGGCAGATTTAAGTTAGTGTCTTCGCCATTGATAAGAGTTTCTAGAGATTTGGTCATCTTCCTCTTCTGGTACAGAGGAGAGAGAGACACCTTTATTAATGGAGATTTCCCTTACAAATATAAATGTTTCTTACAAAAGGGTAACTCGTACATCGTTTTCAGAGTGTTTACCATGTCTGCTATTTCCTTAGATAAGAACCCTCTTAAAACAATTAATATGCCAAAGAGACATATATTAGGGTGGCACATTCTGCTCCCCTACACTAAGTAAGAGACATGATGTCTTCAGGCCTCTCATGGCTGTGTGAGCTCCACGGGGCTTAGTCAACTCATAGGTCACTAATATGACCTTGGGAGTAGAGCTGGTATGAAGTATTCATCCAATTGTTGGGAAAGATAGAAATGCCAAGAGAACTGGACTATTTCAGCTCTTTCTCAAGACATGAGGTCATTGTGTCTAAATCTCTTCATGTCCAGAGTATGCCTACAAATAGTTCTTTTATCTTCAATTTATGACTCCTTCACCCCATAACCTGGTGGCACAGTGGTTTTTAAAAAAAAAAATCCACCTGCCAATGCAGGAGATGTGGGTTCAATCCTTGGGTCAGGAAGATCCCCTGGAGAAGGAAGTGGAAACCTACTCCAGTATTCTTGCCTGGGAAATCTCAAGGGCAGAGGAGCCTGGTGGGCAACAGTTCATGGGTCACAAAAGAGTCGGACATGACTGAGTGATAAAACAACATCCCATAACCACATTTCGTCTAAATTTAACTTTGCTGTTTGCCTTGAAAGAGGTGCTTTCTGTCTTACCTCTAGGCCTATATACATACCTTTCCTTCTGTCTAAAATGTCCTTCACTCCCGCTTCTCCAGCCCCTCCCATTTTTGTGTCACTTCCTCCTAGAAACCTCAGGTTCCAGGTTACGGTTGGTGAACTGCTTGGTTGTCTGTTTCCTTGAGCTCTGGGAGCACAGGGACCTTGTTCGTTGCTGAACCTAATACAGTGCCTAGCACGTGGCATGGGCTCAATAAATAATTGTTAATCCTATGAATCAATGACATCAAAGAACTTCCTTTCAGGCTATCTGTCCAGATCTTCCTGGGGGTATCATTATTCTTTCTTTCCCAGTAATGGATGTTTTTGTGGAGAAATTTGAGATGTATTTTGTAAATCTCCTCTTTTGGCCCTCCTCAGACTTGAGTTTCTCAGCTCTCTGATCTCTCGGCCCACTCCTCACTAGCAGGCATCTTCCCTGTCTCCCTCTAGCACAACAAAGTGCACTAGAAATAGCTTGTTCTGGGAATCAGAAGACTTATGTTCTTTTTTCTTAATTTTACTTTTAACTGGAGGATAATTGCTTTAAGACCTATGTTCTGAGTTCTAAGCCATGGAGTTTCCTATAAATCGCAAAAACTTTCTGAGTCTCAATTTTCTCAACTCTATTATGGGTATAATGATATGCTCCCCATTTTTTCAAGGGGTTGTTATTAAGATCAATGAAATAAAGAATGTGAAATTGCTCTGTGATTGTGACCACATACAATTTGAGACAGATAAGAGCCAGGAATATCATAAGGAAATTCCAAAGCCCAGTGCTCTCTCCTGGCCACAGAACTGAATCTCTGCTTTTTAAACATCTTCAAACACATTTCCAAAATCTAACTCCTCATCTTTGTTCCAGCTATCTATTGCTGTGTAATAAGCCTCCACAAACCTGGTGCTTCCTCACCATGCCTTTAGTCACTGCCATCTGGCTGATTAAATTCATGAGACTTCCCATCTCAGGAAACGGCACTGCACTCTGTTCATCTTGCCCCCCATGACATGCATCTTTTTTGATGCCTTTTGATGTCTATTGATGCCTATTCGATGTCTACTGCCAAATTACTTCCGTGAAAGGTTTGTACAGGTTTGTTAAACAGTTTATCTCACTAGAGAGCTGCACGTAACCCCATGTCAGTATCTTTAAAACACCTCTTTTGGTTCTTAAAATTTTATGAGAAAGCACATGACTTGCTTTAGAGTATTCAGAATTTCCCTTTTAGCACTTCTTTCTTCTTCCTGGGTAGACTCTTTTGTATGAAATTACTGCTTCCTTTGATTTGATTCCCCTCACCCACACCATTTTAGTTTTACTTCTCTACAGACAAGAAACATGGGTAAGCATAGGAAAGGTCTGCCTCATTTATAAACTGCACATAAATACAGTTACTTTATCCTAAGCATTCAGACACATGAACAACTACTTCTTGTTAGAATTAAATCAAAGTAGTACTTTAAGTAGTTTTCTATCTAATAAAATATGGAATTGTTAAAAGGCAAATCAAAATATTTTTCAATGTACTTTAAAATTTAAAAAACATAAATATATCAGAAAAAGAAATATATATATATATATATAGATATATATATATATAGATATATGAAAGTAAGTAGAAAGTCAAGAGATACCTGGAGAGGCTTTGGAGTACAAAATGAAGCAGGGAAAAGTCTAACAGAGTTTTGCAAAGTGAACACTCTGGTCATAACAAATATCCTCTTCCAACAACACAAGAGACAACTCTACACATGGACATCACCAGATGGTCAATACTGAAATCAGAATGATTCTATTATTTTCAGCTGAAGATGAAGAAGCTCTATACAATGAGCAAAAACAAGACCGGGAGCTGACTGTGGATTAGATCATAAAATCCTTATTGCAAAATTCAGACATAAGTTGAAGAAAATAGGGAAAATTACTAGGCCATGCAAGTATGTTCTAAATCAAATCCCTTGCAATTGTACAGTGGAAGTGACAAATATATTCAAGGGATTAGATCTGATAGACAGAGTGCCTGAAGAACTATGGATGGAGGTTCATAACATTGTACAGGAGGTGGTGATCAAAAACATCTCCAAGAAAAAGAAATGCAACAATGCAAAATGGTTGTCTGAGGAGGCCTTACAAATAGCTGAGAAAAGAAGAGAAGTGAAAGGCAAAGGAGAAAAGGAAAGATATACCCATCTGAATGCAGAGTTCCAAAGAATAGCAAGGAGAGATAAGAAAGCCTTCCTAAGTGATCAAGTAAAGAAATAGAGGAAAACAATAGAATGGGAGAGAATTGAGATCTTTTCAAGAAAATTAGAGATACCAAGGGAACATTTCATGCAAAGATGGCCAAAATAAAGTACAGAAATGGCATGGACCTAACAGAAGCAGAAGATATTAAGAAGAGGTGGCAAAAAATACACAGAAGGACTATACAAAAAAGATCTTAATGACTCAGAAAACCATGAAGATGTGACCACGAAGAGCCAAACATCCTGGAGTGTGAAGTCAAGTGGACGTTAGGAAGCATCACTACAAACAAAGCTAGTGAAAGGATGGAATTCCAGCTGAGCTATTTCAAATCCTAAAAGATGATGCTGTGAAAGTGCTGCACTCAATATGCCAGCAAATTTGGAAAACTCAACAGTAGCCTCAGGACTGGAAAAGGTGTTTTCCTTCCAGTCCCAAAGAAAGGCAATGCCAAAGAATATTTGAACTACCATGTCATTGTGCTCATCTCACACGACTTGCAAAGTAATGCTCAAAATTCTCCAAGGGAGGCTTCAACAGTATGTGAACCAAGAACTTCCAGATATTCAGGCTGGATTTAGAAAAGGCAGAGGAACCAGACATCAGATTGCCAACATTAATTGGATCATAGAAAAAGGAGGAGAATTCCAGAAAAACATCTACTTCTGCTTCATTTACTATGGTTCATTGACACAGACTTTGACTATATGGATCACAACAAACTTTGGGAAACTGTTAAAGAGATGGGAACACCAGACTACCTTACCTGCTTCCTGAGAAACCTGTTTGCAGGTCAAGAAAGCAACAGTTAGAACTGGACATGGAACAATGAACTGGTTCAAAATTGAGAAAACAATAAGTCAAGACTGTATACTGTCACCCTGCTTATTTAACTTATATGCAGAGTACATCACGTGAAAATCTTGGCTGGATGAAGCACAAGCAGGAATCAAGATTGCTGGGAGAAACATCAATAACCTCAGATATGCTGATGACACCACCCTTATGGCAGAAAGCAAAGAGGAATTAAAGAGCCACATGATGAAGGGAAAAGGGGAGAGTGAAAAAACTGACTTAAAACTCAGCATTCAAAAAACTAAGATTATGGCATCTGGTCCCATCACTTCATGGCAAATAGATGGGGAAGAAATGGAAACAGTGACAGACTTTATCTTCTTGAGCTCCAAAATCACTGAAGATAGTAGCTGCAGTCATGAAATTGAAAGATACTTGCTCCTTGGAAGAAAAGCTACGACAAACCTAGACAGCGTATATTAAAAAGCAGAGACATTACTTTGCCGACAAAAGTCCGTCTAGTCAAAGCTATGGTTTTTCCAGTAGTCATGTATGGATGTGAGAGTTGGACCATAAAGAAAGCTGAGCACCAAAGAATTGATGCTTTTGAACTGTGGTGCTTGTGAATACTCTTGAGAGTCCTTTGGACTGCAAAGAGATCAAACCAGTCATTCCTAAAGGAAATCAACCCTGAATATTCATTGGAAGGACTGATGCTAAAGCTGAAATTCCATACTTTGGCCACCTGATGCGAAGAGTTGACTCATTTGAAAAGACCCTGATGCTGGGAAAGATGGAAGGCAGGAGGAGAAGGGGATGACAGAGGACAATATGGTTGGATGGCATCACCAACTCAATGGACATGAGTTTGAAGAAGCTCTGGGAGATGGTGAAGAACAGGGAAGTCTGGCATGCTGCAGTCCTTGGGGTTGCAAAGAGTCAGACATGACTGAGTGACTGGACAATAACAACAATAAAAGGAAAATATCAATGAATTTATCTGAATTTATTAGAAAATCCTCTGTAACAGACTAAA
Organism: Dama dama; assembly: GCF_033118175.1. Taxonomy (NCBI): domain Eukaryota; kingdom Metazoa; phylum Chordata; class Mammalia; order Artiodactyla; family Cervidae; genus Dama; species Dama dama. The sequence continues at coordinate 10,606,882 of NC_083700.1, forward strand.
CCACCACTTTGATATCTCAAATTGTACTACAATGTCTGTACATTAATTTTTGCAATCTATATTATAATAGTAATATTAATGCATCTTTATTCAACTTGTGACTGGATTATAGGATCCTTTTAGAAAAGTAGAATTTTTTTCCATTTTTTTTATGGTTAATCAAGCAGTCTTTCTACTGTTTCTATCTTTATGTAGCTTTTTAAGGCCACACTTTCATTAGATATTTCATTTTAAAAAAACTCACTTTTCCTTTTTAAATTAATTTTTATTTTATATTGAAGTGTAGTTGATTTACAATATTGTGTTAGCTTCAGGGTACAGTGAAGTGATTCTACTACACATGTGAAAGTGAAAGTTGCTCAGTCATGTCTGACTCTTTGCAACCCCATGGACTATATAATCCATGAAATTCTTTAGGCCAGAATACTGGAGTGGGTAGCCTTTCCCTTCTCCAGGGAATTTTCCCAACTCAGTGATCAAGCCAAGGTCTCCCACACTGCAGGTGGATTCTTTACCAGCTGAGCCACAAGGGAAGCTATACATATACATACATTCTTTCTTTTTTCATATCCTTTTCCCAAAACTCACTTTTCCTTTGCTATTCTCAAGCATGAGTCTCAACCCATTTGAGGCTGCTGGGTTTTTATTTCAAGGTTTCCCTTAGCTGCTTTTCTTTGATTTGTAGATATCTGAAACCATGAATGATATACTCAGCACTCGTTTATGTTGTTTCTTTTGAGAAACAACTTGCTGGGCAGTTTCTTCACTGCTCCTCTGCTGTATGTGTCATAATAGTCATCTTTTATTCCTTTATCCAGGACCCAACCATAAGACTTCCCTGGTGGCTCAGATGGTAAAGAATCTGCCTGCAATGCAGGAGACCCAGGTTCAATCCCTGGATCAGGAAGATCCCCTGAGGAAGGGAATGTCTACCGACTCCAATATTCTTGCCTAGGAATACCATGGACAGAGGAGCTTGGCAGGCTAAAATCCACTGAGTTTCAGAGAGTTGGACACAACTAAGTGACTCACACACACGACCATAAGACAGGGCTGTTACACTGGCCCAGGTGGGCACATTACGATACTTAAGAAACACAACTCATTGGTCATAAGTAATTAAAAAGTAACTCCAATTTCTACTTGAAGTCTCTCAAAAGATGTTAAAAGGAATCCAATTTGTAAGCTATAGCAATACTTCCTATCATGCACTTATCTGCCCTCTTCAGTCTTCTCAAACTATTCCATTTCTCTGCAGCTCAGAGATTCTCATTCTCTTGAGCCATAACATTATATAGAACCTCTATTATCTAAACCAACCTGAGTGGTTCCTCGTAAATGTCAAACAAATCTTAAGAAGTAAGCAAGAGGAGGGCTTCCTAGATGGCCCAGTGATAAAAAATCCACCTGCAATGCAGGAGACACAGGTTTGATCTCTGTCTGGGTCAAGAAGATCCCCAGGAGGAAATGGATTTTCTTGCCTGGAAAATCCCATGGAAAGAAAAGCCTAGCAGGCTACAGTCCAAGGGCCTGCAAAGAGTCAGACATGACTGAGCAACTAACACACACACATACCAAGCAAAAAGAAGCTAAGTGGGATAAAAAATATGACTACTTGGAGGTTATGAGGAGATGAATGGGAACACTTATGTATGGATTTTTGCCCCATCCATCCTATACTAAACAATAAATGTGAGCCAAGTATTCTGGGGATTCAAAATTGAGTAAGACATGGTGTTTGCCTTTGAAATGTTCACAATCTCAGTGACTCTGTATCTGTTATAGTTTCTCCCTCCTCCTCGCATTTTAGTTTGAAGTTCTTTGGAACGTGTTGGGGATACCCTGGACAAACAAGATCTTAATGTTCTAAGTTCAGTTCAGTCACTCAGTCATGTCTGACTCTTTGTGACCCCATGGACTGCAGCATGCCAGGCCACCCTGTCCTTCACCAACACATGGAGCTTGCTTAAACTCATATCCTTTGAGACAATGATGCCATCCAATCACCTCATCCTCTGTCATCCCCTTCTCTTCCTGCCTTCAATCTTTCCCAGCATTAAGGTCTTTTCCAACAAGTCAGCTCTTTGCATCAGGTGGCCAAAATATTGGAGCTTCAGCTTCAGCATCAGTCCTTCCAATGAATATTCAGGTTTGATTTCCCTTAGGATTGACTGGTTGGATCTCCTTGTGGTCCAAGGGACTCTCAAGAGTCTTCTCCAGCACCACCATTCAAAAGCATCAATTATTCGGCACTCAGCCTTCTTTATGGTCCAACTCTCATATTCATACTTGACTACTGGAAAAACCATAGCCTTGACTAGATGGAGCTCTGTCAGCAAAGTAATGTCCCTGCTTTTTAATATGCTGTCTAGGTTTGTCATAGCTTTTCTTCCAAGGAGCAAGCGTCTTTTAATTTCATGGCTCCAATCACCATCTGCAATGATTTTGGAGCCCAAGAAAATAAAGTCTGTCACTATTTCCATTTTTTCCCCATCTATTTGCCATGAAGTGATGGGATCAGATGCCATGATCTTAGTTTTCTGAATGTTGAGCTTTAAACCAACTTTTTCACTCTCCTCTTTCACTCTCATCAAGAGGCTCTTCAGTTTCTCTTCGCTTTCTGCCATAAGGGTGGTGTCATCTGCATATCTGAGGTTATTGATATTTCTCCTGGCAATCTTGATTCCTACTTGGGCTTCATCCAGCCCGGCATTTTTCATGATGTACTCTGCATATAAGTTAAATAAGCAGGGTGACAATATATAGCCTTGATGTACTCCTTTCTCAATTTTGAACCAGTCCATTGCTTCATGTCCAGTTCTAACTGTTGCTTCTTGACCTGCATACAGGCTTCTCAGGAAGCAGGTAAGGTGGTCTGGTGTTCCCATCTCTTTAACAGTTTTCCACTGTTTGTGATCCACAGTCAAAGGCTTTGGTGTAGTCAATAAAGCAGAAGTAGATGTTTTTCTGGAATTCTCTTGTTTTTTCTATCATCCAATAGATCTTAGAAATTTGATGTCTGGTTCCTCTGCCTTTTCTAAATCCAGCTTGAATATCTGGAAATTCTTGTTTCACATGTTGTTGAAGCCTCCCTTGGAGAATTTTGAGCATTACTTTGCAAGTCATGTGAGATGAGCACAATGGTGTAGTAGTTCAAACATTCTTTGGCATTGCCTTTCTTTGGGATTGGAAAGAAAACTGACCTTTTCCAGTCCTGTCACCACTGCTGAGTTTTCCAAATTTGCTGGCGTATTGAGTGCAACACTTTCATAGCATCATCTTTTAGGTTTAGCTCAGCTGGAATTCTATTGCCTCCACTAGCTTTGTTCGCAGTCATGCTTCCTAAGCCCACTTGACTTCGCATTCCAGAATTCTGGCTCTAGATGAGTGTTCACACCATCTTGGTTATATGGGTCATTAAGATCTTTTTTGTATAGTTCTTCTGAGTATTCTTGCCACCTCTTCTCAATATCTTCTGCTTCTGTTAGGTTCATACCATTTCTGTCCTTTATTGTCCCCATCTTTGTATGAAATGTTTATAATAATAAAGCAGACTTAATTCTCACATGGAGAAACAATGTATATTATAACTGAATCTGAATCGTAACTTCAGTCTATATGCTCTGTATTCTTTATTCCTCATTGAGTTCATCTTCATTTTTCTTTGCCCAAGAAAGTTTCAGGTAAGTTCTCTGGTGCTGGGGACTCTTTCTTATCATCCCATGTCCTAACCAAAGACCTGGTTTGTTTACCTTTTGTGCATGCTGATGTCTTTTACTAGATCTAGCTTATAGGTGAAAACCTCTATGAGAGGTGCTGCAATTTTTTTTTTTTTTTGGCCCCCTTCCGCCACATTCTACACTTTCAGATTCACATATAGGCATTCGTTCCTAAAAAATATATCATTAGTCTAGTCCTTATTTTACCACTGTTTTGGCACAATAAAGTAAGTTCAACGGCATGTGTTAAACATCTCAATAATTTATGCATAGTATAGAATTTATGGATACAAAAAATAATGTAGGTAATAATAATAAACAATACATGACATTCATTATCTACTAATTTTCCAAATATTATACTAAGTATTTTATGCATACTGACTATTTGAATTAATCAAATTATATTCAAAGCATTTTATTTGTGTAACTCTGGGTCAGGGTTCTTTAGAAAAAAAGAATCAATGGGATATATACAAATATACAGAATGAGTCTCACGCAACTTCCCAGGTGGTGCTAGTGGTAAAGAACTCACCTGCCACAGCAGGTTAGACATAAAAGATGTCAGTTTGATCCCTGGGTCGGGAAGATACCTGGAGAAGGGAATGGCAATCCACTCTAGTATTCTTCCCTGGAGACTAGACAGGGACAGAGGAGCCTGGAGGAGTCCATGGGGTCACACAGAGTCAGACACCACTGAAGTGACTTAGCACACACACATAGTTATGGAAGCATAATCCATATTCTGTACTTCTCTGGAGAAGTCCCATGATCTGCCATCTGTAAGATGAAAGCCAAGAAATTACTTGTGTAGATTCAGTAGAAATCCACAGATCTGAGTATATATAGACTCACAATTTGAGTTCATACACTCTGTAATCTTCATTCTCAGTAGACTCAACTTCATTCATCCTTCCACAAAGAGGCTTCAGGGAAGCCAATGGTCTAAGCTGTAGTCCAAGTCCTAAGGTCCAAGGACCAGGGGCACTGATGTTCAAGGGTAGGAGAAGATGGAATACCCCAGCTCACAGCAGAAAGAAATTTGCTTTTATTCTTTCCTTTTTGTCCAATTCTGAGCCTTAGCAGGTTGGATGATGCCCACCCACATTGGTTGAGGGTGATCTTCTTTACCCAGTCTACTGATTCAAATGCTAATCTCTGCTAGAAAAAAACCTTACAGACCATCCAGAAAGAGTGTTTCACCAGCTATCTGGGCATCCTTTAACTCAGTAAACTTGATACATGAACTTCACCATCACAAACTCCGTAAGATAAACTAAAATAAAGGCAGAGAGGTCAGGTAAAACTCTCACAGTTACACAGCTAATAAATGACAGGGTCAGGATTTGAACAGTCTAATTCCAGAGCCCATGTTCTTAACTATCATACTACAATGGCTGCTGCTGCTAAGTGGCTTCAGTTGTGTCTGACTCTGTGCGACCCCATAGATGGCAGCCCACCAGGCTCCCCCGTCCCTGGGATTCTCCAGGCAAGAACACTGGAGTGGGTTGCCACTTCCTTCTCCAATGCATGGAAGTGAAAAGTGAAAGTGAAGTCGCTCAGTCGTGTCCGACTCTTTGCGAACCCATGGACTGTAGCCTACCAAGCTCCTCCATCCATGGGATTTTCCAGGCAAGAGTACTGGAGTGGGTTGCCATTGCCTTCTCCATACTACAATGGAAATGAGTTTAATTAATAAGACTCATTTTCTGTCCTTAGGAAGCTTCTAGTCTGGTGATAAAGGCAAGTAATAGATACTAAATGGAGCACTTTAATATGATATGAGTTTTAAGATATAGGCATGAATAGGATGTTGCAGCTTTCCTTCCCCCTTCCTTTACCACGTATGAGTAATGATTTAAAAAAAGCCATCCTGGTAGATGGCGGTGACTTCCTACTTAGAAATAAAGTGGTTAATTGTGGGTTGTGCTATATTCTTCAGCATATTTTTGAGACTCTATGGAGAGTCTACCAAGGATGCCTAAGCCAACAGTTTTCAACCAGAATGAAGGTGGTAAGATTTTTGCCTCCCTGGGAGCATTTGGCATTGTCTGGAAACATTTTTTGAAGATCATAACTGGAATGATTTTACCTGCATCTAGTGAGCAGAGGCCAGGGAGGCTACTACACATCTTATAATACACAAAGACATCCCTGTACAAGGAATTCTCTGGCCCAAAATGTCAATAGTGCCAAAGCTGAAAAACACTGGCCTAGGCTGTCTATTATCACCACTGTTATTAATTCACCTGGAAACAAACAATGGAATGAGAACAAGTCTAGAATACGTGTCCAGTAATTTTGAAATCCTAAAGAGAATGTATGCTCCTGAAGAGGCTGTATGGTCTATGAGGTGAGAGACTCTGTCTACATTGCTGGTGCTGGAGCCTAGCACATGACCTGGCATGTAGTCATTGCTCAAATATTGTTGCTTGGACTGAATTGATTATGTCACGGAGATTATAAAGTATGGAATGGACCAATCAGAAGCACTGTGGAAATTCATGCCTACGTGTGTCTGTGAATGCAACAGGCATAGGTTAAATGCTCCATAACTAACTGTTCAATGGATAGTTGGAAGGATTAATGACTAGGAACTTGAAAGACCTGGGAACATAGGTATTTTTAATCTTTATTCAAAAGAATGTTTTTGACATGTGGAAAGTAACATCCTATGGGAAAACCCAAATGAACTTTTTGGCCAACCCAAAAAACAGGTGTAGATACAATGCTGAAAGGTATGAGGTTTTGTGTAACAGTATATGAGGTAAGAGTGATAGAGATTTTCCTCTTTCCTCTACTATTAGCTTCTTTTTACCGCTATTTCTCAATGCAGGAGACATAAGAGACATGAGTTCGATCCCTGGGTTGGGAAGATCTCCTGAAGAAGGGCATGTCAACTCTAATATTCTTGCCTGGAGAATCCCCATGGACAGAGGGGCCTGGTGGGCTACAGTCCATAGGGGTTGCAGAGTCAGACATGACTGAAGTGACTGAGCACTCACTGCTCTTTCTCAGTCTATACATTTATACAGAGATTTCTTTCATTCACAAAAGAGTCAGCAGACCTCCCTTCACCTTTATTTTCTGGCTATCATCCTTTTCTTCCTGCCTTCATGAAACCAGCTCTTTTAGAACTGAGGCTTATACAATTAGGGGTGCTCTCATGAGAAAAAAATAGAACTGTAAATACAAATAGGAACAAAAATAAATGTAGTTAGAATGAGAAAAGAAGTCCCAATGTATCACAAGTTTTTAAAAAGCTGGCGAATAACAAAGATCACAAAAGCCAGAAAAATAGCACAATATTTTTATTAATAAAATGCTCACTCTTCTATAATACTTTGCCCCTGAGTAACTCTTGTCCCCCTTCATTTCAAACCTTGTGTCTCCTTTACTTCTGGCCTAGTGCTGTGTGTGCTCAGTTGCTCAGCCGTGTTTGACTCTTTGCAGCCCCATGGACCCGCCAGGCTCCTCTGTCCATGGAAGTTTCCGGACAAGAATACTGGAGTGATTTGCCATTTCCTACTCCAGGGGATCTTCCCAACCCAGGGATCGAACTTGTGTCTCTTGTGTCTGCTGCGTTGGCAGGTGTATTCTAGCTGCCACTAATGCCAACTGGGAAGCCACTGCTAGAGAACTAAATTGAGCCACAGAGATCACAAGCACAGAGGGGAAATGTAACTTATAATTTTATTTGAAAATGTCCTGGTATGAGAGTAAGGGAGGGAGGCAGGGCCAGCTCAGCGTCCCTTTTCTTTATCATCTAGGGTAGAATTAGATGGATTATGAGCACGTTGCCTATCCCCAAGCCCACTTCTCAAGCTCTAACTTTCATTGAAATCCTGATCAGGGATCAGGCCCTCTGATAAAGATCATACTCTCTGCTCCCAAGCAAAAATCTCTCCCTTCTTCCTTGTTCCACCAGCCCAGGCTTTGGGCCACTGGGCAGCTCTGCCTTCTCTAAAATGGGTCTCACTCATTCTGACTCTCATTGGCAGGCCCTACAAAATATGCAATCCCCGGCGGCAACGTGAGTCTACAAATCTCCAATCTGCCTAAGAACCACAAATCACTCATCTGGTTTTATACTACTGACCAGAAGATTGTAGAGTGGGAATCTGGTGATCCTAAGTACTTCGATACTAAATTTAAGGACAGGGCCACGCTTGATCTTAATAGTGGTACACTGCACATCCGCAAGGTCCAGAAGGAAGACAGCAGTACTTACCTCCTGAGGGTGCAGAAGGACACTGAAGACGAGGACGAATGGAAGATTCCACTGGTGGTGCTTGGTGAGTTAGGGGAACCAAAGGGCTAGTCCCTACTCTGGGGTCCCAGACAGATCCCTGGGAAACTTCCTGGTGATTCTGGGGACTCTCCATGGGAGGGGGAGAGAAAAACCTCAGGACAGGCATAATCCATTTCTCCTGGAGCCAGTTCCACTTGGAAGTGAGTCTGGGCCAGCAGACCCCAAAGTAGATAACTTTGGGACATTTAAAACCTCTTCTGATATTAGAGAGTCTAAGATTTGAAGGGGAAGGAGACAATAAAGATGGTTTTCTCTCTATTCTCTTCATGTTCTCTTGTGGTCAATCCAAATAAGTTTTGAGTTCTTCTTCTTTTTTAATTGATTTTTTGGTTGTACTGAGTCTTCATTGCTCCATGCAGACTTTCTTGAATTGTGGCAAGTGGGGGCTACTGTTTGTTGCAGTGCATGGGCTTCTCATTGTGGCAGTGTCTCTTGTTGTGGAGCATGGGTTCTAGGCATGTGGGCTTTAGTAGCTGCAGCTTGCTGGCTCTAGAATGTGTGGGCTTCAGTATTTGTAATGCATGGGCTTAGTTGCTCTGCAGTATGTGGGATCTTTCCAGACCAGGGATGGAACCTGTGTCCCCTGCATTGGCAGGCAGATTCTTAACCACTGGACCACACTTACTGGCTATGTGACCTTGGAGAAAGATCTTGACACCTCTGTCCCATTAAGTAAGATTCTGTTGATGGCAAGTAATGGAGACCAACGTGATATACCTTTAGAAAAAAGGAGAATTTTTTTTTAATGCTATGACTTCTTAAAGCAATGAAAGAAGTTTAGAAGAGTTGAAAGGACTGAAGAGGAGGAAGAATGAGACCCTGGCCCAGTCCAGAGCCTCTAGTCACTGGAATCTTTACTGTGAAAGTGGATCCCTGCCAGTACAGACCATCTCTCTCAAAGTCTAGGCTTTCATATCTCTTAGTTTAAATTCTCAAAAAAGAGAAACTGACTAGCCCGTCTTGGTTTGGGTATGTGGTTTAAACACTTATGGTCCAAAGATTCAACTTATAAGGCAGAAACTTGATTCTTGGAGAGACTGTCAATTATTAGAGGAGGAGGGCTAGGCAGACATCCAAGGGAGATGTGCCCCTCAGAGCCTTGGGTTCCTCATCATATTGTGAGGATAATTATATCTTTTTAGGATTTTATGAGAATCAAAGTAGATAATGAAAATGAAAACACTTTGAAAATGCTGGAACTTCCCTAGTGGTCCAGTGGTTAGACTCTATGCTTCCACTGCAGGGGGCGTGTTGAATTCAATTCCTGGCTGGGGAACAAAGACCCCACATGCTGCATGGTGCAGTCAAAAATAATAAAATTATAACAGAAAATGTGCCAGAAGATCTTGTGTCTGATGAGGAGCCTTAAAAATGCTAAAATGCTGCAAAGAATGAAGAATATTGTATATATTCATGTCCCACCAACATGGGTCATGATGGTCCCTGGTCTAAGAGGCTAGAATTGCCTTCTTGCTCACTTCCTCCATATCATATGTCCTAAAATTGCAAGATGTACTAGCAACAGGAAATATTCAAATATTCCTATAGTGATTTTTAAAAAATAAAAAAGATCTGAAATATTTGTCATTTACCAGATTTTGTGGCAAATATTCCCATCACAGCCAACTGTAAACTGCTAACAGTTTCATTTCACAACCAACTTGCAAAATTTCTGAATATCCTAAAAGCCATAAGCCTACTTGGCTTTAGTGCACTTGCCTCTGGATAAGGCTCTGAGGATGTGATTAGTGGAAGAATCACCCTTCTGTCCAGCCCAGGAATTTCTAAAGCTCAAAGGGGACATCTTGGAACCAGACTGTTCCATCTGGCTCTGGAGTGCTCAGGGCTGAGCTGCTTACTATGGGAAATGTGGAAGGTTCATAAGACTTGAGGCCAGACGACAGGAAATGAATAAGCATATGAAGATTGCTCATGTAAAGAATGCTAGAGGAGTCCAGCAATGTGATAAGGTTTCATGGAGGAGATGGATCTAGAGTTCAGGAGGTCAGATTGGTAGAGCTTCCACTGCCCCTCATAGATATACAACCCAGAAGTCAGCTCTGATTGGGTCAATTCTCTGCTACAGTTTAATCCTATGACTTCTGAGCTGCATTGTTTCTGCAGGTGTTTTACCCTTGACCAGAAGGAAAAGACCTCAGAGGATTTCAGGGAAAGCAGTCCTAGTCAAGGAAGGAGCAGATGATGGGATTATATCTCAATCCATTTGCCTGGAGGATGAAAGCAGTGATGATGCTGTGACCTTCAACATGCGTACATCACACTCAGCAGAAGCACATACTCATAGATGATGGCACTGTATCTTCCTAACATTGTGCTGTGAGGTAGGGTCATTTTACACATGAGAAGGAGTGCAGAGGGTTAGTTGTCTTGCCTCTCAGAGCCAAGTCCAGGACCCAAGCTTGTCTCACTGTAAAGTGAGCATTTTGTCTTTTCTACTGCATAACTGCTTCATCCCTACATCCATCCATCCCTACATCCATTCACCTTTCCCTTTAATCAGAATATCTGCTCTGTGGCAGGCACTGAGATACGAAAGTTAACAGATGCAATTCATCACTACCAGCTTGCGCTGGGAGATCCATGAGGTTCTCTGTAGTTCTGCCAGAGCTCAGGAAAGGTGTAGAGTGGTATCTCTTACCCCAGGATTCTCATTGTATCTGAGCCCAAGAACTCTTGAAGGACTGACTGATGGGCTAAGGTGCCAAATGTGGGTCATTGCTAGAGAAGGGGTCCTGAGTAGTTCAGACAGTTGGGATATCAAGTTCAACTCTAGCTGATCTCTGTGCTAAAACTCTGCTGTTCTTTCTGGCCCACAGATGGACCTAACTCCATTTTGTTTCTGGGTAACTGGCTCCCCCTGCTGGACGCAGTTTAGCTTCACGCCAAGGAGTAGCTCTTTCGCTCTGAAGCCTACAGAGGTCAAAGCTGCTCACTAGCTCCCTCTACAGGGCCCTCTTCTCCATGGCTGCCCCTCAGGACCTCCCTCCGCACTTCGTTGGCTAAACCCTCCCAGCATAAAAGCTTCATAAATGCATAAACCTATTGTCTCATCTTATAACATCTTCATCTTCAGACCCTGTACCGAAGCCTGTCATAAAAGTCAATAAGACAGAGGAGAACAGCTGCCACCTGCTCCTATCCTGTGTGATCCAGGACCAACCTGTAAACTACACTTGGTATTGGGAATCGGGGTCCTTTCCAAAACAGCTACAGAACAGTGTGCTTGAAGAGGTCCACACGCCACAAAACTACTCCAAGTCTTATACCTGCCAAGTCAGCAACCCTGTAAGCAGCCAAAACAGCACGATCAACTTCACTTCATTCTGTGTATGGGGTAAGAGACACTGCCAAGGGAGCTGAGGTGGGCCCTTGAGTGAAGACAAGTGTGGGGATCTTTTCCAGCCGCCTGTCATAGAGTTTGATGGAGAATCCCAAAGGCACTAGTGAGGTGTGGTAGACTTGGATTCTCCTTGTGTCTCTGACACGGTCTCTCAGCAAGCTTCCCTCACCTTTGTGGAGTTCAGGGTCCTCACCTGCAAAGGGCTCTCATGTCCCCTTTTCCCGCCCTGCTTTAATAAGCTCATGGTCCTGGAATCTGAGGGCAGGGTCCTTGCAGGATAATCTGAGATTTAAAGGTGAGTAGGGAGGAAAAGGGCAAGTAGAGGACCAGTCCAGATACTGTTGTGCAGCAACATAAATGTGTTGCTGGTAGACAGCAAAGGAAAGAAGGGCTAAGTGGATGAGCAGGAGTGAGGAGCAAAAGAAAGAAGGGCCAAGTGGATGAACGTGAGTGGGAATGAGTGGTGAGCAAGAGAGCCTGGCCCTAAGACTGAGATTTTCTGCTCTTCCCCAAGTGTATGCCCCTTGATAAAGTTGAAAAGGCAAACTCTGAGTTTCATGTTTCATATTTCTCTATCTCTTAGGAGGCCCCACTCAATACAGCATCACTCCTGGCTCTCTCTCAAGCCTACACAGGTCCCATTGTGGAGTAGCTACGATTATAGATTTTGGAATCAATCACACTTGGGATTAATCCTGTGACTATTATTCATTAGCTAAACAAGTGACTTAGCTTCTCCAAGTCATGTCCTTCTTAAATAAGACAAAGTAATAGTTCTTATCTCATACTGTTATGAGAATTAAGTTAGACAATACAGGTAACTACCTAGCACAGTACCTAAAAAGCCTCCAATGAGTAGTAGTTAAATTAGACCCACGAAGTACTTTTAATTCTAGAGACACTAGGGATTTGGGGGGCCACTTGATAAATCTGAATCACTCTCTTCAGCATTCTAGGCCCTGTACTCTCCACACCCCTGAAATCACATCCCCAAGCCCTGGTGTATAAATCTCTCCAGAATAACTCATACCTGTGGTGCCAACATTTACCTGAGATCCTTTTCATGCCCAGTCACCTGGGATCGTGGCTCCTGGGGACATGGCTCTTTCATGGTCTTCCTGGACCCAGTCTACTCTGCTCACCTAAGCTGATTTCTTTACCTCTGCGCCCACACATGAACTATAGAAACTATAAGTTCTTCTGTGTTCTTCCCAACCAACTGGTCATGTCTCTTCTAGTCTTTCATGATACGCCCTGCTTTTCCACCACCAAAGACCCAATACAAGACTTTGGTGTCTGACCATGAGACCACCAGTTGGCTGGGTGGTTCTAAAATCACCTTTATATCAACACCATATCCTGAGATCCAGAAAAAGGAAAAGACACAGTCCTTGTTCTTTATAGAATGAAAGTGACTGCCCATTCACAGAGAGGATGAAAGCAATAATACATCTCTTTTTTGAAGGTCTAAGCCCATCTTGTTACTTTTCAGCTACCTAAATTATCCTCGAAGAACATCCTTAATTCCCCTTCCATAATTTATCACTCTCCTCTCCTCCTCTCCCCTGCCCTGCACTTCTCTATCTCTTAATTTCCCTTTCTTTTTTTCCTTCCCCACCGAGTTGGTACTAATGGTTGGTAGTGTGGAGAAACAGGCAATCCTTTCTTCCCTAAACTTAGCATACAGTATCATATGAACTACTGCACTTGAAGGTCTGCCCTACTTAACTGCTGTCCAGTGTAGGAGAATGATTCTTTTCTAGACCCACAGACATGCCAAGATAATCTTCATGTACAGGACTCAGCTAAGCCAGTAATATTTAAAGGGTTTCTGTATTCTTTATACTTTACATCTGGGAGATTGAGCTCTTGCTCATCTGGGAAAAAGGATGTGCAGGGCACACTGTGTCTGGATTCAGAGAGGAAACTCATTCCCTTGCTACAGAAGCTCCCATGCTAAAGTCCAGCACCCCTTCCCCTTCTCAACAAATTAATCAGGACACCTAAATGTTTTGCATTTTCTTACTCTTTCAGCCTCCTCCTCTGGAGTAGCTTGGATGACAACTTGGCCAGTGATCATGGTAACCACTCTTCTCAATCTCCTATGGACCTAAGAAGAGCTAACTAGAGTGAAACTTCAAGAATGCAAGATCTTGCCCTCATTAGTAATCAGCTGTTAACCAGGACAGAAGCTCTATCTATATGGAATAGGGGAAAGGACTGAGATGTCTAAAAGAACATTCAAATAAATTTTTTATAATCACAGTAATATTTTATTTTTATATTTTCTAATTGTTTTTCTAGCATACATATGTGCTTTCCCACCAAAAATGGACAGAATGTATTCTGCAATGTTTTCTTGTTTCAATAAACAATGATATAACTGTCAAAATTGATTGTTTAATTCTAGGATCCAAAAAACCCATCAAATCAACTAAGCTCTCTCACCATGGTCTTTCATTACAGGATGGCAAGAGCTCCCAGGCCCACCACCAACACAACAACAGGAATTTTTGCTCTTTGTTTGCCTCCTCTGTGGTTCTTCATGGGCTTGGAGCTGATAGGGTCACTAAAAGATAATTTTCCCTTTCAACAAACTCTCCTACCACAGATCACTTCCTCTTTACACCAAACCAACCTTACCTCTCCCTCCCCTTATCACTTCTGCAGGAGAGACAATACTGTGTGTTCATCAAACCCTTTCATTTTCTTCCTAGACTTTGATGGTTAATTTTATATGTAAATTTGACTGGGCCACAGAGGCACCCAGTCATTGGTCAAACCTTATTCTGGGTGTCCCTGAGGGTGTTTCTGGGTGAGATTAACATTTGGGGGTTGGGGGGAGCGGGGGGGGGTCACCCTATCAGTTGAAGTCTTGAAAGCACAAAAAGGCAGGGGAGACTTTCAAGTTAATGGAGTAATAAAACGGGGAGACCACCTTCCCCCCAACAAATACATCAAAAACTCATGTGCATGTGAAACAGCTCCTACAGAACATCTTCTGGATGCTGGCAGAGGATCCCAGACTTCCAAAAAGGCAAACCAGCCCCCTCAGAATGAGGTAGGGGAAAAGATAAAGACGAAAAGGGAGACAAAGGATATCAGGTTGGGGACCTGCACCCCCGGGGAGTGAGTAGTGAAGGAGAAAAGCCCGTACACTAGGAAACACCCTCACAGGCCGGGTCAGCTTTGGAACCTCAGAGGGCAGCAAAACAGCACATGCTCAGAAGGCAAAACGGAGAGAGCTCACCACAGAGATCATGCGGAGCAGCAGTTCCCAGCTGAGAATAGGCTCACATGCTCATACCCGCTGTGGAGAGTGGGGGCTGGGTGCAGAGGCTCAGGTTTTGGGGGTTGGACCTCAGGGAGAGAACCAGGGTTGGCTGCCATGAAGATACTCTGACGGCACTAATGCAACACAGATGTTAGCTGAGACTCCGATCTGGCCTTGCTCTAGCTTGTATTGATCTCAGCTGTTACATAATCATTGTTTACAAAATGTGGGGCAAGAAAGCCTGACCATGCCATCTTGGCTCATTTGCTTGTTCTCTATAGAGGGCATGGCAACCCACTCCAATATTCTTGCCTGGAGAATCCCATGGGCGGAGGAGCCTGGTAGGCTACGTTACACAGGGTTGCAAAGAGTCAGACACAACTGAAGCAACTTAGCATGCATACACACACAGAATTTTAGAGCAAATACAAGCTAGAGCAAGGCAAGATCTGAGTCTGAACTAACCCCACACTGCCCACAACAGGTCCACAGATGTTCCTAGAAATACTGGAGGGCTTTCTCAGTAGGCAAATTGACTGGAGCAGGAAAACAGAGGAATCACATGGACATTCTTATCACTACCATTCTATATATTCTCCCTCCCCCTTTTTTTATGTTGTTCTAACAATGTTCTTTATTACTCCTTTAATTTTTGTTTTTTTATAACTTACTTTTCCCTTTTTAAAAAACACATTATTTTTAAATAACTTCATTTTATTTTTTCCTATTTCTACTCCTTAGTACTGCTTAGTTACACTGCAATTTTTTTCCATGTTTTTGATTTTGTATTTTTGAGAGTCTAATTTTTAGTATCCATTTTCACTTAGGGGCTTGATTATTGGCTTGATTGCTCTCTTCATTTTTGACTTCCTTTATTTTCTCTTCTCTCTTTGTAAGTGTGTGTCTCTTTGGGTGTTCTTGGCTGTTGACTGTTGTTTCACCATTAGTCTTGGGATTTTGTTTTCTGTGCTGTGTGGCCTGTGAAATCTTGGTGCTACAGTAAGGGGTTGGGCCTGAACCCCAGAGGTTGGATACCCAGGTTTTGAACTTTGGGCCACCAGAGAACTTCCGACACTACGGAATATTAATAGGTGAGAGCCCTCTCAAAGGCCTTTGTATCAAAACTAAGACCAAGCCCCACTCAAAGGCCTGCAAGCTCTAGTTCCAGATGTCTTGTGCCAAATCTTTAGCAAAGTAGGAAGACAAACCTGCCCATTTGCAGAAAGGCTGCCCCAAAACATACCAAGCTCATAGACACCCCAAAACACACTACTAGAGACAGTACTACCTTTCAGAGAGACCAGATCCAGCTCCATCCACCAGAACACAGACACAAGTACCCCTCTCAGGAAAACTTCATTAGGCATTGGACCAACCCCAGGAATCACAGCTACCACCAAGGGGCAGGATGAAGACATCACAATTAAAAGGTACTACAACTTCCAACCTGTAGCCAGGAGACCCCCAAACACAGTAAATTAAGCAAAATGAAATGACATAGAAGCATGCAGCAGCTGAAGGGACATGGTAAAATCTCACAAGACCAAACAAATGAAGAAATAATCAGTCTACATGAAAATAAATCCAGAATAATGATAGTAAAGATGACCTAAAATCTTGGAAATAAAATAGAGGCACAGATAAACAGGTTGGAGGCACAGATTGAGAAGATACAAGAAATGTTTACCAAGGACCCAGAAGATTTAAAGGACAGACAATCAGCAATGAACAAAATAACTGAGATGAAAAACATTAGAGGGAACCAATGGCAGAATAAGAGAAGCAGCCGAATAGAGAAGTGAGCTGGAAGATAGAATAGCAAAAATAACTGAAGCAGAGCAGCATGAAGAAAAAAGAATAAAAAGAAATGAGGACAGTCTTAAAGACCTCTGGGACAACATTAAGTGGCCCAATATTTGAATCATAGGGGTCCCAGAAGAAGAGGACAAAAAGAAAAGGTATGAGAAAATATTTGAGAAGATTATAGTCAAAAACTTCCCTAAAATGGGAAGGAAATAGCCACCCAAGTCCAGGAAGACCAGACAATGCCACACAGGATAAACCCAAGGAGAAATATGCCTAAACACATTTTAATCAAATAAACAAAAATTAAACACAAACAGCAAATATTAAAAGCAGCAAGTGAAAAGCAACAAATAACATACAAGCGGATCCCCATAAGGCCAGTAGCTGATTTTTCAACAGAAACTCTGTAGTCCAGAAGAGAGTAGCAGGATATAATTAAAGTGATGAAAGGGAAAAAACTATAAACTGTGGTTTTTCCAACATGGTTTGGTTTTTCCAAACTATAAGTATGGTTTTCCATCATGTATGGATATGAGAGTTGGACTATAAAGAAGGCTGAGTACTAAAGAATTGATGCTTTTGAACTGTGGTGTTCGAGAGGACTCTTGAGAGTCCCTTGGACAGCAAGGAGAACCAACCAATCAATCCAAAAGGAAATCAGTCCTGACTATACATTGAAAGGACTGATGCTGAAACTGAAATGCCAATACTTTGGCCACCTGATGTGAAGAACTGAGTCACTGGAAAAGACCCTGATGCTGGGAAAGATTGAAGGCAGGAGGAGAAGGGGATGACAGAGGATGAGATGATTGGATGGCATCACTAACTCAATGGACATGAGTTTGAGCAAACTCTGGGAGTTGGTGAAAGACAGGGAAGCCTGGTGTGCTGCAGTCCATGGGGTCTCAGAGTTGGACACAGATAAGTGACTGCACTTAACTGAACTGAACTATATATACTGTCAATAAGAGACCCACCTCGGACCTAGGGACACATACAAACCGAAAGTGAGCAGTTGGAAAAAGATATTCCATCCAAACGGAAAATAAAAGAAAATGGGAGGACTACTCACATCAGATAAAATAGACTTTAAAATAAAGACCAATACAGGAGACAACAGAGAACACTACAAAATGATCAAGGGATCAATCCAAGAAGAAGATATAACAATTATAAATATATATGCACCCAACATAGGAGCACCTCAATAGGTAAGGCAAATGCTAACAACTATTAAAATGGAAATTGATAGTAGCACAGTAATAGTAGGGGACTTTAACACCCCACTCATACCAGTGGACAGAGCAGCCAGACAGAAAATTAATAAGCACAAGCTTTAAATGATACACTGAACCAGTTAGACCTGGTAGATGTCTACAGAACATTTAACCCCAAAATAATAGATTTCCTTTCTTTCTCAAGTGCACATGGAACATTCTCCAGGATCGATCACATCTTGGTAAATTTTAAAAAATTTAAATCATTTCAAGCATCATTTCTGACCACAATGGTATTTATAAAATTAGATATCAACTACAGGGAAAAAAAAAAAAAACTGTAAAAAACACAAACACATGGAGCCTAAACAATCCAATTCTGAATAACCAACAGATCACTGAAGAAATCAAAAAGGAAATGAAAATATGCCTAGAAACAAATGACAATGAAAACATGACAACTCAAAACCTGTGGAATGAATAAAAGCAATGCTAAGAGGGAAGTTAACAGTAATACAAGCCTACCTCAAGAAACAAGAGAAACAACAACTAAAGAACCTAACTTCACACCTAAAGCAACTAGTAAAAACGATTAAAAAAAACCCAAAGTCAGTAGAAGAAATAAATCATAAAGATCAGAGCTTAAATAAGTGAAAAAGAAGTGAAGGAGACAATAACAAAGACAAATAAAACTAAAAGATGGTTCTTTGAAAAGATGAACAAAAGTGACAAAGCATTAGCCAGACTCATCAAGGAAAAAAGGGTAAGACTCAAATCAATAAGACAAGAAATGAAAAAGGAGAAGTTACAATGAACAACACAGAAATTCAAAAGATAAAAGATCATAAGACTCTTACGAGCAACTATATACTAATAAAATGGACAAACTGGCAGAAATGGACAGATTCTTAGAAAGTGTAACCTTCAAAAACTGAACCAGGAAGAAATAGAAAATACGAACAGACCAATCACAAACATGGAAATTGAAACTATAATAAAACGTCTTTCAAAAAACATAGCCCAGGACCAGATGGCTCCAGGCAAATTCTACCGAAAGTTTAGAGAAGCCCTAACAGGTTTCATGCTCAAACTCTTCAGGAAAATTGCAGAGGAAGGAAAACTCCCAAATCCATTCTATGAAGCCACCACCACCCTGATACCAAAACCAAAGATGCCACAAGAATAGAGAATTACAGGACAGTATCACTGATGAACATAGATGCAAAAATCCCCAACAGAATTTTAGGAATCAGAATCCAACACAAGAGAAAAAGAATTACATATCATAATCAAGTCAACTTTATCCCAGGGATGCAAAGATTCTTCAATATATGGAACTCAATCAATGTGATATACCATATTAACAAATTGAAAGATAAAAACTATATGATAATCTCAATAGATGCAGAGAAAAGCTTTTGAGAAACTTCAACAATCATTTAAGATAAAAATTCTCCAGAAACAGGCACAGATGGAGCATACCTCAACAGAACAAAGGCCATATGTGACAAACCTACAGCAAACATTATTCTCAATGGTGAAAAACTGAAAGCATCTCATCTAAAATCTGGAACAAGACAAGGTACCCACTATGACCACTATTATTCAACAGAGTTTTAGAAATCCTAGCCACAGCAATCAGAAAAGGAAAAGAAATAAAAGAAATAAAGATTGGAAAAGAAGAATTAAAATTCTCACTGTTTGCAGATGACATGATACTATACATATAAAACCCTAAAGATGCCACCAGAAAATTACTAGAGCTAATCAATGAATACAGTAAAGTTTCAAGGTATAAAATTAATACACAGAAATCTCTTGCATTCCTATACACTAATGATGAAAAATCAAAAAGAAAAATTAAAGAAACAATCCCATTCACCACTGCAACAAAAATAATAAATACTTAGGAATAAATCTGTCTAAACAGGCAAAAGACCTATATGCAGAAAATTGTAAGACACTGATGAAAGAAGTCAAAGATGACACAGAGAGATATACCATGTTCTTGGATTGGAAGAATCAATATTGTGAAAGTGAAAATACTAGCCAAAGCAATCTATAGATTCAAGACACCCCCTATCAAACTACCAATGGTATATTTTTCATAGAACTAAAGCAATTAATTTCACAACTTGTATGGGAACCCAAAAGACACCAAAGCAATCTTGAGAAAGAAGAGTGGAGCTGGAGGAATCAACCCTGCTGACTTCAGACAATGCCACAGAGCCACAGTCATCAAGGCAGTATGGTACTGGCACAAAGACAGAAACACAGACCAATAGAACAACATAGAAACTCTGGAAATAAATCTATGCACCTATGAGCACCTTACATGTGACATATTAGCAAAAATGTATTAACAAAATGGAAAAAAGACAGTCTCTTCAATAAGTGGTGCTGGGAAAACTGGTCAGCTACGTGTAAAAGAATAAAAGTAAAACAATTCCTAACACCATACACAAAAGTGAACTCAAAATGGATTAAAGATGTAAAAGACCAGAAACTATAAAACTCTTAGAGGAAAATATAAGCAGAACACTACTTGACACAAATTACAGCAAGATCCTCTATGACCCACCTCCTAGAGTAATGTAAATAAAAACAAAAATAAACAAATGTAACCTAATTAAACTTAAAAAACTTTTGCACAGTGAAGAAAACTATAAACAAGGTAAAAAGACAACCCTCAGAATGGGAGAAAATAATAGCAAATGAAACAACTGACAAAGGATTAGTTTCTAAAATATACAAGCAGCTCATTCTGCTCAATACCAGAAAAACAAACAGCTCAATCAAAAAGTAGGCCGAAGACCTACACAGACATTTCTCTAAAGAAAACATACAGATGACTGAAAATATGCTCAAAATCACACATTATTAGAGAAATTCAAAGCTGGCATAAATTCGACATTCAAAAAACTAAGATCACGGCATCTTGTCCCATCACTTTATGGAAAATTGAAGGGAAAAGGGGGGAAAGAAACAGTGACAGATTTTATTTTCTTGGGCTCCAAAATCACTGTGGACAGTGACTGCATGCATGAAATTAAAAGATGCTTGTTCCTTGAAAGGAAAGCTATGATAGACTTAGACAGCATATTAAAAAGCAAAGACATCACCTTGTCAACAAAAGTTTGCATAGTCAGAGCTAAGGTTTTCCAGTAGCCATGTATGGATGTGAGATTTGGACCATAAAGAAGACTGAGTGCTGAAGAATTGATGCCTTTGAAATGAGGTGCTTGAGAATACTGTCGAGAGCCCCTTTGACAGCAAGGAGATCAAACCAGTCAATTCTAAAGGAAATCAACCCTGACTAATCATTCAAAGGACTGCTGAAATTCCAATACTATGGTCGCCTGATGTAAAGATCTGATTTCAGATCATTGGAAAGGACTCTGATGCTGGAAAAGAGTGAAGGCAAAAGGAGAAGAGGGTGGCAGAGGATGGGGTGGTTAGATATCATCACCGACTCAATGGGCATGTGTTTGGGCAAACTCCAGGAGATAGTGAAGGACAGAGGAGGCTGGTGTGCTGCAGTCCATGGAGTCACAAAGATTCGGACATGACTTAGCAACTGAAAAACAAAAAGAAAATCAAAACTACAATGAGGTATCACCTCACACCAGTCAGAATTGCCATTCTCAAAAATCTACAAACAATAAATGGTGGAGAGGGTGTGGAGAAAATGGAACCCTCTTGCATTGTTGGTGGGAATGCAAACTGATACAGCCACTATGGAGAACAGTATGGAGATTCCTTAGAAAACTAGAAATAAAACTGTCATGTGACTCAACAGTCCCACTACTGGACATATATCTGATGGAAATCATAATTAAAAAAACAAACAAATGTGTATCCCAGTGTCATCGCAGCACTGTTTATAATAGCTAGTACAAGGAAACAACCTAGATGTCCATCAACAAATGAATAGATAAAGAAAACGTGGTACATATAAACAATGGAATATTACTCAGCTATAAAAAGGAACACATTTGAGTCATGAAGTGGATGCACTTAGAACCTATTACACAGATGAAGTCAGAAAAAGAAAAACAATTATCACATATTAACACATATATATGGAATTTAGAAAGATGATACTGATGATCCTACTTGTCATAGACATAAAGAACATACTTTTGGACACAGTGAGGGAAGGAGAGGGTAGGATTATTTGCAAGAGCATTGAAACATATATATTACCATATGTAAAATAGATAGCCAGTGGGAATTTGCTGTATGACGCAAGGAACCCAAATCCAGTGCTTTGTGGTGACCTAGAGAGTTGGATGGGATGAGAGGTGGGAGGGAGATTCAAGACGGAGGGGATATATGTATACCTATGGTTGATTCATGTTGATGCATGGCAGAAACCAACACAATATTTAAAGTAATTATCCTCCAATTAAAAATTAAACAAAATTTTTTTTAAAAAACAGTATGGAAAAAGAACAAAAAGGCTTATCCTCCCACAAGTTTAGAACTCCTCCTGACTGTGTTCAAACTAGGATATTTGGTTTTTCCTGACACTATCAGTTCTCCTGGGTCTCCAGCTGGCTGACTTGGGTCTTGAGACTTGTAAACCTCCATAATTGCATGAGCCAATTCCTCATAATAAATCTCTGTATATGTGTGTGCATGTGTATGTATTTGTGTGTGTATGTGGTATGTTATTGGTTCCATTTTTCTGGAGAACACTGACTAATACATCAATCAATAGAAAATTTTTCCCAAGCTCCCTTTTCATCTAACTGGGGCCATGTGCCCGGTTTTAGCCAATAGAAAGTGGGTGGAATTGTTGTAACAAGAAGTGAGGGACTCAGAAGTGGAACCACATAATGTAATGAACCTGGGTCCAAGCAATTGTTTGGAAGCTGGCTGGCTGATCTGCATTGGACATGCATGGTAAGAAAGCTTGGGTTTGTTTGTTATAAGAAGATGGCCTGGGCTCCCTAAGACACCCCTCTCTTTCCCTCAGACCAGCTTGCACACCCATCCCAAACTCACCTCTGATCAGCTTGCATCCTCCAGTCAGACTGTCTAGATCTCCTTTCTGTATGCAGTGTCCTCCCCTTTTCCTTCCATTATTTTGACAGAGGAGGAAGTTTTGTTGGGAGAAAGACACAGACACACACACACACACACACACACACACACACACACACACTCACGGGCATGCATGCATACATATACATGAATGGAATAAAAGAGCAATTCTGGGGGAAATGGTAAAAAGAAAGAGAAGCCATTTTATATTGTAAATCAGCATGTTCCTGGGATGCTAAGGAACAGGCATCATGTTTCTACTGATTCTAGTTACTTAAAACTTGGAGCAAATCCCACCTGAGATAGCTTAGGTGACCCGGCAGCAACTCTTCTCTGCCTCTCCCATCTCTGAGACAGTGCCAGGTACACATATGTGGGGCTCAGTGCAAAATGAAAAGTTGGGAATACTTGTTCAAAAAGTAGAAAAAGAGTGCCATTGTTGTTCAGCTGCTAAGTCGTATTTGACTTTGCAACCCCATGAACTGCAGCATGCCAGGCTTCCCTGTTCTTCATTGTCTCCTGGAGCTTGCTCAAACTCATGTCCATTGGGTTGGTGATGCCATTCAACCATCAAAAAGCAGAAGAGTGCCATTCAGTTCAGCTCAGTCACTCAGTCGTGTCCAGCTCTTTGCAACCCCATGAATCGCAGCACGCCAGGCCTCCCTGTCCATCACCAACTCCCAGAGTCCACCCAAATCCATGTCCATCGAGTCGGTGATGCCATCCAACCATCTCATCCTCTGTCATCCCCTTCTCCTCCTGCCTTCCAATGAACATCCAGGACTGATCTCCTTGAGGATGGACTGATCGGATCTCCTTGCAGTCCAAGGGACTCTCAAAAGTCTTCTCCAACACCACAGTTCAAAAGCATCAATTCTTCTGTGCTCAGCTTTCTTTATGGTCCAACTCTCACATCCATACATGACCATTGGAAAAACCATAGCTTTGACTGGATGGCCCTTTGTTGACAAAGCAATGTCTCTCTGCTTTTTAATATGCTGTCTAGGTTGGTCATAACTTTCCTTCCAAGGAGTGAGCATCTTTTAATTTCATGGCTACAATCACCATCTGCAGTGATTTTGGAGCTCAAAATAATAAAGTCAGCCACTGTTTCCACCGTTTCCCCACCTATTTTCCATGAAGTGATGGGACTGGATGCCAAGATCTTAGTTTTCTGAATATTGAGCTTTAAGCCATTAAATGTACAAAATAAAGTCTTTTCCTTCCTTAGGCTCTCTTCTTGGGATGGTACTTTTTCATTTGCTATTTAATGTTGTTCTAAGTAAAGGAAAATTAATATTTTAAATTATTACTATGAGTTTTACGGTTTATATTGTGCAATGTCAGCTTAGAAAGAAATACAAGAACATTTAATTTGTAAGTAGAATCATTGAAATCCACTCAATTCATGTTTCATAGCTTATACATGCACACACATTCCACCAGTACTCAGTTTGAGTATCCTTTGTACTCATTTGAGTCTCACTTAACTCCTATACTCATGGGGTACCATGAATGAGGCCATAAGGAACAGTTATTGACACATACTGTACACATCTGCTCATGAGTGTGCCCCCTTGTTCCAATGAACTTCACTTACAATACAAATTGAAAGATAAAATTATTAGGAATTTCAACTCCAAATATCACAGGATATTACTTACATGTAGAATCTTAAAAAATGATACAAATGACCTTATTTGCAAAACAGAAACAGACCTTGAAAGCAGACTTGTGGTTGCTAGCAGGGAAGTATAGGGGGAGGGATAAATTAGGAGTTTGGGAATGACATATACACACTACTATATATAAAATAGATAATCAACAGGGACCTACCATAGAGCACATGGAACTCCATTCAGTATTCTGTAACAACCTACGTGGGAAAAGAATCTGAAAAAGAATAGATATGTGTATGGGTATAATTGAATCACTTAGCTGTACATCTGAAACTAACACAACACTATAAATCAACTATACTCCAATATGGGTTTCCCAGGTGGCTAGTGGTAAAGCCAATGCAGGAGGCTTAGGAGTTATGGGTTCAGTCTCTGGGTTGGAAAGATCCCTTGAAGAAGGGAATGGCAACCCACTCCAGTTTTCTTGCCTGGAGAAACCCATGGACAGAGGAGCCTGGCAGGCTATAGTCCACAGAGTCAAAAAGAGTCAGACATGCTAAGTCAGACTTAGCATGAATGGATATTTTAATATAAAATAAAAATTAAATTTAAAAAAGGGAGGAAAAAATAATTTCAAGATGATGACATCAGAATACTAAATGAAGTGCAGTGCCCTTCTGAGCACAGGGCCCTGTTTGATTGCTTAGGTTTCATGCCCATGAAGCTCAGTTTGCCTCAAGGATGCCTGATACCCTGTCTCAAAGGGATTGCTTCTCTGATAGTTTCAGCACAGGGATCAAACCAGATTCTCATGTGTTCCCCAGACTCTCATATGTTTCAGAACTTAGTGGGATGATTATCAGTGAACTCAAGCATTGCCATCTGGTGAGTCCACTGCAGCAAGTTTAAATGTAAAAAAGCCTTGGATTAGATCAGTACTTCTCAAACCTTTACTTTAACGGTAGCAAATCACCAAGGGATCTTGTTAAAATGCAAACTCTGGATCAGCAGGACTAGGACGGAGATCAAGATTCTGTATTTCTAACAAGACCCCTATGGGATGCTAATGTTGCTGTTCATGGACCACTTTCTGAGCCACAAGGTGCAAGAAGATGTCTATAAGCTTCATTGTTTTGAGCTTAGCTTCATGGTTCTAGGCCTGTCCACGGGACCTTGTTCTCTCTTCCACTGCCTGCCCTGCTCTGCTCCTGGACACCACACTCCTTTCCTTCTCAAGTTAAATTTTCCAGTGGCCCCTCCTAGGTTCCTAGTGTCTTCAGGTGCATCACCGATACCACCAGGGACCAGTTAGTCCCAACAGGCAGTACAAGGGAGGTTTGCAAGGCCAAGAGCTCCTATGAACTGAGAGGATACAGTTTTCATATCTGGCTTTGCACAAGGCCCTGGAGGTGAGACCTGGCAAACTAAACCAGGACTCTTGGATCAATGAGTTCGTTCATTCCCTGCTCATATTTAGTGAGTGCCTGGCCATGCTTGTTGCTGACGCTCCATGTTGGGAGCTGCTTAATAAGAACTAACATTGATGGAGGTCATCTATGTGCCCAGCTCTGTGGTGAGTTCTTCTCTTAAACTGAAGTAAAGTGAAGTCACTCAGTCGTGTCCGACTCTTTGAGACCCTGTGGACTGTAGCCTACCAGGCTCCTCTGTCATGGGATTTTCCAGGCAAGGGTATTAGAGTGGGTTGCCATTGCCTTCTCCAGGGGATCTTCCCGACCCAGGGATCAAACCCAGGTCTCCCACATTGTAGGTAGAGGCTTTACTGTCTGAGCCACTCCTCTCTTGAACACTCTCCTTTAGGGGGCAGTGCTGGGAGTTGGGAGAAGAAGTCTTTCCTAAATTCTTCACTGGGTTTTGGATTTAAATAACTTACTTGACCATGTGTACTTACATGGTTCTTGCTGAGACCAAAGCAGTCTTAGAAAGGTTCCATCTTTTATCTTTACTTCTTGTCCAGGAACAACAGGATCAACCTCCTCCAGTGCCTCTGGGTTATGTTTAAGTGCATTTGTTAAGATGGCAGACCCTCCATCTGGATAGGTGTGCTCTCCCCTCCCCCAACCTCCTGCTATTCTCTCTTACTCCCTGCACCTTCTCAGCAGATTGCATGGTGGGGGAGGGGTTAAGTTAGCCCATAATCACCTGCACCAGCTGGAAAGTGGCAACCACAGGCCCTTATCGTCTTTCACCAGCTGCTCTGCCCATCCTCCCATGCTCCAGCTGGGTAAGCAATTTAGCACAGTCCCTTTGCCCAGGGCCCCTCAGCATCTCCCCCACCTCTTAGTCTTCCCTCCTCTCTCCTCCACTATCTTCTCTCTTTCCAAATTTCTGTCACCCTCATTTTCTATTCCCACTGTTTTCCCATCTCTTAATTTTTCATTCGTCTGTTCCACCATGCCCTACTGATTGTTTCTTTCATCACTCCTGCCTTTTACCCAGACATTTCTGCCTTCCATCTGCTGATGAGAGTCTGTACATCTCCTGATAGGCAGTGCCTTGGATGGATTCTTTTCCTCCTTAATGAAATAGGAAATGTGATCCCCTCATAAATGCTTCCCACCACAGTGACCTCTGTGCCTGGGAGACCAGCTGAGGCAGAGGATGGAACAGACAGCACCACAAACACATTGGCTTATTCTCTCAACAGATATCTTTAATGGGGTTCCTGGCAGAATTTTTCCAAATGTCTCAGATTTAGAAAGAGAAAGAGACCTCGCATTCTGAAGAGAGCTATAAATAAGTCAGGGATAGCACAATGTCTAGGCTTAGTCAGGGATGACTGAACTGAGTTTGCTGCCTCAGCAATCACCCCAGCACTCTTCACCCCTCTTCTTTTTAAATTTTATTTATTTTTGGCTATGCTGGTTCTTCGTTATTGCATGTGGGCCTTCTCTAGTTGCGGAGAGTGGGGACTACTCTCTGGCTGCAGTGTGTGGGCTTCTCGCTGCCCCCCACAAGGGGCTTCTCTTGTGGAGCACGGCCTCTAGTGCACGTGGGCTGATTGGAGCTAGGTGAAAAGGCAGCCTGGTTACTCACGGCTTGATACGTAGGAGTTTCCACAACGGGTTTGGCAGACAGGACCTGGTTTCGGTTGTCTTGCCATTTTGGCCACCAGGAGGGCAGATCTCAGCCCCGAGAGGTTGTATAGTACATCATCAGTGGGAGCTGAGTTGGGAGAAGGCAGGAAGCAGCCATGCCAGAGGACATCTCCCACATCAGCACTCTTCAGTGGAGAGCTCCTCACCCCCACCACTGCCAAGGCACTCAAACGCGTGCTCCATGGAAGAGCCAGTGCTCAGGTGTGTGTCACAAAGGCCATCTATAGCGGATTAACATTATCGTCTCTCACCAGCTGCTCTGCCCATCCTCCCACGCTCCAGCTGGGTAAACTATACAGCGCAGTCCCTTTGCCCAAGGCCCTCAGCATCATCCCCACCAGAGAAACAGAAATAATGAAGAAGCCAAGTAGCTAAAATATAGTTTGGTCCATTCTTCCTTGACTTAAAACCATGTCAGAAGCTGGAAATGGATGAGGTAAGCTAACAGGGATGTGGAGGAGTTCAAACCATATCCACCTCCCTATTACAGATTTTTGGACCATGAGATAAGCCTGAGCTGGAGTGACAGGAAGAGGTTAAAGGGGAGTTTTACATTGAACTGTAGTGTTAAGTTACTAGAAGTGATAAAAATGAAACTGAGGGATTTTTCTAAAACATTCTTAAGTGACAGAAGGCAGTTTGACATAGTTCTGATGTAAAGAGTACTCAGTCTTAGATGTTAGCTCCCAACCAATCAAGTTCAGACTATTTTAAAAAGTGGTTATGTGTATTTATTTAGCAGCTGCTATGATTCAAACACCTTCCTGATATAGCACATAAAAAGACAGACACATCCCTAATCTTCAGGCAGATTATATTCTACTCTGGAAGACAGCACTAAGTAAAAATCATAATTTAATTTCAATTGTGACAATGCAACAGAAGTCAGATATGACAACTTCTATACAGATGAACTTATAAGAGTTGAGCAAATGTAGACCAGGAAGTTGGGTCTGGTTTTGAGGGTTCAAGAGAACTTCCCTTTGGTATCAGAGGCTGAAAAATGAGTAAACATTAGATAGCTGAAGGAACACTGTGTGGAGGAGACTTCAAAAAGGAAGAAAGGAGCATGAAGCAGGGATGCTCTGGAAGAAAAAAGTCAACCTGGTTGTTGGAAAGGCCTGAATTAGAAGGTATCTAAAATAAGCTACCACCATATTTCTAGGTGGAAAATAGAAAGCCATCTTGGATGGAGGCTCTTGAAAAACAAATCAGTTCTCATAGAATCAGATGTTCCTTAGCACAATAATTCTGGGGTTTTAATGTCACAAAAGTTGGGTCAGATAATGAGAAAAATCATTTTCCTGGGATTTCCCTGGCTGTCCAGAGGTTGGGACTCTAAGCTTCTACTGCACGGAGAATGGGTCAGAGAACTAAGATCTCCCAGGGAGAAAAAAAAAATCTCATTTTTGTAATATGACTGATATCTACTTATTTTGTAAGAATACTAGTGAGAAAATCAGCTACAAAATTTCACTGACAAAGAGACTCAATCAGAATGGAATGAACCCATTTTCTCCCTCATCCTTTAGACTAGAGCTTACTTTTCTCCACTCCAAAATCAACTTTGATTGAGCAAAGGAGAATTTCAAGCAACATCAGGGCAAAGCCAGGTCATTTGTATTTGCAAAAGAGGGAAAGGACTGAAAGGGCAGAAACTGTAACTCATGTATCAGCTGGTTGTATGCAAGATACCCAACCAAAAGGGTGAGAGAGAATCTTGCTGAAGTGTTTTGGAGTAAATTGAAGAATCAAGAGAAAAGCTAAACACTGACATCTAGGTAGCAAGATTTAGGAGGTAAATTTTTAGGGTTCCCCCACCAAGGTGAATCAGCTTCACTTTCAGACTTGTGACATTCTGCTTTATATGCAAATTCCTGTGACCACTGTTTCTACTAGAGTTCTCCAGGCCTTTGAGATCCCATGGACAATTCAGTAAAGACCTTTATATATATACGCATAGTAGACTGGGGTGTCCTCCTTAAGAGAAAAACTACAAAGGCAGGAGGTACTCTGAAAACAGCCCATGATCCCTCTCCAATTTCTTGTAAGGGCTCTGGAGAGGTAAGGCTGGAGAAGAATCAACCCCATCCTCTTATGAATTTCTAAGAAGAGTCACAGTTATTGGTACTATCAGACTTCTCCTTAGATCAGCACCTATAGAGACGCAGCCCTAATTCCTACCTCCTCTCGCCTTGCATCAGCACCAGAGATACAAGACTGAATTCAGAAAACCATAATTCAGGAGACGCTTGTCATTCCTGAAATTCAGACTGAGAGAAAACCAGTGTGTCTGGGAAAGCTAGAGAAAGCATGGCAGGAGACAAGACGTTATGGGGTAGCAGGGACCATATCATGCAGAATCTTGGGAATTTTATCCTAAAACATTGGCAAGCCATTGATTGGCTTTGGGCAGGAAAGTTGGGGAGCCAGATTTGTGCTTTGAAAGGTTGCTCTTGCTGATATATGGAAAATTTCAAGGATGTTATAGATATTGACAGAAGTGGTTCTGCATGAATTTTCTGCAGGATGAGGAAGCAAGTTATAAAATTGTGAAACAAAGTATTTCATTGAAAAGTTCCAGATGTTAATTTGGTTTTATTTTATAAATTTTTTCTAGATTCAGAATAGTTAATGTAGTATAATACCAAGGCTTTATAGGCAGATCCATGGGCCTCAGAAATAATCCTGATAAATAGATATATAAATTTTATTATGTGTTTATATATGATAATGCTGCTGCGCGGCTTGTTGTTAGCTGCTGCTAAGTCGCTTCAGTCGTGTCTGACTCTGTGCGACCCCATAGATGGCAGCCCACCAGGCTCCTCTGTCCCTGGGATTCTCCAGGCAAGAATACTGAAGTGGGCTGCCATTTCCTTCTCCAATATATGCTAATAAAGTAATATGAATATATTTATATGCTAAATAATTATATATTTCTATATAAAGGGGAAAGAAAATAGGTTCCCAGTGTTGTGACTCAAATGGATAACACTAGGGAAGGATTTGAAACAAATCTTTAAAAGGCAGTCTATTCTCCCAATCACCTTTTCTCATTGTCTTTCTTTATTAGAATATTACATATTAATGTACATATTAATATGTTCTGAAAAGCACTTGGTAAATTTCTACAAAGTAAACATACCTCTACAATTAGCACCCAGATCAAGAAATTTGCATTTAACTTTTAATAATTGTGAGGGATAAATACTACTGTGACACTGTTCTCAGAGAAAAGATGAGCACATCATGTTAGTAGATGTCCCCGCTATTCTCCTAGACTGCCAACATGTTATGCAAGCACATGCACCTCCACCTTCTTCCCATAATCTGATTACAAAGATGTCCTTACTTCCATGATCAAGCCATTCTGTGAGTGGCAGAGACTCGTAATCATTTATTAAATAATTTATCTTCCTTTTTTCTCTAACAAACTGATATTTAGTTGAACATGTTCCAGTCATCTAAAGGGCGCAATTCCCAACTTCTTTATATGTAACTATGTTTGAGTCATTGCTATGCAAGCAGAGATTGTGTGAGATTTCTGGGAATGACTGGAAAGGTATTTTCTATTTCTTCCTTCATCCTGCTGCCCAGGACAAAAATGAATGGAGGGAGCTTCAGTGCCATTTTGAACTAAGAGAATAAAGGTTACAATATAAGGATAGTATTAATAGAACTACCATATCTGATATTCTAGAGATATCCAAAGCATCACGATAGCAAAATTAACTGCCTACCTCGTTTCTCTTTTAGCTTAGCTGTATACATGCATGCTAAGTCACTTTAGTCATGTCCGACTCTGTGTGACCCCATGAACTATAGCCCACCAGGCTCCTCTGTCCATAGGATTCTCCAGGCAAGAACACCGGAGTGGGTTGCCTTACCCTCCTCCAGCAGGGGTCTTCCCTACCCAGGGACTCAACCCACCACTCTTTCATCTCCTGCATTGACAGGTGGGTTCTTTATTACTATTGCCACATGGGAAGCCCAGTCATCAACAATAACTCCCTGTATCAGTCTGCTTCGGCTATCAAAACTAAGTACCACAGTTTGGGTGACTTAAACAACAGAACTCTATTTTCTCACAATTCTGAAAGTTATAAGTCAGAGATCAAGGAGGCAGCAAGGTTGGTTTCTGCTGAAGCTTCTCTCTTTGGCTTGTGATGGCCATCTTCTCCCTGACTTCACATCTTCCTTCTGTAAGTATCTGTGTCCCAGTCTCTTCTTACAAGGACACCAGTCCTAGGGGATGAGGGCCCACCCTAATGGCCTCACTTTATCTTATCTGCTTCTTTAAAGACCCCCATCTCAAATACAGTCACATTTTATGAGGTACTGTGGGGGTGTGGGGTAAGCACTTGAACATATGAACTTGGGGAGGATACAATTCAGCCCATAACACTCCCCATTTCTCAGTGCTGCCTAGTTAAGGGAATAATAAACATGTATCTGGCTTAAGCCTCTCTTTTTCACACTTTTTCAACTCATCTAATCCTAACATTAACTGATTCAGCATGTGAAGCCTCAAATGGATTTACCTGATACCCAAGAGGAAATAACTAAAAGTTAGAGCTAACTTTTGCACATAGAGTCAAGTCACATCATGGTTACAGACTTCTCTGAGCTCAATTGTCCGAGTGATGGTTCAGTTCTCTGTATTATAGGCCAACCTCACTTGTGGATAGAAATTTTAAGTAAAATATTAACAAACTGAATTCATTAACTCAAAAAGATATACCTTCAGTTTATCCCAGGAATGAAAAGCTGGTTTAACTTTTAACAGTCTATTTATGTTATTAACACATTTGGCTCATTAAATGGGAAAAAGCATACAATCACTTCAATAAATGAAGAAAAGATGTAGTCATAAAAAGATCTTTATGACAGTTTTAAAAAATCAACCTAGTAGATGGGAATTTCCTTAGTAGAAAGACAATTGCACACACCCACAAATAGTAGATGTAAGCAAAAAGTTACAGTATATGAACCTCCTAAAATGTTCTCATCTATAAAAGCAATGAGAAAACTGGGTGAGTGGGGAATGATCAGAATCAACTTTTTCCAAATTCTAAAAATTGACCAAAAGCTTACAATAATTCAGGGATGTTTATTAAATAAACAACAACAACAACAAATGGCTGAATCCCAGTAAGAACAGTGAGCGTTAAGGTATTTTAATCTGCTCTCTTCCCATTCTACAGTCTCTAGCCTCTCTGTTGCTTTTAAAACCAGAAGTCCACAATCAAGGTGAAAACCAGCAGCCTGGCAGCCACTGAAGGAGCAGGAAGGGTTGGGACTCCTGTAAAACCTCATTCCCAGAGAGCTCTCCTTATTTGATCTGATGGTGGCTCCTTGAAAGACCTCACCTGCAAAGTCATCCTTATTAAACCTGGTTGGAAAATCACACAGTGTAAAAATCTTTCCTCTGGGAGTGTTTCCCAAAAACAATTAGAGGCAGTTAATTAACTTTGCAGCTCTATAAGGTATGGATAACAGTGCTCTTAACATTTTTCTGTCAAATCAATCAAGAAGAGAAGAGGGCTGCCATGGAATAAGAGATAGGTAGGGGCTACAGGTGGGCTGTGGCTCTGGAGGGCCTATTCCACAGATGTCTTTCCATTCCAGTTCCCAGGCAGCAGGAGCAGACCCTTTCTTGGCTGTGCTATTTTCTGGCAGAGGACAGAAATACAGAGCAGAAGGGTTTTTTTTTTTTTGAAAAAACGAAAACAAAAACACTAGTTTGTGACATCTCTATGCTTACAATCTTCAAGGATAAACCCTTTAGAGGGCCTCAGGATTACTATCAATGCCTGCGTGACTTGGCTTCTGTGGATTTCTCTTGTCTAATTTCTAGCCTGGCCCCTTCCTTTGCAGCAAGTGCTGCAACCTTCCTAAAATACTTGCAGTTCCCCAAACTCACTCAGTGCCTTTTCTCGGGCTATTACACTTCCTGGAATCTCCCCTCCCCCTCCTAACAAACTCCTACTCATTTGTCAAGATTCAAACTAATTGTTGCTTCTCTAAAGCCCCCAAACCCCTTCTTAGGCATGAGTCTCTCCCCACACATCACCTCTTTCCATCTGCTTGGGATGGAGATGATTATTACAGAGAAGACTTGAAAATTATCATCAGGGAAGCCCAGAAAATTTACATTTCCCCATATTTTCTTCAGTCTTGGAAGACCAAGAGAGGGAAGTGGTGAACCCAAGGTCATGTAACAAATTACCAGCAGAGTTGAGGCTGAAAGCCCAAAGTGGTTTCTCCTTACTTTGGGATTTGCTGATGCCCACTAGGCCCTCTCTTGGGCTTGACCTTATTTTATGTTCATAGAAGTCTCCTGGATTCTCCCAAACCTCAGATCACTGAATTTTGCACGGTCTGCTGAGATGGCAACATTGAAGATCTTACTGGCTCTTAGGGAAAGCCCTGGAATAAACATGTTTGGTGTCCTTGCTTAGACTTAAGACCTGGAACCACACACAATGGGAACCTCTAGAAGACTGCATGATATGAGGGAGAAAGGATACCCTTTGAAACCAGACAGTCCTAGATGTGAGTTCCAAATCCACCAGTTTTAGAACTTCAGGAAAGGTAAACTTTTTAGTCTCAGTTCCCTGGTGTTAAAAAAAAGTAGATAATCTTTTTACCGGGATTAAATAAGACAACCTCAATAAATTATCCAGAACAAGATCTTAGCCTAAGTTTCTCCAAATGTAAAGTAAGAAGGAATTGATTACATGATCTCTGTGCCCCCCAATAACACCTTCTTTCTATTCTTGCTTTTATGAATTTTTCATTCATGTCTGTGGACTCCACACAAAAACTGTCATGGGTGTGGCTTACACAACAGAGATTTGACTCTCAGAGGAAGTGAAGAGGGTCTGGGAGGCACCTGTGGAAATGCAAATTTGGTGACCTCCCTGGGTCTGATGATTTCCAACATGCCACTGAGGTATAATTTCAGAGATGATGTGGAGAGGAGAGGCCAGCCCTTCCTCAAAGAATGGTTGTAATTAGTGTGTTCATTCTATGTATGGCAGGTGTTGTTAGATTGGGGAAACATAAATATAGAGCAAACTCAGTTAAGGGATGGGTGCACTGACCCTGGAGACCTGATTTCTGGTCATGGCTTGACAGAAACTAGCCATGTGGCTTTTGGCAAGTCCCTCAAAGGTGTTAACCTCTAAACCTCAGCTTTCTGAGAGTGAGATAAGGGAATTGGAAAGGCTTCTAAGGTTTTTTTTCATTTTGTTTGTTGCTGTTTTTTTTTTTCCAGATTATACCTCTCCTCTGACATTCATGTATCCCCTGGAAGTCTCCATCTGGATGAACCATAACCACTTCAACTGAACATATCCTGAGCAAACAGAGTAATTCATGCTTTTGATCCAAATTTTGTCCAAAAGTTATTTCCACCTCCTATACTTCCTATCTCAGAGAATGACTTTGTTCTATATGCTTAGAAACTACACCATAAGTCTAAGGCCACTTTAGAGGCCCTTCTCCTTTACACCCCACATCCTATCAGTTGCCAAACCCCACCAAATCCAGCTTTAAAATAATTCTCCAATGGACCTCCTTCTCCCCTACCTCATTGCCACTTCTTAGTGGAGACCATTATTTCTCCTAATCATCTCCCAGCCTCTAGTTTTACCTAAATTTCTCCAACACTATGGCCAAAGTAATCTTTCTAAATAGTAATATGACCTGGTCACTCACCAACTTAAAATTTTTGGTGCCTCCCACCAAGAGGATGAAAGACTTTCCAAGCATGTATTTACCAGGCTCCTCAGTCCATGGAATTTTCCAGGCAAGAGTACTGGAGTGGGTTGCCATTTCCTTCTCCAATGTGAAAAGGAGTTTTGATCAGGTTGGAAAGCCTAGGTTCACTAGATCAAGTATCACTAGGAATAAATGAAAGAACAGAAAAATAAGAAGAGGAGGGAAGTAGCAAACACTGAGTATCCATGCTATATCAAATACTGTGCTTTATATACCCTATGTTGTTTCAACATTCAAAAAATATATGAGATATCTTAGGTCAGGTCTTCCCAGCATAGACTGAGATGGAGATGTGTGTGCAGGAAGTTTACTGGGGGTACTTGTGGAATCTACACCTGTGGAAAGCAAGGAATGCAGAACTGAGCAGACAGAGAAGTTGAACTCTGGATGCACTTATTGCATAAAGCCTCAGCTGACTCTGTGAGGAGCTCTGGAGCTGGGATGCTCCTCAAGGGCTGCTCTACATTGAGGCAAAGAGATGGGACTTCTATATTCATTGACCAACTGACCAGTTAGATGTGGGTGGCCCTCAGGGAAGGAACTTGCTAAAGGCAGTGCCTAGAGAGGGACTCATCTGAGCGCTGTCAACAACTAATGCTTCCAGCAACTGGGGAATGACTGCTTTGGTTCTGAGGAGATCTGAGCAGCATATCACGGTATCCACTGGGTAAGTTGTGGTGCATTATTTTATAGGTAGAAAATCTGCATTCCATCAATAATGTGACTTATCCTAGAGGTTATACAAGTTGTAAGTGAAACTTCTGTGGCTCAAGTTTGTATTTTTCTGATTCCTACCTATACTCTTCTAATTTGGAAAAAAATTTCGTTAGTGTAAAGTCAAACTTGAACCCTCAGATACCTGAATGGTAGTATAAGCTGTCACACACATTAATCCTTTGAGGAAAAATTAGAGAAATAGTGAGGTCAGGTATTGAAAGTCTTAGATACAAATATCATTTGACATCATTTATATGTGGAATCTAAAAAAAAAAAATGATACAAATGAACTTATTTACAAAACATAAACAGACTCACAGACTTTGAAAACAAGTGTATGGTTACCAAAGGGGAAACTTGGGGTGACAGGATAAATTAGGAGTTCAGGACTGCTATACACACACTAGTATACATAGGATAGAAAATCAACAAGGGACTATTGTATAGCACAGGGAACTCTACTCAATATTCTGCACTAACCTATATGGGAAAGAATCTGAAAAATAATAGATATATGTGTATGTGTAACTGAATTGCTTCGCTGTATACTTGAAACTAGCACATTGTAAATCAACTATAGTAAGTTCCCTACATACCAAAGAGTTCCATCCCAAGAGTGCATTCATAAGTTCAACTCATTATTAAGTCCAACAAAGTTAGCCTAGGTATCCAACTAACACAATCAGCTATATAGAACTGTACAGTAATAGGTTTATATCACTTTCCACACAAATATTACATTTTAAAAAAACACAAAAAATTAGCATTTTTAATCTTACAGTAAAATACCTTGAAAAGTACAGTACACAGTACAACAGCCGGCATACAGGGACATGTTCACATCTTTGAAAGTTTACAACTTGAAGGTTTGTATGTAGAGGGACTTATTGTATACCCCAATATAAAGTAAAAATTAAACTGAAAAAAAAACGGAAGTCCTAGAGATTACTGAGAAAAGACAGAGTAAGAATCAGGACCTATGGAGCCTCAATGTGAAATTGAGGACAAGGCAAGCAGGATCATGCTTATGGCAGGACCAGAATGGGTCTGTAGAAAACTGGCAGCTGAAAAATCCAGCAAAGCAGCAATCACAAACCTGGACCAGTGGCCAGAAACGTCCTGAGAGCTAGAGAGCTCAGAGAGCTAATAGGAGAAGGACAGAGGGAGGGGGAGAAAGAGGGAGCCTAAGGTCAAAAAGGAGGCAGTTCTGAAGAAGAGGACAGGAAATGCTAAGGAAGTCAAAAGTCATAGATACTTGCAGATATATACATAGAATACAGGGTGCAGAGCCCAGAAAGAATGCGATAGAATGAGGGCACCGGGGTCATAGCTGTTCTCCCCTGATCTCTCATTACATGACCTTCTTGTCCCTAGACATTAAAGGGATTTGATAATGGCTTTGATAGGAAGCATGTATTCCAGGCCAGTAGGAGCAGGAGGTAGGAGAACTTATCATTCAAGTGCTGTGCTTGCTACTTATTTACTGTGTGACCTCGGGCAAATTATTTAACTCTCTAAGCTTCATTTCTTCATGTGTAAACTGGGGATAATAACTGTCATGTCCAGGCCTGGTGCAGAGTTCATGAGAGAAATAAGCTGTTTCTATTTTAGAATTCTCATATTCTTCCATGCCCATGACCTAACACACCTGTGTGGACAAACCAAATTTAGAACCCAGGCTCTTAAGGTAGATTCTTATATTTTAGAGAGTTTAGTAAATAACACGGGAAGCAACATGATTGCCTGCCTTTCTCCCAGGTTTCTGCCCTCGTGTGGAAGTCTCCCAGGAGGAAGAGTGGACACTCTGAGATTTAGGGGGAAGATCTGCAGACACCCTTGCTGGAGGCTCTAGCTGGTGGGAGATTTGAGGACAGCTGGGGCTCAGGTTGCCTGAGCAAGTAGGACTTAATATTCTAGCCACTTGGGGCCCAATGAGACCAAGATTCAGCATTTAATGTCCTGCTTCTGTCATCAGAGCTATGAAGCATCCTTCTTAAAGATGAACAGTGAACAGTGAAGTCACTCAGTCATGTCCGACTCTTTGCGACCCCCTGGACTGTAACCCACCAGGCTCCTCCATCCATGGAATTCTCCAGGCAAGAATACTGGAGTGGGTAGCCATTCCATTCTCCAGGGGTTCTTCCTGACCCAGGGGTCGAACCCTGGTCTCCCGCATTGCAGGCAGACGCTTTAACCTCTGAGCCACCAGGGAAGCTCCTAGGACAACGTAAATAGAGGCTTCCTCTTTGCAAGAGATGTAAGAGAAGCAAGTTTGATCCCTGGATCAGAAAGATTTCCTGAAGGAGGAAATGGTAACTCACTCCAGTATTCTTGCCTAGAGATTCCCATGAACAGAGGAGCCTGGTGGGCTACAGTCCATAGGATCGCAAGGAGCTGGACATGACTGAAGTCACTTAGCACACTTTTTTTAGAGGCCTCCTCTCAGTTGATTTATTTATGCCCAGGAAAATGTCATACGATGGGAACTGCTCCTTATTGTTTTAATTCTGTTGTCTTGCTAAACAACACAAAGTTTAGAAACAGCAAAACTAAACAAGGAAATCTCTTTCTCTGGTTACAGTCTATAATTTTTTTACCTCATAGAATACCTTCTAAAACTAAGCAATTTAAACAGTCTCATGATCTTCCTTTGCTCTCTTTTCAAGGCAAGATGATTAACATAATATTCTTTTTTTTTCATCCTAATATTTCTTTTCCGTGCATGTGGAACCTCAGTTCCCTGACCAGGGATGGAACCCATGCTCCCTGTAGTGGAGCTCTGTGACAACCTAGACGGGTGGGATGGGGATGGGTGGGAGGGAGGCTTAAGAGGGACGGGATATATAGACACAGCTGATTCTCACTGTTGTATAGCAGAAACCAGCACAACTTTACTAAGCAATTATCCACCAATTATTTTTTAAAAAAGAATACATTATCTTCACACAGAGGAAATAAAGAAGCCTGTGTTCATAAACTAAGCAACAGATATAGCAATACATTTTTATGTATTATGTTAAATTTTAAAAAGCAAAAGTGTGTGCATACCTGTCATTTTAGTTACATGTGTGCTTATAGAATGAGCAGCCCACTGCAGCAAGAAAATACTTCACTTAAGCCACTGCACAGTAAGGAGTATTGCTTCCATTATCTGCATACTGTGCA
Source organism: Dama dama (assembly GCF_033118175.1). NCBI lineage: Eukaryota > Metazoa > Chordata > Mammalia > Artiodactyla > Cervidae > Dama > Dama dama. The sequence goes on from NC_083700.1 coordinate 10,646,023, forward strand.
TCTGCATCTTGATTGTAATTATTTGGAAGTAGCCCAACTATCAGAGCTTCCCAAGAGGCGCTAGTGGTAACGAACCCACCTGCCAATGCAGGATACATAAGAGATGTGGGTTCGATCCCTGGGTCTGAAAGATCCCCTGGAAGAGGGCATGGCAACCCAGTCCAGTAGCCTTGCCTAGAGAATCCCATGGACAGAGGAGCCTGGAGGGCTACAGCCCATAGGGTCACAAAGTGTTGGGCATGACTGAAGTGACTTAGCACACATGCACACAGCTCAACTATCAGATGTTTACTTACGATGATACCCAAAGGCATTTTTAATTGAAATCTCATAATACAGCAAAAGAATGAGTTGAGGTGACCAAACCCACACTACAGGATGAGAATAAGACCCCTATAGGTATTTTATACAGTTACAGTAAATAATAAATGCAGTTATTATACTGTGTGATTTTGATATTGACTTCAAATCCTCTCACACTCGAGTTTTGCAAAACTGTATCAGGTGTAGCTAAGGGTTCAGTTCATATTTTCATCCTGTTTTAAATTTTCTGTTCTGATTCATATTTTATTTTATTGTTCCTATTCTGTTTTATACACTGATATTTTTCTTGATCAAATGTGATAGTCTGTTCTGAGAATTTTTGATTGCCTTATAACAGGGCTTTTAAATATTGATTGCAGAAGATTTATCTTTCTGTCTTCAATTGCTAAACGTTCTTAATGGTTCATCACATGCTTTGTCTCTAACTTATGCTGGAAATTTACCATCGGTCTTATGAAGAAGCCCAGGAATGATGTTCCTTTCCTGAGGGCGTGAAGCAGTCCGTCCCAGGTCTCTGAGGATGGTCCCTGGTCTTGACCACAGGTCATACTCACTGTGCCTCACCTGCTGCAGCTATTTGAGGTTCATCATTTAATCACTTATACCTACTTTCAAGAAATAATGAAAATGACAGACGCCAAATGCAAAACGCCCACCAAATACTGCACTGGACACCTTACTTGAATTAGGTCTTTTAGTTCTCCCAACAACCCCATGAGATGGTGGCTCATCTTAACACTGCTACTGATGAAGAAAGAAAGGCTTAGAGAGATTAAATAACTTGCCAAAGTCACATGATTTATAAATAACAGACTAGGGACTTAACCTCAGGTTTGTCTGACTACAGAACTGAGCTTTTTCTTTTAACTTTCTAAAACTTTTTATTTTGTATTGGGGTTTAGCCTACAAATGTGATAGTTTCCGGTGACTGGTAAAGGGACTCAGCTATACAAATACATGTATCCATTCTTCCCCAAACTCCCCTCCTATCCAGGTTGCCAAATAACATTGAGCAGAGTTCCATGTGCTATACAGTAGGTCCTCACTGCTTATCCATTTTAAATATAGTAGTGTGTACATGTTCATCCCAAAGTGAAAGTGTGCAAGTGAAAGTCTCTCAGTCGTGTCAGACTCTTCACAACCCCATGGACTATATAGTCCATGGAATTCTCTAGGTCAGAATATTGGAGTGGGTAGCCTTTCCCTTCTCTAGGGGATCTTCCCAACCCAGGGATCAAATCCAGGTCTCCTGCATTGCAGGCAGATTCTTTACCAGCAGAGTCACAATCGAACTCCCTAGTTATTCCTTCCCCCCAACCTTCCCCAACTCCCTGGCAACCATAAGTTCATTCTCGAAGTCTGTGAGTCTGTTTCTGTTTTGTGAGTAAACTCATTTGTTTCATTTCTTTTTAGATTCCACATATAAGGATATCATACAAAATTTCTCCTTCTCTGACTTATTTCACTCAGTATGACAACTATGTTACTGCAAATGCCAAGCCAAAATTCGGAACCAGTCACTCTAGCACCTTATAAACAAAGATTTAGAGGAGATTTGCAAACTTGAAAAGTTGTGACAAGGCTAGGAAACTATAGAAGATTTTGTTTTCTTTCTTTAAAAATTTTCTTCAATATTGTGCTATATTTGCAATTTTTAAAAGAGGAGACAGAATCCTAATATTTAAAAACTCCACTTCCTAAATATTCTGCTTTTAACTAGTAGTGATATCTGATAAAATAATTCAAGCAAGTAGTTGATAATTAAATGTGTTAGTCCTCATACAATCACGTGAAAAAAGAACGTTTGGCATCATTATATTTTAACCCAGTGGAATGGTTTTCTCAGGGTTAGTGTTGGAGCAAGCAAGTGGATGGAGAAGAGGAAGCTACTAAACTTCCTCTACCATCCTTCATCTGGGGCCGTCCACATAATTCATTGCGCTCTCCAGTGGCCCCAGCTAGAGTCTTCACTGAAGCTTTCTAGTCTATAGCTCATTGTTGGTTTTTTGTTTTGTTTGCTGCCTCTAAGAGCCCTTCTTTTATTGGGAAATAAATACAGTCAAACAGGTGGGTCAGCCAACATATGTAGTTCTAGGGGCTACATATGTAAGAGGAAAGAAACTGACTTTCTCAGAACTCAGCTAGTATCCTAACTTCTCCCTTCTCCCTGGACTCGATTCAAGTCAGTCCACTTCACTGGCATGATGACACAGGATTCCCTGTTCTGGGCTGCATACATGGCCCATTAGCATCTCAGACAATCATTAAATGACCTCACAGAAGGTGCAGTGCTCCTTCCCCAGCTCTGTCTCTCAGGGAAGCCACGGTGGTTGGAGACTGGATCTATTCAGAGAGAAAGGAGCATTTTGCTCCCTGCCAACTTTTGCAGGAGAAGTGCTCAGTAAATGTACCAAAGATCCTTCCAGAATGACTGAAATGAGGCCTTGGATTGAGCTTTGTATAGAGGGAAGAATAAGGCTGACAGTGATTATTCAGGGTTTCTAGAGTACTTCACAAATTATAGTCATATTTATCTCTCTTGTCTAAGAAGGTAGATCAGGGACTTCCCTGGTCGTCCAGTGGTTAAGAATTCACCTTCCAATGCAGGGGATGTGGGTTCAACCCCTGATCAGGGAGCCAAGATCCCACATGCTGCAGGGCAACTAAGCCTGCATGCCATAACTACTGAGCTATGTGCTTGCCCATGAGCTGCAACGAAGAGCAGAGTGTCACAAGGAAGGCCCAGTGCAGCAAAAGATAGAGAGAGAGAGAAGCTGGATCAGAGTTATGGGAGGCAGTTTTTGGTGCACAAGAAAAGGTTTGAGGCTGGTGCCTCAACAGCCACTGTTACTGGTTCCTGAGGCTTGTTCCTTCCTAGAAGGTGTGGGCTGATAAGGGCATTTCCCTCTTTTTGGTGGCTTATGCCTGTAGAAAGCAAGCTAGCAAACCACATGGCTGCCATGTAGGGCAATTTGGGGGACATTAAGGAGTACCCCCACCCTACCAAGAATGCTTCTCAAAGAGCTGCGGAGACTTCAGGGACATGAGAAGTTCAGGGTCAAGTTCCAAAAAGGTCTCAGAAAAGGAGAGATCTCCACGCATTGGCTCTGAGGTCTGGAAGGATGGCTAAAGCATCAGGGAAGTGAGAAGTGTTCGGAGAGAAAATCTTCAGATTACATATGCTCATAGATCTCTCTCCTCAACATCCAGGCTCCAGTGATCTGAACCAGATCTGAACTCTAGAGAAGGCACTGATGTGGGAAATCTGGTAAAAACCCTTGAAGTGGGCAATCTGAGTAGCACAGATCAGGTAAGGGTCAGAAGGCGCTGCCAGTGGGCATCATCACAGCTGTTCTGGGCTACATACCCAGCTTCCCCTCCTTGAGCCTGGGCACATCAATCTGCTCAGGAAGGTAACTTCCTGAGTTCTCAGGGGAAAGATGCTGGATAAAACCTGGGTCTAGATCTGAGTGACAGCCACCTCATAGTCTCGTTTTCGCCCCCGTCTCCCCTCAACCCTACACCCCCAGGCTGTGGCAGGGCTGTTTGGTACACTGGTCTGCTCAGCCTCCATATCAGACACCTGTCCCCATTGAGCTTCCTCATCTCACCCCACAGGGCGGACCCCAGGGTGTTTTTCCCAGTGCTTTCCCCAGGCCAGTTTTAGACTCTGCAATCAGGTCTCCTAGGAGATGTTTCAGAGTTTGGGGGAATTTCATACTTTCATTTTGCTTTTGTGGGGTTTTTGTTTATTTGTTTTTTTTTTTTTTTTACTTATCCAGATAAATGAACTCATCATGGGCTCCGAGTGGCCAGGTGGTCTGGACTGCTTCGCAGTGACCCTTCCTGCGGGGCTGGTTTATATTATAGGGACCTCTGATCAGAGACCAGAGAATGGTCATTGGCTGGGAAGTTGGAATGCTCAGGGGCAGTCCAGAGCCAGGAACCTTCAGGCAGGTCACTTTGCCATCTCTCACCTTAAAGTGTCAGAAGAGAGAGTAGCAAGTCTCGGGGGGATATTTACACCATCCTAATTAAGAGCAGGAGATGACCTCATGTGCAGCCCACCTGAGATTGTTTGCAGAGGGTTTTTTTTTTCCACAGACACATGGTCCCCCTTGCTCTCAGGGAGGGGCTCCACTTAGGCAAAGGGAAGGAAGTAGTGCTTTGTGACAAGAGATGAATGTGTGGGGCAGAAATTGTACTCATCCAGATGCTCCTGTTGCCTATGCTTGTCTCTGTGCCAAATGGAATGTTCCATGGATAATGGGCTATTGATCAACACAAGCATGAAGATTGATTAGGAATCTTGTCCAGTGTAATGTGAAGGCTTTTGAATATGACTCTGTAAATACAAGGCATTATCACCGGTCTATCTTTTGTTGTTGATCTGTCAGAGTCTGTTCTTTATAGCTGACGAAGCAGCTTGGTGTACCAAGTTAATAACTGCAAACCTCAGGTTAGTCACCTTGCCCCTTAGGTTTTAAAATAGTTTCCTGTGACAGCTGTAACAAAGCAGCTATAACAAATTACCACAAACTTGATGGCTTAACTATAGGATTTTGTGGATATTCTTTATCAAATTGAGAAATTCCCCTTCCCCCATTTCTAGCTGGTCGAGAGTTTTTATCATGAAAACCTGTTCAATTTTGTCAAATGTTTTTCTGCATCCATTAATGTGATCATGTGAGTCTTTTTCTTTAGCCTGTTGATATGATGGATTAATTGATTTTCGCATGTTAAACCAGTCTTGCATACCTGGGATAAATCCTATTTTGTTGGAAGTATATAGGTTTTTTTTTCCTCCTTGTAGTTCTAACAGTTTTTGCCTCATTATTTGAGCTCTGTTGTTAGGTGCATACATGTTAAGGATTGTTATGCCTTTGTGGAGACTTCTTTGTCATTATGTAATACTCCTCTATTCCTCATAGCTTTCCTTACTTTGATGGCTTGCCTGTCAGAAATTAATGTAGCCACATCTGCTTTCTTTTGATTAGTATTAATTTGTTTTCTTTTCCCATTCACTTTTAATTTTTTTATGTGTTTATATTTAAAGTGGGTTTCTTGAAGACATATAGTTAAGTCTTGCTTTGGGATGCACTCTGACAATCTCTGCCTCTTAATTGGTTCATTTAGACTATTAACATTCAAAGTGTTTACTGATATTGTTGGGGTAATATCTACCATGTTTGTTACTATTTTCTGTTTGTTAACCTCATTCTTTGTTGCGCTTTTTGTCTTCCACTCTTTTTCTGCCTTTTATGGCTTTGATTGAGCTTTTGTAAGATTTCATTTTTTCTCCTTTCTTAGTATGTCAGTTATACTTCTTTTTTTGACTTCTTTTAGTGATTGCCCTAGATTTTGCAATATACATTTGTAACTAATCCAAGCACAGTTTTAAATAATACTATACTGCTTCATGGGTAGTATGAGTACTTAATAGTAGCAAAATAATCCCAATTCCTCCCTCCTGTGACTTGTGCATCATTGCTGTCGTTCATTTCAGTTATATATAAGCATATATGCACAAGACATATGCAGAAGCATACACAATTTGGTATATTGTTTATATATTGTTGCTATTATTATTTTGAGCAATGTGTTATCTGTTAGATCAATTAAGAATAAAAGGAATAAAAGCTTCTATTTTTACCTTCACTTATCCCATCTCTGATGCTCTTCCTCAGGAGATTTGAGTTTCTGACCTTTATTATTTTCCTTCTCTCTAAAGAAATTCTTGTAACATTCCTTACAAGTCAGAACTATGGCAACAAATTCCCTCCATCTTTGTTTGTCTGAACATATCTTTATTTCTTCTTCACTTTTGAAGAATAATTTCACAGGATACAGAAAATTATAAGTTGGTGGTTATAATTATATAATTATATTTATATAATTATAAGTTTTTTCCTCAACACTTTTAAGTGTTTTATTCCATTCTCAATTGTTGCTTGCAGTTAATTCTTTTTAAGTTAAAGAAATGTGAAGATATATAGAAGACATATATTGTGACACTAGTGACTTTATGCCGAATAAAATAAAAGTTTTTAAATACTAGAAAATATTTCCTCAACTTTTTATGCATTTCACAATTAAAACTACAGTCATGACACACTTTTAAGTTTAATCTTTTTCTCACTGTCGTACATCTAGATAATTAACAAAACAATAAATCAAGGGACTTCCCTCATGGTCTGGTGGTTAAGAATGCACCTTGCAATTCAGGAGATGTGGGCTGGATCTCTGGTCAGAATGCTAAGACCCTGCATGCCACAGAGCGACTAACTCCAAGCAACGCAACTACTGCGAGTCCCTACACCACAAGAAAGACCCCGAATGGCGCAACTAAGACCTGATGCAGCCAAATAAATAAATATTCTAAAAACCCAGTGAATCAAAACTCTGATTTATATAGTTTTCCTCTTTTCATGGTATATATGATGTCATTGAATGCAAAGCTGGGAAAAGCCATGTAGCAGCACCCATGATCGGATATTTTGTTCCCATGACAGAGGTACAATAGATATAATGTTCTCAAGAGCATAGAGAATAGTAAAATGTAAAATAAAGAAGAAGTAATGAGTTTTGAGTTTTCAATTCCCTCAGTTTTGGATGTAATTTATATAAATTGTAATTTATATAAATGTAAATTTATATAATTCCATTTTTAATAATATAATGTTTATCAATAACCAGCTCACAAGATTTCTGAAACTTTAACAACCGGCTTTCCGAGAGTTGATATGTGCTGACTTCAGCACATTGCTGGGTAGTGTGGGCAGGATAGCTGGGTGTCAGGCGTTTATGTATGTGGAGAGGGGAATGATGAGAATAAAGAGCACTTTCACTATGTCACCAGCTCTTATTACCCTTATCCTCTTAGGGAGGCCCATTGGAAAGCGACTTTGACCTGTTATGTGGACTTTAAAAATACCTGTTACAGGGGCTTCCCTGGTGGTCCAGGAAGGACCCACCGTGTGGTGCGGGGAACGAGTATGGGGCGATTTCACACTCCAGGGGGCAACTCAGCCCGTGCCCCACAGTGACCGCACCCACATACCTAGAGCACGCGAGCCGCAGCTGCTGAAGCCGGTGCTGCGCGACCAGAGAGGCCGGCACAGCGAGAAGCCGGAGCACCAAGGTTCAGAAGCCCCTGCTCCCGCAGCCAGAGAAAGCCGGAGCCCAGCAATGAAGACCCAGCACAGCCCAAAAAATATCTGTTGCAATTGCATTTCAAAGTTTCCTTGTGAGCCAATAACAGTGTGTTTCATATTTATTGCTTAACTTATGGAAAAGCACAAGACTTTCTGTCAGTTTTAGTCCCTTCTCCTCAACAAAAAGATTAGTTGCAAAAAAAAAAAAAAGATTAGTTGCAAGATCTAAAATAAGGTAGCCCCTCCAAACACAGCATACGGCTCATTAAATTCTACCACAATGTACCCAGCAGGGAAATTGGGTTTCTGCCAGCTGACCCACCCTTGCCCACCTCCATCTCTCTGTGATTTTGGCACCAGGACCTGACTGCATGGAGAGATGTTCTCTGAAATTATGGAACAAATCAGAAGTAAAATGTCCATCATCCTTGCACAGGGCTCACGCTAATCTCCTCTGTATCATTCCAACTTTATTTACAGGGGAACAGTGGGGAAACAGATGCAGGGAATAGACATATGGACATGAGGAGAGGGGAGGAGAGGATGAGATATATGGAAAGAGAAACATGGAAACTTCTATTACCATATGTAAAATAGATAGCCAACGGGAATTTGCTGTGTGGCTCAGGAAAGTCAGATAGGGTCTCTGTATCAACCTAGAGGGGTGGGGTGGGGAGGGAGACGGGAGGGAGGTTCAAAAGGGAGCGGGTATATGTATACCTATGGCTGATTCATGTTGAGGTTTGACAGAAAACAACACAATTCTGTAAAGCAATTATCTTTCAACAAAAATAAATTAATTTTTTTAAAAAGTCAATCATCCAAGTACAACTTGAACGTACCCATCCAAATTTGGGGTAGCCTGACACAACTACATCTTTTCTTTGCACTCTAATAAGAGTTACCAGACAGAACCACTCAGAGAGGCTTGACATCCCTTTCCCGGAGACAGCTGAGAAAGGGAGGGGGTGGGGGGTGGGGGGGACATCTCTGCCAAGGCTGGGGGTTTGACCGAGGTGATTACACAGATCCCTTCCCGGCTCTTGCAGTGTAAGCACCTGACTCTGACTTCTTGGGAAGAGCAGAGTGACTTCAGGCTTGAGAGAGATGACCAATCCTCGAGGCACAGGCAGAAAAAGCCCCAGTGAGACAGGAAGCCTGCTGGTTTCTGATGCATAAACTAGACAGTAGAGGCAGCACTTGGCTGACGCGGAGCTCTCTCTGCTCCGGCTGGTGTCTGAGAGCAGTGGCCCGGCTCTCACCACACTCCCTTCCTTATCCTCACTGGCTGATGGATCCCAAAGGGCGCCTCTCCTTGAATGTCCTGCTGTTTTTCTCTCTGATTTTTGAGCTGAGCTGCAGAACAGGTAAGTGTTCATCTGTTTGAGGGCTTGGGTCCTAGGATTACCTACCAGGAATCAGCTATAGCCACCTAGACAAAGAGAGAACTCAGCGGCCAGGGGTTGTTATTTGGCTGTGGGTAGGAGGCAGGGGGGTAGGGGGAGGGCTGTGATCTGCTGCCTCTTCCTCAGAGACTGAGTTCCTCCTGCCTCTGTCGAAGAGGAAGGAAGATTTTGAGTTACTGGGCTCCTGGGTCCGAGCCTCAGCCCCGCCAATCCTAGTTTCCAAGGAAACCATGAGTTCCAGTCCAAGACACCGGTCACATTCTAGACCGGCCTCTCTGGCCGAGAGGCTGCAGTCAAAGTCCTGGCTGAGTGGTTGGTTTTGTGTGAGTATCCTTCTGGCAAAGACCCAGGCTAAGGGAATGAGCTGGAGGGAGGGAGCTCTGGGAGAAAATTACTCCTACAACCCTGTCCTGGATGGGGATTTTATCCTTCTGGCAAAGACCCAGGCTAAGGGAATGAGCTGGAGGGAGGGAGCTCTGGGGGAAAATTACTCCTACAACTCTGTCCTGGATGGGATCTTCACACACACAAGCAGACAAACCAAAAACATGGTCCACCTACAAGAAAGGGCTGTAGCGGGAAGACAGGGTCAAAGTGAAAACCCCAGGCAATGGTTGGGAACCGATAGTGGCCAGTGTGGTTGTGCTGCTGGCTACTTTCCTGGAAGTAGCGTTCCAAGGCAGCAAGAGGGGAAGAGGCCAGGATTTTTGGAGCCCGGGGCTGGTTACAGTTAGTGAGAAATGCAAAGCGGGAATGCTCAGAGTCAGGGTAGCTCCAGTGTAGAGCCGAAGTGTTTGGAAACGGACTCTGCTACTATCTGTCTGGTTTGCTGGCATTCTCTGTTTAGTAGTTTTGTGAACTACTCTGTTTAGAGATTTGAGAAAAGGTGTTTGGGAAAGAAAAAGCCAAGCAAGGAGCAAATTTTGGGCTCACTAAGGAGTGGATGAGCATCTCCTTTCTGCTTAAATGCCTTCAGACTTTGTTTAGACTGTGGGAGGCAGCCTAAAGTGGAAGCGGCATTAGGGAAAGAGGGAAAATCCTGAGGCTCTGGATGTTTTGTTCTTGGGGTTTTCAAGACCGCAAATCCATTGTGGACTTCTCCAGGAGAAGCCCAGAGATATGCTGAGGTTATCTGAGGGGCTGCACTTGAGATTGGTCTGGTGACAGATTCCCAGATGAATAGCTCTTCCTTGGCCCTGCATTTCCTCAGAATCAGACAGACTGATGGCTCTTGCTGCCAGGGTCTCAGAGAGCAGTGATTGAACTCAGAGCTCAGAAAGCCATATGGAACTACTTTAAGCCGTAATAAGGAGATGGCTCAGATGATAAAGAACCTGCCTGCAATGCAGGAGACCCAGCTTTGATCCCTGGGTCAGGAAGATCTCCTGGAGAAGAAAATGGTGATACACTCTAGTATTCTTGCCTGGAGAATTCTATGGACAGTGGAGCCTGGCAAGCTACAGTCCACAGGTTCGCAAAGAGTTAGACATGACTGAGTGACTAACACTTCATTTCAGGAAGAGTCAAACCTTCCTGGGGGCACTCCATTCACAACTCCACCATTTTTGGAATACTTTCTGGTGACTATCAGGAGTGATGGGTTTGAACAGTGAGCTGAACTTTTCTATCCCTGTGCTGACTTGCCTTCTGGTCAGCCTGGCATCTCAGGTTCTGCTGACAGCTGCTGCAGGCAAAGTTTTGGAGGTCACTGGTTAGTAAGAAACAGCCCAGCCCTTTAAAGGCGTGTCTATCCAATCAGCAGTGTTCATCTTTCTTACGACTGTCTTCTCTGAAATATGTACAAAAATTTTACTGTTTTTATTTTTAAACATGCACTCTCTTGTGAAACCCCAATAAAATCCAGACAGAAATGCTTTGCAAATGGGACAGGTCAACCATGACAGATTTACCCAACCAAGAAGCCCAATTCTTGTAAAATTAGTACCCAACTCCCTTCCCATCTCTACTCAGCTCACCTTCCAATTCCCAGTCAAAACTGTAAAAATCAAAAAGTTCACATGTCCCCTCCCCCAATGAACTGAATTCTCCATTTCCCCCAGTGATACATTTTTTAATAGGCTTCACTTTTTCAGAGCAGTTTTGGATTCACAGCAAAATGATTGAAAAGTACAGAAATTTCCCAGGGCCCCCACATACACATAGCCTCTTCCATTATCAATATCTCCCACCAGAGTGGTACATCTGTTACAACTGATGAATCTATCCCAGTAGGATTTTTTATTCCTTCATTCAGGTCCTCCCCACTTCCTTCACACACATAAGGGGAGAAGTGAGGGGCAAGTTGGGGGAGGGGTTCTAGACTTTGCCCAATCTTGTGTATTCGCTGTCCCATTCTACCCCAATATTTAGATCTAGGCATTTTTATTTCTCAAAAGTTTTAATACTGTGACATAACGCCACTGACTTCCCTATCTCTGGTGTTAGACTGGAAATCAGAACTTCAGGGCTATTTGGTTTTATCCATAGATTGGCTTTGGACAATCCCATTCAGCAACTATCTGTTAAAGACGCATGGTATGACTGGCACTAGGTGACATGTGGGATAAAATGAACAACCACAGCCTCTGCCCAGAACTTGGCACAGAATCTGGCACATGAGAGCCCTTCTACAAGTGTTTGTTGAATGATTAATAACAGTATGTACAGAATTTTCTTGCTATATATCAAACACTGTTGTAAGTGCTTTATGTGTATTATTCATTTAATTATACCAACTCTATTAGTTGGTATTGCTACATTATGATTTTATAAAAGAAGAAAAAGAGGCATAGAGTAGTTAGTAATCTCTCCTTAATCACACAGCTTGACTCCAGAGGCCTCAAGGAATGAAACTGGATAAGCTTATGTTTTAGGGAGGAGAATCCTAAAATTTGTATCTAGGTCCCATGGTAAAAATTAGATTGTGCTGTCTATAATTGAAGCATATGAGTTGATTTTAATTGAATTGAAATTAAATATAGGAATTCACAAAAGGTGAGAGAAGTTGGCTAAATCAGAGAAGGAAGTAGAAGGCATATGGAAGTATTTGATCTAGGATTTGGAAAGTAGATAGAAACATCTTTCATCATGTGGTTTTTTTTATTTAATTTTTTGTTAACTAGTTTGTTCATGGAGGAGTATCCTACGTAGGTCTATAAAATTTCAACAGTATGAAAGGGTATTGAAGAGAGATTTGTTTCCCTGTTACAGTGGTGAGCAAAACAGATGCAGACCCTACTCTTAGAAGCTTGTAATTGCATAAGGATAAAAGGCATTGAATGAGAGTTAAAAGTGTGATGGGTGATATGAAAGGAGTGACCCAAAGCGCACTGGTAGCACACGGCAGAGAAACCGTATCACAGCCAGGGGCCAGATGTAGAGGCCTGGAGGATGAGAGTTAGCCAGGCAAATATAGGGCAGTGACAGGCTTTCAGGCTGGGGAATGGTAAGCGCAAATATTCTAAGATGGAAAGACCCAGCAACATCAGAGAATGGGACTAGAAGGACACCTGGTAGGACTTCAATTTAAGAAGGAGACTAAGACACATTATCTTTTCTTCGTTAGCCCAGATTTCCCATAAGAATTATGAGGGCTCTGAATCCTCCTTGAAAGAAATGGTGTAGCAAGATGCCCAGTGTCAGGGCTGCCCCCCCCGCCCCCGCCAAAAAGGTTATCATTAGGTAGAGTCCCACCTTATGAAAGGGTTGGCTAAATGCTACTAATTTCAGGAAAATATCCATGGGCTCATGTGAATCACTCTACTTTCTAAGTAGAATTGCCCTGGAAGGAAAGTGAGTTGGTGTTAACAGCTGCAAATGTTTCCTCCAGACTCTTTTAGTAAACAGGGTCTGACTGAATCACAAACCCACTGGAAAACACTCATCAGGCAGTAGGATGTTTCAGGAGCTGGTACTCTACTTGAAGGGTTTTATGAACCACTTTAAAGTCCCCACTTGTTTTTCCACTCTTGCTCAGGTGTCAGTGAGGTCACACACACCCCGCTACAGACCCAGCCACTCACACACTCAGTTGTTACATCATCATTCTTTATGTGGGTTGTGGCATGTGAGGGTCTGTTCTTAATGAAGTTTTGATTCCATTCCCCGTGACCAAGTCTGCTTAAACCACTCATCCTGTCATTCTCATCTGCCCTCTCTTTCTTTCCCTCTTCTTTTCTTTAAAAAGAAATTTTTAAATTTTTTTCTTTTTTTGGCTACTTTGCCCCATCCTCTGTCTCCTCTTCCCCTGACTCCCTTCCATTTCTAAATTCCAGAAACAACCATGGTGAAAACAGTCTGTTGGATTAGGTGGGTGGAAAGGACACACAGGCCACAAGGGAGGGTGGAGGCTTATGGTCTATAAGTGGGTATCATTTGCATTTTTTTCTTCTCCATATCAAAACTGATCTAAAAAAATCAACAGTGTGATGGTAGTTCTCAACCTTGATTTGAAGCTCAGACTCCTTTGAGAAGTGACATTCATGGCTATGCTCCTAGAAAAAAATGTACATATGCTTACCTATATGACTTCTAAATTCAACTTAGGGGGCCTGTATACCATGTGATATTTCTACTTGCATGGATGGTTCTAGTTTTCTGCCATCCCTTTATGGGTAGAAGTTTAGGTTCAGGATTCAAGAAGTACTCTCTTGGGTATTATATGTACCACATTATCTGGACAGCCAGGCATCCATAAGTGCGACTAGAAGGAATTTCAACATGTTCTCTTATATATCTTTGTAAAAATAACAATACCAGCACCAAGAATAGCATTCTTTGTCTAATAAATTAAGCAACTGTTTAATTAGGCACTCTGTTTCAAGAGTTGATTTAATAGCAATATGCAAAAGAACAAATGCTAATTTTCTTTCCACCATTCCTTAATAGTTATGTGCCAGGAATTCCCTAGCAATCCAGCGGTTAAGACTCAGCGTTTTCACTGCTGGGGCTGGGGTTCAATCCCTGGTTGGGGAACTAACATCCCACAAATCACATAGCATAGGAAAAAAACTTACAAGAGCCAACCATTCAAATCCTAATTTTTCTTTTTCCCAACCTTTAAATCTCTAGTCTGATATCAGCAGGGCCCTTTGCAGGATATCAAAGCATTTTGCTATCAAGAACATCTGAATCTGTTTGCCCAAATTTCCAACAACACATCTTAACCACAAGTTAATTGTGCCTTTTCTAGGTATCTGCATTATTTAAGCAGACAGTTTTATTGTACTCTTTTGACTCTCTTATCAACTAGAACAATCTGTGCTCTCTTTGAGTCATGGGCTCCTTCTTTTATGAACATTAGCTTATGATTAAGTTCAGTTATTAAGTTCAGCCACATATGGGTCAAAGCTAAATAAGAGAGATTTTAGTCAGGTAACATGGCTTTCAGCATTCTTAAATTGAACAGATATTTATTTTAAATCTATTGTATGCCAACCACTGCTGTAGGTCCTAGGGAAAAAACAATGAACAACATGAACTTCTTCCTCTTGAGAAGCTGGCATTATAGTAGGGGGGGAGGCAAAAATAAAAATGACCAAATATACAGTATAACATCAGACAGTGGTAAGTGCAGCAAGAAAGGATAGGGTAGGATAGATAGGATCATCAGAGCAGGTTTTTCAGAAAAGATGACTTTTTTGAAATCTTGAATTGAAATTGAAATTGAAATCTTGAATTGAAATCTAAGAGAAAATGAGAGTATGAGCTCTTTAGATACGTAAGAGAAGAGATTTCCAGAAAGAGAGACAACAATAAATGCAAAAGCTATGAGATGAGAATGCTCCGGATGAGTTATGGACCAGCTGGAGCTGGTGTGGCCATAGTGTAGTGAGTGAAGAGTGGACAGGAGATGGAGTCAGAGAGGAACAAGAGACTGGATTATTCAGAATCTTTGAAGCCGTAACAAGGACTACGGGTTTTGTCTCTCTTTGAAGAGAGGCAAAATCTGACATAGTTTTAAAAGATTTCTCTGTCCATTGTATAGATGCAGGAAGATTTGTTGGAAGACAAAAGAAGAGCCAGGTCTGTGATGATGGTGGCAGAAATGAAGAGGGTTGGAAGTTCTCAGATGCCGGATATATTTTGAAGGCAGAGCCAACAGGATTTGCTGATAGATTGAATATGGAATATGAAAGGAAGAAAGGAGGCAAGGGTGATTCCAGTGTTTTGGCCTGGGAATTGTAATGTTGTTTGCAGAAGAGGCTATAGAATCAAGAGTTCATTTGCTAAGTCTAAGATGCCCTTTAGACCTCCAAACACACACTAATAGTAATTGGTGTAGGCAGTTTGGAGTACAGTGAAGGATTTGGATGGGCGATACCTCTCTGGAGGCATTCCAGAAACCTGTCAAACTATGCAACTATTAATAGATAAGTATGGCTGGGAAAGAAAAGAAGTCTGAGTACTGATCCCTGGAATGCTCCAATTTTAGAGGTATTTAAGAGCAGAAGTTTTCAGTCAAGGAGACTGAGAAAGGGCAGCCAATGAAATAGGAAGAAAACCAAGAGAGCATATTGTTCTCTGGGCCAAATGAAGACAGTGTTTCAATGGGGGGATGTGAACTTTCTCAGCACTCTTGGGAAAACAAGATGAAGATGGAGAATTGACTTAGTATCAGGGGATATACAGTGACCTTGACAAGAGTGGTTCCAGTGAGGGGTAAAGGAGAAAGCCTCTCTGAAGTGAGTACAAGGAAAAATAAGTCAGGAGATGAGAACAGAAGGGATAAATACACATTAAAGAACTTTAGGATAAAGGAAAACAGAGAAATGGGGAATTGGCTGGGGATGGACCTGGGATCAGGGTTTTTAAGATAAGGGAAATTACATGTTGGTATGTTGGGTGTTAATAGAAATAACCCACAGTGTACCATAACAATAACAAAATTGATGATGCAAGGTGTGCAGAAGTTGCAGGAGCAAAGCCTTAAAGTGAGTGAGTGCTCCACAACGAGGCTAGCCTTACCCAAGAGCATAAACCATCCATCCAAGTATGTAGGTTGACTTGGTAGTGGGAACAAATGGAAGTTCTCTTTTGTTTCTTTTCCTTTTTCAGTGAAATGAGAGGCAGGTTCATCAACTGAGGTTGTGGGTTTGAGGAGAGAGGAGGTGTTAAAAAGTCAGCAGTAGGATCCCTTACAGTGATTTGAAAGGTTTGGGTTTTTTTTTTTTTTTGGTTCGGCATTTTTGAAAAAGAGAAATAAAATAATTTCTCTCCCTCAACATTATTAAATATCTCAATGGCTTTTTGGAGAGATAAGATTCCGCAGGCTTACCTTCTCCTTGACTCCACATCCCTTAGACTCTTCTCTTTCCTTCTCACTTGAAATGATGCTTCTGTAACCTTGGTCTCTTGGGCTCACAAGCTCAGAATTAGTTTCAGTTACGCTCCTTCCTTCATACTATTTATGAGTAAGTCCCCTATGTATGAACGAGTTAAGTCCCCTATGTGTGATTGAGTTACATTCTGAGAGGGAGCTCGTAAGTCCAATTTGCTCATAAAACCTATTTCTTTGTAGGTCCAACAAAGTTAGCGTAGGTACTCAACTAACATGATCGGCTATATAGTACTGGACTGTACTGGGTTGATGATATTTTTCACACAAATAATGCTTTAAAAACAAACACATAAAAAGCATTTTGAGAAGATCATGTACACACTGCTATATTTAACATGGATAACCAACAAAGTACCTATTGTGTAGCACAGGGAACTCTGCTCAGTGTTATGTGCCAGCCTGGATGGGAGGGGGTTTGAGGGAGAATGGATACATGTATACAGGTGGCTGAGTCCCTTCACTGCTCACCTGAAACTATCACAGCATTGTTAACTGGCTATACCCCAATACAAAAGTTTTTGGTGTTAAAAATAAAAAGAAAATTAAAAGAAAACATGTTTAATCTTACAGTATAGTACCTTGGAAAGTACAATAGCACAACACAGTAAACAGTTGGCATATAAGGGCACGTTCACATCTTTGAAAGTTTGCAACTTGAGTGCTCATATGTAGGGGACTTACAGTATCCAGTGGTGGTGAGAAGTCTGGCTGAGGAATTAATCTAGTTACTAGTTATATGACTTTAGGCATGTCATTTAACTTCTCTATGCCTTAGGTGCCTTAACTGTAAATCTGAGTTGATAGAATTCCCTCCTAGATCATAGAGACCAAGTATTCTAGTTAGCCTATACAGTTCTATTACAAGACTTCCATTGGGATTTTTTTAATATTGAGAATGTAGTGAGATCCTCATGACAGTCCTTATAAACAACTAAGGATCTGGCAACCCCAGGGATTGGCCAAGAGGAAGAGAGAGATCCTTCAGTCTGTTTTTGAGACATAAGTCTCAAAGGCTTCTATGATAAGATACTTCCCTCTCCTTCTTTCCACAGGTGAGGGCTTGACCAGTTCCACAAAGACGATTCTCGGGCAGCTGGGAAGCAGCGTGCTGTTGCCCCTGGCATCTAAGGAGATAAGCAGGAGCATGAATAAGAGTATCCACATCCTTGTCACAATGGCAGAATCACCCAAAGACACGGTCAAGAAGAAAATAGTGTCCCTAGATCTGCGGAAAGGTGACTCTCCACGTCCTCTGGAGGATGGCTATGAGTTTCATCTGGAAAACCTGAGCCTGAGGATCCTGAAGAGCAAAAAGGAGGATGAAGGCTGGTACTTTATGAGCCTGGAGGAAAATGTTTCAGTCCAGCAGTTTAGCCTGCAGCTGAAGCTCTATGGTAATGATGGTGGCTTCCGCGGCCCACAAGGAACGACATAGTGCCTTGCCTAAGAATTCAAGCTTCTCTCAGAAGCAAAGGGTATACAGAATTGGAAGCAACTTGAAAGACACCTCAGTCTAGGGTTAAACGGTGTTTCAGGCAAAAGTTTTAGAGGTTCACAAATCTTTTGGGGGGGTCCAAATTGCACATTAGAAATAGCTGATTAGCACTAGTTACCTTTACCCCCATTTTCTAAAGGAAAGGAGCCCAGCTGCCTGTATGCTAGAGGGCCTGGAGCCCCAAGAGTCTCAATCTTACAAATAAGATTTTGTTTGAAAAAAGTGGGTTTTTCTTCTGATTTTTAAAAGTTTGAATACCACTGATCAAGCAAAATCTCTCTTTCATAGGCAAGGACACTGAAATCAAGAGATAAGTGGTTTGCATGTGCCTACTCACATCTGCGTAGGTGGTTCACTACACTAGGGGTCCTGGGAGAAGGAGAGCTGAAACTCAGCCCACACACCACTCACCAAGCCCTGCACCCTGGCAGAGGATTGCATCTACCTGGTGGAAGAGGCATAGTTTTCTCACTTAAACAAAGGCCCTGGTTACAAAAAAATCGCCTAGTTGCAGAACTTAAACTAAAACCTAGGTCCGTCTGAATCCAAGGCCAGTGTTTTTTGTTTGTTTTGTTTTTGGTTTTGAGCCTCTTTAGCTGCCAGCCCCTCTTGAATGCATCCAGGATTTATCTCTTCAGTCCCAAAGCTCCTTTGAATTCCCAGGGATCCTGGCAGCCATGTCTGGTGTCCTGCTTCTTCACAGTGATTTTTTTACCTCTGAAGATGGGTCAGGAAGCCCCATACACACATTTCTTTAAAATCCTCAGGTACCACAAGACAGCAATTCCCTCCCCGGCCTTCCCTTGGTATCTTCCCTTCCAATGTCTGCAGAATTCCCACAGCCCTTCACCAACTAACAGGGCTCTCTGATCATTCCAGTAGTGTCCCCAGGGCAAGGCTGCTGTAAGCACAAAGGTTACACATAGGTTTTCTAGAACAGTTCACCGTCTTTGTCACATCTTATCATATTTTATGATCAAATTCTCACCTTAGAAAATATGTTCTCTGCAACCATGGTTTTGTCTCAAGTCAAAGAAAGAGGCTGGATTTTGGAATACTTTCAGATCTCAGCTTGGCTGTTAAAAGTTGAGTGGCATTATGTAAGACACGCTACCTCTCTGGGACTCAGCTTCCTCATCTATAAAATGAGAATAATTAGAACTAGGATAATAATTATTGAGAAAGTTGTTGAAAAGATTAAAGAACATGATGAGTGTGAAATTCTAGTATTCTGCCTGTCCTATAGCAGTTACTAAATAAATAGGACTTTCCCTTTTACCTTGCCAATTTTACATCATTAGAGTGAAAAAGTTTGGTGAGGCCTGTGGCTATCCCAAGTTCAGGCATCCTAAAGCACTTGCCATACACACACACTCACACACACAGAGTACAGGTGAAATCCCACCACTGAAAAGTCATTCTTTTAGATATAGAAGGTAATACTTTAATCAAGGACATTAAAACCCACGGAGAAATTAGCTGAGAGCAAACTCCCCAGATGGAATACAGGAGAGCAACCTAAGTTAGAAACAAGAGGAATGCAAGGGGAGCCCTAACAGTCTTGGTGGGAGGGAACTAAAAGACAATATTTCTCTTCTCTGTTTTATCCCTGGTCCTGGAAAGGAGTATAGAGGGGTAATAGGGGGAGGGAAGTTGCGAAGTAGTAGGTTCCTACTAGAAATATATTACACCACAGATCCATAGGGAGGAAACAATGCTGTTAGTTTGCATTATTTCTAACAAAAAGGTTAAATCACCATTCCAGAGGATTCATTTCAGTGATGGCTCCCTTCCTCCCCCTCTTGACAGAGCAGGTCTCCATTCCTCAAATTAAGGTGTTAAACTCCACCCAGGAAGACGGGAACTGCAGTCTCAAGCTGGCCTGTATGGTGGAGAAAGGGGACCATGTGACTTACAACTGGAGTGAGGAAGCAGGCACCCCCCTGCTGAGTCCCACCAACAGCTCCCACCTCCTGTATCTCACTCTTGGCCCTCAGCATGCCAACAATGTCTACATCTGCACTGTGAGCAACCCCATCAGCAACAGCTCTCAGACCTTCATCCCTTGGTCCAGTTGCAGCTCCAGTTCCCCAGGTAAGTGTCTGAGAGGCAGCTTTTATGCCACATTAATGATATGGACGCAGTCCCCACCTGGACCAATACTCTGCTTCCATAGCCATGGCCTTCACCTTGGGAACAACACTTTGTATTTTCTCTATGGTTTGTAAAAAGCCACCCATGTGCATTCAGTGAGTGGCTACTCTTCATAATGAGCAAGGTGTTGTTATGCTCCATTCATAGTTGAGAAAACTGGTGAGAAATGATGGAACTAGACCCAGAGTGCTGGGTGAACCCTCCCCTCCCCTCCTGCCTTGGCGCCAACCTACAAGGCTGGCGGGGTAAGGGAGTTAGGCGGCAGGTCCTGACTTCCAAGTTCATGTTCCACTAACAGTGGGGCAGTTCTACACCATCAATAAGTATTTATCAGCCACGTGTGCTGTAGGAAATTGGGAACCGATATGACATACAACCTCTGCTGTCCAGATAATACATGAAACATGTGCTCAGTAATGAGAATCAAGATGTAACAAAGGGAAATATTTTATGAAATGGACTGTGACTCCCACAGCAGGTCAGAGGGCCAGGGGAGTCAGGTCTCTGACTAAGACCTAGACTGTGAAGCTTGGGAAGGTGGTAAGTCATATAGCATTTATTGTTGACAAAGCATTTCAACTGTATGATCTCTTTTGTTCCTCACAATGGCCTTATCGGATAAGTGTTGTCATCATCCTCATTTTATTACAAATTAGGAACTTGAAGCTCACAGCCTGTAAGAACCCTTCTCAACTTTTTTCAGGTTATAAATGGTTCAGTTCAGTTCAGTCGCTCAGTCGTGTCTGACTCTTTGCGACCCCATGAATGGCAGCATGCCAGGCCTCCCTGTCCATCACAAACCCCCGGAGTCTACTCAAACTCATGCCCATCGAGTTGGTGATGCCATCCAGCCATCTCATCCTCTGTCGTCCCCTTCTCCTCATGACCCCAATACCTCCCAGTATCAGGGTCTTTTCCAATGAGTCAACTCTTCACATGAGGTGGCCAAAGTATTGGAGTTTCAGCTTCAGCATCAGTCCTTCCAATGAACACCCAGGACTTATCTCCTTCAGGGTGGACTGTTGGATCTCCTTGCAGTCCAAGGGACTCTCAAGAGTCTTCTCCAACACCATAGTTCAAAAGCATCAATTTTTCGGCACTCAGCTTTCTTCACAGTCCAACTCTCACATCCATACATGACCACTGGAAAAACCATAGCCTTGACCAGACGGACCTTTGTTGGTAAAGTAATGTCTCTGCTTTTTAATATGCTGTCTAGGTTGGTCATAACTTTCCTTCCAAGGAGTAAGCATCTTTTAATTTCATGGCTGCAGTCACCATCTGCAGTGATTTTGGAGCCCCCCAAAATAAGTCTGACACTGTTTCCACTGTCTCCCCATCTATTTCCCATGAGGTGATGGAACCAGATGCCATGATCTTAGTTTTCTGAATGTTAAGCTTTAAGCCAACTTTTTCACTCTCCTCTTTCACTTTCATCAAGAGGCTTTTTAGTTTCAGAACCTAAACCTAGATCTTCTGACTAATCTTTCCCTGGAAAGATAAAGTGTCATTATTCTGTTATCAAAAGGAAGGGAGGGCTGATTAAGTAAGCCCATCTCTCCACTTGAGACTGGAAACAGAGCCTGGAATCAGACCACTGAGCCTTTTCACTAAGATCTTGTGTCCATGCCTCAGGTAGGTTCAGGGACAGAAGAACCAGTGTGTTGGACCTGCCATTCATTACCTGTGTCCTGACATTCTTCCTTCTGCACCCACTGAGGGTAAACAGGAATCATTCTAAGGAGACTCTTGCCCACAGTAGACTTGATGTATATTTGGAAGGCTTTTCTAGATAACCAAGGATCTAGGGACAGGGGAATCCAGCCAGGTCATGCCCTTCAGCATAGCATGTCCAGTCAGCAACTTCCCTGAGGTATTTCAGATGGACTGCTGGGGAAATCCACCTGCCTTCTGCATCTAAGAGCTCCTTGGTGAGACTCACTCACTGCAAGTTGCCTCCCCCAGCCACTCACGGCAGAGTCGGCCACCTGTCCACTCACATGAGGTGTCTGGCTGCTTGCCTACCTTGCACATGAACCACATTCAGAGTTTCTCCCCCAGCTATTCAGAACATGCTGTTGGGATCAAGAAAGCAGTCTTTCATGAGTGTAGAGTTTACAGAATGTAAATTCTAGGGGAATCACAGACCCTTCATCCCTGCCTGACCCTGATCTCGGGTACCTGCACCCTGCAACTCCACTCAGAGTCCCCACAGACATTGTGCCCATGCTGAGGGGAATACCAAAGTGCACCATCACAGAGCTACCACCCCGATTCCAACTACTGTCCTCTTTTGCCTGGTTTTCTACAATAGCCTTCTTCCTGGTCTCCCCACTGCCACTCTTGGCCCCCTGCAGTCGATTCTCTACAAGCAGTCAGAACTAACCTTTGAAAACAATACCATGGGGAACATCGTTTTCTGTTTGGATTACTATTGGATCTCAAGTGTCACAGACCAAGCCTGATATATAGCAGAGATCAAACCCTGAGCCTTTGGAGTGGGAGCAACTCCAAGACCCTAGACCAGAGAGCTAACCCTAGGGAGTATCAAATAGTGAGAACTCACAAAAGGAAACCACTTGAATACAAGATCCGGCATCACCCAACCAGCAGTAGCACCCTGTGCAGGTGCTACTAACAACATCTAAACAACAAACAAAACAAAAATACAAACCCAGTCATCAGCAAACAAGATTACTGCCTCACTCAGCCTTGCCCATCAGAGGAAAAACAAACAAACAAACAAAAACTCAGCACAAATCTCATCCTATATGAAGCTTACACAAACCACTGGGCCAAGCTTAGGGAAAGGGAAGTCACTCAGTCGTGTCCGACTCTTTGCGAACCCATGGACTGTAGCCTACCAAGCTCCTCCATCCATGGGATTTTCCAGGCAAGAGTACTGGAGTGGGTTGCCATTTCCTTCTCCAGAGGATCTTCCCAACCCAGGGATCGAACCCAGGTCTCCCCCATTGTAGGCAGACGCTTTTACCATCTGAACCACCAGGGAAGACCAAACTCAGGAGGGCAAAATCAAAAGGAAGAAAGAATTCAACCTTCTTCAAGGAAAGAATTCAACTGTCCTTGAAGCCTAGGAAAAGGAAACCTCAAACACAGTAAGTTAAAAGAAAATAATGAAAAGGCAGAGAAATACTACACAAATGAAGGGACACACTAGAAACACAGAAGTCCAAATAAATGAAGAGGAAATAGGCAAACTACCTGAAAAAGAATTCAGAATAATGATAGTAAAGATGATCAAAAACCTTGAAAACAAAATGGAGAAAATGCAAGAATCAATTAACAAAAACCTAGAAGAATTAAAGAATAAACCTACAGAGACAAACAACACAATTACTGAAATTAAAAATACTCTAGAAGGAATCAATAGCAGAATATCTGAAGCAGAAGAACGAATCAGTGAGCTGGAAGATAAAATGGTAGAAATAACTTCTGAAGAGCAGAATAAAGTAAAAAGAATGAAAAGAACTGAGGACAATCTCAGAGACCTCTGGGACAATATCAAATGCACCAACATTCTAATTATAGGGGTCCCAGAAGAAGAAGAGAAAAAGAAAGGGTATGAGAAAATTTTTGAAGAGATTAGAGTTGAAAATTTCCCCAACATGGAAAAGGAAATAGTCAATCAAGTCTAAGAGTCACAAAGAGTCCCATACAGGATAAACCCAAGGAGAAACAATGCCAAGACACATACTAATCAAACTAACAAAGACTAAACACAAAGAAAGAATATTAAAAGCAGCGAGGGAGAAGCAACAGGTATCATTACAAGGGAAACCCCATGCACTTAACAGCTGATCTTTCTGCAGAAACTCTGCAGGCCAGAAGGAAATGGCAGGATATATTTAAAGTGCTGAAAGGGAAAAATTTACAACCAAGATTACTGTACCTGACAAGGATCTTATTCAAAATTGACAGAGAAATAAAAAGCTTTTCAGACAAGCAAAAGTTAAGAGAATTTAGTACCACCAAACCAGCTTTACAACAAATGTTAAAGGGACTTATATAGTCAAGAAATACAAGGGAAGAAAAAAGATCTACAAAGTCAACCCCAAACAATTAAGAAAATAGCAATAGGAACATAAATGTCAATAATTACTTTAAATGTAAATGGATTAAATGCTCCAACAAAAACACACAGAAAGTAAACTCTAGATCCAGTGTTACCCTTCTTACTCACAGAGATAAGCCACTTAACCTAAGATTCAGATTCTTTATCTAAAATAATACCTGAAAGTTTTTCTTGACTATGTGTCAATTATGTGGACTCTCATTTAATCCTCACAGCAACCAAATAGTATTAATATCCCCACCTTACAGATGAGGAAACAAAGATATGCAAAAGTCACACACCGAGCAAGTGGCAGAGTTGAGTTGTCTGATCCTGAAATCCTCATGGGTACTATCGGAATAGATAATACACTTTTAAAATGCCTTATAAATCATAATAAATATGTGTGTTTTTCCTTTGTGGCTGAGAAAGTGGTAGCCCTCACCTCAGCACAACCTTCCCTGGTCATAGCAACCCCCTTAGAGCACCAAATGTTTTACCCTGACCCATCTCAGAAAAGAAGAATAATTCTCTTCAAGTTCCTCAGTATGGTTTAACAAGAATTTAATTAATGCATCTCAAAGTCTTGGCCATAAAGCTTCTGCTAGAGGCACTTAGCTCAGGACATTCTTAAAAAAACATATAAAGGGACTTCCCTGGTGGTCCAGTGGTTAAGACTGCACTTCCACTGAAGGGGGCATGTAGCTCAGAGGATAAAGCATCTGCCTACAGTGCGGGAGACCCAGGTTGGAGCCCCTGGAGAAGGAGATGGCAACCCACTCCAGTACCCTTGCCCGGAAAATCCCATGGACAGAGGAGCCTGGTAGGGGGCTTCTCCATGGGGTAGTCCACAGGGTCACAAAGAGTTGGACACGACCGACCGACTTCACTTTCTTTCTTTCTAGGGAACTAAGATCACACATGCCACATGACATGGCAAAAAAATAAAATAAAAATTGAATATAAAATTTTTGAAAAGGAAGAAAAAAGAAACATGTAGAGATGTTTGAGTGGTCCATCTAAACCACTTTGAGGACTGAGTATGCACTAGTGTGACCAGATTTACTGGATATGGAGCAGGCTTTCATGAGATGGGAGGGACAAGAAGTGGCAGAAACATGGAACCACGGGAAAACCCTGTCAGGACCTCAACTCAGGTGTTAAGGCAGCTACTCAGCAGCCATTGCACTTGCTTGGACCTCTGTTTCATTACATGTAAACTGAAAAGGGCGAACTCCTGAACTTCTTTCCAGAGTAAGTAGTCTATAAGTCCATTTGTATGTACATTAATAAGAAATGCTAATGAAGGATTACCAAGGTATATTCATTTGCTAGGGGTGTTGTAAAAAGGTGCTGTAAACTGAGTGACTTACATAACCAAAATTTATTGTCTCACAGTTCTGGAGGCTAGAAGTTCAAAATCAAAGTGTCAGTAGTGTTAAGTTTCTTCTGAGGGCCATGAGGGAAGGATCTGTTCCAGGCTTCTCTCCCTGGCTTGGAAATAGCTGTCTTCTCCTTTTGTCTCTTCACATTGTCTTCCCTCTCTGCGTATATCTGTCCAAACTTCCCCTTATTAAAATGACATCAGTCATGTTGGATTAGGACCCACCTGTAATTACTTTGCTAGGGTTGCCGTAACAAAAACACCACAGATGAGGTGGCTTAAATAATAGAAATTTACATTCTCACAGGAGAAAGGAGGCTAGAAGTCCAAGATCAAAGGTTGGAAGGGTTGATTTTTCCCTGAGGCCTCTCTCCTTGGCTTGTAGATGGCTGTCTTCTTGCTGTGTCTTCATGTGGTCTGTGTTCACAGTTCATCCCTAGCGACTCTTTGTATGCCCAGATTTCCTCTTACAAGGACACTAGTAAGATTAGATTTGGATCCACCCTAATGACCTCATGTTAACTTGATTACCTCTGTAAAGACCCAGTCTCCAAATAAGGTCACATTCTAAGGACTTAACATGTGAATTTTGGGGGAAACACAGTCAACCCATAACACAAACAGAGATCCCCTCCCCTGCCTCCAGGGATGGGGAACCACAGCAGTCGAGAACCAAATCATGCAGCTACTCTGTGGCATGCCATTTCCAGTACACCAGATTGCCTAAATATGGAAAACAGAATTTTATTATTTCATTGACTTGGGTTTGCAAAGGAATATCACTAATTTTTAAAACACCATGCTTAGTTCAACAAACAAAACATTACTGAGATTCTAATATGTTCCAACGTTGAGTTAGGTGTTGAGAGCACAAAGACAAAAAAAAAAAAAAAAAAAGACACAGTTTTTGCTCTTAAGAAAGGGAATAGTTCTATAAGTAACTATTATTCCAGGTTAAGTAGTACTGTAGGGGATGTGCAAGTTAACCCAGAGGACGGAATGCTTGACACTGTTTAAGGGAATCAGAAACAGCATCACAGAGAATGTGACACAAACTAGGTTTTAAAGAATAAATAGAAATTATCCAAGCAGATAAGAGAAAGACACTCCAGGCAGAGAGAAAAGCAGATATAACTGGGCCTTGTTCTGTATTGTCCTATGGTATTCTGAAGGGAAATAATAGATAGTTTTAGACAGAAGAGTAATGTGATCAGCTTTGCATTTCAGAGAGAATTTTCAGTGGTGTGGACAGTAGACTGTGGTGGGGAAGAAGCAGAAGAAAAAGAAACTAGTTGTGGGGAGGGCCCATTATTGCAGTCACCCATCAAGAGATGATGAGTCCTGAGCCAGAGCACTGGCTGTTCCTGTAACAAAGATCCCATCAAGGGAGGGAAATCCCAGCCTTGGGATGATGTGGTGGGGTATGAGGATTTATTAGAGGTCTCTTTGCCATCTATAATAAGAACAGTGATTTTAAGACATTTTTCACTTTCGTTTATGAAAAATTCAAACAGTAATGATGTGATGAAAGCAAATGTGACATGATGTCAGCATAGGTTCTCATCAGGACTCAGGCTAAACCATACAAGAACATATTTGTTTCTCAAGATCTTTTTTTCTTAACAACTGTCCAGGCTCTCCATCATATATTCATCTTTATTCCAATTGTTATCTGAGTGTTTTACAGCAAGAAATACCTTCATATCTATTGTTATGAAGCCTCTTTACTATAAAGTACTTTCTTAGTGGCTCAGTGGCCGGAAAAAAAAAAAAAAATCCACCTGCCAATACAGGAGACGTGGGTTCAATCTCTGGGTCAAGAAGATTCCCTGGAGGAGAAAATGACAACCCACTCCAGTATTCTCCCGGGATCCATGGAAAAATCTCCTGGGAAATCCATGGACAGAAGAGCCTGACAGGCTACAGTAGACAAGGTCCCAAAGAGCTGGACATGATTTAGTGAATAAACAACAACAAAAAACCAAATCCAGGGATGCTACCAAGCCTTCTCTGAGGTCATGTCAATGTGGGTCAGCACTGGACAGTGAGTGACTTGCTGCCATCCTTCATGACTGTGTTCTGAAATCGTTCTGTCTGTGCAGTAATGAGTAATACTAAACCTTAAACAGTTGAACTCAGAGGGAATGCCCCTGGGAGCTCATTTTGAAAAGAGGACCCCTTTCAGTAGATTAGCAAAAAGGTTGGCTCAGCAAGTCTAGGTTAGCTCAGTGGAAGGAAAATCTGACTCCTGCCAGTGAGCGTCGGGGGCTCCCCCTTTCTAACAAGGCCATTTCATCAAAAGGGAGCTCCCATTGTTACTGAGTCATCTAGCTGTCTGTGTACAGGCAAGTCCCTCTCCCTCGTACTCCCAACCCAGGAAGCATGGCAACAATCTTGGAAGGATGAAACCTGTCCCCTCTCACGGGCCAGAGCCCTGTCACGTGGCCACACCTGCTGCACAGGAAGCTGAGAAATGTAGTCCTTAGCTGGGCAGTCATGTGACTGGACAAGACTTGCTTTGTCCAGGAAGAATGAAAATGGCCCCAGGGGTTACACCCAGCAGTCCCTACAACACAATGCTGGGTGGGATTGGCAAGTGTAAGGGATTTTTCTGGAAGCTGAGAACTCTGTAATAATTTTTACTTGGGTGGTCCCAGGTCTTAAATTAGTGTATGGTTTGGGACCACCCTTCCCCCACTCCCAATTCTGAGAGGAAACTGCCACCAACAAAAATGTGTCTCTTGAAGATGATTGACTTCTTCAAGTTGATGTGCTCCAGGCAGACGGCCTTACTGACAGAACCACATGAAAGGCAGGAAAGAGATATGGTACTCTCAGACCGTTACATTAGCATCTCAGTATCTCCTGGGGTGAGCTACATTTGTTTCTCAGATTCTTTTTATTTTCTTCTTTATCTCCCTTAAACAATTAGAGTTTGGGGACTTGAAAGAGACTTTTGTGTTTCTGTGGCAGTAGACTTTCAGAGATAAATAAAAAAGGCCCTTCAGCCTTTTCCTTAGAGGCGTGGCTACCTGCCAAGTTGTCAGGTTTAAACCATAGCCAATCAAAAAGAAGACTAAAGGTTGGAAACTCACGCAAAGAACTCTTCATAAATGGCTCTGGAGTTCTCAACCAGCCTGCTCAGCTGTCTCTAAGAAGTTCCACGGAGGGGGAAAGTCCTAACTCTCCTCTTTAAGAATGTTCAGGGACTTCTGGCAGTGGTTGAGACTGTGCCTTCCAACACAGGGGCTGTGGGTTTGATCCCTGGCTGGGGAGCTAAGATCCCATGTGCCTTCGGCCAAAAAACCAAAACATAAAGCAGAAACAATGTTGTAACAAATTCAATAAAGATTTTTGTAATGAATTTTTTTTTAAAGAAGACTGTTCAGATAAGGATTCTTTTTAGATGAAGAATTGGACCTGTGGACCCCAGAACAATATTGGTCTGATTTCTGAGCATTGTCATCCTGAGGGGCCTCACTATATGACTGAGCAAAAAAGAGGGAGAGCAAAAAGAGCCAGAGTCTCTGCCACAGGAAGTGGTGGTTTGAAAATGGGAACACAGATGGTGCTGAGAGCACAGATGCGCACCTTCTTTCTGGTTCCATTTGGCTATAAAAAAGCACTGCCAAGTAGGTCATTGATTGTTCCCTTCTACTCCTGCCTTGGGCCATTCAGAAGGTGACCCTGAGTTCCTTCTGAGACCTTCTTATACTTTCGTGTATGTGCATGCATGCTCAGTCATGTCTGACTCTTTGCCACCCCACAGACTGTGGCCTTCCAGGCTCCTCTGTCCATGGGATTTCCCAGCAAGAATACTAGAGTGGGTTGTCATTTCCTCCCTCAGGGGATCTTCCTGACCCAGGGATCAAACCTGCATCTCCTGTGTCTCCTGCACTGGAAGGTGGATTCTTTACCACTGAATTATCAGAACCTAGAGTTCTGATAATTCTTAGCCAAAGGTATATGACAGTCTTCTCCCAGCTTCATGCTATGGCTCCTAATTTAATTTAACTTAAATCACTTGCCCATCATGTGTATATTGAGTGCCCCCTGCCCTCTACTGTGTCATGTGGAAAGGGGAATGCATGTGAAGCATAAGGTACAGGATCTACCTTCAAGGAGTTTACCATCTAGATAGGATTCCTACACCTGACTGGGTTAGAAAAACATGATCATATTAAAGAAACCACTACTAGAATTCCTTTCTGGGAGGGAACAGAGTTTCTTTAGGATAAAGAGCTTCATAAATGCTTTATGAAGAGTGTAAGGTGATCTTTATGGAAAGCAGAAGATAAGACCTCCCTCTTGCAAAGAATCCAGCTGTAGGTTAAATACTTCTGTGTTATAACGGGGGAAGGTGTTGCTTGTGCAGATATAGGAAGAGAAAGATAGGGTCTGAGCCTCTCATGTGTTAGAAAGCTTCCCTTTTCACGATGGAATCTGCTCCTTGTGAACTTTCAAATCTACATACAGTAGAGGATTTGAACCCACAACATTCTTTTTGTTTGTTTGTTTTTGCTACACCACACAGCATGCAGGATCTTAATTCCCAGACCAGCTACTGAGCTCATGCCCCTTGCAGTGGAAGCATAGAGTCTTAACCACTGAATTACCAGGGAAGTCCCCCAACAGAATTCTTAGTATAGGTTTTTTGGTTTTGTTTTATTTTTTGTGTGTGTGGAAACTGGTGACGGCACTGAAGCTTGCCCTCAGGACAGCTCAGACTAAAGGGCTGCAGGAGAGAAAACTCACGGGATAATAGGAAGTTACTGACAGAAGTTAAAGAGATCGTGGTCAGCCTGACCCCCACAAGCTGTAAAAGTAGCTTTTTGTCCATATTTATTTAAATTCCCAAAGGCATAGAGTCCATGACATTTAGTTTCCAAGTGCATATGATAATTGAAAAAGAGCACCAAAAAGATGAGCACCAAGTGTAGAAGCTACACCTGGGAAGAATGTGGTGAATAAACATCAATTCCACTTCCCTTGGGATTCCCAGGTGGTGGTAATGGTAAAGAACCCGTCTGCCAATGCAGGAGATGCAGGCTTGATCCCTGGGTTAGGAAGATCCCTTGGAGTGAGGGCATGGCAACCCACTCCAGTATTCTTACCTGGAGAATATCCATGGGATGGAGAATCTCATGGACAGAGGAGCCTGGTGGGCTATAGTTCTTAGGGTTGCAAAGAGTCGGACACAACTCTTTGTTATGATAAATCAGAAGTGATTTATCATACATGTACCACATGCTAGATTCTAGGCATTGCTCTAAGCACTTTCCATGTTATTTCATTGGTTCATCAGAATGACTCTGCAAACTGAATGTTTTTATGTTTGTTTTGCCATTGAGGAAACAAGGACCCCAGAGGGTATGAGGCCTCTGGAGGTCACAGAGCTATCAAGTGGTAGACCCAGAATTTGAATCCATCTGTCTGGCTCCAGGTGCCCTCCCTGAAGACAGTGTCCACAGCAAAGATAATTTTAAGATGTAGGACATAAATCAAGGGTCTTCAGAGTCCAAAGGAGAGGGGAGAATGGGAGCTGGAGTGGAAGGAAAAGTTACACAGAGGAATTAAGCTTGGCCTGGGGTCAGCACTGGGCAGGCAATGGGACTGGTGAAGGTGCAGTGGGAGGAAGTAGAGGATAGAGCATACCGGCAGATGTTGGATGAAGGTTGGTGAAGGAGTGAGCTGGGACCTCAGGGAGCTTTTGACTCATGATGTCTGCCAGGCATCCTACCCTTCTGCTGCTCTCATTGTAAGAGGCCTCACCTCCATAGAATAAAACAAACTGTAAAGCCTACAGGTCTCTTCTCACCTGTTTTGGCCATTGCCTTCTTCTGTGACTTTAGGTATGTTTGCCTGAGTCTCAGTTTTCTCAACATAAAACTAGTGGGCTGGGCCAGATAAGGTCTGTAATTCCTTTAAAGTTAAAAAAAAGTCTGTGGTCCTATAACTTACTTCCCTTTTCATGATGGAATCTGCTCCTTGTGAACTTTCAAATCTACATCTACTCCAATAGATTCATATCAATTTGTATCCAAAGATTAGGGGGGAAATTAGGGCTTAAGAAATATCTTTCAGGACTGTGACCAGGTTGCCTTGAAAGATGTGGCTGACCTGGCAGAAGTTGGTCATGGATAGGACCTTGGAGGAGGACAAGAGGAGCAGATAGCTTTCATCCTCCTGAGACCCTGAAAAGAAAGAGACAGCTGTTGCTGTTATGTCTTCTGGGCCAGTAATATGCCCCAGTTATGCCAGTTATGCCCCAGTCCCAGTAATATGCCCCAGTTTCGTTTATGTGAGTAGGTAGGTGGCTGAGCTGTCACAACAGAAGCAACTCACATTTGGCAGGTGTTACTTATGCACTTATGTCATCTTCTATTTTCTAGTTTTACTTTAATTAATTCCTTTAGCTATCTTGCTATTTTCTGGTTTTAGGTACACCACCTTATTGGTTTTACTTTTATATAAAAGAAATTTGAAAGAAATGCTATTTTTTAAATTCACTTATGTACTTGCAGTGCTTGTTCTTAAATTAACTGTTGTTTTAGAAGGTCTCATAATACATGAGGGAAGAAAAAAGAGGAAATAGTCTTGAAATACTAAGTGCTACTACAACTGTTTGCTGGGTCCATCGCATGGGTTGAAGAATCCTGGTGGTACTTAGGCTTCTGGCCCTGCTGCTTTATCTTAGGATTTGAAAGGTTTCTCCATGAGTTTTCTGGTGTTGGCAACATAAGCACGAAATAATCAATCTGTCACTGTTCCTCAGATACACATACACACACAGGCGTGAAGTGGGCTCTCAGCGACCCTCAGCCATTCAGGTGAGAGTTGTTCACAAGGCAAGTCCAGCTCCCACGCGACTTTGTCCTCACATCTCAGACTCTATGTAAATTTAGAAGCCTTATTACAACTCTGCTTGCACCCTTGCTTTTTGATTGGGGGTCATGTGACTGCTAAAATTGTTATCTGGCAGGGTTAAAATATGTTTAGTTCTGGGAAGAAACTCTATAATTAAGATGCTTACAAAACCCCAGTTCAGTGGGATTCCCTGGGATGTCTTGATGTGTTAAAGACCTAGAAAGAAAAAATCTTTTCAAATCCTGGAGGCAACTTCTGCTCATCTATCAGGCTGAAGGCCCAGTTGGATCTTGGCAAGATGCATTTTATCAGTTTGTTGCGACTTCAGGCTATATCTCTGGCCAACTTTGTAAATGTCTGAATTGTGTCTGTAAGTACCCTGCCCTTCTATCCCCTACTTATTCCTTTCTATCAGTTACTTCCCAACAAATCCATCACAGATTTAACAACAAACAGCGTGATTCCACAATCATCTTTACAAATTACTCGTCTTTCTATTTAGAATGTGAATGCTATTACTTCACTTGGAACCCTAGTGCTTTGGGTTGTCTGCCACTGTTCATTACCCTGATGTAACTTAACCCCAAGCCCATACATCTCCCTGACTCTCCAAGAAGTCTGTCTTCAATATTCAGCCATGTTTCTACTCTTACACCAACCTATAGTTCTCAAGGATCTCTGCGCCCTCTTCCTTATCCACAAAATGGGAGTAATGAGTATCTACCTCATAGGATTGCTTTGAGGATTAAATGCATTAATAGACAAGATGCACTAAAAATGCTTGGTCCATTGTAAATGCTCAGTAATTATCTATTATTATCTTATTGAGCTAAATGTCTTATTTACTAAGACGCTGCTCCTGGTTCAGAAGGATTTGGTAAAGGAGGGAGAGGAGAGAAAGCAATGAACACTGGCTCTCTGATTTTTAACTTAGTGACTGGTACTCCAGTGATTCAGAGGAAAACTACATGCTTTTCTTTCAGTTCAGGTCTAGTTGGTTCAATTCAATTATTTGCATGGAAGGACAATAATAGCACTACTGTGTTTATTTTAAAAACAAGGTAGATCCTCCTTCCTCCTGGTGTCTCATGAGAACTATGTGGGAGTATGGGGACAGCATGTGGAGCCATCATGTTCTTTTTACCAAAATGGATACAGGACACATTAGAAATTCAAAAACAGAGAGACCTAGCAGAGAAATTGACTTAGGAAAAAACAAAGATAAGTTTAGCTTTCAGTTCAGTTCAGTTCAGTCACTCAGTCGTGTCTGACTCTTTGTGACCCCATGAATCACAGCACGCCTGGCCTCCCTGTCCATCACCAACTCCCAGAGTTTACTCAAACTCAAGTCCATCGAGTCGGTGATGCCATCCAGCCATCTCATCCTCTGTCGTCCCCTTCTCCTCCTGCCCCCAATCCCTCCCAGCATCAGGTAGTCAAGTGGTAAAATAGGTAAAGTGAAATGAAAAATAAAACATCTGAATAGAAGAGTCTTTACAAAAACTAGGAGCCTGGAAGTCAAGCATAGTGACAGAAATCAGGATAAGGAAACAGATCTGGAACTCTTCAGTGGGCTAAATTTGATCTTTAAAGCCATGAGAGTTAATGTCTCCCTTGAGAAGGAACATAGGCAGAAAATATGAGGCTAGGTCTCCCCACTTCTGCGTGGGATGTTTTTAAACTCACGGCACTTTTGAGTTTGCCCTTTAACTTTTTTTTTTTTTTTTTCAGAATCAAGACAATGGGGACTATATGTCGGGCTCTTCTTAGGGGGCATCGTTGGCATTATCATGATTCTCCAAGTGGTGATACTACTGTTGAGAAGAAGAGGTAGGTGTCTGACAACAGAGATTCTTATCAGACTCCCTGTGGTAAGCAGGGGAGCTCTCCCCACAAGCAGTTGCTCTCACCAGCTTGGTTTTCTGCAGGAAACAAGCGCCTTTGCAAAAACACTAAATAAACATATCCTGAGACCTTGCTTAATTCAGCCTCATTCAACATGTCTTGCTTGATCCCCCCACGCTAGTCTATAGGGATGAAAGGAAAGATGAACCACAGGTATATAACATAGGAGACGTTACACAGATAATTTAAATTCAGTATGACAAGCACTATAGCTGAAGTGTGTATAGGATGCTGAAGGGCTCCAGATAAGAGGCTGAAACTAGGAGCAGAATTCAGAGGAGTCTTGGATCTTGTTCAAGTGAAGCTATATCTGATCAAAAGAACCTTATAGTAAGATGTTTTTACCCAAGGGTTGAAACCTTTCTATAATTTCTTTTTATGCTTAAGATATGTCTCTGAGAAAAGGAGGGGATAGTGGTTTCCAGGTGACTTAGCAATGGGGTAACCAAGGCACAGAGAGGCTAAGTGACTCCTGCAAGCTCACCCAGGTGGTTGGTGAGGGAATCAGAACTGCAACTGTGTGTTCCAACTCCCAGGGTATGTTCCTCTGGGAAGGCCCACAGGTCATCAGAAGACAGCAGAGGGAACACACTTTACTATGATTTAGCACATATTCTGACTCACCTTGGTCAAGTGTGCAATCCATGAGGTCACTTAAAGCCAAACTAAATAGTTAATGGAAAGTCACCCAGGGTAGACTGAAACAATTACGGTCCAATGACTCCCTTGAAGTTTCAATGTCTAGCATTAGTATCTCCTGGCTTCTCCTCCACGTTGTCCTGTGATTCAATATCTCAAGGCCATGTGCTCTCCTCTGCCACACTACCCTCCACCCGCCCACACCAGCCGCAGAAGCTCCTGCTCCACAATCAGGACAGGTCCCCGGGCTGGTCTGCCCATGAGGAAGATAGAACCTGATCTTCACACCACTGATCTGATGGCCAATGTCATCTCAAGCAGATTCATGTTCTCCACATATAACCTTCTTGGAAAAGCCCTACCTCAGCACTCTGATGTTGGTTTTGCTTATATAAAATAATCTAGGTCATAGCAGGCCACCTACCTTGTCTCATTTCCTCCATCTAAGAGGTAGCTGGGGAGGAACTGGGAGGGGGTGGGGCGATTCAGACAGACATCATGATGAAAGCTTATGGGGATGAGGCCGGGTAACCGCTTTTGGCTAAAATGATAAAGAAGCACTGAAATACTAGCAATGAGAAAACTGAGATTCGTGCCTGCATTAACCCTGCTGGCGAAGGTCCTGGGATCCTAACCCACACTCTTTCCTCAACTACATCCTGCTATCACGTGGTTACCTCTGAAGGGAATAGTGCTCCTCACCCCACAGTAATTCTCTATCACTTTCCCCAACACATGTATCCATCCTTGTTTCTAATCACTGTGTATTCTTTGTAAGCCAGGAACACACAAAAATCTTGCCTTAAATCTGTGGTTAAAACCTATACTTAATTACTGTAACCCCATAAGACTTTGTTCAAGAGATTTTATTGGCCACGTCTACCGGTGTCATTTCCAGAATGCAGTCCATGTGGAGGTTTTCAAATGGACTCTCTGGAAATTCCAGGCCTAGGAGGTACATTGGGTAAGAACAGAGATTTTAGCCTTCAAATGCAGACTTTGCCACTTATGAGTTCTGTGATCAAACAGATAATCTAACTTCTCCTCTGCAAAATGGGGATAATAATACATACTTCATGGCACTTTTGTGGGGATTCAAGAGTCAATACCAGAAAGCACTGATACATGATGAATTATAGATGGATAAACAGATGGATGGATACATACTTACATATAGAAATGAAGTTTTTAACGTAGGCATTACTATTTAAATCCTATTGCCAGCAGAGGGCAGCACTGGAAGGCTCTGGGAAGAACACATAGAACGGATTTAAAGTATCAATACTTGAGGTTAGGGTGACATAAGACAACTTATTGCCCCACGTAAGAGTTGAAAAAGAATAGTAGACAGTCCACTCCTTTATCTTACAGTGGTGGTAAGAGAAGAGATCCATTGAGATGACATGTGTTATCTAATGTCACACAACTAATGAGGACTAGAAGGTAGATGCCCCAATTCTAAGGCCAAGAACTTTTTCATTAGATCCTAAGGTCTCAGTGACTAGAGTTGAGCTGGCTCATGAAAACTTGTCCCTGCATTGAGGAAAAAAAGCACGAAACTGAATTATCTTGATCCAGCAGTCTTTTTGAGAAGCAACGTTCAGCCTTTTGCATCTCTCTGTTTAAGACTGTCCCCTCTACTGTAATTTTCAGCGTGAGCTGACCTGAAAGACAGAAAGTCCTTAAGGTTACTCTGTACCCTCTCTGTTCCCCTCCAACACCAAGGACAGTGCTGAGTGAGGGTTCTAACTGTACAGACACCCCGGATTTGAACTGAAAGGATGTATTTCACAGAACTAACTTGCAAGCCCTCTGTTATCTCCTCTGATCATCCCAATCTCTATTCTCCATTCCCATATCCAAACACGTGCACACTCCTCAGCCAATTATCCACTCAGACCAAAAAAGGGAAGTTGCAACCACCAGGTAAGTAAGCACTCCATGCCCACACCCACACAGGAAAACCATATTTTGGTTTCTTTGCATTCTCTGAGCTTCTCCTGGGGCTGCCCATCATTTCCTCCCCAAGGGTCACACCCTCAAGCAGCACGTTCCGCCACCTTTATCACTAACATACACACAAGGCCTTTTCCTTCCAAATAAAGATATACCTCTCCTAAGTGCTATTTCCTCAGAGACATGTCTAGATTTTTAAGAGAATAAATTAACTGGTGTTAAAATAAGTCTTCCCTAAAGACTGTGATTTCCTCTGCATTAAGCCCCAATGCTTTTGCTTGGACTTTGCCATAGTCCCCAAAACAGGCATCCTTGCTTCTGTTTTTTTCCTCCATCATTCTCACTACTACATGATGCATGCAAAGCATACCATGAAACATCAGAAAGAATGAGATCGATCTACTGCTTTATCTAGGAAAATGTCCTCAATATACGATAAGGGAGAAGGTCGTGTTACAGAGAAGTGTGTGTGGAATGACCATATTTGCATTGAAAAAAATCTATACAAGTGTCCAGAACCACATTGTCTAATTTGGTGGTCACCAGCCACATGTGGCTGTTTAAATTTAAATTAGTTAGAATTAAATGCAATTGTTGTAAAATTTTTATTGAAGCATAGTTGATTTACAATGTAGTGTTAATTTCTGCTGTACTGCACAGTGATTCAGTTATACATTTTATGTACATTCTTTTTCATAGCATTGAAAGCAATTTAAAATTGAAGAGTTGAACTGAAGGTTCAATTCCTCAGTTGCATTAGCCTCCATTCAAGTGCTCAGTAGCCACTTGAGAACTGTGGCTACCATATTAGATTGCTGGTAGGGAACATTTCCATCATCAAAGATGAAGTTCTATTGTACAGAGTTCATCTGGAAGAAGATACATCAAGCTGTTAAAAACCATTACTTCTGAGAACGAAATCATACTGATTACTGGGTGAAGGAGGAAGGAGGAAGTACTTTTTGCTCTCCACTATTTAAATTTTTTTAACAATGAATTATTTCTATAGATTTTAAAAAAAAGTTTAAAACTATTTAAAAATTTAAATGTTCTGCAACATATTAATTTTCAGAGGTCCTGGGCTTTAAGGGGGAAAAAAAAAAAGATTTTAGGCATTAGAATGACATGGCAGCTTTATTCCAAATAGTCCCTGGCAGATCATCCCTCTTATACCCCTCCCCACTACACATGTACCAGGTTCCCCAAAAACAAGGAGGTGAGAAAACTGTGAATGAACCTCTATGAACTGAAGAATACAAAAGAGGTGTAAATAACTTTCCATACCCTTAAAAAACAACTGAGTGACTGAGCACGCATGTCCATTCCTCCTAACATGAAAATCTAATGACTTAAAGTAATAGAAATTAATAAGTGTGTAAAATGACCTATATATGATTCCTCAAACATTTTTAAAAATAAAGATTAAATGTAATAGTTAAAAATATATAGCAATCACCATAGAGGAAAAATATTTCCTGATTGGCAATGATTTTCCTGTTATATGTGATTTAAAAAAAAAAAAAACTTCTGAAAAGCTGTAAGAAAATAAAAAAATTTTAATTAAAAAAAAAAAAACTTGGAATTCTAATGGGAGACTAGATATGCACAGCAAACAATAGAGATCAAAATAATCAAATGGCATATCAATTACACCTGACAATTACACGTAACACTATGTGCCAGGCACCATCCTATACACTTTACAGACAATATCTCATGTAATCATCACAACAGCCCTGAGAGGCAGGTATTTCAATCGCATTTCACAGATGGGGACATCAGGCCCAGAGAGATCAAGTGACTAGCCTAATGTCATAGGACAAATGTGCATGGGATCTGGGGCTCAGTGCTTTTTTCTGTGGTACTCCTGGGGTAGGTGGGTATGCACCAAGGTGCAAAGACCAGAGAAGTCTGAGCAGAGAGTTCATGCTGGAAACCAGAGCGAGAGATAACCACTATGGTTTCTTTTCCCCAGGTAAAACAGACAATTACCAGCCAACAATGGAAGCAAAAAGCCTTACTATCTATGCCCAAGTCCAGAAATCAGGTGTAAGTTCTATACTTTCTTTGTCTGGGGCGAACCTGTCATGTTTCCCATGGACTCCCTGGCCAATCAGTTCACATAGCATGTCTGACATTCATTGTTCTACATGAGTTATGAAGCAGAAGAAATTTGGAAAGCAGAAGGCAAGAACAAGAGCTCTCTAAAAGGGCACTAAACTTCAGTGTCAGATGGGATGATTTATTACTTGAAATGATGGGAAACACTGGTTTCTTTTCTAGCTATCTGTTTCTTCATAGGAAAAAAATGAGGACACTAGAAACATGTAATGTATGACTCCTTCCCCCTCTGGCATTTTAGGAGTTTACAGTTCCATGTTATCAAACTCTTTCCTTCTCTAAGGAAAATGATGCAGCTTGAAGAGAGAAGGAATGGTTGAGAAAGGCTATTGTGTGACATGTTGGTCTGACCCGAGTTTAAGAGTTTGCAAACATCAAAGAGATAAAGAAGAAGGATCTTGAGGATTCTGCCTAGAGAGTGGTTGGCAGATGGAAGAGGGTATGTAGAGAGGAGATGAAAGCACAACTGTGATGGAGTGATGGTTAGATTGAAATGGAAGAGATGGGTTTTATTTTATTTTATTTAATAAAAAGTTTTATTGGAGAAAAATAGAACCACCATGTACACAGGGAAAAGAGCACAAAAATTCAACTGATACAGAACTGAAAGTCACAACTACCCAATGTTGTTTGCGATTACTTTTCAATTTCTTAAATGGATGGCCTCAATTTTTAAAATAGCTTTGCCAATTTTTTTTCAGCTGAAATAGCATCAAGTTTTCAAAAAATTAAGAGCCTCAGTGAAGGGACCAGCTTTTAAGATAACAAAGGTGACACCAAGAGTCACCTAATAGGACCAATTCTACCGAAAAATTCCTGAAGCACATAACTGCTGAGTCTGGTAGAACAGTAGCTCAGAGACCATCAGGGATGAGTTAGAACACTGACTCAGACGGTCCAGTATGCAGAGAGGGCAAACAAAAAAGCTGCGTTTCCCTGTCAGATGAGGTCACGTAAGAAAACCAAGGAGATGCTAAGAAAATACAGGCAATGGCTGCTCAAAATAATTAAGAAGACATTCTAAATACCACATATTATTAGACAACAGTGTGTAAAGTGATGCAACTAGAAAACAGGCAACTTAACAAAAATATGGTCACAGGTCTTTAAGAACTCAAGAAAACAATCAATAGCAAACACAAGAGCTGAAAGTCTTCTCAGCTGAGGGTTGAAAGTGAAAGTGAAAGTGAAGTCGCTCAGTCGTATCCGACTCTTTGCGACCCTGTGGACTGTAGCCCACCAGGCTCCTCCATCCATGGGATTCTCCAGGCAAGAATACTGGAGTGGGTTGCCATTTCCTTCTCCAGGAAGAGATGGATTTTAAAAAAGAGTCAAGATAAAGTTGAGGAGCAGATATGTTAGAAGTAAGAGGGTGGCTGAAGGATAATGGTTAGATATGAAGATATTATGTCTCTGGGAGTTGGTGATGGACAGGGAAGCCTGGCGTGATGCAGTGCATGGGATCGCAAAAAGAAGGACACAACTGAGTGACTGAACTGAACTGATGAAGATATTATAGTTTTTCAGAACTGAAAGCAATTCTAAGTGATGTATAGGCCAGAATCTGGCCTTTAGGCTATAGGGGAAGGCAAATTCTTGAGTAAAAGATGTGAAGGTAAATGCAGTTTTGATTAACACCTTGGGAAATTGCATCAGATGACTGTAAATGCATTTCTGTAAACCAGAGGTTAACTCTTGGACAAAAATCTTCTTTCTGCTGTCCCCTAGAGGCCTGGAGGATTTATTACACAGGCCATGACCACCATTGAGAACCAAACTCCCTTTAAATATATGAGTCCCAAGAGCAACCTCTTTTGCATTTACACTTTCAGGTAATCAGGTTCAAGTTTACCATGGTGCCTTCCCTATCTATTCTATCCCATTTTGTTAGCATCTCTCTTTTTACTTCCTGGTGGCTCAAATGGTAAAAAATCTGCCTGCAATGCAGGACACCTGGGTTCAATCCCTGGGTTCAGAAGATCTCCTGGAGGAGGAAATGGCAACCCACTCCAGTATTCTTGCCTGGAGAATTTCATGGACAGAGAAGCTTGGTGGGCTACAGTCCATGGGGTTGCAAAGAGTCGAACATGACTGAGTGATTAACAGCATGACATACATACTAAACAATACACAATCTATAAAGTGTCACCTCAATGAATTATCCCATCTACATATCTAATAAAGTCTTCTCATCTTGTTTTCCTTCAAGAGTTTTGACTATCCTTGTCCCTTTGTACTTTCATATATATTTTAGAATCAGCTTCTCAAGCATCACAAAAAGAGGAAAAACCCTATTAGGATTGCACTGAATCTGCACATCTATTATATTTGAGGAGAAATTATCTCTCTCAGTATTGAGTCTTTTAGGACCATAAAACTAACCCCTAGATCAAGGAACAGAACATCATCCAGACCGCTAGAAGATCCCCTTGTATGTCTCCTAATCACTCTCTTCTCTCTCCTCCTCAAAGATTCCATATCCTGACTTCCTAAAAATAAAGTTTACTCTTTTTTTGGACTTTATAAAAATGGAATCCTACAGTATTTTCCCCCCATGTCTGGTTTCTTTTGCTTTGTATTACCTTTATAAGATACATCCATGTCTTTGAGCTTAGATACAATGCATTCATATTCATTGCTTTATGGAATATTGATGTATGCATATACTAGAGTTTATTATTCCAATTAACTATTGATGGACATTTACTTCATTTCTAGTCTGAGGGATTATGAAAACTATAGCTATTCATATTTATATGTGTGCTTCTTGTTAGATATGTGCACATATTTTTGTTGGGGCTATATCTAGGGGTAGAATTGCTAAGTCATACAGTATACATGTCTTCATATTGACTAGACAAGGCTAAGCTGTATTTCAAAACATGTATATCAATTTACTTTTTTACACCTATATACCAGAGTTTCCGCTGTTACATATTCTAATCAAAACTTAGTGGTGGTGTTTTTCAGTCACTAAATTGTGTCTGACACTTTGCAATACCATGGACTATAGCATGCCAGGCTTCCTTGTCCTTTGTTATATCCTGGTGTTTGTTGAAATTCATGTCCATTGAGTAAGTGATGCTATCTAACCATCTTATCCTCTGCTACCCACTTCTCCTTTTGCCTTCAATTTTTCCCAGCATCAGGGTCTTTTTCAATGAGTTGGCTCTTTGCATTAGTTGGCCAAAGTATTGGAGCTTCAGCTTCAGCATCAGTCCTTCCAATGAATATTCAGGATTGATTTCCTTTAGGATTGACTGGTTTGATTCTTTGCAGCCTAAGGAACTCTCAAGAGTCTTCTCTAGCACCACAGTTTAAAAGCATGAATTCTTTAGCACTCAGCCTTCTTTATGGTCCAACTCTCACACACATGCATGGAAAAACCATAGTTTTGACTATATAGACCTTTGTCGGCAAAGTGATATCTCTGCTTTTTAATACATTATCTAGGTTTGTCATAGCTTTCCTTCCAAGGAGCAAGTGTCTTTTAATTTCATGGCTGCAATCACCACCTGCAGCGATTTTGGAGCCTAAGAAAATAAAATCGGTCACTGCTTCCACTTTTCCCTACTATTTGCCATGAAGTGATGGGACTGGATGCCAGGATCTTAGCATTTTGAATGTTGAGTTTTAAGCCAGCTTTTTTCACTCTTCTCTTTCACCTTCATCAGGAGGCTCTTTAGTTCCTCTTCTCTTTCTGCCACTAGAGTGTTATCATCTGCATATCTGAGGTTGTTCATATTTCTCCTGGCAATCTTGATTCCAGCTTGTAATTCCATCTAGCTCAGCATTTCTCATGATGTACTCTGCATATAAGTTAAATAAATAGGGTGACAATATATAGCTTTGATGTACTCCTTTCCCAATTTGGAGCCAGTCCATTGTTCCATGTCCAGTTCTAACTGTTGCTTCTTGATCTGCATACAGGTTTCTCAGCAGACAGGTAAAGTAGTCTGGTATTCCCATCTCTTTAAGAATTTTCCATGGTTTGTCATGATCCGCATTGTCAAAGGCTTTAGCATCATCAGTGAAGCAGAAGTAGATGCTTTTTTGGAATCTCCTTGCTTTCTCTAATGTCTGATGAATGTGGCAATTTGATCTCTAGTTCCTCTGCCTTTCTAAACCCAGCTTGTACATCTGGACATTCTCTAGCAAGTTTCACCTTGCTAGCATGTGAAATGAGTGCAATTGTGTGGTAGTGTGAACATTCTTTGGCATTGCCTTTCTTTGGGATTGGAATGAAAACTGACCTTTTGCTGACGTATTGAGTGCAGCACTTTAACAGCATCATCTTTTAGGATTTGAAAGAGCTCACCTGGAATTCATCACCTACACTAACTCTGTTTATAGTAGTGTTTCCTAAGGCCCACTTGATTTCACACTCCAGGATGCCTGGCTCTGGGTGAGTGACCACACCATCATGGTTATCCAGGTCATTAAGACTTCTTTTGTGTAATTGGATTCTTGCCACCTCTTCTTAATCTCTTTTGTTTCTGTTAAGTCCTTGGCATTTCTGCCCTCTCTTGTGCCCATACTTGTATGAAATGTCCCCTTGATATCTCCAGTTTTCTTAAAGAGATTTCTAGTCTTTCCCAGTTTACTGCTTTCCTCTATTTCTTTGCATTGTTCACTTAAGAAGTCTTTCTTATTTATTAGTCTTTTGAATGTTAGTCATTCTGTTGGATACATTTTTATAGTTTTCTTTTGCATCCTTTAATTATTAAGCAAGTTGAACAATTTTTCATATTGTTTATTGCCATATTAACATCCTCCTTCTTAAAGCAGCTGTTAAATCTCTTACCCACTTTTCCTTTGAGTCTCAGTCTATTGGGGGTGGGATTATCATAAGATACTTAAATATTTTTAGCTTTTTGGCAGTTATATGTTAGCAGATACCTTCACCCATCTTATGGCTTGCCTCTGAAATTTCTCAGAGATACATTTCGATAAAAGAACATTCTCAATTTTAGCATAGAACAATTTAGTAATCTCTTCCTTTGTAGATAAAACTTTTTGTATTCTGGTTAAGAAATTTTGAAGATATTCCAGTTAGGAATATTAGAAGATATTCTTCTATAGTCTTCTAAAAACAGTGTGGTTTAACTTTTAAACTTATGTCTGTTATGT
The DNA here is from genome assembly GCF_033118175.1 of Dama dama. Classification (NCBI taxonomy): domain Eukaryota; kingdom Metazoa; phylum Chordata; class Mammalia; order Artiodactyla; family Cervidae; genus Dama; species Dama dama. Next base: position 10,689,969 of record NC_083700.1, read on the forward strand.
ACCTGAAAATGATGTTTTGAGTATGGTATGAGATGGGTTGTTTTATATTTCTCCATATGGATATCCTATTGACTATATTTAAAAGACTGTTCTTGACCTACTTCAGTGCCACATCATTATAAATCAAGGGTCCATATACGTGTGGATCTATTTTGAAGTTCTCTATTCTGCTCCATTGTTCTATTTCTTTACACTTGCACCAGTACCATACTGTCTTTACAAACCTGTGCTTTCAGATTTATTATAAATCTGTGGCTTACATAGTAAAGAATCTACCTGCAATGCAGGAGACCCAGGTACGATCCCTGGGTCAGGAAGATCCCTTGGAGAAGGGAATGGCAACCCACTCCAGTATTCTTGCCTAGAGAATCCTATGGACAGAGGAGCCTGGCGAGCTACAGTTCATGGGGTTGCAGAGTCAGACATAACTGAGTGACTAACACTTTCTTTCTTTTCACTTGTTCTTGTTCTTCTCCAAGTTCTTGGCCATTTTTAGTCCTTTGCATTTTCATCTATATATTTTAGATTCAATTTTCAAGATCCTCCTAAAAATTTTGTTGGAATTTTAATTAGAACTACATTGATCAATTTGAGAAGACCATGTATGTTTTAACATTGAACTTTAAATTCACAAAATATTATGTCCTTTCCTTTATTTAGATCTTCTTTAATTTCACCCAGTTACTGCTTGAATTATCTTCTACAACATTACTTCCAAAGTGCTGGCTAGCTCCTTTTTACTAAAACGATCTTTTACTAAAAGCATTACCTGGGACCTAATTAGAAATGCAGAAAGTTCCCACCTCAGATCTTCTGAAATGGAGCCAAACTTCTAACAAGATCCCTAGGAAATTCTTATGCACATTAAAGTGTGAGAATTCCTGCTCTACCCCAACCACTTCCGTGGTGGGGAATCCACTGCCTCTCAAGACAATTCATCCCACATTTGAGCACCTCTTACTTCCCTGGTGGCTCAGATGGTAAAGAATCTGCCTGCAATGCAGGAGACCTGGGTTCAATCTCTGGGTCAGGAAGCTCCTCTGGAGAAGAGAATGGCAGCCCACTCCAGTACTCTTGCCTGGAGAATATCATGGACAGAGGAGCTTGGAGGGCTACAGCCCACGGGGTTGCAGAGAGTCAGATACAACTGAGCGACTAACATTTTCTTTCTTTTCTTTTACTATTAGAAAGATCTTCATTATACTGAATCAAAATCTTAACCCTAAAGCTTCCAACCTTGGTTTAAAGCTAAAGTACTCTATAGAACTATGTAATTCCTCTTCTACATGGCAATTCATCAGATATATGAAAAGAAAGATCATGTCACACCTTGAATCTTCTTTCCTCTAGTAAACTTTTCCGATTTCTTATCTCTTCCATCAGATGACAAGATTCCAAGTTCTCTCCCAATAAAACCCATGAGCTTCAGCGTTAAGTCTTTCTCTATGATCAGGAAAGGGAGAGTATAACATTATCCTACACCAGTGCCCCTATGTATGTTGAAAGGATGACTTTCCAGGCATCAGATATGTCATCTCCATCTAAGAGAAATGTGGTCTCAGTTAACACCTACACTGATTTTGTCCTGGTATTGTAGATTTTAATTCATTCTAAGTAACATTAACAAACATTGACTGAAGGTTTTTGTATGCCCAGCACTGCTTTGTAGGTAATGCAAAAAAATATATAGGCTATTTGTCAAGGAACTGATGGCTTGTTTAGAGAAGCAACATATAAATATAACAGAGTGTCTTGTATACAGTGTACAGTTAAGTACCATAATGTGAGAATTAGACTTTAAGTAAGTAAGGAATTTAAGTAAAGGAGAGGTCATTATAAGTTGGGGTAACCAAAGAAGAACAGCATGATGGAAAGTACATGTGCTTTAAGTTAAAATCCTGGCTTTAATACTTCTGGTATGTGTCATTAAGAAAGCACTAAAGCTTTCTAGACTTCAGCATTTTCATCTATGAAATGTGAGTAACAATAGTATTTAACATATAGAGTGGTTGTGAGACAAATGGAAGATACATGTGAAGAACTTTGTGAACTTAAAACACTTGCATATGTATGGTTATTATTAAGCTCGATATTTAGATAGGAAAGAGAATTGCTGAGAAGCCATGAGAGTGAGGAACAGCAGGACCTCTGCATGTTGTGAGTGATGTGTGTATGTGTGTATGTGTTAGTCACTCAGTCATGTCCGACTCTTTGCAACCAGATGGACTGTAGCCCGCCAGGTTGCTCTGTTCATGGGATTTCCCAAGCAAGAATACTGGAGTGTGTTGCCATTACCTTCTCCAGGGGATCTTCCCAGGGATCCAAACCTGGGTCTCCTACACTGCAGGCATATTTTTTATAGTCTGAGTATCAGAGAAGTCCTATGTAGGTGATACAAGTGAGACTAAAATACTGTATAAGTCTCATTCTCATCAGCTATCCATGTAAGAGCCACACCAATTTCAGTTCACTATGAGGAAGACTTTAACACAGTGGAGAAGTGGTAATGGGAAATCAGGCTGCCTCACAAGGCTGTAAGCTCCAAGATGTCTCTCAAGGAGTCTTAAGCAAAACCCAGGGAATTGGGTTCCAGGGAATCCGGGGGAGAATTTTCACCTGAAAAGGACCAAATGGCTCCAAAGAACTTTTCAGCTCATCACTTCTTGATTCTGTGCTTCTCCACGAGGAGAATTAGATGGGAAATAACTCGCTGCTCAACTAACGTCTTGTCTACTTTGTTTCCCTTGTAGTCTGTTCAGAAGAAACCTGATCCCCTGCCAGCACAGGACCCCTGTACCACCATTTACGTCGCTGCCACAGAGCCTGTCCCAGAGCCCATCCAGGTGAGGCGTTGCTCTGTAAAGAGGGGATAGGTGGAGGCAGGAAAAGGGTGGAACCTGTGTAGAGCTGAAATGGAGAATGCAGGTCCTAGCAAGCAGGTAGCAAAGATCATCTGCAGCCTCGACTGCAGGGCTTCTGGGAAAACCCTCATGGCTTCTCACGTGCAGTTCCTGCTCGCTTTCTCTTCACCAGTGTTTCTCTGAGAGCTGTCTAAGGACCATATCAGAATCAGCTGGCATATTTCTTAAAAATAAAGATTCTGAGAACTTCTCTCTAGGATCTGTTCAATCAGAATGTCTCTAGCAGGTCACCAGGCATCTGCACATTAAAAAAAACATCTTCCAAGTGATCCTGATGCATGCTTAAGTTCAGGAATTGCATCTTGAGTCCAGGAGTTCTCAAGTCCAGCTGCACATAGCCAGGGGAGCTTTGTAAAAATGCCCATGCCTAGTTTCCATTCAGCCCCATTTATCAGAATATTTAGGAGTAGAGCTCTGCAAACGTGTAAAGAATATGACGCCTAGCCCACCAGTTTTATTCAGTTGCAATATCAGAATGGAGTAAGTTTACTTGACAAAAATCTTCCTTTTACTATATGAACAGGAGTAAATTCTGGGCTGAAGTCTTGGCTCCAATTGGGCTTTATTAAATAAAGCATTTTAGGAGATAATGGAGGATCAAAAGACCACAGAAATATCTACTTTTACCTATTTTCCTCAAGCCTACTGTACACATACCCAGCAATGCTTGGAATGCCTTGTCTCCATTTTGAGGTTTAGTTACAGAACACTCCTATCCAAAGGGAAGGAAAAACATAAATCTGACTTTAAAAGCTTTAAAAAAATCACATAGATTTTTAATGATGTTTTCTTGGGGAAGAAACACCGCACTTGGTATATATTCACATTTTACAGCAAAACCACCTGAATTCCCCACTCCTGTCTCTTTGTGTCTCTGACTCTTGAATCTCCTCTCCTATGAGAATTCTTTGCTCACAGTCTTCATCTCCTCCCCATCTCTCTCCCACCAGAACCACTTCTTCCTTCTCCCTTTAGGTCTCACCGATCTTCCCTTTTTTAAAACTTGGTACTTTAGAACTCTCTTGGCTGCTCTAAAGTGAGTGCCAGTCCTCAGATGACTGGGTAACTTCTCCTAGTCTCCCTGCTGGCTTGCATATGCTTGAAGGAAACTGTAGCCGACCTGCGGGCAGGCAGACAACCTGGGGACCTGAGTGCTGCCTCTAACTCTATGGTTCCCCAGAGGTCTTGTGGTTAGTACTTTGCCTTCCAATGCAGGGGATGTGGACTCAATCGATCCCTGATTGGGGAGCTAAGATCCCACATGCCTCAGGGCCCAAAAACCAAAACATAGATCGGAAGCAATGTATTAACAAACTCAACAGAGACTTTAAAAATGATTCATGTCAAAACGATCTTGACAAACCCAGCTGTGACAGACGCTGAGCAAGTTGCAATGCTACCTGACTCTCGAGAACCTTTCCTTTTCCTGAGCATCACACTTTCCATTTACAGCCTGTAAACCTAGTGCTGGACCCTCCACTCACAGACCTCTTCTGTTTTCCCCCAGGAATCAGGCTCCTTCACAGTCTATGCCAGTGTGACGCTTCCAGAGAGCTGACATCACAGACTCAGTGAAAGGACTTTCTGAAGGAATATAGAAGAGGCAAAATAAACACTGAACTTGGTCCCAGATCCCAAGTATTCTGTGACATCTGCACATGTGCCTTCTTCTCGGCCCGGCTCCCCGGTGACGCTTCTTCCACATCTACCTGTGACATGGATACGGAAGTGAGGCTTCCCAAGTGCTTAGACTGCTCTGCGAGTGGCACAGGCTCAGAGCAGAGAGCTGGTTGATCTAACTTTACATCTCTGGGGTGTGGCAGATGAAATGGATAATGCTGGTCCAGTCAGCCTGGACCTTCAGGTGTCTTGCCTTTTGCCGCAGCTTGATGACAGCTAAAGGCAGAAAGCCAGCACAGGACATCTATCTCAGACAGCTGACCACCAGCCACAGAGTCTGGAACCGCTTACACCTTGGCTGACTGTACTCAGCCTGGGAGCTGCTTGTGATCACCAAGTAGACTTCATCAAGGCTGTGTGCCTCAGTTTCTCTCTCTGAATAGACAGTGAAGGGTGAATTCCTCATTGTATGTAAAACACTCTGACATTATTCTATCAAAGAAGCTATTAAAGTATTTTATTTGTAAAACCTGAAAGCTAAAGAGTCAGTAAACTAAAAACATGATTTTGAGGTCTCTGAACGTTGAATAACAGAATGAAAAAAATCTGAGATTCTTAAGAGTACTGTTCCGTGGAAATGGCAGTTGGATTTAAAGAAAATCGGCCAGTGTTTGGTGATGCTGTTACAAAGGAACTTGATTTTCACTTCCCAAAATGATTTTTAAGTCCTACTTCTCTATTTACTCCATTGAGCAACAAACCTGGAGCCTTAACTAAGACTGCAAACTGACTCTGAGACCATTTTACATCCATGGCCTCATGTCTTCAGGGTCTCTATCAAACAAGTCTTAATCTTTGCATACCTCTCCTCGCCACTAAACACATCCTGAAGTAGAAAATTAACATGTTTTGGCCTAAGAGTTTCAACTAATTGAATACTGAATAGTTTAAACTATAGGCTGCAGACAGCAAGAGCCTCTTCCAGTGAAGTCCTATTTCCCTTCTATTCTCTGGTTTCAGACAGGCCTTCTTGAATTTAAGCACTTCTTCTTTCTGATAGGGTCTTGTATGACTTCAGCGAACACTTTAAGAAACTGTCCACAGTCTTCGAACCACATGACAAGGGTCACCAACTTTCCGGCCCAAAACTCTGAGGTCCTCATAACCTTATACTTTACCCTCTCTAGTCAATCAATTCACGTTTCAGTGCATCTCATTTCTTAGAACCAATTCCAGTAGTATTCCAATTTGTGATGAACAGGAACTGACACTGAATTTTTTATATAGAAAAGGAATCTACTGAAAAGATGCTGGTTAGTTCATAACTACTGGGAGGTTCTGTAAAATGATGGTCTGAAAATGAGCAAGAAGAGGGGAGACTTTGGCTGTGGCTAGGAGTACAGCCCAAATAACAAAACCAGCCCAGAGATGACAATGCTGGCTGTACTCCTATTGTCCTCCCAGCACTAGACCCAGACTCCACCACTCCCTCCCGGCCTCAGCTAGACTTGGAAACTCCAAATTGCTGTTGTACTGTCTATACCAAAGTGACTTCTCCAGGGTCCATCCTTCATCTTTTCTTCTCTAGTTTCTAAATCAGAAGCTAAGATCAAGTGACCAATCCCAGGTCATATGTCCATGTTCTACTTCCAAGGGAGGTTGGGAATTGAACCTCTGGTATTTTCCACTTTCATCGTGGTGGTTGGGTCTTCCACAAACACAATGAATGGGATTCAATGCTGGGCAGGCGCACGCACACACACACACACACACACACACACACACACACACTTACCACTATACCACCTGTGTATAGTCTTAAGCTCATTAGCTGCCTATACTCAAAAACTGAGGAACTGCTAATCAGGATTTGCAAACCCCAGGACGATGAGCAATCACTCATTTACTATAACTCAGACTTTTTAGCAGTCAGTTCCCAGCAGTTGGGTTTTTCCTGTGGCTGAATTCCACCTGATGGACGGGCAGAAACAAATGGGGGAAAGAAGAGGCTATCCCTTCAAAATTCCCTTACCAAGGCTTGTGAACTCACTGGGAGAATGGCTACATCTTGGAATCTTTTTGGCTATCCTTAAAATAACATTCAGTGTATGTCCTACATCATCAGGTCCAGATTCAAGTTGAAAATCAGAGAACCCCTCAGATTATTCCTTTACTGCTCCCCAGATTTCCCCTAAGGCATTTTGGGTAAGCTGGAGCTTTCTTTTTCCTCAGTCTTTAAAAAAAATAAAAAATTAAACTGATACTTTAGAATCTGGTTTCCCCATGTTTCTCCAATGTTTTCTTTTGACTGAGCATATCTGAATTCTGGAGAACTCAGGAGGAACAGACCCATTCTCAGTTTTAAGGGGCTGGGATTCTGAAATAAACTGGGCGTAACCTTAAGCTTCCTTAGGACACTTACTGTAGTCACACAACCAGGATCTGATTGATAAAGAGTCCATATGCTGACTGCGAAACCACTGACTACAGTAAGTTACTTCTCTTCCTCAAGATTCTGTTTCTACCTCCTGGAAAGAGTAAAATACAGACAGTCCACCCAAGAAAAGGTACTTTCGTCTTTGTTACCCAGAGAATATGTAACATAGCAATGTGGCAAAACAGGTTCCATGACCTTGTGTCTCTATCGCTATACTTGTAAAGCCCTGAAGGTGGCTGATTTGATTTGATGAACTGCGAGGTTGTCCTTTTCCTAGGGGCAAAGTCAGCAGTCACACTCCACACAGAGAATAAACAATTTTTAAAGGATTAATTTGTCACTGCCAAAGTTATTGCCTTCCCTGAATTTCTTCAACTTCCCCTTGTGGAGCAAATCTAGATTGGGTTTCTCAACTGCAGCACTATTGACATTTTGGTTCAGATAACTGCTTGATATAGGGGTCTGTTCTGTACATCGTATGATAATTAGCAGCATCCCTGGCCTCTGCCCATTAGATGCCAGTAGGACATCCCCTGTCCCTGGTCATGACAATCAAAGATGCTTCCTGACATTACCAGATATTTTTGCAGGGAAAAATCTTCCTACTGACTGAGAACCCCCAAATTGAGAACAACTGATCTAGAAACATACTGGCCATCTAGTCATCTTTGCTTAGACTAAATACACATGAATATACCAAGAAGTGGATCTATCAAAAATCATATTTTCTATATACATTAAAGATTAACTACAAGGGGAAAAGAACAGTAGGAAAGGCAAATGAAGGATAGTCAACGGGAATTTGCTGTATGGCTCGGGAAACTCAAACAGGGGCACATCCTAGAGGGGTAGAATGGGGAGGGAGATGGGAGGGAGCTTCAAAAGGGAGGGGATATATGTGTACCTATGGCTGATTCATGTTGAGGTTTGACAGAAAACAGCAAAACTCTGTAAAGCAATTATCCTTCAATAAGAAAATAAATTTTAAAAAAAAATCATATTTTGAAAGTGGCCACCTGGTCACTTAAGAATGACCCATATCTGCCGATATTATGATGGTTATCTACATTGAGCTCCTTGCCCAAACCCTACCTCAAATCTGAATGATGTCTGGGTGAAGATCTGTAGAAGCACCAACTTACAGGCTATGATTATAACCAGAAAGGATTTTGTGAAGAGTTCCACAGAGCAGCCACTAGAGGGAGATATAGCCATTCAATCCACCTTACAGCTGCATCCCCAACACCACTTTACCAGTATTTGAAGGATGCGATCATGGACTGGCTCAAATTGTGGCTGAATTCTCACCAGTTCACAACATTTACATGCTGGAGGGAGAGTTGATCCGTTCCCTTAGAGATAATGAGATACAATGTGGGTTTGTGACAGACTTTAATCAAAGTTGACTGCCAAAAGTTTATCTCACAGAACTCCTAATTCTCCTCAGTGCCGGACTCATTCAGCAAATAGTTTCTGGGCTTCCCTGGTGGCTCAGTGGCAAAGAATCTACCTGCCTGCCAATTCTGGAGACACGGGTTCGATCCCTGGTCTGGGAAGATCCCACAACTTCTGAGCCTGTGTTCTAGAGCCTGGGAGCCACAGCTACTAAGTCAAGTGCTGCAACTGCTGAAGCCTGCATCCTCTGGAACCGGTGCTCCTGCAACAAGAGAAGCCTCCACAACGAGAAGCCCATGCGCTACAATAGAGAGTTGCCCCTGCTCACCACAGCTAGAGAAAAAGCCTGCACAGCAACAAAGACCCAGCACAGCCAAAAATAAAGTAATTTTTTAAAAACACACACAAAATTAAGCTTCTACTAAGTGTTAGGGATTGTCATCCACTGCATGTGTGCTCAGCCACTCCGACTCTTTGCAATGTTATGGACTGTAGCCCACCAAGTTCCTCTGACCACAAGATTTTCCAGGCAAGAATACTAGAGGGAATTGTCATTTCCTTCTCCAGAGGGTCTTCCTGACCCAGGGATCGAACCCGCATCTCCTGTATTGCATGTGTGTTCTTTACCTATGAGCCACTGGAGAAGCCTCTGTGGTACATATATACAGTGGAATATTACTCAGCCGTAAAAAAGAATGAAATAATGCCATTTGTTGCAATGTGGACCTAAAGGTTTTCATACTAAGTAAGTCAGACAGAGAAAGACAAATGTCATTTTAAAAAGATACAAATAATTTATTTACAAAATAGAAATAGACTTACAAATATTGAAAACAAACAATGGTTACCAAAAGGGAAACATTGTGAGGAGGAGGGATAAATTGGAAGCTTGGTATGACCACTACCTATAAGATCGATAATCAACAAGGACCTACTGTATAGCACAGGGAACTCTACTCAATATTCTGTGATAACCTATGTGAGAAAATAATCTAAAAGAGAATAAATATATGCATAGCTGAGTCACTTTGCCATACACCTGAAACCAACAATCCAAACCAACTATACTCCAATAAAATTAAAACAAATGAATAAAATACTGCCATAGGTAGGCAACCACCTGATCTCCTGGGACCACTTGAAAGTAAAAGGAAGTGCTATTAATAATTATACTGTGGCAATGGCTAGGCAAATTAGAGTCTGTAGTCACCCTGATGACAGAGAGGGTAAGGGATGTACAGTGAGCACAGAGGAGAGGCCCAAATCTCAGACTTCAGCAGCGAGGAGAGTAAGCTTATTTTACTTTAGAAGTTTTAACTAACAATGAAGATTAAAGGTCTCCTTCTCCTAAAATTCTATTGTCTTAAATCTCCATTTCTTCAGTTATCTGTTGCATGACACAAGCCCCTGGCATGCCCTTCTCACTGTTCTGACTGGTCTCCTGAACACAGTCAGGTTTCTCAATGCTCTTAAAATTTGCAGCTCAAAATTGAACTCTGCTTCAGACATAAATATACCAATGTAGACTAAGAACTGTTCTCCTCCATGATAGGAGCAATATACAATCTTTTGGTTTTTAAGTCAGATTCAAGTCTACAGAAATGGATGAATATAATTAAGCATATTCCTCAGTTTATGGTGGATAATCATCAATGGTCCATGTATCACATCTCTTGTATCTTGTTTTAATTTTTTTGTTATTTTCCCCCTTCTACCACAACCCTGTTCTCTTTCCCACCTTCATGTCCCTGAATGAGTTCAGTTCAGTCGCTCAGTCGTGTCCGACTCTTTGCGACCGCATGAATCGCAGCACGCCAGGCCTCCCTGTCCATCACCAACTCCCGGAGTTTACTCAGACTCATGCCCATCGAGTTGGTGATGCCATCCAGCCATCTCATCCTCTGTCGTCCTCTTCTCCTTCTACCCCCAATCCCTCCCAGCATCAGGGTCTTTTCCTATGAGTCAGCTCTTCGCATGAGATGGCCAAAGTACTGGAGTTTCAGGTTCAACATCAGTCCTTCCAATGAACACCCAGCCTGATCTCCATTAGGATGGACTGGCTGGATCTCCTTGCGGTCCAAGGGACTCTCAAGAGTCTTCTCCAACACCATAGTTCAAAAGCATCAATTCTTCGGCGCTCAGCTTTCTTCACAGTCCAACTCTCACATCCATACATGACCACTGGAAAAACCATAGCCTTGACTAGATGGACCTTTGTTGGCAAAGTAATGTCTCTGCTTTTTAATAGGCTGTCTAGGTTGGTCATAACTTTCCTTTCAAGGAGTAAGTGTCTTTTAATTTCATGGCTGCAATCACCATCCACAGTGATTATGGAGCCCCCAAAAATAAAGTCTGACACCGTTTCCACTGTCTCCCCATCTATTTCCCATGAAGTGATGGGACCAGATGCCATGATCTTAGTTTTCTGAATGTTGAGCTTTAAGCCAACTTTTTCACTCTCCTCTTTCACTTTCATCAAGAGGCTTTTTAGTTCCTCTTCACTTTCTGCCATAAGGGTGGTGTCATATGCATATCTGAGGTTATTGATATTTCTCCTGGCAATCTTGATTCCAGCTTGTGCGTTTCTTATGATGTACTCTGCATAGAAGTTAAACAAGCAGGGTGACAATATATAGCTTTGATGTACTCCTTTTCCTATTGGGAACCAGTCTGTTGGTCCATGTCCAGTTCTAACTGTTGCTTCCTGACCTGCATATAGGTTTCTCGAGAGGCAGGTCAGGTGGTCTGGTATTCCCATCTCTTTCAGAATTTTCCAGTTTATTGTGATCCATACAGTCAAAGGCTTTGACATAGTTAATAAAGCAGAAATAGATTTACTTCTGGAAATCTCTTGCTTTTTTGATGATCCAATGGATGTTGACAATTTGATCTCTGGTTCCTCTGCCTTTTCTAAAACCAGTTTGAACATCTGGAATTTCTTGGTTCACGTATTGCTGAAGACTTTGAGAATTTTGAGCATTACTTTACTAGCGTGTGAGATGAGTGCAACTGTGCAGTAGTTTAAACATTCTTCGGCATTGCCTTTCTTTGGAATTGTAATGAAAATTGACATTTTCCAGTCCTGTGGCCACTGCTGAGTTTTCCAAATTTGCTGGCATATAGAGTGCAGCACCTTCACAGCATCATCTTTCAGGATTTGAAAGAGCTCAACTGGAATTCCATCACCTCCACTAGCTTTGTTTGTAGCGATGCTTTCTAAGGCCCACTTGACTTCACATTCCAAGATGTCTGACTCCAGGTGAGCGATTATCTGGGTCACACCAGATAATCACACCATCGTGATTATCTGGGTCATGAAGATGTTTTTTGTAAAGTTCTTCTGTGTATTCTTGCCCCCTCTTCTTAATGTCTTCTGCTTCTGTTAGATCCCTACCATTTCTGTCCTTTATTGAGCCCATCTTTGCATGAAATGTTCCCTTGGTATCTCTAATATTCTGGAAGAGATCTCTAGTCTTTCCCATTCTGTTGTTTTCCTCTATTTCTTTGCATTGACTGCTGAGGAAGGCTTTCTTATCTCTCCTTGCTATTCTTTGGAACTCTGCATTCAAATGGGAATATCTTTCCTTTTCTTCTTTGCTTTTCGCTTCTCTTCTTTTCACAGCTATTTGTAAGGCCTCCTCAGACAACCATTTTGCCATTTTGCATTTCTTTTCCATGGGGATGGGCTTGATCCCTGTCTCCTGTACGGCGTCATGAACCTCCGTCCATAGTTCATCAGGCTCTCTGTCTATCAGATCTAGTCCCTTAAATCTATTTCTCACTTCCACTGTATAGTCATAAAGGATTTGATTTAGGTCATACCTGAATGGTCTGGTTGTTTTCCCTACTTTCTTCAATGTAAGTCTGAATTTGGCAATAAGGAGTTCATGATCTGAGCCACAGTCAGTCCCAGTCTTGTTTTTACTGACTGTATAGAGCTTCTCCATCTTTGGCTGGAAAGAACATAATAAATCTGATTTTGGTGTTGACCATCTGGTGATGTCCATGTGTAGAGTCTTCTCTTGTGTTGTTGGAAGAGGGTGTTTGCTATGACCAGTGCGTTCTCTTAGCAGAACTCTATTAGCCTTTGCCCTGCTTTATTCTGTACTCCAAGGCCAAATTTGCCTGTTACTCCAGGTGTTTCTTGACTTCCTACTTTTGCATTCCAGTCACCTATAATGAAAAGGACATCTTTTTTGGGTGTTAGTTCTAAAAGGCCTTGTAGGTCTTCATAGAACTGTTCTACTTCAGCTTCTTCAGCATTACTGGTTGGGGCATAGGCTTGGACTACTGTGATATTGAATGATTTACCTTGGAAACAAACAGAGATCATTCTATCATTTTTGAGATTGCATCCAAGTACTGCACTTCAGACTCTTTTGTTGACCATGATGGCTACTCCACTTTTTTTAAGGGATTCCTGCCCACAATAGTAAATATAATGGTCATCTGAATTAAATTCACCCATTCCTGAATAGAAATCTATGTAATGTCCCTGAATAGAATCTATCTAATGTGGGCCCTTTTAGACCATTATCTATATATTTATTTATGTGTGTTTGCAAGTGTATGTGGATATCTAGAATGGTTTTCGAGTTACATATATACAGACATCACATTCTGTTTTTCAGTTTCATTTTCATTTTGTCGCTTAATGTTATGATTTTTAGATCTTTCCAGGTTGAAATAGGATGATGTAGTTCAATCTTTTTGAATAATGTCTAGTATTACATCCTCCAGACATGCTACATTTCATCTATTTCCCTTTTGATAGACGTTGAAGTTTTTCTAACTCTCTGTTATTACAAATAATGCCATGATGAACAACCTTATTCCCATCCTTTTATATCTCTTTTGCCACCCATGTAAGTGATTCTCTGGGTAGTCCAGGGGGTGCAACTTCTGGGTAATAAATTATGTAAATACTCACCTCTCTAGATATGTACAATTATTCTACAAAAATTATAATCCCACTGAGTGTACACAAAGTTTCTCCTACCCCACTTCCTCAACAGCACTTGATAGTATCTGGATTTTGTTTTGCTTTTGGCCAGTCAAGTATGTAATATAACATAGTTGTTTTAACTTTGACTCCTCTGATCCCTATTAAAGGATTCTGCTTATCTCCATATGTTTGCTTGCTGTTTCTAGTTTCCACTTCAATGAATTTCATATGCATATTATTGACTCATTTTCCCATGAGATATTCTGTTCTTGATAATATTCAGGTTATTCCTATTTATTTGGGATTTTCAGTCTCAGCTGGTTACATTCATGCACCTCTCTTTATACACTGTGCATAGTGTTTTTCAAAAAGTGTAAAACAATTTTGATGTAGTTATACATTTTCACTTTTTGATTAGAATACAGTTGATTTACAATGTTGTGTTATTTCAGATGTATAACAAAGTGAAGCAGTTAAACATACACATATATCCACTCTTTTTTAGATTCCTTCCCCATATAGGCCATTGCAGAGTTGTTGTTTTTTTTTTCTTTTTTAATTTATTTATAGTAGTTGGAGGCTAATTACTTTACAATATTGTAGTGGTTTTTGACATACATTCACATGAATCTGCCAAGGGTATACCTGTGTTCCCCATCCTTAAGCCCCCTCCCACCTCCCTCCCCACCCCATCCCTCTGGGCCATCTCAGTGCACCAGCCCTGAGCAACCTGTCTCATGCATTGAACCTGAACTGGCGATCTGTTTCACATATGATAATATACATGTTTCAATGCTATTCTGTCAGATCATCCCACCCTTGCCTTCTCCTACAGAGTCCAAAAGACTGTTCTATATATCTGTGTCACTTTTGCTGTCTCGCATATAGAATTATTGTTACCATCTTTCTAAATTCCGTATATTTGTGTTAGTATACAGTATTGGTGTTTTTCTTTCTGGCTTGCTTCACTCTGTATAATAGGCTCCAGTTTCATCCACCTCATTAGAACTGATTCAAATGTATTCTTTTTAATGGCTGGGTGATATTCCATTGTGTATATGTACCACACCTCTCTTATCCATTCGTCTGCTGATGAACATCTAGGTTGCTTCCTTGTCCTGGCTATTATAAACACTGCTGCGATGAACATTGGGGTACACGTGCCTCTTTCAATTCTGGTTTCCTCGGTGTGTATGCCCAGGAGTGGGATTGCTGGGTCATATGGCAGTTCTATTTCCAGTTTTTAAAGGATCTCCACACTCTTCTCCATAGTGGTTGTACAAGTTTGCATTCCCACCAGAGTGTAAGAGGGTTCCCTTTTCTCCACGCCCTCTCCAGCATTTATTGTTTGTAGACTTTTGGATGGCAGCCATTCTGATCGGCGTGAGATAGTACCGTCATTGTGGTTTTGATTTGCATTTTCCTAATAAATGAGTGATGTTGAGCATCTTTCCATGTATTTGTTAGCCATCTATATGTCTTCTTTGGAGAAATGTCTGTTTAGTTCTTTGGCCCATTTTTTTTATTGGGTCGTTTATTTCTCTGGAATTGAGCTGCAGGTGTTGCTTGTATATTTTTGAGATTAATCCTTTGACTGTTGCTTCATTTGCTATTATTTTCTCCCAATCTGAGGGCTGTCTTTTCACCTTTCTTATAGTTTCCTTTGTTGTGCAAAAGCTTTTAAGTTTCGTTAGGTCCCATTTGTTTATTTTTGCTTTTATTTCCAATATTCTGGGAGGTGGGTCATAGAGGATCTTGCTGTGATTTATGTCGGAGAGTGTTTTGCCTATGTTCTCCTCTAGGAGTTTTATAGTTTCTGGTCTTCATTTAGATCTTTAATCCATTTTGAGTTTATTTTTGTGTACGGTGTTAGAAAGTGTTCTAGTTTCATTCTTTTACAAGTGGTTGACCAGTTTTCCCAGCACCACTTGTTAAAGAGGTTGTCTTTTTTCCACTGTATATTCTTGCCTCCTTTGTCAAAGATAAAGTGTCCATAGGTACATGGATTTATCTCTGGGCTTTCTATTTTGTTCCATTGATCTATATTTCTTTCTTTGTGCCAGTACCATACTGTCTTGATGACTGTGGCTTTGTAGTAGAGCCTGAAGTCAGGCAGGTCAATTCCTCCAGTTCCATTCTTCTTTCTCAAGATTGCTTTGTCTTCTCTATTCGAAGTTTTTTGTAATTCCATACAAATTGTGAAATTATTTGTTCTAATTCTCTGAAGAATACCATTGGTAGCTTGATGGGGGGGGGGGGGGTGCATTGAATCTATAGATTGCTTTGGGTAGTATACTCATTTTCACAATATTGATTCTTTCAACCCATGAACACAGTATATTTCTCCATCTATTTGTGTCCTCTTTGATTTCTCTCATCAGTGTTTTATAATTTTCTATATATAGGTCTTTTGTTTCTTTAGGTAGATATATTCCTAAGTATTTTATTCTTTACGTTGTGATGATGAATGGTATTGTTTCCTTAATTTCTCTTTCTGTTTTCTCATTGTTAGTGTATAGGAATGCAAGGGATTTCTGTGTGTTAATTTTATACCCTGCAACTTTACTACATTCCTTGATTAGCTCTAGTAATTTTCTGGTGGAGTCTTTAGGGTTTTCTATGTAGAGGATCATGTCATCTGCAAACAGTGAGAGTTTTACTTTTTCTTTTCCTATCTGGATTCCTTTTATTTCTTTTTCTGCTCTGATTGCTGTGGCCAAAACTTCCAAAACTATGTTGAATAGTAGTGGTGAGAGTGGGCACCCTTGTCTTGTTCCTGACTTTAGGGAGAATGCTTTTAATTTTTCACCATTGAGGATAATGTTTGCTGTGGGTTTGTCATATATAGCTTTTATTATGTTGAGGTATGTTCCTTCTATGCCTGCTTTCTGGAGAGTTTTTATCATAAATGGATGCTGAATTTTGTCAAAGGCTTTTTCTGCATCTATTGAAATAATCATATGGTTTTTATCTTTCACTTTGTTAATGTGGTGTATTACATTGATTGATTTGCAGATACTAAAGGATCCTTGCATTCCTGGGATAAAGCCCACTTGATCATGACGTATAATCTTTTTAATATGTTGTTGAATTCTGTTTGCTAGAATTTTGTTAAGGATTTTTGCATCTATGTTCACCAGTGATATTGGCCTGTAGTTTTCTTTTTTTGTGGCATCTTTGTCTGGTTTTGGAATTAGGGT
This sequence comes from Dama dama, assembly GCF_033118175.1. NCBI lineage: Eukaryota > Metazoa > Chordata > Mammalia > Artiodactyla > Cervidae > Dama > Dama dama. The sequence continues at coordinate 10,706,487 of NC_083700.1, forward strand.
GATGGTGGCCTCATAGAATGAGTTTGGAAGTTTACCTTCTTCTGAAATTTTCTGGAAGAGTTTGAGTAAGATAGGTATTAGCTCTTCTCTAAATTTTTGGTAGAATTCAGCTGTGAAGTCATCTGGTCCTGGGCTTTTGTTTGCTGGAAGATTTCTGATTACAGTTTCGATTTCCATGCTTGTGATGGGTCTGTTAAGATCTTCTATTTCTTCCTGGTTCCGTTTTGGAAAGTTATACTTTTCTCAGAATTTGTCCATTTCTTCCAAGTTGTCCATTTTATTTGCATATAGCTGCTGGTAGTAGTCTCATGATCCTTTGAATTTCTGTGTTTTCTATTGATATCTCTCCATTTTCATTTCCAATTTTGTTGATTTGATTCTTCTCTGTTTCTTGATGAGTCTGGCTAACAGTTTGGCAATTTTATTTATCTTTTCAAATAAGCACCTTTTAGCTGTGTTGATTTTTTGCTATGGTCTCTTTTGTTTCTTTTGTATTTATTTCTGCCCTAATTTTTAATATTTCTTTCCTTCTACTAACCCTGGGGTTCTTCATTTCTTCCTTCTCTAGCTGCTTTAGGTGTAGAGTTAGGTTATTTATTTGACTTTTTTCTTGTTTCTTGAGGTAAGCCTGTAATGCTATGAAGCTTCCCCTTAGTACTGCTTTTACGGTGTCCCATAGGTTTTGGGTTGTTGTGTTTTCATCTTCATTCGTTTCTATGCACATTTTGATTCTTTTTTGATTTCTTCTATGGTTTGTTGGTTATTCAGAAGCGTGTTGTTCAGTCTCCATATGTTTGAAATTTTAACAGTTTTTTTTTTCCCCTGTAATTGAGATCTAATCTTACTGCATTGTGGTCAGAAAAGATGACTGGAATGATTTCAATTTTTTTTGAATTTACCAAGGCTAGATTTATGGCCCAGGATGTGATTTATTCTGGAGAAAAAGGTGAAATTGATTGTTTTGGAGTGAAATGTCCTATAGATATCAATTAGGTCTAGCTGGTCCATTGTGTCATTTAAAATTTGTGTTTCCTTATTAATTTTCTGTTTAGTTGATCTATCCATAGGTGTGAGTGGGGTATTAAAGTCTCCCACTATTATTGTGTTATTGTTAATTTCCCCTTTCATACTTGTTAGCATTTGCCTTACATATTGCAGTGCTCCTATTTTGGGTGCATATATATCTATGATTATTATATCTTCTTCTTGGGTTGATCCTTTGATCATTATGTAATGTCCTTCTTTGTCTCTTTTCACAGTCTTTATTTGAAGTCTATTTTATCTGATATGAGTGTTGCGACTCCTGCTTTCTTTTGGTCTCCGTTTGCATGAAATATTTTTTTTCCAGCTCTTCACTTTCAGTCTGTATGTGTCCCTTGTTTTGAGATGGGTCTCTTGTAGACAGCATATATAGGTGTCTTGTTTTTGTATCCATTCAGCCAGTCTTTGTCTTTTGGTTGCGGCATTCAACCCATTTACATTTAAGGTAATTATTGATAAGTATGATCCCGTTGCCATTTACTTTATTGTTTTGGGTTCTAGTTTATGCACCCTTTCTGTGTTTCCTGTCTAGAGAAGATCCTTTAGCATTTGTTGAAGAGCTGGTTTGGTGGTGCTGAATTCTCTCAGCTTTTGCTTGTCTGTAAAGCTTTTGATTTCTCCTTCATATCTGAATGAGATCCTTGCTGGGTACAGTAATCTGGGTTGTAGGTTTTTTTTCTTTCATCACTTTAAGTATGTCCTGCCATTCCCTTCTGGCCTGAAGAGTTTCTATTGAAAAATCAGTTGTTATCCTTATGGGAATCCCCTTGTGTGTTATTTGTTGTTTTTCCCTTGCTGCTTTTTATATTTGTTCTTTGTGTTTGATCTTTGTTAATTTGATTAATATGTGTCTTGGGGTGTTTTTCCTTGGGTTTATCCTGTTTGGGACTCTCTGGGTTTCTTGGACTTGTGTGACTATTTTCTTCCCCATTTTAGGGAAGTTTTCAACTATTATCTTCTCGAGTATTTTCTCATGGCCTTTCTTTTTGTCTTCTTCTGGGACTCCTATGATTCGAATGTTGGGGCGTTTCACATTGTCCCAGAGGTCCCTGAGGTTGTCCTCATTTCTTTTGATTCTTTTTTCCTCCCTGCTTCATTTATTTCCACCATTCTATCTTCTACCTCACTTATCCTATCTTCTGCCTCAGTTATTCTACTGTTGGTTCCCTCCAGAGTGTTTTTTATCTCATTTATTGCATTATTCATTATTAATTGAGTCTTTTTTATTTCTTCTAGGTCTTTGTTAAACATTTCTTGCATCTTCTCAATCTTTGTCTCCAGGCTATTTATCTGTAACTCCCTTTTGTTTTCAAGATTTTGGATCATTTTTATTATCATTATTCTAAATTCTTTTTCAGGTAGATTCCCTATCTCCTCCTCTTTTGTTTGACTTGCATTTTTCATGTTCCTTTACCTGCTGAGTATTTCTCTGCCTTTTCATCTTGTTTAGATTGCTGTGTTTGGGGTGGTCTTTCTGTATTCTGGCAGTTGGCGGTTCCTCGTTATTATGGAGGTTCCTCGCTGTGGGTAGGGTTGGATGAGTGGCTTGTCAAGTTTCCTGGTTAGGGAAGCTTGTGTCGGTGTTCTGGTGGGTAGAGCTGGATTTCTTTTCTTGGAGTACAATAAAGTGTCCAGTAGTGAGTTTTGAGATATCTATGGGTTTGGTGTGGCTTTGGGCAGCCTATATATTGAGGCTCAGGGCTATGTTCCTGCATTGCTGGAGAATTTGTGTGGTATGTCTTGATCTGGAACTTATTGGCTCTTGGTGGTGGTTGGTTTCAGTGTAGGTATGAAGACTTTTGGGTGATCTCTTATCAATTAATGTTCCCTGGAGTCAGGAGTTCTCTGGTTTTCTCAGGTTTTGGGCTTAAGCCTCCTGCCTCTGGTTTTCAGTCTTATTCTTATAGCAGCCTCAAGACTTCTCCATCCATACAGCACTGATGATAAAAACATCTAGGTTAATGGTGAAAAGATTCTCCACAGTGAGGGACATCCAGAGAGGTTGATTGAGTTACATGAAGAAGAGAAGAGGGAGGTGGGAGATAGAAGTGACCAGGAGGAGAAGAGGGGGAATCAAAAGGGGAGAGAGCAATCTAGCCAGTAAACAGTTCCCTATGTGCTCTCCACAGTCTGGAACCCTCAGAGAGGTTCACGGAGTTACATAGAGAAGAGAAGAGGGAGGAAGGAGATAGAGTTGAGCAGGAGGAGAAAAGGGGGGTATCAAAAGTAGAGAGATTGATCTAGGCAGTGCTCTGTTCCCTAAGTGTTCTCCACAGCTCGGAACACACAAAGAGATTCACAGAGTTGGGTTTAGAAGAGAAGGGGGAGGGAGGAGATAGAGGTGACCTGGGGGAGAAAAAGGAGTGTCAAAAGAGGAAGAAAGTAATCAAGCCAGTAATCACACTTCTAAGTAAAAACTGGTACTGAAGATTGGATTCTTAAAAGTACAAAATTGATGACAAATACTATAAAGCAAAGATTAAAAATCTAGAGTAGAGGTTAGACTCTCAAAAATACAATATTTTTAAAAATCACAAAATTTATAAGCAATATGTATGAAGTTTGCTTTAAAAATAGGGTCTTTTTTTGGGGGGGGGCAAGGTAATGAAAGTGAAAGTGAAAATGAAGTCGTGTCTGACTCTTTGTGATCGCGTGGACTGTAGCCTACCAGGCTCCTCTGTCCATGGGATTCTCCAGGCAAGAATACTAGAGTGAGTTGCCATTTCCTTCTCCAGGGGATCTTCCTGACCCAGGGATTGAACCTGGGTCTCCCGCATTGCAGGCAGTCGCTTTAACCTCTGAGCCACCAGGGAAAATAGTAGGTTATAAAAATGAAAATTAAAGGGGTTATACAGGACTTAAAGAAAGAAAAAAAAAAAATGTTTTTAATAATAGTAAAAATATATCTAGGAATTTCTCTGGTGCTGTTGCGGGCAGTGTGGGGTGAGTTCAGTTTCAGATAGTTCCTTGTTTCTGCTTATACTTCTCAAGATCTATAGGCCCCTTCCAATGTAGTTGGGGTTAACGACAAGGATTTTAATCTGTTCACCTGTCACTTCCAAAGCGGTTCCCTCTGTTTTTGGCTTCTTCTATTTGCAGGTGTCTTCAGTGTCTAATTTCTGCCCTGACACGAGGGGGGGGCGAAGGCAGTCTCTCGTTTCGGCTCACTTGTTCAGTCGTGCTGTGGGGAGGGAGGGGCACTGCAAACACACACTGGCGTGTGTGGGGGAGTACTGGCAGTGTCTGCGCCACACTGGGCTTGCCCCCTCTCACGGCTTGTGTGCTTTCCTGGTCTACACTGCTCAGGCTCCAGGTTGCTCTGCAGGCAGCCGGCCCTGGGTTGCGTGCACTTCCCAGGTTTAAGCCATTCAAGTTCAGGTTCTCAGGTACTCCACAAAGGCGCAGACTTGGTTGGGCCTGCGTTTTGTGCCCTTCCCAGGTCCGAGCAGCTCAGGCGACCAGGTGTGTGGGGCGCTCACTCTCCTCCGGTGTGGTGCGTCTTATCACCTCCCCAGTCCCAGCTGCTCCGTTTCCAGGTGCGCCTGGCTCAGGTGTGCCATGTATCTCTTCTGGGGAGCTGACCTCTGGCTGCGACTCTCCTGGCGGATGTCAACCATCCAGAATCTCAGGAAGTCTTTGGATAGAAACCGGAAGCCTGTTCGCAGCCTGACACCTCTGGGGTCAAGTTTGCCCCTTCTGGCTCTGGCTGGCGCCCTTCTGGCCCCTGGCTCTGGCAGGGGATGGGCAGGTCCACAGCCTGTGAGCTCTTCTCTGGTATTGGCTCAGTCCTTTGTTCTGTGAGTGGCCCGGCAGCTCCTTAGGTTAGGGCTTTTCACGGGATAGTTCTCTGTCTCTGTCTCTCTCTCTCTCTCTCTCTGGCTCTCCCACAGTTTGGGTTGCTATCTCACATTAGCTCCCTCAGATTGCCCTCAGGGCATTCAGGCCCAGTCCTTACTCTAAGCAATGCCGCCTGCTCTTTGTTCAGCCCCCGCTTGCTGATGGAGGATGCTAGCATCTGGGGTACTTCTCTGCTGGGAGTTCCCTTTAGGCATGTAATCTGTGGGTTTTATTTATTTATTTTTCCTCCCGGTTATGTTGCCCTCCGAGATTGGAAACTTCCCCCAGACACCCTGGTGGGAGGGTTTCCTGGTGTTTGGAAACTTCTCCTCTACTAAGACTCCCTTCCCGGGACGGATTTCCATCCCTAACTTTTGTCTCTCTTTTTATCTTTTATATTTTGTCCTACCTCCTTTTGAAGACAATGGGCTGCTTTTCTGGTTGCCTGATGTCCTCTGCCAGCATTCAGAAGTTGTTTTGTGGAGTTTGCTCAGTGTTCAAATGCTCTTTTGATGAATTTGTGGGGGAGAAAGTGGTCTCCCCATCCTATTCCTCCGCCATCTTAGGACCGTCCCCATTACAGAGAATTGAGTAGTTTCTTGTGCTACGCAGTAGGTTCTTATTAGTTACGCATTTTATATAGAGTAGTGTGGCTATGTCAGTCACAATCTTCCAATTTATCACTCCCTTCTCCTAATCTCCTGGCAACTGTAAGTTTACTATCTACAACTATACCACTTCTGTTTTATAGATAAGTTCATTTTTCCTTTTTTTTTTTTTTTTACAATCCACATATAAGTGATACCATCTGATAGTTGTCTTTCTGTGTCTGACTTACTCCACTCAGTTTAACAATCTCTAGGCCCATCCACATTGCTGCGAATGGTATTATTTTGTTTTTTTTTATGGCTGAGTAATATTCCATTGTATATATGTACCATATATTCTTTATCTATTCTTCTGTTGATTGAGGTCAATGGAACAGGTTAGAAAGCATAGAGATAAACCCAAACATCTATAGTCACCTAACCTATGACAAAAGAGGTAAGAATATATAATGGAGAAAAGACAGTCTCTTTAATAAGTGGTGCTGGGAAAACAGGACAGCTCCAAGTAAAAGAATGAAATTAGAACACCTCCTAAATTCAAAATGGATTAAGGGCCTAAATGTAAGGCTAGATACTAAAAAACTCTTAAAGGAAAACATAGAACACTCTTCTTTAAAAAAATAATTTTCATTTATTTATTTTTATTTTTGGTTGCACTGAGGGTTGCTGTGCAGGCTTCTTTCTAGCTGCAGAGAGTGGGGGCCACACTCTAGTTGCAGTTTGCAGGCTTCTCACTGCAGTGGCTTCTCTTGTTTCAGAGCCTGGACTCTAGGGTGCACAAGCTTCAGTAGTTGTGGCACATAGGCTCAGGAGTTTCAGCTTCCAGGCTCTCAATCACAGGCCCAGCAGTTATGGTGCAAGGACTTAGTTGCTCCATGGCATGTGGGATCTTTCCAGATCAGGGAACGAACCCATGTCTCCTGCACTGGCAGGTGGATTCTTACCACTGAGCCACCAGGGAAGCCCTGGCAGAACACTCTCTGACATAAATCACAGGAAGACCTTCTTTGACCCACCTCCTATAGTAATTAAAAAAAAAAAAATGGACACAAACCGAAAAGCTTTTGTACAGCAAAAGGAACCACAGACAATATGGAAAGACAACCCTCAGAATGGGAGAAAATACTTGCAAAAGAAGTCATTGATGAGGGATTAATATCCAAAATACACAAATAGCTCATGCTGCTCAGTTTCTAAAAAACAAACAACCTGATCAAAAAAGAGTTGAAAGACCCAAAGAAACATTTCTCCAGAGAAGACATGCAAATGGCCAAATAGCACATGAAAAGATGCTCAACATTATTAATTACTAGAGAAATGAAAATTCCAAAGCTACAATGAAGTATCACCTCACACCAGTCAGAAAGTCAGAATGGCCATCACCAAAAAATCTACAAACAATAAATACGGGAGATGGTGTGGAAGAAGGGAACCCTCCTATGCTGTTGGTGGAAATGTAAATGTGCAGTCACTATGGAGAACGAGTATGCTGTTTAAAAGCTAAAAACAGAGCTACTATATGAACCTACAACATATATCCAGAGAAAACCATAATTCAAAAAGATAAATGCACCCTAGTGTTCACTGCAGCACTGTCTACAATAGTCAGGACTTGGAAGGAACCTCAATGTCCATCAACAGAAAAATGGATTAGGAAGGTGCGAAAAAATATTAGCTGGAATATTACTCAGCCATAAAAAAGAACAAAGTCTTCACTTTATTATTTTTTTTCTTTTTATATTTTGATTAAAAAATTTCCTCACTCTCAGGGCTATAAAGATATTCTTCTATTTCATCATATAATAGGTTTAGTACATCAAATTCACTTTTTAAAAGATTCAAATTCTCTATTGAAGTTCTTCATCTTTTCATCTATTATGTACATTTTTTCCTCTATTTTCTTCAAAATATTAAGCATAGTTAATTTTAAATCTTTAACCTATATATGTAGATCTGTTTCTAATGTCTACTTTCTCTCTTTATTATCAATTATAGCTTTGTCTGCCTAGAATTTTTTCAATGTAATGTTGTATTATTGTTGTTTAGTCACTAAATGGTGTCTGACTCTTTGTAGCCCACCAGGCTCTTCTGTCCATGGAATTTCCTAGGCAAGAATACTTGGCTGGGTTGCCATTTCCTTCTCCAGGTGAACTTCCTGACCCAGGGATGAAACATGCATCTCCTGCATTGGCAGGCTGAGCCACCAGTTTGTGTAAAAGAACCAAAGAGGCTTCAGATTATGTTATCTTTCAGCAGAAAGGGTTCCCTTTACTTTCTGTTAGCCAGGTAGAGTAAAAGTCTGACCACCTTAGTGCAATCAGGGAGTTAGTTTGTTTGGGCTGGATTTCAATTTAAACAAGACAATTTATCTATGCTTTACCATATTCTTGAGTGTGGCTCCTACAGGTCTCTGATTGAGAGACTGTCAGGCATCTCTCTGCACCCCATGGACTGCAACATACCAGAAAGAACAGGAGTCACAAAGAGTCAGAGGCGATTGCGCGACTGAACAACAGGCATTGATCTCCTCAGATCTGGAAGACAATCAGCAGATCTAGTTTTCAGCCTCCATCCCACACAGTTTCAAAATCTAGAAAATTAATTAGGGAAAGACCATCATAGTAGGTCTCTTTCATAGGACTGCTGGACTGAAAGAGTTCACTATTCCTTAAGAAGATGTCAGTCGAACTCATCATCATCCAAGGCACTCCTAGAAACAAGCAAATGTCTGTTGAGAAAATCAGCCATGTATTAGAGACTGCCTCAGTTTTCCAATTTTCCCTCTAGATTTGTACGGTAAAAAAAAAAAAAATACTTTCTGTCCCTAGTTTGCTCAACTTGGACCAAATTCAATATTTAGCTTGTGAATGGAGTAGGTCAATCTCCCCTACCTCCAGGTATAAAAATGGCTGGTGATGATCAGCTTACCTCAGAAAAGTTCTACCTCTCTGGAATTTTATGTCATGGAGTCCCATTGTTTTCACAGTTCTCTGATACCTCTAAGAATAAGATTTTTGTAATTCATCTGGCCTGTTAAAATTTGTTTTAAATTTTTGCAGCATTGACCTGGTGCAAACTGCTACATCCCACTTGGCAGTGGAAGACATGTTTTGTAAGGTCTTCACTTCTGCAAAGAATTTCTGAGTCAAATTCTTATTTTCAATTGGATATATTTTTACTCTATACCAGACTTGAATGTAATTAATAAGGCCTATAATTTTGTAGCATTTAACTTTAGCAAAATAACCAAAGAATTATAACCAGATACAATGTATCATGTATCATTCTGTACTCCAAGGCCAAATTTGCCTGTTACTCCAGGTGTTTCTTGACTTCTTACTTTTGCATTCCAGTCCCCTATAATGAAAGAACATCTTTTGGGGTTGTTAGTTCTAGAAGGTCTTGTAGGTCTTCATAGAACCATTCAACTTCAGCTTCTTCAGCATTACTGGTCAGGGCATAGACTTGGAAAACAAATAGGTCTTTCAGAAGGGGCAATATGGTAGCTGTGAGTGAAAAGTCAATCTTCATCCTTGTTCTCTGGATTCTACCCTTTTCCCCCATCTCCATCCTGCCTCATCAATTTCTGCCTCATCACTGAGGTAATGTAGACACACAAATATGCTTTATTAAAAAATCCCCACAGTATCATATCCTGACCTCACATCCTCTACCATATACCGTCTCATTTTCTTTCCTCCTATTAAAAACAAAACATATTGAGCTATGAAACTATGCCACTTAATTTCCATGATTATGTCTTTTTTTGTAAGTCACATACTATAATAACATATAGAATAATTATTCCTGGTACATAGTCACAGAATTTCATCAGTTTTTCATTTGTATGTTTCTAATTCCAGGTTGCTGGAATTTTTTAGAAGAATATACTTTCTAAACTAACATTGATCTTATGGTTTTAAATTAGTTATCTTCTTTTCAAATATTTTTTGAAAAAAATAGAAGAGAAAAAGAGTAAGAGAGATGAGGAAAGAAGAAGAAAAAAAGAGTTTTATTTAAAAATTGAATCTGTCCCTATGCACTGAAAGTATGGGTTTGATGCTAATAATGGACACTGAGCAAATACCTTAAGGAGGATGTGCGCACAAGTGTGTGTATGTGTTTGTGCAGGGGGCTTGCTGTTTTTCACATGACTTCTTCCCAAACAATTAGAGAAAGCACTTGTGAGCTTTAGGTATTTCACACACTCTCTCTCTGATTAACAGCTAAACATAAGCATCTTTGTTTTTTATGATCCCAAAATAGATTTCCATATGTTGATATAAAGAGCTATTGATTCTTTTCATTTCAGCCTGAAAGCTGAGAATATCAAAATTGTTGCAGAATTTATCCCCTCCTCCACTGATATTTATCATTTTAGGTTACCCACAGGCTGCTGATGGTTTTTAAAGCCAACTTGAAAAACAAAATCTATTAGATAAACAACCTCTAAGTTCATGTCACCACACACTAGGTAGCTGGGAAAACTTCATAACAATGAAACATAGAATTTAAAAACTTTGGGTACATTCAAGATTCAACTATAAAATGAGACATTTCCACAATTACATCTGCTTTCCAGAGGTCCAGGTGAAGTCCTTGTGGAATGAAACACTTGTAAGTAGAAGCAGGGGGAGCAGAGGCAATCTGAGTGTTGAACTGAAGTCAGCTTCCTGGAACAAGATCCGTGGTGACTAGTGTGGCTTTATAGACACACCTTGATGCCATCATCCAAACAGCAGTGTTTCAAATATCTGACCATAGCTATTACACTGTTCTACTTGCTGCCTTAATCCCAGCCCTCCTCACTAGATTTCCTCTTTTCCAAGCTAATCACCCCCAATTGCTTCAACTGTTTCTCATTAGGAAGTATTTAGCATTGTCTTAGAAACAAATTCTACAATCAATAAATGATAATTATATCTTTCTTAATGTTACCAGTGCCTGATATTTCACCATCAGTTGCCCTCTGGTGGACAGTTTCCTCATCATCAATGTTGTTCAAATGCTATTTATTATTCATTTCTTACTGATGATAATATTAAGAACTAACATGTATGGAAAGCTGACGGTGTATCAAGCACTTTGCTTGTAAACAATTTGTTTACAAATCATAAAAACAATGTGTTTACAAACATTCTAATTGAATGTGCAGAGCACACATGGGGTACTATTACAGTTTGTCCTCATTTTACAAATCAGGAAACCAAGGCCTAGAATCGTTAAAAAAAAAAAAAAAAGGCTGTTGAGGTAACATAGCCAAGGGGTTGCAACTGTAGTCTTCTGCATCCTCTCCCACGCTTTCAGCTATTTGTACAGCATTGTCATCTTATAACTTTCCCCTTGTTTCTCACTTAAATTGTGGTAGCCTCCATTCTCTTTCCACTTAACAGTGTTTCTGCTAAGGTCAAAACTGTGGCCATACAGGTAGATGGATTTGGAGCATTTTCATGCTTCTTGGTTATTTGGCTTATTTCTTTCTCAGAATCTAACTTTTGCTTGTGGTGCATACACGCTCAATCATGTCTGGCTATTTGTGACCCCATGGACTGTGGCCCACCAGCCTCCTCTGTCCATGAAATTTTCCAAGCAAGAATACTGGAGTGGGCTGCCATTTCCTTCTCCAGGTGATCTTCCTAATCCAGTAATTGAACCCAGATCTCTTATGTATCTTGCATTGGCAGGCTGGTTCTTTACCACCAACACTACCTGGGAAGCTTACATTAGTTTAAAAATTGCATATACTCTTTCATTTCTCTTTTAATTATCTGCAGAATTAAAAATGCTTCAATATTCCTTTCTTATGTAAATAATTCTTTGTTTGAATTTCATGACATTTCCTCTCCTGTTTTCCTCTGATTACTTTAACAACTTTTTCTCAGTTTCCTTCTCTTCCAATCATAGTTGTTTCCCTCAGGATTTTGTCACTATGTTTTATTTTTTAGTCTACACTTTCACTAGCATAGAGAATTTCCAAACATGGAATTAAAGATAATCATAAATCAAGAATTAAGTGTGACTGGAGGCTAAGAAAAGACTCTTGGAAATCAATGTATATTACCAAAATTGAAAACTCAAGCAAAAAGCTGAAGATCAGTATGAATATGATTGAAACCCATATTTAGAAGATGTCCCATAAGATATCTATAAATAAATATATCAGAAAGAGGCTGATGCATGTTGATGTATGGCAGAAACCAACACAATATTGTAAAGCAATTATCCTTCAATTAAAAATAAATAAATCTTAAAAAGAATCATGTTGGAATGTAAAATAGACAAAAAGAGAAAAACAGGATATAGTAATTAATTCATATGGAAGATACCTTCAGATATTTTAATAGGAATTTCAGGAAGAAAAATTAGAGAGGCCAGAAAAGAAGTAATAACCAAGGAAATAGAAGAGAATTTCTCTTTATTGAAAAAAATGCAATCAATGCCATACAAGAATATGTAACACACTTGAACACATCCTGGTGCAATCTTGGTTACCTTCAAGTGTAACCAAATAAGACCATATGGGGCCTTCTCCGAACAGTCCCCATCTCCACATCCTCCTCCTGCCTTTTCCTATAGAAAAACTATAATCAAAGATCAAATTTAATCAAAGAATTAATAAAACATAGAAGAAAAAAAAAAAAAAGGAAAATAGTCAAGCAAGACAAAATAATAATACTTTAGCCATTTAGTTCCAAAAAGTCAAGAACATTTAGTTCTTCCCCAAACACTACAGGTAATATTCTGAGCCTCAACCTTTGAGTTGTTTTGCAGATGCTGAAATCCCCACTAGGTGGAAGAAGTTAACCGTATGCTGCCCACAAGCATGTAGACCTCAGACCATTTGGAACCAGAAGGTTGATGATATTGACTCCCAATTACCTCACCACCAACCAATCAAAAGAATATCCATGAGCTGATGACATACCCTACAATCCTTTGCCTCACCCAGTCTTAAAAAACCTTTCCCTGAAAGCCTTCTGGGAGTTTAGGCCTTTCAAGCACTAGCTACCTAAACTCCTTGTTTGGTATCCTGCAATAAATGTTGTACTTCCCTTTACCACAACCTGGAGTCAGTAAATTGGCTTTACTACACACAGGCAAGTGGACCCAAGTTTGGTTTGGTAACAATGTTGGCAACCCAGATGGGGCAGAAGTCCCATGTGGGCATCTTGTCCATGACACATCAGTTCCTGGATGATGACAGCTCTTGCGTACCACCCAGAAGCTGCCTGAGCACCTTTGTTTTGGGGACAGCCCCGAGTGCTTGCCATTGACCAGGCTTTACTGGCTCACAGTGCTTTCAGTTCTGAGATAAAGAAAACAAGGCTCTGGTTTTGGTTTGTCTCTACAAATGAACATTAGTAGACATTTGGGAGTTGACAGAGTCAATGCAGGAGGGTAAATCGCTTTTGTGTGTACAACCAAAACCTTCCTTCCTCTCTACCCTGGGCTTTCCTCCTCAAAGAAGCCTGTTTGTTTTGTATTGATGTGGGGTACCCTGTTGGCAAGAAGAATAGCTATTGGACTTCTATCCTATTTGTGAAATGATTCTTTGCTTATTTAGGTGCTAATGTTTGGCTTTGGGGCCACCATTTATGCTTTGTTTTTCATTTCTGGGGAGCATGCCCTCTGGGTCACATTTTGGAAAAATAATCTTATTATAGCTATGAACCTATGACTAAAAAATATTATTTAAAACTGTGTGGTCACAATATTGTTTAGACTCTGGAAAAAAGTGGTTAAGATGAAACTCTTCTGAAATTCCAAAACTGGTTCTTTTTGCATATATAGTTAGAAAAAGCTAGTTTGATAAAATCCAAATTCTGACTCTGAGACAACGAAAACATTCCTAGGAAAAAGCTTAAAGTTTTAACTCTAATCATGCCTTTGAAGTACAAACACAGCCCACTTTGCCTGAGAACTTTGGCCTCAGAACTGCAAATCAAAGGATAAAAGTATAAACAGACTTTTTAAGCTCAAGTAAGTAAATTTAACTTGTTCTGAATGTTATTTTTTTATTTTGATTTTGGAATGTGAACTAGTACAGCCACTATGGAGAACAGTGTGGAGATTTCTTAAAAAACTGGAAATAGAACTGCCATATGACCCAGCAATACCACTTTTGTTTGTTCTTTAAAAGAGGGATTCTTGCTTGAAAAACTTGAGAAAATTGTAGGACTTCGCTCTTTTGTTTTTGTCCTGTAGGAATTAGATTTTGGTCTTTGTGTGTATGTCTGCATTTGTCTATGTGTAAGTGTGCCAGTCATGGGAAACTCAAATTTGTTTCCCAATGCAAAGCCTTGAGGTACATTTTTCAGAAATGAAGAATTTCAGCTGTAAGCCAATGAAATATGAAAAGATGATTTTCCTTTGTAATATATCCTGCCAGAATACTCCCAGGATTCATGGGGAAAACTGGCCTTAAATAGATCTCTGAACTAAGTTTATCTACTTTTTCTTTGATTAAAAGAAAAAATTTAAGATACCTGGATTTATCAGACACATGTCTTGTACCACATTAAAAATTATTCTATAAAAATGTATGTTTTTAGAGTTAATGATATGTGTTTGTTTGTTAATCCCAGAATACTGGTATGACATACAGTTCACAATTACTTGCTTCTTGATTTTAAATTGATATTAAGGCTTTTACAGACTACAATGATAACATATGTAATTAAAGCTACTAAAATGATCAAAAAAAGTATTTTGATGTCTAAAGAAATCAGTATATATGTTGTCAAAGATGGAAGATATGAAGACTGGAAATATATTTGTTGGAGACTGAGTGGGAAAAAATGGGAGCAATTGAAATGGACTTAGAAAGCTATGAAAATTTTGTAGAAAAAGAATCTTGAAAAAAGAGTTTTGTACATGGCCAGAATTTTTGAAGATTAGACCGAATTTAGTTAGTTAAATGAATATTGTTATTAACAGTAAGCTAATACAGGTTGGAATTTGGATCTGTCTATTATAAAAACAAAGTTCTGTTAGAATGCTGCTTTTGATAACAGACTGAATTTCTTTCTCTAGCTAACTTTAGATGCTTCAGGCAACTCAGAAAAGTATTAAACTAACTGGGATTATTTGGTAGGTTAAATTACAGGGGAAACATCATCAAATAAAAGGTAATATTAAGCCTTCTTTATCCTATGTCTATAAAAATGTATTTTATAGGTGTTCCAGAAATCATATGAAATTCCTGGAGATCATTTTTGTCCTGACATAAAATGTTATCTGCCATCAAAATTGAGGCCCACACTAAATGGACTGAACACAAGTCTCAAGAAAATGCCCTAATTGGCTTTCATGCAGAGGCAACAACAGAATCTGTTAAGATTGTGGCACAGGTAGGCAAAGTCCATTATACTTATACAAAACATGAACCCCTCATGTCAGACTTTTGCCATCCTGATATCCTTGAATCATAGCAACAGTTTCTCCTAAATCAGAGGAGTTAGGATGGGTAAACAATCACTGTGAATTAAACAGTCAGGGCTATGGGGCACCCAAGACGGTCAGTTGACTCTTTCCAGCTCCCTGAACAACTCCGGTTTTCTATCTGATGGGTTAAATCTTTCCCGTGATGCAAAGCCAATGCTCTCACAGTGAAAAAAAAAATGACTAAAAATGTATTTTCTACTTGGGGTATACTTTCTACTATCTCCAGTGACCAAGGCATTCACTTCACTGGACAAATTACACAAGCTTTAACAAAAACCTCACAAACATATTGAAATTATCTGTCATTATCATCCTCAGTCATGAGGCAAGGTCAATAAAACTAATGGAAAGAAACAGACTTGAGCAGAACAAAAATTAATTACACAGGATTGAATGAACTAAAAAATTAATTATAACTTTTATGACACTTTGTCTGACATATTACTGGCTTAATCTTTGTTTTTCAGACTTAAAGGAACATTTGAAAAAAAAAAAAAAAAGGAACATTTGCCCTTAAGCTGATTATGATTTATAGCAACTTGGTAAATTATACCTTGTAAACAGAATTGAAAGGTTTCTCTTTCCTCCATAGCTGATCCTTCCAGAAATTAGAAACTCTCAGGTGCCAGAAGGCTTATCAGGTGAGTAAGGAAGTTCACCTCTTAACAAGTTCAAGAATCTCAAAGGAGTTCCCTGATGGCCTGGTGGTTAGAATTCAGTGCCATCACTGCTCTGGCCCAGCTTTGATCCTTGGTTGGGAACTGAGATCCTGCAAACTGGGATTATACATAATACAATTATATATGTGTGTGTGTGTGTGTGTGTGTGTGTCTCAAGATAGTTTGAGGACCTTGAGAAAAGAAGAATTCACCCAAATCTATAGATACTGCAGGCAGAATCTGTTATCAGCCATTGGTGTGGCTTGACTGACCTTGATACTCCTTTTAAAAGTTCAGTCTGAGAGGCTTTTAAAAGCTCAGTGTGAGATTCCTTATGAGTTTCAGCATAGCCAATTTTTTCGAAGTCTATGTGATCAGTTAACCAAATTTATTTTGCAAACAAACTAATATTAACTTGGCTATGTTTGATAAAAATTAGGGTAATTTTAGAGGGAAAAAAAATGATTGTGCTTCAATATAAAATTCTGCTGCTGCTACTGGTGGTGTTTAATCACTGAGTCATTACCAACTCTTTGTGACCCCATGGACTGCAGCCCATCAGGCTCCTCTGTACGTGGGAATTTCCAGGAAAGAATACTGGAGTGGGATGCCATTTCCTTCTCCAAAGGATCTTCCTGACCCAGGGACTGAACCCATGTCTCCTGCTTGGCAGGGGGTTCTTTACCACTGAGCCACATGGGAAGCCCATGTTAAATTCTAGTTTTGCTAATTGAGGTCAGTATTTACTGTTGAAACCTCATTTCCCAAGTAGCTATTTTTACTATGTTACATTATTGTAAAGCTAAATTAATTGAGTTATTAAAAAGATATTCTAAGCTTGTTTCTGAAACTGATCACTGTAATCTATTTTGGGGCGAAGATCAAATGCTCCCTGATCTATAATCAGGGGATTATGCATACTGGAAGAATCATAATTTAAAGGATTATCTCCAACCTAGATGAAAGAGGACATCAGGTATCCTTAAGTACATCATGCACCAAGAAACCGAAGGAAATTAACTCTTAAATTTATATTTCCTACTTAAGAAAGGCCACCGCATTGGGCTGGTCTGTAGAAAGGACTGGGGCCCCCAAACAATATTAGTACCAGGATGAGAAGACAACAGCAGTGATACACAACCGACCCAGACCAGGCCTTAAGATCTGACATACAAATCTAAGGGAATTGTTTACCAAATGTTTTTCTCCCTATCAACACTGAAAGTTACTGTTTCAGTCGTTTCAGGAACAACAACTATATGTTGTCCTATAATGAAAGTCTAGAAAAAATTCCAAGTAAGAACTAATTAATGTCTACCATTTACTGAGTTGTACATAGAGTAATGACCCTCCAAAGATAATTATATTCTAATCCCAGAATTTATGAATGTGTTAGGTTACATGGTTAAGGGAAATTAAGATCACAGATGGAATTAAGGCTGTTCCTCATCTGACTTTATTTTTTTTTAATTAATGTTATACATATTTTATGACAATTTTAAACATTTAAAAATGCTTTCAAATGACATACAATAAATTTCACATATTAAAACTATATAATAGATTTTACTTTTGGCATATGCATACAATTGTGACATCATCATCACAACAAAAACAATGAATATATTTATCACATCATCATTACAGTAAAAATAATATTTATTACCTCAAATATATTCACTGTGTAATCCTGAGCTTCCCCTAGACCAAACCCCTACTCTCAGCCAACGACTGATCTTTGTAATTACTAGAGATTAATGTATGTTTTCTAGAATTTTATATATATAGAATCAGTATGTTAAAAAAAGAAAAGAAAGTTATTGTTTTACTTTTAAACCACACTGTTTCCCTCAGTAGTTATGATAGGAATAAAATTCTCTAATGAAGTTTTCCAGAGTATTACCACTCATGATGTGCAATACTGCTGGCTAAAATTTATTGCTGAAAGCACAAGTACAATGCTCATTTGACAATTGAGTATGATTAATAAAATGTATAGCCTATAAAATGTTTCCCCATTAACATACCTCTGAGCCTGTTGGCATGAGTTTGAGTAAACTCCGGGAGTCGGTGATGGACAGGGAGGCCTGGCGAGCTGCAATTCATGGGGTCGCAAGGAGTCGGACACGACTGAGCGACTGAACTGAACTGAACTGAACAGAGCCTGTTTGCAATATCTGATTAGTTTTCCCCCAGCATAGATAACTAGACAAATAGAAAGGAGGTCTAAAATAGAAGGACATGATCTATCCCTGTGGCGGGCAGCTGAACTACCCCCGCATCAAAGCACTGATCATCAGTGCTTTCTACTGAAAGATTCAGAATCAAAAGGTTAAAAGGATGAAAGAAATTTTTACATATTGAGGCATGTATGGTCATTCTGACTTTAGGCTAACCAAAATAACCTGTTTGTGGCCTGTTAAATATGCATTGTACATCTGCATTAACCATTAAGAAAAAAATGCATTTAAAAAATCAGAATAGAATAACTATGGCTCAAACATCCAAAATAGAACTCAGTAGCCATTGTGGATATGAGTTCAGACACATTCCTACATTACCAAGAACTTGAGTTTTCTAAACTGTATTAGACTTAAGTATATCACCAGCTCTTCTCAAAACAATGTCTGCTAACAACTGCCAACTGCAACCTTATGGTCTCAAGGTCTCCTGATAACTATAAAACCTTTTCCCACTTTAGAAATGGTAGTGGCAAATGGTTTCCCTGATGAATCAGAGGAATCTGTCTGCAATGCAGAAGACCCGGGTTTGATCTCTGGATCAAGAGGATCCTCTGGAGAAGAGAATAGCTACTCACTCCAGTCTTCTTGCCTGGAGAATCTCATGGACAGAGGAGCCTGGCAGGCTACAGTCCATGGGGTTGCAAAGAGTCAGACATGACTGGGTGACTAATACACTAGAAATAGTAGTGGCAAATGATCTCATGTTGGAGAGTGTTTTGCCTATGTTCTCCTCTAGGAGTTTTATGGTTTCTGGTCTTACATTTAGATCCTTAATCCATTTTGAGTTTATTTTTGTGTATGGTGTTAGAAAGTGTTCTAGTTTCATTCTTTTACAAGTGGTTGACCAGTTTTTCCAGCACCACTTGTTAAAGAGGTTGTTTTTTTTCCATTGTGTATCCTTGCCTCCTTTGTTGAAGACAGGGTGTCCATACGTTCGTGGATTTATCTCTGGGCTTTCTATTCTGTTCCATTGATCTATATTTCTGTCTTTGTGCCAGTACCACACTGTCTTGATGACTGTGGCTTTGTAGTAGAGCCTGAAGTCAGGCAGGTTGATTCCTCCAGTTCCATTCTTCTTTCTCAAGATTACTTTGGCTATTCGAAGTTTTTTATATTTCCATATAAATTGTGAAATTATTTGTTCACTGTTGACTTTATGATTAAACTCTCAATCTAAAATTGTATTCCCTCTCTTGTTCTACACATGTTCACCCTCAAGACTGAAGAGTGTTAAAGAAAAGGGGGGAATTGTAACCGCACAATGTGTGGAAGGCACATTCTGGGGCCTTCCCAGAATGGACCACTCCCATATTCTTTGCCTGCCTTTTGTCTGTAGAAAAACTTTAGTGAAAGAGTAAATTTAATAAGATAAATGAGAAAAGGAAGAAATAAAGGAACAGTTTATTTCAGTAACATAGCATAAAGAGAAAATCCTAAATGTTTCCAGACAGAGAAATTAAAGAACAAAATTAAAAATAGCGTACTTTTCTTATATGCAAGCCTGAATCCTAAAATAAAATAATAATGGAGTCTATGGCCAGCTAAGTTATTCACATAAGAGAGTAAGTAAAGACATTTGCAAATATTTATGAACTCAGACTATACACTTCCTGAGTACACTTAATTTACTCAATGGCATACTCTAACAAAATTTAAAATAGATTAAAATAACAAGTGAAAAAAAAAAAAAAACCAACAAGTGACCTGATTTATAAGTGGGCAGAAGTCATAAATAGACATTTTCCCAAAGATATACAGATGGCCAACCAACACATTAAAAAGATGCTTAATTCACTAATCATCAAAGAAATTCAAATCAAGACCACAATGAGTTATCATCTGACACCTGTCAGAACTGCTGTTATCAAAAAGTCTACAAATGACAAATATTAGTGAGGATGTGGAGAAAAGGGAACCCTGGTACTCTTTTGATGGGAATGTAAATTAATACAGTCACTATGGAAAACAGTATGGATTTTCCTCAAAAACCAAAACTACAGACAACATATGATCCCACAATTCCGCTCCTGGGTATATATCTGAAAAAAAAATCCTAGTTTGAAAAGATGTCTGCAACTCAATGTTATTAACAGCATTATCTAAAATAGCTAAGATATGGAAGCAAACTAAGTGTTCATCAGCAAATAAATGAATTTAAAAAGATGTAGTCTAACCGAGGAAACCAGAATTGAAAGAGACACATGTACTCTCAATGTTCATTGCAGCACTGCTTACAACAGCTAGGACATGGAGGCAACCTAGATGTCCATCAGCAGACGAATGGATAAGAAAGGTGTGGTACATATACACAATGGAATATTACTCAGCTATTAAAAAGAATGCATTCTAATGACAGTTCTAAGGAGGTGGATGAAACTGGAGCCTATTATACAGAGTGAAGTAAGTCAGAAAGAAAAATACCAATACAGTATATTAATGCATATATATGGAATTTAGAAAGATGGTAATGATGACCCTATATGTGAGACAACAAAAGAGACACAGATGTAAAGAACAGATTTTGGACTCTGTGGGAGAAGGTGAGTGTGGGATGATTTGAGACAATAGCATTGAAACATATATATTACAATATGTGAAATAGATCACCAGTTCAGGTTTGATGCATGAGACAGGGTGCTCAGGGTTGGTGCACTGGGATGACCCTGAGGGATGGGATGGGGAGGGAGGTGGGAGGGGGGGTTCAGGATGGGAACACATGTACACCCATGGCTGATTCATGTGAATGTATGGCAAAAACTGCTACAATATTGTATAGTAATTAGCCTCCAAATAAAATTAATAAATTAATTTTTAAAAAGATGTAATATATATGTATATACACACACACACATATATATGTGTGTGCATGTGTGTGTAATGAAATACTACTCAGACATAAAAAAGTATAAAGTTTTGCTATTTACAACAATGTGGATGGACTTGGAGGATATTATACTAAGTAAAATAAGACAGAGAAATGTAAAAACTGGAGGTTAAGTATTTGTGGAATCTAAAAATAAAACAAATGAATATAACAAAACAGATCTGCAGGCATAGAGAACAGACTGGTGGTTACCAGAGGGGGAGAGAAGTAGGGAGAAACAGGATGGAGCATGGATTGAGAAGTACAATGTATGAAAACAGACAGGCGACGGGGATGTATTGTACAGCACAGGGAAATATAATCATTATTTTTTGGTGACTTTCAATGGAATATAATCTATAAAAGTATTGAGTTGCTATGATGTACACCTGAAACTAGTATGATGTTGTAAATTAACTACACTTCAATTTTAAAAATAGTGCAAAATAAATATTTCCGAAAAGAGGGGAAAGCTATGGAACTCAAGATATACTAGTGCCCAAAGAAAATAATAGGAATAAATTCCCAAACTGTTGAGAATAAAAATTTTAACATAAGTATTACTAGGAGATAATTAATAAAGCAGGAAATAATTTTAAAAACTAATAAAGAAATAAAACTCTAGCTTATTTCAACAAAATGAAGAGATTGAGACAAATAAATGCTAATATTTCATCTTGCTCAGAGTTAGAATATCAACACTAATTAATTCTCATCAATTAATAGAAAAGTGGAGATTTTATAACTTATAGAAAATAACTGATAGAAAAATATAGATTTTATATTTATTAAATATTTTTAGGGAAACCATTTTAGAATAGATTATTTTTGAGATTTAGCCCAGTTTGTTAAGGTATTATAATATATTGATGAAAGAAAGAACTTAGCAATAAGAAAAATGACTTCTATGTAGCCAGTTTGTGAATATAAGGCTAGATAGCTCAACCAGTTAGAAATTAGAAGATCACTGCAGTGAGCAGGACAAGAGACACCATCAAGAGATTGTTTAACTGGCCAGGTTAACTTGAATAAAAAGAAATATAACCATCTTTCTGGCAATTTCCACTTGTATTTCAAGCAATGTTTGATGTAAGAATGTAAATGCTATGTCATTAAGTGATTATAATTTTATGATAACTATGTCTTTTAAGTAGATTGCATATATTTTTCTCATCATTTCTGGTTCAAACCACACACTACCATGTGCTTACTGCATAAAGCTCACATTAAAAAAGAAATTTAGGGGAGGAGCCAAGATGGTGGAGGAATAGGATGGGGAGACCACTTTCTCCCCTACAAATTCATCGAAAGAACAATTAAACGCAGAGCAAACTTCACAAAACAACTTCTGATCGCTAGCTGAGGACATCAGGCACCCAGAAAAGCAGCTCATTGTCTTCGAAAGGAGGTAGGACAAAATGTAAAAGATA
This sequence comes from Dama dama, assembly GCF_033118175.1. NCBI lineage: Eukaryota > Metazoa > Chordata > Mammalia > Artiodactyla > Cervidae > Dama > Dama dama. Next base: position 10,728,612 of record NC_083700.1, read on the forward strand.
AAAAGAGAGACAAAAGAGCTAGGACGTAGACCCATCCCGGGAAAGGAGTCTTAATAGAGGAAGTTTCCAAACACCAGGAAACCCTAACACTGGCAGGTCTGGGGGAAGTTTTCGAATCTCGAAGGGCAACCTAACTGGGAGGAAAAATAAATAAAACCCATAGATTACATGCCTAAAAGCAGTATAGCCATTTTGACAATATTGATTCTTCCAATCCATGAACACATTATATTTCTCCATCTGTTTGTGTCCTCTTTGATTTCTTTCATCAGTGTTTTATAGTTTTCTATGTATAGGTCTTTTGTTTCTTTAAGTAGATATATGCCTAAGTATTTTATTCTTTTTGTTGCAATGGTGAATGGTATTGTTTCCTTAATTTCTCTTTCTGTTTTCTCATTGTTAGCGTATAAGAATGCAAGGGATTTCTGTGTGTTAATTTTATATCCTGCAACTTTACCACATTCCTTGATTAGCTCTAGTAATTTTCTGGTGGATTCTTTAGGGTTTTCTATGTAGAGGATCATGTCGTCAGCAAACAGCGAGAGTTTCACTTCTTCTTTTCCTATCTGGATTCCTTTTACTTCTTTTTCTGCTCTGATTGCTGTGGCCAAAACTTCCATGAGAGTGGGCACCCTTGTCTTGTTCCTGACTTTAGGGGAAATGCTTTCAATTTTTCACCATTGAGGGTGATGCTTGCTGTGGGTTTGTCATATATAGCTTTTATTATGTTGAGATATGTTCCTTCTATTCCTGCTTTCTGGAGAGTTTTAACCATAAATGGGTGTTGAATTTTGTCAAAGGCTTTTTCTGCATCTATTGAAATAATCATATGGTTTTTATCTTTCAATTTGTTAATGTGGTGTATTACATCGATTGATTTGCAGATATTAAAGAATCCTTGCATTCCTGGGATAAAGCCCACTTGGTCATGGTGTATGATTTTTTTTAATATGTTGTTAAATTCTGTTTGCTAGAATTTTGTTAAGTATTTTTACACCTATGTTCATCAGTGATATTGGCCTGTAGTTTTCTTTTTTTGTGGCATCTTTGTCTGGTTTTGGAATTAGGGTGATGGTGGCCTCATAGAATGAGTTTGGAAGTTTACCTTCATCTGCAAATTTCTGGAAGAGTTTGAGTAAGATAGGTGTTAGCTCTTCTCTAAATTTTTGGTAGAATTCAGCTGTGAAGTCATCTGGTCCTGGGCTTTTGTTTGCTGGAAGATTTCTGATTACAGTTTCGATTTCCTTGCTTGTGATGGGTCTGTTAAGATCTTCTATTTCTTCCTGGTTCAGTTTTGGAAAGTTATACTTTTCTAAGAATTTGTCCATTTCTTCCAAGTTGTCCATTTTACTGGCATAGAGCTGCTGGTAGTAATCTCTTATGATCCTTTGTATTTCAGTGTTGTCAGTTGTGATCTCTCCATTTTCATTTCTAATTTTGTTGATTTGGTTCTTCTCCCTTTGTTTCTTAATGAGTCTTGCTAACGGTTTGTCAATTTTGTTTATTTTTGTGAAAAACCAGCTTTTAGCTTTGTTGATTTTTGCTATGGTCTCTTTAGTTTCTCTTGCATTTATTTCTGCCCTAATTTTTAAGATTTCTTTCCTTCTACTAACCCTGGGGTTCTTCATTTCTTCCTTCTCTAGCTGCTTTAGGTGTAGAGTTAGGTTATTTATTTGACTTTTTTCTTGTTTCTTGAGGTAAGCCTGTAATGCTATGAAGCTTCCCCTTAGTACTGCTTTTACACTGTCCCATAGGTTTTGGCTTGTTGTGTTTTCATTTTCATTCATTTCTATGCATATTTTGATTTCTTTTTTGATTTCTTTTTTTATTTCTTCTATGATTTGTTGGTTATTCAGAAGAGTGTTATTTAGCCTCCATATGTTTGAATTTTTAACAATATTTTTCCTGTAATTGAGATCTAATCTTACTGCACTGTAGTCAGAAAAGATGACTGGAATGATTTCAATTTTTTTGAATTTACCAAGACTAGATTTATGGCCCAGGATGTGATCTATTCTGGAGAAGGTTCCATGTGCACTTGAGAAAAAGGTGAAGTTGATTGTTTTGGAGTGAAATGTCTTATAGATATCAATTAGGTCTAGCTGGTCCATTGTGTCATTTAAAGTTTGTGTTTCCTTGTTAATTTTCTGTTTAGTTGATCTATCCATAGGTGTGAGTGGGGTATTAAAGTCTACCACTATTATTGTGTTACTATTAATTTCCTCTTTCATACTCATTAGTGTTTGCCTTACATATTGCAGTGCTCCTATTTTGGGTGCATATATATTTATAATTGTTATATCGTCTTCTTGGGTTGATCCTTTGATCATTATGTAGTGTCCTTCTTTGTCTCTTTTCACAGCCTTTATTTGAAAGTCTATTTTATCTGATATGAGTATTGCGACTCCTGTTTTCTTTTATTCTCCGTTTGCATGAAATATTTTTTTCCAGCCCTTCACTTTTAGACTGTATGTGTCTCTTGTTTTGAGGTTGGTCTCTTGTAGACAGCATATATAGGGATCTTGTTTTTGTATCCATTCAGCCAGTCTTTGTCTTTTGGTTGCGGCATTCAACCCATTTACATTTAAGGTGATTATTGATAGGTATAGTCCCGTTGCCATTCACTTTGTTGTTTTGGGTCCACGATTATACAACCTTTCTGTGTTTCCTGTCTAGAGAAGATCTTTTAGCATTTGTTGAAGAGCTGGTTTGGTGGTGCTGAATTCTCTCAGCTTTTGCTTGTCTGTAAAGCTTTTGAATTCTCCTTCATATCTAAATGAGATCCTTGCTGGGTACAGTAATCTAGGTTGTAGGTTATTCTCTTTCATTACTTTAAGTATGTCCTGCCATTCCCTTCTGGCCTGGAGGGTTTCTATTAATAGATCAGCTGTTATCCTTATGGGAATCCCTTTGTGTGTTGTTGTTTCTCCCTTGCTGCTTTTTATATTTGTTCTTTGTGCTTGATCTTTGTTAATTTGATTAATATGTGTCTTGGGGTGTTTTGCCTTGGATTTATCCTGTTTGGGATTCTCTGGGTTTCTTGGACTTGGGTGGTTATTTCCTTCCCCATTTTAGGGAAGTTTTCAGCTATTATCTCCTCGAGTATTTTCTAATGGCCTTTCTTTTTGTCTTCTTCTTCTGGGACTCCTATGATTTGAATGTTGGGGCGTTTCACATTGTCCCAGAGGTCCCTGAGGTTGTCCTCATTTCTTTTGATTCTTTTTTCTTTTTTTCTCTCTGCTTCATTTATTTCCACCATTTGATCTTCTACCTCACTTATCCTATCTTCTGCCTCTGTTATTCTACTCTTGGCTCCCTCCAAAGTGTTTTTTATCTCATTTATTGCATTATTCATTTTTAATTGACTCTTTTTTATTTCTTCTAGGTCTTTATTAAACATTTCTTGCATCTTCTCAATGCTTGTCTCCAGGCTATTTATCTGTAACTCCATTTTGTTTTCAAGATTTTGCATCATTTTTATTATCATTATTCTAAATTCTTTTTCAGGTAGATTCCCCATCTCCTCCTCTTTTGTTTGACTTGGTGGGCATTTTTCATATGCCTTTACCTGTTGGGGATTTCTCTGCCTTTTCATCTTGTTTAGATTTCTGTGTCTGAGTGGGCTTTCTGTATTCTGGTGGTCTGTGGTTCCTTTTTATTTTATTTTATTTTTTTGTGCGTGTGGTTCCTTTTTATTGTGGAGGTTTCACCCAGTTGGTGGGGTTGGACGATTGGCTTGTCAAGGTTTCCTGGTTAGGGAAGCTTGCATCGGTGTTCTGGGGTGTGGAACTGGATTTCTTCTCTCTGGAGTGCAATGGAGTGCCCAGTAATGAGTTTTGAGATGGGTCTATGTGTTAGATGTGACTTTGGGCAGCCTGTATGTTGACGCTCAGGGCTATGTTCCTGCGTTGCTAGAGAATTGGTGTGCTATGTCTTGCTCTGAAACTTACTGGCTCTTGGGTGGTGGTTGGTTTCAGTGTAGGTATGGAGGCTTTTGGATGGTCTCTTATTACTTAATGTTCCGTGTAGTCAGGAGTTTTCTGATGTTCTCAGGTTTTGGGCTTAAGTCTCCTGCCTCTGGATTTCAGTTTTATTCTTCCAATAGTCTCAAGACTTCTCCAACTATACAGCACTGATAATAAAACTTCTAGGTTAATGGTGAAAAGATTCTCCACCATGAGGGACACCCAGAGAGGTTCACAGAGTTACATGAAAAAGAGGAAAGGGAGGAGGGAGATAGAGATGAGCAGGAGGAGAAAAGGGGGGATTCAAGAGGAGAGAGACAGATCTACGCAGTTCTCTGTTCCCAAAGTGTTCTCCGTAGCCCAGACACCCACAGAGATTCACAGAATTGGATTGGGAAGAGAACGGGAAGGGAGGAAATAGAGGTGTTCTGAGGTAGAAAACGGAGAGTCAAAAGTGGGAGAGAGTAATCAACACACTCCTGAATAAAAATGGGAACTGAATATTGGATTCTTAAATGTCCAAAATTTATATCACATACTGAAAAACGAAGATTAAAAATCTAGAGTAGAGGTTAGACTCTTAAAAATACAATATTAAAAACAAAAACACAAAACATCTTAGAAATATATATGAAGTTTGGTTTAAAAATAGGGCTTCTCTTTTTTTTTTTTTTTTTTTTGCAAGGTTATAGTGAAATGAAAATGAAAATTAAGGAGTAATAGAGGACTTTAAAAGAAAATAAGAGAAAAAGAAAAAAAACAAGAAAAAAATTTTTTTTCCTAATTAAAAAATCGTAAAAATATATGAAAATGAAAGTTAAGGAGTAATGGGGGAGTAATAGGGAATTTTAAAAGAAAATAAAAGGGAAAAAATAAAAAGAAAAGAAAAAAATTTTTTTAATTAAAGAGAAAAAAGTAAAAATATATCTAGGAATTTCTCTGGAGCTGTTGCGGTCAGTGTGGGTTCAGTTCAGTTTCAGATAGCTCCTTGTTCCATCTTACACTTCTTGATATCTATAGGGCCCTTCCGGTGTAGTCCGTGTTTTCTACGGGGATTTTAATCTGTTGCACCTGTCCCTTCTGAAGCGGTTCCCTTTGTTTATTTGGCTTCTGTTTGCCAGTCTCTTCAGTGTCTAATTTCCGCCCTGACACAGGCAGGCGGAGGTGGTCTCTAGTTCAGGTTCGCTAGTTCTGTGGCGCTGCAGGGAGGGAGGGGCGCTGCTTTCCCCATCTACGCTGCTTAGGCTCCCGGCTGCTCTATATGGAGAGTGCCCTGTGTTGCGTGTGGTTCCAGTTTTTGGATATTCCACAAAAGCGCGGATTCGGTTGCGCCTGCGTTTTGTGCCTTCACCGGCCAGAGCGGCTCAGGCAGCCAGAAGCGTGACGGGTGCGCTCTCCCCGGGTACGGTGTGCCTTTTCCCCTCCGCAGCCCCAGCCTCAGTTTCGGCCCATGCTGGTCGGCTGCGTGCACCTTGTGTTTAGCCGTGACCCTCCTGGTGGATGTCGACCATCCAGAATCTCAGGAAGTCTTTGGTTAGAAACTGGAGGCCTGTTTGCAATGTGGTAGGGGATGCCACCTCTGGGGCCGAGTTTGCCCCTTTCCCCTCCCCCTTGCTTCCTGCCTCTGGCGGGCCTGGGCTGGTCCACAGCCGGCTAGCTCTTCTCTGGACTTGCTCAGACCCTTTGTTCTGCAAACGGCCGGCATTGTGTTCGGCCGGTTAATTTTCTCTCTCTCTTTTGCTATCCCGCAGTTTAAATTGGTATCTCACAAAAGCTCCCTCTGATTGCCCTCAGGGCACTCAGGCCCGGTCCTTACCCTAAGCAATGCCGCCTGCTCCTCTCCATTCCGCCCCCACTTGCCGGTGGTGGATGCAGGCGTCTGGGGTACTTTTCTGCTGGGAGTTAATCTATAGATTCAATGCAATCCCTATTAAACTACCAACGGTATTTTTCACAGAACTACAACAAATAATTTCACAATTTGTATGGAAGTACAAAAAACCTCCAAGAGCCAAAGTAATCTTGAGAAAGAAGAATGGAACTGGAGGAATCAACCTGCCTGACTTCAGACTATACTACAAAGCCACAGTCATCAAGACAGTATGGTACTGGCACAAAGACAGAAATATAGATCAATGGAACAAAATAGAAAGCCCAGAGATAAATCCATGTACTTACAGATACCTCATCTTTGACAAAGGAGGCAAGGATATACAATGGAAAAAAGACAACCTCTTTAACAAGTGGTGCTGGAAAAACTGGTCAACCACTTGTAAAAGAATGAAACTAGAACACTTTCTAACACCATACACAAAAATAAACTCAAAATGGATTAAAGATCTAAATGTAAGACCAGAAACAATAAAACTCATAGAGGAGAACATAGGCAAAACACTCTCCGACATAAATCACAGCAAGATCCTCTATGACCCACCTCCCAGAATATTGGAAATAAAAGCAAAAATAAACAAATGGGACCTAGTGAAACTTAAAAGCTTTTGCACAACAAAGAAAACTATAAGCAAGGTGAAAAGACAGCCCTCAGATTGGGAGAAAATAATAGCAAATGAAGCAACAGACAAAGGATTAATCTCAAAAATATACAAGCAACTCTTGAAGCTCAATTCCAGAAAAATAAATGACCCAATCAAAAAATGGGCCAAAGAACTAAACAGACATTTCTCCAAAGAAGACATACAGATGGCTAACAAACACTTGAAAAGATGCTCAACATCACTCATTATCAGAGAAATGCAAATCAAAACCACAATGAGGTACCATTACACGCCAGTCAGGATGGCTGCTATCCAAAAGTCTACAAGCAATAAATGCTGGAGAGGGTGTGGAGAAAAGGGAACCCTCTTACACTGTTGGTGGGAATGCAAACTAATACCGCTGCTATGGAGAACAGTGTGGAGATTCCTTAAAAAACTGGAAATAGAACTGCCATATGACCCAGCAATACCACTTCTGGGCATACACACCAAGGAAACCAGATCTGAAAGAAATACATGCACCCCAATGTTCATCGCAGCACTGTTTATAATAGCCAGGACATGGAAGCAACCTAGATGCCCATCAGCAGACGAATGGATAAGGAAGCTGTGGTACATATACACCATGAAATACTACTCAGCCATTAAAAAGAATTCATTTGAATCAGTTCTAATGAGATGGGTGAAACTGGAGCCCATTATACAGAGTGAAGTAAGCCAGAAAGATAAAGAACATTACAGCATACTAACACATATATATGGAATTTAGAAAGATGGTAATGATAACCATATATGCAAAACAGAAAAAGAGACACAGATGTACAGAACAGACTTTTGGACTCTGTGGGAGAAGGTGAGGGTGGGATGTTTCAAGAGAACAGCATTGAAACATGTATATTATATATGTGAAACAGATCACCAGCCCAGGCTGGATGCATGAGACAAGTGCTCGGGCCTGGTGCACTGTGAAGACCCAGAGGTATCGGGTAGAGAGGGAGGTGGGAGGGGGGATCGGGATGGGGAATACATGTGACTCCATGGCTGATTCATGTCAATGTATGACAAAAACCACTACAATATTGTAAAGTAATTAGCCTCCAACTAATAAAAATAAATGAAAAAAAAAGAAATTTAGAAATTATGTTGGAGGCTTGGTGACACCCAGTGTCTTGACAATATAATGTAAATTTGAGGACTTAGAACTAAATGATGTACCATTTTCAAAGGAGAGGTGAAATCAATTACTTAAAATGTCTACTAGTAATATTGAGAGTATGACAGGTGAGGATATTCAGTCAAATCTGCATAGTTAAAAATTGAAAACTGTACATTGAGTTTCAGGTACCATAGTTGCTTTCTACTCAAGAAGATAGATGTTGGAGACTCCAAAAGTTCTTTGCTTAAATGTGTGGAAACAAATTTTCACATATGTATACACAGCAAAGGGGCGTCCCGGGTGGCTCAGTGGTAAAGAATCTGCCTGTAATTCAGAAGATGTAGATCTGATCCCTGAGTTGGAAAGATCCCCTGGAGAAAGAAATGGAAATCCATTCCAGTATTCTTACATGGGAAATCCCATGGACAGAGAAGCCTGGTGGGCTACAGTCCATAGTGTCACAAAGTTGGACACAACTGAAATGACTTAGCACACACACACACACACACACACACACACACACACACATCTCTGATGAACACAGATGCAAAATTCCTCAACAAAATAGTAAACCAATTGAACAATACATTAAAAAGATCATATGCTGTGACCAGGTAGGATTTACCTCTGCAATGCAAGAACAACTTAACCTCTGCAATCAGTCAGTGTGATGCATCACATTAATAGAGTAAAAATAATATAATTGTTTCAGTAGATGCAACAATTTTTGAAAAAAATTATCATTAATTAATCATAAAAATTCTCTAAAAATGGGTATAAAGGAAATTACCTTAACATTATATAGACCGTATATGACAAGCCCACAGCTAGTGTCACACTCAACAGTGAAAACATGAGTTCCTCTAAAATCAGGAAAAAGCCACTGCCACCACTTGTATTCAGCATAGTAGTGGAAGTCATAGTACTAGCCAGAGTAATTAGACAAGAAAAAGAACTAAAACACATTCCAATTGAAAAGGAAGAAGTAAAATTCTCTCTGCAGATGATATAATATTACATATAGAAAACCACAAACCCTTCACCAAAAAAAAAAAAAACCCTGCTAGAAATAATAAATTCAGTAAAAATGCAAGGTATAAAACCAATATACAAAAATCACTTGTTTTTATATACATTAATAATGAGCCATAAGAAATTAAGAAAATAATCTTATTTACAATTGAATCAAAAAGAATAAAATATTAATATCTAGGGATAAATTTAAGGAGGGAGGTGAAAGTTCAGTACACAAAAACCGTAATACATTGATGATATAACTACATTCATATATATTTTAGAGAAAGCAGTGGTACCTTCTTTCTTGAGGTCAGTTATTAAGGATTCAGGAACTAATGTTGAATGTTTAAGTTCTGTTTAACATCAAAAAGTATGCTGTAAATGTCTTCAAATTTCCTGAAAGTAAAACAAACAGATGAGGAATGCTGCTATTTCTTTTTCTTTCTTTCTTTCTTTTTTTTTTTTTAAGTTTTTAAAGCTTTTCTATTATATACAAAGAGCTAGTACTGTTTCTGCATAACGCTGATGTGCTGCATAATGTTGATGTGTTCCTTCCATTTAAGGAAGTTCGGTTAGTCCAACTCAATGAAGCAGATGTCCTTCACGTACACCTGGAAACACTGGCGGCACATATTGAGGCTGTATTTCCGGATCAGACCTTGCTGGTTTGAGGAGACCCAGCAAGAGTGAGAACCCTGGCCGAATTTTCTCAGATGGCTCCAGTAGAGCTGTTGGTGACCCATGTTGCTTTCTTGGCTGCAACGAGGTAAAAGGTGTTATTTTTATCAATGCATATAACCTATACAACTGGTGGGACACATCTGAGCTAAATTTAAATATTCCATCACATGTCCGGTACTCATATTTAACCAAATCCTCCAAGCCAGATTCTGTGCCAAATACCAATATTCTACATCATGTTCTCCACTATCAAATAGAAAAACTTTCCACCATTTTCAAGAACATACTCATCAGGAATCGTGATGTGGCAGAGCTAAGGAAAGCTTGATTTTTCTTTTGTCTCCAACTTCTAATATTGCATGATACAGTTGATAAAGATGGCATTAGAGAACAAGCAGTTGTACTTAATTAGCTAAAGAATTGAGAAATAACTCTCTCAAAGAGTGTTGTAAATTACTAAACACCTCTTTTATATTTGCTATAATTTGGGAAACTTTTAATTTTAAGGGGGGTTGGGGATGACTGAGCTCCTGGAAGGATTTTTCAATTTTAGTTTTTGACGCGGCTTTTCTCAGGACTGTAGAGTAGCCATCACATTGATTATGAAGAACTAGACTATGGTAGGATCTATGTGTTTGCAATTTTTACTTGTTTGATATAATCAGAGCATTTTATCATATGTATTCAGAGAAACTTATATATTAAATTTTAAAATGTGATACAATGTTCAAAAAGAAAAAAAAAAAACACCCTGCCGGGCTTTTGAGTGGGATTATGTTGAATCTATGGATCAATCTGGGGAGAAGTAGCACTTTTTAAAATGTATTTATTTTTAATTAAAGCAAATTGCTTTACAGTATTATATTGGTTTCTGCCAAACATCATCATGAATCAGTGATAGGTATACATAAGTCCCCTCCCTTTTGAACCTACGTCCCACCTCCCTCCTCATCCCACTCCTCTAGGTTGGTACAGAGCACTGATTTGAGTTGCCTGAGTCATAGAGCAGATTTCCATTAGCTATCTGTTTTACATGTGGTGATGGAGATTCCATGTTACTCTTTCATACATCCCACCCTCTACTTGCTCTCCCTCCTCCTCCCATCACTGTGTCCACAAGTCTGTCCTCTATATCTGTGTGTCCATTGCTTCTGTGAAAATAATTTCCTTAGTACTATCTTTCTAGATTCCATATATATGTGTTAGTATACAATATTTGTTTTTCTCTTTCTGACTTACTTCACTCTGTAAAATAGGCTCTAGGTTCATCCACCTCATTAGAACTAACTGAAATGTGTTCCTTTTTATGGCTGAGTATTATTCTATTGTGTATATGTAACACAGCTTCTTTATCCGTTCATCTGTCAATGCACATCTAGATTGCTTCCATATTCTAACTATTTTAGAGTGCTAAATGAATCTTTTTCAATTTTGGTTTCCTAAGAGTATACTTTCCTAAGAGTATATATATAGTATATCTCACTACTATAGTAGTGAGATAGCTGGGTCATATGGTGGTTTTATTCCTAGTTTTTTAAGGAATTTTCTCCATACTGTCTTCCATAGTGGCTGTATCAATTTGCATTCCCACCAACAGTGAAAGATGGTTTCCTTTTCTCCACACCTTCTCCAAAACTAATTGTTTGTAGATTTTTTTATGATAGTCATTCTGACTGGTATGAAGTGGTATCTCATTGTAGTTTTTTTTTTTTAATTGGAGGATAATTGCTTTACAGAACTTCATTGTTTTCTGTCAAACCTCAACATGAATCAACCATCAGTTCAGTTCAGTTCAGTCACTCAATCATGTCCGACTCGTTGTGACCCTATGAACTGCAGCATGCCAGGCCTCCCTGTCCTTCACCAACTCCCAGAGTTTACTCAAACTCATGCCCATTGAGTTGGTGATGCTGTCTAACCATCTCATCCTCTGTCATTCCCTTCTCCTGCTGCCTTCAATCTTTCCCAGAATCAGCGTCTTTTCAAATGAGTCAGCTCTCCACATCAGGTGGCCAAAGTATTGGAGTTTCAGCTTCAACATCAGTCCTTCCAATGAATATTCAGGACTCATTTCCTTTAGGATGGACTAGTTGGATCTGCTTGCTGTCCAAGGGACTCTCAAGAGTCTTCTCAAACACCACAGTTCAAAGGCATTTTCACAATATTGATTCTTCCTACCCAGGAACATGGAATACCTCTCCATCTGTTTATGTCATCTTTGGTTTCTTTCATCAGTGTCTTATAATTTTCTGTGTACAGTTCTTTTGTCTCCTTAGGTAAGTTTATTCCTAGATATTTAATTTTTTTTGTTGTTGCAATGATGAATGGGATTGATTCCTTAATTTCTCTTTCTGATTTTTCATTGTTATTATATAGAAAAGGAAGTGATTTCTGTGTATTGATTTTGTATCCTGAAACTTTGCTAAATTCACTGATTAGCTTTAGTAATTTTCTGATACTATCTTTAGGGTTTTTAGGTACAGTATCATGTCATCTGCAGACAGTGAGAGCTTTACTTCTTTTCCGATCCTGATTCCTTTTATTTCTTTTTCTTCTCTGATTGCTGTCGCTGGGACTTCCAGAACTATGTTGAATAATAGCAGTGAAAGTGGACACCCTTGTCTTGTTCCTGATCTTAGGGGGAATGCTTTCAGTTTCTCACCATTGAAAATAATGTTTTTTGCAGGCTTATATATGGCCTTTACTGGTGGCTCAGATGGTAAAGTGTCTGTCTGCAATGCTGGAGACCCAGGTTCGATCCCTGGGTCGGGAAGATCCCCTGGAGAAGGAAATGGCAACCCACTCCAGTACTCTTGCCTGGAAAATCACATAGACAGAGGAGTCTGGTAGGGTACAGTTCATGGGGTTGCAAAGAGTCGGACACGACTGAGCGACTTTACTTACTTATGTTGAGGTAGGTTCCTTCTATGCCCATTTTGTGAAGAGTTTTAATCATAAATAGGTGCTGAATTTTGTTAAAGGCTTTTTCTGCATCTACTGAGATGATCATATGGTTTTTATCTTTCAATTTGTTAATATGGTGTGTCACACTGATTGATTCATATATGTTGAAGAATCCTTGCATTCCTGGAATAAACCCAACTTAATCATGGTGTATGAGCTTTTTGATGTGTTGCTGAATTCTGTTTGCTAAAATGTTGTTGAGGGTTTTTGCATCTATGTTCATAAGTAATATTAGCCTGTGGTTTTCTTTTTTGTGTGTTGTCTTTGTCTCATTTTGGTATCAGGGTGATGGTGGCCTCATAGAATGAGTTTGGAAGGGTTCCTTCCACTGCAATTTTTTTAAAGATATTTAGAAGGCTAGGCCTTAGCTCTTCTCTAAATGTTTGATAGAATTATCCTGTGAAGCCATCTGGTCCTGGGCTTTATCTTTTGGAGGGGAGATTTTTGATCACAACTTCAATTTCAGTGCTTGTAATTGGGTTGTTCACAATTTCTATTTCTTCCTGCCTCAGTCTTAGAAGATTGAACTTTTCTAAGAATCTGTCCATTTCTTCTAGATTATCCATTTTATTGCCATTGTTGTTCGTAATAGTCTCTTATAATCATTTGTATTTCTGCTTTGTCTGTTGTAACCTCTCCTTTTTCATTTCTAATTTTGTTGACTTGTTTCTTCTCTTTTTTTCTTAATGAGTCTGGCTAAAGCTTTGTCAATTTTGTTTATCTTCTTAAAGAACCAGCTTTTAGTTTTATTAAGCTTTACTATTGTGTCTTTCATTTCTTTTTCATTTATTTTTGCTCGAATCTTTATGATTTCTTTCCTTCTCCTAATTTTTTGTTCTTTTTCCAGATGTTTTAAGTGTAAAGTCAGGCTGTCTATTCCATGTTTTTCTTGTTTCTTGAGGTAGGATTGTATTACTATAAACTTCCCTCTTAGAACTGCTTTTGCTGCATCCCATAGATTTTGAGTTTTCATTGTTATTTGTTTCTAGAAATTTTTTTATTTCCCTTTTGATTTCTTAAGTAACCTGTTGGTTATTTAGAAACATGTTGTTTAATCTCCATGTGTTTGTGTTTCTTATAGTTTTTTTTTTCTTGTAATTAATATCTATTCTCCTAGCATTGTGGTTAGAGAAGATGCTTGATATGATTTCAGTTTTCTTACATTTACTGAGGTTTGATTTGTGACCCAAGATGTGGTCTATCCTGGAGAATGTTCCATGTGCACTTGAGAAGAAGGTGTATTCTTCTGCATTTGGATGGAATGTCCTGAAGATATCAATGAGATCCGTCTCAGCTAATGTATCATTTAAAATTTGTGTTTCCTTATTAATTTTCTGTTTTGATGATCTGTCCATTGGTGTGAGTGGGGTATTAAAGCCTCCTACTGTTATTGTGTAACTATGTCTTCTTTTATGTCTGTTAGTGTTTGTCTTATGTATTGAGGTGCCCCTATGTTGGGTGCATAGATATTTACAATTGTTATGTCCTACTAACAGGTCCAGTCCTACTAACACTCCCATTTCCCCCCCTACTTCCTTCATCCTACCGAGTTTTGCGTGGGTCTATATATTCTTTCCACTGGTCAGGTTCTCCTATCTGCTCTCAGCTGGTGTTCTGCGTGCGCTTCTGTGTCTGAAGGTGTATTCCTGATGGATTTGTGGAGAGAGATGTACTCCACGTCCACCTACTCCTCTGCCATCTTGTTTCCCCCTCATTGTAGTTTTGATTTTCATTTCCCTAATAATGAGTGATGTCAAGCATCTTTTCATGTTTATTAGTCAGCTGTATGTCTTCTTTGGAGAAATATCTGTTTAGGTCTTTTTCCCACTTTTTGATTGGGTTGTTTGTTTTTCTGGTATTTGAGTTACATGAACTGCTTGTATATTTTGGAAATCAATCCTTTATCAGTTGTTTCATTTGTTATTATTTTCTCCCATTCTGAGGGTTATCTTTTCACCTTGTTTATAGTTTCTTTTGCTGTGCAAAAGCTTTTAAGTTTTATTAGGTCCCACCTGTTTATGTTTGTTTTTATTTCCATTACACTAGAAGGTGGGTCATATAGGATCTTGCTGTGATTTGTGTCATAGAGTGTTCTCCCTAGGTATTCCTCTAAGAGTTTCATAGATTCTGGCCTTACATTTAGTCTTTAATCCATTTGGAGTTTATCATTGTGTGCTGTTAGGAAGTGTTCTAGTTTCATTTTTTTACATGTAACTTTCCAGTTTTCCCAGTACCACTTATTGAAGAGGCTATCTTTGTCCCATCATGTATTCCTCCCTCCTTTGTCAAAAATAAGGCACCCAGAGGTGTGTGGGTTTATCTCTGGAATTTCTATCTTGTTTCATTGGTCTATATTTCTGTTTTTGTGCCAGTACCATACTGTCTTGATGACTGTAGCTTTGTAGTATAGTCTGAAGTCAGGAAGATTGATTTCTCCAGTTCCATTCTTCTTTCTCAAGATTGTTTTGGCTTTTTGAGGTCTTTTGTATTTCCATATGAATTGTGAGGTTTTTTTGTGCCAGTTCTGTGAAAAATGTCATTGGTAATTTGATAGGGATTTTATTGAATCTGTAGATTGCGTTTGATGGTATAGTCATTTTCACAATATTGATTCTTTCAACTCAGGAACATGGAATGTCTCTCCATCTGTTTGTGTTGTCTTCAATTCCTTTCATAGGGGCCTTATAGTTTTTGGTATATAGCTCTTTTGTCTCCTTAGGTAGGTTTATTCCTCAATATTTTGTCCTTTTTGCTGCCATGGTAAATGGGATTGACTCCTTAGTTTCTCTTTCTGATTTTTAATTGTTAGTATATAGGAATGCAAGTGATTTCTGTGTACTGATTTTGTATCCTGTGACTTTACTAAATTCACTGAGTATCTCTAGTAATTTTCTACTAGTATCTTTAGGGTCTTCTATGTATAGTATCATGTCAGCTGCAAAGAGTATTTTGCTTCTTCTTTTCCAGTCTGGATTCCTTTTATTTCTTTTTCTTTTTTGATTGCCATACTAGACCTTCGAAAAGTATGTTGAATTACAGTGGTGAGAGTGGGCATCCTTGTCTTGTTCCTGTTTTTAGAGGGAATGCTTCCAATTTTTCAACACTGAGAATAATGTTTGCTGTGGGTTTATCATATATAGCCTTTACTATGTTGAGATAGGTCCCTTCTATGCAGGTTTTTGAAGAGTTTTTATCATAAATGGTTGCTGAATTTTGTCAAAAGTTTTTTCTGCATCTATTGAGATTACCACATGTTTTTATCTTTCAATTTGTTAATATACTGTATTACATTGATGATTTGCATTTATTGAAAACTCCTTCCATCCCTGGGATAATCCTGGGTTGGTCATGGTGTATGATCTTTTTAATATGTTGTTGAATTCTGTTTGCTAGAATTTTCCTGAGGATTTTTGCATCTATTTTCATAAGTGATATTGGCCTGTAATTTTCCTTTTTTGTGTTGCTTTTGCCTGGTTTTCGTATCAGGGTGATGGTGGCCTCATGAAAAGAGTTTGGAAGTGTTCCTTCCTCTGCAATTTTTGGAAAGAACTTTAAAAGGATAGGCATTATCTCTTCTTTAAATGTTTGATAGAATTCACCTGTGAAGCCAGCTGGCTCTGGGTTTTGTTTTTGGGGAGATTTTTAATCAAAGTTTCAATTTCAGTGCTTGTAATTGGCTTGTTTATAGTTTCTATCTTCTTGGTTCAGTCTTAGAAAATTGAACTTTTCTAAGAATCTGTCCATTTCTTCCAGGTTGTCCATTTTATTAGCATATAGTTGCTGATAATAGTTTCTTATGATCCTTTGTATTTCTGCATTGTCTGTTGTAACCTCTCCTCCTCTTTCATTCCTAACTTTGTTGATTTGATTCTTCTCTCTTTTTTCTTGATGAGTCTGGCTAAAGGTTTGTCAATTTTATCTTCTCAAAGAACAAGTTTTTAGTTTTATTAGTCTGTATTATTATTTCTATCAATCCCAAAGAAAGGCAATGCCGAAGAATGTTCAAACTACCACACAATTACACTCATCTCACACACAAGCAAAGCAATGCTCAAAAGTCTCCAAGCCAGGTTTCAACAGTCCGTGAACCATGAGCTTCCAGATGTTAAAACTGGATTTAGAGAAGGCAGAGGAACCAGAGATCAAATTGCCAATATCCGTTGGGTCACAGAAAAAGCAAGAGAGTTCCAGAAAAACATATACTTCTTCTTTATTGACTATGCCAAAGCCTTTGACTGTGTGGATCACAACAAACTGGAAAATCCTTCAAGAGATGGGAATACCAGACCACCTGACCTGCCTTCTGAGAAATCTGTATGCAGGTCAGGAAGCAACAGTTAGAACTGGACATGGAACAACAGACTGGTTCCAAATTGGGAAAGGAGTACATCGAGGCTTTATATTGTCACCCTGCTTATTTAACTTATATGCAGAGTACATCATGCGAAATGCTGTGATGAATGAGGCACAAGCTGCAATCAAGACTGCTGGGAGAAATATCAGTAACCTCAGATATGCAAATGACACCACCCTTATGGAAGAAACAGAGGAGGAACTAAAGAACCCCTTGATGAAAGTGAAGGAGGAGAGTGAGAAATTTGGGTTAAAACTCAACATTCAGAAAACTAAGATCATGGCATCCTGCCCCATCACTTCATGGTAAATAGATGGGAAACAGTGGAAACAGTGACAGTCTTTTTTTGTTGTTGTTGTTGTTTTGGCTCCAAAATTACTGCAGATAGTGACTGCAGCCTTGAAATTAAAAAACCCTTGCTCCTTGGAAGAAAAGCTTTGACCAATCTAGATAGCATATTAAAAAGCAGAGACATTACTTTGCCAACAGAGGTCCATCTAGTCAAAGCTATGGTTTTTCCAGTAGTCATGTATGAATAGAAGAGTTGGACTATAAAGAAAGCTGAGAGCCAAAGAATTGATGCTTTTGAACTCTGGTGCTGGAGAAGACTCTTGAGAGTCCCTTGGACTGCAAGCATTTCCTAAAGGAAATCAGTCCTGAATATTCATTAGAAGGACTGATGCTGAAGCTGAAACTCCAATACGTTGGCCACCTGATACAAAGAGCTGACTCATTGGAAAAGACCCTGATGCTGGGAAAGATTGAAGGTGGGAAGAGAAGGTGATGACAGAGGATGAGATGGTTGGATGACATCACCTACTCAATACACATGACTTTGAGCATGCTTCGAAAGTTGGTGATGGACAGGGAGGCCTGGCGTGTTGCAGTCCATGGGGTTGCAAAGAGTCAGACATGACTGTGTGATTGAACTGAACTGATTATTTCTTTCATTTCTTTTCATTTATTTCTGCTCTGATCTTAATTATTCCTTTCCTTCTTCTAACATTCAGGTTTTCTTCTTCTTCTTTACCAGTTGTTTTAGGTATAAAGTTACCCTGTCTATTCCATGTTTTTCTTGTTTCTTGAGGTAGTATTGTGTTGCTATAAACTTCCCTCTTAGAACTGCTTTTGTTGTATCCCTTAGATATTGAATTGTCATGTTTTAATTGTCATTTGTTTCTAGGAATTCTTTGATTTCCCTTTTGATTTTTCAGTAACCTGTTCATTATTTAGAAATGTATTATTTAATCTCCATGTGTTTATGTTTTTTTTTTTTTTTTTACAGTTGTTTTCCCTGTAACTGATATCTAGTCTCATAGTGTTGTGGTCAAAAAAGATGCTTGATACAATTTCAATTTTCCTAGATTTAGTGAGATTTGATGTGTGATCCAAGATGTCGTCTATCTTGGGGAATGTTCATGTGCACTTGAGAAAAACTGTATTCTTCTGCATTTGGATGCAATGTCCTGATGATATAAATGAGATTTATCTGGTCTAATATGTCATTTATGTCTTGTGTTTCCTTATTAATTTGCTGCTTTAATGATCTGGCCATTGGTGTAAGTGGGGTGTTAAAGTCCCCTACTATTTTTGTGTTACTGTCAGTTTCCCTCTTTATGTCTGTTAGTGTTTGCTTTATGTATTGAGGTGCTCCTATGTTGGATGCATAAATATTTATAATTGTTATGTCTTCCTCTTGGATTTGTCCCATGATCATTATGTAGTGTCCTTCCTGTCTCTTGTAATATTCTTTATTTTAAGATCCATTTTGTCTGATATGAGGATTGCTACTCCAGCTTTCTTTTGATTTCCATTAGCGTGGAGTGTCTTTTTCCACCCTCTCACTTTCAGTCTTTATGTGTCTCTAGTCATGAAGTGGGTTGTGTACACAGCGTATATATGGGTCTTGTTTTTGTTTCCATTCAGCCAGTCTGTGTCTTTTGGTTCGAGCATTTAATCCATTTACATTTAAAGTAATTATTGATAGATATGTTCCTATTGCCATTTTCTTAATTGCTTAGGATTTGTTTTTGTAGGTCTTTTTCTTCTCTTGTGTTTCCTGTCTATGTAAGTCCCATTAACATTTGTTGTAAAGCTGATTTTATGGTACTAAATTCTCTTAACTTTTGCTTGTTGTAAAGCTTTTGATTTCTCCATCAATTTTGAATGAGATCTTTGCCAGGTAATGTAATCTTGGATGTAGGTTTTTCCCTTTTAGTGCCTTAAATATATCCTGCCATTTCCTTCTGGCCTGCAGAGTTTCTGCTGAAAGATCAGCCATTAATCATATGGTTTCCCTTGTATATTACTTGTTGCTTTTTCCTTGCTGCTTTTAATATTCTTTCTTTGTGTTTAATCCTTGTTAGTTTGATTAGTATGTGTCTTGGCATGTTTCTCCTTGGTTCTATCTTGTATGAAGCTCTCTGAACTTTTTGGACTTGATTGGCTATTTCCTTTCCTGTGTTGGGGAAATTTTCAATAATATATATAATCTCTTCAAACATTTTCTCAGACCCTTTGTTTTCCTCTTCTTTTTCTGGGACCCCTATAATTAGAATGTTGGTGCACTTAATATTGTTCAAGAGGTCTCTGAGACTATCCTTAGCTCTTTTCATTCCTTTTCCTTTATATTGCTCTTCAGCAGTTATTTCCGTTATTCTGTCTTCCAGCTCACTTATCCATTCTTCTGTCTCAGATATTTTGCTATTGATTTTTTCTCAAGTATTTTTAATTTCAGTAATTGTGATATTTTTCACCATTTGTTTATTCTTTATTTCTTCTAAGTCTTTGTTAAATGTGTTAATTGATTCTTGCATTTTCTCCATTCTATTTTCAAGGTTTTGGATCATTTTTACAATCATTACTCTGAATTATTTTTTCTGGTATGTTGTCTATTTCTTCTTTGTTTATTTAGACTTATTTATGTGGAGAAAGCAATGGCAACCCACTCCAGTACTCTCGCCTGGAGAGTCCCATGGGCATAGGAGCCTGGTAGGCTGCAGTCCATGGGATCGCAAAGAGTTGGACACAACTGAGCGACTTCACTTTCACTTTTCACTTTCATGCATTGGAGAAGGAACTGGCAACCCACTCCAGTGTTCTTGCCTGGAGAATCCCAGGGACGGCAGAACCTGGTGGGCTGCCGTCTATGGAGTCGCACAGAGTTGGACACGACTGAAGCGACTTAGTAGCAGCAACATGTATTTCTAGGTTGTTCCTTCATTTGCACAATATTTCTCTGTTTTTTCAACTTTTTAAACTTATTGTGTTTGAGGTCTTCTTTTTCCAAGCTTCAAGGTCAAATTCCTTCTTCCTTTTGGCTTCTGCCCTCATGGTAAGATTTGTCCAGTAGTTTGTGTGGGCTTGGTGTAGGGTGTGACTTGCATATGGTGGAAGGAGGTGAGCTTTTCCCCCCTCTGATGGGCAGGGCTCTGTGGGGTGGCAATCCTGTCTACTAATGATTGGGTTTGTTTTGTCTTGTTTGTTGTTTGGATGAGGCATTCTGCACAGGGTGCTGCCGGCAGTTGTGTGATGCAGGGTCTTGTGTACAAGTGGATGCCTTTGTGGGAATTCTCGCTAATTAATACTCCCTGGGGTTAGGAGTTCGCTGGCAGTCTAGGGTCTTGGAGTCAATACTCCCATTCCAAAGGCTCACAGCCCGATCTCTAGATGGGGAATGGAGCTTGCACAGGTAATTTGTTATGGCCTTAAGAGGATTAAAACAAACACAAAAACAACAAAAGATGCACCTCATACAAATAGCAAATACAAAATCAGGCAAACGATAACAAAAATAGTGGAATACACACACATACACACACACACACACACACACACACACACACACACACACACCCCTATAAACAAAACCAAAACAGTCCCAAAAAAGAGTACAGTAGATTTCCCAG
This sequence comes from Dama dama, assembly GCF_033118175.1. Classification (NCBI taxonomy): domain Eukaryota; kingdom Metazoa; phylum Chordata; class Mammalia; order Artiodactyla; family Cervidae; genus Dama; species Dama dama. The sequence continues at coordinate 10,749,152 of NC_083700.1, forward strand.
TGAGCAAAGAAAACAAAAAAAAATATCAACCAGTTAAAAACAAAACTAACTAAAGCACAAACTGGGAAACAAAACCAAAGCAAGGTGCCAATTGTGGAACAAAGCAATGAAAACAAAACAAACATGGTGAGAAAAAGAAATAAAAGAAAAGAAAGAATAGAAATGCAAAGTTAAATAAAGGTAGATAAAGAAGATTTATATATATTAAAAAGAATAATTACGATGGGAAAAGAACAATAGAAAAAGCAAACAAAAGAATAAATGTTGAAAAAAATAATAAATTTTAAAAATTAAAATAAGGAAAACCCCACAGAACCACAAAAGACCAATGTAGAGACAGAAGAATATAAAGAAATTAAAATTGTGATTTTAAAAAAATTATCAGCAGCCCCGAGCACCCTGTATCATGCATAGAAACTGGACTGGGGATTTGCTTCAAATATGATAATTTATATTCTCAGGGCTGGTGCACTGGGATGACCCAGAGGGATGGGATGGGGGGGAGGTGGGAGAGGGGTTCAGGATGGGGAAGACATGTACACCCATGGCGGATTCATGTCAATGTATGGCAAAACCAATACAATATTGTAAAGTAAAAAAAACCTAAATTTAAATAAATTTAAAAATTTTTTTTTAATTTTTAAAATTTTAAATAGTTTTAATAGTACTAGTTAAATCAAGAACTATGGCAACAGAAGGGGAAAAACTGTGAAAAAAAAAAAAAAGGAAGGAAAAGAAAAAATACAGAAGCAACTACAGAACAAGTCAAAACATAAGAATAATAAATGTTTTTCTTGAATTTCTGCTGTCAGCATCCTTTCCCTTGCTGTGAGTCACAGTCCACTTTACCTGCCTAGGGTACCCTTCAATACTGGGTTGGTCTCTGTAGACTCTAGTCTGGTCCTCCTCCTGTGTGTTCTTGCCTCCAATGTCCACAGTTGTCAGAACTAGTGCATTTTCTTTTGTGGGGACTCCCATTGTCCTTTTATATATTCTAGGCAGACAGAGAGTCTGCTTAGTTGATTGTGTGGATTTAATCTGAAGCTTGTACAGCTGGTGGGAAGGTTTTAGGTCCTCTTCCTTAGCCACACAGCCCCTGGGTTTCAACTGTGGTTTTATCTCCACCTCTCCATATAAGATATCCACAGGGGCTTTCTGCTGAGGCTGCTCTGGAAGACTTGGGTCTGCCCCAGTAAGGAACAAGTGTGGAGGTGGCACAGCTGTTTGGATTGCAGGGAACCTGGCAGCATCAGGTACTCAGGGGAGCTGGCAGCTAGGGCAGCAGGAAATATGGTGTTCTTAGGATTTTTTCTAGCCTCTGACAACTCCGTCCCAGTGGGGTTTGAGCATGGAGGTGGCACAATTGCTTGGATCACAGGGACCCTGACAATGTCAGCTACACAAGGGTGCTTGCAGCTATTGTCACAGAAGATATGGCACTCTTAGGGTTTGTTCTAGCCTCTGGCAACTCTGCCCCAGTGAAAACTGAGTGTGAATGTGGCACAGCTGTTTGGATCGTGGGGACCCAAGTGTGCTGGGACACCAACTGCCTCTGGCACAAGAGATATGGCCCTATCAGAGTCTTTCTAGCCTCTGGAAACTGGTGATCAGAAAGCTTCTTTGGCTGGTCCTTCTCTGTTGCTTTGCACGTCAGGGGCTTAAAAGGCCAGTCTCTCTGGGGTCTTTCTCTATTGTTGGTCTTTCTCTGTTGTTCAGCTGTCATTGCTGGTGTGTGGGGAGAGAGAGAGCAATGTGATGGCTGCACACCCTACATGTGACTCAGCAGTATCACCTTGCCTCCATGGTTGCCTGGTTTTCTTCCACAGCCTTTTCCCACAGTGATCTCCTCCCTCATGTCCCCTCGGGCTGTATCCCTGCCGTCAAGAGCATGGGACTGCACTCCAGTCCCTATGCTTCAGCTCCCAGCTGTTGTGCTTTCTAGGGGACTCGCATCACTGTCTGGGGTATGTAAGGCTGCAGTAAGGATTGTCTATGTGATTTTCATTCCATTTAGACTGTCACGGATCAGCTGCTTCACTCTCAGCCTCAAATGTTTCTCCTCTGTCCCAAACAATTGCCTTGATGTGGAGATTGGACCCCTGCTTCAGTTCCCCCACCCACCAAGGCAAGGTCCAATCCCGCTTACTCTCCTCTTTTCCCCCCTACTTCCTTCGTCCTACTGAATTTTGCATGGTTCTATGTATTCTTTTCCAGTGGTCAGGTACTCCTGCCTGCTCTCAGTTGGTGTTCTGCAAGATCTTCTGTGTCTGAAAGTGAATTCCTGATGTATCCATGGAGAGAGAGGTACTCCACATCCACCTACTCCTCTGCCATCTTGAGAACTAACATCTTAACAACGTTGAATATTCCAACACATCAATAGGCATTCCTTCCCATTTATTTCTAGTCTCCAGTGCCTTTGTCAGATTTATCCTCACACTTTCATTAGATTTATCTGTAAATATTTCATGCTTTTGATCCCCTCTTTACTTCAGTTTGAAGACTTTTTATTATTTTGACATTCACTGACCCTTTCTTTGACAGTGTCTATTCTGATATTTATTAAGTCCATCAAATTAACTTTTGTTTCACATATTGTATTTTTACATTTTAGAATTTCCAATTGGTTCTTCATTTGAGTTTTCATTTCTCTCTAGAACCAGCCCATCTTTTCAAATTTTCAACAACTTTTCCTATAAATTCTTAAAAATATTTACAATTGTTGTTTTAGTCTTTATCTATTTCCAAAAGCTGCTCATCTATAGTTTGTTTCTATTAACTGAGCTTTCTCTTGATTATGTATCATGTTTCCTTGTTTCTTAACAATTCTCATAATTTTGATTGTATTCTAATAGTTGTATAAAAATAGTATATTTTTAAATATAATACTTTTTGTTTTGGTTTACTTTGTTTTCATGGAAATGCAATCCCTTCCCTCTCCCTGGCATTTTGAGTGAGAATTTGATTATTAATATTTTCCTTAGAATTAAACTGAGCTGGGATAGAGTCATAGCTTTAGTTAGATTGAGTTTGCTTGTAATCAGCCTAATCCCCAACATTGTTCCCCACCCCTGCCTCTTAGATCATATCAATATTTTAAGTGGAAAGGGGTTGGGCTGTAGTTTTATTATTTTTGGTTCACTTTTATATTAAAATTCCAACTATATATGTCATACAATCTGCCTTTGTTTTTCAGATCCTTGTCAATGCCACTTTCCCAGAAAAATTCTGGAGGGCATGGGAATTGTTGAAAAAAAAAAAAAAATGTTTTAGCATTGAAGGCTTTTCCAGATTCCAGCCTATCCTGCCAACCCACAGTGTCACCTAATTTTATCTAATTTGTCCTTCTCAAAGTTTCTGTCTATAGCAGTCTCTCTCTTCTAGTGGTCTGTACCCCAGACCAGATTCCTGTCCCAGATCTCAAGTTATTTGGCACTCTGCTCAACTACAAAGGGCACATCAAGGGAAGTCTCAAAAGCTAGAATCTTTTTTTTCCAAAGGAATCAGTCTTTTTTATTTTACTCCAGTGTTTTAGGGCATAATAAAAAGTAAAGTTTAAGCATGTTGAAATTAGTTTCAAGGCAGTAGAAATTGTCACATGGCAGAAAGAGTAATCAAATAATTGTCACTGTTCCATTATCTAGTGAATTATCCTTCCCTTTTCTTTGTTCCAGGTAATCAACAGGAGGTACCAGAAGAAAAGCAACACATAGGTATGTGACATAGTTATGTGCCTTTTGAAGAAAAAGCAAAAAAAAGGGGGGTTGATAGTTGAGTTGCCATATAGTATAGTGACTAATAAATACCATTTCTAAAATTCTTTGTCTGTATTTTAACAGGAAGATAAAAATATGCTCTTAAGATGAATATTATAGAATTTAAGAAGCCTGAAAGAAGAAAAAGTGCACTGTGAACTGAAATCAGAAAAGGCAGGTCTCTTACTGATTCTTCACTCTTGGAATCTCAATAACTATCAGATGAAACTTGATGGCTGCCAGCCATTCAATATTTTCCCCACTCTAGACTGTTTAATTGCCCAAAACCACCACATACAGATTAGTCCGAAATGTACTTATTGTTCCTGCTGGAGGTGTTTTAAAAATGAACAAAAGCTAGTATCTTCTTTTTTCAATATATTTATTTTTAATTGAAGGATAATTACTCTACTGTATTGTGTTGGTTTCTGCCAAACATCAGTATGAATCAGCCATAGGTATATTATGTCCCTTCCTTCTTGAAACTCCTACCCACCTCCCTCCCGTCCCACCCCTCTAAGTTGCTACAGAGCCCTGGTTTGAGTTCCTTGAGTCATGTAGCAAATTCCCATTAGCTATCTGTTTTATATATGGTAATGTATGTTTCCATGTTATTCTTGCCATATCTCCTATCCTCTCCTTCCTCCTCACCACAACCTCCATGTCCATAACACTGTTCTCTATGTCTGTGCATCCATTGCTGTCCTGCAAATAATTTCATCAGTATCATCTTTCTAGATTCCATATAGAGGAAAGAAATGGCAACCCACTCCAATATTCTTGCCTGGAGAATTCCATGGACCGAGGAGTCTGACAGGCTATAGTCCATGGAGTCACAGAGAGTCGGACATGACTGAGTGGCTATCACTACACTATATATATATATATGTATATATACATTAGTATACAATATTTGTTTTTCTCTTTCTGACTTACTTCACTCTGTATATAGGCTTTAGGTTCACCCACCTCATTAGAGCTGACTGAACTGTTTCTTTTTTATGGCTGAGTAGTATTCCATTGTATATATGTACCACAGCTTCTTTATCTATTCATCTGTTGATGGACATCTAGGTTGCTTCCATGGCCTAGCTCTTGTCAATGGTGCTGCAATGAACACTGGTGTACATGTGTCTTTTTCAGTTTTGGTTTCCTCAGGATTTGTGCCTAGTAGTGAGATTGTTGGGTCATATGGTGGTTTGTTTCTAGGTTTTAAAAGAATCTCCATACTATCTTCCATAGTGGCCATATCAATTTACATTCCTACCAATAGTGCAAGAAGGTTTCCTTTTCTACACACCCTCTCCAGCTTTTATTGTTTGTACATTTTTTTGATGATGGCCATTCTGACTGGTGTGAAGTGGTATCTCATTATAGTTTTGATTTGCATTTCTCTAATTAAGGCACCGATGAAAGAAATTGAAGACAACAAACAGATGGAGAGATATTCCATATTCCTTGGTTGGAAGACTCAATATTGTGAAAATGACTATACCATCAAATGCAATCTACAGATTCAATGCAATCCCTAACAAATTACCAATGACATTTTCCACAGAACTAGAATAAAAAATTTCACAATTCATGTGGAAACACAAAAAACCCCGAACATCCAAAGCAGTCTTAAGAAAGAAGAATGGAGCTGGAGGAATCAACCTTCCTGATTTCAGACTATATTACAAAGCTACAGTCATCAAGAAAGTATGGTACTGGCACAAACACAGAAATATAGACCAATGGAACAAGATAGATAGTCCAGAGGTAAACCCATACACCTATGGGTACCTTATTTTTGACAAAGGGGCCAAAAATATACAATAGGACAAAGACAGTCACTTCAATAAGTGGTGCTGGAAAAACTGGACATTTTCGTGTAAAAGAGTGAAATTAGAACATTTCCTAACGCCACATACAAAGATAAACTCAAAATGGATTATGTATATCTAAATGTAAGGCCAGAAACTATAAAACTCTTAGAGGAAACCATAGGGAGAACACTTGATGACATAAATCACAGCAAGATCCTCTATGACCCACCTCCTAGAGTAATAGAAATAAAAACAAAAATAAACAAGTGGGACCTAATTAAACTTAAAAGCTTTTGAACAGCAAAGGAAACTATAAACAATGTAAAGAGACAACCCTCAGAATGGGTGAAAATAATGGCAAATGAAACAGCTGACAAACGGTTAATTTTCAATATATAAAAGCACCAGTTCATACAAGTAATTACCAGAAAAAAAAAAACAACCCAATCAAAAGTGGGGAAAAGGCCTAAACAGACTTTTCTGCAAAGACATACAGATAGCTAATAAACACATGAAAAGATCCTCAACAAAAGCTAGTACCTTCTTAATTAAAAAAAAAAAAAAAAATACATCGCTTGTTTGACAGCTTAAGGCTGAATTACAGAGAAAAGACAGTGGTCCAAGCATAAGAGCAGATAAGTCCTTGAGTAAAACACCAACACGGGCTTCCCTGGTGGCAGTAAATAATCCGCCTGCAATGCAGGAGCTGCAGGAGACACGAGTTGGATCCCTGGGTCAGAAAGATCCCTTGGAGGAGGGCATAACAACCCATTCCAGTATTCTTGCCTGGAGAATCCCATGGACAAAGGTGCCTGTCAGGCTACAGTCTATAGGGTCACAAAGAGTCAAATGTGATGGAAGCTTCTTAGCACGCACGTGCAAGATACCAATACAAACGTTCTAAAGACATACACATGAGACCAAGCAACAGTTTTAAACGCAAGAGAAGAAGGAACATTCCTTCAGGGAATAAAGAGGATACAAAGTTAGGTTTTCAGCAGCTCTTGGCAACTTCATAGTCTTTCTCCCTTCTCTGTACAACTAACACAAGATAGATGTGTGGTTGTGCAAATGTACTAATTACATATTACAGGGAGATATGTTTGTTAAAACTGTGAAAGTAATATGGTTTAATTTTATGAAAGGATATAATTTGGAAAACTTTATTTTAATCATTCTTTGGTCCCAGCTTCCCAATTCACTATATCTCAAAAAGGCACTCAACTGTTCAACACTGAATAAGTATATATGGGAAATAATGAGAAGGATTGCTCAGAGAATGACTCCAAATGCTCAGAATCCCTGGAAATGAGCTAGCTGGTTGAGTAGTCCTTTTAGTGGGAAAGGCTACATACAATCTTACTTCTCCAGGTCTCAGGGCCTATTTTCTCAGTTTTCCCAGCACTCCACTGGGCTTCCCAGGTGGTGCTAACGGTAAAGAATCTGTCTGCCAATGCAGGAGACACAAAAGAGACTCGGGTTCAATTTCTGAGTCGGAAAGATTCCCTGGAGTAGGAAATGACAACCCACTCCAATATTCTTGCCTGGAAAATGCCATGGGCAGAGGAGCCTGATGGGCTCAGTCCACGGGGCGCAAAGTGTTGGACACAAGTGAGCAACTGGACCAGCAGCACCACCCAGTGCTCCCCAAAATAGCTGGGTCCAAGTTCAAACTGCTTGGTATCTGGTCCTAAATTTTACTCCCATTACCACTCTCCATCACCCAGACAAGGCCCTTGTTATACTTCTAACAGGGACTGGGGAGGTTTCTATAAGAGAACGGTCCTGAGTCATGTCTAGTTCAATCATAATTATACAAATTATATTATATATTATATATACTATGTATATGTATATGCATACATAGTAATACAATACACTACAATTTATCACAATTTTATAATTATATATAATCATATTGTATCTGATAATATACATTATCAGATAATATCTGATATCTGATAATATCTATATATTATATATAGTTGTATATATAATTAAACTTATATATTAAACTTACATATATATAACTATATATTATTATCAGATAATACCTCCATATCTGATAATATGCATTATATTATTATTACATATATGATTATAATTATCATATAGTACAAATAATTATACAGTTATATACACTTGTATAATAAATTATACATGGTTATTATTGCATAAGCTAATATTAATAATCATGCAATATTAGTTGCTCTCACTTATTAAACTCTTACAGAGTTAACACATTCTTCCCATTGCCTGATCCCTATCACCTTTCTCCTAATAATGCTAACTTACTCTTCAGATTTGGCTCAGCTTGGTCATCAGTTCCTTCAGGAAGCCTCCCTGACACTGTCCTAGCCTGGGTTAGATGTTCCCACTGCCCTCCTAGTTCTCCATATTTTCTCTTTTTAAACACATATCACACTACACTGCCTGTTGATGTTGATCTCCATAACAAGAATATGAGCTCCATGAAGGAGAGAAATCAAATTGCTCTGTTGCTCTTTATACTGCCTGTGCCAGCATAGTGCCTGGCACACAGCAGTCATTCAATAAATATTTGTTGCTAGGCACTCTATACAACAGGGAAAAACTAGTATGTCTTTCATCAGTTCACTTCCTTTTCTTCAGTGTGGCTATAAAAAGGCAAACTGAAGTGAAACTGATTCTCCACTGAAAGAATGCCATGCTGTGTGCAGAAGTTTATAGTGAAAAAGATGGCTCGTCACCACCTATGGATCTTGCTCTTTTGCCTACAAACCTGTGAGTTCTGACCCTTGCTGATACCCTCCTAATTTTCTATTAAATTTTGGAAATTGCCTTAAGGAGGCTATTGAAATGTCCTTTTCTCCTGCTTTAATAGAAACACCCTGGGTCTCAAAAGGGATCCTCCTGACTGGGAAGAGACTTAAAATCCAAACCTAAGTGTTTTTCAACTTTAGAATTGAATTTTATCTGTACTCAGCCTGTAAACATCTGAGAAAAACTCTTCTGCTCAGAAGCGTCAGCTCGTGGTAGATCTGCCCAGAAAACCAACAAAGGAATAGATAGTCCAAAACTTTGAAAAACTTAGAAGCAATTTTTTGGGGCATTAGAATGTGTTATATAAACTTTAACAAAGATATGACTTAATTATTTCATTGCTCCAGCAGATTAAAGTGACGCATGACTATAATTATCATTGTAAAAACTTCATCTCTTTAAGTTCCCTTGATTTTCAAAGCACATTAAAAGCTATTACCCTGCTTCTGTCTTCCAAAAACTCTAAAATTAATGGAGAAGAGAGTATTATCCCTGTTTTATAAATAAATTAGTTCTCAAAAAAGAAATGGAGAAGTTAAACTAAAAATCCTGTTTTTGTTACTTAAGGCTTAATGGTAAAGTATAATGGTCAAATGAATATTGCTTGCTGTTAGTACAAAGGAAACTATATAACATTAACATAGCTTTGGGAGTGTTTTGTCATTGCATATATTATCTCACTGAATCCGAACAATTGCCTTGTTTACGTAAAAACTGTCATTTCTAAAAATACTTATAGTGTCTCTTATCAGTTTTGGAAATGCACTAGCAAATTCCTGGCATGAGTTAGACTACAGAGAATCTAGTGGGTTAGGATTTCTGGAAAAGGTAGAATTGGTGCACTTTGGTATCTCCGATTCCCTTGACCACTTAAGGCTATGACTCCTTCAATGTGAGCTTCCTTGAGAGTGTATCCACTGGGCAGGTCAAATTTTTAGAGCCTGTCCTAGTCACCCTGACAGACAAGTAGAAAATGCAAGTAGATGGGGGAAAATATTGGATAGAACCTAAGTGGAAATCTAGGGATGTCCCCAGTCTTTCAAAGAAGGGCTGACCAGGGAGGCATTTGATACAACTTAACTAACAAAGCATTCACAATTTTTATGTACACACTCTTATGTGATATATACTCAGATCATTGAAATAAGAAAGATAAATGCTCTTAATTTCATTATGCAAAAAAAAAAAAGTAGAATCTAAGACTTGAGTTAAAGAATTCACCTAAAATTTCACAGTCTGAAATTGGTAGAGCTGAAAATGGACATTTGTTCTGTTAATCCCAGGGCTCTAGTTCTTTCTGCTCCACACTTTTTTGACCTTTCACTCATTCAGTTTTCAAGTCCCTGATGCTCTTCAAAGGGCTACTGTACACTACATGAAAGGCAGCTCTAAGACACACTTGACTCATCTGCTGCTGCTGCTGCTGCTAAGTCGCTTCAGTCATGTCCGACTCTGTGCGACCCCATAGACGTCAGCCCACCAGGCTCCTCCGTCCATGGGATTTTCCAGGCAAGAGTACTGGAGTGGGGTGCCATTGCCTTCTCTGGCCTCATCTACTGAAATGGAAATCAAAGTTATTGAACCAGCTAGCAATGAATCATTCATCCATCAACTTTAGAACTTTGGGAAAGTTATATAAAATCCACCTGTTGTCAGAAAGGGGAATATTTCCCTCTTCCTCCTCTTGAGTTCTGTGGCTGGACTAATAATAAAACTGACATAACACCCAAATTCTGTAAAGCAATTATCCTTCAATTAAAAAATAAATAAATTTTTAAAAACTGACACGGAATAGATTGCAGGAGAAAAGAAATAATTCTTTTTAATTTTTTCAACTTTTTATTTTATATTGGAGTATAGCTGATTAGGTACTTCCCTGGAGGCTCAGGGGTGAAAGAGTCGGCCTGACAATGCAGGCGTCACCAGAGACACTGTTTCGATCCCTGAATGGGAAGATTCCCTGGAGTAGGAAATGACAACCCTTTCTTGCCTGGAAAATTCTGCGGACAGAGGAGCCTGGCAGGCTGCAGTCCATGGGGTCTCTAAGAGTCAGACATGACTGAGCATGCATGCGTATGCACACACACACACCCCCCCCACACACACACACACCACCAATTAATGTTGTGATAGTTTCAGGTGAACGGCAAAGGGACCCAGCCATATGCATACATGTGTCCATTCTCCCCCAAACTCCCTTCCCATCCAGGCTGTCACATAACATCCCTGTGCTATACAGTAGGTCTTCGCTGGTTATCCATTTTAAATACAGCAGTGTGTACATGTCCATCCCAAACTCCCTAACTATCCTGTCCCCCCATCCTTCCCTCCTGGCAACCATAAGTTCGTTCTCTAAGTTTGTGATACTGAGAAACACATTTTAATTTGTGCACACAGAGGTCTCTAGAAATGGAAACTAAGAAGTGGCCAAAACAAACAGCTTTTACTTTTTAGACAAAGAAACAATAAATTTGTGAAGAATCAACAGGACAAAGAAATTCAGGCTTTTGGTGCTCAGTTAGTGAAGAATGTAAACAGACTTGGGGCTTGAAGTGGTAGATTAAAATAACAAGGTTTGTTCGTATAAGTTTCTTGCCCCCAAATTCCCTGTCTTTGTTGATAAGGATGTCCTTATACCTCCAGATGCTGTGAGATTTATTTTCTGCTTTCAGGGGGACAGAGAAGAATCAGAGTTTTCCTCTTTCACTGACTTCTTCTCAATCAACTTTTATTCAAAATAATCAATATGGAGAGTCTCCTGGTGACCAAATAGTTATGATTCTGGGCTTTCAACCCCTGGTCTGAGAACTGAGATTCCCACAAATGGTGCAGCCAAGAAAAGAAAAAATCATATGTCATTGTGACATATTTGGGGGCAATCCATCCTGGGCTGGGTTGGGTTCAGCCAACTGAACTGTTAGTACAATAAGATTGTTTTGAGAATCAAAATGATAACCCATGTACAACAGTTGGCACAGTATCTGAATATAGTAAGTGCTTACCAAATACTAGCTAACGCTGCCATTTCTCACACCTGCTTTTCATATGGTATTAGGAAAGGGCCAGGGCATTCTTACACAGAGATCCTGGCCAAGATTCCTCTGTTTAGGGTGATCCAAGGAACATGAGCAGGTGAAAAGATGGTAGGAATTTGAACTTAGGTGTGGGCTTTTGAAGTTCCTGAAGAGAAAACCAGGGATGAGATATTCCCTTTGTCAATGGCCCATTAATGAGAGGTGGGAGTTTGTTTTTATAGCAGTAAAACCAGAAGTACTTTCATGTACCATTTGGCTTTGTTGAACGGATATGTTTGCCTCTTAAAGATTATTCTACCAAAATTTCCTGAGTGCAAAAATGTACCCCAAATCCCTCTTGCTGCTATTCCTGACAAAGATGATCCCTGATATTTAGCACTGAGCTTAGATGGCAACTCTGACTGTACTTACTTCCCTGAAATGAATTCTGAGCAATTTAAGCAGCTGAGATGCAATGGGAAAAGGGAATTAGAAATCCCGTTCTTCCCTGGAGAGCCTGAAATAAGAGGAGTCTGAGTCTGCAAGCTCATGACCATTCCATGTTGGAAAAATTTTCTTGAAGAGCCAAGACTCACAGTCTTATGTTTGTGATCTCAGCTTCCTCATCATGACCTGTGAATACTGTTACTCTAACTGTGCTTCCAAGTATTCTACTAGCTGCCAGCCATTTGGGGGAGAAAACAAGAGTCCGCTCACTTTCTTCTATGTATTCTCTCTCATACTCCTTTAATTCTTCCTTTTCTCCATACATTTCTTGCTTCTCTTTCTTCAACCCCTCCCCTTGCTGCCTTCTCCTCTCTCATCAATGATAGTACTAATTAACCACTTATGGAGCAGTCACTACATATCTGTCATTACTCTAAGTAGTCTGCATATGTTATTTTGTCTAATCCTCATAACACCCTTTGACATAGGTATATTAATATTTCAGAAGAAAATAGAGATCATTTAGCCAAAAAGTGGAGGAAGTAGGATTTGAACTCCTGTCTATAGACTTAACCACTGAGTCAGTGCTGCCTTCACCACTTTGATGCTGAAATAGAATAGTATATTATCCCTGAGACTGATGGTTATCACACTTTGGGATTTATCATGAGTGGTGATTATTCAGCAGAGATTGGGCCTATCTCTGTACCCACCTACAGAGGAGGATGGAGGTTGGTAGGCAGGGCTTTGCCAATAACAGAAGTCTAGGTGGGCCAGCAAGGTAGAATATCCAAAGAAATGACCATATCGAGACAAGGTTCAAGTACCATTCACATGAGCATGGTTATAGAATGATTGGAATTTGCTTTTTCAAAACAAACAAAGATCCAGTATCAACAAGATCTCAGTGTTCTGCTGAATGTAGAACACAGTCATGAGGCATTCCAGCAGCTGACACAAAAAATAAGGGGGAAAAAAGAATGAAAAAATAAATAAATCCAGGAAAGGTGAGTGGACCCCTCTAGATATCTGTTTATGGATAAATAGGCCCCAACCATCATCCTAGGATGTTGGAGACAAGATTTCATGCCTGAAGAAGAGTCCTGGCAAGTGTCAATTTGCCATTAGTCCAAAGTCCTATTAGAGAGGGGCCTTCAGCTTCCCTCATAGCTCAGTTGGTAAAGAATCCACCTGCAATGCAGGAGACCTCAGTTCGATTCCTGGGTCAGGAAGATCCGCTGGAGAAGAGATAGGCTACCCACTCCAGTATTCTTGGGCTTCCCTTGTGGCTCAGCTTGTAAAGAATCCATCTGCAATACAGGAGACCTGGGTTTGATCCCTGGGTTGAGAAGATCCCCTGGAGAAGAAAAAGGCTACCCACTCCAGTATTCTGGCCTGGAGAATTCCATGGAGTATATAGTCCATGGAGTTGCAAAGAGTTGGACACAACTGAGCGACTTTCACTTTCAAGATAAAGACAGAGCCTCTGTTCTAGAAAGAGATTTGAGCAGACTACTGCCATAGACCTTCCAGAATGGCTTAAAAACAAAAGCCCAGTTACAGAAATGGAAGACTATATCATATCTGGGGAACACTAGGTATCAGGACATTAGCTTTAAAATCTAGTCTCCAAGAGACACTTGAGGCTGCATCCTTGTAACAGCATGAAACTCCAGTAGAGGGGATAGTGACCCCCCCCCCGACCCCATCAATCCAATATGCCGGAGCAGCCCTGGAGATCAGTGTGACCCCAGAGCAGCCAGAGTGCTTCCACAACAGGAGCCCAAAGGTCAATGCTAGGTCACTTGGGCTACTCGAGTAATTCCCAAATCAGACTGTTGTTCTCTTTAACTTAAGAGAAGGATGAATCTGTAGGTTTGGGGGTAACTAGATTCAACTATGTGGAAGCCAGAAAAGAAAGAGTTCTGAGCAGACAATTGGGTGACCCGATGCTAGTGGATGTACATACCTACTACACGTTTCCTTCATTATACTCAAGTTTTTATTATATGCTTAGAGTGCGCTTGTTATTGTTCAGTCACTGAGTTGTGTCTGACTCTGCGATCCCATGGACTGCCACTCACCAGGCTTCCTGTTCTTCACTGTCTCCCAGAATTTGCTCAGATTCATGTCCATAAAGTGCTGAGTAATGATAAAATGATGAGTGACAGGATCTCATCTTTGAGAATCTATGTGTGTGTGTGTGTGTTTCTTTTGCAGAAGAGGATTCATGTCAACCCAAACCTTGATCAAGATTATATAAAGTAAAGGGAAACAAATCCAGCAGAAAATAGTATGCTATTGTATGGGGGTGGTAGGTTCCTTGTTTTAAAACCCTCATAACCAAGGGCTTTCCATTCTCATGGAGAATGACACAAAACTTCTGGCTGCCAGCCCTTTGCTTCCTCCTTGTCCTTCTTTCCCTTCACTCAGAGTAACCAGTTACAACCATCTCTCTTCTGGGTGCTGCTACCTCTGGTAACTCTTCCAGACCTGCAGTACTCAGGGAAGCAGTGGATGGGAGGAGGCAAGGGGAAATTTAGCTATGGCTGAAGAAATATCAAGAAATGCTGATTTATGACACCACCCTTATGGCAGAAAGTGAAGAGGAACTAAAAAGCTTCTTGATGAAAGTGAAAGAGGAGAGGCTTAGAGCTTAACATTCATAAAACTAAGATCATGGTATCTGGTCCCATCACTTCATGGGAAATAGATGGGGAGACAGTGGAAACGGTGTCAGACTTTATTTTTGGGGGGCTCCAAAATCACTGCAGATGGTGACTACAGCCATGAAATTAAAAGACGCTTACTCTTTGGAAGGAAAGTTATGACCAACCTAGATAGCATATTAAAAAGCAGAGACATTACTTTGCCAACAAAGGTCCATCTGGTCAAGACTATGGTTTTTCCAGTGGTCATGTATGGATGTGAGAGTTGGACTGTGAAGAAAGCTGAGCGCCAAAAAATTGATGCTTTTGAACTGTGGTGTTGGAAAAGACTCTTGAGAGTCCCTTGGACTGCAAGGAGATCCAACCAGTCCATCGTGAAGGAGATCAGTCCTGGGTGTTCATTGGAAGGACTGATGCTGAAGCTGAAACTCCAATACTTTGGCCACCTCATGCGAAGATTTGACTCACTGGAAAAGACCCTGATGCTGGGAGGGATTGGGGGCAGGAGGAGAAGGGGACGACAGAGGATGAGATGGCTGGATGGCATCACCAACTCGATGGGCATGAGTGTGAGTAAACTCCGGGAGTTGGTGATGAACAGGGAGGCCTGGCGTGCTACAATTCATGGGGTCGCAAAGAGTCAGACACGACTGAGCGACTGAACAGAATTGAACTGAACTGAAAGAAGTGAGGGTGTTCGAGTATTTATTAAGCAACAATGCACACTTTCTTATTTCCATTCCCATGCAAACCTTCATGCTGGCCTTTTGTAACATCTCCATAATCCTCCAGGTCTCCTTTTTTCCATAAGAGTTGTCTGGGAGTATTATTTTAATCTCTGTAACAATGTTTTCTTATTTTACATAACAAGCACTTATGGTGCCTAGTATATGCTAAGTACTTTTCTAATAGGTTTACAAATATTCACTCATTTAATATAACACTTCTATGAAGTACTCCTGTTAGTCTATTTAGAAGCTGATAAAACCGAGGCACAGAGAGGTTAACAGAGAGATTAACTTTCCCAAGCTCTCATGGTTAGAACCTGGCAGGAGCAGGATTCAAGCTCAGGCAGTCTAGGTTTTCATCACCAAGTCATGGTGCCTGACACAGGGCCAGAAAGAGAGTGTCCCTCAGGGCAACTCCCCCTGTGGGGTTTCTAGTTTCTTCTCTATTGCTGTATATACCTGAGAGCAGTGTCACGTCAACTAATTTTCATACTTCCTCAAAAGTAGTAGAGAAATTTTATTTCGTTTACCAATAGAATCCTGTGATTTAGCAGGTAATTGGCTTAGTCATGGTCATTTAGCTAATTGGCAATAGAACCTTGGCTCAAACTTGTTTCTTGACCTTTTACTCACTATGCTATGAATCCCTAGCCTGTGGACATATGCAAATTTGTGTTAACAATATGAGAATATTGGAGTGCAAAGAATTTACTGTTAGCCAACTGCTCTTTCTTATTAATCAGTTTACCCTCTGAACCTTCCTTACCAAGGTCCAGAGACCTATAGAGTTATTTCTTGCCCTCACTGTTTCTCTTACTCTAAGTTTTCTATCTTGCTTTTTATTGCTAGAAAAAGGGAAAGTGGGTCAGTTGCCAAAAATGTATTTATTCTTTTAACAAATATTTAATAATCATCCACTAATTGGAAGGACTTATGCTGAAGCTGAAACTCCAGTACTTTGGCCGCCTCATGCAAAGAGTTGACTCATTGGAAAAGACCCTGATGCTGGGAGGGATTGGGGGCAGGAGGAGAAGGGGACGACAGAGGATGAGATGGCTGGATGGCATCACCAACTCGATGGGCATGAGTTTGAGTAAACTCCGGGAGTTGGTGATGGACAGGGAGGCCTGGCGTGCTGCGATTCATAGGGTCGCAGAGAGTTGGACAGGACTGAGTGACTGAACTGAATGGAACTGAATTGTAAGGGAAATACTAGTGACCAAAACAGAAAAAGACTACATGGCAATTATATTCTCATGGGGGTTCAAGGTGGGGAAGACAATAAGTAAATATGCACATGCAATGCTTTAGTAGTCATAACTGCTGTGAAGAAAAATAAATAAGGCAAGGCAATAGGGAGTGATGGGAAAGAGACAACTACTTAAACATGGTGAAGCTCTCTCTGAAGATACGACACTGGAACAGTTTCACAGTGAAGGAGTGCTGGAAAGGGTGTTGTAAAAAAGGAGGACAGCAAATATTTAATTAAAAAAAAAAAAAAGGTTCTAAGGTGTTCTTACCCAATTTGAAGAATGAGAAAGTCAGTGTGGTTGGAGTGGGCAGGGGAGAGAAGGATATGAGATCAGGTGGGAGGAGAGGGGTCAGAACAGATAGGATCTAGGAGACTAGGGAGTCCCTTGAAACCCCAAATGTACACTGTCTTTGTTTTCAATAGACTCTAAGGAGAACTATGAAGTTTAGGTCTAAATGCCCTCTCTGTTGCCATCAATACTTATTTTGTAATCTCTTTGGGTTTCGCCCAAATTCTCAGTAAATTTATTTCTCAGTGTTTCCCTTACTCAGGTCTGAAGAATTTCCTTTTAGCCAGTTAACCTCCTCCTACCCCATCAATATTTCTAACCCAGATGAACTTTCCGATTCTTTATTATTTCCAAACACATTTCTTATTCTCATATTCTCTATTTCCTTCTTTCAATCAGTGATTTTGGGCAGCTACTTTATCATAAAATGTACGTTTGTAAAGTTCACCCATTCACATGGGTTCATCCAGGGACACAGGAGTTATCTAAAACACAAAAGATATATAAGGCTGAGAAAGATGTTCAGCTTCCCTTCCAGGAGGGGAAATCCAGCTCCAGTGAATAGCCTGTCCATGGTGTTCTCTGTTCAAGCTGGTGTCATCCTGACCCTCTGGTTACCTCTTCACCATAGTTACCTAGAGATCTTGGGGAACCTATTTTTCCATCCAAGCCCACATCACGGAGTTCAAGCCTTTTCTTGCCTTTGCTTCTCTTCTAGAAGTATTGCCTTTCTCCCACCCTATCCTGCTGTGGTCTGGCTATGGGAATCAGGAAATCACACTCATTCAGTTTAGTCATTCAGTCGTGTATGACTCTTTGCAACCCCATGGACTGCAGCACATCAGGCTTCCCTATCCATCACCAACTCCTGGAGCTTGTTCAGACTCGTGTCCATCGAGTCAGTGATGCCATCCAACCATCTTATCTTCTGTCGTCCCCTTCTCCTCCTGCTTTCAATCTTTCCCAGCATCAGAGTCTTTTCCAATGAGTCAGTTTGCACCAGGTGGCCAAAGTATTGGAGTTTCAGCTTCAGCATCAGTCCTTCCAATGAATATTCAGGATTGATTTCCTTTAGGACTGACTAGTTGGATTCCCTTGCAGTCCAAGGGACTCTCAAGAGTCTTCTCCAGCACCACAGTTCAAAAACATCAATTCTTTGGCGCTCAGCTTTCTTTATAGTCCAGCTCTCACATCACGTACATAGTTTTGACTTATACTGACCTTAGTTGGCAAAGTAATGTCTCTGTTTTTTAATATGCTGTCTAGGTTGGTCATAGCTTTTCTTCCAAGGAGCAAGCATCTTTTAATTTTATGGCTGCAGTCACCATCTGCAGTGATTTGGGAGCCCAAGAAAATATAGTATCTCACTGTTTCCATTGTTTCCCCATCTATTTGCCATGAAGTGATGGGACCAGAGGCAATGATCTTAGTTTTTTGAATGTTGAGTTTTAAGCCAAATTTTTCACTCTCCTCTTTCACTTTCATCAAAAAGCTCTTTAGTTCTTTGCTTTCTTCACACTCATTAGGAGATATTATAAATGTGGGTCATCTCTTTTTCATTGGGCCCCAAGCTGGCTCACCAGTCCCTTCATCCCCTCAGTCAACCTGTTAACTCCCTGGGGGTGTTCCCTAGAGTAACATTTCCTCAAAAATTTTACATTCATCAAAATGATAATAGCAACTACCATTTTTATGTGTCAGGAATTTGTGCTGTATTCTTTCTCCATAATTGCATTTAATAATTACCTATATTTTAAAGGTAAGGAACCTAAGAATCAGAGAATTTCAATTGTTTTCCCCAAATAACATATCTAGGTTCAAATATACCTAGATTCAAGATCTGTGCCCCTAACTTTATACTTCTTAAGTAGTCCCACTCCTGCCTCCTCTTGCTTCCTACATTACTGAAGATATGAAGGTCATGAAGCATTACTAGCTACCATTTTATCTTCTCTACTCCAAAATGTCCACTACATATTAAGCAACATCTATGTGTCCTCCCAACAATTTCATGAGGTACACCTTAATGGCAACCCACTCCAGTGTTCTTGCCTGGAGAATCCCAGGGACAGTGGAGCCTGGTGGGCTGCCCTCTATGGGGTCGCTCAGAGTCGGACACAACTGAAGCGACTTAGCAGCAGCAGCAGATGCTAAGTAAGATAAGGGCCTCCGTAACTGTCAGGAATTGAACACAGGCCCATCTGACTCAAACCATGTGCTTCTTCCATCTTGCCAAGCAAATTTTCTTCTGTCCTTACTCCCAACAAGACCTCAAAATATCAGTATCCTTTCACTCATCCTTTCCTTTTTTCCTTCCACTTCAGGTGAAGGCATGACCCTCATTTGACTGAAAACATATATCTTTCTCTGCACACCATTTCCCTTCCATTTTTTGTTCCACACAAGCTTTAGTGGCCTGTGTATACTTCACTGTGCTTGGTGCTTGGGATTTTAAGACAAGATTCCTGAATTAAAGTGACTCAGTGTCCAGAAACAGACAGGTGGGTTCATGACTACCACTCAGTGTGGCAAGTATTATGAGATAGAAACAAAAAACTCCATGTGTAGGGACATCTATTCTAGAGTAGGCATGATCAGGGAAGTCTCTATCTTCTTTTTCTCCTTACCACACTTCGCCCCTCAATACCTTCTATTTTAAAACAAAATCAAATAAATTAGTTTTGTTTGGCCCTCTAGCTAGCTATTTGTTCTATTTTATAACCTTTCTTTCACTATGAAGCTTCTCCACTTCTTTACCACTTTTTCTATCCTCAATCCTCTACATTCTGGCTTCCATTTGAATCATCCTAACTTGAACTACATTCTCAAAGGCCATAAATAACCTCCTAATGGACAAATCTAGGGGTCATGTTCAGTCTTTAACTCACTTGAAGACTCTGGATCACTAGACGTCAGTGACAGTTACCTTCTTGAGATTCTTTCTCCTCCTAGGTTTCATGATTCTGTCTGCTATTGGTGCCTCTCTTGCCACTGTATCACTTTATCTATTCAGTTTCTTTTGATAGTGCCTCTTCTGTAACTGTAAGCACTTATCACAAGGTTCAGCCTTGGACTTCAGCCTACTCTTCCTGAGTGAGCCTTTCCTTCAAGCACTTCCTCTCCATAGATGATCCCTAAACCACTTGGATTTCAGTTTGATGGCAAGTGACAGAGACTCAAAAATAAGAATTCCTTAAAGAAGAAAGAAATTTATTTCTTGTTAGTGTAAAATGGCTGGAGTTGGCAGTTAAGTTGGTAGAATAGTTCACAAGGTCATCAGGGATCCACACTTTTTGAGTCTTCCTGCTCATGACTCTCAGTACTTGGCTTCCTCTTCTTGATCCAAAATGTCCAAGATCCACTGTCATGGCATTCCAGCCTATAAGAAGCAAGGAAGAGATGAAGAAAGCAAGCGCCCTCTTCTTTTCTTTTTTTAACTTATTTTAATTGGAGGCTAATTACTTTATAATGTTGTATTGGTTTTGCCATACATTGACATGAATCCGCCACGGGTGTACATGTGTTCCCTATCCTGAACCCCCAAGTGCCCTCTTCTTAATGACATAAAAGTCAATACAGTACTTGCACTTTCGTCCCATGGACCTGAACTTCATCACATGACCAAACTGAGATTGCAGAAGGCTGGGCGATATAATCTTTATTCTGGGTGACCATACACCTTGCTAAAAATTAGGGATCCTGTTACTAAGAATGAAGCAGAAAACAGCCAGCAGATTCTGCCACAGCCCCCAAAGAATGCTTTGAATACATTAACTTTTCTTATCTTCCATTCTTCTAATTTCTTGTTTAGTGGTGCACCATCATCTCACATTCGGTGTTTCTGACTCTAAACTTGTCTTCTCCTTTTGACTTCTTTCAAGCATGAACTTCATCAAATTCCAGTAGCTATTAGTTTTCCACTCTCATGAAGTAGACACCCAACATACTGTTGAATTTTATGACGTGCCTCTTCATTCCTTGCCTTTCTTTGTGCTATCTCTCAAATTCATCCCTTCCTTTCCATTCCCATTATCTCCCCTCGATTCAGGCCCAGATGGCTATAGCAGCCTCTGAAATGGTCTTTCAAGCCCAGCTTTTCTTTCCTCTTATTCCCCCTACACATTATTACCATGTGACTCTAACCCTAAAGCATTATTAGTCTTTGTTCTCAAAAACTTTAATAGCTTCCCCTGCCTGTGGTGTAGACTTCAAACTCAGGTCTGTCCTAAATCTAAATCTCATTTATATTTCTAGCCTGATTGCTCTCTACTTTGTTAAGCAAATCTATACTTATTCAACCTACATCACACATTCTTCTCTTTCTAAACCTTTATTCAGAACCTGAAGACCTGAGACACTAATCCTTCCCCTTTCTATCCAGTAACATTCTTTTCACTCTTCAAGGTCCTCTTCAACTTCTATTTCCTCCAAGAAGTTTTCTCTAACCACTGCAGATCAAAGTGATCTATCCTTCTACAAATTCTCATTGTAATTACTGTCTCTACCATTCATTTGAATTTATCATTTACCAGTTCATATTGCAAAGGTGAGTTATGAGTGTGTGTGTGTGTGTGTGTGTCTTATTTCCTGAACCATATATGAAATTTTTAAAAAGACAGAGAACTTGTCTTGGTCATAAACTTGCATAGGGCTTTTCGTAGTAAGTCCTTAAGACATTTTTGTGCCACAAATTCTCTCTGAAATTAGGTTTTCTTAAGGTTGCCTCCAACATTAATATAGTGCTTCAGTCCCCTCAGCACCTAGAAAAATAAACATTAGCATTGGTTGATATGGAGATTCTTAAAACACCAAAGTCTTTAAGAGAAGAATAAAGGCCACCGAGTGCAATGGTACTGAAAACTGTCCCTCCGTGCTTTACCTGAATTAGCCCTTAATAATGATTCTTCATACACTCTTCAGTATGGTCTTGGTGTTACCAAGGTCATCACAGAGGTGGACTAGGGAAGTCCTAAAGGACATATCCTCATTGTTAAGATGAGGATGAGAATGAGAATCAGAAATAACTAGCATTTGTTTTGCCTTGATGGTCAAAAAAGAATTTCCACTTATATATGATTTTTCTGATCACTGATTAGGTAGGCAAATTTTACAGTTACTATTTCCATTCTGTGGATGAAGAAACTGAGACTGAGACAAGCCTTGTGACTTTGTTAAGGTTGACCAGCTCACATGTAGAAGTAGCAGCTATGGCTACTCATAGCACCTGTGACTTCATCCTCCCTTCTTTCCTTCATGTGCTGCTGTTTTGTGGCTGCCTCAGACCTCCATTGGGTGTTCAAGGTCATATTATGCTTGTGCAAGCCCTACACTTTTTCTCAGAAAGCCCAGGAGTCTCACCAACAGCACCACAGAACAAAATAGTAAAAGGACTTCCTCTAGCTTAGCTATCTGCCGCCCTCATTGCCTTACCCTTTGATACCCCAGCACCACTTCCTGAGTGACTCGTGAGAGGAGACAAGATATACTTCAAAGAGCAACACCACCCGCCAACCATCCTGTGACTCCACAACTGCCCTCCTACTAAGATCTCAGCCTTAGCAAACTGCCCACCATTTCCTGGGGTTTGATGAGAAAACACACCAGAATTATGAGTCTGTGGAACCCCCACCTTTTCCATCTTCTTACACTGAACCTGAATCTAAAGAGTGAAATGGAAATTAGGCACAAGGACTTGATATCAAAAAAAAAGAAAAAAAACTTGTGAGATCTGGCACCAGGGCCAGCTGTACACTTTGTGGAACCCAGTAGAATATGAAAATATAGGGTCCTTTTACAAGTAATATTAAGAAGTTCATGACAACACAACAGCATTAAATCAAGTTCAGGTCTTTCTGAGCTCAAGGCTCTGTACCCTGCCCAGGTCACATGTCCAGTAGGGGACATTCAAGGATTCAGGCTGGGACACTACCAGATCTCATCAACACAGTGGCAGAGATTATCTGGGGAGAGTTAATCTTCCAGGAATGGATTTTGATAAACTCTGACTCCTGCCACCAATGACAAGCTTACTCTCTTTCTGTTCCCCCAGTACTTGGGTTCCTATTGCTTTTACTGTTTAGTACTCATCATATTGTATTACTGTTCACACGTATGCACATGCATCTTATTCTCTGGGCTCTGAGTTACTCAGAGCTGCCACCATGTCCTATTCGTCCCTGAGTGGCACTTGTTTAGTCATGTCCCATTCTTTCGCGATCCGGTGGACTGTGGCCCACCTAGTTATAACAGGGTTATAACTAGGCTCCTCTGTCCATGAGATTTCCCAGGCAAGAATACTGGAGTGGCTTGCCATTTCTTTCTCCAGGGCATCTTCCCAATCCAGGCAGATTCTTTACCACTGAGCCACCTGGGAAGCCCTAGCACCTAATCAATGTTTGTAGATAAGGGTCCTTAGTCTCCTTCTTCCCCCTAGGACCTTGTTACATTTCCATCTGTACTTAGCCCACCCCAACTAAGTCACCAGTCCTTGCCTGGGATATTCCTTCTAAGGGAATATCTTGGATGTTCTGAAAGGAAAGAAGTCCCTGAAAGTAAGCAGTCCCTGGCTTGTCCAGAAAGTACTGGGCTAGAGTGCAAGGGTGGTCATAGTGAGACAGCACCATCGGTTTAAGAAGTCGCTTTGCTTTTCTGACACATCACAATGACTTGTATTCTCAGTGACCTTTATTCTTATCCTCTTTATGCCAAGCCCTGAATAAACTTTAGAGTCATGCTGACCCCACTTACGTGAAAAGTTTTGTTCTGCTCTTTGGGGCTTATATGTAGTCAGTACTCATCAGAATGGCCCTGTTAGTGTTTATGACTGAAGCTCTTCTTGATCGATCATTGCTTGTGCCTATTGGTTATTAAAGGTTTTGAATATCATACATGTTGGCTCAAAACACCCTCTCACACCATAAAGCTCAGTGAGAATAACAGAGTAATGAAAGAATAGAAGAAAAGGGAGAAAATAACACCTTATAATTATATTGCCATTCATTTTACAAGCTATGTATTAAATCAGTTTATCTTCATAAGGTAATGGAGGAGAAGAGAACAAAATAAACTTTTTTGTTTTTTTTTCTATGTTAGATTTTCATCCTTCGGTTTTATAGTGAATACTACAATCCCAAAATTATTCCTGGATTCCTAGAGTGAATCAAGTCCCTTTCCTATTCTCTCTCAAAGTGCCATAACACTTATCTTATTTGTAGTTACCTTATCAAACTTGTTCTCTTCGTTTAAGTTCCAGGGAACAGGAACTATGTCTATTTTTACTCACCATTGTATCCCAGTCTCCTTACATCATGCTTTAAAGAGTAGAGGCTCAACAAGTATTTGTATTATTTTCAAATTAATAAATACTCACTATGAGATCTAGAACAAAGATGTCCTTGAATAAATATGTCCATTCATTCACAAAAGTATGAATGAATAAACGAACTTTGCTTACTTCAGAAGTTGCTCCAAAAGAGCCTAGACAACACATAACTGAATTTAATTTATTAAATCATCCCACAAATATTTGCTAAGCACTTTCTATGTGTCAGGTACTCATCTACAGACTAGGGTTATAACAGTGAGCAAAAAGAGCCCTCAAAATCACTAACTTGGGGAATATTTACTCCAGAACCTCTAAAGCACTCTCTGCCTATATCTTCTAGGAATAGAGGCATAAATGTAACTCTTTTTTTGCAAAGACCATGGCAGCCATCATAAGCTCTCATTCCCAACTCTTTTACCACTTGGCAATATGACCTTGGGAAAGAAAATATTTAATATCTCAGACCTCAGAGGTTTAAATATGGAGATTTATGGCCTTAATCTCTCAAATTCTATCTAACTCTTAGAATCAAGGTGTCTAGATAAATATGTTTTAATGAAATGGATTGCTTAAAAATTCATTGGGAAAATTAGGTTTTGAATGAGAATCTTTTAGAAAATTTAGCCATCATAGCATGTTAAATATGTTTAAAGTAAAATCCAAAAAAAGAGGAAAAAAGATGTCATCAAGAAGCTGGATCAGCTGCTCCTCAGGGAGATTCAAGCCTGGAGAGAATAGAGAATTCTGAAAGGAGCAACAGTCAAATGGTTATGGTTTTTTCAAATGTTTATGGTTTTCTATTTATGTTCTCAGGTCTGGAAGCCTCTGGAAGCGACACAGACATCATAGTGAATGGGATTCTGGGGGAGTCAGCTACTTTTCCCTTAAATATCCAACCATCACAGAAAGTTGCCAGCATTTCTTGGCATTCCAAAACATCTGTTGCTTTCGTAATACCAGGAAACTTCGGAGCAGAACCCACAGTTACCATAACCCACCAAAATTACCGTGAACGAATAAGTGTCTTGGGTCAGAACTATAACCTGGAGCTCAGAAATCTGAGGATTGAAGACTCAGGGATCTACAAAGCTGACATAAATGTAGAGACCTCTAAAACGACCACCACCAGGTCCTACAACCTTCAAGTCTATCGTAAGTTGTGGAAAGAGAGAAGGCTTGTTTTTTTATTTTAACTTTGCAATTTGCTATGTAAAAACACCTTTATTTCTGACAGTAGAGTTCCCTAAATCTTTTCATACTTACAAGTAATTACATAAACGTATTGATGCTTATGGGGAGGATATGGCTTTGCTTGCACTTAGCAATGTACCCTTCCTGTGTACCTTGTTTTTCTTTTCTATAAAATGCAAATAATCATACTATTTACTTCCCATAGTTATTGCGAGGCTCAAGTAAGATAGAGTATGCAAAGTACTTTTAAAAAACTCTTTTTATTTTGAAAGAATTATAGAGGCATAGAAAGGTGTAAAGAAATGTATAGGGAGTGTCTGTGTACATTTCACCCATCTTTTCCCAATGGTAACAGCTTACATAACTAGAGTACAGTGTCAAAGCCAGGAAATTGGCCTTGGTTCAACCTATACAGCTTATTTAGATTTCAGCAGTTGTAGAGGCACTCATTTATGTGTATGTGTGAAGTTCTGTACAACTTATTTGCATTAATAGCTTCATGTAACCACTACCTAATCAACAAACAAGTGAACCAATGTCACAAGATTCCTTCATCCTTTACAGTCACTCATTACCACCCTCTTTCTCCTCCTAAACTCCTGGAAGACATTAATCCATTCTTCATATCTAGGATTATGCTACTTCACAAACGTTACATGGATAGAATCATGCAGCATGCATGCTTTTGAGATTGGCTTTTTTCATTCATCATAATTTCTTTGAGTCATCCTAATTATTGCAACTATCAATAGGTTATATATTTATTGCTATATAGTATTTCATGGTATAGATATGCTACTTTGTTTAACCATTCACCTACTGAGGGATATTTTAGTTGTTTCTAGTTTGGTGCTAAATCACTTCAGTAGTGTGCAACTGTTTGCAACCCCATGGGCTGTAGCCCACCAGACTTCTCTGTCTGTGGGATTCTTCAGGCAAGAATACAGGAATGGGTTGCTATTTTCTTCTCCAGAAAGCTTCCCAACCCAGGGATCAAATCTGCATCTCTTATGTCTCCTGCATTGGCATCACCTGAGAAGCTATTCTAGTTTGGGGGCAATTATAAATAAGTTGCTATGAATATTTGTGTACAAGTTCCTACATTAAATGACTTTCTGTTTCTTTAAGATAAATGCCCAAGAATTAAATCATATGGTAAATCCATTTTTCTTTTTTTCACTTTTTATTGTGATTAAATATACATAACATTTAACATGTTAATTATTTTTAAGTGTAACGCTCAGTGGCATTACATACGTTCACATTGTTGTGCAATCATCAACACTCTTCAGAACTTTGTTTTCCCCTTTTAAGTAGATTCTATTTTTTAGAGCAGTTCAAAGTTCATGAAAAAAATTAAGTAAAAGTACAGGAGTTCCCATATGCATCCTGCCGCCAACAACATACCTAGACTCCTACATTATCTATATCTCCCATTAGAGTGCTACATTCATTACAATTAATAATGTATATTGGTACATCATTAACAACCAAAGTTCATAGTTTACATTAGGGTTTGCTCTTACTGTTGTACATTCTATGGGTAATGGTAAAAGTATAATGATATTTATCCACTGTTATAGTATCATTCAGAATAGTTTCATTGCCTTGAAAACCCTCCATGTTCTGTTTATTCACCCCTCCACACCACCCCTGGCAACCACTGATCTTTTTACTGTCTCCATTGTTGTTGTTTCATCACTAAGTCATATCTGACTTTTTGCCACTGCCATGGACTGCAGCATGCCAGGCTCCTCTGTCCTTCACTGTCTCCCAGAGTTTTCTCAGATTCTTGTCTATTGAGTTGGTGATGCTATCTAACCAGCTCATCCTCTGCCACCCTCTTCCCCTTTTGCTTCAATCTTTCCCTGCATCAGGGTTTTTTCAAAGAGGAAACTGTCTCCATGGTTTTGCCTTTTTCAGAATATCTAGTTGGAATCACATAGTATGTAACCCTTTCAGGTTGGGTTCTTCCACATTATAAAATACAATTAAGTTCTCTTCATACCTTTTCATGGCTTGATAATGCTCTCCAAAACTTTTGAGTCATTTTTAGTGTTAAAAGTATTGCCAAATCATTTTGCATTCCCATCAAAAATCTATGAATGATTTGGTGTCTCTAGCATTTAATGTTGTCAGTATATTTTATTTTGGCCATTCTGATAAGTGTGTAGTAATATTTCATTTTGGTTTTTAATCTTAATTTCACCAGTAGCTAATGCAAAATGCTTTTAAGAGGTAAAATATTAGTACGGTTATTATCGCTAAAATTGAAGTCACTGGCAGGTGTGTGATGTGTTATGCAGTGTTATTCAAGATATGGTCTGTATGTGGCAGCATCTTATTGGAAATGCAAACTCTCAGGCCCCAATCCTTGCCTTTGGTGGTGAAGCCCAGGAATCTGCATTTTAACATTCTCTCTGGACTATTCCTATGTGTGCTGCAGTTAGAAGTGTTCATCTAGAACTGCCCTGTCCCGTATGGCAGTCAGTAGCTACATGTAGCTCTTAAGTATTTGAAACATGATGACTACAAATCGAGATGTGCTATAAATGTAAAAATACACACTAGATTTTGAAAGGTTGCTGCTATAAGCCGTGAACGACACTGGGATTCTTAGCCTCTGAAGGAGAAAAATTTGATTCAGGGCCAGTGATGAGGCTTGATCACTCAGAGCTTTTTGTGCAATACAGCTTTATTAAAGTATAAAAGATATAGAGAAAGCTTCTGACATGGATATCAGAAGCAGACGGAAAGAGTGCCCCCTTGCTGGATTTTAGCAAGGAGTTTTATACCTATTGCTGCTGCTGCTAAGTTGCTTCAGCCATGTCCAACTCTGTGCGACCCCATAGACGGCAGCCCACCAGGCTGCCCCGTCCCTGGGATTCTCCAGGCAAGAAACTGGAGTGGGTTGCCATTTCCTTCTCCAATGCGAGAAAGTGAAATGTGAAAATGAAGTCGCTATTAGCAAGCTGCTAATTAGAGAAAGGAAATGCCTCAAAACTGAGAAAGTTGCACCAGGCACTTCACCCACAACATGCATTTTAAGATAGCATTGGCACAAGGTGAGTTATCCTGGGCCATAATAAAACAATTGACATGAATCTTGAGGAAAGGCAGATTTCCAAGCAAATACATAGTTTCATTAACATAGGTTAAGAGAACATCTCCATAAGAAAAACGCATTGACTAGCTCAAGGTTTGAGAAAAGTTCGGGGGAACCAGATGTCGTCATGGCAACACAGCATTTTAAAAGAAACCTCCTTTTAATTTTGTACAGAGGAGGAAAAAAAAACAGTTTGTTTCTTCCTGCCGCTGAAAAGAGTGAAAAAAAAGCATCTGACACTTGCAGTCTATTTCCTCCGCTTGGGGACCCCTAACCTTCCTGCCTGTTACCCTCTCAATTTTGAAGTCTTATCATCAAAAAAGAAACCCATAAAATATCTCATTAATTATTTCTATATTGGTTCCATGTTGGATATATTGAGTTAAATAAAATATATTATTACATCACCTGTTTATTTTCATCATTAGAAAACCTTAAATGACATAAGTGAGTAACATTTTTTCAGCACTAATTTCTAGCATAGAGAATATTTGAACCATGTCTCAAGGGTTTTACCATCTCCATCTGTCCCACAGTAGGAAAACACAGAAATGTGGCTAATACAATTCAGGTATATAGTTAGTCCACTAAAATTCAAGCTACATAAAGGCAGAGACTTATGTATGATGTGTATCACTATATCCCCAGCTCCCATCTTGCTGGGCATACAGTAGGTGCTGCAGAAGTACCTATTGAATGAAAGAATGAGTTAAGCATAGTAGTTCTGGGTCCTAATACAATGTCTGGCAATTGTAAGTGCTCAATTAATATAGCATAATTGAAAGAACCATACCCAAGTTGGACACTTCAGAAAATATCTGACTCATTCAAGACCTTTGCTTGTGAAAATAAAGTGGGCATTCAATTTTATGATTTGTTTTCATTCCTTTATATGTTTAGTTTTACCCACTCAGTCTAGATGTTTTACCATCTGTAGTTAAGGCAGACTGCCGTAAAATCTTAGAGAATTCCCATACAACAAAATCTGTGCTTTTGGAGTAGTGAGCTTAGAAGACAAAGAGAGAAAAACTGACATTTCCTGGACACTACTTGTCTGACATTCTACTAATTTTTAAAAATACATAAAGATTATACATATTTAGGCAACATATGCACAAAAGATAATACAGTGAAATACAACTCTCCCTTCTCAGGGGCAGTCACTATTGCCAGGTTATTTTGCCTCTTCAATAGAAAATTAAAGTACATATAAGCATAAATAGAGTGATGGTAGATAGACAAATTGATGGATAGTAGAGTGGTCTATCTGCGTAATAACTCATTTAATCCTCTCAATCACCCTAGCTAGAGAAATTTGTTGTCCCAATGTTATAATTGAGGGAGCTGAAGCTCAGTACCACTGGATACCTTCTCCACAATTTCAAAGTTAGAGAACAGTGGAGCCTGGGTTCTGAAGCTGGTCTCCAATGGCCTCCCCACTCTTTGACTTGGAAAGATGAAGGCCTGTCAGCCATAACTCTGATCTTCACTGCCCATCAGATTTGTGTAGGATCTGTTGGGGGAGTGTGTAATTTCCTCAGTTCTGTCTCACTGCAGCAAAGGTTTGAAATGGCAGACCATGTTCAACATGGAAGCAGGCTAGAAAGACCAGAGAACTAAATGCAACCTGTGATTCTGAACTGGATTCTTTTGCTATAAAAGTCATTATTGGGGCAATTGACAAAACTTGAATAATAAAATGATTAGATAGAAGTAATATATTTTATTTACTTTTCTGATTTTGATCATCACATCGTGGCTATGCATGGAATGTCTTTGTAGGGAACAGACTCTAAAGTATTCAGGTAATGGGGCATTAGATCAAAAACTTACAATTAAATCATTCAGGGAGAAAAAGTTTTGGTTTACTTTTTTTTAAATATAGTTCCAACTTTTCTGTAAATTTTTAATCATTTCAAAATAAAATTTGATAATTTTTATATGAAAAAAAAAAAAAGAAAGAAATGGCAGACCAGTGTTACAGCTCAGTTACAGCTCAGTTTTATTTGGCAGTCAAAGGATAGTACACCCTCAAGGTGTGAAGGTGGGCTAACCCAAAAGGAGAGAGGTTCAATCTTGGCTCTTCTTTTTAAATGTTTTTTCTCCTCCCCCTGAGCCTGCTCTGTGTAGGCTAGCCAGGAATGTTGTTTGTTTCATCTGAGGTTCTCACTCCAGCCCTCAGATTTTCTTTTGTTCCATTTTTGTGGGCTTTTCCATTTCTTTGTCTTTTAGCCACCACCATTTTGGACTCCTTTTCCCTATTCTAACTACCTAACATTCCCCCCCTCAAGAGGTGGGAGGCCCAATTCTTCGTGAATAGGGGTGTTGAGGTCTCTCTGGCTACTTCCTGCTGAGCTGGGACAGCAAGGGGCATTGAGCCTCCTCCTCTTGCTTATCGCAATCCTCAGAGTACTTATAGCAGTGTCCATCTAAGGGTGAGTGATATTTCCCATGATTGGGTGTAGTTTTATATATCCTTGTTGAACTGGTACTGCATGTTGTAGCTTGTTGACCTGGGCAGAGATAAAATGGGTTAGACAATTAATACACAGAGCAATCATAAGCAGCATCAATGTGGTGATAACAGGGATTAGTAGGGGCATTAGCCAATTCCAAATCCTCCCTCGCCAGAAGGATCCCCAAAGAGAGATTGTAGCCACCCCGAGAACTCTCCATCTCATTCAAGGCCCTGTAGGATCTGGAATGTTTTTCTTGAAGACTGTGAGACTTTCTTTAACTTGACTGGTGGTATTTACCCAGAAACAACACATTTCATTCAAGATGGCTCAAGTGCCTCCTTGTTCAGGGGTCAGGAGATCTATCTCCTGTCTATTTTGGAGTATAACCCCTGCCAAGCTGTGTTGGCTCTTAAGAGGTGTCCTGAGAAATCTTATCCCCAGAAACTTAATTTTGGGGTGTTCATTAGAATGGCACTCATTTGTAGTTCTGAATAGGTATCTGAGATCTCCCAGGAGCTCACAGGTGTATTGAGTGTCCTCTTCTGTTTTCTTTCATGGCTTGACTCATGAGTAGTGAATCCAGGAGTTGTGTCCTGGTACCTTGACTGCTGTGGGGGTAGAAAGTATTACAGGGTAGGGGCCCTTCCATATGGGCTGGAGTTGAGCCTTTGGGGACCCATCATTCCAGATGTTAATTAGGACTTGAGTCCCTGAAGTTTATAGTGGTGGCTCTTTAGAATCTTTTGGGTCCTGGTTGACACCCCACAAGCATATATCTTGTTGGAATTGCCCAATGGCCATGGAGGGTCTGAGCCTCTGGATCTAGGAAGAGGTCATTGACATAAACAAAAGTTCTCACATATAGCATCTCATAAGGACTAAGACCAACCTGTTCCATAGGGGCAAGAGAGGTGCAGAGGAGAGCTATTGGTAAAGCCTCCTTCCACCCAGGGAGAACTCCTGGGTTGTTATCTTTGTTATCAGTGGTTTTAAGAATTTGTTGACTCTTTCTACTTTTCCTGAAGACTGAGGCCTCCAGGCACAATGGAGATAATAAGTAATGCCCAATGCTTTAGAGACCCCTTGGGTGACCTTAGAAGTAAATGATGTCCCATTGTTACTTTGTGATGGCTTGGGCAGGCCAAATCTCAGAACGATTTCATGGAGCAGTTTTTTAACCATCTCCTTGGCCTTCTCAGTCTGGGTGGGAAAACCTTTAATCCATCCTGTGAATATATCTATCATGGCTAGTAGGGTATTTATACCCTTGAAAAACTGGCATCTGGGTGAAGTCCATCTGCCAGTCCTCTCCTGGGTAGGTCCCACACCGTTGGACAGGCTGGGCCAGCTGGAGTCTTCGAGCTCCTTAGGGGTTGTTTAATTGGCAAATAGGACAAGAGGAGGCCTTTACAGTTGTTTGGAGGCCTGTTCCTCTGAAGGGCCCTTCTAGTAATCTTTGGAGGGCCTTCTCCCCTAAATGAGTGGTGGTATTAAGGAGTTAACCAACTTCCATTGGAGGTTCCCAGGCAGAAAAAGGAGTCCCTCCTTTTGGGACCACCCCATATGATCTTCTTGAAAGCCCTCGCTCTTAGCTTTAAGAGTCTCACCTTCAGTATATGAAGGAGTTTCTGGCAATCTAATCTAGAAATTAGTCTGTGGAACTAAGATGGCCACCCCTATTAGGTCATGGTTCTGTAACACTGCTCTCTTAGCTGCCTGATCAGCTGCTTGGTTCCCTCGTGCCACTTCCGTGTTCCCTTTCTGGTGTCCTTTACAGTGGGGGACTGAAACCTCAGTGGGCAGATGGACTGCCTCCAAGAGTCTAAGAATTTGATCACCATATTTGATTGGGGACCCTCGGGTGGTCAAGTGGCCCCTTTCTTTCCAAATAGCAGCACGCGCATGTAGCACCACCAGAAAGGCATACTTGGAGTCAGTGTAAATGACTATTCTTTTTCCTTTTCCAGCTCTAAATCTTGAGTCAGGGCTATGAGCTCAGCCAATTGGGCTGAAGTACCTGTTGGAAAAGGTTTAGCCTCTATGGTCTCAAAATTGGAAACTACTGCATATCCGGCTCTTCTTTTTTCATCCAAGACAAAGCTGCTTCCATCAGTGTACCAGATTTCCTCAGGATTGGTTAGAAGATCTTCTGACAATCCCTCTCAGGGTTTTGTCCAGTAATCCAAAATTTCCAGGCAAGAGTGAAAGGGGAGAGAGCCCTTGGGGGTAGGCAGGAGGGTAGCTTGATTAAGAACCTCACAAGGGGATATAGTCAGGCCTGGATTTTCCATCAGCACTACTTAATATCTGAGGATCCTTTGATCAGACATCCATAAATGGCCTCTCCCATTCAGGGGTTGTTTCACTAAGTGGCTGGTAAAAGTAGTTAGTTTGCCCCCAAAAGAGAGTTTTAAAAAATCTTCTTTCAGGACTGCAATAGCAGCAAGATTTCGAAGGCAGGGAGGCCAGCCTTGGGCAGTTGGGTCAAGCCTCTTGGATAAGTAAGCTACAGGCTGGGGCTCAGGTCCCAACCTTTGAGTTAACACTCCCAAGGCTAGTCCTTCGTTTTCATTGACATATAGATGGAATGCTTTTTCTCGGTCTGGCAATCTCAAGGGTGTTCTTGAGTTAAGGCTTGTTTTAGTGCATCCTCTGCCTCCTTTTGAGGATTTCCCCACATCAATGGAATTAAATCATCCTGTCCCTTCAAGCTTTCATATAAGGACTGGGAAATTAGACCATAATTAGGTATCCAGATTCTACAATACCCGGTTAGCCCCAGGAAAGCTCAAATTGTTTTTGAGTCGTGGGGGAGGGCAACTGGAGGATTCCTTGTACTTGATCAGAGGACAGCCTCCTGGACTCATGTGTAATCTGAACTCGCAGGTAGGTGACCTTTGTCTCGACCATCTGTGCCTTAGCACAGGAGACTTTATATCCCCTCTCTGCCAAAAGTTTAGAATCTGAATTGCATGTTGTTGGGCATTTTTCTCATCTGGAGAGCAGATAGTAGTCATCTACATATTGTAATATTTTCCCAAAGGTCCCAGAATCAGATCTAGGAGATCCCCGGCTCAGAGCCTGCCCAAATAGTTGAGGGCTATCTCTGAACCCCTGAGGTAATACTGTCCAAGTCATCTGTTGGTGTTTTTCTCCTGGAGCCTCCCACTTGAAGGCAAAAAGATATTGGGATTCTTTAACCAGTGGTATGCAAAATAATGCATCCTTAAGATCCAGGACTGTAAACCACTTGGCACTGGGTGGGATTTCTTCCAAGATAACATAGGGATTGGGTACTGTGGGATGGAGGGGGACTACAGCTTCATTTATGATCCACAGATCTTGAACCATTCATCAGTTCCCATCCTTTTTCTTTACAGGGAGGATTGGGGTGTTACATGGTGAATTGGTGAGGACCAATGGCCCACAGGCAAGGAATTTTATTAGAGACTGTAGTCCTTCCCAAGCTTCTCTTCTGAGGGGGTATTGTTTCCAGTTTGGAAGCCAAGTGGGATCTTAGAGGACAATGAGGACCAGTTCAGTTTGGTGGGCTTGCACAAGAGTCCTCTGGTCCCAAATCTGGGGGTTAATTTTGTCCTCCCATAGTTTTTGGTCCTCCCTATTGGAGAGGGTATACTGGGTTCCTCAGCAGTAACCAGAAGCTGTAGAAAAGCTTCCCGTCACAGGGGTGGCCCTGTTTAGTGAGTTTATCTCTTCCCAATAAGGGAGTAGGACACTCAGGGACCACCAGAAACTGGTGGGAAAATATTTGCCCATCTCAGCAACAAAGAAGTGCTCAAGTGAATCTTTTTGTAATTTTTTTTCCTGTAGCACCCAAAATGGTACAGGTTTGGGAGGAGAAGCCTCCGGAATAGGAGGTCAGGACAGAGTAGTTAGCCCTTGTGTCAACCAAGAAATTCTCAGACCTACCTGCCACATCCAGTTGCACCCTTGGCTCCAGCACTGTGATGATTTTCTGTGACAGGCGGGCTGGCTGGAGTGGGCCACTTCAGTCCTATTGAACCATCATGAGGGAAGGCTTGGCACTTGACCTTGAGGCTCTTGGGTCCCGAGGGCAGAGTGCCACTCAGTATCCCAATAGATGGCATTTGTAGCAAGCCATTTAGGAGACTTGTCATGGTTTGGACACTCTTTGGCCCAATGTCCCACCTGTCTACAGATTAGGCCTTTACCTTGTGCCTTGTCCTTCAAGGACTAAGGGTTTGCCATAATGCTTCCCTGGAGGATGGCCAGCATCTGGGTATGCCTTGTCTATTTTCTTTTCTCCCTTTCCTCAGCCTTGACATCCCTCTCCTGTTCTCTGTTATAAAAGGTACTGGTGGCTGTCTGGACCATCCCATCTAAAGAAGCAGAAGGGTCCTGCTGCTGTAGCAGTAGTAACTTTATCCTAATATCTGATGCACATTGGGACAAGAATTTGTCCTTTAAAATCACCTGTTTCTTGTAAGAGTCTAAGTCCAGATTGGTAAACTTTTGGAGGGCCTCTTTTTGCCTTTCCAGAAAGGCAGTGGGGTTCTCATTGGAATCCTGAGTTATTGCTGAGACCCAGGCATAGTTGATTACTTTTTGCTGGGCTGCTTTTAGTCTTGCCTTTACACAGATCAGAAAGTGATCCCTTTCCCAGATGTGCTCAGGGCCATTATAATTTCAGTTAGGATCTGAGGAGGGGACTACAGTTTCTCCCACTGGATATTTATTGCTTGACTTGTTGAAGACCTGTAGCATACCCTCAGGCTTCCTTTATGACCCTAGCATACTCAGGGTCAGATAAAACTTGACTCAATACGACCATGATGTCCTTCCACGTCAAGTCAAAGGCCAAGGTAATGTGTTGGAATGTATCTATATATTTGCCTGGGCCATCTGGATAGCTTTCCAGGTCTTGTTTTGTCTTAGTTCTAAGTGGGAGAAGAACTTATGGACCCAGGTTGGTCCAAATTCTCCTCCAGTTTCAACTAAGGGATGGTCCAAATTCTCCTCCAGTTTCAACTAAGGGACATACTTGAGCTGGCTTTTGTGGAGGCAGTGCTCCCGGATATGGGGGCACATTTGGATAAAAGGAAAGAGCACCAGGCAATCGGGAGCCATGGGAAGTGAGCCTTCATGGGAGGCTTCCTCCTCTTGATTGTCTGATGCCTAACACCATTTGCCTCTCAGTTTTAGGGCATACAACAATCCCATACTTAAGACAGAGTTCCTTCATATCTCTTAGATGGAAGAAAATTTGGACATAGGGGATCTCTGTCTATTTCCCTTGTCTTTGGTAGAATAAGTCTAACTGCAGGATAGTATTGTAGTTTAAACTCCCATCCTCAGGCCAGTGTTCTTATTCCCCAGAGGATACTGTGGCCACGCAGTGGCACAAACGAATTTTAAGCAACTTTTTCTTAGAGAATCAAACAACTTTCAGTTATCAAGGATGTATCTCAAGGGCACCTGTCAGGAAGTTGAGTGGTTATTTCCCATCTGAAAGACAGTGATGACAGGGAGGAAAAGAAAAAAGGAGAAGAAACTAATAGACCTTCTTCTATTTTTATGGGTAGACTTCCTTAGAGGTGTGTCTTTCTGAAGATTAGCCTACCCAGTACTGTTGCAACCTGAGAGCCAAGGGTCAAGGTGCTCAAACCCTAGGAAGTTTGAGGCTTGACAATCTCCTAGAGATCAAATCCCCAGGCAGGTTGAGGCATGACAACCTCCCGAAGACCAGATCCCTAGGCAGGTCAAAGCAGGTCAACCTCCTGGGACCCCAGGTTGGAGTTGGGCATCCCCAAGATCTCCAGCGTGACTAGTGCTGGGTAGGATTAAAGGGCTGTAATGTTAACTCATTGCTGGTTTTTCCACCATGGATGGGAATAGATAATATGATGTAAAGCATCCCAAGCCTGTGCCCTGAGACTGGGAACCTGGTGAAACAGCCTTAAGCCTTATCCTCTCATTGCTCTAAGGGAATGTAAGTCACTTATTTCTTCCCCTAGTCTTCCATAAGAGTAGTTTAGGGTGTCTCCAATGGTAAACATTTCATTGTCATAGGCCCACTTTAGGTAATAACAGAAGTAATGGCAAAGGAGAGGGTTATCTGGTCCTGTTAGGGGCATTAAGAGTATTTCAATAATAAGCTGGGTGGAGCAATATTGCCTACAAGGGGGCAGGGTCCTGGTTGCAGGAGTTAGTAAGTGACTTAAGAACAAATTGATAAGAGGCAACAGACCACAAAAGTGGAGTGGAGGTTTGATCCGGGGTTATGTTTGTAACTTTAGGAGAAGGGTGGTAAGGGTTTGGACCCAAATGGCTTGCAGGGTTCACTCCCAAAGTGGCAAACATTGTCCCTGGAAGCCCAATTGCTCTTGAAGGGATGCCACCAACATGATGGACCTCTAGCAGACACTGTGGACCTGTCACCACCCTAGCAGTTTCACTGAGAGGCGCTGTTGATACACATGTTGTAGGAAACATGGAAGATGAAGGTCTGAATATCTAGACGAATTGGATATTATATAGTACTTCTCTCCCAAGGGCCAGCTATTTTCTGGTTGTCCCTCCAGAAGATTGTAGAGGCAACATTGTGGGCCTGTAAGGAGCTCAGGAAAAGAGCATGAAACAGGAGGGAAGGGGCCAGGGCACAACTTTTGAAAAATGACATAGCCCAAGGGCATAGGCATAACATAAATTGATTAAAATCAAATGGGTCCAAGATGGCAGACAAATCAAATTCAACTAGACCTTGATCCTCAATCTGCAAGCTAAATGACACACCCAGAGGCGCCATGACAGTTCCAAGGCACTATCAAAAGACCAAGGAGTGGGTGATTCCCCAATTGTTGGAATGATCCTCCCACCCATTAGCATATGACATCACCCAGCTTACAAAAACTAACCACACATTTCATGGCCAACACATTTACCCTCTGTGATGGCGCACATTCTGTGGCCTGTGCTTCTCTCTGAACCCAAGCAAATCTACCTCTTACCTATCACTGTGTCTCTCACTGATTTTTTTTTTTTTTTTTTTTTTTTGCAATGAGACATCAAGAACCTGAGCTTCATTAGGTCCTGCCATGTGGGTTTGAGTCCCAATCTTAGGTAAACAGTTTCAAACACAACTTTTTGAGATGGAAAGATGATGATCTGCCCAATATTTTGTAAACAGTGTCACAGATGGAGACAGAAGCTGAAGAATGGGAGAAAAGCAGTGGGAAAAGTGTGCCGAGGAACCCCCTTCATAGCCTGTCAGAAAAACTGCTAAATGCCTGACTTGTACCCATAGTTTTCATTGGCCTGATCCTTGACACAAAGAAGATTAAGGACAGAATAACCCTCACCCACTTGGGCAACAGCTACTAAGGCATAGAGATAGTGGAGCCTTCAGGACACACTGGGAAGTAGCCCATGCCAGAGTCCCTCAACTGCACCCACTACTGCTCACCTGTTCACATGGGGTTCAAGGAAACAAGAAACTAGAGATTGTAAAGGAATTAAGATTTGTTAGTCATATGTCCTTCCAGCCACTGGGGCGAGGACCTCTTACCTTAACTGGAGGTCTTCTGGAACCTGGGACTGAGCCATGTGAACTTTCTGCTGAGTTTGTTTTCGCTGTCCCAGTTTTCAGCATGCTAGGCTTCTTGTTACTTCCATTGGGCTGGGTTTCCTTGACATTCAGCTTCCACCACAGGAGCTTTTGCCAAGCTGGGCTTCTGCTGTGCTTGATCTCTGCCTCACTGGGGCTGAGCTGAGGTTGTTTCAGCCAGGCTACATCCAAGTTATGGCACCAGATATGGCGTCAGGGGAGTGTGTAATTTCCTCGATTCTGTCTCACTGCAGCAAAGATTTGAAATGGTGGACAAGTGTTACAGCTCGGTTTCGGCTCAGTTTTATTTGGCAAACAAAAGATAGTACACCCTCGAGGTGTGAGGACAGGCTGACCCAAAAGGAGAGAAGCTCAATTTTGGCTCCTCTTTTTATATGTTTCGTCTCCTCCCCCTGAGCATGCCCTATGTAAATTGGGCTAGCCCAGAAGGCTGTTTTTTTCACCTGAGGTTCTCAGTCTGGTCCTCAGATTTTCTTTTGTTCCATTTTTGTGGGCTTTTTCCTTTCTTTGTCTTTTAGCCACCACCATTTTGGACTTCTTTTTCCTATTCTAACTACCTAACAGTAACATCTCTTTGCCTGTTGAGAAAAATGAGATGGAATCCTATTTTCACCACTATCCACCACCTTAACATTCACACACACACACACACACACACAAATTCTTTCTAAAAACAAGTGAACAAGCCAAGACTTAAAACACTGTTGTTAATCAAGTTTCTGAGGAAACACACAGTTTGGTTCTTTTTTCACTATGCATATCTGTATCTACCACTGTTACAAGGTAGTAACAAGGTCTTTACTCCAAACTTATTTAGAAGCTTTTTTGCCAAGTCATCACTAATTCTGATCTGGAATGTTCCCCTCTAAGAGACTCTTCCTGGAAGACAGCATGGCAGCCCACTCCAGTGTTCTTGCCTGGAGAGTCCCATGGACAGAGAAACCTGCTGGGCTACAGTCCACAGGGTCACAAAGAGTGCAAGCATGCACAAGAGACTTAGAACCAGAGTTTCTGATTAGGTTGGAATCAAAGCCTTTACAGCTCTTTCTTCCCATTTTGTACATCCTCACAGATACAAACAAATGGTTTCTATCTCTACACTGCCAAATGTATTGCTTTTACAGACTCCACGTTAATTAGAAAGTTATGTGCCAGCTCCTTCCTCTATTCCCTCCCTCACATGGCAGTAGTGGAGGGGCAAACCACATCACAGCAGATTAGCCAAGAAGGAACTAAACTTATAAACTCTGAATATGGTCCTTTTCTTATCTCCTGGCAAAGGAGCTTTCCTGTACTTCTTCCAGTTCCAGATCTAGTTATTGCATCAACTTATATATAATTGGGTTTTTTTTAATCCTTTACACCTAAAACTTTTATCATTTACCTTTTAATTGCTTTAGTAAAAACATTTTTTGAAATGAACTTTTAAAGAAGTTTGAACTTTTCATCATGGGCACTTTAAAACAAAATAAATGAAAAAAGAAAACACATATTCACCAGAAAACAGAGCTGAACAAAAATGTTTAAAGATTGTTTTATACAGCGGGGTGCTGATAAATTTTCAACTAGTTCTTAATGATGTGTGTGTCTGTATACACACACTATAAGCTGTATTGACATAAAGGAGAGGTGGCACACAATTGTACAAGTGATAATGTACAATAATCTTTATTGTAAATTCCGTATAGCCAATTGTTCTCACAGAATGCTTTTACTGGTTTTCGCTGAGCATTTATATACCTAGCCAACATATGGTTGCAACTGATGAATGAACCAATGTGAAAATGGATAAACACAATCAACATAAATATTGGTTGATATTTTAAGTTTACTAATAAGAAAAAGGTGATTCAGCAAAGACATATGTATTGGAACTTCATTTGTTCCTCAATGATATGAGCAACTTCTTTGCTGAACTGGATAATGGTTCTCAAATTCTGGAGGAATATTTCTGAACTTTTGTGTGCTATTCACAATGTAAAGTCTTCAATTTTTTTTGTTTGTTTGTTTGTTTAATCTGCTTTAGAACCCTTTCCTCCATTGCTTTCTTAAGTCTGGAGTGACAATCAGGAAAGCAATAAATCAAGCCCTAGTTTGTAGCATTTGCCAATTCCTTTGATGTAAATACTCCCACTATGGCTGATTTTAAGTCATGCAGAGTTGGGAAGACTTTTTACATCAATACAATGGATAAATATGATAGATATAAATAACTCCTAGAGCATAGATAAGAGTAAATTGGGACTTCCCTATTGGTCTAATGGTTAAGATTCCACACTTTTACCACAGGGGGCATGGGTTTGATCCCTGGCTGGGAAACTAAGATCCCTTATGTCACTGCCAAAAAAACAAATAAAAAAGTAAATTGTCCAAAAAAATTAGAAAGTGATGAGTTTTGAGGATTTATTAGCTTTGTTATTAATAAAATGTATTTCACTGTAAGTTTTTAACAAACCTCATGAAAATGTCTGAAAATTTAATAGTTGACTCCCTCAGGCTGATATAGGTCATCTCCAGCTTATCACTGGCTCATGTGTTATCTCCTCACAGGTCGTCTTGGGAAGCCAAAAATTACTCAGAGTTTCATGACATCTGTGAACAGCACCTGTAACGTCACACTGAAGTGCTCTGTGGATAAAGAAGAAAAGAATGTGACATACAGTTGGAGTCCACGAGGGGAAGAGGGCAATGTCCTTCAAATCTTCTGGACCCCTGACAACCAAGAGGAGACTTACACGTGTACGGCATGGAACCCCGTCAGCAACAATTCTGACTCCATCTCTGCCCAGCAGCTCTGTGCAGGTAACCAAGCATCTCTGTCCATCGCTCCTGGAGTCTCAAAATTCACTCTGACCTGCTGCAAGGCCTGAATCTGGCCCCAGTTCTCCAGAGGAAGGTGCCTTCGTTATGCCATGGCTGGACCCAAGGTGCTTCTCCTCCCAGTAAGCCCCAGAAAAGAGTCCAAAGCCTTTTGGGAGATGCCAGGCATTTCAGGGTATTCTGAGGCAGTTCCCACTCAGCTGCCTGATTCAGTTTCTGATCTTGACGTTTAATAGCGGGAAGTACAGTTTTCCTTGTAGATTTGGCACTCCCCTGGAGGGCACCTAGTATGGATAGTGCTCTTGAATGTGGACAAGCTTGCCTAACCTCTCTAGCCCATCTCCTGAGAGTTAAGTCTCATTGCATCTTCTGTTTTCAGACATCACAATGAGCCCCCATACTCGCCGCACTGGATTGATGAGTGGGCTGGCTGTGCTTTCTCTGCTTATAATCATTCTGCCCCCAGTGGTTTTGTTCCTTTTGTACAAGAGAAGAGAAGGTAGGATTTTCTCACAAGGTAAAATGTAGAAATGTACCTTTGTTTTTCCTGGGACTGAAGTCAGTTATCCAAGGTGGGGTGGAAATGTCCTTTGTTCCAGGGAATTAGTCTTTCTAGAATCCTCAGTGCCCCATCTTACCATCTCCTAGACAGACGGCCTCGATTACTGTATTACATTACCCTGAATGGTCTTCCAAACATGTTTCTGGGATCAGCAGGATGCCATAGGTCCAGAACTTGAGTCCAAGTTTAAGTGAGTAAGTAACTGTTAATCACTTAGTCGTGTCTGACTCTGTGCAGTCCCATGGACTGTAGCCTGCTCCTCTGTCCATGAAATTCTCCAGGCAAGAATACTGGCGTGGGTTGCCATTTCCTTCTCCAGGTCTCCTGTAGGGGAAATTAGAATTGGACACCTCAAGTCAAAAAGAGCCCCTGGGTTCAAGTTTAGCACTGCCATTAACAAACTGTGCTCCATGGGGCACATGTACTTACCTCTCTGCCTCAGTGTTCTCACACGTGAAATAAGATTTGGACTAAGTCTCCAAGGTCACTTCCAAGTCCACCAAAACTGTGACTTTTGAAATGTCATTGAGGGACAAGCACTAGTTGTCACTAGATCCCTTTGGGTCCCTCTGGATCATTCTGTAATTGTAACCATTCTAAACTCAGAAAACCTGATCTTGGGCCCTAGGGGGCTTCACCCTCCTGTTCCTCTGTGTCCACTCAAAATCTTCCTTTCCCACCCATCATAATAGCAACCCTGGATGTAGAGAGGCTCTCCCTTTGATTCCATGTTGCTGACTCTCTTTTCGGTCTGATTCCTCAGGTTCCTTCTTGAAGAAATTCAGTAAGAACCCTGGTAAGTTCTCAA
This sequence comes from Dama dama, assembly GCF_033118175.1. Classification (NCBI taxonomy): domain Eukaryota; kingdom Metazoa; phylum Chordata; class Mammalia; order Artiodactyla; family Cervidae; genus Dama; species Dama dama. Next base: position 10,791,792 of record NC_083700.1, read on the forward strand.
CCACTAGTTTCCCTGGATGACAATTGCAAGAGATGAGTTCACAGCAGAGTGACGAAGCCTAAGCTTGTACTTTGCAGACAGTCTGGGGTGAAGGTCCCAGCTTGACCATTTATCTGCTACCAATTATTTTATCACTGTCTTGGTTTTCCCAGTTGTAAAATACACATAAAACCAGGATGTGCAACATATACTTACTAAACAGATTTAATGAATTACACATATAAAATACTTGGCCCAGTGCCTGGTACATTGTGAGTACTCAGTGTTAGATACTATCCTTTCAGTTGATACACCTGGGCTTGGCACAGAAGGAGGCATTCTGGGGGAAGAGAGTTTGTAATGTGAACTGTAACTCAAATAGTCTCTTGATGGGGAGAAGTCACACAACCTCCTCAGGCCATAGGTGATCTTCAGGGCTCCTCAAAGAGGCATTTGTCCTCAATCCCTCACAGCCTTGTTGCAGGGAAGAAGGCCTATTTTTTCATCTGCAAATGAAATAAGAGAGAGCACTGAATCTGGTTCACTCACCAAGTCTGAGGCAGGGACTGGGACAGAACTAAACTCTGAAACACTAGATCCCTGTAATAATAGCACTCAGCCCAGACCTGTTGTCTGCAGATATGTTGGTGCTTTGGAATGTGAAGGCCCTGAATTCTGGCTATCTGTTTTCAACTTGACCCTCAAATGTTCTGCATTAGGAGCAAAGAAAAGCAGTACAATGAGAGAAATGCCTCTATTAGTCCATGAATTCTTAAAACGTTAGTCGCTCAGTTGTGTCCGACTTTTTTCGATCCTGTGGCCTGCAGCCAGCAGGTTCTTCTGTCCATGGAATTCTTCAGGCTAGAATACTGGAGTGGGTAACCATTCCCTCCTCCAGGGGATCTTCCCAAACCAGAGACTGAACCCTGGTCTCCCCTTGTAGCTCAGCTGGTAAAGAATCCACCTGAAATACAGGAGATTCCAGTTGTATTCCGGGGTTGGGAAAATACCCTGGAGAAGGGATAAGCTACCCATTCCAGTATTCTTGGACTTCCCTGGTGGCTCAGATGGTAAAGAATCTGCTTGCAATGTGGGAGACTTGGGTTCGATCCCTGGGTTGGGAAGATCCCTTGGACAAGGGCATGGCAACCCACTCTGGTATTCTTGCCTGGAGAATTCCAAGGACACAGGAGCCTGGCAGGCTACAGTTCATGGGGTCACAAAGAGTCAGAAACGACTAAGCCCAACACAGTTCCCACATTGCAGGCAGATTCTTTATCATCTGAGTCACTAGGTGAACCCTGAATTCTTAAAAGTAAGAATTCTTAAATTCCTCACACAGAGCTTGGCAGGTAGAGAATTTAACAAATGTTTGACTCTGAATCAATCAGTCAAGTAACAAATGTGTGTGGAGTACCTCCTACATGTCTAACATTGAGGTGGTAAAAGAAAGATATGTACCAGAAGAAACCGACACAGTGTGCAACTAGAGAGAATCAATCTAGTTGAAAAACTAAGACCCTCACTTGAAAAGATTCTAGCCATATAAGGCAGTCAATGCTAAATGCTGGAGACACTAAGAAAGACCCTGGGTGGAAAAGCTAACTTCAGTGCCCACACAGAGATGGGGGAGAATCTCTTTATCTTAACGTGGACTGAAAATAATTCCCACTGAGCTCTGGGTGAGACCTGAGCCAATTGTCTCCTGTACCACAAGGCATCCCTAAGAAAGAGTCAAGCAAGGATTCAAACATCCATCTCAAGAGGACAGGAGTCATTTAACCTCTTGGGATTTCATTTCTTCATTTGAAAAAAGAGAACATTAGAGTAAATCATCTCGAAAAATTCATCCACATTTTCATGTACTGTGGTTCTATGCTTGTTTATGACTCAGATGCTTCCTCAAAGAAAACAATATACACATACATCACAGTTTCAAGAAACACCCAGCCAGCAGAGTCCAGGATCTATGATGAGATCCCCCCACGCAAGGTAAGGGGGTGCTACTCACAGGTCTCCACCACCACTCCCAGGACAGGGAATCATGGGCAGCAGCCACAACCAAGAGGCTGGGGGTGCGGGATCCAACCAAGAAATACCATGTCAGGGAAATGGTCCTTTGAGTCTTTCCATGGGGACAAGAAAGTGGCCAAGTGTCACCCCCTGGCAGCCTCCTGGACTTGAGACCTCATGCCTGGCTTTAGGTTAGATGTCAGGACTAAGAGTTAAGCACTTTCTATAGGGGACTCATACCAGGGGAGCCTCTGATATGAGGTGAGAGCTTTTATGTGGCCACTGACCGGTAAACAAGTTGCTAAGGGGATTTCAAGGGCACAAAACTGAGAGAGCTCCACTTGAACTCGACTTCTTGGTCTGGCTGCAGCAGCAGCTTATTCTCCATGGGCTGATTCACTCTGTCCCACAGCCTGCCCTCCCACCTTCCTTTTACCTGCCTGCCCATCCCTCACCTCCACCCGGAACCAGGCTTCCTCATGGTATCACCTTCCTCTGTGCTTCTACCAGCCGGCTCTCCTGAAGTCTCCAAGGAGAGAAAGGGAAATTGAGGTCTGCCTGGTCAATCCAGCCCTGCACTTGGACCAATAGTTCAGCTGGGTTTGTAGAGCCCATGGAAAGCTAAAATTCTGACTAAGCAAGACTCAGTCTGAACCACCAGACTGTTCTTCTTGGCTTCTGAGGTTCTTGTCCAGTTGCTACCTATACCCACCCCAACTTGACCCTGATCCTCTCCACAGCTGGATGGAACCAAAGGTAAAGCTGGGAGAGGAGACCACTTAGCAAAAGTGGGACCAGGGAGGGCTGATGGGCAGAGGCAGTAGCAAGATATTCGCCTGGGCTCCCTCACTCAGGGCAAGATGCATGTTTTACAGGTGCTCCCCTCCAAGGAGGAGCCAGTGAACACAATTTACTCCCTAATGCAATACTCTGATAAGGTAAAGTCTTTCTGATTTTTATCACTGTTGTCCTGTCTGTTACAACTTTTCTTTGGCATCTTATCTAACCAAACAGGAATAAACTGGTTCCCTTGGAACTCTGTGTTTCCTAGGATTAATTGCTAAGAGCCTTGGTGTCCTTCCACACATGCACACAGCTCTGCTTCCCAGGTCCAAGGCCATTTACAAGCTGGCTTCCTTGATTGCTTTTCCCAGCCTTTCTATGAAGGAGCACCTAAGTCTCTGAACTGCAGTGTGGAAACTCCAGTCTCTAATAACACCCAGGGCCATTGCTAGCTCACAGGGTATAAACTAGAAAGCAGGTCTGCCATGCCCCAGGCAGACACAGGGCGACACCAGATGCACAGATGGGCAAGTAGAACACAGGTTGAATCCCAGTTCCCACTGGTCCCCTCAGCAGACCTTCACCGTGTGCCACCGGTATAAGCATTTGTAGTGCCCTAGTGGCACTCATGTTCCCTGTGCCCCAGCATCCTCCTTTCAAATATACAAAGAGGGAAGGTAAGTCCTGACCTCTGACAGGACTTTCAGTTTGGGGAACCTGGTTTTGTGTTGTTACTATCTGAAAATCCCTGTTTCCACCACAGTCAGGACAGCTTTAGGGTCTCTGGGTGAATCAAATATTTTGGAAGTGTTTCTATCTAATAGCTGAGCTAGTAGGCAGGAAGATAACCATGAAAGATAAATTTGAACCCAGCTGTCTTGGGGGAAAGGGATGATAATGATAACAAGTGAAGAGTGGGAGGAAATATCAGGATGTCAAAATGGAATGCAAATGAATTCATGAATAAGAAATAAAAGCTGGTTCTCTGAGTCATCTGTAAGCTGGACAAGTAAGAAGGTCATAAGGGAACTCAATGCACAGGTCAGTTTGAATGTCAAGATAAACCAAGTGCCCTGGAGAATAAGACAGAAGGACTTTGACTTCCTCAAGGACCAAAGATGGAAGGAGAGAGAAGAAAAGGAAGAAAATGAGTGAGGAAAGAGGAGGAGGAGGAAAGGGGAAGGAGAAGCAAGTGAGAAGCAGGGCTCCAGCATATCTGCACCAGGATTAGAAGGAGAGTGGGAGATACACTGGGATGCAGTAGGTTTGAAGGATTAATCAGGGACTCCTGGATTGAGACATCTCATAGTAAACTCTCTAGACAAGTTGGTTGGCAATTACTAGTTTGGTTAGTATGTAATTTAAAACCTAGGACTCCATGAGCCAGTGTAAGAGTTGTCTGCAGTATTCTAAGTAACTACAGCATATGACACCAGTGAAAGTGACTCACCACTACATATAAGCCAAGGTGAAGTTAATGGGGTAAAGAAGAAATGAAGACTTAACTAGGAACAAGGAAGGCAGGTCACATGAGCCTGAATGTCGCTTCAAGCCTGTAATCAAAATCAATGCAGATACCCACATTCCCATATGCTGTTTTTTCTAAGTTAAGAGAGCTTCCTAATGGAGTGACTGGAACAGAGGTGAGGGACTCAGCAAAGGGCAAGATCCCTCTACCCCAGATTACCCCAGAACCAGGGAAATCTAAGGTGTCTCTCTAAAGGCTCCCTGTGGGACTGGAATTCCCGAGCAGTGGCTTTAAGTCAGCATTTCCCCCTTCTCCTTTTTGTACAGATGGAGAAAACCAGCACTAAGGACAGCAAACCTCTTGGGACTTCAAGCTATGAAATTGTGATCTAGGCTCCCAGAAGGAATTCTCCCCATGGAAACTGAGCTGCAACCACACATACTGGCAGATGATCCAGACCTAGACTTGCTCTGCCCAGATCTTACCCAGAGATTACAGATCACCAGATTCCAACATCTAAGCAAAGAAGGAGACACTCTGTTGCTGGGCATAACTTGTACTGAAATAGACAAACGGATCATGCCCTTTCTAAGATGGCTCACTTCCTAACAAATAACAAGGCAGATCCCTTGGAACAGTGCTTCACATCCTTCTTCACACTGTAGCACATGGAGAAAATAATTTTTATGATACAATGGAATAAGCAATCAAGATTGCTCATGGCTGGAGGCTGTATATGACTGGAGGGGATGACTCTTCCCAGCAACCCCATATGGGGAGGATCAATATTTACACACCTGTAACCTGCCATGACACAGCACTTAAGAGCCTCTGTTCACACTCAATGTATGGGAGAAGCCCTGGTGCATGGCCTCACCCAGTCCCCCTGCACCTTGGGCAGGTAAGCCTCTCACTCAAGTGCATGGCTTGATGTATAGAGTGTGGACTGCATTTCAGGCTATCTGTCCCTTTGCCCGGGAACATTTGTCCAGGGTGTACCTGGCTGGACCAGCCCAACCCTATATCACTCTGTGGCATGGAAAGATGTCAGAGATGTTGGTCTCAGCTGTGCAGACACACTCTTCCAATGGAGTGTTGGAACACGTTCTTTCTGTAGGGACTAGACTTCTGGGGCATTTTTCTTCTGACTCCACTTCAGAAACCTCATAATATTTTTTTCTGTCTAAGTTTTTCTTCTGTATCCCTGTGTAATGGTTCATTTTGTGTGTCAACTTGATTAAACATTATTCAGGGTGTGAGTGTGAAGGATCAGATAGGCATTTGAACTGATAGACCTTGTAAAGCAGATTAATCCTCCCCTCCATGTGGGTGGGCATCACCAAATCAATTGAAAATCTGAATAGAAAAAAAGGCAGAGTAAGAGAGAATCTATTCTCTCTCACTGCCTGACTGTCTTTGAGTTGAGACATTAGTCTTCTGCCTTGAATTTGGACTGGAACTTCCACCATCAGCTTTCCTGGTTCTCAGGCCTTTCAACTCAGACCTCTTCAGCTTGCTTACAGATCTCAGAATTTCTCAATCGCTGTAATCACATGAGTCAATTCCTTTATAGCTATTTCCTATAGTTCTGTTTCTCTACAAAACCAACCACCATACACTCCAAACTGCCTCATCATGAAAAAGAAGGCATCTCCAATAAAACCATTCTCCAAAAGGAACTCAGTTCAGTTCAGTCACTCAGTCATGTCTGACTCTTCACGACCCCATGGGCCACAGCATGCCAGGCCTCCCTGTCCATCACCAACTTCCAGAGTTTACTCAAACTCATCTCCACTGAGTTGGTGATGTCATCCAACTATCTCATCTTCTGTCATCCCCTTCTCCTCTTGCCTTCAATCTTTCCCAGCATCAGGGTCTTTTCAAATGAGTCAGCTCTTCACATCAGGTGGCCAAAGTATTGGAGTTTCAGCTTCAATATCAGTCCTTCCAATGAACACTCAGGACTGATCTTTAGGATGGACTGGTTGGATCTCCTTGCAGTCCAAGGGACTCTCAAGAGTCTTCTCCAACACCACAGTTCAAAAGCATCAATTCTTCAGCGCTCAGCTTTCTTTATAGTCCAATTCTCACATCCATACATGACTACTGGAAAAACCATAGCCTTGACTAGATGGACCTTTGTTGGCAAAGTAATATCTCTGCTTTTTAATATGCTGTCTATGTTGGTCATAACTTTCCTTCCAAGGAGTAAGTGTCTTTTAATTTCATGGCTGCAATCACCATCTGCAGTGATTTTGGAGCCCAAAAAAATAAAGTCAGCCACTGTTTCCCCATCTATTTGCCATGAAGTAATGGGACCAGATGCCATGATCTTAGTTTTCTGAATGTTGAGCTTTAAGCCAACTTTTTCACTCTCCTCTTTCACTTTCATCAAGAGGCTCTTTAGTTCTTCTTCTAACTACTCAGCTGTATTTCTGGCATTTCAGGGAAACCCAAACATCAAAACAAAACACATTGAAGGAAGCAGTCATTCTCCAGAGGGAACTTGGGAGATGGTGATATACATCATGAAACTGTGTCCACCCAAGTTACTAAGGTTTAGCCCAGAGAGTGGTGGAGTTCAAGCTATGGTTAGTGACCCTCCCTCTTCCCCTAAGTGGAACTTTCAGGTAAGCATTTGAAAAATTGTTTCCCTCATGTATTAACAAGCATAACCAGCTAAATCCTAAACCACCAAGAACAATCCCAGTCTCAATAGCAGAAATGAACTGCTTTTAGGCAGAATGAGGGTGTTAGTCCCCATTAATGGGTCCATAGACTTATCTAGCCCTGACTATCATTATCACTGTGTTGGGAGCTTCAAGATCTCCAGTGTATAAGATGAACAAGATGTCTGACTTGGTCTAACTACAGCACAAACACTACAGTTAAATCTTGAACTACATGCTACAGGGAGTGGCATGACCTAACACATCAGAAGAGACCTCACAGAGGAAGTGAAGCTGAGGTTGGACCTCAAGGTGTGGATGGGATTTGGCAGAGAATGAAGAAGACAGAAGGCATCCAAGTGAGGAAGGCGTAGAGAAAGAAAACAATAAGATCTGTGTCATGTGTTTTGGGTACCTCCCCAGATACACCATGCATGATCACAGTCCCTTGCCTCTGTGTGGCATAGTGCTCAGCTGGAATGTATGGCCCCATCCCTTGTTCATTTATACATCCTTCAATACCCAGCTCAAATATCACCTTATCTATGATGCTTTCCCTGGTCAAATTAACTATGGTTCTTTTTGCACTCCTTTCCCCACCCCTATGGTCTTTCTGTCACTAAAACTCATTTCATTCTACCCTACAGTATAGATAATTGTTTGTTTCCTTATGTATTGTTCATTACTTAAAGGCAACCCATGACTTTATGATCATGAAGAGGTGATCACAAGACGTATTAGCTTCATTCATCTCTGCATCTACCATCAGCCAACATGGTGCCTTGTACCTTGCTTTTTGAGCTATAAATTCTGTTGAATAGAATTGAAAGTGATCAGCTAGCTTGAAAAAAGGGTATATATTGGAAGTACTGATGGATAGAAGCCAATAAGCATAGTGGAATCAAATTACAGCAAGCACTAAATATCAGCATGGAAATATCAGAGGCTATTCCCAGTACAGGGGCATTTGGAGGGAAAAGATTTTCAGAGGTAGACAGATCTTCTAAGACATCAAGTAAAGCAATGAACCAGGTGTAAGGCAGTCACCCTAGGGAAGGGTATAGAAGAAGAAATAAGAGACGTAGTCCTAAAGGATGGAGACGTTCCAAAGTCATACTGAATAAGATGTTTTTCCTAAAACTTATGTACTTCTTTATGTGAGTTGAGAGATCACTCATGGACATATTCATTCTGTAGCTGCTGCCCCTGCCTCTCCCTGGCGTGCTTACTCAGTCATGTTCTTAGTATTCTAGTGCCCCAGCAGAAAGTAGGGGTTGGGGGAGAAAGGAAAGAAGGAAAGGGAAAGAAAGGAAGAAAGAAAGATGAAGGGAGGAAGGAAGAAAGGAAAGAACTAGAAGTAAGAGTTCCTTAGGACTTCCCAGGAGAACAAACCTGGGGTGCAGCCAGTGCACAGAAATTCTTCACGTGACTTTTGGGACTCAGGAACACCGTGTTTGATTCTTTCCTATGAATCTTCTGATTTATGAAGGCATAAGCTATTCACCCCATTCCCAATCAGTTCTCAGATTATCCTTCTGAAATATGAATGTGATCTTATTTTCCCCTTCACATCTTTCCACATAAGCTATATTGTGACCAACAGGTCTATAAAATCAAAGTATTCTTTCAGTGGAACAGAATCTTTACTTTTTAATTGATAGGCAATTGCTTTACAATGTTGTTTAGGTTTCTGCCATGCAGCAACACGAATCAGTCATAATTATATATATCCCTTCCCTTTTAAGCCTCCCTCCCCTCTACCCATCCCACTCCTCCAGGTCATCATAGAGCTCCAGCCGGGATCCCTGTGTTATAGGGCTGCTGCTGCTGAGTCGCTCAGTCATGTCCGACTCTGTGCGACCCCATAGACGGCAGCCCACCGGGCTCCCCCGTCCCTGGGATTCTCCAGGCAACAACACTGGAGTGGGTTGCCATTTCCTTCTCCAATGCATGAAAGTGAAAAGTGAAAGTGAAGTCGCTCAGTCGTGTCCGACTCTTCGCGACCCCATGGTCTGCAGCCTACCAGGCTCCTCCGTCCATGGGATTTTCCAGGCAAGAGTACTGGAGTGGGGTGCCATTGCCGTCTCCTGTTATACGGCTACTTCTCACTAATTATCTCTTTTACGTACGATAGTGTATATATGTCAATGCTACTTTCTCAATCCGTCCCACCCTCACCTTCCCTCACTATGCCCAGAAGTCCATTCTCTGCTGGGTTCATCAGCACCCCTTTTCTAGATTCCGTATATACGTGTTAATATAAGGTATTTGTATCAGGTACTTGTATCAGACCAAGATGTGCCCGCTTTTTTAGCGTGCTCTGAAATGGAAATCTCAGGGGCAGAGGCCTCTAGTGGAAAGCAGTGGTAAGACAAGACATTCCCTCTCAAGTCACCATGGGCTTTTTACCCGGGAGAGAAAGGGAAAAATGCTGCAGATTTTTCTGCATGCCTCTCAGAAAAAGAGAGCGAAGCTGATTTTAAGTGAGTTTTTTTTTAAAAGCTATAGAATATTACTAACTGCACAGCCCACAGGAGAAGAGTTTTACTGGGCCACTTCTGGAAAGTGGGCATAGGAAAGAGCCTGGCTGGTCCAGGCTATGTCAACAGAGACCACTTCTCTTGTTCCTCCTGGAAAACAGAAATGACTGGACTATATTTTCTTCAAGATTACATTTCTTTCCTTCTATTTGGCTTTTCCCTGATTTGTAAAAATTTTCTCTCATGTAACTTCTGACTGTAAAATGAAGCTTAAGGACATAATAGGAAGAAGTATAATGAGTGGTCACAAATGTTGGCTCTGATGCTAGAGTACCTGGGTTTGAATTCTGGTTTCTTATTTTAACCTCTCTGTGCCTCAGTTTGCCCGTCTATAAAACTGGGATAATACTGGCTCTTACCGTGTAGGATTGATGTGAGGATTAAATGAAGTATTCCATGCCCACACACAGTAAAGCCCTGGATCATTATATTATCTGTTATTATAGGCCTGAAACCATTATAAGATGCTAAAACCAAAGTTATAAAAATAAAGATCCATGCAATGGAAATGTATCTGATATTGTGCTAAATCAACTTTGTATATCAAACTTTTAATTCTTAATCCTCCTAGATCAAGATCTGCTCCTATTATTTCATTTACCACACTACATCCTAATTACCTGATAGTATACCTGTCTCCTCAACTAGTGAGAGAACAGGGGCTATGTCTGAATAATAGTGAGGGAAATAAAGGGCTACTTGAGGGCAGGGAGCCTATAATATCTAATTGACAGCTTACTTTGTATAGCAGCTGCTACACTAGATGCTGTAAAGTGGAAATTAATTCTTCTAGTTTACATGAAAGCTAAGGGAATAAAAATCTTAGCAAGGATTGGAACTTAGGACTTCTTGTCACCAAGAGCCCTGCTGAAAGCTACCATGAGAGTGAGCAGAGTCCATACTTGGCCTCTACCATGCTGCCTGCTCTGGATTGCCAACGCCTGACAGTTTGCCTCAGGTGTAGCCCACACCTGGCACATAATAGGTGACCCACAAATATTTGTTGAATGAATATGTACATATAATGATATTTTAGAGATACTAAAACTGCAGCTCCAAGTAGATGTGTTCACATATTAATTCTGTTGTTCTCTGGATAACCACTCAATTTCATTTGGGAAACACCCACTAAAGAAACTTGGATAAAAACTCTGCCTGCAGTTTGGGCAGATCTGGTTTCCTAGAAAACAAGGAATTCAGGTGTTAAGCATTTCTGATGAGTTGTTGCAAAATGAGAGAGATACAGTGTACGTTTGCACTATTTATGCCACAAGAAAAACAGAAACAAAAGAGGTCAGAATTAGGGAGTTGTGCTACACTATTTCAATATTACACTATTTCTCAAGCTACACACCTTGAGACTTTAATGATCTGCAGTCCAAGTGTGGGGAGCCCTCGATGGTTGCTCAAATCAGGTTAAAGTGTAAATACATTTTGACAAAGACCGTTAGTAAAAGTCTTGAAGTTCTGATTTGCGGAAGCAGAGTAATGACTAGTACACTCTCTAGAGACTTGTAGACTTTGAGAAATTTATTAAGAACAATGCATAAACAGAACCACTCTCTCTTTGAATGATAATTACTATCACCACTCTTGCTGGCTGCTTGTCCAGTCAGTTTTGAATAGCCTTGCACAAGGTTCTGGGTTTGGATGAATCAACTCTGGGAACTGAAAATGGTCATATCTTTGAAACTGAGAAATTTTTATTATGAGATCTTATTGTAGACAAATAATTGCATAAATTATCTGTCAAGGAATTTTTTCAAATACACATAATCACAATGATTAATTTATAACCTATATTTCCAACTATTTATGTATCATTTCTGCATGGATGTCAGAAATCATCTTAAATTCAGTGTGCCCCAAATTGAACTCACAGATCTTTCCTCAGCCTCCCCAATTTGCTTTCAGTCTGTTTTCCCTGTGTTAGTTAATGACCTGCCAAAATCATAATAGCTGACAATTATTGAGTGCTTACTATGTGCTATTCCCACCCTGATGTTTTATATATATTCACTCATTTAAAGCCCATAAGAAATATTAAAACATATCTACCCCAAAGAAAATGCAGTCATCCTCCATTTTGCAAATTAAGAAACTGAGTCACAGAAAGGCTAAGTAATTCAGACAAGCAAATATTAAAACTTAGGGATCAATTCCTAGCCTTCCAACTCCAAGGGCTGTGTCCTGAATTGCTGTTCTTCACTGCTCCACCCATCAGCAGCTGCCAAAAGCAGAGAACTTTTTTATGCTTGTCTTCTTTCTTTCCTCTTGTCACCTCGACTTCCCTGCTATATCTAATCAGCTGTTAGGTTCTGTCAGTTCCAGCTCCTTTCTACGGCTCCTCTCAACCATGTCCCCTCAATATGTCTAATTCTCAAACACACTCTGTCTCTCCATCCCGGGCTCTCAGCTCATTCCTTTAACAGTCATTACCTGGGCTGCTATCACATAAAGAGCAATCTTTCTATTGTAAAACATGGAACTTATCACTTCATTTTCCTGTGGGACCGCACTCCTTAGCAATCTGACCCATCAAGAGTTTCCAGGCCCCTCCCCTGCCTCTTCTCTAGCTCCAGCCACACAGAAATATCATGGATCCATGAACATATCAAATCCTTTCCCACCCCCATGCCTTTGCCCATGCTGTGTCCTCCACTTGAAATGCCTTTCTTCTCCCTTCCATCTCTGGCTCTTTCATATTTCAAGGATCAGACCAAGTATCCTCTCTTTGTGTAGCCTTCTAAAACCTCCCATGCATGCATGCTAAGTCACTTCAGTCATGTGCAACTCTTCGCAACCCCATGGACTGTAGCCTGCCAGGCTTCTCTGTCCATGGGATTTTCCAGGCAAGAATATAGGAGTGTTGCCATTTCCTTCTCCACTAAAACCTCCCACCCAAAGCTAAATATATAGCTTCCTGTTTACACTCCTATAACATTTAGTACATAAGTGCATAAAGGTAACATTTATCATATTCTGTGATAATTATACAGCTGTGGCACTTTCTCAACTATGTCCCCTGCTGGCCAAGAAGTTGTTTTGGCTCAGAAGACTTTCTTCTCTTCCTTGTGTCTGCAGTACCTAATTAACCTTGGATCCTTAAAAAAAAAATTAGATAAGTTAACTAATTAATACAAACATGAAGATTATGCTCACTAGTGCTGTCCTCATTAGTATAGTGGTGAGTATCCCCACTTGTCATACGGGAGACCAGCATTCAATTCCCCGGTGGGGGGGCAACACACTCTTTGGGGCTTCCCTGGTGGCTCAGACGGTAAAGAATCCACCTTCAATAAGGGAGACCTGGGTTCGATCCCTGGGTTGGGAAGATCCCCTGGAGGAGGGCATGGCAACCCACCCCAGTATTCTTGTCCATGGGGTCGCAGAGTCAGACACGACTGAGTGACTAAGCGCAGCACACGTGCTCACTAGCAGTAAATGCTACCTAAACCTATTTCAGAAGCTAGACGCCCTGATTGTAACCGGGTATCTTATCTTTTCTCCATGTCATCTTTTATTACTTGCATTTGTAAATTTCTATTAATAAAATTATTTACACATTGTAAGTGCCTAAGAAATGAGACCACAGGCTTCATTTCAACAAGTAAACAGAAAAAGTATGTGATGATGCTTCTATTCTTTCATTATCTTTGTTTTTCACAAGAAAAGAAGGATAAGGTAAGTAGCTAAAGCAGCAAATGCTCTATTAACAATATGACAAAGGCTCTGTGCAGCTGAGACCTCAGACCCTGAGTAGACATAAAGGCACCTTAGGCTCAGGTGAATTCAGAAAGAGAATGGCAAGAATGAAGTCTGATGTAAGAGACATGACCAGGATCCTGAGACAGGATGCAAAATCTAGAGACAGGGTACCAGAAACAAGAAACTGGAGTGCAGCAGAGCCACATGGTTAGAGATAGAACAGGGAGTTCTGCCTTGATCATCCTAGAAACGGAGAAATTGGGCACTTAGTCATATGTTTTGGGCCCATCACCCTCCAGGACGAGAGTACGTCTTATTCATCTTTCCACTAACAGCACTCATCACAGAAGCCATTGCCCAGGACAGCTTAATAAATATGTGTTGAACTGAACTCAGATTGGGACCCATATATCAAGAGTAGAAAAGAAGTCCTGGAAACCACTTTCAGAGTCTGTTTCTAGGGAACTGGAGAGTAGGATTGTCTGGATCACCCACAGTGCCACCTTTTTCAATGAGGTCACTAGGTGTGGCTCCCTCAGAACTATGGGTGAAGGGCCTCAGGATGTTTTGCAAAATTTTGAGGGAGAAGTGACTTGTTAAAAAGTGATACGTGAAATAGCAAATGGAAGCTTCTAGATATGAAACCACATCCTTTAGTATAACTTATCAAAGAAGCTTCACATCCTCTGCTCTGAGCAACTCTTTGCAAATATACTTAGGCTCCCACAGATAAATCTCTTTATCCTTTTCTTGTTGGACTGAAATTGAACCACTACCCGAAGAATTTCAGAATCCCTGTGTAGCAACTCTATAAACAGATACAGATAATCTTGAGAAGACTTTAAAATTTTTTGTGGTGTTTTTCTAGTACCCTCTGAAGTTTCATTTCATTTCATCTAAACATTAGCCTTAAGCCTCTCCCTCTGTCTGAAATGCTTTATCATCCACTTCTTACCCTCACTGCTTCTAATACACAACTTCGCTTTCTTAATGCCCACTCATTCCTCAGGGCTCAGCTCAAATGTCCCTTCCTTGGGGAAGTCTTCTACTCCTCAGACCATGTCTGATGCCTGTTTTTACTCTGATTGTTCTAGATCTCTTTCTATAACAGCAGTTTTCAAATTTTGTCTTTAAATATCTCTCCTCATGATTATTTGATTAGTTTCTCTCTTTCCTCACTAGACTGTAAGCTCCATCAGGAGGCAGATCACGTCTGATTTTGCTCATCATTTGTATCCACAATGTCTGATCCTGCAAAAGTTACAGAGGAAGTCCTCAATGTATAATATCTTGATTAATTAGTGAAGATGCAACAGTTTGTTCAGCCTTTAACTGCCTTACCTTACATGGAATGTGACTATCCTTTGGCACAAGTCTCAACGACAAAGCTATTTATTCCTAAGTCATATTCCCTTAATAAGTTTCCAACCTTTGGATGGATACACAGTAGAAAAATACTGACTTTACTTCCTCTGCAAAAAGCATGGTTAAGGATTAGAAAACACAGAAAATAGTTAACCTTAACAATATAGACTTAAGGCAACTATCTTTTGAAAGGTGTACTTACAAGGTTGACTCTTAGCTAGTGTCTAGGAACTTGGTTTTAGGGAGATTCTACCATTTCCTAAGAGCAATTCACTGAACTTAAACTGTTTATACAAACAATTTGCTTTGTGCTGAACACCTGCTTTCCTTTTTGGATTCTGAAATTTTGTACATGCTAGGAAGACAGAGACTACTGATACAAACCCTAGAATCCTAGGCTCAGGCAAACTTCCCTAGCAGAAAACATTGTGATGACACATGTGCTGTCATCACATGTCACTTGAGGAATTAAGGACATCCCATGTGACTCCACTAGAGGGAAGACTTTTGAAAGCTTGTATTTTGATTTCTCCTGGATATCATTCTTTGTACCATCACTGATTTTACTTTGTATCTATTCACTGTAATTTCTCATAGCCATGAGTATAACCATAGGCTGAATCCTACACATCCTCATAGTGAACCGTTGAACATGGAAGTGGTCATGAAAATCCCTAAATTACCTCCTTGAATGTTTTTATAATCCATTCAACTTTTCTTCTTTCATCCACTAGTAGCTACAGTAGTCAAGCCACTATCATCTCTTTCCTGGACAACAGCACTTTACCTCCTATAGTCACACTTGCCTTGATCCAACACATTCTCTACACCAGGGGTCCCCAACCTCCAGGACCTGATGCCTGCTGATTTGAGGTGGAGATGATGTAATAATAATAGAAACAAAGTGCGCAATAAATGTAATGAGCTTGAATTATCCTGAAGCCATCCCACCCTCATCCCGACTCCTGCCAACCCTACCAGTCTATGGAAAAGCTGTCTTCCACAAAACCCATCCTGGGTGTCAAAAGGACTGGTCCCCACTGCTCTACACCATAGCCAGAGTGATCTTTCCAAAACACAAATGGGACAGTGCCATCTGGTGGTAGGAAGAACCAATAAATTGCTCTGGTATATACCTTTCCATCCACAGTAGTTCATAAGCTCAAAGTTTATAACCAGAACTTCTTTAATCAGAGAAAAAGATGGAAAAGATATTGTCATCTAACACCCCAAAAGGCACCGAGCCTAGGTCTTGTGAACCAGTTCTACCGCCATCAATGAAAGGATAATTTCTATGTAACTTTAACTGTTTTAAAGCAAAGAAAATACTGGAAAGTTTCAAAATTCACTGAGCACTATTAGAATAACTTTGATTCCAAACTACAACAGGATGATTCCCTGAAAAGAAAAATATGGACCAGAAATCAGCAAACTGAATCCTATGGACAAATCGAGCCTATTAAGTACTTTTATATAGCTTATAGGTTAAGAATAGTTTTTACAGCTTTTAGGAATTGGAAGAATTCAAAAGAATAACAATATTTGGTAGCATACAAAAATTATATGAAATTCAAAATTCAGTGTTAATAAAATTTTACTAGAACACTCCTAATACTCTTTCATTTTTGTATTGACTGTGACCGCTTTCATGCTACAAGAGCAAAGTTGAGTAGTTGCAACAGAGACCCAACAGCCCCAAGTCTAAAATACTCACTATCTTGACCTTTACAGAAAAAAATCTGTCATCTGTTAACTCGTTATATAGATCAGTCTTACTTGTAAATATAAATATTAAAAATCTTAATTTAAATTTTATTAAATTGAACCAAGCAAGGAATTAAAGGGAAAAAAGTAGAATCAAGTAGATGTTCTCTGCAAAATGCAGAAATGGTTTATCTGTAAGAAATCTTTTTGCAATATAGTTGATTTACAATGTTGTGCCAATCTCGGCTGTATGGCAGTGATTCAGTTAGACACACATGTACATTGTGCTTTTATATTCTTTCCCATCGTGGTTTATCTCAGGATAGTGATTAGAGTTCCTTGTGCTGTACTCTAGGACCGTGTTGTTCATCCATTCTAAATGTAATAATTTGCAGCTATCAACCCCAAACTCCCAGTCCACCTCTCTCCCTCCTCACCTTCCCCTTGGCAACCACGAGTCTGTTCTCTATGTCTATGAGTCTGTTTCTGTTTTTGTAGATGGCTTCATTTGTGCTATATTTTAGATTCCTCATGTAAGCGACACCACATGGTATTTATCTTCCTTTTTATGACTTATTTAGCATGATAATCTCTACTTGCATCCATGTTGCTGCAAATGGCATTATTTCATTCTTTTTATACCTGAGTACGGTTCCATTGTATATATGTACCATGTCTTTATCCATTCATCTGTCAATGGACATGTAGGTTATTTCCACGTTTTGGCTGTTGTGAATAGTGCATGTATTCACATGTGTCTTTTTGAATTATAGTTTTGCCTTGGTATATTTCCAGGAGTGGAAATGCTGAATCATATGGTAACTCTGTTTTTACCTTTCTGAGGAACCTCCATACTGTTTTCCATAGTGGCTGTACCAACTTACATTCCCCCCAACAGTGTAGGAGGGTTCCCTTTTCTCCACACCCTCCTCAGAACTTTTTATTTGTAGACTTTTAATGATAGCCATTCTGACTGGTGTGAGGTGGTACCTTATTGTAGTTTTGATTGCATTTCTCTAATAATTAATAATGTTAAGTATAGTTTCATGTGCCTATTGGCCATCTGTGTGTCTTCTTTGGAGAAATGTCTATATAAGTTCTTCTGTGTGTGTTAGATGGAATTTGACTCTGAGGCCGCCCTGGTCCTGAACCTTTGTTTGAAGAAAGTTTTTTTTTTATTAAAGATTCTGCTTCACATCTAGTGATCAGTGTGTTCAAATTATATACTGTTTATTCAATTTTGAAGAGGTGTATGTTTCTATACTGGGAGCTGACTGTGGCTCAAATCATGAACTCCTTATTGCAAAATTCAGACTTAAATTGAAGAAAGTAGGGAAAACCACTAGACCACTCAGGTATGACCTAAATAAATTCCTTATAGATTATACAGTGGAAGTGAGAAATAGATTCAAGGGATTAGATCTGATAGACAGAGTGCCTGAAGAACTATGGACAGAGGTTGATGACATGGCACAAGAAGCAGTGATCAAGACCATCCCCAAGAAAAAGAAATGCAAAAAAGGCAAAATGGTTGTCTGAGGAGGCCTTACAAATAGCTGAGTAAATAAGAGAAGCTAAAGGCAAAGGAGAAAAGACAAGATATACCCATTTGGATGCAGAGTTCTAAAGAATAGCAAGGAGAGATTGTGAAAGCCTTCCTAAGTGATCAATGCAAAGAAATAGAGGAAAACAATAGAACTGGAAAGACCAGACATCTCTTCAAGAAAATTAGAGATACCAAGGGAACATCTCATGCAAAGATAGCACAATAAAGGACAGAAATGATATGGACCTAACAGAAGCAGGAGAAATTAAGAAGTGGTGTCAAGAATACACAGAAGAACTACACACAAAAAGATCTTAATGACCCAGATAACCACGATAGTATGATCACTCAACTAGAGCCAGACATTTTGGAGTATGACGTCAAGTCGGCCTTAGGAAGCATCACTATGAACAAAGCTAGTGGAGGTGATGGAATTCCAGCTGAATTCTTTCAAATCCTAAAAGATGATGATGTGAAAGTGCTGCACTCAGTATGCCATCAAATTTGGAAAACTCAGCAGTAGCCACTGGACTGGAAAAGGTCAATTTTCATTTCAATCCCAAAGAAAGGCAGTGCCAAAGAATGTTCAAACTATTGCATAATCGCACTCATCTCACATGCTGGCAAAGTGATGGTCAAAATTCTCCAACGTAGACTTCAACAGTACATGAACTGAGAACTTCCAGATGATCTAGCTGGATTTAGAGAAGACAGAGGAACCAGAGATTAAATTGCCAACGTCCATTGAGTCATAGAAAAAGCAAGAGAGTTCCAGAAAAATATCTACTTCTTCTTTATTGACTATGCCAAAGCCATTGACTGTGTGGATCACAAAAAACTGGAAAATTCTTCAAGAGATGTGAATACCAGACCACCTGAGAAATCTGTATGCAGGTCAAGAAGCAATAGTTAGAACTGGACATGGAACAACAGACTGGTTCCAAATTGGGAAATAAGTAGGTCCAGGCTGTATATTGTCACCCTGATTATTTAACCTATATGCAGAGTACACCACACGAAATGCTGGGCTGGATGAAGCACAAGCTTGAACCAAGATTGCCGGAAGAAATATAAATAACCTCAGATATGCAGATGACACCACCTTTATGGCAGAAAGTGAAGAAGAACTAAAAAGCCTCTTGATGAAAGTGAAAGAGGAGAGTGAAAAAGCTGGCTTAAAAGTCAACATTCAAAGAACTAAGAACATGGCATCCGGTCCCATCACTTCAAGGCAAATAGATGGGGGAACAATGGAAACAGTGACAGACTTTGTTTTCTTGGGTTCCGAAATCATTTCAGATAGAGACTGCAGCCATGAAATTAAAACACGCTTGCTCCTTGGGAAAAAAGCTATGACCAACCTAGACAGCATATTAAAAAGCAGAGGCATTATTTTGCCAACAAATTTCTGTATAGTCAAGGGTATGATTTTTCCAGTAGTCATGTATGGATGTGAGAGTTGACTCATTAAGAAAGCTGAGTGCCGAAGAAGGGAAGCTTTTGAACTGCAGTATTGGAGAAGACTCTTGTAAGTCCCCTGTACTGCGAGGAGATCCACTTAGTCCATCCTAAAGGAAATCAGTACTGAATATTCATTGGAAGGACTGATGCTGAAACTGAAGCTCTAATATTTTGGCCACCTGATGCAAAGAGCTGACTCAATGGAAAAGACCCTGGTGCTGGGAAAGATTGAAGGCAGGAGGAGAAGGGGATGACAGAGGATGAGATGATTGGATGGCATGACTGACTCAGTGGAGATGAGTTTGAGTAAACTCCGAGAGTTGGTGATGGACAGCGAGGTCTGGTGTGCTGCAGTCCATGTGGTCGCAAAGAGTGGAACACGACTGAACGACTCTACGGAGCTGTTTCTAGAAAGTTGTCCATTTCTTCTACGTTGTCAAATATTTTTATATATAATTAATTGTTTATAGTATTCTCTTATTTCTGTGGTTATCAGTCAGATTTGAGTTCTTTCTCTTTTCTTCTTGGTGAACCTGGCCAGGAGGTTGTCAGTATTTTTTTACCCTTTCAAAGAACCAGTTCTTGGTTTTGTTGATTTTTTTCTCTCATTTTTAACATCTATTATATTTATTTCCCCCCTGATATTTATTATTTCCTTCCTTCTGCTAAGTTTAAGTTTTGCTTGTTCTTTTTTCCAATTACTTTTGGTAGTAGGTTAGGTTTTTTTACTTGATATTTTTCTTGTTTTTTGTTTATTTTTGTTTTATTAAAACCCATATCACTATGAACTTCCCTCTAAGAATTTCTTTTGCTGCATCTCATAGAATTTTGTAGGTTGTGCTTTCATTGTCATTTGTCTCAAAGTATTTTTAATTACCTTTTTGGATTCCTCATTAACCCATTGCTTTTTTTAGTAAATATTATTTAGTCTTCATATATTCATTTTTTCTCATTTCTTTTCCTGTGATTGATTTCTAGTTTCATGCCTTTATGGTCAGAGATGCTTAAAATAATTTCTCTACCCTTAATTTGATTGAGGTTAGTTTTGTGCTCTAAGATGAGGTCAGGCCTGGAGAACGTTTCATGTGAACTTGGAAAAAATGTGTATTCTAGCTTTTTTTTTGGATGTAGTGTCCTGAAAATATCAATTAAGTCTAAATGTTTTGTTGTATCATTTAGGACCTCTGTTGCCTTATTGATTCTTGTCTGAAAGATCTACCTTTTGATGTGAGTGGGGTGTTGAAGTCTCCTACTATTATTGTATTCCATCAGTTTCTCCCTTTATGTCTGTTAGCATTTGTATTTGCTTAGTTGCTAAGTCATGTCCAACTCTTTGTGAACCTATGAACTGTAGCTTGCCAGGCTCCTCTGTCCACGGGATTCTCTGGGCAAGAATATTGGAGTGGATAGCCATTCCCTTCTTCAGGGTATCTTCCTGACCCAGGGATCGAACCTACATCTCCCGCATTGCTGGTAGATTCTTTACCAGCTGAGCCACGAGGGAAGCCCACTTCTATATTAGATGCATATATATTGATGAGTGTAAAATCTTCTTTTTGTATTGATCATTTTATAATTATGTAGTATCCTTCTTTATTTTTCTTCATAGCTTTTTCTTTAACATTTGTTTTGTCTAGTATTAGTATTGCAATTTCTCCTTTCTTGTCATTTCTGTTCTCATGAAATATCTTTCTCCAGCTCCTCACTTGAAATCCATATATGTCCCTTGCCCTAAAGTGGGTCTCTTGCAGGCAGGACTTTATAGGCTCTTATTTTTTACCCAGTCTGTCACTCTATGTCTTTTGATTGGAGCATTTAGTCCTTTGACATTTAAGGTAGCAACCCAATCCAGTATTCTTGCCTAGAGAATTCTACGGAAGAGGAACCTGGTGGACTATATAGTCCATGGTGTCACAAGAGTTGGACACAACTAAGTGACTAACACTTCCTCTTTCACTGATACATATATATTTATTGTCATTTCAAACCTTGTTTCTCAGTTGATTCTTTGTTTCATCTTTGTTCCTTTCTTTTTTTTTTTCTGCTTTTCTTTTTGTGGCTTGAAATTTTTCCTTTAATTTTATGCTTGTGCTCTCTTCGGTTTTTTGTGAATTTATTGTATATTTTTTATTTGTGGTTGCCCTGTTTCTCAAATATGTTAACCCCTTCCTATATGTGCTTGCTTTAGACTAATAGTCATATAGGCTCAAGCACATTCTAAAAAAAAAGAAAAAGAATCTGCGTTTTGTTATTCTTCTTCCCCACCTTTTATAATTTTGATGTTCCCTTTTATATCTTCAAGTTTATTCTTTTGCCATTCCTTGTGTTTATCATTGCTTTCACAAATAGTTTTTCCTCTTTTTGATCTGTATACTGGTTAATTTAAGTGATTTACTTTTCAATTTCTTCCTTCCTATTCCTTCTTGATTCTTTTCTATTCCGAGATGACCTTTAAATACTTCTCTTAGAAGTATTGTTTTAGTTTTTGTTTGTCTTAGAAATTCTTTATTTCTTCTCCTATTCTAAGTGATAATCTTATTAAGTAAGAGTATTCTAGGTTGCAGATTTCTCTCTTTCAAGATTTTGAATATATTTTGTTAGAGAAATATTTTATTGCAGCGTTTTGTTAATACATATTAAAGGAGAGAAAAGAAATAATCATCTTGATAGATTCAAAAAAATGTATTTGAATAAATTTAATCCTGAATGACCAAACAATCTTGAAAAAGAACAAAGCTGAAGGACTCACACTTTCTGATTTCAAAACTTACTACAAAGCTACAATAATCAAAATAGTGTGGCAGGGGCATACGATAGACGTAGAGACCTGTGGAATAAAACAGATAGACCAGATCAAACCCTCAAATATATGGACAAATGATTTTTAACAAGGCTGCCAAGAACATGCAATAGGGGAAGAACAGTCTTTTCAACAAATGGTGCTGGGAAAGCTAGATATCCATATGCAAAAGAATGAAGGTGAATCTTGCCTTAAACAATATACAATAGTCAACACAAATGTATCAAAGAGATAAATATCAAAGCTAAGAATATAAAACTCTTAGAAGAAAACAGAGGGGAAAGCCTTCATAATGTTGGATTTGGCAATGATTTCTTGAATATGACACCAAAAGTATAGGCAACAAAAGGAAAAAAAGATAGATAAATCAATTTTCATTTGAACTAAAAACTTTCATACATCAAATGATACTACAGCATGGAAGCATATACACTATTTGTAAAATATATAACTGATGGGAATTTGCTATTTGACTCAAGGAACTAAAACCGGGGCTCTGTAACAACCTAGAGGGTGGGAAGAGGCGGGAGGTGGGAGGGAAGTTAGAGAGAGAAGACACATGTATACCTGTGACTGACTCATGTTGATGTGTGGCCAAGGCCAACACAGTATTATAAAGCAATTTTCCTTCAATTAAAAATAAATAAGTAAAATAAAGATACTATTAAGTAACACAACTCCAAAATGGAAGAAAATATTTACAGATCATATATCTGGTAAGTGATTAAGATCTAAAATACATAAAGAGCTCTTAAAAAAATAAAATAAAATACATAAAGAACTCTTATAACTCAATAACAACAAAAAATTTAAGGCTTGAGTAGACAAAATACTTGAATAGACATTTCTCCAAAGAAAAATTACTAATGGCTAATAAGCACATGGAAAGATGTTCAACATCACTAATCATTAAAGAAATACAAATCAAAACGACAATGAGATATTACTTAACATCCATTAGGATGGCTATCATCAAAAAAAAAGAAAGAACAAACTTTGACAGGGATGTGGAGAAATTGAAACTCTTGCATATTGCTGGTGTGAATGTAGAATGGTGTATAAAACACCATGGGAAACAGTTTAGGAAAAAAGCTAAATATAGAATTATTGTATGAAAGGAAACACTCAAACAGACACTTATGCTCCAATGTTCACTGTAGCATTATTCACAATACAGATTTCCCCTGGCTATGCAAAACTAGAGTATCCCTACGAAACCTTTTGTAAGCAGAGAGAGCATAAAGCAAAGAAGCAATTGCTTTAGGAAACATCTTATTAACAAAATAAATCAAGATAAATCACAGAAACCTACAGACACAGCTCAAAGTTACAGCAGCTTGATGTTGATATGCCAAGTAGTTCCAGGGGAAGAAGCTTGGTGGCGTCACTCTCAATGCACAGGATGTATATTGCGTCTGTAAAAGTTCTTGCAAAACAAATGTTCAATACTATTTTTGCTTTTTGCCTTTATTCACAAATGCAAAAATCATCTTTGAATTTCTTTCAGTTAGCGAAAACAGGTACTAATGTAGGTCTTTCACAGAAACAAAGTGGATCTTTCAAAAGCAGGGGATATGAAAAAATATCCATAAGCAGATGAATAAATGAAAAAATGTAGTATATATGTTACAGGGAAGAATGGACTCCATGTTGGATTTGTTTGTTTTTTTTCTTTGTTTTCCATTGCTTTTGTTCACTGAAAGGATACTGTACATACAGAATGACCTGTCTCAGAGAACCCTGCCCCTCTGCTTGAATGTCAAACCAAAATGTCTATGTTCAGGACCCTGTCCACCTGTGGATGGCTACAGGAAGGAAGAAATTAACACACCTCCTCCCAAGGCTAGCCATTCCAGGAAATATCTGTAAGATTAATGGCCTTTTTAATTTTATCTCCTCACCTCTCCCACTCTCTGATCTATAAAAAAGCCTGGCATCCAGACCCCAATAAAATGGCTATTTTGAGACTTTAGTCTGCCCCTCTCTCATTCAGCTGGCTTTCCAAATAAAGTTGTATTCCTTGTTTCAACATCTTGTCTCTTGATTAATTGACCTGTTGTTTGACAAGTAGAGTGATGGAATATTATTCAGCCATAAAAAATAGAACAAAATTCTGATACATGCTCCAACATGGATGAATCTTAAAGTCTTAAAATCTTAATCTATGCAAGAAAGAAAATTCATAGAAATGGAACATAGATTAGAGGTTGGTAGAGGTTGAAGGACAAGGTAAGCAAGGAATCATTGCTTAACAGTTCCAGAGATTCAGTCTGGAGTAACGAAATATTCTGCACCCAGTTCCAATGTTGATGGGGCAGGGGTTGGGGGGAGGGTTCACACCAATAAGGAATTCTCCCATACTAATGGTGAGTGGTGAGCAGCCGAGAGGAGATACCCCATGTCCAAGGTCAGAGAAACCCCAGTAAGATGGTAGGCCCTGGGAGAGGGCATCAGAGGACAGACAGACTGAAACTACAGTCACAGAAAAGTAACGAATCTAAACACATGAACAAGAACCTTGTCTAACTCAATGAAACTATGAGCCATGCAGTGTAGGGCACCCAAGACGGACGGATCATGGTAGAGAGTTCTGACAAAATGAGATCCACTGGAGAAAGGAATGGCAAACCACTTCAGTATTTTTGCCTTGAGAACCCCATGAACAGTGTGAAAAGGCAAAAAGATAGGACACTGAAAGATGAACTCCCCAGGTCAGTAGGTGCCCTATATGCTCCTGAAGATCAGTGGAGAAAAAACTCCAGAGAGAATGAGGAGACAGAGCCAAAGCAAAAACAACACTCAGTTGTGGATGTGACTAGAGATGGAAGCAAAGTCCAATGCTGTAAAGAGCAATATTGCATAGGAACCTGGAATGTTAGGTCCTTGAATCAAGACAAATTGGAAGTGGTCAAACACTTCCACTTCCATCTCCAGTGGAGATGGCAAGAAATCGATATTTTAGGAATCAATGAACTATAATGGGCTGGAATGAGTGAATTTAACTCAGATTACCATTATATCTACTACTGTGGGCAAAAATCCCTTAGAAGAAATGGAGTAGCCATCATAGTCAACAAAAGGGTCTGAAATGCAGTACTTGGATGCAATCTCAAAAATGACAGAATAGGCTGATTCATGTCAATGAACGACAAAACCCACTGTAATGTTGCGAAGTAATTAGCCTCCAACTAATAAAAATAATTGAAAAAAAAAAAGAAAAAAAAATGACAGAATGATCTCTGTTCATTTTCAAGGCAAACCATTCAATATCATGGTAATCCAAGTATATTACCTGCCCAGTAACACTGAAGAAGATGAAGTTGAACAGTTCTAAGAAGACCTACAAGGCCTTTTAGAACGAACACACAACAAAGATGTCCTTTTCATTATAGGGGACTGGTATGCAAAAGTAGGAAGTCAAGAAACACCTTGAGTAACAGGCAAATTTGGCCTTGGAGTACGGAATGAAGCAGGGCAAAGGCCAGGAGAACACACTGGTCATAGCAAACACCCTCTTCCAACAACACAAGAGAAGACTCTACACATGGACATCACCAGATGGTCAACACGAAAATCAGATTGATTATATTCTTTGCAGCCAAAGATGGGGAAACTCTATACAATCAGCAAAAACAAGACTGGGACTGACTGTGGCTCAGGTCATGAACTCCTTATTACCAAATTCAGACTTAAATGGAATAAAGTGGGAAAACCACTAGACCATTCAGGTGTGACCTAAATCAAATCTCTTACAATCATACAGTGGAAGTGAAAAATAGATTTAAGGGACTAGATCTGATAGACAGAGTGCTTGATGAACTATGGATGGAGGTTCATGACATTGTACAGCAGACAGGGATCAAGACCATCCCCAAGAAAAAGAAAAGCAAAAAAGCAAAATGGCTGTCTGAGGAGGCCTTACAAATAGCTGTGAAAAGAAGAGAAGCGAAAAGCAAAGGAGAAAAGGAAAGATATTCCTATTTGAATGCAGAGTTCCAAAGAATAGCAAGGAGAGATAAGAAAGCCTTCCTCAGTGATCAGTGTAAAGAAATAGAGGAAAACAACAGAATGGAAATGACTAGAGATCTCTTCAAGAAAACTAGAGATACCAAGGGAACATTTCATGCAAAGATGGGCTCAATAAAGGACAGAAATAGTATGGACCTAACAGAAACAGAAGATATTAAGAAGAGGGGGCAAAAATACACAGAAGAACTGTACAAAAAAGATCTTCAAGACCCAGATAATCACAATGGTGTGATCACTCCCACTCACCTAGAGCCAGACATCCTGGAATGTGAAGTCAAGTGGGCCTTAGAAAGCATCACTATGAACAAAGCTAGTGGAGGTGATGGAATTCCAGTTGAGCTACTTCAAATCCTGAAAGATTATGCTGTGAAGGTGCTGCACTCAATATGCCAGCAAATTTGGAAAATTCAGCAGTGGCCACAGGACTGGAAAAGGTCAATTTTCATCCCAATCCCAAAGAAAGTCAATGCCAAAGAATGCTCAAACTACCACACAATTGCACTCATCTCACACACTAGTAAATTAATGCTCAAAATTCTCCAAGCCAGGCTTCAACAATACGTGAACCATGAAATTCCAGAAGTTCAAGCTGGTTTTAGAAAAGGCAGAGGAACCAGAGATCAAATTGCCAACATCTGATGGATCATTAAAAAAGCAATAGAGTTCCAGAAAAATATCTATTTCTGCTTTATTGACTATGCCAAAGCCTTTGACTGTGTGGATCACAACGAACTGTGGAAAATTCTTTAAGAGATGGGAATACCAGACCACCTGACCTGCCTCTTGAGCAATCTGTATGCAGATCAAGAAGCAATAGTTAGAACTGGACATGGAACAATAGACTGGTTCCAAATAGGAAAAGGAGTACTTCAAGGCTATATATTGTTACCATGCTTATTTAACTTATATGCAGAGTACATCATGAGAAACAGTGGACTGGATGAAGCACAAGCTGGAATCAAGATTGCCGGGAGAAATATCAATAACCTCAGATATGCAGATGATACCACCCTTATGGCAGAAAGTGAAGAAGAACTAAAGAGCCTCTTGATGAAAGTGAAAGAGGAGAGTGAAAAAGTTGGCTTAAAGCTCAACATTCAGAAAACTAAGATCATGGCATCCAGTCCCATCACTTCTTGGCAAATAGATGGGGAAACAGTGGCAGACTTTATTTTGGGGGGCTCCAAAGTCACTGCAGATGGTGACTGCAGCCATGAAATTAAAAGACGCTTACTCCTTGGAAGGAAAGTTATGATCAACCTAGACAGCATATTAAAAAGCAGAGACATTACTTTGCCAACAAAGATCCATCTAGTCAAAGTTTTTCCAGCAGTCATGTATTGATGTGAGAGTTGGGCTATAAAGAAAGCTGAGCACCAAAGAATTGATGCTTTTGAACTATGATGTTGGAGAAGACTTTTGTGAGTCCCCTGGACTGCAAGGAGATCCAACCAGTTCATCCTAAAGGAAATCAGTCCTGAGTGTTCATTGGAAGGACTGATGTTGAAGCTGAAACTCCAATACTTTGGCCACCAGGTTCAAAGATCTGACTCACTGGAAAAGACCCTGATGCTGGGAAAGATTGAAGGTGGAGGAGAAGGGGATGATAGACGATGAGACAGTTGGATGGCATCACCGACTCAGTGGAGTTGAGTTTGAGTAAACTCCAGGAGTTGGTGATGGACAGTAAGGCCTGGCGTGCTGCAGTCCATGGAGTCTCAAAGAGTCGGACACGACTGAGCGACTGAACTGAACTGAATGGAGAATTCCATTAGTGGTAGCCTATAATACAACCCAATTTGGACACTCTCTGCCTAGAAATAACATCAGGTTCCGTAGGTTAAGGGTTTGTTACTGAACCAAACTTCAGTCCACTCGCCTATGCAAAGTAAACCAGCCTACTGATACTGGGCTATGCTGAAGGAAAGTACAGTGTTTTTTGTAGCTGCCAAACAAAGAGTGCAGACAACTGATGCTCAGAAAACCTGAAGTCCCTCATGGCTCTCAGGGAACCTTTTTAAAGGGCAGAGTGATGGAAGGGATTCACAGGTTGTATGATCACCTCATGCACAATTCTGACTGGTTAATGGTGAATAATAGGGTGTCACCAGTGTTAACATCGTAAGTCCTCAGACTCCAGCCAGTCTGGGGGCTCATTGTCATTATCTAGTTAGCTTCTTCAGTTTGGTGAGGGTTTTAGTATCTGTCACACAACTGGGGAATGTGCATCAGACACTATCTATGTCCTTCAGGGAAGAGCTCAACATTCTGTGACTGCTTTGTGGCTGATTCGGTTTGATTCATTACCAGTTTTCCTGGCCCAAATCTTTGTTGTTGTTGTTACTTCATATTCACATCAATTCAATCAATTCTTGAGCTCATCTTTTGTGACTCAGGGGAGACCTTGGAGAATTAAACTTTTCTACAAAAAAAGAGGCAGGCAGAAGCCATGGGATGGGAGGGTGAGTCTGGGGAAGGCTCCATAGGGTCCTGCTTGGTTACAGGTTCAGTCCCACAAGACTGCCCCCACCCCACACCACCACCTCAGATGCCAGTCACAAGTGCAGGGTGTCACTTGGGCTTTTGACCTACCAGCTACATATCAGAGTTTCCAATGAACACTTCCTCAGGCTTTGGCCACCTGATGCAAAGAGTCAATTCATCAGGAAAGACCTTGATGCTGGAAAAACTTGAGGGCAGGAGGAAAAGGGGTTGACAGAGGATGAGATGGTTAGATGGCATCTCTGACTCAATGGACATGAGTTTGGGCAAACTCCAGAAAATACTGAAGGACAGGGAAGCCTAGAGTGCTCTAGTCCATGGGGTCACACAGGCTCGGATATGACTTAATGACTGAACAACAAAAGTGATTTCAGAAATTGAAGACAAGGGATCAAATAGTATAGCAAAAGATGTTTGCATTATTCTAATAGCTCAGGAAATTCTGAAGATTTTGAGAGCTGTGAGCCAGGAATTGTGGACCAAGACCGAATATATGTGAAATAGATATATCTCACATATATTTGGTCATCTGAATGATACAGTTGAATCACAATATTGAAGGCAATTAAACATTTTGGAAATGTATAATGTTGGAAGTTGCAAAACACGTTTTTGTTTTTTTTTTTTTATGTTACTGAGACAGTTAAAACAGTAAGTTTTGGATTACATAACCACAATATACAATCTAGGTTGAATCGACTTAAAAAAATGCAGAACATGAGAGTTGCAAGTTAAGTTTTATTTGTTGCAAAAATGAGGACTGCAGCCCAGGAGACAGCACCTCAGATAGCTCTGAGAAACTGTTCCAAAGAGGCAGGGGAAGAAGGTATGCATGTGGTTTCGGTGAAGGAGAAATACATGCAATCAAGCATGTATTTTCCCAGAAGGTTTCTGCTAGTCTGGTGAAACTTTCTGCTAACTGGATTTGTCAATCCAATGAGTCAGTCCAAAATCCTGGATTGACATCAAGGAACAGTTGTCACCAGGAAGGATTTTAGTGTTTTTCTAGATATAAGGAGATACAAGAATCGGGCTCATAAAACTGACTCCTGAAAATATCTAACTGTTAGAGTAAACTCGCTGACTGAAACCACCCACCCTGGCCAGGCACCATAGTAACCATTTGCATGAGTTATTTTACAACAGGAGGTCTTGGCAAGGAATACAGAACTAGTAAGCCACCACCAACCAGAAGAGTTTGGCAAAGGTCAAAGGAGATGCCATGTGTCCCACCACCTCCCAGAATCCTTCTCACTGACATCCTTCTTGGCCGCATAACATGTGTGCCACCAGGATGGACCCTGAATCAGACTGATTGGCTAGAAACAACCCAGAAACTCACCCCATCACCATAAAACCCAGGACTGCAAACCACATGGCAGAGCTGTCCTCTCAGGTCCCCTCACCCTCCTGCTCTCTGCCTGGGTACCACTTCCCAATAAAGACTCCTTTGTCAGCACATGTGTCTCCTCAGACAGTTCATTTCTGAGTGTTAGGCAAGAGTCCACTTTCAAGCCCTGGAAGGGGTCCCCCTTCTTGCAACCTAACTATTTGAAGACCTGTCCTGCCAGTTTTTCCCAGAACACAGAAGTGCCTCATTTTTGCTCCCCATCCTGAACTTCTTTCAGGAGCTGTTGAAGACCAGCAGCTGCAGCAACACATGATTTAACCATTGTAAAGGAAGACAGCAAGTGCCCATGGCAAGTGCCAATTTGTAGTGGACAGTTGTTTTACCACGATTAAAAAAAAATCAAAACAAAAGAAAAAAGGATATAGATAGTAAGAAATGGAGTATTTCCTGCCATATCAATAAACAAGAATGTCACAGTCATCAGTGATTCCAGTCCTCCAGGGCAACCATAAAAGAGAAGAATACCTGAGATCCAACAGCTATCATGCTGCCTCCACTCACTTCAAGGAACCAAGGATGTAAAAAAATGCAGGATGCTGGCCCCAGGTAGCTGAGATGCATATGAATGGAATGATTTCTATAAGCCCAGACTCTTGCATATTCCATACATAGAAAAGTGCTAAATTCTTTAACTTGAGATATTTCTTTATTTAACAGTAATCTTTTGATGTTCGAACTACCTGCCCCTTGATGTAAACTTCTGTATAGCCTAATTCCTCCCCACCACCTCCTCAGAACAGCTCTCTCGGGGTTTCTTGAGATGCTGTCTCCCAGGTCTGAAGTCCTAAAAATTTCTGCCAAATAAAACATAACTCTCAACTTTTAGGTTGTAACTCTTTTTTAAGTTGACAGTAGTGAAGGTTCCAATTCACATCACACATGATTTTTGCACTTAGCTCAGAAAAAAGTAAACAAATTTACAAAATAAGATTGGGACTTTTAGTGTGGGGGAAGAAGGTCTTGCCACGCCTCTGAGAGGAAACAGGCAGTGTCGATAAGAAGCACTTTCAGTTTATGAGAGAATGGCAAGAACGCTGACAGTCTTGAAGCCTCCAACACCATTCTCCACTGCTAAGAGCATGATACGGCTGATCCAGTCTCTCACGCTTGTCTCCTTCCTTGGCCCAGGTAAATGCTGAAGTATACCCATGTAGTCATGTTTGACTCCTGGTTTTGTGCAGTTTGCTCGATCTAAATCACCTACATGTAGGTGTCTGTCTGTATCTCTACTAAGGGATCTGGTGGGGCTCACAGAGATGCCTGATAAACTGTCATTGCTTCTCAACTTAAAAGCTTACAGCCTGAGATCATTTAGAGTTAACAGCTTGAACTGTGTCTTCATTTAAATGAATTATATGACGGGGCATGGGAAATGAGCTTTTCTAAGACACGACGGGGGTCTACAACCAGCATGTTGTGGTATAAAGAGAGCTAAGGTTAAGAAAAGAAGCCTTCTCACCAGAGTAGCTACTATCTTACTGTGGGATCACAAGTAGGCGACATGTTCCTTCTTAGCCTCATTGAAAATATTGAAAATCTATGGTTCTGCTTAGCTGAAATTTCCGAACCCAACTAAAACACTTGAGATAGTGTTCTCGGTTTTTGCATACTTTGAAAAAACTACTCTCCAGCTTTCCTCTCCTTTGATGCAAATCAGGGACTAGCTAGACCAGCAATACCTAATCTGCCAGACAGGAATTCTCAGATCCTACATGCCTCTCATCCCCTGCTGTCCATTATGTGTAAAACTTGAAGGTTCATGTCAGGTTTTGGGGAAACACAAGTGGTCCGCTGGGGCCAAAGTGCAGGAAGGGGCAGGAGACAAGACAAGAAAGCTATCCCAGAACTAGCCCAGGGTAGCAGGTAAAACTAGTTACTATTCACTGTGGGCTCGTACTGTTCCAGGCACTGGGTCAAATGCTATACTGACATCATAGACGTAACGTTTTTGACAGTTCTAGGAGCCTGTGCTATTATTATCCCCTTTTGAAATAACTTGCACAGACTTCATTAGCCAGTAGGTGGCAAGGTCTTGTGATAGTTCTGAGGAACAGTGATGGTTGAATCAAAATGGCAGCAGCACAAAAGAAAGGACAGAAGCAAGAATCGCCACAGATGTAGAATTAGCTAATTACCTGGCAATGGGAATGAGGGTGGCAGGGAATTCATTGTCATCCAATAAGCAATCATTGAGCACCTACTGGATGCCTGGCACTGTTCTAGGGTCTGAGTGCACACCATGAATGAAGCAGAAAAACATTTCTGTCCTCACAGAGTTAACATTTAGC
This sequence comes from Dama dama, assembly GCF_033118175.1. NCBI lineage: Eukaryota > Metazoa > Chordata > Mammalia > Artiodactyla > Cervidae > Dama > Dama dama. The sequence continues at coordinate 10,824,058 of NC_083700.1, forward strand.
AGAGGAAACAAACTGTAAACAAAATAAACAGGTGAAACAAAATAAATAAGTATATTGGATAGTGATAAAAGACAAGGAGGAAATAAATCAAGCAAAGAAAGGAGAAATTAAATATTGGGAGCAGTGACATTTCAGACAGAACAGCCAGAAAGTTTACAAAGTCGAGAGGGGGGAGGGAGCAGCCATGATGAGAAGATGATTTCAACTTTGGACCTACTAATTTTAAGATGTTAGTGTGATATTCGTGAGAAGATTTCCTGGAAGTAGCTGGAATTTTAGGACCAGAGGTAGAGCTGAGGCTGGAGGCTTTGAACTCACAGCATAGAAATAATAAATAAAGCTAAGGAGAAAATTGTAAGGAGGACAGAAACTTGGGGAATATGTACAAGAGCAGAAAGAGAAAAAAATTATGCATTCAAGAGCTACTCCCTGCCCAGGAGCCATGGAGGCAAAGACAAGAGATCCCTGTCTTTGCCTCCTTGCAAAATTGAACTCATCTCTAGAATTCAATATTCTGATTGTCCTCAGGTTAAAATTCCCATTTTTCTCCCCATTCCCATGAATATTTCTCATAAGGACCCTATGAAATATACACTATTCCTATCCCCACTTTAAGGAAGAGGAATGAGGCATACAACGCTTGAATAATTTGCTTAATGTCACACTGTTGTGGGGGAAGTGAGGCTGATATAGGAAATGAAATATACTTGAATGTGTTTGCAGGTGTTCTGAGGTCCAGGAAGAAAGCAGTAATTTGTGGGGTTATAATTTAGGGAGACTGGCTCCAGAGTCTATTCATAACCATTTTACTATGCTGCATAGTTTACAAACAGCTATATGTTCACATAAATGTATTTGTAATTATAAACTGTGATACTAAGAAGATAATAAGCAGGGTATTGATGCTGAAAACTTGGCCCCTGTGCATTGCTGCTGAATCAAATCTCAGAGACAGAGTTTTGGGTGAAGTAGAAAAGAATAGTTTTATTGGTTTGCCAGGAAAAGGGAGACACAGCAGGCTTCTGCTCTCAAAAACCATGTGTTCCAACCTGGGAGGATTTGGCGAGGAGTTTTATAGCAACCATTCAAGGGTAGGGTTGCTAATAAGATTAGGGTGTGTGCAGGGCCTGTACTATTTTAATCTCTTCTCAGATAATTTGATGAGTTTCTATGGTTCCTTTAATCTGGCCTGAGGTGGTCTTCTAGAAGAGAGTCTCTAGTTCCTTTAATCTGGAATGAAGAGTGCTGGCATCTTCCATTTGTTGGGAGTGTTAGTTCTATTAGTATAAAGAGCTCAAAGATATTGTTGTGCATGCTTAAGGCAGAACCAGGACCCTTCCCCAAGGCTGCACCATTGTTTTTACTGCTCCTCCCTTGTGTCTGCATCCCTTCCCTTTCCAAATTAGCAATTGTTATAATCTGCCCTTAGGAACTCAGGGAAGGTCATTAAAGTGAAAGTGAAGTTGCTCAGTCTGGAGTGGGTTGCCATTTCCTTCTCCAGGAGATCTTCCCGACCCAAGGATTGAACCCAGGTCTCCCGCATTGTAGGCAGACGCTTTACCGTCTGAGCCACCAGGGAAGATGTGAAGGTCATGAATGCTGGAGTCTATTCCCTACAAGCAAGGTATGCAGGACAGAAAGGCTTCGGTGTCCATGAGCCCCACAGGGTCCTGCTTGGTTTCAGGACCATGGGATAGAAAAACTAGAGGACCTGCTTTAGATGGAGGTGGTGTGGAAAGGATTTTCTGGAAAGCATCTCAACTGATATCTAAAGAGAAGTCAAACAAGGGAGGAGTCTAATGAAGAAGCTTTCAAAGCAGTGGACATTACATGTGCAAAGGCCCTGGTGCAGGGAAGAGTTTAGAATGATTAAGGAAGGGAAAGAAAACCACTGTGAGAAGAGTATGGTACAAATAAAATCAATCTTGAAGCAAGCATGAAGGAAGATGACTCATGCTAGCCTACATTCTTTCAAGGGGCCAGACACCATAACTTGCTCCTTTTAGGAAATTTAGCTGTAAAGATAAACCGTGTTAAGAAATAATTCCAATAGATATAATTGAGATCAAACATCATCATGCCCTGGAGAAAATGAATCTCACTTGCTTCTACATTTAATTCTTTCTAGGTAGGAACTTATTAAGTGTTAATATGCATACAAAGTATTAGGGGATCTTATTATAATGCTGATCCTGGAAAGGAGACTAAGTCTCTGCATTTATGACAAGTTCCCAAGCAACACCAGTGCTGTTCCATGGACCACACATGAGACTTTAGCCACAGTGGGGATGGAAGGATGGAGAAACAAGAACTAGTTCTTTGAGTGTGTTTGCAAGAAGCAGATACAGGAATTCTGATGTTCAAGAGATAACAGTAGTAGGAAATATATGTTACAACCAATACACATGGGCCAACCATTGATTCTGAGGTTTTGAGCCAAAAACTTTGCAGGTTTTTCTGCTCAGAGACTATAATTCAATGACTTCCCTTCCCCTGAGCAACATTATCTACTTCTTACCAACCATCCGCACCTATCAGTGTTCATTGTTGCTCACGACAGGCAGAGAGTTGTTTTACATTTTGTGATTATCATCAAGAACAGCTGGGTCTTTCCACCTCTCAGAGTCTGCAGCCAGTGCCCACTGGACTGCCAGCCTTTCACACCTCCCAGTGTTCGGCCTCACTCCAGATCCAGCCTCAGTTGGGTCTCCATGCACAGACTGTTGTCCTTCTCCCTTTTTTTTTTTTTTCTCATTAAGATGCAATTCACAAAACATAAAATAATAATATTAAAGTGTACAAATTCAGTGACATTTAGTGAATTCACAGCATTGGGCAACTACCACTTCTATTGCTCCAGAACATTTCATCACCCCAAAAGAAAACCTTGTACTCATTAAGCAATCCCTTCTCATTTCTCTCCCCAACTATCCCCCTTCAAACATTTATCTGCTTTCTGTCTCAATAAGTTCACCTATTCTGGATATTTCATATAAATGAAATCATGTAATCTGTGAATTTTTATGTCTAACTTCTTTCTCTTGGTAAAATGTATTCAAGGTTTATTCCTATTTTATCATGTAGCGATACTTCATTCCTTTTTATTGCTGAATGATATTCCATTGTATGTGTGTACCATAACTTATTTATCCACACACCTACTCATCTGTGCTGTTTCCAGCTTTTGGCTTTTTCAAATAGTTATATTATGATGACTTTTGTACAAGTTTTTGTTTTCAGTTCTTCTGGGGATGAAACTGCTGGATCATATGATAATGCTGTACTTAATTTTTTGAGGGATCACTAAATAATTTTTCCACAGTGGCTGTACCAGTTTGCATTCCCACCAGCAATGTGTTCTAATTTCTCCACATCCTTACCAACACTTATTTTCCAATTATTTTTATTGTTGTTATTATTATTAGTCACCATCTTAGTGGATGTAAAGACATTTCATAGAGATTTTGATTTGCATTTCCCTCACAATTAATGATATTGAGCATCTTTTCGTGTGCTTATTGGCTATTCATATATTTTCTACCCTCCTTCTGAATGTGTTTCATGCTGAGCTGAAACAGCCCACTATATCTCTCTTTAGATAGGCCTGAGCCAGTCCCCTAGCTTACATGACCCAAAGTTTCTCTGACATTTTTTCAGAATCAGCTCAGTCTTACCTGCTTTCTTTATTCCTTCTCATTTCTCAGAAATACTCCATTTTTCTTCCTACATTCAAAAAAAATCATTCAGATAATCTTTTAAGACACTTCACATTCTAATCTCAACCTATGCGGTATTCCAGTTTCCCTGGGCCAGATTCTGAGGGCTTAATGAGCTGATGAAGAAACTACTCATGTTCCCAGAGTGAGTGAAACTTGTAAACAAACATACCCCAAATTTCTGCTGACTCAACATCCACACCAGAGGATGAGCAAGACCTCAGCACCAACCCCATGCTCCAAGTGGCCCCCAGTGACTAATAAGAGAACTTCCCATGGATCCCCAAAGCAGCCTTCTGTTGCAGTCATGAGGCATCTTCCCAATTCTTAGCCTCTTCTGTTTCTAGTCCTAATTAAATCTGCTATCAGCTGAACCACTTAGGGGAGACCTCAATGTTCTGCAGAGAACATCAATGTTCATGCCAAGGATACAGAACTAGGACATTCCCAAAGTATCAGTGCTGATTCCAGGTAGAGTAGAGAAAAATACCTTCTTGTGCTCTCTCGGCCATACTCCATCATCTGGACCCCCAAACAGTTCTCCTTCAGTCCAAGTCTTTCAGAGGAGCTTTTGAACTTTTTCAAAAGTAATTTTGATCTTTTTCAAAAGCAGTTTCTGACCTTCACCTTCCTTAAGCACAGCGGTTTAAATCTTATTCTTAGACCTGCAGGGAACTACTCCTACCAACCCCTTCTCCTCCTACACCTTTTCCTCTTCTCCCACTACAAACTGCTTTCTACTCTCCTGGACTGATGCAAAACCCCACAAATATAAGCAATTTGAACTTACCCTTAGAGGATAAATAGGAGCTCACCCGAGGGGAAAATGTGGGCAAGGTGTTTCAGTCAAAGGGAACAGCAGAGCAAATAAAGAGCTGGGCATTCTTGAAATAATCAAGCAGTGAAGGACCTCTTGTTTTTATTCAAAGCCGTGCTACAATGGTATCTTCCCTGTGATGTGTTTCCTGACAACCTCCAACCCTTCCTGCCCCATCATTTTCACTATTTGCACTCCCATAGAGCATATACCTCTTATCAACTCAACATTTATTGGGCTCAAAATTGTGCTAAAAGCTAGGGTTGCAGAGATAATAAGCATAATCCCTACACTCAAGAGTATGGAAAATAGAGGAAAGCAACCTTGTAATTATGGCTAAGAGAAAGAAACACTTGATACTGAGCGTGCAGGGTGAAATCAGTGATGGGAGGGCAGTACGGAAGCAAACTCTATCCTAGGTCGATGCCTAACTCGCCACACCATAGCTGCATGTTTACCGGTCAGGCTTCTCTACCACAAAGTGAGCCCAGAGGACAGACAGGGTCTTATTCATATTTGTATTCACAGTCATCAGCCAAGAAACTGGTATATGAAAGGAATCTAATAAATATGCTCTCAATGCCATGATTTCTAAGACTTTTACTCACTGAATTGGCATGGAAGTGAAAGCGAAAGTGAAGTCGTGTCCGACTGTTTGCAACCCCATGGACTGTAGCCTACCAGGCTCCTCCGTCCATGGGATTTTCCAGGCAAGAGTACTAGAGTGGGTTGCCATTTCCTTCTCCAGAATATTTATTTTTATTTATTTATTTAGTTGTGACATGTTGTATCTAGTTCCCCAACCAGGGATCAAACCCAGGGCCCCAGCATTGAGAGCTCAGTCTTAGGCACTGGACCACCAGGGGAGTCAAGTGAAAGTGAAAGTCGCTCTGTTGGGTCCGACTCTTTGCAATCCCATGGACTATGGAATTCTCCAGGCCAGAATACTGGAGTGGGTGGCCTTTCCCTTCTCCAGGGGATCTTCCCAATCCAGAGATCGAACCCAGGTCTCCCACATTGCAGGCAGATTCTTTACCAGCTAAGCCATAAGGGAAGTTCGAATTGGCATCAAGCTGAGCAAATAGTAAAATGATTGCTAAATAAATGAAGGATTTCAATCTGTAAAAACAAAGGAAGCTTAAAAGTCTGTACTAGACAAAGAAGAACAGTTCCTAAAGAGTCCTGGGGCCACAGGATATGCCAAGATTCTCTACAAAGAGGAACTGGACCTAAACATCCTGGCACAGAAACTCCAAGATGAGGAGTGGTGACGCACTCATTCACTTAACAGGATTCATTCTCGTTCTCAGTCATGTCTGACTCTGCAACCCCATGGGCTGCAGACTTCCAGGTGCATCTGTTAGTGGGATTTCTCAGGCAAGAATGCTGGAATGGATTGCCATGCCTTCCTCTAGGGAATCTTCCCAACCCAGGGACTGAACCCACATCTCCTGCATCCCTTGCATTGCAGGCAGATTCTTTTCCCTGAACCACCAGGGCCTACTAGGTGCCAAGCACTGTTCAAGAGCATCCACCACAGTGAACAAGCCAGATAAAAATCCTTGCTTTCATGGAGCTTATGTTCTAGTGGAAGGGGAAAAGAGCAGTAAAACAAATATGCGAGTTACAAAGTGTGGTAGACAATAATACAGAGAAAAACAAATTCAAAGGCAGTGAGTGTACAGCAGTGAGGACTGGTGGTGCGGAAAGTGTGGTTATAGAAGACCTCCTTGAGAGGGCAAGTTTGAGTTAAAGCCCTTATATAGATGAAAGAGGGAGCCATGTGGACACCTGGGGGAAAGGCATTCCAGACAGAGGCAATTACAAGTGTACAACCCTGGCCTTTCAAGGAAGAACCAGGCCAGCATAATGTGAGCTGGGAAGGGAAGAAGGTGGAGAGTTATAAGAAATTATGCCAAAGAGAAAAAGAATCAGATCATTCTGTCCCTCATAGAAAGATGTCGCTCAGTCATGTCCGACTCTTTGTGACCCCATGGACTGTAGCCTGCCAGGCTCCTCCGTCCATGGGATTTTCCAGGCAAGAGTACTGGAGTGGGTTGCCATTTCCCTCTCTAGGGGATCTTCCTGACCCAGGGATCGAACCCAGGTCTTCCACACTGCAGGCAGACTCTTTACCATCTGAGCCACCAGGGAAGCCCTTGTCCCGCATAGGCCATTGCAATTATTTTGTTTTGCTTTTTGTTGTTTAACCTCTTTTACTGAAATAGAGAAAACTGCAAATCCTAAGTGTCAGCTCAATGAATAATCATAAAATGAACAAATCTGTGTATCCAGACGTAGGTTAAGAAATGGCACATAACCAGCAGGCCAGAAAACCCCCGCTATGCTCCCTCCTACTAGCTCTCCCTCCCTCCTCCTCAAAGGTAACCCTATCCCAGCTTTTAAAAGAATAGACTTATTTTGCTTGTTTTTAAAATTTAAATAAATGGAAGCATGTCACTGTATTCTATTTGTATCTGAATTTTCCTTTTTCACTCAAGATTTTCTTTGTGGTATTCGTGCATGTGATTCCAAGATGGAAGAAGGGTCAAATGACAAACAACAGCATGTTACAATGCTGATGGAAAAATGTAGTAAGGGGTGAAGTTTATGGCAGTGTTTATGTGACAGGCATGCATATGACAATTTGAGAGAGGAAGTGTGAGCTCACCCAGAAGTTGAGCACAAAATTCCTAAGAGACATTTCCTCCCCTACTCAGATTCTCTCCTGAGAACTAAGGGGTCTTAAGAAACTTGAGGTTGTGATAACAGTTGTTACTGTTGAGTCTCTAAATCACACCCAACTCTGCGACCTTATGGACTGCAGCACGCCAGGCTTCCCTATCCTTCACTATCTCCCAGAGCTTTCTTAAACCCATATTCATTGTGTTGATGATGCCATCCAACCATCTCATCCTCTGTTGCCCCCATCTCCTCCTGCTATCAATCTTTCCAGCATCAGGGTCTTTTCCAATGAGTTGGCTCTTCGCATCAGGTGGTCAAAGTATTGGAGCTTCAGCTTCAACATCAGTCCTTCCAATGAATATTCAGGGTTGACTCCCTTTAGGATGAACTAGTTTGATCTCCTTGCCTGTCCAAGGGACTCTCAGGAGTCTTCTCAAAAGTATCCATTATTCAAAAGTATCGATTTTTCAGCACTCAACCTGCTTTATGGTCCAATTCTCACATCCGTACATGACTACTGGAAAAACCATAGCCCTGACTATAAGGACCTTCGTCAGCAAAGTGATGTTTCTGCTTTTTAATATGCTTTCTAGGTTTGTCATAGCTTTTCTTCCAAGGAGCAAGCATCTTTTAACTTCATGGCTGCAGTAAGTCTGTGCAGTGATTTTGGAGTCCAAGAAAATAAAATCTGTCACTGCTTCCACTTTTTCCCCATCTATTTGCCATGAAGTGATGGGAGCAGATGCCATGATCTTAGCTCTTTTTTTTAATGTTGAGCTTCAAGCCAGCTTTTTCACTCTCCTCTTTCACTCTCATCAAGAGGCTCTTTAGTTCCTCTTCACTTTCTGCCATTAGAGTGGTATCAGCTGCATATCTGAGGTTGCTGATATTTTTCTGGGCAATCTTGATTCCAGGTTGTAATTCCTCCACCCTGGCATTTCATATGATGTAGTCTGCATATAAGTTAAGTAATTAGGGTGACAATATACAGGCTTGACATATTTCTTCCCCAATTTTGTCCAGTCTGTTGTTCTATGTCCAGTTTTACCTGTTGCATCTTGTCTTGCATATAACTTTCTCAGGAGACAGATAAGGTGGTCTGATATTCCCATCTCTTTAAGAATTTTCCACAGTTTGTTGTGATCCACATAGCCAAAGTCTTTAGCGTAGTCAATGAATCAGAAGTAGATGTTTTTCTGGCATTCTCTTGCTTTCTCTGTGATCCAGCAGATGTTGGCAGTTCAATCTCTGGTTCTTCTACCTTTTCTAAATCCAGCTTGAACACCTGGAAGTTCTCAGTTCACATATTGCTGAATCCTAGTGGTAGTGGTTACTTATTCATTGATTCACTCAAACATTTCCAGATCCTACTTTGAATCAGGCTCTGTGCTCAGATATAAAGATAATTAAGATAACTATTAAATAAGATGATTAAGTTAACAAGAGAACAGAGGGCTACAAAATAGTATAATAAGTGCTAGGAATTTGGCAAAAGATGTTAAGGAAGAATCTTCTTTAAAAATGATTGCAACCATTTCACCTTTTTTGCTCAAACATTAATGGCTCTGAGATCGGCTCATGAGAGTGTAGCCATTACATGTTACTTTGAAGTTATATGTATTAATTTTATACTTATCGGTTTTTATCTTCTCAACTCCTAGACAATTATCTTTTGGGAGCAGAAAAGATATCTTCTGGTATCATGCAAGGAGCAGAAAACATTGTCAAAGGAGTTGGATCTGAATCCCAACTCTGTTATTCTTTAGCTGGATAACCTTAGGAAAATTAGCTAACTACTCTGTGCCTCAGATCCTTTTCTGTAAATGGATATGATAATATTCATCCTGCCTGTCAGAATTGTTGTCAGCATCAGGTGAAATAATGTATAAGAGCTGTAAATTCCTGTTATTAGTCCTTTAAATCTCACAAGCCTACTATGTTGAACACAGCAGGTATTTACTAAAGCTTTAATTATATTTCATCAGTAAAGAGTTGCAGTTTCTGAAATCTGTGCCAGGGATTGGATACAGTTGTCCCTCTCCATCTCATGCCCAGGTAACTCAGAGGCTGGGGTCAGATAGTATGGCTATGGCTCAGGTGTGACCAGCTGGTGTGGGAAAGTAGACTGGTTGGGACCAACTACTCATCAACCAAGGGTGCCAGGCATTTTGTTGGTGGAGCCTCTGTGACTGTCTACTTCAGCACTCCTCCCAGCTCTTTTCCTCTTCATCTTATCTTTGGACTTCAGCATCAGTGAGCTCTAACAGACTGGCAGCAAGGAGAAAGGGCGTGGGAAGTAGGGGGAGGGAAGGAAGAGTTACAACAGTTTGCTTTCTGTGTTCACAGGGAACTCAGTTTCAGAAGCCAGCTCAACCCCACTGGCTGTGAACGGGGTCCTGCGGGAGTCTGTAACTCTCCCCTCAAAGTTTCCTGTGAAAGAGAATATCTCGTCCATCACCTGGCTTCACAAGGGAAACTCTGTCATCTTCATATGGCCAAAAGAAGCAAAAATACAGGTGACTGATCCAACACGGAAAGATCGACTGAATATCATCGAGTCCTACTCCTTGCAGCTCAACAATCTGACAATGGCAGACGCGGGACATTACCGTGCCCAGATAACCACATCAACCTCCTCTCTGTACACCGATTATAACCTGCAGATCTTCAGTGAGTCAAAACTCGGGCTTAATTTTGTATGGACTAAAAAATAGTACATATTTCAATTCTATGTGACTGCAAACATGCACTATAGACTTGTGGTAAAATGTATGGCATTTGGAGCTAGACTGAGGTCCAGAAACAAAACAATTCAATGACACTGCACAGCAGTTAGTGACAGAGCTGAGGTTAGAACCGAAATCTTATGACTCCTTGACCCTGTACCAGGCTCTGTTATACTTGTTGAGACAAGTTTCTTCTGCGACTATTTAGAAGACCAAGTACAACTTCTGCAACAACCACACTCCTGAGACTGAATGCCAATACATTCCCAAGGCATTTTGGAGTACCTCTCCTTCAAAAGCACATACACAAAAACAAACGTAAGGTACACCAACATGTTTTACAATTGTGCCAAGGAATTTTAAGATAAAAATTATCAGCTTTTTAAAACATTGACCAATTAATCTATGTGTACTAGGCTAGAAATAGCAAAGATTTGATCTTATGGGCCAATATCAATTAATTGGGAGTAAGATTCAGCGTTAAGAAAAATATGAGTCATGTTAAGTTTATTCACTGAGTCAACAGTATTTGTTAACCATGAATGATGTTTGAGACTCTGTTTTAGGCCCTTGAGATACATCAGTGAGTAAAACAAAGATCCCTGACCTCATGGAGCTGACATTCTGGGTAGAGGATATGGGGGCAATAATAAAAATACACATAATATATGAACAAAGAACACAGTAAGTAAGCCATGAGAGAAACTCATGGAAAAAGAGATTAGAACAGCATAAGGACCACCAGAAATGCCAGAAAGCACAGCAGTCTGTTTTAAATGGAGGGGTTATAATAGGCCTCATTGAGAAGATGACATTAGAGCCAAGGCCAGTTGCAGGTGAAAGAGTGAGCCATGCAGATATCTGAGGGAAGAGCTGTCCAGGACAGGCCCTCCCTGCATCTGACAGGCTCAAACATCAAGGAGCAGAGTAAGAGAGAGTAACAGGAAATGAGGTCAGTAAGGGAATAGGGAGCCACATCATCTAAGGCTCTGGGAGCCATCAGAAGGACTTTGGCTTCTACTCTTGGGGGGTGGAGAACAATTAGAGGATATTTTTGCACATGTTGACTTGGGGGTATACATTATGTTCAGGTGGAAATGTCAAGTGGGTAATTATATATTCATCAAGTGGAGTAAGATATCAATATAGGTTTTTGAGGTCAGCAATGGACATTGGTTGAAGGAGGTAAATATTCAAGCCAAACATTTGCCATTGCTGTGCTATGTACTATCTCATTTAATTCTCATAATTCCAAGAAGTAGGTATTATTGCCCAGTTTTACAGATGAAGAAATTGGGGCAAGCAGAGACTAAAATTTGTCCATGGTCATGTAGCCAGTAAATGACAAAGCCGTGATTCTAACCTAGGTCTTCTTAACTCCAAATCCACTCTTGCCATGACATGAAAATTCTGTTTGAACAAGGTATGTTCCACAACCCTTACTCAGTTAGCTAAACTTAATGCTTTGCCTAATCTCTTCTAATGAGATAGTTGGAGTCATTCCAGTTTTTGCTGGGTCATCTTTATTTCAACCCTTGGGCCAAGTCCAGGTCAGAAGGTTTTCCTGTACCGCCTCCATGTTCACGCTGATTCACAGCTTCTGACACAATCTTAGGTAATATTTTCTGGTCTCCGCTCTCAGAAGTATCTGCATCATGTGTATTCTCAAAGGCCCAAATACATTGCACTTCTTCCTTCCCATAAACTGCTTGCTTGCTCTGTTTCTGCACTCCTTCCTTCCCTAATTCTTTAGTTCTCAACACACCCCTTTCTGACTTGCTGACACTCTGCATCAAGATCTCTTTATTATCATTTGAGGCAGCACCAGATCCAATGAGAACCAATATCCCAATAAAGTTGTGGGAAATTTGGTTCTCCAAGTAAGTTAAGCTTTTATCTTCCATCCCAGCTAGGAAAATTCTGATAATGGAGGAAACAGGGCTCATGCACCTGCTCCTCTGGTTTCTGAACTAAGGCTGGGCTGCATAGTCTCCAAATTATCTTTACACAAGGGTCAGTGAACAAGGGCAGGAAGGACCCCAGGAATAAACTGGAGCTCCAAAAATTAAAGTTATCAGCTCAAAATCACCTGACTAGCTGGCAGAAACTCCAGTCTCCCCCTTCCTTCTCTTCCACCACCTACTCTGTCTCATGCTGACGTCCCTCACCATTTGGTCACCGCAGGCCTCAACCCCATCAGTCAGGCAGAACATGCAGTTATTTACAGAGTATACAGCAGTGTCAGGTGGGATACATGGAAACATGGGGGTGATAGAGATTTTTCACAGAGGGCTGAGCCAAGCCATTTGTCCTTCATCCAGGCCTCTTCTCTGCACACAGGACGACTGCGCAACTTACAAGTTGCCCATCACACCAAACTGTCTGAAAATAGTACCTGTGAGATCCAGCTGGCCTGCTCTGTGGAGAATCCAAATGATAACGTCTCGTTCAGGTGGGAGGTAGCAGGAAATCCATTTCATAGTGAAGCAAATCTTTCTGTATCCTGGAACCCCAACAGCCTCAGTGAAGTGACCTACACCTGCATAGCTGAGAATCCTGTCAGCAATTTATCCTCCTCTGTCTCTGACAAGAGTGTCTGTAAAGGTAAGTCCATCTCGGGTCTCTCTGAGGGCCTTGAGTGTTGTGGGGTGTGGGGTGTCCCTCATGCCCTTTATGATTCCTATAATAGTGGCCCCATGGGAGACGGCTGAGTGATGCTGTGAGAGGACAGACACCCCCTGGAACTCTGGGTCTCTTACTCTTCTAGAACACCCTCCTTTTCCCTCCCCCTCCACCAACCATTTCTCTAAGCCTCCCAGAGCCCAAGAGCAAAGTCCTTAGGAGGGCAAGATTGCTTCTTCTCTCTGTCTCTACCAGGCTCCACCCTGCCCTGTGAGCCTAAATGAGACTCCCACTTGCAGAAATCCTGCCCAGACCCCCAGAACCTCTGTGTATAGATGAACCCACCCAACCCCCAAAGACGGTCTAGAAGAGATGCAATGGAGGCTCTAAAATACCACTCTGGGCCTCGCTCGATGTGTCTCAAATGCAGCTTCTTTTTTTTTTTTTTTTTCTTTTCAGGTGTTATTAATGGGAAAAATGAATACCTGGATATCAGATGGATTATCATTGTGGTTGTTTTGACATGTATATTCTTCATTGCATTGATATTAATATTTGTTCAGAGGAAAAAAGTAGCAGGTTTTCCTTTCTTCTTATTGTTACTTCTCCCAGGCTTCAGAGACTTAGAGTCTGGGGTTGTTACAAGACTCTGTCTTGTAGAAGACAGATAAAGGGGGCGGGGGGAGGATGCAAACCTGGCTCAGTCAGTCCACTGGGACGACACCTGGGCTGTGAATACACATGCGCTAATCTCTTAAGGAAAGTGTCCTACTAGAAAATGCAGGACCCAGCCTTGGGGCCTGCCTGCCCTCCCTTCTGGGCCCCTTTCCCACCACATCCTCTAGAGCAGGGGTCCCTGACACCCAGGCCCCAGGCTGGTACCAGTCGGTGGCCTCTTAGGAACCAGTTCACATAGCAGAGGTGAGCAGTGAGCAAGCGAATGAATCTTCATCTGTATTTCCAGCCCCTCCCCATCGCTCACATCACCTAAGCCCCACCTCCTGTAGATCAGGGGTGGCATTAGATTCTCATAGGAATGAGACATCTAACCTAAAGTCAAGGCAGTATATCTTGAGATGGCCACAAAATAGAAATAAATTGCACAAAAATATAATGTGTTAGAACCATCCTGAAACTACCCCCTCCACCAACCGTCCCTGACACCAAAAGCGTTGGGGACTGTTACTCTAGAGAGACACCTACGGGGTAGAGGGTGGGAGGCTTATCTCACTACAGTCACAGATTTCAATTTCCCTGATTTTATTTTTCAGGTTTCTTTCAATTCTCTACTCAGCAAACCCAGTGTCCTGGTGAGCTTCCAGAGTCTTAGTTCCCAGTCACTAAACAGATGGCAAGAGCCAAATGGAAAATGAAGTGGGGTGATCAGAGAGCTAGATACTGAGAGAGGAGGAGGTCAGAATGTCATTATTCAGATGGACCAGATGGTGCAAGGGAAGAAGACCTGGAATTGTGCAAGTCTGTCCCTTGTGGGACCTACAGGGTCCCTTACAAGAATGCAAACTGGTCACTCAGGCAATTTCTTGGGATGGGATTAGGGCCATTCCCCATCCTATCAATGGAGAGACTAAGTGCCAGTGAAAGGGCTCGTGGCCTGTCCATTATCAACAGCAGGCGCAGTGTAAAGACAGGACTAGAGCATCAAATGACCAGAGATGACTGCCTGACCCCATCACTCTATTCAGCCAGAGTTTGGGTATTGAGTTTGAAGTGAAAGTCGCTCAGTCGTGTCTGACTCTTTGTGACCCCACAGACTGTACAGTCCATGGAATTCTCCAGGCCAGAATACTGGAGTGGGTAGCCATTCCCTTCTCCAGAGGATCTTCCCAACCCAGGGATCGAACCCAGGTCTCCTGCATTGCAGGTGGATTCTTTACCAACTGAGCTATGAATCAGAAGGCATGCATTCAAATTCTTATTTGATCATTTCCTGTGTAAATTTGCACCGAGGCAGTAAAACTTTCTGAGCCTCCAGTTTCTCATCTCTAATATAATCAAACCCACTCTAAGGAGCTCTGAGAAGTTGGATAGTATTATAAATGCGAGACAATCTGGCTCCATTATGCTCACCAATGAGATTCTCTAGCTCCTGTGGAGCCAGTGCTGTTTTGTCCCAGAAGCTTCCCTTCCTGTGAATCCAGAGAGACTCTGAGGCTTTAGGGTAGCTCAAGACTACGTTCCCCCAGGAGATGAGGTCAGAAATAGATCAAATAGCTGAAAAGGTTCTGGTTCAACCCTGAACTCCCAAGACTGGGAAAATGAATGTACCCTAAGGAAGGGTAATGTTTCAAACAACTACCTCTTTGGGGCCAGAGAGTGATGTGGGGTTGATGAGGTCCTGGGAGGGCAGACCAGAGTCCTTCAGTCATTGACTGTGTCTTCCTGTGTCAACAGCAGAAACTGTGAGTAACTTAGAGTACGCTTCCTTCTCTTCAGGGAACACTGTGTATGTTCAGGTCACCCATTCAAACAGGGTGAGTACTTTCGGGTTTATACTCCATCATGGTCATTATTTTTACAGTCATTATTAATGAACTTGTCGCAATTATCTGACTAAATCCAAATGATGTACACCGCAGAAGTGAAGTGAAGGCAGTAACAAGAGTTATGTGTGGGACCTTTCTACACACTTTTGCTCTCATGCCAGTGAAATGTTTAGTCATACCTTGCTTTACATTGCTTAATCTAACTATGTGATGCATCAGTAAGTCATGTCCCTTCAGCTTACTTACAGGCTGCCTGGAAGTGAAAATTATGTCTTCCTCTCTCTTCCCCTGTGTCTTAGCATGAAGCCCAGTAAATATCTGCTGGATGGATAAAGTTGTTAAGTTTGAGAGTTCCCAAAGGACACAATTCTGTATCAGTGGGCTTTTCATCTTTTTGTAGGGGAAATAGCAGGGCTCAGAAGAGTCTCTTAAGAGAGAAAGAGTGACAAGAATTGGCAATCCCTCAACTGTGAAAGACACTAAAGACATGAGCAGCCCTCAATTGTCCCCTCCCTTCTAGCAACATAACAGGATGCCCTTGGTCAGGCACCAGGAACTCCCCATCATGCATCAGTAATTCTTCATCAGCCCCAAAATAAAGCACCGGCAGAGGGTACATTTCTAAATAACACTACACATCCTGGGAGACCAATTTCCACATCTAATGAAAAATAAGCCAAGAGAGCCAGCATTCTTCAATGATGGAAGCAGTAGTCTAGCTAGAAATCTTGGATTCCACAGCCAATCTCCCCTCACAAAGCCCTTTACAGATGTTTGCAAAGTTGGCTCTTTAAAGATAGAAAACAAGAGATGCTCTCACCTCAGATATTTCAATTGCCTTTCCAATTTTCTCTTGATGACAAGATGAATCACTCGCAACAAACCAAGCATCTAATCTCCAACAAATTTGTTAACTTTTTCTTTAGCAAAACATGGTACTTTGGAGAGTTTCAGAGGTTTTAATAACACCCTAGATATACCCTAATTCATTTAAAATGCCAAAAACTATGAGCATGGGGGACTTCTGTTATCATCAGGGTTTTTATTCCAAGCAGAGTCATTCTTAAGACAAGGTATTCCTATTCTAACAGTTCTGCATATTCAAGGAGACCCCAATGACATGATGGCCAGGCTATTAGAATCACAGGGGCAAAATAGAGCAGGCAATACCTCCAGTTATAGGTAGTAAAGATCTGAGACCAAAGATGTACTACAATAACCATGTGGCAGTGTAGGTTAGTTTTTTTTTTTTTCTGACTGCACTAGGTATTTGTTGCTGCTCACAGTCTTTCTCTAGTTGCAGTGAGCAGGGGTTACTCTCTCTAGTTGCAGTGTGTGGGCTTCTCATTTTGCAGTGAATCCTCTTCTTGCAGAGCATGGGCTCTAGGGTGCGCAGACTTCAGTAGTTGTGGCACATGAGCTTAGTTGCCCCATGGCATGTGGGATCCTCCCAAACCAGAGATCAAACTCACGTCCCCTGCCTTGGCAGGAAGGTTCTTAACAGGTGGACCACAAGGGAAGTCCCTGTAGGTTAGTTCTTAAAAATGGAGGAAAGAGAGTAGAGTTGAATGCAGGACAAGAATGCTTTCTTTCCTTCACACCACCTGCCAACAAGGTCACCCTTCCGTCTTTCTCGGGTTCATGAGCCCACTGGTTTCCTGGCGTGCTGTGTTTCAGTCTGGGGCTCAGGAAAGGTGAAGGAAATCCTTCACAAATTTGAGAGCTAGTGGTGCTTGGTTTCTAGTTCCTCTTGCTAAACACTCCGTAGCCTTCCTCCTGAAGAGTTTTGACATCATCCCTCTTTTGTCACACTGCCTTTCCCAAGAATATATCTGTTTGCATGAGTTTATATCTCTTTATGTGAATATATGTGTACATGAGTACATATCTCTTTATGTAAGCCAAATCAATATGATTGTGTTCTACAGGAAGCAGAAATCTCAAAACTTGTGAAAAACAATGACTCCAACACAATTTATTCTGAAGTTCATCATCCCCAAGAGGTAAGCCCATAATTTCCAGCTGTTCTTACATTCTTACCTCTCTTCTCACACCTAAGATTTTGCAAATATAGTAATAGTAAAGGAACCATTTTACAGATGCCAGAAATACAGGATACAGAAAGTCTCAGGATATACCTAAAACACATCCAGGAAGTTATCTTGTATTAATATTAGGATCACCACACTTAACTGAGTTTTTAACCTACTTTTTAAAAATATACATCTGTTTGTTTATTTTTATTTGAAGTATGGTTGGTTTACAATGTTATGCCAATATCTGCTGTATAGCAAAGTGATGTAAGCTACTTATTTTTCTTTTAATTTAATCTTACCTTAGGCTATGAATATCCCTATCTGCCCATAGTGACTTCCAGACACCTCTATAACCACGAGGAATGGCCTGACACTCTGGTTTCTCTTGACCTTCTTTATTTTTCTCTTTTTCCTATTAGAGAAAGCCCATTTATTCCAGGACAACTGCCCATAACAACGTCATGTAAGTTTCTGAAAGACTTCAAAGGAATTTCAGAATTACATATCTGCTCCTGATCCCACGAGAAAGAACAGAGCTTGGCTTCTGACTGACCACATAATTTGAATATCTAGGATTATCAGACTTGAATCTGCTTACCCAGGTCAAACATTTAAGGAATAACATCATTTCCAGAATATGACCCAAATAACCTTTTCTAATCTGCTCCAGGCCAAAATATACATCAGATAATATGCCTGCAAAAATTCTCAACAAGATACTACCAATCTGAATTCAACAATACACTGAAAGGATCATACACCATGATCAAGTGGGATTTATCCCAGGAATGCAAGGATTTTCAATATCTGCACATCAGTCAGTGTGATACACTACATCAACAAATTGAAGGATAAAAATTATATGATCATCTCAATAGAAGTAGAATAAGCTTTTGGCAAAATTCAACACCCTTTTATGATTTTTAAAAAAACTCTTGGGGAGGGTGGTGGGAGGGGGTTTCAGTATGGGGAACACATGTACACCCATGGCTGATTCATGTTAATGTATGGCAAAAACCACTACAATATTGTAACATAATTAGCCTCCAATTAAAATAAATAAATTTTTAAAAATAAATAAAATTGAAAAAAAAAAACTCTCCATAAAGTGGTCATAGAGGGAAACTACCCTAACATAATAAAGGCTATATATGACAAGCCTTGGAGAAGGAAATGGCAACCCACTCCAGTATTCTTGCCTAGAGAATCCTGTGGACAGAGGAGCCTGGTGGACTGCTGTCCATGGGGTCGCACAGAGTTGGACACAACTGAAGTGACTTACCATGTGACAAACCTGCAACTAACATCATACTCAACAGTCAAGCTGAAAGCATTTCTTCTAAGATCAGGAATAAGACAAGGATGTCCACTCTCGACACTTTTATTCAAAATAGCCTCCAACTAATAAAAACCAACGGGGAAAAAAAAATAGTTTTGGAAGAACTAGCCATGGCAATCAGAGAAGAAAAGAAAAGAAAAGGAATCCAAATTGGAAAAGTAAAATTATCACTGTTTGCAGATGACATGATACTACACATAGAATATTCTAAAGATGCAACCAGAAAACTACTAGAGCTCATCAATGAATTTGGTAAAGTTGCAAGATACAATATTAATGCAGAGAAATCAACAACAAAAGATCAGAAAAAAAATTCAAGAAATAATCCCATCTACCACAGCATCAAAAAGAATAAAATACTTAGGAACAAACCTACCTATGGAAACAAAAACCTGTACTTCAAAACTATAATACACTGATGAAAGAAACCAAAGACCACACAGGCAGATGGAAACATATACTGTGTTCTTGGATTGGATGAATCAACATTGTCAAAATGACTATATTACCCAGGGCAATCTACAGATTCAATGAAATCTCTGCCAAATTACCAATGGCATTTTTCACAGAACTAGAACAAAAAATCTTAAAATTTGTATGAAGACACAAAAGACCCGGAATAGCCAAAGAAATCTGCAAGCAATAAATACTGGAGAGGATGTGGAGAAAAGGGAACCCTCCTACACTATTGGTGGGAATATAAATTCATACAGCCACAATGGAGTAAGCAGTTTCCTTTAAAAAACTAAAAATAGAGCTACCATGAGATTCAGCAATTCCACTATTGGGCATATATCTGAAGAAAAACATGGTTCAAAAGAATATATGCACTCCAACATTTATTGCAGCATGATTTACAATAGCCAAGACACAGAAGCAACCTAAGTGTATGTCAATAGAAGAATAGATAATGAAGGTGTGGTACACTTATACAATGGAATATTACTCAGCCATCAAAAAGAATGAAATAATGCCATTTGCAGCAACATGGGTGGACCTGGAGATTCTTATACTAAGTGATATGCAGATCTTTTTAAAAAATGATAGAAATGAACTTATTTACAAAGCAGAAACAGATTCACAGACTTAAAGAATGAACTTACGGTTACCGGGGGAAAGGGTTAAAAAAAAACAAGTCTAGTTATTGACTTTCTCTTAGGTAACTAAGCAAATGGACTCATGGTTGGCAGAGAGATTATAATTCAGAAGACAACCAGTTCTCTCCTTTTAGAAAGCAGCAGGACTGTGACTCACTGGGAGGGAACACAGTGTGCTGGTTATGTGTATTTTCTCTGGAGCTGACCCCATGCTCTTATCATAATACATCATTTACTAGATGTACCTCCTGGAACTTGTTACCTAACCTCTTCCAGCTCTGGCCTCCTACACTGAAAAAGGAAGCTAGCTGTGGATCAGGCCTGTTATACAAACGAAGACCCTAAGTTATCACTGGCTTCAATCCACGGGGTCGCAAAGGGTCGAAGACAACTGAGCAACTGAACTGAACTGAACTCAGCTTCTCTATAACCAGGCCCTTCGGACTCAACCTCCAATGAGTGGACCTCTCCACTTTTCTCCAAATCTGCAACCACCATCCGACGTACAACCATCACCCTCTCAACCTGAATGCTGCAATAAACTCAGAGCAATTCTCCCCAATATCTGCTCTTGGCTCCCTCCAATCCATTCTCTATGACATAGCCCAAGTATTGTTTTTAACATTAATCAGATCCTTCACTTGTCTGCCTAAAATCCTTCAAGACTTGCTAATGCACTCAGGATAAAAGTTGAGTATACATGGCTTTAGACAGTCTGGTCCATCCCACCCTCAACTAGCATCATTCTTCCTCCACTATCTTTATTTAGCCTGAGATCTTCTTTTAGCTCCCTTATTAGAGGAAAGAATGATCTATGTTAATAGAGTTATTTACTTCTGCCTCAAGGCCTTTCCTCTGTGTGCCTGGGTCCTCCTTATTTTTAGGTGTCAGTTTACCTATGTCACATTCCAAGAGAGACCTTCCCGTGCCCTTCTATCTGAAATACATCCCCCTATTATTCTATCACACCTTCTATGTCATTTATTATGTGTCATTAAATATTTATTTTCATTCGTTTAATGTCTGTTTTTCCTACTATACCATAAGCTCTTCAAGAATAGGGGCCATGACAATTTTGTTTATCACCATATCGCTAACACATAGCAAATGTTCAGTAAATATTCTTAATAAATAAATAAAATGGAGTGTATGGAGTAATGGAGTTTTGTGAGAATTAAGTAAAACAATTCACCTGAAACGCTTAGCATTATGGTTAGCAAATAAAAGAGCTCAATCAATTGAGAGTCAGCCATCATTATTGTTGTATTTTTACTGTTGTTATTATTCAGTCAGTTCAGTTCAGTTGCTCAGTTGTGTCTGACTCTTTGCAACCCCATGAACCACAGAACACCAGGCCTCCCTGTCCATCACCAACTCCCAGAGTCTACCCATACCCATGTCCATTGTGTCGGTGATGCCATCCAACAATCTCATCTTCTGTTGTCCCCTTATCATCCTGCCCTCAATCTTTCCCAGCATCGGGTCTTTTCAAATGAGTCAGCTCTCCACATCAGGTGGCCAAAGTATTGGAGTTTCAGCTTCAACATCAGCCCTTCCAATGAACACCCAGGACTGATCTCCTTTAGAATGGACTGGTTGCATCTCCTTGCAGTCCAAGGGTCTCTCAAGAGTCTTCTCCAACACCACAGTTCAAAAGTATCAATTCTTCGGCACTCAGATTTCTTTGTAGTCCAACTCTCACAAGACTGAGCAACTTTACTTTCACTTTTCACTTTCATGCATTGGAAAAGGAAATGGCAACCCACTCCAGTGTTCTTGCCTGGAGAATCCCAGGAACGGGGGAGCCCGGTGGGCTGCCATCTATGGGGTCGCACAGAGTCAGACACGACTGAAACAACTTAGCAGCAGCAGCAGCTCACATCCATATATGACCACTGGAAAAACCATAGCCTTGACTAGACGGACCTTTGTTGGCAAAGTGACGTCTCTGCTTTTAATATGCTGTCTAGGTTGGTCATAACTTTCCTTCCAAGGAGTAAGCGTCTTTTAATTTCATGGCTCCAATCACCATCTGCAGTGATTTTGGAGCCCAGAAAAATAAAGTCAGCCACTGTTTCCACTGATGGGACCGGATGCCATGATCTTAGTTTTCTGAATATTGAGCTTTAAGCCAACTTTTTCACTCTCCTCTTTCACTCTCATCAAGAGGCTTTTTAGTTCTTCTTCACTTTCTGCCAAAAGGGTGGTGTCATCTGCATGTCTAAGGTTATTGATATTTCTCCCGGCAATCTTGATTCCAGCTTGTGCTTCCTCCAGCCCAGCGTTTCTCATGATGTACTCTGCATATAAGTTAAATAAGCAGGGTGACAATCTACAGCCTTGACGTACTCCTTTTCCTATTTGGAACCAGTCTATTGTTCCATGTCCAGTCCTAACTGTTGCTTCCTGTCCTGCATACGGGTTTCTCACTTGAACTAATATAATCTTCTTACAGGCCTTCAGGACAATAAGAAAGGAAAAATGATACACTGTGTATACCACTTCCACATTATTTCCTATCCTGTCTCTGCTCAAATTTTCTAATTCCATTCATTTACCTCATCTGAGAAATAATCCTCCTTTTTATCAGGGTTGAATTCTCTTGGGGGAAATTTCTTTTGGTAGAGAGTGTCTTTTTCTCAAGGAAATCAAGAAAAAAATAAGATTTCCAAGGTTTTTCAAAGGGGAAAAAATGAGAATAATGTGGAAGTCAGGGCAGGTAGAGAAATGTTTTCAACATCTAGGATGCCCAAAAACAGCAAAAACAATTAGAAATCATGGTATGGGAGGGACTGCTAAATCATCAAGAGTAGGAAGTCTACCAGAATTCACCTTAAGTCTGGATAGCTCTAGGGAATCACTACTAAAAGAAGAACTAGAAACGTGTCTGTGAATATCTAAGAGATAAATAAGAAAAGAGCTTATAAGAAAAACTAAGCTTACATTTCAGTATAGACCAGGTAATAAAAGATAGACTTCTTGATTCTTATATTTCCTTGAACCTTTTAAACTTCCTCCATATGTATTACCAATGACACACTCTTTTCCTTTGGAATCTATGACACCAGATTCCCCTAGCTTTCCTCCTTCCTTATTAGCTGCTTCTCAGTCTCCTTCTGAACCCCCTTCACCTATGCAGGACCAGTAAGGACTGGAACTAAGGCTCAGACATGGGCCCCTTTTACTTCTCTACCTACATTTTCTTCTTATATCACGTCAGTCATTCTCATTGCCTTAATACAATTTATAAGCTAATGGTTCCCAAATTTATATCTTAACCCTAAGCTCTGGCCTTATCTCACAGACTGTCTATTTGGAATCTCCACTCCACCCCTAATTCACATATCAAATTTAAGATGTCAAAAAGGAGGGGTAAAAAAAAACCTCTAGATTTAAAATCTCTGGACTTCCCTCTCCAAGCCTTTCCTTCTACTACTGTTTCTCATAAGAGTAAATGGCACCAGTGCTATGGGACATTCTCAGTCAGAGCTCTCTCTAGGCCTGAAAACCACCCAACACTCACCATGTAATTAATTACCTTTTTCTTTCTTGTGGGAGACAAAAGGAATTAACCAACTGTAACTAATCTACTATTCTGTAGGCAAACCCATGAAGACCTGCGTGCTCCTTTCCCAAAAGATAAATTTGTAATCAGGGAAGAAAACATGCAATGCCTACAAAATTTCTAGCAAAGATTTTTTTCTTTGTCCAGAAAATAAGCTTGTTCTTTAATAAAATGGAGGAAAATGCATCACCACTAAACGGCTTTGATTGAGGTAAGAAAATTGTGATTGGCTGTCCTGGAAAGGTAATAAAAAGGAAGAAAAGTCCTTTTCCCTTTTAAGCAGACCCCAGTCACACCAACTGGCAGTTCCAAACCTTCGGCAAGGCCTCCAAGACCCCTACTACCTTGTCACTCTTTCTTTCACAGCATCCCAATCACACAGGTCTTAATTCAGCTCCTAGAATTATCCAAACTCTCTTGCTTCTGTGGCTTAACATAATGAGTTCCCTCTGCAATACCTTCTACACACATACACACAAAGACACACAGCACACACAGCAGGTTAGCTAATTCTTATTTAGTCTTCCAGACCTAGCTTCTACATCATTTCTCCAGAGAAGTCTTCTTTGACACATTCATCCTCATACCCAGTTAAGTCAGCTGTCTGTTATATGATTTCACAGCTTCCTGTATTTTCCCAATTATTTATAAAGCTTATAATTTTATAAGCTTTTATGTAATTTTATGATTTATATGTCCATATATCTAGACATACATCTCCACTGGACTTAAAATTCCAAGAAGATAGAAAATTCTCCAGAACCTCACATGGTATCTCAGGTACTGTAAGAGAAAACCAATAGCCTTCTTGTGAATTTGAGAAACTAAAAGAGTTGCAAAAGCTACACAGTCTTTTCCTCATTCTTATCTTTTGGGTATTGCCCATCCTTCTATTTCCCTTGGGGCCAACAGATAAAGATGGAGGAAAAATAATTCAGAATCAATCAGTGAGTGCTTTAGAAAAAGGAGCCCAGGACACCATGAAGTACTGTAGAGGTGGGGAGTGGCCAGTATGAATTAAGGAAGGACTGAAATATTTTCTTGGCATACTTTCTTATGTTCTAAACCAGAAATCACAAACTAAGAATTCCCTGGCACTTCAGTGGTTAGGACTCTTTGCTATCATTTCCAAGGGCCCAGGTTCAATCCCTGGCTGGGGAGGTAAGATTCTGCAAACTGTGCAGCAACAAACAAAAAAAAAAATCACAAATTGGAAGCTGGAGACCAGGATTCTATCTACAGGTGTTTGGCTCCCACAGTGCTTTTTTAAAAATTAGTAACATGAAAATAAAATTTATAAGGAAATGCAAAAGCAAAATAGTAACATGAGAAATTAGAACAATTCACTTAAAGATCCTGAATTTTTTTTTTTTAATGTTTTCCAGATATCTGACCACAGTGGAACCACATTTCTACAGGGAAACAATTATCTGGTGCTGAGTGTCATTGGGAAGTAGTATTAATCCTATTCTAAATGGGACTTGCACTCTACACTTCATCCCTGGCCTGGCTTGCCTATTTCTTTCATTTATTATATCTGCCTGGTAAATGTTTAAGTTTTCAACTCCTGGACTAAACCATGAAGCTTTGCCCCACATCATGTTGGTAAAAGGGGCAAATTAGCCAGACCCAAGATAACAATGCCTGATTTTCCTTACCCACTCCCCAATTCACCCTCAAAACAACACTTGGACCCTATGTGGCTTTAGAATGTTTACCTGAAGTTTTTAGTAAAGAACCACCCAACCTCTCCAGTGTATGAGAAGACTGCTGCAGATGGATGTGGGACAGAGAGAAGGGAACCCTGTTCCAGAGTCGCTAGACAGACGTTTCATCCTGAATTTCAAGGTGATGACAATGGGTTGAGAAGTGACTTGTCAATGAGAGAGGAAGCGAGTATGACCCCTTACTTTCCTCTTCCCGGAGATGGGCTATAGATAATCCCTGTGTGAAAGAAGGAGAGGAGCAAAATCACTGATCTTTTACTATCAGAGCTCCGGAATGAATGGCAAATGTAAAAGCTTTCACTTCCTCACATCTAGCCTCACCACTCTCCTGAAGCTGCAGTCCTAAGTGTCAATGTCTAGACACAGAGGTCTTTACTCTGTATCTTGGCGCTCGCTGCAGCATTTGACCTCACAGAATCCTCCCCACCCGTAAGTTTCCCCCTTTCAGTTGCACCATCCTAGTTTTCTTTTCCATCTTTCTGGCTCTTCCTTACCTCTCCTTAACTTGGCTTCTCTTATGATTCCTGTTCCATAAACAGACAGATATCCCCTCCCTATTGACTGGATATCTCCTGAATGTCCTATAATCACCTTAAATTCTACTTTTCTTTCTCCCTTTATTAGTTTCTAGACTAACCTTAATTAATGCTTATAGTGACCCAAGAAAAGGAGAGCATCTCTATGAAAGCACTTCTTGGGGTCTGATAACAATCCAAATCACAGGGTGAATTCACAACAATTGAAGACAAAGGGAAAAGAAACTTTAACATTAAACTTCTTAGAATAGATATTTTCAAGGGAGGAAGAGCACAGGAAAAGAGCCTATTTACTACAGTGGACAGGATATGTAGTTTGAAAAAGATAGTAAAAATTATAATTCTACAATTAGAAGACAAAAAGTACCATTTCAATGACTACAAATAAAATTTTTTACTAAATAGCTGTTATTTATTTATTCAATAAACATTGAACTACTCACTGTGTGCCAGGTGCTAAGTATGGATCTTTAACAAGGTAAGCATAGCCTTGGTCCTCAGGAATCATGGGAATAAAAGACAATGAACAAATAAAAGATAATAGATATATATAGATCCAAAGAGGTAAACAAAAATAAACATGTTATTACAGCCTGTGGTAAGTGATTTGAAGGAGGGCTTCAGAGATATTGACAGCATCTTTGAACATGCCAACCTCATACACCTCAGGGTCTGTACAATCACCACTCTCTCTTTGTGGAGATCTCTTTCCCGAGGTCCTTGTCTAGCTACCTTCTTCTCATCATTCATATCTACACTAAAACCTCATCTTCTCAAAGATCAGGCTTTCCTTAATTTTCCTACTTAAAATTGCTCCCATTTATTCTGTTCTGTTATCCTTTATTTTCTCATAGCACAATCACTATTCAGAAATACACTATGTATTTCCATACAGATTTACTTTTCTTTTCCATACAGGTTTCTTGTCTGACTCCCCCACCAGTCTCAAGATCAATGAAGGTATGGATATTGTCCCTTTTCTTCACTGTATTCCTACCACTGAATAGTGCCTGATGCAAAATAGGTACTTCATGTATTTGATAAATCGATAAAGGAACAGAGAATTCTCTCCCTATTAGAGAATAATAAGGAAAAGCCTACCTAGATAGGGTGATCAAACAAGGCTTCTCTGAAGTAGTGACTTTTTCATTTTTGTTTTTTAATTTACAAGTATCAAAATGCAATGAAAACTTCTTACCTGATGTATATAAACACACACAAAAAATAGAAAAATTCTCTTCCTCTTTGGGAAACCCCATACCCCATAACTGATATGTCAGGGTAATCAGTAGACGTTCAACATCCTTTCCATCTTCCTTCCAAGTGCTTTCCTGTGCTATAGAAAATAGAACATTTGGTAAACTATATTTTCTATACTTCCATGAGACTAGGGCAATGTCTTTTGTGTTTTTCTTCACCAAATTTTTGTTATACAGATATGAGCTTGAAGAAGTCAAAGAGTTGGATTTAATCAGTGTTGACAATTCAGAAATAGAATTCAGCTGAGAAATGGAATTCACAGAAATTCATAACTTGACTATATTTGGGAGGTGAGAAAGAGGAATTGAATTATGATGAGTCATCTTAGTGACTGAAATTCAAAGATGAAGAAAAGTTTAAAGAAGAAGATAATTAATTCAGTCTTGAATGAATTTAAGCTGTCTGAAGCATGTATGTGCATGCTATCTCTCAGTCATGTCCAGTTCTTTATGACCCCATGAACTGTATCCCATCACGCTCTTCTGCCCATGGAATTTTTCAGGCAAGAATACTAGAATGGGTTGCCATTTATTACTCCAAGTTATCTTCCTGACCCAGCGATCAAACCTGTGTCTCTTTGTTTCTGGCATTAGCAGATAGATTCTTTACCACTGCACCACCTGGAAAACCCATCCTAACGCTATTCAGTGAGCAATCAGAAACACAGGTCTAGAGCAAGGGAGCATAGTTGTGGCTGGAGCTACAGATTTAAGAGCCACATGCATTTGTGTTACAGCTAAAGCCATGAGATTGGTGAGATCACTCCGGGAGTGTGTGTATAGTGAGATGAGAAAAGAACATGTAGGGAGTCAGGGATAACACTCGTGAGAAGGAGAATCTAAGAGATGACAAGAAACAGAACTGACAGAGAGGTGGGAGAACCAAGTGATCTCAAGGTCATATGGTTTAAAGAAAAGAGAAGTTCAAGAAAGTGGAAGTATGACAAATTCTGCAGAAAACTTAAGACAAAATTTTTTTGTAAGTACGATGTCATGCATGACCACAAGATGAGCAATTTTAGCTTCTAGCCTTGTGTTTTAAGGCTATAACACCACTGCCTTGTTACAGTCATCTGCTAGCCTCAGGTCACTGCCCCCCATTTCCTGAAAAGTTTAGCTTCTAGCTAGCTCATATCCTTCAACACTACTACTGTCACTCCTCTCCTCTTGAACATCCTAGTATATTCCTCTGCCTTTCTAGCTCCTCCTTACCACTCCTTGGCTTGATTTCTCTTCGGATTCTTGTACCATCATAGACTTGTCTCCCTAGATTTCACTGACTGGTTACCTCCTATAGCCATGCACTAGTACCAAAAGTTACAGTTCTTCTAAAATTTAATTCCAAGCACTCCACTCTCTCTAACCACCACCTTTCTTTTTTCCATCTCACTCCCTATTTTTCCCCAATACCAATCATCCTTTAAGCTCCATCCTCTGATCTATGGTCCATTAATCCAACCACTATTCATGATCCATCATGTCCCTTGTGTTATCACTTTTCCCCTTACCCAGTTTAAATTCCATGTTTGGTTATCATCCCCACTCCCTCCCTTACACTCCCAACTACCTTGTTCCATTTGGGGTTGTACTTGCCTAACAAAAAAAATAAAAAAATCAATACTGATTAAATCCAGTGGTTGGGCTCTTTCATGCTTGAATTTGCACAACTAAAGGTAGATGGAGAAAGGCATATAACTATGCTATGACTAGTCTCCCTTACATTTATGATCCCTGACTTCAACGTGTGTGTTTAGTCACTCAGTCATGTCTGACTCTTTGTGACTCCATGGAATGTAGCCCACCAGGCTCCTCTGTCCCTGGGGATTCTCCAGGCAAAGAATACTAGAGTGGGTAGCCTATGCCTTCTCCAGGGGATCTTCCCGACCCAGGAACTGAACCAGGGTTCCCTGCACTGCAAGCAGATTCTTTACCAGCTGAGCTACCAGGGAAGCCCATGCTGCCAGGCAATTGTATTTTATTTCCCTAGTGCATTCTCTCATTCTCCTAAACAACTAGAAGATAAGGGCAGGGAAGTAATAAAGGGCATCACTTGTTCAATTCTTCTTCACTGATCCTCTCACTCTCATTTCCCTTATTGAGAAAAATAGAAAGCAGAAGAGTATTTCCATCTGCTACCACTGTAACTATCTACTTACCTATGTCTGTACCCTGCTCTGTCTCCTCTCCTGTTACTATAGACAAATTTAACAGTGTCAGGAAAAGGACTGTGCTTTTCCTTATGCACCAGAACCCATCTCCTCTCACCTACTCAAGGACATTGCTCCAGCAATTCTCCCACTTCTCTTCTTGCTCTAACAAATTCTGTTACTACCGGATCGTCCCTAACAGATTACAAACATAAACAAAAGGAAACTCTCTTGATCCTACTTCCCTCTCCAGCTACTCCTTCTTTTTTCAGTGAAATCTCTGTTTTTATTAACCCATTGAAATACTCTGTTCTCAATTTAATTGACCTATTAGCCCCATTTGATGGTCAGTCCCTCCTTTCTTCTTGAAACATTTCTTCAATCATCTTCCAGGAGATCAAACTCTCTTGATTTTCTTCCCCTATATTGGCTACTCCTTAGTTTCTTTTGCTAGTTTTCTCATCTTCCTTGCCTTTTAACAGTAGATTACTCCAAAGCTCAGTTCTTAGAGTATTTAACTTTTCTATTTATTCTCATTCCAGTGATGATCTCATCTACTGTCATAAGTTTAAATGTTATTTATGGAAGATAACTGCCAAATTAATATCTCTAATCCATTTAAGCACTAAACTCCATCCTTTATTCAGAGGCCTCAAGACTTCTACACTTGAATGTCTCATAGGTATCTCATATATAATTGGTTCCCACAACCTTCTTTTCCTACAATATTCCCCACCTCAGTAAGTTGTGACCCCATCCTTCCAGTTACTTGGCACAATAATCTTTGAATACTCCTTTGATCTCAGACTCCACATCCAATCTGTCATCATATACTATTGGTTCTCCCTTTAAAACAGATCCATAATCAGCTCCCTCACTGCTACTACCCTGGTCCAGATCACCAACATCTGTCTTCTAAGTTACTGCAGTAGCCTCCTTATCAGTTAGCCTGGCTTCATATCTTACTCTTTCAGTCTCTTCTCAACACAGAATGATCCTTTTTAAAACATCAGGCAGGACACATCACTCCTCTGCTAAAATCTCTCCACTGACTTTTCATCTCACTCTGAGCAGAAGTTTGGGTCATTAAAATGATCTATAATAAGATCTTACAAGACACGACCTTCTCCCACCCATTACTTCTCTGACCTTATTTTCTATTAATTTTCCCCTCACTCTCAGTCATTCTTTGGACATGCCAAGTACACTCCCACCTCAGGGCCTTTATACCTGCTATTTCCACACTCTGGAATGATAGTCTTCCAGATATTTACATGGTTCACTCCCTCATCTCCTTCCGGTCTTTGCTCAATTGTCATTTTCTTTGGTCTGAACAAAAGAGAATGGTTGAAGCTGGAGATATAGATTTGGGAACAATTTGCATCTGGGTGACAGCTGAAGTTATAAATTGGTAAGGTCACCCAAGGAGTGTGTATATATGTATGAAAAGGAAAGACATGAAAAAAAAGATGATTACCTACACAGAGCCCTAGGTAATATGGTTGATGAAGAGACTCCCACCTGAAGAAGAAAAAGGAATCGAAAGAGAGTTTAGAAAAACCAGAAAATCCTACTGTTGTAAAAATTCAAGGAAAGGGAATTTTTTAAGAAACAGGATATATGTAAATTCTGCAGTACACTTACATAATATGTGAGTTTGATAAGTAGGAAGTTACAAGGAACCGTAGCAAAGACAGCCTCACTGACATGGTTTGTTGAAGCTGGTAAACAATGAATTGAGAAAATGGCTGGAAGATATGGAAGTAGAGACTGAAATTGGAAATTACTATTTTTGAGGAGCTTAGTTCAATAGAGAAAGAGAAGATTTAGATGTTAAATGGGAGTGAATGCTGGTAAATGAGAAGGAAGGATTTTGTTCTCATCACTCAGCTCTGTTTGCTTCTGTTTGACTTCATTCTCTCCCAAATCTCTCCAAGTACGCATGGCAGGACAACCTCCAGAAGCTCAACTTTTATTTATTCTTTAGAGCTCATGACCTCACAGACTGACCCTGATCGTTGCTCTCATTGTGTACATATCAAGCCCTAACGAGGATTGCCCAGACAGCCTGGGTCAGGGGCGCACATCTATGATAAGGATGGCTAGAGCACGTGAAACATGTGACCAGCAGCCCTATCAATACCATGTAGAAGGAAAGAAAAGGAGTTTCCAAAAGATATGGGTATTCAGCGTACGGAGAATCAAAGTGAGGCTAGAGAGAAGACAAATAAATTGAGGGAAAAAAGAGTTGGTCATTGAACTAGAGATACTGATGAAGCTTGTAATTTGTGCAGAGAAATGACACAAAAGCTAGCAAAATTAAAAGCTGTCAAAAGGTAGAATATAGAAGTTTAGTATTCCAGACGGGTAGAACCATTCTAGATGGCATTTAGCAAGACCTAGTTTGTGGATATAGAAGAGGGTGATAAAAATAAAGATCTGAGTCAAGAAGATTAAAATACTAGGTTAAGATTATTAGTGATAGATTTAAGGTCATAACCTAGTAAAACAATAAACTTAGGAAAACCATTTGTGGTACCTGAATTAGTTATCTAACAAAAATCTGTGAGCACCCATTAAAACGTGTAAAGCACACAAGGAAACAGTTCATTATAAGTTAAAATCTGCACATAAAAAAAGGAAAATTAAAATTAGAGCCCTCAAGCACATAAAATAGTAGGTTGACAAGAACTAATGATTAATGCTTAAAATTATTAAAGACATAAAGTAAAACAAAAAGCAAGATTTATAAAATTAATTTCTAGAAATGAAGCATATAATCACTGAAATTGAAAGTTCAATAGATATTCAGCCTTAAAAAAGAAGGCCTTAAGAAGGCCTTAAAAAAGAAAACCCTCTTATATGCTTCAACATGGATGCATCTTAAAGACATGTTGAGCGAAATAAGCCAGACACAAAAGAATAAATACTTCACGACCCCAGTTACAAGAAGTATCTAGTGTCATCAAAATCATAGACACAGAAAGTATACCATCCTATTCACAATGTGTTTGATATCAGATATGTAGTATTCTACACAGCAAGCAATTCTCCATTATCAGCTGGGTGTCCTACAATTCAATTCAGTTCTGATGCTATCTATTAATACCTGAAGCTAGTGTTAGATCTGACAGGTCCCATCAATTCATGGCAAATAGATGGGAAAGCAATAGAAACAGAGACAGACTTTATTTTCTTGGTCTCCAAAATCACTGCAGATGGTGACTGCAGCCATGAAATTAAAGGATGCTTGATCTTTGGAAGAAAAGCTATGACGAACCTAGACAGCATATTATAAAGCAGAGACATTACTTTGTCAACAAAGGTCCATATAGTCAAAGCTATGGTTTTTCCAGTAGTCATGTATGGATGTGAGAGTTGGACTATAAAGAAAGCTGAGTGCCGAAGAATTGATGTTTTTGAACTGTGGTGTTGGAGAAGACTCTTGAGAGTCCCTTGGACTGCAAGGAGATCAAACCAGTCAATACTAAAGGAAATCAGTCCTGAATACTCATTGGAAGGACTGATGCTGAAGCTGAAGTTCCAATACTTTGGCCACCTGATGTGAAGACCTGACTCATTAGAAAAGACCTGATGCTGGGAAAGATTCAAGCCAGGAGGAGAATGGGACAACAGAGGATGAGATGGGTGGATGGCATCACCGACTCAATGGACTTGAGTTTGAGCAAGTTCCAGGAGATGGTCAAGGACAGGAAGCCTGGCAAGGCCTGCAGTCCATGGGGTCACAAATAGTCAGGCACACTGAGCAACAGTCAACAGGTTAAGGGCTCAGTAGGATGAAACTGTACCCCAGCTCTCATTTCAGATGCCAGTCACAAGTCCTCGATTGTTATCTGAACTTCTGCCCAAACTGGATGTAAATCAAGGTTCCCACAACTCCTTCCTTGGGTCCCATAATTTACTAAAATGTTTCACAGAACCCAGGAAACATTTACTTATATTTATTCATTCCTTATAAAAGGACATGTTAAGGGATACAGATGAATATCCAGAAGGAGGAGTTGTGTAAGGCAAAGAATGGGGGAAAGGGCTCAAAGTGTTCACACCCTCACTAGGCACGCTCTCTTTCCAGTACTTCCATGTGTTCAGCAACCCAGAAGCTCTCTAAACCCCGATATTTGGGGGATTTTTATGGAGTTGTCATCACAGAGAGATGATAGATCATTAATTCAGTCTCCAGCCCTCTCTTCTTTCTGGAGGATGGGAGATGGAGCTGAAAGTTCCACACTTCTAATCATACTTTGGTCTTTCTGGTGACCAGTCCCCAACCTGAACTATCCAGGATCCCACCAAGAGTCATTAGAACAAAAAACATTTCTGCCACGTGAATTTCTTGAATTCCAAGATATTTAGTTGCTCTGTGTCAGAAGCTGAAATCAAAAACCAAATATTAAAACAAAAGATATTCCTAGTGCCCTTAAGAATTAAGAAATTGCTAGGGTTTTGAGAGCTCTGTGCCATGAACTGGGGAAAGAGGAATTTTTTTTTATACTATTTCATAGGAAGAGTTATGAGTCTGCTTGTAAATAAATTGAGAATGAGATTGAAAGCAGAACATCAGATGGAAAAGTGTGGCCAGAGGCACAATTTAGACTTCTTGTTAATATTCAAACAAATGACTCTGACAAATTAGGAAACTGGTTATAGAATTAAAAAAAAAAAAAAACCTTCAAACAGAGGGACTTCTCTGGCAGTCCAATGCTTAAGACTTGCTTCCACTGCAGAGGACACAGATTTGACCCCTGGTTGGGAAGATAAGATCCCACATGCCAGGCAGTGTGGCAAAAGAATAAATAAATAAATAATAAAATCTAAAAAAAAAAAAAAACTCAAATGTGAAAGTTAGATAATAAATCTGCATGCACCAGGATCTTTAAGAAACAATGTGATTTGTATTAACACAACTTGTTCAGGAACAATTGCTTAAAATTGTTTAAGCAATTTTCTTGTATTATAAACATTTATGGAAATCTGTCTAGAATAGTTAACTAGCAGCCTCTTTCTTAAACAGAAGATAGAAACTATTATTTTGCCATTTCTTGATTAATCATGTATGTCAATATAACTATTAATTACTGAACTCTACCAAGTTTTCCTGAATTTTGCAAGACATCACATTGCCAACAAAGGTCCATATGGCCAAAGCTATGGTTTTCCAGTAGAATGTGAGAGTTGGACCATAACAAAGGTGAGCACCGAAGAATTGATGTTTTTGAACTGTGTTGTTGGAGAAGACTCTTGAGAGTCCCTTGGATTTCAAGGAGATCAAGCCAGTCAATCGTAAAGGAAATCAATCGTGAATATTCTTTGGAAGGACTGATGCTGAAGCTCCAGTACTTTGGCCACCTGATGCAAAGAGTTGACTCATTAGAAAAGACCCTAAAGCTGGGGAAGATTGAAGGCAGGAGGAGAAGGAGAAGGGGATGACAGAGGATGAGATGGTTGGATGGCATCATCGACTCAATGGACATGAGTTTGAGCAAGCTCTGGGAGATCGTGATGGACAGGGAAGTCTGGCATGCTACAGTCCATGGGGTCACAAAGAGTTGGACACAACTGAACAACTGAACAACAACAGTCATGTTCTCCTAAAGTCTCCTACTGTATCAGGAGAACAATAGTTACTTCCTTTATCGTAGAAACTGTCTCTTATAACGCAGTACCTTCTAACCTGATGTTTCACTTTTGCTGTGGCCTGAGAAATACAGTTGCCATTGATTCCATGTGAATTAAGATTTGGTAGACTCTGAAAGATGATCCAAGGGCCTCTCCTACAAAGCCATAAACAAAGGCATAGCGGTAGCCATTTTAGTAGCTTAGCTCTTCTTTATATACTATTCCTCCTGGTCAGGTAATCTGAATGTCTGAAGTTTCTGGAATGGCTTCCCTGGTGTCTCAGTGGTAAAGAATCTTCCTGCCAGTGCAGGAGACATTGGTTCAATCGTTGGTCTGGGAAGATCCCACATGCCTTGGAGCAACTAAGCCCGCGTACCACAACTATTGACCCTGTGCTCTAAAGCCCGGGAACCACAACTGCTGAAGCCTGCACACACTAGAGCCCATGCTCTGCATCAAGAGAAGCCACCGCACTGAAAACCCCACACACCACAACCAGAGAGTAGCCCCCACTCACTAGAAAAAAGCTCATGCAGGCAGGAAGACCCAAGACAGCCAATAGAAATTTTCCTTCTAGGTTCTTCTGGCTAATCCAAGAATTAAATCAGCATGAGAGAGATGATCAGAAGAAAATAAAAGTTTAGCTGCATGCATACCTGGGAAAGACACAGGAAAACTGAGTAACTTGCAAAATAGTCCAAACTCTAACCTTATATACCATATTTAGCTGAAGACAAAGAGGATGTTGGGGGTAGTGGTTTGGGATTTCAAGGCGGAAGAGGGCAATTCACACCGGGATGGGAAAGCAAATGTTTGGTAAACAAATGTTTTCCGGGCCAGGCAGAAAGTACGGGACACAGAGTGGATCCTGATCGCTAGGCCCTGTTGAGTTTTCCCACCACTCCTAGCCCATAGTCTTTGCAGATATCTCTGGTGATAGCTCTATTCCAGAAAAAGCCCTCTATCTGAATTTTTTTAGGCATTTAGGTGGAAGGTCAAAGCTCCTTCCTGAGTCTTTTGGAACTGGCTTGTTTTCAGCTCAAAATCATTCTCATGCCAAAGAGATATTTTAGGGTGGCACATTTTACTCACCTACATTCTGCTTGCTTGAATGTAGAATATGCAAGCCAACTCTGGGCTCTATACTTCCTTGCTTTTGCCTTATTCTTTGTCATATAAAAGCTCCTGCCAAAAAGAATCTGAAAAAGTGTGTGTGTGTGTGTGTGTGTAGCATTAGTTTATATGCTGTTATATGCATATATATACACACACATACATATACATATACCTACAGCAATGTATATGTGTGTGTATGTATATGAAAGACATTGCCGTACACCTGAAACTAACACAACATTGTAAATCAACTACACTTCAAGAAAAAGAGAAACAGAAAAAACAGAAAAGCTCCTGCCTTCTGCCTCATTTTGCAGTTGTCCAAATGGAGATTGTCTACTTTATAAAATGTTAAGTAAAGATTGCTTGTATCACCTAAATTGTCTTCTTTAATCATTGTTTAACAGGCCTAAGATTTGAGGGAAAAGGCTGGAATAGAGAACAAATTTAAATTACTTTATTTAAATCACTGTCCTCAATTCCATTGGTGTCTATGCACAGAGAGTTTCTCATTGGGCATCATTTTGCTGTCATTTTGGCATGTATACTTCCTGAGAGCCCATTCTCGCTCTCTTTCTCCTCCTCTCAAATTTTCAGGGCCCCGAAAGCTAGTGGTATGCCCATCACTGCATACAGGTTCACTTACGTCCATTGTTAAAATTTTGGAAATTTCACAAGCCTGTTGTTAAACACAGCCGTTATTAAAAGCGAAGTTATATAAGGTTACATTTAAATAAAACACATTTTTAAAAAGATAATAAGTACTCACTTCCCAATTATTTTATTACACTTTACTATTCTATGCTCTTGAGACTATTTCCATGTATTGTACAGGTAAAGTAGAAATACTACATAATGGTACACATTTTTATGCAAACGCTACCACAGAATAGACAAGTGCTTCCAATCAGGGTTTTGTGGGTTTTTGTTTGCTTGTTGTTGTTTTTATTAGAGAAGTGGTTTTTAAACATTTGGTAGCACACCCAAGGGGAAAACTGAAATACAACTGTTACTCTATTATGCAGACCAATTTCAACTGTTACAGTAGTTCCTTTTTCAGAACGGGATCTGAAGAGCATCTGAACCAAGAAAAGGCCTGTTAAGGAGCTTTTCTAAACCTATCACTTCTCTGAAGGATTTTACCAGGCCCATAAAATTTGCAGCTGCTGCTGTGGCTTTTTATAAGCAATGTATTTACCAATTGGCAACTATTTCTTTATCTTCAATAGCAAGTATTCAACACAAGTGTTCAACTCAAGAGAAGTCAGAGTGAAAGAAGAGGCCAGGGCAGTTTGTCATGACTTCTTTGGAAAAACTGACCTGGCCTCATAGGAGGGAGTGAGGAGAGGCTGAGTTGTTGAGGGAAAGCTCCTAAAAACAAAGCAATGGAAATGCTTCTTTCTGTGAGAGGAATGATCAAAGTAAAGGCAGTGCCCCTTCTACGGTTTATGAGTCATTTCCTGTTTTAATTCTTCCTGTTTGGCCTTGGTTTTTCCACAAGTAACAGTTGAGTCTGTACCTTTCTTACCTCCCCTCCCAGGTGGGCATTACCGGAGCCCTGGTGTTAGGTGAATACACTGGGGACTCTGAAGCACTTTGATGTTGAAAGCTGCTAGGGAGTCAGAAATGACTTACAAATTTGCAAACTTTCCATTCATTAATCTGTAGAAACAAGCTCCGGAACTAGCCGTGGTCTGATCGCATCTTTGTTTGTTTGCTCTTTTTCTTCCCTCTTTCCTTCCTTCCCTCTCTGTCTTTGTCACCTTTTCTTTCTGATCTGTTCCCCCTCTGTCCTTCTTTCTTTTTTCTCTTGTGTTGTTCTTGGTCGTGTACATGTATCTTGATTGGGGAGTCCTGCCACAACAGGAGGAAGTACGATTCTGAACATAAGGTTTTGAGGCTTATAACTGAACTGCTGTTATTTCACCAGAGGCATGAGAAAAAGATAGATAAGAGAAAGGAGCAAAACAGTGTTCCTTTGAAAGGAGAACCATAAAAATAAAAGCCCTTAGCCTTGTTTACCTTTCCTAAGTAACATCAGAGTACCTACATCTGAGAATAATAATAGCTCAACTCCGTGTGGATGCTTTCTCCTGAAGTATTCATCAAATAGCTGGAAAGAGTGTGGACTTTGTCGTGAGTCAGCCCAGGAAGTTGTCCAGGCCCCTCCTCACTTGTTGTTTGACCTGTGTGAGCTGCTCTGGAAGCCTGTTTCTTTGAGGCCCACACTCAGGCAGATCTCAAGGGTGCAGCCTACTGACTATTAATGGCCAGTATCATCCTAATTGGCCATTGACTGTGCTATACTTGTTGCTAAATGATTTCAGTCAATACCAGTTACATTAAATAGTAAAGAGCCTCTCACAGAGCCAGCCTGGAACATGGTAGTGGATGTTCAATAAACTTTAATTCTACCAGTTCTTTTTCCTACCCACCAACCCATAAACCTCACCAACACCAACCAGGAAGGAATAGAAAAAAATAAAATAGAAGTATTACTTTTATGTTCCACAGCTCACAGAAAGGAAAAGTGAGACACAAAGGTGAATGGACCAACACCATAATGAATCAGAGGCACCAGCATTTGATCAAGGCTCCTCACATCTGATTCAGAGCATTAACCACAAGACTCTAGGCCTCCCTGGTAATCAGTTAACACTTTTAAAGTTGAAGACACATCAAGATCTGGGAGTCAGAAAGATCTGGGTTCAGATTCTATCCCTGCCACTTACTATCTGTATGATCTCAAATAGTCATTTAACCTTTCTAAACCTATTTTCTCATGTGTAAAATGGGACCAACATACCAAAATGTTTAAGTGAGGTAATGCTTGTACATGTGTGTGTCTGTTAGTCCCTCAGCCGTGTCTGACTCTGCGATCCCATGGACTCTAGCCCCCTAGGCTCCTCTGTCCATGGAATTCTCTAGGCAAGAATACTAGAGCAGGTTGCCATTCCCTTCTCCAGGGAATCTTCCCCACCCAGGGATCAAACCCAGGTCTCCCACAGGGCAAGCAGATTCTTTTTTTTTTTTTTTTTCATTTATTTTTATTAATTGGAGGCTAATTACTTTACAACATTGTAGTGGTTTTTGTCATACACTGACATGAATCAGCCATGGATTTACATGTATTCCCCATCCCGATCCCCCCTCCCACCTCCCTCTCCAACCGATCCCTCAGATTCTTTGCTGTCTGAGCCACCAGGAAAGCCCAATCCTTGTTAAAAAGAGCTTGAAACAGTATACTTTCTTTGTGAATCTGGGCTAAGTCTACAAAACCAAAAATAAAACAGTAGATGCCAAGCTTTCCTCACATTACCAAGCTTGCCCTTTTTTCAGGAGTTTACAAAGGAGATAATCAAAAAAAGGCTTTGTGACCCTTAGCACATTCCCTGTAATCAAGATTTAAAGTTGAAGAGAAGAGGAAGCACAGAATTTCTTTAGAAGAGTTGTGTAAATGCTATGTTCACAGTGCGGGGAAGGGGAATTTTCCATCCCCTTAAGCTGACTGGAAGGGCTTCAATAGAATCATAAGCAGTAGATCATTCGGCCTGATCTGTGTCCTCTGGAGTTTGGGGATAGACAGGCCTGGGGCCACAGAGCAGAGAAAAAAGAAGGCTGACCATCCACAGATGGCAGAACAGAAATAAGAATATTTCCTCATACCAGACATAGGCTTTCTAAAATGGAGTTCACCTGGAGCCACTTTGAAAGTTCATGATGCCATAGATGTACCCTATGTTGACTATAGGAGGCTCATTCCTGGGAGGTGAAGTTAAAAACCAGCAAGTCGGATAAGAAGCATCACCCACATGACAGGAATTACAGTTAGAGTCCTATCAGAAGAAACTTGGAAGAACCTACAACACCCCATTGTAATAAGCCAACAACATTAATCTGCCCCTTTCCAGGTAACAGAGGTACATAAGATGGGCTCAAATCTCCACTCTACATATTTTGCAATCCAACACCCTCTTTCATAGCATTATTCTCATAGTCACTTATGGCTCCAAATTCCTGCTTCTGCTAAATTAGTTCAGTTTAAAAATCCTGCTTCTGCTAAATTAGTTCAGTTTATGGATCATTTGATACCTATGTGTATTTCCCTATTCTTTACTACCTTAAACCAGAACTTTGGAAGGCCTAAGATCCCTTCCAAAATTTCTAGCTAAAAAAATTCCACTTACACAAACCTGTTGCTGGAAAGAAGATTGTGGTTTAAGCAACACAAAGATTCCACTATTATTTTTATCTTCCCAGTAAACATTTCCATCTCCATTCTTCTGGTAACAGACCCTTCCTCTCTAGGCCAAAATATAGTCACATGATTTGTGTAGGACAATCATTGTGCCCTATGTCACTGGCACTGATGATTGATATAGGGATGGACATGTAATCCAAGCAAGGCTAATTAGAGAAGATCCCTAAGATTGTTATATATATATGTGTGTGTATATGCTAAGTCTCTTCAGTTATGTCCAACTCTTTACAGCCCTATGGACTGTAGCCAGCCAGGCTCCTCTGTCCATGAGATTCTCTAAGCAAGAATACTAGAGTGGGTTGCCATGCCCTCTTCCATCAAACCCTGGTCTCTTACATTGGCAGGCTAGTTCCTTACCATTAGCGCCACCTGGGAAGCCCCATTACATGCATACTAGCACCCAGAAAAAACTCTCTGTGGTCACTGAGATGTGTCTGATAGTAGTCACATCTCTTACCACATGGCAAAGTCCTGTTTGCAGTAGAGAAGGGTAAGACCCACGCGGAGAAAGAAAGGGTCAAGCAGAGATTAGCAAGATAGGAGAAGGAAGGAGAGAAGAAGGTAAAGATAGAGAGAGATCTGGCAATGTTCATTCAAGTTTCTGGTTCCAGTTCCTACAGCTCTGGTTTCCATAACTCTTCCATAGATGCTACAGACTTTCCTGGAATCTTTCCAAACTTTGTGAGCCACTAAGATTTTTTTATTGAAACTTCTTTGATTTGGATTAGTGCTACTTTCAAACACAGGAAGCGTAATTCATACAAAATTTTTTAAAAACCTCCCAAAAAAAACCACCTCTAGCCGTAAAAGCCCTTTCCCAGCAGCTTCAGCTGCATGAAACAAATTTTGGTAAAACCTCTTTTCATTTTTATTCTGTCATAAATACTTTCTAATTATCCTTGTTAAGGCTTCTTAGATACCCATCATTTAAAAGTGGACATTTAATCTCTAAATACATAGAGTTTTTAAAGTATCTTTGATATTAATTTCTCATTTTGATATTAACTTCTCATTTAAATGCTTTCTTCTCTGCAATCACCTTCTGTGTTTTTTCAGTGTTCTAACTTTATTGAGACTTTCAATGGCTAAGTCAAAGATCTCTCTTGATAAATGTCACATTGCATTTGAAAATATGTGGATTATTTTCAAATATCTTTTGATATTGATTTCTAACATAATTCCACATTCATAAGAGAACAGACTATGATTTCAGTGCCTTTAGACCATGAAATTTTTGCACCTTGTTTTATGTCCCTGTATATGATCCAGTGTCTCCTCATTTATAGTCCATGGGAACTTGAATAGAATTTGTATCCTACTGTTGTGTGAAAATTCTGTAAATCTTGATTATGTTGAATGGGTTTATAGTGCTTTTCAGGTCTACTATATGCTTCTACTTTTCTGCATACTAATTTTATTAATTTTTGAGAGTTTGAGGTAGAAACTCCAACTAAAAATCTTATTTTATCTACTTAAAAATGATTGCAATATATAGTGGGACTATGTGTAACTTTGTTCTGTATTGTCCAAGTCTCCTGTAAATGTGGGATCATACTTTCATAGTTTAAAAAAAAGAAAAGAATAAAAAGCCCCTTCCCCATTTTACCCCCAGGAAAGTTCACCCCAAGTACCTCTATAGCTTCTTACTCTTTTGCTAGCTTCACACTTTTTCCTTGCTTCTTTCTTCTCTTTTCTGTTCACTCCTAGAATCAAAATTAAATGCCTTCCCTTTTTTACTCACAATAGTTTGGCCACTTCTTTCATTATATTAGCCCCAAATCCATTTCCTCAGGTTACATCCTTAACGACGAGTGGTTTATCAAGGTATTTTTCTAAAGACAGTTCAATACAAGAAAAGTCTTGTGCCATTTGTTGACTGTTGGGGAAAAAGTCCAATCCAGATCAGTTCAGTTTAGTCATTCAGTTGTGTCTGACTCTTTGCAACCCCATGAACTGTAGCACTCCAGGCTTCCCTGTCCATCACCAACTCCCAGAGCTTGCTCAAACTCATGTCCATTGAGTCAGTGATGCCATCCAATCATCTCATCCTCTGTTAACCCCTTCTCCTCCTGCTCTCAATCTTTCCCAGCACCAGGGTCTTTTCCAATGAGTCATTTCTTCAAATCAGGTGGCCAAAGTATTGGAGTTTCAGTTTCAGCATCAGTCCTTCCAATGGATATTCAGGACTGACTTCCTTCAAGATTCATTTGAATCTCTTTGCAGTCCAAGGGACTCTCAAGTGTCTTCTCCAACACCACAGTGCAAAAGCATCAATTCTTCAGTTCTCAGCTTTCTTTATAGTCCAACTATCACATCCATACAGGACTACTGGAAAAACCATAGCTTTGATAGATGGACCTTTGTTGGCAAAGTAATGTCTCTGCTTTTTAATATGCTGTCTAGGATTGTCACAGCTTTTCTTCCAAGAAGCAAGTGTCTTTTAATTTCATGGCTTCGGTCACCATCTGCAGTGATTTGAGAGCCCAAGAAAATAAAGTCTTTCACTGTTTCCCCGTCTATTTGCCATGAAGTGATGGGACCAGATGCCATGATCTTAGTTTTTTGAATGCTGAATTTTAAGACAACTTTTTCACTCTCCTCTTTCACTTTCATCAAGAGACTTTTTAGTTCTTCACTTTCTGCCATAAGGGTGGTATCATCTGCGTATCTGAGGTTATTAATATTTCTCCCAGAAATCTTGATTCTAGCTTGTACTTCATCCAGCCCAGCATTTCACATGATGTACTCTGCATATAAGTTAAATAAGCAGGGTGACAATATACAGCC
Organism: Dama dama; assembly: GCF_033118175.1. Taxonomy (NCBI): domain Eukaryota; kingdom Metazoa; phylum Chordata; class Mammalia; order Artiodactyla; family Cervidae; genus Dama; species Dama dama. The sequence goes on from NC_083700.1 coordinate 10,866,635, forward strand.
TTGACAGACTACTTTCCTGATTTGGAACCAATCTGTTGTTCCATGTCCAGTTCTAACTGTTGCTTCTTGACTTGCATACAGATTTCTCAGGAAGCAGGTAAGGTGGTCTGGTATTCCCATCTCTTGAAAATTTTTCCACAATTTGTTGTGATCCACACAGTCAAAGTCTTTGGCATAGTCAATAGAGCAGTAATAGATGTTTTCCTGGTATTCTGTTGCTTTTTTGATGATCCAGCAGATGTTGGCAATCTGATCTCTGGTTCCTCTGCCTTTTCTAAAACCAGCTTGAACTTCTGGAAGCTCATAGTTCATGTATTGTTGAAGCCTGGCTTGGAGAATTTTGAGCATTACTTTGGTAGTGTGTGAGATGAGTGCAATTGTGTGGTAGTTTAAACATTCTTTGGCATTGCCTTTCTTTGGGATTGGGATGAAAAGCGAACTTTTCCAGTCCTGTGGCCACTGCTGAGTTTTCCAAATTTGCTGGCATCGTGAGTGCAGCACTTTCACAACATCATCTTTTAGGATTTGAAATAGCTCAACTGGAATTCCATCACCTCCACTAGCTTTGTTCATAGTGACGCTTTCTAAGGCCCACTTGACTTTGCATTTCAGGATATCTGACTCTAGGTGAGTGATCACACCATCACGGTTATCTGGGTCATGAAGATCTTTTTTGTATAGTTCTTCTGTGTATTCTTGCCACCTCTTCTTAATATCTTCTGCTTCTGTTAGATCCATACCATTTCTGTCCTTTATTGAGCCCATCTTTGCATGAAATATTCCCTTGGTATCTCTAATTTTCTTGAAGAAATCTCTAGTCTTTCCCATTCTGTTGTTTTCCTGTTTCTTTGCACTGATCATGAGGAAGGCTTTCTTATCTCTCCTTGCTATTCTTTGGAACTCTGCATTCAGATGGGTATATCTTTTCTTTCCAGGTATTCCTTATCAACATTTTGGATAATTGAACAGGTAAATTATTTAAGGTTTCTCAGGTACAAAATTACATTTTAGAGTTAAAGGGTCTATATAGGTGAGCTAGCCCAAACCGTTTAATAAGCTTAGAGAAGTTGAGTAGCTTGTTAGGTCCTAAAAAGAGTTAGTAGTGTGTCAGGGCTCCTGATTCTTTGTCCAGGACCTCAGATCACCAGATAAGAGCAAAAGTCTTTATGACCTATTTCCATAACATAGGTTGGTTTAGGTTTGCAAACTCAGTTTTCAGAAGGAACCTCTAAGCTCCAGTATCTAAACTATAAGTGACATAAAACAGATCACTAGATCTCAAAAACTTTTAGATCTGGAATCTTTTATTTAAATGAAATTTTACACTGACAGAAAACAAAAATAAAATAATAATAAATATATTAGTTCAGATCCTCCAAGGAACAAGATGTCAGAGATTTATTGGGGGAGATTTCTATGAGACAAAGAGAAAGAACTGGAGAAAGAGGGAAACTCTTCAGACCACATTGTAGATCTGACCCTTAGGAAAAGAGAGAAGAAAGGAAAAAAAATTGTATGGGTAGAGTTTCTGACTGCCATGCAGTTCTAAGATAGTCTCAGCTAGGCTGATGAATCCTCAAGTTAAAGTCACCCAACACAGGAGTCTGCATCTTGCAAGAAAAAGCCTGCATTAGTATTCATACCACATTCAATCATTGAAAAAGAGCAGTGCATGAAAACCATGACTCCAGTGTAAACACAATGTTGGATTCAGAGCATGCTGCTAGAGCTATCAATCTGTTAACCTTCCTGCAACAAAAGATCTCAGTGGCATACTTTCATGACTACCTCTTTTTTTTGTTGTTTTAAACTGATGCTGCATTTGGTTCTTTTCTCTCTCTTCCACTTCTATTCTTATAGTGTTCATGTGGGAAAAAATGAAAGACACAGGAAACAATCAAATGGAAGTTGTAGTGTTGAAAAATACAAGATCTGATATGACACTTCTCTTGTTGGGCTTAACAATTACAAAATAAATGATCAGTGAACTTGATCACATAGTAATAAAAACCATCCAAATTTATTATTAGAGAGAAGAAATACTTTAAGAAAGAGACAAAGACAGTACTTCAGTGAAGTATGGCACCGTTAAGCAGAATAACATAAATGTAATCAGAGACCCAAGAAGGGAGGAGCAAAGAACTATTTCAAGGAATAATGGACAAAGATATTTCAAATCTGATAAAAACTATTGATATAAACTTACAGAGCCAAGAAGTTCCGTCATCCTCAAGCAAGATACACATGAAAACCACAAAAAGTGATATCATAACCAAATTGTTGAAAACCAGTGATAAGAAAAAAAATCTTAAAAGCAGTCATGGGAAAAGGAGCTTTATATACAGGGGAAGAAAGATAGAGATTATTGCAGATGTCTATTAAAAAGAAATTGTAAGCAAGCAAACAACATCTTTAAAAGTGTTGAAAGAAAAAACACTAAATCTATCCAGAGAAAATGTCTTTCAGAAAAGAAGGCCTAGAAAATAGAGTTTTAAGAAAAAAAAAAAAAAAGGATAAGATTCACAGCCTGAAGACCTACACTACAAGAAATTTCAAAAGTAGTTCTTAAGGCTAAAACTTAAAGATTTTAGATGGAAATTTGGGTACATACTAAGGAATAAAGTGAACTGGCTCTGATCTTGCCTAACAAAGCTCAAAAGCAAAACTCAAAATATTAAACTGTTTTCAAGTAAATTAATAGCACACACAACTTAGAATTATTTTTTTTAAAAATACAAAAACTTCCAATAACCTAAAACTCACAGTATGTGACATCCAATAAAAAAGATTATCAGGCATGCAATGATATGACCTATTATGAGGACAAAAAAATAACAGAACCAAAAAATTACACAGATCATTAAAACAATAGAAAAGGAAATTCAAACAGCTGTTATAAACATATTGTACATGTCCAAGAAGGTAGAAAAAAGCATGAGTATATTAAGGAGACACATGGAAAGGAATTCCATGTTAGGACACAGCAGTTTCACTTCCATGTGTGTATGTGCTAAGTCACTTCAGTCATGTTCAACTCTGGGACCCTATGGACTGTAGCCCCATGCTTCTCCATCCAAAGGGTTTTCCAGGCAAGAATACTGAAGTGGTAGACATGCCCTCCTCCAAGGGGTCTTCCTTACCCAGGGAGCGAAGCCAAGTCTCTCACATCGCTTTCATTGGCAGGCAGTTTCTTTACCACTAGCACCATCAGGGAGGCCCTTCACTGCCATGACCTGGATTCAATCCCTGGTCAGAGAACTAAGATCCTGCAAGTCATGTGGCATAGCCAAAAAAAGAGAGACCTGGAAGATATAAAACAGACCCAAATTGAACTTTTAAATATGAAAAAGTGCAACATCTGATATGAAAACATTCACTGATTGAAATTAAGAACTTATTAAACTCTGCATTTAAAAAAGATTAGGGTACTTAAAGAAGTAGCAACAGAAACTACCAAAATGAAACATAGAAAAAAGGCTAAAAACAAAATAATCAAGAATTATTGACATTTAGGGCAATTTCAAATTGACTAGTATACAGGTAATTTGAGTCCAGGAAAATGGAAGGGGCAAAAAGTTTGAAGAAATAGCAGTAAAATTTTTGAAGTTTGATTAAACTATAAACTCATAGGTTCAAGACAGTCAATAAATTCCAAATACAAAAAAGACTTAAGAAAACTCTGCCAAGATATATCAATCAAATTGTTTAAAACCACTGCTATAAAGAAAGGAGCTTAGAAGTAGCCAAAGGAAAAGGGACGTATCATGTGCAGAGGAGTAAAGATAAGAACAATAGCAGACTTCTCACTGAAAAGAATGCAGGACAGAGGCGGTAGTGCATGAGAGACAGAAACCGCCAACGCAGTGGACCCCCCTGGTGGCCCGGTGGCTAAGAATTCACCTGCCAACGCGGGGGACACAGCCTTGATCCTTGGCCTGGGAGGGTTCCGCATGCCTTGGGGCAACTGAACCTGCGTGCCACGATCACTGAACCCACACACGACAAGTATTGAAACCCATGCATTCTAGAGCCCATGCTCCACAACAAGAGAAGCCGCCACAGTGAGCCATAGCCCCTGCTCACCACAACTAAAGAAAGCCCAGCAATAAAGACCAGCATAACCAAAAATACACAAATAATTTAAAGGAAAAAAAACCATCAACCTAAAATTCTATATCCAGTGAAAATAGCCTTCAGAAACAAAGCTGAAATAAAGACTTCTTCAGACATACAAAAGCTGGATCATTACCAGCAGATTGGCACCACAAGAAATGTTAAAGAAAGCCTTTCAGGAATAATGATAGTGATACCAAATGGTTTAATCAGAGGAGGGAGCACAGCTACCACTCAGTCCCTTTCTTTACCCATTTATTAAGGTGCTCCAGGTGGGGACTCGAGAGATGCCGAACAATGCCTCAGTACCTGCAAGTGATCTAGAAAGATCTTTCTAGTTCTTACCACTTAAAGTGACTTGATTCTGGATTGTGTTTTCTCTTGGGCACTTTTCCTACAAGCAGAATGAACAACCATCAGATAATATAAATAAATATTTATGTTTATTAGTGAGTGAGTTACCAAAATGCAGTTTTATAATGCAAAGAGTCAGGAATTAGCAATGAGATAGTAGTCTAAAATCATCCTTTTCCAGCATTAGAGATATATACCAAATATTGTTTTGATCATCAGCAATGGGGAATACGGCAGAGGAACTACAAAGAGGCAGAATTTGTGCTAGAACTGGAAGTCAGACAACACCAATAGTAAAAACCATGTTATGTAACAGATAAAAGCATACTGAGATCTGACTCTTAAGAAACTGAGTGCTAATATGCAGAGTCAATGCAATTCCTATCAAATTACCAATGGCATTTTTCACACAACTAGAATACAATTTTTAAAATTTATGTGGAAACACAAAAGATTCCAAATAGTCAAAACACTCTTAAGAAAGAAGAATGATGCTGGAGGATTCATGCTTTCTGACTTCAGCATACAATAATCAAAACAGTACGTACGGTACTGGCACAAAAATAGACACATAGATCAATGGAATAGGATAGAAAGCCTAGAAATAAACTCACACACTTAGAGCCAGTTAACTTGCAACAAAGGAGGCAAGTTTCTTCAATAAGTGGTGATGGTAAAACTGGACAGCTACATTTAAAAGAATAAAATTAGAGTGTCCTTGGGGAAGGGATGGGGGAAGCGGCAGTTAGGGAGTTTGGGATGGACATGTACACACTGCTATATTTAAATGGATAACCAACAAGGACCTTCTGTATAGCACAGGGAACTCTGCTCAATGTTATGTGGCAGCCTGGATGGGAGGAAACTTTGGGGGAGAATGGATACACGCATATGAATGGCTGAGTCACTTTGCCGTGCACCTGAAACTATCACAACACTGTTAATTGGTTATACTCCAATAAAAAAAATAGTTTTTTAAAATCCCAAGAACAGAGGAGCCTGTGGGCTACAGACCATGGGTTTGCAAAAAGTCAATAGGACTGAGTGGCTAACACTTTCACTTTCTTATAGAAATGAGCTTCCCAGGTGGTGCTACTGTAAAGAACCCATCAGCCAATGCAGGAGACATAAGAGACACTGGTTCAATCCCCTTCTTGGGAAGATCCCCTGGAAGAAGGCGTGACAACCCCCTTCAGTATTCTTTCCTGGAGTATTCCCCGTTGAGAGAGGAGCCTGGCAGGCTACAGTCCATAGGGTCTCAAAGAGTCAGACCCGACTGAAACAACTTAGGACACACACTCGCCCTAGAGAAATGGAAACAAAAGCAAAAATAAACAAATGGGACCTAATTAAACTTAAAAGGTTTTCACAGCAAAGGAAACCATAACCAAAACAAAGACGACCTACAGAATGGAAGAAAATATTTGCAAATAATACAATGACAAGTGTTCAATTTCCAAAATATACAAACAGCCCACACAGTTCAGTATCAAGAGAAAAAAAAATATAAGCAAAAGAGTTAAACAGACATTTCTCCAAAGAAGAACATACAGATAGCTAACAGGCACATGAAATGATGTTCAACATTGCTAATTGCTAGAGAAATGCAAATCAAAACTACAATGAGATATCACCTCACAGCAGTCAGAATGGCCATCATCAAAAAGTCAACAAATAATAAATGCTGAAGAGGGTATGAAGAAGAGCAAACTGTCCTACACTGTTGGTGGGAATGCAAATTGGTGCAACCACTAGGGAAAACAGTATGGAGCTTCCTTAAAAAACTAAAAATAGAGTAACCATATGATCCAGCAATCCCACTCCTGGGCATATATCTAGAAAAGATGAAAACACTAATTCAAGAAGATATTCTGAATGTTCATAGCAGAACTATTTACAATAGGCAAGACATGGAAGCAACATAAATATTCACCAGCAGACGAATGGATAAAGATGTGGTATAGTCATGCAATGGAATACGACTCAGCCATTAAAAGGAATGAAATAATGTCAATTGTAGCAACATGAATGAACCTAGAGATTATTATACTAAGAGAAGTCAGAGAAAGACAGATACCATATGCTGTGATTTGTATGTGGAATCTAAAAAAAAATTATATAAATGAGCTTATTTACAAAGCAGAAATATACTCACAGACATAAAAACAAACTTATGATTATGAAGTGGGGAGGGATAAATTAGGAATTTGGTATCAGCAGATACATTCTATATAAAATAAGTAACCAGAAAGGATCTACTGGAGAGCTCAGGGAATTATATTCAATTTCTTGTAGTAACCTATGATGGAAGAGAATCTGAATTATATACATATATATAGCTTTGCTGTACATTTGAAACTCTGTAAGTCAGCTATACTTCAATTTTTAAAATTAAATTTTTAAAAAAGAAAGAAACTGACTGCCAGGCTGATGTTACAGCTAGTTACATAAACTTGAAACCTTTCCTCTCTGGATCTCAGTTTCTTCACATTTAAAATTAGGATTTTGGCTAAATGTCTCTAAAACTCCTTCCAGTTCTAATTGCATGTGAATCTATGCATACAGCTGAATTCAGGCTAACCTCATCCTGTCTGTGACCATCTCGGCCTTCTCAGTCTGACTCGTTATCAGCAGGGAAATTCCCACAACCCCAAAATAGCCATTATTTTTTTAATTCAAAAATTAAATTTCAACAACCTAGATGGACCTTAAGGGCTCTATGCTGAGTGAAATAAATCAGACAAATATCACATGATCTCACTTACATGTGGAATCTAAACTTTCCCCTCACCCCCCTCCAAAGAACGAAAGCAAAAAACAGGCTTACAGATACAGAACAGAGATGTGGTGGTGTCATTTGATGGGAGTGCTACAAAACAGATGGAGGGGGTCAAAAAATAAACACTTCCAGTTGTAAAATAAATAAGTCGTCAGGAGGCAATGTACAGCATGGTGGCTATAATTCATAATACTTTATTATATATTTGAAGATTGCTAAAACTGTAGTTCTTAAAAGTTCTCATCATGAGAAAAAAAAACTATTTTTTTTTGTATGGTGACAAATGTTAACTAGACATATTGTAGTGATCATTTCACAATGCAAACAAATATTGAATCATTGTTTTGTACACCTGGAACTAATATAATGTTATATGTCAGTTATGACTCAGTTAAAAATTAAAATTAGTAATTGTTAAGTTTGAAAATCATTTCAAAATTTATATATCATTTAATATCCTTGAAAAGGCAAAACAGAGACAGAACCGCTCAGTGGTTGCCAGGGTTTGAGAGTGGGAGACAGGCTGACTACATATGAGCAGCACAAGGGGATTTTTGAGTGTGATGGAACTGTTTCATATCTTGAGTGTGGTAGTGGTTATATGACTATATGCATTTGAGAAGACCCACAGACGTATATATCACAAAGATTGATTTTTACCATATGTAAATTTAAAACTAATTAAATAATTATTTAAAGAATGAGTGAATAATTTCAGTGGTGATTCACATTCTTTCTTTTAAAGTTTGCATCATTTTAACATATTCCAGGTAACTTTCCAGGTATTAGATTTAACTTCTTATTTTAAAATCTAGTCTCTTAAATATATCAAACATATATAATGTGTAATGTAAAATAAATACATTGTTTTTAAAATATGACAGTGTATGTTCTCAAGAAACTTTTAAAAAACAGATTTATTGAGGTAAGTTACACATCATAGATCCATCTGTTTCAAGTGTATACACTTCAATAATTTTTCGTAAATTTACAAACTTGTGCAATCATCACTATAATCTAATTTTAAAACATTCCACTGTCCCAAAAAGATCCCTTATGCCCATTTGCAGTTTAAGGCATTTTCAAAAAAGTAAAGGAGGAGGAGTCAACCTGATAACGACTTTGCTAACACAGAATCACCAGGCTTTCAGCACTGTAAAGCTCTTAAGACCATCTTGCTCACACTTCCCCCACATGCTCAAATGCCTCTGTAGTTACTGAGCCTAGTTGGACAACCTTCAGTGAGAAGTGGTTGTCATACTTAACAACCCATTTCATTCTTGGGCAAGTTGATTTATTGCAGTTACTCTTTAAAGCTTTGAAGCTTCACATGGGCTGCCTCCCATAAGTCCTAACCCTCAGCTCAAAAACCTCAATAAGTCCTAACTCCAGAAAACTTAAAACTGTAAAAATCAAAACTATCTCTATTCTAGGAAAAAGTTTGGGATCTGTGGAGCTGAGCATTAAACTAGTATCCAAGGGAAAAAACCAGGGAAGGCTTCAGTCATTTCACTTTAGTCGCTCAGTTGTGTCCGACTCTCTGCGACCCCATGGACTGCAGCACGCCAGGCCTCGCTGTCCATCATTAACTCCCGGAGTTCACCCAAACTCATGTCTGTTGAGTCAGTGATGCCATCCAACCATCTCATCCTCTATCATCCCCTTCTCTGCCTGCCCTCAATCTTCCCCAGCATCAGGGTCTTTTCAAATGAGTCAGCCCTTCGCATCAGGTGGCCAAAGTATTGGAGTTTCAGCTTCAACATCAGTCCTTTCAATGAACACTCAGGACTGATCTCCTTCAGGATGGACTGGTTGGATCTCCTTGCAGTCCAAGGGACTCTCAAGAGTCTTTTCCAACACCACAGTTCAAAAGCATCAATTCTTCGGTGCTCAGCTTTCTTTATAGTCCAACTCTCACATCCATACATGACTACTGGAAAAACCATAGCCTTGACTAGACAGACCTTTGTTGGCAAAGTAACGTCTCTGCTTTTTAATATGCTGTCTAAGTTTGTCATAGCTTTTCTTCCAAGGAGCAAGCATCTTTTAATTTCATGGCTGCAGTCACCATCTGCAGTGATTTTGGAGCCCAAGAAAATAAAGTCTGTAACTGTTTCCGTTGTTTTCTCTTCTGTTTGTCATGAAGTGATGGGACTGGATGCCATGATCTTAATTATTTGAATAAGTTAGGTGACACCAAAGGAAAAGTCCAAGAGATTGTTTAAAACCATTCAAGGCAGAATTTTGAAGTCAACCAAGTTAAGGAGATGCATCAGTAAAATAGATCAAAAACACTATAATTTTAAATGACATGTATAATTTTAAATGAAACTAAGAATACTTACATTTTGGTATATTACCCCATGCCATTACTTCCCTCACTTTCTACTAAGTAATAACTTGTATGATTGGTCCTTGTGTATTACATTGATGAGTAAAAAGATGAGTGGATATGTCATGATCCACCAAGAGGGGCTAGGAGAGCTAGATGCTGGGGAAATTACAAAACCACCAGGGCTGGCTTCACAAGCTTGTGGCCTTTACAGTCACAGGGCCACATACCGAGAAGGTCCCTTTGTTTGGTTGCTATCCTGCAATTCTTAATAACTTTTTAATAAGACATCCTGCTTTCATCTTACAACAGGCCTTGCAAATTACATAGCTGGTCATGAAACCCACTCACACACACCAGGGGTAGGAAGTGGGGAAGATAGAAATAACCACACATCACATTCACACAGCCCCTTAAGATTTCAAAGTCTCTCTGCACATCTTGCTTGACCCTCACAATGTTTCTTTTAAGAAGGAAAAAAAAAAAAAGAGGAGGAATAGTTTTAGCTTCTCCAAGGGCCCAGAATAAGGGGACTTAAAAGTTATCAACTGTATGGTTTAATCTTTCCCTGCCCATTTTGTAGATAAAAGAGATCAGGTTTGGGGATGTTAAAAGACTTGTCCAAAGTTACACAACATATATGATACTAAGAGCAAGGTTCTTTTTCTACAACAGTATTTTTGCCACTATACCATGTCGTGTCTGTGGATTGTGAGCTCCAGAGGACTGAAACTGATTACGTATTGTTTTTGCAGGATTGGAGAGAGTACCCAGAGAGTGTGTATATAACTATTTCCATTTTTAAAATACACCATTATTTACATTTGTAGTATCTCCTTTGATCTTCTCAATAAGTATATAAAGTAATGAAGCTGGTACTGTTATTCTCATTTGCAAGTGAAGGGAACAGTTTCAAAGAGGCAAATGTTTTGTTAAAGAGCTTTATAGTGATTGAGGGGGCAGAATGGTGGGCCTTCCCTACTTCTGATCATCTCTCACCATGTGGGATACCTTCTTTCCATTTCTGCCATGGATACACCAGCGCTATTCTCCCCAAATGGGTAAGAAATCAGATGTTTATTAAACACTCACACTGAATAAGCACGCAAGAAAAACTAGAGCTATAGAAAAAGAAGCTAAAATCTATATATGTGTATATACATATGCATGTGTGCTAAGTCTTTACAGTAGTGTCCAACTCTGCTACCCTATGGCCTATAACCCGCCAGGCTCCTATGCCCATCAGATTCTCCAGGCAAGAATACTGGACTGGGTTGTCATTTCCTTCTCCAAGGGATCTTCCTGACCCAAGGATCAAAGCCACATCTCTTATGTCTCTTGCATTGGCAGGAGGGTTCTTTACCACTAGCACCACCTGGAAAGCCTCATATATACATATAGCCACACAGAAAGATAATGACTTAGTCCTATTTGAATTTTAGAAGTGAAACAGTCATTGTGATTCATGTAGCCCAACAAATAAGAAAACTGAGGTCAGCCCAAGGTCACACAGAAAACAGTTATGGAGGGGAACCAGGCTTTCTTGCTTCCAGGCCCAGAATGCAACTTGGCTCCCCTGGTTCCCTTCCCAAACTCTTTGCTTGGTTACTTTGTAAACCTGAGGGTCAGCTACTGACAACAGTCGCCACACAGCATCTCAATCTGTGTGGTTTGGGGCAAGATGACAGACGGGGACAGGATCCAGGGGAATTTACAGGTCGTTATGATTGTGTTAGTCCTCAACACAGCGAAGTTAAGAGGTACTCAAAATTGATTACACTGTAGTATTCTCATAATAGTACACCTGTGAAGTAACAACAGGGAAAAAGTGAGAGGAAGAAACAGCAGGTTTACAAAGTTAATAATTACATTGTTCCCAAGTCTGGAACAGGATGGCATTGATTAACTGTAGTGAAAACTGGTGGAGCATATCACTGGGATGAAGATGAGTTTTTTAAATAAATCACAATGGAACAACTAGACCCTTGCCAACTATTTGACACCATACACAAGCATAACTCCAGGAATACTAAAGACCTTAATATCAGAGGCAAAAATATAAATATTTCCAAAGATAATACAGGAGAACATATTGATGATCTTGGCAAAAGAAAGGATTCCTTAAGCAAAACATAAAAAGCACTAATCATACTCACACATTAAAATTTTTTTCAATCTGTTCACCTAAAGAAATCACCAAGAAAGTAAAAAGCCAAGTCACAAACTGGGACCAGATATTTTTAACATGTATAACTTACAAAGGACTAATAGCTGGAAATATATAATGACCTCCTATAAAGAAAGAGAAAGAAAAACAATAAGACAAAGAGGTAAAAAATAAAAGCAGGCAATTCCCAAAGGGCAAAGGAGAAAACCAAATGTTCAGTGAAGACATGAGAAATTGCCCGACCTCTTTAATAATCACAGAAATGCAAATTAAAACCACAGTGAAGTACCATTACACACCTTCAAATAACAAAAATATGTAAGCCTGATAATATCAAGTGTAAAAGAGACACAGCAGTGGAAACTTGGTAAAAGTTATACATGCTGGATGCAGAGAAATTTGGTATAAATAGTTTTGCCTTTTCTTCCACTTAGAAATTTTACCCATAAATGTGCACCCTAAACTTGAAGAATCCCTGGCAGGTGCACCAGAAGACACATTGGAGAATATTCACAGAAGCATTGTGCTTACTGACTCAAACCCAGAAACAACCCCAATGCTCTTCAACAATAAAATGCATAAATAAACTGTGATTTATCCACATAATACAATATTATACAACAGCAGTAAAAAAAAAACTATAGGGGACTTCCCTGGTGGTCCAGTGGTTAAGAATCCCCCTTGCAATGCAGAGGACTTGAGTTTGATCCTTGGTCAAGAAATTAAGATCCCATATGCCATGTAGCAACAAAGCCCGTGTGCTGCAATGACTAAGCCTTTGTCCCACATCTAGAGAGTCCGTGCACTGCAAGAAAAGATCCTGCATGACACAAGACCAAAGCAGCCAAATAAATAATTTACAAAAATTAATAATAATAAGTAACTACATTAAAAACAAACTATAGTTGAAGGCATCAATCTAGCTGAATCTTGGCATAGTGATGCATGAAAAAAAGATAGTCAAAATAACATATGTGGTATGATCTGTTTATATAAAGATATAACCAAACAAAAAGAAGCTATATTTTTTAGGGATGCCAACAACCCTGAGGGCTTCCCTGGTGGCTCAGATGGTAAAGAACCTGCCTGCAATGCAGAAGGCCTGAGTTCAATCCCTGGGTCAGGAAGATCCCCTGGAGAACAGAATGGCAAACCACTCCAGTATTCTTGCCTGGAAATTCCATGGACAGAGGAGTCTGGTGGGCTACATCCCATGGTGTTGCAGAGTTGGACACAACTGAGCCACTTTGACTCACTGACTCAGCAACCCTGAAGTTTAGAAGTTGTTAAGCCATAAGGGAAAAAAATGATTGCCGTAAAGTCAGGACAGTGTTACCTAGAAAGGGGAAGAAGGAGCATGTACCAAGGAGCGACACAGAAAACAATGTTCTATTTTTTAAACTGGATGGTGTATATGCTAGAATTTGCTTTAACTTTAAACTAGTTCATTAAAAAGGTATATAGTATGTTAAATCATGAAATTTCCATCTTATTTGTCAAATCTGAGCAAATATTGACATTTTACATGGCTCGATATGTACATATGTACATCAACACACATATGTATATGGTTTATGCAATACAATCTGCGTAGGATATATTTCACAATAAAAAATGAAAAAAGAGGGATTTCCCTGGTGGTCCAGTGACTGAGAATCTGTCTTGCAATGCAGGGGATGCAGGCTCGATCCCACGTGCATCGGAGCAACTAAGCCCCCTGCAGCTGCTGAGCCTGCAAGCCACAACTCGAGAGTCTATGCGATGCAATGAAAGATCCTGCAGGACACAGTGAGGCTCTCATGTGCCCCAGCTAAGACACAATGCGGGGCTTCCCTGGTGGCTCAGTGATAAAGAATCTGCCGGCCAATGCAGGAGACTCAGGTTCCATCCCTGGTCTGGGATGATCCCACATGCCCCGAAGCAACGAAGCCCATGCACCACAGCTATTGAGCCAATGATCCAGAGCCCAGGAGCTGCGACCATTGAGCCTGTGTGCCGCAACCACAGAAACCTACATACCGTAGAACCTGAGTGGGCAAGCACTGGGGCTCTGCAGTCAGACAGACCTAGGTTTAAATCTCCGCCTGCTCTCAAGCTGCGTCCCTGTAACCTGATTGACTAAGTTACTAAGGTGTTGATTCCCTCATCTGTAAAACAGCTGTAGTAGTAGCACCTATTTCACAAAGCTGTTATGAAGTATATGTGTGTGCTTAGTCGCTTCAGCCATGTCCGACTCTCTGCAGCCCCATGGACCGTGACCTGCCAGGATCCTCTGTCCATGGGATTCTCCAGGCAAGAATACTGGAGTGGGTTGCATTTCCTTCTCCAAATCTGACCTGAGATGAGCCAAGATGACCGCCACAAGCATGAAGTATATACATAAATTTAAATGAAGAAGGTGTGGAGAAGGAAATGGCAACCCACTCCAATATTCTTGCCTGGAGAATCCCATGGACAGAGGAACCTGGTGGGCTACAGTCCACGGGGTCGCAAAGAGTCGGGTACGACTGAGCGACTTCACTTTCACTTTCACTTTCAACCCTCAGCTGAGAAGACTTTCAGCTCTTGTGTTTGCTATTGATTGTTTTCTTGAGTTCTCAAAGACCTGTGACCATATTTTTTTTTTTAAGTTGCCTGTTTTCTAATTGCATCACTTTACACACTGTTGTCTAATAATATGTGGTATTTAGAATGCCTTCTTAATTATTTTGGGCAGCCATTGCCTGTATTTTCTTAGCACCTCCTTGGTTTTCTTACGTGACCTCATCTGACAGGGAAACGCAGCTTTTTTGTTTGCCCTCTCTGCATCCTGGACCGTCTGAGTCAGTGTTCTAACTCATCCCTGATGGTCTCTGAGCTACTGTTCTACCAGACTCAGCAGTTATGTGCTTCAGGAATTTTTCGGTAGAATTGGTCCTATTAGGAGACTCTTGGTGTCACCTTTGTTATCTTAAAAGCTGGTCCCTTCGCTGAGGCTCTTAATTTTTTGAAAACTTGATTCTATTTCAGCTGAAAATTGGCAAGGCTATTTAAAAAATTGATGGAAGCCATTTAAGAAATTGAAAAGTAATCACAAACAACATTGGGTAGTTGTGACTTTCAGTTCTGTATCAGTTGAATTTTTGTGCTCTTTTCCCTGTGTACGTGGTGGTTCTATTTTTCTCCAATAAAACTTTTTATTTAAAAAAAATAATAAATGAAGAAGGTGTTAACAGTGTATATAAATAGCTTAACACAATGCATGGCACTTTGGAAATAACTTATGTTAGTCATATTATTGAATCCCTTTCTCTTTCCTCATATTTCTTCAGAAAATTTCAGGAACGTTACAAAAAATTACCTGAACATGTTTTAAAGAGCACGTTTCCAATGCATGCCCACCTTAGTCCATTATCATTGATCACCCTGACGGCACTGAAGGCAGAGCAGCCACTAGGAGTTAGGACAGAGCTACTGCTGCCTTCACAGTAAATGTGAACACAGCGCTTGAGTTTCTCAAGAGAGAATTAAATCATATTCTTCCTAACCCCAACGTCCTAGTGCAAAATTGAGATCCTTGAACTCAATAGAACAAGACGCTTCAAAAAGTCACCTAGAAGTCAACCAGTCGAATCCCTTCAATTCACAAAGAACCAAAGCCCAGAAAGGAATCTACAACAAATGCCAATCTATCTTTCCAGGAGACCCAGCTGTGCCATTGAGGCTTGGTCAGCCGAGAGTTCCAGGGGAGCAGAGCGGGAGCCCAAGGTCCCTTTTCAAACAGAGCCACAGGCTGTTCGGACCAGGGTGGATCTCTGCCTCATCAGAGTCAGCAGGTGACTTGGTTTTTCTACTCTGAAACTCTTTTTTTTAATTTGGATTTGTACTATTCTGTATAGAACATTAAAAAATAAATAGGAAGTGAGAGGTAGCTACTGCAAAAACAGGATGGACCTTGCCAATGGTCCACATTCCATCTTCATAAGTTACCCCACCCCACTCCCCATCATCAAGAGGCACCAAAGACTGGAAGTTCAGTTGAAACCTGGAACCAGAAGAAAGCTTAAAATCTCTGGCTTATTTTATATTCTGTTTCAACCAGCTTGTTTAAAACAAAAAAGCACATGGAAAGAAGTCCAGTTATACAGAAGTGTAAACATAGTGTAGCTCTCTTTTTCAAATTTCAGGAAAGGACATCAAGTTTAACTTACAGCTTGGCTGGTACTTGCAAGTGAATTAAGACAAAGCAAAGGGGCCTCCCCTGGTGGCTAAGTGGTAAAGAATCCGCCTGCCAATGCAGGAGACACGGGTTTCATCCCTAGTCAGGGAAGATCCCACATCCCCCGAAGCAACTAAGCTTGTATGCCACAACTACTGAGCCTGTGCCCTGCCTGAGAGCCCCGGAACTGTAACTACTCAGCCCACGTGCAGCAACTGCTGAAGCCCATGAGCCAAGAGCCTGCGCTTCACAAGAGAAGCCACACAGTGAGAAGCCTGCACATCACTACTGCAGAACAGCCCCCACTCACCACAACTACAGAAAAGCCCACACAACAGCAAAGACTCAGCACAGCCAAGAAATAAATAAATAAAAATTTTTTTAATTAAGACAAAACAACGGGCTTCCCAAAATTTAGAGCCAAGTGCCCAGCTTCATCCTTTAAAAAATTCCTAAGATATCCTCAGCCTGTGGTGTCACAGATATCTAACATCTAATCTCTGGGCCTCTGTGTTCTTGAATTAATCATTTAATAATACAAAAAGTCCCCTTGGTAACCCCCACCATAAATTATGGCCCAATACTATTTCAGAAACTCTAAAGAAACCTAAACATTAATTTTTTTAATTCAAAATGAAAATAAATACTTACACTGAACAGGCATATTACTCTTCCCACATTTAGCTTACACTACCTTTTACTCAGAAGATGCCCTTCTCAAGGATACCTGTGTGGGTATGTGTGACTTGAGTTGCGGTGGTGAAACCAGCCATCGATGATTACTTACTTCATGTGAAGCTAGCAAACCCCACCAAGCATGGCCCGAAGTGAACACTTGTGGGTGATTTTACTGCTGTGTGGTGAGTTACCTTTGTGAGGATCACCTACAAAGGTAATCAGTATGAAAGTGTTGTAGGGATTCTTCTCAGTCCTAGAGCCTGTATGAAAAAGGCCTTCGCTCCTCAGTTGCACTGGCCAAGACTCATGTTGGTCCAGTTCTGCTGTTACTCACATAGACCAACTCCAGTGTTTAACACTGAGTGAATACTATGGTCCAGCTACAGACATAGCAGCATATGAAGAAGATTCTTGTCTGTCTATTAAATTCTTATTCCAGTCCAAGATAGTGATCATGAAGCTAAAATTGAGGTATTATCCCATTAATCACTTGATGGGTGTCCAACTGCTGAGCTTAGAATGACATGTTGCAAGTGATGGGAAATCTGGCAAATTTTGGTGACAGCTACCCTCCTTCAGACCACGTCAGGGGTCCCATAGAAATATGCACTGCTATTTTGGGCTAGTCATTGGCTTGCAGTGGATGAGGGCCACAGAGATACGTAAGGCATTTATCCATTAATTTACTAAATATATTTCAACCCCTCCAGCTCTTTTGTCTGTGACACATTGCTGCTTACGGGGAGCTGGTGGGCCTGCTGAGGGACCAAAGAAACACCTCACCCTTTTGGGCAAGAGTCAAGTTTTGCCTGAAGGGAAGGTCTTGGCCATACTCTGAGGAAGTGAGTGGAAATTTGTGAGTCCACTTTTGGGTCATAAAAACATAAATGAAAAGCACCCATGGGTAAGGCAAATGGGGAACAAAGAAGGATGCATGTGGGAAAGATGGTGCCTGGGCTCAGGCTCCATAGCTCATGTAGAATCTCCCTACATTGGCAAACTTCTTTTTAACTCTGCTAAAATTACATGAGTTAGCAGATTACTTTACCACCAAGGATCAAAAATTATGTGTGGGTTAAACAAAATAAGAAAATGCTTTGGAAATTTTAAAGTGCTATTCAAACATTCAATTAGCACGAATATTTGAATATTATAACATTTGGATCTCAACAAAATTAACAGCACTACACAGAACCACAAATTTTATTTTTCAACATTTCAGACAAATGAAAACTTTAAGGGATAGTAATAAACATCTAAGTAATCAACACCTAGTTTAATAAATTAAAATTACCATATAAATCACCTTTTCTTAAAAATGTAAAGTATACTTGCCAGATTTACTGGTGCTTATTATTCCTGTGCATTTTTAAAATATTTTCACTACATAATACCTTTCAAAAAACTGTTATGATGCATGTTTTCAAGTAGTATACCACATATATTCTTCTATAACTTTCTTTTTTTAACAATATTGTGTTTGAAAATTTCATTCATGTTTATTCATGATGCTGTAGTTTGTTTTCACTGCTGTGTAGTATTTCACTATATGAATAAACCACAATCAGTCCAGTTCAGTTCAGTCGCTCAGTCGTGTCTAACTCTTTGCCACCCCAAGGATTGCAGCATGCCAGGCCTCCCTGTCCATCACCAGCTCCCAGAGTTTACTCAAACTCAAGTCCACTGAGTCAGTGATGCCATCCAACCATCTCATCCTCTGCTGTCCCCTTCTCCTCCTGCCCTCAATCTTTCCCAGCATCAGGGTCTTTTCAAATGAGTCAGCTCTTCGCATGAGGTGGCCAAACTATTGGAGTTTCAGCTTCAGCATCAGTCCTTCCAATGAACACCCAGGACTGACCTCCTTTAGGATGGACTGGTTGGATTTCCTCACAGTACAAGGAACTCTCAAGAGTCTTCTCCAACACCACAGTTCAAAAACATCAGTTCTTCAGCGCTCAGCTTTCTTTATAGTCCAACTCTTACATCCATACATGACTACTGGAAAAACCATAGCCTTGACTAGATGGACCTTTATTGGCAAAGTAATGTCTCTGCTTTTTAATATGCTGTCTAGGTTGGTCATAATTGGATACTTAATTAAGGGGATTTTTCCCCCTTTGCTTTGCTTTTCTATTTAAAAGAAGACTGAAACTGCACATGTCTCTTTGTGTACATATTTAGAGTTTCTCTAGGCCCTCTTACTAACTGCAGAATTACAAGATTATCATGTGGGGACCTCAACAGGATTATCAAATATTATGAAATTGTTCTCCAAATAACTGAAGCAATTCTCATTCCTGTTGCCTCATCTCTAACCAGTATTGGCTAGATACCAATAACCGGTACATTGTCAGACTTCCGTTTTTGCTGATGAGTGTGAAATGAGTCTTTAATTCACATTGCAATTTTAATTTGTATTTCTCTGATCTTTTAATAGTTTATTGGGCATTTGAAGTCCCTCTTCTATGAATTTCCAGTCAACTTTTCAGCCCAATATTAATTAAATAATTTGTTTCTTTCTCTTGGCTCATAAGAGATTTATATACATATATACATATAACTGGAGAGGAGAATGACAACCCTCTGCAGCATTCTTGCCTGGAGAATTCCATGGACAGAGGAGTTTGGCAGGCTGCAGTCCATGAGGTCACACAGTCAGGCACAGCTGAGTGACTAACACTCACACATATGTATATGGGCTTCGCAGATGGCTCACACAGTAAAGAACCTGCCTGCTATGTGGGCGACCGAGATTTGATCTCTGCGTTGGGAAGATCCCCTGGAGAGGGGAATGGCAAACCCTTTCCAGCATTCTTGCCTGGAGAATTCCAGGGACAGAGGAGCCTGGAGGGCTACAGTGCATGGGGTCTACAAAGAGGCAGACACAACTGAGTGATGAACACTTTCACTTTTTATATACATATATATCCCTTACATAACACAAGTATACACATTGCAAATAGAACTGCTAATCTATAACACATCATTTTAACTCTCTTCAAGGAATTTTTTTGACAAACAAAAGGTGTTTTATTTTAATGCAGTGAAATTTATCATACAGCTTATCTGTTTTGTGTCTTCACACAGGATAAAAAGTAGTTTAGATACAGTAAATTATCATCTGTATGAAAAGTGGACAGAGAAGAAAATATAAATGTATTTCCTAGACACACAAAAAGATTGGAAGGATAAACAATAAAGTATTAACATTTGAGTGGAGGATAGTGGTACTAAGTTTGTGGCAAGGTCAAGAAGCAACAGTTAGAACCAGACATGGAACAACGGACTAGTTCCAAATTGGGAAAGGAGTATGTCAAGGCTGTATATTTTCACCATGCTTATTTAACTTATATACAAAGTACATTGTGTGAAATGCCAGGCTGGATGAAGCACAAGCCAGAATCAGGATTGCAGGGAGAAATGTCAGTAACCTCAGATATGCAGATGACCACCCTTATGACAGAAAGTGAAGAGAAACTAAAAAGCCTCTTGATGAAGGTGAAAGAGGAGAGTGGAAAAAACTGGCTTAAAGCTCAGTATTCAAAAAACTAAGATCATGACATCCAGTCCCATCACTGCGTGCCAGATAGATGGGAAAACAATGGAAACAGTGACAGACTTTGTTTTCTTGGGCTCCAAAATCACTGCAGATGGCGACTGCAGCCGTGAAATTAAAGGACACTTTCTCCTTGGAAGAAAAGCTATGACAAATCTAGACAGCATATTAAAAAGCAGAGACATTACTTTGCTGTATAAGTCAAAGCTATGGTTTTTCCAGCAGTCGTGTATGGATGTGAGAGTTGGACCATAAAGAATGCTGAGCACCAAAGAATTGATGCTTTTGAACTGCTGTGTTGGAGAAGACCCTTGAGAGTCCCTTGGACTGCAAGCAGATCAAACCAGTCAATCCTAAAGGAAATCAATCCTGAATATTCATTAGAAGGATTGATGTTGAAACTGAAACTCCAATACTTTGGCCACCTGATGCAAAGAGCCGACTCATTAGAAAAGACCCTGATGCTGGGAAAGATAGAAGGCAGGAGGAGCAGGGGACGACAGAGGATGAGATGGTTGGATGGCATCACCGACTCAACGGACATGAGTTTGAGCAAGCTCCGGGAGATGGTGAAGGACAGGGAGGCCTGGTGTGCTGTGGTCCACGGGGTCGCAAAGAGTCGGACACGACTGAGCGACTGAACTGCAACAACAATTAACTTTCGGGTGGAGGATAGTGGTACAAATGTTCAAGGGCAGAAATAGGTACACAGTCTAGTTAAGAATAAATAAATGAATCTAGTTACAATCCAGATTACACGTTAGGAACAAATAAATGAAGTCAAAAATGAGACTTCCAACAAAACAAAAGTAGAGGAACTTCCCTGGTGTTCCCCTGGTGTGACCCAGAACCCACCTGCCAATGCAGGGGACATGGGTTCAATGAACCATAGGGTCCAGGAACTAAGATTCCACATGCCACAGGGCAACTAAGCCCACCTACCCCAACCAGTGAAGCCTGCATATCCTAGAACCCATGCTCTGCAACAAGAGAAGCCACCACAATGAGGAGCACACATAGTCCAACTAGAGAGTACCCTTTGCTCACCACAACTAGAGAAAGATCTCGAATAGCAATGAAGACCCAATGCAGCCATAAATAAATCCATAATTTTTTTAAAGCTGAAAGCTCTCTGCAACGTTCAAGCAATGTCCTCTGAAAATGCAACTTGATCTGAACCCATTGAATCAGGGCTTCTTAAACCTATGAATGAATTGGCCTTAACACCTTATAATAATTTAATGTCATATTATCCATCACATATGGCCAGTTGTGGCCATGAGTGACCAGACCTGTCATGGGCCTACCCATTGGTATTTCATTTGGGAAGAGTTCTAGCTTTCTATTTGCTATATAACATTCAGGTTCATTAAAGTTATGGACAGAACTTCTGGCTACTGTGGTTTGGATAAATAAACTGACACAACCCTGGGCCATTTTGTTTTTTTAAGTTCTATATTTTTTGATGTTTTATTGCCCTCTTTTTGTTCTGGAGAGGTGGGCAGTGAAATCATTGAATCTAAAGGCAGTGAATCTCAAGGTTTTCAAATTTCATCATCTCTCCCACAAAATGTGTGCCCTGACAACTGTTATTAGACAAAGATATTGCAAAGTGAGAGATAATATCTTTAGAAATCATTTACTGACTCCTAAAGATTTCTAAATGATTTACAGAAATCATTTACAACAATCCTAAGTGATTACTTATGAACACATGTTATAAAGGCATAAAGGTACATAAGGTCACTAAAGCATATGCAGGTAAAATTCACTTCTCTTGTATACAATCAACCCAGTTCAGTTCAGTTCAATTCAGTCGCTCAGTCGTGTCTGACTCTCTGGGACCCCATGGACTGCAGCACTCCAGGCCTCCCTGTCCATCAACAAATCCTGGAGTCTACCCAAACCCATGTCCATTGAGTCGGTGATGCCATCCAACCATCTCATCCTCTGTCATCCCCTTCTCCTCCTGCCCTCAATCTTTCCCAGCATCAGGGTCTCTTCAAATGAGTCAGCTCTTCGCATCAGGTGGCCAAAGTATTGGTTTCAGCTTCAACATCAGTCCTTCCGATGAACACCCAGGACTGACCTCCTTTAGGATGGACTGGTTGGATCTCCTTGCAGTCCAAGGGACTCTCAAGAGTCTTCTCCAGCACCACAGTTCAAAACCATCAATTCTTCAGCACTCAGCTTTCTTCACAGTCCAACTCTAACATCCATACATGACTACTGGGAAAACCATAGCCTTGACTAGATGGACCTTTGTTGGCAAAGTAATGTCTTTGTTTTTTAACATGCTGTCTAGGTTGGTTGTAACTTTCCTTCCAAGGAGTAAGTGTCTTTTAATTTCATGGCTCCAATCACCATCTGCAGTGATTTTGTAGTCCAAAAACAAAGTCAGCCACTGTTTCCACTGTTTCCCCATCTATTTGCCATGAAGTGATGGGACCGGATGCCATGATCTTAGTTTTCTGAATGTTGATCTTTAAGCCAACTTTTTCACTTTACTTTTTCACTTTTATCAAGAGGTTCTTTCATTCTTCTTCACTTTCTGCCATAAGGGTGATGTCATCTGCATATCTGAGGTTATTGATATTTCTCCCAGCAATCTTGATTCCAGCTTGTGCTTCCTCCAGCCCAGCGTTTCTCATGATGTACTCTGCATATAAGTTAAATAAGCAGGGTGACAATATACAGCCTTGACATACCCCTTTTCCTATTTGGAAACAGTCTGTTATTCCACATCCAGTTCTAACTGCTGCTTCCTGACCTGCATACAGGTTTCTCAAGAGGCAGGTCAAGTGGTCTGGTATTCCCATCTCCTTCAGAATTTTCCACAGTTTATTGAGATCCACACAGTCAAAGGCTTTGACATAATCAATAAAGCAGAAGCAGATGGTTTTCTGGAACTCTCTTGCTTTTTTGATGATCCAGCAGATATTGGCAATTTGATCTCTGGCTTCTCTGCCTTTTCTAAAACCAGCTTGAACATCTTGAAGTTCACAGTTCACGTATTGTTGAAGCCTGGCTTAGAGAATTTTGAGAATTACTTTACTAGCGAGTGAGATGAGTAGAATTGTGAGGTAGTTTGAGCATTCTTGGGCTTCCCTTGTACGGTAAAAAATCTGCCTGCAGTGCAGGAGACCCGGGTTCAATCCCTGGGTTGGGAAGATCCCCCAGAGAAGGAAATGGCAACCCACTCCAGTATCCTTGCCTGGAAAATCTCATGGACAGAGAAGCCTGGTGGGCTGCAGTCCATGGGGTCACAAAGAGTTGGGCATGACTGAGTGACTAACACTTTGAGCATTCTTTGGCATTGCAATGAAAACTGACATTTTCAGTCCTGTGGCCACTGCTGAATTTTCTAAATTTACTGGCATATTGAGTGCAGCACTTTCACAGCATCATCTTTTAGGATTTGAAATAGCTTAACTGGAATTCCATCACCTCCACTAGCTTTGTTCATAGTGATGCCTCCTAAGGCCCACTTGACTTTGCATTCCAGGATGTCTGGCTCTAGGTGAGTGGGAGTGATCACACCATCGTGATTATCTGGGTCATGAAGATCTTTTTTGTACAGTTCTTCTGTGTATTTTTGCCATCTCTTCTTAATATCTTCTGATTCTGTTAGGTCCCTACCATTTCTGTCCTTCATTGAGCCCATCTTAGCATGAAATGTTCCCTTGGTATCTCTAATTTTCTTGAAGAGATCTCTAGTCTTTCCCATTCTATTGTTTTCCTCTATTTCTTTGCACTGATCACTGAGGAAGGCTTTCTCATCTCTCCTTGCTATTCTTTGGAACACTGCCTTCAAATGGGTATATCTTTCCTTTTCTCCTTTGCTTTTTGCTTCTCTTCTTTTCACAGCTATTTGTAAGGCCTCCTCAGACAGCCATTTTGCCTTTTTTCATTTCTTTTTCTTGGTAATGGTCTTGATTCCTGTCTTCTCTACAATCAACCCAAGCCTTTACCAAAGCCACCATGAGTGAGGATGGGCTGCCTTCTTTACTTTGAGGCCTGACAGAGCATACTTTGTAAAATACCACTGGACGCTGTGGACCCATGGAGCAAACCAGCCTTGCCTGATCATTCCTAGAACCCTTCTGTTAATGTGTACCATGTGGTAGGCTATGCAAGCCTGGTGCCACCCAGCACCCATCTAAGAAGCCCTAAAGATGATCTGGTGTCAAAAGGAAAAGAAACACCAGCAAAGTCTCTAAGAGTGTGGAACATGGGATCTTACTTTGGAGCAGAGCAATGTTTGGGAGAATTGTCAGGAGAATACAGTCAGTTGATAAAGACAAGAACAAAGATACCAGGACTTCTCTGGTGGCCCAGTGGTTAAGCATCCGCCTTGCAGGGCAGGTGACGCAAGTTCGATCCCCGGTAGGGGAAACAAGATCCCACGTGCTATGCAGCAACTAAGCCTGTGTGCACAGCTAGAGAGTCTGTACCCCACAGCGAAGCATCCCATGTGCCACCACTAAAACACACTTCAGCCAAGTAAATATATATATATATATAAAGAACAAAGATACCTATGAATAGAAAATGACCACAGCCCTGGTTGTGTTAGTAACCAAAGAAACCATTTTATAAAAACCAAAACAAAGTTAGAAAAGAACTTAAGAAATGTTTATTTGTCCAGAAGCAAGAAACCCCTGTTTTTACAATTAATCCAGTGCCCAAAAGCATAGCCAGAGTCAGTCTAAAAGTTAATTTTGAGAAAAGTACCCACTTTGGTAAGACAATATTTTGCCACCTGACAGAACATGCAGAAACAAAAAGACTCTTCGTCTCCCCTATAGAATACTTTCACTTCAATTTTGCACTTTTTTAAAACTCAAAATAACTTTGTAAAGAAAAAACATACTTGTGTGTTTCTCTTTTACTCTCACACTATGACACTCACAACACTACACTTCTGACACCAGAGTGTGGGTTTCCTGCACGTCAAACAATTCTCTATGACACCAGCTGGGTGTCCTGCAGTCATTTCAGTCCTGACACTATCTACCCGGAGTTAGCATTGGATCCCACAAATGAAGGGCTCAGTCCCATGAGACTACCCCCACTCTACAAGTCTCAGGCTATCACCTGTACTTCTGAACAATCAGCCATAAACCAGGGTTCCTATGGCCCCTTTCTTCAGTTCAGTAACTTGCTAAAACATCTCACAGAACTCAGGGAAACACATTTATCAGTTTATTATATAATAAAGAATATTGGAAAAGACAAAAATGAACAGTTAGATGGAGACATAAGGTGAGGTCTGGGAAGGTCCCATGGAATTGGGGTGGCCCCCTTTCCCAGTTGGCCAATGTGTCCACCAACTCAGACGCTCTCTGAACCCCATACTTTGGGGCAAGTGGTGGACAAGAACTGAGGAGTAAGAGTCCCCCATATTCTACCTGTTCATGCAGCTGAGATGTGAGAGTTAAGATTGAGGCAAGCTGTTCAAATAGTGTTTGGCTGTTCCTTTCCTGCTGAGAGAGAGGAGGAAGAGATGTTATTGCAACAGTGTAACAGCAAGCCCCACAAGTATCTGCCAAAAAGCTATAAGGAAGCATTCGCTTTATCAAAGTATCCCCAAAGTTAAAATTAATACTGTCAGTAGTGAGGAAATAAGAGTTATTGGTAGACCAAAACCAGAAGTTCAGTTCCTCAAGCCTGGGTCAATCACATGAAACAGTAAGTGCAAAACCTCACATTCCTGACAATGCATGCTAGGTCACGTCAGTCATGTCTGACTCCTTGTGACCCTATTGTCTGTAACCCGCCAGGCTCCTCTGTCCATTGGATTCTCCAGGCAAGAATACTGGGGTGGGTTGCCGTACTCTCCTCCAGGGGATCTTCCCAACCCAGGGACTGAACCCGCGTCTCTTATGTCTCCTGCATTGGCAGGCGGCTTCTTTACCACTGAGCCACCTGAGAAGCCCTACTGACACAGAGCCCCTCTCAAGAGTCTGGTTAAGTCATTGCCCTCTGCTCCGCAGAGAAACATTCGCTTTGTCTTTTGCAGCTATTAGAGGTTGAGCTACTTTGTATTAACTGTTTATAGAAAGCCTCTCTTGGAGGTGACATTAAGCTGACACTTGAATGACAAGAATCTGGCAAAGGAAAGTCAAGTGATCAACGTTTCAGGCAAGGAATACCTGATACAAAGACCCTTCATTGAAAATGAGCAATATGTGTTCCAGGAACAGACAGCAGGACTGAATGTGGAGAATGAAAAAAAGATAACCCATATGTTTTTTAGCTTGAGCATGTAAGCAGATGGTGATGCTGTTTAATGACATATAACCACCAGTGTGAGATAAAATTCATATTTTATGGCAAGATGAGAAAACTATAAACATAAAAATTCTTCTCTGCCCTTTGGCCTCCTTTCTTCCAGCACTCAGCCTCGGACAATTGGTGGTGCCTCAGACAGTAAAGAATCTGCCTGCAATGCAAGAGACCCGGGTCAGGAAGAGTCCCTGGAGAAGAAAATGGCAACCCAGTCCAGTATCCTTGCCTGGGAAATCCCATGGACAGAGAACCTGGCAGGCTACAGTACATGGGGCCTCGAAGAGTCAGAAAGGACTAAGCGACTAACACTAACTAACTAACTCTCCCAGCTCTATGCAGTGTGTATCCATATCATGCATTGACCAAATCGCCCTCATCAGCAGGAATACTTGCTCAACCGTAAAGAGCAGCATTTTCCTGGCATCCACAAGACAACTCTTTAAAAGATACCTTTCC
This sequence comes from Dama dama, assembly GCF_033118175.1. NCBI lineage: Eukaryota > Metazoa > Chordata > Mammalia > Artiodactyla > Cervidae > Dama > Dama dama. Next base: position 10,893,559 of record NC_083700.1, read on the forward strand.
TTCTTGATCACTTATCTGTAAGAGAGAAAAAAGCGGCATCCACAGTCGTGGCTTCTTTCCACCGGAGGCGTCCCTCCCTGCTCCACATGGGACTTTCCCCCAAAGTTTTCCTTCCCTGGCTGGACTTAGTCTGTCCCTTACCAATGCAGTCGCCTTTCTCATCCCTCCCAGTTCTACCACCGAGGCGGGTGGAGATGCACCAGGGGTAGACCTGATGACATCTCAAATTGATTTCTAGTTCCTTACCACCAAGACCTTTGCTTGATTTGCCTTTTCCTCTGATGCCACCTGAGGTGGAGCAGAGTAGCTTTTCTGGAAACGTTGTCCAAGCTAGGATTACTAGGGCAAACATCCATCTTCCACGTGCCCATGCACATTCCTGAGTACAGTCCTCACTACAGTAGAAGCAGGCAGTCATAAAAGGATGAACAACCAAGATGTCCCTCCTGAGTGTCACCACACCAGTATATGTGATAGCAAAAGGGTCGGCCAGCGAGGAAAAAGTTATTTTTGTCCTCAAGCTACTAGGGCCAATCCTTCCAGTTCTTTCCTACAGATTCCACAAACGGAATATCTAAGGAGTTGAGACAAAAGCCACCAGAGAGCCTCCTCTGATCCACTAACAGCACTGCCAAAGGAAGAAGCCTGCTGTGCTTCCAATCCGGGATTCTCGACCTATATTCTTAGAAACCTCATGCTCCTAGCAGCGCTTCCATCCATATAGTTTGGAGGCACAGCTATGACAGGACTCACTTTTACAACTATGGCCCCTGAGGCGGGCAGCCAAGAGAGTGACCTCTAGCCTGAGAGACATGCCTGGAGCTAGAGCTCCGCCTCACTCCCAAACATGCTTTTGTAACTTTCGGCTCCTAGCAAAGCTAGGCGTTTCCATACATGGAGTCTAAGTAAAAGCGCATGGTATGTATCACAACTCCCTTGAAAGTCTATAACCTGATAGATTAGGTTAGTAGTTTTAATTCCCCCACACAATTACAAAACAGTCAAAGGCACCAGGAAAATGTGACTAAGAAAAGAAAGTTCAGTTCACAAGCTTTGCCCATTTCCGGCCTCTCCCCTTGCAGGGACGTTGGGTGTTTCTTGGCATTGGCAGGTCGGCATAACACCCAACAAGGCTCCCCTTTTGGGGGTTGCCTTCAGTCCTTACGAGCACCGCGAAACCGCAGAGCAGGGCTCATCACTTGCTTCACGCAGGGCGTGTCATTCATTCACACAAGCACACAGTAGAGTTAGTAGAGTAAAAGGAGAAACATGCATGCTGAGAAAGCAGAGAGGCTAGAGCTCTTGAGCGTTCTTACCTTGTCCTGAAGACCCCGGATGAGCACCCAAGATGTTAGCTTACGGTGAAGAATGTCAGATTCGTGATCTCCAAAGAAGAAGATTTAGCTTCAGGACCAGGGTCCAGGCTCGATCACTCAAGAGCTTCTGTGTAGCAGAGTTTTATTAAAGTGAAAAGGGAACAGGGAAAGCTTCTGACAAAGACATCAGGAGGGGGATGACAGTGCCCCCTTGCTAGTCTTAGAAAGGGAGTCATATACTTTTACAGTTGGTTATTACAATAAATCAAAAGAATGTCTCAAGGTTGTAAAGGTCTTACCAGACCCACTCCCACGATATACATTTTAAGATATCAGCATTAGTCAGAAGGTTCTCAAGAAGGAGAAACATGTCCTCGAGCTGGATCCATTGTTGTTACATAATCCTTAGTACAGAGTTTAAGCTGAGTTGTTTTGTTGTGTAATCATCAGCTCTGGACTTAAAGGGAAAAAAAGTCTGTCCTTTCTCCTCTTTGAGAACTCCAGACTCCTCTCTCCTCCTCTGGGACTCCAGACTTCTTATTGACCTACCTAGGAATTGACTCTCCCATCTTTCCAGAAATTCTGGAAAATAGGATTTCCATGTGGCTTGTTACAAATTCAAGGAAAAGAAAATTCTGAACTAACAATTCTTAACTCAGGATTTCCTCAAACAGTACACACTGTTTTATCATTTATTTATAAGCTTTTGCAAGGCAAAAATCTTGCCCTCAGGAAGAACCATAGAAGCTGAGGAGAAACAAGTATGGATTCTGTGGTCTAAGCATGAGGGATTTCCATAGTCTCTCTTTCCTTTGCATGCATGCTAAGTGGCTTCAGTCCGACTCTGCGGCTCTGAACTGTAGCCTGCCAGGCTCCTCTGCCCTTGGGATTCTCCAGGCAAGAATACTGGAGTGGCTTGTCATGCCCTCCTCCAGGGCATCTTCCTGACCCAGGGATTGAACTCGAGTTTCCTGCAGCTCTTGCATTGAGGGCGGGTTCTTTACCATGGAGTCACAGGGGAAGCCTCTCTTTCTTTTAGTTTTGAGCAATTGTTATATTGAAGAAGGAATTCATAGGGCCTGGACTCCATCTCAGGCCTGTCCGTGCTGATCGTGCTAGGCCGCCTCTCCAATGGACTCTGAACTCTGTGCTTTGCGCCTGTGGGAAGGACAACGGAAGGATAAGACCCCCTCTGGGCAGGGGAATCTTGAAGATCCTAAGAGAAAACAGACACTAATCACCCCTGCCTCCGGACAGTATCTATCGGAATGTAACCACAGGCTTATTGGTTATTAACTGGTTGGAATGTAACCACGGGCTTATTGATTATTAACTGTTTGAACACATAACACGTGAATGATGAGGTTATTGTGCTTGTATTTACCCTTCCTTTGTAAGCCTCAAGGGATTTGGGCTGGTGGGTTTGGACACGTACACATGGGGTATAAAAGATTTTCACAAATGCTGGTCGGGGTCCTTGGCTAAGAGGAGACTCTGCCTCGGGCCCGCCGGTGTAATAAACTGCACTCCACTATCTGCGTTGTCCTTCTGAGTGAGTTTGTTTCCCAGAAAGCATGGCTATAACAATATAGATACATATATCAGCAGGGCACATTAGATGCTCTAATTCTCCCTCACTTTAAATTTCCAAAGAGAGTTTTTATTCATTTATTTTTTTTTTATTTTGATTTTGGGTTTGAAGTTTTTTTAATTTTCACACCATTTTCTAAAGTTAGTTTCCATTTACAGTCATTACAAAATATTGGTTATATTGCTATCCAATATATTGGTTATATTATCAAATGGCAAAATTTCAGTCTCTTTCTCTTTTTTAATTGAAGAATAGTTGCCTTACAATATTATATTAGTTTCACAATATTAGTGATTCATAATATCAAAGGTTATATTTCACATATAGTTGTTATAAAATTTTGGCTATACTCCTTATGTTGTACAATATATCTTTGTAGCTTATTTATTTTATACATAGTAGTTTGTTCCTCTTAATTCCCTACCCCCATTTTGCCCCTCCTTCTTCCTTCTCACTGGTAACCACTAGTTTTTTCTCTACGTCTGTGCATCTGTTTCTTTTTTTATTATATTCACTAGCTTGTTCTGTTTTTTAGATTTCACATATAAGTGATATCATACAGTATTTATCTTTCTCTGTCTGACTTACTTCACTTAGCATGATACCTTCCAACCACCCATGTTGTCACAAATGAAAAATTTTATTATTTTTTATGACTGAGTAGAATTCCATTGTGTGTGTGTATGTATGTGTATCTCACATCTTCTTTATCCATTCATCTGTTGACAGACACTTAGGTCACTTTCATATTTGGAAACTGTAAATAATACTGATAAGAACTGAGTCTGATCCTTTAGTCAGGAAGATACCCTGGAGAAGAGAATGTCTACCCACTCCAGTATACTTGCCTGGAGAATTTTATAGACAGAGGAGCCTGGCGGGTTACAGTCAATGGGGTTGCAAAGAGCTGGATATGACTGAGTGACTAACACTTTCACTTTCTCAGACTTTCAGAAGAACATTGAGGTGCATGTACCTTTTCAAATTAGTGTTTTCATTTTGGGGTGGGGGTGTATATGTTTAGGAATGGTATTGCTGGGTTCTATGGTAGTTCTATTTTTAGTTTTTTGAGGAAACTCCATACTGATTTCTACAATGGCTGCACCAATTTACATTCCCACAATATGCAGGAGTTCCTTTTTATCCACACCTTTGCCAACATTTGTTACTTGTGTTCTTTTTGATGATGGCCATTTTGACTGGTTTGAGGTGATATTTCATTGTGATTTTAATTCGCATTTCTCTGATGATTAATGATGATGAGCATCATTTTATGTGCCTGTAGATCATTTGTATGTTTTCTTTGGGAAAATGCCTATTCAGGTCCTCTATTTTTTAACTGAGTTTTTTATATTGAGTTGTATTAGTTCTTTATATATTTTAGAAATCAACCCCTTATCAAACATATCATTTGCAAACAGCTTCTCCCATTCAGTAGACTGCCTTTTCATTTTGTTAACAGTTTCCTTTGCTATGCTAAAGCATTTAAGTTTGGCTAGATCCCATTTGCTTATTTTTGCTTTTGTTTCCCTTGCCTGAGGGGCAGACCCAAAAAGATACTGCTAAGACCTATGTCAAAAAGCATACTGTTTTCCTCTAGGAGTTTTATGGTTTCTGTTTCTACATTTAGGTCTTTATTCCATTTTGAGTTTATTTTTGTACATGATATAAGTGTTCTAATTTCATTCTTTTACATGTAGCTAATATTCCTAACACCACATAGTGAAGAGGTTGTCTTTTCCCCTTACTTCCTTTATCATAAATTAATTGCCCATAAGTGCATGAGTTTATATCTGGACTCTCTATTCTATGCCTGTTTTTTACTACCATACCAGACACATACTGTTTTGATTACTGTAGCTTTGTAGTCATAGTCTGAAGTAAAGGAGAATGATACATTCAGCATTGTTCTTTTTTTCAAGATTGATTTGACTACTCAGGGTATTTTGTAGTTGCATATATATTTCAGGATTATTTTTCTAGTTCTGTGAAAAATGTCATGTCTATTTTGATAGGGATTGCATTAAACCTGTAGACTGTTTTGAGTTGTATGGACATTTTAACAATATTAATTATTCCATTCTTTTGGATTCAGTGGGAGAAGATGAAGGTGGGATGATTTGAGAGAATAGCTTTGAAACATGTACATTACCATATGTAAAACAAATGGCCAGTGCAAGTTCCATGCATGAAGCAGGGCAACCAAAGTCGGTGCTCTGGGACAACCCACAGGGATAGGATGGGGAGGGAGGTGGGTTAGGATGAGGGGGGACACATGTATGCTTACGGCCGATTCATGTTGATGTATGGCAGAAGCCATCAAAATGTTGTAAAGTAATTATCCTACAATTAAAATTAATTAATTAATTTTTAAGAAGTCTTCTGTTCTATGAACATGGGATAACTTTCCATTTATTTGTACTATCTTCAATTTCCTTCATCAGTGTTTTATGGTTTTCAGAGTATATGTCTTTCACTTCCTAGGATAAGTTTATTCCTAGGTATTATCTTCTTTCCCTCTCTCTTTTTAATTTTATTCTTAAACCAAAAGGTTTATTTGTTTAAAACTTTTATTTTAGTTACCATTGCTGACTTGAATAAAGTAACTCCCTCATTTCTCAGGGAAACCTACTGACAACATCCTAAAGTCCCATGATTTTATTTTTTTTTTTTTTCAGTCCCATGATTTTAACACTCACTTTTAACAATTATTTGGACACAGTTTCCTAACTGAAGAGAAAGAGAGGCTCTATCTGGTCAAAGAGTTTTTGTGTCCCATGTTTTCAAGCAGAAGTTTTTCCATGGAGCTAAAATGACATTTTTATCAAAGTAAACCTTCCAAGTTGGCTCCTCTCGGTTAGGTTCCTACTATAAGGTCCCATCACTCCTTCATTACATTCATTACATTCACTATTCTGTGATCAATATCTGTGAACAAAGACCACATCTGTAGCATTCATTGCCATATCACCAATACCTAGCATAGTTCCTGACACATAGAAGATACTCAACAAATATTTGTTGAGTGACTAAATGAGTGGAAAACACTGGACACACATAAGGAAGCTTCCAGCAGCATCAACCACAAGATCATTATGACCTCAAAGACTGCATAGTAATTGCAAGGACTTTCATAAAGAAACTTGAGAAGGCATTTATTGGTATATTCAAATTCCTGGTATATGATGGTAGGTTACTTTCACTCTATACACATGTTACTCAGTCACTAAGTTGTGTCTGACTCTTTGCAACCCCATGGACTGCAGCATGCCAGGCTCCTCTGTCCTCCACTGTCTCCCAGAATTTACTCAAACTCATGTCCATTGAGTCAATGATGCCATCTTACCCCTTCTCCTTTGCCTTCAGTCTTTCCCAGCATCAGGATCATTTCCAGTGAGTCATCTCTTCATGTTAGTTGGGCAAAGCATTGGAATTTCAGCTTCCAGCATCAGCCTTTCCAGTGAATGTTCAAGGTTAATTTCCTTTCGGGTTGACTTGTCTGATCTCCTTGCACCCCAAGATACTTTGCAGAGTCCTCTCCAGCACCACAATTTTAAAGGCATCAATTATTTGGCACTCGGTCTTCTTTATGATCCAATTCTCACATCTGTACATAACTACTGGAAAACTATACGGACTTTGTCAGCAAAGTGGTGATGTCTACTTTTATATATATATATATATATTGTAGTTCAGTCACTCAGTCATGTCTGACTCTTTGAGATCCCATGCACTGCAGCACGCCAGGCTTCCCTGTCCATCACCAACTCCTGGAGCTTGCTCAAACTCAGGTCCATCGAGTTGGATCTCCTTGCAGTTCAAGGGACTCTTAAGAGTCTTCTCCAACGCCACAGTGAAAAAGCGTCAATTCTTTGGAGCTCAGCTTTCCTTATAGTCCAACTCTCACATCCATACATGACTACTGAAAAAAACATAATTTGACTAGACAGATCTTTGCTGGCAAACTAATGTCTCTGCTTTTTAATATGCTGTCTTGGTTGGTCATAGCTTTTCTTCCAGGGAGCAAGCGTCTTTTAATTTCAGAGTTGCAGTTCACCATCTGCAGTGATTTTGCACTGATTATGGAGCCCAAGAAAATAAAGTCTCTCACTGGTTCCACTGTTTCCCCATCTATTTGCCATGAAGTGATGGGACCAATGACATGATCTTAGTTTTTTTAATATTGAGGTTTTTTGTTTTTATTAGTTGCTAATTAGAGGCTAATTACTTCACAATGAATATTGAGTTTTAAGACAACTTTTTCACTCTCCTCTTTCATGTTCATCAAGAGGCTCTTTATTTCTTCTTCACTTTCTGCCAGAAGGATGGTGTCATCTGCATATCTGAGGTTATAGATATTTCTCCCAGCAATCTTGATTCCAGCTTGTGCTTCCTCCAGTCCAGCGTTTCTCATGATGTACTCTGCATATAAGTTAAATAAGCAGGGTGACAATATACAGCCTTGACGTACTCCTTTCCCTATTTGTAACCAGTCTGTTCCATGTCCAGTTCTAACTGTTGCTTCTTGACTTGCATACGGATTTCTCAGGAGGCAGGTCAGGTGGTCTGGTATTCCCATCTCTTAAAGAATTTTCCACAGTTTATTGTGATCCACACAGTCAAAGGTTTCGGTATAGTCAATAAAGCAGAAATAGATCTTTTTCTGGAACTTTCTTGCTTTTTCGATGATCCAGCAGATGTTGACAATTTGATCTCTGGTTCCTCTGCCTTTTCTAAAACCAGCTTGAACATCTGGAAGTTCACGTTTCACGTATTGTTGAAGCCTGGCTTGGAGAATTTTGAGCAATACTTTGCTAGCGTGTGAGATGAGTGCAACTGTGCAGTAGTTTAAACATTCTTTGGCATTGCCTTTCTTTGAAATTGTAATGAAAATTGACCTTTTCCAGTCCTGTGGCCACTGCTGAGTTTTCCAAATTTGCTGGCATATTGAATGCAGCACTTTCACAGCATCATCTTTTAGCTTTTGAAATAACTCAGCTGGAATTCCATCACCTCCACTAGCTTTGTTCGTAGTGATGCTTCCTAAGGTCTACTTGACTTCACATTTCCAGGATGTTTGGCTCTAGGTGGGTGATCACACCATCGTGGTTATCTGAGTCATGAAGATCTTTTTTGTAGAGTTCTTCTGTGTATTCTTGCCACCTTTTCTTAATATCTTCTGTTTCTGTTAGGTCTATACCATTTCTGTCCTTTATTGTGCCCATCTTGCATGAAATATTCCCTAGTATCTCTAATTTTCTTGAAGAGACCTCCAGTCTTCCCCATACTATTGTTTCTCCTATTTCTTTGCATTGGTCACTGAAGAAGTCTTTCTTATCTCTCCTTGCTGTTCTTTGGAACTCTACATTCAAATGGGTCTGTCTTTCCTTTTCTCCTTGGCCTTTCACTTCTCTTCTTTTCACAGCTGTTTGTAAGTCCTCCTCAGACAACCATTTTGCCTTTTTACATTTCTTTTTCTTGGGGATGGTCTTGATCCCTGTCTCCTGTACAATGTCATGAACCTCCATCCATAGATCTTCAGGCACTCCATCTATCAGATCTACCCGTTGAATCTATTTCTCACTTCCACTGTATAATCGTAAGGGATTTGATTTAGGTCATACTTGAATGGCCTAATGGTTTTCCCTACTATCTTCAATTTAAGTCTGAATTTGGCAATAAGGAGTTCATGATCGGAGCCACAGTCAGCTCCTGGTCTTGTTTTTGCTGACTGTATAGAGCTTCTCCATCTTTGGCTACAAAGAATATAATCAATCTGATTTCGGTATTGACCACCTGGTGATGTCCGTATGTAGAATCTTCTCTTGTGTTGTTGGAAGAGGGTGTTTGTTATGACCAGTGCGTTCTCTTGGCAAAACTCTGTTAGCCTTTGCCCTGCTTCATTTTGTACTCCAAGGCCAAATTTGCCTGTTACTCCAGGTGTTTCTTGACATCCTACTTTTGCATCCCAGTTCCCTATAATGAAAAGGACATCTTTTTGGGGTGTTAGTTCTAGAAGATTCTAGAAGGTCTTCGTAGAACAATTCAACTTCAGCTTCTTCAGCATTATTGGTCAGGGCATAGACTTGGATTACTGTGATATTGAATGACTTGCCTTGGAAACAAACAGAGATCTTTCTGTCGTTTTGGAGACTGCATCCAAGAACTGCATTTTGGGCTCTTTTGTTGACTATGAAGGCTTCTCCATTTTTTTCTAAGGGATTCTTGCCTTTAGTATTAGATATAATGGTAAGTTGAGTTAAATTCACCCATTCCACTCCATTTTAGTTCACTAATTCCTAAAATGTCGATTTCTTGCCATCTCTTGTTTGACCACTTCCAATTTACCTTGATTCATGGACCTAACATTCCAGGTACCTATGCAATATTGTTCTTTAAAGCATCGGACTTTACTCCCATCACCAGTCACATCTACAGCTGGGTGTTGTTTTTGCTTTGGCTCTGTCTCTTTATGTTTTCTGGAGTTATTTCTCCACTCTTCTCCAGTAACATATTGTGCACTACTGACCTGGAGAGTTCATCTTTCAGTGTCACATCTGATTGCCTTTTCATACTGTTCATGGGGTTCTCAAGGCAAGAATACTGAAGCGGATTGCCATTCCCTTCTCCAGTGGACCACGCTTTGTCAGAACTCTCCACCATGACCCGTCCGTCTTGGGTGGCCCCACATGGCATGGCTCATACTTTCATTGAGTTAGACAAGGCTGTGGTCCATGTGATCAGTTTGATTAGTTTTCTGGAATTCTGGTTTTCATTCTGTCTGCCCTCTGATGCATAAGGATAAGAGGCTTGTGGAAGCTTCCTAATGGGAGAGACTGACTGTTGCAGAAACTGGATCTTGTTCTGATGGGCGGGGCCATGCTCAGTAAATCTTTAATCCAGTTTTCTGTTGATGGGCGGGGCTGTGTTCCCTCCCTATTGTTTGACCTGAGACCAAACTATGGTGATATCATATATAAATATAGCTCAGTTCAGTTCAGTTCAGTCTCAGTCATGTCCAACTCTTTGTGACTCCATGAATCGCAGCATGCCAGGCCTACCTGTCCATCACAAAGCTCCCGGAGCTTACTCAAACTAATGTCCATCGAGTTGATGATGCCATCCAGCCATCTCATGCTCTGTCGTCCTCTTCTCCTCCTGCCCCCAATCCCTCCCAGCATCAGGGTCTTTTCCAATGAGTCATCTCTTTGCATGAGGTGGCCAAAGTACTGGAGCTCAGCTTCAGCGTCAGTCCTTCCAATGAACACCCAGGACTGATCTCCTTCAGGATGGACTGGTTGGATCTCCTTGCAGCCCAAGGGACTCTCAAGAGTCTTCTCCAACACCACAGTTCAAAAGAATCAATTCTTCGGTGCTCAGCTTTCTTCAGAATCCAACTCTCACATCCATACACGATCACTGGAAAAACCATAGCCTTGACTAGACAGACCTTTCCTGGCAAAGTAATGTCTCTGCTTTTTAATATGCTATCTAGGTTGGTCATAACTTTCCTTCCAAGGAGTAAGTGTCTTTTAATTTCATGGCTCCAATCACCGTCTGCAGTGATTTTGGAGCCCCAAAAAATTAAGTCTGACACTGATTCCACTGTCTCCCCATCTATTTGCCATGAAGTGATGGGACCAGATGCCATGATCTTAGTTTTCTGAATGTTGAGCTTTAAGCCAACTTCTTCAGTCTCCTCTTTCACTCTCATCAAGAGGCTTTTTAGTTCCTCTTCACTTTCTGCCATAAGGGTGGTGTCATCTGCATACCTGAGGTTATTGATATTTCTCCCGGCAATCTTGATTTAGGCTTGTGCTTCTTCCAACCCAGCGTTTCTTGTGAGGTACTCTGCATATAAGTTAAATAAGCAGGGTGACAATAAACAGCCTTGACATACTCCTTTTCCTATTGGGAACCAGTCTGTTGTTCCATGTCCAGTTCTAACTGTTGCTTCCTGACCTGCATATAGGTTTCTCAAGAGGCAGGTCAGGTGGTCTGGTATTCCCATCTCTTTCAGAATTTTCCAGTTTATTGTGATCCACACAGTCAAAAGCTTTGGTATAGTCAATAAAGCAGAAATAGATCTTTTTCTGGAACTCTTTTGCTTTTTCAATGATCCAGCAGATGTTGGCAATTTGATCTCTGGTTCCTCTTTCTTTTCTAAAACCAGCTTGAACATCTGGGAGTTCACGGTTCATGTATTGCTGAAGCCTGGCTTGGAGAATTTTGAGCATTACTTTACTAGCGTGTGAGATGAGTGCAATTGTGTGGTAGTTTGAACATTCTTTGGGATTGCCTTTCTTTGGAATTGAAATGAAAACTGACATTTTCCAGTCCTGTGGCCACTGCTGAGTTTTCCAAATTTGCTGGCATATTGAGTGCAGCACTTTCACAGCTCATCTTTTAGGATTTGAAATAGCTCAACTGGAATTCCATCACCTTCACTAGCTTTGTCCATAGTGATTAACCCTAAGGCTCACTTGACTTCATCTTCCAGGATGTCTGGCTCTAGGTGAGTGATCACACCATCGTGATTATCTGGGTCTTGAAGATCTTTTTTGTACAGTTCTGTGTATTCTTGTCCCCTCTTCTTAATGTCTTCTGCTTCTATTAGGTCCATACCATTTCTGTCCTTTATCGAACCCACCTTTGCGTGGAATCTCTAATTTTCTTGACGAGATCTCTAGTCTTTCCCATTCTGTTGTTTTCCTCTATTTCTTTTCATTGATCACTGAGGAAGGCTTTCTTATCTCTCCTGGCTATTCTTTGGAACTCTGCATTCAAATGGGAATACCTTTCCTTTTCTCCTTTGCTTTTCACTTCTCTTCTTTTCACAGCTATTTGTAAGGCCTCCTCAGACAACCATTTTGCCTTTTTGCATTTTTTTTTCCATGGGGATGGTCTTGATCCCTGTCTCCTGTACAATATCACGAACCTCTGTCCATAGTTCTTCAGGCACTCTGTCTATCAGATCTAGTCCCTTAAATCTATTTCTCACTTCCACTGTATAGTCATAAGGGATTTGATTTAAGTCATACCTGAATGGTCTGGTGGTTTTCCCTACTTTCTTCTATTTAAGTCTGAATTTGGCAATAAGGAGTTCATGGTCGGAGCCATAGTCAGCTCCTGGTCTTGTTTTTGCTGACTGTATAGAGCTTCTCCATCTTTGGCTACAAAGAATATAATCAATCTGATTTTGGTGTTGACCATCTGGTGATGTCTGTATGTAGAATCTTCTCTTGTGTTGTTGGAAGAGGTTGTTTGCTGTGACCAGTGTGTTCTCTTGGCAAAACTCTATTAGCCTTTGCCCTGCTTCATTCTGTACTCCAAGGCCAAATTTGCCTGTTACTCCAGGTGTTTCTACTTTTGCATCCCAGTCCCCTATAATGAAAATGACATATTTGCTGGGTGTTAGTTCTAAAAGGTCTTGTAGGTCTTCATAGAACCGTTCAACTACAGCTCCTTCAGCATTACTGGTTGGGGCATAGACTTGGATTACTGTGATATTGAATGGTTTGCCTTGCAAACGAACAGAGATCATGCTGTCATTTCTGAGATTGCATCCAAGTACTGCATTTCAGATTCTTTTGTTGACCATTATGGCTACTCCACTCTTCTAAGGGATTCCTGCCCACAGTAGTAGACATAATGGTCACCTGAGTTAAATTCACCCATTTCTATCCATTTTAGTTTGCTGATTCCTAGAATGTCGACATTCACTGTTGCCATCTCCTTTTGACCACTTCCAACTTGCCTTGATTCATGGACCTAACATTCCATGTTCCTATGCAATATTGCTCTTTACAGCATCAGACTTTGCTTCTATCACCAGTCACATCCACAACTGGGATGTGGCTCCATCTCTTCACAATTAAAAGAGCAAGCGTCTTTTAATTTCAAGGCTGTAGTCACCATATGCAATGATTTTGGAGCCCAAGAAAATAAAATCTGGCACTGCTTCCACTTTCCCCCCTTCTATTTGCCATTAAATGTTGGGACCAGATGACATGACCTTAGCTGTTTTGTTGTTGTTGTTGTTGTTGTTGTTGTTGTTTTGAGTTTCAAGCCAACTTTTTCACTCTCTTCTTCCACCTTCATCAAGAAGCTCTTTAGTTCCTCTTCACTTTCTGCCATTAAAGCAGTACATCTGCATTTCTGCGGTTGTTGATATTTCTCCAGGTAACCTTGATTCCAGCTTGTGATTCATCCATCTCAGCATTTCACATGATATACTCTGCCTTTAGGTTAAATAAGCAGGGTGACAATATACAACCTTGATGTACTCCTTTCCCAATTTTGAATCAGTCTGTTGTTCCATGTCCTGTTTCTTCTTGACTCACATACAGGCTTCTCAGGAGACCAGTAAAGTGCTCTAGTACTCCCATCTCTTTAAGAATTTCCCACAGTTTGTTGTGATCCACAAAAAACGAAGATCATGGCATCTGGTCCCATCACTTCATGGCAAATAGCTGGGGAAACAATGGAAACAGTGACAGATTTTATTTTCTTGGGCTCCAAAATCACTGCAGATGGTGACTGCAGCCATGAAATTAAAGGACAGTTGCTCCTTGGAAGAAAAGTTATGACAAATATAGACAGCATATTAAAAAGCAGAGATATTACTTTGCCAACAAAGATCTGTATAGTCAAAGCTATGGTTTTTCCAGTAGTCATGTATGGATGTGAACTTTGGACCATAAAGAAGGTTGAGCACTGAAGAGTTGGTGCTTTTGAACTGTGGTGTTGGAGAAGACTCTTGAGATTCCCTTGGTTGCAAGGGGATCAAACCAGTCAATCCTAAAAGAAATCAATCTTGACTTTTCATTAGAAGGACTGATGCTGAAACTGAAGCTCCGATAGTCTGGCCACCTGATGCAAAGAACTGACTCAGAAAAGACTCTGATGCTGGGAAAGATTGAAAGCAGGAGGAGAAGGAGACAACAGAGAAGGAGATGGTTGGATGGCATCACTCACTCAATGGACATGAGTTTGAGCAAGACCTGGGAGATGGTGAAGGACAGGGAAGCCTGGAGTGCTGCAGTTCACGGGGTCACAAAGAGCTAGATACGACTGAGTGACTGTACAACACAGTCAAAGGCTTTAGCATAGTCAGTGAAGCAGAAGTAGATGTTTTTCTGGAACTCCCTTGCTTTCTCCATAATTCAGTGAATGCTGGCAATCTGATCTCTGGTTCCTCTGCCTCTTTGAAATCCAGCTTGTAATCTGGAAATTCTTGGTTCACATACTACTTAAGTCTAGCTTGAAGGATTTGGGGCATAACCTTGGTAGAATGTGAAATGAGCACAGTTGTACAGTAAGGTATACATTCATTGGCATGGTTCCTCCCTGTAGCTCAGACGATAAAGAATCTTCCTGCAATGTGGGAGACCTGGGTTAGATCCCTGGGTTGGGAAGACCCCCTGGAGAAGGGAATGTTAACCCACTCCATTATTCTTGCCTGGAGAATTCCATGGACAAAGGAGCCTAGTGGGCTACAGTCCATGGGATCACAGACAGTCAGACACAACTGAATGACTAACACTTCCTTCCTTACTTGCTTCTTTGGGATTGAAATGAAAACTGACCCTTTCTAGTCCTGTAGCCACTGCTGAGTTTTCCAAATTTGCTCACACACTGAGTGCAGCACTTTAACTTTTATGATTTTTAAATAGCTCAGCTGGAATTCTGTCACCTCCACTAGCTTTGTTAATAGTAATGCTTCCTAAGGCCCACCTGACTTCACACTCCAGAATGTACCGTTCTAGGTGAATGACCACACCATCGTGGTTATCCAGGTCGTTAAGACCTTTTTTGTGTAGTTCCTCTGTGTATTCTTGCTATCTCTTCTTAATCTGTCCTGCTTCTGCTTAGGTCCTTACCATTTCTGTTCTTTATTGTGTCCTTCCTTACATGAAATGTTCCCTGGATATCTCCAATTTTCTTGAAGAGATCTCTTGTCTCTCCCATCCTATAGCTTTTTTTTTATCCTCTATTTCTTTGCATTGGTCATTGAAGAAGGCTTTCTTATCTCTCCTTGCTATTTTCTGGAACTCTGTGTTCAATTGGGTATATCTTTCCCTTTCTCCCTTGCCTTTTACTTCTTTTCTCAGCTCTTTGTAAAGCCTCCTCAGACAACCACTTTGTCTTCTTGAGAGGCAAATTTCTCGCTGCACTCATTCTGTGAGTAAATTCCTTTTTCTTTGAGATGGTTTTGGTCACTGCCTCCCGTACAGTGTTTTGAAACTCTGTCTGTAGTTCTTCAGGCATTCTGTCTACCAGATCGAATCCCTTGACCATCTGATGATGTCCATATGTAGAGTCTCTTGGGTTGTTGGAAAAGGGTGATTGCTATGACCAGCGTGTTCTCTTGTCAGAACTCTGTTAGCCTTTGCCCTGTTTCATTTTGTACTCCAGGGTCAAACTTACCTGTTACTCTGTGTATCCCTTGACTTTCTACTTTTGCATTCCAATCCCCTATAATGAAAGGACGTCACTTTTTGATGTTAGTTTTAGAAGGTCCTGTAGGTCTTCATAGAACCAGTCACCTTCAGCTTCTTCAGCATTAGTGGCTGGACATGGACTTGGATTACTGTGATACTGAATGGTCTGCCTTGGAAAAGAACAGAGATCATTCTGTTGTTTTTTAAACTGTATCCAAGTACTCCATTTTGGACCCTTCTGTTGACTATATGGGCTACTTCATTTCTTCTATGGGATTCTTGCCCACAATAGTAGATATAATGGTCATCTGAATTAAATTCTCACACTCCTGTCCATTTTAGTTCACTGATTCCTAAGATGTTGATGTTCGCTCTTGCCATCTCCTACTTGACCACGTCCAATTTACCTTGATTCATAGACCTAACACTCCAGGTTCCTATGCAATATCATTTTTTACCGCATTGGAGTTTACTTTCACCACCAGATACATCTACAACTGAGCCATGTTTCCACTTTGCCCCAGCCATTTCATTGTTCCTGGATTTATTAGTAATTATCCTCTACTCGTCCCCAATAGCATGTTGCATATCTTCCGACCTGGGGGGGCTCATCTTCCAGTGTCATATCTTTTTGTCTTTTCATATTGTTCATCAGGTTCTATCAGCAAGAATACTGGAGTGGTTTTCCGTTTCCCTCTCTAGTGGACCAAGTTTTGTCAGAACTCTTCACTATGACTCATTTAGCTTGAGTGGCATGGCTCATAGCTTTGTTGAGTTATGCAAGCCCCATCACAACAACAAGGCTGTGACCCATGAAGAAGGCTATGATTTGTGTGTGAGTGCTCGGTTAGGTCTGACTCTTTGTGACCCCCATGGACTATAGCCAGCCAGGCTCCTCTGTCATGGAATTTTCCAGGCAAGAATATGGAGTGGGCTGCCATTTGCTTCTCCAGGAAATCTTCCCAACCCAGGGATGGAACCAGCAGCTCCTGCATCTCCTGCATTGACAGGCAGAATTAGCATCATTACCACTGAGCCACCCAGGAAGTGCAAAGAGGACTACAGCATAGCAATTAATATAAGTATTGAAGTACTAATACATTAAGGAAGCTTATATGAGCCTCTACACACGGTAAAACTCTTGAATTTCCTCTGTTCTATTGATCATATTGGCAAGAATTTATGGTCAGATACTTTATATTGTAAACTGTTCCTTTAATTTCTATGGCCTCTAGTGATAAAGTCTAATCAGCTTGGCTCTTTTTAGGTCATTATACATGTCTCTCTGGGTCAGTTATGTGGTCCATTGAATTGGTTTGCATAAACTCTACACATAAGGCTAAACCACAACATGTCATTTAAGAGTCCCATAAATGACAATTTGATGTAGATGGCGCAGCTCTATAATATAAATAACAATGAGTTTACCAAGCTATATTTTTTTAAAAAAAACATTTTAACTTTTCTATTTAATTTTATTTATTTTCTTTTTGCCTGTGCTGGATCTTGGTTGCTGTGTGCTGGCCTTCTCTCTTTGCGACCAGCAGGGTTTACTCTCTAGTTGTGATGCAAGAGCTTCTCGATGGGGTGACTTCTCTTCCTGTGAAGTACAAGCTCTGGAATACAAGGGCTTCAGTAGTTGCCACGTGTAGGCTCAATAGTTGAGGTGAGGGCTTAGCTGCCAGGAAGCATGTGGGATCTTCCTGGGCCCATGATCAAATCCATGTCTCCTGCACTGGCAGGCAGATCCTGCCTGCCACTGGGCCGCCTGGGAAGCCCCGACCTTTCTAACTATATTCATGAAATTTAGATCTCAACAAATCTCCTGGACCAATTATCTTAGTGTTAAAAAGCAGAGACATTACTTTGCCAACAAAGGTCCGTCTGGTCAAGGCTATGGTTTTTCCAGTGGTCATGTATGCATGTGAGAGTTGGACTGTGAAGAAAGCTGAGTGCCGAAAAATTGATGCTTTTGAACTGTGGTGTTGGAGAAGACTCTTGAGAGTCCCTTGGACTGCAACGAGATCCAACCAGTCCATCCTGAAGGAGATCAGTCTTGGGTGTTCATTGGAAGGACTGATGCTGAAGCTGAAGCTCCAGTACTTTGGCCACCTCATGCGAAGAGCTGACTCATTGGAAAAGACCCTGATGCTGGGAGGGATTGCGGGCAGGAGGAGAAAGGGATGACAGAGGATGAGATGGTTGGGTGGCATCACCGACTCGATGGACATGAGTTTGAGTAAACTCCGGGAGTTTGTGATGGACAGGGGGGCCTGGCATGCTGCGATTCATGGGGTCGCAAAGGGTCGGACATGACTGAGCGACTGAACTGAACTGAACTGAAGGCATATTTGGGCCCCTGAAGCTGTCATAGAAACACAAAGCTTCTTTTAGGGTCTTGTTCTACAGAACAGAAGCAGCAACACCTGTGGACTGAATTGTGTTCTCCCCTAGATTGATATATGTTGATACCCTGACTCCTAATGTGCTGCTTTTGGAGTTGGGGCCTCTTCGAGTTAATCGGTTCAGATGAGGTCTTGAGGGTAGAAGCCCTATCATGAGGTTATTCTCTGTATAAGAAGAGGAAGAGTCCAGACCTCACTCACTCTCTACCAAAGCCCTCACCAGAATCTGACCACATGAGTACCTCGCTCACAGACTTTCAGCCTTAAGAACTGTGAGAAAATAAATTTCTGTTTAAGCCATCCAGTCTAAGGTAATTCTATGAAAAACCAAGCCAACACTTGGGAGCTTGTTAGAACTGCTGAATTTTAGACCCTATCTCAGACCAATTGAATCAGAATCTGCATTTTTATTAAAACTTCAAGTGATTTTCATCCTTGCCCCAAGGCACAATTAAAATTTGAGCAGCTCTATTTTCAGGACCTCCCTCAAGATAGAATAAAAACCATCTTAACATTTCAATTACAGGAAGTAGGTTCTGGGGTGTCAAATTCTTCAGTATTGTCCCAAACAGAAGTGCCAAATGACAGACAGGTCCTTGACCTGTCAAAGACAGGTCCTTAAAAGTGAAATCTCCAGGATAAGTTTTTCCTGCTTCATTTTAAACTGGATTTCATCTTTGGGGTCAGAAGTAAAGTGTTAAGATGTAGGTAAACAGGCAGAAGACAAGTAGGTTTTCAACAACTGTTTTTTCAGCTTTATTAAAGTATAATTGACAAATAAAATGTTATATATTTAAAGTGGACAATGCGGCATATCTACTTTGTGAAATGATTATCACATTCGGGTTCACACATCCAGTATCTGACATAGTTACCTTTTTTTTTGATGTGTGTGATGATAAAGCTTAAGATCTACTCGCCTCACAAGTTTCAAGTACACGACACAGTCACCATGCTGTACATTAGACTCCCAGAGCTTCTTTGTCTCATAACAGAGACAACATATCCTCCAACAATTCTTTACTGCATATCCTCCAACAAAAACTCTTTACTGCAGTAAAAACTATCCCAGTCAACTCGCCCTAAAGTCACACATTCTTATGAAAATAAGAACAAGCATTAACAGGAACTTGAAAGGAGTCAAAACTGTAACTAAGTTAAACCGCCGTAGACTCATGCAAATGTTCAACTGTCACCCTGCTAATGGGCCACCAGACCCTCCTCTTCCGTTAGCCTTATCAGATTGCCAAACTTCATGGAAACACCTTGAGGAATCCAGGTTTCACAGTACAGACTTTCTTCTGAATCACAAGTGCCTATATTATTTCTTTTCTTGCTAGGTCTGTGTCTAGAACGAAGATTATGCTTGGTTTTGCTTTGTTTTTAATAGGCTTTCTTTTTCCTCCTTGTTTTTTTGAGTTATAATTAACATACAGCACTGTATAAGTTTAAGGTGTACAGCATAATGAGTTGAATAGCATGTATTGAGACATGATTACCACAATAAGTTGAGTAAACATCCTTCATCTCATGTAGATACAAGAACAAAAAAAGAGAAAACCCCTTTTTTTCCCTTGTGATGAGAACTTTTAGGATCTACTCTCTAAGCAACTTTCAAGAATACTGCCCAGCAACACGAGCTATTATCACCGTGTTGTTCATTAATACATTCCCAGCACTTATTTATCTTTTAGCAGAAGTTCATACTTTTTGGCCAGACTTTATTTCCGAGCAGTTTTAGGCTCATGGCAAGATTAAGCAGAAGATACATAAAGTTCTCATATGGACCCTACTCCCACATATGTATTGCCTCCCCCATCAGAGTGGTCCATTTGTTACAACTGATGAACCTATACTGACCTCCCAAAGTCAATAGGTTGCATTAGGGGTTTTTTTGTTTTAACCATAGCTTTATTTTTTATTTATTTGATATTCTGGGTCTTTGTTGCTGCATGCGGGGTTTGTCTAGTCGCAGCGACTGGGGGCTACTCTCCAGTTGCAGTGCAAGGCCTTCTAACCGCGGTGACTTCTCTTGTTGCAGAGCATGGGCTCGAGGGCACTCAGGCTTCAGTAGTTGCCGCTCGCGGGTTCTAGACTCAGCAGTTGTGGCCCGCTGGCTCAGCTGCATGTGGAATCTTCCCAGATCAGAGATCAAAGGCAGGTCCCCTGCACTGGTAGGCGGATGCTCTACCGCTGGAACACCAGAGAAGTCCAGTTACACTAGGCTTTCCTCTTGGTGGTGTACATTCAATGAGTCTGGACAAATTTATAATGACATGTATCCACCATTACAGTATCATACAAGTTATTTTCACTGCCCCCAAAATCCACATTTTTAACCACAAATTTATCCCTGGTGAAGCAGCTGCACTGGCAAACTGTGCCCAGAAGAAAGCAGAAGGGACAGGACGCAACTGAAAACCTCATACTCCTTTTTCCACCAGAGTGATCCTCTTTCAGGATATCAGAGCACCTCGATGTCTCTTTTTTGAGTGGTGACATCAAATTGTTTGCCTATCAAGCTCAATAGATTCCCCAAGTATTGAGTTCAATCTGTCTCTTGCTAATGATACTGACCACCTCTAGGGAATAGTTTACTTTCTTGGGTGCCAACAGTAAGCAACAAAATAGTAAAATTTCCCAATTTTACTAGCCCAAGTTCCATGAACTCCTAGAAGATGTGGACAATGTTTCATCTGTGTATCTGACCACACAACTCACAAGTATCCTTGTATCCTCCTAAAAGCACTAGGATGAAATGAGAGGTCAGTGCCTTGCCCAACTTTCTCAAATCTAAATCAATATCCTCTCCCAATTTTCCACACACACTTGAATTTGGCATTTGTTGTGAGCTCCTGGGATGACATGTGTGCCATGTCCTTTTTTACAAGGGAAATGGACCCCATTTTCAGCCTACAGAGAAACCGGAGACCTGTGCACGGATGACTGTTTCCCAAGATCTTTCCACTACGTGGACGGTCCTATACTACCTCTCTAGCATTTCCCATGACCATTTGTCCACTGATAGTATAATGGTCTTCCAAAGGCCGACTTCCTCTCCTCATAGCCTTCTCAGCAGCTGGAATAGTATTTCCATCACTGGCTTAAGCTAACAAATAAAAAGCCAGGGGCTATTTTAAGCAACTGGTTTTCAGTTCTGTAGAAGCCATTAAACTGATCTAAACCAAAAAAATTAATACAGAATTGTTAAGAAATGGGTCTAATGATTCATATGGAAAACCACCTCTGAGCAACTATGGAAAGAAGTCCCAGGCAAGATCCTGACTATCCACCAAGGTGAGTTCCTAACTTCAGTGATAGATGCAGTACTTCCACTAAAAAAAAAGAGTGTGTCTTTTCAGCTAAGTTACAAATACTCTTTGTTACATGACCAATAAGTGGGATTATCTGAAAGCACCTTTGCTTTCAGAAAACCCCAAGAGAAAATACAATTCCATAGATTAAATATTGCAATCTGGCCTTAAATCTGTTAATTCCTAGGGCTGGCATTAGAGAAAGAGGTTCATGAGGTTAAGTAGACTCTTCCAGGATCCACAAAGATGGATTCAGTGAAGCCAGGAACATATCCACTCTTACCAACCTTTAGTCCCAGGCTGGGAATGTCATAGTCATTGAATAGACATTTACTAAAAAGAATTTAAAAACAAGAATAATTTCAGAGGCATGGTAAGGTAGAAATTTGGTCACAGTAAGTCAAAAGTTGGCTTTGAGATGAAAACAGTATGTGAAATTAAAAGCCTAGTTACAGAAGGGCAGAGCTATGAGAATGGGGGGATACAGTTTCAAGGGAAGTTTTTAAAATTTTTTTTTACATTTATTTTTGCGGTTTTGGCCGTGTTGGGTCTTTGATGCTGCACACAGGCTCTAGAGCACATGGGTTTCAGCAGGTGGGGCACACAGGCTTAGTCGCATGTGGAATCTTTCCAGACCAGGGATTGAATCACGTCCCCTACATTGGCAGGATTCTTGACCACTGAACTGCAAAGGAAGTCCAGAAATTTTTTAAACTCATTCTCACGTGAGACCTGACTGCAATTTTAAAGGGAGAAGTAAATATATGATCCTTTTAATATGTCCCTATTCCCTGATGGTTCAGCAGTAAAGAATCTGCCTGTGGGAGCTGCAGGAGGTGGGGGTTCAATCCCTGGGTCAGGAAGATACCCTGGAGGAGGAAATGGCAACCCACTCCAGGATTCTTGCCTGGAAAATTCCATGGACACAAGAGCCAGGCGAGCTACCTGAGTCCCAAGAATCCATGGGGTGGCACAAGAGTCAGACAGTGAGTGAGCCCACAGCACACACACTGCATCACTAGTTCTTATAATTCCTTATTCGTTCAGTACACTTTCTAACCGAACACTGACTGGACGTGAAGAACTGGCACAGATGCTAGGAACACGAACAAAGTAAAGAAATCCCTCCCCTCCAGAAAGTGGTGTTACTGGTGTTGGTTCTTAAACAAACTACTTACATTTCTTAAAGGCAGGCTCTCTGAGCTCCTTGGGAACCTGCTAGGGTAACCTGTGCTCTGCGTGTGAACAGGCCTCACAGCCTTGCGTTAGGTTATCTGGCTTGTCACCTCCCCGTAGCTTGGATCTTCCTCCAGGACAAGGACAAGACTCTGGTCCTTGCATCCTCAGACCATGGCAAAGGATAGGGCAGGGGAGAAGAGGACAAAATCTAGTAGTAAATGGGTTAACGTCACACAGGGATGTTTACATTTGTTGGTTTGTTTATTTGTAACCTTAGAAAGAATTTTCTGTGCTAAGCATTTTGCACAAAGTCACAGAGAAGCTTGGGTCTGGGTAGAGCTGAGAGAAAGCCCCTCATCTCTCAACAATAATTCCAGGGCTTGATTACAAGCACAGTGTCAACTGAACATTCCCATTTTAAATAAATGACTCCTGCTAGAATATTCTTTTGTACAGTATCTGAAAGCTTAGAGAGATACTGGTAGAAATAAGGTGATGAAACATGAGATACACTTCAGGAATGTTTCTTAATAACATGTGAGGAGCTATCACTATTGAATGAAATCATCAACTGTTCTCTGAAATTCCTATGAATCTACCCAGAAAGGAGTCTTTCCCTCCTCCTTATCTTGACAACCACCCCAGAGAACAGCTAAGTCTTCACGTTCCCAAGTGTTTCTCTTCTCAGAATCAGAGTTCAGAATAAGCAGCTTCCTTTTTCATTCATCCTGAGAAGAGTGGAGCAGCAAAGAGCTCACACTGCCCCCTCCTGGCCCGCCCACTCCCTAACAAGGAACATACATTCACTGCTTCCTGACCCTCTTAGGCTCTTTTCACTCCTGTTTTAGAAAAAAGAAAAGAGAAAAAAAAAAAAAAAAAAACAGAATGCCCCCACAAAAGTCAAATGTCTTTATTTTATATATATAAAAAAAATTTTGTACAGTTTTAATTCCTATGTTTAAGAAAAAAAAAAAAATCCCTAAAATTGCCATAATGTTTAGATCCACTGCAAACTGGAAAAACAAGCTTTTTATATATTAAAAAAAAAAAAATTTACATTTTACAACTTTCTACATGCATGCACAAGGTCTCAGCTCTGTAACCCAAAAAAAGGGGGGGAAAAATCTAGATCCAACAGTGGAAAATTCTACATTTACAATCTCACTTGGAAGGAACTCAAAAAGCCCCCTTCCTTGCACACACAAAAGAACAAATCACAACACTCACACACCGGGACCAACTCCATCAGCAGATGCTGCCCCGTGGGGAAGGCAGAGGAAAGAGAAGACAGACAGACACCACAGAGGGCCAAAGGGAGCTCATCCAGGCCCAGAAGAGAAGGAGGGAGGCTTCAACTCTGGGAAACAGCTGTTTCAGACGAGAAGGGATCCCAATGTCTCATCACAGGTATTGCAACAGGGTTGGCAACAGGACTGAGGTGGGGAGGGGGAAGTGAAAAGGAGAGGGCTGAAGTGGGGGTGCGGGGGAGAAAAAAGGAGAGGCAAAAGGGAAATGAACAAGATCAGAAATAGCACGCAGAGTAGTGTAAGAGACCGGGGCCGATGGGGACAGCGGCAGAGTGGCGAGGTAGGTGCAGGACCGAGGCACAGCATCGTGGTGTGGAGGGAAGGAGGACCGGCCTTCCCCGGTGGTAAAAACGAAGGCCTGGGAGGTGTGGCGGGGATGAGCTAGGATGCCATGGGGTCACAGAGAAGCACTGGAGAGACGCAGCCACAGCATCCTTGATGACGGTGTGCGGGGTGGGGTGGTGATGGGTGGGCACGCCCCGACGAGGGAAGGGTGAGAAAGTCCAGCCTGTGATGGGACAGAGTGGGGGACGCTGGTCAGAGGGACCGAGGCAGCTACAGACCCCACCTCAGTTCACAGTATGCAGACAACTTCCCACACAGGAGAAGCAAAAGACAAACACAGCCACACACATGACAGTTCATCCTGACATTTTAAAAAATAACAGTAACAGTAATCAAAGAAGACGAAGATACCACAGTTCTGACGCAAAGGACCAAAACATGACCAGTCTCAGTTACAGCCCTTAGTGCTTAGAGAGAGAGTCGGGGTGGGGGGAAATGTCTTTTTGTTTTAGTTAAAAGGAATGAAAAAATCACAGTGATTAAAACACATGGCAGGTTCTTAAAATAAACACTCCCCCACCCCTCATCTAGGGCAGCAACTATGATCACAGAAACTTTCCCTTCTCCCCACCCAACTCTTCCACAAACCACACCACATCCCACTCCTGCCCACAACGGCAGTGACCCCAGTCACCATCCAGGCCCCGTTTTCCAGGATAGTGAGGTATTTAGAAATGTGATCCAGAAGGGATTCCTCTGAAACCAGGTCTTTGAAGAGAAGAAGAAAAAAAAAAACCTTCCCAGGACCCCCAGGACAGGATGTGTATCACTCGGGCTTATCTTCAAACCCACAGCCCCAGCCCAAGGCTGCCCTCCAGGCCCTGCTTAAGTCAGCCGTGCAACCCACCCGTGTGCAGACAAGGTAAGCACTGGCTGAAGTGCTTCTCGAGGAAGCGGTGTGTGGACAGATGTGCTTTTTCAAAAAGGACGGCAGGACAAACAATCCCCAGGCTCCATCATGCCCAGAGTCGCCAATACAGACAGGAAGCCTCCCTGGTAAGAGATCAATGGGGATCTTATCCCAGGGTGCCTCCTGCAAGGCAAGAACCAATGAGTTTTCCAGGGGAGAGATGGGCCTACAAAGGGGCATTGTGAGTTATTCTGAGGACTGGCCCAGGGGACTGCTCCAGCCGGGCCACGAGGACACTCCCCAACCTGGGTGCTGGCTGGAGGTATGTAAGTACTCCTTAGTTCTATCCCCCTTGGCTAAAACTACATAATTTAGGGATGTCTGATTTCAAGGCTCAGATTTACAGGGAAATTAAGTATTAGAAAGCCAGCAACTTTTGCTCAAAATGAGAGTGAAACTCTCAAGAATTCAGATTGGGTGCAAAGACTATGGAAGCTAAATGGGGTGAGGGGCTAAGTACCCAACAAAGGCAGCAATCTTGGTCCCTCATCCCATTACAGAGGGAGACCAGAGCCCAGAAAACCAGGCAGAGAGGGAACTGGGGAGACCCTGGCCAGCCAAGGAGAAGAGACCCCTGAGGCAAAGAAGTGGACTTAAGGCAGGGGATGAGGAGGAGCTGCTGGCTACCCCCCCAAAAAGAGATGAGGCAACAGGTCTCTGGAGCCGAGAGAAGAGACAGCAAAATGGGGGGTGGCTGGTGAAGAAAAGAAAAACATTTGTCTGAGACCACTGGGGTGGGTCAGGGTCCAGCCAAGCCACTAACTCTCTACAGAAGTCTACGTGGCATCCTTCACCAGGAAGGGGGAGACCCACCCCAGCATGGTGGGAGCAAAGGTGTGGGCAGTTCAGAGGGTAGTGGTCAGCGATGTTCATGGGGCTCTCTCCCGACCTTCCCCAAGGGGCTGCCTAGGAAAGACCCCGTGGAAGAAAGGTACTTGCCCCCCAGGGCCCATGAACTTCCCCTGCTCTGAATATGTGGATGGGGAAGAGGTTCGAAGAGCTGGAAGCAAACAACCCTGGGTGGGGAGGCTCCAACTCGGGTTGTGTGGGAGGACACGGGGGGATCCCTGCTTAAGTATTCCGGGTTTGCTCAGGTGGGGTGAGTGAACGGGGGAGCAGGTCCGTCTGCCACCAGGAGGCTGCGGGCAGCGCTGCCCGGGGGGTTTGGCACTGTGGCTCTCTGGAGTCAGATCTGTGACCCCCGCCCCCCAGAGAAATCCTTTGGGGAAACCACTGGAGAGAACTGCTACAAGAACCTGGGTTCGAGTGGGGCTCTGCCAGGCCCTTCCAGAAGAGACTGTTGGTGGGGAAAGGAGAGGGAGAGAGGCACTGATTCCTGCAGGGCCAGGGATGATACGAAACCGAGGGGGCGGGAGAAGGGAGGGGGAGCTTCCCAGGTACTGTTGACAGCAAGATGTCTCTCCAGGTTCACATGGGGTAAACAAGGAATGGGGAGGAGCCAGGTGGGGGAGGGGGGTAATTCAAGTAAAAAAAACGGCTAGAGCAAGAGGAAGAAGGGCGGCAGGAACGTGGCAGGGCCTGAGAACCAAGCCCCCACTGCCGCCCTCAGGAGCCCCCCGCGTCTCCCAGTCCCCCTGCTGTTGCGCAGTCACACTGAGGTCTCAGACTGCAGCCTCATGACAAACTTGTGCGACTTGGGGTCCACAAATTCCTCGGAGAGTTTGAAGAATGGGACCTTCTTGGTGCTGACCACCAGGCTGAAGTCCTGGCGTTTCAAGAGGAAAACAATGCCATCCTTGAGCCCGTTGGTTACCGGCTCCTCGCTCACAAGTGTCCACTGTTTGGCCAGCCAGCGTTCCTTGTGATACTGGATGGTGGGTCCAGCCGCCAGGTACCGCTCCAGGAAGGCCTGAGGAAGCGAGAGGGGACGTCTCAGGAAGTTTTCCCTCCCACCTACCCACGTCCCCTTTACCCCTCTGGGGGTAAAGCTTCCAAAGACCACCAAGATGTCCCAAGCTCACTCTATGCAAACAATCTCAGAATGCTAGAGCAGAAAACAGCCTGAGATCATCTGCCTGGGACCCTGGTTTATCAATGCAGGAGCAGGAGCCCACAGAGGTGGTATGGCTCAGCAGGGTCAGGTCTGGGATTGGCTCTCCTGACCCCCACATCCCCTGCTCTTCCCAGGTACCTGCTATGACCTGGGAAAGCCCTCCATTGTACTCTTTCCTCTCCCTTCTGCTCGAGTGGGTAGCACTCAGCAGGGCTGCACCAGCAGAAAGCTAGAGGCATCACAGTTGAAATGCAACATCTGTAGTGACCTGTTCCCCAGAGATGGCTCAGGGGAGGCAATTCTAGGAAGCTGGCCATAGAACTGGACCGTGGAACTGGCTCAAAAAGAGCATAGAGCAAACAACATCTGGTGGGAGTTTGGATCTGAAAATTCTGGAACCTCTACAGAGATGAGAAATAGGTCTCAGTTATTCCCCAAATGGTCCCCACACTCCCTCTTCTCAGCACCTAAGAAAGCTACCCCATTCAGAGATGGAGCAGATGGAGTAGGGATGAGAGACTGTAAGGAGGGAGGGACAGGAGAGGGATGGAGGTCAGGAAAGGAAGTGAAAGAATAAGGGAGAGGAAGCAGAAGGGAAGAGGCCAGAGTAAGGGAGAGAGAAAGGATGTTGGGGCAGGTGGGCCTACCTTGGGAGTCATGTCGTGCGTGATGCAGAACTCAAGGTGCTGTAGGAT
This sequence comes from Dama dama, assembly GCF_033118175.1. NCBI lineage: Eukaryota > Metazoa > Chordata > Mammalia > Artiodactyla > Cervidae > Dama > Dama dama. Next base: position 10,921,078 of record NC_083700.1, read on the forward strand.
GCTCTCCATGGTGTGGTAAGGCTGCTGCTTGGTAGTGCGAAGGTACTTCTGCATGGCCCGGGCCATGGATGCGAAGATGGCCTGGGCTGCCTCCCGGGGGTCCATCACCTCCCTGGGGTTCTTCTGCTCCTCTTCCTGCAGCCGCTTAATGTGAGTGAAGGCCTCCTCCACTGCCACCACAAGCCTGGGGGAGACAAGGGGTGTGGACCAGACTCCCACCTCTCAGCTTCCCCCCAGCTTCAGCCCTCCAGCAGCCTGAGAGAGGTCAGGCCTTTGTGCTCTGCCTGAAGCTATTGGCTCTCATCTGGACTCAAGAACCAGGCTTTGGAGACTGTGTGTGTGCATATGAGAATGCATGCATATGGGTGGGAGGCAGAGGGTCTTCACCCCTCTAGAAATAGGAAACAGCTGTAGAGCTCAGTGAGCCCAGCCGGGGACCCATAGAGGACAATCAAGTGTCAGAGAGACAACTATAGATGGAACCCTAGAAAAAGCCTTTTTAATTAAGAGCCCCCCTGAATTGCACTTCAGTGCATGAAACATTATTAGATATAACTACATCAAAATCACACATGTCTATTCAACTGTGATAGCATGAGCAACATTAACTAACACCTGGGGTGGGCAAAGGTAAGGCCAAAAAATGTGCCACAAGTCAAGAAGGAAAAGGTAAGAACAGAATAGAAAATGGGCAAAGAAGTGAACAAATAATTCATAAGAGACCTGAAAGCCTGAAAAAAGATGAAGTTGTTACTAGACAGTAGTAAGAAAATTAAATGTTAAAAGGATACTACTTATTCATCAAAATGGAAAAAAAAATTAGGCAAATGACTGGTCAAGATGTTGAAAGTATTCTCTGAGTACTAGGCAGCAATAAGATCCAACAAACCAGATATACAGACAGGGTGAATCTCAAAAATACGTTAGCAAGAGGGAAGCAGGAAAAAGCAGCCCATTTACATTAAAAGTATAGAGACATGCAAACACCAGTATCAGGGAAACCCAGGAACCTGGGGACTTCAAGTAGCTTAGGATAGGATTCTGGGCCAAGTACACATGTGGATCTGTGTAATTCTGCTGTATCTCTGTTTATTCTTTTGCCTCCCTGAGTGTCTCAGTAAAGTTCCTTTAGAAAAGATCCCTTTGTCTTAGGTGAACCAAGGGGGAAAGTTTTCTCTTGGTTACAACCAAGGTAATGGGGAAGGAAAGGGTCCCCTATGGTAGCAGCAGCCCAGAAGATCCAGAGATCATCGTCAAGGCAGAAGGCAGAGGAGGCAGGGAACTTTTCCAGCTTCCTTCCCACGGCAACTGGAGACTTGCTGCAATGTCACAGAAATGGGGCTGCTAATCTTCCATCTACTGCAGCCTCGTGTAAAAACAGGATCAGATGCTGGAGGAAAAGGAACCCTCTTGCACTATTGGTGGGAATGTAAAGTAATACAGCCACTACGGAGAACTGTATGGAGATGCCTTAAAAAATCAGGAATAAAGCTACCATATGATCCAGCAATCCCACTACTGGATGAATACCCTAAGAAAACCATAATTCAAAAAGACACATGCACCCCAATGTTCATAGTACATACTAGTACATACAATAACTAGGACATGGAAGTCACCTATTTGTCCACCAAAAGATGAATGGATAAAGAAGATGTGGTGTGTGTGTGTGTGTATAATGGAAAATTACTCAGCCATAAAACAGAATGAATTTGAGTCAGTTCTATAACTCTGTATAACCTAGAGCCTGTTATACAGAGTGAAGTTAAGTCAGAAAGAGAAAAACAAATAAAGTGTATTAATGTATATATATGGAATCTAGAAAATGGTATTGATGAATTTATTTGCAGGGAAGGAACGAAGATGCAGATACAGAGAATGAACTTATAGACACACTGGAGAAAGGAAAGAATGGGACGAACAGAAAAAGCAGCACTGACATATACATACCACCATGCGTAAAACAGAGAGCTGGTGAGAAGCTGCTGCATAACACAGCAAATCCAGCCTGATGACTTAGAGGGGTAGGCTAGGGGAAGAGGAGGGAGGTGGTATATGCATAATTATGGCTGATCTCCGCCACTTTCTGCATTTTCTGACAGAAATCAGAAATCACTTTATGGCAGAAAGTGAAGAGGAACTAAAGAGCCTCAATGAAAGTGAAAGAGGAGAATGAAAAAGCTGGCTTAAAACTCAACATTCAAAAAACTAAGATCATGGCATCTGGTCCCATCACTTCATGGCAAATAGATGGGAAAACAATGAAAACAGTGACAGATTTTATTTTCTTGGGCTCCAAAATCATTGCAGATGGTAACTGCAGCCAAGAAATTAAAGGACACTTGCTCCTTGAAAGAAAAGCTATGACCAACCTCAGTTCAGTTCAGTTCAGTCGCTCAGTCGTGTCTGACTCTTTGCGACCCCATGAACTGCAGCACGCCAGGCCTCCCTGTCCATCACCAACTCCCGGAGTCCACCCAAACCCATGTCCCTATGACCAACCTAGACAGCATATTAAAAAACAGAGACATTACCTTTGCCAACAAAGGTCCGTATAAGTCAAAGCTATTTTTTCCAGTAGTCATGTATGGATGTGAGAGTTGAACTATAAAGCCGAGCACTGAAGAATTGATGCTTCTGAACTGTGGTGTCAGAGAAGACTCTTGAAAGTCCCTTAAGGAGATCACACCAGTCAATCGTAAAGGAAATCAGTCCTGAATATTCACTGGAAGGACTGATGCTGAAGCTGAAACTCCAATACACCTGAAACTCCGATACTTTGGCCACCTGACTCACTGGAAAAGACCTTGATGCTGGGAAAGATTGAGGGCAGGAGGAGAAGGGGGTGACAGAGGATGAGATGGTCGGATGGCATCACTGACTCGACGGACATGAGTTTGAGCAAGCTCCGGGAGTTGGTGGTGGACAGGGAAGCCTGGCGTGCTGTGGTTCATGGGGTTGCAAAGAGTCGGACACGACTGAGCGACTGAACTGAACTGATGGCTGATTTGCACTGTTGTACAGCAGACACCAACACAACTTATAAAGCAATCTTCCTCCAATTAAAATAAACCTTTTTAAAAACTAAAAAAAAAAAAAAAAAAGGAACAGGGTCAGGGCTCCCTTCCTCCTTCAAAGCCTGGAGGTCATGTGTGAGGAAGGGCAGAGTCCCAAGACCCTCTGTTCCTCCCCTGTAGAAATACCAACAGATGAAGGCAGGCCCTGGCAAGCAGTCGACACCAAGAAAGAATCTTCAGGCATGAACAGCACTCACATGACAATGTGAACATGAAAAAAGGAAGCATGAGGACAGTGTTTAAGAATTTACCAAGATATGGGCACTAGAACCTCATTTTTGCAGGTAAATATGTACCATCTGCTGAGCAAGCCTCCAAGATTTACTGGAAGGAGGGCTGGTCTAGCCTCGGTCCCTGCCATTGCCGGGGAGGCTCACGGGCTTTAACGGCCCCTGCCCCACTGTGCAGGCAGAACTCAAAGGCCCATCCACCTCCACCAGATCCCCAACCCCTGGTTATCCAATAATCTTGGTATGTTTTGCAGAGATAATCAAAGTGCCAAGTCGGCTGACTTTAAAATAAGGAGGCTACCCTGCAGACCTAATTTCATCACAAGCCCTTTGAAATGGAGTTCTCTCCGGCTGCTGGCCAGAGACCTGGTCTTGCTGGCCTCAAGGAAAACTGCCTATGGGTCCAGGTGACCAGGAATTAATTCTGCCAGCAACCAGTGAGCTTGGAAGGGGTCTCGGGCTAAAACTAGATTTGTTCTTGATTTCAGCCCGCGAACCCTGAGTGGAGGGTTCAGCTCACCTGCTCCGGACTCTCAGGACTGCACGACAATACATGTGAGTTGTTTCACAGCTCATTGTGACTTATTGAGGCAGGAACAGAAAACGAACACACACACACGCCAACCACGTCATCATCGGCTACAGACGCCAGGCGGTCTTCCCCTCCCCAGCGGCCCGGCCCCTCCCCGAGACCCACCTGGCCCTCCGCTTGCGCACCCTCCGCTCATGCTCGGCCTCCTCGTAGTAGTACTCGTTGTGGCTGTTGTCCCGCCTGCGGGCCGCCGCTGCGATCACAGCTCGGGACTGACCCGTGGAGTTGTTGGTACTGTTTTCTGTGCAGAAGCAGGAGAGAGAGAGGTTGGTCCCTTCAGAGCGCCGTCTTGATTCCCACTCCAGGAAGTCTGGGGCCAGCCCCCTGACACGTCCAGAGGAAGCTGGACCACCCCCCCAGGAACACCTCCCGTCCCCATCCCTCCTGGCCACGACGTCTGGGAGAGGCCCACAGCAAGGCCGCAAGGGGGCGCCAGAGAGCAGGAGTCCCGCGCGGGTGCCTCCCGAGCTCCCCGAGCCAGGGCTGAGGCGCAGACACAGCGGGGCCAGGGCAAGGGGACACACCGCAGCAGAGAGGGAAAGAGAGGTCAATCAGCAGCTCAAACAGCCCCCTGGCGTGGAGAGGGTGACAGAACAGGAGGGGCTGGGGTGCAGTCTGCGGAAGGAGAAAGCACGGGAGGAAGGGTGAAAGAGCCACGGGAGGCAGGAACTCGGGAGTCCTGCTTGGGAGGAGACCAGGAGGCCGAGGAGCAGGGCCGCTCACCCTCTCCGAGGGAATACACCTTGAAGCCAGACACTTTCTTGGCCAGGACGGACTTGGGCAGGTTGAGGAGGGCAGGGTTGTAGACAGGGAAGTCATGGTAATACTTCTCCAGGATCCACACTGCCACACGCTGGATGCTGTGGGGGAGACGGCAGGAGGGGAGGCGGAGAGGACAGACAAGGGTCGCAGGGGGGGACACATCAGGGCAGGTCGGCGGGGCCGGAGAGGACAGAGGGCAGGGACAAGCTGCTTCCAAGAAGCCTGGCTCGGGGCCTGCGGTCTACTCACCAGGCTCCTAAGCCTTCCCCAGGGCTGGGCCTGCTACTCCTTCACTGCCGTGCTGAAGCCCGGGGCGAAAGGGCAGTGGGCCAGGATCCCCAGCCAGGGGTCACCTCCTCCCCTCCAGCATTCCCCTCAAGATTCCTCGCAGGACTAAGGACAATCTGGGCGGCCAGGGGGGGCATCCTGCTCCCACGTTTAGGGAGCCGAAGAACCTCCCTCGTTATCTTTTCCCTGGGGGGTTCTTCCTCTGGCCAGCTCATCTCAGTGACCGCTCACTGAGTGCCCTCAAGAGACCGTGCCTCCAAGAGCTAGAAACGTGGTGATTCCCAAGAATCACTCCTTTCTCCTCTTTGGTCCATCCCTCTGTAAGATCCCTGATCCCTGATCCCTGTTCATCTGTTCACTCCCAACTCCTAACTGCCACCCTATCTGCTCCAGGACCCTCAGCATGATCCCACCATCAAGCAGCAAGCACTGTTGAAAACCTAGAATGGGCGGAGCACACAACTTCCCACCCAGCCTTCGGAGCGCGTCACCTAGGGCCCCATCACACCGCGCCGCCCCAGGCCCGCCGCCTGCCCCAGGCGCCTGTACCTGAGGTGGCCCACGTTGTAGAAGCGGCTGGCCCCGTCCGTGGAGCGCACGACCTTGAGCGTGAACTGCGGCTGCAGCTGGCGCAGCTCCAGCAGGACCACGGCCAGATAGTGCACAAAGAGCAGCGCGTCCACCAGGGACACGGCAAACTGCACCACGCCCTGGTAGCTGCGCTCGCGGGCGTCCAGGATGCGAACACCGTAGAAGAGCCAGTAGGACACGACGAGCAGGAAGACGAGCACCATGAGCAGGGCGCGCAGCACGAAGACGCGGGGCAGAGAGGCCTTGGGCCGGCGGAAGAACAGGGCCCAGCTGCCCAGCAGCAGGATGAGCAGCTTGAAGGCCACGGAGATGAAGAGGCCTTCGCAGGCCGTCCCGCACGGCTCCAGCTCCTCCCGCCACAGCAGTGGGGGCAGCAGAAGGAAAGCCAGAGGCGTGAGGAAAGAGAGCAGGGCCAGCGTAGCCCCCGCCGCCACACCCAGGTGCCGGGAGCAGTCCAGCGGGACGCTGTCTTCCATGTCCTTGGCGATGCGCGTGAGGTCATCGTGGGAGATGCTGTGCTCCGAGGTGCCCGTCACCACCGTGGTCGTCTCCCCCCAGTTGTCGTCCTACAGCCGGAGCGGCCGTGGTGATGGGGAAGAAGAGGAGGAGGAGGAGGAGGCAGGGACACAGGAGAAGAGGTGAGGGGGAAGAAGACAGACAGCAAAGCAGGCAGAGGAGAAAAGAGGGTAATCAACACTGTCAGAGGAGCCTGGCGGGCTACAGTCCATGGGTCACAAAGAGTCGGACCCAGCTGAGAAACTAACACTTTCCCTGCATGCCCAAGTCTGGCCTCTGCAGGGATGGCACATCTGAGACCTGGGCCCTCGGGGAGCTTCATGCCGTCAGTCAACCAGGAAACACCTGCACATGCACCCTCAGAACAGAGGGTCCAAGAGAGATGCCAGGGAGCTGCTCAGTCCGAGAATGGCACCTGAGGTCCAGACTCTCCAGGCAAAGCAAGCAGGCTCGAGCAACCCACTCGCAAGGCCAGGATGTACCATACTGTGCCGTGCTAATTCACTTCAGCCACGTCCAACTCTTTGCAACCCTATGGACTATAGCCCATCAGGCTCCTCTCCATGGGGTTCTCCAAGCAAGAATACTGGAGTGGGTTGCCATGCCCTCCTCCAGGGAATCTTCCCAACCTCGGGATCAAACCTGAGTCTCTTACATCTCCTGCATTGGCAGGTGGGTTCTTTACTGCTAGCACTACCTGGGAAGCCCAAGGCCAGGGTAGGCGATAGGTACCTATCCTCAGAGTACAGACAGCCACTCGAGTATCTGGTTAAGGGAGCGGCCTGACCAAGGCAGCATGGGGGAGGGAAGAGGACACCGAGAGGAAGGGATGAGGAAGGTGAGAGACTAGTGCAGGGCATGCAAGGCGTGGTGCAGACTCAGGGCCACTCCGGGTCTCTGCTCTGCCTGGCTGGCTCTTCTGGCCCGTCTGAATGCCTACCACATGGGCATTTCCCCACGGAAAGGGGAGCCTGAACAGAAGGCAGAAAGTGGAGGCACTGCCTGTCTCAGCTCAGGGAACCCGTGAGTAACCACAACCACTATACCGACACGTGTGCTCCAAGTTTCAAGAGCCTGGGCACACCCCCCAACAACAGAAGAGCTGATCAGGCTCACTTCAAGAACTCAGGAGGCCAGGTCTCTGGGAGAAGACGGGATTGGGAAAGAGGGAGAAAGATCATCTCCCTCAGGTACTGATCTGCTTCCAAGCCCCAGGAAGCCCCAGGGTCAGTCATAGAGATGTCTCGTGAGGTCTCCAGCTCCCTAAGATGCTCCCAAGAAGAAAGGGGGAATGATGCATGGACCACCTCAGTCATCCCAAATCCTGCCTCTTCCCTCTTCTAGCCCTGGGCACTGCCTCCTGCCCTCCCTGCCAGGGGCACACAGTGGGCCAGAGAGGCGGGAGCAATGGGCGGAAAACCCCCTCCCATCTCCCCAAGCTCACTTCCTCCTCCATCAACTCCTCCCTCTGACCAGCGGGTGCTATTCTACAGTCCGACACCAGAGGGCACCAGAGTGCCCAAGGGAAACCAAGCTGCCACACCTCTAGCCCCCACCCACCACCGTCCTCCCACTCCAGATTCCCAGTCCCCTAACTGGCTGGCATGAGCCCAGAGGAGAGGCAATTCCCATTACACAGCCCAGGTCACATGGGTCGTAAAAGATGAAAGACGCTGCTGCTTCCAAAGGGATCTCTGAACTCTACCAAGATTCTACAGAATTCTACTGAGACGAGATCCTAGCTTGCGTCCCTTAGTAGACCCAAAATGCCCTCCTCTCTGTGTCAAAAGAGGCCAGGTTTCCAGTCCCTTCCCCTTTCGGATGGACCTCCGGCTTCTCCGGGGATCCGAGTGGAAACACCTGGTCCAGACCTCAGCCCCTGATGCTCACCCGCTCATCCCCTCTCGTGGACTCATTGTCCAGCAGGGGCTCCCCCGGAGCCTGGATCGTCACCGACTTGTCCGCCCGGCTCCCGTCGCGGCTCTTAGAGCGGTGTCGGTCCCGGCGGTCCCTGCAGCAGAAGGCCAGGGGGACAGGCACGGAAGGTCAAGGGGAGGACCCGAGTTTCTCAGCGGCCGGCTGCAGCCCGCCGGCCCTGTGGCGCGCCCAGCCCGCGCGCCCACCCCGCGCACACCCACCTGTGCTTGCGGGAGCTGCGGGAGTGGCCAGACTTGTAGGAGTAGCCCGAGTACTGGGACTCGGTGTCCATGGCGTCCGAACGCCGCGCCTTGTAGCGCTCCAGGGCCACAGGCGGGGGCCTTCTGGGGGGCGCCCCTGCCACCTCCTTCAGGACCGGCTTCTTCAGGCCAAGGGGCACCTTCAGGAAGTCAACCGTCACCCTGAGGGACTCTATCTTGCTGGACAGGTGGGCTTGTCTCGGAGAAAATCAAGCGGCGCTCCTGAGGAAAGGAAGCAGCTGGTCGGGGTGGGGCTGGAGCAGGGAGGGAGGCCATGCCCAGGAAGCAGGGCGGAAGCTCAGGGGAGCCTCGCTCCCACCTGAGAACGGCCCCCCAGGCTCCTGCTCTGTCCAGTGGCCCAGTTCCTCCTGCCCTGCCTGCTAGCAAGAGCACCCCCAGACTGTGCCGCGGGGTGGGGGAAGATGACAGCAAAGGCCACCCAGGATGACCCAACCCTGGACCCCCGCAGGGGAGAACTGGGCAGCACTTTCCTATCCTTGGCCAGGAACTCTGGAGAACATGGGTTCTGGCCAGGCCAGCTGGCCGGCCCAGTGTAGACCGCAGCAGGAGGCAGCTAGCATCAGTCCAGAGGCTACCCCAGGCCTCTCATCTCCTCCCATTCTTTTTTTTTTTTTCCATTTATTTTTATTAGTTGGACATAGATGCAAAAATCTCCTCCCATTCTTAATGTCTGAGTGCCCACAGGCGGCTGCCTACGGCTGCTTCTCTTGGTGTTGTCTCCCTAGCATGTAAATCGTCAAACATACAGTTACTGTGAGGTTAAGCTGGCTGTCCCCCTTAAGGCTGTGTGTGTGTCTGTGTCTGTGTCTGTGTCTGTGAGTGGCCTGACTTGTGTGCATGCATAAATGTGCTCACATGGCCAGGGTAAAGAATGTAAACTACAAATCACGTGGTAAGGGGCAGGAGGGGAAGGTAAGCAGAAACCATTCTCTAAAAACCTGACATCCTGAACCAGGCAATGTCAGTAGCTTATCTGACCACTGTGGACCGAGGGGCAGCGTCTTTCTTCTACACTTTCACCTTCCAGTTCAGCAGAGGAGAAAGACCTCTCCTTCTCCCATCCTCCCTAACTCTCACCCAACCCTGCTTACCACCTCACAACCCAGCCCCAACCCCTTCACAAAAGCCCCCTTCACCCTCAGCACCCAGTGTTACATCCCTGGGCACTGAGCAGTTATTTCCCACCTTCACTCGCTGAGTCGTCACCTCTTGCTTAGGCCCCATCTAGAAACCATATCCGCTGCCAAGCCGTGAGTACAGTGGGGAAGAAACCCCGGATTCACAGCCCAGCAGGGTTGGTGCATGTAAACGGGTGCATACGAACAACTAACTACATCAGTGATGAAAGGAGAAGGATGAGGACAGTATGACAGACAAGGCTGGGGAGCACGGCTCCTTTAAACTGAGTGGTTCTGGAAAATCTGAGGAAACAACCACCAAGCCTGAAGGAGCCCAGGGCTAAGCAGGTAGAGCGGAGCGGAAAGCCTGCGGAGCAGACAGCCACCCACAGGAAGGCCAAAGGCAGCAGAGAGCTGGGTGGCCCAGTGGAGCCGGGTGTGAGGGAGGGAGAGGCAATGGAAGGTGAGGCTGAAGAGGTGGCCAGGGCTCGGGGTCAGGGAAAGTGTGCGTGCATGCTAAGTTGCTCAGTCACGTCAGACTCTTTTCGACCCCATGGACTATAGCCCACCAGGCTCCTCTGTCCATGGAAGTCTCCAGGCAAGAACACTGGAGTGGGTTGTCATGCCCTCCTCCAGGGCATCGTCCCGATCCAGGGATCAAACTCTCGTCTCCTGTGACTCCTGCACCACAGGCGGATTCTTCACTGCTGAGCACCGGGGAAGCCCCGGGTTGGGGGAAGAGCTGGGTTAATTCAGTGGGAAGCCTGGGAAGGGTTTTAGCTCTCCAGACAGAGACTGGAAAGAAGGGAAGGCAGAAGTAGGGAGACGAGGAAGGAGGTGACTGCAGCGATGGGGCAGAGAAGCAGAGGAGGTGTGAAATGGTCACATTCATGACATACGTTGGGTAGGACCAGCAGGCCTTAATTGGACTGGCTGAGGGGGAGGGGAGCATCAAGATCTCTGGCCCGAGTGTGAGAGGAGGTGGTAGTGCTATTACCAGCTGGGAAGACTGGGGAGGAACTGGCGAGTTCGGCTTCTGGCATGCTGAGTTCATGGCTGTGAGACAGGCAGTTAAACAGGCAGCTGAGCGTCAGAGGAGCTAGAGTCAGAAAAGAGGCTGAGCTGGAGGTATGGGTGGTGTGCAAGGTCAAGGGAGTGGATGGGATCACCCAGTGAGAGGGTTAAACAGGGGGTCCCTGAGAACCCCAACATGTAAACATGTCCGAGGACACAGAAGAGGCAAAGGGGCTGAGGCCATGAGGCCAGAGGAGCAAGGAGACCAGAAGAGTGGGCTCTCATACAGCCAAGAATTACTGCTTCAAGGTGGGAATAAAATCAGCCAGGTCAAGCGCTGCCATGAGGTCAATTATGCTAAGAACTGAAATGAATTTGCTTTATGTAGTTGTTAACTTTTCTCCAACTGAGCTGAACCATCAGTAATTTGAGAATAAGAACTATGATTGATACGGACTTGTATCCACCACCTTTCCACTGGCACACGGCTAGTAACTGATACCGCCTGACTCTCGGGGAAACTGCAAACACTGTAGGGAGATGAAATAAATGCTACCTCCATTCATTTATCTTCCTCACAGAGGTATGTGGAGACACTCCATGGCCTGGTGACGTTTGTCCATAGCCCCATATCAAGACAAGTATGTAACAGAGACACACTCGGGCAATGCAGACAACAGTATCTTAACCTACCCACCCTAAACCCTTCTAGAAACCTTTGCCACAAACAAGGCCCTATTCACCTTCTTATCTGCAAATTATGCTGGACTGCTCTACCCCATCTCCCGAGAGGCCATTCTCCTGGTCTAGTCCCTGATACAGTTCAGACACATCTCCTGTATCTCTCCTGTTGTGGCTCAGCCCGTTCTTCCTAGTCCTCCTACAAACTCAATTTCACCAGGAGGTTCGAAGAGAGCAAGTGGGTGACAGGGTGAGGGAGGTGGAGAAATAAAGAGGAAAAGGGCTGCCATGGACTTGAGTCTAGACAGAGACACCATAACCCAGACTCTCCGTCTCCCGAGCCTGAATTCTCACATCTGCCAGAGGAGTCAACAGCAAAAAGAGCATGGGATTTGCACCCGAGTATCTGAGTTTATAACCTAACTCTCCCACTGAGGAGCTGTGTGATCATGCGCAAGTTACTTAACTTTGCTGCGCTTGGCAGCGTGGTAGGCTCATTGGTAAAACAGGGGAAATGATGTTTTACATCAACACCTCATGGGGTTGTTGTTAAGTATACCGGAGATAAAAGTAGTACTTTAACTGCTCAGCAAGTAATAAGTTAAGCAATTAATACACTCTGACTTCAGGGTCACTCCTGCTCCAATCCCCAGACACTTCCTCTGAAACTTGGGAAAGAGGTGGTATAAATAAATCTTGCTGCTTGTACAACTAAAGCCACACACACAAACACTCACACACACACACACACAGCAGATCAGAACCACCACTTCAAACACACCCAGGAGGGAAGCTGATGCCATTGTGCTTCCCCTACAGATAAATTTCAAACCAGACAGGGTGCCAGTCCCCTCCCAACCCTTTGTTCTAAACTGTTCCAGCCTAGAGCTCCCTACCTTCCTCCCAGCTGCTGATTAAAGACCCAACATAAACCTGGCTCCCCTGGCCTGCTTCTCCCACCCCACCAACCCAACTCAAGGTCCTCAGAAAGCACCCAAACATGCTGCTCCCTCCCCTGCCAAACAGAGTGGCCAAAAATGAAGCCAGCTTCTGAGACCTTTGCCTGCTGTCTCCTGGAGCACCCCAGGAATTAACCCAAGCACTGGAGAGGCTATGGGAAGGGACTTTATGAGACACGAGAAGGGCAGAAGTTCCCCTTGTTTAATCGGACCCAGGAATCAGGGGTTTGGAGGGTCTCCCAGGTGGGCAGCATTCCCAGGGAAGAGAGTGGGGGAGGGGATCACTGGATGGGATCAACAAGTGGAAATATGGGCGGCACGACGGACCAGGAGGGAAGTCCGGACTTCGTCCAGGGCAGGGAGTGCCCTGGTTTAAAGGGTGGGAGGCTGTAAAAGGGAATGTGTTCCGTTGCTTTTCACCAGGCCCCCAACCCCACCTCAGACACAAAAACACAGTGACTCGGTCCCCTGCTCAAGCCAACCATGGATTATCTGGGGTTAAAAACAGGCCAGAGAGGAGTGAGGGAAGGAAGAGAAAGTCTGTCACAAAAAGGAGACCCTTCTCCCCTCCAAAGGCCTTTCAGAAATAAAATTAATGGAATGTGTCTCAGTATCATCCCATGAGGACTGGGGTGAGGACCAGGGGGGGAAATGTGGGGGCTTTTGTCCCCGCTGCCCAGCTTCTCCCACAATGATCACCATGGCAACCAAAGCCCCCTGTTGCCTAGGTGATGGCAGCCAGGTCCTGGAACCCATACCCAGCATCCAAAGCGAGAGAGAGGTTATGGAGGTGGGGGGGCTAGGGACAGAGCGGGAGAGAATGGGGTTTCTCCTCTGGCGGCCCCAGCTTTTGTATAAGCTCTGGGATCAGGTTTCTTCAGGAAACAATCAGAGGCCTTTGGAGAAAATACACTCAGAACCTGGCAACAGGCAGAGGGAGTAAGGCCCTGGGTACACTGGGAGGCATGGGAGGGCCTAGTGTTGGCCAAAAGGCAGACCAAGACTAGGCCCTCCCCACTGCCCGCTCACAGGAGCAGCCTGGGTGGATGAGACCTTGGACCCCGACTTGAGCATCCTCTGGCCAGGCGCGGGCTGAGGACCAGGTGGCTGTGGTCACCAGCTCGTTCCCTTGCTCTCGGCCACCGTACACCCGGTCCCAGCTGCTTCCAGGAGTGGGGAAAGGAGGCAGTGAGGAGGACCCCGATGGAGCTGGGGGAAAGCGCGGTGGGGGTAGGGCCACCAGGCAGAGAAGACGGTGGGGAGGGGACAGAACACAGATATGCACTTAGAGGACAGGCTGGGAGTTCCAGAGCAGGGCTGCAAGGGAAGGCACATGCAGAGGACTTCAGAATGAAAGAGGACAGGAAGCCAAAAGTTCTCCTCTGACAGGGGCAGCACTCTGATCGGACCATCTTTTAAACAAATGGCCTTCCTCTCCTCAGCCCAGGACAGGGGAAGGGTGGTCCTGCCTGGATGCAAGGAGATGGACATGATCACCCCTTCAGACCCCTCCTGCAGAGAAGTCTGTGGACCCTTGCCCACAAAACGTCTCTGGTTCCCGTAGCCTTCAAAAAGACTGCATCACTGTACTGCACCTCTGACATTAACACAACAGTGTAGATCAACTACACTTCAATTTTTTAAAAAAGTCTCTGATCCCTACACAAGAACCTAGGTCTTACTGCATGTACCGTGCACCCCCCCTTCCCCACTAAAACCCATGGGAGGTGTGGTCATGTGGGCCCCCAGCCTCATGGCTCCCTAAGCGTCACCCACCACAGCCTCAGCGTCCAAGGATATCAGTGTGAGTTCTGCCCAAAATGCTGGATGCCCACCCTCCAGAAGTCCCGCCTCCCAGCCCGGTATCCAAGGAGCTAGATGTCTGTCCACAGAGACCGAGCCCCTTGCCAAGACATCAGCTAGTGTGAGGCAGGGCAGATTCCAAGTCACAACTGATTGTCCAGCTTGGCTCCCCAACTTGGTCACACCGCCCCGAGTCTCACGGGCATGCTCAGTCCAGGCCACCCTGTTCAGACACTGGTGGAGACAGGAGGTGTCTGATGTTGGGATGGGGGGAGGCAGCCCCTAACACACTCCCACAGAGCAGAGGGAAGTGCCAGTGTCTCTGACTGTGCCCGCATCATTCCCCATGCTCACCCCCACCCACCACAGGAGGAAACAGTGGACTGACCCACCCAACTCTCGGCAGGCTCCAGCACTAACACAGAAGAGGCCTTCCAAGGTGCGACCCCAAGTTTTACAGATGAAAAGGCAGGGCCCGGAGGAAGAAGGGCGATAGTTCCTGGTGCTACCTCTGCAGCAGCCCTTTCTGGCCTCTTTGTTAGAAAGACCTCACTGACACGGTGACTCAGGCGTGCTCCTCTCAGAGTGAGACCAGGCCCCTCCCTGGCAGTCCTTCCAGACTCTGGTTCTTGAAACAGCCAAGACTAGAAGGTGGCCAGGACAGGAGGGAACTCACTGGCTCCTGCCCTGTCCCTTCTTCTCTCCAGTGACATAGGGACAGAGTCTGGACAGGCCTCAGCTTGTTGAGACAGTTGAGACTGAAGAGCCCCTGGCCCTAGAGAGGTACTTCCCTTCCCCACCCACCGACCACTCCTGACTGAGGATCTCCACGTCTCCTCCTCATTCCTATCTAGCCGAGCACCAGGGACAAGCCCTCCATCCCAGAAGGCCCACGCTGGGTTCTCTCTACCCCCCAGACAGCTAAGGCACAGAGTGGGCCAGGACCAGCCCCAAGCCCTAGACCAGAAAGGGGGTTTCACCCCCACCCTCACTCCTGTACCCTGGAAAACAACACCAATGCCCTTAAGTGACAACACCATCCAGGAGGCCAGAGAGAACAGGTGGACCTCAGTGGGCCGAGGGGTAAGAAAGAGCTGGACCCAGGAGTCCAAAAGCTGGCGCCGAGCCCCGCCCCCGCCCTATAAACCCAGCACTCTCCCAGGACAGCCCCAGACGTGAGCTCACCATCCTGAGAGCCCGGGGGCAGGGGGCAGGGTCCCTCTCCTCCCTGGGCTGAGGAGCAGGGGAAGGCCCATGCCTGGGTCACCCAGACAGCCCATGCGGCTGTTCACCAGCAGACCCCAGTGCACGGTGCCTGCCGGGGAGCGAGGCGGGGGAGCCTCAGACTGGGCTCCTGGCCAGGATACCTGAGCTGCTGTTCTAGCTGAAAAGGAGCTGGGGGGCCAGAGGCAGGCCTTTCTCCATCTATTTCCCTCGCTTCCCTCTATCGAAAGCAAGGGGGAGGCTGAGTACCCTCCAAGGCCACAAACACACTTGAACACAGATACACGCACGTGCACCCCCACACTCGGATTCCCCCTTGGAAACCTGGAATGGCTCCTGACTGCCCCACCCAGCTCCACCCACCCTGGCCAGGCAGGTTCTGTAGAGACCTGCTCCGCTTTCTCGCCAGCACCCCCACCCCCACCCCAGCGCTCAGAGTCCCTGCTCCCAAAACACTGCACACAAGCACACGCATGTTGCACACACACCACAGCGGTCCGTTCCCCGACTCCCCCAGACCCATTCCCAGTCCGTCTGGAAGGGAGCACTGGGTGGGCGGATGGAGCACGGGGCAGAAAGGGTGAGTAATCCCTTTGGCATCTCTCCCAGGGGCAGGCCAGAAGGGAGTCGGATGCTGAGCTGGTGAGAAGGGAACCAGGGCTTCTAGGTGGCTGGGTCCTCTGTTTAATTCTCACCCGTGAGCAGCCCCCTCCTTCCCACCCACCAGGCTCGGAACTTCTTCCTCCCTCAGCTGGAGCAGAGGACCAAGCCGTGCGTGCCCATCAGGAAGCTGTGGGAGAGTCAGGCAGGAAAACGGGCGCCATGAGCTGTCCTCAGGGACAGGAGAAGGTGGGCCATGGGAGGCAGACAAGCTGGACTGACCCAGAGGCCGCCTTCCTGGACACTACATGCTCCCACCCTCACGGGAAGACAAAAACGCCTCGCCCTCTGCTCAGCCTCCTCTCCGAGGTGGGCCCCAACTGTCCCTGACCCTGAGACCTACAAAGCCTGCTCACCCAGCTGCCGCCTCGGGATGGGGTCAGGGGGAACAGAAAGCGGTTTCTCAGGATGAGAAGCCAGCCACCTTTAGGTCTGCATGTGGATGGGAAGAGCTGTGACGAGGGGACACGCCAACAAAGGCCAGTTTGTGTGGCAAAAGCAGTAGGGTGTGAGATGCAGTGTGACTCGGGGCCCGGGTGGCAGAGCTGGGTCTCCCCATTCTGTAAACCTCTTCCTCCTGCTTCACTCCAGGGCCTCTGATCTGGTAAATCAGCCAGTTCTTATCTAGGAAAACCGAGCCAGCTGAAAGGCCCAAGCACCAACCAAGTCCTCCATCTTGACAAACCCACAGCCTGAGGTTTTCACTCTTTCTGAGGAGCCTCAACATGCCCCAACCCTTGCATCTGCCACCCCAATCCTGGAGTAAAGCAGATGACAAAATGAGTGTTTCTGTTCATACTCGGTTGCTTTTTAAGTTACTGCAGTCACACCTGCTTCTGCGCGCCCCCACTCACCTTAAAAGGCCAGAGCCCCTCCCCAGACTCCCTACACAGACACACCCTCTCTTCTAACCGGAGTGGGGGAGCCAGGAACTCTCTGGTGAAACTCTCTGGGGTCTGAGCGATACTGTTAGGGGGTTGCTAGAAAACTCTCCAGCGAGAGCCAGGCCCTTCCAAACAAAACAAGACTCCATGGATCATGGTGCTGGAGCCCCCACGTGTGAAGTGACCCAGCAGCGGGGAAGAGGCCAGCCCCCGAGGATGTTCTGTCCAGGCGGCAGCCCTGCCCCAGGCTATGCCAAAGAGGTGCTCCACCTGGGAGACCCCATTCTTCCAGCAGACTGACACCTCTGTAAAGACAGACTTCCTTTACATCTCAGGCTGACAGCTGGACTCATGTCTGCTTTTCAGGAGAGAGGGAAATTATTCAAGTTCAAGAATAAGGGCAATAATGAGCAAACCTGAACAAATGAAATGAGAGGATGGAAAGGTGGAACGAGCACTTTGGGAAACGGAAGAGCAATGACCTCAGACAGACCTGGCACAGCCTCTGAGGAGCTATGTAATCTTAGATGAGTCCCCGGCCCTCTCCAAACCTCAGGTTTCTCATCTGCAAAATAGGGATAATGGCGACAACTTCAGAAGGTTGAGGATTCAACGAAATAATGCATACAGAATATCACAAAGTCAAGCACATAATAGATGCTCAATAAAATGTTAGTTTCCCACCTCTTTCTCCAATAGAGGGTGAGCAGTCAATTCCTTTCACTCACTCCCTGTTCCCAAAACTTCACTGTGAGAAGTGAGACCCCACCCAGAATAACATGGAACCAACACTTTGGCTACCATGGTGGCCTCAGCCCCCATATGACGGCCGCTGTCTAACCTAGACCACACCCAGGTCTGAGAGAGCAGCCAAAACCCCTCACCCCACTCTCTGCCTCTTTCCTCGGAGGCTCCTGGATCGCCCAGCCTCTCTCTTCCCCTCCCTCCTTCCACATGTAGAGTGAGGCAGGGCCTGGGCTCTAATCACCGCCTTCTCTCCTGAAACTGCTAAGCCCAGCTGTGTGTGGAGTGGTAGAAGAAGGGGCCCCCAAGTCTGCCGCCCGACTCAAGCCCCCAGCTTCTTCCCACTCTCCCCTCTGACTGCCCCACCCTGATTACCAGGATATCCTCAGCTCTGCTGATTCTAAGCCGCTTCTCCCAAACCCGTTCCCAGCTGTGATGTCTGTAATTACCAGCCTTGCCAGGGGCATCAGACAGGCACAGCAACACCTAATTTCCAAAGTACTCCTGGAAATTAAGTAGCGGCCATACAAGGCCTCTACTCTGCACCAAGCAGGGTGGAGAGAACGATGGAGAGACTCTTCCTGGCCCACCTCATCTCCCTCCAGATCACAGGAGAAAAGGTGACAGAAGGCTGCCCAAGTCAGATCAGCAAAAGGCAGGATTAAAAAAAGGGAAGGCTTCTGGGGAATGGGTGTGTGTAGGATTTACTCCCAGGCCATTTCCTTCGTCTCTGCTATCAAAATCTCCCCATGCACAGGGTTACCCACCTGGAGAGTGTGAGAGAAATTTCAGGTCAATTAAGAGAGAGGGGAAGTCAATGCCCAATAAAACAAGAAGATGGGTACCCACAGGGATGACGGCAGATGCACACAGCAGGGAGCTGCCCAGGAAGGAGGAAAGAAAGCAAGTTTGAAAAAGTCCCATCTGCGACCCAGACTCTGAGAACAGGCAGTATCATCCCAGCCTCTCCTCTCCCTAATACCTCCAACCCCACCCACCACACAAGACTTTGTTTCATAGGCAGGAAAACTGAGGCCAAATCCCCAGTTAATACTTCAAGATCCAGGAACACCAGCTGCATGTGGCTCCCTGGAACCCCTGCTCCTTGCTCATGCTCAGCCTCTACCTGCAGCGCCCTCCCAAGTCCCTCCCTGCTTGCCTGACTCATCCTATAAATCCAGCTAAGGTTGATCTCAAGGCTAACCCTGAATTTTCACTGGAAGGACTGATGTTGAAGATGAAGCCCCAATACTTTGGCCACCTGACTTAAAGAGCCAACTCAGTGGAAACGACCCTGATGCTGGGAAAGATTGAGGGCAGGAGCAGAAGGCGGCAATAGAGGATGAGATGGTTGGATAGCATCAACAACTCAATGGACATGAGTTTGAGCAAACTCTGGGAGATAGCGAAGGACAGGGAAGTCTGGCATGCTGCATTCCACACAGTTGCAAAGGGTCGGACATGACTTAACCACTGAATAACAAAGTTTGATCCACACAGTGGAATATGATTCAACCACAAAAAAATTATGTTAAGTGAAGGAAGTCTGACACAAAGGGTCACACATTGCACCACTCCATTTACATGAAATATCTTGAATAGGTAAATCCATAGAGATAGAATGCAGATTGGTATTTGCCAAGGGCTGGGAGAAAGGGAACGGGGAACAATCTCTTAACGGGTACAGGTTTCCTTTGGGGATAATGAAAGTGTTTTCAGATAGAGGCAGTGATTGCACAACGCTATAGGTGTACGAAGTGCCAATGTTCACTTTAAAACAGCTAATTTTAGGGAACCCCCTGGTGGTCCAGTGGTTAGGACTCCATGCTTTCACTGCTGAGGATGCAGGTTCAATCCCTGATGGGGGAACTAAGATCCCACAGGTTGCACAGTGCAGCCAAAATAAATAAATAAATTGGCTAATTTTATGTTTTGTGAATTTCACCTCAGTTAAAAAATTTCCAGTGGTCACATACAGTTGTGTGCAGTTGTAAGAGTGGGACCATAAAGAAGGCAGAAAGTCAAAGAACTGGTGCCTTCAAACTGGGTCCTGGAGAAGACTCCTCAAAGTCCCATGGACAGCAAGGAGATCAAACCAGACAATCTTAAGGGAGATCAACCCTGAATATTCACTGGAAGGACTTATGCTGAAGCTGAAGCTCCAGTATTTCGGTCATCTGATGTGAGAAGACGACTCATTGGAAAAGTCCCTGATGCTAGGAAAAGTTGAAGGCAGAAGGAGAAGCGGGCATCAGAGGGATGATATAGCTGGATGGCATCAGTGATGCAAAGAACATGAACTTGGGCAAACTCCAGGAGATGGTGAGGGACAGAGAAGCCTAGCGTGCTGCAGTCCACGGGGTCACAAAGAGTCAGACACGACTGGGCGACAGAACAACAACAAAAACTTCCAATGAAGCGCACATCTCCTCTGGGAAGTCTCCCTGCCACCCACACCTGGACCAAGCACTTTTGCTCCATGCTCTGGTAGCCTCCTCAACACACCTCCACATACTACTCACAGGGCTACAGTGAATCGGCATGTTTATGCATGTCTCCCCTGTGAAAGCCCATCTTATTCACCCTTCCATGCCTGTACTTCACACAGCGCCTGGCAGAGAGTAGGCAGTGCCCAGCACGGTCTGCCAGAAGAAGTGCAGAACCACAGTCTAGTTCTCCCCCACAACCCAGAACCCGCTCCCTTACTAACCATCCATCAGAGCCTGAACCGTTCCAATTATCACTTGCCAGGCACTGTGCGAAGTGCTCTCTATAACTTCATTTAATCCTCATAAATGGGCTTCCCTGGTGGCTCATGGTAAAGAATCCGCCTGCGGTGCAGTAGTCCCAGGAGCCACGGGTTCATTCCCTGGGTGGGGAAGATCCCCTGGAGGAGGGCATGGCAACCCACTCCAGGATTCTTACCTAGAGAATTCCCAGGGACAGAGGAGCCTGGTGGGCTACAGTCCGTGAGATCCTAAAGAGTCGGACATGACTGAAGCGACTTAGCACACACGCACAATCCTCATAAACCTAAGAGGTAGGGCCTATTATTAACTCCATTTTACAGGTGAGGCTTCAAAAGTTATCTACTCTATCCAAGGTCTCAGATCTAGGAAGTAGCAAAACCAGAATTTAACAGCAAGCTGACACCCAGGGAAGGAGGCCCAATCTGGGGTGGGAAGATGGTGAATAAAGACACCTAAGAGGCTAAGGAATGGGTTTTAAGAACTTGCCCAATGTCATAACACTTCTAAGTCCTAATTCCCGCCAACTCTGCTGGACTCTTCACTTTGGCCTCACAGTGTGAGATGCTCGGGGTAAAACAGCAAAGAAGACTGGAGATCCTCAAACTCAGGGGATGGGGGTGGGGGTCCCAGATGTCTTCCCTGTTCTGCTGGAAGCTTCTATAAGTCAAGTTCATGCCCCCAGGACTGGAAGGGGCTCTTGGAAACCAAATGAGAAAATAAAAATCTGTCCTGCTCTAGAGCCAGGGAAGGGTACCCTTCCTCAGATCTTGAAGAAGCCGAAGGAGCCGAGGGGGCATACCAGAGAGGTCAGCACCCAGAAGAATTAGGGGGAGAGAGGCAAGGAGCAAGACAATGGGGGAGGAGGGGCCATCTCGACCACTAGTTCCAGTCTGAAGTACTTTCAAAGGCCGCCTTTCCGAAGGTCTGACCACAAGTCCTCCTCCTTGGAAGAGCCCCGCCCACCACAAACACACCGGTATACTATATCCTGCGTTCAATCAGAGGACAGAAGCAGACAAGGTACCCCAGAACACACCATCCTAGATTCAAGTGCCCCACTCCCCCCTGGGAACCTTACCCAACAGATAGGTGTCAGGTTTGGGGCAATCCTGCATTTTTTTTAATCCAGTCTTTTCCTTCTCTGCCCCATCTCTAGTCCCAACATTTTCTAACTTACTGCTCTTATCATGGGGACTTAAGAAAGGTGGGGAGCCCTGGGGGCTAAAATGCAAACATTCCAACTGCACATGCCCCTTAAGGACGCCCATTAGGGAATTACCCAGAGACCCTAACGGGCCTGTGCATTCACAGTCTCAGCTTCTAAAACTGGGTGCCTCGACCAGTTCTTCTGGCAGCAAGAGGAAAATGACTGAGGGTGAGATGTGTAAACAAGGCATGCATGCCCGCTCTTTTCCTTCATCCCCCAAGAGAAATAATAACAGAGAGAGAGCAGCCCTCAATGGGTGCCTGCCCCCTCCCTGACATAGGGACAAGCGCCCTGCTGGCAAGTTCAGCCGCCTATCCATCACCCTCAGACCTGGCCCCAGATCACCTCTCCATCCCAGTCATGCTTCTCACCAGGAAAAAGGGAAAAACCGTGAGATGAATCTGTACAAACTCCTGAAAAACATCCCCCTCTGCTCTCCCCAGAGCTCCCAGGCCACCTTCTCAACCCCGCGCAGCAGAGAGCCGAGGATGTCAGGACTCCGTCCCATCCCTCCAGGAGTGCTCTTTCCCCGCCTCCAGCCCATACCAGAATCCCCAGATGCCTCTGGAACTGTCGGACCCCAGAGGCAGGGCAGGGTGAGTGGGCTCTGAAGCAGCGACCTCCAAGGTGCCTTCACAAGACGGTGGGGCCTGAGGGGGCTGAACATGGGCTGGGAGGCCAAGAGTGTGGCCTCTCCAAGTACAACCACCCAACCTATAAGGCGGAATGAGAGGATATCCCTCTGATTCTTTTTCCTGACTTCTCCAATCCCCCAGACTCCCCTTGGACTACAACCCAAATCCCTACTCCGTATTCCCCACAACACACACAACCTTTTCTAGAGAAAAGCCCTTTTTCCAAAACAGGTACCGCATAAGATGACCCATAGGTCTCAGATACTTAAGGCACTACCCTCAAAAGCAGGGCAGGGCGTCCAGGAAGCCTCAGAACCCTCCAGACAGCCCTCCCTCTGGGCTCCCTGCCAAGAAAATCTGCCTGCAGAGGCAAGTGGCAGTACCCCCAACACACACTCAGAAATACACACACCACCTAAGGCAGGCACACGCTGGTACTTATCTGTCAACACAGGCCGTACACAAGAGAACACAGATCCACTCACATCTCTTTCTAGTACACAGGTGTACACACACCTATCCAGGTACACCCTATTCTGCTCTTCCACACCCACCTTCCTCAGAACCTCTTTCCCATAAACCCCTCCCCAGTTCACACACAGAGACACACACCCCTTCCCCCGAGTATAACCATAAATACATATCCAAGCACACCACACATGCATGATCAGCTGCTCCTTGCATGCACACACACTCAGGCACAGGAAAACACCTTCATCGCCAAATCCAGGGGCCCACCTGCAGGGACACGCAGCATGTCAAGGCGCACACATACACAAAAACAAAAGGATCACGTACACTGATGCTTCACCAAGCCTCTAAACTCACCAGTGCAGAGCCCACAGCCCCTCAGATGGGTAAAGACAAGTGGAGAGAAGGATGCCGGCGCCTGTCCTCTGGGCCCCGGGATACAGCGCCGGGGTCTCCGGCCTCCAGCCCCATCCTCGAGCCGCACACACGCCCCCCTACTCTCCTCGGGCGGCTCCCCGGACTCCACCTCACACCCCGAACGCATCCCTGCCCGGGGTCCTCCCCACACTCCTGAGGTGTGTATGCACCCCTAAACATCCTCGCCTTCCAGTACCTCCAGACTGCGATCCTTTCACTGCCTCTCCCTCCACCTCCAACACACACACTCCCAAGTCTCCAGCTCCAACCGGCTCCCCTGGGAACACTGAGGCCCCCGCCCCGGCCCCGGGCCCAGGAAAGTCCCCGGCTCTCCAGGCCCGGGCTCCGCCCCCTCCCCAAGCGCCCCTTCCTCTCCCCAAAGTTGGGGGGCACTCCGCTGTGCAGTGGGGGGATGGACCGGAAGGGGGTTACCCCACGCCCCCTTTCCCCCATAAGCCACCCTGCTCGCTCCGGGGCTGGGCACCCCCTGGCCCCTTGCATGATCGTCCCTCTTTCTGTTTCTTTTTTTTTTTTTGCAAACTTTGCTCGCGCCCCCGCGGCCCGGCACTCACCCGCCGCTGCGAACTGCCGGGTGGGCTCGGCCGGCGCCCCGCTCGGCCCGGCGCCTTTGTATCCGCAGCGTTCGGGTCGCTCCGAACTCCGCGCTCGTAGACGGGCAGCGCGGACGTTGGGGGGGTGTAGAGGGGGGCTCCTGAGTCCGGTCACCCCCTTTCCGTCCCAGACCGCTGCCTTCCCCCTCAGGGCCCCGGGGGCAGGGGGCCAGAGGGGAATGGGGGGCGCTCAAGCTCCCATGGCGGGACCAAGGATCAAGGAATCAGGGATCACGAATCAGATCGGGAGCCCGCGGAGGAGGGGGAGGGGGCAGAGGGGGAGGGGACGGGAGCCGAGGGGGTGCAGGGGGCGGGGGAGCGCGCGCTCCCGGGTGCCGCCTCCCGGCTGTTCCCGCAGCCGCCGTCCCTCCCGCCGCCGCGCCCATTGTCTGCGGCCCGGCTCTTCCCCGAGTCGCCGCCTCCCCCCCAGCCCTTCGCCTCCAGATGCCCGGCGGCCCCCCAGGATCCTGGGAATCGGCAGCGTGGCTGTGACCCCGGCCCAGGACGGTGTCTGGGAGATGCCTCGATTCCTGGCCTGGGCCCAGCCCGCAGCCCCTCCTGGGGCTGTTTCCCTCCACCCACCTGCGGGAGACCGAGCCCCCGGACCCTCGGGGATGACGATGTTCAATTCTTAGGGCCACAGACCCGGCTACACGAAATCCAGTGGAATCTGGGACGTGGAAAGATTGAGTTTTACCCCCCGAGGGCTGCGAGAAGAGAAAGTCATCCTTGATTTTAATTACTGGCGAGGAATGCTCCCTGCTTCCATTCATACGGGAGTTTTTCTGACACTGTCACCACCATATCCCCCCGCTTCCAAAAATAATTTAATTACTTGGTGTTCTAGCTGCGAGCGGCGACCGCCCAGTCAGTCTGGGATGCTCTCTCATTAACACTTTTTTCCTCCCCTCTGGTTTGAGCGTTGGGATTAATTACAAAGGGAACCCTGCCCTGGGGGAGTGGGGGAGGGGAGGGACGATGAGGGCGCCGGGGAGTTTGGATGGCCGGGGAGAGAGGCCCTTCTCCCAGGAAACCTCCAGTGTAAAAATGCGTCGGCCTGTCGGGTCCCTAACCCCAAGCAGGCAAGGCTGTCGTCCCCAGGGGTTTCACATATCCTGGAGTTCATAGCACTACACAAGGATTGTAGGGTATCACCAGGATCCGACATAACCAGGCATGTTTGCCCTAGAGTACGCCAGAAAACCAGTTAGGTTCATGAAGTTGGGTCATAATATAGCTTTGAACCCAAAGAGATTAACCCCCATTATAAAAGTCTGGGTTTGTGAGAAGTCTATGTAGCCCTTGGAGTGAGTGAAAGCAAAAGTATTATTATAATATCATTAGTACTGTGTGTAATTCTCCACTTACTTAGAATAGTAATACTTCAAAAGCACCTTTGCACACTTCTCCTCCAGCAGGGCAAGGGATCTGCACATTCTCAACATCCTCTGGCTTCCAATCCTGATGCCTTCTCACCCAACCCTGTGATTAAAAGTCTCAGGGTAGGAGACTCCCAGACTCTGTTCCTGACTTGTTTGGGATTTTTCTCCTCTCTGATGAAATTTTTTTTGAGACATAATCTCATTCCCTTTGGTCATCCATTCTAACCTGACCAAAGATGAGAACAGAGTCATCTTTGTCCCCTGCACTGTGACCATTCCAGTATGTCATTCTTTAAGGTCTTAAGAGAGCCTTAGGACACACTTCCCTTCTTTACCCAAACACTTACCTTTCTTCATCCTCTTTCCCACATCACAGGTCAGCAAGTGACTCAGCACCAAGACTACATGAAATGTGCAGACTCATCATTTCAGGTACCCAAGTCCCTGCATGCGTCTGAGTGCTCAGGTACTGGGTGCCTATCACGGGCCAGGCCCTGGGCTGCGCTGGGGGCCTTGGCGGTGCCCATGACCAGCTGCATGGGGGATAGCTGGCAGGAGAGCTGGGGGAGGATAAAGGGAGGTAGGCTTAGGGTACTACCAGTTCTGCCCAGAGCACCCCCCCCACACACCCCCATGCTGGGCAGCAAGTATGTAATCTGACACAGTGTTAGGCCTGCCCTTGCTGCCACAGCCCCGGCTGACTATCTAGCAGGTTTACTGTGAACTGTGCTCAACATGATGGTAGCCTGTTTCACAGACCTCAAAAGGGCCCAAAGAATGGGAAGCATGACGTCCGGTGCCAGAATTACAGATAACTGTAGTTTCTCCCCACCTAAAGCTTGAAACCTGAGTCAGGATGTCAACAAATGAAGCTTCAGGATTAGCAGAAATCAGGCATCAAACTGGAATAAGTTCCATCCCTCTTCTCTCTCTGAGGATGAGATTGGGGGCTTTCACTTTTATCTCTGTAACAAAACCACTGGATTACAGAGGAGAGGTCCAACATTAAATCTGATTGGTGTGTGTATATGTCCCATGCATCTATTCTTTGAACTGTCCTCCACCCTAACCTCTAGGATGGAAACCCATCTGGACTTCACATATCCTTAATTCACAGAATGAAGAAATGGAGACCCAAAGAAGAGGCCCATACTCCTCGGGGCCCAAGGGAACTAGTCTAATTCTTTAGCAGGAGGAGAATGTTAGGTGACAGCCAACCAGGATTTCCCAAAGAGGTCAACCTACAGTGACAGAGGGAGGTCAGGAGCCTGAAGGCTAGCAGAGTGGAGCAGACTGAACTCCAAATGCACAGCTCCTGACTTGGAGCACATAGGCAAGTTTCTTAATTGCTTCAAGCCTCAACTTCTGCATATAAAATGGAACTAATAAGGTAACAGAAAGAACCCCCTTGCAAAGCCGTAGTGCCCCAGTCCATGCCCAACCAAACTTCCCCATTCTGTTATGTGCCTCGGGGATTGCTGGTGCTTTGGTGAATCTTGATTAAGGAAGGGGGCATCCAGACAAAAGCCAGGGTCCTCAGTTAGAATCCTTTCAACTCCTTACCAGCTCATGGGCCTGAGGCAGCAGGGTTGGGACAGGCCCACCACAGGCCCCTCCAGCGCCCTGGAAGTTTGAGTCTCCAGCAGAGATGGAAGGGCGCAAGACACGGCAGTGGACACTCTCCAAGGAAGGGTCAGCTCTGAAGAAGTGTGTGCGTTCCGTGCAGAGGAAGCTGTTCCTGGAAGTAAGGGCCCGCACGAGAGTGGCAAAGGCCAGGTCTTCAATTCTGGTGAAAAGTAGGGCCCTTCCCCAGCTTCACTGCCGCGAAAGAGGAATCCTTAGTATCTTGACCAGATATGTTATTCACAGCCTATATAGGATGGCCATCAAAGGTTTCCAATGTCAGTGATTAACAAAATCAGCCACCTCCCAGGTACAGGTAAGCCCAGTAATATACCCAATGCAGGACTAGAACCACCAGCTTTTTGTACCCCTGTGGATAAAACTGAGGACAGTTCAATCTCCCAGGTTAACCGTGCTTTCTCCCCAGCACCCACTTTCCTAGAAAGGCTATACTCAGTGCTTACAATAGTATTTCCAGACCCAGTTTGTATTGTGAAATAACTGGATTTTTTCCTCTTTCAGTGAAAAAGGAAACAAACAAAAAAACTAATAAAAAGCCCTGATTAAGAACTGTGAGATGTAATAGGTTTGCTGTGAGGAGTCTCTTTCAGGTAAGCTCCTGATCTCTTTGAGAACAAGGACCAAACCTCATTCATATCCACATGAATGTCACATAAAAGTCACTAAGTACTAGTTTCCTTCCCTTCTAACTTTGCTTCTCTTTCTCTATTCCACATGCACATGTGTGTGCTAACTCACTTCAGTCGTGTCCGAGTCTTTGCAACCCTATGGACCATTGCCCGCCGGGCTCCTCTGTCCATGGGATTCTCCAGGCAAGAATACTGGAGTGGGTTGCCATGCCCTCCTCCAGGGGATCTTCCCAATCCAGGGATTGGCCCACGTCTCTTAGTGTCCTGCATTGGCCAGAGGGTTCTAGCGCCACCTGGGAAGCCCCTCTATTCCTCACCTATCCCCAAACTTTACTACTCCCTATTTGTCCAATCTTTATCAAGTGTGAGCTTCCTCAGATCCCATCCTATTATCACCAGTTTTAAAAGTTGCCTATAATTAAACCAGTGTTTCTCAACCATGACTGCAGATTTTAATCACTAGGGAAGCTCTGAAAACATACCAATACCCAGGACCCATGCCCGACTAATTAAACAGAAACTTCCAGGTTGTAGCCCCGCTATCAGCACTTGTGTGTGTGTGTTACTCTGGATATTTGTTGCTGCACGAGGGCTTTCTCTAGTTGTGGTGTACAGGCTTTTCTTTGTGGTGGCTTCTCTTGTTGCAGAACACGGGGCTCTAGGGTGCTTGAGTTTTAGTAGTTGTGAAGCTTAGATTAGTTGCCCCATGGCATGTGGGATATCCCCAGACCAGGGATTAAACCCGTGTCCTCTGCATTGGCAGGCAGATTCTTAACCACTGGACCATAAGGGAAGTCCCAAGTAAGTTGCCTTAGTGATACTAATGTGAGAACCACTAAATCAAACTCTTTGTGATACACAATAAATGTCCCCACCTCCCTTGCCTAGGACTAATCCCTCCATATTTCATTAGATCCTGTCCATTCCCACTTCCAACCCTTATTGCCACGCTCTCCTGTATCTATTATAACTTCCAACTCTAGTAGCAAAATAAAACATCTCCCTCCACTCTGCAACCTCTTCTTACTTCAGCCCTCTCTTTTATTTTCATATCATCCAGTGTTTTCTAAACAGTAGATTCCTCTCTTGCACGTTGGTGGGCATATAAACTGATACAGCCACTATGGAAAACAGTGGGCGATTTCTTTAAAAACTAGGAATAAAACTACCATCAGTTCAGTCACTCAGTCATATCCGACTCTTTGCCACCCCATGGACTGTAGCACGCCAGGCTTCCCTGTCTTTCACCATCTCCTGGAACTTGCTCATACTCATGTCCATCAAGTTGGTGATGCCATCCAACCATCTCATCCTCTGTCGTCCCTTTCTCCTCTTGCCTTCAATCTTTCCCAGCATCAGGGTCTTTTCCAAGGAGTCAGTTCTTCACATCAGGTGGCCAAAGTATTGGAATTTCAGCTTCAGAATCCGTTCTTCCAATGAATATTTAGGACTGATTTCCTTTAGGATGGACTGGTTGGATCTCCTTGCTATCCAAAGGACTCTCAAGAGTCTTCTCCAACACCACAGTTCAAAAACATCAATTCTTTGGTGCTCAGCTTTCTTTATAGTCCAACTCTCACATCCATACATGACTACTGGAAAAACCATAGCTTTGACTAGATGGACCTCTGTTGGCAAAATAATATCTCTGCTTTTTGATATGCTGTCTGGGTTGGTCACAGCTTTTCTTCCAAGGAGTAAGCATCTTTTAATTTCATGGCTGCAGTTGCCATCTGCAGTGATTTTGGAGCTCAAGAAAATAAAGTCTGTCACTGGTTCCATTATTTCCCCATCTATTTGCCATGAAAGGATGGGACCGGATGGCATGATCTTAGTTTTTTGAATGTTGAGTTTTAAGCTAGCTTTTTCACTGTCCTCTTTCACTTTCATTAAGAGGCTCTTCAGTTCCTCTTCGCTTTCTGCCATAAGGGTGGTGTCATCTGCGTATCTGAGGTTATTGATATTTCTGCTGGCAATCTTGATTCCAGCTTGTGCTTCATCTAGCCCAGCATTTCGCATGATGTACTCTGCATATAAGTTAGATAAGCAGGGTGACAATATACAGCCTTGGTGGATTCCTTTCCAGATTTGGAACCAGTCTGTTGTTCCATGTCCAGTTCTAACTGTTGCTTCTTGACCTGCATACAGATTTCTCAGGAGGCAGGTCAGGTGGTCTGGTATTCCCATCTCTTGAAGAATTTCCACAGTTTGTTGTGCTCCACACAGTCAAGGGCTTTGGCATAATCAATAAAGCAGGAGGAGATGCTTTTCTGGAACTCTCCTGCTTTTTTGATGATCCAATGGATGTTGGCAATTTAATCTATGGTTCCTCTGCCTTTTCTAAATCCAGCCTGAACATCTGGAAGTTCACAGTTAATGTACTGTTGAAGCCTGGCTTGGAGAATTTTGAGCATTACTTTACTAGCGTGTGAGATGAGTGCAATTGTGTGGTAGTTTGAACATTCTTAGGCATTGCCCTTCTTTAGGATTGGAATGAAAACTAACCTTTTTCAGTCCTGTGGCCACTGCTGAGTTTTCCAAATTTGCTGACATGTTGAGTGCAGCACTTTCACAGCATTATCTTTTAGGATTTGAAATAGCTCAACTGGAATTCTATCACCTTCACTAACTTTGTCCGTAGTGATTAACCCTAAGGCCCACTTGACTTCATATTCCAGGATGTCTGGCTCTAGGTGAGTCATCACACCATCGTGGTTATCTGGGTCATGAAGATCTTTTTTGTATAGTTCTGTGTATTCTTGCCACCTCTTCTTAATACCTTCTGCTTCTGTTAGGTCCATACCATTTCTGTCCTTTATTGTGCCCATCGTTGCATGAAATATTCCCATTTCATGTCTCTAATGTTCTTGAAGAGATCTCTAGTCTTCCCATTCTATTGTTTTCCTCTGTTTCTTATAAAACTAAATAGAGTTTTCTATTTCATATAAAATTACCATATAACCCAGAAATTCCACTGCTGGCCCTATACCCTGAGAAAATCATAATCAAAAAAGATATATGTGCACCAATGTTCATTGCAGCATTATTTATAATAGCTATGACATGGAAGCAACTTAGATATTCATCAACAGATGAATGGGTAAAGATGCAGTACATATATACAATGGAATATTAGTCATAAAAAGGAACAAATTTGAGTCAGCTTTAGTGAAGTGGATAAACCTAGAGCTTCTTATACAGAGTAAATTAAGTCAAAAAGAGAAAAACTAATAATGCATACATATGGAATCTAGAAAAATCATACTGATGTACCTGCTTGCACGGCAGGAATAGAGATGCAGACACAGAGTATAATTGTAGATACAGTGGGGGAAGGAAAGGATGGAATGAATTGAAAGAGTAGCATTGAAACACACACATTATCATATGTAAAATAGATAGTTAATGGGAAGTTGCTTTATCACACAGGGAGCTCATCCTGGTGCTCTGCCACAACCTAGCGGTGTGGCATGGTGTTCCAGGTGAGAGGGACGTTCAAGAGGGAGGGGATGTATGTATACTTATGGCTGATTCATGTTGTTGTATGGTAGAAGCCAACACAATATTGTAAAGCAAATATCCTCCAATTAAAAATTTTAAAAAAGAATAGCTTCCTTACCACCATCCTTCACTCTTCAGCTCCTTATAACCAGCCTTCCTCTCAATAACTCTCCTTTTCCTGATTTCACATATCTATATTTCGAAGAGTTCAGCCTTTGGCCCCTTGACTCCTTACCTTAAATGTTCTCCCAAAGTAATGTCATTCTCTCTTAGCCCAAGTCAGTACTTGTTGTTGTTCAGTCGCTAAGTCGTGTCCAACTCTTTGTGACCCAATGGACACAGCACACCAGTCTTCCCTGTCCTTCACTATCTCCTGGAGTTTGCTCAAATGCATGTCCATTGAGCTGATGATGCTATTTAACCGTCTCATCCTCTGCCACTCCCTTCTCCTTTTGCCTTTAATCCTTCCCAGAATTGGGGTCCTTTATTAATGCTCCTAAATCCAGATCTCTCTTCTGAACATCAAACTCATATTTCTAGGACATTTTAACTTGCCTATTCTTTGGATACACTAAATGTAATAGGTTTAAGTGAAACATATTATCTTCCCTCCCCCATCCCAAGTCCCTTGGCTTATTCAGATCTTTCTCACTTCCAAACTTGGATCACTCCCTTCCACTCTATCTTTCTCTCTGTTGCCAGTGTGATTTTTCTGAAAGAGAAATCAGTCTATCCCGCCGTTGCTTAAAACAATTCAGTGACTCCCCACTGTCCACAAGATGAAGTCAAAACTTCTTGGCACTCTGTGTAAGGACCTTGAGTCTCCCCCTCCAGCCTTATCTCCTGTTGCTCCTTGTGTATTCAGATCTCAAACTTGCAACACACACATTTTCTAACTAGACCCACCAACTGGTTGTTCTGCCAGCTTGGGGCTTTGTTACTGCCCCTGCCTTTACATGGTATGACAAAAGACTTAGCGACTAAAACAAACTACTCCCTTTACATGCTGTTTTCTTTGCCTGAAATCCCGGCCCCCTCCTCTCTGCCTAGAAAATTCTGTATATCCTCCAGGACTCAGCTTTGGTCTTCTTTTTGTGCCTGTGTGCTCAGTTGTGTCCGACGCTTGCAGCCTTGAGTGGGTTGCCACTTCCTTCTCAAGGGGAATCTTCCAATCCAGGGATCAAACCCACGTCTCCTACATTTCCTGCATTGGCAGGCAGATTCTTTACCACTGGAGACTTCAGGGATGCCCCACATCTCCTCGCTGACTCCTCCTTAACTCTCCTGAACAGAATTAGATGTTCCCTTCCCCAGAGAGCCTCCTTTGCACTCCCAGAGCTCTGCCTTTTATGACATTCTATGGTAATTTTCTATTTACTTTTCTCTCTGTCCTGCTGGTCTGTGAGCTTCTGGAGTGAAAGAAGCAGAGCTTAATGTATCTTTCTACACCTAGAACTTGGCTCAGTAAGTGAGACTCAGCAGTAAATGTTTGTCTAGTGAAACAGAAAGGAGAAGCGTATGAGAGGAGATAAAGTAGAATGCTTGATGTCAAAGGGATCTTTCTGTATTTTACAGATAAGGAAACAGGGGTGGAGCAGGTAACTCATTGTCCCAGAATCATACAACTAATTAAATGGCAACACCGAAACTGGAAACTAAATGTCCTGATTTCTTGTTCAGTAGTCTGTCAACTGTACCATATTAACTGAACATTCATTGTTTCACTTGAGATAAAGCTACAAGGCCATGGCTCTTAGCTTTTTGTGGGCCCATGCTCTCTTTGAGACTTTGGTGAAAGCTACAGGCTCTCTCTGTGAGGGGGTGGGGGGGAATGCACATAGAATTTCACATCCATTTTCAGGGGATTCAGGAAGTTAGTGGTTGAGTGAAGGATGACTGGAAGGAAGAAGAATCTAGAAACGGAGACACCAGTGGAAGGAAGACTAATGCAGTAGTTGAGGAGTGAGACAGAACAAGCAGGCTGCAAGAGTAGGAGGATAGAAAAGAAAGTCCAGCTGTCAGAGGTGACCTGCAGATGGGATGCATAGAGCTGAGAAAAGAGGAAGCATTTAAGATGACTCAGGTTTCTAGTATAGATGTTAAGGAAGATGGTGATGCCACACATCAAATTAGGAGCTGCTGAGACAGTAGGTTTGAAGGGTAGATAATGTGACAGGTGTCTTAAATGTCTGCAGGCCATCAGGGTGGGGATGTCTATAGGAAGCTGGCAACAGCACAAGTACCTTCCACATCTACTCCTGCCACTCTTCCTCAGGCCATCTGGATGATCTATTTTTCCCTGAACCAAATGCATACTTTCCTGCCTCCATCCCCTTTGTTCATCCCACGTACCTTACACTACATTCACCCTTATCCAAAAGGCAAAGGTATTAATAGAAATAAAGAGGATCATTTTTTAATAATAAAGAGGTCAATTTATCAAGAAGACATAATAAGTCTAAACATTTATACGCCTAATAACAGAAATAAGTACATGAAGCAAAAACTGATAGAACCGCAATGGGAAATTGACACAGTTATAATCAGAAATGTCAATATACAGCTCTCAACTCATAAGACAAGAAGACAGAAAATCAATAAAGATATAAAGGACTTGACCATCACTATCAACTCACTTGACCTAATTGACATTTATAGAACATTCCACTCAACAACAACAGAATACACTTCTTTTTCAAGTGACATGGAAGACTTTCAAAGATAGACCATATCTTGGGCCATAAAAATAGGTTTGATAAATTTAAAAGGAATCAGATTGTACAAAATATATTCTCTGTCCACAGTAGTATTAAATTATATATCAATAATAGAAAGATAGCTGGAAAATCTTGAAATATTTGGAAACTAAGCAACACAATTCTAAGTAATTCATGGATAAAATGAGAAACCAAAAGAGAAATTAAAATTTTTGAACTGAATGAAAATAGGAACACAAACATAATCAAATCTGTGGGATGTATCTAAAGCAGTACTGAAAGGGAATGTATAGCTATATAATCCTACTAATAGAAAAGAAAATATCCTCAAGTCAAAGATACCAGCTTCCACTCTATAAAATTATGTGAAGAGTGCAAGTTAAGCCCCAAGTAAGTGAAAGAAAGGAAATAATAAAAACCAAGCAGAAATCAACGAAATAGAAAATAGAAAATTAATAGAGAAAATCAATGAAACCAACAGCTCTCTGAGAAGATAGGCAAAATAGATAAATCTAGCCAGACTGATCAGAAAAACAAGAAAAAAAATACAAATGACAAATATCAGTAATGAAAGAGATGACATCACTACAGATTCTAAAGATGTTAAAAGGATATTAGAAAATAAGTATTAAGGTGGCTCTATGCCAATAAGTTTGACAGTTTAGATGAATGTAAAAATCTCTTGAAAGTACCAATATGTCAAACTCACTCAAGAAGAAATAGATTATCTGAACCACCCTGTAACTATGAAAGAAATTAAATTGTAGTTAAAAACCTTCCCACAAAGAAAACACCAGGTGTAAATGACTTTACTGGTGACTTTTACCAAATATTTCAAAAAGCAACAATATCAATCTTACACAAGCTCTTCCAGAAAAGTAGAACACAGGGAATACTTCCCAAGTCATTATATAAAGCCAGCATTACTCTGACACTGGAATAAGACAAAGAAATTACAAGAAAACTACAGACCAGTATCCAATATAAAATAGTTAAAGAATCCTTAACAAAATTTTAGCAAATAACATCCAACATCATGTAAAAAGGATAATACATCCGGACCAAAAAGTTCTAGGTGGATTTAACGTTTGAGACATTGAAAACATTTTAAAAGATTAAAAAGGAGGCCGAGGAAATAATAAAAAAAAAAATTGACAAAAATTCAATATCAATTTCTAATTTCAGAAAACTTTAATAAATTTGGAGCAATAATAGGCATCTACAAAAAACTATGGGTAACATCATATTTCAAAGATTGGTTCTCTTATGGTCAGGAAAAAGGCAAGGATGTATGTTCTCCCCACTTTTGTTCAACATTATGTTGGAGGTTCTAGCCAGTGTAATATGCCAAAAAAAACCAAAAAGCATTGGAAAGATTGGAAAGGAAGAAGTAAGATTGTCTTTATTCAGAAGTGACATAATCAGACTTCCCTGATAGTCCAGTGGTTAAGAATTTGCCTGCCAGTAGCACCCCACTCCAGTACTCTTGCCTGGAAAATCCCATGGATGGAGGAGCCTGGTAGGCTGCGGTCCATGGGGACGCTAAGAGTCAGACACGACTGAGTGACTTCACTTTGACTTTTCTCTTTCATGCATTGGAGAAGGAAATGGCAAACCACTCCAGTGTTCTTGCCTGGAGAATCCCAGGGACGGGGGAGCCTGGTGGGCTGATGTCTATGGGGTCATACAGAGTCGGACACGACTGAAGTGACTTAGCTTAGCTTAGAGCGGGCACAGGTCTGATCCGTGGTCTGGGAAGGTCACACGTGCCGTGGGACAACTGAGCCTGTATGCCACAATTACTAAGCCCATGTGTCACAACTACTGAAACCCACACGCCTAGAGCCCATGCTAAGCATAAGAGCAGTCACTGCAATGAGAAACCCATGTGCTGCAAATGGAGAGGAGCTCCCACTCTTTGAAACTACAGAAAAGCCCATGGCAGCGATGAAGACCTAGCCCAGTCAATAAATAAAGGAATAAATACATGAATAATTTTTTAAATGACATAATCATCTTTAAAGAAAATTCAATGAAATCTTTTTAAAAAGTTATTAGAACTAATAACTAAGTTTAGCAAGTTTTCAATATATAAAATCAATATGCAAAAATCAATTACATTTCTGAATGCTAGCTATATGAATTTCCTAAAGCTGTCAAAACAACAAAATATCACAAACTGAGATGGTTTGAAACAGCAGAAAGGTATTATCTCACAGTTCTCAAATCCCTTATGATTATATGGTGGAGGTGACCAGTAGACTGAAGGGATTAGATCTGATACACAGAGGGCCTGAAGAACTATGGACAGACATTCATAACACTGTGCAGGAGGAGGAACCAAAACCATCTCCAAGAAAAAGAAGTTCAAGGCCAATAATTGTTTGAGGAGGCTTTACCAACAGCTGAGAAAAGAAGAGAAGCCAAAGGCAATGGAGAAAGAAAGATTATCCAACTAAATGCTGAGTTCCAGAAAACAGCAAGGAGAGATAAGAAAGCCTTCCTAAATGAACAATGCTAAAAAATTGAGAAAAACAATAAAGTGGGAAAGACTAGAGATCTCTTCAAGATAATTGGAGATATCTAGGGAACATTTCATGCAAGGATGGGAACCATAAAGGACAGAAACAGTAAGGGTCTAATGGAAGCAGAAGAGATTAAGAAGAGGTGGCAAGAATATACAGAAGAACTATACAAAAAAGATCTTAATGACCCAGATAACCACGATGGTGTGGTTACTTACCTAAAACCAAACATCCTGGAGTGTGAAGTCAAGTGGGCCTTAGGAAACATCACTAGGAGCAAAGTTAGTGGAGGTGATGGAATAATAGCTGAGCTATTTCAAATCCTAAAAGATGATGCTGTGAAAGTGCTGCACTCAATAGGCCAGCAAATTTGGGAAACTCAGCAGTGGCCACAGGACAGGAAAAGTCAGTTTTCATTCCAATCCCAAAGAAAGGAAAGGCCAAAGAATGTTCAAACTACTGCACAATTGCACTCATATCACATGCCAGTAAGATTATGCTCAAAATCCTTCAAGCTAAGCTTCAGCAGTACATGAATCAAGAACTTCCAGATGTACTACCTGGACTGGAACAATGGACTGGTTCAAAATTGGGAAAGGAGTATGACAAGGCTGTATATTGTCACCCTGCTTATTTAACTTAAATGTAGATTATATCATGTGAAATGCTGAACTGAACAAAAAACAAGCTACAATCAAGTTTACCAGGAGAAATAGCAAAAACCTCAGATATGCAGTTGTTGGTGTTCAATTACTAAGTCGTTTCCAACTCTTTGTGATCCCATAAAATGCAGCACGCCAGGCTTCCCTGTCCTCCATCATCTCTTGGAGCTTGCTCAAACTTATGTACATTGAGTCAGTGATGCCATCCAACCGTCTCATCCTCTCTCACCCACTTCTCCGGCCTTCAATCTTTCCCAGCATGAGGGTCTTTTCCAGTGAATCATCTCTTCACATCAAGTGGCCGAAGTATTGGAGCTTCAGCTTCAGCATCAGTCCTTCCAATGAATATTCAGGGTTGATTTCCTTTAGGATTGACTGGTTTGATCTTGCAGTCCAAGGGACTTTCAAGAGTCTTCTCCAGCCCCACAATTCGAAAGCATCAATGCTTTGGAGCTTAACTTTCTTTATGGTCCACCTCTCACATCTGTACATGACTACTGGAGAAACCATAGCTTTGACCATACAAAACTTTGTCAGCAAAGTGATGTCTCTGCTTTTTAATACACTGTCTAGGTTTGTCATAGCTTTTCTTCCAAGGAGCAAGCTTCTTTTAATTTCATGGCTGCAGTCACCATCCATAGTGATTTTAGAGCCCAAGAAAATAAAATCTGTCACTGTTTACACTTTTTCCCCATCTATTTGCCATGAAGTGATGGAACTGGATGCCACGATCTTTGTTTTTTGAATGCTGAGTTTTAAGCCGGCTTTTTCACTCTCCTCTTTCACTTTCATCAAGAGGCTCTTTAGTTCCTCTTCACTTTCTGCCATTAGAGTGGTATCATCCGCTTGTCTGAAATTGTTGATATTTCTCTTGCCAATCTTAATTCCAGTTTGTGCTTCACCCAGCCAACATTTCACATGATGCACTCTGCATATAAGTTAAATAAACAGGGGGAGAATATACAGCCTTGACGTACTCCTTTCCCAATTTTGAACCAGTGCATTGTTCCATGTCCAGTTCTAACTGTTGTTTCTTGACCTGCACACGGGTTTCTCAGGAGGTAGGTAAGGTGTTCTAGTATGCCTATCCCTTTAAGAATCCTCCCCAGTTTGTTGTGATCCACACAATCAAAGGGTTTAGCATAATCAATGAAGCAGAAGTAGATGTTTTTCTGGAACTCTCTTGCTTTTTTGATGATCCAATGAATGTTGGCAATTTGATCTCTGGTTCCTTTGCCTTTTCCAAATCCAGGTAGTACATCTGGAAGTTCTTGATTCATGTACTGCTGAAGCTTAGCTTGAAGGATTTTGAGCATAATCTTACTGGCATGTGATATGAGTGCAATTGTGCAGTAGTTTGAACATTCTTTGGCCTTTCCTTTCTTTGGGATTGGAATGAAAACTGACTTTTCCTGTCCTGTGGCCACTGCTGAGTTTCCCAAATTTGCTGGCCTATTGAGTGCAGCACTTTCACAGCATCATCTTTTAGGATTTGAAATAGCTCAGCTATTATTCCATCACCTCCACTAACTTTGCTCCTAGTGATGTTTCCTAAGGCCCACTTGACTTCACACTCCAGGATGTTTGGTTTTAGGTAAGTAACCACACCATCGTGGTTATCTGGGTCATTAAGATCTTTTTTGTATAGTTCTTCTGTATATTCTTGCCACCTCTTCTTAATCTCTTCTGCTTCCATTAGACCCTTACTGTTTCTGTCCTTTATGGTTCCCATCCTTGCATGAAATGTTCCCTAGATATCTCCAATTATCTTGAAGAGATCTCTAGTCTTTCCCACTTTATTGTTTTTCTCAATTTCTTAGCATTGTTCACTTAGGAGGGCCTTCTTATCTCTCCTTGCTATTCTTTGGAACTCTTTTCTCATGACAAATAGAAGGGGAAAAAGTGGAAGCAAGACAGATTTTATTTTCCTGGGCTCTAAAATCACTATGGATGGTGACTGCAGCCACGAAATTAAAAGAAGCTTGCTCCTTGGAAGGAAAGCTGTGACAAACCTAGACAGCATGTTAAAAAGCAGAGATACCACTTTGCTGTTAAAGGTTCGTATAATCAAAGGTATGGTTTCTCCAGTAGTCATGTACAGATGTAAGAGGTGGACCATTAAGAAGACTGAGCGCCGAAGTATTGATGCTTTCGAATTGTGGTGCTG
This sequence comes from Dama dama, assembly GCF_033118175.1. Classification (NCBI taxonomy): domain Eukaryota; kingdom Metazoa; phylum Chordata; class Mammalia; order Artiodactyla; family Cervidae; genus Dama; species Dama dama. The sequence continues at coordinate 10,959,737 of NC_083700.1, forward strand.
GAGAAGACTCTTGAAAGTCCCTTGGACTGCAAGATCAAACCAGTCAGTCCTAAAGGAAATCAACCCTGAATATTCATTGGAAGGACTGATGCTGAAGCTGAAGCTCCAATACTTCGGCCACCTGATGTGAAGAGACGATTCATTGGAAAAGACCCTCATGCTGGGAAAGATTGAAGGCCAGAGGAGAAGCGGATGAGATAGGATGAGATGGTTGGATGGCATCACTGACTCACTGGACATGAGTTTAAGCAAACTCTGGGAGTTAGTGAAGGACAGGGAAGCCTGGCATGCTGCAGTCCATGCATAGCAAAGAACTGGACGTGACTTAGCAGCTGAATAACAACACGGCTCTGGAAGCTGGAGGTCTGATGTCAAGGGGTTGACAGGTCCATGTCTCCTCTGAAGGATCTGGGAGAGAATCCTTCTTTGCCTTTTTTAGCTTTTGTTGTTTTCTGGCAAGCCATGCGTTCCTTGGCTCATAAATGCATCACTCCAATCTCTACCTCTGTTGTCACATAGCCATCTGTTCCCTGTGAATTTTTACACTATCTTCCCTCTCTGTATGTTTGTGTCCAGATTTCCCTCTTTTTATAAGGACACCAACCATATTGGATTAAGGGCCCACCTTACTTAAGTATGACCTCATCTTAACTCTAATTACATCTGTAGAGAGTCTATTTCCAAAGAAGTTCACATTCATAGGAACTGGGGGTTAGAATTTTTCCGTAACTCTTGGGCAGGATACAATTTAGCCCATAACATTAGCAAAGAACACTCAAAAAATTAAAATTATAATTTATAATAGCATTAAAAAATATAAAATATTTAAGATAAGTCTGAGAAAAGATGTGCACTGAAAACTAGATGAATTTAAAAACTCAGATGAATTAAAGAAGTGAAGTCGCTCAGTTGTGTCTGACTCTTTGCGACCCCATGGACTATAGCCTACCAAGTTCCTCCATCCATGGGATTTTCCAGGCAAGAATACTGGAGTGGGTTGCCATTTCCTTCTCCATGAATTAAAGATGACCTAAATAAATGGGAAGATAAACACTGTTTATGGATCAGAAGACTCAGTGTTGTTAAAATTTCAGTTCTCTCAAAATTGATCTAAATATTCAATGCAATCCCAAACAAAATCACAGCAATCTTTTTTTAATGTAAATTGACAATATGATTCTAAACATTATATAGAAATGCAAAGTACTTGGAACAGTCAAAACAACTTTGAAAAAGAAGAATAAATTTGAGCAATTTATATTATATAAATTCAATTTTATAAAGCTACAGTAATCAAGACAGTATAGCATAGGCAAAACAAGATAAACAGATCAGTGAAACAGAATAAGGAGTTCATAAATAGATCCACATACGTATAGTCAACTGATCGTTGATAAACATGCAAAGGATAGTCTTTTTACTATAGAGCATTTGGGTATCTACATATCCAGGAAAAGAACATCAATCCATATCTTGCATCATACACAAAAATTAATTCAAAGTTGATCACAAAACTAAATGTAAAACATAAAACTTCCAGAAGAAAATGTAAGAGAAAATCTTTGTGACATTTGGATGGGAAGAAAGCTCTTAGATATGACATTCAAAACGTGGTCCTTAAAAGATATAAAATGATAAATTGGACTTTACCAATTAGATGTGCTTTCAAAAGCCACATCTAACAGGTGGAAAGATAAGTCACAAACTCAGGGGAAGTATTTGCAAATCACAGATTTGATAAAGAACTTATCCAGATTATAAAAATAATTCTCAAAATTGAAAAAAAAAGAAGTGATATATAAAAATATTGCAAAGGTATAAATAAAATTGCTCTTTTAATTAAAAAAAAGATGGATTGTTCAATAAATGGCATTGGGATAATTAGCTAATCATTGGGAAAAAGCAAAATTGGATTCCTATCTCATTTCTTATATCTAATGAAATGCAGGTAGATCGAAGGGCCAAAGGTAAACAGCAGCAACACCAAAACAATAATTATAATAAAAATACTAGAAGGAAGCCATGGAGTTTCTTTTTTATCTTATGATCTTGGAGCAGGGAAGCCCAAGGCCTAAAATACAGAGTCCGTAGAAGAAAACAACTATAAATTTGACTAAATAAAGGTGTTTTGCATGGCAAAATAGTTAGTATCTATTACTCTATAGATTTTACAATCCTATAATCCTACAATCAATTAGAAAATTCCCAACAATCAAACAAAACAGTAAAACAATACTTACCACTTTACATCTACCTGAACAGCAAAACTTAAAAGCAGGATAATATCAGATGCTAGTGAGGTGGTAGGAATTAGAGATCATCACAAGCTGCTGGTGTGAAGATGCATTGATACGTCTTATAGCACCATTTAGAGGTGTCTCATAAAATTAAATATGTGTGCAGCCTATAACCCAGTTCCATTCCTAGGGATGTAATCACAAAACATGACCCTGCAAAGGATAAATAACTGACATATTTAAGGATATCCTTTGCAGAAAAAAACTGGGGGGAAGATCTTATATAATAAATACATGGTATCAATAGAATATGCATATGGCATATGCAGATAAAAAAAGAACTAGTTCAACATATGTTCAGTTACTTCAGTCATGTTAGACTCTCTGAAACCCTGTGGACAGTAGGCTGCCTGGCTTCTCTGTCCATGGGATTCTCCAGGCAAAATACTGGAGTGGGTTGCCATGCCTTCCTCCAGGGGCTCTTCCTGACCCAGGGATCGAACCCGTGTCTCCTGCATCGCCTGCACTGCAGGCAGATTTTTTACTTCTGAGCCACCAGGGAAGCCCATATATTGAGTTTTAAATTCCATCTCACAAGAAAAGCAGAATAGGATTTTAAAACACAATGTTCTGTAAAAATAAAAAAAGAATGAGATATATAATACATCACAATATTGTCCTGAAATATAGAAACATGCAGAATACTGTAATGCACTGATCATGGATACACTCACGCATTAATAAGGGGATGAAAGGGAGATTCAAAGACATGCACTAAATAAATGAGCAGATTCCTATGGGAGGGGTGGCGAGGAAAATAGGGTCAAGGATGGGAAAAGAGGGCGCAACAAAAAGGCAGGCATGGACAAATTACTCAGCATGCCACAAACTGAGGAATATATTTGATAAAATTATTGCAGTTGAACAAAAGAGCAGAAACATTTCTGTTTTACTTAAAATCAGTTGTGTTCCTTTATTTCACTCTGTGTATTTCCTTGGCTGCTTCAGGTCTCTGTTGCAGTATAGCAGCTTAGTTCCCCAACCAGGGATCACACTGCATCCCCTGCGTTAGAAGGTGGATTCTTTATCACTGAACTACCAGGGAAGTCCTCAATTGTATTTTTTTTCCCAATTATTTTTATTAGTTGGAGGCTAATTACTTCACAATATTGTAGTGGGTTTTGCCATACATTGACACGAATCAGCCATGGATTGACATGTGTTCCCCATCCTGATCCCCCCTCCCACCTCCCTCCCCATCCCATCCCTCTGGGTCATCCCAGTGCACCAGCCCTAAGCACTTGTCTCATGCATCCAACCTGGACTGGCGATCTGTTTCACACTTGATAATATACATGTTTCGATGCTGTTCTCTCAGATCATCCCACCCTCGCCTTCTCCCATAAAGTCCAAAAGTCTGTTCTATATATCTGTGTCTCTTTTTCTCTCTTGCATATAGGGTTATTGTTACCATCTTTATAAATTCCATATATATGCGTTAGTATACTGTATTGGTGTTTTTCTTTCTGGCTTACTTCACTCTGTATAATGGGCTCCAGTTTCATCCACCTCATTCTCAATTGTATTTTTAAAAGGAAAAATACTGCATAAAATTTTTAAAACATAAATGGAGAAGTTTTTTTCAATAAGTCAGTGATATGAACGGGCAATTCACAGAATAAACACAAACATCTAATAAGCATATGAAATTATTATCATCAACCTCAAATAAGGAAAATTCTAATTGAAGAAAAATTTGATATTTCTTTTGCCCATAAAGTTGGAAAAAATTAAAAAAGAATGATGATATCCTTTGCTATGAAGGGTATGAAGAAATGTAGACTCTTGTGTGTGGTTGGTAATAGTATAGAAAATAACTTACGAGAACTTCATTTGAAAAGTCAAATGGAGTGGAATAGATGAATACATATTCTCAAGGTAAATGGTAACAGGTGAGTGTTCAGACAATATAGCAACAATAAAAGCATAATTTCTCTTAATATAACCACTGTTTATTGACCTTTGTTATGCATTAGCATGGGGTAAAGGGCTTTACATGTTATCTCTAATAAGAATACAGATACTTGAAGATTTCAAGTAACTCACTCCAGGTCACACCAAAACCCATGTGATAGTAGGTAGATGATCTCAGTACACTTCAATGTGGTGAGTGAGATGTGCACAGAAACGTGTGTTGAAAGCTAAGAGGAAGCAGGAGGAGCCAAGTTTGGGGTGTCCTGGAAGAGAGAACATCTCTGTTGTCTTGAAGGATGAGGAGGACAGACACAGGTGCGGTAAGCAGAGGAACGACAGGAGCAAAGGCACAGAAGCTGGGAACAATGTGGAGTGTGTCAGAGACTTGCTTAGAACATCAGAGCACAAAGTGTGAAGGATGGAGCAGTATTAAGAGCTGGGGTGGAAAGGTTTGCAGAAGCTGCCCCGTGAAGGGACTTTCATGCCATGTTGAAGAATTTGGATTTTACTCCAGAAACAATGCTGTTGTTGTTCAGTCACATCCAACTCTTTGTTTGTGGACTGCAATACACCAGGCTTCCCTGTCCTTCACTATCCCAGAGTTTGCTCAGATTCATGTCCATTGAGTTGGTGATACTATCTCATCATCTTATCCTCTGCCGCCCTATTCTTTTGCCTTCCATCTTCCCCAGCATCGGGGTCTTTTCCAATGGGTCAGCTAGAAATAATAGGGAGCCACTAAAGGATTTAGAAAAGGCAGAGGAACCAGAGATCAAATTGCCAACATCTGCTGGATCATCAAAAAAGCAAGAGAGTTCCAGAAAAACATCTATTTCTGCTTTATTGACTATGCCAAAGCCTTTGACTGTGTGGATCACAATAAACTGTGGAAAATTCTGAAAGAGATGGGAATACCAGACCATCTGACCTGCCTCTTGAGAAATCTGTATGCAGGTCAGGAAGCAACAGTTAGAACTAGACATGGAACAACAGACTGGTTCCAACTAGGAAAAGGAGTACGTCAAGGCTGTATATTGTCACCCTGCTTATTTAACTTCTATGCAGAGTACATCATGAGAAACGCTGGGCTGGAAGAAGCACAAGCTGGAATCAAGATTGCCGGGAGAAATATCAACAACCTCAGATATGCAGATGACACCACCCTTATGGCAGAAAGTGAAGAAGAACTAAAGAGCCTCTTGATGAAAGTGAAAGAGGACAGTGAAATGTTAAAGCTTAACATTCAGAAAACTAAAATCATGGCATCCGGTCCCATCGCTTCATGGCAAATAGATGGGGAAACAGTGGAAACCGTGGCTGACTTTATTTTTCTGGGCTCCAAAATCACTGCAGATGGTGATTGCCGCCATGAAATTAAAAGACGCTTACTCCTTGGAAGGAAAGTTATGACCAACCTAGACAGCATATTAAAAAGCAGAGACATTACTTTGCCAACAAAGGTCCATCTGGTCAAGGCTATGGTTTTTCCAGTGGTCATGTATGGATGTGAGATTTGGACTGTGAAGAAAGCTGAGCACCAAAGAATTGATGCTTTTGAACTGTGGTGTTGGAGAAGACTCTTCAGAGTCCCTTGGACTCCAAGGAGATCCAACCAGTCCATCCCAAAGCAGATCAGTCCTGGGTGTTCATTGGAAGGACTGATGCTGAAGCTGAAGCTCCAATACTTTGGCCACCTGATGTGAAGAGCTAACTCATTGGAAAAGACCCTGATGCTGGGAAAGATTGAGGGCAGGAGGAGAAGGGGACGACAGAGGATGAGATGGCTGGATGGTATCACCGATTCGATGGACATGAGTTTGAGTAAACTCAGGGAGTTGGTGATGGACAGGGAGGCCTGGCATGCTGCGGTTCATGGGGTCGCAAAGAGTTGGACATGACTGAGCGACTGAACTGAAGTGAAAGGATTTGAGTCTAGAACTGTCCTGATTGGGGGTGGATCACTGGTGGCAGTCTGGCGGGTGGATTTAAGGAGCAGAAGCCAAGAGGCAAGGAGACAGCTTAGCAACTGCCATAGTCCAGGCAAACAAAAGCAGGGCTGGTACTGGTGGAAATACAAAAACAGTTCCAAGTCTCCTTTAGAAAGCAGAATGGATAGATGTTGATGATGGATTGGAGGTGGGAGCAGAGGGAAAGAAAAGTGTGACAGTCAGGGCAATTGCATGTGGATGGCTCATTATTCATTTAAGAATACCAAAGGAAAAGTTGGGTTGAGGGGTGGAGAGAATAAGGGGGCCATAACCAATAAGGGTTAGGAAGGTGGAGATTTCTGGGAGGCATCCTAGTAAAGAGGTCCAGCTCTTTAGTCACAAACCCAGAGAACTAGCTTCTTTCTGGACAGCTCCTCAATGGCTCTTTTTTTTTTTTTTTAAACTACTTATTTCTTTGGCTTCACCAGGTCTTAGTTGCAGCACTGAGGAACCTCTTAGTTGTATCATGTAAACATTTAGCTGCAGCATGTGGGATCTAGCTCCCTGACCAGGAATAGACCCTGAGCCCCCTGAATTGGGAGCGTGGAGGCTTAGCCCCTGAACCACCAGGCAGTCCATCCTCAACAGCTCTTGTTCATCGTGTCCTTAGTACGTCATCACTACTGCCGCCATCCCCACCACAACCTGCAACAGTTTCTTCCTCCATTTCATCTATTTGGGAAGGTAGTACCACCGTTCATTCCGACTCCCAAGCCAGAAACCTGGGAGCTGTCTTCTAACCTAACACATTTCATAAATCACCAAGTCCCATTGAATCTACATTTAAACAGCCTTCCTAAATCTGTCCTCTCCTCTCCATTCCCTCTGCCGCTGCCTAAGTAGACTCTCTTTTTCTCTCGGCTGACCCTCTAAAACTGTTCACAGCACAGATCCTACTCCTGCTTCTCTGTCTTCAGAACTGCCTTTAAAGTGATATTTCTAAACTGCAAATCTGACAGCGTTTATCCACCCTACTAGACAACATTTACTGGGCTTCCCCGGTGGCTCAGTGGGTAAAGAATCTGCCTGCAATACAGGATACATGTGTTCAATCCCAGGGTCAGGAAGATCCCCTGGAGGAAGGCATGGCAACCCACTCCAGTATTTTTGCCTGGAGAACCCCATGAGTAGAGGAGCCTGGTGGGCTACAGCCCACAGAGTCACAAAAAGTCAGACACAACTCAAGCAACTGAACACGCACTCACAGACAGCATTTACCGTTTCCCCATCTCTATGTGGCAAAGGACACGCTCCCCAGCATAGCAAACACCATCGCCATTCATCACTCTCCCGTCGCACCAGCCCGCTGCGTTTTTAAGTCCCAACAATACCAGAGTGCTCATAATGTGCTGTTGCTCACAGGCCTCTTCAGGCCTCCACGCCTTCATACCTACAGTGTCTTCTGCCTGGAATACCGCTATCTCAGGGAGGGTTCCCTGGGAAAGAGATTCTTACACACTGAGGTATATGCAGGAGGGTGCTTCCCAGAGGGAACTTGGGAATACCTGTTAGGTGTGAGAGAGGCTGGATTAAGCCGCAAGAGAAGTTGAAATACACTTCGACTGCAGAAGAAGCATCTGGCAATCCCAAGGGGAATCTCAAGCTGGGCTAGCCCTTCATGGCTGTCCCCAGAATGGGGCTGCGTAAACCCACACACCAAGCAGTCCTTGCCTGCACATCGCCTAGGGAGGGAGTGCAGCCTGAAGCAAGACAGCTTTCCTCCTCCGCAGGCAATTCTGGAGAGACAGCTGTGAGTCAACACTGCTGAGTCTGGGGAGGCGAACGCTTTGTCCAGTGAAGGAGGAGATTTGCAAAGGGGGGTCCTGGCAACACACTGCAGAATTCTCTGCAAGCACCTTCATAGATCTGGCAAACCCCTTCAGTCTTTGAAACCCAGCTCAGATTTTACCTGCTTCCTTCCTCATCAACACTCCCTCTGAATAAATCCTGACTTCTGTTCCTTGCATAGGCTTTTCATCCTCAGGAAATGCATGTTTTCATGTCTGTCTCCCCAGCAGATGGTGAGGAGAGTGTAGGCCTGTATTTCAGAAACTACAACAGTGTCTAGCACACACTGGCTAGTTAATAAATGGACAATGTACTGAATTAAATGGGATTGACTTGTGAAGGAGACAGATACAAGGTTACAAAAGAAGGCTGGAGTTTAATCGCCAGTAAGGATGGCAGAGAGCTACTCATCTCAGCTCCCTCTCACTCCTCTCCACTTGGGAACCAGGTGAAACCCAAGAGTCCCAGATTAAAGCAAAACAAGGCTCTCCTGCTTGGAATAATCGAAGCAGGGCAGGAAGACTGTCACTTGTAAACAACCATGAGGCTGATGGAGCTGAGAGGCAGAAGTAAAACCTAGAGGGAAGGAGAGGAAGTTAAACAGCTTCAGGCCTCTGCACCATACCTGACCATTGTCACTTAGATTCTGATATGAAAAATGACAGAAAAACAAGCACACCGACATGCACACATACAGCTACCGAAGAAGCAGTCAAGCGTCCCCAGCGACAGAAAACACACATACACACACAAAATGAATAAAAATGGACACAGAAAAAAAACAATTCAAAAATTATAGCTCACTGTTATATGTAAATGAAACACCTATGAATTTCTATCTTTATTTATCCCTAGACAGCAATCAACCCTTATTCACCTTCCAGAAACCTCTGCCAAGAACAGTAGTTTGGATTGCAGGTCCCACCACATCTCCTTCATCCTTTGTCCCCAGTCTAGCATGGTCTTCTCTTTTCCCGTTTCTTAGCAGCTCCCACGTATAAACGCTTAAGCACAGAACAGCATGTCTATGTGTACTTATAAGGACTTCCCTGGTGGCTCAGTAAAGAATCCACCTGCAATGTGGGAGACCTGGGTGTGATCCCTGGGTTGGGAAGATCCCCTGGAGGAAGGCATGGCAGCCCACTCCAGTATTCTTGCCTGGAGAATCCCATGTACGGAGGAGCCTGGCGGGATGCAGTACCGTCCATGGGGTCGCAAAGACTGAGCGAGTAAGCACAGCGCAGCAGCTCCCAGCCAGAGGGAGAAATGTGGCCAGCAGGGGGCAGTGCTCCACAAGAAATAGTCACAACTGGCTTAAAGGAACCTGTTTAAGTGAAGGAACAGGGGGAGAGGAGGAGCAAGAGGTCCAACCAACACAGTTCTGATCACATTCCCTGACGCGGGGCTCCCTCGTTTTCAGCTTCCTCAGCATCCACTCCATCTTCTCCCCAGCTGCAATGTCTCCATCTTCAGGTTAGCAGATGTCAGACTTTGGCTCTACTCAACTTTCCAGGGAAGCCTCAGCTAAGGGATCCCCCTCTCTAGTGCCCCCCCCAAGTCTCCTTCCCTTTCTACTCGATCCTGGTTTCCAAGGTGGTCAGGACTCCCGAGTGTTTGGTTGGACTCCTGACTGATGCCCAGGGGCCCACACAGGGAGCTTGATTCCAAGGCCGCCTCTCGGAGGATGCATGCATCGTCACTGGCACGGAGGGCACAGCTGGTCTGGCGGCCCCTTCTCTTCTCTGGCCCGACACTCGGTGCCTGCACAAACTGTGCAACAGTACAGGTTGGCCCTCTGACTTACTGCCCCTGAGGTGCCCTAAGTGAGCACTTACCACGCTCAGCACTGCCAGGATGATCGCATTTAATCTTCCTAACTAACATCCCTGTGTTGTTCAGGGGCCAAGTCGTGTCCGACTCTTTTCGACCCCAGGGACTGCAGCATGCCAGGCTTCCCTGTCCCTCACCATCTCCCGGAGTTTGCCCAAGCTCATGTCCATTGAATCAGTGATGATTCAACATCCCTGAGAGGCAGGTCTCACCTTCCCATGTTGCAGATGAGGAAGTTGAGGCGCAGGGAGGCATGTGCTTTGCTCATTACGGCACAAATTATAAAAGCTGAACATGGAGCTAGGACACAGGGCTTTCTTTCCTCTCCGGCACAACGTTGCTGGTTCTGCTGTGGCCAACACACTGCCTCCCTTCTCCCCAGCTCTCCCTCTGCTCCCTTCCTTCTTCTCTCTGGTAAACTAGGATTCAGGGATTGTGACCTTCCTGTCAGCTTCTTTCTCCTGCCTCCAGTCCTCACTCAGATTTCAAGAGCTTAGGGAAAAGACATAAGAAAGTAAGAGTCAGAAAGAGAAGGCAAAGAAGGCAAGCGCCGCACTGGGAAGGAAGGAAGGTGAGTGCCAGAGGGAGAGAAAGGGCCAGATCAAAGGGCACAGGTAGGTCTCCATTGTGTGGGCACAAAGGGGCCATATGCCTGGCCGCCTACACCGTGTGCGCGTGTGTGTGTGCATCTCTGTGTGTGTATGTGCGTGTGCGTGCGTGTGTGTGCGTGTGCATGCGCACGCGTGTGTGCGTGTGTCTGTGCGCGCGTGTGTGCATGTGCATGTGTGCGTGTGTGTGCGTGTGCGCGCGTGCGTGTGCGCGCGTGCGTGTGCATGTGTGGATGTGTGTGCACGTGTGTGCGCGCGCGTGTGTGCATGTGTGTGTACGTGTGCGTGCGTGTGTGCGTGTGCGCGCGTGCGTGCGTGTGTGCGTGTGTGTGCATGTGCGTGTGTGCGCACGTGTGCGTGCGTGTGTGTGTGTGTGTGTGTGTGTGTGTGTGAGGAGAGGAGGGCAGGAGTGGCTAAGAGGTCCCCTTCATTCTCTCAAACCCCTGAGGCCCTGCTGTCTGTCACCAGGGGTGGAGTTTACTGACACAGGCGCAGAGGGGAGTAATTATGATAGACAGCACGGGCGGGTCAAGGCTGTAGGAAACCGGGGATGGAAGAGCCCTTGGAAAGCTGAACGGGGCGGGGCTGGATGGGAAGGGGCTGCAGGAGGAAGGGGAAAGTAAGACCCATTTGCCAGGTGCCTCCAAACCACCCCTCCACACCCACTGGCCCCACGTGCTGCACGTTGGAGGCTGTGAAATGAGGACCCCCAGATGCTTCCTCTAAAACCTTCCGTTCCGCCCTCCTCCCTGAATGTTAGCCCCGGAGTGCTCTCCATCCCCTCACCCAGAGACTTCTACCTCCCTGACAGTCTCCTCTCGCAGGGCCTGGACCCCTGCTCCCTTCCCCCTCCCACTCCCACCTCCTTCATCTCCAGTCCCGGGGAGCAGAGCGGCAGCGAGGCCAATTGATTATCTGAAGAAATTCGGAGCTAGCAGTAGAACAGCTGCAGCTGCCCCCTCTTACCACCCCCAGGCCCTCGGGGATCCTTGAGGGGAGGGGCCCAGTAACCCCTTCTGCTTTCCAGCGGGACAAAGTGTTGAGAGAGAGGCAGGGCGCTCAGGGGACGGAGGCTGCTGTGCCGGGGAAAGCACAAAGCCCTCGGGGCCAGGAATGGAAGACACCGGTTCTAAATGCACCCTCCTGGAGGAGTTCCATCACCTTTGCATTTTACCTGCTTTTTAAACAAGGGTGTTGAAGTCAGCAAATTCTGTGTTCCCTTCCAGCCCTGGCCCCTTGTAGTCCTCAGATTCTCCCTGGTCTCTGTTCAGCCCTCCCTCTTGCCAGGCTCTAGGCAGAGCACATTTCATACAAATCAGATGGGAAGGGAAAATGTCAGCCTCTTCCTCTATGGGAGTTCCTCCCTGAGTCTAACTCAAACCGCTCCTGCTTCTGATGTCATTCTTTGCCCATCAGAGATGAAAACAGCCCCCATCAGGTGCGGAAGGACACCCCAGCATTTTCCACCCAGTGTTGGGACCTTATGGTTGAAAAGGATCTTCAAGTTTACCTAGCCAGTGGTTCCTCTCTGCAGGAATGACTCACTGGTAATTCTGCCTTTTTGGACTCCTCCTCCTTGAGGCAGGCACTCCCACTGCTGGACAGCTCCAGATGTTGCAAAGTTTTTTGGAGTTAAAAGTCTGTTTCCTGTCACTTCCATCTGTTGGTCTTCATTCTGCCTCCTGGGGCCTCATAGAATGTCTGTTTTTGTTTTTCTTTCAATATTTGAAGATGGGTATCCTATTGTCCCTAAATGCACACTTGTAAAGGGCTTCCCTGGTAGCTCAAACGGTAAAGAATCTGCCGGCAATGCATGAGACCTGGATTGTTCAATGGGTTCAATCCCTGGGTTGGGAAGATCCCTTGGAGAAGGAAATGGCTACCCACTCCAGTATTCTTGCCTGGAAAACTCCATGGACAGAGGAGCCTGGCGGGCTACAGTCCATGGAGTCACAAAAGTTGGACACAGCTGAGCGACACTCACTTTCTCTACACTTGTAAAGACACATATCCTCAGTTTTTCACCTGTTCCTTCTGTGAAGCTATTTCCAGGCTTCACAGAAGTGAAGTGTGTGCTGCCTTCTTGACCACACAACTCTGAATACTCTCTAGTTTATCAAAGTTCCTGTTAAAATAGGAATCCCTAGAGCACCACCTGGCAGGCTGGGTCATTTCAGAGAAGCAGAGAGGTATTGGCAGTATAGGACACGAAAGAATCTGGGTTTGAACTTCCTCTCTTCCCCTAACCAGCTGTGTGACTGTGGGCTCTGGTCTTCTCTGGATTCCAGTTCCCTCGTCTCTAGGGTAACTTTAGAGCTGCTCCCCGGACTCCTCTGAGATTCCTTCAGCTCTCCTTTGTATCCCGGCCCCTATTTCCCTCTTAGTCCCAGGTGCTCCACTGTGTTCTTTCCTGTATCCAAAAGCTGAGGAACACAAAATGGGCCAAGAACTGTGGCTGCAAGGAATTTTGACCCAGCTCAGAGGCAATAATGATTCATAGCCATGGCGTGAATTGTTGCACAGCCCAGCAGCAGGGACCCACAGACACACGTTTAACACGGGTTCTACTGGGACACTCGGCTCCTTCTCTGATCCACAGAGAACAGGAGCAGAAGCACATCAGAAGAGTCAGAAAGTGTCCCTGGATGGGTATCAAGATGGAGGTACTCCACTTTAGGTGGAGTACCCCTGCACACACTGGCATCCCTCTTCTCTCTTTTTTAATTTTCCCACCATAATGAGCTCTCGTGACCCCATAAGAAGTCTTCAAAGCTTGGGACCCTCAATGCCTGCCCTACCATAACCTGCAATCCAGCGTCCCAACCCAGTCGAATGATCCACAGCCGTACCTGGTGCTAGAATGAGGTCACTTTAATTTTTCCTTGTATATGAAATCAGAACTGCAACAGGAGGGACTCACACACGGGACACAGGCCCCTGAGGGCCCGCTTTTGGGGAGGGGTTCTTAGGAAGAAGTGAGGATCCTGGGGAGGGCTGGGAAAAGAAAAGAAGCAGGCAGGACTGGGGTGGGATTGCCTGGGGATGAAGGGAGCTGACGGAGGGTCCAGGAGCACTGGGAGGGTAAAGGGGGTATCATCCCAGAGGATTAGGGTGTCAGGACAGATGGATCCTAGGAGGGGATATGGGTGTGGTGAGGGAAAGGGATCCCCCACACACCTGGAGTTGCAGAAGGAACAAGAAAGGGAAGGGAATAACCAGGGAGGAAGTAAGAGAGGCCAGGCGAGGGCTGCCAGGAGCCTCCTCACTCTACCCCAAAGTGCACGACTCGGCAATAAATAGTAATATTTATAAATAAATAAGTAAATAAATAGATGAATAAATAAATAAATACGTAAATAAATAACATCCTTGTAGAGCGAGGAGTTTGGTGTGAGGAAGGTGGAACATGGAAAGTGTGGGACTGCATCTCTTCTACACGGGTTCTCCGGCCCTTCATTCTGTCATTGACCCCAGCTAGTGAGCAGGTGGGCTCAGCAACGTGGGGGGGATGGTGGGGACAAGAGGACCACAAGGAGGGGTGGGGTAGGGGTCTCTCCCCTGCTAAAGGCAGCTTAAGGAAAGAGAAAAAAATACAATGAACAAGTCACGGGGCAGAAGAGCTGAGCTTTCCCGGAGGGCAATAACAGGGCATAACCCCTGCATCGGACAGAGTGGGGTTTCTCACATCTCTGTGGTGGGCGGGGAAGGAGGAAGCAGATCCAGCCCACCCCCTGCTGGGCCTTTTGCAGATACTCTGGGCTGAGTCTGGGGATACGCTCCCCTACCCCAAGATCTAGGTTTCCCTTTCTCTAGCTGAACACAAGGAAGAAGCAAACTGGGATGGTTGGGTGGAAGGGGAAGGGAGAGGGCCAAATAGCTCAGAGAGGGCAAGGCACTCACCACCAAGTAAGAACCGAGGTCTGTATAAGCTAAGCCTCAGGAAAGAGATAGAAAACAGGGAGTTTTCCCACAGTTCCCAGCTACTGAGATGCCCCTCAGAGGAGTTAACTCCCCGGGCCCCTGCCTCCCAGGGCCAGACTGAGATGCTTAAGAAAAGCCCACCCCACTCCAATCCCAGCCTTCCCCCTTCCTGTTCCCATGCCCCCTCCCTGCTATGGGCAGGAGAAGCTGGGGCGGGGTAGAACGAGGGTGGGAGGCAGAGTTGGGGTCTGGGGAGGGGTCGGGGAAGTCTCTGAAAATTTGGGACTAGGAGTAGGAGAGGCAGCAGCCCATGAGCGAGCCAAGGGGGAGACGCCAAGACTATACCCGCCAGCCCAGCGGACATTTCTAACCAGCTGGGCCCCGACCAAGACCCGTGGAAGGTACCCAGAGAGGAGCCCTCCGGGGGCCTGGGTGAGTCAGGGAAAGTCGCCTTCATGTGGGCACTCTGCCCGGGCCCGGGGCCCGTGGGGACATGCCATGCCGAGGTGCGGGGGCTCAGGAAGGAGAGGCCGTCCTAAGCAGGGAGCAGGTGAGCAGGGACCCCGGCGAGGCGCGGGGCGGACGGGTGGACCCAGCCGGGAGGCAGGCCGCGTTCACACGTCCAGCACGTGGTTCAGGTAGGAGATGTAGCAGATGGCCAGGCGCAGGATCTCGATCTTGGAAAGCTTCTTGTCGGGGGGCAGCGTGGGCAGCAGCTTGCGCAGCTCGGCGAAGGCCAGGTTGAAGGCTTCCACACGGATCCGTTCCCGCGTGGCGTGCGCCGTGCGGTACTTGGCCGTGGCGCGCCGCCGGCGCCGGCGCTCCTCGCGGCTCAAGTGTTGCAGGTCTTTCCGGCCCGGCTCTGCGGGCTCCAGGCCCCGGGCCGGTCCCCCTCGCGGCCCCCCGGGCCCCGCCCCGTCGGGGCCCGTCCCGCCCCCACAGTCGCTGAAGCCGGACTCGGCCTCCGAGTGGGTGAGGGGCAGGTCCAGCTCCATGGTGTCTGAGTTGAGCATCATGATGGATGCCCCCCGCCCCGTGAGCCCAGGACCCCCTCCCCACCCCTCCCTCTGGGAGCCTGAAAGCTGGCGGCGGGAGGGGCAGGAAGGGCCGGGGGTGGGGAGGTCTCCGCTGAACTCAGGAAGTCGGAGCCGCGTCAGGGGTCCATGGTCAGGGCTCTGGTCGGGAGTCTGGAAGAAAGAAGGGGAAATGAATACGGTCAGAGGCAGGAAGGAGGGGACAGCTCAGAGGTGGGGAGCCGGGAGGAAGGTTTAAGGTGGGCTGGGAGCGGGGAGGTACTGGAAGCTTGCGGAAAGGACAGCAGAAACATGGGGAGGTGGGGAGCAAGAGAGAGGAGCAGGTGGCCACCGTGTGAAGACTTAAGAGGAAAGCTGGAAAGAAGGGAGGAGACCCAGAAAGTCAGCAACAGGAAAGGAGGAGAACCCATGAGAAGAATACGGGGCAGGATAAAGCTGAACAAGAGGGTTAAAGACCTACCTGTAGGACCTAACGCTGTAGCTCCTAGAAGCAAAGGCAGGGGAAAACTTCATGACGTTGGACTTGGCAATGATTTCTCACATATGACACCAAAAGAACAAGTAACAAAAGCAGAAATAGACAAATGGGACTACATCAAACTTAAAGGTCGCCTGTGCATCAAAGGACACAATCAGCAGACTGAAAAGGCGACAGGAGAGAATATTTGCAAATAATATGGATGATAAAGGATTAATATCCAGAGTATTACAAAGAATTCCCACAGTTCAATGAAAAAAAAAAAAAAAAAAACTTGACCAAGACATGGGCAAAGGACTTGAAGACATTTCTCCAAAGGTGATATACAAATGGCCAGCAAACATAAGAAAAGATGATCAACATCACTAATCATCAGAGAAATGCAAATCAAAATCACAATCAGATGTAACCTCACACTTGTTAGGATGATTATTGTCAAACACACACACACATAACAGGATAGGGAGAAAATGGAACACTCTGCCCTATTGGTGGGATTGTAAAATGGTGCAACTGCTGTGGAAAGAGTGTGCAGTTTCCTTTAAAAATTAAAAATAGAAGTACCACATGATCTCGCAATCCCACTTCTGTGTATATGTCCAAGAGAATCGAAATCAGGATCTTGAAGAGATATCTGCACCCCCATGTTCACTGTAGCATTATTCACAATAACCAAAATATGGAAACAACCCAAATGTACATCAAAAGATGCACGGATTAAACAATGTGGCATATACTCACAATGGAATATTATTCAGCCTTAAAAGGGAAGAAAATCCTATCACCAATGCTACAATATGGAAGAACCTTGAGGACATTATGCTAAGTGAAATAAATCAGTTGCAAAAATACAAATATTATATGATTCCACTTCTATTATGTATCTAAGTAGTTAAGAGAAAGTAGAAGCAGAAAGTAGAATGATGCTTCAGAGTCTGAGGCCAGGAGTAGGGGAGGTATTGCTAAAAAGTTACAGAGTTTCAGGTTTACAAGATGAAAAAGTTCTGGAGCTCTGTTTCACAACAATGTGAATATACTTAACATTACTGAACCATACACTTAAAATTTCTAATTTTATGTTATGTGTTTTTATCACAATAAAAAAAAAAGTTTAATAATTAAAAGGACGGAGGACTGAGCAAGACTGGAGCCACGGCTCCAAGAGAGATGGGCTGTGGCTCTAAACCTCTCCCAGTTGTGAGGGGAACATTGCAAGCCTTGGCCCTGCCATCCCCTCCCTCCCAGGGCCCCTCTCCACCCTGGCTGCTTCTGTATGTGTGTGTGTGGAGGGGTGCGGGTGATAAACAGGCAGACTGCCCTTTGTAGAGTGGACTGGGGCATATGGAGCTCAGCACCGCTACCCAGCTCAGCCCTTCCCAGCCCCCAAGCCCCACACGACAGGACTGTAGCAGACGTCAGATCCTACCACCCTGACCACTACAATCAGGGGGACGTAGCTCTTTTGGCAACGGTTGCCGCGCCCAAGACAGCCCCTTCCTCTAGCTCTGTCATCAACACTCTCAACCTTGCCGTTCCCTGGCCCTTTCGGCAACTGTGCAAGGAAGACTGGGGAAAGGGAATGTAATCAGCTCTCCATTCCACACCCTCCCCCAGCTCAAGGGCAGTTCAGGGATGGTCTGCAGAGGAGGATGGGGATAGCTTTTGGGGACCTCTGTCTGGGGCTTGGCTAAGGTTTGCTTGTCTCTGGGAGCAGAGGAGGTTAGGGATAGGCAGCTGGAACATGGCCCAGGAAAGGCTGAGGAAAGGGCTTCGCTCTGGGGGAATGTCAAGCCGAAACAGCGGATCACTCAATGGGGGCTCTGCGGACTTAACTTCCAGAAACAGAGGCACAGAGGTTCCTTCACCATCACCATCTCCCCTTCCTCGCCAGCCTGAGTTCTCCTGCCTGAAGCAGACCTTCACAGGGGTCAGGACTCCCTAGCCTTGCCCCGCCCCACCATGCAGAAAAGAGCCTCAACTGAATAGTTCACTAACAGTAAGCTCTGAGGGTTGAGGGGTGTGAGATCATCACCATCTGATGCGTGTACACACACAACCATAACAAAAAACACAAGGATGTGAGTGCTAAAATTTAGGACACACTCCATACTCCAAGATTCAAAGGAACAAGAAAGAATGCCTGGTGATAGCATAGGAGGTCCTGAAGTCAGCACCTCCCAATTTTTGTTTAGTGCTGCAACTCCCCACTCCCATGCTCCAGGAGTTCAGCTGCCGGGTTCTCCACATCGATCACAGCCCACTTCTCCCTCTCCCTGGTCCCCACATTCCTTCATCCCTGATCACTTTACCCTTCCTTCCCCCAACCCACTCCATCTGCTCCCGATCTGACCCCAGTCCCATGTCCACCTGCCCCACTGTCCTCCCCAACTCCAGTCTGCACGGCAGCGTCTGTTTACCCATCAAGTCAGTCCTCACCCCAAAAGCCACTTCTGCTGTCAAAGTTCCAGGCTCCGAAGATCTGCAGTTCCAAGCATCCGGGGAAGGACTTCCTGCCCCGCTTCTGCCATCCCCAGCCCAACTGAGAATGACAGGCAGAAAGAGTCCAAGGGGAGAAGTGGGTAAGAGGGAGGTCCAGGGATGGAGAGAGAGGCAGTGTGAGACAGAACTGGAGGGAGGCTCTGGGAGGGGACTTGAGCCAGAGAGTGGGAGGGACACGCCCAGCCTTCCCAGCCCATGGTTTCCCGCTTTACCTAGGAGGACCCTGTGAGGGGATCCAAACTGGCAGGACAGGGGGCCGCGCGGACAGCCCCAGTCTCCTCTGGCTGCTCAGAGCTCATCCGTCTGCAAAGTTACTGACCAGCTTTCTAGACCTCTCCAGGGCAGCGTGGCCGGGCTGCACAGGCTCCGGGGCAGACGAGAGGGGTACACATGTTGGGGATAGAGGGCCCAGGTGGAAGTGGTGAGCTTAGCCAGGTCACTGGGGCCACCCACTCTCACATGCACACACACACACTCACAGACACACACCTGAGCTGGCCCAGCCCTATGTATATATATGGAGATACACACACACACCCCCAGCTCCCCATTGGCTGGCCCAGCCCCCCTTCCTCATCAATATTAAACAGTCAGGCCAGGCAGCCATTGGCAGAGAGATCTGGGAACCCCCCTGGGAGCGGGGGGCGGGGGCTGGCCCTGGGGGGGGCGGGGAGTGGGGGAGCAGGGACATCTGTTCTCCATGCATATTTCATAAGCAAGAAATGGAGAGCTGGGGAAGGGGTGGGGCTGGGGCGAGAGCCAGGGCAGGATCACAGATGAACCCCCTCAGTCTCTCACACCAGAGGCAGCAGGGACAGAGGCCCCTGGCAAGCCAGGTTAAACCCTGGTCCCATCCTGAGTCCCAGCTGGACTATGCTAGCCCCTTCCCCTGTCTCCTTTTCCCTGGGAAAAAGGCTCCCCAAGGCACTAACAGGGAAGTCTAGAAAAGAGCAAGTGGACAGCACTAAGGCACAGATGAGGACCCTAGAGTCCTTACACTCACCAAGATCTCATTCTTCGTAAAGCTGGTTCCCACCAGCCCCCTTGCCAGGCTACCTGTGGCTACTGTTCAGGCCCCTGCCCTCATCACCCCTGGGATTCACCGCACCCTCCCAGCCCTCAGCCTCCCACCTACCCCATCACCAGAGGAGGAGTGGGGTCAGATGCCTGACACAGATCCTACAAAGAGTTTTTCTAGGCTGGCTGGCCCAGTCAGACCCACTGGGAATTGGGGACTCTCAGGAGGAAAGAGGTAAGGCTAAATGGAGCAGAGCACAGGAGTGCCAAGAGAGGAGGAACCAGGGTGGGAAGGACACTGGGGGAGGAGGGCAGGGCACCCAGGCAGGCGTCAAGCACGCTGGGGCATCAGATGAGCAATGCGGAAAACCAGCTATAAAATAATATGCAAATGGGCATTGATTAAGTTCACATCAGTAGCTCAGCTGCCTCCAGCCTGCGTGTGCATGCATGTGTGTATCTGAGGGTGTGTGTATCTGTGATGCAGGGTGGCAGGAGCAGGGAGCAAGGGAAGCCCCACAGAGAGGCAGCAGGCTATGCTTCAGTACCCAAAGTTCTCTTCCCCACTCAGCTGCTGAGCATCTTCATTGAGCCTTTGTGAAGATCCAGAAATGAACCATGGCTGGGAAGACTCCAGAGACTGTGTGCTACCGTGAAGAAAGCTCTGTCGGCTGTGTGACTTTGGACAAGTAACTTAACCTCTTGAACCTCAGTCACGTCCAACTCTTAGCGACCCTCTGGACTGTAGCCAGCCAGGCTCCTCTGTCCACGGAATTTTCCAGGTGAGAATGCTGGAGTGGGTTGTGATTTCCTTCTACAGGGGATCTTCCTGACCCAGGGATTGAACCCACAGTTCTGGCATCCCTTGCAGTGGCAGGTGGATTCTTTACCACTAGCACCACCTGGGAAACCCTCTTGAACCTCAACCTTTCTTTTCTGTAAAATGGGATTAACTGTAGCTGCCACTTAGGTTGCCAGGGAGATTAAGTAAGATAATGCTTGTCATGGGCCTGGACCTTAGTAGGAGCACAGCCTACCTTCAGACTTCTGGAAGCATTTGCCATTTCCCCATTGCTGATCAACCTTTTCTGGACTTTCTGCAGGGTAAGGCATTCCCAAAGGGGAGTCCTGTAATTCTTTCCCAAGCTCCCCCATCCCTCCCCACTCCCAGGTCTGGGAGGTGCCAAATCCCACCTGGGCAGGCCCAGACAGGTGCCCAGGCGCCAGCAGATGGGCTGAGCTGGAGGGGGAAGGAGGTTTGAGGAGGGGGGCTGGGGGGCAGGGGATCAGGTGGCATCTCAGTTCTTGCATCATCATTGCCATGGTGCTGATTAAAAACCAATCTCTACCTAATGAGCCCCCAGCAACAACAATCCTACCTCCCCCACCCTCCTGCCCTCCACCCCATCCAAGGAAATTGGGAGACTAAGAGATTCAGGAGAGAGTGCCATGGAGGAGAGGAAAGATACAGAACAACTGGGAGATGGAGAGGAAACAGAGGAAAGGAAGTGGGAGACATGGGGAGATATTGAGATAGAGGAAAGATGAGAAAACAGCGTCATTAGGTTGCAGACATGGGAAAGACGTAGAGAAATGGGAAGACTCCTAATGGGGAGATGGAGGTGTAGGGGAGACAGGGATAAAAGAGAGAAGATGGGAGCAGAGTTGCCAGGTTGCCAAGGCTTTGTGAAAGACTCGGGGATGCAATATACAGGGGGACAGAGATGTGGGGAGAGACCTGAAAAGAGGAGATGGTTAGGGAACAGAGCTGAGTGAATCGCGGATGTGGAGAATACACAGATATTTAGGGATGGACAGAAACCGATGCTGGGAGAGTCCTGAGGGACTCTGAGACAGCATGGAGATACAGACACGAGGGAGGCAGAGCACAGAGTGTTGTGAGGAAACAAAAAAATTACTGGAGCCAAGGAGACAAGCTGGGGAGACATGACAAATAGGGCTGCAGAGTGAGGGACCATTACCAACATGGTGAGGCCTGGCTTCCCAAGGGTCAGACAGTGAGAAAAACAGGGGCAGAGCCTGGAAGGACCATCAAGCAGAAAGGAAGCATGGCAGGGTGGAGATGGGAGACAGAAACCAGATCCTATGCCCAGCCTCCCTCCTTGGAAGGAGTTTGGCTCAGCTACAGTGGCCCTCCAGCCTCCATCCCTGGAGCACCCGGTCAGACTGTACCCAGTGTGAGCTGAGGGCTGATGGTACAGAGGGGTGAGAGAGTGCTCTAGGACAACCTCTGCCTCCTCTGCCGTCCTTCCAGGGCCCAGGACTTTGGAGCCTCCAGCCCCAGTCTTCACGCAGAGATCAGTTTCTGTTCCTTGGGAGGGTAGCTAAAAAGAACATAAAGTGAAGTCGCTCAGTCATGTCCGACTCTTTGCGACCCCATGGACTGTAGCCTACCAGACTTCTCCCTCCATGGGATTCTCCAGGCAAGAACACTGGAGTGGGTTGCCATTTCCTTCTCAGCATGTGATATAGAGGGCTTCCCAGGTGGCACTAGCGGTAAAGAACCCACCTGCCAATGCAGGAGATACAAGAGACACAGGTTCATTGATCTCTAGGTCAGGAAGATCCCCTGGAGAAGGGCACAGCAACCCACTCCAGTATTCTTGCCTGGAGAATCCCATGGGCAGAGGAGCCTGGTGGGCTACAGTCCATGGGGTCGCAGAGTTGGACATGACTGAAGTGACTTAGCATGCATGCACGCACATGAGATGATCATTGTGGTTTATTTGCTAATTCATGTCCGATTCTTGTGACCCCGTGGACTGTAGCCCACCAGGCTCCTCTGCCCATGGGATTCTCCAGGCAAGAACACTGGAGTGGGTTGCCGTTGCCCTTCTCCAGGGGATCTTCCCAAGGCAGGGATCGAAGCCGGGTCTCCTGCACTGCAGGTGGATTCTTTACCAGCTGAGCCACCACGTGGTAATGAGAAGGAGCTGAAAACAAGGAGTGGTGGGCAGCACTACTAATTCTACTGAACTTGGGACCAGCAGACCCGGGTCCGAGTCCTGGTGGCCGTGGACACATCATTAACCCTGACTGCACCACTTTGTCATCTGTGAGAGGGGGACAGTGTTACCGCGCTGGGGGCTCTTGTGCCACTATGCATGGGGAAGCGTTGGGCACCCTAAGCCCTTAGGTCGTGCACTGTGATTCCAAGGTGGCAAGAAGTTTCTCTGCACATGTATATGAGGCGTGATGACTGAGGGAGGCTGGGGGGAGCTCGGAGGTCAACTTGGGTTGCCAGCAGCTCCAGGCTCTGAGTGAGGAGGAGAACCCTGGGAGTTGTATAAGGGTCTTTGCTGTATGGAGGGCCGGAGGATGGGGATGGGGGGTGGGAGGATGAATGTGGCTCTGTGGCTTTATTGCTGTTTTGCATTTTATAGGCATTCACTTTTTTGCAGATTGTTACTCACCATCTCTTTTCATCACCACACTGCAGGCCTGTGAGGTAGGTGGTTGGGGGAGGAAGGGAGGAGGGGGAGGTAGGGAAGACACAGGGGCAGGGGCCTGCTCCTTGAGGGTGGGGGTGGGGCCTGGAGGAGCTGGAAGCCGTGGGTTTGGCAGGAGAGGGGGTGACATATGTGGGGAGCCCTGGGGACCCAACCAGGCAAGCGACTGGCAGGGAGAGCAGACGGCGTTAACCCTCGCTGCGCCACACTGCCCGACCCTTCCCCAGGAGTGGCTGGGGGCGGGGCTGTTATCAACTGTGCTCTGGGCCACAGGAGCCTCTGGGCAGGAGCCACAGTGTGCCTGGGATCTTCTTCCTTGCTTCCTTCCCCCCTCCTTGGCTGCTTCCACGTGCTCTCCCTGTCTCCCTGTCTGCACCTCTCTGTGCCCCCAGGTGACAGCGGGTCTCCGCCACCCTGGCGAACAACACAACCTGCCCCTTTCTCTGCCGCCAGCCCGTTGGAAGCCCGAGCCCTCTCTCACCCCGGCCCCCAGGCCTCGCCGCCTTTGTGTCCTCGGGCAGCCTCCCCTTTCTTCTCTCCGCTCACCTCTCCCCAGCTCCGGGCCCGTGCTCAATCTCATTAGGGCTTCCTCCGACCACTGCCCACCCCCTCCCGCCCCCCGCGGCCTCTCCTGCTCCCTCCCCATCCATCTGTCTCCCCCAAGCCCTCCTCTTTGTGTCCACCCATCTGTCACCGCCAGCCCTGGGCCCACTCCCCCTGGCCACGCCCGCCTGCCCGACCGCCCGGCCTCTCTCCCCTCAGGCTCAGCTCCCTCGCAGGCTCCAGGGCTCCTTCCCTCCTTCAGCCCAACGATTGCCTACTGCCACTTGCCCTTCCCTCCTTTTTTCTTTTCCCAGATATCCTTTCAGCTCTGTTGTTCCTTCTTTCCCACCAGTTTCTCTAGCTCCTCCTCAGTTGATGGGGGAAGGAGGGGACTCTGGGGTCCCAGCCCCCAGCCCCTGAGCAGCCAGCCAGCCAGAGCCAGCGTGGGTAACATTTACTCACAGTTGCATCATCTCCTCAGGCCTCCTGAGATGCCCCCTCCACGTCCTCTCCGGATGGGGACAGAGGCTCCAGCTGCACCCTTCACCACAGCTATGTGCAAGCCCCTCTACCTTCTGAGTGTGGGACTCCGGAAGAAATCAAATCCCACCTGACCCTGACCTTCCAAGGCTCTCTGCTTCCCAAAGGTCACTTCAGCAACCCCCACCAAGCTTGTTTTGAGTTGGGGAGGCTGAGTTTCAGAATGGCATATTTACCACGCTATGCCACTACCCACAGTCATCTGTCCCCACGTTAGAGGGCGATCAGCCCCCCACACCCACCCCGCCCTCGCCGAGGCCTCCCTCACCCATGGGAGAACTTTCTAACCACCTTAGAAAGCTCTAAGCCAACCCTTCAAGCCATGCCCTGCCCTGAGGGGTTTACAATGAAAGGGAAAAGGGGAGAGAGGCACAGGGCAGGGCTGGGCCTCAGACGACAGCCTGGTCTGACTCCACAGATGAAAACACGGGGCCCAGAGAGGGGAGTGCCCTTTCCAAAGTCACACAGAGCATTGGAGCTACTCCAGAAAATCTGGTCCTGAGCCCTTCCCACAACTTCAAACTCCTCCCTATAAGCCTGCCCAGAGCAAACCTTCCATCCTCTGAACTCAGGTAGAGCCTGTTTATAGCACTGATTTTGCAGGGAGCAAATGCTGCCTGGCCTGGTGATTTATCCCATGTGCCATCGAGACTCTGGATCCCAGGTCTCTACGGGAAGGTGCCGTATCTCACACCCTTTTATGATGCTGGGACAGAGTGCCTTGCCCATTGTCAGGCTCAATAAATGTTTATTACCGTTGTAGCTGCCAGTGCAGATATAAGAAATGTCTCACACAACTCCAATATGCTGTGGAGCCTTCAGCAAGCCACGTCACTCCTCTGAGCTGCCCTTTCCCCATCTATCAAATGAGTTAGACCATAAACACAATTCCTAAGGTCTTATCATATATGGTCCCCGGAAGAAACAAAGTCCTTTTGAACAAGGTGGGACGTGGGTGCAGAACACCAGACTGGATGGGAACACCTCCTCCCAGGATGCGCCCCGGGAGCAGTGCCCCAGACGTGGGAAGCAGAAGAGTGAACCCTCGGCTCGGAGAAGCCGGGAAAGAGAGACCAGGCAACAGCAAAGCCTTCAGTCTCGTCTCCAGGGGCCAGGTGTCACAGAGGGGAGACAGGCCAGACTGGGTCCCGGAGCAGGGTGGTCAGTTATTCAACTGTGCACGTGTGCTGGCGGGAAGAGAAGGCACAGTGGGAACTAGCAGCGCGTAGGAGGGAGGGAGGGAGGGAAGCCCTGGGAGCACAGTGCGGGCAGGGGATGACAGATCTCAGAAGGTGCAGGGCTGAGCAAGGCCTTGGACCAAGAGAGAAGAGGGAGGCTAAGGAGTTAAGTCTGTGGCCTTACGATGCTGCTGGTTGGTCCTGTGTGGTTTCTGGGACACAGGGGGAGGCAGGGGAGGAGTCAGACTGTGGTCTCAGACAGGGGACCCCAGTGAGGGTCAAAGCCCCTTCCATGGAGCCTGGCCTCCCCACAAACCATGTTTTTTGGTTTTGTAAGATTTGGGGAGTGGAGGGAGGGTGGGGTAGGCATAATGTGGAAGGCAAAAGACAAGCTTTGCTGATTTCCTCCCTAGGTGGCGGGGAATAAAGGATGGAGAACGGAAAGCTGACATCCTGTATCCTTCTCTCCTGCCCACCCCGCCCCTTGATTCTTCCCAACCCTCTGCTTCTCTGTTCAGCCCCCTCACTGGTTCTCAGCCACTTCCCCACTTCCCCAAACTGCCAGCAGGATGAGGGAGCTTAGTGCTTTGTCCGCTGGGAGACCTGTTGGCCGAGGGAGGCGTGGAGTGGGCCCAGGCGATGGTGGCAGCTGTGCTCAGCTCCCGCCAGCACAGAGCAGCTTCTCCAGCTCAAACCGGGAGGGGTGTGGTGGAGGGAAAGCGGCAGGGTTTATTTCCCCCACATCCCCAAACCCCAAACAGCCCCCTGAGGGAACTTGGGAGAGAAACCTCGGGAAAAATCACCTCCTCTCAGCAGGATTTGCAAAGGTAAACAGTTCTATCAGGAAACTAAGAGGAGTGCTTAGGACTCTGAAACGGCCAGCGCTTCTCCATCTCTGCTGTCTCCATGCACGCTGGAGACAGGCTCTTGGCCAGCAGAGAGGGGAGCAGGCTGGCTTCAGGCGCCACTCCTGCAGGCTCGCTCCCACTCTCAGCTGATTCAGACCCTTCCCAGCAACATCCAACAGCTCTGCCACACTCCAGAATTCTGCCTGTGAGGACCCAGGGAATTCGAGTACCTCCCCAGCGCAGATTCTTTCTGCGCTGTAAAAGAGTGTAAAAGTACTCGTTTTGGTCTACAACATGCCCACTGACAGAGCCCAGACTGCTCAGCATGCCACCCAAGGTCTCTGTGACCTGCCCCAGCCTCACTGCCTGCAGTTTCTATGGCTCAGGCGCACTGAACCACCCACGGTTCTCCAACGGGACCCGCGCCTTTTCCCGGCTCTGTGCTTCCACACCCGCTGAGCTCTAACTCGCTGCCCAAGTGCCTCCTCCTCTCCGCAGCTTTCTAAATGCCACCACCACGGCCTTGAACCCCTCCATGTGCCGCCAGAGCACGGTGGAGAGGCTGTGATTTCTCCACTTAGTACACCTAGTTGTGAGTGTCTGTTTCTCCCTTCCCCCCAGATGTGAGTTACTCAAGGGTCAGGGCTGCGTGCTGTAGGACCTTCATCTCTGTACCCCAGCTTGGGTCTCAGATAGGGAAAGAAATGTCTGTCGAATGCAGGGTCGCAAGAAACGGTTTCCATCACTCTCACGAGAGGAAAACCAGGGGCCAGAAGGAACTCTTCTGCTGGAGTGTCTGCTATTTTTGACAGTCACACTCCTGGGGCCCTCTGGGAACTGAGAAGAGAGCACGGAGGTTGCAATTCTACATCTCTAATCTAGGGTCACTGAACAAAGGGGCTGGGGAAAAAAATAGGTAATGGTACGGGTTGTGTGGGGCAGTCTGTTTTAATGAAACTTGCTATTTATATATTTACATACACACACACATACAAAGGAAAAACAAAAACAAAAACAGATATTACAGCGTAATAAAAATTACAACTGAGTACTGTGGGCTGGAGGTGGGATACCCACCCGCAGCACACCCAGCCTGACGCGCCATCTAAGGGCCTGGAGACAGGACAGCTGGAGGGAGACAGAAGGCTCAGCCCGCAGATGGCCCTGTCCTCCTGAGGGCTTCCTTGTCATTTGCTCCTGGCATTCAACCCTTCACGTCCTTCCTGGTCAGGAAGGGAGCGGGGGTAGCAGGGAGCATGGATAGGAACAACGCAGGATGGGGAGAGAAAGGAGACGCTGAAGAGGGGAAAGTTAGGGCAGGGAGCTCTAAACCACCATGGGGCAGGAGTCAGAAGGAGCAGGAAGCTTCTATTTGTCATCCCAGGATCAGGCAGGGGCAAGGAATAAGGAAGAGCGAAGAGCAGACAGGAAAGGGGAGATGCGGGCGGTGGGTGACTCGATTATTTCTCACTGTCTCTTTTGGGCAGTTCCGCTTTATGTCAAAGTTAAGTCTGAGCCAGGCCCAGAGAGGTTCCATGACAAACTAGTGGTTGATGTCCCAGCGGGACAGATGATCTAGGAAGCGAACTGCAGAGCTGGCAGGAAAAGCTGGGGTCCTCTTCAGTAAGACACAGATCCTGGTTCCCGGGGAGTGATGAAAAGGACATCGGCTTTGGCATTGATGCAGTAGGTGACGATGAGAGAAAAGACGAGGATGCCGAAGCCCACTATCAGGGTGATAAACTGCAGGAGGGGGTGGGAGGGAAGGAGAAAGGTGTTCTCAGAACTCTGGGCAGCTGTGGCAGCTGCTTGGGACGCAGAGGCAGGGCGCTAGAATCCTGGAGCTGTCTCTAAGCACCAAGACCTGAACCATCGCAGGCAACATCTCCCAATCTGGGGGCTCAGCCTCCCCATTTGGAAGGAGGAGTAAAATACCTCTGTCCTTGCTTTTGCATTTTTGACTTAGATTTGAAGCATCCTGAAGGCAGGGCCATGGCTCTGATTCTCTGGTGGCCAAAAACATGACTTGTGATAGGTGCTCAGTAAGCGTTAGAGCAATGTTCTAGCTCTGGTAGGTGGGCATGCCGGCAGGAGTGGAGCTGGGGAAGGGCTCCACCCTGTCTCCTGGGGTCTCCATGCGTGCCCACGGCCAGGACAAGCACATACGCAAACTGTCCGTGAGGACGAGCTTCCTGACGGCACATGCTGGCTGGCCAGGGACAGGGGTGCAGCAGGGTTTGGGGGCAAACGAGAGCTGGCAGGGGTAAGAGACAGGAGGCAACAGAAAGATGTCCAAGAGACCTCTGCCACCCCAGCCTCCCCATCTCACCTCCAGCTCTCTGCTGGCTATCAGAAATATCCGGGCGCGGATGTCTTTCCAGCGGCTCTCGGTCCATGTCGAGTACTCGGTGGAGCCCCACTGCTTCAGCTCAAAGGCAGGGGACAGGGCCCTGGCCAGGCGTGCAGTGGAGCGCACACACCGGGGGAGCCGGTCCGTCTCATTGGCGTTCAGAGGGCCCTGAACCCAGGCATACTCGTATAGCTGCACAGAACACAGGTCCCAGCAAGGGGCTGATGCAGACCTCGCTCACTCTTCCCCTTTACCATCTGGCTAGTCCGTGCTGACCCAGGCTGCTGCCTCTCCAATGCTCGAGCTCAAAGGGCTGCATCCCTCCACCACTCTACCCCAATCCCTTGGGTCCAACCAAGCCTAGGAGATCCACCAACCTTCCCAAGGGAAGGTGGGTGGAGGGGGCCCTGGGGTCACTCTGATGTCCACTACCACTCACATCCTTGTCTTCAGTGGGGACGTGACTTGGGTCCTGGCACTGCTCCCGGGTAAGGTCGATCACCTTGCCGGTCAAGTTGGCCAAGGCGTACTGTACAACGTAAGTGGTGTTGGTGGGGCTGGAGACGGCGATGTAATGCTGAAGAGGCCCATCACCTGGGTGGAGACCACACGGAAAGGGGGGATTCAGTGGGTGGAAGGTGGGGGCGCAGATGGGCAGGGCCAGAGAGAGCCCAAGATTGGCAGCAGCCAGGTAAGAGAAAGTCAAGAGAAGTGAATCCAACAAATTTCAGGAGGAGGAGAGGCAAACGGGGGTCAAGAAAATAGGAAAAAGAAAGAAGTAAAGATTAAGTCAAAATGATGACTTTTTCTGTATCCCTTCCCTTGGTTAAGGACCCCACCCTATACCAGGTACTCACCCAAGTAGGGCCTTAGGTCTGGCCTGAGAATAGACTGGAACCACGAGTTGTTGGCTCTAACCAGGAACCCATAGAGCAGGCGGGTAACCTAGGATGGGGATAAGGAGGAGACTTGGAGCCCAAGGAAAGTTTTATTAGTGGAGATTTCAGTCATGGGGTAGGAGCCAGATTGGCCAGACACTGGGGTAGGGAAAATGGTGGCTGGTCACAAGACACGGATGAGGCCTGCTGGGGGAACACCCAGACCATCAGTGGTCCTCACCCGCACATCCAGGCCTGCTAAGTGCCAAGGTGTGGGAGACTAGGCGGGGACCAGGATAAAGGATGGGGTAGCCCACTGTGTCCCAGTGAAGTAGCTCAGTCATGTCCAACTCTTTGCAACCCCACGGACTGTGGCCCACCAGGCTCCTCCATCCATCGAATTTTCCAGGCAAGAGTACTGGAGTGGGGCGCCATTGCCTTCTCCAGGGGATCTTCCCGACCCGGGGATGGAACCTAGATGTCCTGCATTGCAGGCAGGCGCTTTACCATCTGAGCCCCCAGGGAAGCTCACTTGCTTCTGTGTAAACAGAGAGAAAGGAACAGGGGCCCACTCGCTCCTACCGTGTGGGGATCAGCCTCTATGGTGTCACTGAAGCTGGTTCCTCCTGCGAGCTGGTACAGTGCGCGCGCCAGCACCGTGGCCACATCTGCCAGAGCCTGTGGTAGGAGGAGAGGGGGCTGAGCGGCCCAGATCCCCTGACCGCCAACACTGACACATACGCCACGTGTGCTGTGTCCCCCACACTCCCACCCAGCCCGCGCTACCTTGGCCGTGTCTGTCACGAAGTTCAGGTCCTCCTCAGGACTCTGCCCTTCAGGGTAGGTCACGTTAATGTTCTCCGCGGTGTCGTAAACGCTTTGGTAATAGCTGCCAGGAAAGCCGGAATAAGCCTTGGCTGCACTCAGCCAGGGCCCTGCCCTTTCCTCCCTCCACTGTCCCTTCTGTAGGAACTCGGGGTCTCAGTTTTCCTCATCCAAGGATGAGGGAAGAGAGAAAATCAGGATTCCAGCCATATTGAAGAAGGAATAGAGAATGGGGAAGTAGGAGTGCAGGGGGGGAGTGCTTAAACACAAAGACTTGTGTGACCGACAAGACAGAAGAGGTAAATGAGGTCAAAATGCGGAACCTGCGCCTTCCTGGGAGAGCCTAAAACGTAAGCAACACTTCTGTGTCGTTTGGGTCAGAGATACAGGAGGGTGGCCAAGAGAACCCTACCATGCGTTATCAGAGCAATCGTAAGATCGTTTCAACGCACATTCATATTGAAGGTGGCTGGGAACAGGGTGATGAGCAGGCCTGTCCACAGATGTGTAACATGACTCAGGGTCAAACCACCTCAGTACTCCTTGGAGCCCCAAGGAGACAGAGCTCAGAAGAGGAGCTAGGAGGAGAGAGCTCCCAGCCTCTACCACCACTGAATAGCCTGCCCCACAAGGAATCAAGTCGATCACATGGTCAAGTCCACCGTGAATGATGAAGCACCTCTCACCACAAAGTAGTACAGAAGACAGGTTTGGAGGAGAGAGCTGATCTTACGCACTGGAACTGTTACCACCCTCAATAAATGAGAAGGTGCTACTGGGCAGAGGCTGGAGAACCAGAGCTTGGGCAATTTGACTCAGAAACACTTGGGGGCTTCCCTGGTGGCTCAGCGGTAAAGCATCTCCCTGCCATTGCAGGAGACGCGGACTTGACCCCTGGTCCAGGAAGATACCACGTACCATGGAGCAACTAAGCCCATGCCACACAACTGCTGAGCCTGTGCTCCAGAGCCCAGGAGGCCCAACTATCGAGGCCACATACCACAGCGACTGGAGCCCTTGAGCTCTCGAGCCCGTGTCCTACAACAGTGAGAAGCCCACGCACCGCAACTAGAGCAGTCCCCACTCACAACAACTAGAGACAAGCCCCTCTGCTGCAACTCGGGAAAAGCCCACACAGCAACAAAGACCCAGAACCACCAAAAAAAATAAAGTTAAAAAAAAAAAAAAAAAGAAACTCACTTGGCCTGTTGGAAGAAGGGAAGGGAGGCTGGGAGCCTAGCAACCCAGCCTGAGTAAAACCCCATTACCCTAGCCATCGAGTTAGGGGCAGTTTAGGGGTGTCAGGACTGGCAGAAAAGTGACTAGCCCAGCCTTGCCCCGTATCTCTGGAGCCCCCTCGGCTGTAGGAACATTTTTACACCCACACTGAACCACACGCAGTTACCACACAGTAAGAACACGTGACATTTCACAGTGTGAGTACCTTCTGTCACCCTCGGGCCAGCCCCAGGCAGGGGACAGCTCTATCTCCTCCCGACATGGGGAATGGGGAATGCCACAGAGTCCCCATCACCATGCCACTGTGCATTTGTAATGATGCCCTCTGCTGGCAGCCCTGGGGAACTCAGGCCCCTGGAGAGCTCGGACAGGTGGAACCACGGATGAGGAGTACTGAGCTACGAAGAGACTTGGGTGAGGACTGTTTTCTAAAACGAACATCGAGTCCAATGAGAAGATCATGCGAGATGAGAACAGGACACTGAGAAAAGGACACAGATCGCCCTGAGGTTCTGGCGAGGGTGGCATGGGGACGGGGCGAGCAGTGACTCCTCTTGACCCAGGGACACCGCCCCCCTGTGGACCTCAGACTGCAGGACAGAATCTCTTCAGGAATGAAGAGGCGGCGGGCTGGGCAACTCTTACAGGTTATGGAAGGAAGCAGAGTGGTCAGCAAGAACAACGCCAGAGATGTTTCGAGCTCGAAGAAATCGCTGCAGAGAAGATGGTGGCAGAGGCTGGGACTGGTTCAGCCTCCTGAGGACGACGGCAGGGACAGCAGCGCCACTCTTCTCCAGGGTGCTCAGGAGCGCCTCCACCTGGGAGAGGAGGGGCATTAGCTGGCGGGAGGCTGCGAGGGGAGGAAGCAGGAGGTCTCTCTCAGACCTGAAATGCTGCCCAACTTTCAAAGCAGCCCTAAATCCTCCTGGATCTAAATCCTGCAAGCCTTTTGGGATCAAGCCTCTCTGAGTTTTCCTGCAGCTTCTACTATCCTGTTTAAACCACCACACAAAGAAGAAAGAGATCTGTGGTTGACTTTTTTTCTTTTTCATATTTATAGGTAAACTCAACTGTCCTCAGGACATTGTCTTAGCTGATGTTTTACTTACTATTTACTGTGCAGAGCTGGAGGAGCAAAAAATAATACAAAACAATGCTGAGTGCCATACCAGTAGTCCACTCTAGGCTGTAAGAGGCAGGGGTGATACTGAAGCTGGGCTGGCAGGAAGAGGACCTCAGGGATAAAAGAGATCTATAGCTGTACTTTGAGGGAGGGAGGGTCTTGAACAGGAGTGAGGAAAGTGGAAAACAGTTTGGGTAGGGAGTCTGACACAGCCAAGAATCGGGCAGGGTAACCAGGATGGCCGGGTTCCTGGGTTAGCAGAAGAAAGGAGTCATCCACACCCTGTCCTAAGTGGGCAGTGATAGTTCGCTAGGTACCGAATGATCAGAGAACTACCCATCCCAGGGAATAGTGACAAGAGCTGAGCTCATGGTTTTCCTAGGGAACTGGAACAGGTGGGGAGTTGACCCTTTAGTCAACACCCAACCTAAGGTCCTGTCTCACACGCCCTGGAGGCTGGTGGGGATAAGGCCAGGGCAAGCCCATATTCTGAGCTGCTGAAAGAGGAAGTGAGGGGGGAAGAGATGCTCAGATTACCTGGTTTAGTACAGTTTCATTTTTCTGAGACATGGGGTCTGTGTGCATCCAAAGCTCTAGTGAGTTTCTTAAGGCCACCTGGAGGTGAGATGAAGGAGCAACGTTTAAAATGAGTCTCCCCTTCCGGCCCCTCCCTCCCATACCAGGGAGAAAGGAGTGGGAGCAGAAGTCAAGGGGAGAGGTGGCGGCACCTTCAGCAAGGACACAGGACCAGCTTAGGGAAAGCTTTGAGGAGAAAAGGAAGGGGGAGGATGCGTGCCACACACCTGTCCCAGCTCCACAAACGCGTCAATGTTCTCTAGCTGCACAGGGAACTTGCCATTCTCCATGTCGTAGACCATCCTCGAGCTGCCGATGTAGTCAAAAATTTCCTGAGGGGTGCAGACGGGTGGGAAAGGGAGCAGAGACCCCAAAGCGTGAGGGCAGCCTCAGTGACTCGGGGCCAGGTCCTCAGAGCTCGAGGCACAAAGGCTGCTACTGTCTGCGTTCTCTCAGCTGCTGGCCAGCCGAGCCACACGACTCTGCCCTCCTCCCTCCCCGCCTCCCCACTGCGGTGAGGCCTCGTAAGTACGTGTCAGAGGACTTCCGGAGCCCAGACACGGGGAGAGCCGACAGTTGTGTAGGCCCTAGGCGGACATCAGCTGTCATGTGCCGGCCTCTTGCTTCTCCCCTCGCCTCCAACTCAGCCACAGTTGCTGGTTCCCCTACTCCTCGGCCAGCCTGTGGTGGCGGTGGGGAAAGGCGGGAGCCTCAGGGCTCCCGGGTGAAGGTGGCAGGGGAAGGGGCCACAGAATACAATAAACAGACTGTATCAGTCGGGGAGTGAGGGAGTCGGCAGTTTAGCAATTCTGGGTCAGGGTGCAAACGCTTCCTGCGATGAGGGAGCCTGAAGGCGAGACACATGTAGACTTTCCAGACGCTGAATAACGACCAGGCCAAGTGCTGAGATCTTCCCCAAACCACAGCCACTCCCACCTTTACCACCTGCTTCTTCCCGCCGTCCCACCCCAGCCAAGGAGCCCTCACCCCTTGGAAGAAGACAAACATGACATTGCGGGGCAGGTTGGTCACATCAGGTGCCTTCTGCAGAGCTTCGGCTGCAGCCAGCTGCGTGACGAAGGAGGCGACGGCGCTTTCAGCCCCTGGGGCCACATTCCAGAAAAAAGAACGACTGTCCAGCTGGGTACCGCAGACAAGGCAGAGGGGGTACACTTTGAAACTGGAAATTTGGGCCAGACCCCAGTCCCCCCCTTCCCCTGTTCTGGCCAAGAAAACATTCATATTCTGGGGCAATGGCTAGATGCCCACAGTCCAGATCCTGCTCCATCTGAGGCTCCCCAGTGTAGCGACTTAAGACCCCCGATAAGCCTGTCCTTGCTGTGCCCGTCCCGCCCACCCTGATCGGGCCAACACTCACTCGGGTGGCAGCCACCACAACCCTGTCGTCCGGCTCCAGTGTCCCAGATACATTTATAGGCTTCAGCATGCTCCACACGTTGTAGTCGGACAGGGGGTCACAGACGATCTCTGAACAGGACACAGCGAGAGAGCAACAGGAGTGAGGGGAGAGTGGCTGTGGAGAGGGCCTCTGACCTGAGCCCCCAGACTCTGCGAGCCATTGCTCTGGCTCCGCTCCTCCACGCTGGTTTCTCTGCCGCTGGAGACAAGCCACCTCGATTTGTGTGGAACCGTTCCCGCTTCTTCTACCCGGCGCTCTCTGCTGGGGCCCACCCTGCTCCTGCAGTGGTCTCAGCCATGCTTACCGGCCTGGCCCCTTCCGCCCACCTCGGGCAGCCAGCTCCCCCCCGACGTGTCCCACCTGGGTGGACGCTCCCACCCATCCCAGGCAGCCAGCTCTCCGCGGACATGTCCCACCTGGGTGGACGCTCCCGCCCACCCCGGGCAGCCAGCTCCCCCCTCTGACATGTCCCACCTGGGCTGACGCTCCCGCCCACCCCGGGCAGCCAGCTCCCCCCTCTGACATGTCCCACCTGGGCTGACGCTCCCACCCACCCCGGGCAGCCAGCTCGCCCGGACGTGTCCCACCTGGGTTGATGCTGAATGAGCTCTGGATGAAGCTGCGCCGCATGCAGGTGACGGTGCTGATGACGGCGTGCATGTGTGAGAAGAGCTGCATGGCGCACAGCGGGAAGGCCGGCGCTGAGCCGTTCTGACCCAGGTTGTGATCTCGGTAGCACTACGAGGGGAGGAGGACCCCGGTGAGGCCGGAGCTGTAGTGTCCCTCCCACACCCCCCAAAAGGAGGAGGGCCCGGCTCCATCCTTCAGCCGCTCCCACATCTGTCTGAGCCACAGGGCTGTACCCGGTCTGGTACAAACACAGGCACTATAAGGTCAGAGAGAAAAAGTCACCAACAGGTGCCAAGGGTCACAGACTCAACGACTTAGCTGGGGCTGATGAAATCACCCTACACCAAACGGCCTGGCTCAATGCAGAGCTTCAGTCACTGTTTCTACTGTAATTTGCTGTAAAGAGCACCAAACTGGGAGATGAAAAAGCAAATTCAAGACAGCCTGGACATCAACTCACCATGAAACTTTGCACAAACCTCTTAACTGCTCTGTGTATCAAAATTAGAGAATATTAGCTTAGAATTAGGGAACACTAGAGCAAAAAAGAACTTCAGAAATTACTAAGCTGAATCTCTCAATTCCTAGTCCAATGCTCTTCCTTACCATACAAAGTGTTCTTAATCACGGCTCTACAGCTTATCTCATATTAAACATTCTTTATGCTTCCTTCTAGTCTAAAAGCCTTTAATGTTACACTTTAAGGCAAAAGAGAAATAGGAGAAGGGAATATGAAAAAAATAAACCTCTTGGCTCTTCTTGGAGCAACGGCCTTTCAGAGGGTATCCTGGGACAATGAGGCTCCCTCCAAACAGGAGGAGAGCCTAAAAAATAATTCTAAGTAAGAAGTGCTAAGGGCTGGCAGAGTCATTACCTGCTTAATGACATTAGTTTCATTTTCATCTTCAAGAAGAAAAATGGGGAAACTGAAGTCTTCATAAGCCAAGCCGTCGCCCACCTTGTTCCACTGAAAGGCTCTGCAGTGAGCAAACTGTGACCCGTAAGAG
Source organism: Dama dama (assembly GCF_033118175.1). Lineage (NCBI taxonomy): Eukaryota > Metazoa > Chordata > Mammalia > Artiodactyla > Cervidae > Dama > Dama dama. Next base: position 10,995,738 of record NC_083700.1, read on the forward strand.
TTGGAGTAAACACCTGAAAGGGAGGACAGGGGACAGGATGCTGGGACACTGAGCACAGAGAAACCAGGTAAGGGAGAGGGCTGGGAGATCCCAGGGCGGGCAGAAGAGCTCCAGAGGAGGGAGAGGCGCAAAAAGCAACAAGCACCACCTTCTCATCATCTAAGGTGAAACACACACTGGCAGCAGGGAGCCCTGGGCTAGCCAGCTGGGGATGTGAACACGTGACAGAAAGGGAGAATGGAAGGTAAACAGGATGGGGGAGCAGGAGGCAGGAGAGATGGGTGGCAAAGACAAAGAAATCGGTTCGGGAGGCAGTTGCTCACAGTATACACAAACACGTACTCCTTCACAACCCCCACCCCCCAGAGAACGAAGCGATGATGAGCTCTGGGTGACAGCAGTCTCCCCTGACCCACTGGGGCTCTTACCAAACCCATCATTGGGGCATTGCACGCTGGGAGACAAGCCTGAGGCAGGACTGGGCTTGGCTAAAGAGACTGCAAGACCAGCAATCCGGCCGGATCTCCCCTTCAGCTTCTCCATCACATCCCTGGAATGGGGCGACAATGCCATGAACGAAGGCAGGGAGATTATCAGGCAGCCTGACAACCTGCCCTCTAGGGTGGAAACAAATGCGGAATTAGGGGAATCACCACTGCTGACTCATTTCTTGTCTTTTCGGTCTTTTAGCTTCTGAATGAGAACTATGACCTAATCTGAGCTCAAGGCTTCATCTCATCTACCCTATCTGTACATCCCTTTCCTTCCTGGGGTCCTTACGCACCTACAGTTCTACTTACAAGGTCACCGAGATTGCTTCTGATGGCACATCTCTTGTTCTGAGGACCAACCCACCCCATGACGGGACCGGGGCAGCCAAGGGAAGTTTACACTCACAAGCTGAAAGACTGTTCACTGACTCTCCCCTGCTCTGGATGCATTTCCCCAGCAGGAACACCGAGTTCTTACCTGGTAAAGAGTGTGCCCTCTAGCAGAACCACGTAAGGGGGGTTAGGGCCGTCAGTCAACACCCACTGCAGGTCCTCTTTCTTCTCTACTACATGGATAACCCCTGTGTCCCCACTAATGGAAGCTGCCAGGACAGAATGAGTCAAATTAAAGCATCTACAGCTAACAGTTCTGATCTTGCCTCACTGATTCTGCAGATTATTCACCACCACCACCACCCCGCCACCCAACTTTCAAAATGTCAGAAGACATTGGGTTAATGCAGCCAACTCTAGAGTGAAACTGAAGGGCAAAACTGCCCTGGTTCCATCTGAAGATCACTAGGAAGGAACGGAGGACAAAAGAGCTCAGGAGTCTTATTACAGGCCTTGCTTGTTAAAATGTCAGAAAGGCTCTGTGATCTTCATTTTCTTGTCCTCTTCCCTCAACATCACTTAGGCTTATATACGAGATTCTGTAGCAGTAGACACCAATGTGTCTTACATGTGTGCTTTCTCCAAGAAATGGCAGGCTCTAGATGTCCAGCCTGGAGTTCCTGCACTAAATCTTCCTTTGTGCAGATTTCCGTGCCTTCATAGCCTCCATGGCTCTCCATTCCTCTGCCCTATTTGGGAAAGACTTCACTTGCTTTTGGCCAGCTTTGGGTAAAGTTAAATCAAGAGGTTCAAGGAGTTCCGTAGAACAGAACTTCCCAAATGATGGTCCTCAAAGAGATTAGATGTGCTGATATTAAGTCCTCTCATTTCTGGGGACCAAGCATTTCCAAAGACCTTAGGCCGTTCACCCCAGGCCAGGAGCAGACACATGTATTACCCCAGGATGCTTCATGGATAACTTGGAAGTATCTCATACTATAGGGAAAGAGTTAAAGAAAAGAAGGAAAGCAAAGAAAGCTATAGATTACCCCTTTTGAGCACTTTTAAAAGGGCCCAACAGAAACAGAGCATTAGAAACAGAAGATCAAACCGAGGTCTTTTACTCCAAAGAGTAAAAGATAGACAGATATGAAGTAAGATTTAGAAATAAGTAGGCTGAAAAGGAAACAAGAGCCTAATGAGGAAGTGGCCAGAGACTGGCCCCTCCCCCTTGCCTCTCCATATTGGCTCCAGGCTTTATCGCCACAGGCTACTGCTTTGCTTCCCACAGGGCCACTCCAAGGACATGCAGCAGAATGACTAAGTCCCAGAGGGGATGTTGTAGAGCTCAACTTCAGGAGGATAGGAGCCTAGTTTCTGCACTAAAGTGGAGTTCCGCCAAGACCAGCAGTAGCCTGATCCGACTCCACACTGGACCTGGCTCCCTTCTCCTCACAAGCCTGGTTTAAGAACGAGGTCCAACAAAAACTTTATTTGGAACTGTCTGGAACCAGTTAATCCACTCCCAGTACTTGCTGTAACAAGGACATGGATAATTAACACAGGATATAGCTAGGGGATGGGTGGGTAGAAAAACAGTAATTGCCACTTTGAGCAAGTCCTTCACTTCCCAGTGTCTAGTTTTCTCCAACCAAACGAGAAGGTTTCAGACCATTACCAAGTACTGCTGAGACGGCACTTCACATCATCAATAAACATCTATTAAAGGTGTTCTGACTTCCAGCTTTGTGCACTTATATTCTAACCATTTTTACAGGCATGAACAGATTCAGAGGGAACCAATTTGATGAAGAAGCCAAGATCTGACTCTAAGTTTCCTGCTTCCCTGTAAAAAACTACATTCTACCAAAGCTACTATCCAACAAACAAAATCTGAAGACAACAGGTTAAGCAGCAAGGAACTGGAGAATTCAGCCTTTTGATCACAGCTTTTTTCCCTCATAGTTTTATAACATGTTGACAAGGGACACATTTACAAAACATAAAGACAAATTTAAAAGCTTTATTATTTCCTCTTGCAACTATCTGGCTTTCTCAATGTCTTCTTCTTCAAAGAGTTCACTGCCTTACAGAAGCTCATTTTGGTTCCAAAAAAAGAGCATTCAGGATGCAGGTGATGACTGGACTTCACAGAGTGTGAGGCTTTTTCTCCTAAGAAAGAGTATAGCTTTCTACCTAACTTACTGGGTGTTTAAGAGTCCTAAATTAGAATTTAGACCACCAGATCCAAGCTTCATCACTGACCAGCAGGACAATCTTGGAAGTTACTCACTTCTCTAGGTCTCTGTTTCATATTGGTAAGATGGGGGGTAATAACAGGGGCTACTTCATGAGGTTGTTGTGATGGTTAAATCAGATGCACATATAAGAAGTTTAGTATGTAGTATTTCCTCAATGTTTGTTCTTATTAATTATTACCTCGCCTGGTTTGACAAATGGTTCTCTATCACCTACTACCCTCATCACCTAGTTTGTGTTGAGGTTCCCCAGCAAGACTTCAATCATTACACCCAGGGCACAGACTGAAATGTCAACGGCCACGAACACAGTTCCCAATCTCAACTCACACTGGCAGCCAATCTGATGGGTAGCATTAAGCAGACGGACACAGGGAGCTGTTTTATTTAAGGGGATGTAGATCTTCCTCTCCACTGAGTTTCCTTCGCACAAACCTGATCAGAAGATAAAACATGTAAGAAGAAATTGGAAGACATTGGTACTAGCCTCTGTCATACCACAACTTTGTTGAATGGTTTGGGGTATATCATACTATCCGAAATGGGACTGATGTCTACCGTTCTCACTCCCCGGGAACATTACTGGAACAAATAAAAGCACTCAGCTATGTACCACAGAGGGTTGCTACAAATCATAAAGTAACTGACATTGAAGCTTAAAGGGAAAACACTTGATTCATCAAAGCAAAGGCGTTTAACATTAGATGTACCTGCTTCTGGTTGCATACTCAACCACACTTCCATTTTTCTACTCTGTATATACATCACTAATTAGTTAATATGTGCCAGTTAAGAATTAGGTGCCAGTTAAATTAGGTGCCAGTCTAAGAATATAGATTACAACAACAACAAAAGTCTCCCTGAGACATTTTTTCCAGGAATCTGAACAGAACTGGCAGAAAACTTATGCCACATACGCTGTCAGTTAATCTAATATCAGTAAGTAATTTGTGTGTGCCCACAGTGAGGGGCAGCTAGATTTTCCTTTGTTGCTAAGCCCAGTGCCACTCTTCTGTGACCCTATGGACTGAAGTCCCCCAGGCTCCTCTGTCCATGGGCTTTCCTAGGCAAGAATACTGGAGTGGGTTGCCGTTTCCTTCCCCAGGGGATCTTTACTGACCCAGGGATCTAATCAGCATCTCCTGCATTAGCAGGTGGATTCATCACCACTGAGCCACCAGGGAAGCCCAGTTTCTCCTTTGGAGATCTTTAAAACAAACAATCTCAATTTGGGGGAAGGTATCATCATGTCTATAAACAGGAATGTTTGCATTCTAGGGCCTCATATACCAGAAAGTAAAGGCGTGTAGGCAAACACCTGTGCGCATTATAAATGCCTAAAGTTCCTTGAGTCATTATTTCACGGCATAAACAGTTAAGAGAACTAATAGCTTACCTTAGTCTCACTTTATTAATGGGACAAACCCAGGTGAAGCACAGGGACGCGTGTTTGCGGTGGAATCAACCGAGAAAGAAATAAGGCATCTACCTTGCTTAGCGCCGCAATGCACCCACAGAACCAGGCGCTTTCATCTTAAAAGTCTAAACGCATTGGGAAGAAAGCTGAACTCTTAACACTTGTCCTTTCTGATTTTCAGTGGGGTGGCTGGGCCGTGGGGGAAACGAGGTATCCGGACAAAGTGGGAGAGAGTTGAGCTGTAAGTTCAACAAGAGGCCTGGAAGAGGAAATCGGGAGACTCGACCTGCCGCGGGGGAGGAGAAGGGACCTTCAGGTCCAGGCAAAGGGGGAACTTCTGTCGTAGGAACGAAAAAGAGAGGATTTACAGGGTAGGGGGACAGAGGGGCTGCGGGGACCAGATGGGAGACGGCAGCTCTCGCGGCTGGGCAGATCCGGAGGGTTCTCCTTACAGACTGGAGCTCACGGGCAGGGGAGGCCTCACCTGCCAGTAGAACGCAGAAAGACAGAAGGCGAAGAAGACTCCTACTTCCCGGGTCGACCACAGAGCCGCCCCCAGCGGTGGCCATCTTGCCTCTCAGCTGAGCGGAAGCCTCAATTCCCACCTTCTCCGGCAGTGGCCCCTCTAGGCCAACCCTGGCTCCGTCTCTATGGCCCGGAGCTCCTGGGGCCGGAAGTTCGTTTCCGTGGAACTTCCGGGAGTCGAGGCGGAGGGACGCTGACGTGGAGGCAACCGTAGGCCGGCAGGGAGTGTCAGGACTCCGGTTAACAGCTCGGAGCCGGAGACCTGAAGGATGCTAACCAAATTTGAGACCAAGAGTGCGCGGGTCAAAGGTAATGGAGATTAGAAAAGGGAGCTCGGAGGCTGGATGTCAGGGGCAGCCCTGTCACTGGGGAAGAAAGAGGGAGGATTTAACGGGCTGAATTGGGCCCACCGTACGAACCTAGAGGAACCTGAGACAGAGGGAGGCCTTTAGGGCTGGCGGGCGATTCACCTGCAGTCCTGTCGCCTTTGGTGTGCCCTTGGGATTTGATTTAATTGTAGTGGTTAACGCACCGCAGGAGGTTCGTTTGGCTTGCCCCCTGTTTCTTTCTCCTCCCCTCTCCTGGGTCCTGTACGCGACTTTTATTCTGACCTGTTGGCTTTTTGATGACTGTGTTGTAGGGAGTGGCCCAGGGAATTGAGTCTGGACCTCTGCTATTCGTATCCAAGTCTAGTTTTTTCGGAAATGAGCAGTGGCCACCCCTCTTAAAGGAGGCCTTCGGCTGCACCGTACTAAAATCCGGTGCCTCTTTTGCGAAACAGGACATTGTTAAATCTGAGTTTGCAAAGGTTGCCAGATAAAATAGAGAACACCTAATTAGATTTGGGTGCTGATGCTGGGAAAGATTGAAGGCAGGGGGAGAAGGGGACGACAGAGGATGAGATTGTTGGGTGGCATCACCGACAGGATGGACATGAGTTTGAGTAAGCTCCGGGAGTTGGTGATGGACAGGGAAGCCTGGTGTGCTTCAGTCAGTGGAGTCGCAAAGAGTTGGACACTAGTGAGCAACTGAACTGAATTGGATTTGAATTTCAGATAAAAAGCAAGTAACGTTTTAGTATTGCTGGTTGTTTATCTGAAATTTAAATTTGGACATCTTTTATTTTTATTTCCTGAATATGACAGCTCTAAAACTTGTGCATCACTGAATGTAGGTGAATTGCAAACAACTGATAATGCAGGAGTAATCTCTTAGAATGTTAGAATGGCAGAGGCAGAGATTTGGGGAGAAGATTTGTACCTTGACTATTTACTAATATTAAAAAAAAAAGATGCAGTATAGCAAAGTGGTTAGAAACTTGCTATTTTGAGTCATATGGGCTTACTTTGGAATTCTGAAACATTGAGTAATGAACTGCAGGACTTTGGGCAACTTAACATTTCTATTTCCTTGCTGGGCTGGAGGAAGCACAAGCTGGAATCAAGATTGCTGGGAGAAATATCAATAACCTCAGATATGCAGATGACACCACCCTTATGGCAGAAAGTGAAGAACTAAAGAGCCTCTTGATGAAAGTGAAAGAGGAGAGTGAAAAAGTTGGCTTAAAGCTCAACATTCAGAAAACTAATATCATGGCATCTGGTCCCATCACTTCATGGCAAATAGATGGGGAAACAGTGGCTGATTTTATTTTTCTGGGCTCCAAAATCACTGCAGATGGTGACTGCAGCCATGAAATTAAAAGACGCTTACTCTTTGGAAGGAAAGTTATGACCAACCTAGACAGCATATTAAAAAGCAGAGTCATTATTATTGCCAACAAAGTTCCGTCTAGTCAAGGCTATGGTTTTTCCAGTGGTCATGTATGGATGTGAGATTTAGACTATAAAGAAAGCTGAGCACCGAAGAATTGATGCTTTTGAACTGTGGTGTTGGAGAAGACTCTTGAGAGTCCCTTGGACTGCAAGGAGATCCAACCAGTCATCCTAAAGGAGATCAGTCCTGGGTGTTCATTGGAAGGACTGATGCTGAAGCTGAAATTCCAATACTTTGGCCACCTGATGTGAAGAGCTGACTCATTGGAAAAGACCCTGATGCTGGGAGGGATTGGGGGCAGGAGGAGAAGGGAACGACAGAGGATGAGATGGTTGGGTGGCATCATCAACTCGATGGACATGGGTTTGGGTGAACTCCAGGAGTTGGTGATGGACAGGGAGGCCTGGCGTGCTGCGGTTCATGAGTTCTCAAAGAGTTGGACACAACTGAGCGAATGAACTGAAGTGAATATGTGAATAATTAACATTCTTTTTTAGAGATAATTAAAATGAGAAAGTATATAAAAGATGACTGGCGTAGACTCAATAGCTCAAAAACTGGAGGCCATTATTAATGTGAGAATAGATTTTGAGAAGTTTCTATGTCTCTTGGGAATCTTGATCATAAGGAAGAGTGCCATTAAGAATTCCTGGATGGCTGAAATGTGTCTTTATAATCCTGGAGCTTTGTTTTCTGCTCCTAATTTCCTTATCAGGCATAGGGAAGAAAATTGGCCAGGGAGGGGATATCAAAATATTTGAGAGTTAATATCTATTAATGAATGTTCTTGTATATAATGGGAATGAGGGTGGGGAATGAGCAACCTAATGGAAAATGGACAGCTTAGAAGAAGAAATAAAAATGTTAAATAAATAAATCAAAATACTCTTTACCTCACTAGTAATGAAAGAAGTGGTGTTAGAGTACTAAAACAAACAAAACAACAAATAACTGATACCATCCTATTCTCAGTACCTTCAGAAACTTGGTGAGACTGTATATTGATACAGTCTTTTTGCAATCAAATAGTATCTTCCAAAATGTTAAATGCACATACCTATTCCCGAACAAATCTCATTTCCAGTCTTTAGTGTAAATCAGTAATAATACAAACAGACTGGATTATGTGTGGAAGCATCTTCATTGGATCATGTTTTCTGGTAGATAAAAGGGGGAAAAACTTAAATGCCCATTAGTAGAATAGTTTAAAAAGTGGCGTATTTGTACATTGCAGTCATTAAAAAAGAAAGGCTAAGTCTAGATGTACTTAAAGTGTTATGAGATACATTATATGTAGTTAAGTGAGAAAACAAGTTTGTAGAATATTATAATGTTATATCCATTTTCATAAAACAATATGGATTGCATTAAAAACCTGAAAGTATACTCTCCAAACTACTGCGGACTCCCATTCCCAGTCATAATGGAATAACAGAGACCAGGTTTATCTTCCCACCTTAAATAGCTGCACAACTGAACAAAACATATGAAACAAAGGTTTTCAGACATTGGAAAACAGGCAGTGGGTATTGCTTTAATAGTGATGTCAGATTAGACCTAGGCTAAAAGCTGCTGTGGACCCATCCAAAACTTAAAAAGCAAGCCTCTAAAGGATCAACTAATTTGAAGTAACTGCATCCTAAACCAGAGCCCAGCAGTATTTAAGGAAATATAATAAAAAATCCAACACATGATACCATAAAAGTCACGATGTGTGGCATCCAGTGAATAAATATATGAATCCAGTTTTTACCTAGCTGTCCCATTTTCTTATCACAGTTGGCAGGAGGTAACATTGTGGGGCTTACTTTGCTCATTGGATCATTGTCTTTTTTTTTTTTATCCAGGACTCAGCTTTCACCCCAAAAGACCCTGGATCCTGACCAGTTTACACAATGGCGTCATCCAGTTATGGGACTATCGGATGTGTACCCTCATTGACAAGTTTGACGAACATGATGGTAAGATAACAGTTTCTAGGAAGAAGCTAAAAGAAATATAAGTATTGTCTTCTGGAGTAGTTTAAGGTTTCTTTAGGATTAAAGAACATGGGAGGGATAGAACTGGAAAATTCTGAATAAGAATCACCTTGGAGACTCGGAGCATAACTGTCTTTTTAACATGTTTTGCCTGCTTTCTTCCCTAGGTCCAGTACGAGGCATTGACTTCCATAAGCAGCAGCCACTGTTTGTCTCTGGAGGAGACGACTATAAGATTAAGGTATAATGGGTCTATCATGACTGGGAGTAAAGGACAGGCAATGTGAAGTTTGGGAATCACAGAAGGGACTAAAAAGTCAGATGTCTCATTTGTTTAGAGCTCAGGCTTTTGACATTATCCAGAGCACTTATCCAGTGAACATTTATTGAATGTTTACTATGTTGCAGATGCTGTTTTTTTATTTTTAGAATTCAAAAGTAAATAAGAAATGGTCTCTGTTCTCAAGGAGCTTTTATTCTAATGGAGGAGTTAAATATATACCCTAATAATAGCATGTACAGGTTAGTGAATGTACCGTAGATAGATAAAATGAAATGGGTAAGGACAGTCTAGGTACAAGAGCAAAAAGCATGACATAGCTGGGTACATTTGAGAAACTATGATTAGTTTTGGATAGAATCTGGAAGAAAGGTGAGAGGAGCAGAAGATGAGAAGGGCTGGGTGATGGAGTACGTCTCTGTAGTACTCAGAAGTTTGGATGTTATCATACAAATAACGAGGAACCATTAAAGGAGTTTACTCAGAGGAGTGATACTAGCTTGACGTTTATTTATTTACTTATTTGGCTGTGCTGGGCCTTCGTTGCTCTGCAGGCTCTTCTCTCGTGTGTGAGTCGGGGCTGCTCTCGAGTTGCTCCGTGCAGGCTTCTCATTGTGATTTCTTCTCTGGTTGTGGAGTGCAGGCTCCAGAGTGCACGGGCTCAGGAGCTGCGCGTGAGCACAGGCTTAGTTCCTGCGTGGCACGTGGGCTCTTCCCGGACCAGGAATCAACCTGTGTCTCCTGTATCGGCAGGCCGTTTCTTCACCACTGAGTCACCAGAGAAGCCCCCAGATTCACTTTTTAAAAAAAAAAAAAAGGTTACTTAAATGGCAATATAGAGAAAAGGTTGGATGACTTGGGCAAGACTGGAGGCAGATCCTAGTTAGGAGACCATTACAAAAGTCCACGTGGGTAATGAACAGAGCATGAGCTTCGGCAGTAACATTAAAAATGGAGAGGAGATGATGTATCCAACCGCACCAGAAAAATTTACTTCATGAAAAAAATAATCTTTTTCAGAAGCTACCTAAGGAAGCTATAAATTATACAGTAGGACTTACATGACAGGCATGAAGAGTGACAGCTGCCTGTAGAGAAAATGTGCATTAGAATGATAGGAAGGACAGCTCTCTTCCTAGATTTTAGGCACTGATCCTGGGGGCAGGCAGTGGAAGCTTGGACCACCTGATGGGCCTCAGAAGCTCCTCAGGCTGTCCCTCCCTGGTCATATTTCTAGTAAAGTGATGACCATTGAGTATTAAGAATGGTTAACTTGGGTTCTTCATGATCTGTTTAAGACAAACACTGAGTGACATTTAAGAAAACAATTTTTTCCCAAAGTCATTAGTACTTTTGAAAATGGATTAATTTGCATTTACTTGCAGTGTTCAGATCAGTAGAGCAAATCAGTTGATTAATGGTTGATTAATGGTTGTCTGGAGTTTGAGGGGATTGGGAGAAAATGAGGAATGACTCCTAATGGGTATAGTTTTCATTTGATGGTAATGAAATGTTCTAAAATTGATTGTGCTCATGGTTAAATAACTATGTATTAAGAACTACTGAATTCTAGAATGGGTGAATTATATGGGATTTGAATTATATCTGAAAGATGTTATTTAGTTAATTGATGGGTATGTAGTGCTATCATGCTGGGATTTATATTACTCTGATGAAAGTAGGATCATCTTGAAAAGTCATGTTTGTGGACCATCATATTTTTTGCTACACCCAGATAAATGTAGCATTAGTATAATCCTGATTTACAAAGAGTAAGACAGGAATCACAAATGGCCAGAGTCTAAAAACCCTATAGGTCTTTCAGAATTCATAGTTCTGGAACTTGATAGAGGCCTGTAAAGGAATCAAGATGATTTGAAGCAAGAAATAATGAATGAAAGTTTAAAAAACTGAACTCTATAAGGGGGAAAAAGCTAGTTACACAATAGTATTTATGGTATGATCTAATTTTTGTTTGAAAGTCAAACTCCACTGTATACATGTGTATTTATTTATAGATGACTCAACAGATGAATGTGAGTATATTCTAATATTTTCACTTTTTGTGTTATTTATCTTTTCTCATTTCTGCTGCACATACCTTTTGTGCACCTACTAAGTGTTAACTGCTACATTAAATGCTGGGGGTATAGTGTTGAGCATGATGGACAAGGACCCTGCCTTTAGGGAGCTTACATTCTTGTTTGGAAATGCTGGATTTGGGGTTATTCAAATTTGTTACAGGAAATGGATCACTTGTGATTTATGAAAGAAAACAATTTTTAAGTAAAAATAGGAAAAAATAGTAACAGGCTGGCCTGGATAGATTATAAACAAGCATTAAATTTTATAGAAGGGAAAAAGGCATCTGTCTCTTTTTATACTTTTGGGAGTTTTTCTGGATAGGAAGTGTGAGCTATCTTACGTTTATGGTCTTGGTTTCAGCGTCTTTCTCAGTTGTGTCCATCGATGCCTGATACTTTGGTAGCTGGCTTAACTTCTTATCTAAATATAATATTTTTCTGCGTAGCTCAGCATATCTGAGCAATGTTGTATTTTCCATAGTGTTGAGTTAAAGTAATTTGCATGATAGATGAGTACAGACCATGAATGTATGGGCATCTTTTGCCACCAAGCCTAACAAAAGATGATGCTATATGTTCTATTATTGTTTCCTTTGAAGTCATATCCGTCCTACTTTTTTTACCCACAATTAAGGTGATAGGTAAGCACCAAGTAAGGGGTCTATATTCAAGGTAAGAACACAATTATTCAGTAGAAGAGTTTCAAGCTGAGCCTTAGATAAACATTTTGTCTTATTAAATAGACGTGATTTCTTCCCAGAAAAAAAGAAAAGCCTTTCCGTCATTTTCTTTCAGGTTTCACTAGCCTTGCTTTTCCCGCTCCCCACATGTGTGTAGCTACTTACATTTTCATTCATAGTCTTTTCCCCTCCAGCCTTAAACAAGGTTCCCTGTCAAGAGTTCTACCTATTTAAAGATGCCAAAATATAAATCCCAGCTTGTTTATCGAGAAACCTGCGCATTATAGAGGCTCACAACTTTATGTCTTTACTCCTTTAGTTGAATTTCTCTCTTTGCAGGTGTGGAATTACAAGCTTCGGCGCTGTCTCTTCACGTTGCTTGGGCACTTAGACTACATCCGCACTACGTTTTTTCATCATGTAAGTAACTGTTGTGGCTCTAGTTTTAGAGCATTCTGCAGTTTCCCTGTAGGAACCTTCTCCATGCTCCTGAAGAATCCATGCTTTTGATAACAGAACCACGTTATTGATTCTTCTCGGATCTGTGGCGTGTTGGCCCCTCTGCTTTGTTTCCTTCTGTGAGAGGAAGCACTCAGGGTTATATTTGAATTTAATTGGATTCAGTGGCCTTTATGAGGAAGACATTGATTCTCTGTAGGGAAAAGCAGAGATTTGATTTTAAATTTGCTGAACTGGCAAACAGAAGTTTGCAGGCTAATCACATGTGGGGTGTTACTAAGTAGGTGTTTCTTGGAGGAATGTCAAGATAAGATGCCATTTTGATGCTGCCTAATGTTTTGAAGCATTGACAATCATATGCTTTTATCCTAGGATTTTAGGGTCTGGTAGAGGCTGTTCCCTTAGCCAAGCTTACTACCTTTTTTGATTTGTTAGGTTTCATAGTAGACAGATACTGAGTTAAAGATTAAGACTCCCAGCCTCTTATTCTCTTCCCATCCTGACTGGATTTCTCTATAATTATTAATATATGCTATTAGAATTAACTTGTACTATTCCTTGACTCTTAGTAAACTTAAGTCTCTTGAATTAAGTAAGAAAGAGTATGACAAAATGAACAATAAATTCTGGGCTAATTATTCTCTATTTCCTTTTTTAAAGTTAAAAAGAATTAGGGTAGAATAGGAGAAGATGAATGTGAAACTTATAGCTGAAATAGTTGAAAATGATAACCATTCAATAGGTAAATCTATTCAGAAGGAACTGTTTGTCATTGCCATGAAGGACTTGCTGAAGACTCTTGCCTAGAACAAGTTACCATTCAACTGGAAACTTAGGAAAAGCTTATTTCCTTTTTTTTTTTCAGTTTAGTAAGTATGTGTGTACCTTGTGCTTGTTAAGTTCTCTGCTTAACACCAGAGAGACAGCTGTGACTAAGAAATACTTCCTTCTCTTAAAAAGTTTAAAGACTGTAAAAGGGCTGAATTTTTTTACATGTTACTTTCTGCTTTCTTTTCTGAGACTCTGGAATTTTTGAGACTGGATGGTCTGGCAGGGACAAGTCAGACTTTAAAACAATATTCCAGTCTTAGAGTTAAACAGAGATCCTTTCACAGGATCTTGATTTACAAGATTAACTATTTATAAATATAAATCACATACACATAAGCACATATGTAAATGTAAATGTATATTATACTATTTGTCTCTGAGAATCTGTTATGGTCTGGCTTCCACTGTTAAACCTTATAGTTGAAAGTCCCGAAGTTGGGAAGAGCTGGTAGAATGGTAGGAGGAACAGACAACTAGCCTGGTAACTCAGAATCGTTTAGAGACTAGCTGGATGTCAGACAATGAAATAGTTCCTCCAAAGAGAGAAATGGAACCTGGAAGAACACATCTGTTAATGTTCAAACCCTTTGTCTGGAATATTTTTCAGGAATATCCTTGGATTCTGAGTGCCTCAGATGATCAGACCATCCGAGTGTGGAACTGGCAGTCTAGAACCTGTGTCTGGTAAAGCAGGAGACAGCTCAAAAACACCTTCATTTCTAGTTTTCTCATAATCAACTTCTCTTTAGAACAGTCATCTCCTGTCCCTAATGGGCTGTGTCTGTTGATTAATTACTGATTGTATTTGTAAGACACTCTTGTATATAAAAAGATAAATACAGAAGCAATCTCATTAGTAATATGTGAACCTGGATTTTCTGATCATTTCTTTCCAGGGGAAAGAAGTCATATAGCTAGGCTTTTGAGACAAAATTTTTAGCTGGTTTTCAGTTCTGTTTCCAAGAAACGTGAGTCAGGGTCTAGAGCTCTGTCCTGCTTTGTGTTTGGTTATAGAGCTTTTTATAAGTATGTAAGGACCATTTAAAGTGACATCCTTTAAAAGGGATACCCCCTTAAAATCTAACAGATAGTTTTAGTATGAATAAGATTTCATTTATTTTGATATTTTAATGCATCGTTAATGAGAGGAGTGCTGTGCAGTCTCAGTTCTTTTGAAACTAGTAATAAACACTGAAACATTACAAGCAAGAAGAGAGCCAAGCTTGAAATAGCCGACTCTGCTGATTATTATTAATTCAGAATTGTTAAGATGACTTGCCTTGGCCTCCAAAAGAGTGTAATTGGACCTTCATCTGTTCAATGTGGAATATAGCATTTAACATGTAGGAGTCTGTTGATTCCTACCTCTAATTTGGTATTGTCTTTTTTTCTTCCTCTTGCAGTGTGTTAACAGGGCACAATCATTATGTAATGTGTGCTCAGTTCCATCCTTCAGAAGACCTGGTCGTATCAGCCAGCCTGGACCAGACTGTGCGCGTTTGGGATATTTCTGGTGAGCTGCCCAAGTTCAGGGGACAACCTAGTTGTGTCTGGCGCAAAACTGCAATTGCTTAAAATAGTGAGGGTAGTTGACTTGGAACAGAAAAATTTAGGGTATTCTGTTTTCATGTAATAGTGTCTTTGTTTCTGAGGATATTAAATGTGGTTTGATGGTTCATGTTAGAAGTATTCTAAGGAAAGTTGTTGCTCTAGAAAATTTAATTTTAAGAAAATTCCACATTTTAGTTAGATCAATCTTTGTACTGTTGGGAATATTTAAGAATCAAGCTTTCCACTAAAATAAGAAAAATCTCTGACAGAAATGAATTTTGGGAATAGATTAGTACAGGGAAACAGGGCTTTTAGAGCCTGTGGCTTCATTTAGAAATAGGAAAATCCTTCTATTATATACCATCTACTGTAAAGAGAGTGAGGGTTGGAGGAAGGATTTTCATGTCCAGAAAACCTTTTAACAGGCAGACTTCTAGGATGAAAAATAACTTGTAGATTTTGAGTAGCTGGGATAATTCTTCCTTTCACAGTTTATATACAGTATCTTAATTTGGGGATAAGAATTTAAATTTTTAGGACTGTATAGAGAACTGAGAATTTAAATGCAGAGAAAGGGCTGTACCTATGAGATTGACATACTAGAAAAATGGAAGTGCTTTCTTGAGAAATGCTGTAGGGAAATGAAACTAAATGCTATAGTTCTCTGCCCAGTTAAATTTATTTAGCAGTTGCTAAATTGTTTCTAGTTGTTTGTTGCCTTAGAAATTCTTAGAGATTGGACTCTGAAAAGTCCATGGCTAGTCCACAGAGCACTGTTTTCATTCTGTGAAAAGAAGGACTCCTTGTAGGTCTTTTCCAGGTTCTTTGTGGTAACAAAGAAAGTTGATAACTTTTCCCAACTCCTTGTGTCGTGGTGGGCCGGAGCAGTATGATATTAATACGTGCTGTTCTAACAAACCATTAATAAACAGCAAGTTGAGAATTTGGATTCCTGGGTGCAACATGTGGAATGTTGTAATAGCAGTTATTTAAGATTCATGTCGTATGGAAATAAGCCAAGGGAAAGATGAGGACAGTTGGAAAGTAAAAGCTCTGCATCATGCTCTGCGGTTTTCAAAGGTTCAGAGTTAAGAAAGAAGTGGTATAAATAAGACTGTATTGGAGATAGGGCAGTCGCACTCTCTTCTGCTAGGGCTTCTGCCATTGCAGTTTTCCGTCAGACTAGCTGGGTTTTTTGAAGTACACCCAGATGTGACCAGCCATGCCAGCAGGAAGAGTGGGGCACAGGCACTGTGGATCCTGTGCCCTCTCCTCACTGCTAGTACCAGGGAGCTTATCAGTCACTCCTCCAGTAACCAAGCTCTGACCTTCAATAGTTGTTAACTGTGCACACTTTCAAAGCACCCTCTCTGTCTCAGCATTTAGGAGCCAAATGGAGCTGGGTCCCAGTTGATGCTGTTTGCGCTGACCAGGGGCATTTACTTAGAATAGCCTTTCTCAACTGGGGATCTGTGAGACAGTTACCTGCTACTAAGACACTTTTTAGTGACTGTTTTCTCAGTTCTAAGAATGGTATACAGGTACTGCCCTTCTAGATCACAGAGAAGTGAATTTGTTATATACATAAACCAATCCTTAGACCATTGGGGCTTAAATCTTTCCTAGAACATGGGATTGGGAAGGGCCTTTTACTGCTCCACTCTTTAAATAAGAGTAGTGTTGATGCCACCTGAAGCTGGCAGAGCAGTTTCCCTGTGACCTAGCAAAAGCAATTTGGTAATCCTTAGGTAAATGGATTCTCTTTGGTCATCATGAAATGCCCAGGGCAAGAAATCATTTTCTTCACTTTCGTAGGAAAACATATTTGCGTCACAATCAAAGGCCCTAAATCGGAGAAGAGAGGGAGAAAGTATGACCCCAGTTGGGGTTTATACTTGCTCTTGAATGTGTAAAGTGCATGGATTACTATATAATAACATTACAATTGCTATACTTGGTGTGTGTGGTACTGAAAATTTTGTACTAATGTTGCTAATGTTAATGCTTTCTTTACCATGTCTAAGTGTTTTTCTATACTCACAACTCTCTTGATTTCCAGTAACCCCTTAACCAGAATGGAAGGAGATGCTTTGGTATTTAACCAAGTGGAAGGAGCTTTGGGGATAGACTTACGCATTCTTCCTCCTCTAGAAGTCAGCATACTCTTTTTAGCAGAGTTCTTTTGCCTTGGTTCAAATAAATCTGAACACCGGAAGAGAAATTAGCAATCAGCTCTGTTAGGAACTAGAGCTAATATTGACAGTATTTCCAAGAGGAAAAAATTAGTTCTGAGTCAGAAGACTCAAATCTAGAGGACTGGTTAAAATTCTAATCTTTCTGAGTACCTCTCTTTAAAGAGGGACACTCTCTGCACTAAGTAAATAATAAGAAAACAGATTTTTAAGGAAAACCTGTGTTCTAGATACCTCTCCCATGAGGATTAAGCCAGGGGGCTTAGCGTAACCTGATCTTTTGTATTAGCCTGGCAAAAAATATTTGTTTAAAAGGGAATATATTTACAACCTAGATTTTAAAAATAATTTATGTTTTTAGCTTGAGCTTCCAGGTAAACTGACAGTGAGATTGTTTTAATGTGCTTGTACTTTTGCATGTGAAGCCCATGGGATTCAGGGCTAGTCTTTGAAATGACCACTAAAAAACATTACTCTGCTGCCAAACCCTGTACTCATGCTTGTTACTGCTTCCCCTGGCTCCCGCTGGGAAGTGTGCGTCAGACTGGTCCATTCTGAGAGTGTCCTCCCCCCTCTGGATTTGAGTAGCTGCTGTAGAAATTTTCCATCTGTCGTTCAGTCCTAGTGAGTAGCTTGTTGAAGGCTCAAATATTTCTTCTCACAGTATCTTTTCACTGCCTGTCACTATTCATCTGTCTGTTTTTGCTCTTCCACTTTTCCTGGATCGTTACAAGCAATTACAACAAAGGCTTCCATTCTGTCATACAGCTTTCCTTTTAATGTGTTTGTTGAAGCTTATTGGAGGTGAAGTTCCTCACAGCTGTCTGTCTTTGTATCTTCCTTTGAATCTGTTTCATGCATCAGACTCATTAGAAAAAGTTGACAGATCCCATGAAAGGGATAAAGTGAAATAAGTGAAAGGAGGCATTCCTGTAATAATGTATTTATGAAACCTTGGAAGAATGCTTATTTTATTTTTTTAAGCATTGGCTTTATTTCTGTCTACCAGTTGGCTAAATGCTTATCATGGACAGGGTACAAGATAAGTAAAACTGTTGTGCCCTTTTAAGCACTTGCTTCTCTAATGCTGATGTTTATATGCCATTATAATAGAAAAGTTACATTGTAATTTTAAAACAGTGAAGATACAGTCATTGAACTTAATTTTTTGTATTTTCTTACAGGTGCCAACATTTAGATGTAAAACTACTTAGGTTTTGTTTTCAATGATAGCTTTTTTTCCCCCTTCTATTACAGATATTTGGCTTTTTAACTTTGTAAATGCCAAGTAGTTTCATTTTCTTCTCCCCACCTTCCAAATACTCCAGAAGATAGGATTTTAGTCCCAATTGCATTTTCTCATCTATAAACTGGTATTATTATACCTGCTTGCCTTCCTCAAAGGGTTGTCAATCAGATCAACTTTGAAAACTGCAAGATGCTTTTCACCTGTAAGGCAGTAGTGTTATTGTAATTTGGGTTCTGACTATAGCACAGATAATTCAAATTTTAAGGACAGATTGTGGTTGAGCCTTAAGTGCCAGTCCTATACAAATAAGAATGACCTTATCCTGGTGTCTTTTTTCTGCTGTTTTCAAATTACAGGCTGATTTCTCCCTATAGCCTCTGAAAATTTTAATGACAAAATACATATGTTCAGATCTATAACCAGTCTCTTGAGCAAGTGTTTAAAGGAATAATGAGAGTTTTAATCATTTTATCCACTGCCCAAGAGTCAAGAAGGAAATAAGAGTACACTTTTTGCAGTTTATAGTTTGACAATATCATCCACCAAATAAAATGTTTTATATTTGAGATACATAAGAGCTCTTGCATCTTTCTTTAGTCTCTTTAAATTTCTTTTCCCCTTCTTTTTCCTTAATTTTAGTGTATCACTGTACCTTTGGGTGCTTTGATTACTGTGCTCGTTTTGGTAACATGTTTACATCTTTCATCCCACTCCTCACCCCTTCAAAGGTCTAAGGAAAAAAAACTTGTCCCCTGGTGCAGTGGAGTCGGATGTGAGAGGAATAACTGGGGTTGATCTGTTTGGAACTACGGATGCAGTGGTGAAGCATGTACTAGAGGTACTTATCTCTATAGCCAGTGGCTGGATATGGGCTCTTCACCAGGGAAGCAGTGACAGTATGCTGTTCATTTATTCATTCCTTCAACAGAGACTTATGCAGGGTTTACTGGGTGCCAGGTGCTATTTGAGGCACTGAAAATAGAATGGTAGGTGAGCCAGTAGACAATTGAAGTTTAAATGCTACCTGGGGGAGAATCATGTTACCTTTTAAACCCACTGGGGAGAGAGGGAGAAAGCTGGCATAGGCTCCATCACCATCCCAAAGCAGAGTTCATTGTCAAGCCTCTTGGGAAAGGGGAGGATAGTTAATCAAAGTTATTGAGAACCAGCCATGTGTAAGTAACTTGTTTACATGGTGGGAAAATAGAAAGGCATAAGGGAAAGTAGATTTTTTAAAGTATCTAATCTTTACAGCTGTCTGCTGGTGGAGATACTATTAACTTCATTTTGCAGATGAAAAATTTGAGATTTAGAGAAAGTAAGTTATTTACCAAAATCTACATGTGTCTTGAAGAAGGAAATGGCAACCCATTCAAGTATTCTTGCCTGGAGAATGCCATGGACAGAGGAACCTGGCAGGCTACAGTCCACACGCACACACACACGTGTCTAGTAAATTGAAGAACTGAAGTTTGAATTTGTATCTGTCTGACTCCACAACCCAGGTGTTTTTCACCACAGTATGGTACCTCAAAAATACTGCTAACTTGACACTACTTTATCTGTGATTCTGGTACAGAGTATAAACTTATAAATCTTATAAAAGATATCTTAAAATCAGCAGTTTTTAAACTTTCTGGTCTGAGAACCTTTTTATACTCTTAAAACTTATTGAGGACCCCAGAGAGTTTTTATGTGCATTATATCTGTTTTTACCATATTTATCAGTTTTTACCATATTTGAAATTGAAACCAAGAACTTAAAAACGTGGGATATATGAGGATATAGTCTTATTAGCCATCAAAGCAATGACATCATCACATGTCATGTAACCTCTGTAAAACTCTATATGTGTGGGAGAATAAGAATGAAAAGGGTAAATAGCATTTTAGTATTATTATGAAAATAATTTTTAACATTGCTGGGGTTTCCTAAAAAGTTCTTGGGGATAGAGTTTCTTGACTGCACTTTGAGAATTTCTTGATTAAGTTATAAAATTGGTCTTTATTTTTGAGATGCTAGTAGCTGGTTGGAGAAATACAATATAACTGGCCAGTAACAAAGCAAGGCAGTATATCCCAAATGCAGATGAAGCTGAATTTGAAAGAGAAAGAATTTGGGAATTCCCATGAGAGTTTGGGAATAATATTGGATAGATTGATGTAGTTAGTGACTCATGGTCAAATCTTAGAGGAGTGGTCCCTTGAGTCTTTTTCACATGGAGTGAAAATCACAGACATCTTTTATAACCATGAGCATGGTCCATTGGTCCATTGCTTTGAGTAATAGATATAAAGAATCACTTTTTTTGATTTTGCAAACCACTTTTTTTTTTTGGTACAGGGTCATGATCGTGGAGTTAACTGGGCTGCATTTCACCCTACTATGCCACTCATTGTATCTGGGGCAGATGACCGTCAAGTGAAGATATGGCGTATGAATGGTGAGTGAAACAGTAACAGTGTTATCATACCTAAAACACTGGCTGCTGCCCAGCAAGCTGAAAAAGTCAGGTGTTCTGGATTTAGTGACCTATTTTCCTACCTTAGGTTGTTAGGCTTATCCTGGGAACATGACAGTTGCTCTATTCCCTTTTTTTCGTTTGATGGTATCCTGATTTAGAGGAGTATGAACATAATTTTAAATAAGAATTCCATTTATTCAACAGGTATTTATTGAGTACCTACTTTGTACTAACCATTGTTCAAGGCTCTGAAGATATAATGATGACTAAACCAGATAAAATTCCTGCCATATGAGGCTTTTATAATGGCAGCTAGTGACAAGGCAGGGTAAGGAGATGAAGAATGACAGAGAACAGGTGCTATAGTTGATAGGCAGGTCAGAATGAAATAAAGAAATACTTAGATTCAGAGTCATGAATGAAGAAAATTGACCTATTGGAAAGAAGTGGGATGCTACTGAAGATTTTGTAGTATCTAGCATTTGGTTAAAGAATGTCATAATTCAAAACCCCAAACTTACAGTAGTAGGGAATTGTGGTGACCTAATTCTTTTTTGTCTTTCAGAATCAAAGGCATGGGAGGTTGATACCTGTCGAGGCCATTACAACAATGTATCTTGTGCTGTCTTCCACCCTCGTCAAGAGTTGATCCTCAGCAATTCTGAGGACAAGAGTATCCGAGTCTGGGACATGTCTAAGCGGTAAGGGGGTTACAGTGGTATGTGACCAAACCCAGGAGAAAGCCCCTTTCTCTCTTTTACTCTGTTCTTTTTAAAAATCAGATTACGACTTTTTGTTTCTTATCATCCTCTGCATATAGAAAAATCAAATTATATTTTATGAAAACTTAAAGGGACCCAGAGATTAGCCATCATTTACAAATTTTCCATCAAATAGAAATTTCTGCTTGTGTTCTTTTTGTGCCTTATATTTAAGCAGTTTCTTCTGTAGCTACAGAAATAAGGAATATTAAATGAAAACAGTATAGTAGAAAATTATGATGAGTGGGGAAGTCTTAATATGAAAATAATAGAGTCGGTTTAAAGTCCTCTTTCTGTTCTTTGGTAGAATTTGTGACTGTCTTTATTTAAAATATGCCCCTTCACTGTACTTGATTTACTTTTTATCAGTGTGCTGGCCTACTTAGTACTACATAGTACTCTTATGTGTGATAGACTGAAGTTTTCTTGGAAATTAATATTTTTCTTTATATACCTTTTGCTTTCCTAGGACTGGAGTTCAGACATTCCGCAGGGACCATGATCGTTTCTGGGTCTTAGCTGCCCACCCTAACCTTAACCTCTTTGCAGCAGGTAAGGGCCATTTCTTCTCTTTTTCCCTTTGGTTCAGTTTTTAAGACTTGAGAGTGATTCTCTATTAATTTTGTCTCCAATAAGTGTATAGTAGGATGACAAGGAAAAGTAAAAGTCTAAGAGCCATGTAGTTGAAGCTTTTCTCCTTTTCCGCCCTAAATGTTCTTGGCACAGTTTTCTTTCAGTGTTCTTTTTCCTCCAAAATTCGTTTGATAATGAAGCCCATTCTCTTTCTTTTTGGGGGGTGGGGCACAACATGTGGCTTGTGGGATCTTAGTTTCCTGACCAGGGATTGAACCTGGGCTCTTAGCAGTAAAAGCACTGGGTCCTAACCACTGGATTGCCAGGGAATTCTTCTAAAGCCCATTCTCTTTGATTAGTTCCTTAGTTCCTTTTTGATTAGGAGACTTAGAGGTTCTCAGACTGAGGAGCTAGAAGCTGAGTGTTATTCATTCATTTAGCAGATGCATACTGAGTGTCAGCCCTAGTCTGGGTGCTGATATTCTGCTGCTGCTAAGTCACTTCAGTCGTGTCTGACTCTGTGCGACCCCACCAGGCTCCCCTGTCCCTGGGATTCTCCAGGCAAGAATACTGGAGTGGGTTGCCATTTCCTTCTCCAATGCATGAAAGTGAAAAGTGAAAGTGAAGTCGCTCAGCCCTGTCTGACTCTTAGCGGCCCCATGGACCGCAGCCTACCACTCTCCTTCGTTCATGGGATTTTCCAGGCAAGAGTACTGGAGTGGGGTGCCATTGCCTTCTCTGGCTGGTAGTCTAGCAGTGTATAAAACAGTGTCCCTTACTTTATAGAACTTTCTGAGTTATAATGATTTAATGTATTGTTGTATTTGGTTTGTTAATATTTTGTTAAGGATTTTTGCATCTGTGCTCATCAGGGATATTGGCCTGTTTTTGGCTTCTTATGGTCTTTGTCAGCTTTTAGTATCAAGGCAATGTTTTACTCATTAACTGAGTTTGGAAGTGTTCTTTCCGCTTCAGTCTTTGGAATAATTTGAGAAGAATAGGTATTAACTCTCAATGTTGGTAGAATTTACCTGTGAAACTATCTGGACCTGGACTTTTGTTTTTGGGGAGTTTGTGGATTACTGATTCAATTTTGTTAGTGGTATTTGGTCTATTCAGGTTTTCTGTTTTCTACATGACTCAGTCTTGGAAGATTGTATGTTTCTAGGAATTTGTCCCTTTTTTTCTGGCTTGTCTTATTTGTTGGCATATCATTGTGGTATTCTCTTACAATCCTTTGTATTTCTCTGGTATGAGTTGTAATTTTTCCTCTTTCGTTTTTAATTTTATTTGGGCTTTCTTTTTTTGTGATGATTCTGGCTAAGAGTTTGTAGATTTTATCTTTCAGAGAGCCAATTCTTAATTTTTTTTCTTCCTTTTTTTGGTCTCTATTTCATTTACTTCTGCTCTAATCTTTATCATTTCTTCTTCATACTCACTGACCTTTGCTCATTCTTCATTTTCTGGGGTTTTTTTAATACACTTAGACTGCTTGAGATTTTTCTTGTTTCTTGGGAATAGACCTGTTTTACTGTGAACTTCCCCTTAGAGCTGCTTTTGCTGTGTCCTTATAGATTTTATTTCCATTTTCATTTTTTTCCAGGTATTTCTTTCTTCTTTGTTATTTTTGTTGACCCATTTGTTGTTTGTAGCTTATAGTTTGGAGAAGGCAGTGGCAACCCACTCCAGTACTCTTGCTGGAAAATCCCGTGGACGGAGGAGCCTGGTAGGCAGTAGTTAGTCCATGGGATCGCGAAGAGTCGGGCATGACTAAGCAACTTGACTTTCACTTCTCACTTTCATGCATTGGAGAAGGAAATGGCAACCCACTCCAGTGTTCTTGCCTGGAGAATCCCAGGGACGGCAGAGCCTGGTGGGCTGCCGGCTATGGGGTCTCACAGAGTCGGACATGACTGAAGTGACTCAGCAGCAGCAGCTTATAGTTTAGTCTTTATGTATTTGTGTTTTATCTAGATTTCTTCTTGTAGTTGATTTCTAGATTCATACTTCTGTGGTTGAATAAGTCACTTGAAATTATTTCATTCTTAAATGTATTGAGCCTTGTTTTGTGGCCTAGCTTGTGATCTGTCCCGGAGGATGTTCAGTGTGCTCTTGAAAAAAATGTTCAGTTCAGTTGCTCAGTCATGTCCGACTCTTTACAACCCCATGGACTGCAGCATGTCAGGCTTCCCTGTCCATCACCAACTCCTGGATGGAAAAGAATGTATTTCTGTTGCTTTTGGATGGAATGTTCTGTATTAATTCTCTCTGGTCTAATGTGTCATTTAAGATCAGTGTTTCCCTATTGATTTTCTGTCTGTATGACCTGTTCATTGGTGTTGGTAGAATATAATGTCCTCTACTATTACTGTGTTGTCAGTTTCTCCCTTTATTTCTGTTAATGTTTGCTTTATATATTTAGGTTTTCCTGTGTTGTGTGCTTAAATGTTTGCAAATATTATATCCTCTTGTTGGATTGACCCCTTTATCATTATGTAATGCCCTTTGTCTTTTGATATGATCTGTGTTTTGAAATCTATTTTGTCTAATATGAGAAATGTCCCAATTTTCTTTTCTTTTACATTTGCATGAAGTATCTTTTTCCATTCCTTCACTTTCAGTCTGTGTGTCTTTAAATCTGAAGTGAGTCTCTTGTAGGCAGCATATAGACAGATCTCATTTTTTTTAATCCATTCAGCCACCCTAAGTCTTCTGGTTGACACATTTAGTCCATTATTGATACATATGTGCTTATTGGAGGAGGGCATAGCAGTCCACTCCAGTATTCTTGCCTGGAGAATGTCATGGACAGAGGAGGCGACTAGAGGGCTATAGGCTGTAGGATCGCAGAGAGTCAGACAGGACTGAAGCAGCTTAGCACGGCACAGCATGACTTGTGCTTGTTGACATTAACTTTTTTCTGGTTGTTTTTGTAGTTCTTTGTTTCTGTCTTGCTCTCTTGGTTTCTTCCCTTGCAGTTTGATGGACTCCTTTAGTGTTAGTACGTGTGGATTTCTTTCTCTTTATTTTTTGTCTGTCCATTGTTTGTTGTTACTGTAAGGTTCATATATATTGAACTGTATATATATATGTCTATTTTAAGCTGATAGTCACTTAAGTTCAAAGAGATTCTAAAAGCACTCCATTTTTAACACACACCTCATTTGTTTTTGATATCATATTTTTATTTTGTGTATTCCTTAACTTTTTTTTTAATTTTTATTTATTTATTGCTGTGTTGGGACTTAGTTGCAGCACATAGGATCTTTCATTGCAGTGTGCAGGCTTCTCTCTACTTGTGATATTCAGGTTCATTAGTTGTGGCTTGGGGGCTTAGATCTCACACCCTGCATGTGGCATCTTAGCTCCCCGACCAGGGATTGAACCCACATCCCCTGCAGTGGAAGGCAGATTCTTAACCACTGGACCACACAGGGAAGTCCCTCCCTTAACTGTTTATTATAGTTGATTGTGCTACCTGACCCTTTAACAGTATGGAAGTTAGGGGCACTGACCGTCTATGCAATCTAAAACCTGTGTATAAGTTTACAGTTGAATCTCTGGATGTGTGGTTCCATATTGGAAGGTTCAACCAACCATGGATTATGTAGTATTATCATACACATTTAGTGAAAGAGAACTGCATATAAGTGAGCCAGTGCAGTTAAAACCCATATTGTTTAAGGGTCAGCTGTTCTCCCTGACTTTAACCTTCTTTTTAAGTGGTTGATCCACTGCTTTTACTATGTATTTGCTTTTACCAGTGAGATTTTTTCCTTTCATGTATTTTCTTACTTCTAGTTGTGGCCTTTTCTGCTTAAAGGAGACGTTAACATTTCTTGTAAGGCTGCTTTTGTTGTGATGAATTCTGCTAAGGTTTTGCCTGTCTGAGAAACTCTCCAATTCTGAATGATAGCTTTACTGGATAAGTAATAAGTCTTTTCCTTTCATCACTTTAAATGTATCGTGCCATTCCTTTCTGGCCTATAAAATCAGCTGATAGTCTTACAGGATTTTTCTTGTATGTGATTGTTTTTCTCTTGCAGCCTTTGAGATTCTCTTCTTTATCTTTAACTCTTGCCATTTTAATTAAAATATGTCATGGTGAAGCTATCTTTGGGAATCTCATTTGGGAATCTCTGTGCTTCCTGGCCCTTGATATCTATTTCCGCAGGTTTGGGAAGTTTTCAGTCATTATTATTCAAATAAATTTTCTGTTCCTTTCTCTCCTTTGGGAATACTATAATGCAGAAGTTAGTATGTTTGATGTTGTCCCAGAAGTCCCTTAAGTCGCCTCACTTAAAAAAATTTTTTTTTGCTGTTCCTATTGGTTGATTTCCACTATTCTGTCTTACAGATCGCATATCTGTTCTTCTATTTCATCTAATTTGTTGATTCCCTCTAGTGTAATTTTTCAGTTATTGTATTCTTCACTTTTGATTGGTTTTCTTATATTTTCTAAGTCTTTGTTGAAGTTATCACTGAGTTCTTCCATTCTTCTCTCAAGTTTGGTGGGCATTATTATGATTGCTTCTTTGAGCTCTTTATCAGGTAAATTACTTACCTCTTTCATTAGGGTTTTTTTCTGGGGTTTGTTTTGTTTGAAACATCTTGTCTCTTCATTTTGAATGTCTTCTGGCATTTGTTTCTGTGGATTTAAGCAAAACAGCTACCTCTCCAGGTCTTCAAAGAGTGGCCTTGTGTGAGAGCATCTCCGGTGCAGACTGCACCTGGCAGCTTTGACAGGCTGGCTGGAGCTGGAGCGCACATGGGCAGGCGTAGTCCCTGGGGGGTGTGGGCCAGTGGCCGTCTTGGTGGGCTGGCTGGGGCTGGAAATGGGCCTGGGGCAGTCCCTGGGGAGTGCTGTCCCTGAGGCCGTGGAACTTTTATTTGTAGTGAAGGGAAATAGACCCATAAAACAGTGAATATGTGAAACATTGTATTGTGAAAACTGCTTTAAAGGAGAGTTAAGCAAAAGTAGGTGGGATAGAGAGGGGAGAGTGTGGGACTGCTGCTTCAGAGAAGTGAAGAGGGATGACAAATGCGCTGACAATAGGAGCAGCAACTACAAAGACCATGATGTGAGAGATATTTAACGTGTCAAGGAACATCAGAGTGGCTAGTGATGGGTGAGGTGATAGAAGGTAAGACCAAAGCAGGAGGGACTCTGCCTTGTAGGCCATTAGAACTTAAGATTTTATCCTGAATGAATGGAAAGCCATTGGAAGGTATTGGGTAGGGAAGTGACACGATCTGGTTTATGTGTGGAGTGCACACTTGGAGGACAAAGATTGAAAGTTTTTCTGAAGGATGGATAATGCTAGTAGAGAAAAAGTGAAACGTTTTTAAAAAACAGAATCAGGAAGTCTTTTTAAACCAATATCCATTTGTTCAGCACATACCTTTTATATTCATTACATGATAGTGACTGGGGAATGATGGAAATTATTGTAGTTTATGCTTTCAGGGAGCTCAATGTATAGTGGGGGTGATACACCTAAACAATTATAGTGCAAGATAAGTGCTATGATGGAGGTTTGTACAGAGCTGTTAGGAGAACACAAAGGAGGATTTGTCTAATGTGCTAGTATGATAGAGTGAGTATTGGGAAAGGATTTACAGGTGTTCACTTGAATAAAGATTCAAAGAATTGTGGGAATTCAGACAAATAAAGATTGCATTTAAATGTCTTAACTTTGTTTGTAATATACATACACAGTCATTATCTTCATGTATCTGCTGTTTCCAGTTTTATTTCTTACCTGCAGCTAATTCTTTCCTCCCTTTCCCTGTGGTCCAGGCCATGATGGTGGCATGATTGTATTTAAACTGGAACGAGAACGGCCAGCCTATGCTGTTCATGGCAATATGCTCCATTATGTCAAGGACCGATTCTTACGTCAGTTGGATTTCAACAGCTCCAAAGATGTAGCCGTGATGCAGTTGCGGAGGTAAATTAGACTTATTTCTTCCCTCCAAATTGTCTCATCTGTTACCATGATACAGTACCTACAAACTGGACTCTTGTTCTTTTAACAACATTTTGGATCTCATCTCCCGTCACAGATAGATTCCCCAGGAGCACGTTGGGCAAGGTCACGAGATGAATGGGAGCGCCCCTGTTAAGAATGTTAGAGATCCTGAGGAAAGGAAATCATACAGCCAGTTTGGCAGGTGTCTTGAAAACTGGAGAAAGTTTCCGAGTTTCCTGGTTGAGAATAGCCCAGCTTGTTGATAGACCTGTTTGCCTTTATTTGGCATTTCTTTTCTATAACTCTCTCTTTGCTGTTTGGCAAAATGCACACAACCCTAAACCAGAATATGTGTCTCTAAAAACTCTTAACTCTGAAGATAGGATAACCTCTCGGGTGCCTGGGAAAAGGAGCTGTCCTCTTGGAAAGTCAGCTGTGTTAGCATGCTGAAGCATTCGTCGTCGCAAGCCTTGGCATGGGGGTTTGACAGCCGCCCTCCAGCATTGCTGCAATAAAAAGACGGGCTTATGTCAGTATTCCAAGGGGCAGGAGAAACTAGCCTGAAGCAATCACGTCATGTACTGTGTGGTGTCCACTGCAGTCATGTGCAGGAATCTGTACCCAGGAAGAGCCAATCCCACTCACTGCAGTGAGTGCTCACCATATCTTCTGCTGAATAAGTAGACTTGTACTAGGTGAGCTTTCTAAAAACGCTTCACTCAAAGCTGAAATAGGGGAGTCCCTAAGTCTTGAAGGAAGAAATAGATGCATTATTCATTAATTTTTTATTCTTGATTATAAAAGTGACAGGTATATGTGTAAAGATTAGATAAGAAGGAAGTCCAGGAGTAATTCCTTTTTTCCTGTTTTCATTATCTTTCCTAAATTTCTCTTCTCTTGGTATACATATCTCTAGTGGTTCCAAGTTTCCAGTGTTCAGTATGTCGTACAATCCAGCAGAAAATGCAGTCCTACTGTGTACAGTAAGTAAGCCTCCTAGCATTTCCTCATTTCCCATAGGTCTATTTCTCATGCCCTTAGAGGATCTCTGATGGCTTCTTAGAATCTATTTAATGGTCATTTTGAGATAGCTGAAATAGTAAACAAGGCTCAAACCAGGTAGATTTCGGTTCTCATGTTCAGGGTTTGTGTACTAAAGTCTGTCATAAGGTTGACAACTTCTAAACTTAATGGAGCATCAAGTCAAATCACCCAAATCACTAAAAGTAATTTGAAAGAGTGTTTGGGACTGTATCCTATGCAAAGGAGATGCTTATCTTGATCTCTCTATTTGGGTGAAAATAGTAGAGCTGATTTTGAGAGGCATTCCTTTCATTATTGTTATCTTGGGGCCTCATTTCTTGCCATACAATTTTTTAAAAAAAGAAACAACATTCTAATTTTAGTGCCCTGGTTGCCAAATCAGAAGAATGAAAACTTATTTTTCCCAATAGGACTTCTAGTTTCTGATCCCAGTCCTTTTTCAATATCTAACTGTCCCATATTTTCCTCCTGGCAATTTTCTTTAATGTCTTTTTTTTTTTTCCTTCAGACTCTTAAGTTGATGAGTTTACTCAGGTGGGGCATTGGAATATTGGTCTCTTAATCTGTTAATTTGTGGAATAGAGAGCAGTCCTTGCTTTCATTCAGAAACTATCTATGTCTTTGGAAGATGAAAGGAAAAGTTACAAAGAGTCGGACATGACTTAGCAACAACAGCAAGAAAACTTACGTGAATGCTGAATTCTCTGGCAATGAGTCCTATAATTT
The DNA here is from genome assembly GCF_033118175.1 of Dama dama. Lineage (NCBI taxonomy): Eukaryota > Metazoa > Chordata > Mammalia > Artiodactyla > Cervidae > Dama > Dama dama. The sequence continues at coordinate 11,025,384 of NC_083700.1, forward strand.
TTAGCTGTAGAAGCGTCCAAATGTCCTCTGAGTGAAGGGTGTGAAGAGTATAGTTTCAGATTGCTATCTGTGTAATGATACTGTTTTCTATGTCAGAGTAAACTGGTATCTTGGGGACTCCTACTAACAATTTAATTTCTCCCATTCCTCTACAGAGAGCCAGCAATTTAGAAAACAGTACCTATGACTTGTATACCATCCCCAAGGATGCCGACTCCCAGAATCCTGATGGTAGGCATTCTCTTTGTGTACCCAGCTCTGCTCCTAGCTCTCCTCACCCAAATCATCTCTTCTCTTCAAGTTTTTCATTCCATCCCCAGGCCATGGCCACATCACTCATATCTGTTGGCAGGTGCTGCTGCCAATTGCATCAGAGGCGACCATGGTGTGAAATATTCATGTTCCTCCTCCATTTTATTACTCCAGCTAGATATATATATTTTATAATTTGGTTATTAGACACTCTCCATTTTCTCTTTCAGCACAGCATGTTATCCTAGTTTATTGTCAGCTGATATGACTTTCACCCTGGTAGTTTCATTTATTTAAAAATGTGGTTCCAATCTTGCAATGTCTCATCCTGGGACTAGGGATTTATGCTCTCCCATCCATATCCAGATCCGATTTGCTTCCTTTTGCGTGTCAAAACGATGAGGCTGTTAACAGCCCCACACCCCACCAGGGATCCCAGGATCCAGCTGAGACCCTGCCTACATCTTCCATCACCACCATCCCTTGTTAATGTCCTTACCATTAGCACTTGCTGACAAAACATTCTCAGAATAGATTCGAGTCTCGTTTATGCTTCCTTTAGTGTACTTCCTCCAGTTGATTTGTAGGTCAGAGGCTTGTGCCTCAGGTCCCTACTCTTAACAGCATACTTTCATTATATTTTAGACCCCATCAACAGAATCTGAGAGATATTTTGCTAGTTCTGCCCTATTGTGGGTGCTCCTGTGTCATTATTGCTGCTAATATGACCACTTCTGTAAGTGTGGTCATGGTGAGAAGAGAGAAAACCTATATGTCTTTGGTATCCATAAATCAAAAGTCTCCCTTATAAAGTAAACAGTTGAGCCATTTCTGACCAATTTTTTTAATTTGGTCCCTGCTTATCTATCCCCTTGCTTCCTTTCCCCATCTGTTTACAGTTAGTAGAGTCTAAAATATTTTTGCTTTCTCTTATAACCACTTGTATTTTCTCCTTTACATTTTATGAGGGAGATGATAATTATTAAAGGAATAAAGATACAGCCTGATGATAGGGGGCATAGAGGAAGAGAAAGAGCAAAAGCTTGAATAATGTGGTTCTCCAGCCCCTGGAAAATGGGACTGTTGGTTGTGATAACAATTAATTTTGTTAAAATTGCCTGAGATCTCTGGTTGTCAAGGGGTGGCCTGGCAAGGCTGGCCAGTGTGTATTGTCCAGTGTCCTGCTGATACTAATAGATAAGAGTATTTAGTGCATCCTTCTGTGTATCCCCTTTGAAGTTTCCCAGAGGGTGGAGTGCCTATTTAGAATTCCAATTTGTCAGTGAAATACCTGGAAACTGAGAAACATTTTGTAACTTTCTTCCTGGTATTAAGAATGATTGATTGACATTAATGGAGCAAAAACTTGGTGCAAAATTCTGCCTAGTGTAAAGTAATTAGCCTCCAACTAATAAAAATAAATGGAAAAAAAAAAATTCTGCCCAGCATAGAGCTGCCTGGATTTAGTTAGGAACTCTGTGCCCCACCCTGCTCTACTAGGAGGTCTGTATTTGCATGTTAAAGCAGCAGAGCAGCTGGGTCCTGGAGAGAGAGCTGTGTCTCTCCTCTAGCTTGCTGAGATAGGAGGTCCAAGATACTCACAGTCTGCTTGCTTTGTGCCACAGCTTGGCCAGAGAGGCCCTGCTCGTTAGCTTGATGGAGTGTGCTGTCTCCCAAGATGGGTGGTCCTTCTCTGCCAGTATGTGGTGTTGGCTCAAATCACTTGGCCTAGAGAAAAGAGGCTTGGCAGGGGTAGAGGTTGGAGTTTGGAGGGGACTGGTGGGGAAAAGTCCTTGACAATAGCCTCAGGTTATGGCTGAATTAGTTAGGAAGCAGCTGAACTGGCAAAGCCAACATGGCAGCCAGCAAGACTGGCAGCTTCATGGCACCTGCCTGTGTCACCTGCCAGTAGCTTACCACATGCTCCTGCCCTTTGGTTTTGTTCTTCTCAGCTCCTGAAGGGAAGCGGTCCTCAGGCCTGACAGCTGTTTGGGTTGCTCGAAATCGGTTTGCTGTCCTAGATCGGATGCATTCGGTGAGTTAAGACTAAAAAGGGAAGCTAATTTGGGGAGTGTGGTGGCAGTGACCTTTGTATTGCGAAATAAAGAGCATGATTTTTCTCTTATTCTCCCTTGGGCAGCTGTTTTCCTTGTGTATTGGCTTCTTTCTCCTTAAAAAAGCGAAAGTGTTAGTCCCTTAGCTGTGTCCCCACGAAGACAACAAAGTGTTAGTCCCCTTTGCCACCCCACGGACTGCAGCCTACCAGGCATCTCTGTCCATGGGATTCTCCAGGCAAGAAGAAGTAGGAGTAGGTAACCTTTCCCTTCTCCAGGGGATCTTCCCGACCCAGGGATTGAACCCAGGTCTTCTGTACTGCAGGCAGATTCTTTACTGTCTGAACCACCAGGGAAGTCCTCTTTCTCCTTAGTTCTACCCCATACCCCTTGGGGGAAAAAGGCCTTAAAACTGATTTGATTGGGTGGAGGATCACTGTGGCTCTGGGCTTCAGAACCAAACTAAACTCACTCTTGATAACACAGGAGCCAAAAAACACCAAATTTGAAATAGGTGAGCTGGGAAGTCCCTGGAGATGGACTTGGTGCTTTTACTGCCAGGGCCAGAGTTCAGTCCCTGGTCAGAGAACTAAGATCCCACAAGCCATGCAGCTTGGGCCTGTCCCCCCAGCCCCACCTCCTGCCTCAAATAGGTGAGCTGGGTAAGGAGTAGATCCTCTGCCTTATCCTACTACATCCATTGGTACTTAAAATGTAATGGATTCTAAAAAAGTTAAGCAAAACTCTGTTGAGAAAATATTTAACAAAACTTTAAGCCCCAGAAGTGCTGTGTTCTCTCTCTGGTTGATTAAGGAATTCAGATTTTAGTTAGACTTCTCAGAATATTTCAATTGAAGAAAAAATAAAAGCTATTAAGACCCTATCAAGAGTATCTTAGCTAGAGTGGTCTACATATAGTGGTGATTGACCTGCACAGCCAGAAAAAAAAACCAAAATACTTGGTTTATCAAAGCTGAGGAATAATTGCTAAGGGACATTGTCACCTGTCGTCATCTTACATGTATTCCTCTTAACCCCACCTTTTATACTCATTTCAGCTTCTGATCAAGAATCTGAAGAATGAGATCACCAAAAAGGTACAGGTGCCTAACTGCGATGAGATTTTTTATGCTGGCACAGGCAACCTCCTGCTTCGAGATGCAGAATCCATCACGCTCTTTGATGTACAGCAGAAGCGGTAACATGTCAGATGTCCCTAAGCAGACAGGTTTATTGTGGGGGCTAGTGGAAGTCCTTAGTGGGAGCTTTTTTCCCCAAGTGAGTTTGACTTGTGGCTTGGCCACTTCTTGTGCTATAATTCCAAGGCTCTTTCTCACCACTTTTTTCCTTCTGTGATCACCCTCCATCCTGTACACACACACACACAAGCGTTACAAGGGGTTTGTTAATTTGTTTTCAGAGCATTTATCTGAAGAAAGATTGCTCTTGGGACTTAGAATAATAGGATCACAGGAATGAATGGCATAGTTCCTATATTTAAAGGCGCTTATGGTGTGCAGTGGTGAAAATAGACATACACAAGTTCCTAATAACACGTGGGAGTGAGGGTCAGGGAATTGAGGAAGGTGGAAGTGTACAGTGTGAGCCAAAATATTTGTCACAGAACTGTGATACAAAAATGCTTATTTGGTATTATTTTAAGAAATTGGAGGGGGGATATTAGGGGAAGAACGGATACATGTGGCTGAGTCCCTTTGCTATTCACTTGAAACTGCCACAACATTGTTAATCAGCTATACCCTGGTACAAAATGTTTTTGGTGTTAAAAATTTAATTAAATGCTAAAAAAAAAAAAAAGAAATTAGGGTTTACATTAATTTGGAGGTGAAAAGGAGGTAAGTCATCACCTGGGACAAGGGAGTCAGGCCCACTCATGTTTGCCCTTCTCTCGATCCCAGGACTCTGGCATCTGTGAAGATTTCCAAGGTGAAATATGTTATCTGGTCAGCAGACATGTCCCATGTAGCACTACTGGCCAAACATGGTAAGTCTTCATTATATCCACCCTGATTTAGAGACCAGCCCCTCCCTCCCCATCCCTGCCAGCCTACTTCACTCACCCTGTCCAGCAGAGCACTCATGTCCTATGCCTCTTACAGCCATTGTGATCTGTAACCGCAAACTGGAGGCTCTGTGTAACATTCATGAGAACATTCGTGTCAAGAGTGGGGCCTGGGATGAGAGTGGGGTATTTATCTATACCACAAGCAACCACATCAAATATGCTGTCACCACTGGGTAAGTTAATTATCTGAAATACAGAATGGGAGAAAGTGGCTTCTTAAAATCACTATCCTGTCTCAAGAGACATACTGAAGTCCTCCTTGAACTGTCTTTATGGAAAAGCATTGTTTGGCATATATGTGCTGGAGGCATCAGAACATTCTTTTTTCAGCTCATTTAAAATTGTGTGAAATATGACACAAATATAGAAAATTATATAGATTATAATTATATGAAATAGCAAACAGTTATATAATGAACATCTGTGTAACTGCCACCCAAGTTAAGAAGTAGAAGATTTCCCTTTGCTGTGTGGTCCTTATTAATCACAACCCTGTCTCTTCACCACACAAAGAATGTTATTCTGACTTTTATGATAATTTCTTTCTTGCTTTTCTTTGCAATTTTATCACCATTATTTTATCATTAAAATAAAGATTTAATTTTGCCTGCTTTTGAACTTCATATTAATTAAATCATGCTGAATATATTATTTCATATTTTGCTTGTTTTGCTCAATATATTGTTTGTAAGATTCATCCATGTTATAGCTCTAATTTATGTATTTTCATTGTTGTATAATACTCTGTTATATGACTATAGCACAGTTGATCAGTTCTATGCTAGACCGATAGTTGGGTGGTTTCTAGGTTTTGGCTGTTAGAAACGATGTTCTTTTTTTTTTTTTCTGTGATCCGATAGATTAGGTTAGTACTTCTAATTCCCAAGGAGTTATGAAATGGTCAAAGAGACCGAAAAGTTTGACCGAGAAAGGAGAGTTCAGTCCACACGCTTTGCCCATTTCTGATCGGTTCCCGAAGGAGACACTGGTTGCCTCTTGGCGTTGGCAGATCAGTATAAACCCCCGACAGGTTTCTGCCATAAGCCTTATGAGGTCGCCGGGAACCACAGAGCAGGGCTCCTCACTTGCTTCGCGCAGGGCGTTTCATTCATTCACACAAACACACCGTAGAGTTAGTAAAGTACAGCAGAAAACGTGTTCGCTAGGAGAACAAAGAACTAGAGCTCCAAGCATCCTTACCTTGTCCTGAAGGATCCCGGACGAGCCCCCAAGATGAAAGGTTGTTGCTAAACGATAAGATGCGGGATTCTGGGCCTCCGGAGGAGACGAATTCAATCCGGGGCCAGAGACGAGGCTGGATCGCTCAGAGCTTTTGTGTAATAAAGATTTATTAAAGTATAAAGGACATAGAGAAAGCTTCCGACATAGGCATCAGAAGGGGGCAGAAAGAATACCCCGAAATGATGTTCTTTTAAACTTTCTTATATGTGCTCTGGTTCATACGCACATATGTTGCTCTAGGGTGTTTTCTCGAGCAGAATTGCTGGGTCATAGAACATGCTTATCTTCACATTTGCTCAATAATGTGAAAGAGTGGTTTTAGCAATTTGCATGCCCCTCCAGCATTGTATGAAAGTTTCCTTGCTTGTCACCCTGGCCAGCACTTGGCCTTTGTCAGACTCATTTTTGACTGGCAGATATGTGATGTATTTTGTAATTTTACGTTTCTATTATCTGATTCCCAAGGAGATTGGACAACTTTTTTTATTTAGCTATCCATCAGTATTTCCTTTTCTGTGAATTTTGTTCAAGGGTTTTATCCTTCATTTAAATAAGTTATCCTTATTCTTTTATTATAGGAATTCTTTATTTGAATATCGCTCCTTTGTGACGGCAATGTATTGCAAATACTAATATCACCTCCCATTCTGCTGCATATTTTTTGATTCTTTTGAGGTCCTTTAATGAACAGAAGTTCTTAATGTAGTTGAGTTTATGTATCTAATCGTTTATGGATATCAAGTTTTGTGTCCTATTTAAGAAATCTTTATTGACTCCAAGATCATAAGAACATTCTTTTACCTTTTCCTATGACAACTTTATAGTTTTGCCTTTTGCATCTAGGTCTATAATCTACCTGAAGTTGATTTTTGTATATGGCGTAAGGTGTAGGGGGCTCAGCTTTACTTTTTCATAAGGACACTCAGTTTTGTACCAACATCATGTATTGAAAAATACCAACTTTTCCCCATAGTTACGCAGAGCCATCTTTGTGATATATGAATCATGTTTACAGAAATGCAGAGATCTGTTTTCTTGTGGTCTTTTGTCTGTCTGTGATTGAATTCTGCACTGTCTTGAGTATTATAGTTTTGTAAGTCTTTACATCTGATAAAAGAAAGTGAAAGTGTTAGTCTCTCAATTGTGTCTGACTGTTTGCGACTCTGGGGGCTATAGCCCCCAGGCTTCTCTGTTCATGGAATTCTCCAGGCAAGAATATTGGAGTGGGTTGCCATAGTAGGTCCACAAATCTTTTCCACTTTTAGTTGTTAGGCTATTTTCAAATAATTTGAACTTCTCTATTGTATTTTTGTTTTCTATTTCTTAATTTCTACTATTGGCTTTATTTTTTTCCAAGTATTTTCTTTGTTTTAACTTTTAAGAGAACAGTAAAATTTTTGAGGTGGATACTTACTAATTTTTAGTCTTTTCCCTAATATTAAACATATAGAACTCATTAATTTTTGAGTATTCTTCTAATGTGTGTGTACTTAACACTATAAATTATACTTCAAGTATTGTGTTAGCTATAGTCATAAGTTTTCATTTGTAAACTTTTAATTTTCATTTAGTTTAAAACATTACATGCTTTGCATCATTTCTTTGTATGTCAGAAGTCTTCACATGTACCTGTCTTCTACTTTCACTTACAGCTGATAAGGAAGGATTTAACTGTTCATAGTGGTCTAGTGGGGCTTCCCTGGTGACTCAGCGGTAAAAGAATCTGCCTGCAGTGCAGGAGATCCGGGTTCAATCCCTGGGTCTGGAAGATCCCCTGGAAGAGGGCATGTCAACCCAATCCAGTACTCTTCCCTGGAGAATCCCATGGACAGAGGAGTCTGACAGGCTACAGTCCCTAGCATCACAGAGTAGCAGCAGTGGTCTAGTGATTATATATCAGAACTTCGGATTTTTAACTTTCAGGTCTGGTTCTGATAATTCTGATAGCTGTGTCTCTTAGATCCTAGAGTATTAACTTATGAAGAGAAATCATCTGCCCCACCTTTTCCCACTTCACACAAGAGAATAAAATAAAAGTAAGTCTGGCATTTAGTTCTGCTCTTTTTTGACTTACTTTGCATCTATACCATTGTTCAAATGGCACTTGAGAAAGGGGTGATAAGAAGATAAAAGACTAGGTCCGAGACTTGTCTTACTTTATAGGCTGGATTACCCATGCATTTGTTGAAAATTGTGCTCTTTAACTCTTACTCTAGGGACTATGGGATCATCCGAACTCTGGATTTACCCATCTATGTCACGCGGGTGAAGGGCAACAATGTATACTGCCTGGACAGGGAGTGTCGTCCTCGCGTGCTCACCATTGATCCCACTGAGTTCAAGTTCAAACTGGCCCTGATCAACAGAAAGTATGATGAGGTATGAAATGAGGGAGCATATTAGGAGTATTGAGAGGGGCAGTGCTCCTTTTTTCCTGTAAATGATCTCTCTTTCCTGCCTACCCCACCCCAAATGTCTAGGTGCTACACATGGTGAGGAATGCCAAACTTGTAGGCCAGTCTATCATTGCTTATCTTCAGAAGAAGGGATATCCTGAAGTGGCACTGCATTTCGTCAAGGATGAAAAAACTCGCTTCAGTCTGGCACTGGAGTGTGGAAACATTGAGGTGAGAGAAGTGGGGTTATAAGCCCCATATTGCTTAGAGGAGGTGAAGGGGTTACGGAGGCCTTAGGAAGACATTATTCTGGACTTGCTTCTTCAGTCAGTGTAATGAATTTTAGAATTTTTTAAGTTGTTGAGCCATCTTCCTGTTGCTTATTTGCCCATTTTTGCTTCTGCCACAGCATTTCTCTTGTTGTTGTCATTCTGAGTTAGTCTGAATTCAATAACTTTTACAACGGAACCATGATAGCATAGAATTTGAAAAATCTCATTGTTTCCTTGACATTGATTTGCTGATTGGCTGCCTGGATGAAGGAACATTTACTAAATGTTGAGGCCAGAGTCTGTAAACATTATTTTTAAATGGGCAGAAATAGTTCTGAACTTCGTTCTTCCATTACTTCTTCTGAGGAGCCACATGGTTCTTTAGACCTGGCAGATAGGAAATATGATAGCTAAGCAAGAATTGACTGTATGGAGTCAGCAACTGCTAGGTGATTTTGTTGTAAATTTCTGAGGAGGAGGATAATGTGATGTAATACTTCCATCCATGGATCCTAAGGGATCCTATTTGTTGATTGACTTTTCAGTAGAATTACTGAAAGCAAAGCTAGGCGGAATGACGTATAAAAAGTTGCTTGGGAGATTTATTTAGAGATGGACATTTTGACTGCAGACCCTGGTTTTCAGTCATAATAACCTCCAACTTCTTAACTCTAATCCTGGGGATTCTTTAGATTGCTCTGGAAGCAGCCAAAGCACTGGATGACAAGAACTGCTGGGAAAAGCTGGGAGAGGTGGCCTTACTACAGGGGAACCACCAGATTGTGGAAATGTGTTATCAGCGCACCAAAAACTTTGACAAACTTTCCTTCTTGTACCTTATCACTGGCAACCTAGAGAAACTTCGCAAGATGATGAAGATTGGTGAGACCCCAGAAACTAAGGATGGGAAGAGGGATCCTTGTGGGGAGGAAGACGGCAAATAGAGGCAAGAGAGAACTTGAGAGAGAAGACCTAACTTAGTGCCTCTTATTGTCTTGGTGCAGCTGAGATCCGAAAGGACATGAGTGGCCATTATCAGAATGCCCTGTACTTGGGAGATGTGTCCGAGCGGGTGCGGATCCTGAAGAACTGTGGGCAGAGTAAGTGTCCAGCACTCACATGGGGTGGGGGGCAGCCTTAGGAAGTACTTTCTTTATGGCAAGTTATTCATGTATAGTGGTGAGGGGGTTTCCTTCACTGCACATTTTTCAGAAGAAACCGCATGCTCCTACCATGCTCAGAAGACTTGCTTCAAAGCCAGATGGAGGGACACCCAGAAAATATAGTTTGTCTAGACACTGGTAGGAAAATAGCTAATATCATGGGGAAAGGGGGTTTTAAAAGGTCCTGGAGCAGATACTATAGTAAATGTAGTTGGTTGATTGCCATTAGAGTTTTATTATTTACTTCAAGTCTGGGGGTTTTACTCATATATTAATTTATTTTATATTTAAGGGATATTTTTTGAGAACCCACTATATATACCAAGCATTACACTAGCACTTGAGATATGTTAGGGAATAAGAAAGGTGAAAGATGTGGTTTGGACCAAGGTGCTACCTGTGAACAGCTGACCAATGGTCAGATTTGGCATATATTTTAAAGGTTGAATCAACATAATTTGTTGATGGGGACTGATGTGGGATGTGAAAGAGAAAGGAATGAGTTCTCAAGGTTCTTGTTAACACTGATAGAACTTAAGGATAAGCAACTGCTTTAGTTATTTATTGCTGTATAGCTAGTTACCCAAAACAATAGTTACAACAATAAACACTGATTATCTCAGTTTGCAGCAGGACTTAGCTGAGTGCCTCTGCTTCACTGTCTTTCATTAGGCTGCAATCGAGGTGTTGGCCAAGACTGTAGACTTCTCAAGGCTCAAGTGGAGGAGGATCCACTCCCATGTTCACTGTGTGGCTGTGGGCAAGCCTTGGGTCCTCACTGGCTATTTGCTGAAGACGTCAGTTTTCTGCTATGTAGGCTTTTCCATAGGGCAGTTCACAGCATGGCAGCTGGTTTCCCTTAGAGCAGGTGGGGGCACCTCGGATGAAGCTGTATCTTTGTATCCTAATTTCAGAAATGACATCCCATCATTTCTCCCACGTGCTGTGCATTAGAAGTGAGTCATTAAGTCCAGCCCACACTTAAGGGAAGTGGATTATGCCAGGACTTGAATACCAGGAGGCTGACATCAGGACGCTGATGGGGGTACACTTGGAAATGTACCTTTACCACAAAGTCTGTTTTCTTCACAGAGTCACTGGCCTATCTCACAGCTGCTACCCACGGCTTAGACGAAGAAGCTGAGAGCCTGAAGGAGACATTTGACCCAGAGAAGGAGACAGTGAGTCTTTATGTAAAGTGTCTCTGATTACAGGATTAACTCTGATATCTTGGGACTATTTAAACCTACAAATGTCACTCCCACTGAGATTAAAGGAAGCGCCACAACCTCCCCTAAAATGTTCCTGAGAGCTGACTGCTTTTAACCTTCATCTGCCTTCCAGATCCCAGACATTGACCCTAATGCCAAGTTGCTTCAGCCACCTGCACCTATCATGCCATTGGATACCAACTGGCCCTTACTGACTGTGTCCAAAGGGTTCTTTGAGGGCTCCATTGCCAGCAAGGGTAAATGTCCACTTCGTCCGTAATGTTTTTGTTGTGTGCTTGTTTTGTGAGAAACTGTTCTAGAGAGTACCCTTAGCCATTCTGTCCTTTCCACCTGTTCTTTTTTCTGTGTGATGCCTCATGGAGCACTGAGTTATTGTACAGTCTTTTAAAAACTAAATAAAAGCATGCTGAGATCATGAAAATTCAGAAACTAGGAGGGAAAGAGGTCTCTTAGTTCATGCCTCTAACAACCACTGTTAACTTTTGGTGTATTTTCTTAGGTTTTACCATATATGTAGTCATACTCTCCATTCTGTGTTTTATCATTCATGACATACAATCTTAAGATACAAACCTCAGCTACCTCGATTCTGTCATGTGAGTATACCCACTGCCACGCTTATCTTTACACTGTTTTCTTGGAAAAGTCTACTGATTTGTTTATTCTGAGTTTCTTGGCAACTAAGAGCCTATCTAAATAGACCTTGGGCATTTTGTGCCCAGTGCTGCTCTTTCCTTCACATCCTCCTCTCTAACCTTCATCCTCATGCCCTGTATACACAGCCAGTTCAGTTCAGTTCAGTTCACTCACTCAGTCATGTCCGACTCTTTGAGACCCCATGAACCACAGCATGCCAGGCCTCCCTGCCCATCACCAACTCCCGGAGTCCACCCAAACCCATATCCATCGAGTCGGTGATGCCATCCAACCATCTCATCCTCTGTCGTCCCCTTCTCCTCCTGCCCCCAATCCCTCCCAGCATCAGGGTCTTTTCAAATAAGTCAGCTCTTTGCATGAGGTGGCCAAAGTATTGGTGTTTCAGCTTCAGCATCAGTCCTTCCAATGAACACCCAGGACTGACCTCCTTTAGGATGGACTGGTTGGATCTCCTTGAGTCTCCAAGGGACTCTCAAGAGTCTTCTCCAACACCACAGTTCAAAAGCATCAGTTCTTTGGCGCTCAGCTTTTTTTATAGTCCAACTCTCACATCCATACATGACCACTGGAAAAGCCATAGCCTTGACTAGACGGACCTTTGTTGGCAAAGTAATGTCTCTGCTTTTTAATATGCTGTCTAGTTTGGTCATAACTTTCCTTCCAAGGAGTAGGCGTCTTTTAATTTCATGGCTGCAATCACCATCTGCAGTGATTTTGGAGCCCAGAAAAATAAAGTCAGCCACTGTTTCCACTGTTTCCGCATCTATTTGCCATGAAGTGATGGGACCAGATACCATGATCTTAGTTTTCTGAATGTTGAGCTTTAAGCCAACTTTTTCACTCTCTTCTTTCACTTTCATCAAGAGGCTTTTTAGTTCTTCTTCACTGTCTGCCATAAGCGTGGGGTTATCTGCATATCTGAGGTTATTGACATTTCTCCCTGCAATCTTGATTCCAGCTTGTACTTCCTCCAGCCCAGCGTTTCTCATGATGTACTCTGCATATAAGTTAAATAAGCAGGTGACAATATACAGCCTTGACGTACTCCTTTTCCTATTTGGAACCAGTCTGTTGTTCCATATACTGTGTATACACATGTACTGTGTATACATGTTGTTACATGTATACACAGTAGTGGTGCTAATTTACCAAAGATCTCAACAAGAAATGCCAAGAATTGGTACCGAAGGCTGGTTAGTAAAAGATTATTTAAGAGGCAGTTTTTGGTAGCAGGAAGGTCAGTTGTTTTCATCTCTCTTCTATTCCTTCGTTCTGTGAAACCTATGCTAACCTGCAAGTTAGCATAACATAGATACCACAAAAACAAATAATAAACAAAAACAGTAAGTAGACAAAGCATTGGCACATCCTTCTGTAAGGATACATCTTGCCTGCAGAGGAGGCCATATGTCAGAGTTCACCGACTGTAACCAGCTCCTTTCTGTTCCTTCCCACTGTAGGGAAGGGAGGCGCCCTGGCTGCTGACATTGACATTGACACTGTTGGCACTGAGGGCTGGGGAGAGGATGCCGAGCTGCAGCTGGATGAAGGTGAGATGCTCATCTCGGGCTGTTCTGGGCAGATGGGCTCCTTGGAGTGGGACTGGGTTGTGGTGCAATTCTGCAGGGTGCTGGACCATGGGATCCCAACATTTTTCTTGCCTTTGGCTAAAATTGTCATGTTGCAAATCTATTTTGTGCCTGGATTTTCCTTACAGATGGGTTTGTGGAGGCCACAGAAGGTTTGGGGGATGATGCTCTTGGCAAGGGACAAGAAGAAGGAGGTGGCTGGGACGTGGAAGAAGATCTGGAGCTCCCTCCTGAGCTGGTAGGTGGAATTCTCACCCTTGTATGGTTCTCTTCATTTCCCCCTGTGGAGGCTAGCAGCCTTGTCACCCCCCAACCCCTGTCCTAAGGACCCCAAAAGGGAGATCTAGATCCTCCTAGTCTGCTCATCTCCCATTTGAAAGCTAGAAGAGCATAACTAGGGTTGTGCAGTGGCAGCTTATGAAAAGGCAGCAAGCTTTTTTGTCTGAATTGGAGCTTTTGGTATATAGTTTTTGTTACAACTACTGAAATTTCTACTATTGTGAGAATCTTCTTCCACAATCACCACCCCTCACCAGCAGAGGCTGGGAATAAGATAGAGTTTTGTTTAGCTTTATCAGGACAAATTGATGCTTTTGAAGCATCAATTGAAGAATTGATGCTTTTGAACTGTGGTGTTGGAGAAGACTCTTGAGAGTCCTTTGGACTGCAAGGAGATCCAGGCAGTCCATTCTAAAGGAAATCGGTCCTGAATATTCATTGGAATGACTGATGCTGAAGCTGAAATGCCAATACTGACTCACTGGAAGAGCTGACTCACTGGAAAAGACCCTGATGCTGGAAAAGATTGAAGGTGGGAGGAGAAGGGGACGACAGAGGATGAGATGGCTGGATGGCATCACCGACTCAATGGACATGAGTTTGAGTAGACAGGAGGTGGTGATGGACAGGGAGGCCTGGCGTGCTGCAGTCCATGCGGTCGCAGAGTCGGACGTGACTGCACGACTCAACTGATCAGGACAAATAGCTTGAATGGCTTAAAAACAGACTCATTTCTTTTTTTCCCTAGGATATACCCCCTGGGGCAGCTGGTGGGGCTGAGGATGGGTTCTTTGTGCCCCCAACCAAGGGAACCAGCCCAACTCAGGTAAGCAGAGAAATACAGCCCTGTAGGGGTAAGTGTTTCTGAGGTGGCTATGCTTGATTACATGTGTAAAGAATACTGACACTCTTCTGTTACAGATACAGAGTAGGATTGTTGGGAAGAGAAAGAACAAAATTTCACTTGTCTTGGGTTTTCTGTTCCTTGTTAGATCTGGTGTAATAACTCTCAGCTTCCAGTTGATCACATCCTGGCCGGCTCTTTTGAAACAGCCATGCGAGTGAGTCTTAAAGTTACCTTGGCTTTCACTGAATGTGCCTGGGGTCCCAGGGGGATGGCTGACTCATCCTAACCAGATGGAAATTATTATACCCACAGGGGCAGAGGTGTATATGTATCATGGGAGCCCTTGGTGTTCCTCTTATCTGCTTTCAGTGCGGCTTAGTAATCTCTTAAAGTGGATTCTTCTAGCCATTTTCCACCGCTTTATAGCCTGCTTTCTGGCTCACATCAGTGAAGTCAGCACCCCTTCACCCCTTCATGAACAGGTGTATGTTCTGAACACTAAGCCATGTGCTATGGTAGCAATAACAGTACCAACAGTGCAGCAACCACTAACGTTTAATGTTGACTGTTTGCCAGTTACTGTCATGAATGCTTTATGGGTATTATTAAATGAAGTAGATCATAATTAAATATAATTTATTGATGAGGAACCAAGTAGAGAGAACTTAAATATCTTGCCCAGGGTCAACTAGTTTTTAAGTAGCAGAGCTCAGATCCTTGTTTCCTTCCTCTTGTATTCCAGCTCCTTCACGACCAGGTAGGGGTAACCCAGTTTGGCCCCTACAAGCAACTGTTCCTGCAGACCTATGCCCGAGGCCGTACCACCTATCAGGCTCTGCCCTGCCTGCCCTCCATGTATGGCTATCCTAATCGCAATTGGTAAGGGCCCTTGCTTCTCTCTGTTCCAGCTTGTGGTAGATATTTCAGATGTTAGCCTCAGGGAATATCAGCATTGTCCCAGAGCTGACGTTTCCTAGTAGGAAAAGATCTTTGGCTTGCCACTTATCCCTGGCTTTTTTCACTGTAGGCTGTTGTGATCATGTTTCCAGAAGAAGTTAGGTTGAGGTGGGCTCCTAATGATCCTGTCTTCTACTTTTCTCTTTCAGGAAGGATGCAGGGCCGAAGAACGGTGTCCCAGCTGTGGGTCTGAAGCTTAATGACCTCATCCAAAGGTTGCAGCTGTGCTACCAGCTCACCACTGTTGGCAAGTTTGAGGAGGCTGTGGAGAAGTTCCGTTCCATCCTACTCAGCGTGCCTCTGCTCGTGGTGGACAATAAACAGGAGATTGCAGAGGTGAGCGCCGTCTAGCTGCTTGTCAGAGTGCTGGGCACCCCCGAGTCTTGCATCTGTACCGTGGCCTTTTGTCCCCTCTCTCCAGGCTCAGCAGCTTATCACCATTTGCCGTGAGTACATTGTGGGTTTGTCCATGGAGATAGAAAGGAAGAAACTGCCCAAAGAAACTCTGGAACAGCAGAAGCGCATCTGTGAGGTAAGACCTCTGAGCAGTACAGAGGCATCCTCCCTTTTACCCTCTGAATGAATGAATAGTAAGTCACTTCAGTTGTGTCCGACTCGTTGCGACCCTCTGGACTGTAGCCCGCCAGGCTCTGTCCATGGGATTCTCCAGGCAAGAATACTGGAGTGGGTTGCCATTTCCGTCTCCAGGGGATCGTCCCCACCCAGCGATTGAACCAGGGTCTCTTAGCTCTCCTGCCCTGGCAGGTGGGTTCTTTACCGCGAGTGCCACCTGGGAAGCCTCTATGGAATCTGAATTCTTTAGGTCTCAGTATGGGAAGTAAGAGAAATTTGGGCCTGTTTCTGTGACAGTAGAATGTTTCTCCACCCTTCTTCCTCATCCCATACGTTCTCTATAATTAGGAGGCAGACGCTTTCTCTGTTTTATAGCCAGTCGGTTTTTTATTTGGTTGTTGTGTTGTGTTTTTAATGCACGTGCGACAACTTATAAATGATCTATCCTAGCTTTAGCATCAGCCTGACATATGTTCCTCCTTCTGTCCACCAGATGGCAGCCTATTTCACCCACTCAAACCTGCAGCCAGTGCACATGATCCTGGTGTTGCGTACAGCCCTCAACCTCTTCTTCAAGCTCAAGAACTTTAAGACTGCTGCTACCTTTGCCCGGCGCCTGTTGGAACTCGGGCCCAAGCCGGAGGTGGCTCAACAGGTATATGGGAACTCCTTCAATGAGCATAGGAGAACTAGATCTCCTCTTACACGGAGGGGGTCGAAGACTAATATTCTTGTCTCAGAAACAAAGTGCTGTATTACAGCAGTATACAAAAGAGCCAACGAGATGCCATCCTCTGTTTACATACAGAGGATGAGGACCTCTGTATGGCATGAGGACCCCCTTTTATTCCTGGAAACTAAACAAATACCTTACTCAGACCTGGCTCCACTGTGAGAGTGTGACCTGTGACATCGAATAGCTCCTCTGTAGCTGAAAATCAGCCCTGAAGTGTCCTTCAGTTCTAGATTTCTCCTTACCAACACCAGTTGCCTCCATATATATACATGTCCCATTACTTGTGTTTTCTGAAAGCTTTTTTATTTGGGCAGTGAAAGGCAGTTTTAACCCTTTCATGGCTAACCCTGAGAATTCTCAGACTTAGTGGAGAAGTATGGGTCTAGTTGGGCTTCCCCTGTGGCTCAGCTGGTAAAAGAATCCACCTGCAATGCGGGAGACCTGGGTTCAATCGCTAGGTTAGGAAGATCCCCTGAAGAAGGGAAAAGCTACCCACTCCAGTATTCTGGCCTGGAGAATTCCATGGACTGTATAGTCCATGGGGTCGCAAAGAGTCAGACACGACTGAGCGACTTTCACTTCACTTCACTATGGGTCTAGTTCCAGAGGGCCACTTTGGAACAGAAAAGGAAAAACCCTGATAGAATAGGAATGACTGTTATTATTCCTTCATATGACCTGTGCAGAGGATGTATTCTGTATTCACTCAGTACAATTGCATCTTACATCAAAGAAACTACTAAACCATGGTGTTGAGGTCATTTGAGTTGTGGTGTGCAGTTTTCAGTCCTTTTAAATAAAATTCCTTCCCTCTCTTAGACCCGCAAAATCCTGTCTGCCTGTGAGAAAAACCCCACAGATGCCTATCAGCTCAATTATGACATGCACAACCCTTTCGACATCTGTGCTGCATCTTATCGGCCCATCTACCGTGGAAAGCCAGTGGAGAAATGTCCACTCAGTGGGGCCTGCTATTCCCCTGAGCTTAAGGGTCAGATCTGCAAGGTCACTACGGTAAGTACTGTCCTTGAGAAATGAATCTAGAATAGAGGGAAGGGGAAAGAAGGCATATTGGTCCTTTTGTTTCCTGTATTCCCGCCTCACACCTTAAGGCAATGACATTGGAGAAACGTAGAACTTCTCCCCACCACTCCTTACCAATCAGTAACAATAACAAAGCACTCTCCTGTGCTCACTAGGAGTGCTAGGAGTGCAGGGATTAGACTCCCTAGGCTTCTCACCCTCAAAAATCCCTAATGTTTTCTTCTTCTTCCACAGGTGACAGAGATTGGCAAAGATGTGATTGGTTTGAGGATCAGCCCTCTGCAGTTTCGCTGAGGCCCCTTTCTGTGTGTAGCATCAAACATCATGTTTTCCCGCGGAGACTCAGTCTTTATATTCTTCTAGCTCCTTCTTCCTTAATTACTCTTCATATTGGTGTTTAGTTCTCCCTCCCCCTAAAATCTAATGTCCTTTTCTCTTCTTGTATGGCTAATCAAAATGTCTAAACCTGATTTTTCTTTTTTGCCTCTGAGAACCTCTCATCTTCTCAAGGTAACTTATAGTTGTGGTCACAGTTAGCCTTGCCTTCCCAGTGTAGATCTTTCAAAGAACATTTGTGATGAACATTTAAATAGTAAATTCCTTCAATATTTATCCTTTCCCTTTCCACCCCATGTGTATTTTTTGTTAGAAAGGAATGAGATGTAATAAATAAGATAGCATCTTTTACTCAGTCATAGCAAGCTCTTAGCCATCTCCATTTTCCTTGGGCATTTAAACTCCTAGGCAGATATAGCCTTTCTGTGCCCAGAAACTTTAAAAGTCTGAGAAGAAACTCTTTGTTTTCCCAGAAATACATATCACTTTTTGTTGATTTATTCTTTCCAAAGATTGTTCTTGTATTTTGTTTCTCACACGAAATAAAGTAGATTTTTATGAGAGTTTTGTGGCTTGTCATTTGCTTCCTGGACACTCTCACATTCCTCCTTACTGCATGTAGCTGCCCCATCAAAGCAGGTATCTTTCCTTAATTATTCATTTTTAATTCAGTTCAGTTCAGTCGCTCAGTCATATCCGACTCTTTGCCACCCCATGGACTGCAGTATGCCAGGCCTCCCTGTCCATCACCAACTGGGAAACAAAATGGATAAATCTGAAATAATTGAATACCAGACAAGAATTTGAAGCTGATTAATAAACAGTGGAGAACCAAAAATGTCCTTAATCAAGAGAGTGATACAAAGAAAAGGCTGTAAAATACTCCTTTGCAGCAGTGTTCACTATACATGAAAGGCAGGAGATGAGTAAATACTGAGATGAGGTGTTAGGCATTTCAGTAGTAAAGCAAGTTTTAATGGTCTTCCCTGGTGGTACAGTGGATAGGAATCCGCTTGCCAGTGCAGGAGACATGGGATCAATCCCTGGTCTGGGAAGACTGCACATGCCACGGAGCAATTAAGCCCATGCACCACAACCTTGAACCTGCACACCCAGAGCCTGTGCTCCGCAAGAGAAGCCATGCACCGCAGCTTAAGAGCAGCGCCCCCCGCTCTCCATAACTAGAGAAAGTGCGCACATCAGCAAAGACCCCGTGCAACCAATAAATACATTTATAAAAAATAGTAAAGCAAGTTTAAGAAATAGGACAATCATGCTTATTTTCAACTCCATCCTAATTCATTTACTATCTGATACTTTCCTTATTAGCATACTTGTATTACTATATTAATGTAAAGCCAATAGAAATACCTATAACATGTGCTTGTTATAACTACAGTTGTATTAGAGAGACACATGTAAGCAGTTTGGAGTTAACCTGGAATAGATGTTACAGCTGTTGGGGAGAAAGAGATTAATCAGGGAAGAATTAGATTACAGAAGTTTAGAAGTGAAAACAGCCTTAGAGTTTCAGCTTTCATGTTTTTTTTATCATATTTGTAATATCAAATGTAATAATCATCCTATTTTTTATCATATTTGTAAATATATTTGATATTTATAATATCATATTTGTATCCTAGAGTGGAGAAGGGTTTTGAACAAAGCAATTTAATAACAGAGTTGAGACTAGCATTTAGGTCTTCCGACTTCTAGTTCAGAGTGTTTTTCCCAAGTTACAGTACTTGTGCTTGGAAGATCACAGCAGGTTTTGCACAGGTATGACTTTAAAAGTATGTCCCCTAAATGTCAAGGAAAGAGTAAGTACCTAATCTGGTGCTTGACACAGTACTCAAGTGTGCTTAGGAAGCTAAGGATGAAAGTCATGAAGTGACTTTTTTCATTTAGATGTGGTTTCTCCCTTTTAAACTTTATGATACTTTTCCTGAATTCTTATAAGACAGTGACCTTGGCCATACTTATACTGTGTGTATGCCTATTCCTACGTCTAGCCTAAGGCCCAGTCAACTACCTTAACAGCAAGGGCTGGCCTGATTTATCTCTCTGTCCTCCACGGTGCTCCACATAGGATCTTGAACAACGGTAGATGCCCTCTAAGTAGTAAAGTAGGTTTGTCTAAAGCAGTTGATGCATTTTGGAAGATCTAAATAGAACAATTCCAGAGGAGGGAAGGGATGTCTGGAGTTGTCTTTATCTGAACTTTCCCAACTACACACGATTGACTTCTGTGTAAAGCAAAGGCTATAGGTCAGGGAAATTCAGTTCAGTCACTCAGTCATGTCCGACTCTGTGACCCCACGGACTGCAGCACGCCAGGCTTCCCTGTCCATCACCAACTCCCGAAGCTTGCTCAAACTCATGCCCATCGAGTCGGTGATGCATCCAACCGTCTCATCCTCTGTCATCCCCTTCTCCTCCTGCCTTCAATCTTTCCCAGCATCAGGGTCTTTTCCAAGGAGTCAGTTCTTCACATCAGGTGGCCAAAGTATTGGAGTTTCGGCTTCAGCATCAGTCCTTCCAATCAATATTCAGGACTGATTTCCTTTAGGATTGACTGGTTGGATCTCCTTGCAGTCCAAGGGACTCTCAAGAGTCTTCTCCAATACCACAGTTCAAAAGCATCAATTCTGTGACACTCAGCTTTCTTTATACTCCAACTCTCATATCCATACATGACTACTGGGAAAACCATAGCTTTGACTAGATGGATCTTTGTGGCAAAGTGATGTCTCTGCTTTTTAATATGCTGTTTAGGCTGGTCATAGCTTTTCTTCCAAGGAGCAAGTGTCTTTTAATTTCATGGCTGCAGTCACTATCTGCAGTGATCCTGGAGGCCAGGAAAATAAAAGTCTCTCACTATTTCTATTGTTTCCCATCTATTTGCCATGAAGATATGGGACCAGATGCATTATCTTAGTTTTCTGAATGTTGAGCTTTAAGCCAACTTTTTCACTCTCCTCTTTCACTTTCATCAAGAGGCTCTTTAGTTCTTCTTCCCTTTCTGCCATAAGGGTGGTGTCATCTGCGTATCTGAGGTTATTGATATTTCTCCCGGCAATCTTGTTTCCAGCTTGTGTTTCATCCAGCCCAGCGTTTCTCATGATGTACTCTGCATAGAAGTTAAATAAGCAGGGTGACAATATACAGCCTTGGTGGATTCCTTTCCTGATTTGGAACCAGTCTGTTGTTCATGTCCAGTTCTAACTGTTGCTTCTTGAC
This sequence comes from Dama dama, assembly GCF_033118175.1. Lineage (NCBI taxonomy): Eukaryota > Metazoa > Chordata > Mammalia > Artiodactyla > Cervidae > Dama > Dama dama. The sequence continues at coordinate 11,046,339 of NC_083700.1, forward strand.
CTGCATACAGATTTCTCAGGAGGCAGGTCAGGTGGCCTGGTATTCCCATCTCTTGAAGAATTTTCCACAGTTTGTTGTGCTCCACACAGTCAAAGGCTTTGGCGTAGTCAATGAAGCAGAAATAGATGTTTTTCTGGTCAGGGAAGGGAACTCTACAGTAGCCTTTCTGCTTAATCCAAAGTCCAAGAGTCGCTTTTCTACCAGATTTGATTAGACTAATATCGAGTTCTAAGTACTTCACCCTGTGATACTTTTAATGGGGTACAGGAAATGTGAGATAGCCAGTAGATTCTGCAGAGAAACATGCCTCCTTAGGATCTGAGAGAGCAAAGAGTAGACAATGAATGCCTAAATTTTAATCCCCAGCCCAGGAGCTAGGGATGCAGCAGTGAAGATGATGGATGAAAATCCTTGCCATCATCGTGTTTAAATTGCAAAGGACTTAAGGGGAGATAGAAATGATAAATAAGTAAAATATATAGTATGTCAGATAGAGGTAAGGGTTGAGAAAAATGGAGGGAAAGTGAGTAGGATTTATATATGTATGTGTGTGGGAGGGGTTGCAGTTTTATTTAGTGAGGCCAAAGAAGGCATTTCAGAGAAGATGACATGTGAGTAAAATACTGAAGGGAGAGAAAACTACCATGTTGGGTATGCTGTAACTGCCTTATTGATTACAAATGCACAGCTTCTGGTGGTTCGTAGGCAGTTTGTCCCAATTTGGCATATCCACAGCTCTGGAAAGAATAATAAGGAAGCCAGGTAATGTGGGAAGTTGAAAGAAAGGAAGCCAGGCCAGTTTAAAAAAAAAAAAAAAAAACCTGGCAGAAGGTAAGAGTAAACTCACCTGTTAGGTCAACGTGCCAGTAGAAAGAAGGGTGGCGGGGGTGGGAACCGAAGCCTCCTGTCCCTTTAAAAATGGCGGCCCGGCAAGGACCAACAATACCATTGGTTGCGCGAGCAGAGGGGGCGGGCTCGGGGGCGGGGCGCGCGGAGCCGCGGAGCCGCGGAGTCCCGCCTCCTACGGCAAGTCAGAGGTCGCAAGATGGCCGCGGCTGAGGGGGACGGTGGTGTCCGGGCCGAAGCTGACCGGGAATTAGAAGAGCTTCTGGAAAGTAAGAGCCCGTAATGGGAAAACCCCGAAGAGGGCGGATGTAAGGATCCTTTAAGGGGGTTAGGTAAACCTGCGATGCTTGGGACGGAGCAGGAAATGCTCTCCAAAGGTTGGAAGGGGGCGGAGAGTCTAATTGCGACCCTCGAGATAATCTCTGGGTCACCTCTCCTTCCTCTGCAGCGGGAGTTGAGGAGTTCTTTCTGGGCCCCTGAACGGCCCACACTGTTGATCTCCCTGCCGGAGGGGAAACTAACCCAGAGGACGTTTCACGGTCCCTTCCCAAACTCCCCTTACTTTAGATTAGTAAGTTCTTGAAGTCTGACTTTCTCCCCGCCAGAGCAGCGTTTGGTCCTCGGGGGGCAGCGAACCGAACAACCACGGATTGCTTCCATTAACTATTAGCAAGCTCGTAATGCGTTCTTCTGTGCACTGTCCTGCCCTCCTTAACAGAAAAGACACTCCTTTCTTTCTCCCAGTCCTTTCATCCACCAGGCCCCTTTCCAGTTCTTTCATCATGTCGGAGCTCAAACCCTTCCCATTATTTTGAAAAACAGGGTGAGACAGCCTCAGGGGAAGACAGTTCGCTCTTGAAAGAAGCTGGCTTGTACTTTTCCTCCTCAGCCCTGCCATCCACTCTCTGGTTTGGTTTCATGCCCAGAGTTGGGCTAGTATCTTCCCCCTAGGCCTGGCACATATAGTGGTGGTGAGAACACAGGCTTTTCAGGGTACAGGTGAATATTTTTTGTCTCTTGCTCAGTCACAGAGCGGGCAGGCGGAAAGATGAACAGAAATGGTGAGAAGTGCTAAGTGACTGTGTGAGTCTGCCGAGATGAGGCTACAGGGAGCTCTAGGAACTCTGGGGAGGGAGACCTAAATTGAAGGAGAAAAGAGGGTTCAGTGCCCTCCGGTGAAGTATAATATGGAGTCCCTCAGTTTGTACCAGGACCCATGGGAAGCTGGATGAAACATCTTAAGGCTTCTGCTCTCTTGCCAAAGATTATTCCTTGTGGGGCTCCAGAGTGAGTTCTAGGGGGTTAAGGACATCTGTGTTCTCTGTTCCCCTTGAATATCTGTATGGGATTTCTAGTAACCATTAAAGTATGGCAAAGAGGCATTGTGTAGATGAACTGTCGTCTTACAGCTTTGAGAGATGCTTTTTCCACCTTAAGAGATTTCTTCCCCTATGATTACAATAAATTAGGTAATGGCAGAGGGAGGGAGAAGCTTATTGAGGAGTGGGTCAGGAGAGGGAGACTCAAAAAAAGGAGAGCATTTTAGGAAAGTTGGCACCTTGAAAGATTGTTTTCTTAATGCTTTGCTCAGAAACCCCTCTAGCTTTGCATTCTCATCCATCACCAACACATACACTGTGTCTCTTGTCTCTGAAGGTGCTCTTGATGATTTCGATAAGGCCAAACCCTCCCCAGCACCCCCTCCTACCACCACGGCCCCTGATGCTTCAGGGCCCCAGAAGAGATCGCCAGGAGACACTGCCAAAGTATAAATTACACCCACTTAAGGGATGGGGAGGGGATGGGCGTGCAGCTCCAAGCAGAGGTGGGGCAGGCCCTTGTGGGCCAGAGGGGAGTTGGGGAGGGTGCCTTGGCCTCACGTTGCTGAGTGCTCTTGCAGGCCTCAGTCCTTGTGAAACAGGGACTTGAGATTGAGTAGAGGGATCTCAAGGAAGTTCTTTAAGAAAAGAACAGATTTAAATGGATTGGGAATGCCAGTCCATAGCCTTCCCTCAGTGGCCAGATGCCTTTTTGCTGTTCTCATAAAGAGAAGTAGTCAGAATGTCCCATGGAGGTGGGTAGGAGGGAAGCACTGCATCTCCCAGAGCCACTGCCTGTGGCTTCTGTCAGAAACCATGTATAGTGGGGTGCCAAGTAAGAGATACACTTTGGCCACATTCTCCCCCGTAGGATGCCCTCTTCGCCTCCCAAGAGAAGTTTTTCCAGGAACTGTTTGACAGCGAGCTGGCTTCCCAAGCCACTGCAGAGTTTGAGAAAGCAATGAAAGAGCTGGCTGAGGAAGAGCCCCACCTGGTAGAGCAGTTCCAGAAGCTTTCAGAGGCCGCCGGGAGAGTGGGTAAGCAGGGGGCCGTGGGGAAGTCTGAGCAAGCCTCTTGGGTTAGTGTCCCCTGACAACACCAAAGTCTTTGTAAAAGTTGGTAGCAATTATACCACTGCCGTGGGATGGGGGAGGAGGTGGAAGGAAAAATGAGACCCTGTTTAATAAAAGGGATGAGATAGGTTGGAAAGTAACAGAAAAGATTATTTAAAAGTGATAATTTTAAAGATCAGTGTTAATGTGGGTGTCATTATAGAGAACAAACTGAGACACAGTCCATGTAGATTTGTGAAAATAACTATGAAGATAAACGTAGAGTATTCAAAGATTTGGAGTGTAGTAATTTACTAATAAATGCTCCATGTCCAAGCTGGTAACCAGGTCAGTCTAAGCAAGCAAACAGTTAAAATCCTAAGTGACTTAGGCTTTTTTCATCTCTCCTAGGCAGTGATGCTACTTCCCAACAAGAATTCACCTCTTGCCTAAAGGAGACATTAAGTGGACTAGCCAAGAATGCCACTGACCTTCAGGTGAGGGGGAAGAGATAGGGAACCACAAGGGGCCCACTCACAGAGACTTCACCAGCAGAGTCTAAAAAGACAGACTCTCTTGGCTATCATCTCAAGTCTGTTTTTGCCTCACTATTTTGCTACAGGCACGTTTTAAATAGTTCTTTCCCACCTGAAAAGTTGGTAAGTGTCCCAAGAAGATAGTATGCTTGCTCATTTCTCTTCTGTGCTTTCTAGAACTCTGGCATGTCAGAAGAGGAGCTGACCAAGGCCATGGAAGGGCTGGGTATGGACGAAGGGGATGGGGAAGGGACCATCCTCCCCATCATGCAGAGCATCATGCAGAACCTACTGTCCAAGGATGTGCTGTACCCGTCACTGAAGGAAATCACAGAAAAGGTTTGTGAACTTCTGTTTGTGCTTTTCCTCCTTATTCCTCATTGTATCAACTCCCATGGGCTACTTTGTCTATTTAGAGACTGTAAAGACAGAGTAACTCAAGTGTACACGTTCATCTGTTTTTTTCTCCTTTATTTATTTGGCGGGGAGAGTTAGGGAGGAGTTGTGTCTCCAAGAGAATAAAGCCACTTTACTGAGGATATTTGAGGTAGAAGGGGAAATCCTTCAGCTCTATTAATAGTTTTCTGTAAACTGGTCTAAGACTCTGTTGTTGTCTGATCAACTTCTTGCATTTCCAATTTCATTCATTTATCCAACAAGATTTCACTGATGGTTTACTGACTTTATGCTGTGAACAATTTTTAGAGTAGTTTAAATGATGGTCTCTGCCATCAAAGAGTTTATAGTGTTACTGGAGAGACTTTTAAAAGTTGTTAAACACAAAAGAAGGAATATGTGACTGAAACCACATGTGGCCCTTAAAGCCTCAAATATTTACTGTCTGGCTCGTCACAGAAAAAGTTTGTCATCCTCTGGTGACCATAAATGCTAGCATAGCCAGGTGATCTGATTGAAGTCCATGCTGCTTCTCATGCTGAACTTGCTTATTTAGTTTTTCCTTCTCCTCTGTTTCTGGCCCCTTCATGTTCTTCATATTTTATTACCCTTACTTATCCATTGTTCACTTAATTCTTCACCACCCATTCTCTGTTTACTTAGTATCCAGAATGGTTGCAGGCTCACCGAGACTCTCTACCTCCAGAGCAGTTTGAAAAATATCAGGAACAACATAGTGTCATGGGCAAAATATGTGAGCAGTTTGAGGCAGAGACCCCCACAGACAGTGAGGCCACTCAGAAGGCTCGTTTTGAGGTGGTGCTGGATCTTATGCAGCAGGTAAGGCCTCCTTTTGCTGTCTGCCCACTGCTGCTGCTGTCTGCTTGGGTGTTCATTGCAGGAGGATCCTGAAAGGAGGCCCCACTGCCAAACCAAAATGGGGAGGGAGCACAGGGGAGGCTGCGAAGCACGGCCTTAGCTCGTGTTCCTCTTTCTTTATGTTCCAGCTGCAAGATTTGGGCCATCCTCCAAAAGAGCTTGCTGGGGAGATGGTGAGTATACCGTCTTGTATACTTTAATATGAGCCCAAGTTTCCATTATTCTGTAACCTTTAGTGATTCCACCTAAGGCAATAATAGTGGCTGCAGGGGATAGACCTTCAAAAGCTCTAACTTTTTGAAATGGAAGGAGTTATCTGAGTCCCTTCATCTCTTCTCCAGCCTCCTGGCCTCAACTTTGACCTGGACACCCTTAATCTGTCGGGCCCACCAGGTGCCAATGGCGAACAGTGTCTGATCATGTGAAACACAGCACGCTTTCTTCCCTGATTCCCAGCCGTGGGGGAACGTCTGGAGTCAGCAGAACCACTGAGAACTGAGGCAGGAGTGTCGTCTCCCGGAGTGGCTGCCCACTGCCATCTGTCATCCCACCCAAGATTGTGCCATACCAGCTGAGGCTTTTTCTCTTTGTAGGAATAAGGCCTGTTCTGCAGATCATTACTGTGAACCCTTTCCATTGTGGTTTCTGCTGCTAGCAAAGGCCCAACTACCTTCCAGGTGAAGGAAGGCGACTTTTTTGGGGCAGGCACCTTTTTCCCTCTCCCAAAGTAATGTTCCACAGGGCCACACTGATGTTCACTTTTGTATGGGGTCTCCGTGCCTTGTCTCCACTCCCTCTCTTGGACCTGGGCAGCAGGGACAGAGCCCTCAGACTCTGTGTTTCTGTCCTTAAGCAGGGCCTCTAGGAATGCGTGTGAGAAATAGCCTGGACGGGGGCCGTAGGTCTGTCACCACACACTCTTGCCTTCAGACTGTTCTGAATTCTCCAAAGTAAGTGGGGGGCTTTTGCATCTAATCACAGGTTGAAAGAGAAGCCCTGGAATTCTCCTCTCTCCAGGTACAGAGTCCTCAGCTCCCTATCCAGCCTGAGAACTCCAGCAGCTGCCCTGGTTCTTTCTATAATGCTATGTGATCTGGGTGAACTCAGCCCTTGACCTTCCTTTACCCCCTGCCTCTCCTCTCATCTCTCTACTTTAAATACCTCTTTATTCCAACCCTTGTCTGAGCCCAAACTGTGACAAAAAAGGGCCTGTCTTTGTCCTGTTTCCTCTGTTCGAGTCCATCCACCACTCTCACCAGTCCTGCTATCTCGCTGGCAAGCGTATATAATTATAGTGTCAGTCTAGGAAATGAATGACTGTTCTTCCCCAGTTGCATACAGTTTTCTTTTACACATTCTCACTTCTGATTTTGAATGCTGCCCATGGATTCAGGGAGGTAGCCTGGGAAAAGGGGGGTGGGATGCAGCCTGTGCCCTTTTTCCTGATGAAAAAATATTCTGAGTGAGGACTGTAGCCTGTATTTCATCCAACTCTTTTCCTAATCTTCCTTAGTTTCTCTAAGCTGCTCTGTGAGGTATGTTAGCTTAACATTGCTGGGTTCTACCATCACCTCTCTTCCCAGCTCAGTCTACACTTCAGTTGGTAGAGCAGACTGAATGACCATCTTTCCTCATTTTCTCTGTTTTTGAAGCCTTTCAATTGGTATTGTATTTTAACATTTTACATTATTATGTTATTGTTAGTAATGTATTGTTAACATGTTTTCTAAATTTTTTTGTTGGAGCTGACCTTGCCTTTCACTGTGGGAGCCAATGGATCTGTAGATCTTGGGTGCCACATGTTGGCGGATATTCTGGTTCAGACCAGCTGGCTGTCCTGGTTCAGCACTCAGAAAATAACTACCGGAGCAAATTTGTACTTACCATTTGTGGCACTCTGATCACCTGACATGACACTTTCCCTTGGGTTAAGACTTTTCTCCCCTTAAGGTCCCCGACACATTCTGTGGTATTGGTGAGGAAGGAAATATTTTTAAGACCTCAGGCTGTTTAGGAAGGTCCAGCTATTGTACCTTAGAGTAGGGAAGAGCCCAGGTTTGAGTCTGAGACTGCTCGCCTCTGCAAGAGATGGGAAAGTACAAGCGGACTTGTGATGATGGTCACAGGACATGAATGGCCAAAATTCTCTCCTTTTGCTCTAGCCAAAAACTGAACGCAGCTGGGCAGGGAGGTGGGAAGGACAAAAGGGCCCTACCCACTTGACCTGTGTGCCAGTGTTCTTGTACACATTCTCACTTCTGCCGGCCTGGCCAGGACTTACTCCAGGAACCTAAACAGATACCACCTTAGTTTTGTTCCTGAGACATTCATTTTCATTTTGATTGAACATGAATTGATTGGCCTCAGGTTACTGTCTGTTCCAGAAATACTATTTGAACTATTCTAGGGCTCATGGAAAGATAGAGCAGTCTTTCTCAAACTGGTAAAGGTCCTTTGGTAAAGGACCAGGTGTTTTGTTTTATAAGTATCCTGTCCTTTGTCCAGCAGTATGTTTTCCATATGCACAGTTCACATTGTTGGCTACCCACCATATAAGTTTGACAACACCAAATTAACCAAATCCCTCCTGCCTGATAAAGCCACTCCTTACGCATTCAGATATTACAGCCATGTCAGAATGCTAGGGACTTCCCTGACAGTCCAGTGGTTAAGGCTCGATTCTCCCAATGCATAGGGCACCAGTTTGATCCCTGGTCAAGGATTTAAGATCCCACATGCCACATGGCACAGCCTAAATAAATAAATATGAAAAAAAATGCTAAAAAGTTTCTAAAAACTGAATTTCTAACTCCTCTTGTTGCAGACTGGTAAACTCACGGATCAGTACAAATTTCCAATCGCCTGAGTAGCTCTGCTCTGGGGCCCTCAGGCTCTCCACAGCTGCATCAGCCAAATAGATACATTTCTCTACTTGTTCCATGAGTGCTGCTTTTAATGAACTTTTTCTTTAGCTAGAATGTGTAACTGTAAGGAAGTTTCTAGTATTTTTCTAGCCTTCCTTTTGCTACTTAAAATAACCATTACAAAGCTTAGCTTTTGGTTGTGCATGAAGTGTTTATGCTACTGTCAGACTTTAAAGGAGATACCCCCTTGTTCCAAAATTCTGTACATTAGAAAACAAATTTGTGGTTGTTTAGATGGTTTAATGAATTAAGAATCAAGTTAATACTGTGATAATGGGGTCAATTTCCTATGATTTTTGGAACATCCTGGTAAGGGCCCCATGTGTGTGTACTAAGTCAGCTCAGTCGTGTCTAACTCTTTGCGACCCCGTGGATTGTTGCCTGCCAGGCTCCTCTGTCCATAGGATTCACCAGGCACAAGAATGCTGGAGTGGGTTGCCATGCCCTCTTCCAGGGGATCTTCCAGACCCAGGGATCGAACCCGCAGCCCAAGGATCCCATGAGGCACTTATAATATGCTATTGAGATGGCTTTTTGGGAGCTTAGGAGAAATGATGGCCCACAGTAAATCAGGTAGAGATGATAGACCATATGAGAAGTGATCAAAAGTCTTAGCAGAAGTATGCATGCAAGAATGAATGTATATTTCACTGGAAAATCCACCTGCTGACTGTTTTTCAGGAAGGCCTTGGGAAAATTTTTTATTAAGGAAAGGCCCTGATGAAGGGGTCACCAGCATGTTTGAGAAGTTAAGAAGGGTTGTCTCTGGGTGGCGGCTGATGGAAGAGGATGTTGTTTAACAACTGGTTTCCCTGGTAGTGGTGGGGATGATAGGATCCTAGCATTTGCCTCTGAAAGCAGAGACCAGATGGCAACACTTCACTCTCAGAGGCAGAGTGAATGAATTTCCATAAGGGCAGCATGGTCAAAGAGGAAGAGACTAATGGAAAGTGAGTCCTCGAGGCCATAGGTAGACAGTCAAGGAGAATAAATCAATTTACATATAATTAAGAGTAACCAAGAATGGTTGAACAGAAGACTCAGGTCAATAACTTCAATGAAAGGTCACAATTCCTTGCCCAGTTTCTAGGTTTGAGACCGTTTTCAGACTAAACCTCCTCAGTTGACTACATCATTTACTTAGTTAACCACACACTCAGGAAAGAAGACTATCCACATTTTTTTAGTTGGGAAAAAAGGATACAGGGTCTGAGTTGACACAGAAACCCAGGGACTTAGAACACTGCCACACACCTCCTATCCCTGCATCCCCCCACCCCAACCCAATTACAGTAGGAAAATATGGGATCAGATAATAAATGGAGTGCTTGCCCAAGTCTGTCTCACAGTGGGTCCAAAAACAGTCATTTTTCCAGTTGCCATAGGTAATCAGAATGGACATATTTGGCAGTTGTCAGAAAGCCCAAGTAGAACCCCCTAAAACTACACCCCACCTCTGCCAAGAATAGTAAATAGGTAATAGTGCATTCTGGGGGAAATGGCAGCAGTAAATAGTTACACTCAGAGTTAAATGGCACAGGGTGTCGGTCCCCATCATGCCCTTGTTTAGTCTCCCCATCTGACCCTTGCAAACACCGAGTGAGATATGCTGGACTAAAATGGATTGCTGTAACCTTGCGCAGTTAGCAGTCCTGACCCTTACAACTAGGACTTGATATTCTGGTTGAACACAACGAATCTTACATTGGATGAGCTTCATCTCTGGCTTGTAGAGATAACAAGACTCTTCACCTGCACATACATGTTGAGTCCACAAGAGAGGAACGCACCCCCTTGTGGGCCGTCTTCGAAGAGGCTGGGCATGTTTGCTGGAGAGTGGCACAGCCGCTGATAAGGTAAAGTGAGAATGAAGTCGCTCAGCCGTGTCTGACTCTTAGCGATCCCACAGACTGCAGCCCACCAGGCTCCTCCATCCCTGGGATGCTCCAGGCAAGAGTACTGGAGTGGGGTGCCATTGCCTTCTCCACTGATGTAGGTATGTGGCTCTTAATTTGTACTATTTGGCCTTTTTTTAACAGAAAGTTTCCCAATCTAGTGAGTATGTTCTTTCAGTATTAATCAGGAAGAAAGTATCAGAAGTAGTTGGAGTTGCAGTTGATGGTCAATAATATATGTTTTGGTTTTAATACAGAGTTATGTTAGTTCTCCTTCTCTCTGTCACAGTACAGTCCAAAAGAATCTGGATATTCTGTAATATATCCCATTTGTTTGCTTTATTAAGCTTATGCTACTCAGGTATTGAGGATGTGCTAATCAGATCTGATGAACAAACAGTATCAATTATTCTGGATTCTTTGAGACACATACACTCCAGAGGGTAGAAGATAAATTCTTCAAAAGATGCAGGGCCCTGTCATGTTGGTTAACTTTCTGTGTGTCCAATGATCCTTTCTAAGGTAAATATAAATTATTGTATCTTGTGCCTTTTACCCTAAGAAGCACAATACCTTGGCAGGCATATTACAGTTTTGGAGGCAGCATAGTCGGAGCTTGGGAATACAATAATGGCCTTCACAGCAGGTCCAGGCTACCATTCAAGCAGTTGTGCTGCTTGGGTCATAACACCTGGAAAGTTCCATGGTACTAGAGGTACCTGTGGTAAGAAAAGATGTGTGAATTGTCTGGCAATTCACAGTAGGAAAATTCCAGCACAGATCTCTAAGGTTCTGGAGTAAGGTGGTTGTTTCTGCAGTAGAGAAAGTTTCACCATTGCAAAGCATCTCCTGGCATACTGTTAGGTCCTGAAATTAATTCAGTGTCTGACCACAGAATATCAAGTGACTGTGTGACCAGTTGCCCATATAAACAGCATGTTATTGTCAAACATGCCAAGTCATAAGACTGGACAGATACAATAACAATATATTTTACAGCGGAAGCTGTTCACTTTGGAAGAAGCCCAAGCAAACTTGGCACAAGTAAATTAAACAAAGGGCCCCAGGCCTTCATATTACCTGTATCTGTGGCACTAAAACCTTTCTTGTAGCTCATACCTATGGCAACATAAGAATTCCTTCAGCCATTTCACAGAGGAGGAAAAAGTCCAAGTCTGGTTTGTGGATGGCTTGGCTTGATCATGTTAGGGCAAACGAAGCCAAGTAAGGAATGCTGTTTCTCAACGGCCTTTTCCTGAGTGGTCCTGAATCCTGAGAGACAGTGATGAGGGGAAATTCTCTCAGTAAGTAGGACTTCAGGCAGTTGACTTGACCATCCACTTTGGAGAAAGAAGTGACTGGAGGCAAGGATGTACATGAACTCAGAGTCAGTGGGCTGGTTGGTCAAGGGCCCAAAAGGAGCAAGATCGGAAGATGGGGTCTGGTAAAGAGTGTTTGGGACTCTCACTTCTGTGAGAGTGGGACTTGTATTCACCAGAAGGGCACTAAATAAATAAACTGTATGGGTATGATAATTTAGTTGGGACAATTTCAGCTATCCTGGTTCGTGCATAGTGTGTTTATAAATAGAATCTCTGTGGTGGCAGAGATGCAGGCTGTTTTTCAGCCTGTTAACATGAATTCCTTTCTTACCCAGGCTGACTGAGCTCTGCTGTTTCTAAATGTCTATCTTGTCAGCATCAAAGAGCAGTGATGATCCCCTTGTTGAGTACCACTGTTCAATGAGAACAGCTCACCATTTGGTGGCAAGTTGATTACATCAAACCTTTTCCATTCTGGAAAAAACAATAGTTTAACATTCTGATCAGGACTGATACCTATTTTGCTTTGCCTGTAAGTGCCTGAGCCATTTGCTGGCACTGGGTCCTATGTAAGAATGCCTTGGGACAGGGTACTCAGTGGCAAAGCAGCTACAGTCACAGGCACATGACAGTGGGGCCCAGTGTTCCTATTGATGCCTTTTTACCCAGAAGCCTCTGACCTGGTAGAGTAGTGGGGTAGCATTTTGAAGGTGCATTTGTGGTGCCAGCAAGGATGGAGTGCTGTACTTCACAGTGCAGTATAAACTACCACAAAAGGTAGAATTCATGGGTTCTGGAACCAAGGGGTGGAGACAGGCGTGACCCTATTCAGTATCACTTCCATGAGCCACTTGACACGTTTGTACTTCCTGTCCTTGCAACTTTAAATTCTGTGGGTCTGGAGATCCTGTTTCCCAGAGTGGAGATGCTTCTACCAGGCACAGTGTCATCTGGTCACTTTGGGCTCCTAATGCCAGCAAAATATCAGGCAGAAAAAGAAGTTGCCATATTGTCTGGGATAATTAGCTCTGTTATGAGGAGTTAGGCTCACTTTTACATTATGAATACAAAGAGAAAAGTGTTTGATGCACATGTGATCCCTGGGTTAACTTTTTAGTTCTCCTATACTCAGTTTTAACTGTAAAAACACTTATGGCCTGGTAGGGCATGATCTCCGGTGTCCCAGAACCCTCAGGGATGAAGATCTGGATCACCCCAGAGGTAAGCCATCTAGACTAACAAAAATTGTAGTCAAGAGGGAGATGAATCTGAAATAGGTGTCATTGAAGGAAGATGATGACTGTCATCTGCAATTTCTGCACCAACTGCAACCCCTTTTGTGTTTCCAGAAATTGTGACTAACTTGACTTATGGAGAAACGGCTCAGATGTAGAGAACTTAATGTACAACACAAATGACCCCAATATAGTAGACATTGTTGGTACTCTGTCCAGAGCCTCTTTACTTGGAAGTGAGTGTTGGCTGCTAATAGCTCACTGCTGCATCTTCTTGGGAATCACTCTCTGCCAACAAAAGCCACTTCTGGAAATTCCTGGAAGGTTGTTCCTTCCCAGGGATAACACCACAGTCAATGGTATGATATTAGTTCCTGTTCAGAAGTCAGTCAGGATTCTGATAGGGATTGCATTATCAGTGATGATATGTAGTTAGTAATTGTGTTGTCAGCAAATAATACTAAGGTACAAAATTCCTTGTTGCTTTCCTCAAGGTGGAACAGATGAGCCATTTATGTGCCAAGAGTTCCCAGTGGAGGCTAAACTCATCAGCTGAACCTGCCTAACTTTTCCTCTTGTCCTGTCTTGCTTCACTCACTCCATTACAGGTTTTACTTGAGAGCACTCCCTCAATAAACCACGTGCACAGAATCCCTTTCTTGGACTCTGCTTCTAGGGACTCCAATCTAAGACAGGAGAATAATGGTGTCAACTGAGAGATTTGAGTGTAACAGAAGTAGAGCAAAGAGCAAACGTTGAGTTCAGTTTGGGAATATTAAGGTGCCATTGACTGGAATAGAAGAGAACATCCTCAATCTGGTAAAGTACAACTACACAAAAAATCTACAGGTAACATCATACTTAAGGATCACGAACAATACAAGGATATCAGCTGTAACCACTTCTAGTCAATATTTTGCCAGAGGTTTTAGTCAGGGCAATTAAGCAAGAAAAAGAAAAGACATTGAGATTGGAAAGGAAAAATAAAACTGTATTTGCAGATGCATGATATAGGACATCTTAAGAAATCCACTAAAAAACTATTAGAACTAATGAGTTCAGCAAGGTTGCAGGACTTAAGTTCAATATATAGAAATCAATTATATTCCTATGATTTGCAGTGAACAGTCCAGAAAAGTGAGACTAAGAAAATAATTCCATTCACAAAAGCATCAAAAAGAATACTTGGGATTAAGGGAGAAGAATACTTAAGAATAAATTTAACAAAAGAAGTACATTAAAACTACAAAATATTGTTAAGAAAGATCTAAATAATGTTCACGGAGCACATTGTTAAAATGTCACTACAGATCCTTGATTTACCATGGGGTTATGTCCTGATAAACCCATTTTAAGTTGAAAATATCTTAAGCCAATACATTTAATACGCTAACCTACCAAACTCATGGGTTAGCCTAGTCTACTTTAAACATGCTCAGAACACTTACATTAGCCTGCAGTTGGGCAAAACCATCTAATACAAAGCCTGTTTTATAATAAAGTATTGAATATCTCATGTAATTTATTGATACTGTACTGAAAGTGAGAAAGAATGATTGTAAGTGTATTGATTGTTTACCCTCATGATTGTGTGGCTGACTGGGAGCTTGGCTCACTGTTGCTGCCCAACGTCCTGAGAGAATATCCTACCACATATCACTAGCCCAGGAAAAGATCAAAAGTCAAAGTACAGTTTATACAGAATGTTTATCTCTTAGACACCACCATAAAGTAAAAAAATCATAAGTCGAACCATTGTCAGTTGGGAACTGTTTTACTCCCTAATCTCCATATTCAATGCAATCTCTATCAGAATCCCAGCCTACTTTGTGGAAATTGACTAAGTAATCCTAAAAGTCATATGGAATCACAGTGGACTCAAAAGAAGAAAATAATCTTGAAAAACTCACTACAAAACAATGACAATCAAAACAGTGTGATGAGGGCTTCCATGGTGTTACAGTGGTTAAGAATCCACCTGCCAGGGCAGGGGACACAGGTTCGATCCCTGGTCCAGGAAGATCCTACATGCCATGGAGCAACTAGGCCTGTGTGCCACAACTACTGAGCCTGGGCACCTAGAACCTGTGCTCTCTGCAATGACAGAAAGCCTGCAGGCAGCAACAAAAACCACCAGTGCAAAAAAAAATCTTAAAAAAAAAAAGGGGGTGATGGCACATAGAAAAGACATAGATACCAGTGGAGTAGAATTAAGACTCCAGAAGTAAATCTATATATCTATGGTTAGCTGATTTGTTTACAAAGGGGTCAAAACCATCCAGTGGGAAAAAACGGTCTTTTTGAAAATTGCCCTGGGATGACTAGATAGCCACCTGCAAAATAATAAGTTCAGTCCTTACCTCACACCATATTAAAAAATTAACTCAAACAGCTAAAAGTAATAACTGTTCGTGGAATTCTCCAGGCAAAAGTATTGGAGTGGTGGCCATTCCCTTCTCCAGGGGATCTTCCCAACCCAAGGATGCAACCCAGGTCTCATGCATAGCAGGCAGATTCTTTACCGTCTGAGCTACCAGGGAAACCCAAGAATTATTATATAGGACCCCAAAAGCATGAGCAATAAAAGAAAAAGATAAATTGGACCACATCAAAATTGAAAAGTTTGTGCTTCAAAGGACACCATCAAAAAAGTGCAAAGACAGCTCACAGAATGGGAGAAAATATTTAAATCATGTAACTGATGAAGGATTTGTATCTAGAAAAACTATGTACTCTTATAACTCTATAATATAAAGACAAGTAACCCAATTTAAAAATGAGCAAAGGAGGGCTTCCCTCGTGGCTCAGTGGTTAAGAATCCGCCTGCCAGTGCTGGAGACATGGGTTCAATTCCTGATCCAGGAAGATCCCACATGCTGCAGAGCAACTAAGCCTGTGTACCACAACTATTGAGCCTGTGCTCCGGAGCCTGGGAGCTGCAACTACTGAGCCCATGTGCCGCAACTGCTGAATCCCAAGAGCCCTAGAGCCTGTGCAGTGCAACAAGAGAAGCCATCACTGCAATGAGAAGCCTGCACATCACAACTAGTGATTAGCCCCTACTCGCCACAACCAGAGAAAAGCCTGCACAGCAACAAAGATTCAGCACAGCCATAAATAAAATTTTTTAAAAGAAAAGTGAAAAGTGCCTCAATCGTGTCTGACTCTTTGTGACCCCATGGAATTCTCCTAGAATACTGGAGTGGGTAGCCTTTCCCTTCTCCAAGGGATCTTCCCAACCCAGAGATTGAACCTAGGTCTCCCACATTGCAGGCGGATTCTTTACCAGCTGAGCCACCAGGGAAGCCCAAGAATATTGGAGTGGGTTTTTAAAAGAAAAACAACCTATTATTTTAAAAAGTGAGCAGAGAACTTGAATAGACATTTCTCCAAAAGAAACAAAAATGATCAGTAAACATATGAAAAGATGCTTGACATTGTTAGTCATGAGGGAAGTGCAAATCAAAAATCACTTCAAACCCATTAGGATGTTTAGAATCAAAAAGTTACTAAACACTGGTAAAGATGGGGAAAACTGGACTGGAACCTTTATACATTGCTGGTGTGAAAGTAAAATGGTACAGCAGCTTCAAAAAGCACTCTGTCAGTTCCTCAACTGGATTAAACATAGTTAACCATATGACCCAGCAATTTAATTCCTAAGTATATGCCCCAAAGAAATGAAACATATGTCCAAACAAAAACTGGCATATACATTTTTATAACAGCATTTTTGCTGAAAGGTAGAAACAACAACGTCCACCAACAGATGAGTGGTTGAACGTATACAATGGAATATTTGTTTTAAAAGAACATTTTATACAATGAGTGAATTTTGGAAGCATGCTAAGTGAAATAAGCCAGTCACAAAAGGCCACATACTATATGATTCCATTCATATGAAAGTCCCGAATAGAGAAATCTATAGGGATAAAATAGATTAGTGGTTTCTTAGAGTTGGAGGGGGATGGGAGATGGGGGTGGGAGGTGATACCTAAAGGAAACTGGGTTTTTGTGGGTTTTTTTAGGGGATGAGAATTATTGAAAATTGACTGTGGTTATGGTTGCACATATCTGTGAATGTACCCAAAGCCATTCAATTGAACACTTTAAATGAGTGAATTGTATGGTATGTGAATTTCATCTCAATAAAGCTGTTTTTTAAAAAGTGCCATTGGCTCTCAGGTGTGTCAGTCTAAAGCTTGAAGGAGAAGCCTGGTTTGGAAATAAATACGTGGGAGTCATCATTATGTGGATAGTAATTTGAAGTGAAATAAAAGTTGCTCAGTCGTGTCCGATTGTTTGCAACCTCATGGACTATACAGTCCATGGTATTCTCCAGGCCAGAATCCTGAGTGGATAGCCTTTCCCTTCTCCAGGGGATCTTCCCAACCCAGAGATCGAAACCAGGTCTCCTGCATTGCAGGCAGATTCTTTACTAGCTGAGCCACAAGGGAAGCCCAAGAATACTACAGTGGGTAGCCTATCCATTCTCCAGCGAATCTTCCTGACTCAGGAATCGATCTGCGGTCTCCTGCATTGCAGGTGGATTCTATACCAACTGAGCCATAAGGGAAGCCCTCATCTCTATTAAATGTCACCTCAGCAGAGGTGCCTTCCCTAACCACATATGTAAAAGAGCACACCTACTTAAGGTAGGTAAAAAGGTAACCCACTTTTACCCTGCTTTATTTTTCCTTACATTTTAATATTTAATATTATCTGCATGGCCCTCTTCTCCCCCTACACTCCCAACCCCTGCACTAATTAAGTTCCATGAATGTTGGAATCTTGGTTGGTTGTATTCACTACTGCAGCCCCAGTACCTAGAAGAGGCCTTACATGTAGCAGGAATTCAACAGTTGTTGATAGAGTGAATGAAAGAATGAATAGAATGTTAAGGCATTAGATGGTTAACTTTGTGTTCTAAGTCCTCTTAGGTGATGGGATTATAAAGATGAAAAAGACATAGCCATTGCCTTTATAGAGCTTATATTCTAGTAGTATAGATTACAAATATGTAATTAGAGGTTAAATATTATATGTAAAAAATGGCATAAAATGCAGAGTGAAAGGATGACAGTGTAGGATACTATTTTAACTGGAATGGTTAAGAGCTGTCTCTCTGAGGAAGAAGTGTTTGGGTAGAGATCTGATTAAATGAACAGAACAAGTCTAGTAAAGATCTGGTAGGTGAACATTCCAAGAAGAAGGAACAAGTGCAAAAGCCCTGGGGCTCTTCAATATTTTGGTAGAGTGACACCAAGAAGGCCAAAGGGCTAGAGCAGGGTTAAAGCTAAGTAGTATGGGAGAAGAGAAATAGGTGCAGTATCGTGTCGGGCTTTCCTTGGAGGCCCTTTTGAGCGTTCTGATTTTTATTGTGTGATGGGAAGCTTTTGAGCGAGTGATCGGGCTTACATTTTAAAAGTTCACTCTGAATGCCTTTATTTAACTAGTAGGGCAATAATGGAAGTAGACAAACCAGCTTGGCATCTATTGCAATAGTCCACATATTATAATAATGACACATAATACGAATGTAGCGGTATAAGAGATGACAAGGAGCCTCGCACCCCGGCCTCCTCGTCACCCCACCCCACCCCCGGCCTGGCAGCTGGGTGTAACCTTTTCACGGGTCTTCTGCACGCTTCCTTCAGGTGTCAGAAGTAGGCAGAGTGAATACCTCCAGTCCCATTCTTGGGAGTCTTCAACGCACTACCCTGCTTCAGAGAAAGAGTCTCTTGAATAGCTTAGCCGCACCTCAGGCTTCTTCAAAAATGGAGGCTCCCAGGGGTAAATAACTCTCAGAGGTATAGAAAGCACTTAAGAAGCTGCTCAAAGGAAAAGGGGTTTCAGAAGGAATCTAGAGACAGCTGCTTGTTCCCAGTATTCAAAAACGGGGGGAAATGGAGGTCGTTCAGAAGGTTGCCTGCCAGCCTGTTAGAAATGAAGTTGATTTCCACCACAATTCTGGGACGCCGTCTATCTTTTGAGTATCACGAGGAAAGTGAACCCCCAGCAAAACTACGAAAGCAACTTTCCCTCCTCAGTCATGCGCACGCGCCCCTCGCTCCGTTTTCCGTTGACTTTAAGCCCCGCCCCCTATGCGTCCTTCGAGGAGGGTTGGGAGCCGAGAGCTCGCGCGACCACTCTTCCCTCAGTCTTCTCCAGCACAGCGTCGCAAAGGGGCCGGAAAGCGTGGCGGCGCAGGCGCAAGCGCAGAGAGCGGAGGCGGTGGTGGTGGCGGCCGCTGGCCAGTGTAAGATGGCGGCGGCGTTGGTGGCGGCAGTGGACGGGGCGGCTGGGCCCGGAACAGTTGGAGCAGCCGCTGGCAGAAGGATGACCCAAGACGGGAAGCGGGCTGCTGAGCCTCGCCGGCTCCCGTGCTTGTAACTGCCCCAGCCGGACATCCCCCCCCCCCTTGACCTACCCGGTCCGTGTCTCGTTCCGGCTTGGCCTGACCCCTTCTCCCCTGGCCCAAACCCCTTCAGGATGGGTTTGACTCCTTTCCCAAGCTCCCAGGGCTCAGGTCTTTTTCGCATGACCCGAGTCGCCGCTGGGAGGACTGGCCGCCCTTCCCTCAGGTCAGCCCCAGGGCTGCCCCTAGGAGCCTGCCCCACAGTCTGCAGGACCTCTTGCTTCGTCGGGTGACCCATTTGTGTGCGCTCCCCCCCCCCCCCCCCCCGCCTTTAGATTGAGGGACGCGGCTCCCCTCGAGTTTCCCCGTAACCTCGGGGCCACCGCGCAGTGTGCCCCCCTCCCCCATCTCGAGTTCTCGGGCCCAGCACCTTGTACGGAAGGCCGAGGTTCAAGAACCCGGGAGTCAGTTGTTGCCGTCTTTTCCTGTCCGCTTTGTAATGTAATTCTCGTAGTCTGCCTCCCTTCACCCCTAAACCTTTCAGGACACCCTAGAACGGTCCCGTTTGGTCCCTGTTAGTTGGAAAGCATCTGGTGGTTTGAATTTCTGACTCATACGATTGTTGCTGGAGTCTGTAAACAAACCGGCACCAGCGCTATCACGTTCTCTCCGGGATTTCCCCCCTGCTCTGTGGCTTCTTGTTGAGAGGTTTGGTTATGGGTTAGCTTTGAAAAGATTCAGGTTTTACTTTCAAATGAGTTTTACATTTTAGCAGAACTGGGAGATTACTTGCCTGGTTCATTTCATTTCTGTAACAATGTTTGAAAGTTACTTGTTTAGTAGTCAGATAAATTTCTGTGGTTCTAAATAGTTCGAGGAGGTCTGAAAAATACTAGCATGTATTAATAATTTATTACAATTTTTTATTATGTTTAGTAGAAGAGACACCTTTGCCATTTAAACTTTAACTTTTCTCAGTCCTTCGGTGAATCTGCAGACCTATTTTCTCAGGAGCTCAGCCTGACCCTACTTCAGTGATAAAGGAGGAAAGGTGAGTAGGAGTTGAAGGCATTTAAATTCCTGAGTTCAAGACATACCCTACCCTGGTGCTCAAGTGCTGACCACTAAAGTCATAAAATTCCTGCCACTGTTTCCAAAGAGTTGGGGTATTGTTCTTGGCTTTCTTCCACTTCTGGTTAAATTACTTTTGCAAGTCTAATTGACCCTGGGCTTCTTGACTTTCTGTCCTAAATGGTTCCTGCATATCTTCACATGACTCCAGTTAAGCCTAGAAGTGAATGTATCTTCCTCTATTCATTTGCCTTGTGTTTTGCCTTTGTGCAGATCGTGTTTCTTACACTGTTAAAGGCTGGGAATTAGCTTGCCAGAGTTCTCTTTAGCCCTTTGTCAAATCAATTCTCTTTGCCTCTCAGGGCTTTGGATTGTCATTTCTTGCTATTTAGAGGGGAACATTTAGCTGCTTTTAACTAAAAGCTAGTGAATCCTGAGTGATACTGCCTTTAGTTGGTGTCTAAGTTCATCCATCTCAGAATTCTGATTTTTCAGGACTTAGTGATAAATTTTGAGTGGAAAAAAGACCCCCCAGAACAGTGGTGCTCTTTTATATCTAGTCTGAAGAATTCGTGTTTAGCAGAGGAATCATCCTATGCATTCAGCAGCATGGGCCAGTGCCACAGAGGGAGTTAGGACATACTACTGGTAAATGTAATTTTTGTAAAGATTTTGGATTCCTGGTAGCAGAGAATAGTACTATGGTTGAGTTTCATGGGATGTGATGGAAGAGCTGAGTGGCTCTGGAAGGTAGACCTGGCTGATTCTTAATATGTTTATGATTTGTAGTAGGAAGAGTTGGAGTGTCACACTGGTGAGTTTTATTCCACATGGCATTCTGTGTAGAAATTGCTTATTAGGAACTGAAATAAGGTCATTGGCAGTATGTGTGTGTATCAATAAGATAAAAGAAAAATATAGTCTTTAGAACTTGATAGATCTGGGTTTAAATACTGTACTAAGATTTATTAGCCATGTGACTTTGGGCAAGTCACTTAAACTTTTCTGAGTCTTTTCTTAATTTCCACAGCTTGATAAGTGGGATAATACAGCTTTTGTCCTAGAGTCATCAGTATTGTGTGAGGAAACTCATATAAAGGTCTTCCATTATGCCTAGCACAAGATAGACACTAAAATAATTTTTCTTTACACATCATTGATATAGCTTTAAATAAGTTGTACGTTAGTTTCCTCTTCTTTGCATTTTACCTTTGAACATATTTTCCTGGTTATTTTTTCAGGTTTTTTTTTTTTTTTAAAGTTCTACCACTTTATTGCTACCAGCCCATCTCCCTCCACCCTCGGGCACACATGCTCAGTCATGTAACCCCATGGACTGCAGCCCTTCGGGCTCCTCTGTCCATGAACTTTTCCAGGCAGGAATACTGGAGTGGGTTGCTATTGCCTTCTCCATCAGATTCATTTTTAATTGGCCAGCTTAGATGTGTTCTTTGTAGGTGCCCACCTAGGGTTGTCTTTTGATCGTGATTCAGGTCATTCTGGTGGGAGTTCAAGACCAGAGAACAGCAGGAATATTAGATGTTGATGTATGTGTCTTTCTAAATTCATTCTTAAACTAAGCGTCAGTAAGTTTCCTTTATTCTTTGCTCCTACCTCCTGGTCTCTCTTTTAGCACACCAAATCAGAGTTTACGTAAGTATAATTCCTTCCCTTCCTGATTCAGTGTTGCTCACCACCTCAGCTACCGCTTATGCCTTTTTGTTTTTGCCACAGAAAGCATACCTTTTTTTCTAAGCGGTTGGGCTCTGCAGTGATCCTCATCAATAGCTTATCAAAGGACTAGACCATGAAGGACTTCCTTGGTGGTCCGGTGGTTAAGACTGTGCTTCCATTGCAGGGAGTATGGGTTTGATCCCTGGTCAGGGAACTAGGATCCCCATGGCCAAAACAAAACAAAACAACCCTGGACCATGAAAAAGTCTCCTTTCTTTTTGAAGTGAATCTGGGCTAGGAAGTCAGGAATGCAGTGTTTATTTCATCTCCCCAACTTAGCCATCTTAATAATATGATAGCAGAGATGAAAGGTTTTTAACCTTCTTTTGTTGGCTTTTGTTTCACATTTTTTTGAGAGAGGTAAGGGCACATGAAAATTAAGAAAACGTTGATAACATTGCGATGAAAGCAACTGTATTCATTCAAACCAATGAGCAACCTAAAGTTAACCAGCTTTCATTGCTACCGTCTAGGGTCTGAGTGGTCTTCTCTTGAAAAGGAAAACTCTTGGGGTGAAGGATGGTGACATGCACTTTATTAGTTGTGGCTTTTTGTTGTTTTTTTTTTTTGAGATCTAGAGTTCTGTGTTGAGTAGGGCAGGAGCAGGTGTGGGAGGAGAAAAGGAAATATGTTGAAAGAGCCATAACTTTGTTCCTTATTACTGTATGTGCTGGGTAAGATCTTCCTCCCACCATCACCACTACCAGGAAGGTCTTCACATTTTATGCCCCAGGTGACACCTGTGTATACAGTTAACCAGTATTTTTAGTCTTTGGACCACAATTCTAAAATTCTTGTATTTCTGAGGATATTTTACATTTCAGGGTGTTGCATAAGAATTGTTGCATCTTGCTAGGAAGTATTTCCTACCGTGGCTGCACTAGGAGGCTAGTTATGCTTATGATCTTAGTTTCCACCACCAACCTGACAGGGCATTTTATACAGCAGCTTACTAAATGTATAAGAATCAGTCTCTGTGATCCTTAGTTTCGATTAGGATCAGCCTAAGACAGTAGCATGTCTTCAGAGAAAACTTAAAAGAAATGTCTTTTTGTTACCTTTTAAAAACAATACTGGCATTTCAAAAGCAGACGTACTCTAGTAGAAGACATTCTATAGAAGTGTGCCCTGTTGTGGGAGACTGAGGTCTTCAAAATTTCATGCTCTAGGTCCTGTGTTTTATCAGATGATTTAAAGGCTTTTAAATAATGAACTGACTGGTTGACCTTTGTTTTCAGTAGATAGGTTTATTTCTGGATTATTTCTACTGTGGAAGAGTTACTCTAAACATGTCTAGTAAATGTTCAGAGTTTCTATAAAAGAGTTATCCAAACAGCTTTTTATTGCATCATATTGGTGTTAGAGTTAGTTTTTAAGATTGAATTAATTTTTTTTTTTAAGCAGATTATTGGTGAGCCAAGATAATCTGTTATTTACCCTCACCCATTTGGAACCCAGGCAACTGAAGGAATTGAATCAGCTGCAGCCATGGAAGTAATGATTGTGCATATCTTAGTTTCAGAGCCCAAAGGCAGTGATTTTAAGATTAGCTTTACGGTAATACTGAAAACTTTTCATCTTTCATTTTCATGAGTAAACTTCATCACTCTTAAAATTGGTCAGAAAAAGGGGCTACCTGTTCTTGTTTACTGATTCAGTTCTTCTTAGAGTGAGAAGAAAGTAAAGTCTTGAAAGGTCTTTAAAAATTAGAGTGTGATGAATTTTATGAATTTGTCACTTCTTTATATAGCATTTTTTAAAATTTCTGCCTCTACAGAACATAGTTTCTGGACCAGAAGCTCAGTTTCTCAAGTATTACCCTTACCCAAGGAAGGTATATGCCCAAGATAAGCCAATGAACTAAAGCTGTCCTGAATTTGCAAATAGGGCATGATAAGTGATTAATTTGACAAAGATGACATCTGATTAATGAAATGTAGTATATCTAATAGATTTGGTTATTGCAAAAATTTTCATCGTACCTAAGAAGTTAAATATTTGCTCTTATTCTCTGAGGATACTATTTAAGGAGGTCTGGGCAAGTTCTAATGTGAAGCATCCATGTTGCCTCATGTGTCTTTCTTTTTTTTAAGTTAGCCATCTGGAAAGCTATTATAGGATTTACCTCTAGTGGTAGCCAAGAGGCTGTATTCCTTTGGTGTTTCAGCATTGCCACATTTTCAGGTATGTTTGTAACCTTACTCAGGACCCACATTATACTCTCGCCTCTAGTTTCATTCAGATTGGAGGGCACTTCTTGATGTTTTTTAGCCTCTCCTTATTGTTTTAAGTTGTACCCTTTTATCTCTCGGGTATCCTTTTGAACAGTTTAAGAAAAATTTGAAATGTGAAAGGCAAAAACAGGTAATGGGGACTGGATTCTGATGTAAATACAAATCATGTCATAGTAACACTATGTTTTATAGTGTTAGTAACAAATGTTTAAATATAAAACACTTCATAGAAACACAGTGAGATTTCCTAAGAAGTGATTTTCCTTAAAATTATTTAAATTGAGGTGAATGGGCTTAAATGTTATTATAAAAAGTTCCTTAGCTCTGCTGCTGCTGGAGATGGCACTTAGTGCATTCCTAACATACTCTGAAATACTGTTAGTAGAATTAAAGTCAATAAACTATAAACATAGGGCATTTGGTGTTACCAACAGGGAGAGGAGGCTTTCATTCCAGTGGAGGAACAGAGTTCCTTGTTTTTAGTATAGTTCATGTAGGACTTAATGTTCATCCTCATCATTTGTGATGATTGCTTTGAAGTTTTCACCTTGGCTATCTTATGACCCTTCAAAAGGCAGGAGAACTTAAAGAGACTTAATGTAGTAGGCTCTTGGGTGTATTGTTTTACCCTAGTTCATAGAACATGAATGTGCTCAAAGGAAGGTTTTAACAGAGCTTTCTGAATTCTTTTTTTTTTTTTTAATTTATTTATTTAGCTGCACCAGTCTTAGTCATGGCATGCAAATTCTTAGTTGTGGTATATAGGATCTAGTTCCCTGACCAGGGATCAAACCTGTGCCCCCTGCATTGGGAGCTCAGAGTCTTAACCACTGAACCACCAGGGAAGTCCCTCTCTGAATACTTTAAAAGACCAGTGATACAGCAGGTAAGCAGATTTCATAGACTTGTAACTATGTCTTGATTTGTGTACAGTGTTTGGAGGATCATTGTTGAGTGGTGAAGATGCCTAGGCTTCTCTAGAAAATGCAGTCGGGAACCAGAGATGAGAAGCTAGAAAAATAATATAAATGCCTGACACGTATAGACAGCCAATTGCAAATATCGTGTTTAATCCTCTCCATTTCTTCAGGATAATGGTACTGTCCCATTTTACAAAAGAAGAAACAAACTCAGAGGTAGGTGGTAGAAGTAAAATTCAAACCCAGGTCTGAGTAACACCAAAGCCCTTTTCTTTTCATTATACCATATGCTGTCTTTAAAAACCAGGGCTCTTCAATGCCAATTGATGAAGCAAATTGAGCTGAAAGGTAGAATTCAGTGCTGCTTATAAAAGTGTAGTTAAAGTATAAAAGGTCTGTCCAAATGATAATATGAATGAAAACATGTTTTAATTGTTTAAACATAGATCTCAGATTATCACTAATTGGTAACCTAATAAGTTTTTTATGGAAATAATTTTAATGGACTTAACTGAAGAGATAGCTGAATCTTTTATGATACTTGAATAGGGAGAAAACCAGCATTTTCACTCAGTTCCTGAGGTAATTCCACAGAAAAGCAGTTGGTTCATTGAGCCAAACACTATCAGTTCTGCCGCTGTACAGTGTTCTCACATTGATCCCCTTCTTTTCATTTCTTCTGCCATCAGCCTAATACAGGGTCTCATTGCTTCTAACTTTGGCAACTTTGTGATAGCTTTTTAAAAAAATGTTTCATGTGTGTCTTTTAAGATTTATTTGTTACAATTTTTAATTATACTGGGTCTTGGTTGCTGCACATGAGCATTTCTGTAGGGGTTACTCTTTGCTGGGATGCGAGGGCTTCTTGCAGTGGCTTCTCTGGTGGCAGAGCACAGGTTCTAGGCGCGCAGGCTGCGATGGTAGCGCACAGACTTAGTTGTGCGTCAGCATGTGGAATCTTCCCTGACCGGGGATCAAACCCGTGCATGTCGCCTGCATTGGCAGGCTGATTCTTTTTTTTTCCATTTATTTTTATTAGTTGGAGGCTAATTACTTTACAGTATTGTAGTGGTTTTTGCCATACATTGACATGAATCAGCCATGGATTTACATGTGTTCCCCATCCCAATCCCCCCTCCCGCCTCCCTCCCCATCCCATCCCTCTGGGTCTTCCAGTGCACCAGCCCTGAGCACTTGTCTCATGCATCCAGCCTGGGCTAGTGATCTGTTTCACCCTTGATAGTATACTTGTTTCAATGTTGTTCTCTCTGAACATCCCACCCTCACCTTCTCCCACAGAGTCCAAAAGTCTGTTCTGTACATCTGTGTCTCTTTTTCTGTTTTGCATATGGGGTTATTGTTACCATCTTCTTAAATTCCATATATATGCGTTAGTATACTGTATTGGTGTATATCTTTCTGGCTGGCTTCTCTCTGTATAATGGGCTCCAGTTTCATCCATCTTATTAGAACTGATTCAAATGAATTCTTTTTAATGGCTGAGTAATATTCCATGGTGTATATGTACCACAGCTTCCTTATCCATTCGTCTGCTGATGGGCATCTAGGTTGCTTCCATGTCCTGGCTATTATAAACAGTGCTGCGATGAACATTGGAGTGCACGTATCTCTTTCAGATCTCTTTCAGATCTTCGGTCTGTATGCCCAGGAGTGGGATTGCTGGGTCATCTGGCAGTTCTATTTCCAGTTTTTTAAGGAATCTCCACACTGTTCTCCAGAGTGGCTGTACTAGTTTGCATTCCCACCAACAGTGTAAGAGGGTTCCCTTTTCTCCACATCCTCTCCAGCATTTATTGCTTGTAGACTTGGATAGCAGGGCAGGCTGATTCTTATCCACTGTGCTACCAGGGAAGTCCTTTGATAGGTTTTAAATTTGTTTCTCCCTTTTCTGTCCATCTTATTATTCTTAACCAAAATTTCCTGATGACACACACACACACACACACACACGCACGCTCTTCCACTTACTATTCTTAACCAAATCTTCCTGATGCCTAACACACACACACTCACTCACTCACTTTTCTATTGTGCTACCAGGGAAGTCTTTTAAACTTGTTTCTCCCTTTTCTGTCCATCATATTATTCTAACCAAATCTTCCTGATGCCACACACACACACACACACACACACACACACACACACACACTCTTCTTAACTAATGAACTATTTCTCCCTGAAACTGAATATAATCCTTATTCTGTTGAATTATGACAATATTCTATTTATCTTGTCTTTTTCTTTCTTTTTTTTTTTTTTCCATTTTTTGGCTGCACCAAGGGGCTTGTGGGATTTTAGTTCCCCAACCAGGAATTGAAGCTGGGCTATGGTAGTGAAAGAGCAAAGTCCTAACCACTGGACCACCATGGAATTTCCTTTTTTTTTATTTAATGGTACTGACACTTGTGTCTCTTACATCATAGTTGTATACCTGTTGTTCCTAATCGATTATTGGCTACAAAAGGTGTTATGGCTGCCTTGTTTGTATTTGTAGCTTCTGTCTTGCCTTGTACATTGTTGCATTACTAGCATGTCTCAGTACAAATGGGCCACTGGGTGGTGCCAGAGGCCTATAATTTAGGTTAAAAAGGGAGGCTTGAGCTACTGTATGGTTACCCAGTGCTGTTGCTTCTTCTGCAGGATAGGAATAGAGATTAATTTCCCTGATCCCAGAAACATTTATAGTTTCTGCTCCTCATTCCAGCTTATAGTATAGTGTATTTATTAATAACACCTCCAACTACTTTAATAGAGAGTAGCCCAGAACTAAAGGCTTGCCCCCTTATAAACATGTTTTATATAGTATGAGTTTCAGCTTCGTTGGGGTCATTCTTTGAATTTCAGTGCCTAAGGTTCTCTGTCTGATTAATAAACACTGTACTGTTAGAGTCGGGCTGGCATCTGGCGTTGGGAAGGTTGACTTGGAGAAGTGTTTGTTGTAAAGCAGAAGAGTAGTAAGGTAAGGAGAATGAATTTAAATGAGTCATTTCAGTTTGAAAACAAAAACTAGGTGTGGAGAAAGTAGTGCTGGTTGATTCCAGATGGACTGTAGGGATCCAAGACTGAAAAGCAAATTTGTACTTTGGGTGGAGATCAACCCTGACAGCTGTTCAGTCATGAGTGGTATGGGACATCTGTCCTCCCAAGAGGAACCAGGGATTGTGTGGCTCTCAGATATCTGTCTTACTAATAATTGAAGTAGTTTCTACCGTCACCTTTCACCTTCAGAGGAAATTCTGAGGCCTTGTCTCTTTTAAACGTGAGTGTCTATGTAAGAGAGTTGGGAACTTAAGTTGCAGAATGAGACATGCCAAATGAGACAGCTGGATGGACCCAAGAGAATGTTGGGATTATGTAACTCAAGAGAACTCACTGAACCTAAGTTCGGGTCTTAGTAAAGAGATCAGGAACAGTAATACTATTTAGAAGTTGAAACTGAGGTAGAGTAGAGTTATCAGACCATTTTCCTTAGACCCTAGACTCCAAAGGGATTAAAGTGAACTTCAGAGAGAAATTTCAAAAAGGTAGAAGGCATATGTATACAAATTAATAGCACAACTACTGTAACTACTTTGGACTACTTTAAGTTTCTGATATTCTTAGTTGTCACCTAGACAGTAGGATTGAAGACTTTTATGAGTTCAGGATTTATCTTACCTTTAATGGGGTTCTGATAAGGCAGCTTTGTTTGCAACAAAAATTATTCCATGTCTTAATTTTCAGACAAGAAGACCTGACATTTTGCTCTCATTTATTGTGACCTATTGACCACTATTAGGTAGCTTCTGTTAATAACCACGGGCTCGAGAGTCTAGTATTTTTAATTGTTGGGTTGTATCTTGTCATTTCACACTTTACATGAATCTCCTCCCCCTCCCCCCCTTTCTCTTTTCTGGCCAGATTGATTGATAATTTACATACAGTAAAATTTACCCTTTATTTTATTGACCTATCCTATGAGTTCTAACAAATGCATAGTCATGTAACACCACTGTGATGAAGGCACAGAACATTTTCGCCTTTCCAAAATGTTTTCTCATGCCTGTTTGTTGTTAGTTCCTTCTTCCCAAATCCCAGCAATGACTCTCTGTCCCTGCAGTTTATCTTTTCCAGAATGTCCTATAAATGAAGTAATATTACATAACTGAGTCTTGCTTCTTTCACATAGCATAGCACATTTGGGATCCATTCATGTTGTTATGTGTATCAGTAGTTCAATCTTTGTATTGCTCAGAAGTAGCCTATTGTGTGGTGGACCATGATTTGTTTATCCATGACCTAGCTGAAAAACACTTTTTAGTTTTTGATGGATCTAAGTAAAGTCTCTTAAAACATTTACATTTATATTTTTAGATGGATCTTTTCATTCTTAGTTTCATTTTTCTTTAGTACGTACCTGGGTAGGATTCCTGGGTTGTATGGTAAGTGTATGTTTAACTTTATTAAAAAAAACTGCCAAACCAACCATTTTCCAAAGCAACTAACTACCATTTTACATTTTTCTGAGCTGTGTGTAAGAGTTGAGTTACTCTACCCTTTGTTAGCACTTCATAAAGAAAACTTTCAGTATTATTATTTTTAAAATTTCAGCTATTTTAATAGGTGTGTAGAGGATTCTCATTGTGGTTTTAATTTGTATTTTCCTGGTGACTCATAATATTGATCATCTCTTTCAAGTGATTGTTATTTAGATGTGAGACTCTGTAACTATGTTCCCGTTGTCAAATATGTCTTTTGCAGATATTTTCTTCCAGTCCATAGCTTGTCTTTTCATTTTTTAACAGTGTCTCTTGAAGAGTAGATTTTTAATTTTGATATATCCAGTTAATTAACTTTTTCTTTCATGGTTTGTGCTTTTTTGCCCTGTCTTAAGAAATATTTGCCTACCCTGATGTCACAAAGATTATCTACTTTGTTTTCTGGAAGTTGTATTGTTTTAGCTTTTACATTTAGGTCTATGATTCATTTTGAGTTAGTTTTTGTATATCGTTCAGTGTACAAATCGAGTTTCTTTTTTTACATTTGGATGTCCTGTTGTTCTAATATACCTGGTCTCTTGTATAACTCTTGCATCAGTGTTAGGATAAGAAAGCAGCCCCAGTGGTTTTAAACAAGAGATGTTTGGTGCTTCTTCCGCAGACTACTCTTACATCCTGTATTAACTCCCCCTCTTCTTGATTTTTAGCTAATGTTTTATCATGTACTTGATAAAAAATTTAAGGCCTTTTTAAGACAGGAGAAATCTCAGTCATTAGAATTTTTTAGGTAGAAATTGAAATGATACCTGGGTCTTTTTCACCATCCCCCAATAGTTTACTCTTTAACCTTCACTTTGGCAGGGGTTATGGTTATTTTTAGCGTACAGGCAGTAGAGCTGGTCTAGTTAACCCCCCCAGCTACCTGGGGCAGTGAGTGCTTCCAGACTCGGACTGGATTTTACATGGAAAATGATCAAGGTAAAAACAGTGCATTTGTTGGGAATGGAGTGCATTAAAGAATAAAAGTAATTTACGTTTGGGTCAGATATGGTCCCTAAACTCAGATTGTAAAATAAGATTGCATTTTTTGGTGATGGTAGAAATTCTAGAGTGACTCATATGCTTAAGACCTAGGGAACAGTCATAGGACTTTAGCCTGCTTTAATTTGGGCACTTACTCTAATTTCTGCCATAGTGCTGAGATGTTTTTAAGTTTCATTTTGACAGACAGTTATATAATAACAACTCATCCCAAAAGTAATTGTAGTTTTATCACTGTCATCATTTCTTGGCTTTTTAGAGAAGCAGTCCCCCAGAATGGACTATATGTACCCCATGGGGTATGGAGCGCTTCCCTGATGGCTCAGCTGGTAAAGAATCCGCCTGCAATGTGGGAGACCTGGGTTCAATCCCTGGGTTGGGAACATCCCCTGGAGAAGGGAAAGGCTACTCACTCCAGCATTCTGGCCTGGAGAATTTGATGGACTGTATAATCCATGGGGTCATAAAGAGTCGGACGCGACTGACTGTCACTTCAATTCACCTGGGGTATGGAAGATGATCCAGTGGTGTATAGGGAAAGAATATTGAAATTTTTAATTTTTTCTAGAAAAATCAAGCTCAATAATTAATGTGAATTGATCAAATGTGGGTTCATGCGCAGAGTTTTCACTGATAGAAGTTCATAATCAGTTTTGAGATCACTTCTCTAAGAACATCCTCTGCAGAAGTTTTAACGTATAATTCTGCTTAACTGTACCATCTCTGTAATTACTATTTTACAAAAGAAGAAAATGAAGCCCAGAGAAGATGAAGCAGCATATCCAAAGTCATGTCACAAAGTTTCTTAATAAACGTAGCTAGTACTAGAATCCTGCACTTCTAATTTTCAGCCTGTGACTAGTTTCACTGGACTCTGTGGCCCCTAAAATGTGACCTTTAGAAGCTATCAGCTCAGTGATTAAACAGAGTTGACGTAGACTATGTTCTGTTTCTGAATTTAGGAATAAATTCTGTCAGCTTTTTTCTTCAAAGAAAAGATCCCTCCTTGTAAAAACCTTAAACCAGTTTCCCAAAAGGCAGATGTTCTCTGCAACTTCTGGGTATAGTTTGAACTCCACGGCTCTCCTTTTCTGAGAAGTGGTTCTCAGAGCTAGGTAAGCATTAGGCATTTGGCTCCTCCAGCCCAGCAAATGTTTTCTAGAGCCATTATGAGACTGAAGTTCAGGCACTCTGGGCTTCTGTAGAAGTTGATGAGATTGAGTTTTGAGATAAGGGTCTCTGGAACTGCTTTAATGCTTTTCTAGGAGTGGATATTAGTGAGGTGGGACGTATGGTGTGGTTGACAGTTTTGATTCTTGAGATGAAAAAACAGCTCTGTTAGCAGTTGACCATAAGGTACGTCGATGACCTTAGGTTTTAATCTTAAAGTAGTACAACAATTTTTCCCTGCTCCATAGACTTTTGCAATTAATATAATTAATTTAAGCCCTAGGTGGGGAAGAAGATACTGCTGAGTTACCAAAGAATATACACAGGGACAACTGAGAGGAAAAACCAAGTGCTGTGTGAGGAGAACACTGTACAAAAATATATCATTGAAGTAGGAGGAATAAAACAGCCTGCTCTGCAAATAGCTCTTCTGTTTTTCTTTATGTGGCTTCACAGATCTGTTTTTTGTTGACATTGTCTTTCATCATCACCCTTCCAGGTGTCCCTCCTTCAAATTCAGCCTCAGTCCTGCTCTTGGATTATTTCTACTGCCTCATCCTGGCCTAATGTGAGCAAGTTTTGGGCAGCTGTCTCTTGGCAGAGGATACTTTTTTTTTTTTCTTTGAAGCAACTTGGATTTCTGTAGAGAGAGTAGGGGGTAAGGATAAGGATGGGGCTGCTTCTGGGATAATTGTTATGGGAATGAAAGGGCTGTTGAAAGATTAGAGGCCAGTGTGCCTGGGTACAAGGACTGGAATCATAATCATACTTTGTCTTTTACCACTGCCTTTTGTCCAAGGCACTGAAAGGGCTTAACAGAATTCTGGTCTGAATAATATTCTTTGCTCTTTGGAATTTGCTTGAGGTGGGAGTGAGGCCCTGAAAAAATAATGACTGTTTTAAAGGGATATAAAAGGAATAAAGTTAGGTACCCCAGTTCCTAGTTAGGGCCTCGCTAAACAGACAAATCTGGTGAAAGTTGGTGGAAATAGGTGAAATAGTGTTTGCCATTTTATGAAATGGACTGAGATGGTTTTAATGGAAATGTTGCTCTTTTCTTCTCCAGCTTTGCATTTGATGACTGACTGACTAGTTAGTTGTAAGGGAAAGAAAAACTTTTAGGCTTTTTTTTAGGGGTAGGGTGCTCCTGGGTTCTAATTTGACTGTGTTTTTTATGATCCTTAGTTTGTGTGTGTGCCTGTAAGTTTGAAACTAAGCATCTGAATGGCTGTAAAGCTCAAGGTGTTATCCCAAGAGCTCAGTTTCTTCCATCTCGGCTGTTTTGTATGTAAAAAGATACTCATTCTGACCCTCCTCTTCATGTTGTGAAGACAGATGTTTTATAGACTTTGTGGATACATACGAGATTATTTACAACAAGATTTTTGCCTAAGTGGGTAGTGCTGGAGCTAACTTTTTTTGTATTAAGACTGCTTGCTTGCAATACCTGTCACTTGATACAGACCTGCTGTTCCAGGATTTATTTCAGTTCCTCCTCCCCCATCTGAAAAATCACTGCCAGTTACTTGTTAAGGTAAAGAGATGGGAGTTGGCCTCCCAAAGATACGTCCCTTTATGGAATTTAGACATGGGATAATATCTGACATAATTTTCAGCAACTGAGAAACCCTCTTGAGCACACACCAAAAAATCATTTTTATAAAAATAACAAAGGCTGTACATTGCTAAATCTCCTGGTGCCTTTTATCATCTTTTCCAGATTGTTTCCTAATTTCTTCATTTTCTTCCTCTTCTCAATCCAGGCTGGCTACAGTAAATATCATTCAAGATGTCCAGCAAAGGGAGCAGCACAGATGGCAAAACAGACTTAGCTAATGGTAAGGGACCAAAATGAAGGTGAAGCAATTTTTGCTGTCGACTGCAAAGAGAGTGGAGACCTGGATTTTAAGGGAGGGAGTGAACTCTTCTTGTGTTGTTTTGAGTGTTGGAAGTACATAGGAAACACCTTTTTGTTTCTGGTACTTTTGTTCCTTCAACTATTATCTTGATTGTTTTCAGAAGATCAGTAATAGAGTTGTGCCTCTAAGAGGTAAAGTGGTTTGGAATTCTGAAAGTTTGTAAGGGTGGACAAAACCTAGG
This sequence comes from Dama dama, assembly GCF_033118175.1. Lineage (NCBI taxonomy): Eukaryota > Metazoa > Chordata > Mammalia > Artiodactyla > Cervidae > Dama > Dama dama. The sequence continues at coordinate 11,079,870 of NC_083700.1, forward strand.
AGATGCTGTTAATAAAGGAGGAAAAGATGATCTAATTGGTGGTGGAACCAAGGTAGTTGTTGGGAAGGCACGACTTCCCAGTTGTAAGGAGAGGTCTCTTTCCATGGTAGATCATAGTTCAATAGATTAGATGAGAGATAGTTATAAATAACTGGGATTAGGGCTTTTTTTCTTTCTTTCTTTTTCTTCTTTTCTTTTTCTTAGGGAAGACTATTAAATTATTGGGTCTAGGACATATTTGAAGGCAGAATATCAACATTCTAATAGAATATAGCTACCCCTGGGTCATTTGACCAGTGCATCAGCTCGGAGCAAACTTCCAAACTAGAGAAAGTCCTTCAGAATAGTTGGGCAGCACAGAGTCCAGTATTCCTTAGCACCTTGTAGGTTAAGATTATAGGCTAAATTCTAGTTGATGTAATTGGTAGAGCAATGAAGTGTTGAGGAAGGAAAGGGGAGACTTTCAACATGCTGTTTTTCTATCCCTTTTGTTCCTTTCTTACCACTGCTGCTCATTTATTTTCTGTAAAGGAGAGTGATTAAGATTTTTCACTGGGCTTAGTTGAAAGACACAGGACTCTAGAGGGGTTTGAGATAGAGAATTGGAGTTTGGCCATTAGCTAGATCAGGGATTGCAAATTATGGCCTGCAGGCTGCTATTTTTGTAGTTTATTGGAATTCAGTCATGCCCCATTTATTTAAATAGTACTTATGGTTGCTTTTGTGCTACAACATGGAGTTGAGTGCTTGTGCCCATGAAGCCTAAAATTTTTATTATCAGGTGTTTTATAGAAAAAAATTGCCAACTCTTAGCTGTATCTGGTCATTGACTGTTAGGGTCCTCTTACTGAGCTTGTGATATGCTCTGGCCCTTATCTTAAAGTGGTAAGACCCCCAAAGTCATCTTTGTTTGTTAATCATAATTTTAACAACATGTGCTAGGAGGTTTGATGTATTATTTTTTTCTTCTCCACAGAAGTGAAGGGTGTGAAATTTTATCCCTTCTCACCACTCCCAATCTCAAACCCAGTTTCATTTCAGAAGCCACACTTACTAGTCTTCCTCCCTGCACACAGGAGCCTTAGCACATGTGGTCCTTAGGAGCAGAACGCTGCACTTGGCCTCCTCCCAGTTCCCAGTCTTTCTCACACTGTGCTCTTAGCTGAAGTGCTTTTTGAAAACAGATGTTTATGTGTCTTCCAACCTTTCGTCACTGCTTGAACCAAAGACATATGTGTTTATCTGTTTTCCATAATAGACTTTGTCTAAGAGTTCATTGAAAAGAGATTTCATTGCTTCAGAGAGCTTCAGAAATTACTGCTCTTATCCAGATGACTAAGCAAGAAGATACACCCACTTTGAATCCTTAAACCATCAGTGTGGTAGTGGAGTTGAATAGCTTATCCCAGAGTCACACACAGCTGGTCAGACTTTCCTAATAGCCTTTACTTCTGGCAAGATAAAATTTGTAGTCATCTGAGGAAAGGAGGCCATAAGCAGTGTTTAAAATTCTCATTTGCTCTCTCCTTTCTTTACATCTTGACCTTAGTTTGGAAGTTGTAGCCCTGTGGGCTCCAGAACATTATCTGAGTGTTCACTGGTATATACTTTGGGTGTCAGATAGGAGAATTCAGTGTCTGACTGTTGGGAATTATATTGCTTAGTGACCCAGTTATTTTATAACTACCAGTATGGCAGACCTAGAATGTGATGAACTTTTCTTTTCGAGCCAACTCATGCTGGGGATGGCTATTCTTTTTCCTTATGTTCAGCTTAATTGCTAAAACTAATGGATGCCCATCTAGCAAAACAAAGCCTAAGGTAGTTAGACTCAGGCATACTTTAATAAAACCTGCCAATGCTTTGCTTCTTTAGAATTTATTATAGTCTTTGGTTGTCCTACAGTTCTCATTTGTGTGTGCTGCAGTTCTTTGTGTGCATCTCTGGCCTTAATCTTTTCGGGATTCCCTCTTAGAAAGTACTCTTTAGGAGCGTTTGTAATGAAAACATTTTTGACCAGTGTTGATGTATGGGTCTCATGATGTGATGATTTTTTTAGACTATGGAGAGGAAATCCTTCTGGTCACTATCTTATTTCCTTATTTTGCCCCCTCACCTACCCATTCCTTACTAACATGCAGGAAGCCTGTCTAGCAGTCCAGAGGAGATGTCTGGTGCTGAGGAGGGGAGGGAGACATCCTCAGGCATTGAAGTGGAGGCTTCAGACCTGAGCTTGAGCTTGACCGGGGATGATGGTGGCCCCAACCGCACCAGCACAGAGAGTCGAGGCACAGATACAGAGAGCTCAGGTGAAGACAAGGACTCTGACAGCATGGAGGACACCGGTCATTACTCCATCAATGATGAGAGCCAAGTCCATGACCGCTCAGAGGAGGAGGAGGAGGAGGAAGAGGAGGAGGAAGAGCACCCTCGTCGTCGTGTGCAGCGCAAGCGGGCCAATCGTGACCAGGACTCATCAGACGATGAGCGGGCCCTGGAAGACTGGGTGTCCTCAGAGACATCAGCCCTGCCCCGACCTCGCTGGCAAGCCCTTCCTGCCCTTCGGGAGCGGGAGCTGGGTTCAAGTGCCCGCTTTGTGTATGAGGCTTGTGGGGCAAGAGTCTTTGTGCAGCGTTTCCGCCTGCAGCATGGGCTTGAAGGCCATACTGGCTGTGTCAATACTCTGCACTTTAACCAACGCGGCACCTGGCTGGCCAGTGGCAGCGATGACCTGAAAGTGGTGGTTTGGGACTGGGTGCGGCGGCAGCCAGTATTGGACTTTGAGAGCGGCCACAAGAGCAATGTCTTCCAGGTGAGGCAAGGGAACAGACTGGCAATTGAGAAAATCGGGCATGAGTTAGATAGACTCGAGCTGCTGCTGGAGTAAGAGTGATAGTTGTGGTAGGAATTAGATATCAGGAGTTGGTCATACCTTGGCTCCCATAATGACCTAGAAGAGTTAAATACACTGAAAGACCCATGGTAAACTTTTGTTTGCTTGAGCACAGAAACTGTTAGAAGCCTCATTATGATAGGAAGAGTGTTTGGAAATCATCAGGAAGGCCCTAAATGCCGTGCTTGGAGGCATAATAATGTAAGAACAGAGACTCTTGAACCAGACTGCTGAGTTTAAATCTTGGCCCAAACCCTTAACTAGCTGTGTGATTGTGGGCAAGTTTATTTAACCTCTGTCTTTCAGTTTATTTGCCTTTAATATAGGACTAAAAACATACAGGGTTATGAAGATTAAATAACAGTAGAAGCTAAGCAGTTAGAACCGTGCCTGGTACTTAATAAACCATTGATAGATAAAGGTAACATTTTTATTCTCTGGAAGTTTTACTTATCAGCCCATCCATCGTATAGTACTAGACATTTATCCCTAAGCATGTTCTCTTTCCTTCCCCAATATCCCCTTTGGTTTCCTTTATCTTTGTAGCAAATTTTTGTTGACTTCTTGAACCAAGGAAGATTCTTCTCTGTTTTTCCCTTACCTTTCTTTCTTACTGGGTTAGTCCTAGTTCACCTGAGTACTTATCCTATACCAGTTCTGCCTTCCAGAATCAACAGAAATGCTCTTATATTAGAAATCCTTTCTTTTCTCCTTTAACCCTCGGAAGAAATTGGACTTAAGCCAGCTGTGTGAGAACAGGAGGTCTAAGTTTCCAGCTGTTGTATAGCAAAAGGGGATGATTTGGGGTTGTCATCACGTTTTTACCTCTCAAATTCACTTCACTTTCTCTTGTCCTGTTTTTTTAATTACCCTCCAGGCCAAGTTCCTTCCTAACAGTGGTGACTCCACCCTGGCCATGTGTGCCCGTGATGGACAGGTTCGGGTGGCAGAGTTGTCAGCTACGCAGTGCTGCAAGAACACAAAGCGCGTGGCCCAGCACAAGGGGGCGTCCCACAAGGTGAGGGGGCCCTCGTCCCGGAGGCTGCACGCCTCAGCTCCTCTGCGGGTCTCGGCCAGGCCCGCCAGGGTTTCTGTCCACTGTGTCCCCTTGGTTATGCACGCCTGCATCACTTCTTTCACTCCTGAGACTTGTAGATAAGACTGGAGAAAAAGCAGTCTCCCTGAACTTCTCAGAAGGCAAGTATTTGAGAGATCTCTAAATCTTGCACATGCAGCAGTCACCTGATTATCCTTGACTCCTAAGCTGAGCCATGGTTGGTTTGGAGATCCTTGAGGTCCCCTTTGCCTCCCAAGAGTTTAAAATTTACTCTTACTGTATTTGGAACATTTTAACAGTTCAAAGGTGCTAGCTGTTGGCTTCTCGTATGTGAGAGCTCCAACTTTCCTGTTCACAACACTCAGTGCATAAACAGCACTATTTCTGGAAGCCCTATTTAGAGCTGGGAATATAGGCCAAATAGTCATGGTGGCAGGCAGTGAGGAGCCAAGAGCTGCCTAGTCTCAGAGTAGGCACCATTTTCTTCCATGCCATGAAAAGATGATCCTCTCTTTTTACAAACCCTACACAAATATATAGGTGGACCTGAATATGTATAAAATATGTAACTTTTCTTGCCCAGATGACTCAAGAAATGTAAAAATTGCCTATTTCTTTGATTCTTAAGACTGCTAGTTAGATAACTTTTAGAACTAAACTATGGAGAATGAAGCTTGGGTGCCATTTCTCTCCCCACCTGAGGGTGTGGAATTGATTTTGAGAATGAGCCCTAATGGCAGTGTTTTCCTTTGGTATCACTGTTCAAATCCCCTGGAGACTTAAAAGTAGCAAATCACCTGTCCTTTTGACTTGTATAGAATAAACAAGCTGTAAGTAATTCACACACAAGAGAGAATGGGCTTATTAAATTACCTTCTTTCCTGGGATTTTACAACAAAAAAAGCTAGATATTTGTCTTGCTGAGACATTTTAAATGCAGCCCTTCATAAATATAGAGGAATGAACTAGACAGCCTTTAATTTTAATCTTTTAGAAACCTTATCCTTTCTCTTTTTTCTCTTTCAGTTGGCCCTGGAACCAGACTCTCCCTGTACGTTTCTGTCTGCCGGTGAAGATGCAGTTGTCTTCACCATTGACCTCAGACAAGACCGACCAGCTTCGTAAGTATAGCAATTGTACTTTTACAGAATTTGAATTTCTTGACCTTGAAAGTATTGCAGATGTCCTAGGTTTGAAAGATATTGCACATGTCCTAGATAATTCTCAACTAAACCAGAGAATAGTTCCTTTGTGTTTATAATAAGAAATGGATTAGTTTAGGGAAATTCCTTACTTCTTTGTTGTTTATCTATTTCTCAGCAGTAGAGTACTATTCAGCTTAGCTTCATTTCTAAAGCAGAGTTCAGTTATCTTTTTATATTGTGGGCTGTAATAACTGGATGATCTTCTAGTTCATTTGGGGGCCGCCAAGCTTCCCCACAAGAAGCACATTACTGGCAGCTTAGAGATATGCTCGGAGAAGGAAATGGCAACCCACTCCAGTGTTCTTGCCTGGAGAATCCCAGGGACGACAGAGCCTGGTGGGCTGCTGTCTATGGAGTCGCACAGAGTCGGACACGACTGAAGCGACTTAGCAGCAGCAGCAGCAGAGATATGCTCATGTGTAGTTTTCACTTCAGTTATGTATAGAAACATAAAAAGTAAATGGTGATTCTTAACAATATTGGTAGTTGTAGTAGAACGCGTCATATCATGGCTCATTTTTACATGAACCTGAGACTAATGGGTAAATTATGTCTGCTTTTCGCTGTGGTGCCATAGAAAGAGCATAGCATCTTGTTTGTGTCCAGGCAGGCCTAGGTCAGGTATGAACCTGCGCGTTACTAGTAGTGACCCATGTAACCTTTCTGAGCTTCAGTGTCTTCAGCCTCACTGTGAATATAATCAGCCAGTCCCATTCTCTCTCTCTTTCTCTGGTTTCTGTGAGGGTGATTGATCAATGTGTTTGATACCTCAGCGTAGTGTCTGGCAGCATGGGTTTTTTTTTGACGGCACTGTGTCTTTATTGCTGTGCTGGTTTTTCTCTAGTTGCAGTGAGTGGGGCTACTCTCTAGTTGCATGTGCAGGCTTCTCTCTTTGGTAGTTTTTCTTGTTGTGGATCGCGGGCTCTATGGCACGTGGGCTTCAGTAGTTGTGTCCAAGGGTCCAGTAGTTTGGTTCCTGGGCTCCAGAGCACAGGCTCAGTAGTTGTGGCAGACGGGCTTAGCTGCTCCATGGCATGTGGGATCTTCCTGGATCAGGGATCAAACCTGTGTCTCCGCGCTGTCAGGCGAATTCTTTACCACTGAGTCACCAGGGAAGCCTGGCACCGTGGTTATAACTGATTAAATTGTAGCTAATTAGTTTACTTTTTTCATTTTTATTGAGCTTATAATAAGATACATCTTTTTTAAAAAACTCAGTAATGAAGGACATGGACAAAATGTAAATGCTACCTCATGTATACCTCCCCTGCCTCCCACTTTTCTAGCTGTTGATAACTATTGTTAAAAAGTTTGAAAAAAAAAATTTTTTTTTGAGTGCCTTTTCAGTCCTTTTTGTGTACATTTACGTATCTTTACCATATACGTATATACTTTCCCCTCCAATGTGGGATAATTGTATGTATAGATAAACTTGCATGTATGTTATATTCTTGCAATTTGCCTTTTTCACATTATAATGCATTTTGGAGATATTTCTACATCAGACCAACAAGGCCTGCCTCATTTTTAACCATGACATTGTATATTGTAGCATTGGTGTACCACAGTTTGTTTAATGACGACCTAGTTGATAGATTATCTAGATTATTTACTGAATTGTTTGTTTTAAAAATTATATATATATATATATATATATATATATATTTAATATGCCATATTGGAAGTTTACCTTGGGATCACAGAGTATTCAACTTTACAGATATTTTCCCCCCTTAAAAATTATCTTAAATCTTATAAGTGAATACCAATATTGAGTAAGGGATATCACTGATTTTACAAAGCATACAAGTAAAATATATGTTAATTAGGTGATATAATCTTAAGGCTGATTATTATCAGACTTTTAGAGAGACAAGTATAGAAAAAGTTGTCTACAAAGTGGAAGAATTTAAAATAACTGGTTAAAGGATGGAAATGTTTTTGGCTTGTGGAAAGGATATGTTGGTTATTTATGTAAAACTTCAAGAGGATGAAGGTTGAGAGAGAGTGAATGGATTTCTACTGGAAAGGGAACAGGCCTGGGTGATAAAGGTGCTACCTTCAGTCCTAGTGTGTAGTTATCTAGCTTTGAGAAATCATTTAACCTCCTAAACTGAATGATGTTTGTTATTTTCAATTCTAAAGTTCTGTGGTTCTATGATAATAATGGAACATTAGCAAGTTTTCCAGAGAGGGGTGGGAAGGGCAAAGATGGGAAAAATGATAGGAGTTTGTTTGGTCTGCTCTGGTAGAGAGTTGTGAAGCAGAACAAGATCCTCTGAATCAGGTTCAGAGGAAAACTACTATTAACCCACAAGAAACTGGGAATCTAGTTCAAGTAATGGGCAGAGCACATGACTTTGGCAAATAATGGAATGTGTGATGAAATGTTGTAGGCAGAAAATCTGACTGAGAGTTGACCAGTGAATCTAGATGCAAGCCATAATAGATGGGATAGAAATTAAACAGGGGAACATAGGACGAACTTATAGTAGGAGGAGGTCCAGATTCTGAGCTGGGAAAATAAGAGACAATGGGCCTTCAAAAAGTTTTTGCTTTAGGGGTTGAATTAGTAAAAGACCAGAGGTCAGAGGAGTGAATGTGAAGGTCGGAGCTAGAATATGTTAAGCTGGTGCCTTAACATTTGCTTCTATGCAAGGCATTTTTGTATGAGATTGACATAGGGGGATATTTCCTTTTTGTATCCATTAATAGCTGACTCTCTGGAAGCTGGTAAAATTGTCTAATGTCATAGGAAAAGAGTTAGATTTAGAGCTTTGGGGGGGATATTCCTTTAGCCAGTGGAAGCTAGTTTGAGATATTCTTCAAAAGAATCCTTTGGTTTGATCCATAATTTCCCTTTTTCTTAGAGCATACCTGCTCATTAAAACCGCAAGTTTTAAGGCAAAATTTGGTAAATTTGTTTCATGTGATTTTGTCTGCTGCCTTGCTCTGGTGTCAAAACTTTTTTTTCCCCTGCTACCATTATTAATCATATTTATACCTCTGCATTTTCCCTGGAGAGCTCAAGGTACTCTGTGTATCTATATACTGGGAGAGAGAATTGTTTGTTTTAGGTGAACACATGGAGACATGGGAAGACTGAGCTCTTCATCAGGATTAGATGACAGTGCAGCCAGTGCTTCATAATCTTTCACCTCAGTGTCCTCATTGCGCTTCTGCCTGGTAAACTTTATGTTGGTCTGACCCTCTCCTGAAAAAACCCAGATTGCTTAGGAAATGAGACAGTTCTCTGAAAAAGAGCAGCATCTACTCCTATTCCTCCTTCCTTGTCTAAAACTCAGAGCTGCCTCTTCTCCGTTGCTAATTTTGTTCCTGAAACTCTTTTTTGATTTGTTTTCTGCCTTGTGTTTTTGAGGGTTGGGTACGTGTGTATTTATTTTTCCCCTACTGACATTTATTTTTAATGACCTCTATACACTGTTCTTTTAATGGAAAACTACAGAGATTTTAAAATTAAATGCTAATAAAATTTCTCCTCTTTGCCTAGAACAGTTTAGGTTGGAGTGACTTTGACCATGTAGAGAGGATGCTAACATCATTTACAAAGAAACTTGTTATAATTGTAGTTCTTTCTCTAAGTACCAGAAATGAACAAAAGCTTAGAATTAAAAATGAAAACTCTTATTCATAATTGCCAAAACTTGGAAGCAACCAAGCTGTACTTCAGTAGGTGAATGGATAAACTATGGTATACCCAGATAATAGAATATTATTTGGCACTAAAAAAAAAATACCTTTCCTGTCTTTTCTCTATAAATTTACTAATCCTTATGATGTCATATTTGACAGGTTGGACACTTCAATCTGGAAAGAGTAGTCATAGTGCCACCCTTAAGGTGGGACAAATTATGGAAATTTTATAAGGTTTCCTTGAGGTCCATGCCCTCTTCAGAATCACCGGTTTTTGTAGTGCAACCAGAAAAATAATTCAGAAATTATTTTCAGCCTTAAAAATAGCTATCTTCATAAGAATCTCCTCTCCTAATTTTCTTCAAATAAGGGAACACTAATATTGTTTCCCTTTGGATTAACTGTAGCTTACCATTTTTCTTTGTGCATTTTAAAACTGTTTTAAGTGATGCTTTTCTGGAATCTGGGAGATAGATTCTGACCTTAAAGTCTTTTCTGTCCACTGTTCCTATGATTCATCCTCCTCTCACTCCCTGCTCCCAGATGATTGCAAAGATATATTTGTAAGTAAAAGGTGGGAAAATGTGGGTATTGTCTCTTTAGTGATTGGTTATCATCATACTGAACTCAGACTGAGACTCTGGGAAGTGATGCTTTCATACACGTTTAATTTTATACTTCTTGAGGAACACCATAAAATTACTACATGTTTTATTCCATTTCCAAAGTAGCACTTAGTAAATATATATGGTGGTGGATTATATTTTTCTTTTCTTGTTCCAATGTACAAACAAAACCACTTTTTTCTCTCTTTCCAAATGAAAATCTGTTTGGTTTCTTATTAGCTGTGTCTGCATTACTCTCTGTTCTCACTTGCCATGACTATCTGAATCTTTAGGAGAATATAACGTTTGTACTTTTCTGCTCTTGAAGGAAACTGGTGGTGACAAAAGAAAAGGAGAAGAAAGTGGGGCTGTATACAATCTATGTGAATCCTGCCAATACCCACCAATTTGCAGTGGGTGGACGAGACCAGTTTGTAAGGTGAGTCTGTGGCTGTTTGTGTCTTTGAGAGCTTGAGATTGTGATGCTTTGTGTACTACCAGCTGTCCCTTTTGGAAAGGTATGAATTGCCTAGAAATCCATTAACCACCATCTTTGATTTTTTTCCATCTTCCAAAGAGTTTAAACTTCTGTGATATATTCTGTTCCCTAATTAACATTCCCTGAGGGATGGCTTGACATGTTGCAGATATTATCAAGTTTAAGGAAGTTTGATGAATTGACCAAGGTCTCCACCTAGTAGTTAGCGTAAACCCAGGTTTACTAGCAAGTGCTCTATTTAGTAAATACTTTCCGCCATTTTTCATATGTAAGTTAACATGCACGAGAAATTTTGGATACTGGTTTCAGATTCAGAAATGATTTATTTGACTTGGAAATTCTCATTGTGAACTGAGAGATTTTGGCTCCTAGTATCCTGAACCACTTTTCTTTATCCTTAGTGATATTTTTATTTTGAACATTTCTTGTAACATTGTCTATTGAGGCATATCCTAAGGGAAACAGAGTTTATGGATTCAGTCCATGACTACATGTGACTGCAGTTAGTTTCCTTGACCCTTTGTCACAGTTACATCCCATTCCTACCCAGTTGGTCTGTCTCAAGTATATATTTTTAGTTGCCAAGGGGTCATCAGTTTGAAAGGGAGGAAGGAGAGGTTTATAGAAAAATAAATGACTTTATGCTTTTCTGATAGTGGTGAAACACATGATCTTCCTTTTTAAATGAGAGGGTATTTTTTATAATTGTATTCTGTAATTAATTTTATTAATAATCACAGGGATAGACTAAATGTTTAGAAATCCCTGAGAAACTATCTTAATTTATTGAAGAACCCTGCAAGAGAACTGGGGAACTTTGTTACTCTCTTCTTCCCCTGTTTTCATTGCCTTCTAAATTCCTTTTCTTTATTGACCAATAGCAAATGTGTAGCAGTAGATTTTTTTTTTAAGGATAAGAAGCTGTTGATCAAAAAAGGGGGCTTAGTTGTTGGAACTTTCAAGTGCTACTTCCTCCAAAAAAGCATTTACTGAAATTTCTAGTTTGGATTTCCTGCTTGAGCTCTGGATTCATTGAAAAGTCTGTGAATTCAGATAATTCAACCACAAGGACCTTGATGTTTGGAGGAAAATGGAGGCATCGTCTGTATTGATAACTGCAATTGATAATGCCTTTATCCAAAACTGATACTTTCTGAGGGTTAGAATGGGGCTGGAAATTAGTTTCAGTATTTTGACACAAGGAGAAAGACTCAGATCTTCTGACTTTTATCAGCCTCAGTGTTCTTTATCCCTTTGTATGTGCCAAATTCTCAGCGTGTAATAGGCTGTTTACTTGACAGAAGCACATGTAGATTTTGAGGCACAGCTGGTGATGGACAGGGAAGCCTGGCGAGCTGCTGTCCATGGGGTTGCAAAGAGTCAGACATGAGTGAGTGACTGAACTGAGCTGATCGCGTATGAGCAGATGGCCCTTCCAACACCCTAGCTCTTCTCGCATCATCTTCAGTTTCTCTGGCACTTCTTCAGTTCATTGAGTATATTGGAATTCTTCCTTTCTGATTCTTTCTTTGACAGAACTTTAGGTTCACCTTACAGTACGAATCTGAAAATATTTTTGCTGAATATTTTATATCATAGCACTATTAGCTTTCACTAGCCTGAGGGAAAACCTCTAAGGGAGTACAGAGAAATCGCTTATTTATCATCAAGGCTTTTGCATCGTAAACACTGAATTTTAGTTTAGGATTGTGAAGGAGCATTTAAGGGAAACCTTAGAGAGTCATGCTTTTTGGAATATGATCAAAAAGCGGGGAGGGTAGGGAGAAAGAAAAAAGGTAGGCAAGTGAGGAGTGGTATCAATTTGAGTCTCTGCTACTAAATCCTGCCTGGGTTGGTATAAGAATTTACAGGAGTGAAGGAAAGGAGACTATATCAGATAAATGAACCTTGTGGTGATAGATTTGGCAGTGTGATTGGTTGACATGTAAATTTATTGCTAAAGGATTTAGTGTCGGCCCAGATTTATAAAACAGAGTGAATAAATAGTCCCTTTGCTTCCCTATTGTTATCAGTGACACTGAGAGAACACTAGGTTAAAGGCACATGGCAGGAAGAGGAGGTGAGGAGGGAAGAGAAGGACTTAAAGTTAGTGAGGACCTGGAGGCCTGTGGAGAGAAATGCAATAAGGATGTTGAGACAGTGCTGAAGCTATTCTTTATTTGATTTAAAATGTCAAGGGCACAGGAAGACTCAATAATGTGGAGATGTCAGTTCTTCTCAACTTGAGTTGTTGATTCAGTGCAATTCCAGTCAAAATTCCAGCAAGATATTTTATGTATATCAACAAACTAAAGTTTGTGAGATGAAAATAAAGATCTAAAATAACCAAAACCATATCGAGGGAGAAGAACAAAGTTGGAGGCCTGATACTACCCAACTTCAAGACTTCCTATAAAGCTGCAGTAATTCAGACAGCATTGTATTGGTGAAAGAGACAAATAGATCAAAGGGACAGAATAGAGAGCCCAGAAATAGACCCCCATAAATATAGTTGAGCTGGGGCTTCCCTGGTGGTCCAGTGGTTAAGACTCCATGCTCTCAATGCAGGAGACACGAGTTCAAACCCTGGTCGGGGAACTAAGATCCCACATGCCATAGAGCATGGCCAAAACAAAAATAAATAAACACCTTTATTTAAAAAAAAAAAAATATATATATATATATATATAGTTGAGCTATCTTTGACAAAGATGCAAAGGCAAAAAAATGGAGAAAAGACAGTCTTTGCAATATATGGTGCTGAAACAACTGGACATCCACATATAAAAACTGAATCTAGATATAGACCTTACACCCTTCACAAAAGTTAACTCAAAATGGATAATACACCTGAAAGTAAAACCCAAAGCTATAAAACTCCTAGAAGATAACATAGGAGAAAACCTAGAAGACCTTCGGTATGGTGGTGGCTTTTTAGATATAGCATTATAAAGATATCCATGAAAGAAAAAATTGATAGGTTAGATCTCATTAAAATTAAAAACTTCTGCTCTGTGACAGTATCTTTCAAGAGAATTAGAAGATAAGCCACAGACTGAGAGAAAATACTTGCAAAAGGAACATCTGATGAAGGACTGTTATCCAAAATACATAAATAACTCTTAAATCTCAACAGCAAAAAACAACTCAGTCAAAAAATGGGCTAAAGACCTTAAGAGACACCTCAGTTAAGAAGATACTCAGATAAGTGAATGGAAAGATGACCATCAGGAAAGATGCATACAGTGCAAAATGATAACAGATGCTTTGGAAGACAGTTTGACAGTGTCTCCAAAACTGGCACCCTGTGATCCAGCAGTTAAGCTCCTTGGTATTTACCTAATGAAGTTGAAAACATATGTCTATACAGAAACCTATACATGGATGACTATAGCTGTATTCATAATTGCCAAACTTTGGAAGCAACCAACATGTTCTTCAGTATGTGAAATGGTGGTATATCTAGACAATGGAAGATAATTTACCACTAGAAAGAAATGCGCCATCAAGTCATGAAAAGACATGGAGGAATCTTAAATGCATATTACTGAGTGGAAAAAAAAAGCCAGTATATAAGGACTTCATACTGTATGTTCTAACAGTATGACATTCTGGAAAAGGCAAAACTGTGGAAATAGGATCAGTGATAGCCAGGGGTGGGGTGGGGCAAGAGAGAGGAATAGGCAGTGGATTTTTATGGCAGTGGAAATACTCTTGTGATGTTAATGGTGGATATATGTCATTATACATTTATCCAAGCCTATAGAATGTAGAGTAAACTGTAGATTTTGAGTGATTATGGTATATCAGTGTAGGTTTTTTAAAAAACTACCATTTTGGTGAGTGATTTAGAATCAGAGAGGCTGTACATGTGTGAGGGCAGGGAGTGTATGGAAAACATCTATACGGCTCTCTGTTTTGTTGTATACCTAAAACTGCTTAATAAAGTAAAGTATTATAAATCAAAAACAAAAACTTTTTTGAATGACAAGCTTCTGTCCTGTGCTCAAATAATAAGAGAATTTTTAAAAATTTCTGTATCACCACTTTCTAGCACAGGGGTTAGCAGTCTACACTGTTTTTGTAAACAAAGTTTTATTGGAACATAGCCATAGCCATTTGTTACTGTGACAGAGACTGGATGGCCCTGCCAGCTTAAAATAATTACTGCCTTGCTGTTTAGGAAAAAATTTGCCAACCCCTAGTCTCAAGCATCATATCTAGAATATAGTAGGTTCTTAATAAATACTTACGGAAGAAAGAGGAAGATAAAAGAAGGGCAAAGAGCTTTAGATATTGAGGAACACAGACTGTTCCATACACCAAAATATTAAATACTTAATTTAAATTTTTTTTACTAATTTGATGACTTGGGAACATAATGATGACCTAGTGATATTTGAAAGCTGTTGATTGAGACTTAGAGGGGAAACAAATCTGATTGTTAGCAGCTATATTTGCTGAAGAGTAGTAATTGGTAGTATGGCAGTCTCCTACTTGTCTTCTTTATTTTATTGGTTCATTTAAAAAACATTTCCTGGATAGTCTGTTTATGCAGAATATTTGTTAATGAATTGTGGAGAATACAAACATACATTGATTCGTTTGTTTATTCACCTAGCATTTACTGAGCATTTGCTCTGTGCTAGATACACAGTTGACTAGACGCAGTTTCAGCCTTCAGGGAGGATTCTGAAGAAACAGATATATAAGGATTAAAAATATTAAGTAACTTACCCAATATTACTCATCTAGTAAGTAGCATAGTATCTGAACTCAGTTCAGACTCCTTCAATATGGTGGAAACCATTAACTATGCTGTTCTTTCTCACAAAAGAAAATTAAAGACAAATGGGAAATATTTCAGGTAAAGGAAACACAGTTGTTTTAGGATAATAAGATGAGACATGGTGGATACAAGGAGGCATAGCTTTGTGTGTGTGTGTAATGTATAGGATCTTTGGGAAGTGGTAGGCAGCCATATTGAGCAGTTTGAACCTTATTTACTAGAAAGTACAAAATCACTGAAGAGATTTAATTATAGAATTTACATTAAATTTTTCATGTTAGATGTAATTCTGGTGACAATATGAGCAAGGAAATCAGTTAGAAGGTTACTACAGATAATGTAGGCAAAAAATGAATAAGAGTGGAGAAAGCAGATATAGTGAAGAAATACACCCAGGAAGTCAAATTGTTGACAGGAAAGAATTATAGGAGAGAAGGGACCTGATTTTTGGTTTGGCCACCTGAATTTAGGATGGTGCCGTTAACAAAGATTTGGGGGAAAGGGTAGACCTTGAACGATCTTAATTTAAGGAGAATGCTTTTACTTTTGGGCATTCCATTACAACATTCATTTGGCATGTGGCTATAAATGTAGACCTCACTCAGAACAAGTGTGGGCTGGAGACACAGATCTAAGAGACATGTATCTACATATAGGTGGTAGTTAAAATGTTGGTAATGGAATTTGATCACCAGAAGAAAGTATAGTGCAGAATGCTTCCTCCCTTTTGAGTCTCTGGCCTCTTTGAGAATATGAGAACTATGATCCCATCTCCTTGGAAAAATACATGTAAGCACAGTTTTTGGGCATTCACATATACTTGAACTCTAGGTTTTAAAATTTCCTTACACAGAGTCAGAGAACTTAAGACTAGACCTTTGAGCAACATTAGCATTGAAGGGATGAACAAAGAAGCACAAGCCCATGTGCTTGTGGTTGGATATCAAGGAAGGAAAGTGTTTCAGGGAAGGAGTAATGAATAATGTCAAAAGAGGAGAGAAAGACCTAAAAAAGTATCTTGTTGGCATTGGCGATTAGACTACTTATGACTTTAGCCAGAGAAGTTTCAGTAGTGAATTGAAAGCCAAAGCTAGATTAGAATGGATCAAGAAATGAATAGGAGGTGAGGGAGTGAAAATGTTAAAAGCAGATTGCTCTTCTCCATAATCTTAACTGAAGGCGTGGTGGGAAGGTGGGGGGACAGAAAAAGCAAGAGTGGGAAAGGTCAGTGGGAGAATTTGTAGAAAATGGGCAAACAGTGGTGAGGAAAGAGGGCTAATCAAGCGAACAAGGTCCTTGGAGGGATGAGACTCTTGAGATTAGAGGACAGTGATATGCAAGGACAGTGACTAGATCTGGCTTGTTCCTCACTGTATTTCTAGCACCTGGTATACTACTTGGCACCTAATCTGTGTGTCATAAATTGTTGCACAAATGATTAAAGTTTGCATTGGAAAGATGAGGGAAGGTGAGGGTAGTTTGCTGCTTGATGGAAAAGGTGGAAGAATAGAGGGAGTCTTGGGATATAAATGGTAGCTTGTAATAGTTGTGGGGAGAACTAGCCAAATAAAATTTCAGGAAGGGATTGAGGACCCCCTGACGTAGAAAAAGCATGGTCTCTGCCCGTGAGTAAGGAACTGCACGGCATGCATAGAAAAGGATCTGTAATGTTATTTCAGTGCAGATAAATAGTAAGCGACATAAAAGCTGAGAGAAGAGATAAGCCACTTCAAAATAATGGAACTTAGGATTACTACTTGAATGAGAAGTACCTGGATAAAAGAGTTTTGGTTTGGAAGAGGGGTGGGAGAAGATGTTTGAGGAAAAGCCTGAGCCAGAAGCCGAGTTGGGGAATGTCTTTTATCTGTTCTGACATCCGGCTGACTGCCGTTCTAGTCACTGCATTGAATTTCAGCTCTTCAAGGGTTGTTGGTAAGTTTTGACATTTTCATTGCTTCTTCTGTAGGATTTATGACCAGAGGAAGATTGACGAGAATGAAAACAATGGAGTACTCAAGAAATTCTGCCCTCATCACCTGGTAAGATTCATGAAGGGCCAGTGGCTCCAGACTTCCCTGACTCAACCCCAAGCCTGCCACCAGACTTGCTGACATAGTGGGAAGAGCTTGGACTTTGGAGTCAAAAGACACCTAGATTTGATCCCTGGCTCTACCGTTTAGCAGTTTTATGATTTTGGGCAGTCACCTTACCTCCTTTTAGCCTCAGTTTTCTTACCAACAGAGATAGAGATAACTGCCTTGTACCATGATGGTAAAGCCTAACAAGATAATGTGCGTATGAAATGGCTAACACACAGAAGACACCAGCAGAAAGCCCTCTCCCCCCATCTTGGTCAGGTTTCATCAGTGGTACTCCTGTCTGTCTGCCTCTCTGCCCCTCTCTGCCTCTCTCTCAGTCCCTGGGAGAAGACACAGGGGAGTGTGAAGGAAGCCTGTTTCCTGAAGGTGGTGTAATAATGGGGGGGTGGGGCGTCAGTCAGTATCTGCTCCTTATTGCAGGTGAACAGTGAGTCCAAAGCAAACATCACCTGCCTTGTGTACAGCCACGACGGCACAGGTACGTGAGCAGGGCCCAGCTCCTAGGCTGGCATGCCCCCTCTGTCTAGGGAGCTGCTGGGCCAGCGAGGCATGTGCCCTCCCGTGCTCACCACTGTGCTGGAGCTCCAGGTGGAGCCGTGGGGAGTAGTCGCTGACGGTGAGCACACAGTGGGAGGATGCAGCACACGACCCTTGGAGATGCCAGGCACTCGCAGAATGCCACAGGCGATATGTAGCAGGGCCTGTCCTAAAGTCCAGGCTACTTGCTTGAGCAGGTTCTTACGCCTTTGACTCATTCCTGAATTAATGGGTATGATCTTCCTGAGCATTCTGCTACCCCTGAGTTGGCAGCGTGTTCCTAGTCTACCCTAGACACCTGAATTGCTTGCTGTTCCAACTGAGTAAGATGGGCGCTATACCTGGGTGTCAGGAGGGGGCACTGCTGGCAAGAAGCCCCACCCCAGCCCCAGCTCCT
The DNA here is from genome assembly GCF_033118175.1 of Dama dama. Lineage (NCBI taxonomy): Eukaryota > Metazoa > Chordata > Mammalia > Artiodactyla > Cervidae > Dama > Dama dama. The sequence continues at coordinate 11,097,605 of NC_083700.1, forward strand.
GGTCCTAGCTCTTTTCAGCCTTTGCCTTCACTGCTGTGTGCTTGTTCTTGGCAGAGCTCCTGGCCAGCTACAATGATGAAGACATTTACCTCTTCAACTCCTCTCACAGTGATGGGGCCCAGTATATTAAGAGATATAAGGGCCACAGAAATAACGCCACAGGTGAGGCTGTCTTTCTAGGTTTCTGTACCCCAAGCCTGTTGATTTGAAGAGCCACAGTATCTCATTTAGGTTGTGCAAATAAGAGTTACCTAAAGGAGTTAGGCTACCCATCACCACAGGACAAGCCTAAGTGGGCTGAAGTTTTCATCGGCCCTCCTGTGCTAGAGGAGAGAGGGCTCAGGAGCATTTCTCACCATGATAGTGATGTTACTTGGTCTGGGTGTAAGTAAACTAGACTGACTATATAAAATATATATATATATATATATACACATATGAAAACTTATGATTTCAGGTAACTTGAGAATTAAAAGACTTATTAGGGAGTTTGGGAGAGCCCTCCTTAGTTGGTTGTACTAAGACTAATTGCCTAAATAGGGGGGTGAGCTTGTACTTTCAAGGAAGAGGAAGAAATAGTTGTTTTGCATGATGCATAAGAGGAGGAATGCTGATAGCACCTCACCCAGGTTTGCTGTGACGATTGGCCTTCTTTGTTCTGTCTGCGGTTCCTAAACTTTGCTATAGATGAAGTCACCTGAAGCTGGCTCCCATACCCATCCATTCACACTTAATTGGTATAGGGTACAACTTGATTAGGAGTTTTCAAAAGCTACCTGTTTGATTCTTGTACAGACAAGTTGGAGTCACTGCTCTTGGTTGTTATTAGTGCTCATAACAGATGTCTGTTATAATGTTGACTGGGAGAGAGCAGTTTTCCTTTTTCTCTTGAACTGTGAGAAGAGAGGGGGAATGCTATATTTAATCTTGGTCCATGGGCATACAGAAGGAAGTGTTCCAGTTCTGTGATTGATATGGAACTAGACATAGCAGTTGGGACTCCTGGATTCTCTTACTAATTTCAGAGGGTGGGGTCCTGTTGTTCAGTCTTGGTAGCAAGCCCACCTCAGGTGCTTTAGGCAGTTGTAGCATAAACTTCCACCAGTCTTAGGTCACCTAATGACCCAGGAAGCACAGACTGGGTACCAGTCAATCACAGATACCAAGGATAATCGTAGGGCATAGGACAGCGCTGCTTTACAGTGGGCAGGCTGGGGCCATTCAGGTTGGGACAGGTGAGGCATTGGTAAGGCTGGTGGCTGTTCCTTGGAGGTTGTTGCTGAGGACGGTAAACTGCTCAGCTCCGTGGACCTCTTTGGGAGACTATAAATAGTCTCTGGGACTTGGTGTGATTCTTATTCTATCTATCTATTTTACATGCATAATCCCTTGATTTGTTTTGTGAAAGTGAAAGAAATTTTTGGCTCTTAGCCGATTTAGATTTGTGAATAAATTTCCTGTGAGGTAAATATTTAGGCCTGATGCCAGCTCTCATGCGGTTTATTCCCTCATTTATCATTACAGTAAAAGGCGTCAATTTCTATGGCCCCAAGAGTGAGTTTGTGGTGAGCGGTAGTGACTGTGGGCACATCTTCCTCTGGGAGAAATCATCCTGCCAGATCATTCAGTTCATGGAGGGGGACAAGGGAGGCGTGGTGAGTATGGTTTGCTGGGCTGGCTGACTCCCTACTCTCTGCAGTCATTAAGGTAGGTTTTAGCAGGGCCACTGAATTCTTACTTTGACAACATAATACCATGTCTTAGAGGTCTAGCCAGCTAAATAAAAAGATAGTACAGTTTTTTTTTTTATACTATGGGATAGGGATGCTGAGGTTTTAATGAAATTATTTTCCTTTTCCTGTCTTCTGTAACTCTATAGCATGGTTTATTAAGAAGAGAGAGGGATTTTAGGGAAGAATCTCTGGCCCAACTGAGGTATCTTTAGGTGTAGACTTTTCCAAGAACAAAAGCATTAGAGTTAAGGGCACACCATCCTACACAGTGTAGTAAGTAGCTTAGTAGTAATCTTGATGAGATCCTGGATTAGCAGATACAAGCTAGGAGGAGAATTTTTTTTTTCTGACAGTTGAGAAAATCAGGATATAGTCTGTACGCTGATACAAACATACATGATATATATCATATATAGGGAGAGAGAAAATATGACCCCCCTGCCCAACCACCATTTTTTTTTTTTTGACTGCTATACAACCCATTATCATATCATATCTGCCTGTCCTTTGAGTTCTACAGCAGACTCCATAGAGATAAGACAGAAAAGGAAGCCTGAGGGTCTTGAGTTGGGGAGTGAAAGGTGGTCAGCTCCTAAGATGTATCTAGCTAACCATAATTTTTTTTCCTCCTTTGAGACCTAGAGTCAGGAAGGATTCAGTAACTTTCTATTATAAGGTTTTCAGACAATAAGACAATTGTCTTACAGACAATAAGAAAGAGGCAGTTGGGGCAGCTGCATTGTCCTGACTACTCAAGATAATCTGGTTAAGAGCATCTCAGGAATAGCTGAGGAGCTATGAGAACCCAGCCATCCCTTGATGAGGTTTATTGAGAGTGGTATTAAAATTTAGAATGATTCGTTGCAGTTGGGTTCCCATTTCTTCTTGTGTGTGTCTTATCCTGGTGCGAGGCTATTTCAGACTTTTCTGGTTTCTGCTAAATGTGGGGGACCTGGAACCAGTATAGATCCAGGGTTTTTATGGCTTGAATATAAATAGAGAAGAGTCTAGAACTTAAAGGTATGTATCACTGTTGCCTGCTTCATTTCCTGCTCTTACGTAGGTCCTCTTCTACCATGTGTAGTGAACAAACCCAAAACACTGGAGTCTTAATGAGAATTCTGTAGTAGGCATGTAGCCATAAGGAAGTCAGAAGAAGCCAGTGAATCTTTTCTTGATCATAAACTATTGTCTTGCATTCTGTTCTAGAGAAATACAGGGCTAAATGCCCTGCCCACAGGCCAGTACTTGTCCTTTGCCCAGATCATTCCACAGGCCAGTCTCTTGTCAGCTCAGCCAACGTCAGGGTTTGCTGATTAATCCAGGTGCTCAGATGGGGAGGGCGTTTGCTTTGGATGGGTGGGCCCCAGGCCTGAGTTTTAGTGGTCATGAGAGTGAAGCACTAGAACAGGAGGTATAAAGACTGCACCTCTCAGTGAGATTCCTGCTTTTTTCTTGCCTCTGTGTAAGCTGAATGATCCTTGTGGTCCTCATGTGGCTCCTTCTGACTTTTTGTGCTAACCTCCCAGCAGTGAGGTCACAGCACCAGCCTGAATGCAGAATATATCATAAGGTAGATAGGGATCTTTGAAATTCTCATCCACCTTGCCCAAGTCTCTTGATTTTGTATTTGGCTCAAAATCTAGGTCTTTTATTATTTTCATTCAGGGCCAAGGGTTGGCACAGGACCATCTTTAGTTTCCCAAAAACACTTTGCTCCTTTATCCCATCCTCTGCATCCCCTAACTCAGTCATCTAAGGCCAGAGCTCTTTTCTCTGCTCAGGCATTATTGACAGGATAAGCCCTGACCTTCAGATAGGTCAGGTGAAACGACCAGGTCTTCTGGCCCAGAAGCTCTCTGTCGGCTCCCTCTGCAAGCTCCAACTCAGGTACTATATGTAACTTACTGTCTTGTTCTCTTGTCACTGACTTTGTCCATAAGTCTCAAGTTCCAAGGAATTTCTCTCCTGTGCTTTTTTATTTTACTGCCTTGTCAAGCAAAGCTAGGTCAGAGTTTTAGAAGAGTAGCAAGGGCTTATCTGGAGATGGATGAATGAGTTCAAGTTTGTGTGTGTTAAGTTAACATATCTTGATAATATTTCTGGCAATGGAGTTTTTCTGTTCAGTGCAGTCTCTGCTCCAGGTGGTGGAGCTTCTTCCACACTTCCTAAAGGAGCTCAGATATAAACTTTGCAATGAGCTGATATGTGAAATAAAAGGAGAAAGGAAATGTGGTTTCTGCTTTACTATTACACTCAGACTTAGCATCAGTCTATTCTGAGAATTTGTTTACTTATAAAATGGAAGGCAAATATTAGAAATCTGTATGTCAGTTTTCCATGCTGACCTTGGCTTCCCATCAGCCGCTCTCTGCATGTGCAGGCGAGGCAGAGGTTGGTCCATGGAGAACTAAGAGGCTGTTTGCCAAGGGTTGTTTTCTTGGTCTATATGGCAGCTGCAAGACAGGGTGGGGTGGGGTGAGGTGAGGAGTGGACGGGACCACACCTTCTTCCTTCTAGATACTTTGCTGTCTATTCCTCATCTGACTAAAAGCCCCAAAATCCTTTAGCAGCTAGACTGGGACCAGCTCTTCCTGTGGGGATGGTAGTCTGCCGAGGAAGGCTGATGTTTCCAAGTCAGACAGCAGAGGGCATGGGTGCCTTTGGATAGGAGGCTGCCTAAGGTAGAAGGCCATCTCAGCTTCTGAAATTCCTTCCTCCTGCTCAGTGAATAATATCCGGAGGGTGGTTGAGCTTGAGGTGGTCGGTGCCCCAGGAAACTGCCTTGCTGTACTTTGCTGTCCTACAGCTGAGCCTGTTATGCTTTCATGGCAAGCAGGAGGGTGCCGTCTCCTGGGGTGTGCAGGGGTCTCAAGCAGACATGTGTCTCCACTACCCCCCCAGTGATCAGGCTCAGCCTCTTCCCAGCCCATGCCTTCTTCCAGGTCTAGTGAACAGTGCCAAGTGAATGTAATTGTTCTCTGAGCCTTCTCTAGGGGCTCAGCAGCTGCTGCTGTTTTCTTCATTTTAAAAAATTTATTTGCCACTTGGTAAAAGCCATTGAGATGTTTTTTTCCAGCCTTGGGCGAGTTGGAGCTTTGGAATCTGGAGAGAATGAGGTCATCTGGACCTCATTGCTTTTTTGTGAAGGCAGTGTACGCTTGGCCAGTCACCCGCCCACCCCTAGAGCTATGTCTGGGGATGAGGCCACCCCTACCTAAACATAGGAAATGAGAGATAGGCCTGATCTTATACCCAGTCTGTGTCCAGGGCCCTTTAGCCTAGTCTCATGATGGGTGGGCATGTCCTCCCAGCAGCTACCTTAACTTTTTATCAAGGACAGTTATTGGTGCAAAATGAGTAGTGATTTTTAGACTATTCCCATGTACCCCTAAGCCTATGTTTTCCTCTTCTCCTGACCAGGTAAACTGTCTTGAGCCCCACCCTCACCTGCCTGTGCTGGCAACCAGTGGCCTAGACCATGATGTCAAAATCTGGGCGCCCACAGCTGAAACTTCCACTGAACTTACAGGGTTAAAGGATGTAAGTAACTGACTAAGGATTTCTTCTTTCTGCTTATCCACATACTGTTAGGAGTTTTTATTGTTACAGGAAGGAATAATTTGCTGTACAATTTTTTAAAGGCGTTGCTCTAACACCATCCCCCATATTCCTGTCATTGCCTCTCTAGGAATAGTCCCAGTCCAGGAGTCCATGCACAGCTTTGAAATACCTCTAGTTAATGGTCGAGTGGGGATAGGGACATCTTTTGGAAGAATCATCCACCTTCTCATTGGATGAACCTAGAGCATCCTTTCTTAATCTAATCTAGCTCACTCCAGCGTAATAGTTTCTAAGGGAAGATTTTACTGGGCTAGAACGCCAGCCTTTTTTGATCAAGTCTAGGGTTTATAGTCATCACCCAATCCCCTCACCCTCTTGGTTCCAGGTGATTAAGAAGAACAAGCGGGAACGGGATGAAGATAGCTTGCACCACACTGACCTGTTTGATAGCCACATGCTCTGGTTCCTCATGCACCACCTGAGACAGAGACGCCATCACCGGGTAAGCGGGGGTGGGACGTGAACTCCCAAGGGCAATGACCCTCTTAAGAGGGTGAAACATTCCAGTGCATACTTCTCATTGCTTTAGGAGGAAACAGGTGAAGTTGGTTGGGTTTCCTAACCATTATTCCCCATCCCCATCAGAACCTTCATGTAGCCTTGGACAAGCCACTAGTGGAGACAGATGGCGTCTGCTTTGTGTTCTCCATCACCGTGCATGCACCAGGCTGTCTTCAAAAAGGCAATCAGATGAGGGTGGGGAAGGAGTTGAGAAGAAATAATAATTCTCAGGCTGTGTTCTGTTTTTTTCTCTCATGCCAGAAAAGACCCTAGGGTAGGGTTTAGCAAACTGGCAGTTTTGGCAAGTGCCTGTTTTTTGTAAATAAAGTATCGTTAGAATATAGCCACACCCATTCATTTATGCATTGTCGGGCTGCTTTCATGCTGCAACATGAAAGCAGAGTTGAAAAGTTGTGACAGAGATAAGGTCCATGAGTCTAAAATATTTACCATCTGGCCCTTTAAATTCTGCTGACCCTGGCCTAGAGCATATAAATTGTAACTAAGACCTAACACGCTTGACCTTGTTCCAAGGAAATTACTAATAAGCCTTTCCCATCCTACAGCGCTGGCGAGAACCTGGGGTTGGGGCCACAGACGCCGACTCTGATGAGTCTCCCAGCTCCTCAGACACATCGGACGAGGAGGAGGGTCCTGACCGGGTGCAGTGCATGCCATCCTGAGGCCTCATACCCAGGAGGGGTGGGCTGGGGCTGCCAACCTGATCCTGCCTGGGCAGCCCTTTCCTGTGCCAGGCCCTAACATTCAGCAGAAACGCACTTTGGACTTTTTTGCTTTAGATTTAAAAAAAAAAAAAAAAAAAGACATCCCAGGAGGACAAGCCAGAGGGGAGCAAACCTACAGAGAGCATCTGGGAGTGGGAGTTGGGCCCTGGAAAGGGGCTCCACGGAGAGGCGCATAGACTCAGCAGAAGTGGCTTCTCCCCAAACCCTTTTTGGGGGGAAGGGAGAGCCTATTTTATTAACTGGTTTGGGGTAGGGAATGGGGTTTCCTTTTCTTTGGTCTCCCTTGTTTCTTGGGTGGCGGGTGGGGGGATAACTGGCTGTTCAGTACCAAGGGGCCAGACTGGGGGTGGTAGAAATGCCACACTCTCTTTGGTTTAGGTTTTTGACTTTATTTTCTTTATTTTTTAAAAGCCTATGACAGTTGCATTGTTTTTTCTCTGCCCGCCTGACCCCCCGCCCCCGAGCAACCCCATCCCAGGATCCTGTTTTTCTGGGAAGTCTTTTTAATAAGAGTCCCTAACCATCCTACACTCTTCACTTTCCTTTCCACCCCATTCATTCTCTGAACTTGTCACAGTGTTTTGCACTTGATTATGTATCCTTCACTTTCTTCTTTATCTCATCATCCCCTCAGTAGGTCTGGTGAGGGAGGTCGGGGGGAGGTGGGAGGAGGGCAGAAGTGGAAGCATAGGAAGGATGTTACCTCTTCTCTGACTTTAAACAAAGTTGTGTGGTGGCAGCAATCTCCCTGTCCCTATCACTGTTAGAGGCCTAATTTTATATCTATAAATATATTAAAAAGCAACTCAAAATTGGGTGTATCACATTAAAATTATTGTCAGAGTTTAATTACCTATATATTCTCTATGACTGCAATAAAGGGACTTACAGGAGAGAGTGAATGAGGGTAATGATGTGGAGGTGTCACCTGGGGTCAGCCTACCCTCTGTGCATGGCCATTGGAGATTGGGGCTTAACTCTTTAGGTTTTAGGAGGCTCAGGAATGGAAGGACCCTGAATTCTGCCCTTCCGTGCTTTCCCACCATGGTTTCAGGGTTGAGGAAACCCCTTTCAGCTTTTTGCCCCAGATATCCTACCTCTCCTTAAGTCTTGTAAGGGTTCCTAGGATGGCCCTTCTAGCCAGAGACTGGCTTATCTTAAAAACTTGACTGAACTATGACTTCAGTAAGGGTCCTGCCACTGCAGACCATTTTTCCTAGTACCGTGTGTGATAGAAGACACACTCAGTCTAACCTTTATCTGCTTGATTCTTTAAGCTATCCAGCTTCACACCAGCTCCCTTCCTAATGGAAGAATATAGGGAAAGACCTCCTGGGTTTGACTTTCTACATTGTCCACCTTTCCATATCTTGGGATTGAAGGACAAGTCATTAATCTAAGGATTGATTAAGGTGCCTGGGGCTCAGACACCTATTGTGTCAGTAGTCAATAAACAGGAAAGTCCCAGTTGAATTCTTGCCCTTAAATGCTTTTGCTGCTATTTCCTTGGCCCCAGCTAGGAATTCTGCATCCTGGGACAGTCAGATTCCACTAGAACAGGCCAGGAAGGAAGGGAAGAGTGAAAGGATGGAATTCCCAGATACTCCTTCCTCCTGTCCCTTTTCCTAGCAGCTCTCAGACCAGATGTTGGCCGCTGCACTTCCTTCCAGAGGTAGGGAATGTGTGGTGACCGTGAGCGGTCTGTGTTCTTACTGCTGGTAGGGTGATGGAGTGGGCTGAAACCATGCACTCTGGAATTTGTTGTGTATTTTCTCTCAGTAAAGCTTTTTTTTTTGTTTTTCCTGACTGCTGCTCTGTGTGTGATATGTGAGCCATTCACTTGTGGTGGGCTGTTTTTGCTCCTTTCAGTGTGGTGCCTGACCTTAGTCTTATTACAGTTTTAGGAAGTCCAGCTTGGTATATCCGTGTTTCCAGCAGTTGGGCTCCAGCTGGAGACTGTATAAGTGGAATAGGCCTCACAGTTCAGTGATACTTAGAAGATGAGGGAAGGGAGAGATACTACTTAGGGGTATTTTCCTGATCTCTGTTCCAGGCTGCAATTAAGGATTTGGGGGTAAATTTTGCTCTCCCTCCCTTCCCAGTCATCCAAAGCCTCCAAAATCTTGGTCATTCACAGAAATTCTAAAATCAGTTAGGTACAGTACAATCAATCACCTTTATTCCAGGGTTAGAACAAGGCCGTGCACACTGCAGACAGAGGAGCACAGAATGGGGCGATCTCACAGCAGTATTGGGATAGGAGGGCGGGTTAGTCTTTTTAGATTATTTTGCCTTACAGAGACATTTACTACACTCTGCTGAAAATGAACCCTGTCTCCCTTCTCTCGTCTCATCCTCTCCTCTCTTCAAAGGAAGCCTCGCTTTGAAGAGCCTCTTTATTCCCTATTTCTCTCTCTCTCTCTCTCTCTTTCTCAGACTCCATCTCACATAACATATCCTGGCTTGGAAGGACAATTCATGCTCATTTTCCACCTCCAAATTTTACCAGCATCTCTCTCTCCTTGAGGGAGAAAGCCAGACAGGGCTGGGGAAACTTGGGAAGGTCCTTTAAGGCAAAACCGTGGAGTATTCGAGGTGTATGTTTTAAGGCAGGTGTCCGCAGCAGTGGCCAGAGGGGACGGGCTGGGCTGGGCTGGGCTAGGCTAGGCTAGGCTAGTAGAGGGTGCTCTCCAGCCAGTCTGGCTTCTTCCCTCTTCCAACAGCCAGCCCTTCCCTCCCACTGAAGTTTTGCTCCCAACATCCTAAAAGCTCCCCACCTCACTTAAACTCTCTAAATAGTCTCTTGAGATTGCATGTGAAATTAAAGTTTAAAAAAGTGTTCTTTTTCGACTATATAGCAATTTGACTCTGCCACTCCCTTCACTGTGGCATTCTCCTTCCACCCCCGCCCGGGCCCTGACAATAAGTTAATGCTAGACACCACAAAAAAGGGTCCACATGGCAGTGCAGGTTTAATATACATATATGTAGAATATATGTACACACAGTTAGCACGGTCAGGGTGGGGCGGGCTGACTTGGGACAGGCAGGAGGCTGCGGTCACTGTACTCTAGTGATTTGGCTAGGAGGTGTTCACAAGCCCAAGGTGCCAGGATATTGAGGGAGAGGGGTTACCAAGCCCCCTCCTGGACTGAATTGGGGATCAGTGCAACAGAAACACTGTAGTTAGCTTCTTCCCTTCTTTCTATCTTGGGGTAGGGGCTTCTAGACCATGGAGAGAGGGAACGTTGCCTGCAATAACCACGTTGGGACTGTAGGTGGAAACAGGACTGGAATTAAAACCTAAGGATTTCTATTCTAGGAACTCCCAAGGTTAGTATGTGCAACAGTCTGAGTAGGAATAAAGGAGTAGAAAAGGGGACTCCTCTCTGCCTTCATCCCCTCAGGCTCAGTGGTGGGGGCATGTTCCCAGCATAGTCTCTCCAGAGATGGGGGATGGGGGTGGGATTCAGTGCTGGGTTATCCATGGGGTTTGAACTTTGGAGCCAGGGAAGGATCCAGTGATCTCTGGCTCATACCCACCCTAGGCCTATGAAAGGGGAGCAAAAGGGGACCTGCTGGTGCCCAGGCCCTCTTAACCTGAGGAACAGTTGGAAACAGGACTCCTCAGCCAGTCCAGCATTGGGGTACAAACACAAACTCTGGCTTCTCTTTGCCCCTTCCAGGTGGGGGTTGGGTGGCCTCTTAATTTTCCCTCTCACTGCTTTTCACCCCACTCTCCCATGTCTCACTCCCGCCTCTCCTCCTCAACATCAGAAAACACAGGTCCTTTCTGCTCCCACAGTTCTGGGGGTAGGGGAAGAGTGGAGGAAAGGGAAGTAAGAGAATGTGTCTATTTCTATTTGCATAGAAATAGCCCCCAACTCCCCCTAGAGTGGGGAAACTGAGCCCCACCCCCAGCCCCAGCCCCTGACCCCCATCCCCTCACAAGGAGGAGGAACTAGATGAGCTAGACATATAGACAGACAGCCAGAGCGTGCGCACACGCACACACACGCGCACAGTAAGGGGGTTAGGACCAGGTTAGTAAGTGGGTAGATGGGGGAGGGCTGCCCTTGCCCCTCCCCTGGAGGATGGGGAAAGAGTAGTCTGATGAAGGTCCAACCTTCCTCTTCCTCCCCCTTGCTCAGGCTTTCTTCGGTGGAGGAGCCAACTTGATGATCTCTTCCTCAGAGGGCTGCCGGATAATGTCTGAGGGCAAAAAGGGACATGTCCAGGGACAGAAGTCATGGGAGACAGCAGGTAGGCTAACAGAGCCTCTGTTCTCCCAAAATTCAAGTATTCCACAGATAATCCGTGGGAGGGGCAGAGGTGCACATTAAAGGCATGGCCTCTTACCTTTGTACTTCTTGGCACTGGGGATGCGGGTTAGCTTGGTGTCCAGCTCATCTTCCTCAGAGATCTTCAGAACACGGGTTCTATAGTCAACCACCATAGTGAGGAGGTCAGGACGGCGGGAGATCTCAAAGATGTGCTCGATATAAGAGAGGTTGTCTAGAGGAAGGCAGGAGACTGAGGGTCAGAGCTAGACTGTAGCTGTCAGCTTCCCCTACACTACTGGACTGGGCTTCAAGAACAGAGACTGAGTGCTCCCACCGGAGGAGTGAGGCCTCCCCCTGGAAGACGAGGGGTGACTAAGCCAGGGAAAGAAAGCCAGGGCGAAAAACAGTACAGAGGACTATTCCCGGGAAGGGCAGATCAGTTAAGTTTCAAGATTACAGATTTAGAATGTGAGATTTAGGTGAAATGCCAGGTTCCACATGGGAGGGGAGGGGGGCAGAGAAAATGAATTGGCCTTCCAAATACCCATCATCCACCCTGTCCCTCTTCCACTTTTCCTCCAAGTAAGCATCAGAATGGGGGCTTCCCTGGTGGCTCAGTGGTAAAGAATCTGCCTGCCAATGCAGGAGACTCGGGTTCGATCCCTGGACTTGGAAGATCCCCGGAGAAGGAAATGGCAACCCCCTGCAGTATTCTTGCCTGGGAAATCCCATGGACAGAGGACATGACTTAGTGACAAAACCACAACATGCATCAGAATTTCCTCGCAGCACATGTGGGACTGAAAGGGTGGGATCTGAGACAACCTGGGAGAGATTCTGAGCCTCGTGAGAAGGGTAATTGTGAACAAGAAGGTTCGGACCAGAGGGATGTCTATGAGCTGGCCAGTTCTAGGAGACTGCCGATGCCTCTTGCCTGGGTCCTCCCCTCTACTGCAGTAGTCTCCTGAGTGCAGCATGTCCGCCTTCAGCCTCCCTATGTTCCACGCTACAGGTTAATCTCTCTGAAAGGGCCCTCAGGTTGTTCACCTCACCTATCAAATGCTGCATCACTCAAGGCCCTCCAGAGCACAGTCTCAACTTACCTTTCCAGCCACTTCTAAACATACTGTGTCCCTCTGCCTAGCATGTCTTCCTTTGGATCCTACCTTTGAAATCCCTCTTGCCCTTCAGGACCATCTTAAACACCAGTTCCTCCCCAAAGCCCTTTCCAGAGCAGTGGTCTCTAAAAGTAGACAAGAAAATGATAGAACTTGTGGTTTTAAATTCTTACCACTTTTAACTTTTACTTTAATGTTCTATCATATATGTGATAACAGCACAGCACAGTAGGACCTGAGTAACCTCTTCTACTGAATTAATATTTTTACTAACAGAGGAACCATGAAGAATGTAAAGACCACTGCCCTAGAGCCAGCCTCCTCTCCTAGAGCATTCCTCGCATCTGCCTTGTCAGAGAGGCGTGCACTTTGTGCAGGAGGTCTAATTTCTGCTTGCTGCATGAACTGAGCCCGAGTGGCTGGCGGCAAGATGCCTGTGTCCCCCTCCCCCACCTTTGTCCAGCTTGTTGTGGCTCTCCAGGAAGCTAAACCAGGCGCTGCCAGTAGTGATCTCCTCACTCTTCTCGCTGGGGATGTCCTCCTTGCAGGCTGACTTGAGCTGCTCCAGATCTTCAAGGGTAATGTTGTTGGTCAGGTCCTGGAGGAGGGTCCCGTACTCGGCCATGACTGGAGTTGGGGGAACAAGGAGACAGGACGCTGAACTTGAGCTTCAGGATCTGGTTCACTCACTGGCACTGCCCACTTCCTCAGCCCTGCCGGGAATGTGCCCAGAACTCAGGCTGGGGAGGCCAGGGCTGGAGGGAGAAAAGGACGACCCAAGGGAGATAGGAGCAGACAGGAAGTAACTGGAAAGCTAGGGACCAAGCTCCAGTCTGGAGTGAAAAATCACACCTCCTTCTCCCACCATCTTTTTTCTTCCTTTTCCTCCCTGTAACAGTAACCCTGGCAACCGCTCCCTGACTGAGGAGGCGGTTACCATAGCAACCTGCTCCTGACTTTCTCACCCAGATCGCCCCACCCACCTGCAACCCCTCCCCCTGTCAAAAAACAAAACAAAACACTCCAAAACAACTACCAGGGAATGGCTTGCTGTGGGAGTAAGAAGCTAAAAAGAAGGGGCTGGCGGGGGCTCGTATTCTAGCTCCCATTCTTTTCCAGAAGCAAATGGGGTCCCTCAGTTCAACTCCCCACTACCCCACTAGTGACTCATTTTTGGATAGATGCCTAGCTGCCTGGTCTAATGGTCCCCGGGCCCCTCCATGCTCAGCCCTGCATTCAGTCATTAGGTCTCGGGGTGGGGGTGGGGAGGGTAAAGCAGGGGGCTATAGCCCCACCTTTGTGGAGCCCGTTTTCTCCCCTGATGGCTGCCAGGCCTCCACACAACCCTCTCTCCTAGCCTTTGTGCTATGCCTGCAGCCCCCGCGCCCAAGAATACCAAGCGGCTGGCTCTGGCCCCCTGCCCAGTTCTCAGGCTGGCTGGGTGGCAGGGGGAAGGGGTTCAGATGCTGCTTTGGGAAAGTCTGGCAGGAAGGGGGCTGCCACTTCTGCTTCCATCAACATCCGGCTGGCACTACCTTCAACATGACCTCCGAAAAGCTGGGAAGGCTGGATCTCATTTAGGCCTTCACCCCATGCCCCTTTCATGATTCTGGGGTGAAAAGGGAGAGGACATCAAAGACCCTCCTTCCACTAAGATACGGACTATGGCTAAGACAGAAAGAAAAAAGGTCAGACCTTAGAATGAACTTTCTGGATTTGACAAAATATACAACTCTAGTGGTAGGTTTTTAAAAGGGGGCTTCCCCCCCCCTTCCCCGCCCAGGACTATATTTCTTTTATAATTAGAAAAGTAAAGCATTTACAAAAACAAGTGATGCCATAAACACTCTGTAGCTAGGCTAAGGGGTGGAGCAAAGAGGGAGAAGACCTTGTAGGAAACTGCCCACAAATCTCTCCAACAGTGGGCTAGGAATTGCAGAAAGGGGCTAGTCGACACACCCCATTTTCCTTATTTCTGTTTATATGAAGGAAAACTGGGGCAGAGAAGCATGGCCACTATATAGTAAGAGGTGTGGACCCAGAAGGCCCCATTCCCAGCCCCCTACTTGGACCAGAACAAACAAGCCTCCCTTGGTGGCAGGCACCATGACACAAACACACAATAAGCCAGGCGGCAGAGCCAGCATGACCCCCACAAGAAACAGGCACTTATATGCATGCTCACTTGCACACCCAGGTGCAACCAAACAGAAGGGCCCAGCAGTGGCCCTGCCAGGCTGGGCCAGGAACAATGCGCTCTGACTGTCAGCACCAGGACCGTCTCCGCCTTGAAATCTAGGTCACAGCAGCAGGCTCTGGAGCTCAGCCCCCGCCCCCTCCACTGATAATCCAAGGACAGGATAGGGGGGTATAGAGACAAGGGGAATGATGGGGATAATAATGAAGGGGGGCATGGAAAGAACAGAAAAGAAAAGAGCAGCTTGGGAAGGAGGCCCTCAAGAAGACCGCCCCCATCGAGGAGACTCTGGGACCAAGCCCTCAGCTAGAAAATGGGACAGAATTTAGGATCATGGTGCCCTGCTTTCACATCGAAGAAGAGTTTGTAAATGAGAGATACTGTGGGGGGAGGGAGGGAGGGAGGGAGAGAGAGAGAGAGAGAGAGAATGTGTGTGTGTGTGTGTGTGTAGCTCTGGGAGGGAGGGGGGAGGTGTGTGTGTATAGCTCTGGGAGGGAGGGGTGTGTGTGTATAGCTCTGGGAGGGAGGGGTGTGTGTGTGTAGCTCTAGGAGGGAGGGGGAGGGGTGTGTGTGTGTGTAGCTCTGGGAGGGAGGGGGAGGGGTGTGTGTGTGTGTGTGTGTAGCTCTGGGAGGGCGGGGGGAGGGGTGTGTGTGTGTGTGTGTGTGTGTGTGTGTGTGTGTGTGTGTGTAGCTCCTGGGAGAAGATTTAGGACTCTGAATCAAAAACACAGACTTAGAGGGGAGGTAGGTGGGAAGGGATTCATGTGTATTAAGACACCCACCCGTCAAGCCTGGGGGCGGTGGGTAGGACCTCTCTAGCAGAGTGAAACAGATACAAGGAGGCCCCTGAGAGAAATGGGTGGGAACGTGTGTGCGCGAGCGTGGCCCAGGCACAGGGAGGGGGCAGCGCTGCGCTCTGTGGGCGTGTCTGGATGTTCTGGTAACGGATGTGTATGTGCCAGCACTGGATGAGCGGTGCTGAGTGCATGTGGTCCAGTGTGTGTGTGTGTGTGTGTGTGTGTGTGTGTGTGTTCCAGTGTGTGTGTGTGTGTGACTGGCCAGCTGAGAGTGTGTGAAAGCAGGCAGATAATCACAAGCTTACATCCAGAGAAAAGAAGAAGGGCAAGAGGGGGCCTACAGTTTGGAGGCAGCAAACGGGCTGGGAGAGGGAGAGACAGGCTGCAAACGAGGACTCCTGCGGCGGCGGGAAGGGGACAGGGCGCGCACAGTCCACAATGAGGCTGCAGCCTGAGCTCAGTGGTTACCATGGCAACCTCGGTTCTGGTCCCCCCAGTTGTCAGGACAATGACACCACTGGATGGGAGGGATGTGGGGAATGGTGAGTGAGAAGAGACAGAAAGGATAGGGGAAAGGCAGCCTGCTTGCCTGCCTCCCTGGAGACAGTCTGCCCAGGCCTGGGTGTGGCAGCAGGTACAACGGTAGGAAAGTTTGGGGGGAGTTTCCTTACTCGGTTCTCAAGTCTCCCTGGTCAACCATTATTCAGTTGTAGTCTGGCCATGATGGGTGCGGCTTGGCAGAAGCTTGGCTCCTTCACTCTCCATGTTGCTTTTCTCACCCAAGATTCAGAATTCCATAGGGCCTATAGAGAATTCTCCTGTCCCCATAGCTCAGAAAGTCCTCCTGATCTCTGGAACAGGGCAGAGGCTGCCCAGGCAACACCAGGCGGCCTGGGTGGAGGCCATTCTTAGGACAGGATACTCAGGCAGGAACCGGGAACCGGAGCTGAGGCTGCCAGGAAGTCAGTCCCCTTCCCTCCCAGATCATTCTGTGCTCTGCTCACCGCTTCCTCACACCTTCCTTCCTGCCTCCCTCTCCTCCTGAGCTGGCTCCAGGTGGGGCCCTGACAAAAGTCAAACCAACTGAGGATGCTGAGGAAGAGGGGCAAGAGCTAAGGATTATATTCTGAGCTTCTAGGATGGCAGTGGTTGGGAACATGACCGGTGGGTGCTCCGTGGGCACTGGGGACGGAGAGGCAGGCCCTGGGGGCACCTGGAGAAGTCTGGCAAATTGGGGTAACCTTCTGTGGGGGAGGTGGCAGCACCAAAAGAACTTCTATGCATTTGGACATTAATTCATGATTATCCCCACTCCCTAGCATTTGGTTCCAAATCCTTGTCAATTTAAGAAGCCTTAGGATTAGGAGCTGCTACCCCTCCCTCCCTCACATCTGCTGCAGCTGCCTAAGCTGAGGGGAACTGCAAGGACCTGGAGATCCCTGGAGCAGGCAGAAGGGGGCTTGTAGGCACTCAGGTCTGTTTGAGAGGGTGGTAATCACAGCAAAGCAGAGGGATGGGGCTGGAAAGTGCCGGGTTAAGTTTGATCTGGGCCCCAAATTCAGGCAGTCCTGTAGTCCATCCCTAATTATCCCTTTACAGTCATACACAGCTGACTTCTCCCCTTAGCTTCTATTCAACTTTTTGTGGGGGGCAGGGGATGCATTTATATCTATAAAGTAGGAAGAAGAGGATTCTAAGATTCCAGAGCCAGCCTGGGAATGAGGGGTTGGGGTAGGAAAACTGGACCTCCAAATGTTCAGTGCAAGAAGCAAAATGGGTTACCCCTGAGTACAGAGACAATGTTAAGCTTCTAGCCCTGAGTCTAAGAGAAGAAAGACCGGACCCAAGATGAGAGCAAGAGGAGATACCAGGCATTGGATAGAGCAGGGCAGGAGAGAGGGAGTAGGGATGTGCTATTCTCTAATCATCTGGTTCTATCTCTTTCTACTTGTATTTCTCTCCCATCTCTATCTCTTCCTCATCTATTACCTCTGTCCCTGGTCTTCAAATGGGCTTTCATCCTATCCTACCTGGTGGTAGCCAAGAATACCTTAGTATTCCTGGGTTCTGTGACTTGGTGTCCTCATTTCAATACACAGAGCTACTGTACTATTATAGCTATACTAGGAAGGAGTGAGTGTCCCTGCTATAAAGAAAATAAGTTCGCACACAGGTTAGTGATGCCTACCACTGCACAGTGGGTGACGCTGTGTTAAGAGAGTGAGGGGACGGCATGGCAGGGTGTAACTCTGGTCCTATACGTGCATGACAACACATGGACACACGATGGGCACAGGTGTCAGGCAAGTGAGGAAGTAGGCAACCAGGGCAGCCAGCAGCCTAGGGCATCTCTGGCAATTTCCCCAATGGAGTGTTTAACCACAAAGGGAAGAGCAATTAAAGCTAATCGCTCTGACAGCCTGGAGGCCTGACACACAGGGAAACAAAACATACATATTCAGCATGTTTCCCATAACTCCCAGTGGTCTCACCTCCATCCTGCTTTCATCCTCCATAATTTCTGAGCCTCCTCCCCCAGCACTCTCCGCACTCTTCTGACCATCTATGATTCTCACTTCCTTCCTCTCCCTGTTCCCTGACTGTACCTCTGTCCCTGTGTCCCTCTCTTGTTGTCGTCTGCCTGTCACACACATTCCCCTCATTCTCTCTCTCTGACTTGGGCTCCATCCTTGGCTGACTCATACTCATTTTTTCTTTTTCCTCCCTCTCCCTTTCTTCCACCCCCTCCCTCCTCCATCCCTTGGCCACTCAGAAGCCCAGAAGCCAGCCACTCCCAGCACCCTAAGCTCCAACTGGACCCAGCAAGAGAGGCCACCAGCAGCCCCTACCCTCACTACTCACCCAGTTTCAAAGTACCAGCCTCACTCACCCTCAAGATCCTGTCTCCCTGTCCTGGAATGCGACCAGGATTTTCTACCTTTTTTTCCCTCACTGTTTTGAAGAGGGGCAATCCGAAGCCTAGGGCTGGGAGAAAATGCCCAGGAAATCAGGGTGGACTTGGGGATGGTGGCCCCCCCCTCAGCTGCCCTGTTAGACTGACATTCTTCCAGGAGACTTGCACGTGGGAGGCAATGGGGATGAGGTGGGGGCTTGGATGCCCAAGTGCAAGGCTGTTTGTGATCTGCTGTGTGCAGCTGATGTGTGTAAGAGTCACATGGGTATGTGTCACCGTGTGTGCCGGCGTGTCTCTCGTAGGTGTGTGTGTGTCCCTGACAGTTTTGACACGGATTATATGAAATTAATAGGTTTTACGTTAGCTACCTCACTCCTCTACACCCCCCAGCTCCCGATTCCTTCGCTCGGGACTAGCCTTCGACAATCCCACCTCTTCCCCAGGTGCAGAGACTGGATGAAGGCACGTGGTGCCAGCTGCCGGAGTAGGGGCGGCTGCCGGCGGAGCCGAGGCAGGGCTGGGCAGGGAGACCGCCAGCCGAGGCGAGTCCGAGGCCACAGGAGGGGAGGGGGGGGCGGGAGCCGGCCCAGCCGAGCCGGCTGGGCGGGAAGCAGGCTGCATCCCAATGCCCAGGCCCCGGTCCGACTCCCAAACTGCCGCTCACCGCGGAACGGGCGGCCGGGGCCACGCCGCCTCCAGCACGCACCCCGCGCTCGAGCACACCAGCAGAGACGGAGCCCGTGGGGCCCGACACGGAGCGGACCCGCCCGGGGCCCCCACGCTCCGCATCTGCCCCCAGGCGTCCCGGACCGACGCCCCTCCGAGCCCAGACCCCAGGTCTGCCCCGCCCCGCGACACGTCCCCTCGCGGCCCTCTCACCGCCTCCGGGGCTGAGCGCTCGGGGAGCGGGCACTCTGGCGTCCCCGGTTCCTGAGCAGCGTCCGGAGCCTCCGCCTCGGCTCCCGCCGCCGCCGCCGCCGCCGCCGCCGCCTCTTCCGCCCGCGGAGCCTGAGCCGAGCCCGGCGCCGCCTCACCCCACCCGGCCGGCCGTGATGTCAGAGCCGGGGAGGGGCGGGAGAGGGGGCGGGGAGGCGGGAGGGGAGGCGGGAGGGGGCTGGGGTTCTGGAAGACTCTCGGGACGGGGGCAGAGGTAGGGAGGACTGGACTAGGGACGCTGCCTCTTCCCCTCAACAGCAAACCCCCGTTCTCAGATTTAATTCTTCCCAAAGGAACACACACCTCCCCTTACGACCTTTCCGTGACCACAGTGGCTGGGGCCCTAGATGGTCAAGAGTAAGTTAGAGTCTGGAAGGCCTTTGGCCTTTGGATCCTTTTAGCTGCTTGACTCCGTGTTTGAAAAAACCTTTTTCTTCCCTTTATGGGTCAGGGGAGCCGTAGTAAATGACCACTCAGATTTATCCACCTTGAAGGTGGGAGAGCGGGGAGGAGTGGAGTCCAGAAGCAAAGTGGGGGCTTTCTTCGCCTGTCCTGGAGTTACAGATCTTCTCTCTCCAGGATGATGCCAGCCGCCCTTTGTGTTCCTCTCACCTTTCCCAAACATACCACCCTCCAGCCTTCTCCCTCCCCCTCCCCCCCATCATGATGTAATTTTATTTTCTAGGGAGAAAAACAGCAGCAATGAGCTCAGCATGCAAATATAGACAACTTGCAAAGCCGTGCTTCACTCTCTTTGCCTTACCCCTCTGCCCAGGCCCAGCATGGCAGCTCTCACTTCCCTCTACCCTAGGGACTTTCCTCCCTCAGATTCTCAGGCAGACTGCAAACGGGAAGGAAGAAGTAGAAAAGCCTCTGTTTTCCTCTCCAGCCTCAAGGGTCTCTCCTCAACCCTGGCAGAGCCTGCCGATGAGGTCTGAGCCCCATCAGTGTCTGTGTCCCCTCCGGGGATGCCCCGGCCTCACCTCAGTACCAGCCTGAGTTCCTTCACCCCGGTTCCAGCAGGGGACCCTCAGGAAGCCTCAGGTGAGCCCCTCCTTTCTTGAGACTACACTCCCCCAGAAGAGGTCAGGCTGTGCTGCTTTGGGCCTCACAGCCCTTCTCTCTGTTATGCCATCCTCTCCCCCGGGTGCCCTGTCACTGCCCCTGTGATAGTAACATACTCTAATTTGCTTTTGCATCTGTCTCCTTTGTTCTGAGTTGTAGGGCCAAAACCTGTTTTGTTGACCCAGCTCTGAGACTCAGAAAAACTGAATGACTTGTCCACAGTCAGTGAAAGGTCCAGGTCTTTCAGAGGCAGCCAGGTAGGGGGACTCGGGCTTCATGCTGGCCCTGCTCCTCTCTTGGGCAGGTTATGCCTCAGAGCCTCAGTGTCCTTGTGGGTAAAGATGGGAACACTGATGTCTGTCTCAGAGGGTTCTTGTGAGGTTTAGAAATTAGGTCCCTAGTGACTGGCACAGATGGATGGATGCTTAAAACATGGAAGCTATTATTTAGTCTGGGGCTTTCCACTGACCTATGCTAGAGAGTAAGTTCTGCAATATTTTTGTATTGGCCCAGTGCCCATACCATGTATTAAACATTTATTAGATGGGTACAAGTTGGATGAATAGGTGGTTTCTACTTTATACTTCTGCCACCATCTCCAGGAAGACTTCCTGGATTTGTCTGTGGAGGGTGAAAACTTCTCTCACCTAAGGTCTCATTCTTCCATGCTCAGACATCCTCTTAAGTTGTCCAGCAGTGCCTTTATACTCAGACTATGAAAACTGTAACATCCGTTAGTTATGGGCTTGTTCAGTTGCTTGTCCTTCACGCCTAATCCAGGCTCCATTACACTTACCCCAGCCTGGGCCTGTGCTGGAGAGAATGTGGGTCCTTCCT
Organism: Dama dama; assembly: GCF_033118175.1. NCBI lineage: Eukaryota > Metazoa > Chordata > Mammalia > Artiodactyla > Cervidae > Dama > Dama dama. The sequence continues at coordinate 11,118,356 of NC_083700.1, forward strand.
GCCAGGATCGCCAGCGGGCCCACAGGTCTGGGGGAATCCCCATTGTACAAAATACAAGGTCTCCTCTGCATTCCCTTGACCACCGCTCCAGTCCACGCTCTCCCAACTCTACTTGATTACTGTAATGGTCTGCTAAGAGTTGGACTCCCTGCCTCTGGTATCTCCATCAGCTTCCTTCCCTCTGTCCATCCTCCTCATCACTGCCAGCTTACCTGCTGCTCTTCCTCCCTAGCTCACAGGACACCTCTGCGACCTAGCCCTGGGTGCACACCCACCTCACGGCCACCACGTGAACTCTTCTTGTCTGTGTGGTCTCTCTGTGCCCCTAGCATGGCACACACATTCCGCCAGTGCTTTTGACGTTTTCACCACTTGAAATGTCTCCTCCCCAACTCCTTTGCCCCAGTCAAATGCCACTCTTCATTTAAGACCTAGAAAATACTCATTTCCTTTATGAAGCCATCAAAACCCATTCTCATCTCTCTTTTTTGAGTCTTTTCTATTCATTTGTTCCTTCTTTCAGCAAACATTTACTAAGGACTTTTTGTGTACCAAACCCTGTAGACACAGAGAAAAAGCCTGGGGTCCTTCCTTCCTTCAAGTGCTCACAGTCTGGTGGGATGGACAGACACTAGGATACAGGTGGAAGGAGGTGGATGGAGAGAGTGTGGTGGGAACCCAGAGGAGGGAGCTGCAGGAAGGGCCACCTCTGGGAAGCCCTCAGCGAGGAAGTGTTATTTGGGCTCAATCTTGCCGTTCAAATAAGAGCTGCAAGGGAGGATGCTATCAAGTGGCACATAATCACTTAATTATATATTGCTTTGTATTTTTCTTCATTGTTTAGTGCGCTTGTCTTGACTTCCCAGTGAGACTAATCAGCTCGAGAGCAGGGACAGGCCCAGCACTCTCTGTTCTCCCAGAGCCTGACAGTGGTTCTGGAGGAACACCATGTGTTCAGAAAAGCGCTGTTGACTTGCAGCAGATAAATAACCCAAGCTTCTCTGGGGTAACTGTCTGGAGGGAAGAGCCCCACCCCCTTGTGATCACAGTCCCCTGAGAAGGTACCCACACCTGAATCCCCCATCCTCTAGCTGCCTTCCTTCTGCCATAGGGGTGAGACCTCATCAGCAGACACTTGCTAATGTTGCCCCAGATCCTTTATTGAGGTCTCTCATTTGACCCAAATACATTAACAAGAGATTGCTAAAGTTCAGCCCCCAGACACAGTACTCTCCCATCCCTCTGGCCAGGGACAGGACAGTCAGAAGGACAGAGGACTTGAGAGAGTAGGGAGGAGTTGCTCAGGTGGAGGGGACAGAAGAGATGGGAACCCGTAGATATGGTGAGAGGGGAATCACAAGAAAGCATGTAGGGAGTGATGGAAGAAACAAAGAATTGATACAGGGACGTAGTGGGACAGGAAACAGAAGTCAGAGAAGATAGCTGAGCTAGTGTGTCGGGAAATCTCAGCACCTAGCATATAGACCCCAATAAGCCCCATGGCAGAGGACAACCTGGTGTCCCTGGAGGAGCTCGAGGGAGGCGAGGGGAGCAGGAGAAGAGTGGGTGGGGCTGGGAGGCGGCTGCCGCGGCAACTAATCATCATCGTCCTCTTCATCGTCGTCCTCCGTGTTGATCTCGCCCTCCAGCACATCCTCCAGCCAGTCCTCCAGCTCCTCCGCGGAGGGCAGGTCCTCCTCGTCATCCATCTCCATCCACACGCTGTCCGCCTAGGACACGCACAGACTGGGCTCAAAGCTGAGCCTGATTCAGGTCTCCTGACCTGTCCTCCCACTCTCTGGCCTCTGTACACCCTCTGTCCCCTTCTCTGCCTCTGTCACTGGGCAGGAAAACTGTTCTGATGAAGGTCTAGGTTGGAATAGTGACAGCAGGAATAGAAAGAACAGCTGGATCAGCAACTAGACCTTCTCCCTTTGGTCTTTCTTACAAGCTCTTGCTGTGCTGAGCTTCACAAAACAGACCTCTCTATCATGCCCTTGATGCAAAATGACTGGTGACTCTTCACGGCCTGGAGAATAAAGTCAGAAAGTCTCTAGCATTCAAGATTTTCCAAAACCTGCCTCTCTGGCATCATCCTCAGAGATCTCTGGACTCTCAAGCCATAAAATCTGGCTTGCCTTTTCTCAGGCCTGATACTCATTTTCCTTCTTTTTGACCTTTTGCAGTAACTTTTCCATCAGTTTGGAAATAACTTCTCATAATTTTCACTCATAGAACTTCAGTGTATTTAAATTTTTTAGATTTAATTAATTTATTCTTTATTTTTAAAAATTGAGGTATGGTTGATTTACAACAATCTCCACTTTAAACTCTACTCCTTATAAACTCACTCTGATTCACAAGTAGAGGTCACTGATTTCTGCGCCTTCCTGGCATTTTATTTGTATCTCTCCTATAGAGTTTATCAGATTTGGCCTGGTAGTTAATGGAATACCTACTTCACCAGTTAGACTGAGAATTATATGAAAGCAGACTGTGACCTACTCAACTCAACAAATGTTTTTAAAGCATCTGATGTATGTGACAGAGAAGATTTCTGCCTTCTAAAAGCTCAAAGAGTACTGGAAGAGACACACATGACACATAATAGCCATATAAAAGTCATGTTCTCAATGCCAAATGGGCTCTGTGAGGAAGAAAATGATTCCAAATGGGAGATCTGGAAAGACTTCATGGAGAAGAGAGGATTTGAACTGGGCTTTGAAGGACAAGCAGCCAAATTCCAACAGATAAAAGCAGGCAGGAGTGTGTTCAGGGCAGGAATCTTTCCCTCTTTCCAGCCATTAGACTGGGCAGGTCTGATTCCTCTGGGAAGGGCCCTCAATTCCTAGTTAGCAAAGCAGAGAACTAGCTATGCTGGGAAGCAGAGGTGGAGGTCAGCCAGGGATGATGGAAGGAAACTCACGTCAGTAACATTGACGACTCCTATTTGTGGGGCTGACAAGTCGATGTTAAATGTCTTCTCCCAGTATGGAACCAGCTGTGGAGAGACCACATATGGTAAAACTTAATGGAGGCTAGGAATACCTGAGTCCAGGAGGGTGTATGTGAGGGCCAGCAAGGGGGAGACAGAGGACCCTGTGAGCCTGCGGTGGGTGGGGGGGGGCTGGGTCCAGCCACAGTCCCTGAAGGGAACGGGTAGAACTAAGCAGCTGAAGAAAGTAGATATACCAAAAGGAAAGTATCAAGAGGGTCAGCTGGGAACACTGGCCGCTTCCTTCTGAAGAAAACCACAGATAGATAGGAAACCTGCTCTGATCCTGGATCTGCTACTGATTGACGTTGTGACTCAGGGCAAGTCACTTCTCCCTGACCCTCAGTTTCTGCATCTCTAAGGTAATTATAACCAGTAACTGCCATTGGTCCTCATACTTGTGTTTGTTTATCTAGTTCTCTTTTCAACAAAGAATGTTAGGTAACAGAGCCATGCCCCGAGACATGGAGTCTCTGTGCTTTGGTTCTGTGATTATGTACCCCCACATGCAGGGTTAATGTGCCCCCTGCTCCCCCAAACTCTGGATGTCTCTAGAAAGAGCCAGCCCTGGACACCTGAGCTACCTGCTCAGCCTCTGCTCTGGGAATCCTGCGGTTCCCACACGTCCCAACCTGTGTCCTCTCTCTGAGGACGCCCTTGGCCCCCTGAGCATGCAGTAGGGTCCTCCACTGGGAGGCGGGGAATAGGAACTCTGAAACAGAGCCCTGAGGACATGCCACAGGCGAAGGCCCCGCCAGGACAGCAGTGCCCAGCGACGCTTCTTACCAGGGGGAAGTCATCAGGGTCGATCCAGACGATGCTCAGATCAGGATTGTCCGTGTTATCCTGGGCCACGGCCTTGAGTGTCTCTAAGAACTCATAGCCATCTTGGAGGGAACACAGGTGGTAAGGGTGTGGCGGGGCACAGAGCAAACTGGCCTCCAGCTCTCTGCGCCCGCCTCCCATAGCGCCACATGTCTAGCTGGCAAACTGCACGCTGAAAAAACACATCTTGCGTGTTAAAAGCCTACACTTGAGTTCATACCCCGTCTCCCCCTCTCACCAGTGCCCCTGCCTCCCAAATCCAATCCCGTATTCCTTCCTCACCAGGATCAGCTTCCTCTGCAAAGGCCACAATATGGATTCCATCCAGATCGTCCTCCTGTTGAAGGGTGTGGGGAGGAAGACCTTAGCTATACTCCCTCAAGTTACAGAGCCCAGAACAGACCCTAGATCTTCCTTGGACCTGAGTCTTGTGGCAATCTAGCTTCTGAAGCAGGTGTATTCTTCTCACCCACACTCCTCTAGCCAACCCTTCAGCCCCAGAGCTTAGGGCTCCTCCTTTTTCATCTTCATCACGTTCTGTGTGTCCCCCAACCCCTGACACATTCTTCAGAACAGAAACCCTCAACCCTGGCTGGTGCACTGTCTTTCCTACAAGCAAGACGTGAGGAGCAGCAGGACTAGATGTTCCCAGGACTTGAATTCTCCCATGCTCACCCAGGGCCTGGCCCCGTCCAGGGGCACTCACCCAAGTCTCATACATACTCTCAGGCTTCAGTTTCCTCAGGGTTGATCTAGAAGAGAGAGAAAGTCAGTACTCAGCGGGTCGGGACACCCGTGGCTCCAGCGGATCCCTGGAAGCAGAGGCTGCCACGGGGTCACGCCTAGGGCACAGACAGCTAGTAGCCCAGAACAAAGCCATCTGGAAAAGATGAAGCTCTGGGCACCAGGCCCAGATCACTGCATGGTTAAAGCAGGTGGGAGAGCAGAGGGTGGGCCAGGGGACTGGAAAAGAGACTTTTGGGAGAAAGAACTGGACATCTGGATGTTCATTCATTCGTGCACAGATTGAGTGTTGGAGATGTTCTAAACGTTGTGCTAGGTGCTGTGTAGACAGAATTGAACGAGGCCAGCATATTCCTGCCCCGAGGAAGAGAACCATAATCTAGTGGGGGAGAGTGAGAGTAAGCAGTGTTTACAGTGATGAATGGGTGTTCCCAGTTGTGGAGTCCTGTGAAGGAAGAGAATTATGTGTGAGTGTAGGTCAGGGTTTCTCAGCCTCAGCATTTAACCCATTAAATAGCAACAGCACTCTCTTCAACCAAAAGTGTCTCTGCTGCTGCTGTCGCTTCAGTCATGTCCGACTTTGTGCGGCCCCATAGACGGCAGCCCCCCAGGCTCCGCCGTCCCTGGGATTCTCCAGGCAAGAACACTGGAGTGGGTTGCCATTTCCTTCTCCTAAAGTGTCTCTAGACATTGCCAAATACCCCCTGGAGGACAGTCGTCCCCTACCTCACCACTCCCTCCAGCCCTGCTGAGAACCACTGGTGCAGGTAATGTGTGACAAACACCACGGGTCAGAGGTGGCTTAGGATCCCTGTTCTGACACTCCTTGTGGACTGTCCTTAGCTGAGGTTGTTAAAGGATTAAATAGAATAAGAAAGAGAGCACTTCAGAGTTCCTAGCAGACCACAGGCACTCAACACTGGTCTCAGTCCACATCACAGTGAACTGTACAGATTTATGGGGCACCCTCTGTGCCCCATCAGGCTCTGGTTAAGTGCTGGGGTGCAAAGACCATCTGTGCAAGACCATCGGTGCATCAGTGAGCACTGGTCCCCAGAGATGTATTCATCTCCTGGTGAGACCAGGCTCCTGGGCAGCTGCCGTTCCCCTGGCCCATCTCACAGACGTGTTCCTGAGGAGGAGCCCACGCTGCCCAGGGGCTTGCCCCCACGCCCCCTACCTTTTGTGCGCCTCCACGAAGTTGACGATCTCCTCTTCACTGTTGGGCTTGTCTGGGATGGTCACAGGCTCTTCCATGAAGGCCTCGTAGAAATCAATTTCATTCAGCTTTAGGGTCAGCTTCTTTGCCACCTTTTGGGGAAGGGGGTGGGGGAATTGGAGCAGGGGACATGCGGTCAGTGGGGGAAGCAGTATTAATGGAGAGTGTTACGGGGGGAGCCGGTATCAAACAGGGAGTCAGACAACCTGGGCCCTTGTCACTGCTATTGTGACACTGGACTCGTGTCTTAACTTGTCTGGGCTTTGGCTGAACCTGAGAGGGGTGGGTTAGGTCATCTGAAATCTGTGGAGTGGAGGAAGCCTGGGTGGGGTGGCGTGTGTAGGGACGGAGGAGGCCCCCCGTCGACTCTGGGAGGGGGTCTGGAGGGCAGTTGAGAGGAGTGAGGGGGCCTCAGGGCCGCAAACCTTGCTGTCGAAGGTGGCGAAGAAGGGGATGTAGGGATGGAACTCCTCCGCCGCGTCCTCGTAGGCTTTGTAATCTGAGGAGGGAGTGCAGAGTCAGTCTCTGGGGGAACCAGGGTCTGCCAGGGAACCGCCTCTCTCTGTCTCCCCAGTTCTTTGGCAAATGGGTTCACTCTGAGACCCACCCCCTCTAGTTTTCTGAGAAGAGATATGGTGGTGAGGGGGCGGGGAAGGGAAACGCCTTGGTGCCAGTCTGAGAAACTCGCAGAGTGCAGGGAGATCAGAGCAGCCGATGGACCCACCCTGGCAAGAGGGGTGAGGAGGCAGGGGTCTGAGCCAGTGGGTGAAGTGGAGAGGGAGGAGGACAGATGAAATGGGGGGCTGGGAGGGGGACAGTGGAGTCTGAGGGTTACCCACGCTCTGAGTCTTTGTTCTTGAAGTAGCCAATGAGTTTGTTATCATCTTCAATATTCTCAAATGCCTGCAGCTCTCGTTCACCCTCAATCAATTCCACAGGGTCCTCTAGGACCTGGAGGAGCAAGGACATTGAAGGAATTACAGTGAGTCTTTGAACTCTGGCAGAGACAGGGAGAGGGGTCAGGGAGAAAGGGGCTCTCTGTTGGGGAGGAAGGGCTCTCTGTTGCCTTTGTGTGTTTGTGTGTGAGGCTGGAGTTGGTCGGACAGGCACGAGGTCTTTAAGCAAGGCCATTAGGTCCAAGGGTTCCTCACATCAAGCAGAAACTCCACCAGGGTGTCAGCAGAAAACTCGCCATCGTACTCAATGACTTCATCTCCCTTGAAAACATAAACGCTGTCCTCTTCAGTCAGTCCTAGGGAGGGAGCCAGAGGTGGGCCATGATTCCAGCCTTCCCAGATTCCAGGGTCACAGCCCATTCCATAATCCCACTGGACCCTCTCTCCCACCCTTCACCTCCCCTGCCCCCGGCCGTGCTCACCTCCACTGCCTCTTAGCCCCTGCATCCCTGAGGTCCAGCCCCCTGGATTTAGCCTAGGTGGCTAGTCTGGCCCCAGCGGCTCTCCAGAGAGAAACAGGTCAGAGGTGGGTGGAAGGAGAGGACAAAGGGAGATACAGACTCTAGCAAGATGTCTCCCTTTCTCTATTTGCCATAACCAAGGACAGATATTCCTTTTACCGCCTCTGAGAATTCTAGTTGCTAATTCCCAGCCCGGGCCCTTTAACCTTCTGCTATTATTGACCGGATGACTTCATTACTGACCACCCCTCCCCCATCCACATCCGGAGTCCGGTCTCCGGCCTGTGCTGCCCCCTGGCGGCTGGTGCTGTAACATCCGGCCCGCAGCTCTGCGGGTGGGGAGGGGTGGGACGAGGAGCTTGCGGAGGCCTCCCCAGCCGCACTTGTGTTCCCTGATTCCCCCTTTCCTCCAGCACCTAGTCCTGTCTTTAGGTACGTACAAAGAAGGCCACCTCCACCTCTCTCTGAGATCTGAGCATGGTTCTCTGTAAGGAATAAAGGAGAGCCTGGAATCCCCAGCCACACCCCTGCAAATGTCAGCCTTTTCTCCTGTGCCACCTTCCCCTTCCTGCTCCTCCTATGCTTACCTAGTTTCTTGGCTACAGCAGCGTCCTTCTCAGAGTCCACCATCCCGAAGCCAACACCCTTGTCCTCTAGGACTTGGGCTGCTAACTGAAGGGAGAGTTAGGGTTAAAATCAGCCCCTGAAAGTCTTAATAACCACTAGTTCCCATCTCTTTCTTTTGAGTTGGGTCATTGGGGATTCTGGGACTATGAGGCCTTGATGCTGTTCCAGGACCCAGGATATCTCTACTTTCCCTTCTACCCCACCCGCCCTCCCATTTTTTTTCTTTTTTTTTTTCTTTTGGTCTTTGGTTCAAATTTAATCCTTGAACACTTATTGCTCACTTATTGTTGTTTAGGCGCTAAGTCCTGTCCGACTCTACGACCCCATGGACTGTAGCCCACCAGCCTCCTCTGTCCATGGGATTTCCCAGGCAAGAATACTGGAGTGGGTTGCCATTTCTTTCTCCAGAGGATCTTCCCCACCCAGGGATCGAATCTGCGTCTCCTGCTTGGCAGGTGGATTCTTTACCGTTGAGTTACCTGGGAAGCCTGTTGCTCATTTACAGTGCGCTTATTATGGTGAACTTGAAGGCACTGTGCATGTACTTATGGGTTCCTTAGGGATGCTGAGGGATCTGACTTCAGAATGCCTGGGGCCCTTCCCTCCTTCAGAGCTGAGCCCTGTCCTCCATACTAAGGCCATACTAAGGCCTCCATACTAAGGCCATCAGTGTGGGGGTGATGTTCTGCGCCCCTTGGATTCTTCTGAGTGACTCCCAATGGGGAGAATTTTAGAGAGAAAGGGTGGTGATGGGGTCTGTTCATGTTGCGGAGGAGTGGGGAGAGATGGAGAGCCAAGAGCAGAGGTCACTGGGGCAAACGCTGGTTACCCTCAGAGGCAAAGAGACTGACAAAGAGGCTAGAGGTGAAATAGGCCTGTCTTTCCTCAATGCAATGGGACTTTGCTTTTCACTGTCCACTTCAGCCTGTCCTTAGGCTATGGAGTGTCAGCCCTAGGTCCCTGTCCCTGGGCCCCGCCCACCCCACCCCCTCCCGCCAGGTTCTCAAGCCTGATGCACTCTGCATTGGGGCAGCTTGCAGCTTTACCCCACCTTTACCCATCTGAGTACCCGAGTCTGTGCTCAGATTCTCAGGAGGACAGGGCAGGGAGACGGTTGGAAGGTGGATGGCCAGGGATGCTGAGCACTCAAGATAAAAATACTCAGCTCATTAATCAGATGGCAGGTTCCAGCATACGGCAGGGGCGCACAGAAATGAGAGCCTGCAATCCTGGTGTCTTGCCCTGAAATACTCCAAGCCCTGGGCAAGCTGGGGCCTCTATGTGCTGCCAAGCTAGAGGAGGGGCTGCAGCAGCTTGGACAAGGAGACTCCAACACATCCCGGCTCCTGGAGGGCTCTGTGACCAAGTCTCCAATCATTTACAAACACGGGCTTTTTTCTTGTAACAATAGGCCCTCTCTGCTTTATGCCCGAGGTCAGCTAGCGGGTGAGGAGAGTCTTCCCACAAAGACAATTTGGGGAAGGCATGGTGAAGCTGCCTCCAAACACAAGAATTTTCCAGTCGGCGTGCCCAGCTTGATTCAGTAGGGGCAGATGGGATGGGGGAGGGGAGAGGGGCCTGAGAGGCCAGTGGGAGGCATGGTGGGCTCCTTACACCTTTAGCTGTGAAATCAGTGACATGCTGGCTGCCCAGATGGCTCAGTGGTAAAGAATCTGCCTGCCAAGCAGGAGATGTGGGTTCCATCCCTGGGTCGGGAAGGTCCTTTGGAGAAGGAAATGACAACCTACTCCAGTATCTTGCCTGGGAAATCCCATGGACAGAGGAGGCTGGTGGGCTACAGTCCACGGGGTCACAAAAGAGTCAGACACAACTTAGCGACTAAACAATGACATGCAAATAAAATGTCAATGACATTTGTATTTATACCGTTTGGAACTCTTTGGGGTGCAGCCCCTAAAGTGTATAGAGAACGGGCACGTTCTGGCTAGGATGGTAGATTTGGGGGTGCACTGCAATTCCTTTCCTTCCCGTGAAGAAATTCTCTTTTCCTTTTTTGCCCCCCTTCCAAGGTCACCCCAGTCCTAGCCAAACCTAGTACTACCAGCCTCCTCTAGCATGGAGGAGAGATTCTCCTTTCCTAACATTGCCTGACTACAGGGGTACTTTGGGGTTCCTGAATCTCTCTCTCTTTGGGCCAAGGTCATATGCCACTTGTGTCCTGTTAGTGGAAGCAGGATCCTGCTGCACTGCCTCTCCCCGCAATCCCACCCTCAAAGATCCATGTGGCGTTGTAGGAGAGAGGGGTGCAGAGAGGGGCTGAGCCTGCTCTGCCAGCCTGCAGACCCCGCCACTCACCTCCAGGATCAGCTCCTCCATCTCAAACTGTCTTTGTGAGGCCTTGTCGTCCTCGGGGGGTTCGTGGTAGAGCAGCGCCAGCACCTCGTACTTCTTGAACACATTCTTGTAGTTCTTTGCGTTGACATTGACCACACGGTCCACACCGTCATACTGAGGGAAGTCGAGCCCTTCCTCCCCCTGCACCCCTGACTTGGGTGACCCTAGCACCAGCAGCAACATCAGTGCCAGCCGAAGGCCGGGCACAGCTCTGGCCCCCATCCTGTCTGCAGCGCTCATGGAGGTAGTGGGATCTGTGTTGGTGCGTCTCGTCTAGAAGAGGTTAGCTGGGGTAGGGAGGGGGCCCCTGGGTCCCAAATCCTGAGCTGGGGGCTCACAGTGGGGGCGGGGCGGGGAATGGCCCAGAGCAGTGGACAGAGGACACTGCCGGTCCTGGAGAAACTGCCGACAGAGCCAAGAGAAAAAGGGTCCGGAGGAGGACTAGGAGCAGGGGGCGGGGAGGGAACCGGAGCTGCCCCTGGGGTTGGCACCCTCGGCCCCCACCTGGTCCTGTCTAAATATGGCTCCAGGATTGGCAGGGGAGATGGATAACCTTCTGAGGCCAGGGCGGCTCCACGAGGGCCGGGATCCTCCTACCTCCACCACCTCTCCCCCAGGCCCCGGGAGCCTCCTTCCCCTCCCCCGCACCCAATGTCCAGGGCTCCTCAGCCCCCGTCCCCACACGGGCCTAAGAGCTCATCACCATATTAAGAAAGGAAAAAGCTGGAGCTAAAAATAAGATGAGATGAGTCGGAGGTAAATGAAGCTGGGGCTGGGGGAGGGAAGGCTTGGGGTAATTAGGGAGAGTTGAGGGAGGGCGAGGGTGCTCAGCGGGAAGCTGGGCTGCAGACGAGGTGGTCTTCCGGGTCAGAGGTTGGACTGGTGATACATTCGTAAAGGAGGGACAAGTGCGGTGTTGCCTCTGAGTCCTAAAACCTGGGGCTCTCCTCGGGGTCAGGTCTGTTTGTTTGATCCTGTGGAGGAAGGCGGGGAGTACAAGAGCAATCCAGGCTGCAGGAAAGAGACCCCCTGCACTTCCCTTTAAAGAACCAAGACCAAGGGTGAGATCATTCCCCAATAAAAGATGGAGCGGCGTCCAGGACCGGCGCCCTGGCTCCGCTCCAGCCAGTTTCCTTTGCTTCACTCAACACTCCTAACTGGAGAATGCAGGGGAAGGACGGGGCGTGGGGCGTGAAGTGCTGGCCCACAGCCGCCCTGGGAGATGCGGATCTGGGGCTTCTCTGCCCACGGCCCTGAGATGAGAAGGAGAGTCTTTCGGCTGTGGCCTCCCGCTGGTGCTCTCTACTTTGATCCTATGGGACTGGTTTTCTAGGGCACGGTGGAAAGGAGGCTTCCCCAGGATGAATGATTCCGAGGAAAGCAAGTTGCGACTACTCATTCCTACGTCTTTGACAAGACAAAAAGGACCAGGTATAAAGAATAGGGGGAAAAAATTAACACTGGGGAAACATGAGGAGGTGGGGCCCGGAACCAAGGATGTTGATTAATTCTGTGCACTAAGCGTCAAAGCAGAGCTGGGAGGGTGGGCCTCTCACTTCCTAGATCCCAGCTTGGGGGTGAGGGCAGAGTGGGTGAGTCCAACTCTGGGTACCTTGCAGGAGGGACCCTTTTCATGGCCCCACCACCACCCAGGGCTCACGCTCAGGTAAGCCGAGGCACAAGGGAGGCCAGAGAGAGGCTAGCTAGATTGAAGTCAGAAGCCTCCAGCCCTGCCCTGAGGTATCTCTGACGTTGGACGGGCACGTGTGTGTTTTGCACCATGAAATTATGTTAGAGGAGGAATTTTTCCACTCTCCCGTAGGGCAGACCTTACACAGCTAAGCAAGGAAGGCCAGGAAAATATCTCAGGAACGTGGCAGGAGTGCATCCAAGAGAGACATCTGTCGTTGGAGCAGGAGGGGCCAGATGTAGCTAAGCAGGGCATGTTGGAGCTGGAGAGACCCCAGAACGCATCTCCTGGAGCCGGGGAGGCGACCGTCGGAGCAAAGACCACGGAGAGAAGGGCAGACCCACCCAGATATCCACGACCAGATGATGTCCAGCCCCGACTCCTGCTGTGCGCACTCTGGGGGTGGGGGTGGGGGACACCGAGACAGAGACACTGGGACGTTAGACTCAGTTCGTCCTGAATCTGACCTCTCGTACCCCCGGGTGTGAGCTGGGATGAAAAGGTGCCCCAGGCCTGCCCCGTTCTCCCCTCCTCTCCTGCAGTCACCAGGCTGCTTCTTCCTGGCCTGCTCCCCCTGCTTGCCCCTGGCTCTCCAGGGACACCCGGGGCCCTTCCAGCAGCTGCACGGCTCCTCTCCGCCCTGTTCTCCTTTCTGATGCCTTCCTCTCTGCTTTCTACTCAAGCCCTTTCCCTCTAGGCCCCTGCCTTCAGGCTCAGCCACTGGTATCAAATGACCCTAAGTTGGGGCCTCTGTATTTTTAACCCACCAGACACCCGAAGCTCCTGCTACTGAAACCTGAGGAGCTGGTTTCACACTCCCCTCTCCCTGCCTCACACTCACACACACACACACACACACACACACACACACACACACACACAGCCTGGCCCCTCTGTCTCCCAGGGTCTGGTTCAGCCCTGTCAGCAGCGGGGAGGGACCCCAGACTGATACAGCCCTGTCCCCAGGAGACCTTGTGTTGGAGGAGAGGGGAGCAGGTGGGAGAGAGACCTTTGAGGAGGCGTGCCCAGCGTAGGGGGAAGGTGGCTGGTGTCCCTTACAGACGGGCCTTCTCTTTGCTAGCCCACAGCCTCTCATCCTCCAGATTCCACGGCCCTTCCTCCATCACTAACCTACTTTTTTTTTTTTTTTTTTCTTTTTCATGATGCATTTGTAGATTATTGGCCCAGCCTTCATTGTAAGACTAGCCTGAAAAGTGGTTAAGGGCACAAGTTCTGGAATCAGAATCATCTAAAAAACCGGGTCGGGTGGTAAGAATGTGTTTGTTGTACGGATTAATGGATGATGTGACTAAGGCCTTTGTCCACTGCCAGACATAATGTGCAGTCACTTAACACATGTGCTTTGTTTTTGGTGACAGTCTACGATTTCCCCCAGCTTTTCTCAGCATTTCTCTCTCTGTCTCTCTGCTTTTTGGCATAGCCAACTCTCTCCTCTAAAAAAAGCCTCAGAGTGAACCGATCCCCAGGGCCGAGTAGACCAGCTCACAGAGCAAAAGCCAGCTGGTGGGTGAAGAGGAAGGAAGAGCTGCCGCCAAGGGTGGGCAGAAGAGAAAGCTCCTGGGGACTCCACCGTGACCTGAGATGCAGCAAGTGCCAGGCTCAGGCTCAGAGGCCAGGCTTTGGGGAACGGCCATCACCTGTGTTGAGCTGGAGCATGAACGGGCGGGTGCCATGCCTGAAGCAAAGGCTACAGGCATCCAGACAGCATTGTTTCAGTCTCTGCCGCAAGGCTACGCCAGGGAAAATGGCCAAGGGATGGGATAGGGTCGAGGTGCCCTGATAACTAGGGCCGAGGGCAGGGACACCAGATCATCCTCGGAGGTGGGGGGGCCCCCACAGTCACCTCGCACCACGTGGCCCCTTCCAAATCTTTTAACCTCTCCGGACCTCCTGTCCTTCATGATGAAATAAGGTGTCTTCTAGCATGAAGGTTCTACGAGTCTGTAAGTTATCTGAGGAACTGAGTGGGCGCTGTGGCCCCTCTATAAGATGTGGCTTCCCGCTCCTCTCTCATCCCCTCCATTTCTCTGATCCCAGCTTGACTTGTCCTGTCCTTGCTATCAGTTGAGTTGGAGAGTAACTTTGAGGGGATACCCTCAGCGGGCAAGGATGCTTGATTCTGATCCCTTCCCAGCCTGGCCGCTGAAAGACTCCCCCTGCCCGGCTACCATGAGTGAAGATCTAGGGAGAGAGCATCTCCAAAAACCAAATGCGACACATCCAGGAGCTGAGGGCTGTTGCAGATGTTTACTCTCTAGACTGGTTACTGAGCCCCTCGCTGGGCTCCAGGAAGACACAGGCTGGGCTTCCCCTCACCCCCACCTCATCTCCTTCTCCTACTCATGGTGCCATCAACCCAGCCCTAGGATTGCCTGTCTCTCTTGTCCAACGTTCTTCCTCTTGGCATCTCTCTGCCCCAACTAATACGCTCTCTCAGATGTTTTCCCAAACTCGTTACCTCTAAAGCTCCCCCACCTGGCCCTCAGAACACCCCGATGGCATGTGAGCTCTTCCTCTCTGGGGGTTAGTAGTAGGTTTCCTTCTCCACCCAGCCTGTGGAAGAGAAGAGACCAGAGTGAATGGGGAGGGGGGGGGGGGAGGCATCAAGGGGAGCAAGACAGAAGGTGAGCCAGGATAGGGTGGGAGGCCTGAGAGGGGAAGGCAGGGCCCCACGGATTGGAAGCGGCAGCGTGGTGGGGTCAAGGGCTAGAGGGCAGAGCCCAGGCACTGCATCGGCCAGGCAGTGAGCTGGGGAGAGGGGCCATGGGGCTGCAGGAACCGTCTGCGATGGGACAGTCAGGCCAAGGTGCAGGGGAGCCTCACCGCCAGGATGACGGCGAATGATGAATCTTCTCGTTTCATCATACACAAAGATGAGGAGGCTGTAGGGAGTGGCACACAGCCACCAGGTTATCCTGCAGAGAGGAAAGCGTGTCAGCAGAGGAGGGAGTCGAGGGGCGTGAGAAAGGCAGGGGTAGAGGGCGTGGCTGGGAACCGAGTGTTCTGTTTATTGTGTGTGTAGGGTAAGGGGGTTAGAGAAGGTGGGTTCGAGGTTCGGAAAAAGGAGACCGGCGCTTTACAGGAACAGATCACCTTTGGTGAGGCGAGAAGGGGCAGCAGTCAGATCAGTGAGCTGCCGCACTAACCCCAGAAAAGTAAGTGTATATAGGCTTGTATGTGGAAATCTACTGTCTTAAGGGGGCCTGTTCTTCTCCAAGGTTGTTCAGAGTAGTTATTTCTCAAATGGCTGGGGCAAGGAATTCTGGAGAGTGGCCAGAGGCTGGGCCGGCTGGGAGCTGGGCGTGTCAACCTTAATGTCCATTTTTTTCTTCAGGTGAGAGAGAGAGAGTTCTTTGTTTTGCATAGGATGGTGGGGAGGACCGGAGGGGCATTTTAACTCCAGGCTGTTCTGAGCCCTGTAACTTTCCTTCAGCGTGGAAGGTTGATTCCTACCTTTTGAGGACGTCAGAGCCTGGAGACTGAGGGGGGAGGGTCCAGGACGGGAACGTAAAACGCCAATGACCACAGAGTGGGATAAATGCCATACAAGAAGTATATGCAGTGTTCATGGAGATTATATACTGACTTTCGTGGAGCCACTGAGGGAGACCCCCCCCTTTGCTTTCCGGGTTCTCTAGCTCTTGTACCCACAAGCAGGATGGTCTGTCTTAGGCTAGATGTGGGGGATATCTTGCCAGGGAATATATATACTCCTCCATAGTGCACAGATGGGGAAATCTTTTTCTTCCTGAATCTCTTCAATAGACCAAGGAGCTGACTCCAGAGAGGGGTTGGGTCAGAACCACATGTGTCCCTTGGAGGATAGAGAGATGGCCTAGACCAGCACTGTCTGATAGAAATATACTGTAAGCCACATGTGAAGTTTATATTTGCTAGTAGCCACGTGAAAATGAAACAAGTGAAGTTATTTTAATAATGTATTTTATTTAGCCCCAAATATCCAAAAGATTATTGTTTCAACACATAATCAATACAAACATAATTAATTAGTTATTTTACCTCCTTTTTTATCCCCAGCCCTTGAGATCCAGTGAGTATTTTACATGGACAGTGTGTCTCAAGGAAGACACATTTTTGGTGGAAAATGTAGTCCAACCAAAACAATAAAGTTGTATTTAATAGGGGAGTCGGAGGGAGTGGGGCAAAAAAAAAAAGTTGTATTTAATAGAAAAATATTTGACAGTGCTTTAGTTTTTAACTTTCAGTAGACTAAAATTATAAATTCAGTTTCTCAATCTCACTAGCCATGTTTCCAGAGCTCAATAGTTGCATAAGGATGTGTCTACCATGTTGGTTCATGTTGGCTAGGCCATGGTTCATTATGTGTGCACACACACTGCCTTCAGCCAGTATAAACAGTTAGATATATACAGTCATGCAGCCATTCAGCAACTATTGTCGTGTCTACTCTGTGTGCTAGGTCCGGGGGAAGTAAACTGAAGACATGACGGTCTTTGATCTCAAGAAGCTCAAGTGATTGGGGAAAAGAGATAAACACACAAAATGAAAGACAAACACAAAATAAATAATCACAGTATTAGGTGGTGAGTTTTATGGTCAAGGTTTATACACAGTGTTTGGGAGCATGGTTAATGCCCAACCACATTTACTAGCATTTATATGTTGAGATTAATAGCAACATCAGCTGAGCTACTGTTAGCAAAGTGCCCCCCAGGGCCCAAGTGCCATGCTCCATGTACTGTATGCATCTCTACATATAATTCTCAGAACAGTCTGCCAGATGTGTGTTATTGAGACTTTGCTGTGAAGCTGAGGCTCAGAGAGGTTACCAACTTGTCCAAGATCATAGAATAATATATAGTACAGTTGAAATTCAAACCTGGAATTGTCAGCATCTAAGGGCAGTGCCAATATCTTAGTAAACATTAATTTAGCAGCTACAGAATGCAAAGCATCATGTAAAACACTGCAAGGGACAGAAAGGTGAGCAAAATGTATAAACACGTAGAAAATCAGTTGGGAGAATACACACTAAATCATTAATAGAGGCTACCAATATTGAGTTGGGGGAAGGGGGAGTGAAATGGGAGTTTTGGTTTTTTCTCTATAAAACTGTTAAATGAAAAAATTTCATAAGCATATGCTAATATAAAAAATGAAAACCTAGGACTTGAACCAAACAAGGCACCAGATAGTGAGAATATCAGTGTGCCCACTCACATACACACATACGTATGAAAACATATTTGCAGAAGTACCGCAAAATCAGCCTTGCATAGATTAGGCTATTTAATGATTGCATCAGTTCCGAGCAGTGTGTAGCCTGGGACAGCTATACCATGCATTATTATAGAAGAGAAACCACTCTGTTAAGCACTGGTGAGTCCACTGAATTTGCATGTCTGGTGAGTGCAATCACTCATTCCTAATCCCTCCTCAAATAAGGTGTTTACGGGAGCACAGGCGGTCCTCTCTACACCACTGAGTGCCGCCTGCCCCGCTGGACTTCCCACTCACCCGCACTTCCTCCCACGTGCTTGCCCTGTGCCCAGAGCAGCCTCGCCCTGCCCCCCGCCCCTTACTCACTTGAGTGGGTACATTCGCAGGGCCACGTCCATGCCTGGAGTGTAGGACAGAAAAGCGGCCAGGATTGTCTCCTCTAGGATCCCAAATATGAGGATCTTGTTTCTGAGAGGAAATGTTTATGGGGGTGAGAGAGATGCAGAGGGAGAGGTAGGGGGTGCAGTCTGGGGCAGGGCTGGGGCTGGTGGGTGGCGCTCACTTCATGCCCTGCTGGAAGATTGAGTTGCGGCGGGTCTTACAGATGATGAGGTCAGCCCACTGCACGATCACGATGCTGACAAAGAAGGCCGTGTGGCAGGTGAACTCCAGCACCTTCCGCTGCTCATAGGTCTAGGGAAAGATGGGCAGAGGGGAGCCATCAGCGCCAGGAGGGATTCAGCTATGCCTCAAAGGCTGCTTCTTTCTCCTGCCTTCCCAGACCCCAAGGCTGAATTAGGTCCCCTCTTTAGATTCCCACAGCCCTTCTCACATATCTCTGTCCTAGCACTTTACACTTTGTGTTGTGTGTTTATGTTTTCCTTATCTGATTGAGAGCCCCTCAAGGGCAAGCACCTTGTCATGTTTATCTGTGTCCTCCCTTCCCAAGCTTTGTTCACTGAGTGGCTGGTAGTATGGCTCATAAATATTTACTAAGTTAATAAGAAGAGTGGTGTAAAAGAAGGGGGACTCAAGAGGAAAGCAGAGTCTGAGGAAACAGGTAAGGAAGATGGGACTCTAGGGAATCTGCATGCAGAGGGGAAGGGATACCCGAAGAGTGGTCCCAGATGGGAGGCATTCACTCATCCGTTCATTCATTCTTTCATTCACATTTTGCACAGAAGGAAGTTAGAGTCCAGTGGGGAAGATAAATATGCGATGTCAGCACAGTGGGTGGGTTATAAGAGGGACATCACAGAGGGCTATGCAAGCACAGGAGAGGTGCATTTAAATTAGATTGGAGAAAAAGTCCATTAAAAAAAAACAACAGCATGTTTGTGGGACTTCCTTGACTGTCCAGTGGTTAAGACTTCACCTTCCAATGCATGGGGGTGTGGGTTCAACCTCTGGTTGGGGAGCTAAGATCCCATGTGCCTCACGGGCAAAAAACCAAAACAAAAACAAGAGAAGCAATATTGTAACAAACTCAATAGAGACTTTAAAAAGTGGTCAACATCAAATGAAATCTTTCAAAAAAAATAGCATGTTTATAAATAACTTGTAGCTCGAATAAAAAATTTGAAAATGTGTAGGACCTAACAGTAATGAGATACTACAGATAGAACCTCATGGGATGTGGTCAGAGTTGTACTTGGAGGGAAATATAGAGCCCTAAGGGCTTCCTGGTGGTTCAGTGATAAGAGAATCTGCCTACAATGCAAGAGATTCAGGTTCGATCCCTGGGTTGGGAAGATACCCTGGAGAAGGAAATGACACCCTGCTCCAATATTCTTACCTGGAAATCCCATGGACAGAGCAGCCTAGAGGGCTATAGTGCATGGGGTTGCAAATGTTGGACTCAACTTAGAGACTAAACTACCACCACCACCATAGAGCCCAAAACAATAGAAAACAAAAGCTGGAAATTGATGAGCCAAGCACTGAACTTAGAATGAGAGCAGTCAGCACATTTCTGTGCATCAGATCATACCACCCGTCCTCTGCAGCCAGCTACCGAATCCAAACCACTCCCATCATCACTTGAAAATTTTAGTTTCTGACTCACTGTCCTTCTAACTGCGCCTGTCCTCATTTTTAGAGATTTAAATATCCGTGTTGATGATCCTTCCCATACCGTGGTCTCACAGTATCTTCATCTTCTCCTCCAATGATATACTCCCTTCCCCACCTGATTGCTTGCTCCCTTGATTAAAGTCCAGATGTATTTTCCAATAGCCACATTTTTTTTCTGTGATTTCAGTTTCAAGCACCTCTTTTCTCTCTGTTCACCATCTTTATCTTTCAATCTCACCTATTTTAGTATCCCAATTCCAGCACTTCTTTGGACTTCTCTTGGGCTTACAATCTATGGACCCAGTATGTTATCTATTCAGCTATTATCTTTCTCCCTTCCCACCCTGTGCCCCTAACTAGAATATAACCTCCACAAGAGCAGTCTTTTGGCTATTTTTGTTCACTACCATGTCCCAGGGACAAAACAGTCCCCGGTGCATAGAAGATGCTCAACAAATATTCGCTGAATGAATGAATGGTGACCAATTGAATTACTGCCAGACGTAAGGAGCTATCTAGCAGTATGTAGGGTATCTCCTAGGGAGGAAGCACTATACTTGATAATCTGAAGATTACAGCAGTGGAAGGGGCGTAGACCTTGCCTTTATGGCATTTATTTGGCAGGGCAGTTGTTCTCAATCCGTTTTGCAATATCTTAAGACGTCACTGATAAAATTAATTTCAATTAACATCAAATTATATCAGCGACGTCTTAAGATATTGCAAAACGGATTGAGAACTAGTTGACTGTAAATAAACATATGACAAGCTTCATCTTGGTAGCAGGGAGATGGTTTTAAGATATAAAACTAACTAGGGGCTTGATCTGAGGATTGAGGAGATGTTGACAAGGTACAGAGCAGTGAGGACTCTGGGCATCTTTGGACCGTGCTAGCTGGGAACATTGGCATCTGTCGGCCTCGAGGCTCAGATAGTGGAAATCTGTTGGAGAAGACTCTTGAGAGTCCCTTGGACTGCAAGGAGATCAAACCAGTCAATCCTAAAGGAAATCAGGCCTGAATATTCATTGGAAGGACTGATGCTGAAGCTGAAGCTCCAATACTTTGGCCACCTGATGCGAAGAACTGACTCATTGGTGCTGGGAACGATTGAGGGCGGAAGGAGAAGGGGACAACAGAGGATGAGATGTTTGGATGGCATCACGGACTCGATGAACATGAGTTTGAGCAACTCCGGGGGTTGGTGATGGACAGGCAGGCCTGGCATGCTGCAGTCCATGGGGTTGCAAAGAGTCGGACACGACTGAGTGACTGAGCTGAACTGAACTGTGTGTGCAGGCAAGCGTTCCAACAATGTTCTTGGTTTTAACATACTTTTGAGAACCCTGCAGTTAGCTTGGTTTGGAGGCATCATGGTGACATGGGAAAGTGCTGGGCAGGAATCAATCTAGAATTCTTGTCCAGCTCTTGTAGGGATTCACTGTAGGGCTTTGAGCAAGTCACTAAACCTCTCCAGGTTCAGATTCCTCATTTTTAGGATGAAGAACAGGCCATCTTGTCCTCCATGGACTGTATGTGAAGCCTCTGGTCCTATGATTCTAGCAAAAATTGGTGTCACATCTCCCACTGTCCTAGAAATTGGGATGGAAGTGTTCACAAATACATACTTACTAAAATTCTTAAATGCATATTTTTGGATAGAGGGCTTCAGTTTGGACCTCATTTATCTTGGGTGTTAGGAATGACTAATACAGGGAGGCATCCTCTAAGTTTAAACAGTTTAGAATGACAAGGAAGAGAATATACAAAGAAAATAAGTTTTCAGATTTAAAATCCTATTCTTTGATCTCCCATGGAAAAGGAGAATAACAGGAGAAAGAGGATCCAGCACTCATTTCTGGGGCAATGATTATTACAACCTGGAAATCAGCCTCCCAAAAGTTGATTGACAAAGAAGATTTCCAGGTCCAAGGAAGCCAGAAAGACCCAGGAAGATATGAATAGGCAACAGACAGTAGTATTTAACAGAAATGAAGTCATTGTAAACAAAGAGAAGAATGTTTGCTGATGTGATCAGAGGTTGAGGTCAAATGTTAGAAAGCTCCTGTAGGACTGGAGATGAGGATCATCTGTCTGCCTGGTGTCTTCAAAAACTTGCTAAACCCCTTCCTCCTGGTTTCTTCTTCACGCTTGTTGGCCACCATCTACTATCTTGCCTCTCACTCACCCACTGCTGTCCATAGCTGTCCTCCAGGTCATTGATGTATCGATTTTCCCAGCTGACGCGGATGCCCAGCAGATCAGGAGGCTTAAAGCCATTTTCAGCCAAGATCACAAAGTAGGTGAAGAATCCTGCCAGAGCCTGGATCATCCCTGTCAGTGATAGTTACAGGTCAGGGGATCCTCGCTCAGAGGAGGATCTCAAAAGGCAGGCCACAGAAGAGGCGGTGCCTGGGACTTGCTTCTAGCAGGGTTGATATGTGTCTGAGCTGTAATGTTGAAGATTCATGCCATCAATGATCTGATCCTGCCATCTCTGTTGGACTTGCCTCCCAAGTCTGACATTGGTTTCTAAGCTGTAACCCAGAGTTATGTAACCTTAAAACTGGAAAGGACCTGAGGGGGTTTATCCTCTCTCTCCACTGAGTGGATGCTGGACTCCTCCCTCTCCATTTCCTCTGGCACCAGGACACTCATCACGTCCTCTCTTCCCCTCACATTTCTCCCATCTGTTCCATGCCTCTCCCTTAGTGAAAACCTCCACCCCCCATGCCTGGAAACCACAGCCACGGCTGCTGCTAATGTCTGCCTACTGACCACAGAGCTGTCACTGTGCGGGTACTTGTGCACAGTGATTCTCCCAGCAGT
This sequence comes from Dama dama, assembly GCF_033118175.1. Lineage (NCBI taxonomy): Eukaryota > Metazoa > Chordata > Mammalia > Artiodactyla > Cervidae > Dama > Dama dama. The sequence continues at coordinate 11,140,352 of NC_083700.1, forward strand.
TCTGAGTCATCATTTACGTTTCATACGTGGGAAAACTGAAGCATGAAAAAGGCTCAGTCATTATCCAGAGTTGTACAGGTAGTAAGTTGTGATCCTGAGGCTCAGACATAGATATGGCTCCTAAATCTGTGCCTTTTCTATGTGTTTCCATCTCTAAATACTGATAGTGTCTCCTCTGTCCCTATCTCTTGCCTGTACCCCCATTGTACCTGGCTACTCAAGAACAATGAAGTGTCTTTCAAGACTTCAATCTACTATAAATACTACCTGTTCCACAGCCTCATTTCCCACTACTTCTTTATCAGATAAGCACTCCACCAACTTGATTCATTCACTCTCCAACAACCAGGTGTCCTCTGGTCCCCCACGTCTGACTGTCCATTTATTAGCTAAGCCCTGTCTTCCAGCACCAAGTTTAAGTCATGCGTCATCCACACGGCCTCTCTGACTGTCCTCAAGGTTGGTGAGTCCTGCTGCCTTGTACTCCTGTTGTGTGTCCTATCTGTATTCAATATGTGGCACGTGGAAAGCAACCTGCCATTCTCTCATGTATGTCTGCACCTTTCCACCTGGATCCTTAAGTCAAGAGCAGATCAGAGATCAGTGGTTTTTTGTGCTAGGGCCTAGCACAGTTCGTAATTAAGAAAATAGCTCCCTGAACTTCCAAACCAAGACTGGCCTCATGACCCTTCTGGGGCAGCCTCTCCTCACCCCCTTCCACCCCTCATTCCTGCAGCCGCACCAATCTGTCCGTAGGCCATGCCAATGAGACGGTGATTCACCAGCTTATCAGTCTTTGCGTTCCGTGGAGCCCTCTTCATGATGTCACTTTCAGCTGACTCATAAGCCAGGGAGATAGCAGGGACCTGGAGGATGGAGGGTGGAAGCAACAGGGGACACACAGTTCAGAAGGAAACTCAGAGAAGTCACTCAAGCTCTGCCCCTCCGCCTGACACAGATTGTGCCCACTCAGTCCGTTTCACAGGAGTTCCCCGAGCTGGGCCCCAGCTTGGCCCTCACCATGTCCGTGCCCAGGTCAATGCAGAGGATGGTGATGGTGCCCAGAGGCAGGGGGATGCCAAGGATGATGAACATCAGGAAGGGGGTGATCTCGGGGATGTTGCTGGTCAGGGTGTAGGCGATGGATTTCTTCAGGTTGTCGAAGATCAGGCGGCCTGGTAAGGATGGTCAACCTTCTGTGAGCAGCACAGAGACGTCACGCCTCCCACAAACCAGCTCCTGGGCAGAGAGACCGCTACAAAGCAGTGTCACTCAGCCCGAGAAAGGGTCTTAGGCCTTGGCAGCCCCAGTTTTGTTTCTAAATTGTGTGACTGTTAGTTAAAGCCATGACTTAAGCCTGTCAAATTTGTATACTCTGTGTTCTTGGATTCAACATGGCTACTGTCATCTGATCTCTGAAAATTAAGCAGGCTGGGGCCTGGTTAATACTTTAAGATGTCTGAGAATTCCAGTATAAAAGCCCTAAGAAGATTAAGGGTGGATTTGCAGCAACATGGATGGAACTAGAGATTATCATACTAAGTGAAGTAAGTCAGACAAAGATAAATATCATGACATCACCCATATGTAAAGTCTAAAATGTGACACAAATGAACTTATTTACAAAACAGACACAGACTCACAGACATGGAAAACTAAGCTTATTATTATCAAAGGGGCAAATTATATAAATATAAAACTGAATCACTTCACTATACCCCGGAAACTCACACAATGCTCTAAATCAATTATACTTCAATTAAAAAAAAATTAAGGCTGAAATGGAAAAAGCCTGGGTGTGGGTTCCAGTTGCATTTTCTGCCATAACTAACTTGTGATCTTGGGCACCCCTCACCTCTCTGAGTTTCATTCCTCCTGCATTGCAAGATGGCTTGAATCCTTCCCTGACAACCTTTTAAAAAAGTGTCACCCCTCCTTCCACTCCCTGCTTTACTTATTTTTTTTCCATTGCACTTGTCTTCTTTTATTATACTGTTCAATTTATTTTCTATCTATCTTAATTCACTAGAAATTAAGTTACCTGAGAGCAAGGAGGTGTCTTTTTACTCCCCATTGTTGAATCCCCAGCATCTAGAATAGTGCTTGATACATAGCTGATGCTCAAAAGTTCATTGAATTGAGTGGACATACAATACTGAGGATTATACAAGGTCTCAATACTGAGGATCATTCACAGTCTCAATATAATGTTAACCATTATTATTACATGGATTGTAATAGGTTTTAATCCATAGCTCCAGGCAGAAATGAGGGAGCCCAGGAAGCAGAAATCTGGGCTTCACCAATGGGAGCTGTCTCTGCGAAAGAGGGGACTTGATTTGGCTCAAGCAGTCAGGCTCCAAATGACCTTGATGTGTCAACATCATTCGGACAACAGGTTGCCTGAAAGTCCTCCTGAGATTGTGAAGTACAGAGTAGTCTTATGGGTATGGCTACACCCTGAAACTTACAGTAGGCCCACTTGAATCTCCACGAGAGAAGCAAACAAACTATACTGCACTAGAGCTGCCCTCTGCCTAGACAATCTGGACTTTCCTCCAATCACATAGGGTTCCACATAGCAATGGTCTAAGGACCAGCTGAATCCAATTTGCAAAATTGTGACTTAAAGTGATTTCTCCCAGTGTGTACAGGAGGTTGGAAGATGGGCAAAGGAAATGAGAATAATGTGCATCAACTCTCACCTGAGTCTGAGGGCCAAGTAAGTCCCTACCCTGGGCACCCTGCTTCCTCACCCTCCTCCACACCCGTGACGATGGAGGCAAAGTTGTCATCCAGCAGGATCATGTCGGCGGCCTGCTTAGACACGTCGGAGCCAGCGATGCCCATGGCGATGCCGATGTTCGCCTTCTTCAGCGCCGGGGAGTCGTTCACCCCATCCCCCGTCACCGCCACAATGGCTCCCTGCGGGAAGCACAGAGGGGGTGAAATAATTACTGCGTCAGGTTCAGGACCCGTCCTAAAGGTCAGCTTCTGTTTCTTGAGATAGCTTCTTGGCCCTTCCTTCTCCTGCACCTCCTGAGATGGCAAAACTATCAAGGAGCCCCCAAATAGATGCCTGTCTCAGGGGTTCACAATCGGATGCTGTCTGGCTCCTCCTCCAGCCCAGCCCACCTGTTCTTCTGCTTGGTTTGGGGCTGGGTGACTTCCCAAGCCTCCTTGGTCTCCCTTACCAGCCTCTGACATCCCTCTACAATAATGAGCTTCTGCTGGGGCGAGGTCCGAGCGAACACGATCTCAGTGTGGTTTTGGAGGATCTCATCAAGCTGCTCAGAGTTCATATTCTTTAGTTCTGAGCCATGCACCACAATGGCTTGGGCATCCCTGAGGAAGAGGAATTTCTAAGGGTTAGTTCCAGGCATTGAGAATTCACCAGGCATCCTGGTACCCTCAAACTCATCTTTGCTATAACCTCCTTGTTTCTTCTTTCAACCCCATCTCCTCAATGTGTCCGCAGCCATGCACTCTCTCCAGATCGACATACTGTGTCCCCACCCCCCACCTCTTCCTCCCTCTTCCCTACCTTCTTTCTTGGCCCGCCTTCATCTGAAAACCTACTGACATAGTCGCTTGGTCATTTTCCTATTATGTTTTACTTTTCAGTAAGTAAATCATGCATGTCCTACCTACAGAAAGAACCTCTGAAAACTTTAGTTGGTGGAGCAAGCTAAGGATGGAGGGGGAAAAATGGTATGTCTGAGTTCTTTAGGGGGTCTCACCTAGGATTGACCTTGCTGATAGGGATCTTGAGCCGGGCTGCAATGTCCTCTGCTGTCTCAGCGCCCTCTGAGATGATGCCCACACCCTTGGCAATGGCCTTGGCTGTGATGGGATGATCCCCTGTTACCATAATCACCTGGGTTGGGAGGGGAGGAAAAGAGAGCAGAGTCATCTTCAGGGAGGTCCCCAGTCCTTTACCTCTCTCTCCAAGAGCTAAGAGATCACTGCTGTCATTCCACAGGGGTTTAAGTAGCTCATTCCCAAGAACTTGGGCTGTCAGTCAAAAATCTTGCTATGTTAGCTTCAACCCTTGTGGGGGGTGGGGGGGGCGGATCAAGGCCATCAGACCATAAAACATAGGACAAACTGGACTCTGGTTTCCCATGAATAAATCAGGGATTTGAGTGTATTTACTATCTTCAAATGGAGAAGGAAATGGGAACCCACTCTTGTATTCCTACCTGAAAAAGCCAATGGACAGAGGAGCCTGGCAGGCTACAGTCCATGGGGTTGCAAAGAGTCTGACATAACTCAGCACGCACAAGCACACTATATTCAGAATTTCATGTATCGCTCCAGAAGCTATTCTGCCTCTTTTTTTTAAATTATTCTATCTTTTTAATTGGAGGATAATTGCTTTACAATGTTGTGTTGGTTTCTGCCATACAATAACTCAAATCACCGATAAGTGTACATATACTCCTTCCCTCCTGAATCTCCATCCCACCTCCCACCCCTTCCCACTCCTCTAGGTTGAGAGCACCAGGTTGAGCTTCCTGTATTACACAGCAACTTCCCACTAATTTTATATATGGTGATGTAGCTGTTTCAGCGCTGCTCTCTCAATTTGTCCCACCCTTTCCTTCCCCTGTTGTGTCTCTAAGTCTGTTCTCTCTGTCTGCATCTCTATTTTTGTCCTGCAAACAGGTTCATCAGTATCATTTTTCTAGGTTCCAAATATATGTGTTAATATACAATATTTGTTTTTCCCTTTCTGACTTACTTCACTCGGTATTACAGGCTCTAGATTCCTCCACCTCACTAGAACTGACTTAAATTTGCTCCTTTTAACGACTGAGTAATATTCCATTGTATGTATGGACCACAACTTCTTTATCCATTCATTTGTTGATGGACATCTTGGTTACTTCTATGTCCTGGCTGTTGTAAATGGTGCTGCAATGAACCTTGGGGTACCTGTGTCTTTTTGCATTATGGTTTTCTCAGGGTTTATGCCCAGTAGTAAGATTGCTGGGTCATATGGTAGTTTTATTCCTCATTTTTAAAGGAATCTCCATACTATTCTCTATAGTGCTATACTGCCTTTTTAAGCTCAAAGACAGAAGCACCTACCCATAGAGCGATGGCAGTAAAGGAACATCTGGAAGAATCCATCTGCCTAGCAAACTTTCATCCAGACCCAAGTGCATTCTGATCCTCACTCTCCCCCTCTTCTTCCCACGGCCTCCTTGTGCCCCTGTGTTCTGGCCCTTTTCCGGGTACCTGGGCCCAGCCCTAGTCCTACCCCTTTCCTCCCCAAAGATCAGGTGCCCATGCGTGTGGTCTTCTAGCTTTCTGTTCTCCTAACCCTCCGCACATTGTCTGTGTGTGATGGCTTGTCTGTCTCTCTCCTCTGCTGGACCGAGAACTCTGAGGGCATGGGGCCGTGCCTATGATTCATGTTAAGTTTCCAGCTTAGCATAATTCCTAGCGCAGAGTAATCCATCAACAAGCAATTATAGCATGAAGAAAGGATTGCTTCCTGGGAACCACTGCCCGTGGTTCCCAAGTGCCCTCTAAGCACATAATTCTCAGGCTTTGGTGTGAGGGAGAAGGAAACTGACTGTGGCTGAACTGAGGACAGGGGTCCCGGAAAGGTCCGTCTATTCACTCCCAGAGCGTGGAAATAAGCCTTGAAGGGGTTTTCCCGTGAGCCCTCCTCATTCCACACTGGCACTGCTGACTGGCTGGGGGAAGTGCTAACTAAGCTGGGATTCCCAGGGACTCAGGCAAGGTGCGCTATGAGCAGTTCCCCCCTCATCGGTTTCCAATGCCCTGGCTCGGCTGTGAGGCACTGGGGCCTCACAAAGCTCGGCCTGTGGGGCGCCGGGAGCATCTAGCAGGGAACCTCACCAAAGATTCCAGGTGTGGTTCAGACTGAGTCCTCAGTGACGGCTTTTTAGGCTTACAGTGCCCTGGACATTTCCCAGTAGCTCATTAAGAATGACGTGTAGGACAGTTGTACCTAGCCCTGCCTGACCAGAACTATTGTTCTACGGCAGTTTCTGGAAGTACCACCTCTATGCTAGCCCGGAGAAATAAAAGCAAAGTCAGTCACCCCAAGAGTGAGTTCCTAGGACACAATTTCACAGAACATTGAGATGCATTCACATAATAGAAGAGAATGGCTCCCTTCAAAATAAAAGGCATCTAGTAGTTTCTGGAATTCGTCAAGTACTAAAGGAATTTCATGTCTCACTTCTTGCTGCTGCTGTACCTCTGGTGTTCCCACGTACACTTGCAAGTTGCCTTCCTTTTTCCCTTGGGCCCTCTTCCCCCAGATCAGACCCACTGAGAGAGAGCTTCCAGCGCTAGTGACCTTAATTTCAGGTGCTTGCTGCTTGGCTGCAATTCTTAGAAGAGGCTGAATTCATAGCTAGGGCCAAGTAGCCTCATACTGCTAAGGGCCTCAGGTAGTGGCAAATATGATGGGATAATTTTATTTTTAATGATTTTGTATTCTTTATTAAAAAAAAAAACTTTTCATTTTATATTGGAGTAGAGTCATTTGGCTTCCCAGGTAGCTCAGTGGTAAAGAACCTGCCTGCCAATGCAGGAGACATAAGAGATGTGGGTTTGATTCCTGTGTCAGGAAAATGTCCTGGAGAAGGGCATGGTAACCCACTCCAGTATTCTTGCCTGGAGAGTCCCATGGACAAAGGAGCCTGGCAGGCCACAGGCCATGGGCTAGCAAAAGAGTCAGACAAGACTGAGCGACTAAATAACAACATAGCCAATTAATAATTGACTTAAAATTAAACCTGACAGTTTCAGGTGGACAGCAGAGAGACTCAGCCATATATATACACGAATCCATTCCCCACCAACTCCCCTTCCATAATGGGATAATTTTACTTCAGTTTTCTTTTTTTGGCCATGCTACACACAGCATGTGGGATCTTAGTTCCCCAAGGAATCAAACCCACACCTCCTGCATTGAAAGTGTGGAGTCTTAACTACTGGACCATCAAGGAAGTCCCTTATTTTAGTTTTTTAAAATCATTCGTTCCTAAGGCCTGAACACATGACTATCTGAGAAACACCAGTCCCACCGTCAATTGTAAAAAAAAAAATTTTGCTGCCCCGCAGCTGTTATCCAGCCTGTTTCAACAGCTTCATCACATCCATCAGCTCTGCATCAACACCACTTTGGAGTTAGCCTTGGAGGGTGCTCACCGCTGGGACAACACTCTGTGTGTGTGCTCAGTCCTGTCCCACGCCCTGTGACCCCAGGGACTGTAGCCCGTCAGGCTCCTCTGTCCATGGGATTTTCCAGGCAAGAATACTGGAGTGGGTTGCACTTTCCTTCTCTAGAGGATCTTCTTGACCCAGGGGTCAAGCCTGAGTCTCCTGTGTCTCCTGCACTGGCGGGCAGGTCCTTCACCACTGAGCCGCCTGGGAAACCCGGCCCCCTGTAGAGCCACTACACTTGGCCCTCCTTGCAGGACAGCCTCCTGTGTACATCTTACACTCCCCGAAAGGGAAAAGGGAGTGATGCAGAATTCCTCACCAGGCCAGCCAAGTTTCTGTCAGCTTCAGGTCCAGAAGAGGTAAGAAATGAAAATGTAAACCTGTGCCCAAAACAAGAATAGGCCCAGGAAGCACCAGCCTTTGCACTTCAGGTGCCAACTCCAGACCCGCCCGGATCCCCTTCAGACTGTGACCTATCCCAGCTCGCTCTGCCTGTCCAGCCGTGAGTGTGTCCTGCGCCGGCAGGCACCTGCCTCAGGTCCATTCTTTGTCTCCTGGGTAGGCCTCCCCACCTGTGGACACAATTATAACTCTCCTTCTTGCTAAAGAGATCCATAAACTCCTGGATGAAGTAAACTTTAGACTACCTCCATAATATCTATACTTCTCATCCCAGCAGCCCACCTGGAAGCTGAGAAAATGCAAATGAACCCCTTCTCCATTTAGCTACCAGAGTACGATGTTGTCGATCTGTGGAGGACTATCAAGATGTACGGTTACCCTGTGCAGATGTGTTATAATGAACCACTGTTCCACCCCAAAACATCTTGTAGTAATCAGCGAATTCACACAGAATAGTTTCCTCTATCCATTCCTCGGTTCCCACTACAGTGACCAATCATTGTACTTAGCGTGACCCAGACTGCTCATAGACAAACCGCCAATGGTTAAAGGTCAAGATGAAGTCAACTCTGACAGAGAGCAGCCAGTTCTCCTTAAATACTTCCAGCCCCACCCCAACTCGAACCTGCTCTCCTAAATATTCCAGAATATCAAGTGTGAGCAGAGAGCTGACAATACCTAATCTATGAAGATGTCCAGGAGTCTTAGAATTTGACCTTGGAGGGAGTTCTCTGGTGGCCTAGTGGTTAGGATTTGGCACTTTCACTGCAGGGCCCTGGGTTCGATCCCTGGTCGGGGAACCATCCCGCATGCGAGCCAAAATACAAAAGCAAACAATCAAGCAACAACAACAAGTGGTAGAATTTGGCCTGGGAAAGTGGAATACAGAGCATCTCAGAATTAGAGGAATTTTACTGCTGCTACTCCATGAAGTCCCAAGTCCTCTTCTGACTGAAGGGGAGTTCCCGTCTCTGGGTTTGCTCTAGGACCACTTCGTTTCAACTTCTAGCTCTTGCTCCTGGACATACACCTGTTATGGCAGCTGCTCACCCCGAGTCAGATCCGCCGAGGGGCCCAGCTCTCAGTCTCTCAATCTCTCAGTGTCTGCCCCAGGACCCCAGCCCACTTGGCTTCACCCTTTTGACAACCCACTCAGCAGTACATTTTTATGACATCTTCTAGCACTTCGCTACTTCTAGTGTGGCCTGCAGACCAGCAGCAATCGCATCACCTGGGAGCTTGTCAGAAATACGCAATCTTGGGGACTTCTGGACTTACTGAAAAAGAATTTGCATTCCAATAAAAGCTCCAGGCTATTCAATGCACATCAGTTTGAGAAGCACTCTCCTAGAGCTTCGGTTCTCAAACCTGTCTGCACACTGGAATCTCTAGGAGAGTTTTGAAAAATACAGATACCTGGCTCCCAATTAGAAACTTGAAAGGGTCTGGTGTGTGGCCAAGGCATCAGAGTTTTAAAGCTCCCCTGGTGATCCCGTTTTATTTTATTTTTTAATTTTATCGAAATATAGTTGATTTACAATGTTGTGTTCATCCCTTGGTGCTTCTAATTCAAGACAGGATTCTAACTACAGAGGACACACTATAAAGTTCTCTCAAGACTAAAACTTATAAGCTCAAGGAAGCAGAAGTCAGCTCAATTAAATGAAGAACCTACCCTGTCCAAGGTTTCCTACTGTTGATCCAGGTTAGGATATGTGAGCGGTGTCTGGATTGCTCCGGCACTTACCTTAATCCCAGCACTTCGGCACTTGCACACAGCATCAGGCACGGCAGCTCGGGGAGGGTCAATCATGGAGATGAGCCCCACGAAACAAAGGTTATTCATGGGAAAGTTGATTTCACTGGTGTTAAACTTGAATCCCTTGGGGTAAGTGTTAGGCAGATTCAAGAAGCAGAACCCTGGAGAGGGACAGAAGATGGGACCAGTAGTCATTCCACTATGTCTCTACCCGCTTGCCCCAACCTCCTAGATTCTTCACCCCACAAATAATGAAAGTTTTGACGTCACTCTGCAAAGGCTTCTCCCACAGCCGCCTCACCTAGCACACGTTCCCCCAGACCTCCCAGATCCAAGTAGGCGTTTTGGAAGGCATCCTTCATTTCATCGTCTATTGGGTACTCCTGCCCTTTCAGAAGGTAAGTAGAGCACAAGTCTAAGATCCTCTCGGGTGCCCCCTTCATCATCAGGACGTGGGCCTGGGAGTTGTCTTCCTGAAGGTGGATGGACACCTAGGGAGAGGAGAGGAAGCTTCGATGGAAAGAGGCGAGAGCGAGGGTTGGGTCAGAGAAGCGAAGTTAAGCTGTGTCATACCTCCATTTCCCTTGTCCCCTGACCCAGCACAGCCCTCCTCCGTGCAGTCTTATCTGCTCTTTGGTGGAACTCCTCCCTCCTTTGTAGGACCCCACAGCCTGGTATTGTTTGCACACGAATCTCTGTTATTGTCTTAAGCACACTTGGAGCTGAGGGAAGCCCAGGCACTCTGTCCTCTGGCTTCCTCTCTGCCTAAGTGGCTAGAGAGTGGAGACAGCACAGTGAACAGGAAGAAAACTTAGAGCCGAACACCCGTGTTCTCGGACCAGCAGGAGTGCTTTCTTAGCTTTATGACCTCGGGTCTGTCCACTCAACCTCTGCAAACCTTAGCTCCTTTGAGAAAATGTAAAAGATCTGTGATGCCCACTTCATTTGGCTTTTATAAAAGAGAGAGAGTATTAATGAAGAATATATTGAAAACAATGACAGTTCTTTACCATGATGAGTTGAGCCTGAAGGATGGGATTAGGATGAATAATAATAGTAACATTTATTGAGCACTTACTATGTGCCAGGCATTGTTCCAAGTGCTTTACATGAATTGTCATTTTAATCCTCCCAGCTACTTCCCTGTGGGGTAGGTACTATAAATTTCTTTATAGATGACAAAACTAAGTTTAAGCTGTGTCCAGAATCACATAGCTAGAAGGTGGAAGGAATCCAGGGAAGAATCCAAGCTCTCTTAACCAGCCTATGTTCTAAATTCTTTGTTAACTCAGTCATTGCGTATTTAGTGATTGTCTATTTAATATTTATGATTGTTGCTTCATTTTTATGAATACTGTCTTTAATTTTTTCCTACAAGAATAAGGGTATCTATTCACTTTGAGTTACTAAACTCTTCCAGCATTCTGATTTGTTTAGTTTTACACTAAATAGTGGTGGATTCGAATATTTTTATGTTCATTTTGGGGAATGGTAAATAAACTATTTTCCACATGTTACCAGTAAAATTTGTATAATCGCATCTTTGATAATTTTATTTATATGTTGAATGTGCTATTATTTTGTGTTTACGAATTTTTTTTTTTTACCAGTAAACAGAACACATCTCCAAACCCCAAAAAAAGAATATATTGAAAACTGTGAAGTACAATGGTTAGCCATTCTAGCCCCCTGGCCACTGTCTCCTGGAAACATGACGAGTCCCCTGAGAGGGGGTTGGGGGGTCCCTGTGGCTCAGTCGGGGAGCAGAGGGCACAGCCATGAAGGGAGCCTGAAGGACAGAGATCAGTTTCAGTTTTCATTTTCCTGTCATCTGATCTGAGCAAGGAACTATTTCTGATGTTCCTCTAATGATCGACAGGAAATTCCTGCTACGTAACCCGTCGGGTAACAAACTCAGCACACGGGGAGGAACTGAGCCTGCGGAGCTGAGGGAGCCAGGCCGCACTGGCCCCGGAGAAGCCAGATGGGAAACCTGGGTGTGAAGTGTGGTTACAACGGCTCCTCGGGAAACTTTCCAAAAGCTATTTTATTCAAAATACGCTTAAGCAGTTAAAAGGGAAAACCTTAACTCACGTAAGCAGAAAGCTGTAAAAAACAATTTAAAAGCATAATTTTCTGAGCACTTAAAAAACCCCCTTTGTTGGCTATCTATTGGAGATTATTGGAGATGACAGCAAGACCTGCTTAAGCTGGTAATTTAGTCACACACACAAAACTCACACCTTGATAGAAAATTACAGATGAAAAAGATGGGAGAAACTGGAAATGTCAGAACTGAGAAGCTTCTTCCTTTCATTTCAGTCTCAGAGAGGGAGAGAGACCAGGCCTTGCAAACGACCAACAGGCTGAGATGTCCCTTGCATATCAGGTCCTCTGACTGCCCCGAGAGCAGAGAGCAGGCCGATAAAGCAGCTTGTTTATGGGTAGGGAGAGAAAGGAGTCAGAGGGGTTTTCTGGGGCCCCAGGCAAGCCTCACCAGAGCTGGCGGCTTGCAGACTGGCCGAGCACACTTGGTGTAGAGGAGGATTTTGCTGTTTGAACTTGATATTCAATAGCTCAGAAAAGGTGTCTAACATAGTCATCTAGGGGAAGGATTGCTATTTTGTTGGATATCCCAACAAATGTCATAACTATGTTTTGCTTTTCTTTTGAATCTTGTGGAAGGAGAGGTACCTAATTCTTTCCAGTTGAAGGCTTTAATTGGGCCTTGCCAAGCACAAAATTCCTGTCTGGTTAGTGAGGCCACTAAACATCAGGAAAAATGGAAATAAGTTTGCAGTTTGGGCCTAGGGGACCTATCTTATTTCACTGACGAAAAGCCAGTTGAGGCAAAAAACCTGCAGGTCTGTTTCTTAAGCTTTTACTTGTTCAGCATTCAATGTGAAAGTATAGGTAATTTGTTTTTAAAAGATCTATATAGCTTTTATTATGTTGTTATTTTTAGTTACAAAAATGTTTTGCTTGTGACAAAAACTTTTAAGATCTATTCTTTTAAGCAACTTTCAAATATAAAAGCATGGACCACTTCAGGAATTTGCCTGTCATCTGGGGGCCATACTAATCTTCTCTGTATGATTCTAGTTTTAGTACATGTGTTGTGAATTGAGCCCTTTTATGTGTTTTTAAGACTCAAAACCCAAACTGACTTTTGGGAGTCTCATTTCTTTTCTGTTATCCACACCTGAATGACCCTTACGGTATTGCATGAATTTAGAGAATTTCACTATTCTAAGCAAATCAAACCTTAGCTGAGCTCCCACCCCAACGGTGATGCCACTGTTCCCGCCTTTCCACCAGACCCCTCAAAGTGTGCCAGTGTTCCCACATGGGAGGGAAGTACTGGCTTTCCTGTCCGTCTCATGAATTTCCCGGTGAGGCCACCACTGCCCCTCCCCCCGCATTTCTCCTTCTCTCGTCACACCTCCCTGGAAAAGCAGCTTCACAAACAGTCAGGAGAGCCCTGACCACCTGCCTGATGGCAGCTGCCAGAACTGCAGACATGGAATGAAAAGAAATATTTGATGACTTGTGAGATACGGTACTCAAGGAAGTGACAGACAAATCTAACATATTCTGCAGCAGCAAGTCTCAACAGTTGCCACAGAGACACCCAGCCAGCCTTTGCTGCCTGTGGACATTTCAGAGACTACTTCATGACTAGCTCACTGCACAGTGACGTAGCCTCAAGACTGCTTAGGGCTAAAAAAAAAAAAAAAAAAAAAAAAAAGACTTCTTAGGGCTGAAGGCCTCTTCCTTTATCATCTATGTCTGCCTTTTTCTGTTTACCACTTTCCCTTTGGGCTTCCCTGGTGGCTCAGTGGTAAAGAATCTACCAGCAATGCAGGAGACTCGGGTTCAATCCCAGGGTTGAGAAGATCTCCTGGAGGAGGGTGTGGCAACCCACTCCAGTATTCCTGCCTGGAGAATCCCATGCACAGAGGAGCCTGGCGGGCCACAGTCCACAGGGGCGCAGAGTCGGACAGGACTGAAGCGATTTAGCACGCGCACACACACACACTCTCCCTTAAGGTGAGCCTGCCTCCTAACTGGGGTGCCAGTTGCACACGGTATCTTGTTCCACAGCTCAGACAGAAAGGCAGAGGCAAAGCTCCCCCTTCTCCAGATGACGAGCCCGTCCCCGCTGCTATCTCCGACCTTGGTCGGTTCTGTACCTGGTACTTGTTGGTAGAATTGAAGGGAATCTCTGCCACCTTGGGGTTTTTCGCTCTTAGCTCTTTCACAGAGCTGTAGGACTGCTCGGTGAACTTGAGGAGCGCTGACTCAGAAGCATCTCCTGTTGTTGCCCGCTGCCAGGATGGGGTTGGTATAATAAGCCTGGGAGGCATGGCACCTGGGTTTGCCGATGGTAACAAGATAGAGGGGTAGAACGGGGAGGCTGCTGGGGGGGCATCACCCAGGGCCAGGAAAGAGAGATTTAGGGTTACATGCTGGACACTGAAGTCCCCTCTACCCCCTTGGGCCTGACACCTTAGCTATGGGAAGGTTCTCCTCATTCGCCTTAAAATCAGCCCGGTTGCAGAGGCCAGCAATTCGGGCCAGGATAAACCAGGTATCAGAGCCCTTGGCAAATGGATTCCCTGAGGAGAGAACAGAACAGTGAGCAGGGCGGGGAACAGGCGAGTTTAAAGCAGGGGGTTATTCACATCCCGTTCAGCATCCAGACACTCCTCAGAGATGTTTCCTTTTCGCCAGGCCTCTTGGCTCTCCTCTCCCTTTCCAGCTCTCTCCTCCCTGTCTGGACTTGGCGCGCCCTCTCAGCTACCCATCACGTCTCCCACATCCTTCCACTCTCTGACCACCAGTGCCGCCAGTCACCAGTCTGCTGTTCACTGGTGTCGGCCTCGTAGATGGCCCTGTCGAACCACAGGTGGGCGACGGTCATGCGGTTCTGGGTGAGGGTGCCCGTCTTGTCGGAGCAGATGGTGGAGGTGGAGCCCAGCGTCTCCACCGCCTCCAAGTTCTTCACCAGGCAGTTCTTCCGAGCCATGCGCTTGGCTGTCAGGGTCAGACACACCTAAGGCCAGGAGGAGGGGAGAGGGGTGTAAATGAAGAGGAGAGCTCTGCTCCTCACAGCACTCTGTGGTTTTGGAAACCTGATCATTTTTGTTGCTCTTGTAATTTTTGGTACTTATTTCCCTTTTGTCATCACCTAGTCTTTAGAACTCCCATCTGTGGCTACAGTAAAGGAAATTAGGAAAGTGATTTTGGTTTGTACTGTATGGCAGAGTTTCAAAAAAAAGAGTGCATTCCTTTACCAGGGTATTGTAGACAATGATCTCCTATTCCTTCTGGAATATTCCTCTCCCCCTTGATCCTTTCATCTTTTCTTTCCACAGCCTCTTCTCCATTCAAGTTCAGGCTACACCTCTTTCTCAAGTCAGGTCTTTCCAAGGACCACGTTGAGGGCTAACCTTTGACTGTGGTATAAGATGCTGTGGGTGGAGGAGGGTTGCACCAATAGTTTAAAGAAAGAATGAAGAGGAGAGAATGGTGAAACTGAGCAGGGCTGTTGTTGCACTAAAAGGACTTGAGAAATCACTTAAACCAGAAGATTTTTGTTAAGCATAATTCAAGTGATAACCAGGCATGTGGCAAGGTTATTTTAAAAGTGAATAAATTCTTAGGCTGTGGTTATGTACAGAATTTGAACTGTGGAATTTTTATACATAACATCATGAGTCCTGATGTTTTTGTGCTAGTCCAGCCACACCCTGGATATTGCTCTCATTTCCATTTTAAGAAGGATATTGATAAAGGAGCACATGCCCCAAACAGGTGATCAGCAAGACAGGGGTCTGAAGATCATGTCCCAGAAAGAAGGACTAAGGTAAAAGGGATTCTTTGGCCTCCCAAACTGGAGAGTTTGAGGGGACATAATGGCTACTGCAAAAAAAAAATGTAAAGGATAGGTTTGTAGAAGAGAGAGAATCGACTTATTTTGTGTTCCTTCAGATGAGAAATCTAGGACTAAACAGAGAATCCTATGTCTATTCAACATAATGAAATCTAACTAGAGCAATCCAGCAATGAAATGAAGTCAGATAAAAGGGGGGTGGGCTTCCCATTACTAGAAATCATCATCATCTCCTACAGATTTTATACAGGATATTTGGCATTGGTTGAAAGGTTGAATTTCTGTGAACTCTGAAGTCCTTACCAGTAAGCTTCTATAATCCTAATACACTGAGACCTTGGAGTGCAGCAAGTTGGTCAGATTCACCACCCAGGACTGGAACTCACTCTGGGTGATTTATAATCTAATGCTTTCTGCATCATAGCTCACTTCTTTTCTCACTAAAGAGAGAAGGCACCAGAAATACGGGTGGAGGAAGTCAGCGTAATTTGGGAACTAAATGATTTGACATCCACGTATGCATTGGAGTACTCTGCCCTTGAGAGGTTAAGCCACAAAAGAAAATACGAGTGATTTAATTTCCTTGGGGGAGCCACCCTCCACCCTGGTTACTCACTGTGACGGTGGCCAGCAGCCCCTCGGGCACGTTGGCTACGATGATGCCGATCAGAAAGATGACAGCCTCCAGCCAGGTGTAGCCCAATATAAGCGAGAGCCCAAAGAAAGTGACACCCAGGAAGACGGCCACTGCCGTGATCATGTGGATGAAGTGTTCCAGCTCAATAGCAATGGGGGTCTTGCCCACTGCCAGGCCGGAGGTCAGTGAGGCGATACGGCCCATCACGGTGGAGTCTCCGGTGGCGATCACAATCCCCTGGGCTATCCCTGTGGATGAAGGGGGAAGTCTGAATGGGGAAGGCTATTGGATTTGGTTCCTACACAGAGAAAACTGTCAATGGTCAAAAACAAGGTGGAGGCTCAAGGGTCTCTGAGAGGTTATTACGTTCTGCTCTCTTTACTTTTCATTTGTACAAGTGAGGGTCTCCTAGTCTGAAAAATCTCAGATTTCACAGTTCTCCAGAGATAGCCAATTTTCTTGCCTAACTGCCTTCACCGTCAAGGTCTTTGTCTTTGTTGCACTTAATCTAAGTATCTCCTATTGCCTGCATGTTTCTCATCTTGTCCTCGGCAGCTGAAGAGTTTCTTGAGCCCCAGGCATAGTGGGTACCCGTCTGCTGGAATCCTACGTTCCAAAAGCCCCCATCCTCTAACCCAGGGCTTCTCAATTTGCCCCCCAAGGACTCATCTGGCAGCATCTGGAGTTGAGACCGAGATGGGAGGGGTTACCACTGGCACCTCATGGGAGAGAGCGGGGTGTGCCAGGCATCCTGGAGCTCAGAGGACAGCCCTGCTTCCCCTGCCCACAGGAGCGCTGCCCAGCGGTCAGCCCGACTCGGTTTGCTGGCTGGAGCCAGTCTGCCCCCTGCTGGCTGGCACAGGCCATAACAGTGGGGCTTCTGGGCCCTAAGTCGGGAGGCGAACTCCACACACAGGATTAGACCACTCAGCTATGCGGCTTGAAATGAAGGGCCCCACAAAGTTCTTTGCTTACAATAATTCTTCCCGCCTTCCCGTAATGACTGAAATTCCTACCATTAAAGTTACAGTCAGAATCACCCAGAAGAGCAACATGTTATAGAGATAGCTCTTATTTTTTCATCAGAAAGACTCATGCCTGAAAGTTCAGCTTTTCTACGTACTAGCTGTTTGCTCTGGGGCAAGTTCAAATCTCTAACGTCAGTACCCGCTCTTGGGATAGTGAAGAGAAGGTAGGGTTTACTTCAGGAGAAGAATGACTTAGCAGGGCTGAATAATTTTCTTCCCTTCTGTGCTATTTTCAGCTCATAGACCACAGTCCATTCACTACATAGAATAAAAATAGCTACAATTACAGGGCACTTAAAATGTGTTAGGCCTTGTGCTAAGCATTTTATATGTATTATCTTCTTTAACCCACATAAAAATTTATGGAGCAGTGACTTTCAGTATCATCATTGTTCAAATGTGGAAATGATGGCTTTGACTTTTGATTTAAGATCGTACAGCTCATGAGTGACAAAGGATGTAGACTATTTACTGGCTATTACATTCCATACAACCTTTAAATGATAGAGAATTCTAGAAATCTTTGTTTCAACCTTTGCTTCTTCTTTTTTTTTTTTTTTTTGGCACACGAGATCTTAACTCCCCAACTAGAGCTCAAACCTGTGCCCCCTGCAGCGGACTATCGGAGTCCTAACCACTGGACCACCTTAGGTAACCACCATCAATCTTTACTTTTGAACCTAGGCTACTTATGATTCGACATTCACCTTCCACACAGTGGGTGGAGAAGAAGCAGATATTTTGGGTCTCCAGAGGGTTCTCATTGGTGAACTCAGGGGAGCGGGACTGGGGCTCTGACTCTCCCGTCAAGGATGAGTTGTCCACCTGGGATGGGAGAGAGGAGGATCGTAAAGCGAGAATGGAAAAAAGATTTACACAGATGACACATGTTTTTCTGCCACCAGCATCATCGTTATCGACATGCAGACAGAAACAGAAACTTGTACACCACTGTAACCTCAGATCTGCTCTTGGGACTTCTCAAGGTTCCGAATAAGATGATAATTCATTAACTGAGCCCAGGTCACCGCAGTGCTCTCAGACCACATTTGGCCTCCTCCCGCCGCATTTCGCACCCCCTCACCTTACATCCTTCTGAAGAGATGAGCCGGATGTCAGCGGGGATTCGGTCCCCACCCTTAACTTCCACCAGGTCTCCTACCACCACTTCATGCACAGGGATCTGAAGCTTCTCTCCACCTCGAATGACCAGCGCTTGCTGTGGGAAAACAGGGCAGGGTCATTTCCAGAGCTCTGTTCTCGTTCCCATCCAGTTCCTGGTCTCCTGTCCTCTGATTCCCACTGTTACTCACCACATCATTTGCGCAGATCACTTTGGTAGATTGCAAATTCTTACCATCACTGTCTGCAGGGCCCTTTGATGCTCCTCTCACTTATATCCCTTCTGGGAATGGGGTTTTACCTCTTCATTTCTGCACTTAGGTTCGACCGAACGGCTTGCTTTGGCCCATAGGACATTAGCAAATGTAATGCAAGCAGATGCTTAAAAAATGCTTGCACACTGGGGCTTGCCCTCTGTCACCATATTGAATGGGCTCAAGCTAACCTCCTGGAGGAAGAGAGATTATAAGGAGAAAGGCCCAGATGTCCATGACATCTCATCTGAAGCCCCAGACATGTCAATGAGGTCATCTAACACCATCCAGCACCAGCTAAGCTCAGCCCAGATCAGAAGAACAGCCTAGCCACCGTGAGAAGTACTATGTTTGTTGTTTTGAGCCGCTGTTTTTAGGGTGGTTTGCTAGGCAGCAGACACTGATAGTCTCCAAACTCCTACTTCATTCTACCAAAACATTGTCCCCTGAACTCTTACCCAAGGAAGGAATTAAGTTCTGTTGACATCAAAGGGAGAAGATCCCTGGCTAAAAGGCTAGAACACGACCATGTCATTGGGAAAATCTGGAGCCTGTCCCTCTTCAAGTTTCCAGCCCTCTGCCTAGGAACGTCCTCCTGCTGCCATGTTTTCCAGGTTCTTTAGAAAGTTTTTATTTGAAAATAATCTAAACTTTCAGAAGAGTTGCAAGAATAAAAATTGCACCAAGAACACCTATATAACCTTTGCCCAGATTCATCTGTTAACATTTTACCCTATTCTCTTTGTCATCTGTTCTCTGTCTCTACATGTGTGTATGTGAATTCTTTTTCCCCCCAAACTATTTGAGGGCAAGTTACATACATCATGATCTTTGTAAAAAAAAAATTACATTTTTTGATGTGGACCATTTTTGAAGTCTTTATTGAATTTGTTACGATATTGCTTCTGTTTTACATTTTGTTTTTTTTTTACTGTGAGGCATGTGGGATCGCTGACCAGGAATTGAATCACACCCCCTACATTGGAAGGTTAAGTCTTTACCACTGACTGCCAGGGAAGTCCCCACATAAATCATGATCTTTTATCATACATACTTCAATGTGGATTTCCCAGGAATTAGGTGAAGAAACTGGAAACCCACTCCAGTATTCTTGCCTGGAAAATTCCATGGATAGAGGAGCCTGGTGGGCTACAGTAGTCCATGGGGTTGCAAAAAGTCAGACATGACTTAGTGACTAAGCATGCAAGCATAAGAATTAGGGTATTAAATAACCATAAAATGGTCATCAAACTTAGGAAAGTTCACATAGACACAATACTTTCATCTGCTGTCTGCATTCTAGTTTTATCAATTGACCCAGCATATCCTTTACAGCATTTTTTTCTGCTCCAGCATAGGATTTGGTCTAGGGTCAGATACTGCATTTAGCTGTCATGTCCATTTAGCCTCCTTTAATTTGCATCACTTCCATAGCTGTTCTTTGTCTTTAAGACCATCGACGTTTGAAGAATCTGCCTTCCCCAACCGCCTGTGCCTCCACCTTACTTTTGGGGGGGATAGATCCCCAATAGATTTGAGGTTTCATATTATGCTCATTGGACTTCTCTGGTGGCTCAGACGGTAAAGAATCCACCTGCAATGCGGGAGACCTGGGTTAGATGCCGGGGTGGGGAAGATTTCCTGGAGAAGGGAATGGTAACCCACTCCAGTATTCTGGCCTGGAGAATTCCACGGACAGAGGAGCTGGCAAGCTGCAGCCCATGGGTTCGCAAAGTCAGAAACCACTGGGCGACTAACACTTTCACTTTCATTATGTTCATTGGACTCAGATTATGCATTTTAGACCAGACAACTTCAAAGGTGATGTGTTTTTCTCAGGGTACTCTTAAGGCCAGCCAGGACACTTAAATGAATTCACCCTCATTATCAGCCTCACACAATTCACTCATGGTAGGGTACAATTCTTCAAGGTACATAAAAGTCATATATTTGGCTACATTCTAACACATCCTCTCACTAGATCCTTCCATATGAATCCTACCTGAGGTACCATGTTCTTAAAAGATTCCATGATCTTGGAGCTCTTGGCCTCCTGATAATAGGAGAAGCAGCCAGTGATGATGACCACGACAGTTAGTACGATGCCCAGGTACAGCTGCGGGTAGGGAAACCAAGGGCTCATCAATCGGTTCTTTCCTTCCTCTTCATCCTCAGAAAGTCAGTTTGCAAAGGGTAAGAGCCATCTCTCTAGGTGGAGGAAACCATGGAACTTGGCGGGAGAGCACAGGGATTGAGCAGAGTCTGAGACAGCCTGGCTCTTTCAGCTTCCTGCTGAAGGAACCCCAAGCTACAATTTGGAGCCAGCAAAACTCCAGATCCAAGAAGCGCCGTCTTTTCTTCTCCAGAAAGGCTACTCACAGGGGGTGGGGGCTAGTGAGGAGATGGATAGGAAGGAGAGAGATTAAAATTCTGCGAAAGAGAGTAGACAGCAAAGTGCTTTGATGATCATTCATGAGGATCATCAAAGGAAAGCAAGTTTCTAGAGAGAACTCTGTATCTCAGGGAGCTGAGTCAGAAGCTTTCTGTTTCTTTTTTTGGCCACACCACATGGCTGGCAGGATCTTAGTTTCTTGAGCAGGGATCAAACCCGTGCCCCTGCAGTGGAAGCACTGCAGTGCAGTGGAGTCCTAACCACGGGACTGCAAGGGAATTTCCAAGATTTTTTTTTTTAAAGAGGCTTTCTAGATAAAAGGGAAACCAGGAGGGACCAACGCTCTCTTAGCAACTCCTGGGAGTGTATTGATTTGGACCTGAGGACTTCAGGAGCGCTAGGCTGCTGAATAGAAGAGTGGCAGGGGCTGAGCAGAGCCTAGGCAGCAGTGGTTGAACAGACTCACGTTGTCTTTGGTGGAGTCCTCCTTGAAATACATCTGGATGCTGTAGGCCACGAAGCAAAGAATAGCGCCAGTCCACAGTAGGAGGGAGAAGCCGCCAAACAGCTGCTTGCAGAATTTGACCCATTCTGGAGTGGTCTTGGGAGGGGTAAGTGTATTGGGTCCATCTCGAGTCAGGATTTCCTGCGCCTTTTCAGGGCTATGGCCCTGTGTGGAGAAGAAATAGGGAGGAAGGGAGAACCATGAGAAGAAAGCAGCTGTCACAAAGGAGAACCTGGCTTCAGAACTCAGGTCTGCCATTTATAGCCCCAGGATAAGTCTAGAGACCAGTAAAGTTCTCCAAGGGTTAGCCTGGAAGTTCTTCCTACGTAAGTGGGATTCTAAAACTTGCATTACAGAAGGATCTTATTTAGCCTCCTTACTCAGGAAGGATTTTTAGTTTATGGGTTGATTCACAAATCTTTTGAACACCTGTCTTGGGACAGGTACAACGGTAGAGTGCTAAAATGAGTGAGACTGAGGCCGGGCCTAATGGAACTCCATCTCCAGTGAGGAGATGCATGTAAACGATTTATAATACAATGTGCCAGGCTAATGGAATGATGAGATACAATGCATATGCTTATAACATACAGACATCCACACTTTGATTCTTTAACTTGGAAATAGAAAAAAACAAACAAGCAACTAGATACATGAGATTGTAGAGCCTCACTCTAGCCTGGTGCATAAACTTGTGTGCTTTTTCCTGAGTGACAATAAGAGTAAAACCGGCTAGAGGATTGTAATAAAAAAAGAAGAAGAAGGAAGCAGCTCTCTTAAATATCCATCAGCCACTCCCCAACCTCCCCTGGAAAAATACAATTTAAATAAAAACAGGACCCGTCCCCTATGCTCATCTCTGGTTACCAGATGGTCACCCTAAGACCCTCCAACGAAGAGATTCTAGCGCTCAGAGGAACTTACGTTTCCAGGGCTTTTGTTTATTTGTGACCATTGTGTTCCAGTAGAAGCAGCAGCAACAGTAAAGTGAAGGCAGCGGTAACACATGGTTTTGCTGGTAAACCAGCAGTTCTCAAAGTGTGGCCTGGGGACCGACAGGGTCCTGAGATGCTTTCTGGGCAGAGTGGATCCACAAAGCCAGGCAATTTTTTTTTTCTTTTGGCCACAAGTAGAGTCCTAACCACTGGACCATGAAGGAATTCTCAAACAATTTTCACAATAACACTGAACTGTTGTCTGTCTTTTCACTCACATTCTCTTGAGTATAGAGTAGAATTTTCCCAAGGCTACAGGGTACGTGGTAGCACAATAGAGTTAATTCTGAAACTATATGGGAATCCAGCAGCCTTCTACTAAAAAGCTAGATGTTAGATTTGCAAAAATGTAAAATATCACTAATTTTTTTGCTTTGAAAAGCAGTTGACATAAAAATATTTGTGCTAACAGATAATAGCTTTACTCTTGTTTACAAACGAATTAGGAAATACTTTTTAATTTTCTTAATTTTGATTTCTAATATGATAAATATAGATGACAGATGTGTGCTGGGCTTAGTCGCTCAGTTGTGTCCAGCTCTTTGCGACCCCGTGGACTGCAGCCTACCAGGCTCCTCTGTCCATGGGATTCTCCTGGAAAGAATACTGGGTTGCTATGCCCTCCTTCAGGGGGTCTTCTTGACCCAGGGATCCAACTCGCGTCTCCTGCGACACCTGAATTGCAGATGTACCCTTTACGGCTGAGCCACCGGGGAAACCTGATAGATGTAACCCACATAAGTCAAAGCTCCTTGGAATCCTTGATAAGAGTGTGAATGGGTCCCCAGGACAAAGGTGTGAGACGTGCTGCCCTAGCCCGTCCTCATTCTTTGCTCTAATCCTGAGCGCTCTTTGGAGTAGTTAGCATTATCATCTTTTTCGGAATGTGTGCCCTTGGCCAGGTGCAGGTTAAGGATAAGAACATTGACGTTCAAGTCAGAGGTTAGAGCTCCAGCTCCGCCTTTGCCCTGGGAGCCTCAGGATTGGGGATGAAGAGCCTCTGCCCCCCTCAGGGAACTCCTCCACTCACCCTGGTCAGGTCCACAGAATACTTGGCGCTCAGTTCATCCAAGGTTAATTTGTGATCGTCCTGAGGAGACAGTAGAGCCACTGAGGGACAGGTGGTGACACATCACTTCCAGGGAGGACGTTTATGGGGAAGAGGGGAGGCCCTGGCCTGTGTGATGAACTCTCAGGGTGAGGGTTAGAGGGTTAGAGGTTAGAGGTTAGAAGGCTGAGGGTTGAGGGAGGTTTTTGGAGGGCAGTTTGTCAGCACCTTCTTCGGGTGTCCTCACCATGACTACTTCCTGCTTCAGCTCCTCCAAATCTTTCTTCTTTTTTTTCCTCTTCATTTTTTTTTTACTCATTTTAGGACTGTGCGTAAGTCTTGGGCTTGGATTCTGCTCATGAGGGGTCACCGTCCCTTTTTTCCCTCCAAGCCCCATGGTTTTCCCTGGATATGGCTGTCCCAGATCACCTGGTGGGAAGAAAGCAACGAGAGTGAGGAGTGTGAGGGGACAGGGGAAGGAGGAAGAAGGGCTCATGGAGGGGACTGCGGGAGGCAGACAGGGAGGGCAGCCGCGGGGACGCCCTGGATGCGGGGAGGAGGCGTGGAGGGATGAGAGGAGCCTGCGGCCCAAGGAGAAGGGATAAGGCGAGGGGGCCGAGGAAATGAAGCGTGGAGGGTGTGATGTGCCTAAGTGCTGAAGATGCTACAGGACCCCGAGCAGGTAGGAAGTGCAGTGGGCTTCAGGGTGTGCTGGAAGCCCCCAGCCCCAGCCGCCGTGGTGCCAAGGCAACGACCAGACCTGTGGTCACAAAGGCCTCTGCAAAGTTCTAACCCAGAATACACAAGGCTTAGTCTCTGGGTTTGGCAACGATTGGAGCAGGTTCTGCCACAGAGACAATTGTAGTCTGAAGGCGAGACTAGAGCAAAGTCCCAGCCTGGTGCTGCCAGCTTCCGGTACCCAGAGGTACCCCAGATAGCTGACTCAAAAAATAAAGCAGGCAGTCTGTATGTGAGTGTGCTTTTGCAGATGCAAACTTCCCACCGGCATTGACTTTGAGCCTTTGGTTACAGGAGATCAGAGAGCAGGTTAGGTCAGACTTTGGACTTTTGAAACAGTCCTGGCTTTGAACCCTGTCTCCTCTGCTCACCAGAGGAGTGTGGCTTTGGTTAAGTTACCTAACCTCTCTGTGCCTCTGTTTCCTCTTCGCTAGAGGGGGATACCATCTACATTGTAAGCTGGCAAGAGTAAGGATTAAAGCGGGGCGCTTCATGTAAAGCACATCTGACACACATAGTGAGTGCTCAACATGTGAAATGAAGTGAAAGTCACCTACTGGTGTCTGACTCTTTGTGGCCCCATGGTCTGTAGCCTGCCAGGATCCTCTGTCCAAGAGATGCTCTAGGCAAGAATACTGGAGTTGCTGGAGTTGCTATTTCCTTCTCCAGGGAATCTTCCCAACCCGGGGATCAAACCCTGGTCTTCTGCATTGCAGGCAGATTCTTTACCCACTGAGCTGCCAGGGAAGCCCTGTGCTCACCATATAGCTTTAATTAAATGTTAAGAGTCTTATCTGTCGCTTAATATACAGCTCTTCTCAGTGAGACCGAAAATACGCTGTCCATGTGAATACCCTGTATTTCCTCATGACATATTTATCTCTTATTCACCTTCATTGACATCTCGGTATGCTGTTTGGTTGTATTAACTTTATATATATATTTACATGGAAAATTATGTTGTGCCTTCCAAAAAACCATCTGAAGTGGCTATATGTTTATATTATTTACACATTTTTCAGTTATGCATGTCACATACATTTTTCCTAAGGTGGGATATTTATTTAATTGCATTTTGGTTTGGCATGCTTTTCAAAAATATGACTGGATCAGAAAACATCCACCTCGGGGCTGATGTAACATTCCTTTAATATTCAGAAATAGAAAATTTCCCTTCCCAGCTGGGACAAATAATAGTTTGTTTCTTTAATAGATTGGTTGAAATTTTCCTTCTCTCCTAAAAGCGTGCAAAATAAAACCTGAAAGTCCCCTTTCCCTCTCCCTAAACTCAGATTCCCCACCGCTGATGTTACTCGTTTTGGCAGTGTGCTGTGTGTCCTTCCAGTCTTTTTCTATATTTATACTAATAGTGTCTATAAGGAGGTGGATTCTCACTTTTTACAGACTCATTCAACTCCCCTTTCATTTATGTGAAGAGTTTATTTAATGGCCACAAGGCATGCCATATTCTGTATTGATGGTGGTCTATTCACTCATTCCCACTACTGATGGATTTATAGGATATTTCCCTTTTAATTTTTTAACTATTAAAGACATTGTTGCAGCAGCAGCCTTATATATAGTGCTTTTAGGCCTTTGAGCTTCAGTTTACATAGAACTGATTCCTGTTCTGACTCATAAGATTCTCTTGTTTAAAATCTTAAAAAATTTCTACCAGATTGCTCTGCAAAAGGGCTTGTCTTACCCATGTTCCACCACCAAGATACAGAAACGTCCACTTCCCACACCTTTGATTACACTGATGACCCTGACCATTTTCATTTTTTTCTATTATAACTGGCAAAATTTGACATCTTACAGTTTTAATTTCCATTTCTTTATTTTCTTACTTTTTCTTATATTTATGGGCCTTCTGGACTTTATTTTCCTTTCTCTGAATTGTCATTATTTGCCGAATTTTCCATTGTTCTTTTCCTTATTAATGTGTTCCAAGGGGTTCCAACCTCTTATCATATACATTACAAATATTTTCTCCCAGTCTCTGTGTTTAACGTAGATCATAAAATCCCAAAGAGCAAGGTTCAAGTTAAAACTGTGAAGTTAATCTATGCATCATCCATGTCACAATAGCACTTAGCCCAGCTTTGCACATAGGAGGTCCCTTCCAGGCAACTTTATTGACAATAAAATCAAGTGAATTTATTTTTGAAAACCCCATTCTGTCCCCACAGATCTTAGCTCAAAAAAGTCTACCTCTTCTGAGAGGCCTTTTCTAATTGCCAAATTCAAAATAGCAGCTCTCACAAGCAGTCCTCAATCCATCACTTGTGGGCTTCACTGCACTTCTTAAACTCTGAAATTATCCTGCCACTTATCCACTGACTTGTTAAGTTTTCTGTTTCTCCATGACAGTGGGGACCTTTCTGGGCTTATTTGGGCTCTATACCCAGCCCCTAGAATAGCACAGAGTGGTTCATCCCCAGACAGTTCCTAAAAATAAGTTGAACAATGAATTTTCAGGTTTTATCCTAATATTATAAGGTTCAATACCCATCATTTGGTCTGTTATGTTTTAAAATCTGTTAGGGTTGATAGGCTAGCGTTACAGTTATCTACTCATTTGCTTCATAATTACTTATTAAAAAAACACTCTGATATTCTTACCTGATCACTCTTCATCACTCTACCTATTTATATACACTACCTACTAGCTACTCTTGCAGCTGAATGTTACAACCAGCATGTCATGTTTTATAAAAATACAATGAGGCTTTTAATTGGTATTATATTGGTTCTTTATAGCAGCTTATTTCTATCTTTACTATATTCTGTCTTCCCAAACAGCAGTCGAGTTTAGCTTTCCGTGCATTTATGTTTTTTTTTTTTTATTATTCTCATTGTGTTTTTAAATTTTCTTTAATAAGCATCTTATGTCACAAATGCTAAATCTTGAGTGCAATTTGTTTTGGTTCTATTATAAATAGAAGCTCTTTTACTGTATTTTCTAATACTTAGAGATAAATTTGATTTTTAAAAAACCGATGTCTTGTACTTATAGTTTTGAAATCATTGCTTATAGGACTTTTTGTTGTTGCTGTAGCTTTCTTTTGGTTGAATTCCTTAGATACTTTTAGGTATTTAACCATATTTGTTACCAAAAAAATAATGTTTTTATTTCTTTCAGCTTGTCCCTTTATTTAGACCATATAAATACAAACTTCTCATCCAAGATTTCAAATGTTGCTGCTATTGCTTTTGTTATAGTTGTTATTATTATAGTTTTCTAGACTCATACATCCTTCCCCACTTCTCTGAACATAATTAGGTTTTCCTTAATGCTTTTTTCCTTGAACATCTTAATCAGCAATAAATATTAAATTTTACTGATAACCTTCTAACATCTTTTGAAATAATTATTTAATCATTTTTCTAGTGAATGTTAGTGGTTAGTTTCTGTATAATATATTGTCCTTGAATTCTACTATTTGATGATACATTAACAAATATATATATTTGTTTATTTTATTAAATTCTATCAAAACTGTATTTGTTTCATAAAATAGGCAGAGCAATATAAAAGTTTTTTCTATCTTCTAGTACAGTTGAAATAATATAAGGGTGTTCTTTGAGTTCTAATTGTTGGCAGTTTTATCTGCTCCTCAGTGCTCTGAGCAGGCTGATGGTTGAAAGCTTACAGACATAGGGCCCATGGACAGTACAGCATTCGGTTGTTTTTAATGCTACCCAGGGCCAAAGATCTGAGAAAATGTTTTGAGTATCTCTTATTTCCTACTTCCCCCATTCTTTAATCCCTAAAATAAATGTGGGATCAGGGATCAGAGACACAGTTGACCCACGGCTTCACCTAATGGAGTGCCCCAGAGGTGTGGGGGAGGGGCTGTGCTCAAAATCTAGAAAGGATATTCCGTGGAACCAGCACCAAATTATCTAACCATTTGCCCTATGTCGTGTTGCATTCTTAGCATTATGGGTATTTAGCTTGTTGTCTGTCTCTGATGAATCTTGATATTTACTATTCTGCAGGGAAAAAGGAAAAGGCATGGAAAACCTGTCTGCCTGGGTCAGAGGTTGGCCTTAATTTTACACTACATCCCATAGTAAGAGTCTCTCATCTTCTCAGTAATGGCCTCTAAGATGGTTGACTCTTAACCCCCTACCCCATCATTAAGGTCATGCCCTCTCCCCTTCTCGGGTTCTAATCACTTGGATCTGCCCAGCCTTGACTGGTCAGATGTTCACTGTCCACACATTCCTGGCTCCCTTCGTAGCTTCCCCAGCTCATTAAACCACTGCGCTCATCAGGCTGCCTCCACCCCCACAGGTTTTCTGTCCACACCACTGCCAATGAGTATGGGTGGCATGCTGGTTAAGGGAGCTGGTCTCGGGTTTGAATCCTGATTCAGATGCTTACCATCTTTGAGACTGAGTACATAATTTTGCCTTTCCAAGCCCTAATTTTCTCATCTGAAAATTAAAGAAAACAATAGTCTCCATCTCACTGGATTAAGAGGATTTTTTTCATCATCCAACCAATATTTATTAATTGCCCAATACATGTCAGGCATCATTTTTTTAGGTGATAAATTAAGGTGGTGAAGAGAAAAGTACTTTTGTGTACATGGAAATAATTCTGGAGGAGTCAGGCAAACATTTTTGCTTTTGTATAAGCAAAAAACTTTTGTATAAGCAGAAAACTATATGTGTGTGTGTGTGAATTATATATTTTTATACACTACCTATATCCACCTATCTATGTAAATTTGAGGTAGATAGTGTTCGTGAATGAAAACAGAGAGAATGGGGAAAGAGGTGCCAAAAGTGTTAATTTATTTGCTGTGGTCTGTGAGGACCTTGTGAAGAGGTACTGTTTAAGGGGCAATCTGTAGAGAGTGAGGCAGCCAGTCATGTGAAGAACTAGAGAAAACGATTCCTGGCAGAGGGACCATCAAAAATAAAGGCCCTGAGGCGGGATTAAATGAGACTATACAACTAAAAGTGTGACATACTTACAGAGAAGCTGCAGGTAATTCTCCTCCAAGTTCTGTCACAATAATCACCATCACCACCACTGCTAACGCTGTAATAAGGGGGCCGAGCGCTGATGCCTGACCGGCATCCCAAGATCCTGGCACAGGGCTGGAAGTTTGCGGTCTTCCTCTCTCCTGTTGTCACGGACTCCTGGGAAAACGCACACCTGCCCGTCCACCCCTCCATCCCCAGCACAGAAGCATCCCTCCTTACCGCCCTTCACACCCTGTCCGAGAAGATTTCTGATGTCTGCTGCTGCGGCTTAGTCACTCAGTTGTGTCTGACTATTTGTGACCCCATGGACTGTAGCCCACTAGACTCCTCTGACCATGGGATTCTCCAGGCAAGAATACTGAAGTGGGTTGCCATTTCCTCCTCCAGCAGATTTTCCTGACTCTGTGTCTCCTGCACCGTTGGGGAGATTCTTTACCACTGGGCCACCTGGGAAGCCTCCAATGTCCGCTGCTTAGATGAATTTCAAGGATTGCATCTACTTCTCCCTCCATTCTTTCCCCCTCCATCTAGAACAGTATAGGCTGTTCACTGGTGTTGACCATCAGGGTCCTTCAGCCCACCATCTCCTCCCTGCCATCCTGACCCTGCTGCTCATATTAAGAGTGGCTTGCTTGTGGTCTGACATGGAAAAAGCAGACGTGGCCCTCAGGGTTCGGGCCTATCGATTCATGGACTCTTTCTTGTCCTAGAAAAGCCTTGATGGTTCTTGGGGTGGGCTAAGCTGTGAGGAAGGACGGCCCCACTATATTCTCTTCTGGATCGTTTTGCAGCCTAACTTCTTCCTTTCTCTCTTGCTCCACTGACATCATCTGTTCCCAGGTTGCTTCCCTCTGATCCTTACCTCCTGCCCTCCCTGCTGCCTCCTCTACAAGCCAAATCTTGCCACAGCACACACTTCAACACCACAGTTTGGGAGGGAGGCAAGTGGTAAGTATAAAAATCAGACTTGTGGAAGGGACTTCTTTCATAAAGAAATGCAACTTTATTGTTTTCAAGTACATACATAGTGCCTCAAACTAATGTCTTATGAAAGGTCACCAAGTAAAGGTCTTGCAGATGTTTCTTTAACAAACACAGCAGATGATAATTAGCCCATGCATTCACTATTGCTAAATGGATATTCCTAAAGTGTCCAAAGAGTATTATTTTAGGAGACTACATGTGCCACCCCTAGCAATATTGTTTATGCTCTTAATTTGCTAAACAAATGCCATTCTATTGATTGTGCAAGATAAACCTTTGTCCATGGTCAATAAATCTCAAATCCATCAGGCCCAAATTAATATGGTTTCCCGTTTGGTTTTCTAAGCCCCAGGCAATGACTCGTTATTTCAAGGTACTTCGGATAAACTAAAATTCCAGTGTAATGAAGTAATAGCCCTTGGGAGGTTGTTTATGGGCCTGGTGTTTATCTTCTGTGCTTCCTTCCTTTCTGCCTTAGGTCTTCCATTTTCTTTAGGCGTCTCTCTCACAGTCTTGGTTCACCTAGGTGTCTCTCTACAGGATATTCCCAATGCCTTCTAATCTAAGCCAGGTTTAGCGAATGGGCAGCGCTGCCAACAGCACAGAGGGGAGGTGGGAGGAGGTTGAGGAGGAAAAGCATCTTCCTGTAGGGACCTGAAGCCAGCTCCCTGTCTCAAGGGAGAGTGGGCACAGTGATCACAGCGTGAAGGGCATTTGCCTGGGCGGAACAGCCCTGCCATCTGAGAGACCAAGGCAGGACTCCTAACGCTTTCTCTCTCTTGTCCAGAGGTTCTGACCACGTCCATGACCTAAGCTCATTCAGTGTGTCCTTGGAAGACAGGACGTTTCTGGAAACTTCTGCACCCCCATTCCAGCTCATGGCCTGGGACCTTCTTTTCCAGGGGTGGTGCAGGTTCATCCGGGTGGCATGACGGGGAGGTGGGGAGGGGCAGGAAGTGCGCTGGCAGCGCCCCCTCTCAGCCCCGCATGGAGCTTCTGAGGCCTTGGCATTCTAAAGGCCAGGGTATGACCAAGGATGCTGACAGAGAGAGCTGGAGTTTCCGTGACACCCCGGCCTTGGGGACCAGCAGACCACAGAGCAAGTGTCTGTGGGGACCGCCACAGGCACCGTGAGTGTGCAGCCTAGTGACGCTCCCCAGGTCGCTTCCTGGCCCTGCCTCTGCCGCCCCTCTGTGACCCTGGAATTTGGTCTGCTGGCGGGGTACTCTAAAGGGCAGGACTCAGAGCTGGGGCCCAGACGTCTGTGTCAGATGTCCTCTCATTGACCTCTCTCCTTTCCTGCCCACCTCCTCCACCATACCCGACCCTCCCACCTGTCCGAGCAGCTCTCCTCTAGCGTTTCCTAAATGGCCTTGACTGGCAGACAGGCCAGCGTCTCCAACCTGTTCCCTTTCTGGCCTCAGGTCCTAGCACTCACCAGGTGGTTTCCAGGTCTGAAGGGGAAGCAGGGGTCAGAGTTGAGCGGGAAGCAAATGAGGGGTAAAGGTCAGAAGTGGGGTGAGGCTGGGGAGATAAAGGGACCTTGGTGATCGGAGACAGCTCCCCTCCTCCTGGTTTAGACAGACCCCTGCCTTTTGGTGTTGATCTGTTCTAGTGGGAGGTGGGGGTGAAGGAGCAGGGACTGCGGAGGGCTGGGGTACCCCTCAGTTCCTTGGATAAGACAGACAGCACGTGGAATGGAGCAGGATCTGGGGAGGGGATCCTGACATGTAGTGTCTAAGCTGACTGCTCTTAGTTAGGCCTCTGGGGCAATCACCCCAAGCTAAGTTACCCTCTCCCCCAACTTGGCCTGCTGAGTTGCCTCATTCTCTCGCCCTCCCCCCAAAACACCCCAGTGTTTTCCACCCCTACCCAATGCCATCCTGGTGACACCTCCAGGGCCCCCCATCTTCTCTGTGCCTGCTTCTTTTTTCCAATGGGCTCAGTAGTAGGTCTCCTTCTCCACCCAGCCTGTTAGAGAGATGAGGGGTGGGGGCTGCAGCATGAGCTTAAAAACAGGCTCCTAGCACAGGGGACGGTGGGCCCAGACTGGGACAGGGGTGAAAACAGAAATGCCAACAGGGACTGTTTAAGTAATAAAAGAGTTGCTTAAGGGCAGCCGTCCATGGCTGCTGTGCAGAAATGGGGCCTGGGGTCAACAGCACCTGTGATTTTTCAGGAGAAGTCAGAAATTCAGATTTTATGTGAAAGCCCCTATGTTTTGGATATTAGGCCAGTTGAAAAATAAACAAACAAAAAAACACCCGCACCATATAGGGCAGCCAAACCAAACAATATCCACGGACCATATTTGGCTTGTAGGCCATCTGTTTTCGACCTCCAGTAAGTGACCAAAAGTGCGTGTTGGGGGAAAAAAAAACACTTGCTTGATGATGGGACTTGGGAGGCCTGCGCTGCAGTGCCAGTTCTGCTGCTCCTCCCTTTTGGACCCTGAATGAATCAATTCACCTCTGCCCCTCTCTTTGTCTGTAAAATGTGGAGGTGGGACTAGATGACCTCGGAGGGCCCTTCTAGTTCCGATGTTCTGTGATTCCTGGCGGAAGGTGGAGGACCTCAGAGACCAGCTGTGTGTTAGGTGGGACCGGAATCTGAGGGGAAGAGGTTGCGGAGCCACGGCTCCAAGGGCCAGGGAGCCCAGGATGGAGGACCCGGAGGGAAAGGCGCAAGGATCCGTAATAGGCATGGAGTCAGCGTTCGGAGCCCTGAAGGGGTAGGGAGCCGGCAGTTGGGGGGGGCTGCACTTTGGGGGGGCCGGGGTGAGGCACAGGGGTGCTTACCACCGGGATATCGCCGCAGGATCAGCTTCCGGACCTCATCGTAGATGAAGATAAGGAGACTATAGGGGAAGGCGCAGAACCACCAAGTGACCCTGAAAGAAACAGGAGTGTCAGGAGCATCAGAAGTTGCTTCCAAGGGTCCAGAACTTGGCTCCTAGCAGGGGGCCCTTCCGAGGGTTCACTCACTTGAGCGGGTACATTCGGAGAGCCACACCCATGCCCGGGCAGTAAGACAGAAAGGCGGCCAGTGCGGTCTCCTCCAGGAGCCCAAAAATCAGAATCTTGTTCCTGGAAAGGCAAAGAAATGAGGGTAAATAGGATTTGAGGGGAGGGCGAGAAGGGACGGGGAGCGGGTGGGGGGTGGAGCAGAGATCCAGGGTGACCCCTGGTGGTGGAAGGGAGAGAGGCGGGAAGAAATGCCAAGGAAAGGCTACAAACGATGTCTTCCCATGCCTGCTTCAAACGCCCTCTTCTCATGCTAAATGTAACCAAAGAGAGATTGTACTTTTTCTTCTTACTGGTTTCACCACCTATTGTTGTCTATAACACATACGTTCCTTCACTGAAGAAATGTTTCCTATGTGTTGGGTGATACCCAGCCTACACAGCCCTGGGCTGGAGAAGCTTCCTTCTGGAGAATGGGGGCCTGCCCTCGGGCATCTTATAATCTTGTTAGTGCTCCAGGCACCTGGCCTTTGAAAGTGTCATCTCCCCAGCAAGATGCTTTGGAAACTCCTTCAGTTCAGGACCCATGGATGTCTAAGAAGATTCTCAGTGTCTTCTGCAGCCCCTGGTAGCTGCTGGCCGTAGATGCTCGATAAAGAATGGCTATGTTCCCTGCTTGCTGTGCCCTGCGCAGTAAGGACTCTCTGCTCCTTGCTCTCTTCTCCCTGCCTTGTCCCCATTAGCGATTTTACCTCCGTGGAATCTTTTTCTCTTGTGCTACCTTTCTTTATCTAACAAACATTTCCCCTTCTTCTCCCTAGGATCTTAATGCTATTAACTTCACCAGAGTTTTGGCATCTTTTTTTTTTTCTTCTTAAAGTAAGAAATTGTGACAAAACTCACGGGAATTGTGCCCACTGTTTGCAGTAGTAGAAAAGAAAGAAAATGGGAATGATACCTTCAGCACTGATCACCATCCAGGCGGGAATTGCAGAGGAAATCCCTGAGTGCCCCCCAGATTCCAGGCTCTGTGACGGGTGAGCCACCCAGTGTAACAGCTGGGGGCTCAGCCATTCCCAGCTGGGTGACCTCAGGCATGTCAGAGCATGGATGTGAATCACCTAGCACAGTGATTGGCACCTGTCACTCACACTAGTAGAAGGCCCTGAACTTGACTCCGAGTAACTCTCTGCCCTGCAAGGATACCACCACCATCACCAGGCAAGTGCCATAAACTGGAGCCACCTGCCAAGTGGAGAGGCGCACAGGAGATCCTGTATTTAGGGCTGGCCCAAGGGTGAGGATGGGTGAGGATTAGCCTGCAAGATGGAAGGAATGGAGAGAAGAGGTATGGGAAGATGAAAAGGAAGATGGAAGACCATAGTGAAGGAGATTTTAGAAGCAAATTGAAATAAAATAAAAAAAAAAAAAAGCAAATTGAAACTCATCAGAAATAGTCATAGCCCTCCTTTCTCTTCTCTCATCTATTTCCAACAATGCTACGGATATACAGCTGGGCAACTGCAGTCTGAGACTCCAGCAGATCTGGGCCTGTGTGGGTGGGTGAGTGCACCCCGGGTGTGCTCTGCCCGGTGGGCGGGGCTTGTGGGCGGGGCCAGTGGGTGGTGGGCGGCGCTCACTTCATGCCCTGCTGGAAGACTGAGTTGCGGCGGGTCTTGCAGATGATGAGGTCAGCCCATTGCACGACCACAATGCTGGCAAAGAAGGCCGTGTGGCACGTGAACTCCACCACCTTCCGCTGTTCATAGGTCTGGGGGAGGGCAGGCAGAGAGAGCGGTGAGAGAGTGAGAGGAAAGAGGAGGGCCAGAGTTCATTGTGCTCCAGGGCAGATGTTAAACCCTGGGCACCTACACCACCCTTAGCCTCCAATCCCACTGGCCGCGACTGACCACTCCTGCCAGGCGTTCAGCCTCACCCTTATACGCATGCATCTGCACTTACACAGCCCACTCACCCACTCCTGTCCGTAGCTGTCCTCCAGGTCATTCATGGACCGGTCATCCCAGTCCAGGCGGATTCCCAGAAGCCGTGAAGGCAGAAAACCATTTTCTGCCAGGATCACGAAGTAGGTGAAGAAGCCACCCAGGGCTTGGATCATCCCTGTGAGCGGGCAAAGGACAAAGGGCAGGGCCTGGATCAGAGCAGGTAACAGGGTGGAGCCAGCCCCTGTGGGCCAGAGATGGACATCCCTGACCCTTGGGAGGTGGCCCCTGTTCTGGAATTTTGCAGGGGGATCATCCCTTCAAAAGCCAGGAAAGGCATCCTCTTGGGGTTCCCTCCTGAACCCGGGGTCTGGCCGCACCGATCTGTCCATAGGCCATGCTGATGAGCCTCTCGTTCACCAGCTTGTCCGTCTGCGGGTTTCTCGGCTGCCGCTTCATGATGTCACTCTCAGCTGCCTCGTAGGCCAAGGAGATGGCAGGGACCTGTGCGAGGGGGCCGTGGAGGGTGGGGGGCATTTGAAGGGAGAGGGTGGGAGCAGAGGATGACCAGCAGTGAAGAATCTTTGACACAATTCAAACACTTAACTAAGTTCCCCAAACCCTCCCCCCGCAGGCCTGTGCTCGTCTTCTCTGCTCACAGCCTGCTCGGGTGCCCCTGCTGCGCCTCTTCCTCCCTCTGCTGCCTATCTCTACCCACTGCACCCCCACGACCTCCTTCAACCCCTGGCCTCACCATGTCAGTGCCCAGGTCAATGCAGAGGATGGTCACGGTGCCCAGAGGCAGGGGGATGTTGGCGATGATGAACAGCAGGAAAGGGGTGATCTCAGGGATGTTGCTGGTCAGGGTGTAGGCGATGGATTTCTTCAGGTTGTCAAAGATCAGGCGGCCTGTGGGGAGGTCCTGAGGGCATCAGGGAGACCGGAGGGACCCTCCTCACCCCTGGCTCCTGAAAGCATGGCTGCCTGTCTTCCCAGTAGGGGGAGATTTTGTATTGGAGCTAAATCAGAAGGTGGATGCCCGACACCCTGAGTTGAGTGTGTAATTGAGGTAAACGGCAGGGAAGCAGCTGTGCCAGCTCGGACATCCGGGGAGCCACCCCAGCCTCTGCAGTCCCTCACCCTCCTCCACGCCGGTGACGATGGAGGCAAAGTTGTCATCCAGCAGGATCATGTCGGCGGCCTGCTTAGACACGTCGGAGCCGGCGATGCCCATGGCGATGCCGATGTCCGCCTTCTTCAGCGCCGGGGAGTCGTTCACCCCATCCCCCGTCACCGCCACAATGGCTCCCTGCGGAGAGGGTACAGCCAGAGCTGGGGGTGCAGCCCCTCACACCCCCGGCCCTGGCCCTGCCCCTTCCCCCCACGCTCACCTGCCTCTGGCAGCCCTCCACGATGATGAGCTTCTGCTGAGGAGACGTCCGGGCAAAGACGATCTCTGTGTGATTCTTGAGGATCTCGTCCAGCTGCTCCGACGTCATGTCCTTCAGGTCAGAGCCGTGCACCACACACGCCTTGGCTTCTCTGGAGGCAGGGGCAGAGCCAACTGATGCCCTGGAGCCGGGCACCCCTGCCCCTCCTCATGCTGCAGGGACTCCCCATCAGCTTCAGTCCTCCTCTCCTCCTAGAGCTCAATGCCCTGCCTTTCCCACTTCTCTCTTAGAGGGGGTGACGCGCAGTCCTCCCCGTGTGGCGTCATCATGGTCATCGGCACAGCGTGTGAGGCCAGGCACTAGTTCTTTTAACCGTATCTCACTCCCAGAGCATCCTGGCAGCGTAGAGACTACCCTCATCTTGTAGTTGAGGCAACGGAGGCTCAGGAAGGGAAAGTGATGTCTTCAAGGTTACACAGCACAACCTGGCCACCCACCCAGGACCGGGGAACCAGAGGTTAGGACCAGATAGCCCGGGATGCTCGAGCGTCCTGTGGGAGAGGCTGAGTTGATGGCGAGGGGCCCTGCAGAGCCTCACCTGGGGTTGACTTGGCTAACAGGAATGTTGAGCCGGGCGGCAATGTCCTCCACTGTCTCGTTGCCCTCTGAGATGATGCCCACGCCTTTGGCAATGGCCTTGGCTGTGATGGGGTGGTCACCGGTCACCATGATCACCTGGCAGGAAGAAGAAAAGAAAAAAGGAAAGCAGCATTAAGGTTTTTTTCCTCCTTTTATTCCTTCCCCAAAGACTTCCAACTAGATGGTGGGACTGGAAGTGGGACCAGTGGATAGTGGATAGTGGGACTGGATAGTGGGACCAAAATGACTGAATGGTGTGTGTTTGGGAGGGAAGAGGAGAGGGAGAGATGTTAGGTTGTGTTCAGAAGATACAGAGAAAGTTTGCCTAAATGGAGGAAAGCCTCTCTGATAGAGTCACGAGTTAATGAGGGTCCCCTGGAAGAGGAGCCTCTGGGATTGTTTAGGAGTTTGGATTTCATGGGATCGAGGTTGTCAGAGTTGGAAAGACTCTTAACAGCTCCTTCATTTCACTGATGAGGAAATAAAGGCTTCGGCTGTTTGTTTTAGCCCCTTTGGTTGCAGCCCCGTCATTGCTGCAAGTCCCAGGAGCCAGGATGGACATGGCTTTCTTAGTGCTCAATGTGAGGGCTGCTGGCATCCTGACTGGACTGGGCAGGGATGGGAGGGGACACCGCCTCTGTCCCTCCGTCTGCCTTTCATCTCATGCTCTTCTGCCTCTGCCATCCCTTCCTTCACCATGGGGTTCCCTGCCTCAACCACGACGATGTTCACTGCTGCTGCTGGAGAATGGATGGAGCTGGGTGAGGTGGGTGGTTAGCATCTGAGAGGCTGGATAAGAGGCTTTTATAAGCGCCAGGAGATCAGAGCTGGCTTAGGACAGCATTTGCATGTGGGGGTTTTGGGGGTGAAACCCACAGATCTGAGAAGGAAGCTTCTTCAGGCCCCACTGCCTTCTCTTCCACCCCCAAAGGCCATACGGGCCTCCCAACTGAAACACACAAGCGTCTTTGCAGTCCTCATCCTTCTTTGCCCCCTGAGGGGTTTGGCGCTGTCCACCACCCTCTCCTGGAAGCCCTGTCCTCCCTTGGTAGGCATATTCCTGCTTTCCCAGAAACATCTCCCCTGGGCATCTTACAGACCCTTCCCATGTCAGGGCAAATAGAACTAGTTATCTATTGCCACCACCCTCACTGAACCTGCCTCTCTGCTCCCCACCTAAGATTCTGTCCCTCTGTTCACCCAGTCCCCCTGTCTTTTGGATCTCCCTTGCCTCTGGATTTGAGTTTGCTCACCAAGTTCTCAAAGTATCTCTCAGGTCATTTCCTTGCCTGTGCTATTGTGTTAACTTCTTACACTGTCTCCCTGACTGAGTTAACTCTCCTCCAAGTGCAGCCCCTGCTCCATCTAGGTCTAGCTTCCTAAGAGCTAGCTCTGTCCTGTGATACCTGTGACTCGCAGTGGCTCGCGGGGTAAAGCCCAAGACTGGCATTTAAGCAAAGTCCTTCCAGCTGGTCCTGGCCCTGGCTCCGGTCTCCATCCCAGCCGCTCCTCGGCCATCTCCTAGTGCCCCCCCCACAACGTGCCCTGAACAGTCCAACCACGGCAGGGTACATGCTGTTCCCTGCTCCTACCTTCCGCTCCCCCCCTCCTTTCAAAATGCTCTTCACCCTTCGAAGACCAGATCAAGTATCATGCCCTCTGTAAAACTGTCCAGTGCTCCAAGGTGGACTTAACTGCTCGCTGCTGCTCTGAGTTTCCCAGACATGCTTTCCCTAGGCCTGGCGACAGTTCTGATCATGGCAACAGGCTGCCTGGTGACAAGCGGAGCAGGGGCTTTCCGGATGAGCTGGCTAGGCTTCCTCTAGCCAATCTCCCTCTTAACAGCAGTTTTATTTTGGGAAAGCTACTTACCGCTCTGAGTCTTAGCTTGTTTTATTTTTAAATGGGAGCAGTGATGCCTACCTTACAGACAAACAGTGGTGGCAGGGTTCAGAAATCACATATAAGTACATACATACACACAAGCGCTTGAGTGTATTGGTTAAAAAATAGCAGATGCCTTGGCTCAAATCCCAGCGCTACCACTTACTAACTCTGAGGCCTTGGGCATGTTACTTTAAGCCTCAGTTTCCCTTCTGTAAAAAAAGGGAAAATCGTAGTGCCTACTTATAGGGTTGTAGTGAAGATCAAATGAGATCATACAGATTTGGTGCTTAGAATACTGCCTGGTGCATATTCTGGTGGTGGTTGCTATTTAGTTGCTCAGTTGTGTTCAACTGTGACCCCATGGACTGCAGCCCGCCAGGCTCCTCTGTCCATGGGTTTCTCCAGGCAAGAATCCTGGAGTGGTCTGCACTTCCTACTCCGGGGATCTTCCCGACCCAAGGGTCAAACCTACGTCTCTTGAGTCTCCTGCATTGGCAGGCAGATTCTTTACCACTGGCGCCAATATAAAGCCTCACAAAACAATGGGCTCTTTTTATTATTAGAGTATCTGACCCTTAGCAGGTGCTCAAAGACCCTAGCTGTTGAAATTGTTCTGTGATTAATTTCAAGGCATCTTTCCCCCAGAGGGATCATGAGCTCTGGAGGCCAGGCACTGTATTTTATTTGCTTTTGTATCCCCAGTGCCTGGTTCAGCCTTCAATAGACAGACTGAGTTGAACTGATTTGGGAGTAGGTGAGATGTTGAAAAAGGAGGAACAAATGATGGCCTCAGAACTGGCACCGGCACAGGCTAAGAGTGGTAAAGAGCTGTATCTTGGAAACAAGAAAGTAACTACGATGGAAGGAACTTTTGTTTGTTGAACACCAGCACCTTGAACAGAGCCTGGTACAGACTTGGCAAACAATAAATACTTGTTAAATGCAGCACGTGTGTAGCACAGAAGAGGGAGTGGTTGTTGAGAGGCCTAATCTCATCCCAAGCAGCTAGAGAGAGGGAGCGGGCAGTGACTGGGAAGGGGAAACAACCAGATCTCCAGCAGGGGTGCTTGACCAGCTTGAAATCAGAGTGGAAGGAGCTGTGCCCCGGCGAGAGAGAGGATGGGCGTGGGAGACTGCTTACTCTGAGCAGAAGGACCGAGTGGGAGTCTGAGGCAGGGCTGAGACTCCCCTTGCGATGGACAACTTCTCCTCCTGCTCAGTGGGAAGGAGGCCACCAGTGGTTGGGTCTCCCCAGGGCAGCAGCCCCCATGTCCCCTGGACCTTTGGTGTTTGGGAGGAGGGACGAAGCGAGGCCGGTACCTTGATGCCTGCACTCCGGCACTTGCCCACAGCGTCGGGCACGGCAGCCCGTGGAGGGTCAATCATGGACATGAGCCCCACGAAGCAGAGCTTCTCCGTGGGAAAGTTCAGCTCGTCCGTGTCAAATTTGAAGCCCCGAGGAAACTTTCCAGAGGGCAGATTCAGTTGACAGAAGCCTGAAGAGGGCAGATGGGAGGAGTGAGAGCAGGTTGGTGGTCGCCTGGGTGTCCCCCTGCACCTCTCATCTCAGAGAGGCTTTTCTGAGCCCTGCTCCCTGCTTCTGTCCCCTCACCCAAGACGCGCTCCCCAAGTCCCCCCAGCTCCAGGTAGGCATTCTGGAAGGCATCTTGCATCTCCTTGTCCAGAGGGATCTCCTTGCCCTGCACC
The DNA here is from genome assembly GCF_033118175.1 of Dama dama. Classification (NCBI taxonomy): domain Eukaryota; kingdom Metazoa; phylum Chordata; class Mammalia; order Artiodactyla; family Cervidae; genus Dama; species Dama dama. The sequence continues at coordinate 11,180,858 of NC_083700.1, forward strand.
AAGATGGAGGAGCAGCGGTCCAGGATGCGCTCAGGGGCCCCCTTCATCACCAGCACGTGGCTCTGGGGGCTGTCTTCTCGCTCGTGGATGGACAGCTGGAGAGAGGACAGGTAGTTACAGACGGGGCCAGACTTGTCTCAGAAGCTCCAGGGCCCAGCATGGGGCCTGGGACAGAGCAGAGGGTGGTAAAATCCCCTTAATAAAATAACCCCTGAGCCATTGACCACTCTCAACATGGGGAGAGTCTCTCTGTGTGGATGGGTGTTTGGACCTCATAGTCATAACCCTGTAACCTGAGGGTCACTTTCCCATAGGAGATTTATTCACTCAACAGATATTTACTCTGATCACTTAGGACAGGCCCTGGGCTAGGGGCGAGGTGGCTCTGTCATCAGCATGCCCCGTCACCATACTGGGTTCAGGGGGCTTTACCCACATGGCTTTTTAAATTTTATCTATTTATTGGCTGCACTGGGCCTTCGTTGGTCCATGAGCTCTTTCTCCAGTTGCGGTGAGCAGGGTCTGTTCTCTAGTTGCGATGTGTGGGCTCTCATTGCCGGGGCTTCTCTTGTGGAGCATGGGCTCTAACGCACACGGGCTTCAATAGTTTGCAACTCTTGGGCCTTAGAGGGCGGGCTCAGTAGTTGTAGGGCCTGGGCTTAGTTGCCTTGAGGCAAGTGGGATCTTCCCAGACCGGGGATTGAACCCGTGTCCCCTCAATTGGCAGGCAGATTTTTAACCACTGGATCACCAAGAACACCCCATCCCTATGGTTCTGAGGCTGCTGTCCTGGCATTTAACAGAGAGGGGCAGGCTGGGGGACACCCTAAGGATATTTCCAAAGTATGATTCAACTGATTGGAATGGAAGGGTTGGGGGACTGGAGCCAGAGGATGTGGAAGAGAGTTCAGAGGGTGGCAGCTCATAGTAAAGAAATGAAAGTTTGGGAGCTGGGGACAGGAGGTGGTTGCAACCAGACGTCTGGTCACCTATGTTGCCGGGGGGATGAGGCAGGGGTGAGAGGGGGTGATGCTCAGATGGCCCCTCTCTGCCTGCGGATTCCCCCTTGACTTTGCCCCTCACTTCCATCCCTTCCTCTCCCCCTGAGCTGGCATCCAAACCCCACCTGGTACTTATTGGTTGAGTTGAAAGGGATCTCCGCCACCTTAGGGTTTCTATCCCTCATTTTCCTCACGGAGCCGCAGGACAGCTCAATGCACTTGAGGAGAGCTGACTCGGAGGCATCACCTGCTGTGTCCCGCTGCCAACGAGGAAAATTCAGTGTCACAGTGGAGGACCAAGCCCGCCATCCTCTGGGCAGCCACAGGGTGTGAAAGGGGAAGCTTTGTGTCAGGAAAGGGGGTAGACTGTGGGGACCCCCCACCTTACCTTAGACACAGAGATGTTTTCCTGCCCTGCCTTGAACACAGCACGGTTGCAGAGACCAGCAATCCGGGATAGGGCGGTCCACGTCGGGGATCGTTTGTCAAAAGTGGCCCCTGGGAGGAAAGGAGGGAGAAGAAGGAGGCTGGCTCCCCTTAGAGCCCTTATCTCATCCCACCCACCCTGTCAGCCAACCCCGGTGCTCTGAACATTTCCCCCGCTCCGGGTAGAGCGCCCAGTCACCAGACTGATCTTCCGTGGTGTCGGCCTCATGGATCTGATTGTCGAACCACATGTGGGCGACGGTCATGCGGTTCTGGGTGAGGGTGCCCGTCTTGTCAGAGCAGATGGTGGAGGTGGAGCCCAGGGTCTCCACCGCCTCCAGGTTCTTCACCAGGCAGTTCTTCCGAGCCATGCGCTTGGCTGTCAGGGTCAGACACACCTGGCAGAGAGAGTGGGCAGTAAAAAGGGCTCCACCTGGAGCTGGAGATGACCTTATTCTTACCCCAGACCATGGCTCTGTCCCGCCTCTCTTGATCCTACTCCATGAACATCGAGAGGGACCTAGGTGTAAGTTGTGAACGTGTTCCACTTTAGACGTGTTGAGCTGAGATCATGAGTGTGTATTTAGGTGAAATGTCCAGTAAGGAGTTGCAGATACTTGGCCAGAGCAGGGTGTAGGTGGGTGCATGTCATCAACATGGAACAGGCACCAGGAGCTGGGAGGAGAAGCGCTCACTGGGTACGTTAGGAGAACAGAGCACTGAGGCCTGATGACCAGCGGGGGCGGGGAGGAGGAGGAGACACTGGGGGGAACAGGGGAGAGAGAGCCAGGGTGGCACCCTGCCGCAGCCGTCCGCGAAGGAGAGGATGCTGGGAAGGTGGGCAGCAGGGTCCGTTTCAGCAGCAGAGTGAAGGATGGGAGCTGAGGAAAGGTCATTAGATTTGCTAGTCAGTCACTGGTGACCTTTGAGAGAGGCTTGACAGGAGGGCTGGCCAGGACGAGCTCCAGATGGCCGTGGAGAGATGACTAATACGAGGACTGTGAGGAAAGGTGACTTGCAAGAGCTCTGGGAGAGAAACTGAGCACTAAGATGCAGTCCAGCCTGAGACTTTTCTTCCTCAAACTCTGAGCCAGGTACCAAAGTGGACTTTTTCAGACTCACATTCTAAGCCATGGAGTAATGAGAAATCGAATGTGTGATTTTAGGGGCTGGAAGTGAAAAAACTGCAGGAAAGCTATACGCCTCTCTTGCTTTTGAAGCAGGGGATCAGAGCCCTCCCCAGGTAGCCCCTCAGCCTGACCCACTCACGGTGACAGTGGCCAGCAGGCCCTCGGGCACATTGGCCACAATGATGCCGATAAGGAAGATGACCGCCTCCAGCCAGCTGTAGCCCAGGATGAGAGACAGCACGAAGAAGGAGACCCCCAGGAACACGGCCACCCCTGTGATCAGCTGGATGAAGTGCTCAATCTCCATGGCGATGGGCGTCCGCCCGACCTCCAGGCCGGAGGCCAGAGTGGCTATACGGCCCATCACCGTCCGGTCACCTGTGGCGATCACGATGCCCCTGGCAGTGCCTGCAACACAGGAAAGGACACCAGGTCAGTACCCTGGGGATCCTAGGAACCAAAGTCCCTTCCTGCTTCCTGGGAGAGGAACACCAGCACAGCATGCGTGAGCCAAGGACTCCCGTCCTGGAGGGTGCCTCCTGAGACGACCTCCCTTGGCTTCCTCTCCCAGGACAGAGGGCCAATCCCAGAACTCGGTGCAACAGCCCATTATTCTCTCCTATACTTGGACCTGGGGTGGGGGCAGGGGAGCGAATCCTTGCAAATAAACGCAAAGTTCACATGGAGGAGATTCAGTGAATGAAATAAAGTATTGCCTGTGGTTATTTCAGTAAAATCAATCTCAACTCTTAGATCCTGTGTGTTCTCAGTCGTGTCTGACTCTTTGTGACCCCATGGACTGTTGCCTGCCAGGCTTCTCTGTCCATGGGATCTCCCAGGAAAGAATACTGGAGTGAGTTGCCATTTCCTTCTCTAGGGGATCTTCCTGACCCAAGGATCAAACCCACATCTCTTGTATCTCTTGCATTGGCAGGTAGGTTCTTTAGCACTGCGCCACCCGGGAAGCCCTAATCTCATACTTGCTATCATTTAAAAATATAACAATATTTTTGAACACAATATATTGTGTTCATAAGTAAATTCGTAAGTAAAGCACTTACGGATTTCCCCAATAGTCGTAAGTTTTTCTTTCTCGACACTAGGTACAAATCTCTCTAGAAGAAGCTAGGCGACCACTAGCTCTTAGGTAGACATTCCAGGGGTACTCAGGGGAGGAAGTGCACTGTTGCGGAAAGCGCATGCATCGGAGCCAGCCAAACCTGGGTTTGCATCCTTGTGTGAATTCCTTCCTACTCACTTTAATAATGAAATGAGACAGGGCTGTGATATGCCTAAAGCAGCATCTGGCACATAGTAGGCACTCCAAAAACATTAGTTCCATTCATTTCCTCTCCTCTCTCCAAAGTCAGTTCAGGGTAATCAGTGGCATGTTTTACGAGGCATTTTTATCAATTGTGGGAAATGCAGAGCAACTTCCATAATCTCAGTACATTAAAACTTTAAGAAACAATGTGTGGTGATATTTTTTTGCTGTGAATCCAACTTGCTGAAGGAAAGGAAAAGCCCAGAGAAACAGACACACAAGAGAAATGAGATACAAGAAGGAAAGGTGTGTGTGTGGGGATGGGGAGGGGGAGATACAAGGCCTCTTTGACCCACTTTCTGAGGCTCATCATCTAGTCAGACACTTCCTCCCACTGGCTCAGGCCTGCCTCCTCTCCGAGCCAGCCCCGACACCACTCACAACCACAGAGGGTAGGGTTTCGGGTCACTCGGTGGTGACAGCTCCAGGACCTCTTCCTGGCCTTTGGTCATCTCTAGAAGCCAGAGCTGAGGGCCCGCTGGGCAGCCTGTGCGTGACCAACAGTTCCTTTTGGTGAAGCCCAGGCCTGGAGGCGGCCTGAGGAAAGGCCTGAGTGTTCACCTGGACCGAATGCTTTCTTACCCCTTCCCCAGTCTGGGTCCTGGTCAAGCAAGGGTCAGGAGATGAAGCAACTAGTCCTAGAACCAGGAGCGAAGGGGGCCATCAGTCAAACCAAAGACTTCTAGGAGTTAGGGCTGGTTTGGGGTGTGTGTGTGTGTGTGTGTGTGTGTGTGTGTACGCGTGTAGTGGTCTTGGCTCATATCCGAAGGCTTGGGAACCCACTCTGTCCTGGGGTGGGCAGAACAGAGCCCTTACTGTGGGGAGGTAAATATTCCATGGAGTCACACTGCCCCAGCCCATTTGCTGCCCTCTGGAGAGATTATTCCTGTAATACTCAGGGCTCCAGACCCTTTGATTCCCTTCTCCACAGCCAGGCTCTTGACAAGCAAGCATGGCCACAGCCCCCAGTCCTGCCTGGGGACCCAGGATTCAGGCTCCTCCCAGTGTTGCTGCTGGAAGCAGGGGCTCCCCACCAGGCCGGCCCCTCACCTTCCACGCAGTTGGTAGAGAAGAAACAGATATTGCGAGTCTCCAGGGGATTCTCGTGGGTGAACTCGGGGGAGCGGGTCTGGGGTTCTGACTCGCCTGTCAGGGAGGAGTTGTCCACCTGAGGAGGAAGGCAGTGTGGGGTCATCCGACGGGCAGACACGCTTGCGGACACACAGCTGTGTCCTGACTCCAGCCACACTCAATCACCATGACACTGGAGACAGAATTACACTTGCTCTCATCACATATTTATAGTGTTACTCAGCTATTGTCCCTGCTCTGGTTTGGAATCTGGGCTCACTGACTTCTTCTGTGACCTTGAGCTGGTTACTTAACCAACAGCGCTTCTGTTTTACTCATCTTTAAACGGGCATGGAAGCAGAATTTCAGCACCGCACAGCTACAGGGGGCGCCATTTAACGCTGTAGTCTGTGAAAAACGGCACCGTCTAGGGTTGTGTGTGGCAGGACTTGTGTGACCAGGCGCAACACCCCTGGGTGACTACGCCATTCGTGCAGAGTTAAATTAGATAGCCTGTGTGAATAGCTATAAAGCATCTGACACATAATAATACTCGATAAATCGTTGCTATGAAGTGGATATCAAAGGAACACCCAGGGGTGCAGAGCATCCGTGGCACACAGATATGAGAAAGAACGTGGGAGCGCTAGCAGAAGACGAGGTGGGGCTGGGCAGGGCGGGTAATTGACACCCGGACCTGAGGCTCCCAGACGTTAAACCTCCCACTGGCCCCTCTCAGCTTTAGACAGCTTGCTTTTTAGACTCAGCCAGTGCTCTGACACGGCGCCCTCACCTTACAGCCGTGAGAAGAGATGATCCGGAGGTCGGCGGGCACGCGGTCTCCACCCTTCACCTCCACCAGGTCTCCTACCACCACCTCCTCCGCGTTGATCTGCATCTTCTCTCCTTCTCGCACCACAAGGGCTTGCTGTGGGGAAGTCCCGGGCATCTCAGGTTGAGCTCATCTCCACCCCGACCTTCCTCTTTCACCAGTCTCCCCCATCACCTCCAACCCCACAAGGAGAAGGACAGACCTGGCACCCTTAGCAACAACATAGGTCCCAGTGTGGAGACCTGGAGGGTCTTTTCCGCCCAAGCCTCCATCTCTGAGCACAAGGAGTTGAGAAGAGCTAAGCCAGACTCTCCCAGAAACCTTACGCCCCAGCCCCAGCCATCTACCTGAGGCACCATGTTCTTGAAGGAGTCCATGATCTTGGAGCTCTTGGCCTCCTGGTAGTAGGAGAAGCAGCCAGTGACGATGACCACAGCTGCCAGCACCACGCCCAGATATAGCTGGTAAGGAGAAAGGTTTTGAGGGACCTGACTTTTCCCGGCCCTAGAGGGCCAGCTGCCACTCAGGATGAGAATTCAGCACCGCCTTTGTGTCCGGAAGTGAGAGTGGTGGAAGAAAGTCCTCTCTCCCATCTCCCCCTCAATCCTCTAATCCCCAGCCACCTAAGACTAGAGGGAATGGGAAAATTGTATGGAGTTCCCAGGACTAGGACTTCTCGAGGGAGGAAAGACCTGGGGGTGCAGACAGGTCCACTTAAGTGTGAAGGCACAGGGAGGGACTGTCTCCACCACGAGTGTGTGTGTTGAAGGGGGTGTTTCTAGATGTGTATAGAAGGCTTCCTGGTGGCTGAAACGGTAAAGAATCCACCTGGATGTCAGGAGACCTGGGTTTGATCTCTGGGTCAGGAAGATCCCCTGGAGGAGGTCACAGCAACCCACTCCAGTATTTTTTCCTGGAGAATCCCATGGACAGAGGAGCCTGGCAGGCTACAGTCCATGGGGTCGCAGAGTCAGACATGACTGAGCAATTAACACTTTCACTTTCAGAAGCCTCACCCATTTTCAGTCCAAAGAGTCGAAGGGCTGTGGGATTGTACACGAGGTCTTGCTCCCTGCCTCCCCCTGACCCACGGTACTGAAGATGTAGGGCTAGAGGACAGAGTCACAGGCTGGCCCGGGGGTCAGGCATGCCCGCTCACATTGTCATTGGACGGTTCGTCCTCCATGGCAGCCTGGATGCCGAAGGCCAGGAAGCAGAGGATGGCCCCGATCCACAGCAGGATGGAGAAGCCCCCGAAGAGCTGACGGCAGAACTTCACCCACTCAGGGGTGGTTGGGGGTGGGGTGAGGGCATTGGGTCCATCCCGAGCCAGAATGTCCTGGGCCCGCTGGTTGGTGAGGCCCTGAGGGAGGTGAGGAGAGGTGACAGAGCTGAGCCCACATCCAGAACCCACCTGGCCCTTCACCATTTCCCGCCTGGAACCTCACAGGGGCATAATGTCCAGGTGGAGGGAACAATCCCACCTGGTTGGAAGGGGTGGGGGTCATCCGGAGAGGCCACATGGAGGAGGTAGCATTTGCAATGGGTGTTGGAGGTTTTGAAGGCTGAGGATATGGGCTGTGGCTCCCCCAACTCTGGGCACCTTGGGTTGAGACACATTTTGGTTAGGGCCCCAGTAATCTCCTCTGGAGGCAGCTTGGATAAGGCTCTCTAGAAAGACATCTCAGTTGGCCCCCCCTGCCCCCCACCCTGCCTCATCTCTCTCTTCCTTCAGATTCCCCCCTTCACCAAGGACTCAGGAAGGTCCTACATTACTGACCATCAGTGTCACACAGCCTCGGTCACCACTCATCACTTTCCCCAGAAAGCTTCACCTGGCTCTGCACCCTGAGCCCAGGGCCCAGACACCCCTCTCTGGTTCCCTCGCATCCCAGGCATGATTCCAGGGCTGCACTCAACACAAGGCACTGAGCTGCTAGACTCTGCGCTCCTTAAAGGCCAAAGCCACTTCTTAACTATTTTTCTATCTGTCCTCTTGCTTATTCAATAAATCTTTACTGAGCACCTATGTGTCAGGCAATAGAGTCAGAGCTGGGCTGCAGGGAAGGACAAGGCCCACAGGTCCCTGCCCTGTGAAGCTTATGATCTCATGAGGGGATACACAATAAACAGACATTACTGCCAGATAGTGAAAAATGTTATTCTAAAAAACAAGGGAAGGTAAAGGAAGGGGGCATAGAATTTTCAAAAAGGCAGTCAGGGAAGGCCTACATTTTTGATGAATGACTTATTACTTTTCAAAATGAAGGGCTTGGTAATGTGACTGTGCCACCAATTATTGACGTAATCGTGGGAGGTTACTCTCCCTCTCTGAGTGTCCTTGCTTTAATGAACAGGGATCCACACCTGGCTTGTCGTAAGAGTCAGGAAAGTAGGTAATCTTATCCCAGTGCTACATGCATAGTGGGCGCCCAGCGCTTCACTGTGATGGCAGGGTTCCCCCACTACTACGGGTACGTCGGTTCCACGAGAGGAGGTGTCACTGAGCTGTTGCCCAGAGGCCCTCCGCGGCCTTGGGCTGTAAGGAGCCCTGGCTTCCAGGCAGCCAGGGAAGGAGCTATAGACTAAGAACCAGGGGATCTGCTCCCTAGTTTTGGCTCTGCCACCAGCTAGTCCCTCATCTCTGGGCTTCAGTTTCCTTAGCCATAAAGAGGGCGGGATTTGAATTTTAAAGCTCCTTTTTCCCCCCGAGGCTGTCTCAAGGAAAAGGTTCTCTTACCTCTTTGGTGCTTCCCTAGACACCCCTTCACTGACCTTGGACAGATCCACTTGGTACTTGCGGCCCAGCTCATCCAAGGACAGCTTGTGGTCATCCTGGGGAAGGGAAGGCAAGTTGCTTTGGGGAAGAAGCCTGAGCGAGTGTCTAGAAAGCATCTGAGGGAGCACAGCAGGGAAGCAAGGAGCACGGGAGGCCGGTGCAGACATCTAGGAGCGCACAGGCTGCGGGGGCAGCTCTGCTAGCATGGGAGACTTTCCCAGGGCCTGGCAGGGTAGGCTGGGGCTCACCATGGCCACCTCCTTCTTCAGCTCATCCAGCTCCTTCTCTTTCTGTTTCTTCTTGCCGCCCCCATTTTCCGCAGTGGTGGCTGCAGGCGAGTACTCGCGGCCAGCCTGCAGGAGGAAGGGAGGACCTGGGGAGTCAGGGAGGCTCCAGCCTCTATTTCCACTGAAGGACTGGGAGCCCAGGCACTGGGAGTGGAGGCCAGCGGATTCAAAGTCAGTGGTCACCCCAGGGGAGGGGAGGGGGTGCAGGGTGGCAGGGACCCCAGGCACTCCATTTGCAAACTGTTGGCAGAGTCCTGGGGCTCTATGTTTGAACTTTAGGAAAGGCCGAGGGGCTCAGGACTCAGGAGCCCACTCTTAGCTGTTGAGTAGCTGGGCTTCTGCTAAGATTTTGTTTGTTGAAAGAACCCTGCTCTTTAAGTAAAATAAACAAAACGCTTAAAAACCACCATCCTACACTATTTGGAGTTCTGGAAGGGAGTGGCCAGGGTCGGGGGTTCATTGAGGAGGTAGAAGCACCCTGTGGGAATGTCTTTGTCTCAACGTGTGACTGCTTGACTCAGAGGGGAGAGGAGAGAGTTAGGAATTTGGGGGGTAGGAGTCTTCGGGGAGTCAGGGATCAGGGCAGGGAAGTGTCTAGAGGAGGAGGGGCGCCCTAGGGTGTGGTGGTGGAGGGTGGAAATGATGGGCAGGGCTCACGGACTGAGAAATCAGTAGCTGAAGGGTCAGTGCATCTGGGAAGTGGGCAACAGAGTGTCCTGTTGGGCAGGCCTGCCAGTGACGGGGTGAAAGGCGATTCACAGAATATGAAGCCTCAAAGCTCAACTGGGTGAGGAGGGGACTGGGCCCTATTTGCCTAAATAGATAAGAGATTGTCTCTGAGGATAAATCTAAAACTGAAGATACATGGGACTCCTAGGCCCAGGCATTCCTGGGTCCTCAGGTGAAGTCAGGTGGACATTCTAACTGGAGTTTCCTGAGGTCTCCATTTCCCCCTCCTCTTACGGGTCTGTGGTCTCCTCACCACCCCCAGGCTGCCAGGGTCTCACAGGGGACTTTGTGGGGAGAGGGTGAGGAAGTTCTCCTTCCGAGGAGTCTTGGGTGATAGGGTAGGAGGGGGCCGAGGAGGCCTGGGGTGGCGAGACCCGTGCCTCCTCACTGCCTCTTCTTCCCCAGGCTCCTTTCCCAGCTCCTTCAGGCCACCGTGTCCCTGTCATCGAGGCGCCGCTCACTTCCTGTCCTGGACCCCAAGTGCCCGGCCAAGTTGGCAGGGATTAGTTTTTCTACACTAATGTCATTCATTTTTCTTTTTTCCCATAAAGAGAGGATACCTGGGTGGGATTTACATCAAGGGCTTTGTTCCCACCCCCCCCAACCCCCGCTTTTTTTTTTTTTTCAGGATAATGCTTTAAAAAAAAAAAAAAGACCTTTTCTTTCAGAGCAGTTTTAGGTTGACAGCAAAGCTGAGCAGAAATTACAGGTTCCCATTTATCTCCTGCCCCCATGTGCAAGGCCTCCCCTACCATCAACATCTGGCCCCAGTGGTACATTGCTACAATGGATGAACCTACATGAACATATCACTATCACTCAAAGTCCATAGTTTACATTAGGGTTCATTCTGTGGGTCTGGATGAATGTGTAGTGACATATGGGCTTCCCTGGTGGCTTAGCAGGTAAAGAATCCACCTGCAATTCTTTCCCATTGAACCTGGGTTTGATCCTTGTGTTGGGAAGATCCCCTGGAGAAGGGAAAGGCTGCCCACTCCAGTATTTTTGCCTGGAGAGGCAGGTGGAGGAGGAGGAGGCCAGAGGAGGCTGGTGGGCTACAGTCCATAAGGTCACAAAGAGTCAGACACAATTGAGCGACTAACACTTTCACTATAATGACATATATCCACTATTATAGTATACAGAGTAGTTTTACTGCCCTAGAAATCTACTGTGCTCAAGGATAATGCATTTTTTTCCCCATCAAAGAGCAGCAATCCAAGGAATGTGACAGCTGCCCTGATCACAAGAGATCATGCATCTAGCACCTAGATTCTATCACTAGGAGAAATAGAAGTCTGACCAGTGAAATCAGGAACTGGGATGGGGGCAGTGCAGTGAGAGGTGGACACCTTTATCGCCTAGATAACGCCTAATCATCTATTTAGAAGAATGTGAGCTCTTCTAGGCTGTGTTGCTCAGAAATGCTCTTTTCAGCAAAGATGACCAGTAAGTCTTGCATTTGTTTTCATGTGAAGCATCTATGAATCAGGGCTATTTTTGGCTTCCTGAAGGCTCTCTTCCTGGGGAGACTGAAGCAGCTCAACAGAAGGAGTGGGGAAGGGTTGTGAGTAGTACCTCTCCCTTCCCCAGTGACTTAGGGGGGCTCATTTAATTGAATGTTTTGAAAAGTCCTGGATTCACCGATCTAATTCTTTGGATCCTGTCCTTGGTGGGACAGGGCTGAGAATGGTTGAAAAGCATTCAAGAGCCAAGAGGCAAGAGACGAGGCTAAACAAGCTTCTCTGTGACCCTCCACGGCTCCCAGGGTAGGATGAGGCCTGAGCACGCACAGAGGAGTGGGCTCCGACTGGGGGCCAAGGAGCCGAGCCCAGAGGATTTCTGAGTCCTTAGGTATGAAATAAAGCTCGTGAAAACTGGAATCAAAGGTATGGCTTTAACAATTTGCCAGCCCACGTATGCATGTCTGGCATGTACAGATGCTGGCTGAGCAGCAACCCCTAAGCTCCCACCCTGCTCTCTTGCAGGCAGTCGCAGAGCTGGGGACACACCGCCCCGTCCCCTCTCTCCCATCCTGGCAGAGATCTCGGGCTCTGCAGCCAGGAGCCTGCAGAGATCTGGGGCCAGCGGGCTGCTCAGGCAAGAAAGAAAGAGAGGAAGCGAGGACCCCCCCCCTTTCTCCCTCCCCCATCCACAAGTCCACAAGTCCCCCTCTCTGGACCTTGAATGCTGAAGGAGAACAGAGAGTTCTTTCTGAGAGAGCCCAGGGCCGGCACAGAGTGGGGGCCGCTGGAAAGCCGCCATCGCTCCCCCACGGCTGCCCTCCGGTGGCAGCTGGAGCAGGCTCCCTCCCCACGCGGCTGTCCCTGCCCCCAGCTCCCACGCTGCCCTTGGGGCCACTGGGGGAGGCGGTGACAGTGAGCCCTTGCTCTGCAGGGAGAAGGAGGGTGTGGATGGGGGTGCCTCCCCTCTTTGGGGGTCTCAAGGCTGGTTGAACTCCAAGCTCCAAGCCCTAAGGGGCCCCAGCCTCAGTCTGAACAGAACCAGACCTACTCCCTGGCTTGCTACTGAGGGTGGATGGGAGGGAATTTGTGGGCGCTGGGGGAGAAGCGCAGGCCCCTGAAGAAGTCAAGGTCAAACCACTTCTCAAGCAGGACTTCTTGAGCTGGGTCCACCCTGTGCGAAGGCAGGGAGGGGAGAGGTCAGAGGCCCTGCGCCTCAGCTGGGGACTCCCGCTCCCCGGGGAGCAAAAGACGTCAAGGTGCAGCTGAGAGTCCCCGGACAGCGTATCTTCCCACGGCCGTGAGCTCTTCCCCTGTGAAGCCCACTCGTCAGAGACCCTCACGTGCCCCCACATGGTGGCATCTATGCCCACTCGCGCACGGAGGCCTGCGCGTTTGCAAAATTGTCTCCTGAGACACAAACACAGGTGCTCACCCAGGAATATCTGCATCAACCGCAGTCTATGGAGAACACATGAGTCACCAGCACACAGACACACACACACAGACACACACACACACACACACCAGTTCTATTTATAGCTCCCAGCCCAGCTCAGGAACCCTGGTGTCCAAGCTCAGAGTTTTCCCAGCTGCTAAACTTAGTGCAATACCACGTCCTTGCCTGACCTTCCCAGCCCCAGAGATGCCCCCACAGTTCCCCACTGGTACCCTCCTTCCTCAGCACCCTCCCATCCCTGTTGTCCCCCAGACCCTCTCCCTCTCTGCTGTCTTCGGCCAGCTTTCCACACCGCCAGGCGCAGGATGTAAAGGCACTGGGTCCCTTTGCTCCATATGGAAATTTCATTTCCAAGAATTCAAAGCCCTGGCCCTGCCCCCCTCTGCCCTGGTGGTTGTTAATCTTCCCCTTGGCACACTCAGCGCTGCAGAATGCCACAGGCCGGGGTGGATTGAGGGGGGTGCCGGCAGCTCTCACCAGCCTCTGGGAAAGTCCTCGAAGTAGGCGGCTTGGAGCTGGAGGACAACGCTGCCTGGGATGCCCAGGGGTGCTGGACAGGGGGGCTCAGGGCACATTCGTCTCCCTCCACACACTCCTGCCAGCTCTCCTGGGAACTCAGGGTCCCTGGAGCCGCTGTGCACAACTGCTTGGTGACTCAGGAGTGAATGGCCCCTGTCCCTCTCTCCCACCTCACACTGGGCCCCCATCCCCTCAGGCTGAGACTCCCGGAGGAACAGATACTTTCAGCGGGGGGCGAAGGTGGGGAGGATTTGACAGTTCCACAGATCCCTGCAGCTGGGAGGCCAGGGGATGCAGCGAGAGAGGGGATGGTGGGTGTGTGGTGGGGAGGAGCAGGGACAGAGATGAGGGCTGGGGAGGAGGACGCACTGGAGGAGATGCTGGACCGGGGGGCTGCTCCTGCGGAGGTGGAGGAGAGGGCAGCGCTCGGTGGTGAACGCTGCGGGTCTGTGCACACAGCCGTAGCTGGAAGACTCTGCGTTTCAAGTTCAAACCGGCCCACTGCTCCTGGCTCCACATCCCATCCTGACCTCATCCTTTCCCTCCAGCCTCCCTCACCATCCAGAGAGCCCTACTGCTCCCTCCAGAGTGACCCCTGCTCTTTGGAGATACTCACCCCACGGCCCATCTTGGGGCAGAGTGGCTGAGGGACCTAGACGGGAGAGGTCGCCAGGAGGAACCCAAGCCCAGACCACCAGTCTGGGGCAGTGGCCAGAGACCCCGGCAGACAGACCGAGTCAGTGAGCAACAGGGTAGCTTTAAATAGGTCCCTCTCCCCCTCTCCCCCGCCTTCCCCTTCTCGGGAAAGAAACGTTTGTTGAAACAGGATCTCTGAGGACTCCTCCCCTCCCGCCCCTTAAGCAACTGGCCGGTGGAAGGTCCATTTGTCCTGCTGGGTGCTCCCCCTGGGCTCCCCTCGCCCTCCGAGGCCTGGCACCTCCGCTGAGAGCAGCGGGGGGGGGGGGGGGGCTGCGCCCCGTGGGGAACGCGCCCGTTGGGGACGGGCGCAGGGGAACCAGTCCTCTCAGCCTCGTAGGGGCCGGAGCTCATGAGGTGTGACATCTTCATCTTAATTTCCTGATGGGGAAACTGAGGCCCAGGGAGACTGAACAGTTTGAGCTGATGAAACAGAATCAGAACCCAGGTCTCCCGAGTCTGTATCTAACCTCCCAGAAAAAGAAACGAGACTGTTCCCTGCACTGTAGGTGGTGGGATGGCCGAAGCCAGGGAAGGTAGCATTGGAGCCCCAGGCCAGCCATTGGATACGAGAGTCAAAGACAGTTCCAGGAGCAGCATGAAGTCTGCAGGGAGACAGAGGGCAGAGGGTCTCCCCATGCCCTCCAGATGTACCTTTCCAAAGTGTGAGAATCAAAACTCGCAGGATCTGGGAGGTGGCTGGTGGAAGGGCCAGCCGGGCCTCCTGGACAGACCAGTAGGCCTCCCAGATAAGACCTCTCTCTGGGTTTCCTTCACCCTGGTTACAGGGGGGACATGCTACTCACTTAGTTGCTAACCAAGAGCTCTGGGCTGAAGCTAGGCCTGGGGTTGTTGGAGAAGCCCATAGAGAGGCAAATGGGGAGATTCAAAGAGGTATGTGGAGGTCAGCATGCTAACAAGTACCAGACTTGTGAACTAGAAAGGAGGGCAGCTGCTTCCTACTGGGGTGGAGGGGAAAGGAAGACAAGTCTGCAGCAGGCAGGATGGCAGGATGGCGGGTAGACACACAGGGGCCTCTCTGCAGGGAAGCCTGGGGGAAACTGAGGCAGTGCCTGGGGAAGCAGGGGGGGCGGGTGCTCTGGTAGCGGACACCAGCCAGAAACAGGGCTAGAGGAGATGACCAAGACAGAACCCTGCGGTGTCGCTGCTCATCCGTCAAAAGAGCCAAAGAACTGGGGGCCAAAGGCGGAAGGGGAAACCGGAAGGGGCAGAGAGAGAAAAAAAAGTCCTGCCTTCTCTGACAGTGGAGGCTGTCAGAGGACAGGGTTCTCCTGGTGGAGGGAAGCCAGTGGGCTGGGGTCAGGTCTGAGCCCTGGTGAGTAAGCTTCAAAGGAAGTTAGAGGAGGGCAGGAGTGGGGCCCTCCAGCCGGACACCTGAGGTGTCTGCTGGCTGGACTGGTCCTTGCTGGCCTCAGAGGGAACGCCCCACAGAGGGATTATCGACCTCTCCTCCAGCAAGTCCAAGCTCAGGGCACAGGGTTCATGTTTGAATTCCCCAAATAACTGGCCCCCTCCGGGCCAGCGGTTGGGATTTTCCATTACAGGGATCCGGTAGGTCATGCCCTGCCTTTGTCCTCCTTCTCTTCCCGCGTTCCAGCAGGAAGGGTGAGTGGAAGGGGGCAACTCCCTTCTCTGCACCGGCCCCTCCACCGACCTTGACTTTGGACCTGGGGAGATCAGGTAGTGGGAGGAAACAAGGAGAAAACAGAACCCAGTTCAAGCCTCGGTGTGTAGAGAGGAGAGTGAGAGAAGTAACTGAGGATGCAGCAAGAAGGCTCGTGGTTAGACAACAGGAGGGACCGCCCAAAGAAGTCGGTGACAGACAGACCCACAGGTGGGGGGCAGCCTTGCCCTGGGGTGGACCAGAGATGACTTAGGAGTTAGGAAGCAGCTACTCATCGGTTCCCGGGGCAGAGCACCCAGGTTATCTTCTGTCCTGCCCTCTGCAGGATGCAAGGTGAGACAGAAAAGAACAGGGTAGGAAATGGAGGGCATATCGGCTTCCAGCACTGGGTTCTCAGGGTTTTCACACCCCATCCTCATCCCCGCTGGCACCTCCCAGTGCTGCCTAGCCCTTCCAAGGTCCTGGCTCTGGTCCCTGTAGCCAGACCCGACACCGGAAGGGGCTGTGCCCTTCCTCTGCCCACACAAACCTGGTGAAGGGGGAAGGGTCCCTGCCCAGCCCTGCAGTTGGGTGAGTCTGTAGCCGCTGGTGGTAAAGAATGCAGGAGACCTAAGAGACGTGGGTTGGATCCCTGGGTGAGGAAGATCCCCTGGAGGAGGGCATGGCCACCCGCTCCAGTGTTCTTGCCTGGAGAATCCATGGACAGAGGAGCCTTGCGGGCTACAGTCCATGGGGTCGCACAGAGTCAGACACGACTGAGGCGACTTAGCGTGCACACACACACCAGCGCAGTCCTAAGGGCGCTGCTACATGCATATCTGGGACTCAGACAAAGACAAGGACCACAGGACCCAGGGCCGGTCCCTCAGCCGCGTCGCGTGTCCCTGACCTCCCTGCCTGCCCAGGACAGTGTGGAGGCTCTGGGAGGTCACCCCTTCCTCCTCCTCCTCTGCGGACCTCCGACTCCAGGACACCACCCAGAGGAGACACCACCTGGTCGTTTGATCTGGGGTGACTGCTTGGGCTCCTGCTTCCTTTGAACACAGCCAGTGGCGCCAGCTTGGACCGACGCCCCTGGGGTAAGAAGAGGGAAGCAGAGCGAGACAGACTTGAAAGCAGGAGGTGGGAAGTCCAGGGGGACTGGGCTGGGGGTTGGGACCGAGAGAAAGTCTTAGATCGGAAGGCAGCCCCACGACGGAGAAGCTGTGTGGTCCTGAGTCAAGTGTGCCGTCGGTATGGGAGGATCTGGGAAGGAGGTGTGTGCGTGAGAGAGAAAGACAGGCAGAGGAGGGTGTCTTCTCGTGTGTGTGCAGACGTGTGCAGTCAGAGACGGGGGGCTGCTGTGCTTGGGAAGAGCCTGTGGGAGGGAAGTGAGTAAACTCCTGGGGAGAAGGTGTGGTCGGTGTGGTGAGGCTCCGTGCTCTGCGCTCCCGCGTGTCCCCGTGCGGAGCACGCGGGCGGGTGTACGTGAGAGGCCCTGGGAGAACGCGTGTGTGCAGGGGACGGGGACGGGGCGGGACGCCGCGCAGCTGCAGATGGGCTTCCAAGGGCTCCAGGACACAGTTGTTTCCTCAGTGACCGGCCTCCCGGGGCCTCCAGCCCAGACTTGAACGTTGTTTCAAGGTCGTGAAGAGCGTGAGGGTGGAAGAGAGGGAGGGAGGGAGGGAGGCAGAGGGGGAGCGCAGGAAGCCCAGGAGGCGCTCTCGCCGCCGCCCCCGGCCCGCGCCCGCCCCTCACCCCACTTCTCTGGGCCGAGCTCCCGGTCCGCTTGCTCTTCCTCCTCCCCCTTTGTCAGCCCCTCCAGGCAGCCTCTCCTCTCCCTCTGTCATCCCCTCCCCTTCCCCTCCTGCTCCCCCCCCCCCACATTGTTCTTCAGGGTCTGCCACCACTGCCAGGCTTCCGGGGCCTTCTGGGGGGAGGGAGCGAAAAAGCTCCGCTCCCCTGGGAGGCTGTCTCTGGGTGCCAGGATGAACGGGAGCCTGGGCAGGCCTGGGGTGTCCCAGAAAGGTGCCTCCTTTCCCCCCTCCTCTCCAGCCCTCTCTCCTCGCAGGTCCCGCAGGTTGCAGTGATCTTGTGGTGGGCAGGTTGTGGAGCTGCAAAGAGCCTGTCCAGGTCCTGCTGCTGCCTCAGTTTCCCCACTGGACCACAGGGCTGTGTTGGATTTCTCTCTCTCTCTGTTTACATCTGTGCCTCTATGCTCTTTCTTGTCTTTTCAAAGCACTCAGAATGCGTCCTAGAAACCTCTTCCTCTGTCTCTCCTTGCTTCTGTCATTTAAAAATTTTCCTCTGGATTATTCTTACTACCCTTTTAATTGGTAAAACCACATTATACAGAATTCAGAAAATGCACAGGGAAGGAAGAGTGCCTGGAAGAATTTTCCTCAATCTCTCTGCCTCTGCTCCCTGCCCACCTCTTTTGGCTCTCTTGGCTGCTCTCTGGGTTGGGATGGCTCCATGTTTGTGTCCTGGAAGTGCAGTGGAAGGCAGATGGAGGGGCAGGAAAGGGTCAGAGTGTGGCCTGGGGGCTGCGTGTCAACCTCCCTGCTAAGCACAATAGCCCAGAGCTGCTCTGGGCCTGTCTTCCCACAGTCCTACCTGCAGCCCCAACCATGGTCCAAAGCAAAGGGCACATGTCTGCACGTCAGGCCAGCGCGGTTGGTTCCAGTGGAACCACTCAAGGGACCTTGGGGAAGAGGCATCCTTCATCTGAATAATGAGCAGAGCTAGAAAATCTCTGAGGTTCCTTTACAGCTCTGATGATCCCCAAATTCCAGGCTACTTCCTTCTTAGCACTTGGCTCCGCCCAGGTAAACAGGAAAAATTACCTGTGTTTGTATCTCCAACAATCAGTTGGAGACCAGGGTTCAGAAGGAGATCCAAAGAGCAGACACTCCTATTTTATTCACTAGTGTGACTCTCGGAAATGAGTCTGATCCCTTCAACTCTTGGCACAGAGGGAAGGAAGGACTCAGGGTCTGAGCAAAGACTACCCTGATTTCTTACAGAGCACCTGCGTGAGAAGGGAAAGGGTCTGGCTATCTTTGGAGGAGAAGAGCCAGGTTGAGGGTGAGGTTGGAGAAACAACATTTCTTGGCTGGCATTTGACCCATAAAAACCAGATGAATCTGTTTCCAGAGATCCTTTGGGCTGGCCAAAGTCTGTGAGGGGTAATAGGAAGGATGTGGTTAATGGGCCCTGCTGAGTGTGGGGGGCAGGGGTCACAGCTGGGCCCACTAGGGTTCCTGTTTGCCTTTGATTCCATCTGGGTAGGGCGGGAGCGGCCCCCAGCCCCCTGGGGCAGGTTTGGTTTGGCTGGAGATCTGACCCAGAGCTCCCCGCCTCTCCGTTCCCCCTATCAAGAGGCAGCCTGGCTCCCCCCCCCCCCCGCCCCCCGCAGCCTCCTTCCCTAACCAGGCCCCCCACTTGGCCCAGGACACAGTTCTGTTTGTCTTCCCACCCCCTGAGGCATTCCGGACCCCCGGATGGGACCGGAGGCCCTGAAAACACCCGAGACACAGGGCAGCAGCCTCGCTCCGCACAACGAGCTCTCCTTGGGACCTCAGGGAGCTCGGCCTCTGCTGGGCCTCAGTTTCTCGGCAAGTCCTGGGTCCATTCACCCTTGTGCTCTCTCTTGATGTTCTCAGCCCTCCCCCTTGGGGAACATGAATGCCCCCATAGATGCCTCAGCCAGTGGGGCGAGCTCCCAGCCAGGCCACTGCCTCCTCAGACTGTCCCAGCGTTTCTGGAACACTGACTGTGTGCCAGGCTCCCTGCACACAGGTACTAGAGAGACTGTTGCAATCAAGGCAAACAAGGTCCCCACCTCATGGTCCTTTTGTCAGAATCTCATGGCCTTTTAGACTCCAGATCCCTCCACCGCATCCCTTGGCCTGAGCTCCCAGGGCAGCTCTGAGCCCTTGGGGACACCTCATTTCCTCTAGCTCCCCATACTTCTTCACCTCCATTTCTGCTGAATGAGATTGGGTGGGCCTAGGCTCTGCTTCCCTCCTGGGCAATTCCGCTGTCCCAAAGACGCTAGGCCATGGAGCACTAGACATCACTGAGGGCTAGACCAGAGGGACGGCAGAGGCTTGCAGAATAGGACTCACTCCACCATGAACTAGCAGCATGGACCTGAATAAGTCCTTTACCTCCCACCAATAGAGTGAGGGGGTGGACTGCACAGAGGTTCTCACCCCTAGCTGTATACTAAGGTTCCATGCCTGGGCCTTACCCCAAGGATCATGTTTTAGCTGGTCTGAGATGGGGCCCAGCCATTAGTGTCTTTTTAAAGCTCCCAGATGATTCAATGTGCAGGCAGAGTTGGAACCAATTGTGTCTAAGGGCTCTAGCTCATCAGAGTTAACAGTTTAATGAGGTACCATGCTAAGCACTTGTGTACTTTTCATGGGTTCCTGAGTTTAATCCTCATAACAAATCTTTTAATGATGGGAAAACTGAAACCCTAAGATGCTAACCCAAGCAGGGCAGCTGGGATTCAAACCCAGGCAGTTTGTTTCTAGAACCTGAATGTGTAATTTCCAGGGTATAGGGATGCAGAGAAGGATCTGCTCTGGGTTCTTATCCCCAGGAGCACATGTGCAGAAACCTCTAGTTTGCAGTGGTGAGAGTGAAGAGTGCCCCCTGAAGACTCCGGAGAGGAACAGTACAGCCGGCCGCACACTCTTCTGTTTAGAGGGTGAGGGAAGCTTGGTGAAGGAAGAGATTGTTCTCAGCTGGAGGAATTAGGAGGCTTGCAGGGAGGAGGTGGCATTCTAGTTGGGCCTCAACAGATGGGTAGGATCTAGCTTAGAGGCCCAGAGAGAGCATGCTCCAAGTAGAGGAAACACTACGGTCACAGGCACAGAAGCCTGGAACTCCCAGTGCGCCAAGAAACACGGGAGCCAAGGGATTTCCATGGTGGTCCAATGGCGAAGACTCCGTGATCCCAATGCAGAGGGCCTGGGTTCAGGGTCAGGAAACTGGATTCCACATGCCGCAACTAAGAGTTCATAGGCCGCAACTAAAGATCTTGCACGCCACAACTAAAACCCAGAGCAGAGCAGCCGAATAAATGACGGCGTTAGTGGTAAGAACAACAACCAAAAAAAAACCCGCTTGCCGATGCAGGAGACAAAAGACCAGGCTGGATCCCTGGTCGGGAAGATCCCCTGGAGGAGAACATGGCAATCCACTCCAGTATTTTTGCCTGAAGAATGCCATGGACAAAAGGGCCTGGTGGGTTACAGTCCATAAGATCGCAAAGAGTCGGACATCACTGAAGCGACTTAGCATGCAAATATTTTTTTAAAAAAGAAAAGAAACACGGGAGCTGATACTGGGAGTAGAGGTGGGGGTCATTTCATGTGGGGCCTTGAACACCAGCTAGGTTCCATTCTAAATGCCAGCATTCCCCAAAAGGCTCTGATGATGATAATCACTTGGAATGCTTGTTACAAATACAGGAAAGCAGTCACATCTCTTAGAAATCCTGATCCATAAGGGCAGGGGTGGGGAGTGGGATTCAGTATTTTTACCACCAAGCAAGTTTGAAAAATATTGTTATAAGCGACATGGAGCCACTTCAAAGGTTTGAGCAGGGAGGAGGGGTGTTCTCAGATGGTTCACTGACTGCAGGGGCTGTGTGCACATGAACTGGGGTGTTGGGCTGGGGGTGACAGACGGAGGTTATGGCAAAAATTTAGCCAAGGGCTGTGAAGGCGTGGAGCAAGAGAGTGGCAATGACAATGAAGAGAAAAAGACTTTGGGAGGTAGAATTTCAGGATTTGGCAATTGATTGTATGGGAGGATGAGGGAGGAAGGAGCTGGAGATGGAAGTGGATGCTAGTGCAGAATTAACTACCATAAGTAGTTATGGGGACTTCCCTGGGGGTCCAGTGGTAAAGAATCCACCCTTTCAATGCAGGGGACACAGGTTCCATTCCCGCTCAGGGAACTAAGGTCCCACGTGCCCCGGGGCAGCTAAGCCTGTGCACCACGGCTCCTGAGCCCACACTCCAGAAACTGGTGCCACAACTTGAGAGGCCCACGTGCTGCAACAAAGAGCCGGCACAGCCAGAAGAGGAGGCGGAGGGTGGCTGGAGGGAGGCCGTGTGGGAGAGGAGGTGCGTGTGTGCCCTGGAGGGCGTGCAGTGTGGGGTGCTGGCAGGCTTTCCAGGTGAAGGTGCTCAGTGGGTGGTGAAATGGGGATTGGAGCCTGGGAGAGAGGACAGGCCACAGAAGTCCCCTGCACAGAGGCGAGCGCTGAACCAGGAGAGCGGTCATGGACAGATGCGTGGGTCACAGCCCGCAGAGAAGGAGGATCCAAAGATGGAGACTCAGACAAGCCAGCAAGACGGGGGAACGAGACCCAGGAGGAGGCCTGGAAACCAACAGAGGAAAAAGTTTCAAGGGCAAGAAACTAGCAGCTTCAGATGCTACAGACAGCCAAAGGGAAATGAAAGATGGTCCCACTGGGGAAACTTGGAAGTTACTGGCGTAATCTTTAGAAAACCATTTCCATAGAAGGTGTATGTGGGTGTCAGTTGCTCAGTCGTGTCCGACTCTTTGCAATTCCATGGACCGTTGCCTGCCAGGCTCCTCTGCTCATGGAATTCTCCAGGCAAGAATATTGGAGTGGGTTGCTATTTCCTTCTCCAGGGGATCTTTCTGACCCAGGGATCAAACCCCCGCATTGCAGGCAGATTCTCTACCGTCTGAGTCAGGAGGGTAGAGTTTGCAAATACAATTGTGAAGGGTTAAGGAGTGCACAGTGAGGAAACTGAAGCAGGAGTGGAGGTTACCCTCTTCAAGAGGAGTCCAGGAAGTGGAAGGAGAAAGACAGCAGGAAATAGAGAACAGAGTAGGTGGGAGCCAGGGAAGGACACGGTTCACTTAGAAGAATCTCCCGCCTCTATTTGCCGCAGGGGCCCTAGCTTTGATCATAGCCAGGCACTGTGGTTCCTACATTCTCATTTATTTTCACAACAATCTCCAAAAACAAGAGGTCAAGACCATACTAACTCTCCTATTCCACACAGTGAAGCCAAGACTAGAGGAACTCAGGGATGGGATGGAGGCCTCACAGCTGGTAGATCCAGATGCATCCAGGCCTATGTTGTCTGATTCTGGAATCTCAGCCCCAACATTTTTGACTATGTTGGGAACACGGAAGTTCTATCTCATACATCTGAACTCCTGAAGGTCAGTGGCTTAATCCCCCAATTTTGGGGTGTGTTCCGTCCAGTTGCCTTCCCCCGGGGACATCCAGTTCGGGAGGCGGCATGCTAAGTGCCAGTGCTCGGTGACTTATTACCCCTGGAGCAGGCAGTCCTGCACATCGGGATTCCCGTCACCCCGTCCTGCCAGCCGGCTGGACCCGCTCCCTTGTCTTTACGCTCGATGTCAACTTCTTCTCGGTGTGGTGGTTTGTCCCAAGCCAGAGGCCGAACGGCAACACGGTCAGGAACTGCTGTGGAGTCAGAATGCCTGGATAAGAAACCCTAGATCTGGGATTTCCCTGCTGGCCCAGTGGTTAAGACTTCATGCTCCCACTGCAGAGGCTTCCGAGGTGGCGCTAGTGGTAAGGAACCTGCCTGGCAATGCAGGAGTCGTACGAGATGCAGGTTTGATCCCTGGGTTGGGAAAATTTCCTGGAGAAGGGCATGGCAACCCACTTCAGTATTCTTGCCTGGAGAATTCCATGGACAGAGGAGCCTGGTGGGCTACAGTCCATGAAGTCGCAAAGCGTTGGACCTGACTGAAGCAACTTAGCGCCCACGCACTGCAGGGGGTGCCGGTTCAATGCCTGATCACGGGAAACAAGATCACACACGCCTCGGGCCACACTGCTGCGCTGCGCTTAGTCACTTCAGTCATGTTCAACTCTTCCACCCTGTGAACTGTAGCCCCCCAGGCTCCTCTGTCCAGGGGTATTCTCCAGGCAAGAATACCAGAGTGAGTTGCCATGCCCTCCTCCAGGAGATCTTCCCAATCCAGGGATCGAACCCAGGTCTCCCGCATTGCAGGTGGATTCTTTACCGTCTGAGCCACCAGGGAAGCCCAAGAATACTGGAGTGGGTAGCCTGTCTCTTCTCCAGGGGAACTTCCCAACCCGGGAATCGAACAGTGGTCTTCTGCATTGCAGGCAGATTCTTTACCAGCTGAGCTACCAGGGAAGCCCCACCACCAAATCCATACTCAATAAAACCAAATAACTAAAAAAAGAAAAGAAACCCTAGATCTACCACTCCCTGGCCAAAAGTTTAATTTCTCTGAGCCTTCATTTCCTCATCAGCTCTAACCCAGAGGGTTGTCTGGATAATTCAAATGTTCAATGCACGTCCGCTGCATTTCCTGCCCTTGCTTTTCCATGTCCTGGTCTCAGGACTGCAGTTTGTTCTCAGCTGAACGTGATCTCCAGGACCCTTCTCTCCCCAGGGGACGGAGCTGGGCCCTTCCCAGGCTGCCCAGGAAGCCAGGTTGGGTTGTTGCTGAGGGATGGCAGGTTTGGGCTCTGAAATAGGAGGAAAAGCTTTCTGTCAGTGGTGGATGAAAGTGTCCGGTGTGAGACAAGCCCCAGAGGGGGCAACGGTGCCCACCGTGGAGACGTTCTGGTCACCAGAGAGAAAGAACCCAGCTTCCTTCTCTCTCGCTCACGCCCTGCTCCCTTGCTTGCTCAGTTGCTTGGCACATGTCTGCGGCACTTCTGCTCCTCGCCAGGCACTGTACTAGGCCTGGGGGGCAGAGCCAAGAAGAGCCAACAGTGGCTTTGAGCAGCTCACAGCCAGGGTGCAGAGGCACATGTAAACCAAGGTTGGGATGACAGTGCAGAGTGGAAAGCGCCATCCAAGGGCTGAGAACAGGTGCTGGGAGGGCGGGGGAGGGTGCACGGCGTCAGGACCCCAGGCCCACTCCCTCCCGTGGCGAGCTCCGGCACCCATCTGTTTCTTTGTTTTTGTAATCTTTATTTCTGGCTTTGTTTTCCCTTTTCTTTCCCAACAGAGAGCCTTTGGAAAAATTCCACCCTTGTTTCAGTTGGACTAGGGAAAAGGGGACTTGTCCACTCTTCGGCCAGGAGAGCGAAGGGGTGCCAGGTTCCTGGAGAGTCCAGGTGTGGATGGCGGGAAGCCAGAGCTTTACGGGGGGAGCTGGGGAGAGCTCGAAGCACGGGGCAGGGAAGAGTGACAAGCAGAGGATGCAATGGCCCAAGTGGCTGTGTGCTCCCTACCCTCCTCCCAGACCTTACCTCGCCCCCCCAAACTCTGTCCTGATTGGAGGGGAAGAGTTAAGGCCCCGTTCACTCAGGGAACCCTGTGAACCCTGCTTTCAATCCCCTTTCCCCATCCAGGGTGCTTAGAAATGCCGGGCCCCAGAGGTAGAAGCGAGCCTTCCATACTATGAGCAGTCTAGACGGCTGTGTATGTGCACTCATGAAATTCTTCTTACCCCTTTCTTCTCTCCCCACCCCACCCCCACACACATACCCACCTGCCTCTTATTGATTCCTCTTTTCCTGACTCTCAGCATTGCATCCATTCATCCAACAGATATTTATTGAACACTCACTGTGTGTCAGGAGCTGGAAACACACTGGTGGGAAAAGACTGTTATTTCAAAAGGTTGCAGAGACGCCAGGAGAGAGTGTGTGGTTGAGTGCGCAAACGTACATGTGTGTATATGAATAAGTGTGTGAGGAGGAAGCGTTGGGGGAGCAGGAGCAAGAGGAATGTTAAGAGCTTAAGCTCAGGAGTTAAACAGCTGGCTTTGGCATCCAGGTGCTAACATTTGCTAGCCTGGTGACCTTGGGGAAGTGATGTACCCTCTCCAGGCCTCCTGCTCCCATCTGTAAATAGGTAATAATAGGACTCAGCCCTCCTGAGTTGTGAGGAGGGCCAAGGGAATGAGCGCATGTGCATGGTCTGCAGAGCAGTGCTGGGCACACAGCAGGTGTTCATTATCAGCAATTGCTGGTGCCTCCTCCTCACCTTGCTCAGAGCTGGGTGTGGACAGACTTGGGAACAACCTGTTTTCCAAATCTGACCCCCACTCACTGACTCAAAGGCAGCCACCTGGAGTTAACCACCTCCTGCCGCCGCCCCCGGAGGCTGAGCAACAACATGCAGCCCACAAATCTGTCTAGCCAGACCGATGCCATCTTCTGCCCTTACTCAGTGCCCACTCCCCCAGGCCAGCTGTTCGGGTGGGGAACAAGTGATATCACACAGCGGGGGTGGCCTCAGCCCTGTGCCACCATCCAGACATATGTCTGCAGCACCAGCTCCCTCTTAGCTCGCTGGGGATGGAGAAGAGGGATGGGGGAGCCTTTGGGGTGGAGCCCGGGCACCCAGCCCTATGGGACTGGGGAACAAGGGGCTGTCAGGGGGAGGATAAGGGGATTCCAGCCGAGAGGGATCCATCCACAGCATTCCAGAGTGGGTGGCAGCTGGCCCTAATCCGGGTGGGATGGCAGGGTCGCCTCAGGAGTCAGGGCCAGGCTGGCAGTGGCGCGGTGTCTTCTCTGTTCTTGAACAGATGTGCCACCCACTGGCATAGGGTTTAAGAACTGGAGAAGGAGTGTGGGCCCAGCCAGGGCTAGAGGAGGGTGCAGGGCGTAGACACACACACACACACACACACACACACACAGCTTCCCGTGAGGATGCAGATGCCTGGCTAGGGAGGAAGGCGGGTCTGGTGTGAGTGTGCGTGGTTGTGGGAGACAGCTTTGTGGTTGAGTGAGTGGGTTTGGGTGTGCATGATGTCTGCGTGTTTTTCTTTCGGGGCACCCAGGTCCCTGGATCGGCATATCTGTCTTGGTTCATCTCTGCATGAGGTGGGCGTCTGTGTAAAGGTAGGTTTTAGGCAGCATCTCTGTCTTGTCTCTTTGAGTTGAGCCTCTCAGCAAGTCGGCAGAGAGAATGTTCCCTTTTGGGAGAGTAGGAAAACATGGCTCATCGGGGCAGTATGGGTCAAGGCTTTCATAAACACACACAAATCACAGGACATTCTTGTGTGTGATTCTTAGCGCCTACCAAACTGGGATTTATACACACTTAGGAGAAATGAAGCTGAGGGCTAAGCGTGCTGGTGGACTTCTCCACATCAGTGTCTGGTGGGGATGTGTGCTGTTTTCTTGGGTGTGGTTGTCACCCTGTCCCCAAGCTGCTGTCTGGGCCCAGAGTGGAGTACATGTTTCACATACATGCTGCTCCATGTTTGCCTGTTTTATAATTTATCTATTTTAAATTGAACGATAATTGCTTTACAGTGCGGTGTTGGTTTCTGCCATACATCAGCATGAAGCCGCCATGGACATGGGTCAGGGCTTTCATAAACACACACAAATCACAGGACATTCTTGTGTGTGAGTCTCAGCCCCCACCAAACTGGGATTTATACACACTTAAGAGACATACATCCCCTCCCTCCTGAACCTGCCTCCCTCACGTCTGCCTTAAAGAAGCCATGTCACAAGGACTTCCCTGGCAGTCCGATTGCTGGGACTTTGTGTTCCCACTGCAGGGGGCTCAGGCTCAATCCCTGGTTGGAGAACTAAGATTCCACTTGCCACATGGTGTGGCCAAATGAATAAATAAAAGAAGTCGTGTAACAAGAGTTACTGACTCCTCACACCAGACCATCCAGGGTTCAAACCTGAGTTTGGACAGTAACTAATGCATTGACCTGGGACACGTTCCTAAACTCCTGCAGGGCTCGGTCTCCTCGTGGGGATAATGACAGCAGTAAGCTCACAAGGTGCTGGGACCATTAGATGAGATCACGTTACACACCCGATGGAGGTCACAGTACATCAGCAGCCCCGTCTGTGAATGTGCCTCTCCGAGAACCCTGTCTCCACAGTTGTGACTGTAAAGTGTGACATCTGAGCAAGATCATACATACGCTCCTTCAGGACACAGCATGCGTCTTAATTGTTTCAAGGACTCAGGACACCTCAGTGCCGCCTCAGTGCCCTGTACATATTTCATCTTGGGGGAAATGAATAAAATAAGCCTGGGAAACATGGGCCTGGTATCTGAAGTATGCCCACCCCTGGTGGTACAAGGAGGGCTAGGGGGCTGGTGATGGCATACTGAGGACAGACCCCCATGACCACTGATCACTATGGCCCAGCTCACTCACGTCTCTGCAACCTCAGTAAAGTGAAAGTCCCTCAGTTGTGTCTGACTCTTTGCGACCCCATGGACTGTAGTCTGCCAGGCTCCTTTGTCCATGGAATTCTCCAGGCCAGAATACTTGAGCGGGGTGCCATTCCCTTCTCCAGGGGATCTTCCCAACCC
The DNA here is from genome assembly GCF_033118175.1 of Dama dama. Classification (NCBI taxonomy): domain Eukaryota; kingdom Metazoa; phylum Chordata; class Mammalia; order Artiodactyla; family Cervidae; genus Dama; species Dama dama. The sequence continues at coordinate 11,208,521 of NC_083700.1, forward strand.
AGGGATTGAACCCAGGTCTCCCGCATTGCAGGCGGAGTCTTTACTCTCTGAGCCACCAGGGAAGTCCCTGGCTCCCTCCCTTAAAGGCTCAGGCTGGCCTGAGACTCCTAGAGAGGCCGCATTCCCCCTTCTCTGCACCCCACCGCAGGCATCGGCCTCAGTGCTGGGTCAGCCTGGGTGGATCTTTTACGGACCAGACGGGAAGCTCTCCACTCCCCGAGATATACCCCTCCTCTGCCGCACGTGCGCGCGCTGCGTGTCTGTGCATCGCTCCGTTGGCGACGTGAAGTCATTCTGTAAGAAGCCTCTCTGTGTTTCTGTGGGTACACGCGTGCGTCTCTATGTGTGATGCGCCTCTGCCTGCGGTTTGCTCTCCTCCCCCAGGTTTCCAGGTTACATAAGCAACTGAGGGGCTACTCAGGCCTGGGCAGTGGGCTCCCCCTACTGGTGGCCTCTGGAACTGACAGCCTGGGGAGGCCTGCCCAGTCCGCCTTGACTGCCTGCCCTTAGCTTCTTCTGAGCCCCAAGCCCTGGGGTGCTTCCACAGCATGCCCATTAAAAAAAATTCAATTAGAGTAGAGTTGATTTACAATGTTGTGTGGAGTTTCTGCTATATAGCAAAGTGAATCAATCCAAGTGAATAAGTGTACATATATCCACTCTATTTTAGACTTTTTCCCCCATATAGGTCATTACAGAGTATTAAGTACAGTTCCCTGTGCTATACAGTAGGGCCTTAACAGTTACCTATTTCCAATCGGTATTTGTTCAGTGAAAAGTTTATAGGGTGGAGAGGCTTGGGAAGACAGTGGGGGTATAGGAAGATTTTTTTTTTTTAAGCTTTTAAAAAGTCAATGTTTATTTATTCCTTTTAAAATACTTGGGAGACTTTAAAAAGGTCCAAAGTCCTAAGGATGTACAGGTTTCAGATAAGATGAAAGTTTGGTGCTGTTGATATCTCTGTTGCTTAAGCCTAAATTTTAACCTGTTCAATTCTATACTTCCGTGATTCTTCCACTTAGGGTGTAGTAAATTCCTGTGACTTTCAGTAGACTTCATAAAAAAATGACCACTCGGAGAGCAGTGGGAAAAATAGCAGCAGTAACAATCACGGTCACTGCCTGGGGGCTTTTGGACAGATAGGCCTGAACTTGTTACACCTTAGCCCCTTAAAAGCTGTATGGCCTAGGGCAAAATGCCTAACCCCTCTGAGCCTCAGGTTTCTCTTCTGTTAAAGGACACCATCTGTCACAACATACTGTAAAGACTGTAAGTAACATCGAAAAGGGCCTTAGGATGCAGGCATCCGTGAAAATGAACAAAGGAGACCTAAGTCAAAATGGAACCAGGATGCCATGGAGGGAGAGCTCTCATGCCTTCATCGCTCACCTCAGCTTACAGATCCCAGCATCAAGAAGGAAGTCTTCCTTTTGACTCAGCAACAAGCTGTCCACTGCTAGGAGCCAATAAAAATTCCCTGCCCACAGCCTCTTCCTCCCTTATGATTTCCTCCTGTGTGTGTGCGCGTGCTCAGTCATGTCTGACTCTTTGCAAGCCTATGGACCATAGCCTGCCAGGCTCCTCTGTCCATGGGGTTCTCCAGGCAAGAATACTGGAGTGGGTTGCCACATCCTCCTCCAGGGGATCTTCCCGACCCAGATCCAGGGATCGAACTTGAGTCTCCTGCATCTCCTGCATTGCGGCTGGATTCTTCACCCACTGAGCCACCTGGGAAGCCCTCCATTTCTTCCTAAAACCTGGTAAAACTTAAGTTTCCCTTTGTCTCTTTGGATTTGCCTGTGGTTCATCATAGTTTGCATGACCCGAACTGCAATTCCTGTGCTATTCACTGATAAAGTTAATTTGATTAGCTTAAGACCTTGTTGTTTCATGGGGAAGGAAATGGCAAACCCACTCCAGTATTCTTGCCTGGAGAATTCCATGGACAGAGGAGCCTGATGGGCTACAGTCCACGGGGTCGCAGAGTCCAATACGACTGAGCAACTAACACACTTTTCATTCATTTTTAAGGTCAACGTTTCACAGTGACCATTAAGGGACCCAAAGGAGATGAGCCCTCTGGAACAGCGTGCTCTCTGCTCCGGTGAGCTGTCTTCTTCCTTGTGGTTCACAAGTTTCTTCTCAGATATGAGCTCCCTCTTTTTGGTTGAATTCTCTGACTTCATTCAGGATCTGGTTTTTTTTTTTTTTGTCCTTTTCGTGAGTACTTTTTCTTTTTTTTTTTTCCTGAACTTTTAAATTAAGATTATGGTATCCCAGTCCTCTAAACACTCTGAGGATGGCCCGTCCTTTGGGACCCTGGCCCCTTCTGTGTTTAAAAACTATGGTCCCTCCGCGTATGCATTTTCAATCTAATGGACTGACCTAACCAAAGATAATTTAGCACTTCAATGGCCATGATGGCGAAGTTTCAATCTCCCCAGTTTGTTTCTCTCAGAACGAAACTTGAGGATTGTGGCTCCAAAATACAACAAACTGAATGGCATGCTTATCTCAGTTGACATCTTATTTATTTATTTAGGCTGCACTGGGTCTTCGTGGCAGCTCATGGAGGCTAGTTGTGGCGAGCAGGTCTCCTTTCTAGCTCAGGGGCACAGGCCTCTCATTGCGGTGGCGTGCCTTATTGCAGAGCAGAGGCCTCTCATTCCGGCGGCTTGCCTTATTGCAGAGCACAGGCCTTTCATTGCAGCCGCGTGCCTTATTGCAGGGCACAGGCTCTAGGGCACACAGGCTCAGCAGTTGTGGTGCATGGGGTTAGTTGCCCCAAAGTATGTGGGCTCTTCGCTGACCAGGGATCACATTTGTGTCCCCAGCATTGACAGGTGGGTTCTTAACCACTGGACCACCGGGAAAGCCCTCAGTTGACGTCTTGAGGCTTTACAAAATAACCTTTCTAAACTGACTGAGGTGAATAAACCATTACAGGAAGATGAAAAGGCATTGGAAGACCCCGCCCTCTTCCTCTACTGCATGTACCCCACGTCCTTTGTACCCACCACATTCTCATTCCATCCCTCTCACTGGATTTCCCTGTTACTCCAAGCCTCACTCTTTCTTACTTTCTCCTCGTCGGAACCTCTTAGAACCTGCTCCTTTAAAACCAGTCCCTCTGAGGGTCCCAATGCTAAGCCCCTAATTTCCCAGGTCTTCTAGCCTAAGGCCCAACTACAGCCATAGTCAAGGATTTTCTTAGAGCTACTGAAGATCCTTATAGATTTCACAGAGGTATTTAATATAGTTATCTAGACTTACCAATCAGGTTCCTCAGATTTATGCCAGCTAGTTCACATGCTTGTTGGCAAAGGCCAAGCCCAATACTAAATGAACCCAGCTAATTGGAGCAACCCCCCAAAATCTCTAGAACTGCAAACGAGAGACCTGCCCCCTGCCTCATAGAGTCACACTCACCAGTTGCTAGATGGCTTCACCTGGCAACCTCCCAAACTTGTTAACTGGAATAAGATTCAGGCTTACACTCAGAAACCAATGAATCTATGCACATCTTTGTGAAAGTGTTAGTCGCTAAGTGGTGTCTGACTCTTTGCGATCCCATGGACTGGAGCCCGCCAAGCTTGTGTGTCCATGGTATTTCCTAGACAAGAACACTAGAGTGGATTGCCATTTCCTTCTCCAGGGGATCTTCCCTACCCAGAGATGGAAGTCAGGTCTCCTGCATTGCAGGAGAATTCTTTATCAGCTGAGCTACCAGGGAAGCCCCTCTTTAGAGTTAACACCAAATGTTTTTGAGATTTTTGGTCTACCTCTGGATGTTGAATCCATTTGGGTAGCCTTCAACTCTGTGTTCATCAATAGGCTAAACCAGGATCTTTCTCTCTTGGTGAAGTGAACCAGAACAGAACAGGAAACCATGTCTATTCCAGAAGTAAACTGGCAAACCGATTAACCTGCACCCTGGATGATTATAGTAAGAAAAAGACCATTAAAATCCCTAATCTCCAGCTTCAACAGATGGAGGCCTTTAAGTAAAACTCCTCCTGGCCTGTCATTGTTTTAAGAAGCCAGGACATTGAAAAAAAGACTGCTATAAACTAAACACTTCAGGAGTCTTCAGTCACCCAACCAACCTTTCCAGAGTCTTCCTACATCCCAATGATGGGACTTAAGAAATCACAGGGGCTTTCCCCAACCCTTCTCCAGACTGGAAATGAATTTCTACTGGAGCTACTATTAAACAGTAGCTTCAGAATGCTTCAGAATGAGAAACTGTTTCAAGTAGTGGGGTACTCTAATAAACTTTAACAAGTCAAGAAAAAATTGAATAAAAAATGCTTAAACAAACAAACAAAAAAATGCTTAAACAGTCTACTGATGACAAAGTGAAGGAGCAGGTTGACATGCTGTTTAAAGTGTTACATATTGTGAATTTTAACACCAGTATGCAGGCTTTAATGTTGCTTTCCCAAGTAATGAATTCTTAGCAGATGATATCAGAGCAATATTATGCAGCATTGCATAGGAAGATGTTGGATTCAGGGCTGATGTTTATTCCTAAAATACAATCCAGGAAAATATGCCCTCACTCCTTCCAGGCACTTTAAATTGCCTGATGGACCATTTGAGATTTGGACAATGGATTTCATATAGCTACCCTAATCTCACAGGTATAAATACGTCTTGGCAATGGTTTGCATGTTTTCTTATTGGACTGAAGCTTTTCCATGTAGATAGACTTCTGACTCCTCAGTGGCTAAGATCCTATTGGAAAAGATCATTCCTACCTGAGGGAACCACCCCCAAACTTCCTAGTACTGGGGAACTCACTTTACTGGTCAAGTGCAACAAGAAGTCTGTGCTGTTTGACCAGTTCTACAACATTTTCACTGCACTTTTCCCCAGTCTTCAGGACTAGTCAAATGCACCAACGGCATCATCAAAACCCAATAGGAGGGGCTTCCCTGGTGGCTCAGTGGTAAAGAAACTGCCTGCCAATGTAGGAGACACAGGTTTGATCCCTGGTCTGGGAAGATCCCACATACCTAGGAGCAGCTAAGCCCATGCGCCACAACTATTGAAGCCCTCTCGCCCCAGAGCTCGTGCTCTGCAACTAGAGAAACCATGGCAATGAAAAACCCACACACCGTAACTAGAGTAGCGCCCCAAACTAGAGAAAAGCCCATGCAGCAATGAAGACCCAGTACAGCCAAAAATGAATAAGTTTTAAAAAATTAAAAAAAAAAAAACAACCCAGTAGGAGGGCTTCCCCGGTGGCTCCCGTCCTGCCGATGCAGGAGACATGGGTGTGGTCCCTGGTCTGGGAGGATCCCACGTTCTGCAAAGCAGCCAAGCCTGTGCACCACAACGATTGAGCCTGTGCTTTAGAGTCTGGGAGCCACAGCTACTGAGCCCGAACACCCTAGGGCCCTTGATCTGCAACAAGAAGCCACTGCAATGGGAAGCCCATGCACTGCAACGAGAGAGTAGCCCCTGTTTGCCACAAGTAGAAAAAGCCCATGCAGCAATGAAGTCCCAGAACAGCCAATAATAAATAAATAAATTTAAAAAGAAAAAAGAAAAAATTTGTAGAGACCTCTGGCCAAAAGCATTGCCATTGGTTCTTCTGAACCTTAGGGACACTCCTTTTGGAACCCACAAGTTATATTTAACCATATATTAAAACAATAATGGCATGCTCCTGGGGCATGAAGACCTTGAGCACCATACTTTACAACCTAGAGAATTTGTCTACCGGAAAAGACATCTCCAGAAAGACTCTCTTCAACCCCACTGGAAAGGCCACTATCAAGTGGCCTTAACCAACCCTTGTGCCATGAAACTGCCAAGGAATAGGCTCTTGGATCCATGTGTCACAGATAAAGAAAGCACCAAACCCTGACTGGACCTACACCCCAGCTGGTGACCTAAAAGTAAAGATTTTCAAGAACTGAAGCGTACAATAGATGAAGGAAACAGCTTTCCCAATATGACTAGCCTGTACATCTTTTCCCTACTGTTACTTCTTGCCTTATCTTCTCCCTCTCTTTCTTGGAAAGACAATGCTCTTACCCATACTTCCCAATCCATTGCCAAAGAGGAAAAACTTTCCAATTGTCAGATTTGTACCAGAAACCTCAGTATGTCCATGACAGTGGTGACCCTCTAGTATTATCTTAAGTCTCATTGCTGTAACAAAATAAGCCCCCCCCCCCTTTTTTTGCAGCCTTTAGTGATGAAATCTACAGAACAGAATGGTTTCTCCCTAAATATCCCCCAAACACACTGACTCTTGGCTCTAAAGGACCAATTGACAAATTCCAGCTCGTGGCACTATTAATAAGTTTACGTGCACCACCTGCCTTTAGCTTTGTCTGTGGTAAATGAAACTCTCAATGAGTCTGTGAATATTTGGACAGCTGGTAAATGGGAGGCCAGAGTTTATTGGGATATTTCATCATCCCTCTTAATATCTATAATAAATCTGAAGCTTCCTACTGATTTTCCCCATTAAACCTTCACAAGCATCTCAAGTGGAAGCTACGTGGGCCATACATGACTCTGGGCCCACCCCCTTAGCAAGAGCCTATCCCTCTTGGGTCAAAATGCCAATGAGCATACAAATATAAATCTCTCCCTAGTTAGGAGAGCTAGCTGATTCTGCAGCCTAACAATGATCACTTGAATTCCTGGCTAAAGTAGTTGTAAATAATCAATAGCCTTGACTCCAAACAAGGTGGCATTAGCAGATACCACCTGTTGCCCATGGATAAATGCCTCTGGAGAAGGAGAAAGTCATCTATACAAGATCGGGAAGAAGTATACTTGCTATTTGTCAGTTGACTACTTTAGGGTCATGATTTAAATGCATCATACAAACAAAGCCACTTTTAATTTTGCTTTGTATAATTTAAAAATTTTGCAACTGTTGCCTGTCCAACCTCTGCAGAGACAAAGCACCAAATAGAATGTTGACTCAACACGACACTTTCAAGGAAATATTTTGATCAAAAGGGGAAAATATGAAAATGAACAAAGGAAACCTAAAGTCCAAATAGAGTCAGGAAGCCATGAAGAGAGGGCTCTTATAGATATAACTCTCACTATAGCTTACAGATCCCAAACAGAAAAATCAGTTTCCTTCTGACTCAGCAATGACAAGCTGTTCACCACTTGCAGAAAATGAAAAAGAGATCTGCCCCCTCACTTCCTCCTTAAAATGAAAGCTCCTCCTTATGAAAGCTGAGCTTCTCTTTGTCTTCTCCAAATGCCTATGGTTCAGCATAGTTTGTGTCTCTTGAATTGTAATTCCTCTGCTATTCCTGGATAAACTCATTTTTGTAGCTTAAGACCTTGTTATCTTTAAGATCAACATGTCCCATAAATTGCATCTATGATGATAATGATGTTTGGCAACATCTCTCATCTCTCAAGCATCAGAAAGGCATCATGTCCACTCTATGCCCAAATAAAGGGAATGTGGCTTTTCTCCAAAAGCTTCCCGACACATTTCACTTTTCACATAACTCAGTCTGGCCTGTGGATGCATTTAGATAAACTGAGTCTGGAGATATCAGGCTGTAGATATGATAAAGTGTGAGGGGAAAGGCACCCTGCTGCCCTATTCTTGGGGCAGAACTGGAAGTATTGAGAGGGGAGGGCTGGACCTCTGATTCCCTCAGTGGTCCCCAGGATTCTGCCTCAGAATTTCTCCACTCTCTCTAGGGTTCCTGATGTGGTTTCAACTGAGCACCTCCTCTGCTCTAGACTCTATGCCAGACTCCGAGAAGACAAAGCCAAGGAAGGTCATCTGGCCTGTGCCACTTCCCCTCTCTGGGCCTCCATCTCCTCCTCTGTAAAAGGGAGTAAGGAGTGAAAGGAAGGGTTGCGGGGAGTGAGTGGGAACAGATGAAAGTCTGAGGATGAAGGTGCTAGATGAGCTTTGGGGTCACCCCCTATGGACGGCCACTCTGATAGCCTTAGCTTAGCAGACCTGGTTGTCCCTTTTCCTGGTCTGGCCCCACCCTTCCTGTTCCTCCCCACTTCCCACATTCTCCACTGTACAGAAAGAGACAGAGTACCTGGGAAAGATGACTTTTTCACTCTCCCACCTCTGGGCAGGCTCCACCCCTCCCACTGCAGTTATTGCTGCTGTTCAGTCGCTTAGTCGAGTCCGACTCTTTGCAACTCCACGGACCTGCAGTGTGCCAGGCTTCCCTGTCCTTCATTATCTTCCAGAGTTTGCTCAAACTTATTTCCATTGAGTTGATGATGCCATCCAACCATTTCGTCCTCTGTTGTCCCCTTCTCCTCCTGCCCTCCATCTTTCCCAGCAACAGGGTCTTTTCCAATGAGTTGGCTCTTCGCATCAGGTGGCCAAAGTATTGGAGTGTCAGCTTCAGCATCAGTCCTTCCAAAGAATATTCAGGGTTGATTCCCTCTAGGATTGACTGGTTTGATCTCTTTGCTGTCCAAGGGACTGTCAAGCATCTTATCCAGCACCCATTTCTCCTCACTGGAACTAGAGACTCCTTCACCTAAACCCCAGGATCACCCCCTCTTTAGGTCTGAACTAAATCTCTTAACAAACGGTTTAAACAATTTACCCCTCCCCCATCTCCGATTTCGGAGACGGCAATGGCACCCCACTCCAGTACTCTTGCCTGGAAAATCCCATGTACACAGGAACCTGGTAGGCTGCAGTCCATGGGGTCGCTAAGAGTCGGACACGACTGAGCGACTTCACTTTCACTTTTCACTTTCATGCATTGGAGAAGGAAATGGCAACCCACTCCAGTGTTCTTGCCTGGAGAATCCCAGGGACGGGGGAGCCCGGTGGGCTGCCGTCTGTGGGGTCGCACAGAGTCGGACACGGCTGAAGCGACTTAGCAGCAGCAGCAGCAGCATCTCCTATTTAATGTATTCTGTGCCAAACACTTTCTGTACATTATCTCAATTGTCACAAAAATCCTTTGGGGTGGATGTCATCCATTTCAATTTGCCAACAAGAAAAGTAGAAGGATGTTAAGCAACTTGACCAGGATTGCCCGCCAGGAAGTGACGGCACCCAGACGGCCCAGCCTCCTAACTCTTTTTCTCTTGTTCTGCCCCGAGGGGGTGGCAAACAGGTCATCAGTGACCCAGTGGAGCCCGGTAGCGCCCTTCAGCTCAGATCCTCCTAGTTCCGCAAGGCCTAGATCCCGCCCTTTCCCGTTTCAGCAGGATTTGCGGCGAGGCTTAGAGGTCCAGAGCAAACAGCCAGGTTCTAAGAGCGAAGGCACAGCCACCTCGCTCATCCCGGGGCCCTAGCATCTAACGCTCAGAGAAAACCCGGAAGGAGCAGGGCACCTGTGCTCTCTGCGGAGCTTGTGGGGACTTGGCCAAGCTCCGGTGCCTCCCGCCCGCGGACCGGGGCCGGGGCGGAGCTAGGGCTCAGGGGGGCGTGCCTGGGCCGGTCTGGGCCGGCCTGGGCGGAGCCGAGTACCCGAGCCGCACCCGAGCTGGGCCTAGGCTGAGGTCGGGGTGGAGACTGGGGCAGGCGGAGCCGGGGCCGAGGTCCAGAACCCCGTCGGGACAAACCCGGGGACCGAGCGGGGCCAGGGTCGGAAGGGGTTGGGGCGGAGTTGCGGACCGGGGCGGGGCCAGACAGGGGCCAGCAGCCTAGGGCCGGGGCGGGGCCTGGGCAAGGCTGGGCGGGGTCGGGGCGAGGCGGGGCGGGAACGGTCTTCCTAGTAGCCTAGGCGGGAGGGAAAGCAGTAGGAGGTGGCGAGGAGGAGGGAAGAGGGAGGAGGGAAGAGGGCGGGGACTTGGCTGCTCCCGCTTAGCTCAGCTCCGCTCCGCGCACCCACGCCTCGCAGCTCCGCTTCGTGACCCCCACCCGGGCATGCGCCCCCCGAACCCCTGGTCACCCAGAGCCCACGCCGCCCCCCAGAGCCTTCCCAGAGCCGGCTGTGCAGGATGGGCGCCCTCGGTCCCAAGTTGCCGCCGCCGCTGCCGCTGCCGCTGCTGTTAATGCTGGGTAAGCCCGGCCCCTCGCCCCGGCTCCCAGCCCCGCCCGGCAGGTGCCTGCTATGTGTTGTTCAGCCCTGCCGTCTCCCCAGCATTTTGGAGCCCCTGGTAGCCCCTTCTCTCTCAGCGGCGCCTCCAGCCTTCCCGGGCCTGGCGCCCAGCTGCCCTCTGTGGCCGCCGGCCTAGCCAGTCTTGGGGGTGGGGTGAGGCTCCCCGGTTCTAGGCCCTAGGCTGGGACACAGTGCGGACCCACCAGAGTGCGGTCCGCAGGGACCGCCAGGCCTCCGGGGGCCGGGTCCCGCTTCCCTGCTGGCACACTCAGGTCCTGGGGGCGCTGCGACTCCTGTCTGCCTCACGCTCAGCTTCAGGCCCGGCCTTAGGTACCCGCCCTGCGTGGGCAGTGCCTGGCCATCTTCATAATCGCCCGAGTTGGCTGGAGGCCCAGGGGCCCGTTCTGCCCACGATCTTTTGAAGTAAGTCTCCCCTAATTGCACCCCCCTCTCCAACTTCATTATCTGACATCTCAGTCTCACCCTGGACCGGGTCTCTCAGATAGCACTGTCTCTGTAGCCTCCCACCAGCTGTCACACCCCCTTAGTCCCAGCCTCCCTGCCTCAGGAGAAACCAGGCTCCCTGGAGACTGATGCTGAGGTCCCCAAGCACACCGTGTCTGTTGTGGTGGGTGTTCGCGGTGGGCTGTCTGGACCACTGCTGCGTGGATGCATGAGGGCAGTGACAACGGCGATGTTTGGGGTGTGAACTGGGGGGCTCCCTGCAGGGCTGGCCTGGGGAGGAGGATGGGACAGTGACTGCCTACACAGACTCAGGAGACTGCAGCCCTTGAAATCGGAACACAGGGCTGCGAGGGGGTGGCTTTGGTGCCCGGATTTGGAGCTGCCATCATTAAGGCAGAGGCTGACGTAGCCCCGGCCGCCTGTTTCCAGACCAGTGCTCCATCTCAGAGCCAAGTGGCCTCCCTGTGCTGCATAGGTCCCCGGGCCCTGTGGGACTAGAATGAGTCCTCTCCTTGGGGCCCCAGCTGGGAGGCAGGAGGACATACAGAGGAGGGAGCTCTGGGCCCCGGTTACCTAGCACTGGGCCTCTTTTCCCCAGTGGGCAGCGTGGCGCAGAGAGGAGCCCAGGGTAAGTGTGGTGCAGAGAGATAAGAGAGTCTGTGGGATCTGAGTGCCCTGGATGTGGACACTTACTCTCATTTTGAAGGTGAGGAAAATGAAATAACTTGCCCCAGAGAACACATCAAGTGAGTGTTGGGGCTTGGATTTGAACCCACACCAGAGAGACCTGAAGCAGGTCTCTTTGCTCTCCTTTCCTTCTCTGCTAACACAGAGGAGGGGGCCTGGCTGGGGAGAGAGCTGCCTGGCAGCTGGTTTCCCAAGGCGGTGAGGGTGACTTTCCCATGGGGATCTCCGAGCATCAGCAGTTGTGGAGCCGGGAAGATGGGAGGGGGCCCTCCTGAGCAGAGTCTGCCCTGAGGCCAGGGAAGGTGTCAGCTCCATCACGCTGATTATGAAACGCCCTGGGGCAGGGCCCTTCTGAGTCACAGGCTCTCTCCCTGTCAGAGTGGAAGCTTCTAGCTCTCCTCCAGTGTAGCGTGGAAGGAGCTAGTCCACACAGTACAGCCGGGGATGGGCATGGGGCTGGAACTCGACTTCCACCTCCCAGCCTGTGCTGTAACCGAGCGACCACGAGTTCTCCCCATGACTCAGCCGCAGGGAGAAGACAGTTATGGGGAGGGCTTCTGGAAGACTGTCTGACTACAGACTAGGTGTTTTCCTCCCGCCCCTGCAGAAAGGCTGGGGTAGGCCCCTGGAGTGATGCTCTGCTGGGTGAGGCCATTGCCCTCAGGCCGCTCCTTGTCTGTCCCCATTGCCTCCCTGGCTTTGTCCCTCTGCAGGGGCACGTGGGGGCCAGCCAAGGATAGGAGGAACTTGGCCAAGACATTCTACTTCTCATACCTTACCTTTCTCATCTGTAAGATGGAGGTAGAGAGTTGACCCAGCCCTCCTTGTGTCCTGAGATTCTGTGGTTTGGGGCTGTGGAAAGACAGAAGGAGAGAAGAGCTGAGCCCTCCAAGGCCACAAGGCTACTCTTTGAGGGCAGGCTAGGGGTGAGGATGGGGTGAAGAAGAGTTTGGGCCTCTCTGAGGAGAGAAAGATGGGAGGGGACAACCCTGGGGGGCGGGTGGAAAGGGAGCAGTATGTAAATGAAGCATGCTATATGCAAATTAATGCTTTTGTTTAGGCAGTGGTGGGGTCGGGTGGGGGGAGGACTGTGTGTCAGCTGGGCCTTCGGGAAGGTTGGCAGGCACGGGTGGGGGAGGGGAGCCTCTGCCCCCAGAGCCCAGGGCAGAGGCTGGTTCTTGCCCCGTGAGCCTCAGCTGCCTCGGCAGCCCCAGGGGGCGGAGAAGCAGTGAGCTCATGACACAGCTGGAGACGGGGGAGGGATGGTGTGGTGAGAACTGACTGGGCCTGTACCCTCTCCTGCCCCGCCAGTGGCTCCATTGTCTGGAGTCCCCTGGCCCAGGTGACACAGCTGGGCCAACCAGCCCTTCTGATCAAAGTTTTTCCAGCTCCTTTTAAACAAAGGAGGGGTCTCAGGATCCCTTAGCTAGAAGGCTCAGCTGGTCCGCAGACAGGAGAGTGGGGTAACAAGGGGAGGGTACAGCTGGAATCAAGGAATGGTTAAATCAGAAAGCAGACACACTCCTTGCACTTAGGTGCTCTGCTCTGGCCTGCCAGGAACAGGGATGTTTCTGGGTTCTGAGGCTCACCTGGCTGTCTCCCACCACCTCCTTGAGACTCAGGTGTCTTACCTCCCAGCCTCCTTTCCTGATTCTCAGAATGGGGCCCGAGCTGTACACCGAGTTTCCTCAGGTTTCCTTTCCTTTCACAAGCAGGCAGCAAGGATGATGTGGGTGCTGGGGGGATGCAGTGAGGACCCAGGCATCCCTGACTTCGTCCTTCCCCATAGGAATTGGGTGCTGTGCCCGGGAAGTGCTGGTCCCTCAGGGGCCTCTGTACCGCGTGGCTGGCACCGCCATCTCCATCTCCTGCAATGTCAGTGGCTATGAGGGTTCTGCCCAGCAGGACTTCGAGTGGTTCCTATACAGGCCTGAGGCCCCAGAGGCCGCCCTGGGCATCATCAGCACCAGGGACGCCCGGTTCTCCTATGCCATCTTTGGGCCCCGAGTGGCAGCTGGTGACGTTCAGGTGCAGCGTCTGCAGGGCGATGCCGTGGTGCTCAAGATCTCCCGCCTGCAGGCCCAGGATGCTGGCATTTACGAATGCTACACACCCTCCACTGATGCCCGCTACCTGGGCAGCTACAGCGGCAAAGTGGAACTGAGAGGTACTGGGCCCTGAGAGGGGGTGGGGCCACAGTCTCCCAAAAGGCAGAAAGTCAGGGCTGGCAGGAACTTAAGAGGAACTTGAGGTCCAAGGAGTTCCCCTCATTTGACTTTGTGCACATTAGTGACTGGCCTGGGACTCTAACCCAGAACTCTTCATTCCAGTCCACTGCTCTTATTGAGGAGAGCATGGCAACCCACTCCAGTCTTCTTGCCTGGAGAGTCCTCGTCCTCGTGGACAGAGGAGCCTGGCGGGCTACAGTCCATGGGGTCACACAGGGTCAGACATGACTGAGTGAATAAGCACAGCTCCTGGGAGAGGGGAAGTGTCCTGAAGCTTTCCACTCCCTGGTAGGGTAGGGAGCCCCATAGTGTGAACAGACTCCGTTCCTGGAGCTTTCAGGATCCAGATCTCGGGGAGGAGGGGGAATGTAGGGGCAGGGTAGGACAGGGGAGACCATGTGACTTTCTTGCTCTCTTAAGTTTCTTTGTCTTCCGAAAAGGAAGACAGAGCCACTCTGCTGAGTATTTCAAACAGGGGTCAGCCTCAAACATAAGGGTGAGTAGGCGATGGGCTGGTTCTATGAAACTCAGCAAGTATTTATTGTGTGCCTGTTGTGTGCCCAGCACTGTGCTTGGCACCGCTGGGTTACAGAAGGAATGATACAACACGAAGTCTCTGCCTTCTAGGATCTCACGGTCTATTTAGGGAAATAAGTTGTAGGTAGAAAACAGCTCACACAGGTCCACAGCACCCCCCTCACTCCACCTGCTCTCTCCAGTTCTTCCAGACTTGCTGCAGGTGTCTGCGAGCCCCCCGGGGCCCCGAGGCCGCCAGGCCCCGACGTCACCCCCTCGCCTCACAGTGCATGAGGGGCAGGAGCTGGCACTGGGCTGCCTGGCGAGGACCAGCACGCAGAAGCACACGCACCTGGCCGTGTCCTTTGGGCGAGCCGTGCCTGAGGCGCCTGTGGGGCGAGCGACTCTGCAGGAAGTGGTGGGGCTGCGGCCCGACCTGGCGGTGGACGCCGGGGTGCCCTACGCTGCGCGGCTGGCGGCCGGGGAGCTGCGGCTGGACAAGGAGGGGTCCGAGCGGTACCGCATGGTGCTGGGCGGTGCCCAGGCGGACGACGCGGGCACCTACCACTGCACTGCTGCCGAGTGGATTCAGGATCCGGATGGCAGCTGGGCCCAGATCGCAGAGAAGAGGGCTGTGCTGGCGCACGTGGACGTTCAGACGCTGGGTGAGTGCCCGGGGTCCCCCGGTGCCAGCTGGGAGCCAGAGTATCTCAGGGACACTAGAGGGCCATGGTCCGAGACCTGGGAGCCCCCCTTCCCTCCAGTGAGCAGTCTCGTTAGCATTGCTTCCCCTTAGCATCGGTACCCGTGATGGGCTTTCTCTGCTCAGAAATAGGTGTGGAGACGGGAGGGCCACGGCTGAGGGCCCCTGGGTGGAGGAGACGGGTGGAAGTTTCCTGCTGTCAGGGAGGACCCTCTGCTGGCTCCCTGACACCCCTTCCCCGCTGTGTTTCAGCCAGCCAGCTGGCGGTGACGGTCGGGCCTGGTGAGCGTCGGATCGGCCCCGGGGAGCCCTTGGAGCTTCTGTGCAACGTCTCGGGGGCCCTGCCCCCTCCAGGCCGTCACGCCGCGTACTCCGTGGGCTGGGAGATGGCACCAGCAGGGGCACCGGGGCCCGGCCGCCTGGTGGCCCAGTTGGACACGGAGGGAGTGGGCAGCCTGGGCCCCGGCTACGAGGGCCGGCACATTGCCATGGAGAAGGTGGCTTCCCGAACCTATCGGCTACGGCTGGAGGCTGCCCGGCCTGGGGACGCGGGCACCTACCGCTGCCTAGCCAAGGCCTACGTCCGAGGGTCTGGGGCCCGGCTTCGCGAAGCCGCCAGTGCCCGCTCCCGGCCCCTCCCCGTGCACGTCCGGGAAGAAGGTGAGAGGGGCAGGCTGGGCCCTGGGCAGGACTCGGGGTCTGTAGAACCTTCCGTGTGTTTCTGTGCTCTCCCTCTCCATCAGCTGCCTCCACGTCTGTCTCACACTCCTCTTCTAGGATTGTGGGAACAATGAGTTTCTGGGGGGTCGCTTGGACAGGGGTCCTGACCCCATGTGCCCTGACCTTTCACCTTCTGACCTCTGTTGTGCAGGTGTGGTGCTGGAGGCTGTGGCCTGGCTGGCGGGAGGCGCCGTGTACCGCGGGGAGACGGCCTCCCTGCTCTGCAACATCTCTGTGCGGGGCGGCCCCCCTGGGCTGCGGCTTGCTGCCAGCTGGTGGGTGGAGCGGCCGGAGGAGGGCGAGCTGAGCTCTGCCCCGGCCCAGCTGGTGGGCGGGGTGGGCCAGGATGGCGTGGCGGAGCTGGGGGTCCGGCCTGGTGGAGGCCCTGTCAGCGTGGAGCTGGTGGGGCCCCGAAGCCATCGGCTGAGGCTGCACGGCTTGGGGCCTGAGGACGAGGGTGTGTACCACTGCGCCCCCAGCGCCTGGGTGCAGCACGCCGACTACAGCTGGTACCAGGCGGGCAGTGCCCGCTCGGGGCCTGTCACCGTCTACCCATACACACATGGTGAGTGACGGCCGCGCTCCTCCTCGCTCAGGCCTCCCCCCATCCCCTGCTCTCGTCCTCTCCTTCGCATCTGATCCTCCCACTAGCTGTCCCTCTGGTCCCTCTTTCTGCTCCAAAAGTCCAGCTTTTGGCCTCCAGCTGCTGCGGTGTCCTGGTGGTGGGTGCTGGCTTCAGTGCAGAGAGGGCAGGGAGCCGGCAGAAGACTGTGTGGGGGAGGAGCTGGTGTGGACAGCTTGACAGAAGGTGCTGGCAAACGGGCGGGGCTGTGGGTGGAGAGCAGTGACACCCCAGGCTGAGCAGCGCCGTCCTCTCTCACCCAGCCCTGGACACTCTGTTTGTGCCCCTGCTGGTGGGCGCAGGGGTTGCCCTGGTCATCGGAGCCACCATCCTCGGCTCCATCACCTGCTGTTTCATGAAGAGGCTGCGGAAACGGTGATTCCTCACACCCCAGGTGAGGGGTGAGAACCCCCAGCCCTGTCTTCCCCAATCCTCCCTCCCTGGTCCTACTCAGCCCTCTCAGCTCTGCGGGACCCTGGCGAGGGCCAGGAGGGAGTCACGCTCTCCCTAGCCCCCTCTTCACGCCCTCCTGTTCTTGCAGGTGTGACTGTCTTCCAGCCCAGCTGCAAGCCTGCCTCTGGTGTCTGAATACCCTCTCCCTCTGCCTGCTCTCCCTTTAATTTATTTGACTGACTCCCACCCAGAGTAGGGGACGTGGCCCCCCACCCCCGACTCCTTCCTTCCCAAGCTCCTCCCTCTGGTCTTCTGTTCATGATCTCATACCCAGCCCAAAGGGAGGCAGTCCCCTGTCCTAGAATTAGTTTTTCTAAAATGTGAATAAACTTGTTTTATAAAATCCGGGCTGGCTGTGTCTTCCCTGCCGTGGGGGCTGGGACGGGTGGCAGGGAGGCTGCTGGGGGCTGACAGCCTCTTCTGGACAACCCGGGCCGCTCTTCCCCTACAAACACCATCTGGCCTCCGTGGGCCATGCCACCCACCCCAGGAGGGGACATCTGGGTCCCATCTGCTGTCCGAGCTGTCAGCGCAGAGCCGATTCCTGTTGGGATTCTTGCTGGGGGCAAAAAGGGAGGAAGTGGGGTGAGTTCCAGCTGAGCACAGCCTCCGCCCCAGACTTCTCCCAGGTTGCGGGGCAGGGGCTTCCAGGGCCCAGCGCCCCCTTTGCTGAGTTCCTGGGCCACTCCACAATCTCAGTCTCTTGGTCAGGCTCATCTTGGACCTGCCTCCTCCCCCCAGGCCCTGGGGCCTCAGCCTTTCCCTCCTGATCTTCATTATCCGGTCTGACAGCAGCAGAATGGAAGCCCCAGAACACAGCCGCCTGGTGGCGGGAGGACAGCACTCAGAGGAGCCCCCAAAACCCCCTGCTCCTGGCTGCCGCCCCCCACCCCTCCCGCGCCCTTGGGGCTCCCTAAATTTGTCTCTGCCTAAGGATTCTCTGATCTCTTTCAACTCAGTGATTTAAACGTTTATTGAGCATTACCAGTTTGCCAAGTGTTGTTTTTACAGATGGGGAAACTGAGGCCCAGAAAAGTGACGCGACTTGCCCGGAGTCATAGAACGAAGTAGTGACAGCGTCAGGACTGGAACCCAGGTCTCCAGACTCCCCGCACTGCACACAGTGGGGCCCCGAGTGGTGGCTCAGTGTGAGGAGAGGGGTGGCAGGGTCTTGGCGCCTTCCATCCAGCCTCAGTTCTCTGCAGTGGCTTCATTTTTAGTGGATGAACTACCGTGTGAGCAAGTGTGGACACCAACAGTCCCCTCCCTTCTATCCAGACTCCAGCTGTTTCAGCAAACTGAACCAAAAGCGCACCCCATTCCATCCCCCAGCATTTATTTTTTTGCGAACGACTGATACCAGGGTGCAGGGACCTCATCTTTGACTGATGGTGACCCAGGTGACCCTGATCTGAGGCAAAGACGTCCTCTCTGAGCTGGTATGGCTCTGTCCTGCTTCTAGGAGGCACGGCAGCTTACAGGACCCCAGCTTCTCAGCCTGGAATGCAGCGCACTGGGGTGCTCCCCACCCCAAGGAGTTCAGACTTTTATTAAAGTTCAGGAGTGGGATGCAGCCAGGGCCAAGGGCTGGGGTTCAACGCTGGGGATGGTGTGCTTGCGTGTGCATACACGCCTCTCCCACCCACAGGTCCCCCCACCTCTGCCCCTTCTTGACTCGCTGCTCCTCTTCCTTCATCACCCTGGGATGGAGGGCCTCCCTGGTGACTGGGATGAGGCCAGGAAGGGGGTGCACGTGGCATGGGAACTTGTCTGCAGGGGCTCCTGTCCCAGCTGGGCAAACGGCAGGCCACATCCAGATATTTGGACTCTCGCGGCTCTCTCACACCTCCCACGTTTAAGCCTACTTCAAGTCCCACAAGGGATTCCATCCTCTGTCACTGACACCCTTCCTCTTCCAGTTCCCATTGCCTCCCCAGGACCCCCCTGAAGCCCTCCCAGCTGCTTTGCTCTCTCTATTATGCCTACTCATCTTCACCAAACCCCATCTCTAGCTTGTTGCCGCCCCATTTTCACTGACGGGTGAGTCCCTGGGTCCAGAGTTAAACTCTTCAGCCTGGATTTCAGGGTCCCCTTTCCCCCCACCACAATTCTCCACCTGTTATATTTCAGTCTCCTTCCCAAGGATCCTCAACTACTCCTCAGCTTGATGCCCACTTCCTGACAGAACCCCTCAGTCTGCTTGGGGAAGGGCTTCTCAAAGCATGGTCCCTGTTCTGGCATCAGGACCCGGGATGCGTTAGAAATGCAGAGTTTTAGTCTCTACCCCAGTCTGAAACTCCGGGAGTGGGGTTCAACCATCTGTGTCCCTGAGCCCTCCAGGTTGGCCCCGATGCCCACCCAAGTTCACAACTGCTGGCTCAGGTCACCCTCCAGGTCTGACTCAGTCCTCGGCTTTCTGATCACCGAGCCTGCCCACCCTTACTCAGAGAGATCGCCCAGGTTCTTGGTTTGAAACAGTTGCCAAAGGCATATGTCTCTGTCTTTCCCACATGCCTGCACTGTATTCCCGGAATAGGAATCGGATCTCTGACCATCCTCCCCACACATGCCCGGGTCAGTGCTCCGGACCCAGCTGGCACCCAGTAGCCACGTGAATGACTCCCTCTCACTGTACCCCAAGACTGACTCTGGTTTCCTGCGGGCCCCGGGTCCCAGCTCTAGTGAACTCACGAGCTCCATGCCTCCCCTGGTTCCTCCCTTCACAGCCCTGCTCTCCCCTCCCGCCTCTGCAGGGGCACTTGTGAGAGCTCACTCTGCTATTAGAAGGCGGTCGGCCCCACTTTGCCTTTCCCAGGCCCAGCCCCAGGGCCCCAGGGCCCCAGGGCCCCATCTCTGGCATCTTACCTACAGTTGGTTTCCCTGCATCGTGGACGAGCTCATTCTCACCCTACTGAGCTGCCCCCACAGCCTTTCAGCCTCCCTCCCAGCCTGTCACGGTGGTGCGGGTGGAGGCGGGAGGACAGCCTCTTCCTCTCTGCCTGCCTCCTTCCAGCCTTCTCTTCCCTGGGTCAGCTTGGGCTGCTGTGTCCAATGAGACAGATGCGCCAGACTCGGAGAGGCTGGCTGAGGAGAAGAGTGGGGACTAAAATCCAGCCCACATCTGCTCCCCAAACCATGCACCCTGGTTTAGGGTGGTGTCAGTCTAAAGGAAAAGGGTGCCTTTTTAGAATTTGCACAAAGATGCTCTGTGAGTTAGCAGCAGCCCTGACCGCACCACCAGCCTGTCGGCCCACTTATCTATCCACCGGCTCTCTCTCTCTGCTAGCACCTTCTCATCCAGCTCACACAGGCCCATCCTTCTGTCCATCCATCCACCCATGAACAGACAGGAAGGTCAAACACAGACAGGCTGGGTAAGTTCACCCATCCCCACCCTTCATTCTCCTGAAGTCAGGATCTCTGCCATCCCAGTTGGATCCCAGACCTGAGATTCTGAGGCGGCTCTCCAGCTTTGGTGCATTCATAAGGACCTTGCCGGACTCCTTCTCCACCTGCGATACTCAGCTCCCCAGGTACCTGTGTCTGGCCCTGCCACAGGGGTCTGGAGGAATCTGGTCATACCTTGGACTCACTCTCTGGGGGTGGCAGGCAGCCATTCTGCTCTTTGTCAACCCCAGCCCCTTCGCCCGACCCCTCTCCCGCCTCCTCTCCAGCCCCCTCTCCTGCCCCTTCTCCAGCCCCCTCCTCCTCCACCTTCTCGTCCAGCCGGCTGGGGATGGACCAGTAGAGATGGGCATCCAGTCGGGCCGCGGCCTCGGCCAGCTCCCGGGCGCTGCAGGAAGGTGTGGGCACCTCAAAGGTCTCGTGGAAGCTGGCATAGTCTACTTCGTAGAAGCCATCCTCCAGGGTCAGCACTGAGGTGAAGCGGTGGCCCCATAGCACCTCATCCACCAGGTAGGAGCTCCGAGCTTGGCATGTCATTCCTGCAGGGAGGGGCATAGGTCAAGGAGATCCCAGCTCCAGCCTTACCTCTCCTGTATCATTCCACAACCCTATTCCTAAAACTCTTCCCTGTAGCCCTCCTAAAGGGCCCGCAACCCCCTTTAGTCCAGTCTACTTTCTCTTTCTTCTCAATTCTTGTACTCCCCCCCTCCCCGCTTCATCTCTGGCCCGCATTCTCCCTTCCCCTCCATCGGAGATGCCAATCAGAGAAGCTTAGCCTTGAGACTGACCTTGGGGATCATCTAGTCCAACTTGCCTCTCCATACAGGGTACCCCACTGGAGCATCCCCAATAATGTGCATTTAGCTTGCACTTGATTACCTCCTAGGATTAAGACCTCACCACCTCACAAGGAATCCCCTCTTTTGTGTAATAGCTCTAATTTTTGAGTTGTTCTTTATACAGAGCCCAAATCAGCTTCCCTTAGTTTCATTCCTCTGCTTTATGACACCCCTTCAAGTAACTGGAAGCAGGAGTCTCAGGTTTCATGTCTTCTCTCTTTCAGACTGAATATCTGTCTCCCTTCACCATTCCTGTGACCTGGCTTCCAAAAATTTTACTTTCTTGACTGCAAACCAGAATGGCCAAGAAGGATGCTTTAAGCACTTTGAGTGTGATAAATACTCCAACTGTGGCCTGCTGCATGCATAAGAGAGGGCTCACTGCCTCTCCTTCTGCCCATGATTCTATAGCTAATAGGGCCCAAGATTACATTATATAAACATTTTGGGAAGCTGTGTCACATTGCCTGTGGCCAACTAAAACCCCCAGTTCTTTTTTCACCAGAGCTCTTCCATGCTGTGCTTACATAAGTGATTTTTTTAAAGCCTAAATCTAGAACTTTATATTTATTCCTTTTAAATGTCATCTTGTTGGGTTTTTGGCTCATTATTCTTGCTTTTCAGAAGCATTTTGGATGCTGACTGTCTCACCCAAAATATTACCATCCTTTCCAACCTTGTCTCCCTAGAAAATTCCGACAAGCTCCCCTCCCTCTCTCCTCCCCCTCCCCTGTACTCCTTGCCATGGCCGTGTGGCCTGTTTTCCCCGTGGGGTGGGCACAGCCACTGCGGCAAATGCTTCTCCTTCTACTCGGGGTCTCTCACACCCCCCTCAGTTCATATCTACCTTCGAACAAAGGGGAACAGAAGAGTGAACATTAGCTGACCAGAGACTGGCTCTTAACACTGAAAGCCCTGCCTTGAGCCGGTCCGGGGACATTGGTATTCTCTGTTGCTTTGGCTGGCATAGGAAATGTCCAGGAGAGGAGGGGAAGAGGAAGCAAAAGTGACCCTGGAGAGAGGGGGTTCGAGGAAGAGGGTGAGGGGCTGTCGGCACATGAGAAGAGCGTTGGGCAGGGATTTCCCAGGTACCAGCAAGAGTGCCAGCTGGTGAGATGAGAGGAAAGGAAGCAGGGTGAGTGGGGGGAGGGAGAGGAATGGGGGTGGGGGTACGGTGTGGGGGAAGGAGTGAGGAAGACTGAGGCAGACAGTGGTACAGGCTCAGGGTGAAGCGTGTTTGCTGGCACCAACCTAGGATAAGCCAGCAGGGGCCAACACAGGCAGGAGCCACAGGGCCACCTGCTGGGCCTTTGGTTATCCACTTGCAATCTTCTCCTCCCATTTCTATCCCCATTAAAAAAAAAAAAAAAAAAATGTTTTGGGCCCCACCAAAGCATACAGGATCTTAGTTCCCAGACCAGGGATCGAGCCCCCACCTCCTGCATTGGCAGCTCAGAGTCTTAACTGCCGAACTGCCAGGGAAGTACCCTTTCCCTCTTCTAGATCTCAAGTATCAAAGGACTCATTTGCTGGTCCTGCTACACTGCTCTTGTCCTACCTGCTCCCAAACGTTTCACTGTGTAGGCCTGAGTTGAAAGTTCTGACATTACAGGTACATTGCCAATTCCTTCTGGAAAGGGGCTCGAAATGTTCAGGTCATCTGTTTTCTTTGTCAGTGGAGACTGAGTCTTTTGATGGATTGGGAAACCCAGGTAGAGCTGCGAGCAGCTATCAACCTCTCCTTAAGGTCCAGAGTAGGAATAACTCAGGTCATGGAAAACCTTCACCATCAAATTCGAGAAGCCTGGACCTCTCAGTATTGAGAAAGATCACAAACCTAAATCTCCCTTCCTACTCTGCACCCTAAACACTGAAGCCAGACTGCCCGCGTCCACTGCTTACTTAGCCTGGGACTGTGGACAACTTAACTTCTCCCTGGGGCATCCTGCTCCCTGAAAAATGAGCACAAAAATGAGAACCTCAGCGGGCTCCTTCATGGGGCTTGGATTAAATGAGCTCAGAGGGGTAAAGTGCTTTGGAACCGTGCAGGGCGCAGAGTAAGCACTAGCTTGGCTACTGTCTTTACTCTCCGCTATCCCCCTGTTTGCACCTCTCAGCCAGGGCCCCTTGACAGGGCTACTTCGGAGAATTCCTGCTTTTTCTCGGCTCTCGGGGATCACTGTTCACACACCTCTCCCAACCCAGGTCCCAAATCTCACCTCAGCCTCTCTCGTCCTCTACCAGCCTCTCCATCCACTCTCCACCGGTCCCTCCATCCCTCCTCGCCCCCTGCTTAGTCCGCCCTGGCTCCTCTCGGTCCAGTTCCCCGCCCACCCGCTCCCCTCCCCTGCTCCTCCTCCTCGGGTCCGCGCGCACCCGTGGCTTCCACCATGCCCTCGAGGATGACCACGATCTCGAAGTCGTCCCTCTCGAGGGCGCGGCGCGACGCCTCCCAGAAGGGACTGGCGGCGTCGATCTCGTGGCTGATGACGAGAGGCGAGACGAGGAAGAGGCGGTCGTCGCCCGTGTCGAAGCCCACGCTGAGGTCGGTCTGGTGCAGCGGGATGAACTCGCCCTCCAGCGTCTGGCGCGAGCGGATGAGCTTGGCGCGGATGGAGGCCTCGACGATGTGCGATGACCGCAGGTCGCCCACCCGGAACATGAGGCAGAGGCGCCCGTCGCGCAGCGACACCACGGCGTGCGAGGAGAAGACGAGCGTGGCGGCGCGCTTGTTGGGCTGCGAGATCTTCACGAACATGCAGCCCACCATGAAGGCGTTCACCATGGAGCCCAGGATGGCCTGCAGCAGCAGCAGCACGATGCCCTCGGGGCACTGGTCGGTGATGACGCGGTGCCCGTAGCCGATGGTGGTCTCCGTCTCGATGGAGAAGAGGAAGGCGGCCACGAAGCCGTTGAGGTTGTTGACGCACGGGGTCCACGCCGTGTCCTCCAGGTGCTCCAGGTCGCCGCGGCCGTAGGCGATCAGCCACCAGATGGCGCCGAAGAAGAGCCAGGTGAGCGCGTAGGCCAGCACGAAGAAGAGCAGGCTCAGGCGCCACTGCAGGTCCACGAGCGTGGTGAACAGGTCGGTCAGGTAGCGGTAGGTCTCGCGCACGTTGCCGTGCTGCACGTTGCAGCGCCCGTCCTTTTCCACGTAGCGCTGGCGGCCGCGGCGCCGCGGCGGCTCCTCCGGGCCCGGCGAGAAGGCGGCGTTCTCCTGCGCCATGGCCGCGGCCGCGGGCTGCGAGGTCACGGCCCGGGCGGCGGCGCGGGGCCTGGAGGGGCTGAGAGGTGGGCCGTATTAGCCGACCCCGCCGGAGAGACCGAGACGTCCGGGCCCGCGCGCAGGGGCCGGGGGCGCCCTGTGCGAGCCCCTTGCTGCCTCTTAGCCATGGCTGGCCGCATCGGTAGAATGGGAACGATCGATACACACAGCCCTCGCTGGCCCCACCCGCAGCTCACAAATTCGTGAGGATCCAGTGGGATAGGGTGTATGAACTGGATCGCACTCTGCGTGACTGATTAGAGGGAAAGGGTGAGGCGTGGTAACAGAGATCTTGGTCCCACCGCCTCTAACTGGGCTGTATAGCACCTCACGGCCACCCCCAGGCAAAAGGCCCTGGGCAAGGAGGGAGTTTCCTGAGATCTGTACACTGTGAGCTTCTTGAAAGCAGGTGGTTCATCTTCCTCCCCAGTGCAGAGCCTTCCCTGCCCAAAGGGCTCCCACTTCCACCCCACCCAGGCTAAAGTCAGGCAGTCCCCTTATCCCTGATCTCCGCCTTCAGCCTGGCAGCTAACCAGGTTCTTTTACCATTCACCAGGAGACAGACCCAGAAAGTCTTGCCCATTCCTCCCTCCTTGGACCTTGCTTACTCTACCCACCGCCCCTCCCCGCACATCCTCTTCCTCTCAAGAAGCTTACAAAGGAGAAATGAAAGTGGTGGAAAGCGAGTGAAAGATCTCCAGTGGGCAAAGGTTGAACATTCCCACCTTAGGAAATTCCCACTGAGAATTCTCCCTGAGGACTGACGCTGGTCATTGCAGCTGTAGTGTTAGCCCCATTTCCCCTGGGTTATTTCCACAGTGGAGACAGCCTGCAAATGGGCAGGAGGGTCGGAGGGTGTGAGATCAACACGGACAGCCGGGGTAAAAGAAGCACAAAGTTCATCAAGGTTAGGCTTGTAAGCCTCTAGCAACCTGCTCTTGATGAGCCATTAACTCAGATAAGTGATCGAAGCACCCACATTTACCTCTCTCCTCCCTTCAGTTCTCTCCCCACCCCAGCCTCCCACCTCCCTCTACTATCCTCACAACAGCCCCCCTCCATATGTCCCAGATCTCACATTCCAAGAGAAGCCTACCTGATTTTGCTTTAAATTCTTCCCTGTGAGCAGCTCTCTGGACTGCAATCTGCCCTGAGAGAGAGAGACCCAGAGCCCTTCCATAGCCATCTAGGGACCTCTAAGAGGTATGACCCATATGAGGAAAGGTTAAGAATAAAGATTCAAGGCTTTTCAACCTTCCCTTCTTCCTGGGAATCATCCTTTTCTCCCACTCCAAGGAATCCTGGACTGGTTGTAGTAGAGTGGTGGACGGGAAGAGTGTGACATAAGGACCACAGATGGTCTGGACATTTGACCAGGTCCTGGGGAGAAACTGCCTGGGTATGTAACTCCAAAGCCAGCACTCTTGAATTTAAGTTCTGGAATGAAGTGTTCTGTAGATCGTTGGAGGTTGTGGGTGTGTGTGGGTTTATATGTGGTTTGTGTGTGTTGCTGGGGTAGAGGGCAGGAGGGAAAACCAAAACAAGATGGCTTGGAGCTTGGGGGCATCCCCTATATTTATTTTTCAGGAGGAATCGGGGACACGTCCAGGAGTCCCAGTGCAATGGCAGGTTAGGGTCTTCCCCTCCCCCAGTGGTGAGTGTCCCTTTCTCTCCCTGCAGCCCAGGAGATCCTTGAGAAGTGATCTCCAAGCACTGATTGGCTTAGAGATCACAGGTCCTGCAGAAAAGTACCTGAGCCCACTTATTCCAGCTTCCGTCCAGGTGGGCTTTCAGATGTTCTCTCAAGGTCTTAGGTCATCTGACCCCCAATCTGCTTGCTTAGGCAGATTTCTCTGCCCAGGTGTGAGAAAGAAACCCCAGAGTCTGATAGTCCCCAGAACTCTCTCACCCTCCATTGCCTTGGGGATCTAGATGAGCCTCACTTTGATTGTGTTCTGTCTCCTATCTTCCTTAAGTGGGGGCTGCATTTTTCTCAATGGGGCAGGAAAGGTGTGAAATGATTGCCTCCATCCCAGGAGCAAAGACTCAATTTCTGCAGCTTCCCTCCGAAGAAGAGTCCTGTTCCTCCTTATTTAATGTGCATGCTATGTCCCCTTTTCAGAAGACCCCAGTGCTGCATTCTGCTGAATTTCCCTTTCTCCCACTTGAGAGTGCTGGCCTGCAAGGGGGCTTATTTTTTGGAAGGGGATCTGATGAAAACTCCCTCAGGAACCAGCTTTTCCCAAATCCCCACTTGCCTTGGAAATAGGGGCCCAAACCCAAGTCCCCCGCAACTCAACTCACAGCGTATGGAGAGGAGAGTAGCCGGCAGCAGAGACCCCTGGGGGGTAGCGTCCATGCCCCTGACACCGCCTCCCCTTCACCCCAAGCACCCTTGGAGGGTGGGAGCCGCAAGCACTGCTGTTTCTCCTAAATGTAGCGGCAGCTCTGACTAGGACTTGCTATCTGTGTCATCCCCACTTCCCAGGCTCCCCTGCTCCTCTCCTGTTTCCACAGCAACCAGTCTGGCGACAGCTCTAGAGCATCCCCCTCCCCTCCCCAGTCCTGGGTACCACTAGAGGCTGATCCACACGCCATAGCTATTTTTAACCAAAGTCCCTCCTCCTGGACAACTCAATGCTCGCCTCCTCACCCCCCAGAAAAAAAAAAAAGAAGAAGAAGAAAAGCTGGCATGCTGGCTCTTTCCTAAGAAGCTCCTTGCTCTGAGAAAATACAAGCCCTGATGTGTTTGGGAATTAGGCATTTCGTTTCCTGGGGATTTACCTCCAGTCGGACTTCTGGGTGCTGGAAGGTTTGAAGTTCCTGGAATGGCCTGGCAAGATGGAAAAGGCGGTGCTGAGTAATATGATTTCATGAGGCAGTTTCCTGGGTTCAAGTCAGGCTCTTGGTCAGGCCCCCCATCACAGTCTTCATTTTTGGAGAGGCCACTCTGATCCAGAAGTCGGTAGTCAGAAAGAAAGGAGATCCACCCAAGGAAGGGAGGTAGGGTCAGGGGTTCTAACCTTTGTCACTGATTTGTGATGTGACCCACAGGAATCATTTCAGTCAGCCACCGTTGTTCCATCTTTCACGGGACATGGATATGTATAAATAGCCTTTCCACCTACTTCACAGGGTGTACAGATTGAATGAGGCAATGTAAATAGAAGGGCTTTGAAGTATAGTTTGTTAACAGTGAAAGCTCTAGAAACAGCCCAGATGTCCAACAGAAAAGGCTAGGTTAGGGCTTAGTAACTCTTCATTCAACAAACTTTTATGGAGCCCAAGTGCCAGGTAATGGGCTGGCTGGGAGCAGTTACAGAAATAAGTCCCTGCCCACCAGGAGCATACGGTTGCTTGGGAGAAAGACACATAAGCACAGAATACTGACACCACTACCAAGGATTCTTTGAGTCTCAGCTCTGAGCGAGACACACCTCGTTTAAAACCCTGGGTGATACCCTGTGAGATAAGTACTATTTTCTCTATTTATGGATGAGAGAACTAAAACTGAGAAAGATTAAATGGTTTACTGAATGTCACAGAATTGGATATTTGCAGAGATGGGGTCACACTCACACATCTGTGTCACATCCCAACGCTCCACTCCCTTGGTAATGCAACATCTATGGCAAAGCAATATAAGCAGTTACTGTGTTCATATATGTAAACATGTGTGTAGGCAGCCTGTGACATAAAACCAGAACAAGAAAGTATTCTCTTTTTTTTGGCCACCAACTCAGCTTGTGGGATCCTAGTTCCCTGTGCTGGGCTGAGTCGCTCAGTCATGTCCGACTCTTTGCAACCCCATGGACTGTAGCCTGCCAGGCTTCTCTGTTCATGGGGATTCTCCAGGCAAGAATACTGGAGTGGGTTGCCATGCCCTCCTCCAGATCTTCCCAACCCAGGGATTGAACCCAGGTCTCCCGCATTGCAGGCAGATTGTTTACCGTCTGAACCACCAGGGAAGCCCCACTAGGGATCAAATCTGTGCCCTGGGCACTGGAAGTGTGGAGTCCTAACCACTGGACCAAAAGGGAATCCCAAAAGTATTCTTATTCATTGATCATAACTGTAAAGACATAGCTTTAGGAGCACTGATAAAAAAAAAAATCAGGAAAAAAATTGGAGGAATGGAAATACTTGAATGTTCACTTTCCCCAGGGAAATAATTAAAAGCACAGAGCGGTGGGCAAATGCCAAATGTTGCTGTTATCAGTATTATTATAGCCTAGGTGTTGATCAATTCTCCAGCTACCTTAAAGTTGCAACAGTGAGTTAAATTATTCTCTTTTTTTTGGCCACCAACTCCCAGCTAAAGGAGTAGGAAGATGTAGAAATGGATACTGGCCAGTTAGACGTTCCTGAAGTGGCTTGGCAAGGTGGAAAAGAGAGTGCTAAATAATGCAGTCTCAGGAGGCAGAGTACTGGATTCAGGTCCCCATTCTGTCCCTTAGGAGCTGGGTCACTTTGAGCAAGTTACCTAACCTCTCTGAACAGTTTCTTCATCTAAGAACTGAGAAGAGCTGTGTTACTCATCTCTGGGGAGGTTGTCGTGAGTATTACATGAGGCGGTGACTGGCATGTGGTAAGTACTCAATGCGCGTGTGTGTGCTAGGATGCCTCAGTCATGTCTGACTCTTTGTCAGCTCCTCTGTGCATGGGATGCTCCACGGAGTTGGTTGCCATGCCCTCCTCCAGGGGATCTTCCTGACCCAGAGAAAAACCTGCGCCTTTTATGTCTCCTGCATTGGCAGGCAGGTTCTTTACCACTGAATTGCTCAGTCGTGTCTGATTCGTTGTGACCCCATGAACTGCAGCCTGCCAGGCTCCTCTGTCCATGGGATTCTCCAGGCAAGAATATTGGAGTGGGTTGCCATGCCCTCCTCCATGGGATCTTCCTGACCCGGGGATCAAACCCGGGTCTCCTGCACTGTAGGCAGACTCCTTACCGGCTGAGCCACGAGGGAAGTCTTTACCACTCACGCCACCTGGAAGATGTTAGCTATGGTCTTCCTTCTGCTCCTCATGACCCTCCGCCCAGGCATCTCCTGAAATCCCCGCCCGCCCAGTGCCACCTTCTCCGGTTCTAGTGCCACCTAGTGAGACCTGCAGGGGGCACTCCTGGTACACTGCCCTCCTCTCCTAGCCCACTCGCCTGTGTTTCTTGTTCTAAGAGGAAATATCGAGTTTTCAGCCTGAGATTGGCATCAGGAGGGCAGCTAAAGCCCCCGTCAGCATCCCTGTCTCTTGGGCCTAGCCCTGTCACCTGAGCCTTGGGCCTGCTAGCCTGCCCTTCTCTGTCCTGCCAAACAGCCACTCACGTTGGTTCCACTGTGCCAGGAGCTCAGGGAGAAGAAACCAGACTCCTGAGCAAGAACGTGTTTGCACAAGACGGGCCCCGTTTCCTGGAGGGGGAGATGGTGGGGCTGACAGGGCCCCCAGAAGCTGTGTCAGCCAGCCCCCTGCCTCAGTCTGGGCTGCCTGAGCATAGCCTTGCTGACACAGGAGAAGCCCACAACCCCCAGCCCTGCTTTGCAGGTCCTTCTGGTCCTGGATTTTACCTGGTATCTAACCTCAACTCTTTGTTTATCATTGAACTTGAACAGAGCGAGGGAAAAAAACATTTTCTCAGGTACCAGGAGGCAGAAACATAGGCAAGATCCCAGCTCTCAGTATTATGGGATGAAGAAAACAACTTTACAAGGAACCAATTAAATATGTCAGTATAGTGTGATGATGGGAGATTGGGTTTGGAACTGGAAAATATTGAGGGCAGGAGGGTCACAGCTGGGGCCACGTTGCTGGTCTATAAAGAACCTTAGTACAAAATCACAAAAAGGAACCCTCTCTGGGCAGATGTACTCCTTATGGCATGTAACAAGTGGTACTTTGGGGTTAAAAGAATAAAAACGGGAGTCCCTCCAGGAAACACTGCTCTGAGCTATGATGCAACAAAAGGCAAACTGAATGCTGGTCCTCAGTTTGCCCCCTCAGCAGGTGCCTTTGTGCAGTCCACAGACTGTGCAACTGTATGTGGCAGCCTTGGGATCAACCAATCTGGGAAGGTTTCCTTGAGCAATATCATGAAACTTCTTGGGTAAAAGGCTGAAAGTGGGAGAAGCAGCAAGATGGAGAATACAGGAGATGGTTGAGGATATGAGCTTAATGGAGCAAGGAGGCCAATCAGATAGATTATAACAATTTCTATAAATTGAAGGGAGATGAGGCCCTAGAAAATTCAGAGGTGAGGGAGCACATGTTTGCTGGAGTGCATGTGGCTGGAGATTTAGAGTGAAGTGGGGCGAAGTGGAGCACAGATCCAAGCAGATGGAGCTGCAGTGGGCTTCTGAAGCTGAGGGCTTTGCTGTCTTCTGGCTGAGTTCAAGAGAGCAAGAGGATCAGAGCCTTCTCATACACAGGTCTATCTTGCTTTATAGGACTGGGTGGAAGTAGACCAGGATTTAAAAGTCAAGGCATTTAGAGGTAGTCCAGAATTAGTCCTCACTTTACAGGTAAGAGATGGGTCCCAAGAGAATAGACAGGACTAAGATCCGGGCTTCCTGGCTCCTGGTCCCTGGTTGTTCCTTTATTCCCTGTTGCCTCCCTCCTATTGCAGTACATTGGGTGTTAATAGAATTTCTTTCCACTGGACCAGTTAGAAAGGTCCTCATTCAAAAAAAAAAAGAAAAGTACTAGTGACAGATTTTATTTTCTTGGGCTCCGAAATCACTGAGGGTGGTGATCGTCATTCAGTTGCTCAGTCGTGTCCGATGCTTTGTGACCCCCCTGGACTGCAGCACTCCAGGCTTCCCTGTCCTTCACCATCTCCCAGAGCTGGCTCAAACTCATGTCCATTGAGTCAGTGATGCCATCCAAACATCTCATCCTGTCATCCCCTTCTACTGCCTTCAATCTTTCCCAGCATCAGGGAAATGAGTCGGTTGTTTGCATCAGGGGGCCAAAGTATTGGAGCTTCAGTTTCAGCATCAGTCCTTCTAATGACTATTCAGGATTAATTTCTTTTAGGATTGACTGGTTTGATCTCCTTGCTGTCCAAGGGACTCTCAAGAGTCTTTTCCAACACCACAGTTCAAAAGCATCAATTCTTCGGCACTCAGCCTTCTTTATGGTCCAACTCTTACTTGCATGCATGACTACCAGAAAAAACATAGCTTTGATTAGATGGACCTCTGTCGGCAAAGTAATGTCTCTGCTTTTTAATATGCTGTCTAGGTTTGTCATAGCTTTTCTTTCAAGGAGCAAGCATCTTTTAATTTCATGGCTGCAGTCATGAAATTCACCATGAAGAATTTCACCATCTACAGTGATTTTGGAGCCCAAGAAAATAAAGTCTTCCACTGTTTCCATTGTGAATGGTGATTGCATCCATGAAATTAAAAGACTCCCGCTCCTTAGTAGGAAAGCTACGACAAACCTAGACAGTGTATTAAAAAGTAGAAACATCACTTTGCCAACAAAGGTCCGTATAGTCGAAGTTATGGTTTTTCCAGTAGTCATGTATGGATGTGAGTTGGACCATAAAGAAGGCTGAGTGCTGAAGACTTTATTCTTCAAATTGTGGTGCTGTAGAGGACTCTTGAGAGTCCCTTGGACTGCAAGGAGATCAAGCCAGTCATTCCTAAAGGAAATTAATCCTGAATATTCATTGGAAGGACTGATGCTGAAGCCAAAGCTCCAATACTTTGGCCACCTGATGTGAAGAGCCAACTCATTGGAAAAGACCCTGATGTTAGGAAAGATTGAAGGCAAAAGGAGAGGGGGGGTGGCAGAGATGAGATGGTTAGATAGCATCACTGACTCAACGGACAAGAATTTGAGTAAATTCCAGGAGACAGTGGAGGACAGAAGAGCCTGGAGTGCTGCAGTCCATGGTGCTGCGCAGAGTCAAGACACAGCTAAGCGACTGACCAGCACAAGAGGAACCACCTAGTAAAGAGATTCTGGGAAGAACACTCTGGTAATGTGATTAAGCATCCTGTAACTTATGTCTTATAAATGTGAGTTTGTGCATATCTCATTTACTGAAAGGAAGTGGTATATCTAAATAATGAATCCATTCATGACTGGGGGAGAGGGGGAAGACTCAGTCTCTCTCTTGGCTTTCTCCTCTGTGGTCTGAATTATCCAGTTAGTAGGCACCCTAGTACTAATGGAAATTGTTCAGCCTTGTGGGGCCTGAACACTAAAATGCCCCTTGGCATCCTGTGGAGAGCATTGCCAACATCTGCTATTTCCAGGTGACTGTAACGTGTTGTCTGCTCTGAGCCTCTCATGCCTCCTGACCTGCAGGTTCCCTCGTCCTTCTGTCCCCTGGCTTTTCCCAGCAGGAGCCCCTCATTCTGCTGCCACTTGTGGATTCTCCTCCCCAGACAGCCTTCTCATCTCTGCTGTCCTCTGTGCTCTGAGGAAGCTCCTGCCCTATTATGGATGAGATAAAAGAGGAGATGAGGCCGAAATTGGAAGGAGTGAGTCGGAAAGAAGTCATTGAAAATAAGAAAGACAGAACTTGCCAAAGTGAGGAATGGGGTGGGGGGGAGATCCTCAAAGGAAGATGGTTCCCCAAATTGGGAAACACTGGACTTTGCAACCCTGGCAAATTTCTCATACCAACGTGTGCTCATAGTGATGAATTTAAGTTTCAACCACGCAAATTCACTCTAGCATTACCTTGAGACAAATTTTGGAGTCCAACATATGTGGATTCAAATTCCAAATCTAACATTTTCTGCTATGTTACCATAGGTGAGCTGCCAAACCTCTCTGTTTTCCCATCTCAAGTAATATGTGTATCTTGCATAGTGAACACTCACAAATATGAATTTCCTATGCCTTTACTATTGATTCCATATTGGGCTCCTAGTGACTGTTTTGAGACTTCTCTTTTGTAACAAGACAAAAATTAAAAACTGACTATGCAAAAAGCAATATACATAATAGATATCTCTATAATTATATAAAACATAAAAGAACAAAACTTCTATTTAAGTCACTATTTTAAAATGGAAAACTTAACAATGCCATTCAAGCTATCTGTGCACTTTCTACCGTCTCCACACACCTGCCATTCTAGAGCTTCTAAATGCTTTCTAACTGTCCAGTCCTGCCACACTTTGAGTTTCAGTGAATGACTTTTCTGAACTACACAGAAGTGAAGACCATTTGTAAGGAACTTCTCCAGAGACTTCTTCACCACTAGGTATCTCTTTCTGCTTCTGCTCTTTGACTCTTCCTCCCCCAACTCCTCAGAGGAGTACTCTAAGCGTCAAGCTAGTGAGTTTGGGCTATGACCTGTTAGCAAGGGCCACCAGTTTCGGGTTTTGATCCAAGGACACAGGGTGAATACAGGCTGCCTCTTCCTTTGAGACTGGAGGGAAAGGTGAAGGGCGGGTCAAGGTCCTAGGCTGCTAGGGATCTTCCTGACCATAAAAGTGGCCATGAAATGAAAAAAGAATATCCTAGAGAAATAGGCCAAAGGGAGACATGACAGAATTTAGTTGACCTGCCAATGGATGGAGCACAGGGTAAGGGTGAAGAATGAAGATGACTTCTAACTTTTTATTATGATTGACCGGGAGAAACACAGAGTAAGGACGAAAGTCATGAGAAGTGTCACACTTGGGGTGGAAGATGATGAGTTCAATTTGGTGCCTGTCCAATTAAGAGTGGAAATCCCCAGCAAGGAACTGGAATTGTGGAGGTAACCCTCTGAAGACAGCCTAAGACTAAAGACAGACATCTGGGTATAACTCAGGAAACATAGTTGGAGCCATGTAAGTGATGAAGGCTCCAGGGGCAGGACATGGAAAGAGAGCATAAGACTAAACCTTGAGTATTGGAGGCAGAAACTGTATGTTGGGATGTAGGGGCAGTGGAAGAAGATGAGACTGGAGTGGTCCAGGTCATAAGAGGCCTTCTGTTCCATGATTATGAATTTGGACTTGATTTATAGACAATGGGCAGTCATTGAAAGCTTAAATTGGGAAGTGAAACAGTCAGATTTGTGTTTCAGAGACATTGGTGTTTCTTTTTAAAAGAAGGATTTCATGATTTGAAGGATTATTAGAGTGGAGAATGACTAAAGGTAGGTGTTGGAAGGCTGCTGCAGTAATCCTGGTGAGAGGTGATGGGGTCCTGGACCACTGGCAGGATGATGAGCTAGAGAGGAAGGGAGTGGGATTTATGGGATTTAGAAAGTAGATGCAATGCTTAGATAAGGGAGGTGAAGAAAGAGTCTAGGATTGCTGCCAGGTTTCATCTTGAGTCACCTTTCTTGTTCAGGAAGAGTCTAAAATTGTTGTCAGGTTACCTCCTGACCCGCCTTTTTGCTCAGGAAGAGTCTAGGATTGCTCCCAGATTTCCTCTTGAGTCACCATTCTGCTCACCTCCAGATTAACCTCCCTAAAATTCTGCTATAGCTTTGTCTCCCCCCTGCTCAAGACACCTTCATTGCTCTCCATCGCCTTCAGAGTTGACCGTGAATGGGCACAGCTCTATATTTGGTCCAGATCTTCCCCCACCAGAATCACTATACCTGGGGTGCTTACCTTCAGCCCAGTACAACCCCCTCCGCCCCCGCACCCCCCACCATGGGGGCTGTTTGAATGGACATTTATCCATTACAGGGTGTTTAGAAGGTTGCACTAAGCTAAAATTTCAAGTTTCTTTCCTTTTCTCCCCCCAAGATGTATATCAACTCAATATGATAATACTGTTTACTGATTAGTAGTTAAATATCTATAATGTATAGAAATGGGGAAATAAATGATTTCTTTCTTAATACATGCCAAGAATGCAAGATTGTGGAGAAAAACCTCTCAAAACATGGATTCAGATAATCAAATAAGTCCTTTGTGATGATAAGGTTGAGAACCACCACTCTATATTCCAGTCCAAGATGGACCACTTTGCTGCTGTTTCTTTCCCAAGCCTACTTGTATTTT
Source organism: Dama dama (assembly GCF_033118175.1). NCBI lineage: Eukaryota > Metazoa > Chordata > Mammalia > Artiodactyla > Cervidae > Dama > Dama dama. The sequence goes on from NC_083700.1 coordinate 11,243,419, forward strand.
CCTGTCCTGCCAGAACTGTGTGAATGCAGTTGTCTCTGCGTTAAATTCCCTCCCCATCATCTCCTAGTACCTGAATCCTCTGCATTCTTTAGGGACCTTATCGGAAGTCTGTCCTCCCACCCAAGACCTCCTAAGTAGAGTGCTCTTCCCCTTTCTGCAGCCTCCAGCACCTCCCAGGCACTAGGGCTGCGTGTTCTGTCTTCTCTCAAACCAAGGCACTGCAGGTGGGAATGATGTCCGAGCATTTCGCAGCGCTTAGAAAACCGCAAACAGCGTGGAAATGGTGCCGAGGGATATAGCCGGGTAGACCCCGGAGCCCGCCCCTTCGGCGCTGCCTGTCGGGCCACTGGGCGGGTGCTGAATTCATTTCCACCTCATTAACTCGGCCCAAGGCCCGCCCCCGCCAGCTCCCGCTCCTGTTCCCCATCCCTGACACGACCGCTTCCTTTTTCTTCCTTCTCTTTTCCTCTGTCACCTTGCCAGCTCGGCTTCTATCGCTTCGCCTATCGTCTCTCCATCTCTTTCTCCCGAGTCTGTCTGGGTCTCTGTCTTCGGCTGTTGCTCTCTGCCGGGTTCCTCCAGCTGTCTGGGGCTCCGCTTCGTTGCTCCACATGCCCCGCCCCCTGCCCAGGCCCCTCCAATCCCGGCGGCTCGGGCCTGGCGCTCCACGTTCCCATTGGCCTGTCCGGAGCCCCCCGCCCCCGCCCGCCCGGCCCCTCCAGGTCCCTCCATTCACGCAAAGTTTGGCTCTGCGCTGCGGAGGGAGGGGGCGGCCCGGCCCGGCCCAGCTCTGCCCCCGGCCGGCCCGACCCCAGCCCCGGCCCCTGGACCAGCCCTTATCTGATCCCAGCTCCGGGTTTAAGAGTCCTGGCCCTGCCGGTCGCGCAGCTCCGTTCCTCACGCCCGCCCGCCCCGTCCGTCCGTCTGTCCCGCTGCCCATCCGAGGGGCCACTCCACCCTGGACCCAAGGTAAGACCCTGGCCCTAATGAAAGAGTGCCGCCGCCTAGGCCCGGGTTCTGTTTACCTCACTCTCCGGAGATACCGGGGCCCCCAGTCCCTGGGTCCCCACCCTGACTGGCCTCAGTGGTACAGCCCTATTCCTTAGCCTCCCACCTTGGGCATCTGGGAAGGGCTCTCCAAGAAGGGAAATTTACCTAAGCTGGTCACCTCAGCGCTTTCAGCCCAGGAAGGGGCTTTCCTAATACCCCTTCCTATTGGGCAGACCTGCAGTTGCATCACAGCCTTCCAACTAATACAGTAACTACCACATCTAACCATGCATGCCCCACAGGCACTCCAGACAGCGCCCCCTTTTCCCAGGATCATCAGGTTACTCCCACTCCCATGCCCAGCCCCTTTCCCCGTCCCCATGCTGTGACACGTAGTGACACCCACACACAGCTCACACAGCGGAAGAAAGCTGTATGTGTAACTACTGCTCCGATGAGGGAGGAGTCGTAACTTGGTATGACAGGGACCCCCTGCCCACTCAATTTCTTCCCTCCACTCCAACTTGCCTCCCATTTCAAGACATACCTCCCTGTTAATAACCCCCTCCCTGCTGCAGAGTGAGACAGTTGGGAAAGTGGGGTGGTGAAGAAACCAATACAAATTTGGACCCCAAGGAGGCCTAGGCTTAAAGCCTGATGCTGTTACTTATTGATACACATTCTGGCTAAAGATTTTTAGCCTGTCTGCCTTGGTTGTGGTGCTTGAATTTTTGTTTTTCCTCACCAGGACTGCTTTAGGCATTTCTGGGTGGGAGGGAGATGATGATGGGAGATTTGGTGTCCTGTCAGGAGTGACACTTGTTTAGGAATGAGGGGGGCTTGGGGTGGGTATCAGAAAACCGGTTTGAGGAGAGACCAGCAGCTACCACTGAGTTCCATTTAGTTTCATCTTGAAACTGTCTCCCTAATCTCCAAGGATTTCTGTTTTATGTTCCTGGCATGATGGTGGGCACCATCCTGTGCTGAGGGGCAGGCTTGTTAATTCCTCACAGTATAAGCAGGGTACTAGGGACCAAGTGTAGAAGGAACCAGGTGTCCTGGTTTATAGTTAGTTCTTCAGGGAGGAGGAAATGAGGGAGGAGAGGGAGGGAAGGCGTCATGCCAAGGAGGGGAGCCAGGGCTGGGCTACAGAGGCAATAGGCACAGCCCAGGCAGTGCCAACTCCTTTTCGCCACCCTCCAGTCCTTTGGTGGTGGTGGCGCGGGAGGGAGAGAGGGGGTGTTGGGGGTGATCTGGGCCAGTCCAGCCTCCCAAAGCCCTTGCCAATCTAGGTCCTGAAAGGAGCCGCTGTTTTCTGAGCCGTCCCCCCACCCTCCACCCTGAGCGGAGCAGCCAACTTGTCTCAGTGGGTATCAAATGGCAATGACTCCACTGGTGGTGGTGGGGGGGGGGCGGACAGGGTTATGGTCCCATCCCTTCTGTGGTTCAATGCAGAATCCCACTGCTGCCCCCTACTCTGCGGGAAAAAATCTGTCTCCCCAACATTGCCCCACATGCAGTCTGTGGACACATCTGTTTGTGTGGGAGGGCTAGTTGTCAGGCCCCTGGCATCTCCCACCTCGTCCCTGTGCCCCACTGGACGGTGGGTGCCCCATATCTGCGCCTGCACCTCTGTGCACACTGGCTTGGGCTAGAAGGGAAGGGCCTGGCATAAGACCCAGGGGCCTCCTTCCCCTCCCTCCCTAGGGACCAGAAAGACTGGGACACTTGGATCTGGTGAGCTTAAATGAAATCCTCTAGGGCCACGCTGGGACTGATGGAATAAGGGGTTTAGGGCTCTGGGTGGGGGAGTGAGTCATGCAGAAAGACCCACTTGTACAAAAAGGAGAAACGGCCTCTTGCACCTTTTAGTAAAATGTTTGGTTTCTGCACACAAGATGGAAGGTAGGCTGAACCCCCTGGCATTGGTGGGGAGGGAAAGAGATGTTGGGCCACAGAGCCCCTCAGCTTTCCTGCCAAGGGTTATTTAGGACAGAACGAAGAAACTTCCACTCTCAATCCCCTCCCCAGCCAGCCTAGATTCTTCTCTTGCCTGACTGGTCAGTGCTACAGTCCCGGTTGAGGCCAAGCTGTCCAGGACGATGGTGAGGCCCTGGAAGGGGCAGAGAGAAGGGAGAGTCCAAGGCACACCGTTAAGATGAAACTGCAGAAAGATGAGAGAGATGGGAGATCTGGAATCCACTGTTTTAGCACCCAGTGAAGGGTGGTTGGAAGGGGCAGCTCTTGGAAATCAGAGCTTTCTGAGTTTACCATATCACCCCTTCTCTTCCATAGGCAGTGTTCAATGCTTTTCCTCCTTCATCCAAGTTTATTATAGGTGTTGCCACCATTTTCATGGAGACAGTGCATCTGCATGGTCCCTCTGCATCCCCTCCCACCATCAGAACCTTGAAAGGGCAGAGAGAAAGGAATTATGGGAAAAACTCTCCCGTGGGAGTCAGCCAGCTGGGAGCTGGATTTGAGGTGGTGGGGAGAAGGGAGGGGTTGGCTCTGGAATGCAAGAGAGAAGTGAGAACTGAAATGGTGGCCTGGAGAAGGAGGCTGGAAAAGCATGGGCTTGAGAAGGCTTAATTAGCACTTCAGGTCCCTGAAAAGGTGTAGTATTGAAGGAGTGGATGTGGCCAATGGCAGAAGACCTGGGGGAAGGGTTGGGGCTGCAACTTGAAGGACTTAGGCTAGATTTCAGGAAGCATGTCCATAGAAGGAAAGAGATCTGAAATGGAGTTTGGAAAAGAGAGGGAGACCACCTTGTGAACTCTAGCAAAAACAAAAAAGCTCCCAAACAAAAAAAAGCCCACCATTAAGGCTTGTGAGGGGAGTTGTGAAACTCAGAGACATGCAGGAATTACTGTAACAGGTCAAGAGGCCTCTTCTGGAAGGGAGGTGTGACCCACAGTGAGTCCCAGGGTGCATTTCTGTTGCCTGAGAGGCAGAGGCATAGTGTTAGGAGCACAGTCTTGGAGTCAGACTTCCTGGGTTTACTATCCGTCTTCTGCCGCTTCGTAGCTACACATTTCCTCATCCTTACAATGGGGCCAAAAATTATAGTTGTAGATTAAGAGACCCAGTATTTGTAAAGGGCCTGGAATGGTGCTCAACAAGTGAAAACTAAAAAGGTACAGTTGTTGGTTGTCGTGGTTCTCCCACTTATGTGACTCTTTCTACTCCATTATCTTGCCTGGCTCCTGGGCCTGCCAGAGCCCTTCCTTGGGGCTTTTTCTGAGGTCTGTCCTGGGTCTCTATCTCTCCACCCTTCTAGACTTTGGAAAGGTGGTAGAATTATCAAGTTGTTTAAGATGAGCTTCCTTTCTTCATTTCAACAGTCTGGCTACAGCCAGAGCCTGGGTCTCCACGTCCCTGGCCCTTTCTTTCCGTAAGTTTTCACCAAGCAGATGTCTTGTGTTCAACTCAAGACATGATAAATGTAACTGAGCTGTTAAACTTCCCTAAAATAGTGTCTTTCCCCATTCTGGGCAACTTATTTCTTCCAGCCAAAGATGGCAGCTTCTTTCTGTCCCCACATCTTACCCTGGTCCCCCCATGGCTCTGCCTGTCCCCTCCCTGCCCATTTTCCCCCACCCCCACAACTCCTTTCAGGTGTGTGAGCCGACCTCTTTCCTGTCCCTGATCAGCCTGTCCATCCCACTAGCCTGGGTGCCCACAGCAGCCTCCTTACGACTTTCCTGACTCCCGCCTTTCTTTCTCCTTGATTCTCTCCCTTAACTTCATGGAATCATCCCTGAAATTGTCATCATGAAGCATCAGTTTTACCTTGCCCCTTTCCTACCCAGACATCTCTATCGGTTTTCAGACTAAAGTTCCCAATCACAGTCTTCAAGCTGTTTTATACCAGCCTTTCTCCTATCCCCTCCAGCACCCCCTCTTTAGGGACCCCAATCTATTCAGACCTTGTACTGGGGGAGCATATCCCACGGCAGTGCCTGAGCCACACCCTTCCACCCTGGGCCCTCACACAGAACCATGGATCTTAACCTTGCCCCTCCTGCAAATCTCCATCCTCCTATTTCCCTATCTGCTCTATCATCTTGTACCCCTTCGTGTCAGCATCCTGCCTGTCCCTTGTCCTTTGTGTCTGTGACTTTGCCCAGGACAACCTGGGCAGTGGTAATATTGGAGGGGACATCCTGTCTCCTTCAATAACGGGGGCTCCTCTAGGGAGGGGCCTACACCCCTGTCAGATTGTGGACTCCCTGAAGCAAGCGCATCTTTTCCCTCCCCGGATCCCTCTACCCCAGGGCACAGAGTGCCTACTGACCAGCTTCATTCTAGGTTAAAAAGTCTTTCTGGTTGCTAATTCTAGGGGAGGATCCTGACTTTTAAGGCTTTAGAAGCTTAGGGGTGTCCTAGACTAGGGTGCACATTTGTGCATGCTAAGTCACTTTAGTCATGTCCAACCCTGTCAAGAATACTAGAGTGGGTTGTCATGCCCTCCTCCAGGGGATCTCCCTGACCCAGGGATCAAACCTGCATCTCTTACATCTCCTGCATTGGCAGGCAGGTTCTATCCACTAGTGCCACCTGGGAAGCCCAGACTAGGGTATACATAAGACCCTATTATCCAATTCTCCTGGGAACTGCCAGAGACATTTATCTCCTACAAAGCTCCCCATCCTGTGGAGACAGTTTCATCCTAAGATTATAGGCAGCAAATTAAGCATTGCCAGCCCAAACACAAAAATCCACATGGGTATCCACAGAAGTTTTCTCTCCTCACCAGGAAGGTCTACCTCTGCCTGATGTTGGACTTGTCAGCGGGCATCTGGATTGCAAAAGGGGCAGAGACCAGAATCCAACCTGAGACAGGCCCGTGGTCTTGAGCATACCTCTGGGCGGGAGCTTGCAGGCTAGGAGACATGTGGAGATAGTTCTCAAGTGGGGTTAGGCCTGACCTTTTAGCATTATATACTCAGCTTCACCCCTCATCCTAGTTCCAACCCCAAGACCTTTTTCCCACATCTAAATTTCCCTGGTTGATCTGCTTTAAAAAAAAAAAAAAGAAAAAAAAAGACGCAGGCAACGGCAAGAGGAGAAGGTAAGGATGTCTGTGTCTAGGGAGGTGGTTCTAAAACTTGTTGATTTCAGGACTCCCTTCACATCTTAAAAATTATTGAGTTTTGTTCATGTGGATTATATCTGCTGATAGGTTAGAAAGGAGAGCAAACTTAAAATATGTATTAATTCATTCAAAATTAACAATCAACCTGTTTTGGATGTCAACTTTAATGACATATTTTTAATGAAAAATAGCTATATTTAAAAACAAAAGTTTAGTAAGTGGCATTGTCTCCCTGTCTCCAATCTGTGTGATATCTGGCTTCACAGAAGACAGCTGGTATCTCATATCTGCTTCTGCATTCAATATGTTACAATATCACATTGATTCTGGAAAATTCTACTGAACACCCATGGAAAATGAAAAAAAAAAAAAAAAAGCAAATGACATATTAGCATTATTATGAAGATAGGTTTGGAAAAGCCCTCGGTGATCTGAATATCCTGGCTGATTTCTCTCAGCTGCCCATGGTCTTCTGAATATTTTCACTAGGGAGGCAGTATGGGATAGTGATTCATCACGTGGGCTCTGGAGACAGACTACCTACTGAGCTTTAATCTCAGTTCTACCACTTGCTAGTTGTACAACCCTGGGCAAATTATTAACATCTCTGGGCTTCAGTTGTCTTGTCTATAAAATGGAACTTTTAAATAGTGTCTAGTTTTTAGAATTGTTGAGAATTAGATGATGTAAGGCTAGAAAAGGGCCCAACATAATGCTGAATAATATGAGCTCTTAGTAAATCCCAGAGCCTTGTCCCTGAATCCACTGCCCATGGGCCCAGAAGGCAGGGTGATGCAGAACTGACCTTTCCCATGTTGCAGATGTGGGCTTCTTGAACCAGACAGAAAAAGTGATTTGTGTGAGGTCCCAGAAAAAGTTAACAGGGTTGTTGGGCCTGAACCCAGGAGTCCTAATTCTTAGTCCTGCACTCTCCCCCTCAGACTGTTTCAGTGGAGGGAAAAAACTCAAGATCCTCAGAGAGGGGAGCAGACCTTACCTTTCCCCCAGCAATCCCAAGTGTGCCATCCATGGCTAAGGGCAGAGCAGGAAGGCAGGTAGTGGGGAGGACCTCCTGGCATCAACAGCAACTGCAGAAGGAGAAAGCAAGCCAGGAGAAGGCATTCCTCAGCCCCGGTTTTCCATTGTGCCTTGCCCGGAGCACTTCTGTAAACTGGCCCCAACCCTCTCTCCTGTGGGTTCCTGACCCAGGGCAGAGGGAGTCTGTAGTCAGCAACACTGCTCCTCCGTGGTGTCCCTTTTCCTGCTCTCTGCCTGCAGCCCTTTCCCGAGCATCACTCCCTCTCCGTCTCCCAGCCCTGGGGTGCCTTTCTGCGTTGCTCCGACCCTGCCCTTTGTCCTGTGGGCCACAGGCAGTGCACGCGCCTTGGGAAGGCAGGGATGCTGCTGAAGGTGCTAGTGGAGGCCGGGGAGGGACGGGGGCGGGGGGGGGTCCCTGGCCAGGAGGAGAAGCCTCTTCCCACAGCCTGGGAAAGGGGATGAGGCAGAGGAGGAGACAGACATACATATGCTGGTGGGGGCAGGGGTAGAGGGGAGCTAGTTCCGGCTCTTCCTCTATCAGCCCGATCCCCCTGGGCTGAGCCGTAGGCACTACCTTGTCTGAAGCCTAAACACCCCGAACTCCAGGCACACACCCTGAGCAGGATTCTGGACGGTCAGGACCCACATGCAGCCTGGAGACTCTGAGACATGGCAGGCTGAGGTTTGAGACCTTGCTGCCTATTGCTTGGTTTTGCCTCTCCCACCCACACAGTTCCCTTGAATAGATGGGAAAACTGAGGCCAAAAGTGGGTGGGCTCAGACTGCGCACGTGCTTCTTCAAGAGTCCAGCCTGGGCGGAAGGATCCTGGTCTCCCACGGCACTGCCCCTCCTCCTCTCAGTCCCCCTGGCTTTTTCCACTTGGAGAGTCCTGACAAGTGGCAGGTTTGGGGGCCCTGGGCTAGTCTCCTTCCCCTGTCTCCGGGGCAGTGCCCCCAGGGGAGCCCTTGGGGGCTAAGATCTCTACAGTCTCAGCCCTGCCCCATCCCCTGCCTCCACCCACGAAGCTGGCAGCAGCGCCCCCCCTCCCCTGGGCTGTGGGACTGGGAGAGGGCCGAGGGGCTGGCCCTGCATACTAATGTCCTGCCCATTGTCAAAGCCCCTTTGTGCCCGGGAGCTCCATTGAGGCGCCTCCGGGGCGGGCACAATGGGGGCTCTGTCCCCGAGTTCCCCCAAACAGTCACCTGCTTTCAGAGCCTCCCCCCACCCCCACCCCCACCCACCCCAGTGTCCGGAGGGCCCAGTGAGCGCGGGGGAATGAGCCCAAGGCCGGGGGGATGGGCAGGAGGCGACCCCCCCCTTCCCTGGGCAGGCTGGGGAGATGGGCACTCGGTAGGGAGTGGCCCCGGCTCCCAGGGGGCGGGGCCGGGCAGTCTCTGGACGGACTTGGAATTCAGGTTCCATGAGGCCGGCCCAGGGGAAGGGGCACGCAGCCTGCCCACTCCTTGGCTCCACATGCCCAGGCACCGCGGCCGGTGGCTGCCCGCCTCTCCTCCCCCTCCCACCACGAGGCTCATATATGCAGAGACACACAGGCGCACGCTCTTGCATGCGGCCCCACACACGCTCTGGTCCGCACGTCTGAGCGGAGGCGGCGCCTGGACCCAGCAGGCCGACTCAGGCACACCGACCCACCCGCCCTCCACCCGCCCTGTGCCCCTTCCACCAGCCTCGGGCGGCTCAGCGCCAGTCCCCCGCCCCCCGCCGTGCCCTCGCTGCCCCCTGCTGCTCCAACACAGGTTATAACAAGTTTGCACTTGTGACTTCAAGAATGTAGCCCTGAGGCGGGAAATGTCCCACTGCTCCAGACCGCTCCTGCTTATATGTTAACCACAGACGCTGCCTCCGCTGAACTCTGAACAGGCTCCCCTCATCTCACTGCCCACAGAGAGGTTTGGTGGGCCCAGGACCCCCTGGCCCAGAGCTCCGCCAAACGCTGAATGGAGCAATGTGGGAAAGATTAACCCCAAGCCACCCAGACCCAGGGCGACCACCTTTGCGCCTGCCCAGGGCACTCCCAGTCACAGCCTCTTACAGCCCTGAGGTAGACGGCATCATTATTATCTTCCCATTTTACGGTAAGGCTCTGACCAGGCGGCGTGATATATCCAGGTGGCAAGACTGGGACTGTATTCTGGCATGGAGGTTTCTTGCTGCCTGGTGTTTTTCTGGATTTTTTGGGGGGGCGGGTGGGGGTTGTTGGTCACTGTCTGCCTAGGGGCTCCCTGGTTGGCTTGGTGATAAAGAATCCACCTGCAATGCAGGAGACCCAGGAGACTCGGGTTTGATCCCTGGGCCAGGAAGATTCCCTGGAGGAGGGCATGGCAACCCACTCCAGTACTCTTGCTGGGAAAATCCCATGGACAGAGGAGTCTGACAGGCTACAGTCCGTGGGGCCGCAAAGAGCCGGACATGACTGAAAGGGCTGAGTTCACACGCGCACTGCCTGCCTCTTGACTTCCTTGGATAACCTACTCCATGTGGAATTCTATCAGAGCCATCTTTTGCCCATCTTCGTTGGGAGGGGCATTTTGGGATGGGTGGTAGAGGGGAAAAAAAGGTACAAGAAGCTTAAATGGGTTTCTCAGTCTAGAAAGAACTTCAAAAGGTCACCTTGACCTCTGACTGCCTCTGGGCAGGGTGGGCCTACCTCCTTTCATTTGTTGCCTTCCAGTGAGCCCCACTCCCCTCTGCTGATTGGATCACCGGGGAGAGAAGCCACATGGCCTTCTTGGCTAGGGTTTAGGGATTGAGATCTGTATTAATTTTAAGTTCGTGACACCTGACTCTGACCTTCCCTGTTAATATCCTACGTCTGTATAAGGATCTATGGGCTTTCCTGGTAGCTCAGCTGGTAGAGAATCTGCCTGCAATGCAGGAGACCCCGGTGTGATTCCTGGGTCAGGAAAATCCCCTGGAGAAGGGATTGTCTATGCACTCCAGTTTTCATGGGCTTTCCTGGTGGCTCAGATCTGGGATCAAAGCCAGGTCTCCTGCATTGCTGGCGAAATCTTTACCAGTAGGACACTTCTATTCCTTACCCCACTGCTCATCTTGGATGCTTCCCGACTGGCTACCAGATTCAGCTTAAGCTGCATGATTCCTCTGTCTTCCTCCATGCATGAACACTCTGCCCCAGTCTTTATTCTCTGGTTCTTCCATCTCCAAGTGCTCCTTCAAATGCTCCCCGCTGGAGAAGGGGGCCTGGATTACAACTTCAGCCCCTCCGGCAGCACTCTGGCTCAGAGGAGGGATGGGGGGAAGCCACCTCGGAATCTAGTTCTGCGTCTAGTCAGTATCCTCGTGCCACCCTGCCCCCGAACTTCTACTCAGACAAGGAGTGTGGATGAGGGATAAGTGGACAGTGGGGGAAGGACGGAGAGATTCCCTCCCAGGGTGACAGTAGACCTTCCCTAGGTTTCTCTGTAAGAGGGTCAGGGATTGTTCTTCATGCTTGAAACCTGAGAAGGAAAGGGAATGGTGAGGACACTCATTGGGGAAGGTGGATCAGTTTCCTGAATACATATCAGAAGCACAGGGTACCTATAGGTTTCCATCTCCATTGAGGGTAAAAATAAGAGGAAATTGTTCAGGCAGCAGCGGGTCAATTTTGACTTAACGGGAAGCACTTCCTGGGTGTAAGGGATTACCAGGCAAAGGGGAAGGATGAAGAGAGGTGGAGGACCCGCTTCCCTTGAGGAGAAAGAGAGGCCTGGTTAAGTCTCCTATTGAACAGAGGTGGGAGGGTCTAGGAGACAGTTCCAAAGGGGCTCAGAGCCCCTGTGGGCCGTGTGATTTCTAGCTGTCTCAGAGAAACTCTCTTGATCAGCTCCACAAACCCTTCAGAGAGTGTTGTTGGATCTGCCCTCTCCTAATGGGCACCCCCTACTTGCTGTTTCTTCCAGCTCTTCTTGGTCTATCTCTGGGCCAGCTGCTGTTGGGGGAGGACGGGTTAGGGTTTGGATTAGGTTCCTGAGGCCTGCTGATGACGCACTGCACACCCTGGGCTGGGGCTGTGGTTGGGGGGCAAGACCTCAGTGGCTAATGCTCCCAGGTTGGCTCTTCAGGACCCGAGGATCAAGAAAAGATCTTGTAGGAAGAGAGAGGCTGGGATGAAGAAAGCCCGGGTCATTGTCTGATTCTGGTGCTACAAGCCAGCTCTGAGACTGTGGGAAAGTTACTCAGCTTTTCTGGGACTTGGCTTCCTCTTCGGTGGGATGAGGGGATTGGACAAGATGACCGTGGGGGCTTCCCAGCGCCGACATGCCGTGACGGTACAGCGGTCAGAGGAAAAGCACAGACCTCGGTTTCAGCGGGCCTGGGTTCACCTTTCAGTCACCTCCTCCTCACTAGTGGCCCTCCTGGGCGAGTCTGGTTCCGCCCATTCACATGAGGGCAATGGCATCACCCAGCTCCCAGGGAGGATACAGGACGATGTAGCGTGCGAACACGCGGCACATGGCCTGGCTCATCGTAAGGACCGAGGCGGGGAAGTCCACAGCACACGGGAGCACGGACGAGGGGAAGCAACTCACCTGAGGCTGCGGGCACCCAGAAGGGCTTCCCAGAGAAACTGACATCCACACTGAGGCTTGAAGGAGGGGTAGAGAGCGACCAAGGGGTGTGGGGAAAGGAAGGGAGCTTCACCGAAGAGGCCCCACTGTTGGCTGAGAACTGTCGGTGAGAAAGAGCATGGCCCGTTCAGGCTCTGGGAGAAGCTCAGTGTGGCTGGGGGACAGAGGCCGTGTGTGAGGGGCACATGGGGGGCCAAGAACACTGATGCTGGAGAGGGCAGCAGAGGGCAGCTCATGACACACTCTGACCTGCCTGGAATCCTAGGAGCTTGTGAGTTGGGGTCCCTCCACTTCTGTTGCATCTTCCTTTTCCTACTTTTCTTTTTCCCAAGCTCAGTCCTCTTGTCTTTGGTCATGTGGGTACATGGAAGCACTGGGCTCCCCAAGAGGACCTGGTTGGTCCAGGGAGAAGCTCTGGCCCCCAGCTATCTGACTTGGGACCAGCCTGGGGTCCAGGTCTGGAGTTTTCTGCCTCTCTCCTTTCCCATCATCAAAAGGTCTGCTTTCTGCTGAAGATTCTGGATTTCTGGCATTGAGGCTCCCTGTGTACCCACGGAGGACCTTGGCTGCCGCACTGCCCCCTCATCATATAGAGACGTGAGAGTGTTGGTGGAGGTGGGCTGACGGCAGTGCGGGGTGAGCACGGAGGGAAGCTAGACAGAAGACAGGCCTTCAGCCTGGAGTAAAGGCTGATGGGGAGACCGAGTCAGTGCCCTCCACTGTGCAAAGGCTGACGCTGTCATGGGAAACTCGGAGGAAGGACTTCCCAAGGATGAAGCAGGTCACACGCCAAAAAGGGAGCCTGAGGGAGGGAAAAGAAATGTACAATATCAATCCTATGGGTTCTTTTAAAGCCAAGAACTACTTAGCCAAAGCTCTGTACTAGGCACTGAGGAGGTTACAAAGATGAACACTGCACTGGTCAGGAAGCAGTTCAGAAATGATTCTTCTGGGACTTTCTTGATAGTCTAGTGGCTAAGACTCCATGCTTCCAATGCAGGGAGGCCCAGGTTCCATCCTTTGTCTGGGAACTAGATTCCACATGCTGCAGCTAAGACCCAGAGCTTCCAAATAAATAAATAATTTAAAATAAAAGAAATGATTCTCTTGACTGGGACGGTGAGCATGATCCTTCCTGGGAGTGGAACAGATAAAAAGGCCCCTCTGGCAGCGTCTCCTGAGGATGCTTCCACACTGGGGGTGACGCTCATGCCTCCTCTGCTGCCTACATTGCCTCTTGGAGCCTCCACTGACTGGGCCCAAGGCCTCCCTCCTCACTAGCCGCACAGTGTCTAAGGTCCCAGACAGGAAAGGGGACCGAGAAGGGGACCCGCAGCCAGGAGGTGGTCAGCCTCCCTGTTATCTCTCAGGTGGGAAGTCGCACTGGTCCCAGGACCCTAAGAACCCAGTCCCATCAGCCTGGCCTCTCTCTGGCATCCCAGACCTGCTGGCAGCTCAGTGGCTCCCTGGCCTCCACCCCAAAAACCTTATTTCCTGGGGCCTGGCATCCTGGGCTCTTTAAAAAATTTCAAACAGAATTTGTTTTATCATTGCTTAGTGACTTATTCTTTTAAAGCTCCATCAGCAGGGGGAATGGAGACCACTTCCGCCCTGACACCTTGGGTAACCAAGGCATTATCATCCTTTGGACCCGCACCTCAGTGCCTTGTTTCCTGAGGTACTCCACAGTTAATGGGGGTACCTTCCAGGCCTCAGTCATTCCCTGGCCAATCACAAGGATCTGCACACCCTTCTTGACAACTTCCTGCTCATCTGTAGTCTGCACACCAGGAAAATTCTCAGTTTCTGTTAAGACGTCCCCCTGGCCACACTTTGTAGTCCTTATAGATTTTGGTAGAGCCTGGTACTTCACTTGCCCCCATGAGAGGGTAGCAATTTCAGGTGAAGACATAAGGAACTTAACTGAAATCCAGTGTGCTCTCTTCAGAGATGCCTTTTGAAGCAGCTGTGTGCTTTACCCCTCATCCTGGGCTCTGAGCAGCCTGCCAGCTGCCTGGAGCCATCAAGGCTGGGGTGGGGGGTGGGGAGCAGGAGGGCCAGGGGCTGCAGGGCATGATGGAGGAACTGGATTCCATTGGGCATCCCTCACTGAACACCTTTCCTACCGTTTGGCAGGGTGAATGAGTTTGGAGGGAGCTTCACCTTGGGAATTACAGGGAAGCAGGATGAAGGAGGTGGGCTGAAAGCCTCCTCCAATTCCAGGGCTGTAGTAAGTCCTACTTCATGAAGCACTGTTACCCGGGAGAAAGGACAAATAAGAAAGGGGGAGCTGGAGCACCGTCAAGCCCGAGGGGGTGTGGAAAGGCACCGTGAGTAAAGGTCCACGGGACTTGGAGAACAGAGGGTCCAGCTTTGCCATTATATAAACATCAGCAAGTTACTTTACCTCTCTGAGGCTTCGTTTCTCTAATTTGGTAGATATTTTTCTTTCATCTGCAAAGTAGGCTAATAATAATACCTTATATTTACATAAGGGCCTTAGAGATCTCACAGACTAACTCCTGTAATCCCAACCACACAATGGAAAGTTTTATTGCCTCCTTAGGTGCGGAAATGGAGCCCTAGAGAGATGAGGAGATTGATTGGAGTTCCCATGCCTGGTAAATGGCACAGACCAGGATGGCAAATAGTGGGAAAGAAGAATAGATAGGGACCTCTGGCTGTGACTCAGACCTGCCAAGATAACAAACAGGTTTCATTTGTAAGGCTAACTGCATTGGAAAATGGCTCTCTGTATCACCATGTTGAGAAAGATTCTGAGGCTCAGTGAGAAAAAAAATGGACTGTGATGAACTGGTGATATCTTTGAAGGGCAGGGGGTGGAGTAAGTGACGGCCCACCTGCAGTATGGTTGGCATCCCCAGCCAGGAGTCAGACCAGGGTTTCATGTCTAAGTCCTTTCCCCATACTAATCAGTTAGGTGAAGGTCAAAGGCACCTGCTTAAAAGAGAACTAAGATATAGCCTCTGCCTTCAAAGAGCTCACCATCTCTCAAGGACAGGGGAGTACTAAACTGATGATGTGGTAAAACATCCCAGGAATGTAGAGGGCATCTAGAGGGCATTCTCAGTGGAGGGGCCTGCTTGATAAAAGCTTGGGGGCCATGCAAGTGGGGTGCAGGCTGCATTTGAAGAGCCAATGGCAGTTCTGTATGGCTAGAATATGAGGTCCGAAGGGGAAAAGAACCAGAGGGAGAGGCTGTGAAAATCAGGGTGGCATCAGATGGGGAAGGATTCAGAATGCTATGTCTAGATGTTTGGGTTTTATTGCAGAAGCTGTGGAACTCCTTGAGGATGGAAAGCCAGAGTGATGGGATGTAACTGTTGTTGAAAGGCGCTGCTGCGGCTGAGATGGTGGAGGTGAGGGAGGCGAGGCTGGGGGTGGGGAGACAGAAGATCATTGCAGTGTTTCAGGTGAAAGAGAACTTGGGCAGCCTCAAAGGAGACGGAGAGAAGCCCACAAAGGCAGAACTGATAAGACCTAGTGAGCCGCTGGGTGGGGGGCAGGAGAGAAATGGAGGGTGACTCTAAGGTTGCAGCTTGGGCACTGAATGGGTGGTGATTCTGCGAACAAGAGGGGAAGCACAGAAGAGACCTGGTAAAACTGTTACCTCCAGTTAGAGGGAGCCTGTAAGGGTTGGACCTAGGGGGCAGAGGTGAGGGGAGATCCGTGGGAGTGGCTGAAACAGCCGAGCCGAGGAAATGGGAGCAGAGTGGTTAGAGATGAGAGCCACGGAGGATCCCTGAGAAACATCAGTAAGTCAGGGTCAGCGAGAGGCCACAGCAAGAGAGATGGGCCAGATGTAAAGAGACAGGGAGATGGGATTTCCCTGGTGGTCCAGTGGTTAAGACTGCACTTCCAATGCAGGGTATGCAGGTTCAATCCCTGGTCGGGGAACTAAGATGCCACAAGCCATACTGTGCGGCCAAAAAAATTTAGAAAAGGAAGAAGAAGAAAAGAGAGAGAGAGGGAGGAGAGAGCCTGGAGGACCACCTCAGAGAGTGATGGTGAGACCCTCCACACAGCCTGTACTGACCCATCCAGTGCGCTAGGTACACCTGTGTACTTATCTAACTCTCCCAACGCCCTGGTGAGGTCGGTGTCATTAGACCCTTTTTTTTTTTTGCAGATAAAGGAAAAGGAAACTCAAACAGTGTAAGTGATTTTCCCCAAATCCCAAAGCCTAGACGTGGCAGAGCTACTAAGAGCTAATCAAGGTCTCCAGATCAGTGGATCCCCATCATATCGCAGTTGAGAGTCAAAGGAGAGAGTGTCCGGAACGGACAGGCTGGTCATCAGTCTCACATGATGCAGAGACTGCTGGGGTCAAGGGCTGAGAAAACGCCCTTGGATTTGATGACTGGAAGTTCAGCTGTGACCTTGGAGACAGCTTCCTGGAGCTCTAGCTGCCACTCAGCTGACTGTGAGGATCAAGTGAAATTGCTTCTAACATGCTTTGCAGAACACAGAGCCTGGTAGTGTGAAGGAGACTGGTGCTCTTGTTTTTATTGTTATTAAATATTAATAGGTTGGACCACTTGAGATTGTTGACATTTTAAAAAATGGGTAATTTCGTATGGTTTAAGCTAATCGTAAAAGGAGTGGGCTGGGGTGGAGGTAGGGTGGCCAGACAGGAGCAGCCCAGCTGCCCTGGGCACAGGCAGTCTCCTGGGGCTGGGGTGCCCTGCCCCCTGGTGGTGGGAAGGTGCGCTTCAGCACAGACCGCGGCGGGCTGTCGGGGGCAGGTAACCTGGTGAAGCTTGAATTCGCGGAGCCCTCTCATCTCTTCTGCTCCCCTCCAGCCATCTGTAGTCTAACCAGCACCCTCTGTGCTAAGTGCAGCTAGGCATGGGGGTGAACTCTCCCAGGGGGCCTCTGTCTGGAAGAATACTTCTAACTTCCAAACTAGGGTGATCCTCTCAACTAGTATCATTGAGGATCAGTTGGGTTCTATGGGGAAGCTCAGGAACCGAGGCCAGGTGGTGACTGATTAAAGAGTCAGGGCAGGCTGACACATGAACCAACCCCTTGGTCATCGCCAGCCCGGCTCCTCTGAAACCTCCCCCAGTGTCCTTGGGGACCTTTTCGGTGCCTCAGGTCTTACCGATGACAATGAAATAACAATGACAACAGATGCTATTTGTGTTAATGCCAGTGCTTCTGAGCGCCTCAGCTGTGTCTTAGCGCCTGATTTTTCTGGTGCTTCAGTCGAGGTGAGGAGGGGTGGGTTAATATCTCTGAGACGTTCTTCTGAGGTGAGGGCCCAGACGGGGCCAGGCCGGGAGGCTCCCGGGATGGCTGGAGCTGGGGCTGAGGAGGCCCTGGTGCATCCTTTGTCCTCAGCTGAACTCCGCGTGGTGCCAAGCTCCTCACACAGGCCAGGACGTGCTGCCCTGCAGCCCCACACAATGGGTAGGGGCAGACGCTATGGCCGGGTGGTGACTCACAGAGGGAGCGCACGCCGGGGGCAAGGGGAGGCAGGTGCATCAAAGAGGCTGCACGTGCCAGGAAGTCATCTCCCTCTCCAGCTGGGGAAGGAGGTCCCCGAGGAGCCATCCCCCCTCCCCCCGCCCCGGTAGTTCTTTGCAGGAACTGTTCCCTTCTCCTATGGGACAGAAGTCACTGCCAGGGAATGGGGCGGAGGAAGGGGCTGTGGTCCTAATCAGCCCACACTGGCTGGGGTGGCGTCTGGACAGAGGAGAACATCTGACGTGGCTCCATCTCTGTGTTCCTCCCTCTTTTGACCGGAAAGCACATGGAGGGTCAGAAGGGCCAGATGGAGGTCACAGGCTCCCAGGAAATGCTTTGAAGGCTTTTATCCTTTCTTTTGATCAGACTATGAGAACTTTCCAAACGTTGACACAAGGGAAGAAAAGCCTATTCTTCCTTGGGCCAGGGCCTTGTGTCAGGCCAAGGCTAGAGGATGGGAGGGAAGGGGAAGGAGACAGGAGGGTGGGAGGCACAGCCTGCAGTGACTCAGCTGGCAAGGCAGGCCCCGGACACACACACGGCCCTTTTTTTCCCACCTCAAGATTTGTGTGCGTCTGGCTCGGTTTCTATTTGTTTATTTTCTTTGGGGCAGGACAGGAGGAAGATTAATGAACAAAGACATCAACTTTCAAAAGAACCCCAAACCCAACTCCATTCTTCTCCCAACCTTGAGGGCTTACATAATCCTGCAGTGCTTTTCTTCCAGGCCTTCCTTGACACCGTCTCCTTTCTCCTCTCTTCCCCTCGCTCACATTGAGAACACTTGGAAGCCTAGAAATGCCTCTTTTCAGTCCCCACTGTGCAGCTGATCTCCTCCTGGAGGCCTCCAAGGTCGCTATTCAAGTTGGAGCTGGTATCCAAAACAGAGATAATATGGTTGGTGAGAGGAGGCTAAGCGGTAGTCTCCTGTCTCCACCAAGGCCCGTGGGAGGGATGGGACCCATCTGTACCGGGAGGGGCTCAGGCTGGACCTGGACTTTTAAAGCAGGACATGACCTTGATAACTCTCAGGCACAGTGCATCCCAAATTGACCCAGCAACAGGTTCTAAAAGGCAGAAGGAATTTTATCCCAGAAGATATAGGGGTGGGTCATAAGCTCCCACACCGTGGATATCCGTGAAATCTGATTTGTCTTTTAAATTATGTTTCTCTCTACTCCGTTTTACATTGTTTGTTGAATATTGGGGCTTCCCTGGTGGCTCAGACAGTAAAGAATTTGCCTGCGATGCAGGAGACCTGGGTTCAATCCCTGGGTTGGGAAAATCCCCTGGAGAAGGGACCTTCTCCAGTATTCTTGCCTGGAGAATCCCATGGACAGAGGAGGCTGGCAGGCTACAGTCCATGGGTCGCAAAGAGTTGGACACTTCTGAGCAACTAACACTTAACTGTGTAATATTAACTATGTTTAATAGTAAAATAAGATTTCCCCTCAGAATCCTTGAGTGAAATTGATATCTTAGGAAGGTATGTTAAATTTAATCCTGTGGCTCTGAGCACCTCCTGGCACCCTAGTTTGAGAAGTATGGAGCTAATCTGATGCCCTTTTTTCCACAATTAAGGAAATAATGGCCGAAGAAGTTTAAATACTTACCCAAGATCACTGTTAGTCAGAGGCAGAGTTGAGGCAGGTACCGAAAGCTCTTGTTCCCAGTCCAGCCCACTGCCCACCTATGAGTTCCTGATACCCTTGCTCCGTCTCCAGGACGCTAGGCTCAGACACACACCTAACTCAGCTGTCTGAGATGTGTATGGGCTTGGAGACCCGCCCAGCCTCCAGCTCTGAGGCTGATCATGCTCACAACCCCACTGTTTGTGCACAGGGCTCTCCCAGCGCATAGGCCTGAGCATGATGGGCAGTTGTTGGGACAGAGTGAGCTGGCACTATGACTTCCTGTTTCTAGCCCCCCATTCATTATCTGTACCCCACTGTGACTGGCTCAGGTCTTCCTGTACCTTCAAACCTAAAATTGGATAGTGGGAACTCTTCCTGTCTTCCTAGAAACTGCCTTCCTCTCTGACCCCATTTCCAAATCCCTGCATCAAGAAGCCATTTCTGGAGGGAAGAAACAGGGCGCTGGGAGGTTGCGGGGCTCAGAATGCCTCTACTAACATGGGCACCTTGGCTTTGGGATATGGGTGGGGATACAGTGTGACGCAGATTTTGGAGGTTGAGCTGTGATTTGATGGATAGCATAGTATTCCTTTGGGCTTCCCCGGTGGCTCAGACAGTAAAGAATCCACCTGCAATGCAGGAGACCTGGGTTTGATCCCTGGGTTGGGAAGATCCCCTGGAGAAGGGAATGGCTAACCACTCCAGTGTTCTTGCCTGGAGAATCCCATGGACAGAGGAGCCTGGTGGGCTACAGTCCATGGGGTCGCAAAGAGTGGGACACAACTGAGTGACTCACACACACACACACACACAGAATATTCCTCCATATCACCATCTTCCAAAATCACATGTCCAGGATGCAAGACAGGAGGCAGAAGAAACTTGGAGGAGAAGAATGGACGGGCCAGATAGATGTAGGGGGAGTGAAAAGACAAAGAGGAAGGTGAAAAGGAGGACAGACCAGGGGAGACACCTCTTGGTAAAAACAGCCAGTGTGAAATATGAGCAGGGCAGTGCAGATGATAGAAGAGATGAGGAGAGTTGGGAGCGGGGTACAAGGGAAGGAATGTGGAGGATAAAGACCTGTCGTGCAAACCTAGAAGGAACACGAGGACGGAGCAGTCACACAACAAAGAGCATGACCACCGACCCTCGGAAGCACCCTGGGTGACGGCTGTGCTTTCTTCCCCCCTGGCTGGCTCCCGCGAGCCCCCATCCTGCTCCAGGTGTCCGTCTTCTCTGCGTGTTGAGCGTGAAATTTGCTCGGCAAAGGCAAGGTCACTGTAATGTTAGCCTGAAGCTGTAGTGGAGAGAACTTTGTAATGCAGCCAGAACTAGATACTAGTCTCAGCTCTGCTACTTATATATTGGGTCACCTGGGCTCCTTGAAACCCAGTTCCATAAGTAACTGAAGAATGGAAATTCTGCCCGGGACATCCTGGGCAGTCCAGTGGTTACGATTTCGCCTTCCAACACAGGAGGTGCGTGTTTGATCCCTGGTTGGGGAGTTTAGATTCCACATGCCTTGTGGCCAAAAAAACCAAGACATAAAACAGAAGCAATATTGTAAGAAATTCAATAAAGACTTTAAAAATGGTCCACATTAAAAAGAAAAAAAAAAACACTTAAAAAAAAAAAAAAAAAGAAACAAAACAAAACTCTGTTCCCCAGAGTTGCTGCAAAGATGAAATGTGATGTGCTGGTCTAAACTAGGCATTCAGGAAAGGATAGTTGCCCTCATTCTCTCTCCTGTTTCCCCGAAGCAGCCGTCAGGAAGAGGAAGTACTCCGTGGTCAGAAGAGAAGACTCCCCGGGGGGCTCTGTGAGTGGGCGTGCACCACAGGGAGGGGACCAGGTCCCTGCATCTGACCCCTGTGGGAGGCGCGGGGCTCGATACCCATGCCATGTGGCTCTTGCCCCGCATTCTGACAGCCCAACCTTTAAATCCATGAAGCTGACCACAAGGCAGGAGAGTTATGGAATCAGAGCCCGTCACTGTTTTCCCACTTGTCCCCTCAAGTCTCATGTGCTCTCAACACTTCAACCAAAATGACTGGCTCCTCTCCCCTGCTGGCCCTGGATCTCCTCAATGCTATACCTATTGTTCCTACTGCTCCCTTCCCTGAGGGGCCTTCTCTTTGACCCCCACCCCCAAACTCCCATCTCTGAGGGTCCAGATCTTGCCTTCAGGCTCAGTCCCAGTGCCACCTTTATCTATAACATACTCTCCCCTGGGTGAAACAGTCAGGGGTGGAGGAAAAATCTCAACTCTTGTTTGTTACTTACTGATTATGTTTCCTGGTAAAAAATGAGGATAATAGAAACTATATAACATTAAAATATCCCCGACAACTTAGCCCAGTGCCTCGTTGTCTTTCCAGCCCCGTCGCCTTGAGCTAAGCTGTCACCTTCCCTTTGCAGAGTCCCCGAGGACGTCTCGGATCCTCCCCCCGCCTTGTGGCGCTTACCACATCTTGCCTGCTTTGTGGTCATCTCCCTTAGTAAGGTCCTCAAGGCTAGAATCTATATCCAACTTACCTCCATAATTTTGAGTGTCCCGTTTAGAATCCGCACCTAGTAAACGTTCATTGTATAAATGCCTGAACACACACCTGAGACTGCATACATACTCCCACGCAGTGGGTGCATCATTACAGATGAGGGTGTGTGGTTTGTTTGCATATCTAATAGTGCTAATAGTTAGTTATTGGCGTTTCAGTGGATACAGGAAAGAGAAAAATCATCATAAGAAAAATCAAAAGAAGATACAAACAAGAATGGGGAGTGAGAAGGCCCCAGAGGGAGCGAGACCCTGAACCAGCGTGAAGTTCCATCTGTTGTACCCAGGCAGAGAGCTTCCATATGTCCCGAGTCCTCGTGGGGGATGATTCTCAGTATGCTTACATTGGCCGCTGTGGCTGGAGTGACTTGGGAGAACCCTCCTACTCATTTATTCACTCATAAACTACTTCTTGAGTACTTACTGTGCGTCATACATTGTGTTAATCATACGTCAGGCTAATCGAGATATGTTATACCTGAATCCTCATTTCAATAAGCTTCTTTGTAGTAGAAGACACATGTTATACCAAGTAGATTGCAGTAGAAGATATAGATGGAATATAAATACACACACACATATATATATATATATATATTTTTTTTTTTTTTTTTTTTTTCTTCAGAGGCTTTACTTAAGGCTCTGGGGGTCAGAGAAGTCCTCATGGAAGAGCAGTCATTTGAAATGGGCTCTGAAAGATATCTCGGCTATATAAAGACAAGGAGAAAGGGAGTCCAGGAAGTGACAAGAGCGTGAACAATCCCTTGAAGGCAGGAAAGCCTGGGGGTGTACAGTAGGGAGCAGTGGACTGCTGGTTTGTCTGAAGTTTACCAAGGACAGAAGAGGCAGGAAATAACGCTGGAAAGAAGGTACAAAAGCAGACTCTGCGAATGCTCCAGACTGAGTTTGGCCTCTCTTTGATACCTAGGGGACACATCATCTGTCAAACCTAAACCAAGAGTAGAAGGGATTGAGCTGAGGAGGATCTGAGATAGTTATAGTACAATAACAAATGGGGTTTGGAAGCAGAGAGGTTTGGGAGGCCAAAGACCTCAATTTAGCAGTCCCGTCATCTCCCGTAGCTTCAGTTTCCTCATTCATAAAGCAAGGATTGTAACCTGAACACCTCCTAGGAATGCCATGAGGGTACAAATGCTGTGTGAAGTCGTGGGTGCGTGTGCGCTGAGGCGTGATCAGAGGCGCAGCTTCGGAAGAGTGAGCCAGCAGCAGTGGAGGGAGGATTTGGGGACAGAAAGAATAGAGACAGGAGATGAGGAGGAGGCTGATGATTCAGACAAAAGGTGTTAAGGACCTGAACTCAGGCAATGAGATGAGGGGGAAGAGACACAAGTAACAAATCCACAGCATGTGGCACCTGATGAATGTTGGGATGAGAAAGGACCAGAGTTTGAGATATTATGAAACTTTTTCAATGCAGTTAACTTGGAGGTTATGGCACTGTTAAAAAAATTTTTTTGGCTGCGCCATGCATGCAGGATCTTAATTCCCTGACCAGGGATCAAACCTGTGCCACTTACACTGGGAGTACGGAGTCTTTTTCAAAAAAAATTTTTTATTGCAAGGTATTTGCTTTCCAATATTGTGCTGGTTTCTGCCATACATCAACATGAGCCAGCCACAGGTGTACATATGTCCTCTTCCTCCTGGAGCTTCCTGCCAGCTCCCTCCCCATCCAACCCTTCTCGGTTGTCAGGGAGCACTGGGTTGAGCTCCCTTTGTTACACAGAGAATTCCCACTGGGTATCTAGTTTAGATATGGTGATGTATATGTTTCCATGCTACTCTCTCAATTCAGCTCATCCTCTCTCTCCCACACCGTGTCCACAAGTCTGTTCCCTATGTCTGCATCTCCACTGGTGCCCTGAAAATAGGTTCATCAGTACCATCTTTATAGATTCTATATATATGCTTAATATACAGTATTCGTCTTTCTGACTTACTTCAGTCTGTACAATAGACTATAGGTTCATCCACCTATTACGACTGACTCAAATGCGTACTTTTTTTTTTTTTTAAATAAAAAGTTTTATTGGAGAAAAATAGAACCATCACATACACAGGGAAAACAGCACAAAAATTCAACTGATACAGAACTGAAAGTCACAACTACCCAATGTTGTTTGTGATTATTTTTCAATTTCTTAAATGGCTTCCCTCAATTTTTAAAATAGCCTTGCCAATTTTTTTCAGCTGAAATTGCATCAAGTTTTCAAAAAATTAAGAGCCTCAGCAAAGGGACCAGCTTTTAAGATAACAAAGGTGACACCAAGAGTCTCCTAATAGGACCAATTCTACCGAAAAATTCCTGAAGCACATAACTGCTGAGTCTGGTAGAACAGTAGCTCAGAGACCATCAGGGATGAGTTAGAACACTGACTCAGACGGTCCAGTATGCAGACAGGGCAAACAAAAAAGCTGCGTTTCCCTGTCAGATGAGGTCATGTAAGAAAACCAAGGAGGTGCTAAGAAAATACAGGCAATGGCTGCCCAAAATAATTAAGAAGGCATTCTAAATACCACATATTATTAGACAACAGTGTGTAAAGTGATGCAATTAGAAAACAGGCAACTTAAAAAAAGAATATGGTCACAGGTCTTTGAGAACTCAAGAAAACAATCAATAGCAAACACAAGAGCTGAAAGTCTTCTCAGCTGAGGGTTGAAAGTGAAAGTGAAAGTGAAGTCGCTCAGTTGTATCCGACTCTTTGCGACCCCGTGGACTGTAGCCCACCAGGTTCCTCCATCCATGGGATTCTCCAGGCAAGAATATTGGAGTGGGTCGCCACTTCTTCTCCAAAATGTGTACTTTTTTAAAAGCTGAGTAACATTCTGTTGTATACATGTGCCACAATTTCTGTATCCATTCATCTGTCAATGGACATCTAGGCTGCTTCTCTGTCCTAGCTACTGTAAAAAAGTGCTGCGATGAACATTGGGATACACGTGCCCCTTTTAGCTACAATTTTCACAGGCTGTATGGCCAGAAGAGGGATTGCTGGGTCATATGGTAGTTCTACTCCTCGTTTATTTTAAGGAATCTTCATGTTGTTCTCCATAGCGGCTGTATCAATTTACATTCCCACCAACCATGCAAGAGGGTTTCCTTTTCTCCTCATCCTCTCCAGCATTTGTTTGTAGATTTTTTAGTAATGGCCATTCTGATTGGTATGAGGTGATACCTTATTGCAGTTTTTTATTTGCATTTCTCTAACAATGAGTGATGTTGAGCATCTTTTCATGTGTTTGTTGTCCATCTGTATGTCTACTTTGGAGACATGTCTGTTTAGGTCTTCCACCCATTTTTTTGATTGGGTTGTCTTCCTGGTATTGAGCTACATGAGCTGCTTGTATATTTTGGAGATTAATCCTTTATCAGTTGTTTCATCTGCAATTATTTTCTCCCATGCTGAGGGTTTCCTTTGCTGGAGCATGAAGTCTTAACCACTGGACCACCAGGGAAGTCCTGGCACTGTTTTAACTATTTAGGAAACCAAAGCAGGGCAGAAGTAGAAGAAAGAGAATTCATTCACACGTGGAAATGGATGCATTTAGGATTCGTATCCCAAAGCTGCTTCATCCAGGTTGCTCTTGCCACAGAGAGGACAGACGAAGCTCTTTGCTCAGGGCTGCTTCCCTGCCCACCCCACCCCTAGCCTGACAGGAACGCAGTTCTAACCTGCCCCTCCTCCACTCCCTCAGGGAGGGGGCTGAAGCATCCTTTCTGGTCACGCAGTTTGGCACAGTCCTCCCCAATGCCCACAGCTATGTACAGGCTTGTTCTCCTCCTTCATCCTCTTGAAAAGGGAACCGCAGATCCAGAGGGAGCTGGGACCTGTGCCTGGGGCTTGCTCTATCCCACCTTTTGCAAAAAGAATTTGTAAACATCTGCACACATGTAAACTTGGGTCCCTATGAGGGAGACCACGGCTGCAGCCCTGACCCAGGCCTCCGTTTGTCCAAATCAGGGTTCTAGTCATCCTTTTACTCAGACTTACTTAACAAACAGCAGTCAGTACTAGTGAAACAGGTGATGTGCAGTCCGTGGCCTTAAATTCAGAACTCACAGATGGCAAACAATTGTAAACAAACCGTTGCAAAACACCATGATGTTTGAAAATAGGAAATGTGTACAAACTATGTTAGTCAACTCTTGCTGGAGGCGGGGAGGTGGAGACGAACTGTTTTTTCAACAGTCAGGCAGGCTTCCAAGGGGGCAACTAACACTTGAGTGAATTTTGAAAGATAAGCTGAAGGTCATCATCCTGGTGGGCAAGGAGTGGGGCAGAGCAAAAGCAGATCCAAAGTAGATGTGAGGGGCTTTATGGAGCTGGAGTCTAGGGTATGAGCAGAAAAGTGGCCAGACCAAAGCCAAGGAGGAGGCAGGGACCAAATCACGAAGAGCCTTGAATGTTGTGCTCAGAGCAATGGGGAGCCAGGAGTCAGTTTTAATCACAGGAGGAGCGTGCGTACTGCAGAGCAGTCCTGTACTCAAGAAAGACTCTGATAAATCTATTCTAGAGAATGAATGACTCATGAGCTCTTAGATAAAGAAATAAAGCTGAGATCCATCTGTAGGTGTGGACCAGGAGGGAGAGGTGTTTGCTGAGGGAACGTGCTGGACATCACTGTAGGTGTGACTGGCCTTTGTTTTAGGGACTCATTAGCTTAATTTTTGGAGTAGAAAGAAGGTGATTGTGTCTGACAGCTGAGAGCCTGCTTTTGTTTTCAGAATTCTTCAGCTACTGTCCCTGGTATCTGGCTGGGACTGTTCTGGGGGAAACAGCACCCTCTAGAGGAGACAGTAATGTATGTTTCATGTGGGGCAGCAACAAATCTTTCCAGAACTCTATGCTGCCCCCTTCTCAGGGGCCCAGCCGGTCCTGGGGGTGGAGTGTAGCAGATTTGTTTATACGCTTCTGACTCTCACTACTGTGGAGAACAAAGCTGCCTGGCTGTGGGAGGTAGCGCAATAGCTGGGAGCAGCATGTAACAGCTGGAGGAGACAGATACAAAGGCTGGCAACAGCACGCCCACAGTTGGAGGCAGCAGTCACAACTAGCCAGTAGCCAAAACCTCCACTGCCCAAGACTCTGCAGTCTTAGCACTGGCCTCTGGGAGCTCTGGGCCCCGTTCTCTGTCTCAGCTGTGCTCCTCCATACAGGAGACTACAGAGGCACCTGCTGAGGACATGAGACGGTGAGCATGAACGTGGGATAGATGGAAGCAGCTGCTGCAATTTAAAAGTTCTGGAGCCAGAAGACTTGGGTTCTGACTCCAAATCCACTTGGAGCAAATGTCTCTGAACTTTAGTTTCTAATGATGCATTTCCTACTTACCTCATGGTGTGGGGGTCAAATTACATGTCTCATAAACTGTAAAATGATATATGAAGTGAAGTGAAAGTTGCTCAGTCGTGTCTGACTCTTTGCAACCCCATGGCTCCAGGCCCTGGGGCCAGAATACTGGAGTGGGTAGCCTTTCCCTTCTCCAGGGGGTCTTCC
This sequence comes from Dama dama, assembly GCF_033118175.1. Taxonomy (NCBI): domain Eukaryota; kingdom Metazoa; phylum Chordata; class Mammalia; order Artiodactyla; family Cervidae; genus Dama; species Dama dama. Next base: position 11,270,344 of record NC_083700.1, read on the forward strand.
CAACCCAGGGATCGAACCCAGGCCTCCTGCATTGCAGGCGGATTCTTTACCAGCTGAGCCACAAGGGAAGCCCCCAAATGATACATAATCATAGACTATTACGTTGGGAACAATAAGCAAGACCTTCCTTGAGCCCCAAGAGCTTCCGTTTCCCCAGATTATACAGGGTCCCTCCTCAGCACAAGCCAAGGGCTTCTGTGCAGGATCCCTGGATGTCATGGTATAAAGGGTGGGGATAGAGACAGGGAGGAGAGAGGCGTCTTGATCTTTTATGAATGTAGTCAGAAACTTAAAGACCCTCTTTAAACCTCCCATCTGAAGCTCTAACCTCCTCTATGGAATCTCTGTAAAGTTCTCATCCTACCTGGTGTCGAACACTTCCAGGGACAAGGTACTCTCTACCTTTTGAGATGCTCTTTCTACATTTGTTACAATGTTCTTCATATCAATTTGGAATCTTTTTCTTGGCAGTTTACCTTTTTCTTGATGTTTAAACTCAGTGGTCCCGGTTGTTCTCCTTGGAGCTCAAATTCAAACTTATGTTCACATGGCACCGCATTCAAACCAAATATTCTCACATAGCCTTCATATCCCTCAGATTGCCTCTTCTCCCAAGTAAATGTCTCCATTACCTTCAACCACTTCTCATGCGATTTGGTTCTGAAGACCCTCATGTCCTGATTGTTCCTTGAGACGCAATACTGCAGATGTGAGATGAACAGAGCACTTAACTGAATCCTTATTCTAGATACTTTAGTTCAACTCAAGGAACTCACAATCACACTGCTTTTTTGGCAACCAAACACATAAGTAACTCACATTGGATTACTTTCTGCTAAAATGGGTACATTTATTTTCATGGTTCTGCTTATGAAATCACATCTTTCCAATTGCAGAACTTGCTCAGGTAATTTTTGGACCCAAATATGTAATCCAATGTTTATCCTTTTTGTTATATTTGGCCCACTCCTCTGGCTTCTTTTCGATCTGTCCCAGCTCTGTGCATAATCGATGCCATGTGTTCTATATTTTTGAACAAAATTAGTGTTAAGAACATTGAATAAGGGCAAGACCAAAGATAAAGCTCTCTGGTACATCATTAGAAAGCTTATTTCAGGCTCTCATGATCCACTCACCAGTAACACTGATTTTTTATTTTTAAGTCACCCAATTAGAGAAGCATTTTGTTCATTTGTCTCTATCCCCAAGGACATAACGAGAGATCTTGTAAAAAAAAAAAAAAAAAAAAAAAAAAAATCTTGCTTAGAAGCACTTTCTTTATTGCATTTCTCTGATGTGCCAAATTAGTAACCTTGTCAAAGAAGAAAATTAGGTTAGTGTCATTTGACTTGTTCTGAGTAACCCCATGGTGGGTCCTACTGGTAAGTGCCTTTCCCCGACCCTGCCCAAGTATTCACTATCTTAATGTTCCATTCTAGAGTCTTGTCTATGGTCTCCCTCTTTGTAGTTTGTGAAATGCACTTAAACTTTCTTCTTGAAAATTAAAATCATGCTCACTCATCCACAACTTTCTAGCACTCCTTCTGTTCTCTAGAACCTGTATTAGATTCCCCTGTTCTTCAAAATCTTCTATATAAGTTTCACTTCTTTCAAAGAGTTTGAGGGTCAAATGAGAAGCATGCTAACATGTAAACTGTGAATGGTACAGAGATGCAAGTTTTGTGGTGACTGTTTCTTTTATTAATATTACTACTACTGAGTACTGAATGGGGCTTTACCTGGGCCCTAAATAAGAATTTTTCAAACTTCAGAATTACAGGGTCTCCTTCTCCAAAATAGCCATGTCTGGCTGAGGAGTCCCACGTGGATGAGTTCCAAGTGGGCAGTGTAAAATGCACTGCTGGTTGTCTCTGAATATACTTGGATTCTTGTCTGTTGGTTCTAACTTTGTGTCTACTTGGGTGAAGCTCCAATACTTTGGCCACCTGATGCAAAGAACTGACTCGTTGGAAAAGACTCTGATGCTGGGAAAGACTGAAAAGTAGGAAGACAGGGGACAACAGAGGATGAAGTGGTTGGGTGGCACCACTGCCTCAAACTCGAGTTTGAGCAATCTCCGGGAGTTGGCAATGGACAGGGAAGCCTTGTGTGCTGTAGTCCATGGGGTCGCAGAGTCGGACACAACGAGCAACTGAACTGACTGGCTGGGTGAATATATGAATGGGCCTAGATAATTTAGAGTTTTCCAGCAATAAGGCCATGGAAATAAGGCCAAGGGGCAGTGTGCAGAAGGCTAAAAAGCAATGGGACAGACTTCTGAGAATGGAGAATGTGATGAGCCTCTCTGTGTTCTCCAAGAAGAAACAAGCTCCCCAGAGATTAGCTGCTCCTTCCCAGAAGGTCTGGCTGGCAGATCTCAAGTCCAAGGACTCAATTTATTATAATTCTTTCTCTGCTGGAAAAGTACAAGTTATTCATTGGGCAGAGGTGCCAAGCACCTTGTGTTAAATGAGTTGTCTCCTATTTCAGAGCCCTGTCCCACTTTCTACTATCAGTACAAACAGCATTCCTGAATCTGAACTTGAGCACACATAGTTACAAGCTAATATACACTCCCAACTCTCCTGCTTCACTCAGTCAAGACAATTTTGCCACCTGCAATCTGGCATTTCTCCAGTCCTTGGGAAAATGGCCCAGTGCTGCCAGGAGGCTTCAGTTTGATGTTTTTTCCTACCCCATCGCTTGTTTACTTTTGCTCAGTTCTGTCTATGCTCTTTCTGACACCACTGCAGACCCAAACCTAGATAATGCAAAAAGATGATGATGATAATGATAACGACAATAATAAAAAATAGTGAAATGGGCTGGGTGCTTAGAGAACATCTTCAGGGGTGGAAGAACTGGTAGTTTCTGCTATCTTCTCAGCTAGAAGAGTATCTTAGTATCACCAGTGAGCACTGACGTGGAGGATGGGGACAGAATGGAGAAATTAAGGGCATGTGTGTGTTCAGGGGGACTGACCTGGAAGGATAACAATAGGATAGTCTTTCTTGCTTGTGTCATTCAAGATGGTAGAGAGGGATCCTATTTCAGAATTAGGGATCTTCACAGAACCAGTTTTGTGGTGAAAGGAGACCATTAGAGCCCTCTTTAGTCCCACTCCCACCTTCAAGGAACTGGGAACTTATTACTTTTTCTTCTCTGCCTCTCCTAAGAATTAAAAATACCGGACTATATTGCAATTGTTTGCTTTGCTGAACAAGTATCTTTCTTACTAGGCTGTGAATTCTTGGAGAGCAAGGTTGCTGTCAGATTCATTTTTGACTTTCCAGCACCTTGCACTACAGGGTCTGGCATGTTGCAAGTGCTCAGTAAACATTTGCTAATAAGAGAACAGATCAGTGGCACTGAAATGAATACTTCTTCTTCCTACCCATTGGGAAGGGGGTGGCTGGGAGTCGGCTTGACTTCTGCCGTAACTCTCATTATGCTGCCTTGCTCTCTGCAGATGGCTTCGGTTGCCAAGGTGTATTACAGCCAGACCACTCAGACGGAAAGCCGGCCCCTGATGGGCCCAGGGATCCGGAGGAGGAGAGTCCTCACAAAAGATGGTCGCAGCAACGTGAGGATGGAGCACATCGCGGACAAGCGCTTCCTCTACCTCAAGGACCTGTGGACCACCTTCATTGACATGCAGTGGCGCTACAAGCTTCTGCTCTTCTCTGCTACCTTCGCAGGCACCTGGTTCCTCTTTGGTGTGGTGTGGTATCTGGTAGCCGTGGCCCATGGGGACCTGCTGGAGCTGGGCCCCCCGGCCAACCACACCCCCTGCGTGGTACAGGTGCACACGCTCACCGGGGCCTTCCTCTTCTCCCTCGAGTCCCAGACCACCATTGGCTATGGCTTCCGCTACATCAGTGAGGAGTGCCCACTGGCCATTGTGCTTCTTATTGCCCAGCTGGTGCTCACCACCATCCTGGAAATCTTCATCACAGGTACTTTCCTGGCAAAGATTGCCCGGCCCAAGAAGCGGGCGGAGACCATCCGTTTCAGCCAGCATGCAGTCGTAGCCGCCCACAATGGGAAGCCCTGCCTTATGATCCGAGTGGCCAACATGCGTAAGAGCCTCCTCATTGGCTGCCAGGTGACAGGCAAACTGCTTCAGACCCACCAGACCAAGGAGGGTGAGAACATCCGCCTCAACCAGGTCAATGTGACTTTCCAGGTGGATACAGCCTCTGACAGCCCCTTCCTCATCCTCCCCCTTACTTTCTACCACGTGGTGGATGAGACCAGTCCCTTGAAAGACCTGCCCCTCCGCAGTGGTGAGGGCGACTTCGAGCTGGTGCTGATCCTGAGCGGGACAGTGGAGTCCACCAGTGCCACGTGCCAGGTGCGCACCTCCTACCTGCCGGAGGAGATCCTCTGGGGCTATGAGTTCATACCCGCCATCTCGCTGTCCGCCAGCGGCAAATACATAGCAGACTTCAGCCTTTTTGACCAAGTGGTGAAAGTAGCCTCTCCAAGCGGCCTCCGTGACAGCACTGTACGCTATGGAGACCCCGAAAAGCTCAAGTTGGAGGAGTCGTTAAGGGAGCAGGCTGAGAAGGAGGGCAGTGCCGTCAGCGTGCGCATCAGCAATGTCTGACGGCTTGGAGTCCCACCTCCCCATCCCTCTGGTTTCTCTTCTTCTTGTGGCTCCTGGGTGAGGGATGTTTGTTACCCAGGCTTACTGGGGAGCCCCAGAAGCATCCTTCTCCACTCCTCTTCTTTATCCCAGAGGCTACCTGGAGTCCAGGTTTTTCCTCCCTTCACCTCACCCCACTTTGGCCCCAAGATGCACAACTCCCTTAAGCCAGGATGGGGGAAGGAGAGGGAAGATTAGGCTGAAGTGGCTTAGGAGGCCTCAGCCATGCTTGGAGACTCACATTAGGAGGGCCGTGCAGCTGGATGAATTGACTCCCCCCCACCTCCCACTACCACCAATGCCTGGTACTTTGAGGCTGGAGCCCCCGCCCTCTCTATCTTCCCACTTACCATGTTATCTAAGGCAAGACTCTCTCTCTGATGGGGTATGTGCCCTCAGAAATATAGGTCCCCAGAATAATTTTTCTCTACCAAAACCTGTGGAGAGAAGCCAGGGTTTTTCATGGTGTAGTTTACTTTCTGTTGGCAACTCCTGACTCTAACCTAGGACCTTGGTTCCCACGGTTCTCTTCTTTCTAGTTTCTAAACTGGACCCTCTCTTTGGATACCCAGTTCCTATACAGATGCCCTCTACTCCCAGGGACTATAAAGCATGAAGACACAACCACCACACCTGAACCCAACCTGAATACTGAATTCTTCACTGTGGGGTGATTAACGCAGAGCTGCTGTTTAAAACCGGGAACCCATCCTCCAGGCAGACCTGTTTCCCATAAAGTGATGACCCGCCCCAATTCATTCCCCTGGAAAAAGTCCAATGCCCAGGCCCCATAGAAAGGTCTGGAAATAATGTTCCTGATTACACTGTCCCTGGCTTCCCTGATTCTTTCCTGTCCAGCCCACTCTCCCCTTAACCCCAGCTCTGAAGGAAGGGAGGGAAAATGCAAGGGCCTTCCTCTCTTAACACTGATGCTTGACTAAAACTAGACTCACAGGGCACAGAGTTTCAGGAGTTAAACCAACCCACCAAATGGGAGGAAACATTCTCAGATTTTCAGACTGCTGTACACAGCTTCTGGGAATCTGCGTGGCTCTGCTAAGGTCTGAGCAGAGGCAGAACTCTGTGGCTGGCAGACACGATTCACCATCACCCCTCCCAGTGCCTTCTGAAAAGTGCCAGCTATTCTGTTAGGCAGTGCTGGGAGGGGAGGAAATTACACCTCCTGATCAAATAACTATGGTCTCCCTCAGCCATTCCCGAGACAGTATAAAACGAGTATCAGTCTCCTCTCTTCTCTCCTCTGCCATGACGCCAATTTCAGGCAAGTTAAAAGGCATGTTTTAGGAGATCAGACTCAGGCCATTCCTTGTTCCCTGATGGGGACTGTGGCATGAGGTCAGGAAGGGTGTATGGATGCCAGAACTTTCTCTAAAGCTCCAAATCCCAAGAGTGCTCCCTGTTCTCATTTAGGTACCAAGGAATACTCTCCCCCACCCCAGATGGATTTGCATAGAGTCAATGTATGAATCAAGTGGCAATGTATTTAAGGTAGACCAGCCAATTGTTATGGGTTTCCCTGATGGCCTAGATGATAAAGAATCTGCCTGCAATATGGGAGACCCAGGTTTGATCCCTGGATCAGGAAGATCTCGAGAAGGAACTGGCAACCCACTCCAGTATTCCTGCCTGGAGAATCCTATGGACAGAGGAGCCTGGCAGGCTACAGCAACTAACACACACACACACAATTGTTATACACTACACACTTATACAGAATGTGCATCTGCATCTGTGTACAGAGCCTTACAGAGAAACCCACAAAATTTGGAAAGTGGACCCATGGTTGTCATTTACTCTAATTGCCCAAGATCCTCTTATATTGATCTCTCCTTGAATTCAACTAACCCTTCGTTCTCCACTTACTGTAAACTCCCCCCATTACTCCCTAGCTCTCAAGCAAACAAGAACCAGAACAAACTTGAAAATCTGAGACAGAAAATAGAAGGCAAACAGTCCCCTTCTGGGCTCTACACTTTATTCCATGTTTGACTCACCTGATTTCTTTCAACGTATAAGGGCGAAGAGCACTGCATTGTGTGTATCTTCTTATCTATTTACAAATTATCCCCCATCTAGTTTATTCTGCACAGTTGCTTCCCTCCTGAGAGAAATGCTGTCTCCCCATTCCCTCACTGTCTATTCCAAGCCTCCAGACTCCTCAGATTCTTGGATAACAAAATGGAACACTTTCTGAGTTACCCTTTTTGATTCTCCTGCACAATCCCTGACTTTGCTCTAAATTGCACTTTAAACCATCCTTTTGATACAACCTGGCTTATAAGCCCCATCAGAGAGCAACACTCCCTTGCCCTCAACCCTAAGTGGTTTTCTACTCTCAGCCCTCTGAGCTGAAATCATCTTTCAGGCTATCAGGCAAGCTTTAGAAGCAGCCAGGTCTGGTGAGCAATGGGATCCCTGACCACACCAACCATGGACTTAGACTGCCAGGACAGCAGTGGGCACAGATCTTAAGGGAGGAGATTTCAGAGGATGGGTAACATGACTCATGTGGGAGGATACTCAGGATGCAAAGATGAGAAAGGGTGGTACTGGGGGCACCTAGTGAAATCGATGAAACCCTTGGGTCTTACTTGGGCTAGCAGACAAGAAGTAGGTGGAGGCGCGGGGAATTAAGCTATGATAAATAAATGAAAGATTTATCTAAGAAAGAGAAACAGAGATAATATATATATATATATATACACATACACACACACACACACACACACACATAGAGAGATGTATATAGATGTATATAGGACCAAATATACAGAATGTACAGAAAGAAAGTATTCAGAGAGCTCAGCATGGGGGCAGATATCTTGCTCTGGTTTAGGGGGGGTGGGTAGGACTCCCCAGGTTCCCAGAACTTACAGCCAGTGATCCTGATTTCAACATGCAAAGCCTGACAAAGGCTTTCAGGTTTGATGATGGGAAAGGGAGGGGTGGAAGTTGCTCTTCAGAATAAAGAGGTATCCACTGAGGCTCCCAGTAAACCCTGTGCTGCTGAGAGGACCAGGAGGAGGGGAGACACTCCATCCATGGAAATCTGGGGCGGTCTGCCATGCAGCCTGTGTGCTTGCATGCCTGGTGTCCTGCGGCCCTTAAAAATCCTGTTCCCCTCGCCATTTCCCTGCTGTCATGGGGTGGGGCACCCGCAGCTCCAGCCCCAGGAGGTGATGGCTATTAAACTGAGAAGCTGAGCACTTCCGTGTGTCAGAGGCACTAAAGGGAAGCCTCAAGCCTGGAATCTAAATGCCAGGACTAAAGAGCTGCTGGACCTGAGATAGTCTCAAGGCAGAGGCCCAGCTTTCTGTGTGGCTGCAAGCAGCCCAAAGAGAATGCCTTCTGTGCTGGAAGAGTCCCAATTCCAGCATCTGTGCATGGGGCAGGGCATGGTGCTTTAGCTTTGATGGGAGAGGCTTCTGAAATCCCTACTCTGTGCTTCACCTCATTACCTACCTAACCCCTTAACCCAACCTCAGCTAGTAAGACCATCAGGGATTTCTCTCTGAGACCTGAGCAGAGAAAAGAAGCCAGTTATACCACTGCTACAAGTTAAGGACACTGCCCCCTCCCAAGGCTGCTACCCTGGTCCTTTACCCTTGCTAGGTAACCTTGCTTATTTGTAACATAACATAACACACTACCTTTGCTGTAAAGTTAGCCTGGGCTTCAGGCTCAGTCATGGCCGACTCTATTGAAATCAGAAATATCTAGGGGTGGTTTTTCCATTCACTGCATTGAAGACTAAACCAGGTCAAACGTACCTAGGAAAAATATGTGGGTTTTTTTTTGGTTTATTTTATGTCTATTCAGAACAAGTTACTATTACTAAATAAAATGGCTGAATCTCTGTTCTTCGCTCCAGCTTCTTTTAGAAATCAAAACCAATCCTGTTTATTAAGGCCTGAACTCACCGGCCTTCCTTTGGGAAAGAAGGGTGGAGCTGGGCTGTGCTGGAAGAGCCGCTGACAACATGGTCAGGTCTTTCTCCTTTAGTGTTACCATCAGTCCCCCAACTCCTTTCCCACACCTCCCCTCATTAACTTTAGGATCCTCTAGCAGATACCTTTTACAATCAGTTTTAAAAGGATTACAAAAAAGTTAAGACCAAGAAATCTGAAAACTGTCTCAGCTTAATCCAGGCAAGTCAAGTTGCTTTGGAACCCAGGCATCGCCCCTTTTAGCCAATGATCATGAACCCAACTTCCCTGCCACGCTACCATGGAGTAGTTCCTTATATATCCTCAAGGCTCTATATGCCTATTCATTTAATCATTAGGTATTTCTTGCCCCAATTCTCAAAGAAATGGGTTTCTCTTCTATGCTTATCTATCAATAGCCTGAAAAAGGCTTGGCTGTTAATATCCAGTCCTGAATTGAAAAAACAGACCCCCATGGTTACTGACTCTTGTTCCCCAGAAAAGGAAGGACAGAGGGAGAAGACTGGGTCTCTTACCATCATCACTAAATACTTATCTACAATATTTAGGAAACACTAGGTTTTAGGGATGAGTCATGGGACATGGGGCTTCTCAGCTGGTACTAGAAGTAAAGAACCCACCTCCAATGCAGGGGATATAAGAGACTCTGATTTGATCCCTGGGGTTGGGAAGATCCCCTGGAGGAGGGCATGGCAACCCACTCCAGTATTCTTGTCTGGAGAACGCCAGGAACAATGGAGTCTGATGGGCTACAGTCCATAGGGTCACAAAGAGACAAAACTGAAGTGACTTCATGCATGCACACATACAGGAAAGATATATAAGATAGGGATGGTATCAAAGTGGTGTGGTTAAAACACATCTGACATAGGACTGAAGAAAAGTCAGCAAAAACTGAGTTCCTATTACAAGAAACGTACCATCCAAGAGGCAAACAAGACACGATACATACCATCAAGGTACACAGTTTTTTCTGACTTTGTACCTGCTGTTCCTTCTGGGAACTCTCTGTACTGCTTGCCGACTCCCATGCTCACTCTCAGGAGACAAACCTGTTAAAAGCTGTGACTGCATCATGCACTCCTTTCATCACACCTGTCCCAGCGGCAATTTTGCTGCTTGTCCGTCACCTGACTAACATCTGCCTCACTCACTAGACCTGAAGTGCCATGTGACTGTAACTGGGATCCTTGTCAGTGTTGGGTCACCAGTGCAGCCGGGCATCTAGCACTGCACCTGCACGCATGTGTGCGAGCTAAGTCGCTTCAGTCATGTCCAAGTCTTTGCGACCCCATGGACTGTAGCCCTCTAGGCTCCTCTGTCCATGGGCTTCTCCAGGTAAGGACACTGGAGTGGGTTGCCATTCCTTTTCCAGGTGATCTCCCTGACCCAGAGACTGAACTGCGTCTCCTGCATTGGCAGGTGCGTTCTTTACCACCAGTGCCCTCTGGGAAGCCCACCCGCATGTGTGATGCTCAAAGCTGGAGAAGGAAGGATGGAAAGAAGAGGCAGACAGGTCTGCGCTTGCACTGAAAGACAAGCAGTACGTAAGTAAGTGAGGAGAGACAGGAACCTCTGTAGGGAGGACAGCACGAAAAAAAGCATCACAGTTAAGAAAGCAAAAGGCATATTGGAGGAATGGTTAATAAACCTAAGATATAATCAACAAGGACCTACTGTATAGCACAAGGAGCTGTACTCAATATTCTGAAGTAACCTACATGGAAAAAGAATCTGAAAAAGAATGAAAAAAATATGTGTGTGTGTGTATAAATGAGCCACTTTGCTGTACACTTGGAACTAGCACAACAGTGTAAATTAGCTGTACCCCAATATAAACTAAAAATTATATTATAAAAAATACCCTAGAATAGAGGGCTTTCTCAGTGAATAGGTTTAACACACAAGATAATGGAAGGATTTAATATCAGGTTAAATAGTTTACTATTTTTTTCTACAGGCTTGGGAGCCATTGAAGATGTTTGAGAAAGGAAAGCATCTAATTAAAATACTGTTTATGAATAACAATCTGGCAGCAGAATTGAGAACCAGGAGACAATAAACCAGTTAAGAGACTTGTAAAACCTTAGGGGAAAGGTAACTGCCACAGATCCTAGTGTAATACAAGTGTCAATACTGTTATTAAATTGAGCTGGTGAAGTCTGGACTAAGGTGCAGGATGCTGAGCACAAAAAGAATTAGAGAGACTCAAAAGAAATTACAAAGCAGAACATATAAGCAAGATCCAGACAAAAAAAGAAGGGAATTGAATTAAGGCACCAGCAGAAGCAGATGCTTACACTCAAAGGGCTAACTGGACATGATTTAACGAAGAGATTATCTGCAAAGGTATGGGAAGGGTCAGGGCTGGTGAAGCACCCAGGGACTTGGAACAGTAGGAAGACTGTGTATGTGCCTGCTAAGTTGTTTCAGTCATGTCCAACTCTTTTTGACCCTATGGACTGTACCCCGCCAGGCTCCTCTGTCCATGGGATTCTCCAGGCAAGAATACTGGACTGGGTTGCCATGCCCTTCTCTAAGGAAGCCTTTCAGTTCAGTTGCTCAGACATGTCCGACTCTTTGCGACCCCATGAATCACAGCATGCCAGGCCTCCCTGTCCATCACCAACTCCCGGAGTTTACTCAGACTCATGTCCATTGAGTCGGTGATGCCATCCAGCCATCTCATCCTCTGTCGTCCCCGTCTCCTCCTGCCCCCAATCCCTCCCAGCATCAGGGTCTTTTCCAATGAGTCAACTCTTCACATGAGGTGGCCAAAGTATTGGAGTTTCAGCTTTATTTAGCATCAGTCCTTCCAATGAACACCCAGGACTGATCTCCTTTAGGATGGACTGGTTGGGTCTCCTTGCAGTTCAAGGGACTCTCAAGAGTCTGCTCCAACACCACAGTTCAAAAGCATCAATTCTTCAGTGCTCAGCTTTCTTCACAGTCCAACTCTCACATCCATACATGACCACTGGAAAAACCATAGTCTTGACTAGACGGACCTTTCCTGGCAAAGTAATGTCTCTGCTTTTAATATGCTGTCTAGGTTGGTCATAACTTTCCTTCCAAGGGGTAAGTGTCCTTTAATTTCATGGCTGCAATCACTAGTCTTAAAACTGAATGGACTGTCATTGAAACCTGGTGAGTTGTAGCCAAGGGAGAGGGCTATAATTTCAGCAGGAGCCTTGGCCTTAGATAGAGGAACTCATGCCACTGCCAAAGTTCTGCTAATGCCGGCCACTGGCCTATTCTAATGAGAAACCAGGGGGCAAGGGAAACTATGTGATGCTGAAAGAACAGGGAAGAATAGACAGAGAGTGGACCTAAAAAGCTAATGAGAGCATACACAGCACAGTAACCAAGGCCAAGGTCCTCACTAAGGATGCTAGGGCTGAGGTATGCATGTGTGCGTGTTTTCCCTAGCCACTAGGTCTAGCCACTGGAAACCAAGAGACAGACAATAAAAGGGAGAATTAGGAAGGATTGTAAGTAATAGTTCAAGAGGTAATGAACAGTGGAGCATTTGAAAAAATGTAGCTTTTTCAGGGAGAAGTGAGAAGACACAACTCCTATGCCCAATGCAAAAAGCTCAATATGGAGTCCTTAGTGCCATGATACTTCTGTCTCACCCAGAAATAGTAATGTTGTCTAGAATTAGCCTTCCCTAACCTACTCCCTTCTTAAGTCCCACAAACACTATATACATCTCGCTTTGATCCAAACTTAAGTTTCTTCTGATTAGTTGTTTACTGTTTCCTCAATTTCCCAAATTTGGTGCCTTTTATGTGTTTACTAGGTTAAGCTCTATACGGACAAACTGGTTGAGGCCTTTCTGCCACACTATCTAAATCAACCCAACCAAAGGAACCCCTTTCTCCCTCTGGAGGATTAACTAAGTTAATCCTCAGACATCTACCTCCCACATCCTCTACCTTCTGGGACCAACCCTCACTTATCTTTCACTGGCAAAGGAAAAGAATAACAGAGATAAATCACAGTGATAGAAAATATCAGGAAGATTCAAACAAGAGATCAATGAAGGGAGGCAGAGGGGTAAATTAGATATTATAATTAACATTCTATTTGCAGGTTAGCCACACAGTAGTTAAGAATACTCTGGGCCATCTGCTTTTGAGTTCCAGCTCTGCCACTAGCTGACTATGTGACTGAGGAACATCACTTAACCTCCATAAGCCTGATTTCTTCATTTGTGAATGTGGGACTATCTACCTGACATAGTTAAGTATTTAGCGTGACAATGGACATACTGCAAATAAGTTGTCAACAAAGTTGGCTATTAGAAATCATCATCATTATCTGAAGGGTGCTATTGTATTTATGGCTACTTAATTGCAAAAAAAAAAAAAGGTTAAAATTAATTATTGGGACTTCCCTGGTGGCTCAGTGGTAAAGAATCTGCCTACCAATGCAGAAGACGCAGGTTCCATTCCTGATCTGGGAAGATCCCACAAATACTGAATGAAGTTCATGTGCCCTAGAGCCTGTGCTCTGCAAAAAGAGAAGCCATCACAACGAGAAGCCTGCACAGTGCAACTAGAGAGTGGCTGCTGCTTCCACAACTAGAGAAAATGTCACGCAGCAACGAAGACTCAGCACAGCCAAAAAAAATTTTAAGTAACTATTAATATAAGGTATATAGTTGTACTAAGGCACAGATAATGGCAAAGGGATATCAGAATATGAATACAGGCTGTGTGAGATTAAGACAGCTCATCCAAAGAATGTAAATTGTATGGGGGATGAATGGAGGGTAATCCTGGGAGCTGCATGTTCAGACTAGATGGAGTCATCTACTTTCCTTATGCTAGTATAGAAGACTTCCCCTAGGAAGTAGGATCAATCTGTAAAGTCAAGAAAGTCAGCATTTACTGAACATGTACCATGTGCCTAAGACTGTACTAAATTATGAGTAATTTTAAAAAATTAAGGATAAGATATAACCCCTAACCTCAAAAACCCTGCAATCTCATTGAAAGGGTTATGAATACAACATAAAATAAACGACGAAATTCCAAAGTGCAGACTATAAGTTCAATAAGTGCCCACAGAAGGGCAAGAGATCATGGGTTAGACTCCTGGGTGAGAAATTCATGGGAACAGGGTTTTGGAGTGGGATGGGTGAAGGGGGTAGAACTTGAAATAAAGGATATTTCAAAGAGAAAAGGATTGGGAGTTGGAAGCATCCCCAAAGATGCCACTCCAGAGGTTCTGGTATGGGTAACCTGGGAAATCAATTCAACGTGTACCGAATGCCTTAAGTCTGGTAATGTCATATTCGCTGAGGTACAGAAAAGAACAACATAATCTCTATTCTCAAAGAACTCAAAGTGACCTGACAGAAAACTAGGAAAATGAAACCAAAAAACAGCTATCACTGACAAATGCTATATTACTGGGCAGCAGAGAGGAGCAGGAGCTTCTGTGTGAATGGTTTTCTAGAACTTATAGCTCCTTGGCCTCTGCCCGTCTATCCTCACTTAGCGGAATGGCAATCTAAATCACACTGCCTGATGAAAAAGTGAGCTGAGAGCCAGGATATGCTTTCAGGAGTTAACACATGAGCCGAAGCTTGAAGGGTTAAGTCCTGACTGGAGAGGAGACGGCAACGTAGACAGAAAGAACAGCAAATACAATGACACTGAAGTATGAGGGCATGACATATTTTAGGAACCCTACGAAGCTTCCAGTCCTCCCTTCCCGTTCCCCCACCAAGCGTTGTCGAATAATATACAGGCTGACCAGTTCAATTCAAATTTAGATAAACAATAATTTCAAAACATAAGTATGTCCCAAATATTGCACACACTTTGGGCCTCCTTTCAATGCATCCCAGCTCGGCTCTCTGGTAGCCCACAACCCGCCTCACTCCCGCCCCCCGGCCCCCGGCCCCCGAATTACCCTGGAGCAGGAGAGAGAAAGCGTGGGAAATCATCACAGGTTTATTTTTCCTTCACTCCTATTTTTTTCACTTTCGGGTCTCCCGCCCAGGCCAGAGGGACGTGGCTTGAAGTTCGCTCCGCTCTAGAAGTCAGTCTCTCCCAACTGGAGTTGAGGCGGGGGAAGTACACGGCCACCGACAAATAACACACTTCCAGCTCTGTAAAAAGTCCACCCAGAGCCACCGGCAAGCGGAAGTCGCATACCCCAGGGACCGGAAATCCCGCCTTCGCCGGAGAAGGAGCGGAAACGAGACAGCCAATGCAGAAGAAAGTAGTTCTCCAGCAGGGGCCCCTGAGAACCCAGCCCCTGGTATGGGGCCGGAAGCAGGCCGGGGGCGGATCTTCCTGCCGGAAGTGGTCAAGCGGAAGTTGCTGTGGGTTGGCAGCCTAGGTGATAGATGTGCGGGCCATCTGAAGCGTGGAACCGAAGCGACTATTAGACATTCCAGGGCAGTTTGAGAGCTGGAGACTGCGCTGCTGTGGTGCCGTCAGATCATGAGCCCGACCACACACTGGGGAGAGAAGTTCCTGAATCTGCGGGTGCCCCCCGCCGGGGTATTTGTTGTGGCTTTCCTTGCCCGAGTGGCCCTGGTTTTCTATGGGGTCTTCCAGGACCGGACCTTGCTAGTGAGGTATACAGACATCGACTACCAGGTCTTCACGGACGCCGCGCGTTTCGTCACGGAGGGGCGCTCCCCTTACCTCAGGGCGACATACCGATACACTCCCCTGTTGGGGTGGCTACTCATTCCCAACATCTATCTCAATGAACTGTTTGGAAAGTTTCTCTTCATCAGCTTTGACCTCTTCACCGCCTTCCTCCTATACCGGCTACTGCTTCTTAAGGGGCTGGGTCGCCGCCAGGCTTGCGGGTACTGTGTCTTTTGGCTTCTTAATCCCCTACCTATGGCGGTGTCCAGCCGAGGCAATGCGGACTCGATTGTCGCCTCCCTGGTGCTTATGACCCTGTACTTAATAGAAAAAAGACTCGTCGCGTGTGCCGCTGTATTCTATGGTTTCGCAGTGCACCTGAAGATGTATCCGGTGACCTATATCCTTCCCATTGCCCTCCACTTGCTTCCGGAACGCGACAGTGACGAAGGTCTCCGTCAATCCCGATATTCTTTCCAGGCTCGTTTGTACGAATTCCTGAAAAGGTTGTGTCATCGGGCTGTGCTGCTCTTCGTAGCAGTTGCTGGACTCACGTTTTTTGCCCTGAGCTTCGGTTTTTATTACAGATATGGTTGGGAATTTTTGGAGCACGCCTACCTTTATCACCTGACCAGGCGAGATATCCGACACAACTTCTCTCCATACTTCTACATGTTGTATTTGACCGCAGAGAGCAAGTGGAGTTTTTCCCTGGGAATTGCCGCATTCCTGCCGCAGTTCATCTTACTTTCAGCAGTGTCTTTCGCATATTACAGAGACCTTGTCTTTTGTTGTTTTCTTCATACGTCAATTTTTGTGACATTTAACAAAGTCTGCACCTCCCAGTACTTTCTTTGGTACCTCTGCCTCCTGCCCCTTGTGATGCCACTAGTGAGAATACCTTGGAGAAGAGCTGTGGTTCTCCTGATGTTATGGTTCATCGGGCAGGCCTTATGGCTGGCTCCTGCTTATGTTCTTGAGTTTCAAGGAAAGAACACCTTTCTGTTTATCTGGTTAGCCGGTTTGTTCTTTCTCCTTATCAACTGTTCCATCCTCATTCAAATCATTTCCCATTACAAGGAGGAACCCCTGACAGACAGAACCAAATATGACTGATATGCTCCAATCCTTCTGCGACTTGGATTCTGATTGTCCTGAATGGATCAGAGAGAGCTTTGGAGAAATGTTTTTTTTGAACATCCTAAGCACTCTAGTGAAAGTCCAGTTTGGAGCATAAAACTATTCCAACAAATTTTAATGAATGTTTGCCTTACTTATAGAGGGGGCTCAATAATTGAGTTTCACCCTTTGGGAAATCTCAGGACTCATTCATCTGGGACATGATTTGGAAGTAAAGATTACTTGTTTGAAAATGGAAGGGCTAATGAAATAATCAGATGCTAAAAGGTTTTTGTAGAAAGGATAGGGGAATACAGTCAAGAGATGAAATCTAAGCCAGTATTTGTTACAGTTATACTGTGGTACTGTCTGAAACTGTCTTTTATCCCACACTTTTTTGTTCTAAGGCTTTCCTGATAACTGTGAAAACTCAAAATGTTCCTAAAGTACAGCTTTTACATATAAAGTGTTAAGTAATACTACTGAGGTTGGGAAAGTTAATTCTGTATTAAAAGTGGGGGCTTAGAAGATAAAGAATCCAAAGAAAGTAAATTATAGTCAGGTTTCATGTATTTGCTTTATAACTTAGTTTTTCAGCACTTAATTCTAGTGGTGTTAATTTACTATTTGGTTTTATACAAAATGGATTGAATTTAAATTCATCCGTCTTGGGACTTCCCTGGTAGTCCAGTGGTAGAGAATCCACGTTGCAATGCAGGGGACTTGGGTTTGATCCCTGGTCAAGGAACTGAGATCCCACATGCCACGGAACAGTTAAGCCCATGTGCTGCAACAAAAGAGTGAAGATCTCGCATGCTGCAAATAAGACCCAGTGCAGCCAAATGAATATAAATAAACAAATATTTTAAAAAGATAAATTCATTCATCTTTAAACTTCTCAACATTTTAAAATAGCGTCTTGCTTTTGATGTTTGAGGTCACATACTGTTAGGACATTTTAGAACTCTCTTTTGTCTCTTTGTTTTTAATTTTCTAATTACTAGAAAAGATTATAACTATACAGAATATACAGAACTATATACATATATGTATATGTATACATATATACATATACATAACTATACAGAACTATACGGAATATAAGTTAATCAAGTATTATCAGTGTTGTTAAAATGATTAGAGATTTTAGGTGGTAAAAAAATAAATCGTTAATAGGCATTTACCAGCTTAAAAATACCTCACTTATGAAAATTTCATGATAGAAATGAAGACCTGCATAGGAGGCTCCTAGAAAGTGTAAGAAGCATTCTAATAGCCATTAGTATTTTAGACCAGGAAATTGAGGGAGAGATTATGAAAATGGGCTTTAGTAGCCAGATGCATTTTCCTTATTACTCTTAATTTTCTAGGAAAAAATGCTTTGTGAGTTTAAAACAAGTAAGCTAAAAAAAAAAACAACCCATCTAGTTTGGGGACTCCCTAACACTCTAAATGTATTAGCAATGAGTGAGTTTGGTTTTATGATTTTGATGGTAAAAGATGAGTAATGTGACAACATTGTTCTTTCACTAAAACCAAACAACTGCAGAGGAAGTAGTGTATTTCATGTCAGTTCAGGCCTAAAAAAGTCTGAAAATAAGATGTCTATAGACAGGTCATAATTAAGAATGCTATTGCTGGCAGCACTTCTTAGATGGATACCTTTTACAACCCACCATTAAAAGGAAGGGGAGAGGACTTCTCTGGTGGTTCAGTGGATAAGACTCTGTGCTCCCAATGCAGGGGGTCTGAGTTCAATCCCTGGCCAGGGAGCTAGATCCCACATGCCACAACTAAAGGTCCCATGTGCTGAAGCTAAGACCTGGCAGAATGGAGCCAAATAAATATTAAAAAAAAAAAAAAAAGAAGAAGGGGAGAATGGGTGACTTTGCATGGGTTGCTGTTTGGAAGAAAGTAACAGAGAGAATTAATTGTTGAGGACAGAGCCCTTTCTTGTAACATTTGGTCTCATATGCAACGTTAACATTTGTATGTGACTGTTCAATAGTGGCCTTCCAGCCACGGCAGTCTTACTTTTTTTTTTCTTCATCATTTTATAATAATAATTAAAAAAAATTTTTTTTTCTGGTAGGACTGGGAGGGAAAGGGGATCAGAAATAGATTTCCAACATCTCAGTATAATTGGTTTTTTGGTATTTTTAATAGTCATAAGTGTATTTACTTACTCCTTTTTTACTTTAACATTCTTTGTTGTGCGTTACTCTTCATACTTAAATTGAAATGGCTAAATAACACTCTATCATATGAATGCTCACATTATAAATGCATCATAAGAGTAAACATTTTTCACATTTTAAATTACCTTAACTTTCTTAGAAATCAGTGGGGTTCTGTTGGGATTTTGGAGGGAATTTCATCAGCAAATCCTGCTTTATAAGAAATTCTCTACCAAAGAACTACAGGCATTTCTTAGAAGATGCTGAAAGTGTTCTTTTATGCTATAAGACATTTAGTACATTAACTCAAGAAAAGATCTTATTTGGTCTCTTGGGCTTTTACATTTTTTTCATTTGTTTTTGTTTTTTGGTTTTGTAAAATTTCTTGTCTTCTTTTCATGTGAGTCCTTTGGTTTCTTTATTAATCCTATTGTAACACTTTAAAATTGAATAGCACTTTGGCTTTTTTCCTATATGATACTTTTTGTTCTTATGCCACCCTTTAAGATCAATATATCCATTTCTAGATAAACATTAATTATTAACATATGAAGGATGCTTCTCAAGATGGTCTGTGTTCTAAACAGAGGGACTGCATGACTTATTTTCTTCTGTGGTTGCCTTAATGTCTTCAAAATGTGGTCCTAAATATCCCTAGATAAAGTCCCTGAATTAGGTCCATTGGAAAGGACCTCTTTCTTAAAACCATATTCTTCAGTTACTGACTTCTCATCACTTTTCTGAATGACTTTAAGTGACATAACATTATTTCAAAAGCTTTGCAGAACTTGTATTTTAGTTAGTTCACTTGTTGAATATATTACTGAATGTATTACTTCTCCAAAACTGTTTTCTGTTGTACCACCCTTACCTCAACCATCTGTGCAATGAGTAGAAATGGAAAAGATGGAAAATTTCATGTGGGACAGTCCTTAAATGCAATTTCTTGTTTGTTTCCGCCCCCCATCCCCAGTGCTTTACCATGAACAGTTTTAAACATTACCCATATGCCTACCATATCTAAGTTCAACAACTGACATTTTGCCATGTTTGTTTTATTTACATACAATTTTTTCCTGAACCACACAAGGTTGAAAACATCATTGAACTTTAACACTAAGTACATCAGCATGCACTGTGTAAAAATACTCTTCCTATAAAACTATTATATGGTTATATAATTTTGCATCCTGTCCATTTTCAAATTTCTCCAATTATTTTGTGTTTAATTTTAAAGAATAGACATTCTTGGATCTCAAAGATTCCCTGAAAGAGATGATAAATAATCCATAATTAGGAAGTCTGGATCGTTCCCTGTTCTCGAAAGCAAAGTGAGAACTAAAGGATATACCTTTTATCAAAGTCAACCAAACAATTTTGTGCAAATCTTTCTGTCTTCCTCCTAAGAAAATGCAGGGCAGTAATCATCCCTAATAAGTTTTCCAAATAAAAGATTACATGTTTAGATTTTTTGGCTGGGCCATGAGCCTTGAGGGATCTCAGTTCTCTGATCAGAGATTGCACCTGGATCACGACAGTGAAAGCCAGAATCCTAACCATTAGGCTGCCAGGGAATTCCCCCTGTGTAGATTCTTGATATCTGCTTCTCTCTTCCAACAAGTGATTAACTGATTTTATATCTTGATGATAAGCTCTGGCTTTTCATGGCTAAATGATTCGGGGTACCTATTCTGCCATATATGGTTTCATTTAATTTTCACAGCAACACTTTAGAATTGATATTTGTACTTCCATCTTATAGATGAATGAAGAAGCTCAAAGATTAAATGGCTTACAAATAAATTACAGGGCTAGAGTTTGAAGCACATTTTGCCAGACTACATGTCATAACCTTTCCAGTGTATTAGGCTTTGGAATTTTCCAGCGTCCAGATGCAACAGGTGGAGATTCTGGCAAAATAAATGAAACTCAGCACTACTCTTAAACAGTTGCCTTGCCAATCAATTTGTCCTTACTCTTTTATGTATTTGTTTGAGGGGCAGTTCTCTTGCAGTTGGGCAAAAGTTTCTGTCATTCCCCAACTTTAGTAATTCCAGACCTGTAGTAACCCCTTCCCACATCCAAACCCTCTCACCAAATTGTATAATTTCTTTGTTACTGCTGACTTTGTAATGTCCTTTCCCTCCATAGCCTGGTCTAACAAGTTGATTTGCTGAGCCACATGTTTGCCCTTCTATTTGTAAACCAATGATTTCCAAATGATTATTGTTAAATTTCTCTTGCTCTACAATGTACCTTCTGCAGGGTGCATTCATATGGTTAAAACTCGTGTCCTATACTAAAAGTATAGCAAAAGAAAACACAAATTCATATAGTTTAGGTTCAAATGCCAGTGTGTAACCTTGGACAGATTTCTTCTATCTAGATAAGTTAGTTTTCCATCTGTGAACTGGGGATGATAATATAATCTTCATAGAATTGTTTGTAAGAATTAAATGAGTTAATATACCCAAAGTGCTCATGCCCGCCCAGGACAAGCTGTTCCCCATCACCTCCCCAGGTTTCACATCTGTTTACAAGCCTTTAAAGAAGGAACTCCTTTTGGAATCTGGACTTAAGTCTTTTTCTTCCAATTTACTAGAATATAGGAAAAGAACCTGGATTTGTATTAAATAATTGTTTTAACTACCTGTTAATATAAGCTTTATTCCTTCTAATTTTGATCTGGTTCTCTGAGAAGATAATAATTATATGTGAGAATGTATGCACAGGTTTTTCAGATTTCTGGTTCTGACCTGACAGTTTTGTATTTGTGTGTTCGTGTCATACCTTGGCGGACACTACACATTGGAGATTTGGCTTTAGCACCTAAGTTACACAGCACTTCTTTTATCCATTGTGTTGAGGGGTCATTCAAGGGTTGGCGTTATGTTAATGGAAGCACATGTCCTCTGTCTAGATGAGAATCATCAGAATAATAGCGCAAGCATTTTTTCAGTGCTGATCCAGGAGAACCATTCATTTAGTCAAAACAAGCATTCATATTCATTACCCTGAACAAAAACCAGACAAAATGGGAATATTTCTAGCTGCTCAGACAGTTTGCTAATTGTTATGTCTGCTATATAAGATGAAATGACATAGGGACTATTTAAAGATAATTTGTAGTTGGAATATTTGAAGCTCAGTGATTTCACAAAGGGAGTTTTTAACCTTTGCTCTCCATCCTTTTGGTGATTATTTATAGATCCAGGCCTATGCCAAGTCTAATAATAGATGAGTAAGACAGGGTCCATGCTCTTGAAGAGTTAACAGTAAAGATAGAAACATTAATACAGTTAATTCTATATGAGACCTCATTAAGTTCCACAACAATTCTGTGATTTGTAAAATGAGGCAGTAGAAGGTATTTTACTATTTCCATTTTACAGATAAGAAAATAGAGGCTAAGAAGCATGTGACTTTCCAAGACCAAACGGCTTATTAGTGAAAAGAGTTCTTCTGGTTCTAATTCTGTATTTTACAAGTCCTTCTTAATTCCATATGATGACAGGTGATTACAGTGAGAAACTTCACTTATTTACCAAATGCTGTTCATGTAACAAAAGGCCCCAAGTATCTTTTATGTGCCAGACATTGTTTTAAGCAATGTAGATGCATCTCTGAGTGAGTGAGGCAAAGACCGTCTTCACGGAGCTTACAATTTCATGGGAGGCAAAGAATAAGCAAACACACGACTGTGGCGATTGTCACAAAGAAAAATTAAGCAAGCTAAGAAAGAGTGATGACAGTAAGGAGAAGTAGGGGTGCTATTTTAGATAAAGTGGTTGGAGATGGCATCTTGTGGTGGCATTTGAGCAGAGACCTGAAGGAAGCAAAGACCTAGCATTCATGAGGCTCTCTGAGGAAGAGTGTCCCTTGCTGAGTGGAAGGCCACTGAGATAGGAAAGAGCTTGGCAGGTTTAAAGAACAGCAGGAAGGACGGTATGGTGGATGGGAGTATGCAAGGATGAACCAGAATTGAATGCACAGTATCCAGTAGAACATGAATGCTAGTTGAGAAATACAATTAACATTAGTATTTTTATTGGCCTGTAATAGAATGATTTTGAGCTCTATCTGTTTTTCCTGACTTTTGATTACATGTTAATTTGTAAGGACGATAAAGTATATATATATATATATAAACTAATCTGAGAAGTGTTACAAAGTACCTTCACATGTTATTTTGAGACATGAGGATTTTCTTGAATCTATTTTCACAGATGAGAACCCTAAGGCTCAGAATATACACCCAAGGTCAGAGTTAGTATATAAGATAGGACCAGAACCCACATCTTCCAGAGCTGAAGTTACCACTCCTCTCTCTGTAGTACTCTTATCATTTAGATGTGGACTCTAGAAGGTAGAAGTTTGGGAAAAAGTTGTCCAATAGAGCATTCACTCATTTAGTAAATTTTCCCTGAATTTGTTTTGTTCCATGCTTAATCTTGCTTTGTTCCATGCACTCAGCTAGGCTGGGGGTGTGAGGATGGTTATGACAACATTCCTCGCTTCAAGGAGCTCACAGTGTCTCACAGAGGACACAGATGGAAAGGTGATTATAATTCAGTGTGACAATGGCAAGAGCAAACACATATAAAGTAATTGGGAGCGCTTCACTAATCCATCCACTGAACAAAGCTAGCACAGAACATGATGCATATTAGTGTTAAATTAGTTAAACAAGGAGACCATTTAACTAAGGTGGTTCTAAAACCTTAGCAGCCTGCATGAGCAAGCTAAAACCTAAGCCTGTAAAGAAAGCCTTACCCTCTCAAACCGAAACCTAAGGAAAACTAGTTTACGGACAACTAAGTAGGTTTTTTCCAAATAACGCAACACCTTGAGCTATAGCCAATCACATAATTTCCTTGCTCTGCTTCTGCTTCTTCCCTGTAAAAGTCTTTTCCCTAGTTCCTGTAGGGAGACTGCTCTTAACCACATCCAGTTTGATGCTGCCCAATTTGAATCAATTTTTGCTCATATAAGCTTAAAAAAATTAATTGCGTCAGTTTATCTTTTAGCACTAGGTACTGAGATGTTTGTTACTGTACCTGTTTTCCTTTAATACTGAGTAAATATTGGGGGCTTTCTTTGAAACTCCCTTGCTTAAGTCACTCAGTGCTTAGTTATACTTTAGATTATCCTTAGCTTAGCTCACAAGACCTTTTATGATGTGGCCCTGGCCTATGATTCCAGCTTCCTCTTGGGCCTCAACCCACCCTGCAGTCATACCAAATCACACCACTTCTTCACGCCCCTTCATCTGCCATTTCTTTGGCCAAAATGTTCTTCTCATCCCCTTGTCTCTCCCACCAGTTCCTGTTCAGTTTAACAATGACCTTCGTGAAACATCCTCTGATTCAGCACCCCTATTATATAGTGTAGATAGCACTGTACAGTACCTTCCCACTTGTGTGTCTGAGCCACCTAGACTGAGTTCCCCAGGGACAGTGATTATTCCTTAGTTATTGATGTTATTTTCCTGGGGTGTTCCCAGGACCAAGAAAAACCAAACAGGAGTAAGCCATGTCATGGAGCTGTGGTGGGTGCCACATACCCTCCTGGGTTTGTTGAATTGAGTTGTACATGAATCCCCATGTCAAGTGGGAACCAGGGATAGTGAGCTTCTTTTCCCAGCTGAGAA
The DNA here is from genome assembly GCF_033118175.1 of Dama dama. Taxonomy (NCBI): domain Eukaryota; kingdom Metazoa; phylum Chordata; class Mammalia; order Artiodactyla; family Cervidae; genus Dama; species Dama dama. The sequence goes on from NC_083700.1 coordinate 11,294,523, forward strand.
AAAGGAAGGGAGCCGTTTCTGGGTGCCTGTCATTTATAAATGCCGTCTATCCACCTAATTTTCTAAGCTAGAATCTTACAATCACCTCCTATTCCTTCTTCTTCACTTGCTGCCTGCCTTCCCATCTAATCAGTCACTGAATCCTGTCAGCTGTCCCTTTTAATGTCCCTGGAGCCTGCTGGCATCTCGCCATTGTCACTGCCGATTCTACAGTTCAGGTCCTCATTATCTCTCATCTGGAATCGATGGCTCCTGACTGGTCCTCGCGGATCCCATCTCTCCCGCCCTCCACCACGCCTCTCATTTATCCTCCCGACTGCTGCCAGAGCATGCTTTCCAAAGCAGACTGATCCTGTCACCATCCTGATAAAAGCATCCTAGAGGACTCTGTGCGTGACCGGCAAGAGGAAGTCTAAATTCTGTAGCATCCTCCATCTTGGGCCAATTTCTTCTACTCAGCCTCTCTCTACCTGCTGAATGATGCTTAGTTTTCTGAAATCACCACACTATTAAGCCTTTGCCCTTGCTCTTTCTCTTTCTCTGCCACATGTGCTTCTCCTGTTCTTCAGATGAACTGTCACTCATTTTTTAAGACCCAACTCACGGGCCCCTTTGTCTACCAGGAGGCATGCAAGGTGAGTTTATACAGAGACATTAATTAGTAAGAAAACAAAGAAAAGTAGCACCAGAGTTGTAAGATTTGGTAAACATTATTATTGCACTTGGTCTAGTATAGTATACTATTATATGTCCATATGCCCTTTCATGTACATGTACAAACCTGCAGTATTATCTCCTTTCAGAGTGGGTTACCTCCTGGAGGACAGGAATTGTTCTGTGCTTGTATCCTTAGCATACAGCATACATTCTCAATAAATATTTGTTAAATACATGAAGCTAGAATGGGGAGGGAACAGATGCTTACTAAACACCTGTTGGGAGCTCAATAATAATGATAATGATAATATATGCTTTTCACACATTTCATTTAATTCTCAAAACAACTTTCTGAGATAAGCATTTGCTGACCTGAAAATAGGCCCAGGGACGTCCCTGGTGGACCAGCGGCTGAGGCTCTGCGCCCTATGCTGGGGGCCCTCATTCCATCCCTAGTCAGGGAACGCCGAGGCCCCACGTATCACCTCTAAAGATCCCGCATGCTGCAACTAAGACCCAGTGCAGACAAATAAGTAAATAAATTTTTTTAAAAAGAAAATAGGCTCAAGTAAATATTTTGTTTGTTTGTTTTTTAAGGTCATAGACTTGTTAAGGATGGAGCTAGAATTGGAACCTAAATCTGAGTCTGCAACTTTCCTCTATTGAGTGATTCTCAACCAGGGGTGATTTTGCTCCCCACTCTGGGGACATTTTTAGTGGCCACAACCAGGACTTGTTACTGGCATCTAGAGGGTACAGAGCAGGAATGCAGCTAAACCTCCTACAGTGCGCAGGACAGCCCTGACAACAAAGACGTTCTGGCCCCAGATGTCGGCAGAGCAGAGGTTGAGAAACCCCTCTATACTGTGTTGACTCTATTCAAAAACGAGTAATCATACAAAGTAAATGCCTCTACCGGGAGGCTAACTGGGTGAAGAGACACCTTAGGGGCTTGAGGCCAATCAGGAGCCAGTGGCTTTTACAAGAAAAAAAAAGACTCATCTGATCGGCCTCTTGTTTTTCCGTTCTTTCTTTAATGCATTCATCCAGTCTTTCCTCTTTCCATCTTCTCTTCTCCACTTTTTCTTGTCCTTAGCAGACTCTAATTTAGCTTGTAGAAGGCAACCCAGAAAACACCAACGTTTTCTAAGCTCTAATTAGAAGGCAGAGTCAGTATATAGGAAGCTGCAGGTTCCAAACTGACAACATCTCTAGAATCTGGGACCAGGGCCAAAAATGTCACCTTCTGAAATTGACAATGAAAAATGGATGAGATTAATTACCATGATAATCTTCCCAGGAAATAACCCATCTAAGAAACTCTTGATAAGTGTGCTACTGATAAAACCTGTCTGTTTCCTAATCTCAGAGTCCAAGAATGCTTCCCTGTGAAGGAAAGCATTTAAAATGTAACTTGTGTAAGATGAACTGTAATCTAGGAAATTTTTAAATGTTTGTCCTGGGGAAGTGTTCTAATGGGGGAAGCTTCTGATGACTCATAAATTTAACTGCCTGTAATCTAAGGATGCTTTGGTTGTATCCGCCACCCGCCCCCCTCCCGCCGCCAGCAGAATAAACTTTAGAAGGGAGGAACCACATTTAATTTATCAGTATCTCTGACAGCAGAGGTGTAGATGAGTCACTGGTAGAGAAAGGGGGGAATTGGTGGTGTGTGTATATGTATGTGTGTGTATGGGGTTCTAGAAGGTCACAGAAGTACTGTTCTTAGTGAAGCGATTCTCAATCAAGAATCCAAGAGCTTTTTGTTGCATGCAAGATTGTGTGTGCTTGTGTGGGGAGTGTGCATTTATTTGTGAAAAAGTAGGTAGCCCTCATCAAAAGTCCTTAAACTCCAAAAAGTGAAGCTCACAGTTTTGGTGATGAAAATGTAACTGCTGGGGAAAATGAAATAGAAAGAAGATTAACTCAGGAAAAGGAAGGGAAGTAAATTCCTCCTAGAAGAGAGAGGTTTCCTTCTCAGAGTTCGGATTTATTGCTGTGTTTGCATGAGGCCCTTTCATGTACATGTACAAACATGCAGTGCAGAGATAAGATGAGCTGTGAGCAAACATCAAAGCCGAACAGAGTTCATCCTCAAGGATGCTGGACAAAGAGGACCTGGAGAGACTTCAGGAGTGTGTGTGTATATATCAGTCGGAGGGGACAAAATGACTATTAAATTGCCCAAATATGCCAACATCAGGCTTCCCTTGTGGCTCAGCTGGTAAAGAATCTGCCCGCAATTTGGGAGACCTGGGTTCGATCCCTGGGTTGGGAAGATCCCCTGGAGAAAGGAAAGGCTACCCACTCCAGTATCCTGGCCTGGAGAATTCCATGGACTGTTTAGTCCATGCAGTCACAAAGAGTTGGACACAACTGAGCGACTTTCACTTATCACTTATGCCAACATCAATGCTGATTTTTGGTTCCAAGGATGCCCTGGGTTAGCCAATCATCTATCCATCTGTGCTCAGTTGCTCAGTTGTGTCCAACTTTTTGCGACCCCATGGACTGTAGTCCACCAGATTCCTTTATCCGTGGGGTTTTCCAGGCAAGAATACTGGTGCGGTTTGCCATTTCCTACTCCAGGGGATCCACCTGATCCAGGGATCGAACCCACATCTCTTATGTCTCCCGTATTGGCAGGCAGGTTCTTTACCGCTAGCGCCACGGGGGAAGCCCTGGATTAGCCAATAGTCATCTGTAAAAGAAGGATTCTGTGAAGCTGAGTTCTAGGAAGCAGTCTAGGCAATTAAGATGGAGTCCTTCATTATTTTAGTCAAAGTTCATTTCAGGTGTACGTTACAAAGGTTAGCCAAGGGACTTATTTGAAGAGTACCGAGTAGTTCATAAACTCCAAGGAGAGAACTGAAGAACAGAATCTGGGAACACAAGAAATGGGGTAGTCTGGGGGCTTCCAGAGGAGGTGGCCAGCTCCATGGAGACCTCCAGTCTAGATCTCTGTGTCCAGGTTTTAAATTTCCAAGAGAGAAGCTAGCTGTTGGTGCCCGTCCTATAGAAGGGGAGGCTGTGAGTCAGAGCATCTCCTTGGTGGTTGCTGGCTGCTGTGATCACTGTTGGTTTGGAGTGGGTGTCGTACCTTGAAAATAACGGGAGACAAGTACCCGGGTCTTCTGCTCGCCAGCGACATACTATGTGCCCTCGGTGCTGATTCTTTTTCTTTATTTTTTTTATGAAGGATAATTGCTTTACGGAATTTTGTTGCTTTCTGTCAGGGCATATTCTTCATTTCTTACTGTTTTTAAAATGAATGAATGGGAATGGGGTGGGAATTGGGTGGGAGAAGTTTGAGCCAGAGGAAACAAAATGTGCAATGGCCCTCGGGTAGGATGAACTTGGAATCCCAGAAATAGAAAGAAGGCTCTTGTAGCTAAAGAATAATTTGCAAGGAATGGGGAGTAGAGGAAAGGCATTCACCAAAGTTGTGGGCAGTGGTGGGAAGTTAGGGTTTTTTCTTCCTGGGTGCAATAGAAAGTCACTGGAGGGATTTAAGCACATATAAATTACATTTAAAAGTTCAGTTTGGCGATGGAGAATGAGTTCTAGAAAGTTCACCTTGGAGGTTATTGCAGTAATCTAGCTGAGAGGCAACGGTGGCTTGAATCAAGGGGATAGTACTGGAGAGGGTGAGAAGGAGATATACTCAGCGTGTAGTTTTGTGCTTTGGAGAGAGAATTGACAGGACTTGCTGATGAAATCGATCCAAATGTTTCTTAAGCTTTTGGCTTGAGCAGCTAAGAGGCCAGTAATGCCCTTTGCGTATGTGTGAGCTGCTGCTTCAGTCCTGTCTGACTCTTTGAGACCCTATGGACTGTAGCCCGTCAGGCTCGTCTATCCATGGGATTATCCAGGCAAGAGTACTGGAGTGGGTGGCTGTGCCCTCCTCCAGGGGATCTTCTCAACCCAGGGACTGAACCTGTGTCTCTTACGTCTCCTGCATTGGCAGGAAGGTTCTTTACTGTTCGCTCCATCTGGGAAGCCCAGTAATACCCTTCACTGAGCTGCAAAGACAGGAAAGGAGCAGATTTAGGGAGGGAGATGGAGTTGGAAATTGAATGATACTGTGTCAAGTTTGAGGGGTCAGATGTCTTAGTGGGGAAGCATGTGGGCAGCTGGATGTATGTCTGGGAGCCACAAGATTACAGACTTTACCTAAAACAAGAGGTGGGATGAGGTCACGTGGGAGGCACTTAAGGCCGAGCCCCGGCAGCCAGTTTCGAAAGTCTAGCTGGGCAGCGATGGGCAAAAGAGGCAGGAGTGGCTGGTGAGCTCAGAGAAACGCCGTTTTGTTTTTAAAGTGCAGGGCTTTAGTTTGCAGGGTAACATGTACCACTCGGTTTATTTTGGATACTCGCATTGTTTATGAATACACTCCAGATTCATCTAGTAAATGTCAGACCCTTCACAGCTCCACACTTTTCCTTGCCTAAATCACTGGCAGAATCTTTCTAGCTTCTTTATGTGTGTTTGAAGGGTTGGCAGGAATTCACTGTTAAGCCTGGCAGGAAGGCTAAGTCTGCCAATAAACCTCTCTCTGGGCCTGTAAATATTTGTCTAGAGTCCATTAAGTTACTGTGGCTAAACCAGGTACTTATAAGCAACTCTAATAAACCACATGTAGAAAATCCATTTTGTGGAGTATTTGCAATAAAATTTTAATTTTTCAGATTAAATTAAATCCTGCCTAAACTCTCTTATTGCATTCTGCATATTTCTGGGGTGGCTCTCTTTACCAGCGTTTAGCAAATGACTTTATTTTAAAAGCAGTCCAAGCAAAACATGAGTCGAAAGGTGAGCCTGATTATATTCAGTCTACATGTTTATGTACACATGCAGTGCAAACTAAACTATCTGAACTCTATCTAGTTCCTTCTAATACTTATAACTAAGGAACTATAATAATCAGTTAGTCTACCTGGTACCCCCAGCTTTCCTTATTTTTTATTTAAAAATAAAGCTTTCCTCCTTGTTATCAAAACAAAATGTTCATTATAGAAAAACAAAAACAAAATATTAAAAACGGAGATTTGGAACACAATAATCATATCTCCACAATCCAGAGATGACCATTGTAAGAACTTCTGTTGATATCTTGGGATATAGTCTTTCTGATCTTTGTATATACAACTGCGGAGTTTGGAGTCACACTAATTTAGAAATAAAAATAGACTTAATTTTATTTGTTTTAAATGTAATTAAAAATAAATTTCAAAAATCCTCAGCAATGTATTGTGAATGTCTTTCAATAAGAATAAATATTTTTCAAGACTTCTTCAGACTTTCAGCTGACTGCCAAGCATTTCCCGCTATGAATGTAGTCATTTAGGTATTTCTCCATTAGAGTTCGCATTGTCCTGTTTGTTTGTTTGTTTTTGGGTTCTGCTATTACATCAACATGGGCAGAGGAGCCTGTCAGGCTGCAAAGAGCTGGACACAACTGAGCAACTGAACACACACACACATTATATCAACAATAGCATCCTTGCAACTAAATCCTTGCATATATTCTTATTTCCTTAGACTAAACTTCCAGCAATGGACTTGCTGAGTTAAAGCTATCTGACCCATACTGTCAAATTGTTCTATAAGCTGTATTCAAAGATACTTCTACCAATGATAAATGTCTTTGTCAACACTGGACCTCAAAAACAATTAAAAAAAAAAATGTTTGTCAGGGACTTCCCTGGGAGTCCAGTGGCCAAGACTCCGCACTCCCAGTGTAAGCAGCCTGGGGGCTCAGTCCCTGCTTAGGAAACTATATCCCGCATGGTGCAACTAAGATCTGGTGCAGTCAAATAAATAAGAAAATTAAAAGATATTTTAAAAAATCTTTTACAAGTTGATAGGGGACAATGGCATTGAGTCACTGGCTTTATTTGTATTTCTTTAATTAGTGACATGGGACATTACAATATATTCATTGGCTATTGGCATTTCTTATTTTGCAAATTACTTTTCCACAGCCTATGCTTGATATTTTCTGAAGGTGCTTGTTATTGATTTGTACAATCCGTCTTTCTATGTAAGGGATATTGATCTTTTGTGTTTTAAATATTTTTCCTAGTCTGCGACCAGCCTTTTATTTTTTGAGAACTGAAATGTTTAAAAACTGTATGTAATCAAGGTCAGTGTTTTTCCTTTTTTAATTTCTATATTGTTGTTATTTTTAGAAAGACCTCCCCACCCCAAGATTATATAAATATTCAGTTATATATTTTTTCCAGTACTTGTCTAGCCTCATATTTTACATTTAAATCTTTACCCTCTAGCCTTTATTTGGTGTGATATAAGAAGAAATTTAGTTTTATTTCAAAAGGTGAGCTATTGAAAAATTAATCAGTGTTTGTCCCATTTCACATTTCTCTCCATTCTATTTGCAGAGTGGTTATAATAGCAAAATACTGATCAAAAACTGCACACTGGAGGCTCCTGGTCATATCTAGCCTGTTCATGTAATTTTTGAATTAGTTGTCTACAAATAAAATCAGAAAACTTTTATACAAAAACATAATTTTATGAAACTTCTTAAAAAATCAGAATATCTAGCAACTCTGTGGTCATTTTTTCTCTTGATGTAAATGTATGGGCGCTGAGAAGCTGCTGCCTCCTATAGTCCCAGAAGATCCCCACCAGTCTGCATCATTCATTTTTGCTGTCTGCCTGAAGGCCTTTGAGGTTGTGATCATTGCTATTAAGTTTTGTGTATTTATTTTGCAATTAGACACATCTCAAGAACTCTCTCATTAGTACTGATCTTTTTTTTTCAGTTAATTTTCTTGATTTTTCAAATAACTATATCATCATGCAAAACATTGTAATTGTCTTTTCTTTTCCAACATGTATGATTCTTTATTCTTTTTACTTACTTGCCTAAAACTTCCTAATAATGTAACAGTCATGATAACAGACATCTTTATATTATATTGAATTTTAATAGGAATGCCCCTAGTGTTTGACTTCAAAGATGTATATTTTTATAGTTCTCTGGCACTTGAATTTTTTATTAATATTTAATTTTAAATTAATTTTTGTTGAATTTAATTGAATGACTTTTTGGTATCTACTGATATTATCCTGAGATTTTTCTCTGAATTTAATATAAGATGTTCCAGTGTCAAACTATGTGCATATTTTTATTGTGAAGTCTAACAATACCTAACAGTACCTGATAAACCTTAATAATATACCTCTTAGTCTAATATCCTATTTTTAAAAAGACCTATTGGGAATTTTGCATCTATTTTTCACAAATGAGATTCATCCATTGTAATCTTCCTCTCTTTCTCTTTCTGGTGAGATTTTTTTCTAAAAATATACTTTATATGATATTCTTATTTCTGCCCATGTTTAATTTTTTAAAATTGCATTAACTAGTACATTCTTTAAATCTTAAAAAATCTTAAATTTTCCCTTTATGCACTTCATTTTCTATTTGAGATGTCTCTGTCCTAATTTTCATTTGCAACATTATATATATGTGCGTGTGTGCTCAGTGGTGTCTGACTCTTTGCAATCCCATGTAGCCTGCCAGCCTCCTCTGTCCATGGAATTTTCCAGGCAAAAATACTGGAGTGGGTTGCCATTTCCTCCTCCAGGGGATCTTTCCCACCCAGGGACTGAACTTGTGTCTGTTGTCTCCTGCATTGTCAGGCAGATTCTTTACTGCTGAGCCTCCTTGGAAGCCCACTGAATAGTGCATAACATGGATTTGTACAATTTAAAGGATGATAAGACAGCAAACGCCAGTGCAGCCACCACTGGCCTGAGAAATAGAACTTCACCAACACCTGGAAGTTTCCATTAGCATCTCTCTACTTCTTCTGCAATGAACTCCGGAATTTTGAGTTAGTGTAATCTCACTTTTCTGTTTATAGTTTAACCTCTTAGATTTGCATCCTTAATAATACAATGTTTATAGATTGACTACTTTTAACCTTTACATGTATAGAACCGTACTGTTTTTCTACGAAGTGGCACAGTGGTACCTGCCGATGCAGGAGACACAAGAGACTAGGTTTCGATCCCTGAGTCTGGAAGATGCCCTGGAGAAGGAAATGGCAACCCACTCCGGTATTCTTGCCTGGGAAATTCCATGGACAGAGGAGCCTGGTGGGCTACAGTCCATGGGGTCTCACAGAGTTGGACATGACTGAGCACATCACCACCAAAAACAACACTGTATTTTAATGACACCTTTTAGCCCAGTTTTATGAGTGTGATTCCTTGGTGCTGAGGGCATAGCTGAAGCACACTTTATTTTCCCTGTTGTATCATCTTCCATTATGCAAATGAATTATCTGTTCTGCTACTGAATGACATTTTTGCATTTAAGCTTCCACAGCAGAAATCTTCTACTTTTCAGTATAAATAGCCTGTTGGTTTTGCTTTCTACCCGGATAGCTACAGACCCCTTTTCTCTATCTTTGACATTCAATCTTTGCTAGAATGTATCCATATAAACCTTCTTTTATTAAACTTGCCTGGCACTCCTCATATGGGCCCTTTTATTTCTACATCTGGTAATTTCCCCCTGTGTTCTCATCCTCACAGAGGAAGATGGGTGCTTGTCCAGAAAAGGAGATGATAGATGTTCTGTTAGAGGTTATGTGTCCCTATTGAAGTCTTTCAGTCTCAGCAAAGGAAACAAGTTTTTATTTCCTTGATTTTATCACCTTAGAAATCTCACGGTGTGTGACGGTAAGAAGTGGCCACGGGCAGCCAGTCTCACCGCTGACTCCAGGGTTCCCTCTGGACACTGAGGCGGGTGGGACAGCGTAAACTCCCTCCATGGCGGCCCCAGACATCACCAGCACCGCTGCGCCACTTCTCACGCCTTCTGTGCCTCAAACAAGCCTCGGGTGGACCTGTGGCTGCCTGCCGCTCCTTGGGGACCCCAGTACCTGTCCCCTTTTGGAGGCGGCGGTGGGGTTCCCATTTGGCACCACCCTCCACAAAATGCTAGTCCTACTAGCATTTGTTCCTCTTTGTTCTAAACGCTAGACTCACTCACCTCTGGTCCGAGTCGCTCTGAGACGTAGACGGTTTGTCCTCTTCTGCCTCGGAAGTCACTTCACCTGGGAATTATGAAGGGACAGTGTTAAGTGTATTGACTCGGACTGTCATTTTTGCACTGGAAACACCACTTACGTCACTTGCATTGCCTCTCAGACTGAAAGGTGGGCCTGCTGTGCATCTGTGAGGTCTCTCAGAGCCCAGCTTGGAGGGCAGAGAGGGGTAGGCAGCTTCTGTTTTCTGACCCACACTTTGTGAAAATCGTAGCCTAATCAGCAGGTTCCTGCCCCGAAGGCTGCCTGCAATTTATAGCCTCCCAGGAGATAAGCATTTGTCTCTAACGTTGAATTAGATGGTCTTTTCCTCTTAGCTTCTGGACAACAAATCGGGGACTGGCCACATGCCAAGGCTATTGTGGGAGGGAGAAACACACTGGATGGGAGGTTGGACAATGTCCTTAATACTCTTCATTTCCAGAAATTCTGTGTCTGGTGTTTTTCTTTTGCTGTTAAGGGGAATCCATGTTGCTAATCCTGAAATCCTGAGGTACTTGCCTCTTTGTTCAATGTTACCTAATGCTTTTCCGTCAGTGTGTGAAGGATGAGACTGTCTTGTCATCACACAGATATTTTTTATTGTCTTAAGGACCTAACAAATCAGAGATGCCTTCCCTCTGGGGAGATCTCTGGTTAAATTCCCCTTTATTGGCCTGAAGTCCCCGTAATACTCATCATACACTTAAGATTTTCCTCTTTCTCCTGAGAAACGAATGGGAGTAGTGAACTGTGACTTTGTTTATTATTCTTTAGCAAGTTGCATTAAAATTTATATGTACCATTCCAAAAGAAGATAAATTATACATATTACAAGAAAGGATGAAAACACACAGTAATGCTGACATTCCCGCGAGAAGAGTCTCTTTGTTCTTTGCTTGCTGCATAATATATCTATCAGAGCAGACCTGTCTATTCAGCTGGGCTAAGATGTCAGTGAGTTATGACTGGGAGTTTCCAGCTGATCATTCCTGCTCTTGGGAAGATAATTAAAAGGCAAGAACACTTTCCTTTAAGAGTTATCCCTTTCTGCCCACGGGACTTGCCTATGGTCTGGAGGTCTTCTTCCTTGCAAGACCAGGGGTAGGGTAGAATAGGGAAGGCGGTCTTACAGAGTTCTAAGATACTTGAAAAGAGAACTTCATCTTCAACCAAAATCTGATAACTACATATGTTATAGTCACGTACTTCTTGTACTTTCTTGGCTAGAGGAAAAAGGAGAAAGTAAAGGAATTGGTTTTTTAAAAATGCCTGTTGGAATCTTGAAACTCTCATCTTTTTGCCTTTAATATCAATCTGGGGGGCCAACCCCCTCAGGGAAGGATTGGATAACCCTCCTTTGTTTCTGATTTAAAGGAAGATTAGATTTGATCAACCCAATCTTATCAAATATAGATTTATACAGGATGCTTAGAGCCAGAGGCAGGTCAGAAGAACTTGACTTTCTCTTTTTAAATGTGCTTTTCCTTACTGAATACAATGCCAAACAATATTCAGGCACTCCTGTGCCACTGCTGGCCCCGGAGCGGAAAGAAGCTGGGATTCTTCGTCTGTCCACTTGATACTGGAACCCAGAGCAGCGTGCAGGAGGGGGTCCGCAACAAGGTCTTAAGAGTGACCCATCAACTGGGGAGTGGGCGGAGCTAGTCTGACTCCCTTTTATAACTTCCTCAAGGGCAGAAAGTCTGGATCCACAGTGTCAAACAATGATAACTGCCTTGTTATTTAATGACTCTGAGACTCAGATTCCTCCTCTGTAAAATGATAAGAATAAAATGTACTTTTTAGGGATGTTGTGATGATAAAATGAGTTAATGCTCTTAGAACAACTCCTGGGCCAATATACTTAATCAATACTAATAACTCACGATAGTAGTATTACCTTCTTTGGATTTTTGAGGAATATACTGCTCCTTTTCCCATAATTGTTGTTGATGTTTAGTTGCTAAATTGTGCCAGCCTGTTTTGCGACCCCATGGACTGTAGCCTGCAACTCTCCTTTGTCCATGGGATTTCTCAAACGAGAATACTAGAATGGGTTGCATTTGCTTCTCTGGGGGTCTTCCTGACCCAGGGATCGAATCTGTGTCTCCTGCATTGGAAGGCCACCAGGGAAGCCATTGAGCCACCAGGGAAGTCCATTCCTTAATAGAAATGTTTAAAAAAATCAAGCAACTTGATTATTAAATGAAGACGAATGGAAAATCCGAAGATATCTATGTCTTCCTTTGTTGCAGATATATAGCCTGTTGTCTGGCCTGGGACCCTCAGAGCCTTATGTACTTTGCTTACAGCAGATAATACCTGTAAAGTCTCATAATCTGAGGCACTTCCCATGAGAAGGAACTCTGTTACATAGCGATGACAGTGGATCTCAACTCCATCACAGTTTCTTCCCAAGAGACTCCTGGAACACTGGTTTTATAGCAAAGATGCCTTCCAGCAAGATTGACTATAAAAAGAATTCTCTCTCTCACTGACTAGTGTTATAAAATCAGAAATATGATCACATGGAAAAAAATATCCCAATTGGTTTGACAAAAATGCTTAGTTAAGGAAGGAGCAGATGATGTGCTTGTTTTATTCCTCAATCATATTGTAAGTTCTTCAGGAGAAGGGGGCTGGGTCTCCTATGTTGTACTCGGAAAGAATTACACAAGACCTTAAAATGTGATAGGCCCAGTAAATGCTCACAGAGGTTGGCCAGGTCTTTATAGTAGAAAGAGAATCTTGAGAAACTTTTGAAAAGAGCTGTGAAATTCTTTTTGAGGATAGAATATTATTTCTAAAATTAGCATATGAAGAGATAAAAAAACAAGAGCCTGCATTACAGAGGAGGAGATGAGCCACACTCTCTAGGCTCTGCCTCTCTGGCACAATCCCTTTAGGTGTCCTTATGCTTTGAGGGCAAAACGGCAAAGCGTGCATGATCCAAGGTGAGTTCTTGTCCAAGGCACCAAGGGACGTAACCAAGTCTATACAGCTATTGATGGCAAATCCAGGCCCATAACTTGAGATTTTAACTACTGGGAAATTCTACTATCTTCCCCTTGCTCTCAGTATAGCAGGAATTTCTCCTATTTCAATATATACCTGCAACAGGGTAGAATTTAGCCCCTTGCTCCTTTTATGTCCTGTTAAGAGGAAGTTGCATGCAATACCACGATGTGCCAGTAGATGACACTATATTCCATATTATTGTGTATATGGGCTCCCCTTGAATTTTAACTTCTATGTCGCCAAGAGTCGGACACGACTGAGCGACTGAACTGAACTGAATTTTATCAATACTTGAATTTCTTTGCTGTTGTTCAGTCGCTAAGTTGTGTCTTTGAGACCCCATGGACTGCAGCACTCCAGGCTTCCCTATCCTTCTCTACCTCCTGGAGTTTGCTCAAATTCTTGTTCATTGAGTCAGTGACGTTATCTAACCATCTCATCCTAGGCTGCCACCTTCTCCCCTGCCCTCAATATTTCTCAGCATCAGGGTCTTTTCCAATGAGTCAACTCTTCACAGCAGGTGGCCCAAAGTATTGGAACTTCAGCTTCAGCATCAGTCCTTCCAATAAATATTCAAGGTTGATTTCCTTTAGGATGGACTGGTTCGATCTCCTTGCAGTCCAAGGTGCTCTCAAGCGTCTTCTCCAACACCACAGTTGGAAAGCATTGACTGTCAGTGCTCAGCCTTCTTTATGGCCCAACTCTCACTTGATGGATAATTGCTTTACCATATTGTGTTGGTTTGTGCCGTACATCAGTATGAATCAGCCATAGGTATACATATGTCCCCTTCCTCTTGAACCTCTCTCCCAGCTCCCACCCCATTCCACCCTTTAGGTTAGTACTTGAATTTCTTAATTGTGTATCTACAGACTCCTGGGAATCCCTGAGTCTATTGAAGAAGGCAGACTGAGACCAGAAGACCAAAGAGAACTATGAGAATTTTAAGATTGGTTTTAATCATCATGAAAAAAAAATTAAATTATTTGACCAGATATAAAGGCTAAACTTTTAGCTGAAATTCTTCTTCTTTTTTTTTTTTAAGGAAAAAAACATATATTTCCTAAACTGAACTCCTAGGATGAGAAGTAGAGTTAGTGAGGCGCTGGAGAGCCCCCACCTTCCTTTCAATCAGCAGAGTCCCCTTCTTTACTTCACAGAGAGGGCTTCAAATGATTAAAGAACATGAGGTCTGAAGTTGACAGAACTGGGTTTGAATTCTGGCTCTGTGGTTAGCTCTGTGATCTTGAGTATATCGCTTAACCTCTTCTGGCCTCAGTATCTTCAGCTTCTATGTAAGAACACTGATCACACAGTGTTGTGAGGATGCAATGTGAAACCACAAGGATTATCTGTCTTATTAGCTATGATTATTTCACTTGATAAAAGTGTTTTCATAGCTAAAATCATTTGAAAACTACAGACTAGTCCAAGCTTTCATTTTAAAAATGTGGGAACAAGTACTTAAGAGACTAAGTAGTTTTCTGATTAAGTTTCACAAGTTCAGAACACAATACGATTATTTATGTAAAACAAGACATGCTGGTCCTAATCTTTTACAGGTGTATCCCTCCCTAGTTGGGGAAACTTGATATGTCACCATGTGAATTTATAAAGCTGATGAAATACAAAACAACTCTTCACCTAATAATTCAACATGCCAGGTAGTTCATTTTAAATTTTAATTTTTATCTTATTTGTTCTGCTTACAAAAATAATTCAGAACAAGTTTGTAAAACTTAAACAAATGATGTGCTTAATTAATGATTCTGTTAATGCAGTTAAAACGTCATTTAATAAATAAATATAAGTGGTTTTGTAACTTCTCAGCCACAGATTTAATGCCTTGATTTAATTGATTTGGCAGTATTTCGGTTGGGAACTTTCACATTCACTGAAAAGCTGTGTAGGCTGCCAAGTGGAGGTTTTAATGAAATGAGAATTCATGGATCTATGACCTTATGATATCGGTGGCTCTGATAACGATTAGTTGAAAGAATAATTTAAAAAGTGTTCTGGGTCTAACTTCACATGTAAAGTAAATTTCGTTATATCTTTCTATGTAAACCCATCTTACACTTAACTTCTGTTTCTCAGAAGTTAAGACCGAGACTGCCTTTTCCCTTAAGGTTTCAAATAGTTATTTTTAAGGAAATGTGATTTTATAATGATAGGATCCCATTGCAACGCCACATGCTCCATAGTCCAGATTCAGAGACACCTCAACAGTTCAAGGACTGGTTTGATTAGATGCATGATGTTCTGGCTACTTTGAAGGTTGCTGTGGTGTTCAGGGAGAAGCAAAGAGGCCCCTGGAATCACCGTCACTGTCCCCTTAAAAAAAACTCCTGCGGTCCGCTGGGGCTGCTGCAGTTGCCTGACCAAGGGTGCAAGCGCGCGCACCCCGGGGGCCAGGCCGGCTGGTGCAGCTGTGCAGTGGGGGCTTCAGTTCTGCCGGGCAGGATTTACCCACGAGGCACGGGAATCATGTGTCTAGGGGCCACGATATTGGGTGGGAGGAGCTCATGAAGATTATTTAAATTTAATCTCTTTTGAAATCAAAATAAATGTAATTATAAAAATGAATAATGAATCCAATGTATATTACATTTGTTTTTATACTGACAATCTTGAAATATAATATTTTTAAAAATTATTTTTAATTGAGCAAGAGGCTGACAAAAGCCAAAATGCCTATGGCCCATGAAAGTCATAATGTATCCCTGAGTTATATTCCAAATTCCAAGAGTCCTAAATTTACTGGCAGGGGAGAGGGAGATGAGGGGTAAAGTTGGAAGAAGAGGATTCCTGTCCAGAAGGCAGACACTGGTCTGGGACCCAAGACGGATGTTGGGTGAAGTCTTGGTCCATCTGGGCTTGGGTGGACTATAAAAGAGGTGGCATGGGCATCTATGAATTATTTTAAATGACAAAACGGGCCTGGCCATACAAAGACCTTGACCTCATAGCCACTAGCTTCTAGCCCCTGACCTGCCTCCCAAATCTTCATAAATGGATCATTTTACTCCCCTTGCTGTGGTCTCCAAAACATCTTGTGGTCTGTGCAACATCACAGATCTGGACTGGTAGGCTCAGAGTGGGGAGCTGGGTGTTTCCTCTCATACAGATTGGGGGTGGGGGGCATGGGGCAAGGAGAATTGTGTTTCAGGAAAATCAGTCGCTTGAATCAACATTTCCCTCCCTGGGCAGTAACCGTTGGAGCAGTTCTGAGATTTCCAGGCAGATGTATCTACCTGGACCTCCAGGATACAGGAGATCACCCCCCGGGTGAATTGCAGGGCTTGATGGTTAATGTAGAGAACCTTTTGCTGTGGGCGAGAGAGGAAGGCTGTTTTCAGCTTTCTCTCCCCAGACAGTGACACTGTGGTCTGACACCCTACGCCCTATGGCCTGACCTTCTGGGGGTGGCCCCTGTACCCTCTGGGCCGCCAATCCAGAGCTGGGGTCTTCAAGGGCTTTCCCTTAAGAGGGGTTGGGAGTTGTTGGGGGGAGTGGGGTGGAGAAGGGTTGCTGGGTTCCTGGGTGGGGAGTGCAGTGGAGATTCTTTCCACCAGGTGGCGCCGGGCCAGCTCCAGCAGCCCCTCCCAACCGAGGAAACACTGTGAGCCTGATGGTGTGTGGGAAACAGCGTCCATCTGTCATGTCAGGGTCCCAGGATTAAGTGGTGGTTATTCGACCACAGGGGTCACCAAGGCGGCGCTCACCCTCTGGCCTCTCCTTGATCCCTTCATTGGGCTGGCTCTGGTGGGACGTAAGGGGAGGTGTTACTACCGCATTCATTTCTATGTTCATTTATGGATTCATCTTTCAGCCTTTATGGAGCCAGGCCTGGGTACACAGATGAATAATATATGGTCCCTGCCTATAAGAAGCTCAAAGGGAGGGGGGAAAAGCAAATAGACCATTGGCACACAGTGACAAATGCTGGGCTAGAGGTCTGCCCAGAGGGCTGGTGGGAGCTGTGAGGCATGTGCCAGCCACACCAGGGCCGGCCTCGCTGGGAAGGTGAGTCTCGAAGGGTGAGAGGGGCCAGCCAGGTGGGAAGGCAGCAAGGGTGTGTGAGGCCCTGTGCCGTGGAACGCAGAGTGCTGGGGCCCGCCAGCCCCGGGTAAGGCCAGGCTTAGGGTCCCAGGTGGGGATTGAGAATCCCCATCTCTCATGGAGAGATGAGGGCTTCAGGTTGGTGCCCGAGAGCCAGGATTCCCCTGCTAACAGGCGGGAAATTATTGCAAGATTTCCTCAAGGGAGAGACACAGCCAGATTTGAATTACACAAAGATTGAGTCTGGGAGAGGTGAGGAGATGGGAGCTGGAGGCAGGGGAGCCTGTTAGAAGGTGATTTCAAGTAGGAAATGATAAGTCACCGCTCAGTCACCTCAGAACCCTCCTGGACACACTCACCCTTGTTTCGCTTTTCTGATGCCCATTGTCTTTAGTCTGGTTCACAAGCGCTGGGACCTGAAGTGTTAGTCGCTCAGTCGTGTCTGACTCTTTGCAGTCCTGTGGACTGTAGCCCACCAGGCTCCTCTGTCCGTGGAATTCTCCAGACAAGAATACTGGAGTAGGTTGTCATTCCCTTCTCCAGGGGATCTTCCTGGCCCAGGGATCAAACCCAGGTCTCCTGCCTAGCAGGCAGAGTCTTTACCATCTGAAGCACCAGGGATCCTCAAATGGTTTCCCCTCCTCCCTCAGTGAAATACAAATAGCTGACCTCCCGGGTGGCGTCGGGCAGGTGAGAGGGTTGGTGGGACCCGTGGTCAGGGAGCCATTTGCAGTGCAAGGCCTGGTGCCCATGGGCCAAGCCGCTGAGGAAGGGTGGGGCAGGGGCCCGGGAGGTGTGGTGCCAGCCTGATTTGGGGACGAGCAGAAGGGAACAGCAGACCCCAAGGTGATCAGAATCAGGAGTACAAGCTCCCAGGAAGGGCAAGGACACCTTTGTCATGGAAGCCGCAGACTCAGAGGCTGGGCTGTGTGACCAGGGAGGGGTCGAACAGCCAGCCACCCACGTGCTCTAGGCCTTTGTTCTGTGTGGCGTGTGTTTTGCTTAGAACTTTAATCACCTGAATCGCCACTCACTGCCTGTTTTTCCCTTTCCCCAGCAAGGTCTGGCCCCCTGGTGTCTGTTTTCCTGGCCCCCAGATTTCCTACCATCCCAGAGGATGGTAGTGAATGTCAGCCCTGGGTCCGGGTTCTCTTACTCCAGACTCACAGGGAGGTAGGTGGTGGTGGGTGGGGGTGGGTGTCTTACACAAGCAGGCCTGAGAGCTCAGGGCCCAGAGCAGTTGACTGAGGGGAGGAAGGGATTGAAAGGTCATTGCTGAACCACAAAAGACGCCGGGATTCTTGGCCTCTAGAGAAGAATTCAATCCAGGGCCAGAGACGAGGCTTGATGGCTCAGAGCTTTTGTGCAATAAAGTTTTATTGAAGTATAAAGGAGCAAGAGAAAGCTTCTGACATAGGCATCAGAAGGGGGCAGAAAGAGTGCCCCCCCAGCTAGTCTTTAGCTGGACGTTATATAGCTACTAGCAGTCTGCTAATTGAAGAAAGGAAATGTCTCAAAACTCAGAGAATGGCACCAGGCCCCTCACCCACAAGATGCATTTTGAGATAACCTTGGCCATCTGGGGCCATAAAGCGATTGACATGAATCTTGAAGAAAGGCAGATTTCTATACAAATACATAGTTTCATTAACATAGATTAGGAGAACAACGTATAACATACTGGTTTGTCAAGTCGGTTCTGAGTCTTATGGCGAGACTTCGTTCAAGACAGAGTCCGGAGTAAATACAGAGCACATTAACATAGCTTAAGACAAACATTTCCATAAGAAAGCTGCACTGGTTAGCTCAAGGTTTGAGAAAAGTTAAGATTAGGTGGAACCAGGTGTCATTATGGCAACACAGAATTTTAGAGAAACCTCTTTTTAAATTTGTATTGAGAAGGGGAAAAAAATGTAACACTAGTTTGTTTCCTCCTGCCACTTGAGAGAGAAAGAAAATGTCTGACACTTGCAGCCTATTTCCTCTGTTAGGAGGCCCCTGGCCTTCCAGCCTGTTACCCTCTCAGGATCCAGGTTTCTCAGGGAATAGAACCCTGGACTCTGAAGGGTTTGGCCTCATTCTGCCTGTGTTCTCAGCGGAGTGGCCTTGGAGAAGTCTACTCAGTTCTCTAAGGAATTGCTTTTCTCCTCCGCACAGTGGAGGAGTTGGACGAGAAATGGAACCCGTAAGGCCCCTTCAAACACCTACATTCTGTGAAAGATGTGCGGTTTTCTCCAGTACAGGCCCGCTCATCATCCCTGCGGCACCTGCCTTGGGCCCTGGGGTTTCCAGGCGGACCCTCGCTTCGGCGAGGGGCGTGTCCCGCAGAGCGCCTTCCCTGCGTTTCCGCTTCCGGCTCAGAGGCCGCTCCCGGGCTCCGCCCCCCGCCCCGCCCCCTGCTGGCGGCTCTGGGGGCCAGAGTCACTGCTGGGTTGCATTTCACCCCCAGAGGGTGAAGATGAAGGACTCCTAACTTGTCCACAGCCCTAAAAGCCCAGGAGGCGATTCCCAGTTCCCCTCAACCCCAGGACAAATATCCCCGTTCCACCACTGCAGCTGTTCCTCAGAGACCTTTTTCCTGATTTCCAGTTCCGGTCCTGTGTGGTCCCTGTAAGCCCCACATCTGTGCCGAGTGCTGTCTTCCGAGGAATATTGCTGCTGGCCTTCATCCAGGCTTGGGAGTGAAGGTGGAAGTCAGAGGACAGCAAGGCGGAGCTGGAGCAGAGGTCCTGGGCAGCAGGGAAGGTGTGGCCCAGTCTTGGAGACGACGCCCTTTGGGGCAGACAGGAAAGGAGAGACTGGGAGTCACCCCACATGGTCCTGTTTTTCCCAGAGCGAACCTCAGGCCATTTCTCCTGCAGAACTGGCAATGTGGGGTTTACCTGTCTGGGCGGGCAGCCTAGGGTGGGGCTCTCTCCCCGGGGACTCTCTCTAGAATCTGTTCTAGTCCTGGCTCGGCTACTTCTCAGCTGTGTGGCCTTGGGGAAGGAACCTGACCTTTCCCGGTTTCCTCCTGTGAAATGGAGATGTGACCTCTGTATGGTTGGGAGATCAAAGTGAGACCTTGCTTCCAAACCACACCCTCAACTTTTAGATGGCCAGTTATAAATGGTAACTGAGATAATCAACAGAAAGCACCCAATAAGGGAGCTGGGATATGGCAACTGCTCAACAAATGTTAATTCCCTCCCAGGTGACTCAAATTTCAAACACAGCTTGTTCCCAATTCCCCTCAAGTCCCTCCTCCACCCCCACCCACGACCTCACACTTGCACCATCTGCATTTCCTCTGTCAGGGTGTGGTACCAAGGGCTGCCCAGCCCAGAGACTGGAGCCATCTTCTCCTTTTACCCCATGTCCCCTGGGTTCCCAAGTCCCATCTACTCTGCCTCTAGCTCATATCAGTCTTCTTCAGCATTGGCGCTAACACCATCTCAACCATGAGGCAAAGACTTAAAAAAGACTTCTAACTGAGCTCCAGGACTCCGTTCCCTCTCCGGCTGCAATCTGCCTTCCACGCACCTGATTAAAGCACAAAGCTGGGACTTCCCTGGTGGGCCACTGGCTAAGACCCCGTGCTCCCAATGCAGGGGGCCAGGGGTTCAATCCCTGGTCAGGGAACTAGATTCCACTGCAGCTTAGAGTTTGCATGCCTCTACTAAAGAACTCATGTGCCACAAGTAAAACCTGGTGCAGACAAGTACATAAATAGGTATTTAAAAATTAAAAGGCAAAGTCAGCATGTCGTGCCTACGTCAACAGCTGCCCCCCGCCCCCCGCTGCCTGTGGGTGGTACCCAAGCGCAGTAGCGTGAAGGTCTCGTGTCAGGCTTGTCGATTTCCCATTGTGCTTTCAGGCCTGAAGTCTTTGCCCATGCCGTTCCTCTGCCCAGCACATTTCCCTTCTCTCATCCTCATGATTAACCCTTATTTTTCCATGAAGGCACAGCTCAGGTGTCACATCCCTCAGAGAGACCTTTGTGACCTTTTCCTTCCCCGTAGCTTGGGTTAGGAGCTGCACCTCCAAGCTCTGGTGGCATTTGATGCTGGAAGTAACTCCCTGGCATAGAGCACTAAAGTTGTCTCATTATTTGCCGTCTTTTCCTACTAGACTGTGAGCTGCATAAGTGCAGGGTCTGTACTTATTTAAATATTAGATATCAAATACATATTTACCAAAGCCTGCTTGGTCAGACAGAAGCAGAGTTAGGCCCTAGAGATGCCAGGGTGAGGGGCAAACGAGCCCCGGCTGTGCACTCAGGGATTTAGTGTTGAAAGTGTGAGTTGCTCAGTCATGTCCGACTCTGTGTGACCCCATGGACTGTAGCCTGCAAGACTCCTCTGTCCATGGGGTTCTCCAGGCGAGAAGACTAGGATGGGTGGCCATGCCCTCCTCCAGGGGATCTTTCCTGACCCAGGGCTTGAACCTGGGTCTCTCACATTGCAGGCAGACTCTCTACCGTCTGAGCCACCAGAGAGTTTGTGTTCCTTGAAGAATCACACCATGATGGAGAGGAACACTGCCCTACGAGAGCTCCTGGGAAGTATCTGTGTTAGTTGGGGTTCTCCAACTAACTAGAGAAGCAGAACCAGTAGGGTGGCTAGACAGATGGAGGAGAGAGAGATAATGGAGATGAGTGATATGTGTTTTTTATTTTCTTTTTTTAACTGAAGTATAGTTGACTTATAATATTGTGTTAGTTTCTGATGTACAGCAAAGTGATCCAGTCATATGCACATATATATAATATATATGTTAAAGATTCTTTTTTATCATAGGTTATTATAAGGTATTGAATATCATTCCCTGTGCTACATAGTAGGACCTTGTTGTTTATCTATTTTATATATAGTAATGTGTATCTGTTAATCCCAAGCTCCTAATTTATCCCCCTGACCCTTGATATTATGATTTATAATAAGGAATAGATATTTGGTCTTCATTCTTGTTCCTGGCACAGAGCTCCTAAAATCCTTGGAATTTCCTGTGGGAAGAGACATAAAGGTGCTTTTTGTTAATGAAACAAAACTCCTAGGTGACCTAAGGATGGGGCCTGGTTGCCTTCTAGTCCTGTTCACTGACCTCCAGGGAGGCAAGAAAGGAGGAGGACTGAATTCAAAATCAGCGGCCAGTGATTTACTCAACCATGCCCTTGTAGTGAAGCCTCCACAATCCCCCAAAGTATTGGGTTCTGAGGACTTACAGCTTGGTGAACACGTGGAGGTTTGGGGAGAGGGGTGCCCAGAGAGGGCATGGACACTCAGCGCCCCTTTTCTTATACTTTGCCCTACACATCTCTTCCATTGGCTGTTCCGCATTCGATGCTTTGCAATAAACTGTAGTGAGGAAGCTGAGTTCTGTAAGCCACACTAACAAATTGAACCTGAGGAAGGCTCAATTGTGGGAAACCACAATCTGTAGCTGGTTGGTCAGAAGCATGCGTGACAATCTGGACCTGCAATTGCTTTCTGAAGTCTGCTTGGAGTGGGGGGGCGGGGGGGGGGGCGCGTAAGCAGTCTTATGAGACTCAGGACTTGACTTGTGGGACCTGTCTCTGAGTAGGTCATGTCAGAATTAATTGCTTGGAGGTATGGAGAAAACCACACATGTTGTAATTATTAGAATTAAAATATAAATATGGACATTTAAAGATATATGTGGAAAGAGATTTATTACAAGGAATTGGCTCTTGAGATTATGGAGACCGGCAAGTCCAAAACTCCAGGAGATAGTGAAGAACAGGGCAACCTGGTGTGTGGCAGTCCATGGGGTCACAAAGAGTCAGATGTGACTGAGCGACTGAACAACAAATAGAGCCATATTGGAACCTGGAAACCAAAGGAAAAATTGATAATATTGATCCTATCTTCAAATTTTGATATTTTGTTCACAAAGAATTGGAGGGGGGGGCCACTGGTTTAAGATTTTTAAAATATTGCATCAAAATGTTATTGCTCTTGATTACTGAGTTTGGGGCAGTTCCTAAATTTGTACCTAAGGATATGGTCTCATTCACCATATCTAGTCCCAGAGAGTCCCAGAGCCAGAGCAATCTACAGCCAGCATGCCTGACAGGGAGCCACGCCACTCTCCCTGTAAAATCGAGAGGTTCCTCAGAAAGACCGGAGGGTCGTTGGGAAGGTGGGGGTATCTGTAATAGCACTGTTTCTTTACAGAAAGGGAATGAATCCACATTCAAAGCCAGGAAAGAGAGAATACAGTATGGGCCCCAGCCTATCTCTGTCACATAGACTCAAAGACCCAGATTGTAATAGAAGCACACTCTGAAAGAAGGGTTACTCTATCAAAAGCTGTAATAAAAACAGGGTAATAGTATTGTCATTTTAAACTACTGCACTCTATTTTTTCGTTTTAGCAGATAGATCCTTTTTTCCCAGGAGATTTTTTCCCCTAACCTCTTGCATTATATTTTTCTTTAGTTACTAAATAAATCATTTTGGGTTTCTTGAACACAGGCATCATTTCACAAATTTCTGCTGGGATGATAGGGACAAATCTGCTTAGAATGAAAAGAAAAAAAAAAGCTATTCATGATCCATAAAGGGAATAATCCACATATTCAATTGCAATTAACTGAGATTTGGTTGGAACCATCTTAATCAGGTAACTTCTCTGAATCTAGGAACCTGGGGTAAATCTCTCCCAGGCCGAGTGCTGCCATTGTCAGGCACCCAGTCCACCTGGTCCTGTGGCTACTGGCTCTGCCTGCAATGAAGATGAGAAGGTTTTGCATTATCATCATTTATGAACTGAATACTTTCCATGCAGAAGGTATTAAATATAAAAACAGCATCTGACCCTGAGTTATTCAGTCTTTTCTGCAGAGACAGTCAAGGCAGATGGTGATGTTGGTGGGTCAGATTCTTGCACCCTT
Source organism: Dama dama (assembly GCF_033118175.1). Classification (NCBI taxonomy): domain Eukaryota; kingdom Metazoa; phylum Chordata; class Mammalia; order Artiodactyla; family Cervidae; genus Dama; species Dama dama. The sequence goes on from NC_083700.1 coordinate 11,318,223, forward strand.
GGGTTAGTATTTCAAATAGGCATGTACCATACTAATCATGTTCTAGCTGGACCCTAAAGCTGGGGACCTTCTGCTCAGACTGTTCCAATATCCACACAGCTCTCTCATCACCAACACACCTTTCAGACTTCTTGAACTTTCTCTTCTCTGATGGGAGTCGGTAATCTTCAGTTGCCCATCCATCCTGATCCCTGGGGCCTCAGCCCCTCTCATCCAGCCAGCCAGGGCTGCCAAGGCTGTGCAGTTGTACCCTCTTGCTCTCTTCTTTAAGGGAATATCATATTGTTTGGGACTAAATGGCACCCAGACTGAAGCCCAAGTGCTCATTCCTCTAACTCAATGATATTCACATCCCCTCTCCTCTTTAATGATGAGAGCACCCCAATGAGAACCTCCTGCATCTATGGACCTTAGTGTAATCTCTCCTACTAATTAACTACACTTTTTGTCTTACTCTCTTTTAAATTCACAACCAGTGGAGGAGTTAATTATATCTGCGCATTTTTAGGACACACTTTGAGGTTCCAGGTTGATATGAATTTGGAGAATACTATTGAACTTAGCTTCCCAGGTGGAGTTAGTGGTAAAGAACTCACCTACAAATGCAGGAGACTTAAGAGATGTGGGTTCAATCCCTGTGTTGGGAAGATCCCCAGGAGGAGGGCATGGCAACCCACTCCAGTATTCTTGCTTGAAGAATCCTATGGACTCAGGAGCCTGGAGGACTCCAGTCCATATGGTTGCAAAAAGTTGGAGGTGGCTGAAGCGATTTAGCACATATGCATTCACCTTACTGTGCCCTCCCTCAGATATGATATTATTTACATATTTGATTCAGCCTAACAGTCCATTGTTCCTTATGTACTTTATGTAGACAAATGGCTGACACAAGTATTTTTATAAAGCTAAAGATCAAGATTGATAGATTTTACCAAATTTTATCTCTGATGAAAACTCATGGGCCATGAATCTGGCCAAATGCCTGCAAGTCTGATTGAACACTGCTGTGAGGCAACCCATGGTATAAATCCAGGAAATAGTTGGTGTAAATCCAGCCCAGTCTTCATCCACATTTTGAACCTAAGGATCAATGTTGCAAATCAGTTCGTGGTTGCTTTTTATTTCATCTTTTCCTGTTCACATCTTTGGGATACATAGTTTATACTGTAACAATAGCTGTCTATAAACCTGTTTTCCCCTTAAATGTACTGGTGAGCATTGAGGTTAAAGGAAGTTAAGATAATGTGGAAGGCATTTACATTTGAAAAGTAAAATTTTGTAACAAAAGAATATTTTTGTTGCTTCAGATGATTATTTAAAAACACAAGGTTCATACATATAAAATGAATGTATGCATACATTGCAGAATTCTGACTTAGAAAAATACATCAGCATGAACTACTGAAGGCCTAGAGCTAGTGCTCAGCAATGAAAGAAGCCACCACCACTAGGGGCTTGCTCACTGCAGCTGGAGAGGAGCGCCTCCGCTCGCCACAACCAGAGAAAGCCCACGAACAGCAAGGAAGACTCAGCGCAGCCGAAACGTAAAAATAAAAAGAAAGAAAATGCTCTTGTAGTTCCAACAATCAGAATGAACTATTGTTAACATTTTGGAGTATACTTTTTCGTTCTTTCTTTCTAACCATATGCACATGTAAATAGGATGTGTCTAGAAAAAGAGACATGTATTTATATATATACATTCACAGACTGCAGCTGCTTCTGCCTTTAGAAGGATGATAGAATTCATCTCAAGTAAGATTTCTTTTTTCCCAAACTTAAAAGTTTTAATTTTGTATTAGGGTGTGGCCGATTAACAATGACGTGGTAGCTTCAGGTGAGCGGTGTGGGGACTCAGCCATACGTATCCATTCTCCCCCAAACCCTCCTCCCATCCATGCTGGCACATAATATTGAGTAGAGTCCCCTGTGCTATACAATAGGTCCTTGTTGGTTATCTATTTTGAATATAGTCGTGTGTACATGACCTTTCCAGACTCCCTAACTATCCCTTTCCTGTGGCAACCATAAATTCATCTTCTAAGTCTGTGAGTCTCTTTCTGGTTTGCAAGTAAGTTCATTTGCATAGTTTCTTCTTGTATAAGGGAGATCACACAATATTTCTCCTTCTCTGCTTGCCTTCTTCACTCAGAATGACACTTTCCAGGTCCATGCATGTTGCTGCAAGTGGTATTTCGTTCAAGGGAGATTTATTTTAACTTAGAAGCATTCCTAATGGTCTGTATAAAGTGTGAATGGTGGACACCTCTAAACCCTACTCCCTTCCAGGGCAAGACAAATAAATTACTCCCAACAGGAGGAAAGCTTAAGCTAGCAGCTAGAGACTGGGGTGAGGGGTGGGGGTGAGCCTGCGGAGTGTGAGGAGGGCAACTGGGGAGGAACAGAAAGCATAGAAAGGTAGACTCTGTGAAGGAACACTCGTGAAGGATTCCCTGGGGCAGACAGTGTCTGATGTTAAATGTGGAGCGATTTCTTGCTTGCCTTGTGCTGTAATTGTACTCCATGACTCAACCCTCCAGTAAAAGCATGCTATTAACAACACCCTGGGGTTTGGTTGCTTCGGTTGAAATGAAGCATGGAGGAAAGTGGGGCCGCAAGGGAGCCAAGGAGCTGGGAGTGGAGGCTGGGAGCAGACGTTAGGGAGACCCGGGATATACTGTGCCCGAGGAATTTTGTAGTCAGCTTTATTCGTTGAGCAAAAAACTTCAACAGCATGCCCGCATATCATTACTCTTTCACATCACCAGGTACTCAACCTCATATTTATAGCACCCTTTAGAATTAGCTGCACGGTTGAAAGAAGGACAAGACTCAAGACAACATTTAATAAATCCACAATAATTATGGTACAATCGGGAATGCAGTGAAATAGCGCTTACAGTTTATTCCCCCAGGGTCTAGGTAGACACCCTGTTCCGAAGCTATATACATAACCTGTAATAAACATCCTTGTACCCACAGCATCACCACATCTCTAATCATTCCCCTTTATATCCCAGAAGTGGATTTTACAAGGGCCAGAGAAGTATTTCAGAACATTTGACTGGCATTATTGTCTTCCCCAAAAGAGGTAGTGATGTTACTTTATTCTTTTTCTTAATATATATATTTTCTTGATGTATAGTTGACTTACAATGTTTCAGGTGCATAGCAAGGTGATTCAGTTATACATATACACGTTATTTTTGATATTATTTTTCATTATAGGTTATTATAAAATACTGACTATAGTTCCCTGTGCTATACAGTAAATCTTTGTTGCTTGTTGCATATCTATTTTTTAATTAGAAATCTAGCTTTCTATTCATGCTAAGTCAAACAACTGGAATCAAAATGTCATACATTTTTTAGTTAAGCAAAAATTCTTATTTTCTGAAATATATATATTATACATATTATTTATACATATATGTATACAGAGGCTTTATACTACATTTGATAAAGGCTTGAGAAGTAATATAAAAAAAGAAGAGGGAAAAAAAAAAAGAAAGAAGAGGGGGAGAAATTGGAAAATATAAGCTAAATGAAATGGGAGCACTGAATATGACATAGAAAAAGTGAGACAAACTAGATAAAAGTAAAAGATCATCATATAGTCCAGTTGTTTTTAAACATGACTGTTCATTAGAAATATATCTGGAGCTCTGGAGGAAAAAACAGCAACACCTGGTCATTTGTATTTTTCAAAAAATTTCAAGATAATTTTGATATCCTTCTGGATTTTAAAGTGATTACAGGTTTTTCTGTTAAATGACAGTTTTGGTGATATAGATTTCTATTATTTTTTTGTTGTTGACCAATCATGATACAATTGTGCTGAGTAATAGTTACATAATCACAATAGTAAAAGATGTTTATCAGTTTTTACAATCAATAGTCAGACACAAAATAAAAGATAATTATAATTGCAAGCCATAATGGGAAAATGATTAACTTAACAACATAAAATAATTACATACAATTTGGGGGGTTAAGCAGAGTGACGTGGTGAGTGCACACACGCACAAGTTTTCATCCTCCCAACCAGTCTGTGCCTTTTGATTCTTGCATTTAATCCATTTACATTTAAGGTAATGATTGATATGTATGATCCTATTACCATTTTCTTAATGGTTTTGGGTTTATCTTTTCCTACTCTAGTGTTTTCTGCTTAGAGAAGTTTCTTTAGCATTTGATGTACAGCTGGTTTGGTGCTGCTGAATTCTCTTAACTTTTGTTTGCATTGAAAGCTTTTGACTTCTCCATCAAATCCAAATGAGAGTCTTGCTGGGTAGAGTATTCTTGGTTGTAGGTTCTTCCCTCTCATCACTTTAAATATACCATGCCATTCCTTTCTGGTTTGTAGAGTTTCTGTTGAGACATCAGCTGATAGCCTGATGAGAGTTCCCTTGTATGTTATTTGTCATTTTTCTCTTGTTGCCTTTAATATTTTATCTTTACCTTTAATTTTTGTCAGTTTGATTACTGTCTGTCTCAGTGTGTTCCTGCTTGGGTTTATCCTGTCTGGGACTCTCTGCGCTTCCTGGACTTGTTTGACTGTTTCCTGTTCCATGTTAGGGAAGTTTTCAGCTATTGTCTCTTCAAATGTTTTCTCAGGTTCTTTCACTCTCTCTTCTCCTACTGAGGCCCCTATAATGTGACTGTTGGTGTGTCTAATGTTGTCCCAGAGGTCTCTTAGGTTATCTTCATTTTTTTTTTTCATTCTTTTTTCTATATTCTGTTCTGCAGCAGTGATTTCCACCATTCTGTCCTCCAGCTCATTTATCTGTTCTTCTGCCTTAGTTATTCTGTTATTGATTCCTTCTAGTGTATTGCTCATCGCTGTTTGTTTGTTCTTTAGTTCCTGGAGGTCTTTGGTAAACATTTCTTACATCTTCTCCATTGTTTTTCTGAGATCCTGGATCATCTTTACTATCATTTTTCTGAATTCTTTTTCTGGAAGGTTGCCTATCTCCACGTCGTTTAGTTATTTTTCTGGGGGTTTATCTTGTCCCTTCATCTGGGACACAGCTTTCTGCTTTTTCATCATGATTACCTTTCTGTAATACGGTTTTTATTTTAGCCAATGTGAGACTGTGCTGCTTCTTGCTTCTTTTGTCTGCCTTCTGATGGATGAGGCTAAGAGGCTTCTGTAAGCTTCCTGATGGGAGGGACTGGTGATGGGACAAACTGGGTCTTGCTCTGGTGGGCAGGCCTTATTCAGTAAGGCTTTAACTCAATTATCTGCTGATTGGTGGGGTTGCACTCCTTCCCTGGTAGTTGTCTGGTCTGAAGTGACCCGGCTCCAGGGTCTATGGGCTCTATGGCAGGGTTAAAGTCAAACTCCAAGAGGGTTTATACCAAGGGGGACCGTCCCAGCCGGCTGCTGCCAGTGCCCCCATCCCTGTGGTGAGCCCCTCCCTGCCAGCCCCTGCCTCCACAGGAGGTAGTTTTGGTTCAGTCTCCTGTGGGGTCACTGCTCCTTTCCTCTGGGTCTTGGTACAGGCAAGGTTTTGTTTGTGCCCTCCAAGATGGGAGTCTCTGTTTCTCCCAGCCCTCTGACCTTTCAGGGCAGATCCCCGGGGATTCCCACTCCCTTTGTCAGGTCCCCAGGCTGAGGAAGCCTGACATGGGGTTCAAAACCTTCACAACAGTGGGAGAACTTCTTTGGTATTATTGTTTTCCAGCTGGTGGGTCACCCACCCAGTGGGTATTGGATTTGGTTTTATCATGACTATGTCCCTCCTACTATCTTGCTGCAGCTTCTTTTTGTCTTTGAAGGTGGGGGACCTTTTTTTGGTGGGTCCAGCATCCTCCTGTCGATGCTTGTTCAACAGCTAGTTGAAATTTTGATGCTCTCGCAGGAGGAGATGAGTGGACTTCCAATAGCAATGCTACTTTAAAAAACCAACTATCTTTCCGCAGTCTGAGTATCAACATTATTTCATACTTTTTCACAGTTTATAGCTTTAAAAAAGAGCACACAACAATTTTTATTTTCATTTTTGATCACTACTTGTGAGGTTGTACACTTTTCTGCCCATCTGCTTTTTTCCTTTATGAATTGTCTGTTTCTATCCTTTGCCTATTAGAGGGTTCATCTTTTTCTTATTGATTTTTGTGACGCCATAAAATAAGAATATTAACTCTTTGTTGGTTAATATATTGCAAGCATTTTGTCCTAATTTGTCACTTGCTTCTACTTTTGGCTAAAACACTTTTAGTGTTTTGGGACCAAGCGATATTTTAAATTTTCATGCAGTCAAATCTGTCTACTCCTTTACGGATTCTACATTTGATGTTATAGTTCTTTTAAACTTTTTCAAAACCCACGATTATAGGTTTTTGTCTAGTCTTTTTATGATTTCATTTTTTTAAATGTTCAATTCTTTATTCCTTTTGGAATTTGATGAATGAGGTGAAACTTTAGTTTAACTTTTCTCCTAAAGGCTATCCAAATATCTCAGCACCCTTTATCAAATAATCCATCTTTTTCTCCTGATGTAAATGCCACATCTACATTGTGCTGTGCTCAATCCTCAGTTGTGTCCGACTCTTTGTGACCCCATGGACTGTAGCCCGCCGGGCTCCTCTGTCCCTGGGGATTCTCCAGGCAAGAATACTGGAGTGGGTTGCCATACCCTCCTCCAGGGATTATGTTAGATGCTCATGTGTACGTCAGTCTGGGCTTCACTACAAGAGACATCCCAATATCCCTTCTCCCCTTCATCTTTTGTAATAAAACTTTCTAACTTAGCTGGATACCTGATTGCCCTAAATCAAAACTATGTTTCCCAGCCTCCTTTGCTGATGGGTGTGGTCATGTGGCTTATTCTGCTCACTGAGACACACTGGGACTGTTATTTGTAAGTTTCAGGGTATGTCCTGAATGAGAAGGGCCATGCTCTTCTTTAGGTCTTCTCCTCATTTCTGACACATGTAACCTAAATGTGATGACAAGTGCTCTGGCAGCCATTTTGGGCCTTAAGTAGAAGCTACATGTTGAGCGTTATAGCAAAACAGAAAAAGTCTTGGTGTCTGAGGAGATCTTAATGACTTTCTACCAGCTGTGGTTTGCTCACCCTTAGACTTCTAATAAAGGAGAGAAAAATAAATTTCTGTTGTGTATACATCGTTGTTATATTGTTTTTACTGGTCATTGCAGGTGAACCTAATTCTAGCTGATGAGTCTTTCCATTAGGTTCCACTGGTATCTGCATATTCATGTAACAAGGCTATGAAATTAGATTGTAACATTGTGACATATTTTAATACATGACGATGCAGATACTTCTCTTAAAATATTTTGTTAATTATTCTTATCTGTTATTCTTCTTGGTACACTTTTTGATAAGCAAATCAGCTCAAAAGCAAAAATTTCCTTTGGAATTTTGATTAAAATTGCATTACATTTATAAGTTAGTGTAAAATTACTGTTATCTTTATGATTTTACCATCCAGGAATACAGTACATCTCTCTCAAAGTTTTTATTATATTCCTCAATACAATTTTTCCTTGTATCAGTTCATACACTTTTTAAGTTAATTAATTTATTTCTGGCTCTGATGGGTCTTTGTTGATGTGCACAGGCCTTCTCTAGTTGCAGCGAGGGCGGCTACTCTCTAGTTGTGGTGTGCAGGCTTCTCACTGCAGCAGCTTCTCTTGTTGTGGGTTACAGGCTCTAGAGCTTGGGCTCAGTAGTTGTAGCTCATGAGCTGAGTTGCCATATACTTCTTATATTTATTACTGATTGTTTTGTTACTGTTTATATTGCAAATGGAACTTACCCCGTGAATTATTATTCTAAAATGTAGTTGATTTTGGCAAATTTATATTGTGTAGAGAGTAGGGAAAAAAACAGACTAAAAAATTCAACTCAGCTACTTCTGCTTCCTAGGGGAACGTCATAACTCATCTCTGGGGTTCATGGTTGTATGTCTTAAGAAAATGCCTCTATGGGCATTTCTGGTTGAGAAAGTCAATTATAGCAAACAAAAAATTTGGGTTCTGTTGTTCAGTCGCTGAGTCGTGTCTGGCTTTTTGTGACCCCATGGGCTGCAGCGTGTCAGGCTTCCCTCTCCTTCACTATCTCCTGGAGTTTGATCAAACTTATGTCTATTGAGTCAGTGATGCCATCCAATCATTTGGGTTGGCTAGACTCAAAGAGGCCTGAATGCATTATTACAAAGTGGGAAGAATTTCAAGGGTCTGCAGGGAGGCTGGAAGAAGAGTTGAGGGGCCAAGAACAGAAAAGTAAGAGGAGTGTGAGGAATGCCTAGAGACAGAATGCGAGCAGGACTGGAGAGAAAGCAGTGGAGACACAAGCATAGCTTGGTGCCTAAGGAAGAATAGGGCTAGCAGGAGCATCCCCACGTTGAGGAATGGAAATGCATTTTTAGGACAGTGGAGACTTGCCTTCAATATTTTCACTTACACTGTTCTGCAATAAAAAATCTCTTATTTTCTCAGTTGCTTTGATGAAAAATCTGTTATATATAATGGGCTTGGATTATAGTGTTTTGATGAATGAAGGAATAGGGGCAAAGTCCAGCGTGGGGCTAAGAGATGATGGAAAAATGAAATTGTTGTGAGAGACAAGTTAAGAGCAGAAACTAAGAACCTGGTTTACTCTAGGAATTATAGCAAGACATAACCAGGAGAAATACAATATTGTTTAATTGGAAGGATGCTGGACTTTCCACACGGGATGGAGAATTAAACTGTTTTGTTTGAATTGTAGAGAAACGTAGCCAAGAAGCCTGCTGACTTCAAGAGACTCTAGTTGCAGAAATCTAGATTCCATCTATACTTTGTTACCTTCTTTTGTGGTTAGTTTTCATTTATTTTTTTGGTCGATATTAAGAAACAGGGCTTCCTAGATGGTAAAGCATCCACCTGCTAATGCAGAAGATGCAGGAGATGTGAGTTTGACCCTGGAGTTGGGAAGATCCCCTGGAGGAAGAAATGGCCACCCACTCCAGTATTCTTGCCTGGGAAATCCCATGGACAGAGGAGCCTGGCGGGCTACAGTCCACAGAGTCACAAAGAGTTGGACATGCCTGAGCAACTGAGCACATTAAGAAACTAAGTATACAAATGGAAATGGTCAGACCATATATGATCACAGCACTATGACCCGAAATCTTTGTAGCAAGCAACCTGGGAAGTCAAACCAGACTCTCTGCAACAATCAAACCAGAACAGTCAGGACTTGATCAGTGGTGATCAGTTCCTCCAATTTCTGCTCCTGATTCTGAACCTAGCAGGACCCTGTGGGGCTCCTGGACACAGAAGCTTTTCTGTGTTCCTGTTGCTTGTTTGTGGGAAATAGGCTTCATTCAGCCTTCATGACCTTCCGTGAGTTCCAAAGGGCACGTTCATACAGTTGCTACTCAGGGAAGGAGGGGATGCAGAGATATGGGAGAAGCAGCCAAGAAACAATAGTATGGGACTTCCCTGGTGGTTCAGTGGTTAAGAATCCACCTTCCAATGCTGAGGATGATGGTTTGATCCTTGGGCTTCCCAGGTGGCTCAGTGGTAAGGAATCTGCCTGCCAAGTAGGAGACCCAAGTTCTAAGCCCTGGGTCAGAAAGATCCCCTGGAGAAGGAAATGGCAACTTACTCCAGTATTCCTGCCTGGGAAATCCCATGGACAAAGGAGCCTGGCAAGCTACAGTCCATGGGATTGCAAAGAGTCGAACTCAACTTAGCGACTAAACTACCACCTGCCACCATGGGGAACTAATACCCACATTCTGTGGGGCAACTAAGTCACACTCAGCAACTAGAAAAGTTCCCAGGCACCTGCAATGAAGACCCTGCACAGTGCCCCCCCGCCCCCCAAAAAAAAGAAAGAAAAGAAAAGAAACAATAGTGCAACCATGAGCCAGGGTCCTGGTTCCTCCTCAAGAAATACTCACAGCAGTATCTTTGAGCTGTTTTGCAGATACTGAACTTAAATATATGCTGCCCACAAGCGCATAGACCCTAGACTGGTTGGAACAAGAAGGTTGAAGATGCTGACTCACACTTACCTCATCACCAACCAATCAGAAGAATGTTCATGAGTTGACCATGCCCTCCTCTTGGAACAATTACTACCTCCTCTAGGTCAGGACATACAGTTTTGAGGGCATAGTCCACTGTGTCCCCCTTTGCCTGGGAAAGCAATAAAGCTATTCTTTTCTACTTCACCCAAAACTCTGTCTCCGAAATTTAATTTGGTACCAGTGTACAGAGGCCAAATTTCTGTTACAATTCCAGCTCAAGACCAACCAGAGAAAGACCAACCAACAAATACACTCCCCAAAACAATCACATAGGATGTAGCTAGTTAGCCAACATCCCCATGCCAACAATCTTCTATCAAAGCATATCTGAAACCTTCCCACCTCTTTTTTGACTATAAATCTTTCCTGCTTGCATTTGAGTTCCACCAAATCGATTGAATGTGATTGATTCCCCTCCTACGGCAAGTTCTGAGTAAATAGCCTCCTAATTGTTTTCACTTGGGTAGCCTTTGTTCATTTCCACAATATTCTTGGGTTTTACAGGTAGACAACTATGTGAACTGCAATGAAGACTTCTCTTTTTTCAATACTTACACATTTATGCACTTTTCCTGTCTTGTTGCATAGAGTTGAAACTACCACAACAATGTCTTGTAACAATGGCAATAACAACTATCATTATCTTATTCCTTACTTTATTGGGAAAGTCTAAAGTTTTGCCTTTAAATACAATATTGGCTAATGGTTTGAAATGGATATTCCTTCTATTAAATAAGTCTATTTTCATTTCCAGTTTATTTAGGTTTTTCTCTACTAATATCAGAAAATGATCTTTTTAGAGTCTATTGAGTTGATCTTTTTATTTTTCTCCCTATGGGTAATAACATATTAAAGATTTTCTAATTTTAGTCCTTGTAGTCTTATAAAAATAAACCTACTTGATCACAGTGCATTATTCTTTTAACACACTGCTGCATTTAATTGGCTAATATTTTATTCAGAATTTTTGCATCTATATTCATAAGTCAAGCTAGTGTGTAATTTTCTCTTTTGGGTGCTATTTTAGTCAGATTTTTGACTTGAAATCTATTTCATCTACTATTAATATTGTAGATTTTTTTGGCTAGCATTAACAACTGGCTGTTGGTTTGAAATACATGGTTTTTCACACTGGGGATTACACCTAGACTTACCATATTTGGAGGACGGATTCTTTGGCAATGATTCCCAATTTATTCCCTGTTTATTAGCTTTTCAGACCTTCTACATTCTCTTAAGTCAATTTTGATACTTTTTATTTTCCCATAAATTTACCATTTTGTTTAGATTTGCAAATAAGTTGACATGAGGTTTTACATAGATTTTAAAAAAAATTAATCTCTGTGTGTTAATCTTGGATCTTTAGTTTTAATCTGTGGCTATAAAATCCCATTTTTAATTTGGTGTCATTTTTTCCCTCTATGGATATGGGAGGAGGCTTGGGTCAGCAGTGGCCTGCTGCAGGGTCGGGGGCAGTGAGTGAGGCAATGAGTGCACGGGGCCTTTTGAAAGAGGTTGCCATTATGTTCATCACCTCCACCACAGTTTGGCCTCAGATCAAACAACAAGGAGGGAACACAGCATCCCACCCCCATCAACAGAAAATTGTATTAAAGATTTACTGAGCATGGCCCCTTCCATCAGAACAAGACCCAGTTTCCCCCTCAGTCAGTCTCTCCCATCAGGAAGCTTCCATAAGCCTCTTATCCTTATCCATCAGAGGCCAAACAGAATGAAGACCACAATCACAGAAAACTAATCAAACTGATCACATGGACCACAGCCTTGTTTAACTCAATGAAACTATGAACTATGCCATGTAGGGCCACCCAAGACAAATGGGTCATGGTGAAGAGGTCTGACGAAATGTGATCCACTGGAGAAGGGAATGGCAAACCACTCACCTAGAGCCAGACATCCTGGAATGTGAAGTCAAGTGGGCCTTAGAAAGCACGACTACGAACAAAGCTGGTGGAGGTGATGGAATTCCAGCTGAGCTATTTCAAATCCTAAAAGATGATGCTGTGTAAGTGCTGCACTCAATATGCCAGCAAACTTGGAAAATTCAGCAGTGGCCACAGGACTGGAAAAGGTCAGTTTTCATTCCAATCCTAAAGAAAGGCAATTCCAAAGAATGTTCAAATTGCCTCACAATTGCACTCATCTCACACACTAGCAAAATAATGCTCAAAATTCTGCAAGCCAGGCCTCAACAGTACATGAATCGTGAACTTCCAGATGTTCAAGCTGGATTTAGAAACGGAAGAGGAACCAGAGGTCAAATTGTCAACATCCACTGGATCATCAGAAAAGCAAGAGAGTTCCAGAAAAACATCTACTTCTGCTTTATTGACTATGCCAAAGCCTTTGACTGTGTGGATCACAAGAAACTGTGGAAAATTCTTCAAGAGATGGAAATACCAGACCACCTTACCTGCCTCCTGAGAAATCTGTATGCTGGTCAAGAAGCAACAGTTAGAACTGGGCATGGAACAACAGACTGGTTCCAGATTGGGAAAGGAGTATGTCAGGGCTGAATATTGTCACCCTGCTTATTTAACTTATATGCACAGTACATCATGAGAAACGCTGGGCTGGATGAAGCACAAGCTGGAATCAAGATTGCCGGGAGAAATATCAATAACCTCAGATATGCAGATGACACCACCCTCAAGGCAGAAAGAGAAGAAGAACTAAAGAGCCTCTTGATGAAAGTGAAAGAGAAGAGTGAAAAAGTTGTCTTAAAACTCAACATTCAGAAAACTAAGATCATGGCATCTGGTTCCATCACTTCATGGCAAATAGATGGGGAAACAATGGAAACAGTGAGACTTTGTTTTCTTCGGGATCCAAAATCACTGCAGATGGTGACTGCAGCCATGAAGTTAAAAGATGCTTGCTCCTTGGAAGAAAAGCTATGACCAACCTAGACAGTATATTAAAAAGCAGAGACATTACTTTGCCAACAAAGGTCCGTCTAGTCAAGGCTATGGTTTTTCCAGTAGTCATGGATGGATGTGAGAGTTGGACTAAAAGGAAAGCTGAGCACCGAAGAATTGATGCTTTTGAACTGTGGTGTTGAAGAAGACTCTTGAGAGTCCCTTGGACAGCAAGGGGATCAAACTAGTTAGTCCTAAAGGAAATCAATCCTGGATATTCATTGGAAGAACTGATGTTGAAGCTGAAACTCCAACACTTTGGTCACCTCATGTGAACTGACTCATTGGAAAAGACCCTGATGCTGGGAAAGATTTGCCTGTTACTCTAGGTATCTCTTGACTGCCTACTTTTGCATTCCAGTCCCCTATAATGAAAAGGATATCTTTTTTGGGTGTTAGTTCCAGAAGGTCTTATTAGTCTTCATAGAACTGGTCAGCTTCAGCTTCTTCAGCTTTACTGGTTAGGACATAGATTTGGATTACTGTGATATTGAATGGTTTGCATTGGAAACGAATAGAGATCATTCTGTCGTTTTTGAGATTGCATCCAACTACTGCATTTTGGACCCTTTCATTGACTATGATGACTGCTCCATTTCTTCTAAGGGATTCTTCCCCATAGTAGTAGATATAATAGTCAGCTGAGTTAAATTCACCCATTCCAGTCCATTTTAGTTTGCTGATTCCTAAAATGTCAGTGTTCACTCTTGCCATCTCCTGTTTGACCACTTCCAATTTGCCTTGATTCATGGATCTAACATTCCAGGTTCCTATGCAATATTGCTCTTTACAGCATCAGACCTTGCTTCCATCACCAGTCACATACACAACTGGGTGTTGTTTTCGCTATGACTCTGTCTCTTCATTCTTTCTGGAGTTATCTCTCCTTTGTTCTCCAGTAGTATATCGGGCACCTACCAACCTTGGGAGTTCATCTTTTAGTGTCTTATCTTTTTGCCTTTTCATACTGCTCATGGGTTTCTCAAGCAAGAATACTGAAGTGGTTTGCCATTCCCTTCTCCAGTGGACCACATTTTGTCAGAACTCTCCATCATGATGTGTCCATCTTGGGTGGCCCTACATGGCATGGCTCATAGTTTCACTGAGTTAGACAAGGCTGTGGTCCCTGTGATCAGATTTGTTAGTTTTCTGTGATTGTCTTCAGGCAATCTTCAGACTAATCTGCAGACAGGTCTTCATTCTGTCTGCCTTCTGATGGAGAAGGATGAGAGGCTTATGGAAGCCTCCTGATGGGAGAGACTGATTGAGGGGGAAACTGGGTCTTCTTCTGATGGAAGGGGCCATGCTCAGTAAATCTTTAATCCAATTTTCTGTTGAGGGGCGGGGCTATGTTCCCTTCCTGTTGTTTGACCTGAGGCCAAACTATGGTGGAGGTGATGAAGATAATGGCGACCTCCTTCAAAGTGTCCTGTGTAAACACTGCCTCACTCAGTGCCCCTGACCCTGCAGCAGGCCATCGCCAACCCATGCCTCTACCTGAGACTCCTGGACCCGCACGGGCCTGTCTGGGTCAGTCTCTTGTGGGGTCACTGCTCCTTCCTCCTGGGTCCTGGTGCACAAGGTTCTGTCTGCCTCCAAGAGTCTGTTTCCCCAGTCCTGTGTAAGTTCTGGCGGCTCTATGGTGGGATTAATGGTGACCTCCTCCAAAAGGGCTTATGCCACACCCAGGTCTGCTGCACCCAGAGCCCCTGCCCCTGCAGCAGGCCACTGCTGACCCATACCTCTGCAGGAGACACTCAGACACAGTTCTGTCTCAGTGTCTGTGGGGTCTCTGTGGGATCTCTGGTGTGCACAAGATTTGTTTGAGCCCTCTGAGCATCTCTGGCGGGTATGGGATTTGATTCTACCATCTTGCTGGGGCGGCTCCTTTGTCCTCGGACGTGGGGTATTTTTTTTTTTTTTGGTGGGATCCAACATTCTCTTGTCATTCTCTTGTTCTTTTGAACTCTTGTTGTTCAGCAGTGAGCTGTAATTTTGGAGCTCTCACAGGAAAAGATGAGCTCATGCTATAGAGATATAGCTATGCAACTTATTTATTTTTTATAAAGTGTTTTAATTAAAAAAATTTTAGTATTTATTATGGCTGTGCTGGGTTTTTGTTGTGGCATGTGGGCTTCTCTAGCTGTAGCACATGGACTTAATTGTCACGTGTGGGATCTAGTTCCCCGACCAGGGACCAAACCTGATCTCTTTGCATTGGGAGTGTGGAGTCTTATCCACTGGACCACCAGGAAAAACCCAAGATCAGTTCAGTTCCATTCAGTTGCTCAGTCGTGTCCGACTCTTTGTGACCCCATGGACTGCAGCACGCCAGGCCTCCCTGTCCATCATCAACTCCCAGAGTTTACTCATACTCATGTCCATTGAGTCGGTGATGCCATCCAACCAAGCCATCCTCTATCATCCCCTTCTCCTCCCACCTTCAATCTTTCCCAGCATCAGGGTCTTTTCAAACAAGTCAGTCTTTTGCATCCAAGTACTGGAGTTTCAGCTTTAGCATCGGTCCTTCCAATGAATATTCAGGACTGATTTCTTTTAGGATGGGCTGTTTGGATCTCCAAGATATGCAATTAAATAAAGAAATATTAGGGTAAGATTGCTGGATTAGTTCTAGATACAAAACATTTTAAACTGTAATCTTGGGGTCATCTGTTCCATTATGCAGTTAGTTATTCACATTATTTTTAGTGGACCAAAAGCTACAAGTTAACTTCATAAGTATTGTAAAATAACCTCATCAATAGAAACCACACTCAGCACTACACTAAAAGAACACACGAAAAATCTCTTTTGCCTAGTTCCCAGATACAGATTGTTTTTGCAACAGAGGTGCTGTTTTTTTACTTTTTATTGGCAGTATTTCTGGACCCAGTAGAGGTAGAGGACATTCTCAGTGCTTTTATGGCCATCTTACATAGAGGACCCAAAGAAACATCTCCTGTTCTACTGCAGCTGCATCTTGAGAGGTTTTTACTTCTCTTAATAATGGGTTATTGGCAGACTCAATAGACTCTTGGCTAAATGAGGGATCTTAAATTATAAAGGAAGCTTCTCCAAAATTTAACACAAATGTCTTATTAAGTTAAAAATGCAAACACAGAAGCTCAAATAAAGGAGAATTACATTATATACTTGTTGAACTTAAGTTCAACAATAAACTGAGCCAGAAAACACTTTACATAGCAAGGCAATTTCCACCTGCTCTTTTACTTAATGAATATGTACCACTGAATGAGGGTGAGAGGGACACACAGACTGGCTTCATTTTCATAAATCTGTTTCCTTGTGTGAGCATCTTAGTATGCTGAGTGTGATTCTCATGTTTAAAAGCATATGTATTTTGGAACCACATGGTCCCTAAATGAAAGCCACCTACTTCAACTGGTACCATAAGTTCCAACGTAGAAGAAAATATCTAGCTATCAGTGTCAGCTCTCTTAAAAGATTTTCATGGGTAATTTTAACACTATGTTTAATTTGTCTCATACAGAGTCTGTAGACATGGCATTAGTTTTCTAAGGCTTCATAAAGGATTGTCATACTCTGAGCAGCTTAAGAAAACATATACATTTATTAGCTCACTGTTTCTGTGGGTCAGGAGTCCAAATGTGGCTTAGCAGAGTTCTCTGCTCAGGGTTTCCCGCGATAGCAATCAAGGTTTTAGCTGGGCTGCATTTTCATCTGAAGGGTCAACCGTGGATAGCTACTTTCTGACCTCATTTTGCTTGTTGGCAGATTTCATTGCCTTGTGGTTGTAATACTGAGGGCCCCATTGTGAGTGGTCCTTTGCCACATGGGCCTCCTCAAGATAGCTCTGACTTCATCAAGTCAGGGCTTCCCTAGTAGCTCAGCTGGTAAAGAATCCACCTGCAATGCAGGAGACCCTGGCTCAATTCCTGGGTCAGGAAGATCCTCTGGAGAAGGGATAGGCTACCCACACCAGTATTCTTGGGCTTCCCAGTTGGCTCAGCTGGTAAAGAATCTGCTGCAATGCAGGATACCTGGGTTCAATCCCTGGGTTGGGAAGATCCCCTGGAAAAGGGAACTCCAGTATTCTGGCTTGGAGAATTCCATGGACTATATAGTCCATGGGGTCGCAAAGAGTTGGACACAACTGAGTGACTTTCACTTTCATCCAGTCAACCAGGAGAGTCTCTCTGACCTCAGAGGAAGCTTAGTCCTCTCCTAGGTTCTTTCACCTGATTAGGTTAGGCCCGTCTCAGATGGTCACTCTTTTTATTTACTCAAGTCAACTGTTTGAGGACCTTAATCACCTCTGAAAAATTCCTTCAATTTGCCATATTCTACAGATTGGAAGCAAGCCATAGGTCCCACCTACACTCAAAAGGAGGAGATTATACAGGACCTGGATACCAGGGGGCAGGGGTCATGAGGGTCACCCTAAAGGTCTATCTTCACAGACCCTAACCCCCAAAACAATCAGGGCCCAGTCAGGAAAAGAGTAATCACACTAGGTATTCTAACAGAAATTGTTCAAATAGTTGTTAGACAACTAAAAACGTTTAAAAAATAATAATAATGAGGGCTTCCCTGGTGGCTCAGTGGTAAAGAACTCATCTGCCAATGCAGGAACACAGGTTCGATCTCTGATCTGGGAAGATCCCCCGTGCTGTGAAGCACTTAAAAGCCCGTGAACCACAACTATTGAGCCTGTGCTCTGGAGCTCAGGAGTTGCAGATACTGAGGCCTGTGCACCCTAGAGCTCCCGCTCCACAACAACAGAAGACACCACAATGAGAAGCCCAAGCACTGCGGCTAGAGAGTAGTCCTGATCGTTACAACTAGAGAGAGTCTGTGTGCGGCAATGAAGACCCAGCACAGCCAAAAATAAATAGATAAATATCTTAAAAAAGAAATAGTGAGGTAAGAAAGAAAACAAGTGGCAGAAGCAGCTACCTCTATTGCTGGGGGATAAGGGATGAGGTCAGGGTCATCAGGATCTGTGAGCTTGGAGAAGCCCACACAGCTGAGCGTTAACCTTGGAGTAAGGCCCCCCAGTGACTACCCCTGTTTTTCAAGGACGCAGCAGAGCTAGTTCAGACCTCTGAGGAGGGGCGCTGTCTGGCTGGGGCTGGTACTTCTGAGGTGTGGAAAGAAGCTGTAACAGGTTGACCTGCTACCAGGATGAAGGGTTCTTGCTGGGCTCACCTGCCAGGAGGAATGAGCAGATCAGAAGAGCATTTTGCTCACTCCTGCCTTCCAGTCTCTCTCTAGCATCCTTCCTGGCAGAACCTAACAGCTGCAAGCCAGCAAAGGGGAACGTAATTTCCAAAGTCCTGTATCCATCATCACAACACAATATGAAAGGGTAGATTTGGAACCTAGAGACAATAGCTTGATAACCAGCATACAGCTTCCTTAGCTAAGACTGCTGAAATCTAGATCCAGTAGAAAACGCTCCCCTTGGCCTCCTGTCTAATCCTGGCAGTGCTGGGATTTTAGGTGGTCAGTGAGTAGCATTACTCTCTTTCCTGTTTGTGTTCTGAACCAACCAAGTCAGAGCATCAGCGGCTAGAAGATGAAGATTAAAAAATCAGCTTTGTGTCTATCTATGTCTATATCTATAGATATCTCTATCTCCATCTCTATATCTAATCTAGATCTAGATCTATGTAGGCTTCCCTGGTGGCTCAATGGTAAAGAATCTGCCTGCAATGCAGGAGATGTGGGTGTGATCCCTGGGTCAGGAAGATTCCCAGAGAAGGAAATGGCAAGTCAATCCAGTATGCTTGCCTGGGAAATCGCATGGACAGAAGAACCTGGCAGTCTACAGTCCCTGGGGACACAACTTAGTAAGTAGACAACAACAACTATGCATACTTTGGCTGTGCCCTGTGGCATGTGGGATCTTAGTTCCCTTAATAGGGATTGAACCCACAGTCCTGGAATTGGGGACACTAAGTCTTAACCACTGGACAACCAAGGAAGACCCCCAAAATATCAGCTTTATTACTAACAAAGTCTCTGTTGTCAACTATGCAGTCAAACGTGTTTGCAAACATCCCTTGACCCAGACTTCTTGCCCCAAGCTTCAGACTTCCCCTGTGTATTCATGAAAATCTGTGTTCTCAAGCAGCCCACAAGTTCCAGTGAGAGACAGAGAAAACATCTGAGTGAAGCCCACCCTTGGGCTCAGTGCCTGGGAGTGCTGAGAGGGGCCTGGGCGGCCCCCTGGTGGAGGTTTCTTCACCAGGGAAGGTGAGGAAATTTGGGGGTATGTTTGATCACAACCTGGCTCTGGTTAGAGATGTTGTAGAAACACAGATTATTTTTTCTCTTAGTTGGAGGTATTATTTTTAGATTGTAGCAAGATATCTATACCTTAAAATTTATGAATTTAATCATTTTTAAAGTGTAGAGTTCAGTGACATTACTGTACATTAAGTCCATTAGCCATATAAGTGGAATCCCAGTCTCTGTCTTCTTATAACCAGCTTTTTTCACTTAGCATAATGTCCTCAAGTTTCATTCACGTTGTGGAAAGTATCAGAATATGCTTCCTTTTTAAAGGCTAATGTTCCATCATGTGTACAGACCACATTTTGCTTAGCTATTCATTATTGGTGGACATTTGGGTTTCTTTTACCTTTTGGCTATTGTGAACAATGCCACAATTGCTCTAAACGTGGGTGAACAAAGATCTGTTTGAGTCCCTGCTTTCAATTCTTTGGGGTATATACCCAGAAGGAGAATTGCTAGGTATATGGTCATTTTATTTGATAAGGATTGCGAGGAGCATCCCGAGGTATGGGCAGAGAACCTGTGAGGCATGCATCACCGAGTCTGGAGACCTCTTGGGGGAAATTGTCCTCGTAGCCCTACGTATCTGCTCCTGCAGCCTCTGCAGGCCCGTGAAGTGGGCTAGGGGCTTATTGAGGAAAGGAGCCTGTGGGGTGTGGGTGGTGAGCTCCATGCTCAGGAATGAGGGCAGGGCCTGGAGTCCACCTGAGTCCCCATCACCCAGGGCCTGGCTGTGGGACCTGAGTAAAATTCTGGAGCCCTTGCAGCTTGCTAAGTTTTGCTATTTTTGCCATCCTTTCCCCGATGGCTCAGTGGGCAAAGAATCTGCCTGCAATGCAGGAGGCACAGGAGATACAGGTTTGATCCCTGGGTCGGGAAGACTCCTTAGAGGTGGAAAACGGCAACCCACTCCAGTATTCTTGCCTGAAAAATCCCATGGACAGAGAAGCTGGGCAGGCTACAAGTCTGAAGAGTTGCAGAGAGTTGGACACGACTGAGCAACTAAGCTCAGTTGCTTAATTGCAACTGATGAGGTCGTCAGCATCGCTGTAAAGATTGGCAGTCGAGCCTCTAAGGTGGGAGCCAGCTGTGTGCGTGTTTTTGGGGACAGTTGAAGAAGGGAGCTAGAAGGTCTTTTTCTGGTCTGGGGCCACTCTTGGGGAGAGGGTGAGGAGAGGAAAGCAAGCTGAATTCCTGATGGCTGCTGAGGTGTAATAGCTGTAAGGCCCCTGCACCATTTCTGGACAGAGTTGAACTTTCTATCCAAAAGGGACACCTAAATGATGACCCCTTGAAACACTGTGGAACAGATGGCAGGGATTAAAAAATAGTGTATGGTATGGGGGGAGCAGACTCCTGCTAAGCCACTTTGGAAGATGGTGCTCTGAGCCCATTGGATGCCTCAAAGAGAAAGTGATGGTTACATTCTTCTGCCCTGGGGCAGGGACCTGAGCCATCTGAGGTCAACTGAACTTACTCTGTTGGCTTAGCTGGACCTGGCAGTCAAGAATTAAAGATGCTCCCAGGAATGTCTCTTGGGCGGCATCCTAAAGATACAAAAGAGAAGGAGCAGATGAATGCCAGGGGCATTCATCAGGGAGTCAGTGTGTTTGACTGGCTTCCCTGAATGCTCCGGGCTTGCTTTTGTGTGTTCCATTCAGCAAGGCTCAGAGAATCAGAGAGCTCTGCTTGGTAGAAACATAATGCAAGCCACACACAGAGATTTAAAGTCTCAAAGAGCCACTTTGATAAAGGGAATGTAAAGAGAAAGGGAAATGGGTGAATTTAATTTTAATAATACATTATATTTATCCACTATATCCATAATATTATCATTTTAAATCTGTAATCAATATCAAATTATTTAATTATTTTACTTTTTTTGTTTTTGGTACCATGTCTTTGAAATTTGGGTATATTTTACACTTGTGTCATAACTCAATTCAGACCAGCCACATTCCAAGTTCTTAGTTGTCACATGTGGTTTTTGGCTTCCCTGGAGGCTCAGATGGTAAAGAAACTGCCTGTCATGCAGGAGACGGGTTCAATCCCCAGATCAGGAAGAACCCCTAGAGAAGGGGTTCCAGTATTCCAGTTACCCATTCCAGTATTCTCTTTTTTTTTTTTTTAATAATTTTATTTATTTATGATTTGGCTGCACTGGGTCTTAGTTGTGACACATGGGATCTAGTTCCCTGACCAGGGATTGAACCCTGGCCCCTTTCACTGGGAGCTTGGAGTCTTAGCCACTGGACCACCAGGGAAGTCCCCATTCCAGTATTCTTGCCTGGAGAATTCCATGGACAGAGGAGCCTGGAAGGCTATGAGCTATAGTCCATGGGGGTCCCAGACAGTTGGACACAACTGAGGGACTAACAATTTCACTTTCATTGGATAGTACAGCTCTGAGAGATCCAAGGATGTTTATAATAGGGAGCATTTATTGTGCTTCCCAGGTGGTACTAGTGGTAAAGAACCAGCCTGCCAATGCTGGAGACATAAGAGACCTGTGTTCATTGTGCAACTACTATTCTATATATTAAATCATTTAAATCTCATAGCGATACTCTGAGGTAGCTGCTCTCTACTAAAGCATACAAATAAGGCCCACTTCCCGCATGGTTAAAAAGCTGATGGTATAGTGTGCTTTCCTGGTGGCTCAGATGGTAAAGAGTCCGCTTGCAATTTGGGAGACCTTGGTTTGATCCCTGGGTTGGAAAGATCCCCTGGAGAAGGGAATGGCCTCCCCTGCCAGTATTCTTGCCTGGAGAATTCCATGGACAGAGGAGTCTGGTGGTTACAGTCCATGGGGTCACAAAGAGTTGGACATAACTGAACGACTTTCATTTTCATAACATCTTCTGTCTCTGATCAGCTTCTCATCACACCATCAGGTGGCCTTCTTCTGATGCTGGCTTCTCCTGAGTCCCTTCCACAAGGACTCTAGTGATTATCTCAGGTCCATCCGGTCATCCAGGATAACCTCCTCATCTCAAGATTCTTAATTTAATCATGTCTGTAAAGTCTCTTTTGCCATATAAGGTAACACAGGTTCCAGGGTTAGGGTTTGGGCATCTTAGGGAACACCCTTCAGCCCACACAGAGGGAAGTTTGTTTTCATAGTCAAGTAGGGGAAATACTGCCCCAAGACCACACATCTTCTACTTCCTCTTCACACCGTCTGTGTATTGGCCCACTCTGCTCCTAGAGGAGACCAACTCCTTCACTCCAGCAAGCCTGAAGTACTGGCTGCTGCTGGGACAGGGGTAGACGTCCTTCTCCGGCTCCCGGGCCGCTTGCTGCTGTGAATGGCCCTGCTGGGACTTCCGTGCTTCTCTTCCTCTGAGGAAGCTGGTGATCTGTGAGCCCTTCTTACTGCAAAGCTTCTCATTTGGGGGGGTGGAGGAAGGAGACTGACCAAAGTCACTAACCAGAGGAGGCACCTCTGTCCTTTTACAAGGGCCCTGAAAGCTCTTCAAGCTTTGCTACCCCACCCCTGCCCTCCCACCACCCTGCTCCACTAGCCAACACTGACTTTCCACCCAAACTCAACCTCTCAAGCCAGTCATTTCCTTCCCAACAATGCTTTTCAAGTGAATTCATGAAATTCCTTTGCTTGCAAGTCATAGAAACTGACTTGAATGAACTTAAGGGAATAAAGAAAAAGTGGCCAGAAAATCTTTTCTTGAGATGATCTTGTTTTTCTTGGCAATCTGAGGGTTCCTTCTCTAGGAAAGGGAACTTTCCCCTGTCCTCCTCTGACTCCCAGCACATATTCAGTGATTGCAATATTCAGCCCATGGCTCCTCCAACACCCACATGCACCTCACTCCCCCTGAGATGAAGAATCACAGGCCTGTGATGGCCCTGGGAGGAAGACCCTTGGTGGGAGGGTAAGTCAGTAAGAGAGCAGCCTGGCCAAGGTGCAGACGACTGACCAAGACATTTGCTTTCATGTGTTACATTTAATATTGTGCTTATATACACATATAGATTTACTGAGCATTACATAAACTTTGGGCACCTACTATGTGTTAGGTATTGTGCTGATACTGAGGATACAGAATGACTTTATTCTACCTTCAACTTTTTCCTAAGAGACAAGGAATTGCAGGACAGTTTGATAAATGCCATAAGAGATGTTGGTATTGGGTATAAAAGCAGCACAAAGAGAGGCATGATTTCCTCTGCTTGGTTGTGTCCAGGACATTTGAGGTGGGTCTTGATAGGAATTCAAAAGTCACCATGTAGGATGTGTTTGTATACTGGGGGTGCTGTGCTGGTATGCTGGGAATGGAGGAGAATGTTCCAGGAGGAAGGAATTATATGACCAAAAGTCTTGATGTTAAATGAACTGGAGTTCAGAAAAGTGCAGAGTTACTGTGGCTGTCGGGAGGGGGACTTGGAGTAGGGAGTCTGAGAATGGACAGTCAACTGCAGGCTGAATCGAGAGAGGCTTAAATCTTTTCATTTCATCTTGTAAGTGACCAGGCATCCAGGAAAGGATGAAAGCAGAGAGTGGGGCAAGGTTTGAATTTGAAGGGAAGGAGGAGTCTAGCAGTGTGGAGGATGGCTGGAGGGAAGGGAGACCGGGGCAATGAGATTGGTTATGAGAAGCAGAGACCGCGACAGAAGTCCCCGTGCAGGAGAGTCACTGGGGGAAATGCCACACCTGCGATGGATAAAGGGGAGGGGGCGGGAGCAGAGGAGAGCCGTTGTAATGTAGTTGTGACGCCTGTGGGAGCAGGTGAGGGGAGGAGAGGCTGATGGGGAACCCGACAGCGACGCTCCCCATCAGGCACATGTGGCCTGTCTCTGGCACTCCGCTGAGCTCACCGCGTGGGGGGCGTGGCCTCAGTATGAACACCGCCCCACCCAGAGGCGCAGCAGCTGGAGGCTGCCCGGGGCACCCAGGCTCCTAGCAGCACTCCCGAGGGTACCCCTCCCAGCACAGAGGTGACTGTAACAGTGTGAACCAAGGCAGCCGCAGGGAAGCAGCAGGAAGATGTGAAAGATGCGCTGACCTCCTCAGCACCTCCGGTCTGGGTAGGCTGTTGCCCGCCGGCCTCCTGGAAGGGCGTAGGCTGTTCTCTCCTGGGTGTGTGCCGTGGCACGCTGCCTCTGTCCAGTGGGTGCTTGAAGCCGTCCTCTTCTTGAGCACACCATAGCCCTGGGAGATGCATGAGTCAACTTGAGCTGCCATAACAAATATTATAGACTGGGGGCCCAAAGAACAGAAGCCTATTTTCTCAAGTTCTGAAGGGTGTGAGTCCAAGATCAAGGCGTCAGCAGACGGGTTTCTTCAGAGGCCTCCCTCCTTGGCTTGCAGCTGGCTGCCTTCTCACTGCGTCCTCACGTGGTCTTTCTTCCAGATGTGTCTGTGTTCTAATCTCCTCTTATAAGAACGCCAGTCTCATTGGACTAGGGTCCACCCTAGTGACCTCATTTTAACCTAATCACCTCCTTTAAAGACCCTATCTCCAAATACAGTTACATTCTGGAGTGCTGAGGGTTAGGATGTCTACATATGAATCTGCAGGGGACATAATTTAGCCCCCAACAGTGGAATATATCACTTTTATTTTGCTGAGACTGAGGTCGTTTGTCAGGAGTGTTTCTGGTTTTCTTTCCCGTTCCTCAGGACGTTTTTACATGCCCAGTTTCTGTTTTTCTTTTTCTTTCTTGCACTGCTGGATCAGTTTCACATTTAATTCCATTCTTTTCCCTTTAATTAAGGGTTCTGTCCTATCAATTACTGAGCATCTCTCATCCTCCCCCACCCCCATTTACCAATGTGCTCAGGGGGACTCCATCATTTAAAGAGTTTCTTTCAAGCTTATTACCTCCCCTCAACTTTCTCCTTTCTTTTCAGCCTGTTTGAGATGTTCATGCCCTCTTCTCTATTTCCTTATCACCTGGTTTATTCTCTGTGCACTTACATTATTTTACATACATATTCAAAGGTCTTCCCTGGTGGCTCAGATTGGTAAAGAATCCGCCTGCAATGTGGGAGACCTGGGTTCAACCCCAGGTTTGGGAAGATCCTCTGAAGGAGGGCATGGCAACCCATTCCAGTATTCTTGCCTGGACAATCCCCGTGGACAGAGAAGCCTGGTGGGCCATAGGGTTGCAAAGAGTCAGACATGACTGAGCAGCTAATCACAGCACACACAGCATACAAAACACACAGGTTTGTTTTTAAGCATAAATGTGCTTATGCTGAACAGATTGTTTTCCAACTTGTTTGTTCACTTAAAATTGTCTTTCAGATCCTTTTACATCAGTGTACACAAATCTGTCATGCTTTGTTTGTGCTTATGCGTTGGAGGTAGGTAGGTACATCAGTATTCCTCTCTGGAAGAGCATTAAACATTGGGCCTCAGGGGCAGCTTGGTCGCTAAGCAGGGCCATCACCCCAGAATGGCTGCTTATTTGGGGGAAAGTCAAGGGAGGAAAGCTGACTGGCTGGGAGGAAGCCTGCTGGAAGTGCCTTGGTTTTAGATAAAGACCTACTTGCTATTAACTATAGCCACCATGCTGTGCACTTGATCCTCTAAACTTATAACTGAAAGATATGTTTGCTTTTTAAAAAATTAGCTAATAACTGTACTGTATACTTGAGATTTGCTAAAGTGAAAGTGGTACTAGCTCAGTTGTGTTCGACTCTTTGCCACTCCATGGACTGTAGCCCGTCCATGGAATTCTCCTGGCAAGAATACTGGAGTGGGTTGCCATTTTCTCCAGGGGATCTTCCCAACCCAGGGATCTAACTTGGGTCTCCAACACTGGGGGCAGATTCTTTACTATCTGAGTCACCAAATTTGTTAAACGTATATCTCAGACATTCTTACAGAAAAAAATGGTAACACTGTGAGGTGAATGATGTATTAATTTGACTGTGGGAATCATTTCATCATGTGAAACATTACCTACATATACTCAATCATCACACTGTACACTTAAATACAGTACAATTTTATTTGTCAATTATATCTCAATAAAGCTAAAAATTTTTTTTAAACAATTAAAAACCTATTTGTTATTGGCTGAACTGTGCACACCCTCCCAACTCTCGTACATATTTTGAAGGCTTAACTCCCCCGCACTTTAGAATGCGACCATATTAGGGTATAGAATCTTTTAAGAGGCAATTACATTAAAATGAGGTCATTAGGGTGGGTCCTAATCCAACATGACTGATACCTTTATAAGAAAGGGAAATCTGGACAGACATATACAAAGGGAGGACATGTGGAGAAGACTGCCATAGACAAGCCAAGAGAGGCATGTAGCCTTCCCTCAGGGCCCTTAGAAGGAACCAGCTCTGCCGACACCTTGATCTTGGACTTCCAGCCTCTAGAAGTGTGAAACAGGACATTTTTATTATATAAACCACTCAGTTAGTGGCACTTGTCACAGTGGTGCTAGCAAACTAAAACACTATCATAGTGGGTAGGTTCTTTTAGGTTGCAAGAAAAAGAGAGACTCAGGCTTAAAAAGCTTGAATGACAGTCAGTTCAGTCACTCAGTCGTGTCCGACTCTTTGCAACCCCATGAACTGCAGCACACCAGGCTTCCCTGTCCTTCACCAGCTCCCGGAGCCTGCTCAAACTCATGTCCATTTAGTCGGTGATGCCATCCAACCATCTCATCCTCTGTCGTCCCCTTCTCCTCCTGTCTTCAATCTTTCCCAGCATCAGGGTCTTTTCCAATGAGTCAGTTCTTCACATCAGATGGCCAAAGTATTGGAGTTTCAGCTTTAGCATCAGTCCTTCCAATGAATATTCAGGACTGATTTCCCTTGGGACTGACTGGTTGGATTTCCTTGCAGTCCAAGAGATTCTCAAGAGTCTTCTCCAACACCATAGTTCAAAAGCATCAATTCTTTGGTGCTCAGCTTTATTTATAGTCCAACTCTCACATCTGTACATGACTACTGGGAAAACCATAGCTTTGACTAGATGGACCTTTGTTGGCAAAGTAATGTCTCTGCTCTTTAATAAGCTATCTAGGTTGGTCATAGCTTTTCTTCCAAGGAGCAAGCGTCTTTTAATTTCATGGCTGCAGTCACCCTCTGCAGTGATTTTGGAGCGCCCCCTCCAAAAAAGTCTGTCACTGTTTCCCCATCTATTTGCATGAAGTGATGGGACCAGAGATGCCATGATCTTAGTTTTCTGAATGTTGAGTTTTAAGTCAGCTTTTTCACTCTTCTCTTTCACTTTCATCAAGAGGCTCTTTAGTTCTTCGCTTTCTGCCATGAGGGTGGTGTCATCTGCATATCTGAGGTTATTGATATTTCTCCCGGCAATCTTGATTCCAGCTTGTGCTTCATCCAGCCTGGCATGTTGCATGATGTACTCTGCATATAAGTTAAATAAGCTGAATGACAGGAATTCACTTAAAGGATGCAAGAACAGGTACGGAAACTGTCTCAACAGTCTCACAGTCGGGCCTCACAGGAGAGTGGGAATTACTCAGTAGCAGCTCTGATTATCCTCTCAGAAGCCAACTTCTGCTCTAGCTATAGCTGTTCTTCTTACTCGGTTTCTCCCTCTTCTATCTTTTCTTCTCCCATTCCTATTTCTATTACCTTTGCCTTCCCTGCTCTTTTACTGTCTCCTGTTTACAACCTAGAGGGGTGGGATGGGGTGGGAGTTTGGAGGGAAGTTCAAGAGGGAGGGGACATATGTATATCTATGGCTGATCCATGTTGATGTATGGCAGAAACCAACACAATATTGCAATTATCTTCAATTAAAATTTAAAAAAAAAACCTCCTGGAGAGTATCTAACTGGGAAACTTAGTACTCTATGATAGAAGCTTTCCCATAGACACATGGGTCTAAACAGACCTTGATCCTTGATCCAGTCAGTTGTGCCCAGGGTATCAGGATAGCAAGTCTCAGGGCATGGCAAATTTTGCTGGTGTACCAGGACAGAACTAACTTCTTTCTTTCTTTCTGGCTGTGGTGGCTCTTCACTGCAGGGCAAGGGTTTCTCTTTTTATGGTGAAAGGGCTTTAGAGCTTGAGGGCTCAGTAGTTGTGACACATGGACTTAATTGCTCTGCCGCATGTAGAATCTTAGTTTCCTGACCAGGGATCAGACCTGTGTCCCCTGCATTGAAAAGCAAATTCTTAAGCACTGGACCAGCAGAGAAGTCCTCAGAACTGATTTCGTCTGAAGAATGTTATGGATTTTGTAGGCACTGATAATGTAAAAAAATCTTTCCAGTTCTTCCACTCCAACACAGTCTTGGGAGGGTCTATTGGTTTGGTAGGGCTTCCATAACAAAATGCCACAGACTAGGTGGCTTAAACAATGGAAATTTATCTTCTCACAATTCTGGAGGCTGGAAATCTAAAATCAAGGTTCTGGCACAGTTGGTTTCCTCTGAGCCCTCTCTCCTTGGCTTGCAGATGGCTAAACTTTTGTTGCTTCTTTGTAGGGTCATCCTTTTGTGCACAAGCAGCCTTGGGGTCCTAACCTTTTTGTCTTATAAGTACACTAGTCATATTGGATTAGAGCCCATCCTAAGAGCCTCATTTTACCTTAATTACCTCTTAAAAAATCCTACCTCCAAATACAGTCACATTCTGAGATATTAGGGTCTAAGATTTCAATTATGAATGGAGGAGTGGGGAGGGTGGGCACAATTCTGCACGTAACAGAGGGTATGTCACCTTTGCGATTCTCTCACACGTTAAGAGGCCTTAGTCCTTTGGTGTATGTGTTGCTGCTCCTTCCTGTGTTTCCAACTTCTGTCATCTGACAAGGAAAAGGGGAATCAGATGGGTCCAGGAGACATGGACACAGACAGTGATGGAGAAAGACATAAGAGTTGGAAAGTGAGAAGTATGCATATTAAATAGGGCTGCTGAGATCTCCAATTAGCACTTAATCCTCAGTAGACTCTGTTGGCTATCAAAGGAGGACCTGGCACATGGGCCATGGGATTGGGTACCATTTTATCACGAGTCACTTTAAAGAGAGGACAAAGGTAGTCATGGCTGAAAGGACAAGAGGATGAGAAGTATCAATGCTTGTGGAAAGGTTTGGGATATGGTAAATGGGAAGAGGCTGGGAAGAGTGGCCAAAGGGCAAACACTGAGCTATGCGAGGTGAGTCTTTCCAAGGGTAGAACCAAAGACTCAGCTCACTGTGGAGAGATGCCCCAGAAGCCCGTCCTGGAAGTGTGCTAGGAATTATCGTTCCAGTGGGTGGTTAGGGACGAGCTCTCAGCTGCAGACATGGGAAAGAACAAAAGACTTACCGTAAATTGGCCCTAAACTTCCTTTGCCTTGGTCTTGCTCAGAGGTTTCTAATCTTCTCTCCCATCTTCATTTTCCACTAACTTCCCATTGTTACTCTATGATCCATCCAGACCTGACCATCTGATATGGCCTAAAATATTCCTGTGATTTCCTATCTGTGTGCCTTCTTTATGACAGCTCTTTCACATACAATTTATTTTCCTGATAACTGCCTCTAAATCCCTTCTTGATACCAGTTGAGCCCTGCAACTGGGCAGGCTGTCTCCCCTCGCTGAACTCTGCCAGTACTCTGACACTTTGCTTTGTGTCTCTGTTTGTATTTTGTCCTGCATGGTAGACTGTCTGGAAAAGAAGACTGTTGTTTGTGATCTTGTGTTTCTAGTTTCACCCACCATAGTGTTCTACATATAGTAGAATGAAGTAGATCTTTGTTGAGTTAAACTGAAGTAGAAAAAACATTGCCTTATGTTATTTTCTCTAGGTCATTCGTGATAAAGAGTTCCATGACAGTCTCTTCTAGTTAATAAAATATTTTTTGGCTACCATACTTTGATGCTTAACTCCTGGCCTTGGAAGTTTAGATTGATGTAAATCTCTTTGCTTTAAATGCCTAAGCTTGCACATTTACCAAAATGAGCTCATAGCTTCATCTAAGCCTGCTTACCCAAGGAGATTTACATTTTTTCCCCTGAACATTTACAAACATATTAGAACAGTTTTTAAGCAGAGCTATGTGTGGTTTCCTCTTATCTTCCTAGCAGTATTTGCATATTAAAGAAGAACTTGGAGGAAAGTAGTGACAATCGAAAAAGGAATCAGTGGACTTTCATGTTGGGGGTGGGGTCTGAGAGAGGGGCTTCTCTAAAACAACTCAAACTTTACCATCTAGGTAGCCTTCCACTTCTCCTGATTTGTAACCAATATGACAGCTTCCTCCTACCACATTGCTTTTGCAAGGATTTCTACTCAACAGTCACACCAAGTAACAGCCACAAACTCAGAAAACCAAACAAGACCAAACAGAAGTTAATAAAAGGAAACAATACTGACAGCATTGATGAGATGTATTTAATGACATTCAAGGTTTGGTTACTGGCCTCATGATAAATAAGCATAAGTGAATCCTCTATTCCTTAAAACCAAAAGTAATCTGTATTATCACCTAGTCAAATGAAGTCTTTTCTGGGGTCAGCTTGGAAAAAAGATGGATTGGAGTAAGAGAAACTCCCTTTCCTACAAGAGCAGAGAGCCAGTCACTGCTTGGCCTACATCTTCATAATCACTGAAGCTGGGTCTGCAAAAGAATCTTACAGTGCAGAGGAGGGGCGGGGGGCAAATGGGCCATGGGCCTGAGGTTCTTTCTGCTTTTGAGGTTCACCTTCTCTTGGGGCCTCTCTTTGGCTACCACTCCCAGTGTCCACCGAACTGAGTTTTGGAGAGCTCTGCTTCCTCTTCAACACATGGCTGAGCTGGGCTGAAACCTTTAGACAAGTATTCACTAGAAACTAGGGTAAGTAAAGGGCTTCCCTGATAGCTTAGACAGTGAAGAATCCACCTGCAATGCAGGAGACCTGGGTTCCATCCCTGGATTGGGAAGATCCCCTGGAAAAGGGGATGGCTACCCACTCCAGCATTCTTGCCTGCAAAAAAATCCCATAGACAGAGGAACCTGGCGGGCTACAGTCCATGGGGTGGCAAAGAGTCAGATGCAACTGGCAACTAACACTTTCACTTTCTTTTAAGGGTAAGTAAAAGGGAAATTTAAAAACTACCAGGAATCTGTCTGGTAAGATATAATTTAGGCATTTTTAGCTGCCTCACTTCTTAGTTTCTGGCCTGTGTGGATGCCATCCTAGCATCTGTCACCTAGGTGACTGCGAACATCCATTAATTTCCTTCAAGTTGGAACCAGGCTCCTAAGAGGTGAGAAGTCCTTTCTGCCTGCTGAGATCCACCTCATCAGATCTGGTGTCCTGTATGAAGATCCACATTTACTCTCATAACTGACCCCAAAATCACTTCTCCTTTCTAAAGTGTCCACCGCTACCTCAAGTCTTATCCTGCTTGCCACTTCTTAGAGGACTGACTGGTTGTCAAGTCCCGTCTGACTTCCTTACCTCATTCCTTCTGAAGCAGGGAAGATGGGGAGTGGGGACAGGTTCATCACACCCTTGCTCTATGGAGACCCTAAAGCCAGGACGACCAGGTGCTATGCAGAAATGCTCCTATGAAGCATTTCAGGAAACGTAGCTGCACGCATGCTCAGATGCTTAGTCACGTGCCTCTCTTTGTGACCCTGTGGGCTGTGGTCCACCACCACCAGGGAAACATAACCAGTTAGGGACGGCGCAGTGGTGGAAGCTGGCACTTTCCAAACCTGTGTAGGAAGAGGGAGTAAGGGGGTTCACTCATCCTTCATGACCCACCATTCCCATGCTGAATCTCTTTCGTCAGGAAGTCCTTATTGTCAAGTCTAACCCCATCTCTTTTCTCCGCTGCAGAGCCCTGTGATGGAAAGTTTGGTGCATCCTTAGTTTCCCGTCCCTGTTGTTTTTGTATGTATGGCGGTGTTCGCATCCCCTTCTGATAACCCTGGGTGGAAATGTCTGAGGGGAAAGCCATCTGACTGAGGTCGCTCCGGCCACCGACTCTAGATCAGTCGGTAAGCCTCTCTCTACAGTGCTGAGCTGCTGCTTGTGTGCCGTATGTCAAGGCAGGGAGGTCTCGGGGTCTCTTCCCTCCTGTGAATGGCCTTGAACACCTCCCTCCTCTGAGAGCCCAGTGACAAACATCTGTGCCTAGGCACATCCAGCTTTTCCCTCTCAGCCACTCTGTCCCATTCACCCGAGGCCTCTCCAACTGAAGTCCCAGTCCTGCCAGCTGGAGCTATGAGTGGTTCTGCTGGGAGCTCAGCGGACAGGACACAATGGATGTTCCCCATAACTGAAGAGAGAAAGATGCCAGAAGCAAATTCTGGCAATAAACCCTTCCATGTGTCTCTGCGTGAAGACTGCGTCTGCTGAGCTTGCGTGTCTCCCGCTTCACCTGGGACCTCGGCCTGTAACTCCAGGGACACAGGCCCACCTCTGCGTTGTGACTCTCCTGTCTTCTGCCACCAGCAAGAACGCAAGCTTATCATCCGCTGTCGGTCTGCTCATCTGCTCATCCTGCTCTGCCTAAGCTGCGGTTGCCCGGATTCTCGATTTCACAGTCTGCTCCTTGCCTCTTTCCTAGGACCCTCCGTGTGCACCTGGTGACTCAGCTCTTCAGCTGCAGGAAGTGATCTCTGCTCAGGCAATTCAGGTGGGAGGGATTTATGGGAGGATGGAAAAGCGGAAATAAAGGTTAGAATCTTGTTTTATTTAGCCTTTTGTTAAAACAGGTTGGGACTTCCCAGGCAGTCCAGTGGTTGAGACTCTGCACTTCCACTGCAGGGGGTTCTGGTTCAATCCCTGGTTTGGGAACTAACATCCCATATGCCTCGCAGCTATAAATAAATAAAATAAATCATTTAAAAATGTGAATGTGATAAAAGCATTAGAAAATGTTTATAAAGAACAAAGAAGCACATTGTGAAAACTGTTTTCTCCCAACCCTAGTCCACGAGTTACCCAGTCTACCCCCTGTATTCTAAAGATCTTATATGCATACACAAACTTATAGATGTGGGAATATGTACATGTGTATCTTTTTATGTCTATATCTATACAAGCAGAGATACATGGTACACAAGGGTCCACATATTGTTTTTAATTTTCTTTCACTAAGACTTTATATTGGGGCTCATTCCATTTGGTATTTATGGACCTACCTCTTTCTCATGGCTACATTATATTTCACTATACGGCTGGGCCATAACTGTTTAACTGGGGTTCCCATTAATAAACCATTTAGTTGTTTTTCACTCTTCTGCTGTGTTACATACACACACGTGTGTGTGTGTGTGTCTATATATATTTAGTTTTCTAGATTCTACCTCCTTAACATAACTCTGCCTCCTAGCAGCCAAGGAGGGAGACTCCAGGCTTTACTGGTATGAAGTGACCCTTGAGGGTGGTGGGGTCCAGAAACAGAGTCCTCAGCTGGAGATCAGGGTGTGGCATAAATGGGGGAGGGGAGATACTTCTTAGAAGCCTGGGCAGTGGGCAGTGGGCAGTGGGGCCCCTGGGAGTGTTGTGGGGGGGAGCCCCTGAGGGAGGAGGCTGGCTGGTCAAGCTGCCCTTCCCAGCTGTGTGTTCCCCAGCTCCCGTGTCCCGTCCTCTGCTCACCCTGAGACCCACCAGCCTAGTTGCGGGGGACAAGGTGGAGCTCCTCTGTGAGGCCCAGAGGGGCTCCCCTCCAATCCTGTACTCATTCCACCTCAATGGGGACGTCCTGTGGGACCACGTGGCTCCCCATGGGGGACCCGCCTCCTGCCTCTTCCTGGTGATGTCAGAGCAGGATGCTGGGAACTACTTCTGCGAGGCCGGGAACAGTGTCTCCAGAGAGACAAGCAAGTCTGATACACTCTTGTGGATGGTAGGGCTCATCCCCCAGCTGGTCTCTGAGCCCCAACAAGCTGACTAGGGTCAGACTTCACTCCTCTGTGTTCCTCTCCCCATGCCCCATGCTGGGCCTAGAGGAGGAGGGAGATGCGTAGAAGGAGAACCTCAGGTCACATGAAAATAAGCAGTGAGATGGGCCCTCTTTTTACAGTCACAGATGTTGTGGACTCTCTAGAGAACCATTTTCCTGGGATCTCACCAAATCTGAGCCATTTGGATTTTGGCGTGAGACATAGATAACTTGTCTCCTGTGGATAGGCCATAGGGTGTGTGTTATAGACTGGATGTTTGTGTAACCCTCAAATCCATAGGTTGAAGGCTTAACCCCTGATATGGTGATATTTGGGAGATGTGGCTTTTGGAAGGTAATTAGGGTTGGAGAGATCACGGGGGTGGGGCCCTCATGATGTGATTAGTGACTTTCTAAGAAGAGACACCAGGAAGCCTTCTCCCTCCCCCTCTCTCCCATCCTCCTCCTCTTCCCCTCCCTCGCCATCTCCCTCCCTTCCTCCCTCTTTCTCCCTAGACTTGCAGAAAGAAAATGTGAAGATACACCGAGATGGCAGCCACCGACAAGTCAAGAGAAGAGGCCTCAGCGTGAAACCTACCTTGCTGGCCTCCTGATCTTGGACTTCTGGCCCGTAGAACTGTAAGAAATTACATTTCTGATCTTTAAGCCTCCCAGTCTGCGGCATTTTGTTATGGGAGCCCGAGCTGTCCAAGACCGTGTATGTTAGAGAGAGAGCAGAGGGTGGAGAGTTCAACTGACGCACACACAGGGATGTGACAGGAGAGGAAGGAGCTGGAGTCCCAGGTGCAGACGGGCTCCAGAGACCCACGGGGAGCCCCACAACCTCAGCCTGGCCCCCATTTCTCCCCAGGACTGGCTGCACTGCCTTCTCCCCTTGTTGCTGGGGTGGACAGTCACATGGTCTGCGTGTCTCCCTGCAAAGGGGACCCTGCGGCCATATGGCCTGGATGTATTTCGGGAAACACAGGTCTCCTCTTCCTGGGACTCCCCAGAGTAGCAGGGGAGAGATGGCAGCTGCTTTGCCCAGGTGCTGCCTGGAGGCTGGTGAGAGCGGCTTTGAGACCCTGGACTCTCGATGCCAACCATGACCTTGATTCGGTATCCTTCTCAAACAGTTCTGCAAAGCTGCCAGAACCCCTACCTCTTACTGCATATGTGCTCATCTTAGCCTGCTCTGCCTGGAGAAGATGGCACCAGTCTGAACCCATCTCCATCTCATCAGCATTCCCTTGCCTTCCCTGGCCTCAGAGGGCACTGTCTCTCTTCCCCTCACTCAGGGTAGAGCAGCAACCCTGGCTCCCTCTTGCAGTCCTGGGTACCATGAGGAGCATGACCAGCCCATGGAAGGGCTCAGGCTGTGGGCTCCAGTCCCTGCTGGGGACCCTCACCTTGATTTGTTCCTGTGGTGTTATTGTCTGTAGGGGACTGTACTCAGGAGTCTGGTCATGTTTGGACCGATGCAATTTGATTGGTTGATTCATTCCTTCTTTCCTTACTGGAAAAATGAATTTAACATACTGTCATGAAGAATTAACTTTCCCAAAAAGATGTCTGGCTTTTGTTATTGGCTATTGGGAAACAATCTTTGGACCTTTAGAATATCAGGTCTGATAAGCATGTCTTTGTGTGCATGGGGACCTTGGCCATCAGACTGTGGCCACCAGTGTGATCTATGATGACGGCTTTGGGCCATGCAGTATCATTTCTCTCCCCTAACTTTTGGAAGGACTAGAAACTAAAAGTCAGCCATGAGGGCCGTATGTCATCAAGCCACCACAAAGGCACCAAGGTCTGAGTAAGCTTCTCTGTGAGTAATGTCACGTGCTGATGCCAAGAGCATAACACTGTCCTAGGATTCCACAGGGACAGGACATGTTTGGTTCTTTTCCTGGGCCCCTGCACATCCTCGCTAGGCTGATTTTAACCTATGAGTATAAAATCTCTCAGTGTGTTCTGTGAGTCCCTTTAACAAATCATTGAAATTGAGAGTGCTTTGAACCTCTGAAATTTGCAATTGGTATGAGAAGGGAGGATGGTCTTGGTCTTGTGTTCCCTCTAACTGTATGCTTGACTAAACTCTCACACAAGTTTTACAAAATGCATTCAACATGGCAAGATGAGACATTAATCAGTTAAGAAAATGAGATTAGCAGAAAGCAGGGTAGGAAGATAAGCTGGTGCCAACCACAAAGATGGTATCCAAATTGCATGCTTCATGTTCTATACTGGCCATGAGAGGCCACCCAAGTGGTTCTCTACTCTCCCGGGAGCAACTCCAAGCGGGCAGTGAGGTCAGCTCTACGGTTACATGACCATTCAGGGAAACAGCTGTGGGCCCTGCCATTCCCGACACTGGGAGACATTTTTCTCAAGATGACACAGTGTGCTAACAGTGAACAGTATCTTTAGCAGCAGATAGCCCCATGAACCAGGGCTTCCCCAGTGGCTCAGCGGTAAAGAATCTGCCTGCAATGCAGACTTGGGTTTGATCCCTGGGCGGGGAAGATCCCCTAGAGTAGGAAAGGGCAATCTACTTCAGTATTCTTGGCCTGGGAAATCTCATGGACAAAGGAGCCTGGATGGCTACAGTCCACAGCGTTGCAAAAGAGTCAGACACAACTGAGCAGCTAAACAACAAGCCCCGTTTGCCATAGCCCCATCGAAT
This sequence comes from Dama dama, assembly GCF_033118175.1. Classification (NCBI taxonomy): domain Eukaryota; kingdom Metazoa; phylum Chordata; class Mammalia; order Artiodactyla; family Cervidae; genus Dama; species Dama dama. The sequence continues at coordinate 11,355,007 of NC_083700.1, forward strand.
ATTCCTCCTTTATAACAAATGTCCACACAGGCTACTGGCACTGCAGTGGGTCCATACATAATGTGGCTTGGGGTTCAGTTTTCTGATCATCCCACTCAACTGGGGTTAGTAATTCTCAGTGGGGGCATCCCTTTAGCCCAACTTTGAGGACCTCTGTCAAAGCAAATCATGCTGATTTATAGGAGCATATGGTATCCTTTTGTGTTTTCAAGGCTCCAAGTTGGGTGATAAACACTACTTTAAAGGATTTTGAGTAGCAGACACTTTTTTTTTTTTTTTTTTAAAAGGAGAGTCTTTTTTTTCCCCCCACAGAATAACTTTTCATAAGTCCAGTAGGTAAGTAAGTAGGTGAAATTCCAACCATTCTATTTGAAATGTGTTAGAAGTTCTGAGGGCTTCCCTGGTGGCTCAGATGGTAAAGAATCTGCCTGTGATGCAGGAGACTGGGGTCCAATCCCTGGTTCAGGAAGATACCCTGGAGAAGGGAATGGCTATTCCACCTGCTCCCTCTGTCCCATTTCTTCACCCACCTGCCACCCCTGAGCAGAGAACTCCATAGAACCCTCAGGGCTCCAAGGAGTTGCCTTGGGGTTTAAACTGAGAGAGGCTGCATCCTCCAACTTCCACCAGAGTAGTGCACCTTTACCTGTTTCATGTATTGGGTTTCTCGGAATATTTCCTCTGAGGAAGGGGTTGTGTGGATATTTCTAAAGCTCACAAACCACTGTTCTAAAGGAAGGGCTGGATTGCACAGCTGTTAGGGAACACTTCATCAGATGAGCTTTAGAAAAGCAAAGAGTTAGGGACAGTTCTCCTGGTCACTGCCCTGGGAGCCACAGTCTGGCTCCCCCAGTGTCAGAACTGTCAATCCAGGCCAATTCTCCTCCCACTGATTCTTCCCCAATCGCAGAGCGGCTACTAGTAGTGCCGACTCCTAATTCTCTAGTTCCCCTTCTCTGTCACTATTTCCTCTTCTCGCAGATTGAGGGGATCCCCGAGGCCTTCCCCAACTCCTTAGCCATTTCCACAGATTGGGAGAAAATGTCTCCATTCTTGGTGTTCTGTCACCAGGCTGCTTTCCCCTGAGAGGCAGGAAACTCTCAGATCCCAGAGATGCTGCGGCACAATCCCGTGGCTGAAATTCAAGCCACCTTCAGTGCTGTGAGGCCAAGACTTCAGACAGCCCCTCTCTCCCCTGGGAAGAAAGATTGAACCCTGACAGCAGATTTGACTGTGGGGTGTCAAGAAACAGTTATAAGAGATAAACTCTTTGAGGGAATTTGATAGAGAAAGGGAGGTTTTCCTGTTGAAAGTATTTTATATCCAATAGAGGAAGACCTGCAGCCTTCATCAGGAAAAACATCTTGGGCTTTCCTGGTGGTGTAGTGGTTAAGAATCTGCCTGTCAATGCAGGGGACATGGGTTTGATCCCAGGTCAGGGAAGATTCCACATGCCAATGGGCAACGAAGCCTGTGTGCCACAACTACTGAAGTTCAAGTGCCCGAGAGCCCGTGCTCTGCAACAAGAGAAGCCGCCACAATGAGCAGCCCCCACTGGCCACAACTAGAGAAAGCCCAAGCCACAGCACAGGAAGACCCTGCACGGCCAAAAATAAATACATAAAAATTGAAAACGTGAAAGCATCTAATGTGTATGGAGTGGGAGGTGGTGTTGGTAGCCGCGGAAAAGGAGAAAATGAGACTGCTTTCTGAGTTTCAAAAGTGTTGTCACCAAGTCACCACTTAGGGAATCAGAGATGAGATGTGCAAATTATTCCAAGGAAACAAATGATCAAATGAAAGTGTTTACCTTCTTGGTAAAATGAGATGCATTTTTCCAAGAAAAATGTGGTGTGGAGGACCATTTGCGGTGTGGAGGACTCTTCTTGTGATCCACTGCAAGGAGAGTCATGAAAGTAAACCCTGACAGGGCCACCTGAGTTTTGTTTAGAAAATACCAGCTGGACAGCAATGGAGGAGGAGCTCACTACAGAGATGGATGCAACAGCTGTCACCAAACATTTTATTTTTAGGTCTTAAAAAACTTTTTATTTTGAGGTTTCCTTTTAGACTTATAGATTTACAGAGTGCCTAGATGGCTTTCATCCAGCTTCCACTAACTAACCTTAGTCCTTCACATGAGTGATGGACATTTGTCACCAAATTCTTGCATCATGGCTCATCTCCTATATTCTTTTCTTCTTGTTGTGTTCTTTAAAAAAATTAATTGATTAATTAATTTGGCTATTCTGGATCTTAGTTGTGGCACACAGCATCTTTCATTGTGGCATGTGAGATCTAGTTCCCTGACTCAGGGATCAAACCTGGGCCCCCTGCACTAGGAGCACCAGGGAGATCCCTCATCTCTTATCTTCGGACACCTTGCTCCCCGGGGCTGCCTCCTGCTCACAGCTCCTCAGACTGACCTTGTCCAGGGAGGAAATGGCAGGGTAGTGCAACTGAAACTGATCTATTTGATCAGAACACCTTCAATGAAGTGTATTTCTTGCCTTCCCCCACCCCTGGGGACTCCTTCTGTGTTGCTTCATCCTGTTTTGCTTTCCCTTGCAGTACTTTATCACTTGACGTTGTTGTGTATTTGTGTGTCATGCACTGCCTACCTCCCTGCAACCCACCCGGAACTAGGATGTAAACTCCACATTTCCTGCTCACTGCTGTGGTCTACATCTAGTGCCTGGTACTTTGTTGGAACTTCCTAAATATTTGTAGGATGAGTGGCTGATTTTATATATCAGTTGATGACTGCTCTGATAAGATGAGGCAGCCTCCCAGATTCTGAGCATCCCTGAGACATTGATGAACTAGAGTTTGGAGCCTGTGGTCTGCGGAGCCGGAGCCCGATCAGTGCTGAATTTGCTGAGAAAAGTATCACTCATTCTGTGCAGAGCTGCCTGGGCGTCCAGCTGGCATCCCTCAGGCCACCCCCCTCTGTTCCCCTCGGGCTGTCTTTGAGCGCCTCCAGTCTCAAATACAAGTTAACAGTAACAAATGAATACAAATACAAATTAATAATGACACCAGCAATACTAACATTCGCTGAGGGTTTTCTGTGTTGGGACATCCACAGACAGAGTTCAGTTACATCCAAAATTAGTTTCGTCAGGTAAAGTCCTGCTCCCAAAGCTCCAGGAGACCTGGGTTTCAGCCTCAACCACGTGGCCTCGAAGAAGTTCCTCCACCACTCGTTCTGTTTTGTTTTTTAAACAAGAGGTTGGACAAGATTAGTAGATTGTGAACTTTTTTCTTTCCTGTTTTCAGGCAAGTTCTGCATCAGCACACCCACGTGTCAAGGAGTAAATGTGGGTGGAGGTCTTGGGTTGAAGCTCCGGCCTGGGCCTGCTTCCCTTTTTAGTCCTGGACACAGGGCTTCTCAATTCCCAGGGAGACTTCCGGGAGGACAGGTCCCAAGCCCCCAGAGTTGTCTCATGTTCTAGGCAGCCCAGCTCCAGAGGGCAGCGTTTTATGGCTCTACTCAGGGGGAAAGAAACCTTTTGTGATGGGAGACAAAGGCAGCTCTGGCTGGGGACCTTCCTCTCTGCTCCAGTGAAACAGAAGAGCAGGCAGCGTGGGGCATTCTCAGACTGTAGCGCACAGCGGAATCCCCTGAGGACCTGCAAGAGCAGGTGGATTTGCAGCCATCACTCCCTCCGGACCCAATCCTGAATCCCTGGATCTGGAGTGGGGGCCCAAGGTATCCGCATTGTAAACAGCCCTCTGCATGATTCTGATGCAGAAGATACAAAACTTACACATTGAGAATGATAAGCATGAGGGGAAGCAGCACATATGGCAGGGAGTCGAATTTAAGAAAGGCGGACAGCTGGTACTGAAAAGGCAAGTTGAGGGAAGGGTGTGTGTATGTAGGAACCACTCAGGGAACTTGGATGTTCAAGGGACACAGCCCAGCATGCTGCGTCTCTCTGTACAGAACGAGCAGGCAGGTGGCATGGAAAACGCTGAGCTGGGCTGAACCTGCCAGCAGCAATGCCCTCTGTATCCTCAGACCAGGGGCTGATTTGTGCTGCTGGGGAAATCTCAAACCAACCTAGTCACGTGTCTTATGTTAGAAACGTCCTCTGTATCATTCTCTTCAATAGACACGACCCTGGCCCAGTACGAAGGGGCTGCAGTTCTTCACGATTCCCAAGTCCACCTTCTCAACACTTAACCTCTAGTTACAACCACAACGCGCATTCTTTGAGCTCTTGCTGTGTGCCAGTCTGTGCTAAGGGCTTTCCAGGCATCATCTCACCTCATTTTCACAACTGCCCCACAAAGCAGATGTTGTGTGGATCCCATTCTGCAGATGCAGTTTCCAACACAAGCAGCTTGGTTCCAGATGTGTTGTCATTTCCCCCTGCCCACCCCACTACCTTCCCCCAGATCTTTAGGGAAACTTGGTGACCAGAAAGGCTAAGGGTGGCCTTGGGCTCTTAAAAGGTTAGCTATTTCACTATGATTCTTTTTTTAAGGTTTTGCTCCTGTTTTAGAGTAATCATATAATTTACCCTACAAACCAGGATACTTTCTAAGAGTGAAAAGGGACATAATTAATAATTAGCCCAGGACTGCAGACTTAAACTTGGGTTGTCCCAGGAAAGCTGGACACAGAGTCACTGCATCTGTTTCAAACTTTGTCCTGCCCTTGACACATACACTTCAGCCTTCAGTATCAGCAGGTAACTTTGCCTCTGTACCTTTGCCTTGGTGCTTGCCAAGGGCTTTTACCTCTGAACCCTGAGCTGCTGCAGCTGCTGGACTTTGACACTCCCTGAAGGGAGTTCACGTGGGGAATGAGGCACTCAGTGCTCCAGGGAAACTGGTGGAACAGGCCTTTAGATAGATATTTTCAGGAACTGATTTCATGATCCCAATCCTTGCATCTCCTCATAGGTAGAAAATCACTAAATCCCTTCATGATGACATCAGCTCCTCCTGACTAGCAGAAAACGTTTTGTAAAATGAGTGCTTGATTGCATTGAACTCCCCCTTCACCAAAATCTTGTATGTTGACCTTCCCCCACTACCTCTTTGGAGAGCTTCTCAGAGCTCTCTGAGGTGCTGTTTCCCGGGCTACAGCCCTCAGGCGTGCGTGCTAAGTCGCTTCAGTTGTGCGACTCTTTTCCACCCTATGGACTGTGAGCCGCTAGGCTCCTCTGTCCATGGGATTCTCCAGGCAAGGATACTGGAGTGGGTTGCTGTGCCCTCCTCCAGGGGATCTTTCCCACCCAGGGATTGAACCTGCTTCTCATGTCTCCTGCTTTGGCAGGCACGCTCTTTACTACTGGTACCACCTGGGAAGCCCTCAGCCCTCATTTTGCCCCAAGAAAAACTTAACTCTCAGCTCTCACGTGGTGCATCTTTTTCAGTTGACACCTTCACTTTACAGAGAAAACGGAAACCGCCAGACAGGACTCCCCTTCACTTCTTGCCATAGACAAACCTACCTGCGTCTCTGGTCCTCTTTTCTTAGTATAAAGAAGGACCATTCTGCAGTCTAAGGCTGGTTCTTTCCTCTGGGTTCCCTGTCATATTCTGGGGTCAGTGGGGCAGCCCAGCTCCAGTGACCATCTCCTTTCTTTTCTGTAACTCCACTCCCCACTTTCTTCTCTTCTCAGCATTTAAGTATGTTCATATATCTCCCATTTAAAAAAAAAGTCAATAGCATAAACAACAAGGTCCTACTGTACCACACAGGAAGCATTCAATACCCTGTGGTAAACCATCATGGAAAAGAATATGAAAAAGAATGCATGTGTAGGTATAACTGAATCACTTCGCTATACAGCAGAAAATAACACAACACTGTAAGTCAATGCTAGCAATCAAGTTTTCCCTCTACCCTCTTTTCCCTTCCCCTCTACCCTTTATTTCTCCTACCTGTCAAAGTAAGCTTCTTGAGAGAGTGTGATTTCTAAGCTCTTGAGCAGGTCTGTGAAGCTCTAAGTGAGCTGTCTCCAGGGTGCCTCCGTGGCCCCCCCTCTGCCCTTCGCCCCCTCACCCTTGCCCCGACCTGGTCAGGGTGCTCTGCTCCGCTCTCTCCCACCCCAGAGATCCTGCCCAGGCTGGTCCCGCAAAAGGGACACTCTTTTCTCTTCTGGGTCACAGTGGCTCCTCTGGCTGCCCTCCAACAGTTTTCGGACTGTTGTGGTTCTCTCCAGCCACCTTCAAATGAATAATCTTTTAACCCTGACATTTAAAACCATCGCTGACTCAATGGACATGAGTCTGAGCAAACTCGGGGAGACAGTGAAGGACAGGGAAGCCTGGTGTGCTGCAGTTCATGGGATCGCAAAGACTCAGACATGACTTAGTGACTGAACAGCCACAGCAACAAATTTTAAAAGGTAAATATTGTATCAAGCACACAGGCAGCTCCCTTGATGGAACAGAAGACACACGTAGGTCTCAATGTGCTTTGCTGTGAGAGGAATTTATCTGCTAATGGCTCTGCTGTGTGGGTCCTAGTCTTTCCAGATCTGATGAGAAGCTAAGAGAAAGCCTGATCAAAGGTTTGACCCTTTATTATCCCCCCATCCTTTCATCAGAGCAGGACCAGCTTTTCACCAGTCCATGCTTTCCCAAGGCTGTTACATCAAGAGAATTGGGATAGGAGGCTTATTTCTCATTAACTTATTTCCTCTAAAGACCCAGGCAGAGGAGACAGGGCATTTAAGTTTGACTGCCTCAACTACTTTATCATATATAATTGTATAACAACCGAGGTTCAACCAAAATGGGACCTTTGGCAAGAACTTGGGTGGAGGTAGTCTTTCTGGGAGACCATCCAGGAAGCCAATATGAAAGAATGAGGAACATGAGATGGGGAAGGGAGAAAAGCCCACAAAAGTTGTGTTCGTGGTTGGTTATTGCTGTGGGCTGAAAAACCCTGAAAGAACAAGCCTCAGGATTATCCAATGGAAGGACAGGGAGGCTGGGGCATTTATCCATCAGCTCAGTGTTCCACTGAGTCCAGAGGTTACCTCTGGGGTCTGTGCATGCCCCTGCACTTTTTGGCCACATTGCACCTGGGCTAATGCAATTCCACTGCAGAGAAAACCCTGAAACAGAAAAGCAAAGGCGAAAACTTCAGGGTGGAGGGCACAGTCCTGGAACTGTCCACCACTGTGCTGCAGAAATCAGCTGGGTCAAAGACTGAGATAGGGGGTCCTCTGTGTTAGCTGGAACTCTCCCTGCCGTGGTTCACTGAGGTGTCCCTGGGACAGGAAAGGAGACATGAAAGGCAACATGGGGGGACCTCCCTCTGAAATTTACAACCAGGATGAAGGAGAACCTGGGTCACTGCTCTCGGAAACTCCCTCATCCATGGAGTGAGGAGCTCAGAAAGAGGTTTCCTTTTTTTCTATTTTATTATTATTATTGGCTGCACCACATGGCTGGTGGGATCTTAGATCCCCAACCAGGGATGGAACCTCTGCCCTCAGCGATGGAAGTGCAGAGTCCTCATTACTGGACCGCCAGGGAGTGCCAGAAAGAGATTTCTTTAGAAATAACTTTTCATTGTCATTCTGCATCTCATGGGCTTCTCAGACGGCTCAGTAGTAAAGAATCTGTCCACCAATGTAGGAGCTGCAGGAGACGCAGGTTTGATCCCTGGGTGGGAAAGATCCTCTGGAGGAGGAAATGGCAATTCACTCCAGTATTCTTGCTGGGATAATCCCATGGACAGAGCAACCTGGTGACTTACAGTCAGTGGGTTGCAAAGAGTCAGACACGACTGAATGAGTGAGCATGCACACACCCCACCTTATCCCCCAAAGGATAGACAATGCTATGTCTGACCACCAGCCAGAGGAGGGGTCTTCAGGGAAAGGACACCGAGAACTTTGATGTGCATGCCTGCAGGTGAAGAATTAAACCAGCTGTGGAGTGAGATGGGACTCCCATGAGGCAGCCAGGAGGGTGTGCTGTGCTATAGATCTCAGAATCTGTCAAGGCTAGGAATGTTTTGGTGGGCAACTGAGGACCACCGATGAGACACAGCCTACTGCTTGGTTGGCCTGAATGCCATACAATGGGGACAGCTGAAGGGGCGACGGGTGGAGATGAGATGTACAGCCAGATGTCCAGGGGCTGAGGAAAGACTTTCAAAGGATGACTCAGAATAGAGACGCATCCTTCCTGGGTCAAGAATAGAGAGAAGGAACCAGCAGAAACATGTAAAAACCCACAAAACTGCTCCTCAATGGAGTCCTTCTTAACCATCTGCCAGACCCACAGAGCACAAAGACGCCCAGCCAGATGAGAACGATTCCACCGCCTCCCCTCCCTGCCCGCCCTCCTGGAGATGGGGAACATGAATTGGGGGGGCAAGTTGAGGAGAGCAGAGGGAGGGGGAAGCTGAGCAGAGCAGGCTTCTCCCACTCTCCTGTGTAAGCTTTCAGCCTGAAACAGACATAAGCCAGGGCAAGCGGAGGCTGCTCAATTCTATGTAAGTTTGGAATTTTGTATATTACATGGGAAAGAAGTTCTCATTTCTGAACTGAGAGCAGAAAACCAAAGCCAAGGTTCTCATCGGTCACAGGGGAAGATCACCCCACTGAATAAGATTGAAGAGGAGTGAGAGATGGAGATGGAGCTGCATTTGGGTTGCAATCCATGAGCCAGAATGAAAAATCAGACTTCTGGAGCACTTGAAAATCATGTTTGGAGAAGGGCTTTCTCCACACTGAACTTGGAGGGCTTAGTGAGGGTGGGCTGGGGGTGGGAGGACGTGATGGAAATTATTTCTGTCTGCTCAATAAGTATAATGTACCGTTTATGGAGACAGGTTTAATCAGTCTGCCCATAGTTACCTTTTGTCTGATCAGCATATTCACTGTAGTGGCCATGAAGGTGCCCCTGAATCTCCTTTGAAGAGAGAACTCGTCTTCAGCTTCGAGGGGTGCAGTTAGCTGGCAGCCTCCAGCTGCAGCCCCTGTGGGACCCACGAGAGACCCATGCCCTTCCTGGGCAGCCCCAGCCAAAGGCTGTGCACAGTGAGGGTGCGGGAGCCCCACTCCAGGGCTCTCTGCTCAGCATCATGGTCCCAGGCCCTCCTTGCTCATTTCTGCTTCCTTCCACTTTTATCTTTTATGTTACCCTCACCCTCCCTCGCCCACACAGATTAAACCTCTTTCACTCCTAACTCCATCATCTGCTTCTCAGAGAACCTAACTCATATGCTCATCTTTCCAACTGAATTTTTTTCTTCTTTGCTTTAATACTATTTTTAAATGAGATTATGTTAAAAAAGTTTTCATACTCAGACTGAGACCTGATTTACCTTTTCAAAAAACCCCAACTCCCAAGATTTGATTATTATATAAATTGAACTTTAAGAACTGTCTACTTCATTCTTGTCTTCCCTTAGCAGATCTTACTCATCCTTGAGGTCTTAGCTTAAATATCATTTCTCCTCGAAAGCTTTTCCCCAACCCTCCTGACTTCAGCTTTGGTAAATCTCTTTGTCACAGGTTCCCCCAGTTACCCTTTGGTAAGACTCATCAAACTTGCGGTTACTTGGCTGTGGTCAGTTGTTGGCCTCTGCTATCCATAAAGCCATGATCTAAAATTCTTGGTCACTGCTAATCACGTAGGACTGTGCCTGGGCCATAGAAGCTACTCAGTAAACACCTAGCTGAGTGTCAAATCTGATAATCTAAGGTATGGGGTGTTGGCACATATCTGCCTCTACTGTGCCCTTCATCTGGAGGGCATCACTCTTGCTCCTGGTTACAGCAAGACTCATAGAATTGAGTATTAGAAGAAACTTAAAGATTATCCTTCTGAGCACCCATGGATGTCAGACATGTTGTAGAACATCCAACAATCCAAGACTGTCCATTCTTAGTTTGAATACGAGGGACAGAAATTACCTTCAAAGGCTACCCATTGTGTCCTGGATAGCTGTGATCATCAGATTTCCTAGCGCTTTAGTTCATTTCATATTCTCACAGAATGATTTCATATTTTTTTATAATATTGACAACATAGATGGGCTTTCCGGTCTAAACTGAGTGTTAGTCACTCAGTTGTGTTTGACTCTTTGCAACCTCATGGAACTGGGGGTTGGGGCAAAGAGTCAAAATTTCTCTTCCTATGAATAGTCTCTCAAATGGGAACCTAGCTAACTTGAAATAGAAAGACTTCATTTGTTCTTACATGCCAAAAGTATCAGTTGGGTGCTAAATGTGTCTAGCATAGGAATCAGCATCAGTAGGACATAGAGAGATGTTCCAAAATATGGGGTCTGCCTGGGGGAGAAAAAGATGTTTATAAGATCAAATGATCACAGCAACATAGGAACTGCCAAGGGAGATCTCAGAGTATCCTGAGAGCCAGATGACAGGGTTGGATAGAAAGCGCTTGAAGAGCTTGGGGAAGGTGGTATGTCTGGGAAGCCTGGGAATACAGGGGGCAGGGATCTAGGAAGGGCTCATTTAGAAAGTGGGATTTCAACTGAGTACTATGGACAGGAGACATGAGACAGTGGGTAAACCATCTTGCCAATCAGGCTCAAGAGAGGTGTCTTCCCAGAATGGACAGGGAGGGGCTTAGTGAGATGGAGGAAGTAAGAGGGCCGCGAGCTGGGTGAGAATCATTTCCTTCTCCCCAGGACTGGCGCTCTGGCTCCAGCAGCATCCTGTCGCTGTCTTCCTTATCGCCGTCAGGGCTGCCCAGGTCACACCTCCCAGGACCCAGGCCGCTGGCATGGGAGCACTGCCGTGGCTGCTCCTCCTCTTGCTGTCCCAGGAAGGTGAGACAGACTGGCAGCCCCAGGACAGGAGGATCTCGTTTCCTCTCTGTGCGCCTGTTCTGCTGGGCCTCGGGCTAGCAAGTCACTGCCTTCGGGCCTGAGTCCTTCAGCTCTTCTGGAGTAAAGAGGACGAGGGTGTGACTTTAGTGCAGGAAAAGAGAGATGAGGAAACCTGTGGATACAGAAGGGGAGCAACCCCAAGGACAGCAAATGGAGAAGAGAAAATTTGGAGGGTGAGGTGCAGACAGAAACCTTGGTAAGTGCTCAGAGTCAGGTGCAGCGAAGAGCTAGAGCTGGAAGAGGCAGTTGGAGGATGAGACGGAGTGTGGGCCACAGAAACTACTCAGCTGAGATCGAGACCACGGCCCCACTGCCAGTCTCAGCAGCCCAGAGACACCACCGGGGTTTTTTCCATCTTTTTGAAGTTTTATTTATTTATTTACTTACTCGGCTATATGGGGTCTTAGCTGCAGGACATGGGATTTTCACTGCAAGTCATGCAGATCTTTTGCTGAGGTGCACGAATTATCTCTAGTGGTGGCGTATGGGCTCAGTAGTTGTGGTACTCAGGCTTAGTTGTTCCCCAGCATGGGGGATCTCAGTTCCCAGACCAGGGATCGAACCTGCATCCCCTGCATTGCAAGGCAGATCCTTAACTGCTGGACCACCAGGGAAGTTCTAATCTTTTCTTTCTCTATCTGTAGCTGAAGGGTACTCTGGAGATGGTGTGGATCCTGAGGAAGTGGTTGGGATCCTTCATGAGTCCATCAGCCTCCCCCTGGAAATGCCATTTAATGAGGAGGTTGAGAACATCATCTGGTCCTCCCACACAAGTCTTGCCATTGTGGTGCCAGAGAAAGAGGGACGTCCGGCTACCATCATGGTGACCAACCCTCGCTATGCGGGCCGAGTAAACTTTCTGGAGCCCACCTACTCCCTCCATATCCAAAATCTGAGCTGGGAGGACTCGGGATCTTACCAAGCTCAAGTCAACCTGAGGACGTCCCAGGTCTCCACCATGCAGCAGTACAATCTACGCATCTATCGTGAGTTTACTGGGAACCATAGCGCTGCTTTTTCTGACTCTCCTGAGATTCCTACACAAAGGACCAAGGGTCTTAGGACTGGGGGTTATGGCTTGAGGGCCTGGGACTGGAAAGCAGTCTGTCTCCAGCGTGTCTGACCTCAGTGTTCAGCTGCAAGTAAAGTCACCTGGAGTAGCAAGGCCCTGGACTCTGAGCAGTGTCTGTGGATGTGTTGTGAAAGGGGTCAGGGGCTTTGCCTATAGACATCTTAGGAAGCCTTTCTGTTCCTATGAGATTTTGCATCCTGGGCATGAATGCCACCTCTCTCTATATATATTTTTAGGCTGCACTGGGTCTTCATGGCGATGAGCAGGGGCTTCTCTTGTTGCAGAACAGGGCTCTAGAACGCGGGCTCAGTAGTGCCCTGGTGCCCTGGCTTAGCTGCCACGCATCATGCGGGACCTTAGTTCCCCAATCAGGGATAAAACTCAAGTCCCCGGCATTGGAAGGTGGATTCTTAACCACTGGACAACCAGGGAAGTCCTGCCACCTCCATTCCTGAGCCTTTTATCCTCCTCTTTGATTTGAGGGCTAGTAATCAGGGTATCCTCTCTACTTGAACCCAAATTTCCTCTTAATGCTTATGACATTGACTAATATTCTACCTTGAATCGTGCATACACTGATTAAACTATAAGTGCCCTCAGGAGGGTGATAATATTTTCTAGGATCAAAGAGGCAGGACAGAGTTTGAAGGAAGGTGGGGTGCAAAGGTAAGAGAGAGAAGGCAAGGCTTTGGGGAAGGTAGAAGATGCCAGCAGCAGCTCCTTCATCTTGGCAGCTGCCTTGGGAACCACAGGTTGGATGGTGGCTGGATCTTGTTAGTTTGGCTCCTTCCTCATTTAGGTGAAGCAGGTCTCAACGGGCAGTATCAGTACCCCCGTGTTGAAGAATTTAGGAAAACGGACCTGGCCCTTGATTACTTAGAGGGTCTTTGTGTTTGTCCCTCATCTAGGACGTCTGTCACAGCCTCACATGACAGTGAACTTTGAGATCCCTGGGGAAGAAGGCACCTGTAATATGTCCCTGATATGCTCTGTAGAGAATGCGGGCTTGGACGTGACCTACACTTGGATATCCTGGGAAGACGGCGCTGATACAGCCCATGAAGGCTCCATCCTCAGAGCGTTCTGGAGGCCTGGGGACAAGGTCGCCTCTTACACCTGCAGGGCCAGCAACCCTGTCAGCAACATCACTTCCCGTCCCATCCAAGCTGGGTCCTTCTGTGCAGGTACCGGAGTCCCAGAGACAGCCCCTGAGCCGCTGCAGGGTCTCAGGGTTACCACACCCTTAGAGCCTAACCCCTCCCGTAGAGACTTCACCCCTGGATTGGGGAGGGGCCTCCCTTTTCCTCATGCTCCCAGCTTCCAAAGGTCCCTTCTAGTCCCTTCTAGGTTGAGATTACTCCCCAGATCACAATCTCTGAGATTCTGTGAATAGAATATACATTTCCTGAGATACTTGCCAAGGAACATCAACTGACAGTGAATCTGAGACCTCCTCCGGGGAATTTGGGGTGGGTGTCTTCCCCTAAATCCAGACCTTCCCTCTGGTGAGCCCCTCTCCTTGCCTTCCCTGCCCCAGATCCTGGCGACCCTTTGGAGAAGGCCTCTACTTCCTTTTGTCTTCTGGCCAAGGGACTGCTCATCCCCTTGCTTTTTGGAACACTGGCTGTGGGCTTCTGGTTCATCCGAGTCCAGACAAGAGGCAAAGTGCCGAGAATGAAGAAACTCAAGAGAAACAGAATGAGATTGAGAAAGAAGGGGCAGCCTGGCCCCAGCCTGAACTGAGGGCCCCTGGGGGACCCCTGTCCTGAGCATTGCTTCTTCTCAGCCCCAGGGAAACCTTCCTCTCCTCCCCAGGTGCATCTCTTTCCAGGGGATCAAGGGGTGGGTATCTCAAGGGCGTGCTCCATGCCGCATGCTTCCCACAACTGCTTTTGGAAAAGAAAGTGAGTCTAAAAGACCTCCTCACAATGCGGTGTTGGTATGTTATTATTCACGCCTAACCCATTCCCCACCAACACACATAACATTTACACTTCAGTAAGAATGGGGAGAGATTCCTTCTAATCTAAATGAAGCTGTGACTCCTGAATGGGAGATTTCAGGCACCAAGAACTCTGCATGAGAGTGGTATTATTCCGCTCTCAGAACAAGCCAATTCTTCTGCTTTCATACCCTCCTTCCACCCTGGCCGATGAGATCACTAAGTGACTCACCCACCCGACGTCAGTCTGGTGGCTGTCCTGCACGGGGAGCTATGAAGCACCCAGTGCAGTCTTATTCTGGGTCTCACTTGAGCCTGGTGACCTTTCCATCATCTCCCTGATGCCTGTTGCTCTGGGCCTCCAGTGCCTGCCCCCACAGAGATGGCAACTCAGTTGGATTAATAGCGTAGGTCTGGATACTTCCCTGGTGATCCAGTGGCTAAGACTCCATGCTCCCAGTGCAGGGGGTCCAGGGTTGATCCCTGGTCAGGGAACTTAGATCCCACATGCTGCAACTAACGGTTTGCAAGCCGCAACTAAAGATCTGGCATCCTTCAATGAAGATCAAAGATCTCATGTGTGGCAACTAAGATCTGGTGCAACCAAATAATTCAATAAAATAAAAATAAATATTTTTAAAAAACAGCAGAGGTCGAGACTCCTGACCTCTGTTTGTAATTGGTATTAGAGTCCTGTCTATTCCTTATCCATAGATTTCCATGTGTCACACCTTCTCTCTGGACTGTTGTCCTGGGTTAATGCCTGCCCCCTACACATATATTACCCTCTCTGCCCCCTGCTCTCCTGGTAAAGACCTTTAATTTTAGGTTCTTGCTCTTTCCCAAACCCAGTGATCAGTATGAATTCCTCACCCTATGCTTAAGTCTTGGTCATCCTCCCCAGATCAGATCTTGTGAAAGCTATTTAATGTAGCTGCCGTGGCAGGGTGCGGAGTGGGGGGTGAAATGGGGAGGGAACTGAAAGCCGCTCAGGCCACAGGATGTGCTGAGGGAGTGAGTGACCGGGAGGAGGGTGGTGTGGGATACTGCAGTGTCATGGTCTTCTTAGACCGGGACCTGGGGATTGGAGTCGACGAGAAGAAGGACGCAGGGGACCCAAGTCTCGAGTGAAACAGGGTCCTTTATTTGCAGAAATGCATGCTTATATATCTTCAATAAAATGATTACTCAGCCATTAAAAAGAATGAAACTCCACCAGTTGCAACAAAACAGATAATCCTAAAAGGTCACTAAAGGGAGACACTGAAGGGAATCCAAGCAGGTGCTCTTTCTCCTGATCTCAGTCCTGAGAACTGCATGCAGCTCGGCTCGTTCCTGTTTTCCGGGAACTGATAAGGAACAGAGTCCTTGAGAAATGGTACACAAAGGAAGAAAACAACATATTGGACCCCTTAAAGTTGAACGTCCCCTGACACCGTAGGGAGAGCCCTGGGTAGGATCCCAGGCGATCTGGGCCGTGCTCTGCCACTGGCCTCTGGCTTGGGACATGTGGTCCAGCAGATGTCCATGGAGGCACTGTTCCTTTCAACTAGAAACACGCCCTTTGAAGAGAGCAGGCATAGGTACAGCTGAATGGTGCTCCAAGGCTAAGGGAACGCCTTGCCTCCGACAGGGGCGGGATGGGCTAGGAGCCCCAGGGAATTTTAGAGGAGGGACTGAAGGGTAAAGACAGGGCTGTGGGGCAGAAGCCAAGCCGGACACCTCTCTGCGTTTCGCTTTCCCCTGTTAGTGAGGAGAAGGATACTGACCTCCACAGTGTGTCCCGAGAAAAAGGACGCTGAGACTGTGGAGGGGCAGAGGGACTCAGGGGGACCGTAGGGACCAAGGATGGCTTTAGGGAAAATGGGACACAGGGGACTTCCCGGGTGGGCTGGTGGCTAAGACTCCATGCTCCCAAAGCAGGGGGCCTGGGTTCCATCCCTGGTCGGGGAAGGAGATGCTACATGCCTCAGCAGTGCACATGGACCAGGCACTGGGGCACCCCAAGAGGAAGCCTCCAGCAAGGGGCATGGAGGAAACCAAGAGCCAGGGCTTCCAGGGGTGGAAAGGAAGCAGAACCAGGAGGTAAGCGGGGCTTCCTGTCTCGATTACTGGGCAGGAGATGGAGCCCTGTAGGGCTTGGGGAGGAGGTGGTGAGGTTGGGAAAAGAAAAAGAAAAAAGCAGAGTTTAGTTTCTAAGTCCACTCCCCAAAGAGTTCCTAAGACTAGCAACAGATCCACTCTATTCCCTGAGGGCCTGAGTCCTCGTCCCTCTGGAAGGCAGTCCCTGGCCTGAGTCTGGTTCTCTGTGCCTTGCTTTGGGCTGAGCAGTTCCATCCCCCAAAAGGCATGAAGATCTAGGACCAAACCTGCAGCCCCCAACTCCTCTAATTTCTTTAATACCTTTCTGGAAACTGAGTGGAAAAGGCCAATGGCCATCTTGCATACACGGGGGCAGGTCTTTTGTGGATTTCAGAGTCTGGCACAGGACATCAATAAGGGAATGAATGGTCCCTGTACAGTCAGCTGATGGCCTTCCCAAAAATACAGGGGAGCACCTCTCACACCCAGTCCGAACGGAGAAAGGCTGAGGTCCCCAACCAGCCCAGAGCACCTGGATGTAGAACATTCAGAAAGACTCGGGCCTCTCCCTCTACAGAAAACAAGGATAATAATCACCTGATAACACTTTGCTTTTTGCAAAGTTTGCTCTGTTGAAGCAGGTGAAAAGCAAACTGAGGATAATATTTAAGCACCGAAGTGTGAGGCACTGGGCCTGCTCTGGAGAGGCGGAAAAGATACTCTCTGCCCTTGGAACTCTTCGTGGGGTGTGTTAGATGTAATTACAATGAGGTGTGACAAGAACTACAGCTGAAGGTGAAGGCGTGATGGGAGTTGTCAGCAATGGTGTCCTGGAGGGAAGAGGAATAGAATTTTGACCTGTGACTACTAGTGAGTTCCCAGGGCAGGGAGAAAAAGGACTTTGTAGCCAGACAGAAGATAAGAAGAAAGCCATTGATAAGTGAACAAGCACCATGAATTCAAGGGACTAGGAGGCCACACGCTGCCGCCCTGTGATGAATGGGTCGTCTGGAGAGGCAGGCAGGTCTCCTCTGATAGGCTAAGAGCTGAGGTGTGGGGGCGGGGATTTAGGGATGAAACAAGACCAGCTCCACACCCTCATGGAGCTCCGGTCTCACTGGGTTAGAAAACAGGCACGCCAACAGCCACGAAACAAACAAAAAATGAATGGAAACTCTTTCCTGATCGGGTGACAGGACCAGTGTTCATAGCATACCGTCAGCAAAGTCGCTGGAATTGACAACATTGTCTAGTATTCCTGTCAACAAGTTGAAAATATGTGGGCTGGTTTAAGCTTTGGTAGAGTGATGCTAGGTAGAATCCTAGCAGACTGAACAAATTTTCCCAGAGAGTAATAATTATGGATAGGACTTTTTTTTCAAACCAACTTTCACTTCTGGCATGGTGAAGGAGCAAGTTAGGGTCAGGTTCCTTTTCTTACCAGAAAGCTGACAAGATGCATCTGAATCAGAGCAAAATGGTGATAATAATAAAATACAAAATTAGCATCCCTCCCAAAAGAGAAAAGACTATCTTAAACTTAAAAAAATTGAAAACCATTTCAAATCCCAATTTTACAAAAAGTTATTTTAATGTCCAAACAAAATTAACTTATCCTCAAGAAAATACTGGAGACAGTGGAATTGAAACCTTTGAACCAGAGATGGAGCCCATTCTAACACAGGGGAAAGAGATCTTTTGTATTAGTTGGTGAGGGCCCAAGATATAACAAACGTCACACTCCTCCACCATCTTTCCTAGGCATTGTACTGGCCTTGCTTTCCTGTTGCATTCACTCACATGTTTTCATTAGAGTCTCAGCACTGTTAGGTCAGTCTGCTACACTGTAACATTTGAAGCTGCCAGTTTGACTTTGCTGGAGGGATAGTGAGAGAAATCATTCCATTGCTCTTGCCTGCTCCCCTCCTTCACTCCCTTCCCACATTTTCATCTCAGGTGGCGAAAAGCACCTAGATCTTTACACCTGTAGAACTTTCCAGCAGTCAAGTCCCTGAAGATGGAATGAATTACTACAAGGGGTGGTAAGCTTCTTGGCCCAGAATGTAGTCAGAAAGGGAGGATGTGGAAGGGATACTGGTGTGAGCTGTGGTCAGACCCATCCTATTGGGTCTTCTTGGTGCCGAGGGTACGACTGGGAATCAAATGTCTGGTGCACTCTATGGGAGGCAGGAGTTCAGACTGGGGTGAGATTAGCATGCTGCTTTTAGGGAAGGCTTCCAGGGGAGCACCAGGACAGGCTTTTGTTGTTTAGTTGCTCAGTCGTGTCCAACTCTTTGCAACCCCATGGACTGCAGCACACCAGGCTTCCCTGTCCTTCACCATCTCCCAGAGTTTGCTCAAACTCATGTCCACTGGGACAGTGACTCCATCCAACTATCTCGTCCTCTGTTACCCGCTTCTCCTCCTGCCTTCAATCTTTCCCAGCATCAGGGTCTTTTCCAGTGAATTAGCTCTTCACATCAGGTGGAGCTTCAGCTTCAGCATCAGTCTTTCCAGTGAATAGTCAGGACTGATTTCCTTTACGATTGACTGGTTTGATCTCTTTGCAGTCCAAGGGACTCTCAAGAGTCTTCTCCAACACAGCAGGTAGAAAGCGTCAATTCTTTGGCGCTCAACCTTCTTCATGGTCCAACTCTCACATCTGTAGATGACTACTGGAAAAACCATAACTTGGACTATCCAGACCTTTGCCGGCAAAGTGATAACTCTGCTTTCACGCTGTCTAGGTTGGTCATAGCTTTTCTTCCAAGGAGCAAGCACCTTTAAATTTCAGATTTCTGGTAGGGAAGGAGTCATGACCCTGCATGCCCAAGACTGCACCAAGTTGAGGAAGCAGAGAAGGCTGCGAGGCTGACATGGAAGATGTGTTTCTGCCTGAGTTTGAAGTCCCCAAGGTGGGTGGGTTTGATGGAGCCTGGGCTGGGTTTCACTCCAGCTCTGCTCTGTGCTCTTGGGCAGGTTACTGAACCCTGTAGAACCTCAGTTTTCTTATTAGTCACACGGAGTTTTACCTACTTTACAGAGTTTCCGTACAGGTTACATAGGAGTCCTGAAGCATGTAGTCCAGGATCTGGCTCCCTGCAGGGGATCAGGAAGTGATCACTGATTTCATTCCTCCTCTCTTTCCCTCCGGACCCGTTTCTCTGGGTGGTTGGTGCTGGGATCTGACTTGGCAACCTCAGTCTGGGAGCGCTGCCTTCCCCTCCGCACACAGTGGGAGGCGCCTGGGCAAGATTTGGGAGCTCGCCAGTGCAGACAGGTATTTCCAGTCCGGCCAGAGAAGAATGTGTGGAGGTGGAGGTGGCGATGGGGATGGGGGAGGAGATCAGAGGGGCGGGGTGGATCCCCTGGGAGGAGGGCGGGGAGTCCTGCTCACTGCCTGGTGCTTCTGCCCCTCAGGCTCGGGTTTCAACCCTAGCTGCCGCATCTGCGGTTAAGCCCGTTAGGCGAAGGGAGAACATCTAAAGGTGGCTTACACAGGAAGCAGAGTGTGCAAAGAACCAGCTACGGGTCAGCTCCTGCGACCCCTGGAGCCCGGGCCTTGACCCGCTTAGCCTCTCAAGCTTGCAGCGGGAAGCGGCCGACCGATCCGTCTTTCCACGCTTCGTTGTATCGAGCTCCACCAGGGGGCGACCCGGGCCCACGTGCCACCGAGCCCTGCTCTTCCGAAACTACAACTCCCAGGCCGCTCGGGGGTCGCGCCCGCCTCGCCTCGCCTTCTGCTAGCTCCAATTGGCCGCCGCGGGAGGGGGGATTGGCGGTCTCCAGGGCGACGGGAGGCGCTCGGGGCATCCGAGGCGGGGAGGCGGGTCCGCCCCCTATTGTGTAGCTGGAAGAGTGAGGCCGAGCGGTGCGGAGCAGGTGAGGGCGGGGGTGATCTGGGGGCAATGGAATGGGGGTGCCCGCGAGGGGATGAACAGTGCGGGAGTTATGGGGGACAGGAGGAAGCGGGGGAATTGTGGAATTCTTTGGGGAGCAGAACTAGGGGAGTTCTGGGGAGTGAAGTGGAATTCTTGGTGGGTGGATGGGGACTCCGCGGAACTGGGGGAGTTCGGAAGTACTGTATGTGTGTGTGGAGGTGGGGGGGGCGGGGTTCGTTCTTGGTGGGTTCCAGACGCAAGGAGGAGTTCCAGGGGTCCGGAGACGGCAAGGGAGAAGAGAATTGAGGGCGGGGTATCAGAAGTGTATTGTGGGCCGAGGCAGGAGAATTCCAGGGAGGGAAATTCCAGGGAGGAGAGGATGGGAGAAGTGGGTGGGTGGCGATTCTGGGGGAGACCGGGAGTTCCTTGAAGCACGGAGGACCTGGTGCAATTGGAGATCAGGTGCAAAGAATGGGAATTGTGGAGGGGGGAGGGTGGGGAAGGTTGTAAGAAGTGGGGATAACTGGGATGGGAGAATGAGACAGTGCTGGGTGGGGAGATCAGGTGAAGACGTAGTGGCGGCAGAAGAGTTGGAAAGCTCTTAGGAAAAACAGAGGAATTCTGGGCAAACCTGGGTTTGCTAGGGTTTTCAGAACACTGAGCCAGGAGGGAACTGGGAGTTCTTATGCATTTAGAAAAAGATGTGTCTGTGACGTTTGGGAGAACTGGGGGCAGTGGGAAGCCAGGGGGATGCTTGCTGGTGAGTTATCAGGAGTTAGAGGTGCAGGGCCACTCAGTAGAGGCAGGGATCAGGATGGGGGACATGGGGGAGGTTTTATAGCCGGTCTTGACCTGTGAGGCCAGGAGCGGGGTGGAGGCCCATAGAGCAGAGTCCACTTGGGTCCACCAGGTCCAAGGCAGCACCACCCCACTGTGACTTCCCTAGGTGCTCAGGCCCTGGGGTTGTCAGGACCTCCTCCCCTCCAGGCTCCAAGGCTCACTTTGTACACCCTAGGGACTCTTGGGCTTTTTTAGCTTCACATGGGCCATGCCTCTGGGGTTGGGGAAGGGAAAGCCTGGCAAACCTTGGACCCCCAGGATGCCGGAGGGAGAGAAAATGGGAGGAACTTGGGTCATGGTGTCTGGCAAGACGGAGGGCTGCCTTGGCAGCATCAGGAAGAGGAAGTGGCACCAGGCGCCAGCCCACAAGCCCCGGGACTTGCCCAGACCTGGAGAATGCTGCCTGGGCCCCCCATACCAGCAGAGGGAGAGGGAGCTCCTCTCTCAAGTGTCTGACGCATTCACGGCTAAAGCAATACTGGGAAGGTTGAGTGGAGAAAGAGGTACAGGATTCCCAGCTTGCAGGGTTCACAGAGGCTGCAGAAATGAGGCAAGGATCTGTGTGGGCACTTTCTGGGGGTTTTCAACCCAACTTTGCCTTTGACTGACTGTGTACACCTGAGCAGGGTTCTCTGAGATCCTCATTGTCCTTATATGTGGAGGCCATAATACTGGTTCTACCTTGCTCTCTACTGCCTTATTAGCATCACGGCTAAGGAAAGAGGACAGAGAGGAAGCTGGGCCATGGGGGCTCTGTGTCTCCCATACTTAACTGACAAGTCCTTTTCCAACTACAGAGGAACCCCAGTTCCCTCGTGGCGCACATTTCCAAGAGCCTGAGTAAACAGGGTATCCCCAGAATTCCTCTGCTTTTCCTAAGATCTTTCCAGTCCTCTGCTTCCCACAGGTCCTTACCTGTCTGGTCTCCCCACACCAGCACTCCCTCACCCTTCCTCCACTCATCTGCGCTCCTCTTCCCTTTCTCTACCTTTGCTCACCTCCGGCTTTTCTCTAACTCTGGGAGGGGGGAGCGGTTCTTCTGCTTTCCAACATTGGCCCACTTTGCATGTTGCGTTGCATTTTGCATCTAGATCTGGTGGTGCTCCAGAGAACGGCTTCCTCAGGTGTGACGTGATCCAAGCCCTAACTGTCCAGAAGAGTGAGCGCTGATCCCTGTGACCTGATCAGAAGGACTGAGGGGCTTGCTGGGCTCTGCACGTCCCCGGGCCCCTCCATCTGGGCCCCTGTGGAGAGGAGGGGCCGGGCAAGCAGGCAGCTGGGCTATGGTTTGGTGCCTCGGTCTGGCCATCCTCAGCCTGATCATCAGCCAGGGGGCTGACGGTGAGCCGGACTCCCTGGGCTCCAGAACCCCCTGTTGACCTCGGGGTAGGGGGGTCCCCCTGGGGTTCTCTGTGAGGTCAGAGGAGGGGAGGAGCAGCTCGGGTTCTGCCAACATCAAAGATTCCCTCAACCCCTTCACTGAGGCCTGGGGAGCCCACCGAGATAGAGAGGGTGTCTCCCCTCCCAGTCCTGATTCTGGGTCCCTGCTGTGTCCTCATGCCCCCCCGTCTGCCCGCCCTGCAGGTCGAGGGAAGCCTGAGGTGGTCTCGGTGGTGGGCCGGGCCGGGGAGAGCGCGGTGCTGGGCTGTGACCTGCTGCCCCCGGCTGGCCGGCCCCCTCTGCATGTCATCGAGTGGCTGCGCTTTGGATTCCTGCTTCCCATCTTCATCCAGTTTGGCCTCTACTCTCCCCGCATCGACCCTGATTACGTGGGTAAGACTTGTCCTCCGCTGAGAGGTCGGGAGGTGTCTCCAACAAAGGTGGGCTGGGTAGAGTGGGAACAAGTCCTCTTCTTAACAGCTCTGTCCCTGCCCCAACCTCATCTCCAGTTTCCCTGCCTGAATGCTCCATAACAAGCATGGCTCTGCTCCCAAGCAATGTTCATTCACTGAAGGACTCATTCATTTACACACACACACACACACACACACACACACACACACACACACACACGGTCTGTTTAGAACTCCACATGGCCTGTTCCAAAGGAGATCCTGCAGCCCTGTTCCAAGTGTCCATCCTAATTCCCTAATCCCTCTTTCTAGAGCTCATCATGAGCCTCCCAGGCTCAGTCCTCTCTGGTCTGCCCCTACTTGGCCCTCTCCTGGCCCCTGGCTCTGCTATCTTCTCACTCCCTTGCCCTCCTCCTCTCCTACTTTCTTAAATGCTGGTTTGGGGGTTCTAGGTTTCTAGGGAGTGGACTGATGGGGCAGCAGGGTCAGGGGGGTCTCCGATCTGTCTGCTTCTCCATTGCGTCTGATTCTGAGTCCAGCAGACCTCATGCACAGCAGGGCTGGAGGGAACCAGGCTCCCCGAAAGATCAGCAAACAGATGGGGCTGGGCTGGGTCCCTGCTTCAGCTGGCTCCAACATGGACTTAAAATAGTGTATAGGCCTCCCTGGGGGCCTTCTTCTGCGCCCCAGCTGCTCCCTGAAAAGGCTCAGCTTCCTCCTAATCTCCGGGGAGCCTTAATCTGAGTGGTTTAGGGCGGGTCTCTGAGGGCAGAGTGTGCGAGAACCTGGGCTGGTGAGAGAGTCTGGCTGCCTCCTCATAGGGGAAGCCCAGGAAAGGCCACCTGGGCAGCGTCAATGGGGGCAGGGGGACCCCCTCCCTCTTCCCTCTTTCGTTTGAATCCTGGGAGAAGCCACAGGATTGGCTGAGCTGTCATCGCGGGGCAGGCTGAGCAGAGAGGGGAGGAGGCTCAGGCAGGTGGTGCAGAGGGAAGGGTTTATTTTCAAACTGGGGGCAGCTGTTGGCAAACAGCCTGGTGGGAGTGTATGTGTCTGCACAAGCCTGGGGGGAACCGCTTGGGAAAACTGATGAAAGTGGGGCGCACTTAGGACCAGTGGAGAGACAATGACCGGCCCCCCCCCCCCCCCCACCCCATGCTCCTGGCCTCTGCCGGCTGGGCTGGGGAGGGGCTGGGCTGAGGCTCACGCTGGGCTGAGGCTCACGGATGCAGACCGCTGCCCCACTGAGGGCAGGGTACGGGGCGGCTTTTCCTGGACCTCCTCTGGGTGGGGGTGGGAGTGGGGGAGTTGGGGGTGTTGATGTGCAACTCTCCTTCCTGCCCTCCCTCCACCCCCTTGTCTGGAAGGTAGCAACTCTCCTGTGGGTTTTCTTTTTGTCTCTGTGCTGCTCCTCTGAGCTGCACGGGCTGTGAGCAGTAACCTCAGGGGCTTTCTTCCTACCCCTGCCCTTCATGCCCACCCCTCCCCTGGGTCTGAAGCTTCTGGTCAGGCAGAGCTAGTCTGGGGAGTCAGGGCCCCGGGGAGAGGCCCCTGTACCCATTAACCCTTTTACTGCCTCCCAGTGTGGTTGGGCCTCTCAGCCTTTGTGCAGGGGACTCCGAACTGCAGTTGCTAGGCAACGGGAGGTGGAGGTTGCTAAGGACAATGCTGTCCTGTCATAAACCCTCTGGGCAAACGAAGGGGAGATGGCCTGGGACTGTGTGAGGCCCGTGGCCTAGAATGTGGGAGGAACCACGAGAGAGACTGTTTGGAGCCTTCAGGGATTACACTGAAGGAAAGGCTTCCTATCTTTGATGACTTTAGAATCATCTAGCTGAGGAGACTGGATTTATGGACTAGTGCAAAAGTAGTAAAAACAGTATAAAACAAACCAGGACTAAATCCTAGAATGAAATTAGCTGCTGTGTGTAAAGAACCCCAGACAGCGCCTGCATGGTGTGAAACCCTAGGTGTGAAGAGAAAAGAGGTCCACTTCCTCTATACCAGCTTTCCTGGGGGGGTGGATCTTAGATTAGCTCTTCCAATTCATGGGACCAGCTTTTGGTCTGTGACTTTCCTGCTGTATTTCTTGAGAGATTCAAGATACCCCCCATGGCAGAAGGGACACGAGTTTTCTCTCTGTCCTGAGTTTGATAAAAATCAGTTATCTCAAGGACTTCCCTAGTGGTCCAGTGGTTGAGACTCCATGCTTCCAGTGCAGGGAGCACAGGTTAGATCCCTGGTCAGGGAACTAAAATCTCACTTGATGAGCAGCCAAAAAAGAAATCCGTTTTCTCATCCTCCATTTAGAAGAGCCCCGCTCCCTCGAGTCCTCTCCCCTCACCACCTTTTATCCTTGCATCCCCTGGGCTTCCCCGGTGGCTGAGACGGTAAGGAATCCGCCTGCAGTGCAGGAGACTCAGGTTTGATCTCTGGGTTGGGAAGATCCCCTGGAGTAGGGCATGGCTACCCATTCCAGTGTTCTTACCTGGAGAATCCCATGGACAGAAGAGCCTGGTGGGCTGCAGTCCATGGGGTTGCAAAGAGTCGGACAGGACTGAGCGACTAACGATGTAACTCTCACTCTCTGCAGACTCGCCTCTTCCTGGAAACCTTCTGTCCACTTCTTGCTTCTTTGTTTCTTGGACTTCTGTGTGTGTGAACTTGCATTTGTACATGAGTGTGGTTTCTCTGCCTTTGGAGAGCTTGCAAGAGTGGGGACTGTGTCTCTTCCTTCATCTACATACCGCTGCGTGTGGAGAGGTCTGAAGACACTCACTTTGTCTCTACTGTAGGTAGAGGGTGGGCCTCCGGAAGGGGGACCCAGGACTCAGGAGGGCACAGGAACACCTGTTGCTGGCTAGCTTCCTGTTCTTCTGTGACACTTCCAGTCTAGCCATCCATACCTCACAGAGAAGTTAGGACATACGGCGTGCTTTACTGAGTAGTCTGATCAACGCACATTTGGAGCTGTTACCAACACACCCCGAGTGAGAATATACTGGCTAAGCTCAGGGATGAGTGCCCTGACCATCACTGGGTCCTCAGACCAGTGTGCAGTGGAGAGTATACTGCATCATGAGAAAGCAGGCCTGCCTGTATGGCAGAATAGCCATGTGATTTTGGAAAGAAGCTTAACATCAGTTCCTTTAATGGAATTCTTGAGAGGATTAAGTATGACATTGCCTGATATCCCAAACTCGATTTTCCTTCCATCTTCTTCCTTCTTTGTGGCACTTGAAGATCACTATAATGAAAAGTTACCATCGCATGGGACTTAGAAGAGGGCGCAGTGGGGTCTGCGGGGTTCCATGGCCTGGCAGGTTAGGGTTCCTGAGGAATTCCACTGGTGGGAGGAAGGGTGGGATCATGTTCATTGTTTACCTGAGAGACCCAGGCTTATCTAGGTGGGGATTTAGGCACCCAGCCCTTTAAGCAGCTCCACCCTTTCTGGAGAATCCCCACCCCTGCACCTTGTTCTTGGAAGAAAAAGGGCCCTTGCCTAAGATCCCGGAGCCAGCCTCTGCCTGATACTTCTCTCATTCCCCGGTGGCTTCAGGGCCCCCCAGGTTTTGATTCTATTTTAGAAAGATGACCCTAGAGGCAGAAAGTAAGCAGGTTAGAGGGGGTGAGTGCACCAACAGCTTCAGATGGTCTGGTACTAGGAAGGGCTAAGTAAAAGCACAGTCTGGTTTCATCTGTTTTGCATAACCCAGAATATTTAGAAAATGTTATTTGTCCTTATCAAAAGTCAAGGTGGGGTGGGCCGCTGATGAACATGGAGGCAGTGGGACCTCTTTGTGGGTTGTTGGCATAACCCAGGTGAGAGATGCAATCAGTTCAGTTCAGTTCAGTCGCTCAGTTGTGTCTGACTCTTTGTGACCTCCCTGTCCATCACCAACTCCCAGAGTTTACCCAAACTCATGTCCATTGAGTCTGTGATGCCATCCAACCATCTCATCCTCTGTCGTCCCCTTCTCCTCCTGCCTTCAATCTTTCCCAACATCAGGGTCTTTTCAAATGAGTCAGCTCTTTGCATCACATGGCCAAAATATTGGAGTTTCAGCTTCAACATCAGTCCTTCCAATGAATACCCAGGACTGATCTCTTTTAGGATGGACTGGTTGGATCTCCTTGGAGTCCAAGGGACTCTCAAGAGTCTTCTTCAACACCACAGTTCAAAAGCATCAATTCTTCTGTGCTCAGCTTTCCTTATAGTCCAGCTCTCACATCCATATATGACTACTGGAAAAACCATAGCCTTGAATAGACGGACCTTTGTTGACCAAGTAATGCCTCTGCTTCTTAATATGCCATCTAGGTTGGTCATAACTTTCCTTCCAAGGAGTAAGCATCTTTTAATTTCATGGCTGCAATCACCATCTGCAGTGATTTTGGAGCCCCGCAAAATAAAGTCAGCCACTGTTTCCCCATCTATTTGCCATGAAGTGATCGGACCAGATGCCATGATCTTAGTCTTCTGAATGTTGACCTTTAAGCCAACTTTTTCACTCTCCTCTTTCACTTTCATCAAGAGGCTCTTTAGTTCTTCACTTTCTGCCATGAGGGTGGTGTCATCTGCATATCTGAGGTTATTGATATTTTTCCCGGCAACCTTGATTCCAGCTTGTGCTTCCTCCTGCCCAGCGTTTCTCATGATGTACTCTGCATATGGGACTAAACTGAAGTGAAGGTGATAGAGAGGGAAACAGTATTTAGGAGGTAGAATCTGAAAGGTTTACTGAACAAGCTGATGTGAGAGTAAAGAAGATGACACCAGGTTTCTGGACATGTGTGATGGCGCTATTCACTGACACAGGGGAGAAGGGGTAGATGGCATGTCGTCAGGTGAAGGATGGAGCCAATTTCAAATCTTGAGCTCATTCATTGTTCAGCCATTTTATTTAAGCATCGTGCTGCCTGCCTTCCATCTACCCCACTTGGATTTTTTTTCTCTCTCTCATTTTGTAGATGAAGAAGCAGATGTTGAGAGAGAGGTTTAAGTGGTGTAGCCAAGAGGGTATATACCAGAGCTGGACGCTAGGTCTCTCTGGCTCCAGTGTGTGCCTTGCTCACGGGGCTGCACTGCCAGGGACCCACGAGGCTGTCAGTGGTGCAGGACTCTGCCAGGAGAGAATGCTGAGGGTGGGAGGGCGCTGTCTGCTTGCCCTGGGGCTGGGTGCATTGTGGAGCTCTATGAAGTCTGTCGGCCCCAGCCTGGATGCCCTGGAGCGTGAGGGGATGGGGTGAAGAGGCTGCTGACCTTGCTGCCTGGCTGGGCTGGACTCTGGCCACCCTAAGGCGCTTAGGCCGCTGATAATAACCCTGGCGGATTAGGGGCTTTGGTAGGCGAGGTCTGGATCCCTGCTCGGGCCCCAAACACTGCTGTGGCTTCCGGGGACAGAGTCCTCTGGCAGGAGCACTCCCAGAAGTCCCTTACAAAAAGAGCTGAAGGATGGGTAGATTCTGTATGAATCCAGAGGAAACTAAGTGCTGATTCTCTAAGCCCCTTCCCCAAAAGCCCAGGAAGCTGGGTGTCATTCAGCGCGGTGCCTTGTCCACCTGCTGCCGCTTTGGTTTCTCTTTGTTTAAGCTGGGTCCCAGCTGCTGAAAGACCGGAATGACCCGAGGGGCTGAAGGGAGGGATCTGCCCTCTGTGACCCCAACCCCATCTGTGCCTCTCTGGACCCCACTCTAGCAGGGTGACTGGGAGAGGCTGAGCCTGTTCTTCATGTCTGAGAATGACCAGTGTGATCAGGGGCTTAGGGCTCCCGTGCGGTCCCTTCAGCACCCTTGATCCAGGGCTGTTTCCTCAGGGCGTGTCCGGCTTCAGAAGGGGGCATCTCTCCAGATCGAGGGGCTCCGGGTTGAAGACCAGGGCTGGTACGAGTGCCGCGTGCTCTTCCTAGACCAGCACAGCCCCGGGGACGACTCTGCCAACGGCTCCTGGGTGCATCTCACCGTCAACTGTAGGAAGCTGGGGGCCGCTGGTGGAGGGGGGAGGCGGGTGGGAGGGGGAGGGCAGGAGAGTCAGCCCCACTCTGCTGACACCCCTTGTTTACATCCTACCCTGCCCGCCCCACTCCTGCCTTTTCCATTCTTCACATCTGAAACCGGTCAGCCTCCGTGGCTCTGCTGGGAACTTCCTCTCTCTTCCCTGCTCCTGCTTCCCTGCCCAGGGGAGCATAATGGATAGGGGATAAGGGCTAATTGAGCCCCGAGTGAAACAGTGCTCACATATATACAATATTTTGTTTTATCAAAAACCCCTTTTAACCCAGTACCTCATGTATTCTGTCTCAACCCTAAGAAGGAAGGAGGTCGTAATTACTCCCATTTCATAGAGGAGGAAACTGGGTGTGCCACTGATGAGTGGCAGAGACTAGAACCCAGGCCTCCCGACTCTGGAGGGCACCTAGCTGTCTCCCAGCTCTGAACACCCATCCTGCGCGCCGCTCCCTTGCCAGCTCTGCAGGCTGGTGCAGGGATGGGCCGGTGCGTCCTCACTGGGCCCTGGGTGCCGCAGGCAGCGTGGCCGAGGGCTGGGGATTCCCCTGAAGGTGGTCAGGCTGATGAGCCGCGGGCTGCAGCCCTGATCTGTCTCTCTGGTCCTGGGATGCAGCTCTTCGGGCTGGTGGCCCCCCCTGCATCCTCCGATGCCTCTCTCCTCACAGCGCCCCCTCAGTTCCTGGAGACGCCTCCCCAGGTGCTGGAAGTGCGGGAACTGGAGCCGGTCACCCTGCGGTGTGTGGCCCAAGGCAACCCCCAACCCCGGGTGACTTGGAAGCTCCGAGGACAGGACCTCGGCCAGGGCCAGAGTCAAGTGCAGGTGAGTCCTGCGGCTGGACAGTGTGGGGCAGCTGATGGCCTGGGAACAGACAGCAGGACAGAGGGGGTGAGGCCAGGCTGGGAGACCCGCCAGAGGAGGGGCTTGGCCCGGGCTTCTCCGAGCCTGGCCTGCTGCCTCCCTCTGCTGGCTGGCCTCGGAAGTGCAGGGGGGGGGGCGGTCTGCGGCCCGCTGTGGGCGAGGAGATGCCTGGGTCCCCCATCACTGACTCCTACTCTAGGTGCTGAACGGAACGCTGCGGATCCGGAGGGTGGAGCGGAGCAGCGCCGGGGTCTACACCTGCCAAGCCTCCAGCACTGAGGGCAGCACCACCCACGCCACCCAGCTGCTGGTGCTAGGTGCCGTCTCGGGGGAGGGCCGGGAAACTGGACGTACGCGTGAGAGGACTGGCCTGTGGCTGGGGATGCACACAGCTTGGGGGGCGGGCTTGGGCCTGAGGCAGGGGCCCTGGAGAGGGAGGGAGCTCCCAGTGCCTCTAAAACCAGCATCTTGCCTGTAAAAGAATCAGTGAGTGGAGATACTTAGTGCCTAGCAATGTGGTACAGCGGGAAGGGCATGGGTGCTGGTGTCAGACTATGAGCCATGGAACCCCCTTGACCCCTAGCTTCCTCATCTATACAGAGAAGTTCCTTTCTGCCTCTCAGGATTGTGGCAAGACTTAGGTTCAGCCGAGCACAGGAATTTGTGGTCAAGCCCTTCCCTTCAGAAGGAAAGCTGAAAAGTAGACTCTGCCTTCATAGAGCCCCCTATCGACCTGGGGAATGAGATGCAGAGGTGAAGCCCTGCTGTCCTGGGTGCTGTCGGGGAGGCAGTGCTGAGCAGTGGTGCCGGGTGAAGTCTGGCGTCGGGAAGGCCTGATGTGAATTTGCCTTCCCACTGATCGGGGGCAAGTCGCCTTACAATCTGTCTGCCTCTGAGCCTCCATGTCTTCATCGATGAAGTGAAGACAATAATTTCTAGCACAAAAGGCTCCTACGAGGATTAAATGAGACGGTGCAGGTCAGGTCAGTCACACCTGGCGTGCCTGTAGGTGTTTTGCAGTCCAGCTGGTATCATTACCGCTTATGCCTGACCACTCCTGCAGTGGGAGCCTGGACAAGAGAGACAGAAGTGGAGTCACGAGATGGCTTGGCGGGGCCTCTGTGGCCTAGTCAGGCTCTCGGGGAAGAGCATTCAAGGCTGCCTGGCATGGGCCCAGTGAGCTCCCATACTGACCTGAAGGAGTATGGAAGGCTTGATGTGTGAAAAGATGGCTGGCCAGGTGGGGTCACAAGGGCCCGCAGGGCTGGGTCAGGAAGTTTGAGCTGAATGTGCTGGGAGCCGGGAGCTGCTGTGGATTCTTGAGCAGAAGTGTTCTGTGGCCACAGTGGGCGGGCAGAGACGTTTTTGCATGAATGGCCGTGAATGGGGTCAGGGATTGCTGCAGCCTTCTGGGTTAAGGTATTGGGTACCTGGATTAGGGTAGGAGACACAGAGGTGATGTAGATGGTGTAGATAGATGGGGGGTGGAAAAGGTCATGGTGTAAAGGGTGAGCAGAGGATTAAAACCGATTCTGCCGCCCCCTGAACACACACACACACACACACACACATACATGGAAACTGGCTGAATGTGGCTGTCCCTGGTAGGAAAGCGAGCTAGCTGCAGCAGAGGAGGCACTTGTATTAAATAAAAGGGTTAGGGCCTGTTTCCATTCCTGAGGCCCTGTAGCAACCAGCCCTGTATTCTGGAGGGCAGACTGGGGAGAAAGGCGGAAGTGACCTCAGGGTTCCTGGGAAACTGGGCTGAGGCCCCTCTTTCCCCTGTGCTTCCCCCTTCCCAGGACCCCCAGTCATCGTGGTGCCCCCCAAGAACAGCACGGTCAATGCCTCCCAGGATGTTTCCCTGGCCTGCCGGGCTGAGGCATACCCTGCTAACCTCACCTACAGCTGGTTCCAGGACAGCACCAATGTCTTCCACATTAGGTGGGGCTCAGGGTGTGGTAGGGTGTGGTGAGGTGGGGTGTGGTGGGGTGTGGTGAGGTGGGGTGGGGGTGGGGACTGGTGGGCAGTCTGAGGAGCCCCTTGGCTGAGCAAGGCCTGGACCCCTCTGCCCCCGTGCCATACTGCAGCCGCCTGCAGCCCCGAGTGCGGATCCTGGTGGACGGCAGCTTGCGGCTGCAGGCCGCCCAGCCTGATGATGCCGGCCGCTACACCTGTGTGCCCAGCAATGGCCTCCCGCGCTCGCCCTCCGCCTCTGCCTACCTCACTGTGCTCTGTAAGCCCCACCCAGCTCCCTGGACAGACTGCTTCACTTCCTTGGGCCAGGCCCAGCTCCTCCCCTACAACTTGCCACTGCTTCCTCCAGACCCAGCGCAGGTGACCGCCATGCCTCCTGAGACGCCCTTGCCCGTGGGCATGCGGGGGGTGATCCGATGCCCCGTTCGTGCCAACCCCCCACTGCTCTTTGTCAGCTGGACCAAGGATGGGCAGGCCCTGCAGCTGGACAAGGTACAAGCCTGGGGCAGGGGAGAGAGGGCTTAGCTTGGGGTTATTCTAGTCAGGACAGCTGGGGTAGCATTTGATTCATTCAGTGACTGGAGAACATACACCTCTTTTTTTTTTAATTGGAGTATAATCACATTGTAATGTGTTGGTTTCTGCCGTACAACAAAGTGAATCAGCTCTATATATACATATATCCCCTCCCACTGGAGCTTCCCTCGAACCCCACCCCCCCATCCCACCCTTCTAGGTCATCACAGAGCACCGAGCTGAGTTCCCTGTGCTTTAGCGCAGGTTCCTACTAGCCATCTGTTTGAGAGAGAAACAAGTACTGTATATCCACACATATGTATGGAACCTAGAGAAATGGTACAGGTGAACCTGTCTGCGGGGCAAGAACAGAGATGCAGTCCTGAGACACGGGGGAAGCAGGGGAGGGTGGGACAACTTGGGAAAGTACTAAGGACATCCATTGTTATCAGGTGCTGTGAGGGGTGACTGGTAGGGAACCGGAGCAAAGAGACATCCATGCCTCGAGGGGGTAGCATGGCCACATGGACACTCTGCTGGAAGGCTAGCGAGGCAGGAGGCAGCGAGCACCTTCCTCTTAGGGCTGGTTGAGGACAGATCAGCAACAGCTTCTGGGATGCTAATGATGGCCTTGAAGGGCAGAGAGACATTCCATGCAGAAACCAGGGCCCAGAGGCAGGAAACAGTATAGTGCGTTTATGGCATAATGAGTCCTCCAGCTGGGTGGGATCCACAATTCCTGTGGGGACATGACTGATGCAGAGAATCTGGAAAGACAGGTTTGGGACCAAAAGGAGGAATATGGATGCCAAGTTAATATTACCTCATTCCAAGGTGATTGAGATTTTTTGTTTGTCTGCAGAGACAATAAATTCCTTGTGGGTTAGTATTGCATCTTTTAATCCTAGTCACCCCAGGGCTTCTGCAACTGTAGTAGTACTCAATAAATTTTTCCAAAGGTTAAAAAAAAAGTCAAAAGGCATTTGGAACCAGTGAAATTGCTTGAGCAATGGTGTGATAGCATCAGCGTGTCCATGCGAGCGTGCTCCCATGCTTCAATCATGTCCAACTCTATGGACTGTAGCCCACCAGGCTCCTCTGTCCATGGAATCCTCCAGGCAAGAATTCTGGAGTGGGTTGCTATGCCCTCCTCCAGGGGACCTTCCCCATCCAGGGATCAAACCCGCAGATTTTTTACCGCTGAGCCACCAGGAACGCTTATATGATAGCGTCAGGGCTGTGAGCAATTGAGTTTGTCAGAGAAATGAAGGGGAAGAGAGTGGACATTTGTGGTGCAGAGGCTGCTGAAATGAGAGTGTGGGGGAGAGGTTATGAGGCCTGAGTTAGAGGAAGAAGTGAAGATGGATGGAACAAAAGGCCTTCCCAGGAGGACAGAGGTGGGGCGTGAGACAGAGTAAGGAGTCAGATGTTCGCCTTTAACTGTACTAGGGAAGCCAGGAAGAAGAGCTGAGGTGGGGTGTAAGATAGGGAATGTAATCGTGGAGGGCTAGGAAGACAGCAGGCAGAGAACCTCACACGACTCAACCCCACGGGGTGCCATTCACACCAGATTCCCTGCAAGTGGCTCCCCTGGAGTTCCTCCCCTGGAGGAATCGAGTCAGACTCCATTCCTCTGACAAACTCCATTGCTCACAGCCCTAACACTATCATACAGGCTGCCTTCACACCCACTGGTAGTGGCCTCTCTGCAGGAAAGAAAATGGAAGGGTGGAATTCAGAGAGAGGCCCAGCCTAGGGGTAGGTTGTGGCAGCCTCTGTGTAGACATGGGTCTCTCCCGTCCACTGCTTCTCTCCATCTCTGGTCTGGCCTCAGCTGAGCTTCTCTTTCTGGCTGTCATCTCCTCTTGCTTCCAGTTCCCCGGCTGGTCCCAGGGCCCAGAAGGCTCCCTGATCATCGCCCTGGGGAACGAGGATGCACTGGGAGAATACTCCTGCACCCCCTACAACAGTCTTGGCACTGCAGGGCCCTCCCCAGTCACCCGTGTTCTGCTCAAGGTGCGGCTTGGGGTGGGGTTTGGGTGGGTAGCGGCAGCAGGTCAGGTGGCTGAAGATGCAAGGCTGGTACTGACACCAGGCTGACGGAGGTGGGTGGGACAGACACGTGGGGAGCGGGGCTTCCACATGTGTTTGCCATGGTGGCGGCAGCCGTCAGATGCCACAGTGGAGGAAGGTACCCTGCCCGCCCCAGCCCTTTAACAGGCTGCCTCCCTCTCTGGAGTGAAGAGAGTAGGAAGCAAAGGGGAGGGTGAAGGGTATTCTCTAGAGGTTTGTACATCTTCAGAGAGGCCTCTGCCCACCAGCCCTGGTCTCTCCCACAATGTCCTTCCAGCCCCCTTGCTGGGAACAGAGACGAGCTAGAGAGACACTGAGAGATGGAGACAGATGGGGGCCCCAGAGAAGGGGAGGAATGATCCTTAGACGGCAGTGTGAGAGGGCCCCACCCAATGCCAGATGTGGGTTGCAGGCTCCCCCAGCCTTTCTAGAACGTCCCAAAGAAGAATATTTCCAAGAAGTAGGGCGAGAACTCCTTATCCCCTGCTCTGCCCGGGGAGACCCTTCGCCTACTATCTCTTGGGCCAAGGTAAGGCTCCTGACCCCACTCCACCTGTATGCACACCTGTTTTCACACTCGCCACGCCCCTGCCTCTCTGTGCCTCTGGATGTTTGGGGGGAGAGGGGCGGTGGGGAGGAGGTGAGGAAGAGAGGGCTGGGTGGGGAGGAAAGCGGAGCTGCCCGGAGAGCTGAGTGGCGCCCTTGGTGAGGGGTGGCTGCGTGTGTCCTCAGGGCTGACCAGTGCTTCTGTAGGTGGGCCGGGGGCTGCAGGGCCAGGCCCAGGTGGACAGCAACAGTAGCCTCATCCTGCGACCACTGACCAAGGAGGCCCACGGACGCTGGGAGTGCACGGCCAGCAATGCTGTGGCCCGAGTGGCCGCCTCCACGAATGTCTACGTGCTGGGTTAGTGGCTGAGGAGCAGGCTTGAGGCAGCCGTGTGGGGAAAACGCAGGGGAAAGAATCGTTTTGGGGGCCCCCATGGGGATCTTAGGCGGGGAGCCCCTGGGATGATGGGTGGTGAGCGGAAGGCTTGGATCCCCTGAATTCGCCCTCCCTCGGGACCCGGACCATCATCCCTCCACTCCCCCCACCCAGGCACCAGTCCGCACGTTGTCACCAATGTGTCCGTGGCACCTTTGCCCAAGGGTGCCAACGTCTCCTGGGAGCCTGGCTTTGACGGCGGCTATCTGCAGAGATTCAGTGTCTGGTACACCCCACTGTGAGTGACCTGCCCCTGCCGTCCCTCTTCCCCCTCACCCGGATTCCTTCTGGCTCCCCTGACTCTTTCTCCCACTTCTCTGTGCCAGCCCTGCCCTGACTCAGCTGTCCGATTTTCAGAGAATCTCAGGGGCTCAAGGCGCAGGTCCTGAGACCTGGGGTGGTTGAGGAGACAGGAGAGGTCAGCTCTCTGGACTCCAACCTTCCTCCTCTTCCGAGTGCATGAAATGCCCCCCCCCCCCCACCCCCTTTCCTCCAGGGCAAAGCGTCCTGACCGAGCCCACCACGACTGGGTGTCCCTGGCAGTGCCCGTGGGCGCGGCCTTCCTCCTCGTGCCTGGCCTGCAGCCCCACACACAGTACCAGTTCAGTGTCCTCGCTCAGAACAAGCTGGGGAGCGGGCCCTTCAGCGAGATTGTCTTGTCTGCCCCTGAAGGTGAGAGAGCTCTTACCCAGAGCCGCAGACAAGGATGGGGAAGGGCTGCGGGGCAAGTCCAGATGCGGGCGGGCTGGGTGGGAGTGGCCAGAAGGGTTTGTGGAAGATGATCCAGACTTGACTTTAGGGGCTCTGGGAGAATAGCTGGGCACCAGGGGTTTGTGGAAGGACTTCCCTGGTGGCTCAGATGGTAAAGAATCCACCTGCAATGTGGAAGACCAGGTTCGATCCCTGGGTTGGGAGGATACCCTGGAGAAGGAAATGGCAACCCACTCCAGTATTCTTGCCTGGAGAATTCCAGGGACAGAGGAGCCTGGTGAGCTGCAGTCCATGGGGAACACTTCCATTTCCAGGGGATGTGGAGCAGCAGGGGAGGGGCACTGGGAATGCAATCTTTACATGCCTCTGTGTCCCCTTCAGGGCTTCCTACCACACCAGCTGCCCCCAGTCCTCCCCCGACAGAGATGTCGCCTCCCCTGTCCCCTCCACGAGGGCTGGTGGCAGTGAGGACGCCGCGGGGGGTACTCCTGCACTGGGATCCCCCGGAACTGGTCCCTAAGAGGCTGGATGGCTACATCCTGGAGGGACGGCAGGGCTCCCAGGGCTGGGAGGTGTTGGATCGGGCCGTGGCAGGCACTGAAATGCAGCTGGTGGTGCCAGGACTTATCAAGGTAGGTGTGGCGGGTGGGCACAGGGGCGGGGGGTGTCCTGCCAGTGGCCCTCCAGTCCCCTGCTACACTCCCCAAACCTGGGCTCACCCTGATTTGACCATCCTCAACTCCGCTTGGCTTTCTACTTCACCCGTACCTTCCAACTGCAAAGTCTTTCCAAATGGGCTTGGGGCGGGCAGTGCTGAGCCTTGACCCCCTCCTTGGACCCCGATCCCCAGGACGTTCTCTACGAATTCCGCCTCGTGGCCTTCTCCGGTAGCTATGTCAGTGATCCCAGCAACACAGCCAACGTCTCCACTTCTGGTGAGAACCCGGGAGCAGGGCAGAGCCCTGGGGACTGGGGGGCCCGGATCCCCTTGTGTCCATAGACACCGACCCTCCCTCGTGTCCCCTTGCCCAGGCCTGGAGGTTTACCCCTCGCGCACGCAGCTGCCAGGCCTGCTGCCCCAGCCCGTGCTGGCCGGCGTGGTGGGCGGGGTCTGCTTTCTGGGCGTGGCCGTGCTCGTGAGCATCCTGGCCGCCTGCCTCATGAACCGGCGCCGAGCTGCCCGTCGCCGCCGCAAACGCCTCCGCCAAGGTAGGTCACTTGTGGCCCCGCCCTCTGTAAGCACCTCCTCGGAGAAATTCCAACCCCCTGCAAGGGCCAGGTGTGTTCCCCTGCTCCCCACTTTCCCGGGCAGACGGGGTTGGCGTCTGGTGTTGAGTGAGGTCTGCGCCCTGGGCCCTGGTGGGGCTTGGTTTTTCTGTCACCTCTTGGCCTCTTACTCTTACAGATCCACCTCTTATCTTCTCTCCCGCCGGAAAGTCAGCTCCCCAGTAAGTGCCTCCGCTTCCTTGGCTCTCTTCTGCCTTCTGTGAGCACCTTCCTTTTCTGCACCGTGGGGAGGGGCAGGAGGGGTGGAACAGAGTGAGAGGGAGGTGAGGATGGA
Organism: Dama dama; assembly: GCF_033118175.1. Classification (NCBI taxonomy): domain Eukaryota; kingdom Metazoa; phylum Chordata; class Mammalia; order Artiodactyla; family Cervidae; genus Dama; species Dama dama. Next base: position 11,392,142 of record NC_083700.1, read on the forward strand.
AGTGCAGAGGCCTCAGCCCGGGGCCGGCCCCCCCGTCGCCTGTGCCTTCCCTCCACCCCTCCACCATGTGGGTCCTTCTCTCCCTTGCTCTCCCTAGCCCTGCTCTGTTCTGCATCAAACCTCTCAAGGCCTGACGCTGGCTCCTGGGAGGGGGACTGGCCCCCTACCACAGACCCTGATCTCCTGTCCTTCCCCAGCTCTGCTCCGGGCTCGGGCAGTCCTGACAGCGTGGCGAAGCTGAAGCTCCAGGGTTCCCCAGTCCCCAGCCTGCGCCAGAGTCTGCTCTGGGGGGAACCCGTTGGACCCCCCAGCCCCCCTCTGGATCCTCCACCTAGCCGGGGGCCCTTACCCCTGGAGCCCATTTGCCGGGGACCAGATGGGCGCTTTGTGATGGGACCCCAGGTGGGGACCTCCCGAGAAAAGTCAGGCCTTGAGCAGTCTGAGCCTCTGACCCCAGCTCGGCGTCAGGCCAGGTCCTATGACTGCAGCAGCAGCAGCCCCAGTGGGATGCCCCAGCCCCTCTGCATTGCAGACATCAGCCCTGTGGGGCCCCCTCGACCGGCCCCACCCAGTCCTCTGCCAGGTCCAGGGCCCCTGCTCCAGTACCTGAGCCTGCCCTTCTTCAGGGAGATGAACGTAGATGGGGACTGGCTCCCCTTGGAGGAACCCCGGCCTGCTCCACCCCCAGATTACATGGATACCCGGCCCTGCCCCACCTCATCTAACCTCCAGCCCCTGGACTGCCACTCTGAGTCCCCCAGGGCAGCGCTTCCTGGGGCCATGGTCGGGGTCGGGGCCGCCCCAGAGCCCCCGTACACAGCCCTGGTTGACTGGACGCTGAGGGAACGGCTGCTGCCAAGCCTCCTCCCTGCTGCCCCTCGGGGCAGCCTCACAAGCCAGAGCAGTGGGCGGGGCAGCGCCTCCTTCCTCCGGCCCCCCTCCACCGCCCCCTCTGCAGGAGGCAGCTACCTCAGCCCCGCTCCTGGAGACACCAGCAGCTGGGCCAGTGGCCCTGAGAGGTGGCCCCGAAGGGAGCATGTGGTGACGGTCAGCAAGAGGTGAGGGCAGTCCCGGCCGAGCCCTGCCTGCCTTGTACAGATTCTCCCCACCCCTCTCCCATGCCCTCTGCCTTCCTGGCTCCATTCCCACCTTGGGACCAGGAGAGCCTGTCTCCTTTTGGAAGCTTTTGCTGAGGGCCAGGGATCTTCAGAGGAAAGCCGTGGCCCACCCTCAGCTTGGGGTCACCAGTTCAGGCTTTTCCGGCTGCCCTCTATTCCTCCACCCACACCACACACTTGTCTCATTTCACAGGAGGAACACATCTGTGGATGAGAACTATGAGTGGGACTCAGAATTCCCAGGGGACATGGAGTTGCTGGAAACTCTGCACTTGGGCTTGGCTGGCCCTCGATCCCGACTTGAAGCTGAGCCAGAGCTAGGTGTGAGAGCCTTCCAGAAAGGCAGGCACCCCTGGCCTCACTGTCCTACACCCCCAGCCTTAGGACTCAGCCTGTTCCCAGCCAGGCCCTCTCCTCTGACCGCCTCTCCTCTGACCTCCTCTGCACTGGCAGGCCCTAGAGAGCTTCGTGGTACTGGTGAACCCCAAGAGTTCACCCAGGGGACCTTAAGACATCTTCCTTTTGTCCTTCGTTTTGCAGGTGTGAAGACTCCAGAGGAGGGCTGCCTCCTGAGTGCTGCCCATGCTCCTGGCCCTGAGGCCCGCTGTGCTGCCCTTCGGGAGGAATTCCTGGCCTTCCGCCGGCGCCGAGATGCCGCTAGGTCTCGGCTACCAGCCTATCGACAGCCCATCTTCCACCCTGAACAGGCCACTCTGCTGTGAATGCCCTAATGTGAGACAGGGTGAAGGCACACGGACCCTGCAGGGGAAGCCCCCAGCAAGATCTTTCTCCAGCCGGGGATGCTGCCCCTGCCCCTTTGGTGCTGTCATAGACCCTGACAGTGGGCTTGCTGAGGGGTGTATGGACTGAGGCCCTTGAGTCTGGGGACTACCACAGTGATCTTAGGTCTACCTGTGTGTGTGTGTGTGTGTGTGTGTGGGTGTGTGGTGTTTGTGGTGTGGGTGAGGTTTTTTTTACAGGTAAATAAAGTGAAAAATCTTTCCATGTGTCATCTGCTTTGAATCTGAGAGGGAAGTAGGAAAAAAATCCCTAAACCCTAAAAAGTAAGGGGACTCTGTGAAAGAATGGAGATACCTTCAAGATCCATTCCCAAAGCATTTATTAAGTGCCTACTGAGGTCAGCTGCTGAAGACCAGCCATTGAGCTAGGAGCTGAGAAAGTACAAAGTTCACAAGACATCTTTGCTCTTGGGGGAATTCTTTCTAGTCAGTGAAGCAGGGAAATAAAGAAATAGTTACAGTGTGCTGTGATAAGTTCTGCGATAAAGCCGTCTGTTGGTTATTAAGGAAGCGTGAAGGAAGGAGTCTGCAAACAGTGAATGCTTACAGCTTGTGCTGGGACAGGCATGTCACAGGAAGTGAGAACAATAGCCAGGCACTGCCCTAAATTTTGTACGTGTACCGTTGAATTCTCTACCACTCTGTGGTAGGTAGTACTATTAGCTCTATTTTATAGACTAGGTGACTGAGGTGTTCAGTGCTTTAGTAGTCTGCCCCAAAGCCACAAAGTTGGTGACCGGTAGAGCAGTGAGAAGTCAGTCATCGGAGGGAGAGCATCTCAGGCAGAGGAACAGACTGTGTGGAGGTAGGGAGGAGTGAAAACACTTGGCATCCCAGGGAATCACCGGAATATAGGGGTAGGGAGGGCTGGGCAAGAGAGAATGGAAAAGAGAAAGCACTGGTTGTTGATGCGCTTGAAAACAAGTTTCAATGGGGGCTTCTATCATATATGAAGAACTCCACTGATGGGTATAAGCAGCGACTCCACCCCAGAGGGACTGCTCAACAGAAGCCTGAAAACAGGTGGGGGCATTCTTTTAACCCCCAAAGGATGCTCTTCTCCATCCTCAGAGACAGAAGAACTGCTAGTCTCCACTGAAGGCTCTTCTGATCCCTCCAGGATTAAGCAGAGGTGCCAGGTCACAGGGGAGGAAATGAAGGAGAAAGAAGTCAAGTCTGAACCCTGGGTCCCAAAGCGGATCACGCCCCTTGGGCCCTGGGCGAGGAATGACCTCACTGTTAGTTTCTGCCCAGGCTTGAAGAAGGTGGGGAGCAAGACCATGTGCGGGAGCTGTCCTGGCCTGCTAGTTCCACTCCTGCCACACCCTAGTCACTTGTGTCGGGGGAGTGTTTTCCTGTGCCTCCATTTACCTAACCACCCTATGTAAGCCAAAAGGATTCTTCCCACATAAAAACGCCCACAGTCGTGCGCTAACCTAGGCAGACAGTTTCCCACTGGGGCACACGTTTAAGGGCTCTGGGGTAGGGGTGGAGGTTCTCAAGGGTTGAGGCCACAGACTCCAGGCCCTTTAACTCAGGTTCTGATCCACCGCCCCTCTTTTAAGCACTGCCCTCCGCAGCTGCACTGCGGCGCCTTTAAACCCTCCCGGCCCTTGCCCCGCCCCTGGTCCGCCCCGTCCGAGGCGGGAGCAGGCTGAAAACCCCCGGCCCCGCCCGGGCGCTCCACTCGCGCTGCGGCCCCCGCCTCGAGTGCGCAACTCTCCGACCCACGTGAACCGTAAGCTGGAGGGAAGGGTCCTTGAGGGCGTGGGGGTGTGCGCGATCTCTAGAAAGCAAGAATCCCGAGCCTGCGGCTTGCTCCAGTGGGCTTGCGGATCGAGGGCTGGCAGGCAAGGGTCCGGTGACTGCCCTGCCCCGCCCTGGGCTGTCAGGTCCTTCCCCAGGCTCTGACCCCGCATTGTTGAGCGATGAGGTCAGGCGGTGTTGCTAGTGCTTAGACGGGGCGTTCGTTGGGATCGGAGACTCTGGGACTGCGCTCCGCTAGCCGGCTCCAGTCCCGGGTCTCGCTGGGGCGAGAAAAGGAGGGGGTCACGAATTACACGGCTGGCCCAGAGTGATGCAGGGTACAGGGTCCCGGCGCCCACCCTTGGCCAGCTCCGCGCCGCCGGGGCTTCCCAGGCGACCCTTCATTTCCTGGTTCCAGGAGCACGTGTGGGTGCTGCCTGCCCTCTTCGTTCCTGAAGCTCGTTTTTCTGGGACTGGCTGTCGCGAGTTGGGGCGAGGGGGCGCCCTGCTCGGGTCCCGCCGTGGCCTGGCCTTCTCGGATTTGGGCGGGGACTTGAAGTTCCAGTCCTCTCCAGGAGGGTCCCTCGACCTCAAGCATCTGGAAGGTGGCAGCCCAGACAGCGCCTCGGGGTGCGCTGCCTGTAGGAGGCGGTGTTGGGGGAGGGCGGCTGCTTTCCAGGCCTCCAGCCTCTACGGGAGCCGACGCCCCCACCTCTTGCCCCCTGCTGCTGGGAAAGTCGGTGGTGGCCGCGGGCGGGCAGGCGGGCTGCCCAGACCGCTGCGTCACCCCAGCGGCGGGCGGGGGGTGATTCATCCCAGTAACGGCCTAGGGTGTGGCGAGTGGGGGCGACTGTGGGGGGCGGACCAGCAGGACCGGAAATCGACTGCCGCAGACCTCCCCCACCCCCCTGGCCCGCGCGCTCTGCTGGCCTCCTTGAGTCTCCTGGAGCCCCTAAGGGTGATGTTCTGGGGAAGCTTGGTATCTGCGAGCAGAAAGAAGCAGGGTAGAAGTGAGAATGGACTGGTGTGGGGATCCGGGGCAGGAGACCCGTGGTCCTCCTAGTTTAGTGACTGCAGAGCACCAGACAGAGGGACAGCTCCCGGCCCACTTGCAATTTCTCCTTCCTAGTCCACAGGGAAGATTTCAAACTGCAGAGGAGGCCAAGGTAGGATGAGGCCAGCAGGGCCCTGCCCTTCCAGAATCAACAAATAAGCCCGTCCAAGTGCAATTCTTCCCCCACACCCCAGCCCCGCTGGGGACTGGCCTCTAATCCTCCCCGCCACCCCACCCCATCCCTTCTCCCCCCAGGATTTTCAGATATGGAGCTCTCTAGTTCAGAATGGGCCTTCTGTTGCCAGGATATTTCTTCTGAACTATTTCCTTGAATCTACATGTCCACCCCAACGCTTGTAACTTCCCTTCTCCACATGCTTCCCTTCCCTCCACAGCTGCTTCCCTGAGGAAGCGCTTGCACCTGTCTGTACCTGTGAAGTGACCCCTTCCCAAGGATCCCACTTCTGCTCCCCCTGCCCTGCCTCTGACCCCGCTGAGCGCCTCCTGACCACTTCTGCGCTGAGTGGATGTTTCTGCCCCGTGCCCCCACCCTGCCCCATGCCTGTGTTTGGTACACAGAAGCCATGGCAACGGCCCCCCCACACCCCTCCTCCCCTGCAAGCCTTGTGGCTTCCTGTTTGTGGAGCTTCAGCTTTCTCTTCTGCTCCCTGACTCTGAGAGCAAGGGGGCTGCCCCAAGGGGGCCCCTCAGTCGTAGGTCTCCCACCGCCCCAGCTCCCTGCGGCACTTCACTTTAGAGGCAAGGGATCCCACTTCGCTTTTTCAGGATAGTCTAAATGCCAGTTCTGGGTTGGGAAGTCCCCCTGTGTCCTCTCTGCACAATGAATGGAGAGTCCCTTTGTCTTCACAATTCAACACCCCAGCCCGGAGCCCTGGAATCCTCCCGCCCCACCCCACCCCCGCGTCCTCGGTGGGGTGAGGTAAGCGTCCCTGGTCCAGCCAGGGTCTGGGTGCGGCTGAGGGCTGGAGTGCCTTCTGCAGCCCCTCCCTTCTCCCAGCTGTTGTGACCTCGTGGGTGGGGGTGCGGGCTGTTCCCACTGCTGTCTGGAGCACCTCTGGAGTTCACCTTACTCACTGCCAACCCACCCCCCAAGCTGTGCGGCTGTCGTCTTCCCTTTGGACCCCCAGCTCTGGGCATTTCCCACACAGCTTCTCCCCACTCCAGCAGGCAGCTGGCTACCTTCCCTCCTTTAAGGGCGAGGCCGGGTGTCACTCGGGTGGGCCACTGCAGTCCCAGCCCCACGGCTCCTCGGAGGAGGCGGTCTGCTCGTGGGGGCGGGGGAGCACAGCTGTGGGCAGGCGGCCTCATGGCTCTGGCACCGCAGGGTCCGGGGCAGAGGCCCCGAGTGGAGCTGAGACACTGCAGCTGGAGCCCGTGACCTTGCCAGCTGTGTCCAGGCTCCAGCATTTAGGAGGGCTCTCAACGTCCACCCAGAGGTGGGCCTGGGGGGCTGAGTCTGTCCTACCCCTCCACAGGCAACAGCAGAAGGGTCAGGCTTTGGCCCTGCTCTCCCTTCGTAACCCTGGTGTCCGGGTTAATCATTCTCCTGTCCTTTCCTGGCCATAGTGATCGCTGGGCCTCAGGCCAGTTGGCTCCATGGAGACCCAGCCCTGAGGCCCAGGTGACCGCAGTGAAGCTGCTCCCAGAAGTGAGGTCTGGACAAGGGGCTGGGACAAGGGGACTTCCTGGTGGCAGCAGCTTCTGCCCCCTCTCCTTGCTTCCAAGCCTTCCTGTGCGGCAGGGGTCACAGACTCGCAGAGACAGTTGGGGCTGGGCTGGGGGCAGGGAATCTTGTCTGCTCTCTCCGCAGACCTCAGCCACTCAGCCGGCCTGCCCTTCCCCAGCCAAGTGTGTGTGTGGATGGTGTGTGGGTCAGGGCCCAGACTGATATTTATCTGGCCGGGCTTTCAGGCTGGGTGAAGTGGGGGTGGGTTGCTCTTAATGAGGTTTAAAAATAGCTGATTTATGGGGAGGATCTCTGCTGGAAATGGCAGCCCCATAAGTTGGAGGCAGAAAGGGCAGCCCTGTTGGAGTGTGGGGAGGGGAGGCTTGAGCTGGCCCCCGCAGGGACTGAGAAGTGTGAGGGGGTTTGAGGCAGCTGCTGTCCTTGTGACCTGCCCGGAGGGCCAGGGAGGAGGCCGTAGGATAGCTCAACCTGCTGTGTGCCTGACTCCATCCCTCAAGTCTGACCTGGCCTGGGGCCAGGCTGGGGAGCGGGAGTGTCTCCCTTCCCTCCCCTCCAATTTAGGTGCCTGGTCTGGGGCATCCTCTGTTCTGTACAGGCAGCCAGCTCTATTTCAGAGCAGAAAGAAAGGCCCATGGGGAGGAGACAGGGGCAGGAAACTGAGTCTCATCCCACTCTGGTCCTGGCCCCCCTTGACATGTGGCGTTCCAGGACAGGGCTCTGACTTAGGCAGCGAGGTGGCCGGTGGGGACAGACCGCCCACTACGAGGTGCGGTGCTGTCAACTCAGGCCAGTGGTCAGGAAACCAGCCCCCCTCCCCGTTCCTCCTGATTGAGGTCCTCAAACTAATACCACCCAAGGCTCCTGAATTAGGTCTTATTCCTGCTATAACAAATTATCACTAATTTTGTGACTTAAAGCAACATACATTTAGTATCTTGCGGTGCTAGGTCTCTCTGGCTAAAATCAAGATGTTGGCAGGGCTGCATTCTTTCTAGGGGTGCCTAGGGGAGACTCCACGCCTTGCTTTTCCTAGCTTCTTGAAGCCACTTGTATTGCTTGGTTCATGGCCCTGTGAAACTCCATCATTGACTTCCTTCTCATTCTCCCACTTTGACTCAGCTGCCTTCCTCTTTCACTTATGAAGGCCCTTGTTGTGAGTACATTGGGCCCCGCTGGATGACCCAGGGTACTTTCCCTATCTCAGGATCCTTAATTCAGTCACACCTGCAAAATCCCTTTTGCAGTATAAGGTAACATGTGCAGGTTCTGGGAATTGGGACATAGGCACCTTTGCAGGAGCTATTCTGCCTCCCACTCCTTCTAGAAAGGAAAAGTAGAATCAAGTAATACCTGATTTCTCATGGAAAGTCCCATTGCCTAGTGAAATCTGTTAAGGGCCCACTCAGACCTACGTCTCCAGGAAGCCCTCCAGGCTGCTTCTGTCCATACTCCTCCCTTAATTACTGCAGCAAACGGGCTTCCCTGCTGGCTCAGTAGGAAAGAATCCGCCTGCAGTGCAGGAGATTTGGGTTTGATCCCTGGGTCAGGAAGATCCCCTGGAGGAGGACATGGCAACCCACTCTGATATTCTTGCCTGGGGAGTCCCACGGACAGAGGAACCTGGTGGGCTACAGTCCATGTTGTTGGAAAAGAGTGGAGATGACCTAGCAACGTGATCTGTGTAGTTTAATATTCATCCTGTACAGCTCTTGTACTTAGTATGAGCTGCCTCTGTCTCTCGGATGGCATTATGTGCAACTTTAGAATCAACGATTTCTGTCTCTTCTGCAAGCCCCAGCGCAAATAGTGGGTGCTCAATGAAAGTGTTAGTAGCTCAGTCGTGTCTGACTTTTTGCGACCCCATGGGCTGTAGCCCGCCAGGCTCCTCTGTCCATGGGATTTTCCAGGCAAGAGTACTGGGGTGGGTTGCCATTTCCTTCTCCAGGGAATCTTCCCAACCCAGAGATCAAACCCACGTCTCTTGCATCTCCTGCTTTGGCAGGTGTATTCTTTACCGTTAGTGCCACCTGGGAAGCTCAATGAAAACCCAGTGGCTAATTGAGGGTAGATCTGTCTAGTCCTCTTAACTCCTGGCAGAGGTTCCCAAGCCACTCCATATTCTTTCCAAATCATTCTCCTTCCCAGACTGGAAAAGGCACAGTTGGGGTTAGAATGACCAGTTTGCCTTTGCTAAAGCTGACCACCCCTAATGAGGGGCTGAGCCGCCAATCCTGGCCTCATTTACCCTATGTTCTATTCCAGTGGGTTTTATACTTCACTGTAGAAGTGGAACCATTCAAATGAAATCTAATGGGAAGCCTCAATATAGTAGACAGGTCTGGTCATAAGGGTGGGAGAACCCACAGGGGCCAAGGTGAGACGCTCTCATTTGGCAGCTGTTCTCCCCTCTGGGACCCACCTGAGGGATATGGTGTGTGTCCCCGGGGCAGAGTCCCCCACTCCGCAGGCTGCAGAGTGCTCACCGCAGGTCTGGTTGTGTCCTCTCCCCAGCCCCCCACAGCCACTGCCGCCACCCTTCGGAATGGCCAACAGGGGACCTGCCTACGGCCTGAGCCGGGAGGTACAGCAGAAGATCGAGAAACAATACGATGCGGACCTGGAGCAAATCCTGATCCAGTGGATCACCACCCAGTGCCGCAAGGATGTGGGCCGGCCCCAGCCTGGGCGCGAGAACTTCCAGAACTGGCTCAAGGATGGCACGGTGAGAGCAGGGCGCTCCGGGAGAGCGAGAGTGGGCTGGGCCTGGGGGAGCAGGGATGGTCTCAGCTGAAGAAAGGAGTGCAACCCGGTCCCCACCTTTCCTGAGCCCGGGGGTCTCCATCATGCAGAGGCCCTCCTGTTTTCCTCCCTCCTACCAAGGGAAGTGGAAGCCTTAGGTAGCAGGAAGGAGGAGGAGCTCCAGGGGAAGAGCTGGGGGAGGTGTGTTCTAGTCAGTGATCCTTGAATAGCATGGTTCACTTTCTGGGCTCAGAGGCAGGGGCTGGGCAGGAAGGAGCCCGAGGCTTTCTCCAGGTGGAGTCAGAACTGTCCTCAGGTAGGAGAGGCACCTCTGTCGTTCTCTGGAGCTGAGGGTGGTGCACTGTGATCTGTGGTGGGCACGGCCTCACCTCTGCAACCTGCTGTCCTCCCCCAGGTGCTGTGTGAGCTCATTAATGGGCTGTACCCCGAGGGGCAGGCCCCAGTGAAGAAGATCCAGGCCTCCACCATGGCCTTCAAGCAGATGGAGCAGATCTCCCAGTTCCTGCAAGCAGCCGAGCGCTACGGCATCAACACCACTGACATCTTCCAGACCGTGGACCTCTGGGAAGGTGGGCCAAGGCCAGGGTCAGGGCACTGTTGTCCAGAAGAGCAGAGGTTGGCCTGAGCCATCTCCTCCAGGGAGAAGGGGCAGGTTTCTGGCACCCCAAGGACAGAGGGGAGTGTGGATGTGTGTGCATGCTCATTTCTTTGTGTTTTTATAGAGGAGTTGACCATGTGGGACGTTGGAATGGAGAAGAATAGGGAGATCAAGAGTCAAAGAACTTGGGGGCTGGGCCTGCTGACTTAGTGATAGAGATGGAAGCCTGGCTTTCAGGACCCTGGCCCTGTGGAGGCTAATACAGCCCCTCCTCCTTCCCAGGAAAGAACATGGCCTGTGTGCAGCGGACGCTGATGAATCTGGGCGGGCTGGCAGTAGCCCGGAACGATGGGCTCTTCTCCGGGGATCCTAACTGGTTTCCCAAGTGAGTATGTTGGGCAGCCCCAGCTCGGGCCAGCATGGCGATCATGCTCACTCCTGTCCCTGGGAAATGCCCATTACAAAGCACTTCCACATCCCTTGTCTCTATCCTCCCAACTTTCCTGGGATGGCAAGGGACAGCCCCTTTTGAGAGATGAGGGGGTGACTTCAGAGAGCTCAGTGCTCTCTGAGGCAGAGCGGGCACCAGCACTTAAGCCAAAGAAAGCCTGTGCTCTGCCCTGGGAGGGCACTTACTGGGGCAGCCTCCACCCCCCTCCTAACCAGCATTCACTTCCCACCCAGGAAATCCAAGGAGAACCCTCGGTACTTCTCGGACAACCAGCTGCAGGAGGGCAAGAATGTGATTGGCTTACAGATGGGAACTAACCGCGGGGCTTCTCAGGCAGGCATGACCGGCTATGGGATGCCACGCCAGATCCTCTGATTGGCTCTGCAGCCCTGCCCCTGCCCTCCGTGAATGCTTAATATATATGTGTTTTTTTTTTTTTTTTTTTTAGCATTGACATTCCCTGAGAGCCCCCGGGAGCTTTCATGCTTCCTTCTGCCAGGGTGGGGGCCTGACCTGTCTCCTCCGGGGGTGCCCGACAGTGGCCTCCCCCTTATGCTTACTAATACATTCCCTTCTCCAAACCCACAAAACTGGACCAACTGGCCTCTTTTCCCTTGGGACCAAGATTCGGGGGGGTGACCTCACCCCCTCTCTGCACCATACCTCTTCTCTTTCCTCTGGCCTCTTCCCTCTGAGCCCTGGGCCCTAACCCATTCCTTAGCTGGGAATCAAGGATGCTGCCTGACGGCCTTCTCCCCCAACAAGTATGCCTTGCCCACAGCTGTGGCTGCAGGGACTTAATTTATAGGGAGTGGCCTGTGGCCGCCGCCACCCCAGCCCCAGCTGGACTGCACTCACCACACTTCGGAGGCAGCCTGCCCTGGCAGAGGCCCCCAGGCTTCTCATTTTCCATTCCTTTCTGTGGCTAAGGGGTGGGGGTGAGGGGGCCTGGGAGGGAAGGCTGCTCACCATGGGCTGGGGCTTGAAGAATCTGAGTTTGCTGATTTAAATAAAGAATCTCTTTTTTTTTTTTTGGATGGATTCTGGCTGTGTCTGGGGCCATTGAACCAACTGTGGGGAAGGGAGGGATGTGGGGGAAGTATAGGCACTGCCTCCAGGGAAGAGGTTTTTGAGATGGAAGGTCACAAGTGTCCCCCCATCTTTGACTTCCTTCCCGTTCTTTTTCTGACTTGTTTAGGTGAGGGGTTGAGAAGGGACAGGCCCTCCCTGCTGTCTTCAAGTTAGGAGTCATGATACAGGATATGTGGGTAGTGTCCAGAGGGAGGGGGCCCCTGACCTAGCTGGGCCCTTCCCACAAGCAGAACGGCTGTCAGTCACCGCAGGAAGGTGGGGCCGACTGTCCCTACAGTCTTGAGTCCTGACAAGTGTCTGGGTTGGAGTTCCCTCCCACAGGCTTGATGCCAGCTCTGTTGGAGCTGGCCAGACCAGCGTGGGGGGTGGGGTTGCAGTGGTGAGGGTCTGGTGAACAGGGGCATGAGTGAGCTGGAAGGAGTTGGTGGTGACTGGAGGGAGAAAGCCTTGTTGATCAGACACTTGTGAGCTGCATGTTCTCGAGAGCCTAGCAGCATCTTCTGGATGGGTGGCCTTGGACCACAATTGTAAAATTTTGGGGTCGGGTTGTCCTGACTCCTACCCCTGACCTGGGCAAGAATGTTCCACCTGTAGTTTCCAACCCCACGGCCTTCCCATCAGATCTGGCATCTCCCTTGAGGCCCTGGGCCAGCCCTCCCCACTTCAGCTCCCACCCCCATCAGTCAGCCTGGCCTCCATTGTCCCTCTCTCCACTTTTGCTACCATTTATCTTTGTTTTCCTGAGGCGGGAGAAAGCTACAGCATTGTGCCTAAGGTGACAGAATGTGCAGTGGTAGATATCCAGAGACCTTCCATTCTCCTTCCTCCCACCCCACTGCGGCTCCCTCTGTCAAGAAGCACCTACTGTGTGCCAGGCCCTCCCTCTGCCAGGAAGCACCTACTGTGTGCCAGGCCCCAGGCCACTGCTGTGCATTAGCCATTAGCTCCGGGACTCTCCGCCTCATCCAAGGCCCAGCCATGGGTGAGCTAGTATTTGCTTGCCTGCTGCACTCCCTTGGGTTGTGGCACAGATAAGATAGGCTGCCGCCTATGTGCAAATTCCCAGGGAGTTAGCTCTCACTCCACCCCATTATCTCCCAGTTATCTCCCATTCAGGAAGGCTTTGTGGAATGCCAGTAAGGAAGAATGATGTCATTGCAGAGACATTGAATTCACTGATATTTAAACTGAAAAACCATTTGCGCTCTTCTCTGATTTAACTATTAATAGCTACAAATTATTGGCCACCAGCCTCACGCCTTTCTGGGACCAGCACACCACAGAGCCAAGACTGAGAACAACTGTGTTCTCCCAGCAGATTCCCATGATAGTCCATGAAGTGGATATTACTCTATTATTCCTTCATTTTGTTCCCAGATGAACACACTGGATCTCAGGACCAAGACCACATAAAGAGTTAGTGGAGGGACCGGGGTTTTGAGGGCTTCTCTGGTGGCTCAGGAAAAGATTCCATCTGCCAATGCAGGAGATTCAAGAGATACAGGTTCGATCCCTGGGTTGGGAAGATCCCCGGGAGAAGGGAATGCAACCCACCCCGGTATTCATGCCTGGAAAATCCCACAGACAGAGGAGCTGGCAGGCTATAGTTCATGGGGTTGCAAAATAGTCGGACACAACTTAGGGACTAAACAACCAGCAGTTTTGAATCCAGATCATCCTGGCTGGGCGCTTGCTGAGGGCTGCTCCAGCTGGGACTGAACTTTGAGAGGTGCTCAGCCTCCCTCCTGGCTGCAACCCCTACCCGCCAATAAGCTGTGTGAGGCCCTTCCATGTCTCTGCTTAATCCATCTCACTCTAGGTTCAGCTCCTTCCTTCTGGAAATGACCTCCACTGACAACTCAACACTTTGGTTTTCTGATGGCTTCATTCCAGCATTTTGTTCTATTTGAGGTCACAGTTTCATCCCTAATCCGGCCCCTCATACTTCCTGCTTCTCCATCAGGCCCTGGAGGCCAGAATGGGTCCCAGCCCTGGGACTGGAAGGAAGAACTTCTCTGAATGGCACCCCCTTTCCCTGCCATCTCCTAGCAGTTCATTCCCCATGGCTCTCCACACTGGTGTTCCCCAACACCATGTGCCTGAGGGTCTGTTCTGCTGCCCTGAACAATCTCCCCTCCCAGATGTTACCGCGGCTCCCTTCTCTCATTCGTTTTTGTTCAAATGTCACCTTCCAAGTACTGCCTTCCCTGGCCACCCTATTTAAAACTACACACTCCACCCTCAACCTGCACCCCATCATCCTTCCCTGCTTTCTCCTATCACCACCTGATATCCAATCAATTTTACTTATTTTATTTTCTGGCTCCACCCACAGAATGCATAGTCTGTAAGAGCAGGTTTGTGTTGGTTTTGTTGATACAGAGTAGTGCCAGGCATGTTGTAGGTGCTGGATAAATATTTGTTGAATGAATAAAGGAATGAATGAGTGAATATCACAAGGCCCTCATGCTCCCGAATCCCATGGCATGGTACCCAGTCAGCCTAGCGTCCCAGCAACCAACACAGCCTGTCATTGGATCTGAAATGGAACCAGCCTGTCTCTCAATTTCTGATGCTTCCTCATTGTTCATTTCCAAAAGGTAAAACCTGAGAAGGCAGTCCTCCCTACAAGCAGAGGAGTGGTGGTTGGGAAGGGGATGGAGAGTGATTTGTGTGCTCTGGGCAAATGGAAGGTGCACGGAGGACTTGGCAAGAAAAAAATGGGAGGAGGGCAGGGGGAAGGGGGAAGAGTCAACTTTGGTTCATTTACTCCTTGTGTTCAGCCTTGAAGTGGAAAACCACTGTGTAGGTAAAAGGAAAGTAGGCTTGGCCTGTGGTGGCTGACGGGAAGGAGAGCTGGAGCAGGGAGGCAGGGAGTAGGGGAAGGAGGAGCAGGAGATGGAGAAGGGGGAGGAAGAGAGACAGTGTGGCTGACCTGTGTGGAAATAACTCAGTTCTGCATGGTCTGTTCCCGTGTACTGAGTGTGCATCCAGGTGTGAGAATTCGCAGCACAAGGGCTCACAGGGTGACCGTGTGTGGAGGCTGCCAGTGAGCAGGTGTTTACCAAGGCCTGGGGACTAGAGGTGCGGAGAGGTGTGTGCAGGCAGAGTGTAAGCATCTGAGCCCTGGTGCATGGCTCCGCGGGCAACAGTAGGCCCGTTCTTGCCTGTGCAGCCCAGGGCGGCCTCTGAGAGCTTGACAAAAGTCCCAAGGATCGGAGAAACAGGGGAAGGGCTGGACAGTAGGGCCCCAGGGAGGGAGCAATAAAGGGCCTGGGATTAAATTTGTTGAAGAGAAGGCTAAAGGTAAATTAGTAATCGGCTCCTTGCAAAGAAGTGAGTTTGAGTCCCAGTGGCTGGGGAGGTAGATTAAAAGCAAATGCACTGAAGTTGCACAGAGAGAAATTAGTTTAAACAAGGAAAAATGATCCTCTTGACTCAGGTGTTTTAGCCTCTGGATTCTCTTAAGGGTCAGGAGGAATGCCTTCAATAATAGTACAAATCTCATCATTTTCTTTTTTTTTTTAGTTCTACCAGTTTGTTGCTACCAACCCATCTCCCTCCACCCTCTGCACGCATGCTCAGTCATGTAACCCCATGGACTGCAGCCTTCTGTCCATGGACTTTTCCAGGCAAGAATACTGGAGTGGGTTGCCATTTCCTTCTTCACAAATCGCATCTTCTTAACGTGGAAAATGGGCAATTCCGTCTGGAAACACTCATATATAAGCCATTTTTTTCATTCATGTATTCATTCCTTCAACAGTGCTTGGGGTTCTACCCTATGCCAGGCATAGGAGATATGAAGATTATTAGCACATGATCTCTTTGCTCAGAAAGTGCAGCCCTGTAGGGGAGATAAAACATGGAGATGAGCCAAGGTAATTCAGAAAGCCAGTGATGAGTGCCTTTGGAAAAATGCCAGTAGGGCTCTCTGGGAGGATCACTGGCCAGCCTCCCACCGTCCTGGATCATTTCTGGAGTGGAGGCTGGTGGCGACACCGCGGTGAGCTGAGGCTGTGTGTCTCAGGGACCCTCTCCCTGATCTGTCCGGAGGAGCGGGGCTGCTGCTTGCGGTTTGGGGGGGCAGTTGCCCCTCCAGAAAAAGGAGCTGTCAGTAGCTCTGTGGTGAGAAGTCAAGTCTCAGTGGAGGGTGAAGGTGCTGTTCTTTTCCCGCCTGGAATGGGGGTGGGCAAAGAGGTCCGAGTCAGGGTGAGGACCAGGGATTGGACCGGCACAGATCAGCATCACTGGTGGGGGGTGGGTGTGCAGGGGGGTCACACAAATGTTGCCCCAGGCCCTGGGGCTGTCACACCATTTCACCCCACTGTTGGCAGGCCTGAGTTTGGAGCTCTGTTTCCATGAGAGCTCGGTGTGGGGCTGAACCATCACAGTGGTGATGAGGACTCTGATTCACTACCGTTTTTCTGCTAGTCGCTGTGCTAAGGATTTAAGCTGTGTATTATATTTGTCCTTTCACTATTTCAAAAAATATTTATTGAGCACCTATTCAGGGCAAGGCATCTATGGATGGTGGAGGATACAGCAGTCAACAAGGCAGGTGTAGTCTGTGCCCTCGTGGGAGGAGCTAGAAGAGCAGAGCTGGTTGTAATATAATGGGATTTGTGGTGGGCTAAGGGGAGTCTAGGTGAGAAGCCAGGGGAGGGGACTTAGCATAGCCTCACGGGGAGGGACATCAGTGAAGATTTCTGGAAGGTGAGGTGTGAACTGAGGATTTAAGGATAACTAGAAGCATAAGGGAGAGGCCAGCAGTGATGAGGAGGGTGGTGATCTCAGCCAGGCTGCAGCATGGGCATGAGCTGGAGATGGGAATGTGCAGGACCAGACAGTAGAATGGGCGTGTTTAGAGGTGGGAGGGGTGGGTGCTGAGAAACGCACAATATCAGAGGGGCTTCAGTGTCAATGAATAATGTTGGACCTTTCATTAAGGGCAAGGGGGAGACACTGAAGGATTTTAAGCAGGAGGATGAGATGAGAGTTGGGTTTTAATTTAGCCAAATTCCTTAGGCTGCAGGGTAGAGAATGACCTAGGAAGGGTAGAGAATTGTCTAGAATTATCTAGTCAGTGAGGCAGGTTGACTCCAGGAGGTTACTGCAGCAGTCCAGATGGAAGTGAGAGCAGCTGGGTAAGGAAGGCCAGTGAAGATGGAAAGAAGAGACTGGATTTCCACATTGCTTAGTACTCTGTGCAGAGTGAAGGGGAAGAGGGAGCCAGAAAGACAGGCTTCTGGCTTCAGCCACTAAGCAAATGGTGTCTGGATCTGGGTCACGAAATACTATGGGCTGCCCTGGTGGCTCAGATGGTAAAGGATCTGTCTGCAATGCAGGAGATCTGGATTCGATCCCTGGGTTGGGAAGATCCCCTGGTAAAGGGAATGGCTACCCACTCCAGTTTTCTTGCCTGGAGAATTCCATGAACAGGAGAGCCTGGCGGGCTACAGTCCATGGGGTCACAAAGAGTCGGACACAACTGAGTGACTAACACACATGGAATATTATTCTCTCCCATTTTACAGATGGGGAATCTGTAACTTGCAGAACCCAGCAGGTGGCTGAACTGGGACTTAGTGGCAGAAGAAGTCCAAGTTAACTGCTCCCCCCATGATGGTTTGGTGGCTGACACTGGGGAGGGATTTCACTTGCAGCCGGCATGAACTGTGGTTTTTCTGTGGGTGGCAGCTGGGGCCACAGTGAGGAAGGGAGAGGTCAGGCTTAGGAAGAGTGCAGAAAGTTCAACTCTCTAGCAGTCACCTCTCGAAGGCAAATGAAGAACTGGCAGAACTGGCAGCTATAAAAAAGGAACTAACGGAGAGACCTCAAGGCCCAGCCCCTGATCCTGTAACTTGGGGTTTCTGTCCTCAAGGCTCCTTGATTTTTTTGGAGCCCACTGACAGCTTAGCTTTTCCCTCCAGCAAGAAAAACTACCACAACCACCAGGACAATATCTGAAAGTTGTGCTTTCAAGGCACTTCCATATCTATGAATTCCAGGGACAGGGAGCCTTGTCACCACTTGGGAAGGCTTGGATATTTTTATACCCTTTGGGGAGAAGAGAGAAACTGAAACCTAGAGACTGTAAGTGATGGTCCAGCGTCCCAGGGATTTTGAGAATAGAAATCACACCTCAAGTGTCTTTAGATGACTCCTGGTTCTCAGAACAGTAGTACCAGGCCCAGAAGGAGCTCATCCCAAGTTCATGGTTTTGAACTGGTTCTGCTTGCACTAGAATCCAGGTCTTCGGACTCCTGGTCACTCACCAGGTGTTGAAAATACCCATGTCAAGCATCCCTGGGGATGGGACTGACTGGAGAGTCCAGCAGACCCACAGGATGGTTGGAATGCCTCAGGGCCCATCCAGGATCTTCCCCAACTCTGCCACCCTCTAAGAATTGAAATTCCCTGGGGTACTGGTTGGAAATGCAAATTCTAGTTAGTTCTGTTAGGCCAGGAATCTGTGGTGAAGGCAGTGGGGGTGGTGCTCTGAATTTACAGTTTAAACTGGCTCCCCCTGTAATTCTTAGGCAGCAGCACTGTCCTAGGTGATTCAGAGAGAGAAGTTTCTCCAACAAGAAAACTGAGGTCTGAGCCAGCCCTGGCTGTGCCTTGAACTGGAGTTGCCTCCACCCCGCCCCCCGCCCTGTACTGTTTGGCGACTGTGGCTGGGTTGCCAGGGGAACCAGGCTGTGTAACTTCCTGGCTTTGGCGGTTTTCCCCTCCTTGGCCTTATCTCAGCGTCCGCCACCCAGTCCGGGCCCGTGCTGGTCACGTAGGAGGGGAAGCTGGTGCCAGGCATGTGGAGGCATACCCAGGGCACCAGGGCAAGGCTGACCCAAGAACGTGGGGGCAGGCAGGAGGGTGGAGATGAGATTTTTGAAGTTGGGAAGCCTGCAGATTTATTGACGACTTTCTTCTTGGCCTGAGAGTTGTCTGCCAGGGGGAATGTGGCCAGGTAGGGAGGTTAAGGGAATCGGGAGGGATGACCAGCATGAGGCTCTCTCTGGCACTGTTCTGCCCAGGGCGGGGAAGGCACCAATGTCAGAGGGTGATATTGCCCTACTGGCCTGTACCCTCTCATCTTTCCCTCCCCTCTTCTAGACCCAAGGACTCCAACCAGCCACAGGCATCACCCAGCAGTTCTCACTTCCGTTCTCCCCCTAACCATCTTCTTCCCCTAGTCTCACTCCACCACACTCCTGCCTTGGGGCTCACAGCCTTTCTCCTTGGCCCCAGATTACTTCTTGTCAAACTCTCTCCCCTGTCCCTGTCCCTCTCCCTCACCTGGTCTCTCAGGCTGTAGCAGGAGGGCTCTACAGTTTTTAAGAATGGAAAAGAGAGAGTTTTGAAGAAAGCAGGAAGGCAGTAAATTCCTGGTGGAAAATAATTCATGCATTTAAGTATTTATTTATGTTTTAAGCCATACTTTGTTTTAGAAAGACTTGAGGCAATTTTGAGAGTTCAAATATTCCAGGAAGAAAGGGGTTGTTAAACAGTCTCTCAGGCTTCCTTGCAGCTTAGAGGATTTACAGTCTGATTCCTTGTCGTGTTTTTACGACACTGAGGACAAAAGACATTCCTTCCTCCCCCGATATCCTCCTCCTTTGTGAGAAAGGGAAGAAAGCCACGGGCAGTATGCAAACTGACTTTTGAACCTGGTTTGCCCTTCACAGCCCCTCTCTTCTGGGCTATTATCCATCTCATAGATGAGGAAACAAGACTCGGGTGGTTGGGCAGGTCGCCTAAGGCCTCTCAGCTATAAGCGGCCGTGCTGGGAGTCAAACTCTGCCCGTCTGGCTCCCAAAACTTAGTCACCACTATCCTTCTTCACTGTGCTGCCTCAGGAGCACAAGTAATGGGGGAGAGCTCCCTCTAGGCTGCCCTAGATAGAACTGGGGGCTCTGAACAGCCTAGGAAACAGTCTTGCTTTAGCGAGACCGGAGTGGGCGTCCTAGAATTCCCTTCACAGGCAGGTGTTACCCCTAAGAATGGAGAAGCTGCCGCCACAGGAGGCAGGTCCAGAGGAGGGAAGTGGGGTCCTGGAGAAACGCCAGAATGTGCGCATATAGCAAAGGAGTTCAGAGAGAACAGGAGTGTAGCAGACGACCACTAACCCACAACTCCATGCACTGAACACAAAAGCTTCTATAGGAATGCAGAAGCCCCATCTTTTTTGCCCATTGTACATGTGTGGCCCTGCTCCCCACTATCCCTTGTCTAGAGCTGACAACTCTGATCCCTGTGCTCAGAAGTACAGGTTCCTAAATGCATTTCAAAGAGACAGAGAAAGAATCAGAGTCTCCTTTCTCAGGCTTTTAGGCAGGAGACACGTTCCACTGAGAGGCCAGACTTTTCATTTTAACCAAATGGCTCCCCTGGGTCCTGTCTCCCAGGCTCCTCCCATTTAAATGTGCTGATTCATCACAGAGTCAAAATTCTTATCCCTCTTGCCTCAGCCGACATGGGAGCATCTCAGGAGACTAGCCGGATGGGGCCTGCCTAATCCAGCACCCCAAGGCCCTGTGGGGTGAGGAGGAGCTACGGGAGCCAGCCCAGGTCTTGGGCTTTGCTCCCAGCCCCGAGGCACCCAGCAAATCTCTCAGCTCTGGGCTCCTGGCCAACAATCCAGGGTTTACTCTGAGACTTCACTGGGAGTGGCGATTGGTAGGAAGGGTCAGGCAGCCAGAGGTGGGGCTAGGATTGAGCAGAGAATCCGGACCTGCCCTCTTCCTCAGGCGATTGCAGCCAGCCGTTTCCCATTGTTCTCACCCCTCGGCTTGCTGGCCATGAGAATGCTGGACTCGGGCAGAGATGAGGAGGAGAGTGAAAAGAGAGCTTGGGGGCTGGAGTAGAAGGAGGAAAATCCCAAAGATGCACAGCAAGCAGAGAAGAGAGGAAGAAAAGGAAGGGAACAGGGGAGAAGGTGGAGGAGGGCAGTGAGGGAGGGGCTGGCAGAGCAGCTGAGGTTGGGAGGGGAGCGCAAGGGCACCTGCCCCAGTCCCATCGGACATGGATGGGCATTTGAGCCAAGTTTTGCTGAGAAGGGAAAGGTTGCCTCCCACTTATCAGGGGTGGGACTGCTGGGTTTTGTGAGGCCTGAAGTCTTGGAAGCCCCTTTTAAGAAAAATGATACAAAATTAATTAGAGAAGTAAACAATTAGAATAGTCACAGCAAATTATACATTTTTTAAAAAATCTGGCAAATACTGTAAGCATCATGACATCTGGAAGAATGACATAAGATTCGTATGAATTTCTCAACCACAAATTGACTCTTGCCATGGGTGCCTGCCATCCATTTCTGCAAGGATTAAATCACGTGCTGCTGCTGCAGCTGCTGACCCTCAACACCCCCCAGAAGGAGTTCAGGGCGGAGAGCAGAAATAAGGCACTCTGTGCTCCTGGAAAACTGGCAGGACAGGTCTTTAGATAGATATTCTCAGGAGTTGATTTTATGAGTCCAGTTCTTCTATCCCCTCATATCTAGAAAAACACTAAAATCCTTCTCAGTGTTGACTGTTTCCTGTGACTAGCAGAACCTTTCTGCAAAATAAACGGGCTTGACTGCATGTGTTTCTCCTTTCCCAAGATCACACACACATGACCTTCCCCTCTTCCTCTTTGGAGCAGGCTCTTGGAGCTCTCTGAGGTGTTGTCTCCTGGGCGGCAGTCCTCATTTTGCCCCCAGTAAAACTTAACTCACGATTCTCACATTGTACACTTTTTTTAAGTCAACAAATTCGCTGCCTGAAACAAGTGTAAAAGAGTTTTCGCCTTTACCTTTTTGTGGCTGCTTATTTTTTGTCCCTCCACATGTCAATGATTTTATAATATGAATATTACTTTTTATAGAGAATGGGCTTCCCTGGTAGCTCAGCCAAGACCTACCAGTTTTTCCTCTGGCCTGATTTTGATCAGCCCTTTCATTATTGACAGATTAGAATGTTTCATTCATTTCAGTTTCTTGTTGTATCAGTTTTTTGATTGCTGTCAAATTTGAGAAATCTGTGAAATTTCTTATATAAGTTGTAGGATTTGAGGAGATTGTTCAGTAAGTAATCTTAAATATTCTTTGAGTTGATGGCACTCATTGACCAGACTGTCATAAGTCCTCATTTTAGTGTACGAATGGGAATTTTATGCAGTCTCCATCAGTGCCAATCTTTTATGTCAAACCAACAAGAAATTTAATATTTCACCAATATATTCACATGATTTCCCCCCCTGGTTAGCTGGATTATTAAACAATCCAAGCACTTGTTTATTCTGTTCAAAATTTTTTTATTCCTCTTATTCCCAGGTGACTCAGAAGGTGAAGAATCTGCCTGCAATGGAGGAGACCCAGGTTTGATTCCTGGATTGGAAAGATTCCCTGGAGAAGGGAATGGCTACCCACTCCAGTATTCTTACCTGGAGAATCCTATGGACAGAGGTGCCTGGTGGGCTACAGTCCATGGGGTCAGGAAGAGTTGGACAACTGAGTGACTACCATTTGTTGGATTGCCTTTTTTGATAATCTGAAAATTTTTGTTTCAATTTGCTTCTCAATTTCAAAATAATTTCTACTGATTTCATGGTTCATTTTTATTACTTTTGTTTCATAAATCCATTAATTTCTTTTATTGAAATATAATTATATAACATTGTGTTAGTTTCAGGAGTACACTACAGTGATTCCATATTTGTATTTATCATGTATTTATCATTTGTATTTACCACAACAATTCATCACCACGTATAGTTATAATTTTTTTCCTAGGATGAGAACTTTTAAGATCTTTAACTTTCAAATATACAATACAATATTACTAATGATAGGCACCATGCTGTACATTATATCTCCAGGACGTTTATTATTTTTTTGGCCATGCTGCATGGCGAATGGGATCTTAGTTCCCCAATCAGGGATGGAACCCATGCCCCCTGCAGTGGAAATGTGGAGTCTTGACTACTGGACAGCCCGGGAAGTCCCAGGACTTATAACTGGAAGTTTGTATTTTTTTACCCCCTATTCTGTCTCTGACGTCACCAATCTGTTCTTTGTACCTATGAGTTCTTTATTTTTTAGATTCCACATATAAGTGACACCATATTGTATTTGTTTTTCTCTATTTGACTTATTTCACTTAGCATGATGCCCTCAAGGATGACCCATGTTGTTGCAAATAGCAAGATTTCAGTCTTTTTAAAAAAAATAATTGAATAATATTCCATTGTATATATACACACACCATATTTTCTTTATACATTGATGGATATTTAGGTTGCTTCCATGTCTTGGCTATTGCTGTAGTGAACATGGGGTTCATATATCCTTTTAAGTACTGTTTTCATTTCCTTTGGATAAATACTCATAAGTGGAATTGCTGGATCATGTGGTAGTTATATTTTAAATTTTTTGAGGAACCTCTATACTGTTTTCCAGGAGACAGGGATCAAAACCATCCACAAGGAAAAGAAATGCAAAAAGGCGGTTGTCTGAGGAGGCCTTACAAATAGCTGTGAAAAGAAGAGAAGCAAAAAGCAAAGGAGAAAAGAAAAGATATTCCCATTTGAATGCGAGTTTCAAAGAATAGCCAGGAGAGATAAGAAAGCCTTCCTCAGCGATCAATGCAAAGAAATAGAGGAAAACAACAGAATGGGAAAGACTAGAGATCTCTTCAAGAAAATTAGAGATATCAAGCAAACATTTCAGGCAAAGATGGGTTCGATAAAGGACAGAAATGGTAGGGACCTAACAGAAGCAGAAGATATTAAGAAGAGGTGGCAAGAATACACAGAAGAACTGTACAAAAAAGATCTTCACGAGCTAGATAATCACAATGGTGTGATCACTCACCTCGAGCCAGACATCCTGGAATGTGAAGTCAAGTGGGCCTTAGAAAGCATCACTATGAACAAAGCTAGTGGATGTGATGGAATTCCAGTTGAGCTATTTCAAATTCTGAAAGATGATGCTGTGAAAGTGCTGCACTCAATATGCCAGCAAATTTGGAAAACTCAGCAGTGGCCACAAGACTGGAAAAGGTCAGTTTTCATTCCAATCCCAAAGAAAGGCAATCCCAAAGAATGCTCAAACTACCGCACAATTGCACTCATCTCACACGCTAGTAAAGTAATGCTCAAAATTCTCCAAGCCATGCTTCAGCAATACGTGAACCGAGAACTTCCAGATGTTCAAGCTGATTTTAGAAAAGGCAGAGGAACCAGAGATCAAATTGCCAATATCCGCTGGATGATCAAAAAAGCAAGAGAGTTCCAGAAAAACATCTATTTCTGCTTTATTGACTATGCCAAAGCCTTCGACTGTGTGGAGCACAATAAACTGTGGAAAATTCTGAAAGAGATGGGAATACCAGACCACCTGACCTGCCTCTTGAGAAACCTGTATGGAGGTCAGGATGCAACAGTTAGAACTGGCCATGGAACAACAGACTGGTTCCAAATAGGAAAAGGAGTACATCAAGGCTGTATATTGTCACCTTGCTTATTTAACTTATATGCAGAGTACATCATGAGAAATGCTGAGCTGGAAGAAGCACAAGCTGGAATCAAGATTGCCGGGAGAAATATCAATAACCTCAGATATGCAGATGACACCACCCTTATGGCAGAGTGAAGAGGAACTGAAAAGCCTCTTGATGAAAGTAAAAGAGAAGAGTGAAAAAGTTGGTTTAAAGCTTAACATCAGAAAACTAAGATCATGGCATCTGGTCCCATCACCTCATGGGAAATAGATGGGGAGACAGTAGAAACAGTGGCTAACTTTATTTTTTTGGGCTCCAAAATCACTGCAGATGGTGACTGCAGCCATGAAATTAAAAGACGCTTACTCCTTGGAAGGAAAGTGATGACCAACCGAGATAGCATATTAAAAAGCAGAGACATTACTTTGCCAACAAAGGTACGTCTGGTCAAGGCTATGGTTTTTCCAGTGGTCATGTACGGATGTGAGAGTTGGACTATGAAGAAAGCTGAGTGCCGAAAAATTGATGCTTTTGAACTGTGGTGTTGGAGAAGACTCTTGAGAGTCCCTTGGACTGCAAGGAGATCCAACCAGTCCATCCTAAAGGAGATCAGTCCTGGGCGTTCATTGGAAGGACTGATGCTGAAGCTGAAACTGCAATACTTTGGCCACCTCATGCGAAAAGTTGACTCATTGGAAAAGACCCTGATGCTGGGAGGGATTGGGGGCAGGAGGAGAAGGGGACGACAGAGGATGAGATGGCTGGATGGCATCACCGACTCGATGGGCATGAGTTTGGGTAAACTCCGGGAGTTTGTGATGGACAAACTGGCGTGCTGTGATTCATGGGGTCGCAAAGAGTCGGACACGACTGAGCGACTGAACTGAAGTGATACTGTTTTCCAGAGAGGCTGTACCAATTTCCATTCCCACCAACAGTGAACAAGGATTCCCTTTTCTCCACATCCCCAGCAACACTTATTGTCTCTTGTCTTTTTTTTTAAATTAATTTATTTTTTATTGAAGGATAATTGCTTTACTAGCTCTTGTCTTTTTGATAATAGCCATTCTAACATGTGTGAGGTGATATCTCATTGTGGTTTTGATTTGCGTTTTCCTGATAGTGATATTGAGCGCCTTTTCATGTACCTGTTGGCTGTTGTATGTCTTCTCTGGAAAAACATTGATTCAGATCCTCTGTCCCTTTTTCAATCAATTTTTTTTTGACTGGGCTGTGTGGCATGCAGGATCTTAGTTCCCAGACCAGGAATCAAACCCATGCCCCTTCAGTGGAAACTCCGAGTCCTGATCACTGGAATATCAGGGAATTCCCTCAAATTTCTTTTGAAACTGCGTTCATGCTAAGTCGCTTCAGTCATGTCTGACTCTTTGTGACCCCAGGGACTGTAGCCCACCAGGCTCCTCTGTCCATGGGATTCTCCAGGCAAGAATACTGGAGTGGGTTGCCATTTCTCCTCCAGGGGATCTTCCTGACCCAGGGTTCCAACCGGCATCTCCTGCATTGCAGGCAGATTCTTTTTTTTTTTTTTTTTTTTTTGCTTTATAGTACTTTTTTAAAAAAAATTTTTTTTTTTTATTAGTTGGAGGCTAATTACTTCACTACATTTCAGTGGGTTTTGTCATACATTGATATGAATCAGCCATAGAGTTACACATATTCCCCATCCCGATCCCCCTTCCCACCTCCCTCTCCACCCGATTCCTCGGGGTCTTCCTAGTGCACCAGGCCCGAGCACTTGTCTCATGCATCCCACCTGGGCTGGTGATCTGTTTCACCATAGATAATATACATGCTGTTCTTTTGAAACATCCCACCCTCACCTTCTCCCACAGAGTTCAAAAGTCTGTTCTGTATTTCTGTGTCTCTTTTTCTGTTTTGCATATAGGGTTATCGTTACCATCTTTCTAAATTCCATATATATGTGTTAGTATGCTGTAATGTTCTTTATCTTTCTGGCTTACTTCACTCTGTATAAGGGGCTCCAGTTTCATCCATCTCATTAGGACTGATTCAAATGAATTCTTTTTAACGGCTGAGTAATATTCCATGCTGTATATGTACCACAGCTTCCTTATCCATTCATCTGCTGATGGGCATCTAGGTTGCTTCCATGTCCTGGCTATTGTAAACAGTGTGCAGGCAGATTCTTTACCATCTGAGCCACCAGGGACAAAAGCCTTTACCCTGCATTCCTTCGTCCCCCTTCTTCCTGAGTCAACCTCACACCTTTTCCTCAGAGAGGCAGCCTGGGTTGAGAAAAGAACACTAACTTTTGAGCTCGGACAGTTATCTCTCTTGGCCTTTAGTCTCCTCTTTGGTGACGGGGATAATAACCACCTCCATATAGATGTGGCTGTGAGAACTGGGTGGAAAATGTAGAGGAAGTATCCCAATCCACAGGGGACTGGTTACTTCATCTTCCTTCCTCTCTGGGCTCCAGGGAAGAGGCTGGGGAAGGAAGGGTGCCAGCAATAGGAAAGCCCAAACCCTTCCCCCACCACCCCTGGAGCTGGGAGGATTGTTGCTGGGAGGACAGCTACTCTTGCCTTCCCCTCCCTCTGATCTCACCTCCAACATTTTCAGCCTGCTCCACTCCCTCAATTTGTCCCGAGGATCCCAAAGAAACTAAGGTTGGGAAATCTGGGGAAGGAATGTGAAGCTTGCCAGAGTTGAGTCCTTTTAAAAACAGCAGGGTGGAGTGAACTCCAGAAACGTGGGCTGTGGAGAGATGTCTAGGGGTGGGGAAGTGGCTCATCGCACTGCAGTCACCACTTCTGTTTGGTCCAGGAGTTCAGTTTTATCAGTACTTGGTCGGATGGAAAGGATTTTTTGAGGCTAGGAGCAGGTATGGCTGGGGGGACCAGCTCAATTCTCTCCCTGCAGGTTGGGAGGGGGTAGGGTTTAGTCACTAAATCCTGTCTGACTCTTGCGACCCTATGCACTGTAGCCCACCAGGCTCCTCTGTCTATGAGATTCTCTAGGCAAGAATACTGGAGTGGGTTGACGGTTCTGTCTCCAGGGAATCTTCCCGACCCAGGAAATGAACAGGGGTCTCCTGCATTGCAGACAGATTGGGAGGCAGAGGTGCCAAACCAAACTGCGAAAATCGTAAAACTCCTAAAAAGCTTTCCAGAACAGTTCATACAAACAGGGAAGCGTTAAAAGGCGGGTTCCCAAAGCCAGGTCCATAGATTTCGATTTTAGATAGTCTGGTAGAGTCTACATTTTATTTTGAATAAACTCTCCCAGGTAATTCTGAGCTGGAGGTCTGAAGTCAACATTTTAAGGACCTGCTCCTTAAACTACATACATATCCTCACTGCTGGAAGTCCTTTCTTTGGTCAGACTAGACTCTGCTGTTTTGAAAGTTGTTTCGGGGGATCCTGCTTGCTTCTCTGCAGACTAAATTCTCATCAGGGTTTGGCTAAGCTCCTCACACTGGGGCAACGGTAACCATGGTAACCTAAATGGGGAGTAGGGGAAAAATCGTGAACCTGGGCCTGGCTCCTGGAGGCGCTGGCGGCAGTTAGACCCGGACCCATGCTAGGCCCTTGACAATTTGGATCCTGACCTAAGAGTTCAGCCAAAGCAAAGTGAAGAGCGGGGCGCACCAGAGAGGATCATTCTTTCAGAGATACGGTTCCCTGCTTCAGCGCCGGCGGGAATGGACACAGGCAGAGGTTCGGGTTCCTGAAGCCACTGCGCTCGCCCCTCCGCCAAACTGGAGCGGAGAGGCGGGGCCCGGCCGGGCCGGGGGCGGGGCCTGGACGTGGAGCGCGCGTTCTTGGTTACTATGGTAACACGTCAACACCCTGCGCGGAAGTGGTGTTGTGGGCGGCAGACGCGGTGGAGGCGCCGAGTTAGGGCGTGCGGCTGAGATGGTGAGGTCCCGGGTATGCAGGAGAACCTCGGATGGGGACCTCACGTGTTTTCAATTGTGTTGGGGTTCTGAGCGGGGACAATGAGGATCTGAGAGGGGGAGAGAAGTTGGGTGTGGGGGTCAGAAGGCCCAGGAACAAGGATGACAGTCCTAGAAGAGGCTAGGGAAGTCCGGAGGGGGATCCAAAAGAGAAATAAGGAGTGGGGTCGATCACGATTGGAAATGTAATCTGGGGCTGAGCCGAGGAGGTGGAAAAGTGCTGTCGCAATCCTCATCCCCCTCCCATCTGGCTGGGGATTGTGGGATGTGACGTGGGAAAACCACTGGTGAGGAGGCCAGATAACAGGTTACATTCTGCCTGTATGAACCTATGTGCAAAAGAGACACTGGATCCCCGGGTGGAGAGCACACCCAGGAAAAGGACAAGCCTTCGTCTTTGTTCAGTTGACAGGTGTTAGAGTTAAGTCAGGGAAACTCCACACCGCCCTGTGCCCACCCTGTTCCAGCCGCGTTCCAGCTCTGTCTTGTTGGATTTGAGCAGAACATCCAGGATCTCAGGACATCTGGCGCTGCAGTTTTTTAAGCGCTGCACTGTCTGTGTTCAAAGTCAGGGCACCATGTCTGACTAGTAGTGCCACAATGCGTAAGTCACCTAATGTCCCTGAACCTCAGTTTTCTCTTGTTAATGGGGCTCTGGGTCACTCACAGGTACTCAACAAACATTTGCAAGCCAATAAGTGAATGAATGAATAGGGTACCAGATTTGAAAGTCCCTGGAAAGGGATTGGGGCTTCCCTGATAGTTCAGTTGGTAAAGAATCCACCTGCAATGCAGGAGACCCCAGTTGGAGGGATTGAGACTGGTCTAGCAGGCCTGCAGTTCCCTGGGGTGGACAGGATGACAGGAGGGTTTGAAAGGACAGCATGCCTGGGAGAAGATAAGAAAGTAATGTCTGGGATCCAGGGAGGATGGTGTGGTCCCTGAGGGATAAGTGAGATGGGGCAGAGGGTAGGTGTTGGAGCCTTGGGTTCCTGGAAATAACCTTAGAATTTCTGGGTGCACACACGATGGCAAAGGTAGCTCCTTCAGTGTACTTGTGGACACACTTCATGCTCAGAGGTTACTCTGCTTTTCTGGGACTAAGTGGTTCAAATTCAGGGTCCCCAAGTTGGAGTTTCTAGAAGAGCTTTGTTAATGATAAAAGAAACAAATCTCCAGAGGAGAGCAGTTCCCAACTTCTGAGGACTTTCTGCAATGTTGCAGCGGGTGTCTCCTTTCACTTATGCTTTTTATGATGCATATTTATCCCTGGATCTCCATATTTATCTCCACCCGGGGATCTAGTGTCTCTTTTGCACATAGGTTTATGGTCCTGGTGCTGTGTCTGTGAGGTCCTAGCATCGCACTTGGCATCTAAGGGCTTACAGGAAGTGTTAGTTCTCTTTTTCTCCTCTTTTGAAAATGTCTTATCTCCAAGTCAAATGAATGAGTGAGTTGCACCTGGGTTAGACTTGTGGGCTTCAGCTCACCCAAATCAGGGACTCCCCATCCAAAGGCCACTCAGAGTGGGGCTTTGGTTTGTTGACTGAACCCTTCTGAAATCCCTTGGACAGGACAGGGCATATGGGTACCTTTGAGAAGTAGTGGGTCAAGTTAGTGATCTCTGACCTTTGGCAGGCTAGGGATGTGTGTGTGTGTGTGTGTGTGTGGTGCTACTTACTAGCTTTTCAGATTGGAGAAGTGGGGAGAGGTGATGGTTTGAGACAGGGTCACAGTTAGGCACACCTCTAGGACCCTTACAAAAACAATAAATAACATCCCCCAGAAAGAGGGACAGGGCCTTGGTGTTGAGTAAGATGTTGTCTTCAAATGGCAACCCACAGATGGCCAACCTGGTCATATTTGAGGAGAGAGATGACCTGAGTGAAAGGCAAGATGCCTGGTACATGGGCACCCCCACGTTCTTCGTAACCAAAGTCTACGGAAAAGGAGGTAGAATCAGGTCAAGAGCATGAAGCCTGTGGTGAACCTATGTGCGAAAGAAACTCTCGATCCCTGGGTGGAGAGCACACCCAGGAAAGGACAAGTCTTGGTCTTTGTTCAGTTGACAGGTGTTACAGTTCCATCAGGGAAACTCCACACTGCTCTGTTCCAGTCCCGTTCTAGCTCTGTCTTGTTGGAATTGAGCTGAACATCCCCGATCTCAGGACATCTGGCACTGTAGCTGTTTAAGGGCTGCAATCTCTGTGTTCAGAGTCAGGGCAGCAGGTCTACTGCTTTGTTTTGTAAAAACAGTGCCCCCTTCCCCTGTCTCAGCCATAAAAAGAGTTACCTTTTCAATGCAGATCATTATTCAATATGAGAAATACCTTAAGATGCTAATGCTCCCCTGAAGTTACTGTTAAACATTTTTGTGAACTTTCTTTCAGTGATACATTTTGGTTTCATAGGAGTGTTTTTATTGCAGTATTTGCTTATTTCTTATAATCTGCTTTCTTTCAAACTTGATACATTAGGGAGATCATCCTGTATCTATAATGATGTGAAAATCATATTCTGGTTAACCAGTTAATCTTTCTGCATCAGAGTCTCTCCCGGAGCCCCGAGAAGGGGCTGAATTCTTACAGACCTAGGATGGGATGCTATTTGAAGAGATAAGGAGTCAGCTAGGTCACCAAAAGAAAAATACAAACGTAGGGCTGGCATCTTTTTCTGTCCCAATCCTCATCTTCCCCAGTCATCCTTGTCTCTTCAAAGGTCTTTCCTTCCCTACCAGAGATGCCTTCCCTCAAGGGAGATGAGCACCCTAGGCACAGCTCAGCTTCTTGGGCATATTTATAATTTGTCAAGTCATGCAAGAAATAAAACCAGCCCCTCACCTCCTGGAAGAACCTCTTGGCTACTGCCTCTGGCCCCAGAGTGATCTAACTTTCCATTTCTGCTTGTTTCTTCATTTTTTCTAGTACTTTTACACAGTGACCTCCCTAATCCTTCTTGTTGCTTTTGGCAAAACTGGTTATTCTAACCCTGGTGTAAGCCTTGTGGCTTCAAAGTCAGCATTTCCCCAGTGAGGTTTCTCAGCCACCCAACCCCAGAGCTCAACGCTTCCTTCTGCTCTGCCCAGCGGCTGCTTTTCTGTGGTCATCATCTATTTTCCTTCCTCTGTTCTGACTTCGAGGCTCAGGAAGTCGAGTATTTCTTGTGTGACTTCCTCTTGACCTGGGTACCAAGGGCGCAGGAGGGAGGTGACACAGTCCCAGCCCTGGAGGATCCTACATTCTGGTGGACACCCGGGCCTAAAGGGAAGGCTGCAGGAGCCCTTGAAAAGAAACAGGAAAACAAATACAAAACAACAATAATGCTTTCCATCTGTGCTCCAAAGCCCTTTCACATACGTGATTTTCCCTGGCGCAGACCACATACGTGATGTGGAAAACGTGGGGTGGTGGTATATTCTGGAAAGGCTACCGTCTCAGTCTGGTCTGCAGGTCCCAAGAGGTTGTCTTGCTTGGTTTCATTCATTCATTCTTTATCAAATGCATATCGAGGTCCTACTACATGCCAGACTCTGCACCTTTCCCCTTAGAACTGACGCCATCTCTTTTGATCCTATGCTTTCCATCTTTTCAGGTTATTCCTAATGCTTTGCCTCAGTCCCACCTATTGTGGTTTCTATTCATTTCTTCTTCTTCTATTTTTGGTGGGAAGGAGAGCTGTTGCGCCCCTCTCTCCATATAATAACCCTTCAGAGTCTGTTATCAGGCATCGTTAGGGCTCCTGTATTTACCTTTTCATGAATTCAAGCTTTTCTGCTCTGCTGTATTGGGGCTGACAGAGCCTGTAAAGCAAGGCTCCCTCTGTGAGCCTTTTGTTGGCTGTGCCAAGCTGGGACGGAAGGGCACACACAACCCTGCTTGTATGGAATGGAGCCAGCCGGAGAATAATCTCCCGATTTGGTGCGAAAAGCTGACACAGGTGGAACAGGTGCTGCAGGGAGTTCTATGTGGTCACGGCAGATTAGAGGGAGCATTCAAAACACATCGTCCAGTGTTTCTTGACCTGGAATGCATGGTCATTTCCCTGTCCTCCCTGTCCCCTTGACGGCTGCTCATTCCCAGGCTTCGTAGACCTGACGCGTCCAGCCCTTTGCATCAAGGTCTTCCAGCTCCAAGAACTGCAGGACATGTGGGCTCCTCCAGAATGAGGTTTAGGGTAAGCCTGGTGTTGTCCCACAGTCCTCACAGAAACTGCCCCCTGGAGACAGACTTCTCTTTAGGCTGACCTTGGGGAATGGAGGTTGTATTAGTCAGGGTTCTTGGTTATAAACAACAGAGCCAGAACTCCAATTTAGAGAGAAGGGAATGTATGGAGAGAATTTTGGAGAGTGCACAGAACTCATGCCAAGGCTGGGCAGCTAGGCTTGGAAAATGAAAACACACAGGAACCGCAGCCAGAACTGAGGCCCAAATCACAACCCAGCACTGGCCTGGCAAAGACCCTTGATGCCACCCCCAGGGCTGGCACCTTCATCATGGCAGCTGCTCCTGGTGCCCTTATCAGCCTTGCCCCAGACACAGGGTGTGACCGCCACTGCTGCCTTTGTCAGAAGGGGTTTCCACGTTCCCCTTCTTACATCATTAGTTCCCTATTCATTGTCAGGCTTGGGGATCTGATGGCTCACCTACGTCCTTTACCCAGGCTTGGAAAGCAGCTATCTGATGTTTTCAGCCTCTACACTCAGAGATGATCCCTGTCTCCTTCAGCTCATTAGATGGGAGAGACAAGGCTCAAACCTAGAATAATACTGGATGGCTAAATACTGATTCGTGCATGTTGAAGGGGCTTCCCCAGTGCTCATTGGTAAAGAATCTGCCTGCAGTGTGGGAGAGGTGGGTTCAATCACTGGGTCAGGAAGTTTCCCTGGAGGAGGGCATGGCAACCCACTCCAATATTCTTGCCAGGAACATCGACTGTAGCCTGGCGGGCTACAGTCCATGGGGTCGCAAAGAGTCGAATATGAGTGAAGTGACTGAGCATGCGTGCATGCACATGCACATTCAAGCAGTCCTGGGAGTGCAAGAGCCTCGTGGTGGACACAGCTTCAGGGTGAACCTGGTTGCCTGATTGTGGCCGGCAGTCGTTCATCCACTGAAGTTTATCAGGCATCAACCGTGCCGGCTGTGTGCTAGGTACTTTTCAGCGTTAGTGTCCTCGGGTCCCTACGTAACCTTGTGAGATGTGGGGACACGGAGGAGGTCAGCTGTGAAGGGGGCTTGGTGTTCAGATGAGGAGGCTGGGGGTGATGAGGACCCTGTGCATTTCTGGAGAGGAGAGCCCCTGTGGCCTCACAAAAGACTGTGCTTGGGGGGAACGAGAACGGGGCTGACGCTGAATCATCCTCCTGCCATCCTGTGTCCTTCCGCCTTCCTTCCCTGCTGTGCAATGGCTTGGACTTCTTCAGCTCAGAAACCTCAGAAGTCCTCCTTCTTGCTGGGCTGGTGTCCAGGGAAGCCACTGCCCCTGTAGGGCATCTCCTGTGTTTCAGGATTTACCCAGGTGCTTTCCCATACTCCGACCCCACCTTCCCTCCGCAGGGGCTGGTGAAGCGTCTGCCTTGCCCGGGGTGCAGATGGCGGTCGGTACTGATGAGCCCAAATTTCTGCCTCTCCTTGCAGCCATTAAGCACAGCTGGCGTGCTGAGCTCCGCCTCTACTGCTTCCAACAGGTCAAGGAATAGGTCCCGCTATCGGACCAAAGCCCTGAGCTCCGAGGTGGATGAGAGCCTTTTTGGAGCTATCAAGGTAAGCCTCACTCAGTCCCGCCAGGGAGCTGTCCCCTGGAGGCGGTGACCTAACTGGCTAATGTTGCTCAGGACAAAGCTAGCCCTGGACAGGTCACCCCCTCTCCCAGGGAACTCTCAGACTGAAGGCAGTGGGGTCTGAGGCTCCAGTGGACAAGCTCAGACACCGTGTGGGGCCCATGTAAACAGGCCACTTGGTTTCCTCCACCCCTGAGGTCTTCACATCTGTGCAGCTTTTGAAGATCTGTTATAATGCTGAAGGGAGGCTCAACTGCTGAGCACTCGGTGTTTGCTATTTGCTCAGCGAAAGCCCTGTGATGGAAACTTTTAATAGTGCAGAGTAGAACCCAAATCATCCTTCTTTCCCAGTTGCTCAGCTAAAACAGTTACTTTGCTTTGGAAAACAAGCAAGTTAAGTATTTATTTGTAAATATCACCCAGTCTAAGAGGTTGATGACTAGAGGAGAGCCAGAGAGTTACCTGGAGTGATCTTGGTTACACATGACATTCAGAAAGTGGGAAGGGAGGAGAGAGAGAGAGTGAGACGTGGAGAGAAGAGCGCTGAGAGACTGAGAAAGAAGAGGGACCCTGGAGTTGTTAAGAGAGTAAATCCTAAGAGTTCTCAGCACAGAAAAATTTTGTCTGTTTTTTAAATTTTGTATCGATATAAGATGATGGCTCTTCTCTAAACTTACTGTGATTATCACTTCACGATGGCAAATCAAATAGATATGCTATACCTTAAACCTAAAACAGTAGGGTCGTCTAATCAAGGCTATGGTTTTTCCAGTAGTCATGTATGGATGTGAGAGTTGGACTATAACAAAAGCTGAGCACAGAAGAATTGATGCTTTTGAACTGTGGTGTTGGAGAAGACTCTTGAGAGTCCCTTGGACTGCAAGGAGATCCAACCAGTCCATCCTAAAGGAGATCAGTCCTGGGTGTTCATTGGAAGAACTGATGTTGAAGCTGAAACTCCAATCCTTTGGCCACCTGATGCGAAGAGCTGACTCATTTGAAAAGAACCTGATGTCGGGAAAGATTAAGGCAGGAGGAGAAGGGGATGACAGAGGATGAGGTGGTTGGATGGCATCACCGACTCAATGGACATGAGTTTGGGTAAACTCCGGGAGCTGGTGATGGACAGGGAGGCCTGGCGTGCTGTGGTTCATGGCGTCACAAAGAGTCAGACACGACTGAGCGACTTAACTAAACTGAAACAGTAGGTCAACTATGTCCCGATAAGACTGGAAGGAAAAAAAAAGTAGAGAAAAGGGAAAAAGAAGAAAGACACCAGTAGTGGTTTAAGTACTGGTGTGAATACCACTGGCTGCAGGTGGACCAGGGAGAGAAGAGTTGATGTCCACCCTTTGTTGCTGTGTTATGTCCAGTTCTTTGTGACTCCATGGACTGCAGCACACCAGGCTTCTTTGTCCTTTACTATCTCTGGGCGTTTGCTCAAACCCATGTCCATTGAGTCAGTGATGCCATCAACCATCTCATCCTCTGTTGCCTCCTACTCCTGCCCTCAATCTTTCACAGCATCAGGGTCTTTTTGATGTCTACCCTTACCCTTCACTCTTCTCACTGTGAATCAAAAAGGACTTTCCAGATTGTTCCAGATGGGAATCATTCTGCCTTTAGAAGCTGTTTCCTATTGACAAGGGAAAGAATCAAAGCAATTCAATTTCGCTTACAGTCATGTTGTTTATTTGTTTTGAGTCTATGGGGACTCTTCTAGCTAAAGTGAAGACAGGTTTGGAAATGGCCGACTTCTCCAGATTTAGTTCTGCTGGCTTGCCAAAGGGGGCGGGTGACACATCGCTTGTTCCCGGCTGTCTTTTGGGCTTATTGTTGGACCAGAGTCTCGGAAGCCTCCCAGCCGGCAGTAGGGGGCAGAAGTGGCCTGTGGCCTGACTGAGCTGAGCTGCTTGGAAGCAGAGATGGGCGCCAGGTGGCAGCAGAACTCCGGGAACGGGTATGCAAAGTGACGGTCTCCAGACAGGAGGGACCTCCACCTACGCCATGCCCCTGCCTCTACTCAGGATCCCAGATACTGTGTTCATGATAAATGAAATCCTCTCCTGTGTCAACAATTCCCTGAAACAGATGATTTCGTTTCCTTGTTATCTAACTCCTTCATGGTCAGAAAGTTTAAAAAATCTCATGTATCTAATTTGTGTTTTCCTTGCTGAATTCTAACTCACTGACTGCCTCACTATATTAGATTTAAGGGCAGATCCACCAGGCCATATTTCTAACTTCCCCCATAGGGCCTTTTTTGGGGGGGATCAAAGTATATGAATAATTTAAAAGGATTAAAAATAACAAATATCATAGATTGAATGTGTCTGTAAGCAGCTGTATGCTTAAGACCCTCAATGTGGTCCAAGAGAGCTAATTAGTTTTTCTTTTGTAAATGATGGAGGGAGAAGAACCAAGAGACCCCAGATTTTCCTCCCTGATGGTTTTAGGTTAGGAATGGACGCACACTCACAAACCTCTCCCTGGGCCCCCATCCCGCTGGGGGTATCTGCACGAGTTGTAGAGAAGCCTTGCTCTCAGGAGAGCCGGTTGGTACAGAGCACATCTGGCCACCACGCTGCTTGCTCAGTGCCCTGGCTTCTCCGGGTGGTCCTGCAGTCTGGGCTCCAGCTGCCTTCCCCTGACACTGGATGGGGTGGAGAGGCCACCGTCCACTAACCAGCCAGAAGTGGGGTGACCAGCTTCTAAGCTGTCCTTCCTGACCCCCCAGCCCCTGACCCAGAGTGACAGCCCCATCGTGCTGCTCCGAGATAAGCATGCCATTCGGAAAACTCTCACAGCCCTGGGCTTGGACCACAAGCCGGAGACCATCCAGCTCATCACCCGGGACATGGTCCGGGAGCTGATGTGAGTACCCAGGGCACGGAGCCCTTCTCCTGAGGACCTGTGTGGGGAGATGGGGAGCCCACCTGGTCTCATCCTGTCCCTGTGGACCCCACCTCTTTCCTATTCATTTCCTGTCTTTTGTTTCGTGGCTCCCATTTCTTCTCCATTTTGACCTGCTTCTCCCCGCCT
The DNA here is from genome assembly GCF_033118175.1 of Dama dama. Taxonomy (NCBI): domain Eukaryota; kingdom Metazoa; phylum Chordata; class Mammalia; order Artiodactyla; family Cervidae; genus Dama; species Dama dama. Next base: position 11,428,712 of record NC_083700.1, read on the forward strand.
GTATCTATTCCTGCCACTGCCCTCGAGTCCCAGCCTCTTTCTTCTGGCTGCTGTGGGTCCTATGGGGCTGGTAGAGGGTAGGTGCTTGGGGGAGGGGGTCCCTTCTGAGCCCTGAATAGTGCACTTGGTCGGGGAAATGTCCAGATGAGTCACTTCCTTCTGGCCGCGTCAAGAATCTGAAGCAAAGGAAAAACTGACCAGATGCCTAATTAGTCCCAGGGCTTCTTCCCAGGCTCTGAGGCCAGAAGAGGAAATTCCCCACAGCTCTGGGGTTCCTTTGGGATTAGCTCAGCACAGCTTCCTGACTGGAGCAGCCCCCTTGCTTGGGCCCCTCGCGTGGGGTTATGCCCAGCTCAGTCACATGAAGGGAGCCAGCCCTGTCCCTCAGAGGTTTAGCTCTTCTGCTGGCGCTCCATGCTCTAAATCGTTCTTGCAACGATGGCTCCACTCACTAAACACTTGAATTCTCAGAAAATGCATCCTGTGTCATGATCTGGGGAGGCACGGCTGGTCCACAGGTCCAAGAGCACTGTCTGGTCCGCTCTGGCATTGAAGGGCCAGATGCCGTAGTGGCCCTGCAGACACGCTGGTGGCCCCAGAAAGGGCTCCTTCTCTTTATTTATTTATTTGTGTACTTAGCTGTATCGGGTGTTGGTAGGGGCACACGGGACCTTCCTTGAGTCCTGAGGGATGTCAGGCTCCAGCGTGTACAGGCTCAGTAGATGCCGTGTGCCGGCTTAGTTGCTCTGCCAAATGTGGGATCGTAGTTCCCAACCAGGGAAGGAACCAGCGTCCCCTGCATTGCAAGGCGGAGTCTTTTTTTTTTTTTTTTTAAATTTATTTGTAATTGAAAGATAATTGCTTTACAGTATTGCACTGGTTTCTACCAAACATCAACATGAATCAGCCATAGGTTTACACATGGCCCCTCCCATTGAACATCCCTCCCACCTCTCTCCCCATCCCACCCCTCTAGGTTGTTACTAAGCCAAAGCAAATTCTTAATCACTGGACGACCAGAGAAGTCCCAAGGGCTCCTTCTTGGACCGGTCCAGTCCTAAAAACACGTTGGAGGCGAAGTCTCGGGTAACTTGTCAGGGTTCTGAGAATAGCATGAGATGCTGTCTCAGATTCACATCATTCCTGGTCATTCCAGATCCCAGGCTGCTTGGGGCCACAGCACCTAGGGAAACACACGGTCTTGGCTAAGCCTCAAGTCCACTTACTCGTTTGTCCACCTCCTGGACACCTCCCCCCAACCAGTTTTATGGGATGAGGTTTCACTTCCTGCCTCAGACCATCTGCGTCTCTTTGCCGTGTGCCTGTTAAACCACCTCACCCAGAAGCAGCTTTATTCCCACTCCCCTGCTCCATCTTTAATGTATGTCATCTGTTTGTAATCATTATAATTACCTATTGGTTTGTTGAATGCGTTGGGCAGCTAGAAAAGTCTGTAGACATGTCTCTGGCTATTGTTGATCAGAGATTTTAATTAATATTTAGGGTTCAAAGCTTCCCTCTGGGCTGGAGGCACAGGGATGTTTTTATTTCTCCCTGGCCTCTACTTCATCCTCGTCCAGCGTCCCCTTGCCCTTTTTATGTCATTCTTGAGGAATCATCTATTTTAAAAGTTCAGTTCGGCAGCTTTATTTTGAGTCCTCACTCTGTGCCCAGTGCCGGGCCAGAGACTGGGCTGCCCGTGGGGTTAGGACAGAGCCTGAATCCCGAAGGAGCTTGTGATCTAGCAAGGGAGACAGACGTTGCCCACAACACAGGCAGGGACAGCGGAGGGGAGGAGGGGGACTGTGCATGTGTACATGGGGGCCGGTGCAGAGCAGGTAACGCATGAACTTAAAATGTTCCTTTTTCAGCCGGTGATGCTGCTCTGCCCTTGCCTGAGACTGCTTCTCCCCAGTGGACCCGTTCTGCTGTCTCTCCTGCCCCATTCTCTGAGGCAGGATGGGCAGTGATGGGAGTGAGGTAGAGAGCTGAGCAGCCTGCAGAGTAGTGCTAAGAGCTCCCCACCCCACCCCCTGCCTAATTTTATTCATTCTTTCTGTCAGCATTCCCACCAAGGACCCTTCCGGGCAGTCCCTCATCATAAGCCCTGAGGAGTTTGAGCGGATCAAATGGGCATCCCACGTCCTGACTAGAGAAGAACTCGAGGCCAGGGAGCAGGCCTTCAAGAAGGAGAAGGAAGCCATTGTGGTAGCTACCCCCAACCCCATCTTTGCAGAGTGGGGGTTGAAGAGAAGGGCTGGGGAGAGGCCGGCCTCCCCCAAGACTGGGAGCTTTAGTTAGGGGACCCATGTGCTAAAGAAGATGTGTTCCAGAATAAAGATCTGGCGGGAGCAACTGTGGGGCCAGGAGAGGGGTGAGGACGCCAGGCTGGGAAACCTCTGGGCTATGGCAGTGTGACGGGGTGATGTGAAACTCATCTGAGGTCACCCATGGCAGCCAGGCTCATGCCCAGGGCACGGAGCCCTGGAGTAAGTCCCCGCTGACTGCAGTGTGGCTCCCGCAGGACACAGTGACCACACGCAAGAAGATCATGAAGCAGAAGGAAATGGTTTGGAGGAACAACAGGAAGCTCAGCGACCTGGAGGAGGTCGCCAAGGAGAGGGCCCAGAACCTTCTGCAGAGAGCCAACCAGCTGCGGATGGAGCAGGAGGAAGAGCTGAAGGATATGAAAAAGGTGGGCTCTCCGTTCTCCTTCCCTCATCTCTCTCTCTCTCTCTTTTTTTTTTTTTGACCTTGCCACTCAGTTTGCGGGATCTTAGTTCTCCAACCAGGGACTGAATTCATGCCTTGTGCAGTGGAAGAACAGAGTCCTAAGCACTGGACCACCAGGGAGTGCCTCCCTCCTCTTGTCTCTTATTCACACACCTGAAAGCATGGGCTAGAGACAGGCTGCAGGGTTGAAAGGTGAGGGGCTGGCCTTGGCCGGCGAGTGGGGTAGACTGGGTCAGGGAGAGCTGTGCCTCCCAAGTGCCGCTGTGTGACCTTCAGCTGGTCACTTGCACTCCCTAAGCCCAAGTTTCTTCTTTTGTGAAATGACGGTGGTGAAACGACTAAGCAGCATTATGAGGACGAAATATGCTAGTATATGGGAGATACTTTGTGAACTGTGGACTGAAAAATACATATTACTTGTATGTATCTGAGGTCACCCATGGCAGCCAGGCTCGTGCCCAGGGCACGGAGCCCTTTAGCCGGGATTCAAAGTATCTTTATCCTGCTAGTTCAATTCTGGCCACAGACGGTGGTGCAGACAACGGGGTTCTTTTTGTTGTGCTCAAAGTGCTTCCTTTAGCCGAGAGCATAAAGACCAGAGGCCCATTTGAATTCTGTTGTGTTACTCATTGGCATGTGGTTCACTTCCTGGCCAAATGAAACATGCTGACTCCCCAACCTCTTCATCTAGAGTTTCTGTTTCTCAGGTAAATCGTCTCTCCTTAATGCTTCCTTTTATTTTCCAAAGCTTTTACTCCACAGCTCTTATTGATGGCTCGTGAGTTTTTCATCTCCTTATGTGTCAGGTTGGGCTCTTCTAGCTTAAAAATCTAGTGGCTTGGCCTCTGCAAGAATGTTTATTTTCCCGAAGAGTAGAATGGGAGGAGCCTTCATTTGAGGTTCAGGGGTCCCTAAGGGTACCATGAACTTCTAAAGTTTTATGGAAATTTTGTGTGTATAGATGTAAGTGAATTTTATGGAGGAGAAGACCCATAACTTTCATCTTATTCCCAAAGAGTGATCCATGACCATTCCTCCTCTGCCCCAAACACTAGACCCAATACCCTGAAAGATGCTATTGCTTTTCTGGGCTTGTGAGCACACTTAATAGGATTCTGCTCCCATTTCTCCACACTCCAGCTTCCACATCCCTGTGGTGCATCACCACCGCCCCCCATCCCCATCCTTACTCCCAGACCGAGTACCACAAGTTCGATTCCCCTCTCCAGATCATCCTCAATGCTAAGTGCCATGCCATCCGGGATGCCCAAATTCTGGAGAAGCAGCTGATCCAAAAAGAACTGGATGCAGAGGAGAAGCGGTTGGATCAGATGATGGAGGTGGAGCGGCAGAAATCGGTTCAAAGGCAGGAGGAGCTAGACAGAAAGAGGAGGGAGGAGAGAATCCGGTAAAGAGGTGGTTTTGGCATTTCCCTCTCTAAGTCTTTTCCATATGTCTTTAGGTCCATATAGCCTTGCAGAAATGGAGGGCGTGAGAAATGGTCATTATCATCCTTTGTTATTATCACAAAACTTTTATGGAATGATTCAGAAAGCCACAGAACTTCTTTTTTTTTAAAAAAAAAAAACCTTTTTTTTTATTGTGTATTGGAGTATAGCCAAATAACAATGTTGTGATAGTTTCAGGGGAACCACAAAGGGACTCAGCCATACATATACATGTATTCATTCTCCCCTAAACTCTCCTTGCGTCCAGGCTGCCACATAACACCGAGCAGACTTCCATGTGCTATACGGTCGGTCCTTGTTGGTTATCCATTTTAAACACCGCAGTGTGTACATGTCCAATCCCAAACAACTATAGAACGTCTTAAGGCTTGTTTCTAAGATCACAACAGGTCTTTCACAATATGGCCTGATTCACCCTCATTTTGCATCATTTCTTGCCATCCATTCTAGGAGGCTTTCCTTCATGTCCCCCAGCATGCGAGGTCTTCATATAACCTCATTATTTTTCTGTTGTTCCCTCGGCTTTGAATACCCTCTCTTTCCTTTCTTCCTCTCCCACCCTGGAAAATGCTCTCTCTTCCTTCATAACGTGGCCTTGCTATCCCCTCCCCTGAGCAACCTCCCTGACCTCACTGGGCAAACTTCGAGCCTCCCTTCTCTGGGCCCTCTGCCCCGTGTTTATGGTCTGACACTCCCTTCCTTGTGCTGCGGCTCCCTGGCCCTCACCAGGCTGTATGCTCACTGAGGACAGGGCCCCTGTCTTCTTTCCGTAGCTTCTGACCTACCAGGATGTTTGGACTGTAGTAAATGCCTAATACAAGTTAGAATGAATCAATTCAATCCCCTCCATTTTGCAGGAAAGGACAAGTCCCGAAGCAGGTAAATTATAGAATCATAGTGTCCCAGATTTAGAATGCCAACCGTATAAAACAGGAATTACCCCTATAAATAGTCCTTGTTAAAAAAAAAAGTCCTTGTACCACACTGAATGACAGTTCTTTCTCCCCATTTGTATTCTGTTCTCTTGTGCCATTCATCTCTGTACTTCTAGCAGGTACCTGGTACACTACAATAGGCTCCCATGAAAAGTTTATTTCATGGCTAAATGGCTCTTCGTCTTTTGCATGAATAGTTCCAATAAGGGGAAATCCCTGCCTTTTTAGGCAGCTCTAATAATTTGACCTGGTCCTTATGTTGAGTCTAAACCTGCTTCCATGGAACTCTTTTTGCTCGTTGGTCCAGTGTATTTCACCTGGAGTCATGAAGCCGTTCAACAGTTCTATCTGAATGTCAATGTCATACTCCTTCCCATAGATGCTTGTCCTAACCTGTGTCTTCTCCCACTCTCCCAGCCTTTACTCATATATCATGGGATCTCGATGCTTCCAAGGTTGTTGACATCCCAATAACACAGAGGGAGTCACTGGCTGCACTGACTCTAGAATCTGGTTTCTCTGCTTTCTATTGTTGAGCAAGGGTGCTCCTGAGTGTAGAGAATTCCTCAGACTCAGCCCTGTACACCAGCAGCCGATGGTCTTAAAAGATGAGATTGGATCTAAGAAGGACAGTTAACTAACTAGGCATAGTAGATGGAGTGGGACAAAAAGATACATTGGGTGAGAGCAGATGCTCCGGAGAAAGGAGTTACTGTGGGCTTCTTGACTCTGGGGAATCAGCTTGGGAAGGTCGTTCCCTCTGATTACTCTGGGAAGTTTTGGGAGGTGGTAGGCTTTCAGAAGATCTCAGGTACTGAAAGGAAAAGGCGTCTTACGATATGGGCACACTCTTGGACAAACAAATGAAGGGAGGGAGTCTCAGGAAGGGTGAGCCCCAGTGTGAGGAGCTCGGAAGAGAAAGGACTGACCCTGCTCATGAAACATAGTGGTATTTAGGGGGCACTCGTCACGTTGTCCCTGCAACGCCTCCCGTCGTGGGTGTCATTTGGGTGGAGGTTAGAACAGAGACCTGGACTCCTGGTTTCTAAGACACTGTGGCACTGTTTCTTCCCAGAGGAAGACGGCACATTGTGGAACAGATGGAAAAGAACCAGGAGGAGCGATCGCTGCTTGCTGAGCAGCGGGAGCAGGAGAAGGAGCAGATGCTGGAATACATGGAAAAGCTCCAAGAGGAGGATCTAAGGGTAACAGGGCTGCACAGATCAGGCCAAGTTCTGCCAGCAACGGCAACAAAGCCCTCCGACACTGTGGGGTTGGAGGGTGTGGGCTGATGTTCCGTCAGACACATGCTCGTTTCACAACATCATCGCCATCAACTTTTTATTGCCATATGAGACACTTGTTTGGCTGAGGCCTCATGGGGATGAGCAGTGATTTGGGTACTGTCCCTGCCTTCCTGGGACTTGGGGTCCAGGACTGACATATCTATGTGACTGGACACACCAAGGAAAGATATTGCTGCATGCTCTGCACAAATAAACATAGGGATGTTTTATTGTCTTCCCTCAATTATCTTGGGATGTTGTACACTTTGTCCATGAACAGCAGCTGTCTTTTAGTTCCAGGCTCCCTGCTGTTGCCTCACCCAAGGTACGTTGCATCCCAGTGTCATTAATTGTGTGGACAAGCCAAACCTTTTTTCCTGTTAGCCTAACTAAAATTAGTAGGCATCTCCATTGCATAAGAAATGAATAACATACCTACTCAAACCAAGTAGGCTTAAAAAAAAGTCTTCTTCTATTGGGGACTTATTGGATCTTTTGCAATATATGAAAGCCCCTGGCTCAGAGAGGAGGTACAGTGGCCAGCATTTGGAGCATTTGTTCTTTTCCCCCTCAATTTTTTACTTTTGAAAAATTTTGCACACGTAGACAAGTTGAAAGAACTGTACCACACCCATCAGTGCTTCACCTATATTTAACGATTATTAATTCCATGGAGTTGCTTGTCTCTTTTAGATGTATATACATATTTTGTTATTATTAAGCTATTTGAAAGCAAGTTTCCCATATCTTGACACTTTGCCTAAATGCTTCCACTTGTATCTCTGAAGAACAAAGACATTGGCTTACTTGTCAGCAGTACCATTATCACATCCCCCCATCAAAATTTCGAGCCCGACGAAATTTACAATACATTTAATACAATATCATTTAATATTTAATCTACATTTGAATTTACTCAGTTGTTCCAAAAATGTGTTTTCCATGGTTTTCTCTCTTCCAAACCAGGATTCAGTCAGGGATTGAATCAATCAGGATTCACACACTGTATTCACCTAAGTCTCTGTTGATCTGGAAGAGTTTCCTTATCCATTCATTAATTTTAATAACACTGATATTTTGAGGTACTCAGGCCAGCTGATTTGAAGAATGTCCCATGTTCTGATTTGCCAGGTTATTGCCTAATGGTGCATTTACCTCATGGAACATGTATTCTTTTATTGTTCTCCTCTTCCCCCCTATTTATGATGACTGAGTCGTCATCTCCCAGTGCATTTGATGGTGAGGAGTGACAGGGGGCCTGGATGGGTCTCATGGGGACCTCATAATTATGAAGGCTTCTCAGAGCACCTGCAGTCTAAGGTACAGTGTGAGAAGTGGGAGGCAGATCACTGGATGGCTAGGGAAGATGAGGGGGCAGGCAGCTTTGTGAGCTGCTTGAGAAGGGGACCCACAAGGCCAAGAAGACAGACAAGACCTGGCCAAGCTCCTGGTTCAGGAAAGGGCCAGAAAGGACAGGTCTGGGGTAGACATGCCGAATACTGGAGAATCCAAATTCATTGTGGGGTATGGACATGGGTGGGCTCATTGAGGGGGCTTTCCAGATGGCTCAGTGGTAAAGAATCCACCTGCGATGCAGAAGATGCAAGTGACGCCACAGGTTCGATCCCTGGGTTGGGAAAATCCCTTGGAGGAGGGCATGGCAACCCACTCCAATATTCTTGCCTTGGAGAATCCCATGGACAGAGGAACCTGGTGGGCCACAGTCTATAGGGTCGCACAGAGTCGGACACAGCTAAAGCCACTGGGGACACACGCACGGGCTCACTGAGAGAGCTCCAGGTCTCACTGGGCCAACGGTTACTCAGGTGTTATGTCATTGTCCTTCTCCTGTCCTCCTAGGCACTCCCTGCGTCTCCAGGAAGTATTGTGGGGCAGAGCTAGAAGCCCCTGCCTCACCAATTTAGAATTGCATCAACTCTTTGCAAACAGTGCATGGAATTCTCCAGGCCAGAATACTAGAGTGGGTAGCCTTTCCCTTCTCCAGGGGATCTTCCTAACCCGGGGGTCAAACCCAGGTCTCCCGTGTTGCAGGTGGATTCTTTACCAGCTGAGCCAACAGGGAAGCTCCATGGTGGTGCAGGGGCAGTTTTTCCCACCTTGCTAGCAAGATGGAGAGAGTGTTGGGAGTCTATGTGGGGTTGCTTTGCAATGGCTTCAAACATGAGAAACAGGGAAAGTTCTCTGGTTTCTTGAAAATGAACCCGCAAAAACAAACCAAAAAAAGTCAATAAGCAAAAAAGTAAGTAAATGAATACATGATTATATGTATGTCATAGATTAGAAGTCAGCAGCTTTTCTAGCTTTGAGGGTCAGTGGGTTTAAATACTGCTTTAGATGGTAAAGAACCCACCTGCCAATGCAGGTAGACCTAAGAGACACGGGTTCGATCCCTGAATTGGGAAGATGCCCTGGAGAAGGGAATGGAAACCCACTCCAGGAATCTTGCCTGGATAATCCCACAGACAGAGGAGCCTGGTGGGCTACAGTCCATGGAATTGCAAGAGTCAGACGAAGGATGAACACTTTTGCTTTCACTTTGAATACCAATGTCAGGCCTGAAACTGATGGGGGAAAAAAAGGTAGGAAGGAAAGGAAGAAAGGGAGATGAGGAAGAAAGGCTGTGGAGCTGGAGCAGCAGGAGAGGGACTGTGGAGTGAGCCCGGAGGCTGGCGCGTGGAGACTGAGGGAATGCTTGCGGTCATGACTCGGGCGCCACACGGCCCTGGCGGGAGGCGGACGGCATTGTGCTTTGCTGTCCAGGAGGCTCCCTGGAGGAGGGGCCCTGAACAGGGCAGTGAGCCACTCTGGGGGAGGGCCGGCAGCGTCGCCTGGGATGCATTAGGGCAGAAGCTGGGCTGACAGGACTGGAAGACTAGTGGGGGTTAGTCTTTGAAGGAGTGGAGGCATCTGGGAGCAGTGTGGGAGGTGGGGTGAGTTGATGGGTAGGAGAATTTGAAGCAAGGAGTCCAAGCTTGAGAGGATAGGGAGGACCCAGCACAAGATCCCAGTGCCTCTCTGCATCAGGGCCTGGGGATGTGCTCAGCAGTGGTCTGACCCCCGGGGCTTTCAAAGGCTCCGGCTCATTTCTTCGAAGGGATCTCATCACTCATGTTGATGAGGACTCTGACCTCCATTACTCATTGCGCTTCTGAGATTTTTTTTTTTTTCTCTTTCTCACTTGCCTCTCACCCTTTTCCCCATCCTCCGTGCCTCATTATTGAGTATTTGCTGTTTTCCTCTCAGTATTGGGAAAGAGAAGACGTGTGACACGTAGTCCCTGTCCTCTGGCTGGGACAGAATGAACACTCAGGAAGTGGGTGGGACCCACAAAGCAGCATATAATCAAATCTCAGGAGGTATATCACCATCCTAGGTGCAAAGGAAGTTCAGGAATGCAGAGAGAATGAAAACTTGGGGCAATCAAGTCAGAGTTCCAGAGACAGTTGGAACTTTAATTAAGATAGACCGGGTTCCGAAATTCTGGGCTCTGGAGTCTATTAGCTCTATGGTCCTGGGTGAGCCACTTAAACTCTGGGCCTCAGTTTTTCCATTTGCATGAGAACGATAACAAGACCTAATTTTCAGGGTTTGGGGGTAGGTTTAGGTGTTAGAGGTAGGTTATATAAAGTTATATAAAGTACTTTCTGTTCATAAGAATAGACTTCCCTGAGATGTCCCTGGTGGTTCAGTGGTTAAGACTCTGCACTTCTACTACAGGGGACAAGGTTTCCACCCCTGGACGGGAAACTAGGATAATGTGGCATGGCCAAAAAAAGGTACTCAATTAGTGTAATACTTTATTGTTTTAATTATCACTATTGAACGCAGACCAAAAGTTTGGGTTAGATTAGGAGAAGGGAGTTGAAGGCAGGAGGAAAACATTATGAACGAGTGATAGGATTTTGTCTGACATGTGGGAGACCCTGGGTAGAATTTTAAGAGCCTTTGCTCCTTGAGACTGAACAGAGATCAACAGTGTCAAGGCTGCCACAAAGTCAAGGTGGATGAAGATTGCCAAGGCTAGACTGTTTGGCTAGAAGAGGTCGTTGATGACCCTGGAAAGAATAGTTTGAATCAAGGGCAGTAATGAGAGCTAGACTGCAGAGCATGCATCTCTCTCCCTGCCTCCATCCATGTCTCTCCATCTTGGTAGGCCAGTATCTTTCTGTCTCTCTTCTTCTTCTCTGAGGCTCTCTCCCTTTGGTGGCAGGACCTGGAACAGAGGCACCAGCAAAAGCTGAAGATGCAGGCTGAGATCAAACGCATCAATGATGAAAGCCAGAGGCAGAAAGCAGAGCTGCTGGCTCAGGAGAAGCTGGCCGACCAGATGGTGATGGAGTTCACCAAGAAGAAGATGGTAGGGACCCGCCTTCTGATGCCTGGGACTTCTGAGCAGGAATGGAATGTCTGTCTCAGGGAGGGGCAGGCGTGAGTCCCAAGTGAACGCAACAGAAGGCAGCCCTGTCATCAGCCTGAAAATTCACGTCGTTAGTTCAAGGGCCTGGCTTCTTTTTCCCTTTCTACTTGGCCAGTCTCCTTGTTCATTACCAGAGAATAGCCTGCAAAGGACACCCTAATTACGGTGTTATTATCCTTGTTAACACCTTTGATTGGAAGTTGAGATGAGGGTCAGGTTCAGGCAGGGAAGAAAATTAAAACTATTGGTGAAAGTGAAGATTTTGTGGATTCCTCATGACCTGGATAATTATATCTGCAGTAATTATGAGTCAGCTGCCCCATAAATTTCTTGTGAAAATTCCTATCTTGGGCATTCTTTACTTGGTGCTAGATTTGGAAAGCAGAGCCTTCCACCACCAGAACAAATACACTATGGAGCAGAGAGCAATGCATGAGAACAGTTCCAGGGAGATATGCAGCTCGTGAATGCATGGATTCTTTCTGGGGTGATGGCATGATTGGGGTCTATGAGGAATGGAGGGCAAAGAAAAGCTTTTAGACACGGTCTAGATGGAGTGAACATGGATTTCTGTCAGAAGAGAAGGGAGGAAAGTTACTCAGTTCCTCATGTGGTAGTCCTGTCTCCCCTCCTAGCTTTGAGCTTCTGTGATGACACCATACTTCTCTAAGGAAGTCTTACTGGGGGAGGGTGTAGATACAATTGGAAAAGGCATGTTGATATACCTCAATACTCCAAATGCAAACCACAGAAAATGAAGCTCAGCAAAGCTTATCGGTTCTGGCTTCTTCATTGAATGCCAGGTATATGCAGGCAACAGTGAGAAGGCAGGACTTGGAACATGGGTTTCTGCATAATAACGATCATACCACTACCATTTATCAGGTGCTTAGTCTGTGCACGGGGCTTCGTGTGTGTCGTCTCACCTAATCACTCACTTCTTGCAAACCTATTGACTGAGTGATGGAAAAGATCCTAAATGCCTGAGTGTCTTTCCAGTTATCAGACTAGGCTGAACGTACCTAGAATAATACCATGTACCTCATATGGATGTCAGCAACGTTCCTGAGTGGATGATGGTGGTGATAATAAGCCAATCACGTGTAGGAGTTGTGAATAGGTCTGTTGGCTGCAGCAGAGAGTCTCTGGTGGCTGTGATGGGAAGTGAGGTGGCGAGATGATGGAGAGCTGAGAGCAGTTGCTGGGGAGGCCTTGGACCTTGAGCAGAGCTGCAAGTGTGGAATGATGAGGAACTGCCCTAGATTTCTGACCAGGAGAGGACAAGGTATGACCTTCATACACAGAAAGGTCATCAGCAGAAGGAGCTGAGGGAGGTGGAGACTGGCAAAGGGATTGGGCTCTTGGGCATGACCACAACCCACCATGTCTCCAAGGATATCACAAGCCCCTCCCTGACCTCATAGTGGTCACCTCTCTTACAGCTGAGGCTGCCCCTAAAGGCTGCCCCGAAGGCAGAGATTGGTGGTGGAAGCCTCCAGAGTTCCCGTCCCTGCCATATAGGGCAACGCTGAGCAAAGAGACCAGCTTGACACACATCCAGCCATGCTCACGTCACAGCAGATAACTCACTGTGGTGCACAGAAGTCTGGACAGGTAGAACAAGGCTAAGGAACATTCCTTATGGGATGATCACATTCCCACCCAACTGAAGCCATTCGTCTTATGACTACTCCAGAATGTTGGTTGGGAAGCTGCATGTGGAAAGCTTTTAGGGATATGTCTACTCTTTCAGAGAAGTGGCAAAGGGAACTATTTTGATGGCTCACTCCTTAGGTAACTGCCAACCACTGGGGGACCGGACATCACATGGCTGGCCATTTGCCCAAGGACTAATGAGATAACTTCCACCTGCTGTACTTTATAAGACAGGCAGGAAGCCACAGTTATTATTTCTAGAAACTTGGCCCAGAGGCCTTGCAACTTGGAAATTGTGAAGTAGAGGACAGAGCATGAAGTCTGGGCTCACCTGTATGTGAATCTGTCCGGTGGTTTACAAGCTGTGCAGTCTTGGACAGGACCCTTGAATTCTATGAGTGTTAGTTTCTTCATATATAATATCTATCTCATGAGACATTGTGAGGACCCTCTGGGATATTACAGGAGAAGACATTTTGTAAGCAGTGAAGCATCTTACAAATGCTGATTAGTTTCATAGCTATGCATTGCTAGTCATGTTGCCCTACATTAAAAGGAGTCACACAATTATCCTTCAATTAAAAAGCAATTATCCTTCAATTAAAAATAAATAAATTTTAAAAAACAGAGTCAGGGAGGGGTAGGGGGCATACTGAACAGTCAGGGGCTCAGTGTCTTTCTGCAAGGCTGGGGCAGATGGGAGCCATTCTCTGAGGTCTTTTCTTCCTGGCAGGCCCGAGAAGCAGAGTTTGAGGCTGAGCAGGAGAGAATCCGGAGGGAGAAAGAGAAGGAGATCGCCCGCCTGAGGGCCATGCAGGAGAAAGCCCAGGATTACCAGGCAGAGCAGGTACCTGTTCGATCTTGGCTTCCCTCAGCCCCTCACACCCCTTAACTACTCCTTTGACAGCCTGTCAAATGGCCTCCAGGGTGAGGGTATAGAAGAGAGGATGCAAGATACCTCGACTTCAGTAGTTTGAGGATGGAGGGGTGGACCTGATCCCACACCTGTGGCAGCAAGCATTGAGGAGTGCATTACCTGCCTAACATCCAATAGAAAGTTTTTGCTGCCACATAAAGAACTTTCAACCCTAACTAACTATTGAAATGTGTCACAGGAGGAGGAAACTGTGGCATCTCCATCATTAGCAGTTTTTAAAATTAGAAGCAATTGCAGGACCGCCTGGAGGTGTTTGAGGTATAGGGGAAGAACTGGGATAAGCTGGTGGGGGGGTGGGGAGAAGGACAAGATGACCCTTCAGGGTATCTTCTGACCTGAAAATTCTATGACAGGTTTCCATTTGTTCTCTCGTAGCATAACCTTGTTGCTAGAGAAATTCCGGAGGCTTCTCGAAGCAGCCTGGGTCAGAGTCTGGAGCAGGCATCATCCTAAAGGGACCTGAGGGTGTTTTTGGTACCTTCACTGGCCTCCCCCACCCTCTCCTTTCTTAGGATGCCCTGCGGGCCAAGCGCAATCAGGAGGTCGCCGACAGAGAGTGGCGCAGAAAGGAGAAGGAAGACGCACAGAAGAAGATGGAAACGGAGGCCAAGCTGCGGAAAAGTCGGCTAGAACAGGTGGCTTTCAAGGAGCACACTCTGGCTGTTCAGGTGCAACGGGACCGGGATGAGTTCGAGAGGATTCTTCGGTAGGAGGGGCTGGGACCCTCGGCTTCCTTTCCGACCACCGTGGCAGGGATGGTCCGTAATGGGTGGACGGGTGCTTTCTTGCATGTCCATAGGCAGATGCACCGCCACCTTGACCGCGTTGGTGCGGGACATTCGACCTAGATGCGTGATTGAAATATTTCAAAGACACTTGAGCCAAGAATTTTATTAGAGAATGGAAATATATTAATAGCACCTGGAAGTGTTAAAGGAATTGGGGATTATTGGGGTTATTTACCCAGGAGCATTAAAAACATGAATAAAGATATAACTCCGGTCCCTTCTGCCATCCCCGTCTCCATGTTCCTCAGCAAGTTTGGGCAGAAACTGCAGCAGGAGAGGTTGAGGACAGAGAGAGAGAACTCACACACTCTGGGTTGCAAGTCATCAGAGCAGGGCTTTAAGGGAGGTCTTTGCCATTCATTTGATAAATATATATTAAGCATGTAAATTCAAGGCTCTGTGCTGGATGCTGTGGTCTTGATATTAGAGATGAATAAAACACCATCCTTGCCCATTCATGTAGGAAGGATGTTAAAGACTCATATCTGGATGGACTTCACCTATATGCATCCATCTTTCCTGCCTTACCAGCTTGTTATCCTTTTATTTTTGTTCTTTCTGTTGGCTCAGTGATAATTCCAGCCATAAGTGGAAGTTAAGTGTTCACATCTCTCACTGCCTCTGTCTCCCTCCTCCTCCCCTGAGGCAGCCAGCAGTCTCAGAGGCTCTACTTTCTACTAGTTAGATCTGCCACCACCAGACCGGGCCCCTGCAGTGTTCTCCTAGCTCTAACTGTTTTGGCCTAACTGGGAAAGACTCTCTTCTTACTCTGGTTCAGACTCTATAAGATTAAAAAAAGAAAAAAAAAAAATTAAAGGAAACAAACTGGGGAATTCCCTGGTGGTCCAATGGTTAGGACTCAGCACTTCGCTGCCTTGTTGGGGAATTAAGATCCTGCATGCTGCGAAGTGCGGCCAAGCTTAAACCAAAAGAAATTAAACAAATAAAGGAGACAAATGAAATTTGAATTGGGGCAGAGTGGTACAGATCACAGAAATTATGCTCAGATAGGCAGAGATTGAGTGGAGCAGCCCAGCTTTCTTGGTCTGCATGCTCTCGATCCTTCTTGCCACTGCCCCAGTTAGTTGCGTGCAAGACCAGGCCCCTGGGTCCCTGGGCAGAGACAGAACAGTCTATAGCAATTGTCGTCCTTGCCGGAGCCAAGGTCTTGGACTTGTATGGGACTGTGGACCCTCAGCCTACCTCCACTGGCTGTGATGCCCTTTGGCTTTGGAGCTCTCCTTGCCCTCAAGGGTCATGCCATGGTCTCTACGTACCTGATAAAGAAGGCACATAATGGCCTCCTTAATGGCCCCAAAGCTTCTGCCCCTGGACTCCAGGTCGCCTTTTAGATATCTGCCCTCCCCAGCCTCTGTGCTCCTGGACATCTGGGTTTCCTCTAGCAGTCACTGCTGCTGCTGTTGCTAAGTCACTTCAGTTGTGTCCGGCTCTGTGTGACCCCATAGACGGCAGCCCACCAGGCTCCCCCGTCCCTAGGATTCTCCAAGCAAGAGTACTGGAGTGGGTTGCCATTGCCTTCTCTGATTAGCAGTCACTAACACATGTTAATGGAAAGAAATTGAAGCCCTGCTGTTGCCACTGACCCATGTGTTCCTTCTTCGCTTTGTTTGCCTGGAGCATGTGGACTAGTCAGTTATTAAAGCTAGACCAGCCCTTTGGAGAAGTTCAATCTCACCTTTTGTTCTAGGTTAGCATCCGGACCTAGTGTCTCCAGGGCTACGTGACCACCATGGTGGGTGTCTCCAAGTGCTAGGAGCATCTCTGCCATGGCCAGCAATTGAGCTTTTCCTGCTTCAAAAGCATGGCCTCCTCTATGGCTTATATATGGACTTCCTGCTTCTGGACAGAGGGATGCCTTTAACTGTCAGCCTGTTGACTAAGCAGAAATAGCTGACCTACCCTACCCAGTGGTTCTTGGAAATGCCTGGCAGCTTTCAAAAAAGTACTGGTGCCCAGGGACCACCGCCAGAGATTCTCACTGAACGGGTCTGGGGTGAGGCCCAGTTTTGAAAGTCCCCAGATGGTGGTAATGCAGCCAGGCTCCAGGACCCTTGCCCCAATCCTGTGGAATGACTGGGCCCTTCCTGTTCAGGCTTCCGATTGCATGCCACCCCAGGGGCTGTCTGGTGACACATACAGGTCCCCCATTTCCACCCTGTTTCACATCATGTGAAACAATAGAAAACTGTTATCTATATAGGAATGTAATGGCAAGGCAAGGGGGAGAGTCTTCTGCTTTCATCCATGTGTCAGCAGTTTTCTTTTGATAAACTGAGAAGGCTCTGTAGAAGGTATAGAAATTTAGGAGGTATCTACATGGTGTAAAAGAGTTGCTGCAGGACTTTCCTGGTGGTCCAGTGGCTAAGACTCCACACTCCCAAAGCAGGGGGCCCTGGTTTGATTCCTGGTCAGAACTAGATCCTGCATGCCACAGTGTAGATCTTGTATACCCCAACTAAGACCTGGTGCAGACAAATAAATAAATTAAAAAAAAAGAGTTGCTCGGAGTTGAGAGGACACGCCATGCATGCTGGAGCTAGGAAGATGACTGGGGGAAGTGAGTCAATGAAGTGGTGCTCTTGGTTAGGGTATGAGTGACCTCAGTTGAGACATCCTGGCCTAAGATGATTTTACATTTTGTTTTTGATTACACTGAGAAAGAAATAAGATGTTAGCTCACGATGGCCTATGATTGCATTTCCTCTGAGATGTGAATGCATTTCTTTTGAGCTTTTCTTTTCTTTTTTTTTTCCTGAACATATCTGGTCTACATTAGCCATTTTCCCTCGGATGTCAGGGTTCAATTAAGTTTTCTTGTGAAAGAGGCTCCTGAAAGAAACTTAGAGTTGGAGCAGTAAGAGAAGAGATAACAGGCAAAGTTCCTTCTTCTTCCAGCAATTAAGGAGAGCCAACATCACAGATTTGACTCCTTTGAACTTCCTAAGCATCCTCTTTGTTGGTTTTGTTAATGTCATTATTACTGATAATGGCAGGGAAGTAAGGGAGAGAGGGAAAGATATCTCAGAACAAGCTGGAGAGGAGTCGGGCATTGTTACCAGAGAGCAGAGGAGGGCGATAGCTCCTGGTGGGGCTTCCCTGGAGGCTCAGTGGTAAAGAGTCACCTGCCAATGCAGGAGATTCAGGTTCGATTCCTGGTCTGGGAAGCTCCCACATGCCGCGGGGCAAGTAAGCCCATGTGCTACAACTACTGAGTCTGTGCTCTAGAGCCTGGGAGCTGTGACTGCTGAGCCCACATGCCTCAGCTGCTGAAGCCTGCCCACCCTAGAGCCTGTAAGAGAAGCTCGGCAGTAAGAGAAGCCACTGCAGAGAGAAGTCTGTGAGCCACGGCTAAAGAGTAGCCCCTGCTTGCTGTAGCTGGAAAAAAGAAAGAGCCCGAGAAGCAATAAAGACCCAGCAAAGCCAAAAATAAATGGATAAATAAATAGTTTCCAGTGGGTGAAATCCTGGGTGTAGGGCCAGCTGCAAAATCTACAGGGCCCGGTGAAAAATGAGAATGTAGATCCCTTTGTTCAAAAATTAAAATAGCAGAGCCTTCGGTCAAGCAAGGGGCCCTTCTACACATGCCCATGACATAGAGTCACATGCCCATGAACCTGGGCCTGGCTGGAACAGCCTTTGGGCTTGATCTCTGAGCCACAGAAAGGGAGGGCCTCCTTGGTCTCTGAAGCATCCTAGGGGAGACCACCCAGGAACTCCCCCAAACCCTTCCCTGGGTTGGGCCAGCTCAGCCTAGCCCATCGACAGCCCATGTCCCTCCTTCAGGGCCCAGCGAGAGCAGATTGAAAAGGAGCGGCTGGAGGAAGAGAAGAAGGCTACAGGGCGCTTACAGCACGCCAACGAGCTCCGGCGCCAGGTGCGGGAGAACCAGCAGAAGCAGGTGCAGGCCCGGATCGCCACCTTCGATGAGGGCCAGCGCCTCAAGGAGGAGGCCCAGAAGCGGCGTGAGCGCATTGAAGACATCAAGAGGAAAAAGCTCGAGGAGCTGAGGTGCGCTGGGGTCCCTTCCTCCCCAGTTGCTCTCCCCTTCCCCAGGGAGGCAGCCTGGATGGTGCAGGGTTAGGGGAACGAAGGGGTGGTGATCGGGGCGTGGGGAGGGCCCCCTGCCTGACTCCAGGCTCACCTGGGCTGTTGGCCTCTGAAGGTGGCGCCTGCAGAATGTTCTGAAACTGGGACGTCCTTGGTTGGCTCTCTGGGGAACTCCTTAGCAGGATGCTGGAGTCTTGACAGGGATGTGTTTGGGGAATGGGTGGTGGGACCAGGCTCAGGGATACAGGTCCCTAGGTTCTTTCAGCCTGCTTCTGCTGTCTCTTTGGTCCCCTCCCCACCACCCCCACCCCTTGTGCCCACCCTTTGTTTTCCCTGCAGGGCCACCGGCCTTCCTGAGAAGTACTGCATCGAAGCTGAGCGCAAAGCTAACATCCCAGCCAACACGTCTGTGAACTGAGGGAACCCCTCTGCCCCTCAGGATGCCTTCAAGGGGGCAGGTTCCTCCCCAGCTCTCGGTGTCCATCACTGCTGCTAATCTAGACAGTTCTGAGTTATAGATTAAATCTATTCTTCTCTAAGGAATAGTCCAGCTTTCTTGCTGTGGGGAATGTGGCCGCTATGGACTAAATGGGGAGCAAAATAGGTTACCGGGGCCCTGGGCTGTGGGCAGTATGATGGTCGGAGACAGAAATAAAAGGATGCTCCCTTGTGGTCAACCCTCCTAAGCCAGGTGGTCCCTTTGTCCTGGGGTCTCCTGGCTTTTTTTGTGACCCTCTGGCACGCTGACATCATTTCCACTTTCAGCTCAGTCTTATCTCTGTCCCCACTCCATGCCCAGCGCAGAGGCATTTCGTGGCAAGGAGCTAGAGATGCTGTCTCAGGGAGGGGCTGGGGCAAGGGCCAGGGAAGGAGGTGCCAGAGCTCTTACAGGTACGTGCCTGTGACTCAGACCGTGAGTGTTGAGAGGGTGATGTTTGAGCCTGGGGCTCACCCTCCTGCGTCAGCCCTCTTCTGCCAGAGCCCTTTCAACTCTGGGCAGTGTCCCCACGCAGGCACCAGCCCTGTCTCCCATCAGGGCACACCCTGCCTGCCCGGTCCCCTCCCCTGACACAGATGTCCCCTCACCCAAGTGGCCGCCTCCCTTTAGCCCCCCTCGCTCCAACAAGTGGGGCTTCCCAAAGCCATCTTTCTCAGTGTTAGCTTGCCTCACTCTCCCTCAAAATATTCTTTGTTCATTCATTCACTCGTCCAAGTATCTCTGAGGACCTGCCAGATGCTAGGTACATTTCCAGTGAACACAGCGAACCTGGTTCCAATCACAGAGAAGCATCTCATCTGTGTCAGTCAATCTGCTCTTGCTTCTCACCAGATTTCTTGTATCTTTAGCAGAGTCTCAGCCTATTTAGAAGGACTTGATGATCAGGCTCCCATTCTGGGGCTGTGTACTAGCTTCCAGGGATGGAGCCAGTTCCCTATTTTTGTATGCCTTTGCGGGAAAAGGGCCTCCACCCAGCTCCCATCACTATGGCAACCTCCCTCCCCCCTCAGTTTCATTTCTCCAATCCGGAGCCCGGTCTCGTCTCCTTTGGCGGGTCCTACACTGAGAGGAGGCCGAGGACAGCTGCCGGGCGCATCCCGGGTGTTTACAACACCAGGTTACGAGAGCCTCGGGCAAGAGTCCTTTATTCATAGGACCCAGGGAGAGAGGGCAAGCGGCTTCCTGTGCTGCCTCTGCCTCTGCATCTTCCCCAGGCTCCTTCCTCACCATCCCCACCAGGGAAGACTGCTGTCCCCTTCCTCCCTGAATCAGACGGGCAGCCTCACCAGCTGCGTGGGGAAGAGGCTTTCTCACCTTCCCGGCTCAGTTCCCCTAAGTGCATCCCTCGTACCTAAAGAAGTTGACCTCTTCCTCCCCAGGGGTCTTGTGTAGATGTGGTGCCCAGCCTGGGATGGGAGAGAGAGCATGGCAATGCCACTGAGACGGCTGGCCAACTTGCTTAGGTTTTAAGGATTTCTTGTCATTCAGTCGCCAACTCTCTGTGACCCCATGGACTGCAGCACTTCAGGCTCCTCTGTCCTCCACTGTCTCCCAGAGTTTGCTCAAATTCATGTCAACTGAGCCAGTGATGCCATTCAACCATCTCATCTTCTGTGGCCCCCTCCTCCTCCAATCTTTCCTAGCATCAGGGTCTTTTCTAATGAGTCAGCTCTTTGGACTGCAGTCAGATTTCCTTGTCATCCAAGGGACTCTCAAGAGTCTTCTCCAACACCACAATTTGAAAGCATCAATTCTTCAGCACTCAGCCTTTATGGTCCAACTCTAATATCCATACATGACTACTGGGAAACCCATAGCTTTGACTACCTGGACCTTTGCTGGCAAAGTGATGTTTCTGCTTTTTAATATGCGGTCTAGGTTTGTCATAGCTTTCCTTCAAAGGAGCAAGCATCTTTTAATTTTATGGCTGCAGTCAACGTCTGCAGTGATTTTGGAGCCCAAGGAAAAAAAAAATCTGTCACTGCTTCCACCTTTTCTCCTTCTATTTGCCATGACGTGATGGGACTGGATGCCATGATCTTAGTTTTCTTAATGGTGAATTTCAAGCCAGCATTCTCACCCTCCTCTTTCACCCGCATCAAAAGGTTCTTTAGTTCCTCTTCATTTTCTGCCATTAGAGTGGTGTCATCTGCGTATCTAAGGTTGTTAATATTTCTCCTGGCAATCTTGATTCCAGCCAGGCATTTCACATGATGTACTCTGCATACAAGTTAAATAAGCAGAGTGGCAATATACAGCCTTGTCCTACTCCTTTTCCAATTTTGAACCAGTTGTTTCATGTCCAGTTCTAACTGTTGCTTCTTGACCCGCATACAGGTTTCTCAGGAGAAAGATAAAATTCTTTAAGAATTTTCCACAGTTTGTTGTGATCCACACAAAGGCTTTAGCAGTCAATGAAGCAGATGTTTTTCTGGAATTCCCTTGCTTTCTTCATGACCCAGTGAATGTTGCAATTTGATCTTTGGTTCTTCTGCTTCTTTGAAACCCAGCTTGTACATCTGAAAGTTTTCAGTTCAGGTACTGCTGAAGCCTGGCTTGAAAGGTTTTGAGCATAACTTTGCTCCAATGCACTATGCACTATGTGAAATGAATGCAATTTGTACCATAGTTTGAACATTCTTTGGCGTTACCCTTCTTTGGGATTGGAATGAGAACTGACCTTTCCCAGTCCTGTGGCCACAGTTGAATTTTCTGAATTTGCTGACTTACTGAGTGCAGCACTTTTACCGCACAGTTAATAATACCTGCAGGGACCAGGGAGTGGGTCCTTACTTGTCCCAGGGGAGCTTCTCAGTTAGAAAGGGCCTTGGGTGCCTGGAGTTTGCCCAGCCCATCCAGCTCAGGGCTGGGAGGAACAAGCTCCCTTGGAGTGAAGGTCAAGAAGAAAGGGGCTTCCGTGCCCATTGCTAACTTCTGAGCCAGGTAGAGAAAAATGGCCCAATTTTGTGGGTTAAAAGCAAGGCCAGCACTTCCTCAGAACTCTTTGCAGGTGAAATGGAGCCAGTGTTGTGCTGTGCTGAGTCGCTCAGTCGTGTCCGACTCTTTGCGAGCCCATGGACAGTAGCCCGCCAGGCTCCTCTGTCCATGGGGATTCTCCAGGCAAGAATACTGGAGTGGGTTGCCACGCCCTTCTCCATGGGATCTTCCCAACTCAGGGATCGAACCCAGGTCTCCTGAATTGCAGGCGGATACTTTACCGTCTGAGCCACCAGGAAAGCCTGAAATTGGAGCCTGACAGATCCCAAAGCCTAAAAGTGAGACTGTCTTGACATGGCCTGGGGTGGGCAGCTAGAAGTTACATGACTGGGGTTTGGCTTTGGAGATGGGAGAATATAGCCACCTCTGATCAAGTGAAGATAGTTTGGGGGAATATCTTAAGAGTTCTCCCCTCAGAGTTGTCCCCTCTAGGGATTCTCTGAGCTGGCCCATGATGTGAGAGAGGTTTGATTTCTTCTCTCAGGATAACTGAGAAGCCCCACACAGGCTTCTGTGGCTTCAGGACTGGCCTGAGTCATCAGCAGGAATCTAGTCCCTAGAAGTGGAACATTCCTGACAGCCAGGCAGGCAGCTGTCATCTGAAGCCAGCTGGCTGCATTTGGTCACCTTTTATAAACCCTCCCACTTTCTCACTGAGGAATGGCAAGGGGGATAATCATAGGGAAAGGTTCCCTGGTGTTAAATGGGGGCTGGAGGGTTCAGGCTGCCTGATATGGTGGAAGAGCCAGCAAGGGACTGTAGTAAGCCCAGCTTGCAGGGGGGCGGGGGTGGGACACGGAGATAAAGAGAGCAAATTGAAAGTGTTTTGAGAACATAATGGATCTCCCCTCACGGCTTCCACCTGCCCCATTCAGGAACAACCAGCCGCAGACTTGTTACTTGATGCTGGACTTTTGGGTGGGCAGTGTTTTCTCCTAGGGGGTGGCTTCAACTTTCCCTCCTAGGGTTTGGGGGTAGAAATGAGCTCTGTGCACCCCTCCAAGCTGCTGTATCAGCTTAGGGGTCTCTGGGAAGCTGTGAGATTCCAAGCTGTGGTTCAGTGTGGAGGAAATCTGGGGGTGAGAAAGAAGCGCTCATTGGTGCATCGTCTTTGTTGATGTACAGATGTTAGAACCTTGTAAGGAAAAAAAAAAAGTGCCCAAGCTGTTAACTTTGTTGTACCTGAATGACTGTGAGTACCAGCTCCCTTTCTTCTGAACTTCGGGTGTTCTGGTTCTTGCAACATCAGACTGGGCTGGTACAGCCTGGAAAATCCAGTGGCTGGACGCCATGGTAGAGCACTGAGTCAGGCCTGTAGGCAGCTGCCTCCTGGGCACGTGTGCCAGAGCTCCTGGCTGGGCTCCACGCGCTCCCTGCCCCCGTGTGCCCACTGCCTGTGTCACGCTGCCCTGGCGCTGGGAGGCGGTCTCAGAACACGGCTGTGGCTGAGCCAGGCCGTCCCTGACTCAGTGGGGCCCTGCGGTGTCCTGCAGTACCCCCTGGAAGCCTCAGCATCCCCGTCAGTGACTCCGGCCACCTCTGGGCATTAACTGGTCTCAATAAAAGTACTTTGAGTAAGCTCAGATGAAAGGGGCTCAGGATATTTCAAAGCCAGTCAGGGCTTCTGGGGTGAGGAAGGGTGGCGGGTATTGAGGTGACAGTTGGGGGGAGATGCTGGAGCCTCAGACAAGAAGTCTGGGCGGAGAGTCCATGGAGCACCTCACTGTTTTCTCACCCATCCGTCCCCAATGCTGCTCTCGGGGACCTAGGGGCCTGGGAGAGGACTGTGGAGGACGGGTGGCTTACTCCAGACCAGAGGTCTCTCTCACATTCTAGGCTGCTGCCAAGGTGACCTGCCCCCCTTCCCCTCTCTCTCTCTCCCTCTGAGAGAGATCCTGGCAAATCACACCAAGGTTACCTGGAAGAAACTCATTTCCAACATCACAGAAATCTAGAGTCCCAGAAAAGACGAAGTTATTCTTGATTTGACTGACTTTAAATAGCTTAGACCTTCCCTCTGTCCTCACTCCCCAAGCTCCCAACCTCCCAGCCCTGCATTTCTTCCCACATTCTCCACGTCCTCTTGGGAGCAGGGTAGCCATCACCTCCCTGCGCTTGGATGACTTTGAGACTATGACAGGAATAGGGTCCCTGGAAAGAAGAGTCAAGGGGCTGAGTGGGAGTGGGGAGTTGGAGAAACTGCCCAGAGCTCATGAGTTTTTTGTACAGATCCTGGGAAAGATTGCTTTGTCCCCGGGGCTAGTGGGAGTGAGAACCAAATCATAGAAGGTCAAGGCTGGAAACGACATCCAAGACTCTTTTATCCTGGAAACTTCTTTGTAAACTAATCAAATGGTTGGACCATCTGAGCTTGCACACCCTAAGGGCTATTCATTACCTCATAAAGTGAAACCCAAACTGTCTTAGACCAACCCCAATGCTCAGAAATTTCTTAACATGGAGTCAGTACATGTCTTTCTGACCATCCTCCGGGGTCCCTAGTTCTGCTTCTTGGGACCACATAAAACAAGTCCACGTTTTCTTCATGATGCCCCTTCAGATATCTCCTACCCCAGCTACTGTGCAGCCTGACCCCCTGGGGGGAAGCGTGTGCAGTTCCGGAACACAGTGTTCTTCTGAGGATTTGGTAGGGGGAGAGAGAAGCATGTTGGAGGGAGGACGCGGGGAAACTGGGAAACCTTCCATTTATCCCCTGGGCCCGGCATGTCGCTCTCCTGACAGTTCACACTCCCACCATCCCAGGCAGCCCTGGCCAAGCTCTGTTGCCTCTGAGCCCCACCCCCTGGCGCCACCTCCTGCTTTCCCAGTGTCCAGGCAACAGGAGACAAACAGGGAGGGAAGAGTGAGGGCTGGTCGGAAGGGCTTAGCGGGGAAGGCCTTGCAGCAGACACACACCCAGCTTTGCTCTGCTACCTGAAAGCTCCCCACAGCTTCCCTGGCAGATTCCAGGAACACAAGGCAAGCCTGGAAACCACTCAGGAGCGGTGGGCAAGGGGAACCACCGCTCCCTCTGGGGATATGTGTTGGGGAATCCAGGTGGTAGAACCCAAGGCAAATTTTACTTCTACAAAGTAAAATTATACTTTACCGAAGTATAAATACTGATACTGAAGCTCAAAGTCCCATTGGACATGTGGGGTAATCATCACAAGGTCTCTCTCTCCCCACATGCAAACATACACGGTCCAGGATGATCCGTCTTCGTTGCCTGATTTATCCTGGGGGTCTGGCTCTGACCCCAGGGGGCACTCGGGCAGATAGGGTAGAAGGTCTCCAGAGGTTCATTTCTCAAGGATCGTGCCTTCTCACTCCAAAAATACCATCAGCTGTCTTTTCCAAGTTCACTCTCTTCTCTGCTGTGTCTGCCAGGGCTCTGGTTTATTTTTCAAGGACTGAAATACTCTGCCGGCCACCTCTTTCCACTCTCAGACAAACCAAGCACATCCTTAGTTATCCTTCAGATAGGCGTTAAAAGGTCATTTCCACCACGCCAGGAGGTCTTGCCACATATGATGGGAGGTCATCAGCCTGTGATAGGAGCTGGTGCCCCTTCCTTTGTCTGTCTCCCCCTCCAGA
Organism: Dama dama; assembly: GCF_033118175.1. Taxonomy (NCBI): domain Eukaryota; kingdom Metazoa; phylum Chordata; class Mammalia; order Artiodactyla; family Cervidae; genus Dama; species Dama dama. The sequence continues at coordinate 11,454,115 of NC_083700.1, forward strand.
CTGAGCACTCTAGAAGACAGAATTTTGTTAACCGTTGCTTCCCCAGGGCCTAGCCACTAGGCCCGGCTGGTTTGTTGAATGGATGAAGGTTCTGCAAGAAATGGTTGATCTCGTTGAGGTGAGTTCTCTTTTATCCTTGAGGTCTCTTAATTCTTCTTCAGGTTTGTCATCAGGGATTCACATAGTCTTTCAAAGTGAATTCTTCTTTCCCCCACTTGTTTCCTTGATTACAATCCAGTTTTAGCGTTTAAGCAGCCTCACTTTGCTAAGATACTCTGCTGATAAAGTAGGTTAGACCACTCCTTTCAGCGATGGGGACAATTTCGGGGCTGTCTGCTCTTCTGACTCTGGGTCAGCTCCAGGATGTCTCCTGCTGGCAGAAATCTGGGTGTATCCAGGCTCCCTCCCAGGGTCCCTGTTCTTCTGAAGTGGATGAGCAGGAATCACTGAGCCTTGGGAAGCCTGAGCTGAGGCGTAAGGAGACCCTGGGTGTCACATCTCAGAAACTCTTGCCCACTAGCCATGATGGGGGCCTCAGTGTCTAAACCCTAATTTTGTTCCTGAAACTGAACCTCATGAGTGGATCTTATCCTCCTCTCTCTGTGCTCGGTCGCTCAGTCATGCCCGACTCTGTGTGACCCCATGGACTGTAGCCCACCAGGCTCCTCCGTCCACCGGATTTTCCAGGCAAGAGTACTGGAGGGGGTTGCCATTTCTCCTCCAGGGGATCTTCCCGACCCAGCGACTAAACGTGCATCTCTGGTGTCTCCTGCATTGGCAGGTGGAATCTTTACCACTGAGCCACCTGGGAAGCCTTTTCTAAACTGTAACTGTTCCCTGTCTGAGCTCGACATGCTCCCATCACAGCACCTCTACCACCTCTGGGCACCTCCATTCTTCTCGTCCAAGCGGGACCTCACCTGGTGGATCTCCGACACCAAACCTTCACTGAGAGCTGGGTGGAAAGGCAGTCACCGCTGGGGTTCCCGGGCTTCTCTGTGACTGCATACCAGGTGCCTCTGTCTGCCCCCTCTGGGCGTGAGACTGTCTGTCCCATGGCTCTCCTGCCACCAGATCCTGTCCTCGGAGGTTTTCTCTGCTCACCACTCCCAGGGCTACTCTTTGCTCCCTGGATGTCACAGGGGTGAGCCTGGGCCCTGGAGGGGAGATGGGGAGCTTGAAGCTGAGCCTAGGAGGCCTGGGGGGAGGGGTTGGGGATAGGTCCAGGCAGTTGAGGGGGAGCGCCTGTCCCTCCCCACGATGTTCTGGGGTTGGGCTGCCCCTCCTCTCAGAAGCAGCCTCTGGGCCTCTCTAGGTCCTTGTCCTGCCTCTTCTCTCTGCCTCTGTACTCCTGTTCATGCCTTTCCAAGTTTTTGTCTTAGAGTTTCTGTTTCTGCCTTAGAAAAGAAGCAAGTACAACCCAGTCTGGTGGGGTGTGTGTGTGTGCGCACACAATAGAGGGGCCATTCTCCCCCAGGGAGCTACGGATTTCTCAAAGAAAAACAAGGGGCCCTTTTGGAAATCGGGTGCTCTGTTCCAGATTGTAGCCTGGATCCTCTGCCTCCTGACCCTCTCCCAACTTCTGGATGGGCCACCTGGATGGCATCTGTGTTCCCTGCCCCCTTACTAACCACTGCCTCTCCCAATCTCTCTCTCTCTCTATGGGGGCACACAGGGAATCCCAATACTTCTCTGGATCTGCCCAGACCTTTATAGGACCTGAAAAGGAAGTGGGTGGGGCAACGGGATGTTTGGGGTGGAGACTGGTGGGGAAAAGGGAGGGAAGAGTTGGGGGAGGGGGCCTCGTCCCCCAGGATGAAAGTCACAGAGAAAGGAGGGCTGTGAGCTGGTCCCAGAGGGAGGGGCTATGGGCTGGACTTGTGCTTTGAAAATTGAGCAGATACCCCAGTGCTACCACTCCAACACCACCCCCCAAAACCCTTGTAGGGCTCAGGGCGCAAGGCAGGAATGCCGACAGCTTCTTTTATGGGCTCCAGATTGCAAGGAGGTGGCAATTAGCCCTCAGTGGGTCAAAGGGGAACAACAATGTGTCCTGCCTTTTGAGACTTTGAGGAGCCCCTGCATGGAGACCTCAAAAGTGGCTGTTCTCCCAGGAGCATCTAGGTCCTTGGTCTTCCCCAGTGCCCATCTCCTCGACTTCAAAACCAGGAACACCCTCACCCAAGTAAAATTGCCTCTGACAGACCCTATTGTCCAGTTCCATTTGGTGTCAGAGCCCCACTCACTGATATAACTTCCTGCATCCCCTCCCCAAACGCCCCTCTGGGAGCTTGACCAGATGGTGAGCTTAGGTCATGGAGCAGAATTTAAGAAGTTGTATTTCTTATGGGGTTCAGTTGCTTTATATCTTTCAGATGGGCGTGCATGTATTTAGAACTCTTTCCAAAATTTTGAAACCCTGATGAACATGTGCCACTGGTATTCTCCCAGAAGAAAGGAATGAAAATTCTAGCCAAAGTTAGATTTAATGAATGGAGGCTGAGGTCTTTCTATATCATAAATACAACCTCATTTTTGATCCCCATGAACCCTCTGTCCATGTAACTTTAACCCAAGTTTTAACTCTAACCACAGCCTATTCTAACTCAAATCCCAAACTCAAGTCTAACCCAGCTGTAAATCCAATCCTAAAGTAATCTCAAGCCTGCCTTCAATTGTATTCCCAGGCAAAGCTGTAAATGAAACTAAAACCCTGTTCCTTATCAAAACACGAATCCCAGCCATAAAGCCTAGCCTCAGTTCTAGCTGAAGTTCTATCCTTAATCTCAATGTTAACTCTCATCCCAACCTCAAATCTGACCTCAACCTCATTCATCATTTCACCTAACCTCAACCTTAATCTCAGCTCCAGTCTTCTCTCCAACTATAACAGTAGCTAAAATTCAGAATCAGTAGTTAAACTCCAGCCCTACATTTCAGTCTAAAGGAACCACAATCTTACTCCTCTCTTTTCAGACTCCCTCTTCCTGGCCCCACCTGTTCACCCCTCCACCTATCACTGACTTTGCCCACGGGTGGGTCTAGTAACCCACAGGGTCACTGTGCCCTTTTCTTGGTCCACTCTGGACGGAGAGTCAGGATGCCTGCTTGTTCTCCACTTAGGCCCTAGCAGCATCACCTAGACTGAATCTTCGTGTTTTTCCAGACCTCTGTTTCCCCATCTGTAAAGTGGGAATAATGATCGGTGCTCTCCAGAGTGCGCAGGCCAATCCCATAATCCTTAAAGTGAATAAGGAAATACGGACATTTACAGTGTAAAACTCTTGGGCCCTGGAGCACCCTGTTATTGTTGGGAGTGCAGCGGGGGGGCTGGAACGCAGAGATTCCCGCGTGGACTCCTTGTGCTTCCTTATTGTTCTGTCTTGTTTTTCCCAGAGGGGTGGGCCCTGGCAGCGTCCTGAGCCCCGTGACTCTCTCCAAGACTCTTCCCCATCCCCTTCCTGGGCCCCTGTCAGCGATGGGGCAGGACCCTTAAGGCTTTGGAGAGGGCTGAATTGTTGAATAAAGCCACTCATGGCTGGGCCCCTACCACTGTATATGGGGCAGTCCTGGAGTCTAGGGGAGGCCCAAGGCCTGTTCTGGGACACCCCCCCACCCCGCCCCAGGACCAACGAGCAAGGGCTGGCCCTCCATTTTCTCCCCCTGCCCAGCAGGACTTCTCATCTCAGCTCCAACCTGCCTGGAAAGGTGGGGGCTTGGTCACCCTGATGGCCGTCCATGTCAGGAGGGTCCCTGGTCTCCCTGGGCACAGAAGCAAGGGCACCATTCGATCCCTAAAAGAAGGGTGTACAGGGGGCTTGGTACTCCTCGACAGACACTCTGGGGAGGGGTGTACAGACACAAATGCACACCCCTTCCCCTGCCTTCCTGGCGCTCATTTCCCCAGCAGCCCCTCACCCGCCCGGCCGCTCACCCCATGCCCTCTACACCCCCGGGCCCTCTCCTCTTAGGCCTGACTGAACTGGTTTTAGTTGTGTGTGGGAGGTGGGGGGCTGGATCCCCGTAACACACCTGGTTCTATAGGGGTTCCCTGCACCTGGGGTGACCTTGCCTCAGGTATGGGTGCAGGGCACAGCTCCAGAGGGGGCAGCCAGGGCAAGACTCCTTCCCTCCTGCTCTCGGCTCCGGAGGCCTGACACCCTTTGAGGTCCTGGGTCCCTTTCATCTGGGGCCTCTCCTCCAGTCCCAGGAGGAGTCCTCCAGTCCCTCCCCTTCCCTGGTTCCCTTTCCCACAGGTCATGGCCTGGGTGGGAGGGGGTCTGCAGGGTCAGGGAACGAGGAGGGGGTGGGATTTGGAAACCTGCGTGTCAGACACAGTGCCCTGGGGTCAGCGCCAGCCTTCAGCTCCTGGTCACCCCTCCATCCCCAGCCTGGCTTCCCCTTCTTCGTATCCATTTCCCTGAGGGAAGAGGCAACAAATGAGTGGTGAGGGGTGCTCCTTGGACGCCGTAAAATTGGGCGACTGTTGTCATCCCAAGGATGGGGCCAGGAGGAAGTGGAAGTTTAACAGGTGCCTAATTACAAGTCCCGCTGGCCGCCCTGCGCCTCTCTCAGGATAGGGAAGAGCTTGGGGAAGGGCTGGGTGATGCCTGGGTAGGCCACTCTTTGTCACCCTGCTAATTAGGGCGCCTGGGACTCCTCCCCAAGGCGGGGACCAGGCCCCCTCCCTCCTGTAGAAATAACTCCGGCTGCTCCCCAGCAGGGCACTTGCTGCACCTTCCTGCCATCCCCGGGCAGCGTCTGGGCCCTCCGCTCCCCTTCCCTCCACCTGTCCCCACACACCCACAGCCGCCGGCCTGCAGCCACCGGCCACAGGGATCCCAGCCCAGGCGGAGGAAGCACCGAACCGAGAGACATGGGAGTCCGAGGAGCATTCCACCTTCTGCTCGTGTGCCTGAGCCCAGGTATGGGGCTGGGCAGGGGCGGGATGCCCAGCTGACGCCGGATGCACAGGAGAAAGGCAGTGAGGGGCGCACAGAGGAGCCTGGAAGGTGCGCTCGGATTCCCTGGCAGGGTGCTGCCCACCCTCGCCCTGCTGGGCTGGGGTGTGGATGTTGCCAAGGGGACCTCTCCCCAGGACAGCCCTGCACTTGAAGGCTTGGGGCATGTGTTCTTGGATGTCTCTTCGTTGTGTCCGTGAACCTGTGGGGCTCACACACGTTCGTACTTGCTGCAAATGGGAGCATAGGGCTCCCCGGGAGTTACTATGGGAACTGGGGGTGGGGGCTGAGGAGGAGCCTGGAAAGATCCCCTTTCCATTGGTCTGTGTGCTATTCCCAGTGGGAGGGCCTCTCTCCCACCCCACTGGCCTGGAGAGGGCAGAGCCTCAGGCTGGTGAATGAATGGGCTGCTTCCAGCAGGACTGGGCCCCTGCGCTGTGAGAGTGCCAGGGTAGCCCCCAGCCCCTCCAGGGTGAGCCTGGGGAGGGTGGGGAAGGTGACTCCCAGAGCCCTCTCCCTGGGACACGCCTGGAGGGCAGGGCTCCGGACTCGACATCGAGGCTGCCAGCCCAGGACGGGGCAAGTCCTAGCAGGAGCCCATCTGTGTGGGCATCGGTGGACATGGCTGAGATGCTCTCGGGGGTCAGGGTGCAGGCTGAGGGGGCACAGGGGAGGAGCTCAGGGAGGGGGGAGCATGGGAGTGACTGCCTTTCTGCAACACCTGCAACACCTTCTCTGTCTGGTGGGAGCTGGCCTGGCAGAGCTTACTGTGGAAGCTGTGCTGTGGGGACCTGGCACATCTCTCTGTGTCGTGTGTATACCTTTTGTGGGGGCCGCCGTTTCTCCCCTCCCTTCCCTTCTCCCCCCTCATCTGCAGAAGGAGGGTTCATGGCTCTGGAAGCAGCTTACAAATTCACAAAGGACTTATAAGCTGAGAGTAGACCCGGCTATTGAGGCATCTGCCCTCTTCCTTGGCAAGCCTGTCGTGATTTCCCTGCCCCTCCTCCGAGTCTCTGCACCCAACTCTCACTCCTTCACTCTGGTCTTCTTCCCTCCCCCCAGCTTCTCTCTCTGCTCACATTCCCTGGAGGTACTTCCTTAGCACCACAGCAAGAGGAGTGAAGGTGAGACACCAGGAATGACTTCCCCAGGAGAGCAAGAGGGTGCAGAAAGGCTGGGAGGAGGTTGAGAGAGATTTAGGGAGACTAAAAGGCTAGGGTGAGGCTCCCTGGCCTGGGACAAAGGCAGACACTCAGCCTAGGGCAGGGTGGAGACACTCTCTTTCAGCCCATCCCTCCCTCCCAAGCCCCCTGCCCAGAATACTTACCCTCCTGCCCGGCTGGCTCCCAGGGTGTGGAGAGTATTCTCTGGTGGGTTGCTTTCGACAGTCCTTCCCCAGGGTGGAGCCTCTGTACTCCACTGAGTTCTGGCTCATCTCTGGCTTGCCTTGTGCCAGCCCAGGACCTGGCAGGTGGTGTTAGGATCCTTATCTCGGGAGTGGGCTGGTGTTAGCATGGCCTGGGGCTAGGGAAGGCATCACCGAGTCCCGTTAAAGGCCCGGCAGCAGCAGCGAGTCTGCCTGCTCTGGGTTACCCTGGAGGCTTGAGCAGGGGTGGGGGGTGGGTTCAGGGCACGGCTGATGGCCCAGCTGGGATCCTGAGGGGCAGGTTCAGTGCTGCCTGCGGTGCTGCGGATGTTGAAAGGGCGCCTGCTGGCTCTCTAAGAACCAGACTAAGCTTCTGTAGCTTAGTCTTGAATGAATGTACATGCGGGATTGCCAGTGTATGCAGTGGGTGTATCTTCTGGATTAATATGTACCTGTGTTTGTGTGTAGTTGTGTGTCTGTGTGTCCGTGTGGATCTGACAGTGTCTGTGCGTATAGGAAGGTGGGACTCCATAGGTAGCTATCTGCATTTTGAAGGCGTGTAAGAGTGTGTCCATGTGTTGGTCTCTCTGGCTGTGACAGTGTGTGATCGTGTGTGTGTGGGATGCTCTCTAAGCATGCAGGTGGTCCTGGGAGAGAGCCAGAGAAGGGCAAGAGCAGGATGGGCAACCGAGATGCCAAAGGACTCGCTGATTCTTGCAGAGTGAGCCAGGCTGGCAAGGGGCCGAGGGCAAGGGGGAGGCCGGAGACGGAGGCAGCGTGCTGCCCGCTCAGCCAGGGTTGGGGCCCCTTGGGCACCGCTCCCCCCACACCCCAACATCGTGTTCCTCTGTAGGTCCAACCGGTTGGGGCTAGCACCTGCCTGGGGCTTCAGGGGAGGGAGGGAGAGACCAGTCCTGAGCTTCCAGATCCTGGCTCCTCACCCCAGGCTGACTCACTGAGGCTAGGGCTGGTAGAGTGGGAGGGGCCCCCAGTGGAGCGAGCCTGTGGGGGCGGCGGTACCTGAGCCACACAATCACGCAGGGGGCAGGACGCAGAGCATACAATGCCACATGCCTTCATGCAAGGCTCACCCGTCCTGTGCTACAGACGACTGCGGCCAAGGCCTCAGCACCACCGTTCACGGTCACACACAGGTGCAGCCAGGCTCCTGGTCACAGCTGCACATAGGCACCCACTATCACTCAGAGCACTTACACAGCCAGGCACACACTGTCACACAGGCACACAGCCACAGACATGAACTGGCATACACAGACACGCAGAGACTACCCATTCTTCTGCTCCTTGGGCCGGAAAGGGACTCCGGAGGTCATGGTGTCCATCCTCCTGCCTCTGGACATGACCACTTCACTTGGTCCAGACAGAAGTGGCCTTTAACCAGCCAGTCGCTTCCATCAGAGCATTTAACAGCTCGACGTGCTCCATGCCTCCACACACAAGCACACACACGCTCACAGACACAGGGACTGTCATGTAAATATAGAAGCAGACACTCTACCTAGTCATGTGCATAAATTTCCCTCCAGTACGCATAAGCAGCCACAAACACTCAGAAACACACAATGTACATATGTGGACATATCCACACATGCATATATAATCATGCATACATACAAGCATTCATATTTTATTTTAAAATTTTATTTTGTTACTTTTGACTGTGCTGGGTCTTCACTGCAGAACACGGGCTTTTTCGAGTTGTGGCGCATAGACTCGAGAGTGTGTTGGCTCAATAGTTGTGGTGAGTGGGCTCAGCTGCCTCACGGGGTGTAGGATCTCAGTTCCTCGACCAGAAATCGCACTCATATCCCCTGCATTGGAGGGCGAATTCTTAACCACTGAACCACCAGAGAAGTCCCATATACAAGCATTCTTAACAACTATATATATATACAATATACAAATAGAATAGTTGCAATTCTACACAATTACAGAATACAGACATGCTAACACAAGTCGGCACAGATATGCCGCGATCAAATCATGCACACTCTGAGAGCAGGCCTTGCTCCCTGAGGAACCCCCACTGAGGCCCGGGCCGCCACTGACAAGGCATGGTGGAGAGAAGGGGGCTGCAGCTGATCACCCAAGCCCTGGTCCCGCTCCCCTTACCCCGTCTGGCCTGCCTGTGTCCTAGCGCTGCTGTCTGCTGTACGGATCAATGGGGATGGCCAGGAGATCCTGTACCTGGCGGAAGGTGACAATGTGAGGCTGGGCTGCCCCTACATCCTGGACCCTGAGGACTACGGTCCTAATGGGCTGGACATCGAGTGGACGCAGGTCAATTCAGACCCCTCACATCGGGAGAATGTGGTAAGTGCTGGGCACATGATTCCCCTTACTCCACACTTCATAGTATTTACTTGTTGGGCAGCTAGCACACTGCAGGGCAAATAAGAAAACCAAGCCCTTGAACTTTCCCCAAGGCTTCTCAGAGAATGGGGCAATGGGGAGGAGCTGTGTAATTTCCAATCAAGCCAGTCAGTCAGGCCACCTCCTCCCACCCCTCCAAAAGGAAGATGGGCACTGTCCTGGCCTGACCTTATACTTCCAGCTCAGACAGTCTTTGAGTATCATCCAGCTTCTGCGTGTGCCTGTGGCTTTATTCATCTCATCCCATTTAATCCTCACGTGCCCCTGGGAGGTAGCTATTAGGCAGAGTGCCTGATTTCAAATGATCTCACACATTCTGTTAAAAGTCAGTGGATCAGGCATTATCATTCCTGTTTTTCATCCAAGAAAGCTGAGTCTCAGGTAAGTTTGGTGAATTGCCCAGACAGCCAATCTACAAGGGCTTCCTTGGCTCTGCCTGTCTCACCATCTCTGTTTTCTTCTCTTCACAGTTCCTTAGTTACCAGGACAAGAGGATCAACCATGGCAACCTCCCCCACCTGCAGCAGAGGGTCCGCTTTGCAGCCTCAGACCCCAGCCAGTACGACGCCTCGATCACCCTTTCGAACCTGCAAGTCTCCGACACAGCCACCTATGAGTGCCGGGTGAAGAAGACCACCACGGCCACCCGGAGGGTCATCATCACTGTCCAAGGTATGAGCAGACTCCTCTGGGATCCCCTTCCCCAGACTTCAGAATCAATGGTGGCTTGGCCATCCTGAGCCTGGCTCTGCCTCTTGGCTGGGCCCTGGCTCACAACTGCCCTCTCCCCTGTAGCACGGCCTGCGGTGCCCTTGTGCTGGTCTGAGGGCCACTTTACACATGGCAATGATGTCGTGCTGAAGTGCTTTGCCAATGGGGGCAGCCCACCTCTCACCTACAAGTGGGCCAAGATCAGCGGGCATACTCACCCCTACCGTGCCGGGTCCTACCATTCTCAACACAGCTTCCACTCTGAGCTCTCCTACCAGGAGTCCTTCCACAGCTCCATCAGTCAAGGTGAGGGGGCCTTGTAAGAGGGGAAGATGGGGACGCTGGGTCCTGCTGGGGCTTCCCTAGGTCCTCAGCAGCACCAACTGTGGGAGACTCCTCCTCTGAGCCTGTTCCAGAAGCTGCTATAGAGGGAGGAAGAGAAGGCAAAAGGGGAGAGTCAGTCGAAAGCAGTATGACTAATTTGGAAAGAGCATGGTTTCAGATAGAGCTGGGTTTGCATTCTGGCTGGACCATGACTGGCAGCAAGGCTCAGGCAAGTGGCTTGACCTCTGTGTGCCTTGGTTTCATTCTACAGTACATGAAAAGGGAAATAAGGGCTATCCTCCAAGGGCATGTGAGAATTAAATGGGATGAGGTGTGTAAAGCTGCCGGCACAGAGAGATGCTGACTGGTACTCACAATCAAAGACGATCAGAGCTGGAAGGAACCTTAGAATTCCTCTGGTCTAACCCGCTCCTCACAGTACAAATGAGGAGACTGAGGCTCAGGGAGGGGGCATACTTCCCTAAGGTCACAGAGTGAAATCATGGTCTCTTTCCTGTTGCTGGGAAAGGGGCCTTCGTTGGCTCTCTTTCAGCAGGGGAAGGTGACTCACCTGGACACAGCGGGGTGGACTTGTGTGTGTACACACACCCTCCTTCCATGAGCCATTCCGCAGTGGTCTAGGCTAGGGTGAAGCTCTCAAAGACCCGGCCCCTTGGCCTCACCACTGCCCTCTGATGCTCCTTCAGTTTCAGGCCTGAACAACGGTGACCTAGTGTTGAAGGACATCTCCTACAAGGATGATGGGCTGTATCAGTGCACAGTGGCCAACCACGTGGGCTACAGCGTGTGCGTGGTGGAGGTGAAGGTCTCAGGTGGGTGCAGGCAACGGCCCCTCGGCCGGGAGGTTTGGACGGGAGGAACCTGGGCTGTATTTTGGAGTCTCAGCAGGCTCAGCCTTATGGGTCGCATCAGTGCATATAGCTCTGCCAAGGTCACCCTGGGAGCCCTGGGAGAAACATGCAAATATGAGGAGTTAACTTGCCTCTCCCCATATATTCCTCACTGTGTGTCCAAGGGCCCTGAGACCCCCTGGGTCCCCTATTCTTTTCCACACAGAAGCCCTGTGCTTGCCACTCCGGGTTAGCCAAGCAACTGCCAGGCTGCAGAAAGCCTGACTAGTCTCCACTTTTCTCCCCAGACACCCGGCGCATAGGAATCATCATCGGCGCAGTGCTGGGCTCTTTGCTCGCGCTGGGCTGCCTCTTGGTGGGCATCTGGGGGCTCGTCTGCTGCTGCTGCGGGGGCGCCGGGGTCGGCGGCGGCTCCCGCGGTCCCTTCGGCTACGGCGGCGGGGTCGGCGGCGGGGTCGGCGGAGGGGCCTGCGGCGACTTGTCTAATGAGATCAGGTAAAACCTGATGCATGCTGCATGCTGCTGCGCGGCAGGGGACCGGCGCCCTGCTTCCTCTCACCCCTGCCTGCCACCAGCCGGCTGGGACCCCCACCCTCACCCTGCCTACCATCGCCAAGGAGTGCTGGGACCACAGCATGTCAACCGGCCCCTCATCGCATGGCTTTTCTCTTTCCCCTTCCCCTGCCAGTCTTCTCTTCTGCTCTCCTGCCCTCCATCTCCCTCGCGTCTTTGCACCTCTCTTGTCTTGTCTAGACTGTAAGCTCCTGGAGGGCAGGGCCTGTATTTATTTTTTCACTTTTCCCTTGTATCGCGCCGGTGAGAATTCTTGGACATGCTTACTTAAGAAGAGTTCATTAATATTAAGAATAGTGCTAATAACTTATATTAGGAACAAACTAGAAATAAAAACAGAACAAGCCTAGTAGTGCTAATGATTGCAATGCCCTGGGGATGGAGAGAAAGATGGAGAAGATTAAGAGAGGAGAGGCGAGAAGAGAAGGAGAGAGAAGGCAAGGTCAGGATTAAGGAAGGAAAGAAGGTCAGGGAAAGCAGCTCCTTCTGGATCTCCAAGGTTCCCTTTCTGTCAGAGCGGGTGGTTCTGTGAAAACCTCAGAAGGGGACAGGAGGGCGCCTAGAGGGGGCGGCCTGCCCTGCCGTGGGCTGTCCGGACACGTGTGGACCAGCCCCGTCCGGAGGAGGATGGGGACGGTGGCTCCGGGAGCGCTGCGGCGCCGCGGGTCCAGGAAGGGGCAGAGAGGAGAGCAGGTCGAGGCTGAGGCTGAGAGGCGAGGGGAGGCGGAGGGAGGCGCGGGAGACGAGAGACTGCCAAGAGCCCCCGGCTCTGCCCAGGCCGTGCCCACGCCGCGCCGCGGAGGAGCCCGCTCACCCGCCCGCCTGTTGTTTTCCACAGAGAGGACGCCGTGGCGCCCGGGTGCAAGGCCAGCGGGCGCGGCAGCCGCGTCACCCACCTCCTGGGGTACCCGACGCAGAACGTCAGCCGCTCCCTGCGCCGCAAGTACGCGCCTCCGCCCTGCGACGGCCCGGAGGGCGTGGCCCTGGCGCCCCGCCCCGCCCCCGCGGCCGCCGCCTGCGAAGCGGGCCCCTCCCCGGTCTACGTCCAGGTCAAGAGCGCCGAGCCCGCCAGCAGCGCCGCCGAGGGGCCGCTGCAGAGCAAGGACGGCCTCGTGGTGTGAGCGCGCGGCGCTGGGCTGCGCCCCGGCTGGGAGGGGGGCGCGGGGCTCTCTGCTCGCAGCTGGGGACGCGCTCGGGCCGGCGCCGACCTCGGCTGCTCCCGGCCGCGCGGCGGCTGGGGGCTGAGGACGTTTCCCTCGGGAACTGAGTCGAGCGGCTGAGCCTCCTCCTCTAAACGTGGGAGAGGGCGGGAGAAGGCAGAGAAAGGCCATCCGGGGCCTCTCCTCATCCTCGGAGCCCCAGGCTCGTGGAGAGGGAGAGAGGAGGAAGTGTCCGAGAGCGCACGTGGCCGGAGGCCGGTGTCCCCAGCCAAGGCAGAGAGCCCCGGGGGCTGGGTGGGTGGGGATCTGGACTGAATTGTGAGTGTGAGATCTGAGCTCCGAGGCGGCAGTGTTAGCACAATAAAGAAAATGTAAGATTCGAGACTGAGGTGGCTGTGGTTCCACGGAGGTTTGGGCATGGGGTCAGGGTGGTGGGCCGTGCTCAGGGGTAGGGGAGAGGTCGTTGCTTCCTGTTGTCCAGCATCATTTCCTCAACATTTCCCCCTTCCCCTCCTTGATCGGGAGCCAGAGCTGGAAGGGGCTGTCTATTCCTACCTTTCCCTAGGCAGATGGAGAAACAGACTCTTCAGGCTCGATTTTCAATCCAGAATCCCGCTTTTCTCTTTTATTCCAGAAATCAAAAGAGGAAACAAGGAACTGTCAGGCATGACCTCTCTGAGTACTCCCTGACCACTAGCAGCATCTTTCTTCCTTCTCTCACCTACCAAATCCTGACTCTCTGATCTCTCCCAGATGTATGCCATCCTTCTCAACTACTAGGAAAGGTTTCAGAGTCCTACTCTGGGGTAGAAAAACTAAATTCATCTAACCTAGCCCCCTTTTTAATGGAAAGGGGATTGACATTTATTGGGCACCCTCCGAATGCCAGCTGCTTTCTGATATTTCGTCTTATTTAATCCTGTGAGGTGTAGTATCCCATTATATAGATGAAGCAACTGAGGCTCAGAGGTATTCAGTATCTTAGCCAAGATCACAGGTAATAACAGGTTTTGGTCCAGGTGTGTTTGACTCTCAGACATCGTGCTCTTTCCCTGATATTTGAATTCCTTCTTCTACATTCCTGACAAAAGATATTCCAACCTCTTCTCGAATACCTGCAGTGGCACCTTCCAAATCAGTCCATTTGACCTCTGCCTGTCAGAGGTATCTTTCTCCTGTTGAACTCAAATTGGGTCCCCACATCGTTTTTATCCCTTGGCCCAAGTGCTACTCTTAGTGAGCCCTAAGCATCACAGTCTCAATTCAGCTGCCCCTAATGGACCAAGTGGCCGTACTCCATACTGGATGACTGCAGCAGGAACACAACTGAACCTGTGTCTGGCTTAGGGGTGGAGGCTCTTCTGAGGAGCATAGTACTTCAAGGTCACTCTGCTCTACCTGCTTTTGCCCAGTCGCCTGCCTCTTGAGAGCATAGCACTTCCTTTTCTTTCTTTCTTTTTTTTTTTCCTCTTTTTCTCTTAAGGAGAAGCTGGGCTCCTGAAGTTTTTCTGTTTCTACCCTGTGGCCATGTGAAGTGTGGGGAATGGATGGACCTCAGAGTTTGTTGATAGAGGAAGCCCTGAAACCTTGCTTTGTTGTATGTAACTAGGAAACCCTTCTTGTTGGCTTGGGTACTTGCAAAAGGGTGATGGCATCTCTGGTTCTGCCTTGATAGAGTTTGGGAAGAGAAAGGAGAGATGATACTTACCTGGCAGGGGAGACACCATGATCACGAAGGTGGTTTTCCCAGGGTAAGGCTTATCCATTGCACTCTGGATGTGCTGCCCCTGTGATTTACTCAAATGTGGGAAACTCGATTGCATAATTTGTGCTAGTGGGGCGACTGCATTCACACTTTCTCCTGAAGAAAAACAAAAGAAAGGAGAGATGATGGTGGAACAGAGGGAGCCAGGGAGAGATGTCTTAGAATGGGGGTGGGGGGTGGAGGGTGGGATTGGGGGGAGGTGGGGATTCTTGAGGATGGATGGGGACACAGTGGGAGGGAATAAGGGGACTAAGTGAGGGGAGCAGAGAACTGCAGGAATCATCCCTCCCTCATTCATTTGGAGACATTTAACAGCACCTATAGGATGATTTGTTCATAGCGAGAACTTCAGTAGGATGCTGGGCCTGGCACATGTTTGCCCTAAGGCTGGGGATTGAATAGGGTGACTTGGGGAGGGCTCTCCCAGTCTGAGACCCTCCAGCTCAGCTCCCTACAAGGAAGTGAGGTACAAGGCAGCTGGCTGTGCAGGTTGTGTTGAATGACATCATCTTCCCCATTCCAGGAACCAGGGAGCCATGCTCAGACTTAGCCTTCCTTTGAAGGGTGAGAACAACAAGGTGCTGGCAAGAAAAGCTCATTAAGAAGCAGTAAGAGATTTTAGAGAGACTTTGGAAACAACTTTCGGCAGGGTGACTCAACAGGGAAGCCCAGGAAGTTCCTAAATCCCTAAATAAATGATCACTGCACTCATCACCTCTGAGTGAGAAAGGATGGGAGTTTCTACTCTGAAGGTTTGGCTTCAGGGACACCTTGGGCTTTTTCATTTCTCCTGCTTGAAACCTTGTCAGTATTGGAGAACATTTATGGTGGTAAATGTTTATGAGTGGTTTTGGGAGCGAAGTTGAGCATGTAGGGGGCCAAAAGGCCCTAATGTGTATCATTTGCTATTGCCCTCATGTAAATTCTCCCACCATGGCTGACTTCAGGCTGTCGATGTGATGTCCTTGCAGTGGAGTCAGGAGAAATGTACACTATCACACCATCTCTGCAGAAGTAAATAACCTCAAGAATTAAGATAGTCATGAACTGCAGCAAACTAATTGGGAAAGGATGAATTTTGACTGCTTATCTCCTGTGTCTCAGTAGAATTCATTTAATTGTAAATTTTTATACTTTTATTTGTAATAGTGGTTGCATTTAACACCTGACTCGCAAAACTTAGGCAGACCGTGTCTGCAAGCAGGCAGAAGGCTGTGTACACAAATGTTGTTTCAAGCGAGGGAATCAAGTGCAGTCTCAAGTTTTCTCTTTTTTTCCGGAGACACACACAGCACCAAGTCAGTTGTCCTCATCCCACTTCCTAGTCCTGCCTTTTGGCATCCCAGCCTTGCCAAAACTGAATTCTAGTTTCTCTAGTCAATGAAAAATTATTCAGATAGTTTATATGTCCTTGGTAACCATCAACAACATAACTTACCATCCACATATCTTCCGTGACTGGCTCTCCTAGAACATCCAACCCTGAGAAATCTACTCACGGGACATCCTGAGTCCTTCCTGACTCAGTTGCCTCTCTGATCCTCTGATTCAGGTTTTAGGAAGTCATTCTCTAGTCATCCTCTCTTAAGTCCCCAAAACGTAACTGTGTGAAATCCCAGTGATTTTTCTTCTGTGCTTCTGGTAGAATAACTATGCTTGCTGCCCCATTGCATTTCAATTACTCAAGGCCCAGTCACACTGTGTGACTCTATGGAGGGATTAATTGTTTCCCCTGCTTCCCTGGAAGCAAAGGAGTTTGGAGAGCTAATTACTCAATCACAGCCTAGGCAGCATTCTTTGGGATGTTTAGTCCTGCCCCCTCTGCTTCCCAAGGGAGCCTCAGGTGAGGCTCTGGAATTCATGCTCTTCATCCATCCAGTCCACCTGCAGGACTCATTTCATTTATTCCTGCTGTGTGGAGACAAAATGGATTCCATTCAGTTTCCTGCAGTTATATTAGAAGAACACGCTGAAAGGGAAAGAGCGTTGAGAGACGTGAAACGGTGCAGGCGAGGAGATGGTGGTGGTTTTGGAGGATCTAGAAGAACATGGGCCGGATCACTGTGCCTGCCAGCAGGGAGCAGACAAAATAGCCTTCTGCCACCCATCTGCCACCTGTGGCCATTGCCCTCAGCAGCCTTCCTGGATTTATTTTACTTATTTTATTCCAGGTGTATTTTAGAAGGACAGCAGGATGGAACACTGTTAGGGAGGAGACCAAAGCCCTTGACAAAGGCAGGACACTTAGCAGAAGGGGATGAAGGTGAAACTGTTGAACTTATTTTTATAGCAACTGAGTGTGAGGTGATGGTGGACCCATATTGGCTAGCTTGGGGAGAAAAGAAAGAAAGGAAGGAGGAAAAAAACTTGTAGTAAATATTTATGATTTAGTCATGCCTATGTATGTGGTATTGGAGAAGACTCTTGAGAGTCCCTTGGACAGCAGGGAGATCAAACAAATCAATCCTTGTTTGAAGGAAATCTATCCTAAATATTCATTGCACAGACTGATGCTGAAGTTGAAACTCCAATACCTTGGCCACCTGATGTGAAGAGCTGACTTATTGGAAAACACTCTGATGTTGGGAAAGATCAAGGGCAGGAGGAGAAGAGGACAACAGAGGATAAGATGGTTGAATGGCATCACTGACTCAATGGATATGAGTTTGAACAAACCCCGGAAGTTGGTGAAACCTGACGTGCTGTAGTCTATGGGGTCGCAAAGAGTTGGACACAACTAAGCAGCTAAACAACAACATGAGAAAAAGCCCTAGTTTTAGAGTCAGCCCTGGGTTCCTCATTATTAATAAGTTCCTAAAGCCTCAGTTTCTTCATCTGTAAAATGGAATAGTAAGAGGCTATTTTGTGTGACATGGTTTTAACAGAGCCTGGTACATAGTAGGGGCTTCCCTCATAGCTCAGTTGGTAAAAAATCTGCCTGCAGTGCAGGAGATCCTGGTTCGATTCCTGGGTCAGGAAGATCCACTGGAGAAGGGATAGGCTACCTACTCCAGTATTCTTGGGCTTCCCTTGTGGCTCAGCTGATAGTCTCCCACAATGCGGGAGACCTGGGTTCAATCCCTGGGTTGGGAAGATCCCCTGGAGAAGGGAAAGGCTACCCACTCCAGTCTTCTGGCCTGGAGAATTCCATGGACTGTATAGTCCATGGGGTCACAAAGAGTTGGACACAACATAGTAGGGGCTCTGCAAATGGTTGATCCCAAGCCCCTAGTCCTCAATATGTAATTTCAGAGGAGGGCAGACCTGGAGGCAGCTCATGGAGAGATTCTGAACTCTTGAAAGGAGTAGATGTTGAGAAAAGAGGTGACACAGCCCTGCCCTCAGTGGAAGCCTAGTCTGACAGATGTGAGAGGATGACAGGACATCCTGTTAACCACACAGAGGTCGAGGTTGGAGGCTGAGGTAGTGGGAGGTCCACTGGGATGGGGAATAAGGGAGGAGAATGAAGCCTTGGGATTGAGTCTGGAGACGTTCACCATCTAGGGGATTAGGTGAGCAGCCCAGGGACCGGCAAGTAGTAAAGCAGGAGAGCCAGGCCCTACCTCTGAATCCTGGAATGCATGTGCACATATTTAATATTTATGGCAATCCTCCTGAGTAATAGTGATACTAATAATAACAGGAAGCACCTGAAACACAAGCTCAGCAGGGCCTGAGCCAGGCCTGAGGGTGAGCTTCCAGGATCATCAGGGCCACCTCCCGGGACCAGGGTGTGCCTCCTATGACCTTTCACGTCTGCCTGCTCGCGGCTCCTGGGAATCGGGCCACGTTGACTGCCTCCCTGGGCCCAATGCAGACTGTGGCTCGCTGTGAAGGACTGATCTGATGGCCCCTCCAGCAGAGTATTCACACAGCTCTCCCAAAGCTGAGGAGGGACCCTCCCAGCAGAGGGCATGGAGATTTTCTTCAACATTTTCAGGAGAAGCAGCTCCATCTTGAAACTGAGCCCCATCGGTGCGCTCCAGGCCCCACCTGCTGCCTGTCAGCCCCCACAGACACCTCCTGGTCAGGGCACCCCTCCCCGCCGCCCACCTTCTGCCTGGATGCCTCTTGCAGCCATGGGGTGCCTGCCCTCCCTGCTGGGACTTGCCTGAACTTGCAAGTGCTCCCCTTGCAATGCTTGGATTCGGCTCCCAACCCCGGCTAGGTCCCAACCCCCACCTGGACTCAGTCCCTTGGTAGAGGCTGTTTTCCTTGCCTGTAACCCTCTCTTCTTCTCACATCCTCTTTCTCATCCTGCATCAGTTCTTCAGAAAGGCGGCCTAACTGTGTCCTGTTCTATGACTGCAGTCTCCCAGATAAAGGGAAGTGGTGCTGACTTTGCCATCTCTGGCCCGTCCTGGGAATGTCCTGTCATCCTCTCACATCCGTCAGACTAGGCTTCCACTGAGGGCAGGGCTGTGTCACCTCTTTTCTCAACATCTACTCCTTTCAAGAGTTCAGAATCTCTCCATGAGCTGACATGCCTTGAACTTAGTGTGATGAATGACAGTCAGACAGTCAGCTCCTCCCCCAACTTGGGGTGACAATAGCCAATGCCCCCGATGACTTCAGGGGCACGTGATGGAGAAAGCCACAAATATCCCCCCAGATCCTTCTCCAAAGTGCATGTGAAAACTGTCCTCCCTAAAAGGGCCTGGAAGCCAATAAGCAGAGTCAGGCAGGACCTGGGAAATCTCCCACTGATGCTGCAGGCCTCCCTGGACCAGGGCAAGTGGACATCAGGCACGGCTCTACCGAACAGGTCAAGGTGCCCCTGTTCCTTGGACTGACAGGCTTTAGGAAGCTCTTTCCTGTACAGTGTGCAGGCTTCCCGTTCAGTTTATTAAGGACTTGTGGAAATAGATTCCTGCAATTAAAAAATTGAGCAACAGATTCTTGGGCATGAGCCTGATCTGCAATGATAATATTGTTCCTGTGGGGAAATAAGATTCCTTCCTTTCAATACCCGTTAGCCTTTCTAGGAATCTATCACTCAGTTAGAGAAAGTGAGGAAGGAGGGTGGGAATCATCTCCCAGTTGGCCCCTTCCTTTCTATCTATCCATCCATCTAAAATGGATATGCCCAATGACCTCTTTTCAGTCCTGAATGGCTGTGGTCTTTCCTTCAATTGCATACTTGGCCGTATACTTGTGTTCCTGAGTGTGTAGAGTTATATATAGTTATACCATCCCCTAGATTGTCTCTAATTGTTGAATACATTGTACCTTGAGAACTGCCTGTCCATTTATCTTTATATCAAATCTGAATGTATGGCCAGTATATACTTAAGGTCATTGTTTGAAAAATAATGTAAATAAAAAATAGTGTACCCCAAATATATAAATAAAATCGATATGCCTACAAAACCCAAATTTATCCACCCAGGCCAGGCCTCTCTCCCACACTGCACACTCCCCTACCTACTTAGATATGTAACAGACATCTCAAACTCAGCATGCCCCAAACCCTGCCCCTGATCACTTCCCCCAGCATCTTGCCCACTGCAGTTGATAGCCACTATGTCTTTCCTTAAAACCTTTTTTACCCTCACCTGTCTCCCCAACACATCCGATCTGTTAGGAACTGTCTCCCTTCAGAGTGGATCTGACACTGACCAGCCTCTTGTCCACCACTGTTATCTGCTGGCTCCCAGCCACCATCATCTCTTGCCTGGGTTACAGCGATAGTGACTCCACGCATCCCCCCCGCTTCCCCGCTTTGTCACTTGCACTTCTTCTCAATGGAGAAGCCAGGGTGACATAGAATCTTCCAACTGGGCACTTTTGGCTTCCTTGCTGAGGGCATGTCTGAAGCGTGGTCACTTGTCCGCCTGTATGTCCCCAGCTTCTGCATTAACCACTTAGCGCATTACAGCTTACTGTGTGTCAGTGGTAGGACCAGGGCATTAAACCCTTCCAGGATCTCCCAGCCTCCCTAGGGAGATCATGAATCCATTTGGAAAAATTGAAGAGTGATGCACATGACTATTGATTCACTTTCATGCAAAGCTGGGAGAGGTGATGCTCTGAGATCCCTTGAAGGAAGGTTTCTTAGAGAAGGAGTGCAAAACTTCGATTGGAGAACAAGGTGGATAAAGGGATATGTTCTAGTCTGGGAGGTAGGGGAAGAACCTGCAAAAATGATCAGAGTGCACGAGCTTGTCGGATTCAGGGACAGGTAAAGCCTGGGCCTGTCTGGAATGGAGGGTGTGGGCTGGGGCTGCCAATTGCTGAGTCATCTCCATCTTAAGGACTCCCAGGGTGGGGCTGGGGGCAGGGGCGGTGGTCTGTGTGTCAGCGGCTATGCTCCCCAGTAAGGGGTGTGTCCTTCTCAGCGCTCCAGACTGAGGGCCTTATGTCTTCTGCTGAAAATGACCATGAAGCCTCATCTGTCCAACACTCCAGCTTCCTCTCCATCTTCCCAGACTTCCCCGACTTTCTTCTTAGCTTTAGCATAAAGAACTTGGCTGACCCAGTTCTCCAGGAACGAGGCTGTGCTGTGACGGCAGCATTAAAGCCATGTCGGTCCCCCGAGAAAGAGAGGCAACTTGGTGAGGAGATGTTTGTGTGTCCCTCAAACTGGGTGCTCAGACAGTCTCAGAGGAGACTGTGTGTTGGGGGAAGGATTTTTACTGCGGCCAGTGATGATGGCCAGATGGCCACAGCTTCAAGGGATGGCGCACAGCAGATCACTAGTACCCTCCTCTCCCAGCCTAAGAGCATCCCGACCCCAAGGCCCTGACTCACGCTGCCCCCAACTCTTGGCCTCCTTTTGCCTAGGTACCCACTGGCCCTTCGGAAAGATAAGGATCATTCCGGGTTCAGAGCACTAGGTACCCAAAATGGTCTCTGCGTTGACCCTGCTCCAACTCTGGGGCTGAGAGCCCCCTGCTGGCAGGCACTGGTCTCCATCCTGGGAAGCTCTCCTTTCCCCCAGCCAGCCTGATCTGAGGGGGCTCCTCTCCAAGTCCCCTTTCCTGTGCCCTGCCCTCCACCGCCCCCACGAAAGGATGCCCTGAGCTGGTTGGTGAGACTGATCTCTGCAGGACAATCATGGTGTCTGGCAATGACTCCTGTGGAGTGAGTGATGAGCTGCTCTTCTCTGACCAGGACACTGGCTCTGCTTGGAAAGGCTCTCCTGAGACCTCATCTGGGCTCCCCCGGGACAATCTAGGTGGGACTCTGAATGCTGTAGGGTGGGCTGCATTCAGAGTGTGTTGGGGTCCAGGGTGGCCCCTCATGGCCAGTGAGGCATCTCCAGCTCACCCTCATCATTATCAACCTCGAGTCTTGAATGTTTCAGGGCTTTCTGGAGTGAGTAGGCAGGACTCAGGCAGGTGGCGGAGAAACAAACCAGGACAGGATCAGCCGGGGCAATCTGTGCCCAGCGCCCTGTGGGAAGCCCTGTCTGCTGAGATGTCTTACCATCCCTACAACCTCAGGTTTGTGTTGGGGTCTAGAATGTAATTCTGGATCTGAATGGAGGAATTTACTAGTTACAGGCATGAAACGGCTGTCCTGAGAGGGAGTGGAGCCAGGGAAGAGGGATCAATGGCTTCTCTTCCTTAAATCAATTTACATTTAAATTATAAGTTTACGTTGTTTGAAATTACCTACATTTGAGCATTTTATTTTCACATGATTTCACACAATATATTGTTCAGCCTCCAAATGTCTTGTTCCTTTTAAAGTCCTGTTCCCTGATAATTAAGGGACAATTAAGTGAAGAAAGTGAAAGTGAAGTCGCTCAGTTGTGTCCGACTCTTTGCCACCCCGTGGACTGTAGCCTACCAGGCTCCTCCATCCATGGGATTCTCCAGGCAAGAATACTGGAGTGGGTTGCCATTTCCTTCTCCAGGGGATCTTCCCGACCCAGGGATCGAACCTGGGTCTCTTGCATTGCAGGCAGACGCTTTAACCTCTGAGCCTCCGGAGAAGCCCAAGGGACAGTTAACTTCCCCCTAAACTTGCCCTTCTTTCTGTATTTCCGGTTTGGGTAAGTGGCACCTCTGCCTGCCTTGTTCCTCAGGTCAGTCATGAGGTACCCCTCACATACCCCAACATCTTGTGGTGGCTCAGACAGAAAAGAATCTGCCCGCAGTGCGGGCAACCCAGGTTCAATCCCTGGGTCGGGAAGATCCCCTGGAGAAGGGAATGGCTACCCACTCCAGTATTCTTGCCTGGGAGATCCCATGGACAGAGGAGCCTGGTGAGCTACAGTCCATGGGGTCGCACAGAGTCGGACACGACTGAACTATTAACACTTTTCACACACTTTGCTCTAGCTCCTAGATATTTCTCTAGTCCATCCACTTCTCCACCCAACCCCCTGCGCTTGTGCACCTCAATTCCAAGCTGTCATCGCATCTTGCCAGGATCCCTGCACTAACTTCATCTTCTCACCCTCCTCCCCCCAAACCACTCCTCCCCGTCCCTGCAATCCGTTCTTCACAAGGCCCCCAGAGGGAATTTTTAAAAATGTAAGTCTGGTTAATGTAAGTCTGATTATGTCATTTCCCTTCTTAAAACTCTTCAGTGGCCTCCTTTTACTTTAAGAATTAAATTTTAAATACTACCATGTCCTACCAGACCCTGCGTGCTCTGATCTCTGCTGTCTTCTCCCAGAGGCCCCCTTGTTCATTACTCTCCATCCTTCAGACGTTCGTATATGCCAAGGTCTTTCTAGAAGGGTTTCCAGCTCTCTTATCCTCTGCGTGAAGGACCTCCCTACTTTGCATCACTAAGTCCTGTCCAGGCTGGTCTCAGAGGGAATGTCCCTCCTCAGACAGGGCCCTGGGGGTTGCCCCTTACCAGCTCTATTCTTCTCCTTCATTATTCTTGCTCACAATGTTCAGTTCTTTTCCTCTCTAGAGCTCAGCACAGTTTTAATTAAATATTTGTGTGTGTTTGTTTCATGTCTCTCTCTCTCAATTAGATGGCAAGCTTCCTGGATGCAGAACTCTCTGTCTGTCCTACTCACAGCTGTATTCCCAGCATCTCTGGCGTGGTAGCTGCCCACAAGAGAGGTGCTGAGTGATGAGCTGGAGACACATGGCTCAGTCCTGCAGGAAATTAGGGGCTGTTGTTCCGCCACATGATTCCAGAACAGTTTGATGCTGCAGTGTGAGCTGGGGCTTGCTGTTCATCATGGGGTGGCAGGCGGAGGGTCTCAGCTCAGGAGCTGGATGGGAATCACAACAGGAAAAACTGATTGTGGTCCAGTGGCTAAGACTGTGAGCTCCCAATGTAGGAGGCCTGGATTCAATCACTGGTCTGGGAACTAGAGCCTGCATGCTGCAACTAAGATCTGGCACAGCAAATAAATAAGTAAATAAATAAATAGAAAACAAAGTCCAGTGAGAGGGATCCCCATATTCAGGCCCACTGTTAATTTTTGTAATGATAAATAAAGCTAACAAATAGTTACATAAAACATGTCCTATCTTCTTCCTTTGACACCTACCTATACCTTCAAAATGGCCTGGAAGGCTAGAAATCTTGGACTGTTGGGGTTTCATATCAGAACTTGGAAGCATAGGAAGAACTGGCCCTTTGCCCCAGAACCAAGGCCAGCTCACTCTTCTGTTGGGAGTTTTAATCTTTAGCGAGTAACACGGGAACAGAAAACAGGACAGATTTATTCCATGGTATCTCCTAAGAAGGTGGTCCTGAGGCCTACACTCTCCAGGGCCTCCTGGCTTCATCCTTTCCAAGGCCAGGTTGGTCAGGATTTTCTTTAGTTCTCTGAGTGCTATAGACTGAACGTTTATATTCCCCCAAATTTGTAGACTGAAACCTAATCCCTAGTGTGATGGTGTTTGGAGGTGAGAACTTTGGGAGGTGATTAGGTGCTGAGGATGGAACCCTCAGGAATAGAACTGTGCGTGTGTGATCAGTCGTGTTCAGCTCTTTGGGACATCATGGACTGTAGCCCACCAGGCTCCTCTGTCCATGGAATTTTCCAGGCAAAAATACTGAAGTGGGTTGACATTCAGCAATAGAATTAGTGCCCCTAAAAAGAGACCCCAGAGAGATCCCTCACTTCTTCTGCCATGTGAGGACACGGCAAGAAGACAGCTGTCTGTGACCCGGGAAGTCTGGGTCTCACCAGACACTGAATCTGCTGGTATCTTGATCTTGGCCTTCCCCGCCTCCAGAAACATAAATCAGTTTCTGGTGTTTATAAGCCACCTAGACTGTCGTATTCTTTTATAGCAGCTTAAACTGACTATGACACTGAGCTACCCACAAGTTTCTAATAAATTCTTTTTCCTGCCTTAGTTAGAACCAGAGTTGGTTTCTGCTGCTTGCATCTGAAGATAGCATCCCATTATTCTTAAATATTTTGAAGAATGTGGTTTTTTAAATGCTACATGTATTACATTCACTTATTTGGCTGATATCCTGTTGTTTTGTGCTTTCCTGCCGATAGCATTATTACTTCTGACCCATCTCTCTTTTTCAGTTCTGATGCATTTCCTGAGCACATACTTAGCAAAATGGCAGAAGCAGGCAAGTTAGAGTAAATATTCTTTATAGGAAGCATGACTTGTTTTTGACACCTTGGTAGAATCCTTTCATCATACATTTTCCCCACTGTTTACTCATTCATTAACTTAGAATTTATTCTTAAGACTGGGAGGAACTTAATGTTGTTGGGAGGATCCTATGGTTTGTCTAGGGCAGGAATGGCATCTTGGCTTCCAGCTTCAATTGATAGGTCAGAGTTACATGAGTGTTGCATAAAGACTCAGTGGGAAAAGCGTGTCATAATTAATTCTCTGGATTTGACATGGTCATGGAAGGCAGAAGTCTGGATATATGTACCACGTATTTGTCATTCCCAATCTAATGCAACTTCCCACCTCCTCTGAAAAGTCTCTGGTCTATAATATTACTCTGAGATGGTTTCTGCTTCAGCATGTTCATTGGAACAGATCATTTCATGTTTGGATTTCTCCATTTGTTATTAAGTTCTTCCCTGGGAGTATGGTGCAGGTAAGTGGCTCGGCTGATTTAGATAACCTAAAGCTAACTCTGACTCTGCCATCTACTAGTTATGTGACTCTAGAGAGTAACAGTCTCTTTGGGTCTTGGTTTTCCACCTGAGAAATGAAAAACTTGAACTGAGTAACCACAAAGTTTCCTTCCAGGTTTAAGATCCTATTATTCATATGAGTCAATATCTGCCTCACAGAGACATGTTCCATGTGTTCACTTACACAGCCAGGCTTCTGTAAGAGCTCTTCACATATTGGCCTTGAGTTTTCTGTTCTTGCTAAACATGACCAGTTTCTTTAATCATGTCTGATATGATGAGGTTTCTAGACTTTTCACCATTCTGGTTATTCTCTTGTGGACATGAATTTTCCAGTATCGCCCTGGAGGTGTGGCTCCCAGAACTAGACCTGGGTTAGTGGTGCAGTGGGGTATCTCCACTCCTTACCTGTGTGCTCAGCCTCCTGGCCAATGGGACCCACGCTGACCAGTGCACAGCCCACTAAAACTCCCTGAATCCAGGGCTATATGATGTGTTTTAGAGGCCCTCCTTCAAGCTGCCTGCAGAACAGATGCAGGGGGCCATGGAGTCATATCTGACCAGAGATGGTGCTTCCCCCAAAGACCAGTAAGTAGCCAAGTGCTGAGAACTGAACACGTGCTACTTCTTGATAAACACAGAAGAAAGATTTGCCAGAGATGGTGTTAACGTTTGCAGTGGTTGGTTTTAATTGATCAGTTTTTAAAGTTGAAGTATAGTTGATTTATAATATATTTCAAGTGTACAAGACTGCAATTCAATATTTTATAGGTTATACTCCATTTAAAGTTATTCTAAAATAATGACTATACTTTCCTATGCTGTATGGTATATCCTTGTAGCTTATTTATTTTATACACAGTAGTTTGTACTTCTTAATTCTCTACCTTTATCTTGCCCCTCTCTCCTTCCTTCTCCCCAATTTTTTTTGTTTTTTTTGGTTGTTGCTCTTTAAATGAGGCATTGGGTGCTCATATCTCCACTGGTGAGAATGTGTCTCTGGCCCTTCGCTTTTGCCATTCTGCTCCCCACACTCATTCTCTCTGACTTTGTGGCACATGACTCCTCTCCTTAGTGGTTCTTGTATTTACACAGAAGGACAGGTGCGAAGGCTCTTGCTCACAGGAAATACAAGGAGAACAAGGAAAAACAAATGCAGATTTGGAGAGGATTCTGCTTTGCCCATGAGCCTACTAGAGATGACGATGCCAAAATCATTCTGGGAGGACTCTGACCCTCAAACAGAAGAGGGCCCTCTGGCTTCCTAACCCCAGGGACAGGATGTTCTGAAGACCACAAAATCCCAAGTGCTGTGGCCCTGCACCATCACCCTGGCCCTCCCTTTTCCTTCGCCTCCCCCTTTTGTTGACCCAGTTGCCCTGGCCTCTGCTCTGCTCTTTGTAAACCCCAATCATGATCCCACTTCAGGGCGTTTGTATCTTCTGCTTTCTGGAATGTTCCTTACCCAGCCACTTCGTGGCTTACTCCACTGCATTTGGACTTCTGTTCATACATCAGCCCATTTGTTCTCTGAGGTCCCCTTCTCCCCAACACACCATTCTCTTGTCATCTACTCTGCCATCTACTGTCTTAATTTTTTAACAAAGCCTGTCCACACGTGAATGTGCTTACTTGTATTATCTAGAATATAGATTCCATGAAGGAAAGACATTGCTTTATTCACTACTGATTCCCCAGTGCCTTGAAGTGTACCCAGCACATGCTGTGCCCTCAATATTTGTTCTTATGTGACGTCAACCCCAATGCTGATCAACACAAACACTCTTCTCACAGAAGTGCTTTGAGGTTTTCAGTAGCTGGTTAATTAGTCCACTGGTGGGCAAGTGAGTCACCGGGGATGGGAACCTCTGTTGATTTGAGCAGCATGTATTTGTTCAAAGGCTCTGGTGTACCACTCTACAAAACCACCACCTACGTGAAGTCACCAAGGGTTACTGTGTGGAGGGAGAACTGTGAGCTCCACCTCATCCAGAGCTGCTCTGATCTGAGGCGAGGCCCCAGAGATGAAGGCAAGAGAGAAGGCGAGTGGTGTGCGTGTGTTTCCCCCATACAACCTCCGTGGTTCATTGCTAGGCCCTGGGCTTTCTCTTTCACATCAGTTGTAGAGACCAAAGCCAGTTTTGCATGACTCAGTGACCAGGCAAGGGGAATGCCCCTGGGGGGCTGGTGGGAGCAGTATTAGCTGCTGTGGCCATAAGCACCGTTCATGTGGACTTGGAAGAAGGTGATGAAGGAGAAGTGGATGCAGGAGAAGCATGAGGTCTAGGTGAAGCTGTTGAGCAGCAGAGGACCTCTGAGCAGAGCCAACAGACAGGGAAATTCCAGGACCAGTTGAGTGGAGGAGTGGTCCTGTGACTCTAGAGTCCAGTCGAGCTGACCATTTGTCCAAGGTGAAGTGACTGCCCAGGAACTGGGGAGAAGAGGGAAGCTCCTTGCACAGAGTTGACATCCTGAGAGGAGGGATTGAAGCATCCCTGGGAAAATACTTCAAAATCTACCCCTGTTTCTTCAATGCTTCCTTCCTCTATCATCAAGACTTGAGTGAGGTCCCAGAAAAAAGTCCTGTTACACCTGGGAGGAAGTAACTCTGAATCTTATCATTTACTAATTCCTAAGTGTCATGTACAGTTGTGAGAGTTGGACTATAAAGAAGGCTGAGCACAGAAGAACTGATGCTTTCAAACTGTGCTGCTGCAGAAGACTCGAGTATCCCTTGGAAAGCAAGGAGATCAAACCAGTCAATCTTAAAGAAACTCAAACTCTGAATACTGTTTGGAAGGACTGATGCTGAAGCTGAAGCTTTAATACTTTGGCCACCTGGTGCGAACTGGAAAAGACCCTGATGCTGGGAAAGATGGAAGACCAAAGGAGAAGAGGGTGACAGAGGATGAGATGGGTGGATAGTATTACCAATTCACAGGACATGAACTTGGGCAAACTCCAGGAGATGGTGAGGGACAGAGAAGCCTGGTGAGCTGGGGTCTCCAAGAGTCAGAACTGACTTGGCGACTGAACAAGAAGTGTAAGTTTAGCTCTTCAATTCTTTTTTTTGTTTTTTCCAGTGACCGTCCTCCAGAGCTTTTCTGGATAGAACTGCTCAGTGGCAGGCTGTGTTTTGCAAAGATGGCTGCACTAATACCTTCCATTCCACATGAGCTCCTTTCGAAGTGACCTTGAACATCTTTCCATTGAGTGGAGAGTCCCTTGAACTTGGGTGGATCGTCTGCGCTTGCATCTGAAGATGAACATGACAGATACAAGGATGCCTCAGAACACTTTCCCTCCATAGTTTCCCTTCTGCTTAGCTTTTCCTGGATCCTCCCTCTCTTAGTGTCAGACAGAGACACTCATTCTGAGCTGAGCTGCTTTTCTTAAAGTTGTGCAAGAACTTCCTGTTGGCTGGGCAATTTTTTATTTTTTGACTGTGCACAGCCTACGAGATCCCAGTTCTTCAACCAGGGATTGAACACGTGCCTCCTACAGTGGAAGCATGCAGCCCTAACCATTAATCTGCCAGGGAAGTCCCATGGCTGGGGCAAATTTAATCCCTCTTTTTCTGATCACTGTGCTAGACAGTGAGGAGAGAATCTCAACCCCTCCTCCCCACCCAAGCTCCTGCAGGAGGCATGATAGTCAGCCTTGAGGGTGAAGATGTCAATTAAAACTATGTTACCTGCAAAATGTCACCCATCCCAAGCAAGAGATGTCAACCATTCCTTGATCATCTAGAACTGTAAATTACCTATGAGGACCATGAATTTGGATGACCTGCAAGTCCTTCAAGGCCAGAAAGAGAAACCCTTGATCCCTATTTCTCTTCATCAGGTTCTAGACCTTTTCTTATGATAATTCCCTGGCTTGGGGGAACCATTAGGGTCTCAGATAACAGGGGCTGGGGTTGGGACTGGAAGTGGGTGATTTTTCTAATGTCTTTTAGAGGCTGGGACCCAGGCTGGAGGTAATCCTTTGATGCTGGCTGGTTAATAGTTGTATTAATCTTCTAGGGCTGCCACAACAAGATACCACAGAATGGGTGACTTACAGAAATTTATTTTCTCATTCTTGGAGATTGGAAGTCTAAGACCAAGGTGTTAGCACCTTGGTTTCTCCTGAGGCCTCTCTCCTTGGCTTTCAGAGGGCTTCCTTCTCTGTCCTTCCACGGTTTTCTGTGTGTGCATGTTTCCCGGGTGTCTCTCCCTCTTCTTGTAAGGACACCAGTCATATCAGCTTAGGGTCATCTCAGTGACTTAACCTTAATTATCTTTTTAAAGGCACTATCTCTAAACACAGTCATATTCTGAAATATTGGGGGTGGGGTTTAGGATTTCCACATGTATTTTAAAGGGAACAAATCCATAACAATACTTCATGAACAGTGGAGGGGTAGTGAGTACTATGGATAATCAATCTATGGATCCTGGAGAATTTCTGGTGCTCTTGAAGAGATGTCCTGCTAGGCCCATGTTGCCCAGAGTAGGGTCAGAACATGTACCAGGAGAGAGAGAAGGGGGAGGGTGTGGAAGGTTGTGCCAACTGCCCAGGCCACTCCTGGGAGGTGATACAGGAGTCTCATGGGAGGTCCCAGGTCCAAGGTGGTTTCCAGGCACCCGCTACATTCCAGACCATCATGTGGCTAGGCAGTGCTCATGATCCAGGCATTGCTCACGGCAGACCCTACACGAGGGGGCTCTCTGTCTCTTGATCCACTTCATCAGCACAGACATCCTTTTTCTTCTTCCCTGGCAAGGAGATCAGAAAGAAGGTAACTCCTCCAGTGTTTGTACCCAAGGCCCCTGAATCCTAACTGTCCTGGTCCAAGATCATCTTGGGCAAAGGGATATCTCTCCTGGTTTTCTAAGACCCTGGAAAAGGAGATGCTTCAAGGATAGGAAGGTCTTCCTAACGTCTAGTCTTCCTCTGCAACTGCGGCTCACATGTAGTTGTAGAAGGCAGAGAACCTTAGAGCTGGGACAGACCCAGTTAAATGACTGGCAGAAGCCACACGACCGAGCCAGGGCTGGCTTCCAGATGCCCTGAATGCAGCCTTTCCACTTCCCAGACAGTTGAATTCTCTCTGCCCCTTCTGGGTGGACAAAGCTGCTCTTTTCTGAGCCTCGAAAGCATCAGATTAAGTGAAAGAGATCAGTCACAGAGGACCACACAGTTTATGATTCCATTTACATGAACTGTCCCGAATAGACAGTCTAGAGACAGAAAGGAGATTAGTGATTGCCTGGGGCTGGAAAGGGGGGTTAGGGAGAGATGGCCAAGGAGCTTGGGAATTTTTTTTTGGAGTAATGAGAGTGTTCTCAAATTGAGTGTGGTGATGGATGCACAACTCTGTGACTGTAATAAAAGCCGTTGAGTTTTACTCTTTAAATGTATGAATTATATGATATGTGAGTTATAGACCAATAAAACTGTTAAAACAAAAAGCTGCTCTTTTCCTGGCTTCTACCTTCTTATCATGAATCTTGGGGACTCTTTGGGCCAAAGGGCCAGGCCAGACCCTCTCAAGCGGAGACAGGGCCCCCGGATGGAGTGTGACCTCAGCTGTCCCCTCCTCCCTCCTTTGCTAGTGGAAAGAATATGCTGGAGCCAGCTTGGCGGCCCAGCTGCATGCTCAGCCACTGGCCAAGACTCTTGCCTTTGAGGACACAGCCACTATAACAGGGTCTTATGCCTCCTTCTCCTTGCTGGCCCACTCTCTCCATCCTGGGACCAGCCCAGACAGCCTAGGATGGACATATCCAGGAGGCCCAGGTCAGCAAGGACAGTTCTCTGAGGGGCAGCACATCCCAGGACTGGCCGTGGACCTCAGAACCCAGAGCGCCTCCTCTCTTCTCCTGGGAAAGGAAGCCCTGTGAGCCCCCGCCCAGAGAGGTGCTTCTCTCAGGGAGCATTTCCTAGGATGGTTGACAAGGAGGGGTTGAGTCTCATCTAGACTTACACCCAACACAGCTTTATCGATACCAGCTGTGTTCCAGGAACCCTTGCTAGGTGCCTGGAGGTGACCCAGAGTTTGTTTTTCGAGGGCTGAGAGCTCCACGGAGAGTGAGGGCAGTAGCTGCTGTGACTGGGGTGAGCACTGGAGAGTCAAGGCGGAGCACAGACCCAGGCTGGGTGTGCAGGAGGAGTTCCAGAAGGCTTCCTGGAGGTGGCATGCCTTGAGGATGGTGGAGCTGACTGCCAAGTGAAGAAAGCAAGCTGGGTGGGAAACCATGGAAAGTATTTTCCAGACAGAGAGAGTAGAACGTGCAAATGCCTACAGAGGCACTTGAGAGAGTAGCACATTGGAAAACTGCTAAAGGAATTTCAAATAGTCCAGTCTGAAGGAAGACCAGAATATTCTATGGAGAGGGCCAAGAGATGATGTGGGAGAGGTAAGGAGGGCAGAGCATGTGAAGCCTAAATAAGAGGAGGTCCGAACTCCGCCCTCCTCCTCCACAGACCTGCTTCCTCCACCCAGCCCTGGCCTCCACAGGACTCTTACCTGACCAGGGGCCCCAGTGCCAGGCAGACAGACCAGCCAGGATCAGGAGCAGCAAGACGGGCACCACCACGAGCAGCACGTCTTTGTAGGAGGCCCGCCCTGGAGCTGGATATGGAAGCGATACAGTCATGGGGGGACCGGAAGCTTCACCAGCCCTCAACCACGGCTCCCCTGCCCTCAGCATACCTGCCTGGCGGTGGCAGCTCTCCCAGGGGATGACTGTGGCCAGGTCCCAGCTGACGGGGTTGGAGACAATGCAGGAATAGGCCACGCCTTTGTCTCCTGGTCCTAGTGACACTCTCAGCACCTGTCCATCCGTGAAGAGGCCACCCGGCTCCATGGCAGGGTCCACAGCTCCCTCCCGTCGCCAGCTATAGGTTATGTCACTGATGTTGGGAGCCCAGCAGGACAGGAACGCTTGGCAGGTCTTGGGGGGCTGAGCATCCCCTGATACAGCAATGAACACTTTGACCACGGGTCTGGGCACTGCATCTGGGCAAGAACAGCAGAGCCGACATGGGTTAAAGGGATGCTGTGCGTACGGATCCCACAGCTCCAGCTCTGGGATCGATGCAGGGCGAGAAGCTGCCTCTGACTAAGTCTCTCCAAAACCTTGTCTTTCTCCCACTGCCCACAGGACAGAAGCTGAATTCCTAAGTCTGGTATTTAACATCCTTCATCAAATAGTTGATGTCAACCTTTCCAGCTGTACCTCCTGCTGATCCCCTCCTTACCCATCTCGATTAATTTCCTGTTCTCCAAATGGGTCATGCTCTTCCATATCTTCCTTATGGCTCAGCTGTACACATATGCCTTTTGTTTCTCATCCTTCTAGAAAACTCCTGCCCATCCTCCAAGGCCCAGTGTGGACACACTGCCTACTGCTCTGATCATGAAGCCTTCCCTGATACTCCAGGTGTGGCTCTGAGCCTTCCAAGCACTTGTGTATCCCTCTGTGTATCACAGTGTTTCCCTGATACATGGTACGTCAGTCAGAGAGACCATAAGCGTTTATTAAGGTAGGCACAAAAACAAACAGACTCCTGGACTTTTGGAGCTTTTGGAGTGTGGTGAGGAAGACAGGCTAACGAGTGGTTATGAATAACTAGGAAAATTATTACAAGAATGCAAAGTGCTGTGAAGGAGCGGACGAGTGGGTAGAAGCTCTGCCTTGTTATTTCCATAACCCTCACTCTCAAGGTGCTAGGCTACCCGGGCCACTGGCCAAATTGGTGTCCTGGGGTCCAGACCATGGCTCCCTTCCACCATATTGGTTGATGAGTAGATCATGAGTCTCATGGCAATGAGTGCCGGTGGGAGACCATTCTGAAGACAACGGGAGGGCTGTCTCTGACAGCATTCCAGAGTCAAGCAGAGTAAAACCTCATTAATGCCAGCTCAATCTGGTGGGATTTGTGATATGAAAAAAGAAAAGATTTGCTGGGTGCGCTAATAGTATAAACAAAGATTACAGGGGGGGATATTTACACTACTTAAGAGGACAAGCTGCATCCAAACACGATCAGGCACAGTAGAAACACCCATTGACATTTCTGGTAACTGATCTGCTAATTCAAATCATTCTCATCCATTGTCAAAGCAGAGCTCCTAAGGACGGCTGCTTGGCAGCTTTGTGCAATTAGTTCTAATCACGCTATGTATTTGGAAGCAATAAAACAGCAATTTCCTTAAAATCTGTAATTCAGATGCTGAGAACAAGGCATTTGAGAGCTTAGTGGTGTGGGTGCCGCATGTATTATCACATTCTGCGTCCTTATTTCACATGTGCGGCAGCTGAGACTCAGAACAGGGGAGAGGCTCCCTGCCTGCCTGAATAGTTGTGAAGGTTGTTCACTGAGCAAGAGCTTTGGGCTCAGGGGTAACAGGTGAGAGGAGGGTATTGAATTTCAGCCGGAACTTGGCTTGCCAAACAGTGCAGCCTGGGTCAGGGCAGTGGGCATCTGTTTCGTCCCACGCTAGCAGCCCAAGGGGCTCACCGAGTGACGACCCCGTTATCTCCCTCTGGGCACGGGAGGGTCTCTCTCTTTCCCAATTTGCCACCTCCTCTCCCTCCCTCAGTGTTTCCTTTTGCCCAGCTCTCACTTCTACTCTCCGTTCTTCCACTGGGACCGTTCCTTTTCCCTGTTTCTGTCCAAATTTCTGAGGTTTTACTAAAATAGGGGTCACTGACATCTTTTCCAAGCCACTAGGTAGATGAATAGGAACTCTAAGGCCATTTTATCTTGACAAGCAAAAATATGGTGGCCGTGTAGAGGTGGAGGCGGTGATGGTCGGACAGGTGATGGTGGGGTGATGGAGAGGGGGGTAGAGGTGGAGGCGGTGATGGTGATGCAGGTGATGGTAGGGTGATGGAGACGGGGGTAGAGGGGGAGTGGTGATGGTGGGACAGGTGATGGTGGGGTGATGGAGAGGGGGGTAGAGGTGGAGGCGGTGATGGTGATGCAGGTGATGGTAGGGTGATGGAGACGGGGGTAGAGGGGGAGTGGTGATGGTGGGACAGGTGATGGTGGGGTGATGGAGGGGGTGTAGAGGTGGAGGTGGTGATGGTGGGGTGATGGAGAGGGGGTAGAGGTGGAGGTGGTGATGGTGGGACAGGTGATGGTGGGGGTGATGGAGAGGGGGGTAGAGGGGGAGTGGTGATGGTGGGACAGGTGATGGTGGGGTGATGGAGAGGGGGTAGAGGTGGAGGTGGTCATGGTGGGACTGGTGATGGTGGGGTGATGGAGACGGGGGTAGAGGGGGAGTGGTGATGGTGGGACAGGTGATGGTGGGGTGATGGAGAGGGGGGTAGAGGTGGAGGCGGTGATGGTGATGCAGGTGATGGTAGGGTGATGGAGACGGGGGTAGAGGGGGAGTGGTGATGGTGGGACAGGTGATGGTGGGGTGATGGAGGGGGTGTAGAGGTGGAGGTGGTGATGGTGGGGTGATGGAGAGGGGGTAGAGGTGGCGGTGGTGATGGTGGGACAGGTGATGGTGGGGGTGATGGAGAGGGGGGTAGAGGGGGAGTGGTGATGGTGGGACAGGTGATGGTGGGGTGATGGAGAGGGGGTAGAGGTGGAGGTGGTCATGGTGGGACTGGTGATGGTGGGGTGATGGAGACGGGGGTAGAGGGGGAGTGGTGATGGTGGGACAGGTGATGGTGGGGGTGATGGAGAGGGGGTAGAGGTGGAGGTGGTCATGGTGGGACTGGTGATGGTGGGGTGATGGAGACGGGGGTAGAGGTGGAGTGGTGATGGTGGGACAGGTGATGGTGGGGTGATGGAGAGGGGGTAGAGGTGGAGGTGGTCATGGTGGGACTGGTGATGGTGGGGTGATGGAGACGGGGGTAGAGGGGGAGTGGTGATGGTGGGACAGGTGATGGTGGGGGTGATGGAGAGGGGGTAGAGGTGGAGGTGGTCATGGTGGGACTGGTGATGGTGGGGTGATGGAGACGGGGGTAGAGGTGGAGTGGTGATGGTGGGACAGGTGATGGTGGGGTGATGGAGACGGGGTAGAGGTGGAGGTGGTCATGGTGGGACTGGTGATGGTGGGGTGATGGAGACGGGGGTAGAGGGGGAGTGGTGATGGTGGGACAGGTGATGGTGGGGGTGATGGAGAGGGGGTAGAGGTGGAGGTGGTCATGGTGGGACTGGTGATGGTGGGGTGATGGAGACGGGGGTAGAGGTGGAGTGGTGATGGTGGGACAGGTGATGGTGGGGTGATGGAGACGGGGTAGAGGGGGAGTGGTGATGGTGGGACAGGTGATGGTGTGGTGATGGAGAGGGGGGTAGGGTGGAGGCAGTGATGGTGGGACAGGTGATGGTGGGGTGATGGAGAGGGGGTAGAGGTGGAGGTGGTCATGATGGGGTGATGGAGAGGGGGGTAGGGTGGAGGTGGTGATGGTGGGACAGGTGATGGTGGGGTGATGGAGACGGGGGTAGAGGTGGAATGGTGATGGTGATGCAGGTGATGGTGGGGGTGATGGAGAGGGGGTGGAGGTGGAGGTGGTCATGGTGGGACTGGTGATGGTGGGGGTGATGGAGAGGGGGGTAGAGGTGGAGGTGGTCATGATGGGGTGATGGAGAGGGGGGTAGGGTGGAGGTGGTGATGGTGGGACAGGTGATGGCGGGGTGATGGAGACGGGGGTAGAGGTGGAGTGGTGATGGTGGGACAGGTGATGGTGGGGTGATGGAGACGGGGGTAGAGGTGGAGGCGGTGATGGTGATGCAGGTGATGGTGGGGTGATGGAGAGGGGGTAGACGTGGAGGCAGTGACGGTGGGACTGGTGATGGTGGGGTGGTGGAGAGGGGGTGGAGGTGGAGGTGGTCATGGTGGGACTGGTGATGGTGGGGCGGTGAACGTGGTTGAGGTGGTGGTTGGTAGTGGCTGTGATGGAGGTGGAGGTAGATTTGCTGGAAAGAAGTGCTCATCCATCCCCCAGTGGATTCAGTCAAACCAGCTGAGATGCTGAGAGCAACTTTACGAATGACCCTACCAAACCCAGGTAGAGCAGAGGAGCTGCTCAGATGAGCCCCGCCAACTCAGAGTCATGATAGATAAAAGGAGTTGTTGTTTTTAGCCAGTAAATTTGGGGATGGCTTATTTTGCAACAATACATAATAAAGAGAACCCACGAACGATATAAATTTAAAATCTCTCAATGCAGCTAAAAGAGTTCTTTAAAGAGATATGAAATAATTCTATACTTTAATTAAAACTGAAATTTTAATTTAAAATGTTGTGTCATAGTTTCATTGTAATATTTATGTCTCTTTTCCGTGGTGCATAAAATAATGGCACATCTTATAACCTGATATCTTAGAACTGATGACTTGAAGGCTAAAGAACCTGCTTGTCAATGCACGAGATGTAAGAGACACGGATTCAGTTCCTGGGTTGGGAAGATCCCCTGGAGGAGAGCATGGCAATACACTCCAGTATTCTTGCCTGGTGAATCCCATGGACAGAGGAGTCTGGTGGGATCCACGGGATCGCAAAGAATCAAACAGGACTGAAGGACTTAGCACACACACACAGGCTAGCCTCTATCTTAGATGCTGTCTCGACTGATTTTACCTTTATTGGCATTTACATGGTAATATTACTATGCTGGTTTTACAAGTGAGAACAGTCAGTGTCAGGCAGCTAAGTATTGTGTCTAAGGCTACTGAGATAAGAAGACAGAGGTAGAGTTCTGACCAGGGCTGTCCCACCGGTGGCAGAGCCTGGCTGCTCCAGCCAGAAATTCACGTGGGAGAGCCCCAGGAGTTTTCTTACCTGTGGGCGTGGGGGAGCAACTGTTCCCTGAACCAGCCGTGAGGTCAGAGGCCAGAGGTTTCTAGAACTCCGCTCTCCCCAGTTCCCAGGACTCAAGATGCCTTTCCGGAGTTGGATGGGAAGGCGTGGGGCAGAGGGTCTGCATCAGGCACACTCACCGTACACCTTGAGCTGCAGGGTCTGGCTCCGGGCCCGACCCTGCTTGTCCACCAGCAGCACGGAGAAGTTGCCGCTGTCTCCAGACTCCAGGGGGCGCAGCTCCAGGCTGAGGTTGCTGTGTAGCTGGGCTCGGCCCAGGAAGCGCGAGTGGTACAGCGTCTCTGGGGAGCCCCGGAAGAACGTGGCCAGGAGCTCCTCTGAAGGCCAGACGGATCTCCAGATGGCCTCTCGGACTTGGAAGCCGGGAGGGTGATCTGCCACCAGCAGCGCCGAGCCGCCCACCTGGCCCTGCACTCGGGCACTGGCGATGACCATGGGGAGCAGTGCTGGAAGGACAGAGCCCTGTCACTCTGCCTGCGCCAAACCGTCCCTCTCTCTGCACTCCGCTGAGCTGCGATGGAGCAGACGGCCCCTCTCTCCATGCCCCCTCCACCCAAGCTGAGGGTGCACTGTGCCGGGGCGGGAATAAAGCAGCGAGGAAGGAATTCGGTCCCTGTGCTAGTGGAGCTCTGACTCTTAAGAAAGCAGTCTGCCACAGTGGCAGAAAGGGGTGCCCTGGGAGAACATGGGTAGGGTGATAGGGTGAACTTGCCTGGCCTTGAGGAGCTCAGAGAAGTGAAGGTAAGCTGAGACTTGAAAGAGGAATGGGAATCGGCCAGGCCAAGCAGAGGGCAGCCTGCAGTGGGGATTGGGAAGTGTTAGAGGCCGAGGAGCAGCGCAAACAAAGGCCCGGAGGGTGAGAGAGCTCAGTGCACCAAGGGAACTGAAAGCAGTTCTCTGCAGGGGCAGTGAGAAATTGCACTGCAGCGTCTGCAGGAGCTAGGTCATGCAGGGCCCCGAAAGCGACTCTGGAGTTTGGGCTTTATCCTTAGAGTGATGGGGAGCCTCGGATAGGCTTTAAGTAAGTGAGTGACATGATTAGATTCATGGTTAGAAAGACAACTCCCGCAGAGGTATGGAGGATGCAGAGGATGTGGGGTAAGACCGAGGCTTTGGCTACTAATCCCAAGGAGGGTGATGGAAACGTACCATGGAAGGGAGCAATGGGGATGGGCAAAAGTGGGAGGGATGACGTGGGGTTAAGGTGTGTAGTCAGTGGGACCTGGTAACAAATTAGATCTGGGAGTGAAGGAGTGAGGAGTCAAGGATGGCTCCCAGGTCCTCGGGACCCACTGGGTACCATTCTCCATGATCCAGAAGAGAAGGAGAAATAGAATGGACATGAGAAGGCAAGAGGCTGTTTTGTTGGGAACATAACCGCGTTCGATGTGTGTGGGTGACACCTCTGTTTGAATTCCCACTCTGACTCATTTGCTGGCTGATTTCTGCTCATCCTTGAAGCATTCCCGCCTCCCCAACCTCCCCTATTCCTCACTGCTGTTTACAAACTCTTTGTGTTCTTATAGCAGCCTGGGGCCACCTCTACAAATGCTCTTATCCCTCTATGTTACCGCTTGTTTACAAGTCCCACGAGACCCTGAGTTCCTCTTCTGATCTTTGGGCTCCTCGTGACCACTGCTGTTTAGGAAGAGGATGCAAGAGAAGCCAGCATGATGAAATTGGTGAGGACTTCCCTTGCGCCTGACTCAGGGGTGGGCGCAGGGGTGCAGAGCAGAGTAAGTGCAGATAGGGAACATACCCAAGTGTTGGGAGGTTGGTTAGGAAGATGTATTCTGGATGACCACTCAGCCAGTCACTGTAACTCAAGTCCCCAGTCCCCAGTCCATCTCACTGCCCTGCCAGCCCCAAGCACCTCTCAGTCCGAACGGGAGATGGCTCCAGAGTTAATGCACATTGGAGATGCCACATCCAGCGTGTATAGCATTGGATGTCAGTCAAGACTCCTGTTCTATCCTACTCTAGCTCTGCCATGAATGAACTGAGCAATCTTCTGGGGCACTCTCCTCCCTTCTGTCATCCCATCCAGAAAACAAGGGGGTCCATTCAGTCAGTGGTACTTTCACCACTCAGAAAAATTATTTTAGCTTCCCAAGTCCAAGGATTTGAAAGATTTTCAAACCTAACAGATTCCCTCTTTGGGGCAGGACTTCCTTCGCATGTTTAGAAATGTTGACACTTGAAGATTTTTGGAGTCAGGAACTCAGGTGGGAAACCCAGGAAAGTCGTCTCAAAGGCCCTGCGAGTCTCTGATGCAAACAGAAGAGTCTTGAGTCTTTGCTGCACCCCACGACTCTCATCCCCTGGCCTAGCACTGCTGGCCTTTGTCACATTGACCACTTGTTGACCAATCAGGGGTGGGGGGGGGTGTCAGGCATCAGACAGAATGCAAGGGGTGTCACCCAGTGTTGAGGAGACCTGAGGTCTCTTCTGACCTCACACTGTTATCGGCCACCCGGAAGCTGCATGCACTATATTAACTTGCTTTTGCCTCTTACCCTCCTCGGTGTCCACTTCCACAGACCTTGGGGTGGGGGCTCAGTTCTCCCACAGGCAGCTGGAAAGACCTCCTTAGACTGCAAGAGCCCCACTCTCCCCTGCTCCCCTCAGACCATATTCAGAATGCTGCCAGACCCTCACGTTCTCACCACCATATCTAACAAAACCAATGGTCCTACCAGCTTCAGTTTTAACCTACCTGGACCACAAAACAGCTCATGTCTCATGGGCACAGAGGCTCCTTGTGCTTCCACCCTTCTTCCCAAGATCCTGTGTCTCTTTACCCCTGCCTGGCTTTCAAGGCTGCCCAAGAACTTGCTTCCATCTTCCCTACCCCTCCTCAGCTCCTGGGTTCTCTCTTGGAATGGGGAGGGGCCTTCAGTTCTCTGAGGCTAGGCCTGCCCCACTTACCTTTCCAGAGAAGAAGACTCCACAGAGACCACACAGCCATACTTCA
Organism: Dama dama; assembly: GCF_033118175.1. NCBI lineage: Eukaryota > Metazoa > Chordata > Mammalia > Artiodactyla > Cervidae > Dama > Dama dama. Next base: position 11,494,086 of record NC_083700.1, read on the forward strand.
GCGAGGCAGACAAACTCCCTCGACAACCTAAATCCAGAACATCCCAGGTCAAGTGGATGCACAGAAGGAGCTGTGGTCCTTCTGGAAAGTCCCATGTTCAGAAGGAGGAATCTTGACTCAGAACAAGATGCCCCAAAAGTGAAAATATCCAGAGGAAAGTGGAAGTTGGCCTCAGACTTAGCTGGGCTCTTTCAGGAGCCAATTCTTGTAAGTCAGCCTCTTTCAAATGCCTATGGTTAGCTAAGGCAGACGGCAAGCGCCCCCGCACAAGCCAACATCCTCTTCACTGACTCTCTCGCTGGGCAGCTCCGCATCCCACTCTGCCTGGCTGCCCCTGCCTTTCCTGTTGAAGCCACGGAAAACCCTGTAAACTGCAATTCCTGTTGTCACTTCTCCTCTGCTTAAAATTCTTCCATGGCCTCCAGCTGCCCTCAGGATTAAGACTAAACTGTTGGCTTAGGATACAAGGCTCTCCTAAGTCCGACTCCAGCCTGCTTCTCCAGCCTGGCGTCCCATGCCCTTCCGCCCTCCAACCACGCCAAGCAGTGCTACCTCTTCTCAGAACTGCCAATTCCACACTTTCACGTTGTGCCCAATCCTCCACCAGGCAAGCTGTTCCATCCACCCTCCTGGACTTGCTGTGGTTATGTGGGCTATGCAGCTGACCAGACTGCCATTCAGGGCTTCCTGACCACAGGCAGTGTGGGGAACCTTCCCTTCCATGTGCTCAGGGCATGCCTGGTCTTCTATTATCACTCTTAACACATTGTCCTGTAACAGTTTTCTCATCTCCATAGACTGTTTACTGCAAGGTCTCATATTCATTTCTGTGTTCCCCTTGGTGCTGGGAAAGTCACGAATGCTTTGGTGTTTAGTTGCTAAGTGGTGTCCTATTCTTTGTGATCCCATGGACTGTAGGCTGCCAGGCTCCTCTGTCCATGGGATTTCCCAGGCAACAGTACTGGAGTGAGTTGCCATTTCCTTCTCCAGGGGATCTTCTTGACCCAGGAACCGAACCCACATCTCTGCGTCTCCTGCATTAGCAGGCGGTTTCTTTACCACCGCGCCACTGCATATCGGGGGATATGAGTCCAGACCTTAATGGATGCTTAATGAGTATTTGTTAAATGAGGGCATGGATTCTAGAGATGGTTACATATTTTGCTTCCTGAAAGACCTACAACTCTTCTTTGAGAGGATCTGATTATCTCCCTGTTAGAGATGGGGGAGTTTGAAGACCAGAAGGAGGTCAGCATCTTTCCGGGGTCCCAGAGAAGCAGAGCTGTGAGCTGAGATTCAGCCTTTGGAGCATGGTCCATTCTGCCAGTCACCCCATCCTCACTACCTTTATCTTTTCACTTCTGAAGGTTACTTGGTTTCTTGAATCAAGGAAGGTTTTGCAAGAAGATAAGGAAGATCCCTGAGCTTTCTGAGTATGGCTTGTGGTAGCTAGTCCTGCCTAGCTTCTGACCTGTCAGTCAAATTGGACACTCTGCTCTGGACCAATAAGGAGGCAGATGTGGTGGCGATGAGCAGGAGGATTCTGGGACAGGCTTCCAGCCCTCCAGGTACTCACCACCGAATGGTAGGAATAGCATATGCCTAGGAAGGGAAGACCCACCACGGACAGACATGGGTCTGGGCAAAAGAGCAGCACAGATAGTCTACCTAACGTGATCCAATGGACTGTAGCCCACCAGGCTCCTCTGTTCATGGAATTCTTCAGGCAAGAATACTGGGCCTGGTTGTCATTTCTTTCTCCAGGAGATCTTCCTGACCCAGGAATCGAACCTTGGTCCCCCACATTTTGAGCAGTTTCTTTACCATCTGAGCCACCGTGGAAGCCCCTGGTGGGCAGGGGCTGCTTCCTTAAAAGGACAGATCTGAGCTGCATCTTGAATATGGACATACTTTGGATAGACTGAGAAAACAGGTGGGCCAGAGGTTGGGGTCGGGCTGGGGCTCTGAGCATGAGGGGAGAGCAGTGTGTAAGGCTTGACGGTGGGGAGGTCCCAAGTAGGCTCCAGGGACAATAAAGGACCAGAAGGGGAACCCTCTAAGGCTGCTGTGGGTAAAATGGAAAGGGAGGTTGGGGGTCAGATTGTGGAGGCTTTGAGTATGGGGTTAAGTTTAGGCTTTTACTCTGGAGACCAGCAGTTCTCATCCTTGCTGAAAACTTGGGTTCTCAGGGATTCTGTTTAGTGGGGCTGGGCTGGGTCCCAGGAGCCTGTCGTTTTAACAATCACTGCATGCTGGGTGGTTCTGAGCTGGTGGATGGAGGGAGCTCTGGGAAGCACTGCTTGGAAGGAGGGGGCTGCTCGTTACCCATTTTTGGCTAGCTTGCTAGTGGGAAGACGGTGTGCAGAGCTGATTGCTATTGTTCTTGAGTTGCTAAGTCGTGTCTGACTCTATGTGACCACATGGTCTGTAGCCTTCCAGGCTCCTCTGACTGTGGGATCTCCCCGGCAAGAGTACTGGAGTGGGTTGCCATTTCCTTTCCCAGGGGATCTTCCCAACCCAACCCAGGGATGGAACCCAAATCTCCCGCATCAGCCGGAGGATTCTTTCCCGCCAAGCCACCAGGGAAGCCTATAGGCACAGAAGCAGAGGATGGTTTCGATCCATTAACCCTCAGGTTACGGGCCCAGAGCACTTTCACTGTACCACTCTGCTACCTCAGGGCTGATCGGGGAGGAAAAAGAGGCAGGGTGGCCTGGGTAGCAGCTGTTGTGATCATCCTGACTGAAGTAGAAAGGAACCCTCTAGGGAGGAAGGGGCAGAGCTGGAGTCATGATGGAACTAACTCTAACCTGCCTACAGGCGGAGAGGCCAAAGGAGAGGCTCGGCTGTATGTCTCCACTGTCAATTCCCTCATCCATGTGTCAGACGTTTATTGAGCATCTCCTTACGTGCCAGGGGCTGGGGACACAGACATGAAAGGCACAGGCCCTGCCCTCAAGGAATCTGCAGTTTAGATGAGAAGATGGACATGTAACCCAATAATTACGATCGGTGTGGCCAGAGCAAAGCCAGCTGTGCGCACAGCACGCTAGGCAGCCAGAGGGTGGATGGATAGGAGCCAGCAGGGTGGGCGGGAGGCTGGCAGGGCCCTGTGGAGCCAGGGTGGTGATGGAGGTGAGCCTTAGGATATAAACAGTCGAGGGTGAGGATAGTCCTTAACTCAAGCTCTGGGGTCGGGTTTCGTGGGTTCAGATCTCGGCTGTGAAACGAGCAAAGTGACTGCTCTGAGTTTGGCATCTTCGTTCATGAAACAGAGATTAATAACACTATCTTCATCTTCATGGAGCCCTCAGGGGGAAACCACTTAGAATGGGGTCTGGCGCAAAGTCATGTGAAATAAAGAATGTTGCCCACCATCCAGTTCTACAAGAATCAAGTTGTTGGCTATTACAGTTGTTACCCTGAAAGGAATTCAGGGTGACAATCAGGATGAGGCCCTCTGTGCTCTGGGGAAACAGGTGGAACAGGCCCTCAGATATATTGGGAAAAAATTTTATGAACCCTATTTCTTGCATCTTCCCATACTTAGAAAAGCAATAAAATCATTAACTAAGATGGCTGTGCCTCATGCCTAGCAGCAACCTTCTACCAAGGTGTGTGCTGGATTGCACGTACCCCTTCTCCCAAACCACATATATGCTGACCTCCCCTAAGCTCTTCGGAGCAGCTTCTCAGAGCGGCTGGAGAGGCTGTCTCCTGGGCTTTAGCTCTCAGTGAGTCTCCAAATAAAACGGAGGCGCTCAGCTCTCACATTGTGCAATTCAATTTCAGCTGATAGTCTGCACTCAAAAAAATTAACCATTGTCACTACGAGGCCGGAGAGAGGGAAGGAGAGCTGGGCAAGTAGTGGAGTGTTGAGGTCCGAGCAGCCCTGCTCTAACTCTCTTCTCCCAGACTGCGAGCTCCTGAGAGTGGGGATCAGGCCCCCTTCACGTCTGCACCCTGTATATCACCAAGGACAGGCTTTCTACCAAGTGGTGCCCTCCAAACAGGTGTTGAAGCGGATTGAATGATTCCGAAGTGTCAAGGCCAGGTCTGGGGAGGCCCTGGGGTGCAGGAGTCTGGCCAGCATGTGTATGCTGGAAATACAGATGCTTAATTCCCTTGGGGGAGACAGTGGGCAGTCACACTCCCTTCTTAGCAGAAGGAGTGATCCATAGTGGTCCCTCCCAGCAGGACATGAGTTGCTGTCTCCAGTACACCAGCCCTTTACCTTGAGGGGGATTTCCGGGTGGGGGGCTGAGAAAGTGGGGAGGAGGAGTTTGGGTGAGGACCTGAAAATATCCCACGCACCTCCCCTCAAAGAACTTCTAGCAGCCCTGAGATGACGCGAGCAGAACCGACTGATGAACGCACAGGAAGGGTTAAGTCGTGGCGGCAGCTTCTCCCCCCACTGCTAATCACTGGTTCAGACCACATTAATTACCTAGCCACAGGGGGAGTGCACGGAGTAAATTAACTGCTGAGTTCAAAGGGGCCACTCCCCACATTTCTTAATTAAGAGAGCAGCTGGCAGCCTGCGCTGCACTCGGCCTCCCTGGGGCCTTTCGGGGAAACCCGAGCGGCTGAGTCCGCGTCCGCCTCTGCCCAGGCCCAGGCGGGCGGGGTAGCCCCATCTGCCAGGTGGGGTGGTCTGCACTCCGCCTTCACTGTGGGCTGGGGCGCCTTTACTGTGGGCGGGGGGTGGGGGGCCGGGGGGAGCAGGTGTGCACTGTGGAGGTGGGGGGAGCAGGTGTTAACTGTGGCTCATCTGAGCCCGCAACCCTCAGCCCTGAGAGCAGATTCCAGGTCGGCTGGTGGTGCAGATTCAGGGTGGGGTGGAACTGGATGCAGTGTGAAGGGTGGCCCAAGTGACGCCCTGTCCCTGCCTACTCACATTTGTTCTTCTTCTTGGACTGGCCTTAGGGCAGAACGGCCTCGCCCCCTCCCTGCATCCAGAGACAAGTGGAATAGGCGGGGAAAAGGTAGAATGTTTGAGAAGAGAAGGGAGCCGGCAGAGGAAGGGCAGGTTGGAAGCGGTGGGGGGCCTTTAGAGGCTTTTGGAATGCAAGGAAGAAAGCAGGGTGTTCCTGCGGGTGGGTGGGTCTCTGGGCACTGCTGCTTCTTCTTTTTTTTTTTTTTAAAATTCATTTATTTATTTTTGGAGGATAATTACTTTAGAATATTGTGATTGTTTTTGCCGTACATCAACATGAATCGCCATCAGTATACATATGTTCCCCCCGAATCCTGAACCCCATCCTCTTCCCTCCCCACTCTGTCCCTCCAGGTTGTCCCAGAGCACTGGATTTGGGTGGGCACCACTTCTAAGCAGGATGGGGCTGAGGGGCAGGTGGAACCCCACCTGAGTGCTGTCTGGGTCCACCTTCACCTATATGGTTCCCATAGAGTGGGCCGGCGGCCTGCGCCATCTGCCACCTGATGTCGTGGCAGCCCCAGAGGCTGCCCTGGCCAGGGGGCGTGCTGCGTGCCCACCTCCCTTGGCAGCCGGCTTGGCCAGTGGTGCTGCCCTGTCAGGGAGATGAGGTTTGAGGCAGTGTGTGCACAGGTGAAGTGGACACATCTTACTTCCCCTGAGAGGACATTCTAGTGTCTGCCCGGCCCAGGGATGGCTTCTGCTTCAGTATTTGTGCCCAGGGCACCTCTCCTGCCTCACCCTCATCCTGGTCCTGTTGGGAGTTGGTAGAGGGAATGGGCCCTTCGCTGGGCCAGGGGCCTGGTGCTCACAGCTGGAAGTGGGCAGACTAAGGAGGGGGAGGAAAAGGGAGCCTATGAAACAGCTCTCAGGACTTGGGGCGGGGGCCTGGGGCTTCAGCAGGCAGGGGCTGCTTTTGAGGCAAAGAAACACTTTCCCAGAGGGTGGAAGAAAGAGGGCACAGGAAAGAAAGCAAGCTGTGCCTGTGCCGTGTTGAAGCAGAGCAGGGGAGGAAGGAGACTGATTTCCTCACTCACTCGCTCACACAGTGCTTGCTGGGTTCCCATGGTGTGCACACGAATGCACTGAGCAAAGGTTTGCCGAGTGTCTAGCATGAGTAAGGCCTGTGAGGTCAGGAACACAGGCTGATGATGACAGCGGTCACACTCCTGAGCATGACAGGAACAGTCACTGTTGATCTGCATGTCACATGGGAGAGAATTCCAGAAACAGGTGCAACAGAGGCTCTGCATTCAGAGCGATGTGTGCTGAGGGAGCAGCCTTGGCGATGCTCCAGGTCTGCCAGGTACACCTTCTTCCGGCCGTGTAGACAGAGATACAGTGTGGGGAAGCCTGGGTCTGCCCCATGCTGTGCCCTTTGTCTGTACTTACTGTTGTCACAGTTGAGACAAAGAGGAAGGACACAGAAATGTTTAGTGGGTGCTTATTTAAGTAAAAATGTAGGGGGCCTATTTCCTAGCCAACTTTAAAGTAACCTGGAATTGAAAAATTCCAGCATGTGCAACCTGCCTGGTTCAGGGAAGGGCTGTGATCAATTTTTATTGTTCATATCTAAATGGTGTAGCCACATACAAAAGAAGGGTGGGGTATTTAATGAGACCTAACAAGGAAGTCATCCAGTGAATGGATCAGACCACAGTGTAGGAGGCTGTGCAAGTCCCGGACGACCCAGGAACTAGGGGGCAGCCCGGAGGCGCCTGGTTGTCCTCCAGCTCTCCACCTTAAGGGCAGCTCCAGGCTGCCTCTCTGTCCTTAGGCCAGCTAAGTTCTCTTACCCTGTGAATGATGTGACCCCATAGAGCCCAGGTCCCTAGATGAGGCACAGCTAACTCATCCCTGCTGGATAAGTGTTTGCATTTAGCTCTGACTCGGAAAGAAAAATGTTTCCTGTTTCAGAGCCTTGATTGAGCATGGAGGCTGCTGTGGGCCTTCCTATGGGGAGCAGCACTGCAGCAGGCTGTGGGATCCCTTCTGCAGGGTCTGGCCCTCCCTGGGCAGTGGTCCTTCCACCCCTGCCCACGAGCATCCTCTGGGAACAGAAGCAGGTACCTACTCTGAGAACTGGAGATGGGATTTGGGGCTGGATGTGTTGATATTAGGGCTTCAGGCATCACCAGTGGTAAAGAACCCGCCTGCCAATGAGGAGACAAAGGAGACTTGGTTTGGATCTCTGGGTTGGGAAGATCACCTGGAGGAGGGCATGGCCACCCACTCCAGTATTCTTGCCTGGAGAATCCCATGGACAGAGGAGCCTGGTGGGCCACAGCCCACAGGGCCACACAGAGTTGGACACGACTGAATCGATTTGGCGTGCATGCACTCATGTGCTGATATTAGGCAAACCAGGGAGAGTCTGGGCTGAAGAATGTGGGTTTCCTCTAAAAGCTGTATTTTCTTTATGTTCTTTTGGGAATTCTCTTTTCCTTCGCTTCTTTTAGTAATTGTTCATTTCGGAAAATTCCAGCTCATTGTTTTACAAATTAAGGGTCTGAGGAGAGAGCAGAGTCTGAGACACACCAGGCCAGCAGTGTGTGTGTGCGCGTGTGTGTGTGTGCGTGTGTGTGTGTGTGCATGTGTGTGTGTGTGTGTGTGTGTGTGAGAGAGAGAGAGAGAGAGAGAGAGAGGGACAGAGAGAGAGAGAGAGAGAGAGAGAGAGAGAGAGAGAGATAACTCCTCACGTACCTGAGTTGAAGGACCCGTTTTTCTTTATTACTCCCAATCCACTGTGGAGCTATACTTCTGTACAATACCATAAAAACGAATTACTAAAAAAACATTGAAAGAGAGGTGTAAAACACAAGCCCTCGTTTTAATGATTATATTAAAAAAACATAAAATTACTCTATCAGATTGCGATAAAAGTTCCTAAGTTCTTGTTTTCAGTTGTTCTATTATCTTACCTGGACTGGTAAATTCAATTCACAGACAGACCCCAGTTTGTGGACCAGGAGCGGGTGTGGGCAGGGGGGAGGGAGGTATGAAAGCTCAGGAAGGAGGTGGTCTGTGGGGATGACTGGAGGGCTGGCTCCTTCCTGTCCCCATCATCACTGTTCCCTTCATGAGCTGTCTTATCTACGTTTTGACTTTTTAGAAGGGGGTGACTCATTTACAGAGGGACCGGTAAAGGAGTAGGCTCGGGGGAGGGTTACTTCCTGATGGACCAGTGAAGACCCTGCACTTCTGGACAGCGGCGTGTGCCTCTCAGGGATCCTGGCTGAGCCAACGAGGCAAAGGGGAGGGGCCCCTGGTGTATTCCGGCTGTGGACTGGACGGGTGATGAAAGAGACAGAGAATCAGGAAGAGGAAGGCTTGGGGTGGGAGGAGGCAAGGGAGAACAGGCAGTAGACAAGCGAGAGAAAAGGGCTAGCCTGGGTTGCCTTACCCACTGTCTTCTCCCAGAGGACAACTGCAAGCAATTAAGCTCCCAAAGGCAAGCGGACTGATTTACTTCCACGAAGTATGTATTTTGGAGGTAGACCAGGCTTTTAAAAGTTTGATGTACATGCAAATTGTCTGCCTGGAGATCTTATTGAAATGTAGGTTCTGATTCAGCAGGTCTGGGCGTCTGCATTTCTAATAAACTCAAGGGGAAATGATAGAAGTTTGCAGCTCTGAGGGGCCAGGAGTTCTCTGAACATAAATTTCTTGCTAGGAGAGGAGGGTGCCGGTTCTGGTGACTCAGACCCCACTCTCTGTGATTCCAGTGCAGGGGCCCACAAAGCAAATATATATTAATAACTAACCTTCATTGACCCTGCTTCCTTTGTGGCTCAGATAATAAAGAACTTGCCTGCAATGCAGGAGACCTGGGTTCCATCCCTGGGTTGGGAAGATCCCCTGGAGAAGGAAATGGCAATCCACTCCAGCATTCTTGTCTGGAGAATTCCATGGACAGAGGAGCCTGGTAGGCTACAGTTCATGGGGTTGCAGGTCGGACATGACTGAGCAGCTAACACTTTCACTTTGTTCATTGACACCAACTCAATGGACATGAACTTGGGAAAACTCCAGGAGATGGTGAGGGGCAGGGAGGCCCGGCATACTGCAGTTCATGGGGTCGGAAAGAGTCGGACACGACTTAGCAGCTGAACAACAACAGCCTTCATTGAACACTCTGGATGTGGACTGCATTGACTCCCCTCCTTTCCACCCCTCTAGTCCTTCCTCTTCCTCACCTTCCCAACTCTCTCGTTACCAGGCCGGTTCACACGCAGTCCATTCTCCTTGAATAAACCAGACCAAGTAATCAGGCAGCCCAAATGATCGCTCCTGATGGACAACATGAAACGAACTGATACCCCTTTATTAACAAGTAGATCTACAACCGTGTATCCTTTTGAACACTAAGGGATAAAGGAGTTTTCTCATGTGCTCCACAAACGGGGGTGCTTGCTGCTAGGTTGGGGAACTGGAAGACACAGAAGAGGCTGGGGTTCCCTGGCCTCCGGGAGTGCACTGGAGGCTGCGGAGGTGTGTGTGTTGGGGGTGGGGGATGGCGTTGCTAGCAGAGGGGCTCCTTGCAGTCACTGGTAGGACCTCAGTGGGTCCTGCTTCTTCTATTTGGCCCCTTGTCTGGACCCTCGCTGCGCTGCGGGCATCTCACCTCAGCATAGATGACGGAAACGTCCTGTGGGAGAGTGGGTCAGGGTAAGGAAGCCGACGTCACACAGAGGAGGAGACAAGAGCAGGAGTCCCATCTCACCTTGTCCTGCTGGGCTGGCTGGGCAGGCCTGGCTGTGGGGGAAAAGCAGCATTCAGGTTAGGGCCCTGGGCTCACGGGGTGTCCCCTTCCCACCTCCTCGCTGCCACCTAGAGAACACGGGCTGGCAGGGTCCGGGCTGCTCCCCGGTCACTTCTCAGGGCCTCTCGCCCTCAATCTGAAAACAGGTGGAGTCAGGAGACCCCAGATGTGCAACCTGCGGCCACTGACTCGGCCTCTGAGCCTCAGCTGCTTCCACCAGGAAAGGATGGTGGTGACGACAGTGACTGCCTCGTAGGATCCCAGTGAGACGCAGGGGAGACGAAGGTCTCCAAGATACTTCTAGAATAACTCCTCCATTAGACACCTGTCCTGCATGGGGCAACCTTTTAGGTGTGAGAGTGATGTATCTAGTCTATCTAGTATATAACAAACAGAGGTCTAATTCTACACCTCTCATCTCACATCAGTCCTGTCTAGCAGGGGGTATTGGTTCCTTCTCGCATGGAGATGAGAAAAACCGAGGCTCAGCGAGGTGAATAACTCTCCACAGTCACTTCCATAAGAAATAATCTGTGCTCAATCGCTTCAGTCGTATCTGACTCTTTGCGACCCTATGGACCATGTCCTTCCAGACTCCTCTGTCCATGGGGTTCTCCAGGCAAGAATAAGAATATTGAATCTTAGAGAATGTGAAGCATTCTCCCACTGACAAAAATTCCAGCATCTTGGAGCATAAGGGCTCTCTTCCCTTTGGGTTTCAGATCCCTGCACCCACCATCAGGTAAAACCTGTTCAGAGCTTGAGTTGGAAACAGACCACCCCCACCCCCACCCCTGCCTTCATCTTTGTTGTCTGCAAGGATAAAAGGATCCCATTTCCTCATTTCCCTTATTTTGCTCGTGAAAACCATATAGTCTGCGGTTGGCTTCTTTTTTTTTTCTTTCTTATGTTTAAATCCTCATTGTGCCTCTCCTCAGGAAGGAACTGTGCCCGCATGGGCTTCCCATCTGCCTGGGCATGTTATGGCAGCAGCTGGTCAGGTCCCGAGGGAAGAGCCCTGTGTCCCAGAGACTCCTTAGCTTTCCACTTTCCCTAATGTGGGGGAAATGTGGTGGTGGGGGAGCAGAGCCCCTAGACTGATTCAAACCCATTTTATAGACCAGGAATTGAAATCTCTGTACAAGTGAGACGTAAAAGAAAGCTCCCTGTTTTTTAACACCTATTGCATACCAGCCATTCTTTATGGTTTCTACAACCCAGGTTCTATTCCTAGTCATTCATAATAATTTACCAAGTAGCCATTATCTGGGCTTCCCTGGTGGTGCGGCAGTAAAGAGTCTGCCTGCAATGCAGGAGCCCCAGGAGGCTCAGGTTTGATTCCTGGGTGGGGAAGATCTCCTGGAGGAGGGCATGACAACCCACTCCAGTATTCTTGCCTGGAGAATTCCATGGCCAGAGGAGTCTAGTGGGCTTCAGTTCATGGGATCTCAAAGAGTTGGGCATGACTGAAGTGACTTGGCATGCACACATTCAGGCATTATCTACATTATAGATTAGGCTCAGAGAGTTTATATAACTTTCTCACAGGCACACAGAATGCAGAGTCAAGTTCTGAACTCAATTCTGACTGACTCAGAAACTCACACTTTTCCCACAATTCCATGTTGCCTGTTCGTCTGTTTGAGAGAGGACTAGCCTTCCCCATTCTGCCATCCTCACTGTCGTATCTGTGGCTGGGGTTCATGGTCTTTTTGGCTCCATCTTAGAGCTGGGACTGTCCTGTTTAGACTTACATCTGGGGGCAGAGACAAACTATCATTCTTTTTCCTTTGTTCCTCCACAATGCCCAGAAAAGGGCAAACAAACAAACAAAAACCACCTCCCTAGTTGGGATGGTCACAGTGAAGGTATGGTGAAGATGATGTTTATGATGGTGAGATCTGATAGAGTGTCTGAAGAACTATGGACAGAGGTTCATGACATTGTACAGGAGGCAGTGATCAAGACGTTCCCCAAGAAAAAGAAATGCAAAAAAGGTCTGAGGAGGCCTTACAAAGAACTGAAGAGAAGATAAAGGCAAAGGAGAAAAGGAAAGATATACTCATTTGAATGCAGAGTTCCAAAGAATAGCAAGGAGAGATAAGAAAGCCTTCCTCAGAGATCAGTGCAAAGAAATAGAGGAAAACAATAGAATGAGAAAGACTAGAGATCTCTTCAAGAAAATTAGAGATACCAAGGGAACATTTCATGCAAAGATGGGCACAATAAAGTACAGAAACAGTATGAACCTAGCAGAAATAGAAGATATTAAGAAAAGGTGGCAAAAATACACAGAGAACTATACAAAAAGATTTTGATGACCCAGATAACCGGTGGTGTGACCACTCATCTAGAGCCAGACATCCTGGAGTCCAAAGTCAAGTGGGCCTTAGGAAACATCACTATGAACAAAGTTAGTGGAGGTGATGAAATCCAGCTGAGCTAATTCAAGTCCTGAAAGATGATGCTGTGAAAGTGCTGCACTCAATATGCCAGCAAATTTGGAAAACTCACCAGTGGACACAGGACTGGAAAAGGCAGTTTTCACTCGAATCCCAAAGAAAAGCAATGCCAAAGAATGTTCAAACTACTGCACAATTGCACTCTTCTCACACGCTAGCAAAGTGATGCTCAAAATTCTCCAATACTCAAAATGCTTCAACAGTTCATGAACAGAGAACTTTCAGATGTTCAAGCTGGATTTAGAAAAGGCAGAGGAACCAGAGGTCAAATTGACAACATATGTTGAATCATCAAAAAAGCAAGAGAGTTCCAGAAAAATATCTACTTCTGCTTTATTGACTATGCCAAAGCTTTTGACTGTGTGGATCACAAAAAAATGTGGAAAATTCTCAAAGAGATGGGAATACCAGACCACCTGACCTGCCTCCTGAGAAATCTGTATGCAGGTCAAGAAGCAACAGTTAGAACTGGACATGGAACAACGGACTGCTTCCAAATTGGGAAAGGAGTACGTCAAGGCTGTATATTGTCACCCTGCTTATTTAACTTATATGCAAAGTACATTATGTGAAATGCTGGTCTAGATGAAGCTCAAGTTGAAATGAAGATTGCTGGGAGAAATACCAATAACCTCAGATATGTGGATGACCCCATTCTTATGGCAGAAAACAAAGAACTAAAGAGTCTCTTGATGAAAGTGAAAGAGGAGAGTGGAAAAAGCTGGCTTAAAACTCAACATTCAAAGAACTAAGAACATGGCATCTGTTCCCATCACTTCATGGCAAATAGATGGGGAAACAATGGAAACAGTGACAGACTTTATTTCTTGGGTTCCAAAATCACTGCAGATGGTGAGTGCAGCCATGAAATTAAATGATGCTTTCTCCTTGGAAGAAAAGCTATGGGAAACCTAGATAGCATGTTAAAAAGTGGAGACATTACTTTGCCAACAAAGGTCTGTCTAGTCAAAGTTATGGTTTTTTCAGTAGTCATGTATAGATGTGAGAGTTGGACCATAAAGAAAGCTGAGCACCGAAGAAGTGATGCTTTTGAACTGTGGTGTTTGAAGACGTTTGAGAGTCCCTTGGGCTGCCAGGAGATCAAACCAGTCAATCCTAAAGGCAATCAGTCCTGAATATTCATTGGAAGGACTGATGCTGAAGCTGAAGCTGAAGTTCCAATACTTTGCCACCTGATGTGAAGAACTGACTCCTTTAAAAAGACCCTGATGCTAGGAAAGATTGAAGGCAGGAGGAGAAGGGGACAACAGAGGATGAGATGGTTGGATGGCATCAGTGACTCGATGGACATGAGTTTGAACAAGCTCCAGGAGTTGGTGATGGACAGGGAAGCCTGGTGTGCTGCAGTCCACGGGGTTGCAAAGAGTCGGACACAACTGAGCAACTGAACTGAACTGAACTGATTTTCGACATACTGGTGTTTGTGGTGACGGTGGTGGTGAAGTCGTGAAGGAGGAGAGATGGTGGTGGTGAAAGGGCCAGTGTTTATGACGATGGTGGTCAGGGTGATGATGGTGGCAGGGATACCTCACCCTAGGCCCCAAACTTCCCCTTTACATTAACAAAGATGTCAAGGTTGCCCGGAGATCACTTACCTTCATGCTCCCTTGTGATTTTATAAATCTCAGAGTAGATAACTCCTTCATTGGTTTCATTCTGGCGATACACTGAAAGAAGGAATGCGGCTTAACTAGGACCCACCTGCTCTCCCACCTCGAGACCTAAGTGTTCTGAGGACGCATATGGAAGGAAGCCAATCAGGGGTTGTGATGCTGATCACTGGCAGTGGGAAGTGGTCATTAGTGTGAGATATCTGGCGTGGCATGAGGACTGTGCCCCCTGGCGCAGGTTCTAGGAGTTTCCCCATCCCTAATATTGTTCAAACTAGAGGTTGTTGTTGTTGTTTTTTTTTTTTTTTTGTAAAAAATGGTAGTGAATACGCTAGTTTCTGCAAACCCCAGCTCTGTGGTGTGAAAGCAACCATATACAATACATACCCAATGTTCCTTGCAAAAATACTTGGTGGACCAGATTTGGCCCATGGGACATAATCTGCTAACCGTTGGCCTAAACCTCCCCCTGGGGGCTGGGATCCCTTCCTGCTTCCCTCTCCCACTACCAGCTCCATACCCTTGCTCCTCAAGCTCTCCCCGGAAGCCTCCTGCTTTCTTCTCCAAATGACTGATTCCCGAGACTCAGGCGCATAAGCCGTCTTTCTCCCGACTCCCCTGGAGAGGCCCTTCTCTGCCTTTGTGGACAGATGCTGGTCCGGATGCAAGTCCTTATTGTTGACATACAGCGGGTGCTGCTCTTCAACTGGGGCTGAGGGTGAATTCCGGGGTGGAAGGGGCCCTAGAAGATGCAAAGGTGTGATTCACTGGGCGCCCTCAAGAGCAGACTGGGAAGAGGGTGCAGAGTCCACTTTACCTTTACAAATTGTATACAATTACCTTTAAAAATAGTATAAAATATTTAAAAATTAAATTAAAAAAAAAAGTGTCAGTAGAGGTTGCTGGGCTTCCCTCGTGGCTCAGATGGTAAAGAATCTGCCTGTAATGTAGGAGACCTGGGTTTGATCCCAGGTGGGGAAGATCCCCTGGAGGAGGGCACAGCGACCCACTCCAGTGTTCTTGCCTGGAGAATCCCATGGACAGAGGAGCCTGGTGCGCTACAGTCCATGGGGTCGCAAAGAAACAGACACAACTAAGAGACTGACACAACAGTGGGTTGCTGGAGGTCTGAGACTGGTTTGTTGATGATTGTTAATCAACAGGTCTGGACTTGGTTAATTTTTATGGGATGTGTCTTTTGGAAAAAAAAAAAAAAAACCCTAGTGGATAGGATGGCTCCGTAGGAATCACAAACTGGAGGAAGCAGGGTCAGAAAAGATGGGTTACACCCGTGCGTTGAAACAGCGCAGATCCACAAGCCAGGCCGCTTTTTAGAAGGAGGAAAGCTAATAACTTTGACAACACACCATGTGCCAGAAACACGCCAGGACCAGGGAATTCAAACACAACATCTACTTAATAGCAAAGCTCCTCACCCAGGGACCAGCAGAGAACTGGGTGTCAAAAAAGCCCCCCTTCCTAAGTCTTTGGTGTCTGACATTCTTCACAACCACCTTGCAAAGGTTAATACTGTGATTTCCATTTTTTTAAAATGAGGTGATTGGTTGGGAAAGGTGACTTCTTCAAGGTCACACAGAAAGCTGGTGGAGACAGAATCTTAATCCAGTGTGTATGTGTTTTCTCCATTAGCCTGTCGCCTCTGTGATAGCACGCGTTTCCAGAATTTTAAAAATTACGTCCTGGGATGGGAATTGGGTCACAGGTGTATTTGAGAACACCCAGTTCATGCCTGGTGTCCAAGAAGTATTCATCAGCTCTAATAGCAAGAAAGCATCAGAGTCATTAGGTAGCGCCTTTGGACATGGCTCCTCCTGTAAAAAGAAGAGGGCATTTGTGGAGACTCAGAGAGGCCCCTGATTATTAAACATTCCCTGATGCTCATCTGTCAAGGCTGTGATTCTGAGTTTTCATTCCCAAAGAGCTCCATGAATTTGATGGAACTGTGTTTTACAGGAGGTGTGACAACAGGAAGTAAAATGAACACTTAAAAAACAGCCAGAACCTGTACACTTATGTAAGTGCTACTTTGAAGCAGACCTCGTGTATGACCACATCCTAATTCTAGTGATTCCATCATTGGTCAAAACGCTTTGAAGATTGCCTTCAGAGATACAGTCTGCGGGATGTTTTCATTTCTTGAGGAATGGATATGCTGTCTGGAAATGATTATGGGTCTTGGAACGTTGAGCATGGAGAAAAACGTTGTTGGACAGTGTTTGGGTAACTGTGGAATTTGGACTGAAGATGGTTTTCTGAGTGACATTCTAAAGAAGGATTTGTGCCCCTGAGATTCTGAAATGGTAAGACCTCCACTGAGAGTCTTATTTTCGCGAGAGACAAGTTTCTTATGAAATGGAGCCCAGGTGCTCACAGGCTGACAGTGGGGGTGGGGTGGGGGGTGGGAATGAGTGGGGAGGTGGAGTCTCCACGTGAAGAGGGATGTCCCTTTGTGCCCTGTGAAAGGCATCTTCTTAAAGATCTCTCACCAGTGACTGCTCCCTCACCATCTTGTTTGGGGCTGGGAGGGAGAAGACCGTGATGCGTTGCTTTGCCTTTAACGCTTTGACCCAGAGGTGAGTGGGTAGGAACAGCCATGTTCCTGAGGCCAGGCCCAGAAGGAGGTTTTATGCAGGTGCAGGGAGAGGAGAACTCACAGGTCATCAGTTCACGGTCCCTACTCCTGCTGCCTCCCCATCTAACTCTGGGCCTGCCTCTGTCTCTCTCCTACTGCACTGTCCTCAGTTGCTCAGTTGTGTCTGACTCTTTGCAACCCCAGGGACTGTGGCCCGCCAGGCTCCTCTGTCCACTGGGCTTCTGCAGGCAAGAACACTGGAGTGAGTTGCCATACCTCCTCTAGGGCATCTTCCCAACCCAGGAATCAAAGGTCTCCAACCCAGGTCTCTCACATTGCAGGCGGATTCTTTACCAGCTGAGCCATCAGGGAAGCCCATGAATACTGGAGTGGGCAGCCTATCCCTGCTTCAGGGATGTTCCTGACACCAATTACTTTCGCCCTTGGCGAGTGGAAAATAAAAATGTTGCCCCTGGGGGAGGAAGAAATAGGTTGATCTGAACTGCTGTAGGTGCCCTAGGGATAAACTGGCACCAAATAACTTTGGCACTGGGAGCCATTCCCTTCAACATGGCTTCAGGCAAACAAAGGTTAAAATTGGAAGAACTTGGAGCCACCCAAGGTGATTGCTTTGAAAGCCAACATTCATGCTTAATTATCATGACCAAGACAGGAAGAGAAGAGTCTTAAATTTCAAAACCCATAGATTACCTAGAAATCCCATTTATCTAATTATTTTCACTTCTTTCTCCCTATAGAAAGGGAAAGTTGCTCAGTTGTGTCCCACTCGTTGCGACCCCATGGACTATACTGTCCGTGGAATTCTCCAGGCCAGAATACTGGTGTGGGTAGCCTTTCCCTTCTCCAGGGGATCTTCCCAACCCAGGGATCAAACCCAGGTCTCCCGAATTGCAGGTGGATTCTTTACCAGCTGAGACACTAAGGAAGCCCTAGAATACGGGGGTGGGTAGCCTATCCCTTCTCCAGGGGATCTTCCTGACCCAGGAATCGAATGGGGTCTCCTGCATTGCTTGCAGATTCTTTACCAACTGAGCTATCAGGGAAGCCTCTTTCTCCCTATAGAATCCTCTGCCTATAGCATTACTCTCATCTGATTTTTTTTGTTGTTGTTGTTCCACAAAAGCACGTGATGGATTTATTTCAAAAGTACATATTTCAGTCTTTAAATGCTGTTAAGAGAAACGAGGCTTGTTGAAATGTAAGTTGGAGGCGGGCATGTGGTAGACAATATCTTATAGGATAGTTTCACATCTCATCTGAAACTTAACTAAACTTTTTATTTTCAAAGACTCTGACCAGAAGAATTAGAGAATGGATAACAGGAGCAAAGGCAGCTTGGGAACCTGCCAGGTGATGCGCTCAAACTAGAATGAGAACGTGCTGAGCTCCCACTCAATGCCAGGCTAATACATTAGGTATGAGATAGATGTTACCTCATTATCTCAGACCTTACAACATCCCTAGAGGGAGACATTCAGTGAAGCTTCGAGGAAACTGGCCCAAGGTCACTGAATTAGTAAATAGCAGTGCTGGAACCAGGCCGCTCCCCAGTCCTCCCACCGCACTTCCTTCCTGTCGAGTTGACATACATGGACACTCACCCAGATCCCAGCACAGCACAGAAGTGTGTGTGCGTGGGCATGCATGTGCAGAGTTCTCATGTCCTCTTTCTCCCCTACTAAGTGGACCAGAGCTCCCCTGACTTCAAGGAGACAGTTGGAGGCCTTGGGTTTGTCATAGTCACAGCCACAGACTGTCTTTCAACTGTGAAGGACACTGGTCAAATGTGAAGCCAAACTGGTCTCGTTTGGCTTGTAAGAATTCCTCTGTTTGTGCCTTATTCATTCCTGAGTGTGCAGCAGCGTGTTTGTGTGACCACACCAACACTCTCCTGGGTATGTGTGAGTTCTGGAAGCTGTAAGTGTCCCTCCATGGGCCCCTTTGCGTGACATGTGAAGATAAGTCCCTCTCCCCTCCAGTACCCAGAAGTAAGCAGCCAGTCCCATAGATCCTGGCTTTCCAGTGGCTGGATTGTGCCTGACATAGGGATTCAGTAACCAAGAGGACCAAAAAGAGTTACTAACCGTTTTTCCTCCAGGGTCTGAAATACCCCAGAAGTGCAGCAGCAATGACCATCATGGCAAGCAGGCTTGCAAGCAGCCCAGGAACCAGCCAGTTCCTACTAGTGGGGTCAGATAAGACCTGAGGATCTGGGGGGTGAGTAGAGGTGACCATGAGCATTGAGGATGAAATTCACAAATGGACCCCAGACAAGTGGGAAACGCCTGGCCTGAAGAAGCCTGGCCAATGGGAATGAGGGATGGACCAAAGGATGTCAACGTGGATGGGCAATACCATGGCTGACCATGTGGGCCCCCCCCCGCCCGCTCCAACTCCGTGGTATCCCTTCCCTCTCTATGAGCTTCACTCTTTCCCCACCAGGCTCAGTGGAGATGTTCCCAGCAGGGTCGTTGCTCAGTCAGGAGTGCCTGCTCTGGACCCAGCCCTGTGCCGGGCATAGCAGGAGGAACACAGAACAGTGAGGTCCAGGGCTCAGAGCCCAGCTGGGGGACAAGACCTACCATCCACAGAGAGTGTCTTGGGCTCACTTGTCTCTCTGGAAACACGGTTCCTGGACTCGCAGGAGTAGTTCCCAGCATCCTGCTGTGACATCACCTGGAAGAGGCAGGAGGCGGGTCCCCCGTGGGGAGCCACGTGGTTCCGCAGGACGTCCCCATTGAGGTGGAATGAGTACAGGATCGGAGGGGAGCCCCTCTGGGCCTCACAGAGGAGCTCCACCTCGTCCCCCGCAACTAGGCTGGTGGGTCTCAGGGTGAGCAGAGGACGGGACACGGGAGCTGGGGAGCACACAGTTGGGAGGTCAGTGGACTACCCAGGGTCCGCCCTTAGGGACCCCTCCCCACCCAATCAGGGGCCCACTGCCCACAGCCCAGGCGTCTAAGTAGTGTCTCCCCTCCCCACTTACTCCACACCCTGAGCTCCAGCTGAGGGCTCCGTTTCTGGACCCCGCCACCCTCAGGGGACGCCTTGCACCAGTAAAGTCCAGAGTCTCCCTCCTTGGCTGCTGGGATGCGGAGTTCCGGGCGGGGGCTCCTGTTCTGCAGGGTGCGGCCGTCCTTGTGGAAGGAAAAGAGCAGCCGCCGGGCCAGCCTCTGACTGTGCAGCTTCGTCTGGCATCTCAGGGTCACAGGTTTCCCCTCGCAGAGCTCGTGAGAGGGGAGGGCCGTCAGCACGGGAGGCGGGAACCGCACTGGGGAGAGGCAGCCAGGGGCTCAGGATGGGAGTCTGGACAGTGAGGCCTGGGGAGGCTGAGGTCTGAGCTTCGGCCCACTCCGGGCCCCACGGGAAATACCATCACCGTCTCCCAGCACCTCACTGCTCAAGCTCATCCCACCCACAAACCCTGAAACAATGCCCATGCTCCCAAGCCCCTCTGGGATCCCAGAAAGCCAGACCTGGAGGGGCCTTAGCAGTTACCTAGTCCCCAGAGGGGAAGAGTCTGGCTCAGTGACTGGCGAGTGAGCGTCAGGGCATCTTCCACCTCTTTCCCTGACTCCAGACATGTCCCGTGGTGGGGGAGGGTATGTGGACAGCCTCTTGGGCCTCTCGGGGCCCTGCCAACTGACCCAGCAACAGGGGCAGCCAGAGGGAGGGGTGCAGCCCTGAGCCCTGCTGTCCTCTAAGACCAGGCCCCTGAGCAGCACCCTAACCATCCCACCCCCCAAGTGGTGACTCACCTTGGACTTGAACCATGGCAGTCCCTGAATCCCATGAGTCCATGTTTCGGGGATATCTCACCCGCCCAGTGCAGTTATAGTGGCCACTGCTGTTAGCTGTTGCTGTCCCCAGGAAGAGAGGCCGGTTGTTCTTAGAGAAATGGAGGAATTTTCCATCTCTGTAGAATGTCACCTGGGACAGCTCTGCGTTCTTCCTTCCCCGGCATCGCAGAATCAGTATATCCCCCTCAAACACGAGGTATGGCTGGGCTTGGAGGCTCAGCCAGACTGTAAGATGAAGGAACAGGGTCACCCTGGAGCTCTGGGTCCCTCAGTCCATTTTCTCCCTCTTCCCCAGCCTAATCCCACCCCCCACCCCACCCCACTCCTGGGATGAAGGCTCCTGGATGGCACCTTCCCAGTTGTCACTGTCGCCAGCTCGTCATGCCGGACCGGGGCCTGCCCTCTGCTTTCATCCACCCCCTTCCTGCTTCCTCTGCCCGTCTCCTCTTTCCCTCCTCCCCCCTCTCCCTCCTCTTCTCTCCCTGCGCCTTCTCTCTGGCCTGCTTCCCTCCTACCCTTCTTCTCTCCATTCTTTCCCCCCCACATGACCAGGGATGGGACCCTTGCCCTCTGCAGTGGAAGCTCTGTTAGAGTCTTAACCACTGGAACATCGGGGAAGTCCCCCTCCGTGTTTGCTTTTGCAATGCACTCTCCCCTGCCACCTTGGCAAGCTTGAGGCAAGCTGGGTTCCTTCCATGGATTGTTCTTCTTTGTTCCTCCCGATCGGATCCCCATTCTCCTAGTCTGGTTCCTTCTCCCCTGGTGACCCCAGCATAGCTGTTTGTGCAGCGTTCACTTCGGATGGTATGTGCACCCCTATCCCCCAGAGAGGAGCTGAAGGGATGGGTGTTGGACATGCCATGACCTGGGCTCGCTGCCCCCTGCTTCCCTCATTGGGCTTCCCCAGGCCCAGCCTCCATCAGCACTCCCAGCAGCGAGGTTCGTCTCCACCACAGTCACGGTGTGGGATCTGCCCCCTCTGTCCTCATTTCTAAAATGCCTTTTATGCCCTGATGTGAACAAAAGAAGAACTCCTGGGGACCCAGCATCATCTGAAGGGCAATCCCAGACTGGCCTGGCCCCGGGACATCCGTCCTTGGCAAACCAGGTACCGCTGGTCCCAGACAACCTCAGAAGCCTGAGAGTAATGATGCGCAATCAGACAGGGAGCCCGAAAAAGAGCCACAGCACACCCTACCTTTGTCTGGCTCACCTGGACCCCCAGGACTCTTATTCGCACCCAAGAACTAATGATGCTCACAGCGCAGCTGAATTACGGGCCTTGCTTCCTTGGCTGCTCTTTCTAGCACTGCTAAATATTGGTTTGGAATCTTCCTCTCGGGCATCACAGAACATGTCCCTAGAGGTCAAGATTTCACAGGTCAGAGTTTTCACCCACTGACAGAAGGTCCATGGAGATCAGTGGGACAGGATGAGCGGGAGGGCAAAGGTGGCTGAGGGACAAAGAAGGCGGATCCACAGACAGAGATGCCTGCTTCCTGGAACGTTAGCGGGAAGGGAGCAAATCCAGACCTTGATGAACGGGGATGGCAGGAGCTCCAGAGCCACACTGAGAGGAGATTTATAAGGGAGCCGGGTGGAGGCCTAGAGCCCTTCTTCCGGAACTTGAAGTCACCCTGTAACTATCCTCGGCCAGAGACAGTGAAGTCCTGGGTTTCTCCTCTTCCTCGGCATTAGTGAAGACTCCTGAGGATGAGGTCTAGGCGGTGCTGCTCTGAAGGTGTTGCTGGGCTCCCAATGTTATTCAGTCTGCCAGTCATGTCCCACTCTTTGCAACTGCATAGACCTGAGTGTGCCAGGCTTCCCTGTCCTTCACTCTCTCCTGGGGTCTGCTCAAACTCATGTCCAAACTCATTTCTAGCAATACTTAGTGATACTAGAAAGAGCAGCCCAGGAAGCAAGGCCCATCATTCAGCGACACTGTGAGCATCATTAGTTCTCCTGTGAGGCAAAGAGTCTTAGGGATCCAGGTGGACCAGGTGAAGACAGGATGTGCTGGGGCTCTTCTTAGGGCTTCCTAGTCTATTACTCATCATTACTCCCAGGCTTCTGATGCCATCCAACCATCTCATTTTCTGTCGTCCCCTTCTCTTCCTGTTCTCAATCTTTCCCAGCTTCAGGGTCTTTACCAGTGAGTCGGCTCTTTGCATCAGATGGCCAAAGTATTGGAGCTTCAGCTTTAGCATCAGTCCTTTCAATGAATATTCAGGGTTGATTTCCTTGGATTGATCCAACGGCCCTGATTTTACCTATCTATTAAGTTTTGGCCCAGAGACACCCTTGGAGATGAAAGAGACATGGACAAGACTTACCAGTTTTCCCAACACAGGGACCTGCAAGAGAAAAAAAGTGATAGATTAAGTAGCAGAAAGAACTTTCTGACAAGGAAAGGGCCTGTCACCTTATAAATAGATGCTAACATTCATTCAATCAGTCAACCACCCAGCCCCCTAAGCACATAACTATCTAAGCCACCCAACCTCTCACACACCCAGCCACCCAGCTATCTAAGCAAACAGCCACCCAGCCACTCAGCCACTCAACTTTTATGGTGGACCTACTGCCTGGAATTCTTTGCCCAATCTCAGTTCAAATATTACCCCCTTAGACAGGTCTTGCTGGGCTTCCCAGGTGGTGCTCATGGTAAACAACCTGCCTGCCAATGCAGGAGATGCAAGAGACACGGGTTCAATCCCTGGGTTGGGATGATCCCCTAGAAGAGGACATGGCAACTCCAGTACTCTTGCCTGGAGAATCCAATGGACAGAGGAGCCTGGCAGGCTACAGTCCATATGGTCGCAAAGAGTTGGACATGACTGAAGCAACTTAGCACAATTATCAAAATACCCTATTGTGTTACCATCAGAGCACTTATCATCGTTTAAAATTACCTGACGATTAAATTGCCTACTTGTAATCACCTGTCTCCCCAACTCTGTCTAGAACTTAAGCTCCATGAGAGCAGGTCCTCGGCCTGTCTAATTCACTGGCGTATTACCTACACCTAGGGCCCGTGCCTGGACTATGGTCTATGTTCAATAAGCATATACTAAATAGATGCACGAATGCTTCCCCCACTCGTGCAGGGCAGGGAACAAAAAGCAGAAGACACAGGACTAGATTCTTGCACTATTGTGCCTGAGGGGCCTATTTACACGTACAGAAGGACTCAGCAAAGCAGGACTGAATTCCTGTGGCCCATCTGCCCTCAGAGCTCTGGGGAATAGAGTATTTTGGAAGTGATCATACGAAGGAGGTAAGAATAGATTGTGTGGATGTGATCATAGGAAGGAGGTGAGGTTTCCCTGGAGGAGATCATTAAACGACTGTGGGGCATGGACAGGCAGCTTGGATGCATGGGATGCAGGCCAGTGCCTCACACCGTGTCGCACATTGTATGCATTGCACTAATGCTTCTAGACAAATGAATGCTTGAGGAGAGTAAGTGGACAGGAAAGTGTCAGTTGCTTAGTTATATCTGACTTTTTGTGACCCCATGGGCTATATAGCCTGCCAGGCACCACTGTCCATGGGATTCTGCAGGCAAGAATACTGGAGTGGGTAGCCATTTCCTTCTCCAGGGGATCTTCCCAACCCAAGGATCAAATTCAGGTCTCTTGCATTGCAGGCAGATTCTTTATGATTTGAACCACCAGGGAAGTCCAGGTGGCCTGGAAAGAGAGGCCAAACCACAAGATGATGACAGATGCGGTTAGGCAGGGGTGATCAGCCTAAGGGATGAGAGACCCTAAACTGAGGGACGGAGTTGGGTATAAAGCAGTGGAGTATATTCTGGGCTTTGGGGCAAGAGGCAAAAGAATGAATGAGGTAGGGCTGAGTGCAGTCAGTCCAGCCGGGTCCCAGGCATTGACTTGTGCCTTTCTTTGCTGGGTGCTGTGCAGAATTCTGAGAAATGCAACAATGGTCTTGGGAGGGGTGGGTGAAGATCCCCTCAGCAGATCTGACATGTTCATTCACAGGCTATCATGCTTGCTGTCCACATGATTTGGGACATATTCTCTACCTACTCAGCTCAGGTCAGCTCTGCCGCAGGTTCTTAGGGTGTATAAGATTATGAGTCCATCCCTTCATCTTCCCCTGCCTCCAAACTAAGTGCATCTTCTGTGCTCTTGGTGTAGTGGGAAGCACATAGGCTTTGGAACCAAATGACATGGGCTGATTTCATAAGTCCATCTCTTTCTATGGGAACTTGCACGGGTTGTTTAAAGTTCAAGAGCCTCCATTCCTGGCTCTGTCTGTATAGCGGAAATGACAATGAAACGGAGCAGGACCGTGTGTGTGGTCCTTGCCCCTCCCACTACCAGGTTCTCTGCTTGCCATTTGCCTCTGGAAAACTTTAGTCAGAGAATAAGTTTAATCAGAGAAGTGAGAAACGCTGAAACAAAGGAAAACAGTTTCAAAGGGGACCAAATAATAATAATGTAGTCATTAAGCATAGTCAAGGGCCTTTAGTTCTGTCTCAAGGGCTAGATAATATTCTGAGCCATATCCTGTGAGCTGTCTTATAGATATGAAACCCCAGGTGGAGAAATTAACTGCATGATGACCAGCCTGTGCCCAGGACATGAGCTGCCACAATGTCAAGAACTGACCGCAAAGAAGTGGGAACAAATGGACCCCAAAACTGAAGATTCACTGGATCTAAAACAACCAAGATGATGCCAGTCAGACCACTGATGACCAATTTGAAGATGACTGTCAGAGATGACTGTGCTGTTTCTGTATGTAGCCCCCACGCCCGACTCTGTCTATAAAAGCTCTCACCCACTGCTTGTCAGAGGGGTGTCAGCCTTTGGACAGATGTCCGCCACTCTCTCCCACAGTTGCTGGCACCTGAAATAAAGCACTTTCCTTTCCACCAACCTGGCCTGCTTATTGGCTTTTGAGTGGCAAGCAGCCAGACCCCCCCCATGCATACCTTTCAGTAACAATAAGTCATTTCTCCCTTACAGAGCAGTTGCATAGATTATACCGACCCCCTGCCTGGGGAGGTGGTTTCTGTGTTAGCTGAAAGCAAAGAGAAGGCCTGACCTCAGAGTGACTAAGACCTCACTGGGTAGTGATGCCTCCCCTTCTTTTCCCTTCCCCACCGGAAACAGTTTTGCAGCTACAAAGTGATGAACAAACAAGCCTGAGGTGACCGATGCCTATAACAAGAGGGCAGGCTCCAGTGAGCATAGATGCTTCAGATGAGCTTGTGCCCCAGATCCCAACGGCTTGCTCTCCAGGGCATTACAAGGCCTTGGGGTTGCGGTTGCAGAACCGCTGTGTATAATCAAAGTGGCCACCAACTGGGGACAGAGCAGATGACACCTGCTTACAGCAGTTCCTATGAAGAGAACCCGAGGCTTCGGTCAGGTACAGGCTGACGATGAGGTAACAGTGTGATGTGAAGCCAAGAGCTTCTGTAAAGCTGTGGAGTCCTGCATGGCGGAGGTCACAGCCCCAGTGAACTCTGCACTCATTGGGCCACTTTGGGAGGGATGAGAACGCCCAGCTCCTGACCCACCGACAAAGCTTATCGGACAGAGCAGACCAGGGCAACGAACCAGGCCTAGAAACCATTTTCTACTAGGGGACTTGGCAGATGTTTATCTGAGGAAGATCAGACAGAGCAGGGATAGTCAGTGGCCTTCGAATACCTGATGGGCTAAGCTTAAAAGAAAGGAGAGACTCGCTACTTCATAGGGGGCCTTCCTGACCCAGGGATCAAACCGGCCGTCTCACATCTCCTGCATTGGCAGGCAGGGTCTTTACCACTAGCAACACCTGGGAAGCCCTCATAGGGCAGAAGTGGAATTAGTTAGATCAGAGAGGCAGGTTTCAGCTCCACAAGAGGAACTACATCACAGTAAATCTCTACCACGTTGCAACATGCTACCCTGCCAAGGGGTGGCATCCACGCACTTGGAGGGCTGTGTGTCCCGGATGCTGCGTGCGTATGGGGGGTGGGTTCCAGTACGAGGACTGAAGCTGGCTGACGCACAGCTCAGAGGAAGAGCAAGCTTCATTGCCTAAATTTTAAATACACCTTAGTGTGTGTTAATCACTCAGTTGTGTCCGACTCTTTGCAATCCCATGGACTGGGGCTTGCCAGGCTCCTCTGTCCATAGAATTCTCCAGGCAAGAATACTGAAGTGGGTTGCCATTTCCTTCTCGCAGGGATCTTCCTGACCCAGGGATTGAATTCAGGTCTTCTGCATTGCAGACATTCTTTACCATCTGGGCCATAAGGGAAGCCCAAAGACATCTTTAGCATACAGCCATGTACCAGCGTGTTTAGTGACAGGGCTTCTAGCCTCTAGAATCTGTGATAGCCAACACTAACAACAGGTGCCATTTGTTGTGTGACCATGTCCTGCCAGGCACTTTAAATGAATATAATTTCTAGTTTTACCTGATTAAATTCCAACTACATCTAGGCTTGAGGTAGTGAGACAGAACAGAGAAAGCACAGGGCTTGACAAAATGGGTTGGGTTTGCATCTCTGTTTTGCTCATTAGCAGGGTAATTCTGGGCAAGTTTCTTAACATTTTTGAACCTCAGTTTCCCCAACTGCTTCATAGGGATAAAAATTAAGCCTTCCCCTGTAACGACTCTGAGGGTTATATGAGATAATGCATGTACTGTACATTCAGTGTTTTTTTTTCTCCTCTGTCTCTCTGGCCACATCTGAGAGGAAATAACGCTTGAGAGGAAATAGCAGCTTTACCCTTACGGTAACTTCGCTGTGACACTTTCAGCCAGGGGGTCCGAATCGCAGGCTGGCTTTCTGGGGTCCTGAGCATCCTGAGATGTGACTCAGTCCTGCCTGGGTTTCCCATATGCCATCGAATTAGTCAGCCAGTCACTGACTGTCCACCTCTCCTCCTTTGCTTTCCCCCATCCAGATCCTGGGCTACACGCCGGGAAGCTCTTAGATTTTTATCTAGTCAAGTCCAAGGACTCTATTCCTTTCACAAGGAAGGGATGTGCCCTTAAGAATCTCCCATCTGGAGTGTATCCAGGCATGAGGCCATCCTGTCCCTGCCCTAATGTGAGCACTGATCCTCTCACTTGTCCAAATGACCATTCATAGAACACACAGGGCAACATGGTGATGTTGGGGAAGGACGAGCCCTGAGTGGAACAAGTATTTTCTTCTCAGAAGCTAAATTCCCACAAACTCAACCCAGGAAGGGGGTGCTTTTAGGAATGCTGTTGCTTTTCAGGGCTTCCCTGATGGCTCAGACAGTAAAGAATCTGCCTGCCATGCAGATTCTGGATTTAATCCCCGGGTGAGGAAGATCCCCTGAAGAAGGAAGTAGTTATTGACTCTAGTATTCTTGCCTGGAGAATTTCATGGACAGAGGAGCCTAGTGGGCTACAGTCCACTGGGTTGCAGAGTCAGACATGACTGACTGACTAACACATTTTGCTTTTCTGGTTCAATAAAAACAAACATCTGGGACCAAGCTTAAAACAAAAAGCAAGTCAACTCAGAAACTGTGAAGCGAAGTGATCTACGTGCCCAGACTCATTCCTTCTGAGTGTAGCATCTGACAATGCCTGAGACTGAGCTGAATCTAGGGGAGCCGAGTAACCCACCCCCACTCCAATCCTCTGTCTGGAGACCAGTCCCTTCTGGCATCAAGGAGAGCGCTGTGGATTCAGAAGAATGGATTTGAACCTTCATATAGGTCCCCATGGGCTTCCCAGGTGGCTCAGTGGTAAAGAATCTTCCTGCCAGTGCAGGGATTCAGGAGATGCAGGTTCGACCCCTGGGTCAGGATGATCACCTGGAGAAGGAAATGGCAACCCACTCCAGTATCGTTGCCTTGGAAATCCCATGGACAGAGGAGCCTGGTGGGCTACAGTGCATGGGGTTGCAAAGAGTTGGACAGGACTGAGCGACTCAACCACAGCAACGATAATGATAACCTGGGTCCCCATGGGCCAGTCAGCCCCAAATCAGAACCTCCCCCTGACAGAGAGAGGAAGTAGGCGGAATAGGAATGGTCATTTTGAAGAGGGCTTTGGACACTCAGGGCATAAACCTCTTGACTAGGGAAGAAGCCCAGTCATTATTGACTGGTTCTAAGAAAAGGCTGAGGCTTCTTAAAAATACATCTCCTTGTAAAACCCCACGTTTAGCTCCGCTTGCTGAGCAAAATGTGTGGAACTGCCTTCTGTCCACTTCCCCGATCCTTCCTCCGCACCCCAGCAGCCTCCTTTCCTTCTTTGATTTTATTTTCCTTTCGAGATAGACCTGATGGATATTTTAACTTGATTTTATAGGGTGAAAAATGTCATTGGAATTCAGCATGTGATTTTTTTTTTGGCTCTCTAAATTAGCTTTGACACATCAAATGGTTGCCCTTCCAAGGACCCAGGAAAATGGGGTAGGAAACCCTGGGGCTCCCCAGATGGCCTCATCCCCATCAGTCTCATCCCCATCACTCTCAAGCATACCCATGTGCACACACTGGTCTCAAGCTCTAGCCATAAACCCACTTGAACTAGGGAAGGTGAAATAAGGAACTTTGCATCTGAGGAACAACACAGTCTTTGGTGCCCAGGAGAGGCCACTGGCATTGGTGACTTACCGAAGAGCAGAGCAACTGTCCAGAGCAGCATGGGGCCCAGCCTGGCGTGGAAGAGGGTACACGGGGCAGCCCGAAGTCAGGCGCGAGGATGGCAGGGCGAGCGTCTAGGTCGCAGGCCCAGGGGTGGGTGGGTGACCCCCTCTGACGTGGGCTGTGTTAGCGCTTGATAATCTAAATACAGGAAGTGGGGAAGAAACTAAAAGCTCATTTTGGTATTTCTTCTTTGCTAGAATGAGCGCAACACAAATGAATTTTCTTGACCATAAAGCATAAGGTAGTCAGATAAGCCACTGGCAAGCACTTTATTGTTTTCTTAATATATATATTTTACTGAAGTGTAGTTGACTTACAATGTTTCAGATGCATAGCAAAGTGACTCAGTTACACATATATTCTTGAAATTATTTTCCATATAATTCCCTGGGCTGTACTGTAAACCTTTGTTACTTGTTGCATATCTATTTTTTAACTAGAAATCTAGCATTCTATTAATACTAAGTCAAACAAGTGGAATCAAAATGTCATTAGTGTATTAGTTAGGCAAAAATTCATGTTTTCTAAAATATATATAATACATATTACTTATATACATATATGTACAGAAAAGCTTTTCTACTACACTTGATAAAGTCTTGAGAAAGAACATAAAAAAAAAAAAAGAATAGATGGAAAATTTGGAAAACAGAAATTGCTGCCAGTGTCCCACCCCTGTGGTGAAACCCTGCTGACCTCCGCCTCCACAGGAGACCCTCCAACACTAGCAGGTATTTTTGGTTCAGTCTCCCGTGTGGTCACTGCTCCTTTCCTCTGGGTCTTGGCACACTCAAAGATTTTGTTTGTGCCTTCCAAGACTGCAGTCTCTGTTTCCCCCAGTCCCGTGGAAGTCCTATAATCAAACTCCTTTGGCTTTCAAGGTCAGATTCCCTGGGGATTCCCAGCCCCTTTGTCAGATCCCCAGGCTGGGAAGCCTGACACAGGCTTCAGAACCTTCACAACAGTGGGAGGACTTCTTTGGTATTATTGTTCTCCAGTTTGTGGGTCACCCACCAGGCTGGTATGGAATTTGATTTTACTGTGGTTGTGCCCCTCCTACCACCTCGCTGAAGCTTCTTCTTTGTCTTTGGACGTGGGGTATCTTTTTTTGGTGGGTCCCAGCATCCCCCTGTCCATGGTTGTTCAACAGCTAGTTGTGATTTTGGTGCTGTTGCAGGAGGAGATGAGTGCACGCCCTTCTACTTGCAAGCACTTTTGAACACTCTCTTGGTGGTTTGAAAAGGCTCATGCTAGGAACTAGGGTGGGACATGGCTAAGGAAAGACGCAGAGACTGCAGAATTTGCCTGCCCTCAGCATCACTTAGTCTGGAAGGCAGCACAGCGATGGGAACACTAAAATCCTCCACACTGCCCCACCTCTACTCCGAGTGACCTCTAGTTCTCCGAGGTGCCCTCTTCTTCAAGCAGAAATGTGTTTGGCCTCTGCAATAAGATAGAGAAGTGGGATCCTGAAGATATTCCACAGGGCCATCAGCTCAGCAGAGAATCAGGGATCAATGTGGCTGGGGTAGAATGGGGATGGAGGTTCTGAACCTGAGGCTTTAAGATGGTCAGGTAATTATTTTGAGAAGAACTGTTCATTAAAAGACACCATTAAAAGAGTGAACCGGCAAGCCACAGAGTGGCAAGATATTTTAAATAAATATGACTGACAAAGGACTGGTATCCAGAATGCAAGGATTTCTACAATTCAATATGAAAAAGGCAGACCGCCCTCTAGAAAAATGGACAATATTTTGGATAGTTACTTTACAAAAGCAGATATCCAAGCATTCAATAAACACAGGATAAGGAACTTGACTTCATAAATCACCGTGGAAATGCAAACCTAAACTGCAATGAGATACCACTACATCCCCCATAAGAACGGTAAAAACTATAGACAACCAAGTGCTGGTGAGGATGTGAAGTAACTAGAACCCATGTACACCTCCAGAGGGAATATAAATTGGTACAGCCACTTTGGAAAACTATGTGGCAGAATCTAATAAAACCAGACATACGGATCCTGACGGCCCAGTGTTTTCACTCCGAGGTATTTACACACATGTGGGCATC
The DNA here is from genome assembly GCF_033118175.1 of Dama dama. Lineage (NCBI taxonomy): Eukaryota > Metazoa > Chordata > Mammalia > Artiodactyla > Cervidae > Dama > Dama dama. Next base: position 11,525,030 of record NC_083700.1, read on the forward strand.
ACAAGACAGGCGCAAAAATGTTCATAGCAGCATCACTTGTAACAGATGAAAACTGGAAACCACTGGTCTCTCAACACAAAAGAAGGCCATCCCCTACCCCCATGTCCTCTGAGAACTGAACACGTGGATTTAAGGTGAAGCACGGAGAGCTGGGTAAAATGCCAGGAAACATTTTCTGACAGTGAGTTGTTCCTGGAAGACTTTAGGTGAGAATTTTCATACAGTCTGAAAAGAATTTGCTGTGCTTACTGCTGAAGGAGCTTCCCAGGTGGCGCTCAGTGGTATAAAACCTGCTTGTGTAATAATGCAAAGTAATGCAGGAAATGTAAGAGATTTGGGTTTGATCCCTGGGTTGGGAAGATTTCCTGGAGGAGGGCATGGCAAACCACTCCAGTATTCTTGCCTGGGAGAATCCCATGGACAGAGGAACCTGGCAGGCTACAGTCCATAGGGTCACAAAGAGTTGGACATGACTGAAGCGACTTAGTACATACGCACTGCTGAAGGTGGGAACAGAAAGGGTGAACTTTCTGTTTTCTGCCCAAATTCTCTGATTCAGTGGAAATGGGCAACTGATCTGGCACTGCCAGGAAGTTCTTCTGAGTCTCGGTTGATTGGGAGTTAAAAGGAGTGAGGAAGTAAAGTAGGAATTGAATATCTTGTTGGCTCAGCTCAAGATGTTAACATTTATGCATTTTCCTCTCTTCACTCTCTTTCCAAAAGATCTTCCGACTTGAGTCATCTTTAACTTTGTTCGGCTGCAGGTCTAGAGGGTAATGTGACACCTCTGCAGGGCTGCAGCTAAGGTAGGAGACGGGGCAACCACAAATGGTCTAGCTTGCAAGCACTGAAGGTGCTTTGCAGGCAGAACCCATGAAGCCTCGGCCCCTGACTTCTTCTACCTTCACTGGGTTTGGGGGCCTGACTGTGTGAAGCCTCCCCCACTTCTCACCCTACCCTTGCAGAGTGAGGTTTTGTTGCACCTTCAAAGGTGTTAGTGACATTGGCTCTCTGAGCTTAACTGGCTGCACACTGCTTCTTGGGGGTGAAGATCACCAGAGGCAAGTAGGGCTGCTTCTAGGTTAGGAGTCTTCCAGGGCCCAGACTGAATGGAATCAAGATTGGGACGGGTTGGTGGGGATCAATACCCATAATACTCTAAGGGAAATGAGGGGCTAAGAGGAGGTGGGAGGATAACAGAGAGGGGATTCTCAGCCAGCAAGGGCTTGAAGCCCAGGGGTCCTCATTCCTCAGGGTCAGCTCACAGGGGAACCGTGGTGATGGACAATGGCTTCTGGGGAATGGGAAGATTCAGTCCCACTCCTAGGAGGTAAGAGAGGAGAGTGGGGTAGGCAACTGGGGTTAGGGAGAAGCTCTTGGCATGTAGATGCCATGGTGGGCCCCAGAGCCACCCACCCGGGCTTAAATCCTTGCTCTGGATACTAATCTGCTGAGAGCTTGGTGAAGTTTTTAACCCTTCTGCACTGCAGAGTCCTTAACGCTAAAGTGGAATAAATGATTACACCTGCATCATAGGGGTGTTAGGAAGGTTAAATGAGATAACACTGTGAGAAATGCTTAGACAATGCTTCTAACAGCCCTCTCTTGCAATGGTGGTGATGTTCTCTGGGCTGTTCAGTTCAGCTGTTACCAGCTACATGTAGCTACTTGTGGTTGGCTAGTGAGACAGGAACTGAAATTTTCATTGTTTTAAACTTCTGTTGTTCTGTTGCTAAGTCTGTCTGACTTTATGCAATGTTCTGGACTGCAGCACGCCAGGCTTCCCTGTCCTTCACTAACTCCCAGAGTTTGCTGGAACTCATGCTCATTGAGTCGCTGATGCCATCCAACCATCTCATCCTCTGTGGCCCCTTTCCCCTCCTGCGTTCAATCTTTCCCAGCATCAGGATCTTTTCCAATGAATTGGCATTTTGCATTAGGTAATCAAAGTATTGGAGCTTCAGCTTCAGCATCAGTCCTTCCAGTGGATATTCAGGGTTGATTTCCTTTCAGATAGACTGGTTTGATCTCCTTGTCTGTTCAGGGACTCTCAAGAGTCTTCTCCAGTACCACAATAAAAATTAAATAGCTAAATGTGGCTAGTGGCTGCCTTGTTGAATATTGCAGGCTTAGAATAACGCCTGGCAAGTGGTAAGAGCTTGATGATTAGCTGCTGTTGCAAGGAAGAGTAAAAGCCGTGGGCCACCAGAGTCTTCCTCTCAACCTTAGCTTGTACTGGTAAATCCCAGAGAGGTGAAGTAATTTGTGCAAAGGTACTCAGCCATGAAGCCCATTGGGACTGGAGTCACATCCCTAGCTGGGACTGGAGGCCCAAGGAAAGATGACATTTCAGAGTTAGTTTAGAAAGAGGGCAGGAGCTGTAAAGACCAGGAGTCCAGTGAAGATGGAGCTAGACTGGGAATGAGACTCTGGGCTTGGCCTGCAGGGGGCAGACAACACTGAGGCATCTGATCACCACCCTCTTTCCCTTTCCTCCTAGAGACCTGGAGAATGAGCCTGGACGGGTCAATGGGAAACTTTGTATCAGGCCTGCAGCGACCCCTTGTGGTTACATAGACAACTGCCTTAACGAGAGCATCTTTATTAATATCAAAAGATCATTCTCTATTTATCCACCCATCCAGGAAGCTTTATTTTTTATTTTTTAGGTCTTGCTCAATGCCCTGTCCACCCCTGCCTTCAGGAGCTCAGGAGGAGACAGGCATATATTCAATATAGTCTTTGTGTTTTTTGAAGCATTTTTTCATGCCTCCATTATCTTAGTTCATCAATTTGTTTTATTGTCTTTTTCTAATTCCAGTTTTTGATCTCCCTAAAGCCAAGAGCCAAGTCTAATTTATCTTTGTGTCTCCAGGCCTAGCATAGTAAGAGCTTCATAATACTGCAAAGTATAATTTTTAGAAGTTCTGGAGTCAAAGAGTTGGGTTCTAATTCTGGTTCTGCTGCTTACTAAGTGGAAGATGGGGGTGGGAGGGGTGGCTTAATCTCAGATTTTAAATCTCTAACAAGGTGATAATGATATTGATTTCTAATACTGTGGAGAGGATTATGCTTTGGCTCACACAATATCTTGTACACACATCTTTCCACCTGAAATTGGGGTCTACACTTATATTTCCGATTCCTGGGTCAGGATGATCCCCTGGAGAAGGAAATAGCAACCCATTCCAGTATTCTTGCCTGGGAAATCCCATGAACAGAGCAGCCTGGCAGGCTATAGTCCACGGGGTCGCACAGAGTCGGACACGACTGAGTGACTAACACTTGTACTTCACTTCATGGAAGCTCTTTCCTGACCAGGCTTTGGGGCATGCACATGTCTCAGCTTCAGGGTCCATACATGTCTCAGCATTTCGCACACCTACCTGACATTGTAATCACCTCTTGTATGCATTCCCTGCAAAGGACTGCAAGCCCTCAGAGGTTCCCGGCCACATTTGTCTTACTTCTGGGCTGTGCTTTCAGTGCCTGGCTCGACAAATCTGTGTGGGGTGGAGGCTGAGATACAGCAGAGGCCCCCTCCTGTGGGTCTTACTCACACCCAGTAGCACCCAGCAGGAGGCTGCTGAATTGTCACCCTATTTGACCCTCTTCAGGTCCTCTCAGCCCACCCCTCAATTCTCTTACTCTTAAATAAGTGGGTCTTAGGGTAAGATGTTCCCACCTTGCGTGTTTTTATTTGCTTGTTTTTGGCTCCGTTGTTGAGGGTTTTGTTTTGTTCGTTTTGGCCACACCACACGGTATGTAGTATCTTGGTTCTCCCAACCAGGGATCAAACCTGCCCCCTGCAGTGGAAATGCAGAGTCTTAACCATTCCCTGATAGCTCAGTTGATAAAGAATCCACTTGCAATGCAGGAGACCCCAGTTCTATTCCTGGGTGGGGAAGAGCCCCTGGAGAAGGGAAAGGCTACCTACTCCAGTGTTCTGGCCTGGAGAATTCCACGGACTGTACAGTCCATGGGGTCGCAAAGAGTTGGACACAACAGAGTGACTTGCGCTTTCTTACTTTCTCAACCACTAGACTGCCAGGGAAGTCTGAGATTTCCCTACCTAATGTGCTTGGTTGTCTCTGACTTAGCCTAGTATCCGAATAATTCAGCACCTCTATTCCTTCCTTTCTGGCAATGAGAGATTATCAGTTTCTTTGAAGGGGGAGGGGTCCTATTTAATCTATGTTTCTTTGAATCACAACTCCACCCCACCTCAGTTTCCTTACTTTTGATAGTATACATACTCATTACATTCTTCCTTGCATTTTTTCCCCCCTAAGTAATATATTAACGTTTTTCTCAGTTGTGCTTCAGATAGGGCAGCCTAGAAGCTTGTGGTCACCAAAAGCAGCCTTAGAAATTAGGGAATGGTTTCATAGAAGTGACTGGAAATGGATGGAGACACAATCTTCTCTGGAGACTGAGGAAGAAAAGCATATGTAATTAAAGCAATAAATTCGATTTTTTGAGGTTTTTTGTTTACCATTGTCAAACATAATCTATTTCATGCATTTCTACAGAGTGCATAAAATAGGTCAGATTTCATTTTCTTCACTTTGCTTATTTTCTCCTGTTCCCTGCATAATGGGAAGACGGGAGATGTGTGTATTTAGAGAAGGTGGTAGGGGCTTGGGTGCACTGGACCCTGGAGTTGGACGTCTGTGAGCAAATAAAAATGAAAAAGTGGCAACGAGGTATCTGGGAAGGAGCATGGCGTTTGAGTCACACAGACCAGAGCTCCAGTCCCGGCTCAGCTGCATCCACCGTGCGCCTCGGGTCTCACTCCTTCCTCGCCTGCTGCATTCAGCCCTCCATTCCTCCCTCCACCAGTTTCTCTCTCCACTGGGTTCCTTTCGTCTGCACGTGGTCGTGCACCAGCCCCATCTCAAACCAGCAAACCTCGCCCTCTGCCTTCCTCACCCCTTTCGGCTTCCACCCAGGCGTCTCCTCCCTTTGCTGCCGAGTTTCTCAGAGGAGTCGCCCACACGCCCGGTCTCCTCGGCTGCAATCCCTCCCCAGGTCTCGCCCTTGGATGATCTGACTTCAGCCCCCACCATCCCGCTGACCCGCTTTCGTCACTCACGGTGGCTCCTCTGTGTCCAGCCCCAAAGATCTGCCCCCTGATCGCCTGGCTCCTCAGCAGCGTTTCCAGCAGTTGGGCTGCTTCCCTCCTGCAACGCTTCTCCTTGACATCCATCACACCCCCTCGTCTGATCGTCTCCTACTTCTCTGGCTACTCCTTCTTAGTCTGTTTACTGGACCCTTCTCTTCTCCCTGACACTGAATGTAGGGGTCCTCAGAGCTCAGTCCTGGGATCCCCCCCCCCTTCCCATCTCTTCTCTGTTTACGCTGTTTCCCTGGTCCCACAGCATTAAATAGTGTAAGGCAACCCCAAATTTATATATCCTGACCTGACCTGACCTCTCTGGTGGACTCTGACCCCAAATATACAACTGTAGTTTCTCCTCCTCCACTGGGGTGGTTCACAAATATTTCAAACTTTGCATATCCAAAAGAAAACCCTTTGTGTCTCTTCTTGCTGGAAACAAATTACCCTTCCACTGTTCCCATCCTCCTCCCCATGTTTTCTCATCTCAGTAAGCATCACCACTCAGAAACTTCACAGCCATTTCTTACCACTAATCTATTATCCAGTTCTATAGGTTCCTCTCCAAATTATGTCTCAAATCCACCTCATTCTCCCCATCTTTACTGCTACCTATAATGGAATTCCTGATATCTTTTGCCTCCATCACTGGAAAAGCCTCTTGGTTCTTTTCCGCATCTCTGCTCTTGCCCTCCCATGCATTTCACACAGGAAAGAAAGACCTGACTTAACACGGAATATAAACAAACCCACTGTAAACACTCCCTGACTTAAAACTTCCAATGTCTCTCCATTGCACCAGAATGAAACATACCCCGTTTTGTAAAGCCCAGAAGGGGGAGCCCTGTCTCTCTTTCTAGCTTCATGTGAAGCCAGCTGCTTCTCTTCCTTTGCTGTGGATCATCCTTCAGATCTGTGAAGGACCCCAGAGCCTCTCTCCTCATAACCTTCATCTGCTGCTCCTTTTGCCCCTGAGCCTCTGCCCCCACCCTCACCTCCGCTCCCCCCTCCATAGTGTGTAATGATATAAAATTAAGGAAAGAGTTATAGATAACATAAGAAGCATCTGAGTACTCACCGCCCAGCTCTATTTAATCTAAAATGCTGTCTTATTTGCTTCAGATTTTTGTCTTTCTTAAAGGAATAAAATAGTACGGCATTAGCTGAAGACACCGCACCCCTGGACTCCTTCCTAATTCTAGTTTCTCTTCTTTCCTAGAAGTAACTTCTGAATTTGGTGTTTATCATCCACCCCCAACCCGCCTTTTTTTTTTTTTTTTAACTTTCCTTACATGCGTTTGTATCCATCAACAATACTTAGTTTGCAGGTATTGTGGGAGGATTTTATTGTGGGAAGATTCTGCAACTCACCCAGTTCTTCAGCATGGTTTCTGAGAGGGATCCATACTGAAACAGGTGGTTCTGGCTGTCGTTTCTGCGAAGGCATAGTATTTCATTGGATACATATGTCTAACTTGATTTATTCTCCTAATGATCAATTAGGTGCCATTTTCAATTTTTGGCCATTATAAACAAGGCTGCAAAGAACATCTGAACACATCTTCTTGTTCACATACTTGAGCGTTTCTCTAAGGTAAAACCTTAAAATCGGAATTTCTGAGTAATCTCTGCAACTTTACTAGATACCGCCGGATTGCTCTTCAAAGCGGTTGAAGAGTTTCCACTCCCACCGCGGCAGGGACGTTCCGAGCTCATTCTCACTACCGCGCTGCCGAGCTCGCTCAGGCCTCCAGGGGGCGCCGTGCGGCTCCCTGTAACTCGTGGCGGCCGCGCCACAGCTGTTGTGGACTCCGCTTTTCTCGCCGCTATTAATAGTTTGTGGTCCGCTGGGCCAGCAGTCATTGTTGAAGATGGTACCCCAGAGACGCGTTTAGAGCAAGCTCCAGCCTCTGGGTCGCTGGGAGATGTGATCTTAATCCTCCTCTCTTCCAAATCTTTTCTAAAATTTGAAAGCAGTACAGAACAAAAACTTGTCCGTCTTGAACTAAAACCAAAGAAGAACCTAGGTTCCTAAAAGAAACATCTGTATGCTTAATATCCAAAATACACAGCGCTAACATTTTAGCCTATATGTTTGCTTCAGATGTTTTCTTTTGAAGAAACAAAACATTCCAGTTACACTTGGAATTCTCCTATTCTTTCACCTCCCTACCTTCCGGAGGCAGTTAAGATTCTTCGTTTGGCGGGTATCCAAACCATAAATTTGCATAACATATGTACGTATCCATAAACAATGTATAGTATTATTTATTTTTTACATACACAAGTGGTATTCTGTACCTAATACTCCTGCAGTTTTATTTCCTATGCACACATTGTTTCTCAGATAAATCTATGCTGATTCCTGTATATCTAGCTCATTTGGTGTTTATCTAGTCTCCTAACAATGTATTTTTTATATTGTTTTCAGCTTTTGCGTGTTTAAACAATGCTGCGTGCACACTTCAGGAGGGTGAAGATGTTTGTGTTTTGTTCATGCTTTCTTTGAGCCCCTACAAGTGTGCCTGGCACATGGAAAGTACTCAATAAATTTGTACAGAGTTAATGAATAAATGAATAGCCTCAAACATGTTTCTAGGTGACCCACATGCAGACTTTGCCTCGAATATACATATAAAAGTGAAGAGGCTGGATTTTCAGGTGAACTCAGCATGTTACTCTCCAAGGTTTATTATTCTCTGGGTTTCCAGCTGGCGAGTGCCTGCCAGGACAGCCCTGGGACCCAGGGTGGTCTGGCGTTTGTAGCAGCCTCCACGCGTCTGAGGATCCTGCATGTTTCTGTGGCGGGAGCTGTCTTTGGTGTCCTTGGCACTGCCACTCCTTGGCACAGAGCATGCCCTTTATTTACAGGAGAATATGCCATCTGGTCTGTTTGGCTCCTCTGTATTGGACAGATTGACCACTATTGGGAGAAAAGAAGACAAGTTCAAAGTTAAGCTGATGGGTGTAACAGGAGAGAGGGCTGGGGAGCAGGGTGCAAATGAGGTGGGAAGATGAACTCACAGGGTACCCCTTGGCTTTGGGACAGCAGGGAGAGAAATACAGGTGCTGGGCTGAATGCAGCACCAGGGGTCACCTCCCCTGTGGGCCTAATAGCTCAAGATGTGAAATGAGACTCCAGTGGATCCACCAGAGCAGTGGGTGTGCAGGGGCCAGTACCCGCTGCCGTTGGAAAGGCCCACTTTTCTAGCATGTAGGATGACACACACTTGAGATCCTTTCCCATTTGGAAAGCATTAAAAAAGCATGACCTGGAAGCCCAGAGGGTGAGCACTCTGACTTAACAACCCTTTTACTTTCTTTTGCAAAGCATTAAAGTCATTAACTTCCAGCAAGCAGGGGAAAGTTCTTACTTAACTCTTCTCTTCTGAAAAGTCTTAGAAATCAGCCGCTGTGAGACCTTGTCTGTCACTGGCGGTGTGAAATCATAGAGCACCGTACTGCTGCTAAGTCATGGGGCCATTCTGTCACTGTGTAACCTACGAAGAAGCGAACCTAGTGACGTGTCCTTTGCTCAGAAGCCGTGGTGACTTCATACTGTGGACCAGGTATGATCCTATCCCTTTGGTGGGAGGTTCTGCTGCCCTTTTACTGTCTTAGTCTAACCATGTGTTTCCTGCTACTGGAGGAGGTTTTGCCTCATCTATGCCAAGTGACCCTACATCTTTCCCTGTCCCTCACTGTCACCCATTCATCTTGTCCATCTCTCTCTAAGCCCCCGTGTATGGACTCATTACCTGATACATAACATTTGAATTTTTAATAACATCCAACATTTGTATATCCCTCTATGCTATCTGACCACACCCTCCACATCGCACTGAAGGTTCAACTGGGTGAGTTTTACCAGACACACTCCTCTTATCTCTTTAATCATAAGTGTTTATACATTGCATCTTTTCTAATTACAGGTAATCATCTTTGCAGGCACACTTAGGGGTGTACATGTCATGTATCCCCCAGTAGATTATACATTCCCCTAAATTTATTATATTCTTCCCATTCCTGCATCTGTGTGCAGATACCCAGGCGGGTGGGGGCATGTCAATTAACCACTCACCACATGCTTATTGAGCCACCCAGGTGGCAGGCATTATGCTGAATGGTACGGGGTTTGGGCAGGGTCCTGAGACTCTTGTAGGAAAGAGAGAAATCAAACAACTGAGTGAATCATTATAGGTAAGCAAAGGGCCACAAAGTAGAACAGATGCTCTGGGGATGTGTGTGAGTGTATGTGGGGGTGGTTGGATGCCACTTCCCAGAAAATGAAGTTACACTGAGGCCCACAGTGGGGGTACAAGTTGGGAGCTAGGCAGAGCTGGGGAACGAATCATCTCAGGCAAAGGCAATAGCATGTGCCCAGACTGTCACGCAGAGAGCATAAAGCATCTGGTAACTTGCAGAAAAAGGTTAATTCAGCTGGCGTGGGTTGGCCCAACCTCATACATTCCAAAGGTCTTCAGGACTGCCTCTGCATCAGCTCCTATAAAATGACCTCTGAACTCCTGGAATATCCTGCCTGAAAAAGAGTACCTCTGTACAGCTGAGGCCGTGAGCTGGGCCAGAGAGTCTATGCTAAGAAAGTGACAGGGGGAGTGCCCATGTTTGTGCCTGAGGATTCTGGGGCCTCCGTGTCAATTTGAGCAGCTAAAGTCAGTTATGCAAATGTTGCCTATATGATACACAAATGACCCCCAACAGAAACCCTGGATGCCATGGCCCGGTGAAGCACCCTGGTTGGCAGTATTTCTTCTGTGCTGTCACACACTGCCACTGGGAAGGCCGCTCTCCACTCAGCGGGCATCGCCGGGGCCCTGGCCTGGTTTCTCCTGGACTCTGTCCCACGTGCCTGTGTGCTTTGCAGGCTGTGATTTGTGTCCTTTCACTGAAGTAAACCATAGCGGATCGGATGACAGCTTTCCTGTGAGTCCCTCTAGCAAATCATCAAAAACAGTGGTCTCGCGTGTGCGCATGCTACGTCGCTTCAGTTGTGTCCTTGTGACCCCAGGGACTGTAGCCTGCCAGGCTCCTCTGTTGATGGCATTCTCCAGGCAAGAATACTGAAGTGGGTTACCATGCCCTCCTCCAGGGGATCTTCCAACCCAGGGATCAAACCAGAGTCTCTTATGTCTCCTGCCTTGGCAGGTGGGTTCTTCACACCAAGGAAGCCCGAGAGTAGTCTTAGGAACCCCCCAAAATACAGATAGAACAGAGAGAACAAGGGTTATGGGGGAGGGGAATGATAGAGGTGAGGAAGGAGATGGAGAAAGGGGACTGGATTTTTCAGAGCCTTCTAGGTCAAGCTCAAGGTCAAGAATGACACAGTTCTGCCTGTGGGATTGATTCCAGTGCGGTTGCTTTATTTCTGTTCCATGGCCCTAGGTTGCATCCAGCCCTAGATATCACCAAATGTACCTACAGAAAACATGTCAATCAGTGAATTTGCTTGGGGTGGGGTCGGGGGGCCCCAAGGGCACATAAAACCTATTGGAGACAAGCAGTGTCACCTGTCCAGACGGCTGCACCCATTATTTCTCATATGGCCCACCTTGGGTTTGAAGCAGAGTCACTGCTCAGTATACACTGGTAAAGAAGAAACAGTGGTGTGTTTACTATAAAAGCTTGTGGGGGGTGGGAATCCCAGAACTGTTTTCTGTACTGAATCCCACATAATGAGAACTCAGAGGTGACATCACCAATCTGTTTCATGATCACATATCCATGGTGACAGAATAAGCAAAGGGGAAAAATAGGGTGAGGGAGTGGTTGAAGCGATTTAAGCAATTTGTTGGCACAAAGGACTCAGTTATCAAGGTTGCAAGTAAGTCATCAACTTCAGGCGTGGACATGCACCAAAGTGTTTCTTAAATTTCTGCTTGCTTGGACAAGCATGCTGCCTTCTCAAGAGTATGCCTGGAATCCGTAATAGCCAGAGAAAAATGTTAAAGTAATGGAAGAAGTGCTTATGTAACGCATTTCTAAATCAACGAGGGACTATATTTTTGATGGTGCAGGAGGCTTGAGGCAGAAGCCTGTTAGAGGTGATGACTGCGCTGGCGGCCCAACACTCCCAAGTCAGAACCATGCTGCTGAGGCCTGGGGCAGCAATGGGGGTTGGGGGGCCCATTTGCCCTCAGAGCCCCATCGATGGCCCTGTGAGCCAAGTGCCTCAGTTCTGGGGAACCAGGATGCTGTTATGTAATTTGTAATTATAGAAAAGTCTCTTCTTTCTGTTCCTGACAGGGAAGGCAGTTCATATTAGACTAACCCGAGTTTGAACCTTGTTCTAGCTACGTGACTTCGGGTGTGTTACTCAAACTCCTGGGCCTCAACTTACTCATCTGTGCACTGGTCATTATAAGAAAACCCTGTTCATAGGGTTGTTTTGAAGACTGGATGAGATAAAGCCTATAAAGCAATTTTCACAGCTGGCTTGCATCAAGGGCTCAAATAACGACACAACCAGAAAGGATGTTAAGGTGTTTAATAAATCTTCAGACATAAGAAGACATTTTCGAGGGCTCGACGCCAGTCACATATGCCTCAAGATTGTCATGATGGGTGAGGACATCCGATGCTCTGAGTTAGACAACAGTGGATATGACAGAAGTGCCCTAAGGAATCAGCTTTACTATTTTGGCTTTTGATGCTTGGGCTGCATTTTAAACAGCAGCCTGTAACTCAGGTGCTGTTGGCTTCAGTGTCAGATACGAGGTTGTTGTTTGGCTTCCTAAGAGGATGAAGAGTGGGCGTTGGAGGCTGTGCTAAGATGGCCCCCAAGGTCAAGTTCTGATCATGGAGATAGACCCCTGTGTGACTGGAACCAGGGGGAGGTCTTGGCAGGTGTGATGCCTGGTGGAAGGAGCGTGAGTCTGGAGTTACCACTCGGGTTTGATCCCAGCTCCTTTTCTACAAGTGTGCGAAGCTCCTTTAATGCAAGTACGAGGTGCTGGGCAAGTTAGTGGTCTCTAAATCTCAGTTCCTTCATCTGTTCAAAGGGGAAAATACCTGGCTTGCCAAGTGACTATAAGGATAAACTGGTAGCAGTGGAATGAAAGATACCTGCTATGTGGTAGGTGCTTCATAAATGATGATATAAGCAAGCATAGTCACAGCAAAGCGTGAAATGCATTAGTGGTAACTGACACTGTTTTGTGACAAAGCAATCCTGTGAGACCAGATTAGTCTCTTTTTTAGAAAGAATGGCAAGATACAGACAGCAGGTTTGATGTGAAGATTGGCAGCTCATTCTGAGAAACGGCTTATGGTTTGGATCAAATCCCTGCCCTGGGAAAACCTGATCTAGGGGATCATGAGGGGCAGGGGGAGAAGGTGCGCATGAGGACCCGATTTCCTAGCCAGTGATGCGCTGTCCTATGGGATGTTGTGAATGGCTGTAAGGGTGATGATGAAGCACAGCTCCAAGGGAAGAGAGGGTAGCTGCTGTAAGTACACAGGGTGGAAGCCTGTCTCTGCGGTGGGAGGTCATGGCACTTGCAGCCCAGAGAGCTAGCAGGCTGCAGTCCAGGTGTGCTCAGGTGAAGTAGAGGTGGGAGAACCAGGCTGGGGAGGAAAGGTCTCAGAGAAGGGCTCCTTCTGTCCTGACTCCAGCTGCTTCTGCATCAGAACTGTTTCCTGGGAGAGGACCCCAAGAGGCGAAGAGGAGCCCAAGAGGCGAAGAGGAGCCCAAGTGATACGGGGGTAAGTTTTCCACACAGAAAAGCCTCCATTCAGCAGGGAACTCAGATCAGCTGCCACAAAATAAATACGAGTGAAACTTTAAAAACATGAGGGTGGAAGTCGACATTAAAGCTACGCCCACCAGCAACTCATTGAGAATAAAGCCCTCCTGAGTGTAGAAAGTTACTAGTGTCTATCACCCTCTTGGAAACCTAGCCTGGAAGACGGGAGGAACCGGGGACGGGTGCCAAACATTGCTTGAAAAAGTAATGGTGTGTAGTGCTGTCTGATTGGCCCTTTCTCCCTTATCAAGATGTGTGAATCTACAGGAGAAACCCCCATGCATGTCCCCACCTCTGCTCCCATAGGAAGGGAAAGCCTGTTCCTGCTGCTTGTTGGTCTGATGCAGTGGTTCTCAACTGCACCAACTCTGTCCTCCCAGGGGGCATTTGGTAATGTCCGAGGACACTTTTCTGTTGTCACATTTTTTTTTGTGCAGGAGGGGTGGGTGGGGATGCTTCTGGCATCTAATAGGTAAATGTCAGGAAAGGAAAGTGAAGTCGCTAAGTCGTGTCCAACTCTTTGCAACCCCATGGACTGTAGCCTACCAGGCTCCTCCGACCATGGGATTTTCCAGACAAGGGTACTGGAGTGGGGTTGCCATTTCCTTCTCCAGAGGATCTTCTCGACCCAGGGATCGAACCCGGGTCTCCCGCATTGTAGGCAGACGCTTTACCCTCTGAGCCACCAGGGAAGCCAGGGTAAATGTCAGGGGTCTTGCTAATTATCGCACAGAGCACAGCAAAGAGCCGCCCAACCCCAAGTGTCAGCAGTGCTGGAGTTGAGCAAGCCTGGTCTGATGGACACGGAGATTCTGCCGAAGGAGGTGGCTTGTTCCGCTCACCTGCTATCACACTGTGGGGGAGGATGGGGAAGGGTCACGGCTAGCCTGCAGTCCCTCACTGGTGGCCATATACAGAGGGGTGGGGTGGGAATGAGCCCAAAGGGAGACTCGGGCTCACCTCCCAAGGTAGACAGAAGGAGAAGGGCAGAGTTTTTCATCTCAAGTCAACCCTTACTTATTTAAAAGCTGATTTCCTTAAGCACATAATTATATGTTTATTTCCCTGTGGAACTCTTGAAGCAGAGGAGACCTGCTTCAATTATGGGGATGGAGGCTGCACACAGGGCTTTAATGGGGTTAGAAAAATTTTCTCTCCTTTGAAGGAGGCTTGGGAGGAAGGTAAGGACAGATTCTTTTCTTTCAGTGCAGAGGATCTGGGGGGATGGGGTAAGATAGGAACGGAGGGGCAGAGAGAACGAACAGTGATTGTGTGACCTCCACAGGTTGGAACTCCGGAGTGCAGCTTCAAGCCTCCCTGCTTTCCTCCAATCCCAGTAATCGGGGGGAACAGATCCAGGAAGTGGGCTGTTCATACCATTCCTTCCCTACCACCTTCATGTACACACACACACTCAATATACCCCTTTGGAAGAGGCTCTGGTTTGCATCAGGAAACAGAATGGGCCATGCTGCTGGGGGAGGGTAGGGAAGAGGAGACTTTGATGAGAGGAGGGTAAGGGCTTCAGTGCTTCTTGTCATCTATTTCTCACTCCTCTGTTTTGGCCTGAATGCTTGGAATTGTGGGTTCTTCTCTTCGAGAGATGCCCTCACCTGAGTAAGCTGGGTGGGGGCCTAGGGAACAGAATGAAGAAACTGATTACCTAGATTTGACACATAGAGGAAAAGGCGGGGGGTGGGAGGGGAGAGATGGCTAGGGCACTTTACAGCTTCTCTCACTCCTAGATTGGCAAGACTCTGGCAAATATTCCTTTTGTCTAAGAGCTGGATTGATGCTTTTGAACTGTGGTATTGGAGAAGACTCTTGAGAGTTCCTTGGACAGCAAGGAGATCAAACCAGTCCATCCTAAAGGAAATCAGTCCTGAATATTCATTGGAAGGACTGATCCTGAAGCTGAAACTCCAATATTTTGGCCACCTGATGTGAAGAACTGACTCATTAGAAAAGACCCTGATGCTGGGAAAGATTGAAGGCGGGAGAAGGGGATGACAGAGGATGAGATGGTTGGATGGCATCACCAACTTGATGGACATGAATTTGAGTAAGCTCCAGCAGTTGGTGATGGACAGGGAGGCCTGGCGTGCTGCAGTCCATGGGGTCACAAAGAGTCAGACATGACTGAGTGACTGAACTGAACTGGCGAATATTCCTTTTGTCTAAGAGTTGGAGGAGGGCAGAGTTGAGTGGGCAGCAGTGGAAGGAAGGTGCAGTGAGGAGTGGGTGGCCCGGGGCTAGTGGTGGCTAGGCTACAAAGAATGGGCTCTACAGAGGAGCCCTCTCCTCCTCTATGTCACACTGGATGGAATGTGTGTCGTCATAATACCTATTCTCTGTGGTTGGACTCTGTTGAACTCACCTCCTCTAGGAGGCTGTGAATTATGTGTTCTACAGCTGGAGAGTCCCAGCTTCTAACAAAGCCTGGCTCACAGACACTGAGTACACATTTCATGATGAATCCCCACCTGATCTAGCCTGGTCAGCCTGGTCTGCCATCCCAGAAGAGAAGACAGGAACTGGCCAGAGTTAAAGCAGAAAGTGTTCACCTGCCTGGTCTATCCCACTCATCCTCTCTCTCGAAGCCGCAGGTGTGGTGGTGGTGGTGCTGGCAGGGTGGGATTCAATGGGGGAAGTGAAGGTAACATGTCAGAAACATGGCCAAGGTCATAGCCCTGAATGTCTTCATTTAATCATCTAATATCCTCTGCCCAGAGAGGCTGGGTTCTGGCACTCCTCAGCCTCAGATTGTGGGGCAGCAGGATGGGCTGGGGTTCACAGGTGAGCCGAGCAGCCTGAGGCTGGGGAGAGGCGCCCAGACCCAGGGAGCAGAGATGGTGATGCTCGTGGAACACAGCATCCAGGCCTTCTCTGTCTTAAGAGGGCTAAAGGGGTGATGCACTTGGGGCATGTGGGCAGAACTGAAGGGCTGTGTCCACAGGTGCCCTCCTGGCCTGCCAGCACCAGAGACCCTGGGTTGCCAGGGACTGGTTTCCTTTTTACTGACCAGTTCTCCAGAAGACACATCAAATATTTTCAGAGGGCAGATACATAAGAGTTTCAGCATCTTTAAAAGGCTGAAAGTGCCTGCTACAGTCCTGGCTCACACTTCTACTTTCCAGAAGTGTGCCCTTGGAGCTTTCTGAGTCTTGGCCACCTCATCCAAAGAACAGGAATGGTTTCTGCTTTTCCTTTGGGCTGTGCTTAGTCACTCAGTCGTGTCTGACTCTTTGAGACCCCATGGACTGTAGCCCCCCCAGGCTCTTCTGTCCACGGGGATTCTCCAGGCAAGAATCCCGGAGTAGGTTGCCATGCCCTCCCCAGGGGATCTTCCCAAACCAGGTATTGAACCCAGGTCTCCCACATTGCAGGCAGATTCTTTACCAGCTGAGCTACCAGGGAAGCCAGCTTTTTGTTTATTACAGGGCTCCTGAGAGGGATGTGTGGGAGCACTCTGTAAACTGTAAAGTGCTATGCAATGCGAGCTGTTCTTTAAGTTATTTATTCAAGGCAGCAGCAAAGGGCCCCCCCCACATCAGTGCAGCTCCAGCCATTCCTCCTACCAGGACCTGCCTGCAGGGAAGGGCTCCTCAGTCCCTTGAGTCAGCTGAGTACTGGAGAGCTTAGCACTCTTGGTCCACTTCTGCATCTCTGGCCTCATCTAACGCACAGATCAGGGCCGCGGGGGCCTGGCAGAAGGGTATGGAGGCCCCTTATTTCGTTCGCTGGTAGAACTGGAAGACCGCCTTCTCTTGCTCATAGGTCTCGATGGAGCCGGGTCGAAGGCGCCGGATCTCAGCGATGGCATCTCCGGCAGCCAGGCCCCGCTCCTTCACCAGGTAACAGGCCAGCATGGTGCCAGTGCGGCCAAAGCCCAGGGCACAGTGCACGGCCACCGCCTGCGAAGGGGGAGCTGGGTAGGGTAGAGCGCGACACCCTCCCAACACTCTCCCGCCCCTCATTTGTGAAATACTGACAAGTTTTAAAGATGTAGGGCACTGAAGAGTGAAAATATCTGGTTAAGAATTTATTTTATATTGCTTATATGTTGAAAGAATATTTGGGACTTACTGGGTTAAATTATACTATCAAGACGAATTTCTCCTGCTGCTTGTTTACCTTTTTAAAAGAGGCTCCATTACATTTGGACAGAACCTTGCTCTGGAGTCTGCTCAACAGCCCTTGACTTCAACCCCCATCTCTCCCTTTCTTTCCAGAGAAAGTCTGTCCATCCTTTCTCCTTCTCAACTCACGTTAGGTGGTTCTTTGTTGCCTCTCCTCAAACCCAATTCTCCCGCTGGGCCCTCTTTTTACTCCTCTCTCGTACGGCTTTGGCTTTCTGTACTGGTATACTGGTTACAATGGTCTTCTGGCCCCACCGTCTTCCTCCAATCTTTCCCCTGGAACCCAGTGAAGTTAATCCTGGCCCTGACGTCCGCAGCTCCGAGTGTCCCCGCGGACTCCTCCCAAGCCCCTCCCTCCCCGCGTTGACCCCGCCCGCTGACCTCTCCCCTGGCGTTGGCCTCATCGACGATCTTCACGAAGCGGTCGATCTGCTCTGGGCCCGGCGGGCAGAAGTCTGGGATGCGCAGCCGGTGCAGGGTGAGGCCGGGACAGCTGTCGCTGTGCGGGGGCCCGCGCTCCGTCAGGGACACCAGATGCCGTACACCTTGGTCCAGCAGGAACTGGTAGTGGGCGGGGAGCCGGGGAAGCGCCAGCCCCGCCAGCCGGCTGGGCAGCACCCACGAGAAGTTGGGGGGCTGCACGCCCATGGCTGGAAGAGGGCACAGGACAGCAAGTCACCGGGGGCGAGGCCGGTCGGTCCCACTCCGCCCACCCGCCTTCAGGCCGGGTAACCCTCCACCTACCAGGCAGTGGCGCCTCCTGGGACCACGTGGTCTCTGGGACAGATCCCGGCGACGTCCTGCGCCGCCGCGGGGGTTTGGCCAAGCTGCCTGAGGGGCGGGGCTAGAATGCCGAACTCCCGGCTCTGAGTGACCGTTCCGGCCCCAAGCAGGACGCTCGTTGATTGGTTGGATTGTCAATAATGGGCGGGATTACTGCAGCGGAGCGCACGGAGATTGGTGGGCTGCAGAAACAGCTAAGAAGGAAAACCTAGAAGGAATTCAGAATTGTTTTCTGTGGATGAAGCAACCCCGGGTCGAGCTCTGCTGCTCCCTGGCGGTCGGTGGGAGTTATTGCGCCACTGGCCATCTGCCACTGCTGCCTAAGAGCCTGGCCCTGTCATAACTTTCGTCGCAGTGGATGCCCAAGAGTTTAAGCGATGGTAAATCTACATCATCCTTAAGGGAGGAATCTCCTCTACAGTGACTCTGACAAGTCATTATCAGTGACTTTTAGAACTTGTCAAGTAAGGGAGAATCACTGTTGTACAGGGGACTCTTCTCATTTTTCCGCTGCTGGAATTATTAAAAACAAACACACAACCGTGTCGCTGCCATCTGGTCCCTTGAAATCTTACCCTGGGTAGTAATTATATAACAACAACAACAACAAAGACAACAACTTAAAAGGATTAACAAATTGAACATTTACTATGTGTCAAGTATTATCCTAAGTACGTTACATGTATTAACTGATGTAATTGCCACAATGATCTCATGAGGTAGGTAATCTAATTAACTCTGTTTTACAGATGAGAACACTAAAGCTCTGGAGAGGTTCAGGAACTTGACCAAGAGACAGCTGATGGCAGGGGATTTGAAGCCTAGCACTCTGGCTCCAGAATCTTTAACAAAACAGTATTGTGTTCTTAAGTTAAACAGAAGGTTACTGCCTCTTTGCATAACCATCCTCATGCCCCTCAGCTGGGTTAAACACTTGCAGGATTTCTTTGTTTTAATTAATTAATTTATTTATTTATTTTAAACAGTTGCAGCATTCCTTAATTTCTCTTCACATTTCCTAAGTCCCAGGTTCTGTGAGTCACCCTTCCCTGGAGAGACTAGAGTTTCTGTGTGTCATTCATAGAAGGTGGGGAAGTAGATTTGAACACAGTGTCTTAACTGTTATCTGAATGTTTCATATCCTCATTTGAACAATGTGCTTCTTGTAATCAGACTAATTGTAATTATGAAAATTGTTAACCGTTATTGAATTTGCCTATGTGCCAGGCCTTGTGCCAGGTGCTTTCTGGAAGAGGCGCACGGGGAAGGTATTTTTATATCCCTTCTGCACATGAGGCTTAAGGAAGTTGGTTAATTAGCTAAGCACAGACAGCTAGTAAGTAGCTGGGCTGGTTGAGCCAAGGTCTGTCTCATTCCAAGCCCAGGGTACCATGAAGACATGCGCCCCTCCCTGTCCCTATCTACCCCTGACCACACACTTGGTTCCAGCAAAATGAAAAGGAAGTTTTCTTCCTCCAAAGATCAAAGCCTGCTCTGACCCTGTGGAAAGTGCACTTCACCATTTATCATGGCAACTGAAGCATTGCCTCCACCTACTCTCCTCAGGTTCCAGGAGCTTCCAGATCTACCCTTTCCCTTTCTTCTGAACAATCACCGCCCTGATTACGTCCTTCCTGTCTGCACTCCTGTTTCTTGCACAACTCACCACGACTCTTTCTAGCCCATCCCAGTGTGTTTTCTCAGCCACCAGTTACCCCTTCCCCACTCCCAGTAACTTCAGTCAACCCCTAGCTCAGCATTTCTGATTGCACTCCCTCAGTGACAAGAGGCACTTGCTCCTTTCAGACTGAACTTTTCTTAGTTCCTTTTCCTTGCTGTCCTTTCTTCACTCCCTCACTCGTTAGGGAAAAAATTTCCACATCTCTGCCCACCTCCTTATGCCCATTCCTTGCCTCCTTGAGATCCAGGGCAAAGCCCATCTTTTCCAGAAAGAAGACATTTCTAGGGGAGACAGAATCTGTCTTCCTATGGGGTCTCTGCAGGGGTCAAAGAGCATCCATCAACCCATTTTGGGCTTCCTTTGTAGGAATTCCTCCTCCATCTCTACTGCTCTGCCTCTGGCTTTTAACAGACCCTGTATTAAAGGGGTCTCTGCCTTGGTCTATGTCCCATTGTCAAGAATACTATTTAATTTTCTGTCTTGGGCCCGGGGCCTCACACTGAAAGAAAAACTCCTTTATGGTGGTTTCCTGGCTAGGATTCCTGCAACTAAAACAATGTCAGCTTCCCACACATAGGCCCCAGCCCCAGGCAATACTGAGCTTCTTTTCTTCACTCTTCTGTAAAGTGTTACCTGACCTTCAGGAAATTTAATCTCTATCCCCATCTCATTTTATATAAATATGTACTCCAGGTAGAGCAGTTAGTTTATTGAATTGGGGTTACCGGTTTGTGTCATTCCATGTTTGAATTTCGTACATCTAATATAGAGCCTGATACACGGTGCTCAAAAATGTTAAATGAATGAAAAAAATAAGTAGAGTGTGTATGCAAGACTGTGAAGTACATTTCTGGGAGTGTAGGCAAGTCTCCAGGACTATGTGACAATGGACGTTTGTGTCTTTTTTTTTTTTTTCACCAGCAAAATGAGTTTATTCAGGAATAGTAAAGAGTTGCAATTTGAGACAAGCAGACTGTGGCAAGGGCTTCCCCAGTGCCTCAGCGTTAAAGAATCTGTCTGCAGTTCGATCCCTGGGTTGGGATGATTTCCTGGAGAAGGAAATGGCAACCTACTCCTGTATTCTTGCCTGGGAAATTCCATGGACGGAGGAGCCTGGTGGGCTGTAGTCCATGGGGTCACAAAGGGTCGAACATGACTTAGCGAATAAACAACAACAACAACAAAATTCTGACAAACCATAGGCGAGTCCAGGGAACAGAGGAGAAGAGCTTGCTTTTAGAGAGGAAAGGAGAAAAATGAGGAGGGCAGTGATGGTTCTTCATCGGCTGCAACTGGTGGACAACTTGTTGTTGATGGGCCAGAAGGAAATCTTTCTTCCTGCTGGGGTGTTTGTGAGCCTTTTTTAATTGCATGAGTTTGAGGACTATTTAGGTGCTGTTTGGCACCTTCTTGAAATATGCTTTTTACATATCTGTGCTTTTAAGAAGAGAATGACTATGTCAATATGATCCTGTCTAATTACTGCTTTATAAAAAGGGATGAATAAGCCTTGCTTTTTTGCAGAGCTCTGCTCCTGTTGTGCGCATGTGTTTGATCACGTGTATATGTGAGTGTGTTGAGAGGGACATTTTCTTGGAGAACAATCTGTTGACACTGATGGTAGGCTGAATAATAAGCTTACTTTCCCTGACTTCAAGGAATTTACAACATACTGGGGGGAGATTTAGTAATTGTTCTCATAACATATAATAAAGTATTGAATTACTCATCAAAGACAATCAGATCATATATATTGAAAAGTTAATTGTGCAGTAAAAATAACAAGCACAGAAGAAGTCAGTAGGGGAAAGGTAAGCCTGGGTTGGAAGCACCAGCACAGTCTTAGGAGGACAGGGTCTTCCTTCCGTTTTGTTCACTGTCTGTTGTGAAATGCTGGAAATAACATTCTTTGAAAGTCCAATATAATGGTTTTAGGGCTCTCTACCTCCCACTTCCCCAGCTGATAAGAATGTTTTGACCTTGTCCTCTTTGATGGCGAAGGCCCAGTTTCCTGAGGGCTTGATACCAGTGGCAATTGAAGCTGAAGCCAGAGTCAGAGAATTCCTTCCTCCAAGTCGGTCCCTGTGTCTTAACAAGGCAGAGGGTTGCTTGGATTTGTGTTCCTGTGGCCCTTGGACTACAGCCAGAGCTCCCAGTGTCTTAAATGTTCTGATCTCCTTTTGTCTTAACACAGTTCAGACGTGGGACCCTACGATGTGGAAACTGAATTTAAGAAGGGATGGTGTGGTAGCCAGCCTTAAAGATGCTGCCCCCACAGGGAACCATCTCCTCTCTTGTGTAATCCTTTCCCACATTGTTAGGGCTGGTTTGTGTCATCAATAGGATTTTGTGGAAATGATGGTATGTGACTTCTTGGATGGAAGAGAGAAGGCAAACTTAAGTGGAAGTTTGCAGTGACTGAAAATCGCTCAGTCGTGACTGACTCTTTGTGACCCTATGGACTGTAGCCCACCAGTCTCTTCTGTCCATGGAATTCTCCAGGCAAGACTACTACAGTGGGTATCCATTCCTTTTTGAGTGTATCTTCCCCACCCAGGGATGGAACCCGCATCTCCTGCATTGCAGGCAGATCTTTACGGTCAGAGCCACCAGGGAAGCCCTTTATGACTTTACCTACCTCTGTGACTTCTTAGGTAAAGTCATAAAAGACAGTATGGTTTTTGACTTGCTCTTTTGTGGGAGAAGCCAGCTGCTGTGTTGGGAGGAGTCTCATGAGAGATCCGTGCGGGAGGCTTCATGTTAACCTCATGGAAGGGGACTGGCTATTTTGGAAGTGGGTCTTCTGGCTCCATCAAGACTTTAGACTACTTGCCCAACATCTTGACAATAGCCTCATGGATCCCTGAGCCAGAATCACCCAGCTAAGCCTTCCTTGAATTTCTCATGCATAGAAACTCTTGAGATAGTAAATACTTAATGTTTTAAGCCATCAAATTTTGGGATAATTTCTTTTGCAGCAATAGGAAACCAGTACAGATGAGAATATTCAAATAAATGGAAAGAAGAGAAATAATTTTTCTTTTCTACCATGCATAATAGCATGTGGGATCTTAGTTCCTAGACCAGGGATCTAACCCATGCCCTCTCCACCACCCCCTCCCCCCAGCAGTAGAAGCACAGAATTTTAACCACTGGATCATCAAGGGAGTCCTGAGAAATAATTGCTAATAAACTTAAGAAGTGAAATAAAATCAAGTTTATTTTTCAAAGAAAAAATTATACTCTAAGCGACTGCGGTCTAAATGTGTGTGTGTGTGTGTGTGTGTGTTTGGGGAATGGATTGTTGTGTTAGGTCCATGCAGATTTTCTACATTTGGAGAACTGTGCTGTATGTAGGAACCAAATAGAATAGTTTGGGTGTGAGTTTTGTAAGTATGGTGTTGGAGGTATGTGGGTTTTATGTGGTGTTCATACAGTTATGGATGATATACAAATTATTTAATAACTGGCCATGGCACAGGAAGCAAGCAGTTGGAATGAACTATCAACCATCACCGTTGCCTATGAATGAACGGCGATGCTCTCCTACCCTCTACTGGGTGCACATCGGTGTTGAGTGTACAGGCTCGGAGGTGATCTGGGGTGTGGCCAGATTACCTTGGACATTTTAATATAGGTCTTTCCACAAGATGGCACTGATAGCTTTTCCGTGTTTCTCTCTCTTTCTTTCCCACTCCTTCTCCCTCTCTCTTTTTTGTATTTTGATTTGTATACTGTTACAGAACATATCGTGACATCTCACAACTTACTAGTTGATTTCATATACTTTCTGACAATTCTATCACCTTCATGGCCCTTAAAATTCTGTTTTTCCTTTAGACCATTCCAGGAGCACACTTGAGACCATGTTGGGATATTAGGGGGAGGTCTTATACTGGAAGCTACGATTAGGTGGGTTAGAGATAGAGAGGGAATTGGGGACCGGGCTTTCGTTTTTGCAAAGCTGTTCAGTACAAGTCAAGTGAGAGAGGAAACAGGTAAGAGGGAGCGCTCAGTAAGAGACACCTTTGAGATGAGACTCGTTTTGGTGAACGGTCTTACTTCTAGGATTCATGCTTTATAAATGGCTTTCCCTTGGATCCAGAGGGAAGAAATTACTGAAAATCTTGGCATTGAACTTTTCACAGCATAAGTGTAAGAATCAGAAAGAACCTTAGGGATCTTCTGGTTTAACCTTACTATTTCTAGGTGAGGAAACTCAGCTCATTGAGTCCCTCAATTGGTCCAGACTAGGACTCAATCCCCTATAACTAAGAAGTAGAAACTAACCCAATAAAAACTGGGCAGGGGACTTGGACTCTTCTTAAAAGACTATACAGGGAAGGCCAATACTACCTGAAAAGGGGCTCTACATCAGTAATCATCAGAGAAGGGCAAATTATAACCACAGTAATATACCCACTGGAATGGCTAAAATTAAAATGACTGATAATGCCCAATATTGGCAAAGATAAGGACTGTTGGACTCTCATACCCGGTGGTAGGAGTGTAAAATTGTACAACTATTTTGGAAAACTTTTTGACAGTTGCTTATACAATTAAATATACACCTCCCTATGATCCAGTAATTCCGTTCCTAAGAATTACTCAAGAGAACAAAATCATTTGTCTACTAAAACACTTGTAGAAGAATATTCTTAGAAGCTTTATTCATAATGACCAAAAAATGTCAGGAAAACCAATATTCATCAACAGGAAAGCATCCATAAACAAACTGCGGTATATATCCATAAAATAGAATATTATTTATCTGTAAAAGGAAATAACTACTGATAAAAGTAACAAGTAACAAGATAAAAGTAACACTGGATGAATCTCAAAAGCATTAAGCTGAGCAAAAGAAGTCAGACACAACAAGAACGTAAGTGTGATCTTCTGTGTGTGAAGTTCAAGGCCTGGCAAAGTAAATATATGGTGATAGAAATCAGAATAATGGTTGCCTTTGTGTGGGAAGGACAATAAACTGGAAAGGGAATGAGAAAATTTTCAGCAGTGATGGAATCATTATCTTTTTTTTTTTTAATGAAATACAGTTGATTTATAATATTTCAGGTGTATAGCAAATGATGCAGATATATATATATATATGAAATATATATTTTTTCAGTTATATGTCTATATATTTATATGTACGGGCTTCCCTGGTGGCTCAGACAGCAAAGAATCTGCCCACAATGTGGGAAACCTGGGTTTGTTCCCTGGGTCAGGAAGATCCCATGGAGAAGGAAATGGCAACCCACTCCAGTATACTTGCCTGGAAAATCCCATGGACAGAGAAGCCTGGTGAGCTACAGCCCATGGGGTTGCCGAGTCACATGACTGACAGACTAACATGCACACACACAGAGGTGAATATATATATATATATATATACATATATATATATATATAAATGAAATCCTCATACTATCAAACATCCCTGGGTCACTAAACTGTGTGACCTGGCCCAAATTACCTTAAATTTCTAAGTCTCCATTTCAGATGTCTATAATGCTATAGATTATTAAGGATTATTGATAGGGTCAAATAAGGTAGGAATATGTAAATACCTGGCAAAATGCTGGCACACAATTGGTGTTCCAGATGGAAGTCGCTGCTGCCATCACCATCATCATAACATGATTCAGAGACCGATGGGAATGTCTCTGATGTCTTTAATGTGAAGTGTGGTCGTAGGCTGCTGTGGTTAGTGGAATTCTAACACACTTCGGTGAGGGGCTGTCACTCCCATGATTACGTACAAAGCATTGGCAAAAGGGGGCCACTCAGCAAGGTGGCTCTGGGAGCTGATTCCCAGTTGAAAGCTACTAAGAAAGCAGAGGCTTCCATCCTACAACTTCAAGGAAGTGAATTCTGCCAAACGGATGAGCTTAGAGGAGGACCCGGGCCTCCATTGTGAGGTACAGCCTGGCTGTCTTCTTCATTTCAGCCTGATGAGACCCTGAGCGGAGGATCCGGCTAACCTGTAGTTGGACCTCTGACCTCAGAACTGTGAGTTAACAAGTGGGTATTTTTTTTAGCCTCTAAGCTTGCGGCAATTGATCATACAGTAATAGAAATCTACTACAGATGCCTTATTTACTTGTTTTATTTTTTTATTTTTAATATGCTGGTTGCAATACTAGACTTTTGAGATTTCTAAAACGTGGTCTTGTTTCTTGTCTCTTTTTCCCCTTTAAGTCTCCCAGTCTTTAAAACTCTAGATCACATGGGTCCATTTTCCAGGGCAGATGTGACAAATACAATGAATCAGTGGAGCACAGGAATTATCATTGTCTCATTCCCACGAGGCACCTCCCCGCCTTCCTGGCTCATCCTCTGACCACCTTTAGACCAGTGCTTCTCAAGGTGCTATGCACAGCTGAGCAGTATCACATGACCTGGGGGTGTGTGGGAAATGCAGGATCTCAGGCCCCCTCCCAGACCTGAGGGACCCCAGGTGGCTTATATGCACATCTCTGCCCGAGAAGGAGGCCCTGTTGAGAGACCTTTCATCCTGCAGCCCTGTCTTCCCTTCTGCGGGACAGTTACCAGTAGAACCTAAAACAGCCTGGTCATAAGAGGTGGTTCCTGACATCTCCGGGTGTCTTTGGATGAGCGGTGCGGTGGGCAGAGGAGCCCACAATTAGCACAGGGAGAAAGGCCTCAAAGAGACCTAACTGGCCTGGGTAAATGCCTGAGGTCAATTCCAAACACTTAGTGTCCCTGGTTGGAACACTCTATTGCTTTCTCCACTGGTTAGGGAGCTATCCAAGAAAAATATGCTTAGATGTACATTGCTAATTTCCTGTTTTTGTTCCAAGGAAGGGCTTGGCTCCTTGATTTCCTTTCTGGAGAATTTCTTGAAACATCACTTTCTACTCTCTCTGCCTTTAAAGTACGTTCTAAGCAGGGCTGAAATTGCCTGATTTATCATCCTTCAGTTTAAGTGTCCCAGCCTTCTTGCCATTGGACCACCTCCTCAACATCCCCTCATCCCTCCAGTGGAACTTCCTCCCATCCACATCCCATCCTTCTGGAATCCCCTTAGGAACCATTACCCCATGGCCTCCACTATTTCTGCCTCTACACATTTTCCCTCTATGCAGCTGGGGTGCTTTTTTGCAGAACACAGCCCTGACATTCCCAGCTCTTCAGTAACTCCTGTTGCCTTCAAGAAAAAAAAAATCCTGACGTTTGTAGACTGGCATAAAAATCCCTCTGGAATGAGGCCTTTTACTTCTCTCTTTAGCCTCATCTTACCTCATTTCTTGGCATCAATCTGAGTCTCCAACACATGGTGCAGAGCAGAGCCCTCTCTTGTACCTCTGCGCATACCGTCCCCTTTACCTGTCCCTGTTCTTACCTTTACCTTGCATCAACTCCTCTTCTCCCTCAAGATTCAGTTTGGACCACACCACTCTCTCTAGGAAGCCTTCCCTTACAATTATGTTTTGTATCCTTCTTTTTTAGCATCTCTATGAAAACATTTATTACATCACATATCAAAAATATTTGAAAGCATTTATTGCTTTATAATATAAATGTGTGCTGTGCTGAGCTAGCTGCTTCAGCCATGTCTGACTCTGCGACCCCAAGGACTGTAGCCCTCCAGGCTCCTCTGTCCATAGGATTCACCGGGCAAGAATCCTGGAGTGGGTTGCCATGCCTTCCTCCAGAGTATCTTCCCGACCCGGGGATCAAACCCGTGTGTCTTAGGTCTCCTGCATTGGCCAGTGGGTTCTTTACCACAGGGCCACCTGGGAAGCCCTTATTATAGAAATACCATATCTTTATTTTAAAAGCGCTAACATATAGGGACTTCCCTGGTGGTCCAGTGGTTAAGACTCTGTGCTTCCAGTACAGGGGGTGCTGGTTCAATCCCTGGCTGGGGAACAAAGATCCCACATACCTTGTGGTGCAGCCAAGAAAATATATAAAATAAAAAGTTGAATACTAAAAAAAGTATTAGCATATATACACACAAAAAGGAAAAAAATCATTACTTATTACCTATTTATATTAGTGTTCAAAGAGAAGACACACTGTGTTTTCCAAGTATGAAGGGAAGTGATACAAGAAATTAGAGGTTTATACACCTGGCAGAGGGGGTGTCCTAGCAAAGGTCCCTGGTGGTCCTAGCCTGTGACATCTCAGTGAGAAGCTCTCAGAGACCTTGCCTGGAAGCCATTCCACTATAAAGCTCAAGAGCTTCTGGAAAATTCCTGCCAGTTATCTCAGTCTGTGGCACTAATGTGGGGAGACTCAGGAGATTCACCTGTTTGCTATTCTGAACTTCTCATCTGCTTTTGCATCTGTCTATCTCTGGGAAACAATGGCCTCTCCTCTCTTTTGGAGAGATTGTTCCCAGCATCTCCTCTGTGGTAGAGCGGTCTTAGCTAAGTTTGCAACAGACAGTTCACCTAAAGATAACCACATTTTGGCACACCACTGTTCATATGTATTTGTGTACGTGTGTGTGTATGTGTATATAAGTGAATAATACACGTATAAAATCTCTAACGTGCACTCTCTATCTTTATATCTATATACGTCTCTCCCCTCTGGCTTCTTGAAGGTTTAATGAGCTTGTTTCTCTACTTTTTTAGAGCAAGGATTCCCAGCACTGGTTTGATGACACCCTGGAGTGTCTTCATTTATCTCAGGGGGTGCCTTGAAATTCACAAAACAAGATTAATTTAAATTCATTTTCATTTAAAAAAGTAAACAGACATTATATAGTAATTACAGGTACAAGTGTGTGTTTTGAAATCAAACTAATAAATGCTCTCCTTAGAGAGAAATTAAGAGGATGGGAGTGGGATTGGAAGGGACTAGAAAGGTGGTTTAGTTAGAATCTTTCTAAAACATCCCCTCTAATTACTTCCAGGTTTGTATTTCCCCCAAATTAATCCTGTTTCTCAAACTAGAAGTCAGGATGTGGGGGCTGAAAGCTTCCTGTATGCAGGTCTATATATTCTATGTCTACCACAGGTCCTGGCATATGGGTAGCTCTTCAGGAAACAGATTTTAATTGACTGCATGTTGGACAGGACATCGTGTTGGTGGTTGAGGAGGGCGCACGGCTCATGAGAGTTCCAGCTCTGTCTCTGTAGGATTGGAGGCCGAGAAGTATTTTGGGAGATAAGGGTCTGGGTACCAAGCCCATTCAAGTTCCAGGAGAGTGTAGATGTCCAGACAGTCAAGGATAAAAGAACCTAGGCTAGGATTCATTGGCCTTATATGACTTGCCAGAGGCTTCTGTAATGGCCTTTCTGTTAACAACTTGTGTGAATCATCAAAAAAGTAGATCAACCTACATCATACATGTATAAATGCAAGTGACTTGGTGCTGAAGGTACAATCTTAAGGCCATAGATGCAGGAAGGAATTTTGAGTTTGGCATGAGGCCATTATCTTTGAAGCAATAGTGCTGGTGGTGGGTTCAAATCCGATTCTGCCATTTAAAGCTATATAACCCTGAATAAATTGCTTTACGTCTCAGTGCCCTCCTTTATAAAGTCTAGATGATCATAACACCTACCTCATAGGCTTGTGAGGATTAAATGAGTTAATCCATGTAAAGTGCTTTGAACAACGTGGGGCACAGCGAGATCAATAAACGCTGACTCTCATGATCCTCATCGCAGTAGGTTCTATGTACTTATCAGGGCTAATTGGTCCTAGGTCTTTCAATCAGAGACCAACAGGGATACCTTTTCCTCTCTGCCCTCAGCTTGGAGTTCTTTAGTGACCCTGTCTGGTCCCAAAGAATAGTCTCACGAATTCTTTCTGTGGCCCCATAGATTGGGTTAGGAAGGTTACTTGCAGTGCTAGGACTGGAAACTTAGGCAGAAGGTTAATAGTATAACAAGCAAGTAAGCAAACAAACAGAACAGAAAACTACCACATGCAGATAAAAGTCTCAGTGAATCCTCCTGTTACACTTTGATAGGACATTCTGCTTCATGGGGGAAAAATAGTGCAAACATGTCTGGATTCTTAGAATCACAATTGGTAGCAAGGGAAGAATGTGTCTTTTAGCACAGATTTTATAGTCTACCAGTCCTTGAAGGCAAGAAATCATTAATCAAGGACCAGTCTCAAAATGTGTTAGTCATTACCCACTACTGTTGATGAAAAATCCCAATCTCTTCTGGAGAAAATGATTGATGGAAAGACCTTAGGGGCCATTAAAACACGTTCCTAATTCTCTTTATTTTAGTGAAAAACTAAATATACCTATATCCCCAGATGAGAAAGACAGATCAAGTTTCATGTCTGATCTTAGCAAAAATTCAAATACTGGGTTTGAAATACCAATAATTCTGTTTAATTCTCTTCCTCTTATACAAGTATGATATACATTATATGATTATTCTGATGTTCAGTTATTTAGGATCAGAATTTCATATTCATATGGAATTTATTTCTAAGATTGATTATAACCAAAACAGAAATAGGATTAATGAATTATTCATATGAAATTCATGATACTCTAAAGACCATGTTTGGCTAGAAATATAGTTGATTCATAAGAATGTGGAAAGATGGTGGGAAGAAAGGTTTTTTACTGGTTAGCTCTGTTTTATAGTATTTTGGATCTCCAAGGATATAGTAGTCTTATCCTTTTTGATCCTTTTGTTGCCAGAACTCTGTGCTTCTTCAATTCAATTAAGCAAATATATACTAGATATGCCTAGGTAAATGAAATATATTGGGCTATACACTTGAATAAAGATACAGAAAAAAAACCCACAAAACTTACATATTACTGCTATAGACAATTATCATAGCCATGACCCCAGTGACTTATACCTGCAGTATCCACACCCTTGTATATTTTTCTATTACATTGACATTGGCCTCGTCCATGTGATTTACTTTAGCAAATGAATATAAACAATCGTGATGGAAGCAGAGATTTGATTAAGTACTTGCACACTGAGGCTTGTCCTCCTAGAACCCTGAGATCACCATGCAATGAAGAAGCCTGGAATTAAATACTATATGATAGGAGAGGCTACTTGAATCCAGTCCCCAAGGGCAACCCCCGTTGGCTGAATTCAGTTGCATCATTGAGCAAAGACATGACCTGCAGAAGAATAATCCAGTTAACTGATGGAATAATAATAATAATGAGGTTACTACATTTTGGATACCTTTGCTACAGAGATGGAAAGCTGATATAAAGATTGATATCCAGAATTTGCACATTGCTGTAATAGAAGCCTAAATTATGTAGCATTGGCTTTGGGACTGGGCGTCTGGTGGGAGGCTATGGTGACAGCAAGCAGAATGCTGTGGAATCTGGAAAACCTGAGAGGACGCTGCTGCTGGCACCTCATAAAGGACTCGCATAGTCCACAGTAGTGACCCAACTGACAATGCTGTCACCACCAACAATTTGGAGGATAGAAAGTGCACTTCATGCAGTTGTGGATTTGGCTTAAGATTTCCATTTGTAATGTTGAGGGGGGTCAATTAAATTTAAAAAATGTTATATATAACAGGATATGAGAAGAGAGGGATGAGCTAAAGAAAGAACTGCTATAATTGTAAGCGGAATTTACAGCACATATACAGGGTCCCAGGATACATTGAGCTGGGAAATAAAGTTTCAAAATTTCACATTTCCAATGTTTTCAACTGGCCAGAAATTCTCAAAGTAAGAAATGACTGGAGGATACAGATCAAATCAATAATGTGGCTGTAAAACTTTGTGAAGACCACAGTAAGATTTTAAATGTTGCCTACTATACTCTCTTAGATAGATGAAAGGAGCTCTAAGAATCTTAAGGGCATTTTCCCTCTGGGACCTTGACATGCTGACCAAAGTAGAGGCTAGTCTTAAAAATAATTGGTAGGATAGATTTTCTCTAACGAAAGGGACTGTAACTTTGTACATGGTAAGCCCATGAAGTTTTTCAAGGAATTGAACCAGTTTAGACTAAATGATGCGGGAAGGAAGCTAAGAAAGTTACTCAGCTGCAAACCATGCTATTTCTTATTGAAAAGGAAGGCCATTTTAGAGGGCAGAGCTAGCTACTTTCAGGGAATAGAACTAGGCTCTAGCAAAGAACCATTTCCCATAATCAGAGTAGGAGGCTCTACAACATTTGCCTGTCTGGATTTCAGAATTGCTATGAACCAGTGACTGCTATGTGGCTCCTTGGTCCTCTCCCTTGTGAATGGGAGTGCCTATTGGGTGTTCCGTTCTCACAATTGCATGCTGGGTGTGTGTGGAGAAGATAAGTTATTTTTTCAGTCCATGGGTCTCTGAATGATATGAAGCCACACCTGAGAAACTTCATGAGGGACTGCACCTGAGAAGCCTTAACCACATCTAGACCTGAGCCAGATCAGGAGATCCGGGACCTATAGTTTGATGACATGATTGGAGGAGATCTTGATAGACTGGGGAGGAGTAGTCAGTTTTTCAAATAAAGAGAGATGTGAATCAGTAGGGCCAAGGGGAAGACTGTGGTACCTCATTATAGTAACAGGCCTCAATAAATTGTGCCTTATGGTATCCATGCCCCTGGGTTCACAATGACTTTATACTCAGCCACAAGACTTACTTTGATCAGTGGAACATCATCACATGTGATGCAAGTGGAGGCTTCAAAGTGCTTTTACACTGGTCTTTGTCTTCTTGGAAGCTGCCCTGAGATCACCATGCTGTGAAGAAATCTAATGAGGGACCATGTGGAGAGATAAGCCCAGTCACCTGAAACTGTTCCAGTTTAACCCTGAACCCAGTCAACCCATCAGCTAAATGTGGCTTCACAAGTGAGCCCAGGCCAGTAAAGAATGGCCCTAATACTCACAGAATCATGAGATATAATAAATAGTTGTTTTAAGCCATTAATTTTGGGATGGCTTATCATGTAGCAATAGATGACCAATATAGGTGTTTATTACTAAGATTCCAGCTATATCTAGTAAATTATAGAAAAGGAGGATGCAGTACATTGGGTTACAAGGATTTCTGAAAGTCATTGATACTATCTCCATACCTTTGTGTACAAGTTGAAGAACTAATGATGGAGAGAAGATAATGTATTATAGGTGTGTGACACATTATCTCCACAGCTGTATATAAAGATGCTGAATTATAGATGAAGTCCTTGATGAACGTGTGGCAGAATGGAGGAATGAGAATGGGAACAGGGAGATCTGGTGCAATTATAATTCTAAAACTTAACTTTGGGCAAGTTATCTAGCATCTCAAAATATTTGTTTCTGTACCTGTGAAATAAGAGTTATGTTGTATATTTTATGTGATTACTATAAGGATTAATGGAGATAATGTGTATAAAAATATGCTGCGCAATGCCTGGCGCATGGTAGGTGTTCTTCTTGAGTTGAGTTCACTCTCTTCACTATGTAACATTTCACTGAGGAATCCATTTGGACCTTGGCCATGGGGTAGTGGAACAGCAATTTCAGGATTAGGAAAACGGGGGAAATTGGTTCCATGATAGCAGGGTTAGGGATCTATGAACCAACTCCAGGGATAGGGCAGAATTTCTGAACTGATTTGTCTTCAGGGTTCCTTTATATGTGCGTTCATTGATTTTTGTAGCAGCACATTGTGTACGAGCTGAGTCTTTGGAACACTCTTCCTCGCTCACTTGTCAAAATAACCTGTTCTTAGTCCCATTTCCTTAAGGTCCTGCCGAAGTGCCTCTTTGTCTTACAGTTGTTCTTGAAATATGAATTCCACTCAGAAGTAGAGTCAGTAAGTTGTCTCTGACACAACTGAGGACCCACAAAAGAAGATACCCCTTTTGTGAGAAAATGGTGATCTTACTTCTGGATTGTCAATGTTATCAACCCAGGCAAAGGCAATGTTTAATTACTCAGATGGTATGGTCTCAAAAAATGTAGAAGAGGACCCAGCTGGGCACTACATTTAGGACATTTCTATCTGTCTGTCTATCTATCTACCTATCTATCATTTTTGGTCATACGACATGTAGGATCTTAGTTCCCTGACCAGGGGTCAAACCTATGTCCCCTGCATTGGAAACACAGTGTCTTAACCACTGGACTGCCAGGGAAGTCCCCCATTTAGGGCAATTCTAAAACAAGGTGCCAGGGGAATTCTTGGCCAGTTGGAAGGGCACCAAGGCTGCCGATGAGTTGCCGACTTCAGTCTAGTACCTATTTGAACTCTGTTGGCCTTTGGGGTAGTTTGTGGTAGCAAGAAGTGATCACTGTGGTATACTGGGAAAAAAGTTAATTACTGTCAAAACATAAAATGGTGGAAGAAAAAAAGTAGAAGCTCTTCCATGGCAGGGAATGAGAATACTTCTTAAGTCCCATTGAGAAGGAAATTCACCCATTACAAAGTTCCTCAAAATACTGTTCACAACACACGGGAGACTTGGGAGGGTGAGATTGGATACTTTATCAACAACCTTTACTTTTTCCCAACCCACTTGCTGATTTCCAGGCTGGTCTTGTCTTTGGTTTCCTTTTGTTGACTTTGGTTTTGAATTTCCATTTGTTAAGCAACTTTTAATGCATCAGATGCTGTGCCTAGGTATTTTATTAATTAATCAAAGTATTCATTTATTTATTTGGCTGTGTTGGGTCTTAGCTGTGGCACTCAGGATCTTCATTGTGGCATGCAGGATCTTTCCTTGTGGTGCACTGGCTTCTCTAGTTGGGGCGTGTGGGCTTAGTTGCCCCCATGGCATGTGGGATCCTAGTTCCCCCACCAGGGGTCAAACTTGTGTCCCCTGCATTGGAAGGTGGAGTCTTAACCACTGGTCCACAAGGGGCATCCCTGTGCTAGGTATTTTAATATCTGTTTTTCTATTTGATCCTCATGACTGCTCTACATTGGAGATATTGTTTTCCACTTTATAAATGATTTGACTTGGAAAGATTTGAAAGCAAGTTTGCCTGACTGTGAGGATTTTGTTCATTCTCTGCACCATGGTGGTAGGTAGGACAGCTGCAAGGCCTTCAAGTCAAGAACAATTACATGAATCTTTGGGAGAACGAGTCTCATCTCCAGTTAGATTCTGGTTTTACTTCCTCATGTAGTACTTTGATTACAAAGTGCTTTCTGAAGACTTACCACTACCTGAACTGCTCAAATTCTGCTCTGATTGGGAGCTAATTGGTTTACTCTCATTAATTTTACCTGGTTGAAGCCTTCCTTCCCCTGCTTTTTAGAAAAGGACAGTATTCCTCTATCAAGTCATAAAGACATTATTTTGGTAGACTTTTCATATAAATGTTGTGCTGGTTTTGTCTTTCATAAATTATAGTTCTGTTTTTTATCCCTGACTAATATTTTCTATGAGGAACAAGGTTGGGTTTAGGTAAAATATTCCATCACTAATCTTGCTATTATGTGTTGGAAAAATCTGTCAAGAAGAGCTTTAACATTGCTTATAGATATAACTGACCTTGATTTGGTGTTTGTGCATAAAAACTAGTAATGACTAGTTTATCAGTCAGTGCTTGTAAAGAGATAGTCCATACAAACTGAATAACAAAAGAGAAGTTAGGAAAGGAACTATATACAAAGGTATGGGCAAGGTTAAGGAAAAATCTTCAAGGGTGGTTGTAGTACCTTGGGTATATTGCAACTCACAAGCCCGAATGATCAAAGAAAGTGAGGGTTTACTGAACTTCTAAGAGTACAGTTATATAGAGAAGGCTGCCTGACATAGAGAACCTTTGTTTAGGGAATGGAATCAACCCCAGTGGCCAGGCAGGGAGGGAATGGGGGACAGATAGTCTAACCTTTCTGTCTTCTCATCCTCTCATCTCCTGCTAGTGCCTCCCATTGGCTGAACTCCTCCAGAAGTCAGAGGGAAAGGGAGCTTATTGATGCAGCTCAGACAGGTCAGCCTTCTGTGGGCACAAAGCGGTGGGGGAGAAGTGTGGAGAGGAGATGGAGAAGGCCAAATGGAAGACATTCAACACAGCTGGGATGCAAGATCTGATAACTAATGCTTATGTTCAACCTGCGCTTTCGACCACTGCAAACATACATGAGAACGGTCTAATAGATCAGATAGTAATTTCAGTCTTCAAGAAATGGGAATGTGTTCTGCCTCTGCTTCCTCCAGTCCTTATTTCTAATTTGTTTCTTAATGATTTGAAACAATTTGTGCATGATCTAACTGCATATACCCCTATTATGAAAAGTATAAAAATAACTATTCTCTATGCTGGTGATATAATTTTATTGTTACTAACCAGAAATGGCCTCTCTGTCTTACTGGAAAACAGAGTGGCTTGATTTCAACTTCTCTAAATCCCAAATCATCATTTTTGGCAGGTAGTATATTCAATCTAATTGCCTTATATCTAATGCTTATATATAGCCAGCCAACTTTTTCAGCTACTTAGGGGACATCTCACAACCATTTTCATCTGGTGGTTTCACTAGAAAATTATGCTACTTAAAAGCAGATATTTCTTGGGTGCATTATTGATATTTGTTTCTGAGGCCCAGGAGATTGGTAAAATCTATTTTGAAAATGTTTTCAGGCACAAAGTGTAACATGCATGTCTGTTCAATATATTTTGGTTGAATGAAAGAGTGAGGGAGTTTACTTTGTAACTTGGATTTTTATCTTTCTTTCCTTCAGCTGTTTTTAGAAAATAGCTTTTGCAAACCATCTTGAAGGAAATTTTAGTTTTGCTAAAATTCAGTGGTAGATCTTCCACTGAAAATCCCCACATGGAGGCTGGGGTGGCTGGCTATTTGGGTCTTGATTGCATGCGTGTATGTTCAGTCACTCTGTCATGTCCAACTCTTTGATGCCTCATGGACTGTAGTCAGCCAGGCTCTGCTGTGCATGGGATTATCCTGGCAAGAATACTGCAGTGGGTTGCCATTTTCTCCTCCATGGGATCTTCCTGACCCAGGGATCGAACCCGAGCCCCTGTGGCTCCTGCATTGGCAGCAGATTCTGTACCACTGAGTCACTTGGCAAGTCCTTGGGTCTTGGTTAGGAGCCTTCATTTACTGTAAAGGACAAGAGGCTTCCTTGAGTCCATCTCCTGCCCTGTGGACTGTTAAGGTGTATGGGACTCTCCTTTATTACCATTACAGATTTCATGTAGCACATACTCTTGTCAAATGTTAAAATTTGGACATTTCTGCTGTCTAGTGCCTACCAAGAGCTTAATAAGATGGCTGAGTAATTCTGATTGACACCTAAAGAACTCGCATTTCTTTCATTATTCTAGATCAACATTGTCCAGTAGAACTTTCTGCAATTATGGAAAAGTTCTATAATTGTGTTGTACAATATAATAGTCACTAGCCTTGTGTGGCTATTAAACATTGAAAATATGATTGTCAAGACTGAAGAAAGGCATTTACAATTTTAAGTTTAATTTCAATTAATTTAAATTTAAAATCAGCTCTACTTCAGGAATTCTCTGGTGGCCCAGTGGTTGGATTACTGCCGCTGAGGGTGCAGGTTCAGTCTCTTGTCAGGGAACTAAGATCCCACAAGCCATGCGGCACGGCCAAATAAAAGTTAAAATCAACTATACTTCAATTAAAAAAAAATACCCTAAGGGGAACAACAAAAAATTAAAACTGAGGGAAACAGAAGAATATATTATGTGCCAAGCTCTGGTCTATCTCAACTAATCCTCATAATAATCCTCTGAAGGAAGTACTACAATCAGCGCTTAGAAATAATTTGTTTCTCACTAATTACAGCTGAAATTGACAAGAGTAAAATTACACCAAATGTCTTGGGTAACTGATTTCAGAAATGATTTAGCACTTCTTAGATGCATTGTTCCTTAGCTTTTGCTTTCTATTTCAACTTTCATATTTTTTTGAGAAAAATAAAAAATTCAAAGTAAACTTAATGACCTACTAAAATAAGCAAATAAATTTAAATAGCCTTGTCGGCTAGAGACTAACATCTTGGGCAGATATCCTAGATATCCTAGATTTTATCCCTGGATCAAATCTGACTGTCCTTTTGCTTTCAATAGAATAGCAATTGTTGAATTGCAAATTTCTATTTTATCATTTATATAGGTGGCTTTAAAACATGTTTTCATATTCTTGGACACTCGTCCGTCAAAGTATGGAGACATATTACCCTTCCTTTGAATGTGGGCCCGCTTTAGTGACTTGCTTCTGGCAAATAGAATGTGGAGGAAGTGACGCTGCGTGACTTCTGAGGCTAGTTTATGAAAGACAGCCTGCCTGGTTCTCTCTGTCTCAGCCTGAGCTCCCACATAAGGACTCTGGCTGCTCTCACACTGCCATCCTGAAGTCACGTGGAGAGACCACCTACAGATATCTGAAGAGGACCAGCTGTTCCAGCCCCAGCTTAGAAAACTGCTTAGCTGACTCCAGTCAGTCCCCAGTGAGACTGTAATAAATGATCACTATCGTTTTAAGGTTGTTGCTCAGTGAGATAACTGGAACAGTCTCATAGGCAATGATGCAGCAGAAAGAAGTTTTATTAAACTCCCTTGTGTATTCATTGTTGGGTTGTTTTGAGGACAAAGTCTATGACATTAGTTTCTCATAGACCTTAGTATCAGGGAGAGCTGCACTTTCTTGAACAACTACAATCTCTTACTTTAATACCTTTTTGCTTTGGTTGCTAGGAAGCTCAAAGTTGAATTCATGCCCCACTTTTTGTAATAAAATAGGACTGTATTTTTCCTTTAGCCTCATCCTATTATTCCCTTTACCAATTTTTCTTTTTAAAACCCCCAATGCAGTATATACATTATCAAACCTCTTCAAAAACTGAGTGAAAGTAATGTTGGGCCTTTGCTGAATCAATGTGAAAGCTGCAGATCGTCCAGTACGTCCAGTAGATTGATAATGATGGCAGGTAGAATGCTGGAATTGTGTGACACTCAAATGGCCTTATCTAATAGGAAGGAAATAGGCCCTGAGAAGTAACTACTGAGAGATACAGAGCTAGTGAGTAGCAAAACCTTACCCCAGTTGAAGCTGTGTCATACCTTGTA
Source organism: Dama dama (assembly GCF_033118175.1). NCBI lineage: Eukaryota > Metazoa > Chordata > Mammalia > Artiodactyla > Cervidae > Dama > Dama dama. The sequence goes on from NC_083700.1 coordinate 11,563,508, forward strand.
TTCACCCACATTGGTCAGAGGTTTGTTCTTTACACTGGGGGTGAGATGGTGGTACAAAGATGAGTAAGACCTTGCTGAGGGATTGACTCTCAAGATTGTGCCTGGTGGGAATGACGCATGTCTTTAAACATAAAGGAGTATACACTTGGAGATTTCCCTGGTGGTCAAGTGGTTAGGACTCCACACTTTCACTGCAGGGGGCACAGGTTTGATCCCTGATTAGGGAACTAAGATCCCTCAAGTCATACAGTACAGTCGAAAGAATAAAAAATAAAGCAATATATAGTTGATCCTTGAACAACAGGGGGTTGGGGTTGCTGATTCTGCACAAAAAATCCACTTGCAATTTATACACATGGCTCCTTATACATGGTCCTCCATATATGTGGTTCCTTCTATCTGCAGTTCTGCATTCATGGATTTAACCAACCGTGAATCATGTAGTACTGTAGTATTTCCTACTGAAAGAAATTCATGTACAAGTGGACGTGCAGTTCAAACTCACGTTGTGCAAGGGTCCACTGTACATCATAAATAAGGTACGAATTAAACGTTCAGAGGAATGAGAGATTACCTCCAAGTGGAGAGTCATGGAAGTTTTCATGAAAGAGTGATTCTGAGCCAGTCCTGGAAGGATGGATGTGATTCATATGTGCAGACACTGGAGAGAGGATGGGTGGATGATGGAGTGGACTAGCAGCGGTAAGTTCAATGCTGGGAATTCTAGGCTCTGTGGCATTTGGTGGGGAAGATATTTTTGGAAGGGGCTGTGACACATCTCAAATTATACTGTGTGAGTACTTGCTTACTCTTCTGTTTAGGGGACCAGCCTTGTCCAGGGGTGTGTGACTTGCACATGTGGGTGGGATTGACCCAGGGAGAGAGACAAATGCTGATTAAAGTTTCCACGTAGCTGACTGCTTAGAAAACTCAACACTTGGGACTATGTTCTGAGGTAAACTGCTTAAAACCTTTTAGCAACAAATTGCTTTTAGATTTCAGTATCGCAGAGAAAATACTGGAAGAGATACTGCAGCACTGCTCAGCCCTGCAAGCAGGGGCATTTCAGGACACTTGTGAGGAACCCCAAAACATGGTCACCTTCTTCTTAGACTGCCTTGCATTTCTTGCAGCCTCCTGTGATCATAGGAGCCTGTTATTCCATGGAAATAAGCTCAGCAAAGCTAAAGAGTGCAACTCTGTAGGGACAGAGCTTCCTATTTCTAGATTTCAATTTGTTACGATTAGTAATAGGTGGCTCTCCTGAAATTCCACAATTGCCTCTGCAAATAGGGAAATCCCAGGTCACATGGGTAGGAAATTACTAATAGGGTGAAAACTTTCCAAACAATTAAAACAAGATCCTGCCACTTGCCTGTAAGTGAAAGTCTAAACAAACCTCCTTTCTTGATTGGGAAAACCAAAGTCAATATCAGATTACAGCAAAATTTAATGCCATTCTGTTGCATTCTTCTGAGTCTGTAAAACCCCAGCAGGACACCAGAATAGGTGGATGACTCATGAGTTCTAGCTTAGAATCCAACTTCTTGAGATGCTTTCCCAAAGGTGTTAAATTACCAACAATCATAGCTGCTGTATTAACTTTGCATGAAATTGCACAGCCTATAGGACATCCCAGGTGGCGCTAGTGGTAAAGAACCCATCTGCTAATGTAGGAGACCTAAGAGATGTGGGTTTGATCCCTGGGTTGGGAAGATCCCCTGGAGGAGGGCATACCAACCCACTCCAGTATTCTTGCCTGGAGAATCCCATAGACAGAGGAGCCTGGCAGGCTACAGTCCATAGGGTCACAAAGAGTGGGACATGACTGAAGTGACTTAGCATGCACATACAGCCTATAAGTCATTTTCATATATAGCATCTCATCTAATCCTCCCCCAAACTCAATGAGGTTTATATCAGTCTTTTACTTTTGCAGAAGAGAAAACTGAGACCCAGAACATTTAAGCAAATTACCCTAAATCTTGGGGTGAATATGTATCAGTGAAAAAGGTTTACATCTGGTCTTTGGAATCTTAAGTTCATTTGTGTGTTTGAGCAAGGTCTGAGGATGAGAGGCAAGATTGGGAACTGTAGGTGGAAGAGTGGATGCTGAGGTCCCTTGGGCCAACATTTGATCATCTAGGGATGTGTTTTTGCCAGCCTTCTCTCTGCCTGGGAAGGTAATCAGTTATGGACAGAGGTCCCTCAGATCTGGAAGTGACCACAGCTATGATGGAGTTCAAATCCTTCATTTTTCAGATGTGGAATCTGAGGCCCAGATAAGTTCAATGTCTTGCAAAGACTTACACAGGTAACTGATGACAAAGCTGGGATTGTTATCTAGTTTTCTGTATTTTACTGGAATTTCCCCTACTACACCCGAATGCACTTCCTGCTACATGCTCTGTCCTTTTCACCAGGTAGAAGTGTGTTTACAATGAAAGATAATTGGGCACTCTTAGATAAGTGAGCTAATATTAACAATCACTACTATTTCTGCAACACCTGTGATGTGCCAGGTTCTCTGCTAGATCCTTCACATACATTATTTTGAATCTTCACAACAATTCTGCAAAGTATGTATTATTATCTCTGTAAGGAGATGGAGACCAGGGTTCAGGAGGGATTTGCCAAGGCAATACTGAGTTTATACTCTATGTGCAGTGCAGCCTCTGTAAGAATTTCTGTCTTGTCCTAGAAGACAGAAATGTCTGAACTTTTTTTTTTATATGGTCAAGTATCGTTTTTGGAAAATCATTGAAATTCAAATTATCTGTGTTTATTCCTAGAATGTATCTGATGAAAAAATGAGATAAGGGAGATGAATTAGTTATCACTTTTAAACAGTTCTTAGAAGTCTTGATTAATAAGGATTTTTTTTTATTGTGAAGCAAATCTAACATTTAAAAAAGACTGTAATTCAAGTCATATGCTTAAGTAATTTCTTTAGAAGAGAGACAGGATTTTTTTTTTAAACCCCTATTCATCTAGAGTGCTAGGGACAGAGCTCTAGAGGTTCTTTTGTATTAATTATTCTTCCCTCAAATTATCTTACCTTTAGGAGCACTGAGCACATTCATCATTTATATTTCGGTTGCAGTACTTTGACACACCTGCTTTCCTCTTAGCATCTGTGATATGCCTTCCAAATTTTGTTTTAAAAGAGCATTTTTAACGATATTTTTAATTTTCTGAGAAACCACCCTGCTGTTTTTCATAGCAGGCAGACAATTTTTTTATTACTGCCAGTAGTGCGTAAGGACTCCAGTTTCTCCTTGCCCATCCCAGCCCTTGTCTGCTTTTGTTTTGTTTTCATGGTAGCCATCCTGACAAATGTGAGGTGAAATCTCACCATTTTTCTTTAAAATAAATTTTTGTTGGAGTGCAGTTGCTTTACAATGCTGTGTTAGTGGCAGATGCATCGGCCATATACATATGTCCCCTCCTTTTTGGATTTCCTTCCCATTTAGGTCATCACAGAATACTGAGTAGGGTTTCCTGAGCTACACAGCAGTTATCAATTTCATGCATATTTTCAATAATGTGTATATGCTAATCACAATCTCCCAATTCATCCTCTCTCCCCTTCCCCCCTTGGTGCCTTTATGTTTATTCTCTATGTCTGTGTCTCTATTTCTGTTTTGCAAATAAGATCATCTCTACCTTAAAAGAGCATTTTTTTAAAACTTGGAAAGCTTTGAGGAAATGGAGAAATTTGAGTACCATCCATCCAAGGAAGGGTTTGGAACACAGATGGGGAGCTTGGAATTGCTTGTTACTTAAAACCAGCAGGGAAGGTTGCCAGAAAATGGGAAAATAGAACTGACAGGGAGCTGGGAAAGTGTCAATGTGAAATTCCTCAATTTCCATTTTTTCCCCTGATCCCTAATGGCTCTTGCTGGCCAGTAAGCTGCCAAATCCTGACACGATATAGATGCCTAATCACCAGCTTCAAGTTCTGACCTTCATCAGGCAGTGCACAGAGGTGTCAGGATGTGTCTTTAAGTCGGACTCCAAACACTATACTTCTGTCATTTGACTCCCTTCCTTTTCACATGGACCCTCTGCTCCCATCTCTACAACTGAGAATGGTCACATCTCAGATTGCTCTCACATAACTGGGAGGAGAGTCTTTCCCAAAACAGTGGGTACTGCAGCTTCAAGGTCGTTGTGATGATGCCTCTTAGTCCAAAGTCACACGTTTAACTTGATTTCTGGTCCTTTGACTTGTATTACCTGACTCCAGTGCCTGGGGGTTTCCTGATTCCTAACTGCCGGCTTGGTTTTTAACCTTCATACTTAATCTTGACTCCTGGTATGCATCTGATTGCTGACTGTTCATTTGGCTTGAGCCCTATTGACTTGTCCCATCCCCAGCCCCTACCTGTGATTCTTAGATTGGTTTTCTCCCTAGCTTCCCACCCTGGATCTGGGATCGACGATTTTCATCGGCACCAGTCCTGACTCAACAGGAGATTCAGTCTCATTGAGCAGCCAGGTAAACAAGAGGACTGTGGAAGGAGTAGATAGCCTTACGTCATCATTCAGCGCCTGGCACAAACCTCAAGGTCTTTTTGATCCTGGAGTTGCTTTTACAAGTTTTAAGGGTTCAAAGGATGCTTAAACAGAAGAAATCTCTTATAATCAAAGGGGCAATAATTGTTATTCTTTCCAGTTGTTGAGTTAGCTATGCCTCTATAAATTGTAACATAGTGTTTCAAGTTTTATTGCATTCCTGCAGTGTCCTGAAATTGGGGTCAGACCACCTCTCCAAAGAGGAACAGATATGTTCCTGTGTTGCAGAATATTTGATAGAGTTCATGGGTGATAATTTCTACTGCTCCTTCCTCATTCTAAAAGTGAACAAAATTCAGTTTCCCCACAGAGCCTAGATTTTTGAAATAACTTTACTGTGTAAAATCCCAATTTACCTCAATAGGGTACTATTAAAGGAAGGAGAATTTACTGTCCAAAATAACTAACCCAAGTCAAGGTCCTTGGTTGGGAAACAAAACTTACTACCTGATCCCAATAAAGCTCTGGTATTTTGTCTTGCAGGTTTGTTGAAAGTATACATAACCTTGGGTAATTTCTTGGGCCAACAAACCCAAGATTAATTTCTCACCATTTTCTGGAAATATATAGAAGCTTTTGCAAATGAAGGGTAGGATGGACTCTCAAATATCAATTCTTTTAGACCATTCTTCTTAAGAACTCACAGTAAGCTTATTTCTGAAATTATAACTGACTATGACAGATAAGTTGATGAGTCAACATCATCTCTTAAAGTTCATTATAGTTTTAAGGGCATGTTATGTTATCAACCACATTTCTAGCCAAAATCAAGCAGTTTTAGGTGTGGCTCTTAGTTTTCCACCGTGTCACACCTTACCCTGTACTTGTAGCTGCTTTTTGAGCCATAGGATTTGTTGGGGCCAGGAATTCTGACCTCAGGAAGGATTTGAGACAGTGCTTGGCAATTCCATGACACATCATTTGCCCTTTCCCGTCATCTTTCTGGCATTGACTGGATCAAAAACAGAGCACTATTCCCGGTTTATGTTGAAATTCTCTGTTGCCCTTTGAAATTCTAAGTAGAGATTTCCTCCTATTGTGTAACTCGAGAAATTTGATAAAGTATTATGTTTGGCATTCTGTTTCTGGAACTCTCTCTCTACAGAGGCCACCTATGGGCGTCCTAGAGTTGCTTGAATGACAGTTAGTGGTGGATGATGCAATAGAGGCCACAAGCCAAGTCCGTGTGGCAATAAAACACATCCTAAAGGAATAGGGGCAGAGATAAGTAGGGCCATTCTAAGAGGGATGAAGCCACAACTCAAAGGATCCATCACTCAGACAACCAAGGTCATAGGGAGCGGAATAGGAACACCAAGAAAACAGTCCCCGATAAGCCAGCGCAGTAATTGGAAGTGTTTCTGGCGATGTGAAGCGGGGCTCTGGAGGCCTCCGGGGTGAGATAAGGCAAGCAATCAACATGTCAAGGTAATTTGTTAGCAGTCCTGGCTTTGGGTCGGGGTGTGTAAACCTGCCCGCTCTGATGTATGAAGCCTGCTAGCCCGAGGAGACTTGGCTGTAGAAGGACAGTGGCAAAGGGGAGCCTGCTTGGAGCTGGCAAGAGGGCCGCCTGTACCTGGCAGGGTACCGTCTGTTCCAGGGAAGGCAGACCCTGACTATGAAACGCGACACAGACGAAGGGGAGGCGTGCCCCGTTAGGACGGCAAGGAATCTCCTGCCTTCCCCTGATCTTGCTGAGGAATTGTTATAGACTGATGCTCTCAGCTGCAAAATGGGCATGAAGGCTTTAGTGAAGTTTCCTCAGTATAGGCTGAACAGACATTAACTATAACTATCTGAACTCACACCACCTGAACACGGCCCTCACCCTCTCACTGAGCCCACACAGACTGTATCACACCCACTGCCTTCTTAATCTCACACCTCTGTGCGTTTCTCACTGACCTGCCAAGCTCACGCCAACTAAAACTCTCTCTTCATGGTTTCAGGGGTTTGACATCTGCCATGCCCTGCAGTCCCATGAGATCACCCAAACCAGCTCAATGACTTCACATGGATTATCCACTGATGGGAAAGCCCTTGCTTTCTGCAATACCTATTTTCCCATGTATTCAAGGTTGTGCTGTATATGCAGCTAAGTGACCACGTTCTCAGCCTCCCTTGCAGTTACATTTGGTTGTGTAACTAAGTCTGGCCAAGGAGACCTAAACAAAACTTGTTGGGTGGGATGCCTAAGAAGGTTTCTTGAAATGAGACAGAATGCTGGACTCTTTTGCTCTTAGTTTTTGTATTCCACCCCCCCCCCCCCCTCAGTTTTGAAAACATATTATGATGGTCAGGTCTCATATGTGGTCTTGTGACTTTGAGCATAGAAGTCACCTAATAAGAATGGTTGGTTCATAAGTTGGAGGAGACCTTGGTCCTTGATGACTTTGTGAAACTAAAATATTACTTCTGGGCCTTCTGCCTTTCAATTTCTTTATGTGAGAAAATGAACCCCTAGTTTTGTATAAGTCACTGTATTTGGATCTCTGTTACCATGACTGAAGGCAATCCTTACTGACACAACCCCTGCCCATTCTTTCGGGCTCACACTGACTACACGTGTACTTACCATCCCCCTTTGTCAATGTGTACTCTGCATATTACCACTTGACCTTGATGTTGCATAAGTGAAACAGTCATCTTTCCTTTTAATGCCTAGATGAGTCTCTGCATTTTCCTTTTGACTTATCCCAGTGCATAAACCAGGATGGACCAGAATCTCTGAGGGACGTAAAAACCATTCTATACAGGTTAAAGGACACAGTTGTACACAGAAACCAATAGGTAGGTAGTGCAGAGAGATTTGAGATCAATAGTTTCTGCTCCCCGAGCCAGCACCAAACCATGTCTTAGTGCTACTTCTGCTGTCACAGGGGGTAGGATGGTGCCCTGGAGGGCGACCACTAGAGAGTCTGTGCCCCACAGTGGAAGATGCTGCGTGCTGCAACTAAGACCTGACAGAGCCAGAGAAATAAAGACATAAATATTAAAAACAAAACAAAGATAGGGAACTGGAAAGCAGGAGGGAAAAAGACAGGCTTAGCAGCACCACCCACCCCATAAAGGGCTATCGTGAATGGTGCCCCCTGGAGGGTGCAGCGCGGCGGCCCCGCTCATCCCCACCTCTACCATCTCAGCTGCTGCCATAGTCCTTGGGGACTGGCTGGGTGAACCTCCTGCTCTGGTTCCCTTCCTCCTCATTCTTTTGGCAAATGCCCTGTCCCCAGGCTTCAGCACGTTGGAGCAGGGGAAGGGGTCCCCTGAGAGGACAACTGTTCAGATGAAAGACATTTCTGCTAAGGACTCTTCAGGCTGTAAAGAGTAAGACTGAGGAGGGTGTGACTGAAATCTCTTGATAGGAAGAGTGGTTGTTGTTGTTCAGTTGCTAAGTCGTGTCTGACTCTGCAGTCCCACAGACTGCAGCTTGCCAGGCTTTCCTGTCCTTCACTATCGCCCAGAGTTTGCTCAAACACGTGTCTATTGAGTCAGTGATGTCATCCAACCATCTCATCCTCTGTAACCCCCTTCTCCTCCTGCCCTCCATCTTTCCCAACATTAGGATCTTTTCTAATGAGTCAGCTCTTTACATCAGGTGGCCAAAGTAGAGGAGCTTCAGCTTCAGCGACAGTCCTTCCAATGAATATTCAGGGTTGATTTCCTTTAGAATTGACTGGTTTGATCTCCTTGCTGTCCAAGGGACTCTCAAGAGTCTTCTCCAACACCACAGTTCAAAAGCATCAATTCTTTGGTGTTCAGCTTTGTTTATGGTCCAACTCTCACATCTGTACAAGACTACTGGAAGTGGTTACCTTGGCATAAAAATCACCTTTTCTTGTCCCATCAGGACTAGAAAGCATGACTAGAAACTTTAAAAGCAGTATATTTAGGATAAAAGTGAAAAGAGATTGCTTTAAACACGGAGTTATTGTCTGGTCTCTATGCTTCTAGGTCTTTGTTTTCAACTAGTTGAGTGCCCAGAAAGACTAGAGGATGCACCTACGTGAGCCCTTCAATGAGACTATTGATGAGTGGCTGTGACTGGCAGGCGGGGGAGGGTCTATGACTCTTTGGAAACTTCAAGGTTGTCCCCCAGATTTAGGGTTCAGGGGTAGTCATGTGTCTGAGTCATGGTCATCTGCTCATTTTTGCTCTTTATAGATTCCATTGGGACTAGCATTTACACAGTCATTTCTTGGAAAAATAACCTGTGTTAATTATTTGGTAATGGATTTCCTATCTTCTTAGCCTCAGGGGTCCTTTCTTCCTACCCTGCCCATCTCGGCCTCTGGATATTATTTTCATATTAATCACACATAACAAAGAAGATGTTGCTTCAGGCCTTCATTCTTTCCAATCTGTCCCCCCACCCCCGCCCCCACTGGTAGGGACAGGTCACTTATCTCATGTGAGTTTCTGTTTCCTCATTTGTAAAATGAAGGTCAAAACTTGCCCTGAGGATAAGTAACCTACTTGGGATTGACATATACACACTTCTATATTTAAAAGATAAACAATAAGGACTACTGTATAGCACAGGGAACTCTACTCAATATTCTGTAATAATCTAAATGGGAAAAGAACTTGAAAAAGAATAGATACATATATATGTATAACTGTATCAGTTTGGTGTGCACCTAAGTTCAACACAACATGGTTCATCAACTCTATTCCAATAAAAGTAAAAAAAAAAAAAAAAAAAAAAGACACAAGGTAACCAGTGAAAGCCACTCAGCCGTGTCTGACCCTTTGTGATCCCATGGACTATACAGTCTATGGAGTTCTCAGGCCAGAATACTGGAGTGGGTAGCCTGTCCCTTCTCCAGGGGATCTTCCCAACCAGGGATCAGACCCAGGTCTCCCACATTTCGGGCAGACCCTTTACCAGCTGAGCCGCCAGGGAAACCCCTGTCAGGGAACCAGTGGCAGAGTTCAGGCCTGCACTCCGGCCTCCTGAGCCCCCTCCTCACATCTTTTCCCATGACAACAATAACTCCCAGCTTGTTGTGAAAATCAGATTAGGTGATGTGCTGAAAGGCCTTTTATGCTCTGAGAAGTGACATGAAGAGTTTTGTGATTATTGTTAGGGATTTATGCTCCCTAACAATCCTAGTGACAGAGTGAGGCCCTTGCTCTTAGAGAAAATTACTTTCCTTCACTGTTTTGCTTCTCCCACAAACCTCAGGGGAATGGCTTTTAAGCTTTTGAAAGAGTCAACTAATACGAGATTTTAAACTACAGCTGATGAAGCGTCTGTTGGCTTTCCCCAGTGTCTGAATCTTCTCTGTTCTCACTGTAAGCTAGAGTTAGCTCTCTGCTCTGCCTCTAGAGACCATGGTAATAATATCATCCCTTTTAGGTATACTATCTGTGTGTGTATGTGTGTACATGTGTGTGTGTGTGTGTGTCTGCTAAGAGTCACAAGGATCCCTCCTGTGTTCCTATTTTATTTTTATGTGACTCAGAGCCAAGCTCATATTTTGTTGAGTTTTGTACAAATAAAAACTCTCTAATGAGGAAGGTCCTGAAGAAAGAATGTTTTGAGGAGAGAGAGGCAAAGATGATCTTAGGAGGAGGGTTCTTTGGTGGAACTTTCTTAGGAACCAGTCTTTGGGGACTTCCCTGGTGGTCCAGTGGCTAAGACTCTGCACTCCCAGTGCAGGGGGTCGAGGTTAGCTCCCTGGTCAGGGAACTGGGTCCTGCATGCTGCAACTAAGACCCGGTGCAGCCAAATTAAAAATATATATATATATTTTTAAAAATTGAAAAGAACAGTCTTTGGAGGAAGATAAAGGTTAGATCACATCACCAATTCAATGGACATGAACTTGGGCGGATTCTGGGAGATGGTGAGGGTCAGGGAAGCCTGGCATGCTGTAGTCCATAGGGTCGCAAATAGTCCGACACGACTTAGTGACTGAACAACAACAGCAAAGGAGATACAAAGATGCAATCATTCTTGTCCCTGAAAGGATTAACAGTGTCCAGGGTGGTGGGGACTTTAGCCCTAACATCCTGGACTGGCCAGTGCGGACGTAGGATACACGTGATGGTGTTCCCAGCTGTGGTCCTGAGCCCTGGGCCTCTCAGAGGGCCTGGTCCTTCCTGCACCAGCCGCAGACAGCTCCTCCACTTCTGTCTCAGGGTCTAGGGCTATCCTACTGGTGTCTACCCTGAAGGACTGGCTCTTCCCTCTCTCTGTCTGACCCAGGAATACTTCAGAGAGTCTTAGGAGTTCTCAAGAGCAATGAGCTTCTTTAAGAGGGGTTGGTCACTAGAAAAAACAGAATTGTAGGATTTTTAAAACCAAAGAGGGCCTCAGAAACCCATGAGGACATGGAGGCCCAGAGAGATTAGATGATTTGTTCAAGCTTCTATAACACAGTAGTATCTGTGTTAGGATGATAATGCAGGTTTCTTGATTTCTAAATAAATGCTCTTTTCTACTGAATCTTTTGTATTCAGGAAGAAGATATTCTTTTGATAAAGGACAATAGGAGAGTTAGGGCAGATTTAAGAGTTATCTATTATCTGGCTGTAGTAGCCACTCTGAGAGAAAATAGCTCAGTTAGTTTTAAGAAACTGTCATACTCATGTACTCGGTCGCTTCAGTCATGTCTGACTCTTTGCATCCCTATGGTCTATAGCCCACCGGTCTCCTCTGACCAAGGGATCCTCCAGGCCCTCCTCCAGAGGATCTTTCCAACCCAGGGACTGAACCCATGTCTCCTGTGTCTCCTGCATTGCAGGTGGATTCTTTGCCCACTGAGCCACCTGGGAAGCCTGAAATGCTCAGTTCTGCCATCATCGCAAGACACATAGTTAGTGTTATCTCTTTATAGCCACGGGCAGGCTAAGTCACTTCAGTCACGTCCAACTCTTTGGGAACCTGTGGACTCTAGCAAGCCAAGCTCCTCTGTCCATGGAATTCAGTCCATAGATTGAATTCACCTATCATGTAAGTTATAAAGAATGCACGTTCTCACCCACTGATGTGTTAGAGCTGATTCCGCTAGCTCATGAGAATGGATTGTTATTCAGAAATTATTGTGAACCTGTTGTGAAGTCACTGGCAGCTTGAAATCAGTCATGATGGGAATACTTATACCATGGAGATGAGCAAATACTATAAATTAGGACCTATTTTTTTTTTTTTAAATCAGAGAGCCTCTTTGCTGGCACAACAATGTTTTTGCCACATGAGAAGTTCCACTATTCAGAAGTAATCATTGTTAATTTTCTTATGTAAAACATCCAAAAAATGATTATTTGTTCTCTGGTACATGTGCATGTTATTATTCTAATTCATTTATAGAAAGAGAATAAGGGACTTCCCTAGTGGTCCACGAAGACTCTGCACTTCAGATACAGACGGTATGGGAACTAAGATCCCACATGCCACGAGGCGTGACTAAGAAATAAAGTAAGAATACTAAAATAATTTTTAAAAAGAGAATAATATTTTATGAGATTTTCTTGAGACTTTTCATACCAGCACATGTAGATCTAACAACTCACTATTTTAAATTATAATAAGCACGTTCATGGTTGTGCCATAGTTTACTTAGTCAGCCGCTTGTTTTTCATTAAAGGATGTATGCTCATGTTGAGCACTTCAGTCGTACCCGACTCTTTGCAACCCTATGGACTGTAGCCCACCAGGCTCCTCTGTCCATGGGATTCTACAGGCCAGAATACTGGAGTGGGTTGTCATGCCCTCCTCCAGGGGATCTTCCCAATCCAGAGAAGGGAAGGAAAGGAATTATTGAAGGATAGTTGATTTCCAATGACACGTATGTTATGTATGTATTGGAACACGTATGTTCCAATAACACAATGTTGTGTTAATTTCTGCTATACTGCAAAGTGATTCAGTTATACATATATATCTCGATACATTCTTTTTTATGTTCTTTAACCAGTCTCTTAATGATGGGTGTCCTTGTTTGGATTTCCCCAAAGTAGACCCCGAGATGTGGGGTTGGGCACAGATGGTTCATTTGGCACAGGTGACTGAGGAAACACAAATGATGCAGTGGAAAAATAGAACAAGGAAGTTTGCTTGTTTAAATCAGATCCAAATAAGGTCCTCACATTTGATTGGTTTACATGTCTCCTAAATCTCTGCATCTTTAGGGTCCTCATTTGTCACTTTTTCTTTAGCAATTTATTTATTGAAGGTACTAGATAATTTTGCTGATTGAATTTCTCATGGCATAGCTTAATATGTTTCTCTGTATGTGGTATTTCCTGTAAATTATTGTTGGATAGAAAGGTAGAAATTTCTCAGTTTAATAATGATGATAAAATAATGATAGATATTCTAATTGTTAAGCTCTGTTTATTTTTTATTATCACTATTTTTTCATAGACTTTCCTTTTTGGTAGTGTTTTTTTTAATTTTTAATTTTGTATCCTAGTAGAGCCGATTAACAATGTTGGGATAGTTTCAGGTGCACAACAAAGGGACTCAGCCATACGTATACAAGTATCCACTCTCCCCCAGACTCTCCTCTCATCCAGGCTGCCGCATAACATTGAGCAGAATTCCCTGGGCTATACAATAGATACCTGTTGGTTGTCCATTTCAAATGCAGTAGTATGTACTTGTCCACCTCAAATTCCCTAAATATCCCTTCCCCCCATCCTTCCCCTTGGTTACAATAATTTCATTCTCTAAGTCTGTATCACAGACTTTATATTTGAGGGCAGTTTTAGATTTACAGAAAAATTGGGAAGATAGTTCAAAGAATTCCCGGTATACTCTCCCTCCCAATGATCTCCCATCTTATGAACCTTTTACTTTGATATGATGTGTTGGTTATAATTAATGAACAAACATCAACACATTTAATTAATTAAGTTAATAGTTTACACAGATTTTTAAAGTCTTTACCTAACGTCCTTTCTCTGATCCAAGATTGCTCCCAACAAATGCTCATTGCATTTTGTTGTCAAGTCTCTTTAGGCACCACTTGACTATGACAGGTTCTTAAACCTTTCTGGTTTTTGATGACCTTGACAGTTTAAAGAGTACTAGTCAGGTATGTTATAGGATCCTCATCTATTGGAAATAGTCTGATGTTTTTCTCAGGATTAGACTGTGCTTATGGGTTTTGGGGAGAATGATCACAGAGGTAAAGTGCCATTTTCATCATATTACATCAAGAGTACAAACTGTGCACATCATTTGTGGCTGTGATATTGACTTTGACTGCTAGGCAGAGGTTGCTGTTGTTCAGTAACTAAGTGTATCTGACTCTTTGCAACCCCATAGACTGCAGCACGCCAGACTTCCCTATCCTTCACTATCTCCCGGAGTTTGCTCAAACTCATGTCCATTGAGTTGATGATGCCATCCAACCATCTTATTCTCTGTCACCCCCTTCTCTTCCTGCCCTCAATCTTTCCCAACATCAAAGTCTTTTCCAATGAGTCAGCTCTTTGCATCAGGTAGCCAGAGTGTTGGAGCTTCAGCTTTAGCATCAGTCCTTCCAATGAATATTCAGGGTTGATTTCCTTTAGGGTTGACTGGTTTGATCTCCTGGCAGTCCATTGGACTCTCAAAGAGTCTTCAAAAGCATCAGTTCTTTGGCACTCGGGCTTCTTTATGGTCCAGCTCTCACATCTGTATATGTCTACTGGGGAAACCATAGCTTTGGCTATATGGACCTTTGTTGGCAAAGTGACATCTCTGCTCTTTAATACACTGTCTAGTTTTGTCATAACTTTTCTTCCAAGGGGCAAATGTCTTTCAGTTTTGTGGCTGCAGTCACCATCTGCAGTGATTTTGAAGCCCAAGAATATAAAGTCTGTCACTGTTTACACTTACCCCATCTATTTACCGCGAAATGATAGCGGTTGTCAGGTTTCTCCACTGTGAAGTTGCTCTCCGCTCCCAGCCTCCACACTGCCACACTCCTTGTAGCCCACACTTAAGGGGTGGGGTGTTATGCTTCTCCTCCTTGAGGATGCTGCGTGCTTAGTCACTCAGTCGTGTCCTACTCTTTGCCACCCCATGGACTGTAGCCTGCCAGGCTCTGCTGTCTATAGAATTTTCCAGGCAATAATACTGAAGTGGGTTGTCATTTCCTCCTCCAGGGAATCTTCCTGACCTAGGGACTGAACCCACATCTTGTAGCTCCTGCATTGGCAGGCATATCTTTACCACTGAGCCACCTGGGAAGCTGAGGGTGGACTATGCATATAAAATGATTTGGAATTCTTCTGCATGAGATCTTTGTTTTTTCTTCCCATGTATTTATTTACTCAACCATTTATCTCAATGTGGACACATAGGTATTTATTTTACACATTGGTCTATAATCCAATGCGACTTTATTTTGTTGGCCAAATTGTTCTAGCTTTCAGTTGGCTTCTGTATTCCTTTGACATACCCCTATCATTGTGGGTTATTATTTATTTATTTTGAGCATTTCCTTAGTTTCTGGGCTCCACTGGTTTTTAAGGAATAGAAACTTACTCCATTTACCTCAAGTTTTGAAAGAGGAGATTACATTCTTTAACAGTATATACATAAATATTTACTTCCCTTCTCCTGATCTGCTGAAATGAGATGGCTAGTTTCACAGGACTTCCTAAACCACTGAGGTCAATACCTTACTCTGCCATGCCTCCCTTTAAAAGCTTCTTCATTAACAATTGTTAATTGAGTCTTCCAGTCTTTGCCTTTGGTCTTTTTTTTTTTTTCTAACCGGTGGTAAATTTTTTAAGAAATGCTGTCCTGTTTCTGTAACCATTTCAGCGAGGATGTAGGCCCAAGTTGGTCTTGGCCTGACATGTGCTTGTGTGTGGTTTGTAGGTGGGGGTGAAGGGGTAGTCTCGGTTCTTGTTCCATAGCTGTGTGAAGATAGTGCAGTCTGTCCTGTCCCTGAAGCCTAGACTTGGGCAACTAAGATAAGCACATGTCCTTATTATTTTGCACTCTGGCGTTTCCTCTTCTTTTTATCTCGTCTCTCGAGACTTTCTTTGCCTTTTTTGTAGTTCAACTATGCATTTTAAAGTACATTTGTTATATTTCACCCAGAATTTCTAAATCTTTTATATTTAAAACTTTTAAAGTCTGTCATGTTGCCAGAAATCAAAGCCCTACTCTTTATTTCCTCTTTTTAAAATCTTATTTCAAGAAATTAAAACAATTAAAATCTACAAGGTGTTATTTCAAATATATCTTAACCTTCACCTAGAAATGGAAATTCTTTAATCTATTCCATGAATATTTATGTGTGAGACACTGGCCTAAGAACTTGGGATAAATCAGTGAAGAAAACAGAAGTCCTTCTTCCCATGGAGCTTACATTCTGGTGGGAGATTCAGACAATGAGTTATAAACATAATTTATGATGATATTGCCTGCTATGTAGAAGCAGATAATCCTCTGAAACAAAACAAAGAACAAGACCCAAAACAACTAGAGCAGAGCTTGGGAATCAAGAGTGTAGAAAGTTGGACTTAAAAAATTTTTTTTAATTTATTTTAATTGGAGAATAATTACTTTACAATATTGTGGTGGTTTTTGCCATCCATCGGTAGGAATCAGCCATAAGTGTACATGTGTCCCCTCCATCCTGAAGTCCCCTCTTCCTGCCTCCCCACTGCAGCCCTCCAGATTGTCACGGAGCACCGGCTTGTCTTTTACAGTAAAATGGTTCTAGTAAGCCCCACCGGAAAGATGACATTTGAATAAGTCTTGAAGGAAATGGTGGCCAGGTAGAATTCTGGGGGAAGGGGATCTCAGACAGGGGGAACAACCAAGGCAAAGGCCTTAAGGTGAGAGTGTGACTGATGGGTTTGAGGGAAAACAAGAAGACGTGTGTGGCTGGCGTGAAGTGCACAAACAGGGAAATGGTGAGAGATGATGTTCAATTGGAGGAGAGAGGGTAGATCATGGATGCACTTACTGGTCATTTGAAGAACTTTGCTTTTCTCTGAGTTAACACAGGATCCACTGAAGGTAGCTTTTCCCCCACCCCACAAATTAATACAAAGAACTTTTTGTTTTTTGAACCGTTTGAGAACAAAATACCAATACGAAAACTTATTGTCCCCCAGTTCTTTAATGTGTAATTCCTACAAACAAGGACTATCCAATCATCTGTAACTATGCAACCAAGCAACTGTCAAAACCAAGAAACTACCATTGATACTGTACTAACATTCTATTCTCAGTCTCTCTTCAAATTTCACCAGTTGTTCCAAATAAGTCCTTTTCGTAGCCAAAGGGTCTAATCTAGATCTCACATCATGGTTACTTGTCATGTCTCTTTAGCCTCCTTCAGTCTGAAAGAATTCCTTGCACTTACTTTACTTTTACGACATTGGCACTTTTACAGATTACAAGCTAATAAAATTGTAGAATATCCCTATATTGGGTTTTGTTAGTTGTTTCCTCGTGAATAGAATTTGGTTGTTTTTGACAATACTATCATGGGGTAGGCATTTTTTCACTCACTGAATGTAGCCATGAGTATGCAATTTGAATTTGTCTCATTACTAGTACTGCTAAGTTTGATCACTTAACAATCATGATGCTGACCAGGTATGTCCTCTATAAAGTTACTTACAGTCTTAGTAACTAGTAAGTATTTGGGGGAAAAGTCACTTAAGACTATATAAATATTTTTTTCCTAATTGAACTTCCACTGACTAGTTTTATTCTTTTTTTCCCAAATAGTTTATATGTCTCTATATCAATATTACTTATAGCAATGATGAGTTGGCTTCAACATCAGTTCTATCTCCCCAACCCCCATATTTAAAAATGTACTTTCTGAGAAACTTTGTTCACATAAATAAGTAGATGAGTTCAAAACAAGTTTTATACTTGCATGTTGGCTAATCCTTTGAACTCCTTCCAAGCTATATGCAAATCACAAATTCTCTATCATAAAAATTACATCTAATGCTCTATCAGCTGATTAGATTAACTTTTTTCTTTTGTTGAAAACAAAAAACATTTTAAAATGTTTTAAAAATCCTACCTTGCAAAAGGATTTCCTTCTTAATTTTCAATTTCTCTGAATTACACAGGAGAGACTTATTAAGACTTATCAGTGACACTTCATTTTACAGCCTTTTGAAAGTATCTGTTTTACTTAGAAAAGTTTAGAAAATTTTGAATATTAATTTTATAACATTTTGATAACATACATTCAAGATGTACTTTTTTGGGGGTAAAAAATATTGGTTCTGAAAATTTAACTCAGTCAATTTATGGAAATTATTCACCATAAAATCTAATGGTGGTAGGCTACTATCATGCCAGGACAACAGGCTTAAACAACCGCCTTGGGCAACCTGAGACATATGTTTACGTTATCTAATGAACAGAGTCACCATCCATTGTCATACCATTCAGCCAAATCAACTTTTCTGTCAGAAAAAATCTGACTTCATATTCAATCCAAATAAACATGCTATTATGTGTCCCCATGACAACCAGCTCACTTCTAAATTCAGCAACTAGCTGGGGATAAGATGATCCCATTTCCTCACACATCAATTTAAAAAGATACAGTCTTAACTCCCTTGATTTTATAATATTTACAATTTAAATAGCACCATTCAATACTCCCTACAAGTCAGAACTCCATTTTTTTTTGCAGCCAAAGCTTGTTTATCAATAAAATCATGTTCCCAAGCTAAAGCAAGTTTAAAGCATGGATTAAAAAAAAAACAAACCAAAGCCAATATCTGTGTGGTCACTGTTACAATCAAGACCAGTTGCATAATTTGCAGGGCTCAGTGCAAAGTGAAAATGTGGGGCTCTTTGTTCAAAAATTAAGTATTTCAGGATGGGAACATCAGATCCTGAAAGCCAGCACTAACTTTTAAAAGTTGGGGCTCTTCTAAGGGCAGGTCACAGACCCAGGGAGCTGGTCTGAATAGAGTTTTGTTTGTAAAGACTGTTATGCCCATTCCTAGGATAAGCTGAATCAATGTGAATAAAAGTTTCCAAATTTTAAAAATAATATCACGGAGTCACCTGTGCATGCATTTTATTCTCCGTAAAAGTGGACACAATTTATTAACTGAAATCACCTGTGTATTTTCCTTATCTGAAAGGCATAGGAAATCTGTCAATCACAACCTTTATCATAATCTGGTGAACAGTTTCTCAGTGCCTCAGTTTCCTCATCTGTAAGATGGGGATTATGTACTTACCTTGAATTGTAAGGACTAATTGGGTTAATATGGGAATGTACTTAGAACAGTGTATGGCATGTAGTATATGGTAGCTGTAGTAGAACAGAGCTGTTTTCTATTATCATTATTATTATTCAGTAATTTCATTCACTATTCAAATTACAATAATGTTAGAATAGGAATTGATTTAATGGCAATGACAGACTTGGTAAGTAAAATCTTTTTACCTATCAAAGGTGAACCTGGTATGATAACCTTTTCCAAATTTATGTAATATTTTCTATTTTTCACTAGAAAAACAGTGACCTAATGAGCATATGACCTAATCATAATTCTTATGATGCTCTCTAAGCCAACTCTAATAACTTTTTAAATGTTAAGCTTAGTGATAATTTTAGCAGTGCCCTTAGCTTTCCTCACAAAGAATTAATTGATTTACATTCTGTAAATAATTATTGCACATTGCATTAGAGATATTTTTCATACTATTGTTTGACAATTTTTATGATGATCACAAAGCAGAATTGTTATTAGAAAGAAGAACACATTCTGTGTAAAATTTATTATGCTTAGTTTTGCCGTTTTGCTTTTTTGGTAGTTCTTGGAATGTTGATTGAAAAACTTCTGTCATGTTTTTGTTAGAACTTTGGGCTCTTATAGAAGTGCCCAAACTGTTGGTTTCCTGTGTCCAAGGGAATCCTCAGTCTGCTTTCTCCATTAATCTGATTCTTCCTTAGCTACAGACAGGCAATTTAAAAATATTTTATTAGGTGTATATATAAAATGCTGACTTCTTTTACTCTAAAGTGATGGTACAATTCAAACAGAACTCACATTTCTATAAAACACATCTGTATTAGTTTCCTGGAGCTGCTGTTAACAAAGTACCATAACTTGGAGGGCTTAAAACAACAGAAATTTACTGTCTCACAGTTCCAGAGGCTAGAAATCTGAAATCAAGGTGTCAGCAGGGCCATGTTACCTCTGAAACCTGCAGGAGAATCCTTTCCTCGCCCCAGTTTTCCGTGATTTGCCAGCAGTCCTTGGTTTTCCTTGGTTTGCAATTGCATACCTCTAGTCTCTGCCTTTTTATATGGGGCATCCTCCCTTTGTGTCTCTGTCTTCACATGACTGTCTTCCCACAAGAACACCAGTAGTAGTGAGTGTGGGCCCATTCTACTTCAGTATGACCTCATTCTAAAATAGCTAAAACCCTATATCCAAATAAAATTACATTCTGAGGTGCTGAAGTGGTGGTGGTTTAATTGCTAAGTCATGCCCTACTCTTGGGACCCCATGGACTGTAGCCCACCAGACTCCTCTGTCCATGGGATTTCCAGGAGAATACTGGAGTGGGCTGCCATTTCCTTCTCCAGGGGTCTTCTCTACCCAGGGATCTAACCCGCTTCTCCTGCACTGCTCACATCTCCTGCATTGCAGGTGGATTCTTTACCACCAAGGGAGCAATAGGGTGTTAGGATTTCAATACTTATCTTTTAGTGGGACACAATTAAACCCATCATAACATTTAGTAAAATTTTTTTATAGCAAAAGGTGAAATTTTACTGTTGAGTTTTGATTTTACTGAGGTATTGGAAAAATTTCATCACAAGATTTTCCATTACAACCATACAACCAGATTATAATTGTATATGTCAATAACAATGTACATTTTATTTATGAATAATTGATGCTTTTGAACTGTGGTGTTGGAGAAGACTCTTGAGAGTCCCTTGGACTGCAAGGAGATCCAAACCAGTCTATCCTAAAGGAGATACGTCCTGGGTGTTCGTTGGAAGGACTTATGCTGAAGCTGAAACTCCAATACTTTGGCCACCTGATGTGAAGAGTTGACTCATTGGAAAAGACCCTGATGCTGGGAGGGATTGGGGGCAGGAGGAGAAGGGGATGACAGAGGATGAGATGGCTGGATGTCATCACCGACTCGATGGGCATGGATTTGAGTAAACTCCTGGAGTTTGTGATAGACAGGGAGGACTGGCGTGCTGCGCTTCACGGGGTCGCAAAGACTCAGACACGACTGAACGACTGAACTGAACTGAATTGAAGTTTATATTTTCAAGGAATACATCTAACTACATAGATTTATATTTCCAAAATCTATTATAAAGAAATAAATTATGGAAAGTCTTGTGTGATGGAGAGTACTCAAATCATTAATGTCTAGGTTAAAATGATGTAGAGTGAAAATGATTATTCATTTTTATAATAAATTACATATAATAAATGATAAAATGTCAGGTAACATATCAATTATGCTAATTCTCATTACTTACTTTGTAATAATCCAATGTAATGTGAAGCTAAAATGTTATGAAAAAATGCCATAAATGGCATGATATTTCTTCTGCAAATATGTGTGAGCACATATATCAAATTCTGGGATTTGACTTTTGGAAATAAGTCAGAATCATGTATTAATATCAGAAATCATTCCATTAACTTGATCAGATATTGTAACTAAACTTAGTTCATACATGTGAAGAAAGAGAAAGGGGTCTTCTTTAGAAGCTAATCAGTCTGAAAGCTGTGGTGAGGCTGTGCCTTTTATTTATAAACATGAAGCAGGAGGTAGGAAAGCACAGCCTAGGAGATGCCTCAGGAACAAATGTGTGCTCAGAGGGCTCAGTACCAGGAAAGACTCAGGTGGAAGTTGAGGGTTTGCAAATTGTTTCACTAGCAAAGTCTTTGTATATCCAAATATCTGTGAGTGTTCAGTTAAGTTCAGTTCAGTTACTCAGTTGTGTCCGACTTTTTGTGACCTCATGAATCACAGCACACCAGGTCTCCCTGTCCATCACCAACTCCCGGAGTTTACTCAAAATCATGTCCATCGAATCGGTGATGCCATCCAGCCATCTCATCCTCTGTCATCCCCTTCTCCTCCTGCCCCCAATCCCTCCCAGCATCAGGGTCTTTTCCAATGAGTCAACTCTTCGCATGAGGTGGCCAAAGTATTGGAGTTTCAGCTTCAGCATCAGTCCTTCCAATGAACACCCAGGACTGATCTCCTTTAGGATGGACTGGTTGGATCTCCTTGCAGTCCAAGGGACTGTGAGTGTTATTGCTTGGCAAAGCTTATGTCACATGTGGAACCTGAGCAACATGAAATCTTGGAGAGGTAGCTTTTAGCTTTCCAAGTAGGATAGATTAGGAAGGCAAGTTAGGATGTGGGTCTTGAGTGAACCAAGTTAGTTTACAAAATTTACCACTGTGGCCTTCGGTAGAAATTACCAACACTGTTGCCTTGCACTTCATGCTGAACAGACTTAACACTAAGTGTGTGTGCGTGAGAGAGAAACGTTGTGCTCAGTTGCTCAGCCGTGTCCAAATCTTTGTGACCCCATGGACTGTAGTCCGCCAGGCTTCTCTGTGCGTGGGATTTTCCAGGCAAGAATACTGGAATGAGTTGCCATTTCCTTCTCCAGGGGATCTCATCAACCCAAGGATTGAAACTGAGTCTATTGCACTTTATTGCTTGAGTCACTGGGGAAGCCCGTGTGTGTGTGTGTGTGTATCTGATACTTAACATTGTGGTCTAGAAATCTCCTGGAAATTGGAGTAGCTGATCCATAGGGATGTTGTCCTATCCCCGTGAAGGGAGGTAAGATGATCTTGAGTCCTGTAGCCAGAGATGAAGTGACTCTCTTGGTGAGGGCCAGACTAACTCATAAAACTGTAAAGAATGACATTTGTGAAAGAAGAATCTGGAAAGAATGTAGACAACTTTTTCTTTGAGTACTTTATCAGATTTCATGCAGCATGTCATGTTAGTTATTTTTCTTTCCTTATGTCTGTTTCATTACTGTTTATTGTAGCAAACAAAAGCAAAACCTAGAGCCAAAGTCTGTAATACCTGGAGGGAGAAAAGCAAAGAAATGGAATGGAACTGTTGAGGGACATTGACTCTGTAACAAATCAAGTGAGAAGCCCAAGAGACAAAGTAGGTCTTTGAAGATGTAAAAATAAAATAAAATAATCCCCTAAGGAAAAGTAGAAAGAAGAGGAATCCCCTGTGGAAAACAAAGAAAATGGACCTTGTGTGGCTGTCAGGGACCCAAAATAAAATGGAATCAGACAGTCATGACAGATCTGGGATTCAGTCATGTATTCTGTGTTCTTAGGAAAACCACAACTATAAGGACTTCTGCTTCTCCTAAGGGTCATACCTGAAAAAGCCTCCAATAAGAAGCTCCAGTGATAGCCAACCATTGAAGACTTGTGGTTAGACTGTGAGGACTTATGGGCAGGCTGCAAGAACCACACAATCCCTTTTGCAATTCCCCCAACTGTGACTTCTGCAGCTTTTGCTTCTAAAAAATTCCTCATCCCCTTCACCCTCCAGGGATGTATTTTTAGTATGTATCTCCAGTTTGCAAACCTTGCACAACCTTACAAACAATAAACCTTGTCTTTTGCTTTAAGACAACCCTGACTCTTTTCTGAGTTTTATTTCTGATTTAAGACAACAAAGAACAGATGAAACAGGTTGAATCCATAGAGCCTGTGAGAAGGATGCAAGAACTGTTGGGGCCTTAGGGTCCTCAATTATAAAAGAAGAGCATTGGGCAAGGTGGTTGCACAATAAGGGTACTTTTGAGGCTGCTTTCATCAGTGAACATTCCGAAGGAGGCCCCATCGTCACCTGAATGTGCACAGGGTACGTGCCCTGCCCTTCCAGGTCCTCCCAGTAGGACGGGGAAGAGTAATAGCCCTGGGACAGTGAGGAATACCAGGCTGTGTGGTTTCAAACAAGTCATCTGACATCTCTGAGGTGTCGAGGCTAGATAACTTCTAACGTCTTTTCTGTCTCTGACATTCAGTTGTGTTTTCCCCGAAGCATGGGCTCTCTGTTCAGGTTGTTCCCCGGAGACCCAGGAGTGGAGAAATGGGGGGCAGGATGGGAACTCAGGCCATAGTATGGAGACAGAGACATCCTTTGGTCCTGTCCCAATACATTTCTTCTCCCTTGACTGAATCTGTATCTCCTGGAACAGGAACTCTGCAGTCACAGGAATCTTTGATATGTAACCCACACAGACTTCCTGTTGATTTCCTTCCTTTTTCTGATAAAGCTTTGAATCTGGCCCCCATGGTGCAGTTTCAAAACTTTCTTTGCACAGTGATCGTTCCCTTCCACGCCTGTACAGGGTGTGCATCCAGGGACCCCAGCCACAGCCTTTGGTGAAGGAAGGCATGTCTCTTCCACAACATGGAGGTGAAGACTTTATTGCTTTTGGCCCAGCTTTTACCTTCCTAGACCTCCAAGAGGGGCCATGTGGGCAGCATGCAGCACAGCCTGGGAAGACACACTGGCTTCCCTTATTCACCCAGGTTCCCTATCATTTTCTCCCAGAGCTGGGATTCCAGCAATGCAGCCCCAATCAATGTCCATTTTCTGGAATGATTCTGCTACCTTTAACCCTGGAACCTTGACTTCTGGCCCCAACAGGGTGAGTCTGGGAAATCATTCATATACCAGCACTGATGCCTCTATTGTGTAGATGTGCCTGCAAGTGTGCTAAGTCATTTCAGTTGTGTCTGACTCTTTTCAACCCTCTGGACTGTAGCCATCCAGCCTTCTCTGTTCATGGGATTCTCCAGGCAAGAATACCAAAGTGGGTTGCCATGCTTTCCTCCAGGGGATCTTTCTGACCCAGGGCTCGAACCTGTGCCTTTTACATCTCCTGCATTGGTAGAGGGTTCTTTACCACCATCACCACCTGGGAAGCCCCTCGGCTGTGGGTATAAACTCAGAAAGGAGTAGGTCTTGAGACAGAGGCATCTGAATCACTGAGGCTAAGGACATCAGTCTCCCACATCCTCTTCATGGACGTGCCCTTGAGACCCGATTGCATGTGGCACGGTAAGCAGACGTGGTGAAGCTATTACCATGTTGCTCATTAACCTTCAGGTTTCTTTGCCAAAAGAGCTAGAATTTGGCCAAGACTGTGCCCGTGGTCTGGACTAAGGGAACTGAGGTTGCTTAAAGCAGGTCCAGGGAACTCTTAGCATGGGAGAGGGACAGGGGAGAGAGCAGGGTATGTGGTCACCTAATTTTATGGAGAAGTGAGAGAAGAGATCTTTGTGTTCCACATTGTCTGACTTCTTTCCTCTATCTCCTCTCTCTCACAGACATGGGAAGGGAAGCCTTTGTGTTCCCCATCCAGTCACATGGTTCCTTTGCTGCACTGGTGGTGGATTTAGAGAAGCCACTCACGGCCTGGTGCATGGCGTGTGTCAGAGTCTGTACTAACCTCATCCATGATATAGTCTAAGACATGTAGCACCCTGGAGCAAGAAAATGAGGTCCTTCTCTTTAAAGGAAAGATTGAAATGTGTAGTGGGCTTGTGGGTGGTTCTGATACGTTTTTCAAGATTCTATAGAGCTCTCTGGTCCAAAGCACCTCTGTGTGGGCCGGGAGTCTGCCCCAGGCACTGCAGGGCTATGGGTGGATGGTAACCCTACAGTGAGGAGGAGTCTGGAGGAAGAAGGGATTCTCTATGAGGACAGAAGCCAGCATTGTCTTGGGCAGGAGCAGGAGTCCTTTGGTAATGACTTTGATAAGAATCAGTCTTTGGTGGGGGACATTGGAGATGTGAACTTGTGGGACTGTGTTGTCACCAGTTGAGGTTATGGGTTTGCCACGGTGGGACTTTTGGTCCTAACATCTTGACCTTGGAGGACACCAATACCTGAGGTGTACGCAAGCATGAAAAGTGTTAGTTACTCAGTTGTTACTCTGTTTGACCCCATGGACTGTAGCCCAACCAGGCTCCTCTGTCTGTGGAATCCTCCAGGCAAGAATACTGGAGTGGGTAGCCATTCCCTTCTCCAGGGAATCTTCCTGACCTGGGGATCGAACCTGGGTCTCCTGCTTTGCAGGCAGATTCTTTACCATCTGAGCCACCAGGGAAGTTGGAGGTGCACATGAAATCTTCACCAAGCCCCAGGTGTGTTCCCCGAGGTCTGTTCTGCTCCTCTCAGCATGCAGGTCCTGAAGGGCAAACCTCGGAGATTAAACCTCTCTCTCCCTGTGTGTCAGGCTCTTCAGTATTTGTTTGTTGCATGTATTGGAATCTTGCGTCAGCTCTGTTGTGACTGCTTTCTCTCCCTCTTCAATGTATCATCACCTAAAGGGTTTGTTTATTTGTAGGCTGCCTCAGTTCAGTCTGTCAGTCATGTCCAGCTCTTTGCGACCCCATGGATTGCAGCACGCCAGGCTTCCTTGTCCATCACCAACTCCCAGAGCTTGCTCAAACTCATGTCCATTGAGTCAGTGATGCCATCCAACCATCTCATCCTCTGTTGTCCCCTCTGCTCCTGCCTTCAATCTTTCCCAGCATCAGGGTCTTTTCTAGTAAGTCCATTCTTCGCATCAGGTGGTCAAAGTACTGGAGCTTCAGCTTCAGCATCAGTCCTTCCAGTGAATATTCAGGACTGATTTCCTTTAGGATGGACTGGTTGGATCTCCTTGCAGTCCAAGGGACTCTCAAGAGTCTTCTCCAACACCATAATTCAAAAGCATCAATTCTTTGGTGCTCAGCTTTCTTTATGGTCCATCTCTCATATCTATACTTGACTGCTAGAAAAGTTGAAGCAATAATCACTGGAAATCAGAACTGAGGAATTGTTTTGAACTTAGAGGTATGTTAGAGACCTCATGGAATTATGGTTTTCATACTTTTTTTTTTTGAAAACTTGAGACCATGTAAGACTTTATGTGCACACTATACAAAAAACCAAACAAGCAAGCAAGCAAACAAAAAATCACCTTTTTTAAAAAAGATCACCAATAGATCTTTTTTCTAAACTGTTTGAATCTTCACAAGTTTTTGGAAGGTTTTAGCTGTGGATGAAATCTCTACCTCTTTCCCAGAGAACTTATTTCCAAGTAACACAATTTGAAAAGTGGTGTTGTAGACCAAAGCCCTCATTGTACAGAGTTTGAGGACCTAGAGAGAAAAAGCACTGTTACAAAAATAATAGTCTAGCTCAGAGTGGAAATGAAATGCAGGCCTTCCAATTTCATACATGGTAGATGTATTCTGGCTATGGTCCCAGCCCCTTTCTTCCCATAACTGAGCCTCCACTCCACATCCAAGGGTGGGTTTTGGCAACTGCTTCCATTCTGGGCTCTTCAATCATGATTTGGACCAATGGTGACCTGATCCAAACTGCACTAGGTGAATTATTCCTCTATTCATACTTTTGAATTAAGAGAGAGCTATTCTCCTTCAATTTGAGCAGAATTGAAAGGTGGGGAGAGAGAATTGCTTGTATTCCTGATTATTGTTCCTGATAAAATGAGGTCCTTTCACTAAATCCTTTCAGATTCATGCTACCTGCTACTGGAAAAGTCTTTACTGAAGACCCCTACACAATTTCTTTATAGTTTTCTACCATCAACAGACTTAAATTAGCAGGTTTCCAGTGAACAGTTGATTGTTGTTGATTTCAAGGAACCCAACTTTTTTCTTTTTTCCTTGTGTAGAGTTTGTCAGGATTTAGTTTAAGTATTTGGCCTAATCTTAAAAATAGAAAACCTCATATAAATGATCTCATGTGATAGTCAATGTATCTGTGAATGTTCCTCAATATTGACATTTATGCTATAATACAATATATCATAGGGAAACTTCTTGGTCTTTAGAATTGTATTCTAAAAGGTAACAGGGATTATGGGAGGGAATATGATTTAGGGCAAAACATTAAAAACTTATTTGTTGTTGTTGTTTTTCAGTCTCTAAGTCATGTTCAACTCTTTGCAATCCCCACTGACTGCAGCATGTCAGGCTTCCCTGTGCTTCTCTATCCCCCAGAGTTTGCTCAAACTCATATCCATTGAGTTGGTGACGCTATGTAACCATCTCATCCTCTGCCACCCTTTTCTTCTTTGCCTTCAATCTTTCCCAACATCAGAGTCTTTTCCAATGAGCTGGCTCTTCGCATCAGGTGGCCAAAGTACAGAGCTTCAGCTTTAGCATCAGCCCTTCTAATGAATATTCAGGATAGAATTCCTTTAGGATTCAATGGTTTGATCTTCCTGCAGTCTAGGGGACTCTCAGGAGTCTTCTCTAGCACCATGATTTGAAAGAACCAATTCTTTGGCGATCAGCCTTCTTTATGGTCCAGCTCTCACATCCATACATGACTACTGGAAAGAACACAGCTTTTATTATATGGACCTTTGTAGGCAAAGTGATGTCTTTGTTCTTTAATGTACTGTCTAAGTTTGTCATAATTTTCCTTCCAACGAGTAAGCGTCTTTTGATTTTATGGCTGCAGTCACCATCCCCAGTGATTCTGGAGTTCAAGAAAATAAAATCTGTCACTGAAAGTGAAAGTCACTCAGTCGTGTCTGACACTTTGCAACCCCATGGACTATACAGTCCATGGAATTCTCCAGGCCAGAGTACTGAAGTCGGTAGCCTTTCCATTCTCCAGGGGATCTTCCCAACCCAGGGATCCAACCCAGGTCTCCTGCATTGTAGGTGGATTCTTTACCAGCTGAGCTACAAGGGAAGCCCAAGAATACTGGAGTAGATAGCCTATGTCTTCTCCAGCAGATCTTCCTGACCCCGGAATCAAACCAGGGTCTTCTGCATTGCAGGTGGATTTTTTACTAACTGAGCTATCAGGGAAGCCCATCTGTCACTGCTTCTTTTTCTCCCCCTTCTATCTGCCATGAAGTAATGGGAATGGATGCCATGATCTTAGTTTTTTTTTGGTTTGTTTTTGAATGGTGACTTATGCAATGATGTAATTGGCTCGATGTCAAAAACAATGACTTTTACAGTAAAACTATTATCATGCATATCTTAAGTTACAATAACCAAATATTGGACTTAGCCTTAAAAAAAGATAAATCTAACTTGATGGAAAGGTGTATAAGTAAAGGTTGAGTAGTGGAGATAAAGGCAAAATGCACCAACATGAGAAAGGATAGCACAATAAGTACTTCTAAGACAGAGCACATGGCCAGATGGATTGAGGAAGAATATCTTTTTCTGCACTCCTTCAGTTAGCTGTATTCCCTTGTTTTGGTGTACTTGTGACAGTTGCTGTTACTTGGTGGTGGAAAAAAGTAACTAGCTGGGAAAAAACAATGATGCAGCATCTATATTACATTGATATCATTCCCTCACTTATCAATTACACCTGAATTATTAATAGATCTTGTCACAAAACGAGACCTGTAGCTGAAGTGTACTAATGACCAGTGGTGATGGTGCTGGAATTTCTCTATTCAAGGGGCTTAGTAGTGGAAGTCTGGTTGAAAAGGGGTCCTAGGAGGTATTGTATTGAAGCTACATTTGAATAGTAAGCACATTTTATTATTTCTTTTTCACTTAAATCACATCACCCCTTCTGAAGTTGGCTCTGGCTTTGCTAATTACCTAAGAAAATGATGTGGCAGAAAGAATGCTGTTCAGAGATGGCCTGGAGCATTGAAAGCTGATGAAGTTATTTCTTAAGTAGTGTATTTGGCCCCATGGGCTGAGATTCGGAAGCATCAACAGCCACTTCAGTTTGGAGATCTGCTTAGGGTGATTACCAAGATGAAACAAATGTGAGAATAGGAGAGAGACCTTTCCCAAGTGGCCTTTATCAGCCTAAACAATTCTTCAGGAAGAGGAGGTGGCAGCCACCTCTGGGGCCAAGAATCAAACATTCCTGCCCGGAATGTATTTCAGAGGCTAGGTCACTATGTAGGAGCCCCCAGGGGATTCAGAAACAGGAGATGACAAAAATAGAAGGTGCAAAGGGATGGAGGGAATCAAGAGAATCTGATTATGCAGAAGGGAAAAGGAAGATGTATCAAATAAGACATGGTGACGGGCTTTGCCGACATCCCATATTACTAAACTATTCATGAGGGTGCCAATACCCAGTACCACTCTCAGAGTTAGCAGAGGTGGAATTCTCTCCCAGCAGGGGTAAATCCATGGGCTTCAGATTAATCACTCAAGGAACTGCTCCCAGATGAGTTTACAGGTTATGGACTCAGGACAATTGACATCACTTCACTGGTGTTTTGTGAAGCCCAAATCAAAAATTTTTTCAACTATTTTTATTCTTTCAACCATTACAGAGTTTTTATCATTGCCTTTGGTAACATTGGGTCCTGAGTTTGGAGAAAATAACTTTGTCTTGGATATCTGATTTAGGAGCTGTTGTAGTAGCTTGTTTTCTTCATTTTGCAGGTGGGAGTCAATGCTGTGGTAATCTTGTGTGCCCTGATAAATTCTTTGAACTCCTTAGAGGAAGAGCTCATTTCACTTTGCAGGGCTTGTAGGAGCCACACTCCTCTTGGTGAAAGAAGCCCAGGCTGCAGATGCTGAGGGAATGTGACTCTGCCCTGACTGTGCAGTGTGACTCTGGCTGACACAAACAGAATGAGAAGTTGGGCAGAATAAATTTAGAGTCTAATTTCTTTGGATTTTTAACTCACAAGGGTGAGACAATTTGACTTTAGACTTTACTTACAAGGAAATTTAATTTTGGGATTTTAATCTCTCCCTGGAAATTTAATAATGAAGAGATTTTGTATTTAGATTTGAGGCAGTATTCTTGCCTTGGAGAATCCCATGGACAGATGAACCTGGCAGCCTATGGTCCATAGGGTTGCAGAGACTGATCACACGACTGAAGTGACTTGGCACGAACACATTTTATGTTGTGGGCATTTATTACTTAAATACCTTAATATTGTCATTGAATTTCATTGCAAAACTTTAAAAAATTGGAATATAGTTACTTTACAATGTTGTGTTAGTTTAGTTTCTGCTGTATAGCAAAGTGAATCAGGTATTGTTCAGTTGTGTCTGACTCTTTGTGACCCCATGGGCTGCAGCATGCCAGACTTCCCTGTCATACACCGTTTCCTGGAGCTTGCTCACATTCATCTCCATTGAGTCAGTGATGCAATACAACCATCTTGTCCTCTGTCATCCCCTTCTTCTCCTGTCTTCAATCTTTCCCAGCATCAGGGTATTTTCTAATGAGTCGGTTCTTCACATCAGGCGTTTCCTTTTTGGATTTCCTTCCTAGGATGGACCTAGAGATTTTCATACAGAGTGAAGAAAGTCATTGCAGAACTTTTGATGGAACTATATTTGGATGATATGACTAGAAATAATTTGAATTGGGAACAGTATGGAGTTAATTTTAGACTTGATTGTAGCATGGCCTCATAGTAATTTAATTAATCTATTATTCTGGAGCAAAATCTACCTTGATTACCAGCAGTCATAGGAGAATTTATAAAGGAACATTGGGGATAGTTACAGCTCTAGTTGGTCATAGGTGTTTTAGTTGAGCCATATAGATTAAAAGAACCAAAATATAGAGCTGGAAGCAGCATTAGCGATATGTCCCTGGCCTCACTTTCCTTATTCTCATTCCATCTCCAGGGGAGAAGTCAGTCATATCCTGCAGCTAGCTAATACAGGCTCTGTACTCCTCGTCTCAAGTCTGTGTTCAGTGACATCACGTTGGCAGTTTGCAATCAGCCCCAGTGGGATTATTTGAAGCATGGAAACCAGCAAACACGGCAGACCAGGGTTTTTTGTTTCAGATCACTGGTTTGCCAGCAGTATATAGGTCATCTACTCTGGAAGGTACTACTGCTCCTGTCCTGTTAGTGACTTTGGGATGAGGAGCTGAACATGCCCATGTCAGCTCTTTTCCCCTCCTGCCTGTGTGTGTGTGTGTCTGTGTGCTGAGACGTGGGTGTGTGTGCTCAGCTGCTCAGTCGTGTCCAGCTCTTTGCGACCCCATGGACTGTCGCTCACCAGGCTCCTCTGAACTTCAGTGTTCATTTGGATGTCCCTGGTGTCTATACTAATTTCCTTTTTTGGTTCAAGGATTCCATCAAGGAAGCCACATTACCTTTAGTCATCACGTCTCCTGAATCTCACTGGTCTGTAACAATTCCTGGGTCTTTCCTTATGTTTCACCACCTTGACAGTTTTGAGGAGTACTGGTCAGGAATTTTGTAGAAAGTCCCTCAGTTTGAGGTTATCTGATGTTTCTTTTCTTATTAGACTGGAGTTGTGGGTTTTTAGTGAAAGTTATTTATTTAAAAATATAAACACAATAGATATGTACATACTTATGTACATTTATAATATTATTTTGAATTCTAAAAGTTGAGTAAGAAATAATGTTTAAATAGCTCTTATAAGTGGCCTTTTTTATTCAGCTTTAAGATTCAGCCTTTTTGAAATGCAAGCTTTTTTTTTTTTGCTATAATGTGATATGTGCATTTCTGAAAATCCTCATGTTCTGCTTAATTGTGCACTAAAAATAGCAGGGCTTGTGGGATAATTAGACCGATAGATTATTAGGAGCAGACCACTCAGAACCTATGCACTAATACTCTCAGAGCACTAATATGAACAGTAACAACCCCAGTCAAATTATTAGCATGGTGAAGACTTTTCAGACACCCTCACCAGTCTCACAAATCAGTCATGCTTTAGGAACCTACAGCCCAAGACTCATATGACCGCCTTTGAGATATATGTCTTTGAGGATGATCACCTCCAATAGATATTGGTTTCATGAAAACTTCTAATTGGATCCCAGTGTAGCTTTAACTATCAGAAAACGTTTTTCAAAGGAAACAAGAGCTATATCTTGACAGCTTCTTCATAAGCACCACAATATAGTTGGATGCTATGAAATGTATAGCAGTTTTTGAAGCCACTAAAAATACTACATGTGGCAATACTACTAATGGCATTTAGGCAAAACTTTCAGCCTTTTCATTAAGATCTCTGCATCTTATTAAGGGTTTTCTTTATTTGTGAGAAAGTGTGGTCTTTATTGTTTCACTACATTAGCCTGTTAAGGAAGATGGCATATGAGTGGATTTGGTTTTATATTACTCTAACACTGTTCTTTTAGTTACCAATCAATTATGGTCTAATTTGCATCCAGACACTTGTATTTGTTGCAGAGCACAGTGCGTACATATCTAATTCATTCTTTTTAACTGAGGCGTACTGTTTCTTCATATGGGTATGCATTTCCCAACCGGTGGACGTTTGGATTCCTTCTAATTTTTTTTTCCCAATTACAAATATGCTGCAAAAATTTCCTTGCACATGTCTCTTCCTACTTTAATCTGCTTCCTGGTTACCAGTTAGCTATCAATGTGAAGTGGAAACCTGAAAAAATTTAAACTGTGTGTTAAAAATGTTCCTTTTTATGATATAAATATCTTCCAAAATTAAAGGGAAATAAAGAGTGTTTCCTAATTCATTCAAAAAGTTATAAAAAGGAATTTTTTGTAGGCTATATCTCTAGAAGAATTATTTTGTTCATAGGGTTTGAACATATTTAATGGAATGTATACAGTAATTTGGGGAGCACTAATACCATCATTGGAGAAGGAAATGGCAACCCACTCCAGTGTTCTTGCCTGGAGAATCCCAGGGACAGAGGAGCCTGGTGGGCTGCCGTCTATGGGGTCGCACAGAGTCGGACACGACTGAAGCGACTTAGCAGCAGCAGCAGCAGCATCTTGGGTTTTCCAGGTGGTGCTAGTGCTAAAGAATCTGCCTGCAGTGCAGAGACACAGGAGACTTGGGTTCAATCCCCGGGTCAGGAAGATCTTCTGGAGCAGGAAGTGACCACCCACTCCAGCATTCTTGCCTGGAGAATTCCATGGACAGAAGCGACTGGTGGGTTACAGTCCATGGGGTTGCAAAGAATCAGACGTGACTGAGCAACTGAGCATCGCACCATCACAATATTGGGTCAATTGATGGGTACAATGTAGCTACCAATTTATTCATTTTTATATACTTTAATAATACTTTAATTTTTCTTACATAAAAGTGTTTCACATTTCCATTAGGTTTACTTCCAAATGTTATATGGGTTTTATTGCTATTGTGACTGGGATATTTTATATGCCATATTTTCCAATTGATCTTTGCTGTGGGAAACTTCTTAAATGTGTTTTATTATGGTTATCTTATGTCAACACAAATGTTGAACTTCTATGGAGTCTAATAATTTATGTGTAGATTTTTTCAGGATTTTAAATATGAACAGCCATATGTGTAAGTCACTGTGCATCTTTCTTCTTTTCTGACCATCAGGTCACTTTTTTTCCTTGTCTTGCTGCCTGTGTTGGACAGTGCAGTGGGCTGACAGTTGGCAACTTCCCATGTCCCTGACTCTAAAGGGAAGCTTCTAAAATTTCATTTTTAAGAATGGTATTTGCTCTAGGCTTTTAGTAGCTCCTCTTTTAACTTCTACTCAGTATGAGTAAATGATACATTTTCTAAATTTTTCTGGTATCTACTGAAATGGTCTTATGAGGTTGCTTTTAAGTCTGTCAAAGTCATATAAATCATATTGATAAGTTGTCCTAATTTCAAACTATCCCCAAATTTCGGAAGAAAACCCTGGACAGGTTAGTGTTAATTATTTTACTGTGTTCGAGATAACCCTTTGCAGCTGGCTACCCAGAAAAGGTGCTGGCCCACTGTAAATCTCCATGGAAACCACTCAGGCAACCAGTCCTTATACGTTGCAAGGCTTGAACACGTACTCCTCAGTCATGCCAGCATGGTCTCACCATGGATGTATACATATGGCTCACCCTTTCCAAGCTTGACTTAAAGATTTTTAGCTATGACTGCAAGGCTCATCCCCCAGCCACATTAGGTGAAAAGCAACATTCACTCCAGTCATGAATGCTAAGTTGTCATGACATATTGCCATTGTGTCACTGACTCATCACACCAGGAGAGAAGCTGGTACTTCTCTAATCAAGCAGCCTCATAACCCAAGGGTAGGGATCCCTCCTTAGAGTCTGGTGATATACTCTGCTAGGTCTCTGACTGTTGTTCGAGAACATGATGGTTCATGGGGGCAGAGTTGTGACTGTGTGTTCCCATAAATGGTGCTTCAGCAGGTGGGAATATTTACATTTGCTATTGTTTGCTTAGCAACTCTACCTAGTCATGATGTTTAAAACATTTTTATGTAGTTTAATTTGACTTGCATAATTTTTATGTAAGATTTTTGCATCTTTGTTCATAGATAAGATTAACTTCTCATTTTCTTTTCTTGTACTGTTTTTATTTGGGCTGTCATGTTAACTTGTTAAAATAAATCAGGTAGCTTTCTCTTTTCTAAAATTCTCTTTTTCTTCACAGTTTTTATTCTCCTTTTCTTCTTTCCTTTCTTCCTTTCCTCCTTCCTCTCTCCCTCCTTCCCTTTCTCTCCCCCCCCTTTTTCTTTCTTTTATTCAACATCCATTGCTTCTTAATCCTTTCCAGGATACACACACACACACACACACACACACACACGTGCACACACAAACATATATACTATTTACAGATTTTTTCCAATGTTTCTTCTTTTCCTGATTATTAAGCTCCTTAAAATTGTTAGGCATGGATCTTTTTTACACATCCTGCTTGGTCTGTGACTCTTTCAATCTGACCATGTTTGTCATTCATTCTGGGAAATTTTCTATTATTTCTTTGCTTACTTTTTCTACCTCTAGTCCCCAATTTTTCTTTATCTGAAACTCTTGTTTTGAGTATCAAAGTTTTGATTCCCAAGATTTTTTTTCTTTGGTCTAGGCTTTATATCCTCTGAGTATCTTAACTTTGTTTCTCAACAAATAACTTCTCAATCACTCTTAAGTCCTGTTTCTTAAGGTGAGTGTTCCTAAACTTGCTGAGTGGGATGCCCCCTTTTCTTTTCTCTCTCTCTCTTTTTTTTAGGATGCCCCCTTTTCATGGCATTAATTCTCTCAGCTTGTCTGTAGATGCTGTTACTCTCTTCTGTAGCTTGTCTTCAGGGATTATGAGGAAGGAGCAAAAAGTGCTGGCAAGGCATACCAGTAATTCCTCTTCTGGATGTGAGATTTTTGAGTTTCCTTGTGGGTATCTTCAGCCTTCCACGTCTAAGAATTCTCACTGCCCGGGTTAAGGGTAATGACTTCTGATGCTTAATGCTTGACTAAGAAGACAATGGACGATAGCAACTCCTTAATCAATCTCTCCACTAATTTGTTCTACCACTTGCTGCCTTTGTCCTTTACTTTGGGGCACTCAGAAACACTTCAGATTTTCAGAGCAGCTCTCCAAAGCATATATTTTGGGTTATAATTTCCTCTATGTGATTTATATCTTTTCTGTCTTTCAGAGATCTACAGTGTCTTTTTCAACTCATGGAACTCTTTTTTCCTGGTACTATGTGAATTTATTTTTAAAGAAAATGTTCTCTATCATTTGGAGGAATTGAGATGGGAAGAAAATACTTGTGCTTGAACTCAGTCCACCATTGATTAAATTTAGCAGCTTGGCTTTCCCCCTGCAGTTCCTTCTTACCTTCCCTCATTATTTCTTCATCTATTCACCCCACAACACTATTGAGCTCCAAATCTGTGAAAGGCTCTGTAATAGACTGCCTTTCAAGAAGGTGATGCCATTGCCCCAAAATAATAGGGTATGAACTTTCGTTTTTTTTGGACTTTCCAGATGACAATAGTGGTAAGGAATCTCCCTGCCAATGCAGGAGATGCAAGAGATGTGGGTTCAATCCCTGGGTCAGGAAGATCCCCTAGAAAAGGAAACGCTACCCATTCCAGTGTTCTTGCCTGGAAAACCCATGGACAGAGGAGCCTGGAGGGCTATAGTCCATGGGGTCACAAATTCATGACTGAGCACATACACACACACATCTCTCTTTTTTCCTAATGAAGATGCTGTTGCTGTACCAATCCACATGCACAGTTTTTCTTGACCTTGGGGTTTTCTTTCCTAGATTCCTAACTGAGTTTAAAATTGTAGTGTTTGAACACTGAATAAGTGAAACCAACCAGTCTGTGTACTAACAATCAAACCACCTTGACCTCATTCACATAGCATTTGCCATTAAAGAACACTGCTCTCTATAGCTTTGAGTTTGATCGGTGTTATATTTCTATAATTTTTCCTGCTGACTTGCTTCTCAAATATCTCCCCTTCTCTGTAGTTTTATTGATTCTGCCTCAGTTTTGGTGCCTATTGTCTTTAGCATGACTGTGGTACTATGATGTGTAGTAAGAAGTATATATTTGGCCTTTGTCCCCATTTGTGCCACAACACTCCTAAAACCCTAGGAGAGTGATGAAGGTCTTTCGTTATGTGAATAGGTGGACTACACCTAAAGACAGAGGCTGGTTACCAGGAGAAACAGCCATGTGCTTAGAGGGTTGGAACTTTCATTCCCACCCCCATACCTCCAGGGAGGAAAGAGGAGCTGAAGATTGAGTTCAATCACTAATGGCGAATAATGTAATGAAGCCCCCATAAATACCCAAAAGGTGTTCAGAGTTTCCAAGCTGGTGAACATGTGGAGATGTGAAGAGAGTGGTGTGCTCAGAGACGGCATAGGAGCTCTTCACTTTTCCCCATACCTTGACCTATGCATCTCCTCCATCTGGTTGATCCTGAGTTATATTGTTTCATAACTAAGGGGTAGCCTAGTAAGTAAAATGTTTCTGTGAGTCACTTTGACAGATTAATGGAGCCCAGGGTGGAGGAGGTTGTTGGAATCTCTGCTCTATAGCCAATAGGTCTGTAGCACAACCTGGGCTTCAGATTGGCATCTGAAGGGAAGGTGGGGGGTGGGCAGTCTTGTAAGAATGAATCCTTAACCTGTGGAATCTTATATTATCTCGGGGGAGAGAGTATTAAGATTGAACTGTAGGGCATGCAACTGATATTGAAGCATAGTTTGGTGTTGTGAAGACACACACAGACACATAGACACACACACACACCCTGCTTTGCCACATTGGGATTGGGTCCAGAATGATTATGAAAACTTTCTAGTTAGCTAGCTTAGTGCCTGGTACCTGGTAAATGCTCCTAACATGCGTCTTGTTGTACTAATGAACTAAGACCCACTAAGGGGGTCTCCCTATTTACCATCTCTCTCACTCCAATACATCCTTCATCCTGCCACCAATGAAGATTTCAAACACAGGTCTATGATTTTCTTGTTCAAGAAACCTTGAAAGCTTCTCACTTATTTTGAAGGACCTCAGGGCCAAATTTTCTATACATTGTTTCATTAGCAAGTTTTTATGAATGGTGGCAACAGAGAGGGACAATAATACTTTAAAAATA
The DNA here is from genome assembly GCF_033118175.1 of Dama dama. Classification (NCBI taxonomy): domain Eukaryota; kingdom Metazoa; phylum Chordata; class Mammalia; order Artiodactyla; family Cervidae; genus Dama; species Dama dama. The sequence continues at coordinate 11,601,431 of NC_083700.1, forward strand.
CAACTGTAATGATTTTGCGGGCAAACAGAACAGCAATACTGATAGTGATTAGTGAGTGGGAAATATTAGGTAGAGAAGATACACTAACGCGCCACTATAGACAGTAAATAAGAGAGTGAATGGATGCATTCTGTGAAGTAAGGATATGTCAGAATTTTGTCTTGCAAACCAATAAAACTTGGGGACTGAAAAGATATTGATTCATTAAAATGGACTATCATGCACAGAGAGGTTCAAGTAAATTTTTTGGAGTTTGTGAATGAAACGATAGAAAATGAAATTTGTGGTGACCATCGCTCATATTATTTTCTTAGTCTTAAAACTCTTGCCTCCCTACCTGTGTCTCAGCTTAAATGCTGCCCCTTCCATAAAAAACCTAAACTTCCCTGGGGTGGGAGGGGGATTCCTGTGGCAAGGATGCTAATTGGATATTTCATTTTAGGGCAAGTAGTAATCAGTTTGGACACATAATTGTCAGGGGGATTTCTATTTGTGAAAACTCATTGAAACATAAATATTACACAACCAACTAAGATAAGTAAAAAGAGGGTATATTGGCTAATGACTTCACTTCAGAAGACCTGAGTTGAAACTAGTAAGACTAGATTGAGAGACTCAAGCAATGTCCTTGGAGGATCTGTCATCTCTTAGCTCCACTTGGGAATCAAGGACGGAGAGAGGGGAAAGGGAGGACCACTTCTATTAGCCAGAGAACTTTAAAACTACTTCACTTTTTTAGAAAAAACTATGTGCCAGTATTCAAGCATTCTGTCACATAGTTGTTGTTCTTAGTTGTTGATGAGAAGTCAAACCAGAAATCAATGATTAAATCTGACAAGGAAGAGATTTTTGTTTACGTTCATTTTGCTGGAGTGGCGGAGGCCAAAGTCTTGTTTACATGGATTGAGGAGAAAACAGGAGATGGGAAAACAGAGATTGTCAGTACACAAAACCCTTTCCAGGAGTTTTCCAGTAAATGAGAGCAGAAACAATGAACAGTAGCTGAAGGGGATGTGGAATCTTGGGATGCTTGGCATGTGGAATCCTTCCTCCCTTTTTTCCTTTCTGTAAAAGATTAAATATATTATAGCATGTTTGTCTGGTTTTGGGAATGATTGAGTAAAGATGAAGAAATTAATGATGCAAAAGATAGAATACCTATGGAAGCAAAACTCTCAGTGATTAAGAGGGTCTGGGATCCTTTGCAGAAGTACAAAGGTTGCCCTTAGATATATATGGATTCATCCTTTGTCATAAGAGGGAGGCAGAGTATGTAAGTAAAGATTCAGAAAGACTGGTAAATTTGGAGATGGGAGAATGTGTAAAGATATCAGTTTGAATTTTATAGCAGGAAGACCACATTAATAGATTTAACAAAAGACAGTATATCTCCTTTAAGTAAATGTTGGGGTAGTTGGTCTAGAGCTGATGCAGGGGTTCCATAGTCAATTATCCAGGCTCCATCTATCTGCAACCTCAAATGTGCCTCTCACTCATGGTGGTCTAGAAGTGATACTCTAGCTCCTATTATCATGTGTCTGAATACTAGACAGAAGGCAGGGGGGAAGTGGAAAGGAAGACCACAAGAGAAGTCTTTAAAGGGCACAACCTGGAGAATGTCCTTATTCCTTCTGTTCCTATCTCATTGGCCAGAATGTAACTAACTGCAGAGGAGGCTGGGAAGTTTTGTGTTTGACTGGGTGACCGTGTGCTCAACCAACAGTGCTGTTCTTACTGGGTGAGAAGTGGAGAATGGGCATCATGCAGCTGCCAGAAGCCTCTGCTACAAGAGATACAGTGACTTTTTTCTGTTTGCTTCTAATTTCTCAATAAAGAGCTGCGATTGCTGCATATAAGAATGGATGAGATTCTGGGGGTTTGAGGAGACAGGAGGAGCTACATAGCCATCTTGAAGACTGGGTTAAATAGGGATCTATAGTAAGATTAAAAAGCAGAGACATTACTTTGCCAACAAAGGTCCGTCTGGTCAAGGCTATGGTTTTTCCAGTGGTCATGTATGGATGTGAGAGTTGGACTATGAAGAAAGCTGAGCACTGAAAAATTGATGCTTTTGTACTGTGGTGTTGGAGAAGACTCTTGAGAGTCCCTTGGACTGCAAGGAGATCCAATCTGTCCATCCTAAAGGAGATCAGTCCTTGGTGTTCATTGGAAGGACTGATGATAAAGCTGAAACTCCAGTACTTTGGCCAACTCATGCGAAGAGTTGACTCATTGGAAAAGACCCTGATGCTGGGAGGGATTGAGGGCAGGAGGAGAAGGGGACGACAGAGGATGAGATGACTGGATGGCATCACTGACTTGATGGGCATGAGTTTGAGTAAACTCCGGGAGTTGGTGATGGACAGGGGGCCTGGCGTGCTGTGATTCATGGGGTCGCAAAGAGTCGGACATGACTGAGCGACTGAACTGAACTGAACTGATAGTAAGATTGGCTTCCCAGCCAATGCAGGAGATACAAAGAATGTAGGTTTGAACTCTGGGTCAGGAAGATCCCCTGGAGAAGGAAATAGCAACCCACTCCAGTATTCTTGCCTGGAAAATCCCATGGACAGAGGAGTCCATAGAGAGTTTCTATTCACTATGCATCCATAGGACTGTGGGATGCAGTCTATAGAGTTGCAAAGAGTGGGACACAACTGACTGGGCACATCATCTTGATTCTTCCCTCAACCTTGACATGAAGAAACTCTGACATGTGGTACATTTATGATCAGGCACATGTTTCACTGGACCAGAGATTTCTTTGCAATGAAACTCAATTGGCTAAGAAAAAATTGTCCTTGGCTCTGTGGATGACGTTTGTTTTTGGCATTTCTCTATTTGTGAACCAGGGGCATCTGAAAAGTGTTGGCAATGATGTTCATCTCCAGAAGCTATCCTCCATGAAACACCAAGACTTGAGCTGAAGTGGGTGCTAGAGATGCACTATGATATGTTCTCAGATGGCCATGCTTCTATTAAGATTTTTTTAAGAAATTTTCTCAAGATAAATAGCCAAGTGGAACTCTTGGGGAGCTTTGTCACAGGGAGCTTTTTCCTGTCACAAAGAATTGGTGATCCCATAGTCACAAGAGCTTGTAATAAATAACCAACATTGATCTCTCTGTTCCACAATTATTTTGCTTCCCTTCTTTCCAGAGCCCTGACACTTGCTGAGAAAGGTAATATTGGAAAATCATTTACGTGGTGGCACAGATGCTCCCACTGCCTTGGATATAAATCCAGGCAGGATGGAGCAGAGCAGGTCTTGAGGCAAAGAACCTAGGACTTCTGATTGCTGAGCTTTCAGCCAAAGACATCTTCTCCAGAAGGGTGAATCCAGATTCTCGAAGCACTGGTGGCAGAGACTGACCATGGAGAGGCTGTTGTGGTGTTTCCTGGTCTTGATCAGCTTCTCTAGTCTTTCGGGCCAGACAGGTAGGGGCTACTCCAGGCAGTGCCAATGATTTTATCTGAGTGATGGGGGTGAGGCCTAAGATTACACAAGGTGAGGTCAGAGGAACATCCAGCATGGGTGAGTGTGTGTATGTCTGTGTGTGTGTATGACACTGAGGAAAAATCAGTCTATTTCTCAATCCCAAACTCTATTTATGCAGGAATAGATCTTTGTGATCTGAGAAACTTCTCATCTCTCCTCTGCTTTCTGTCTCACAGACTTGCATAAGAAGGCCTTCGTGTTTCCCAAAGAGTCGGATTATTCCTACGTATCCCTGAAAACACAGTTAAAGACACCACTCACCGCCTTCACCGTGTGTCTCTGTTTCTACACAGAGCTGGCCCCAATCCGCGACTACAGCATTTTCTCTTATGCCACCAAGGAGCAATATAACGAGATCCTCATATTTTGGTCTAAGGGTAAAGGCTATAGTTTTAGTGTGCGTGGGAGGGAGGTATTATTCCACAGTCCTGGAAACGCTGATGCTCCAACACACATCTGTGCCACCTGGGAGTCTGCCTCCGGAATTGCAGAGCTCTGGGTGAATGGGAAACCCCGGGTGAGGAAGAGTCTGCAGAAGGGAGCCTCTCTGGGGACAGATGCCAGCATCATCCTGGGGCAGGAGCAGGATGCGTTCGCTGGGGCCTTTGATAGAAACCAGTGTTTGGTGGGAGACATCGGAGATGTGAACATGTGGGACTTTGTGCTGTCTCCAGAAGAGATTAACGCTGTCTATAATGGTGGGACCTTCAGTCCTAATGTCCTTTACTGGGAGGAACTGAACTATGAAGCAAATGGTGAGGTGTTCGTTAAACCTCAGCTGTGGTAGTGAGGTTGGGCTGTGGTCCTGGAAGTGCTTCCTGGCAATTCCACCTTATGGCTCTGGACCTCCGCCACCCCCATACGCACCTCTGCAGGCATGCTCTGTGACCACAGGCTTTTGCTTCCCTGCCCTACCTTCCTCAACACCAGCAATGGAATTTTTAAGTATCTAGCTTGGGAGATTGGAAAGCTTATTGTCAGGAAGCATTTAACAGGAGGCTTCCTGTGTGCTGTTTTGGATCTGTCAGGAATCCTCTGGTCCTTATTAATTCCTGAATATTCAGGAATTAAGAGGAGAGGCATGCCTTTCCCAGTGCTGAGGAATCCAGGCATTTCTCATTACGGTGATAAGTACCCTCTTCCTTTTTATGAACCATACGGTAAAAAATGATTGTTTGCAACTTTCTGTCTTTGATAGGAATCGTCTTATGTTTTGTAAGTCTGGCATTTTAATCTTTATCTTTGCTGAGAATAACTACTACCTTGTAAGACAGTATATATGCCCACACCATGTTTATTAAAACACCTTTGCTCCATCAGAGCTTTGGTCCCCGTGTCTTTCTTTCTTTCTTTCTCTCTCTCTTACTTTCTTATCGTCGACTCCAGACCACCAAGTTCCGGTCCAATAAAGGACCAACAAGTGGAGCCCAGAAACAGGGACTTGGTACACGTGGCAGATTTGGATGGAGTGACCCCCAGGGCCTATTGAGCCTGGTAAGTACTAAGACATGGGTCAGTCGGCTGGAAAGCCCCCTCACTTTTCTACTTTACTTCATCACTTATTTATTTTTTTATAATTTTTTTTTTTAGATTAGAAACTGCTATTTCCCGTACTGTAATCAGAGAAAAAGATAAAAGGCAACTAGAGAAATTACTTGTTTATGAAAATGCAAATCAAGTATGTCAAAAGGCTATAACTCCAATTTGTGAGACAGGGACTATTATTGATCATTTGAAGGCTTGTCACAATCTAAGACCGGAAACTCAAAAGATGCAAATGCTAGCTGAATCAATGTTTGCTGCCTTAAGAAAGGGAAATGAAGGATGCTTTGTGGAGATAAGACCCATTTAAAAAAAGACTGCCCTAAGAAAGTAAAAGCAAACAAACAAACAAAAAAACCCTCCAAAAATCTGCCCTCTCTGCCCTAGAGAAATGCATTGGGCCAAAGAGTGTAAATCTAAATTTGATATTGAAGGGAAACCTATTCTGGGAAACTCCAAGCAGGAGACCCCCCAGGTCCCCTTCAACAGAAACCAGGGGCAAATTCCATCTTTTCCCTCAAACCCTCAACATCCGGCAGTGCTGCTATTGATATACCAGCCCTAAATGACTTTCTCCTTTACCCTCAAGCAATCCCCTCTAGAATACCTACTGGACTTTTTGGGCCCCTGCCCCCACAAACCTTTGGTCTTTTACTTGGCCGATCTAGTTTGACTTAACAGGCGGGAAGACCAGGGGTCTCCAAAAGGAGAAAATAGGCTGCAAGTGTCAGACATTTTTAATCTCTCTTAAGTGGTAGGAGGAAACAAACTAGCGATATTTTTTTCCTTCTCTATACAAATTTAAAAAGAGGTTTCTCTTAAAATACTGTGTTGCATTATGACACCTGGTTTCACTTAAAGTTAACTATTCTAGAGCCCTGAGTTAACCAATGCATTTTTCTTAATGGAAATATTTGTCTTAAGCTGTGTCAATGTGCTATACATTTACCCCAGACTCCGTCTTCAAGTTGGTTCTGCCTAATGGCTCAGAACCTACTTGACAAACCAGTATGTTATACTCAGATATTGTTCCCCTAATCTATATAAGCAAAACTATTTGTATGGTAATCTGCATTTCTACAAGATTCATGTCAATCATTTTATGGCCCAGGACAACTCAGCTGGTGCCAAGGTTATCTCAAAATGTATGTTGTGAGTGAGGGGCCTGGTGCTATTCTCTGAGATTTGAGACATTTCCTTTCTCTAATTAGCAGACTGCTAGTAGTTATATGACACCTGGCTAAAGACTAGCCGGGGGTGGGGGGGGTGGGAGGGGGGTGGGGGCACTCTTTCTGCCCCCTTCTGATGCCTATGTCAAAAGCTTTCTCTATCTCCTTTATACTTTAATAAAACTTCATTACAAATAAATCTCAATTTGAGAACACATTACAAACTTCTACCAATTTTCAAATAGCTTTTCTGGAATATTTTTTTTAAAGAATTTCCTTTCATTATCCTTTTGGTAAGCTATGAAATTTCTTCAAAAACACTGAATTTATTATTTCTCACATTTCTTTTATATAGATGGGACTAAAAACGCCAAAGCTTCATTCTGGTCTCTTTAAAAAATATAAAGTCTTTTACACTAAATTCCATTCTGCTCAACAAAATGAATTATATGCTCTTATTCAAGTTACTTGCCCACATCCTTACCCCATTAATATAGTCTCTGATTCTGTATATTCATTTTTTGTATTAAAAAATATAGAAACCTCCACCATAAACTCCTAGCTTCTATTAAAACAGACAATGGCCCTGCCTATATTTCTAGACACTTTAAGCAATGTTTACAATCTTTTCCTATTAAACATATTACAGATATTCCTTATAATCCATAGACACAAGACATAGTCAAACAAACACATCACACACTAAAGTTACAAAAAAAAAAAAAAAAAATCAAAGAAGGGGGAATACACAGGTACACTACTGTCTTCCTTATCTAAAGCAGACTTTATTAGATTCCAACATAAGATATTTTCTAAACCTATAATTATTGTTAATACAGCTTTATTTGCTTTAAAGTTTTTAAACGTACCACAGGGAAATATTTTAACAAGAGCAGAAAGGCATTTTGAGGAATTGAAGGATACTTCTCTTCCTCTGCCCATTTGGTACCAAGACGGGTTCAATAAACAGTAAAAATCTGGGAAGTTAATCTTATGGGGAAAGGGATATGCTTGTATTTCCCCAGATGGATCCAACAAACTTTTTCCTCGGAAAATTCGACCCAAGGGGGCCCCTAACATTCAAAATGGGTATGAAACAACAAGAACCCTAGGAGGAAGAAACTTCAATATGGGCCATGGCTGCTCTAAAGATCTCCAGAAAGCACCACCCTCGGCGAAATCAACCCTATGATCTCCTCACTTGGGGACAAATAAAAACCCTCACTAATCAAGTTAAAAATCTGATTTCCCAACAGGAAATGCCTCAGAGTCCTGAAAACCTTCCTATCGCTATGCTGACCTGCACGACCCCCCCCCCCCCCCCCCCCCCCCCCCCCCCGCTCAAGCCAGATTAACAAATCAGACTTGGGACTTAGCTGGGTTTACTTACCCAACCCCCCTTTATTACAGGTCATAAAATGGACGGAGAAAAGACCAATAGTATCAACCAATGACTCCACCCGTAAGCCCCCTCCCTGGAACCCTCACACCCTGGGGGAGAGGGAAAATGAATTAACATTCCTTTAGGCCTTCCACTGTGCCTGGGCCCAGGAAAAATTAAGCATAAACGTTGGCCAACAAACTTGGGCTTTCGTCCTGCCTCCAAAAGAAGACTTTCGGACATTGCTGCCCTTTCTCTGTCTGTTACCCATGTTTACTACTGAAACTTTAGGGAAAGAGTTAGGGAAAGAACAAAAAAACATTATATATTATGCTGCTTAAGTGGCTTAAAAGGTTACTAACATTATGTTAAAACATTACCATGACAAAGGACTTCTTGGCTGGCTTGACAGTGGAATGACACCCTCCTCCTCCTCCTCCTCGAATCATCCTCCATAAACAAATTGGGCCTGAACTACAAGACATATAAAACATAAAAACTTGCTGCCAACACCAGAGAACTTGGGACTCGGACTGGACATTTCACAGGGACCAGTTATTGTCATAGTAACTGTTTCTTTTGCTATAATTGGTCATATTTTATATAGGCCTGTGTCCCACTTCCTTTTGTTATGGCCATAGGAAATTTATAATTTAATAAGACTTTACATTCTGTAACTTGTATTAACTGCCAATTTTGTGTTATGTGAAGTTACTCAGTTGTGTCTGACTCTTTGTGACCCCATGGACTGTAGCCCACCAGGCTCCTCTGTCTATGGGATTTTCCAGGCAAGAATACTGGAGTGGGTTGCCATTTCCTTCTCCAGGAAATCTTCCCCACCCAGGGATCGAACCTGGGTCTCCTGCATTGTAGACAGATGCTTTACCGTCTGAGCCACCAGGGAAGATATCCCTATTCAATTCAATCATAGTACCTACAGCTGGGAACAAATCAAATTTCATTTACATGATAATGCCTCTCTGAATGTACAATTACTGCAAAAGAAAATCTTTAAAACTTTTTCTAAACGTCTGCCCTCTTCCACTAATTTGGAAACTTTAGCTGAACAAATTGTCTGGGCTAGACCCACGAAGATGGTTTCAAAGTATTACCCACAGCGTCGGGTCTGGAACTGTAACTTTGGTGATTGTCTTGATAATTGTATTTGTCGTTTATTGTTGCCTTTCTATAAGGTTGGTTAATACTAACGAAACTCATTTGGTCAGGACCTTTTTTTTTTTACAAGTATAATAACATAGGGGTAACTGTCAGGAAGCATTTAACAGGAGGCTTCCTGTGTGCTGTTTTGGATCTGTCAGGAATCCTCTGGTCCTTATTAATTCCTGAATATTCAGGAATTAAGAGGAGAGGCACACCTTTCCCAGTGCTGAGGAATCCAGGCATTTCTCATTACGGTGATAAGTACCCTCTTCCTTTTTATGAAGCATACAGTAAAGAGTGCTTGTTTGCAACTTTCTCTCATTGATAGGAATCGTCTTATGTTTTGTAAGTCTGGTATTTTAATCTTTATCTTTGCTGAGAATAACTACCTTGTAAGACAGTATATATGCCCACACCATGTTTATTAAAACACCTTTCCTCCATCAGAGCTTTAGTCCCCGTGTCTTTCTTTCTTTCTTTCTCTCTCTCTCTTACTTTCTTATCGTCGACTCCGGACCACCAGGTTCCGGTCCAATAAAGGACCAACACTTTGTCCAACAGGATCCGGATTGCAGATGCTTTGGGATTTGCTGTTTTTTTTTTTTTTTTTAAAGTTGATTATCTTAGATTATTTTAGAGATAATCCTTTACCCTCACTTAGATGAGAAGATTAGGACACAGCAAAGAGAAGTGTTTTTTTTTTTAAGTCAAAAGGTGAACCTTTGAGCTGAGTAAGGAGTGCTGGTCTCGTATCTAATTTCCTACTAAGAATCCCCCAGAAAGTAGGAGAATCTTCCCCATATTCACAGGGCTCTTTAGTGTCAAAGTTAGGATACTGGCCCAGGTTTTCTGAAATGGGAAACCTGGTGATGCAGTTCCCCCACTTTCTCAAAGTACTCTGGAAGGGCAATCAGAAAGGCCCAATACAGAAAACCTATATTTTTTTCATGGGCAAAGTGGAGGTATCTAGTTAGTTACTTAATTGTTACTGTCAAGCGTTTACATAGCCATGTTTTTGTTTGCTCACAGTGATTTCATTTTGTGGTTCTTTTGGGAAACTCTTCTCAAACACCATCTGAACCACATGGGGCTGTGCGTCCCCACCTGTTTCCCCAACGTAGCCAGGCCACGGAGTGGATGTGACTCAGACTGAACTATCAGAGTAGCCCATACTTGTTTGGAGATTTAGGATGGGGGGATGGTTACATGCTCCTAGGTGGACAAATTGGAGTCTTTCCCAGGATTGATTTATGAACTCTGGGAGTGAGACATCTTTCTGCTGGAATTCCCGTCTGAGAGGGTATTAGCTGGAGACTGTCAGCAGCCTTCTTGTTTACCACATGGAGAAAGACTGCCAGGCAGGAAGCCAAGCTGGGGTCAGCAGAGCTGAGGGATTGACGGAGCAGTGGAGCCTTGACTGCACTGTTTTGAGTTTCTGGATCTGCTTTACCTGGAACCAGATCTATATCTGAGCCTCCCACGTTCATGAACCAATAAAGCCCCTGTTTATATTAGTGAACCTGAGCTGTTATCTGATGGTTGTATTTCAAGTGGTGACTAACTTCTCTAACAAGCCTCTGAAACCAAGTCCCTGTGAGTTCAGACAAACCATTACCTGTCTTGCAGTGACATAGCTAATGGCTCTCTAACCTCCTATAGGGATTTTTTTCTGTCGAGTGCAACCTCTCTTTTGTGATAGCTGGTAATTTGTGTGAGGCCAGTTGTGGGGGTGTAAAACTCTCACTCTAGAGAGTAAGAGGTATAAACTATTTTGTTTAAAGTAAGCTACAAGAATATATTGTACAACATGAGGAATATAGCTGATATTTTATAGTAGCTATAAATGGAGTATAACCTTTAAACATTTTAAGTCATTATATTGTACACCTGTACCATATAATATAGTGCTGCAACTATACTTCAGTTAAAAAAAAAAAAACTCACTGTGTTATTACTCCAACATGAGGAACAAAAACTAAAGATCATTGAGATCCAAGAATATGCTATCAGTTTCAATGGCTGTAATGCACTTTCCAAGCTGCTTAAATCCCTTGTAGAGAAAGACCCTGCTTAAGTCCCTTGTAGAGAAAGACCCTTCAAGGATGATGGCTGCTGGTTTCTTCCAAAGGTGTCCTTCACCTTGGCCTTTTAGTACTAACTGAGCTGTTGAAATTACTCCACAGAAGTCACACTTAAGTATGAGTTAGCCCTGTGACTATATATCAAATAGTTACTTTGGGGAAGGCATACAGTAGACTAGTTAAGCATAGAGTTTCTAGAATCAGCCTGCCTAGGTTTAAATCCTGACTTTACAACTTACTATGTGACTTTTTGTCTCAGTTTTCTTATCTATAAAGTGAGGAGAAATAATAGAAATTAGCTCAAAGAGTTGTTGAAAGGATCAAGTAAGATCATGTATATAGAGCATTTAGGGTAGTGCCTGGCACATAGTAAACTCTCAAAATAGTTATCTGTTATTATTATTATTGAGGAGAAGGGGATGACAGAAGATGACATGGCTGGATGGCATCACCAACTCAATGGACATGAGTTTGAGCAAGATCCGGGAGTTGGTGATGGACAGAAAAGCCTGGCATGCTGAGTCCATGGGGTACAAAGAGTCAGACACGACTGAGTGATTGAACTGAACTTTGTATGATGTCCACAAACAAACGTTGATTATATACCATTGAAATACAATTTGGTGGAATTGGCCTGGGTTGATTGCAGTTGAAAGGTCTGAATCTTAACCAAAAAATTAAGCTCAGAATATTAGAATGATAAATTTATGAGTGTTGAGTTATGAATATTGATTCCCCTAATTGACTTGGTAACCATTTGAAAGCATAGAAATTAAGGATAAGGACTTGCCTGGCAGTCCAGTGGTTAAGATTCTGCACTTCCAATGTAGGGGTCTCAGCTTTGATCCCTGGTTGGGAAACTAAGATCCCACATGTTGCACAACATGGACAAATAAATAAATTTTAAACATGTGGGGGAAAAAAAAGGGAAAGATATGTTCCTGGGTAAATATGTGAGTGAAAATATTTTTTTTTTGTCTAATTAGGGCAGATCCATATACCCTGACATTCAGCTAGGATGAAGGAAGGGTTGATTTTTTTCCCCCTCTAGTTAAAGAATCCAGTCAGGAGTTATGTCTTTGAAGGAGTCTTTTGGGCCTAGAAAAGAAAACAATGGTCTCAAAGGTCCTTGCTAAATCACCTAATTTCAGAGAAAACAAAACAGAACTTTAGTTCCATCCTGATGCTCCAGGCCAGTTGCATCTATCTGGGACTTCTTGTCCAGAAACCTTCCACCCCCTACACCTGCCCAGAAGACTTATCACCCCCTGCCCAACTACAAATGTCATCTCAACAAAAGAATACTCAAAATATCCCGCCTGATTAACGTTTTCCCTTATCGCTTCCACAAACCTCCCTATAAGTATGAAGCCTCCCTGATCCCTCTTGGCGTTCAGCCTGGTTTTTTAGGCCAACTGTCACCCCTCCTTGCCTGAATAAAGGTAACCGACTTCTGTTGAGGTCATCTTTCCTTTTCTGCCTTGCCCAAACTGTACCTAACAGTCTTAATTATAGAAGGCTATCCCAACTCCCCAGGGATGTGGGCTGAGCTGATATTTTTCTCAGAATTCAGTTACTGGTACCTTGCTACACAGAGTTTAGTGGACAGCCTCTGGTCCTGATCATTTTAGCCGCGGAAATTTTTAAAGCTGGTATTTGCATTCAGTGAACATTTAAAAATCTCAATAAAGCATTTCTGGAGTGTTTAAACAATTTAACTTACCTAAAGATTCTTCACTGTAATCTTGTTAGAGAAGATACCCCAAGGTAACAGGGGTATTACTGGACTATATAGAGTTGTTTGACATAATCCAATTAAATGTTATGTGACATCTGCCAGAGAGGACGATTTTGCTTTGGTAAATTAGTTCTAAGCAATTTTTTTGTCTCAGCAAATGGAGAGTAAGATCAATTATTCAGTAAGGCTGATGTTAATGTAGCCATGTGGTTAGCTTTGGTTTTCCTTAATAGCAGGGATCATGCATCCAGTTTGTTCAGAAGTAAAATCAGGTGTTAAGGTTCAAGTTAAGAAGACAGAGGGCCAAATGGTATATAAAACCTACAATAAAATTACTACATAGGGTTTCCTTGAAAAAAAAAATGATGTAAACTATATGGAGGGCAGATGCCTTAAAAAAAAAATGAAGTGATAGTGTTAGTCAATCAGTCATGTCTGACTCTTTGCAACCCCATGGACTGTAGCCTGCCAGGCTCCCCTGTCCATGGAATTCTCCAGACAAGAATACTGGAGTGAAAAAAAAAAAAAAAAGAATACTGGAGTGGTTAGCCATCCCCTTCTCCTGAGGATGCTCCAGACCCAGGGATGAAACCTGGATATGCTGCATTGCAGACAGATACTTTACCATCTGAGGCACCAGGGAAGTGAATACTACATGAGTAGTAAATAATAAACATTTCTTACCTTCAAAGGGGGTAGGAGGATAGATTTATACATTTCTATCAATGAAATGAAGCTTAGTAGCATGAAGAGACATTGCAGTACAGTTATAGGCCAAACATTGGGGGTTGCCTATGTCAGACATTGCAAATGTAAAACCAAAGGCAGATGCTGGAGGCTGCTACCCAACTGGACACTTTTCCTTTGCTGACTGAAAATCGCCATGGTGGTGAGAATATGAACCAGGTCTTCAAGTCTTGGCTTGAAGTGACTCAAGTGTGAGCATCTTAGCACAAAAGGCAACATGGTGATGCACAGATTAGGTATATAAAGTCTCCCTCTGTCAGGGAAAAATACTGGATCACTGGTCACAGTGACCTTGAGTGGCCTCCAGCCAGATGAATGGATGAGGACCCTTCCTTATGGTCCAACCAGAGCTTGGAGGAGAGACTGCAGACTGCTTCAGAAATGGGACTGGGCCTGATGGAGATAGATTTGGATTCCCATTTGAGAAAGTAGGTAGGATGGTAAGTCAATGATTTTTTTCCTTATGTTTCTCACTATCACTTAGTTTGATCTCCAGGGAAGTAAAGATTGACAGGGGAAGAAAAAAAAAAAAAAAGCAACTCCAGATCATTAAAACAGCAACATCACCAACAAGAATACCCAGGAATCCCCTGGCAGTTGGCCTAGGTTCAATCCCTGGTCAGGGAACTAAGATCCTGTCAGCCCCACCCTCAAAAAAAAAAAAAAAAAAAAGTTACCCAAATCAGGTTTTGAAAGTATAGACTTCTGATCCTTAGGCTCCCAGGGAAAGAAGGGAAGTGCTGTGTTGATTTCTAAATAACTTTATCTGAAGACAGCCAACCTCTAGCCTCAGGTGGGTTGGCAGAACTTGCCTGGATGCCTTCCCTGTTATTCTCTGCCTCCATATTATGTATTTCTCTTTTCATTTCTCCTGTAACAGAAAGTGGGTTCAGTGGGCTTGCTACCTTTCTTCTTCAGAAAATGCAAATTTCTATCTCAAATTTCCTAGATTGCTTGGTCCAGTGATTCTTAAATTCATTCTTAAACTGGCCTGCTGATTACAAGCATCATTGTCACCTAAGGCATTTACTGTAGACTCATTGACCCCAGACCTACCAGATTAGACTCTGGAGTTAGAGCCGAGGTATCTGCCATTCACAAGCTCTTTTGCCTGATGTTCTTAGAACCAACACTTTAGTGTCTTCCTGGCAGCTCAGAAGTCTTATCTGAGATACGCGTGGCTGCCAATAACCTTGAAGGCAGGTTGGTGGTCTTTAAAGAAGGATCTAGCAGGCATTGACTCACGTTATCTATCCCCTTTGTCTGCCTCTGGTGCAGGACCTAAGGACTCATTCAGTTTAGTACATCCAACTCATGTCTTTTTATATACATAAATAAGAAATCTTGTAAGTTTCCATCACCACTCCTAGGATGGTAATTGCTTAGTCACACAGGACAGATCACACACAGTCTTAAAAATACCTTACACATACTGAGCTCATACCATATTCCATTCACTGTTCTAAGGCCTTTAGGTGTATTTATTTGCTTAATGACAACCCTATGAGGTAAGTATCATTTTATAGTCCACATTTTAGAGATGAGGAAAATGAGGTCCAGAAAGGTTAATGAACTTGTCGAGTTGGAATTGAACTTAGGCAGTCTGACTGCAGAGACCCATGCTTCGAAACATTGCTTTCTACTGCCACATGCAGTAGAAGTTTATATGCTGTACTTACACCCCCAGAGGAAGACAGAGGGTATGGGGATGCATACACATTTTCTTATGGAGAAGCCATCCCAGGATGCCATACATACAGCAGGTAAACTACCATTTTTGGGGCACTGGCAATCTCTCAACTTTTCATTTTATTATTATATGTTTGCAAGAATGCCTTGTACATGAAATTCCTATTCAACTTTAGCATCAACATTACATTAGACAGATTAAAGCACAGACATCATTTTGCCAACAAAGGTCCATATAGTCAAAGCCATGATTTTTCCTCTAGTCATGTATGGATGTGAGAGTTGGACCATAAAGGAGACTGATCACCGGAGAATTTATGCTTTTGAATTGTGGTGTTGGAGAAGGCTCTTGAGAGTCCCTTGGACTGCAAGGAGATCAAACCAACCAATCCTAAAGGAATTCAACCCTGAATATTCACTGGAAGGACTGATGCTGAAGCTGAAACTCCAGTAATTTGCTTACCTGATGTGAAGAGCTGACTCATTTGAAAAGACCCTGATGCTGGGAAAGATTGAAGGAAAAAGGAAAAAGGCAGCAAAGGATGAGATGGCTAGATAGCATCACTGATTCGATGGACATGAGTTTGAGCAAACTTTGGGAGACAGTGGAGGACAGAAGAGCCTGATGTGCTACAGCCAATAACGTTGCAGAGTTGGCCACAACTCAAAAGCCCTTGACACATTGTCAAAGTTCTTCTTTGACTTGGAAGCCCCCATCTTTTCCACTGTTAGTTGTGCCCTTTGACATCATTTCATGGTCTAGGAAGTATTCATTAAAGCCATGGAATCATACGAGAAATTCTCTAGGCCAGCAATTTTCAAATTTAGTTGCTAATATTATAATCACTTGGGGAGCTTTTAAAAATCCAGTTTCCCAGGTCACATCCCATATTATTACAGTAGATTCTCTGGGGGATGAGATCCAGGCATCAGTATTTTTTAAAACTTTTTCTTCTTTTTAACTTCAGTATAGTTGATTTACAGTGTCGTGTCAGTCAATCTCTGCTGCATGGCAAAGTGACTCAGTTATATACATACATTCTTTTTTAATATATTCTTTTCCATTATGGTTTATCACAGGGTATTGAATGTAGTTCTCTGTGTATACAGTAGGGCTTCCCAGTTGGTGCTAGTAGTAAAGAACCCTCCTGCCAATGCAGGAGCCGTGGGAGATGTGAATTCAATCCCTGGGTCAGGAAGATCCCCTGGACGAGGGCATGGCAACCCACTCCAGTATTCTTGCCTGGAGAATCCCATGGACAGAGGAGCCTGGGGGCTACAGTCTATAGGGTTACACAGAGTTGGACACAACTGAAACGACTTAACATGCTCACGCGCTATACTGTAAGGCCTTGTTGTTTATCTATCCTGTGTATAATAGTTTCCATCTGCTAACCCCAAACTCCCAGTCCTTCTCTCCCTTAATTCCTGCTCCTTGGCAACCACAAGTCTGCGCTCTGTGTCTGCTTCTGTTTTGTAGATAGGTTTATTTGTGACATATTTTAGATTCCACATATAGGTGCTATCATACAGTATTTGTCTTTCTTTTTCTGACTTCACTTAGTGATAATGATAATCTCTAGTTGCATCTACATTGCTGCAAATGACACCGTTTTGTTCTTTTTATGGCTGAGTAATATTCCGTTGTATATATGTACCACATCTTCTTCATCTATTCATCTATTAGTGGACATTTAGGTTGTATCAATGTCTTGACTATTGTGAATAGTGCTGCTAGGACCACAGGGGTACATGTACATTTTTGAGTTATGGTTTTGTCTAGGTATACAGACATTAGTATTTTTGAAGCTCCTTGGTTGATTGCAATGTGCAACCAAGTCTCCAACAGTGGGGGCTGGGGAACCACTGTTCTAGGCTGAGTGATGGCTTTGAAAAGACTACTCTTTTCTCAGACTGGATCTATGGCTGTTTTGAACTGACATGTCCCTTGCTTTCCCCATGTTACAGTGGTTTCAGATTGAACTGTGGGGGCACACCAAACTTTCTCTTTAAACACTGGAATCTAGAGTTATAGGTCCTTGGGGATTAAACAAACTGATAGGCCTATATTTACCATGCTCTTATTTATTCAATAAAGCTGCACTGTGGTAGCAAGATAACAAACATCGTTTGTCTTACAGTGTTTTTCTTTATCCCCAGTTGATACTTGGGAGTCTCTACAATGACGTGTTTTTCTGATGTACTGGGGCTTTAAATCAGGGAGAAACCAAAGTGCCAAGATGTCTAGAGAAGCTGAGATCCTTAAAATTTTTCATGGGCATATCATGAGCTATAAAAGATAAGAGAGGACACCCAAGCAAACATATCTGAGCAGGGAAAATGTCACAAGGCAGTCTGGTCTATTGCACACCCCTCTCTTCTGGTAAAGTCCACCCAAGACTCTGTCCCATGGTGTGAGTGTTGCTTGGGCAGATTCCTGGAACTAGGGCTGGCTTGTGAAATGGTTCACAGGAAGGTCTCTCAAATTCTGTCTTCCTTTTTCTTTCTATTCTCTGTTTCTATAGCTCTCACTATCCCTATTTTTATGCCCCTCTATCTCTCTCTCTCTCTTTTTCAGTTTTAAGCCTTGTTCAGAATATCCATTATGGACACAGATCTGATAATCTGATGAGCTCCTTGAAATCAGTAACATTTCCAGAGTCCTGCCATCAGACTTGCAGCTGCCTTCTTTTGACTTAACCTGGGAAAACCAACGCTAATGAGAAGGCAGTTCAGGTACTTGGGAAACACTTTCCTACTTTGTCCTAATCTTTTACCTATAATTTCTGTTCAAAGTATGCATATACCTTTAATTGGACAAATGTTTGGAATAAGACAGAAGCTTTTGAAGAAATTACTTTAAGTAAGTTTTACATTTTAAAAATAAGATGCAAAGAGTTTGAGAAAGGGTAATTAAAAGGAAAATTTAACTAATATATCATTAGAAGAGAAACCTTTCCGGAAATATACTGTCATTTGTGATAGTTCTTTTCTGTTGTGAGTTTAGAATATGCTACCCACATGTCACTTCTTCAAGTCAAATAAGAAACAATGTCTAATATCGATTTCTCGTTGGCTTCAGTTCAGTTCAGTCGCTCAGTCACTCCGACTCTTTGTGACGCCCTGACTACAGCATGCCAGGCTTCCCTGTGAATCACCAACTCCCAGAGCTTGCTCAAACTCATGTCCATAGAGTTGGTGATGCCATCCAACCATCTCATCCTCTGTCGTCCCCTTCTCCTCCTGCCTTCAATCTTTCCCAGCATCAGGGTTTTATCTAATGAGTCAGTTCTTTGCATCAGGTGGCCAAAGTATTGGAGCTTAAGCTTCAGCATCAGTCCTTCCAATGAATATTCAGGACTTAGTTCCTTTAGGATGGACTGGTTGGATCTCCTTGCAGTCCAAGGGACTCTCAAGAGTCTTCTCCAACACCACAACTCAAAAGCATCAATTCTTTGGGGCTCAGCTTTCTTTATAGTCCAACTCTCACATCCATACATGAGCACTGGAAAAACCACAGCTTTGACTAGACGGACCTTTGTTGGCAACGTAGTGTCTCTGCTTTTTAATATGCTGTCTAGGTTTGTCACAGCTTTTCTTTGAAGGAGCAAGAATCTTTTAAATTTATGGCTGCAGTCACCATCTGCAGTGATTTTCGAGCCCAAGTAGTTTGTCACTGTTTCCTTTGTTTCCCCATCTATTTGGCATGAAGTGATGGGACAAGATGCCATAATCTTAGTTTTCTGAATGTTGAGTTTTCAGCTAGCTTTTTCACTCTTCTCTTTCACTTTCATCAAGAGGCTCTTTGGTTCCTCTTCACTTTCTGCCTTAAGGGTCGTGTCATCTGCATATCTGAGGTTATTGATCTTTCTCCCGGCAATCTTAATTCCACCTTGTGCTTCATCAAGCCTGGCATTTCGCATGATGTACTCTGCATATAAGTGAAATAAGCAGGGTGACAATATACATCCTTGATGTACTCCTTTCCCAATTTGGAACCAGTCTGTTGTTCCATTTCTAACCGTTGCTTCTTGACCGGCATACAGATTTCTCAGGAGATAGGTAAGGCGGTCTGGTATTCCCATCTCCTGAAGAATTTTCCACAGTTTGTCGTGATCCACACAGTCAAAGGCTTTGGCGTAGTCATAAAGCAGAAGTAGAGTTTTTCTGGAACTCTCTTGCTTTTTCGATGATCCAACCAATGTTGGCAATTTGATCTCTGGTTCCTCTGCTTTTTCTAAATCCAGCTTGAACATAAGGAAGTTCATAGTTCACATACTGTTGAAGCCTGGCTTGGAGAATTTTGAGCATTACTTTGCTAGTGTGTAAGATTGCAATTGAGCAGTAGTTTGAACATTTCTTTGGCATTGCCGTTCTTTGGGATTGAAATGAAAATGTGGCCACTGCTGAGTTTTCTAAATTAGCTGTCATATTGAGTGCAGCGCTTTCACAGCATCATCTTTCAGTATTTGAAATAGCTCAACTGGAATTCCATCACCTCTACTAGCTTTGTTCATGGTGATGTTTCCTAAGGCCCACTTGACTTCACATTCCAGGATGTCTGGTTTTAGGTGAGTAGTCACACCAACGTGGTTATCTGGGTCATGAAGATCTCTTTTGTATACTTCTTCTATGTATTCTTGCCACCTCTTCTTATTACCTTCTGCTTCTGTTAGGTCCATACCATTTCTGTCCTTTATTGTGTCCATCTTTGCATGATATGTTCCCTCGGTATCTCTGATTTTCTTGAAGAGATCTCTAGTCTTTCCCTTTCTATTGTTTTCTTCTATTTCTTTGCATTGATCACTGAGGAAGGCTTTCTTATCTCTCCTTGCTGTTCTTTGAAACTCTGTATTCAAATGGGCATATCTTTCCTTTTCTCCTTGGCCTTTCTCTTGTCTTCTTTTCTCAGCTATTTGTAAGGCCTCCTCAGACAACCATTTTGCTTATTTCCATTTCTTTTTCTTAGGGATGGTTTTGACCACTGCCTCCTGTACAGTGTCACAAGCCTCTGTCCATAGTTCTTCAGGCACTCTGTCTATCATATCTAATCCCTTGAGTCTATTTGTCACTTCCACTGTACAATCATAAAGGGTTTGATTTAGGCCATATGTGAATGGTCTAGTGGTTTTCCCTACTTTCTTCAATTTAAGTCTGAATTTGGCAATAAGGAGTTCATGATCTGAACCACAGTCAGCTCCTGGTATTGTTTTTCCTGACTGTATAGAGCTTCTCCATCTTTGGCTGCAAAGAATATAATCAATTTGATTTTGGTATTGACTATCTGGTGACGTCTGTGTCTAAAGTCTTCTCTGGTTTTGTTGGAAGAGGGTGTTTGCTATGACCAGTGCGTTCTCTTGGCAAAACCCGATTAGCCTTTGCCATGTTTCATTCTGTACTCTCAGGCCAAGTTTCCTGTTACTCCAGGTATTTCTTGACTTTCTACTTTTGCATTCCAGTCCCTTATGAAAAGGACATCTTTTTGGGGTGTTAGTTCTAGAAGGTCTTGTAGGTCTTCATAGAATCGTTCAATTTCAGCTTCTTCAGCATTACTGGTGGGACATGGACTTGGATTACTGTGATATTGGATGGTTTGCCTTGGAAATGAACAGAGATTGCACCCAAGTACTGCATTTTGAACTATTTTGTTGACTATGATGGCTATTCCATTTCTTCTAAGGGATTCTTGCCCACAGTGGTAGATATAATGGTCATCTGAATGAAATTCACCCATTCCAGTCCACTTTAGTTCACTGATTCCTAAAATGTCAATGCTCACTCTTGTCATCTCATGTTTGTCCACTTCTAATTTACCTTGCTTGATTCATGGACCTGACATTCCAGGTTCCTGTGCAATATTGCTCTTTACAGCACTGGGCTTTACTTCCATCACCAGTCACATTCACAACTGGGCCTTGTTTTCACTTTGGCTCCATCTCTTCATTCGTTCTAGAGTTATTTCTTCACTTTTCTCTGGTAGCATATTGGGCACCTCCTGACCTGGGGAGTTCATCTTGCAGTGTCATATCTTTTTGGCTTTTCATACTGTTCATGGGGTTCTCAAGGCAAGAATATTGAAGTGCTTTGCCATTCTCATTGACTAGCAATGGGAAAACTCATGATGAATACACTTTAGATTCTTTCTACATGAAATTATAATGTTTTGGGATTAAAGTCAAATAGCCACAAGCTGAATGTCATTCATAAAATGAAACAGTAGCTTTTGAAATTACAAGGGCTACTTATCTTTATTCTGTTCTCTGTTTCCTTGCTTCTTAATCACATACACACACACACACACTTTATTTTATAAGCAATATAACTATATTATGAAAATGTTAATGAAAGAAAATTATTCTTCATAATTTCATTACCATGATAAGGACACATTTTTGTTTTGGGGGGGGTTATTCCTATTAGATTTCTTTCTGAACTAGTTACTTCATGTAAAAAATTGTATATAAACAAATTTATGTTATTTTTCTCATATTATACTATTATAAGAATTTTTTGCATGTTGTAGGATAAAGTTCACAACCAATACTTTAAACAACTATCCATTCTATTTAGTGATTGTAGATGAATACAGTTTCCTTAAACATGCCTTAGTTTTCTAATTTTTCATGATCCTGAGTGGTGTTATGGTTGCCTTTGTGAGTAAAATATCTCCCCCACCCCCAAATTTTTAGCAACATTTCTCCAGAATGGATTCACAAGATATGACTGTTTTAATTCATGAAACACTGCAATGCAGAGCTATTGGAGCTCCAGTAGGCACCATGGAGTCGCTAATAAATAACCCATGTTGGTCTCCCATTTTGTGATTTGTATTGGTTTATTTGCTGCTCTTAGAGCTTTGATATATGGTTCTAATGAGCAATTTTGGAAAATCATTTACTTATGAGCTGAGACAATCTGACTATTGCACATATAAAGTCAAAGGGGGCAGACCTGAGTCAGAGGGATCTCAGACACCCAAGCCCCACATAGCCCAACTGATACTGCTCTTTCCAGGAGGATAACCCAGATTCTGGGCCCAGTGACTGCAGGGAAGGAACATGGAGAAGTTGTCACCATGTTTCCTGGTCATCATGAACCTCCTTAGTGCTTTTTCTCAGGTAGGTAGGTGCTGCTTCAGGTGGTTGTTGGGCTCTTGTATCAGGGATGTCTGTGCAAAGTCAAGTTAGGGAAAATAGCCAGCATTGGGGAGGGATTGTGATGTGGCAAAGAGGGCAGTCTGCAGTTTTTAAGTCCAATTTCTTGTACATAGTAAAAGAATGCATCTTTGTGCCTAACAAAGATAGAAAAGAGACAACAGGCCCAAGATGGAGTCAGTTGTGCTAAGACCCAAGTCAGTAAACCAAGACCTAATACCTAACCTGACTGCAGCTTCAGCTTCTCCCCAAAATGTGACCTTTCACCAGTCAATCTGAAATTACATGATCAGGATTAATGAGGTAATTCACCCAATAAAACCCTTCCTTCACCCATAGAAAGGTGACCTTGCTTGAAATAATCCACCCTTTGCTAGAAACTTCTGCTTCTTACTGCTTCCTGCCTATAAAAGGCTTTTATTTGCATAAGCTCCTCAAAATTCCTTTCTGTTAAATGGGAGGTTGCCTGCTTCATGAATCATTGAATTAAAGCCAATTAGATCTTTCCATTTACTCGGTTAATTTAGCAGATTTGGAGGCAGTGACAGACTTCGAAGATTTCTTTCAAGAGCTTTCAAACCAAGAGACACGGGTGTGGTCCCCTTGGAGGTTTTTTGGTTCGGTCATCTTCAGTGGGGCCCTGGGCAAGTTGCTCTATGTTCTGGGCTCTGCTCTCTTTGTATCAAGCTCATGGTCTAATTGGCTTGCTAGTCAGTTCCCTATTTGATTTGAAATCTTAGCCCTTGTTTCTGTCCTCAGATTCCATATTGGGAATGATCGATGGCTCAGTCTGGAGTTCTCCATTGTGTGGAACCTCAGTCTGCAATTCATAGTTGGGGACCTGCTGATTCAGTTTTTTACCCAACCCACAAATTCCACATCAGGTTAACAGCTGGAGCAGGACTAGGTCCCGCTGAAAAACTAGACTGGGTTTCAGATCGTACTGAGTTCGACTTAAGCTGTACTGGGTCTAGTAAGTAAAGGCTATTGCTAATGAGAATCATAAAAGTAAAAAACAAAAAACCCCACAGAATTGGTCAACATGGCTCAGGCATTTAAAAGCTGTGCTCAGTTAAAAGCTGTCAGAGTGCCTCTGCCCTCCCAAGACAGGTGGTTGAGGTTTAGTCCCTGGTCAGGGAACTAGATCTCACATGCCACAATGAAGATTGAAGGTCTGAATACTACAACTAGGACCTGGTGCAGCCAAATAAATAAGTAAATAAATCTTAAGAAAAATAAAAATAAGTAAGAAAGTTGTATAAGGTTTGTGGAAAAGGAATCTGGTAAGGGTTTTTATGCATGGTTGAGACTGGCTAAGGTGGAAATGAATTCTAGTGAATAAACTTTAATTTCAAAAGGAAGCAGTTATAAAGTTAGAATGTGTTTTTCCCCTCTGTGAAAACAATAAGGTTTTATTGAACTGTTGGTCCGCTCTTGATAAGAGATTGTGAAAGTTTTCTTTCCTTACCTTTTATGTAATTTGACTAGAAAAGAAAGATTTTGTGTCCTATCAGAATCATTTCCTGTGCTATCTTTATCGGGTCTTTTGATTAGTTAAGAAAGCTGAGTCTTCTTTAGCAAAAGAGCTACATTTTTCTTTACCGTTACTTAACTTCCTGAATTTGCCTTTGAAGTCTTTAATTGCTATTATTGTTAAATGGATAACAGTATTTTTTCACAGTGATCTATGATCCTGCTTGACCAAGGACTTTAAAATCTTTCGATTTCTTTGACAAATGTCCCCCAGGTCAAATTCTAAATGAAGTCATTTTGACCTCAAACTAACTTTGGGATATTACAGGTCCCCTGCAAAATTTTAAAACACTGTTCTCTCTTCGTATAAAAGGAAATGCTAAACAATTTGGTTTATCTGATATATTAAATCATATTGGAAGCATTGTCAAATAAGAAGTAGTACTAAGTCTTCTTTATGTCATATTTGTATAAGTTATAAATTTTGTAAAATTGTGATAAATTCCTAGAAATCTGACATATCCTGGTATGATTATCAGTCATAACTCCAGTTATCTTAAAACATTTTATGTCACAGAAATATGCAAATTTCCTGGTCAATGCCATTACAAAAAGCTCTCAACAGATTTTTAATGATGGGCATTTTAAAGTTTTTTGTCATTTACAGATAGCTATTGTTTTACTCAGATGCTTTTGCAAAAGTGTTTCTTCAAATGTGCTTCATCTTCAAGAAGATTAGTGAAAAGGGCTTTGACAAGTACAGGTTTATGATAGCTTTAAGATCATAAAATTGAATTGAGTAAAAATTTACAGAACTAATGAAAAAGCTGGATTTGAGCAAACAAATATTAATTACATAGGACTGAATGAATTAAGGAGGAAGATTATAATTGTTTTGTTTGAAATATTGCTGGTTCCTTAATATTTTTTTCTCCAAATTTCAGAAAATATTTTTTCTTAAGCTGTCTATGACTTAAAGCAATTTGGCAAAGTATACCTTTGTAAACAAAGATGAAACATTTACTTTTTCTCTCTACCTGATCCCTCCCCAAAACTCTTGAATATTCTTTTCATGGCATTAGAGTTTGTCTAATGAATTTACATAAATTCAGTGAGACTCTGTTCTCCTTGTAACAGTACACAATTACAAATACGGATTATATTACCAAGGTTTTAGCTGAAATGTCATATTTGAGGGAGATGTGCATAGACTCGGATATGACCAGTTTATTTTAAATTTTTATTTTTAATTAGAGGATAATTAATTCACAGTGATGTGATAGTTTCTGCCATACATCAACATGAATCAGTTGTAACTACACATATGTCCCCTCCTTCTTGAACCTCCCTCCCAACTCCCTTCCCATCCCTCCCGTCTAGGTTGTCACAAAGCACCAGCTTTGGGTTCCCTATGTCATATAGCAAATTCCCACTAGATATCTATTTTACATGTGGTAATGTATATGTTTCATTGCTACTCTCTCAAATCACCCCACCCTCTGCTTCCCCACTGTGTCCACAAGTCTGTTCTTTACATCTGTGTTTCTTTTGCTGCCCTGCAAGTGGGATCATCAGCATTATCTTTCTAGATTCCATATACATGTGTTAATATATTTGTCTTTATCTTTCTGACTTACTTCACTCTGTATAATAGACTCTAGACTCATCTCCCTCATTAGAACTGACTCAAATGCATCTTTTCTATAACTGAGTAATATTCCATTGTGTATATGCACCATAACTTCTTTATCCATCCATCTGTTGATGGACATATAGGTTGCTTCCATGTCTTAGCTATTGTAAACACTACTGCAATGAACTTTGGGGTACATGTGTCTTTTTCAATTATGGTGTCTGTAGGCTATCCGTCCATTAGTGGGAGTTTTGGGTCATATGGTAGTTTTATTCCTAGTGTTTTAAAGGAATCTCCATAGTGTTCTCTATAGTGGCTATATCAATTTACATTCCCACTAACAGCACAATAGAGTTCCTTTTACTCCACATCCTCTCCAGCATTTGTTGTTTGTAGAATTTGTGATGATGGACATTCTGACCAGTGTGAGATGATACCTCAATGAAGTTTTGATTTGCATATCACTAATAATGAGTGATGTTGAACATTTTTTCATGTGTATATTAGCCATCTATATGTCTTCTTTGGATGAATGTCTGTTTAGGTCATCTTCCCACTTTTTGACAGGGTTGTTTGTTTTTCTGGTATTGAGCTCCATGAGCTGCTTGTATATTTTGAAGGTTAATCCTTTGTCAGTTGTTTCCTTTGCTATTATTTTCTCCCATCCTAAAAATTGTCTTTTCACTTTTCTTATAATTTCCTTCATCGTGCAAGTTTTGGGGTTCAGTTAGGTCCCATTTGTTTATTTTTGTTTTCATTTCCATTACTCTAGGAGGTGGGTAATAGAAGATCTTGCTGTGATTTACGTCAAAGAGTGTTCTTTGTTTTCCTCTAGTAGTTTTATAGGTTTTGGCATTACATTTAAGTCTTTAATCCATTTTGAGATTATTTTTTGTGTATACAGGTAGGCAGTGTTCTAATTTCATTATTTTATACATAGCTGACTAGTTTTCCCAGCACCACTTATTGAAGAGACTGTCTTTTCTCCATTGTATATTTTTGCCTCCTTTGTCAAAGATAAGGTGCCCATAGGTGCATGAATTTGTCTCTGGACTTTCTATCTTGTTCCATTGATCTATATTTCTATTTTTGTGCTGCTACCACACTGTCTTGATGGCTGTAACTTTGTAGTATAGTCTGAGGCCAGGGAGGTTGATACCTCCAGCTCCATTGTTCTTTCTCAAGATTGCTTTGGCTATTCAGATGACCATCAGTTTTAAGGAATTAAGGTTTACTCTCTGGAGTCAATAAAGTCCCTTGGGAAAATGGGACTTACAAGGTTTACTTACAAGGTTTCAACAGAGCAGTCTTCAAAAGAGCTTGCATGGTCAATCACTATCCTTGCTGCATTTATGTAAATAATCAGGAAAGACTGAGGACAGGAGGAGAAGCAGGGGAGAGAGGATGTGATGGTTAGATGGCATCACTGACTCAATGGACATGTGTTTGAGCAAACTCCAGGAGATAGTGACATAGGGAAGCCTGGTGTGCTGCAATGCATGGGGTCTCAGAAAGTTGGACGTGACTTAGTGGCTGAACAACAACAACAACAACAAAGGTCAAATTTAGCGCAAATAAATTAGTTGCACTGTGGTTATCTTTGATTTTTAAAAATGGGGGTGATTATAAAATGATTATAAAATAAAAATGGAAATGATTATAGAGAAAAAAGTTATGTGTGCACATTTGTAGATATTAAGTTCTAATCCTGTTGGTTATCTTTGAGATTTTGTTATATATCTACAAGTTGGACTGGATCCTGAATTCTCCTATTTTCCTAATGAATTTGGCTATAAATCTCCAAAGAAACGTTTCCTTTTTCTCCCATTCTGATTTGGAATCACTGAGAAAAAAGATTGCCCTTGAATCTCTTTGGAAGGGACTCATGATCCTTCTCCCTACCCAAATATCAGCCAAAATCCAGGGACTTGAGCTTTAGATACACATCTCATAGTCACAGAAGGCTCCAATTGACTTTTGGTCCTGCATACCAGCTGGAGACATCTCAGGCTGATCAAAAGGGAGGAACTATTAAGAAAAAGAGAGAGAGAGAGAGAGAGAGAGAGAGAGAGAGAGAGAGACAACTGTTTGGAAACGGAGTCACTTGTGTTAAGCCCCATGTTAGCAAGTCAAAGTGCAATAACTATTCTAATTGTAATTTCAGCCTCTCCCAGGAATGTGACATTTACCTTGTCAGTCTGGAATTACCTGGCCTCTCTAATGAGGTAATCTACCCAATAAGACACCATTTTTTTCCCCCATAAGAAGGTGACCTTGTCATAGGTCTTTGCGAAATAGCCCACTGAAATAACCTGATCTTTGCTAAAAAGTTCTCTTCTGTCTATAAAAGTCTTTAATTTTGTACAGCTCTTTGAAATTCCTTTCTATCTGCTAGATGGGATGTTGCCCAGTTCATGAATCACTGAATAATGACAATTATATCTTTAGATTTACTCAGTTGAATTTTGATTTTTAACAAAGCTCCACTGTTGACGTTTCCCTTCTCTGTCTTTTTACCCTACAGATATGCACACAAAGGACTTCGTGTTCGCCAAAGAGTCGGATAATTCCTACATGACGCTGACTGCACACGTAACTAAACCACCCCAGGCCTTCACGTGTGCACGAACATCTATACTGACCTGACCTTCAACCATAGCCTCTTCTCTTACACCACAAGAAAACAGTGTAATGAGATTCTCCTCTTCAACATAATGAGGGACCGGCAGGTACAGTGTATCCTGGGTGGAGCTGACATCTTTTTCAAGTCTCCTGAGGGTTCTCCTGCACCAAAGCACTTCCGTATGATCTGGGAGTTTGCCTCCGAGATCACAGGGCTCTGGGTGGGTGGGAAGCACATGGTGAGGAGGAGTCTGGAGGAGGGAACCTCTTTGGGGGCAAAGGCCAGCATCATCCTGGGGAAGGAGCAGTATGTGTTCACTGGGGGCTTTGATAAAAGCCAGTGTTTGGTGGGAGACACTGGAGATATGAACACGTAAGACTTGGTGCTGTTGCCAGAAGAGATTAGCAGTGTCTATGCTGGTGGGACCTTCAGTCATAACATCCTTAACTGGCAGGTGCTCAAGTTAAAAAAAAAACAAAAACCAAAACATGGTGACATGTTAGTCAAATTCCAGCTATGGCCCTGAGGCCTTTTGGCTAATCCTGAAGATGCCTTCTGAGGATTACACCTTACATTTCCCTTGTTTCTGGCTCTGATGTTTTGCTGACTGGTACACTGGCCCCTTGTGCCCTGTGTTTCCTTCTCCTTTCGCCACTCTTTTTCTATCAACACATGGGATAGTGCTGAGAAGAGGGTCTTAAACATGGTTCCACATTAGAATTACCAAGCCATAACCCAAGCTAATTAAACCTGAATTGGGAGGTGGGTGTGGGACCCAAACATCAGTGTTTATTAAAGCTCTTCAAGTAATTCCTGCCTTCAGGGAAGGTTGAGAGCCACTGAATTTTAATCATTGTTTAAGAGCAAGTGGGCTGACTTTTCTCCTAAAAGACTGAGTGTGTTTAACTGTAGTCCTGCCAATATTTTCATTTCCTTTTTATAGGAACATCAACCTCATCTATTGTGTTTTATTAAATTATCTGAAGAATACAGGAATATAATTTTTCCAGCATTCTGCTCCCACCATCAGGATGTGGCCATTAAATATTAGAATTACCTTTAATCCTTTCAATTTGAATATTCAAAAACTGAAAAAGACGTTTTTGCTGTTGTTTCTGTTTAATTTGTTCCATTTTTCTTTAGGATCACCAGTTTTTATTATGTGAAATTTCCATTATTTTTCCTTCTTGTTTATTATCACCAGCTTATTTTATGTGTGTCCTTCATCCTTACATTTTGAGCTTTTACTTCTTCAAACCTATCCTTCATATTTGTGTTAAGGAGGAAGAATTTTCCCTCCATGCCTCTAGGCTCTTCCTGTTGGCCTAAGAATTAAATTGACATTAGACAAATTAACAGGAGAAAATAAAACAAAATTTTAATTTATACATAGGAAAAACTTGAAGAATTTAGTAACTTGCCAAAATGGCCAAAATCATCATCTTAGATTGGGACTTGAACCCATGGTCTTTTAATCAGAATCACTCACCTGGTGTCTGGACTTACTGAAGTTCAGGTTCTCTTGTGCCTCAGAACAGAAAGAATTCAGTGAGAAACAAAGTGATAGGTAAGAAATGAATTTATTTAGAGAGAAACAAACTCCACAGAGTGTGGGCCATCTCAGGAGGCAAAAGGGCCTGAAATATGGTGTGATTAGTTTTCATGGGCTTGGTTATCTCCTAGGCTTATGAGTGAGAGGATTATTTCAGCTATTTCAGGGAAGGGGCAGAGGTTTCTAGGAATTGAGCACCTGCCTACTATTTGATCTTTGATGGTGAGCCTTAGAACCATCATGATGCCAGTGAATGTGTCCCTTAGCTTGTTGATGTGTTACAATGACTGTATGCTGAGGCTCAAGGTCTGCTGGGAGTTGACTCATCCACCATCTTGGACCTACTTGGTTCTAATTGGTTTATGTCATGTCCTCAATGTATGTTATTCCTTTAATTGTGCACTGCCCCCTTCTCTTCTGTTTCAGTAGGGAGAACTTGGTAGGGCTTGGAGACCAAAGCCCTCACTGTGTCCCATTGCCTCTGTATGGCATAGCAAACATTTGTTTTTCTATTTCTATGTGAAATATCTTTTTCTCCCTTGAAGGCTCAAATTCCTACCCCATTCTCCATCTTTCAGTAGCTTATAGGCCACAATTCCCTAACTAATCCTTGTGCCTCATTTTTCTTGTGGGACCTTCATTCATACACAGTTAAATTTGTTTTCTCCTGTTAATTTGTCTATGCCAATTTAATTTTTAGACCAGCCAGAAGAACTTAAAAGGGTAGAGGGAACATTTTCCCTTCCCTAACACCAGCCACAGGGCTGATGTTGTGATCCCTCCTGAGTCCTGTGTTTATTGCTCAATTCCTTTAGCACACACAGGGAAAGAGATGAGATTGTCCTTTCAGAGCTCTAACAGGAGCATGAAGACAGACAGAAGCTTCTCTATTGATAGCTCTATATTTTGTGGTTCCACACCTATAATCAGATCTGTAGGAGATCAAACAAGTCAGTCCTAAAGGAAATCAACCCTGAATATTCACTGGAAGGACTGATGCTGAAGCTGAAGCTCCAATACTTTGGCCGCCTGATGCAGAGAGCCGACTCACTGGAAAAGACCCTGAAAAGGGAAAGATTGAGGGCAGGAGGAGAAGGGGGTTACAGAGGATGAGGTGGTTGGATGGCATCACTGACTCAATGGCATGAGTTTGAGCACACTCAGGGAGGTAGTGAAGGACAAGGAGGCCTGGAGTGCTTCAGTCCATGGGGTTTCAGAGAGTCGGACACGACAGGGAATGAACAATATACGAACAGTAGGAAGTGGAGCTGAGCAGACCTCAGGCTTGAGCAGAATAATGGACAACCTCTCACAAGACAGCAGAGAGGGTCTGCAAACTTTAGGGACAGGGTCGTAGTCAAATCTGGCCTCTGTAGTCCAACACTGAATTAAGTCTCAGAGACAGAGTTTTGGGTGAAGTAGAAAAGAATAGCTTTATTGCTTTTCCAGGCAAAGAGGAACATGGTGGGCTTGTGCTCCTTAAAACTGTGTGCCCTAACTGGTGCAGACTTGGTGAGGAGTTTTATAGCATTAGTTCAAATGCAGAGTTGCTGATAAGGATTAGGGAGTATAAGATTTGCACTTTTAAAATCTGGCTTCAGGTGGTCTCTTGATGAACTTCTCGAAGTTATCAAACTCTGACTTTTTCTAGAATGAATAATGCTAACCTCTTCCATTTGTTGGTGGTTTTAGTTCTATAGACAGCTCAAGTGAAGTGAAGTGAAGTGAAAGTCAGTCGTGTCCGACTCTTTGCAACCCCATGGACTATACAGTCTATGGAATTCTCCAGGCCAGAATACTGGAGTGGGTAGCCTTTCCCTTCTCCAGGGTATCTTCCCAACCCAGGGATCCAACCCAGGTCTCCTGCATTGCAGGCAGATTCTTTACCAGCTGAGCCACCCGGGAAGCCCACAGAGAGCTCAAAGATACTGTTATATGTATCCCTCAAGGCAGAACTAGGACCCTGACCCAAGACAGCATGGCTGTTTCTTGGCTGCCCCTTGCTGTCTCTGCCTTCCCCTTCCCGGTTAGCAACTGTCAGGAGCTTCATTGGGTCCTGCTCAGTTTATAATCGGATTTCAAAGACCCAGAGTCTGGATTAGAGATCCAGTAGGTTGAAGGGATTCATCATTGAATAAAAACAGAAGAAGGAAGACTCTGACTCTGTGAACAGTTTGTCAGCTTGTGGTGGAGAAAAAAAAGAGGAAATTATCACAAACTTAAGGGGAAGGGGAACCTTTGAAAGATTTGCGCCTCGATGCTTGTGGCTGTAGGGAATAGGTTTGCCCTGCAGTGGAATTGTTAGGGAAAACACACTGACTGAAACCGCCCACCCTGACCAGTCACCATAGTAACCATTTGTGTGAGTTATTTTACCACAGGAGGACCCAGTAAGGAATACAGAACTAACAAGCCACCACCAACTGGGAGAGTCCAGCAAAGGTCAAAAGGAGACTCCATGTGCCCTCCCACCTCTCAGCATCCTTCTTGCTGTAATCTATCCTGGCAGAGTGATGCATGAACCGCCAGGAAGAACCCTGAGTCAGAACGACCATCCAGAGAAAACCCAGAAACGAATCCCATCACCATAAACCCGAGACTGTGAGCCATGTGGCAGAGCAGTCCTCCTAGGTTCCCTTACCCTCCTGCACTCTGCCCAGGTGCCCCTTCCCAATAAAATCTCTTGCACTGTGAGCATGAGTGTCTTCTGGGACAATTCATTTCCGAGTGTTAGACAAGCGCCCACTCTTGGGCCCTGGAAAGAGTCCCCCTTCCTGCAACAGAATGTGGGTGACAGTGAAGGGTGAGGGGGCTTCAGAATTTCACGTGCTGTCAGAAATGTTGGATTTTTTAGGAGATCAGAAA
The DNA here is from genome assembly GCF_033118175.1 of Dama dama. Lineage (NCBI taxonomy): Eukaryota > Metazoa > Chordata > Mammalia > Artiodactyla > Cervidae > Dama > Dama dama. Next base: position 11,633,738 of record NC_083700.1, read on the forward strand.
CTCAGGGAAAATGAAACCAACTTAAAGAAAAGACTTTATTTTATAGTCAAAACAAAAAAGTAAGTAGGAAAGGAAAGGGAGGTACTGTGATCTGCTGTGTTGGTTCTACAGGGAGTAAAAGGAGCAGGGTTAGTGTGGGCACTTGCTTCACCTTTCACAGCTCAGCAGTCAGTTTGCTTCAAAAGAACAGAGAGAAAGGAAGTGGGATGTTAGAGGAAGCAGCATCAGATCAAACTTCTGAGGAAAAGAAGGTGGAAAGAAAGGTTTTTGTATCATTGAATAGCCCAAGTCAATTCAGGCCTGGAAACTCTAACTCTTCAGAAGGTGGTGGCTGGGGCGGAGCTGCACTGGAGGACAAGGGGGTCACAGCTGACCTTCTGTGAGAGCAAGGCTTTGCAAGCACTAACTACACGGCACAAATTCAGAGTCTTCTGACCTCTTGCTGGGAGGTCAGGCTCAAAGAGGAACCTTGCCACACAGGCTGGTGTTGAGAGAATGATCTTTTCAAATGTAAATAAGACCAAGTCCTCTCCAGAGGAAAAACCTGCAAAGGCTTCCTATTGCACTTAGAATAATTTACAACCCTTTTCCTGGTGCTCAAAGCTCTGTGATTTCAGACTTCTGTTTCCTTCAGTCAGGGCCTCATTCATCTCTTACTTGTTCCAGGTTCCCAGCCCTTCTGCCTTGTTTCCTTTTCATTTCTTCCACAAACATCTTAGGGGAAACCTCTGACTGAAACCATCCACCCTGGGCAGGCACCAGAGCAGCCATGTGCATGAGTTATTTTACAACAGGAGGTCCTGGTAAGGAACATGGAACTAACAAGCCACCGTCAATGGGAAGAATCCGGGAAAGGTCAAAAGGAGACAGGAGACCACCAGCCCATTTATCCTCTTGAATTCCTTCTGGTTGGCTGAGCCATGTGCCTACCACCAGGAAGGACCCTGAGTCAGAATGATTGGCCAGAGACAACCTGGAAACTAGTCCCATCGCCATAAACCCGAGACTGTGATCCACGTGGCGGATCAGTCCTCCTGGGCTCCCCTAACCTGTGGCTCTCCACCCAGGTGCTCCTTCCCAGTAAAGTCTCTTGCTTTCTCAGTATATGTGTCTCCCTGGACAATTCATCTCCAAGTGTTAGATAAGAGCACACTCTAGGGCACTGGAAGGGGTTCATTTTCCTACAACAACTATACCTTGAACCCCTGTGATATGCCAAACTTAGTCTTGGGATAAGCAGTAAAATCACAGAAATGACAACAATCACACACACAATAGATGAAATCAGGGTTACCTGGAACTTACATTATAGTGAGTTTAAATATGCTTGATTTCTTTTACAAGACTTCTGCATCTGCCTTTTTTCCAGATCCTCACGTGGCTAGTTCCACATCATTTTGTCTCTGATGAGATGTCCTCTCCTTAGAAAGGACCTCCCCCAGACATTCTTATCATCTGTTGCCATTTTCTTTCTTAAAATGTTTAAATTTTAATGTAATTAATTAACTAATTCTTGGCTGAGCTGGGTCTTCATTGCTGCACCCAGGCTTTCTCTAGTTCTGGTGAGTGGGGGCTTCCCTCCCCATGGTGCCCAGGCTTCTCATTGCAGTGGCTTCTCTTGTCCTGGGACACAGGCTCTAGGCACGCAGGCTTCAGTAGTGGTGGCCCTTGGGCTTAGTTGCCGCACAGCATGTGGAATATTCCCGGAGCAGGGATTGAACTCAGGTTCCCTGCCTTGGCAGGCAGGCTCTCAACCGCTGGACCACCAGGGAAGTCCTGTTATTGTTCTCTAAGCAGATATCATTGTCTGAAAAACAAAAAAATGGGAGGTGGGAGGAGTTGTCCCTTTAGTTTTTGCTCCACTAGTAGACTGTAAATTCCATGAGAGCAGAGACGTCATTTCCTATTGTATTCCCAGCTTCTAGAACGGTATGGCACATAGTATTTTCTCAATAAATATTTGATGAATGAACTAATTTTGGAGGAGGCAGCAGCAATGAAGAAATGGTTTGGATGCTTCTGAGAATGAAGAAATACTTGAAAGAGTGAGAAATTGTAAAACTGTATTTTTGCTCACAGAATGGTCTGTTATAAATGTGCGATAGCTTGCTTCTTAGAGAAGGGAGGGAGTGGCCATGGAGTCTGCATTTGATTCAGCAGTATGCGTCTGAGAATAAAGCAGGAAGGAGATGGAAATTTAAAAATTACTAAGAATGAATGGAATAGACAGTAGAGTGATCAGGTAACTTCAGGAGGAATCTGTCAATTGCAGGCCACCTCAAATCTCCAAAATTTTCAACTGACTTGAAAAAAAATATACAACGTGAGACTTGCAAGTTACATTTTGTTTGGGGCAAAATCAAGACTGCAGCCTGAGAGACAGAATCTCAGAAAGCTCTGAGAAACTGCTCCAAAGAGATGGGAGATTAGGTGGCAATGCTAGTGATGGGGAGTGACTGTAAATACAAATTTTGGTCACTTGCCCGCTTCTCAATTCTTGCTGTGTGACCTGGTTGCTAATAGGCTACGGACCTGGTCTGTGGCCTGGGAGTTGGGGACACTTTCTTTAGAGTGTGAAAGTGAAAAGTGAAAATGTTAGTCACTTAGTTGTGTCTGGCTCTCTGAGACCCTGTGAACTGTAGCCAGGCTCCTCTGTCCATGGGATTTTCCAGGCAAGAATACCGGAGTGGCTAGCCATTCCCTTCTCCAGGGGATCTTTCAGACCCAGGGGTTAAATCCAGGTCTCCTACATTGCAGGCAGATTCTTTATGATCTGAGCCACTAGGGAGCCCTTAGAGTGTAATTCACGCAAACAAGGACCTCTTGCATAATCACAATACAACCATGAAAATTAGGAAATACCAATGCATTACCATTATCTAATTTACAGATCCCATTCAAGTTTCACCAGTTCTCCCAATCATGTCCTGTATAGTTTTTACTGAAGGAAAAACACACAACATAGAGGTTATGAGTTAAGTTTTATTCAGGGACCTTACAGGGGACTACAGTCTGGGAGACAGCCTCTCAGTAGCTCTGAGAAACTGCACTGAAGCGGTAGAGAAGGAGCCAGTCTGTGTGCTTTTTTTTTTGTTTTTAGCTAGGAAATACAGGTAGTCACGGATACATCTTGGTAAAAGATTACTGCTAATCACAAAGAACAGACATCTCAAGTTCATATTTTTAGTACTTTTCTATTTATGGAAAGATGTAAGCATCTGTAGTCATTGAAATTTTTTTCTGAGATGTTCATCTAAATATATAAGGGCCTGTTTATCCAAAGCACAGAGTTCTTCATCTTGTTTTTTTTCCATCCTAAATTCCCCTTAGGGTGTACTGTCAGTGGGCATCTGCACTAAGTTGCAATTTAACCTTTTGTATAATTGGATAATGAGTAACACTCTTTTTCTGCTGTTAACAATAGATAATTTGGTACAATCCAGGAACAGTGTTGCATGTGTTGTTTTGTCTCTTTCAATATCTGGAGCATTTCCTATTCTTTTCATAATCTTAACACTCAAAGGTTATAGGCCAGAATATTCCTCAGTTTGGATTTACGTGATCTTTTCTAATGATTAGATTCAGGTTATAAATTTTTGACAGAAATATCTCAGAATCGAGGCTCTTATACTTCTCACTGCATTCCAACAAGAGGAACACAAAATTTCCCCCCAAACTTACTTATAATTGAAGGAAAATTGCTTCACGATGTTGTATTGACCTCTACTGTACATCAACATGAGTCAGCCATAGGTGTACATGTGTCCCCTCCCTCTTTAAACTCCCTCCCACCTCCCACCCCTTATCCATCTAGGTTGTCACTGAGCCCCAGTTTGCGTTTCCTGAGTCATTCAGCAAATGCCCATTGGTTATCTATTTTACACATTGTGTTGTGCATGCTTCCATGTTACTCTCTCCATTCACTGCACCCTCTCCTCCTCCCCTCACCCCGATTCCGGGGTCCATAAGTCTGTCCTCCATGTCCGCTTCACTGCTGTTGCCCTGTAAAAATGTTCATCAGTACCATCTTTCTAGATTCCATATATATGCATTAATATACTATATCTGTCTTTCTCTTTCTGAATTACTTCACTCTGTATAACGGGCTCTAGGTTCATCCACCTCATTAGAACTGACTCAAATACATTCTTTTTTATGGCTGAGTAGTAGTCCATTGTATGTGTGTATATATGTCTTTATCCATTCATCTGATGATGGATGTCTAGGTTGCTTCCATGTCCTAGCTACACCTGGCCTGCCTCTTGAGAAACCTGTATGCAGGTCAGGAAGCAACAGTTAGAACTGGACATGGAACAACAGACTGGTTCCAAGTAGGAAAAGGAGTACGTCAAGGTTGTATATTGTCACCTTGCTTATTTAACTTATATGCAGAGTACATCATGAGAAATGCTGGGCTGGAAGAAGCACAAGCTGGAATCAAGATTGCCAGGAGAAATATCAATAACCTCAGACAGGCAGATGACACCACCCTTATGGCAGAGAGTGAAGAGGAACTAAAAAACCTCTTGATGAAAGCGAAAGAGGAGAGTGAAAAAGTTGACTTAAAGCTCAACATTCAGAAAACTAAGATCATGGCATCCAGTCCTATCACTTCATGGCAAATAGATGGGGAAATAGTGGAAACAGTGGCTGACTTTCTTTTTCTGGGCTCCAGCGTCACTGCAGATGGTGACTGCAGCCATGAAATTAAAAGATGCTTACTCCTTGGAAGGGAAGTTATGACCAACCTAGACAGCATATTAAAAACCAGAGACATTACTTTGCCAACAAAGCTCCATCTAGTCAAGACTATGGTTTTTCCAGTAGTCATGTATGGATGTGAGAGCTGGACTACAAAGAAAGCTGAGCGCAAAAGAATTGATGCTTTTGAACTGTGATGTTGGAGAAGACTGTTGAGAGTCCCTTGGACTGCAAGGAGATCCAACCAGTTCATCCTAAAGGAGATCAGTCCTGGGTGTTCATTGGAAGGACTGATGTTGAAGCTGAAACTCCAATACTTTGGTCACCTCATGCGAAGAGCTGACTCATTTGAAAAGGCCCTGATGTTGGGAAAGATTGAAGGCAAGATGAGAAGGGGAAGACAGGAGATGAGATGGTTAGATGGCATCACTGACTCAATGGACATGAGTTTGGGTAAACTCCAGGAGTTGGTAATGGATAGGGAGGCCTGGTGTACTGCGGTTCATGGGGTCACAAGGAGTCGGACACAACTGAGCGACTGAACTGAACTGAATGAACCCTGGGGTACATGTGTGTTTTTCAATTTTGGTTGAGGAACACATTTTCATTTGTCTCATTACTTCATCATTTAATTAAAGTGGCTTCACTTGGCTTTCTCCATTTTAAATTACTCTTTTAAAAAAGTTTATTTATTTGACTGCACATACAGGATTTAGTTCCCTGACCAGAGATTGAACCCAGGCACCCTGCATTGGGAGCATGGAATCTTACCCTCTGGGCCACCAGTGAAGTCCCTAAAGTTACTCTTTTTCTCTTTGCAATTAATAGCTATGTTGTGAGGAAATGCATCAAGCCTGTGTAAATACACCTTTCCTCGTCAAACTTTCACTCATTACTTTCAGCAGCTATCAGTGTTTCTTAGCTGAATTAATTATTACTGTGATAGATTATCAAATGGTGATTTTCTAATTCCATCATTCCTTCTAGCTTATTAATGACATTCTACTCTAAAGGAAAAACTCTCCATTCTCTTCATTAATTCACTCCTTTATTTATATCAGTATAGACTCATATATTATTTTTGGTTTCATTCTACAGTGTACACTTATACTTGAATAGAAATGATAATTGTCACCATCCATTTTCTTGTTCCTAATCTCAAGGGGAATGTTTTAAATAATTTATGATTAAGTATTATGTTTGCTCTGTGTGTATGTGTGTTTTTTTTTTTTTTTTAAATACCTTTACATCTTCTTATGGTGAAAGAGAAAGTTCAGCCTTGCAAACAGGCCTTTCTCAGTATAACAGTCTCAGGCCTTTTTTGCTAACATTTTTTCTGTGCAAGCTCATATTCTTTGGGAGGTATCAACTACCTTGATAGGTAACATGTACTTTAATGAAGGGATAAGATCCTCTGCCCTGCCTTGTTCTCCTATTGGTGAGGCTGAGAGTGGAAATGGGGTATGTTCCAGAGTAGAGAGCTTCTAGTATTGTAATGTGATCTCAACCATTTCCTGTTTACTTCATTCCACCCACAAGGGGACCCTGTCCTTCAGCATCCCCTATCTGTTTAATATCTCTGCCCTAAGTACTTCTGTTGTCCAGAGGCTCTCTTCTTCTATTGTGACCGATGCTTCCATAGGGTGAGATAGAGGGAAGGATGTGGAAAGGAATGCTCAGTGATTGACCAGACTCTGTGCACTTCTTGTTATCAACTCTTCACTCAGTTAGAGTCATCCTACTGTGAGTCTGACACTTAGCACTGGAATTAGCACTGGGTTAGTGATGCTGCTTTTTCAGCAAGTCATTGTGAAGAAATGGGCAACAGTCCTCCTGAAACAGGAGGAAAGGGGCCAGGGCACAACCTTTGGAAAGAATGACATAGTCCAAGGATGTGACATAAACTTATTAGAACCAAATGGGTACAGGATGGTAGACGAGTCAACTTCCACTAGACCTTAAGCTTCAGTATATGCTCATTGTAATACAACAGCAAGCTAAATGACACACTCACAAGCAACAAGTTCTGAGGTCAAACATCAAAGGCCAAAAAGTGGGTGGTAGCCCAATTCCTGGAAATCTATGCCCCTCCCCCCAATAGTTGGCATAATCCTCCCTCTCATTGCTATGAAATTACCCAGCCCATAAAAATTGCTGCTGCTGCTGCTGCTAAGTCGCTTCAGTCGTGTCTGACTCTGTGCGACCCCATAGATGGCAGCCCACCAGGCTCCCCCATCCCTGGGATTCTCCAGGCAACAACACTGGAGTGGGTTGTCATTTCCTTCTCCAATGCATGAAAGTGAAAAGTGAAACTGAAGTTGCTCAGTCGTGTCTGACTCTTAGCGACTCCATGGACTGCAGCCTACCAGGCTCCTCTGTCCATGGGATTTTCCAGGCAAGAGTACTGGATTGGGGTGCCATTGCCTTCTCCGCCATAAAAACTATCCATGCCATATTTCACGGTTGCTCTTGCCTTCTGAGATGGCCCGTGCTCTGCACGTGGAGTGTGCTTCTCTCTAAAGAAACCCACTTCTTAACTATCACTTTGACTCTCGCTGATTTTTTTCTGCAATGAGACATCAAGAACCTGAGCTTCATCAAGTCCTGAAACCACACGTGTGATCTCAGTTGGAAGACCACGGGTTTTGGTCAAGTTCAAGTTCCAATCTGAGTTACATGCTTTCACTCCCAGGGCAATGTGGGCAAGAGAATACAAGGCCCCTTTAGACAACTGCTTCCCATCATTCCCCAAGTCATGGGGCATGGCTTCCTTTGGCCCAAACCTTCTTCAATTTCATGCTTGGGCTCAGTCATGCCATCTTCCCAACCATTTCTCCCATCATATTTTTGTACCGAGATCCAGTTACCTCCCTGTCACTTTGGTGGTTTCTCCAAGGTTTGGGTCAAGGGAAAGAGCCATGAGTCCATGCTAGTTTGTCGTATTCTGTAGAACTGTCAATCTCTTTAGGAAGAACCTTGGTAGAAGTCACAAGATCTATATGAAGGAAGAGGAGTGTTATTGAAGAACAAGACATGAATAAATGGAAGGAAAAGGCATGTTATGTTCCTGGATGGTGAGACTTTATATCATAAAATCTCAATCATTCCAAGAATGTCAATCATTTCTAAATTAATGTATAAATTTAACTTAACTTGAGTAAATGTTCCAGCTTATTTTAATAAAAGAAAATAAACCTGAAATTGATCTTGAAGAATAAACATGCTATGAATGGCAAGAAGTATTTCAAAAAGAAAAAAATGCTTAGTAAAGGGAAACTTCTTTTTTTAATAGATGCCAGAGCTTACTACCTATAAAAAGTATGATCAAATCAATATGGCATTTGAATAGGAACTGGACAATAGTCCAGTGAAACACAAATAAAAACTTGGAGATGGATCCAGGTATAAGCAGAGTTAAGCAATTAATTTCAATTGAGGAAAGGATGGCTTAGACAGTAATTATTGCTGAAACTGTTATCTATCCATCTGAACTAAAATAAAGTTAAATCTTGATTTTATATAATACAATTAAAAGTTTGGTGGGTTAAACTTTTAATTATAAACAACAAAAGACAAAAAAGTAAAAATATTTGTAAAATATCAAAGTCATAGAGACTTCTTTGAGCAACACAATAAACCCATGGCTACATAAAAAAACTTGCTATAGCAAAAGTCAACAACAAATAGTAAATAACAAATGGGGAGAATAGTCTCTTTCCTCTCTTTCTCTGTGTGTGTGTGTGTGTGTGTGTGTGTGTGTGTGAGAGAGAGAGAGAGAGAGAGAGAGAGAGAGAGAGAGAGACATAAAGGGACAATATCTTTCTTTTTTTTTGATAATATCTTTAATATACTAAAAGTGCTTACAAATAGATGAGAACATTAATTCACTGGGCAAAGGGTACATGTGAAAGGACAATCATAGCACATAAACTGCAAATGGCCAGTAAAAATGTGAAATGACACTCAATCTTACTTGTAATCTGAGAAAGGAAATTTAGAGATGATACTTTTAAAATGTTACTTTATAAACATTAAAAGTACATTACCTTTTAAACATTATTAGATTGGCAAAAAAGTCATTAATATCCAGTTATAACTAGGTTATGTAAATATAAGGAGTTTCACATATCTGTGCATGGAGTGTACATTTGTAGAAGTTTATTGGAATTTAATGTGACATTATCTGTTAAAATTTTGAAATACTCATACTGTTTGAGTTAATTCTGCTTATAGAAATCTATCCTACCTCAATAAAATCAAAGCTCCCAAGGAAATATGTAAAAAAATATTCATTACAGCATTCTCCCAGCAAACATTTGGAAAAACACATGTGTTCATCAATGGGGGAATTTTTGGATTGGTTGAATAATTATGCTACAAATATCCTACAGAACATTGTGTAGCTATGAAAAAATAATAAGATATATTCACATATGAATGTGAATGAGATACATTCACATTCAGGAAAAGGGTTTAGGAGGAAAAATGTCATAGACCAGCATGTGCAGCATAATTCCATTTCACAACACAAAAATGTTCTCATGTATATGGGTATACAGATGATAAGCATATAAGCAGATAGATAGATCAAAGATAGGCAGGTATATTGGGAAACGTTATGTTCACGTTGCAATAAACAGGCAAAGGTGGGGATTCTCTGTTATTACTTTATTATAAAAATTTTAGGGTGTTGGGATTATGTCAGTGTTCCATTTTGTAAAGAGAAACCATTCTAAATATTTTAAGTGGGGAAGGATTTAAAACAGGTAATTAAGTGTTTGCAAAATCATTGGAATACCTGAAAAAGTAGGTTCTTGGATGGTTTTTGGGAATGGAATGACTCCTAGACCAATCAAAAAATGACACCCCAGGGTCTCCTTTGAGGCTATTGCTGGAACTCCAAGAACACAGTCCCACCTGACATTTGTTAGAATGTCTATTACCAAAGAAGTAAGAGATAACAAATGTTGGCAAGGACATGCTTAAGATTGCTTGTATGCTGTTGGTGGGAATGTAAATTGGTGAAGACATTTGGAAAACAATATGGAAGTTCCCCAGAAAACTAAAACTAGAATTACCATATGATCCAGCAATTCCACTTCTGCATATGTATCCAAAGGAAATAAGCCATAAATAAAAATATATAAATAGTGACATATTATGCAGCCACAAAAGAGGGAATCCTGCCATTTCCAACAACATACGTGTCTGCTCAGTTGCTTCAGTCATGTCCAGCTCTTTGTGACCCCACGGACAGTACCTCACCAACCCCCTCAGTCCACGGGATTCTTCTGGAGTGGGTTGCCATGCCCTCCTCCAGGGGATCTTCCCAGCCTAGGGACTGAACCCATGTCTCCTGCATGGAAGGCAGATTCCTTACCTGCTGAGCCACCTGGGAAGCCTCTGCAACAACATGGATGGACCTTTATACTAAGTGAAATAAATCAGACAGGAGAAAGGTATAATCTCACTTATATGTGAAGGCTAAAGCAAGAAAAACAAAAAAAAAAACCCCAAACTCATAGAAACAGAACAGAGTAGTGATTGAGAGACTTTGAGAGAAAGATAAAGGTAGTCAAAGGGCATAAGCTTCCGGTTATAAGATAATTGAGTCCTGGGGATGTTATGCTGTTGTTGTTCAGTTGCTAAGTCATGTCCAACTTTTTGCAACCCCATGGACTGCAGCACACAAGGCTTATCTGTTCTCTACAATCTCTCAGTGTTTGCTCGAATTCATGTCCATTGAGTCAGTGATGCTATCTAACCATCTCATCCTCTGCTGCCCACTTCTTCTTTTGCCTTCAGTCTTTCCCAGCATAAGGGTCTTTTCCAATGAGTCAGTTTGTAGCGTCAGGTGGCCAAAGTATTGGAGCTTCAGCTTCAACAACAGTCCTTCCAATGAACATTCAGAGTTGATTTCTTTTAGTATTGACTGGTTTGATTTTGCAGTCCAAGGGACTCTCAAGAGTCTTCTTCAGCACCACAATTTGAAGACATCAATTCTTCAGCACTCAACCTTCTTTATGGTCCAACTCTTACATTTGTACATGACTACTGGAAAAACCATAGATTTGACTATATGGACATTTGTTGACAAAGTGATATCTCTGCTTTTTAATATACTGTCTAGCTTTGTCATAGCTTTCCTTCCAAGGAGTAAGCGTCTTTTAATTTCATGGCTGCAGTCATTGTCAGCAGTGATTATGGAGCCCAATAAAATAAAATCTGTCATTGCTTCTACCTTCCCCCCTTCTATTTGCCATGAAGTGATGGGACCAGATGCCATGATCTTAGTTTTTTTAATGTTGAGTTTCAAGCCAGCATCATGTATAGCATGGCAAATATACTTAAGAATACTGCACTATATATTTGAAAGTTGACAAGAGAGTAGAAAATAAAATTATAACTATGTGAAGTGATGGCTACTAGTGAAACATTGTGAAATCATGTCTCAGTATTTACATATATCAAATCATTATGTTGAGCACCATAGACTAATATAACAGTATGTCAAATATAACTCAATAAAATTGGAAAGCCTCCCAACAAAGACAAACTAGACAAACCCCTCCAACATTGTCAGTTACCATCCAAGAGTCAGCGAGTTAGAATCAAGGTATAGTGGCAGCTGTTTCTCCATGCCCAGATCACTGAAGAGTGGGCACTGGAATCCCGTCCCCAAGGAAATCTCGTCTCCATGATTTTGTTAGCCAGTAAAATCTATCTGAAAGAAGGGAGGAAAAGGGTTTCCTTCTGGTAGAACTTTATTCACATCTAGAATCAGAGCTGCAAAGGAGCCTGAGAAATATAGTATGTACTTCATCTTTCCAATGAGAAATCAACTGGAGAGATGCATAGGAGCCACCAAGGGAATTGTACATAAAGCTTATTTTGGTGTGTTTTTCAATATTTTGATATAAACATACACACACATGCATTTAATTTAAAAGAATGAGTATCAATACACATATTTTCCCATTTTTTAATAAGGAAAGCACATACATTCACACACAGGTGTGTATAGACTTAGAGAAATACAAAAGGGATTCAAACTTAAATGTTCAAATTGGTTTTCTTGGAAGGGAAGAGATTGCAGGTAGTTGAAAAAAATCATTGGCATTTTCTAGAATAAATATAACCCGCTTTCTAAAGATTAATAAACTATTTTTTAGAGCAGTTTTAGATTCATAGCAAAATTGAGCAGAAAGTACAAAGAGCTTCTGTTTATCCCCTGCCTGCACACCTGAGCAACTGCCTCCGCTATTAAGATCCTGAACTGGAGTGATACTTTTGTTATAAGTGATGAACCTACTTTGACACTCATTATCACTCAAAATCTGTAGTTTAAAGTTCACTCTTGGTGTGCATTCTTTGGCTTAGGATAAATGTATGTATCCATCATTATAGTATCATAGAGAGCAGTTTCACTGCCTTAAAAATCCTCTGTGCTCTGTTTATTCATCCCTCCCTGCCAAATTCCAATCTCTGGCAACCATTGTGTTCATAGTTTTACTTTTTCCAGAATATCATACAGTTGGAATCATATAGTAAGTAGCCTTTTCATAATGGCATCTTTTACTTTGTAATATGAATTTAAGCTTTATCTTGCTTTTTAAAAAGTGAAATAAACATTCAACATGAACTAAACAGAGAAGATACCAAAACTACCCCTTGTCAGAATGAATGAACTGGCATTAAACAGCAGCATCTAAATTAAAAGCTTTAGGATGTTCTTGTAAACCTATTCAAATTCAGATTTTATTATGTTTAAATGTGAATGAAAATAAAAATTTTTTTTGTATTTGATAAAATCTACACTTTCTTTTTCAAAAATTTTATTGGCATGTAGTTGCTTTAAAAATCTGCACACTCCTAACTTTTGGAGATTCCATTCTAAAACTCAGGAAGAATATTCACATGTATTTATCTCCCCAAATATAATTTTTTCCTGTAAAAATTTGAAATAGTTTGTATAGTTTTGCTTTCAAGTTATTTCACTAAAAGTAACTTATTTAATTTAGGTTTGACTATATTTTTTACACAGTCATTTGTTGTACTTGAGAAATTTTTGGAAGGGAAAAATTATCCCTCCAAATAATTAACTTAAATTTAAAAAATGTAGCTATATTTTCAGTTTTTGATAAAAGTTATCTTCTAAGGGAAATTTATTATGAACAAGTAAATAGTTTTGAAAGTACTTTTTTCCCCTGCTAGCCATACATATTTATACTATATACTAAATTCTTTGGAGAAGATGTAGGTTAGAATTTATAAATTGAAGATTGATTTATTACTCAACTGTACAGAAAAAAGATGCCCTCCAGAATGGATAAGTAGCTAGACAGTGTGAATTGATTAAATTTTTATCTTAATCATTGATAGAAGGGCTACAAATTTGACTTATCTAACAATTTGTAAGAGACTGAATACTCTTAATACATAACTGTAAGGCAAAACTATTAAAGTTTTTATGGCATATAACCAACAAACTGAAATGAGGATGATTTTTGAGATTGATTAAAGAAAGGTGATTGTGGAGACTGAATCATTTGAAACTCCTTATTCACGTGTATGTGATGAAAATGATAACTTTGGTGGTAAAATAAGGAACAACATCACTCCTTTGGGAAGTGTTTTCCCAAAACAGTAAAATAAACTGTCTGGTGGACCAGCAGGTATTTTAACTGAATAAATGACAAAAGCTACTTGATTTCTCAGTAAGAAAATATGTTGATCACAATTTCTACCAATTACAAGCTGTACATGTTGGTGGTTATTGGCAGTTTCCTGATATCTCATCTGGGTGATCACTCAGACATGATAATCAAACATTAAAACAAACAAAGAACCTTTCTCCTCATATAACCCCCACCACCAAAAGCTGATTCTATTTGTATCTACATGAGTGATCCTAGACTCTTGAAATATTATGATAACCAGACAGGCAAGAGCAATTGCCTTGTTGCTGAATTTGATTTATCAACTGCCAGTTCAGTTCAATTCAGTTCAGATATTAAAAGTGACATGCTTAGTACATCAACTTCTTACATGCAGGGCAGTAAGACAGGTGGGACACGGTTAGGTTGTTTAATGTGATTTTGAGTAATTTTGAACCTAAAATGAATATGAAAAAAGATCAATATAATAGAAATTAGAGTACAAAATATGCACTTATTTTAAGATAAAGCACAAAACTAGTATATTTCATGTTTGCAGCAGGCTTGTTTTATGATGCACTCCAGGGGCTCCTGAGGGATATGTGTTTACTCATACCTATTTAAAGGTTTGGGCACATGTGCTTGTGTTGCATGTACAAGCCAAGTTCTCTGGGTTGGGTGTTCTGAAGTTGAAGCTGAGAAAACTAGTCTGAGGCAAGTCCACAGTCAAGGGGCAAGGTACACATAAGAAGTAAGATTAATGGACAAGAGAAGAAAAATAGAATAACACACTGGGAAGGAGAAGCAGCCTTCAGGAGGTGACAGTGTTAGAAAAATATCCTCCATCATCCTTTGTTGTCTAATTGCTAAGTCATGTCCAACTCTTTTTTGACCCCATAGACTGTAGCCCACCAGTCTCCTCTGTCCATGGGATTCTCCAGGTGAGATTATTGGAGTAGGTTACCATTCCCTTCTCCAGGAGATCTTCCCAACCCAGGGATTGAACTCCTGTCTTCTGTATTGGCAGGCAGAGTCTTTTCCACCGAGCCACCTGGAAAGCCCCAGTTCAGTTCAGTTGCTCAGTTGTGTCCGACTCTTTGTGATCCCATGAACCGCAGCACGCCAGGCCTCCCCATCCATCACCAACTCCCAGAGTCTACCCAAACCCATGTCCATTGAGTCGGTGATGCCATCCAACCATCTCATCCTCTGTCGTCCCCTTCTCCTCCTGCCCTCAATCTTTTCCAGCATCAGGGTCTTTCCAAATGAGTCAGCTCTTTGCATCAGGTGGCCAAAATACTGGAGCTTAAGCTTCAGCATCAGTCCTTCCAATGAACACACAGGACTGATCTCCTTTAGGATGGACTGGTTGGATCTTCTTGCAGTCCAAGGGACTCTCAAGAGTCTTCTCCAACACCACAGCTCAAAAGCATCAATTCTTCGGTGCTCAGCTTTCTTTATAGTCCAGCTCTCACATCCATACATGACTACTGGTAAAACCATAGCATTGACTAGATGGACTTTTGTGGATAGAGTAATGTCTCTGATTTTTAATATGCTGTCTAGGTTGGTCATAACTTTCCTTTCAAGGAGTAAGTGTCTTCTAATTTTGTGGCTTAATGTGTGCTAATTTCTTGTCTCAAGGTTGCATTATTATTATATTGGGAGTTTGGGCTCATAGATAAGGCCCAGACAAAAGTAGGATCTTGATTCTCCCACAAGATGTCTAGAGATTTCCAGTGTTGATAATTATGGGATGATCGTAATTCAAAGTAAGACGAAGGTGGAGCTTAGCAGGAAGGAGAGGGGACTTATTCTTATGTTAGGCATCGCCCATTGGGCCTAGACTTGAGTGGAAGAAGATAGAAATATGTCAAGGTACTCCTTGGCTCTTGCCTTGGGGCATCCTTTTAGTTGAGAGATCTTTTTGGGTTTCTGGACCATATTCCAGTGTGTGTGTGTGTGTGTGTGTGTGTGTGTGTGTGTGTGTGTTCCCCATACCAACAAGCAAAGCTCAGAACTCCAACTGAGTGTCCCACAATTCAAAACAGTTCTGCTCAAGTCTGAATTTCACCTACCTAGAGGAAGCATCCGATCCTCTAGCTTAGGGGAGACATTCTGTAAGACTTCCTCTCCCTTCCTTTAGAAGGCAATCACAAACCCAGGCTGTTACCTGTGCTTCTGACCAGTTGGCTATAAATCAGAGGTTCCCATAACCTGCACCTTGAATTCAATTAATTTTCTACAGTGGTTGACAGAACTCAAAGAAACATTTTCATGACTAGTTCACTGGTTTATTATGAAAGGACACAACTCAGGAACAGCCGATTGTTAGAGATGCATAGGGAAAGATATGTGGGAGGGGCCTGGAGCTCCAGGGGTGATACTCTCCCCAACCTCTATATGCTCACCAACCCAGTCCTTCTGCTTTTCTTCCTTTGGAGGCTTCAATACATAGGCATGATTGACTAAATCATTGGCCATTGGTGATTGAACTCAACCCCAAGCCCCTTTCCCCACCCCTAAGGTCATGGTGTGGGACTGGAAGTGCCAACCCTTCAATCTTCCTCTTGGCTCCAGTCGCAATCTGCCCCTATCCTTAAGTGGGGTGCAAAAGTCACCTCATTAACATAATAAAGGCACCTGTATTACTCTCTTCAAGAAATTCTGAGGAAATGAGACAAAACCAAGCGTATATTTCTAATTATAAATCACAGTATCACAGGAGAAAAGTAGACGGAGCCATCTGAAGAGCATAAACCAGAACCTGTGGGCTCTGAGAATGTTCATATCCAGGTACTAGATCTAAGAACTTTGAGTAATTTTGCATTACCTTTGAGGATTTAGTAATTTTTTCTAAATATAACAGTATGGGCTTAGTTCTGTTATGGAAGATTGAGGGAAGGATTTATGTCCATTTTGAGGGGTTCAGTCAAAAGGTGGAAAGAGGGACCTTTGAGAACATTAGATAGTGATGATAGGGATCCTCTCAGGAATGTGAATTCAGGGAACCAGAGTTAGAGTTACCAAATCCAGTGTCCTTGCATATAACATTTACAAATTTTTTTGTAGTCTTTTAGTGATTTGAAGAGATGAGAAACGTTATACACTGGTAGAACAACTTAAAGTGTCACAGCAGAAGTACTAGGAAGAAGCAACCCAAGAATGGAAAATCATTTTTTGGAGGTTTTGGGAAGTTCTTTCTTTCTTTCTTTTTTTAAAAAAAATATTTAATTAATTTATTATTATTTGTTTATTCTTCCTTGCTGTGTGAGGACTTTCTCTACTTTCAGCAAGTGGGGGCTCCTCTTTGTTGTTGCACACAGGCTTCTCATTGTGGTGGCTTCTCTTGTTGCAGAGCACAGGCTCTAGGCAGATGGGCTTCAGTAGTTGCAGCATGTGAGCTCAGTAGTTGTGGCTCATGGGCTCAGTTGCTCTAAGGCGTGTGGAATCTTCCCTGACCAAGGATCAAACCTGCATCTATTGCATTGGCAGGCAGATTCTTATTCACTGTACCACCAAGAAAGCCCTTATTTATTTCTTAATTGACCATTTCTTCCTCTTTCCTCAGGCAAAAGCTAGTCATTTAATGTCTGTTAGTGAGATAGAGGCCTGATACAGTGACTGGCACATAGTTAAACCAGATATAAATGAATAAATGAATGACTGAATAAATGAATGAATGAAGATGATATAGCCTCTGTCCTTGTGGCTTACAGATGAGGAAAACACACATGGACAGTTATATTCTAAGGAGAAATGTAATATATTAGTAAATAATGAACTATAGGAGATAAGAACTAATAGAGTGATTTAGTTTTCTTTTGAAACGAGGGAGGGAAAAGTTGTGTATGGAATATGGGTGAAGAAGGTATTCAAGGGTGGTGAGATTTTGAATAGAACTTGAGGACAAACACATATTTTTTCCTTGTGAGGAATATTTGAGAAAAAGTTAAAATGAGCAGGACATGGCTTTTTAAAACAAATGAGTCAATATTTTGTGATCAATTTACAGTGAAAGTCTTGAGGTTCTGAGATGTAATTTATTTATTTATTTTGGCAATGTGGCTTGCAGGAACTGTTCCTCAACCAGGGATCAAACCCTTGCCCCCTGCTGTGGAAGCATGGTGGCTTAACCACTGGACAGCCAAGGAAATCCCACTGATATGTAATTTTTAGATCACTTCACTTTGTCCAATTTTGTATAAAGGACCTACAAGAGAAAGACTCATTCGACAGCTTTAGAATTTTCCACAGAAAAGCTAGACGATAGAAAACCACACATACTCTGCAAATACCAAGTAAAGTTTTGGTAAATCTTAGGGGATTCTGGTTGTCAGAGAAGACTCTTGCTTCTGTGTCTGTAGTTTAGAAATAGACAGGGATAGATGGTTGGGACTAGAGAAATAAAAATGAATGATCTACTATAAAATTAGAGCAAGTTATAGCTTTCTTGTATAGCAGAGACAGTAAAATGGCATTAGAACATGTCTAATAAAACAGAAACAGAACCAGGAGGAGTTAATTTGCCTTACAGAGAAGAGACAGTATTTGCTTGGGACATTTGGGGAACAACTAGAGATGGGAGGACAACTGGATATATGTGTCTCAGATTATTTTTCTCGTTGGGTCCATTGATCCATTCTTGAGCATTTTGGAGATTTGGGGGTGATAGTTAGAAACCAAATAAGCTATAGTTTTGAAGGACTCACCTTATGGGGGACAATCAAAGCAGATTTGGTTCTCTGTTGAGCTGGGGAGATATCAATTTCCCCTACTTCATGGGGAAAGAGAGCAAAACTTTGTTGCCTTGAGGACTGAAGAGAGAGCGCCCAGCTTTGGCACCTGGTGAGGCAGCTTTGGAAGCCCTGACATCCTTGAAATTGGTCTTCTCAAAGAGGACAGTGTTTGCAGGGAGAGCAAAACTCAAGAGAGAGAGGTTTGGTGAGCTTCAGAAAAATGAATGATCGTAGAAGTCCAAGAAGGAACTAAACTCCTACAATCACCACTAGGACCCTCAGAAATAACTGAGTGTAGCTCTGGGGCTAGGGAAAGGGTTGCAAAAGGCTTTCAGTTAATGAGATTCAATTCTCTTTCCCAGATTGATGAGGTCTGGGGAAGGCCAGATGTTTCAGATAAATCAATAGAGAACGAGCCTTCCCAGGGTTTCTTTTGAGCAGGTGCATAAGCACATACTGAGACTTGATAATCAAGTCATCAAAATAAAGTAGATCAAATTGTATGGGGTTTTGGAATATCAGGGGATTCAAGAAAGAGCATTTAGATGTGGCCAGAACAGATGATAGTTGATTATCTTTCAGGGATTAAGTGTTCTCTTATTCTTCAGTAAGAAGGTGAAACAAAAGAGAAAAATCACTACATGTGGTCTAACCTGAAAGGCCAAGTAGTTATAACCAATAAACATATTGTTCTCATCATAGAATGTGAGTTCAGTCAGTCTCAGTGGATCCATTTGCTATTTTTCTGAAGATTTTTGAAGATCTTTTAGGACTTCTTGTACTAAGAAAGTATGACAGAATGGATCCAGATTTTTAGATTAAAATAATGGTGTTCAGAGAGAATAAAACCAGGTAATAAGCACCTTTGATAGAACTTAGTCATTGTGAGGCTTATTTCTCTTTGGGTATGACACTGTTAGTTTGAATGACTACTTATTTCATCCATCATATGCAGGTATTATAAATCATCAAGCCATTCATTTATGTTGTGAATATAAATCTTATTCAATAAACTCAGGTGAGCAAGAATGTCACATCTCTATTTGCTTTAAATCAAGTTATGTAAGTCCCTCGGTTTATGTCCCATAGAGTTATTGAACACTCTAACTTAGTCATTATTGGTGTTCCCTTTCCAATGACCCAAGGTCAGGTAAAGGTTCTGAGAGTCTTACATTAACACTCAAATGTCAGAAAGGTCCACTGAGTACTGCAGAGATGCCCATTGTTCAAACTCTCCTTGAAGTCTGCAACTCTGCTACTTCTGCCAAATGGATCACAGGCATCTTGGTCTAGGATGGGAGTCCCAAGGATCTAAATGTACACTTAGCATACATCCTCTCAGAGACTCTGCTTCCTCTGCAGAGAGCTGGCCGATAGCAGAGCCAGGGTCCTAGATGTACACTGGGCCTGCCAGTCTCTACCCTTCTCCTAGCCTGGGGTTTTCTTCATTCTCCTTGGATGCCTTCTTGTGTCTGCCTCCCTCAGCTCCCAGTATAAGCAATGCAAGAGCTCAGGGTTTTGGTGAACATGTGTTCCGTAGGAGATTATCTCCAACATTGTTGGTTGCTCACTGTTATGAAGCTTCACCTGACACAAGGAAGCTTTATGCTGCTTACTTAAAACAGAACACAGTCAACATCAGCCATGGCAAATTACTACCTCAGGGGATATTCCTGTATTATTTATTCAGCAGTGAATGACCCATAACTATTCAGCAGTTATCTACAGACTCTGGGCTAGGCACTGAGACATACTAGCATACATGACAGAGACTTACTACCATTTTCAAGGACGTTGTCATAGTGAACGATACATACAAGTCAACAGCCAATGACAACACAGTTGATAAATTTGGGAGAGTCATCTTATTTAGAGTTGGGAGTTGCAGAAATCATTCTTGGAGGATGTTTCATTTAAGTTGAAAATGGAAAAAGAGTGAGTGTTAGCTGGTCAAACGAGGATGTGAGTCAGAATCAATAACGTGGAAAATAAAAAGGATGAACAACATGTGCAAACATTGGGCTTAAGAGAGATACCAGCATGTTTTAAGGATTGAAAGATCAACCAGCCTTTGATGCTAGGGTTCAGGGTGGGATGTGGAGAGAAATGAAGTTAGAGGATTAAACAGCTCCAATAGGTGAGGAGTTTGCAATGTATGCTAAGGTCCTTAGAGTTAAGGGAGTTGGCTCACATAACACCCATCCCAAGCTTATTTTTTCTTGTCTTATTTTTCTATTATGACTTGAAAATTAAAATACAGGGAGCTAATAGTATGTTTTAATTGTGAGTGTTAATGTTTTTGTTTTAGAATGATTATTCCAGCTCCTTTGTGAAAGCCGCTTTCAAGGGGGATGAGAGTACCTTTGAGAACAATAAAAATGTTGGAAATCTAGGTGGGAAGTGATAGTAGTCAGCATATGTCTAAGACATTCATGTTGGAGAGACCCAGGTAGATCTGAGAAGGACTTAAGGGGGAATGTTAACTGATGGTTAGATATACAAAGCAACTGACAGATTTGTGGCTTGAATCAGTGGGCAGAATAAATATTTGCTTATTTCTCTAAATAATACATGTGTTAGAAATCTTTTTCATGTTTTTGAATGATTCCCTTAAACTGGCAGATAGAATTATTTTTTCCTGAGTTTTCAAGCATGACTATAGAGATTTGAAGCTCCAGGAATACCTGAAATCTCTAATAGAAAACTTGTCATTTTCCTGACTCGGGAATGATCCTGTTCCCTTTGCCACCAAAACAAAGCGTTCAGAGGTAGTTTTGGAAAGTATTTTGCACATTAGCCAATACCTGGAGTTGAGATTATCTAAGACATTTAAGTTCTGAGAACTCAGTCATGAACATCCTTACTGTCCAGAACAACAACAGGAAGAGTGAAACTGGCAAAGTTCTTACTGTTCTTTAGTCCTCACCCATGCCCTGGGCCTCTGGCCAGTAGCCTGTTTGCAACCCAGCCCATGCCTGAGCTCTGGTCCACAAGGCTGTGACTTCAATAAACTTTATGTGGGCACAGGAGAGAGTGAATGGAGGTGAGCATCCACAGAATTGTGAGGTGAAGAGGTGGAATAAATTTCTAGTTTACATTATTTTCCTTAATACATATAATAGATGATTTAATTTCTGCTTTTTTTTTGTAATTCAATTTCTTTTTGTTTTTTGTTTTTCTCTTTTGAAATTTTTATTCTGTTTTGGAGTATAGTCAGTTAACAATGATGTGATAGTTTCAGATCATTCAATTCCCTATTTCTTCCTTTTTTACTTCTACAGACATAGGCACAAATGGCTTTTCTGTTTTCCAGGGAAAGATAGAGCTTTCTCAGTGGTTCAGGTGGTAAAGAACCTGTCTGTAATGCAAAAGACCCAGTTTCAATTCCTGGGGTCGGAAGATCCCCTAGAGAAGGAAATGGCAACCCAATCCAGTATTCTTGCCTGGAGAACCCCATGGACAGAGGAGCCTGATGGGCTACAGGTCGTGGGATCACAAAGAGTTGGACATGACTGAGAGACTTTCACTTTCTTTCTTTCTTTTTTTTTTTAGAGAGAGAATGACAGAGAGTGTGTGAGAGAAAAATCCTATGTAACTGGATAAGCACAGATAAAGAAACCAATGGTCTTCTCTCTATAAAGAACTATAAAACACTAATGAAAGAAATGAAAGATGACACAAATAGATGGAGAAATATACCATGTTCATGGATGGGAAGAATCAATATTGTCAAAATGAGTATGCTACCCAAAGCAATCTATATATAGATTCAATGCAATCCCTATCAAGATACCAACAGAATTTTTTTCAGAGAGCTAGAACAAATAATTTCACAATTTGTATGGAAATACAAAAAACCTTGAATAGCCAAAGCAATCTTGAGAAAGAAGAATGGAATTGGAGGGATCAACCTGCTTGACTTCAGGCTCTACTACAAAGCTACAGTCATCAAGACAGTATGGTATTGGCACAAAGACAGAAATATAGATCAATGGAACAGAATAGAAAGCCCAGAGATAAATCCATGCTCCTATGGACACCTTATCTTTGACAAAGGAGGCAAGAATATACAAAGGAAAAAAGACATTCTCTTTAACAAGTGGTGCTGGGAAAACTGGTCAACCACTTGTAAAAGAATGAAACTAGAACACTTTCTAACACCATACACAAAAATAAACTCAAAATGGGTTAAAGATCTAAACGTAAGACCAGAAACTATAAAACCCCAAGAGGAAAACATAGGCCAAACAGTCTCTGATGTAAATCACATCAGGATCCTCTATGGCCCACCTCCCAGAGTAATGGAAATAAAAGCAAAAGTAAACAAATGGGACCTAATTAAACTCAAGAGCTTTTGCACAACGAAGGAAACTATAAGCAAGGTGAAAAGACAGCCTTCAGAATGGGAGAAAATAATAGCAAATGAAGCAACAGACCAATAATTATATACAAGCAGCTCATGCAACTCAATTCCAGAAAAATAAACAACCCAATCAAAAAATAGGCCAAAGATCTAAACAGACATTTCTCCAAAGAAGATATACAGATGGCTAACAAACACAAGAAAAATGCTCACCATCACTCATTATCAGAGAAATGCAAATCAAAACCACAATGAGGTACCATCTCATGCTGGTCAGAATGTCTGCTATCAAAAAGTCTACAAACAATAAACGCTGGTGAGAGTTGGAGAAAAGGGGACCCTCTTGTACTGTTGGTGGGAATGCAAACTAGTACAGCCACTATGGAGAACAGTGTGGAGATTCCTTAAAAAACTGGAAATAGAACTGCCGTATGACCCAGAAATCTCACTGCTGGGCATACACACTGAGGAAACTAGAATTGAAAGAGACACTTGTACCCCAATGTTCATCACAGCACTGTTTATAATAGCCAGGACATGGAAGCAACCTAGATGCCCATCAGCAGACGAATGGATAAGAAAGCTGTGGTATATGTATATAATGGAATATTACTCAGCTACTAAAAAGAATATTTTAGAATCAGTTCTAATGAGGTGGATGAAACTGGAGTCTATTATACAGAGTGAAGTAAGTCAGAAAGAAAAACACCAATACAGCATATTAATACATATATATGAAATTTAGAAAGATGGTAATGATGACCCTATATGTGAGACAGCAAAAGAGACACAGATATAAAGAACAGACTTTTGGACTCTGTGGAAGAAGGAGATGGTGGGATGTTTTGAGAGAATAGCATTGAAACATGTATATTATCATATGTGAAATAGATCACCAGTTCAGGTTGGATGCATGATACAGGGTGCTCATGGCTGGTATACTGGGATGACCCTGAGGGATGGGGTGGGGAGGGAGGTGGGAGGGGGTTCAGGATGGGGAACACATGTACACCCATGACTGATTCATGTCAATGTATGGCAAAAACCACTACAATATTGTAAAGTAATTAGCCTCCAATTAAAATGAAAAAAAAAAAAAGAAAAAAAAGAAAGAAAGAAACCAGTGGTCTTCATCACTCAGTCCAGGTCCACACTGCCTGCCTGGGGGTGCAGCCTCTTTGTGACACCTGGGCCCAGGCTAAAAAGACTCCCTCATAAGGGAAAAGACTGATGCTATAGGCATAGCACTCACTGAGTGGGGTGGCAGCCCTCTTCCAAGTCTCTAGGCCATTCTTGCTTTGCTGCACACCTAGAAGTTGAGGGTCCCTTTGAGAATTACACAGCTCTGGGTGGATGGGAAGCCCATGGTGAGGAAGAGTGTGGAGAAGGGACAATTTGTGGGGATAGAGGCGAGCATCATTCTGTAGCAGAAGCAGATCACTTTTTGGGGGGAGGGGTGATCTTTGATAAGAACAAGACCTAAAGGAAATCAAGCTTGAATATTCATTGGGAGGACTGATGCTGAAGCTGAAGCTCCAGTACTTTGGTCACCTGATGTGAAGAGCTGACTTGTTGGAAAAGACCCTGATGCTGGGAAAGATTGAAGGCAGGAGGAGAAGGGGGCAACAGAGGATTAGATGGTTGGATGACATCATTGACACAATGGACATGAGTTTGAGCAAACTCCAGGGGACAGTGAAAGACAGGGAAGCCTGGCGTACTGCAGTCCATGGGGTCACAAAGAGTCAGACATGACTTAGTGACTGAACAATAACAATAGTCTTTGGTAGGAGACACTAGAGATGTGAACATGTGGGACTTTGTGTTGTCATCAGAAGAAATGTCTATCATCATGGAACTTCAGTCTTGATGTCTTGGGCTGGGCGCTGCCAGTATATGGGGTTCATAGTGCAATGTTCTCCAACCCTAGCTGCAGTCCTGGGGCTGTGACCCCGTCTGACAGCAGCAGTCCTGAGTGTACCTACTGGAGGTGACACCTCAGCTGTGTCCTGTCTCAGACTGAGGAATTTTTGCTTTATACCTGGTCACTGTGAGTACTGGACTTCCTTTCTGTGCTCTTCATTAACATCACAAATGCACATTTCTTCTTAAGTGAAAGGTAGTCTATATGTTGTGTGTTTTTTTTTTTTTCCCAGAAGGAATCAAAATTATGGAATTTATTTTTTACATTGGGAAGGACTTTAGACATAATCCAGCATCCTTATTGTATTGGTTTTCTATTACTGCTGTAACAAATTATTACAAATCTAGTGGCTTAACACAGTACCAACACAAATTTATAATTTTTTAAAAAATTATTTATTTACTTATTTTTGGCTGTGCTGGGTCTTTGTTGCTGCAAGGGCTTTTCTCTAGTTGTAGTGAGCAGAGGATACTCTGTTGCAGTGCTCAGACTTATTACTTTGGCTTCTCTTGTTTTGGAGCATGGGCTCTAGAGCATGCGGGCTTCAGTAGCTGCAGCTCCCAAGTTCTAGAGCACAGGCTCAATAGTTGTGGTGCAAGGGCTTAGTTGCTCTGCAGCATGCAGGATCTTCCTGGATCCAGGATCAAGCTGGTCTCCTGCATTGGCAGGTGGATTCTTTTACCAGGGAAGAGCCACCAGGAAAGCCCACAAATTTATTATCTTACAGTTCTGGAGGTCAGAAGTTGAAAGTGGGTAGGCCCACAGGGCTGTGCTCTTTCTAGAGGTTCTAGGGGTGAATCTCTTTCTTTGCTTTCTCTAGCAGCTAGAGAGTACCTACATTCCTTGGCTTGTGGCTCCTTCTTCCATCTCCAGAGGCAATGAAATAGCATTTTCCCTTCTCTCCAACCTCCTTCCTCCCTGTCATTATATTGAGCCTCCTGGATACCAGCATAATCTTTCCATCTCAACATCCTTAGCTTATCTGTAAAGTTAATATATTCACTGGTTTCATAGAACATAGGCAGGCTATTCAGCCTATCACATTCATTTTACAGAAGATATAACAGACTCTAAAGGAGAGGAATTAAAACAGATAATTCACAGGGCTTGTCTGGGCTGCAGCTAGTCCCTATATTTTTGTGGAATGGGGGGTTAATGCTGTGCTGGGTGCACGGCACAGTGAGTGGAAGGTGGGGAGATGACAGCCCACACTCGGGCCCTCAGCTGGACAGCCGTGTGCAGTGGAGAGCACACGGGTGTCTAGAATACAGTTCCTTGCAGTGTACAATATACTGTGGTCCTGCAGTATTCAGTTCATGCTGCCTTCAGCCCTGTGTCGGAGTGAGACAGGATGAGACCAGGGACCTGAGACCTTTTTTGCAGTGCCAAACCTGGACAAACATCTCTTTGAGCAACAAAGTACTGAATACAAAACTATACGGACTGAAGATAACTGCAGGTGTCACTGGGGCAAATTATAAACAATCAGATACAAAAAGACCAAGAACCCAACTGCCACTTTTGAGGAGCTGGGAGCAAAAGCAGGATACTCCCACTTTGGGGAGTGAACAAGGGAACCTATTACTTATTTTTGCTGCAGTATGAGTTCTAATGAAGCCTTGCCTGAATTCCCTGTCTGGGCTCATCAATTTCTTTTGATAAAGGAGGCCAAGAACTCTGGTCCAGAGCACAAATACCTTCCGTTCAGCTCGTATATGCCAGACTTATTTATCAATACTTCAATGACTGTTTTCCTGTTCCATCTCACAGTCTCCATAAGTGTCTACAGTGCTCCTTTTATATGTGGACTGCTTGCATCTTGTTTTATAGCACCAAAAATTGTTACCTTGTCTAAAAGGGCAAGGCATTTTGGC
Source organism: Dama dama (assembly GCF_033118175.1). Classification (NCBI taxonomy): domain Eukaryota; kingdom Metazoa; phylum Chordata; class Mammalia; order Artiodactyla; family Cervidae; genus Dama; species Dama dama. The sequence goes on from NC_083700.1 coordinate 11,659,996, forward strand.
TTCAAATTTTTCAAATCCTCTGTGGCAATGTTACCTTTCTATACCATTATTACAAAGGGGCTTTAGTCAGGCTTGACTTAAATGAAAATTCCTTTAAACCAGCACTGTCCAGTAGAACTTTCTGCAGTTATGGTGGTGGTTTAGTCACTAAGTGGTATCCAACTCTGCAAACCCATACACTGTAGCCCACCAGTCTCCTCTGTGGGACTTTCTAGGCAAGAACACTGGAGTAAGTTGCCATTTCCTTCTCCAGGGGATCATCCCCACTCATGGATCAAACCTGGGTTTCCAGCACTGCAGACAGATTCTTTACCAATTGAGCTACCAGGGAAGCTCTGCAATGATGGAAAAGCTTTAATCTACACTGTCCAGCATGGCAGCCACTTGACATATGTGGTTACTGAGCCCCTGAAAGGTGGCTTAGTGTGACTGAGGAATTGCATTTTACATTTTACTTAATTTTAATTAATTTAAATAGTCATATGTGGCTACTGTATTGGATAGCACTGATCTATATTCTTTCCCTGAGATAAAGGGAAATAAATGTAGAGTGTAGGATAGGGTATAATCACAAAAGTTTATAAATAGGAGAAAAAAGGAAGTAGAGGTCTAAACTTGAATAAAATGAAGAAAACTTGGGAAGGTTTAAAGATTGCCTTCCATCCAGCTAGGGACTTAATTTTCTCTTCTTTCTACCAGACGGTAAATAGGCTGTTATCAAATATTTTAATGTATTCTGGGTGCAAATCTTTAGAAGTGTGTGCTTTTTGCCTTTATTCCTTCTTTTGTGTTCAGTATTTTTCTTAGAACTTATTTTCTCCTTTACCTTTTTCTCTTTCTCTTTCATAGAGGTGAGTTTATTCATGCTTGCTATTTAGGACATCTTCTGATTCTGTTCCCGTGTAGCAGAGGTAAGGCTTCAGTAGTATTCTTTCTCTTGAGATGTTAAGTGGGCTAAAGGCACCCCAGGAGCACTAGCTTATAGTGGCATTTTATGTATTGTTAGCTCAAAATTGTACGTTCAAAATTGTGCCCAGGATGGTATAGAGGCCTTTTGCTGAAAAAAGAGAAAATACAGCACTGGAAGGATGTTTGGGATTAGGATTCAGGTCTAGGGTGTTCATCAACAACAAGCCTACAGTTTTTCTGACAGAAAGTTAAATGTGGCTTTTCCTGAGAGGTAAAGAGTGTGTTCTTTGACCTCTCTTGAGAGAATGGGAGAGGTCAATGTCTGAGAGAGGTTCCAGGACTGAAGAAAGGAACTCAGGATGAGTCTGCAAAAGAGGGGCTTTATAGCAGATAGAAAAACACTGGGAACAGGCATTCCCCTAGTTTTTGCAGGAGGGAGTATGGAATTATACACACTTGGTGTCGAGGGCAGGATGACCTTCTGTCAGTAGACCCAGAGAGACCTGAGCTAGGGTCAAGCTGTAGAAAGCAACAGAAGAGTGAAAGAAAAGAAAATGACAAAAAAGAACAAGACAGGGAAAATGATGGGGATAAATATTAGTGTGGAAGATGCCTCATTCCATTTCAGCTTCATCCACTGTGAAAAACACAGGGGCACTCAAAGGATGGTGAGAAAAAGGAAGCAGTTTCTAGAGGCATCACGGACAAGACTTGAGGGGATACTGACAAGGGGTTGCTTTCTCTGACATCTGTAGTACAGAGGAGATAAGCACCTGCCTACAGGAGATTACTGTGGTAGGAATCCCCACTGAAAATGTGGCCTCACACCCAATACAAAGAAGACATTGTAAGTTACAGATGAGTAAAAGGATATGATGTGCCTATGAGGAAATGCTAAGAATGAGAGCAATGAAAACTGGAATGCATTTTGAATTTTTCAGGAAATCCTTTACTCTTTTATCCACTTACTCATGGTATATCACCTCCTTTGAGATCCACTAACCTAGAGGGACCTTCTCACTTTGCACAGGAGGTTACCAAGCTCAGGAAGGAGGATGGCTTTTCTAAAAGTCATATGGTGAGATTCAGATGTGGGGCATAAATCCTGGTCTCATATCTTATTAGGTCCACCCCCCCCCCCAATCTCAACCCACTAACATTTTGGGAATTGAAAGAACAGTTTTATTTGGGAGTTGCTAGGAAATTCAATACAGTTTTCAAATGATCCATTCTTCTTACTGCAATCCTTGAGGAAAATGATTGTTTGAAAGATTATTAATTCAGTTTAAATGATCTCATAACATATTTATTAGTCCTGTTCACATTTTTTATATCTATCTGAAACCCTAATGCCCAAAACCTCACAAATATGTGAAGTAACACTTCTTTTAAAATTTAATGGATATATTTACATTTTATTCAACTAATATATGCTTGTAATTAAAAGAGAAAATTGTGTAGAAGAGTTTTAAAGAAAAGCAATTGTCTCTTGCCTCACCATTCTATATCCAGTCCCACTCCACAAAGGCAATCATTTTGAACTTTTCAGGCTATTTAAGTTTTTATGGAGGCAGCCTCTATTTCTCTATAAAAGTCTTAGATTGCTATTTCTTATTTTATCAGTTTTAAATATTATCTATAGACTCCTTTTTATGATAGAGTCAAGACTGCACATATTCACCACTTCCCCCAAATGAAGGTGCATCACCATTTTAGTTAGACTGTTAGCCAACAGTAATATTTGCTTTGTAATATTTACTTAGAAATTCTAGTCAGCAGAGATACTATATATTGTTATTTCTTTACTCCTCACTTTATATTTTACAGGGGGAAAAATTAATATCCTTATATTCCTTTTACTTCTTCCCTCCTCTTTTCACTTTCATCTTCTGTACTTTTAGGTCACTAAATTTTAATAATACTTATAGTATATTGATATAATAAAGATTATGAGCTTTGTCTATAGATTCTTAAAGCTGAAACTCAAGAGTACCTATATGATTATGATTTTGTGACTATTGTTCACTTCAGAGCCAAATTATATGGTATGAGTATATGTCTCTTCTAGATTTATTTTTTTTTTTTGAATTTCTAATCGACTTTTTTCTTATATTGTGACTGTCTTTGTAGCATAATGATACTGTTGAACCAAAGATATCTTTTTATCCTTACAACCCTGATCTACTGATACCTCTGTTTTGGAGCCAACTATCTTTTTTTTTCCCCTCTAATCTGAGCTGATTACTCTTTGGGTTGGTTGAAAAGATGTCACTTGGAGTCTTCCTCTCTTGTTACCCACCTAGGTTGGAGTCCCAGTTTTTTGATTGCGTATATATATATATTCTTGGTTTACCTTTTAAATTGTTGGAGTATGTTTTAAGGTAGTTTCCCAAGAAAGGGTATGATATGAGGGAGATAAATGTTTTGGGTCTTTACATGTCTGGAAAAAAAGAGTTCTTATTATTTTCTCATACTGAATTGATAGATTGTCAGATTCTAAATTGAAAATGCTTTTTGCTTTATTACTTTGGAGGGTTTATCTTTTAAAATACACGTTGATTTGCCAAGTTGGATGTCGATTTGCTTCTCATTATTGAGTGAACTGTTTTTTCCCTTCAGGAAATTTTAGGCTAGTCTCTTGACACATGGTGGAGAAGGCAATGGCACCCCACTCCAGTACTCTTGCCTGGAAAATCCCATGGATGGAGGAGCCTGGTGGGCTGCAGTCCATGGGGTAGCGAAGAGTCGGACACGACTGAGCAACTTTACTTTCACTTTTCACTTTCCTGTGTTGGAGAAGGAAATGGCAACTCACTCTAGTGTTCTTGCCTGGAGAAACCCAGGGATGGGGGAACCTGGTGGGCTGCCATCTATGGGATCGCACAGAATTGGACACAAATGAAGCGACTTAGCAGCAGCAGCAGCTTGACAAACGGGGTTCTGACATTTCAAGATGTGGGACTGGATGTGGCTATTTTTCTCATTTATTGTATTACACATTTAGTGTGCCATCTTACTCTGGAAAGTTGTTTACCTAATTCTGGGAATTTCTTACATTAGCTCTTTAATAATTACCCATTCTGTGTTTTCTCTTTCAAGAATTAGCAATGGTTTGATTATGGAACTTCTGGGTTGATGTTTTCATGAATTTATTTTCGGTCTCCTTATGTTTAGATTCTATTTTCAGAGAGAGTTTATTTTATGTTGTAATTTTTTGTTAATACTTTTCAATTGGGCAATTATATATATTTATTTCTAAGTGCTTTGTTTTGGGTTCTTTGATTGTGCCTTTTCCATAACACTCATGTTGGGGGAGGTCATCTAGAGGACATGACCACCAGTTGATCCAGGAGCTGGCCTCAGGCAGTCAGAGGCTCCTCACCCCTCCCTTGTCCTTGGAAGGCACCATCAGCCTACCATCCCCAAACTTGGAGCCGTTTTCAAGGATGTTGCCTGGAAAGAACAATGTGTTGCTGAGACCATGTGGGTTAAAAATGCAACTGACTCCCATTAAGACATCTATAGAAATTTTCAAGATTCTGGTGGGCAGGCCTGGAGATCTACTCATCTTGTGGATGCCCAAAACAGACCTCTGCATAAGTTTCCTTGCTTATTAAATCTGCCATCTACTAATCTGGAGTGGTCTGCGTCTTTTTTCAAACCCTCTTTGCCTTCTGTATTCAGGGGTCAGTTTTAGATTTCATCTAGGGAACTTCAGGGCTGGGGACCAATGATTCTCTTCTCATCCTATGAGATTATAATGTCTGAGAATATTAGTTTCCTTTTTAAATTCTCTTTTCTGCCCCCTAAATAATCTGTGCTGCTTTCAGAGTTATGTCTTGTTTCATACTTCATTCTTTCCCAAATAGATAATGATACTTTGTTATGCATCATATTTAAAATTAAGACTAGGAAAAAAGGTGTTTGTGTGTGTGTGTGTGTGTGTGTGTGTGTGTGTGTGCATTCATTGGTGGACTTTCTTTTTTGGGTGTCTGGGGAGCCAGTCATTAGGCTGGGAGATTCTCAAGCAACACAGTCTAAAGGGCTTTTAGACCTTTGGGACCTCAGGACTGTGACTAGCTCCTTTTATTCTATTTTGATGAGGTTTTTTTTAGAAAACTGCCCATTGTTTATGTATTGATTTTTGGCCTGGATGTAAAATACTTATCTGCCAACTATTCTGGTCAAACCATTATGCAAGAGATTGTTGCAGATGATAGTATTAACAGTTTTTAAGCTCTAGTTTCCACTGTGTGTGGTTCCCAGAGTCCTGAAGGCAGGCTGGCATCTTTCTAGATTCTCCTGGGTAGACTTTTGCCTCTTCTAATCTCCTTAGCTCCCTTCTCCTCCCTCATATATTCCAGGTTATGCCTTCCTTTGCTCAGATTCAGAATCTTTCATTGCTTTTTCCTTTTCCAGAAATGTTTAGAAATATTTTGCTTGCTAATAGCTTCCCTCCTGTTTTCTTCATTGTTGTGAATTTAGCATTTTTCTAATGTGGCCTTGGGATAAAGAGAGAGTAAATAAATATTTTTGCATATTTGGCAATTTTGAACCAGAAAATTCTCTGTATTCCACTCCTCATTTGATATTTTAATGATTTTTTTGCATTACTTTTTTTTTAAGTATTGGTAATACATGTACATATTACAAAATTCAAGAGGTGCAAAAGGGTATATAGCAAATTTATGTCTCTCTCCCACCCCTCTTCCTTAGGTATCCAGCTTCTTGTGTGTCCTTCTAGAACTATTCTACACAAACATATATGCTTTTTAATTTAAAAAATGCAAACAGATGCACAAAGACATTATTTTATACTTTAGTTTTGCACATTATCTTGGAGATCACTCCATATTGGTACAGCAAAGAACTTTTAAAAAATTATTTTAAATCCTCCCTCATGCTAGAAACCATCCAGATTCCAGCTATCCTAAGACTGGGATTCATATCAAGGGTCTACAAGTGATATCAAGGCAAACATTTGACAATACATTTCTTGCTTGAAATATGAACTCGTTATCTCTAGTGAACTACTGAAAACACACTTTTAAAAAGAAAGTACTGACTCTATCCCAAACAAGAGGTTATTAACTGGAAATCTCCCTCGAATACTTACATCTCACCTTGGAAAGAAGGTTCTTTGTACTGGTGTTACTTTTATAACAACACAATCCTTGATCTGTTAGGTTTCCTGAGTTGATGTGCAGGTGAGTGACAGAAGGAAGGAAGGGAAAAAATGTGTCTTTGGCTGCCAACGTTTATTTTAAATCTTTATCACTGCATGACATTTTCATAAATTCCAGATATGAGTGGTTGTTAAGGAAGACATCAACAAAGAACCTCTTCTTTGCTAACCGGAACAATTGAAAGAAAAATCACTATTGAGTATATATCATATCAGTTTCAGAGTCAATTATGTTGATACTGTCACACTGGAACAAAGAAATAAACTAGATATATGTGTAAAAAGTTAAAAAACTTCTGCAAAATGTTTCACTAATGAATACATTATAATTTATTTAACATTCCTTTACTGATCCACTTTTCTCTTTAATCTTTTGCTTTTATAAACAAAGCTACAATGAACTTCCTTTCATACACAGTATTTCATACACAAATGAATAAATCTGATAAATTCCTAGACATGAAATTAATGGTAAATTGCCAGTTTTCTTGTGTGTGTGGTTGTGTGCTTCAGTTAATGCCAATAATGTATGAGACTGCCTATGTCCCCACACCTTTAGCCATGGTACCAGTTAAGATCCAATCATGAAGTGAAAGTGTTAGTTGCCTGGTTGTGTTGGACTTTGTGATCCTATGGACTGTAGCCCACCAGGCTCCTCCGTCCATGGGATTCTTTAGGCAAGAATACTGGAGTTGGTTGCCATTTCCATGTTCAGAGGACCTTCCTGACCCAGGGGTTGAACACACATCTCCTGCGCTGGCCAGAGGATTCTTTACCTCTGGGCCATCAGGGAAGCTCAGTCATATGCCATACCAATTATTTAAACAGAGTTTTATGTGAAGAATTGTTACCTTGGTAAAAAGTTGTGAAGAAGAGATTTAAGACAAGGAAAGAATACTAAATTATCACAGAAGTAGCAATTGCAGAAAGCAGCTGCCATCTCTAAGGCTGGAGGAGCATGTGAAGAGGTTGAAATAATTAAAACTTAGAAGCTTAGAGGAGGGAACCGCACAGTATTGAATACAGACCTCTTTGGAGGAGGATTTTATTCAGCTGATGCTGTGAGCTTGGAGGAAGGACCCTGGGGACCCGACCAAACTGCAACTGAGGGAGCACTAATTGGTTAGAGATGGTTCACTGAGACAGAAAAGGTGAGGTTAACTTTTTTAAAAAAAATTATTTTATTTTTAATTGGAGGATAATTGCTTTACAACGTTGTATTCATTTCTGCCATACAACAACAGAAATCAGCCATAAGTGTAACATGTGTCTCCTCCCTCTTGGACCTCCCTTCTACCCTCCACCCCATCCTCCCCCTCTGCCTGTGTGCTAAGTCACTTCAAGTTGTGTCTGACTCTTTGGACTGTAGCCCACCAGTCTCCTCTGTCCAAGGGATTCTCCAGGCAAGAATACTGGCATGGGTTTCCGTGCCCTCCTCCAGGGGATTTTCCCGATCCCAGAGATTGAACCTCGATCTCTTAGGTCTTTCCTGCATTAGCAGAGCGGTTCTTTACCACTAGCACCACCTGGGAAGCCCCCATCCCACACCTCTATCTTGTCACAGAGTACCGGGTTCAGCTCCCTGTGTTATATAGCAACTTCCCATTCGCTATATTCAAAGTGATGGAAAAACTACAAATTGGATTCAACTACTGCAATGGCTAAGCACTAATGCTGCAAGTGAAAAAAAGCTGCTGGGCCAACTGGCAGGAGCAGGAAGTTGAGAGGGCAGACAGTCTCTTCTGCTTTCAGCCTCCCCACCCTACTTCCCCTCCAGTATCTTATACTGGCAGAACCCACCAGGACACCAGATGGTAAAGCAGTGATGTGGTGAGCAACCCTAGCTCCAACATCCCAGGGTTTGGAAGGATGGAACTGAAGTCGGAAGACAACTCGAAGATCACCAGTGCACCCCGGTTTTCACCCGTTGCTAATGTGACAAGTGAAAACTTAGAGCTTGTAGTTTTGACTAGCATTTTCTTTATTGAGGCTGAGGTCGAATTCCCCTTAATTTTTAAGGGTTGCTTGATTTTTCCTTTCTGTGAGCAATTATCTTTTGATATCCTTTGTTCATTCTTGGTTTCTTTGGACATCGTTTCTGTTTCTTAAACAAGAAAGAAATTAGGCTTTTGAATACAACGTGAGTTGGAAATAACTTCTCCATGTTTGTCAGTTATCTTTTGCTAGATGGTGGCTTTTCTATGTATGCATATTTATGTTTGCAGAGTTCAGTTTTATCATTATTTTCTTTTGTGACTACACCTGTAGAAAGACCTTTCCAATTTTGAGATGATAAAAATGTTCTTCCATTTTTTTTTATAGTCCTTTTATGGTTTTGGTTTTAAAATTTAAATATTTGTTCAATTTGGATTTTTTTTTCCTGTTATATAGTATGAAGTATTTAGCCATATGTTTCTTTTCTGCTTACTATCCAGATGTCCCAACACCATTTATTGAATAATCCATATTTTCTCCAATTTGAAAACTAAATTTTATTGTAACCCCTGTATGGCTTAAAAATTTTTTTTTTCTGGACTTTCTAATCAGTTTCATTGATTTGTCTCTTCATGTATTAGCACCACACTATTTTAATTACTCTAGCTTTATACTGTGGTTAAATATCTCCTAGAGCATTTCTTTCTCATTGTTTTCCCTTTATAGAATCTTGACTATTCTTGATTCTGTTGTCTCCTGTAGGAACATTATGATCAGCTTGTCTAATTTTAAAGCATATTCATAGTTTCATTTAGATTGTACAAAAATATAGATTATGAAAGTGCTGAAATTGTCATGTTGAGTTTTCCTATTTAAAAATACAGTGTACCTTTTAGTGTTTTTCTTCTTTTGCCTTTTTAAGTATATTCCAAGATGCTTTCTCTACTGTTTTTCTCATTTGCAGTCACATACATCTTGCTTTGGTATCTTCCTATACCCCAGGTTTATCGTCACTGCATATGGCAGCCACACTTCTTATATTGTGTTCAGAGTTACAGATATCTTGAGGTTTAATCAAAGGTAGAGTTTGCCATTTTGTTTTTCTTCTTGCTTTTGGGTAATTGAGAGAATAAGGAGAACAGCTTTTTCTTGTTATTAAAAAATCAGATGTTGTTTCAAATACATGCTGAAATACTCTGGGATCCTGTCACATTGACTGCAAGAAACCCAGTTTTTATCACCAAATATTTCTGGGAATCTCTGAAATGATAAATAGTTCTGCAAATATACTCAATATCATTGCCACCTCAGGTAGGCATCCATGCCTCAACCATTCTGTAGTTAGCATTTACCTATCTCAAGACCAGGGTGTTACCATTTTCACCTGTTCCACCTGTTTTCATCCTAGGATAAATACTTCCCTGGTGGTACATTATGGCCTCCCAAGGAGTAACAGGAACAATGATTCTGGATTCTCAATTTCTGTATGCTTTCATAAAACCAATCTGCCTGAGAATATGCCAGAGGTCTGTAGTCTATCTTTTCTGACACCTCTTCCACTCTTTTACTTTTACAGTTTGTTAAGAAAAGGCATCAGTCTCATCCATTCTAGGTCTTACTATGAGCATTGGCCTGGGATGGAAAAGCTTCTAGGGAGAAACCAAAGGGGCGCTTGATAATTCTGGTGCTGGTATTGAGAAAGTGAATGCCTGCAGTGATTGGTAGCAAGGCATTTTGCAACTCAAGTAGTTTCAATTCTTCCTCCCTTGAAGCTGAAGGAAGCTTTAGAGGGGTTGTCAGTGGATAGGTGATTTAATTTTTGTTGATTATTGTTTTTGCATGTATCTTGTAAAGAATGAAAGAAAATGAAGGGCATTATTATAATAAAACTCCTTGCATTTGCACCTACTTTTATATATATATAAATAAAATTGATAAATTGTCTCTATGAATGAAAAATGTTCATTTATGTATATATGAACTAACTTTAAAAAGTCACATCTATCTCATTAAGAAATGCACTCCCTGCCAAAACATACATTTGAAATTTGACATTACTTATCAAAATCACCTACAAATAAAAATTAGAATAATAACCTAATTAGAAGAAACTCTAGCATTTAGATCTTTACAGCCACTAGAAATGAAATGAATTTTTATTAATATACTTTTGTTGCAGAGAATTATGATCGGGTAGTCAATAAAATACTTTCAAGCATAAAATTTACATTATGATAAATTTCTATGGGTAAGTGGGTTGAAAATATAAGTTCTAGGAGGAAAAGAAATGATATAAAGTTTTGACTATTAAAATAGAACTTGTTAATGTTTTAATGGATGAAGTATATGAAATCTTAATATTCTGTGGAATGTATTTAACAAATGACGTAACAATTGGATTAAAAAATGGTGATATTTATAATATGCCAGAAGTTATGTTAGCAATTAGGAGAAGGTACACAGACTTTTCTAAATTGTGCTAGAGGATTTTCAAGCTAAAAATCCAAACAAACCCCAAGCCCCAGAAAAACAAAATCTCTTGGCTATTGCCTTAAACCTTCCGTGCAAGGAAATATTCAGTTTTAACCTGAAACTTTGAGAATAAGAAAACAGATTAATGAACATACAGGGACGGTAAATAGACCCAAGGTGAATCTAGTTTGGGAGTCTGGGGGCATGGATTACTCTATAAGGGTGCCCTACTGGACCAGTCTTTGCCTGGCTGTGGGTTCTACTATATAGATGCCCCTGAGCCCATATTAAAGGGGTACCCTCCCTCTCCACCTCAATGAGTGTACTTTTGAACCTAAACCTTTTTAATCTAGAAGCCAGCTTCCAGAAGCACAGGACATGGAATAGTTTCCTACTCTCTTCAGGTGTAAATCTCTTTACATTTAAAGTAGGAAATATCAATCCACTCCAGTATTCTTACCTAGAGAATCCCATGGACAAAGGAGCCCAGAGGGCTACAGTCTATAGGGTCACAAAGAGTTGGACACGACTGAGTGAATTGACTTGACTCTTTTTTTTTTTTCAAGAGGGTATTAAATCTTTTATTGATTACACATGATAATGGATGATACACAAGCTTCATTCCCATCTATAACTTTTATCTGGTACCATAATTCAATTTAGATATATTGCATAGGATGTGCCAACAATCATTAATAACCAAAAAAAAAAAAAAAAAAAAACCCAAAAAACTCCATGACTTTGCATGGGTGACCCTTTTAATGGTGAACTCCAGGTCACAACACAGTAACTGTCAGTTCAACTACACCAAGGTTCTGAAGACAACAGCTTCTCCACCAAGCAGGTTGTAAATAAATTTCAAATGGAACCTGGTATCACCCTGAAGGAATTCTAACTTCACACTGTTGGGGTAGTTTACCAAAATGGCTTCATAGTAGACTAACTTTACACAGCACATTAAAAAAAAAAAGACATTTATTCAGCGTCATGATCAGACTATTACATTTAGCAATCAACAGCATGGGTGCAAAAAAAAAAAAAAAAAAATCTACATTAAAACCCTTTGTTGGAATGTTTTACACTTTCTTTTTTCTTTTTTCCATTTATTTTTATTAGTTGGAGGCTAATTACTTTACAATATTGTAGTGGTTTTTGTCATACATTGACATGAATCAGCCATGGATTTACATGTATTCTCCATCCCAATCCCCCCTCCCACCTCCCTCTCTACCCGATACCTCTGGATCTTCCCAGTGCACCAGGCCTGAGCACTTGTCTCATGCATCCCACCTGGGCTGGTGATCTGTTTCACATAGATAATATACATGTTTCGATGCTGTTCTCTCAAAACATCCCACCCTCGCCTTCTCCCACAGAGTTCAAAAGTCTGTTCTGTACTTCTGTGTCTCTTTTTCTGTTTTGCATATAGGGTTATCATTACCATCTTTCTAAATTCCATATATATGTGTTAGTATGCTGTAATGTTCTTTATCTTTCTGGCTTACTTCACTCTGTATAATGGGCTCCAGTTTCATTCATCTCATTAAAACTGATTCAAATGAATTCTTTTTAATGGCTGAGTAATATTCCATGGTGTATGTGTACCACAGCTTCCTTATCCATTCGTCTGCTGATGGGCATCTAGGTTTTACTTCCATGTCCTGGCTATTATAAACAGTGCTGTGATGAGTATTGGGGTGCACGTGTCTCTTTCAGATCTGGTTTACTTGGTGTGTATGCCCAGAAGTGGGATTGCTGGGTCATATGGTAGTTCTAGTTCCAATTTTTTAAGGAATCTCCACACTTTCCACAGAACAGAAACTAAAATAACCTGTTATACAATTAGTCACAAGTACAGTCCTCAAGTTTTTTACCCATACACATGAGTATTGTCTAAAACATGTCTTCTTTGTAGCAGCTAGGCCCTGCCACCACTGTGCTTGGCTGAGTTCACAAATCTGTTGTAACCTGTAGCTTCCCTGTCACTTCTCTGGCTCTCCTCTCCTGCTAAGCTTTGTTTCCTGGCAGTAATTAAAACCTTCTGCCACTGCCATAGCTACTGCTGCTGCTGGAACCACCATAGCCACCTTGGTTTCGTGGTTTGGCAAAGTATTGGCCTCCAGCACCACAGGAGCCAGAACTTCTGCCTCCGAAGTTTCCTCCTTTCATGGGTCCAAAATTTGAAGACTGATTGCTGTAATTGCCAAAATCATTGTAGCTTCCGCCACCTCCAAAATCGCTTCTGTCATTACCAAATCCATTATATCCATCCCCACTGCCACCATATCCGCCACCACCATGGCTGCCACCAAAGCCACCTTGACCACTGAAGTTTCCTCCACGACCAAAGTTGTCATTCCCACCAAAACCACCTGCACGACTGCCACCAAAGTTTCCAGAACCACTTCGACCTCTCGGGCTGGATGAAGCACTAGCCATCTCTTGCTTAGACAGGGCTTTTCTCACTTCACAGTTGTGGCCATTCACAGTGTGGTATTTCTGAATGACAATCTTGTCTACAGAGTCATGGTCATCAAAGGTTACAAAAGCAAAGCCTCTCTTTTTGCCACTGCCTCGGTCAGTCATGATTTCAATTACTTCAATTTTTCCATATTGTTCAAAATAATCTCTCAGGTGATGTTCTTCAGTGTCTTCTTTAATGCCACCAACAAAATCTTTTTCACAGTTAAGTGGGCACCAGGTCTTTGAGAATCTTCTCTTGACACGGCCCTCTTTGGTTCCACAACTCTTCCTTCCACCTTGTGTGGCCTTGCATTCATGGCCGCATCCACCTCATCCACCGTGGCGTATGTGACAAACCCGAAGCCTCTGGAATGCTTGGTGTTTGGATCCCTCATTACCACACAGTCTGGGAGCGTTCCCCATTGCTCAAAATGGCTCCTCAGACTCTCATCGGTTGTTTCAAAGCTCAATCCTCCGATGAAGAGCTTCTGCAGCTGTTCGGGCTCTTTGGGAGACTCTGATTTAGACATGTAGGCAGTGGAGGCGGGGAAGTCTTCAACGATGCTTTCTTGGTGGCTTCCACGGGCAGAAAGCGACTTGACTCTTAAGGTGAAGCCCCAATTTACCTGTGAAACCTTGCCTACCTGCCAGAATAAGTATTGCTGCCTATTTCCTTTGGGAAGCTGAAATACACACAGGTTCTGATGTGTGGCCTTATCCTTAGGCTTCCCGTGGTAGACAGACATAAGTTCCTTTGACACTATCTGAATTATTTTGTCTTAAATAACATCACTTAAGGGGCATAATTAAGGGACATTGTTAAGGGCAACAATATGGCCTAATTTTTTTCCCTCACTGTTCTCCAATGATGAAACAGTAAATGAGAATATCTTTTCTAGTCATCTCTATTGGTGAGAAAGGACTTGAAAAATAGCATGCAGACCTCCCAAGAATCAGTAAGAAACTCACACACAGGGAAGATAAATTTACCTATTAGAATACAATCTGCAAAGATAAAGATATGTTAAATGGCACATGCAATTTACATCCCTTAACAGAGCACAGCCTGCTCAGCTGAAACATTTTACGTTTGATAATTTCAACATCTTTTCCAAGTTCAATGGGAGGGCTTAAAAATACATCAGAAAGTTAAAGGAACCTTCAAGTGATTTTTTTTCCCCTCCAGAACCAAAGGTGGTCTTGCCCAAAAAGCTCCTTTCTGAAACTCTTAAGGGACTACATTGCAGACTAACCAAGGATGATCTCATTGCATAGTTTAAAATTTTCTGGCTGATCCCACTTTCATATCCTGCCAATTTGCCAAACCAGAGAACACGAAGAGTAGCCCATTAGTTTCTCCCAGGGTCACTGCAGATTTTTATCGTACAAATATAGATTATCATAAGAACTCACAAGAAAAAGAGAGGCACATATGCAGTCTCTTAGCTATGTTGCTTACTTGCTTTGCAACTGGGCCATATGGGGCTGGGTATATATCTTCTTTTTAAACATTTTCTTAATAAGATTGTACAACATGATTGTTGTTTAGTTGCTAATGAATGCATTTTCATTATCAACAATTCAGAGTTTATAGGTGAAGTTAAAACCAAACAAGAACAAAAATCACTAATGACCTCTACTAATTCTATTTACCCCTTTTAGAGTCACTTTCATCTTATTATTTTTGTATTTATCCTCTCAGATCCTCTCTCCTCTTAAACACATATAAAAGTGTAGTTACTTTTCAGCAACTTTTTTTTTTTTTTGTAAACTCAACAATATATTCTGGAGATTTTCCCCTGAGAATGAGATTTTGGCTACCTTACTTTAAAAAATTGCCTTATAGTATTAGTGTTCTGTAATATGTGACTATTTTGAAATTCTCCTTCTTATAGACAGTTGGTCCCAATCCCTCATAATTTTACAACTATCCATGTACATGGCTCTTTGTACATACTTATGAAGTATTTCCCTATAAAGCACTTATAAAGTACTTATAAAGGTTTTCCCCATTTTTTTTCTTGGTTCATTTGCCATTTTATTCCTCTTTTAGATTTTTAGGTGCAAACTGTAAGTCATAGGCTTTGCAAATGTTTTCTACTCCTCTGTATCTTGTCATTTAAGGTTTGAATGATGTCTTCAGAAGTTAAATCTTTATAGCTAAATATAGCAATTTTTAACTTTAGTTTTGTTTTTACACCTTTTAAGAAAACCAAATCATAAACTAGTTTCATATATATTTTTATAATTTAAATGTTTCTATGCTTATATGGATAATTTATTTTTGAGAATGTTGTGAACTTGGATACTATTTTGTATCTAAATTGTAGCTGATTGTGTTAATACTGTCTATGGCCAAAGTGTCTTTTTGTCTACAAATCTGAATGCAACCTTTATCAAACATTAAATTATATTTATTTATTTTTGGATGTCTTGTGTTCAAGCTCTGTCTGTTATAGCCCTCGTTATATGCTATGCTAGATAATAGACTTTATGTTTTGATACCTGGTAAAGTGAGTCCCTACAGTTTTATTTTAATTTTTATACTACATAATTATTTTTGTAGTTTGCTCTTTGTTATTAAAGATCTTCTTACTATCTTAATGTTGCTTTTGAACTGGAATACTTTTTTTGGTGGGGGTGGAACTTGTCATGTATTTGGTCACTCTCTTCTAATTATTAGTTGGTTGTTTTGAATTTTCTGGATAAGTAATTCTATCCTTTGCAAACAATTTTAGTTTTGTATATTCCTTCCCAATATTTATAGTTTGTTTTTATTATTGTCTATTGCTAAGATCACTAAATAATTTGAATAGTAGGTATGAGAGAAGGGATCTCTTTTATTCCTGACTTGTAATGCTTGTTTCCATGTTAAGAATATTTGCAAGTTTATTGTTAAATATGCTTCTCAAATGAAGTTCTTGTCTATTGGTAACTTGTTAATTTAACTGAGGATTTAAGTTTTATTAAATTCTCAGTATGATTACTTAATATGGTCTTTTGCTCCTTTAATTAGGTAGAGTATTTTAATGTTTTTTTCCTGTTAAAACATTCTTGCATTCTTGGGATAAATGCTGTCTGGTTGTAAGGAATGTACGTACTTTCCATTCAATGTAATGATGAAGATGATTTGTTAATATTTGTATAAATTTTTATATTTGCATTCTTACATGAAATCAGTGTACAGTTTTCTTACTCTCTTCTTGTCTTGAATTTGTATCATTATATTAGCATTATAAAATGAGTTATTTAACTTTTGTCTCTTTCTATAGTCTGATACAGTTGGCATATTTTGGGAAGGATTTATTTTTTAGCCGTAACCTAGCACTTATCCATAAACCATCTGGGACCAGTGCATTTTAAGGGGAATGGATCTTTGTAGACTTTTCAATTTCTCCTATAATATTGATCTTGTAACATTTATTTCTATTCTTTCTCCAGTTTTGAAAGTTCATATTTTCCTAGAAATTGTCCAATTCATTTAGATTTCATTTTGTCAGTATAGTATAAACTTATATAGTAGTAGTAGTCTCGTTGTAGTTTTATCTCTTTTCTCATTCCTATTATGGTTTATTCATATCTTCTTTGTCTCTGATCAAACATATGGTCTACTTTACTGATTTTTTTCCAGTAATCTGCCTTTGCTTTTAATACCTGAATTTCTAATCTGTTTTATTTGTGTTTTAATAATATTTGATTTTATTGTCACTACTACTTTCATGTCATTTTCTGTGAGAGCTTTTTTTTTTTGGCACTTTCCTTGCTATTAAAAAATGTTTATTTTTTTTTGTGTGGGGGGTCAAGCTTCTATACATTTTATTTTCCCAACTCTGCTAAAGACAAGAACTGAATTAATATATTACTAATAGCTCCTATCTTATTGGGCTACTTTTATTTGTGAATAATAGATTTTTTTCACATGAATACGATTTCAAATCTGGGCAAGATCTCCTCAATATGAGTAAAAGTGTGTCCAGCATGTGATTTTCTCTTTTTTAAAAAAATTAGTTATTTTTAATTGGAGGAAAATAGCTTTGCAATATTGTGCTGATTTCTGCCATACACCAACATGAATCAAGCATAAGTATACATTTATCCTTGTGTGTACAGGAACTTCCCATTCAGTTCAGTCACTCAGTCATGTCCGACTCTTTGAGACCCCATGGACTACAGCATGCCAGGCCTCCCTGTCCATCACCAATTCCCAGAGCTTATTCAAACTCATGTCCATCGAGTTGGTAATGCCACCCAACCATCTCATTCTCTGTTGTCCCCTTCTCCTCCTTCCTTCAATCTTTCCCACCATCAGGGTCTTTTCCAATGAGTCAGTACTTCAAATCACGTGGCCAAAATATTGGAGTTTCAGCTTCAGCATCAGTCCTTTCAATGAATATTCAGGACTGATTTCCTTTAGGATGGACTGGTTGCATCTCCTTGCCATCCAAGGGACTCTCAAGAGTCTTCTCCAACACCACAGTTCAAAAGCATCAATTCTTCGGTGCTCAGCTTTCTTTATAGTCCAAATCTCACATCCATACATGACCACTGGAAAAATCATAGTCTTGACTAGACAGACCTTTGTTGAGAAAGTAATGTCTCTGCTTTTTAATATGCTGTCTTGCTTGGTCATAGCATATTAAAAAGCAGAGACATTACTTTCTCAACAAAGGTCCATCTAGTCAAGGCTATGGTTTTTCCAGTGGTCATGTATGGAAGTGAGAGTTGGACAGCGAAGAAAGCTGAGCGCCGAAGAATTGATGCTTTTGAACTGTGGTGTTGGAGAAGACTCTTGAGAGTCCCATTGGATGGCAAGGAGATCCAACCAGTCCATCCTAAAGGAGATCAGTCCTGGGTGTTCATTGGAAGGATTGATGCTGAGGCTGAAACTCCAATACTTTGGCCACCTCATGCGAAGAGTTGACTCACTGGAAAAGACCCTGATGCTGGGAGGGATTGGGGGCAGGAGGAGAAGGGGATGACAGAGAATGAGATGGCTGCATGGCATCACCGACTCGATGGGCATGAGTTTGAGTGAACTCCGGGAGTTGGTGATGGACAGGGAGGCCCGGCGTGCTGCAGTCCATGGGGTAGCAAAGAGTTGGACATGACTGAGCCACTGAACAGAACTGAGGTTGGTCACAGCTTTTCTTCCAAGGAGCAAGACTCTTTTAATTTTATGGCTGCAGTGATTTTGGATCCCTCCAAAATAAAGTCTGTCACTATTTCCATTGTTCCCTCATCCATCTGCCCTGAAGTGGTGAGACTGGATGCCATGACCTAGGTTTTCTGAATGTTGAGCTTTAAGCCAACTTTTTCACTCTTCTCTTTCACTTTCTTTTTTTTTTTTCCCCCATTTATTTTTTATGAGTTGGAGGCTAATTACTGTACAATATTGTAGTGGTTTTTGCCATACATTGAAATGAATCAGCCATGGATTTACATGCGCTCCCCATCCTGAACCCCCCCTCCCACCTCCCTCCCCATCCCATCCCTCGGGGTCATCCCATTGCACCAGCCCTGAGCACTTGTCTCATGCATCCAACCTGGACTGGCGATCTGTTTCACACTTGATAATATACATGTTTCAATGCTGTTCTCTAAGATCATCCCACCCTCGCCTTCTCCCATGGAGTCCAAAAGTCTGTTCTATACATCTGGGTCTCTTTTTCAGTCTTGCATATAGGGTTATCATTACCATCTTTCAAAATTCCATATATATGCATTAGTATACTGTATTGGTGTTTATTTTTCTGGTTTACTTCACTCTGTATAATGGGCTCCAGTTTCATTCATCTCATTAGAACTGATTCAAGTGAATTCTTTTTAATAGCTGAGTTTATTCCATGGTGTATGTGTACCACAGCTTCCTTATCCATTCGTCTTCTGATGGGCATCTAGGTTGCTTCCATGTCCTGGCTATTATAAACAGTGCTGTGATGAACATTGGGGTGCACGTGTCTCTTCCAGATCTAGTTTCCTCGGTGTGTATGCCCAGGAGTGGTATTGCTGGGTCATATGGTAGTTCTATTTCCAGTTTTTTAAGGAATCTCCAACTGTTCTCCATAGTGGCTGTACTAGTTTGCATTCCCACCAACAGTGTAAGAGGGTTCCCTTTTCTCCACACCCTCTCCGGCATTTATTGCTTGTACACTTTTGGATAGCAGCCATTCTGACTGGCTTGTAATGGTACCTCATTGAGGTTTTGATTTGCATTTCTCTGATAATGAGTGATGTTGAGCATCTTTTCATGTGTTTGTTAGCCATCTGTATGTCTTCTTTGGAGAAATGTCTGTTTAGATCTTTGGCCCATTTTTTGATTGGATCATTTATTTTTCTGGAATTGAGCTTCAGGAGTTGCTTGTATATTTTTGAGATTAATCCTTTGTCTGTTGCTTCATTTGCTATTATTTTCTCCCATTCTGAAGGCTGTCTTTTCACCTTACTTGTAGTTTCCTTTGTTGTGCAAAAGCTTTTAAGTTTCATTAGGTCCCATTTGTTTATTTTTTGCTTTTATTTCCAATATTCTGGGAGGTGGGTCATAGAGGATCTTGTTGTGATTTATGTCAGAGAGTGTTTTGCCTATGTTCTCCTCTAGGAGTTTTATAGTTTCTGGTCTTACATTTAGATCTTTAATCCATTTTGAGTTTATTTTTGTGTATGGTGTTAGAAAGTGTTCTAGTTTCATTCTTTTACAAGTGGTTGACCAGTTTTCCCAGCACCACTTGTTAAAGAGGTTGTCTTTTTCCATTGTATATTCTTGCCTCCTTTGTCGAAGATAAGGTGTCCATACGTACATGGATTTATCTCTGGGCTTTCTATTTTGTTCCATTGATCTATATTTCTGTCTTTGTGCCAGTACCATACTGTCTTGATGACTGTGGCTTTGTAGTAGAGCCTGAAGTCAGGCAGGGTGTTTCCTCCAGTTCCATTCTTCTCTCTCAAGATTGCTTTGGCTATTCGAGGTTTTTTGTATTTCCATACAAATTGTGAAATTATTTGTTCTAGTTCTGTGAAGAATACCGTTGGTAGCTTGATAGGGATTGCATTGAATCTATAGATTGCTTTGGGGTAGCATACTCATTTTCACTATATTGATTCTTCTGAGCCATGAACATGGTATATTTCTCCATCTATTTGTGTCCTCTTTGATTTCTTTCATCAGTGTTTTATAGTTTTCTATGTATATGTCTTTTGTTTCTTTAGGTAGATATACTCCTAAGTATTTTATTCTTTTTGTTGCAATGGTGAATGGTATTATTTCCTTAATTTCTCTTTCTGTTTTCTCATTGTTAGTGTATAGGAATGCAAGGGATTTCTGTGTGTTCATTTTATATCCTGCAACTTTACTATATTCATTGATTAGCTCTAGTAATTTTCTGGTAGAGTCTTTAGGGTTTTCTATGTAGAGGATCATGTCATCTGCAAACAGTGAGAGTTTCACTTCTTCTTTCCTATCTGGATTTCTTTTATTTCTTTTTCTGTTCTGATTGCTGTGGCCAAAACTTCCAAAACTATGTTGAATAGTAGTCGTGAGAGTGGGTACCCTTGTCTTGTTCCTGAATTTAGGGGAAATGCTTTCAATTTTTCACTATTGAGGATAATGTTTGCTGTGTGTTTGTCATATATAGCTTTTATTATGTTGAGGTATGTTCCTTCTATTCCTGCTTTCTGGAGAGGTTTTTTTAAAATCATAAATGGATGTTGAATTTTGTCAAAGGCTTTTGCTGCATCTATTGAGATAATCATATGGTTTTTATCTTTCAATTTGTTAATGTGGCATATTACATTGATCGATTTGTGGATATTAAAGAATCCTTGCATCCCTGGGATAAAGCCCACTTGGTCATGATGTATGATCTTTTTAATATGTTGTTGGATTCTGTTTGCTAGAATTTTGTTAAGGATTTTTGCATCTATGTTCATCAGTGATATTGGTCTGTAGTTTCCTTTTTTTGTGGCATCTTTGTCTGGTTTTGGAATTAGGGTGATGGTGGCCTCATAGAATGAGTTTGGAAGTTTACCTTCCTCTGCAATTTTCTGGAGGAGTTTGAGTAAGATATGTGTTAGCTCTTCTCTAAATCTTTGGTAGAATTCAGCTGTGAAGCCATCTAGTCCTGGGCTTTTGTTTGCTGGAAGATCTGATTACAGTTTCGATTTCTGTGCTTGTGATGGGTCTGTTAGTATCTTCTGTTTCTTCCTGATTCAGTTTTGGAAAGTTATACTTTTCTAGGAATTTTCCATTTCTTCCAAGTTGTCCATTTTATTGGCATAGAGCTGCTGGTAGTAATCTCTTATGATATTTTGTATTTCAGTGTTGTCTGTTGTGATCTCTCCATTTTCATTTCTAACTTTGTTGATTTGGTTCTTCTCCTTTTGTTTCTTAATGAGTCTTGCTAACGGTTTGTCAGTTTTCTTTATCTTTTCAAAAAACCAGCTTTTAGCTTTGTTGATTTTTGCTATGGTCTGTTTTGTTTCTTTTGCATTTATTTCTGCCCTAATTTTTAAGATTTCTTTACTTCTATTAACCCTGGGGTTCTTCATTTCTTCCTTCGCTAGTTGCTTTAGGTGTAGAGTTAGGTTATTTATTTGGCTTTTTTCTTGTTTCTTGATGTAAGCCTGTAATGCTATGAACCTTCCCCTTAGCACTGCTTTTACACTGTCCTATAGGTTTTGGGTTGTTGTGTTTTCATTTTCATTCATTTCTATGCATATTTTGATTTCTTTTTTGATTTCTTCTGTGATTTGTTGGTTATTCAGAAGCGTGTTATTTAGCCTCCATATGTTTGAATTTTTAACAATTTTTTCCCTGTAATTGAGATCTAATCTCACTGCACTGTGGTCAGAAAACATGACTGGAATGATTTCAATTTTTTTGAATTTACCAAGGCTAGATTTATGGCCCAGGATGTGATCTATTCTGGAGAAGGTTCCGTGTGCACTTGAGAAAAAGGTGAAATTGATTATTTTGGGGTGAAATGTCCTATAGGTATCAATTAGGTAGCTGGTCCATTGTGTCATTTAAAGTTTGTGCTTCCTTGTTAATTTTCTGTTTAGTTGATCTATCCGTAGATGTGAGTGGGGTATTAAAGTCTCCTACTATTATTGTGTTACTATTAATTTCCCTTTTCATACTTATTAGCATTTGCCATACATATTGTGGTACTACTATGTTGGGTGCATATATATTTATAATTGTTATATCTTCTTCTTGGATTGATCCTTTGATCATTATGTAGTGTCCTTCTTTGTCTCTTTTCATAGCCTTTATTTTAAAGTCTATTTTATCTGATATGAGTATTGCGACTCCTTCTTTCTTTTGGTCTCCATTTGTGTGAAATATTTTTTCCAGCCCTTCAGTTTCAGTCTGTATGTGTCCCTCGTTTTGAGATGGGTCTCTTGTAGACAGCATATATAAGGGTCTTCTTTTTATATCCATTCAACCAATCTTTGTCTTTTGGTTGGGGCATTCAACCCATTTACATAGATAGGTATTGTCCCATTGCCATTTACTTTGTTGTTTTGGGTTCGCGTTTATACAACCTTTCTGTGTTTCCTGTCTAGAGAAGATCCTTAAGCATTTGTTGAAGAGCTGATTTGGTGGTGCTGAATTCTCTCAGCTTTTGCTTGTCTGTAAAGCTTTTGAATTCTCCTTCATATCTGAACGAGATCCTTGCTGGGTACAGTAATCTGGGTTGTAGATTATTCTCTTTCATTACTTTAAGTATGTCCTGCCATTTCCTTCTGGCCTGGAGGGTTTCTATTGATAGATCAGCTGTTATCCTTATGGGAATCCCTTTGTGTGTTATTTGTTGTTTCTCCCTTGCTGCTTTTAATATTTGTTCTTTGTGTTTGATCTTTGTTAATTTGATTAATATGTGTCTTGGGGTGTTTCACCTTGGGTTTATCCTGTTTGGGACTCTCTGGGTTTCTTGGACCTGTGTAACTATTTCCTTCCCCATTTTAGGGAAGTTTTCAGCTATTATCTCCTCGAGTATTTTCTCATGGCCTTTCTTTTTGTCTTCTTCTTCTGGACTCCTGTGATTTGAATGTTGGGGCATTTCACATTGTCCCAGAGGTCCCTGAGGTTGTCCTCATTTCTTTTGATTCTTTTTCTTTTTTCCTCTCTGCTTCATTTATTTCCACCATTTTATCTTCTACCTCACTTATCCTATCTTCTGCCTCCGTTTTTCTACTGTTGGTTCCCTCCAGAGTGTTTTTGATCTCATTTATTGCATTATTCATTTTTAATTGACTCTTTTTTATTTCTTCTAGGTCTTTATTAAACATTTCTTGCATCTTCTCAATCTTTGTCTCCAGGCTATTTATCTGTAACTCCATTTTGTTTTCAAGATTTTGGATCATTTTTATTATCATTATTCTAAATTCCTTTTCAGGTAGATTCCCTATCTCCTCCTGTTTTGTTTGACTTGGTGAGCATTTTTCATGTTCCTTTACCTGCTGGGTATTTCTCTGCCTTTTCACCTTGTTTAGATTGCTGTGTCTGGAGTGGGCTTTCTGTATTTTGGTGGTCTGTGGTTCCTTTTTATTGTGGAGGTTTCTCCCAGTGGGTGGGGTTGGACGATTGGCTTGTCAAGGTTTCCTGCTTAGGGAAGCTTGCGTTGGTGTTCTGGTGCGTGGAACTGGATTTCTTCTTTCTGGAGTGCAATGGAGTGTCCAGCAGTGAGTTTTGAGATGGGTCTATGTTTTTGGTGTGACTTTGGGTGGCCTGTATGTTGACTCTCAGGGCTATGTTCCTGCATTGCTGGAGAATTTGTGTGGTATGTCTTGCTCTGGAACTTATTGGCTCTTGGATGGTGGTTGGTTTCAGTGTTAGGTATGGAGGCTTTTGGACAGTCTCTTATTACTTAATGTTCCCTGTAGTCAGGAGTTCTCTGGTGTTCTCGGGTTTTGGGCTTAAGTGTCCTGCCTCTGGATTTCAGTTTTATCCTTCCAGTAGCCTCGGGACTTCTCCAACTATACAGCACTGATAATAAAACTTCTCGGTTAATGGTGAAAAGATTCTCCATAGGGAGGGACACCCAGAGAGGCTCACAGAGTTACCTGAAGAAGAGGAGAGGGAGAAAGGAGACAGAGATGGTCAGGAGGAGAAAAAGGGGGACTCAAGAGGAGAGAGACAGATCTACGAAGTACTCTGTTCCTTAAGTGTTCTCTGTAGCCCAGAACACCCACAGAGATTCACAGAATTGGATTGAGAAGAGAAGGGGGAGGGAGGAAATAGAGGTGATCTGGGGGAGAAAAAGGAGAGTCAAAAGGGGGAGAGAGTAATCAACACACTCCTGAGTAAAAATGGGTACTGAATATTGGATTCTTAAATGTCCAAAATTGATATCAAATACTGAAAAACAAAGATTAAAAATCTAGAGTAGAGGTTAGACTCTTAAAAATACAGTATTAAAAACAAAAACACAAATAATTTAAGAAATATATATGAAGTTCACTTTACAAATAGGGTCTTTTTTTTTTTTTTGCATGGTTATAGTGAAATGAAAATGAAAATTAAGGAGTAATAGAGGAGTAATAGAGGACTTTAAAATAAAAGAAAAGAAAAAAATTAAAAAAATTTTTTTAATTAAAAAAATAATGAAAATATATGAAAATGATAATGAAAATTAAGGAGTAATAGAGAACTTTAAAAGGAAATAAAAGAAAATGAAAGTTAAAGAGTAATAGAGGAGTAATAGGGAATTTTAAAAGAAAATAAAAGAAAAAATAAAAAAAGAAAATTTAAAAAATAAAAAAATTTTTTTTAAATTAAAATAATAGTAAAAATATATCTAGGAAGTTTTCTGTAGCTGTTGCGATCAGTGTGGGTTCAGTTCAGTTTCAGATAGCTCCTCATTCCAGCTTACACTTCTCGATATCTATAGGCCCCTTCTGGTGTAGTCAGTGTTAACTACAGGGATTTTAATCTGTTGCACCAGTCACTTCTGGAGCAGTTCCCCTTGTTTATTTGGCTTCTGTTTGCTGGTCTCTTCAGTGTCTAATTTCCACCCTGACACAGGCGGGTGGAGGTGGTCTCTTGTTTAGGTTTGCTTGTTCAGTCGTGCTGTGGGGAGGGAGGGGTGCTGTGGACAAACATCACTGGTGTGTGTGGGGAGCAGTCGCAGTGTTCTGGCCACACCGGGTTTGCCCCCGCTCATGGGTGTGTGCTTTCCCCGTCTACACTGCTCAGGCTCCAGGCTGCTCTATAGGGAGCGGGCCCTGAGTTGCGTGCGGTTCCAGTTTTGAGGTACTCCACAAAAGCGCAGACTCAGTTGGGCCTGTGTTTTGTGCCTTCCCCGCCCAAGCAGCTCAGGCAGCCAGGAGCTTGATGGGCCCACTCTCCCTGGGTGCAGTGTACCTTATCTCCCCCGCGGTCCCAGCCTCAATTTCCCTGCGCTCCAGTTGGGTGCGCCTTGTCATTGTTCTGGGGAGCTGGTCTCTAGCCGCAACCCTCCCGGCAGATGTCAACCGTCCGGAATCTCAGGAAGTCTTTGGTTAGAAACTGGGAGCCTGTTTGCAGTTTGGTAGGGGGTGCCGTCTCTGGGGCCGAGTTTGCCCCTTTCCCCTCCCCCCTGCCTCCTGCTTCTGGTGGGGATAGGCCAGTCCACGGCCAGCTAGCTCTTCTCTGGAATTGCTCAGTCCTTCCTTTGTTCCTAAGCAATGCCGCCCGCTCCTCTCCGTTCAGCCCCCACTTGCTGGTGGCAGATGCGAGCGTCTGGGGTACTTTTCTGCTGGGAGTTGCTTTTAGGCATGTAATCTGTGGGTTTTATTTATTTTTCCTCCTGGTTAGGTTCCCTCCGAGATTCAAAAACTTCCCCCAGACCCGCCAGTGAGAGGGTTTCCTGGTGTCTGGAAACTTCCTCTATTATGACTCCCTTCCTGGGATGAGTCTTCATCCCTAACTCTTTTGTCTCTCTTTTTATCTTTTATATTTTGTCCTACCTCCTTTCAAAGACAATGGGCTGCTTTTCTGGGTGCCTGATGTCCTCTGCTAGAGATCAGAAGTTGTTTTGTGGAGTTTGCTTAGCGTTCAACTGTTCTTTCGATGAAAATTTGTAGGGGAGAAAGTGGTCTCCCCATCCTATTCCTCTGCCATCTTAGCTCCTCCCTTCTCTTTCACTTTAATCAAGAGCCTTTTTAGTTCTTGTTCACTTTCTGCCATAAGGGTGGTGTCATCTGCATATCTGAGGTTATTGATATTTCTCCTGGCAATCTTATTTCTAGCTTGTGCTTCATCCAGCCTGGCATTTTGTATGATGTACTCTGCATATAAGTTAAATAAACAGGATGACAGTATACAGCCTCATGTTGTCCTTTCTCAATTTGGAACCAGTCTGTTGTTCCATGTTCAGTTCTAACTGTTGCTTCTTGACCTGCATACAGATTTCACAGGAGACAGGAAAGATCTTTTAGTATTCCCATCTCTTGAAGAATTTTCCACGGTTTGTTGTGATCCACACAGTCCAAGGCTTTGGTGTAGTCAAAGCAGAAGTAGATGTGTTTACATATGGTAAATCTCTTTACATATGGTAAGATCTGTTTTACACATGGTAATATGTGTTTCAGTGCTGCTCTCTCAATTTGTCCCACTCACCTTCCCTTGGTGTGTCTACAAGTCTGTCCTCTATGTCTGGATCCCTATTCCTGCCCTGTTCATCAGTACTATTTTTCTAGATTCCATATATATGTGTGTGTTTATATATGGTATTTGTTTTTCTGACTTACTTCACTCTGTATAATAGGCTCCTGATTCATCCATCTCACTAGAACTGACTCAGATTTGTTCCTTTTTATGGCTGGACTAGTATTCCATTGTGTATATGTACTGCAACTTCTTTATCCATTCATCTATGTCTCCACCAAAACTCCACCTCATGTCCTAGCTATTGTAAATAGTGCTGCAATGAACATTGGGGTACATGTGTCATTTTCAACTATGATTTTCCCAGGGTATGTGCTCAGTAGTGGGATTGTTGGGTAATATCATAGTTTATTCCTAATCTTTTAAGGAATCTCCATATTGTTCTCCATAGGGGCTGTATCAATTTACATTCCTACCAACAGTGCAAGAGGGTTCCCTTTCTCCACCCCCTCTCCAGCATTTATTGTTTGTAGATTATTTGATGGCCATTCTGGCAAGTGTGAGATGACAGCTCATTGTAGTTTTGAATTGCATTTCTGTAATATTGAGCAACGTTGAGCATCTTCTTGTGTTTGTTGGTCATCTGTAGGTTTTCTTTGGAAAAATGTTTGTTTAGGTCTTCTGACCACTTTTTGATTGTGGTCAAAAGTGGTCAAACAACTTTTGATTGGGTTGTTTGTTTTTCTAGTCTTGAGTTTCATGCATTGCTTGTTTATTTTAGAGATTAATCCTTTGTCAGTTGTTTCATTTGCAATTATTTTCTCCCATTCTGAGGGTTGCTTTTTCACCTTCTTTATAGTTTCCTTTGACGTGCAGAGGCTTTTAAAGTTAACTGGGTCCCATGTATTTATTTTTTGCTTTTATTTCCTTTAGGAGGTGGATCAAAGAGGAACTTTTGATTTATGTCAGAGTGTTCTGACTATGTTTTCCTCTAAGCATTTTATAGTTTCTGGCCTTACATTTAGGTCTTTAATCCATTCTGAGTTTGTGTATGGTGTTAGGAAGTGTTTAGATTTCATTCTTTTACATGTAGCTGTCCAGTTTTCCCAGCACCACTTGTTGAAGAGGTTGTCTTTCTTCATTGTATATTCTTGCCTCCTTTGTCAAAGATAAGGTACCCAAAAGTGTATGGGCTTATCTTTGGGCTTTCTATCTTATTCTATTGATCTCTAATTCTGTTTTTGTGCCATAGCCATACTGTCTTGATGACTGCAGCCTTGTAGTATAGTCTTAAATCTATACTACAGGAAGGTTGATTCTTCCAGCTCCATTTTTCTTAAGATTGTTTTAGATATTTGGGGTCTCTTGTGTTTCCATACAAATTGTGAAATTTTTTTGTTCTAGTTCTGTGAAGAATACGATTGGCAATTTGATAGGGATTGCACAGAATCTGTAGATTGCTTTGGGTAGTATAGTCATTTTCACAATATTGATTCTTCCAGTCTAAGAACATGGTATATCTCTCCATCGCTTTGTGTCATCTTTTATTTTCTTCATCAGTGTCTCTTTGGTTTTTGAATTAAAAGCATGGATTGTTTATCTTAAACTTTAATTCTTTTTAATAAATGCATTTATAACTAAAATTTTTGTGTGTGTACTTTTTGTACATGTCTGAAGTGTTGCTGTGTGTAACTCTAGTTTATTCTAAGTTTAAATTACCTTTAATTTAAAGAATATTTTGGAGGCTATGGAGAGTTTCATTTATTAGCTTTTGCTTTTCATTTTAATTATATTATAGTCAGTGGATGTGACACATGATGCCAGCTTTCTGGAACTGGTTGAAATTTGCTTTATGGCTGATACGTGATCAAAATGTCTGTTTTCTGTGAACAGTCACATATTCTTATATAAGCACATGTTTGTGTCTATGTGTATATGTGATTAATATTATGTTTTATTTAATTCTTCTATATCTTAAAAAAAAATTAATCCACTGTTTTCAGAGAGCTGTGTCATAGTCCACCCATAGACTATGGATTTGTTAAATTCATATTGTGGTTCTACTATTTCTTCTTACTTTATCAACACTTTATTTCAAAGCTATGTTTTAGTTACATAAAATTTCATGACTATTTCTGATAAATATGAATATAAAGCATTGTTAATGTTAGTATAAAATGTCAGTTATTGAAATTATTTCTATTATACAAAATATCCCCATTTCTTTCTTTTAAAAGTTTTCATGCTATTTTGTCTGATTTCAATACTGTTTTTGTACTAGTTTTTTTCCTTATTATTTGTCCTGTATTTCCTTTCCTGTACTGGTTGTTTTCTTTATTTGTCATTCTGTTTTCAATTTACCTCTGTAAACAGCATAGTTTTATTTTACTTACATAGCCAGAGAATCTCTAAGTTTTAATATTAGATTTTTCTAATCATATTTCATGATTACTGATGTTGGCTTTGGTATTTAGAATTTTGTGTAATTTCCCTCTTCTCCGTCCTGCCTATTATTGGACTGATAAGATTTTATTTTAGTATTTACCTTTTAATAATTTAGAAGCTAAGCATTCTACCTTATGGCTATTCTTATATTTCAACACACATATTTATATATTATTTATTTAATAATGCCTCAAATTAGTTAAGCACATTAGCTAGTTTTTCATTTCCTAAACACTCCAAACACTTCTGCTGATACTTGAGTTTCGAGTGGTTTAATTGCCCAGTCATGTCCTACTCTTTGCAACCCCATGGACTGCAGCATGCCAGGCCTCTCTGTCCCCTTACCATCTCCTGAAGTTTGCCTGAATTCATGTCCATTGCATTGGTGAGGCCATCCATCCTTCTCATCCTCCGACACCCTCTTTCTCCTTCTGCCCTCAGTCTTTCCCAGCATCAGGGACCTTTCCAATGAGTCACCTGTTTGCATCACAAGATCAAAATACTGGAGTTTCAGCTTCAGCATCAGTCCTTCCAAATAATGTTTTACAGTCAAAACATTTATTTGAAAGCTAAATTTTAGATGAATCCATCTACAACATGATAGGATTAGAAGGTTAAGAAATCTTTTCTCTAAAAAAGCAACTACCGAGCAGGACAAAATTGTCACAAATAATCATTTCAATACTCTGAATTCACTAAAAGCATTCAACAGACTTAGAAACTTTTATTTACACAAATTACTGAACTCTGTAAGAACAGCCTGTCTGGCATTCTTGTCCATGGATTCCATGTTCTGCCTACTCAAAACGTTGAAAAAAATTTTTATTTTTTTAAATCAGAGCATAGTGGTGAAGGAAATGGCAACCCACTCCGGTATTCTTGCCTGGAGAATCCTGTGGACAGGGGAGCCTTGTGGGCTGCCGTCTATGGGGTCACACAGAGTCGGACATGACTGAAGCGACTTAACATGCATGCATGCATTGGATAAGGAAATGGAAACCCACTCAATTATTCTTGCCTGTAGAATCCCAGGAACAGAGGAGCCTGGTGGGCTGCCATCTATGGGGTCACACAGAGTTGGACATGGCTTAAGCGACTTAGCAGCAGCAGCAGCAGTTACTTTACAATGTTGTGTAGTGTTTACCATACAGCAAAGTGAATCAGCTATATGCATACCTATATGCATACATATATCCCCTTTTGGATTTCCTTTTCATTTAAGTCACCACATTGCATTGAGCAGAGTTTTTCACTAAGCAGCATTCCTTGAGCTATACAGTAGGTTCTCCTTAGTTATCTATTTTTTTATATAGTGTCAGTAATGTATATATGTCAACCCCAATCTCTCAATTCATTGCACCCCTGCCCCGTTCCCTCTTGATATCCATACATTTGTTCTCTACATCTGTATCTTATTTCTGCTTTCCAAGTAAGAGCATCAAACCATTTTTTAATATTCCATTAATTGCATTAGATTGCATTAATACATGGTATTTGTTTTTCTCTTTCTGACTTCGCCCTGTGTAACAGTCTGAGAGAGTCCATCTTCATCCCTCTCAGATCTCTTGGCAAGTGATGGGGTGGGCCATGAATCCAGAAGCCTGGTTTCCAGTGCTGGAAGAGACTCACTGGATAGAAGCACTAAAAGTTAAGATAGTGATCTCAGTCAGTTCAGTTCAGTCGCTCAGTAGTGTCTGACTCTTTGCGACCCCATGAATCAGGCCTCTCTGTCCATCACCAACTCCTGGAGTTTACTCAAACTCATGTCCATCGAGTCAGTGATGCCATCCAGCCATCTCATCCTCTGTCACCCCCTTTTCCTTCTGCCCCCAATCCCTCCCAGCATCAGGGTCTTTTCCAATGAGTCAACTCTTTGCATGAGGTGGCCAAAGTATTGGAGTTTCAGTTTCAGCATCAGTCCTTCCAATGAACACCCAGGGCTGATCTCCTTTAGGATGGACTGGTTGGATCTCCTTGCAGTCCAAGGGACTCTCAAGAGTCTTCTCCAACACCACAGTTCAAAAGCATCAATTTTTCGGCACTCAGCTTTCTTCACAGTCCAACTCTCACATCCATACATGACCACTGGAAAAACCATAGCCTTGAAGAGAGGGACCTTTGTTGGCAAAGTAATGTCTCTGCTTTTTAATATGCTGTCGAGGTTGGTCATAACTTTCCTCCCAAGGAGTAAGCATCTTTTAATTTCATGGCTGCAGTCACCATCTGCAGTGATTTTGGAGCTCCCCAAAATAAAGTTTGACACTGTTTCCACTGTTTCCCCATCTATTTCCCATGAAGTGGTGGGACTGGATGCCATGATCTTAGTTTTCTGAATGTTGAGCTTTAAACCAACTTTTTCACTCTCCACTTCCACTTTCATCAAGAGGCTCTTTAGTTTCTCTTCACCTTCTGCCATAAGGGTGGTGTCATCTGCATATCTGAGGTTATTGATATTTCTCCCAGTAATCTTGATTCCAGCTTGTGCTTCACCCAGCCCAGCATTTCTCATGATGTACTCTGCATATAAGTTAAATAAGCAGGGTGACAATATATAGCCTTGATGTACTCCTTTTCCTTTTTGGAACCAGTCTGTTGTTCCATGTCCAGTTCTAACTGTTGCTCCCTGACCTGCATACAGATTTCTCAAGAGACAGGTCAGGTGGTCTGGTATTCCTCTCTCTTTCATAATTTTCCACAGTTTATTGTGATGCACACAGTCAAAGGCTTTGGCATAGTCAATAAAGCAGAAATATATGTTTTTCTGGAGCTCTCTTGCTTTTTCGATGATCCAGTGGATGTCGGCAATTTGATCTCTGGTTCCTCTGCCTTTTCTAAAACCAGCTTGAACATCTGGAAGTTGACGGTTCACCTATTGCTGAAGACTGGCTTGTAGAATTTTGAGCATTACTTTACTAGCGTGTGAGATGAGTGCAATGTGCAGTAGTTAGAGCATTCTTTGGCATTGCCTTTCTTTGGGATTGGAATGAAAACTGACCTTTTCCAGTCCTGTGGCCACTGCTGAGTTTTCCGAATTTGCTGGCATATTGAGTGCAGCACTTTCACAGCATTATCTTTCAGGATTTGAAACAGCTCAACTGGAATTCCATCACATCCACTAGCTTTGTTCGTAGTGATGCTTCCTAAGGCCCACTTGGTCAGTAAACAAGGAGGGCACATGTCTTGTCTAGCTTAAGGCTGTGTTTCTGCTTGGAACAGACAACAGATGAATAGATTAGCTGGGAATTTAAACAGAAATGTGAGACTGCTAGAGGGGGTTTGATAAAGTCTGCATATATCTCAATTGAACAGCAACTGGAGTAGTTCCAAATGACCTGCACATCTCTGCCAGTGAAGCCTGCACACTTACATGGAAAAGATGTTAGAGAACCGAGTGTAAAGTAAAAGCCAGTGAAAATCTGAATACAGTCTGGTGTTTGAATGTGCTCCTCAGCCTACACATTGATGCATCAGCAAACCTAATGGCCCAAGGATTTGGACACAACCCCTGAACAATATTTGTCTGAGTGGTAAGCTATTCAGACACAGGGTAACCCTTAAGAGATCAGGCTCAAAAATAGATCGAGGAAAAAATATAACAACAAATATAAAAAGTTGTGACACGTTGTTGGGTAGATAGACTACACATATTTAGTTCACACAAGTTAGTAAGCAAACAAGAGAAAACCATAGCAACTTGTGTGTGTGTGGGGGTGGGGGGAGTCAGAATGCAGTGTTATTTTAATATATTGCCTAAAATGTCCTTTATTCAACAAAAATTGAGAAGCAAAGAAACAGAAAAGTGTGACTTATATTAGGAAAAGAGTTGACAATAGATTCTAAGTGTCCCCAGAAGTTGAATTTAGCAAAGATGTAAAAGCAACTTTAATAAACATGATCAAAGAACTCAAGGAAAGCATCTTTATAAAATTAAAGGGAAGTATGATGAAAACAACTCAACAAGAGACAGAGAAATTATTTTAAAAGGAGCAAATTTATATTCTAGAGTTGAAAAGTACAGTAATCAAAAGGAAAAATTCACTACAGGTTCTCTGTAGCAGATTTGTGATGAAGAAAAAGAAGCAATGAAGTCTAAGATAGGTAAATAAAAATAACCTAATCTGAATAACAGGGAAAAATGAAGAAAAATGAACAGCCCCTCGAAGACCAAGATATCAAGCACATCAAGCATACCAATGGACATCTGATGGAAGTCGCAAGGATAGAAGAGAGAAAAATGAGGAAAATAATTGAAGGAATGGGAAGAAATTGTTTTTGGGAAATAATGACTGAAAATGTCCCAATTTTGTAAACACTAATCTATATTAATAGATGCAAGATGCTCAACAAACTCCAATAGGAAAACACACAAGAATATCCACATTTAGAACACCGTAGTTAAATTGTTGAAGGCCAAAGACAAGAAGAAAATATTGAAAACAGTAAGAGAAAAATGGCTCATCACATGCAGGGGAACAAAAGCACAATTAACAGCTGACTTCTCATAAAAACTAGCTGAGGGCAGAAGGCAGTGGGTTGAAACCCAAATTGTATCCACTTACTGTATCTTAAGGCAGTATCATCTGCCACTGTTTCTTTCGATTTGGGCTCCTTAGGTTGTGCCATTCTTTGTCTAGTTTGTCGTGGGCCTTGGGAATGGATGTTGAAACTTTTGCACTGTATCCCTTTCCTTTTTGTTGTTCAGTTGCTCAGTCATGTCCAACTCTTTGTGACCCCCATGGACTGCAGCAGGCCAGACTTCCCTGTCCATCACCATCTCCCGGAGCTTGCTCAAATTCATGTCCATTGAGTCGGTGATACCATCCAACAATCTTGTCCTCTGTGGTCCTCTTCTCCTCCTGCCTTCTATCTTTCCCAACATCAGGGTCTTTTCCATTGAGTTGGTTCTTCTCATCAGGTGCCAAAGTATTGAAGCTTCAGCTTCAGCTTCAGCTTCAGCATCAGTCCTTCCAATGAATATTCAGGGTTGATTTCCTTTAGGATTGCCTGGCTTGATCTTCTTGCAGTCCAAGGGACCCCCAGGAGTCTTCTCCAACACCACAGATCAAGAGCATTGATGCTTCAGCACTCAGCCTTCTTATATTTCCTTACCTCATACTTTTCAGTTTTTTTTTTTAGGGGGACAGTAGTCTAAGGGTTGATGTTATAGCTCACTGCTTCATTTTGTGGTTATGCCCAGTGTATTATTCAACCCATATATTTTGGAGTGTTATTTCAACAACAGATGTTTAAATTTCCAGTATCTCAGTTGATTTTTTTCTTTTTTTGGGCAGGATAATCTTACAACCTCTTGAAGATATCATAGTCTTTTGTTAAATCCCTATTATTACTATCAGTTCTATTTTGTTTGGGTACAGTGCTATTGTTTATAAATCTGATTCTTTCAAAGACTATTTAATTTTCCACAGCATAGGTAAATCATTTATTTTTCCTATGAAAGTGAAAGTGTTAGTCATTCAGTTGTGTCTGACTTTCTTTGTGACCCCCCAGTGGACTGTAGCCCACCAGGATCCTCTGTCCATGGAATTCTCCAGGCAATATTGGAGTGGGTAGCCA
This sequence comes from Dama dama, assembly GCF_033118175.1. NCBI lineage: Eukaryota > Metazoa > Chordata > Mammalia > Artiodactyla > Cervidae > Dama > Dama dama. The sequence continues at coordinate 11,694,564 of NC_083700.1, forward strand.
TTCCCTTCTCCCAGGGATCTTCCCAACCCGGGTATGGAAACTGGGTCTCCTACATTGCAGGCAGATTCTTTACCATCTGAGCCACCAGGGAAGCCCATTTTTATTGGCAGTTAGGTTTATTTATTCACGGTTCAACAGATGTCTATTGAGCATCCAAAATTCCAATTCTGCTACTTGCTTTCTATGTAATTTTAAGCACATTGATTCATCCCTCATTTTTCGGCATCTATAAGGATAATAATACCTATGTCATAGAGATGTTAAAGGAGTAAAAGATATATATATATATATATATATATATATGTGTGTGTGTGTGTGTTTAGCAAAGTAGCATGTAGTAAACTCTCAGAGTGTTAAACTATTGTTGGGACTAACAATAATTAGTGTAATTTAGCTACAGTTAGTTAATTTAGTTAGTTAACAGTTAATTTAATTGTGTTAAACACAGTTAGGGACTATGAAACTATTGGTGTGGTGGTGAACTGAAATTTCACAGAGCCAAATTCTAGCAGGGTGCTAGGAGAGAGATTGAATAACAACAACAAAAAGTAACACCTCAGATTTATGGCTATATAATTATGAACTGTGATAGCTGACATGAAGAACAAATAGTTTTTGCAAACTAACTTTTCTGAGAAAGTAAAACAAAGGAGGCCAATTTAGGTTGCATTTCTGTGGTCTGAGAAAAATGTCCCCGAGAGAATGGCATCTAAGCTGCCTCCGGCTGGATGACTAAGAATAGACAAGGAAAAGTGTATTTGGAAGTGGGCAGGGGGTACATTCTAGGCAGAAGATCTGAAACCGTGAGGAGGTTGTCATGGGCTGAATTGTGTTCCCCTGACATGTTGAAGTCCCAATCCTCAGTGTCTCAGATTGTGATTATATTTGGGGATAGGGCCTCGAAGAGGTAATATGAGGCCATGTGGTGGGCCCTAATCCAATATGATTGATGTCTGTATGAGGAGAGGGGGTTAGGGCACAAATACACAGAGATGTATTTGTGTGAAGATTCAGGAGGGAGCCAGCTACCTGCAGCCAAAGAGAGAGAGGACTTAAAAGGAACCAGCTTGACTGACACATTGACCTGGCACTTCTAGCCTGTGAGGAAGTAGATTTCTGTAGTTGAGCACCCTGGTCTGTGGTACTTTGTTACGGCAGCCCCCGCAAACTAATAGAGGTCAAACTCATTATCTGGCTCTCCTCTCAGCATTCTATTGGCTTCTTGGCCACTCTTTCAATTTTCTTCTCCCTGCTCCTGATCTGCTACCTAAAGTAACCATTTCTTTTTCATGGTCATGGCAATTTTGCTGGGCTGATGGATCTTCCATCTGAACTTTAAGGTTATTTATTTCCTTTTTCAGGCTTATTTCTTCCTACAAACTCTATTATGCCCAGATTACTGCTCCCATATTCAACATTGTGCTCCTAGGCACTAGCCAGCCTGTATTCACAGTGCTTTTCAGGCCTGCCCTTCTCCTGTATATTTCTTCTACCAGCTTCTCTTGTAGGCTTGGATTCTGCTATCAACAGAGATTTTTCAGAGTTCATTAGTTGGAATGGGCACTGTGGGGTTCTGAGCAGTCTTTTACAACACTCACTTTCCATTCCAGCCTTCCCAGTGTGTCGCTCTTGGTATTCAAGATGGCTTTAATTTTATCCGACAGATATATTATGTCTCCCCACTTCTTTGCCATCCCTTAGAATACTGAATATTCTTAAATGTATATCTCTGTATATGTATATATGTATTTTTTATGAATACTTACAAGTGGAATTGCTAGATTAAAGGCTATATAATTTAACGTTTTGTTAGATGTTGCTTAACTGCCATCTATGAAAGGCTGTAAAATATTGACATTCCCACCAAATGAACATATAAGTGCCGCTTTTCTCCCATTTCCAATATTTTCCATCTGGTATTTTTAAACTTTAAAGGTTTTTATCAATGTGATGAGTAAAAAATTGCATCTAATTATCATTTTAATTTTGCACATCCCAGATTTCCAAAAAGACTGAGCCTCTGTGTTTACTGGTCATTTGTATTTCTAGCATGAGTAGCCTTTGCGAATTCTTTTCTCATTTTCTACCATATTGTTTTTCTCTCTCAGTTTCTAAGAGTTCTTTGTATATATTAAAGCAATTAATTCTTGTCAGAGTTTATCTTTACAAAACGTCTTTCCAGGTATATCAGTTAGTTTTTAAACTCTGTGGTGTTCTTCTTTAACTGTGTAGAAATTTCAGATTCTTAGAGTAAAATTTTTATTAATTTATGTCTTATTAAGAAAACACTCAAAGATTATAATATATTCTTAAAATTTTCTTAATGCTTTTGCTGTTAAAATTTTTTATAGCTTAAATCATTTTGGATTCAATTTATGTTGTGAAAGGAGATCTAGCAACTTTTTTTCCTTGTGTGGGTAAAAAATTGTTTTAATAATACTACTTATTGAATAAGTCATTGCTTATTTAAAATTTTCCATACAGGTGAATGTTTCTGGAACTTCTTTCTTTTGGTGATTATATATAGAAATAACATATTTAAATTACTATATAACTTTATTGTTTGCTCTTTGACAGAATAGTTATTCCAATCATTATTTTCTCTTTCCCACATTTTATTGGTGGTTCTTGTGCATTTAGTTGTATAGGTGAATTTTAGAATTAATGTATTTCATAAAAAGTCATATTGGAAACGATTAGAATTTTACTGACTTTGTACTAATTATTATATTTGTAAGAAATAAAATCCACAATTCTTACTGATTTAAGCTCCTCTAAAGCTTAGATGACATTAACAACAAAGGAATTTAGTGAAAGGGAATTGTAGTACCTCAGAAATGGAGAGAACTGTTGATTGGTTAAAGTGAGGAAGGGCAGTGGCAATGGTCCATTTTGTGTTTCACAGCAGCAGAGTCTGTGGACCTGCTTCATGGGTCTTTACTGTTAATGCAAGTCAGAAATCTCAGTCTCTGTGCTTGCTTTCTACTCCAAGTTTCAGATTCCTGGGAGAGAATTTTGCCATCTCAGCTTGGGTCCTGTGTCTGCCCCTAAATCATTAGGTGTGATCAGGTAGTAAATTTGATAGTATAGGTATCACTGCTGGTCCCACTTATTGGAGAAAAACCCAAATCAAGACTGTTTACTGTTCTTGAGGCAATATTAACTGCCTCTCTTTTCTTAAATCCGGGCACTTATTATGCCATTGTTTCTCCAGTTTGTTGTGTCCCATATCAAAATCCTGCAATCTGTGTACAAAATAAACACCACCACATACTATGTACAATGATAGCTGAGAATAGGAAGAAAAAGAAGGAAAAAAATAATAATCCATATTTCTAAAGATAAAGAAAATTCTTTGTTGGCATTACTTTGCCGACAAAGGTCTGTCTAGTCAAAGCTATGGTTTTTCCAGTCGTCATGTATGGATGTGAGAGTTGGACTGTGAAGAAAGCTGAGCGCCGAAAAATTGATGCTTTTGAACTGTGGTGTTGGAGAAGACTCTTGAGAGTCCCTTGGACTGCAAGGAGATCCAACCAGTCCATCCTAAAGGAGATCAGTCCTGAATAATCATTGAAAGGACTGATGCTGAAGCTGAAGCTCCAATATTTTGGCCACCTGACACAAAGAACTGACTCATTGGAAAAGACCCTGATGCTGGGAAAGATTGAGGGCAGGAAGAGAAAGGAATGACAGAGGATGAGATGGTTGGATGTCATCACCAACTTGATGGACATGAGTTTGAGTAATCTTTGGGAGTTGGTGATGGACAGGGAAGCCTGGCCTGCTGCAGTCCATGGGGTTGCAAAGAGTCGGACACAACTGAGTGACTGAACTGAACTGAATTGATAAAGAAAAGAGATGATAATTGTGTTCAAATAATAAGCAATGAAAAATAGAAGGAAGCTGCAGCCCTTATTTTTGTTATTGGTTGCAAGACTGACTTGAACTTGGATTTCTGACTTTCCCAATTCTATGTTCTGTTTGTCTTAGACCTCATCTTCTCTCCCCTCATTGTGGACTCACCTTTATTCTCGAGGTATCTAAGCCATTGGTGTTCTTGTCTTTAAGGATTTGGGTTGGCTTTTTATATGCCCAATATTAATGATCAACACAACAAGGAATTTTCCTTGCAACACATGGTATTATGGCAGATTCAGTTGGGTGTGATTCAATCTGAATATGGTGTTTGGTGTTGAGTTTTTATAAATTTCAACAAGATAGTTTGGAAAAAGGGGCAGAATATGGTCACAGGATCTCCATTAGTCTCTAAAACTCTCTAAATTGTTTAATTCCGATTTCAGAGTATCTATTAGTCACACACCAGCCAACTTCCTTTTTTGATTCCTCTCTTAGTGGCTTGATGACTCCAAAGTGACCAAGTGGCTGTCTCTGTACCAAATCAGGAGAACTGCTTTTTTTCCCTTCAGTTTTATTGAGCTATAATTGACCTTTACTGTGTTTTCTAGTATAAACATTCTTCCCTTAGGTATTAACATTTCTGGAACACTCAATTATTCACCCTTATTTTCCCTTTATCTTAAACATAATTGCCTCGACTTATTTTTCAACTAGTGTTCTCAAATTTTATTTATCTTTTGCAATCTGTCTCAAGTCCTTTTTGAAATTAAGGTAAGTATAAGTAGGTAGGTGCCACTGCCCTCTACATGCCTTGGTTGTCAAGAGTGTGACTGTGCAGCTATGAAAATATTCACCTGATCCCCTGAAAGAGCTTAATAACATCTGTAATGTAGCAGCCCAGACTGTGTCTCAGAGCTGGTGTCATGGCGGAGTCTTAGAGTGATAAACTACACTAGCATTTTCCACCCAGTGGTTTGCAAACTTCTCGGATTTCAAAGATATCCAAGAAAGTCTATGTTGTTAGAGTTAGTAATGATATTTGGTTAAGCAGTTATTAAAATATTTAATGTTGTCTAGTTTTCCTTTTGGAAGTGAAACAATTTTGACACCTTTAAGTATATACAGAGTGAGCTAATAGCAGTCAGATCAGTTCAGTTCAGATGCTCAGTCATGTCAGGCTCTTTGAGACCTCATGGACTGCAGCACGACAGGCTTCCCTGTCCTTCACCAGTTCCCGGAGTTTGCTCAAACTCATGTTTATTGAGTCCGTGATGCCATCCAACTGTCTCATCCTCTGTCATCCCCGTCTCCTCCTACCTTCAAACTTTCCCAGCATCAGCGTCTTTTCTAATGAGTCAGTTCTTCACTTCAGGTGACCAAAGTATTGAAGCTTCAGCATCAGTCCTTTCAATGAATATAAGGACTGATTTCCTTTAGGATTGACTGGTTTGATCTCCTTGTACTCCAAGGGACTCTGAAGAATCTTCTCCAACACCACAGTTCAAAGCATCAATTCTTTGGTGCTTAGCCTTCTTTGTGGTCCTACTCTCACATCCATACGTGACTACTGGAAAAACCATAGCTTTGACAAGATGGACCTTTGTCGGCAAAGCAATATCTCTGCTTTTTAACATGCTGTCTAGATTGGTCATAGCTTTTCTTCCAAGGAGTAAATTTATTTTAATATCATGGCTGCAGTCACCATCTGCAGTGATTTTGAAGCCCAAGAAAATAGTCTGTCACTTTTCCATTGTTTCCCCATTTATTTGCCATGAAGTGATGAGACCAGATGTCATGATCCTAGTTTTCTGAATGTTGAGTTTTAAGCCAGCTTTTTCACTCTCCTCTTTCACTTTCATCAAGAGACTCCTTTAGTTCTTTGCTTCCTGCCATAGAGGTGGTGTCATCTGCATATCTGAGGTTGTTGGTATTTCTCCAGGTAATCTTAATTCCAGCTTGTGCTTCATCCAGTCTGGCATTTTGCATAATGTACTCTGCATATAAGTGAAATAAGCAGAGTGACAATATACAGCCTTGATATACTCCTTTCCCCAATTTGAAACCAGTCTGTTGTTCCATGTTCAATTCTAACTGTTGATTCTTGACCTGCATACAGATTTCTCAGTAAGCAGGTAAGGTGGTCTGGTATTCCCATCTTTTGAAGAATTTTCCAGTTTGTTGTGATCCACACAGTCAAAGGCTTTAGTGTAGTCAATGAAAAAAATGTTCTTCTGGAATTCCCTAGCTTTTTCTATGATTCGATGGATGTTGGCCATCAGATCAACACGCTTAAGCCCTGCTTCATGGTTGTGGTCACTATAAGGTTTTTAATGATTTGATTCATAGTAGATGCTATTTATTTAATACCCATAATGGACTGTGAAAAATATAGGAGATGAAGCTTGATGTTCAAATATAAGTTAATGGTACTAATTCAGCAAACTTACCTGAAGGCGGTCTTACCAAATCTTTAAGTGGCATTCAAGTAGTTAAAACTCTTGTGTAGCACATTAAGCATCTTCTGTATTAGGAGATAAAATTTGTCATGATTATATCCAACAATGTGTTATTTACAGAGAGTTTCATTTGAGTTCCAAGTCAAACATGATATAATATCAATTTTTAATATGTATAATGCAGTTAGATATTCATATGCAGCTTAAAGCAAATTAAATAGTATGTCAGTTGTTAAATGTGAAAATATCTTTTTATATTATGAATTATTAAAGATAGTATAAAATGAATCAAATGTAATATTTAATAATATGGTGATATAATTTTGAAACTTTTAATCATTTGTTATATTTTACACAGAAATGAAAAGATAATTTAAAAAATTCCCAAAGGAGCCACAAGAGGAATGTATCATTGTGAAAGTCTTTCATAAGTCAAAACTGAATAGGAAATGATTTGGACAGTTCCTTCCTTGAGTGTCAGATTATTGTTTCACTTCCATTGTAGTGTGTCCCTCAATCAGAGGCATTATTATGTAGGATACCATAATAGTGAATAAAAGATTTTGTATATCCATCACAGATGTTGCTTGCAAATGTGTGATGATCGAGGATACAAATCCAAACCCCTAGTATACATTTTTTTTGGAAAATAAATTACTACTCCATTTATGGTGGAGGATAAAGTCAGTTTCCACTTTAGAGATGGAAGTTAAGCATTGAAGTAACCAAGTTAGACCTGGTGAGTGAAGTCCATGATATTGAGTCTGCGTATACCCTCTGCCCTGGTCATCATGGCCTTATAGTTTATTAGTCCACTTAGCAAGGACTGTAATGACTAGAGGAAGGGGGATGATTGACAACAACATAATGTTCTCTTGATTCTGTTAAGAATCTTGTATTCAGTGGGGTACTTTTATGAGAACTATGTATGGCACAAATATCTTCTAGGCTCTTTCTAAATGGTCCACTCTGAAATGACAGATCTTTCTCTACTTTTGTGGACTTCACCTTGTGGGCCTTACTAGAACATGGAAGGTGCTTGATACTTCTTATTTCAAGGATTTATCAGCATGACTTCGCCAGTGTAGTGAGCTGGTGTGAATTGAGGAATAATAAGATGATTAAGGCCACTGTAGTTTAATGGTGTCAAATGTTATTCCTAAGGTGAAAGTTATCATAAATGCCACGCAGGAACAAATGGCAAATTGTTTTCCCTGTATGTTTAAACTGCAAAGGTGCATTGACTATTTGTGGTATCTGCGTATATAAATGGGCTTCCCAGGTGGTGCTAGAGGTAAAGAAGCCGCCTGCCAATGCAGGAGACATAAGAGTTGTGGGTTTGATCCCTGGGCTGGGACGATTCCCTGGAGGAGGGCATGGCAACCCATTCCAGTATTCTTGCCTGGAGAATCCCATGGACTGAGAAGCCTGGCAGACTACAGTCCATGGGGTCGCGAAAAGTCAGACACGACTGAGGCAACTTAGCACATGTATATAAGTAGCAGCCACAATGGAGTGACTGCTTAAGTTTGAAAGTCTCATCAGTATTCTTTGCCCTCTTCCTCTGGCTTTATTGGATATAATTGACAAATAAAATTGTATTTACATATTTAGAGTGTATAGTGTGATGATTTGATTCATATATACATTATGAAATGATCACAGTGATCAGGTCAATTAGCCTGTCTGTCACCTCTTTTTATGTGTGGGGTGAGAATGCTTAAGTATAGTCTCTTAGTAAATTTCAAGTCCACAGTATAGTATTATCTATGGTCACCATACTGTATATTAGATCACCAGGACTCACTCATCTTATAACTGAGGGTTTGTATCCTTTGTTTAGCACCTCTTCCCCCACCCTCCAGGCCCAAATAATGGTTATTCTATTTCTATAAGTTTGACTTTTTAATTTTTTTTTTAAGATTTCACATTTGAATGAGGTTGTGCGGTTTGTTTTTCTCTGTCTGGCTTACTTCACTTAGCGTAATGTCCACTAGATTCATTCATGCTACTGCAAATGGCAGGATTTACATCTTTCTCATGGTGAATAATATTCCATTTTAAGTATATACTGGGCTTCCCTGGTGGCTCAGTATATACCACACCTTTACACGTTTATCTATTGATGGACAATTAGGTGGGTTTTGTATCCTAGTTATTGTGAATAATGCTGTAAAAAAATGGGAGTGCGGATATCTCTATGAGGTAACTGATTTTGTTTCTGTTACGTATATACCTAGAAGCAGAATTGCTGGATCATACGGTAGTTCTATTTTTAATTTTTGCGGAACCTCCTTACTGTTTTTTATGGTGTGCTCAGTTGTGCCTAGCTCTTTGCAGCTCCATGGACTGTAGGCCGCCAGGCATCTCTGTCCATGGGATTTTCCAGGCAAGAATACTGGAGTGGGGGGCCTTTTCCTACTCCAAGGGATCTTCCCAACCCAGGGGTCTCTTGCATCTCCTGCCTTAGCAGGTGGATTCTTTACCACCAATTTACAGTTCCATCAACAGTACAAAAGGTTTGCTTTTTCTCCACACCCTTGCTAAGACTTACTTTTTATCTTTTTGGTAAAAGGCATCCTAACAGGTGTGAGCTGATGGCTCCCTATAGTTGACTTACATTCCCCTTATTATTAATGATGTTGAACACCTTTTAATAAACTTGTTGGACATGTGTATCTAGTAAAATTCAAGTCCTTTGCTCGCTTAAAAATTTGTGGGTTTTCTTTTGCTATCAAGTTGTGTGAGCTTCTTACATTTTGGATATTGACTCCTTACTGGATACGTGACTTGCAAATATATTCTCCCATTCTGTAGGTGGCCTTTACATTTTGATGGTGGTTTCTTTCCACTGTGCAAAAGCTTTTTTACTTTGGCATAATCCCATTATGTTTTTGCTTTTGTTGCTTTTACTTTTTTTTGTCAAATCCAAAAAAAAAAAATCATTGCCAATACCAATGTTCTCTTCACTTGTCCTAGAGTGTCTAAAACATTTTTAGATTATACAAATCAAGTGAGGTTTTATTACTTGATTTATTTCTGAAGGCTTAACAGAGAAAGTCAATTGTATATATATAGACTTTCATGCGGGGAAGGCAATGGCACCCCACTCCAGTACTCTTGCCTGGAAAATCCCATGGATGGAGGAGCCTGGCAGGCTTCAGTCCATGGGGTCGCGAAGAGTCGGACACGACTGAGCGACTTCACTTTCACTTTTCTCTTTCATACATTGGAGAAGGAAATGGCAACACACTCCAGTGTTCTTGCCTGGAGAATCCAAGGGATGGGGGCGCCTGGTGGGCTGTCTATGGGGTCGCACAGAGTCGGACACGACTGAAGTGACTTAGCAGCAGCAACAGCAGACTTTCATGAGCCCTGATTACTACATTAACTATGCCTAGTTTATTTCAAGTCCTGTAGTGACATCTGGTTCACCTACCCTTAGGATTCTTTCATTCCCATCCCATTTTATTTCAGCTGTTTCCCAAGCTGTAGACACAAGAGGAAAAAACCATCCAGGTTATTCAGAAGTCCTTTTCAATATTCAGGTCTTTCCTTGCTAATTGATTCTTAAAAGAAATAAAGAAGTTTATATACACATACATATGCATATGTATCTATGTAACACATATAGGTAATAAGTTTATACATACACAAAATGAAAAGGTCAAAGAAATGAGCAGGTATCATATAGATAAAATTTAATGCATATAATTTAACTGTCTTTGGCAGTCTTTGGATGTCTTTTGCTATATTCAGCCCGTGATTTCTGGACCTGAGTGCTGCCTGGGCCAAGATTAGGTCCAGGTTTCTATTAAACAACCCAGAACATTTTCAGAGCCGTTATCTGTCTGCCTGATCTAACACTCGGAATGCATTATTGCAGGTGAGTGTGCCTATGAGAGGTTAGCATGTGTTTTGCAGTTCTGCCTAGTTGGGACTACTTTCTTCTCTAATCTGATTCTGCATATCTCCTTCTTGGGTACTAGTTTTTGGACGTTGATAGAATAACAGTGAAGGGCGAGACACAGTGGAGATTGCTATGTTAATTCAAATATGCAGCAGGAAGCCGTGAGGCATGTGAAGTGGGAATTGTTTCGTAGGGCCTTGGAGAGTCAGAGTTCTCCATTTCTTGTTCCTCAGTAGCAACTACATCCTATGGGTCATGAATCCACTCTTTCCCATCAGTGCTATCATTTTCATATAAGAAATCTGGAGAGGTTGTGAACTCAACAGGCATTTTAATTTGTCAGCCTACAGAATGAATTTCTCAAAGTGGATTTCGATGGCCTCAGCTTAGTGAATACAGGCAGTAAGAGAATCATTTACCACAGTCATAAAATACCCCTTACTTTCTCTTCATATTTTGAGCCAAGGCCTGGGGTATCTCATTTGTCTTTCTTTCACTGTGAATTATCTAATGTCATCACAAGTATATATGTCTGCCTGTCTGCCTGCAGTTAGGAATTTCTCCATCCTTTTAAAACTAACATTGCAGCCACAATCTGGTCCTCCACAACCACAGTTTTTTTTTTTTTATTTAGAAATTTTAAATGTATCTGTTTATTGAATTGGAGGATAATTACTTTATAATACTGTGATGATTTTTGCCATACATCAGTATGAACCAGCCATAGGTATACATGTGTCCCCTCCATCCTGATTCCACCTCCCTCCCCACCCTATTCCTCCAGGCTGTCAGAGCATGGGCCTTGGGTGCCCTGCTTTATACATCAAACTCACACTGATTATCTGTTTTACATATGGCCGTGTATATGTTTCAGTGCTATTCTCTCAAATCATCCCACTCTCTCCTTCTCCCACTGAGTTCAAAAGTCTGTCCTTTACGTTTGTGTCTCCTTTCTGGCAGTTTGTTGTCCAGCTTCTTTCTCAGCCTTGGCAAGTGTTTTGTTTTTACTTTTCCCTCAATCATATTTTCCTGAGCTTTGCTTATTTTGCTGGCCTTTTCCAAGAGTCACCTTTAAATATTTTTGGTCAGAGGCCACTCTTTTCTTTTCCATCTTATTAATTTCATTTATCTTTATGCCTTTTGTCTACTGTTTTAGTATTTTTGTTCAGTATTTTTGTTTTATCATTTTATTGACTTTTTACATTGAGTTTTCAATTAATTTGCATTCACTCATACTTGATGTACGTTTAAGCCATGTGATAACTTTGAATTGCTGCTTTGGATCACATTCCATATATTATGAAGTATTGTGTTTTTATTGCCATTAATTTCTAAAGAATCTGTGATTTTGCTTTGAATTTCTCATGTTTTAAATGATTTATTTTAAAAAGGATATTATTTATTTTTTAATCTCTCAATTTTATTGTTTTAAAATTGAACTAGAATTGATTATACAATATATTAGTTTCAGGTGTGCAACATGGTGATTTGATATTTTTTTTTTCATTTATTTTTATTAGTTGGAGGCTAATTACTTTACAATATTGTAGTGGTTTTTGTGATTTGATATTTTTATGCATTACGGGATGACCGGCCCAAACAGTCTTGGTACCATCTGTCAGCACACAGTTACTACAATATTGTTGACTGTGTTCCCTGCGCTGTACATCACATCCTGTGACTTGTTTTATTTATTTATTTTTTTTAAATAAAATTTTATTACTATTTAATGTATTTTTTGAGTTGTCACAAATAATTACAATACACAAAATTTATATTTTAATCACTCTGAAGTGTAAAATTCACTGGCATTAAGTACATTCACAAGGTTATTCAACAATCACCACTATCCATTTCAAAAACTATTTCCTCATCTCAGTAAACTATGTACTCATTAAGCAATTCCTCCCCATTTTCCTAACACCCAGTAACCTCCATTCTACTTTCTATCTTTACAAATTTGCCTACTCTGTGTTATACAAGTAGAATCATACATTTGTCCTTTCATGGCTTGCTTATTTCACTTAGCATCATGTACTTCATGTTCATCCATGTTGTAGCATACTGCAGAATTTCTATCCTTTTTACAAATGAATAATATTCCCTTTCACACATATATTCCACATTTTGTTTATCCATCTGTTGATGGACTTGGGTGGTTCCCACATTTTGGCTATTGTGATTAAAACTGCTATGAACATTGGTGTGCTCGTATCTCCTTGAGTCCTTGCTTTCAATTCTTTGGGACATATACTTAGGAGTAAAGTGGCTGGACCATATCGTAATCCTATGTTGAACTTTGGGAGGAAGGAAGCACCAAAATATTTTTCACAGCAGCTGTATCATTTTACATTCATCAGAGTTCTCCACACCGATGTCAACACTTTTTTGTTTGTTGTTTATAATAACCGTCTGAATGGGTACATAGCAACATCCTTTTGTGGTTTTTATTTGCATTTCCCCAATGATGTTGAACACACTTTCCAGTGCTTACTGGCTTATCTTCTTTTCTAAATATTTATTTGGCTGCACTAGATCCTGCATCCCTGTGACTTGTTTTATAAATGGAAGTGTGTGCCTCTTACTCTCCTTCAACTGTTTTGACTCCCTCTCCCCCGACCCCTGTCCCCTCTCCCCTCTGGCAACCACAAAGTTGCTCTCTGAGCCTGTTGTCAGAGTAAGAGTGAAGGGTGAGGCACCCAGCTTTTGTTCTGTTCGTTCATTTTGTTTTTCTAGATGCCACATATAAATGAAATCAAATGGTATTTATCTTTCTCTGAGAAAAGGGAACCCTTGTACACTATTGGTGGGAATCTAAGTTGGTACAGCTGCTGGGGAAAACACTATGGATGGTCCTCAAAACACTACAAAATTTAAAATTTTTCGATGGATAATGTTTTTTCTTGAATTCTTTTATTTTAAATACTTGTTTTCTGGTGTTTTAGTTACCCGTCTTCATTGTGATAAGGTGTTTGTCCAGGACATAAATCAATGCTCCTTTTTGTTCAAAATGAATATTCTGTTTAAACAAAATAAAGAAAAGGAAGAAAGAGGAAAAAATCAGCTGATTTAAATCATGTGTTGAGTGACTTGGAGTGATTTACCTTCTAGAATTATCACATTTGGAATTAAAGCATAGTACTGGTATGGGCACTGCCCTTTGAGTAACACTGCCTTAAAATATTGAGAGTTTCATTGGGGCTGGTTAGTTAATGTGTTTCAGAGATATTTGAGAAAAATGTGTATTCTGTGTGGTACAGAATATTATAAATCTAATAACAGGTTTATTTATCTTATTAAATCATCTGAATTCTTTTTTGTCTATTTGATCTGTAATTTTATGCAGAAGTCATTTTAAAGTCTTCCCTATCATTGTGGATTTCTCCTCATATTCCTAATATATTTTAGTATATTGTTGTATAAAGGTTTGTAACTGTTAAATCTTGGTTTATAATCACTATAAAATACATCACTTTTATTGTGTTAAATGAATTTTTCATTAAATTTGATTTTATCTTGTTTCTATATTGCCAGTCTTGCTTTTCTTTTGGTAGAGTTTATCCAGTATATCTCTATCTGTTCTTTTATTTCCAAATCCTTATGTGTTTTTAAAGCTGTCTTTTATAAGTAGTGTATATCTGGAGTAACATTTTTTTTTTTTGTTACCCAATTTCAGAGACTTAATCTTTTTCTGTGGGTAAAAAAGTGAAACTGTTAGTTTCTCAGTCATGTCTGACTCTTTGCAACCCCATGGAGTGTAGCCTGCCAGTCTCCTCTGTCCGTGGGGATTCTCCAGGCAAAAATACTGGGGAGGGTAGCCATTCCCTTCTCCAGAGGATCTTCCCAACCCAAGGATTGAACCCAGGTCTTCTGCATTGCAGGTGGATTCTTTATTGTCTGAGCCACCAGAGAAGCCAGAATCTCTTTCTAGGGGAATTTAACCTGTTTGCATTTGCTGTAATTATTGATAAATTTGTATTTAGTCTTACCACACTATTTTATGTTTGCTGTTGAAAGTGCAATCTTGTAACTGTTGTATAGTCCTTTTGTTGGCTTTACCAATATTTTTTAGTTTTGCTCCGCTTTTTTCTCCTGTGTCATTTCCTCTTAGTACAGTGATTCTGAAATTCTAGTATGCATAGTTAAAATCACCCAGAGTACTTCATAAATGCAGATGTCTGGACTCTTCAGAGCTTATGAGTTTGTACATGCAAGGGCATGCTGCCTAGGAATCTGCATTTTAAACTTATTTCACAAGTGGTTCTGTAGCAGATGATTTTAAGGTTAAACATTAAAAATTAATGCACTAGTCTGAAAGTCAAACTTTGTTTTTATTCTGAAAGGTATTATTTTTAACAAATAAGCTAAATCTGCATTTTTATACATGTCATGATATTATCTCTTTGTGTAATCTTCATCTAAGCAAAACTTTTAAAGCATCTTTTTACTTCCTCTCTGCATGCTTTTAAATTAATTTAAGCTTTGCATTATTTTATGTTAAATTTTACTTTCTAATGAAACCCTTTTTTATTTGAATAGTTCACTGCAATATTCTCAACAGTTATATAAACCTATCTTATGGGTTTCATAGGTTTTCACTACTTTTACTTTTTAAAAACTTTTGAAAATGATGAAATATAGCATACATTCAGGAAAAATAGCCAACCCATGAGATAAAGTAAAAGTTAACGAGTAGACTATTTCTAGCAACCCAAAATCTGCCTAATGTGTCATTTGACAATCACAACTTTGTCCCTTACCAGTAGAAGAAAACACTTTCCTGATTTGTATCATAATAATTTCTTTGCTTTACTTTATAGTTTTGCTATCTGTTTACTATCTACTGTTTGCATCACAAATAATAGTTAATTCAGTTTTGCTGGTTTTTTTTTTTTTTTGAGTTTTACATGTGGAACTATATAGTATGTTATTCTGTGCCTGGTTTATTTTTTTCAGCATCATAACTTTAATATTCATCTGTTTTCTGGTATATAGCTGTAATTCATACATGCAGTCCATAATTTATTACCAATTATACTGTTGATGTATTTTGAATCATTCCTGGTTTTGGGACACTCTAAACATTGCTGCTCTGATCACACTGGTATACACATATGTTCTGACATCGGGTCTCTGAAACCAACTGGATATTCTACAATTGAATTCAATTTTGACCCTTAGTATCCAGAGCTGTTGCAGACGTCCCAAATTAAAGGTATAGTCCTTCAAAATAGTCTTCACTTCAGATGCCAGCTGCAGATCTCAGGGATCTTCCACACTTTTGCCTGGCCAGCTAGGCATTTCAAAATGTTTGGTTTCTGTCCTAACTGGAGTGCACCTCAGTAGAAAATTGTGATGCTGACCACATGGAATTTACTTCAGGTCTCACAGGTGTTCAGTTCTTCAGAAGACTAGCCTCATTTTTGATACCAGCTACAGTCTTGGAGGCAGTGTGCATTTCTGACTGACTGGAGGGCTGTACATTTGGGAGTCCCCATGACATTCTCAGATTGATAATTTGCTAGGATGACTCACAGAACTTATTGAAAACACAATACTTATGATGACAGTTTTATTATAAAGAGTACAGATCAGAAAAAGTCAGAGATGCATAGGGCAAAGTATTTTGGGTGTGTGCGTGTTGGGGGTGCCAGCGGGGCATGAAGAACTTCCAAGCCTCCTCATTATGAAATCTGGGTTCATCACCCTCCTAGCATACTGGTGTGTCCACTAACCAGAAAGTTCTATTGCAATTCAACATCCAGGATTTCTATTGGGGTTTTGTTATACAGATATAATTGATTTAACCACTGAACTAAATTTCCAGCCTCCCTCTTCTACCTAGAGGTCAAGAGGCTTAAAGTCATAACTTTCTAATGATGTGCTTGTTTTTTCTGATGACCAACATGGGTCTTGAAGTTAGCTGGGGTCCCACCATGAGTCATCTCATTGGCGTAACAAAGATACTCTTATCACACAGGGAATCTAAGGATTTTTGAACCTCTGTGCCTAAAACCAGGGACAAAGACAATATATTCTTTATTATGCCACCACAGGTAAAGCATTTTTTTGGTGGCATTTACCTAAGAGTGGAATTTTAAGTTATAATAAATTCATTCTTCAGATTTGCTGCTGCTGCTGCTGCTAAGTCACTTCAGTCGTGTCCGACTCTGTGCGACCCCATAGACGGCAGCCCACCAGGCTCCCCTTTCCCTGGGATTCTCCAGGCAAGAACAGATTTGCTAGAAAATGGCAAATAGTTTTACAAGGTGATGATACTAATTTATGATCTCAGTAGTAAAAGGTTTCTGAGAGCTCAAATTGTTGCACATCTTTGCTGAAACATGGCATTATCTTAGTTTTTAGCTTTTGTCAATTTGGTAGATAGATTAAGGTACATCATGTTTACTTTATTGCTTATAACATCTTTCATTCTTGAGAGTTTTTACTGAGTTGAATTTTAGATTGGCAGTTGTCTTACAAAAATCACTTCTCAATTCTGTTGCTTTATTCAAGGTTTTCTTTAAAACTGTTTAGAGGGTACTTTTGTTGGTGAGGGTATCTGGCTCTTATAACTTTTTTCTTTGTCATTTGTTTTCTGCAATTACATAGTGGGTATATTTAGATATAAATTTCTTATTCTACTAGAGAGCTTTGCTCTTCTTAAATGTCTAGATTGGTGTCTTTCTTTGTTTCTAGAAAAGTCTTAGCCATTATCCTTTTGAATATTGTGTGTACTCTGTTGCCTCTATTTTTCTTCTGGGTATCTGATTAAATGTAGGTTACACTGCCTCACTCTATTTTTCTGTCTTTTTGATGATTTCTACTGTAAAAAGATAATAAACAGAGACCTCAAGTAAGTAGAGTTGGGAGACCAGAAGGGGGAGTTTTCATGCCCTGTGGTGATAGCAGAGGCCAACAGGAAGTCTCCTTTCCTGGCAACAACTCTGCTGATGAAAAGACATGGATTTTTTGTTTCCTATAGCCTTCCCAACTTCCTTTTCTCTATAAAATCATTCTCTTTCCCTTGCTGTGTGGGGACCTGTATGTGGCTTGCTGTTTTGAAGACCGTTAATTGCAATTCTCTGCTAATCCCAAGTTGACCCATCTTTGCTGGAGAAATAACTGCTAGCTTATTTGTTTTAGTTCAGTACTACCTTTTAAACTGCTCTGTGCTGCACTGTGGTAATTTATGATTTATCTTATAGAGTTATCTATTTCTTTCTTTTATGGAGTTGTCTGTCTCTTAAATATATCCATTGTAGTGTTAGTTTCAGTTATTTTTCAGTTCTATAATTTCTATTCGGTTCTTCTCCAGATATGTCATGTTATTTTCTCCTGTTCTCAGAGCAGATATTTTCAAGCTTGTTTTTCAACTTCTTTTAACCTAGCAAGCACAGTCATTTTATCGTGTGTCTGATAATGTTAATATATGAAGCTTTGGGGATAACTTGCTGATGTTTGCTTTTCTGGTTCTTGTTCATAGAGTCTGTTTCCTCATGTGCCTGATTTATGTTATTCTCACTGTAAATAAAAAATTATTAATATGCATGATTTGATACATAGAATGATTATCTCTTCCTCCAAAGAGGATTTGCATTTGTTTTCTAGGTGTCTGGGGGGACTGCTGGTCTAGGATCATTTTGTCCAAGTTCAAGGATTGAGATTCCTTGAGTGTGCAGTGCTGTAAACCCATATAGCAAGACTGCACAAGAGTTTATTTACTTCTGGTTCACCCTTATTCCAAGGATATGGCCCATTAGGGTCTCAGTTAATTGTAGGGAGAGGTTTCTATTAGGTTTCTCATCTGGTGCAGGTCTTTGGTGTTAATTCTGTTCTCCTTGCCCTCTGAGGCCACTAAAAGAAAAATTCATATTGGCTAGAATTGGCAAATACCCTTAGGGCAAAATCAGATTCCTTTGTTTACTTATCGCCTCAGTTTTCTATTTTGCCTTCAATTTGGCTTTATATTGATTTTCTTGCTTATTCTTTTTTTCTGTAGGTAAAAAGTTTTTTTTTTTTTTTCTTTCTGATTTTAAAGACATTATCTAGTGTTTTAGTTGTTTCCTGAGTAATTTTGCCTGCTGTTACTAAACTGGAAGCATGTTAAGATTTCTTGATTTTTTTTTGCTAAAATATCTAGAATAATTTTTTTCTTTAAAGAAATGGTACATGAGCAGTAAATGTTCTCCATCTTTGCATGTTCCAGAAAGTCTTTGCTTTGCCCTTCCATCTGGTTGATAATTTGGATGTTGTAGTATAATTTTGAAATACTTCTCTTCACCCTGTAGGCTTGACAGAATTTTCCAGCCTGAATTCCCTCTGAAATACCTTTCCCCAAGGTGCTCTGTCCAAATGGAAGGTCTTACTATGGCTGAGGGGTAGGATACCTTGTAGTACATGAGGGCAGGGAAAGTAAAACCACTGAGGACCCACACTGATGACCGAGTGAGGAAATCTTCACACTGGTGGTGGAAAATAGTCATCTGTTCTACTCCTGGGTTTGGCTGGATGTCATGTTAAAAAAAAAAAAAAATCTTGTCTATTGTGGAAGTCTGGAGTTATGCCAGGCCACCAGCTTTTCTCTTTGTGCAAAGACCTGAGATAGGAGCTTTCTGTGTGTAGAGCCTTCGTTTGTTTGAAGGACAGGTCACAGGTGAATGTCTAAGCATTTACTAGCTATGCACTATTAGGGGAGGGGAAGTTTCATTACTGTTGAGCTATTCTTTAGGAAGTATTTTGGTTAATTAGTCTGGATGCCTTTGGTTTACTTTTCTTGCCTGACTGTACTCTCTAGGACCTGAGATCCTTGCCTAGTTCCTGACCTTAAAGTAGTAAGAGCTCCAAGAGATTGGTTTGGGCTTTAACACCTATTTAGGTAAAGGAAAATATGCTTTGGGAGATGAAGAGGTAGGATGGAGGGTTCTGTATAAATTTAGGACCCTTGGTGGACTGCGTGTTCAGGGAAGGGAGAATTAGGAAAAACCCTATTTGTTACCAAAATAAGGGCTTCCCTGGTGGCTCAGATGGTAAAGAATCTGCCTGCAATGAGGAGACCTGGGTTCAATCCCTGGGTTGGGAAGATCCCTGGAGATACAAACAGCTACCCACTCCAAGTATTCTTGCCTGGAGAATTCCATGGGAAGAGGAGACTGTCAGGCTACAGTCCATAAGGTCACAAAGAGTTGGACATGACTAAACGGCTTTCACTTTTTGCCAAAATAAAGAAGTGACAGGAAAATGGATATAAACCTAAGTGTTAGGTGAAAAAAAGTACCCCCTAAAAATTGTGACCCCAGGTATTTCTTTCTAAGGGGTTCTCACTCACAGTAGTAGATATAATGGTCATCTGAATTAAATTCACCCATTCCCATCCATTTTAAGTCACTGATTTCTAAGATGTCAATGTTCAATCTTGCCATCTGCTGCTTGACCACATCCAATTTACCTTGATTCATGGACCTAATATTCCAGATTCCTATTCAATATTGTTCTTTATAGTATCAGGCTTTACTTTCACCACCAGACATATCCACAACTGGGCGTCATTCCCACTTTGGCCTAGCTGCTTCATTCTTTCTGGAGTTATTGGTAATTGCCCTTTGCTCTTCCCCAGTAGTGTATTGGGCACCTTCCGACTTGGGAGGCTCATCTTCTGGCATCATATCTTTTTGCCTTTCCATGTTGTTCATGGGATTCTCTAGGCAAGAATACTGGAGTCGTTTGCTATTTCCACTTGCAGAGGACCACGTTTTGTCAGAACTCTTCATTATGACCCGTCCATCTTGGGTGGCCCTGCACAACATGACTCATGACTTCATTAAGTTACATAAGCCCCTTCACCACAAGTCTGTGATACATGAAGGGGTGAATTTACATAGCCCACATGATCTAATGACTCCCAAGCCAAGACATTAACAAAAAAATGCTTTCTTGTGGTACTTTGTCTGGAACTTAAAAAAAAAAGTTTAATTCTTTGGATGCTGAACCAGTGTGTTTGTAATCATTAAAAACACCTTCTGCTTGAAGTTAGTAGCATACTGTTGACCTTTTCTTTCTCTCCTTGGAAATGATGTAAAAAACAATGAGGGGAGTGAGAATCAAAATCTAAATATAATTTTATATATTTGGAAAAATTAGGCAACAGCTAAAAATGTCAAATCACAAAGTAAATAGAATGGCTTCTAAAAGCAGAGAAAATTAAGCAGGGTTATACACAAAGCAAAGGAGAGTTTTCCAGCAAAGAGTACTTCATAAAGATGAGAGCACATAGGGAGGTAAAAAGTAAAATTTTCACTTTCAGTAATGGTAGGTATAGCATATGGACTGGTAGGAGAAGTTTTCACGGACCCAGTTTGTTCCAGAACCTGAGAAAGTGGGATTAAGTGAGAAATCATGTAGCAAGCTGTGCGTGGAAACATTACATCTCAGTGGCATATAGTTAGGAAGAGGATAGATTTTTCACTGAAGAATTTTACAGCTATCTAAATTGGTTGGGAAAATCAGTTGATAAACAGTATAACCAAAGCCAAAGATCATAAAAAAGACTTCAGGTAGCATGGAACATAGTCCAGGTTCAGGAAAAAAGCCTCAGTCAAAGATACATAAGTAGGGAATTCCCTGATGGTCCGGTGGTTAAGAATTTGCCTGCCAATGCAGGGGACATGAGTTCAATCCTTGGCCCGGGGGGTACCATATGCCATGGGGCACCTAGAGCCTATGCTCCTCAACAAGAGAAGTTGCCACAATGAGAAGCTTGCACACTGTGATGAAGAGTAACCCCCACTTGCCACAATTGGAAAAAGCCTATGTTAGTACCAAAGGCCCAGTGTAGCCAAAATTGAATGAAGAAATAAATAATTTTTGTAAAATATAGGTTGGTAGAAAAGAAATCATTGCAGGGTCTCTACTATAATACAACAAGAAAATGGGAACATTGAAGGAATTGGAAACAATTGGAATATGAAGAACAGATCTCAGCAAAACATCTTTATAGAGGAAATGAAAATAATTCCCAAGTTAAAACATGTAATGAAGTTGTTTCCACAACACAAACACTGAAACAGATACAACAGTTCAGGAAAAGATAAAACCTAAGCAATGAGGAGCAAGACTGAAGTAGAAGAAAACATGTATTACGTCAATGAAAGCAAAATTTAAAGGTCAGCAAGGAGAATAGACAGGGCTGAGGACCCTGATGAGGACTAAGAAGGGAATACCAAGTACAGAAACCAGGAAAAAAAAAAAAAAACAAAACGAAATGGAAATGGAAATACAGTCAAACGTTACTTAGGGAAAGAGAAAATGATACATATTGAATTAGGTAAAGGAGATCCAAAGTATACATAATTGGAATCCAAGAAGAAGAAATTTGAAATAAAGATATTTTGGAAGACATGCAAAAATGTCAAATCATTTATGACAGAAAGAAAAGTCAGAGCAACATCAGATTTCTCTAGAACTGTGTGTGCCTGAAAAATTCTTTAAGAAAACCTGAGCAAAAAAATTGCCTCCATACAAATCATTTCTTTTTGTCTTTTGCTTTTGTATTTTTAATGTGCAAAAATTAAAATAATATTTTCATTAGCCCTTCAAAAATCTACAGGTGGGTAAACATAGCCAACTAAGAAATGACAATATGTACAGCAAAGAGAATGGAAAGAATAATATAATTGTACACTTAGAATTTAACAATTGTGACAATTAAGGAGCCCCAAAAGATTGTAAATGTTCTATATTTTGCCAGTATAAGTGATATCATTACATATCTAATACATCTATTTTACAATAGAAAGAAAAGAGTAGAAAGTAGGAGGTAGAACGGATATGCTGATTTCCTCATCTTTTGTAGATGGAAATCAAAAGATGCAATATAAAACAGAAATGTCAAGTATTATATGTATAAGTATACTTGAATACAAACATAATGCAATAAACTAAAATTGAATAGTGGAGGAGAAGGATCTAAAAGGGATGAAGAGGAAATATACTTCATGATAACTATTATATGCTAAGAAGATAGTTTTAAGGGTATTGTATAAAGAATGTTTATAAAGAGAACCACAAGAGCAAAAAACACCAAAATGTTACATTATCACAAAAAAATACATCCACATAGGAATGAAAAGATAAACTATATATTAGGTTAAACGCCCCCCCCCCAATTTTAGTGTATAATAGTGCTTGTTTTGTTAACACACATTTTCAAATAGAATATGATTGCAGAATAAAAACACAAATTATGTCAATAAATATAAGTAGATCAAACTTATTCAAAAGAACAGGATTAGATTGACTCACAAGACTCAGTTCTAAAAGGGATTCAGAAAGTTTGAAAATGAAAATGAGGACAGTTACATTAGGCAAATTCAAACAAAAAGAATATCAGAAATGGTTGAATCCAAAGAAAAAAGCATTAAACAAGCAAAAAAAATGCCCTTTGTAATGATCAAGGGTGCAATTTGTAATGAAGAGAAATATTTATAAATGTGCTTTCAATAATATAGCATGAACATTTATAAATGAAATTGTAGAAGTTCAAATTGATATACCTAACTTTATAGCCTGAAAACAGAGTGCATTTTTCATTCAAGTTCCCATGGCATAGTCACTTAATTTGGCTGTACATTAATTCATAAATAAAATAATAAATTTCAAGAAAATATAAAAGGAATGGAAAAATTTTCTAATCATAAGTCCATAAGAGAACATATTTGATCAGGAACAAATTAAGGAAGTAAGAATCACCATCTTTCCCATTTTGTGGGGAAAAACAGCCTATCTCATAAAACAATATTCAACTACTCTACAACTCAAGAGAAAAAAATCCTAAATCCCCAAATGCAAAATATTTAGAAATTCAATAGCAACATTAGAACTCCATTGTAATAGCTTGTGAAATACTTCTAAGGCAGTGCTTAGGAAAATATTAATCATCTCAAAATTTATCTTGTAAACAAAGAATGAAAGAATATTACAAAAATCTCAAGAAGTCTTAAAAAATAACCCAATAAAATGATCCTATGGAAAGCAGAACAAAGGACTTAAGGATAAACGCAGAAATGAATGATTTAGAAAACAGAAAAATGATGAAACTACTGTGTTCTTGCCTGGGAAAAGCCCATGGACAGAGGAGCCTGACAGGCTACAGTTCATGGGATTGAAGAGTCAGACATGACTAAGTGACTTTCACTTTCTTTTTCAGTAAGTAAATGAAGCTTGTTGTGTCCGATTCTTTGTAACCCCATGGACAGTAACCAACCGGGCTCCTCTGTCCATGCAGATTCTCTAGTTAAGAACACTGGAGTTGGTTGTCATGCCCTCCTCCAGGGAATCTTCCCAACCCAGGGATCAAACCCTGGTCTCCCACATTGCAGGCAGATTCTTTACAGTCTGAGCCACCAAGGAAGCCCTGTGAAACATTAGCTATTGGTTTTTCTGTGTTATTGATCTATAGAAATTCAGGGTTCCACTAGAGAAACAGAATCAGTAATAAAAAATTATTGAAAAAGAGAAGTTAATAGCTAATCCATATCAGTCAGGGCTCCACTAGAAAAGCATAATGGTTTACTCGATTGTGAGTCCAACCCAGGAAAGTCTGAAATCCATGGGGCAGGCCATCAGGAAGGACAGGCTGGAACTCTGGTACAAGCTGAAATTGCAGTCTGTGACAGAGTTTCTTGTGGGAAGCTTCAGTTCTGCTCTTAAATCTTTTAATTGATTGAATCATGCCCATTCAGATTGCTAGCAAAATCTTCCTTAAACTACATTGATTATAAACTTTAATCACATCTGCAGCATATCTTCACAGCAACATCTAGATAAAAGTATTTGATTAAATAAGTGGCAATTGTAGTTGACTATCACCTAATCCAATAAAAAAAACAGGCAGGTAGCACAGATTCCTCATATAATAAAAGATAACTGAGGAAATACCTACAGATTAAAAGAAAAGAAAAACCATAACAGGCTAGCTTTTTAAGTCTATGCAAATAAATTTGAAAACATTGAAGAACTGGATAGTTTTCTAGGAATATGTAAATCATCACAAGTAATTTCAGGAAAATAGAAAAATAAGAATATTAATTTCCACCAAAAACACAGAAACTTTTCTAAGAGGTCTTCCTGGAAGGCACTGTATCATTAAATAATACATAATTTGATTACCTTTTAAGCTGTTCTATAGCCTTGCTGTCCACTAGAACTTTCCATGGTGGTAGAAATGTTCTAACTCTACTACCAGTATAAGGAGGCACATGTGACTATTGAACACTTGATTGCAGCCAGTTTTATGGAGCACTGGATTTTAATTTTATTTAATTCTAATTAATTTAAAATTAAGTTGCCACATATTGCTGTTGGCTACTGTATTGGACAGTGCAGATATAGAAGATGTAAAAGAAAAGCATTCAAATTCTTTCATGAAGTAAGCATAGAATTGATAAGAAAAAAATTTGAATATAAAACCCATGGATTAATCTCATTTATAAAAATGATGCAAATACCCTGGGAAATAGAAGCTAGTAGCACTTTAAAATCATAATATAGAAAGACCATATGGGGTTTATTTCAGGATTACAGATGGTTCAGAAAGAGGATGCTTAATATAATTTGTCATATTAAGGGATCAATAGCAAAAACATGTCTAGATGATGTCCACCATCATGAAAAACTTTGTACGTCATTATAGAGATACTAACCTGTATAACTAGGGAGAAAGAGAGAGGGAATTTGGATTGTCCTTTTGAAAAAACCAAAAAATCAAGTGAAACTTTATTCAGATAAGAGAATTTAGAAAGATGAGCGGATATAAAATCCATGTAAAGAGAATAATAGCCTTTATATCTGCAAATTTCCCAGGTGGCTCAGATGGTAAAGTGTCACCTATGATGCGGGAGACCTGGGTTTGATCCCTGGGTCAGGAAGATCCTCTGGAGAAGGAAATGGCAATCCACTCGAGTACTCTTGCCTGGAAAATCCCATGAATGGAGGAGTGTGGTATGCTACAGTCCATGGTGTCGCAGAGAGTCGGACACGACTGAGCGACTTCACTTTCTTTTTATCTGCAAACTATCAGTGGCTACAGGATATGATGAATAATCTAATTATCATAACAGCAACAAGTTTCTAAGAGTAATCTAAAGAAATGCACAAGATTTAGTTGAGGGAAACATTATAATCCCCTGGGGGACATAGGAGACTTGATAAGTGGAAGAGGATGCCATGTTATTGGATAGGGTTATAGAAATTAAATCAGGAATTTAGTGTCATTTTACTAAGTCACCAGGAGGACTTCTTTGGTTTGTTTTTGTTCTTTTTTTTTGCAATAAGGCAAGTTGATTCCAAAATTCACATAGAAAAATTAAAAAGAATAGCCAGAAAAATTTTTACCATTAAACATAAAGTTACACAAAATAGTCTTATACTAGCACATACGTTCGTGGTGTTGTTCAGTTGCTAAGTCATGTCTGACCCTTTGCGACCCCATGGACTGCAGCATGGGAGGTTTCCCTGTCCTTCACCATCTCATGAAGGTTGCTCAAACTCATGTCCACTGAGTCTGATGCCATCCAACTATCTCATCCTCTGTCGCCCCCTTCTCCTCCTGCCCTCAATCTTTCCCAGCATCAGGGTCTTTTCCAGTGAGTCAGCTCTTCACATCAGGTGACCAAAGTATTGGAGTTCCAGCTTCAGCATCAGTCCTTCCAATGAATATTCAGGGTTGATTTCCTTTAGGGTTGACTGGCTTGATCTCCTTGCAGTCTAAGGGACTCTCAAGAGTTTTCTCTAGCACCACAGTTCAAAAGCATCAATCCTTAGGCTTTCAGCCTTCTTTGTGGTCCAACTCTCACATCTGTACATGACTACTGGAAAAGCCATAGCTTTGACTATATGGACCTTTGTAGGCAAAGTGATGCCTCTACTTTTTAATACACTCTTTAGTTTCATCATAGCTATTTTTCCAAGGAGCAAGCATCTTTTAATTTCATGGTTGCAGTAAACATCCACATCGATTTTGGAGCCCAAAAAAATGAAATCTGCCACTCTTTCCACTTTTCCCCCTTCTATTTGCCATGAAGTGATGGGACTGAATGTCGAGATCCTCATTTATTTGAATGTTGAGTTTTAAGCCAGGTTTTTCACTCTCCTTTTTCACCTTCATCAAGAGGATCTTCAGTTCCTCTTGACTTTCTGCCATTAAAGTGGTATCATCTGCTTATCTGAGGTTGTTGATGTTTCTCCTGGCAATCTTGATTCCAGTTTGTTAGTCATCCAGCCCAGCATTTCATATGATGTTCTCTGCATATAAGTTAAATAAGCAGCGTGACAATATACATCCTTTCCCAATTTTGAGCCAGTCAGTTGTTCCATGTTCGGTTCTAACTATTGCTTGACCTGCATACAGGTTTCTCGGGAGGCAGGTAAGGTGGTCTTGTATTCCTGTCTCTTTAAGAATTTTCCATTGTTTGTTGTGATCTACACAGTCAAAGGCTTTAGTGTAGTCAATGAAGCAGAAGTAGATGTTTCTCTGGAACTCTCTTGCTTTTTCTATGATCCAATGGATGTTGGCAATTTTATTTCTGGTTCTTCTCCTTTTTTAAATCCAGTTTGTACATCTGGAATTTCTCAGTTCATGTACTGCTGAAGCCTAGCTTGAAGGATTCTGAGCATAATCTTGCTAGCATCTGAAATGAAAAAGCATTTGAAAAAGCAGTCATTAGAACATTCTTTGGTATTGCCCTTCTTTGAGGTTGGAAGGAAAACTGACCTTTTCCAGTCCTGTGGCCACTGCTCAGTTTTCCAAATTTGCTGGCATAATGAGTGTAGCACTTTCACAGCATCATCTTTTAGGATTTGAAGTAGCTCAGCTGGAATTTCGTCATCTCCACCAGCTTTTTTTCTTAGTAATGCTTCCCAAAGCTCACTTGACTTCATACTCCATAATGTCTGGGTCTAGGTGAGTGACCACACCATCATGGTTATCTGGTACATTAAGAACTTTTTTTGTACAGTTCTGTGCATTCTTGCCACCTATTCTTAATCACTTCTGCTTCTGTTAGGTTCTTGCCATTTTTGTCCTTTATTGTGCCTATCTTTGCATGAAATGTTCCCATGGTATCTCCAATTTTCTTAAAGAGATCTCTAGTCTTTCCTATTCTATTGTTTCCCTCTATTTCTTTGCATTGTTCACTTAATAAGACTTTCTTATCTCTCCTTTCTATTCTCTAGAACTCTGAATCCAGTTGAGTATATCTTCCCCTTTCTCCTTTGCTTTTCGCTTCTCTTCTTTTCTCAGCTATTTGTAAGCCCTCCTCATAAAACAGCTTTTCCTTCTTGTATTTCTTTTTCTTGGGAATGGCTTTTGTTACCACCTCCTGTATAATCTATGAACCTCTGCCTATAGTTCTTCAGACACTCTGCCAGATCCAGTCCCTTGAATCTATTCGTTACTTCCACTATATAATCATAAAGGATTTGAGTAGACCAATGTATCAGAATAGAAAGCCCAATTATGGACCTGAATACATGTGGGAATTTAGGTACTGATAAAGGAATTTGTTCAAAGCAGTAGTGTGAAGGAAGAATATTCAGTATATGGTATTGAAATATGTTGATAAAATACTGTGCAATGCTTGCCAAATATTTCTAGACCAAAATGGATGGAAGTGGATTAAAAATTTAAGTGCCAAAAAACAAAACAAAACAGTAATGACTAGAAAAACCAAGAAATCTTAAAAAAAATTCTGGTTAGGATAAGGCCTGTCTAAGCATGCCATAAAATATAGCAGTCATGAAAATATTTATAAATTCAACTATATTAAAATACATCATGATAAAAGCAGAGTCAAAAGATAAATTATCTAGGAAAAATGTTTACAAGTTATATTCCAAAAGAATGAGTCCTGTATCATATAAGTGACTTTTAGATTGTTGGAGAATAGACCAAGAGCTCATAGAAAAAGAAGTAAAAGATGAATTAAATAGTTCAGAGGAAAGGACATACATGCAGCTTATAAACTCATAAAAAGATATGTAACTCATTTATATTTAGAAAAATACACAATAAGCTTCACTGAGATGGTAATTTTCATCAATCAGATTGAAAAAGATCATAAAGTTTGAAAATACAGTGTGTTGGGAAATGTGTGGGAAAGAGACACTTATTTATTGTTGTTTGCGAGCATATTGCTATACTATTCCTTATGGCCTTTGAGTTTGTGTTTAGCCAGATTTTGTGACTGCAATTTCAGGGAAATGTTTGGAGAGGAATCCAGATTTCAGGATATAATGAAGATAGAATTCTGTGACTATTTCACAGCCTGGTAATACTTTTGCACTAGTACAGTACTGTGATAGTAACATTGTGTAGTGGGGTGTGATAATCTACATCCTACAATGGTGGTCTACAATTGCCTACTATAATTTGTACCCTTGGCTTTTAATTTCCTTAGTTTCCATGAAGCCCTATTTAATTCATTCACTCATTCGTTCGTGTGATAAATATTGAATATTTACTCTGTCCTAAGTACTAGGAACTCTAACTCTGCACCTGCACTCTTTTAAACTACTTTAAAAGAGTACATGAAGACCTGGTTGCACTAGGTCTTCATGGATGCACTCAGACTTTCTCTAGTTGCAGCGAGCAAGGCTACTCATGCTGTGATGCATGGGCCTCTCATTGTGGTGGTTTCTCTTATTGTGGAACATGGGCTTTAGTGTATGGGCTTCGGTAGTTGTGGCTTGCAGGCTCTAGCGCATGGGCTCAGCAGTTGTGGTACATAGGTTTAGTTGCTCTGTGGCATGTGGAGTCTTCCCATACCAGGGACTGAATCTATATCCCTTGCATTGGCAGTCGGATTCTTATCCACTGTACTACCAAGGAAGTCCTGCACTGGTGCTCTTAATTCTTGCCTCAGACATAGCTAGTTTTGACCTGCGAATTGTAGACACAGTGGTTTGATTTTACACTCTTTAATGCTGATTTTGCTATTTTATATGAGGGTTTATGAACCAGGGCACTGGCTTAGCATCTTTCTGCCTGTTCAGGCCCTATGCAAGCTACTTGCTTGGCTTATTGTCCATTGTCTCCAGTGAAGTGAAACAGTCCAGTGGTACTATGCCTAAGACATCTGCTGTCCCAACTGCAGGGTGTTAATTCAAAAAACACATATGGATGGATTGCTTCCTAAGGCACAGGGCTAGAGATACAGCACTTAACAAGGAAGGACTTTTCTGTTTTGATGGATGGGGCAGTGTAGATATTCAGCTGGAGAAGTATTGTCCAGGGAGCGTGGCGCCTGCTTGTTGGCAAGAACCTTTCATTTAGGGTTTACACGGACAGGCCAATTAGCAATGTGGCTCAAGTGTGTCATCAAGTAAGGAATGTGTTTGGTGAAGTAAAGCAGGTGTGCCAGCTAGACTGTAAAATCTTCCTACATAAGGAAAGGAGGAAGTGTAAATTGGAAGGCAAACCTGGACTCTGTCTGAGAAGAGGCCGTAAGGAAATGAGCATAGATAAGGCTGAGTAAGGATGATTGCCCAATTGAGAGAGAAGAACTCTGTAATACTGAAATTCTCCTCAGAGTTCTGCACTCACTGCTGACAACCTTGAAGATGAAATTGGGCAAGAGTTGTAATCTAAGGGATTCTGAAAATAGTAGGTAAAGATGAGAGGCAAAACTTAATGCAAAGCAGGAGCTGTATCTAAAGAGAGTGTAGAATCCTTCTCTTTGAGAAAAAGTAAAAGAATCCTTCTCTTTGTAGAAAAGTAAAAAAAAAAAAAAAAAAGGGAGCAGGACTTGTTTTAATATTTATAACTAACTGTTTTAATTATGCATAAGGTGGTAAGTGTTAATTGATGTGAAATGGAGAAAAGGAAAATGTTTATTTGTGAGGATATGTGTGTCCCAAATGACTAAATATTAAAGAACTATCTAAGGCAAATTCCTTCTCTATATACAATGAGGAAGTGACAGAAGGCTCACTGGAGCTTCTGGGAGAGGTGATAAGACTGATACTTTCCTCATTCTTCCAAATGGCATGGCTGTTCTAACAATCTTTCCTCAAGGTCCATCACCCTACACATTTTCTCTACTCCAGCCTTGGCTGCAGGATGTTAATAAGGGAATCAGTCGGATTCCAGGTCAATCAATCAATCAGTCAATCAGATGATCCAGAATACTACAAATGCATATTGTTGAGCTTCCATCATTTTATTCATTATAGCTAATATCAAGAGCCTATACATGTTAATCACTATATTTATTGCTTTACATACATTATCTTTTTCTAAAGGTTTTAAAATAGAAGCATTATATGCATACAAATACATAGACATGCATAAGTCATGAGCATATTATGTGTTATCATAAAATGAGCATACCCATGTAATCACCACTTAGGTCCACAAGAAGTGGAATGTTCCCAGGACCCCAGAAGCATTCCTCATACCTTCTGCCAATGACTACTCTTACTCTTCTCTCTGAAACTTACTGCTATCCTGACTTCTAACACCATAGACTGGTTATGCCTGTTCTTGGACTTTATATAAAATGGAATCAAGCAGTTTGCATTGTTTTGTTTGCCTCAGCATTATGTTTGTGAGATTCATTCACATTGTCCCATATAGTAATAATTTATTCAATCTTGCTGCATTCTAATATGTAACTATAATGCAATTTATTCCTTGCACTTAATGGAAATGTGGAAAATTTCCACTATTTGACTATTATGAATATTGCATTCATGAGCATTAGTGCACACATCTTTTGGTGAAAATATGTATATATTTGGGGTATATGGGGCTTTCCTGGTGGCTCAGATGGTAAAGAGTCTGCTTGCAATGCAGGAGACCTGGGTTCAATCCCTGAGTCAGGAAGATCCCCTGGAGAAGGGCATGGCTCTAGTATTCTTGCCTGAATAATTCCATGGACAGAGGAACCTGGTGGGCTACAGTCCATGGGGTCGAAAAAGTCAGACACGACAGAGCGACTAACACTTGGGGTATATACCTAGGAATATAATTGCTGGGTCATAGGATAAATATATATTTTGTGTTTATAGAAACTACCACATAATTTTCCTAAGTGAGTGAGTGAGTAAAGTTGCTCAGTCATGTCCGACTCTTTGTGACCTCATGGACTGTAGCCTACCAGGCCCCTCCGTCCATGGGATTTTCCAGGCAAGAGTACTGGAGTGGGTTGCCATTTCCTTCTCCAGGGGATCTTCCCAACCCAGGGATCGAACCCAAGTCTCCCTCATTGCAGGCAGACGCTTTACTGTCTAAGCCAGTGGTTATGTAAAATTTTATGTAAATTTTATTAGCAGTGCGTGAGCATTTCAGATGCCCCACCTCATCAACTTTTGCCATTGTCTGTTTTAAAAATTTTAACTATCCTGGCAAGTGTCTAGTGATATATCATTGTGTACTATAGATTGAATGCCTTTATTCCCCCCAAAATTCATGTGTTAAAATCTTAATCTATAAGATGATGATAGGGAGATGGGACATTTTGGAGGTGCTTAGGTCATGAGGACAGAGCCCTCATGAATGGGATTAGTACTCTTATAAAAAGACTCCAGAAATCTCCCTGGCCTCTTCCAGCTAGGAGGACACAATGAGAAGTCTGTGACCTGGAAGAGTGCCCTCGCCTGTCCATGCTGGCATTCTGATCTGGGAACTGCTGCCCCTGTGAGAAGTACATTTCTATTATTTAAAAGCAACTCAGTCTGTGGTGTTTTGTTATAGCGGAATGAATAGGCTAAGACATTGTGGTTTAAAATCTGATTTCCCTGATTACTAATAGAGCAAAACATTTTAAAACTGAAGTATGGTTGATTTACAGTGTTGTATTAATTTCTGCTATGTAGCAAAATGATACAGATACACACACCCACACATTCTTTTTTGTGTTCTTTTTCCATTATGGTTTACCACGGGGTATTGAACATAGCTCCCTGTGCTAGGACCTTGTTGTAAGACAAGGACCTTGTCCTACAATAAGACCTTGTTTTATACATTCTATATGTAATAGCTTGCATCTGCTTATCCCAAACTCCCATCCTTCCCCCACCCCACCCTCCTTCTTCCTTGGCAACTATAAGTCTGTTCTCTGAGTCTGAAGAGCGAAACATTTTCACATGTTTATTTGCAATTTGTATATCCTCTTTTGTGAAGTGCCTGCTCGGGCCTCTTGCCATTTTTCTTTTGGATTCTTTGATGTTTTCTGACTGATTTTTAGGATATGCATATACTTACATGCTCATAAGTACCAGTCTTGGGTTTTGATATGCAGTGGGGATAGGGTGCAGAGCAGATAATCCAGGCCAAGACACTGCTTTCTCTCTTAGTCCTTCCAAATTAAGGGTGGTACTGGATTTTTGATGTTACTCACCCCTGTGTTGTCCTATTATCTCCTGTTAGGATTCTCAAGCTCTTCCATTACCTGTGTAACTAGCTTCCTGTATTAATTTTCTTGTTTTACATGTGTACAGTGGACTCTGTTTTCTTCCATAGACTCTGACTGACAGGCTCTTCTGGCCTCTATCCCTCCACTATATCACCTTACTGCTTTCTCACATTCTAGCCTTGTTCTCTGCTTACAGCCTTGGATCTGCATGGGCTCCTGACAATTTTTCTTCCCTTTCTCACTATAAAGAAGTCATCATCTGATTTTAGTCATTTATAATTTCTTTGCTGCAAGAACAGGAAAACACAGCATTGCATGGTCGCTAGGTTCTTAAACTGTGGAGACTGACTGCCAAGATTCAAATCCTGACTCTGCTGTGTGATGGTGAGTGAGTCCTTATCCTCTCTCTGCTTCAGGTTCCTCACCTGCAACCTGAGAACAAGAATATTCGTTAGGACTAAATGAGTTTATTTTTGGTAATCATTTAGAGCAACCTGTATTTAAATGCATTTTTATTTTTATTTTCTATTTTATTTTTTTAAGTGCATTTTTAAATTGGGATATAGTTTTTAGAATAATCTTGTTGGACTAAATGTGTTAAATAAGTGTTACTTTTTGTTGTGACTATGAAATCTACATTTCTTTTTTTCCCCCCACACTATGTGGCTTGCAAGGCGATCCAACCAGTCCATCCTAAAGGAGATCAGTCTTGGGTGTTCATTGGAAGGACTGATGCTGAAGCTGAAACTCCGGTACTTTGGCCACCTCATGCGAAGAGTTGACTCATTGGAAAAGACCCTGAAGCTGGGAGGGATTAGGGGCAGGAGGAGAAGGGGACGACAGAAGATGAGGTGGCTGGATGGCATCACTGACTCGATGGGCATGAGTTTGAATAAACTCTGGGAGTTGGTGATGGACAGGGAGGCCTGGTGTGCTGCGATTCATGAAGTCGCAGAGTCCGACGTGACTGAGCGACTGAACTGACTGACTGACTGCTGTGGCTTGTGGGATCTTAGTTCCTTGACCAGGGATCGAACCCAGGCTCTCTGCAGTGGAAATACAGAGTCCTAACCACTGGACAGCTAGGGAATTTCCCCAAATCTACATTTCTAATTCTCTTTCTTCCTCCGATTGCCACTCAGCATATTCTGATTCCTCATGGATATTTCCCTTGACAATTTGATAAAATAATCTTATTAATTCACTTAAAAATACTAGCTGGGTATCTATTATTTGTCATATTTCTTGTTACAGGCCTCCTTGTCATTTGTGGCTTAATATTTTGGAAACCAGATTCTCCAACTACTTTTTCCACCAGCTTCTGTCCCTTACCCCCAAGATAAACTTTTATCTCTAAGATATTTGATAGTATAGTTGTTTCATTATTTTCCTAGTAATAATTGCAATAACAATAGTTGCAATAATTTATGTGGTGGCTTATTTTTTAAAAGATTTATTTATTTCATTTTTTGGCTATGCTGGGTCTTTGTTGCTGCATGCAGCCTTTCTCTAGTTGTAGAAAGCGGGAGTTTATTTTCATTGCGGTGCCTTGGCTTCTCATTGCGATGGCATCTCTTGTTGCAGTGCACGGGTTCTGGGGTGGATGGGCTTCAGTAGTTGTGGTGCATGGGCTTAGTTGCTCCAGGGCATGTGGGATCCTCCCAGACCAGGAATCAAACTCGAGTCCCCTGCATCGGCAGGTAGATTATTAACCACTAGCCATCAGGGAAGCCCTGATGGGCTTACATTTTAAACAGTGTTTTCATATGTCTAATACTAAAGTGCAAAACTGTTGTGGACAAGATTAATGTCTTGACTGCACATCCCCAGAAGCTAACATGTTGTTTAATTTATAGTAAGTGATAGGGAATTTTTTTTAATTTAAATTTTATTTTATATCATAGTATAGTTGATTTACAATGTTGTTTCAGGTGTATAGCAAAGTAGTTCAGTTGTACATATACATATATTCATTTTTTTCAGATCCATGTAGGTTATTACAGAATATTGAGTAGAGCTCCTTGTGCTATGCAGTAGTCCCTGTTTGTTGTCTATTTTATATATAGTAGAGAAATGTTTGTTAAATGAGTTATTTTATAGCTTAACTTTGTGAGATACAGCAAGGTTGATTATCTCTAGTTTCCATATGAAAAAGCTCCGTGGAATTGGGGTGACCATTCCCTGCTTAATTTCTTGACTCAGAAATTCACACGATATTTAAGTGGCTGAGATAGAACCTCTGTTAGTTTGGAAAATTTGTTGTTATGTTTTAATTCATAGCTGCCCTTAGTTATCCTTGCTCATGACTGTTCTTTTGAATTGTGTGTCTGATATGCCATTTTTACCCTAGACTTTCCATGCCTTTCTGGGGTCTCCCTTGCTGCAGGCTGTCAGTACTCTAATCCACTGTTCACAAGAAGCCCTTGTCAGCCTGACTGTGGTAGAGTAATCAGCACAGTTCAGTTCAGCCACTCAGTAGTGTCTGACTCTTTGCAACCCCATGGACTATAGCACACCAGGCTTCCCTGTCCATTGCCAACTACTGGAGCTGGCTAAAGTTCATGTCCATCCAGCTGGAGATGCCATCCAACCATCTCATTCTCTGTCGTCCCCTTCTCCTCCTGCCTTCAATCTGTCCCAGCATTAGGGTCTTTTCAAAGGAGTCATTTCTTCGCATCAGGTGACCAAAGTTATGGAGCTTCGACTTTAGCATCAGTCCTTCCAATGAATATTCAGGACTGATTTCCTTTAGAACTGACCAGTTTGATTTCCTTGCAGTCCAAGGGACTCTCAAGGGTCTTCTCCAACACCACAGTTCAAAAGCATCAATTCTTCGGTGCTCAGCTTTCTTTATGGTCCAAATCTCTCATTCATACCTGACTACTGGAAAAACCATAGCTTTGACTAGATGGACCTTTGTTGGCAAAGTAATGTCTCTGCTTTTTAATAAGCTGTCTAGGTTTGTCCTAGCTTTTCTTCCAAGGAGCAATTGTCTTTTAATTTCATGGTTGCAGTCACCATCTGCAGTGATTTTGGAGCCCAACAAAATAAAATCTGTCACAGTTTCCATTGTTTCCCTATCTATTTGCCATGAAGTGAAGGTACCAGATGCCATGATCTTTGTTTTTTGAATGTTGAGTTTTAAGCCAGCTTTTTAACTTTCCTCTTTCACATTCATCAAGAGGCTATTTCTTCTTCGCTTTTTGTCGTAAGGGTGGTGTCATCTGCATGTCTGAGGTTATTGATATTTCTCCAGGAAATCTTGATTCCAGCTTGTGCTTTATCCAGCCTGGCATTTTGCATGATGTACTCTGCATAGAAGTTAAATAAGCAGGGTAACAATATACAGCCTTTCCCAACTTGGAACCAGTCCATTGTTCCATGTCTGGTTCTAACTGTTGCTTCTTGACCTGCATGTAGATTTCTTAGGAGGCAGGTCTGGTATTCCCATCTCTTGAAGAATTTTCCATTGTTTGTTGTGATCCGCACAGTCAAAGGCTTTGGCAAAGTCAATAACGTAGATGTTTTAATGGAACTCTCTTGCTTTTTCTATGATTCATCGGATGTTGGCAATTTGATCTCTGGTTCCTCTGCCTTTTCTAAACCCAGCTTGAACATCTGGAAGTTCACAGTTCACGTACTGTTGAAGCCTGGCTTGCAGAATTTTGAGTGTTACTTTGCTAGCGTGTGAGATGAGTGCAATTGTGTGGTAGTTTGAGCATTCTTTGGCATTGCCTTTCTTTGGGATTGGAATGAAAACTGAACTTTTCCAGTCCTGTGGCCACTACTGCATTTTCCAAATTTGCTGGCATATTGAGTGCAGCACTTTCACAGCATCATCTTTCAGGATTTGAAATAGCTCAACTGGAATTTCAACACCTCCACTAGCTTTGTTTGTAGTGATGCTTCCTAAGGCCCACTTGACTTCACATTCCAGGATGTCTGGCTCTAGGTGAGTGATCACACCATTGTGATTATCTGGGTCATGAAGATCTTTTTGTATAGTTCTGTGCATTCTTGCCATCTCTTCTAAATATCTTCTGCTTCTGTTAGGTCCATACTATTTCTGTCCTTTATTGAGCCCATCTTAGCATGAAATGTTCCCTTGGTATCTCTAATTTTCTTGAAGACATCTCTAGTCTTTCCCATTCTATTGTTTTCCTCTATTTCTTTGCATTGATCACTGAGGAAGGCTTTCTTATCTCTCCTTTCTCTTCTTTGGGACTCTGCATTCAGATGTGTATATCTTTTCTTTTCTCCTTTGCCTTAACTTCTCTTCTTTTCTCAGCTGTTTGTAACGCCTCCTCAGACAACCATTTTGCCTTTTTGCCTTTCTTTTTTGGGGGGATGATCTTGATCACTGTCTCCTGTACAATGTTATGAACCTATGTCCATAGTTCTTCAGGCACTCTGTCTATCAGATCTAATCCCTTGAATCTATTTGTCAGTTCCACTGTATAATCATAAGAGATTCAATTTAGGTCAGCACAATGGGGTGAATGTAAAGCATGCTACTAATAACTACCTTTGTGATCTTGACTACTCTGAGTCTCAGTTTCCTTACATATACAGTAAAATGCGAGTTGACTGGTAGGATCTGTATGATCAGGTGAAGTGGTGACATTCCTGTGCTTCTGTAGCTGTCCTTCTACCCATCTTAATGTTCCTTATATCCCAGCTTTACCTGTGAGACCAAATTTGTATTATTCTAGTTCTTTCTTTTTTAAAATTTATTTTGAATGAAACAAAGATGAATATTTTTAATGAAAAAAGGTACGATTCACAAAGAAGATAGACGTCATAAACCATTAGACAGCTTAATAACAAAAGCAAGGGTAAATAAAGCAAAACTTAGAAGAAATACAAGGGAAAAGAAAAAATATATAATCATTGTGAGACATATTAACATTTCTCTGAGAATACTTTATCAACTGCAGAAAAACTAAGAATAAAAGCATCTTGAATGATGTTATTAATGATTTACACATAATATATTTTAATTAATTTATATTAATCACATCCTACACAAATACATTTAAAATTTTGTATCTTACACATTGCTATTAGATTTCCATAGGACATTTAGAAAAACTTGCAAAAAGATAAGCATTATTAAATTTCAAAAAGTAGAATTCTTTTTTTAACATGTGATTCAGTTATACATAAATACATATATTATTTTTGAAATTATTTTTCATTATAGATTATTATAAGACGTTGACTATAGTTCCCTGTGCGATATAGTAAACCTTTGTTGCTTGTTGCATATCTAGTTTTTAAAATTAGAAATCTAACATTCTATTCATACTAAGGGAAACGAGTGTAATCAAAATGTCATAAAGTTTTTTTAGTTTTCTTTCTTCTTTTTTTTTTTTTTTTATTAGTTGGAGGCTAATTACTTCACAACATTTCAGTGGGTTTTGTCATACATTGATATGAATCAGCCATAGAGTTACACGTATTCCCCATCCCGATCCCCCCTCCCACCTCCCTCTCCACCCGATTCCTCTGGGTCTTCCCAGTGCACCAGGCCTGAGCACTGTCTCATGCATCCCACCTGGGCTGGTGATCTGTTTCACCATAGATAATATACATGCTGTTCTCTCGAAACATCCCACCCTCACCTTCTCCCACAGAGTTCAAAAGTCTGTTCTGTACTTCTGTGTCTCTTTTTCTGTTTTGCATATAGGGTTGTCGTTACCATCTTTCTAAATTCCATATATAAGTGTTAGTATGCTGTAATGTTCTTTATCTTTCTGGCTTACTTCACTCTGTATAATGGGCTCCAGTTTCATCCATCTCATTAGGACTGGTTCAAATGAATTCTTTTTAACGGCTGAGTAATATTCCATGGTATATATGTACCACAGCTTCCTTATCCATTCATCTGCTGATGGGCATCTAAGTTGCTTCCATGTCCTGGCTATTATAAACAGTGCTGCGATGAACATTGGGGTGCACGTGTCTCTTTCAGATCTGGTTTCCTCAGTGTGTATGCCCAGAAGTGGGATTGCTGGGTCATATGGCAGTTCTATTTCCAGTTTTTTAAGAAATCTCCACACTGTTTTCCATAGTGGCTGTACTAGTTTGCATTCCCACCAACAGTGTAAGAGGGTTCCCTTTTCTCCACACCCTCTCCAGCATTTATTGCTTGTAGACTTTCGGATAGCATCCATCCTGACTGGCGTGTAATGGTACCTCATTGTGGTTTTGATTTGCATTTCTCTAATAATGAGTGATGTTGAGCATCTTTTCATGTGTTTGTTAGCCATCTGTATGTCTTTTTTGGAGAAATGTCTGTTTAGTTCTTTGGCCCATTTTTTGATTGGATCATTTATTTTTCTGGAATTGAGCTTCAGGAGTTGCTTGTATATTTTTGAGATTAATCCTTTTTCTGTTTCTTCATTTGCTATTAGTTTCTCCCAATCTGAGGGCTGTCTTTTCACCTTACTTATAGTTTCCTTTGCAGTGCAAAAGCTTTTAAGTTTCATTAGGTCCCATTTGTTTATTTTTTGCTTTTATTTCCAATATTCTGGGAGGTGGGTCATAGAGGATCTTGCTGTGATTTATGTCAGAGAGTGTTTTGCCTATGTTCTCCTCTAGGAGTTTTATAGTTTCTGGTCTTACATTTAGATCTTTAATCCATTTTGAGTTTATTTTTGTGTATGGTGTTAGAAAGTGTTCTAGTTTCATTCTTTACAAGTGGTTGACCAGTTTTCCCAGCACCACTTGTTAAAGAGGTTGTCTTTTTTCCATTGTGTATCCTTGCCTCCTTTGTCGAAGATAAGGTGTCCATAGGTTCGTGGATGTATCTCTGGGCTTTCTATTCTGTTCCATTGATCTATATTTCTGTCTTTGTGCCAGTACCATACTGTCTTGATGACTGTGGCTTTGTAGTAGAGTCTGAAGTCAGGCAGGTTGATTCCTCCAGTTCCATTCTTCTTTCTCAAGATTACTTTGGCTATTCGAGGTTTTTTGTATTTCCATACAAATTGTGAAATTATTTGTTCTAGTTCTGTGAAAAATACCGTTGGTAGCTTGATAGGGATTGCATTGAATCTATAGATTGCTTTGGGTAGAATAGCCATTTTGACAATATTGATTCTTCCCATCCATGAACACGGTATGTTTCTCCATCTGTTTGTGTCCTCTTTGATTTCTTTCATCAGTGTTTTATAGTTTTCTATGTATAGGTCTTTTGTTTCTTTAAGTAGATATACTCCTAAGTATTTTATTCTTTTTGTTGCAATGGTGAATGGTATTGTTTCCTTAATTTCTCTTTCTGTTTTCTTATTGTTAGTGTATAGGAATGCAAGGGATTTCTGTGTGTTCATTTTATATCCTGCAACTTTACTATATTCATCGATTAGCTCTAGTAATTTTCTGGTAGAGTCTTTAGGGTTTTCTATGTAGAGGATCACGTCATCTGCAAACAGTGAGAGTTTCACTTCTTCTTTTCCTATCTGGATTCCTTTTACTTCTTTTTCTGCTCTGATTGCTGTGGCCAAAACTTCCAACACTATGCTGAATAGTAGTGGTGAGAGTGGGCACCCTTGTCTTGTTCCTGATTTCAGGGGAAATGCTTTCAATTTTTCACCATTGAGGGTGATGCTTGCTGTTGGTTTGTCATATATAGCTTTTATTATGTTGAGGTATGTTCCTTCTATTCCTGCTTTCTGGAGAGTTTTAATCATAAATGAGTGTTGAACTTTGTCAAAGGCTTTCTCTGCATCTATTGAGATAATCATATGGTTTTTATCTTTCAATTTGTTAATGTGGTGTATTACATTGATTGATTTGCGGATATTAAAGAATCCTTGCATTCCTGGGATAAAGCCCACATGGTCGTGGTGTATGATTTTTTTAATATGCTGTTGGATTCTGTTTGCTAGAATTTTGTTAAGGATTTTTGCATCTATGTTCATCAGTGATATTGGCCTGTAGTTTTCTTTTTTTGTGGCATCTTTGTCTGGTTTTGGAATTAGGGTGATGGTGGCCTCATAGAATGAGTTTGGAAGTTTACCTTCCTCTGCAATTTTCTGGAAGAGTTTGAGTAAGATAGGTGTTAGCTCTTCTCTAAATTTTTGGTAGAATTCAGCTGTGAAGCCATCTGGTCCTGGGCTTTTGTTTGCTGGAAGATTTCTGATTACGGTTTCGATTTCCTTGCTTGTGATGGCTCTGTTAAGATATTCTATTTCTTCCTGGTTCAGTTTTGGAAAGTTATACTTTTCTAAGAATTTGTCCATTTCATCCAAGTTGTCCATTTTATTGGCATAGAGCTGCTGGTAGTAGTCTCTTATGGTATTTTGTATTTCAGTGTTGTCTGTTGTGATCTCTCCATTTTCATTTCTAATTTTGTTAATTTGGTTCTTCTCTCTTTGTTTCTTAGTGAGTCTTGCTAATGGTTTGTCAATTTTGTTTATTTTTTCAAAAAACCAGCTTTTAGCTTTGTTGATTTTTGCTATGGTCTCTTTAGTTTCTTTTGCATTTATTTCTGCCCTAATTTTTAAGATTTCTTTCCTTCTGCTAACCCTGGGGTTCTTCATTCCTTCCTTCTCTAGTTGCTTTAGGTGTAGAGTTAGGTTATTTATTTGGCTTTTTTCTTGTTTCTTGATGTAAGCCTGTAATGCTATGAACCTTCCCCTTAGCACTGCTTTTACACTGTCCTATAGGTTTTGGGTTGTTGTGTTTTCATTTTCATTCATTTCTATACATATTTTTATTTCTTCTATGATTTGTTGGTTATTCAGAAGTGTGTTATTTAGCCTCCATATGTTTGAATTTTTAACAGTTTTTTTCCCTGTAATTGAGATCTAATCTTACTGTGCTGTGGTCAGAAAAGATGACTGGAATGATTTCAATTTTTTTGAATTTTCCAAGACCAGATTTATGGCCCAGGATGTGATCTATTCTTGAGAAGGTTCCGTGTGCACTTGAGAAAAAGGTGAAATTGATTGTTTTGGGGTGAAATGTCCTATAGATATCAATTAGGTCTAGCTGGTCCATTGTGTCATTTAAGGTTTGTGTTTCCTTGTTAATTTTCTGTTTAGTTGATCTACCCATAGTTGTGGGTGGGGTATTAAAGCCTCCCACTATTATTGTGTTACTATTAATTTCCTCTTTCATACTCATTAGCCTTTGCCATACATATTGTGGTGCTCCTATGTTGGGTGCATATATATTTATAATTGTTATATCTTCTTCTTGGTTTGATCCTTTGATCATTAGGTAGTGTCCTTCTTTGTCTCTTTTCACATCCTTTATTTGAAAGTCTATTTTATCTGATATGAGTATTGCGACTCCTGCTTTCTTTTGGTCTCCGTTTGCATGAAATATTTTTTTCCAGCTCTTCACTTTCAGTCTGTATGTGTCTCTTGTTTTGAGGTGGGTCTCTTGTAGACAGCATATATAGGGGTCTTGTTTTTGTATCCATTCAGCCAATCTTTGTCTTCTGGTTGGGGCATTCAACCCATTTACATTTAAGGTAATTATTGATAGGTGTGGTCCCGTTGCCATTTACTTTGTTGTTTGGGGTTCACGTTTATACAACCTTTCTGTGTTTCCTGTCTAGAGAAGATCCTTTAGCATTTGTTGAAGAGCTGGTTTGGTGGTGCTGAATTCTCTCAGCTTTTGCTTGTCTGTAAAGCTTTTGAATTCTCCTTCATATCTGAATGAGATCCTTGCTGGGTACAGTAATCTAGGTTGTAGGTTATTTTCTTTCATTACTTTCAGTATGTCCTGCTATTCCCTTCTGGCCTGGAGGGTTTCTATTGATAGATCAGCTGTTATCCTTATGGGAATCCCTTTGTGTGTTATTTGTTGTTTCTCCCTTGCTGCTTTTAATATTTGTTCTTTGTGTTTGATCTTTGTTAATTTGATTAATATGTGTCTTGGGGTGTTTCACCTTGGGTTTATCCTGTTTGGGACTCTCTGGGTTTCTTGGACCTGTGTAACTATTTCCTTCCCCATTTTAGGGAAGTTTTCAGCTATTATCTCCTCGAGTATTTTCTCATGGCCTTTCTTTCTGTCTTCTTCTTCTGGGATTCCTATGATTCGAATGTTGGGTCGTTTCACATTGTCCCAGAGGTCCCTGAGGTTGTCCTCATTTCTTTTGATCCTTTTTTCTTTTTTCCTCTCTGCTTCATTTATTTCTACCATTTTATCTTCTACCTCACTTATCCTATCTTCTGCCTCCGTTATTCTACTGTTGGTTCCCTCCAGAGTGTTTTTGATCTCATTCATTGCATTATTCATTTTTAATTGACTCTTTTTTATTTCTTCTAGGTCTTTATTAAACATTTCTTGCATCTTCTCAATCTTTGTCTCCAGGCTATTTATCTGTAACTCCATTTTGTTTTCAAGATTTTGGATCATTTTTATTATCATTATTCTAAATTCTTTTTCACGTAGATTCCCTATCTCCTCCTTTTTTGTTTGACTTGGTGGGCATTTTTCATGTTCCTTTACCTGTTGGGTATTTCTTTGCCTTTTCACCTTGTTTAGATTGCTGTGTCTGGAGTGGGCTTTCTGTATTCTGGAGGTCTGTCTTTCCTTTTTATTGTGGAGGTTTTACTCGGTGGGTGGGGTTAGACGATTGGCTTGTCAAGGTTTCCTGGTTAGGGAAGCTTGCGTCAGTGTCCTGGTGCATGGAACTTGATTTCTTCTCTTTGGAGTGCAATGGAGTGCCCAGTAATGAGTTTTGAGATGGGTCTATGTGTTACGTGTGACCTTGGGCAGCCTGTATGTTGACATTCAGGGCTATGTTCCTGCGTTGCTGGAGAATTTGCGTGGTATGTCTTGCTCTGAAACTTATTGGCTCTTGGGTGGTGGTTGGTTTCAGTGTAGGTATGGAGGCTTTTAGACGGTCACTTATTACTTAAAGTTCCATGTAGTCAGGAGTTTTCTTGTGTTCTCGGGTTTTGGGCTTAAGTCTCCTGCCTCTGGATTTCAGTTTTATTCTACCTGTAGTCTCAGGACTTCTCCAACTATACAGCACTGATAATAAAACTTCTAGGTTAATGGCGAAAAGATTCTCCCCTGCTAGGGACACCCAGAGAGTTTCACAGAGTTACATGAA
The DNA here is from genome assembly GCF_033118175.1 of Dama dama. NCBI lineage: Eukaryota > Metazoa > Chordata > Mammalia > Artiodactyla > Cervidae > Dama > Dama dama. The sequence goes on from NC_083700.1 coordinate 11,738,274, forward strand.
GAAGAGGAGAGGGAAGAGGGAGATAGAGATGAGCAGGAGGAGAAAAAGGGGTACTCAAGGGGAGAGACAGATCTACGAAATTGTCTGTTCCCAGAGTGTTCTCCGTAGGCCAGACACCCACAAAGATTCACAGAATTGGATTGGGAAGAGAAGGGGAAAGGAGGAAATAGAGGTGTTCTGAGGTAGAAAACAGAGAGTCAAGATTGGGAGAGAATAATCAACACACTCCTGAATAAAAATGGGAACTGAATATTGGATTCTTAAATGTTCACAATTTATATCATATACTGAAAAACAAAAATTAAAAATCTAGAGTAGAGGCTAGACCCTTAAAAATACTATATTAAAAACAAAAACAAAAACACACACAAAAAATTTTAGAAATGTATATGAAGTTTGGTTTAAAAAAGGGCTTCTCTCTTTTTTTTTTTTTTTTTTTTTGGTAAGGTTATAGTGTATTGAAAATGAAAATTAAGGAGTAGTAGAGGAGTACTAGAGGACTTTAAAAGAAATAAGAGAAAAAGAAAAAAACAGAAACTAGAAGAGAAAAAGGAAAAAAAAAGAAGAAAAAAGAAAGAAAGAAAAAAAATTTTCCCTAATTAAAAAAATCATAAAAATCTATGAAAATGAAAGTTAAGTAGTAATGGGGGAGTAATAGGGAATTTTAAAGGAAAATAAAAGAGAAAAAAAAAAGTAAAAATATATCTAGGAATTTCTCTGGAGCTGTTGTGGTCAGTGTGGGTTCAGCTGTTTCAGATAGCTCCTCGTTCCAGCTTACGCTTCTCGATATCTACAGGCCTCTTCCGGTGTAGTCGGTGTTTTCTACAGGGATTTTAATCTGTTGCACCGGTCCCTTCTGAAGAGGTTCCCTTTGTTTATTTGGCTTCTGTTTGCCGGTCTCTTCAGAGCCTCATTTCCGCCCTGACACAGGCGGGCGGAGGTGGACTCTTATTCAGGTAGCTAGTTCCGTCGTGCTGCGGAGAGGGGCTGGTGCTGCGGGGAGGGGCTGGCGCTGCCGGGAGGGGCTGGCGCTGCTTTCTCTGTCTGCGCTGCTCAGGCTCCCGGCTGCTCTATATGGAGTGCGCCATGCGCTGCGCCCGGTTCCAACCCTCAGGTGTTGCACAAAAGCGCGGAACAAAAAGCTGCGCCTGCGTTTTGTGCCTTCCCCGTCAGAGCAGTCCAGGCAGCCAGGGGCTTGACGGGCGCTCTCTCCCCGGGTGCGGCGCGTCTTCTGCCCTGTGCGGTCCCAGTCTCAGTTTCCGTCCGCGCCGGTTGGGTGCGTGCGCCTTCTGCCCTCCGTGTCCCCAGCCCCAGACCCTGCCCGCGCTGGTTGGGTGCCTGTGCCCTGTGTCTTGCTGCGACCCTCCTGGCGGATGTCGACCATCCAGAATCTCAGGAGGTCTTTGATTAGAAACTGGAGGCCTGTTTGCAGTGTGGTAGGGGATGCGGTCCTTGGGGCCGAGCCTGCCCCCTTCCCCTCCCCCCCGCCTCCTGCCTCTTGCGGGGCTGGGTCGGTCCGCAGCCTGAGAGCTCTTCTCTCGACTTTCTCAATCCCTTTGTTCTGCGAACGGCCGGCAGTGTGTTCGGGCCAGTTAATTTTCTCTCTTTTGCTCTCCCACAGTTCAAGTTGGCAACTCACAAAAGCTCCCTCCGATTGTCCTCAGGGCACTCAGGCCAGGACCCTACCCCAAGCAATGCCGCCCGCGCCTCTCCGTTCCGCCCCCACTTGCTGGTGGCGGATGCGGGTGTCTGGGGTACTTTTCTGCTGGGAGTTGCTTTTAGGCTCCTAATCTGTGGGTTTTATTTATTGTTTCCCTCCCAGTCAGTTTGCCCTCCGAGATTCAAACACTTCCCCCAGGCCCGCCAGTGCGAGGGTTTCCCAGTGTCTGGAAACGTCCTCTATTAAGACTCCCTTCCCGGGATGGATCTCCATCCTTAGCTCTTTTGTCTCACTTTGTATCTTTTATATTTTGTCCTACCTCCTTTTGAAGACAATGGGCTGCTTTTCTGGGCGCCTGATGACCTCAGCTAGCGATCAGAAGTTGTTTTGTGAAGTTTGCTCTGCATTCAGTTATTCTTTTGATGAATTTGTAGGAGAGAAAGTGGTCTCCCCGTCCTACTCCTCCACCATCTTGGCTCCAAAATGTCATAAATTTTTAGTTAGGCAAAAATTCATAATTTTTCTAAGGTACATATATTCTGCATATTATTTATATGTATGTATATAAAAGCTTTTCTGCCATGCTTGATAAGGGCTTGAGAAAGAACATCCAAAAAAAAAGAAAGAGAGAGAGATGGAGATATTGGAAAACATAAACTAAATGAAATGGGAGTACTGAATATGAGATAGAAAAAGTGAAACAGACTAGATAAAAGTAAAAGATCCTTATACAGTCCAGTCATTTTAAGCATAGTTGTTCATTAGAAGCATATCTGGAGCTCTGGCCAAAAAAAGAAAAAAGACAGCCCCTGGGCATTTATAATTTTTAAAAGTTCCAAGATAATTCTGATATGCATATGTAATTTAAAAAGTGATTACATATTTTTCTATTAAATAGTAGTTTTTTTGTGATATAGAATTCTATTATTTTTCTGTTGACCAATCATGATATTAATACAATGGTATTAAAGTGAGTAATAGTGACATAATCAAAATAGTAAAAGATGTTTATCAGTTTTCACAGTCAATAGCCAGTCTGTGTCGTTTGGTTGGTGCATTTAATCCATTTGCAATTAAAGTAATTATCAATATATATGATCCTATTACTGTTTTCTTAATTGTTTGGGGTTTATTTTCTATAGATATGGCTTTTTCTTCTCTTGCTTTCTGCCTAGAGAAGTTCCTTTAGCATTTGTTGTAAAGCTGGTTTGGTGATGCTGATTCTCTTAACCTTTGCTTGTCTGGAATGTTTTTGATTTCTGCCTCAAATCTGAAGGAGGTCTTGTTGGGTAGAGTATTCTTGGTTGTAGGTTCTTCCCTTTCATCACTTTAAAGATGTCATGCCATTCCCTTCTGGCTTGTAGAGTTTCTGTTGAAAAATCAGCTGATAGCCTGATGGGAGTTCCCTTGTATGTTATTTGTTGTTTTTCACTTGTTGCTTTTAATATTTTATCTTTGTCTTTAATTTTTGTCAGTTCAATTACTATGTATCTGTGTGTATTTCTCCTTGGGTTTATTCTGCCTGGGGCTCTCTGTGCTTCCTGGATTTGTTTGATTATTTCCTTTCCCATATTAGGGAAGTTTTTAGGTATTATCTCTTCAAATATTTTCTCAGGTCTTTTCTCTCTTCTCCTTCTAGGACCCCTATAATATGAATCTTGGTGCGTTTAATGTTGTCCCAGAGGTCTCTTAGGCTGTCTTAATTTCTTTTCATTCTTTTTTATAAATTCTAGTCTATGGCAGTGATTTCCATCATTCTGTCCTCCAGGTCATTTATTTGTGCTTCTGCTTTAGTTATTCTGCTATGGATTCCTTCTAGTGCATTATTCATCTCTGTTTGCTTGTTCTTTAACTCTTGTAGGTCTTTGATAAACATTTCTTGCATCTTCTCAATCTTTGCCTCTGTTCTTTTCCCAAAGTCCTGGATCATCTTCACTATCATTATTCTGAATTCTTTTTCTGGAAAATTGCTACCTCCACTCCATTTAGTTGTTTTTCTAGGGTTTTATTTTGTCCCTTCATCTGGGATGTAACTTTCTTCTTTTTCATGCTGATTAAGTTTCTGTAATGTGGTTTTGTTTTAGTCCCTGTGTAATTGTGTTTTTTCTTGCTTCTTCTGTCTGCCCTCTGATGGAGGAGGCTAAGAGGCTTGTGTAAACTTCCTGATGGGAGGGACTGATTAGCATGCCCTTGCTCAGTTCAGTTCAGTTCAGTTGCTCAGTCATGTCTAACTTTTTGTGACCCCATGGACTTCAGCATTCCAGGCTTCCCTGTCTTTCACCATCCCCTGGAGTTTGCTCTAACTCATGTCCATTGAGTCAGTGATGCCATCCAATCATCTCATCCTCTGTCGTCCCCTTCTCCTCCTGCCTTCAACCTTTCCCAGCATCAGGGTCTTTTCCAATGAGTCAGCTCTTCACATCAGGTGGCCAAAGTATCGGAGTTTCAGCTTCATAATCAGTCCTTCCATTGGGTATTCAGGATTGATATGATCAGGTCAACGGTGCCCTCCAAGAGGGTAATGTCAAAGGGGACCTTCCCAGGCAGCTGCTGCCATCCTCCCACCCCTGTGGTGAACCCCTGCCAACCTCCACCTCCACAGGAGACCCTGCAACACTGCCAGATAGTTTTGGTTCAATTTCCTGTGTAGTCACCACTCCTTTCCTCTGAGCCTTGGTGCTTGCAAGGTTTTGTTTGTGCGCTCCAAGACTGAAGTCTCTTTCCCCCCAGTCCTGTGAAAGTCTTGTAATCAAATCCCATGGCCTTCAAGATCAGATTCCCTGGGGATTCCTAGTCTCTTTGTCAGGTATGCATCTGGGAAGCCTGATGTGGGGGTCCAAAGCTTCACAATAGTGGGGGAACTTCTTTGGTATTAATGCTCTCCAGTTTGTGGGTTACTCATCAGGTGTGTATGAGATTTGATTTTATTGTGATTGTGCCCCTCCTACTGTCTCACTGTGGCTTCTTCTTTGCCTTCAAATGTGGGGTATCTTTTTTTGGTGAGTTCTAGCATCCTCATGAAGGAAATGGCACCCCACTCCAGTACTCTTGCCTGGAAAATCCTGTGGACAGAGGAGCCTGGTAGGCTATAGTTCATAGGGTCTCGAAGAGTCGGACACGACTGAGTGACTTCACTTCCACTTTTCACTTTCATGCATTGGAGAAGGAAATGGCAACCCATTCCAGTGTTCTTGCCTGGAGAATCCCAGGGACGGGGGAGCCTGGTGGGCTGCTGTCTATGGGGTCGCACAGAGTCGGCCACGACTGAAGCGACTTGGCAACAGCAGCAGCAGCGGCAGCGTCCTCATGTCAATGGCTGTTTAACAGCTAGCTGTTATTTTGGTGCTCTTGCAGGAGGAGAGGAGTGCATGTCCTTCTACTCCACCATGTTGAACCAAAAGCCTATTCTAGCTCCTTCTTTCCCAAGCAGACAAGTTTCTGCTCAAGTGTATAAGGCTTTTTATCTATCTGTCTTCCTGAGCATTTCTGTACAAGAGGGCAGGGGCAGTGATTAGGTGAGATTACTAAGGTCCCTCTCCTCTGAACAGTCAGAATCACACTTTTCGGTGCTTCATACTTTGCTACCTTCCATGTACTCTTTTGTTTCATGAGTCAGGACATTATGTGCATATATTTTTATCCACATGGAGTTACATCACAGTTCAGCCTTCCAAATGTTAAAGCTGGACTTCAAAAGAAAAAATAGCAAATCTTATCATAGCCCAGTATTGTGGTTGGGTAAATATCTACTCTTAACCATCTTTTCTTTAATGATAAGCTGTGGTTTAGATTTGGGGAGGACTGGAAGGTGACTTTGTGTATATATAATTCTCAAGTTTATTATAGGATCAGTCAACCAAGTCATGTCATTTTTTCCCCACCCTGAGCCACTGTAGTTATCCACACTCCATATGTTGGACTCTTCTTTCTCTGAGGTCTGGAAGTAGTTCCGTGCAAGGATGATGCCATCAGGGAACTTTCCACATACTATATTAAGAAAGAGTCTCAAAAATATAAGCAAAAACAGTGTGATGATACAAACTAAAAATAGCCACAAGGAAGAAAACTCAACAAGAATGAAAGATCATGGAAATATTCCTGTTTTTCTAAAAATTGAGACAGCAAACGATGTGTCCACAAAGGCAATACACACAGGGGATAAATGGGAAGCTAAAGAATTGGGTTGGGAGGGAAGTACTGACAATCTGAGACTGCAGAGAAACCAGATATTTATACATAAGCTCTGGGCCTGGAAGGAATCTTGTTTTATAAAGAAACAAATTCAAATAAGTGATATAGGATAATTCTCCATAAATATGATTTATGTGTAAATGACTATGCAAGAAAAATAACCTGTGGCCACTTCTCCCAAGGTCTTTTAAAATAAATAAGTTCTAGGATACCTGTAATGGATTAAGTAATGTCATAAGTAATTTATGATAATTGGACATAAACCCGCCGCCCCCCCCCCCCCAAAAAAAAAAAGGTATGCACTGGGGGAAAAAGATATAACAACTTGCCTTATGAGAGCTAGAGCTTCCAGGGGATGAATATAGTAGTCTTTTTGTTCTTATCTGGCAAGGTGCATCTGCGCTGTTTCAGACCTCAGAGCTCTAGCTTCTGGTGCGGGCTGGGTTCAAGGGAAGGGTATGGCCTATCTTGGCCTGCTTGGGTGACACACTCCTATGGAGGTCAGTTTTGGGGCTAATTCTCAGCCATGTGAGGGACATAGGGAACTTGGGAAGGGAGAAATCTCAGTGTTCCCTCCTTGTTCACATCCATCCACCGTTGATGGTTTCCTTTGATTCCTGAAGGTGGGATCTCTGGACCCCCAGTTTAGAATCTTGTCCCAGTAGGACTTTTCAGAGAACCTGGGAACTTAATTCTGGACTTGAGGTGAGGAGCCCAGCAGAATTTCTCTCCTGTCTTCCTCCAGAGTCAGGTCCCACATGGCTGGTTGCCTGTGTGATACCCTTAATTTGGTGACCTGTTGATGGTGCCCTGTTTTGTGCAGGGCTTTGGTCCTTGATATCCTGCCTTAGACACCATCCAGGGGACTGTCATCCAGGGGAGCTTCTCCTTGCTTCCCTAACACCTCCTGCTCTTTCATTTTGACTCTTCAGTGATTTTGTGTTGCAGCTTCTCCCTCCACATCCTCCCCTCTCTGATTCCCACTCCTCCTTTACGAGACTCGGCTGTCTTCCCCTTCCCCATCCTATTTTCCTGTTATGTTTCCACTCTTTTCCCATGGTGCATAGACCTGACTCTGTTAGAACACCTACCAGTGTCAGCTTACTTGTGTAAGTCACTCACTGGATGGTGAGCTCCTTGGAGATGGATTCTATATCAGAAAACCTCAGGAAGTAATGCTTGGATTAATTCATTTACTTTCCCTGTCCTGGATTTCTGTTCCAGTGACCTGATTTGTCCATTCCAGGCTTAAGAACCAGGACCCTGTCTTGCCAGCGAGTAACCCTCTTTAATAACCAAAGCTCATGTACTAAACCTTGGTGAAGGGCCTTCTGCCTGTGGAATCATGCAGTTCTTGTCTTTGGGCACATGAAGTTGACTCTTGAACACTACTGGTTTTGAAGTTCATAGGTTCACTTACCGGATTTTTTTTTTTTTTTTTTTTTTTAGTAGTAAATATTACTAGTACTAAATGATCTGCAGTTAGTTGCGTCTGCAGATATGGAGGAATTGTGAATAAGGAGGGTCAACTATAAGTCAGATGCAGTGGAGGGTTGATGCCCCAACCTCTGAGTTGTTCAAGGGACAGTTATAGTCAGACTCCTTCATTTCATTTCATTGGCGAATTAAGGCTGAAAACTGCTCCATGGATAACTACATTTTTTTCTCAAGCCAGCTCAACTTGTTTTTGTCATTAAGAGGTGGCGCTCAGTGCTTCTCTGATTCTTATGGGTGGGACTAGAGCAGTTCCCAAAGTTTAGTTTCTGGGAACCCTGATTAAGAACACTTGAGATTCTTAAATAAAAGTGAGAATTCCTAGGTTCTTCACCTTTAGAAATTCAATAACAATATAGATGTTATGTATGTGCAGGCGTGGTGTCATAGGTGTGTGACCTGCACAGTTGCCCAGACTTGTGCTTAGAAAGTAGCCTTGAACTTGGCTGAAAGCTCTGTTAGTGCTGCCTTGAAATCCTTCATAATTTTTGACCAAAGGACCCTGTGTTTTCATTTTGTAGGCCTCAAAAATTATCTAGCTGGACTGTGTGTGTATGAGACTAATGTCATAAATATTCATTTTGAAGAAACAACCACTCCCTGACTTTCTTCAGAAACCTACCATGATGACTTTAAAAAGTAAATTCTTAATGTTAGTGAGGATATGAGGAAAAGAGCAGTCTCATTTATTACTGTGGTAATGTAATTTTCCTAGAGGGAGATTTAATTTTATATACATTTAAACCTTTAAAAAGTTCCCTTGGATTTGAAATTCAAAGTCATTATACATTATTTTCCATATCTGTGCCCTTAGGGCTAATTTTTTTGTTTTGACTTTTATTACTTTTATTTCCAACTTTTATTCTTATTAAGGTAATACATACGCATAGTTTAAAAATCAAGCAGTACTAAAAAGCTTATAATGAAAAACAGCAGTTTTCCTACTTTGTCCCTCCTCACCCCTAAATCCTACTTCCTAGAATTCATTTAACTATATCTTCTGGTATTTACTTCCCTATTTCTATGCTCCTTATTGATTTATCAAATTTAATCTCTTGACTTCCTGTTATAGTTCAGATGGTTTATCTCTCTTACACCTTCCTATAATCATTCTACTGTCTCTAATGTATATCTCTTTTTGCACCTATTCTTAGAAATTTATTGGTTTTATATGCATGCTTTTTCAGGTTTAGGGAATTACAATGCTATATTAATATATTTAATGGTGTCTTACTTTTTCCATTGTCTGTGTTGCTTTATACTTGCATGTGTATCAGATAGTGTGAAGAGGTTTATTAAGTGCCATACTGTTAGTACAGAAAAGGATTAATACCAAACTCAGTATCTGTTACTAGAGGATGGATTAAACAAATATAGTAGAATACTCTGCCACAATTAAAATGCACAGACTGGATCTTGTCCCTGGTCAGCAGGTGCAGAACAGATGCAGGTGGATCTGTTTCTATGGGTGAGGACTGGAAGATCACTGGACGTGAGCCCTCTGTGTGGGCACGTGTGGAGGCCAGGCAGGTGACCCGTAGGGCCTCAGTGTACCTAGGCGCCCACACGATTCCCTTCCTTCTCTGTGCTCCTCTGGCCCAACTTGGCCATTACCTCCTGGGCTTCTCCTGAGTCATTTTTCTCTCTGGGTCCCAGTCTTCAGAACTCTCCACTATTCCTTGTTCCTTTCTTGCCTTTTCCAGCTTCAGCCTGTTCCCATTGGGAAGAACTCCAATAACCTATATTAAAACAGGGCCAAATCATTAATACTTGAAGAAATGTTTTCATGTTTTATAGCCAACCCTTCTATTACAGAAAAAAAAAAAAAAAGGGCTGGATGTTCAAATATATGTATACACAGTCAAAATTTCATACTGTACATTTTATTCATTTTTACGTCCTTTCCTTCTTTGCCATAACCTCTGTTCCCCTCAGGGAGGAAGGCTTAGGAAGTTATGATTATAGATCCAAGCTGCAGGAAGGTAAACCTGCCCCCAAGCTAGTGATAATGTAGGACTCCAAATGAAGACTGGTCACATAGTAATTTGCTATGAACTGGAAGTTAATAATTTCCCTAGACCTCCTGTTGGCAACTTATATCCCAGCTATGTAAAGACTGTCCTGTGATACCTACAGACTAAATTTACAAGTCCAAGTTTATTAGTATGAATGTTAATTAGCTATATAGGAAGCTCTAAGCGATGCCCTCACCAAGTCTGTCAGGAGCCCTGTGGAGGCAGCCTCTGAATTAGGTACAGGAAGATGTGTGTCTCTGGTAAGGACTGGGGGAAGCTGCCTTTTTTACAGGTATGGCAGGTCTGTTGCTTACATCAGGCTCATAGCCTCAGTGGAAGCTTCATTCTTTACCTGTTGGCTCTTAGCTCTCAAAGGTTTCCCAGAGATTTCATGGTACTTTAAATAAGGGGAATGGTGGTAGGTTGAGGATGGTAAAGAGGTACAATTAAAGGGATGGGAAGGGTCTACTAGATATGAAACCCAGGTCTGTGATTTATTGTTCTTACCATACAAGTGCCTGAGAAGGAACACATCTAAATAATTAGATAAATTCAGTATCTCTTCCTTGTTCTCCTCTTTCTTACAGACCTGGTTACTGTGGTGGTGTGTTCATTGTTCAGTCAAGTCCTACTCTTTGCGATCCCAGGGACTGTAGCCCACCAGGCTCCTCTGTCCATGGAATTCTCCAGGCAAGAATACTGGAGTGGGTTGCCATTCCCTTCTCCGGAGAATCTTTCTGACCCAGGGATTGAACCTGGGTCTTCTGCATTGCAGGCAGATTCCCTACCATCTGACCCAACAGGGAAGCCCACTGACCTGTTAGGGGATGTCTCTTGTTGCATAGAAGGAAATGGCAACCCACTCCAGTACTCTTGCCTGGAGAATCCCATGGGTGGAGGAGCCTGGTGGGCTACAGTCCACGGGGTCGCAGAGTCGGACACGACTGAGCGACTTCACTTTCACTTTCACTTTTTGTTGCATAAGTGACAGCAAAAGGTTCTTGCATATATAGGCAAAGCTTTGTTTTAATCCAGTTGAGGCCTTTGTTGAGGCCTTGACCTCATTCATAGTGTGCCCCCCCCTTTTTTTTTGCAGCTAAGACCCTACTTCATCCATCCATTTGTTCTTGTGCAACAAATGTTATTGAGCTTCTATAAAATGGCAGGTCGAGTCCCTTGCACGTCTGAATAATACAGTTTTGCAAATGTGAACAAAGCTCTCACTTCTGAAGGCTGAACAGAATCTCACTGTTTCTAGATGGATTCCATTGAGAGCTAAACAATTTTACAAAATTCTATTTATGTGTAATCCGTTTACTGATGGCTTGTAACACAGTTGGATGAGTATAAACATTTTGACTCTCCCCCTGCCCCTGTCCCCAACTTCTGTTTCCAACCAGGCTTTGTAGAATTTCTGTTTCCTGCCTTTAAATGCTATTTGAGACAGAGTCCACAATGTTTGCTTCTCTTTTAATCATTAAAAGTTGAGACCTCCCCTTTGCTGGCCCTGTAGTGGATAAGACTTGTGGCTTCAGGGATACAAAGATCAGTGGGGACAATGGTTTATTCTTATGATTTCCCTCTTACTCCAGCTCTTTGCACTGGGGGAGAGGGGTAGAAAGACAGTCTACTATTTTACTATTTTCTTTTTCTACTTTAGCTACCTTGGAAATTATGGTTGAGAGTGGTAGTCTGGCTCTGAAATTTCTCAATGCTTTGAGAGTTAGATCTTCAAGGTGTTGAAGTGGGTAAGAAGAGGGACAGAGATAAGTAACTCTTAACTCAATTGACAGCCTTGTTTGTAGCCCCTTGTGAGTGGTTACCATGGTTCTCTCGCTGTCATTGACAGATTTTGGGTGCAGCTCCAGTGCACGCATGAGTTCTTTGGATGGCCCTGTAGACCCTCCCTGACAGTTCCTTGGTATGAAAATGTAGAGTCCCCTCCCTCTGAGATTCTACTCCTGGGAGATCTGGGCACTCTTTGGCTGCTAGACCTCCCTTGTCAAGTTGCCCTCAGGTGGGGAAACTGCAAATTATCTCAAGTCCAGCCCACTCAGTGGATTCATTGGATCATAAGAAATTTATGTGTTCTTGTCATGACATCTACCTTGTCTTCTGATCACCGTGTATTCACCCTGTTGGTAAAGCAAAGATTCTACTCTAAATGATATAAGATGCCCAGACACACACCACCTGGCCCTGGATGGATGAGATTGGCAGTTGTTTATTAGTCACTTATTCACAAGGGAGAAAGGTATCGTATGCCATGCCGGGCTTCATGTGGTTGTCCTGGGAAGTAGAAGGAACCAGAAAGGCTTCCTCTTCATCCATAAGGAACAGTAGAACTTACCAATTACTGAAGACTTTGGCACCCAGAATGGAGAAATCCTCCCCTTGTTTTCCTGCTTTCCTGGTAGTTATTTTATTGTTAACACCAGTCCCACATGCCTACATCTGGATCCCATCTGGTGTGGTGCCTCTCAGCTCTCTGCCCAAGGGAGACTTCTCTCCTTCTATACATTCTCCCTGGGTGAGTACATTCATTCCCATTAAAAAAAAATGGCCATCCATATACTTATAATTCCTACACCTCTATCTCAAAACACTTTCCTGAGTCCCAGATCTATGGATCCAGCTTCTTGGATGTTGCCACTTGAATACTCAGAGACCCTTCAACCTTAAAAGTCCAAAATCAAATTCATTGTCATTGTCTTCATATCCCAGCCTGCTTCCCTTCCAGGGTGTTCTGTATTGGTTAAGGACACCACAGTCCACTTAGTTGCCAGAAATCATAAGTCTCAGGGTGCTTTTTTATTCCATTATCCACCCCACCCCCATATTTAATCCATAACCAAGAGATGTTGGTCTTAACCTCACACAGGTCTCAAACCTGTCCATTTCTCTCCGTCAGCACTGCCTCCACACCAGCCCGGTATCTACCACTGTGTGTCTTTTGTAGTCCCATAATGGCTTCCCAGTCAGCCTTTTTGCCAGTCTTCCCCTCTATAATCTCTTTCTTGCTCTGCTGGCAGAGTGAACTTTCTGAATAGACCACATCATTGATTTACTTAAGAACATTTAAATACGCTTCATCGTCTTTAGGATATATACTCTTTACTATGAGTTATAAAGTCCTTCATCATGTGATTACTGTCAACTTTCCAATTTGCTCTCCTGTCTGTGTCCCATGAATTTTATACCCCAGCTCTACTAATCTTTTCATAATTCAGTTTTTCTCTTACATACCTTTGTAAGTGCTGCCTCCTCTGCCTGGAATATACTTTTGATCTTGCATTGCCAGACTGTTCTTCAGCATTTCATCCAGCTGACTCCTACTAAACCTTCAGACCTTAGGCTTAAACCTTACTTCCTCTGGTAGCTCTTCATTGACCCTGATAAGGAAATGTGTTCCTGTAATATCCAGTATTTCTCACATCATAAGATCTAACACTTGTTTAATTTTTGGACACCCCTCTTAGCACCATGAAGGCAGGGTTTGTGATGTCTGAATATTACTCTAGCCCAAGTGTCTAACATGAAATATACCTTTACTGAACAGATTAAATTTTACTTAACTTTGCTAAACTGCAGCTCTAAAAATGGGAATAATGATACTCACCTCCTTAGGTACTGTCAACTGCCCCATTTGAAAAAAAAAAGGGAATAGATGTATAGAGAAATGAGAACATCTAGTGAGGGACAGAGGTAAAATTAGAACACTTACAGTCTGATTTCAGATTCTTGTTCTTCACCTGTATGCAATGCTCTCTCTCAAGGAAGCTACTTTTCAGGTAATTCTATCTATGTTTCCTCTGTTTTATTCCTCGACTGCAGTTTGGAAATAGTATATAAGAAAGATTTGCTGCTACACTTCAGCACGCTGACAGCCCCGAAATGTGACAGCTCATATCTAGAAAACAAGAAAGGAGAGAAAAGAACCACAAGAGACAAACATGAAATTTCCAAAGCAGAGGAGTCTGTGAGCTCTTTAGAACAAAGGCAGAAGCTGCTCCCTGGAGAACGTGGATGCTTCATAGCACAGAAGAACAGTGGACACTCATCAGTACTTAGTCATCAACAAGCAGTTTCAAGTGTGCTCATTATGCATTTAACTTTCATATTTGATAAATATTTATTGATCTGTCTTATGCAGAGAACTGTGCTACGTACTGGGGATATATAAGTGGTTCTTCTGTCAAGGGGTTTGCTGTGTGGTGAGGGAGCAGACTAGGAGGTGGGCAACTTTAATGCACTGCTCAGGCAGCCATCAGCTTAGAGGGGTGTGGCGGCTCACGGCAGGAACACTTCATAAATTAGAGAAGACTTCTTGATAGAAGGGATGTCCAGGAGGAAACCAGGATAACTCACAGCATATAATGTCTTTCAAAAGGAGAGTGCAGCATCTTTCAGAAAGATTAAAGATGAGAAATGGTGGTAATACAGAGATGAAGACAGAGTTTAAAGTCTACTAGTGGATCTTGGTATCAGTTCCAGTTCTGTCAGTTACCAACTGTGTGACTTGAAGCAAGTCAGTTAACATTTCTACCATTAACCTAAAAAGTGGGCTTAAAAGTGCATCTTTATAATATTACTGTAAGAAGCACACGGGATGTTATATTTGAAGACTGTCGTGAAATGCAAAGTACCAGAAAGTTGAAATACTATTATTAGGTGAAATAATGTAGGTGAGCATAGTGCCTGCCCTGTAATAAACCCTTGGTAAACCGCAGTCGTCTTCCACTATACATCACAACACTTGAAATTCCTCTTTCCTTTGGAGATGAGATTCTAAAGAGCGAGAACCAAGTGACATAGGTCACTAATCCATGCCTCTGTGTCATCTCCTGCCTCTTTCTCCCCTCCCCCATTTTCCAGAGAGAGATGCTCCCCACCACCACGCTTTTCATGGCTGATGGTTGGTGTTTCTGTGTTTTCTTTCTCCTCTGATACTACCTTCATGTTAGGATGAAATAGGGGCTGGAAAATGAGGTGGTGGGAAATTGGAGGTGGTGAATGGCCAGCAACAAAGGGGCATGAGTCTTTGCTCTAGAATGACTCAAAATCTAAAACTGTGGAAGGATTTTTTTTGCCTCATAATGGATTTGTCATTTCCCCAAAAGTATAATACCTTGGAGATGCCTTGATTCTTCCCCCCACACCCCAGTTTTTATTGAGTTATACTTGATCTATGTTTGCTGCGCTAAGTTGCTTCAGTCATGTCGGACTCTGTGCAACCCTACGGACTGTAGCCTGCCAGGCTTCTCTGTCCATGGGATTCCCCATGCAAGAATACAGGAGTGGGTTGCCATGCCCTCCACCAGGGGATCTTCCTGACCCAGGGATAGAACCCACGTCTCTTATGTCTCCTGCATTTGCAGGTGGGTTCTTTACCACCAGTGCCTCCTGGGAAGCCCCTAATTGACTTATAGCATTGTGTAAGTTTAAGGTATACAACATGACAATTTGATATATGTAGTTACTGTGAAGTGATTAACACAGTAAGATTAGTTAACATCTATTACCACATGTTGTTACACATTTTTTTCCTTGTGATGAGAAGTTTTAAGATCTGCTCTTTGCTGTTGTTGTTCAGTCATTCAGTTGTGTCCAGATCTTTAAGATCCCATGGACTGCAGCATGCCAGGACTCCCTGTCCATCACCAACTCCTGGAGCTTGCTCAAACTCATGTCCATTGAGTCAAGGATGCCATCCAACCATCTCATCCTCTGTCGTCCCCTACTCCTGCCTTCAATCTTTCTCAGGATCAGGGTCTTTTCTAATGAGCTGGCTCTTCATATCAAGTGGCCAAATTAATGAAACTTCAGCTTCAGCATCAGTCCTTCCAATAGATATTCAGGATTGATTTCCTTTAGGGTTGACTGGTTTGGTCTCCTTGCAGCCCAAGACTCTTGAGAGTCTTCTTCAACACCACAGTTCAAAAGCTTCAGTTCCTCACTGCTCAGCCTTTTTTATGGTCCAACTCTCACATCCATACATGACTACTGGATAAACCATAGCTTTGACTATACAGACCTTTGTTGACAAAGTAATGTTTCTGCTTTTTAATATGCTGTCTAGGTTTGTCATAGCTTTTCTTCCAAGGAACAAGCATCTTCTAATTTCACGGCTGCAGTCACCATCTGTAGTGATTTTGGAGCCCAAGAAAATAAAGTGTCACTGTTTCCATTGTTTCCCCATCTATTTGCCATGAAGTGATGGGACTGGATGTCATGATCTTCATTTTTTAATGCTGAGTTTTAAGTTAGCTTTTTCACTATCCTGTTTTGCTTTCATCAAGAAGTTCTTTAGTTTCTCTTTGCTTTCTCTCATAAGGGTGGTGTCATCTACATATATGAGGTTACTGATATTTCTTCTAGCAATCTTGATTCCAGCTTGTGCTTCATCCAGCCTGGTATTTTGCATGATGTACCCTGCATAGAAGTTAAATAAGCAGAGTGAAAATATACAGCCTTGACATACTTCTTCCCAATTTTGGACTAGTCTGTTGTTCCATGTCCAGTTCTAACTGTTGCTTCTTGACCTGCATACAGGTTTCTCAGGAGGCAGGTAATGTGGTCTGATATTCCCATCTCTTGAAGAATTTTCCACAGTTTGTTGTGATCCACACAGTCAAAGACATTTGTATAGTCAATGAAGCAGAAATCAATGTTTTTTCTGGAATTCTCTTGCTTTTTCTATGATCCAGTGGTTAGTGGCAATCTGACCAATCTGACCAGAGGTCAGCTTGAGCATCTGGAAATTCTCAGTTCATGTACTGTTGAAACCTAGCTTGGAGAATTTTGATCGTCACTTTGCTAGCATGTGGAAAGAGTACAATTGTGTGGTAGTTTGAACATTCTTTGACATTGCCCTTCTTTGGGATTGGAACAAAAACTGACCTTTTCTAGTCCTGTGGCTACTGCTAAGTTCTACTCTTAGCAACTTTCTAAGTTGCTGAGATCTACTCTTAGCAGCTTTCACATATGCAATATAGTATTGTTACTGAGTCAACATGTTGCTTCTTACAGTCTTAGAACTTAATGTATCTTATAACTGAAAATTTGTACCTTTTGATCACTTTCACTTAACACCCCTATCCCTTCCTCTGGCAACCACCAAAACCAGAACCGCCTGTTCTGGTTTCTTTCTTTCTTTTTTTTTTTTGAGTCTTTTTTTCTTTTCAAAATTCCACATATGAGTGAGTTCATAAACTATTTTTCTCTTTCTGACTTATTTTACTTAGGGCATTATGATAAGTGTCCTGATTCTTAATTTTATATGGCATATGACTCTTTGTTTAAAAACTTATTTGTTTTTAAATAAGATTGAAGGTCCTACCCTAGTATGTGTAGGAATGATTTTTTTTATGGTAACTCCATGTCCTTTATGGAGAAGGAAATGGCAAGCCTTTCTAGTATGCCTGCCCAGAGAATCCCATGGACAGAGGAGTCTGGTGAGTTACAATCCATGGGGTTCCAAACAGTCAGACATGACCTAGTGGTTAAACAACAACAACAACAACAAGGGATTAGTAGCGCAGTGACTAAATTAATACTGATCATGAGGAGGGTCTTGAAGCAACTTGGCTTATAGCAGTTGGCTTATAGAAAATCCAGAGAAGGAGAAATTACAGACCCAAGTGACCCCCACCTCTGTGAATCTGTTTGTTACTTTGTTGCTAGGTGAGGGCCAGATGCAAAGAACCCAGAAAGGCATAACACATGTGTCTAGCTGATCAAAACATGCTAGCAAGTCCAAGCCTAGTGCTTGGTACATAGTTGGTGCTTGACTATATACGAGGATTTAGTAAGCACCCATTCTACCTAGCACTTTACTAGGAACAGGGCAGTACAGTGAGAGAAACAGCTCTGATTCTTAACTTTATATGGCATAGCATATATCAGATCCTGATACACTTTTTGAATCAGTGATAGAAACCAACTCATCAGCAACAAAAGCACAATGAGAAAAATGCTATCCTAATATAATTTTGCACAAAGAACTATAGGGGCAAATAAAAAAGAATAACTAATTTCCTAGCTGGGAGTGAGGTAAATGATGCTGCTGTAGAAAATGTAAGGTAGCATTTATAACCGGATGACAGTCAGTATAGGATAAATAGTTAAGGGGATTAAAAATGTTTTTTGATGACTAGTGAGGCAGAATTAAAAACATTGTATTTATAAATGGGGTCTTTCATACTTTTAGAGGAGACGATCTCATTTTGGAGGAAGACATGCCTCCACTCTTCAGGGGGTGCTGTCTTTAGGCATAGGAGAGATGGCTTCATGGAGGGCTGATCCTAAGAGCACAGTCAGGGCAGACCTATGGCAAGTCCAGGACTTTCAAATCCAGCTCTTGACCTTTCAAGAGCTTCTATAGGAAGTCTTGCTTCTATGATGCAGAAATTTCAATGACACAGGACAGAAATTAGAGGTGACCAGGCCTTGGAAGAAGTATGGTCTTCCCACCTAGATTCTCCGAAGTCTGTAAAGCTAGAACTTAGTAGATGAGTTCCTTGAAAGTTACATACCCCTTCTCAGTACAGGGGAAGGGAAATCACTCCCTTAAGTAAGAAGACAGAATTAAGGGATGAGCAGAGAAGCATTTTTTTTTTTTTAATACAAAATACTTTAGTAGAAAAAGGCACAGGACCAGAGTCTTTAACTCTCCCTAGCACCACCTAAGGCAACAGTATAGCAGGTATGTCCCAGTGGCATGAAACCAGAAAGACTCCCTGGAAGCCCTGGAGAAGGATTGATTCCTTGAAGGATACCTAGTAGAAGTAGATATAGATATTATTTTCTCTTTTAGCTTTTTTTTTTTTTTTTTTTTTTGTGAATTGAGTGATTAAACAAATCTCTGAACTACTTCTGACTACTGGTGCTGTTGGTTTTGTTCTAATTCTTCTTTATGGTACTATCCAGGAAGTGTCATGGGGTGTGCCAGCAAAGAATAGCTTTATGGTTCTCAATCCAAAAAAGTATGGCTCTTTTTGACCAATTTGTTATTCTCCATAATGATTAGAGAGAAACTGATTCCACGAACAGAATCAGCAGCTGAGAGAATGGCCTATCACAGTCAGATTAGAGAGGTGAGAGTTGTTCACAATTTATAGCCCTGGCTAGCACTCTGAAGATACTGGATGGAAGCAAAGACTCTAGTATAAACCAAATAATAAAGGCTGAAATTCTGAGGACTAAATCAGTGATTTCCAACTTTGTTAATTAAAAACAAAACAAAACACACATCTCACCTTTCTCAAAGGTTCTGATATAGTTTTCTTCCTTACCACTGACTATTCTTATCTTTCTGGGAGGATTTTGTCCAAGTTTTATTTTCTATAGGTTGTATTATGAAAGTAATAGAGATTAAAATGTTTTTGAACATAAAATACTCACATTAATATGCTTTAAAGAAGTCCGCTGCCCCACCCTGAAAATTTGGATGTGCTTTTTAAAAATTCATGCCCATCTTCCCTGACCTCTTATATACTCAAAAAAATGAAAATGCTTGGACAGAAGTTTGAAATATATGGAGACAAAGCTGACAATTTTTGTTGTGAAGATGTTGAAGCAAGATATGCACAGCTCATAACAGGACAGATTGCACAGGACAGACTTGAGGTTGAATGCATCAACAACACATACTGTTCTCTGTAAAAAGGGTTGATGGATTAAGAAATGTTTCTGCCCATAGCTCTGTGTAGGGCATTCTTGACCTCCTTGTTCCTCAGACTGTAAATAACAGGGTTTGGCAGAGGAGTGATGATGGTGTAGGTCACTGAGAGAAGGAGGTCTTGTTCTACAGTTTTCTGACTTGGGCTTGAGGTAGGGAATGGAGGCACAGACATAGTGGACAACGACCACAGTGAGGTGGGAGGCGCAGGTGACAAAGGCCTTCTTCTGGCCTTTGGTTCAGGCAATCTAGAGGATGGTGGAGATGATGAGGATATAGGAGATGAAGACCAGGCCCATGGTAACCGGGATCACAGATACACTGACAACAAAATTGATGATCTCATTGATAGTGGTATCAATACCACTATTTTATGACAGGAGAGAGTGTCACAGAAGAAATGACCAAACACTCTGTGGTGGAAGGGTTAAGTAAATATGGACATTGGACAGCTGCCATGGCCAAGCCAATGCTACAGTCTCCACTCATCAGCTGGATGCACACCCTGTTGCTCATGATGGGTGTGTATCTCAAAGGGTTGCAGATGGCCACATAGTGGTCATACCCCTTCGCCATGAGCAAAAAGCAGTTGTTGATGGCTAAGGTAAGAAAGAAGAATATTTGAATGGTACAACCTGTCAGGGAGATTGGCTGGTTCTGGACTACAAGCTCAGAGAGCATCTGTGGAATGGTGACCAGTGTGTACACGGTCTCTGAACTGGCCAGCATTCTTAGGAAGAAGTACGTGAGAATGTGGAGGTGATGATCAATGTGGATGATGGTCACAATGATGGCATTGCCAGCCAAGGTTAATGTGGACAGGACGAGAAAAACCATGAAGAGGGTAATCTGGTGTTCATGGGATCTGGAGAATCCTAGGAAAATGAACTCTGTCACTTCTGTGAGGTTTTTTCTCTGCATTCTTCAGTTTCAGTGTCTGAAAACAATGCAGGGAGTCAACATCGAGAAATTCCCATTGTGGTGTGGACTCCAGAACAGGGATAGAGAGAAGGGTGTAGAGGACAGACAGACATGCACAGGTGAGTCTATTTCCTCACTGTATAATCAGTAAGTAGGGTGCTGGCATAGCTTTATGGCTTCTTTCTTTTTTTTCCATTTATTTTTATTAGTTGGAGGCTAATTACTTTACAATATTGTAGTGGTTTTTGCCATGCATTGACATGAACCAGCCATGGATTTATGCTCTCTCCTCTGCTTTATGGCTTCTTTAGCCCCCTTCCCTTTTTTTTCCAGTTTTTGCTGTCTCCTTTGTCTTTTTTGAAGCCTCTAAGGAATGACCAATATGTGAGACTACTGCACATATCCTTTCAGGTTCTTATCCTGAATATGTTGTTTTTGTAGAGAGTGGATGAAAGACCGTTTTGTTTTAATGACATGTAAGCCACAGGACCCTTGAGTGTACACCATCTTAGCTTTGCTTTTCTTTTCTAGGGAAAGTAAGAGAAGTTGGGAAAACAAAATGGAGATGAGAGAGTTAGACTTACTGAATTAAAATCACTGGTGCCACTTAGGAGAAATTTCTGAGAACGGTGTACAGAATTAATCTCAGGAGAGCTGGTCTTTAGGGACACATTAGCAGGAGTGAAGATGAAGGATTTGGGGCTCAGCCAAGATGGTCTAGGTGAGACAAACTATTGGCAAAGTTTCTTTGTTGTAAAAGTATTAACAGGGATTTGAGGGTTTAGGGGTGAGTAAACAAAGGAGAAAAGGGGAAATTGTTGGAAAAGAGAGGAGGATCAGCAACATGTCAGAAGGCTGGACCTTGAATGAAAGAAATAGCAATTTCTTTCAATAGCAGAGGGAACTTAAAAATAAAAACATTGTAATAATTGATTTAAAATTGTTTGCTAAATTATGTTGTTGTTGTTCAGTTGCTAAGTCTTGTCTGATTCTGCGACCCCACGGACTGCAGCATGTCAGGCTTCCCTGTCCTCCACAGTCTCTTGGAGTTTGCTCAGTTTCATATCCATTGAGTCGGTGGTGCTATCTAACCATCTCTTCCTCTGCCACACTGTTCTCCTTTTGCTAAACAATATTGTGTTGTAAAGTTTCCCAAGAGCCCTAAACCTTCACTTAAAGTTGTCATGTGTAGAGTCTTGAGTTAGTGGTATTTGGGAAGTGGAGAGAGGTGGGTGATGGCTATGCAGAAAAAGGTTACCATGTGCAAGAGGTGAAATCCAGAGACAGGAAGAAAAACTTCTTGTTGGTAATGACTGAAAGAAACACAAGGACCTCTCTTGTTCTGTTCTCCTTTGCAAGCACACACAGTATTTCCTGGAAATTTGCTGAGGGGCTCTGGGATTGCCACCATATTTCAAATGGTAGTTTGAACCACTTTCCACAAGGAACAAGGTCATACAAGCAGGCTGGAGGATTTTGGAAAATCTAGAAAACTTCCACTAGCAATCTAGGAATCTAGATTCTTAGTGAATCTGTCCTGGGAATCTAGGGAGCACAATACAGAAAATGTGGATATTCTGGAAAGTACTCCATTGTGGAAAATAAGGAGGCAGACATTTAGAGCAGAAATGAGGGGGACTTCCTTGGTGATCCAATAGTTAAGAATTCATCTTCCAGTGCAGAGGACATGGGTTTTTTACCCTGATCTGGGAACGTAAGATCCCACATTCTGTGGGACAACTAAGTCTGTGAGCTGAACAAAGAGCCTGTGTGCTGATACCACATGCCACAACGCTGATCCCATGTGCTGCAGCTAAGACCCGACACAATCAAAAATAAGTATTAACAAAATAAAGTAGAAATGAGTGTGCCACTAAATAAAGTGACTTATATTAAAAAGGCTGCTGAGATACCAATTGGATAGAGATGAAAGAGAGTGTCAGTGCAACTCTAAGCTTTTCAGGAAGAATGAGGATTATACAGCTGTTGTTCCTTAATGGAAAAATTCAGTCCATCAGTCACAGTAGCCACATTTCAAGTACGAAAAAGGAACATGTGACTAGTGGCTACTCTGTTGGGCAGCACACATATCAAACATTTCCTTCCTTGGTGAAAGTTGTGATGAACACTGCTGCTCTGGTGCATTACCATATACAGACATGTGGAATGCATTAAAAGCACAAAAAGAAAAAAAAAGCTATTTAAAGAACAATAACATGGTGTGCTGCCATATGGTTAAAAATTGTGTGTGTGTGTATGTCTGTGTGTGTATGTGAATGCATATTTTTATATATGCAAGACGTCTGAAAGAATATACAGATGATATTATGGGTTAGCCATTATGTTCGAGTAGGGGTGAGATTATATGAAACTTTTTTAATGGCTGGATTGATAGTGAGGACTTTGGGCTTTATTTTAAATTATTTTAACTCTAAGTATAAAAGTATAGCTCATAGTATGGAGAAGTAAAGGAGGATGACAGCTGAAAGCAGATATTAAATTGAGTAAGAAAGAGGTCACTGGTGATATACTGGCCAATTTCAGTAGAGTCTTGGACTGTAAAGCCAGGTTACAGGGAGGAAACAGAACTTTTAACATGTCATCGATGACAACATCAGATCTTACGTGCTTTCCCCCTTTCCTGATGAACCTATTGCAGTGAGTTACAAAAAATAGTTAAGGAGGTATTGAGCCAGAAAAGCTGCAGGCATATTTGGAGCCAGAGAAGAAAAAGAAAACAGTAAGCTGAATTTAGTTGAAAGAGAAAGAGAAGAGAAAAGAAAAAAAAAAATCCCTGGAGTCTTTAGGGCCTGAAAAGTACTGCTTTCACCCCAAATCAGTGATTTGTTGTTAAGCATGCCTCAGATAATTATAAAGTTACCTTCTTCAAGTAAATTATAAAGTTATAAAGAGGATGGCTGATGACCAGAGAATGTGGCCCAGGTACATAAGACCAGGAGGAAAAAGAGAGGGGAGAAATAAGTTTATTGCCTTTGGTGCACATTTGAATTGGATTGCACAGACAATGAAAGACTATCTTAAGGCAGGATATTCTTAGAATGCGGCAAAAAAATGCAAAAAGAAGGCCAGATCAAGATGTGTGGGAGTATATAATGCAAATGTTCAATGCAAATGTTCAAAGCAAGTGTTCTTTCCATGTTGCATTTATTTAGAGGCAAGGTGTGTGGTAGGCGAGGGAAGAGTGAAGCCCTGTCACTAGAGGGAGCTGTCATTTCTTCTGCCTGAGTAACTCAGGTACAGCCCAAGCCTCAACATTCCCTTCAGACAAAATAAACAAATAGTGCTGCAGTAATAGGGATTCACCCTCCATAAAGTGCAGGCTTCTCTGTGACTCAAACAGTAAAGAATGTGCCTGCAGTGAGGGAGGCCTGGGTTCAATCTCTGGGTTGGGAAGATCCCCTGTAGGGGGGCATGGCAACCCAACTGTAGTATTCTTGCCTGGAGAATCGCCTTGGACAGAGGGCCTGGCGGGGTACAGTCCATGGGGTCACAAACAGTTGGACACAACTGAGCGACTAAGCACCACAGTTGGCTCAGACAGTAAAGAATCTGCCTGCAATGTAGGAGATCCGGGTTCAATCCCTGGGTTGGAAAGATCCCTTGGAGAAGGGAATGGCAACCTACTCCTGTATTCCTACCTGGGGAATTCCATGGACAGAGGCAACAGTCCATGGGATCACAAAGAGTCGGACATCACTGAGTGACGGCGCACAGTGTACATTGGTGATTGGCTGTACTTCCTAGGCTGGGTGTCATATGCTCATCACACTTGGAATGTTTCTCCAAGCGTTCTTCCCAACGATTTTTCTCCATGTCAGGAATTCTAGGGTATGGTCATTCCATCTTGTCACATCGTCAGGGACATTGTAGCATGAAGGAATGAGATGGAAGATGAAGGGCAGTTGCTTCCTACCTCATTCTTTAACCTGTCTTTTTGAAAAGCACAGTCCATAATTGTTACTGTAAAGATGGGTGTTGTTGAAATAACTAGCACAGGGCTGTTAACTGCCTCTGGGGGTGAGGGACGCTCCAGTGAAGGAGATGGGGAAGTGTGGGAGGTGGGAGTGAAATCGCATTACATTCTTACCTGGAGTCAATTCAGTGAACGATCCCCAGTGTTCACCTTGGGAGGGGAGAAGTTGCCGAGGGCACCATGGTGCTGAAGTGGTGTGTGGGATGGGTGGGCTGGTTATACCAGTGGAGATCGGCTGGGATGAATTCTCAGCAGTTAGAACAGTTGTCAGTGAACTTAAGGATACTTTTAGCTACAGATGACGGCCCCCCTTCTTCATCCTGACTCCTCTTGTGAGCCAGCCCAGCCAGAAGTGCTCCAGCTGGGCACTGGGGCAGCAGCTCTTCCACCATCCAGATCTGGGTCCTCTTTCTGCCTGAACACTAGGTGTGTTTCTGGGTAAGTGACATGCAAGGAGACAATCTCAAAAGCACAGTGTAGGACAGAAAAGAGCTTTCAAAATGATTTAAACACTCCAGGAGGACAAAAACCCTGTGGGGGAGTAAGGATACTGAAATGTGCTCATGCATCAAAATTGTAGTCATGAAGCCGATATTCTGACTAGAGGAAAAAGGAAAATAAGATAGAGGGGAAAAGCACAATTTGAGGGTGTAAAGGAAATACCATTTTCAAAGGGAAGAAATTATGACAGAACCCATGGATTCTTAAAAATATCTAGATCTTTAGAAGCAAAATCTGTGCCTAGAAACCGAATCTGTGTTTAAAAAAAATAAACTACGCAAGGTAGGCTAAGTCTCTATAATTGTATTTTGAGTTAAAAGGAGTCATGCTGCTAAAAAAAAAAAAAATGACATTGTCTTTTGCCAGGCTTTCCATCTTGTCCTGCCCTTTCTTTTCCTTTCATTAAAGAAAATAGATGTAAGGTGCCAGGAATGGAGGAACTGACTTCTTAAGAAACTGATGATTATGTGAACTATTTGAATAAACAAGAGAGTGATGACTTTTCTTTGGGACAGAAGCCTTCCCATACCCAGAAGAATCCACCCCCTTACCTTCTTGAGTCTGTAGAATCTGTCTGAGCTTTTTTCTGGCTATAGGGCATAGCAGGCGATTATGACATTTACAAGAACTCACTGCAATGCTAAGAAAACTGATTGTCATTTTTTGCTAGAATACATAATAGAACCAGGGTCTCCTGCATTTCTGGCAGATTCTTTACCACCTGAGCTACCAGGGAAGCCCTAGAAGAATCTTAGTGTCATACAAAACTCAGCCTTATTAGGGTCTAGGTCAGCCTTATTACATTATTAGATCACTCAGTTCATTGCACTTTGGCTGAAGCATAAGATGACACATTCGCACTGAGCAAATCTGACCTTCAAGGAGCAGTCCCTTTAAAGTCTGATTTGGAGGGGACTCTCAGGAGAATTTCTGTCATCAAGCTCTTGTCTCCTGGGTTTATTTGCCAACAGACTTACTGTGTATCCCATGGGTCTGAATGGAGTCAGGATCCTGAAATAAGCCCGGATATCTCTTTACAATTCGATCATGCAGGGAACACTAGGCAAGCTCTGGTCTCACATGGCCTGACTTTTTCTTTTTCTCCTGGAGAAAAATAGCTCACCTCAGACAAAGATGTGTTGAATGTCACATGGCACTATCTTCTGTTCTTTTGAATCTATGTTAGTGTGTTGCCCTTGCTTAGTTACTCTCAATGAAAATGTAATTGTATAAAAGTCAGATGTGATGACTCTCAATGTCTATGTGAATAGCTTTGCCCTATTTCTGCTACTAACCAGGAGACATACATGGGTTTGGTTAGGTAAGGGGTAGGTTTGGGAGCAGAGGCTGAAAATAGAGAATGAATTTTTCTGTTTGTAGGAATATACCAAGAAGTTAAGGCAGATGATTTAAAGATTTAGGTAGTAAGTCTCAGTCTCTTTTACGTCATAGCTGACACTTAGCACTTGTTGTTCAGTTGCTATATTGTGTCTGACTCTTTGTGACCCCATGGACTGCAGTGTACCAGGCTTCCTTGTCTTTCACTATCTCCTGGAGTTTGCTCACATTCATGTCCATTGAGTTGGTGATGCTATCTACCAGTCTTATCCTCTGGTGCCCTCTTCTTTGGCTTTCAATCTTTCCCAGCATCAGGGTCTTTTCCAATGGGTCAGCTCTTTGCATCTGGTGGCCAAAGTATTGGAGCGTCACCATCAGTCCTTACAATGTATATTCAGGAAATCTTTAAGACTGTGGGAAATCTTTAAGACTGACTGGTTTGATCTCCTTGCTGTCCAACAATTTGAAAGCATCAATTTTTTGGCACTCAGCCTTCTTTATGGTCCACCTCTCACATCCATACATGACTGCTGGAAAAAACCATAGCTTTGACTATATGGACTTCTGTTGGCAAAGTGCTGTCTTTCCTTTTTAATACACTGTCTAGGTTTGTCATGGCTTTCTGCGCTTACATGGTGCCGGAACATGAATTGAGTAGGTGTTGTGTCATCACTTCTGACCCTCACAAGAACCCCGTGAAGTTACAATGAGAAGTTGCTGTAGCAGCTAGAGCTCTGGAGCTCTGGATGAAATATTTGCCTTTGTTTCCTTGCTCCAGACACAGTTGGATCAACCCCTTGTAGACAATGGACCTTAGTGTAACTTACCAGTAACATTAGATTAGTTTTGCTTTGGCTCCTGTGGTTGTATATGACATGATGTGTGTGATTGATTACTGTCCCAGTGTATGATGGAATCCCTGAGCATCTCCCATATTGAACTCACAGAATGATCACAGCCAGAGAAAACCTAGATGGAAAATTCTAGAACACAAATGGAGTTTAATTTATAAATTAATCAGCTATTTAGGCATATTCCCAGGTGGTACTAGTGGTAAAGAAAGTGAAAGTGAAGTCGCTCAGTCATGTCCGACTCTTTGTGACCCTGTGGACTGTAGCCTACCAGGCTCCTCCGTCCATGGGATTCTCCAGGCAAGAATACTGGAGTGGGTTGTCTGCAAATGC
The DNA here is from genome assembly GCF_033118175.1 of Dama dama. Taxonomy (NCBI): domain Eukaryota; kingdom Metazoa; phylum Chordata; class Mammalia; order Artiodactyla; family Cervidae; genus Dama; species Dama dama. Next base: position 11,765,251 of record NC_083700.1, read on the forward strand.
AGGAGATGTTATGAGACAAGGGCTGGATCCCTGGGTTGGGAAGATCCCCTGGAGGAAGGCCTGGGAACCCACTTCAGTATTCTTGCCAGAAGAATCTCATGGACAGAGGAGCCTGTTGAACGACAGTCCATAGGGCTGCAAAGAGTTGGGTAAGACTGAATTGACTTAGCATGACGACATGGTAAGAATTAAAGGTGACTGAGATCATGTTTCAGCTTTCCTTCTCTTCTTTGAGTGTTCTTGGACACCTGTTCTTTCTAAATAAGAGGAAGTACCATGAATGCCTAGAAAGTCTCCACATTGCTCTTCTAAGGTGACTACATACTGGTGCTTTCTAGTGAAGAAAAGAGAAAATCTTTTTTTAAAATCCTCACTCTGAGCTAAGGCATATCCCAAGCCCAAGCAGACCTCATTGCTTTAACCTCAGAGCTCTCCATGGAGTTTCCCATATAAAACAGAGAAAGTCGCAAACACTCTCATTAGGGAAAACTCCCTTATAGAGCCTTCTGGTATGACCAGCCCTGGGGCCATGTTATTGAATGCTCCAGCCTACTTTATTGTGTCTGTGCCTGCCTCTTTGTCTATCCTGGGTGAATGGACACGTGAGTTAGAAGTAATCACTTGGGAAAAAAGAAAAATGAAAAAAAGAAGTGATCACTTGGTTATTCTGAAGCTCTCCTGGATGCTTTCTGACTTCCCTTCACTTCATGTTCTGTTATCTGTGGGCAAAGCCTGCCTTATTTCTCATATGCAGCCAAACTTTCTTTGGAGTCCTTGCTTCTCTGAGAAGGGAATTCATATCTGTTGAGGATATGCCAGACACTCTGCTCCATAGTTTTCATAATAATGAAGATAACTACTAATAATAGCATCTGATAATTATTTTGTAGTGTTGTAATTGGGATGCCTGTTGCTGTGCTATGAGTTGTATCTTAAAGAGATAAGCTGAGACCAGTTTATGGGGGGCATGTCAAAGGGTTTAAGTTGCATCCTGTGTAAAGTGGGGATCCATGGAAAGATTTTGAACTGGGAATTCAGGTGAGCAAGATCCTTGATGACTTCAAGACAGTATTATGGAAATCTGTCATTGAATGGTACCACTGGGATTTTTGAGGGAAAAAAAAGGCATGTTTGCCTTTACCCAAAATGATCCAGACTCTTAAACATTTTTAGTTTTCATTCCTGCTGGCTCTAATTTTTTTCCCCATCTCATTACTTGCTATCAAGTTCTCAACTGTTGCTTGCTTATCTCATTATAGTTGTCTCTTTGGCAGAAGCTCAGACCTCTTTTTGATTTTGTAGTTGGAAAACCAAATAGAAGGATTTCTGTTGCAACTCCACATGAATTTCAAATTGTTAATGCAATGATTATTAGTAGCTTGTAAGTGTTGCTACTGACCATACTCATTGAGTGCTCTGACATATCTTTTTAGTAACTTAAAGATTCCCCTCCTCATAATTTGCAGGCTGATTTTTCTGGTTAATTAAATACCAAGTTTCAAATAAGTAGATATACAAGAAAATGTTTGGGACTATGACAAGCACTAAACGAATGCAGGTGGCATAATATATTTTTTTAATTAGGCATACTTGTAGATGGGAAATTCAAAGAAGAGAGAGCTACAGATCTACAATTTAGGGTTCAGTTGCTTTAAGCAGAACTCTTGGGTATTGGTTGTTTCATTTTCAAGTCCTTTTGTTGATTCCAGACCTCAGCCCCACACCAGGGGCTTGATAATAACATAGCCTTTGGTTTCATATTTCAAAGCCTGCCAGTTCAGGATGGTGGAATTGATGAAGGGGTGACCATGGTACACAAGTAGGATTTCTTCTGGCGGCAGGAAGGAGTCCCACATGTATAAATCCCCAATCTCTCCCACAAAGGACTGGCTCTTATCAAACCCTCCTCCATAGGAGTCCTGCTCTTGCCCCAGGACAATCTTGGGGTGAGCTCCCACAGAATAGCCCTGCTTCAGGCCCCTTTTCACCAGTGGCTTCCCGTTGACCCAGAATTCAGCGATGCCTGTGGAAGACTCCCAGCTGGTACAGATGTGCACTGGGCTGGGGAATGTCTCGGAAGCTCTGACAGTAACTTTGGCTTTCCCAATGTATAGACTGTACTCTCCAATCCTGTTTTTAAAAAGCAGTAGCTCATTATCCTTGCCGTAGATGCTATAGGAGAAGAGGCTGTGGGCCCGGGAGAGGTCACTATAGGCTCGGAGACACAAGGTAAAGTTCTTCAGAGGTTTCTCCAGCTTTGTGATCAGGGTCACGTGGTCAATGGAAGATTCTCTAGGGAACCTTCCCTCTGAGGTCTGTGGATAGACATGGAGAAACAGAGTGACCTTTACTACAAATGCAGGGAAAAAAGAACATTCAATCTTTTCTCATCTCATGTTCCTGGATCACACCCTGACCACCCTACCTGTCTGAGAAAAGGCTTCTGGGAGGATGACGAGGACAGAGACCCAAAGCATCAGCTTGTTCATGTTCTTGGCCTGGGGCTGTTACAGCAGCAGCAATGACCAGGATGAGAGTACAGAGAACACAGTGGTTGTTTTAGATCTCAGGCTCTTCAGGGTTTATATGCACCTCCAGGTGAGGATGGGGGATGGAGAGCACCAATAATATGTGAGTGATTTTCCAGGCCTGCCCTCTGATGCCAACAGTCAGACCTATTGGTGGGGAAGGAAGAGCTGGAAAATCAATTGGGAGTTACTTATTACATAGGGAGGATGACCAGAGCTCCACCCGACTGTGACCCAGATTCTGGGGCTGGGAGAGCATGATGTGGAGAGTGGTGTTATGGAAGAGATGAGAGGCCATGCTGGGCCCATCGGGAGGGCCTGACTCCACTCTTCAGGGGTCCCTCAGTCTGATGACCCTGTGTCTTCTGCTTGTGGGTGTTCTGGGGTTCTGATTTCTACAGAAGACCCTGGAATCTCTTCATCCTTGATTAATTCAATATTTACTGCTGAGGGGAGTGAGAGGATTAGAGTACATGTATTTTCTGCCTCCCTGAAGATGAGTGCTTTCAGTCACTGTCACCCAGCTCTGCTGCTTCTTTGGATTATCATGGTGTTTCTTTCTTCTTTTTTTAAAATTAAGTTTTATTGGGGTATATTTGATTCACAATATTGCGTTAATTTCTGCTGTACAGCCAAGTGAATCAGTTACAGATATACATATATTCCTTCTTTTTTAGATTTTATTCCCAGATAGGCTATTACATTATATTGAGTAGAGTTCCCTGCACTACATGGTAGGTTCTTATTAGTTATCTGTTTTATATATAGCAGTACGTATACTTCAATCCCAATCTCCCAATTCATCTCCCCAACTCCTTCCCTCTTGGGAATTATAAGTTTGTTTTCTACACCTGTGACTTATTTCTGCTCTGTAAATAAGTTCATCTGTACCATTTTTTTTACATCCCACATATAAGTGATAGCACATGATATTCGTTTTTCTCCGACTTACTTCACTCAGTATGATCATCTCTATGTCCATCCATGTCACTGTGAGTGGTATTATTTCCTCCTTTTTTATGGCTGACCCATATTCCATTGTGTACATGTACTCTGTCTTCCTAATCCATTCCTCTATCAGTGGACATTTAGGTTGCTTCTCTGTCCTGGCTATTGTATATAAGGCTGCAATGAACACTGAGGTGCAGGTGTCTTTTCAAATTGTGGTTGTCTCCAGATATATGCCCAGAAGTGGGATTGCTGGATCATATGGCAGTTCTACTTTTAGTTTTAAAAAATTTATTTACTTATTAAGTTACTTTTTGGACTGTGCTGGGTCTGTGTTGCTGCACATGGCTTTCTCTAGTTGCAGCGAGTGGGGACTACTCTCTGTCTCAGCGTGCGGTTTCTCATTGCCGTGGATTCTCTTGTTGCAGAGCACAGGCTCTTGGTGCTCAGGCTTCAGTAGTTGTAGCACACGGGCGCAGTAGTTGTGGCTTGCAGGCTCTAGAGTTCAGGCTTGCAAGTTGTGGCACACAGCTAAGGCCTATGGGATCTTCCTGGACCAGGGATCGAGCCAGTGTCCTTTGCATTGCAAGGCGGATTCTTAACCACCGGACCACCAGGGAAACTCTATTTTTAGTTTTTTAAGGAACCGCCACACTATTCTAGTGGCTGTATCAATTTACACTCCCACCAACTGTGTAGGAGGGTTCCCTCCTCTCCACCCCTGATCAGCATTTGTTGTTTATAGTCTTTTTAATGATAGCCATTCTGACTGGTATGAGGTGATGTCTCCTTGTAGTTTTGATTTGCATTTCTCTGATGGTTAGTGGTGTTGAGCACCTTTCCATGTGTCTCTTGGCCATTAGTATGTCTTCTTTGGAGAAATGTCTACGTAGATCTTCTGACCAGTTTTTGATTGGGTTGTTTGTTGTTTTAACATTGTGCTGCATGAGCTGTTTTTATATTTTGGAGACTAATCCCTTGTAGATCGCTTTGTTTGCAAATATTTCCCCCCATTTTGTGGGATGTCTTTTCATTTCGTTTATGGTTTCCTTTGCTGTGTGAAAGCTTTTAAGTTTAGTGAGCGCTGGGCATGGATCCGAAAGTCCAGTACTGTCCAATTTTAGGGCTAGTTAATTCAGCAGGGGAGTGTTTCATACTCCAAGCATATTCCAACTTCCATGGCCACTGTCATGCTTATCATGGAGTTTCTTTATGCCAGAGTTTTCCATTCCTCATTGCAACTGATTTTTCTTGTAACCTGTTTACTATTTGTGGAGATGTCAGCATCTCACTTGATTTTCCTCTCTTCTTCTTTGGGTCCCTGGCCATTGAGGGTTCATTTATGTGGTAGCCCCATTAATATATTACACTTGTATTTAGTACTGATGCCCAGGCACTACACTAGGTCTTGGAGGTTGAGTGGTGACTACCCTGGCACAACTTCAGTGACTGCTATCTTCATCCCCTCTGCTATTACTTAAACTGTTATGCTATTGGCCACCACTCAAACCTGCTCTGCCTCTAAGATATCAAACTAAAGCTCTCCTTTCTAGCTGCATTATCTTCCTTTTTTCCTGTCCCTAAATTCTATGGAATCTTTGTGTTCATCCTCTTGTGCAGTCTCTTGTTCATTTCCTCTTCTCTCCACTTATGGCAGACCTTCTGGTCAGCCTTTTTAATGACATAACGATTGCCACCAAAAACACTCTTTCTCTACCATTGTTCAAATGATCCTTCTACCACTCAACTATGGGCAGTTCCCACTCTCTAATTTCTTCTAAGCTAAATCCCAGGTGGTAAAACCTTATATGGTTTGTGGCACAGTAAGGGTTAGCTGGAGTTGGGATTATACACCTTATTGTCTCATAATTAAATGCAGATCCTTCAGCTTGAAAGCCAGTGCCTTTCACAGTCTTGCTCCATCCTAGGCTTAATCTCTTAATCAAATGCTGTTTTCTGGTCAAATACCTCTAATTGCTGTTTTTCATACATAACCTGATTTTCCTGATTTCTTTCTATTTTTTTTTTTTTTTTGCTTTCATTTTGTCTTGAATTTTCTATATCCATCTTTGTTTCTTAAAATCCTAACTACTCTTCAAAATCAACCTCTAAAGTGATTCATTTCATGAAGATATCCTTGATGTCTTAATTAAACATTATTTCACCTCTTTCCAACTCCCCATGAGGTTAGGACCAAAGACTTTGGAGTAGAATTTGCTAGTGGTTGACTATTGTGAAAGCTACTCAACCTCTCTGAACTTTCCTTTCCTTTTCTGCAAAACAAAGATAAACCTTTCCACCTTACAGTGTTATTGTGAGCATAAATGAGATATTATAATATGCATAAAGTTCATGGAATGGTGTCTGGATGATTATTGTTGTAATTTTGAAGCTTTTATGGATGTCACTGTGTCTTTCTCATATTTATAGGTGTTAGTATATTTATCTCTTGTGCTTAGTCACTCAGTCATGTCTGGCTCTTTGCAAAACCATGGACTGTAGCCCATTAGGCTCCTTTGTCCATGGAATTCTCCAGGCAAGAATATTGGAGTGGGTTGCCATGCCCTTCTCCAGGGGATCTTCCCAACTCAGGGATTGAACCCAGGTCTCCCGCATTTCAGGCAGGATTCTTTACCATCTGAGCCAACAGGGAAGCCCATATTTATCTCTTATCCTCTCTTAATTGAAGCTGAGTATTAGGTCTTATTTATTTCTAGTTCACCCGTTTTGCTTAACCATTATTTCTGAACATGGAAGGAACCCAGTATATATTAATATTTGTGGAATCATATGATTCAAGCAGGAAGAGGAATTTTTACATAAACAGTGTAGCAGCAACCAAGACCACAAATCCACTTGAGTGACATAAGATCTTCTGGAAATGGGAAGTGGGATGCAACTCTTACTGGGAATCCAGGTACTAGGCTCTTCCCCTTCCCATATGTTAATTAACGTATGCCGTGAGATTTAGAGTATGTAGGGTTCACCAACTGCTTCTGGTTTTCATCAGAAATTATGAAATATCATTCTGTCAACCAAAGATGGTTTGGAGGTCAATGTGGAAGAGAGTCCTCTCTAATGGGAGATGTGGGTGTGGAGCTGGTCTAGGAATATGGCTACTGGGGCGAGTACCAGAGTTTGTAGCTAGATGTGAAAATAGTATGTTCAGTCCCTGTGAAGAGACCAGCAGGGCTAGAAAGTAGGTTTCAGAGTAGAACGGGAAAACAGAAGGAGAGGTGGGGCCTGATTCTGTTCTTTAATTTCCTTCTCTGCAATATGTTTCCTACGCCTTGGACGAAAACAGCCTGAGCTTCAGTGGTAGTCAAAGTGGAAACTCTGGATTCTTTCTGTTGCAGGAAGGAAGGTTCTGATGTCAGAATATAGGACAATGAATCCTGAGTCTTTAGAACTGGGTCGAGTTCTCAAGGTGAACCAATCCCGGTGGTTGCTGAGAGGCTTCTGGGTGCCTTCTTGCCAGTGAATGTTTAGGTGAGAGGTGCTGGTTCCTGTCTGGGTAGCTCTGGAAAGGCTGGGGATAGGGGAGTAAAGGTGGAAAGCACTGGAAAGAGGCAGGGTCGCTGGTGTGTCTCAAGTAGTATTGTCCTGATGCCCTCAGTTGTCACACAATAAAATGTGCCTTCGGAGAGGATGGGAGAATAGAGCGCTGGCAGTGCCACAGAAAGGGCATGGCATAAACTCAGATCTGGAAGAAGGCACGGATGTGGCATCTGACTGAAGGTCTTGTGTTGTGTGTTAATTGCTCAGTTGTGTTTGATTCTTTGCAAGCCCATGAACTGTAGCCCACCAGGCTCCTCTGGGGTACCAAGGGATTAAAGAATATTTGAAAGATACCTTCTAAGGCCTGAGGTATTTATAGAAGACATAAAGTTACAGTAACCCTGGGAAAAACTGGAAAGGAAGAGACTGAAGGAGAAAAGAACATGAGGTTGGAGAAGAGTACAGATTTTGGTGTGAATAAAGAATTATTTGCATGTGTTCTGTTGGCTGTAAGGAAACTCAAGGGCATGAATTTGTAGTAGATGAAAAGAGGCAGTGGAGACACTAAGAGTAACTGATTATCATCCTGAGAGGTGGTTGAATAAAATCAATGGTAAACAATTTCAGACTGGTGGTAGGGTCTTATAGTAAAAGTAAAAGGGCAAACCTGAGATTAAAAAAAAAAAATAAACATAGAATATGGAATGGAATTAGGTTTTACTCTAAATTTCTGATTGCATATAATTTGGAAAAACATGGTCCTTTTAATGCAGATAGAACAATTGAGAGGATGTTCACTTGCAAGAGGTGCAGGGTAAATGATAAATTTGGTTCCTAAAATGCTAAATTTGAAATGATAGTATGATCTACATATAGAACAGGCCAGTGGAGAATTTGACATATGTGAGTGCCACTTGGGATTAGAAATACAAGCTTCAGAGGAATCAACATATAAGTGATGATGAAACAAAAATAGATGATTTCTTTCCGTGGAAGGGAGAGGAGAGCAAAGGTCAAGGAACCAAGTACTGACATGGGGAGCATTTGCTTTTATGGAGTTGGAAGCAAGAGAAGAGTGAGGAAGGGAGACAAAAAAACACTGTTTGACAGGGAGAAGGATGGTGTATATAGTGTCATGGAAACCAAGTTAGTGCAAATGTCTAGGAGGCAGTGTCCACTGGTATCAAATGCATCAGATCTCAGTAGAAAGGATGCTGGATTTAGCAATAAAAACATCATCGGTGACCTTTGAAAGAGCAATTTCCTTAAAGTGAATGTGGCAGAAGCCAGGTTGCAGGGGATGATGGAGGGAAGAAAAGGGAGGTCTTCCTTTCCTTAGGAACCTGTGCAGTAATTCTGACAAGGAACAAAAGGAAAGAAGCAAGATTTCTATAGGGGACTTGGGATCCATTGTGTGTTTTCCATGCAGATTATGGATTGTCTGTTTTTGACAGAGAGGCTATTGTGTTTCTGCTTCTCACTGCATAACATTTCATCCAATGACAGAGAAAAATCAGTGTTCACCTGAGATTATGACTGACCTTTCCACTAAAGAAGCTATTTCAGACTCTAAATGCCAGGCTCCAGGCAGCTGTTGGCTGACTCCTGCCTCCCCTTCCCAATTCTGGCAGCATCACAAACCCACCTCTTCCTTTCCAGGTCCTGCTGATATACAGGAGTCTTTCCTTGATCTCAGTCCTCTAGTCCTAGTTTCAGGGTTTGTTGGTAAAAGAAATTGCCTGATAAATTTTTCATCTTTTATCTACTTTTGGGTTTAGCCCTCTGTCTAGATCAGCCTCCCTCAATGAAATCTCACTTCTGAATTCAGAATTCAACTGTCATGACCCTTCAGAATGTCACAGTATTCATTCCTCAGCCTTTGTCCTCTATATCCCTGAATTGTCACTCATTTATTTGGAATCACTCATATTCATTCTCATATTTATGAAAATGCAACTTGATTGATGAAGTGGATTTTTTGATCCATTAGAATTATTTTCTTTTTATTCCTTGTAACCCATTGGCCATAAGCATCTCCTTGCTGTTTGTTCATCATCTCTCTGTGAGTATAGCATCTTAGGGAGGCGCTATGAAAAGAAGAAAAAAAATAATGGCAGGAACTCAGTGTAACTGAGTCTTAAGTCTGTCGAAGAGAAGACTCTCTATATAGGAATATATTTCTTAGTCTATAGTTTTACAGAGAATACACACATTGAGAAGACAGGGGCAGATGTCTCAGCTGGGCGCTGGAAGAGGTCTTAGCTAGAGCTGTGTTGTTTCACTCTTGTCATCTTGTTCTGCCCTATGCCATGTTTCTGCCTAGGACCTAGAGTCCATGTCAGGAGAAGAGAATTTTCCCATGTTCAGCCATTTAATTCACATCCCTAAAACTGCAGAATACAGAGAAAGAACCTCACAGAAGCTGGCAGAGCTCACCTGGCCGGGCGTCTCCAGCTCTGTGAGTGTTGTTGTGCATTATCTTCACTTCATCAGGGAAGTGATGGCTCTAAGCACATTGGCTATGTCCTTCCTTCTGCTTTTTGTCTTCTTCACCATCCAGCTGTTGTGTGGTCATGTGAAAATCCCTGAGATGTAGAGTTTGTGAACAAGAGGGTGTATGCCCCATTGGTGTGTGTTTTACTTAGTACTGGCCCAGGTGTAGTAGTTATCTAGATATCATCCTTGCTCCATATATACTTCTGGGATGCTAATGTATATTAAACTTTCCTTTATTGCCACTCCTCTCGATGACATAAACTGTTTATTTCCCACACATACATTCAGGTGTTCATGGGCTTGCATCAACGCCCTCATCATCTCCACTATGCTTTGGATTGCTTCAGCTCAGGGCTTTGTCCCCTGTGCCTCCCACCTCACCGTGGTCATTGTCTGATGTGGTTGTGCCTCTGTCACTTAACTCAAGCCCGAACTGGTCAGTTCAGTAGAAAACAGACCATCTCAGAGGTCTCCACCATTGTCATAGGCTGTTGGACCTTGTTGTTTACAGTGTTGGGTACACAGAGGCCAAGGATACTATGTACAGAGCTGTGGACACAAGCATTTCTTAACAGACTGACTCATTTCATCAGGAGACCTTTAGTCCTGGCCAGTGTTTTTTTTCCTGCTTACAGACATTTCACAGCTCACGAGTAGACCAAACAGAAAGCTGTGTTGTGAGCTGGTTCACAGACTCAGCCTGCTCTTCTACTCATACTCCATGAAGAAGGCAGGAGCCAGGCTTTCTGATCAGGGTGCCCATGACTACAGAGACGGTAGCACTCCAGGAGAACTCTGATGACTTCTCTTTATGGAGCAGCGGGTTAACTGAAACTCCTCCTGGCTTCCACTTCACTTGACCGTTTGCTGCTTGATTTCTGTCCATTCATGGCAGCAATGACTTCAATTAAAGAATCCCATGGACCACCCGAGGCTTCCCCCCTTCCATGATCTCAGTTATATGATCCTTAATAGGCATTTCAAAAAGACTTTCTTTAACCACCCCTGGTTTGGGAAGATCCCTTGGAGAAAGGAATGGCAACCCACTCCAGTATTCTTGCCTGGAAAATCCCATGGACAGAGGAGAGCCTGGTGGGCTACAGTCCATGGGGTTGCAAAGAGTTGGATATGACTGAGCGACTTTCACTCACTCACTCACCTCCTTAACCGTTTACTGATTGAAAAACAGTTGCAACAAGAGAGACCTTTCTTTCCATGAATTCATCCCCACTTAAAGTGTGTATTTAGGTGGAGTATCCTTTAGTTTTACAGGAGGAAAAGTCCCTTTAAAGTGACTTTATTACTATAGCCCTGGAAATGGCACAGGGAGAACAGGGGGGTGTCTTTCTCAAGGAATGATGTCTTCATTTAGAACTCTTTTAAAAAGTTCATCTTCTTGTTCCTCTAAAACCTTTGAAAATTGTTAATTCCATAGTGGCTATGTGGTAGCTATTTGGAGTAGATGTGGTTAATTCTGGGCAAGTAACTTGGATTGCTCTTTGCTAGCATTTTCCAATAAATTAAGCCCATATCAATGCCCATTTTCCCTTCTGCTAGGTAAGTGCGGACTATAAGTTTATTTCCATCCTATGTCTTTTCCCAGTAGAGTTCTTGCTCTGAAGAGCTCTTCTTTGTTCATATATTACACTTTTTTTCTTAGATGGGTGGCTGTGTGTTTAATTAAGAAACTTTTATATACTTCCACTGTTAGAACTAGAAAATTTGTTGGAAAAAGCTAGTATAGTAACATCTATTTTTACATATTCCTATATTTTGGATATAAATGACACATTGCTATTTCAACTCCAAGGTCAATCTTTCCATATTCTACTTTGAACACTTTTGTCATAATTTTAACCTCAAAATTAGGATTGAGGTACATTTTGGCCATATGTGATTTTCCTTTCTTCAACAGACTGCTTAAGGTCAAGAGTCTCAGGCATTAGCAGTTGCCTTCTGCTGGAATTTCTCTTTTGTTTCACACAGGAGACTGGGAGGATTAATAGGTGATGCCGGTGTCTTAGGATCAGCACCTGATGTACCATAAAGGGCAGTTCTGAAGCTGAAGCCAACAGATCGTTAAGGGGTTCTTGAATAGGTTTTAAAGGCATTTGTGAACTCTCTGAAATTGTGTGCAAAGTATTGTGAGCATGGGTGCATGTGAATTTTTCATCAGATTTTCAAAGAAGTCTCTGATCTGCCAAAGATAAAAATCGATTGCTCTAGATTAGGGTTTTGTAAAGCTATTTTGACTCAGACCCATAGTAAGTAGTATATTTTGTGATACTATATGCATGCATTCACACACACACACACACACACATACACACACACACACACATCTATAAATACACCTTGATCCAAAACATCACAAAACAATTCAAAAGCTTAAGTCAGGGAAATCCCAGAATGTTTGAGAAATGACAGGAAGTCCTGTGTGGCTAGAGAGAAGTGACAAGAGTGCATAATAGAAAATATATTGATTAGAGCTGCCTTCATCATCATCAGTTAGTTCAGTCACTCAGTCATGTCTGACTATTCGCAAATAGACCACATGGACTACAGCATGTCAGGCTTTCCTGTCCATCACCAACTCCTGGAGTTTGGTCAAACTCATGTCCATCAAGTTGGTGATGCCATCCAACCATCTCATCCTCTGTTGTCCCCTTATCCTCCTGCCTTCAATCTTTCCCAGCATCAGAGTCTTTTCCAATGAGTCAGTTCTTCACCTCAGGTGGCCAAAGTATTGGAGCGTCAGCTTCAGCATCAGTCCTTCCAGTGAACATTCAGGACTGATCATGGTCAGCATGACTAACAGCTATTCTCTCTCTTCCACTCCTGCCCAACCCAGCCAGCACTAGTTTCTCCTTTCTGTCTGCTGACACAATTGTTTGCACATATTTTAAGTATTTTAGTATTATTTATCATGGTGTATTCTATTGGTGATGTATATGTATCTTTGAATAGAAAATTTGTCATACTTTCACTCAAAATCTTAGTGCTGAGTATTTATAATGTGTCAGTCACTGTCCTAAGGAGATAGATTCTGTATCCCTAAGGAACTCAGGCTCTCAAGAGAGAGACCACCACATAAAAAAATAGGCATATTTTTTCATTGCTCTTTGCTTTATTGCTCTTTGAAGATACTGTGTTTTCTTTCTTACAAATTGAAGGTTTGCAGCAAGCTATGTTGAGCAAGTCACTCAGCACCATTTTCCCAATTGGATTACTTTTATTTAAGTTATGTACATTGTTTTTCTAAGCATAAAGCTATTGCACACTTAATAGACTACATACAGTCTAGTGTAAACATATCATTTATATGTTCTTGAGAAATCAAAAAATTTGTGTGAATCTCTTTATTGTGATACTCATTTTATTTTGATGATCTGGAACTAGATTCACAGTATCTCTGAGGAGTGTCTGTGTGCAGAAGCTGGGATGGGTACACAACTAGGGAGATAGGGTGGTAGGGGGTGTTGAGGGAGAGTTTGTGCACAAAGAAATGAGCACTCAGTTCTACCTGGTGTAATTCAGGAGAGGATGAAGGCACAACAAAGGATTAGAGTAATCAACTGGGTTAATTGAGGTTGGGTAGGACTCTTGCCTGGAAAATCCCATGGATGGAGGAACCTGGTAGGCTGCAGTCCATGGGGTCACTAAGAGTCGGACACAACTGAGCGACTTCACTTTCATGCATTGGAGAAGGAAATGGCAACCCACTCCAGTGTTCTTGCCTGGAGAATCCCAGGGATGGGGGAGCCTGGTGGGCTGCCATCTATGGGGTTGCACAGAGTCAGACACGACTGAAGTGACTTAGCAGCAGCAGCAGCAGCAGGGTGATAAGGATGATGGGAAGCAAAGGGATTAGCATGCCTAGCTCAGATTTGAAGGAACCTGAAGGACAGGCATGCTTGCATCCATCTCTGTATTCCTGGTACCCAGCACGGGGCTCTTAACACAACTTTGAATGGATGAACTCATGAGCATCTACAAAGTACAAGGCCTTGTGTTTGTATTTTTTTTTTTTTTTGATGTTCTGTAGCCAGTAGAAGCATCTGGCCTTATTTTCTCTGGCCACCTTACAGTCTTTTTTTAACTCAAGGTGAAAAGGAGAAAAAAACATGCTAGGAAAGAAAAATTCCATGGACTCTTTCTTCCATCAGATCCCTCTAGCTTAGTCCAGGTTCTCCTCCTACTCCCTGTTTTTCAGCCTATAAGAAACTGATTAAGGGAGAAAACAGCTTCAGCAAGCCCAACAGTAAGTCAAACAAAGTCTTCGTGAAGGGGACAAGTGCCTTTGGAAGAAGAGAGAACATGGCAGAAGAGATGAGCCTAAGCTAAAGAACCAAACAATGAGCCCAGCACACAAACCACATTTTTATAAAAGCAGATTTAAAAGATACCAGTCCACAATGCAGTCTGCCACTGCTGGTGCATGCATGTGTGTCTGTGTGTGGACGGGGGTGGTGGTGGGCAGGTGACGCTGGGGGGAAGGAAACTATCTCAAGGTCTAGAGTGTGACGAACATTGTAATAGAAAATCACATGACATAATAACACTTCCTTAAAATTATATATTCACTTATAACTGGTATTTTACATGTGTTTTCTAAATTGAGGTGTGTAATACTTTTGTAAGTATTATTTCCCCCATTTTACTACTACTGCTACTGCTATTATCACTATGGGTACAGCAAATTTGTGAGATAAATACTGCTCTGGCTGTTTATATGTGTTCAGTCTTTTAATCCTCACAGTCACTCTATGAGTTGGGTAACACACACACACACACACACACACACACACACACACACACACACACCACACAGCCTTCCTAGGTCCAAATACCTTTCAGTTCAAACATTACTGAAGTGTGTGTGTGCATATGTGTATATATAATATGTATATATGTATATTTTTCTTTGTTTTGGTTGTGCTATGCAGCATGCAGAATCCTAGTTTGCTGACCAAGGATCAAACCCATGCTCCCTGCAGTGGAAGTATGGACTCTTAACCACTGGGCTGCCAGGGAATTCCCGAGATATGTCATATTTTATGTTGCATTTTAGGCATGCAGTGTGAGTAATTTGTCCTAGGACTCACATAGGGGAGTGGAATTCTGGGATTGGAACTCAGGCCCTCTGACTCCATAGCCCACACTCATAAAAAGAGATGAAGAAGCTCACCAAAGTTCATACAGTAAGTGACAGGTTGGGGCTTTGAAAGAACTGGGCCTCAGACCCACCCATGTGGACTAACTCTAAATTCCATATCCAGACTTATATATTCTCTCTCTCTTTCCACTACCTCATTTATCCATTCTCATAGGGTAAAGAATAATATGCATATAAATCTATTTTTAGATAATTGAACATATCGTTTCTAGGTCCAAATACATCTCAGTTCAAACATTATTATTTTTTAAAACTTTTATTTGAGTATAGTTGCTTGACAATGTTGTGTTAGTTTCTCCTGTACCACTTTTCTAAATTTCACATATGTGCATTAATAAATTATATTTGGTTTTCTCTTTCTTTTCTCTGTATGACAGTCTCTAGGTCCATCTGCATCTCTGCAAATGGCAGGTTTGTTCCTTTTTATGGTTAAGTAATGTTTTTAGCCATTGTGTATATGTGGCACATTGTCTTTATCTACTCATCTGTTGATAAACATTTAGGTTGCTTCCATGTCCTGGCTATTGTAAAAAGTGCTGCAATAAACATTGGGGTGCATGTATCTTTTGAAATTATGGTTTTTCATACCATTATGAAATTATGGTATATTCCCAGGAGTGGGGTTGCTGAGTCATATGGCAGTTTTCTCAAAGATATT
Organism: Dama dama; assembly: GCF_033118175.1. Lineage (NCBI taxonomy): Eukaryota > Metazoa > Chordata > Mammalia > Artiodactyla > Cervidae > Dama > Dama dama. The sequence goes on from NC_083700.1 coordinate 11,780,555, forward strand.
ATCCCATTCTTTGCCTTTGTAAACAAAGTATACTCACTTAGCAATTTCCTGGAGAGGTTATTATGTGTTGAGCTGTGGTGTATTAGTATTCTCAGGAATTTCTGAGATGCATGAGAGCTGTTGCCTCTCTTAAATTATCACAGATTGCAAGGAATTTTTGTGATTAAAAGAAAAAACTTTATTGAGATACAGCTTACAGTTCATAGAATTCACTGCTTAAATATAAAATTTAGCAGATTTCAGTTTTCTTCCAGAGTCATTATCATCACCATAATTTAAATTTATAACATTTTCTCTCCCTAAATAGCAACCCTGTACCTAGTAGCAGTCACTCTTCATTTTCATTCCCTCCAGCCCTGAGTCCTAGGAAGCCAATATTCTATAAATTTGTCTCAGGAGGTTTGCTTCTTCTATTGATATTTCATATAAGCGGAATCATCCAATTTGTGGTCTTTCATGTGGCTTCTTTCACTTTGCATAAACTTCAAGATTCATCTGAACAATGTTGTAGCTAGTGTCAGTACTCCATTCCTTTTTATAGCTAAATAATACTCTGCTGTGTGAATGTGCCATATAATTAATTTTTGAATGTTAAATCAACTTTGCATTCTTAGGTTAATTCCCACTTGGTTACAGTGTATAATCCTTTTTTGTGTTGTGCTGGAAACAATTTGCTAGTATTTGATTGAGGATTTCTGCATCTATATTCAGAAGAGATACTAATCTGAGTTTTGGTTTCTTGTAAAGTCTTTGGCTTTAAGGTCAAGATTATACTGGTCTCAAAGGATGAGACAGGCATAGATCGCCAAATAGTATAAAAAGCTTTGAGTACTTTCCACAGAAGTGTGGTTTTCCCCAGTGGTTACTTCTTACATAAATATAGTACTACATTGCAATCAGGAATTTGATATAGATGTGTGTGTGTGTTCACTGCTGTGTCATATTATCACATGTACAGATTTATATAACTATGACTGATATTCCTTCACCTTCCCATTCATATCTTAAATATCTCTTCGTCATACACTGGTAACCATATCAGATAGGATTATAATGTTTTTCTTCAACTATCAAACATAATTTTGAAAACTCAAGGGGAGAAGACAAGTCTATTATATTTTTGCCTACTGCGTTTTTTCTTCCTTGCTAATGTTCCAAGGATATTTCTTTTACTCTATTTCAATTTACAGAACTTCTTTTAGCCATTCTTTTAGAGTAGGTCTGCCAGTGACGAATTTTAAGATTCCCTTTCTCTGAATATGTCTTGATATCTCTTTCATCACTGAAGGCTGTTTTCAATAGATATTGAATTCTGGGTTGACAGTTCATTTCTTTCAGCACTTGAAAAATATTGTGCAACTTCCTCCCATTCTCCAGTTTCTGATGAGAAATCCACTGTCATTCAAATTCTTTTCATTGTTTCTCTCTGGCGGCTTTCAATTTTTTTTTTTTTTTGCCTCTTGCTTTCGGCAGTTTGACTATGATGTGTCTTAGTGTGGATATTTTTTTGGTTTCTTCTCTTTGGGGTTTGCTCAGATTCTTGAGTCTGTAGATTTATGTCTTTTGACAAATTTGGGACACTTCAGTCATATGCCTTCCAGTAATTTTTTTAGTTCCAGCCTCTTTTTCCTCTTTCCCTGGCACTCTGATGACACAAACATTAGATCTTTTACTATAGTCTTGTTCCTTATACTCTATCCATTATTTTTCAGTTGATTTTCTTAGTTGTTCAGGTTGGATACTTTCTATTGTTCTGTCTTCAAATTCAAATTCTTTCTATTGTTCTTTTCATTCTTCTGTTGAATTTATCCTTAATTTTGATTACTGTATTTTTAGTTCCTAGATTTCTATTTGGTTCTTCTTTTATGTCTTTTATTTCTTTATTGAGACTTCCCTTCCCTGGTGGCTCAGACAGTGAAGTATCTGCCTGCAGGGCAGGAGCCCTGGTTTTGATCCCTGGGTCAGGAAGATCCCCTGGAGAAGGAAATGGCAGCCCACTCCAGTAATCTTGCCTGGAAATTACATGGAGAGAGGAGCCTGGTGGGCTACAGTCCATGGGGTCACAAAGAGTCGGACAGGACTGAGCAACTGACATTTTCACCCTTTAATTTTTTTGTGAGCTTTTTTGTTTATTTGTTTCAAGCATGTTTGTAATTGTTCATTGAAACATTTTTATGTTTTCTTTTAAATTCTTATCAGATATTTCTAATATTTGTGTCATGTTGGCATTGGTATCTGTTGATTGTCTTTTTCTATTTCATTTGAAGCCTTTCTGGGTCTTGATATGATGAATGATGGTTGGTTGAAACTTCAATATTTTGACTATTATGTTACAAGACTCTGGATCTATTTAAACCTTCTGGTTTGGCAGGTCTCCTTTAACTTTGCTCTGAAGGGAAGGAGGGACCACCTCTTTACTTCCAGTTTGGGTGGAAGTCCAGGTCCTCTGCTCAGACTGTTGACAACAGGGTGATCGAGTCCTTGGTACTGCTGGGTTGGGGTGAGAGTTCAGGCTCTCCACTGGACCTGAACTGATAACCTTCTGGCTGTGAGAAGTAGGGCACTGCTTTCTGGCCTTCTGTGAGGTCTCGCCACACTGTAGGTGGTGGCCTTCTTACTGCTGGATGGTGGTGAACGTCCTGATTTTCTATTGTGCCCTCTCTGATACACCCCTGTAGGGAGCTGTAGAAACACCTATGACCTTTGCATAACATCAAAGTCTAGGTTCCCCACCGGGTCTCCACTGAGACCACTGGAGGGAGTTCTTATTGCTTATCAGAGGTGAAATTCCTGGCTACACATTCAGTCTTTTCTGATACCATTCTAGTGTGGGGCTGGGATATCTCTCTACATACCAGGAAAGGTGGAAGCTGGGGCTTTCCACTTGGTTTTTGATGTGAGGGGTGCAGCTGGGGAACTAGTTTTTCTGTGGGGTGTGTGTGTGTGTGTGTGTGTGTGTGTGTGAACAGAGTAGTTAGTTTTCTAAGATTTTCTGTCTTGTTAGGATATCCTTTTACTGGTCCTTTTGTCTAGAGATAGCAGACCTTTCTAGGGGGCCTCTTTTTGTCTGTACCCATTGGTATTTTAGTTTATTGGCTTTTGTAGTTTATAGTCCAGGGTGTACGAGGCCAAAAGAAAATGCAGTGATCTTACCTCAGTTTGTGTGGTCTCTAGCTGGTCTTTCTCTTCCTCTCCATCTTTCAGTTTTTTTATGTTTATTTCATACATAATGTCCAGGGTTTTTATTTTTACTTAGACAATAGAGAAGAGTACATCAGATTCCTGGAAGTGAAAGTCTTAGATATTGTTTATGCAATTCCTCTTTTAATAAATATAGATAAGAAAGAGAAGTTTGGGGACTTTGTTGGTGGTCCAGTGGTTAAGATTCCGTGACTTCAAGGCAGAAGGTGTAGATTTGACCCCTAATCAGGGAACTAAGATCCAACATACCATGTGGTATGGCCAAAAAATAAAATCAGAGACAGTGAAGTATGTGATTATATCATCTTTTATAGTTTCTATATAAGTACCTTTATGGAGTTCTTTGTTTTTTCTCCTGTGGGTTTAAATTGTATCTAGTTTCACTCAAACAGGGGCTCTGTATCAACCTAGAAGGGTGGGGTGGGGAGGGAGATGGGAGGAAGGCTCAGAAGGGAGGGGATATACGTATATCTATGGCTGAATCATGTTGAGGTTTGACGGAAAAACAACAAAATTCTGTAAAGCAATTATCCTTCGATAAAAAATAATTAAAAAAAAATTTCATCTAGTTTCAATTCCTTTCAGCCTGAGGAACTTCTTCTCTAGTATTTTTCCTAAGACAGGTCTGCCAACAGCAAATTCTGTTTACCTAGAAATGTGTTTATTTTGCTTTCATTTTTGCAAGGTAGCTTTACTGGATATAGGATTCTTGGTTGACAGTATTTTCTTTTAGGACTTTGACTCTACCACTCAACTAACCTTCTGGCTTCAGTTACTTCTGATGAGAAGTCATTTGTTAATCTGATTGGGATTCTCTTGGTTATATGATTCCAGTTGTTTTTTTCTTGCTACTTTCAAGATTTCCTTTTCTGTTTTTGGTTTTGACATTTTGGCAATGATGTATCTGAATGGGTATTTCACTGTATTTATCCTACTTAGAGTTGACTGTGTAGATTAATAATTTTCCTCGAATTTGGGAAATATTCAGCATTATTTTTTTTGAGTTTCTTTTCCCCTCCTCTTTGATTCTGCTTCTATGCATATGATGGTAAGTGCTTTAGGTACCTTTGATATTCTGCAGTTTAAAAATAATATGCTTAGGTGTAGAATTTTTGGTATTTATTTATTTTAATTAGTGTTTTCTGTATACTGGATATGTGGTTTCATGTCATTAATTTTGGAAAATTTAGTCATTATTTCTTCAAATATTTGTCCTTGTGCTCCTTCTGATATGTCTATTGTGCGTTACATCTTTTGTGATTGCCCCACAGTTCTTTGATATTCTACTCTGCTGCTTCTGTCTATTTTTAATTCTGAATTTCAGTTTGGGAAGTTTTCACTGACAGATTTTCAAGCTCACTCTTTCTTTCTTTAACTGTATCCAGTCTGCTGTTGAGTCCATTCAAGATATTCTTCATTTCTGTTAAAACATTTTTGATTTTTAACATTTGCCTTTGATTCTTTCTTAGCATTTCCATCTCACTGATTATAGTATCCATCTGTTCTTGCATGTTGTCCACTTTTCTCATTAGAATCCTTAGCATATTAATCATAGTTATTTAAAATTTCCAGCCTGATAATTCTAAAATCTTTGCCATATCTGATACTTACTTTCTTTACAGACTCTTTCCTCTGTCTTTTACCACACCTTGTAATTTTTTTATTGTAAGCTAGGCATGATATTCAAGAAAATTAGAGATACCAAGGGAACATTTCATGCTAATATGGGCTCAATAAAGGACAGAAATGGTAGTGACCTAACAGAAGCAGAAGATATTAAGAAGAGGTGGCAAGAATACACAGAGGAACTGTATCACGATCCAGATAATCACGATGGTGTGATCACTCACCTAGAGCCAGACATCCTGGAATGTAAAGTCAAGTGGGCCTTAGGAAGCATCACTACAAACAAAGCTAGTGGAGGTGATGGAATTCCAGTTGAGCTATTTCAAATCCTGAAAGATGATGCTGTGAAAGTGCTGCACTCAATATGCCAGCAAATTTGGAAAATGCAACAGTGGCCATAGGACTGGAAAAGGTCAGTTTTCATTCCAATCCCAAAGAAAGGCAATGCCAAAGAGTGTTCAAACTACTGCACAATTGCACTCATCTCACATGCTAGTTGGGCTTCCCTGGTGGCTCAGAGGTTAAAGCACCTGCCAGCGTCTGCCTGTGTCTGCCTGCAATGCGGGGTGCTAGTAAAGTGATCCTTAAAATTCTCTAAGCCAAGCTTCAGCAATACATGAACCGTGAACTTTCAGATGTTCAAGCTGGATTTAGAAAAGGCAGAGGAGCCAGAGATCAAATTGCCAACATCTGCTGGATCATCGAAAAAGCAAGAGAGTTTCAGAAAAACATCTATTTCTTCTTTATTGACTATGCCAACGCCTTTGACTGTGTGGATCACAATAAACTGGAAAATTCTGAAAGAGATGGGAATACCAGACCACCTGACCTGCCTCTTGAGAAACCTGTATGCAGGTCAGGAAGCAACAGTTAGAACTGGACATGGAACAACAGACTGGTTCCAACTAGGAAAAGGAGTACATCAAGGCTGTATATTGTCACCCTGCTTATTTAACTTATACGCAGAGTACATCATGAGAAACACTGGGCTGGAGGAAGCATAAGGTGGAGTCAAGATTGCCGGGAGAAATATCAATAATCTCAGATGTGCAGATACCACCACCCTTATGGCAGAAAGTGAAGGAGAACAAAGAGCCTATTGATGAAAGTGAAAGAGGACAGTGAAAATGTTGGCTTAAAGCTCAACATTCAGAAAACTAAGATCATGACATCTGGTTCCATCACTTCATGGCAAATAGATGGGGAAACAGTGGAAAGAGTGGCTGACTTTATTTTTCTTGGCTTCAAGATCACTGCAGTTGGTGATTGCAGCCATGAAATTAAAAGATGCTTACTCCTTGGAAGGAAAGTTATGACCAACCTAGACAGAATATTAAAAATCAGAAATATTACTTTGTCAACAAAGGTCCATCTAGTCAAGGCTCTGGTTTTTCCAATGGTGATGTAGGATGTGAGAACTGGACTATAAAGAAAACTGAGTGCTGGTGAATTGATGCTTTTGAACTGTGGTGTTAGAGAAGACTCTTGAGAGTCCCTTGGACTGCAAGGATATCCAACCAGTCCATCCCAAAGGAGATCAGTCCTGGGTGTTCATTGGAAGGACTGATGTTGAAGCTGAAACTCCAATACTTTGGCCACCTGATGCAAAAAGCTGGCTCATTTGAAAAGACCCTGGTGCTGGGAAAGATTCAGGGCAGGAAGAGAAGTGGACGACAGAGGATGAGATGGTTGGATGGCATCACCGACTCAATGGATATGGGTTTGGGTGGACTCCGGGAGTTAGTGATGGACAGGGAGTCCTGGCATGCTGCGGTTTATGGGGTCACAAAGAGTTGGACATGACTGAGCAACTGAACTGAACTGAACTTAGGCATTATATAGGCAATAGAAGCAAGGTAAATTGGTCTTTAGGATGAAGATTCAGACATGTTTATCTGGCTAAGAGATAGGTTGTATTTACTGTTTGCTGTAGCGGTAGTTTCTCTAGGTATTTGTTTCTTCTCCCTGCTTTGGATTTCCCTGCAAGGTGCTTCTTAAATAGTCTGTCTTATTGCTCTCTCACTCACAACCCACTATCACTAGACTGGGTGTCTGATACGTTTGGTAAGGTTTTAGAGAGGAGAGGTAATTAAATCTTTGTTTTGTAGGCTATGACCTTCAGAAAAATTTTAGTCTTTTCTTTTCTTCTTCCCTTATGTGAGCCAGGAAGGCAAAAGGGGACTTGAGCTGTCCAGTTACTTTATCTTTTAATCTTTGTATGCTTTCTGTCACAAGTTGGGTTGCAGTATTTAAATAGCTGTTAAGCTTTAATTTAGAGGAAAATTTAGGCAATTCTGGGGAAGAAAGAGAAAGGCAAACTTCTAGTCTTCTGTGTGTCTCCCAACACCACTCAGCCCTAAAATTGCATACTGAATTTAGCAAGCACCCTATACTTAACCATTTCCTCATTTCTCAACAGCATTGTTGTTTTACAGTACCCACAAATGCTTTGATATGTTCCACTTCAGGAAGAGGTACTTAATCTGTTTCCCTTGAGTGTAGACTAGACTTAGTGACTTTCTTCTAATAGTAGAAAAATGTGTATGTGTTTAGGAGTGACTTCAGAGCCTGGATCATAACACTGCATTTTCCTGCTTACTTTCTTACCTATTGTTAATCACTCATGTCATAAGGACACCCAGGAAATGGTGAGGAACTGAAGCCTTCTGCCAGGATCCAGCAAGGAATTTAGGCTTTGACTAACAGCTGTGTAAGTGAGTCATCTTAAAAGTGGCTTCACCAGTGCCAACCAGACTTTCTGATGGCTGTGGTCCTGGATAACATCTTGTTTGTGACCTTATTAGAGGTCATGGATCAGAACCATCAGCTAAGCTGCTCCTGCATTCCTGATCCTCAGAAATTATGTCAGATAATAAATGCTTGTGTTTTAAACTACTAACATAGCTATTAGTAGTTTAGAGAATAACTGTTATTACATAAGCATATTCCTTGGCAGTCTTATCCTCCTACATAACATTCTTTCTCTCTGTCACATACTCTTTCTCTCACTTCCTTCAACCAAAGTCAAAAATATTTCTTCAAATCTAATTTCTTAATTTATAATTTTGTCTATCTCATCACATTTTAGGGCCGTTTAACTACAATTTACAGTTTGCAATCTGAGAAATTACCGAGGTGATCCATACCTTAACCTGCTTCTGTTTAGGAATAAGAAAGTGCAGTTTTGGCTAGTGAGATTTTTTTAGGGCTTTCTTCACTGAGGTTAGATTGAGCTTGGGAAGTGGTGAATCCAAGAGCCAAAAGGAAGCCTTTTGAATCTGGGAGTTGGCCACAATCTGTACTTTCTTCATACTCTGAGAATCTTATCCAGAGTAAACCAAGTACACCGATTAAGAGGATGAAGGACAGTGTGCAGACATAGGTGAGGATGGTATCATTTCCAATGACTTTGCCCTGGTGACTGGTGTTGGAGGCTGGGTGGGGAGTGGTTTATGATGTGTCGCTATACACTCATTTACTCAACACTTTTTAAGCCTCAAGTATGTCTCAGACTTTGTTCTAGGTGCTGAACACAAAGTGGTAAATTTACATGCCCTCTCTCCTTGGAAAGCTTGAGTTCTGGTGGCTTTGAGGTTCAGTTAAGGACCAGCCACAACTGGCACTAGTGAAAACAGCTACAACAAAGACTTTTTGTGTATCTCTTTCTCTCTCTAGTCTCTATTCTTTAAAGGTACCTCTGGGAAAGGAGAAATTCATTAACAAATTACAAATAAAATTTTTTGGTAGAGAAACAGCTTCCAAAAATGATTATGAATTTCAGAGACTGAATACCCTGTGATGTATCCATGTCTCAGGATATTAGTCTTGAAGTCACTGTATAAGAGGGAAAGAAAACTAGCAAGAGAGGAAATCCAAAACCTATAGATGCAAAAGAAGTGTCATTTGTTCAGGAAAGAAATAATGCCAGAACCATGGACACTTACAAAGATTCAGATCTTTTCAATTAAAGCTGGGCCTGGAAAGTAAATATGTGTCCTCTTGGGGAAGTTCAGGTAGCTTAGGAAATTAATTCTTGTTAGTTTCTCCTTGACAGTCCTGGGCAGAAGCTGAGGCTCCACAAAGCTGTCTTTCCACTTCACTACCCGTGGCAGGAACAGTAAACTCATGCATCAGTTAGGGCTCTGTTGCAGGAAGCAAAAACTATAAACAGAAAGATTTTTAAAAGATCATTAAGTGTTTACAAAACTGTGGAGGACTGCTGGAGAATAGGTTCCAGGCTGGGCCTCTAGAAACAAATTTCTGTAACAAGACTGTTGAATGAGTTAACCCAGGCTGCTTCTGTCTCTGCAAGAGTCAGGAAGGTAACGGGTCAGGAGGTCACTTGATAGTGATCCAGGTTCAGGAAGCCACTGATGATGCTGGGGCAAAGACCTCTCAGCAGCAGCATAGCTAGTGACCGGACTCTGGACACACAGTTTTCTTCCTGCCATGGTTACAACAGCTATCTCTTTTTAAAAAGATTTATTTATTTTTGGGTGCCCTGGGTTTTCACTGCTGCAAATAGGTTTTCTCTAGTTTCAGTGAGTGAGGGCTACTCTTTAATAGGTGTGTGAGCTTCTCGCTATGGTGGCTTTTCTTGTTGCCAAGCATGGGCTTGATAGTTGTGGTACATGGGCTTCATTGCTCTGCAGCATGTGATCCCAGACCAGGGATTGAACCCATATCTCCTGCATTGGCAGGCAGATTCTTAACCACCTGGCCACCAGGGAAGTCTTCACAACTGTCTCATGAAACCCATGAAACTGTTCATTGGATATTGGAGTGTTGCTTCAGGAAAATTCAATGATGTCATAGCCTTGCTTTCCACCAAATACCCACTGTTCCAACATCTTTTTTTTTTTTTTTTCTGCTTTCCAAATATATATATATATATATATATATATATTTTCCCATTTATTTTTATTAGTTGGAGGCTAATTACTTTATAATATTGTAGTTGTTTTTGTCATACATTGACCTGAATCAGCCATGGATTTACATGTGTTCCCCATCCCTTTCCCCCCTCCCACCTTCCTCTCCATCCGATCCCTCCCAACATCTTTTTTCATGTAGGTGTCCATGTAACACAGTTATGGCCAATGAGATGTAAAGGATTTCTGCATGGCATGGGTGGGATCCAGGGCTTCTAGGGACACTTGCTTTTCTGAAAAATAGGGTAAATATTTCTTTTACTGTTTCCTCTTCTTCCTGCTTGGAGCATGAACGTGAAGGCTAGGCTGACAGAAGCCATCTTGTGACCTCTGAGGTTAGAGTCAACTTGTTTTAGAAAGAAACATAAAAAATGCACCATGTTGACCTCCTGTTCTGAACTTCATAGTATTAGAGACAGGAAAAAAGTATCATTAGTTTAAGCCACTGTCAACAGAGAAAGAGTTCAGGTATCTCAAGCTGAAAGCACTCTCAACTTATGGAACATCTTTCCCCTACCTCTCCCTTTTTTCCTCCTTTTCCCTCCCACTCCATCTTCACTCTTCTCCCTCTGAATGCTTTCTTCTCTCTGTCCATGCTTGTGGGGTGGGAGAGATGGTATGGTACCCAAGAGGCCACATTGCAGGAAGACATCATTGCAGCATATTCTGTTTCCATTGGAGGGCATTTATGAAGTGCAGATATAGCTGAATGGGCTCTCTGTAGCTCATAGGCCTCATGTGATATATCAGCTGCAGTATATCAGTCAACATTGACTCCTACCATTGTATTTTTTTCAGATGCAAATATAGTACTGCTCCAACTGTGACATTGTTTCTCTGGGCATTTGTTAGCTTGATCTGAAATAGCTGATATTTGGTTGTTTTAACTACAAAGAGTAATAATTTCATATGGTGCAACCCAGTATTCATAGGCTTAGAAAGCTTTCTGAAGCCCAAATGAAGTCAGTTTATAACCCAATGAGCTACTACCTTTCTCCAGTCAGTGGTTAAAAGTGATCCAGGCCTGGTTTCTCTTACCATGTCCACACTGGGCATTTTCCTGGGCCATCCAAAAAGCCCGGTCTCCACTACAAAGGGAACTAACAGTTAGCACTTCCATGTCACATCTTTCTCTTCTTTTCATGGCAACTCAGCCTGAAGCTAAATTTTATTATAGGTGCAAGTTCAGGGATTTACACTGAATTTACCTAAGTAAATTGTGGATAGAGTGGAGTGGGAGTCTTTTTTATCTTAGAAAAGCAGTGTATTCTGAAGCTAGATTGACTCCTGTGTAGTAAGTAGATCCCTTTTTGAATGCAACAGGTGACCAAAGAAAAGGACTTTGATATTAATGATTATGGCTCTTATCACTGGACATTTACCATAGGCCATTAAGTAGACAAATTGTCCCCTAAAGGTCTTGACTGACCCTTGGACAACCAGAAGGGTCAGATATTATCAGGATCTCTGATGCCGTCTTTCTCCAGTTATGATTCTGGGCCTCTGGGCTGTCCATATCCTTCTGTCTTTCTGGTGCATTTTTAATGGCAAAAGTGTTTTCCTTGTTGAGTTTTTTTTTTTCTTTGCCATCTGTAAGTGTATCTGACACTTACAGAAAGTATCCAGGAAAGATATCCAGAAGTTTCACTTCAACTAATAAGAAATTAATAAACTTTAACCACATTTTGTTGTTGCTCAGTCATTTAGTCAAGTATGACCCTTTGTGACCCCATGGACTGCAGCACACCAGACTCTCCTGTCCATCACTGTCTCTGGAGTTTGTGCTCAAACTCATGTCCATTGAGTCAATACTGCCGTCCAACCATCTCATCCTCTGTTACTCCCTTCTCCTCCTGGCCTCAATCTTTCCCAGCATCAGGGTCTTTCCCAAAGAGTTGGCTCTTCGCATCAGATGGCCAAAGTATTAATACCATTAGGTTTGTTAAAAGAAACTATTTTTACTGTGACTCATAGACATTCCCAGTGAGAATTAACATTTATGAAAAGGGTTTCTTCTTCAGAGAGATTATGAGAAAAGGTATAGCATTAATTGGAGATTGGAGAAAGGTTAAAATTCAGAAACCGTTGTTTAGTTGTTAGCTGCTAAGACATGATTGACTCCCCATGAACTGCAGCATGCCAGGCTTCCCTTTCCTTCACTATCTCCTGGAGCCTGCTCAAACTCATGTTCACTGAGTTGGTGATGCTATCTAACTACCTCATCCTCTGCCACCCTCTTCTCCTTTTGCCTTCAAACTTCCCTAGCATCAGAATCTTTTCCAATGAATCAGCTCTTTTCATCAGGGGCCAAAGTATTGGAGTTTCAGCTTTGGCATCAATCCTTCCAATGTACATTCAGAGTTGGTTTCCTTTAGGATTGACTGGTTTGATCTCCTTGCAGTCCAAGAGACTCTCAAGAGTCTTCTCCAGCACCACATTTCAAAACCATCAATTCTTCCACACTCAGCCTTCTTTTTGGTCCAACTCTCACGTCTGTACGTGACTACTAGAAAAACCAGAGCTTTAACTAGGCAGATTTTTTTTTGGCAAAGTAATGTCTGTATTCTTTAATACACTGCCTAGGTTTGTCAGAGCTTTTCTTCCAAGGAGCAGGCATCCTTTAATTTCATGGCTGGACTCACTGTCCACAGTGATTTTTGGAGCCCAAGAAAATAATCTGTCGCTGCTTCTACCTTTTCCCCTTCTATTTGCCATGAAGTGATGAAAGTGCGTTGGTTAATGGTTGACTTGAAAGAATTTGTTCCGGTGACAACACTCTTTGGGCAGGAATCATTTTTCTCAGCTTTGTACCTCCTATTCTGAGCATAGCACCTGGCACAGGGCAGATGTGAAATAGTGATTGATTAGGTGAATGAATGAGCAAATACAGTGACCATGTGATATCAACATTGTGTGGTCAGCTCTGAGAACTGCTCCATGTTTCAAAGAAGATGGGTCTGTAGAACAAACACAGCCTTTACCATTAGAAAAATCCTTGTTAACACACATTTTCTGCAGTTCCCAGTAGGCATATCTGTGTAGTGGGCTGACTAATTTACTCACACTGTAACTCTCTGGTATTCTACATGAGCTAGGACTTAGCAGGTAATAGGGAGAAAATGTTCCATTTAGTTTAAAACTTGGCCTGACCTGACAATATGCCATCTCTTCGGCTGATAATCTGAAGTAATTGAATAATGCCCCCTGTTGTCATCCTCTTCTCTGCATTTTCTAGGGATGGTGACCAGAGGTATAAAAGGGAATTTTAGTGATAGATCTTTGGTTGTTTCTCCCATATGAGTCCCATGGGAGATTTATGGACGTTTAGCCCACCTGCCTCCTGGACATTGTTCAGGGTTTAAGGTGACAGAGACTCTCTCCTTGACCAGCCTTTAGTCAGTCTCTTCTAAGCCCTCTTCCTTACTTAATGGTGGACTTGTGTGTCTGTTCTTGTCAGGCCTGGTTTTAGCAAGAATCCCATAAAGTCAATTGAGAAACAGCCCTTCACGCTTGATATCTGATCACCCGTGATATCTAATCAAGTTCTTTATCCCTCACCCTTGATATCTATTCACCCTGGTCTGCCATCAGCAAGAATTTTGTCAAGTCAGTTGAATCATAGTGTTCTTTACCATGATGCATCCTCTTTGGAACATCCTGACCCCCACCCTGCTCCTAGATTGTAAATGCCCACTTGCCTTTTCTGTATTTTGAATTGAACTCAGCTCTATACTGAGGTCTCTTCCTGCTAAAGCAGTACTTCTTTTTTTTTTTTTTTTCCCCTTTATTTATTTTTTTTTTTTCCAGTGGGTTTTGTCATACATTGATATGAATCAGCCATAGATTTACATGTATTCCCCATCCCGATCCCCCCTCCCACCTCCCTCTCCACCCGATTCCTCTGGGTCTTCCCAGTGCACCAGGCCCGAGCACTTGTCTCATGCATCCCACCTGGGCTGGTGATCTGTTTCACCATAGATAATGTACATGCTGTTCTTTCGAAACATCCCACCCTCACCTTCTCCCACAGAGTTCAAAAGTCTGTTCTGTATTTCTGTGTCTCTTTTTCTGTTTTGCATATAGGGTTGTCATTACCATATTTCTAAATTCCATATATATGTGTTAGTATGCTGTAATGTTCTTGATCTTTCTGGCTTACTTCACTCTGTATAATGGGCTCCAGTTTCATCCATCTCATTAGAACTGGTTCAAATGAATTCTTTTTAATGGCTGAGTAATATTCCATGGTGTATATGTATCACAGCTTCCTTATCCATTCATCTTAAAGCAGTACTTCTAAGTAAGACCGATTTTTACTGCTTCATCTACTGTCTGGCCCTGGCTTTTCTTTGGCAGTACATATGCTGCGACTTAGATAAAATGCATCATTGGACCCTTGGACTTCTTACCCAGGCTGCAACAATCAACACCCTTGAAGACTTTGTCTTCATTTCTGTCTGATTGTTTAGGGTCCATTGGTGAGTCCATATTCTGAACAGGTGCCCCAGATGACAGCCTACTGACAGTTTTTGGTTCTTAAGATTCTGAGGATACTCTAGAAGCTGGATTAGAGCCTGAGGCTTATTTATTTGTGAGGGACCTACTAAGCTGTAGCTTCCCTGGTGGCTCAGATGGTAAAGAATCTGCCTGAAACACAGGAGTTTTTCAGTCCCTCAGTCATGTCCAACTCTGCAACCTCATGGACTGCAGCATGCCAGGCTTCCCTGTCCTTCACTATCTCGTGGGGCCTGTTCATACTCATGCTCATTGAGTTGGTGATGTCATCCAACCACCTTGTCCTCTGTTGTCCCCTTCTCCTTCTGCTTTCTATCTTTCCAAGAATCAGGGTCTTTTCTAATGAGTTGTCTCTTCACATCAGGAGGCCAAAGTATTGGAGCTTTAGCATCAGTCTTTCCAATGAATATTCAGGATTGATTTCCTTTAGGACTGACTGGTTTGGCTTCTTGCAGTCCAAGGGACTCTCAAGAGTCTTCTCCAACACCAGTTTAAAAGCATCAATTCTTCAGCACTCAGCCTTCTTTATGGTCCAACACTCACATCCATGCATGACTAATGGAAAAACTATAGCTTTGACTAGATGGACCTTCGTTGGCAAAGTGATGTCTCTGCTTTTTAATATGCTGTCTAGGTTGGTCATAGCTTTTCTTTCAAGGAGCAAGCATCTTTTACTGTCATGGCCGCAGTCACCATCTGCAGTGATTTTGGAGCCCCCCCAGATAAAGTCTCTTACTGTTTTCATTGTTTCCCATCTGTTTGCCATGACACAATGGGACTGGATGCCATGATCTTCGCTTTTTGAATGTTGAGCTTTAAGCCAGCTTTATCACGCTCCTCTTTCACTTTCATCAAGAGGTTCTTTATTTCCTCTTCACTTTTTGCCATAAGGGTGGTGTCATCTGCCTATCTGAGGTTATTGATATTTCTCCCATCAATCTTGATTCCAGCCTGTGCTTTATCCAGCCCAGCATTTTGCATGATGTACTCTGCGTATAAGTTAAGTAAACAGGGTAGCAATATACAGCCTTGCTATATTCCTTTCCCTATTTGGAACCAGCCTGTTGTTCCATGTCCAGTTCTAACTGTTGCTTCTTGACCTGCGTACAGGTTTCTCAGGAAGCAGGTAAGGTGGTCTGATATTCCCATCTCTAGGAATATTCCACAGTTTGTTGTGATCCACATAGTCAATAGCTTTAGCATAGTCAATGAAGCAGAAACAGATGCTTTTCTGGAATTCTCTTTCTTTTTCTATGATCCAACAAATGCTGGCAATTTGAGCTCTGGTTCCTCTGCCTTTTCTAAATCCAGCTTGAACATCTGAAAGTTCTTAGTTCACGTACTGTTGGAGCCTGGCTTGGAGAATTTTGAGAATTACTTTTGCTAGCATGAGAAATGAGTGTAATGTGTGGTAATTTGCACATTCTTTGGCATTGCCTTTCTTTGAGATTGGAATGAAAACTGACCTTTTCCAGTCCTGTGGCCACTGCTGAGTTTTCCAAATTTGCTGTCATATTGAGTACAGCATTTTCACAACATCATCTTTTAGGATTTGAAATAGTTCAGCTGGAATTCTATCACCTCCACTAGTTTTCTTTGTAATTATGTTTCCTAAGGCCCACTTGACTTTGAATTCCAGGATGTTCGGCTCTAGGTGAGTGATCACAACATCATGATTATCTGGGACATTAAGATCTTTTTTGGATAGTTCTGTGCATTCTTGCCACCTCTTCTTAATAATTCTGCTTCTCTTAGGTCTATGCTGTTTCTGTCCTTTTTGTACAGGAGGCAGTGATCAGAACATTCTGGAAGAAAAAGAAATGCAAAAAGGCAAAATGGTTGTCTGAGGAGACCTTAAAAAGAGCTGAGAAAATAAAAGAAGCTAAAGGCAAAGGAGAAAAGGAAAGATATGCCCATGTGAATGCAGAGTTCCAAAGAATAGAAAGGAGAGGTTAAAAAAAGCCTTCCTATGTGAACAATGCAAAAAAGTAGAGGGAGACAGTAGAATGAGAAAGACTAGAGATCTCTTCAAGAAAATTAGAGATACTAAGGGAACATTTCATAAAGATGTGCACATTAAACAACAGAAAGAATGTGGACAGAAGCAATATGGGAGACCCAGGTTCAATCCTGGGTTGGGAAGATTCCCCCAGAGGAGGAAATGGCAACCCACTCAAGTATTCTTGCCTGGGAAATCCCATGGACAGAGGAACCTGGTGGGCTACAGTCCATGGGTTCGCAGAGAGTTGGGCATGACTCAATGGCCAACACACACTGGGCTGTAGGGCTTTCTTTCTGGCTCTTTGTTTTGAGTAAGATTCATTCACTCCCTGAGTCCTGGGTTTGGTTCTTTGTTTCAAATTGAAATTCACTTTCTGACTTGCTGGGCTAGAAAATTTCTTTCTGGCTCTTTTTGTCAAGTGTGGATTTAGTCCTTGAGTCCTAGGTTGGGAATTTTTTCTCCCTGGCTCTTTTGAGGCCTCTGTTTTCTCTTTTTGAATCTGTTTCTCTGAGGGGAGCTTCTCAGTCAGCTGAAACCCTCTTCTCAAACTCATATGACTCTATGTTCTGCTAAGTTCTGCTCGCTTTCTTGCTGGCACAATGTTACTAATGCTGATAGGAACTTCAGTGGGAAACGGAGGATCTGCTCAATCTTGTTTCTCTGAGACTTCTCGCTTCCCACTGCTTCCACTCATCCTTCCTCATTCACCGCCTTCAATATTTCCTTCCACTCCTTTGAATCCTCTGTGCCTCTCTTCAGGCCCCTCCATCCTCTGTCCACCATGCCAGACCCTCTTCCTTCTCACTGTAGCCTCTCAGGCACTTGGACTTGTTGCTCTCTGTCCTCTGGGGCTCTCAAGGAACTCAGGCATGTCCAACTCTTTGGGACTCCATGGACTGTAGCCTGCCAGGCTCCTCTGGCCATGGGGATTCTCCAGGCAAGAATAGTGCAGTGGGTTGCCATGCCCTTCTCCAGGGGATCTTCCCAACTCAGGGATTGAACCCGGGTCTCCCATGTTGCAGGCAGAGTCTTACTGTCTGTGCCACCAGGGAAGCCCCTCAAGGGACTCAGGGACCCCCAAAAGCAATTGCATGAGGCTGAAAAGAAAAATAAAGAAGGCCAACTGGAAACAGACTGGATCTTTTAGCTGGGTCAGGCTTCGGAGACAGCTTCACAGCAGCTGTTTCACATTCCCTCAGTCTCTCACCTATAATATAGTCTGGTGTCCATAAGACAGGGCAAAAGATCTGTGAATACTGGTAAAAGGATTTAACTCTCATACTGAGTGGTTAGCCTTGACTTGTTCTATTTGTCAAAAACATGATTTAGACAGAGAGTGGAAATAAATCAGTGAGTTTTTGTGTTACTGTGTTTACCTGGCTCATGGCTAAAATTTTAGATGGAAAGGTATAAGATCTATTTGCACCTGTCTGTACATATGTTTATGGATGTATGTACATATGTTGTGCATCTGTGATATTTTCCTTCCTCTGAATGGTATTACCAAATTTATAAAATCTTCTAAAGAGCTCTATTTAAATCAGCTTAGAGGTAAATGAGTGTTTATATAAATTAAATATTACTAAAATCTTCCAGAAATATAGGAATGAACCCAAAAACTGTGAGTTGAGCAAATCTTTGAAGACTATTTTAATACTGTTGACTGAGTAAAAACAGCAATACCTTCTGACCATCAGCATTGACTATAATACGAACATACATTTTCATTCTACTTGGGTTTACTGGTCAAATAAGGTAATATGATATCTACTAGATGTTTAAGATTATAAAAGTTATCAACTCAATCTAAAAAACAAATGTATAAGTAAAGAAGCAGCAAAAACGAATTCCTTGATATCCATTGCTTCATGTAAATCCAGCACAGATTAATTCTGTTTTACTAACAAACAAACAAACAAACAAAAACTCCCAAGCATTTAACTTATTTTTTCAGTTTTTTTTTTTTTTTTTCTTTTTCCCCCCTGATATGCACTGTAAGAATAGTTAACAGGGAAATAATTGGAGATGATGGGCAGTTTTGTGTCTGCCTAAAAATAGTTTCCAAAATCCTTTTTTTTTTTTTTTTGGTAACCTACAACCTTAGAGTTATGCTAAGTAATAGATATTCACTAAACATCTCAATCATTTCTAAGTAACCTGAACTGCTAAATAATTCATTACTGAATATACAGCTAAGTTTATGTGTTTTTTGCTTTTGAATTTTGTTTGTTATAGAGAATCTAAGTATATTTGAGTCTGTCAATATGTTCTTTTTACCACATTGAAAAATATGAGGAAGCATAGACCTATAAAATTGTATATTCAGAAAATTTGTTAGTCTACCACAGAATACTGGTATGTGACAGGCAGTTCATAGTTGTCTACTTCCTAGATTTTTTCTGTGAAAGAAGGGTTACTAATGTCTAAAAAAGTATAATAAGTGTATGGAAATAAAACCAAAAATAATAAGGGGACAACTTTTTCAGGCAAAGTATACAGAAAAGTAGGATATGTTTCAATAAGAAAAAGTTTGCAATATGTGAAGCATGTGTCTTCGGTAAAGGAAAAATAGAACAATTTTGTCCTGAAGTGAAATGACTATTTGTCCCAGAGTGAGAAAGAGAAAAATGTAGGGAAAAAAATTGAATGGATATAGAAAGTTGTAGGAGATTTAGAGGAAAAGTAATTTTATGTGTGGTTAAGCTGGCTAAGATTGAATGGATTTATTTATAAGGTGTTTTAAAGATGAGCTAAAAAATGTGACAGTGAAAAACTAGAATCTGTTTTTCTTTCTACTAATATAACAGAGTTTTCTTGGATTGTTGGTTTGTTCTTAATAGATTGTAAAATATTTTTCTTTACCTTTTAAGTCATTCATCTAAGAAACAAAGATTTTTATCAGCATAATTTTGTATGCCTTATGGTAACCTTAACCTTATCCTTGATTATTTAAGAAAACCAAGTCTTATCACTCTTCAAAGAGCTAAGGGTATTTTTTTTTTTTTCACTTTTGACAATTTTGCCTTCCCAATTCAGATCCTAAATGAAATTATCTTGACTCCAAACTGACTTAGATTTTCCAAAGACCCCATGGAAAATCTCAAGAGATTTGTTCTCTCACCTTGTGAAAAGAGAGATGTTATACTAATTTGGTTTATTTGATAGGTTGGATTATTGCGTAGAAAGTCTTGTCCTCTTCCAAATAAGAAGTGATGTTAATTTAGGCTATATTTGTATGGTTAAATATAAATGTAAGCATTCCAGAAGTTGTATTAATTTCCTAGAAATTAGGACATCCATGAGATGTCCAATCACTGTTCTAGTAATTATTCTATAATGTTGAGTGTCATAGAAAAACCAAATATTCTTATCAACTTAACTGTTACCAGATCTTAACCATGCCATTTAAAATATTTTATCACCCAAAGACAGATTTTGTTTTGCTCTGATTCTTCCCTGGAAGTATTTGCCATTATCTATAGGCCAGAATGCTTTGTCTTCTCATAGACCCTTGGAAAAGACTATGACAAGAACTCTGGGCTAGAGGATTCTGATGGCTTAGCTTACTTAATTTTGAGACCATACTACTGGACTGAGTTGGCATTTCTAGAACTCTAATAGAGAAACCGACAGGTTCATAAAACTGCTCACCCAAGATCAAGCAGAATAAGAATTAATTACGTGGGACTGAATAAATTGGTAATGGTTGTGGTTTTGGTTTCAGATGTTTTGGATTTTTAATGTTCTGTTTTCTGGATATAAAGAACCCCTTTCTTTTTTCTTAGATTATATATAAGTGTTAGTTGATCAGTCATGTCTGACTCGTTGCGACTTCATGGACTATAGCCTGCCAGGCTCCTCTGTCCGTGGAATTCTCCAGGCCAGAATACTGGAGTGGGTAGCCATTCCCTTCTCCAGGGGAATTTCCTGAATTCAGGGATCAAAGCTGGGTCTCCTGCATTGCAGGCAGATTCTTTACCATCCGAGCCTCCAGGGAAGCCCCATATATGTGTCTGTGTATGTATGTGTGTGTTGTATGTGTGAGTGCTGTGTGCTCAGTCACGTCCCACTCTTTGTGACCCATGGGCCACAGGGCAACTCTTTGTGACCTACCAGGCTCTTCTGTCCATGGAATTTTCTAAGCAAGAATACTGGAGCAGGCTGCCATTTCCTTCTCCAGGGGAGCTTCCCAATCCAGGGATTGAACTTGTGTCTCTTGCATCTCCAGTATTGGCAGGTGGATTCATTATCACTAACGCCATATATATATGGGCTTTCCTGGTGGCTCAGTAAAGAATCTGCCTGCAATGCTGGAGACCTGGGTTTGATCCCTAGGTTGGGAAAATGCCCTGGAGAGGGGAACAGCTATCCACTCCAATATTCTGGCCTGGAGAATTCCATGGACAGAGGAGCCTGGCAGGCTACAGTCCATGGGATTGCAAAGAGTCGTACTCGACTGAGCAGCTTTCATATATATTTGTAACAATTAGAAGATTATACTTTTATATAAAATGAAACATATATCTTTTCTCTCTGCCCAATTCCTTCAGAATTTGTGTTAACTTAATGTTTGCAGAAAGTTATTCTCATTATATTTAATTAAATAGAACAGGGAGGATCATGTCTTTTATTTGAATACTGTATTCAAGATATAAAATCAAGGGGAGATGTATCATAAACAGAAAACATATAGTTGAGTCAGGAGGTAACAAAGAGAAGCTAAATATTTTGTATATCAGTAAAACACCTGCTTTTCTTGGTTTACTTACCTGTTTCCCTGCTACTTGGTGGGGAGTCTCACGGGACCTGACTTATAAGAAGCCCATTGTAGCAGCTCTTCCTCAGTTTTTAGGAAATCTTCGTAGGCTCAGGTGGTAACTTTAACTTGATCATCTCTTTCTGAAATCTTTTGTTTTCATTACATTGTGCTGTGCCTGTGTCTATGCCTTTCATCACCTATTAAGTCTTCTCTTAGGTTGGTTTCCACTTTTGGTGGGAGGGAGAGGATGGTGAGGTGGGTTAAGCCCTTGGACTCTTTCTGAATTCTTGTTTTCTGATCTTCCTTGACTCCACTCTCTGCAAACTAAGGCCAGTGCCCCTGTGATGTGCTAACCTGGGACTCAGTTCAGTTCAGTCACTCAGTCGTGTCCGACTCTTTGTGACCCCATGAATCGAAGCATGCCAGGCCTCCCTGTCCATCACCAACTCCCGGAGTTTACCCAAACACATGTCCATTGAGTCGGTGATGCCATCCAACCATCTCATCCTCTGTCGTCTCCTTCTCCTCCTGACTTCAATCCCTCCCAGCATCAGGGTCTTTTCCAATGAGTCAACTCTTCGCACGAGGTGGCCAAAGTATTGGGGTTTCAGCTTCAGCATCAGTCCTTCCAATGAACACCCAGGACTGATCTGCCTTAGGATGGACTGGTTGGATCTCCCTGCAGTCCAAGGGACTCTCAAGAGTCTTCACCAACACCAGAGTTCAAAAGCATCAATTCTTCAGCACTCAGCTTTCTTCACAGTCCAACTCTCACATCCATACATGACCACTGGAAAAACCATAGCCTTGACTAGATGGACCTTTGTTGGCAAAGTAATATCTCTGCTTTTTAATATGCTATCTAGGTTGGTCATAACTTTCCTTCCAAGGAGTAAGCATCTTTTAATTTCATGGCTGCAGTCACCGTCTTCAGTGATTTTGGAGCCCCAAAAAATTAATTCTGCCACTGTTTCCACTGTTTCCCCATCTATTTGCCATGAAGTGATGGGACCAGATGCCATGATCTTAGTCTTCTGAACATTGAGCCTTAAGCCAATTTTTTCACTCTCCTCTTTGACTTTCATCAAGAGGCTTTTTAGTTCCTCTTCACTTTCTGCCATAAGAGTGGTGTCATCTGGATATCTGAGATTATTGGTATTTCTCCCAGCAATCTTGATTCCAGCTTGTGCTTCATCTAGCCCAGCATTTCTCATGATGTACTCTGCATATAAGTTAAATAAGCAGGGTGACAATATACAGCCTTGACGTACTCCTTTTCCTAGTTGGAACCAGTCTGTTGTTCCATGTTCAGTTCTAACTGTTGCTTCCTAACCTGCATATAGGTTTCTCAAGAGGCAGGTCAGATGGTCTGGTATTCCCATCTCATTCAGAATTTTCCACAGTTTATTGTGATGCACACAGTCAAAGGCTTTGGCATAGTCAATAAAGCAGAAATATACGTTTTTCTGGAGCTCTCTTGCTTTTTTGATGATCCATCAGATGTTGGCAATTTGATCTCTGGTTCCTCTGCCTTTTCTAAATCCAGCTTGAACATCTGGAAGTTCACAGTTTACATATTGCTGAAGCCTGGCTTGGAGAATTTTGAGCATTACTTTACTAGTGCGTGAGATGAGTGCAATTGTGCGGTAGTTTGAGCATTCTTTGGGATTGCCTTTCTTTGGGATTGGAATTAAAACTGACCTTTTCCAGTCCTGTGGGACTACTGCCTCCTAAACCTAGCATCTTTTGCTCTTTTCTGTTTGGGAAAGGAGTTGACAGAATTGAAAGCCACTCTCCCTAAGCACCAACTAAGAGAAGGACAGTGTGTTATGTATTTCACATAAAAACAACAACAATAATATAGTAAGTAATATATATAGCATACTAATATTATTAATTATAGTATTTTATATAACAATAAAATACTAACATATACTGAAACACTAAAATAATGCTAAAATATATAACAGCAGTGTATATGATATTATTAATATTATTTATTACATTATTATTAATCACAATAATAAAACAAATGATGTATTGTTGATTATAATTTTTGTAGTTGTTGTTTAGTCACTAAGTTATGTCTGATTCTTTGCAACCTCATGGATATTGCAGAAGGCTCTCCTGTTCTTCACTATCTCCCAGATATTAATTGCAATATCACTGACATATATTAATACCAATCAATAGGCTGAATATTTTATTTGAGGGCCTTCAGACAAGTAGTCAAATCCTTCAGCAACCCATGTTTCTTGTGAAAATATTAAACTTCTGCTATAAGTGCCTGGGAATCTTAGAGGGGTTTTAAGCAAAGGTGACATGAAAGTTATTCATAATGTATTTTCTTGATGAGTTTGGGACACTGTTATATCAGTGATTATTTTATGGCATTCCAGGAGCTATAGGGAGCTTCCCAGGTGGTGCTAGTGGTAAAGAACCTGCCTGCCAATGCAGGAGACATAAGAGATGTGTGTTCCATCCCTGGGTCGGGAAGATCCCCTAAGGAGGGCATGGCAACGCTCTCCAGTGTTCTTGCTTGGAGAATCCCATGGACAGAGGAGCCCGACTGGCTACAGTCGATAGTGTTGCAAAGAGCTGGACACAACTGAAGCAACTTAGCACACAGGTACTCATGGGCTACTGGAGGTGAAGATTTGCCTTGGATTATGTGGTCCCAGACAGCTGTGTTCCCCTGGTTTCCAGATGTGTATTTTGTTAGATCAGCTCTGGGGATGTGCCCCAGAGGAAGGAGGAGCCATAGCTTTTAGTGAGTACAGCATCCCCCGACCTGTTCTACCCTTTTGTTTCTACTAACTGTGTCCTGGAAATCCAAATTCGCAGGTCCTCAGTTAAATTCCACAGAGATAAATAGTTGTGAGTAAAATAAGAATAAGCTCCTTTGAGTGGGAAGTCCAAAATCTTCTCTTACTAGTACAAGTTAAACCCTTTACTTTTTTTTTTTTCTCTTTCAACAGATTTTGTTTTTATTGCACACTGGTTATTCCTTATTTTCTGAATAACAGCACAACTCAAAAACATGAGCCTTAAATAAAAGATGTTTGGGGCCATAAAAAATATTGAATAAATACTAGGAGTCATTGTACTTTTATTGTAAATTAAGCAGTTCAATAGATAGGATATTTCAAAGAAAATAGCAATAGCCACAGGGGATAAGTGTAATTGATTTTAGACCTGGTCTCTCCTGTGGGTAATTTTCCTTCTTGCTATCTTTGTCCTGTTGGAACAGAACTTCAACTTGACTTCTGACGCCTGGTCAGCACACCGTCCTGCATTTCACTGTTTGGTGTCCACCACTCCAGGACACTGGGGCAGATGAAGATACCTCCACACACAAGCCAGTCAGTCTCTTCTGGAGATGGACAGATACAAATGCCCAATCCAGTTCCTCCCACAAAGGCCTGGTTCTCATCAAACCCACCTCAGTAGGAATTCTGCTCCTGCCCCAGGACAATATGGGGTGAGTCCCCACAGAGTAACCCTGTTTCAGTCCCTTTCTCGCCCAAAGCTGCCTGTTGACCCAGAGTTTGGCAGTACCAGAGGATGGCTCCTTACTGGCACAGAGGTACACCTAGGCAAGGAACTCCTTATAGACCTTGGAGGAAGTCTTGCCACCCACAAGATAACACTCTACTCTCCAGTCCTAGGTTTGCAAACAATCACCTCAAGATTCCCTGGTGGTCCAGTGCTTAAGAACCTGCCTGCCAACGTAGGGGACACAGGTTTGATCCCTGGTCTGGGAAGACTCCATATGCTACAGGGCCACTCAGCCTGTGCGCCACAGCTACAGAGCCCATGTGCTTCAACTACTGAAGTCCAAGTGCCTAGAGTTTGTGCTCTGCAACAAGAGATGCCACCACAATGAGAAGCATGCACTGCAACTAGAAAGTAGCCCCAACTTGATGCAACTAGAGAAAACCTGCCCACAGCAATGAAGATGCAGTACAGTAAAAAAAAAAAAAAAAAAAAAATGGTCATCTCATTTTTATTGGCCTATAGTTGTAGGAGGACAGGCCTGAGGCATGGGGAGAGGTCAGGATGAGCACAAAACACGGAGTGAAGTTCTGCAGAGGTTTCTCCAGCTGCGTGATCAAGCTCACATAAGTGTTACTAGACCATTTAGGAAAAAAAAACACCTTCCTACTCATGTCTGAGAGAAAGAAGGGGATACAACAATTTTCACCTAAAATGTCAACAGCAGAAATCATAAATTCAGTCATGTATTTAATAACCTCTAGTCTTTCCTTCCCATGATCTCTCCATTCACACTTTCCCTACCACATAGACTTATGTACCCTGACCTTCTAACCTGCCTGAGCAAAGGTTTCTGGGAGAGTGGTAACAGAGACCCATAGCAGCAGCTATGTTCTTGGCCTGGGGCTGGTAGAGAAGCAGGGGTGACCAGGATGAGTATAGCAGACAACACAGTGGCTGGTTATCTAGCCAGCTTCTGACTCACCTACATAGAGATTCTCATACTCAGACCTCAGGCTGTTCAGGGTTTATATTCACCTCTGGGGGGGTGAGGGGGGTGGAGAGCACCAATAATGTGTGAGCGATTTCCCGGGCCTGCCCCCTGGGGCAAATGGTCAGAGCTACTGGTGGGGAAGGGAGGGCTGGAAAATCAATGTGAGCTACTTATTAGACACAGAGGACAGCCAGAGCTCCACTCCAGCATGACCCAGGTTCTGTGCTGGGAGAGACTGGTGTGGAGCTGTGGTGTTATGGATGAGATAAGAGGCTGCACTGGCCACATCAGAAGGGCCTGACTCCACCCTCCAGGGGCCCTCTGCTGATGGCCCTCTGCTCTGCTGGGAGTTCCTGAGCCACGTGGGTGGGGGGGAGTCTGCCTGAACTCAGGCCTCTCATGAGCTGTGGGTGCAAGGCCTTCTCCTCTTATTCTTCTGGGAAGTAGTTTATTTGTGGGGTATTCTGGCATTCTGGTTTTTGCTGTGGCCACTGAATCCACCGCTCTGTTACTAATTCAGTATGACATGCCAGCACTTTGCTACAGAGATTCAGAGCAATGGGGGACACCACCTCTGGTTTCTAAAGAATTGTCCTGAGACATCTTTCATCTTTCCCGTTTCCTTTCCCCTTTCTCCTTATGACTTGACCTCCCAGGTCCTCATTCGCCATCTTCAGATGTCAGAATCTGACAGCTCTGTTCTCTTCTGCCCCAAGCCTGTCAAGGTGAGGTCTAGTGTCTGCATGTGGTGATACTGCCTTCACATCCATTCAAACGTACGTTTACTAAACGCAATTTTTTAAAAAATGTAAATACAATTTTTATGAACATCTCTTGTGTGCCATGCAGTATTTAGGTTTTGCAGATAAGAGAGTGGTATTTTTGCTGGGCTATATCCAGTAACCTCCATTTCTTTTGTATTGGAGTTACAACCATCAAGTGTTGGAGTTACAATAACTCAACCTTGCTCTCCCCTCCATATTTCAAACTGAAGTTGTTTATGCATAGATATTATTCCATCTATTCCACTTTTAATCCCATTCAACTGTTCTACATCGTATTTTGGTTCTTCTCCTGACCACTTCCCTTTCATTTTGGTCAGTACCTCATCCACTTTACTTCATCTTACATCCCAGCCTCATTGCCCTGATTCAGTAATTGCCTTCCAGAATGTCTTTTTCTTCTCTTGTAATCCTTAAAGCTGGCCAGATGCTAATTGTCATTTCCTGGAAGCAGTTCTCCACATTGTCATCCTTCTGATAACCTTGCTGAGGTTCAGTGGTGGAGTTGGGGTTAGGTTACCTTTTGCATCTTGAATGAAACACAGACTCATTTTCCTGGGGTCTAGAACCATTTACAGTTCTTTTCCAATCTATTGGTCTTGTCTTACTTCCTTCACAAATTCCATTGTGTACTCAAAGTCTTCTACTTTTAAATATATGCCCTGGGTCTCCCCTTTAAATTCTTTGATTCTTTCTCTTTGTAATCTAAGTAGCTTTCAGACATATCTGTTTCTCAAAACCCCAGTTCTTAAAAGTCTATCTTATATGCCATTTGCCTCATGAAGTCGTCCCTAATCTCCTGGCAGATGGGATATTTCCATCTTATGAATGCCATAGTGATGAAGGAAAAAGATTTTGGAATTGGACAAATATGGACTCCAAGCAGAGCACTCTCATTTTCTAAATTTGGAAACTTAAGCAAACACTGAAACTTTTTCAACATTTAACTCCTCATATGTGTACAGTAATATAAGTTACCAACCTTTGTGGGGGTTTTAGTGGCCAGCAAATACACAGTGCTTTTTACAGAATAAGTTATTGAAAGTCATTATTATGGCATTTTCTGTTATTACAGTATTATCTCACAGTATAGTTATTTGTATATTCCTCTAGACACCCTTACAAAATCTTACAAAATATTCTATTTTATCCTTATCTCTGAGATCCCACCCATCATCTAGCACTTTGCTTCATATACATCTTAGGGACTTGTTAGATATTTGTTGAATTATAATGTTAACATAAATTTGTGGAATTATAATAAGTAAAGAGATAAAGGAAAAGATAGAAATTAGAGATATTGCTGTGAACTCATGGTTTTCACTGTGTGTGCTTGTGTGTGTATTTGCATTGCATGTTCCCAAGCTGTTTCCAATGCAAATGCCTGAAAACAGATCCAAAACTTCCTTTCTACATACTGCATATCAGTAAAAAGAACCAGTAATGCTTGGAGAAATGGTTAATTCTAGGTCTGAGGCAGGGAAACACAGAGTCTGGACTTTTATATTTAAAACCAGAAAGGAAGGAAATGATCAAAGAATAACATGAATGTGTCAAAAGGACACCAAAGTCAGCTTGAAGGCGATTCCACTGAACAAACTGAAAATAACTTAAGAATCAATATAAATTGTCAAAATAATTATAATATATTGCATAAACAATGTAAACAATGAATCTAAAATGATATAGATAAATAACTGATAAAGAATAGGAAAAGATATTTATCAAAAAATTATCAAAACTACCTCCCTGAAAAATATTTTATTAATTTAAAAGAGAAAGAGTACTTCAAAGTAGAGAATCTTGACTTATGCCACACTAAGCAATTCAACTGGGTATCATTAGAAGTGGGATAACTCAAAACCATGGGCTTCCTGATAGCATGAAGTGAGAAAACACAACATCACTTCTGTCCTGCCAAAGATCTGTAACCTGCTTCTAATCATGAGAAGATATTAGACAAATTAAACTTCAGAGACTTTTAATAAAATACCCGACTTGTAATCTTGGGAAATATCCAAGTTATGAAAGACAAGGGGTTGAGAGACAAGTCTGAGAGACTGTTCTAAACTAAAGAAGATTAACAATGCAGGCCAATAAATGCATAGCTTGATTCTGAGCTGGATTTATGTTTGGGACACCTGGCAAAACACTGGGTGGGATCCGAGGATTAGATGACAGTGAGTCGGTGTTGCTTTCCTGATTCAGGGGATGGCTTTGTGGTACGTGGGTGAATGTCCTTGTTTGTAGGGACTACTGAAGTATTTAAAGGTGATGAGCCCTGTCTCAAAAACTTACACTAATGGTTCGAGAAAAAGTTCTTTGTATTGCCCTTTCAACTTTTCTGTAAATTTGAGGAGAGGCAAGGAATTTTAAGAGACAGTGATATTTAGTCTTGCCTGGGAATACAGTTGCGCAGCAGTAAAAAGGAAAGTAAGAGAAATTATTTGGGACGTGGGAAAAATGGGGATGGATCTTTGTAGATTTTCTAGATGGACATGAGCATTGGGTGATCATCAACTCAGGAGATTAGCTTCTTTGGGAAATAATGTTCTTGATCAGGTGGAAGGAGAAGAGGTAAGTTTCAGTTCAGTTCAGTTCAGTTGCTCAGTCATGTCCAACTCTTTGAGACCCCATGAATCGCAGCACACCAGGCCTCCCTGTCCATTACAAACTCCCGGGGTTTACTCAAACTCATGTCCATTGAGTAAGTGATGCCATCCAGCCATCTCATCCTCTGTCGTCCCCTTCTCCTCCTGCCCCCAATCCCTCCCAGCATCAGGATTGAAGAATTGATGCTTTTGAACTGTGGTGTTGGAGAAGACTCATGAGAGTCCCTTGGATGGCAAGGAGATCCAACCAGTCCATCCTAAAGGAGGTCAGTCCTCTGTGTTCATTGGAAGGACTGATGCTGAAGCTGAAACTCCAATACTTTGGCCATCTGATGCGAAGAGTTGACTCATTGGAAAAGACATAAGTTTGGGGGGATCTAATTCTCCTCCTGTTCTTTCTTTTCTAAAATAAGTTATTCTTTCTCAGGCCCTTGGGCAAAAGCGTTAGTGGTTAGGAAGAATTGGAAGGGGTATGACATTTTACATTTTGGAAGGGGAAGCATTGGCATTGTGATATGCAGAACTGAAATCTGGGTCTAATTTCTGTTTCCTGCCAGTAAGTGTTGAGATGAGTGACAGTAGTTCTTGACTCCGTGTCTTTGTAATTTCATTGTGCTGTGTGATAGAATTTCCTTTTTCTTAGGAAACTTTCAAAGGAGTATTTAAGCCTGTAGGGGCATGATGTATCCAACTTACTCTCAACTCCTTTAGAGTTAGATTCAGATGAGGAAGATGGGGCAAAATATAAACAATTGGTGAGTCCAGGAAAGTGTATGTAGAGTTCCTTGTAGTATACTTGCAACTTTTCTATAAGTTTGAAATCTTCTTAAAAATCTCAAGTGTTGGGGGAATGGAAATCAGTAATGGTATCGCCTTTGTCAGACCTGAGAGAAACAAGCTAGGAGGGAGCAGAGATGTTGGAGATTGCTGTTGTTGTTTAGTCTCTAAGTCATGTCTGACTCTTTTGTGATCCCAAGGACTGTAGCCCACCAGGCTCCTCTGTCCATGGAACTCTCTAGGCAAGAATACTGCAGTGGGTTGCCATTTCCTCCTCCAGGGGATTTCCCAAACTAGGGATTGAACTCACATCTCCTGCTTGGCAGGTGGATTCTTTACCACTGAGCCACCAGGGAAGTCCAGTGTTGGAGATAACTGAGGATTAACTAAAGAATCTATGAATGTGTTTTGGATAACTTCTAAAGTCAAGAATTATGCAAGATATCAAGGTCACTGTAACCTCCGTAAACACAGTAAAAGGAAAAACTGAAACAAGAATTTACTGGATTTGAAACAATATAGAACAGGATTTGGAGCTATTAAAGAATTCCTTATTCTGACTTCCACTGAAATGCTCTGGAGGTTTGAGAATATATAACTGGATAGAAACTGGTGCCATAGTTAACATGAATGCTTGATCATGATCCTGGCATGTGTGTGTATTAAATTGGAGGTGTACATATCTAGTCTGATAGAATGAACTTATACCATAAGGTATAAGGAGGAAGTAAAAGTACATTAAAGCCTTTACACCGTTTTGTAATTTTCATGTAGGAAAGGAAGGAATAAGCATAGATCAGGTGGAAAAATTAAAACATTATTTGCCACAGTCTTGGAAGAGTCTTGAAGGATGCTCAGAGGAAAGGGATTAGGATCAGTCCAGAGGAGTGGGCATTGGGCAAAGATAGGGAACTATGGGTGTCTCAGCAGGTAAAGAATCCACTTGTAATGCAGAAGACAGGAGACCATGGGTTCAGTCCCCTGGAGGAGGAAATGGAAATGTACTCAGTATTCTTGCCTGAAAAATCCCATGGACAGAGGGACCTGGCGGGCTACAGTCCATGGGGACACAGAGTTGGACACAACTTAGCAACTAAACAGTAACAACAAAAGGGAACTCTGGATGCCAAGAACATGACATATTTGTTGGAAAGTCTCCCAGAAGGAGTCTAACTGCTAATACTCAGGCTAAGAAAATCTGTCTTGCTAAAATGGAAATGGAATTTATTAACAAATGACTGTCCTTGGGAAATACTGTTTATGTACTTAAGTGCCCTCTCTTGGAAGCACTATAGAGGCTAAACTCCCATCTTCTAAAGTCCACGATAGGGGCAGAGACACCATCTGAGAGGATGGCTTCAGGATCACAAAGCACCAGCCACTTGGAAAAAATAAAGTCCTCTTTTTAATAAGATCCCTTGACACCTGTCTGGAATCTGACTCTACTGGTTCCCTTGAGACACTCAGGAAATTCTGAGGAAAAGAGACCCTGGAGAACTGGGCTAGTCAACATGGCTTTTCCTTGGAGATTCTTCTCATGATGTCTGAGTTTATAGGTTTTCCTTCTCCTCCTCCTACAGACATAACTTTCAGGGCCAGTGTGCATGTCATGTGCCTCTTCTTCTCTAAGCTGCAGTCCTATCTAGAGAGAGAGAAAGTGATTGTAAGATCATAAAGCCCTGAAGAAGCACCAGGGTTTTTTGCTTTTGTAGATGCTTCAGATTAAGTTTGCAACGTGCTTGGGTTACCTGTACGTGTGTCTTAACTCAAGCAAGCTCTAGTCCCCTGTGCTCCTGCATCCTTTCTGGGCCAGGATCTGGAGTTCTGGGATAGGAAACTGCAAAGACATGCCAAATGGGCTCATGTCTTTAAAAAAAAAAAAAAAAAAAAACACGCCTGACAGATTCTTTCCCATCCTACGATCAAGTGTTTTTCTTTCTCTGGCTTCTTCAGATAGGTATAATAATCATAGATTTTTAAAGAGTCCCTGGCATCTTGAAATTTGTGTTTCAAGGTCTCTGGAGAGGAGGTCATAAAGTTTTTGTTTTTTTACAAGAATAATTCACATGCAATATTTTTGTGAGGTTGGCCAAAGTTGAATGTTTTAAATTCCTTCTCATTTCCTAACAGGTTCACTCCAATTTAAATAGCATACATGATTTGTTGTAAGTATCAATACATTCCGTAATAGTTTCTTTCCTGGTAAATGCAATTCTCTTTGCATCTTCAAGTTTTTTTCTCTTTTTCTATTTGGAATGTAATCTTCATGACTGAAACATTTGCTATTCTGTCTTTTCATTATATTCTACTGTTTCCCAGTGTTCTTATTTTCTAGAGGATAATCTAGAAATAATTTTGTCTTTCTCATCTTTCATTGTCTCACACTGTTTTCTTCTGTATTTGCTGACTTTTAAAAAATTCTTGGATGGTTTCTTCCTATCATAGAACCATACCAAGAAAAATTTTAAATGATTTGCCCAAGACCACATGCTTTTTGATTTTCTTTCTTTCTTTCTTTTTTTTTTTTTTCCAGCCACTCCATGTAGCATGTGGGATCTTAGTTCCCCAACAAGGGATTGAACCCATGCCCCCTGCACTGGCAAAATCTTAACCACTGGGTCATCAGGGAAGTCCCCAAGACCACATGTTATGACATTAAAAGATTCCATATCAGGTTCCAGACTCCCCAAGTCCCAGCTAATTCCCATGTTTCTTATATCATAGTGAGCCCCTAAAGAACTGTGGATCTAGCAGTGACAGATTTGCAGGTGTAGAATCTTATTTGTGGCCAAATGAGAATCTTTTTAAAAATCAACTTAGATGAGATATATTAGATTACATCCTATCGTACTATACAATATTATACAATGTGATAAACACCATGTTTACTGTAAATAATATAACAATATAGGTATACATTTTGGTGAATTTTGATAACTTCATGTGACTGTGCAACTGCCATCATAATCCCAAACATTCCCTTCATCCCTAAAAGTTCTCTAGTGTTCTTTTGCAGCCACTTCCCTAACAATTCTGGTAACCACCTCTTGCTTTATTTCAACTGTAGATTAAAATTATATTTTCTAGAGTGCCCTATAAATGGAATCACATTGTATCCACTCTTTTGTGTCTGACTTCTTTGGTTTAAGATAATGCTTGAAAGGATCAGTCATGTTGTTTGTATTAGTAATCTGTTCTTTTATTGCTGAGCAATATTTCATTGTATAGATACACCATAAAAGTTTGAGTGGTTTTCAGTTTTTGGCTTTTAGGAATAAGGCCCCTGGGATATTCATGTTTGCTTCTCTATATGGACACGTGTTTTCATTTCTCTTGTGTAAATACTTAGGAAAAATATTGAATCGTGGAGTATGTGTTTATCTTTCTAAAAATATGCCAAACTGTCTTACAAATCGATTATATTGTTTTATAAGAACACCATCAATATTTTAGAGTTCCAATTCTTTTGCTTCCTTGACAACATTAGGGGTTTCAAGTTTTTAATTTTAGCCACTTGAGTGGGCATGGAGTGGTATCTCATGGTGTTATTTTACATTTCTCTGGTGGCTAATGAGGCTATGATGTTGAGCATTCTTTTATGTACTTACTCACCATTTGTATATCTTCTTATGTAAAATATCTATTTAAATATTTTTCCAATTTAAAAAATGTCTCTTAGTATTGAGCTCTAAGAATTCTTTATGCATTTGAATACAAGTTTAGATATGTATATTGTGGATATTTTTTCCCAGTCTGTGGCTTTCCTTTTCATTTTTCTAACAATGTCTATTGAAGAATAGATGCTTTATTTTGATGAAGTTCAGTTTGTGATTTTGTCCTTTTATAGTTTATGCTTCTTTATTTTGTGTCTAGGACATTTTCTCATTCCAAGGTCATGATTTCATCACATACTTTTATCTAGAATTTTTGTTTTAACTTTTATATTTATGTCTCTGATTTACTTTGATTTTTTGGTATATGGCATGAGGTAAGATTTGAGGCTTTACTTTTTCTGTCTAGCTATCCAATTGTCTGTAATAGCTACATTTGTTGATAATACTATTATTAAGATATTTAAAAACTTTGTAAAAATGTTAACTGACCGTATATATGTGGATTATTTTTGATCTGTGTTTTGTTCCACTGATCTGTATGTCTGTCCTTATACCAATACTATGCTGCCTCGATTGCTGTAGTCTTTAATTGCAGTAGTGTAAGCTTTTAAACTTTTTTTGGAAATTGCTTTGGCTTTTGTAGTTCTTTGCATTTCCATATATGTTTTAGAATGGGAATAGGTTTTATTTCCTGACTAGAGGGTTTGGCACCCTAGTCTTATGAGGGTCATTGTGAATCCAGACATTGGGAGAGACAATAGATATTATTTAAGAAAGAATTCCACTGAATGCGATGATGAGGTACATGTGATTCCAAAATGCTGACCTTGGTTGACTGGAATAATGGTGAGGTCACTGAGAAAGACAGAAGTTAAGATGAAGAGTGCTTATGCTTAGTAGCTCAGCTGTATCTGACTCTTTGTGACCCCATGGACTGTAGCCTGCCAGACTCCTCTGTCCGTGGGATTCTCCAGGCAGAATACTGGAGTGGGTTGCCATTTCCTTCTCCAGGGGATCTTTCCAACCCAGGGATCAAACCCAGGTCTCCTGAATTTGCAGGCAG
Organism: Dama dama; assembly: GCF_033118175.1. Lineage (NCBI taxonomy): Eukaryota > Metazoa > Chordata > Mammalia > Artiodactyla > Cervidae > Dama > Dama dama. Next base: position 11,814,926 of record NC_083700.1, read on the forward strand.
ATTCTTTACCATCTGAACTACCAGGGAAGCTGAAGATGTAGAGGGTATGTCCCAAATATTAGAGGATAAATGTTTATTAGGTTTTGAAAAAATAAAATGTATTATGTCAGCAAGACCCATAAGTAGAAGAATCCAGAGGATTCTTTGAGGAAAAGAATGATGATAGAAGTAGAGATCTGAGAGCAATTAACAAAGAAATTATAACTAAAAAAATCTGAGGAGAGTGTGGAAAGAAAAAAGCAAAGGCCAAGGATTGACCAAGGAGTAGCATTTCCATTACGATATAGGTGGAATGAGCAGCTTCATGGGAGAGAACCAAATTAGTGCTGAGAAAAGAGAAAACTAGTGTGGTGTCATGGAAACTAAGGTCAGAGAATGTTTCCAGGAGGCACGGTTTTCAGAAGTGTAAAATGAATCAGAGGGAAAAGAGAAAGAGGAAAAAGCAAAGTCTGACACTTTTAGCAATGGAGACTTCTTTGACATTTGAGAGAACAGTTTTGTAGGAGTCACCATGATGGAATCAACTTTCAGGGAATTATGGCAGGTGGGAGAGAAAGTCTATTTCATAATTCTGAATAAGAAAAGAGGGAGAACAATGGAATGATCACTGTAGAGAACCACAAAATCAAATATACATTCTCCACACAGGTTGTGTACTCTGGCTTTTTGGTAGAGGGAACTAGTGCACTCTATTTCTTATAATTATATCAAATTCTGTGTTCACCAATTTTTAAATAATTGATAAGCCAATTCAGCTCCTAGCAGCTGGCAGACTCCTTTCTCCTCCTCAACTCTGATGCTTACATTCCCTTGTTGACAACTTGAATTGTCCTCCCCCTTTCTTACTACAGTGGAAACTAAACCGTGTTCTCCCAATTACCTGTCTCTCTTCCTGACTTCATTCTTAAAAAGGACTACTAGGGACAGCAAAAAACATTACTGCGGCAGGACTTGAGTGAACAATTTCAGTGGAGAGATCACAGCACAAATTGTCCTACAGTTCTTTTTTTTTTTTTTATTTTTTATTTTTTCCAGTGGGTTTTGTCATACATTGATATGAATCAGCCATGGATTTACATGTATTCCCAATCCCGATCCCCCCTCCCACCTCCCTCTCCACCCGATTCCTCTGGGTCTTCCCAGTGCACCAGGCCCGAGCACTTGTCTCGTGCATCCCACCTGGGCTGGTGATCTGTTTCACCATAGATAGTATACATGCTGTTCTTTTGAAATATCCCACCCTCACATTCTCCCACAAAGTTCAAAAGTCTGTTCTGTATTTCTGTGTCTCTTTTTCTGTTCTGCATATAGGGTTATCGTTATGACCTTTCTAAATTCCATATACATGTGTCAGTATGCTGTAATGTTCTTTATCTTTCTGGCTTACTTCACTCTGTATAAGGGGCTCCAGCTTCATCCATCTCATTAGGACTGGTTCAAATGAATTCTTTTTAATGGCTGAGTAATATTCCATGGTGTATATGTACCACAGCTTCCTTATCCATTCATCTGCTGATGGGCATCTAGGTTGCTTCCATGTCCTGGCTATTATAAACAGTGCTGCGATGAACATTGGGGTGCACGTGTCTCTTTCAGATCTGGTTTCCTCAGTGTGTATGCCCAGAAGTGGGATTGCTGGGTCATATGGCAGTTCTATGTCCAGTTTTTTAAGAAATCTCCACACTGTTTTCCATAGCGGCTGTACTAGTTTGCATTCCCACCAACAGTGTAAGAGGGTTCCCTTTTCTCCACACCCTCTCCAGCATTTATTGCTTGTAGACTTTTGGATAGCAGCCATCCTGACTGGCGTGTAATGGTACCTCATTGTGGTTTTGATTTGCATTTCTCTAATAATGAGTGATGTTGAGCATCTTTTCATGTGTTTGTTAGCCATCTGTATGTCTTCTTTGGAGAAATGTCTGTTTAGTTCTTTGGCCCATTTTTTGATTGGGTCATTTATTTTTCTGGAATTGAGCTTCAGGAGTTGCTTGTATATTTTTGAGATTAATCCTTTTTCTGTTTCTTCATTTGCTATTATTTTCTCCCAATCTGAGGGCTGTCTTTTCACCTTACTTATAGTTTCCTTTGTAGTGCAAAAGCTTTTAAGTTTCATTAGGTCCCATTTGTTTAGTTTTGCTTTTATTTCCAATATTCTGGGAGGTGGGTCATAGAGGATCTTGCTTTGATTTATGTCGGAGAGTGTTTTGCCTATGTTCTCCTCTAGGAGTTTTATAGTTTCTGGTCTTACATTTAGATCTTTAATCCATTTTGAGTTTATTTTTGTGTATGGTGTTAGAAAGTGTTCTAGTTTCATTCTTTTACAAGTGGTTGACCAGTTTTCCCAGCACCACTTGTTAAAGAGGTTGTCTTTTTTCCATTGTATATCCTTGCCTCCTTTGTCAAAGATAAGGTGTCCATAGGTTCGTGGATTTATCTCTGGGCTTTCTATTCTGTTCCATTGATCTATATTTCTGTCTTTGTGCCAGTACCATACTGTCTTGATGACTGTGGCTTTGTAGTAGAGTCTGAAGTCAGGCAGGTTGATTCCTCCAGTTCCATTCTTCTTTCTCAAGATTACTTTGGCTATTCGAGGTTTTTTGTATTTCCATACAAATTGTGAAATTCTTTGGTCTAGTTCTGTGAAAAATACCGTTGGTAGCTTGATAGGGATTGCATTGAATCTATAGACTGCTTTGGGTAGAATAGCCATTTTGACAATATTAATTCTTCCAATCCATGAACACGGTATGTTTCTCCATCTGTTTGTGTCCTCTTTGATTTCTTTCATCAGTGTTTTATAGTTTTCTATGTATAGGTCCTTTGTTTCTTTGGGTAGATATACTCCTAAGTATTTTATTCTTTTTGTTGCAATGGTGAATGGTATTGTTTCCTTAATTTCTCTGTCTGTTTTTTCATTGTTAGTATATAGGAATGCAAGGGATTTCTGTGTGTTAATTTTATATCCTGCAACTTTACTATATTCATTGATTAGCTCTAGTAATTTTCTGGTAGAATCTTTAGGGTTTTCTATGTAGAGGATCATGTCATCTGCAAACAGTGAGAGTTTCACTTCTTCTTTTCCTATCTGGATTCCTTTTACTTCTTTTTCTGCTCTGATTGCTGTGGCCAGCACTTCCAACACTATGTTGAATAGTAGTGGTGAGAGTGGGCACCCTTGTCTTGTTCCTGATTTCAGGGGAAATGCCTTCAATTTTTCACCATTGAGGGTGATGCTTGCTGTGGGTTTGTCATATATAGCTTTTATTATGTTGAGGTATGTTCCTTCTATTCCTGCTTTTTGGAGAGTTTTAATCATAAATGAGTGTTGAATTTTGTCAAAGGCTTTCTCTGCATCTATTGAGATAATCATATGGTTTTTATCTTTCAATTTGTTAATGTGGTGTATTACATTGATTGATTTGCGGATATTAAAGAATCCTTGCATTCCTGGGATAAAGCCCACTTGGTCATGGTGTATGATTTTTTTAATATGTTGTTGGATTCTGTTTGCTAGAATTTTGTTAAGGATTTTTGCATCTATGTTCATCAGTGATATTGGCCTGTAGTTTTCTTTTTTTTGTGGCATCTTTGTCTGGTTTTGGAATTAGGGTGATGGTGGCCTCGTAGAATGAGTTTGGAAGCTTACCTTCTTCTGCAATTTTCTGGAAGAGTTTGAGTAAGATAGGTGTTAGCTCTTCTCTAAATTTTTGGTAGAATTCAGCTGTGAAGCCATCTGGTCCTGGGCTTTTGTTTGCTGGAAGATTTTTGATGACAGTTTCGATTTCCTTGCTTGTGATGGGTCTGTTAAGATCTTCTATTTCTTCCTGGTTCAGTTTTGGAAAGTTATACTTTTCTAAGAATTTGTCCATTTCATCCAAGTTGTCCATTTTATTGGCATAGAGCTGCTGGTAGTAGTCTCTTATGATCCTTTGTATTTCAGTGTTGTCTGTTGTGATCTCTCCATTTTCATTTCTAATTTTGTTAATTTGGTTCTTCTCTCTTTGTTTCTTAATGAGTCTTGCTAATGGTTTGTCAATTTTGTTTATTTTTTCAAAAAACCAGCTTTTAGCTTTGTTGATTTTTGCTATGGTCTCTTTAGTTTCTTTTGCATTTATTTCTGCCCTGATTTTTAAGATTTCTTTCCTTCTGCTAACTCTGGGGTTCTTCATTTCTTCCTTCTCTAATTGCTTTAGGTGTAGAGTTAGGTTATTTAATTGGTTTTTTTCCTGTTTCTTGATGTAAGCCTGTAATGCTATGAACCTTCCCCTTAGCACTGCTTTTACAGTGTCCCATAGGTTTTGGGTTGTTGTGTTTTCATTTTCATTCATTTCTATACATATTTTGATTTCTTTTTTGATTTCTTCTATGATTTGTTGGTTATTCAGAAGCGTGTTATTTAGCCTCCATATGTTTGAAGTTTTAACAATTTTTTCCCTGTAATTGAGATCTAATCTTACTGCACTGTGGTCAGAAAAGATGACTGGAATGATTTCAATTTTTTTGAATTTTCCAAGACCAGATTTATGGCCCAGGATGTGATCTATTCTGGAGAATGTTCCGTGTGCACTTGAGAAAAAGGTGAAGTTGATTGTTTTGGGGTGAAATGTCCTATAGATATCAATTAGGTCTAGCTGGTCCATTGTGTCATTTAAGGTTTGTGTTTCCTTGTTAATTTTCTGTTTAGTTGATCTATCCATAGTTGTGAGTGGGGTATTAAAGTCTCCCACTATTATTGTGTTACTATTAATTTCCTCTTTCATACTTGTTAGCGTTTGCCGTACATATTGCGGTGCTCCTATGTTGGGTGCATATATATTTATAATTGTTATATCTTCTTTTTTGATTGATCCTTTGATCATTATGTAGTGTCCTTCTTTGTCTCTTTTCACTTCCTTTATTTGAAAGTCTATTTTATCTGATATGAGTATTGCGACTCCTGCTTTCTTTTGGTCTCCGTTTGCATGAAATATTTTTTTCCATCCCTTCACTTTTAGTCTGTATGTGTCTCTTGTTTTGAGGTGGGTCTCTTGTAGACAGCATATATAGGGGTCTTGTTTTTGTATCCATTCAGCCAATCTTTGTCTTTTGGTTGGGGCATTCAACCCATTTACATTTAGGGTAATTATTGATAGGTGTGGTCCTGTTGCCATTTACTTTGTTGTTTTGGGTTCACATTTATAAAACCTTTCTGCATTTCCTGTCTAGAGAAGATCCTTTAGCATTTGTTGAAGAGCTGGTTTGGTGGTGCTGAATTCTCTCAGCTTTTGCTTATCTGTAAAGCTTTTGAATTCTCCTTCATATCTGAATGAGATCCTTGCTGGATACAGTAATCTAGGTTGTAGGTTATTCTCTTTCATTAGTTTCAGTACGTCCTGCCATTCCCTTCTGGCCTGGAGGGTTTCTATTGATAGATCAGCTGTTATCCTTATGGGAATCCCTTTGTGTGTTATTTGTTGTTTTTCCCTTGCTGCTTTTAATATTTGTTCTTTGTGTTTGATCTTTGTTAATTTGATTAATATGTGTCTTGGGGTGTTTCGCCTTGGGTTTATCCTGTTTGGGACTCTCTGGGTTTCTTGGATTTGGGTGGCTATTTCCTTTCCCATTTTAGGGAAGTTTTCAGCTATTATCTCCTCGAGTATTTTCTCATGGCCCTTATTTTTGTCTTCTTCTTCTGGAACTCCTATGATTCGAATGTTGGGGCGTTTCACAGTGTCCCAGAGGTCCCTGAGGTTGTCCTCATTTCTTTTGATCCTTTTTTCTTTTTTCCTCTCTGCTTCATTTATTTCCACCATTTTATCTTCTACCTCACTTATCCTATCTTCTGCCTCCGTTATTCTACTCTTGGTTCCCTCCAAAGTGTTTTTGATCTCATTCATTGCATTATTCATTTGTAATTGACTCTTTTTTATTTCTTCTAGGTCTTTATAAAACAGTTCTTGAATCTTTTCAATCTTTGTTTCCAGGCTATTTATCTGTAACTCCATTTTGTTTTCAAGATTTTGGATCATTTTTATTATCATTATTCTAAATTCTTTTTCAGGTAGATTCCCTATCTCCTCCTCTTTTGTTTGACTTGGTGGGCATTTTTCATGTTCCTTTACCTGTTGGGTATTTCTTTGCCTTTTCATCTTGTTTAGATTGCTGTATCTGGAGTGGGCTTTCTGTATTCTGGAGGTCTGTGGTTCCTTTTTGTTGTGGAGGATTAACCCAGTGGATGGGGTTAGACGATTGGCTTGTCAAGGTTTCCTGGTTAGGGAAGCTTGCATCAGTGTTCTGGTGCGTGGAACTTGATTTCTACTCTTTGGAGAGCAATGGAGTGCCCAGTAATGAGTTTTGAGATGGGTCTATGTGTTAGGTGTGACCTTGGGCAGCCTGTATGTTGATGTTCAGGGCTATGTTCCTGCGTTGCTGGAGAATTTGCGTGGTATGTCTTGCTCTAAAACTTATTGGCTCTTGTGTGGTGGTTGGTTTCAGTGTAGGTATGGAGGCTTTTGGACAGTCACTTATCACTTAAAGTTCCTTGTAGTCAGGAGTTTTCTGGTGTTCTCAGGTTTTGGGCTTAAGTCTCCTGCCTCTGGATTTCAGTTTTATTCTTCCTGTAGTCTCAGGACTTCTCCAACTATGCAGCCCTGATAAGAAAACTTCTAGGTTAATGGCTAAAAGATTCTCCCCCGTTAGGGACACCCAGAGAGGTTCACAGAGTCACATGAAGAAGAGGAGAGGGAGGAGGGAGATAGAGATGAACAGGAGGAGAAAAAGGGGGACTCAAGAGGAGAGAGACAGATCTACACAGCTGTCTGTTCCCAGAGTGTTCTCCGTAGGCCAGACACCCACAAAGATTCACAGAATTGGATTGGGAAGAGAAGGGGAAAGGAGGAAATAGAGGTGTTCTGAGGTAGAAAACAGAGAGTCAAGATTGGGAGAAAATAATCTTCGGTTTAAAAATAGGGCTTCTCTTCTTCTTCTTTTTTTTTTTTGTAAGGTTATAGTGTATTGAAAATGAAAATTAAGGAGCAGTAGAGAAGTACTAGAGGACTTTAAAAGAAATAAGAGAAAAAGAAAAATAGAAAATAGAAGAGAAAAAGGAAAGAAAAAAAAGAAAAAAAAAAGAAAGAAAAAGAAAGAAAAAGAAAAAAAAGAAAAAAAAAAAAAGGAAAAAAAAATTTTTTTTTCCCCCTAATTAAAAAATCGTAAAAGTCTATGGAAATGAAAGTTAAGGAGTAATGGGGGAGTAATAGGGGATTTTAAAGGAAAATAAAAGAGAAAAAATAAAAAAGAAAAAAGAAAAAAAGAAAAAAAAATTAAAAAAAGAGAAAAAAGTAAAATTATATCTAGGAGTTTCTCTGGAGCTGTTGCGGTCAGTGTGGGTTCGGCTCAGTTTCAGATAGCTCCTCGTTCCAGCTTATGCTTCTCGATATCTACAGGCCCCTTCCGGTGTAGTCAATGTTTCCTAGAGGGATTTTAATCTGTTGCACCAGTCCCTTCTGAAGCGGTTCCCTTTGTTTATTTGGCTTCTGTTTGCCGGTCTCTTCAGAGCCTCATTTCCGCCCTGACACAGGCGGGCGGAGGTGGACTCTTATTCAGGTAGCTAGTTCCGTCGCTCTGCGGGGAGGGGCCGGCGCCGCGGGGCTTGCGCCGCGGGGATGGGCTGGGGCTGCCAGGAGGGGCTGACGCTGCTCTCTCCTCTGCGCTGCTCAGGCTCCCGGCTGTTCTATATGGAACGCGCCCCGCGCTGCGCGAGGTTCCAGCCCTCGGGTGTTCCACAAAAGCGCGGAGGGAAAAGCTGAGCCTGCTCTCAGTGCCTTCCCCGTCAGAGCGGTCCAGGCAGCCAGGGGCTTGGTGGGCGCACCCCCACCAGGTGTGGCGCGCCCACTCCCTTCCGCGGACCCAGTCTCAGTTTCCGCTGGCGCCAGTCGGGTGCGCGCGCCTTCTGCCCTCCGCGTCCCCAGCCCCAGTCCTGCCCGCGCCGGTCGGGTGCCTGCGCCCTGTGTCTCGCCGCGACCTTCCCCTCCCCCCTGCCTCCTGCCTCCGGCGGGGCTGGGCCGGTCCGCAGCCTGCGAGCTCCTCTCTGGACCCTCTCGGTCTCTTTGTTCTGCGAACGGCCGGCAGTGTGTTCGGGCCGGCTAATTTACTCTCTCTCCTTTGGTCTCCCACAGTTCAAGTTGGCAACTCACAGAAGCTCCCTCCGATTGTCCTCAGGGCACTCAGGCCCGGACCCTACCCCAAGCAATGCCGCCTAAGAGCTCCCGGGACGGATCTCCGTCCTTAGCTCTTTTGTCTCACTTTTTATCTTTTATATTTTGTCCTACCTCCTTTCGAAGACAATGGGCTGCTTTTCTGGGCGCCTGATGACCTCAGCTAGCGATCAGAAGTTGTTTTGCGAAGTTTGCTCTGTGTTCAGCTATTCTTTTGATGAATTTGTAGGAGAGAAAGTGGTCTCCCCGTCCTACTCCTCCGCCATCTTGGCTCCTCCTGTCCTACAGTTCTTTGAGGGTATAATGACATGTTTGGACCACATTCTTCCTCTGAATTGAGGTTTCTAGATTTGAAACTCAACTGAAATACTGTGTAAAAGTTATTGGTGGCCCTGTCACCAGATCCAGTGAAGACTGATCAAAGTTCATCTTTCAGATTACTTCCTTCTGCTATATCATTGCCCCTCAAAACTCTCATCTTTGTCATTTTCTTGACCTGCACTTCATTAGTAAGCCTCTTGTTCCTAGAGTTTGTTTTAAGTGGTAGACATTTTTACTGATTGAGACACAGGGCATTACTCTTTCTTGGCTCTCTTCCTTTTCCCAACATCAGTGCTGTGAGCATTTGCTCAGAAGTCTCCATGCACAGGGGACGTTTGTACCTAGTGATTGTGTTTACATGTATAAACCCCAAAGAGGCAACCACAGTTTTCTCTTTCTATTCAGGGGTCATATACATGAGCTTGTTGGTCACAAAGGGGGAACTAGGATCACTCAATTCAGCTATCATTGTCCCGTACTATGAAGACCAGTTGCTGATGGGAATTTTCCCCTTGATATGACAGCCTGTATCTGTTGCTTTAGGACACTGATATAGCAGAATGCAGAGAAAGAACTTCACAGAAGTGGCAGAATTCATCTTCTTGGGATTCTCCATCTTTGGAAATCACCAGATAACCCTCTTTGTGGTTTTCCTCACCGCCCACATTTTCACTCTGACTGGGAACATCATCGTCGTGACTGTCATCTGCATTGACCGTCACCTCCACAGCCCAATGTACTTCTTTCTGAGCATGCTCTCTAGCTCAGAGACGGTGTACACACTGGTCATCATCCCACGCATGCTTTCTGGTCTCATTGTTTATAACCAGCCTATCTCTTTGGGAAGCTGTGCAACTCAGATGTTCTTTTTTGTCATCTTGGCTGCTAATAATTGCTTCTTGCTCACAGTAATGGGCTATGACCATTATGTGGCCATCTGCAAGCCCCTGAGGTACACAGTCCTCATGAACAAAGGAGTGTGTGCTAGGTTAGTCTGTGGGTCCTTTGGCACTGGTCTTGCTATGGCAGTTCTCCATGTAACGGCCATGTTCAACTTGTCCTTCTGTGGCACCGCGGTGGACCACTTCTTCTGTGACATTTACCCAGTCATGAAACTTTCTTGTACTGATACCACTATCAATGAGATCATCAATTATGGTGTAAGTTCGTTTGTGATTATTGTGCCTGTTGTCCTGGTCTTCGCCTCCTACATCCTCATCATCTCTTCCATCCTTAAGATACCCTCAGCCGAGGGCCGGAAGAAGACCTTTGCCACATGTGCCTCTCGCCTCACTGTGGTCGTTGTCCACTACGGCTGTGCCACCATTGCCTACCTCAAGGCCAAGTCAGAAAATGCAATTGAAAAAGATCTTCTTCTCTCTGTGACCTACACCATCATCACTCCCATGCTGAATCCTGTTGTTTACAGTCTTAGGAACAAGGAGGTCAAGGATGCCCTGCGTAGAGCTGTGGGCAGAAACATTTCTTAACAGATTGAATTGTTTTGTCAGGAGACCTTTGGCTCAGTGTCATGTGTCTACTCACAAACATGCCACGATACACAAGTTCATCAAATACAATGTTTGTGGAAAATAATGTCAAAGAGTTGAAATGTTTTTCTTTCTCATGCTCGAGGGGCAAAGCAGAAAGCCAGGTTTTCGCTCTGATGAATTTTGTTACCCGATACAAGAATCATTCCAAGCCAGAGTAAGACTGCTTGTTTCTGTGCCTGAGGAGTTCTGTTTGGAGACCTCTTTTGGCCTTCATTTTACCTGGCTCCTCTCCGACAGTCAGACCCTTGATGTAGTCTGGTAAGGAGATGTGAGAAGAGACAGCTGGAACAGATGTGGAAGAGGTCTTAGGAAATGAAGCAGCAGAGACAGCCCAAGGATGGCTTTCATTCTCAGAAGCTAAATCACTTGCCCTGTAGCAGTCATTTCAGAAAGGGTTTTCTTAACTCCTGCTGATTGAAAAATGAACAGCCTCAGAAAAGGGTAGCAGTTCTTTTTTTTTTTTTTTCATAAGAGAGAAGTAGGTTTTATTAATCTAAAGGCTTTTTTTTTGCCAAAATAAAATATAAGCATTTACAAATTTCATAAAAGTACTCTACAGTATTAAAAATGAAAATATAATAACACAAGGAAAGGACATTAAAAATATAGTAATCAGGAGAGTATTGACATAAAGACAGAAAACATTAATGGCATAAACTAGAGTCCAGAAAGAAACCTGTACCTATATGGTTAACTGTTTTCTTTTTCTTATTTTTTTTTTTTTAAGAAACAAAGGCAATTCAGTGGAGAATGGAAAGTGTTTTATCAATTCATGCTGGAACAACTGGAAGTCTATGTGCAAAAACACCAGTTATGATCCACCTCTTGCACTTTATACAAAACTGACTCAAAAATATGGTAGAATTAAATGTAAAATCTAAAATTACAGAACTTTTAAGAGAAAATATTTGTGTCTTTATGCTAGGCAAAGATTTCTTTTTTTGTATGGCACCAAAACCACAGTTCATAAAAGATAAAAAAGATAAATAACCTCATCAAAATTAAGAATTTCTACCACTCAGAACATACTACTAAGATGAGAAGACAACAACTTAGAAAACATTTGCATTTCACAAATGTGAAAAGGGATTGGATCTGAAATATATAAAGAGCACTACAAAAAAAAAAAAAAGCACTCAAAAGAAAGCAAACAAACCCAGTTATAAATGGATCATAGCTTTGAACATATATTTCATTAAAAATTAATTAATGGCAAATAAGTACATTAGAACATGTTCAATATTAGCCATTAGGGAAATGCAGATTAAAATCACAATGAGGTACCACCACACATATTAGCATATGTAAAATAAAAATAAGGATGACAAACATTATGATATGGAATAAATTTTGTGAAGGATATTGTTTTTAGGGATGTCAAAGTATCAGTCAGTTCAGTTCAGTTGTTCAATTGTGTCTGACTCTTTGTGAACCCACAGACTGCAGCATGCCAGTCTTCCCTCTCCATCACCAACTCCTGGAGCTTGCTCAAACTAATGTCCATTGAGTCAGTGATGCCATCCAACAGTCTCATCCTCTGTCGTCCCTTTCTCCTCCTGCCTTCAAACTTTCCCAGCATCAGGATCTTTTCCAATGAGTCAGTTCTTTGCATCAGGTGGCCAAAGTATTCATCTTTAGCATCAGTCCTTCCAGTGAATTTTCAGGGCTGATTTCCCTTAGGATTGACTGGTTTGATCTCTGTGATCCAAGGGACTCTCAAGAGTCTTCTCCAACACCACAGCTCAAAGCATCAGTTCTTTGACTCCCAGCTTTCTTTATGGTCCAGCTGTCATATCCATGCATGACTACTGGAAAAACCATAGCTTTGACTAGATGGACCTTTGTTGGCAAAGTAATGTCTCTGCTTTTTAATATGCTGTCTAGGTTGGTCATAGCTTTTCTTCCAAGGAACAAATGCCTTTTAATATCATGGCTGCAGTCACAATCTGCAGTGATTTTGGAGTTCCAAAAAATAAAGTCTGCCACTGTTTCCCCATCTATTTGCCATGAAGTGATGGGACTGGATGCCATGACCTTAGTTTTTTGAATGTTGAGTTTTAAGCCATCTTTTTCACACTCCTCTTTCACTTTCATCAAGAGGCTCTATGTTAATATAAAAATATACTTGGAACTAATAAGGTCAATGCATTAGAAATATCTTTCACATATAATTATACATAATTATGTATTCAATTGACTGATTCCTGTTATAATAACTTAAACATCCTGTTGGTATAGTGAAGAATAGTTGTCACAGATAAAGAATAACTAAACAGTAGTAACTGATTGCTGAATAATGACTTCATTCTCATCTTGTCACTTATTATTATCCAGCCATGTTAGTTCCTTGGCTCCTATTCATTTCTATGTGTCTCTCTTCCTTATTCGAAATCAAAGCAAAAATCTCTCTTGTTCCCTAGAGGCTAAACTGGGAGAGAACATATTGGTGGCTCTTCTCTTTAACTGTACTTTTATCCAGATGCACTTTTTATAAAGAGTCTTCTCTGTTCAACCTATGGAAGCCTTTCAGATTTCATACTTCTATTTAGTAGCTGAAGTGGCATTGAAGTAGTTGTCTTAGATATTGGCTGTTCTAAGGCAAACACCATTGGAATTCACTTTTCTCAGAAAATAGTGCAGACTTCATCCTTCTCTCAATACTAATGTATAGAAAAATCAGCATCTTTGTGTTACATTATTTTATATCCTCAATGATTAAAGTTGTAAGAATATTTTTTTTTGTGCATCTTATTACTAGTTTATTTCTGCTGTGAGGCAGATATGAAGAAACACTGATATGGAAACATGTCTTTTTGCACACTCCTGTTGTGATTTCATCCCAGGTCACTTCCTGCGCCTTACTTTCCAGTTCTGTTTCTCTGTTCTGAACTATACAAATAGTAGTATTGCATCTTCTGTATGACTGTAATTTACTCTCTGTTCCATAGGTCTCAATGTGAGGAGATCAGCGGGGCTGGGATTCCTTGTCCAGTGTCCTTCGTGGCAGGCTCTCATAATGGGATGACATCATAGCTGACATCAGAGTCTCGATGGTAACCATCACTGGTGTCCCTCTAGAATAGGTTTCTCAACCTGAGGTTCATAGTGCCTTCAGGAGTAGTGTTATAAGGGCTTCAGGGGACTTTTGAACTTTATGGAATTATTTACTAAATGTTGTGCTCAAGTGTGAATGTGCCTTTTCTACCATATTCTCAAAGAATTTTCTCTGATATATTTCTTCCCTCAAATCCTAGCAGAGACATACTGCAGAATCCAACTTCCCTCTTTTATAGACCATTTGCTTCCATAATTTTCTTAAACTCTTTTGGAGACGCATTCTTTAACCCCGTTTATTTTTGTCTATGTGGGCACTGCTATTTTTCATTACGCTGGGGGAATGGAACGTGTAAGTGGTTCTCACCTGGGAGGCTGAGGGGTAATGGAGGGTAAATAGATAATCTGAAGGCACACGTGGATATATTGAGAGGCTTGCAGTTCAAGATGGTGGAGTAGAAGGACAGGACGACACTGGAACCCACCAAAACAAGGCACCACACCTCCAAAGACAAAGAAGAGGTCACAGCGAGATGACAGGAGGGGTGCAATCATGATAAAATCAAATCCCATACCCGCTGGGTGGGTGACCCACAGACTGAAGAATAATAAAACCAAAGAAGTTCTCTCATTATTGTGAAGGTTCTGAACCCCACATCAGTCTTCCCAGCCTAGGGATCCAACAAAGGGACTGGGAATCCTAAGGGAATCTGGCCTTGAGGGCCAGCAGGATTTGATTATATACCTTCCAGAGGACTGGGGGAACAGCGACTCCAGCCTTGGAGGGCACAGACAAAATTTTGCATGCACCAAGACTCAGAGGAGAGAAGCAAAGATCCCACAGGAGACTGAACCAAAACTACCTCCTAGTGTTGGAGGGCCTTCTGTGGAGGTGTGGGTCGGCAGGAGCTCACCCAGGGATGGGGGCACTGGAAGTTCCCCCTTGGCATAAACCCTTTTAGAGTTTCCCATTAATCCTACTATGGAGCCCATAGACCCCAGGGCTGGGTCACCTCAGGCCAAAAACTACAGGGAGGCAGTGCAACCATTAGCAGATAATTGGACTAAATCTTTACTGAGCAAGGCCCTGCCCACCAAAGCAAGACCTAGTTTGTCCCCTCACCATTCCCTCCCATCAAGAAGCTTTCACAAGCCTCTTCTCTTCATCCATCAGAGGGCAGATAGAAGAAGCAAGAAGCAGCACAACCTCACAGCAGTTAAAACAAAAACCATACTACAGAAAGTTAATCATGATGAAAAAGCAGAGTTATATCCCAGATGAAGGGACAAGAAAAAATCCCAAAAAAAAAACAACTAAATGAAATGAAGATAGCCACCTTCCAGAAAAAGAATTCAGAATAATAGTGAATATGATCCAGGATTTTGGGAAAAGAATGGAGGCAAAGATTGAGAAGATGCAAGAAATGTTTACCAAAGACCTACAAGAACTAAAGAACAAACAAAGATGAATAATACATTAGAAGGAATCTATAGCAGAATAATTGAGGCAGAAGAACAGATAAATGACCTGGAGGACAGAATGGTGGAATAGAATAGAATAGAATAGAATATAGGAAATATTCTAGAAGTATTCCTAGAATATAGGGAATATATTCTGCCACAGAATAGAATATAGGGAAAAGAATGAAAAGAAATGAAGACAGCCTAGGAGACTTCTGGGACAACATTAAACTAATCAACATTCACACTATAGAGGCTCCAGAAGGAGAAGACAGAGAGAAAATTTGGAAGAGCTAATAGCTGAAAACTTCCCTAATGTGGGAAAGGAAATAGTCAACCAAGTCCAGGAAGCACAGAGAGTCCCAGGCAGGATAAACCCAAGGAGGAACACACTGAGACACATAGTAATCAAACTGACAAAAATTAAAGACAGAGATAAAATATTAAAAGCAACAAGAGAAAAATGACAAATAACATACAAGGGAACTCTCATCCAGACCATCAGCTGATTTCTCAACAGAAACTCTACAAGTCAGAAGGGAATGGCATGGTATATTTAAAGTGATGAAAGGGAAGAAGCTGCAACCAAGAATACTCTACCAATCAAGACTCTCCTTCAGATTTGATAGAGAAATAAAAAACTTTCCAGACAAAGGTTAAGAGAATTCAGCAACACCAAACCAGCTTTTAAACAAATGCTAATGGGACTTCCCAGGAACTTCTCTAGGCAGGAAACACAAGAAAAGGAAAAGATCTACAGAAAATAAACTCTAAACAATTAAGAAAACTGTAATAGAATCACACATATTGATAATTACCTTAAATGTAGATGGATTAAAGGCACCAACCAAAAGACAGTCTGACTGGGTGAATGAGAACATGTGCATATATGCATTTCCACTTACCACATCACTCTGCTTGACTGCTCCCCCCAATTGTATGTAATTATTTTATATTGTTAAGTTAATCATGTTCCCATTATAGTTTGCAATTATAATGATCTTTTATTTTTTGTCTGGCTATTGACTGTGGAAACTGATAAACATCTTTTACTATTGTGATTATGTAACTGTTACTCAATACCATTGTATCATGATTGGTCAACAGAAAAATAACAGAGATCTATATCACCAAAACTGCCATTTAACAGAAAAATCTGTAATCACTTTTTAAAATCCAAATGCATATCAGAATTATCTTGAAATTTTTTGAAAAATACAAATGACCAGGCTTTGCTTTTTTTTTTTTTCCTCCAGATCTCCAGATTCATTTCTAATGAGCAGTCATGTTTAAAAACAACTGCACTATATGATGATCTTTTACTTTTATCTGGTTTGTTTCACTTTTTCTACTTCATATTCAGTGCTCCCATTTCATT
This sequence comes from Dama dama, assembly GCF_033118175.1. Lineage (NCBI taxonomy): Eukaryota > Metazoa > Chordata > Mammalia > Artiodactyla > Cervidae > Dama > Dama dama. The sequence continues at coordinate 11,830,888 of NC_083700.1, forward strand.
TAGTTTATGTTCTCTAATTTCTCTATCTCTTCTTCTTTTTTTTTTTTTTTTCGATGTTTTTCTCAAGCCTTTATCAAGTGTGTGGTAGAAAAGCTTTTTAGACACATATGTATATAAATATGTATAATATATATTTTTTAGAAAACATGAATGTTTGCCTAACTAAAAAAATTATGACATTTTGATTCTACTTGTTTGACTTAGTATGAATAGAATACTAGATTTATAAATAAAAATAGATATGCAACAAGCAGCAAGGATTTACTGTACAGCATAGGGAATTATAGTCAATATCTTATAATAACCTATGATGGAAAACAATTTCAATATGTGTATTTGTATAACTGAATCACCTTGCTGAGCACCTGAAACTCTGTAAGTCAACTACACTGCAATGAAGTATATGTATGCACGTGTCCACGGATGGAGGAGCCTGGTGGGCTATAGTCCACGGGGCCGCAAAGAGTTGGAGACGACTGAGCGACTTCAATGTCATGCCAATGTCATGTCATGTATATATATATATAAGAAGGCACATGAGGTCTTTTTTTAAAAATGTTTATTTTTTAAAAATAACTTAATTGGAACACAGTTGCTTTACAGTGCTGTGTTAGTTTCCTCTGTCCAGCAAAGTGAGTTACACACATACATAAATCTCTTCTTTTTTAGATTTCCTTCCTGTTCAGGTCACCACAGATCACTGAGTAGGGTTCCTGGTGTTACATAATAGGTTCTCACTAGTTACCTATTTCATAACAGTAGTGTATATATTTTGACACACGTTAAAATACAAAATTATAGTAAAATATTGTCATTTAAAGTTTACATATAACAAAAACCACCTACATATGTGTGCACATATAACTTGGATAAAAGTAGCAAATTTTAAGACCTAAAAAAATGTGGACACACGCATGCACACACACATAGGTATATAGCATGTAGATATGTATATAGATCAATGTATATACAGATATGGAGAAACATGTAGATAGTAGAGATATAGGTAGTTTTTGTTACACTTGTGATCTTCTTTATTGAGAGTTTTCTGGCTTTCTTCCATCCCATCCCTTCCATTCTCTTAAGTGTTTAAGCATCATTCTTGCTCCTCCTCAACACACCTCACAGATGAGTGAATTGCCCATTAGTGTTCATCATTTACACACTTTGCATGGATTTAGACTCACTGGAGGAAGCAGCTTCTACAGTAGAAGTGCAGCAAATAGTACAAGAGTAGGTATGCCTGTGTGGTCCCAGGTCCTTCTAGAAGGATGACTCAGGAATAGTGAATCAGCTATGTGTGTGTGCATGTATGTGTCCACATTTCTTTAGGTCTCAAAAGTTGCTACTTTTATCCAAGTTATATGTGCACACATATGTAGGTAGTTTTTGTTATATGTAAACTTTTAATGACAAGATCTTACTAAAATTTTATAATCAATTCATAACACTTAGATTGCTGGTAATGTGGGGGCTGTCTTCATTATCTTCTGTTATCATAATTTTCCAATATTTCACTCTAAACATGTTTCTTCATCTTGGGTCTCTTGTGCATTGCTAAACCCCTCTTGTTTCAGCACTTCTTTTGCTTAGCTTTTCTGCTCATCAAAAAAGTAACCATAATATCATATATTTATTCGGTCTTTGTGCATTTCTCAAGCACTGTGTATTGAGCAGTTAAGTAGTTCTGGATCTATAATACTGAGCAATGTAGGGATTCTATTTCTAGTTCTTCACAGTCCAATGGGAAAACAGAGAAAATAAGAAAAATACCAAAACTTGCTATCAGCATGCGTATAGGATTGTTGTTTGGGGTCAGGAGTGTTGTACAAAAAAAGGGAACTGATCAAAATCTATTTAGAAGGTCAGAAAAAAATTCAGAGAGATGATATTTAATTAACTTTCCATGGTGCTAGCTCAACTGCGGTCTGGGAGGGATAAGGGAGGACAATCAAGCGGAAGAAATGAGCCTGAGCAGAGACATATAGCCTGAAAAAGCTAGAAGTACTAGCGGGTGAAGATTATTCATCTCTATATGCCCATTGCCATGCTGATTATTAGCCTGACAAATAACAGGTGCTTAATATACTTTTGGAAATATGCATATATTGAATGTGTGAGTAAATATTTAGTATAAGGTCTTATCCAGGGATTTCCAGTTTTGTTTTGTTTTGATAGAGACAGCCTATTATATTCCCTTTATCTCCTATAAAGACTTCCCTCACCTAATGTAAACAGGAAAAACAGTAGGAGTGACAATCTTGGGAGCATACTTGAAATTACTTCTCCCCGTTGCAGCATTGCCTATAATCAGGTCTCACTTGCTCCATAAACTCCATTGACATTCATATATTTTTGTTAATTAGTCATTTAAAATTGGGCTGGGGGAAAAAACCCTTCTTTTGAAGGAATCTGGGTTAATACTGGGTTGATGTCTTAGCCGTACCAGAAAAATAACAAAGCCGATAGCTTGACATGTAAAATCAAGAGTTAAGATATTTTTAATACTTACCTTTGAGAGAAAAAAAAGTGAACCAGACTCTTAACAGATCTTAAATATTCTGAAATAGGATTTTCACAGTGTTGACTTTGTAGCTTCTCTAGAGAAAAACCAGTTTCACCTGATATCCTTTCACACTCCCCACTTGCAGTACATGATGGATTAGAGAAAATCATTGCAGCACTACCAACAATATGTAGAATAAAACATGTTCTTAAGTATAAATGTTTCCAAGAGGAGAGAAGAGGGAGGTGGGCAGGAGAGATAAAGTGAAGCCAAATTAAGACACGTAGTATGTTGCACACAATTTTTAAAAATGCACATTTAAAGCATGCAAGATCCCAGATCAGTTTTGAAGCTGGTGCTGAAGTATTTACACATGTGGAATTGTGTGTGTGTGTGTGTGTGTAGTATACACGTATATTTTTGTGAGGGGAGAGAGCATTTGGGAGTTTTAGATGGGATGAATACCACAGTCAAAGGTAATAATGCTTCATTTGAATTATTTTATAACTATCTCTAATATTTATGTAGCTCTTTACACTCTCAAAGGTCTTTCACATTCATGATCTCACTTGATTCCAACACCACTCCTGTAAGATAAATATTACTATGTCAGTTTCAGATAAATACACTGGAGGAAGATTAAGGGATGTTCCTAAGGGTGCGTATACCATTAGAGATAAAAGTTGGATTAAAAAAGAAGTGAGCCTCAATTACCAAGCTATCAACCCTAAATTCCATGTTCTTTCTTTATTCATATGTACAAATACACACACACACACACAGAGTTTCATCAGGGAGAGAGGTATGATGAATGAGTAACCTTTGTTTTACGTGCTAGAGCTTCATTTCAGCCAGTATTGCAGACTCTTCCTGAAATGTTCTGATTTCTTCTCTTCCCTTTGTAAACAAGGTATATTGAACCTCATTAATATATTTCTTTAAATGTTTACCATGAGCATTTAAATTTACCTTGTGTTGTGGTTCATTGACACCTTCAGCTGAAACTGAGCTTATATTAGCATCTTTGTGTCTGAGTTAAATGACCCACATACACATTACCATATGTAAAACAGATAAACAGTGAGAATTTCCATGTGACCCAGGGAGATCAAACTAGTACTCTGTGACAACCTAGAGGGGTAGGATGGGGTGGGAGGTGGGAGGGAGGTTCAAGAGGGACATATGTATACTTTTGGCTGATTTATGTGGATATATGGCAGAAATCAACACAATATTGTAAAGCAATGATCCTTCAATTAAATAAAAAACTTTAAAAGGCCCACATATTCCAGTATTTTGTGAATTTTGTGTTAGCATCATATGATTTATGACCTTCTAAATGATTCTGTTTGTTGCATCAACAAATATGACATGAATACCCACTCTGAGTATCAGTTAGGCACTAGCTGAAGAGATTAGACCTGAGCCCTTCTCTTAAGTCTTTCTTCTTCTTAAGCCTTCCTTCTCTTAAGGCTTCCCTGATAGCTCATTTGGTATGCAGACCACCTGTGATGCAGGAGACCCCAGTGCAATCCTGGGTCAGGAAGATCTGCTGGAGAAGGGATAGGTACCCACTCTAGTATTCTTGGGCTTCCCTTGTGGCTCAGCTGGTAAAGAATTCACCTGCAATGTGGGACACAATGTTTGATCCCTGGGTTGGGAAGATCCCTTGGAGAAGGGAAAGGCTACCCACTCCAGTGTTCTGGCCTGGAGAATTCCTTGGACTGTATAGTCCATGGGGTTGCCAAGAGTCAGACATGACTGAGAGACTTTCACTTGACTTGGCTTCTCTTAAGTAACCCACAATCTTTTTGCAACTGTCTTAATACAGTGTGATTAGTGCTATACACAGAGTACCATAGAACCTCAGAGAAGAAAATGGCCTAACTCAGCTGGTAATGCCATCCTTTCATGTGTTGCTTGGGCCAGGTCAAGGTGAATGAATTTGGCAAGTCAATCCACTGTGCTATAGGGAGATTTACTGACAATTGTGCCAACTCAAAGATAGCAAGTGCGCCAAGATTAATGAGTCCAAGAATTTCTATAATGTATCTTCCACAATGTCCAGCATACATTTAAATGCTCAACATTGAAATAAACAGAAAAATATGACTCCATGACTAAGAGAAAAGTAGTCTATAGAAGTCAATTTTAAGATGGCCCAAATTAGTAGTCAGGTGCTTAAAAAAGAAAAAAGGCAGTATATATACAGATTCAAAGATTTATAGGAAAATTGCTCTTAATGAATAACAGATGTGGAATCTCAGTAAAGAAATGAAAATTGTAATAAGAACTTATAGAACAGAAAGTTAAAATATTTGAAATGAAAAATTTACTAATTTGCTCAACAGCAAACTGGAGTTGGTAAAATAAAGGACTGGTTAACTTGAAGGTGAGATTCAGTAATTTCTACTGATCTAAGAACAGAAAAAAGAAAAATCTCAATTATTTATACACAATTTAAGAAGTCTAATTTCCATGATTGGAGTCTCAGATAGAGAACAGAATGTGTCACAAAATATCTGGAGATGCATTGGCCAAATTAATGAGAAATATAGAGATCCAAGTATATCAGTGAATCTCAAGCAGGATAAATAAAAAGAACACCAAATCTAAGTACATCAGAGGTGAATCTTTAAAATAAATCTTGATAGTCACCAGTAAAAGTGGTATACTACATATAAGTGAACAATAATAATTTCACTGACTTCTAATCAAAAATGATGGAAACCAGAACACAGTTAAATGACATTTTTAGTGTTAAGTTAGAATTCTATATCCAGTAAAAAATACCATTCAGAAATTATATGTATGTGAATATATTTTCAGATAATTAAAAATTGAGATAATTATACACTATCAGAAATGCTAAAGGAAGTTCTTAAGGTTGAAGGAATACAACATCAGATTCAAGCTACAGATTTATATAAAGGACTGAAGATCACTGGACATAATGATATATGGGTAAATAAAGATATCTTGTTTTTCTTTCAGTTATTTTAAAGGATATATTAAAGAAAATATTGTGACATAATATTGAGAGGCTTATAATGTATACAGGTGTCATATACATGACAGCGATAGCCTATAGAAAGATAAGTGAAACTGTACTGTTATGAGATGTTTCTGTTTAACAAGATGTGGTACGATTTTAACTAAGAAGGATTGTAATAAGAATGCATATTCATAGAACAATAACGAAAAGAATAATGCAATGAGGCATACCTATGAAAATAATACAGAAATAAAATAGTTAAAATGTTTAAGTATTAATATTTAAGAAATACATTAATACTCAAGGAATAAAGAAACAGGAACAGCTAGCAAATGAGACAAATAGAAAATATAGCAAAACATTAGACTTAAATTCAATTGTAGTAAGAGCTACATTCAATCTACATATATGGGGATTAAATGACATGGGGATTCAGTTCAGTTCAGTTCAGTCACTCAGTTGTGTCCGACTCTCTGTGACCCCATGAACTGCAGCATGCCAGGCCTCCCTGTCCATCACCAACTCCCGGAGTCTACCCAAATCCATGTCCATTGAGTCAGTGTTGCCATCCAGCCATCTTATCCTCTGTCCTCCCCTTCTCCTCCTGCCCCCAATCTTTCCCAGCATCAGGGTCTTTTCCAATGAGTCAACTCTTCACATGAGGTGGCCAAAGTATTGGAGTTTTGGCTTCAGCATCAATCCTTCCAATGAACACCCAGGACTGATCTGCTTTAGGATGGACTGGTTGGATCTCCTTGCAGTCCAAGGAACTCTCAAGAGTCTTCTCCAACACCACAGCTCAAAAGCATCAATTCTTCTGTGCTCAGCTTTCTTTATAGTCCCACTCTCACATCCATACATGACCACTGGGAAAACCATAGCCTTGACTAGACAGACCTTTGTTGGCAAAATAATGTCTCTGCTTTTTAATACACTATCTAGGTTGGTCATAACTTTCCTTCCAAGCAGTAAGCGTCTTTTAATTTCATGGCTGCAATCACCATCTGTAGTGATTTTGGAGACCAAAAAAATAAAGTCTGACACTGTTTCCACTGTTTTCCCGTCTATTTGCCATGAAGTGATGGGACTGGATGCCATGATCTTAGTTTTCTGAACGTTGAGCTTTAAGCCAACTTTTTCACTCTCCTCCTTCACTTTCATCAAGAGGCTTTTTAGTTCCTCTTCACTTTCTGCCATAAGACATGGGAATTAAGGGTACTCAAACACTCCCTGCCCCCACCCCTGTCCCAGCAGTTGAAAATCCACATATAACTTTACAATTGGCACTTTCTAAATAAAATTTCATTCATTACTTTTATTCACTTTTGGTTGTGCTGGGTCTGCTTTGCTGCTCACGGACTTTTAGTTGCAGTGAGCAGAGACTACTCTCTTGCTGTGCATGGGCTTCTCATTGCAATGGCTTCTCTGATTGCAGGGCACATGCTTTTGGCATGCAGGGTTCAATAGTTGCAGCAAGTACGCTCAGCAGTTTCGACGTGCAGCTCTAGTGTGCATGGATTTCATTAGTTGAGGCAAACAAGCTCAGTAGTTGTGGTTCACAGGCCCTAGAGTGTGTGGGCTTCAGTCATTATGGCACAGAGGCTCAGTAGTTGCAGCTCACAGGCTCTAGAGTGGTGGGTCAGTAGTTGTGGCACATGGGCATAGTAGCTCCATGACTTTTGGAATCTTCCAGGACCAGGGATCAAACTCATGTCCTCTATCTTGATAGACAGGTTCATATCCACTGTGCCAAGGGAAGTCCAAAAGTTGGCACTTTGTGTCTGTAGTTCAACATTTGTGAATTCAACCAATCTCAGATTATAAATATAGTAGTATACATGTTGAAAAAATTCCATCTTATAAGAGGACCTGCACAGTTCAAACCTGTGTTGTTCAAGGATCTGCCATACTAAATAGGTCAATGAAAAGGCAGATGTTGTCAGACTCGATAAAAACAAACTGAAATAAAAATACACAGATGAATTGAAAGAACTAGTGTAGGTAAAGATATAACATTTGTTGTTGTTCAGTCACTCAATCAGGTCTAACTCTTTGTGACCCCATGGGCTGCAATCTTTCCTGTCCTTCACAGTCTCCTGGAGTTTGCTCAAACTCATGTCCATGCAAACTCTATAGGAGTAGTTTTACCTTCTACAATTTCTTTAGCAATTTCTAGTGCTGTAGAAATTATCCAAGTTTTCAGTTATCTAAAAATGCCTTACTTTCACCTTCAGTTTTCATTAATATCAGGCAAAGTAGATTTCAAAACAAGAAATATTACTATAAATAAAATTGGGAGATTTTATTAAAATAAAAAGCTAATTCATCAGTAAGACATGACAATCTTAAATACACAGCTCCTAGTAATAGAATTCTAAAATAAGGAAAACAAAAACTAAGCTAAATAGAGAGAGAAATAGATAAATTTACAATTCTGATTGGGGATTTCAATACTTGCTTAGCAATTGATTGAAAGAGTAGGCAGTAAATAAGCAAATAGAATAGCTCTTCCATGTTTTAGTCAGTTTGACCTTTTGATATTTATAGAACCTTTGAACCAACAGCAGACTACACTTTCCAAATGCACATGGAAGCAAGAGAGAACATATTAATCATAAAATAAGATTCAATAAACTTATCAGTATTAAAATCATACAAAGTATGTTTTCTGACCACAGTGGAATCAAATTCTAAATCAAACAAAAAATATCACATAAAAACATTTGGAATTTAACACACAGACTAGTAATTGATGAGTTAAAGAATAGATTAAAAGGGAAATTGAAAAATATTTGGAACTGAATAGAAACTAAGATGTAAGACATTAAAACTTGTGTGATTCAGCTAACAGTGCTTAGAAAATAGTTTGATTGCTTAATATAAAAAAGAAGTATATCAGTCATGGTCCATTTGGGAAACCACAGTTTGAATAATGAAAGTTTAATATAAAGGATTAATTGTAACAGGGGATTACTGTTGGTTCAATGGTGTGTAGGGCCACAAATGGCCAGGCAACAGTCTCGTCTTCTAATTAAATTTAATTATTTTTGTTACATTTCTTGGTTAGAAATATTTTGCCCATGAGGACTAAGACCCATGGAGCTAAGTAGGCTGGGACAGGAAGAAAATCCTGCAAGTGAGTTATTAGGTGAAATGGGAAAAAAAGAAACCATTACCACTTCCACCCCTTAACTCCTAGACCCATAAATTCTGGCTGTATAATTGTCTGATTCAGAACATACATTCTTTGATTTAAAAGAGAGCCCTGTCATTTTAAGATATCTTACAACTTGTGGAGTAACCAAGTCATTAGTAAGCCATTTATCTTTCAAATACATCACCTATTTCTGGATGATGGACTATGTGGTAAGATTAGTTAATTCTGTAGTCATGAGTCCATTGCTGTATTTCCTTTACTGTGAAATTAGTTCCTTTACCAGATGCAATGTTAGGGGGAATGTCATGATAGTGGTTAAGGCATTCCGAGTGTCCACAGATGGTAGGACTGGCAGAAAGCATTATGGGAAGGGAAACCAAATCAATTTTCTGAATTTGTGTCTGTTCCAGCAAAGACAGATTTCTGCCCCTTCCATGGGGAAAGAGGTCTATTATAATCAACCTGCCACCAGATTGATTCTTAACAAAGAATGATATCACATTTAGGAGTTACTATTGGTTGCTGCTTTTGGCAGATAAGGTGCTCAGCAATGATATAATTCAGATCAACTTTGTTAAGGGTAAGTCCATATTGTGGAGCCTAGGTGTAGGTTCCACCTCTGCTAACATGACCATTTTGTTCATGGGAGCTTTTGAACAAACAATAAGGTAGCTGGGGAAAGAGACAGACTGACACCCACAGGGCAGGCCATTTTGTCCACCTGACCCCCATAAGCCATCGTTTTGATTGATGAGCCACAGTTAAATTTTGGGTCCCAAAATGTTAACATAAATTTTGGGCCAGTGTCAAGTAATCCTTGATAGGTCTGGGTTATTTCTTATTCCTTAGTGAAGCCACTCTACTATATGGGTATAAGTCCCCTTGGGGAAAGATTTGGTGGAAAATTTACAGTGTGTATTTGTATTAATTATGCAGGACACTTCCTCGAGGAGACTTGGCCTCCCTTTCAGTCAAGGGGCTCTTGATCTTTGAATTGACATTGGTTTGGGAACTAGTTGATAGACTGTGATGCTCCGCTGTGTTGACTCAGGTCAGGTGACAGATGCAGTGTTAGCTCTGATGTGACACAGAGCACTTCACCTGGTGGTTACTTCCTCAGTTCTCTAATGTAAAACTAGAATAGATATGCTTAGTGACCAGTAGAGTCCCCCACAGTGGTTCCCTCACACATGGGTCATATGGTAGCAGGTGTTAAATAAAAGCCCTTAGAACTTCCTCTCCTTTTCAAGATCAGTTCAGTTCAGTTCAGTCACTCAGTCCTGTCTGACTCTTTGTGACCCCATCAGCTGCAGCACACCAGGCTTCCCTGTCCATTACCAACTCCTGGAGTCCACCCAAACCCATTTCCATTGAGTTGGTGATGCCATCCAACAGTCTCATCCTCTATCATCCCCTTCTCCTCCTGCCCTCAATCTTTCCCAACATCGGGGTCTTTTCAAATGAGTCAGCTCTTTGCATCAGGTGGCCAAAGTATTGGAGTTTCAGCTTCAAAATCAGACTTTCCAATGAACACTCAGGACTGATCTCCTTTAGCATGGACTGGTTGGATCTCCTTGCAGTCCAAGGGACTAAGAGTCTTCTCCAACACCACAGTTCAAAAGCATCAGTTCTTCAGTGCTCAGCTTTCTTTAAAGTCCAACTCTCACATCCATACACGGCCACTGGAAAAACCAAAGCCTTGACTAGACGGACCTTTGTTGATAAAGCAATGTCTCTGCTTTTCAATATGCTGTCTAGGTTGGTCATAACTTTCCTTCCAAGGAGTAAATGTCTTTTAATTTCATGGCTGCAATCACCATCTGCAGTGATTTTGGAGACCCCAGAACATAAAGTCAGCCACTGTTTCCATTGTTTCCCCATCTATTTGCCATGAAGTGATGGGACCAGATGCCATGATCCTAGTCTTCTGAACGTTGAGCCTTAAGCCAATTTTTTCACTCTCCTCTTTCACTTTCAACAAGAGGCTCATTAGTTCTTCATCACTTTCTGCCATAAGGGTGGTGTCAGCTGCATATCTGAGGTTATTGATATTTCTCCCAGAAATCTTGATTCCAGCTTGTGCTTCTTCCAGCCCAGCGTTTCTCATGATGTACTCTGCATATAAGCTTAGTAAGAAGGGTGACAATATACAGCCTTGACATACTCCTTTTCCTATTTGGAACCAGTCTGTTTTTCCATGTCCAGTTCTAACTGTTGCTTCCTGACCTGCATACCGGTTTTTCAAGAGGCAGGTCAGGTGGTCTGGTATTCCCATCTCCTTCAGAATTTTCCACTGTTTATTGTGATCCACACAGTCAAAGGCTTTGGCATAGTCAATAAAGCAGAAATAGATGTTTTTCTGGAACTCTCTTGCTTTTACTATGATCCAGCGGATGTTGGCAATTTGATCTCTGGTTCCTCTGCCTTTTCTAAAACCAGCTTGAACCTCTAGAAGTTCATGGTTCATGTATTGCTGAAACCTGGTTTGGAGAATTTTGAGCATCACTTTACTAGCATGTGAGATGAGTGCAATTGTGCAGCAGTTTGAGCATTCTTTGGCATTCCCTTTCTTTGGGATTGCAATGAAACTGACATTTTCCAGTCCTGTGGCCACTGCTGAGTTTTCCAAATTTGCTGCCATATTGAGTGCAGCACTTTCACAGCATCATCTTTCAGGATTTGAAATAGCTCAACTGGAATTCCATCTCATTTACTATTCCTTTTCGAGATAGTAAATGAGAAACAATATCACTTTACTAATGGGAATTATAGAGATGAATAGCAACATAAAAAACCTAAAGAAGTGGGGATGATAATACCCATCACATTGCTATTTAATTCCTTCACTTTGGCTGCACATAAGTCAGATTTATGCTAGAGAATGATCATGGGCTGTTGTAAACTTAATCTGATTGTGGTGCCAATTGCTATTGCTTCCCCATGTGTAGTGTCTCTAAGGGAGCAAATCCACATAGCATGTGACACTTGGTACACAGTTATTGACCTGGATGACTTTTTCTCCATACAGTTTAAGGACAGCCAAAAGCAGTTGCTTTTACCTGGAAGGCCTAGTAGTGTACTTTCAGTCTTACTTCGGGGCTATGACAATTTTACTGCTCCCTATCACACTACAAGGGCTTCCCCAGTAGCTCAGCTGGTAAAGAATCTGCCTGCAATGCAGGAGACCCTGGTTCAATTCCTGTGTTGGGAGGATCCCCTGGAGGAGGGCATGGCAACCCATTCCAGTATTCTTGCCTGGAGAATCCCATGGACAGAGGAGCCTGGTGGGCCCCAGTACATGGGGTCACAAAGAGTCAGACACGACTGAGCAACTAAGCAAAGCACATCATACTACAGACCACAGAAATCTTGCTTGTCATGGCATTTCATACAACATCATATATACCAGTGTATTGATGATATTGTACAAATTGGACCTGTTGAACAGAAAATAGCAATTATTTTAGATGTCTTAGAATAAGATGGTGAGTTCTAATTCTGTATCAGTCAAGGTCCAACTAGACAAATGCTGCTTGATGAAGGAAAAGGCTACCCACTCCAGTATTCTGGCCTGGAGAATTCCATGGACTGTATAGTTTATGGGGTTGCAAAGAGTTGAACATGACTGAGCAACATTCACTTTCATTTTATAATTTGAATAAGGAGCTTAATATAAAGAATTAGTAACTGTTACAATGGAGAAGGGAATGGCAACCCACTCCAGTATTCTTGCCAGGAGAATCCCATGGACAGAGAAGCCTGGTGGGGTACAGTCCATGGGGCCGCAAAGAGTCAGACATGACTGAGTGAGTAACACACACACACACAACTATTACAAGGAACTGGAGCAATGAGAATATTGGATAGCAACTAAGATAATCCTGAAGAATACAGGAATAGCAAATCCAGTCACTATCCCTAGGGCTAATATAGGGTATTATGGGGAACAGATTTTCTCTACGTTTTTTAGTGATCCTATAAAAATCTCAGTTTCCTGAACCATGGAAATGCGTAAGCTATCAGGGTAGAAGGTTTGCTTTCATTTCCCCTAGGAACATTTTACTTCTTTCAGTGAAGATTAGAACTGAGGCCATCTGTTTCTGTAACGGTGGAGCTAATTATTTCCTTACAATAAGCTTCTCTTATCTTCCCAAGACTCAAATGGTTTTGGGCAAGGCACCTTGTTGTTGTTCAGTCACTAAGTCAAGTCTGCTCTTTGCAACCCCACGGACTGCAGCACGCCAGGCTTCCCTGTCCTTCACTATCTCCCAGGGTTTGCTGAAACTCACGTCTATTGTGTTGATGATGTCATCCAACCATCTCATCCTCTGCCTCCTTCTCCTCCTGCCTTCAATCTTTCCCAGCATCAGGGTCTTTTCCAGAGTCAGCTCTTCACATCAGGTGGCCAAAGTATTGGAACTTCAGCTTTAACATCAGTCCTTCCAATGAATATTGGTTGACCTCCTTTAGGACTGACTAGTTTGATCTCTTTGCTGTCCAAGAAACTCTAAAGAGTCTTCTCCAACACCATAGTTCAAAAGCATCAATTCTTCAGTGCTCAGCCTTGTTTATGGTCCAATTCTCACATCTGTACTTGACTATTGGAAAAACCATTGCTTTGACTATACGGACTTTCATCAGCAAAGGGATATCTCTGCTTTTTAATATGCTGTCCAGGTTTATCATAGCTTTTCTTCTAAGGAGCAAGCATCTTTTAACTTTGTGACTGCAGTCATTGTCTGCAGTGATTCATTATCTCTCTGCTTGTTTACATTTCAAAAGGGGTGGAGCCTGGAACCTTGAGGAAATCTCTAGGTTGTTAAAGTCATAGCCATCTTCTTCCTGGAGAGATTTATTTACGTAGCAAAGGATTTGAGTAAGGATTCTTTGCATTCTGTCTCCAAGGAGATACTCAGACGGAGAAGGAAGAAAAATAATCTCTTTCCCCTGTATAAAGGGAAGACGTTCATATTTCTCCATCTCTTGAATACAGAGTTATCCTGCCACTTGTGTAGGATATATTTTCCATCTGGCTCTTATCACATCACTCTGCAGGGTTGCAAATGTGGAGAGACTAATGATCCAATGCTATTCTGACGGTTGACTGTGTGGTGAGCATAATAAGAAATCTGCTCTGATTTAGAAACTTCATTCAAAAAAATTTAATAATAATGAATGTTAAAAACCAACGACACCCAAGGAAGAGACAACCTTTCCTGCATAAGGGCTAATATCCATACCTTATTGGAGAGGCCACAACATCAAACCACTGTATGATAGAGACAGTGCAGTGTGCCATGCTGGGAGAATTTGGATGAAATCTACACTTTGGAACATGCTAGAAATCTGCCCTCCATTGTACTGGGGAAAGCTATTCTGAAGGTGCTGTCTTGCTGGAGAAGCTCTACTGTGCACAGAGCCGTCCTAAAGTAAATCGTTTATTTCTAGGTGCTGCTGATTGCCAAGCGCTGCAGAGCTGAGTATCTGCCCATGTTGCAGGAACTTGGGGCTGGAGAAGCCAAGTCATGCTGAAGAAAACGGCCAAGTGAAGCGCAGTGGAAATGTGAAGGAAGGTCCCTTCCTCCTGCACTGTGTCTAATAGTGTCCCGAACTGACCAAGCTTAGCATTGTACCAGCTGGCAGGAGCCTGGCCCAGTTTCTCCAGAGCAAGCAATGCAGGCAAATTTGAAGTTGAAGGGAAATACATTGATAAATGGCACACAAAGAAAAATGTAAAATCAATTATGTATTGCTTCTTCCACTCAGGAGGGAGTAACTACTGCTCTATTAGTCCTTTCATCATAAAAAAATAAATAAATAATACAGTGGGAAAAGCGTGCAAATCAATTGTTTCAGATTTGGGACAATAGGCAGTGGAAGACTGTGATTATGGAGAGACTAAAAACATGAAAGTTAAGCTTTATGATTGCCCTGGCCTTTTGTCTAAAGGCTCTTTGCAAAACATGACATAGTAAAGGGGAGTCTAAGAAGAAGACAGGGTTTTACTGAGCTGAAGAGACAAAAATTGAAATTTAGAGATGGCAGTGTGGCTGGTACATGTGGGTCAGAGTAGAAGAGAAGAGGAAGCTCCACAGAATAAAAGCTGCAGAATGATACATAAGTATCTCTTGGTCCTTAGCAGAATACTAAGCTATGCATATACAGAGCCAGGCATTAAAAGGCTGGCATAGAGTAATTAAGGGGAAATGTAAGGTAAACAGAGGTTCTGAAGTTTGCACTTGGCTGTGAGACACTGGTGTTTGACCGACTAGAGAAGAGACACTTAACTGAACAAACTGGGTCCTCAATGGAGACGCTAGTAAGACTATACCTTTGGGATAAAGCCATGCTAACCTTAAAGAAAAGACTAATGAGTCCTGCCCTATCAGAGAACTCAGTCAAGTCAAACTCAATAGAATCTACAAGTAACCTACATACGTAACAGAACAAAGTTCAATGATTTTTAAAAGTATAAAAGGAAAAAAATATAGCACACTACACATAAATTTCAAAATCTCTAGCATTCACTAAACTACTTGGTATATGAAGAAGCAGAAAAATGTCAATTATAGTGAGAAGAAAATTAGAAGAAAGAGATATAGACATGAAAGAGGAGATGGAATTAGGCAAGGTTGCTAAAACGTTTACAAATATTATATAAACTCAAGGGTTAAAAGAAAATATGAAGATAATGAAAAGAATGAAAGGTATAAAAGAACCAGATGAACCTTCTGTACATAAAAGATTGTATTATGTGCAAAGAACATTTTCAATTCAGTTCAGTCACTCAGTCATGTCTGATTCTTTTCAATCCCATGGACTGCAGCACACTAGGCCTCTCTGTCCATCACCAACTCCAGAAGTTTACTCAAACTCATGTCCATTGAATTGGTGATGCCATCCAACCATCTCATCCTCTATCATCCCCTTCTCCTCCCACCTTCAGTCTTTCCCAGCATCAGGGTCTTTTCAAATGAGTCAGTTCTTCACATCAGGTGGCCAAAGTATTGGGAGTTTCAGCTTCGGCATCAGTCCTTCCAATGAATATTCAGGACTGCTTTCCTTTAGGATGGACTGGTTGGATCTCCTTGCAGTCCAAGTGACTCTCAACAGTCTTCTCCAACATCACAGTTCAAAAGCATCAATTCTTTGGCACTCAGCTTTCTTTGTAGTCTAACTCTCACATCCATACATGTCTACTGGAAAAACCATAGCTTTGACTAGACCGACTTTTGTTGGCAAAGTAATGTCTCTGCTTTTTAATATGCTGTCTAGGTTGGTCATAACTTTTCTTCCAAGGAGCAAACGTCTTTCAATTTCATGGCTGCAATCACCTTTTGCAGTGATTTTGGAGCCCCCCCCCCCCAAAATAAAGTCTCTCACTGTTTCCATTGTTTCCCCATTTATTTTCCCTGAAGTGATGGGACTGGATACTATGGTCTTAATTTTCTGAATGCTGAGCTTTAAGCCAACTTTTTCACTCTCCTCTTTCACTTTCATCAAGAGGGTCTTCAGTTCTTCTTCACTTTCTGCCATGAGGGTGGTGTCATCTGTATAACTGAGGTTATTGAACTTTCTCCCGGCAATCTTGACCCAACTTGTGCTTCGTCCAGTCCAGCATTGCTCATGATGTACTCTGCAAATAAGTTAAATAAGCAGAGTGGCAATATACAGCCTCGATGTACTCCTTCACCAATTTGGAATCAGTCTGTTGTTCCATGTCCAGTTCTAACTGCTGCTTCCTGACTTGTACTTTGCAGAATATTTTGCAGAATAGATTAATAGTAGATTAGTAACTGTGTTTGTTTCATTGATTTTTCTGTACTGATTTCTTGTTTTCAATTTCATTGATTTCTTCAATAATCACTATTATTTATTTTCTTCCACTTTAGATTTAATTTGCCTTTTTTTTCTCCCTAGTTTCCTTAGATGGAAGCTTAGATTATTGATTTTAGGTCTTTTTTCTTTACTAAGATATGTATTCAATGCTATAACTTTCACTCTAAGCACTGTTGTTACTGAATCCCACTTTGATGTTTTATTTTCATTTAGTTCAAAATATTTTCAAATGTATCTTGAAATTTCTTCTTTGACCTATGCCATATAATTATAATTATGGCTTTAAATTTTTAATGTCAATATGTTTATTCAAAAAGAAGCAAAATATAGCTGCATTTGGAAAAAAATGTTTTCTTAAAAAATTTGTTGAGTATCTATCATATGCAGATTTGTACTAGGTACTAATAAGTCTTTGAAAGTGTAAAGGAAAGTGTTGGCCGCTCAGTCGTGTCCAACTCTGTGTGAGCAGATGGACTGTAGCCCACTAGGCTTGTCTGTCCATGGGATTCTCTAGGCAAGAATACTGAAGTGGGTTGCCATTCCCTTCTCTAGGAGATCTTCCCAACTCAGGGATTGAACCTGGTCTCCTGAATTGCAGGCAGATTCTTTACCATCTGAGCCACATTAATAGCAAGATCACTAATGGCAGAAAATGAAGAGGAACTAAAGAGCCTCTTAGTAAGAGTGAAAAAGGAGAGTGAGAGAGCTGGCTTAAAACTCAACATTAAAAAAACCTAGGATCATGGCATGTAGTTCCATTACTTCATGACAAATAGAAGGGAAAAAAGTGAAAGCAGTGACAGATTTTATTTTCTCGGCTTCCAAAATCACTGCAGACAGTGACTGCAGCCATGAAAGTAAACGACACTTGCTCCTTTAAAGAGAAGCAATGACAAACCTGACGAGTGTTTTGAAAAGCAGAGACATCAGTTTGCTGACAAAGATCTGTATAACCAAAGCTGTGGTTTTTCCAGTTATGTGTGGATGTGAGAGTTGAACCATAAAGATGGCTGAGCACCGAAGATTTGATGGTTTTGAATTGTGGTGCTGGAGAAGACTCCTGAGAGTACCTTGGACTGCAAGAAGAACAAACCAGGCAATCCTAAAGAAAATTAACCCTGAATATTCATTGGAAGGACTGTTGCTGAAGCTCTAATATTTTGGCCACCTGATGTGAAGAGCTGGCTCTTTGGAAAACATCCTGGTGTTGGGAAAGCTTGAAGGCAAAAGAAAAAGGGGCCAGCACAGGAAGCAGTGGTTAGGCAGCATCACCGACTCAATGGACATGAATGTGAACAAGCTCCTAGAGCTGGTGGAGGATGGAGGAGCCTGGCATGCTATAGTCCACGGGATCCCAAAGAGTCAGACATGACTTGACTTAACGACTGAGTAACCACAACGGGCAAGATTTTAAACTTGAACAGAAACATTAAACTATCAAATTTAAATTTGTTACAATTAAGATATGAAAGTTTAATAGTGGTGAACACAGGTCTGCACAATTAGCAACTTAGTGCATTTTCCCTCTAACATGATGCTGACTCCACAGCTTCATGAAGTATCAGCAGCTTCCAGGTCATCCTCAGACTACACTCTGTGAGGCAGAAATTATCTGTAGGGCTGTTCTTGGCTCTGGGTTTTGGGTAACAGTAAGGGTATATTTTCTCCAGAGAAGACCAGGCCAGAAAGTGGGGCTTTATGTGAGGCTTTAGGTTCCAAATGGAAGGACCATTTAAATCTTCTCTTTAAACAGGAAGTGATACAATATGCTGGGTGTGAGGATGCTGAATGATGTTGGGGTGCTGAGTACAGGGGAGACTGGGGGACCCCTGATGGATAGTTCAGTGGGGGCATGGTGTGCAAAGAAGAAATGAACTGAAGGATGACATCCAGCAGACTGAGCACAGGGCTGTCCAAGTCTTTCTTTGGGACCAGTGACATGGGAAGGAGAGACCAATAGAACCCAGTGTATTGAGTCCTGAGCTTCACACTTTAGATGTGGGTAAATCAGACTTCACAGCCAATGATGTTACAATATCTGAGCCTGACAACAAGAAAAAAAATACTCTATAACAGATGTTTTATTTCAATCTTAGGAAGAGGGGGCGAGGCCTTCCCTTGTAGTTGGTATAGAATCTGCCTGCAGTGCAGGAGACCTGGGTTCAATCCCTGGGTCAGGAAGATCCCCGGGATAAGGAAATGGCCACCCACTCCAGTATCCTTGCCTGGAAATCCCATAGACAGAGGAGCCTGGTGAGCTACAGTCCGTGGGGTCTCAAGAGTCAGGCATGACTGAGTGACTAACACTTTCAAGAGAGGGAGAGGTTCTTACGTGGCTATAGAGATGATGATGAAAGGAGATTAAGTGCAATGAAGGGCATGACTGAAACTTTAAAAGGGAATTTATAATTAATCTATACTGGTGGAGGAACTGTAAGCCTCTGGAATTCAGAGGATAGATTTACACTTCTTTGTATTCACCCCAGCACCTAGCAATGCTTAGATACATAGTGAGTGCTCAGAAAGCAGGAGGAAGGGAGGAAGATGCAGGACATTGTTCTAGGGAATGAATGTGCTGAGCAGGATAAGAGAAGCAAGCATGCATGCCCCAAGAGTCTGGCCCACAGCCCGCAGGCCAGAATTCACGGACGCCTTCCCATGGCTAATGAGAACCTAGCAGGAAGGTCAAGCAGAGCTGTACTTTGAGAGTGAAGCAAGAGCCTCCAAACCTGGGCTCCTGAGACCTGCGCTGTTGGCTGTATTCATCTTTCCTCTATTCTGACTCTTACCTGGACTTGAATGGTGCCACATGATTCTGGATCTTCTCATTCCTGGAATCTGGGCTACAGAGGTTGGGATGTATGCAATAACCAATATTTTTTAATAATTAACCACCATTGATTTCTCAGACAAGGGTCATTCCCTTCCTCCCTTATTGAAGCCAGGCACTTGGCACCTGTGTGCAGAAGTGAAAAATCTTTCAAAGATTATTGATAACTTTGCAACCCCCTCCACCTCCCATTCTATATATGTAAACCCTGAAAGGTCTGAGCTTTGTGACAGGAGCTCCAACTCACTGGTGGGAAACTTAATACCACTTTGTGAGGGGGCTGTGTTGCATATGCCCACACTGTTGCTGGCCTTTGACTTTGCTCAGACAAAAAGGAGAGGTGGTAGAGTGGGCTGGAGGACATTCAGGAAACAGAGGCAAGCAATTGCTCATAAAAGGTTTTCATCCATTCTTTTCCTACCAGGCATTTTATTGGGTAAATATTTTCCTACTTTTGTCTTCTTTTGGATAGCTAAGAAGGGAATGTTGTCCCCTAAAGAATCTATTACTTGCTTCGTGAGCTTGGTTCTATAGCTGGGGGAACCTCTGGCAGAAACATATTCTTTGATGTTGAGCCTCCACTGACTTCTCCCTTAACTTCAGGCGCCTTTTCTCTAGTTTTTCCAGCAAGGACGGTGAATTCATTCTTATGAGGTCTAGTATTGGAGAATACAACTTGTGCCTAGTGTTACAATATTGCCTGTGAAATCATCAAAACCTTAGCCATTCCAGTGCTCATCAGTGCTAGTGCTGGGAGTCCCCCGGCCCATTGATGGGCTCTGGTCCATGGGAAGGCTTTGGTGAGGAAGGGTCTCTGACAGGGACACTTTGTGGGGTGCTTACCCCAACACCATCTTGGGACAGGAGCAGGATTCCTATCGGTTCCGTAAGGGTCAATCTTTGTGGAAGTGATTAGAGATTTGATTGTCTGGGATTCTGCTTTGTGTGTATATGAGATAAATATCCAGTGCTGACATTCTAGGGTAGTAGAAAAGAGTTTATCTTTGAATTCAGGTTGAAATGTTTTGGTTCACCAAACCCCTTCCACAAACTGGGAAATAAATATGACTGACATTGAATGGCATTGTTACTAGAACATCATCCTTAGATTTCTAATATTTCTTTTGAGTTGCTTATGCTTCAAGTTGCCCATTAAACTCAGTTAATTTCTTAAATGCTCTGTTGAGCTTGTGAAATGTGTTTTTCTAAACAGAAGTCTTTCATGTATAATTATTAGGCCCTTCATGAATCAGTTCTTTATCACCCTGAGCAAAGGAAAATTAAGGAGGAAACCAAAACATATTTTGAACATCCAGAATGATGTCACAAAATAAATCTGTGCTTTACAATGTATTTTCATTATTTTCATCTGGTATTAGTTTGCTGAGAGTTTCATCATGATTGGATGCTGAATTTCATAAATGGCTTTTTCTGCATGCATTTAGATGATGACACAGTTTTTATTTCTGTAATTGTGGTGAAATGAATTGATTGTTAAAGTGTCAACCCAATTTTGTATTCCTGGAATATATCCAACATGATTTTGATGTATTACCAGTTTTGAATATTACTGTTGTCATTGCCAGATTCTAGCTTAAGGTCATTCTCTCATAAAACAAGTTGGGGAGAGTGATGTCAGCAAGATGGTCAAATAAGACACCCTTCATTTATATCTTCTATTCAGCAACAATAATTTGGCATCCATCCTCAGAAGAAAGTGCCTTTGTGGGAGCTTGGGGCTCTAGTTAGGAGACTGTGAAACCCTAGTGCAGTCCAAGACAGGCTATCTTACTGAGGTGGCTGATTCTCTGACCATGGTCCCAAATGCAGACTTGGAAACAGCTCTGTCCCCCTGAAGATGGAGCTGCAGCCCTGTTTGGCTTTGGTTCTGTCACGAGCACCATCTGCCGGGGGACCTCAGAGGAGTCGTGACCACCTATACATCAAATGATATGCAAACAGTCTTGGCTCTGGACCTGGAAATGGACTATTTACCTACTCTTGCCCCTTTGGGTGTGATCTGGGAGCCCCTGGATGTAACATTGAGATGGCAACGAAGGTCATTACCAACTTTAGTCCCCCTTACGAGAAGACCAACTAGAAACTGTCCATAGACAAGACACCACTGTAAAAATCCCAGAGCCTGGGAGTGAGGCTGAAGTGACTTTCTGGACCACAGAGATGGAGAAGGACTGTACTGGAAGGGGAAGAATAGAGGTTTCACTTCGAGGGCATTGCTGCTCCCCGTACTGTCACAGAACCACACCAAGGGACGGCTTCCCAGGACCTACAGTTTCCCCAGTGGGAAAAGACAGCAAGATAGACATCTTGCTCCCCTCAGGTTTGGATACACTTCCTGGGAGGCTCACTTGGATCTTGCTTTGTGGGGAATCACCGTGGGCATCTGTGGGGCTTGATCACTGGGGATCAGAAAGAGGTGGAGAAAAGGTGCAGTCAGATCTTGGTGGATCACATTCCTGTTTGTATCAGTGCCCATGTGGCTCTACCTGCCCACCTGCAGAACCTAGACAATGGTCTCTATTGGCAGGGAAGTCTTTTCTGTGGCTGTACCCAGGCAGGGAAGCAAATTTACAGCCCATCCCAACTACTGAGCACAGCCTCTAGTCCTGTCAGGACAGAGGGCTTGGCCAGAGAACCCAGGTAGCCCTGGGGCCCATCTTACTGCCAAGGCTCAAGCCAGCAGCCCTTCTCACCTGTTGAGCGTAGCCTCTGATTTCACTCAACTAGGGAACCTGAACAGTGGCCCTGGGCAGCCTGAGCCCGGCTATGGGCTGTATGATTGCTGAACACAGCTTGTGGCTTCTTCAAGACAGGGAACCCAGTTGGTGAATCCACCCAATCACGGAGTTTAATCTGTGGCTCCACCCAACCAGATAGCCCAGAAAGTGACCTGCCAAGCATGAAGAGTCTCCAGCCCCACCCAACCTCAGGATACAACTGGGTGTCCTGTCCGCCTAGAAAGCCTAGCCAGAGACTTTGCTCAACAGTGGAACCTTGCCAGTGGCCAACCTGATTGCAAAGCCCAGACTGAGGCTCTACACATCTGTGGGACCCTGGCTGATTACACACTCAGCCTGAGGCTGTCTGACCCTGAAGCCCTGCCTACAGTCCCTCCAGCGTGTGGAGTTCAATCAGTGGCACCATCTGATTGGAGAGCACAGTCTGAGGGCCTGGGAACCACTTCTACCACATCTATTTCAGAACTGTTCTCTTAAAAGCATGTTGGAAGACTGTGTGTGTGTAACCCACATGTACATATAAACCCAGAGGTTATGAAGGAAGGAGCAATAGGCGGAGCACAGGTGATTTTATTTAGGCAATGAAAGGTTTGTGTCATTCTACTGTGGTGGATACATGTTATAAATTTTTCAAAATTTTTTGTACAACTCAAGGAAAGAACCCTAAAGTAAACTGTAGACTGGTTCACAATGATGTCTCAGTATTGGTTCATGGGTGTAACAAATGTTTGTTGTGGGGTAGGCTGAATGTGTGTGTGTGTGTGTGTGTGTGTTGGGGAGGGGAGGGTATGTGGGAACTTCCTATACTATCTAACTTTGGTGTGCACTTTAAACTGCTCTAAAAGCAAGCCTATTAGTTTAAGAACCAAAAAGCAAAATAGGTAACTACCTTCTCTTTACTGCTCTCAGAAGACGAAAAGAATGGCCAGTGTCCCAGAACACATGGAAAGATATTCAGGTTGACTGATAGGGAAATATAAGTCAAAAGAGGGTTGGGATACCGTTTTTATTCCAAATTGCAGAATGTTCTAACTCTTCAGCCTTGTCAAGAATATGGAGAAATAGTAACTCCTTCACATCAGTGGTACAGTTGTGAAAGGCTACAGCATCTTTAACAATTATCTAGAACATTATTATAAAATTTAAAATTTACCACTGACTCAGGAATCACTGAAGAGTAAGGTCTATAAAGTGCTATTGGTACCCGTAAATAAAAATATATCTAAAAAGAAGATTATGTTATATTTTTAATCATAAATATTTTTAATCATCAGTAGAATGGTTGAATAAATTATAGTCCATCTATATTATGGAATATTATGCAGCTATACAAAACAATGAGTTAGATTTATTTGTATTAATATGAAGTGGCATATATAAAATATTTTAAGGGAAAAGGCATATTGATGAGCACATGTGGTATAGGACAGATGAAAAGAAAGCAAAGGAAGGTATACATTTTTGTCCATGTGTATAGCAAAAGAGGGTAAAAGAATGCAGAACAAACCATTAACATTTATTGCCTTTGGGGATGGGGAGAAAAGGGGAAGATTGTTTGCAGTTTTCTTTATACAATAGCAGTTGTTTTGTTGCAACAAGTATGTAGTACTGCTTTTGTAGCTTAAAAGGAAAATTTAATAAATTGTAGTAGAAATAAAACCAACAGAAGAGGAGCCCTGGATGACACGGCCTCAGGGTCAAACATCTATGGGCAGTCAGATCTTTTATACTTCCAAGAGTGGCTGCCTCTTAGTTTAACTCCTGAGCATTACTAGACTAAGAAATTCATTTCTTTTCTGTGTTTTGAGGGGTGAAACAAAAAAGAAATTAAACCTTCTGCTCTCTGAATATGGTGCACAGTTTCTTTCAGGATAAGATGTCTCTTAGTTAAAGCTCAGTAAGTGGGTGAAGAGAAAAATCTCTCCCTCCACCACCTCTCCACCCTGTTCCTAAATTAATATACATCCAGCCTAAGGGTATAGGGGATACTGTGTCATGCCTCTCAAAAGGGAGTAAAGTAATAAACAGTGTTTTCAATTTAAAAATATGTTAAGTCCTGTCTAATTTCGAGCTCAAGCATAAAATATCGGCCATCAAATAATGCATAACAAATTACCCTAAAAGTTATCAGCTTAAAACAACAATAAACATTATCTCACACAGTTTCCTTGGACAGCAAGGAGATCAAACCAGTTGATCCTAAAGGAAATCAACCCTGAATATTCATTGGAAGGACTGATGCTGAAGCTGAAGCTCCAATAATACTTTGGCCACCTGATGCAAAGAGCCAACTCACTGTAAAAGACCCTGATGCTGGGAAAGATTGAGGCCAGGAGGAGAAGAGGGCAACAGAGGATGAAATGGTTGGATGGCATCATTGACTCAGTGGATATGAGTTTGACTGGACTCTGGGAGCTAGTGAAGGACAGGGAAGCCTGATGTGCTGCAGTCCATGGGGCTATAAAGAGTGGGACACGACTGAGTGACTGGACAACAAGAACACACAGTTTCACAGGGTCAGGCTCTGGGATTGGCTTTGCTCAGTGGTTCTGGCTCAGATACTCTCAGGAGGTCAAGGTGCTGGCCTGGGCCCATCTAACCTGCTTCCGTGTCGGCTGATGAGTCAGAGCTGGTGGTTAGAGAAGGCCTCAGTCCCTCCCAGGTGTCCTTCTACATGGCTGCTTAGTATTCTCAGGACATGGTAGTTGGACACCTCCAGAGCTCGTGCTCCAAGAAGAAGAAGAAGAAGAAGTCCAAAATGTCTTTTGTGAGCAAATCTCAAAAGTCACATGCCATCACCTTTATACATTCTATTCTGTGAGAATAAAGTCGCTAAATTTGGGCCACCATTCAGGGGAGGGGAATTAATTCCACCTTGAAGGAAGGAGTATCAGAGAATGTGTATACATCCAGTACTCACAGCTGCCCTATTTTCTAGCTTTTAGGAATTTCAAAAAATTTCAAGTCTCCTGAAGGCATTCTTTTTCTCTAAAGCTTTTTGGATTTTTTCTTAATAGCTTTTCTTTAATTTTATGAGACTTTGATTATCTAGTGTTCTGTATTCCCTTTTCTTGTACTTATTCAGTTGATACAAAGCCAGAACTCCACATGCTTTTATGAAATCTCTGTCCCCATCTTTCCCCCCTAAATCACACATTCATCAATTTCATCATCCCAAAAGTCTCAGTTCAGTTCAGTTCAGGGGCTCAGTTGTGTCCAACTCTGTGACCCCATGGACTGCAGCATGCCAGGCCTCCCTGTCCATCACCAACTCCCGGAGTTTACTCAAACTCATGTCCATTGAGTCAGTGATGCCATCCAAACATCTCATCCTCTGTTGTCCCCTTCTCCTCCCACCTTCAATCTTTCCCAGCATCAGGATCTTTTCCAGTGAGTCAGTTCTTTACATCAGGTGACCGAAGTACTGGGAGTTTCAGCTTCAGCACCACCCCTTCCAATGAATATTCAGGACTGATTTCCTTTAGGATGAACTGGTTGGATGCCCTTGCAGTCCAAGGGACTCACAAGAGTCTTCTCCAGCACCACAGTTCAAAAGCATCAATTCTTTGGTGCTCAGCTTTCTTTATAGTCCAACTCTCAAAACCATACATGACTACTGGAAAAACCATAGCTGTGATGAGACAGACCATTGTAGGCAAAGTAATTTCTCTGCTTTTTAATATGCTGTCTAGGTTGGTCATAGCTTTTATTCCAAGGATCAAGTGTCTTTTGATTTTCATGGCTGCAATCACCATTTACAGTGATTTTGGAGCCCCCCAAAATAAAGTCTGCCTCTGTTTCCACTGTTTCCCCATCTATTTGCCATGAAGTGATGGCACAGGATGCCATGATCTTAGTCTTCTGAATGTTGAGCTTTAAGCCAACCTTTTCACTCTCCTTTTTGACTTTCATCAAGAAGCTCTTTGTTCTTTTTCACTTTCTGCCATAAGGGTGATGTCATCTGCATACCTGAGGTTATTGATATTTCTCCTGGCAATCTTGATTCCAGCTTGTGCTTCTTCCAGCCCAGTGTTTCTCATGATAAACTCTGCATATAAGTTAAATAAGCAGGGTAACAATATACAGCCTTGACGTACTCCTTTCCTTTTTGGAACCAGTTTTTTTTTTTCCATGTCCAGTTCTAACTGTTGCTTCCTGAACTGCATACAGGTTTCTCAAGAGGCAGGTCAGGTGGTCTGATATTCCCATCTCTTGAATAATTTTCCACTGTTTATTGTGATCCACACAGTCAAAGGCTTTGGCATAGTTAATAAAGCAGAAATAGATGTTTTTCTGGAACTCTCTTGCTTTTTTGATGATCCAGTGGATGTTGACAATTTGATACCTGGTTCCTCTGCCTTTTCTAAATCCAGTTTGAACATCTGGAAGTTCATGGTTCATGTATTGCTAAAGCCTGGCTTGGGGAATTTTGAGCATTACTTTACTAGCATGTGAGATGAGTAGAATTGTGTGGTAGTTTGAGCATTCTTTGACATTGCCTTTCTTTGGGATTTGAATGAACACTGACCTTTTCCAGTCCTGTGGCCACTGCTGAGTTTTCCAAATTTGCTGTCATATTGAGTGCAGCACTTTCACAGCATCATCTCTTAGAATTTGAAATAGCTCAACTGGAATTCCACCACCTCCACTAGCTTTGTTTGTAGTGAGCTTCCTAAGGCCCACTTGACTTCAGCTTGCTATTCTTTGGAATTCTGCATTCAAATGGGTATGTCTTTTCTTTTCTCCTTTGCTTTTCACTTCTCTTCTTTTCAACAGCTATTTGTAAGGCCTCCTCAGACACCCATTTTGCTTTTTTGAATATCTTTTTCTTGGGGATGGTCTTGTTTCCTGTCTCCTGTACAATGTCAAGAGGCTCCATCCATAGTTCATCAGGCACTTTGTCTATCAAATCTTGTCGCTTAAATCTATTTCTCACTTCCACTGTATAATCACAAGGGATTTGATTTAGGTCATACCTGAATTGTCTAGTGATTTTCCCCACTTTCTTCAATTTAAGTCTGAATTTGGCAATAAGGAGTTCATGATCTGAGGCACAGTCAGCTCCTGGTCTTGTTTTTGCTGACTGTATAGAGCTTCTCCATCTTTGGCTGCAAAGAATATAATCAATCTGATTTTTGGTGTTGACCATCTGGTGATGTCCATGTGTAGAGTCTTCTCCTGTGTTGTTGGAAGAGGGTGTTTGCTATGACCAGTGCGTTTTCTTGGCAAAACTCTATTAGCCTTTGCCCTGCTTCATTCTGTACTCCAAGGCCAAATTTGCCTGTTACTCCAGGTGTTTCTTGACTTCCTACTTTTGCATTCCAATCCCCTGTAATGAAAGGGACATCTTTTTTGTGTGTTAGTTCTGGAAGGTCTCGTAGGTCCTCATAGAGCCAATCAACTTCAGCTTTGTTAACATTACTGGTCAGCGCATAGACTTGGATTACTGTGATGTTGCATGATTTGCCTTGGAAATGAACAGAGATCATTCTGTTATTTTTGAGATTGCATCCAAGTACTGCATTTCAGACTCTTTTGTTGACCATGATGGCTACTCCATTTCTTCTAAGGTATTGCCCACAGTAGTAGATATAATGGTCATCTGAGTTAAATTCACCCATTCCAGTCCATTTTAGTTTGCTGATTCCTAAACCCAAAAGTCTATTGGGCTAATACCATTATTTCTTATATTTCTGTGTTCACAGGAATAATCAAAATATTAATAATATCTGACACTTACATAGCACTGACTTGAAGCCAGGCACTGTTCAAAAGAGTTTACATGCACCCACAGAAGTACACCAAGCCATCCTTCATGACCCAGTCTTTAGTCACAGTCTATCTTGCCCTCCAGCTCTCTCAACTCCCAAACTTTTCCCACAGAGAAACCATGACCCATCCCTGGCAAAAGTTCTGTATCATAAATCTCATCTCTTGGATGTTTCCTTTATGTTTTTTCTCACATTGAAACTTGGATCTCCCTTGATGGTGTTGCTTCTTCTCCAACCTTATATAGCAGACATTCTCTCCTGCATCCTTTGTTATAATTGAGCATGAGGATGGGATAGCTTTTTATTCCTCATTGCTGCTTCCATTTCCCCTCCTTCTTCCTTGAAGACATTGATTTTTGTCTTAGCTCCCAGTGAGTTTTGTTCTCACACAGTGTCCATCATCTACTTCTGTGGTTATACATTCTATGCTATCTCAAAAATGACAGAATGGCCTCTGTTCATTTCCAGGGCAAACCATTCAATATCATGGTAATTCAAGTCTATGCCCCGACCAGTAATGCTGAAGAAGCTGAAGTTGAATGGTTCTATGAAGACCTACAAGACTTTTTAGAACTAACACTCAAAAAAGATGTCCTTTTCATTATAGGGGATTGGACTGCAAAAGTAGGAAGTCAAGAAACACCTGGAGTAACAGGCAAATTTGGCCTTGGAGTACAGAATGAAGCAGGGCAAAGGCTAATAGAGTTTTGCCAAGAAAACGCACTGGTCATAGCAAACACCCTCTTCCAACAACACAGGAGAAGACTCTACACATGGACATCACCAGATGGTCAACACCAAAAAATCAGATTGATTATATTCTTTGCAGCCAAAGATGGAGAAGTTCTATACAGTCAGCAAAAACAAGACCAGGAGCTGACTATGGCTCAGATCATGAACTCCTTATTGCCAAATTCAGACTTAAATTGAAGAAAGTGGGGAAACCATTCACTAGACCATTCGGGTATGACCTAAATCAAATCCCTTGTGATTATACAGTGGAAGTGAGAAATAGATTTAAGTGGCTAAATCTGATAGACAGAGTGCCTGATGAACTATGGATGGAGGTTTATGACATTGTCCAGGAGACAGGGATCAAGACCATCCCCAAGAAAAAGAAATGCAAAACAGCAAAATGGGTGTCTGAGGAGGCCTTAGAAATAGCTGTTGAAAAGAAGAGAAGTGAAAAGCAAAGGAGAAAAGGAAAGATATACCCATTCGAATGCAGAGTTCCAAAGAATAGCAAGGAGAGATAAGAAAGCCTTCCTTAGCGATCAATGAAAAGAAATAGAGGAAAACAATAGAATGGGAAAGACTAGAGATCTTGTCAAGAAAATTAGAGATACCAAGGGACTATTTCATGCAAAGATGGGCTCAATAAAGGACAGAAATTGTATGGACCTAACAGAAGCCGAAGATATTAAGAAGAGGTGGCAAGAATACACAGAAGAACTGTACAAAAAGATCTTCATGACCCAGATAATCACGACAGTGTGATCACTCACCTAGAGCCAGACATCTTGGAATGTGAAGTCAAGTGGGCCTTAGGAAGCATCATTATGAACAAAGCTAGTGGAGGTGATAGAGTTCCAGTTGAGCTATTTCAAATCCTAAAAGATGATGCTGTGAAACTTCTGTACTCAATACACCAGCAAATCTGGAAAACTCAGCAGTGGCCACAGGACTGCAAAAGGTCAGTTTTCATTTCAATCCCTAAGAAAGACAATCCCAAAGAATGCTCAAACTACCACACAATCTACTCATCTCACATGCTAGTAATGTAATGCTCAAAATTCTCCAAGCCAGGCTTTAGCAATATATGAACCATGAACTTCCAGATGTTCAAGCTGGATTTAGAAAAGGCAGAAGAACCAGAGATCAGATTGCCAACATCAGTTGGATCATCAAAAAAGCAAGAGAGTTCCAGAAAAACATCTATTTCTGCTTTATTAACTATGCCAAAGCCTTTGACTGTGTGGATCACAATAAACTGTGGAAACTTCTGAAAGAGATGGGAATACCAGACCACCTGACCTGCCTCTGAAAAACTGGTATGCAGGTCAGGAAGAAACAGTTAGAACTGGACATGGAACAGCAGACTTGTTCCAAATAGGAAAAGGAGTATGTCAAGGCTGTATATTGTCACCCTGCTTATTTAACTTATAAGCAGAGTGCATCATGAGAAACACTGGGCGGGAAGAAGCACAAGCTGGAATCAAGATTGCCGGGAGATATATCAATAACCTCAGATATGCAGATGACATCACCCTTATGGCAGAAAGTGAAGAAGAATGAAAGAGGAGAGTAAAAAATTGGCTTAAAGCTCAACATTCAGAAAACTAAGATCATGGGCATCCTGTGCCATCACGTCATGGCAAATAGATGGGGGAAACAGTGGAAACAATGGCTGACATTGTTTTTGGGGCTCCAAAATCACTGCAGATGCTGAG
Organism: Dama dama; assembly: GCF_033118175.1. Classification (NCBI taxonomy): domain Eukaryota; kingdom Metazoa; phylum Chordata; class Mammalia; order Artiodactyla; family Cervidae; genus Dama; species Dama dama. The sequence continues at coordinate 11,861,195 of NC_083700.1, forward strand.
AGCAGCCATGAAATTAAAAGTTGCTTACTCATTGGAAGAAAAGTTATGACCAACCTAGAAAGCATATTAAAAAGCCGAGACTTTACCTGTCAACAAAGGTCCTTCTCATCAAATCTATGGTTTTTCCAGTAGTCATGTATGGATGTGAGAGTTGGACTATAAAAAAAGCTGAGCACCAGAGAATTGATGCTTTTGTACTGTGGGGCTGGAGAAGACTCTTGAGAGTCCCTTGAACTGCAAGGAGATCCAACTAGTCCATCCTAAAGGAAATCAGTCCTGAATATTCATTGGAAGGACTGATGCTGAAGCTGAAACTCCCAGTACTTTGGTCACCTGATGCAAAGAACTGACTCACTGGAAAAGACCCTGATGCTGGGAAAGATTTAGGGCAGGAGGAGAAGGGGATTACAGAGGATGAGATGCTTGGATGGCATCACCAATATCAATGGATCAGTGGATATCAATGGATATCAGTTTGGGTATACTCTGGGAGTTGGTGATGGGCAGCGAGGCCTGGTGTGCTGTCATTATTCATGGGGTCTCAATGAGTCAGTCACAACTGAGCAACTGAACTGTACTGAACTGAACACTACTCTTTTCCATTTGTGATTACCGTATCCCCTCTGTAATGTCTAAACCTACCACTGTCTCCCTTTCCAAATCTCCAGTACCCAAGGAAACAAATGTTCACCCCAATAGGAGCTGAACTCTGTGATATTGTAATTTATTATATGAAATATATATTTGGTCTTTGTCTTGTTGCTAGCATGGAGCTCTCCAAACCCTCAAAATTTCTTATGATGAGAACTATGAAGGTATCTTTTGTCATGTTAGTGAGGTGACTTTGGGAACCGGCCTAAAAAGGGGAGGTGGTCGCCAGAGAAGCCAGTCATGTGATGAGAGGATTATAATTTTCAGTGTTACCCTCCACCTCCAGGGAGGAGAGAGGGATTGGAGATTGTGTTCAGTTACCAGTAGCCAATGGTTTAATCTATTATGCAATGAAGCTTCCATAAACACCCAAAACACCAGTTTCAGAGAGCTTCCAGGTTGATGAACAAGCCAAGACTTGGGGAAGCATGGCATTCTTGGAGGGGGGCACATGGAATATCTGTGCCTTTTCTCAGTACATTGCCCTGTCCATCTCTTCCCTCTGGCTGTTCTAATTATGAAATGTTTCTCTGAGCCCTGTGAGCCACTCTAGCGAATTAATTGAACCTGAGGAATTGACTGTGGTAATCTCTGATCTATAGGTGGTCATTCTAAAGCACAGGTGACAACCTGGACTTGTGATTGGCATCTGAAGTAGAGGGCAGTCTTGTGGGACTGAGCCCTTTATCTTGGAATCTGATGCTGTCTCTGGGCTGATAGTGGCAGAATTGAGTTGAATTGTAGGGCACCAGCTGCTGTGCAGAATTGCTTGGTGGTATGTGGAAAATTATCCCCACACGGGAATTGGGGGCAGAAGTATAAATTCCTTGATCTTAACACTGTTCCTCACTCCCTTCCAGTCCTAACTTCTCTCCTTAGTCAGTTTAGATTCCTTTTATCTTCATTACAATTGCTGTCTTTCATAGATTCTCAACTCCCTCATTTCTCTCTTTCTTCATTGCACTCACCTGGCAAACCTCCAGACCTAGTTAAATCCAACTTTCCAACTACTTTGCCTTCAACCCAGGCGGCAGAATTAGTTGGAGAAAAATACGCAACCACTCTGACTGATCTCATTCTATAGCACTGACCCTCTGTGGGCTAAAGTACTGCTAGGCAACCTTACCTTACCATATTTCTATAGTCCAAATTTTCTTATACATTAGAATCTCTTGGGCAAGCTTTTTAAAAATGCTGATGTCAGGCCATATCCCTAGACCAATTAAATCACAGTCTCAACCAGTGGACCCAGGCCTCAGTTTGTTTTTTTTTAACTCCACAGCCAAGTTTGAGGACCACTGCTCTAACCCATTTATTCCTTTACTCAGAGATGACTGTTTCACCCACACAGTCTTTGCTATTCCTCCAACATGCCAAGCACAATTCTGCTACATCATTCTCTCTTCTGGGATGCTCTTTCCCCAGGAGTTTGCATGGTTGGCTTTTTTATTTCTTCAAGTTTCTGCTGCAAATGTCTGTTAGCAATAGATATTTCTGAATTCTTCCATATAAAACAAGACTTTCCCACCCAACCTTCACAGTTCCTGTCCCCTTTATCTTACTGTGTTTTACTCCTTAGCATTTCTCACTACCTGATATATTGGCACTAGTGGTATCAATTCAGGAGACATAAGAGACTTGTGTTCTATCCCTGTGTTGGGAACATCCCCTGGAGGAGGGGATGGCAACCCACTGCATATTTTTGCCTGAAGAATCCCAAGGGCAGAGGAGCCTGGTGAGCTACAATCCAAAAAGTTGCAGAGACTCAGACATGACTGAGGTGGCTTAGCACCATATTATGTATTTATTCGCTAATTATTTATTGTATGTTTCCATCTACTAGAAAAATAGATTTTGTGTGTTTTGTTCATTGCCCATAACAAAATGTGCACAGTTAATTTATTAACAGATCAATAGGTGTTCAATAAATGTGTAATTTTTAAAGGGTAGAAAACAGACACTTCTCAGGACTTTATTGTGTTCAAAGTAACTTATTTTATGCAATAAAATATGCATTTTCTAAACCTGGCTAAAGGGGCTGGTATGGGACTTGGATCAGAAAGGTTGGAATCTTGGATGCTTCAGAGCCAGTTCCTAGATATTGGGAGAGATACCAGTTGGGAGGATGGGGACAGACAGTAGCAGCAGCAACAATGAAAGCAAATAGGAACTGTCACAGTACTGAGTCTGAAGGATTGTATTTTCAGCAACCAGAAGAAGAGAATCATGAACAGAACAACTTTTACTTAAGCTCAAGGCCCAGAGGGACTCAGCTGGTGATCAGTTAGTGATCAGTGCTCTCACCACCACCACTCACAGAGATGACATGCTGCTAAATGGACTGTGAGGGAGGAGAGAGTGTGTAGAAGTTGGGATGGCAGCAATGATAAGGATGAAGGCTCAGCTTATTACAGTTGGTTTGGGTACCAGTGGGTTTTTTTTCCCCCCAAACTTGGTGATTAGGGAAGTATGTATTCCACACGTGTTCTTAGAAGATGTAATACTAACAAGAATTTATAGAATAATAGTAAATCACGGTTTTTAGAGCTATAGACAGTTCAAGTGAAGTTTAGTTTTTCCTATTTAAGTATTAAGGATAATGAATAAATCATTATATGAGGTCAAAAGATGAGTCTTTAGTCAGCATTGTTCAACTTTGCTCTAATTATCCTACTTTTTACCATTCTTAAGCATAGATTCTCCACATACAACAGTAATAGGCTTCAATAAATCCAGAAATCTCTATGGGCAATAAATGTCACATTTATTTATTTTTCTGAATCAAATTTAGTTGTCACCAAATTCCCACTCATCAAAGCCCATGAGAAGTTGCAGTGTTCATTCCCTTCCCTCTACTGGATTGTACCAGACTCAGGTCTTATGCAGTTCAGAATATGTGGGCAGGCTGAATTTGGGGTAGTGATGTAGATGTTTCATGCTGACACCTGGGAATCAATTTGAAGTTGCTCATTTTCTGTGCCAGCTTGACTATGGGAGGTTGGTGCAAAAGTAACTGTGAGTTTTGTGTTGTTGAAATTTGCCATTTGATATTGGAATATGTTCTCAAGTAAATGGGGCTATGTAATAAATTGTTTTAATATACATTTCTTGTTTTTGTTTTTTTTTTGCTAGTAACCTTATTTGCTGTGTGTTTTATATCTATTTTAGACTACAGAAATGATGTTAGACAAAAAGCAAATTTGAGTGGTTTCCTTATTCAAGTTCAAAATGGGTCATAAAGCAGTGGAGACAACTCACAATATCAACAGTGCATTTGGCCCGAACTGCTAATGAGTGTACAGTGCAGTGATGGTTGAAGAAGTTTTACAAAGGAGATGAGAGCCTTGGAGATAACGAGCATAGTGACTGGCCATCAGAAGCTGACGATGACCAACTGAGAGGATCATGGAAGCTGATCCTGTTACAACTACATGAGAAGCTGCCAAAGAACTCAGTGTTAACCACCCTACAGTCGCTTGGCATTGGAAGCAAATTAAAAAGGTGAAAAAGCTTGATAAGTGGGTGCCTCATAGGCTGACTGCAAATTTAAAAAAAAATCATTGCTTTGAAGTGTCATCTTCTCTTATTCTATTCGACAACCATTTCTCAATCAGATTGTGATGTGTGATGAAAAGTCGATTTTGTATGACAAGTGATGATGCTCAGTTCAGTGCTTAGACTGAGAAGAAGCTCCAAAGCACTTTCCAAAGCCAAACTTCCACCAAAAAAGGTCATTGCTTAGTATTCTGCTGCCTGTCTGATCCACTACAACTTTCAGAATCCTGGTGAAAGCACTATATCTGAGAAGTATGCTCAGCAAATTGATAAGATGCAACAAAAACTGCAAAGCCTGCAGACAGCATTGGTCAACAGAATGGGTCCAGTTCATCTCCATGACAACACCTCACCACAGGTCGCACAACCAATGCTTCAAAAGTTGAATGCATTGAGCTATGAAATTTTGCTTCATCCACCATATTCCCCCAACCTCTCACCAACCTACTATACTTCTTCAAGCATCTAGACAACCTTTTGCAGGGAAAATGCTTCCACAACCAGCACGATTCAGAAAATGCTTTCCAAGAGTTCATTGAATCCCAAAGCATGTATTTTTATGCCGTAGGAAAAAATAAATTTATTTCTCAATGCAAAAATGTGTTGATTGTAATGGTTCCCTTTTTGATTAATAAAGGTGTGTTTGAGCCTAGTTATAATGATTTAAAATTCACAGTCCTAAACTACAGTTATACTTGCACCAATATTAATTAGTGTTATAGGAATAAATTATAATCTTTCATTTAGTCATGGTCAATTTTTTTTAAGTATGATTTACAATGGATAACTCAAAGAAGAAAGATTTCTGTTGTGTCATGTTTTTTGTATTTTTTTTTTTTAGTGTACAGTTGGTCATTTCTTTTTAAATTAATTTTTATTGGAGTATAGCTGCTTTACAATGTTGTGTTAGTTTCTTGCTATATCGCAAAGTCAATCAGTCATACGATATACACATATTCACTCTTTTTTTTAGATTTCCTTATCATTTTGGTCACCACAGAATGGTCATTTCTTTTCTTAGTAAGCTAAATGAGAAGAGGTTGAGAACTTTACAATTCAGTGACTTTATAAACACAGAGTATAAAGAGCCCCTGCTTCTAAATGTATAGAGGCTCTGTTCTATTAAGAAGAAGCAAGAAGCTTTCTGAGATGTTCACAAGTTCTTTTGGAGCTATTTGCCACAAATTCCTCCCAGAATATTCTTTCATTAAATACCCAACCTCTATGCAAGTTGTGTAAGTTCGCCTAAGATGTAACCATTACCTGGGGAGCATATAATACATACATTGTTCATTTTGTGTATAAAAATCTTACACATTATACATTATAGAAGAATAAATTTTTCACTAAAATTGAAAATGAACTAACCAGCCATATGTTAATATGACTCATTACTCTGTAAATCATGTAGGTTATTCTTTTTTATGAAGGAGAAAGAAGAGGGGAAGGAAACTATTCATGTCACATGATCTACTTTTTCTCCTTTCAGCAGCAACAAATAAAGGATGTCCTTAGATATTCTGATTTCAACATAATATGAAACTTTTTTTTAGTAGAGTTTAGTCTCCATGGGTATTCATACAACTGTTTTCCCTCTGAGATCTATTTATGGGGTGCTGTGTATGAGAAGCCTGCAGATTTCCATACATCAAGCCCTTTCAATCTGCCAGATCCTCTCCCGTTTCTAGGGAACTGAACTTCCTTGGAGTTGTGCCACCTACTTCTCCTCTTAAAGCCACAGCTTCCGTCATTCCCACATGTGGACAAGTCATTCTAATCATCTTGGTGGGCTCCATTTTTGAAACACAAAGATTTCTAGTCCTCAGACTTAAACAGAGACGTAAACAGTGCTATTTACCTCTCTCCCACATCAAGGAGCTTCTAGCATGAGAAACATCTCACTTTCATTTTGGAGGTGATGGGAGTGGTAGAGAAGCAAATAATACATATGTGGGTGTTAATGAAAAAGGGACAAAAAGAGATGTTTTATTTAATCCTGATAAAGCCATAGTAGAAAAAAAATCTTCAATAATCCTTTACAAAAATTAAAAAGGAAAAACAACTTTAGAATAATACTTTAATAATACTTGGTAGGCTGAATCTTAATAGTCCAACTCCAATGCAGGCTCACAAACTGTGAGCTCCTTGAGGTCCAGTGCCTTCTCCCAGTCTCTGCACCCTCCACAGGCACTTCCCACTGGCACCTCACAGCTGTTAAATAAAGGTAGATGCCCAAAACAAAACCAAGTGACGGCTAACCCCTTGCCTTCTCTTGTGGACATTGTAGTTTGAATGTCCCAGGCTCTCATAATTTATTCTTCTCATTCTCTAATTTTTTTCATTCTTTCTATTTATTTATGCTTTTAATCATTGTATGAGTTCACTGTGGCTGCTATAACAAACCTGGTAACTTAATCCACAGAAATGTATTCTCTCACAGCTCTGGAGGCGAGAATCTGAAATCCAAGCATCTTCAGGGCTGGTCTCTTTCATGCCTCTTTTCTGGCTTTGAGTGCTCAGTGGCTGCTGTCAGTCCTTGGTGTTTGTTGGCTTGTGGCCACATCACCATAATCTCTGCCTTTCTCCTTACATTGACTTCTCCTGTATGTTTTCTTCCACATTCTCTTGCTCTTATAAGGTCACTTGCCAATGGATTTAAGGCCCATCATAATCCGGGATGATCTCATCTCAAGATTCTTAGTTACATCTGCAAAACCTTTACCAGTAAAGTCACAATTTATAGGTACCAGGTGGACATATCTTTGGGAAAACACCAGTCAACCTACTACAATCATCTTGACTTTTTCCGTTTTTGTGCTTTCTCCTTCTGAATTTAATGCACAAACCTTTCTGTATTCATTATCTCTTGATCTAAGTAGATGTCTCTAGCATAGAATAACTCTTCATAGTTAATTGACTAGAAGTCTGGGAACTAGACTTTGACTTTGGATTTTGTAACCACTACCTGACAATGTAATCTTGGATAAATTTAATCCCTTTGAATCATATTTTTCATGTTGGTTGCCAATATAGAAATCAGGCCTCAATTAAGGAAAAGAAAAGTTCATTGTGAGTTATGACAACATCTCATAAAGCTCATGGATAAGAATATAGTCAGACTTTAGGAAGACCATAGACCATGGAAATTGAAGTTTTAACATTTTTTCTCATTTTTTGGTCTCTATTTTTCTTTGCAGTCTACGTAATTCTTACCTACTCTTGTGACTTTTTCTGATAAAAGCTCTCTAATGTTACAGTTCCACCTACTTGAACAGCTTCTTCTCATCTTTCCCTACCATTTCTTGTCTCTTTTTGCTTGTCCCCAAATCTCTTAACATTTCTCTCCCCATCTCTATTTCTGTCCCAGTTTCAGATTACTAATTGAGGGGATGAGAATGATTCAGTTGGGTTCTTTACTGATTCAACCAATTTTGACCCGAGATAGGGTCATATTATACAAAGATGGGTTTTGGGGGGGAAGACATAGAGATTTGGGATTAGGGTAGTTACCCTGAGGAAAGTAGAGTTTGGCAAATTCACAAAAATGTATGCCACATTTTCCTTCAATAAAATGGAGCTAATAGTGCCTACTGTGCTCACTCACAAGACTTTTTTAGGATCAGTGTATATATCATGCACAAGAAAACATTGCAAATTGTATATTATACACAAGGAATTGTTTTAAAGTTTATGGTGCTATATTTGGGTTCTGGACAAGTAGCAGACTTGATTTTTTTTTTTTTTTTTTTTTTTTTTACTAGAGAAAGTGAATGAATCATCCAGTGATGAAGTGGGTAAAGATTTTCTAAGAGTTCATCACCATGGCTACTAAAGTTTTCATTGTTTCCACAATGGCAGGAAATCACAATTTCAGAAATAGGGATGAAGTGGTTGTGAGAGAGGAAGAACCTGGGGCTGCAAGTTTTAAGTGGGTGATGTTTGTAAGTGGAGGCCACCCTTCAGAGAAATCCAGACAACAATGGCAAGAGAACTAACTGATTTTAAATTCTGAACTACTTAGACAGAAAATGCCGAACTTCATATAATATTGCTTTCTCAATTGTTTATCATATGGATATTTACTTTCTGAAAGGTTATGAAAAGCAGGGTAAATCTTTGACAACAGGCATAACTATCAGTCACAAAATAAATGAAGTTATTACATTTCTTGGGGATCTATGATTTGGTTGATGTTAGAAAGGTAAGAGTGGGTTTATCTAACAACAGATGGATCAAAGAGGTTAGATATGTTTTGTCCAGAAGATTGTGAGTTGGGATTATTACTGCTTCTTTCTATCTTGTTTCCAACAGGGCTGGAGCAGCAATACATCTACTTCCTCTGACTTTGTAGCACCTGGGCACCAGGAAAGGCCAATAGTACTGGACAAAGAGGAAAACACAGAGTGAGCTCTTTGGGTCATTTTCTCTGGGCCTTACAGAGACAGGTTCTTACTCTTAAGACCATCTTTCTGTTCCTCATTGTACTATCCATTAAAAAAAAAATCATCCAGGAAAATTCCTAGAGTAGACCTGGTAGAAAAACAAAACAAAACAAAACGTCATTCTAAGGCTTTAAGTTAGACTTTAAGTTAGTTTGGCTGAAGGACATTGCAGGCAGCATATGTGAACCAGCCCAGGTCATCAAAATAAGACACTTGTATGCATTTCCCTGGAGTGTCATCTGTGCAAAATATGCTCTATTAAGAATCTATAAGAATGTGCCCTCTTAAGAATTCTTAATATATCCTATTAAAAATCTATAGCAGGGGACATCTGGTCGAAGATTTGGGGTCCTGGCTATCTTCCTATTATCACTGCTAAAGCCAAGCACATAAGCAGGTGCTCACTAAGTGATGAATTAACAAACACTTTACTGAACACGTCCTTTGCAATGTGGTGCTGAGATTCATCTGTCTTATTTTATGAAGCATCAGCAGTTTCTGATTCCCCCTCTGTGAAAATGGCAGTGTTCCCTGGAGGAAGAAATGCATATTTTTTTTTCTTGGCAGTTGAGAACACCACTATGCTGCTTGTCTTCAGTTACAAATGGAGAGATTAGTATTGGCCATCAGAGCAGACTCTTCTTCCCCAGAGAGAGGGTCACAGGCAAAGAAAGGAAAAATAAAGATGCAGAGAGATATTTGGTTTCAGAGATGATACTTGAAAGAATACCTGTCAAAATATCTTGATAGTCTTGGTGATGCAGAATATCAAATCGTTAGCTAAAAATGGGATGAACAGGGCTAAAATTGATTGGGAAAATTCAGTGTGGTGTGTGTGAGAAAAAACAAAAGCAGACTTGTTCTATCTTCAAATACTTATTTGTATGTCTTATATATTTGCACTTTATTTGGGTATCTACTCATACGTATCCTCTCAGATAAACTTTAAAAGCCTTTAAAACCCCCTGGACTATAGCCCACCAGGCTCTGCTGCCCTTGGAATTTTCCAGGCAAGAATACTGGAGTGGGAAGCCATTTCCTACTCCAGGGGGTCTTCCTAATCCAGGGATTGAACCCATGTCTCCTGCATTGGCAGGCAGATTCTTTACCACTGTGCCACCTGGGAAGCCCTACCCATTATTAATAGTATTTCTATTACTCACAAATCCTCTTGTTTTGTATTATTTCCTTATAAATCACATTTTAACATTATATTTTTCTACTTGTATATTTATTTATAATCTTTCTCTCTACCAAGAGAGAAGACCCTTTGCTTTGGTTGGATCTACTGGTAAGTGGAATCTGAGTTGGAAGTAGGAGGACAGAAGATTATTGTAAAGGAAACACCTATGAAAGGAAAAGGGAGGAAGCAAGGTTAGGGAGGGTGAGTCATCAGATCATGGTATATATGACAGTCTCTGTCAGCCTAGTAGGGAACACTGGCAAAATTACTGCCTACTACAGAAATCTCATGCTGGTGGAAGTGGCTGGGCCATTTTACCTCAGTCTTGGCTGGAGGGATTCCCACAAGTTCTGTAACCTTGACTCAGAAGTCCAGGTGGATCTGCAGGAGTCTGAGAATCTCAGCTGTCCATACTCCTCACATACAGGTGACAAATCCTTTCTTGAAAGGGGAATCTAAAGAGTCTTTTAGATTCATGTCTGCCACAGTCCATACCTTACATTGCACAGATCCATATCCAAAGTGGATTCAAGAGGTAGCTTAGTATCTGTTCCATTCAGTCTCTTTTCTTGAAGGAAAACCTAGAAGATGGAGGACAGTAAAGAAAATTACAATCTTCATCATTGCACGTGGTCTGGGAGCCACAACTGATACTAATTATTTCCTTCCTTAATTATCAGTTCTAAACTTCCTTCATCCTCAGCTATCACCACTAAAGGTTTTGGTGGATCACTTGTGATGTCACCAAACCTACACACCTGAGATGTCTGACTTCCAGGTAATCATATCCTTCGCAGGCAGAGGTTGCTGACCCATCCATTTATAATTACCACTGAACGAAGGAGTACAAAGAAGTATATGAGTGGATCATCAAGTTCCACACATCTGTAGTATGTGTGTCTTACCAAACCCTTTAGTATGTTATCCATCTTGAACTCACCCCACCTAATTAGCACTTCATTGATGTGATGGATGAGTGTGGTGGTCTGTGGAAATGGCTTATGGAACCATTGGGAGAGAGAAACAAAATCTAGCCAAGAGCACTGAGGAATAACTTCTGCATTTGCACTGTAGAACTGAGTCATCCAGGAAACTCCTGGTTTTTTTTGCTTTTGTTTTCAGAGTTAGGATGCAGATTCTTTTAGAACCGACCCAATTTGTGGCTATCATTGGGAAACCACAACATTCAAAAGTCTACTTACTTAGAAAGAAACTGCCAATATTGCCACTGCCTCCCCATGCTGTATTTGCTCTAATCTGCCCCAGCAACACGGATCCCTAGGACTCTGCTTCTCAATATTCACAAACAGAGACTGGACAGTGGTATGTCTCTAATTCTGTTGTTGAAAACTCAGCTCCTGTGCCCCCTACCAAATGCAGTCTCTGCCTCAATTCCAGCCTTCAGGTCTCACATATGTGTATCTGATTGACTGTAAATCACATTGAGAACCCTAGTTTGCAGGGAGTCTGGGAAATACAGCATTTAGCATTTCACTCTCTGCCCTTCAGAAAGGCAAATGAGAAGAAGAGTGAAATGGATATTGGACACAGGTCTACTGTTTCAATCTCAATAATGATCCTTCATCAGGTGTTTTTTTGAGAAGATTAAATGTGGTAATATATGGAAGTGCTTATTTCAATAGCCACATGTAGTAATATGCAATAATTGTTGGGCTCGCTTGCTTAAACCACTTATTCATAATTTAAGAATAAATTTTCCATGTCTAAATGCTATACAATTAATATTGCCAACGTGAATTCACTGTCCATTTGTCCATGGACAGCTGGAAATGACCTCTACTTGTCTGAGATTATAATTATGTATACGATTCACACCTTCAATTAACTGCTGTTCAGAATGGTAGCCATGAGCCACATGTAGCCATTGAGCACATGAAATGTGGTCAGTCTGAATTGAGCTGTGCTGCAAATATAAAATATGCATTGAATTTCAAAGACTTTGTATAAAAAATGTAAAAATACCTCATTAATAATTTTATGCTGATTATTACATGGCAAAATAGTAATATTTTAGAAATATTAAGTTAAATAAAATATATTATTTAAATTTACTTCTCTAGTTTTACATTTTTTAAAGTTTGGCTGCTATAAAAATTAAAATTACATATGTGGCCTGCATAATATTCCTTTTGGACAGCACTGTCATAGATAAAGTACGGGTAAAATTCTCTGAGGGATAAGCTGGAAAGGTAACTGGTAGGGGTGGATAGTCTGATGGGAAGGTTACAGAACAACTCCAGCTTCTAATCTTCTGTCTCCCTTTTGGGAGGGTATTCCTATCATGATTTTGAGTTCTCCTGTCTCTCTGTTCTTAATTTTCCATATACTAGTACAGATGAGTCAGTTTTTAAAAACTTCATTAAAAATATTATGAGAAACCATAAAGAAACATGATTATGTCTGACTTAGAAATTAGCTCTCCCTCCCCATCCTCACTGTTCTCTAAGTTAGGGTTCCCAGGAACACTGTTTTCTCCCTGTACTAACTTGAACACAGCTCAGCCCTTCTCCAGGTCTGCAAAATAACCCAGAAAATCACAAGTGAGCAATAAAGATGCGTTCTTGAAGATCCCTTACGGGAAACAGAGGAAGGGGTTTACATTGTACACTCAAGGCAAACAGCCTAACACCCCCTCCAAATTAGACACTTCTGATTTTTCCTAATTCTCTTCTCTGCCACTCAACCAATAGGGGTTCTCTCTCCCCCCTAAGCCTTTCACCCACTCCTCATATTGTATTTCTGCCTTACTGGCCCCTTCTTCCTCTTTAGAATCCTCTCTTGTTAAAATTCCTCATCCTTTTATTAGGCGGAACAATTTAATTGCTGTATTGTGTTACTTGAGCATTTCCTTAGAGTCTCATACTCCAAAGAAAATAATTTCTTTTGAATAAATACAAAGTCTCCCTAAGAGGAATTTTGGGAAATATGATTTTCTTCATTTCATTACACAGAATAAATTGGATAAGTTTGGAAAGTAAAGGTTTTCAATGCTAAAAAATTTGGTAAATGTAATAAGGAACTTTACCAAGTCTCAAGTCTCCTTATCATAGGAAAGCCACTGTCTAACCACATTTAGGCTAAAGCAACCACCTACAACTTGTACCTTCCTTTCTAAATCTTGGTTTCAATAAGACAAGTTCTATTTGTTTTACAATATCAGAAGCAGCCCATCAGTTCAAGGGCAAAGGTCAGCTCAAGTCCATCTCCCCTCCAGTCCTTACTATCTTCCTTTGAGAAGAGATGTTTTCATTTAAGGTCAACAATAGGTCATAGTTCTTTGGTGGAACTATGCTAATTAGACCCCTGAATTCTAATATGTGACCTAATCTGTGTTGGTTCATATTATCACTTCTTCTCAGCTCTTCTAGTTTTCTGAAATTTATTGCTAGTATGTTTTGCCTCTTCTCTAAGATGATAGTTTCATAAAAATATAACTCATACAATATTTAGTATTATACTACCATAAATTTATTGAAATTAGAACATATTAGAAAAATACTAATGAAAATAGCTTCCATTTGTTAGCAAGATACAGTTCTAAGTGCTTTATATGCAATTAGCACATTACAATCTCATAACCACAGAAAAGGTGGGCATTATTCCTTCCATAGTATAATCAGGCAACCAGGGCTCTGAAAGATTAAGGAATTTCCCACAAAGCACAGAGCACCTTAACTCCCACCAATGTGACCTCAATGTCCATAATCCACACACTTTTGCTCTGCCCTGAAGTCTCTGGTGGTCATCTTAGAAACATAGGTTCTTGTCACTGAAAGGACTTAGAGATCATCAAATCCTAGACATTCACTTTACAGACTTGTTAAGTGATTCAGATGTTCCAATTAGTTGGAGTCATTCTGACTCCAAACAAGAATCGTTTGGTAGTGTATTACACATTCAGTGATATCCTGGAAGTAAAGTTAGTACTGGTAACTTGGCTTACCAAAGGATCGGAAATAACTTATTTCTTAATGACCATTTAAGTAAAGGCAGTTGACTTTCTAGGACAAGGGACCACTCACAGAGGGGCAATCCATGAGCTGACTAGGAGGTCAGAAATTGCATTAATGGAAGAAGATGATTGCTGTAAGGAGAAAAACAAAGTTGCTGAGCTCAAAAGACAAACTGCTTACTCTGAAGTGTTTCCTAGGACTCATCCAGAACAACCTTCTCTTCCCATGGAAACCTTCCAGATGCTTTTGTCTGGTGGCTACAGATAGATCTGTGATATGGCCCTGCCAATTAAGTTGGAGTGCACCCTACAAATGTGCACTCTGCATTTCATAGGCTTTACGGTTTTCCTGAGGGTTGTATGATGTCTATCTTTACTGAATCCAAAATAAATCTGCAGGATTGAGCAAAATTTGCTTAATTATACATTGTTCTTTCTTTTGGCCAGAACATTCTTTTGTTGTTAGAATATGTAACATAGTGGAAAATACTGAGTTTTGGAATAATAAAAACCAAGCATTTCCATCATGTATTCACTCATTAAAAATATTAATCAAGAGATTAGTCTATGTTAATAACTGGCAAATGTTGTAAATAAAATTTAGAATGTCTCATAACTCTCCTGGAGCACATATTCTAAAAGGGGTATTAGATGATAGTAAACAAGTAACAAAATAAATGAGTAAAGTAAGTGTTGTTATTTAGTTGCTAGGCTGTGTCCAACTCTTTTGTAAGCCCATGGACTATAGCCCACCAGGCTCCTCTGTCCATGGAATTTCCCAGACAGGCATATGGCAGTGAGTTGCCATTTCATTCTCCAGGAGATCTTCCTGACCCAGGGATTGAATCTGTGTCTCACACTGCAGATGGATCCTTCATCTCTGAGCCACTGTGTGTGCATGTGTGCTAAGTCACTTTAGTCATGTCTGATTCTTTGAGACCCTATGGACTGTAGCCTGCCAGTCTCTATGAATGAGATTCTCCAGGCAAGAGTACTAGAGCAGGTTGCCATGCCCTCCTCCAGGGGATCTTCCTGACCCAGGGATCGAACCTATGTCTCCTGTGGCTTCTGCATTGCAGATAGATTCTTTACAGCTGAGCCACCAGGAAAGCCATAAATGTTAGAAGGACCATAATACAAGATAGCATGATTTGTGGCAAGGAGCTGTTCTAGGCTGGACAGTCAGGGAAGACCTCTCTTTGAACATTTGAGATGGACACTTCTTCTGGGTGACAAGATAGAACCAACCAGACCATAATCTAGGACTGGGATTGGCAATCTTTTTTTTTTTTTTTTTCCTGAAAAAGACCAGATAGTAAATATTTTAGGCTTTGCAGCTCATGTGGTCTCTATCCTGACTATTCAAGTCTGCCATTGTCCTGCAAAAGCATTCACTGATAAAACAGTTGAAAGGGTGTGGCTGTGTACCAGTCAAAGTTTATTTATAGAAACAGACAGGAGTCTGGGAATTGAATTTGGCCTGTAGGCCATGAACTGCCATTCCCGGATACATGGGAAAGAGCACTGGAGGCAAGGGGAAGAGCAAACTGAAGTACTCAAAGCTGGATTTAGGCTTGGTAGTGTCATTGGAGGGTAGTAAATGAGAATGATTCAGACTTAAATTGAAGAAAGTAGGGAAAACCACTAGACCATTCAGGTATGACCTAAATCAAATACCTTATGGTTATACAGTGGAAGTGAGAAATAGATTTAAGTGACTAGATCTGATAGAGTGCCTGATGAACTATGGATGGAGGTTCGTGACACTGTACAGGAGACAGGGATCAAGATCATCCCCATGGAAAAGAAATGCAAAAAGGCAAAATGGTTGTCTGAGGCGGCCGTACAAGTAGCTGTGAAAAGAAGAGAGGCAAAAAGCAAAGGAGAAAAGCAAAGATATTCCCATTTGAATGCAGAGTTCCAAAGAATAGCAAGGAGAGATAAGAAAGCTGTCCTCAATGATCAATGCAAAGAAAGAGAGGAAAACAACAGAATGGGAAAGACTACAGATCTCTTCAAGAAAATCCATGGCTGATTCACGTCAATGTATGATAAAAACCACTACAATATTGTAAAGTACTTAGCCTCCAACTAATAAAAATAAATGGGGGGGGGGGGGGGGGAAGAAAGTTAGAGATACCAAGGGAAGATTCCATGCAAACATGGGTTCAATAAAAGACAGGAATGGTATGGACCTAACATAAGCAGAAGATATTAAGAAGAGGTGGCAAGAATACACAGAAGAACTGTACAAAAAAGATCTTCACGAGCCAGATAATCACAATGGTGTGATCACTCACCTAGAGCCAGACATCCTGGAATGTGAAGTCAAGTGGGCCTTAGAAAGCATCACTACCAACAAAGCTAGTAGATGTGATGGAATTCCAGTTGAGCTATTTCAAATCCTGAAAGATGATGCTGTGAAAGTGCTGCACTCAATATGCCAGCAAATTTGGAAAACTCAGCAGTGGCCACAGGACTGGAAAAGGTCAGTTTTCATTCCAATCCCAAAGAAAGGCAATGCCAAAGAATGCTCAAACTACCACACAATTGCAATCATCTCACACGCTAGTAAAGTAATGCTCAAAATTCTCCAAGCCAGGCTTCAGCAATACGTGAACCAAGAACTTCCAGATGTTCAACCTGGTTTTAGAAAAGACAGAGGAACCAGAGATCAAATTGCTAACATCAGTTTGATCATCAAAAAAGCAAGAGAGTTCCAGAAAAACATCTATTTCTGCTTTATTGACTATGCCAAAGCCTTTGACTGTGTGGATCACAATAAACTGTGGAAAAATTCTTCAAGAAATGGGAATACCAGACCACCTGACCTGCCTCTTGAGAAACCTATATGCAGGTCAGGAAGCAACAGTTATAACTGGACGCGGACCAACAGACTGGTTCCAAATAGGAAAAGGAGTACGTCAAGGCTGTATATTGTCACCCTGCTTATTTAACTTACATGCAGAGTTTATCATGAGGAACGCTGGGTTGGAAGAAGCACAACTGGAATCAAGATTGCTGGGAGAAATATCAATAACCTCAGGTATGCAGATGACACCACCCTTATGGCAGAAAGTGAAGAGGAACTAAAAAGCCCCTTGTTGAAAGTGAAAGAGGAGAGTGAAAAAGTTGGCTTAAAGCTCAACGTTCAGAAAACTAAGATCATGGCATCCGGTCCCATCACTTCATGGCAAATAGATGGGGAAACAGTGGAAACAGTGTCACACTCTATTTTTTTGGTCTCCAAAATCACTGCAGATGGTGACTGCAGCCATGAAATTAAAAGATGCTTACTCCTTGGAAGGAAAGTTATGACCAACCTAGATAGCGTATTAAAAAGCAGAGACATTATTTTGCCAACAAAGGTCCATCTAGTCAAGGCTATGGTTTTTCCGATGGTCATGTATGAATGTGAGAGTTGGACTGTGAAGAAAGCTGAGCGCCGAAGAATTGATGCTTGTGAACTGTGGTGTTGGAGAAGACTCTTGAGAGTCCCTTGGACTGCAAGGAGATCCAACCAGTCCATCCTAAAGGAGGTCAGTCCTGGGTATTCACTGGAAGGACTGATGCTGAAGCTGAAGCTCCAGTATTTTGGCCACCTCATGCGAAGAGTTGACTCATTGGAAAAGACCCTAATGCTGGGAGGGATTGGGGTCAGGAGGAGAAGGGGATGACAGAGGATGAGATGGCTGAATGGCATCACCAACTCGATGGACATGAGTTTGAGTAAACTCTGGGAGTTGGTGATGGACAGGGAGGTCTGGTGTGCTGCGATTCATGGGGTTGCAAAGAGTCAGACACGACTGAGCGACTGAACTTAACCGAACTGAACTGAAATGAGAATGCGGTTGTGAGGTTAGAGTTAAAGGTCAGGTAGGTCTTTGCAGACCTAGAGAAAACATTGCACTTTATTCTGGGTATAAAGGAAAGCCATCAGAATAATTAAAGCAGAGATCACTGCAATCTGACTTACATTTTATAAAGACTCTGGTTGTTGAGTACTGACTGTTTTGAGTGGAGCAGGAATGGAAGCCAGTAGATCTCTTAGGAAGCTGTTAACAATAATCCAAGGAAAGTAGTGGTCGTGAAGACAGGGAAAACTGAAGTGGTAAGAGTTTAAATCTCTCTCTCCATGGCCCTTAACTAGATATGAACTTCATTCCCTTCAACAGCTAAATAGAGATAAAATCTTTGTTAGCATTAAATAAGACTATAAGTCAAATGTCCAACATGTGGTTAGTTTTCATCCACGATGATTCTTTCTTCTCTTCTTTCTCCTTCTTTCCCTTCTTACTCCTTTCATTAGATATTTCTTTCCTTCCGTAGATATTTAATGGTGAACTGGGTTGTACAAAACATGATTGTAGGTGCTTCGTCACACTGGGAGAGACAGAGGTATCTTGTTTTCAAGCTTTCATTGACTTGAGTCATTGGGCACCCCCAAAAGCAGAACCTAATATTTTCCCTCTTGTTTTTCTCTTCCTTCAGTAAGACAGTCATTTAAAAGTTCCAACTATTTATGTAAATAAAATGGATGAAAAGTCACTTTTGGGAAGATCTTGTTTGTCTTGGGAAGAAAATATATTGCGAGTTTGATCCTAGGATAAGTGAGAATATGTGCAAGTTTTTTGCAACCTGGCAAAAATACCTTAACCCATAAGCCTTGCAAGTATTCAGTACAAGATTGCTGGGAAGGACAAGTTTCCAGATCACCATCTTTCCCTTTATGGTGGCTGGGGTGGAGCAGAGGAACCATGAATCAGACTTGTGTCCTAGCTCTTCGTTGGCTTATTCATGCCTTTGCATTTGTAGTTTCAAAAGCTTTTTTTTTTTTTTAATTAAAGCCTAAAGTCATCTCACATGTTTCCACTGAATCATTTCCCATTCCAGGGGAAATACATTTTTAGCTAAATTTTAGTTTTCCATCTTTTTGATGTAGTATACTATTTTGAAAAATATGCCACTTTCAAATCAGCCACAGACTAGGAGTTGCACATTGCTGGACAGGTCCCATAAGTTTTTCAGGACTCAGGTACATCATCTATAAAATGAAGACTGTACCAGATCACTTCATGTCTTTTCTAGTCTGGTGAGGCCACATAAGGGCCAAACTGAAGATCTTCACTACAGCTTTGTAGGTAAAGAGGGATAAGTAGACAAAAATAAAGCATAAGGTGTAGAAGGAGAAGAGGTTATGGAGAAAACTCTCTATGGCTCTGTTTTGAAACTATCCTTACTTAGATTGCAGGTTGTAAAAATCACTTTAGTTGAAAAATGTTTTCCAAACTGTTGGTCAATGAATTTTTAACCCACAATCATAACTATCTGCCTAGATTCCACATGGCCCAACCCCAGTGTGCACATTTTCATTAGAATCAAGTCCCAGAAGAAAACATCAGGAAAGCCTTAAAGCAACAGGTACACTGATCTGTGTACTTGAATATAATTAAGATAGATGCTTTTCTCTCATTATTGTACAGAATATCTGTAAATAACCAAAACTCAGTGAACTTTGTGGCAGATAATGATTGAAAGTAATTTGGTTGATTTTTTTTTAAAGGAAAGGAATTAAGAGTTATTAGAAGAGAGATTTGGGGGTTAATACACTGAAGGGAAGGATTAACTCCAGGTTTGTATTCATTACTCAGAAAAAAAAATCATTGGACCATTTTTGTGAACTGTGGTAATTTCATATACAGAGGGGATCTGAACATGTTAGAACCTAGTGAAACATCACCCTTTTGCATTTAACTGAAATTGATATTCATATTAAATCTGTTTCTTTTGAGAATGACTCAAAATGGATTCTTTTAAAAATTAGAGCCCACAATTTCTTACAATTTTTTTTTGTACTGAAGAAAAATGAGATTGAAGTCCAAATGCTGAAAAGTAATTAATGACTGAAAATATTAAGCAGCTATACTATGGAACATCTTGAAGCCTTTAAATATTATGCTTATGAAGAATCTGTAATTGTATAGCCAAAAGTTTTTACTATTGTAAGTGAAAAAACAAAATGTGAATTTTATACAAAATATTATCTCAATAATATTTTGAACAGACAATTGACAATGTGCTTACCATAATGTCCAGTTAGTTGGATTTTTGAATCATTCATATTTACTTCCTTATGTATTTTTACAGAATCTTAATTTTTCCAGAATGGGTATATGTTACTTTATAATTGGAAAACTAGACACTTATTTTGAAAACCTTGTATATAATTTGTGGAATTCCTGGATATATAGGGAGTCTGTTAGGATTGTTTTGCAAGTAATAGTCGTGTGTTGATGCAGATAATCAGAAAATATCTGGTAGCCATATAACTGAAGCAGGGGTGATCTCTTTTTTGAAAGGATAAAGTTGGAAAATGATTATTACAGTGTATCATATTGTTGGTGCTAGTGTAAAACTTCAGCTTTACCTGAATACTTCCTTACTATTCAAGAGGAGAAAGCAAGGCTAGGTCAAGGGATAGTGATGCTACTTGAGCATCAAGACCAGAACAAACACAGCAAGAGCAACTGCATACAAAGCAAAACAAGCAAACAAAAAACACATTAAAACCAAAATAAATTTGATGTCTGCATCAGAGGAAAGTTCTTTGTCCCTTTTCAATTAGCCCTTTTCTGCTTAAATTGATATATTTTGCCACCTGTTCTTTACAGTCAGCCACTTGAATGCTACTCATTCATTTCAAGGCTCAATCCTTGGTCTTCATTTTTCTATCTGATTTCTTTCTCAGAGAAATCATTCATTCTCACAGCTTAACTTTTTTTACCTTATATTGATAGCTCCCCATTTTATATTCTCAGAGGTTCTCACCCACATTTCCAACTTTCTGCTGAGTATTTCCACTTAGAGTGGAACTGAGCTCATTTTTAATGAATCATCTCATGCTTCTCCGCCGAGAATGATAAGAGTAATCTTGCGTTCCACCTTTCCCTCATGCTTTGTTCTAATTAAATCTTGGACCCTTGCTCATGCTCAGTTGCTCAGTCATTTCTGACTCTTTCTACCCCATGGGCTGTAGCCTGCCAGTCTTCTCTGTCCATGGAATTTCCCAGGCAAGAATACTGGAGTGAGTTGCCATTTCTTCCTTTGGAGGATCTTCCCAACCCAGTGATCAAACCCGAGTCCTCTGCGTTGGTAGGCGGGTTCTTTACCACTGAGCCACTGGGGAAGCCTAAAATCTTGGACTAGAGTCTGGTTTACCCTGCTCTCATCACTTTGGTTCAAGTTCCAGTCATTTCATTTTGACTCCTGAAAACATGGAAAAATATTCTGAATATAGTATGAGGGTCTCATTTTGAGGCTAATTGTGTTTCCACTGGGACTCAGACATGTCAGGGTCAGGCCCACAGGAATCCACTTATATAAAGTAACTTGTATGTGAAAGAACATCTGTGAAGGGATCTGCATGGGATAGAGAAGGTGAAGGAAGAGATTGGAGAGGGATGTTGTGTTTTCTGTGTTTAGTGTGATGTTGGAAAGAGGGCTTGCTGGTTTTATGAAGGGCATGAAGAAGCAAGTCTGTCTCTGCAGTTTGGGGAAGCTTCTCCACTCTTTTGAGAAGATGGCAAAGACACAGTAGAAGTCAGTGTAGGGCCTGTTGGTTGCTAACACTCCTAAATAATCGGACCAAATGAAGACAAAATGAAGCAATACACAAAAGATGTTGTATATGTGTGTGTTGGGGGGGGAGGGTAGATCTTAGAAGAGATATATCACTTATTCTTGTATTAGAATAGTCACTATTATGCAAATATGTAGAATTGTTTTTTAGATAGAGGTGTAAAAGCAATTCAGTAAATAATGGATAAACTTAAAAAATTTTTATTGAAATATAGTTGATTTACAATTCAGGTATACAGCCAAGTGATTCAGTTACACACACACACACACAGATCCTTGTTGGTTATCTATTTTATATACAGTAGCATGGATATGTTAATCCCTCCTTTCCTGATTGGTAACCATAAGTTTCTTTTCTATGTCTATGGGTCTATTTCTCTTTTGTAGATTAAATTCATTTGTATTATTTTTTCTTTTTAGATTTCCCATGTTAGTGATAGCATCTGATATTTATCTTTGACTTATTTCACTTAGTATGATAGTTTCTAGGTTCATCCATGTTGCTTCAAATGGCATTATTTCATTGTTTTTAATGGCTTAGAAACATTCCATTGCACATATATATACTACATATTTATCCATTCATCAGTCAATGAACATTTAGGTTGCTTCCATGTCTTGGATATTTTAAATAGTGCTGCAGCGGACATTGGATGTGCATATATCTTTTTGAATTGTCTTTTCTCTGGATATGTGCTCAGGAGTGGGATTGCATGATCATATATGGTAGCTCTATTTTTAGTTTTTACAGAACCTCCATATTGTTCTCCATGGAAGGATAAAATTTTCAACAAAGGATGCTGGAACAATTAGATATCCATATGTAAAAAAGTGAATCTTGACTTAAACCTCATGTATTATATAAAAAATGATTCAAATTATCCTATAACTATATGTAAAACCTAAAAACATGAAATTTTCATTAGAAAGTTTTCATGAACTGGAGTTAGGAAACAAGTTTTCATACACAATACCAAAAACAATCGTTAAAGACAAAATTATTAAACAGAATTTTATCTGAATTTTAAAAAATGCTTTGTGAAAGTAAATAATAAGAATGAAAAAAAAAACAAACAAACAAGCAACACACTGGAATAAAATATTTGCAAATAACTTATCTCACAGTAGACTTGTATCCAGAATATGCTGTTGACCCTGAACACATTGGTTTGAATTGTGAGGGTCTGCTTATATGTGTATGTTTTTCAATAAATCTGTACAGTGGTACTATATAATCCATGGTTAGTTGAATCCACAGGTGTGGAAACACAGATACAGAGGGCAGTCTGTAATGTTAAACGTGGATTTTTGACTGGTAGGGGATGGGTGCCCCTAGTCCCCCACATTCAAGGGCCAACTATATAAAGAACTCTCAAAATTTAAGAGTAGGAAGACAACCAATTCAATTAAAAGTGGCAAAGTATTTGAACAGACACTGTGCCAAAAAGATAAAAGGATGGCAAATAAATATACGAAAGTTGTTCAATGTTATTATCCATTAGAGAAATATAAAGTAAAAGCACTATAATATAACTTTATGCCTATCAGAATCACTCAACTAAAAAATACTGACTATACCAACAGCTTACAAGAATGGAGAGCAACTATAATTCATATTGGGAAAGCAAACTGGTGTAGTTACTTTTGAAAACAGTTTGGCAGTTTCTTATAAAATTAAATGTGTACTTACCATATGATCTAGAAACCCTATTCTTTATTATTTACCCAAATGAGCAACCACTAAAAGAGCTGTTCAAAGAGATACACTCAAAATGATATAGAAAAATCAAAGCGGAATTCTAAAATATGCTAAAGTAACTCACAGGATAGCATAAGAAAGAAAAAAAAAAAAAAAAAACAGAGGTAACGTGTAAAACAAAATATAAAATAGTGGACTTAAGCCCCAACATATCAATAATAACATTAAATGTAAACGGTCTAAATATCTTCTAAATATACCATGTTGAAACAGATTATTAGAGTGGATTTAATACCATGACCTAACTATACACTGTCTAGAAGAAGTCAACTTTAAATATAGAAAATAAAAGGATGGAAGATAACATTCATGCAGAAATCAATCAAAAGAACATAGGAGTGTAAATGTTAGTACCAGATAAAATAGACTTCAGGGAAAAGAAAATTACCAGGGGTTTCGATTTTGAGAGAAAGACAGAGAAAAAGTACCATTCTCATCATATCATATTTAGGGAACATGCTATCAATATGGCTTACCACTGTTAATGTTAATCTTGATTACCTGGTTGAGGTAGTGTTTTACAGATTTCTGAACTAAGGTGCTCTTTTTATCTCACTGTTTAATTGTACTCTTTGGAAGAAAGCCACTATGTACATGAGAGGAAAGTCATGCTCTAGTTCTTTGAGAGTCGAGTGTGTGTAAAAATTATTTGGAATTCTGCCCAGGGGATTTGTCTATTCTCCTCCATTTATTTATTCAGTAATTTACTTATGTCATATCAATATTAACATGTGGATATTTGTTTTATCTTTTGGTCTATAATCTAATACTACTTTATATGTTTTAGATTGTCCCAGATTTGGCTCCTTCTGTTGGCTCTTCTTTCCCCATGACATATCCAAATCATTGAGTTGTGTGAGCACTTTCTTACTTTCAGTCTCTGCAAGATGCTCCGGGATCGTGGTGCATCTTTACTGCCCTAGTTTTAGAATCAGCCATTTATCTAAGGATAATTCCTCTTCTTAGAGAATTGTGTTAGAAAGCAAAATCTAGACTTCTGTGATCCATTACCATGTAGATCATTTTAGCCTTCTCTTGCTTGTCTGTAACTTCACATCTTAACAGTGAAAAATCTGGCTTCTACCATGTGGTGTCCATTTTTTAACTGTTCAATTCCAGTATAAAGTTATAGCCTGAATCCCTGTGGAAAATGGTTTTAAACATTAGAAGATAGTGCTTATGCCTTTAGTCCTATAGACTTCACTCATTTCCCAAAGTTGCTTTGGTTAGCACCTTTCCCTACCCCTTTCACTGAGGCTGTTTTGTACATTTGTGATACAGTGGGTTATTTTGCATCAGCCTGCAGTGCATTCTGGGATCTCAAACTCAAAGATTTTTCTTTCATTTTCATACAGTAAGGTTCACTGTACTGTAAAGTTCTATGGGCTTGACAAATATGTAGTGTCATGCATCCCCAATGATGGTATCATCCAGAATAGTTTCACTGGCAACAGAGATTTCCCTATGCTCCTATTCCACCTTCCTTCCTTCTTAAACACCTGCAACCACTGACCTGTTTGTGATCTCTACAGTTTTGTCTTTTCAGCAATGCCATATAAATGGGACCATACAGTATATAGCTATTTCAGACTGGGTTCTTTCATTTAGCAATGAACATTTAAGATATGCCTATGTCTTCCAAAGGTTTGACTGCTCATTAATTTTTTTAAATTTCTTAAAAATATTTCATTGAATAGATGTACACCTGTTCATTCATTCATTTATTGAAGGACATCTTGGTTGCCTTTGGTTTTGGCAATTATGAAGAAACTGGCTATAAACTTTGTGTGCAGGTTTTTGTCTGGACATCTTGGCAAATAACTAGCAATATGGTTGCTGGATGATATAGTGATGATATATTTACTTTTGTATAAAACTGTCAAACTCTCTTCCAAAGGGGCTATGCCATTTTACATTCCAGCCCTCAAAGAATGAAAATTTCTGTTGCACTGCGTCCTCACCAGGAATTGCTGTTATCACTCTTTTGGATTTTAGTTATTCTAATAGGTTTGTAGTGATATCTCATTGCTGCTTTAATTTGCATTTCCCTAATGAAAAATTATGCTGAACATCTTTTCATATGCTTATTTACCATCTGTAGATCTTCTTTTATGAGCTGTCAGCTCTTTTGCCCATTTTTAAATTGGATCACTTGTTTTCTTAATGCTGAGTTTTAAGAGTTCTTTGTATATTTTGGATACAAGTCTTTTATTGGATAAATGTTTTGGAAATATTTCTCCCAGTCTTTGACTTGTTTTTTCATCTCTTAACAGTGTCTTCTACAAGACATTTTCAATTTTAATAAAGTCCAACTTACCATGTTTTTTTCATGGATCATAATTTTAGGGGTATGTCTAAAAAAGTCATCACCAAACCCAAGGTTAGAGAGATTTTCTCCTATATTTTCTTGTAATAGTTTTTTCACTCTGCATTTGAAGTCTCTGATCCACACTGAGTTAAATTTTGTGTAATGTGTAACATTTATGACTGGGGAATTTTGTTGCTGTTTTTAATATATGGGTATTTAACCATTCCAGTGCCATTTGTTGAAAAGATTATCCTTTTGCCACTAAATTGCATTTGCAAAAAAAAAAAAAAAAAATCAGTGAGTCATTTCTGAAATTTCTGTTCTGTTCCATTGATCCCTGTTTTCTTTTACCAGTACCACTTTGTCTTGAATATTGTAACTTTATAGTAAAGTCTTGAAATTAAGTTTTTAGTTCTCTACGTTTGTTCTTCAGTATTGTGTTGTCTATATTTCTTTTTACCTTTCCATTCAAACTTTAAAATCAGTTTGCTATTTATAAAATGGTTTACTGATATTTTGATTGGGATTGTGTGAAACTATAGATCAAGTTGGAAAGAACTGACATCTTAATAAGTCTTTGTAAATCCAGGAACATAGTCTGTGTCTGTTTAGATCATTTTGATTTCTCTTAGCAGTGTTAAATAGTCTTCACGTAAATATTCTATGCATTTTTATTAGATTTATCGTATTTTATTCTTTTTGACATTTTTGTGGATTTTTTTATTTCCAATTTTGATTTTTCATTGGTGGTATATAAGAAACAACTAACTTTTGTATATTGACTTTTTATTCTGTGATATTGCCATACTCATTAGTTTTGGAAGAATTTGTAGATTCTTTGGGGTTTTCTAACTAAACGATCATGTCAGTTCTAAATAAAAACAGTATTATTTCTTTCTGCCCATCTATATACATTTTATTTCTTTTTCATGTCTTAATGCACAAGTAGGACTTCTAGTAGGATATTGAATATGAATGACAGAAAGGGACATTCTTGCTTTGTTCTTGACCTAGGAGGGCAGCATCCAGTATCTCATCATTAAATGTGAAGTTAAGCTGTAAGTTATTAAAAATGCTTTTATCAAATTGGGAAAGTTCCTCTCTCAATTCCTATTTTGCTGAGTTTTCCTTCCTAAAAATCAGGAATGGATATTGAATTTTGTAAAATGCTTTTTCTGTACCAATTGATATTATCATATAATTTGTTTCTTAGCTTCCTAATTTGGTGGATTACATTGATTGATTTTCAGATCTTGAACTGGCCTTGAATACCTATATTAAATCAAAGTTGGGCATGATGTATACTTTATCTCATACATTGTTGGATTCAACTTGCTTGTGTTTGCTGAACTTTTTTTTATTAATATTAATGACCAGTATTAGCAATGCTACTTATGTTTTTTGTTTGTTTTTGATATCTATCTGGTTTTGGTATTAGGGTAATACTAGCCTCGTATAATTACTTAAGAAATGTTCTCTCTGCCTTTACTTTCTAGAAGATATTGTGGTGAATTGATATTATTGCTTCTTTAATTACTTAATTATTTAGTAGAATTTATCTGTGAAATCATCTGGGCCTGGCAGTTTAATTTTTGGAAGATTATTAATTATTAATTAATTTCTTTAACATACATGAGGCTATTTCTTTCTCCTTGCGTGTGTTGTAGTCCTTTGTGTTTTTCAAGGAATTGACCTATTTCATCCAAGTTATCAAATTTCTGAAGATAGCTTTTCATGTTCCTTTATAATCCTTTTAATGTCAGTGGGTCAGAAGTTATGATCCCCTTTTCATTGATAGTGTTAATATGTGTCTTTTCTGTTTTCTTGGTAGACTTGTCTATAGGTTTATCAATTTTACTGACCTTTCAAATAACTAGCCTTTGACTTTGTTGATTTTCTCCATTACTGTTCTGTTTTCAGTTTTATCGATTTCTGCTCTCACATTCATAATTTCTTATGCTTGTATTGGGCTTAATTTACTTTTCTTTCTAGAGCTTACTAAGGCAAGGCTTAGGTTATTGATGCTCAATTTTTCTTATTTTCTAAAATATGCATTTAATGCTATAATTTCCCTCTAAGTACCACTTTCTCTGCAACCCACAAACCTTGATAACTTTTAATTATTTTCAAAATATATTTTTAAAGTTACAATTTACTAATGAGATATTTAGAATCTTTAAATTTTGTGTTATTTTAGAATTTTCTATCTTCTGTTATTGATTTCTGGTTTAATTCCACTGTGGTCTGAGAATATACTAAGTGTGATTTCTGTCTTTTCAAACTTGTTACATTGTGTTTTATGGCCCAGAATGTGGTCTGTCTTGATGAATGTTACATGCAAACTTGAAAAGATTTTGTATTTCAGTGTTCTCAGATTGAGGATTCTATAAGTGTTGATTCTATAAATGTCAACTATTAAGATAAAATTGATAGTTCTGTTCAGTTCCTCTGTATCCTTTGTTGTTGTTCAGTAGCCAAGTCCTGTCTGACTCTTTGTGACCCCATGGACTGCAGCACACCAAGCTTCCCTGGTCCTTTACTATCTCCTGGAGTTTGCTCAAACTCATGTCCATTGAGCCGGTGATGCCATCCAACTGTCTCATCCTCTGTGGCCCCTGTCTGCTGCCCACAATCTTTCCCAGCATCAGGGCCTTTTCCAATGAGTCAGCTCTTTGCATCAGGTGGTCAAAGTATTGGAGCTTCAGCATCAGTACTTCCAATGAATATTCAGTGTTGATTTCCTTTAGGATTGATCTCCTTGCTGTCCAAGGGACTCTCAAGAGTCTTCTCCAGCACCACAGTTCAAAAGCATCAATTCTTCGATGCTCAGCCTTCTTCATGGTCCAACTCTCACATCTGTCCATGACTAGTGGAAAAACCTTAACTTTGATTCTATGGACCTTTATTGGCAACGTGATGTCTCTGCTTTTTAATACACTGTCTAGGTTTGTCATAGCTTTCCTTTCAAGCAGTAAATGTCTTTTAATTTCATGGCTCCAGTCACCATCCACAGCGATTTTGGAGACCAAAAAAAAAAAAAAGTCTGTTACTGTTTCCACTTTATTCCCATCTATTTGCCATGAAGTTATGGGACCAGATACCATGATCTTAGTTTTTTGAATGTTGAGTTTTATGCCAGCTTTTCACTCTCTTTCACTCTCATCAAGAGACTCTTTACTTCCTCTTCACTTTCTGCCATTAAAATGGTATCATCTACATACCTGAGGTTGTTACCGTTTCTCCTGGCATTCTTGATTCAAGCTTGTGCTCCATTCAGTCTGACATTTTGCATAATATACTCTGCATATAAGTTAAATAATCAGGGTGACAGTATACAGCCTTGAAGTACTCCTTTCCCAAATTAGACCATGCATCCTTTACACTATTTGTTCCATGTATCCTTTAAACTATTATTTTGCCTGTGTAGTCTGATGACTATTGACAGAAAGGTGAAGTGTTCAACTATAATAACAAATTTGTCTCTATCTCTTTTCTTTTTTTTTCTATCTCTTTTCTGTTATGAATTTTTCCTCACATATTTTGATGCCCTTAGGTGCATACATATTTAAGATTACTATATCTTCTCATAGAATATATCCCTTTATTATTATGTAATATCCTTTATTCTAGACAATCTTTCTAGTTCTGAATTCTACTTCATCTATTCTGTTTGAAATTAATAGTTACTAAACCTTTCTTTTGATTAGTATTAGCCTGTCATGTCTTTTTTCATCTCTTAAAGCTATATGAATGGTTTCCTTGTAAATAACCCATAAATTTGTCCTATTTTTAAAAATCTACTCTGATCTATCTTTTATTTCATGTATTTCAAACATTAAAGCAGTGCTCCCTAGCTTTTTGGCACTAGGTTTTGTGGAAGAAAATTTTTCCACAGACCGGGGGGTGGGGATGGTTTTGGGATGATTCAAGTGCATTATATTTATTGTGCACTTTGTTTCTATTAGTATTACGTTGTGTCATATAATGAAATAATTATACAACTCACCATAATGCAGAATCAGTGGGAAGCCTGAGCTTATTTTCTTGCAACCAGATGGTTCCATCCTGGGGGTGACAGGAGAGACACTTACACCTAAAGTGTGTTGCTTATGTCCAGTCTACTCCATAATCTTGCTATGGTTGCTGCCCTGCAGAAAACCCTGCTTCACAAAGATAGGATGTTGGAAATGGAGGCAGGAGTTTTCAGTGCTTTTGTGACAATCTCATGATATGCTGCCTTGACTTTAAGCCAGAACGTATGGAGCTTTGAAGTTGTCTCAAACATACTCTTAAGGCCACTGTCATCTGTGATTTCAAGCAGATGACCCTCTACTAACATGGACAAAGTCGAGTCACCTGGCTTATTAACAAATGGGTCATGGATCCATCCTTTCCCAGTTCTGAAGTGTTTTGTGGTTGGGAAGTAATATTCAAACTCTTTGAAAGCTGAGATAGGTGATAATGCACCAACTGGGAAAAAGAATGCCCTAATTTAGTCCCTTTTGAAATCTCTGCTAGTGTTTGAAACATGTCAGAAATCCCAGTGTTCACTCATCACACCCATGATTCCAGTTTGGCTTTGAGTGCAGACACATAATCTGCTGACTTGAACACAGTTGTTGGTTTCCCCTGAAGTGACAGATTGAGTTTGATGAGCAGGCTTGATATGCCATACAAGTAAGCAAGTTTTGCAACCCATACTATGAAATGTGCTGCCAGTGGTGACTGCTTGTCTAAAAGAAATCTCTGGAGTGACTCTCATACTCAGAAACTCTGGCCTGTGATCTACCTTTAGAAAGCCACCTCACTTCTGTGTATAAGAGAGGGCATGTGTGCTTTGCAGCCATCTCATCATAGAGCTGTGTGAACAGATGTGAGTTAAAGGCACGTACTTTAATATGGTTGATCATTTTAATCACATCCTGCCAAACATTGTTAAGTTCATGTGTCATTTTTTGGCTAGCCAGCATTTCTCTGTGGATGACACAGTGCATAGACTCACATTCAGAAGTGATCTGTTTGACCCAGGTAGTGAAACCAGAAAGTCATCCAGTCATGGCAGCTGCTCCGTCCATGCATATACCAACACAAAATGACCAATTTAAATTTTCCTAATATGTAATCATTCAACGACTTGAATAGTTCTATAGTTGCAATGTTGGTTAGCAACAAAAGTGCACATAACATAACCTCATGCACACCCTTCTCAAAAGTGTCTTGCACAAAAACAATCATTGTTGCCTTGTTGTCTACTTGGATTGTGTACCATGATGACTCATTAATCCTCTCTGACAATTGTGTCTCAATCTCCTCTGCTATTTCATCAATTTGTCTAGTTATGGTGCTAGCTGAAAAAGGAACATGTGCCACCGTTTGAACTGCGGCCTCTCCTAAAAGTTCTCAATAAATGTCCTTAATGGCAGGCAGGATCAACTCTTCACCGATAGTAAAGGGCCCTTGCTTTAGCAATGCAGTTAGCCACTCAGTGCAGGCACATTTGATGAAATTGTGGCCTTCAATAATTGCTTAGTCTAGAGTCTTCTTCCAGAGAAGGCAATGGCAACCCACTCCAGTACTCTTGTCTGGAAAATCCCATGGATGGAGGAGCCTGGTAGGCTGCAGTCCATGGGGTCGCAAAGAGTTGGACATGACTGAGCGACTTCACTTTCTCTTTTCACTTTCATCCATTGGAGGAGGAAATGGCAACCCACTCCAGTGTTGTTGCCTGGAGAATCCCAGGGATGGCGGAGCCTGGTGGGCTGCCGTCTATGGGGTCGCACAGAGTCAGACACGACTGAAGCGACTTAGCAGCAGCAGCAGATTCTTCTTCTGTCTCATCATTGGGTCTTTCCCCTTTTTTGAAGAAGCTTTCCAGTGATGTTTGTTTTCTGATTCATTTTGGCTATGGTTAGCTCATAGACTTACCAAAACTGTGGCTGAGACCAAGTGCACAGTGTGGGAAAGAGGCATGGACAGTAGGGATGAATAAAATCATGGGAGGGCCATGTGCAGACTAAGGTAAGTATCAGATTCTGACTTAAAGGTTGTCGCTAGTTCAGTTCAGTTCAGTTGCTCAGTCATGTCCAACTCTTTGCGACTCCATCGACTGCAGCACACCAGGCTTCCTTGTCCATCACCAACTCCAAGAGCTCACTCAAACTCATGTCCATCCAGTCAGTGATACCATCCAACCATCTCATCCTCTGTCATCCCCTTCTCCTCCTGCCTTCAATCTTTCCCAGCATCAGGGTCTTTTCAAATCAATCAGTTCTTCGCATCAGGTGGCCAAAGTTTCAGCTTTAGCATTAGTCCTTCCAGTGAATACCCAGGACTGATCTCCTTTAGGATGGACTGGTTGGATCTGCTTGCAGTCCAAGGAACTCTCAAGAGTCTTCTCCAACACCACAGTTCAAAAGCATCAATTCTTCAGTACTCAGCTTTCTTTATAGTCCAACTCTCACATCCATACATGACTACTGGAAAAACCATAGCCTTAACTAGATGGACCTTTGTTAGCAAAGTAATGTCTCTGCTTTTTAATATGCTATCTAGGTTGGTCATAACTTTTCTTCCAAGGAGCAAGCATCTTTCAATTTCATGGCTGTGGTCACCATCTGCAGTGATTTTGGAGCCCAAGAAAATAAAATCTTTCACTGTTTTCATGTTTTCCCATCTATTTGCCATGAAGTGATGGGACTGGATGCCATGATCTTAGTTTCCTGAATGTTTAGTTTTAAGTGAACTTTTTCACTCTCCTCTTTCACCATCATCAAGAGGCT
This sequence comes from Dama dama, assembly GCF_033118175.1. Taxonomy (NCBI): domain Eukaryota; kingdom Metazoa; phylum Chordata; class Mammalia; order Artiodactyla; family Cervidae; genus Dama; species Dama dama. The sequence goes on from NC_083700.1 coordinate 11,893,483, forward strand.
CTTTAGTCCTTCTTCACTTTCTTCCATAAGGGTGGTGTCATCTGCATGTCTGAGGTGATTGATATTTCTCCTGGCAATCTTGATTCCAGCTTGTGCTTCACCCAGCCTGGCATTTTGCCTGATGTACTCTGCGTTTAAGTTAAATAAGCAGAGTGACAACATACAGCCTTGATGTACTCCTTTCCCTATTTGAAACCAGTCTGTTGTTCCATGTCCAGTTCTAACTATTGCTTCTTGACCTGCACACAGATTTCTCAGGAGGTCAGGTGGTCTGGTAAGAATTTTCCACAGTTTATTGTGATCTACACAGTCAAAGGCTTTGGTGTAGTCAGTAAAGCAGAAATAGATGTTTTTCTGGAACTCTCTTGCTTTTTTGATGATCCAACTGATGTTGGCAATTTGATCTCTGGTTTCTCTGCCTTTTCTAAATCCAGCTTGAACATCTGGAAGTTCATGGTTCACAAACTGTTGAAGCCTGGCTTAGAGAATTTTTAGCATTACTTTGCTAGTGTGTGAGATGAGTGCAATCATGTGGAAGTTAGCATTCTTTGGAATTGCCTTTCTTTGGGATTGGAATGAAAACTGACCTTTTCCAGTCCTGTGGCCACTGTTGAGTTTTCCAGATTTGCTGACATATTGAGTGCAGCACTTTCACAGCATCATCTTTTAGGATTTGAAATAGTTCAACTGGAATTCCATCACTTCCACTAGCTTTCTTCAGTTGCCACTCACTGATAGGGTTTTGGTAAGCAGGTTGCAAACAATTGATTTATTATGGTCTCTGTGCAGCCAAACTTCTCTGCTAATGGTAATCTGCATTTGTTACTACTCCCCAGTGCTAACATTACTACCTCAGCTCCATCTTGGACCATCAGACATTAGATTCTCATAAGGAGTGCACAACCTGGATCTCTCATGGAGAGTCCACAGTGGGTTTGAATTCCTATGAGAATATATTGCTCCTGATCTGACAGGCGGAGCTCAAGCAGTAACACAAGCAGCAGGGAGTGGCTGTAAATACAGATGAAGCTTTGCTCGCTAGCTTGCCTACCTCTCACCTCCTGTTGTCCAGCCCAGGTCCTAACTGGCCATGGACCAACACCAGTCCATGGCCCAGAGGCTGGGGACCCCTGCCTTAAGAGTATTTCCAGCTCCTCCCTTCTGTTAGTTGTGATGGTCCTGTCATTCCTTCCACTAATTGTTACTGTTTTTTCTTTAAATAAGTAGCTATCCTTTAGATCAACTAAGAATAAGAAAATAAAATATTATATTTCATGTACTTTTATGTTGATCCTTTATTCTGACCTATATCATTTTCCTTCTTCATGAAGAACTTCTTCTAACATTTCTTAATAGGCAGATCTGATGGCAATGCATTCTCAGTTTTTGTTTGTCTCAAAAAGCATTTATTTCTCTTTCAGTTTTGAAGAACAATTTTGCTCTATTTTGATGTTTAAGTGGATGAAATTTTTTTTTGAACTTTGAATATTTCACACTACTTTCTTCTTGCTTGTATGATTTCTGACAAGAAATCTGTATTAATGCTTATCCTTGTTTTTCTGTAGGTAAGGTGTTTGCTTTTTCTTCTGACTTCTTTCAAGATTGTTTTCTTTGTCCCTGGTTTTCTACAGTTGGAATATAATATCCTTAAGTGTTTTTTGTTTGTTTGTTTTTATTTGGTGGAAGGGATGGCATTTATCCTGCTTGGTGTCCTTTGAGATTCCTGGATTTGTGATTTGACACCTATTGGGAGGAGGGTATGGCAACCCACTTCAGTATTCCTGCCTGGAGAATCCCCATGGACAAAGGAGCCTGGTGGGCTACAGTCCATGAGGTCACAAAGCGTCAGACACGACTACGTGACTAAGCACAGCACACATCAATTTTGGAAAGTTCTCAGGCAACATTACTTCACGAATATCGTCTGTTATAGTCTTTCTTCCTCCTCCTTATTTCAGTTACACATATGTTTTCTGTTTACATCTCAGTTTGGGAAGTTTCTATTGACAAATTTCCAAGCTCAGTAACTCCTTTCTGGTATTGTGCAGTCTAATCATAACCACATGGAAGATATTCTTCATTTCTATTACTTTGATTTACATAATTTATTTTTATTCTTTCTTAGACTTTCTATTCACATTATCTGTTTTTGCATACAGTCTACTTTTTTCTTTTAGAAAGTGAAAGGGAAAGTGTTGGTCACTGTCATGTCCAACTCTCTGTGATCCCATAAACTGTAGCCCGTCAGGCTCCTCTGTTCATGGAATTCTCCAGGCAAGAATACTGGAGTAGGTTGTCACTCCCTTACCCAGGGAATCTTCCCAACTCAGGTCTGCCCAGCTGCAGGTGGATTCTTTAGCATCTGAGCCACAGGAAAGTCCATTTTTACTTTAGAGTGTTTAATGTATATTTAAAATTCCCATATTAATTAAATTTTCTGATAATTTCAACATCTCTGATATATTTGAATCGTGTTCTGATGCTTGGTTCATCTTTTCAGAATGTTTTTCTTTTCTTTCAGCTTGACTTGGTAATTTTTCGTTAAAAGCTAGTCATGTTGTACTAATAGGAAATGATATAAATAGGACTTTAATGTTTTAAAGTGAGGATTTATATTAATCAGACCAGAGGCTCCAAATTCCTCTAGTGTCCTTGTTTTTTTTTTTTTTTTTTTGTCTCTCTTTATAGAATTTGTGTCTTGTAGCCCTCAGTTGTAATTAACTGTTATTACACTGGCCCCCTGTTTGTGTGGTGGTAAGGTGTGGGAAGAAGGTTATTCTAGTATCTTCCTATCAAATTTCAGTCTTTAAATGGGCCAGTGTCTCAGGGTCATGACCTTCATTTGTGTTTCCCCAGTAGTGTAGATATTTTCTCCAGGTCTTTACTTCCTTACGGAATTCCCTATTTCCTTGAAGTCCTGACCTCTGTTAACTATGTTCCTCACCCAAAAAACTTCATTGATAATAGAAGGCTGGAGATGATTTCCTTCCTCAACCTATGATAAGGCTGTATATAGCACAGTTGTTTTCCTTGACATGTACGTCTTTGTTATGGAGAAGGATCTGAATATATTTCACAGTAATAGCTCTTCCCTTCCTTTTCCATACAAATAAAAAATATCTGAGACAGATGAAAATGGAAGCATAACGTTCCAAAATCCATGGGACACAGCAAACTCAGCAAACTTCTAATAGGGAAGTTTAAAATGATACAGGCCAACATTAAGAGATTAGAACGATGTCAAATATATAATAATCTAATATTACACATAAAGGAACAAGACAAAAAAGAAGTAAAGTCCAAAGTTAATAAAAGGAAGGAAATAATAAAGAGCAGAGTAGAAATAAATATGATAAGGACTAAAAAGACAATTGAAAAAAGTCAATGAAAGTTAAGAGTTGCTTTGTTGAAAAGATAAATAAAATCAACAAACCTTTAGCCAGACTCGTCAAGAAGAAAAGAGAGTCCAAATAAATAAAATGAAAGAGGATAAATTATAGTTGACATGACAGAAACACAAAGCATCATGAGAATATTATGAACACTAAGATGTAAACAAATTAGACAACCTAGAAAAAATAGATAAACACCTAGAAGTATGTAATTTATCAAGACTGAATCACGAAGAAATAGAAAATCTTAACAGATTAATGAAATTAGTAATGAAGAGTAAAGAAATTAAATCATTAATTAAAAATTCCCCCAAAACAAAAGTCCCTATTCTGATGATCTCACAAGTGAATCCTACCAAACATTTTAAGAAGAGTTAATACCTATCTTTTTCAAATTATTCTAGAATATTGAAGAGGAAGTAATACTCTCAAACTCATTTTATTAAACCAGCATTAGCCTACTTCCCAAACTAGACAGAGGCATCACAAAAAGGAAGATTACAGGCTGATATTCCAAACAAACTTAGATGCAAAAATTCTCAACACACATTAAAAGCATCATACACCATGTTCAAATGGGATTCATTCCAGGAATTTAAGTATGGCTTAGCATCCATAAATTAACCAATGTGATATACCACATTAACAAAACAAAGGGATTGAAGAAAAAGCATTTAAAAAAGTTGAACATTCATTTATGATAAAAACTCCAAATAAAGTAGGTATAGAGAGAAGATACTTTAACATAATACCTTAACATAAAAAAGCCATATATGACAAATCCACAGCCAGCATCACACTCTATGGTGAAAAGCTGAAAGCAATTCCTTAACTATCAGAAAAAAAAAACAAGGATGCCGTCTCTCACCACTTTTATTTGATACAGTATTGGAAGTCCTAGCCACAACAATCAGAAAAGAAAAAGAAATAAAAGGAAACTGAATTGGAAAAAAAAAGTAAAACTGTCACTGTAGATGACATGATCCTATATATAGAAAGCCCTAAAGACTGCACCAAAACACTATTTGAACTAATTAATGAATCCAGTGAATTAGCAGTATAAGAATGACAGAAATCCATTCTATCCACTAATATAGAACTATCAGGAAACAAAATTAAGAAAACCAATTTACAATTGCATCAAAAAGAATAAAATAGGAATAAATTTAACCAAGGAGGTCAAATACCTGTATTCTGAAAACTATAGGACACTGATGAAAGAAATTGAAGATGATACAAATAAGTGGAAAGGTATAGCTCATGGAGTAGAAGAATAATTTTGTCCAAATTGGTATATTACCCAAAGCAGTCTCTAGATTCAATGGAATCCTTATCAAAATACCAATAGAATTTTTCACAGAAGTATAACAAATAATTCTAAAATTTGTATGGAAACACAAAAGATTGCAAATAGTCAAAAGAAATCTTGAAAAAGAGCAAAGCTGAAGATATCATGCTTTCCAATTTCAAACTACACTATAAAGCTATAGTAACCAAAATAGGCCAATGGAACAGAATTTAAAGCCCAGAAACAAACCAAAGCTTTATAAGGTCTCTCAGTCACTCATTTGTGTCTGACTCTTTGGAACCCCACAGACTGTAGCCTGCCAGGCTCATCTGCTTATGGAATTCTCCAGGCTAGAATACTAGAGTGAGTTGCCATTTCCTACTCCAGGGGATTTTCCTGACCCAGGGATCAAACCCATATCTCCTGCATTGACAGGCAGATTCTTTATCACTATGCCATCTAGGAAGCCCATATGGTCAATTGATCTATGACAAATGAGGCAAAAATATAAAGTGAGAAAAAATTCTCTTCAATAATTGATGTTGGGAAAACTTGGCAGCTACATGCTGCCAAAATTAAATTGGATCACTTTCTTATAGCATATACAAATGTAAACTCAAAATGGATAACAGATTTAAACATTAGATAAAAATTATAAAACTCCTAGAAGAAAACATAGGCAGTAAACCCTTTTACATTGGTCTAAGCAATGCATTTTTTCGATCTGTCTCCTTAGGCAAGGATAACAAAGTTATAAATAAATAAATGAATATCAAACTGAAAAGCGTTTGCACAGTGATGGAAGCCATCAACAAAACATAAAGGCAACTGACTGAACAGGAAAAGATATTTGCAAATGATATATCTGTTAAGGGGTTAATATCTAAAATGTACAAAGAACTCATTCAACTCAACGCAAAAAAAAAAAAAAAAAAACAAAAAAACAAAAACAGTCTGATTAAAAAATGAGTAGAGGGCCTGAATAGACATTTTCCCAAAGAGGATACATAGGATAGCCAACAGACCACATGAATAATAACACTCAATAACACTAGCTATCAGGAAATGCAAGTCAAAACCACAGTGAGAAATCACCTTGAACCTGTCAGAATGGCTATTAAAAAAAAGATAGCAAATAGGAAATGTTGGTGAAGCTGAGAGATAGTAGCCCTTGTATACTTGGTGGATATGTAAATTGATGCATATACTATGGAAAATGGTATGGAGGTTCCTCAAAAAAATTAAAAACACATTTATTACATAATACAACAATTCCACTCCTGGCTATCTATACAAAGAAAATAAGAAGACTAATTTGAGGAGATATATGCACCCCTATTTTTATTGCAGCATAATTCTACAATAACCAAGATATGAAAGCAACCTAAGTACCCACTGATAGATGAGTACATGAGGCGATGTAATGTGCGCACACATACACACACACACTGAAGTATTAGTCATTCATAAAAATGAATGAAATCTTGCCATTTGCAACAATGTAAATGGACATAGAAGTTATTATATTAAGTGAAATAAGTCAAGCCAAGAGAGAAGGATATGGGCTTCCCTGGTGGCTCATGGGTAAAGAATTCATGCGCTAATGCAAGAGACAGGGGTTCAGTCCTTGATCTGGGAAGATCCCCCACGCTGTGGGGCAATTAAACCGGTGTGCCACAACTACTGAGCCCACATGCCACAACTACTGAGCCCATGCGCCCCAGAGCCCACGCTCTGCAACAAGAGAAGCCACTGCAGTGAGAAGCCCGCACACTGCAATGAAGAGTAGCCCCAGCTGGCTACAACTAGAGGAAAGCCCACGCATCAACAAAGATTCAGAACAGCCAAAGATAAATACGTAAAGATTTTTTTAAAAAGACAAATCCTTTATGATTTCATTTATATATGTAGTCTAAAAAAACAAACAACAGAAACAAACTTATAGGAAAAAGGAAAAAAATCTTTGGTGGTTGCCAAAGGGGCTGGGGGTGTGGGAATGGACCAGATAGGTGAAGTGGATTAAGAGGCATAAACTCCCAGTTATACAATGAATAAGTCATGGGGATGTTGTGTACAGCACAGGTAATACAAGAATATTATAATAACTTTAAATAGTAACAGATCGTTACTAAGCTTATTGAAAAGATTATTTCATAATGTATAAAAATGTTGAACCACTATAATGTACACCTGAAATCAATATTGCGTGTCAACTATACTTCAATTAAAAAATGAGAAATGAGTCAGAAATCTACTTAAATATTCTCTATATTCCCTCCATCTCATCTCATATTTTACTTTCATCCTGAAGGCCTTGCATGGGGGCACTTCCATGAGCTGAGATGCTGGTTAAAGATTCACTCACAGGACCTTGTGGAATTGAGAGAAAATTTGTGACTCAACCAGGAATACAGAATTAATAAGTGAGAGACCCAGGGCTTGAATTCAGTCTACTTACTTCCACTCTTCCTGTACCTCATAGTGCATCTGGCAGTATGTGACTGGTACAAGTGGGTTCCAAACAAAAGTCCACCATGTTGTCCCAGCATTTACAAAAAGGGAACTCTCCTCTTATGGGAAGTAGATTTGTCTAAGCAAATCTAAGGATTTGCTCAGTAGGGTTGGGAAAGTAAAGACATAAAGAATATTTATTTTTATTGGAGTTAGAACTGAGTTTCTTAACAGACTTACAGCTTGAGCTGTTGGAGGTTCTCTAACAAATGAGAGCACTATGGTCCACGGTAGTGACTTAAAAATCTCTCCTTAAATACATAGCCTCACTCTCTACCAGTGATAGGGAGTGATATGTGATTAAGGAGAAGTAAACTGACTGGCCAAGAACCTGAATTTGTCTTCCCTTATTTCAAATACAAAAATATTTACTAGAACTAAAAGTTTCTTACTTCTGTGCTCTCATTACATGTTTAAAGTTTTCATTTAGTATCCATCATTCCGCCGAGTATATGTTATGTATTATATTTTATATAATGCTTTTGCATATGTTACACTATGTATTTTATTTATTACATATATTGCGTTTAGCATAATTTACCACTGTACTCCCAGCACTTAGCACTGGACCTAACCCCTTTAAGTAATGGCCAGATTTGCTTGTGAAGCTCTAAATGCTTTTCTTGGATTTGATTTAATATGGGAGAAAGTAGATACTTAGATTCCCTGAAATCATAACTGATTCTATATGAGTAAGACTGTTCAGCTTGAACTGCTGCGAGAAATGCTCTTCCTTTGAGGATCTGCATTGGCTAGAATGAGGATCCCAGGTGGCTATTTCACAGAGGATTCTTCTCTTTTGAAAAAGGTTCAGGGATGAGGTTTTGCTTTATTGGGGAAGTCTAAGGCCCTGGGGGTTTGAACTTTGCTTAGCTTGATTCCTCATGTCCATCACTATCCATGCTGTGAGTTGCCCCTGAACAGTGATATACTCTGTGTGTTAGTTGCTCAGTCGTGTCCCCATTGTGACCCCATGGACTATAACCCGCCAGGCTCCTCTGTCTATAGCATTACCCAGGCAAGAATACTGGAGTGGGCTGTCATTTCCTTCTCCAGGGGATCTTCCCGGCCCAGGGATCAATCCTGTGTCTCCTGAATTACAGGCATTTTCTTTACCATATACTCTAGGTAAACAGAAAATGCCAGCCAGGTGGTGCAAATTCAATTCTGCCTTCACCCTTTTTCTGTCTTAGCCTTATTATCTGTACAGTTGGGAGCCTTATCCTTGCCTTCCTCCAAGGACTATTCTGAAGACATAGTGAGATAATTTCCAGGAAAGCATTTTGTGTTAAGGACCACATTATGGAAGAGTTACTTGCCATAAAATGATCCTGGGTATGAGTAGTAACCAAAATAATCCTAAGGAACAGGAAGGGTTCTTCTTGGGTTGTTTAATCCAGCCAAACATTCAGTGAGAGGCTGGAACTGTTTAGCAGGTCAGAAAAAGTTCTTTGGCTAGGTCCTGAATGGGCTGTGGCAAAGGCTGTTGAAAACATCTGATTCTATAGTGTGTGACTGTGAAGCTATTCCTTTCAAACAAGGTTTCTGGAAAACCTGGGTGATAAATATTCTAGAAGTCCACAGTGATAAGGTATTCTGAATGATGCCCGTCAGTAGCTGCATAGCCCTTAGCCCTAGGAGATGGTCCCATACATAGATCAAGACAGCTTTATTGCCCAGGGAACAAACATTTATTTCACTGAAGCCCAGCATGCAGGACTTTTTCTTGGTGTGATGAGATTAGCTTTATATAGATCACAAAAAAATATCCCAAAGCTTATGTCTTTGTCATTAAATATTAAACATGCTTTGCCCATTTCTCTATCACATTGCATTATGGTGAGATCTGTGTGAGCCCATCTCCCCTGTAAGACTGGAAGCTCCTTTTTACAAGGAATAGTGCAGTTTCTTTTGATATTTTCCATGTCTAGCCCAGCATCTGTCATATAGTAAAGACTCCATGAATGTTTATTGAATGACTGTCAAACCTTTTGCCTGCAATACTTCGTTTTTAATTATTCAGTTTTTTTTCCCAGTTAACAACTTCTCTTAATTTCTTTTAGTCATTTTATATTCTTAGAGAACTTTAGGTATAGTTTGATTGTTGTCATTGCCTCTATTGATCCTGAGAGTGGGTCTGGTATTTCTGTTATGGTCTGGAGAGCAGACATATGTGCTGTTTGGGTCTCTGTACCTTCTTTTGAAGGCTCTTCTGAGTATTGAATCTACCCTTTAATTCTAGTGGAAGCTGTGTTCAGGGGCCATCATGCCCCGATGTCTGAAGTCTAGCCTAGACACTGACTTGACAGCTAATCCCTTGTTCTCCTCACTGTGTATTCATTTGAATCACAAGCCCCAAATCTACATGAAGTTCCTTGGTCAGCCTCTGCTCCCCTGCTCTCTATGACTGTCTGATTCAACTTCATCACAAGGGCATAAATATTTCTATGTGGGACCTCCAAATATTATAGCCTTATTTCTTTTTACCCCATTATTTTCTTGGCTTAGAGTGTATAGATTCATACAACTTCTTAGATGTTTTGGTGGAGCTAAGTAAGGAGGACAAGGATGCCAGAAACTCACAGAGATACCTCATGAACTGAATCCTAGTTTTCCCGAGTCTTAGGTGATTCTCACTGTTTAAAAGTTAAAGCTAGAATGCCTTCAGCAAGTCCTTCACAATCTGACTCCATCTTACCCTTCTGGTCTTATCTCTCTCCATTTCCCTTCATATCTCTTCCATTTCCCTGGTGTCAGTACACAGTCACTTTTCATTTCCTGAACATTCCTCTTACTTTCATACATGTGAATATATTGTTGCTTCTCTTTGAAACTCTTTTCCTATAAAAACTTGCCCATCGGATGATCTCTTCTTCTAAGTGTTTTAAGACCAGTCCAGATTACAATCATCTCCTCTCTGAAGATTTCTGACATCTCTAATGAAGTTTCTTTCTCTCTCTCCTATTTCCCTTCAGTTGTCAATATCACTTGACATGTAGAATTGAAGCTATATATTTTTTAAAGATTTATTTTTGATGTGGACCATTTTTAAAGTCTTTATTGAATTTGTTACAATATTACTTCTGCTTTATGTTTTGGTTTTTTGGTTGTCCAGAATGTGGGATCTTAGCTTCCTGACCAGGGTTAAACCCGCACCCCCTGCATTGGAAGGTGAAGTCTTAACCATTGGAACTGGTTAAACTAGGGAAGTTACAAATCTGTATCTTTAAATGTTTGTCTTTGCCACTAGAGTTTGCATTTTTTGAAACCAGGCAATAAGGCTTCTTTTCAGTTTTGTTTCCCCACACCCAGTCCATGGCCTGTTTCATCCACATTGCCCATTACTTGCTTTCTGAATTAACAGTAGCTGAACTGACCTGGGAGGATTTTGGGATGTGCCCTCAAATGACTGTTAACATGGCTGACAAGATTTGGAATTGCTAGGATCTCTAGTTAAACTGTCAGTGGTCACCATCTTTAATAAACAGTTTTGCATTGAAACTGGGATAAATTAAAGCAGCTGGGAGAGGAAATCTGTTTTCCCCTGGGCTGTCTCATTCTGAGGCTACTTTTCCTGTCCACAGAGTGATTTATGACTTGGTATGTCATGTACAAACAGATTCCAACAGAGACTCCAGGTTGAGAAATTCTCATGTTCTTAAGAAGGGAGGAAGGGATTATAGGGAAGAATGTATGTCCTTGATTCTGTTTTTTTTTTTTTTTTTTTTCTAAAGGACCCTCTTCACTAAGCAGAGAGCCACAAGGAAACCAAGAGGTCAGTGAAAACTCCTTGGCCCACACTACTTTTCAACCTCTTCTTCAGGCATATCCCATCCTTATTTGTTTAATTATCCATAAAAATAGGGCCAACACTTCATCCAGGGACTTTATTTAAAGTTCCAAGACTCTTAGTTGGATGCTGTTTCTGTTCCTCTCTTTTCCTCCTCCGTAAGGGGCAGGTCTCTGGGAGCCAAGGACATAGGGCTCAGCTCCTCATAGTCCTGCTTAGAATGCTAAGAGCCTCAGAAAACCAATCCCCAAACTGTCAGAAAGGCTTCCTGCCAATGGCCCGGAGCAGAGCATCCTTGACCTCTTTGTTCCTCAGGGTGTACACCACGGGGTTCAGTAGTGGGGTGATGACAGTGTAGGTCATTGAGATCAGCTGGTCCTGATCCTTGGTGTTCTCTGACTTGGGCTTGAGGTAGGCGATGGAGGCACAGCCATAGTGGACGATGACCACAGTGAGGTGGGAGGCGCAGGTGGCAAAGGCCTTCTTCCGGCCCTCGGTAGAGGTGATCTTGAGTATGGTGGAGATGATGAGAACATAAGAGATGAAGACCAGACCCATAGGCACAACGAGCACGAAAACACTGATTATCAAAGTCAGGATCTCATTGACAGTCGTGTCAACGCAGGAGAGCTTCATCACAGGCCGGATGTCACAGAAGAAGTGGGCCACCTTTGTGGCACAGAAAGGTAACCTGAATACAGACGTCACCTGTGTCATGGCCACAATCAGCCCGATGCTGCAGGCCGCCCACACCAGCTGGATGCACACTCTCCTGTTCATAATGACTGTGTATCTCAAGGGGCTGCAGATGGCCACATAGCGGTCATATCCCATCACTGTGAGCAGGAAGCAGTTAGTGATCCCAAAGGTTACAAAAAAGAACATCTGTGTGGCACAACCTGCCAATGAAATGGACTGGCTCATACCCACAAGGCTGGACAGCATTCTTGGAAGAATAACTAGTGTATATATAGTCTCTGAAGTGGACAGCATACTGAGGAAGAAGTACATGGGAGTGTGGAGATGATGATCAATTTGTATAATGATCACAATAATTATATTACCTGCTAAGGTTAAGATGTATGGTGCAAGAAACATCACAAAAAGAGTGAGCTGGTGCTCGTGGAAGCTGGAGAAACTTTGTAAAACAAACTCAGTGGTGAGAGTATGGTTCTCTCTCTTCATTGAGTGGCCACTAGATTGGAAATGTAGAAGAATAAAAGTTACATAATCTCAGTAAAGCAGTTTAATCCATTTTTGAAATTGATTGAACTTTTTTTCTCCTTTATAAACCTGGGGATACATTTTCCAGTGGCAGTGGAATACAGTTAATCTTTAGGTTTACTTATCTTCATTTAAAATATTCCTGTTCTGTGGCCATCTATTATAATACAATTTCCTATGCATGCTAGAATCAACTAAGTTTTTTTCCCTGCACTGTATAACCATGGACATTCCCACTTCACTGTACTCTTCATCCTTGTCATCTGGAATGCTCTTCCTATCTTCCTCCTCTTAATAAATTGTCCTCATTCTTCAAAGACTAATGCATGTCTTCTCCTCCATTAATGCATATTGTCCTCTGAAATTTTGATGTTTGTTTGCATTATTGTCATCCCTCCTCTGTGCACTCTGTGGCTTTATACCTTTTACATCTGCGTATCTCACTGACTCAAGATTATGCATGAATTTGATGCTTGAAAACAATTTGTTTAGGGATTGACTGGAAAGTTCTTTTATTTCAAAACTGTGAATCATCCCCTTGCATGTCCTTTAGGAAATAAAAGCAAAGCAGATTCAGAAATGTTCATCTTGTTTTCAAGAAGGAAAAGGTGAATTTTAACCAGCCACCATCCACACTGCTGTCTGAATGATGGAAGCTGGCTGACACTTCACAGCACTGACTCACGTATATTGTAAACCATGGTACATCTTCATTTTCCCTAAACTAGAAGGCAAATTTACAGCCAACACAACTTTGTGAGTAGGAATACACCTACTCTGCAGGGGTGAACAATCGTACCAGGGAAGATGCAGCAAATTCATGTGTCCTTCATCTAAAGTAAAAGCAGGCTCTGAATATAAAGAACAGAGTTACACTAAACATACATCATTTTGTTGAAAGATGGGGCTCAGTCCAATTCATGTAATATTTCACATTTAGGTCCCTTTAGACAGTAAGCTCCTGTAGGCTATTTAAATTATATTCTGATTTCCTTATGCATATTCAGAAAAAGACTTTTTGCATAAAGTAAATCATATCAGTGAGGAAGCTTAGTAGACATGGAGACCTCCTTCTAGTTCATAAAAAATTATTTAAGAGAAATTGAAGACCAACTGTTAATCACTTACATTAAGAATGCTAAAAGAGAGTAAAGTTACAACAGGAAATATTTCCCAATAGGAAAATTCATTTGACTCTAAAACACATGACTAAAGACAGTTATCTTCTGAGAGGCCTCCAGGCATAAATTAGGCAGTGGTCCAGTCATGGGGTGGTATGACACCTCTACCATGAAATAAAAAATGTGTGTTAGAGCTTTTGATTGTTCTAATGATGGTCATGGATGCAGTTAGCAATTAGTGGTGCTAAATGTCCTGCAGTATATGTGATGATCCCACCCAAGGAAGAGCTGTCCCATTCAAATACCAATAGGGCTTCTCCTGAGAAACCCAGGGCTAGAGTGTCATCTAATTCTGGCTGAAGTCTAACTGTCTTGAGGTAGATGAATGGCTGCTATAACCTGGTTAGTATCCACCACCCTATGGAGCCTATAATTCTTCCAAGAAAATCAAGGGCAAGAAGAGCAAACACAACCTAATGCCGGACCTACCCCAGCTATGACAAGAACTGTTAATGCGCCATAAATTAAAGTCCGTCCATGAGCAATAATACCCAAGTCAGTTCTTTTTCTAAAAAACTCTTGCCTGTAACTGCCTAGGGCTGAGGCACAACAAGATAACTCAGCTCGAGGAGGCTGAGGAGTGAAGATGTAAGTGTCTGACTCCCTTGGCCCCAGTGTGCAGGTCAGGGAAGGACAAGGTAACCAGAAACAACTGTGACAGGTTGAGCGGGTAGCAGATAAATACAAACTGGCAGGAATGTGGTCGGGCTGGGGAGCTGTAGGCATCCTTGACAGCCCCTGTGTAGAGAAGTCTTCAAAGCCAAAGAAGGAGTTCCCCCAGGAGCAGCCAGTGGGGCTCCTGGAGGTGACTCCCTGTAGACATCCTCAGAGCCACACTGGGGCTGGGAGGGTACAGACAGTAGGATCCTGGGGGGCTCATTATGTGTAGGGCTCATTTACCCAATACTAGGGCTGGCATTTGGGGAGTCTGGGGAGAGTTTTTGCTTCAAGTAGCAACAGAATTAGAGGAAGCTGGTTTATTTAGCTCACTCTAACTTGTTCGAATAAGTACATTATTACTGGCTGGTTAACTCAGTTGGTCAGAGTGGTGTTAACAATAAAATAATGAATTAGTACACTGTGCTTTTTTACATATGTGCCTTGGAAATCCGTAGTTTACAAATCTAGGCAGCTCAAGCTTGGAGCCATATTTCTTTGGATCTCATGAAGTTTAGCACGCCCCCACCCCCCGCCTTTTTTTTATAGGCAGGATTTCTATCCAGGGTTCTCTCTTTGGAATGAAAGTAGTCGAATATGGCCATGGTTCTGCAGAGAACAGTTCATGCTGCCTGTCTTTCTGCCCTGTGACATTCAGAATTGGGAGACATTAGATCTTTAGACATTAGTCTTTAGATCCAAGGATCCTCTCTTGGGGGTTAGGAAACAGAAAAGAGCCTCTGAACATTGTTCTCATTACTCAGATTACCTCCTCTTCTCCATTTGGCAAACTTCTACTAGTCTATCAAGTCTCAGCCTCAGAATTTACTTTTTATGAAGACTTTCCATGAGTCAGTTTATTGCTTCTGTAATATTTTCTTCCTTTAACATGAGGTACTTATCTATGCCCATTCATTCTTGGAGTACTAATCATATGCTAGGCCTTGTGCTCATTGCTGGGCATATAGCACTGAATGAGATACTTTATAAACCTTTGAAGGGCTCAATGTTTAGTTACAGGTGATTGGTGTTGTTCAGTCACTAAGTCGTGTCTGACTCTTTGCAATCCCATGGACCGCAGCATGCCAGGCTTCCCAGCCCTTCACTATCTCCCAGAGTTTACTCAAACTCATGTCATTGAGTTTGGTGATGCCATCCAACCATCTCAACCTCTGTTGTCCACTTTTCCTCCTGCTCTCAATCTTTGCCAACATCAGGGTCTTTTCCAATGAGTCAGCTCTTTGCAACATGTGGCCAAAGGATTGAAGCTTCAGCATCAGTCCTTCCAATGAATATTCAGGGATGATTTCCTTTAGGATTGACTGGTTTGATCTCCTTTCTGTCCAAGGGACTCTCAAGAGTCTTCTCCAGCACCACAGTTCAAAAGCATCAATTCTTCAGTACTCAGCCTTCTTTATGGTCCAACTCTCACATGCATACATGACTATTGGAAAAATCATAACTTTGACTAGATGAACCTTTGTTGGCAAACTGATGCCTCTGCTTTTTAATACATTGTTTAGATTTGTCATATCTTTTCTTCCAAGGAGCAAGTATCTTTTAATTTCATAGCTGCAGTCAGCATCCACAGTGCTTTTGGAGCCCAAGAAGATAAAATCTGTCACTGTTTCCATGGTTTCCCCATCTATTTGCCATGAAATGATGGGACCTGATGCCATGATCTTTGTTTTTTGAATGTTGAGTTTTAAGCCAGCTTTTTCTCTTCTCTTTCACCTTCATCAAGAGGCTCCTTAGTTCCTCTTTGCTTTCTGCCATTACAGTGGTATCATCTGCGTATCTGAGATTGTTGATATTTCTCTTGGTAATCTTGATTCCAGCTTGTGCTTCATTCAACCTGGTATTTCCCATGAAGTACTCTGCGTGTAAGTTAAATAATCAGAGTGACAGTATACAGTGTTGATGTACTCCTTTCAAGAACCTGTTGAACAGTATGAAAAAACAAAAAGATATGACACCAGAAGATGTGCCCCCCAGGTTGGTAGGTGTCCATTATGCTACTGGGAAAGAGTGGAGAAGTAGCTCCAGAAAGAATGAAGAGGCCAGGACAAAGCAGAAATGATGCTCAGTTGCGGATATGTCTGGTCATGAAAGTAAAGTTCAATGCTATGAAGAACAATATTGCATAGGAATCTGGAATGTTAGGTCTATGAATCAAGGTAATTTGGAGTGGTAAGTGGTCAAGTAGGAGATGGCAAGAGTGAGCTTCAACATTTTAGGAATCAGTGAACTAAAATTGACAGGAAAAGGTGAATTTAATTCAGATGACCATTATATCTACCACTGTGGTCCAGAATCCCTTAAAAGAAATGGAGTAGTCCTCATAGTCAGCAAAAAGAGCCCAAAATACAGTACTTGGGTGCAATCTCAAAAATGACAGAATAATCTTGGTTTGTTAACAAGGCAAACCATTCAATATCACAGTAATCTAAGTCTATGTCCCAATCACCAAAGCCAAAGAAGCTGAAGCTGAGAAGTTCTACAGACCTGCAAAACCTTCTAGAACTAACACCAAGAAAAGATGTCCTTTTCATTTTAGGGGATTGAAATGCAAAACTAGGAAGTCAAGAGATACCTGGAGTAGCAGGCAAGTTTCACCTGGGAGTACAAAATGAAGCAGGGCAAAGGCTAACAGAGTTTTGCCAAGAGAACACATGGTCATAGCAAACACCCTCTTCCAGCAACACAAGAGAAGACTCTACACATGAACATGATTAGATGGTCAGTACCAAAATCAGATTGCTTATATTTGAAACTGAAGATGGAGAAGCTCTATACAGTCAGCAAAAATAAGACCTGGAGCTGACTGTGGCTCAGATCATGAACTCCTTATTGCAAAATTCAGGTTTAAGTTGAAGAAAGTAGGGAAAACCACTAGGCTATTCAGGTATGACCTAAATCAAATCCCTTATGATTATACAGTTACAGGTGGTAGACAAGTAGACTGAAATAATGCCACAAGTAAGTGGGACAGGAAGAAGATGGTTCCTGATTAGACTAAGGTTGATTACAGAAAAATATGTTGTAGGTAAAGTAAGACCAGTTTACAAAAGATTTTATTTTATTTTATTTTTCATTTATTTTTATTAGTTGGAGGCTAATTACTTCACAACATTGCAGTGGGTTTTGTCATACATTGACATGAATCAGCCATGGAGAACAAAAGATTTTAGAATGGCTTCCCAGGTGGCGCAGTGGTAAAGAAGCCTCCTGCCAAGCAGGAGATGCAGGAGTTGTGGGTTCAATCCCTGTGTTGGAAAAGTCCCCCGTAATAGGAAATGGCAACCCACTTCAGTAGTCTTGCCTGGAAAATTCCATGAACAGAGGAGCCTGGTGGACTATAGTCCACGGAGTCAAGAAGAGTAGGTACAGCTGAACACACACACACAGAAACTTCATCACTTTTAAGGGCCTTTCAAATTATTTCACTTATCCCTCCTGTTCATGGGCTTCACTGTCCTTAGCAACTTGCCTTTAAAAGACCACCAGCCCTCATCAGCTACCCTGCACCCTCTTCTTGTTTCTCTGGCGATTTTGCTTCCATGCTGGTAAAAGAAGATACTCAGCACTGGAATTTGATAGATTGATCTGGCAGCAGTACAAAGATGGATTTGAGGTTGGTGAAAAGAAGCAGCGTGGTTGCTGACATAACAGGTCAGGTCAGAGATAATTGGGATTGATCTATATGGGTTGACAATGGCCCATATGAGCGGGAGAGGTAAGACAGACATATGAGGTAAACCAAGAGGGCTTATAACTGAATCAGTGTGTGGATCAAGGGAGAAGAAAGAACAAATCATTATATAAACTACTCCCATCAGGTTCATTCACATCAGTTCCCTGATTATTCATAATATGCATAGCTTTTTGTAATAACAGATAAATCAAATAAATGATCTTTATATTAATGTTCTATCATTAGGTATGATTGGTGGCTATGGGATCTCAGCAGCAAGAGTAGAATTGGGCAAAATAGCTCAGTGCTTTATGATGCCATTGCTTTGGGACAAATCAGGAAGATTTTGGAAATGTGGCACTCGGTAGATGGTATAAAAATGTGGTGCTGGGGAAAAAGAGGTTTTCAGCTTCTGAGTCAACTAAGATTTATTGAATACTTTCACACTTTTTTGTCTCACTTAATCCTCCAAACAACCTTATAAAGTCATTGGTACTATTTCATTTTACAGAGGAGAAATTATGAGGAATCTATTACTCCATCAACAGTAAGTCTATTGGTTCAGTTCAGCTCAGTTCAGTCGCTCAGTCGTGTCTGACTCTTTGTGACCCCATGGACTGCAGCATGCCAGGCTTCCCTATTTGGTGCCAAATGGAATGAGTGTGTGGTGACTGTAGAAACAAAACTAGGGAAACAGCCAAGAAGATCTGCAATAAACTGCTTTATTTGGGGACCATATTCAAGTAGTTCTAGTTTATTCATGCCATTCACAGTAGTTTAGGATCACAGGTCTAAGCCCTCCTAATGATGGTTTAGAATTGTCAATGGCAGTCTTTCAGAGCCGTGACTAGATCTCACAACAAGGTTAACTGAGGTCAGCATTGTGCCTGAATGTCTTAGCTTGGGCTGCTATAACAGATATCATAGACTGTGTGGCTTAAATGACAGGCATTTATTTCTCATTTCTGGAGGCTGAGAATCCAAGATCAAAGTGCTAGAAGATTTGGTTCCTTGGTAAGACTTTTCTCTCTGGATTGCAGATGGCTGCCTTTTCTCTGTGTCCTCATATGATGGAGAAACAGTGGTAGAGAGAGCCCTTTATCTCTTTTTAAAGGATCCTAATCTGATCACTTCACTTCATGACAAGTAGATGGGGAAACAATGGAAACAGTGACAGACTTTATTTTCTTGTGCTCCAAAATCACTGCAGATGGTTACTGCAGCCATGAAATTAAAAGACACTTGCTCCTTGGAAGAGAATCTATGACAAACCTAGACAGCATATTAAAAAGCAGAGACGTTACTTTAATGACAAAGGTCTGTATAGTGAAAGCTATGGTTTTTCCAGTAGTCGTGTATGGATGTGAGAGTTGGACCATAAAGAATTCTGAGCACTGAAGAATTGATGCTTTTGAACTATGGTGCTGGAGAAGACTCTTGAGAGTCTCTTGGACAGCAAGGAGATCAAACCAGTCAATCCTAAAGGAAAAATCAGTCCTGAATATTCACTGAAGGACTGATGCTGAAGCTCCAAAACTCTGACCACCTGATATGAAGAACTGACTCATTGGAAAAGACCCTGATGCTCAGAAAGATTGAAGGCAGGAGGGAGAAGGGGACAACAGAGAATGAGATGGTTGGATGGCATCACCTATTCGATGGACAAGAGTTTGAGAAACCTCTGGGAGTTGGTAATGGACAGGGAAGCCTGGCATGTTTCAGCCCATGGGATTGCAAAGAGTTGGACAGGACTAAGTGACTGAACTGAGCTGAATCCCATCAGGAGGACCCCACCCACCCTCCTGACCTCATCTAAACCTACTTCTGGCAAGCTCTGTCTCCAAATTCCATCTGATAAGAGCTTAATCTTTACAATATGGGGCTGGTGGTAGGGGGACACAGTTCAATCCATAGCATCGAACTTATATCTACTTTCGGACTATCCCTGTCTCCATTTTTTTTGGACATGAAAGCTCCAACAGTTCATATCTCCAGCTTGATGATGGTTGGATAATAATAGTTGTATTACTTATAACAATTGATAGAAAAAAAGTTCCTGGAAAGATAACTACAAATTTAGTAATCTGTGCTTTCAAATGATTTATGGTACATTTAAAAATAGGCACACATGTCTATGTAAGTATTTATACATTCTGCCTATGAAGGTCGATTGCATACATGAATTGTCAGACTCCTTGCAATGTCTCTGGGGCACCAAGGAGAGAAGTGAGAATGACTGATGCTCTGAGTATTTGGTTAGACCAGTCAGTGGGTTGGGCACAGGTCAATGGAATCTGGGTAGGGACACAGAAAGGCAGCTGAGTGGTTTATTAAGACATGGCAGGTGTATTCAGGAAGTAACTCTTGGAAGACCCTGGAGAATATTTAGTACCTTTTACTGTAACAGGGGATCAAAGACTATAGGGGAAGCCTATTTACAAACTCAGCACCTCCTGGGAAGAGGGAACTCATTCTATGAATGAGAACTCTGTTGGTAAAACTGCTGCTAAAACTGTCCCTTCAGAGTGAGATGGAAAACAACGTGGGGGTGCAGGGTTGTAGAGCTACTAGCCATCCTGCTTCCTGCTACCTGGAGACATTTATGTGACTGTAACCATTTTGACTCCTCACAATAACCTTGGGTGGATGGTATTGTCAGCCCCACTGTGTAGATAGGACACAAAAGCCAGCGAGGTTAAGTGACTATCCCTAGAATACATGCTTGTAATGTTGGACCCAGGGTGGGGACACATGCTGCTCTGGCCCCAAAGGCTGTACTCCATCTACAATTTCGCACTTTCTCAGCATCTTCTACTCCAGGCTGTCAGCATTTTGAAAGGGGGAACAGGAACACAAATAAATGTGGGTATGATGATGGGTAGAGAGGTTAATGATCTAGTGGTCCAGATACCTGCTTTTCTCCAGTGGACTTTGACCCACTTGAGATTTCCTTTTGCCCTTCCATCTTTGGAGCTGTACTAAGTGGAGAAAGGATAGCCAAGATATCTAAGGAGGAAGCATGTTACAATACATGATCTCTGAGCTTCCAGACTGATTTTCCAAGATCCAAGGACATTCAAATAAGATTTGAGATGTGTATGAATCCACAATGTATGGAGCTCCTTCTTCTCCTAGTTTTTGACAACTATAAAGGAGAAAGCCAGTTCAAATAATCATCATGAGTTCATAACACAGCTATAAATCCTGGGGTGAATTGCTTGTTTTTAAATCTTGATTCTGCCACATACTAGCAGTATGGCCTTAAAGAATTTACATAACCTCTTCAGGTCTCAGTTTTCTTGTCTGTAAAATAAGTTTAATAAAGCACCTTATGAATTTACAGTGAGGATTAAGTGAGTCAAGTGAGTAAACATGCCTGCTCTTTAGGAGATATGCAATACATGCACTAAAAGGGGATATTACCAGGGTGTATGTGGCGGGGAGGTGTGGGTGGAACAACCTGGGAGTAATGAAATAAAGAAAAGAGGGAGAAGGACTATCTGCTGATGCTAATTGTGTTTTAGCTGTCCGCAGATGTCTTCCTTCCTTCCTTTCTTCTTTCTGTTCTTTTTTTATTGGCCATGCTGTGTGGCATGTGGGATCTTAGTTCCCCAACCAGGGATTGAACTTGTGCTCTTGCCTTGGAAGGACAGAGTCACAGTTACTGGGCCACCAGGGAAGTCCCCCTTTCTTCATTCTTTTAATAGTTATTGAGTAGTTACTATGTACTGGGTGCTGTTTTAACTGCAGCAGATGTGGAGAAGACGCTCAAAGAGTGACACCTTAGTGATGGATATAGGTGTCACCTGGTTCGGGTCAGGGTTCTTTGAAGCAGAGGCTGAAACAAAGACCCAGGTGCAGGTAATCGGTTATGGAGTGTTCTTCGAGGAAAGGGAATGAGGGTAGCAGGCTGGAATGAGGGAAGAGCTGAGCAAGTTTGTGGTCTCACTTGCAGTCTAACTTCAGCCTGATTCAATGGAGGACTCTACAGTTACACTCTAAAGTTGGTCTCATCTTGAGACTACATGAGTGGCCTTTTGTACCTTCTGTTTTAGCCAGGCCTTGGCTGTAGACAGTCCCTTGTAAGGGGTAGGGGTGGGGTATATGTCACATCTAAGAAAGTTCCCTTTCAGCCAATGGCAAATCTTCAGAAAGGAGGGCAGCTATGAGGTGTCAGCTCTCCAGCATTCACAAGGCTGTATATGGGTGGGCCAGCCCAGTAGAGAAGACCCGAGCAGAGCATTGATAAGGTTTGTGATAGGACCCAGGCTCTTTGGAGATAGGGGAATGGATATGAAGATGAGGGCTCTTCTTTTGCAATGTTCAGATATACAGGAAGCCATTTTTATGGTTTTTGCTTCAGCTGCTCAAAATTTACACTTTCCAACCAGTTTGTAAATTTGCCGTCAGAGCCTGTGTCTGATACAGCTTTCTAGGTTTTATATATGTAGTTACAGGCACAGGGTAGATCATTAATGGAGTGATTTTATAAAAAAAATATAGTGTAAAATATAGCATAGGAAGTGTTACATGTAAATAATGGAGAACTTGTTATTTCATGTTCCTGATTTTCATGCTGAGGCCAGGTTTAGATTATATAAATTCCTCTGTTATGATACCATATTTTCTTCCCACCCACACTGCTGGTTTACAATCCTTATGCCAAGGGTAACAAAAGCAATGTCTAACATTATAGCACAGCACCTAAATATGCTGTATCTTATCTAATTTCTATCAAGTATGGTACACCCATCTATCAGTCTTGGAAAATCCATCCATCAATTCCTTCATTTTAATCTTTTCCTTCTTGTTTCACTATATTCTTCTGATTTCCCAGATGCTTCCCAGATTAGGTACCTGGAGCCCTCATACTATCTCTTATTTGATTAGCTCCCTCACTGCTACACCTACATCAAACATTTAAAATTTTAATGTTATTGAGAATGACTAGCACCTAAGGAAAGGACTTTCTGCCCAAAGCTCTGAGCAAGGCATCCTTGACCTCTTTGTTCCTGAGGCTGTATACAACGGGGTTTAGGAGTGGGGTAATGACAGTGTAGGTTACAGAGATCAGTCTGTCCTTCAGGGAGTTTTGTGATTTGGGTTTTAGGTAGATGAAGGAGGTACAGCCATAGTGGACAATGACTACTGTGAGATGTGAGGCACATGTGGCAAAAGCCTTTTTCCGACCCTCAGCAGATGCCATCTTGAGGATGGTGCTCACAATCAGGACATAAGAGATAAAGATCAAGACCATGGGCAGAACAAGGATGCACAGACTGATGAGCAAAGTGATCAATTCTTTGATGGTGATATCAGCACAGGCAAGCTTCATTAGGGGCCGGATATCACAAAAGAAGTGGGAGATGACACTGGCACCACAGAAAGGCATGCTGAACACAGAGGATACTTGAGTGATGGCTGTGCTTAAGCCAATGCTCCAGGATCCCCCTGCCAGTTGTACACAAGTCTTCTTGCCCATGATGACTGAATATCGTAGGGGGTTGCAGATGGCCACGTAGCGGTCATACCCCATGGCCGTGAGCAGGAAGCAGTTGTTGACACCAAAAGTGAGATAGAAGAAGAGCTGAGTGGCACAGTCTGGAATAGAGATAGCATGTTGGGGGCTGAGGAGACTGGACAGCATTCGGGGGATGATGGCCACTGTGTAACAGGTCTCAGAAATGGACAGCACACTCAGGAAGAAGTACATCGGTGTGTGAAGCTGATGGTTGAGGTAGATGACTGTCAAGATGATAGCATTGCTGGCAAGGGTCAACAGGTACAAGACCAAAAACACCACAAAGAGGATGAGTCTGGGCTGCCACCCAAAAATGGAAAAGCCTTCAAAGGTAAACTCTTCCACAACTGTGAAATTAGGTCTTGGCATTGAGAATCTGGGTCTGAAAGAGATGAAGTGAGATGGTTGAACATCCAGGCTGGAAACAGTATATTGGTCCAGGGCTATCATCAGCCATGAGCAGGCATTCACAGTGAGGGTAGCTCTGGGTTACAGAAGTTCTCAGCATTTGGACACTGGCCAAGTGCACGAAAACCTCTTAGGATGCTTGGGGGTCTGGCATTGGAGGCAGATAGAGTAGGGATGGGAAGAGAGTAGATATGTAAGAGGAGTAGTGAAAACACCTAAAAAGCTTGGCTAGAAGTTGAAAGGTGGAGAGGTAGATAGATGGGCCAGAAAAATAGATTGAATGATAGACCAGAGTAGACACAGCCCTGGAACTCCATCCGGAGTCATCTGTTTAGACTAGCAATGGCCCAACACATGTTAGAGACATAGTGTAAAGGCATATGCATAAAGAGAGAATCCAAGCCAGGGACAGAAATCTACTTAAGTCACACTTCTGAGAGGTAAGAGGCCAGCTCCAACTCTGATCAGAAGGGCTTGGCAAATAAAGATACATAATACTACTTGCTTTCATGGTTCAAATTAAATTCAAAATAGTTAATGTGTACAAGATTTCCCTTGTAGCTAAGCCAATAAAGAATCTTCCCAGGTTCAATCCCTGGGTGGGGAAGATCCTCTGGAGAAGGAAATAGCAACCCATTCCAGTATTCTTGCTTGGAGGATCCCATGGACAGAGGAGCCTGGCAGGCTATAGTTCACAGGGTCGCAAGAATCAGACATAACTTAGCGTCTAAACCACCATAGCTAATGTCTGGAATAAAGCCATGAGAAGAGAGACTACTTTTTCTTTTTCAAATTAATTATTGCTTTTTTTATTTGAGATTCTAGTGTGTGGACCCAGGATATTCCTGTGATCCAGAACTAATTCTTTTCTTTTCAGCCCTGCTTTCTTCTTATGTTCTCCAAATACCATTTGTTCTAATACCCAAGTCTCTTTTCTTCTTTGTGGAATGTATCTGTATTTTCTGCTTCCATTGTCTAGACTGTAAACACAATAAAGAGACTGAAACTTATTAAGAGTTTGAAGTACCAGTAACTGTAAACAGATGAAAACAACAAAATATTAAACTTTATAGAAATCTCTGGCTTTAACCCCAGTGTAAGTCAAGGGATGCTTAATTTTTTGTGTGCTCATTTCATTTGTCTCTATTGGCTCATCTATAAAATTGAGAGGATAATATCTACTCATAGTGTTACTATGGAGATTACATGAATTACTGTATGTAAATAGCCAAGCACAGTTCTTGATACATAATAGGCAAACAATAAATTACATTTCTGTTTCCCTCTCTTCATCTGTTCACCCCAACCCCACCCTGCCTGATTCTGGGTTCTACTTGTGTGTGAGACCCACCCAAACACACATGTATTTATTCTCCCTCTCTTCCTCCCTCCCCCATTTCCCTCTCTCTCATTCTCTCTTGCTCTCTCACTCTTTTTCTCTTGTGTTTGTGGATGATTTTTGTCATGAATTTCTTCAATCTCTATTGATCGAAAAGTCCAGTCCTCATTTTCCCTTCCTCTCCAACTTTAGATTCTCAAATGCGGTTGGGCATAGGGCTGGTCTATTTTCAGACATCTTTATGAACAAAGGCCAGCTCCTCTTACTTCACATGTGACCTTACAAACATTTCCTCATCTCTTTAGGTTTCAGTTTATTCACCTGTAAGATGAACACAGCACTAAAAACTATCTCAGAGGACTGATAGAGGATTACATGGGAAGATGCCCATGAGGCATTTAGCAGAGGGCCCAATGTAGATCATGCCATCAATAAATGGTAACTGTTGGAAAAGGTGAGCACAGATTTCAAAATATGAGTCATGAAGGTTGTTATGCTATCTTCCCCTCTCCTCCCCCAAGCCTGACTTCACGAAGGTGGTTGGTCCCCATCTAGCTAATACTTGTGGTGCAGCTTGCAGATTTGAGGATGGTTTTCTGTCTTTTGGAGATGTGAGGATAAAGAGGTAGTGGGGGAGGAAGCACAATATTCAAGGAGGGGAGAGAATCCCCAGGATCAGAGGAGGATCTGCATTGGGTTGGAATGGAAAAGCCACTCCCAATGCAGCAATACTACAGGCGTGCCTATGTCCAGGACCTCTGCCTTGAACTCCTACACTCATGAACCCAATATTTCAGACAGACAGCCAGCCATTCACTGACTCTCCCTTCCTGGCCTCTGTATGATATCTGGGGCAGGACTAGGTGGGGACTTCTGTGTTCAGGGAATACACTTTTTCTAGAATAGAGGGGGAAAATCAGATTCACTCAACCAGAATCAGATGTTCCATTTTTCTTCTTCAGTCCCTACAGGCCAGGAATGTGATAGAGGGTCGAGGGGAGAACATGGGACTGGATGCCCCCAATTACCATGTTTCATTCATATATGTTGAGCTAAATTCGTCAGCTAAGTTCTTTGAAACTTGAGATTTTTATACAACGAATGCCCAAATAACACTTCCTGCATGACTTTTTAGTACTTATAATGGTCTTTATATCCCAAGTTTTGTGACACAGCTGTACATTCATTTTTCCACTTGATAATATTCCTAGGAAAGAAAATAAGAAGGTGATAGTCCATGAGGCAAGGGTCATAAAGCTACATCTAGCCAGACAAGAACCATGCTTCACTGAATCATGGAATCGGACTTACATCTCACAGGCGGGACTGAAGCACTGTCTTCTAGGAGAGCAAGACTTGCGAGAATAGAACAAGGGCTGGCAGGACTCCCGCTGTGTGTGGCAGACAAGGCTCCCAGAGAATCTTCTTAAAGGGCGGACTAAAAGAAAAATGCAGAGTCCACCAGGGTCAGATTATTAAGTCCTTTCTCTGATTGGTCAGACCTGGGAGTAACAAATGGAGAGTGGTATCAGCTCTCCTGTTCCTCGTCATAGCCCTGTTCCTTTCATCTGGATTGCAGTCTGTCAGAGAGGAAAATTTTCTGGTGCCCCAGGACTCTGGGGTCCCTCTCCCCAAAGTCACAGTGACTGTCCCCAAGGTAACATTCGCAAGATCCAAACACTGTGATGTCTGGGGATCTCATTAACAACGGGGCTCATCAACCTGCTCATGTAGATAGCATGGAGGTGTCAGGGAGGAAGAAATTTTCCTCTGTCCTTTCAGGTTCTTCTAGTGGTCTAAGAATTAAAGTGATGTGAGACAGATTAACATGAGAAAATCAAAAATTTTAATGACATGTGTGTATAAAAGAAGTGGGTTCCCCAGTGGCTCAGTGGTAAAGAATCTGCCTGTAGTGCAGGAGAGATGCATTTCATCCCTGGGTGGGGAAAATTCCCTGAAGAAGGAAATGGCAACCCACTCCAGTATTCTTGCCTGGGGATCCCAAGGACAGAGGATCCTATTCGCTACAGTCCATGGGGTTGCCACAGAGTTGGACATGACCAAGCAGCTAAACAACAACAACAACAACAACAAATGTATGAGAGAAACCCAGAAAAACTGAGTAACTTGCCAAAATGTCCAAAAACCTCATCTTAAATACCAGCTTCAACCAAAGACAAAAAAGAATGCTGCAGGTAGTGATTTGGGACTTCAAAGGGGAGAAAGACAATCCACATAGAAAAGCAAAAGTTTAGTAAAGCATTGTTTGCTGGGTCTTGCAAAGACAGTGGAATGCAGAAAGAAAATTTAATAAACAGACATTCCTAGGATCCCCCCTGTCTACCACCTGGTCCGTACTACAGTTATCTATAGCGATGGCTCCTTTCCTGGAACATGTCTTCCGTCTACATTCTTTAATGCAGTAGGGGGAAGGTCAAATGTTCTTCCTGAGTCTTTTGAGACTTAATTGTTTTCAAAATAATCTGCAAGCCAGAGAGACAATTTGGGGTGGCTTGTTTTGTTCCCCTACACAGATGATCTAGGGTTTCCATAGGAACAAACTGTTTCATTGGACCATGGTCTTGCTCTGCTCAGTGGATGGAGGATGAAGAGGAGCTCTTGACTCCATGAACATCATTGTAGAAAGGGCCTATAACACTGTGGAACCCAACCGTGTTTAAGGGTGCAGCTTTATCAGATAAGCCACTCACAGCCTAAGGTCTCTGTACCCTCAGGGTCAAAGGATGTGTCTCTGAGGTCTCTTCCAGTTTGAAAGTTCTGGAAACTGTGAATCATTCATTCACCGATTCCTTCAGCAAATACTCATTATGTGATTCTCACATCAAGGTACATGGAACATAGCAGAACAAAGACATGACATCTGTCCTACATACTAGTCCTGCTGGTTTTGCCATTCAGACTGTAAGGCATTGAGAGAGTTAAGTCTTAGGTAGGTTGATAAGAAGTCAGGGGTCCTGGGGGAAGGGGAGGGGGAGGGGAAGGGGGAGGACAAGGAGGAGGATGAAGAGGACGAGGAAGGGGTTCTCTAGAGGAGAAAAGGACAATTTTTTTTCTACATTCCTTTGTCTTAAGCACATAAAAGATTTGTTTAAGCCCAAAGCTAATGATTACACAACAAAACAACTCATCTTGCTCAAGGATATGTTTTCCCTTAAACTCTGTACCAGTGATTATACAACCACAATGTATCCTGCTCCAGGACATCTTTCTCCTTGTTAAGAACCTTCTGACTAATCTGGCATCTTAAAATGTACATTGTGGGACTGGGTCTGGTTCAGTTCAGTTCAGTGCAGTTGCTCAGTCATGTCTGACTCTTTGCGACCCCATGGACTGCAGCATGCCAGGCCTTCCGGTCCATCACCACCTCCCGGAGTTTACTCAAACTCATGTCCATTGAGTCAGTGATGCCATCCAAGCATCTCATCCTCTGTTGTCCCCTGTTGTCCCCTTCTCCTCCCACCTTCAATATTTCCTAGCATCAGGGTCTTTTCCAGTGTGTCAGTTCTTCACATCAGGTGGCCAAAGTATTGGAGTTTCAGCTTCAACATCAATCCTTCCAATGAATATTCAGGACTGATTTCCTTTAGGATGTACTGGTTGGATCTCCTTGCAGTCCAAGAGACTCTCAAGAGTCTTCTCCAACACCATAGTTCAAAAGCATCAATTTTTGGAGCTCAACTTTCTTTATAGTCTGACTCTCACATCCATACATGACCACTGGAAAAACCATAGCCTTGATTAGATGGACCTTTGTTGGCAAAGTAATGTCTCTGCTTTTTAATATGCTGCCTAGGTTGGTGATAACTTTTCTCCCTAGGAGTAAACATCTTTTAATTTCATGGCTACAGTCACCATCTGCAGTGATTTTGGAGCCCCCCAAAATAAAGTTAGCCGCTGTTTCCACTGTTTCTCTATTTGTCAAGAAGTGATGGGACCAGGTGCCATGATCTTAGTTTTTCTGAATGTTGAGTTTTAAGCCAACTTTTTCACTCTCCTCTTTCACTTTCATTGAGAGGCTCTTTAGTTCATCTTCACTTTCTGCCATAAGGGTGATGTCATCTGCATATCTGAGGTTATTGATATTCCTCTCAGCAATCTTGACTCCAGCTTGGGCTTCATCCAACCCAGCATTTCTCATGCATATAAGTTAAATAAGCAGGGTGACAATATATAGCCTTGATGTACTCCTTTTCCTATTTGGAACCAGTCTGTTGTTCCATGTCCAGTTCTAACTGTTGCTTCCTGACCTGCATACAGGTTTCTCAAGAGGCAGGTCAGGTGGTCTGGTATTCCCATCTCTTTCAGAATTTTCCACAATTTATTGTGATACACACAGTCAAAGGCTTTGGCATAGTCAATAAAGCAGAAATGATGTTTTTCTGGAATTCCCTTGCTTTTTCAATGATCCAGTGGATGGTGGCGATTTGATCTCTGGTTCCCCTGCCTTTTCTAAAACCAGCTTGAACATCTGGAAGTTTGTGGTTCATGTATTTTTGAAACTTGGCTTGGGGAATTTTGAGCATTACTTTATTAGCATGTGAGATGAGTGCAATTGTGCAGTAGTTTGAGAATTATTTGGCATTGCCCTTCTTAGGGATTGGAATGAAAACTGACCTTTTCTGGTGCTGTGGCTGCTGCTGAGTTTTCCAAATTTGCTGGCATATTGAATGCAGCACTTTCACAGCATCATCTTTTAAGATTTGAAATAGGTCAACTGGAATTCCATCACTTCCACTAGCTTTGTTCATAGTGGTACTTTCTAAGGCCCATTTGACTTCAAATTCCAGGATGTCTGGCTCTAGGTGATTGATCACACTATCGTGATTATCTGGGTCATGAAGATCTTTTTTATATAGTTCGTCTGTGTATTCTTGCCACCTCTTCTTAATACCTTCTGCTTCTGCTAGGTCCATACCTTTCTGTCATTTATTGAGCTCATCTTTGCATGAAATTTTCCCTTGGCATCTCTAATTTTCTTGAAGAGATGTCTAGTCTAGTCTTTCCCATTCTATTGTTTTCCTCTCTTTCTTTGCACTGATCACTGAGGAAGGCTTTCTTATTCTTGCTATTCTTTGGAATTCTGCATTCAAATGGGAATATCTTTCCTTTTCTCCTTTGCTTTTCACTTCTCTTCTTTTCACAGCTATTTGTAAAGCTTCTTCAGAAACCCATTTTACTTTTTTTTTTCATTTCTTTTTCTTGAGGATGGTCTTAATCCCTGTCTCCTGTGCAATGTCACAAACCTCCATCCATAGCTCATCAAGCACTCTGTCTATCAAATCTAGTCCTTTAAGTCTATTCTCACTTCCACTGTATAATCATTAGGTATTTGATCTAGATCATATTTGAATGGTCTAGTGGTTTTCCCTACTTTCTTCAAATTAAGTCTGAATTTGGCAATAAGGTGTTCATGATCTGAGCTATAGTCAGCTCCAGGTCTTCTTTCTGCTGCCTGTATAGAGCTTATCCATCTTTGGCTGCAAAGAATATAATCAATCTGATTTCAGTGTTGGCCATCTGGTGACGTCCATGTGTAGAGTCTCCTCTTGTGTTGTTGGAAGAGGGTGTTTGCTTTGACCAGTGCGTTCTCTTGCCAAAACTGTATTAGCCTTTTCCCTGCTTCATTCTGTATTCCAAGGCCAAATTCGCCTGTTACTCCTGTTTCTTAACTTCCTACTTTTGCATTCCAGTCTCCTATAATGAAAAGGACATCTTTTGGGGGTGTTAATTCTAGAAGGTTTTACAGGTCTTCATAGAACCATTCAACTTCAGTTTCTTCAGCATTACTGGTTGGGGCATAGACTTGGATTACTGTGATACTGAATGGTAAGTGGGTCTGGCAAGATCTTTCTATTGTTAGTTCTAATCCTGTTATCTTAAAATGTAAATTGTGATAGTGGGCCTAGTCAGACCTTTGCAACATTGAGACATTCTTTGATTTACTGTAATAACCAACTGAAAAAGTATATAACTCCCTTGCTAAGACTAGCAAGGTGGGGGCACTCTCTGTCCCCTTCCTGATGTCTATGTCAGAAGCTTTCTTTGTCCCTTTTTCACTTTAATAAAACTCTGCTACACAAAAGCTCTTGAGTGATCAATTCTGGTCCCTGGTCCTGAAGCTAAATCTTCTTCTTTGGAGATCACACATCTGACGTTGTTCACTGTAAGCTCTGAGCAGCACTGTGCATTGCCCAGGACAAGCTGAGCACCTTCTCCTTGAGTTGATGAGAAGGCGCCCCCACTGGAGTTCTTCCTGCATCTGCCCTCTTTCTCTTTCCCAGCGCTTAAGCATTTGGTTGGCTTCCCTCATGGCTCAGTCGGTAAAGAATCTGCCTGCAATGCAGGAGACCCAGGTTTGATCCCTGGGTTGGGAAGATCCCCTGGAGAAGGAAATGGCAACCCACTCCAGTATTCTTGCCTGGAGAATCCCATGGACAGAGGAGCCTGGAAGGCTACAGTCCACGGGGTTGCAAGAGTCGGACATGACTGAGCGACGGTAGGCCCAGCCTTGTCTGCCTTTTGTAATGTGAGCCTAAGATGGGCCTTTCCAGAGGCTGAAGGAGAATCAGATATCAGTTCTACCAGGTTCCATTGGAACTTGGATTCTTCTACTCCCTAGTTCTGGTATCCTGCTTATGCCTTTCTCTTAGAGACACCAAAAGTAGGAAAGATTCCTTTCCTAAACACCGGTGGACTGAGACATGAATACCTGAAAGCAAGGCAGTTCATTGCGGTGTGTTTGATAAGCCAAGTAAATGGAGAGAGGCTGACAGCATGGGATAGTTGCTAGGCATTTGATTCAGTTCCACATGATCTCTTTCAAGGCCCTCAAGCATTTATCCAAGAGAAACTGCAAATATCAGGCTCATAAGCCATTAAGGTCCAGAGACCTAGAGCTGAGAAATAGATACATAGCGTATTTATTACGACTTGGGAATGACCAGTGGATAGCCTAATTAGAACTGTTTGAAATCCTTTAGGGAGCAGCTAAAAGAAAGCTTAAAGCTTGGTGGCATATCTTAGCAAGACTTTAAAATAATCATTAAATCTTGGACCTTATTAATCAATGTCCATTCTTCACAGTTTTTCTGGTAGCTCTGTTTAAATATGTATCTCTGAAATTAGAAATAGAAATGGAGTAGAAACCCAGGAGAAAGGAAAAGAAACCCTGATATTGAAATTATGAACTGAGAAATGACTTTTAAAAAATATATGATTCTTATTGTACATATCTGAAAAAGACTGAAAATCTGGAGTGGATGGAAGTTTGGTAGATTTTTTGTTTGTTTTTTGTTTTTCTGAAAAAGAAACGAGTACATCATTGGTATGTTTGGGAAGTTTTGTCTTTTCCATTCTGATTTTTTTATATTCTTGCCTCTTTCGACTTATTGCATTAGTTACGAGCTATAATACAGGGTTGAATAAAGGCAGTTATAGAGGTCTTTTTGCCTTTTTACTAATTTAATTTAAATGCTTCTCATGTTTCAGTCACCATTAAATATGATGCTTGTTGTAAATCTCAGACAGATAAACTTTATCACATTAAGGAAGTTTCCTTCTATTCCTGGTTTGTTTGCAAGTTTATCACTAACAGTCTGTTCAGTGGTCTCATTCCTTTCCTGTATCCACTGATATAATTTTTATGCTTTTTATTATTTAATGTGCTTTCTTTAATTGGCTAGGATGCTTTCTTTCTTTTTATTCTTTAATATGCTTTCTTTCTACATTAATAGGCTGTTCTGATGTTGATTTATTTATTTTAAAAGAAAACCCTGCTTGTTCTTTTTATACACTGTTGAATTCAGGTTGCTATTTTTTTTTTTTTTTTTTTTTAGTCATTCCTTATTGGTCAATAATTATTATTTCCTACTTTAACTTTGGTACCAAAAGTTTTCAATCAGCAACCTGTTTAAATGCTGGGGAGACTTTACTTCTTTTCTGTGCTCTGAGTCTGGTGTCTTTTTTGTTGTTGCTTGCTTGTTTTGTGAGAGAATAGATTTTCCTTTATTTCCATTTTTAAGGATTATTATTCGAGTAAATTTTCTATTGCTTCATGGTATAGTTATAGTAATTTATATCTTCTGAATTTTCCCATTTTGCATTCTTTTTCAAATAGATTAATAAAAAGTTGCTCAAGGTATGCTTTTATAATTATTTTACTCATCTGTATTACTACTACTCATGAGTATTCCTGTTACTCATCTTTTTTCCTATTTGATTTTTTTAATTATATCTCTCTGATCTATCATAGTTGTCAGAGACTATATTTTTCAGTTAATCTTTCCAAAGATCAATTTTTTGTTTCTATTTTATACTTCCTTTAGTATTTTAATTAATTTTATTTCATTATTATTTTTTGTTAATTATTAATTATTATTATTATCTGTTTCAGGTGGCCAACGTAATGGAGCTTCAGCTTCAGCATCAGTCCTTCCAATGAATATTCAGGGTTGACTTCCTTTAGGATTAACTGTTTTGACCTCTTTGCAGTCCAAGGGACTCTCAAGAGTTGTCTCCAGCATTACAATTAAATGAACAAGGTAAATCTGAAGCAGTTCTCAGAAAGAAATTTATAGCCTTATAATATTTACTATAATGCAGTTCATGGGGATCACATTTACCATTGTTGCAGTCCATGGGGATCACAAAAAATCAGACATGACTCAGCGACTGAACAGCAACAATTATTTCTTACTTGCTTTAGTAATTTAATTTTATTTCATTATTATTTGTTTCAACTTTCTTTGGGTTTATTTTTCTTTTTTAAGCTTTTTGAATTAAAATATTTTTCCCCTCTTGCTTTACAGTAAATATTATAAGGTTATAAATTTCTTTCTGAGAACTGCTTCAGATTTACCTTATTCATTTTGAGGTACAGTGCTGTTGTTAAGTTGTACTATATAATTTTAAATTTTTGTTTTTATTTTTTTCTTTAATTTGCAGTTTATTTATATGTTTATGTTAGGATAATACACTTAAGACCAAAGAGCTCAGATCCCAGATTCAGGGTGCCTGGGTTTGTGATCCATCTGCCACTGCTATAGCTGACATTGGGCACGTGGCCCTCCCCTCTGTGCCTCAATTTCCTTATTTGTAAAATGTGAAGAATAATAGTATCAACCTCAAACAACTGTTGTGAAGATTGAATGAGTGGGTATTTGAAAGTTCTTAGAATAATGGCTGGCATATAGTAAGTGTTATGTAAGTTTTTATAAATAAATCTTCAATATTATAAGGAGGGGTAATGGAAAGTTTGGCTACTTTCTTTTATTGATTTCTTATTTTATAGCATTGTGGTCCATGAAAACTATTTGTATAATACCCTTGTTTCAGGATTTGTTGAGGCATCCTTACAGTCAAAATATCAGGCTTCCCTGATAGCTCAGTTGGTAAAGAATCTGCGTGCAATACAGGAGATCCTAGTTCAATTCCTGGGTTAGGAAGATCCCCTGAAGAAGGGATAGGCTACCCATTCCAGTATTCTGGCCTGGAGAATTCCATGGGCTGACTAGTACCTGGGGTGGCAAATAGTCGGACACAACTAAGCAACTTTCACTTCACTAGGGTCAAAAGACTTAACAGTCTCTGCACAAATGTTAGAGTATTAAGTTAAGCTTGTTACTTGTCATAACTGTTGTAATCCTATTAACTCACTGATTATTTTATTATTCCAAAAGAAATGTATAGTAGTATCATCTACTATGGGTGTTTGTCAATTTATCCCTGTAGTTTTATTGTTTTTTGCATATATATTTTGAAGCTATGCTGCTAGGATCTTACAAATTTATGAATGGAATACCTTCCTGGTGAATTATTTTATTTATTAATAATGTAAGTCCCTTAGTGATTTTCATCTTGTCGTTTTCAGTCACTAGGTCATGTCCGACTATTTGTGACCCCATGAACTGTAGCATGCCCAGCTTCCCTATCCTTCACTATCTCACTGAGCTTGCTCAAACTCATGTCCATTGTCACTGATGTCATCCAACCATCTCATCCTCTGTCTCCCCCTTTTCCCCTTTACCTCAGTCTTTCCCAGCATCAGGGTCTTTTCCAATGAGTTGGCTCTTTGCGACAGGTGGCCAAAGGACTGGAACTTCAGCATCAGCATCAATCTTTCCAATAAATATTCGGGGTTGGTTTCCTTTAGGATTGACTGGTTTGATCTGCTTGCAGTCCAAGGGACTCTCAAGAGTCTTCTCCAGCACCACAATTCAAAACCATCAATTTTTCCACACTCAGCCTTCTTTATGGTCCAACTCACATCCATCCATGACTACTGGAAAAACCATAGCTTTGAACAGATGGACCTTTGTTGGCAAAGTGATGTCTCTGCTTCTTAATAAACGGTCTAGGTTTGTCATAGCTTTCCTTCCCAGGAGCAAGCATCTTTTAATTTCATGGCTGCAGTCACCCTCTGTATTGATTCTGGAGCCCAAGAAAATGAAATCTGACACTGTTTCTACATTTTCCCATCTATTTACATGAAGTGATGGGACCAGATGCCATGATCTTCAATTTTTGAAATGTTGAGTTTTAACCCAGCTTTTTCACTCTCCTCTTTCACCTTCATCAAGAGGCTCTTTAATTCCTCTGCACTTTCTGACATAAAGATGGTGTCATCTGCATAGCTGAGGTTATTTATATTTCTCCCCACAATCTTGATTTCAGCTTGTGCTTCATCCAGCCCAGCATTTCACATGATGTACTCTGCATATAAGTTAAATAAGCATGGTGACAATATACAGCCTTGACATATTCCTTCCTTTCCCAATTTTGAACCCATCCATTGTTCCATGTCTGGTTCTAACTGTTGCTTCTTGTCCTGCATACAAGTTTCTCAGGCGTCAGGTAATGTGGTCTGGTATTCGCATCTCTTCAACAATATCCCACAGTTTGTTGTGATCCACACAGTCAAAGGCTTTAGCATAGTCAAAGCAGTAGAAATAGATGTTTTTTTCTTGGAATTTTGTTACTTTTTCTATGGTCTAGTGAAGAAGAAGTAGATGTTTTTGTTGGAATTCCCTTGCTTTTTCTATGATCTAGAGTATGTTGGCAATTTGATCTCTGGATCCTTTACCTTTTCTAAATCCAGCTTGTACATCTGGAATTTCTCAGTTCACATACTGCTGAAGCATAGCTTGAAGGATTTGGAGCATAATCTTGCTAGCATGTGAAAAGAGTGCAATTATACGGTAATTTGAATATTTTTTGGCTGTGCCATTCTTTGAGATTGGAATTAAAACTGACCTTTTCCAGTCCTGTAGCTACTGCTGAGTTTTCCAAATTTGTTGTCAAAATGAATACAGCACTTTAACAGTATCATCTTTCAGGATTTGAAATAACTCAGTTGGAATCCCATCACCTCCACTAACTTTGTTCGTAGTGATGCTTCCTGAGGCCCACTTGACCTCACACTCCAAGATGTCTGGCTCTAGTTGAGTGACCACATCATTGTGGTCATCTGGGTCATTAAGAACTTTTTTGTACAGTTCTTCTGTTTGCTCTTGCCATCTTTTCTTAATCCTTTCTTCTTCTGTTAGCTCCTTGCTGCCTTTGTCCATTATTGTGCCTATCTTGGCATGAAATATTCCCTTGGTATCTCCAATTTTCTTAAAGAGGTCTCTAGTCTTTTTCAGTCTATTGTTTTCCTCTGTTTCTTTGTGTTGTTCACTTAAGAAGGCTTTCTTATCTCTCCTTCCTATTCTCTGGAACTCCGCATTCAGATGGGTATATCTTTTCCTTCTCCTTTGCCTTTCACTTCTTTTCTTTTCTCAGCTATTTGTAAGGCCTCCTCAGACAACCACTTTGCTTTCTTGCATTTCTTTTTCTTGGGGATGGTTTTGGTCACCACCTGCTGTACAGTGTTACAAACCTCTGCCCTAGTTCATCAGGCACTCTGTCTACCAGATCTAGTCCCTTGAATCTATTCATCATCTCTACCATATAATCAAAAGAGATTTGATTTAGGTCATACCTGAGTGGCCTAGTAGTTTTCCCTACTTTCTTCAATTTGAGCCTGAATTCCGCAATAAGAAGCTGTTGATCTGAGCCACAGCCTGGTCCAGATCTTTTTTTTTTTTTTTTTTTTTTTTTTACTGACTGTATAGAGCTTCTCCATTTTTGGCTGCAAAACGTATAATCAATCTGATTTTGGTACTGACCATCTGATGATGTCCTTGTGTAGAATTGTCTCTTGTGCTGTTGGAAGAGAGCATTTGCTATGACCAGTGTGTTCTCTTGGCAAAACTCTTTTAGCCTTTGCCCTGCTTCATTTTGTACTCCAAGGCCATACTTGCTTGTTATTCCAGATATTTCTTGACTTCCTAATTTTGCATTCCAGTCCCCTGTGATGAAAAAGTACATCTTTTTTTGTTGTTAGTTCTATGAGGTCTTGTTGGTATTCATAGAATTGTTGAACTTCAGCTTCTTTGGCATTAGTGCTAAAGTTCTCACTTAGAAAGATATTTTGTCTGATACTCATAATGTTATATCAATTTTCTTTTGGTCAGTATTTTCCTGGATAACATTTCAACCTCTTCATTTTCAACCTGTGACATATTATTTCAATAATGTAGTGTAGATTATTAAAATCCAATCTGAGAGCCCCTGTATTGCAATTGATTAGCTTAATTCAGTCACGTTTATTATAATTAGAGAAGTTATTAAACATTACTGCCATCTTATTTTGTATTTTCCATGCACGAAGATTTCTTAACCTCTGTTTCTCAACCTTTTTGTTTGACTGAGTAGTTTGTTCCATTTTCTGGTTAGAAAGCTATTTTTATTTATTTAATAAAATTTTTATTTATTTAATACAAATTTATTTAATAATTATTTATTTATTTAATAGTTAACCTTAACTTTTATGATTTAATTTTATTTTTGATAAATAATTCAAATATAGAATTAAAAGTCCAAAATAGTACATTATTAAAATATTTTGTGCATCCACCCATAATTCTTGCTTCATAGAAGCACCTATTTTCAACTCTTTCCTGTTTCTCATGTTATTAACCTCCATTTTTCTGCTATAATATATATATAAATGTATGTAACAGTATTTCTTAATTCCTAAATTTTAGACATTATCTATTCCTAGCTCATTTACAACACCAGCATTTTTACACATGAAGACAAACATGTGCAAATGCTTCTGCTTTTGACATACTCCCAGCAAAAATCTATTTTCAGAACATACATTATTATAATATGCAAATATTACAACTGAGCCAGGCAGCAAGTCATAAGTGTACATCTCTTCCAGAGCAATTATTGTTTTCTTGCTAAATTTTAGCAATTGAGTCTATGAAGGAAAAATGTGGCCTGCCATATCAGTGAACAAAGGATGTTGCTGCCATCAAGCCATCACATCACAGCCACCCCCAGGGATGAGCCCTGAGGAAACTTGGGATGGAAACAGAATGTCTCCTGCCAAGTCTCAGCCACCTCATCCACCCCCACCCCGACTGTGCTCTCTGAAGGGACTGGTAACGGGGCAAAAATGAATACTGGCCCTGGATGGGGTTCCCCAGGTGTCACTAGTGGTCAAGAACCTGTCTGCCAATCCAGGAGACCCTTGATCCCTGCATCAGGAAGATCCTCTGGAGGAGGCCACAGCAACCCACTCCAGTTTTCTTGCCTGGAGAATCCCATGGACAGAGGAGCCTGATGGACTACAGTCCATGGGGTTGCAAAGAGTTGGCTATGACTGAAGCAACTTGGCACACATGCACACACACACACACACACACACACACACACACATGACTCTGGATGATAAGGTGTATATCAAAGGGATGATTTAAGTGAGTCCAGACTCTTCCATGGGCCCATACATAGAAAAGCACTAAATTCCTTAACTTGAGATACTCGGTTTTCTTTAATTAATATTAATCTTTCAAAGCTCCTACCACCTGATCTTTGTTGCAAAAATTCCTACATATCCTGGCTCCTCTCTTATCTCTTTGGAGTAGTCTCTCAGAGTTATCTGAGAGGCTGAGATGTGGATTTAAGTCCTTGGTTTTGTCCACCAAATATAATGTAATTCCCAACTTTTAGGCTGTGAATTTTTTCAGTTGACAAGTTCATTTGTTTAGTTTTCAAGTAGCTATAATTAATTCAGCCTCTGATCTTCCACCAGAACAATAAAACCTTCTTCCATAGTTAGATATGAATATGCATATGCAGTTCATGAATATGAATATGCAATTCATGGGGTTTCAGAGAGTCAGACATGACTTAGCTACTGAACAACAACATAATTAGATATAGTCAAACATATCAGGTAATATTCCCAAGACCCATTAATCAGTCTATCTATCTTGTTAGTTGGACTCCTAGTTAGTTTCTTTCTATCTTATTTTTGACCTCACTGCATGGCTTGAAGGATCTTATTTCCCTGACCATGGATTGAACCAGGGGCTTGGAAGTAAGAGAATCTAGTCCTAACCATTGGACTGCTAGGGAATTCTGTTTCTTTTCATGTTAAGGTCATCTCTTCCCACATTTGCCAGTCCAACTCTTGGGTTGCTCTGTAGGCCTGCTACTGTAATCCCGGAGCTTTCCCTCACCAGGAGTCCTCCCATCCCCCACACTTATTAAATTATAATCAACAAAAATGGTATATATATTTAGAATGTTACAGTGTGATGATTTGATACACATTTACATTGTGAATGATTACCAGAGTCAAGATTATTCACACATCCATTGCCTCATATAATTACCTTTTTTTGTGTGTTCTTATATACTAAGAACACTTATGATCTATTCTCTTGGCAAATTTCAAGTATTCAATAAAGCATCATGAACTATAGTCACCAAACTATACGACTGACTTATAATGAAAACTTGTATCCTTTGACCAATATGTTCCACTTTTCTCCCTACCCCTGGCAACCACCATTCTACTCTCTGCTTTAGTGAGTTCAACATTTTTTGGATACTGCATAAAAGTGAGATCATATTGTGTTTATACTTCTGTGTTAGGTTTATTTCACTTAGGCTTAGCATAATATCCTCCAGGTTTATTCATCCTGTTGTAGATACCATAATTTCCTCCTTTTGTATGACTTAATAATAGTCCACTGTGAATGTATGCATGAATGTGTATATACAGATGTGTTTAAATTCTCCCACATTTTCTTTATTCATTTATCTGTTGATGTATGCTTAGAATGTTTCCACATCTTGGCTATTGTGAATAATGCTAGTGTGCTGGCTTTTTCTCTAGTTGTAGCATGATGGGGCTTCTGGAGTTCTGGTGCACATGCTATAGAGTTTATAGGTTCAATAGTTGTGATGCACAGGCTCTCTAGTTGGAGCTTATGGACTTAGTTGCCCCACAGAATGTGGGATCTTAGTTCTTCCACCAAGGATCAAACCTGTATTCCCTGCATTGGAAGGCAGTTTCTTAACCACTGGACTACCAGAAAGTGAAAGTAGCTTAGTCGTGTCTGACTCTTTGTGACCCCATGGACTATACAGTCCATAGAATTCTCCAGGCCAGAATACTGGAGTGGGTAGCTGTTCCCTTCTCCAGGGGATCTTTCCAACTCAGGGATCGAACCCAGGTCTCCCACTCTGCAGGTGGATTCTTTACCAACTGAGCCACCAGGGAAGATCCTGGACCACCAGA
This sequence comes from Dama dama, assembly GCF_033118175.1. Taxonomy (NCBI): domain Eukaryota; kingdom Metazoa; phylum Chordata; class Mammalia; order Artiodactyla; family Cervidae; genus Dama; species Dama dama. Next base: position 11,934,149 of record NC_083700.1, read on the forward strand.
GAAGTCCTTATTTTCAATTTTTTAAGGAACCCCCATGCTGTTTTCCACAGTGGCTGTTTACATTCCCACCAGTAGTGTACAAGGGTTCCATTTTCATCCTTGCCAGCTTTAGTTATTGTCTTTTTGATAATAGCTTTTCCAACAGATGTGAAGGGATATCTCATTGCAGTTTTAAATTACATTTCCTTGGTGATTGGACATTGAGCACCTTTTCAGATACCTGGCCACCAGCATCCTGAGATTTCCTGAACTCTTGCCAATGTTAATTTCCCTATTTCCTGGATCCCTCATTTTGAGGGTGTACCTTTTCAATAATATACTGAAAACAAAATATGGGGTATATATTCCTTGAAATATTGCTTCTGTGAAAATATCTTTATTATATTAACATATGTTGTGAATAGTTTTCCGAGTATATTAATTTAGCTTAGAAGTAATTGCCCTTTATAATATTGAAGACATTGCTCCATTGCTGTCTAATTTCTAGTGTGATTGTTAAAAAACCTAATTTCATTTGAATTATCAATTTTTATAGTGTGATGTTTTTCTCTCCCTTTCTCTTTTTGTAAACTTTTAGCATTTTTTTTCTTTTTACCCCTAGAATTTTGGTATTATAAGATGATACTTTTCAATATATATTCTCTGTTATTTTTTCCCCACTATGCTAGTCACTCAGTCCTGATGATCTTTAATATTGTGAAATATTCTTTTCATTGATGTTGTCTCTTTTATTGCTCTGAAACTGGTATTTGTTGGACATTTAAACCTCTTCTATTGATCTTCACACTTTGTAGTCTTTCATTGTCTAACTTTTTCCCTTCTTTTTGGTACACTTTCTTGAAGACTTTTTTCAACATTCTCTTCCAATTTTTGAATTTATTAATGGAATAAATTATCTTCTATAGCAATTTTTTAATATAAGCCTTTTTAAATTTTGTGAATACACTCTGTTCTCTCATCTTTTTTGGGCTTCCCTGATAGCTCAGTTGGTGAAGAATCCACCTGAAATGCAGGAGACCCCAGTTTGATATCTGGGTCGGGAAGATTTGCTGGAGAAGGGATAGGCTACCCACTCCGTATTCTTGGGCTTCCCTTGTGGCTTAGCTGGTAAAGAATCTGCCCACAATGTGGGAGACCTGGGTTCTATCCCTGGGTTGGGAAGATTCCCTGAAGATGGGAAAGGCTACCCACTCCAGTATTCTGGCCTGGAGAATTCCATGAACTCTATAGTCCATGGGCTCGCAAAGAGTAGGACATGACTGAGTGACTTTCACTTTTACTTCTCATCTTTTTAAGAATATTAAATACATGTAAATACCCATGCATCTATATTTAAATATTTTCTCTTCTCTATGCATTGTTTCTCCTTTTTCCAATGTTCATATATTTTTCTGTTTGTTCCATCATAGTCTTTTATGTTAGAAACCACCTTGATTTTTCATTTATATCTAAGAGAGGAGCTCTAATGAGCCAATAGGAAATTCTAGATGTATGTCTATGTATACAGGGCAATAAAGTGACAAATCATTTTTCACTGAGAAGTACCCATGTAAATATCTATAGACATATTCTCTGGGGATTCTCCATTTCCCCAGGGAGGATTCCTCTAATATTCTTTCTGATGACTACACATCTTGTTGCCAGAATTTTGGGAGACCATGAGAGAGGGGAAGGAGACGGAGGGGAAATCTCCCTGCTTGGTATATGGGCTTTCTCTTCTTCCCCTGTTTTCTACACAGCATTTTCCTTTAGTTCTGCAAATATCCTGGAAAATGTAAGTCTCCAGTATTTTACCTGAATGTGGGAGAGACACTGACCTTGCTATGCAGAGCGGAGAAGGAACCCCCACTCCGCATATTCTGGAGGAGCCACATTTAAAGAATTAAGAATGTTGGAATGACGTCTTTGTTGAGAACTCTGAAGGATTTGAGATTTACCTTCCTTCCATGCTTACCAGTGAGCCTGCCATAGTTCCATGAATGCAGGCAAAAGCCACGAGATACCTTGGACTGAGACAAAAGATGTTATTACTCACAGCAATAATATCAACATTTGTACCACCTCTCTGAGCCCCAATTCTTACAACACAGAGAGAGTCAGGACTACCTGAACACTTAGTAAGTTACATTACAAAAGCAGAACTCTGAGCTTAAGGAACCCGAATCTGATACACTGTGCATTAAACCTGCCCTATGCTCTATCTCCCAAGGCTGTTCACTATAAAAAAAAATACCCTTGAAATAATAATCTGGAACAAAGGCAGTCAATGTGTCTGCTCATAAGACATACCCAAGGAGAACTGTCAGAGTTCAAATACGTACAGCAAAATCTAAAAGGGAAGGACAATGTGTTGTGTGTAGCAGTGGGTGGGAGTTACTGTTGGCCTCTATAATATGGTGTAGAACATTGAGGATCACTTATGGAGGAAGAGCAGTGTGGCCTTTATAGGGTGAATAAGTTGTTTAAGAGCCTAGATGAACCACCTGCTGTGTAATAAGAGAAATCATACACTTTTAGTTCAAAATTTGGAAGAACTCTGTAACATTTGAGCCATTAAAATGAAGAAGCTTTATCTATTATGAGTATATTAGATGTAGGTAATAAAGGTCAAGATAAATGGTTATTTATCTTCATAGGAATGTATATACTCTTCAAAGGTGTGAAAATATGAAGTCAAATGAAAATAAATGGCAGGAATTTCTTTGCAGCTGTCAAGAAGAGGCAGGTAAATTTCACTGAGAAAATGAAAAATAATGCATTAGAAAAATAGAGCATAGAATATGATTAAAGCACAAAGTTCTCAGAGTTATTGATTAAAAAGAAAGTATAATTTGAAGTTACTATGAGTTATTCCTAAAGTTTTTAAAATGGATTTAATTAAGGAGCGGTACAAACAAAAGCAAGAACCCTCACACAAGTCCTTGGTTCACCTTCAGGCTGCGCAGGGGACTCTTCATCCATGCTACTTGAGAAGGTTCAGAGAAGAGCTGGGAAATGCCCTCGAGAGAGTGGCAAGTTCTCCCATGTGCAAGAAGCCTGATAAGACGGAGACTCTGAAGTCTGCAGTGGCAGAAGCAGAGAGGGATGTAACTTACTTCAATACATTATGAATGGCGTGAGCAGAGCTAATACAGGCTCATTCAGCTCACACAATACTAGAAAGAACATGATGACACATTTAGTTCAATCAAACTCAACCTTTGTCCTTTGGAAAATCCCACACACCAAGGCACTCTTCAACTTCAGGGTCATTCTCAGCTGGTTCTCCTTCCTTACAGGAGGCCCCAAGGACTCAGCCTCTTTAAAGGTGGTCTGAACCACAGACCCTACACTCCTTCAGAAGGACACTTTGTACCTAAAAGTGACATGATTTTCTTTAATAATGATGATAATCATGGCCAACATTTTTTGAGATCTTATTGTGTCTGTCATTTTGCTTAATGTTTTATGCATTAACCTGTTTGAGCCTCACACATTCTTCTGAGTTAAGGACTAGTATTGATGTGGAAAGCATGTTGCAGAGAGGATCAAACCTTGCCCAAGGTGAAATATGATGTCAGAGCCTCTGTCCTTAACTATTGAACTGGAGTGATTCTCTTGCTGCTTCACCTGTATCTTTATAAGTGCTGGTCCCTCTAAATGCCCTGAGTGACACGCATCATTTGTTTTTCCCTCACTGTCTTGGATAGTACCTCTTTGTTAGTACACTGTGACCTCAAGGCTGAGTTAGATGTCCCTAATCTATGCATCTATACTGTCCTGTACTAATCTCCATCACATTACTCATTGATCTGTACTCTCATTCCCACTTACCCTTCTTCTCTAATGATGTTCTGAGTTTTTTAACATCAGGGATTCTTTCCAATTCATTATTCATTCAATGGATAGTTATCGAGAAACAAGTATGCAATAGCCATTGAATCCATAGATAGTAGCACAAAGTAGGGGAATCAGAAATATTTGATGGACAAATAAATTAATACTCTTCTTTGGAGTTCTTTTCCTCTCAAGATCAATTTTGAATTTTTAAGCTAATCTCACAGAAAAATATAGGAGTTAATTGCATAACCACCTTGAATAAGGTATAAAACTAATTGCATTCATGCATGCTTCCTATAAGTATTGTCTTTCAGCTTTAGCTTCTAATTCCTACTCTAAACTGATCATTGGAAGTCTGCCTGGTTACGTGTGTGTGTGTTAGTCACATAGTTGTGTCCAACTCTTTGTGACCCCATGGACTGGGGCCTGCCAGGCTCCTCTCTCCATGGAATTCTCCAGGCAAGAATACTGGATTGGGCTGCCATTTCCTTCTCTAGGGGATCTTCCTGTCCCAGGGATCAAACCTGGGTCTCCCACTTTGCAGGCAGATTCTTTACTGTTTGAACCACCAGGAAAGCCCTGGTTAACTAGCTCATGTTTAAGGATCTCTGCTAATGAGAAGCCTCAAACATGATACATACTTAGAGTTTACTTATATATCTTTTAATTGGTACCTGACACTTTACTGACCACTTTGCATAAATCAGCAAGTTAATCCTCACAACTCTGTGAAGAAGATGCCATCATTAAGCCCATTTTAAAGATAAGGAAACAGACACAAGTTAAGTAACCTACCTGTGGTTACATAGGAATTGGAGGAAACAGAATTCAGTCTTGGGCAGTGTGAATTTAGAGTCTATGCTTTTAATCACCAGGCCCTACTGTCTCTCATTACTGTCTATTTTCTCTATAGGCATAATGATTGCAAACTGCATTTTGACACATTGGTTGTGAGAGACCATTTGATAGAAATTTGTAGAGAAGAACAATAGTCTATTAAATACTCTATTAAGGTTTAGGATGCATTTAGTTTTTAACTTTGCATTTTCACTTGCTGGTGTTCATTTATGTGTGAAATGGCATGTTTACAGAGTTTTCTATTCCAGAATTGTTTGCAATGACAACAGCTGGGGGTAAAAAGGACTGAAACATCCATCAGCAATAAACTTAGTTAACAAAAAAGACATATCTATAAGGTCAAAAGTTATCCTACCGTTGAAAAAAATCAGCTAATTCTATAAGTACTCTATAGAGCTCATTGCAGATATTGTTAAATACAGTGGGGAAAGTATTAATGTGTGTGTGAACACATATACTTTTTTTATTAGCTTGTATATATGTGTGCTTAGTCGCTCAGTCGTGTCCAACTCTGCTACGTGTCCATGGACTGTAGCCCACTAGGCTCCTCTGTCCATGCGGATTCTCCAGGCAAGAATACTGGGGCAGGTTGCCATGCTCTCCTCCACGGGATCTTCCCAACCCAGGAATCGAACCCAGGTTACCCACCTTGCAAGCGGATTTTGAGTTACCAGGAAAGCCCAGCTAGTATATATATATGGCATCTCTATTTATATACTATTTCCTGGAAAGAATATAGGGTGGAGGGGTGCAGGGAGAAAGGGTAACTACTTAATATGGCTTTGCTATTTAGTTGTTTTCAGCAACAGAACTCTACTATTGCATTATCTTCCTGGACGTGGGCTTATTATTTCAGAAAATTCTTTCCCAGGAAGACAAAAGTTTATTATTAGGAACCTCCACCAAAAACTTATGTCAACGACCATTGAGCTGTTCAGCTCTTCCCCACCCCCACTCCCAATATTCTAATTTTTTAAATTCATTTTTTAATTGGAGGAAAATTGCTTTACAATGTTGTCTTGGTTTCTGCTGCACCAGAACACAAATCAGTCATAATAGTACATATGCATCTTGAGCCTCCCTCCTGCTCCCCATCCCACCACTCCAGGTCATCACAGAGCACCACGCGGGGCTCCCTGTGTTACAGAGCAAGTTCTCACCAGCTGTCTACTTTACACATGGCAGTGTATATATGTTGCTCTGTTCGTCCCACTCTTTCCTTCCACCACTGTGTCCACAAGTCTGCTCTCTACATCTGCATATCCATTCCTTCCCTGCAAATAGATTTCTCTATATCATTTTCCTTTTTTTGAATTTTTTTTCTACATTTTTAAAATTTATTTTTTAATTGGAGAAAAATTGTTTTATAATGTTGTGTTGGTCTCTGCCATACAGAAATGCAAATCAGTCATAATTCTATATGTATCTTTTCCCTCTTGAGCCTCTCTCCCTTTCCCCCATCCCACCCCTCTAGGTTATCACAGAGCGGCAGGTTGGGCTCCCTACGTTATGTAGCAGCTTCTCACCAATTATTTAGTTTACATATGGTAGTATATATGTGTTGATGCTACTTTCTCCATTAGTCTCATTCTCTCCTTCCTCTACCATGTCCACAAGTCTGTTTCTTATATCTGCATATCCATTCCTTCCCTGCAAACAGGTTCATTAATAACATTTGTCTAGGTTCCATATATATGCATTAATAAACTATATTTGTTTTTCTCTTTCTGACTTACTTCACTCTGTATAAAAGTCTCACTAGAACTGACTCAAATTCATTCTTTTTATGGCTGAGTAATATTCCATTGTATATTTGTACCACATCTGAATTGTTCAACTTTTTCCATAGGAGTTTTGTTTTTTTTTTTCCCCATTTATTTTTATTAGTTGGAGGCTAATTACTTTACAATATTGTAGTGGTTTTTGCCAAATCAAAAAACGGGCCAAAGAACTAAACAGACATTTCTCCAAAGAAGACATACAGATGGCTAACAAACACATGAAAAGATGCTCAACATCACTCATTATCGGAGAAATGCAAATCAAAACCACAATGAGGTACCATTACACGCCAGTCAGGATGGCTGCTATCCAAAAGTCTACAAGCAATAAATGCTGGAGAGGGTGTGGAGAAAAGGGAACCCTCCTACACTGTTGGTGGGAATGCAAACTAGTACAGCCGCTACGGAGAACAGTGTGGAGATTTCTTAAAAAACTGGAAATTGTTCAACTTTTTAATAAATAACATCAAATGACTGTTAATTCTCTAAGGCAATTGAAACCGCAGTCTCGAAAGTATTACTTTGTTGAGTTTACCAGTCCAAAACTATTACACCATATTCTTTCAGTCAGCTCAGCTTAGTCACTCAGTCATGTCCGACTCTCTGCAACCCCATGAATCACAGCATGCCAGGCCTCCCTGTCCATCACAAACTCCTGGAGTTTACTCAAACTCATGTCCATCGAGTCTGTGATGCCATCCAGCCATCTCATCCTCTGTCATCCCCTTCTCCTCCTGCCTCGAATCCCTCCCAACACCAGGGTCTTTTCCAATAAGTCTATGAATTGAAAGACTGACATAAAACATACTCCAAAACTTTATAAATAGCCTTACTTTTCACTTCTGTCTAACTTGCACTAATACTTTGTCAGGGTGGTATTCTCCCTTACCAAAGTAAGAATAAACTCAACCTTGTTTATCAGTAGGTTATTTGGGTAGTATTTTCAAGGAATTGGTATTCTAAAGGCAACAGGAAGGAAATTGAAAGAAGACTAATATTTAACTATAAACCTATTTTACTTTTGGATTGTTGAACAATGTTTCTGTATCACTTGTTCAACAAAAGAATTGGAAGAAAGGAAGAAAGAATGAAAGAAAGAAATTAAGTCATTAGATGGAAGCACTTCAGAGAGAATATAAATGAAAAATCCCAGATCTAGGTCCTATGTCATTTCAATATGTAGGGGCAAAGTAGAAGCAACTGACAGAGAAAGAGCATCTGTGATATGACTGAGTTAAAACAAAAAAAGTTCAGAATGCTTTAAATTTCTTAGATTGAAGCAGAGTCATTTGTAGAAGAAAGGGAGAGGAGGAATGCAATTTATGTTTGTGGTTGTGATTAAACCCCATGAATTGTGATTAAATTCCATGAATTCTAGAAAAGCTTAGAAGCAAGAGGCAAGTAAGCTTTAATGCCCCTATATTCATTGTTTCTTAAGTAACTGAGTCATTCTTCGGAGAGGAGGAAAGATTCCAGCTGCACCAATTCAGGTAAGCAAGACAAAGAGTAAACTTGCCACACTGGCATGCCATTTCTTCCTCAACAAATCCAGTGGTCTGGATCCTGTCTGGAAAGAAAGTGCTGTGCAGAAAGAGAAAACAGCTGGAGCTGAAGTTGGAGATCCAGCACCAACTGCTTTCTCCAAAGAAAAGACATTTTCTTGTGTCTTCCTTCCTCAGTTTCCACTGTGGGTTTCAGTGGCGAATCTTACTTCCAAATTTGATGAGAGACATTAATCTATTCACATCCAAGAAAGATAAGACACATGGACCCAAAATACAATGAGCAGCTGACTTCTCTCTCTCTCTCTCTCTTTTTAACAGCTGACTTCTCTTCGGACAGTAGAGCCCAGAGTCAATGGGACACATCTAAATTGCTAGGGGGAAATCCTGTTCATCAATAATTTTATTTTTTCCTCCAAGTTTTCTTTTAAAGGAGATCTTTAAAGTACCCAAACATAAAAAGTGACTTCAGGAAAAGAAATGCAAGTAACTGTGGATCTCAAGTATGTCTGTAGGGAATGATCTCTAGCCTCCTCTTAAACGTAATCTGAAACTTTCAAAGAATAACGTCTGAGGTCTTAAGATTGAGAATTCTATATTTAGCAAAACTATCATTCAAAAATGAAGGTGAAATAAAGACACTTTCAGGTAATCAAACACTTGAGAGTATTTGTTGCTAGCAGATCTGCCTTATAACAGCACAAAAGGAAGTTCTTCAAGCCGAAAGGAGGTGACACTACAATAATTGGAATTCATACAAAAAATTAAAAGTACCACTGGTAATAAATTATATAAAATTAAGCATAAATGTGTGCTTTTCTTTAAATTAAATTTTAATATCAAAAGTTATAATTTACCTTTTCTTTCCTACTCCAGCTCTGGCTGCCATAGTGGTTTCATCCATTCATCTCCTCATGAGCTTTGACTCCTTATATTTTCCTGTCTCTTCAGTCTTAAGGGTAGTGGGTTTTCCTGTGTCTTCACCTTTCTTATGGATTCAAGAACTGCTGATTGTTCAGCCTGTTCAGCCTTTCATTAGTTGTTAGGGTAGAATGGTGTGTTTCCTGCTCCTTATGTGTGGAACCAAAATTCCCAAGCAGAATTTTTTTTTTTTTTTTAACAAAAATCTTTTCAAATAAATTCCCTTTCAAGCATCCAAATTGAATTAATTCTAGATTTACTTAGCTATATGTTTTATTGCTTCCCTGTTTGCTCAGATGATAAAGAACATGCCTGCAATGAAGGACACCTGGGTTTGATTCCTGGATTGGGAAGATCCCCTGGAGAAGGGAATAGCAACCCACTTCAGTATTCTGGCCTGGGAAATCCCATGGACAGAGAAGCCTGGCAGGCTACACTCCATGGGGTCACAAAGAGTTGGACATGATATACATATATCATATATAAATTAATATATATATATATATATTATTATAGTTTATGCTTCAATGTATGCTATAGACTCAACACTTTAAGCTTGAACTTTATGCTATAGACCCATATTTTGTCCTCATAGAAATCTCTTGGGACTAGAATCAGTGGGCATCAATTTAGAGGCCTATGGAGTAATCTATATTCTTTCATTAACAATAGGCTGAGATTGTAAGAATTTTTATTTTGAAGCTTGTACTTAAAGCTCACTTTTATGCTAGCCCTCATTGTGTCACATGACATGTTACCAGTTAACCTGAAACTGACTCCAATGGCTTTATTTACAATATTCCTGTATGAAAAATTTACAAAAGTATTTGAGACGAGATTTTAATACTTTTTTAATAATCCTTGGAAAGAACTTTATTATCTACAACTTTGTCAAGGTATTCTTGACATCTTTATTTTTAAGTGTTACAGACTCTGATTAGTGTTGGTCATTGAGATCAACTAATTGTACCCTTTGCTGATCTCACTACCATGTTTGAATTAAGCTCTAAAGGTACAGTTTTACCACGTGCTCACCATGGGAGATGGGAAACACAGAGGCAATGTCTTCTTTAGGCCCTTGGCTAATGCTATTCTGAAAACGATAGAGATAATGAAGGCATAAGTGTCAAAGGACAATGGCAAAAGTAATAGTCAGAAGACTGTCAGTAACAAGATCAGTGATTGGACTAGCAGAAACAAGTCCAACATGACTTAGACATCATAGAGAAAATGATCAGTGAGTGGATCACAAAAGATTAGCTAGAGTAGGGCCACAGCCTGAACCCGTGATAGAAGCAGTCTTGTTGTACACAATGAGGATGCCAGCAGAACACAGGTCCTCCAGTTCTTGAATTGAGTAAGAGTGGGTTACAGATGTCCATCATATGGGACTACTCCATTACTGTTGGTGATAAAAAAGCAAAGATGATGTTCAGTGTCTCAGAGTTCCCCAAGGAGATATGGATTTTCATCTACAAGACTTGAAAGCAAAATGAGATAATGTCCATGTTGAAGCTCTTTGAAGGAAACAGGACACTAAAAGAAACACAGGGGGAATGTGAAAGTGAAAGCCATTGAGGGATATAGTCCCAGGGATGACATTATCAGCCATTGTGATGAAGTATAGGCTTAGGGGCAGAAAAAAAAAAAAGTCCTTGAAATAAAACTCACTCCCCTCTATGTACACTTTTCATGGGAAATTTCACATTAGGAAGAGATTTAAAGAAGTGAACATTATTTTCATTTAACACCAGGTACTGTTCTTTTTCTCTAGGGAGTATGCTGTACAAATCAAGAAAGAAGCATGTCAAAATTTACCTTAAAAGAACATTGACCTCTGTGTCTTTATACACGGCCAGAGTGGTAGCCTGAATTGCCTTAACAAAACCTGGCCATGTACTAGTCATCTTCTCTACACAAAGAAGCAGGGCTGAGAAAAGGAGAGCCCAGGGCTCAGGATACTGTTCTGGCTTACTCCCGGAGCTCATACTTTTTGTTGGAAGACATTTTGACAGACATGAATGGATCAGTCACAGATATTCATCATTCTTCACTGTGTTGCTGCCTCCTCATTTTTTCATCAAAGGCCCAGATCAAAGCTGAATACAGGAGGAGCTGAAGTGTGAAGTTCACTCAACACCTTCATCTTCTTTGACCTGAAACTGTCTCTGTAATGGTCAAGTAGGGTAGTTGTCTTCATAATTCTGCTGTTCATTTTATGTTGGAAATTTTCCTTCTTCCAACCCCTGTCCTAAATTCAGTGAATCATGAGAAATTTCTTAATTTATTCCCAAGGATGCTGGAGCTTTTGGCCAGTGGAAGAGCACTGATGTTCCCCTGCTCCTGGAACATTATTCAAGAGTGCTTCTCAGAGTATTGTATAATCCATTGTGTGGTTAGAGCCTCACCCCTCCCATTGTGCGGTTAGAGCCTCACTCCTCCCTTTCCTTTGTCCAGCATATTCAGATCCAGATATTCCCTAGAGTTTGTGCCAAACTACTGCTTGTGGGACTTCCGTGGTGGCTCAGTTGGTAAAGAATCCACCTGCCAATGCAGGAGACCTGGGTTGGATCCCTGGGTTGGAAAGATCCCCTGAAGAAGGAAATGGCAACCCACTCCAGTATTCTTGCCTGGGAAATCCACTCCCATATTCTTGCCTGAGAAATCCCATGAAAAAAGAGCCTGGTAAGCTATAGTACATGGGGTTGCAAGAGTTTGACATGACTTAGCAACTGAGCCACCACCACCACTATTGTTGTTAGTGAGATTTTCTTTAAAGATTTCTCCAACTTTAGGTGGTAGCAAGGGCTTGTTCTGGTTTTTGACCTTTTGCCTTTGTACCCGGTGACTCTTTCTGGCAATGTTATCCTCATGACTATTTGCGTGAGTCATCACAGCCACACTCTGTTGTACTTCTTTCTGAACATGCTGTCCATCTCTGAGACCTGCTATACTCTGGTCATTATTCCCTACATTGACCGTCATCCTGAGCTCTAAAGCCCTTTGCCATTCAAAACTATGTCATCAGCTCTTCTATTTCACCTGTGCAACCAACAACTGTTTTCTGCTCATGGCTACGCAGTATGAACACTATGTGGCCATCTGCAATGCCCCTCCATGGGATTCACTCATTGTATTAGCGGTCTCCAGAGAAACAACCAGTCCACTCCCTGGTGGACCTTGTCATGTTCAACCTAAGGAACAAAAAGGTCAGAGATGCGCTTCACACAACCATACTGAGGATACCACTCAACCATCAGTGCATCCAGACTGTGAGAGAGTCTCTTCAAATACTCACCCCGTCAAAGTGTTTATGATCAGGAACATTCTCCACAACACCAGGAGTCTCCTGTGAGATCTGTCCTTGCAATGTTGTCTCAGGAGATATCTCCTCTCAGACTGCCAGTCATATTCCCATGACACCAGCTAAAATGTACTGAGTGTCTGTTCTTACTTCTGCCAAATAATACAAAAGAAGGTCAGTTCTTACTTCTGCCAAATAATACAAAACAGGCAAGAATCATGTTAAAGACACCTTGGGAAAAGCTCTGGAAATTTTACTCTGCTTTGAGGTTGGAGAACCTTCAGAAAGGAAGTTGAGACTTATCAGTTTAGTTGTTGCTTATACTATTTCCCATCATGTTATTGCTTACGAAGTTTGGTATGAGTACCCTTCTCTCTCACCCCCACCCTGCAGAAGCTGTGCTGAACCATACCTGTATACTGTTTCTCCTCTCTACTACCACCTCATGCTCTACACCACCATTAACATGGGGCATAAAGACTGGGATTTAATATCACACTGATGATAAACTTCTTTATATTTGCACATACTTTACACTTCATAAGGTGCTTGTGCATATAGGATTTTACTTTATCTTCAGTGAAACCTATAAGGTAGGCAGGATGACAGTTATCATCCTTATTTTGTAAATGAAAAAACTAAGGCACATAAAGATGGGATTAATTTGCCCAGGTATGTAAAAATAGAAAGCTGCAGGGTCAGAATTTGGGTCTAGTTCTTCTACCATTGTTTCTTTATTAAAAAATTAGTTTATTTTGATTGGAGAATAATTGCTTTACAATATTGTGATGGTTTTTGCCATACATCAGCATCTACCATTGTTTCTTCCTCTTTCTAATGAATCAGCTTACAAGAGGAAAAACTTATTGAGCAAAGCTAGGACCTTCAGTGAAGAGTATACAAAGATGGCCATTAGTCTATAAGGAGCTTTTGTGTATTGAGATAAAAGCATACCCTCCTCTAGACACTGCTGTCAGGAATTGCCACAGTTATTTTACTGTCTCTCTTGGGAAATAATCATAAACCTATGATGCCTAAGGTGTGAATGGCACTTCCTTAAAGTAGGACTGTCATGTACCATTCAACCTATAGAATTCTACACTATGATTCTGATTATACCGATGAAAAGTTGTCTAGAAATAATTAAGTGCCAGTTTCTCTCCCAGAGTCTATTTAGGCCCCAGTTGTCTGAAATGCTGAAGTCACTGACAGTTACTCTTCACCAGAATACCTCCAATTTCGCTAACTCAAGTCTGGTCAAGAGAGTGTTTTGAATGTATAAGTTCTGAAGTTATTTCAAAGGTGGGACCTAACACAGATCCTATACAGAACTAGCCTATCTGGCTCTTGTGAATCAGAACTATCCCAAATTCTGCCAAAAGCTAGAGGTATGGATTTACATGCATTGAGTTGAGGGTCACTGTTACTCACACTGCCAACATCCTAGGATGTCTTCTTAATCAGAATTCACACATACATATACAAGGGCTATGGTGTTAGATTCCATCTTAGCCTGGTGGGTCTTGCTCTGATATCAAGAAAGAAAACATGTATGCTTTAAGTGTTTACTGTATAACAGGCTTGTGTTAGAAATTATGTACTAGTTATATAATTTTTTTTTTTCCTGTTACAAAGGCCATTTTATTTTATTTTTTTCTTTTCCATCTTTCTCAATCTAGTTAAAATTCTTTTTTTTTTTCATTTTAAAAAATTTTAATTGGAGGCTAATTACTTTACAATATTGTGGTGGTTTTTGCCATACATTCACATGAATCAGCCATGGGTGTACATGTGTTCCCCATCCTGACCGTCCCTCTCACCTCCCTCCCCATCCCATCCCTCAGGGTCATCCCAGTGCATCAGCCCTGAACACTCTGTCTCATGTATCAAACCTGGACTGATGATCTAATTCACATATGTTAACATACATGTTTCAATGCTATTCTCTCAAATCACCCCCCCTCGCCTTCTCCCACAGAGTCCAAAAGTCTGTTCTTTACATCTGTGTCTCTTTTGCTGTCTCATATATAAGATCATTGTTACTATCTTTCTAAATTCCATATATATGCATTAATATACTGTATTGGTGTTTTTCTTTCTGATTTACTTCACTCTGTATAATAGGCTCCAGTTTCACCCACCTCATTAGAACTGATTCAAATGCATTCTTTTTAATAGCTGAGTAATATTCCATGGTGCATATGTACCACAGCTTTCTTATCCATTCATCTGCTGATGGGCATCTAGGTTGCTTCCATGTCCTGGCTATTATAAACAGTGCTGCGATGAACACTGGGATACACATGTCTCTTTCATTTCTGATTTCCTCGGTGTGCATGCCCACAAGTGGGATTGGTGGGTCATATGGCAGTTCTACTTCCAGTTTTTTAAGGAATCTCCACACTGTTCTCCATAGTGGCAGTACTAGTTTGCATTCCCACCAACAGTGTAAGAGGGTTCCCTTTTCTCCACACCCTCTCCAGCATTTATTGTTTGTAGGCTTTTTGATAGCAGCCATTCTGACCAGTGTGAGATGGTAACTCATTGTGGTTTTGATTTGCATTTCTCTGATAATAAGTGATGTTGAGCGTCTTTCCATGTGCTTGTTAGCCATCTGTATGTCTTCTTTGGAGAAATGTCTGTTTAGTTCTTTGGCCCATTTTTTGATTGGGTTGTTAATTTTTCTGAAAATGAGCTGCAGGAGTTGCTTGTATATTTTTGAGATTAATCCTTTGTCTGTTGCTTCATTTGCTATTATTTTCTCCCATTCTGAAGGCTGTCTTTTCACCTTACTTGTAGTTTCCTTTGTTGTGCAAAAGCTTTTAAGTTTCATTAGGTCCCATTTGTTTATTTTTGCTTTTATTTCCATTACTCTGGGAGGTGGGTCATAGAGGATCCTGTTATGATGTATGTCGGAGAGTGTTTTGCCTATGCTTTCCTCTAGGAGTTTTATAGTTTCTGGTCTTACATTTAGATCTTTAATCCATTTTGAGTTTATTTTGTGTATGGTGTTAGAAAGTGTTCTAGTTTCATTCTTTTACAAATGGCTGACCAGTTTTCCCAGCACCATTTGTTAAAGAGATTGTCTTTTCTCCATTGTATATTCTTGCCTCCTTTGTCAAAGATAAGGTGCCCATAGGTGTGTGGATTTATCTCTGGGCTTTCTATTTTGTTCCATTGATCTATGTTTCTGTCTTTGTGCCAGTACCATACTGTCTTGATGACTGTTGCTTTGTAGTAGAGCCTGAAGTCAAGCAGGTTGATTCTGTCAGTTCCAGTCTTCTTTCTCAAGATTGCTTTAGCTATTCAAGGTTTTTTGTATTTCCATACAAATTATTAAATTATTTGTTCTAATTCTCTGAAAAATACCGTTGATAGCTTGATAGGGAATTGCATTGAATCTATAGATTGCTTTGTGTAGTATACTCATTTTCAGTATATTGATTCTTCCCATCCATGGACATGGTATATTTCTCCATCTATTTGTGTCTTCTTTGATTTCTTTAATCGGTGTTTTACAGTTTTCTATATATAGGTCTTTTGTTTCTTTAGGTAGATTTATTCCTAAGTATTTTATTCTTTTCATTGCAATGGTGGATGGAATTGTTTCCTTAATTTCTCTTTCTGTTTTCTCATTGTTAGTGTATAGGAATGCAAGGGATTTCTCTGTGTTAATTTTATATCCTGCAATTTTACTATATTCATTGATTAGCTCTAGTAATTTTCTGGTGAAGTCTTCAGGGTTTTCTATGTAGATGGTCTTGTCATCTGAAAACAGAGTTTTACTTCTTTTCCAGTCGGGATTCCTTTTATTTATTTTTCTTCTCTGATTGCTGTGGCTAAAACTTCCAAAACTATGTTGAATAGTAGTGGTGAGAGTGGGCATCCTTGTTTTGTTCCTGACTTTAGGAGAAATGCTTTCAATTTTTCACCATTGAGGATAATGTTTGCTGTGGGTTTATCTTATATGGCTTTTATTATGTTGAGGTATGTTCTTTCCATACCTGCTTTCTGGAGGGTTTTTATCATAAATGGATGTTGAATTTTGTCAAAGGCTTTCTCTGCATCTATTGAGATAATCAAATGGTTTTTATCTTTCAATTTGTTAATGTGGTGTATCACATTGATTGATTTGTGAATATTGGAGAATCCTTGCATCTCTGGGATAAAGCCCACTTGGTCATGATGTATGATCTTTTTGACATGTTGTTGGATTCTGTTTGCTAGAATTTTCTTAAGGATTTTTGCATCTATGTTCATCAGTGATATTGGCCTGTAGTTTTCTTTTTTGTGTGTGATATCTTTTGTCTGGTTTTGGTATTAGAGTGATGGTGGCCTCATAGAATGAGTTTGGAAGTTTACCTTCCTCTGCAATTTTCTGGAAGAGTTTGAGTAGAATTGGTGTTAGTTCTTCTCTAAATTTTTGGTAGAATTTAGCTGTGAAGCCATCTGATCCTGGGTTTTTGTTTGTTGGAAGATTTCTGATTACAGTTTCGATTTCTGTGTTTGTGATGGATCTGTTAAGATTTTCCATTTCTTCCTGGTTCAGTTTTGGAAAGTTATACTTTTCTAAGAATTTGTCCATTTCGTCCAAGTTGTCCATTTTATTGGCATATAGCTGCTGATAGTAGTCTCTTATGATCCTTTGTATTTCAGTGTTGTCTGTTGTGATTTCTCTATTTTCATTTCTAATTTTGTTGATTAGATTCTTCTCCCTTTTTTTTCTTGATGAGTCTGGCTAATGGTTTGTCTATTTTATTTATCTTCTCAAAAAACCAGCTTTTAGCTTTGTTGATTTTGGCTACAGTCTTCTTTGTTTCTTCTGCATTTATTTCTGCCCTAATTTTTATGATTTCTTTCTTTCTACTAACCCTGGGGTGCTTCATTTGTTCTTTTTCTAGTTGCTTTAGGTGAGTTAGGTTATTTATTTGATTAGAGTTAGGTTGTTTATTTGATTTCTCTCCTGTTTCTTGAGGTAGTCTTGTGTTGAACCTTCCCCTTAGCACTGCTTTTACTGAATCCCATAGGTTTTGGGTTGTTGTGTTTTCATTTTCATTCATTTCTATGCATATTTTGATTTGTTTTTTTATTTCTTCTGTGATTTGTTGATTATTCAGAAATGTGTTTTTTAGCCTCCATATGTTTGTGTTTTTAATAGCTTTTCTTCCTGTAGTTGACTACTAATCTTACCTCATTGTGATCAGAAAAGATGCTTGAGATGATTTCAATTTTTTTTTTTTTTTTTAATTTACCAAGGCTAGATTTATGGCCCAGGATGTGATCTATCCTGGAGAAGTTTCTGTGTGCACTTGAGAAAAAGGTGAAATTCATTGTTTTAGGGTGAAATTGATGTCCATAGGACATCAATTATGTCTAACTGGTCCATTATACCATTTAAAGTTTGTTTTTCCTTGCTAATTTTCTGTTTAGTTGATCTATCCATAGGTGTGAGTGGAGTATTAAAGGCTCCCACTATTATTGTGTTACTGTTAATTTTCCCTTTCATATTTGTTAGCATTTGCCTTACATATTCTGGGGCTTCTATGTTGGATGCATATATATTTATAATTGTTATATCTTCTTCTTGGATCGATCCTTTGATAATTATGTAGTGTCCTTTGTCTCTTTTCATGGCCTTTATTTGCAAGTCTATTTTATCTGATATGAGTATTGCTACTCCTGTTTTCATTTGGTCTCCATTTGCATGTGGTGTCCTTCACTTTTAGTCTGTATGGGTCCCCAGGCTTGAGGTGGGTCTCTGGTAAACAGCATCTTTAGGAGTCTTGTTTTTGTATCCATTCAGCCAGTCTTTGTCCTTTGCTTGGGGCATTCAACCCATTTACACTTAAGGTAATTATTGATAAGTATGATCCCATTGCCATTTACTTTGTTGTTTTGGATTTGAGTTTATAAACCTTCTGTGTTTCCTGTCTAGAGAAGATCCCTTAGCATTTGTTGAAGAGCTGATTTGGTGGTGCTGAATTCTCTGAGATTTTGCTTGTCTATAAAGCTTTTGATTTCTCCTTCATATTTGAATGATATCCTTGCTGGGTACAGTAATCTAGATTGTAGCTTTTTCTTTTTCATCACTTTAACTATGTCCTGCCATTCCTTTCTGGCTTGAAGAGTTTCTATTGAAAGATAAGCTGTTATCCTTATGGGGATCCCCTTGTGTGTTATTTGTTGTTTTTCCCTTGCTGCTTTTAATATTTGTTCTTTGTGTTTAATCTTCGTTAATTTGATTAATATGTGTCTTTGGGTGTTTCACCTTGGGTTTATCCTGTTTGGGATTCTCTGGGTTTCTTGGACTTGGGTAACTATTTCCTTCCCCATTTTAGGGAGATTTTCAACTATTATCTCCTCAAGTATTTTCTCATGGCCTTTCTTTTTGTCTCCTTCTTCTGGGACTCTATGATTTGAATGTTGGGACATTTAACATTGTCTCAGAGATCTCTGAGGTAGTCCTAATTTCTTTTAATTCTTTTTTCCTCTCTGCTTCATTTATTTCCAACATTCTATCTTCCGCCTCACTTATCCTATCTTCTGCCTCAGTTATACTACTGTTGGTTCCCTCCAGAGTGCTTTGATCTCAGTTATTGCATTATTCATTATTGATTTACTCTTTTTTTTATTTCTTCTAGCTCCTTGTTAAACTTTTCTTGCATCTTCTCAATCCTTATCTCCAGACTATTTATCTGTAACTCCATTTTCTTTTCAAAATTTTGGATCACTTTTACTATCATTATTCTGAATCCTTTTTCAGGTAGACTCCCTATCTCCTCCTCTTTTATTTGGTTTGGTGGGCTTTTATCATGTTCCTTTACCTGCTAAATATTTCTCTGCCTTTTCATCTTGTTTAGATTGTTGTGTTTGGGGTGGCCTTTCTGTATGCTGGAAGTTTGTGGTTCCTCTTTATTGTGGAGGTTCCTCCCCGTGGGTGGGTTTGGACAAGTGGCTTGTCAAGGTTTCCTGGTTAGGGAAGCTTGTGCCGATGTTCTGGTGGGTTGAGCTGTATATCTTCTCTCTGGAGTGCAATGAAGTGTCCAGTAGTGTGTTTTGAGGTGTCTGTGGGTTTGGTGTGACTTTTGGCCACCTGTATTTTAATGCTCAGGGTTATCTTCCTGTGTTGTTGCAGAATTAGCTTGGTATGTCTTGCTCTGAAATTTGTTGGCTCTTAGGTGGAGCTTGGTTTCAGTGTAGGTATGGAGGCTTTTGGATGAGCTCTTGTTGATCAATGTTCCCTGGATTCAGGAGTTTTCTGGTGTTCTCAAGTTTTGGATTTAAGCCTCCTGCCTCTGGCTTTCAGTCTTATTTTTACAGTAGCCTCAAGACTTCTCCATCCATACGGCACCAATGATAAAACATCTAGGTTAATGGTGAAAAGATTCTCCACAGTGGGGGATACCCAGAGAGGTTCACAGAGTTACAAAAGAAGAGAAGAGGGAGGAGGGAGATAGAGGTGACCAGGAGGAGAAGAGGGGGAATCAAAAGGGGAGAGAGCAATGTAGCCAGTAATCAATTCCCTATTTGCTCTCCATAGTCTGGAACACTCAGAGAGGTTCATGGAGTTACATAGAGAAGAGAAGAGGGAGGAAGGAGGTAGAGCTGACCAGGAGGAGAGGAGGGGGACTCAAAAGGAGAGAGACCAATCTAGCCAGTGATCAGTTCACTAAGTGTTCTCCAGAGCCTGGAACACCCAAAGAGATTCACAGAGTTAAGTAGAGAAGAGAAAGGGGAGAGAGGAGATAGAGGTGACCTGGGGGAGAAAAAGGAGAGTCGAAAGGGGAGACAGCAATCATGCCAGTAATCACACTCCAAGTAAAAAATGGGTACTGAAGATTGGATTCTTAAAAGTACAGAATGATAGCAAATACCAAAAAGCATAGATTAAAAATCTAGAGTAGAGGTTAGACTCTCAAAAATACAATGTTAAAAAAACAAAACAAAATCGCAAAACTTTTTTAAAAAATATGAAATTTTCTTTAAAACTAGGGTCTCTTTTCCCCCAAGGTAATAGGTTTTAAAAATGAAAATAAAGGAGTACTAAAGAACTTAAAAAAAATTTTTAAATTTTAAAATTATAATAGTAAAATATATCTAAGAATTTCTCTGGAATTGTTGAGGGCAGTGTGGGGTCAGTTCAGTTTCAGATAGTTCCTTGTTCCAGCTTATACTTCTTCTCAAAGTCTATGGCCCCTTCCAATGTAACCAGTGCTAACTACAGTGTTTTAATCTGTTGTACCTGTCTCTTCCAAGGCGGTTCCCTCTTTATTTTGGCTTCCTCTGTTTGCAGGTCTTTTCAGTGTCTAATTTCCTCGCTGACACAAGGGGGTGAAGGTGGTCACTTATTTAGGCTCACTTGTTCAGTCGTGCTGCGGGGAGGGAGGATCACTGCAAACATCACTGCTGAGTGTGGGGAGTGCTCTCAGTGTCTGGGCCACCCTGGGTTGCCCCCACTCATGGCGTGTGTGCTTTCCCAGACTACACTGCTCAGGCTCCAGGTTGCTCTACAGGGGAACTGTCTAAAATCGGCCCTGGGCTGTCTGCACTTCCCAGGTCTAAGCCAGTCAGGTTCAGGTTCTCAGGTACTCCACAAAGGCTCAGACTCAGTTGGGCCTGCGTTTTGTGCCCTCCCCAGGTCCGAGCAGCTCAGGCGACCAGGTGCTTGGTGCGCACACTCTCCCCAGGTGCGGTGCGTCTTATCACCTCCCCCGTTCCAGCCGCTCGGTTTCCTGGGTGCGCAGCGGGAGCACCATCTCAGGTGTGCCATGTGTCTCCTCTGGGGAGCTGATCTCTGGCTGTAACCCTCCTGGTGGATGTCAGCCGTCCAGGATCTCAGGAAGACTTGGTTAGCAAGTGGGAGCCTGCTCGCAGTATGGTAGAGGATGCCGTTTCTGGGGCCGAGTTTGCCCCTTGCCTTCCAGCTCTGGCTGCCGCCCGCCTGCCTCCCTGCCTCCAGTGCTGGATGGGCCAGTCCGCTGCCAGCTAGCTCTCCTCTGGTATTCGCTCAGTCCTTTGTTCTGTGAGCGAGCCGGAAGTGCCTTAGGTTAGAGCTTTTTGCAGGAAAGTTCTCTCTCTTCTTCCTCTTTTTTTCCCCCTCTCTGGCTATCCCAGGTTTGGGTTGCTATCTCACTTTAGCTCCCTCAGATTGCCCTTCAGGGCATTCAGGCCTGGTCCTTAGCCTAGGCAATGCAGCCACACCTTCCTGTTCAGCCCCCACCTGCTGGTGGCGGATGCGAGCATCTGGACTACTTCTCCATTGGCAGTTGCAGTTAAGCACGTAATCTGTGGGTTTTATTTATTTATTTTTTTCCTCCCAGTTATGTTGCCCTCTGAGATTCCAAAACTCCCCACAGACCTGCCGGTGAGAGGGCTTCCTGGTGTTTGGAAACTTCTCCTCTTTTATGACTCCCTCCCTGGGATGGGTCTCCACCCCTAACCTTTTGGTCTCTCTTTTTATCTTTTATATTTTGTCCTACCTCCTTTTGAAGACAATGGGCTGCCTTTCTGGGTGCCTGGTATCTTCCACTAGCGTTCAGAAGTTGTTTTGTGGTATTTGCTCAACGTTCAAATGACCTTTTGGTGAATTTGTGGGGTAGAAAGAGGACTCCCAGTCTTATTCCTCTGCCATTTTAGGACCGCCCCTAGTTATATAATTTAAACTGTATTTGTATCCTTCAAACCCTAGTATATCTACCCTTTAATTCACCCATTTAGTCAAGTGATGTTTATCAGCTGTTAATATTGATGTGATGAAATTAGCTCTTAGAAGCCTGGAGCCATCTCAAAATTTTTGATCAAGGAACCCTTTAAACTCTTTAAAAATTATTGAAGACCCTGAGGTTTTGTTTATATTATTTTACTTTGGCAGGAATTAAAACTGAAAAAATTGAAAATATTTTTTATTAATTTATTTAAAAATAGCATTAAGCCTATTAGATACTAATACATAACATAGATGACATGTGATGAAAAAAAGTATAATCAAAAAAAATATTTAGAAGAGTGGTACTGATTTAGATTTTTGCAAATCTTTTCAAGATCTAGTTTTAACAGGAGATATTTGGATTCTCATATTTGTTTCTGTATATCAACTAATGCCATCTCACATATTATGTAGCCACTGGAAAACTCCTCTCACAAGAGAGAATGGGTGAAAAAGATAATTAATGTCAGTATTCTCATGAAAATTGTTTTGACCTGACAGGCCCTCTGAAAGGAATCCCCTGACCACTCTGAGCATGTCTGAGCTGGTGCGTAAGATGTGGTCTACCTGTTGTGAACTGTGTTTGCTGAGGTTTCCTCTCCTTGCCCTGACCACGCTGACTTTAGAATTTAAAAAGGAGCTAGACGTAGAAGTGGGGAAGCATCAGTTTTGAAAGTAACCAATGAGGAGGTCATGGGCCTCTTTCATCTTTGGGCATTTCTGCGGTCCATTGCAAGGGGCATTAAAAAATGCCTGAATGGGGGAGGGGAGGAAATGAGATGTACAGCTGGGGTCAGGAGGTTCTAAGGGGCGCTCATCACTCATTATTTTTTGGTATATGTGTGAGAGATGGACTTTACAAAACTTGTTTTCTTTTTATTTTCTCTTATTCCTAAATCCCAGCCAGCAAATTAGAACCTACCCTGTGCTTAATAGCATCAGTTGCTGAGAATCAAACGAGACTTTTCTTTGTCCTCCCTCCCTTCCTTCCTTTCTAAAGTTATTGCTCTAAGTGCACTGCAGTTCAGAGCCAAGAAGTACAGTTTGAAAAGTCTAAAGACAAAAAGCTTCACTATTGCATATATCTAAGCCATGTCTATGCAGTCATACTCCTTTCTTCTTTACCATATGCCAAATTAGTATATGTGTACACATCTATACATATATTTTTTTATTCTATTCGTTTATATAGATCCATTTTGGCTATTTTTGTACCAATTTTATGCTGCCTTAATTATTATAGATTTATGACATATCTTGATATTTGCTAGATGAAGAAACTCATTGTAATTTTTTCTTAAATAGTCTTGCCTATTTTAGCACATTACTAAATATAAGCCCCATGAAAGCAATGATATTGTTTATCAGTTTGATTGCTGCACCCCTAGAAGCTTTAATAAAAGTGACACAGTGTAAGCACTCAATAAATATTTGTTAAATAGAGGAATGAACTAATTTTAGAATTAGTTTTTCAGTGTGTGTGCAGCATCTTACTGGGCTTGTTAATAGGACTGCACTGAATTTGTGGATTGACTTTGCATCTTTAAATCTCCCCACCAATGGATATGGATCCATTTATGCAGTTCTTTCTTTGTGTCCTTCAGTAAAGTGAAATAATATTCTACAGAAGGATCTTGTCTATTTTTGCTGTATTTTTGTAAGGTGCTCAGGTGTTTTTGTTATTGCTGTAAATGGATATTTTTATATAACAACTCTATTGAGCTATAATTCACAGAACATAAAGTTCAGACTTTCAAAGTGTGCAATTTAGTGGTTTTTAGTAAATTCACAGCGTTGTGCAACTATCACCACTCTCTAATTTCAGAACATTTTTATCACCCCTAAAGATACCCTGCATTAGCCATCAGCAGCTGCTCTATTTCTTCCCTTTCTCAGTTGCTCACAAATACTAATCTACTTTCTATCTCTATGGATTTGCCTGTTCTGAAGACTTTATATAAATGGAATCATACAATATATTGTCTTTTGTGATTAGCTTATTTTGCTTAGTGTAATGTTTTCAAGGTTCAACCATGTTGTAGCATGTATCAATATTTTTTTCATTTTTATGACTAAATAATATTCTAATATGTTGATAAACTCTCTTTGTTTATCCATTCACCAGTTGATTAAAATTTGGACTGATACCACTTTTTAGGTGTTATGAATGTAACATGTGTTCATTTCTTTTAGATATATGCCTAGAAATGAATTGTTGCTGGATTGCATTTTGGTGAGGATTTTTGCTTCTATATTCATAGGGAATATTGACCTGTAGTACTTTTTTCTTGTGATATCATTGTCTGGTTTTGATCTTAAACTAATACTAGTCTCAAAAAAAGACAATACTAGTCTCATAGAATGCATTGGAAAATATTTCCTTCTCTTGTTCTTTGAATGAGTTTGTAAATGACTGGGATAAATTCTTAATGTTTCATTGACTTCACCAGGGAAATTATCTGGTCCCGGGCTATTCTTTATGGGAAGTTTGTTCTTGTTATAGGTCTATTCAGATATTCTATTTCTTCTTAAGTGGGTTTTGATAGCTTATGAATTTCTGGGAATTCCTCCATTTTATCTAGGCTGTCTAATTTGTTGGCATACAGTTGTTCATATAATTCTGTTGAAATCTTTTAAAATTTCTGTAAGGTCGCTGGTAACATCTTCTCTTTAATTCCTGATTGTGGCAGTTTGTGTCCTCTCTCCTTTTCTCTGGGCTTCCCTGGTGACTCAGATGGTAAAAATTTGCCTGCAGTGCAGGAGACCTGGGTTCAATCCCTGGGGCAGGAAGATGCCCTGGAGAAAGGCATGGCAACCCACTCCAGTATCCTCGCCTGGAAAATGCGATGGACCGGGAAGCCTGGCGGGCTACAGTCCAAGGGATCACAAAGAGTCAGACACGACTGAGTGACTCTCACGTCCTTTGGCAGTTGTGCAGTGTGTCCTCTCTCTTTTTGCCTTGCTCGGTCTAGCACCAAGTTTTATTAACTGTGTTGATTGTTTTAAATAACCACCTTTAGGTTTTGTTAATTTTTCTATCATTTTTCATTATCTATATCATTTGCTTCTCCTCCACTCTTTTTATTTTATTTTTTTCATTTTGTTTATTTAGATTTAGCTTGCTCTTCTTTTTCTACATTTTTCTAAAGTGGAATATTAGGTTACCGACTTGAGAACTTTCTTTTTTTTAATATACACATTTACATATTTCTCTCTAAGCATTGATTTTTCCGTATTCCTTAAGTTTTGGCGTGTGTTTTCATTTCTCTTAAAGTACTTTCTAATTTTCTTTATGATTTCTTCTTTGATACATTGGTTATTATTTAGTGTGTTAACAGCCACATATTCATGAATTTTCCAAATTTCCTTTTGTAAGTGATTGGTAATTAATTTCTTTACACTCAGGAAATATACATTGCTTGATCAATCCTTTTAAATTTCCTGAGGTTTACTTAATGGACCATCCTAAAGAATTTTCTTGTTGAGAAGAATGTGTATTTTGATAGAGTGGAATGTTCCTTGGATGTCTGTTCTATTTGGTTTGTAGTATTGTTCAAGTCTTCTGTTTCCGTGTTGATCTTAGGCCTAGTTGTTTTATCTATTGTTGAAGATGAAGTGCTAAGGTTTCCAACCATTATATATATTTCTCCCTTCAAATCTGTCAGTTTTTGCTCCATGTATTATGGGGATTTGTTATTCAGAATGTGTACAATTTATAATTATTATGTCTTCCAGATGGATTGAACTTTTATCACTATAACATGTACATCTTTTCTCTTGTAACAATTTTGGTTTTACAGTCAACTTAGTTGATATTAATGTACCCATGTTATTTTTTGGCAACTGTTTGCATGGCATATCTTATTCCATCTTTTTACCTGTAACAACTATCTGTGTCTTTGAATCTATAGTCTGTATCTTGTGAACACTGGATAGTCAGATCATATATTCTTAATTCACTCTGCCAGTCTCTACCTTTTTATTGGATTATCTAGTTTACTTCTATTTAATGTAGTTACTGGCCGGGTAGGATCTAATCTCCCATTATACTATTCATTT
Source organism: Dama dama (assembly GCF_033118175.1). NCBI lineage: Eukaryota > Metazoa > Chordata > Mammalia > Artiodactyla > Cervidae > Dama > Dama dama. Next base: position 11,960,099 of record NC_083700.1, read on the forward strand.
CCTATATGTCATTCTTTTTTCCTTTTGTCATCTCTTACTGCCTTCTATTTGTTAAATAGATATATTCTAGTGTAACATTGTCATTCCCTTGTTTTTCCTTCTCTAGATTTTCAAAAATTATTTTTTAGTAACTTCCCTGAGAAAGGTTGCACATAATTTTTTACTCTAAAAGTTCTAGTTCCTATTAATACCACTTAATTTGCAAAGTATGCAAAGCCCTTGTTCTAATATAGCTTAATTACCTCACCTTTCCTTAGGCTATTGTTGAGATGTATGCTAAGTTGCTTCAGTCCTGTCTGACTCTTTGTGACCATATGGACTGTAGCCCACCAAGCTCCTCTGTCCATGGAATTCTCCAGGCAAAAATAGTGGAGTGGGTTGCCATGCCCTCCTCCAGGGGATCTACCCGATCCAGGGATTGAACCCAAGTCTTTTATGTCTCCTGCATTGCCAGGTGGGTTCTTTACCACTAGCACCAGTGTTGACATATATATATGTGTGTGTATATATACACACACATACACGCACATACACATGCATGTGTGCTCAGTTGCTCAGTCATGTCCAACTCTTTGCAACCCCATGGACAGTAGCCCAATAGGCTCCTCTGTTCATGGGATTTTTCAGGTAAAACTACTCGAGTGTATTGCCATTTCCTACATATATATATATATATATATAATATCTTTATACATCTTTATACAAGTCCATTAACAAAATTTTTGATTGTGTTATGTGGTTGTATTTTAAGTCAAATTGTTGCTGCTCAGTCATTCAGTATGTCTGACTCTTTGCGACCGTATGGAATGCAGCATGCCAGGCTTCCCTATCCTTCATCATCTCCCAGAGTTTGCTCAAACTCATGTCCATTGAGTCAGTGATGCCATCCGTCCTCTGTCATCCCCTCTTCATCCCCTCTTCCTCCTGCCTTCAATATTTCCCAGCAACAGGGTCTTTTCCAATGAATCAGCTCTTTGCATCAGGTGGACAATGTATTGGAGCTTCAGCCTCAGCATCAGTCCTTCCAATGAATATTCAGCAATGATTTCCTTTAGGATGACTGGCTTGACCTCCTTGCTATCCAAGGGACTCACAAGAGTCTTCTCCAGCACCACAGTTCAATTGCACCGATTCTTTGGTCCTCAGCCTTTTTTATTTTCCACCTCTCACATCTGTATATGACTACTGGAAAAACCATAGCTTTGACTATATGAACCATTGCAGGCAAAGTAATGTCTCTGCTTTTTAATATGCTGTCCAGGTTTGTCATTGCTTTTCTTCCAAGGAGCAAGTGTCTTTTAATTTCATGGCTGCAGTAACCATCCATAGTGATTTTGGAGCCCAAGAAAATAAAATTTGACACTGTTTTCACTGTTTCCCCTGTTTCCCCATGTATCTGCCATGAAGTGATGGGACCAGATGCCATGATCTTTGTTTTTTGAATGCTGAGTTTTAACCCAACTTTTTCACTCTCCTCTTTCGCCTTCATCAGGAGACTTTAATCCCGCCTCACTTTCTGCCATAAAGATGGTGTCATCTGCATATCTGAGATTATTTATATTTCTCCCGGAAATCTTGAGTCCAGCTTGTGCTTCATCCAGCCCGGCATTTCACATGATGTACCCTGCATATAAGTTAAATAAGCAGGGTGATATACAGCCTTGACACATTCTTTTCTTTCCCAATTTTGAACCAGTCCATTGTTCCATGTCCAGTTCTAACTGTTGCTTCTTGTCCTGCATGCAGGTTTCACAGGAGGCAGGTAAGGTGGTCTGGTATCCCCGCCTTTTTAAGAATATTCCACAATTTGCTGTGATCTACACAGACAAAGGCTTCTGCAGAGTCAATGAAGCAGAAGTAGATGTTTGTTTGGAATTCTCTTGCTTAATCAATGATCCTGTGACTGCTGGCAATTTGATCTCTGGTTCCTCTGACTTTTCTAAATCCAGCTTGTACATCTTGAAGTTCTTAGTTCATGTACTGTTGAAGCCTAGCTTCGAGGATTTTGAGCATTACTTTGCTAGGGTATGAAATGAGTACAATTGTGCAGTAGTTTGAACATTCTTTGGCATTGCCCTTCTTTGTGATTGGAATGAATACTGACCTATTTCAGGCCTGTGGCCACTGCTGAGTTTTCCAAATTTGCTGGCATATTGAGTGCAGCATTTCAACAACATCATCTTTTAGCATTTGAAATACCTCAGCTGGCATTCCATCATCTCCACTAGCTTTGTTCGTGGTTATGCTTCCTAAGGCCCACTTGACTTCACACTCCAGAATGCCTGGCTCTAGGTGACTGATCACACCATCATGGTTATCCAGGTTGTTAAGATCTTTTTTTGGTATAGTTCTTTTGTGTATCCTTGCCACCTCTTCTTAGTATCCTCTTCTTCTGTTAGATCCATACCATTTCTGTCCTTTATTGTGCCTATGTTTGCATGAAACATTCCCTTGAAAGTGAAGTTGCTCAGTCGTGTCTGACTCTTTGCAATCCCGTGGACTGTAGCCTACCAGGCTCCTCCATCCATGGAATTTTCCAGGTGAGAGTACTGGAGTGGGTTGCCATTTCCTTCTCCCAGGGATCTTTCAAACCCAGAGATCGAACCTGGGTCTCCTGCATTCGAGGCAGACACTTTACCATCTGAGCCACCAAGGAAGCCTGGGTAGTTCTAATTTTCTTGAGGAGATCTCTAGTCTTTCCCATTCTATTGTTTTCCTCTATTTCTTTGCATCATTAACTTAAAGAGGCTTTCTTATCTCTCCTTGCTATTCTCTGGAACTCTGCATTCACATGGGTATATATTTCCTTTTCTCCTTTGCCTTTCATTTCTCTTCTTTTTTCAGCTATTTGTAAGGCCTCTTTATACAACCATTTTGCCTTCTTGCATTTCTTTTTCTTTGGGATTTTTTAAATTAATTTATTTTTTATTGAACGATAACTGCTTTACAGAATTTTGCTCTTTTCTGTCAACATGAATCAGCCGTAGGTATACACATATCCCCTCCCTTTTGAACCTCCCTCCCATCTCCCTCCCACCCCACTCCTCTAGGTTGATACAGAGCCCCTTTTTCAGTTTCCTGAGCCACACAGCAAATTCCTGTTGACTATCTATTTTACTTATGGTAATGTAAGTTTCTGTGTTACTCTTTCCATACATCTCACCCTCTTCTCCCCTCTCCCCATGTCCATAAGTCTATTCTCTATGTCTTGGGGATGATTTTGATCACCGCCTCCTGTACTGTGTTACGAACCTTTGTCCATAGTTCTTCAAGCACTCTGTCTTACAGATGTAATCCCTTGAATCTATTTGTCACTTCCAGTGTATAATCATATGAGATTTGATTTAGGCCATACCTGTATGGCCTAATGGTTTTCCCTACTTTCTTCAATTTAAGTCTAAATTTTGCAATAAGAATTTCATTATCTGAGCCACAGTCAGTCCCTGGTCTTGTTTTTACTGACTGTATCTCCATCTAGAGCTTCTCCACCTTTGGCTACAAAGAATATAGTCAGTCTGATTTTGGTGTTGATCATCTGGTGACGTTCATGTGTAGAGTTGTCTCTTGTGTTGTTGGAAGAGAGTGTTTGCTATGACCGGTGCATTTTCTTGGCAAAACTCTGCTAGCCTTTGCTCTGCTTCATTTTGTACTCCAGGGTCAAACTTGCCTGTTACTTCAGGTATCTCTTAATTTCCTACTTTTGCATTCCTGTCCCCTACAATGAAAGGACATCTTTTTTTTTTTTTTTTTTTTTTTTTTTGGTGTTAGTTCTAGAAGGTCTTGTAGGTCTTCATAGAATCATTCAACTTCAGCTTCTTTGGCATTAGTGGTTGGGACATAGACTTGGATTACTGTGATATTGAATGGTTTGTCTTAGAAACGAACACAGATCATTCTGTCATTTTTGAGATTGTACACAAGTACTGCATTTCAGACTCTTTTGTTGACTATGTGGACTACTCTATTTCTTCTAAGGGATTCTTGCCCACAATAGTAGATATAATGGTCATCTGAATTAAGTTCGCCCATTCCAGTCCATTTTAGTTTACTGATTCCTAAAATGTTGATGCTCACTCTTGCCATCTCCTGTTTGACCACTTCCAATTTACCTTGATTCATGGACCTGACATTCCAGAGTTCTATGCAATATTGTTCTTTACAGCATCAAACTTTACTTTCACCAATAGACACATCCACAACGTTTTGTTTATTCTGCTTTGACTCAGTCAAATGCATCAAATAGGAGCAGAAACGAGGTGTGAACAAAATATATCCATCTTGTCTTTTATCCTTATTATATGTATACATTTTTGTCTTTTTCCTGGATTTAGTTGGAATGCTCAAATATTTTATCAATATTTATGCTGTTTGGTGCCTACTTCTGATAGGTACTTAAAGGTAAAAAAATTCCTTTTTAGTCTTAGTTTGGTAAGAGTGTTTCTGATTAATTGGGTGTTGGATTTATATTTAATGCTTTGTGTTTTTCATCTTTTGAAGTAATCATATGAATTTAATAATTTAATTTGTTAATATGATCAATTATTCTGATAGATTATTTAGCATTGAATCATCCTAGCACTTCTAGCCTGAACTCAACTTGGACATGCTGTTTTTTTCAAACTGTGGATTCCTTTAGTTAAGATTTTATTTAGAATATTTGCTCCTATCTGTCAGCAATGTGTGTTTAATTTTGTGTTTTTAACTGCCTGTTTCTGGTTTGATACAAAGTTTTTGAAGCTAGTGGTCTCATGATTTGAGTTAGGGAGATTCTCCTCTTTTTTTATTAGACTTGAAAGAATCTGCATATTTTCTCTTAAATGTTTGGTCTCATGTCTTTCTCTTCAATAGGAGTAGAAGGTATATTTTGATTAAATTTTTGTTTTTGACTATTGGCCTGTTTATTTTTCTGGTTATTCTCAGGCCAAGGTTAATTTATATTCTATTAAAATTATGTCTAAAGTTTTTCCTGCTATTACCTTAGTTTTAAAAATTTTATTTGTATCCCTAGTTATATATATGTCTTTATTTTATTTGTGGTTTTACTTAGGTAGTTCTTTTATCATTTGCTCTTGATTATATATACCTAAACTTTTTATTTTCAAGACCTAATTTATTTTTATTATTTTTATTAAGGTATAGTTGATTTATTTATAGTATTACATTAGTATCAAGTGTGTACAAAGTAGTAATTCAGTATGTGAATCACTGTATTGATTTATCTTCAATATTCATATATTGTCCTCTTATTTCACTCCTGTTTGTCTTCTTGTTCTGTTATTCAAGACATTCCATCAAATTTCTCTTGCCACTCTCCTATTTAATTTTTTATTTCAGCTAATATATTTTTAATTTGTGAAATCTGTTTTTGCTTCTCAGAACATACCTTTTATATAGCACTGCTTTTGTTTCTCCAAAAAAGTATTTTGTTGTGTCCTTCTGAAAATGTTAAATAAGTATCTTTGGAAAGATCTTAACATAGTCCCTGCACTGTATCTGATTCTTCTGTATTCTTTTGTTATCTGTTTATTGTGTTGATGTCTCTTTCCATGTTAGTGGTTTTACTCAAATACTTGGTGATCCTTTCAGTCAATTATGACTATGATTGAAATTTGTTTTTGTTGTTGTTCAGTTACTAAGTCATGTCTGATTCTTTGCAACCTCATGGATTACAGCATACCAGGATCCCTGTCCTTCACTGTCTCCCAGAAAGTGAAAGTGAAAGTTGCTCAGTCGTGTCCGACATTTGCGACCCCATGGAGTATAAAGTCCCTGGAATTCTCCAGGTCAGAATACGGGAGTGGGTAGTGGTTCCCTTCTCCAGTGGATCTTCCCAACCCAGGGATGGAACCCAAGTCTCCTGCATTGCAGGTGGATTCTTTACTAGCTGAGCCTCAAGGGAAGCCCAACAATATTAGACTGGGTAGCCTATCCCTTCTCCAGCAGATCTTCCTGACTCAGGAATCCAACTGGGTCTGCCAGAGTTTGCTCAAATTCATGTCCATGGAGTCAGTGATGCTCTCTAACCATCTCATCCTCCGATGTTCCCTTTCCTTTTGCATTCAGTCTTTCCCAGCATCAGGGTCTTTTCCAGTGAGTTGGCTCTTCATGTCAGGTGGCCAAAGTATTGAATTGACATTGTATGCTTGAGATACATAAGTAAGTGTGTATGTGTGGTGGGATGAGATAGATTGGGTGGTGGGCTTTACTTAGTAGGGTGATAAAGCTGGGTAATATGGTAAAGCTGGCTTTATTAGGGTAAGCTTATTTTTTCAACATAGAACATTGAACTGTCCATATCTAAGTTTTTGTTCTTGAAATGCTGAATTCCCCAGGGGAAAATCCTTCAGTTTTGAGGTGGGGAGCTCTAAGACTTATTGTCAATATCCTGATAGTCTTTAACCTTTTCCTCACTTAAAAAAAATATATATATATATATATATTATTATAGAACACTCCCAACCCTACCCCATCTCTTTAACTCTCTCCAGGAGGTAATCCTTCAGCCTTCTGCTCAGGTGGAGGAAAGGTTCTAATTGTATAATGTCTCTTAAAATTTTTCAAGCACCTCTATTTTGTTAGATTAATCATTCACTCTTAGGTTCACAAGTACTTACTACCCACTTTCCTGAATGTGTCTGGCATTCTGATTGATAAATTGACATTTAGGTTGTTCTCTCTGCCTCAGGCATCTCCCGCACATTCTATAATCCATCAGCATTCTCCTGTGTGCTCAGTCACATAGAAATCAATAACAACTTACTAAACTGCTTTCCAGATTTCAAAATTTTGTCACACACATTCTTTTGCACTCATCTCCTATTTCCTTTTGCTATGGAAGTGAGGCTATTCTTAAACGTAGTAGAGTTTTAGGAAAAAGTCAGAAATAATGCAATGTGAAATCTGTGTTTTGTCAAAATTCTCTCTACTCTGAACTTACATTTAACAGAATTTCTATAAATTTTATTTATTTGTTTTAAATTGTGGTTAGGATTAGCTGGTATGTTTAGCTTCACACTGAGCAGGAGAAGTGAGTTTAATTTTCTTGATTTATTTTATAAAAATATTACTGCTTTTTCACTCAACACTTCTAGTTGCTTCTGCCTGTATTTATGATTTATTTTATTTCCCTAGTATTCATTATTGCTAGACTCTGTGTCATTAACCACGCCTCTTTCTCCAAGTACTGCTCTCATCTGGAAATCACCAACGCTGCTCTCCTGTTGCCTACCTGGGAGCAAGGACTGTTGGGGAGGGCTCCTTCTCCTGGGCTAATACACCCTGTTGCTTTGTCCTGGCATTTATCATTATCTTATTTTCCTCCACCTCTGAGTATGAAGCAAATTTTGTGCTGCTCCCGTTTCAAGCCTAGATGTTCCTTTTTATTTCTACATCCTTCTAAGATACCTTATCAATCCAATTGCATTTACCGGAAGTCTCTTTTTCATGCCTCACAGTTGCTCAACATGGCTCATAGTCTCTAGTCCACTAGAGGCCATGGACTAGATAAAAAATATTCCATTTTTAAAGCACTGGCTATCTAATCCTAATTTTAAACTCTTTCCTTTCCCTTCTTGTATTTGGTGCAGGGGTAGGGTTGACAAGTGTGGAGAAGAGAAATGCTGTAGGTACTCATTTTATTATTGCTGCTGTTCACTTGCTAAGTTTTGTCTGACTGTGACCCCATGGGCTGCAGCACTCCAGGCTTCCCTGTCCTTCACTATCCCCGGTGTTTGTACCAGGCTGCAGTGAACTTGAAAAAAACAAATTTTCTTCTTTATAATTTTCTGAAATGTTTTTCAAAGAATCAATATTGCTTTTATAACCAGAAAAATGCCAATTCACATACTAGTGAATAAAAAAGAGAAATAAGGGACTTTCTTCTCAGATACTTTGCCATTATGCCAGTTTGGAGCATCACTCACTCAAGCATGCAGTATTTTTTATGGCATCCATATCTCCCATGTTTTTCCTAAGTTTAGGGGGTCACACAGGAATAACTCAGAGTTCTACTTTGCTTTTGGTATTTAGTTAAAACCTGCTGCTGAATTGCTACTTTGGTTTTCAATTTCTACAAAGTCGATGGCTCAAAATCTTGTATGCTGTTTTTTGACATCTCTGAATTTGTAGGTTAACAATGATCATGTAACAGCATAGGTTATTATCTCTAGTCAGTATAACATCAGTTCTCTGAATAAAGCAAGAGTACTGTTTGTATGTCTATGTATTCAAATATACATATGTTTGAATTTCATTTATGTTTTCTTTTTTTTTTTTTTTTTTTTGTTCCAGTGGGTTTTGTCATACATTGATATGAATCAGCCATGGATCATTTATGTTTTCAAATGCAGTGAGTCATTCTGTCTGTGAATTACACTGAAATAGCTTTATATGCTTTACATGTTAAAATTCTATTATGTGAAGAATATATTTTATTATTATAAAAGTAAAATACAAGAATAAATAATGATAATTGTGAGAGTTGTTCATTTTCTGGATGAATTTAAGAGTTTTAAATAGTTAAATAAATAGGAAAATAATGCTTCATACAAATATTGAAATTTGTTGGCTATTACATAGTTTTAGAAAGGACATTATATACTTATAAAGCCAAAGTTTAAATGTACAAAAAAGAATAGTGGAAATTAAATATCAGAATTCTAATATTTGTAAAATTGTGTGGTGTTCTTTATTTATAATACTAAATAAAAACAACTTTTAACCATGGTATTTTTAGCTTCTTAATTCCATTTAATCCATGAATCTTATCAAATTTTACACATGAGTTATAGCATGATTTCAAATCGTGTAGTACAATATACAGTATACATTATTTTAATATGTACCTAATAAAGAACATGAAGAAAAGAAAGTGTCAGAGAAAAATGATATGTTACTCTCAAGATATTTTGCTCCTCTACAAATCATCTTCTCACTTGAAAAGTGATCATCTACCAAGTACTCCAAGTGTGTGTTTTAGTGACTGCTAGAGTAATCTAGCAGCTACGATGAAGACTAAATGTCCTTTCTCTGAAGTGTCAAGTGTTTAAATATGATTACCAAATGTTTAATAATAAAATTCCAATGTTGTTAAGTTTTCAAATAGCATTTTAATTTTAGTTCAGTATCCCAGATATGCAATCTAATGATGTTAGGCTGAGGCATTGGCTTCAGTTGAATATTTTAACTTTCAATTATTGAGTATTTGCTCAAAATACATTGTAGATGCTCCTTTCTCCACTAAAATTACTTAAATAAAATGAAATAGGACAGATCAAGCTAGAATGTAAACATTAGAATGCACTGCCTGTGGTAAGGATAAGTATTATTTGTCAATGTTCCCTTTGTATGTGAATACACAGAGACACAGAGAAGATGTATACGTGCATACTGGCTTGTGTTACAATATGCATTTCCTATTGAGGGACGGATGGATCATGGTAAAGAGTTTGAATTTCACTGAATGAAGAGGGAACATTTTTGATGTAGAGCAAGATAGGCATTAAATTGCTAATGAAAGATAATCATACAGAGTTTAGAAGGGTTTTTTGTTTTTTTAAAATGAGACTACAAATACATGACCTGCACATTTAAGGAAGAATACAACAGTAATTAGAACCTAAATACAAGTGGGAGGAAGGTAGAAGTCAAAAGTTAATTAGTGAAATAGTATATGATGGCCTGGAAAAATTGGAAAGGTAAGAATACAGGGATAATGTTAGCCAATAATAATAGGGATAATGATGCATTATATTAACTTCCTATGGTTACCACAACAATTCTACTGTTAATTCTACTCTAGTTGATTCAATAACCTAATGGGAAAGATGGTTGACATTGATAACCTCCTTTCGTAGATAAGGAAAGATTTCCTTACTTCCTTAGGAATACGCAGTTGGGAAAGTTATACATAGTTGGGAAAGTTAAGGTGTGTATTAAATTCAAGTCTCAAGATTTTGTGCTCTTCCCAGCAAAGGAGACCAGTTGAGAAGTGAAGGGTGGAGCCCATATGTCTGGGGAAGCTAAGTGCAACAATCACTTTCTGTACTCGTGAGCTCTCTGAAACGCTGTACCAGGCTAAATGACTGGGATGTGTCTGGAAGATGAATCATCCAGAAGTGGAATTCCCCTTATTATTCTCCAGGATGTCTAAGGAAAGAGAACCGACCCTGAACCAGGACTAGGGATTAGTGATAGCAGGCAGACAGAAAGGCAGAATCATAAATATCTCTGGTTTGTACACAGTACTGTATTTAAAATGGATAACCAATGAGAACCTACTGTTTATCACATGGAACTCTGCTCCATTTTGTGTGGCAGCCTGGATGGGAGGGGAGTTTGGAAGAGAATGGATGCATGTGTATTTATGGCTCAGTCCTTTCACTGTCCACCTGAAACCATTACAACATTGTTAATCGACTCTACTCCAGTACAAAATACAAAGTTAAAGAAAAAAAAATCTCTGTGGCAGTATCCTCCTCAGATGGATGACCCTGAACTCTCTGATATAATTAGAAGTTTACAGATATTATATTCCTTTTCTTACTCCAATAAAAATAAAGAATATTTGTCCCTGATTTGTTATTTACAAAGGATTTTCACACTTACTGTTTCACATGTTGGTCAGGAGAAACTGACATGTTTTGTAGATGAAACATCTACAAAATGTTATTTGTTTCACCTACATGCTTTTTAGAGAAAACTTAGGCTTAGAGAAGCTAAATAAACATTCAAATATATGAAGTGAATAAAAAGTAAAGCCAGGTCTCAGAATGCAGTCTCTTTCTCACAGTGTTCATGTTAAAGTGAATACACTTTACCCTGATGGCCTCTAAACATTACTTGCTACTATTTTCAGTAGCTAACTTTGCAGATACAGATTGTTATTAATAGACTTGAATGGACAGAGCAACATTTTTGAAGCTACAGTCTAAAATTGAAAAGTATTTACTGAGTAAGAGAGGCCATTGACAAACAGTGGGTAACTTTATTTTTGGGTTCTCTTGGATTACACCATAAATTTTGAAAAATACTCAGAGGTAGGTAAGATTGAACCACAATGGGCTATTTATGAATTTACAATATTTGAACATAGTCCTAATTTTTGAGATTATTAGTAACATGAAGGAGAACACAGCCTCTGAAAACGCCACCACTTGGTACAACTGAAACATTAAACTAAACCTAGTGAAGACTTTATCTGGTTATGACATCATGCATTCATTTCAAACTTTCATTTTTAAAGACATCATAGGAAATGCTTGTTCTATAATAATGTATATGTGAGTTTGGAGGTAGGAGAGTGAGGAGGTGATTTCTTCTTTATTAGAAAGTTCATAAAAGGGAGATGCTTTTAGTTTGGTGTTTTAAAAGGAGTACACTCTGGTTGAATAGGCAGTGAGGGTGGCAGTAAGGGATTTCCATGAAGTGACAGTAAGCTGTAGAAATGCTTGAGAATACGAGATAGTAAGCGAGAAGTCACAAGCCACTGGGTGTCCTGTGTGGAACTGGATGACAGGCTCGTGGAGGGGCACTGGAAGTGGAGGTGACTAGTGAAAGATGGCATATTAATTCAGATCCTGGGGATCTGAAATGATAGAGTTGATGGGTTACATCTTTTTCTTTTTTTTTTGAGTCACTAAGTTACCATAAACCACTTTCCTTACCCATCCACTTCTTTCCAGTCCTCTCACCTGACTAATCCTTTTTGTAGATTCTCTCTTGTCCTCCCATTCACTATCCACTTTTATCCATTCTGCAAGCATCTCCAAAGGCAATACTATTTCTTTTTAACTGGGTGAGCTATTTACATATATTATCACCAACAATCCTTGTACATTCTTGAAATATAAATGCCAAAGATTACTTGGTGCTACCTCTTTGATTAAATTATCAAGGAATTTTAATCATTTTCAAAAAATGTTTCTCTTACATATTCCTGAAAACTTAAGTTCCAGGTTGGCCATATACGTGAAAAAGATCTAGACTTCAGGAGTTGATAAATTATATAGATGCTTATTATCACTGACAGCCATTTATTTATGGTGTTTAAGATGCAAGGAACTTGAATTGCCCACAAAACAATGACTTCAATTGGATGTTAAACCTTTGTAACTCTAAATGGATAAAAGCGAGCTTCATGTCGAAAAAGAGTTATAGAATGTATTTAAAAGTTTAGTACTGCCTTGAAGCAGCCTCCCCTCATTAATCCTTTCTACTATCTTGATCTCATTCTGTCCTAGGCTATGCATACAACCCGTGTACTTCCCCAAATCAAGTTCTTTCTCTTATGCTGATTCTCCATACCATCTATGTTCTCTTGTCCGATGCAGGCTTGCTTGTACTTCGGAGCCCCTTTCTCCAGGGCCTGGATTTATAATCCTTTTATCTCCTCTACCCAACCACAGCATGGTAGGCTCCAGAATTTTCACTCCAGGTGCTGCTGGCACTGCTTTACTTTCTCTTCTCTATAGAATCTTCCAAGACCCTCTTTGTAACAGGCCCATCTTATCAGGAAAGCTTCCTGCCAATGGCCCGGAGCAGAGCATCCTTGGCCTCTTTGTTCCTCAGGGTGTACACCACAGGGTTCAGTAGTGGGGTGATGATGGTGTAGGTCACTGAGATCAGCTGGTCCTGATCCTTGGTGTTCTCTGACTTGGGCTTGAGGTAGGCGATGGAGGCACAGCCATAGTGGACGATGACCACAGTGAGGTGGGAGGCGCAGGTGGCAAAGGCCTTCTTCCGACCTTCAGCTGAGGCAATTTTAAGGATGGTGGAGATGATGAGGATGTAGGAAATGAAAACCAATCCCATGGGAACCAGGATCACCAGGACACTGATGAGCAAAGTCAAGATCTCATTGACAGTCGTGTCAACGCAGGAGAGCTTCATCACAGGTCGGATGTCACAGAAGAAGTGGGCCACCTTTGTGGCACAGAAAGGTAACCTGAATACAGACGTCACCTGTGTCGTGGCCACAATCAGCCCGATGCTGCAGGCCCCCCACACCAACTGGAAGCACACTCTCCTGTTCATGATAACTGTGTACCTCAAGGGATTGCAAATGGCCACATAGCGGTCGTAGCCCATCGCTGTGAGCAGGAAGCAGTTGTTGATGGCCAAAGTGATGAAGAAGAACATCTGAGTGGCACAGCCTGCCAAAGAAATGGACTGACTCAGGCCTATGAGGTTGCAGAGCATCTTGGGTATAATGATGACAGTGTACACGATCTCTGAAGCTGACAGCATGCTGAGGAAGAAATACATGGGGGTGTGGAGGTGGCGGTCAAGGCTAATGACGGTCACAGTGATGATATTGCCTGCCAGGGTTAATACGTACAGTGCAAAAAACATGATAAAGAGGGTGAACTGGTGCTCACAGAAGCTGGAGAAACCCTGGAAAGTAAACTCACTCACCAGAGTGTGATTCTCTTTCTTCATTAAGTCATAGATGGCATCTAAGAAAGTAAAAAATTCTATAAGGAGCCTAGTTGGTTGATTTCTGTTATTAGCAGGCTGGGCAGATTCTTTTGTTTAATCTACTTCAGGTTTCTGCTGATTTATAGCCACACTCATGCTCATTTCTTTTGGGAGTAGACAGGGGAGAAATGTTCTTTTCTCACTAAAGTGTGTGACTTTCAGGGTCAAATGGTATAGACTCATACCCTACTTCTATCATACACTAACTTGTCTTGGGCAAAGAATTAACATATCTAAGACCAATTTCCTTACCTTTATATTAACACAGTGGTGATAACATTATCACAGAATTGTTGGTAGAAACATTTTAAACTAAGTATCATACTTAGAATTTGAACAATTATTGAATCCATTCAAGTTCAGTGGTGTCAGGCAGAGCTCTAGGCTCCATGTACGCTCCATGTCCGACTCTTTGTGACCCCCATGGACTATAGCCCAGCAGGGTCCTCTGTGCGTGAAATTTCCCAAGCAAGAATACCAGAGCAGGTTGCCACTTCCTTCTCTAGGGGATCTTCCTGACCCAGGGATCGAATCCACAACTCTTGCACTGTCAGTCGGATTCTTTGGGGCTTCCCTACTGACTCAGATGGTAAAGAATCTGCCTGCAATGCAGGAGACCCATGTTCTATCCTTGGGAATCCCCTGGAGAAGGGAATGGCAACCCACTCCAGTATTCTTGCCTGGAGAATCCCATGGACAGAGGATCCTGGAAGGCTACAGTCCATGGGGGTCACAAAGACATGACTGAGTGACTAACCCTGAGAATACTGGTGCCACCTGGGAAACCCCTCTAGGCTCTGTGGATACCTCCTAATTCCTGAGTGTCTAGGGTTTAAGGTAGAGGTCTTGTCACTATGGTTTACACACTGCCTTTTCATTTGAGTCTTTGAACTCCGAGGTCCTATTCCTCTCAGCTTTGGTCCTACACTACTCTTCCCTAGACACTGCTCAGCTGTCAAAGCCACACAAAGCTCATGACCTCTAAAATCCTTTCTCTCTCTCTCTTCCCTCCCTCCCTCCCCCTCCCCAAATCCATGTCCTTGTACATGTAGGACATGTGTATGCTGGTTCTTTTGTGTTGAAAGAACTATAGTGCCTATGTGATTACAAAACATGTTCACAAGCATTATTTAATTTCATCACCATCCAGTGGAGCAGGGAGGGCAAGAATTATTGTTTCTCTTCAGGAGAGACTGAGGATCAGCTCTATTTAGGAAATTGTGGACACACAGTTGTCAAAGGATGAAAATCAGTATTTGAATACATGTCTTCTGATCCTGTGTCCATTGTTCTTTCTACTACAAAATTGTATCACAGATACAATAGCCCCCATCATGGCTACATTATACAGTCTTTGAGAGTAGGGACCATGTATTCCAACTTTGTGTTACTAGTGTGATCACTGCAGTGTAGGGCACAAGTGTTTGCTGGTGGAATCATTACAAGTCACTGGTCCATCAAACAAATTACCTCTTAGGAAACAGAGTGTTAGGGTACCATAGTGAGGTCTTCTTCAAAGAAGAGGAGTATTCAATGTTTATAACCTCTGTCTCTTTGTTCTTCTGTCTATGCCCATGAAAGCAACAAACAACTAATGAACTAGGCTAAATTTTGACACTGGAATTATAACTAGAAGAAAGCATGACTCTGTGAACATCTAGTTGGAAAATAGACTGGTAGTGAAACTTTTCTAGTTGGCTTTACCCTATTACTAAACTACTTGTAATTATGTAACAGGTTAGCTATAAAAACAAATTTAATAATAGAAAGCATGGAGTTGTTGGAAAAGTGCATTTTGCTGGAAGTAAAGCAAATTAGCAACACAAAAATGACTTACTATTGGGTAAATTTCAATGGCAAGCTTCTTTAATGATTTTAAGATTAATATAGTCCACCAGAAATATACCATTTTAAATAAAGGACATCTACAAAATGGTATTTTTAAGGGGTTGTTGCACAGTTGTGCTTCAGCTCTTCAGAGCATGATATGAAAGGATACAGTATGAAGTTGAAAAAAGAACAAAATTTTTGTTAGCTATCAGGGACCATTTCATAGCATGGAAAGTTTTTTGGCCTTGATGTGTATATTGCAGTAGGTAACTGTAAATCTATTCCATGAGGCTTTATAAAAAGTGCCTATGTGGATTATGAATTGTCTGAAGACAAGATATAGACAAGGAAACATAGCTGCTAAGTGGCAGAGCCACACATTACTGTATTAGTCAAGATACTCTTTAATCCTGGAAGTCATGATTCCTTAGGCTTAGCAGATGGTCTTTCAAAGTGGTAAATTAAGGATAAAAAAAAACACAAAAATTCATACACACCTGGACCCTTTCCAGCTTGATATAATTTCACCCTTTAACATCAATAAAACCCTTGGTGGTTGATTTGCTAAGTCATGTCCGACTCTTGTGACCCCATGGACTGTAACCTGCCAGGCTCCTCTGTTCATGGGATTCTCCAGGCAAGAATATTGGAATGGATTGCCATTTCCTTCCCGAGGGGATCTTCCCGACCCAGGAATCAGATGCAGGTCTCCTACACGGCAGGCAGATTTTTTACCAACTGAGCTTCAAGGGAAGCCCTCAATAAAACTTTTACATCTATTTTATTCCTCAGTGGCTCCCTCTGTAAATCCCTGATGTCTTTTCCAAAATCTAACTTACTTTTCTTCCTGCAAATTTGTGGCCCAACAAAAAAATGGGGGGGGGGGGGGGGAGGGGTGGAAATCAGAGATGTGGCCCATTGGTCACAAGTACTCACAAATCAAGGTTGTGAGAAAAAGGCACCTAAATGCAGTCTTTCCACCTGCTTCAGAGCTCTTCCAGGGAGGGAGGTAGAAGGAAATTTACTGGGATACTAGATATTTCTCCAGCTGGAGGAGGAACTTTTGACACCCAAGAAAGGCTCTTTAGGGCTCATCTCTCAAGGTTTCTGGGTGCAAGTCCGTGTGCACCCTCGAGAGTCACCTTGGGGCTAGAAGGAAGCAAACAATGGGTGCCCAGGGGCCTTGATAATTAGAGGGCTCATTTACCAGATTTTATGGATTTGTGCTTTGGGAGTCTCATGGCATTTTGCACTGCAAGTAGAAACAGCAGTGGCTTATTTATCAGGTGTTTTTTTTTTTTAAATAAATATTCTATTTTTATATAGTTGGGCCTTGAAAAACCATGGTTACAAAGCCCATGTGAGTTCTAGTGAAGAGCGAAGAGCTTCTGTCTTAGATTCCAGGAAACTATACACCTCTCCCTGTAGTCTCCTTGGTTGTCAGAAGCTGGGTTGTTGCTGTTGTTGTTGTTTCCCCTTCCTCTTCTTTTCTGGAACTGAAGCCATCAATCTGGCTATTGTTTCTGTCCTATTGTGGGGGTTTAGAAATAGGAGACCAAAACTCAATAGACAGCAGAGACTTCTCTGAAGGCCAGGAGACCACTGTGCATGTCTAAAGAAATCTGAGCCAAGATTTCATCCCATGGGGTTGTCCAAGAAAACAGTTAAATACACAGGACTTTACAAGCCCAGCCTGGAGTAACCTCCACACTAGTTTCCCCACCCCAATCCAGGCATTTTTCTTCCTCTTTGCTTTTTTGTTTGTTTAGTGGCTAAGTCGTATCTGACACTTGTGACCCTCTAGTCTGTAACCTACCAGGCTCCTCTGTTCATGGGATTTCCCAGACAAGAATACTGGAGTAGGTTGGCATTTCCTTCTCCAGAGGATCTTCCCAACCCAGGGATTGAACCTGTATCTCCTGCATTGGCAGGCAGATTCTTTACCCCCAAGCCATCATGGAAACACTTTTCTATCCTTAAGAGCATATTATTCTCACCATTTTCATCTTTTCTGTTGGTAAAAGACAAACCAATATATATTAAAAATTTTAAGTATTTATTTGAGCAAAATTCTATTCAAATTAGATAGTGCCAAACCAAAAGTAGTTAGGGGTACTCTGTTACCAGGAACCTGGGGAGAAACTTCTATAAAGAAAAGACAGATTCATCCACCTCATTAGAACTGACTCAAATGTGTTCTTTTTCATAGCTGAGTAATATTCTACTGTGTATACATACGACAGTTTCCTTATCTGTTCATCTGCCAATGGACAACTTGGTTGCTTTCATGTTCTAGCTGTTGTAAACAGTGCTGTAATGAACATTGAGGTACATGTGTCTTTTTTAATTCTGATTTCCTCAGGGTATATGCCCAGTAGTGGGATTTCTGGGTTGTATGGTAGTTTTATTTCTAGTTTTCTAAGGAATCTCCATACTGTTTTCTATAGTGGTTGTATCAGTTTGCATTCCCATCAACAATATAAGAATGTTCCCTTTCCTTCTCACTCTTCCCAGCATTTATTGTTTGTAGACTTTTTGATGATGGGCCATTCTGACCAGTGTGAGATAGCTCATTGTGGTTTTGATTTGCATTTCTCTAATAATGAGTGATGCTGAGAGTCTTTTCATGTGTCCATTAGCCATCTGTATGTCTTCTTTGGAGAAATGTCTGTTTAGGTTTTCTCCCCACTTTTTGATTGATTTTTTTTTTCATTTTTTTGGTATTAATCTATAAGAGCTGCTTGTATATTTTGGAAATTAATTCTTTGTCAGCTGTTTCATTTGCTATTGGATGAACCTTGAGCCTATTGTACAGAGTGAAGTCAGAAAGAGAAAGAGAAATAGTGCATATTAATTCATATATGGATATACCCATTTGAATGCAGAGTTCCAAAGAATAGCAAGGAGAAATAAAAAAAAAAAAAAGCCTTCCTCAGTGATCACTGCAAAGAAATAGAGGAAAACAATAGAATAGGAAAGACTAAAGATCTCTTCAAGAAAATTAGAGATACCAAGGGAATATTTCAAGCAAAGATGGACTCAATAAAGGACAGAAATGGTAGAAGATATTAAGAAGAAGTGGCAGGAATACACAGAAGAACTATACAAAAAAGATCTTCATGACCCAGATAATCATGATGGTGTGATCACTCATCTAGAGCCAGACATCCTGGAATGTGAAGTCAAGTGGGCCTTAGAAAGCATCACTACCAACAAAGCTAGTGGAGGGATGGAATTCCAGTTGAGCTATTTCAAATCCTACAAGATGATGCTGTGAAAGAACTGCATTCAATATGTCAGCAAATTTGGAAAACTCAGCAGTGGCCACAGGACTGGAAAAGGTCAGTTTTCATTCCAATCCCAAAGAAAGGCAATGCCAAAGAATGCTCAAACTACCATACAATTGCACTCATCTCACACGCTAGTAAAGTAATGCTCAAAATTCTTCAAGCCAGGCTTCAACAATACATGAACCATGAAATTCCAGATGTTCAAGCTGGCTTTAGAAAAGGCAGAGGAACCAGAGATCAAATTGCTAACATCCGCTGGATCAACGAAAAAGCAAGAGTTCCAGAAAAACATCTATTTCTACTTTATTGACTATGCCAAAGCCTTTGACTGTGTGGATCACAATAAACTGTGGAAAATTCTTCAAGAGATGGGAATACCAGACCACCTGACTTGCCTCTTGAGAAACCTGTATGGAGGTGAGGGAACGAAAGTCAGAACTGGATGTGGAACAACAGACTGGTTCCCAATAGGAAAAGGAGTACATCAAGGCTGTATATTGTCACCCTGCTTATTTAACTTCTATGCAGAGTACATCATGAGAAACGCTGGGCTGGAGGAAGCACAAGCTGGGAGAAATATCAATAACCTCAGATATGCAGATGACACCACTCTTATGGTAGAAAGTGAAGAAGAACTAAAGAGCCTCTTGATGAAAATGAAAGAGGAGAGTGAAAAAGTTGACTTAAAGCACAACATTCAGAAAACTAAGATCATGGCATCTTGTCCCATCACTTCATGGCAAATAGATGGGGGAAACAGTGGCTGAATTTATTTTTTTCAGCTCCAAAATCACTGCAGATGGTGATTGTAGCCATGAAATTAAAAGACGCTTACTCCTTGGAAGAAAAGTTATGACCAACCTAGACAGAATATTAAAAAGTATAGACATTACTTTGTCAACAAAGGTCTGTCTAGTCAAGGCTATGGTTTTTCCAGTAGTCATGTATGGATGTGAGAGTTGGACTATACAGAAAGCTGAGTGCCGAAAAATTGATGCTTCTGAACTGTGGTGTTGGAGAAGACTCTTGAGAGTCCCTTGGACTGCAAGGAGATCCAACCAGTCCATCCTAAAGGAGATCAGTCTTGGGTGTTCTTTGGAAGGACTGATGTTGAAGCTGAAATTCCAATGTTTTGGCCACCTGATGCGAAGAGCTGACTCATTTGAAAAGACCCTGATGTTGGGAAAGATTGCAGGCAGGAGGAGAAGGGGACGACAGAGGATGAGATGGTTAGATGGCATCACCAACTCAATGGACATGAGCTTGGGTAAACTCAGGGAGCTGGTGATGGACAGGGAGGCCTGGCATGCTGCAGTTATGGGGTCACAAAGAGTTGGACATGACTGAGCGACTGATCTGAGCTGAACGCATATATGTGGAATCTAGAAATATGTTACTGACAATCCTCTGTGTAGGGCAGCAAAGGAGACACATATGTAAAGAACAGACTTTTGGACTCAGTGGCAGAAAAGGAGGATAGGAGCATTTGAGAGAATAGCATTGAGATATATACATTACCATATGTAAAACAGATAACCAGTGGGAATTTGATGTAGATGCAGGCCACTCAAAGCCAATGTTCTGTAACAACCTGGAGGGATAGGGCGGGGAGGGAGATGGGAGGGGCGTTCAGGGTGGAGGGGACACATGTATGGCTATTCTGATTCATATGCCTATGCTGATTCATATTGATGTATGGCAAAAGCCACCACAATACTGTGAAATAATTATCCTCAAATTAAAAAAATAAAAATAAAAAAAAACTCTTAGAAAAAAACGGCAGAAGCGAAGTAAAAGTATTGACTGTCTGTAGCTTAAAACATGGTTGGCTGTTTGTGATCAGTTTCCTGAGGCTTTGACTTCGTAACCTGGAGGCATTTATTTCCAAGGTTTGTTTGTTCACATTCAATTGCCCCCTCAGTCTAATGGACTCCTTGTTTGGTTAATTTAATAAAATGTACCCTTACCTATCTCATGGCCAGATCCTGACAACTCTCCACTAAGTTAATTTTTACACACATGGCCAAAAATGAAGTGCCTGCCTTCATATCTGATCAACATCCCTTGTACTTGGTTTTGGTTTGTTTTTTTTATTTTGGAGGAGATTATTTTGTATTCCTTCTTCTCCTTCTCTACTGAATTTGTGGTAGCTTTTAGGTTTAGAAAACTACAAACAGAAAAGTTTATACAAAACATTAAGATGCTTGTAAAACTGGCTTTTATCCTTATCTGTTTCGGAAACATAAGAAGAGGAAATTCTAGCCAAATTAGGATTTCTTTAAAAAAAAAAAACTCAAAATTTTTCATTAAATATCATTAAGGAAGTTAACATCTCAACTTCTTTTCCTGGCTGTTTGCTGCTGAGTGGTATCTTCATATCCATTGTAGCCTTTAATGTTTTGGAGTTAAACTATGATTGGCTAGTCTTCCATTTGGGGGCCACTCCTCTGATTAAACTTGGGTGTTTTTTTTTTCCTCTGCCCTACTGAGAGAAAAGCCAGTTTGTCACTCCAGTTATCACCAGAGACACAAGCCAGCACTGATGCATAAAGAGCCTCCCTGCTTCAAGTGGGAAGCAGGTAGAAAACCTCTTTCACAGGAGACAATGAAAACAGCTGTAGTAACACCAACAGGCTTCCCAGATGGCACAGTGGTATTCGTCTGCCAATGCGGGAGCTGCAGGAGTCATAGGTTCGATCTTTGAGTTAAGAAGATTCCCTGGAGGTGAAAATGGCAACCCGCAACAGTATTCCTACCTGGAAAATCCCATGGACAGAAGAGCCTAGTGGGCTACAGTCCATGGGATCACAAAGAGTCAGACACGACTCAAGCGACTGAACGTGCATGCATAACACACAATTAGGTTGGGGAGAACTTTGTCCTGTTACAGTCTGGGCTCTCTATGAAAAATTAGGAGACTGTGTTGTTGGAGGATGCACTAGTGACCTTTTCCAGAGGAGGTGTCTTTTTTAAGACACCAACTTGTTTTAAGAGTTGAAAAAGAAATCTAACAGGTTTACAAATAGCCAGGAGAGGAAGGAGGACAGTGGTTAGGGGTCTGTTAGGAGGTCGATGGCCAACAACCTCTGACTCCTGGTCAACAGGTCTCTCCAGGGATGGCTGTGTGAACAGCCAAAGGGCTGAGATAAGGAAGAGCTATGTCCCTGGGTGCCTTAACCTCAGCCTAGAGTTGAATGGGTAAGCTTGTCCACATGCATGGCTGTAGTTGTCCACATCTTTGGTTGCTTGTACTGAAACTTTGATGTTCCCGTTAGTAGCATAGCAAATTACATGAACTTAGTGTCATAAAGCAACAACATTCCACCATCACCGTCTCTGGGAGACAGATCTCAATCGGGTCATCCTCACCCTGGGTTTCCTGTGTAGCTGTGGTCAGGAGGTGGCAGGGGTTTGCTTTCTCACATGTCAATCAGTCGATACTGGCTGTTGAGCCTGGACTTCCTCACAGTCTGTGCTCTGGATTTCAAGAGCAAGCACCCCAAGATGAATAACCCAACAGAAGCTGTATAATCCTTTATGCCCTGGTCTCAGAGGTCAGGATGTCACAGCATGACTTTCTTGCCATCACATTGGTCCAGGCAATCACAGAGACCCACCTAGTCTCAAGGGAAGGGGTAGAGACTTTGCTTTTTAATGGGGGTGCAGCATATTAACAGAAGAACATATGGAGTGGGAGATAGTATGTCCAGTTTTTGAAAATACTGTCTGCTACAGTGTTAGCAAATGACCAGGATCTTCTCTCAAACAGTTTAGACTCATTGTCCTCAAAGGAAAACAGGAGACAAAGTAAAAATTAGACTAACCAAACTCCAGGATCTGCCTTCTTAGGTATTTCTGTAAACCTGACCTCTCTTTTTGAAATGCTTAAGTTCCAGGGATTCTTGGAAAAATTAAGGGAAAATGTGAACACCCTCCCCTCTAAAAAAGGGAAATCCTAGATCTCCTGCTAATTAGAAATTTAAGAGGACATTAATGTGAGTTAGAAAATAAAAGAGATATATATTTAGTGAGTTAGATGACAACTGGAAAGCCAAAAAAGTGTTCCAAACAACAGCAAAGTTAACAAAACTCTGGTTAGGCTGACAAGAAGACTTTGAAGCTACTGCTTGCAATTTGCCTATAAGTTTTTGTGACCACATGTAGCCTTGGTGTATGTTATGATTTTTCTTTATCCAAAAAATTTATTTCCTATAATGTTACTAGAATGCTTTATACTTACAAAACACTATGTTTAAAATATGTAAGTTGAGATGCATAACAATAAAATATACATTTGAAAACACACTACTCAAGAACTCCACTCAGATATTTCTCATTTTTCCTTCCTTATCTGTTTGTACTTCATCCCCCATCCCCACTCTCACCCCCAACAATGACTACTATCCTGGTTTTTATGGTTATTTCTGTCTCATTTATTTTATACCTTTATTATATATCTATATGTGTTTAAACAGTACATTTTTTAGTTATCTGTTTTTGAGCTTTATAAAAATGATACATTGTGTATAGTTTTCTGAGACTTGCTTTTTAAAAAATTCACTGTCCTTTTTCTAAGATCCAGAATAGAGCTGCAGTTTATTAATTTAACCACCTTATACTATTCCATCATGTGAATAGACCACAATGTTTGTTATCCATCCTACTAGTATGGGAATAATGGAATAGTTTCCAGATTTTTGTTTTTATAAATTATAATGCTTCAAATACTTTAATACACACTTTATTGAACAAGTGTGCAAAAGTTCCTCTAAGGTTTATATCTTTTAGATGAATTACTAGCTCATGGGATATAAAATGTTTCTACTTTACAAAATAATGCTAAATGGAATTTTGTTATGGTTGTACACTATGGCAAGCAAAGAATAAGAAAGTTCCAGTTGATCTACATCCTTCTAAGCACTTGTTATTAGACTTGTTAATTTCTGTCAAACTAGTGGGTGTGACATAGTTTTGGTTTTAATTTACATTTTCCTGAACAACAAGAGATTGAAGAGCTTACAACGTTTGTTGGTTATGTCTGTTTTGTCTTCTGCAAAACACTAATTCATGCCTTTGACCACTTTTCGACTGGCTTGTGTGTATTTTTCTTATTCAACTGGTAGCAGCTTTATATGTACTCTGGACACCAACTCTTGTCCTTAATGTGTTATGCAAATATTTGCTACCATTTTGTGATTTGTCTTTTCATTTTTTATGGTGCCTTTTATTGAACAAAAATTATTTTAATGGAGTCAAATTTAATTCTTGTCTCTTTTTGTTAGCACTTCCACATTTCCCTGGAAAAAAGAAATTTCTACCTCAGTGTCAGAATAATCTTTTTTTTTTTTCATCTAAGCCTGTTAATATACTAACCATATTCAAATCCATCTGGAATTGATTTTTATATATGAGGTAAGATAGACGTCCAAACTCTTTTTTTTTTTTAAACTGGACAACCAATTGTTCTATCAACTTTGTTTGAAGCATCCTTCCTTTTCTCTCTGATCTACAATTTTATCTCTTTTATAGATCATAATTCTTTTAAAGCATTGATCAGTTTAGCCACTCTATTATGCTCCATTGGTCAGTTTAATTCTCTGTTCCCAAATTACACTATCTTAACAACTATAAAGTTATAATAAATCTTAGTTTTCAGGGAGATCAACCCCTCTTATTTTTATGTAGTTGTAGCTTTGCTTTTTCATACAAATTTTATTTTAGATCACATTTTTGGAATCACATTAAATTTAAAAATCATTAGGGATGTACTGGTATAGGCTCTCTTTCCACTTATTTAAGTGTCTTTAATTTTTGTTGGGGGTCTTCAGGATCACCATTGAGCTAGATGATACTCTTAGAATGATTCACAGGGCACAGAAAAACTGTTACACTCATGGCTCTAGTTTATTACAGCAAAAGGGTTCAGATTAAAATTAACAAAGGGAAAAGGTCCATGAGGACAAAGTCCAGGAGAAACCTAAAACTTCCAAGTGTCCTCCCCTAGGAGAAGCGTGTGGGCATGAGGGACTTCCCCAGCAACAGGGCAGAGTGTCCATAGGTGCAGAGAGTTGTCAGCAGGAGAACTCACCTGAGCCTTGATGTCAGGTTTTTTATCAGGAGTCAGTCACGTTAGGCATCTGTGGACCTCAGGCACTGATGCCAGCCCTTCAGAGCAAAAACAGGTGTTCACCATAAAACACATTATTAGCATAAATGATCTGATCAAACAGATATCATTTGGTTCAAGGCCTTTGACTTGCTAAAATATTTATCAAGCAGAATAATTCAAGAGATAAGAGCTCATCTCCCAAGAGCTGGCCAATGGCCAGTCCTAAACACAAGCTTTTCTTGGGAATGTGCAGGGTTTGAGCTGCCCAGGCCTGCTGAATTGACCCTTTCCTGCACAAATATCTTTAAAGATATTTTAATAACTTTTTCATGTGTTTTTTTAAGCTTTTTAAAACTTTTTAAAGATACAATTTCAAACTTACAGAAAAGTTACAGTATTGCCAAAACTCCTAAATGTCTTTTGTTCAGATATCCCAACTTTTCACATTTTGTCCCATTCACTGTATCACTGTATCACTCTCTCTCTCTTTCACCTATCCATATAATTTTTTTCCAAATCACTTGAGAGTAAGCTTAAGCCATTGTATCATTTTAATCCTAAATATTTTAGTGTGTATTTCCCAAGAAGAAGCACATTCTTCTATGTAACCATTGTAATAATATAATTATTAAAAATCAGTGTATATTATATATCTATACAGAGACCCATACACATATATTAATATCAAGTGCAATACTATTGTATAATTTGCAAATCATATTTCAGTTACCTTATTATCTTATAATGTCCTTTATAGTTAAATTGTTTTGCAGTTTAAGATCCATTCTAAGATTATCCTTTGCATCTGTTTCTCTAGTGCCTTTTGATCTAAAACAGTACTTTGCTTTTCTTTGTCTTTCGTAGACCTTAGTACTTTTGAAAGCTATATGCCAGATATTTTATAGAATGTCTCTTCATTTTCAGTGTTCATCTAAAGAGTGAGTCATTTTTCCATGCACTCATATTCAATTCTGTTTCACTTCTTCCCCTTATTTGTACTTACTTTTATTTAATTTCCTTCATATCTAGATTTAAATTTTGAATTTTTAACAAGAATATCACCAGTGATGTATCATTCTTAATACACCATACCAGGAACCACGTGATGTCAATTTATCCTAATATTAGTGAAGCTAATTTAAGATAGTGTCCACCAGGTTTCTCCATTGTAAAATTATTATTTTACCTTTTTATATTTATAATTTATAGAGTGATATATTGAAATTAATATCCTATTCTTCATCAAACTTTCACCCTCTAGTTTTAGAGCCCATTGATTATTTCCTAACTCCATCATCCCTCCTCTAGACTGATATTCTGTAAGAAAGAGACACTATTTAGATAATATAGATACTATGAGACAATGTAATATACTACTGACATTATTTATGTTGATGTTCAAATCATCATAGAATTGGCAAACAGGAACTGCATTTGTCTGCCTCCTTTGTTCTTTTGACATGTCTCCATTATTCTTTGAGCAGTTTTAGTTTTGGTGATGTTGTTGTTCAGTCACTAAGTCGTGCCCAACTCTTTGCAACCCCATTGACTAAAGCACACCAGGCTTCCCTGTCCCTCACTATCTACTGGAGTTTGCTCAAACTCATGTCCATTGAGTTGGCGATACCATCCAGCCATCTCATCCTCTGTCACCCTCTTATCCTCCTGCCCTCAATCTTTCCAGGAATCAGGGTCTTCTCCAATGAGCTGACTCTTCCCATCAGATGGCTGAAGTACTGGAGCTTCAGCTTTAACATCAGTCCTTCCAATGAATATTTAGGGTTGATTTCCTTTAGGATTGACTGGTTTGATCTCCTTGCTGTCCAAGGGACTCTCAAGGGTCTTCTCCGGTGCCACAATCCCAAAGTATCAGTTCTTCAGTGCTCAGCCTTTTTTATGGTCCAACTCTCATATCCAAACATGACTACTGGAAAAAAATATAGATTTGACTATATGAACCTTTGTCAGCAAAGTGATGTCTTTGCTTTTTAATATGCTGTCTAGGTTTGTCATAATTTTTCTTCCAAGGAGCATCTTTTAATTTCATGGCTCCAGTCACCATCCACAGTGATTTTGGAGCCCAAGAAAATAAAATCTGTCACTATTTCCACTGTTTCCCCATCTATTTGCCAGGAAGTAATGGCACTGGGACTGGATGCCATGATCTTAGTTTTCTTTTTAATTGAGATATAATCAATATATAACTTTATACTTGTTTCAGGTGTACAATTTGTCAATTTGGTATTTGTATATATTATGAAATTGAGAGGGTGACAGGCAGGAGGGCCAGGGGTCTCCAAACGGAGGAAATAGGATGCAAGTTTCTCTTAAAATTCTGTGTTGTCATGGCGACCGACATGTGATTCCACCTGAACTTAACTTTCCTCAAACTTTGAGCTAACCAATGGGTTTTTCTTATGGAAATGTGTTTTTTTTTTTTTTTTTTTTTTTAAGCTATCGTATGCATGTGAGAGTTGGACTGTGAAGAAAGCTGAGCGCCAAAAAATTGATGCTTTTGAACTGTGGTGTTGGAGAAGACTCTTGAGAGTCCCTTGGACTGCAAGGAGATCCAACCAGTCCATCCTAAAGGAGATCAGTCCTGGGTGTTCATTGGAAGGACTGATGCTGAAGCTGAAACTCCAGTACTTTGGCCACCTCATGCGAAAAGTTGACTCATTGGAAAAGACCCTGATGCTGGGAGGGATTGGGGGCAGGAGGAGAAGGGGATGACAGAGGATGAGATGGCTGGATGGCATCACCAACTCGATGGGCATAAGTTTGAGTAAACTCAGGGAGTTGGTGATGGACAGGGAGGCCTGGCATGCTGCGATTCATGGGGTCACAAAGAGTTGGACACGACTGAGCGACTGAACTCAACTGAACTAAATGAAACTATGTATTTGCTTTGGAATTTGCCTGTCTTCAAAATGGTTCCACCTAAGACTAGCGTTCTTTCTTTTCTCAAACCTTGGGCTGATAATAGCTCAACAAACCAGTATTCATATCAATTGCTTTATGGCTGGGGGATGACATACTTCATGCCATCCTATCTCAAAACTGGGTGTTGTGGGACCTGATGGGGCCTGGTGAACCTCCGACAGCCTTGAGGCGTCTCTCCTATCTGATTAAAAGCGTTCTAACAGACAAAAAACAGCTTGCTGAAACTAGCAAGGGGGGCGCTGTCCACCCTCCTCCTGATGTCTATGTCAGAAGCTTTCTCTGTTCCTTTTTCACTGTAATAAAACTCTGCTACAGTAAAGCTCTTGAGTGATCGAGCCTGGTCCCTGGTCCCGAAGCTAATTCTTCAGAGATCACGAATCTGACACATTCACCGTAAGCTATCCAAATGATCACAATGAATCTAGTTAAAAATCCATCACCATCACCATGAGCACAGACTAATTTTTTCAATTTTTGGCAAGTTGATAGGTAAATTTTTTCTTTGAAATTTTACTTCTACAATTATGAGTGAGGCTAAGTATCTTTTCATATACTTAATAATCATGTGCACTTCATTTGCTGTGAATGTCCACTTCAGTCGCTCAGCCGAGTCTGTTTGTGACCCCATGGACTGCAGCACTCCAGGCCTCCCTGTCCCTCACCATCTCCAGGATTTTCCCAAGTTCATGTCCATTGCATCAGTAATACCATCCAGCCATCTCATCCTCTGGCACCCTCATTTCCTTGATGCTGGGAGAGATTGAGGGCAGAAGGAGACAAGGGCATCCATTTACATATCTTGCTCATTTTTCATACTGTGTCATCATTTCCTTACAAGAGTTCTATTATAAGGAACTATGCCTTTTATTATACATGTTGCAAAATTTTTCTTCTGTTTATCATTATTACTGAGTTTATGAGTTTGAAATTTTATTAGTATTTTATTTACATGTCTATCAAGGCCTTTCTAACTCCAAGATTATTTTTTTTTAAGTTTTCTTCTATACTTCTTGTATTTCAGTATTTGATACATCTGGAATCTAATTGGTTGTAATTAACAAAGTAAAATGTACTTCTTAAAATCAAATTGGATATACCTTTTATTATTATGTGTAACTAGCCATTGTCTCAACACCATATATTGACTAATAATCTCATATCATTACTACAATATATTATTACTATATGTTAAATCTGTCCCCCTCACCCCTTGATTATTCTTTAGAATCTCCCTTTATTCTCACATTTAACAATTAATGGTGTTTTTATGGATTTCTCATTGAATTCATAGAAACTTAACAACAAACATCTTTAGTCTTTACAACACTAAAACCAAAGTCTTA
This sequence comes from Dama dama, assembly GCF_033118175.1. NCBI lineage: Eukaryota > Metazoa > Chordata > Mammalia > Artiodactyla > Cervidae > Dama > Dama dama. The sequence continues at coordinate 11,989,087 of NC_083700.1, forward strand.
ATGTTGTAAAGGAACACTGAGGAACGTGTCCTTCATTTTAAAAGGAAAAGGAAATGTTTGTTTTCTTTTATGTGTTTCAGTAGGGTTTTAGAGGCTTCCAAGGTGGCCCTAGTGGTAATAAAAAAAAAAAAAAAAAACAACTGTCTGCCAATGCAGGAGATGTAAGAGATGATAAGAGATGCAGGTTCAGTTCCTGGGCTGGGAAGATCCTCTGGAGGAGGGTACAACAACCCTCTCCAGTGTTTTTGCCTGGAGAATCCCATGGACAGAGGAGACCAACAGGCAATAGTCCACAGGGCTGCATAGAGTCAGAGACGACTGGAGCAACTTAGCATACAGCACTGGGATTTTCTATTTCCATGCATTTGACCTGTTTTGTTTCATTTAGGAATGGAATACTTTATTCCATTATATTTTCTAAAAAGCTATTATTTTTATTGCTTATCTTTTCAGTTCATTCTCACTTGTACCTTAAAAAAAGTTCCTCAATTTAAAAGTCTTGCATTTTATATCTATGTTTATTTCTATCATTTTCAGGGTTCCATGCTACTGCACCCTTCTGTCCTCCATACCCTGTTAAAATCCACAGATTATCATTTAGTTGCATTCACCTTTAATTCACATGCCCCAATCTTATCTGGCATGATACCAACCTTGGTTAAGTCAAATTTTCCTGTTATGCAGAGGACTCATGCAGCTGAACTTCACTAGTGAAAAATACGTTCCTATGATAGCTAGTTTTACTTCAAAGTCATGACATTTTATACTAAGTGGGGTATTGATGTTATGGGGGAAGCACTGTGTTTCTGTCTACCATTCTTTCTCTCGCCACCTTTTCATACATTCTTTTTTATTCTCTAACTTCCAAAGACTCTTGCTTATCTTTTAAAGCACATGACTTTATGTTTTGCTTCTTTTAAGAACAACAAAAGCAGTTAAGAGAGATCTTCCATATATTCCCACCAACATCTCAGCCCGACCATGTGCCTCTGTGCTCAGCACCACGCCTGTGTGTTCTCACTTGGGGTGAGCTCCATACACGCTAACAAGCCCATCCATACACTCATGCACTGCACTCCAATCCCCTTCCTACTTAGAGCTTTGCTTTAGCGGTTCTCCCCCATGTCTTTTGACTCATCAAATTTGCATTAGATCACCTTCATGTACAAACTTGTTTGTAATTTTCCTCATCCCCAAAAAACAAGCATAAAATCAAATAAAAACAACCTTCTTGTGATCCCACATCCTTCCCCAGCTAAAGGCTCATTTATTTGCTCCCTTTAACATCAAAACTCTTTGAAGGAATTACATTGTCTTAAATTTCTCTCCTTTTTTCTCTTGAATTCACATTAAACCATCTTTTATCACCATCCCTCTCCTCATACAGAATTTTTTCATTGAGAATGAACACCTGATCTAACAGTCAATGCTAACACATCATACTTGGCATACTGGCAGCATTGGGCCCAACTGACTAATTTGTCTTACTTAACAAACTGTTTTTCATGTGGTTTCCAGGACATAACCTCTTTTAGTTTTCATATCCCTCCCCACCTTTTTTTGACTTCCAGTGTCGTTTCTCTTTTCTCCTCAATCTCATAATGTTAAATTACCTCAAGTTTCAGCCGCAAACCACTTCACTGTTCAGTTACACCCTAATGATCACTTCCTCTTCTGGCTTTAAACACTTTCCAAATTTAAGTCTCCAGTCCATTCTTCTTTCCAAAACTCCAAATGTATATCCCATTTTCTTTTCTTGAATATTTTCTTGGCATCTCCAATAGACCATGTCCCCAGCTGAAAAACTCTTCCCTCAAAGGTACACTGTGTTCCTGTTATCACTCCTAAGTTGGATCACAGCAAGCAAAGTCCTGACTGGTCTCCCCCTGCTTCTCCTTTGGTCTGAGTGTTAATCACAGTAGCAGTCAGAGTAAAGATTTTAATGTCTAAATCAAATCAGGTGTCTCTACAATGATTTGTCACCCCTCCTAGAATAAAATTCAAAGTCCTTACCATAGCTTATAAGACCAGTTTCAATATTCCCCTTAATTGCCTTGGCCATTCCTCTCAACCACACTGGCCTGTTTTTCATTCCTCACACATGCCAAGTTTAACCCCTTTTCAGGACCTTCCCCTACACCCCTACACCTTACCTTAGCCTGGAGCACTCATCTGTCAGACTCTATAAGGTTGACTCACTTCTTCATTCATTCTTCTGCTTACACATCACCTTTCCTGACCACCCGACCTAAATAAACTACTGTTTCCTGCTGCCAGGAATGACTGTCTTGGTGCCCTCTTTCCTTTTGATTTTTCTTCAAACATTACACTCCCCAAAATAACATTATACATTACTTGTATATTTTTCATAAGTATAAAAGAGAAGGGAACAGTTACCCACTCCAGTATTCTGGCCAGGAGAATTTCAAGGACTGTGTAGTCAATGGGGTCGCAAAGAGTTGGACACAACTGAGCAACTTTCACTTTCACTTTTGTATATTTTTTAAAATAATCTATGTTCCTATTTGAAAATAAGTTCTATGACAGCAGGAATTTTGTTTCATTCACTGTTTGTTTTTATTAGTGCTTTTTGTTCTCTTCTATTAAGTATTTTGCCTGATTTACAGTTTTCCCTCCCTTATTTTCAATCTTATTATTTTGTTTTAGCTAGTGGTAAGTGCTATAAAAATCATAAAACACCTAATGGAGAATGACAATGGGGAGCATTTCTATAGATGAAGTGGTCAGGGAAGGAATCCTTAAGGATTACTTCTCATTTCAGTTAAGGCTTGAATAATAGAAAATGAACAAGTATAAATGAATGAATGGGATTCTGGAGAAAGAGAGTACTCTGGACTGAAGGAATAGCAAGTATAAATTTCCCAAGTGGGAATAAACCTATGTTAATAGTTACTGGACTAGTACGTAAGAGGTTAGACATGAGTCACTCTTAATGGCATGGAGTGATAAGGATAGGTAAGGCCTGTAGGTCATCATGAGGAGACTAAATTCTATTCCAAGTACACTGGGACTCCATTGGGTGTTCTTAATTAGGAAAAGAGCATGATCTGATTTTCATCTTTAAAAGACAACTTTGGCTGTTATGTAAAGAATACCTGGAAAAGAATAAGGATAAACAAGGAGAGTAGACAGTGAGAGAAGACTGTTTCTGGATAAGAGCAGTTTCAGTGGAGATGGAAGTAAACGGATAAATTTGCCTTCTAAGTAGAACTGACAAAACTTGTCAGGAAATGCTAGCTGACATGACCCCAAAGGCTAATTTTCTTTCCCCTTTCAGTAATCGGGCAAAGAACTGACAATGGAAGAATAGGTTGATGGTAGCTGCTGAGTTCTTGATGCTCTCTTTTCTAACAAGGATCTTTCAACTAAGAAGCTCCTGTTGTTATACAATCACTTAGATTACTTCCCTGTTCCTCTTTTTAAAATAAATATGCCAATCCTATGAAAAATTATGTAATTATATCAACTTGACAGAGAGAAACATTTGACAAAACCCAGCACTCACTCATAACGAAAATTCTTAGCAAGTTAAGAATTGAAGGGAATTATCTCAATGTGATAAAGACAGTATAAAAAACATCAATAATAGTACATTTAGTGGTAAAAGACTGAATACTTCCTCCATAAAATCAGGGTCAAGGCAAGGATGTCTGCTCTCACTAATCTTATTCAACACTGTAATGGAAGTTCTCGTCACTGCAATAAGACACAAAGAGGAAATAAAAGGCATATAGATCAGAAAGGAAGAAATAAAACTGTCCCTATTTATATGGGTGATATAATTATCTATGTAGAAAGATCCAACATATAGGCAAAAACAAAACAAAACCAAAAACTTCCTCAAACTAGTGAGTTAAGCAAGGTTACAACATACAATATCAACATATGAAAATCAATCACATTTCCTTATAACAGTAAAAATGAGGGAACCAAGATTAAAAACACAGTATCATTAACAGTTTCTCCAAAGAAAATTAAATACTTAGGTGTATGCTTAACAAAACATGTATAAGATTTGTGCACTGAATATCAGTGGTCTCTGACCATTTTGGCATCAGAGACCAGTTTCGTGGAAGACAGTTTTTCCATGGATCAGGTTAAGGGAGTTGGGGGGGGGGGGGGGGTCGATGGTTTTGGGATGATTCAAGCAAAGTGCATTTATTATGCACTTTATTTCTATTATTGTGGCTCAACTGGTAAAGAATCTGCTTGCAATACAGGACACCTGGGTTCAATCCCTGGGTTGGGAAGATTCCCTGGAGAAGGGAAAGGCTATCCACTTCAGTATTCTGGCCTGGAGAATTCCATGGACTGTATAGACCATGAGGTTGCAAAGAGTCAGACATGGCTGAGTGACTTTCACTTTCACTTATTTCTATTATTATTATATCAGCTCCACCTCACATCATCAGGCACAAGATCCTGTACATTGAGGACCCCTGTTGAAAATTGCTAAATGATGATGAAAGAAATCAAAGAGGACTTAAATGAAGAGACATACTTTGACCATGAACTGGAAGATTCAACATTATAAAGCTGTCAATTTTCCTTAAATTTATGTATAGATTTAATGTAATTAGATATAGACAACCTTATTCTAAAATTGATATGGAAATATGTAAGCTTTAGAATAACTAAAATAATCCTAATAAATAAGAATGAAGTGGAATCACTCTACCCAAAATTATTAATAAAACTTACTATGCATGCACGCTGAGTTGCTTCAGTCATGTATGATTCTTTGTGACTTTATGGACTGTAGCCCGCCAGGCTCCTCTGTCCATGGGACTATCCAGGCAAGAATACTGGAGAGGGTTGCCATGCCCTCCTCCAGGGGATCTTCCTGACCCAGGAATCAAACCTGCATCTCTTACTTTTCCTGCCTTGTTAGATGGGTTCTTTACAACTAGTGCCACCTGGGAAGCCCAAGATTTACTATAGCTACATTAATCAAAATAGTGTGGTATTAGTGGAGCAGTAGACACATAGATCACTAGAACAGAATAAAAAACTCATACATTTATTTACAGAAATATACTCAACTGACTTTTGACAATGTGAAAAATGGAGAATGATAGTCCTTAAAAAAAGATTGAGTTGAAGCAACTGGATATCTGAAGGCAAAAGTTTTACCTTGACCTCAATTTCACAGCTTATTATAAGCAAACTAAAAATTGAATCATTGACTTAAGTGTAAAAAGTAAAACTGTAAAACTTATAAAAAAATAGTTATAGAAAAATGTGTAAAATATGGAAACACAAAAGACCCTAAACAGCTAGCACAGTCTTGAGAATGAAGAGGAAAGCTGAAGTATCATACTCCCTGATTTCAAACTATACTACAAAGCTACAGTAATCAAAACATCATGGCACTGGTACCAAAACAGACACATAGATCAGTGGAACAGAATAGGGAGCCCAGAAATGAGCTCACATATATATGGGCAAGTAATCTACACTAGATAAGGCAACATACAATATACAAAGGGGAAAGGACAACCTCTTGAATAAATAGTTTTGGGAGAACAGGACAGCTACATACAAATAAATCAAACTGGACTACTCATATGATACATAAAAATAAATTCAAAAAGGGTTAAAGACAAATGTAAGACCTGAAACCTTAAAATTTTTACAAGAAAACACAGGCAGCAAGCTATTTTGGGCAACAAAAGGCAAATAATAAGGCAACAAAAGCAAATAATAAATCAGATTATATCACACTAAAAAACATTTGCAAATTGAAGGAAGCTATCAACAAGATGAAAAAGCCACCTACTGAATGGGAGAAAATACTTGCAAACAATATATCCAATAAGGGATTAAAAGAGCACATCTAATTCAACATCAAAAAACCAAATGACCCAATTGAAAAATGGACAGAAGACCTGAATAGATAGTTTTCCAAAGAAAACATGCAAATGACCAACAGGCACTTGAAAATACACCCAACATCACTAATGATCAGGGAAATGGAAATCAAAGCCAGACTCAACAATACCTTACAATTCTCAGAATGGCTGTTATCAAAAAAGAGAACAAAAACCAAGTGATGGTGAGAATGTAGAGAAAAGGAAACCCTTATGCCCTGCTAGAGGGAAGGTAAATCAGTATAGCCACTACGGAAAACTGTATGATGATTCTTAAAAAAAACTAAAAATAGAATCACAATTTGACCCAGAAATCCCACTCCTGAGTACTTATCAAAAGAAAAGGAAAACAAAAACACAATTAGAAAAATTTCATAGACCCCAGTGTTCATTACAGCATTATTTACAATAGCCAAGATAAGAAGGTAAATCAAAGTGAATTGGACATGCTCAAGCAGGAGATGGCAAGAGCAAACATTGATATTTTAGGAATCAATGAACTAAAATGAATGGGAATGGAAGAATTTAATTCAGATGACCTTTATATTTATTACTGTGATCAAGAATCCCTTAGAAGAAATGGAGTAGCCCTTATATTCACCAAAAGAGTCCAGAATGCAGTACTTGGTTACAATCTCAAAAATGACAGAATAATCTCAGTTCATTCCAACTCAAACCATTCAATATCATGGTAATCCAAGTCTTTGCTCCAATCACTAATGTCAAAGAAGCTAAAGTTGACAGTTCTATGAAGACTTTCAAGAACTTCTAGAACTAACAGAAAAAAAAAAAAAAATGTCCTTTTCATCATAGAGGATTGGAATGCAAAAGCAGGAAGTCAAGAGATACCTGGAGTAACAGGAAATTTTGGCACCCCACTCCAGTACTCTTGCCTGGAAAATCCAATGGACGGAGGAGCCTGGTAGGCTGCAGTCCATGGGGTCACGAAGAGTCAGACGTGACTGAGCGACTTCACTTTCACTTTTCACTTTTATGCATTGGAGAAGGAAATGGCAGCCCACTCCAGTGTTCTTGCCTGGAGAATCCCAGGGATGGGGTTGCACAGAGTCGGACATGACTGAAGTGACTTAGCAGCAGCACAAACTGAAGTAGGGCAAAGGCTGTGGTTTGCCAAGAGAATGCACTGGTCATAGCAAACACCCTCTTCCAACAACACAAATGAAGACTCTACACATGTACATAACCAGAGGGTCAATACCAAAATTAGAATGATTAGATTCTTTGTAGCCAAAGATGGAGAAATTCTACACAGTTAGCAAAAACAAGACCAGGAGCTGACTGTGGGTCAAGTCATGAACTCATTGTACAGGAGGTAGTGACCAAAATCATCCCAAAGAAAAAGAAATGCAAGAAGGCAAAGTGTTTGAGGAGGTCTTACAAATAGCTGAGTAAAGAAGAGATGTGAAAGAAAAAGGAGAAAGGGAAAGATATACTCAACTGAAAGCAGAGTGCCAGAAAATGGCAAGGAGAGATAAGAAAGCCTTTTAAAATGAATAATGCAAAGAAATAGAGGGAAAAAATAGATCGGGAAAGATCAGAGATCTCTTCAATAATATCGGAGATACCAATAATATTGGAGATGCCATATTTCATGCAAAGATGGGCACAATAAAGACAGAAACAATATGGACCTAACAGAAGCAGAAGATATTAAGAAGAGGTGGCAAGAATACACAGAAGAGGTAATATGCAAAAAAGGTCTTAATAACCCAGATAACCATGATAGTGTGGTCAATCACCTAGAGCCAGACATCCTGGAATGTGAAGTTAAATGGGCCTTAGGAAATATTACTATGAACAAAGCTAGTGGAAGTGATGGAATTCCAGCTTAGCTATTTCAAATCCTAAAAGACAATGTCGTTAAAGTGCTCCACTCAATATGCCAGCAAATTTGGAAAACTCAGCAGTGGCCACAGGACTGGAAAAGGTCAGTTTTATTTATTTATTTTTTATTTATTTATTTTTTAAATTTTTATTTCTTTAATTAGTTGGAGGCTAATTACTTCGCAACATTTCAGTGGGTTTTGTCATACATTGACATGAATCAGCCATGGAGTTACATGTATTCCCCATCCCGATCCCCCCTCCCACCGCCCTCTCCACCCGATTCCTCTGGGTCTTCCCAGTGCACCAGGCCTGAGCACTTGTTTCATGCATCCACCTGGGCTGGTGACCTGTTTCACCATAGATAATATACATGCTGTTCTTTTGAAACATCCCACCCTCATCTTCTCCCACAGAGTCCAAAAGTCTGTTTTGTATTTCTGTGTCTCTTTTTCTGTTTTGCATGTAGGGTTATCATTACCATCTTTCTAAATTCCATATATATGTGTTAGTATGCTGTAATGTTCTTTATCTTTCTGGCTTACTTCACTCTGTATAATGGGCTCCAGTTTCATCCATCTCATTAGAACTGATTCAAATTCTTTCTTTTTAATGGCTGAGTAATATTCCATGGTGTATATGTACCACAGCTTCCTTATCCATTCTGGAAATAGAACTGCCATATGACCCAGCAATCCCACTTCTGGGCATACACACTGAGGAAACCAGAACTGAAAGAGACACGTGCACCCCAATGTTCATCTCAGCACTGTTTATAATAGCCAGGACATGGAAGCAACCTAGATGCCCATCAGCAGACGAATGGATAAGAAAAGGTCAGTTTTAATTCCAAACACAAAGAAGGGCAATGCCAAAAAAATTTCAAGCTACAATACAATTTCACTCACTTCACATGCTAGCAAGGTAATGCTCAAAATCATTTGAGCTAGGCTTCAACAGTACTTGAACTGAGAACTTCCACATATATAGGCTGGCTTTAGAAAAGGAAGAGGAGCTGGAGATCAAATTGCCAACATCCATTGAATCATATAAAAAGCAAGGGAATTCCAAAATCCCCATCTACTTCTGCTTCATTGACTATGCTAAAGCCTTTGACTGTGGATCCCAGCAAACTGTGGAAAACTCTTAAAGAGGTGGGAGTACCAGATTACCTTACCTGTCTACTGAGAAATCTTATGCAGGTAAAGAAGCAACAGTTAAAACTGGACATGGAACAACTGACTGATTCAGAATTGGGAAAGGAGTATGTCAAGCCTATATATTGTCACCCTGCTTATTTAACTTCTATGCAGAATGCCAGGCTGGATGATTCACAAGCTAGAATCAAGATTGACAGGAGAAATATCAACAACCTCAGATATGCAGATGCTACCACTCTAATGGCAGAAAATGAAAAGGAACTAAAGAACCTCTTGATGAGGGTGAAAGAGGAGAGTGAAAAAGCTGGCTTGAAACTCAACATTCAAAAAACTAAGATCGTGGCATCCAGTTCCATCACTTCCTGGCAAATAGATGGGAAAAAAGTGGAAACGGTGACAGATTCTATTTTCATGTACTCCAAAATCACTGCAGATTGTGACTGCAGCCAGAAAATTACAAGACAATTGCTCCTTGGAAGAAAAGTTATGACAAACCTAGCCTGCATATTAAAAACAAAAACATCACTTTGCCAACAAAGGTCCTTATAGTCAAACCTACGGCTTTTCCAGCAGTCATGTATGGATGTGCAAGTTGGACCACAAAGAAGTTTGAGTGCTGAACAATTGATGCTTTGGAATTGTGATGCTGGAGAAGACTTTTGAGAGTCCCTTGGACAGCAGAGAGATCAAACTCGTCAATCTTAAATGAAGTTAACCCTGAATATTCATTGGAAGGACTGATGCTGAAGCTGAAGCTCCAGTACTTTGGCCACCTGATGGGAAAAGCCGACTCACTGGAAAAGACCCTGATGCTCGGAAAGACTGAAGGCAGGAGGAGAAGTGGGTAACAGAGAATGAGATGGTTGGATGGCATCACTTACTCATTGGACATGAGTTTGAGCAAATTTTGGGTAATATTGAAGAACAGGGAAGCCTGGCATGCTGCAGTTCATGGAGTCGCAAAGAATCGGATGCGACTTAGCGACTGAACAATAACGAGACAAGATATGGAAGCAATTTAAGTATTCATCAGTAGATGAATAGTAAGGAAAATGTGGTAAATATTACCAATGGAATATTAATCAGCCATAAGAAAGAATGAATTCTTTCCATTTGTGACAAATTGGTTGGATTTTGAGTATTATACTAAGTGAAAGAAGCATACACTGTATGATTTCACTTATATGTAGAATCTAGAAAGCAAAACAAATGAACAAACATAACAAAGCAGAAACAGAATCATAAATATAGGGAACAAACAGGTAGTTGCCAAAGGGGAAAGGGATGGAAGGAAAAAAAGAAATAGGTGAGGGATATTGAGATACGGGCTTCCATTTGCAAAATAAACGATTCATGGGTATGAAAATAACCATGTGTATCTTTGAACGGCGACATCATAACTAGGGTTATCCTTGTTGATCACTTTGAAATGTAAAAGGTAAAAATAAAAGGAGAAATAAACCAATGGAAAATAATACTATGCTTTTAATATGGAGACTTAAGATCATTAAAATATTAGTTTTTCATAAATTAACAAATGCACCAGAGTTTTACTTGCTTGAATGTACTGTTTTGAGTATGTGTATGTGTTGGGGAAGGGTGTAATTTAAATAAGCTGCTTCTAAAATTTATGTGAAAATTTTAAGCAAGCAAAAACATCTAAAAATATTCTGAGGAACAATAGTGGCAGGTAAATATTTCTATTAGGTAATAACATTTTAAAACAAATGTGTAAGTGGAATAGAATTAAAATTCTGCATTATTTCTGTATTTCACATTGTGTCAGAGGGCTTTTCATTTGCTCCAGGGAAAGGTAAGCCCAAAAGAATTCAGGGGAAAAAAAAAAAAGTCAATTGAATTTCAAAAAGTTTTTTAAAATGCATAACTAAAACATTTGCCTGAAAAGCTGAAATAGTTTTTAGCTTTAGCAAACTTTTCTAGAGAGGAAAGCTTATTTGAGTTTACAAAGAATAATTTTGAATATCAAAAGCCTAAGCACTAAAAGTACTTTGTATGTGAAACATATAATATAAACTACTACAGAGTTAGAAAGGATTTAGGTTTTCCTGCTGAAATAAAATAAAGGTGTCTGGCTTTGTGAAGATGATAGCACTAGAATTAGCTGGATATTGGGGAAGGCCCACTCTTGCACCTACTGGAGATGCCAGGTTTACCCCGCTGTAAAGGAGGAGAGGCATCTGATAAAACAGAAGTGATATGTCCCTCACTTCCCAGCCTCGGAAAGCATGTCACTGCTGGTGGAGCAGAAATAGGTGAGTGATACGTCCAGGAGGATGTCTCGGTGACTCCTCATTGTGTCCTATCTACTCCGTTATAGGATCAAGGGTGCAACTAAATGTCTGAGTGCCCTCAAGTGTTTGGAGAGAGAGAGGGCCAGTGGGCTGAGAGTAATCACAAGGAAGATGAAGCAGGAACCACATTGTTTGAAGAATATGACAAGACCAGAGTCATCTCAAAAGATACTGACAAGGATGACTACAAGGGTCATGTATCTATATTGAATCCAACATGGACAGATGGAAGTGACCATGGATCAAGTTTCTCTTCCTCCCTGCTAAGAAAACTAGAAGCCTCTGTTACCAACCCAAGGTTCTTGGACTCCTTAATCAATAGAAATTGATAGGTCAGACAGGAAATTCAGGTAAGGCTTTATTAGGACTTGGGTTGCGGCACAAAGGAGTGAAAGCAAGTTAACAGGTTCCTTTGCTAGCTCCTGAGTGGGGGTGAAGAGTGAGCTAGTCCTTTAAATGCGATGAGGCTAGGGGCAGACCTCTTGGGTCAGGGCAGGGGGGTGGCCCAAGTCAGGCCCTTTTTCTACCTGACTTTTTCAGGCAGATGGGGAACTCAGAATTACAAAGCGGACTGAAATGCAGAACGGTTTTAAAGTTAGATTTTTATGTGCGATAGCCTGTATAGCCTATAAGATGCATGGTTACTTTATAGATTTTATTTGATATTTCTGTATCTATTCATATATATCTTATGTATCTTTCAATAAATAGATCAGTATAATAATTTTGACTTGCTCAGTAATTACCAATATTGACCATTATAATTTGATTCAACATCTATTTTTTTAATCACAAATTGAGTCTAAAGTTCACCCTGATTCTTTTTTTTTTATTATTTTTAAGATGAGGAACAGTACATTGTCTTCTATTATTCCATTTCTAACTCAGTTGCTTTAATTTTATGGAAGTTTTCAAGTCAAAAGTCCTTTAGTGTTGACTTTTTTTTCAGATTTTTAAGACTAATAAAACTGCCTAACTTATCAGAAAGGTGCTATGCCGATTCTTTTCATATTTTCATTTAATTCTGTTTCTTTGCCTTTGTGACTTTACGTATAAAAGGCAGGGCAGGACCCAACCTGAGCAGCCTTTTCTGAACTCTCCTTGGCTCCTGCTGACCACCCCCCTGCCCTTCTGGTTCTCTCCTATCACAAGAAGTTTCAATTTGGATCTGCTTCTAATTTTTCTTTCTTCTTAGCTAATTTCATAGCATTGTTTCAATGCTTTGATCCCTGAGCTGTTAGACTTCTCTTCTTTTGAGCCTGCTATATATCCTGCCCATGAGAGAGCCCTTCTTTAAGCCTCACAAGGACTTTTTCATGTGACTTATCTCTAGCCAGAAGAAGCGAAGCATCAGACCAAGTCACGTAAGCTCCATGCACGTCATATGTGGTTAGTACTTCTCTCCACTCAACTTCTTCACTTCCCACAACCCTGGTCTCCTTTCCTTTGAAGTCCTGCATGCTTGAAAATATTCTCTCTAGAAAGATTTTGGCTCACTGTAAACCCATTTCCTAAAAGGTGTTTATATTTTCACTTTGTTTATCATATTAAAACACAAGGCACTTAGATTTCTGCACAGTATCCTTCCTAGTGACCACTTGTTCAAGCATCCAATTTATGTTAGAAGATTCAGTGAAGTGGTGATTTTAATATGGTTTATACCACATTAAAAAGTGAACCAGTCACTTTAAATTTAAGTTTGTGATTGGCCTTGGGTGGCCTCGGCCTACAACAGCTTGGAGTGGGGCTTGGGCTTCCAGAAAGAGATTGAGGCTGGGTTAAGGCAAAGAGAACATCAGATCTTAGCCACTAGACAAGTGGTCAGTGATAAGGGCCCTGGCCCTTCGGCTTTGCAGAAAAGAATCTGCACAAAGAAGAAAAGTGTAAAGCAAGTAAAGTATTTATTAAGAGGAAAAGAGGACAGGACACACGGGCAGACTCAGAGTTCCTGAGTCACACCCTTGTAGTAGTTTGAATTACTTTTATTGGGTATTTCTTCCAAGTTTCCTTTGGCCAATCTTTTTGATTTGCCTGGTTCACAGTCCATATTTCATATATCTCAGGTTCCTCCTATGTGAGTATACACATCTCTTAGCCAAGATAGATTTTACCGAAAAGGCATCTGGGTAGAACATCCCTTGACATAACTCCTCTTTGGCCTCCAAATCTTTCTGCACATGTGTAGTCAAGGAGGTCATCCTTTTCAAGAATGAAAAATATGTGGTCTGGGTGGGGCCCGGCCTCCTCCTTTAATTGTCCTGCTATTCTCAACTTGGAATTTCAATCCACAGGGAATGAGTCCCAAATAGCTTTACCACGCGGAGAGGGAAGAGGCTCATCTACCTCCTGCCTCAAGATGAACATGAGATTGCATTCTGATCTTAAAATTATCTCCTGTAATAGGGCCAGTGAGTGTTTATTCACAGGTCTGTGGAGTGACTTGTGTTTTTATTATGCTAACAAAGAGGCTGAGGAAGTGAAAAGTCATTTGTTAGAGGTTTGCCCCTCAGCTCCATTTTTGCCCTGGCCCTGTATATGATGTATGAAACTTCACCAATCATTTGAAATACTGGCTCTGTAACTTTACCGGTATAGACTTCCTCCTGGAATGCATGCACATCTATTTGGGTAGGGATCTCATCTCAGGAAAGGGATTTCTACCCACCACTCTCTGCAAAGCATCCTGGACTTCTTTGTTTCTTAGACTGTACACAGCAGGGTTTACTAAAGGTGTTATGACAGTGTAGGTCACTGAGATCAGCTGGTCCTGATCCTTGGTGTTCTCTGACTTGGGCTTGAGGTAGGCGATGGAGGCACAGCCGTAGTGGACGATGACCACAGTGAGGTGGGAGGCGCAGGTGGCAAAGGCCTTCTTCCAGCCCTCGGTAGAGGTGATCTTGAGAATGGTGGAGATAATGAGGATGTAGGAGATGAAGAGGAAGGTGGCAGGGCCTGTAATGGCCAAGAGACTGATAGTTAAGGTCAGGATATCATTGATGATTGGGGTAGCACAGGCCAGGTTCAACACAGGTCAAATATCACGGGAGAAATGCTCAATGAGTGCCTTGCAAAAGGGCAATCTGAAAATAGCCACAGCCTGAGCCAGTGAGAGTGAGAACCCCATGGCACCTACTGAGGATGCCAGCAAGGCACAGACCCTCCAGTTCACGATGACTGAGTCACGAAGTGGGTTAGATAGCCACATAGCGATCATACCCCATTACTGCCAACAAGAGGCAGGTGGTGATGGCAAAGCTAAGAAAGAAAAAAAGCCCTCCAGGGACATGAGCTGGCTCAGGGCTACAAGGCTGAAAAGCATGCATGGGATGATGACAAGGGAGTAGAAAGTCTCTGATGTAGACAGGACACTTAGAAAGAAGTACACGGGTGTGTGGAGGTGATGGTCTATATGGATAACAGTCACAATGATGGCATTACCAGCCAAAGTTAGAATGTACAGGAAGAGAAGCACCATGAAGAGTGTGAACTGATGTTCTTGGAAGTTGGAGAAACCTTGCAAAATAAACTCTCTTACCTGTGTGGTTGGCTGTCCTCACTGGAGATCTCAGGACCGAAAAACAAAGAGAAAGTCAGCACCCTCTCTTGGGGCTTCCTTACCCTCTGGTGAGTGCATTGTCTAGAGTAAAGATTCAATACCACAAAGATTTGTTTCAAAATTTCGTGAATCAACTGCCTTTTCCAGAGATGTGGCAGACTAGGTCCTAGAACTGGAATATGAGATACAGAAAATTTGTGCAACACTATTTAAAAGCTTGAGGTAAAGCATTCTTTTCAGGTACTCCTGAGTCATTTAAAAAATGACAACCTATGTATGGCCCATGAAATTGGTCTCCAAATTTTCTTAAAACTGTATTTTCTGTAGACCACAGTCTCAGTCCACAACATAATTAAGCTAAAAATTGCCACAAAAAGGAACTTTAAAACTTACAAATATTTGATAATCTAACCAATGGTTCAAAGAGGAACTAATAATGGAAGTTAAAAAATATTGAGAACTAAAGAATAATAAGAGGGAGGAGCCAAGATGGCGGAGGAGTAGGACGGGGAAACCACTTTCTCTCCTACAAATTCATCAAAAGAATAACTGAACACAGAGCAAACTTCACAAAACAACTTCTGATCGCTAGCTGAGGTCATCAGGCGCCCAGAAAAGCACCCCATTGTCTTCGAAAGGAGGAAGGACAAAATATAAAAGATAAAAAGTGAGACAAAAGAGCTAAGGATGGAGATCCGTCCCGGGAAGTCTTAGGCGGCATTGCTTGGGGTAGGGTCCGGGCCTGAGTGCCCTGAGGACAATCGGAGGGAGCTTCTGTGAGTTGCCAATTTGAACTGTGGGAGACCAAAAGAGGGAGAGTAAATTAACCGGCCCAAACACACCACCGGCCGTTCGCAGAACAAAGAGACCGAGAAAATCCAGAGAAGAGCTCGCAGGCTGCGGACCGGCCCAGCCCCGCCGGAGGCAGGAGGCAGGGGGGAGGGGAAGGTCGCGGCGAGACACAGGGCGCAGGCACCCGACCGGCGCGGTGGGGACTGGGGCTGGGGACGCAGAGGGCAGAAGGCGCGCGCACCCGACTGGCGCCAGCGGAAACTGAGACTGGGTCCGCGGAAGGGAGGGGGCGCGCCACACCTGGGGAGAGTGCGCCCACCAAGCCCCTGGCTGCCTGGACCGCTCTGACGGGGAGGGCGCTGAGAGCAGGCGCAGCTTTTCGTTCTGCGCTTTTGTGGAACACCCGAGGGCTGGAACCTCGCGCAGCGCGGGGCGCGCTCCATATAGAACAGCCGGGAGCCTGAGCAGCGCAGACGGAGAGAGCAGCGTCAGCCCCTCCCGGCAGCGCCAGGCCGTCCCCGCGGCGCAAGCCCGTCCCCACAGCGCCAGCCTCTCCCTGCTGCGCAAGCCCCTCCCCGCAGAGCGACGGAACTAGCTACCTGAATAAGAGTCCACCTCCGCCCGCCTGTGTCAGGGCGGAAATGAGGCTCTGAAGAGACCGGCAAACAGAAGCCAAATAAACAAAGGGAACCGCTTCAGAAGGGACTGGTGCAACAGATTGAAATCCCTCTAGAAAACACTGACTACACCGGAGGAACCTGTAGATATCGAGAAGCGTAAGCTGGAACGAGGAGCTATCTGAAACTGAGCCGAACCCACACTGACCACAACAGCTCCAGAGAAACTCCTAGATATAATTTTACTTTTTTCTCTCTTTTTTTTTTCTTTTTCTTATTTTTTCTTTTTTATTTTTTTCTCTTTTATTTTCCTTTAAAATCCCCTATTACTCCCCCATTACTCCTTAACTTTCATTTCCATAGATTTTTACAATTTTTTTTAATTAGGGAAAAAAAAAATTTTTTTTTCTTTCTTTCTTTTTTCTTCTTTTTTTTTCTTTCCTTTTTCTTTTCTATTTTCTATTTTTCTTTTTCTCTTATTTCTTTTAAAGTCCTCTAGTACTCCTCTACTACTCCTTAATTTTCATTTTCAATACACTATAACCTTACAAAAAAAAAAAGGAAGAGAAGCCCTATTTTTAAACTGAAGATTATTCTCTTCCCATCTTGACTCTCTGTTTTCTACCTCAGAACACCTCTATTTCCTCCTTTCCCCTTCTCTTCCCAATCCAATTCTGTGAATCTTTGTAGGTGACTGGGCTACGGAGAACACTCTGGGAACAGACAGCTGTGTAGATCTGTCTCTCTCCTCTTGAGTCCCCCTTTTTCTCCTCCTGCTCAACTCTATCTCCCTCCTCCCTCTCCTCTTCTTCATCTAACTCTGTGAACCTCTCTGGGTGTCCCTAACGGGGGAGAATCTTTTAGCCATTAACCTAGAAGTTTTCTTATCAGGGCTGTATAGTTGGAGAAGTCCTGAGACTACAGGAAGAATAAAACTGAAATCCAGAGGCAGGAGAGTTAAGCCCAAAACCTGAGAACACCAGAAAACTCCTGACTACATGGAACTTTAAGTAATAAGAGACTGTCCAAAAGCCTTCATACCTACACTGAAACCAACCACCACCCAAGAGCCAATAAGTTTTAGAGCAAGACATACCATGCAAATTCTCCAGCAACGCAGGAACATAGCCCTGAACATCAACATACAGGCTGCCCAAGGTCACATCTAACACAGAGACCCATCTCAAAACTCATTACTGGGCACTCCATTGCTCTCCAAAGAGAAGAAATCAAGTTCCATGCACCAGGACACTGACGCAAGCTTCCCTAACCAGGAAACCTTGACAAGCCAATCGTCTAACCCCACCCACTGGGTTAATCCTCCACAATAAAAAGGACCCACAGACCTCCAGAATACAGAAAGCCCACTCAGATACAGCAATCTAAACAAGATGAAAAGGCAAAGAAATACCCAACAGGTAAAAGAACATGAAAAATGCCCACCAAGTCAAACAAAAGAGGAGGAGATAGGGAATCTACCTGAAAAAGAATTTAGAATAATGATAATAAAAATGATCCAAAATCTTGAAAACAAAATGGAGTTACAGATAAATAGCCTGGAAACAAAGATTGAAAAGATTCAAGAAATGTTTAATAAAGACCTAGACGAAATAAAAAAGAGTCAATTAAAAATGAATAATGCAATGAATGAGATAAAAAACACTTTGGAGGGAACCAAGAGTAGAATAACGGAGGCAGAAGATAGGATAAGTGAGGTAGAAGATAAAATGGTGGAAATAAATGAAGCAGAGAGGAAAAAAGAAAAAAGGATCAATAGAAATGAGGACAACCTCAGGGACCTCTGGGACACTGTGAAACGTCCCAACATTCGAATCATAGGAGTTCCAGAAGAAGAAGACAAAAAGAAAGGCTATGAGAAAATACTCGAGGAGATAATAGCTGAAAACTTCCCTAAAATGGGGAAGGAAATAGCCACCCAAGTCCAAGAAACCCAGAGAGTCCCAAACAGGATAAACCCAAGGCGAAACACCCCAAGACACATATTAATCAAATTAACAAAGATCAAACACAAAGAACAAATATTAAAAGCAGCAAGGGAGAAACAACAAATAACACACAAAGGGATTCCCATCAGGATAACAGCTGATCTATCAATAGAAACCCTCCAGGCCAGAAGGGAATGGCAGGACGTACTGAAAGTAATGAAAGAGAATAACCTACAACCTAGATTACTGTATCCAGCAAGGATCTCATTCAGATATGAAGAATTCAAAAGCTTTACAGATAAGCAAAAGCTGAGAGAATTCAGCACCACCAAACCAGCTCTTCAACAAATGCTAAAGGATCTTCTCTAGACAGGAAATGCAGAAAGGTTGTATAAACGTGAACCCAAAACAACAAAGTAAATGGCAACGGGACCACACCTATCAATAATTACCCTAAATGTAAATGGGTTGAATGCCCCAACCAAAAGACAAAGATTGGCTGAATGGATACAAAAACAAGACCCCTATGTATGCTGTCTACAAGAGACCCACCTCAAAACAAGAGACACATACAGACCAAAAGTGAAGGGCTGGAAAAAAATATTTCATGCAAACGGAGACCAAAAGAAAGCAGGAGTTGCAATACTCATATCAGATAAAATAGACTTTCAAATAAAGGATGTGAAAAGAGACAAAGAAGGACACTACATAATGATCAAAGGATCAATCCAAGAAGAAGATATAACAATTATAAATATATATGCACCCAACATAGGAGCACCGCAATATGTGCGGCAAACACTAACGAGTATGAAAGAGGAAATTAATAGTAACACAATAATAGTGGGAGACTTTAATACCCCACTCACAACTATGGATAGATCAACTAAACAGAAAATTAACAAGGAAACACAAACCTTAAATGACACAATGGACCAGCTAGACCTAATTGATATCTATAGGACATTTCACCCCAAAACAATCAATTTCACCTTTTTCTCAAGTGCACACGGAACCTTCTCAAGAATAGATCACATCCTGGGCCATAAATCTGGTCTTGGAAAATTCAAAAAAATTGAAATCATTCCAGTCATCTTTTCTGACCACAGTGCAGTAAGATTAGATCTCAATTACAGGAAAAAAATTGTTAAAACTTTAAACATATGGAGGCTAAATAACACGCTTCTGAATAACCAACAAATCATAGAAGAAATCAAAAAAGAAATCAAAATATGTATAGAAATGAATGAAAATGAAAACACAACAACCCAAAACCTATGGGACACTGTAAAAGCAGTGCTAAGGGGAAGGTTCATAGCATTACAGGCTTACATCAAGAAACAAGAAAAAAACCAAATAAATAACCTAACTCTACACCTAAAGCAATTAGAGAAGGAAGAAATGAAGAACCCCAGGGTTAGCAGAAGGAAAGAAATCTTAAAAATCAGGGCAGAAATAAATGCAAAGGAAACTAAAGAGACCATAGCAAAAATCAACAAAGCTAAAAGCTGGTTTTTTGAAAAAATAAACAAAATTGACAAACCATTAGCAAGACTCATTAAGAAACAAAGAGAGAAGAACCAAATTAACAAAATTAGAAATGAAAATGGAGAGATCACAACAGACAACACTGAAATAAAAAGGATCATAAGAGACTACTACCAGCAGCTCTATGCCAATAAAATGGACAACTTGGATGAAATGGACAAATTCTTAGAAAAGTATAACTTTCCAAAACTGAGCCAGGAAGAAATAGAAGATCTTAACAGACCCATCACAAGCAAGGAAATCGAAACTGTAATCAAAAATCTTCCAGCAAACAAAAGCCCAGGACCAGATGGCTTCACAGCTGAATTCTACCAAAAATTTAGAGAAGAGCTAACACCTATCTTACTCAAACTCTTCCAGAAAATTGCAGATGAAGGTAAGCTTCCAAACTCATTCTATGAGGCCACCATCACCCTAATTCCAAAACCAGACAAAGACGCCACCAAAAAAGAAAACTACAGGCCAATATCACTGATGAACATAGATGCAAAAATCCTTAACAAAATTCTAGCAAACAGAATCCAACAACATATTAAAAAAATCATACACCACGACCAAGTGGGCTTTATCCCAGGAATGCAAGGATTCTTTAATATCCACAAATCAATCAATGTAATACACCACATTAACAAATTGAAAGATAAAAACCATATGATTATCTCAATAGATGCAGAGAAAGCCTTTGACAAAATTCAACACTCATTTATGATTAAAACTCTCCAAAAAGCAGGAATAGAAGGAACATACCTCAACATAATAAAAGCTATATATGACAAACCCACAGCAAGCATCACCCTCAATGGTGAAAAATTGAAAGCATTTCCCTTGAAATCAGGAACAAGACAAGGGTGCCCACTCTCACCACTACTATTCAACATAGTGTTGGAAGTTCTGGCCACAGCAATCAGAGCAGAAAAAGAAGTAAAAGGAATCCAGATAGGAAAAGAAGAAGTGAAACTCTCACTGTTTGCAGATGACATGATCCTCTACATAGAAAACCCTAAAGACTCTACCAGAAAATTACTAGAGCTAATCAATGAATATAGTAAAGTTGCAGGATATAAAATTAACACACAGAAATCCCTTGCATTCCTATATACTAACAATGAAAAAACAGAAAGAGAAATTAAGGAAACAATACCATTCACCATTGCAACAAAAAGAATAAAATACTTAGGAGTATATCTACCTAAAGAAACAAAAGACCTATACATAGAAAACTATAAAATACTGATGAAAGAAATCAAAGAGGACACAAACAGATGGAGAAACATACCGTGTTCATGGATTGGAAGAATCAATATTGTCAAAATGGCTATTCTACCCAAAGCAGTCTATAGATTCAATGCAATCCCTATCAAGCTACCAACGGTATTTTTCACAGAACTAGACCAAAGAATTTCACAATTTGTATGGAAATACAAAAAACCTCAAATAGCCAAAGTAATCTTGAGAAAGAAGAATGGAACTGGAGGAATCAATCTGCCTGACTTCAGACTCTACTACAAAGCCACAGTCATCAAGACAGTATGGTACTGGCACAAAGACAGAAATATAGATCAATGGAACAGAATAGAAAGCCCAGAGATAAATCCACGAACCTATAGACACCTTATCTTTGACAAAGGAGGCAAGGATATACAATGGAAAAAAGACAACCTCTTTAACAAGTGGTGCTGGGAAAACTGGTCAACCACTTGTAAAAGAATGAAACTAGAACACTTTCTGACACCATACACAAAAATAAACTCAAAATGGATTAAAGATCTAAATGTAAGACCAGAAACTATAAAACTCCTAGAGGAGAACATAGGCAAAACACTCTCCGACATAAATCACAGCAAGATCCTCTATGACCCACCTCCCAGAATATTGGAAATAAAAGCAAAACTAAACAAATGGGACCTAATGAAACTTAAAAGCTTTTGCACTACAAAGGAAACTATAAGTAAGGTGAAAAGACAGCCCTCAGATTGGGAGAAAATAATAGCAAATGAAGAAACAGACAAAGGATTAATCTCAAAAATATACAAGCAACTCCTACAGCTCAATTCCAGAAAAATAAATGACCCAATCAAAAAATGGGCCAAAGAACTAAACAGACATTTCTCCAAAGAAGACATACAGATGGCTAACAAACACATGAAAAGATGCTCAACATCACTCATTATTAGAGAAATGCAAATCAAAACCACAATGAGGTACCATTACACGCCAGTCAGGATGGCTGCTATCCAAAAGTCTACAAGCAATAAATGCTGGAGAGGGTGTGGAGAAAAGGGAACCCTCTTACACTGTTGGTGGGAATGCAAACTAGTACAGCCGCTATGGAAAACAGTGTGGAGATTTCTTAAAAAACTGGAAATAGAACTGCCATATGACCCAGCAATCCCACTTCTGGGCATACACCCCGAGGAAACCAGATCTGAAAGAGACACGTGCACCCCAATGTTCATCGCAGCACTGTTTATAATAGCCAGGACATGGAAGTAACCTAGATGCCCATCAGCAGACGAATGGATAAGGAAGCTGTGGTACATATACACCATGGAATATTACTCAGCTGTTAAAAAGAATTCATTTGAACCAGTTCTAATGAGATGGATGAAGCTGGAGCCCCTTATACAGAGTGAAGTAAGCCAGAAAGATAAAGAACATTACAGCATACTAATGCATATATATGGAATTTAGAAAGATGGTAACGATAACCCTATATGCAAAACAGAAAAAGAGACACAGAAATACAGAACAGACTTTTGAACTCTGTGGGAGAATGTGAGGGTGGGATATTTCAAAAGAACAGCATGTATGCTATCTATGGTGAAACAGATCACCAGCCCAGGTGGGATGCATGAGACAAGTGCTCCAGCCTGGTGCACTGGGAAGACCCAGAGGAATCGGGTGGAGAGGGAGGTGGGAGCGGGGATCGGGATGGGGAATACGTGTAACTCCATGGCTGATTCATATCAATGTATGACAAAACCCACTGAAATGTTGTGAAGTGATTGGCCTCCAACTAATAAAAAAAAAAAAAAAAAAAAAATAATAAGAGAATCACATATCAGCATTTAGAACATTATTTGAGGGAACTTTGTAGTTTAAAATGCTTTTTTGTTACTTATAAAAGGCTGAAAATTAGTGAGTAAAGCATCCACCCTAAGAAGTTATAAAAACAAGATTAAAAAAAAGAAAGTAGAAGTTAAAAAATGATACAATGTTATCAATATATAAAAGAAAGATAAAACAGTTAAGATCCAAAAGGGTAAAAATTTATAAACTTTAGATAAACTGCTAGTGAAACCGACAAAGGAGATAAACAAAAAAACGAGGACACAAACTCTAGTAAGAATGAATGAGACATAAAGACAGAACTTTCAGACACAAAAAGATGAAAAGCAATTTTATGAAAAACTTTGTCTCAATACATTTTAAACTTCAGTGAAATGGATACATTTCTAGAAAAAAAAAATTACTTACCAATATTGAATTAAGAAGAAGCCTGAAAACTATTTTAAGAAATAAAGACTGTAGTGAAAACTCTACAGATAAACCTCCAGGCCAATAACAATTTACCAATAACAATTCACAACATTCAAGGATAAGTTAATTTCAATCTTGAGACTGAAATAGTCTAAACTATTATGAGTAATAAAAAAGAAGGTATAGGGAAGCAAAATTTGCCACCCCCAAGATGTGTCTCTTTAGCACGAAGATTTACTTTTAAGGTCCAAAGACCCAGGAAGAATCTTTGGCCTTCGCCCTAAATGTCTAAAAGTTTGTAGACGGAGGGCTTGTTCCAGGAGGAGAGCCATCACTGTAGATAACTATGGTATGAACCAGGTAAGGTAGGTAGAGAGGAACCTAACAAAGTCAGCTCCTTAAAATTTCTCTGTCCCACTATTTCTGCCTGGCCCAGCAAACATTTGTTCACTGAACGTTTGCTTTTCTTGTGAATTGTGGATTGTCTTTTTCCTCTTGGAAGTCCCAAATCACTACCCCCAACATCCTCTTTTTTCTTTAGCTGGACAAGATATTCAAGGTGAGGGTTTCAGTCATTTTGGTGAGTTATTCAGTCTTCCTGAATCTCTCACGTATGTACTTGTTATTTAACTTTTGTTTGATTTTCTCTCACTAATATGTCTCAGGTCAATTTAATTCTTAGACCAGTCAGAAGAAACTAGAAGGGTAGAATAAAATTTCTTTCTCCCTGATGAGAGAATACTCCTAACCCCATTTTATGAAGCTGGAATTATCTTGATACCAAATTTATCAGGGCAATCTCACTCATAGAAATAGATGCAAGACTCTCAAGCAAAATGTCACCAGGCCAAATTCAGCCATGTATAAAATGGGTATATGACCAAGCTGGTTTTATTTTAGGATGCTAAGCTTGTTTAACATTAAATAGTCCAATTATATTTTTCCTCAAATGAATTGTTTAAAGGAAAAGAGACATGATTATTTCAGTAGCTGCCAAAAAAGCATTTTTAAAATTCATCGTCTACTTATAAGAACCCTTAGTAAACAAAGAATAAAAGATTTTCTTTTAACTGATAAAGCATTTGTACAGCAATTCTTCAGCCAGCATATATTTAAAGGTGAAATACTGAAGGGTTCTTTTTAAGATTAAGAACAAGATAAGGGTGACTGCTTTATCTACTTTTATTCAACATTGAAAATTGAATATTCTAGCTAGCCCAGTAAGGCAAGAAAAAAGGAATTAAAGATACAAGGATTGAGAATGAAGAAATTCTTTGTAGATGATGTGATTGTGAACATAGAAAATCCAAGAGAAGCTACTGATAAACTATTAGAATTATTAACAGAGTTTAACAAATTTTCTGGAACAAAATTTATATATAAAAATTCATCATGTTTCTGTACTTAAATTGATAGAAAATTAAATTTAAAAGAGCTATCATTTATGGTAGCTTAAAAATAGAAAATACCTAGGAATAAAGACCTTTATTAAGAAAATTATAAAACTCTAATAATAAGCACTAAAGATGACTGAAGTGAATGGAGCACTACCCCATGCTTATGAATTGGAAGATCTAATATTATGAAGATTTCAATTAATCAAAACTCCTGTGTAACTCAGTCAGAATCCCAAATGGATTGTTTTTGGTTCATTGGTTGCCAGATTGACAGCTGATACTAAAATTTATATGGAAGTACAAAGAGAAGCCAAAACACTCTGAAAGAAGAAAAGCAAGAGTTGAGGGTTTGCCTTTCAAATACTGTTGCTTATTCTAAGGCTATAGGAATTAAGAAGATGTGGCATTATCACAAGGATTAGCAATCACACCAATGGGGGGAAAAACTGAGTTCTGAAATATAGAAACTATTTGCACCAGAGCTGGCTTTGCAGATTGGTGGAAAGCACAGAGTCATCAATTAATAGTCCTGGAATAGTTGGTTTACTTGTATGGGAAAAACTGAAATTAGATGAGTTTACACCATTAAAGAGGAGGGCATGGCAACCCACTCCAGCATTCTTGCCTGGAGAATCCCACAGAAAGAGGAGCCTGGTGGGCTACAGTCCATCGGGTCACAAAGAGTCAGACACGGGCTGAAGCGACTTAGCATACATACCATTAAAGGGCTTCCCAGGTGGCTCAGTGATAGACTCCGCCTGCCAATGCAGGAGACACAGGATATGCAGGTTCACTCCCTGGGTTGGGAAGATCCCCTGGAGAAGGAAATGGCAACTCACTCTAGTATTCTTGCCTGGAGAATCCCCTAGACAGAGGAGCCTGGCAGGCTACAGTCCATAGGGTCACAAAGAGTCAAAGATGATTGAGCAACTGAGCATAGGCATGCACACCTTTAAAAAAGAATTGTGAAAACAAACAAACAAATCTTATGAAATGTCTAGAAGATAATATATGAGAGTATTTTTAAAATTTGGGATAGTGAAAAATATACAACATAAAAAAAATAATGATAAATTTTATCCCATGAAAAATTAACTCCTATTTTTCAAAATAAATCACAAGAAAAGGAAAAGGTAGAAACAGGAAAAACATTCACAATAAAAATAGCAGATAAAATACTAGCACCTGGAACTTCTAAAAATCAGAAGGAGAAGATTAGCTTAATATAATAATAAATTAAAAAGAAAACAACAGGGGTTTTATATAAGGAAACACAATTGGCATGTGAACAGATTTTTAATATTGTTAATAGCCAGAGAACATAAGACCACAGCCCATTTCATACTTATCAGATTACAAAACATCAAAACTATCACAGATACAGTGCAATGGAAGCTCTGGTTCCCTAATAAAATGAATGTAAATTGATAAAAATTGATAAAGTTATTTTGAAAAACAGATATTACCTGTCAGAGCTGAAAATGAACATATCCTATGTAATTCTATCATTAGATTTTTAGCCAAGAAAAGCTAAAGAGTCACGAGCACAAAGATTATAGCAAGTTTGTTTATTACTGAAAAATAAAACTGAAACAAACCAAGTATTTTCAAAAGCAGAAAGGATATTTAAATTGAAGTAAATTCTTACAATGAAGTATTATAGAACAGTGAATGAATTAATTGTGAAACAGGGGTGGGCAAACTACAGCCCACAGGTCAGCTGCTTTTGTAAGGAAGGCTTTATTGGAACACAGTCCCACCCATTTTTATGTATTATGTATGACTGCTTTTGCACGAACATAGTAGAGTTAAATAGAGGCAATAAGACTGTCTGACCTACACAGACTAAAAAGAGGCAACAAAGACTGTGTGGCTTACACAGTCTAACATATTTACTAGCTGATCCTTTACAGAAAAAGTTTGCTGACCCCTTAAAGGGACAAATTACATTTTCACAAATCAATATAGATGAATCTCAAATCATAATGTTGAGTAATAGAAGCTAACCAAAGTTTGTATACATATGTTTGTGTGTGTGCATTCCATTTATTGGGCTTCCCCAGTAGCTCAGCAGTAAAGAAACTGCCTGCCAATGCAGAGGACATAAAAGACATGGGTTTCGACTCCCTGGGATTGGAAGATCCCCTGGAGGAGGGCATGGCAACCCACTACAGTATTCTTGACTGGAGAATCCCATGGACCTCCAGAGAAGCCTGGCAGGCTACAGTCCATAGGGTCATAAAGACACAGACACAACTGAAGCGACTTAGCATACATGCATACATTCTATTTATTTAATTTTCCAAAGAAGGCAAGATAAAATAATATATCATTTAGAACTAATAATGAGCTCTTCAAAGCAGTATGTTCTTTAAAAACATGAGAAATTTAAAATATGGAAATTCTTTAACCTAAAATTCATGATAGCGACTATTTGGCATATATTGAAGTATTTGAAAGAAGCATATGTGAGACTTCTAGTTTGGTTTTTTTTTTTTTTTTTCCATTTATTTTTATTAGTTGGAGGCTAATTACTTTACAATATTGTAGTGGTTTTTGTCATACATTGACATGAATCAGCCATGGATTTACATGTATTCCCTGTCCTGATCCCCCCTCCCACCTCCCTCTTTACCCAATCCCTCTGGGTCTTCCCAGTGCACCAGGCCCAAGCACTTATCTCATGCATCCAACCTGGGCTGGTGATCTGTTTCACCATAGATAATATACATGTTTCGATGCTGTTCTCTCGAAACATCCCACCCTCACCTTCTCCCACAGAGTCCAAAAGTCTGTTCTGTACTTCTGTGTCTCTTTTTCTGTTTTGCACATAAGGTTATCGTTACCATCTTTTTAAATTCCATATATATGCATTAGTATACTGTATTGGTCTTTATCTTTCTGGCTTACTTCACTCTGTATAATGGGCTCCAGTTTCATCCATCTCATTAGAACTGATTCAAATGAATTCTTTTTAATGGCTGAGTAATATTCCATGGTGTATATGTACCACAGCTTCCTTATCCATTTGTCTGCTGATGGGCATCTAGGTTACTTCCATGTCCTGGCTATTATAAACAGTGCTGCGATGAACATTGGGGTGCACGTGTCTCTTTCAGATCTGGTTTCCTCGGGGTGTATGCCCAGAAGTGGGATTGCTGGGTCATATGGCAGTTCTATTTCCAGTTTTTTAAGAAATCTCCACACTGTTTTCCATAGCGGCTGTACTAGTTTGTCTTCCCACCAACAGTGTAAGAGGGTTCCCTTTTCTCCACACCCTCTCCAGCATTTATTGCTTGTAGACTTTTGGATAGCAGCCATCCTGACTGGCGTGTAATGGTACCTCATTGTGGTTTTGATTTGCATTTCTCTGATAATGAGTGATGTTGAGCATCTTTGAGACTTCTAGTTTTATGGCGGCTTTCTGTTTCCTAGCTTAGGCAGAGGGTACCTAGGTAATTGTTTTATTATTTTTCTTAAAAAGTGCATTTGTTTTATATACCTTTTTAAATGTATACCATATTTTACAATAAAAATTGTAGTGTTATGCATCAAATGTTCATGATATTGTTAAATGGAAGAAATATCAAAATAGTAAAGGTCATGTGATCCCTATACTGTAATGAAAAGCAAAGATATATACCCACATAAATGTGGATACATATGTATAGACAAAAGATTTAGAATACAAAAATGATTATATGTGATACTTATAAACAGAAACTAATACTAGTAGAATATTTTTAAACTATCAATATATTGCACAGCTTTTAAATTATGCGTAAAAATTCTTTTTAATTCAATGGAAAATGATGGTTAAAAAGCAGGATATAATACAGTATATGCAGAATTATCTCAACTAATCTAAAATATAGAACACAGAAAAAGCTAAATGGAAATCATCTAAATGTTAGTAGTACACAAGTCTGCATGGTATAACTCATGGTACAAATTTCTACTGTCTCTTGAATTTTGCAAAGCATCCATGATGAGTATGTACTATGTAGGCAGTGGGTGGAGTATATGTTCAATTTTTTTAACCTTGAGGTTGTTCTTATCACCATCTTGTCATCCGAGTATCCCTCCAGTCTTAGCTCTGCTGGTGGTTTTCATTCTCATGTGACGGTGCTTATCACATTTAGTTGAAATTATTTATCTAACTTTTGAACTATATTGTAGGCTTTTTGATGACAGAGATAATGAAAGTGTTGAAAGTGTTGCTCATTCAGTTGTGTCTGACTCTTTGCAGCCCTATAGCCTATAGCCCTCCCAGGCTCCTCTGTCCATGGAATTTTCCAGGCAAGAATACTGGAGTGGGTTGCCATTTCCTCCTCCAGGCAATCTTCCAGACCCAGGAACTGAACATGTGTCTCATGTGTCTCTTGCATTGGCAGGCAGGTTCTTTACCACTAGCATCACATGAGAAGCCTCTTATAGCAGAGATCATATTTAGTCATTTCCATATACCCAGAACCTAGCCTAATATTTGCCTTCTCTTAAGCTTTTGATAACTATGTGAACCAATAATTGAAGTAATACTCTTGAGGTGCATCTAGTCTGGGGGAGGAGACCCATACCTTTGCCAGATATATACAGCAGAGCTACCTTGGGAACATGGAGACTAGGCCCAAGTATTGAAGTCAAAATTTAGACTTAGTCCCGTTAAGTAGTAAAAACTGAGAAACTGCCAGAAGAAAAAAGACATGAATGAACAATACAGGAAAAAATGAAAAAACATTATTATTAAGAAGGTGCTGGTTTAGTTGCTAAGTCATGTCTGACTTTTGCGACCCCATAGACTGTAGCCTGCCAGGCTCCTCTGTCCATGGGACTCTCCAGGTAAGAATACTGGGGTGATTGCCATTTCCTTCTCCAGGAAAGAATACTGAGGTGGTTGCCATTTCCTTCTCCAGGGGGTCTTCCCAACCCAGGAATCAAACCCGGGTCTCCTGCATTGTAAGCAGATTCTTTACCGACTGAGCTATGAGGGACTTTCCATTATTAAGAAGGGACATAGATAATTCATCTGGGGCTAGTTTTCCAATCCTTAATCTAACTTTTGATGAACAGCTCTTTTCTCCAAAAATATGGTAGAACATTATAGGAATTTTGGCCATTTTACAGTTTCCTTTATTCTTCAAAGTAATGAAATATCTACTGCTCAAAAATAAATATGTTGTAGAAATGTGATGATGCTTAGTTCCAAAAAGGATAAAAGTGTTGTCTAATATCACATATTTAGTTCATGGCAGAGAGGACTTGGGAACCCAGCTCTTTTTAGCTTGTACTCTGAGTCCTCTGTTCTTGAGAGTTCTCAATACTGGAGGTAAGATGATGTCCTTTCCGTCTCAGCTGAGATACTGATACATGTAACGCTGATAGACAGAAGTTGATGAGCCTTCTCTAGGAAGATATTAAAAAGCAGAGGAAACCACTTTATCTTCTTCTGGGTTGCTTTGATATCTCTGTGCAGAGACAAGTATATGGGTTGATATGTATTACCCAATTTCCTGTTAGTTCCTAACACAGCTACTAGTGTCTGGTAGAAGGGCAAGTCTCAGAAGAAAACTGTATTTCTTCTGCTGCAAAACTAGCATCTATCTATTCTTCAAAGTAATGAAATATCTACTGCTCAAAAATAAATATGTTGTAGAAATGTGATGGTGCTTAGTTCCACGTCCACATCACACACACACACCCACCCCACCACACACACACACAGATTATGTAAAGCACATTTCTCTGGAAGTAGTCATCTGGATGCCCCTGTGTTACATCGCTGAATGGTAGCAGAGCCGGGAACCTAACCCAAGACTGAGCAAAATAAGTAAGGGGAGTCAAAACAACACATAGACTTCAAACGCTGATGGAACAATAAAGTTGGCCCTTAGACTCTGAATGTGTGAGTTAATTTGTAAATGCAAATGCAAAAACAACACTTGATTAAAATATAGTATATACTGTCCTCTTAAGACAGTCTGCACAACTTAAAGCTTAGAAATTACCCTACAAGGAAATAAAATGCGTACTCCCATTTTAAACCAGTCCAGGTTCGATGCATGATACAGGATGCTTGGGGCTGGTGCACTGGGATGACCCAGAGGGATGGGATGGGGAGGGAGGTGGGAGGGGTGTTCAGGATGGGGAACACATGTACACCCGTGGCAGATTCATGTCAATGTATGGCAAAACCAATACAATATTGTAAACTAAATAAATACATAAATAAAGGTGGACAACTTGAAGCTTGGAAATATTAATTACTTGTCAGACTCATATATCTAATAACTGGTAAGACCAGGTGTGAAACACAGTATGTGTGACTCCAGATTCTACATGCCTTCACTGAATCAAAACTTTGCTGGCTGAGTATTTAGGAATGAGGTGCAGGTTAGAGGGGAAGAAGACAACAGCTGTATGAAAAATGTCTGACCCTCAGTCTTATTTACTTGAAAGATAACAGGGACTTCAGTGGTAGATGAAAACTCTGACATTATGAAGGTTTTCCAATTTACTATCTTTCCCTCCATGGTTTTAAACAGATTCTTCCATTATTTAAAAATAAAACTTATGAGGATATTCTATTCCACTTTATAGGCACTTGGTCTCAAAAAAATCATCATGCAAAATACAGGCAAAGTATGAAACTCTTAAGTTTAAGAAAATCATCAGAAAACCAGAATGAGAAAAGAAAGAAACTTAGAAAATTTAAAACCTCTTTTTTTTTTTTTTTTTCCTACCAGCCACCACTTACTTCTTGCAAAGTTGGCAAAGGATATGAGAGAAGTTCTTTTAGTGGCTGTGCATCTGAACTTTAGAAAAAAGAGAGAACAAAGATAAGACTCTCTCCAAGAGGCCTATAAGGGAAAAAAAATTGAAACCCCAGACATAAAAGTTCAGCATTTCCGGAATGTCAGAGGTATGGGGACCAGCTTAAGGCCAGAGCATTGCATCCTCTGGCCTGGGACAATCTTCTTGCAGAGAGGAAGCCTCTTGAAACCCCAAATCCAGGAGCTCTGCTTATTCCCGAAAGAGAACCAGATCCATCTGATCTAAGACACTAGGGACTTCCCCTTGAGAATCATTCCAGGGCACAAGGGGTAGCAAAGAAAGAGCTTGAGGCTCTGTCCCAGGGGCCTGATTAGGAACTTGGGCAATTAGTAGAACAAAATACTGCCTTTGGCTACTGACTCACAAGAGCAGTTTGCATTGTAGAAACTGAAATGAGTTTTGTTTAAAAAAACAAATGATAAACCACAACAGTGAACCCGGAAGGAACATGCAAAATAAAATACATGCCAGTTATTCTATGCCTGAGGATTATTCCTTCATTTAATGAAGCAATAACTATTAATGAACATCTATTTATGCTCCATGCAGTATGCTGAGTATTAGAGGTGCAAGCATGACAAAAACCGTCATGGTGTTTGCTCTCATAGAGTTTATCAAGGAGGGAGGCATACTGAGCTGTAGCTAATTCATTGGGTATCTTTTGTGTGAATTAGGAAAAAATAAAAAGCTTGTTTGGATAGATGCAATCCATGTGCACACACAGTGAGTAGACAGTATGTTTGTGTAATTAGTAAAAGAGCATCACTATTGGATGTTTGGGGCTCTATACCAGGATGCATATATACCAGGATGCATATATCACTGGGAGGCAGTGAAAGACAGGGAAAACTGGTGTGCTTCAGTCCATGCGGTCTCAAAGAGTTGGACACAACTTAGCGACCGAACAACAACCAGGATGCATGACTTGTCAAGAGGACTGTGGGCTGGGTTTTATCCTTCATTCTCCCCCTTGATTAGGTATCCCAGTGCAGTGCACAGCTTACACACTAGGCAGGTTTCAAACAAATAGTCTCACAAATAAGTAGCATAGTACAAGCAAAAATAAATGCTATAAGGAAAAATGCAGAATTTTTCTTTAAGAATTTATTATTTATTTATTTGCTTATTTATTTTTGGCTCTGCTGGGTCTTTGTTGCTGCTCACTACTTTCTCTAGTTGCAGTGAACTGTGGTGTTGGAGAAGACTCTTGAGAGTCCCTTGGACAGCAAGGAGATCAAACCAGTCAATCCTAAAGGAAATCAACCTTGAATATTCATTGGATGGACTGATGCTGAAGCTGAAACTCCAATACTTTGGCCACCTGATACAAAGAACCAAGTCACTGGAAAAGACCGTGAAAAGGGAAAGATTGAGGGCAGGAGGGGAAGCGGGCAACAGAGGATGATATGGTTGGATGGCATCACTGACTCAATGGACATGAGTTTGAACAAGCTCCAAGAAATGGCAAATGACAGGGAAGCCTGGTGTGCTGCAATCCATGGGGTCACAAAGAGTTGGATAGGACTTAGTAACTGAACAACATGATTTTCACATTAAGTTGTTTTTTAGCTATTGAAAGGATAATGTCAGTTCAGAGATAGCATCCAGTACTCTCCCTAAAATATATCCCTTATATTCAGTCACCCTGGCAAAGAGATGCAGGTTCTTGAAAGAAGAAAGGGAAGGCTACAGAGTGGTGAGAACATACTATAAATATATTCAAAGAATTAAAGGACATGGGCTTTCCTGGTGGCTTAGAAGTAAAGAATCTGCCTGACAATGCAGAAGACGCAGGTTTGATCCCTAGGTCAGGAAGATCCCCTGGAGAAGGAAATGGCAACCCACTCCAGTATACTTGCCTGGAAAATTCCATGGACAGAGGCGTCTGGCAGGCTGTGGTCCATGGGATCACAAAAGAATTGGACATGACTCAGCGACTAAACAACAAATGTTTAAAAAACTAAAAGTAAAATAGGGCAGTGAGTACACAATTAGTAAATCTCAAAAGAGAAATAAATGCAATAAAAAGGAAGCAAATGCAAATTCTAGAGATGACTATAATAACTGAAAAGATGATCCAGCGATTTGAGATGGCACAAGCAGGATCAGTGAACTTGAAAATCAATCAAAAGAAATTATCCAATCTAAAGAACAGAAAAACTGAAAAATAAAGAAAGATGAATAATCTCAGAAACCCGTAGAGGGAAAAAAAGCAAACTTTCCAACATAGATGTAGTGGGATTCTTTGAAAAACAGAAATAAAAGGGCAGAAAATAATCTGAATATATAATGACTAAAACCTGCTCAAATTTGATGGAAAACATTAACTTAAGCGATTCAGTAAGCTCAATAATTCTTGAGTAAGGTAAATGCAAGCAACGTGATGGACACAGATTTGAGTAGGCTCCGGGGGTTGGTGATGGACAGAGAAGCCTGGCGTGCTGCAGTCCATGAGGTCGCAGGGAGTTGGACACAGCTGAGCGACTGAATTGAACTAAAGGTAAATGCAAAGAGACTTATATGTAGGCACTCCAGAGTCAAACTTCTGAAAGCCAAATACAAAGACAAAATCTTGAAAACAGCCAGAGAAAAGTGAATCATCACGTACATTTTAAATAAAAAACTCTGCCTAGCAACAATATCCTTCAAAATTGAAGACAAAAATAAAGGTGAACTCAGTAAACAGATTGCCATTTTTTGTTGCTAACAGACTTACTATACAAGAAATACAAGAGGAAGTTCTTCAAGCCGAAAAGAAATGACAATTTAACATATATCCCTGTTATATGTTATATGGATATATCCAACTCATATCCACAGAGAGGAATGAAGAAAACCAGAAACACGACCTATGTAACATATGTAGGTAATTATAAAGGACTGTGTGTATGTATGTGCTGTTTATATATCTTCATTTCTGTTTTCTTCTTTTAGTTTCTTTAAGAAAACAGAAAACTGTTTAAAACAGTTATTTAATTATAATATTGTATTTTTAGATTTATAGAAAATAGTTGTAAGTTGTAATATATATGATAATAATAGCACAAAGGAGAGAGACGAGGAAATAGTTATACTGAGGTTAAATTGTTATACGTCTTTGAAATAAAATCAGGATTAACCTGAACTAGACTTTGATATTTAAATATGCATAGAAAAACTGCTTTAAATAAATTAATTTTAAAAATCTATCTATAAAATCAACAGAGGGATTAATATGGTACAATAAAAAAAAATTGAACAGAGAAGGCAGTAAAAATGAAACAGAGGAATGAAAAAGACATGCAGCACAGAAAACAAACAGTAAAATTGTATCATTACTTACATTAACTACATAAAAAGTGAATGCATTAAGCCCTCTGATCAAAGGGAAAACTGTCATATTGGATTTAAGAAAGCAAGATCCAGCCATGTGCTGTCTATAGGAAATGCACTGTAGAACCAAAGATACAAATACTTTGAGGTTGTAAATGGTCCTACCATGCAGACAGAAGGCATAAGAGAGCTGTAGTGGCTATGTTGATTTCAAATAGCATAAAACTTTCTGATAAAGAATATTGCAAGAAACAGAGAAATATGTTTAATTATGATAAAAGTGTCAACATGTTAGGAAGATATGAAATTATACATGTATATGTACTTGACCATAGAGTCCCAAAGCCCATGAAGCAAAAATGACAGAATGAAAAGGAGATATAGACAATTCAACAATTATAGTTGGAGAATTTAATAATTCAATTTCAATAATTTATAATACAACTGGTCAGAGAAAATGTAAGGATATAGAATACTTGAACAACACTATTATCAACCACCTTGTCCTAACTGACATTTATGTAAATTCTAGACTCTATGTCAGGCCACAAAAGAAGTCTCAAGGGACTTCCCTGGCATTCCAATAGTTAAGATTCTGTGTTCCACTGCAGGGAGTGTGGGTTTGATCTGTGGTTAGGAAACTACTCACAAGCCATGTGGTGTGGCAAAAAAAAGTTCCAAAACAACAACAACAAAAGCCTCCAAAATTTTTAAAAATTGAAATCTTCTTTGGCTAATATTAACACAATAGTTTCCTAATAGATGTTGTTTGTATCATATATATTTTTCATTCTTTTGTTTTCTCAGTTGTTCTATATCCTGATAATTAAGATACACTTCTTATTAATAAAATTTTATTTTCCTACTCAATCTATCAATTTATGTCTACTAATGGGATTATTATTTTATATTTAATGAAATTTAAACTTTAAATTTAATAAAATTACTGATATACTTGGGTTTAAATAACAAGTTTAGGATTTGTATTCTTCCCACTTTTTTTGTGTGTACCTTTTCTCTCATCTTATTTTTTTTTTGGAGGGAAGGAATAATCAAGAATTTTTTAAATTCTTTCTTTCCTTTTTCATTTGTTACTTTTACATAATTTTAATGGTTATTTTGGACCTTACTGGTGGCTCAGTGGTAAAGAATCTGCTTGCAATGTAGGATTCAGTTCAGTCACTCAGTCGTGTCTGACTCTTTGTGACCCCATGAACTGCAGCACACCAGGCCTCCCTGTCCATCACCAACTCCCAGAGTCCACCCAAATCCATGTCCATTGATTCGGTGATGCCATCCAACCATCTCATTATCTGTTGTCCCATTCTCCTCCTCCCCTCAATCTTTCCCAGCAAAAGGGTCTTTTCAAAATGAGTCAATTCTTCACATCAAGTGGCCAAAATATTGGAGTTTCTGCTTCAACATCAGTCCTTCCAATGAACACCCAGGACTGATCTCTTTTAGGATGAACTGGTTGGATCTCCTTGTAGTCCAAGGGACTCTCAAGAGTCTTCTCCAACACCACAGTTCAAAAGCATCAATACTTCAGTGCTCAGCTTTCTTTATAGTCCAACTCTCACATCCATACATGACTACTGGAAAAACCATAGCCTTGACTAGACAGACCTTTGTTGACAAAGTAATGTCTCTGCTTTTAAATATGCTGTCTAGGTTGGTCATAACTTTACTTCCAAGGAGTAAGTGTCTTTTAATTTCATGGCTTCAATCACCATCTGTAGTGGTTTTGGAACCCCCAAAAATAAAGTCAGCCACTGTTTCCACTGTTTCCCCATTTCCCATGAAGTGATGGGACTGGATGCCATAATCTTAGTTTTCTGAATGTTGAGCTTTAAGCCAACTTTTTCACTCTCCTCTTTCACTTTCATCAAAAGGCTCTTTAGTTCCTCTTCACTTTCTGCCATAAGGGTGGTGTCATCTGCATACCTGAGGTTATTGATATTTCTCCCAGCAATCTTGATTCCATCTTGTGCTTCTTCCAGCCCAGCGTTTCTCATGATGTACTCTGCATATAAGTTAAATAAGCAGGGTGACAATATGCAGCCTTGATGTACTCCTTTCCCTATTTGGAACCAGTCTGTTGTTCCATGTCCAGTTCTAACTCTTGCTTCCTAACCTGCATACAGATTTCTCAAGAGGCAGGTCAGGTGGTCTGGTATTCCCATCTCTTTCAGAAATGCAGGATACCCAGGTTCAATCTTCCCTGAGTCAGGAAGATTCCCTTGAGAATGAAATGGCAACCTGCTCCAGCATTCTTGCCTGGTAAATCTCATGGACAGAGGAGCCTGGTGGGTTATAGTTCTTGGGGTTTCAAAAGAGTCAGACGTGTCTTAGTAACTAAACAACAACAGTAAAGTGGTTATTTTAGAATTACATTTCAAGGACAATGAAAAGACTATATGAAGTCTGAATTTAATATCATTTTCATGGTACTGTTGTATAGTTTGATTCTATAAATATTTAAAAATTCATAATACATTAATTCATGATTGTACAATATTAAGTACAATATCAACTTATACTTGCCCATGCATTTATCTTTTCTATAATTTTTAAATTCTTTTTTGTTATTTTTCAGTTTTGTTTCCATCTAGGATGGATTTTCCTTCTACCTGAAGAACTCTTTTTATATTTCCTTAATGCAAGTCTGATGGTGAATTCTCTCACTTTTTTCCATTTCTAAAAATGTATTTTTTTTTTAATGATAGAGATTTTCTCTGAGTAAAAAGTTCTAGTTTGGCAGCTATTTTATTTCAGCACCTTTAAGGTGCTATTCTATTGTTTTCCATTTTTGCTACTAAGTAGTCATTTAATAGTCTTATTGTTATTCTTTGAAAATAACATATCTTTTTTTCCTCTAGCTACTTTAAAAACTTTTTATCTTTATTTTTCAGTTGTTTTACGTGATAGTCCTACATGCATTTTGTGTGTAGGTGTATGTGTGTATATCCTATGTCTGGTTCAGAGTGATTCTCAAATCTGCATCTGATGTTTTCCTCAGGTTTGGAAAACATATGGCTATTATTTCTTCATATATTGCTATTGATACATTCTATCTCTTCTATCTAAGTGGAACTTCAATTACACACATGCTTAACCTTTTCACTGGGTTCCATATGCCTCACGTGCTCGTCCAAGCTCGTATAGCTGTTGGCAGACTTTATTCCTTCTGGTCATAGGACTGAGGTTGTGCTTTCTGAGCAACTGCCAACTGAGATTTCTCTGTTCCCAGAGGTTGGCCACATTCTTTGCCAAATGGTCTTCTTATAAGAGCTTTCAAAATTTGACAGCTTACTTCTTCAGAGCCAGCAAGGAAAGATCTCTTGATCCTTTTTGCTGAGATGAATTTTTAAAGATGTAAACATGAGTGTGGCATCCATCACCTATGTTTTATTCTGTTGAGTAGAGGCAAGTCACAGTTCTGCCTGCATTCAAGGACAGAGGATTATACATGGGTGTGGCCCACTGAGGGTCACCTTAGATGCACCTGCTATTATATATTTATCTTAAAGTTGTGTCTGACAATTTTAATACAGTGATTTTTATGGGTCTGTTTCTGTCAAGTGCTTTTTTGTTTTTCTTGCTCTTTAGCTTTTCAGTCTTTTCTCCTGGTATGTTTGGTGTATTTTTTATCATATCCTGGACACTCTTTATCATTTACAGATGTAAAAATCATTATACAGCCTGCAGGCTATGTAAAAACCACTGTTTGGCTCATGGGTAAGTAGGCTGTAGTTTGCCTACTCCTGTTCTAAATTTTAAAAAATGTTAACTGTAGAAATAAACTGAGACTTTACATTATATTGTCCTCCTCTAGAAAAGATTTTATTTTACCTCCTGTTGGATAGTTAGTCTAAAGGTAAGAGTGAATTAACACATGTAGGGATTAAGTAAAACTGAACTGGTTTCATTCTTTGTGAGGGTGAATTTATTTCCATTTTACCCTTTTGCCTAAGGTATAGACCTCCAGCATACGGATACTGCTAGATTCTCTGCCCAGTTCTTAGTCTTTTGACCAAAGATGACAGACATTAAGTCACAGTTTCACTAGGAAACTACAGAGATGTGGGTATTAGGCTACCATTTCCATATATCTTTTCTTTCTGGATTCTTGACTCCTCCACTTTTCACTGACTTAGAAGCTATATCTACATCATATAGTCATTATATCATTCTAGGGAAAGAGGAGACCGAATTATTTCCATCAATTCTATAGGAATATGAAGAGTAGCAGGGTGGAAAGAACCCAGGTAATGGTCACTTATTAATCAGTTCTCTTAGTCTTAGCTCCTCCATTTGTACAATGGGGATAACAGTATTCAAATATGTAACTACTTTATCGTGTGAGGTTATATATGCGGTGTACACACACACACACACACACACATATATATTTTA
Source organism: Dama dama (assembly GCF_033118175.1). Classification (NCBI taxonomy): domain Eukaryota; kingdom Metazoa; phylum Chordata; class Mammalia; order Artiodactyla; family Cervidae; genus Dama; species Dama dama. Next base: position 12,028,190 of record NC_083700.1, read on the forward strand.
TATAAATAAAACAATATGAAGGATGCAGAATGAGAGCTGTCATCTGGTTAGATATTATTGTCATCATCATCACATCATTATATCATCACTCAATGATGAATAAACAGAGGCCCAGATAAGAAAAATGTCTATCCAAACAGTGATCACATCAGTGGCCAATGTGGAAACTGAAACCTAGGTAGACAGAATTGCCAGTCTGACACTTTTTTCACCATAACCAAGGTGTCTTTTTAGGTTGCTATCACTAGTAGTGCCACCATACAATTTCAAGTTAAATTCTATCTAGCCACTATTTATTGAGAATTATTTTGTGTCCAGAATTGTGCTGGTGTGACTTCTGAAGCTGGGTTTTGGGAATTTAAGTTCTGGTTTCCCATTTATCAGCCCAGTATCATAGAAAAGTTACATAATGTCTTTGAGCTCATTTTCTATTCTGAAAACAAATATAATTATGTCACCTTATATATTTATTGTTAGGATTAAATTAATATATGTACATTGCAGAGTCTAGTACCTAGCATATGGTAAGCACATATAAAAAGTGTTAGCAATTATTTTTATTAGTGGTAGTAGCTGTAGGTACTGTCAGAGAACAAAAGATGAATGAGAGTCTCTGTCTAAATGTACTCTCAGTCAAGTTAGAGATGTGAGACCAATGCAAAGAAAGTGATTCAAGTGTTAAAAATATATGACAATTCAACGTTAGCTTTTACATATTTGAAGGTTATCAACACTCATGAACATCTTGGTGGCCTATGAATTGAAAAAAAATTTTTTTAAATTTTAAACACAAAATAATTCTCAGTAAATAGTGGCTAAATAAAATTTAATTTGAAATTGTATGGTGGCACTACTAGTGATAGCAATCTAAAAGACACCTTGGTTATGGTGAGAAAAGTGTCAGACTAGCAATTCTGTTTACTCAGGTTTCAGTTTCCATATAAGCTACTGACTTGATTACTGTTTGGATAGACACTTTTCTTATCTGGGCCTCTGTTTATTCATCATTGAGTGATGATATAGTGATGTGATATAATAAATTTTCATTAAGTATATGAAAGATGACCTGGCAAGGCTGAGGCCCTGGTGGAACTGAGTTAGGGGCTCCTAAATAACATATATGGCGAGCAGAGCAAAGCTGAGAAACGTCAGTTTGTAAAATTCCTTACAACATAATTCAAGGCCTGGACTGATGATTCTACCCTAAGATTTTAATCTGACTTCAAGTGTCAGAGTATCTGGACATCAGCCTTTTGTGTAAGAGGCAGGAGGGATTCATCCTTAAACCCTACTTGGCAATTATTGTTTCTCTTCTGCCACTTACAAAGAGTCATTCCACAAGATCTTGAGCCACTTTCCTTCGGCACCCGAGAAGTGGACAGAGTATGATGTGTATCTTAGCAGGACCATGGCCAGCCCTAACAGAACTTGAAATCAGACTTTTTACCCCAGAGACTCCTCCTAATAACCAAGGGAACTCTCTGCTCCCAAACATTAATCTTGGGATTAGGAAGTGAGCTGCCTAGCTAATAGTGTCTCCAGGTACTCTGCTGTTTGGATTATGTCTTCTGCTATTGATCATTTGGGAGTAGTCAGTGCTATTTTGGGGAAGGAGACCCAAGAGTTTGGGCAGACCATTTGCACATTATTAGGAAACCTCAAGCCAGAGTTATTGCTTTGTGACTCAATGAGAAGCTTCTTCCAGGAGCACGGGCTGTGAGAACCTAGAAGAAATTAGTGTTCAGGAAATTAACTATCTGTCCTTCACTTCTAATCTCAGGCACTGGAAGAGAGGGATAGGCACTGTTTCCTTTCTGCCCAGTACGTTTACGTAGTGCTTTCTGGGAGGTATCTAAAGATCTGCCACTGAAGGGGGAATTCCAATTAAACTGCAGCTCTGCTCAGTAAGATGTTAGTGACCTTCAGATAAAGAGAAAAAACTTGTAGACTACTTGATAAAAGGGCAAATGTTTACACAGTGGCCTAAACTTAAATAACTGATAGGTTTAAATAATTATTAGGAAAGACAATGATGATCTGGGAAACATTTTATAACTATTTAGTAAAAATTCATATCTATTATTGCAGGCATTCAAAGTTCCAGAGGGGGATGCGACTCTTGGACATGAACACAGCTCTCTAGAAGACCTGAAAAACATGCCCCTTGGTGAGTTTCACTTCCTGATATATAGAATATTTATTAGAGTATATATTCAGTTATCACACAGCCAGTGATAATTCTATAGAAAGGGGAACATGATCTTTCCCAGAAACTATTGTGATTTCTGATTTAGGAAATGTGGATGTATAAACTAACATAGAGAAGAGGGACATAAGACTTCAAAGGCCTTCAGTTGGGTCCTGCACAAAAAGATTTTAAAAAATGTAAGCTCCATGAGGACAAAGACCATTCCTTGGTCATCTTTGTTTTCTGAGTATTAGCACAGTACTTACACCTTGTGACTACCCAACACATAGGGCTACTGAAGAAATGGTTTTGTTTAGATTTGAAGCAAAGTGTTACTATTCATGGGAAACAAACAAACAAAACAAAACAAAACAAAAAAAACAGGGAATGATGAGATAAAAAAGCTCTATTCACTGAGACAAAATGCAAATCGTGTATTCATCCAAGATTGAGTCAGGAGCAGGCTTTGTTTCACTTTGGTGAGGGGGGAATCATTTATTTGAAATAAATAAAAAGCAGCAAAAACTCCACAAGTCAAAGAAATTATCTGGATTTTGAGGTTTCTGTCCATCTGTACCTTCCCTATTTTTCGGTCTTTCATGCTTCCTCCTACACCCTAGATGAGTAATCCTACCCTTGCCAATGTTTTTCATTTCCCCATCCCACTCTGCATCCCTTTGCTGACTGTTCTGTTAGAATCTCCTATATGGTGGTGCTGGGGTTCAGTTTTTTAGAGTGTTAGCAATTAAGAGCTGTTTAATGATCTGGAGGAGAGGGAAACAGAAATATTCTAGGCTACAAGCATGAGTAAGATCTTCTGACCAACAAAGTGAAATTAACTTATTCATCCTGAATAACCTGGATGAATTTCAAATCAAATGTGTGAGTATAGTGAAAACTGTGATTTTATAGTGGTGAATTCCAAACTATTGCTTATAACGCAGAAACACAATCTAGAAGTCACAGATTAGTCCTAGATATATATTAGCTGAGGGGACTAACATGATCTAAGGGAGAAGTAAAATATTGGGCATCTTCAAGGAGATTAGAATCAAAGATGAAAGTCTTATTATTCCTAATTCAAACCTTTTTGATATAGTACATGTAACAGTGCATGTTCTGATCAATGTACCTCAAGAAAAATTTTTAAAGAGCAAGAAAAATTCCATATAAACAATTGGAAAGTAAATGATAAAATTTATAAAATCAAGACTAGAACAATCACAGGCTTATTAACATACCCTAGAATGCTAGGTTTAAGCCTGTCTTCTCTGAAGTATTTCTGCTTCTCTGAAGTATTTAAACTGGTTTAAATATTTAAATATGTGGAAAATAAAAAGAAGTACAAAGGAATTCCCTGGCCATCCAGTGGTTAGAATTCAGCTGTTTCACTGCTGAGGACTCAGGTTCCATTGCTGGTTGCAGAACTGAGATCCTGCAAGCTGCATGGCATGACCAAAAAGAAGAAAGTACTAGTAAAACTATTATTTATTAAAGGCTCCTTATGTGTTGAGTGCTGTATCAAACTCTTCAATATATTAACTCATGTAACACTTATGTCAACTTTGGGGAGTATTACTGTATTCAATTTATAAATGAGTTTAAATATTATGCCTAAAATTTAGAGAGGCTAATGAAGGAATTTAGGGATTTCCCAGGTGGCTCAGTGAGTAAAGAATGCACCTCCAAAGTAGGAGACAAATGTTTGATCTCTGGATCAGGAAGATCCTCTGGAAGAGGGCATGGCAACCCGTATCAGTATTCTTGCCTGGAGAATCCCATGGACAGAGGAGCCTGGCAGGCTACAGTCCATGGGATCACAAAGAGTTGGACATGACCGAAGTGACTTAGTATGCATGCATGTAGGAATTTGTGCAAGAAATCTCCATCAGCGGACTTTTTAAAAGAGTGTTATGACAACAGTCAGGAGGAAGACTTGGACTTCTGAAATAAAGGGGATTAATTAGGAAAACTTTCTTTTTTTTTTTTCCTTTATTTATTTATTTATTTTCTCAGTGGGTTTTGTTATACATTGATATGAATCAGCCATAGATTTACACGTATTCCCCATCCCTGAGGCTGAAAGTTGAGTGTTGGTAAAGGCATGGAGAGGAGAAGAAAAGTGGAGAGAATTTCAGGAAACACTGTCTTCAGGAATGAACAGGAAACGGATATAATTAGGATCTATCTTAGCTTCCTGAATGGCAGTAATGGGTAAACGGTGGGTAATCAGGGGTAGATATGGGTTTATGGGCAACGTTAACTCTGTTCTATTATGGTCTCCAATCCTGAGTTCACATCAAATAAGCACATTTCTATCTCCATCAAAACTTGGAATATACAATATTGAAATCAAAAATAGAACATCTGTTACAGAATATCTTCTCTGATTAAATGTTTTATCTTTTCTCACACTAGGAAAACCTTTTCATACTTGAAGTGACTGGAAGGGGTAAGTGAAGATTTATTTCATTTATTTCATTCTTTCCTTGCCTTTGGCTAGAATTCAGGGAGATAAGCTAAATTCCTGCACGGTCTTTTTGAGTCTCTTATGATCACAGTAGATTTTAGGGACTGTAAAGGACTTAGGGAAGTAAAGCCTAGGACAAAGGGTTCTGAGGAGAAGTCATCCTAGGACCCTTGCAGGATATTTGGTATTGATAGTGCATTCTGACAGTGCTGAAAGAATATCAGCCGTGGGTATCTTTTATCTTTCACTTAGATCACTGTTCCCCATTGGATGCTGAGGGGGCTAAATCAAAAGTGCTGGAGGAGGACACTTGCTTTGGCCAGTTTATTTTTGACAGTTGAATGAGTCTAAAATGATATGTCACCATCTTGCCTTGCATTTCTCTGATTAATACTGACATTTGAATATGTCTTCATATGTTTATTGGCTGTAAATATCTTCTCTTCTGGAAAAAAAAAAAAAAAAACAGTGCTAGAGGAAGAACTTTAGAGCTGGGCTTCTTCCTGGACCTGGACTCACCTCTTCAATGGCTGGGTAATTATTTCTACAAACCTGCCTTTGGATGTGCCTCTCTTTTCTTTCTCAGATCTATTTCTGCCATAAACCCCAGGGTCCTGGGGTAAAACCTTTATAGTACCAAAGAAAAGAGGGGGGAAAGTGATGGCTCTGAGCATGTGGTCTAAGCTGAACCCTGATGACTCTTGAGGTCTCAGGCATTGCTCAGAGAGTGGAGACACCCTTCACTGAAGGCCTTGGTCCAGCCTACTATCTTTCATGATTAACTCATCATACCTTTCTTTCCTTTGCTGAGCTCTTTTAGACCTCAGCCTCCCTCAATGCCAAAGCGAAACTCCACGTGTGTGGCTGAGTTCCTTTTTGAAGGTTTCTCCAGCTTCGGGTGGCAGCACAGGCTTGGCTTCTTTGTTGTCTTTCTAACTTTGTACCTGCTGACTCTCTCTGGCAATGCCGTTATTTTGACTATTATTCGCCTGGACCGTCATCTTCATACTCCCATGTACTTTTTCCTAAGCATGCTGTCCATCTCTGAGACCTGCTATACTGTGGCCATCATTCCCTGTATGCCTTCTGGCCTCCTGAATCCCCATCAGACCATTTCTCTCCAAGGCTGTGCCACTCAGCTCTTTTTCTATCTAACCTTTGGTATCAATAACTGCTTCTTGCTCACAGCCATGGGATACGATCGCTACATGGCCATCTGCAACCCTCTACGGTATTCGGCCATCATGGGTAAAGGGGCCTGTATCCAGTTGGCATCTGGGTCCCTGGGAATTGGCCTGAGTATGGCCATTGTCCAGGTAACGTCTGTGTTTGGCCTGCCCTTCTGTGATGCCTTTGTCATCTCTCACTTCTTTTGTGACGTGAGACCCCTGCTGAAGCTGGCCTGCACAGACACCACTATCAATGAGATCATCAACTTTTTGGTCAGTATTTGTGTCCTTGTTGTACCCATGGGCCTGGTCTTCATCTCTTATGTCCTCATCATCTCCACCATCCTCAAGATTGCTTCAGCTGAGGGTCGGAAGAAGGCCTTTGCCACCTGCGCTTCCCACCTCATCGTGGTCATCATCCACTATGGCTGTGCCTCCATCATTTACCTGAAGCCTAAGTCCCAGAGTTCCCTGAGACAGGACAGACTCATCTCAGTGACCTACACAGTTATCACCCCTCTGCTAAACCCTGTCGTGTACAGTCTGAGGAACCAGGATGTCAAAGATGCTTTGTGCAGAGCCGCGGGGCAAAAACCCCTCTCCTCTTAGTCAGGAGAGTTTGTGGAAGGCCTTTTCTCTCATTTCGTAAACATATATTAATTTTAATGCTGTTTTAATAATGCTGCTAAGTATGGGATCAAGAATAGACAGTGCTAAAACTGGAGGCTTCCATTTGAGTTGGTCATGGTTCTCTGTGTTCCCCTTAAGAGAGGATAGAAAATGACTTTTCATACCCTTAAGAATATATGGAAAAGATTTATCTGTTTGGGTCATTCATACCCGTATTCTGTCACACACTGGTGTACGTATCTAAATATGTCCTGAGAATATGTTGGATTGTACAACTGCAATAAGACACAAAATTCAGCAGAGTTCTAAAAGGCTAACGAATAAAGTGCTTGGAAACCACCTCAGAAAAACCTCTGTTGTGGTGGTTAAGGGCGTAGGAGTAATTTGTGCAAAATTTTATTTAACAAGTAAGTGTGGAGACACATGCATGTTCCTTTTCTGTGGATGTTGAAGGCTTTTTGTAATCTGATTTTGCTGCTTGCTAATATTCCACCACAGCCTGAGGGATCTTCAAAAGGCAAACGAATGAACAAAAAGCCCACTCTCCAAGTGGATAGAACTGCCCTAACTGACTATTTCTGGAAATGAGGAGTACAAACGTGGTAATACAAAAGATCTTCAGCTACTGAGAGCACAGAGGTGGGTTGTCCAGTCCCAAGATGCCTAGGTAAAAACTAGTGAGAAAACTCCAGTTGGGAAAGGAGATCATAATGAACAGTTTAATGCTTTCACACCTCCAACACAGGAGTGAAAGAGGATGGAGGCTGGGAGGAGCCAAGAAGAATCAAACTTCCTTTTGCAGAGTAGACCTAAATCTTTGAAATAGTGTTATAAATGTAAGCACTTTAACTACAGCTTCTGAAGTCATTTATTAATGAGCAGAAGTCTGAAGTTTGATTTAGTGAAAAAATTTTCCAGTCAACTCCTAAGCTATCATGGTTTCCCAGCAGCTCAGTGGTAAAGAATCTGCCTGCCAGTGCAAAAGAGGGAGGTTTGACCCCTGGGTCAGGAAGATCCCCTGGAGAAGGAAATGGCAACCCACTCCCCTATTCTTGCCTGGGAAATCCCATGGACAGAAGAACCTGGCGGGCTACAGTCCATGGGGTCACAAAAGAACTGAACACAACTCAGCAACTTAACAACAAAAACCACCTAAGCTTTCAGAGGTTAATCTTCAGAAATTTCTTCTTAGATATTCCCAGCTTAAAACCTGAGTTTAAAAAACAGCATTTTATGTCTGAGCATCACAGAAGGTGAAAGCATATGCTCTGGTTCTCTCTCCCTCATCCTTTCACTCCACTCTGGCCTTCGATTCTAAAGAACAGGTAAAGCCTGCATTTCAAACCCAGCTTCTGCAGTCTCCAGAATCTAGCTGATCCCATGGGGTGATCCTGCAGAGGCAAAATGTCACTTGTAAGAGTGTCATGAAGTTAGCTAGGTGCTGAAAATGGGACAAACCAACGGAAATTAACAAATCTTCTAAGTCAACATAACATATCTAGCTTTGCTGAGAAACACTAGTGTATATAATCTGACCAGAGATAAAAGATAAAAAATATCTTTACCTTGGTGATTATATTTTTAGAAATGACAGAGTCAGTTTATTTATGTTAGGATAGCCAGAAACAGTTATATATTTTTTTTTTTCTTATTAGTTCTGTTTAGATAAAACTGTTAGGTAAAGATCTGATGGCCAGTGTCACGCTCACTTCAATTTGAAATTGTATTTGGTAGCTGCTCTGGTGCGGCCCCTTCAGGACACACACATCTATTTCCCTAGCTGCTGGAAATGTCTTGGGCTGAAAGCATGCAGTTGAGCCCCGCTTCAGGAATTACCATGCTAAAAAACTGCCATCTCCAGAGTCACAGCCCCTTCCCATGGGTAGCCTTTCCAATGACTTATCTTTTTCAGGGTATAAAGACTGGCACCCTTTCCTCAATTTAAGACAGCTATGAAGGGTACTCCCAGATTCAGGAATTCCTATCTGTGAGATGATTTGAGGTTTCTGCGTGACTCCATCACATTTCCACTTCCCCCTCTACCTTCATCCCGCATGGGTGTTGATGCTGAGAGCACTCCCTAATAAACTTGCTGCTTTCAAATTTCTGTTTCAGACTCTGTTTCCTAGAGATCCCAGTCTGCATCATTTCAGGATCCCATTTCTAAAACAGTGGTTGGTCAATGGAGACTCCAAATTTTCAGCCTTGATATGAGCTAGTGAAGGTAGAAGATCAGTGGTTCCTGTATTTTAATTTTAAAAAAATGTTAATTTTCAAAAATTTAATTCTATTAATTGAAGGATATTTACTCTGGTTCAGCTTAGTCTGTGGCAGTGCAGTATTACCTTGTTGCAAACTTGTAAATAAATAAATAAATAAATATATAAATAAAAATTAGCGTTTTTCTCAGAATCCACAGGAAGTCATTTCTTTGTCTTCAAAAATTTCTCTGCAAGCAAGTTCAATTTCATTGCATTCCTTACCTTGCAGTGAGATTACTGACTTCTCTCAGTGATAGTTCAAAATTGCAAATAACAGGAAAAACAGGAAAGTCTTCAAGAAGGGAAAGATTGTGGATGCTTTAAGTGATATATGCAAGTAGCTTTAACAGTGATCCTGGGCACAGTTATAGAGTAAAAAGGCTTGTGGTGGGAATGTCATGGAAGCTGATAAGGCATCAGTTGGGGACTTGGGCTTGGTGACTAACTGCCCAGGGCCAGGTAGACAATTTAAGGCAAGAAGATAATACTACTCTCTGAGGTTTTCTGGGGACCCAGGCTGGCAAGTGCCTCTGCCAATCTCAACATAAAGCTCCCATTTCTGACTTCAAGGAGATGTTCTGTTGTTCCACACTCCGTTTAATGAGAAGAGAGAAAGAGCAGAGCCTTTCTTCAAGTATTAAATTTCCTGAAATACTGACAAGGTGTATCTTTTTTTTTTTTTTTCTTTCTTTTTTTTCTTTTTTTTGAAAAATATGGAACGCTTCACGAATTTGCGTGTCATCCTTGCGCAGGGGCCCTGCTAATCTTCTCTGTATCGTTCCAATCTTAGTATATGTGCTGCCGAAGCGAGCACCAAGGTGTATCTTTTGTCTTTTCCTACTCCTGAGGGCCATGGAAATTTGTCTTCAATTGGCCAGTAGCAGGGTGCTACTGACTTGATATTCAAAAACAAATCCTTTATTATTGGGAGTTTGTGACAGTTTATGACAGACAATTTGGAACCGCGAACATGGGAAAGAAATTAGCTTTATGGGTTAGTCTAGACCATTATGGTAAGAGATTGGAGGTAACAGAGAGTGAAGCTGGGATGAATTATTTCTATCTAATCATTTGGTGACATTCATACTATCTCTCTGTCACAGATAGATTATATATATATATATATATATATATATATATAAAAAGACATCTTTATAAGTGCCATATTTGGAGGGTCCACAGGGTACTCAAGATCCAACTATGTGTTCCACATCCCCTACAGAATAGACATATGACTATCGGGAAGAAAGAATGCAGAAATAGATGGTAGACATAAGTCTGATACGAGCCTGAAATTTAAATATATGGAAGAACACAGTGAAAGGAGAGAACAGAATGTGGAGAATGAAAGAAAAATTCACACTGGAGCTTCTTGGTGGATGTGTTCTGAACCTTTGTGCTGGAGAGTCACCACATAGAGCCAGGTTCCCGTGTAATGAAAGACAAATGTCTGGGCTAAAAGGGAGCTTAGAGACCACCTGGTCCAAACCTCCTTTGTTACAAAGAAGAAATGGAATCCGAGACTGGCAAGGACTTGCCCCAGCCACACAGCTAGTTATCAACAGCTCGAGCTTCCAGGTTTGTGCTCAGTCCATAGTGCTTGCAAGCCGGGGCTGAGAATGTAAATGGAAGTAAAAATGAAGTGTAACAGTCAAGACTCAGAAAGATGTATCTGAAGCTTACAAAGCCTGGACTATCCATGTTCAATCTCTGTCAATTCTTCTGGGTCACTTAGCCTCAGACCAAATAAAGGAGTAAGTAACGTGCTCTTCAGCCTGATGTATAGCTGTGTGTAAAACACTGTGAGACTAAATGTTGTTCAGGAATGTTCTGTATGACTCTGGTCCCAAGGCTGTAACTATAACAGACCGTCTATCTTTTCTTAAAGGTAGGGGAATATCTAGGAATAGCAGCAAGGAGCTTCCTATGAGGCCTTTTCCTGGCCTATTGTTGCACGAAAAATCCCTTCTCCACCCATAAGGCCTCTTTACACAAAGCCAAATGCCAAGGCCCTTTCCTGGGAATCTGGTCACTATCTCTCTGAAATGATTAAAAAAAAAAAAAACATGAACAGTGTCAAGGAGGTTCATACCAGTGTTAGGGCTCAACGTGGGCTGTCCCTAAATATGCCACAATGACATATTGAATATTTTTAATTAAAGTTACTTAAGAAGCAGGTTGGATGGATTTGGGAGTTTGGGATTAGCAGATGCAAACCATATATATAAGATGGATAAACAACAGGGTCCTACTATATGACATAGGGAACTATATTCAATATCCTGTAATAAACCATAATTGAAAAGAAATGAAAAAGATATATATGTATATATAAAACACGGGGAGCTCAGCCCAGTACTCTGTGAGGACCTAAACAGGTGGGATGGAGTGAAGGGATATATACAACTATCCTCCAAAATAATAATAAGAAGAAAATCTTGTTTCTTTTTTTATTTAATACCTCAAGCCCAATCTCTGTTTAGATTCTTCACAAATTGAGCACTCCAAACCTAAGCTTCTCCATCCTGTCAATTCTTTTCAAATGTATCATTTCTTTGTCTAAAAAGTATAAAGGTTGCCTGCTTTGGCCACTTGTTAGGTCCCATTTCTATGAGACCTCTGAGTACATAAATTAAAATTTCTTTCTTTGTCTCCTGTCAACTTTATTATTAGTTCAGCCACAAGAACTCAAGGGGATGAAAGGGTTTCCCTCGTGCTGACAGCAGATACCTATATTAAAAAAAAAAAAAAAGCTTTAATAATTTCCCTATTTTTTATGACCCCTTTGGAGAAAACGGGACTTGTCAGTCTTATGAATATTTACAAATGTTCCTTCACTTCCTTATTTTATTAATTGTTCACAAAAACAAATAAACTAAAGGTGCTCTGATCTCCCGTTTCCTGCTGTGAACTCCTGGTCAGCACTAGCAGTACCTTGCTCTCCTCTCTAATGCTTTCCCCAGGGCCCCGTATAACCGTCTCCATGAGCAGAGGTGGGGCAGGGGTGGGAGAAAAGAGACTGGGACATTGTTTGAAATCTTATTCAGTCCTGCACTTTTTCATTGTGAGAGTTCTTATTATGTTCTAGAGTTTCTCTAAGATGCTTAGTTCAGGTACTGTAAGAGGATATACAAGATTTAATTTGGGGAGATAGGAGAGGAGTGAACCAATAGCAGGGAACTCTTAGACTGAGCCTCACTCCCAGTATTCAGGGGCTCAAGCCTGCCCCAGATTCTGCCAAGAACTAGAAGTTCATGTGATAGTAAGTGAAGAGAGAGGATGAAAATGATCAGCTTCATCAGCGCACCTTTCCTTGTATTCTCATTCGTAGGTCAGACTTACAAAGGAGAGAACATTACAAAAGAGAACATTTCTAATCTAGGACTTCATGGTTCTTGCCTCAAAACTAGCAAGCCTCAAATACTTAAAAGTGTCACATTACATGGTTTCATACTTTTATTCAAGTTGTATATCTCTTTTACAGATGCTAATAAATGAATCTATTCGTTTCTTTACTTACATAAATGATGCTTATTGAGCACTTACTATTACATGCCACTTGACCAGTTTAATGAAGCAGTTCTACAAAGCCGTGATCATTTTCTATGTACCTTGTGAGTTGTCTTTGACAACTGAGAAGCGTTGACTAAAGCCAAAAAGAAATTGCTATTGCAGAGGTTTCTTGAGTGACATCAGTTCCCTGGGGGATCTGGTTTAGGCTGTGGGTCTGTAAATCTGTTGCGTTTCCTGGTTCTCTTCATCTTCAAGAGTAACGTGAACTGCTTCTGGGTTGAGATAAGCAACGCTGTGTCCACAGCAAACAGAATCAACACCAACAATGGGATAAGAAATTGTAGCCAGAAATAGTTGCTTTGAGTGTACGTGTACTCTAGATGCAATAAGAAACATAACTCATGTTAGGAATTGAAAAGTGAGGTTCAAGTCTTCATCTTCCCTAAAAGAAGGATCCAACATGGTCCTTCATCTTCTAGCATGAAATGACATCCAGGAGCAGAGACAAAACACTCATAGGTTCGGGTTCCTCAGTCTGTGTTCCCTGAAGCCCTAGGGAGTCCTGAGTATTTCCCCCACAGTCCCTTTCTAACGGCTTGGCCAATATGCCTAAGGGGAAAGGTCATAGGAAAGATGACCCCTTCCTTGGAGCCTCACAAGACCAATGTCCACATAGGACATGGAGGTGGGAAGCAGATAGAGTAAGGGCAGGGTGTCACCAATGCCTTATTTCTCAAGCAGTCATCATTTGTTGCATGTCTGTTGGGTGAAATTAAGATATTGGGCTAGATCATAAATGTTAATAAGTTGGCTTCCCGGGTGGCTCAGTGGAAAGAACCCACCTGCCAATGCGGGAGATGGAGAAGACACAGGTTTGATCCCTGGGTTGGGACAATCCCCTGGAGGAGGAAATGGCAACCCACTCCAGTATTCTTGCCTGGAAAATCCCATGGACAGAAGAGCCTGACCGGCTAAGTTCATGGGGTTGCTAAGAGTCAGGCACAATGGAGCGACTGACCAAGGCAAGCAAGGCAATAAGTAAATTGCCTTTCAAGTTCACTGTTTTGTCATTCTGCTATTCTATTTACAAAGTAATAATTTTTTGTGATTTTTCTAGAATTATAGAACCCTAGAATATTATAGCCAGAAATTACTCACAGATCACCTAGACTGGTAACTCTCAACACTGGCTGCCTATTACCATTACCTGGAAGAGTTTTTTAAATATTGATGTCCAGGCCTCATTCCAAGCTAATTAAGTTAGAATCTCAAGGGATGATATACAGACATCACTATTTTTTTTTAATTCTCCAAGCAATTTTAATGAAGTTTAGTCCAAACCCTTTATTTTATAGATAAGGATACTGGAAACACAGTGAAAATCAAACAACAGGTCTCAAATTAGTTAACAGAGAACTACCATTAGAAATTAATTGTGGCTTCTGGTCTCATGTTTTTTAAGATTTTGGCATGAGCAAAGTGTACCAAGCAAATGTCTGATTTCCTCATTGCAAAGTAAATATTTTAAAGGCTCCTTCTTTTATATGAAATTTGGAAATGGCAGCCTTTCATTGACTACAGAGGCAGCCTGCCTGACTACTCTTTCCACATCAAGCCCTCTTTCTCATCTCCTAATTCACAGGCACACAGCCTGTTGACTTGGTTTCCTTTCCCATCCCTCATAGGCTAGAATAGACTTTTCAAGCTATAAAGAGCTTGTTCCTTCAACTTTGAAACTCTTTTTCTATTTGATAAATGTAAGTTTCTCCCCAGCAGCAATAGATGACTTTGCTTGACTAGTGTTCAACAGTTTAAAAATCCATTTCACAACTACTGCATTTAACATCTGTAAAAAATCCATAATGTGAGCAGGTATTACTGTTGCCATTGAATGAGTAAGGGATCTGAGACAGAGACTAAGGGATACACTCTACCCCTGGTCTCCTCATCGCAAATCTAGTAGACATTTAAGGAATCACAGATGCCTCCATTCTATAGCTTCAGTCACGTTAGGCTCACATATTCTTTCTCCTTTCCCTTGCTATGGACTCGTTCCCTTTCCTTCACCAACTTACCTTTTTTTACTGTAATCCTGAGTTTATTAGAGGTGCGGGGGAGCTTCTGAACTCTACCCTCGCAGTAATAGATGCCACTGTCTTCTTCTGTGACATTGGTGATGGACATGTTGTGGTTCTCATACCAGTACTTGAGAGATGTGTTATCCTTGTAGTAGATCACCTTGAAGACATTCAGATTCTTCCAACTGTGGCACCTGAGGAAGAGGGACTCACCCTCTAACATCACCTCAGCAGAGGCCTGAAGGAGCAACCAGTCTGAAGAATATGTATTAAGTTATTTATTTAACAATGACAGAAAAAATAAAATAAAAATAAGATAAATAAAAAAGGTCATGCAGAGAGTGTGTATCAGAAACCTTTATCATTAACCCATTTCTTGGCTCATAAGGTCAATAAAAAGGAAATACAAAATAATGCTTACAGCCTGTCTCCTCTGTTGATAAATACTCTGTCCTCCTGAAAGGTAATTCTGGGGCCACAACATTGCTGACACTTTTGATGAGCCCAGCCATAGGAGGACTGAAACCCAATATCCCTTTCAGCTCTATTGTTGCATTTGGTCACTAAAGGGGACATAAACCTACTCTGCCTGGAGAGTCCTAGCCTAGTAAAGTTGTCCTCTCTAAACTTACAGGTGCTTCCCAGTTCTGTTAATCACAGTAAGCCTCCAGCTTCCTCAGAACATGCATCACAATTTGAATCAATTATTTATGTAATTATTGATTGGATGTCCTTTTCCTCATTGGGATCTATACTTCAGAGGTCAGGAGCATGTCTGTTCCTTTCATCATATCTCCAGTGCCTAATAATACCTAGGAATCAGTAGATTCTCAATGAATGTTTGTCAATAATGAGTCAGTAAAATATAAGAGTCAGGTTGTATGGCTAATGTCATTTTAAGAACTCAAAATTTAGAATGGAAATGTGTCTAGGTTGCATAGGCATATTTTCTTGAGGAGCAATCCTTGAGGACTCCAAAAAAATAAAGAAGCTATTTTACACTACTTTAGTTTCTACTTAGAATTTGTACACAGATGTTGAAACATCTCTTTTCACTCAAGAGAAAAATACAAAATATACTTATACTTTAAAAATATTTATATTTAAAAATATAAAACAAAATATAAATGACCTAGCTATTCAAATGAAATCATGACTTTGTTCACTGAACATTTACCAAGTAACCCACACATGCCTGAGCACATTGCACTAGTTGTGGACAGTGGGAGAGTGATGAAGCAAACCTAAGATTTGCTCTTAAGTAAAAGTAGAGTACGTGAGGAATGTAAAGAGATATCTTTCAAAATAAAGAGTACAGCTTACTACTTTACCATATGTAAAATAGATAGCCAACGGGAATTTTGCTCTATGTCTCAGGAAATTCAAACAGAGGCTGTGTATCAAACTAGAAGGGTGGGGTGGGGAGGGAGATGAGAGGGAGGTTCAAAAAGCAGGGGACATATGTATATCTATGGCTGATTCATGTTGAGGTTTGACAGAAAACAACAACATTCTGTAAAGCAATTATCCTTCAATTAAAAAATAAATAAACAAACAAAAAGAGTACAACTTAATATTCAGGTCATGACACATGGAAATGGCAAACTAAATCTTTAAATCAAAGAACTCTTTGTAATGTTTACATATCCAATATGCCATTTGACCACGTAATGTGCATCTGTACCCAGGCAGAGAAGATAGAAATGAAACAGACTAGGGGAGTAGCACTGGGAGATTGCTAGAATATTGAGAGCAGGCAGCAGGGCAGATGGAGCAGAGGCAGAAGACAGATGGACCCGTATGTGGAGAGAGACCTTGAGTTCACCCTTGCTTCTCTAAGCCTTGGGGTAACTTGCTTTCTCCCCATTTTCAGACGGGCCATTCCACACATGAGAGAATTGATATTTCTGTAACCCTGGAACTTACCACTGGTGACATTTAGGTACACGGGTTCACTAACGGCATATCCTTTGATTCGGCATTGGTATTCCCCACTGTTCTGCATGTCTGCATTCACAATGTCCAATCTTGGATTTGACGTTGCCAAACGGGTTCTATTGTGGATCCACACAGGGGACTCATCTTCAGAGGAACTGTTCGTACCACATGTCAGACTCACAGTGTCTCCTCTAAATATTTCTCTCCATGGTGGATTCAAGAACACCTTAGATTTCCAGATGACTTTGAGAAGAACGGATTGTGGAAAGAGATATGGAAGGAGGGAAAATATCATTGAAATCTGTTCGGCCTCCAGAGTACAGACATAATAATAGTCAATCAATGGTCAGTCTACCCTTAAACTGTTGTTGATAAGAAACTATCCTGAGTCCTAGGACTAAAGGAAGGAGGAAAGAATCTTGTGGTCCACCTAGGGACCCTAGCTCCCAACCTAGGAAAAAACAGGATGGAAGTGTAAGATATTAAAAAACAAAAGAGGGCAATCCCTCTAATTTTCTTGATTCCAATTTCAGTACCTGTAAATGAGAATCGAAGTCTCTTCTCAGGCAGAGATTATGTCTGTGATGTTCACACATAGTTCAGCACAATGACTACTACATAGTGAATATTCATTAAATATTTATTGAGTTGATGAATGAGTGAATAATGGATGAATTAAGGTAGTGGATTAAACGAAATGCATGGCCTCTCCCAGCCCTAAATTTTTATGACTATTTAATTGTGAGCGAATAAGGAATGAAAATCATATGTCAATTCTGGAAAGCACTGATAATCACCAAGAGGATCAGTCTTAAAAGGCTTTCAATACAAAGAGATATGGCACAAATTTGAACAAAGACTTTGGAAGTGGCCAGGCAGTGATAAGGAAGAGGTGATATGGTCAAAAGAGAACTAGACTTGGATTTAAGGGACTTACATTAGAATCCAGTGCCTTGTTAGCCATGTAACCTCCAACAAATTACTTAATCTGAGTTTCAGTATCCTCAGTTATAAAATGGAAATAATAATAATGGTGATGATGATGTAAGAATTGAATGAGTGTACGGCATAGTGTCTGGAGCAGAGGCTGAGACAGATGCTCAGCAGACAGGATTGCTTGCATAAAAGAGGAGAGGGTGACTTGAGAGAATGAAGTGCTGTGTGGGAAGCTTTTGAATGGGGGAGAGAAGGAAGACGAGGTAGGTGGAAGTGCAATAGACAGGGAAGAGCAGATTAATAATCATTAAAAAATAGATGATGGGATGAAGGGAAAGGATGAAGGGCGGGCAGTTCCCAGACATTGAAATGCTGAGGGAACAAGGACAGAGGACTCACCTGCTGACAGGCCATCTGGAGCTGCAAAATCCAGAGACAATAAGTTAGTGTCTGTCCCCAGCCTTCTGGATACCTGAAGACTGGGATTTGGTTATGATGCTGAGGTCTACATCCATGGAGTCTTAAGGGCCAACCATCTTTTCATGACTCTGTTCCAGGGAGAGAAGGAGCTTCGCTTCTTCATCTGCTGTCCCTCCTTTACCCTCTAGGAAAAGCCAGCTTGATAGCAAGGACCAGACTTTAGTCCGGCTTCCTCCTTAGATGGTGCTCAACCCCCCTTCTTCTGCCATCCAGCTCGTCCTCCCTACAGAATCCCTGGGAAGTGACCCACAGTTTGCTCATAACCTAGAAAAAGTCGGCAATAAAATTGTCAACTTTCCCTCGCCAGCCGCTCCCCCAATCTGTTCTGGCCCCTTCAGGGGAGCTGGTAACTCTACTTACAGAAAAGCAGCAGAACTACCCACAGCAGGGCAGGGGCTCCCATGGGAATAGTAGGCATTTTCTCCGTGGCCTCCAACTGAGCTGCAGAGATCCAGGGCCTTAGAATAAACTTGAAAGTAAAAAGGAGAAGGAAATGTTCTCTGTGTCATATCTGGTTAACGCATCAGCTGCACCTAGGTTTGCTTCCTTCTCTGGAGATAACATTCAGAGTGGTGCCTGAAAGGGCAATTTCATATAAGTAGTTTTAAAATCATTTATTGATTTTTTTTCTTTTTTTGATTGCACTGCACAGCATTCAGGATCTTAGTTCCCCAATCAGGGATTGAAACCATGCCCCTTGCAGTGGAAGTGGATGCACAGTCTTAACCACTGGACCAGGGGAGGTCTCCAGGGCAATTTTATATTTATCCCCATACCCTCCATTCCACCTCCGTGTACACACCTGGAATTTAGTGGGAGAGAGGCAGAGGCTAGGCACACAGGAACAAAACTTCCTTAAACTATCAACTTATAGTTATCTTGTTGGCAACTTAGAAAAGTGGGGTGCAGAGGAGAGAAAAATAGAATAAAAATAACAGTTAATTATTCACCTAACATAGGTCAGGCACTATGCTAAATATGCCTTATATTTCATTCATTTCTCAAAATAATTCTATGAAGATGTACCATCATTATCTACATTTTGTAGAGAGGAAAATTGGAGCTTCGAGAGGTAAAGTCATTTATCTTAGGGTACTCCCTAGTAAATGGCTAATTTGGGACTCAAATATTTGAAAAATCAGATCCTAGAGCAAAATTCACAATCATGATGATCTACTGTTTATGCAGGTCTACAGTATGGCCATAATTCTAGCTGAAATTCTGTTGTGGTTCTCCAGAGTTACCAACCCTCTTGTTACCTAATTTCCTGCTGATCCATTAGTGCACAAATCCACAAACTTTAGTGTGCTTCCCTGATGACCCACTGTCCAACCAGCCAAATTGGAGATATTTTTGGAGACTCCTTCTCTCCATGGGTCCTGATGAGGTCTACAACACAGGAAGGCAGATGTTAAACCATAACTTACAGGGATCTCAGTAATATAATTTATTTTATTACTCCAGCTTTTGTCCATTTTTATGTTTCTAATCCTCTAGCCTGATCACCTTTTCTCCTTTAAATCCACATCTGTTTTCTTCCCTCCAGGACCTCAATGACTAATTCTTCTCTTTTTAACTCTAGGTCAGAATTAGTCACCTTCTTCCTGGATTTGTTATTGATAATGACACTGGAGATAATATCTCCATAAATATCTACAGTGACTTGCCCTCCACAAAGTTTTTTTCATGTGTGGTATTATTATCTGGCCCTTGCCAAAACTCTGAAATAGCAGAGGCAATATGAAGCCAGCAAGGCCCCATTCTATCATGGCAGCTTTTCCATGCTGTTTTTTTTAATATGTATAATTCTATTTATTTATGTGTGTATGCTTCGCTGTACTGGGTTTTTGCTGCTGCGTGTGTTTTCTCCACTTGTGGCAAGCAGGGGCTACTCCGCAGTTGCAGTGCATGGGCTTCTCACTGCGGTAGCTGCTCTTGTGGAGCATGGCCATAGGGCATGAAGGCTTCAGTAGTTGCTGCCTGTGGGCTCGGAAGTTGCAGCTCCCAGGCTCTAGAGCACAAGCTTAGCAGTTGTGGCCCACGGGCTTAGTTGCTCCTCAGCACGTGGGTTCCTCGCGGACCAGAAATCAAACCTGTGTCTCCTGCATTGGCAGGAGTACTCTTTACCACTGAAACACCAGGGAAACCCCACCAACTGTTGAATTAAGACTGATGAATTAAACATAAAGTCGCTGTACATAAAGATCTAACCAAAGCTTTCAACTTCTCTGAAATTAGAGAATATGGGTCTACAGACTCCTAAACAGAAAGTTTCAGATAAGAAAGATTGTGACTGGTCCCAGGTTGTGCAATATCTTAGTGACAGATCTTTAAAGAAAGCAGAGAGTTATTTTGGAAAGTGTAAGTATTTAAAGATCTGAATACAAATACTCCCGGTATTTATGGGATTAGGGTTTACCTATAAAATAGAGACAATAATGATACCCAGATCATGTCTTTATTAAGAGGTTTAAGAAGATAATAATGTGTAAAATGCATTGAAGAGCATCTGCTATGTAAAAGATGCTCCATAAATCTATCTTTCCTCTCCTTTATTGTTGTTGTTGTTGTTCAGGCGCTAAGTCAGGTCTGACTCTTTGTGATGCCATGGACTACAGCATGCCAGGCTTCTCTGTCCTTCACTATCTCCAGGAGTTCAGTCAAACTCATGTCCATTGAGTCGGTGAGGTCATCCAACCATCTCATCCTCTATTGTCCGCTTCTCCTCCTGCTCCCAATTTTGCCCAGCATCAGGGTCTTTTCCAATGAGTCAGCTCTTCCCACTAGTTTGCCAAAGTACTGGAGCTTCAGTATCAGTCCTTCCAATGAATATTCAGGGTTGATTTCCTTTCAGATTGATTGGTTTGACCTTATTGCAGTCCAGGAGACTCTCAAGAGTCTTCTCCAGCACCACAATTCGAAATCATGATTTCATCAGTGCTCAACCTTCTTTATGGTCCAACTCTCATATCATACATGAGTACTGGAAAAATCATAGCTTTGACTCTACGGACCTTTGTCAGCAAAGTGATATCTCTGCTTTTTAATACACTGTTTAGGTTTGCTGTAACTTTTCTTCCAAGGAG
Organism: Dama dama; assembly: GCF_033118175.1. NCBI lineage: Eukaryota > Metazoa > Chordata > Mammalia > Artiodactyla > Cervidae > Dama > Dama dama. The sequence goes on from NC_083700.1 coordinate 12,048,939, forward strand.
CAAGAGTCTTTTTATTTCATAGCTATAGTCATCATCCACGGTGATTTTGGAGACCAAGAAAATAACATCTGTCACTGTTTCCATTGTTTCCCCATCTATTTGCCAGGAAGTGATGGGACTGGATGCCATTTATTACCATTATTCAATACTCAGGAGGAACATCCATTTCAACAGGACTAAGGCAATCAGCAAATGCATAGGATGTTTTACTTGATAACCAGCATGTTATGCCAATATAATTTATATAAGTAATCTCACTCCTCCCCATAGTGATGAAGAAGAGAGTATTATAGGAATGAATAGAATGGGAAAAATTGTTTGGGGAAGAGGAGGAGAAAGAAATGGGGAAGATGCAATTTTTGAGGCGCTGTCAGAGGGCAGCACATATTTGAAAATACCAAGATCCTAGAAGAGACAAAGACGGAATCTGTTTCACCACTCTGTTGAGAGTTTGTCCAGGAGAGTTACCAGATATTCTTTTACCCTAGGACAATGATTCTACAATAAAATTATCCTTTAGAGACAGTCACTTTACTGTGACTCAAAAAGTCTACTTTAAAGCCTCCCCCCCAAGTCTTCAGTTATTCCCTGCTTGAATGGGAGGTGGACTGGAATTCGAGATATACTAGTTCTTAATATGGAGACAATAAGGTTTGTCATTGACACACTATTTTCATTTCCTCCACCATCCTAAAGCAAAGCTTCAGTGTCCAGCAGTGAAATGAAGGTAGTGTTTTGGTAGCAGTAATAGCAATGATTTAACCAATTCAACTAAAGCAGTTCATTAAAACTTAAAAACAAACCAAGCCACCCATCCTCAACCCGCACAACAACAACAACAAAACCAAAAATATCAACATCAGGAAGAATAAAGCATATCCTAATTCTCATACTCCAAGACCTCAGGTACCCAAAGGAACAAAATGAGAATTCAGAAGGGACAAATAAACACAAGATTAAATCATAGTTCTGCTCTACCCTAACATAACTGGTTGATTCACCAGTCAAGTCCTACACATCCTTTATCTTATTATTAAAAAAAAATTCTCCAAATTTTTTTATCCACTACCTAGGTGGAGTGTGCTATTGATTTCTTGCATTCTGCCTGTAGATATCAGAAACATGTACTCACTGGGACCCATAGATTTTTCTCTTAATCTCACTTCTTATAATAAGCATTGAATCCAGATACTCATATGTTCAACACTCATTAACAACATCTCCGTCCCAAATTTTGACCCATTATTGGTTTTCAGAAACCTTAGTGGTTTGGGTGTTTTTTGGGTTTTTTTTGTTGCTGTTGTTGTTGTTTTTTGGCCTTACTGCACAGTATGCAAGATCTTAGTTTTCCAGTGAGGGATTGAACCCAGGCTCACTGCAGTGGAAGCAGAGTCTTAGCCACTGGAACACCAGGGAAGTCCCCCAAACCTTTATTTGTTCTTCACTTTGTATCAGTGGGGAATTGTAACTCAAAGAGTCATGCATGAACTATTAAGATCTACTCATTGTAAGGTGTCCAGATGAGGCATCTCTGTGGCACCTTGTAGATAGGGAACAGTTTGAACCATAAGGTACACTCAAGCAAATGTGACCTCTGCCTTATAAATACTATGTTCCAGCCAAGAGACCTAGAGGGCCTCTGACTTGCCTTTCTGCCTCCAACAGATACAATCATTAAGTGATCTGATCTTTCCTTCAGAACAGACGGAACAGAATTACAAGCCTGCTGAGGAAGATTCCTGGGAAGAATGGTAGTGTTTAAAAAAAAAAAGAAAGAAAAATTTAAATTATATTAAATTTAAAAATTAAAAGAAAAAAATTATTATCCAGGAATATTTTAAAGAGATTAAGTGTAAGACTGATTAGGTATTCAGGCTCTGAGCAGGCTCTGGAGTTTGATTCTCAGCTCAGATCACTTATTGGTTACCTGGCTCTCCACAAGTTACTAAATCTCTCTGTGACTCAGCATCTTCTCTGGTTAAATGGGAATAGTGGCAGTACTTGTTATTGAGGGTATTAAATGAGTTAATATAGTAAAAGCTTTATAAGAGAGGCTGGCAGATAGTAAATGTTGTGCATGATTTTATTACTGCTATTACAATCATTTTGTTAGGATCCTTGGACTTTGGAGCAGCAGAGAGAAACTCTTGCTGTCCTTAAGAAAATGAACAGGAAAGGCTACTGGTCCAGAAGGCAGTGCAGCCCGGATGACATTGGAGTGATTGTGCCTCAAGGAGCCCCTTCCTCCACTCACAGGTTAGGGGGTAGAGGAGAGAAGTTGCTCCGTGGGAGTCCTGAGATCATTCCCAGGTGTGGTTCTAGACAAAATCCAGTTTTGCAGAGTCAGCCCTCAAGCCATATGTAGTGTAGGCTAGGTTTATTTTACCCTTCCTTACAGAATTACACAGTTAAAAATGGTAACAACTCTTTTTTTTTAAAGGAATCCCTTTTAGGCTGTTAGCAGATAAGGACAAGAGGTCTTATTCCAGCCAAGGATATTTGCATTTTAATAAGTAACTTTTGGAAACTGGGAGGAGTAGCTTGTTGCTTGTCTCACTGAGTGTGCAGGATACATTTTTAGCATTTAGCAGGCAACCCAATGCCCTGTAATATCCAGGGCAGCCTTGCATGATATAAAGAATTGTTCTGCCTTTACACTGTTTTCCAATGTCCAGCCAGGTATTTTATAATTATTCGAGCCTTGAATCTATTTGACAAATAATGCAAAGCATTTTTACATTTTTTCATATATACTGGATTTTATAGGAAAGAAACTATTGTGTCCTCTGATGGAAGAATATTCTTGTGTCACTTGTAAACTGGCTTTGCCTCTTGGCAGATGTCATAACCAAGTCAAAGTTTGGGAGGAGGGATGATTTATTATTACTAGCAGTAAATAGGGAGATCTTTCCCAAAGCAGTATCTCCCTGAAGAGTAAAACTGGAGAAGTTTTAAGCTAAGGGTACATAATATATTCATGAAGGGGCTTGAGCAGAAGAGAATCAGCATACAATTGGGGTCAAGGTTGAGCACAAGCTTTAGCTGATTGAAGTCAAGAGGGTCAGCATATCATTCCGTCCTCCGCCTTGGTTACTGCAGAACCCAAAGGCCATATCAGATTGTTATGTATATCCCTTAAGGAGGAACTAGAGCTCTGTCTTACAGCTGAACTCTAGTTTCTTGACTGCTTTTCCTTTGTTCTTAGAGTTCCCTTACTTAAGATCGTTGATTAGTGAGACCTATTGAAGGGTAAACATTGTGACCAGGCTTAGATCACAAAACGGCTTCTCACGTTAAGTCAAGCATGGTTCTCTTTCTCCAGGGATCCCCTACACTATCTGATTACATTGGGTTTTCCTAGAAGAGCATCCTTGGATCATTCACTGTTTCCCCAAATCAGATCACCAACAGCCACACTGTTCCTGATCATTGTATTGTTACCAGATTAGTCAGCTAGACCCCACCAGGATCCTCGCCATCCCTTGTCTTAGCCAGGGAGGTTCTTTTTCTGCTTGGATCTGTGCTGCCAATAAGGAAACTGATGTTGAGATTAGATCAGCATCAGCTTTATTCGATGGTCAAAGAATGAAGAAGCAGGAACTTGGTCCACAAATTAACTTCTCAACCTAGTTTAGACAGAGAAACCATGTACGTAAGAGGGTCGAGGTAAAAGGGGAGGAACTGGAAAGTGTGGGAGGAATATTCATAAGTGATCCAAGCGCAGGGGTGTGGTTTGGACCTGGAACTGATGCAGCGCTCCTGTTCAATCCTTGTGTGGGCTTTTCCAGTTGTTGTCATGGCAACTGCTAACTGTCATGGCGCCCATGGGTGTGTCAGCATATGCTAATATATTACCATGAGCATATAATGAGACTCTAGGACCACTTCTAAGGGCCACTGGAAGTCAAATCTTCTGCTATCTTGGGCCTAGTTGGTTCTAATCAGTTCTTGCTTTTCTCTTTGCAGCTTCCTTCCTTCCTTAGATCAGAGGGGCAGAGGTATGACTCTTGGGCAACAGCCTTTGTAACAGTATCACCAATACCTCACTGCTGTATAAGGCTACATTTATAGCTGTCACATTTATCATGGATATACTTTCTTACTGAAAGTTATTTCATTTTATTTCTTTTTTATATTAAGACTGGGAATTATATTGATTTTAAAATATATGTGTGTGCATAGGTAGGAATGATGGATCCAGTTTTAGGTATGTTATAGCCGTGCTTTCCGGGAAACAAACTCACTCAGAAGGACAATGCAGATAGTGGAGTGCAGTTTATTACACCGGCGGGCCCAAGGCAGAGTCTCCTCTTAGCCAAGGACCCCAACAAGCATTTGTGAAAATCTTTTATACCCCATGAGTACCTGTCCAAACCCACCAGCCCAAATCCCTTGAGGCTTACAAAGGAAGGATAAATGCAATCACAATAACCCCATCATTCACGTGTTATGTGTTAAAACAGTTAATAATCAATAAGCCTGTGGTTACATTCCGATAGATACTGTCTGGAGGCCGGGGTGATTAGCGCCCGTTTTCTCTTAGGCAATGAGTAACCTGGATGTGATCTTCAAGATTCCCCTGCCCAGAGGGGGTCTTATCCTTCCATTGTCATTCCCACAGGTGCTAAGCACAGAGTTCAGAGTCCATTGGAGAGGCGGCCTAGCACAATCAGCACAGGCAGGCCTGAGATGGAGTCCAGGCCCTATGAATTCCTTCTTCAGGTACCTGAAACTTCCACAATTTGGAGCATCCTCCTTAAAAAGGTGATTAGAAAATTATGAATACAGTACTAGATATTAGAATGACTATTTATCTAAAATGAGAAAACAAACTCAACAAATTGCAAAGTATAAAAGCTGGAAAAGGACATGAATATTACAAAATCCAGAAATACATTTCCTACATATATTTACAACATACTCTGTTCTCCTCTTCATTGGACAGTGATATCACAATATCACATTTTACAGAATGTTAGGAAGGAAGAAATTTTCCTCTACCCTCCTTGGTTCTTCAGGCTGGTCTAAGAAATAAATTGACATGAGAGAGATTAATAGGAGAAAATCAAACAAAAGTTTAATGTTGTGTAGACATGGGAGGAATCCAGGAGAACTGTGTAAGTCATGGAAAGGGCAGAAGCCCTCACCTAAAATACCACCCTCAGCTAAAGACAAAAAAGGTTGTGGAGGGTGGAGGGAGTCAATTGTGGAAGGTTACCTGAAAAAGCACAGTAAAAAAGGGTAAGGTTGTTACACAGATTTAAGTCTGTGTGTGCCTTCTCTGTTAATAAGAATCTCTAGAGATTTGGTCATCCTCTTCTTGTTTCAGCAAGGGAGACAGACTTACAGATGGAGATTTCCCTTATAAATGTTTCCTACAAAAGATTAACTTCTACTTGATTTTCAGAGTTTTTTCCCTGTTTTCTATTAGAAAATAACCAGCCTAAAATACTTAATCTGCCAAAGAGACATATTTTGGGGTGGCAATTTTTGCTTCTCTATAAGATAAACTAGAAATATAATTCATTCTTTACTCTAGCATCACTGATCTGCATGTATTTTCTATTATTGATAGTTGGGGTGCATGGAAAATGTGGTTGCCAAGCAATAATTAATATTAAGTTCACACAGGAAAAGAACTTTATTTGGGGTCCATTACTCTTGCCTGGAAAATCCCATGGACTGCTGTCTATGGGGTCGCACAGAGTCGGACACGACTGAAGTGACTTAGCAGCAAGAATCATGATGGAGACAGAGATTTGGGTAAAACCTAAGGAGTGTTCCAGGGAAGAGAAAGAGTTAAGGGCTTGTAAAGATACAAGCTACCAGGGTGCTAAATTGTCTAGCAAGAATTGTAATTGACTCTGAAGCAAGTCAGGCAATATTTGTGCTTACGGAATCACATGTTGTTTTAGAGCAGCGGTTCAGTAAGTATCTTGAGAGGACAATAGTGCAAAATGATAGATTCCATTCAGACTGAGACATGCATAAGTCCCACTTCCTCAGTGCCTTCCTGACTCCATCTGAGAAAACTGTCTTATCAATGGTGACTCCGTTTTCCTTTTTCTTTCACACCATTCACATGAGCAGTTCCACCCTTTGTACTGCTGCAGGTTTGAGCTTTACAAACACAGAACTACGATCAATTCTATACTGCTTAATCACCATCAAAAAAAAAAAAAAAAAAAAGACAAAATCATCACAGTGTGCTTATAATTTTGTATTCTACATTATTGAGTAGATTCCTGATAAGAGATAACTTCCATTTTCACTAGATGGAGGAATGAACCAAATCCTCTGCCTACAATTTCACATACATCTGATGATTAGAAAAATATTTTGACAAGATTAACTTCTGACTCCAGATATTTCAACCTTGTCTTCCTTCACTGCCCACAAATTCCCAATGCCAAATACTGGAGGATGCATTCAAGCTGCATCGCGATCTTTGCCCCTCCACCTTTGTGTCCTGAGGTCAGGAGAGCTGGTTCTTGGTAGAGTTTTCCTGAAAGCCATTTCTATTCCAGGCTGGTTTGAGGTACTTTCCCATACCTGGAAGTGGCTGTGAACCATGTGTATCTATTATACTGAGCCAGAACTAAACAAATCCTCAACTCAAGGTGGTCTTGTCTGTATCCCAAAAGCTTTCTGCAGCTACCCTCATGCTGCCAATAAAAAAGAAAGTACGACAGAGGGAAATCTGATGGGGAAAAGACAGTGGGCTTATCCAAATGCAGCTAAAATATATTACTTTTGCAAATGTTACAGAAACATATGATCTCTTCCAGAACCTGCTGATCGATTGGAAAGTGCAGAAAGTATAAAATATGATTCCTGAGTTTTCAGCTCTAATCATTGACTTAAATGTTGATATCATTTATTATATGGTGAAATCTGAGAAAGTACCAGATTTAGGAAGGAAAATCAAGTCTTCTGGTTTGGGAATACTGTAGGTTGAAGGGTCTTTGTGATATCGAAGTGTTTATGCTGAGAAGCAGTGTGAGGACTAGAGACATCAATTTGAAAATCATTGGCAAATTTATAAAGCCACTGGACTAAGATGAGGTCAGCTAAAGAGAGAGGAAGAGTAGCTATAAAACAGAGAAGATCCCAGGACAGAGCATAAAGAATCCCCATATTTAGAAGAGGGATGGAATGGGAAGAGCCAGAAAAGAGTCTAGAAGAAACAGCCAGGTAATTGGGAGACATCTCAGGGAATTCAATCTGTCACTAACACTGAAGAATATAGTTCTAGGGGAAATAATTGATTGATTATAGAGTCTTGTTGAGAGGTGAAATAAGAGGAGAAACTTGTTCTTTGGATTTAGCAATATGGAAAATTTGGGGATCTTAACAACAGCAGTTTCAGTGGATTAGTATGTGCAGAAGCAAGGTTGAAGGACGTTGAAAAGTAAATAGGTGAGAACATAGAGAAAGCATGTGTAGAACAGTTTCTGAGTTTTGCTGTGGAATGGTGATGTAGGAGGATGTGGGGTCAAAAGAGGGTTTGATTTTTATATTGTTTTTGTTCAGTCATGTCTGACTCTTTGTGACCCCATGGACTGTATCATGCCAGCCTTCCCTGTCCCTCACCATTTCCCAGAGTTTGCTGAAGTACATGTCCATTCAGTACGTGATGTCATCCAACCATCTCATCCTCTGTTGTCCTCCTCTCCTCATGCCTTCAATCTTTCCCAGCAGAAGGGTCTTTTCCAATGAATCAGCCAAAGTATTGGAGCTTCAGCATCAGTCCTTCCAATGTGTATTCAACATTGATTTCTTTAAGATTGACTGGTTTGATCACCTTGCTGTCCAAGGGACTTTCAAGAGTCTTCTCTAGCATCACAGTTCAAAAGCATCAATTCTTTGACCTCTGCCTTCTTTATAGTCCAGCTCCCACAACCCTACATGACTACTGGAAAGACCATAGCCTTGACTAGATGGACCTTTGTTAGCAAAGTGATATCTTTGCTTTTTGGATTTTATAGGAGAAGCTAGATCATATTTGTTAGCTGATAGGAAGCAGGGCAGGTAATGAGGGAAGACAAAGTTAAATAGTTGAAAGTGTTAAGTCCTTGAATTGACAAAAAGGGAGAAATGCTTTCACTCTTTCAATTCAATTAAAAGGTCTCAAACACAACACAGGTGTTTCTGCTATAATGTCATATGCATTTATTTTTAAAAGTCCTTGCATTCTGCAAAAACACACGCTAAAAATAACAAGTCTCTTGGGAGAAAAATATTGTGGTAGATCATTCAAATCTTATAACCAGAGCACTAACAAAAACATTAGCATTTCTACTAAATAAATTAAATGGTTAAAAGGATATGCTAAATTTCTAATTAAATGAATAAAATCAACAATAGACATAGGGTTTGATCTTCTTCAAAGATAAAGGTAGGTTGATGGAAGAATGTCACAGGGAGAAAATGCACAGAAGCCAGAGAAAACTATGTAAGAACATTCTCAAGACAGACATGTGGTAAAGCTAAGCCAAGAAGAAAACCTTTAAGTGGATGACTTTTGTGTAGGGTATTCTGTTCCTTGCTGTGTCTCAGTGTGCTAATAAAATCTATGTTCAGCTACTATTCTTTGATAATAATAAAAAAAAAAATTAACATGCTCAGAAAAGTCTTGTATGAACTAACTCCCACATTATACTGACATTATCCCTTGGTTTACCAATAGTATGTGGAATATTTGCATTTCAGAAACATCTATTGTATCACAGAAACTGTATTTCTTGACTTGTTCTGCAGCTGTTGCATGCACAGCAATCTACTGAATACTGTGCAGGGTCAAAGATGCAAAAAATGTAGGTCCCGCTAACTGTAAGCACAACCTTCACCCTAGAACTCAGTTATGCCGCACATTCTAAACCTTTACACAAGACAAAACAATAGTTTAGTCACCAAGCAGAGCCAAAGGCCTGTAGTTCCTCCTCAAGAGTCATAGATAATGTTCTGAGCCGTATCCTGTAAGCTGTGTTTTAGACACTGAAGCCCCCTCACCAGGTGGAAGAAGGTGACCATGTGATGAGAGGTGACTACATGATGACCAGACCAAAGCTGTGACATAAGCCACTCCACTTCACACAATTCTGAGAACTGTCCCTGAGAAGTGGGAACAAGTGCTGAAACTAGAGTTTAACAGTACTCAAAACAACCAAAGAGGATGCCGATCAGACCATCACGTCACTGATATCAAGATGACAGTCAGAACTGACTGTGCCATCCTGCTCCCACCCTCCTCCCATACAACCCTGAAACACCCCTTTCAAACTTCTGCCTCCTGAGCAGCAGTTGGAAGGTGACCCTCAGACACAAATCCACCTTCTCTCCCAGTTGCCAGCATCTGAAATAAAGCTACCTTTCCTTTCCTACTAACCCCTGTCTCCCGAGAACTGGCTATCAAGCAACAAGCAGCCAGATCTGGGTTCAGTAACAAAACCACATTTGACTTTGTCAAAATCTTGATTTTCACAGGCAGAAACAAAAAAAGGAAAAGTTATAATGTGTTTCAATAAAAACAATAAACATGTAGTAGCAGTATTAATAACTATTAACATTTACTGAGAACTTACTCTATATCAGAGTGATTTAATCCAATTAAGACTCACAGGAACCCTATGAAGTAGATACCCTTAGCATCCTGATTTCCATGAAGTAGAGAGATCATACAACTATTGAATTACAGAGTCAGGATTTGAAGCTTAGAGATTTGAAGAGCTAGGTTCTTTAAAATGGGGAAGGAAGGCATTCAACACAGTGCCCAAACACCTTTCTAACCACATCTGGGATTATTGAATCATTCCCTCTACCTCCAATAAATTGAGAACTCATGGTCATCTTTTGCCTTAAGGCTTACGAAGCATTATTCTAGAAGAGCATCTAAAGTTGCTAGAGTTTACAGGAAAAGTCCAAAAAGAAGATGGGGTGTGCTAGGAGTTACTCAATATTGTCAACATTCTGTATGGCAAGGCTAAGCAAAGGACCCAGGGGTTAGGTGAGAAAAACAGAAGGCAGTAGAGACATGCTATCTTAGATGTCTTCCTCTGATAACAAGAGGCTGATGGGGACTCCAGCAGCAAGAGGCTGTGGAGTGGGCTGCCTGTATTGAAAGCTGAAGCAGGTTGAACCTTGCTAGATGGATAATTGGAACTGTGCAGACCGATGAACACAGGTCCTTCTGGAAAGCCTAGAGGTACTCCTGCGAGAACATTTACTTTTGAATAACTGACAAATGAAAAAGAACAATCAACAATGCTAAAAAAAAAAATAGTGATAACTAATGCAAAGGGGACATTACTGCATCCGCACCTCCATTTATAGGGTGGTGTTCATTTCAGGAATAGCAGCAACAACAAAACATGGAGCTGATAGCTAAAACACTGTGGATAATTGCTTTTCATTCTTCATTCTCTCTCTCTGTTTTAAGTATAAGATTTTTTATTTTTATTTATTTATTTATTTTCTTCCCATTTATTTTTATTAGTTGGAGGCTAATTACTTTACAATATTGTAGTGGTTATTGCCATACATTGACATGAATCAGCCAGGGATTTACATGTGTTCCCCTTCCTGATCCCCCCTCCCGCCTCCATTCTCTCGTCTCACCTTTCAGGAAGGAAGGCGATGATGTTGGGAGGAAAGAGGACTGTGTGGTCACCACCCTTCACTTCCCAGTACATAGCAAGCCACTGGAGCCATAAGCCTATTCTATGCTTGGGGGAAGGTGGAAGGGTAGGGGCTGATGGAGACTGGAGAGAATTTCAAAGAAAATATAAATTTTGGAAATAACTGGATTGTGTTTAATAACTCCAATGATATAATTTAATAACACAAAGGGATTAGAAGTTTATGAAATTGGTCTAAGATGTCATCACGGGAGGCTGCTGCCCAACAGATGTGGGGCTTCAGTAGGAGGTTTTGAAAAACATTAATTTTATGATTATACCTCACAAGTTGAGACTTCATTCAAAAAAGTTGTGTCTATGAAATGGAAAGGTTGGACTGCACGAGCTCTAAGGTCTCCTCCACTTCTATATCTGAGCCTTTTTGGCAATTAGGATTGTAGGAGTTCAAGAAGAAAAGTCACTGGAATGGTGTGGCCCTGTGGCAGTTCCCAAAGAGCAGTGGTTCCCGCTGCCTGGTTGATGAGTCCTACATTCTCCTGCCTGGTCTGCTAGCTTGATAGTTCAGGACAGTAACCTTGCCTTCTATGATCCTGTCTCAAAGCTGGCAGAGGTGAAAAGAAAAAGCCACAGGAGGTGGTGGTAGATTTGAAAGTGAAAATCAAAGAAAGAAAGGAGTTTAAAGCAGAACGGGTGTTGGGATTGATGATAACCACGGGACATTGGTGAGAAGTGACTTGAGGAAGAGATAAATGGTATTTTCAATTTCCTCTCAATGGGGCTTCCCAAATGGTGCAGTGCTAAAAGAATCTGGCTGCCAATGCAGGAGATGTGAGTTTGATCCCTGGGTTGGGAAGATCCTTTAGAGGAGGAAACGACAACCTACTCCAGTATTATTACTTGAAAAATTCCAAGGACGGAGGAGCCTGGCAGGCTACAGTCTATAGGGTTGCAAAGAGTCAGAAATGACTGAGCAGACAAGCACACATCAGTTTTTATCCTAAGTCCCAGAGTAGAGAAAAATGTCAAAGTTTTAAAACAGGAAAATACTTTAGAGATGATTTAAATTTCTTTATCTTAAGGATTGAGAAACCTGAACATCAAAGCATGGTTTGTGCAAGTTTTATATCTAAGCCATTCATCAGTGGCAGACACAGAGCTAAATTATGGGGCTCTGTCTGTTCACTTGTTTGTTTTGGCTGAAGGTTTAAGACTGAGAAAAGGATGAGAGACTGAGTGCTCTTAAGGACTAATCACTCAATATGGGAGAAAGAGAGTAATGAAATGAATGAAGAAATGAACAAAAACATGCCAGGCAGAGAATTAAATCAGAGCGATGCAACTGAGTAGGTGGTTAATTTAGATAGTCAGGTTAATCACATACTGAAATGAAAAGAGTGCAGTAGAATCTCCCTTAACAACCCCAAGTCCACTGACTCACTGGATTAAAAGGCACTCACTGGCCCCTCTGTAATCAGATGGACAAATGCATACTGTGCTTAGGCACTCAGTTGTGGCTAACTCTGTGTGACCCCATGGACTGTAGTCTGCCAGGCTCCTCTGTCCATGGGGATTCTCCAGGCAAGAAAACTGGAGTGGGTTGCTATTCCCTGCTCCAGGAGATCTCCCCAACCCGGGAATCGAACCCAGGTCTCCTGCATTACAGGTGTATTCTTTACTGTCTGAGCCACCTGGGAAGCCCATACGCTAAAGCAATCACCCATATGCTAAATGCTAAGCTTCTCTGTTTAAGTTCAGAAACACCAAGAGATAGTAATGGCATCACAGAATCAATGCTGAAGAAAATGTCAAGGCAGGGAGTGAGCAGTGTTGAATGCATCAGAGTTATCAAGAGAAGAATCAAAAACAGCATTTGGTAATTAGAAAAACCTTGGTGTAGCCCCCATCTTCCAGGGTCTGTCTCAGCCACGCAAGCCCCAAATCTCAATGGTCAACTCACTAAAGCTGACCAGCCTCTGAGACATTAGTCACACTCAAGATATTTCAAAATGCCAGTTCACTCATTTTTGATGGTTATTAATTCAGATCAGTCATCTCCAAGTGGCTTTTGCTTCCTGGTGGATATAAGTAATTTAGTATATTAAAATGCACATCAGAAGGTTACTTATTGTTCCTGTAATACTCTGTTCTTACCTTATCAAAGTATGTATCAAACTGTATAAGAATTGCATCGTCTTGTTCCACATCACATACTATATATGTGTTTGATTGATCGCTCTTTACTCTGTGCTTAGCATGATACAGAGCATGTTTAGATTTTCAATAAATATTTATTAGAGATATAAATGAGCAATTAACTCATTAATTTTTTCTATAATGATGTTGTAACCTGATAAATTATCCTCTTCTTTCTTAGAGATAATTGCTTTTAAAAAAATATCTCTGGAAGAGTACTAAAGACATTCTAGACAACTCCTTTATCTTCAGTTGTTTATCTTACATGGAATCACTAATCTTTGCATCTCTTTGACATACTCTTAAATGAATTCCTATGGTAATTAGTATCATAGAATATTTTATTTTATAACTGATATCCTGCCAGCCCTGTTGAGATATATGACATATGTGCATGGTACGGTCTACTAATCCTCTTTCTATATTCTATTCAAAAGATATTTAACTATAAATTTAATTTACTGGAAATGTAATATAATAAAGACAATAAATGAAAAAGAAGAAAAATTTTTGTGCTGCCTAATTCTGATCATGTTACATGTCATGAAGCTGAAGAAAGGGACTTCCTTTGAGCTATCTTTAAAGTCTGTTTGTGAACAAAACTTTAGACCTTTCACAAAAAGTGAAATTGTTAGTCAGTCAGTCATGTCTGACTCTTTGCGACCCCATGGACTGTAGCCCACCAGGCTCCTCTATACATGGAATTCTCCAGGCAAGAATACTGGAGTGGGTAGACAACCCTTCTCCAGGGGATCTTCCCGACCCAGGGATCAAACCTGGGCCTCAAGCATTGCAGGAAGGTTCTTTACTGCCTGCGCCACCAGAGGAGCCCAGACCTTTCAGAAACCACAAGCAATTTGGCTGTCTATAGTACACCCATGGATATGTACTTGACCATATGGATTATTTTGAAACGTGTTACTCAGATTGTGAGGCCAGAATGAAAGGAAAATGAAAAAATGCCAGATTCTTTAAATTGTACGTCACTCTCTTTTCCTCCAAATGCCATCACTTACCCCTTATTTCTAGAGTTTTTTTTTTTTTTTCTACCCGCTTAGAGAAATTTTTTCTGAATTTGTTTCAGTTTGCAAGCATCACTCCTACCCCATGCTATATCTCTGCCATCTTACATCTCCACTAATTATGAGACATAGGCTTCCTGGATTATGACTATTTGTAGTCATATATCATCAACAAATCAAAAGTGAATGGTCTTTTTTCACTGGATGTAATGGAATGCATACTAGACTCAGAAACAAACGACCCAGTTTGAATTCCGATTATACTCTGTTCTATCTTGTACTCTTGGCCTAATTGATGAAATAAACTTCTATAAAAAAAAAAAGTATATGGAATAAATGTAGAAGAAATGACTTGATTAGAAAAGCATTGTTTTCATCCACTAATAAAAAATTGACTTAGCCAAAAGTCATTAAAGACGAAATGATAAAAAATTGATGGGATCAATTTGAACAGAGCATCAGGCTGTTGCACCCTGAAACGCTGATCAATTCAGCTTCGCTGAGAGTAGTATAATCAAATAGTATGTGCATCCTGATGAGGGTTGCCAGATACAATATGGGATGCTGAGTAAAATTTTATTTTCAGATAAATAATAATTTTAATATAAATATGACCCATGATATATTTGGGATATTCTTACCCTACAAAAGTTACTTGTTGTTTATTTAAAATTACCATTTAACTAGGTATCTTGTATATTCTTACTGGAAAATACCAAGGAGAGAAGAGCCTGGTGGACTATAGTCCATAAGGTCGCAAAGTGTTGAATACAAGCATGCACTTGTATATGTATGTGTTAAATTTGATAATCCTACTTGATGTGGTGCAAGATTTTAATATATATTATATAGTCTAGCACAGCTATGTATAACTTATATATGGTTTAATGTAGTATGATACATTTTATAGTACATATGTTTAATACAGTTTAATAAATTGAACTTACCTCTAATTAAACCTTTAGAACTGACTTCCAATCTGCAGAAAACACAGGAGACAGAAGAACAAATTAAATGATACAATAAGTAAATCGATATCCAAAAGTGAAATTTTGACCTGGTTTTTACACCTGTCAATGAAATAGAAAAAAAATTGGGTGGGGGGGGAGGAGAATGTCAGAATGCTCTAGATCAAAGATATTCAAAAGAGGATGATTTTACCCCCAGGGGATATTTGACACTATTTAGAAACATTTTTTTCATTTTCTCTAATGTAGTGGCGGGAGAAGCAGTGATGATACTAGCATGTAGCAGGTCGAAGCCAGGGAAGCTACTAAACACTTTGTAACCTCACACAACAAATGCCACCCTCCTCATGCCCCTCCACTCCCCCCCACACAAGAAAGAGCTATGAGGCTTAAAATGTCAACAGTGCTTCTGGTTAGAACCCTGGTCTAGACTAAAAAAGACCTTAAAGACTTACCAACCACATGTAATACATGATGCTCATTTAAGTCTTGAAGAGTACTTCAGTGATAGAAGGCAAGATAGCTGTTTAAGAATAATACAGTAGATAAAAAATTGTTATTTATATGGGAAAGATTCATAGTACATTGCTAAGAGAGAAAACAGGCTGCATATAAAGAATATGTATAACATAACCTCATGTTGTTAAAAAGAATCACGAGCTACAAAAATAATGTGTGTGTTAGTCACTCAGTCATGTTTGACTCTCTGAGACCCCAGGAACTATAACTCTCTAGACTCCTCTGTCCATGGGGAGTCTCCAGGCAAGAATACTGGAATGGGTTGCCGTTCCCTTCTCCAGAGGATTTTCCCAACCCAGGGATAGAACCTGGGCTCTTTGCATTGCAGGCAGGTTCTTTATCGTCTGCGCCACCAGGGAAGTCCAAAATAATACAAAAATAATAACCATCCCATTTTTGACGTAAACATAAGTGTACATGTATAAACAGATACAAACATAAAAATGCATAGAAAAATAATCAGAAAACCAGTCATCAAAATGTGTAAAGTGTTGGGAGTTCCCTGGTGGCCCAGTGGTTAAGAATCCGTCTTGCAATGCAGGGGAAAAGGGTTTGATCCCCGGTCTGGGAAGACCCCACATGCTGGGGAGCAGCTGAGCCCATGTGCCACAGCTATTGAGCCTGTGCTCTAGAGACTCCAAGACTTACTAAGTCCTTGTGCAGCAACGGCTGAAGCCTGAGCGCCCTAGAGCCCAGGCTCCACAGCAAGAGAAGCCACCACAATGAGCAGCCTGCACATCACAATGAAGAGGAGCCCCCACTCCCCACAACTAGAGGCAGCATGGCCAAAAAAAATTAAGGAATTAACTAGATATTTGAAAAAAATTCAGTGTTGGTATTTCTAAGTTGGAGACCATAATAATTTGCATTATCTTATTTTTCCTTTCTTGTGCTTATATATGATGATCATACATCTATATTGCTATTTTAATCAGAGGGAAAATAGAATTATTTTGGAAAGAAAATTCTTAGAGTTGAAGATCCTTATGGCCATTCTCTTTTACGTTGTTGTTGTTCAGCCACTCAGTCACGTCCGACTCTTTTCGACCCGATGGACGGCAGCACATCAGACTTCTCTGTCTTTTGCTATCACCCAGAGTTTGCTCAAACTCATGTCCATCAAGTCGGTGATGCCATCCAACTATCTGTTGTCCCCTTCTCCTCCTGCCTTCAATCTTCCCAGCATCAGGGTCTTTTCCAGTGAGTCAGCACTTCCATCAGGTGGCCAAAGTATCGGAGCTTCAGCTTCAGCATCAGTCCTTCCAATGAATATTCAGGGTTGATTTCCTTTAGGATGGACTGACTTGATCTCTCTGCTGTCTCTCAAGAGTCTTCTCCAGCATCACAGTTTGAAAGCATCGGTTCTTCAGCACTCAGCCTTCTTTACTAAAGTGGCTTCTCAAACAGCTCCCAAGGGTACAGATGAGTTCAGTGTCTCAACTGATGCAAACACAATTTGCCACAAAGATTCCGCCCCGGCTCACCAGGGGCTTGAGAGGGTAACAAGAATAGTAATAGTAGTGTTAGTTGCTCAGTTGTGTCTGACTCTTTGTGGCCCCATGGACTATAGCCCGCCATGGACTATAGCCTGCCAGGCTCCTCTGTCCATGGGATTCTCCAAGCAAGAATACTGGAGCCATTCCCTTTTCCAGAGGATCTTCCCGACCCAGGGATGGAACCCAGGCCTCCTGCATCGCAGGCAGATTTTTTACTATCTGAGTTAGAGGGAAGATCAGGAAAGAGCACAGAGACCTTCTCAATGAAGAGGTCGTGCTGACCCAGAAACTCAACTTGCTGAAGTGGAAAGCTGCTGCTGTTTCATTCTCTTTCCAGAATAAGCCAAGAATGAACCAAAGGGAGCATGAGGAATGGGTATGAAAGTATCTTCTCTCCAAACAGAGGAGATGGATCTCTCTAAAAGGGAGAGTTGGGCTGCGATGTATGTCAGTGAGGTGTTAAGAAATTGACTGTAAGCTGAAACTGGACAAGAGAAGCCCCGGCTCCTGTAACCCTCTGCCTGCCCTGATTTTACCTGAATAAGTTTCAGGAAGTTGGCTGCTCTCTAATACTGAAAAGCTAAAATCTAGGGTCTTCTCTTTGTAAGTTTATCCAGTAACCCTATGGTTACTGGACTAAAATCAATGCAGTATTAGTCTGTGAAACTTTCAAATCCCCAACAGTTAGCAAGCAAATGAGAGTCTCTCTCATTTACTACCCAAGTTCCTAACAAAGCCCTTGAGATAAGCTCTAGGGTCCTCTCATCCTTACCTTCTTAGTACCCTGGAGGGATTTTGAAAGAGATGGTCTCAGGAGACTTGGGGTAGAGGGATTTGCTCCTCTTGGGGAAAATACTCCTAAAATCTGGAGTTTAACAGACTGCATTTTTTTCCCCTGGGTCGCTTCTCAAACCAAAAGAATCAATGTCCCCAGCTTCAAGGAATATATAGCAATAATTTGAGATTCTCTAAGAGTTGGAGACGTCAGAGTGACTGAACATGCATCGATACTGGAAGAGCTGAGTTTTTCTTGCTTTGTGGGTTTTAGCTTCCCTTTTAAACACCTCTTGAATATATGGTGTTTTCACCTGTTTCCTCTGAATAGATTCAGCCTTTCAATATCTTTTAATGATCACTGTCTGAAAAGTGACTCCTTTTCCTTATTACTAAGGTCTGGCACAGCAAGCAGCTGTTGGCAGAACTAAATGAAAATGGAATGCCATGTGTATTTTCCAAAATATTATTATTTTCCCTCTATGATTTGCAATATTTTTTGGCTGTATTGATTCTCATGTTCATTAATATTATATTTCTTCATGCTCACCTTGTTGCGGTAACAGATTCAAGGACATGAAAGTTAGGTAAGACATTACAATGATATCCAAGTATTTTAAACATTATCAGATTGAAAAGGAAATAGAAGATGGGATAATGTGGGGATGTGGTAAGTTGCAGGGAACCAGGTATTGAGTCAATAGGAAGTAACATTTTCTAAGAACTAAGACCATTTAAAAATAGAATTGACGATCATATATCTATATGGGTCTGTGTAATGAGGTAGTATGCAACATTAGAAAGGAAAAGTGAGATAGATTTAAGTACTGGTATGGAAAGTATTCAAGATATTAAGGGGAAGAAACTAGCTGTAAACTGGTATGTGCAGTCTAGTTCCATTTGTGCAAAATTGAAATGATACAGAAATATACATAACTGAACATAGAAATTTTCTAGACAGAAATAAACCAGGTGAAATAAACAAACAAACATAAATTATGTTTACTTCTGGACCAGAGAAGGCAAAGGAAGAAAAGAGAAAACTAACTTTTCTGGTTATCCCTTCCATACAGACAGCTTTTTTTTTTTTTTTCTGCCTTAAGCATTTTTATCATATGAAAAGCCCAGTTTTATTTCCTTAAGTAAACTTAATTTCTTAAGAGGGGGATGCTAACTTGTAAGAGAATGAATTTCCAATCATTGGAAGCAGAGTTTGGCGGCTATTTGTGAGGAGTGCTGTGCCTTTAAAATTACCTCGTGACTCTAAGGTCCTATGATTCAGTTATATTTAAAGGACTCAAAGCTACCAAGCACATGAGTATTTCCAACTTGCTTCCAGTTGGAAGCAAAGACTTGGATAATGAAATGAATAAGATTAACCCCTTGCCTAGGATTGGTCGTTAGGTCTAAGCAGAAAATGATGTCTCTAGAAGGAAATATTTTTATTTTTTCATGGAGAGAGACTTTGGTCAAAAGATCCAGAATCCCAGGAAACAGAAAGTGGTTTAAAGTGTTGCTTTTTTCAGTGACGGGAGTTCCGCGGGAGGCTGCCATTTTGTTTCAGTTATCCCGCCCTCACCATCCCAGGGTTATCACCCGCCAGTTCTTTGTCCCCATTTCCCTGAGACGATGATGGGGGAGGAGATGGACTTGCAGGAATGCACACGCTCAATTCAATCTTTACTCGCCTATAGCCTAGCTTATTTTTCTTTCATTCCCCTTAATATAGGTAGGATTGATTTTTCCAGTTAGATAAGCTTTGAATTTTATCTTGCTCAGTAATACATCATGAATCTCAGTTAAACAGAAGTGGTTAAGGATTAGCCCATCACCACATCTCAGTGGAAAAGGAACACATATTTGGTCTACATTTTCTCTGTTATTGAAAATAATTTCAATTTTTCTGTTTTTCAAAATCTGCCTTATTTTAACTACTTGCATTCCACTATAGTAAGAGTCAGAATTGGTTCTGTGTTTATTTCAGATTTTAATATTTCATTCATTATAGATTTTTGCATTCATTTTTTAAAACACTGCATTAAAATCTTATTCATCTTGATTACTGTGTTGTTTTCTTAGTTTTTAAAATGTTTTTGGTATTCCCTTAAATTCTGCCTCACTTGCTACACTATTTCCAGCACTGTTCAGAACTATTTTCTTTTTAGCAACTACGGCCTTTCCTTAAAAACTGGAAGTTAATTTCCTTTGAATCTGGCCCTTGGGTGCTCAAATTTCTATAAAATGCCTGTTTAGAGACTTTAAGTTAGTGGTGCTTTATACTGTCAATTTTTTCTTCTCTGCAGTAAATTAACCCACTGCTTTCACCTTTTCTTCTCAGTAGTCCTCTCTGCAGCCTCACTAGAAAGTTCCATTTTGGCAAAGAATTTAAGAATTTTGCTTTTGTGTTTAGAAGAAAATAATTAAGAAGAAAATCTTGATTACATAGAGAACATAAAAAGAAAATTAATTCATTATTCAGAAAAAATATTTTTTGAAAGCATGTGTGCTGTTGAATGTGTTTCATTCTTTTGTTAATTCCTTTTCTTTTTACAAAATTTGATCTATTTATCTATCTATGTATCTATCTTTCCATATCAGCCCTTTATAGACATATAATGGCTTGGTTGCCAGTAGATGGATATAACTTATTTAATCATACATTATTTTTGGTATTCATTGTTGTATTATAAATAACCTCATAAAAGCTTTTTGTATATCCAGGTGCTTATCTCTGATAATTTCCTTAAAATAAATAATTAGAAGTGGAATGTAAAGCCAAAGAAAATGGACATGCATTGACACTAATATGCTAGTATTTCATATCCTTGTTTAGACACTTCCAAATTTTTCTAGTTTTCACATAGTTTTTCAGCTTTTCCAAGTTTTTCCTAATGTAATCTCATTCTCAGAGTGAGGAAAATGCATTAATTATTTTTAATAAAACAAAACAAAAATATTTTCTTCCTCATCTGCTTTGTAGGCATTTCTTGACATTTCTCAGGCAGTCATGGTGCAGAACAAGTTACATTGGTTTTAAAATTAAAAGTGTAGATCTAAGACTTAATAATTGTGGCTGAATCACCTAATCCAATGTGTCTTTAGCTTCCCCATCTGCAAAATGGAGGTAATTCTTACCTAACATATGAGATTGCTATGCTGTTAAATAATATTGGTAAAAATTCTCTAAACTAAAAAGTGACATAAGGGACTATTATCATTGATATTATTATTATTATTAAACATTTATATTAATGAAAACTTTCTGATCCCCAGTAACTCCCCAGTAGGAAATACATGTGCAAACTGCTTTCCCTAAGAAACCTGTTTATAATTCTGAAGGCATCAGAAAAGAGAATTCAGACTTTAGGAGTGAGTCAAACTGCCTGTGAAAATCCAAATCCAAACATAAGGCAGAAAACACACAGAAATACACACTGCCCATTAGAACCAGTTACAGTGCAGCCCTGAGCAATTGGATTGATAGGTCGTATTTAGTCCTGAGAAGCCTTGCTGGGCAAGAGGAGTCTTGGAAAATAAAGAAAGCAAAGTGGCTTGTTAACAAAAACATGTGTATGTGGCGGGGGTGGCGGTGGGGCGGGGGACCATCAGATTGGAAGCTATTGAATGATTTGTGAAAAGGGTTCATGAACGATGCAAACAAGTGGGACAGGGAGAAAGCAAACACTTCTGTCTTGTTGGAGCAGATAGTGTTGTCTTGTTTGGCAACTTAACAGGGAAGATGTTTGAGAAAATGATAAAAACTGTGCCTTAAACAACAGAGGAAGGGTTGTGGGCAAAGTTAGAACATTAAGTTACAAAAAAATCTGAAACTGTAATCCAAAGAAAATCTTTCCAAATTTAACTACACATTCCCTATTTCTCCAGCCTTCATTTTCCCCAACATCTATGTTTCCAACACACCAGGAAACCTTTTCCACATTTGACCCAGCCTTCCTTCCTTCCATTTCATCCCATCTCCATTCATTCTTTTGTATGAGTCTCCATACATGAAATTGTTTCCTGACTGTGTTTTTCTTTCTTTTACCTACAGGTGAAGAGCAGTCTCCATTAACCAGGCATCCATCAGGAGCAGATCCTAATTATTTCCTTGCCTTTGTGTTCTCCTGCTCAGAGCAGTGGGCGCTGATGTATTCTGACTGCCTGTCCTAAGTTTCCTGGAATTTATCAATGAAGACAGAGAACCACACAGGGGTGAGGGAATTTATTTTCCAGGGTTTCACCAGTTTTCATGAACACAAGCTCACTCTCTTTGTGGTTTTCCTTACCTTGTACCTTTTAACCTTGTCTGGTAATGTCATCATCGTGACAATTATCAGCATTGATCGACGCCTTCACACCCCCATGTACTTCTTTCTTACTGTGCTTTCCACTTCAGAGACTCTGTACACATTGGTCATTGTACCTCGGATGCTGTCCAGTCTCGTAGGCCTGAGCCAACCCATCTCCTTGGCTGGCTGTGCCACCCAGATGTTCTTTTTTATCACTTTGGCCATCAACAACTGCTTTCTGCTCACAGCAATGGGATATGACCGCTATGTGGCCATCTGCAACCCCTTGAGGTACATGACCATCATGAACAAGAGGGTGTGTGCCCAGCTGGTGTGGGGGGCCTGCAGCATTGGGGTGTTAGTGGCCACAGTTCAGACTTCCTCTGTGTTCAGGCTGCCCTTTTGTTACAGAAAGGTGGCCCATTATTTCTGTGATATCCGCCCGGTTATGAAACTCTCCTGTGTCAACACCACTATACACGACATAATTAATTTCCTTGTCAGCTCACTCGTCATTGTGGTGCCCATGGTTTTGGTCTTCATCTCCTATATCCTCATCATCTCCACCATCCTCAAGATTGCTTCTGCCGAGGGCCGGAAGAAGGCTTTTGCAACTTGTGTCTCCCATCTCACTGTGGTCATTGTCCACTATGGCTGTGCCTCTATCGCCTACCTCAAGCCCAAGTCAGAGAACATGAGGGATCAGGACCAGCTGATTTCAGTGACTTACACGGTGTTCACTCCTCTCCTTAATCCTGTGGTGTACACTCTAAGGAACAAAGAGGTCAAAGATGCTCTTTGCCGTGCTATTGGCAAAAAACTTCTTGCTTAGAATCTTTAGTAGTTTGATATATAGCCTGTCATATTCTGGGTATTTTTGTAATCACACACAAAAAAATTGATCCTATCATTCTTCCTCTACCTAGACAGAGTTGCACAATTTGGTGGCAAGCCTAAATTAAAGAATTAAGAGTTTGCCTGACTTGAGTTTTGTTTTTAACATCATTCTCCTATACTCTCTGTTCATCTGAGAGGTTACCGCCAGGGACATGGTCAGGTGCTGCTCACCAGGAGGAAAGCTGGTAGGAAATAATAAGCAAGAGGGTGGCTGATTGTTTCCACTTTGCTAATGGCAGAAAAGTGGACTGTGTAACACCTGCTTGAAGCAATGGGTTGAAAGATCAACTAAAATGTCAAGTAGATATTGAGTTCTAAAACCTCAGAGAGAGTGTGGTCAGTGTTGAAAGCACAGTCAAAACCACCTTTCTTACTTATCATCACTTTTTCTCTTGGGCAGTGGAAGAGTAACAGACTCTGACATTCCAGAAGAAATATTATCAGCCTAAAACATTCTCACCTGCCTTGGAGACCCATGACATTTTTCCCTCAATTTTGTTGAAGTTCACCTTGAGACTGTTTCCTGGGTGAGTTTTGTATATTTATATGTTAATACAAAGTAACAAAAGATGGTAAGGATGACCCTATGTGCAAGACAGCAAGAAAGACATAAAGAACAGATTACTTTTGGACTCTGTGGGAGAAGCCAAGGGTGGGATGATTTGAGAGAAGGGTATTGAAACATGTATATTACCATATGCAAAATAGATGACCAGTCCAAGTTCAGTGCATGAAACAGGACACTCAAAACTGGTGCCCTGGGATGACCCAGAGAGTCATAGACTGATGGGGTGGGGAGGGAGGTGGGAGGGGGTTTGGGATAGGGGACACATGTACACCCATGGCTGACATGTCAATGTGTGGCAAAAACCACCACAACATTGAGAAATAATTAACCTCCAATTAAAGTAAATTAATTTAAAAAAATAAAAGTGTTCATTAAGGGCTACAACATTATCTTGACCAAAACATATTCTCTAGGTCTGACCCAGAATTTTGTGGGGAGAAAAATAAAATCTCAAAAAAACCAAAACCAAAAAAGTACCATCACATCCAGCAGCTGAATTTCACTGGAGTTATACATGCTTTCTCTGGGAGTAACATGTATGCTATAATGTATTCACAAGTGTAGGGATATCTGAAGATCTGTTCTAAAATTAAGTTTGATAAGTGACTTCCATGATTGTCCAGTGGTTAGGACTCCACAATTCCACTGCCAGGAACCTGGGTTTGATCCCTGGTTGGGGAACCAAGATCCTGCAAACTGTGTGGTACAGCCAAAGGAAAAAAAAAAGGAATTAAATTTATTAATACCAGCTAACTCTGGCTGTCTCAAATCTGGAAATTAGCCCATGATTTTCATTCATCTCTACGTGGAGCCCAGGGTGATACCTGGGTCTTGCCTTTGCCCTATTCATTTCTACACTGATGAACTCATTTTCTGTGAACTGCTGGGTACCTCGTTCAAACTCTGAGATCAAACACTTGTCTAAACAAGAGTCTGGGAGTCTTATTGTTATTGCCTTCTGAGAGGGACAATTGTATTGATTTGAGAGAAAGGTTTAAGACCGTAGGGTTATTTGACTTGATGTTCAAAAGAGGCAGAGCTTGTCAAATGCCTTCCAGTCCATAAAGGGCTGATATTAAAAGGAAAAAAAAATTAATTCAGGTCATCCATCCACCATCTCTCTTCTTCTTGAGGACAGTCAAAGGGTCCCCATCGAGGATGCACTGAAAGTGCCTGTCAAAGGACTTGAGAATCCCTAACGGCACCAGAGCCAAGAAGGGAAGTCTTCATGTTTATGGAACATTACCTGACACAATAAAAGCATTCCCTCCCCAGAGCAACTACCTGCAGAGAGTGAATGAGAAGAGGGGGTCTTCAAGGCAATTAATCTTTGCCTTCATCTGTGCCCCCTGAGAACACCTCTGAATCCTTTCTGGGCTAGGTGCAAGGGGAACACTCACAACCTTGCTTCCGAGAAAGCCCCATTTGAGATTCTCTCTTCAGCAGTCCTGCTCATGAAAGCAACCCATTCCTTAAAGGCCCCTCCCAGTGGTCACATCATTTTTATAGACTGATGAACTATTTGCACTCAGAACCCCCGTGAGTCCTCCCAGAACTGTCCAGGGCTCTAGAAGATTGAAACGCATGCTGAAAGCAGTGTGTTCCCTGGAGTTCCTATAGCTTGATGCTGCATAAAATGTTGTAATGTTTGCAACAACAAAGACTGCATACTACAGGTCTACCTGACCCTTGTGTCTTTAATGTAGTTTACAGCATTGTAACAGAGCCAGAAAAATTGAAATCAATGTATTTAATTTCAAAGAGACAATGTGGATATTTATTATCAAACACAAGTCATGTCTGAAGGGAGTGAGGCTTAAGCCTTCAACCTGGGCTTCACCACCACATAGCCCCTAGCTTGATAAGTCAGGGCCCTCCAATTCAAGATGTTGCCGTTGTAACAGGTGGGGCAAAAGTTCTTTAAGGAGACCACACGATCCCACAAGTACACATCCCAGATCTCCCCAACAAAGGATTGTTTGGCATGAAAACTTCCCCCAAATGAATCCTGCTCCTGTCCCAAGATGATTTTTGCATCTCCTCCCAAAGTGTACCCTTTCCTCAAACCCTTCCTCCCCACGGGCTTGCTGTTCACCCAGAGTTCAGCAATCCCAGAGATAGACTCCCAGCTGACACAGAGATGGACCGGGCCATGACGGAGGTGGGGGACCTTGAACACGACCTTGGCGTTCCCAATGCACAGTTCGTACTCTCCCTTTTTGCTGGCAAAGAGACGCAGCTCATTGTCTCTAGACTTCGTGCTGTAGGAGAAGAGGCTGTAGGTGCGAGTGAGGTCTGTGAAGGCTTTCAGGCACAGAGTGAAGCTCCTCAGCGGCTTCCTCACCCTGGGGATCAGGGTCACGTAGGCTGTGTCTGATTGTTCAGGGAAAATAAACACCTTCCCTCCCAAGTCTGTGGAGGAGAAAAAAAAATGGTGACAAAAAAATCTGTCAGTTCTCTTGTTTGATTTGCTCTCTCTGCAGATCGTGGACTGCTTCTTGATAGAGTATATTCAGCATTTACAAGGTGCCTATCAGTGCATTATTTATATAAGCAGAGTGTGTTAAAAGGCAGGTTTTGCTACAGTTGTTCGGATAGAAAGAAGAATTGAAGATGGTCTCTATCAACCCCCTCTGTCACCTTCTTTGCAGGTTTCATCTAGGTGGAACACAAACACCAGTCACAGAAAATGAAGCACAGCTGGCTCGTGGAGTGAAAACCTTAAAGTCTGCAGCATCCCATCCTCTCCCAATGCTGATCATCTTCTGAGATGTCAGTGATCTAAATATCACCCTATGCGTGATGTCTGACCTTGTCAGTATACAGACCTGGAGTAAAATAGCATAGTTAGCCAGAGAGTGGGGTTTTGAATAAATTTTTACTGATAATGAAACAATAGAGAAGTGTCTCAAACTTGAGAAGATGGGGTTGTGCTTAATGGATATAACAGAAAGGGAGAAAAAAAAAGGCTGCCAGAACATGAATGCTCTTTAACTGCTAATAAAAACCAAGCTTTTTTGGTTGCACTTCTGCATCATAATTTTTTCCTTAAACTTATCTCACTCAATCTTCATAAACAACTCTTTGCTAGTTTGATGTCATTCTTATACGCATTTCATAGGTGAAGAAAATGAGGATTAGACTTCAGCAATTTCACAAAAACAGCAATTCAATTAGTTTGGGAGAAACTGGTTCTCTATGTAAAGTCCAAGATTGTTCTAAAATTTTGTATTTCCTCTCATGTGACCCAGACCAAAAGATTGAGAAGGATCAGAGAATGACCACCCTAACCCCTGTAATAACCTCTTTTTCTAATAAAAGTTTTGCATAGCCGTTCTTGTTCTCTCAGGTGAGAGGTAATGGTGTTCCCATGTAATGAGCATAGCCAGCTATCCTTTCTCTAGCCCCAGGGCTTCCTTATGCCAGGCATACCCTGATTCATAAGCATCTGTGGTGGTTTTAAAAATACGTCCAAAATAGTTCTCTTCTCCTTAATTGTAGGCTAACTTGCTACTAAAGAATAGAATACAGCAGAACCAAGACAAGTGACAGAAGATTAGATTATGAAAAGACGGTGCTTTTTTAAAGCTGCTTCAAAATTTTATTTCTTTTTAAATTGTTTAAATTTAATTTTTATTTTATATTGGAGTATAGGTGATTTACAATGTTGTGTCATACAGGTATACAGTTTCAGGAATACAGCTAAGCGTATGTGTATACATATATACACATATATATGTACATGTCTACATGTACATACCATTCTTTTTTAGACACTTTTCCTATATAGGTTATTATACAATATTGAATAGAGTTCCCTGTCCTGTACAGTATGTCCTTGTTGATTGTTTATTTTATATATAATAGTGTCTACGTGTTAACCCCAAACTCCTATTTATCCCTCCCCTCCACTCACTTCCCCTTTAGGAACCATGAGTTTGTTCTCTGTGTCTATGAGTCTGTTTCTGTTTTGTAAAGAAGTCAGTTTGTATCATTTCTTTTTAGATTATGCATATAAGAAACATCATATGGTATTTCTCTTTCTCTCTCTGACTTACTTCACTCAGTATGACACTCTCTACGTTCATGCATGTTGCTGTAGATGGGATTATTTCATTTTTTTTAATGGCTGAGTAATGGTCCATTATACACACACATATATATATACCACATCTTCTTTATCCATTCATCTAGGTTCCTAGGACATTTAGGCTGATTCCATGTCTTGGCTATTGTAAACAGCACTGCAATAAACATTGGGGTGCATGTATCTTTTCTAATTATAGTTTTCTCTGGATATATGCCCAGGAATGGGATTGCTGGATCATATGGTAGTTCTATTTTTAGTTTTTTAAGAAAGACTATCCTTTTGTGCTGGGCACTTTCTCTCTGTTAGATTTCTCACTGTTGGAGAAGCTAGTTGCTATGTTATAGACTGCTTGATAGAAAGGTCCAGTTGGCAAGGAACTAAGGGCAGCCTCGAGCCAATAGCCAGTGAAGAACTGAGACCCTCAACCCAACAACCTGTAAGGGCTGAATCCTGACGATAACCATGTGAGTGATCTAGGAAGCAGATCCTCCCCAAGTCAAGTCTTCAGATGAGAGGATGTCTCTGCTTGACTGACTGCAACTCATGAGAAACCTAGAGTCAGAATCATCCAGCTGAGCTGTTCCCTGATTCTTGACCTGCAGAAAGTATGAGACCACTAAATGTTTGTTGTTTTAAGCTGCTACATTTTAAGGTGATGCAATACTGCCATAGGTGACTTATACCATCCTTCATTCACCTGTTCCTCAAAACAGCAGCAGCAGTAACCAAAGGAGCTGTCCTTCAGTTCCCCTGAGACTTGGACAAAACTTTATCCAAACAGAACTTAGGACCTACCTTTCTGCGGCATGCCCTCTGGGAGGAAGGCGAAGAGCAGGACAGCCAGAAGAAGCTTCTCCATCCTGTGCTCCTTGGGTCTTCAGGAGTAGTGGGAGGAACAGCAGTGGTCATACCAGTGGAGAGATGCTCACTCTTTGGCTTCTTATATTGTGCTTTTAGAGGCACTCCCCTTGTTCTCCCAACAGAAGGCAAAGCTGTAGATGGTAAATATTAACTGAACCAGGATATGATTTAGAAACAAATTTGTTTACTTTTTGGTCTATTGTTTCAGTTGTAGAGTCTTTCCTTTCTCTTTTAACTGTTCTATTTCCTGCTCAGCTGTGCCATTCACGTCTTCCCACAAGAAAAAGAGGCTCTACGGCCTCCTAAAAGTGTGATAGTGTTAGTCACTTCAGTCATGTCCAACTCTTTTGCGACCCCAGTGGACTGGAGTGGGTAGCCGTTCCCTTCTCCAGTGGATCTTCCTGACCCAGGGATTGAACACAGGTCTCCTGCATTGTTTAGAGACTGGGGTATCACCACGGAGAAACGAACATTTACTGATTCAGGCAGCTGTGAACTTCAAGAGAGTGGAGATCTAGCTCTTGTGATCTTGATGATGAAGCTGCCAAGATGTCTGTAAAGGAGCTCCTAGATTATGGGTGTTAAGATAATGGCCTTCACCTGGAATCTGGACATCAACTGGGAAATAAGCTCAAAGAGAGGGTCTGTGTGGGTGGATAGACTGAGCCCATCTTGAGAGGGCACAGAATAGTGCTTGGATACTGGGAACAAGCCAGTTCCTCAGAGTGAACTAATTTAGGTGTTTCCAGGCTGATTATCTAGGGCTCTTGGTTGCAAACAACAAAAGACACTGTATTAGTGGTGACAGTTTATTTCTACCTAATTAAGCTGTGCAACAAACCACCTCAAAACTCAGTTTTTAAAACAATAAACAATTATTTAGTTCATGAGTATGTGTATTGTTGGTTTGGGCTTCGGGATTTTTTGGTCTCAGCTGGGTGATTAACAGCAAGTCAGCTAGTTGGACAATAATATTATATGAGTCAGAAATGGTGCGATGGGAATTAGAGCATTTTAAAATCCTTGTCTTTTTTGTATAATTTTAGGTTGGTTTAAATCAGTCTTGATTTCTCCTACTCTCCTTTAATTCTCAAACTATATTCAGTTACATATAAAATCAAGAATTGCCTAAGGAATTTTTAAAATTATTTTTCATAGTATGTTTATATAACATAAAATAAATGCTATTTTTTAAAAAAATATGTTACTTTAGATCAATATATTGCAATTAAAGTTTACATTGCAAGTTAATTTTATTAAAGACTTTAATAATATTCATGCTACATATCTAAAAAGACAAATTTGGCTTACCCACATTTAATAAGTGCTTCACATTATTGAATTAATTTTAACTATGAAAGCAAGAACACAATTTGTGGACAGATTCAAAGTGACATTTTGTATACCTCATTTCATTTGGGGATAAAAATAAACATATTAAAATGAAGTTTGAAGTTGAACTACTTTTTGCTACATCAGAAATATACAAAAATATCTTTGATGATTTTGATTTGTGTTTCTGATCCCTGTGTTCAGAGCCTAAACACGCACCCAATTTAAAAAATATAAAACTATTATTGCTAGATTCTAAGTAAGGTCCTCCATCAGTATCTGTGGGGGCTATCCCCCATATTTAAATTAATGGATGCTCTATTTCTGTGTATAAAATGGTTCAGTATTTGCATATAACAGACACACATCCTCCTGTACACTATGAATCATCTCCAGATTACTTACAATGCCTAATGCAATGTAACTTATATGCAAATAGTTGTTGGTGCATGGTAAATAACCATGGTGAATTCAAGGTTTGCTTTTTGGAACTTTCTGGAATTTTTTTTCCTAAATATTATAGAACTGCAGTTAGTTGAATCCATGGATAGAACCCATAGATATGAAGAGCCAACTGTGTTTACCTTCCAAGGGCTTAATTAAGTGCTAATGACATCTTGATGTGCTGTGCTGAAGAATATTTACAACATTAGAATCTTTTTGTCAATCAGTATGGATAAATTTCAAAAATACATAAATTTAAAATAATATCATATGTTTATAATTAATTAGTACAGACAGGTTCAATACATAAACATGCAAGAGAAAAATACACACATTCTCAGTGTGGTTACCTCTACAGAAGCAAGAAGTAAGGAAGGGGAAAGAGTGAAGGGGGTTTCAGATTGTATCCATAAATGTTACTATCTTAAAAAAAAAAGAGATAGGAAACAATTATGACAAATATGGCATGGCAAAAGTATGGTATGTATAGTATTTGTTATACAATTTTATAATTTGGCTCTTTTGTAAATTTAAAATTTTCACAGGTGTTATTTTTTGTTTTTAAAGATAAAATATCAGGTGAATTTTGAGTGATCATTTTTATAGTTCTTATTTACGTGCTATATTTCAATATGAATATTCCTTACAGCCCATAAATTTAACCAGTGATGACTTAAAGATACAAGTTAAACAGATATATGACTGATGGGAAAAAAAGAGTGTAAAATGACATGATGGTCAAAATCGCCAAGTCTCTTGCAGTGATGACTTCTCAGGGTGGTTGAGTCATGAACAAGCACTTCAGATCATAGCTAACTATCAGATCTGCTCCACTGACTTCCACTGGGAGGTCTTCAGCAGGTTCCTTTTTAAAGGAACAAGGTCAAAGGACTTCGCTGGTGGTCCAATGGTTAAGGCTCTGGACTTCCACTGCAGGGTGCACAGGTTCCATCTCTGGTCCCACATGATCCCACATGATCCCACATTCCTCGTAGCATCACCAAAAAATTTAAAAATGAAGGGAAAAGGCCAGAGTTGACCTACATCATGAACCATGTCAGTTTTCTGATGAGCTTCCAGTCCTTCCCATTTCCACATCCTATTTTCAGTCTTGTCCCAAGACCTGGTGGCCCAGACAGTACGTGTCATGAGGCTGTACCCTGAGGAAGACATAATACTGGACTGGGTTGCTGTCCCTTCCTCCAGGGGATCTCCCCAACCCAGGAATTAAACCCGTATCTCTGGTGTCTCCTGCATTGCAGGCAAGTTCTTTACCCACTGAGCCACCTGGGAAGCCCATATTCCATTTATAGTTATTATAGAGTATTTGCTATGTTTCCCATGTTGTATAACATATCCTTATAGCTTATTTTATACTCAATAGTTTGTACCTCTTAATCCCCTATCCCTATATTATTGAGTGACTTTCGGCAAGTTAAATATTTCTTGAACTTTGGTTTCCTCACTTATAAAATAGGAACCAAAAAAATGCTACCTCACAGAGTCTTTATGAAGATTAAATGAAATTAGTTATGAGGTTAGATATTTAAAATGCTATAGAAATATCTGTAGCTAAAAAAATAAAATAAAAGATTTCTCTTCTATAGTATAGAAGTCAGTTTTCTGGTTTCCCTCCAGATATGAGTTCTGATAAGAGTACAAATTCTATAGAGAAACAACTGGTCACACAGAAAAATAATTAGGATATTCTGAAAATTTCATTCATGATGATCTGGTTTTGAAAGAAGAGCTAGTTTCATCTTCATATGAGGAGTATCCTTAAGAATCTTATTATGATTATCACATCTTAGGGGGAAAAGAAGCAAAGGTCTCACTGGATATGCTTTCTTTGAAGGTTACACTTTGATTTAGTAAATTATAGATAGTTGTGTATTGTCAGTCATACCTAGCCAGAAGAAGGGTTTATTCCTTATATTTCTCTAGAATAAAAACAGATGAGTACACAATTATTAAACTCCCGTCTCTATCTTAAAAGGAGATATGTTCATAATATTTTAATCTTAACATTTGAGATGACAACTTTGGGGACATTAAACCAATGGGAGATTTGGCCCTTTTCTTATGAAAAGGTGACTGGAGGTTGTGAAGGATGTGACGCAAAAAGTGGTATTTACATTAGCCAAGTTCTCTACTTCTTACCCAAATAAGAATTACAAGAGAGACTCAGGAAAACCAAGCTAATTCAACAGATTATGATTGACACCATATTTATCACCACCCATACGCAACTATGTGTGGAAAATTCTCTGACTTTGAGGGTGGACTGCCCAAGAGAGATCTCTTTAATGCTGTCTCTTTAATGGATAGATCTGAGAATTGCCCTGTAGGATTGCATGCTCTTCTCAAAGGACATATGTACCATCTATTGTAATGACATCATCGCTATGAGCTGTGAGAGACAAAGGCATATGTACAGAGTCCACAGCCTTTGTTCATTATTCTCAATAAACAAACTTGTCTAAAGATTTCCCTGGAATTGAGTTGATAGACCTAAACAAGTAAGATAGGAAAAAGTATCCCCATAAGGTCTTTGATTCCTCTATCACATATAAATAAAACATGTTTTTGTAAGTCTTATGTAAACTCCAAAATACAATAAGCTCTATGTGGGAATAGAACATATGGTAAACATAAGTCATGAAGCTGGTAGGATAATTTTCATCTTATCTCCTGTTGACATTGTTTAGTGTCCTACACTCCAACCTGTTACTAAAGCCTTTGTTCTGCAGCACCCAGTCCAAGACAATACAGTTTTTCTATGTCCACATAAAATTGAGGAGCACTTTATCAATTGGGCATAGATAGGGTGTTGTCAAGCCCCTCAAAAACTCTTCTGCCTCAGGCCTCCTGTGCCAACTGAGATCAACCTCTGCCACCATAGAACCCCTGGTTAGAAGAGGAGCCCCAAATGAAAATGAGAGGCTCAACTGGGCAGAAGAGATCGCCCTGGGGCAGGAGTGGGATGCTTTTAGAGACAAATTTGAGAGTCAGTTCTTTGAAGGAAAGATCTGAGATTAGTCCGATAGGATCGGATGCTCTTTTCAAAGAAGCTATGTACCAGCTACTGTGATGTTGTTGTTGTTGTATTTAGTCATGTCTGATTCTTTGCAGTCCCGTGGATAGCAGCCTGCCAGGCTGCTCTGTCCATGAGGTTTTCCAGGCAAGAATACTGGAGTGGGTTGCCATTTCCTGCTCCAGGGGATCTTCATGACCCAAGGACTGAACATGCCTTTCTTGTACCTCCTGCATTGGCAGGCAGCTTCTTTAGCACTAGCGCTACCTCAAAAGCCCTGGAAGCTATTGTGACTACATCATCATATACTGGCAGGTTTTGAGGTTTTCTTTTTATTCATATAAGTTTTTATTTCTATAAAATTTCAGATTTACAGAAAAGTTGCAGGAATAGTACAAAAATTTCCATATACTTTAAACAATTTATTGTGGTAAAAGATGCATAATATAAAATTCACCATTTTATCCATTTCTATTAATAAGTATATATCAGTAGTATTAAATGCTTTCATGAAGTTGTGTAATCGCCACCACTGTATGTTTTCCGAACTTTTCATCATTCCAAATGGAAACTCTATGCCAATTAAACAATAATTCTGTTTCCCCTGCTCCCAACCTCTGGTAAAGTCTACTTTATATTTTTATAAAGTTGCATATCCTAGGTACTTCACATAAGTGGAATCATATATTTGTACTTTCTTGTCTGGCCTATTTCACTTAGCAAGATGTTGTTAGGTTCAATCCATATTGCAGTATGTATCAGAATTCCATTTCTTTTTACAGATGAAAAATATTCCATTGTATGTACATACAACAGTTTGATTACCCATTTATCTCTTCATGAACATTCGTGGTTCCCACCTTTTGGCTGGTGTGAATATGCTGTGAACATTGGTGTACAAGTATCTGAGTCCTTGTTTTCATTTTTTTCTAGGTCTATACTTAGGAGTGAAATTTCTGGATTATACAACAACTTTTTGTTTAAGTTTTTTGAGGAGCCACCAAACTGTTTTCCACAGTTGCTTTACCATTTTACAGTTCCACCAATAATAAACAAGACTCCAGTTTCTCCACATCCTCATCAACACGTATTATTTTTCATTAAAAAAATATCTATTAACCATGCTAATGGATGTGAAATGGTACCTCATTGTAGGTTTAATTTAACTTTTTCTGATGGCTAGCTAGTCATATTGAATATCTTTTCAGGTACTTATATTTGTCATTGTTTATCTTCTTCGGAGAAATTTCTATTCAAATCTTTTGTCCATTGTTGAAGACTATACATATGTGTGTGTGTGTGTGTGTGTGTGTGTGTGTGTGTATACATGTAAATGTATACATACATATATGTATATTTGTACATATATTCACACACACATATTCTGGATATCAATACCCTATCACATACATGCTGTGCAAATATTTTCTCTCATTATGTGAGCTGCCTTTTCACTCTTTATATTTTTCTTTGATGCACAGAAGTTTTAAATTTTGATAAAGTCTAATTTGTCTATTTTCTCTTTTGTTGCCTGTGTATCTCATGTATATCCAAGAAGTCACTACCAAATCCAATGTCACAAAGATTTTTTTCTGTCTTCTAAGAGTTTTATAGTTTTAACTCTTATACTTAGGTCCTTGATCTATTTTGATTTATGTTTTGCATATGGTGTAAAGTAAGGATCTGTTGTATGTGGATATCAAGTTTTCCTAACATCTTGCTTAAGGCTGTCATTTTCCCTTTGAATCATCTTATTGAAAATCAATGAATCGTACATGTAAAAATTTATTTCTAAGATCTCATTGCTAGACCCTCATGTAGGTCTTTATGCCCCATATACTTTTCACTTGTATTTCTTAAATGTTAATATTTTCCCATGTTTGCTTTATAGCCCCCACTCCATACTCTCTGTCACAAACACACACACACAAATGTGTGTGTGCTTATATATATATGTATGTTTATATAATTTTTATCTACATCTTTTTTAAAACTGCTGAAAGTCATTTACAGACATGATGTTCCCTGAATTCTTTAGTGTGTGTTTTCTAAAAACAAGGATATTCTCTTATATTTTCTATTCTCAGTAGAGGTGATGTCACCTTCAAGGGGTAAAAAATTGATTCTATAAGGGAAAAAAAAAGAAAACCAGAGATACTACATATGACCTCTGGCTTTCCAAAGGTCAACTATATCCAACAAAATCATATTTCCTAGCTTTCAATTTTTCTTATTAAGGAGAAATTAATTTAAATATCACTTTATTTAATTTCCCTTTGGCAGACAGGGTACAATAATTTTTAAAAGATTTGAGGAACACCATGTTCCATAATCACACACTTATTGAAATCAGGAAATTGATAATGATATAATACTCTACTGATTTGTTTTGTTTTTACATTTCACCAGTTATTCAATTAATATCTCATAAGACAAAAGAAAATCCTAGATCACCCATCACATGTCATTGCCATGTCTCTTTAGTCTTTCTTATCAGAACAATTCTTCACTTTTTTAATTGTATTTAGTGACACTGACATTTTGAAGAGGATAGGCCAGTTGTTTCACAGAATGCCCTCTAGCTTAGAGCTATCTGGTGTGTCTTTCAGATTGGATTCAGGTTGTGCCTTTTTGTCAGAACACCACGCAAGTGACACTGTCCTTCACGGTGTCCTTTTCGTCCCTCCTCTCTCTGAGTGAGCACTATTCCAAGTGCTCGGTGTCCAGTGGAGAATAAGATTCGGTTTCTGCCCACGTGGTGCTGACATTCTAGGAAGGAGTTTGCAAAGCCCTGAGAAACGTCACCCATAGGAAGAAAAGACTTAGGGGAAGCCCTGGAAAAGAGCTGGCCTTGTGCTTTACAGCCCCCTTTGATTGGACAAACTCTGTTGGAAAAGTATCTAATCCCAAAGAAAAAGTCTTCCTGTCTCTCGTCTGTCTCTCTGAGTACTACAGATGAAGTGGGTTTCCCGTGGAGGCGCTGAGTTTCTTGTTACTCAAAGGACAGCATTATGTAATGGTTATCATTTGACCTCTGCTGTGAAAGATCTTTTTGTTGGGGAACTGAGCTGGTCTCTGTGCTCTTGGAAAAATTAAAAAAAAAAAAACTCTATCAGCCTTAACAATCTTATCTGTAAGTTGGAAAATAAAAATAGTTGGTACTTCAAAGAGTTATTGTAAAGATTAAATTCATAATGCATGAAAAGCTTTTAGCTCAATGCCTAGCATTTACTAAGAGCTTAATAATTACTGATTATTATTATAATTTTTAAGAAAAAAGACTATTTGCTTAAGTCGTTATTTTTCAAGAAGATTATTTAGTAAACAATTCTTTTAAAAGGACAGCCAGCATGGGAGGAAGCTTGCACTAATATTATTCAGTTGTACTTCAACTATGCCAATTTTTAGTTTTAATTTTTACTTATGACCATCAAGGTTGCACACACAGTAGTTTCCTATAAGTACAATAGGTCTGGGTACCCTGGGTCAGGCTGACTTAGGGGATGTTTTCTTTCTATTATAGTTAAGTTTATGTACCTGGCTAAGCTCTAAATGAACTGGGAAGAGTGTACAACATTAAGGTGGATTTACTAAGAAGCTAATGTGGGACATCCCTCAAGGTCCAGTGGTTAAGTCTCTGTGCTTCCAATGTAAGGGGCACAGGTTTGATCAATAATTGGGGAACTAAACTCCCATATGCCCCCTGTGACCAAAAGTGAATAAATAAATATGCATAGGATTTCTGCTGGCCAAATGAGGAGGGGCCATTCTAAGTAATAAACTATTAGTGGCTCACCAACTCAAAAAAAAAAACAAAAGAAGCTAAAGAAACTTAAGCTTCTCCATTGTTTGTACAGACCTCTTATAAGAATCCATCTTTTCTCATTGAAATAAACGCACATTTTCATATACTCAGAACCTGAACACTTACTTCTCTTGTTGATGCCTGTACAGAGAACTGAGGTCAAGTTCTGGCCATCTGCTTTATTTGATGGGAAAAAAGAAAAATCTTGATTTTAAGATCTCATCTCAGACTCTTTTCTCAGAACTTCATTGTGTGGCATAGAGTAGATAAAATATAAAGGCATTAAAAAAAAAAAAAAGTCAATTAAGGCTATTTCTTTCTTCAGAGGCTTGCCCCTTCTCTCTGAAACAGAAGGCCTTTCTATAGAAAAATGCCTTTTTTAGGTCACTTTGCATCACATTGTTGATCTCTCATTTTCTCTTCCTTCCTGGATACCCCAGGTCATTGTTTGGAGAAGGACAAGTAATCAGAGATTTGAAGTTTTTATACATAGAAATGATGTACATAGAAACGACCTGATTTTGGGTGGCCTCTGAAAACAGAGAATAGAGGAAAAGGTGTGGAGATAGGTTCAGAAATTTGGCATAGATGATGACTGTAAAGAAATGTACAATGAGAGATTGTAATGAATGAAGATTGTGGAAGAATTTTAAAACTTATCAGGTATTAACAATGAAACAGCAGTGTGATGCTAGCAATAGAAACTTTCTCTATCTGCTCCTGCTATTAGTTTTGCTACACCAATAAGAATTTATCTGGCTGCTATGTTGTGGCAAGTTAGAGAAATGGGCTGGGTTCCTCTTCTGTGTTGGTGTGGGATCAAGAAAAGACAGTAGCCACAAGAGGTAAGGGTAAGGGAGACCAAATGGAATGAAGAAATCAGAATTTGAAGCAAGCCTAAAAATAAAAATCCTGCTGAATTTGCAGAAATTATAAGAGGATTTCAGACTTCCCAAGAGACTGAATGGTAAGTTTCAGTCAATTTTAAGTAAGTATGTGTGTGTGTCAAGGGACAGGGTGACCCTGACTAACCTGTGAGATGACCATGTGAACCAGCAAACATTTGACAACCAGGATATGTTTAGTGAATATTGAGATTACCTTCCCTGGGGCGATGGGTGCACCAATGACCACGAGGGGAAGGGGGAATGTGTGATCCACAATCCATGTGTGACTTTGATTGGTTTCCTGTTGAGAAAGATAAAATTAAACCTATAGTATGGAGAAACAGCATGGACCATGGAAAGAATACCATTCCAAGAGCTGAGGTGACTTTGAGCCAAGTACCAGCTCTTCATCTAATTCTGAAAGACTCTGAGAAAGCAGTTCACTTTTTAATTTCTTTACATATCAGATATTCAAATCACTTTCTCTCAAATGTTAGACATCCTCTTAGGACTGAACTCTTCTTTCCATTTTTCTTTCTTATAGGACACCCATGTTTGTTTTGTTTTACTTTGCTTTGAGCAGGTGACCTATATTATTCCAGGCATCAACAAGTGCTTTAGATCATAGCTATGGCTTACCACACAGTTGCACTCATCTCACACGCTAGTAAAGTAATGCTCAAAATTCTCAAAGCCAGGCTTCAGCAATATGTGAACCATGAACTTCCAGATGTTCAAGCTGGTTTTAGAAAAGGCACAGATCAAATTGCCAACATTCACTGGATCATCAAAAAAGCAGGAGAGCTTCAGAAAAACATCTATTTCTGCTTTATTGACTATGCCAAAGCCTTTGACTGTGTGGATCACAACAAACTGTGGAAAATTATGAAGGAGGTGGGACTACCAGACCACCTGACCTACCTCTTGAGAAACCTGTATGCAGGTCAGGAAGCAAGAGTTAGAACTGGACATGGAACAACAGACTGGTTCCAAATAGGAAAAGGAGTACGTCAAGGCTGTATATTGTCACCCTGCCTTTTAAATTACATGCAGAGTACATCATGAGAAATGCTGGGCTGGAGGAGGCAGAAGCTGGAATCAAGATTGCCGGGAGAAATATCAATAAGCTCAGATACGCAGATGACACCACCCTTATGGCAGAAAGTGAAGAAGAACTAAAGAGCCTCTTGATGAAAGTGAAAGAGGAGAGTGAAAAAGTTGGTTTAGAGCTCAACATTCAGAAAACTAAGATCATGGCATCTGGTCCCATCACTTCATGGCAAATAGATGGGGAAACAATGGAAACAGTGGCTGACTTTATTTTTTGGGCTCCAAAATCACTGCAGATAGTGATTGAAGCCATGAAATTAAAAGACGCTTGCTCCTTGGAAGAAAAGTTATGACCAACCTAGACAGCGTATATAAAAGCAGAGACATTACTTTGTCCACAAAGGTCCGTCTAGTCAAGGCTATGGTTTTTCCAGTAGTCATGTATGGATGTGAGAGTTGGACTATAAAGAAAGCTGAGCACCGAAGAAATGGTGCTTTTGAACTATGGTGTTGGAGAAGACTCTTGAGAGTCCCTTGGACTGCAA
The DNA here is from genome assembly GCF_033118175.1 of Dama dama. Classification (NCBI taxonomy): domain Eukaryota; kingdom Metazoa; phylum Chordata; class Mammalia; order Artiodactyla; family Cervidae; genus Dama; species Dama dama. The sequence continues at coordinate 12,088,350 of NC_083700.1, forward strand.
GGAGATCCAACCAGTCCATCCTAAAGGAGATCAGTCCTGGGTGTTCATTGGAAGGACTGATGTTGAAGCTGAAACTCCAATACTTTGGCCACCTGATGCAAACAGCTGACTCATTTGAAAAGATCCTGATGCTGGGAAAGATTGAGGACAGGAGGAGAAGGGGATGACAGAGGATGAGATGGCTGGATGGCACCACTGACTCGATGGGTATGGGTTTGAGTGAACTCCGGGAGTTGGTGATGGACAGGGAGGCCTGGTGTGCTGCGGTCCATGGGGTCACAACGAGTAGGACACGACTGAGCGACTGAACTAAACTGATGGCTTACTGACTCTACCTAATGCCCTAGTTTTCATTGCTATTCCCCAAATATTGTTCTTTTCTTCCCCCTAAATAATTCTCCTTGATTAACCTCAATATATGTGTTTCCTCTGTCCAGACAGAGTATTCTTTCTTCAGAATCTTCCTGATCCTTCATCTTAATTAGGTCCTGATCAGTGATGCCTATTGCTACCAATTACCATTGGCAGAGAGGCATCATAAGCTTTAGAGATAACTTTTCTCAAAAATCCAGAAATTCCTACCTATTTTTTTTATTTGTTTGTTTTTGTTTCAGATGAGTTCTTTGGCTTTGGCAGGTAGGAGGGCTGGTGATGGTAAGGATAAGGAACTATTAAAAATCAAATTTGTGGAGGCTGGCAAACATACTGTTGTTGGCTTGCCATCTGTTAGAACAAAATTATAGGAATTGCTGATTAAACAAATATTTTCCCTTTCAGGTTTGCAGTTAAAAGATGAAGCGGCTCCAATTGTGTCAAGCAGCTGGTTTTAGTTTAGTGGGAGTTCCCTTCTGCTTGTTTATATTGATAAGGAGTCTTAGATGCTAAGCGTTTGTGGCATAATACATATAGTACTCTTTTCATTTATTCAAAATACAAGTTTATTCTTATTGTAAATGAAAAGGAATGGGAATGACAGTAACTAACAAGATTCTACCTCTCAATATCGTCATGTGGCTATGTCAGTGTTATATTTGAAACTCAAGGAGAAAACAACTGTGTTCCAAACCACCTAAATATGCAAGTCCAAAATAAATGAAGGTATTTTTTTTAATTGCTGCATTCACTCTGAAGTCCATCCATCTCCTTCAGCATCCAAAGATTAAGCAACTGTCCTGTTCAGCTCTATAATAAAGTGGCAAACACGCTGCACCCCTAGCGTCACAGAACAGTTGCCTTTGAGCTAGACTTCTGACGCTGGGCCCCAGCCTCACTTTCTCACAAGTCATCATCTTCATCCAGGAGAGCAGTCGTCTGAGCAACCTCTAAGTCATGCTCATACTGTGCTGCCAAGGCTGGGTCCATGACCATTTCTGGTCGGGGCAAGAGCAGGCATGGCAACAAGCTCCAAGTTAGGGTCTCTGATCAGCTTTCTAGCAAGCCAGAGAAACGGCTTTTCAAAATTGTAGTTACCTTTAGCAGCAATGTCATAATACTGAAGAGGCTTCTTTTGGTGGAAGACTTTGCCTTAACCTTTCTGTCCTTAATATCCACGTTCTTGTCATACAACACAATAGGGGTGTTCTCACATACTGGTACCAGATCTTTATGCTAGTTAGGCACATTTTTCTAAGCAACTCTTGATGTTACATCAAATGTTATAATGGAACACTGAACTTGTATATAATAGCCATCTCCCAGTCCACCAAATTTCTCCTGATCAGCTGTATCCCATGCATGGAACATAACAGGTCCTCTGTTGATATGGAACACATGAGGATGGACCTCAACACCCAAGGTGGCTACATACTTCTCAAATTCACCAGTCAGATGACATTTCAAGAATGTAGTTTTTCCAGTACCACTATCACCAACCAATACAAATTTGAACTGAACTTGGAGTTCTCCTTGGGCAGACATCTCAGTGTTACATGGCTCTGGTCTCTGCACCCTCACGGCCTCTGTGGTGGGGGAGTGAGGAGAGCTCTCTTCCAGAGGGCTCCCAAAACCACATCCTCATGGCCACTGCCTGCCACTGCCTTAAATATAGCATTCTTAACGGAACAGTTACTAGAACACTATAGGACCTGGTGCCTCAATGGTATACTCAATGGTATAGAATCCACCTACAATGTAGGAGACACAGGAGACACCGGATGGATCCCTGGGGTGGGAAGATCCCCTGGAGGAGGGCATGGTAACCCTCTCTAGTATAATTGACTGGGAAAATCCCATGGAGAGGAGCCTGGAGTGCTGTAGTCCATGGGGTCACAAAGAGGCAGACAGGACTGAGCACATACACACACATAAGACAAATAGCATGCTTATGAGAATAATACATTAATTCTTATCAGAAGAGAATAAGCATTAAGTTCAATTCAGTTTCAGTTACACAGTCATGTCTGACTCTTTGTGACCCCATGGACTGCAGCACACCAGGCTTCCCTGTCCATCGCCAACTCCCAGAGCTTACTCAAACTCATGTCCATCAAGTCAGTGATGCCATCCAACCATCTCATCGCTGTTGTCTCCTTCTGCTCGCGCCTTCAATCTTTCCCAGCATCAGGGTCTTTTCCACTGAGTCAATTCTTCACATCAGGTGGCCAAAGTATTGGAGTTTCAGCTTCAGCATCAGTCCTTCCAATGAGTATTTAGGACTGGTTTCTTTAGGATGGACTAGTTGAATCTCCTTGCAGTGCAAGAGACTCTCAAAAGTCTTTTCCAACACCACAGGTCAAAACATCAATTCTTTGGTGCTCAGCTTTCTTTATAGTCCAACTCTCACATCCATACATGACTACTAGAAAAACCACAGCTTTGACTAGATGGACCTTTGTTGGCAAAACAATGTCTCTGCTTTTTAATATGCTGTCTAGGTTGGTTATAGCTTTTTTTCCAAAGAGCAAGCATCTTTCAATTTTATGGCTGCAGTCACCATCTGCACTGATTTTGGAGCCCCAAAAAATAAAGTCAGCCATGGTTTCCCTTGTTTCCCCATCTATTTGCCATGAAATGATGGGACCAGATGCCATGATCTTAGTTTTCTGAATGTTGAGCTCTAAGCCAACTTTTTCACTCTCCTCTTTCACTTTCATCAAGAGGCTCTTTAGTTCTTCTTCACTTTCTGCCATAAGGGTGGTGTCATCTGCACATCTGAGGTGATTGATCTTTCTCCCAGCAATCTTGACCCAGCTTATCCTTCACCCACTCCAGCATTTCTCATGATGTACTCTTCATATGAGTTAAATAAGTAGGGTGACAATATACAGCCTTGATGTACTCCTTGCCTAATTTGGAACCAGTGTGTTGTTCCATGTCCAGTTCTAACTGTTGTTTCTTGACCTGCATACAGATGTCTCAGGAGGCAGGTCAGGTGGTCTGGCATTCCCACCTCTTTCATAATTTTTCATTGTTTGTTGTGATCCACACAGTCAAAGGCTTTGGCGTAGTTAAAAAAGTAGAAATATATGTTTTTCTGGCACTCTTGCTTTTTCGATAATCCAACAGATGTTGGCAATTTGCTCTCTGGTTCCTCTGCCTTTTCTAAATCCAGCTTGAATATCTGAAAGTTCATGGTTCATGTACTATTGAAGCCTGGCTTGGAGAACTTTGAGCATTACTTTACTAACATGTGAGATGAGTGCAATTGTACAGTAATTTGAACATTCTTTGGCATTGCTTTTCTTTGCAATTAGAGTGAAAACTGACCTTTTCCAGTCCTGTGGCAACTGCTGAGTTTTCCAAATTTGCTGGTATATTGAGTGCAGCACTTTCACAGCATCATCTTTTAGGATTTGAAGTACCTTATCACCTCCACTAGCTTTGTTCATAGTGATGCTTCCTAAGGCCCACTTGACATCATACTACAGGATGTCTGGCTCTAGGTGAGTGATCACACCATCGTGGTTATCTGGGTCATGAACATCTTTTTTGTATAGTTCTTCTGTGTATTCTTGCCACATCTTCTTAATACCTTCTGCTTCTCTTAGGTCCATACCATTTCTGTCCTTTATTGAGCCCATCTTTGCATGAAATATTCCCTGGGTATCTCTAATTTTCTTTAAGAGATCTCTAGTCTTTCCCACTCTATTGTTTTCCTCTATTTCTTTGCATTGATCACTGAGGAAAGCTTTCTTATCTCTTCTTGCTATTCTTTGGAACTCTGCATACAAATGGGTATATCTTTCCTTTTCTCCTTTGCCTTTCATGTCTTTCCTTTTCTCAGCTATTTGTAAAACCTCCTCAGACAACCATTTTGCCTTTTTGCATTTCATTTTCTTGGGAATGGTCTTGATCACTGCCTTCTGTATAATGTCACGAAACCCTGTCCACAGTTTTTCAGGCACTCTGTCTGTCAGATCTAACCCCTTGAATCTATTTCTCACTTCCACTGTATAAAATCATAAGGGATTTGATTTAGATCATACCTGAATGGTCTAGTAGTTTTCCCTACTTTCTTCAGTTTAAGTCTAAATTTGGTACTAAGGAGTTCATGATCTGAGCCATAGTCAGCTCCTGGTCTTGTTTTTGCTGACTGTATAGAGCTTCTCCATCTTTGGCTGCAAAGAATATAATCAATTTGATTTTGGTATTGACCATCTAGTGATGTCCATGTGTAGAGTCTTCTCTTGTGTTGTTGAAAAAGGGTATTTGCTATTACAAGTGCATTCCCTTGGCAAAACTCTGTTAACCTTTGACCTGCTTCATTTTGTACTCTATGACCAAATTTGCATTACTCCAGGTATCTCTTGACTTCCTACTTTTGCATTCTAGTCCCCTATAATGAAAAAAGACATGTTTTTTGGGTGTTAGTTCTAGAAGGTCTTGTATGTCTTCATAGAACTGTTTAACTTCAGCTTCTTCAGTATTACTGGTCATCACATAGACTTGGATTACTGTGATATTGAAAGGTTTGCCTTGGAAACGAAAAGAGTTCATTCTGACTTTTTGGAGATTTCATCCAAGTACTGTATTTAGAACTCTTTTGTTGGCTATGATGGCTACTCCATTTCTTCTAAGGGATTCTTGCCCACAGTAGTAGATACAAAGGTCATCTGAGTTAAATTCACCCATTCCAGTACACTTTAGTTCGCTGATACCGTTTGACCACTTTCAATTTGCCTAGATTCATGGACCAAACATTCCAGGTTCCTATGCAATATTGCTCTTTGCAGTATCAGACTTTACTTCCATCACCAGTCACATCCACAACCGGTTGTTGTTTTTGCTTTGGCTCCGTCTCTTCATTATTTCTGGAGTTATTTCTCCACTGGTCTCCAGTAACATATTGGGCACCTACCGACCTGGTGGGGTTCATCTTTCAGTGTCCTGTCTTTTTGCCTTTTCATGCTCTTCATGGGGTTCTCAAGGCAGGAATACTGAAGTGGTTTGCCATTCCCTTCTCCAGTGGACCACGCTTTGTCAGAACTCTCCACCATGACCCGTCCGTCTTGGGTGGTCCTACACGGCATGGCTGGTAGTTTCACTGAGTTAGACAAGGCTGTGGTCCGTGTGATCAGGTGGGTTAGTTTTCTGTGGTTGTGGTTTTCAGTCTGTCAACCCTCTGATGGAGAAGGATAAGAGGCTTATGGATGCTTCCTGATGAGAGAGACTGACTGAGGGGGAAACTGGGTCTTGTTCTGATGGACAGTAAATGCTCAGTAAATCTTTAATCCAATTTTCTGTTGATGGGTGGAGCTCTGTTCCCTCCCTGTTGTTTGTTAGTATGATATAGATAACATGCTCATCAGACTAGGATCCTAAGTGCTTTACCTTTAGATAGGGACCTTTTTGTTTTTCTTTCTGGAATTGCATATTTTTAAAGATTTTGGGTTTTTGCCAAATGAATTGTACTTCTCAAATAAGTCATATTCTAATATTTTAAAAAGAAAAGAAAAAAAATCAAGTTTCCCAACAAGTACTACCGAACTTAATTGAAGTAATTCTAAGCAATATCAATGAAAATTGACATATGATTTACCTTACAGAAGGTAAAAATGCAATTTCTTTCAGGATAGTTGAGATAGGAAAGAATCCTTGGGTCTCCAACAAGCAAAGCCTCTGGACCCTAGATCAGAGCAGAACTTAACAATGATTATAATAGTGAGTTTGAAACAAGAGGGAAAGGGGCAACATTTAACAGAATGACTTGAGGACACAACATAAACTGATTAGAACCAAATAGATTCAAGATGGCAGACAGGTAGACTGCCACTAAACTGTGAGCCTCAGTATACACTCATTGTAATGTAAGCAAGCTAATTGATACACCCACAGGTGCCATGACAGTTCTAAAGCCAACCATCAAAGACCAAAAAGTGGGCAGTGGCCTAATTCCTTGAAATCTCCACCCCTTCCCCAAAATAGCTGGAATAATTTGCCCACTCATTAGCTCATGAAATTACCCAGTTCATAAAAGCTAACCATACCACATTTCAAAGCCACTCTTGCCTTCTGAGATGGCCCACACTTTGTGAAGTGGGTTTCTCTCTAATAAATTCACTTCTTGTTATTGTTGTTCGGTTCCTAAGTCATGTCTGATTCTTAGTGACCCCATGGACTGTAGCACACCAGACTTCCCTGTCCTTCACCATCTCTCAGAGTTTGCTCAAGCTCATGTCCATTGAGTCAGTGATGCCATCCAATCATCTCATCCTCTATCTTCTCCTTCTCCTCCTGCCTTCAATCTTTCCCAGCATCAGGGTCTTTTCCAATGAACTGTCTCTTCCCATCAGGTGGCCAAAATATTGGAGCTTCAGCTTCAGCATCAGTCCTTCCAGTTAATATTCAGGGTTGATTTTCTTTAGGATTGACTGATTTGCTTTCCTTGCTGTCCAAGGGAATCTCAAGAGTCTTCTCCAGCACAGCAATTTGAAAGCATCAATTCTTCAGCACTCAGCCTTCTTTATGGTCCAGCTCACACATCTGTACATGACTACTGGAAAAACCATAGCTTTTACTATATTGTCCTTCGTCAGCAAAGTGGTCTCTGCTTTTTAATACAGTCTAGGTTTATCATCGGAGAAGGCAATGGCACCCCACTCCAGTACTCTTGCCTGGAAAATCCCATGGATGGAGAAGCCTGGTAGGCGGCAGTCCATGGGGTTGTGAAGAGTCAGACACGACTGAGCGACTTCACTTTCACTTTTCACTTTTATGCATTGGAGAAGGAAATGGCAACCCACTCCAGTGTTCTTGCCTGGAGAAACCCAGGGATGGGGTCGCACAGAGTCGGACACGACTGAAGTGACTTAGCAGCAGCAGCAGGTATATCATAGCTTTCCTTCCAAGAAGCAAACATCTTCTAATTTCATGGCTACAGTCAACATCTGCAGTGATTTTGGAGCCCAGGAGAATAAAATCTGCCACTGTTTCCACTTTTTCCCCATCTACTTGCCATGAAGAAGTGCCACTTCTTCTGCACCACTTTGTCTCTCACTGAATTCTTTCTGCTATGAGACATCAAGAACCCGAGCTTCATTAGGTCCTGAAACCAGGTGTGTGATCTCAGTTGGTAGATCATGGGTTTTGGCTGAGTTCAAGTCCTGGCCATGTGGGTTCAAGTCCCAAACTGGGTTTTTTATAGACTACAAATTGACAATTTTCAAGAGCATTTGCCAGTGACTGAGCAACAACAAGGGCATTTGCCATCTGCCTCTGAGGACATTGAGCCCTGTGCTGCCGCAGCTGCTGACTTTGGACACAACCTGAAGGCAGTTCAGGGTGGAGAGTGAGGCACTCTGTGCTCCAGAAAAACTGGTGGAACAGGCCTTTAGATAGTTAGATATTTTCAGGGACTGATTTCATGATCCTAATCCTTGCATCTCCTCATATCTAGAAAAGCACTAAAATCCCTTTGTGATGACATCAGCTCCTCATGACTAGCAGAAAACCTTTTGTAAAATGAGTGTTTGTTTCCATTGAACTTCCCCGTCGCCAGAATCTTTTATATTGACCTTCCCCCCTGCCTTGTTGAAACAGTTTCTCAGAACTCTCGGAGGTGCTGTCTCTTGGGCTGGAGTCCTCATTTTGCCCCAAATAAAAAACCTGAAACTCTCATATTGTGCATCTTTTTTATACACATACATACATACACACACACACACACACACACACACACACATATATGTATTTATATATGTATACACACACATATATATGAATCATTTTGCTGTATACCTGAAACTAATACAATCAACTAAATACAAACTAATACAATCAAATAAATGTAAATCAACTATACTTCAATTTTTAAAACTCCATTTGACTATGGAATAAATATTACAGTGAATTTCACCCTAATGAACTTCAATGTTCCAACATCGAAGCCACTCTGGGCCTTTGTTTCCTAGTAATTTAATAATTTTAGAACAGTTTTACAGAAAAATTGAAAAGGTGGTACAAATGATTTTCATATACCTTGCACTTAGTTTTTCTTACCATTAACTTCTTACACTGGTATGGTACATTTGTCACACTCAATGAACCAATATTGATACATAATTGTTAACAAAGGCTACACTTCATTTAGATGTCCTTGGTTCTTACCTGCTGTCCCCTTTCTTTTCCAGGATCTCATATAAGACATTTGATCATATTTAGTCATCATGTCTCCTTAGTTCTGTAGGTACTAGAGACTTCAAAATCCTCTAGTGTCCTTGCTTTGGGCTCCTCTATTGATTTGGGGATGAAACCAATCCCTGAGAGTCTCCTGAATACAAAGGTCTTTTCATGTCCCCCATTTCCTGTTTTAGGAAAAAATGTTTTAGCCTCCTAGACCTTCCTTGAGTTCCAAAGGGCAGATTCAAACAGTTACTGATTAGAGGAGTGAGGAAATACAGAAACAAAGGAAAAACAGTCAAGAAACAATTGTTGTTGCTCAATTGCTCAGTTGTGTCTGACTCTTTGGGACCCTATGCACTGCAGGACACCAGGTTTCCCTGTCCTTCACTATCTCCTGGAGTTTTCTTGAACACATTCATGTCCATTGAGTCAGTGATATCATTCAACCATCTCATCCTCTGTCACCCCCTTCTCCTCTTGCCCTCAATCTTTCCCAGCATCAGGGTATTTTTTATCTCTTTGCATCAGGTAGCCAAAGTAGTGAAGTTTCAGCTTCAGCATCAGTCCTCCCAATGAATAGTCAAGGTTGATTTCCTTTAAGATTGACTAAAGTTTGATCAGGATTGACTAATAGGATTGACTATTAGTTTGATCTTCTTGAGGCAAGGTAATCTCAAGTCTTCAATACCACAGTTCAAAAGCATCAATTCTTCAGTGATCAGCCTTCTTTATGGTCCAACTCTCACATCCATACACTTGATAGAAACAATAATGCAGCAACTGGGCATAGTCCTGGTTCCTCCTCCAGATATATGAATAACAATAGATCTCTGAGTTCTTCTACAGGAACTAAGGCCCCCATTCAAGTGGAGGATGATAACTTCAGGCTGAGCACAAGCAAGTGGACCCCAAATTGCATGGAATCAGAAGGCTGAGGACTGAGATTCCTGGAACACGAATGTGTTACCTCACTACCCACCAATCAGAGGAGGGTCACACACCCTGAGCCCCACCCCCCTAAATTTTGCCTATAAAAACTCTCCCTTCCAAACCTCGGGGAGTTTGGGCTTTTTGAGCATGAGCCACCCCATTCTCCTAGCCTGACCCATGCAATAATCCTTTCACTGCTCCAGACCCCAACAGTTCTGTTTGTTCGGCCTCACTGTGCATCAGACATACAAACTTCTTGTTGTTGATGTTCAGTGGCTTAGTTGTGTCCAACTGTTTTTGACCCCCTGGACTGCATCACTCCAGGCTTCCCTGTCCTTCACCATCTCAAGGAGTTTGCTCAAACTCATGTCCATTGAGTCGGTGATACCATCCAACCATCTTGTCCTCTGTTGTCCCCTTATCAGGTCTATGTAAGTAATTCAATTATTTCAGAGTTTCTTTCAATATCACCTCTTCCTTGGAGCTTTCTTTGAAACCTCTTCTCACACTAAGTTCATCTTCATCTGAGTCTAAATATTTTTCTTTTTTTGCCTGTTTCTCTTAATTTGCCCTTAGTTGAATACTACTTATTAATACTTTATTTTGGATTAACTGCCTTTTCAACTATAAGCTCCTTTATGAGGACAGCCTTTTATGCAACTATTGTATTCAGGTTGTGCTGTCATAAGTGTATATAAGGCATGTAGGAAATACTGAATTAAGTGTTTGGGGGAGTCCAGGGGTAGCATTATTTTTCTTTGACTTTAGTACTAGTGACACTTTATCAGACTTTCAGAATAGAAATATGTCCAGGTCACCACAGTTAATAGAAGCTTATCATAAGGATAGATGGGAAGGTAGGGAGGAGAGGATAAAGCAGTTAAACCACCAGACCCCACATGTGACTGGAACATCATTCATTGCTTGTTCAAGATACATCAATACATGATTCATTTCAAAGTAGGTGCAATGAACCATCAGCAATTCTGCAAGTATTCCATGTGGCTGACAACTCCTGCATCTCCCCTCTCCCATCTCTATCTACTTTTTTGACTACTCTTGACTGCTCTTCCTCTGACTCTCTCTGTATGTTTCATTGATTGAATGATTGATTTAACAAAGATTTGCTGAGCACTCTCTGTGTGCTGGGTACTCTACAAAGCTTTGGAGAGGTAAAGGAGAGAAAAGATATAGGTCCTTTGAACAGAATTTACATCCCAGAAAGAAAGACAAATAAATTGGTAATTATAGCATTGTATAGTTAATGCTATGATGGAGGAAACTGAGAGTATAAAGGAAATGCACAGAAGGAGGATTTAATCCAGTTTAAGGGGTCAGGAAAAGTTTCCTGTAGAAAGTAACAGCCAAGATGAAAAGCAAATGAAGAGACGGAATATATCAGGAGGTGACTGTGACATTTATTACAGGCAAAGAGAAGAATAAGCATGAAGACCTAAAAAGATCACATAGTGTTTGGGAAACAGAAAGTAGTTTAGTATGACTAGAGCATGGAGTATAGGATGGTAAGCAGGGGGAGGAGGTGATAGAAAGCTAAAGAGATAATGTCTTAAAGATAAGCAGGGTCCAGATTATTGAGAGTATTAATCATGTCAAACAAATGTATTTATTCTAAATGCCCCTGAAGAGAAGACACTGGAGACTTTCAAGGATGAAAGTGACATGACCCAATTGGCATTTTGGATACCTTCACATCCCTTCCTGTGAACAGTTGGAAGAATCAGAGGAAGACTTGACACAAGAGTCCAATTACTGCATTTTTTTCAACAATCTAAGAGAGATGTTAGGTGTAATGAGAAAGAAAAAAGTAAAATGGAGGGAGAAATATTTAGGAAGTAGAATGGCTGGACTCTGGACTTTTTGTATATGAAGTCTGGGAAGTGACTGGCAAGCCTCTTGATGCTACATTTGCCCTCCTCCCTGAGCTAGCCAGAGAGATCTCAGGGCAGTAGAGTCATGTAGCCCAAAACACAGTGCCATTTGGAGCTCTTGCATGAACTATTGAATAATCTCCAATTCTGGTTCTTGAGGGTGGGAAGGAAAAAGGAGATTCTGGGTGGGGGGAGGGGGTGAGTAAATCTGCAGAAATCTCTCTGCACCAAGAATAATGGAGGATTTTAATCTGAAGGCAAGTAAGAGGATTGTTGAGGATAGAAAGGGTAGCAGAAAGCCAAAGTAGCTGGTTCTTGCCTTTTCCAGAAATGCTGTGGATGACTGGGGAAGACCTAAAGCTACCCAAGATGCTCTTGTACACCATAGGCAGGTGTGTGAGTCACATGGTAAAGTGAGGCATACGGATTCCCCTTCATTCTCAGCTTAGTGTCTAGCAATTCCCTGGGAGGAAATGAGAGGCATGCTGTTTTCTCCAGACCAGCGCACCCTAACATTTGAGTAAGGGAGCCTCCTCCTGTTGGCTAGTCCCCATTTAGACTGACCCATGAAAGCTGTTTTTCAGATTTTCATTTAATACCTCCATCTTAACTTTTTTTATTCTTCTGTGTAAGCAGGTTTCACTCAAAATGAAGCTATGTTTCAGTCTGATTATTGTGTAATTCTGAATGAAGATAGCATCTATCACTAGCAGCCACACTGTAATGTTATGTCCTGACGGGTTACAGGCCTATATTCTTATGCTCTTACGAAACTATTTTTGGTGAAACTGAAAAAGAAGGAGGAGAAGGAGAAAGAGAAAGGGAAGAAGAAGTTAAGAGAGAGGGAAAGGAAGGGAAAGGGGGAGGAGGTGGAGAAGGTGAAGAGGAAGAAAGAATACTGCTATTTAAAACAACAGATTATTTCTGAGGGAAAGGAGTTTGGATCTTGTTAAAAATAATCTGAGGGACCCTGATGGTCTTTTGTGACACCAGCCCCTGTGTCAAGCACTGTAATGGATTTTGGTACAGCCAATGAGGGCCTGAGGAACTGAGCTTTAGAGAAAAGACTAGACAGAGTTTTGTTCAGCATTATAAAATGAAAAGAAATAAAAGCTGTTTTGAAGTGGAGGATGGGAGAGTGGATATGAGGCAGAAATAGGCTAGGAAACCATGGGGAGAAAGATGGGAGGGAAAAGGAACCAACAAGATGGTGAGAAGCCTGTGGATTCACTTAGATGCCTTGAACTTTAGCACTCTTCATGAGAATGTGGCTAATATAACTTTTAGGACTGGAATGACCAACATTCATTTTTAGATGTGAATTTCTGCAGATATTTTTATACTCTACAGCTCTCCCCATCATCCTGAACTTTTAGTAAAATCTGATATATACCATGTATGAGAAGCTTTAATCAGAATAAAAGGGGGGGTTCCCTGGCTGTGCAGTGGTTAGGATTCCACATTTTTCACTGCCATGTGCCAGGGTTCAATCACTGATTGGGGAACTATTACTAAGATCCTAGAAGTAATCTATGCAATCAAAAAAAAAAAAAAGAGGAAAACAAACAAAAACCAGAATAAAAGTGAATTCTCTTTTCCAGGGGAAGCCATGAATAGAGCAGTATGTTTTAGACAGGAAGCCATCTATAAACTGAACTAATGCAATGGGAACCAGAGGTAAATATGAAAATATAAATCTCTGAGAATTCAATGAAATCATGGGGCAGGTATTGGACTTTTCATAAATTATCAAATGGGGGTTGAGAAAACTTTTTGAAAGCAACTGTTACCCTAGCAAAAAACTTGGATACAGTAGTCATAATTTTTTTAAATATATATTTTTATTTGAAGGATAATTGCTTTACAGAATTTTGTTGTTTTCTGCTCAGTATCAACATGAATCAGCCATAGTTATACATATGCTCCTAATATGTGAGTCATGGAAAAGTACAAAAGGATGCCCACATATATCTAAAATATATAGACTAACCCCAGGGAGTTAGTCTACATAGAGAACTAACCCTAGGGAGTATCCAATAGTGAGAACTCACACAAAGGAAACCACTTGAATACAAGACCCAGCATCACCCAACCACCAGTAAGTAGCAGGATGCCTCATCTAAACAACAAACAAAACAAAACTACAACCCAATCATCTGCAGACAGGATGACCACCTCACTCAGCCTTGCCCATCAGAAGAAAAACAAACAAACAAAAAACTCAGCACAAATCTCACCCTATATGAAGCTTATGCAAACCACTGGATCAACTTTAGGAGGGCAGAAAACAAAAGGAAGAAAGAATTCAACCTTCAAGCCTGGGAAAAGGAGACTTCAAACACAGTAAGTTAGTATATATATATATATATATATATATATATATATATATATATATAAAGGCAGAGAAATGCTACACAAATGAAAGAAAAAACTAGAAACACAGAAGTCCAAATAAATGAAGAGGAAAATAGGCAAACTACCTGAAAAAGAATTCAGAATCATGATAGTAAAGATGATCAAAAACCTTAAAAACAGAATGGAGAAAATGCAAGAATCAATTTAAAAAGCCTAAAAGAATTAAAGAATAAATATACAGAGACAAGCAACACAATTACTGAAATTAAAAATACTCTAGAAGGAATCAATAACAGAATCTATGAAGCAGAAAAATGAATCAGTGAGCTGGAAGATAAAATGGTGGAAATAACTGCTGAAGAGCAGAATGAAGCAAAAAGAATGAAAAGAACTGAGAATCATCTCAGAGACCTTTGGGACAATATCAAATGCACCAACATTCAAATTATAGGATCCCAGAAGAAGAGAAAAAGAAAGGGTATGAGAAAATTTTTGAAGAGATTATAGTTGAAATTTTCCCCAACATGGAAAAGGAAAAATTCAATCAAGTTCAAAAGGTGCAAAGAGTCCCACATAGGATAAACCCAAGGAGAAACATGCCAAGACACATACTAATCAAACTAACAAAGACTAAACAAAAAAAGAATATTAAAAGCAGCAAGTAACATACAAGGGAAACCCCATACGCTTAACAGAGATCTTTCAGCAGAAACTCTGCAGGCCAGAAGGGAATGGCAGGATATATTTAAAATACTGAAAGGGAACAATCTACCATCAAGATTACTCTACCTGGCAAGGATCTCATTCAAAATTGATGGAGAAATAAAAAGTTTTTCAGACAAGCAAAAGTTAAGAGAATTCAGTACCACCAAACCGGCTTTACAACAAAAGTTAAAGGGACTTATATAGTCAAGAAATAGAACAGAAGAAAAAGATCAACAAAATCAACCCCAAACAGTTAAGGAAATGGAAATAAGAACATATATATCAATAATTACTTTAAATGCAAATGGATTAAATGCTCCACCCAGAAGACACAGACTGGCTGAATGGATGCAAAAACAAGACTCATATATATGTTGTTTACGAGAAACCTACTTTGGACCTAAAGACACATATAGGCTGAAAGTGAGAGGATGGAAAATATATCCCATGCAAATGGGAAGCAAAAGAAAGCTGGAGTAGCAATCCTCATATCCGACAAAATAGACCTTAAAATAAAGAAGACTACAAGAGATAAGGAAGGACTCTACATAATGATCAAGGGATAAATCCAAGAGGAAGACATAACAATTGTAAATATCTATGCACCCAACACAGGAGCACCTCAATACATAAGACAAACACTAACAGACACAAAAGGAGAAACCGACAGTAGTAGTAGAAGATTTTAACACCCCACTCACACCAATGGATAGATCATCAAAATGGAAAATTACAAAGGAAACACAAGTCTTTAATGATACATTAGATGATATGGATCTCATTGATATTTTCAGGACATTTCATCCAAATGCAGAAGATTACAACTTCTTCCCAAGTGCTCATGGGACATTTTCCAGGAAAGGCCACATCTTGGGTCACAAATCAAACCTCAGTAAATTTAAGAAAATTGAAATTGTATCAAGCATCTTCTCCAACCACAATGCTATGAGACTAGATATCAATCACAAGAAAAAACTGTAAGAAACACAAACACATGGAGATTAAACAATACATTTCTAAATAACCAACAAGTTACTGAAGAAATCAAAAAGGAAATTAAAAAATTCCTGGAAACAAATGACAATGAAAACACATCAACTCAAAACTGATGGGATGCAGCAAAAGCAGTTCTAAGAGGGAAGTTTATAGCAATACAATCCTACCTCAAGAAACAAGAAGAACATGGAATAGACAGCCTAATTTTACACCTAAAACAACTGGAAAAAAGAACAAAAAATCCCAAAATTAGTAGAAGGAAAGAAATCATAAAGATCCAAACAGAAAGAAATGAAAGAAACAATAGTAAAGATTAATAAAACTGAAAGCTGGTTCTTTGAGAAGATAAACAAAATTGACAAACTTTAGCCAGACTCATCAAGAAAAAGAAGAATCAAATCAACAAAATTAGAAATGAAAAAGGAGAGGTTACAACAGACAATGCAGAAATACAAAGGATTATAAGAGACTATTATGAACAACGATATGGCAATAATATGGATAACCTGGAAGAAATGGACAGATACTTAGAAAGTTCCATCTTCCAAGACTGAAATAGAAATTATGAACAACCCATTACAAGCACTGAAATTGATGCTGTGATCAAAAATCTCCCTTATTCCTACCCCCCTCCCCAATAAAAAACCCAGGGCCAGATGGCTTCACTGGAGAATTCTATCAAATATTTATTTAGAGAAGAGGTAATGCCTATCCTTCTAAAACACCTTCAAAAAATTGCAGAGGAAGGAACACTTCCAAACTGATTCTACAAGGCTACCGTCACCCTGATACTAAAACTGGACAAAGACAACACAAATAAAGAAAACTACAGGCCAATATCACTGATGAACATAGATGCAAAAATCCTCAACAAAATTTTAGCAAAGAGAATTCAACAACATATCAAAAAGCTCATACACCATGATCAAGTTGGGTTTCTTCAGGGATGCAAGGATTCCTCAATATATGCAAATCAATCAATGTGATACACCATATTAACATATTAAATGATAAAAACTGTATGATAATCTCAACAGATGCAGAAAAAGCCTTTGACAAAATTCAGCACCCATTTATGATTAAAACTTCAAAAAATAGGTGTAGAACGAACCTACTTCAACACAGTAAAGGCCATATATGATGAGCCTACAACAAACATTATTCTCAATGGTGAAAAACTGAAAGCATTTGCCCTAAGATCAGGAACAAGACAAGGGTTTCCACTTTCACCACTGTTATTCAACATAGTTCTGGAAGTCCTAGCTACAGCCATCAGAGAAGAAAAAGAAAAAAGAGGAATCCAGATTGGAAAAGAAGTAAAGCTCTCACTGTTTGCAGATGACATGATACTGTACATAGAAAACCCTAAAGATAGTATCAGAAAATTACTAGAGCTAAGCAGTGAATTTAGCAAAGATGCAGGATACAAAATCAATACACAGAAATCACTTGCATTTCTATATACTAATAATGAAAAATCAGAAAGAGAAATTAAGGAATCAATCCCTTTACCATTGCAACAAAAAGAATTAATTATCTAGAAGTAAACTTACCTAAGGAGACAAAAGAACTGTACACAGAAAATTATAAGACACTAATGAAAGAAATCAGATGACATAAACAGATGGAGAGATATTCCATGTCCCTGGGTAGGAAGAATCAATATTGTGAAAATGACTATACTACCAAACTAATCTACAGATTCAATGTGATCCCTATCAAATTACCAGTGGCATTTTTCACAGAACTAGAACAAAAAATTTCACAATTCATATGGAAACACAAAAGACCCCGAATAGCCAAAGCAGTCTTGAGAAAGAAGACTGGAGCTGGAGGAATCAACCTTCCTGACTTCAGATTATATGACAAAGCTACAGTCATCAAGACTGTATGGTACTGGAACAAAAACATAATTATAGACCAATGGAACAAGATAGAAAGCCCAGAAATAAACCCATGCACCTATGGTACCTTATTTTTGACAAAGGAGGCAAGACTATACAATGGGGCAAAGACAGACTCTTCAATAAATTGTGCTTGGAAAATTGGACAACTACATGTAAAAGAATGAAATTAGAACATTTCCTAACACCACACACAAAGATAGGTTCAAAATGGATTGAAGACCTAAATGTAAGACCAGAAACTATAAAACTCTTAGAGGAAAACATAGGCAGAACACTCGATGACAAAAATCAAAGCAAGATCAATACCAGAAAAACAATCAACCCAATCAAAAAGTGGGAAAAAGACCTAAACAGACATTTCTCCAAGGAAGACATACAGATGGCTAACAAACACATGTAAAGACACTCAACATCGCTCATTAAATTACAATATCACCTCACACCAGTCAGAATGGCCATCATCAAAAAGTCTACAAATAGTAAATGCTGGAGAGGATGTAGAGAAAATGGACTGCTCTTGCACTGTTGGTGGGAATGTAAATTGATACAGCCACTATGGAAGACAGTATAGAGATTCCTTAAAAATATCGGAATAAAACCACCATATGACCCAGGAATCCCACTCCTACGCATATACCCTGAGGAAACCAAAATTGAAAAAGACACATATATCCCACTGTTCACTGCAGCACTATTTACAATAGCTAGAACATGGCAGCAATCTAGATGTCCACTGACAGATGAATGGATAAAGAAGTTGTGGTACGTATACACAATGGAGTATTGCTCAGCCATAAAAAGGGATGCCTTTGAGTCAGTTCTAATGAAGTAGATGAACCTAGAACCAATTATACAGAGTGAAGTAAGTCAGAAAAAGAAATATAAATATCATATTCTAATGCATATATGCAAAATCTAGAGAAGCAATACTGAAGAATTTATCTACAGGGCAGCAATGGAGAAACAGACATAGAGAATAGACTTATGGACATGGGGAAAGGGGAGGAGAGGATGAGATGTATGGAAACAGTAACATGGAAACTTACATTACCACAGGCAAAATAGTTAGCCAATGGGAATTTGCTGTGGAAATTCCACAGCAATATGGATTCCACAGGAATATGGCTAAGGAAACTCAGCCAGGGGCTCTGTATCAACCTAGAAGGGTGGGATGGAAA
Organism: Dama dama; assembly: GCF_033118175.1. Classification (NCBI taxonomy): domain Eukaryota; kingdom Metazoa; phylum Chordata; class Mammalia; order Artiodactyla; family Cervidae; genus Dama; species Dama dama. The sequence goes on from NC_083700.1 coordinate 12,106,869, forward strand.
GGGACATGGGAGAAAGGTTCAAAGGGAGGGAATATGTGATTACCTATGGCTGATACATGTTGAGGTTTGACAGAAAACAGAAAAATTCTGTAAAGCAATTATCCATTAATTAAAAAGTAAAAAATTTAAAAAAAAAGACATGAAAGAGAGGCCAAATTCAGAAAATATATATCTATTTCAAGAAATTAATTTTTATTCCCTTCATTTCAGAAAAACTACTAATTATATCTTATATCAATATTCTCACATAATCAGTTCAGTTCAGTTAAGTCACTCAGTCGTATTCGACTGTTTGTGACCCCATGAATTGCAGCACACCAGGCCTCCCTGTCCATCACCAACTCCCGAAGTTTACCCAAACTCATGTCCATTGAGTCAGTGATGCCATCCAGCCACCTCATCCTCTGTCATCCCCTTCTCCTCCTGCCCTCAATCTTTCCCAGCACTAGGGTCTTTTCACATGAGTAAGGTCTTCGCATCAGGTGGCCAAAGTATTGGAGTTTCAGCTTCAGCATCAGTCTTTCCAATGAACACCCAGGACTGATCTCCTTTAGGATGGACTGGTTGGATCTTCTTGCAGTCCAAGGGACTCTCAAGAGTCTTCTCCAACACCACAGTTCAAAAGCATCAATTCTTCGGAACTCAGCTTTCTTTATAGTCCAACTCACATTCATCAGAGAAGGCAGTGGCACCCCACTCCAGTACTCTTTTGCCTGGAAAATCCCATGGACAGAGGAGCCTGGCAGGCTTCTGTCCATGGGGTCGCTAAGAGTCGGACACAACTGAGCGACTTCACTTTCACTTTTCACTTCTGTGCATTGGAGAAGGAAATTGCAACCCACTCCAGTGTTCTTGTCTGGAGAATCCCAGGGATGGGGGAGCCTGGTGGGCTGCCATCTAGGGGTCACACAGAGTCAAACACGACTGAAGCGACTTAGCAGCAGCACCAGCTCACATCCATCCATGACTACTGGAAAAACCACAGTCTTGATTAGACAGACCTTTGTTGACAAAATAATGCCTCTGCTTTTTAATATGCTATCTAGGTTGGTCATAACTTTCCTTCCAAGGAGTAAGCGTCTTAATTTCATGGCTGCAATCACCATCTGCAGTGATTTTGGAGCCCCCAAAAATAAAGCCAGCCACTGTTTCCACTGTTTCCCCATCAATTTGCCATGAAGTGATGGCACAGGATACCAGGATCTTAGTTTTCTGAATGTTGAGCTTTAAGCCAACTTTTTCACTCTCCTCTTTCACTTTCATCAAGAGGCTCTTTCTGCCATAAGGATGGTGTCATCTGCATATCTGAGGTTATTGATCTTTCTCCCGGCAATCTTGGTTCCAGCTTCTGCCTCCTCCAGCCCAGCATTTCTCATGATGTACTCTGCATGTAAGTTAAAAAAGCAGGGTGACAATATACAGCCTTGACGTACTCCTTCTCCTATTTGGAACCAGCCTGTTGTTCCATGTCCAGTTCTAACTATTGCTTCCTGACCTGCATACAGGTTCCTCAAGAGGCAGGTCAGGTGGTCTGGTATTCCCACCTCCTTCCGAACTTTCCACAGTTTATTGTGATCCACACAGTCAAAGGCTTTGGCATAGTCAATAAAGCAGAAATGGATGTTTTTCTGAAACTCTCTTGCTTTTTCGATGATCCAGCGGATGTTGGCAATTTGATCTCTGGTTCCTCTGCCTTTTCTGAAACCAATCTGAATATCTGGAAGTTCATGGTTCACGTATTGCTGTAGCCTGGCTTGGAGAATTTTGAGCACTACTTTACTAGCGTGTGAGATGAGTGAAATTGTGTGGTAGTTTGAGGATTCTTTGTCATTACCCTTCTTTGGGCTTGGAATGAAAACTGACCTTCTCCAGTCCTGTGGCCACTGCTGAGTTTTCCAAATTTGCTGACATATTGAGTGCAGCACTTTCACAGCATCATCTTTCAGGATTTGAAATAGCTCAACTGGAATTCAATCACCTCCACTAGCTTTGTTCATAGTGGTGCTTCCTAAGGCCCACTTGACTTCACATTCCAGGACGTCTGGCTCTAGGTGAGTGATCACACCATCGTGAGTATCTGGATCGTGAAGATCTTTTTTGTATAGTTCCTCTGTGTATTCATTGTTGCCACCTCTTTTTAATATCTTCTGCTTCTGTTAGGTCTATACCATTTCTATCCTTTATCGAACCCATCCTTGCATGAAATGTTCGCTTGGTAGCTCTAATTTTCTTAAAGAGATTGCTAGTCTTTCCCATTCTATTGTTTTCCTCTATTTCTTTGCATTGATCACTGAGGAAGGCTTTTTTTCTCTCCTTGTTATTCTTTGGAACTCTGAATTCAAATGGGTATATAGCTTTCCATTTCTTCTTTGCTTTTCACTTCTCTTCTTTTCACAGCTATTTCACATAATACTTTCACATTAAAAGCAATGTCAAGTTAAATCATTTTCCTTGAGTTATTGTGGTACTTGAGTAACTTTTATTAATTTCACTTTGTAGAAAATTTGCTGTTCTGAATTACTACCAAAGGAACTGATAGGAAAGTATTTAATGCAAAATTTAACTAAAAATGAACTATAAATTTTAGCTATTATGTTCAAAAGTAAAGTCAAATTAATAAATTATCACATAGTATGTTACAAAATATTTAAATTTCATCACATAAATTCCTATCACTTTTATCACAATTTTTTGCTACCTCTTAAAATGATATCTTGATTCATACAATATTACTTAAGTTCTTCTTTCAAAAATTTCAATGCTGGAATATTATAAAGAAAATGAAAAATGGCAATATGGAATCATTTCTCTAATTGAGACTATACTATTATCTCTAATGGATTTAAAATAGTCTGTGTAGAAATTAATACTAAACTTCTTAATATTTGAATATTAGCCTTCAGAGTTCAGGAAATTTCTTTATTTCACCTTTATAACCCTTTTAGGGGATATCACTTTAGGGGATAATCCTTTGCTGGAATATCACTTTTGTTGCATATTTCACATGTAGTATCTTTTGACAGAAGAAAACATTTTCTCTAAAATTTTGAGAAACATTTCTTTACCCTTTAAAAATATTACTTGTTTACTGTTTATGGTGTTGTTCATAAGCTTTTGCTAATATAATTAATACAAACAACATTTCTTATAAAATAACTATGGATAACACAAGTTGAACTTTGTTTTCAGCTGAAGATCATGACTATTTAAGGATCTTCTTTTGTTTCATTTAAGCCTTCTAATGCCTTACCATGCTTAACCGAAGTTTAATTGTTTTACCAATGATCAGTAATATTCCCACCATGCATTCAACAGTATTTTATGTGAGACTGATAGGCATTAAAAAAAGCTATCTTTAGTAGACATAAAAAATATATAATTTTGAATTGTTTCAGCAAATATCATTTCTATTCGCCCAGTTGAGGACATGTGTTCTAAATGACAGGTTTAAACTATGCAAAGTATATGGCACCCAAAAGTCTTCTGAATTTTGGCTAAAAATCTGGCATAGATGTATTAATTTGGACTGAATTCTGCCTTGTTCAAAATATTTTTATGACATCAAAAGGAAGTGGATGACTATTTTCCAAAGTCTTCATCTAATAAAACTCAAGAAGCTTAGTATTCCTCAGCCATGAAATTTGCCAATTTAATGAATGCAATTTTCTTCATCTTCCAATGGACAGATCAAAATAACATTTAATATTTCCAAATCATAAGTTGATTTGAGTAATTCTGTTTTTCATTCTCATTGTTTGTATTAGTAATTAATTTCCTTTTAGTAAGGGACATGAAGGAAAATGGAAGGATTTCACTTTACCTGTTCAAGTTGCAGACTTGATAAGAATAGTTTTCTTGCTCATGTGTATTGTTTTCATAAGCAATTAAATCCTTAATAAAATTTCAATGTCATAATGACAAATTTTATGTGGGTCATGCATGTCAGGATATGTTCATTTTCATTGTTTGAAGTTCTAAATAGTTTATCCGCTTTTCTTTTTTCTTTCCAGCTTTTTTCCTTTATGAGCCCAAATTTTTTCTTGCTACCCCTGCTCCTGTATTGAGATATAATTGATGGATAACACTGTGTAAGTTTAAGGTGTATAACACATTAATGTGATGCATTTGTATATTGCAAAGGATATTACCATAGCATCAGCTAACACCTCTATCATGTCACATAATTGTCATTTATTTTTTGTGGTAAGAACATTTAAGATCCACTCTCAGCAATTTTCAAATGTATAATACAGCATTATTAATTATAATCAGTGTGCTATACATTAGATTCTCTAGAATTTATTCGTCTTATAAATGAAACTTTATACCCTTTAACCAATACCTCCCCATTTCCCCCACCCATCCCAGCCCCTAGCAACCACTAATCTATTCTCTATTTCTGAGCTTTATTTTTAGACTCCACATACAAGCAATATCATACAGTAATTGTCTGTCTGACTTATTTCGCTTAGAATAACGCCCTCAAGTTTCATCCAAGTTGTCAAAAAGGGCAGAATTTCCTCATTTTTTGTGGCTAAGTAATATTCCACTGTGTGTGTGTGTATGTGAGTGTGTAGCTCACACCCTCTTCATCCATTCAACTGTTGGTGAACAGTCTCAAATTTCTTAATTTTTATCACATTTTTGATTTTTGACTTGTACCCATTCTCACCAACCTAAATTTTTAAAAAATATCCTCCTTCAAGCTGTACAAGATTTAAGCATATTTCCACCAAAAATGAAAATTAAGGTAAATGTAGAAGATTTGCCAAACAAAATAACCTTTATGTTTTCAAGAAAGTAATTTTCTCCTAAAGCATTTAAATATGTTAAAGTTAAAAGGCAAATATGAATGATAATTGATAAATACAAAATTTTCCACTAAATTGTTTTAAGTTGATCTGACAGAAGAAATTTAAAATCATGTTTAATAACTTATAAAATAAAACTATTTACAATTCTAGAGATCAGAGTCCATTTATTTGCCAATGTAAAGACTCGGTACCTTGCTTTTTAAATATTATTTATATTTTGTTGGACACAGATGTCTAAACTTAAAAGTAATGTAAACTGCTTAACAAGCAAAGCATTTTTCATCTGCCATGTGCAACCTGGGCTAGTAGGTGAATCTCTGTGGAACTGCAAATTGGCATGCAGAGAGAAGCAACAAAATAGACAATTGGCCCTACTGGGAAATGATCATCTTTTATACAAGAACTTATTGCATTCATGCTATCAGAGAGGACAAGTTTGACAAGTTAATTCACTTGTTTTTTTTCTGTCTGCCATTCAAACCTCTTCTCATTCCAGGCTGTATCCACCTCAGTGCCATAACCCACCAACTTAATAATATATGGACACAGTTGCTTCTGTATTTTGAGGACAAAGGGCAAGAGGTGTGGATCAGCATTTCTCTGGGGGAGTAAAAAGTGTCAGTTATAAGAGTAGATGTTAGGATTGTTTGTCCTTAGGCTCTCACCAGACACTAGATCTTCAGGATATAAACACCACTGTGTTTTTTAATGTCCACTTTGGGTTACATTTATGATATGAGTCCATCTAAAATATGAGGTGCAAGGAAGGATCCCTTTGCCAGAACAATAATCTTACTGACACTAGAAATTGTCTTGAATATCGAGTATAGCTTGTTAGCATTGGTGATGAGAAGCCATACTCTTTTTGGCTTTACTTCACTGTCAGCTATAACATCAACAGCCTTTTTATGTATCTTGAATTTCAGTCTCCTTTCCATGCCTTTGGGTTTTACCCCCTCTTATCTTTTTCTCCTCCTGCCAGAAATAAAATTTTGCTATTCTAGGAACTGTAGCTCCCTACCCCTGGTCTATGTTCAGGCGATGGACTTTTCTGATGGACCAACCTGGAGTATTCACCAAAGACAACCTTGGAGGAGATGGGAACCCATAACCATTTTTGTTATGCCATCAGAGTTGCCTTCCCCTGACACCACAAATGATGGTTATTTCAAAGACGGGCACATGGTCCCAGCAGGGACAGTTTTTTTCTCAGAGGTTGATATGACCTCTGAGATTCCTCTGCTTCAAACATATAAGCATTAATGGCCATATAAGCCTAGATATGCTACCAGCTATTATTTCTACAATTTAGACAATGGCTACCTCAGGAAAAACCAACACAGAAGAATACAAGCCAAGAGCTTAAGAGGACAAGTGATGACATCATTTGAGCTGTACTCACCTGCTGTGGGTTTTTGAGTTGTATGAACAATTGCATTCATTCATTTTTGAATTAAAAAAAAATTACCTAATTCAGGGTAAATTTCTGTCATTTATCTCCAAAATGTTCCAAATAATACAAAGCCTTCCTCCCACCTGGCTTCTGGTTTTGTTCTTTCATATTCTTCACTTTAGCATTTTCAAGATGATTTCCCCATTCAAGTCTTCGTGAGATTGAGTACAAGTAAATGCCACTAACAATGACTTAGTGGTTTTCCCCACATAAGGAAACAGTTATTACATCCTCTACTGTTTAATTTCTTTGAGATGTGAATCATTATCCTCATGATTATGACTGAGGAAATATCTGCTCACAAGGTTTCAGTATCTTGCCCAAGATAGTGGGAAAACTGAAGCAGGATTTGGAGCCTGGAAGGACTGACTCCAAAGACTAAACTGTCCAACCCCCTTATACTGAATCATCATTTTAAAAAAAGACAAAATAAACAAATAAATAACTCCCTCAAACAATGCATGTTTTTTGTTTTAGATGCCCTAGATTCAGTTGTTTCTTGCCTTTCTCTTCCTAGTTCCAAGATTCTCTTTGCCACCATTTCTCCCAGTTACTCCCAACACTTCTTTTTCCTAGTGCTTGAAGACCACTGAGTTAACAACTCACAGTTTTCAGGCTTTCCTTTTAAATGTACTATTTTTAGGATTTTCTGTAATATCCTCAATACCAAACATAGTCCCTGGCACATGGTAGGTGTTCTAGGCCACGGGTCTGTGGATACATGTTGGGGAATTATTTGGGCCACTGATTACTTTTTTTCCTATAAGATAGCTCTTTTAGCAAGTCAAAATAACTACTGTGTTCTCTTTGAGTTTCCTCTCTTTCCGGAGTAAACTTTCTTAGTCCTTTCAGTTTTTTCTGGGACATGTTCCAGTTGAGGCGGTTTTAGGCTTACTGTAGTTTTGTAAGTGGGGCTTCCCTAGTAACTCACCCAGTAAAGAATCTGCCTGCAATGCAGAAGACCCCGGTTCGATTCCTGGGTCAGGAAGATCCACTGGGGAAGGGAAGTAAGAAGATCCAATTTTTTAGGAAGATTAATTTGGTATTCATCTACAGGATGGCTAGAAGGGGAAAGAGGCAGAAAGCCAAAGGTCCAGTGATGTTCTATCACATGAACAAGTTACAAATGTATCATGGCTCTTATCACATATGATATTCATTCATTTGCTGTTCTGCACAATTAAACTGTAAACTACATGAGAGTGCAAATACCGCCTTGTTTTACTTTTTGGAAAGTTCAACAAGAAGCACATGATCTCCTACTTGATATTAAGCTTATACATGTACTTTAAAGTCAGACCACTGGGGTTCCAATCCTGGATCAACCACATACAGGCTCTAAGCCTTGGCAAGCTACCTAATTTTCATAACTCTGATTTACTTATCTTTAAATGGGTATAATAATCATCCCTTTCTCATATAGTCATTGTGAAGATCAAACTAGGTAATTCGTAGAAAGTGTTTAGCCTAATGAGTGGCACAGATGAAGCACTCAGAAGTGCCTCTTGCCGCTGTTGTTGTTATTAACATAGAGGTCCTCAATAAATATTTAAAATGATTTAGTTATGTGGTTCCAGGCTCTCACTTTTCTTGTCCCTAAAACTCTCCACCCATACCATTTCCTAATGTCCCCCACATTTAATGAACATATCAGACAGGCTGCAACCAATGAAATGTCATGAACACTGGTCACCTCCCTTTAGCATGGTTAGCTTTCTTATCTAATTAGGAGTTAACTCATATCGTGTTTGCCAGACCCCTAGGCTTTCTCTGAGTTTAACCATAAAGAAGGCTGAGTGCTGAAGAATTGATGCTTTTGAACTGTGGTGCTAGAGAAGACTCTTGAGAATCCCTTGGACATCAAGGAGATCAAACCAGTCAATCCTAAAGGAAACCAACCTTGAACATTCATTGAAAGGACTGATGCTGTAGAAAACCCTAATTCTGGGAAAGGTTGAAAGCAGGAGGAGGAGGGGGTGACAGAGGATGAGATGGTGGGATGGCATCACCCACTCAATGGACATGAGCTTGAGCAAACTCTGGGAGACAGTGAAGGACAGAGAAGCCTGGTGAGGTGTGGTTCATGGGGTCTCAAAGAGTCAGACACAACCTAGCAACTGAAGAGCAACAATAAGGCTTTCTCAAAATGTGTCATTTATCAACTTGTCCTGGGAAATCTATGGGTAGAAATTATGTACTCACCAGGGTAAAATCTAGCATTTAGGGTAATAGCATCAGCTTCACAATGAGGTGTGGACCTGGGAGCAAGATGGAAAAGACATTGTTTTCTCAGTGACCCAGAAAGCAAGAAAAATAACTCTAGAATGCAGATTGGGTTGGGGGGGGGCGGTTAGTGAAAGTGTTAGTTGTTCAGTCATGTCTGACACTTTGCCACCCAATGGACTGTAGTCCACCAATCTCTATGTCCATGGAATTCTCCAGGAAAGAATACTGGAGTGGGTAGCCATTCCCTTCTCCAGGCAATCTTCCTTCTCCAGGGGATCTTCCTGATCCAGGGATTGAACTCAGGTCTCCTGCATCGCAGACAGATTCTTTGCAGTCTGAGCCACCAGCTGGGGGAGAACAAAAGTTAAAACTAGAAAGCAGGATAAAGACAACAGTAAGGGCTTGCTTTTATGTGTCAGCAAACACCAAGCTGAAGTTATAAAATGGTACTTACTGGGATTCACCCAGACATAGTTTGTATCTTTGCATATGTCATCCTAAAGTGTCTTTGTGCTCTGAAACAGCTGTAAGGGAGGGGCAGAGCAGGAGACGTGAACGGGAAAGGATGTGGCTTCTGGGGCTTGATCTTTGGAGAAGCGAGCCTCTCTTTTCTTCGGCGGTGGTGGTGGAAACGTACTTAGAGGCCACAGAGCCTGCTGTTAGAGAGCTGCTTGGGGCGCCTGCGTTATCATATGTTCGCAGAAGATCACATGCTTTCACCAGGCCAGATGGACACCACCTGTTTCTGGGCCAACATCCTGAACTTGTGGGCACTGAGCAGCAGCCAGAGGGTTATGCTCTGCCTAAATTGTAGTTGTGGGCCTGAGCCCTGCCACTGAACTAAAAGCACTTCTCCATGCCTTTGTTCCTGCTCTCTCTGTGGATAGAGCCCACAGCCCCAGAACTAGTGGGCAAACACCAGTACCACCTTGATCTGAGGCATATCTGAGACTAAGCCAGGAGAGCCTCTTGTCTAGAGAGGGGGCTTGTCTTCTTTTGAATAAATCTTTCTTCAGGCCTGGGATCTTAAACATGCATGTTATTAGTCGCTCAGTCATGCCTGATTCTGCGAACCTGTGGACTGTAGCCCACCAGGCTCCTCTGTCCATGGAATTCTCCAGGCAAGAATACTGGAGTGGGTTGCTATGCCCTCCTCCAGGGGATCTTCTCAACCCAAGGATCACACCTGGGTTTCCTGCATTGCATGCAGTTTCTTTACCATCTGAGTCACCAGGGAAGCCCTAAACATGCATAATAAATATTTATTTATTTATGGAGTTGATTCTTTGTTTAATGAACTAAAAGTTTGCTTGAGACATAAGAGGCTCAGGTTCAATCCTTGGCTCCGGAAGACCCCCTGGAGGAAGGCATGGCAACCCACTCCAATATTCTTGCCTGGAGAATCGCATGGACAGAGGAGCCTGGCAGGCTCCCATCCATAGTCACACAGAATCAGGCAAAACTGAAGTGACTTAATAAGCATGCAGGCAATATTTAGACCCCTGTTTCCTTGATCTACCCAAAGGTAAAAGTCCCTTTTCTGTCAAACTCAAAACTTGACAAAATGCCTTAAGGGGACCCAGTCTTATCTCCTGGGCTGCATATAATGACACTAAAAACAGAAAATAAAGTCAGAAAAAAATTGTCTGATCTCTATTTGACTCTCTCAAAGAACACTTAAGGAAATCCCATTCAGGATCCACATTTCTGGTACAGATGAAGCATTCCACAAACAGCAGTTTTGCTCATGTTTTTGTTTATTTTATTATTGTTCTGTTATAACCCTCTCCGCAGAGTTCCACCTCTACTGGAGCTCTGTCCTGGAACCTGAATTCCTTTTGTGAAATCTCTTATCTGAATCAGATAGCAAGTCATTATCAGCAGAGACCATAGCTTACATTTTATCAGATTGGCTTCAACGCTTACCAGAGACCAAAGTAGCAGAACCATGGAACCCAGTGAGCGAAAAGGGTTTTCCTCACCCCCAAAGGGAAGAGCAATCAAAGTGGTGCTTGTAGGAGGTTCAAATTCTCTAGACTAAATGAAGAAAAATTGTTTGAATGAGACTGTGATGAGAAAACAACTACCCACCCATAGTAGATGGATTCTTATACATGTGGAGGAAGTAGCCACCTCTAAATGTGAATGTAAAAGAAGGTAAATTTGTACAATTTCTTTGTCATAAGGCAAGTGATATAATACAAATGTAGTAATAAGGTTCTATTTCCTTACCTTCTACAAAAAGCACTAAAAAGAAAAGTGTACGTCTCTAGCATTCACTTAAAGAAGCAGTTCGATTATTCAGCTATTAAGAAATATACCTTGACAAGAAGCAATCAATTTACCAATCAAGAGAAACTTTTAAAACATTAGCTTTTAGGAACATTCCACTCTTTAAATTCTGAATTCTACAATCACTAAATAGTTTTATGTTCTCTGCTTTGACAACAGTGTGACCTTAGTAAAGGCACTTAAATTTCTGGGCATATCTTTTAAACATTCAATGAAAAGGCTGGACTAGATAATCACTGCATGAATTTCAAGTGCTAAGAGTTTATGTAAATTATTATTATTTATAATTTTATCTCCTGAGTAGAGCAAACTACCAGGAGTCTAGCATAAGCACTAGTTACATCTTAAGATCTATATGCAAACCTCATTTTATTGCACTTTGCTTTATTGTGTTTTGCAAATAGTGCATTTTTTACAAATCAAAGGTTTGTGGCAACCCTGCATGCAGCAAGTCTACCGGCCCCATTGTTTCAACACTATTTGCTTACTTTGGGTCTCTATCACATTTTGGTTATTCTTGCAATATTTCAAACTTTTCCATTATTCTTTTATTTGTTATAGTGATCTGTAATCAGTAATCTTTGATGTTACTATTGCTAAAAGATTATGACTCTCTGAAGGCTCAGATGATGGTTAGCATTCTTTGGCAATAAAAGATTTTTTAAATTAAGATATGTACATTTTTAAAATGACAAAATGCTATTTCACATTTAATAGACTACAGTAAGATATAAAAATAACTTTTTATGTGCACTGAGAAAGCAAAAAATTGTGACTCTCTTTATTGCAATATTTGCTTTATTCTGGTGGTCTGGAACCTACAATATCACTGATGTATGTATGTATGTAATATCATCTTTTTCTATTTAACCATGCTGCTACTCCTATTTACCTTTAGTCTAGACTGATTAGCCTACTTCTTTAAGGCTTCCCAGGTTTTGCTAGTGGTAAACAGCCCTCCTGCCCATGGAGGAGACATAGAGATGCATGTTTGATCCCTGGGTAGAGAAGATCTTCTTTAGAACAACATTATTGCTCACATTGAATATCGTATTATAATTTATTATAATATATGTCAGGCTAGGAGACAGGCAACAGGGCATAATCATCAATGAGTGTGGCCTCAGGAGCCACGTCACCTGGGTTTGATACCTTCTACACTACCTTCTAGTTGCATGAGCTTGGGACGGTTTCTGTTATCTCAGAGATGTCAGCTACACAAAGGAAAGACAAAAGGACCACTTACTTCACAGGATTACTGTGAAGATTAAATAAATTAATACATGAATGTGCTTCAGACGGACACACAGCTCATAGAAAGCTCTCAGTGACTCTTACCCACAAGGTTAATTCCCTTTATCCCTTCCATTGTTCTTCACAGTACTAAGAGGCATGTCCAGCGACCCTTCAGAAGAAGCAGCTGGGGGGACTGATGGCCAAAGGTCACCCAATGCAGAAATGTCTAGTGATGAGAGCAGACCCCAAGTACTCCAGTATCCAATCCAGGGATCTCTATATACACTGTGCTTCCCTGTGAGACCAAGGACTAGAGTTTGGCCATTGGCTGGTCTGATGAGCTTCACTCCAACAGAATCTGCCCAGTAGATCAGACAGTACACCCCAGGGCTCCACGAGCGATCTCAGAGCTCTCAGCTTGAATACCTTTGACCAGGGCTTATAACTATAGAGTTTTCTGTGCAGGGCACAAACCGGTACATAGACTGCTACCTTTACTTTCTTTTCACTGGAAGTAATTCATCTCTTCTTTAAATAGCCGCATCACTTTATCTGCTCCTCTTTCTTATGGCATCACTTACTTCCCAGCACACACTGTGGAATCCTGCACACATCTTATCAGCTCTGGTACACTGCTCACCCGTTGAGGAAACCACTGCTGCCTTTTCCTTTTTTCTTTTCTTTTTTAAATTTTATAAACTATTGCTTTCATTTAATTTAATTTATTTATTTTGTGGCTGCCCTGGATCTTCTTGTACTTGTGGGGCTTTTTCTAGTTGCAGTGAGTGCGGCTACTCTGTAGTTGCCGTATGCAGACTTCTCGTCGTGGTGCCTTCTCCTTTTGCAGAGCACAGGCTCTAGAGTACGTGGGCTTCCATAGCTGTGGCGCAGGGGTTTAGCTGCCCTGAGCATATGGGATCTTCCGTGACCAGGGATCGAACTTGTATCTCCTGCATTGGCAGGCAAATTCCTAACCTCTGGACCACCAGCAAAGTTCTGCCTTATTCTTTCAAGTAATTAATTAATTAACTAGGCTGCACCAAGTCTTAGTTATGGCAAGCAAAACCCTCCATCCTCACTGCGGCATGCAGGATCTAGTTCCCTAACTAGGAGTGTGGTCTGGGCCCCCTGCATCAGGAGCTCAGAGTCTTAACCATTAGACCACAAGGGAGGTCCCATGTTACTGCCTTACTGTTTTTACACCTGGTCCTGTACTTTATTACTACCTGTTGATTCAGTGGATGGATGAACAAATGAATGTATTCTTCAAGGACTGAAGTGTTTGGGGTCAGAATCAAACTCTTACAGAGAGACACAATTTAATTCAGCTCAAGTCAATTTTGAGTGGTGAAAATGTCCCTGACACTTTACCAGATGTTATAGGAGATCCAAAACATATGTCATAGTCTCTTAAAAATTTTTTGGACAGGCGAAGACTTATCTTCCTGAAGAAATTATACCCAAGGGAGAAAAACGGAAATGATATGAAAGTCCTGGCAGTGCTTAAATTAGAAGGCTTCTCCAAATTTTAAGTTAGTTCTTGGAAATTTGGAGTACACTTACCCATGAAAACATTGTCTTAAATTGTGGTCTGTTTTCAATATTTGTCCACAACATCTTGCCAGAAAAGTCAAAGATGGAAGGGTCTTCAGAATTTATCTGGTTAAGCCCTTTTATTTTATAGAAGATACAGTGTGACTTTCTAAGGATCACACAGTGAATGAACTAAGACTAGAATCTGAAACTCTTGACTTCCTATTAAGTATTCATTTCAGTAACACTCAGTACTAATGATGAAAAAAAACATCATCATGATGGTGCACTATATTTATACATTTATCAAACATCCATTATGTGGCAGACACTGCAAATGCTTTTTCACCCAAACTACTACAGACATACATACATACAACAAAGTCTGGAAAATTCTGAAAGAGATGGGAATACCAGACCACCTGACCCGCCTCTTGAGAAATCTCTATGCAGGTCAGGAAGCAACGGTTAGAACTGGATATGGAACAACAGACTGGTTCCAAGTAGGAAAAGTGGTACGTCAAGGCTGTATACTGTTACCCTGATTATTTAACTTACTTGCAGAGAACATCATGAGAAATGCTGGGCTGGATGAAGCACAAGCTGGAATCAAAATTGCCGGGAGAAATATCAATAACCTCAGATATGCAGATAACACCATCCTTATGGCAGAAAGTGAAGAGGAACTAAAAAGCCTCTTGATGAAAATGAAAGAGGAGAGTGAAAAAGTTGGCTTAAAGTTCAACATTCAGAAAACTAAGATCATGGCATCCAGTCCCATCACTTCATGGCAAATAGATGGGGAAACAGTGGAAACAGTGGCTGACTTTATTTTGGGGGGTTCCAAAACCACTGCAGATGGTGACTGCAGCCATGAAATTAAAAGATGCTTACTCCTTGGAAGAAAAGTTATGACCAACCTAGATATTAAAAAGCAGAGACATTACTTTGCCAACAAAGGTCCATCTAGTCAAAGCTGTTGTTTTTCCAGTAGTCAGGTATGGATGTGAGAGTCGGACTATAAAGAAAGTTGAGCACCAAAGAATTGATGCTTTTGAACTGTGGTGTTGGAGAAGACTCTTGAGAGTTCCTTGGACTGCAAGGAGATCCAACCAGTCCATCCTAAAGGAGATCAGTCCTGGGTGTTTGTTGGAAGGACTAATGTTGAAGCTGAAACTCCAATACTTTGGCCACCTGATGGGAAGAACTGACTAATTTGAAAAGACCCTGATACTGGGAAAGATTGAGGGCAGGAGGAGAAGGGGACGACAGAGGATGAGATGGTTAGATGGCATCACTGAACCAATGGACACGAGCTTGAGTAAACTCCAGGAGTTGGCAATGGACAGGGAGGCCTGGCGTGCTGCAGTCAATGGGGTCGCAAAGAGTTGGACACGACTGAGCGACTGAACGGAACTACACTACAGACATAGGCATCATCCTTGACTGCTCCATCTTCTTCCTTTGCTTATTCTCCTACCTTGTCCTGCTGATTTTACTGCCTAGATATTCCTCAGATCCATCCCCCTTTCCCCATCCCTACCATCACTTTCTTAATTCAGGCCATCTTATCTCTTATCTGGCTGATTATAGCAGGTTTTGATACAATCTGTACAGGTTGGTGATGGACAGGGAAGCCTGGCATGCTGCAGTTCACAGGGTCTCAAAGAGTCAGACAGGACTGAGCAGCTGAAATGAACTGATATAATCTCCAAAGTGATTTGTCTCCAATATCTTAAACACAAACTGGATCATCTCATTTCTCTACTCAACATCTTTTCATGTGTCTACATAGCCTATAGGATTAAACATATGCTCCCTAACTTGTTTTCCGAAGGTCCCCATAGTCTAATTCCTCCCTCCCACCCCTGTCACTCTTTGCCTCCCACTTGGTGCTACTGTTATTCCCACCTGCCGTCCTCTGCTTAGACCATGATGTTGTTCCCCCCTGTGCCAGCTCAGGTTCTCCCTTCTGCCTGGATCCTCACCTCCCTGCTCCTCTTACCTGTCTGGTCCTTAGGTTCCCATTTCATTGTCTCCAGGTTGCTTCAGACCATTCACTGAGTATAGGTTCTTCAACTCCTTACCCAGTGAAGTGTGATAGAAGAAAATTTGAAACAATCCCTCTAGGACCTTATTAAGTGACCAGAGGGTTCTAAAGACTTGAAGTTTCATAAGGAAGGTTAATAAACACACGAAAAGAAGTTCAACATTGCTCATTACTAGAGAAATGCAAATCAAAACTACAATGAGATATCACCTCACACCAGTCAGAATGGTCATCACTAAAAAATCTACAACAATAAATGCTGGAGGGGATGCAGAGAAAAGGTAACCCTCCTGGGCTGTTGGTGGGAATGTAAATTGATACAGCCAGTATTGAAGACAGTATGGAGATTCCTTTAAAAACTAGGAATAAAACAACCATATAACCCAACAATTCCACTACTGGGCATATGCCTTGAGAAAAACATAATTGAAAAAGACACACATACCCCAATGTTAATTGCAGCACTATTTACAATAGCTAGGACATTGAATAAGAGAAGGCAATGGCAGCCCACTCCAGTACTCTTGCCTGGAAAATCCCGTGGACGGAGGAGCCTGATAGGCTGCAGTCCATGGGGTCGGGAAGAGTCGGACACTACTGAGCGAGTTCACTTTCACTTTTCACTTTTATTCATTGGAGAAGGAGATGGCAACCCACTCCAGTGTTCTTGCCTGGAGAAACCCAGGGACCGGGTAGCCTGGTGGGCTGCCGTCTATGGGATCGCACAGAGTTGTATATGACTGAATCGACTTAGCCGCAGCAGCAGGACATTGAAACAGCCTAGATGTCTGTCAATAGATGAATAGATAAAGAAGCTGGTACATATATACATATATGCAATGGAATATTACTCAGCCATAAAACGGAATGCATTTGAGTCAGTTCTAATGAGGTGGATGAACCTAGAGCCTATTATACAGAGTGAAGTAAGTCATAAAGAGAAAAAAATATCATATATCAAAGCATACACATGGAATCCAGAAGATGGTACAGACGAACTTATTTGCAAGGCAGCAGTGGAGACACAGACATAGAGAACAGACTTATGGACAGCGGGAGTCGGGAGGAGAAGAAAGTGAAATGAAAGGAGAGACTAGCATGGAAACATACACTGCAATATGTAAAATAGACAGCCAGTGAAAATTTGCCGTGTGACTGTATGACCAGGGCTCTGTGACAACCTAGACGAGTGGGATGGGGTTGGAGGTGGGAGGGAGGTTCAAGGGGGAGGGAACATGTGTATACCTTTGGCTGATTATGCTGATGTTTGGCAGAAACCAATACAATATTGTAAAGCAATTATCCTTCGACTAAAAATAAACAATTTTTTTAAAGGGTTCAAAAACAGACTTGAAGTCTCCAAGAGCAATGCGTAGGTGAGAAAGCTCAAGTGCTGGACGCACTGCTTTGACTGAAGAACTGTGAATGGCGTCTCTGAGGCGGAGACCAGATTGCACACAGTGATTCTGAATCCCCAGACAGCAAGGGTGGCCAGGTTTCCAGATGTGGATGGCCAGCTACTTGCAGGAGGACTGTCCCCAGCAGCCACTGCTGGAGTGGTTCCCTAATGTAAGTGCTACTTCCAGGCAGCCTGCTTTCTTGCATCCCAGCCCTGACCTCTCCCCTCTAAACTGACCTCTCAGAGATTCAGGACCCTAGCACTTTTCCCTCCTGTGTCTCCCTCAGGTCCTCTTCCCTCTTCTCTCAGATCTTCTCCAACAAGGGATGATCTTTATTTAATAGGGCACTGGACCCCAGCAGGCTCCACACATTTTCTTAGAAACGTATTTAGAAGGTTATGATCTGGCCCTCCACTGCTACCTGGCAATTTTTCCTATTCAGTCTTTAAAACCCAACGGCTGATCATTTTCCCAATCAGGGTAAGAAGGGGTTCATCTTGTGCCACAATGGTATCTTTCTAGTTAGAAAGAAACTGGTGACATTTATTTACATTCTGCTAAATTTTCTGCTGGGCTTCCCAGGTGACGTCAGTGGTAAAGAACCCACATGCCAATTCAGGGGACTAAAGTTCAATCCCTGGGTCAGGAAGAGCCCCTGGAGGAGAAAGTGGCAACCCACTCCAGTATTCTTGCCTGGACAAGAATCCCGAGGACAGAGGAGCCTGGCAGGTTACAGTCCATAGGGTCACAGAGTCAGACATGACTGAGTGACTAAGCACAAACTTTCTGCTAAGCTTTGAGGCTTAGTTCAACATCACCAGAAGCTGACTGGAAGCTCCTCTAACAAGCAGTATTTTCTCTACTTCCCCCAACTGGGCTGGGTGTTTCTGCTGTGTGTGCAGTAATAGGCAGAGCAATATCTGCCATACAACACTTATCACAAAGTGTTGCAGTTATCTGTTTATATGCCTATCTCTACCACACATGACTTCCTGAGAACAGACGCTATGTCTTAGTCATCTTCGTATTCTTTATACCAACAAGTGTCTGACACATAGTGTGTGTATGTGTCTGCTCAGTCGTGTCTGACTCTTTGCAACCCCATGGACTATAGCCTGCCAGACTCCTCTGTCCATGGAATTCTCCAGGCAAGAATACTGGAGTGGGTTGTCATTTCCTCCTCCAGGGGATCCTTCCAACCCATGGACTGAATCCTCATCTATTGTGTCTCCTTCATTGGCAGGCAGATTCTTTACCACTGTGCTGCCTGGGAAGCCTCTGACATATATTAGACACTCAATAAATGGTTGTTGTTTCATTGACTTCCTTTGCTAACTGGAGTAAATAAGAGAACTGGCCCCTGCCCTCAAGGAACTTAACTCAAATTTAACATTGATCATGCTACTTTGAATGATGATTATTTTCCTGATAGGAGATCTTTTTCTGAGACACCAAGAATCACTATGCAGATGGGAAACACATAGAAACGTATTTACCTACCCATCAGATCAGCTGACTGGCCTGCTGTGACGGTCAGCATCAGCCAGAGGCCTATGATAAGGAGTCTACCAGGAGCCCAGGTATCGTACAGTCTCTGCAGGGTTCTGGATGAGATGCATATTTTGTGAAGGGGTGGTGAGTGCTCTGACCCAAAGACCACAGAGTCAGATACCAAAGGGGTGTTTAATAGATACATCTTTCAAAGCAGCTCCATGTCAAGAAAATATGCTAAAGTCTAGAGAAGAGCTGATGGAAAAAAAAAAAATAAATAAATCTAGCAGAGTCTCAGGAATGCATGAAGGGTGTTTAGAAAAGGAAGTCTTCTGGAAACTTTCATTCTTACAGAGGAGAAGAGGCAGGCCCTTGTGCAATAGGCATATAGATATCTTTCTAATCTCTTTTCTCCAAATTGCAAAAATTGGCAGAGAAGCAAGATCTAGTGGTGATGGGGGACTTCCACTAGCAGGACATCTGCTGGAGGTCTCATGCAGAACAGCTGATGAATTCTTGCCTTGCCTTGCTGACAACTTAATCTCTCAGTAGGTAGGAAAAGCAGTGAGAGGGAACTGCTACTCAGGACTTAATTATGACCAGTAAGGAAGATCTGGATCATGATGTGTATGTTATAGGATACAGGGAGGAAAGTGACTATGGCATTTCTGAAAGCTAATAATAAATGAAATGGTAGCCTATTATTATAATGAAATATGGCAACCATATCAATTCCTTTCGGGAAACAGTGTGTGGATAAATTAGATAAAATATTCAGATCACTGTATCCCAGACACCAGGAGAGCAGATTTCTGGAAGTTCAGAGCAAAGGATTGTAATCTCTTGACCCATGATGCATAATAATAAAGGAGCTCCACTCTTTAATGGTATGGGCACTTCTAAGAAATGAAATTCAAATAACATTACTGTTAAGTCATCCTGATAAAAAAAGGAGTAGGCAGCTAACAAAACCCATGGGGCTTCATAAGGAGTACTTTGATGAGCTCAGATTGAATAAAGCCCTGAACAAAAAGTATCAGGAATAAAGTGTAAGTTATAATAAATCTAAAAGTGCACACAGTCCTGTAAAGACAGCAATAATATTAATGCCTGATGTTTACTGAGGATGTGCTCTGTGACAGGAGCTGTTCTCAGCACTTTACATATATTGACTCTAGGATTCCTCAGAAGAACCTTATGAAGGAGCTGTAAAAGTTACCTTGTTTTTACAGATAAAGGGTCTAAAAAGCAAAGTGGTTAAAGTTATTGACCCAAGACCGAAAAACCAAAAAGTTGGGATTCGAATTCAAGCAAGCTTACTCCAGAGTCAGCACTCCTCACCTCTATCCTCTACTTTTATCTACTTCACAGCTCTCCTTAGGCCACTGAAGGCAAGGTAAGGAGCAGAATGCATAGGTTTTGGCAAAATAACAATTAGATATGGCTTGTGAAGGGGGTGTTCCTGTAACAGGAAGAAAAAGGAAATACTGGACTTAATGGAGGAGACAAAACTGGGAACAGATATCAAAGGAAAGGCAGTCCTAGTAAACTCTTATTTTGTCGTCAATTTCCTCCAAAGAGGGGATTTTTTAAGTTGTAAGAGGTAGATTAAACATGGTTAGAATGTGGAAACCAAGATTAAAAAAAAAAAGGAGAAAGTTTCTTGCTGCTCCAAAATAATAGCTGTCCCACTGTTCTGGGGATTTTCTGTTCAGTTCAATTCAGTTGCTCAGTCATGTCCGACTCTTTGTGACCCCATGAATCGCAGCACGCCAGGCCTCCCTGTCCATCACCAACTCCCGGAGTTTACTCAAACTCATGTCCATCGAGTCGGTGATTTTAGCTGGCCAGAAAAGAAACAAGACTCCTTTGTGATGTGAGGGCTTCCCAGGTGGCACTAGGGGGTAAAGAACCTTCCTGCCAATGCAGAAGATGGAAGAGGCGCAGGTTTGATCCCTGGGTTGGGAAGATATCCTGGAGGAGGGCATGGCAACCCACTGCAGTATTCTTGCCTGGAGAATCCCGTAGACAGAGGAGCCTTGCAGGCTATAGTCTCTACGGTCGCAAAGAGCTGGACACGACTGAAACGACTTAGCACATATGCACGGCACACAGGTGCCCAGGACAGGCGGGGTAAAGGGTTGCTAAGTCATGGAAGCTGGCACCTTAAAGACCACTCAATTCACTCTTTGTCTCATTTCACTCCATATAGTTGATTAGATTATGCTCAGTGCTGGGTAGAATGTTTTGTGGGAAGCTTTCATCAACCATTCCATACATGTCCAAAGGAGGAAAAACTGATGGTAGATAGTAGATGCTGTGCCGTATGAAGACCTCCTGGAGGAAACAGGGCCCCTAGTAACTATAGATGTAACATTTGCAGAGCATATCATCATATGCGAAGTGCTTTCACATGCATCATCTTTCTTGATCCCTATAATAGTCTTCAGCAGTAGATACTCTTGGCCTATTCAACAGGAATAGGAGGAATCAACATGCAAATTAGTTTGCACCAAAGACTCTGCCCACTATCCCAGGCTCCCTCGTGGTTGCTGTCTTCAACTATCTGAAGGGTCGTCATGTAGAAGAGGGACTGGGTTTATTCTGTTAACTATCTGGGATTCAAAGGGGAAGGAATTTCCCAGCAGGATGCCACCTGACCCTGGAAGTTTCAAGTAGAGTCCAGAGATCGGCTCATAAGATGGTGCTACTGACTGGAGTTTGGTCTGATACCATAGTGGGCCTCAGACTAAAATTTCTTGAACAAAACAACAACTATAGCAGCAACAAAACAACAATAATGATCATAAATGGAGGACTGACATAGCACTCTTACCATCTGCCTTTTATCTGCTTGTTAAAAAAAGGAAACTGAACACCAATGAGAGAATAGCCTACTATTACATTGCGGTTTTTGTTTTCACATTTTGCTTAGACTGGTGGGAAGAAAAAAAAAAAATTGTCACAAACTGGCAACAGTCCACAGACCATTATTTGGGAAACATTGGATTAGAGGATTTTTAAGGTTCTTTCTAATTCTAAAAAATTGTACAACTCTAAATCATACACTTTGTTACCTAATTACGCCTTTCTTATACTTTAGCTAACATCTTGAAAGCGTTCTCAGTGCCAGGCAATGTGTGCTAAGTTCTTTATATGTCAGTCAATTTAATCCTCCAAATTACGCTGGGTCATTGGTAGTTGCCAGTCCACTCTCAATGGAGACTGACTCAGAGAAGTTCTATGACTTATCCCAGGTCACACAGCTGGGAATTCAACTTTGCCCTCTGACTTTGGTGCCTCTGCTTTCACCAATAGTACTCCATGCTTTTATTATTAAATATGAACAAAATGAGACTTCCCAGGTGATGCTAGTGAAGGAGCCCGCATGCCAATGCAGGAAACATAAGAGACATGGGATGGATCCCTGGGTTGGGAAGATCCCCTGAAGGAGGGCACAGCAACCCACTCCAGTATTCTTGCCTAGAGAACCCCATGGACAGAGGAGCCTGGTGAACCACAGCGCATAGGGTCGCAAAGAGTCGGACATGACCGAGCATGCAAGCATGCATGAATAAAGTATTTCAAATATCTCCCTAGACTCCGAGTTTCTAGATGGCAGGGTGTATACGTTTTAGCTTCTGAATCCCGTAATTGATGCTAGCACAGTACCTCTACTGCATTCAACAAAATTAGAGTATTTATTAAGTAGCTACTGTAATTCAGCTCAGTGCTTCCTGAGGCACACAGAAGACCTTTGTTGATTAGCTGATCAGCAAATTAGTATAGGAGAATGTTGAATGTAAGAAACTGGTAAACATACTTCTCATTTCACTTATATGCTACCTGAGTATTCAAATGCACAGGGGTCACCAGCAAGGAGAGTCTTTTCTCTGACTTACCAACTCAAAGAAGGAAAGGCCCAACGTCCTATTGCTTCTCAGATTCTCCCCTTGTGCCAGAGAGAATAGCAAGGACCCTGTCCTTTATTTCCTATGTTTTCTAAGCCACACCAGCTGCCTGTCTTACAGCCTGAAAGATCAAATAGGCTCCCCTCTGGGTCTTTGTGAACCTCTGCACCATTAAAAGGCTATTGGGAAGAACCCACTGTGAGCCAAACAGTGGGAAAAACTGATTCTCTAAGAAAACGGGCAAGGACTTGGGATTATATGGTGAAGAGGAAAGATTCTAAAGGGACCGAGAGCCTGGTGGTTGACTTCACGGTTACATTCAGATACTGTTTATGATGTGCCCACTGTCCTGAGTGCAGAAGGGGCTTTGTTGTATTGCACCATTGCCAGCACAGTGAAAAAACATGTAATTTGCCAAGCACATCCAATCAGTGTAGTTGTTACCTTGGTCTGAGCACAGCAGATGTGACTAACCAGTCTGTACGGGCTTGGGCTGAGGACCGGGGCTCAGGCGGGGCTGCTAGAGCAAGGAGCTGTCCATGCTGCCTGTCTCTAGGCCGCTGATACAGAGCTGGGTATTCTCGAACCCATCGGCACTGCCCTTCCCACAACACATATCCAGGGCTCAGGGACTGTGGGCGGGTGAGAAGGAAAGTGAGAAGAGCAAAATCTATCCATGACAACCTGAAGGTGGCAATAATCACATTTGCTTGAAAATTGCCTGAGAATGAACTGCATGTTCTTGTGTGGATATGCAAATGCATGTAAATGTATGTAAATAGGAGATCCTCTTAACTAGTTTTTCCATCTGGATGCGGCCTGTTGTGGTGAGGCCAGAGGAAGTGGACTCTAAGTGATGGTGTCTGTCCAGTTCTCCCTTTGGGCCAGGGGCCAGGGGTGTCTGGAGAAACATATCCTTTGTTCTCCTGGCCACCTTTTCCCTATAGCTAGGATTTAGAATTTGGGCACCTGGCTCGTGATCGATCAATCAATATATATTGCACTGATTCAGTATGATCTGATGTGAAGATGGGTTTTGTGTTCCCTGTCCCCTTCCTCATCCCCAGCCCCTCCCAGTCCCAACCTGTTCCAGACCATGATGTCGGTATCACAGTAAACAGGGAAACTTCCACAGTCTTGACCCTCATTCACCAACTGAAAAACAAGAAGGCAGAACCTGATGTACTTTAAGGTCCCACCCAGGAGGTCAGATCTGAAATCTGGACCCACTGATGGAAAATATAGCGAGAGGGTTGTGCTGTGATGACTTACCATCAGCTCGATGCAAGAGAGAAAGAAGCAAGGGCTTTAAAGTTGAAGTCCTTCTGAAACACAGACCTGGGTTCAAATCTGTATATTTTTTTGGTTCCTAACAATTTATGCTTGAACAAGTTACATAACTTCTGATTAGAAATTTCTACATTCTTCCCTTTTGCTACATAACTTCTGTCCTCTGTACATGTGTTAATACATACAACAGATATTTAACATTTAAAATGCATACTTGGTGTCCAGTACTGGGCTAGGTTATAGAAATTGAAAAATAAGGAAGCCATCAGCTCTGCCCTTAAAACACCTAGTCTAGGAGTAAGACACCGGGACAGAGGTTAAGTAACACAGAGTGAAGTAACTATTGTGCCCAAGAGACTTTGGGAGCATGGAACAGGTACACCTAACTCGTAAACCCAGCCTAAGAACACATGGAAGATGGTTACAGGTAAGGGGACACCTGAGTCAAGTCTTAAAGAACAAGTTTAGGCACTGGCCAGACAAAGGGGAAGTGTGGATGCTTTTCAGTCTAGTGGAGCAGCCCCAGGAGAGGCACAGGGACCTGGGAGAAGATGCTTTGCTTTGGGAAAGTTGGGCACTGTGCCAGGAACTCAGCATGACTGGTGAGGCTGGAGAGGCAGGTTCAGGACTGTCGGCGTCATGCCAAGGCTTGGCTTTCCTGTAGGGTGATGGGCTCTTCAGAAGGCTGGAAATGTTAGTTCCTCCACTTGCCCCAAGAAGCTGGACCTGCATGATTCCAGCCAATAGCCTACACTGCGGACCAGAGCCAACAGTACCTATAAGGTGACTTGCCCTTGGTTTCTTTATTCATTGAGTCTCTTAAGGGAATATCTATGTAAGAAGAGGAATCAGGGTGAGGGCAATGTTTACTAATGAGAGAGAGATTTCTAACAGCAGTCATTTCAGGGATCAGCAGAGTGGGAGTGGGTTGCAGGGATTGGACTGGAAGGCCTTCCCCCACCCCCCCATCCTTTCCCACCTCCTTGCCATCTATGACATACTTAGATCACACAGTAGTTCTGACACAGCCTGCTGGGGTTAGGTCTGTGCCACCAAGTGCAGATGAGGCCTGGCCAGGGGGAATGGGGCAGCATGGCCTCTGCCTAAAGGACACAGTGCCCAGACATAGCATCAAGAAAGAGGATGCCTTGTGTACATGTGAACGTGCCTGACAGCCCCTGCGTACGGGGTGACTCTGTGAGGTCCCCTTGCTACTCAGAGGGAGTGACACTTTTCCACCCTGTGACTGGCAACCCCTCGATACTCAGTCACTTGTTCTTTACAAGATTTTTTTTTTTTTTTTTTTTGGTTGAACTGGGTCTTAGTTAAAGCATGTGGGATCTGATTCCCTGACCAGGGATCGAACCCAGGCCCCCTGCATTGAGAGTGTGGAGTCTTGGCCACAGGGTAGGCCCCTTAGTCTGACTCTTACATCATACCTGACTTACTAATAGCTTCTCACTGCTGCCCTTTCTAGAGATACCATTTATCCAGAGCAAAAGAAGGTAGAAAGATCATGTTTCCCCTTGCCCCACAGCCCCCAGACTTGTGCCATTTGAGGGAAGATTTGCAGAATGTCTACATTTCTGGGGCAGAAGGAGCCTGGGAAGGAACCAGGATGTGGTTTTGGTCTCACTTGGTCTAAAGCATGAGAATGAAGTGCAGGCCCTGCCCCCAATGCATGGTAATTCCTGAACTTTGAAGTGGTGTCTGGAAGGCAGGGAGACTGGAGAAGGGGAAGGTTCAGAGAGCCAGGACTTCTGTCTGCTGAGAGTGGGGTGGTGGATAGGGGATGATGGATGAAAACAGAGCCCGAGTTGAATATCCATAAAAGTTGGGGGTGCTCCCCAAACTTCTATGAGCCTACAAATCACCTGGGATTATATTAAAGGGCAGATTACAATTCAGCCAAGGGTCAGGGGTGGAGCCTGAGAGTCTGTATTTACTGCAAGCTCCCAGGTCTTGCCAAAACTGTGCTTCATGGCCCACTTTGAATGGCAGGGGTGTAGAATACGTAATATTAATCTTTCTCAAAGAACTGCAGGAAGCTTAGGGCCTGCTTGGGCTTCCCAGGTGGTTCTAGTGGTAAAGAACGCATCTGCTAATGCAGGAAACATTAGAGGCCTGAGTTTAATCCCTGGGTCAGGAAGATCCCCTGGAGAAGGGCATGGCAGCCCACTCCAATATTCTTGCCTGGAGAATCCCTTGAACAGAGGAACCTGGTGGGCTACAGTACACGGGGTCGCAGAGTCAGACACGACTGAAGTGACTTAGCGTGCACTCACATATGTAGGGGCTGCTAAGCAGGCAAGTACTCCCACAATAAAGAGCCTCCAAAAGATGCCACGTTCCAAGGGACAGAGACTGCCGGAAAGAACATGTGAGAAGAGCTGGAATGTGGACATTTTTGGGTCCCTGGTCCAAGGCTGGGTATAATAAACAGCACTGTGGAGATATCACTGCTTTTGAGCAATCCAGGAATATTTTGTGCTCTGCCCTAAATAATACTGTAATCAACAAAAGCCAGCCCAAATGCCAGCAAGATGCCTGCAACTACCCTTGTTATCACCACTGCCATTGCCCCCTCCCCGGGTCAACCTCTCTCTGGAAGACACGCTTCTTGGGAGCTTCCTATTAAACTGTCTCAGACAGCTTCTGTGAGCCCTTTGGTCACAGGGCTGAGTGGAGACACAGGGACAGAGGGAGAGGGGTGAGTCCCCGCAGGCCAGCTTGTTATGTGTAGTCTCGCTTTTGTAAAAACTTACATTTTGGTGGAATGGCCCAGAAGGCAATGGACAATTTTCCCAACTGCCTGCAGGGCAAATTTTCTTTAATACTAATTGCAGTGTATTTCCTCCTAGCTGTAACTCATTTTACAGCTTCCACATCTGCAGTTCATTTCATCTTTATGTCAGATCTGTAAGCTAGGCAAGCCAGTGTCATTATCTGCTTTTTCTCAGGTGGGAAAACTACGGTTCAGAAAGCTGGCAAGTGACACGGTTACAATGCCATGATCCTTGTCTCCCAGCTCAATCCAATGCTCTATTCAAATGACGATTTCTCATACATTTTGTATTTTCCCAGGGAATTAAAATGACCGGTGGAGTCGCTAATTGATGGCCTGGTTTCCTGGGGGAGTTTTCAACTCTGGTTTTTAAAATTTATCTAATTTGAGATCACCTAAGACACGGCAAGGGGCTTCCCAGGTGGCGAAGTGGTCAATGCACTGGTACATGCAGGAGATGCATGAAGACATGGCAAGGGGCAAGAGGAATTCGGTAAGCAATTGCTTAGTTCTAGCACTTCTATTTATTAACGCTAATTTTGGTGAATAACTTTCTAAAATATGTATTTAGGAGTCTCTGCTTTCTTTTCATAGGGCCCCTTCATCTTCATAGAGCCCGTGTCAGAAAATAATTCTTAGGCTGAATGAGGATCTGGAGAAGTACAGTTGAAATGATGAGTTCTGACCACTAGAGGGACCCCGGGCACCAGCTACAATTTTTTTTTTTTTTTTTTTCCCTGCAGCAATTGATGCCTGGAAAGGTACACACCTCCTGGAAAAATTCAGGTCAGGTGCACATCTGGCTAAGAAGTCCTTCATTGTTCTACAAGCCAGGTCTGGAAGAGACCAAAGCACCCCAGCTCTGAGCCAGAGGATTTTAATTCGAGGATGCAAGCAAAGAGATTAAAATCATCCCAAGTGAGACCTAGTCACCGGAATCAAAGCATTTCAGTCTAGCTCTTTCATTTAACCTATCACCATAGGGTTTTCAGAGTCTCCTGGTCTCAACTATTTGAATTCAGAATATCTTGTATTGAGTCAAGGGCTGTTGAAATCCTCTCCCCAGGTGGTTCTGTTGCACTGCCAATTTGGGGGAAAAGCTGCTGGACTCATCCTGGATCTATCCCAAAGCATGGACTATCCCTGGAAAATATTCTGACGATTCGTTACTGTCCAGCCTCAGCTTGAGTCCTTTCTGTAACAGTGAAATGCTGACACAGTCTCAGGTCTATCCTCTTTTGCTTTTCTATGGCGCCAGTTCTTTTCTCTGGCAGCAGCATTTGTAATTTATCTATGTGCCTGGTGTCTCTGCCTCTCTTATTTGTCTCTAAACTTGACAAAAGCAAGGCCCTCATCTGGTGCACTCATCAGTGTGAAACGAAAACACAGACCAGTACAGAGCACGCTGTTTGTGTGCACACGTGTCATTGCTTTACATTGTCAAGAATGCCACACCCCATCCCTGAAATCAGCAATCCTGTCGTGGAAAGCCTTTCCTAACCTTCAGCCAAAATCAATCTCTGTTATTTCTCCCCATCCTGTGTTTCTAGTTCTAAAGCTACAGCTACATATATGTCTAATGTTTCTCTCAAGGACACCTCTTCAGGTACACAATGACAGCTATGTATTTTTCTACACTTTTCCAATGTCACTGCCCCACCCACACCAACCCCTGCTCTTTTAGCCCCTCTGGATGGAGGCAGCATAGTCTCTGGAGTTGCATCATCTTGGCCACCCTGGGAAGAGTTCTGATTTATTAGTGATTCAACATGTGGTTCCCAGAGCCCTTGATTTCCAGAATGGCTTGTCCTGGGCAGCTGAGGGTGGTTTATGCCCTCCCTCATCCTGGACACTGTGTCTCTTAATGCAGTTGAAGTCTACATTAGCTTTTTGGCTGCTATGCACACTATTGACTCATCTTTAGCCTGTGGCCAAGTGAAACCTCTAAAAATCTTTTCTTTTTTTCAAAAGAACTTCTGTTGAGCCAGGCCTCTTCCATCCTGCTTTTATACAATTGATTTTTTAAAAACACACGTTTTGCATTAATCTGCTAAATTTTATTTAATTTCTGCAGAATGTTTTTCTATCTCGGTGACCTCCCCTCCAACTTACTCCTTTCACACTTCCAGAGCTGTCCATAGACCTCCTGTCAATCAATCAAGAATGCAGATTGAGCAGCCCAGTTCTGGGGCCTGAAGGAGTGGATATAGAGGAGAAATATAGTCATATTTTTGGAAGCTTCCATGCTGAGAGTCAAGAGAGTCCACTTCATCCTCACCTCTTTCTCGGGTCACAGGGAGAAAACCAGTCACAGACTGGTTTGTAAATAGCTTTCTTTTCCAGTGCTCCACACCCATCCCCTTCTCTTCTGGATGACTGGCCTTCATTGCACTGGCTTCCAGAATCCACCACACCCACTTTGGAAGAGTATGGAAGGAAAAATGTCCTTTATTTTTGTATCTTCTCTGTATCTGTACATAAAGAACATTCTGGATGTGACAGTGAGACAGAACCACCCATTGACCAGGGGCTTTGGTTTGCTGAGAGTCTGCAGCTGGTAAACAGCAGAATGGATGGAGCAGTGTCTATGTGACTGAGGGCCTTGTGGAACTCCTGTGTGCCCTGGGATCCAGATGTGTTCAGAGTTATTCTGAAGAGGGCTGGGAAGGCCAGAGAACCAAGAAAGAAAAGGGACAGAGGGAACCAGAAGGGTCTGGAGAGATGCTGGTGTCCAGATAGTGTCTGATTCACTCATGTGTCTTTGAGAGCTCTCACAGTGTCTATAACTTAGAAAGCACTCAATACATCCTTAAATGGAATGAATTATATACCCCTAAGTGTATAATAATTATATACTGCTATATATTACCAGGGCTTCCCGGTGGCTCAGATGGTAAAGAATCTGCCTGCAGTGCAGCAGACCCAGGTTCTTTTCTCTGGGTCAGCAAGATCCCCTGGAGGAGGACTTGGAAACCCACGCCAGCATTCTTGCCTGAAGAATCCCATGGACAGCCGAGCCTGGTGGGCTCCAGTCCAGGTGGTCGCACAGAGTCTGACATGACTCAGCAGCTAACAGTTTCACTTCCTTTCATACATAACTATACAACCTTAGGTGCCTTAATGGAGAAAGAAATGGCAATGCACTCCAGTATTCTTGCCTGGAAAATTCCATGGGCAGAGGACCCTAGGAGTCTATAGTCCATGGAATAGCAAAAAGCTGGCCACGACTGAGCAACTGAGTACCAGTACCTTAAAGGGTTAACCTGAAGGAGTACCCAGAACTGCAGGGAAGTGAGTTCAGGCATGCTGGCAACAGGGGCCAGAACTGGAAAGAAGGAAGCAGAGTTCAGAGGGTGCGAAGGCCTAGGGCACAGGGACACCTAAACTGGAACTAAAGAAGAGAAGGGGATAGAATTGAAAAGAAAAAAATCAACAGGGAGAAAGAAATGGCTTTTAGGTCCAAGGAGGGTGTGAGTGCTCCCACTGAGGGTGATGACATGCAAGGAGGTGACTGGACTCCAAATTCAGTTCCGAGCCAAAGGAAGACTGTCTCTGAGAACTCTAGGGAGTCTCCCGGGACTCACTTCTCTGCAGGAGAAGATGAAGAATGATAGCCCTCCCCAGCTCTCCCCTGCTGTCTGAGGCCCACAGCTTTGCGGTGTCCGCAGCAGCTTCGTCCCAAAGGGAAGCATGCATCATTCCTCCAACGTGGCTGGGGAGCTGTGGTGAAGACCCACTCAGCTCCAGCCACCCGAAAGTTGACCCAGAAAACAGGTTTCCAGAAGTCATGTGCCGACAGCCCTCTGAACTCTTCAGCCCCCAAAGGGCTTGCACGCTGTGGAAAGTATGGCCTGCAGGACCGAGGGAGAGGAGTTCCATTTTAGGGCAGTTCTTCTGTGCTAATTCTTTTCTTACTTATTCCTCTTCCCCATGGGACTGTAAACCCTGCGGAGTGGGGCGCCACACTTTATTTTTATACAATTAATTATTTCTCATATCTGAAGTGAAGTGAAAGTCACTCAGTTGTGTCCGACTCTTTGCAACCCCATAGACGATATGGTTCATGGAATTCTCCAGGCCAAAATCTTGGAGTGGGTAGCCTTTTCCTTCTCCAGGGGATCTTCCCAACCCAGGGATCCAAGCCAGGTCTCCTGCACTGCAGGCAGATTCTTTATCAGCTGAGCTACAAGGGAAGCCATTTCTCATAATATGTTTAGAAGCTCTACGTTCCAGTCACAAGACAGGAAAAGTTCTTGCACTCTTGGTGTTTGTTTTTCTAGCGGGGGGAAGGGATCACCAACACGCTGGTAAGCACACCAGTAAAGAGACAGGACCATTTCAGTGCGTGGCACATGATGCCATGCTGGAAACGTCCTAGATGAACTGGTGGGGGGTCATTGGGTGCAGGAGGTGGCTGGGGGCCACAGCCCACTGGATGTCAGGGAAGGTCATTCTTGGAGGAGGTGAGATTTGCATCGAGATCTCAAGGATGAGAAAGTCCCAGTCACAGAAAGAGCACAGGAAAGAGAGTCATGGGCAGAAGAGATGTCAAGTGTGAAGGCACTTAGTGGAAATGGGACTTGCCTGTTCAGAGAACAGACAGTGCCCTAGGCCATGGGCCTCCAGCTTAGCGAGCATGGAGGAGCTGATGGAAGTCCCTGTAGGTAGAGGGAAGGCACGTGAGTTTAGCTCTGAGTACAGCGGGGGAGAACTAAACACCAAATTTGGGGTGGAAGATTCTATTTTCCTGGAGAGAGATTTCACAATTTTCATCATATATTCCAAGACACCTGCAAGGGCCCTCCCCCATACATTAATAATGCATAACATAGAGGGGAAAAGTCCAAGCCCTTCAAACACATATAGTTTGGACTCACATGCAGTGTATTCTTCTAGGAGGCAGAGAACTACTCGGGAAAAAAAATACAAACAATAACCCTTGAAGAGGGCAAGGGTGAAATTTGGGACATTATCTGTGAAATCTTAGGGAATAAGCAACTTTGATCCCTGGGTCAGGAAGATTCCCCTGGAAGAGGGCATAGCAACCCACTCCAGTATTCTTTTTTTTTTTTTTCATTTATTTTTATTAGTTGGAGGCTAATTACTTTACAATATTGTAGTGGTTTTTGCCATACACTGACATGAATCAGCATGTGTTCCCCATTCTTGCCTGGAGAATCCCACGGTTTTTGCCATACATTGACATGAATCAGCCATGGATTTACATGTGTTCCCCATTCTTGCCTGGAGAATCCCATGGACATTGGAGCCTAGTGAGCTATAATCCATGGGATCGCAAAGAGTCGGACACAACTGACTAACACTTCCAAATGGGGTAGGAACATACCTCCAAATGTGGGAAGAGATGGCAGATTGGGGAATGCTGGAGATTTCCTGGAAGACAACAAGTTTGCAAACAACTGGACAATGAATCAGAGATATTTGAGAATAACCAGGACTTCTTCCTCTCATTTGCATAACTGTGTCTACAAGGTTTCTAAAAGTCTAAGGGTGACATAAAAATGCCTAAAACCACCCTAGAACTATGCCTCAAATTTCCCTAAATCAATTTTTTCAAGAGCCTCTTTCCCCTGGTGATTTCCTCTTCCCTTCACCAAATAGCTGTACGGAGGATGAAAGCTGACACGCATTTTGGCCGAATGGATTTCTAACCTTCCCCTGCCACCCCGTGAGTGCCCCAAGTTCCTCCTGCCCCAATCACCTAGAAGACATGCAGAGATGATTTGGAAGGACTCGGACTTGTTAATTAACCTAAACAGTCACATTCGTCTGCAAGGTGCATTCTTGTTAATTAAAACTGCGATTCTCCTTGTGCCCAGACGGCGGGCTGCTGTTGTCAGAATAATTAGGTAGCATACGATGGTTTTCATGCAAATCCCTGACAATTAGAGCTGGCAATGAATTGGGTTTGAAATCCCAGTGAAGTTTTCAATCAGAATTCCTCTGAGGACTCTTTCTTGAGGAAGGTAATGATGGGGCTAAGGTTTCAGGGAAATAGGATGTAAGGACCAGGTATTTGCTTCTGAAATCCTCTGGGAGGGGCTCCAGTTTGAAATCAATGAACTATGGGCATCAATGCGATCTTCCATCTTCCCTTAAGAAATAAGTCTGTCTCCATAAAGAAGCAAAGCAGAGCAACCCTCCCTAGGGTATGTGTGTGTTCCCAAGAGCTTGCTTTCTGGCTGTCTTCTTCCTGAGAGGATTTTTTCTTTAGCCAGAGGCCCAATAATTCATACAGAGGTAAAGTCCCTGCCATCCCTGAGATTAAATTCTTATGGGTTCAAAGGAAATAGGATGTGTATTCCTGAAGGGTTGCAGAAAAGATGCCTGAGTCAGAGCAGTTTGGAGGTGGCTGGTGGTATGCAGTGGGTTAAATGGACTGGGATAACAGGGCCCCCAGGAAAGCCTTATAGAAATGATAAGGCCAGGGTTAGACTTACAGAAGAGCTACCCGAATGCAATGGAGATAACACAGGGAAAGGCCAGCACCCAGGGGAACTGGGGCAAAGCAGAGGGGATGGAATGGGAAGGAGAAAGTTGTGGGGACACATCTCCAACCAGTCCTTACCTCTTATCAGCCTCAGGCTTCTGCCTTGGCCTTTCCTTTGTGAGAGATGTAACAGGGGCAGAGTATCTGAGGGTCTCTCTACCCAGGCTGAGCAAGGAGGGATTTCTATCTGGAGGCATGGCTGAGGGGGTGGGTAGATAAGACAACCCCAGTGGTCTTAAATTAAGCCTCCTTTGCATCAGGTTGACACTGGAAGATTTGGCAAGCTGAAAATGCCCTCTCCTCCCCCTTAACTAGGTCAGCGTCCGAATCCAGTAGCTTGTAAGGCAGTTGGCCAGTACCTGAAGGATTGAGAGACTGGTCAGGTGCTGGAGGGTGCAATTTATGAGAATAGGCTGGGAAGGGAATTACAACAAAGAAAACACTGGGATACATTCATAAACTATGACTGGAGATCTTAGCATAATTTAGGTTTGTAATTTATCTCTCTTCTCTCTATTTTCTCTGCCTTTCTTTCTGTTTCAGTATGTCTCCCGCGTCTCAATTGGTCCCTAAATCCCGCCTTTCAATCTAAGATGCACCAATCAGCAGCTAATCTGGTGGTTGCTAAGAGACAGGAGGTGGGGGGTTGAGAGGATTTGTCACTGCACCCACCCAGGAAAATTCCTCCTGCCTTTCAAGTCGCCTGCCAAGGATGCTGTAACTCATCTCTGCCCCTCTCCTGCATTCTCCTACTTATTTCCAAGGTCCAAAGAGTCAAGCAGAAATGATTTGGGGGAGAAACCACATGTAGCACATCTTTGAAAAATGACAGGCCAAACCTAGATTCAGGGCTTCCCTGGTGGCTCACAAGGTAAAGAATCTGCCTGTAATGCAAGAGACCTGGGTTCAATCCCAGGGTTGGGAAGATGCCCTGGAGAAGGGAATGGCTACCCACTCCAGTATTCTTGCCTGGAGAATTCCATGGACAGAGGAGCCTGGCAGACTACAGTCCATGGGATCTCAAAGAGTTGGACATGACTGAGTGACTAATACAACAACATCCCTGGATTTGGATAGATTTAAGGTACCTTCTCAAGTCTCCCCAGCGTTTAACTGGGTTGGAAGGAGAGACACGTCTTTGTGTGGCATCTCGGGTATGGGGTGAATTTGTTGATGCCATTAGAATTGGTTTTCCTTGGGCTTCCCTGATGGCTCAGTGGTAAAGAATCTGCCTGCCAATGCAGAGAAAGGGGTTCGATCCCTGGTCCAGGAAGATCCCACATGCTGTGGACCAACTAAACCAACAGTTGTGCCACAACTGTTTAGTCTGTGCTCTGGGGCCTGGGAACCACAACTACTGAACCCCAAGCACCCTAGAGCCTGTGCTCTACAAGAGAAGCCGCCTCAATGGCAAACCTGTGCACTGCAACTAGAGAGTAGCCCCCACTCACCACAAATAGAGAAAAGCCCATGCAGCAACCAAGACCTAGCCCAGCCAGGAAGAAATAAATAAATATAATTATAAAGAAGAGGCTGTCCTACTTATGAAGGGGGGCTTATTTATGGTCCTTCCTATCATCACCTAAACTTGACTGTGAAAAAGTCTCCAGAAGCATCTAATCAGGGAGGATATTTGGGGAAGAGGTTCCCAGGGCAAAGAAGTACAGTGGGGAAAGCAGAAGGGTATATTTGTGTGGGGGAAATGGCTTATTTTGAAAGCTAAAAGGTATTAGAAGGGAAATTTGGGGAATTCCAAGCAGATGGCCCAGCCAGATCAGGCCTTTTCTCATCAAGTATCTTACGCTTCACAGCTTCTTGATTTTTATTTCCCTACATGCTTCCTTCATAGAAAAGGCTAGGTCCAGAAACTGGGGTGAAGAAAACTCATTTGAGATAGGAGTGAGTTATAAGTCCTGATTCCATACCCTGAGAACAAGGATGGAGAACAGAACGAGGTGGAGGGAGAGGCCCGAGAGAAAGAGAGAGCAGAACACTCTCACAGGAGTATGCAAGTCAAACTATGATAGAGAAGCAAGTATACACACGGGCATCTGTGATTACTCAGTCGTGTCCGACCCTTTGCAATCCCATAGACTGTGGTCTGCTAGGCTCCTCTGTCTGTGGGATTCTCCGGGCAAGAATACTGGAGTGGGTAGCCATTCCCTTCTCCAGGGAGCCTTCTCGACCCAGGAATCGAACCCAGGCAGATTCTGTACCATCTGAGACACCAGGGAAGCCCGTCTGTTATTACAAGCATGCATCTAACATGGACACAGGATCTAACAGATTTAGACAGACAGATGCACACACATGGGGATTAGGACTATGCTGAGGAATAAACCTCAGAGAGAGGACTCCTGGGAAGTGGCTTTAGAATTATCATGCTAGGTTCCCTGAGCTAAGTAAGGTCCTCCAGGACGCTTCTCTCCTCCATTCCTGCCCCCCACCTGATCTCTAAGCAAAGCCAACAGGAAGACAGAAGGCACCTGGAAGGCAGAAAGGAATGCTGGACAGGCCAGGCAGAGAGGAGTCACGCTCTCCGTTCATCTTCACTCGTCTCCGTTTTTCTCACTGCAGCAGCATCACTTCTTTCTTTACTAACTAAGCCATCTCTTCTGGCTCTTTTTTTTTTTTTTTTAGGTTTAGCTGCTCTCCTCATATTCTGGTCCCCCTGCTCTTGCCCTTTGAGATGGCAGTAACCCCGCACCTCAAGAGAACATCTGTGTGCCCCGAGGATGCTTGCACATCATTCACTTTCTCCCCAGGCCAGCCAGAGAAGCAGACGCTGACAGCAAAGTCTGGTGTGAAATGCCTCTCTCTCTCCATTCTCCTCCCTCTCCTTTACATCCCCAGACAAAATAAGAAACCACCAGCTTCATTAAAAAAAAAAAAAAAAAAAAAAAAACCACAGCGTAGACTTTAATTCAGCTTGACAGGTGGGCAGAGAGCTAGGATTTGCCTCCAAGGGTGTCCAGATGAGAAGTCTGTGTTGTAGACAGAGGCAGGGAGGGTGGGGAGGTGTGAGTGGCCTGGTAGCAGACCCAGGCGAGGAGCAGGGGTGTAGCCACGCAGTGCAATATTGCCAGGGCTTCTGCCACATCCAGCAGCATGTCCAGGGCCTGCTGGGCCGGACATGTTGACACCACTATGGCCCTGGACCTCACTAGAGAGTCCAATCCCAGAGACATGCCCTGAGGCCACCAAAAAATGAACCAGACCCACAGGATATCAACCCAGGAACAAGTCACCCTGCCCAGCGCCCTCTTCAGCCCCTTGGCTCCCAACAAACCCAGGGGCAACAAGACAAAGACGGCAAAACAGGCTGCAGCGTGTATGTACCGCAACATTTCCCACTCCCCGCTGAAGGTCACGGTGCAGAGTCCTTGGGAAGTGTCACTGCCCAGCGTGACTGGCAGGGACAGGAGGGTCGCCACTCCCCAAAGTCCCACGGTGATCCCCAGCCTGAGGCCTGGGACCTGGCCCGCACCCAGCTGGGGGCCTAGGTAGGCATGGTACCCTATCAGCAGAGCTTGAGCAAAGGCTGAGCCATAGGCGACCAGGTGAGCCAGGTGGCAGAGGGCAGTGATGGGCGCCCCACTGAGCCCCCGTGCCAGGATGGGCACCACGATGCTGAAGAGGGCGCTGCCCACGGCCAGCTGCACCAGGGTAGACCGGTCCTGGTAGAGCTGCCAGCGGAACAGAGGTCTGAGAAGCGCGTAGAGGACGGTTCCACCAGCCAGGATGCCCAGGACGCTGACAAGGATGAAGAAGGGCAGTGAGGAGTAGTCGAGCAGCGGGCAGGAGTGGCAGGGCGCAGCTGCTTCCATGTCGGCCTCATTATAGTCTGGATAGTCGGTCCCCTGAAATTCACTCCAAAGTTCCTCGTCGAGGGCCAACTTGGTGGAGTTGTCATCAGCCACCTGGAGGACATCCCCAAAGGGACAATCAGAGCATCCAGCTATCCCTCTGAAGGGGATCCTGGGAGCTGAGGGCAGGAGGTATGGAGAGAGGGGCAGTGGGAAAGTGGGGGCCGCAAGAGCTGGGTGCAGGGGAGAGGGTGGGAGAGGACAAGACTGAGCCGAGTCATAGGAAAGCAAGGGAAGGGGGTGGACAGGCCTGGGAGAGAGGAGCAGGTCTGGCTGAAACTGACAGAGACGAGCGAGGAGGCAATGAACGGGGGACCCTGGACACGGCGAGAAGGAGACAAGGAAAACGAGGGAAGGGACAAGAGAGAAGGAGCGAGGTCTACAGACCCGAGGGGCAGACAGAAGGGGCGGCAGGAGGCAGAGAGGGAGGGGCTGGGGGTCAGCCCCACACTCACCGGGTAAAGACAGTTCCCCATGACGCTGCTGGGTGCAGGGCGGGCAGAGAGATGGGCTGGGGTAGTTCTGCCAGTGGCTGTGGTTCCAAGATAAGCGCCAGGGACTAATGAAGGCCATCAGCTCTGGGCAGGGCCGTGGGGCGGGCAGTGCATTCAGGAAGTGTTTACCCCACGCCTACCGCCTGTCTGAGCCCCAGGACCACTTAGGGCACTGACCCCAGGGGCTTCCTGTTTTGAGACTGGAGTCCGCTGGTGAGGACCCACACTCGGGAAAGGAAGAAGGTGGGGACCAGAAAGTCAGCGTTTTTCCAAAGGTGGAAAGGGAGGCCGAGAAGCCAGGGGGCTTTCCAGCACAAAGGGATTCTTCAAGTACGAGGAAGGAAGAGGGGGGCCAGAGGTGAAGTGTGAGACGCTGATAAGAGACGTGCTGGGAAATTGGAGGAAAAGGGCAGCTGATGGCACTCACTGCTTCTCCATCCCCTTGAACTGGATCCAAGGAAAGATAGTTCAAAAGCGGTGTGTTTGTGGGAGGGGGTGTTAGTGGTGCTTGTGGCTGGATCCATGTGATTCTGCCAACCTGAGCGGTATGTGTTCGGGGGGGCCCTTTGTGTATCATTCATGGTGTCGGAGCATGCTTACTCATCTTTACACGTGGCTGTGTGTCATATCTGAGTGCTAGGTTTGGGGCTGAGTGCTAGGTGTCTGGGAGTGTGTGCTGCTCTCTGGGTCTGGGTGTTTTGGTGTGAGAGGAGGGAAGGCTGGGGGGCAGCTGTCGAGGTTGTATAATGAAGCTGCTTCAGGGAGCAATTGGGCATTTGCCCAGCCACCTATGGGCACAGTAAATGCATCTTCCATACCAAGCAGAACACATCATGTGACAAGTTAAAGCAGGCTCTTGGGGGCAGTGGGATGGCATACTTTAAAACGGGACTGTTGCCTATGGGGCAATCTCTATTCACATTCCTGTTGGGGATTATAAAAGCCCTGGAAGTGCTACGTTGTCCTGGCATCTTAGCAACACGTAAAGTTTCTTGTGGTGGGGAGAGCTATTTCTCACCAGCATCCTATAGGAGGATGCCCCTAAATGGACATTTCTGCTCTCTGGTATGCTGTCCCCTCTCCATCCCAATTCTCACATGGCTTCTGCTCTTTTGTCCCCCCCACCCGCCCCTACCTTGCATTTTATTTCCTCACTGGGGGACACTTAGCCTGGACTTGGGGAAGGGTGAGTCATAGAACATCTGAGTTGGAACCATAGAGAGGGTTAATTAGGTGATACTATTTCATTTGTCCAAGAAGGCGCTGGGTGTCAGAGCACTAATTCTGCCAAGTCCTCCTTCCCACTCACTCAGGGGCGGCTGGAGCCGGAAGCAGAGGCGCAGAAGAATGGTCACCTTGCTGAGATGGTCTCCTTTCTCCTGGGACACTAGCTGCAGTTTCAGGTCCAACATGAAGGGGACTGAAAAGGGAGTTTGGGGGGTCTGTTGAAGCGATCCTGGCAGAGGGCAGTGGGGAGCAGTCAGGCACCCCACCCAACACTGGAATCTAAGGACCTGGCCAAAGGGCACGAAGGAACGCTCTTCTCTCCCGCAGAGAGTCCTGTCGTTTCCAGACACGATGCCCCGGAGAGCGCGGCCTGGCAAGGCACACACCATCCCTGGAGGCAGCAGGTTTAGAACAGCCCTTACACACACGCATCCCAAGAGGAGCAAGAGTGGCAAGAAGGAGGCAGCCGAAGGACACGGATAATCCAGATATATTGAGGGTGGCCCCTCTGAGATTAGCACAGGAGAGTTAGAAAGATTATAAAGATACACGTGCCCTCCCTGCTCCCCGCCCCGCCCTCCACCCCCAGACAGACACACGCAGCACGACGGCCCGTCCCCCCCGCCCCCCGGTACAAATATGGCTTCTGTGTAATATGGACAGAGTGGTTCAGCTCAAAGAGGAAAAGTCATCTTCCCAAAAGCGGGCGCTGGGAGGCAGGGAGACCACAGGCCTGGGGCCCTAGGCTGCCTCGCTGCTCTAAGAGGAGGGGGCCCAGGGCCCTAACCAGCGGCTGGAAGATTCACGACAGTATTACCTGAACTGAAGGGGGTGGGCAGACCTGCTGGCTGCAGCTGCCCCCACTTGGCACACCCCTGGGTGGTCAGGACAGCAAGACGTGCTGGAGGAGGGTGAGAGCGGCGCCAAGGGGCACCTGGGTCTGGGGCGGGGCGGCCGGCGGGCGCGTGGCCTCGTTTCCATGGCAACCGGCTTGGCCACAAGGAAGACAGAAAATCAAAAGCAGGGATGGAATGGAGATGGGAAGGAGACAGGCGCTTTTGCCCCTAGCCCTCAACGCACCGGGTACAGACTATGGGGACAAGAAGTGAAGTGGTCATTCCAGGGTCAGTGCCAGCGGGAGGCCTGAGGGATGCATAGCAAAGGCTTTAGCACTGACTCCGTGGCTCCGAGACGGGGAGACGGAGGCAGAGGTTGAATGCCCTGTGTTTCAGGAAGAGATGAGATGGACGACTGAGCAAAAACACACCCCGGGACTGTTTTCTCCGTAACAGATGGGCGCTGGGGACGGCATGGAAATTCCAGGATGGAGCGACATCCCAGGTGAGGTGCCCAGCCTGCCTAGGGCCTGTCAGCTCCCACAGCCCTCCTCCACATGCCCCGCAGCCCCCCACCTGCCCAGGAGCCCCTCTGCCTCTCGCTCACATACACAAGTGCGCAGACACACAGACACACACCGACACACACATGACTATTCCCTTCGTTTGGGCAGGAAACAGCTCAGCGCAGTGAAGCTCCTTTTAGTATTTTTGTTGTTCTGTCTGCCTGGCTGCTGAGGGAGGGAGGGAGGGAGGGCTTGGAGAACAGGAGGGGGCAGAGGGCAGCACAAGACAGGGAGGCGAAGTTGCTGAGCAGTGCCTAAGACAAGTGGTTGCCGTGCAACAGTCCAGGGCTCCAGTGAGAGAGTCAGGGGCCCCTGGGCGGGGAAGCAGATGCAGTTTAGGGCCCAGAGCCGCACCTCCCCCACAGCTGCTAGAGCAAGGAGGGGCAGCCTTGCTCTGCTGTCCCCCAAGGGTGGTTCCTGGAAAAAGGGCCTGGCTTCATTCACCATAGGGGCCGGGTGGTGGGGGCGGGGAGAGCAGAGAGAGCCATCTCTGCCATCCTTTCTCTCCAAATCTGCCCTTCCTGCAGGGACCCGTGCCCTCCCACGTGGGGAAGCCCTGGGCCCCGCGTGGCTGTGTGCCAGCTGCAGGTCACATCTCCTGGGGCGCCCCCATTCACCCCTGTCCTGTTAGGGAGGAGGGGGAGGGGTATCAGGTGGTACCTTCTCTGTGCAGAGCTCAAGGTGTGCAACTTACAGAGGAAAAGCCACCTCCCGCCTCCTGCTCACTACCTCCCCGACCCCAGAGAAATCCAGGAAGAG
The DNA here is from genome assembly GCF_033118175.1 of Dama dama. Classification (NCBI taxonomy): domain Eukaryota; kingdom Metazoa; phylum Chordata; class Mammalia; order Artiodactyla; family Cervidae; genus Dama; species Dama dama. The sequence continues at coordinate 12,147,609 of NC_083700.1, forward strand.
GCTCTCATGACCGAGGGCTGGTGAGGGTCCCCCACCAAACTGACCCAGCTCCTTCCTGCCCTAACCCTCTCCTCATCCTCCTCCTAACACTCCAGGTTTTCTGTTTGTGTGGGTCTTGTTTGTTTGTTTGTTTGTTTTGCTTTCCTCACCCCAGGGCCCCTGCCCCTCCAGCCTGGAAACGGATTTGATTTGGGATTGTTACAAAAATAATAATAACCCAAACGCAGAGAAGCCACGGAAAGGGCTGAGGGCAACCCTCCCTCCCCACCCGCCCTCCCCATTCCAAACCGAGTACAAAACCGCACCCAAAGCAGACATTCTGTACAGGGGGGTGGGGGGGGGGCTGGGGAGCAAGCGGGAGGGGCAGCCCTGGGGTCGCTCTGTACAAGTCCAGGTTGGTGATGGCCCCAGACGTCCCCATGGGGTCCCGGGGGGGCGCCCCTAGATGAAATATTCCTTCTTGTCGTCCCCGCCCGACTGCCCGCCTTCTGCATTGATGATGGCCGTGTCCGCATCGGGGGCATCGTCGGAGCCTTTCGCCTCGTGCGTCAGGTAGGTTCCTGGGAAGAGAGAAGAGGGTCCTCCTTTCAGGAGCAGTTTCCGAATCTCGGAGGCCCCCCCACCACCGGCCACTTTCCCACCCACTCACGCGCACCTTGCTTCTGTAACTTTTCTCCTACCTGGAGCTTTCCTCTTCCCCATCTGCCCTGATTAGCATCTTGCTGCTGATATCTCTCACCTGAACACACTACTAAGAACTGATGGAGCCTGCTTTTAGTCTCATCTATAACACAGGCCAAAAAAAAGGTGTGTGTGTGTGTGTATACACACATGTGTGCTCATACACTGGTAACAGGGAAGCTGCGATGTCAGCTCCATGACTGCACTGCTGAGATCTGGCTAGCGTCTGACCTGTCCACAGAGTCAGGCTGCTGGCCCTCGACTTCCCTGGGTGTTCAGTGGTTAAGATTCTGTGTTCCCAACGCAGGGGCCCTGGGTTCAATCCCTGGTCAGGGAACTAGATCCTACATACCACAGCTAAAAAGATTTCATGTGCTGCAATGCAACTAAGACCCAGGCGGCTGGCTTACAAGGAATAACAGAGGGCTGTCTGAGAGGAAGGCATATGAAGAGAGGGGAGGGAGAGATGGCAGAGATACAAGCTGCTGCTGCTGCTGCTGCTGCTAAGTCGCTTCAGTCGTGGCCGACTCTGTGTGACCCCATAGACAGCAGCCCACCAGGCTCCCCCGTCCCTGGGATTCTCCAGGCAAGAACACTGGAGTGGGTTGCCATTTCCTTCTCCAATGCATGAAAGTGAAAAGTGAAAGTGAAGTCGCTCAGTCGTGTCCAACTCTTTGCGACCCCATAGACTGTAGCCTGCCAGGCTCTTCCGTCCATGGGATTGTCCAGGCAAGAGTACTGGAGTGGGGTGCCATTGCCTTCTCCGAGAGATACAAGAGAGGAGAGAAAAGGGAAGGGATGGTATGGGGTTAAGGGGTGAGGAGCTCAAAGGACAAAAACCATGAGGCTAAACTGAAAGGAGCAAAGCGCAGGAAGAAATAGGAGGGGGATGCAGAGTTGCGGCCGTCCTGTCTCACCCGACGGCCCTGGAAGCAGGGCCGCATGGTTGCAGCAGCTGACTGGGTGGGAAGGTCTGACTTCACCTGGATGATCACCAGGTGATCAGGCCTGACTATGGGGCTGGCGGTGCTCAGTTATCACAGGTGGGCTGTGTTCTTTCCTCCACTAGCGCTCCAAGGGTTTCGGACACTCCCGCCCACTGAGACTCCGAAGGCCCTTCCCTCTGGCCGCGCCTACCCTGCCGGCCCCTCATGATCTCCCTGTCCTCTCTCAAGTCCCTCGTGATGCTCCCTCGCGTCTCTGACCTTTGTGCCGGATCAAGTAGTGACCGAGGAAGATGAGCAGGATGAGCAGCAAGAAGACGATGAAAGCCACGATCCCCCCGATGATGGCGTGGTAGGTGCTGGAGGACGAAGGCACTGGGCTGGGGTCTGGGGGGAGAGGGGAGCACACAGTCAGATCTGGGAAGGACCTGCGCCTTACAGCGTGTCTGCCCCGGGCCATGGACCATCCGACACCTCTGAGAGAACAGAGCGGCTTCATCCAACAAAAGGGATCTGTCTCACTTTACACCTGGCTTCTTACACAGTATCTGAAACATAGGACTTGTTTTAAAAAACATATTCAAGAATAAACAGATATATCTGCTCACACTTAACCTTCTGAGTTCGTGAACCTGAAGCCTGACCCTGGTCAAAGATCAACACTTCGATCTCTACATCTTTTCTTATCTTCTCTCTCTCTCTCTCTCTCTGTGTCTGTCTTTGAATTTCTGGGTTATCAGGATATTCTTTCCCTATCCCCCATACCCTCTTACCCTTCTGTCTGCTTGGTATTCTGAGCTGGCTTTTCTAAGGGGGGCTTCTCAACCTAATCACGCATTGTCCTTATTGCAGATTGGAAAGGAGCAGTGAAAAAATGCTGGAGACAGGAATAGGCACATGAACTGTGCATAGATGGTGGACTGCGATTCCCTGTATAAAGAAAAGTGTTCCTTCTTGTCAGGGAGCTTAGAGTTCCAGCAAGACCCAATCTTCCTTTCACCAGAGAGGTCTGGGGTTCCATCTTCACTTCCCCACCAGCCAAAGGTTTGTGGGAAGGACAAAGACTGAACTTCTTCCTCCCAGTTCTGATGGCCTCTGTCATCAGATACAGAAACTCTGTCCTCCACAGCAGTGTCTATAGGGGACAGATTCCCAAGCACAGGCTTGGCCAGGCATGCCGAGGAGAGCCGCAGTCACAGTCAGAGTCCCACAGACCTGAGGAGACAGTGCCCATGCCTGGGACACAGTTCTGACATGTCCAAAATTATACGAGCTGCAGTTAAGGCTCTCCCACCCATGGGAGAGCTACTATTTTTTTTTTTAATAGATTCAGTTTGAGTCTTGATGCCTCATTGACTCCTCGTCCATTTTCTCTCTCCTACCTTATGTCTCCTCTGGCTTGACTGGGCCAGATTTTTAGCTCCTTGCCTGTCTCCACCTTATTTGGGGAAAAAAAAAAAATGCTCTGGTTTGCATGCTCTGCTTGGGAGGGAGGGAGAAGAAGGTCCCTGCGTCTCTGTGGTAGGAGGAGTGGGTGTGATGGTTCAAATTGGAGGGAACACGTTGAGGTTATCCACTGTTCCTCTCCCCTGCCTCCGAGAGAATGTGAGATATAACCTTTATTAAAAACCAATTCTAGATAATCATCCCAAAGACTGTAAGAATGAAAAGTCCCTAGGAAAGCCTAGGTTGGCATGGCGAAAATGACCTCTGGGTTCATCATTTACAGGTTGGTGTCTCCAGGTATAACTCCATCTAATTTCACTCCAGGTAGTTGGAAGTCAACTCTGTTCCGAGTTCTCTCTGGAGGCAGATGCAGTAACTAATTCTACCACCAGGCGTCAGCACGGGAAGCAGACCAGTCAGAGGACTGGGCTTCTAGCGCAGAGTGGCGGGATCAGCAAGAGACCAACCACAAGGGCACGGGAGCTTTCCTTCTCTGCCAATGGTCATCAGAGCTGGCCTGGAGAGATCTGGGGGCAGACACAGAAGCTCAGTGCATTGTCCTTGCTCCTGGCACCCGACAATAGCTTTGTTTGCTGTGCTGAGGCAGCTCCCGTGTTGCTGAGGTTTGCCCCTGGAGTCCCGAGACCTCTGGTCTCTTACTCCTGGGAGGCCTGATTGCTATCTCCACACTGCTTTAATGGACATTTCCTGTAAGGGAGTCTCTGATGTCCCCCTGACAACACACGTCCCCTATTCTGAGGGGAGCCCGAGTTTCTGGAGGGACTCAGTGTTCCTATCTGCTGCATGCTCACGCTTTGGTCCTGTCCGACTCTCTGCGACCCTAAGGACTGTAGCCCGCCAGGCTCCTCTGTCCACGGGATTCTCTAGACAAGAACACTGGAGTGGGCTAGAATACTGGAGGCCATTTCCTCTTCCAGGGAATCTTCCTGACCCAGGGATTGAACCCCCATCCCTTACATTTCCTGTATTGGCAGGGGGGTTCTTTACCACTAGCACCACCTGGGAAGCCCCCATTGTTATTGGGGAGGGGTCTTCAAAAAAAATCTCCATAAAGAGGCTTAGCCTATCGCTTTTCTTGAAGCTGAATTTTGTAGTCACACCTTTGGGACAAAGTTCAGAGAAGGAACATCATCTAGTCTCTCTAGACGATATGGCATCTGAGAAAAAGATTCTGACTATCTCTCCGCGTAGTACAAACTTATCTCTGTCTTCTGCATGGATTCTCTATAGTATGTCAAAGATCCTCAGAGAAGATGACAGCAGCAGCAAGCATCCTGTATCAGTCACAGGAGAAGTGACTCTGAGGATAGCCCTGCTGCAAAGACAGATGCCTCTGCACACAGATGAGAGACTCCGGGGGCTGGGCACACAGAATTCTGACTCTTGTTGCCAGGTGAGCGCAAAGATTGAAGGATGGTATCACCTGGGTCATGGCTAAACAGAGGCAGATGAAAGTCCACCATCCCATCGATTTGTCCTTATTCCACATCCGAGAGTGGACCCGGAGCCTGCGTCCTTGGGCCTCCAGTGGTGCACTGTTGCACCCCCCCAGTCCGCTCCCAGCCGTGGTCAGGGGAGGCTATCAGGAGATGGAAAGAGGAGAGGACCAGAAGGCAGAGGAGAGAAGGGGTCTGCTGGACGAGAGCTTCGGAGGGCTCACCGTTCACGTTGAGCGTGTAGTAAGCCTTGTAGCTGCCCATGTTGCTGGTGGCCGTGCAGCCGTAGGTGCCACTGTCGCTCTTGTTGAGGAAGGGGAAGATCAGGGCGCTCTCCTGGGCCATCTTCAGCGGGGGCACGCTGCCCTCCTTCTCCCACACGTACTGCTGGGGGCTGTGGAGGCAGAGAAATCCCAAGTGTTAGGAAAGAGCAGGGCATGGAGCTAGAGGAGAAAACAGACCCGCACACGGGGAAGTCAAGGGCAGCGTGACGGGGGCTTGAGCGGTTCGAGGGGCCGGAGACACTGAACTGCTTGGGGCAGGGGGTGGGGGTGACCCCTGAGGCCCAGCCTGGGGATGAGGGAGACTGCCGAGCTCGTATCTAACTGGCTTGGTTCCTTACAGGAACCTCAGGGGCTCAGTCCGGGAGTGGCCCCTCCCCACTTCTGCTGCTTTGTAGGAGAAATAGTCAGAAGATGGGCCTTGTTCGACAGTGTCAAGGAAAACGAGAGGCTCAGATAGCACGAAGGAGACAGGAAGGCTTGAGGTGAAGCCTTCGTGTGCAGAGGTGTGTTAAAGTCCAGGAAACGGATCTTCTTACACGGGGTTGCCACGTCCCTCACAGTGGAGCAACAGCTTTTGGCCCTCACGGGGATGAGGAGGGTCTGGCCTTATCTTCGCTGTTGGTGTGTCTGCAGAGAAGGAAATGGTGCCAACGTGATTCCATGCCATTTAGACTGCCTCCATCTCAAAGCCATTCAGTTACGCAAGTCAGCATCCACCTCTAAAGGCCTGGGAGCCCAAGAGGCTGTGCAACCAAGGCCACCCCACCCCCGCCTCTGTGAGCAAAGAGTACTACTGCCATTGGGTGTCTGAAAACCTTGCAGAAGTAGGGCTATGTCTGTCCTTGCTAGGGACCCAGGGATGTCTTAACAGAGAGCTGAGAAGGGGAATCGGGATCACCTGTGCCTAGCACATAAATGGGACTTAATACAATTTTTGACAAAACAGATAAACTTGAATTTGATCACTGATTGAGCTCACAATCTCTCCATCCTCTCTGCAAGGCAGTTTAAACAGCAAGTGCTGCATTAATGCAAAATACCATTTTTTAGGGGCTGGTCCAAAAATGAAGCGAGAGCTTGGAAAGAGCAAGAGATGGGGGTCATATTTTGGCTACAAAAAGGCACTGACACAATATACATGGGCTCTGGGAAGGAATAATGGCATCTGCCACCAATGCCGAAGGGCTGCTTAGGAGGCTGGGTCCAGATGGCTGCATAGAACAATACAACCAGATGCTGGTTTAGAACAACAGATAAAGAGGCCGAGCTCCCCCTAAGGATACAGCCAACCTTAACAACCGGTTAATGAACGTGTTTCAGTCCAATCAAACAGGACAAAGAGACTCAGGCCAGGTGAGAGAATGGGTGTTCCGGGGCCCCACAGCCAGAGAAACCTCCAGTGTGGTGCCTGGAGTGTAGCATTTGTTGACTGACTGCTGATCACACGGAAGCCAAAAGGGTCCCTGGAGAGTGACTGCCAGATGGTCTGGTACCTAACAGAGAGGTCTTTGGGACTCAGACACGAGAGGGCCTTCTTTAGCCCTGGCCAGGGGCCAGGACAAGAAGCTCAAAGTCAGGGGCTTTACACTCAGAACTAATAATCAGAGGAACAACTTAGAGCAATATAGACCTTTGAGGTTTGCAAAGTTCTTTCATTAGGTATTGTTTCATTTGTTCTTATGAAACGCACTGAAGTAGGCAGGGCCCACTCAGATTAAATGGTTTGCTAACAGTGACACAGCTGGTCAGCAGTGTCACCGCAGCCGGAATCCAGACTGAGAATCTGCTAAATGCACAGTGACGCCACTCCGGACCTACCTCACGTGCAATGCCAGCAATGGGTCTGGCAATTGATTAAAACAGCCCTGGAGTCAGGCCTGGGTCTTCCATAAGAAAGAGGTGAAGGGTCTGAGTTCTTTTAGAAAAGCAACCAGTCTTTAGAAAAGTTAGGACAAGAAATGCATTATTTTGTAACTCATTATCTTCTGCCTTTGTACTTTACTTTTTTCCCCCTTGACTTTTCTACTCAGAGAAGTTCTTTTTGAAAATTGCTAAATTTCCCATCTGTTTGCAAGGCAGATTCCATAAAGGAACGAGGATCCTTGGAAAGGTTGGGAGTAGTGATTGTTGACAGTGGCCATTTCAGGTCAGAATCCCAAGAAAAATCATACAGCTGGGGCAGATAGGGGGAATACTGGGAAAAATCTAGGACTAATGATGCCAACGAGAGTGGTTTTCCTATCGTCTCTTTTCTTGAACTCGTAGTATGTTAGACCAAGAGGAGCCCTTCATGATTCCATGTCCATCTTCTCATTTACCAAATAAAGAACCAAGCTCAATGGGGTAAGCTCCCTAACATCACTCAGCTAGGAAGTGGTGGAGGGGCAGATGAGAATCTGTTTCTTCTGACTCCTGATTTGCTACAGTTACTGCTATAATTTACAATTTAGATGCATAACACTGGCCTAACCCAGGAGACGGTAAATTTACCTATTGGGCCAAATCCCTCTAGCTACAGGTTTCTGTAAATAAAGTCTTATTGGAACACAGCTATGTTCACTATTTACATATGATCTATGGCTATTTTCCTGCAGCAACAACAGAGTTAATTAGTTGAGAAAGAGGCCACATGGCCCTCGAAACCTAAAATGTTGACCATTGCTGGAGAAAGCTTGCTGACCCTTGGCCTACCACTGGCACATATTTTTTTTCCCCCTATTATCTGTGCCTGGTTCTTCATATACAGTCACCCACACTTTTCTTTTCTCCGTGCATATGTGCTAAGTCACTCCAGTCATGTCTGACTCTGTGCGACCCTGTGGACTGCAGCCCGCCAGGCTCTTCAGTCCATGGAAACCCCATGGAGTGGGTTGCCAGGTCCTCCTCCAGGGGATCTCCCCAACCCAGAGATTGAACCCCCGTCTCTTAAGTCTCCTGCATTGACAGGTGGGTTCTTTGCCACCAGTGCCACCTGGGAAGCCCTTTCTTTTCCCCACTCCCCATCTTATACCAGATCTTCCTCACCCACAAGCCCATGACATACATAAAACTTCTATGCGTTGAGCAGTGGATCTGTCAGCTCCCTTAAGAGATTCATGGTTCACAGAACACACGATGTCTGCACCATCATCCTCCCGGGTGACCTGGAAGGTGACTGAGCTGCTGACGGTGAAGGTTTTGCCATTGGGATCTTCCTGTATTCGGGTAGATTCCCCTAGAGAGCAGAAACAGACACGTGCACACACATACACACATAGACACGGAGTGAGCCCTACCATGCGGGGATTGTGTGGGCCCCACCGAAGACATACAGATGGTGCATCTCAGCTTAGACAGACTTAGGAAGTTGTGAAATGGATATGTACACACAGGGAGGATGGAGGCCCCAACACACACACACACATTCAAACACAAGTGTACACAGATTATCTATCCTTCCCTTCTCTTCTTCTACACCATGGCTTATGTGCACGTAGACAGACAGACAGACAGGTACCCCTCTCTCCCTCTCTCCTCCCTGCCGCCCCAGCACCACCTCCTCCTGTCGCCCCCAAGGCAGGAGGAACTTACCATGGAGCTCTTGGTCACCCTTCCTCCAGGTGAGCTGGGCTGCAGGTTTGCTCCCAGAAGACTGACAGCTTAGGGTGGTTGTATCCTTTTCCCGTAATGATGACTTGTAGCCACTGATTATAGGCTTCTGTGGGATTCCTGCCACGAATAGGGGGTGGCCAGGACGGGAAGGAGAGGCACCCTCAGCTCTCCCTGCTGGGATGCACTCTCTGAGGGCTAGGATATCTGGGTTCTACTTTGGTTCCTGATGGGTAGAAGGCTAGAGAAATCGTCTTCCTCTTTGATCTCCTTCCTGAGGACCAGGAGGAAAGACCGCCCCAGAGGGAAAAGATACAGTGGTGGGAGCTTTACTGTACCTGAGATGATACCTCAGATGACCCAACGCACTAAAGCACAGCTAGGTGGCCACAGACATAGTGTGAGGCTCAGGGAAGCAAAGAAGGAAATTGAAATACGGGGTCAAGATGAGAGCATGCAGACAATGAGTGTACTTGTCTTGGAAATCAAAATCATACACTGAACATATTTCTCATGTTTGTGTCTCATCACACAGTCTTCAGAGGGAAGTGGAAGAGACACTAGCATCCTTCTGTTACAAGTTAGGAAATTCAGGCTCAAAGAGAGTTAAAGATTTGTCCCAGAGCAAACAGTAAGTAAAGGAGAAAAGATTAGAATTAGACCCAGCACGCTTTGCATTTCATTACATTGCAATATTAACACAGGCTGAACTTTCCCAACATGCCTGGAGAATTGCTTGGCTCTAGGCTGCTTTAGAGGCCCACCCAGGGAGATCTGTTTGCAAGGAAGCGCGCCGTGGAGACATCAGGGTTTGGGAGCCTCACCGAGCACGGTAACGAGGGACTTGGCCGTTCTCACGGGCATAGTGAAGATGGAGCAAGTGTATTCACCCTCGTCGGCCAGGGCCACGTTGCTGATACTGATGCTGAGCTCGTGGGGTGTAGATTTAACCAGCTGAATCCGGTTATCTCGAAGGGCTGGGGGAAATCGCAAGAATTGGAAGCAAGACTTTTACTGGCACCTTTCATCTTTATCTTCCAATCCCAGGCCAGTTTTTTTTTTTTTTTTTTTTCTGAGAAAGGGTCTAGCATAGTTTGGGGCAGGGGGGAAAAAAAACTGCTCCTGAGTTTGAGCAGTCTTTCAGATATTCAGTCCCTTTCCTAGGCCCTTGGGCTCAGTAGCCTCAGAGATACTCAGAAAAGTAGACTGGATGTGTGGGCTACCTTGGGGCAACACTGTCATCAGCTGTCACTCAGGGCTCCTTTGGGGTGCCCTTTCGTTTGGGCAGGACCCTATAGTACCATGCATGACCTAGGTCAGAGCCATGATAATGAAGTTTCTCTGGAGCCAGTTGAGGAACCCATGGCCTGTTGATTCCCCAAATAGCTTCCCTTCATGTTTCTCAGCCTCTGAACTGCAGGGACATTTCCTCTCAGCTCTGCAGCCCCATTCCTCAGCCCATGGGAGGGAGACAACTCATAGGATGCTACCTCTCTTCTCCCCAAAGTAGAGAGTCTGCTGGGCAGGGTTAGACCACTGTAGGGATGAATCCTCATGGTCTTTCACTTGGCACTTGAGCACCACGGTGCCACCAGCCACCACTGTCTCATCAGATGTCCAGGGCTGACTGTCTGCAGGAGCAGAATAGGGTTAGTTTGCAGACACAGTGCTGACCCCTCCACCCATTTCTGGGCTAAAGTCCGGCTCATCTAATTACAACCATCCAAGGCCCATGTCTCTGTATTCTTTTAACACACCACGGGGGGAGGAAGAGGGGTGAGGGTGGGGGTAGGGGGAGACAGACCTTACTTCCTCTTGCTTTGAATGCACAGAAAAACAGTCACTTGTTGAATATTTGCTGAATGAACGGACAGGGCCACAAACATTGAGAGGAATAAAGGCACCCCAAATTGACACATACCATTCCACATGTATCTTTTCTGATAGAGTGCTACCATTCACCTTTGAAAACACACATACAAATCTGTCATTCTCTTTTACCTTCCTGCCTCCACCTGCATATGAGAGCAAGAACAGGAGAAGCAATTGAGACTAATAATCCCCAAACTAAAGGTGAAGAAAAGGCCAAGTCGGCCCCTGGGTTACACATTCATTTACACAAGAGGTAGCTGATAAAACTGCAAAATAAACAAACAAAGAAGATTAAAAAAAAAAAAAGGAACATTTTGACACAGACTTCTCAATTCCTCCAACAAGAACTTCCCTCTAGTCATCAGTTCCCTTAACATATTCCTCTCAGTATCAGTGCTACCCGCCTCCCAAATCAACACACAAACCCAACTCACCATCCTGATGTTATTTTAAAGAAGAATGGATTAAAGTTTTCCCTTCAATGTGATGGAGGGGTGTGGTTTCTAATCCCTCTCTCCTTAGTCAAGTTAAACAAAAGAAGATAATAAGATAACATACAGATGAGGCCTTTGAATTCCAAATATGCCTTCCAATCAGTTTGAGCTATGAGCCTCTCAGCCTGTGTGACATGTGCTTCCTTCACCTAATATTGTCCCATGTGCCCCCCAGCATGGACGGATTCCCAATATTGATTCCCTCATCTTCAGGTCTGACTTCCTATGACCCAATAGCTCTGACCTTCCAGCTCGGATTTCTGAAACTTTCTTCACACACTTTCTTCTATCCTGCTAAGTTATTTACCCAGCAATGTCATCTCTGAATTGGAAACAAAGAAACATACTTCCTACACTCCCTAATTGAGCAATTTTAAAAAAATCCCCACATTCCCTATGGCACCAACCTTATCCCTACTTTATTTGCTTTCTCCTGTCTTCCTCCGTCCCAAGAGTTGCATTTTCAAGGAACAGTCAACGAGCACTCCTGGCACAGAGCGGGCCCTGAGGAGCAAAAGTGGCGCCTGCCAGCGCTGACATGAAGCACCAACAGCTCTGGGTGGCTGGCTCCAGAAGGGAGCCCAAATCCTGGCTGGCAGCTTTAGCATTTAGAATCATAAAAATTAGAATGGACAGGGATCTTAAGGCTCATGGAATCCAACTCCCTCATTTTACAGATGTAGACAATGAGGCAATGTTGGTGAAGTGATTGCTTCAGATCATGCCACTCATCGATGGCTCCAGTCAGGACTAGAAGCCTCCTAACTCGCAAGGCAGTAAGTACTCTTTTCTCTGGAATGCTCCTCAGGTAGTTGCCTAACTTGAGGACTAAAACTACAACTCTGATATTAGCGAGCCAGAGACTGAGTGGGCTGAATGAATGTGGGAGTGACATATTCCTTAAATATTTCAATGGAAGGGTTGGGAAGTCTTTCATTTACTGCTCACCATATAGTGATGTTTGACTAGTAATCCCATTGTCCCTGGTTCCTTTTGAAGAATTCTACCTCAAGTGGGTCCTTCCAGAACCTCTTTATTCTGCATAATACACTCCTCCCAGAATTATTTGATTTTTGGGAAAAGGTGTAGGGGAAACAGAGGTCTCTGTACTGGAGCGAGGGAAGGAGGAGTAGGTGCCAGAGAAGTTGGTGGTGTAGAACTAAGTACTAAAATGTCAGATGGAGAGGAGGAAGAGTTGTGTGGTAATGAGGGGAGTGAGAACACGGGGTGGAAGCAACATGAGTGAGAGATGATTTGAGAATGGCTGAGGGGACTGAGGGACATCGAGATGAGGGGGCCTGGATTCTCACCTTGACTGGCCAGCATGTCAGGGCTGCTCCAGACTGTGGAGCTGATGGCCTCGTCGAGTGAAGCCAGAGTTCCCAGCTCCAAATTCTGCTCTTGCCAGTAGCCTGGGGAGAGAGTCTCCATCAAGGATGAGCCCTACATGTAAGCTGCTATAGTTTGAGATCTGTACTTTCGTTGCTGGGGGTGGGGGAGAGGACTGGGCCCTATGAAAAGCATGTTCACCAGGGTACCTAAGAGAAGGTGGTCTTCTCACAAAGGGGAGAGATTAACCAGAGTCCTGAAAAAGGAAGTGAAGTCCTTCTTTGAAAGGGTGAACTAAGGAGGATGCTAAGCTTTAGTAGTCAGTCATACAATGTTAGAGCCAACAGTGATCTTAGAGATCGACGGGTCCAGTTCTCCCAGCTCACAGATGAGGGCAATGAGGCCCACAAGGGTTAAAAGTGGCTTGGTAAAGGTCATACAGAAACATGAAAGATAACAACGACTCTTTATTTCTGATCCAGGATTCTTTCTGCTACACCATATTCTCTACTAAAACAATGACAGGTTTAATCATTTGAAAATGTTTCCATTTAATCCTTTAAATGAACCAGTTAAATAAGCATATTGGTATTATCATTTCTACCTCACAGAGAGGAAACCGAATGAAGTGACTTGCCCAAGGTCCTACAAATAGAAGAACAAAGACTGGAAATTAAACGCCTGCTTCCAAAGCCCAAGCTCTGTTTCAAGGTAAAACCCTCAGCACTGCAGAAAGAGACCACAGTTGGGGCTGCAAGTTGCGCCACGCCTTCCCAGACAGTTCCCTTCTATCCAGAGTTCATATTCTCAAGTTTTCCTCCTCCGCCCTCAGTCCCACTCACCACTTGACATCACTGACTCTGCTCCCTCATCTGGCACAACACACGCGCAAGGCCTGAGTCACGGCTCTCTCCCTAGACCCTGTCGTGAAGTAGCGTACAGTGTCCATGGCCTATTCCCCCAATTCAACCTGAGAGGCAGGGGGACAAAGAAACCCATTCGCACGCTCTTGCCAGGATCGCCCGTCGTAAACCCAGAGATAGCCAATCACGTACGCAAAACTCAGTGACGCCATCGGCTGCTGAGCAGAGTCCGGAGCGGCTCCCTGTCCCGGGGCCGGAGTCCCGGCAGAACTTCGCCCCTTGTCACCTCCTCGCGCCGGCTCCGGAGCCAGCGGAGGTGGGGGTCGGGAGAGAAAAGGACGAGAAGAGGGTGGTGGGACCACGGAAGATGGGCAGGGGGGTGGTGGGGAGGGCACGGGTGGCAGACTAAAAAGAGAAGTGGGAAATGGGCTTAGGGGCCACGAGAAGAAAGGGAGCGAGGGAGAGAACTGCCGAACGGGAGAGCAGGGCGTGGGGGAGGGGAGAAGGGAGCCAGACGGGGGAAGGGAGAGGGTGTTAGGAGTCCTAGCCTCCCGAGACGGCTCTTAAAGACAGCTTCGGGGACGCCGCCGCTCTTCACGCTCTCTCAGACGTCCTGCAGGAGTTGCAGACTTGACTCTACTCCCGAACAGAAGTACTCATGCCCAAATGGGGACGGGGAGTGCAACAGAGCAAAAAAGGATCTGTAGCAGGTAGAAGTCGACAGGAGAGGGGGCAAGGAAAGTGCTGATGAGGAGAGGCAAAAAGGATGAGGATGGGAGAAAGAAGGGCGGCCAGGATGAGGTCGCCTCTCCCTGGGGGCCAGGCTGTCACCCTGCTATCTTCTGTGGACCTCAAGGATGGAGGCAACCGGAAGCTGGTGAGTGTTTCGTGGTATTTTCCAGGTCGTCTGTTTGTGGGTGCTTCACTGGGGACCCAGATTGCTTGTGCTAAAGCTTGGCATGGCGGAGGGCCCGGGAAAGCCAGAGAGGGGTCAGTGCTCAACCCCACAGCATTGGTACCCAGTACCCAAAGTAAGCACTAAATAGACCTTTGCTCAAATGGAGAAAATAGCTTTCTCTTACGTTGGCATAAAGGCTTTCAGTTTTCAGAGTGGACTTTCAACCATGAATTCATGTCAAAGCAACCTTGAGAGAGAGGCAGCCAGATAGGGTCCCTTTTTAGAAGCGAGGTTTGGAGAGGTTCGGTGACTTACCTAAAGGCACGCAAGTAGGACCCCTTTCAAGGATCCTCTTTCTCCTGCTGGTTGGTGCTCTTAAAGCTTTTTCAGCAGCTTCTCTTTCTTACAACATTTCAGCCCACTGTATTGCAATTTTCTTTAGTTATCAGCCTCCTCATCTAAACTTTGAGTTGGTAAAGAGGGCAAGAGGCATTCTCTTTTTCATCTTCGTATCTTCAGTACTTAGCCTGTAGTGGGCCCTCAGCACATTTAATTGCCTCTGGTAATTCATTCAGTCACAATTGGCACTCTGATCTGTCCATTCTCACTCAGGCAGAGCATGTCTTCTGTCCAAACAGCATGGATTTAGTCTTCATTCTATTGCTCCTTATTTCATCTGTGCTGTTTTCGGCCTTCTCCTCCGTTGCTTTTTTCCTTGCTTACATTACATTCAGCCCTCCCCTCCTCCTGCATTTTGCTGGCTTTTTTTTTTTTTTTTTTTCTGCATAGGATGAATAAGTGAAATGATGATGTTGGTCATTCAAACCAGACTGAATTGTTTAGCTGAGGGGTCTGATAACTAAACAAATACTCTCTAATAAGTGGCATGTTGGGGATATGCTTGATATATTGTCTCTGTAGATTTATAAGGAACTCATTCTGGTTTGCTATGTTTTAAGAAACTGATTAAGAAATAGCTCTTTTTTTTCCTGCGAGGGGCGATATTTTCCCCTTTAATTCTCCAAAGTACTTATGATCTCCTGTCTCCTCTTGAGAATTGTCTGTTAATATGCCTGAAAGTTTTCTTGCTGTTTTTATAAAACTGTACACCTGTAATGATAAATTCTGAATAGCCACTCTCCTGGGAGCCGCTGAGTGATTATATAATGTTATTCATAGAAACATGGATAAGTGGCAGAAATTATAACCTGGATTGTGAAAGCCTTGTTCTTTGGATTTAGATCTTGCCAATCGTTTATGACATCAGCATAAATTCCCTCAATGGGTTCAGACTGGAAAGAACTTAAGAGAGTGCTCTGAAAAGGTGGCATGCACTTTGAAGTGGAAATAGTGACAATTCTCTTCAGGCAGGGTCATTGGAAGGAAATGTAGACTTTGAGACCATAAGACCATTAGAAAGGGGAGGCCCAGGTTACTCACGTAGAAAAACTGGTAAAGAGAGCTCCAGTCATATAGGTCATGTTGTTTCTCTGCTTAGAAACCTTCACTGACTTCCCATCGTCTGCAGATAACATCCAGATTTGTTAGCCTAGCTCACAAGATCCTGCAGTCTGATGCCAATATGCCTTTCAGCTTTGTTGCTTCTTTACTTCACTCACCCCATATCCCAGACATATGATGCTATTTGGAATTCTTTCTGTAAACCCTTTGCTTTACAGCAAAGTTCACTTTCCCACAGTCACTCTGTTGATAATGCCCTTCACCCATTTGCACACATCTAAGCTCTAACCATCCTTAGAAGCCTCTATTTGTTTGTGGCACTTCCTTCAAGAAGGCTTCCCTGATTGCCTCATGTGGAAATCATTTCTGATTTTGTTGTTGTTATTACATTTTATCTGCTTTTCTTAAATTATGCATCAATCTTTACTTTGAGCTGAAAGTTTGGCTTCCCTCCTAAATTATAATAATTCTGCAGGTAGTGTTGATATCTGATCCATCTCTATGTTTGGTACCAGCCCTATTAGAGCATATTGCACTTAGAAGGTGCTTAATAAATATTTCCTTAATAAATGAATTAAAGATGCTGAACATCTTCAGTTGGGGTAACTAGGTTCAACATATGCCCGTGAAGAGGAAATAGCTAATCAAACAGGCTAGGAAGAAATGGAAGATATAAAAGGAAGAAGGTAGATATTCCAGAGGCTGAAGCTCTAGAAGTTTACAAAATGGGGGGAATCTCTATTGATTACCTTCTATGTGTCATGATCCAAGTCAAGTGCTCTGTTTTCATTATTCCAAAATAACCTGTGTGTATGTGTTAGTCACTCAATCGTGACCAACTTTTTGGGACCCCATGGATTGCAGCCTGCCAGGCTCCTCTGTCCATGGTATTTTCTAGGCAAGAATACTGGAGTGGGTTGCCATTTCCTCCTCTAGGGGATCTTCTGACCCAGGGATTGAACCCAGGTCTCCCACTTTGCAGGCAGATTCTTTACTGCCTGAGCCACCAGAGAAGCCTGAATAACCCTTTAATAGATATTATTATGCATATGTTAAGGATAAGTTAACTAAGACTCAGAAAATTTAAGTAACGTTTCCATATGATAGATCCAATAAGTACTGAGATAGGGCAGCCTTTAAACTTAGATATCTCTGACCACAAAGCCCAGACACTTTTTTGCACATCTTCACTACACTGCCTCCCTTTGTAGAAGCATGTGCTTTGTGTGTGTGTTGGGGGGCAGAAGGTATAGTTGGAAAGATTCCTTCCTGCATTGCTAGCCAAGGTTTGTTCACCTAAACAATATTCACAACAGTCACCTGCAATATGATAAAAATTAACAGTGTAGCAAGTTGGAAGTGGGAGCTTGTGGTGTTAGTATGATTTATACCCACTGAGTTATGTTTTCAATTGGATTCCTTAGTGCATCTTCATCTACACCTTTGGGGGCTCAGCTCAAAGAGCTGGGATGATTCTTCAGTTAACCAAGCAATAGACGTGTCTGGTTAAAACAGAGTTGCCTCACATTTTCATAGCACTCTGGCTCTAGGCTATGAACTAAGATTGCCTTCTTGTTTGCTCTTAGTTGTCTGGGGCTTTTCTTAATTCTTGGCCTATTTACCCATGAGTCCCAGTATCTTCAGGACTCCCAGCATTTTAAAGGAGAAAGTAGCCCTTTCACTCTGATTCCTTCTGAATGATTGTTCATATGAAGAGGAGCAGAGATGGGAACTGGAGACTTACTAATGCATTGACACCTGTGATTTTGTCTTTCACCCATAGTACAGGGCCTTACACATAGTAAGTACTCAATAAATATTTATTGAATAAATACATGAGTAACTGAAATGAATAAAAATGTATTATGTTTCCAATTTAAGTGATGCTAGTAGGGAAGTTTATGTGCTTAAAGTTTATTGCTTGGTTGATGTATTTTCCCTGCCCTGTCTGTTTGGGGAATCCACACTGCATGGGCCTCAGGGCCATATATAAAGTCACAGGTGCACACTCGGGACAGTGGGACAAGGGAACAGAGCTCCCCTGCATAAACACTGCTGGCCTTACAGTGCTTGGGTCCAGAGCTCCACTTCCCAGATTATAGAGAACGCCAGCTCCTCGAGTAGGAGTTAATGGTGATGGTGATGGTGATGGTGATGATTCAGCATTTCTCTAACTCCAGAGTTAAAAATACTCTTCATCCCAGCCTACTTGTTATTCCTCACGACTGCCATGGCAGGTGGGTGGAGGAGTGTTATCTCCAAGGGAAAAACACCCTGGGGGCTGTGGCCCAGAATGCTGAAGGGACCCACTTTTAGAAGGGTTTACCCACCCCCATTGCTGGGTTCCCTGGCCAGGTGATCTCACTCTTGATTCTCCCCTGACCCTAGCTATGTAGTGGATTCTGACATATATTTCAGTCACACTGAAGGGAGTGGCCATGACAAGATCAGAATTAGAACTCAGTGCCTGCATCCTTTCCTTATGCCCAGAGCCATGTTTTTCTTTAATAGTGAATGTCTGCTTCTGCATTTGGAAGAAAGTGGACCAATCTCATCTGCTGCTGCTGCTGCTAAGTTGCTTCAGCCGTGTCCGACTCTGTGTGACCCCAGAGACGGCAGCCCACCAGGCTCCCCCGTCCCTGGGATTCTCCAGGCAAGAACACTGGAGTGGGTTGCCATTTCCTTCTCCAATGCATGAAAGTGAAAACTGAAAGTGAAGTCGCTCAGTCGTGTCTGACTCTGCGACCCCATGGACTGCAGCCTACCAGGCTCCCCCGTCCATGAGATTTTCCAGACAAGGGTACTGGAGTGGGTTGCCATTGCCTTCTCCGAATCTCACCTGAGGCCCAATTTAATCCATAACTCCAAGATTTGGGAAGGGAGTTACTTTGACCTGCATAGCTTTAGAGCATAACATCCTGATCACAAAGAACTCTCTTTAAACTTCATTTTTCACGCTTGCTCTTGGGTTGCCAGGAATTCCATTACTTCTGCAGAAGTCACTGTGTAATTTCCTGGTTGAAGACCATGAGGGCATGAGTGTCAAAATGTTCTCTCACTTTCTGCTCTACATTCCTCTTTAACTTTGTCTTCCCTAAGTCCCCAGGTCGCTTCTATTCCCAGTATTACAGAGCAGTCAGATGAAAGAAAGCTGGGGCCATAGAGGTAAGAGCTATTTTGTCATCACGGCTTGTCTGTTTTTTCAGCTGTACTTCCTTCCTTTCCTGTGGCTCCTCAGCGCAGGCTCCTGTCCCCTCACAGGCAACATGATCCCCTAATGGATCTCCCCGCTCAGCTCAGGTATGCTCCAGCTCACATCCACTTCAGAGCCTCAGAGCTCAGTCACGCTTCAGCTGCCTGCCTCCTGATCGGCCTTCTCTCCAGCTCGCTGCCCCCGCCACCCTCTCTCTGGCTGGGCTGCTGAGACCTTAGCTTCTCAGTATTCCCTCCCTCCCTCCATTATTTCTGTTGTTGTCTGGCTTTCCCTCCTGGAGTCTTGTTTATCTACATTCTCTCTGGCTCCCAACAGCCTCTTGGCCCAAAGAAGTCACTACTCTTTGGGCGTGGCTTTACTCTC
The DNA here is from genome assembly GCF_033118175.1 of Dama dama. NCBI lineage: Eukaryota > Metazoa > Chordata > Mammalia > Artiodactyla > Cervidae > Dama > Dama dama. The sequence continues at coordinate 12,166,503 of NC_083700.1, forward strand.
CCAGGGGGCGGGGGGGCGGGGGGGGGGCGAACAGGATATAAGTCAAACTGGATGGTGAATGGAGCGGGGAAGAGGACCTTCACTGTAAGGAGTCCCTAACATGCTGATTAGCCTCCGTAGCTTGGTAAAGTGTAGCCAAGAGAACAAGAGATCTTTACAGAATGAGGGATCTTATTCTGTTAGATGATCCAAGAGACTTAGGTTTGGAAGGGACGAATCTGGGCTCAAACAGGTTTATTATTGTAGGCTGGCAGACACTTTTTGGCTGCATCCTAAGCAGTTGTTAGAACTGAAAGGCTTTTGCTTCCTGGCCTTGGAATGGTGTGGCACTTAGCTTTTCCAGGCTGAATGAGGAGGAGGGGATCTTTAGGGTAGTTGGCTAGTTGGCCAGCTTGCCTGCAGAGGGCGTGAGGTTGAGGTTAAAACAAAAAGCACATCGTGGTGTTAACCCTCTTTTCACTAAAAAACAAACAAACAAAAACCAGTTATCCCAAATGTTTTCCCATATCCAAATGTCTTTAGAAAAACATCCACGTTTACGATGTCATGAGTAACTGCATCTTTTTGCTAAAGCCCTGCAATCAATTTGCATGTTTTGGTCATTTTCTACTGACCCCTACTGGCCAGAGGTGGTTATTCCTAAAATCGTTTTGAGTCTTCCAGGCGAGAATGTAACTGGTGTCCTTTCTGACTCCACTGCCAAAGTTCAATAATTCCTCACCTTCTTTTCTTGCACCTCATTCTTCCCAAAATATCTTCCCCTCTATGACTCTTAGGCTTCCCTAATGGTTTAGATGGTAAAGAATCCACCTGCAATGCGGGGGACCTAGGTTCAATGCCTGGGTTGGGAAGACCTCCTAGAGAAGGGATTGGCTACCCACTCCAGTATTCTTGCCTGGAGAATTCCACAGACAGAGGAGCCTGGCAGCTTACAGTCCATGGAGATGCAAAGAGTCACACACAACTGAGTGACTTTCCCTTTCACTATGGTTCTTTTAGAGTTGATAAAAATCTCAAGTAGTGTCTAGTGCACACTTTCTGTTTTAAAGACGAGAAACCAAGGTTCACAGAGGCTTAGAAACTTCTAAGCGTGGTCACACAGGCAGTTCGTGGTAGCTGGGTTTATAACCCCAGTCTTCTCTTCTCATTGTCATTCCTGTGCACAAGCTAATTTGGAAGTTAAGTTACCATTTAGTGTGACTTTACTTCCAGTGGCATCCACTCTTCCTACTTCCCAACTCCCTCTGCATTTGCTGTGAGGAACCCTAGGACTCTGGACCTCAGGGAAAGTAACTGCTAAATGCCGGGCAGGTTAGAGAAGTTGGGGTGAAATGAGGAAGCAGACGGTGTGAATAATGTCACCCTACAAATGTCAGGGTCTTCCTGGCAGATTCTGATTCTTACAAAAGAGGAGGCCATGGGGCTGAAGCTGCTTCTGTGCCCTTAGGAGTTAAAAGGGTGATGAGGAGGGTGGGCTGTGTGAGTGTTAGCATCTGTGTGGAGAGCTGGAGGATGCTAACCTGATTGTGATGTGGGAGACAGAGACTAGAAGGGAGAAAGCCGCAGAGGAGCTTATCCTATTCTTGAGCTAGTGACAGAAAAAATCTGGAGGCAGAAGTGGGCTTGCAGTAGGCTGAGGGGGGGCCCTCAGAGACTTAGTTAAGATTCCGAGGAGCAGAGACTGGGAAGTGGGTGGCAGAGAAGGAGGTGGGGACAGCTGTTGCTTTGATTTGCTATTGAGTCAGTGTTCTCCATGCATTAGCACTGGGAGAGAGCCCCGGGCTGGCCCCCCACACAAACAAGCCCCTCTGGAGCCAACACAGTGTTGAAGCAAGAACTGCAGTTGGGAGGCAAAAAAGGAAGGGGATCTAATCCCCAAAGAGCCCCTTCCTTGCCTTAGCTCCTGCCTTCCAGGACTGGGCTATGTGCTCCAGACAAGCATCGAGTGTTCTGGACTAAGAGACAGGTGGGGGTGATGAGACACAGCAGAGCGGATGGCTTTGTAAGAGCTGCTGGGAGCACAGGTTCTGTGCAGGGGGTTGACTGTCATCATTTATTTCTCAAGCAAGCCCCTAAGGGCGGGCATGAAATCACTCCAGTTGATGACAGCCTTGAACCATTTTAGAAGCATCGTTTCACCTCCATCTCCTCATTCCCTTCCCACCATGTTCACATCCTCAGAAATCAGGACAGATATGACCTGGGTCTGTGTTCTAATGCAATAGAGAGTCAGGAGGCCAGATTTTGAACTCTGAGATGTCCCTTGAGCCAAGTGTAGGCACTTTATACCCTTTCTCTAAGTGTATGTAATTGCTCTCACACGTCTGTAATAGAATTGGGAAAAAATTGCCCCATCTTAGGAAAGGAAACATACCAGAGTCCGGGTGGAGTCAATGAAAGCATAATTAAGTTTAACTTGTTGGAAAGTATGTCTAGCCATGAGAAAATAGGAACTGGGAATAGGCAGGAAAGCCCAGGAACATTGGGGAGAAGTAAAGAACAGATTCCCTAAGGAATATTCATCCAGGTGCCAAAGCCTGGCTCCTAATTGTCCATAGCCACAAAACCTGTTGGAACAGATGAATGAGTTCCCTTCTCAACAGGCTGTATCTTATTCTCCTTTGCTCTTAATGTCGCACTGTAGATAGTTGAGGCTGATGGCTTGGTGTGGTGGGATAACAACTCTGTGAAAAAGTTTAATTTGTTAGAAGTCAGGCAAGAGAGCGTTCTGGCTCTCTGCCGGCTCTCATTTTACTGACTTGTTTTTACTGTTTCCCTTCACTGGGTGATCAGAGTCAGGGTGTGGATGACAGGTTCAGGGCAGTGATTAGGAGCATCACATGGAGAAAAAACTGCTCTGCTCCGCACACCCACACTGCTCTGGGTCCCCCTCTAATGCCAATCCCAGCTGAGATTTAGTCTCTTCCCTTCACTTTTCTCACCTAAAAATGTATTTTGCAGCAAGTGCCACATTGTTCAATTAGCCTTATTCTGTGCCTTCCTGGGAATTTAGCTCCTTTGTGAGACAGATACATTCCTCCAAGCCTACAGACATCACAGTCCCTGAAATGGCCATTAATTCTGCCATTCCAAAGTTCTCCTCCTCTCCTTAAACCTTCATTGAGTGTCTTATCTTTAATGTGGATGTACATTCGATTCTGTTCCCCAAGATGCATATATATTCTGATGCATGTATATTTCAGCCTGGTTACTCTCTTTTTCCCCTTCAGCATGTGACCCTCAACACACACATGATGACGGGTTTTCACTATTTGTATCTCTGGTTTCCTTTTTTTTTTTTTTTTTCTGTCATAAACACAGTTTTCTTATGACCCAGATACAGAGCCCTTTTCACAAGCCTGTTATTAATCAGAACCCCTTACGTCCGTCCAGCAAACCATATGGTTCAAACTCAGAGATTCTCCTCAAAGCAGAATTCAGAATCCTGCTCAGACTCCCCAGGAGAGGACCAGAATCCTCTTCTCCCCAGGGCTGAGCTCAGCCCATCTGTCCCTGACACTGGACTCCAGGGCTTGGAAAGCAGAAGAGAGCTGGCATGAAGCAGCAATTGTAGATAAATGAGAATGTGCGAGGCCCAGGGGCTAGTGATGGTGGTTTTTATATTTGTTTGAGATTATAGGATGAGATGAGTGGAGGAAATATATAATATGTGTTTGGAAATATCTCATCCTTAAGAACTAGAGAAAGAACTAGTAAGAACAAGTGAGTGCAGTTGTCTCACTGTTTTGTTTACATTAGCTGAGGGACAAATGATTAGGAGCAGATGGTAAAACAGTCCTCTCATTTTATGATAATGAAAAAACTTTGCTCTGCAAAGACTGACCTAGACTAGGCTAAGTCTCAAGTAACTTGTCATCTAGGTATTTGTTAGACTCTTGCTGGGTTTCCAAGGAGGGTTGGGTATTTAAGTTAGAGACTCAATAAACCAGTTCACCTTCTGAAGCTTTTTACTCTGAGACTTTGGCTGGAATTCTAGAATCCAAATTGGAAGTAAAGAGCTAGATCTCAGAAGAAAAAATGAAGGCAAGAAGCAAGGATCTGCATATTCCCAGTAAAACCTGGTGTTGGAAGGACTAGTTTTTCATTCTACCTTGCTGATATCTGCGGCTGTATGAAGGAAGTAGAGAGCTAAGTAATGGTTAGCTTAGAGATGAATGGCTGAGATACCAGCCTTCATTTCTTTTTTTTCTCCCTAGGGCGAGGTGATACGTCTGACCTTTTTTGACCCTGAACTGGAAGTAAATGAGCCAAAGGTGCTTATAATTAGCAATCAATACACAATTAGTGTAGGTCTAGCTGGGGTAAGGAAAAATGAATCCTGAGAGAAAATAACATTTTAGTTCTTTATGTTATTTAGCTTTCTTATCATTCTCCTGGAGACCTCTGGGAGAAAGATGGCAAGAGATGAGAGGGTTAAAGAATCCCAGAGGTAAAAGCTAGCACAGAAGAATGATACACATATTGAAAAAAAGCTGGAAATTCTGCATTAGAATCCTTTCAGAAACATGTCTGCTCTTTATGAGAAGAGGGGGCGCAGGGAGATGAGTAGATGCGAGATACTCCAGCTGTTACCATAACCCTAATTCTGTCTTCTTGAAAGCTCACTCATGGAGATAAATCACTTCCATTACCTGTCCTTGAGGAATGAAATTTCTCCTTGTTTCAAATAAGGAAATGGAAGAGGGGTACTGGAAATTAATTCTGGAAACCTGTCTCTCCAGCTTCACTCTGTACAGGTCATTCATAAGTGTTAACTATTATATGAACTATTATGTAAAATTGACAGGGGGAAATCATCATTGAGGGGAAGAGAAGCTTGCATAGCTCTGATGTGATGGGAGGAACAGGCTGTCTAGTCTCAGACTGGCAGGGGCTGAGCATTCTTGGCTCCTTGCTGCACTTGACGTCATCAGCTTATTGGCAGATAACCCAGAAGAGTAGCAGAGTCCAGTTTAAAGATGCATCTTCTGAGATATGGCCAAGGACTTGGACTCTGGCATAAGACGGTTACATTAAGGCCATTTAGTCTATACAAGATGGTTATAATGATGAGGAACATGAGTCATGGATTTGGTATTTATTTAGACTCTCCCATATTGCATTCTTCTATCATCTATTCTGATGAGCCAACCTATATATTGTCTTTATGTTTACTGCTAAGGCCGAGGGGAAAGGGACAATGAGTATCATGACAGGATACTTTGAGCTGGTTGTCAGGCTCAGAGTGGTGTTAGGAGGTATGTGCTCATAAACTGAGTAGGACTCATTTTGCATTCTACATGTATAGTGTATATATGGTAACTGTGCGTGAGCAATGCTGTCTCAATCTAAGCCACAACAGTTTGTAGTTCTGTTTTAAATCTATAAGTCCATGTATAGCAAACATTCAGTTCTTTTGAGGCCACTTGAGGTCACTGTAGGCCCTCATCTCCTGAACATTGCAAATAACACTTTTCCACCTCAGAATTATTTGCTTTTTCTGTCCCCTTCCTACAGGTGACTAGGTAGTTATGAAGATTCTCCAGATTTGGTCTTGTTCCCCTCTTGCTGGTAGAGCCAGTCAGGAATCATAGCCAAGATCATGTGTGTGTTTGTGGTAGGAGGAGGGAAATCCCATCCCTGTTTTGAGGGCTGCACTGTGGAGAGTAAAGAGATGAGGAATTCGGATGGGGAGCAGGACCACGGAGAGCAGCAAGAAGAGCCTGGAGTGTCCCCGTCAGGGGCTAGCACCATGGAGAGCTCAAAGCACCTGTGGTTTGTTCCACAAAGAACAGGAAAACCAGGATCATGGGTTAAGGCAGCCAGCTCGCAAACAATCAAAAGAGAAAGAGCAGATATCAGGGCTTCTGTTAGGATCACACCACACCCATCATTTGCTCTCAAAGGACTTCTCAAGTACTTTGTTTGAACCTACCACACATGCAACCCAGAGATGGTGCTAAAAAAGTGAGACCCACCACTGGACTGAGTTTGTCAACATAAGCCTCAGTAATTATGGAAATTACATAAAAATCAGTGGTGGTGGAGAGAGTTTTGATTTGCTGCAACCAATTATGAATGCCAGTAAGAGTATCTTTTAATGTGGGAAACTGCCACAAAGCCTGGGTCTCCTCAGAGACACTAGACATAAGGAAGCCAAAACGTGTATTATAGTTAGGTATGGTATGAGACCCAGAGAAGGAAAAGGCAACCCACTCCTGTATTCTTCCCTGGAAAACCCCATGGACAGAGGAGCCTGGTGGACTACAGTCCATGGGGTCACAAAAGCGTGGGACACGACTTAGAGATTAAACCACAAACAGAGGGTGTGACATGTATCAATCGAATGCTCTAAGGCACCCCAAACTGCTGTGAACAGTCCAATCTTGATCATACATGGAAGAGCATAATGGATTATACCTTGTAAAAAGGGTATTGTCCTCAGGACTTAGAGGTCTTTGTGTTAGTTGGGAAATTTGGCCACTCTCTTTAGACTTAGGGAAATTTTGGTAAAGGGACAGATCGCTCTCTCTTTTGGTGCTTGTGGCTTCAGTGAAGAATATGTAGCTTTAATGAGCTTATATTTTGTTTAAAAAAAAAAATCTCAGCAGTTTCATGTGTTCAAGACTCCTATCTCGGTGCTAGAATGGATGGATCTCCTTGTTGTAACACGGTTGGATTGGGTTTCTACTTGGGTTGTAAGATCCCTGAGCACCAGCTGGTTCTGACCTGGTAAAAAGTCATCTCTACTGCTGATTTTAGAGGAAGAGGCAGGTCTCTGACCCCAGAGACTTGTTCTTCCCTATCTTTCAGTTACATGGAGGATTTGTGCTTAATTTGACTGAGTTCTTAGGGACCTGAATCTTTTTCTGATGGCTTGCTTTTCCAGGCTTTTTTTTTTTTTTTCCTAGTGGTTTGTTTTCTTTCATCTCTTATAAGCATTCTCATGAGGATTGCTATTCTCAGAGTTTATGGATGGGTCTCTAGGACATGACCTCATCCAGGAAACAAAATGTTCCAGTGCATAGACCTATAGCCAGTGATGAAACAGGAAGTGTTAACTTGTAGCATAAAAGATGAAAGGAGAAGATATAATTACCAAAACTTTCTAATACCCTGGCTTTTTCATGCAGTAGTCAGTTAGGAATCGGTGCAGTCTACAGCTTGCATTCATGGAAAACCTGGAGCCTAGATTACCATTCTTCAGTAAAATTCCATTACTGAGAAATAGATGACAAAAAAAAGATTGTTGAGCTGGTTCTGTTGGAGTAGGAAACAACAAAGAATGTGACTAGCTTCAGCCCCAGGGGTTTAATTTCTCTGATGATAACTGTGAGGGTTTTTTCCTTAGGTTATTTTTTGTGACCTAAGGACAAGAAGCTTTTGATTCCAGTACATATTATTTGGACTGTGAGAAAGCAGCGATAGCAAGGGGTACCAAAATCACATCTAAGAATTTTCAGAGCAATGGCACGACTACCTGGTCTGCTGTTTCAGAGTGACCAGAACACCAGAAAGATGCCATCTGTGGAGTTTTATGGCTGCAGAACTATGACTCATTCTTCAAGTGAATAGGGACTGTCTCCAACAAGGCACTGTTGAAATTAGATTTGGACCTCCTTTCTTGCTCAGTTGCAAGAGGAGAGAGAGGAAGAGAGAGAACAAGAACCTAAGGATAGTGAACTGTCTCATTTATTGTCAGTCTAGGGTAGAGGATTTCAGACTGTATGTAGCAGAACCTCTGTGCCTTAAGGATTAGGGGGAAGTATAGGGGAAGTCAAGAAGAAGGGCGATAGGGTTTAAGGTCTTACTTATCTGTTTCAAAAAGAGTAATTCTCCTTTGATCTGTTTTATTTATTTGGTAAAGAACTTCCACATCTTTAAAGATAAAAGTGAGAAAGCCACTGTGCTAGAAGAAACTGCTGGGACCAACAGTGCCGCCGAGCCGTAGGGAGAGCTCAGGACAGAATCTTTGGTGTAACTGCTGGAAGAGGCAGTTGATATGCTGCAGCTTGGGTCCCACATCAGACAGACTGGCTCTGTATGGAATTAACTAAACTCTACGATACCAGTGTCTCTCTGATGCTTTCAGCTTCTCTGTACCCGAAAATGCCATGTCTGAAGGGAGAGCATCTCCTTCCCAAGGATTCCCAGCTGCAACTGGGAAGAGAACAGAAAGAGAACAGCTCCAGCTGCAACCAGGAAAAGAAGCTGGGCGCAGCAGGTCTGCCAAGCAGATCCGTGGGCAGCTCTGGAGTGAATGCCTGCTGGACTTCTCCGGCACATTGGGCATGATCTCTACACTGGGCACCTGGCCAGGGGGCTGCAGAATGGACGGCAGTGGACAGAAGGTCATTGGGAAGGGAAAGATGTTCATGTGTGAGGCAGTGCACTCCAAGGTTAAACTGCTGTATCTTGATCTGAAGGAAAGGGAGGCTGCCCACCTGTCTGTTTCTGTACCAGATCAACTCACAGAGTGCTGGAAGAAGTTTGAAAAAGAAAAACCAAGGGAGGTTGGTCGCAATGTGGAATGTGGAACAGCTCACTGGAGAGACAACCACAGCATACATGAAGTTCACGGCCTTGTAATCCCCCAAACCTGGAAGTGCCAACTATAGCCAACACTAGTGGAGACATGTGAGAAGGAGGGGGCAGCTGGCTCACCCGGCATGTCTAAACCATTCCTGAGTTTCGAACCACAGCACTAATGGTCAGGTTCAGATAACAACTGTTTGCCCTTCTCCAGCCTCTCCATCCCTGTTCAGTCTGATGAAATCTAAAAAAGTACATGCTCTACTCCAGGGAGCTGTGTGTTGCCACTGAGCTCCCTGCCCAGGGCCCTCGGGAACCCCAAGTCAGGGGTCCTAGACACACCTTCTGTATGATCCTGGGAAGAATGGTCAACAGGACCGCCACCTGTGGGTATTAAATCTATACACCTGCCTCCCACAGCAGAGTGGGCCTGTTTAGATCCCGAAGCTAGGAAGTAGAATTAATTTAGATAGAAGATGGTGCATGGTTGTGTCTCCTGTGCATCGGTGCCTCCTGAGACACTGCAGCCAGACATACGGCCACTGTCAGGACAGGCAGTGCTCTCGAAGGACAGTGATGCTTGGTTTGACTCTTTTTGGGAACAGATCTTCTAACCCATCTCCAAATTCTCAATCCCTCCTCCTGACATTCTCCATTCAAAATTTATTGGCTTCCACTCTTCCCTCAAGCCACTGCTATGAGAGGTATATATATATATATGTATGTGTGTGTGTATAAATATATATATGTGTATATATATACATATATATATATTTAAGGATAAAGCATTTCTTTTCCTCTAAATCTTAAGCCTGAGTAGGGGCTGAGCCCCCAAATTGAGGACTAAGAGAGAAGAGTGCAGTTGGTGAAGAAAGACTTGGCTAACACACAGATTACTCTCTTCTCCAGTGTTTGTTTATATCCTGGAGTTGAAGAGCTCACAGCTTTCTGGGATGACTTCGTTCTGTTGAGGTTCCAACCTGCCCCATTAGTCCCCATTGCCAAACAGAGGCAGTTTGGGTCACGCTTGTCCCTCTTAAACACAGCTAGCAGAATGGGAAGGCCAGGGGCTGCAGCTGAAAGTCAAGGCCTAATAGAGAGTCCTTATTTGGGTATGTACACCGCACCCAGCAACCTCTCCTTTGCCTTGCACTTAGCCTGCCCTCCGGCAGGACTCTCTTCACCTCCTCACTGAGTAGGGTCGTCAGTAAGGCCATCCAGGGGAAGTGGGGTTCCGCATAGGGGAGAGGAGGGGCCTCTGTCCTGTGGTGACTCGGGTAGGAACTCCCTTGGGGAGTGTGAATGGATACAGAGCAGAAGGAGCCAGCCAGCTAGGTAGAGGATGCTGCCCAGTGTCCCCATAACACCAGAAGCTCCTTCTTCATGATGGAGATAGGACTTGGGGAGCAGGTCGGGCGAGATGGAGCAAGTATTCCTCCAGCACCCTGGCTCTTCGCCTGTTTCCTTCGGATGAAATTCTCTACATCATCCTCCCGAGTTTCACCCCTCCCCTCTCCACCCCCGCCCCGCCCTGTGCCCATCCTTGCTGGCCACTGGGTCCATCGCCCAGGAGCCGCCTCCCCTTTCTCCTCCCCTGCGGTTCTTTCTGTTTTTCGTTGGCATCTGGCCGGGCACAGCCACCACCCTCCCCCTCACTCTCCCCACATCCCTGGGCTCCGCAGAGGTCCCGGTCCCCCTTCCCCTCCCCCAGCCCAGCCCGCCTCTGCCAGGGGCGGAGGAGACCGGAGGACGCATTCCTTTAGTCCCTTCACCGCCTGCCCTCCCTCCTCCGGGGACCTGAGGCTCTGAGCTGTGCCTGTCTTCCCGGTCTCCCTACAAACTGTCCCCTGCCACCCCATGAAGCGTCAGCAACCTTTAAGAACGCTGAGGTGCCCCCACGGCGCTGACCTACATAGCCCGGTCCAGGGCGGGAGGGGTCCCTAGCCCCTCACCCCGGGCCCCGCCTCCGTCCGCCCCCCACTCTCTTCCTTCACCTCTCTACCATGACTAACCCAAGCAGGTTTAGTTCCTGACTGAAGCAGAGGGGGCTAGGCGAGACACCTTACCTCCAATTCGGATAATCAGTTCTCAGCCCAGGAAAGCTTTGGGTTTTCCATGCCTCCTCCTTCCCAAATATCTTCAGTCTTGCTTTTGCCCAGTCTCCCCCCGCGACTCCCCCTCCTCCGCTCCCGTCTGGGCTTCCTCCCCAGCTTCTGCCGCCGTCGGGGACCCTGCCATGCGCGGGCCCCCTCCGCCCAGTGTTGTTGTTTTGCTCCAGAGAGAAGCCCCCCGCTTCCTTGCCCACGCCCCCCTCCGCAGCCTCACCCAGGCCCCCTTCCCTGCCCACTCGGAGCTCCGCCGCGGGTGGGGGGCGGCCGGGGGAGCGGGAATGTTTGCATACATCAGTTCAGGGGCGCGCACTGGCTACCCAGCCCCTCCAGACACACACACACACAAACAGCCGACACACGCCCTGACTGAAGCAGCGACGAATCTCACTCCGCCCCCAGCACACACGGACACAGACATACACACAGATCCTGACACAGAAACGCAGCCAGACAGCAACACAGACGCGCACACCCAGACGCACCCGGGCCGCGGCAGACCCAGAGCCCGGGCGGCCCGGAGCAGACCCAGGCCCCCGGCTCCACACGCAGACACGCCGGACGGTGTGCAAGGGGGGAACGCGCGGCACACCCCGCGGTCCACAGAGACGCGGATGCTCGGAGGCAGGCACAGGCTGTCAGGAGCGGCTGGCGACTCGAACCCCCGCGTGCAAACAAAGCCGGCGGGCTCCCTCCGCCCCCTCGGCCGGTCGGAGCCCCCGCCCCGGCCCCTCCCCACCTCCCCTGGCGCCGCCCCCTCCCTCACTCACCGTCCTGGGAGAGGTTGGCCCCGCCGGGCGCCCAGCAGCTGGCGAGGAGCAGGAGCAGGGGCAGGGCGGAAGGGGCCCCCATCGCGCTTCCCGGCCGGCTCCCTGGCAGGGCGCTGGCGAGCCTGGGTCCCTGGGGGCTGGTGCTGGGGAGAGGGGTAGACGACGCCACTGACCGAAAGGGCGCCCCCGAGCCGCTTCGGAGCCCGGGGCCGAGGCGGGGACCGGGAGGGAGCCGGCGCTGCTGCAGTCGCGGGGATTAAATAGGGCGCTCGGAGCAAACCATTCGGTTGGAGGTGGAGGGGGGGTGACGGGGGGCTGGGCTGGTCGCGGGGGGGACCGGCTGCCGCATTCCCCACCCCCCCTCGCCTGCCGCACCCCCTCCGCGCCGTCGTGGTGCCTTCCACCCTCTCCCCCGGGAGCTCCACCAGCCCGGCTCGGGCGTGGAGCAGAGGGAGCGAGCTGGCTCAGCAGTGGGACCCGGCGCCCACCCCTCCTAGCCTTGGGGTGGAGGGAGGGGAGTCGGGCAGGGCCTTGGGCCAGCTGGCGGGAGCTGCCACTGCAGGCCTGGGCAAGGGCGTGCCCACTCGCCCGAGAGCTTCCAGCCCCGCCCTCCTTCCTTTGGCAACTGGGGATCCCCAGGAGTGGGATGCCCCTAGGGTGCCCCTATCAACAGTGTGCCCAGGGACATCTCTGCAATGGGTAACCAGTTACCCTGGTCTTTTTCCAAAGCACTAACATCCCTAGTTCCTCTGACGAAAGAGCCCCTACTTGGACGTCCAGCAACAATTTGTGGCCCCAGGCAATTTCCTTTGAAAGGCATCTTCCAGCAAGCCCCCAGGCCATGGGAATCAACACTTCCCTCAATCCCTCAAAGAAATTGCTCCCAGTCTAAAAACAGCGATTTCCCTTCAGATTCTGCCGAACTGAGCAGCCTACAAAGCAACTCAGTGGTTTTCCCCCTTAATCCTTCCTATTCCCTGACTTTACTCCCAACCTTTTCCAATGTGTTCCTTCTTTATAGTTCAGAGGATCTTGTCCTTCCTTTTTCAAGTTTTAGTGAGTACGATTCTAGGAGAATGGTCTGATCTACAGATTCTCAGGAAGCTACTCTCTTAAGGACCTTCTGTGGCTAAAGCAGTTCTTGCCCCTGAGGCCACATATAAGATGAATGAGAGAAGCAGGGTGTCTGTACTTGCTCTTGGCTCAAGAGTTCCAAGCCCCTGGGGTTTGCTTTTTCTTTTTTTTTTTTTTAATTGTGATTGAAGATCTCTGGAAGAGTCTTGGTAGATCTCAGAAAGAGACCCTCCTGAGTCAGTTTTGCTCCAGCTTACCTCTTAGGTATACACTCCTAAATTTTAGGATCTCTGAGTCAAAGAATTTTATGTGTATGAGTATTTTTTAGAAAGTATTTGGTACGATCCTTATTACACAGGTGCAGTTGAGATTCAAAGGGTATGATTAGACTGACAATAGTAGAAAACACAAGTGTTGGCCAGGACATGGAATAATATGATTTTTGAAATGCCCTCTAGTCTTGGGTAGTATGTATGGATGTGAGAGTTGGACTATAAAAAAGGCTGAACACCAAAGAATTGATGCTTTTGAATTGTGGTCTTGGAGAAGACTCTTGAGAGCCCCTTGGACTATAGAGATCAAACCAGTCAATCCTAAAGGAAATCAACCCTGAATATTCATTGGATATTGACACTGAAGTGCCAATACTTTGGCCACCTGATTTGAAGAGCTGACTCATTGGGAAAGACCCTGATGCTGGGAATGATTGAGGGCAAGAGGAGAAGGGGACGATAGAGGATGAGATGGTTAGATGGCATCACTGACTCCGTAGACGTGAGTTTGAGCAAACTGTGGGAGATGGTGAAGGACAGGGCAGTTCATGGGGTCACAAAGAGTTGGGCACAACCTAGCAACAGAACAACACCAATCCCAGGAGGCCAGTTTTGTCTCTAGATGAGAGATTTGGGTGCCTGTCTTCTAACTTCTGGGTCCATCCCCTCTCTGCACTGGCTGTGCATCACCATGCTAATCTTTAATGTTTGAGTAATCTTTCCCCCTCTCAGGCAGTTTTTGCAGCTGTCTGTGATGGACTTAATGTCTCTGTCACCTAGTAACTCAAGGACAAGGATGTGGAAAGAAAGTGAAGTCGCTCAGTCGTCTCTGATTCTTTGAGACCCCCATGGACTGTAGCCTACCAGCTCCTCCATCCATGGGGTTCTCCAGGCAAGAATACTGGAGCGGGTTGCCATTTCCTTCTCCAGGGAATCTTCCCGACCCAGGGATCGAACCTGGGTCTCAAGCATTGCAAGTAGATGCTTTAACCTCTGAGCCACCAGGGAACAAGGATGTGGAATGTACTCTGTAATCAGTAAAGCTCTATATCAATGTTAGTCACTGGTGGAGAGGACAAGAGAGAATATTCTCCAGGAAGACCCTTAAGGATAGCCAGAAAGCTGCCCCTCTGTTTTTCTTCTCACTGTGAAGTTTACCTGTGGTTTCTGGGAGAAGAGCTCTGCCTACCTCTTGAACATTTCTTGAGTGTCTGGGTGGTTATTAAGAATTATTTATAAGACAGTTTTTGACCACCTTGGATTGTCTGACTTGCCTGCCTTGACTCATCTCAGTGACTCCAAACTGTCCTGCTGCATTGGGGTTCTCTGTCTCCCTGGGGGTTCTCTGATACCCTGAAATCTCTGAGTCAGAGATGGAAGGGGAAGTGTGCTTGAAAGATACAATAAGGACACCTGGTATAAGAAAGAGGAGAGGCTGTGCTGTGGGATAGGCAGGAGGGAAGATACAGGGAAAATGGACCTTCTGACTAAGGTGGGATTAGGTTGGCGTGAATTTAGTCATGCAGCAAAAAGGAACGAGTGGGTGTGTTTTCAAAGAGAGAATGAAGCTTCAGAGAAGAATCATGCTATCCTAGTTAAAGAGTCTTGATGGATAAAGAGTATTATCTTTGGAGCTAGAAGTTTGAAAGATCATCTAAGTGGGATTAAGAGAGGACAGGTTAGTGTTGGGGGGAGTGAGGGTGGGGATGGGTGGGATTGGGATGCTAGGATGTAGGATTAGGTCCCAAGCTTCTGTAACTAATCACCTTTTCCATCTGCTGCTCTGCTGATCCGCTTCTGCCTGTCCTTTAATTCTCTAATGACTCTGCTGGTCTGGCCCCACCCTCTACTGTAACTGCAAGGGAAGAGAACCAAGGGTGGGAGGAGAGGGGGAGAGCTTTTGTGGAGAGTATTAAGCATGAGCAAATGAGACTCTGGAATGCTCTTTTCCTACTAGATCCTTCTCTCTTTTCTGCATCATCAGCATCATCTTGGCAGCACTTTAGGGTCTGGGAATAGGAAGCAGTCACTGGCTTTTAGAAATACAGGATAAAAGAGTATTAGAATTGTAAGGGACCTTCAAGATTACCTAGTGATGACCCCTTGTTGAACAGATAAAGAGAATGAAACACGGAGGACTTAGGTGACTTCTGTGTTCACCCGGCTGTGGGGTAGAGGGGTTGCAGTATTGGATGAACAAGGCAGACATACCCATGGGAGCAGGAGGGACAGGAGAATCGCTGTTCTCTGGGAGCGTCCACTTTGCGGAATTCTCACTCCTGCCTCTCCCAGAGTGAACGGGTCACGTCTCCTGCAGAGGCAGATGGACCCATTTGGAATAGCTCCTTACCTCTAACAACCCTAATGCCTTTTGTCCCTGGGCACCCAGCCTCTTACAGGCACCCCGTTCACTCGGAATAGAGTTTTACAAAGAAAGCCTGAACTACAAGGATTATCCTCAGCCCGAAAACAGGTGAAATAAAGGTATCCATGTTGCATTGTGATCTCTATGGTTACTTTTCACTCTAAAATGCTATGATATACAATCAGTGTTTCCCAGAGACTTGCACAGAGTCTGGAGTGGGTTGTCTGTGGGATTCGAGAGCTGGTCACCAGTGAAAACTGAGGGGAGCAGAGAAGGGGAGTGGAGGGAGGGCGAGCGCTGGCTCCCGGGTGCCCTTGTCCACTCAGCAGTAGCCTGGGTGGCTGGGGGTGAGGAATGCGGCACTGGCAAGCTTCTGGGCTGGATGCAGCTGTGTGGGCCCTGGGCATTCCTTTCCCCACGTGGAGCCTCTTGGGGAGGGAGGAGGGCGGGAACTTGGCCTGAGTGGGGTGAATACTACATATTCATCTAGGAGGGGCGTGACAGCACCTGCAGGAAAAAGACTCCGAACCCTGGCTCAGTTCTGCTTTGCCCTCTAACCCTTGGCTTCTGTATGACTTTTTCTTTATCAGTAAATTCTACACAGGTTTCCACATTTACTTTCCTCTTTAATCTCCCACCCAAGTAAACCAGGATTCCTCATACTGCTTCTTATTTCTATTATCCTGTTTTAATTAACCCTATCCTTAATAAAAACTTTTGTATGTGTTTTAATTCTAACCTTAATTGAATTCCAATTTCAACCCTAACCCTAATCTTTTATAGACTCTAACTACTAATCCTAATACCAACTCCAATTTAATTGTTAATTTTAAGCAGCATCTTAATTCTAACCTGTTGTAAGCCACCAATTTGGGACAGCAACTTGTTCACAATAAAAATGATCACAGGTACCATTTTTTGGGGGGGAGGGGGGTGGGGGAAGCTTTCCTGGTAGCTCAGCTGGTAAAGAATCTGCTTGCAATGCAGAAGACCTGGGTTCAATCCCTGGGTTGGGAAGACCCTGGAGGAGGGCATGGCAATATTCTTGCCTGATAATCCCCATGGACAGAGGAGCCTGGTGGGCTATAGTCTACGGGGTCACAAAGAGTCGAACTCAACTGAATGACTAAGCACCTACCATTTTTTTGAGAATCTCTTGTACGCCAGACTTTGCACTGGGTACTTTACTTACACGGTATGTCATTTAATACCTGAAACACCCTAATGTGGTTGAGATTATTAGCTGCATTACAGATATGAGGAAACAAAGGTTTAATGAGATTATGTAATTTGTAAACAGTGAATCCGAGCCCACTGTTGATGTTCATTTCTCTTTCTGCTAACAAATACTTTCTGATTGAGCTTTTCCTAAAATCCTAACTAATTTTGACTTGAATAACTTCTAAATTACTGAATGTCTTGAGAGTATATTATTAGTTAAGCTTAAAAAAAATAAATAGTGGTATAAAATAGAAACCAAGCAAGCCAACAAAAAGCCCCAATTCTTCCTGCCCAGAAACCCCACTGCCACTTTAAAGCATTAAAGTCACGTGTTTATAGAGTTAAAGTAATCAAGTGATGGAAAGAACCAAGCCAAGGAAAAGGCTTCTCTCCACACCAGACTTTCCTACTGAGCCACCCCTGGGGGCATTGTTCCCATTGGGGTTTTGCAGCACTGCAGTCCTACCTCCCACAGCGCATCCGGAAAGCACTTAAAGTCAAAATAAGCACCTACCAATGAAATCACCATATATATGCACGTGACTTAGGCATGAAGCTCTCTAGACAATTTGAATTTACCGTGAACAATAACTGTTAAAGGCTAATGATCTGCCAGGTTCCATGCTAAACTCTTTACATTTTGTCCTTTTTAATATTCACAAGTTCCCCATGCAGTGTGCCTTTACCCCTATTTTACAGATGAGGACAGCAAGGCCCAGAGAAGCCAGAATCACAAAGAGGTTGAATGAGACACACAGGTTTCCAAGACAGATTTGTCTTACTACACAGCGTCAATTTTTCACCACTAGACTTAGCCAGGGAGGCTTGTTAGAGAAGAGGTCATATGAGTTTTGTTCTAAAGGCGAGAAGGGGAGTTGCTTGATATTAGAAAGGAGGATGACCTATAAGACTATAGACGGACTCAGATCGATATGGGAGGAGACTATACAAGGGGGAAAGGAGCAAGGTAGCTAGCAAATGGGGGGGAATGAGTAAAAGGGGAGAGCATAATAAGGGAATAGAACAAATATGAGCAGAGACCTGGGAACTTCTATGTGATAAATTCAGGCAAAAATAAAATCGGGTAATAAGTATGTGTGCCACTATTGCTTCTGCTGGAGGCTGATTGATGTATATTGGAAAGACAGTAGACACACATAATCATCCACAAACAAAAATTCACATTTTGGTTACACGGATATCTGTAGCCTCTCCAACGAAAGATCTCTGCATCCCTCCCCTTACCTTCTGTGTCCCAGCAACATCAAATGGCTGGTAATTTCCCGAACACTCTGTGTTGTTTCATGCCTCAGCATCCTTGCACATACTATTTTCTATACCTGGATTGCCCATCTCATTAAGCCTGATGAAACTTGTGCTTGTGTTTATTCATCCAAACTTTGATTAGGTGTCGTTGACTCTGTGAAGCCTCCTATACAGAGCTAATCACTCCTTGCTAGGTACTACCATTGTATTGAATATATCCTTCCACGGTTACACCTTTTCCCTGGGTTGTGATAGTTTGTCTACATGTTTCTCCCTTTTGTGAGCTCACTGAGGGCAAGAATGATATTTCATGAATCTTATTATTCCCAGTGCTTAGCTTAGAAAGAGAAAAATAGTTGCTTCCCAGTTCATCCTACTGAATTAAACTGCAGTGATGTATTTACAAACACAGAGGCTTGATCAGTTTTTTTTTTTCCAGAAACACAAACATGTATATAATTTGATTTCGTTGGTGTACTCCCTGAATTTGTATGTGTTCATATAGATACAGTGTGTCCCAAGTTAGGTGAATGCCTCTAAATCACATATTTTCATCCACTTATTTAAGATAACATTTTGTAATTCTTGGAACTGACTTAGAGCCTGCCATTTCCTTTTGCATATCCTCAGTTGTGGAAAATTTTCATCCTTGGAGGTTAGCTTTTAATTTTGAAAATAGCCAAAGGCCTTTGGGATCCAAGCCTTATGGATAAGTGACAGTTCATGTTGGGTAATACAAGAGTTGCCTACTAAGTAATAGTAAATGGCTTAAAGGTTGACTAATATGTTGGTTCTGAAGGCAGTTCCCAGAGTCCTAGAAAATTTCTGAGCAGTGGCATTCTGATCTATTTGTTAGTACAAACAAAATAAAATAAAGGTTTTGTCATTTTATAGTCACACTTAAGTATAAGAAGACAAAAAAATCATTTGTCCAAAATAGAACTCTTTTATCATTCATTTATAGTTTATTGCATTTATAGTTTATATCATGCATTTATAGTTTATTGAATTTTTATGTGCAGTGCACAATGCTAGTTGAAAGTGGCTGTTTTGACCCAGCTGTCCTGTTTGGTCTATAAAAAAAAAAAATCTATAAACCCAGGTTTTATTTTTATAATTACAAAACAAAATTATCAATGAATGCTCTTACCCCATCTGCAATTCCCACCCTGGTTGTGAGCCTCATCTTATTTAAGAGGAATAATGCAAGGGTCAGGGATAGGATAATACTTATGGATGTGAAGTTCATGATGATAAAGACCAAACTGACACTAGTAGCTTACTTTTTAGAATCATAAAGTAAGAGTGAATGTTTTAAAATGCCATGTCTAGAGCTGGCTTCTAGAGAATACAAAAATATGTAAGGCATGAAACCCACCTTCAAGGCACTGTCAGTCCAGTAGGAAAGATAAGCAAATGCAGAATTACTATACCATGTGATAAGTGCTACAGTGCAATGATAGATACGGCATCTTAGAATCAGGGAGGAGGCAGGGATTAAATTTATAGAAAACCTTAATCAATGACTTGGGAGTTGGCCAACTGTAAAAAGGATGAAAGGTATTACGAAAGGGAACAGCATATCCAAAAGCAGGAAACAGAATAGTCTGTTGTGGCTAGATTGTGAAGGGAATTTATGCTGGAGATAGCTATTTATCCTGATGACAAAGTGTCATTGAAGGGTTTTAGCAGGGAAATGTCAGGGCCAGATTTGCATTTTAGAGTAATAACTCCGGCCATAGTGGATGGGTGGACTGGAGGATACGCATCATTTGATTCAGAAGCCTGACCATTCTGGGGACCACAGATCCAGCTCCATGACATTGAGTAGGACCCACTGAGTGTGGCCTTGTCTGATCCTATAGGTAGTGTGGAGATAACCCCAGGCTACTGTAGTTGGACCAGGCGTCAACATATAGACAATGCGCAGACAATGCTGTGGCGCCTACAGACCCAAGCAGTGGCGCCAAGCAACGTTAAGTTGTATACAGAAGAGGTTAGGTACCCTGACCAGCCATCCCAGCTTGCCAGATGCATTTTCTAGGACTTTCAGTGCTAAAATTGGAAAAATCCAGACAAACTGGGTTGAGGTTGGTCTCCATACACAGTTCCTGGCAGAAACAGCCTGCACTTAAGAGCAGCCATTACTCAGACCATCTCCCCAGCAAGCAGTTGGGGTCACCTCCAGGCCAGACTGGAGAGGAAGGAAAGTTGAGCATGCTCTTTTCCGTTTTCGGGGAAGGAAGGGGTGGGAAGGGATGGGGTAGTCATGAGTCTGAATAGCTAGGCCAGTTGAACAGGAGGGAAGAGGAAAGGCTAAGTAGGAGGCAGAGGGTAGAGGCTGGGTTTTGGTACCAGATCTCCCCTCCATTCTCTGAGATCTGGGCTCTCTGCTGGTGGTAAGGAGCATTGCAGGCTCAAAACAGGATTGCAGAGAATGAATTGGATGTATATATTTAGCTTTTCATTCATGCATGGAGTTCATGTACAGTTGACCCTTGAACAACACAGATTTGAACTGCCCTGGTTCAATTACAGGTGGAATTTTTCCAACAAACATACAGTTAGCCTTCTGTATGGGAGGATGTGGAACCTGACCACACGGAGGGCCACCTGTGAGGCACGTGAGCATCTGCAGGTTTGGGATCCTGGGGGTGGGGGCGGGGGCCTTGAACCAGTCCCTTGTGGATACTGAAGGGTGTCTAGTCACACTGTCCTTTAATATCCGTGGAGTGCTTCCTAAGCGCCTGACGCTTTTTATATGCTTATGTCACTCAGGCTTCATGTATAGCCCTACATCTTGTAGGTATTGGCATTCCCATTTTACAGGTGAAGAATGAGGCTCAGGAAATTTGATAACTTCCTACAAGTTACACGTTAACTGATGGAGTTCTTGGTCATCCAGAGAAACCAATACACCCACCTGTGCCTGATCATAGGACTTATGTGGAAAGTGAAGTGAGAGTCACTCAGTCATGTCCGACTCTTTGTGACCCCCATGGACTATACAGCCCATGGAATTCTCCAGGCCAGAATACTGGAGTGGGTAGCCTTTCCCTTCTCCAGGGAATCTTCCCAACCCAGGGATCGAACCCAGGTCTCCCGCATTGAGGGAGGATTTTCTACCAGCTGAGCCACAAGGGAAGCCCAAGAATACTGGAGTGGGTAGCCTATCCCTTCTCCAGCAGATCGTCCCAACCCAGGAATCGAACTGGGATCTCCTGCATTGCAAGTGGATTCTTTACCAACTGAGCAATCAGGGAAGTCCTGATATCAAGGAAGCCTTGAGGTGGGGGCACTGGTTAAAAATAATACAGGTATCCTGGAGTTTCTCCTTCCATAGGGTAATAATAAAAATTCCTGACCTCACTGTTAGTAAGTAAGTGCTCCCAGATGCTGCCTCAGTCCTGACATCCCTGAGAAACAGCACACCACAGCTTGTGGGTCCTTACAAGGAACTCACTAGTTCCTGAGCAGACCCTATCTGTAAATAGTCTATTGTGTTAAGTTATAAAACCAAAACATATCATTGAATCTTTCAACACATAATTTCCTCGACTCTTCCTCCCAGTGATGGCTAACCTTGTTTATAAAACCCTCGGCAATCCGCCCCTTGCCGACGTCTCTGACCTCGGATTACCTTTTGGCCACACTGTCACTCCCAGGCTGTCCTTTTTGCATCTCTCACAACCAAGCTCATGCCCACCCTAATCCTTTGCACTGGCTGGTCCTCCTGATCTTAAACTTTCCTCTCTGCTCTTGCTTGCACATCTCAGTTTGAATATCTCCTCCTCAGAGAAGCCTTCCCATTCCCTTGTAATCTATTAGCTTCTCTGTTCAGTTGTCAGTCGTGTCCGACACTTTGCAACCCTTTGGACTGTAGCCCACCAGGTTCCTCTGTCCATGGGATTTTCCAGGCAAGAATACTGAAGTGGATTCCTTCTCTGATCAGTTAGCATTTTCTGCTATTTTTAAAAAATAATCTATCATTGGTTTATTTGTTGTCTGTATTCCTTCTCCCAGTAGATACAAGCTTCATGAGGAAAGAAACCCTGTCAATTGAATGCCAAGTTGTGTTGTCAGAAACTGAAAGGATGTTGCACATTAGGTTGCTTGCCACATAATCAGTGCTTATTAAATGTTGTTTGAATGAATTCATGAAAGAGGACTCTCTCCTTCATCACATTTGGAGAAGAGCGTCCACATTCCTTCATTTGACACATTGATTTTACAATCAAGAACCTCCTACTCTCATATAAGGCTTTTCCCTCTGGTTCATGAAAGAAGACATCTCTTTCTCTTTCCTAGCCTTTATGACATGTTTCTCTAGAGGCTGCAACACTGTTATTAAATTGCCCCTCAACCTCCTATATGTCAGGTAAAGTGTCCTAATTCTTAACCTTCTGCCAATTCCTTTATCATTTTAGAGCCTCTTCCCTGATTCTTTCCTCTCAGATAGTTGAGTTCAGAACAGGTCCCAGTAGGTAAGAGAGGCTATGCCTGATGATTATGAGTTGAACATGAGACACTAGTCTAGGTTCTCTTGTATATTTTTCTGCTCTCCTTGATTTTTTAAGCTGTCTTCCTTGGCTGACTCATGATCACTTGTGATCCATGTTGGTCCTAAGACCTTTCTAAGCCCTGGAATTCCAGAGCTTGCTTCCCCTCCAGTAGCATTCCTTTGCCAGGTGACACCTGATGAGATTTGCCAGCAGAGATTCCAGTCCGAAGGCTTCTTTGTGGACTAGTGCCCCCACTACCTCTCACCACCCGAAACCCTGGTTAGTGTGGTGTGGATGAAGGAGGCCAGGAGTGGCTGCGTGTGCTTTTCTAAGGAAGTTAAGCAGGCTCTGGGTCCAGCTGCAAGGAGCCATTCCTGACTTCTTATAGAGTAGTGCAGGACAAAGCGTGGCTTTGGAAGTTGGACTTTCCTGGGCTTGAATGTCAACTGGGCCACTTCCTTTGAGATCAGTCTTTTCACTTGTTAAGCGTTCCACTTTGTTATTTTCCATCTTGTCATCAAGATTAAATGAAGACATTTAAGCAAAACTCCGAGCTAAGAATTCAGCCCCCGTTATTACCTTTCTCTGTGCCCTTCACCTTAGTGCAGATGTGTGAGGAATATTTCTCTGTTCTACCTGCTGTGCAATACAATCTTGCTATGTGCCCACTGTCTGAATAGAAAGCGCTTTTTGGGTCTAGGTTGTTGTTCAGTCACTAAGTTGTGTTTGAAATGTTTTCGACCCCATGGACTGCAGCACACCAGGCTTCCATGTCCTTCACCATCTCCAGGAATTTGCTCAAGCTCATGTCCATTGACTTGGTAATGCCATCTGACCATCTCGTCCTCTGTCGTCCCCTTCCCCTCCGGCCTTCAGTCTTGCTCAGCATCAGGGTCTTTTCCAATGAGTCAGTCCTTTGCATCAGGTGGCCAAAATATTGGAGCTTCAGTTTCAGCATCAGTCCTTCCAATGAACATTCAGGGTTGATTTCTTTAGGGTGGACTGGTTGGATCTCCTTGCAGTTCAAGGGACTCTCAAGAGTCTTCTCCAGCACCACAGTTCAAAAGCATCAGTTCTTTGGCACTCAGTCTTCTTTGTGGTCCAACCCTCACATTAGTACATGACTACTGGAAAAACCATAACTTTGGGCACACGGACTCGTTTGGTTCCAATAACCTGCTCACGCTTACCCAGAGCGCTTGTTTAGCTTGCTCTCTGCTGCCCTCGTGTGGTCACCCTGACCCCTCGCCATTCCTGGTCCTCTGCTCCCTCTCTGCGGCTGCTTTGCTGTAATGCAGGCTCTTGCCAGACTCTTGGCTCAACTGGCTCCCAGCTCCTCGGAAGCATTTTCCAGTTTAACTTCAGTCTTTTCTCTTCAGGTACTACTATCTTAGTTCTTCTAACCTCTTCTGATGCGTTTCAATATTCATCTCCTCTCGTCAGAGAGTCTGTGGGAAATGTATCCTGAATGTTTCAAGTTTGGGTGCCAGTAAGACCTCTTCGAGGGCGTCTCAGGTGGTCCTAGTGGTAAGGAACCCACTTGCGGATGCAGGAGACATAAGAGATGCAGGTTCGATCCATGGGTCAGGAAGGTTCCCCTGGAGGATCAGGGGAACTATATGGACTGATCTGTATGAACTGTATGGACCGTGGCCTGCCAGGCTCCTCTGTCCATGGGATTCTCCATGGACATGGGAACATGTCTCCATGGATGTGTTCAGTCGCTAAGTCGTGTCCGACTCTTTGTGACCCCATGGAGTGTGGCACACCAGGCTTCCTTGTCCTTCACCGTCTCCAGGAATTTGCTCAAACTCATGTCCACTGAGTCGCTGATGCCATCTGACCATTTCATTTTCTGTTATCTGAACGACTGAACATGTCCACGGAGACATGTTCCCTCTTGTCCATGCAGAATCCCGTGGACAGAGGAGCCTGGCAGGCTACAGTCCATAGGGTCACAAAGAGTTGGACATGACTGAAGCAACTTAGACCTCTGAAGCACACAAGACCTCTTCACGTTTTGGATCCTGTTATCTGCTGTCCTGTTCGACACCACGTTCTTTGACTAGGAATGCTGAAGGAGTAGTATGTTGCCATAGGTTACTTAATCATAGAAATCCCTTCTTTTTGCCCTCAACATCAGAGCTTTTTATTTTTATTTTTTTTTTTAACATCAGAGCATTTTAATAAGAGAGAATACACCTATGCTTGCTTTGCTGAAGGCTGATGGTAAACCTCAGATAGACCCACAAAGCCAGTGCTTCAGAGGGAGGGTGTGTAGACAAAGGATATATCTGCTTTCTCTCTCTTCTAGTTGCAAAGCATGCCTAGCAAAGGTAATGAAGGATTACTTAGGAGACAGACAAGTACACTCTTTGTTAGAGAAACTTTGTGGATAAGAATAAAGGGAAATAAATTCAGTGAGGTGATTTTAAGCCAAATTTGGGAGGCTAGGATGTGAAAATCAGACACTGAAGAGTTTTATCTTTATCCCGATGTCAGTGGCAAAATTTTTTGAAGCAGAATGTTATGTGATTGAATTGCTATTAATCCTCAGATTCAGTGCAGCCGAGATGTTAACTCTGTTCCCCTCTGAATCTGCAAATTCAGTGCAGTCCCATGCTAACTTCCAATGTTTTGTTTTATGGGACCTGATTGATTAGTTCTAACAATCCATTGGAAAATAAAGTCTGGAATACCCACGATGTTTAAAAAACATGTGGAAAGGTGATAGTGGGTCTTCCCACTGTCCTTAAGTTACTTTAAAATTGTAGCAGTAACTTCTCAGGAGCTGTCTGTTTTACACGTGGTGGTGTATGAAAGTCAAGGCTACTTTCTCCGTTCAGCCTGCTTGCTCCACTGTGCCCACAAGTCATTGTCTGTATCTGACCTGGAGAGGTGGGCCGAGGAGAGGGGAGGGGGGCACGGGAGGGAGGTGATACCTGTATGATTATGGCTGATTCGTGTTCTTGTTCAGCAAAAACCAACACAACATTGTGAAGCAATTGTCCCCCAGTTAAAAATAAATTAAAAAAAAAAAAAAACGTGAAAAAAATTGTATCAGTGAAAATGTTGAGGCATTGACATAGAAATATGCAGATAGTTTCAAGGAACGAGAGAGAGCGTAGTGGTCACAAACCAATATGAGAATTTAGTGTATGAGGAATAATACACTATGTTGTACACTATACTTCTAATCAGTGCCCAGGGATTCAACTATTTAATGACTGGCATTATAATAGTTTGATATCTATTTGACAGTTGGGGTGGGCTCAAGCTCTTCCTTATGCATATACAAAACTAAATTTCAGATGGACTGACATGCTAAATTTTATAAATAAAACAAAACTAAAAGACATTGTTAAAATCTATAGAAAGTATGTTTAGTCTCAGAGTGGGAAGGACCTTCCTATGTAAGACCCCCAAACTCACAATCTCTAAAAGGAAGGACAGGCTAGTTTATATGATTTTTATTTTCTTTTTCCCTCTTTTTTTCACATTTTTATTTTATATTGGCTATAGTTGACTTACAATGTTGTGTTAATTTCAGGTACAGCAAAGTGAGTCAGTTATATGTATACATATATCTATTATTTTTCAAGTTTTTTCCCCATCTCTCAGTATTACAGAATATTGAGCAGAGTTCCCTGTGCTATACAGAAGGTTACTGTATGATTTTTAAAAGCTGGTATATTTTGTAGATGCCATTAAGGCAAAATGTTAAAGTAAGTTACAGATTGTGATAATTTAATTATAACATAGCCAAGTTTTAAATGGATATTATGCAGAATATTCAATAAATACATGTAAAAGACAGTTCAGTAGAAAATTACACAAAGGGTATGAGTAGGAATTTTTAGAAAAGGTATAGTTGTCCAATAGACATCTGAAAAGATCTGCTCCATGTGAATTTTGAGAAATACAAGATAAAGCAACAAAGAAATCTAAGATTTTTAAAAATTAAAATGATGGAAAATATCCAGTGTTGGCAAGCATTTGGGAAAACAGGTACCTTTGTTTATTGTTAGTAAGAATGTAAATTGGTGCAGTCTTTTTGCAGATATTTTGTCAGGATGTATCAAAATTAAAAATGGAAATACCAGTAGTGCTATTTCCACCAACCTGTGCTGTAGATCTATTCACATGAGTGCCATGATTTATGTACAAGAATCACATCATTGATTGCAGTAGTGGAAAATGGAAAATAATCTGAATATCCATCAAGAGTGAATTGGTCAAATAAATTACGCTATAGTCATACTTTGTAATAACATTTAACAGTTAAAAAGAATGAGGTGAATTTATATGTACCAACAAGGAAAGATAACCAAGATGTATTATTAAGAGGAAATGCAAAGATAATACACATATTGTTATCCCTATTGTGTAAAGTAAGAGAGAAACCTAAAAAGACATGCTTGCATATGTTATAGTTCACATATAACATGTGAAAATGTGTGTTAATGTAAATGCATAGGTACTTACTGGCTGTGTATCCTTGGGCAAGATGCTTAACCTCTCAATATTTTATTCTCCTTGAATGGAAAATACAGATAATAGTAGTACATATCCCCTAGGGTTGTGTGATGTGAGGCTTAAATAAATTAATCTACTTAAAGTGCTTTGAATAGTGCCTGGCACATAGTAGTCACTTGATGAGTGCCCCTATTATTCAAACACGTATTAAACTTGGAGAATCATTATTTGGGAGGATGGGAGTGAGATTTCAGATTCTGAATTATTTTTAGAGCTTATTCTAAAGAAGGTCATTCAAAGCTGATTTAGAAACCCAGGAACAAAATCAGACAGTCCTGAGTTGGGCGATGCTGTTGGAAATGGAAAGGAGACTCTGAGTTTGGTGTTGGTGACGGAAGGGCCGAGAGTCAGAAGGCAGGGGCCGCTCTCAGTGTGGGGTTTTGAGTGATGGACTTAGAAAATGCTGCAACATGGAACAAAGTAGTGGAGATAGGAGACTGTTTCTGTGGCGTGACGTATTTTGGAATGCAGGAAGATTAGTTTTGTTTTAAGTTATGTTCTTTACGCTTCTGGGAACCCATCTACTAGGAAGTAGTCAGTAGACTGGATGTAAACACTGGCACTCTGGAGAAAGATGAATGCTCCAACTACCCTTGGAGGTAGAACAGCAGAAAAAGTCTCCAGTTCTTAGGTCTCATTTTAAGGATTTCCATCTAATAGTTCCATTATAAAAATAAATGATTGTGATATTATGGAACAATCTCTGGGTAAGAGGGGCAGAGGACCTGTTCTAGTCAATTTGTTTGTCTATTCATTCCCCCCCACCCCCAACAAATATAAATTGAGCAACTCTCGTGTACCAGACACTGCTCAGACTGATGAGGTAGAAGGAGCTCAGTTGCTCACCGTCTGATTTAGGAGACAGACATGAACAAAATTGCAATACAGTGTGCTCAGTGCTCTGAGAGCCATCTTCACGAGGCTGCATGAAGATGGGTGTGATCCAGTCTGCTTGGGGGTGTGGGGGAAGCCAGGGAAATGGGACAGAAAATGAGACTGCGGAGCTGAGTCTTCCAGGAGGGAAACAGTCCTCCAGGAAGATGTGAGGGTGGGGAGAAGGGAAGGGCCTTCCCGAAAGAGGAAGCATTGCATCTCAAAGCGTGTTAGCATGGGATTTGAACAGCTTCTTTGCTGGCGGTGGTAGCTTTTTTGGGTTTCTATTATAGAGAACTGTAAGTACTTTGGCATGGCATGGCATGGGGGTAGGGGTAGAGAATATTAGCAAGTGAATTGACAAAAGTGGCAGGGATCAGATTGTAGGTGGCGGGAGAAATATCAATAACCTCAGATACACAGACGACACCACCCTTACGGCAGAAAGCGAAGAGGAACTCAAAAGCCTCTTGATGAAAGTGAGAGGTGAGTGAAAAAGTTGGCTTAAAACTCAACATTCAGAAAACTAACATCATGGCATTCGGTCCCATCACTTCATGGAAAATAGATGGGGGAAACAATGGAAACAGTGAAAGACTTTATTTTGGGGGCTCCAAAATCACTGCAGATGGTAACTGTAGCCATGAAATTAAAATACGCTTGCTCCTTGGTAGAAAATCTATGACCAACCTCGACAGCATATTAAAAAACAGAGACATTACTTTGCCAACAAAGGTTCGTCTAGTCAAGGCTATGGTTTTTCCAGTAGTCATGTATGG
Organism: Dama dama; assembly: GCF_033118175.1. Classification (NCBI taxonomy): domain Eukaryota; kingdom Metazoa; phylum Chordata; class Mammalia; order Artiodactyla; family Cervidae; genus Dama; species Dama dama. Next base: position 12,194,801 of record NC_083700.1, read on the forward strand.
ATGTGAGAGTTGGACTATAAAGAAAGCTGAGCACCAAAGAATTGATGCTTTTGAACTGTGGTGTTGAAGAAGACTCTTGAGAGTCCCTTGGACTGCAAGGAAATCCAACCAGTCCATCCTAAAGGAAATCAGTGCTGAATATTCACTGGAAGGACTGATGTTGAAGCTGAAACTCCAGTACTTTGGCCACCTGATGCAAAGGACTGACTCATTGGAAAAGATCCTGCTTCTAGGAAAGACTGAAGGCAGGAGGAGAAGGGGACGACAGAGGATGAGATGGTTGTATGGCATCACCGACTTGATGGACATGAGTTTGAGTAAGCACCGGGAGTTGGTGATGGACAGGGAAGCCTGCGTGCTGCAGTCCATGGGGTTGCAAAGAGTTGGACATGACTGAGTGACTGAACTGAACTGAACTGGCCACAGGGGAACATGGAAGGGTTTCACCTTCCAGAAAAATCACAATTGCTCTGGTTGGTGGCATGGCAGATGGGTGGGAGGGGAAAAGGGATGGTTACGGGTAGACAAGTGAGGGGTTATTCACATTTTCACATCGCCATGGTTTGAAAAGAAGAAAACAAAGGAACTAAAAGCAGTGATAATGGAGAGTGAGGGACAGATTTGAGAGCTAGTGAAGAGGCAGAATTGGTAGAACTCAGCAGCTGATTAAATTTGGAAGATAAAGGTGAGGAATGGAGCACTGACAGGCTCCATGTTTCCAGCTTAAGTGACTTGATGGTCTGTTCCTTCTCCCCAGGATATATCACATCAGTCTTCTTCTTTCCATTTGCTGTTGTGTAATCTGTTCTATTTCTGGGGTCCAGATCTCATCATAACTTACCTTGATGACTGCCACAGCCTCCTCGCTGTGACCTCTTGAAGCTATCTACCATGCAACATCCAGAGTGATCTATCAAAAATGCAAATCAAGTCATAGTTTCTCCCTTACTTAAAACCTTTCACTGCCTCTGCATCTGCTGCAGGATGAAAATCGGAGGCCTTTCACATGACATTTAACGGTCTCTAAGATGTGGTCTTTCTAACCATATTCTTTGTCATTCCCTGCCTGAGACTTTGGACTTAAGCAACTCCTCATATCTTGTCGTATCACACGCAGAGCTTTCTATTTGCTTGTTCTCTCCCCTCTAAAGTCTTTAGTGAGCCTTCCTTTCTGTTTCCCCAACACACTCTCCCGGCCCCAACCTCTTTTGCTCTGATTAACAACAGTTCTTACTTTAAAACTCAGATTAGGTCTGCAGCTCTGGAAAACTCAGGCCTCACAGCCTGGATTAGTTTGCCCATATTTTCAGATATTATAGCACACTGGACCTACCTCTACAATCGTTCAGCTTTTTTTGTTTTATGATTCTGTTTATTTTCTGTTTCTCACCATAATCCAGAGCAGACACAGTATCTTCATGATCTCTGTGTCTCAAATGCCTAGCACATTTCCTGGTATATAGTATGCATTTATGGGCCTGTGGAATAAATAAATTAATAAATGAGTAGGCAGTCCCATTAGCTAGATAGGTGGAACAGGAAGAGCAGAAGATTGATGGGGAACTGTAAGCTCAGGTTTGCACATTTTACAGTTGAGATTCCTGTGAGTCACATAGGGATGGCTATTTCAGGGCAGCCAAATATATCAATCTGGCTTTCAGGTGAGATGTCTGGCTTTCAGATACGGGTATGGGAATTTTTAGCTCATAGTTGGTAGTATATGGTGTGGTGCTGTTTAAGATCATTCATGGTGAAAATATGAGGAGAGAGAAAGGCACCCTTTAGGGTAGTATTTTTGACCACAACTCACAGAAAAAAATTGGTTTTTACTATGCCCCAGAACACATACACTCACACAAATCCATGTACATCTAACTAAAACAAAAATTTTATGAAACAATATATAGTCCTTTTAGACAGTGATGCCCTCTGATGTATTTTTTTTATTTCATCCTGTCTCATCCTATCCTATCATTTCTTTAAATGCTGCTATACATTTTGACTGGCAGTCTGATAAACAGTCCTCTGTAGAACACTGATTTTAAGAAGGAGGAAGAGGGGCTCGTGAAGGAGGCTGAAAAAGAAAGCCTGGTGTGGTGGGGCGGGGGGGCCATTGAGAAGTAGGTGGCAGATGAGAAGAGAGTAATGTATGTCTCAGAAACCAGGGGAGCGAACATTTTTGAGAGAACAGAGGTGTGGTCAGTGGTGTGAAATGCTGCAGAAAGGTGAAGTGAGACTATCGAATTTGGCGAGGGCATTTTTGCATTACCCCAGTTGAGGTCATTTGAGGAATGGGTAGGGGGTAAGGGAAGAATGCCTGAGCCTAAGCTCTTCTCTATAAAAATGGAGAGTACCCAGCAGTAGTCTGCTGAGGATTTTCTCATCCTTTATCTCATTTACTCCTTCAAGGCATTATTATTTGTGTGCACTTTGGAAATCAGAAGAGTAATTCAAACCTCAGAGAGGTTCATTTAGGTGCCCCGTGGCGCCCGCCATCACATAGTAAGTTGGAGAACTGAGATTCAAACCTTGGTCAATCCCGACTTTAAAGTCTGCAGTTTTCCAATTGCACCGTAATGGTTAGTCTATTTTTGTAATTTTGGATAAGTAATTTAATTTCTATGGTCACAAGTTTACTAATCTATGTAATTACAGATGGAGAGGGTTGGCAAAAATTATAGACTAGAGAAATATAGAAAATAAAGAGCTTGCATGTACTCACTTAGCATTATCAATTTAATCTTCCATCTATTTTAAAAAATTTATTAGTGTCATAAGAGCATGTGGTAAAAATTCAACTGATGCATAAGGTTAAAAATGAGACAATAATTTTAAACTCATTTTCCATTTGGAATCTTCAGTGGTCCTGGGAAGAGTTTATTCAATATTTTTGATTTTCTAATTTATCAGTTAAGACTGAATACTTAACTGATTTTGGCATTTTGGTCTTCTTCTCCCTCCCCTTCCCCTTCCCAACGCATAGCGACTGTGTTGAAGATTCAAGAGTGATTCAGTGATACCATAAAGGAATAAAAATGGCACTGAAGTTTAACACTGCTCTTTGTTACATATGAAGTTAAGAGTACATCCTAAGAGTTCTCATTACAAGGAAATGTTTTTTCTGGTTTTTTCATTTGGCTGTGCCACGCGTTAGTTTTGGCATGTGGGATCTAATTCCTCGACCAGGGATTGAACCTCTGCTCCGCTTGCATTGGGAGCACAAAGTCATAGCCACTGGGCCGCCAGAGACGTCCTGGAAAAAAAAAACAACCTTTTTTTAAATGTTGCCTCCATGTGAGATGAATGAGTGCTATGTTTTATCTAAGGACTGAATCTGTTATAATGTGTTTTCACCTACCTGTTATTTGATGTATTTCATTAAAAGATGTTTTGATGATTGATTAAAACAAAAGGTACCAAAGCAGGAGTCAGAAAAATTGGAATTGAGGGTCAGCTTTGTGAATGACTGACTGATCTCGAGGAAGTTACTTTATTTATCTGGAGGGCAGATAAGTTTCCTGTGTTTTTCTTAAGGTGGCTGAAAGGGGAGTGAGCCACTAAAGGGGGCCTACATAGAGCTGCCTTACCCAAGGCTGCTGTCTGCCTTCTAAACACCATAGCCTCTGTCTCCTCCTCTGCCCTGTGGCCCACCTGACCCTCCTGTCCTTCCTTGGGCTGTCACCCTCTGAACACAAAGGCGGGGACAGTTCTCAGAATCTCACTTCCTGGGGCGAATCTTTTGGGCATCCCCTGCCTCTCGGTGGATGCCTTCTGTGGAGTGGTGACTTCTGTGGAGTGATGACGGAGTCAGGACACGGCTCCTCAGCCCCACCACTTCCGAGCTGAGTAAGCTTGGGCGTGTCACTTCGTGTCTTTCATCAAGGTTCTTCTTTTGTAAAAGGAGTGCAAGGATAATCACTTTTCCCATAAGCTCGGGCTGTTCTGATGATAAAATGAGATAAAAAATTTGAAATCCTTTTATCATCATTATGTCTATTGTTAACAATGGTTCTTAGAATCGTAGATGGGTAGCATGAGGAAGGACCACTTTTTAAAGGAGGAGAAACTGGACCTGGAGGAGATCAGCTCGTTCACTCCAGGAAAAATGCTTCCCCTTGGCCCTGTTTCCAGGCTGGGGACTGAGTGATGTCTCGCTCCGGCTTTAGAAGCCCCAGTCTTCTGTAGGTAGCAATGGACCGTCGTGTAAGGATAAACTGTATGGTATAGATGTTGCTATGGCTTGTCACGGGCATCACCGACTCAATGAACGTGAACTTGAGCAAACTCCAAGGGATGGCGAAGGACAGGGAAGCCTGGCATGCTGCAGTTCATGGGGTCACAAGGAGTTGGACACAGCTTAGTGACTGAACAACAACAGCTACAATAACGACAAAGATCGCTTGTCAAGCAGAAGGTCCTTATATAAGGACAAATTTAGTTCCTGGAGTTGAAACTTTCACGGATGTACTTTTTGGTTTAATTACTGATGTATTGTAAACGATGAGTACCTTTCTCATCCAGCCATTACGGAGTCTGCCTTGCTGTGTTCACGTCAAGGTTTCCTCCTGGCAGAACGGGAGGTGGAGCTGAGGTAGGCAAAAGAGAAAGAAAGCCCACTTTACTCCTAATATTAGGCAAAACCAACGTTCTTGAATCCCTTGGCCAATGACGACAGAGTAATTGGCATTTTAGGGATCCAGCTTCTAATTCTTTGACCTCTAGCCTAGAGCATTTGACCTTTTAAGAACCAAGGGCCCCGTGTCACTATGAAGATTAAGAAGCCAAGTTGCCAGCCCGTCCTCTGGTAACTCAGTGCCATGGGGATTAGCAGGGCCGTATTCAGGGCCTCCCGGTTTTAAAGGCAGTGGTGCACAGAGCCCCAATCAAAGAAGTAGAAGAGACACAGGTGTGTCATGGAGACAGGAAGATTCCAGGATGTCTTGAGGTGAAAATGGAAAGGAAGGGAAGGACCAGCAAGTCATTCTGGACAACCCTCAGGAATCTTGATCTGTTATGGACTGAGTAGAGGAAATTCAGAACAAGAACTATAAACTGAAGATTTAAGAAGGAGAAAGGGTCTGGGCTAAGAAGATGGGCGGAAAAGAAAGAGATGTGGGAAATGAAATCTGGAGGAAGGAAAAAGAGAGCCTGAGGATGAAGGAAAGACAAAATCAAGACTCTGGAGCCAAGTGACAGTCTACTGAGAGGGTGAGGGTCAAGGAGCTTGGGAGGCTGGAAAACTCTAAAAATCTTCAGGATAGTGGTTTCGGAAGGCAAACACAGAGAGGAGTGGTGGGTGGAGTCTGGGGGAGACCAGGAACAGTGAGCTTGGTCAGTAGTCTTCCGAGTAGATGGATCCAAGGGGAGATGAGAATAAATAGGGAAAGGGTCAAGAAATTGTGCCTTGCAGGAGATAGTGACTGGGTGGGAAAGGATTAGGGAATGCCAGCTGCAGAATGTGGGAAGTAGCGACATGAACATGAGTGAGGAGCGGTGTGGACAGAGGGGAAAGGGCATTTAAATCCGGAAATGACTAAGGTTGATGTGCCCCGAGGAAGAAGGAGAAACTGATGGAGATGGTGAGGGGAAGAAGCGTGAGAAGGTACGACAGGGAAGTTAATATTGAACGCACGAGAAGGGGATGACTTAGAGTTAGCAATGGAGGCATAGAGAGCCTGATTTTTTTCTTTTTTCTTTTTTTGATTGCGTTGCAAGGCATGTGGGATCTTAGTTCCCTGAGGGATCTAACCCACACCCCCTGCATTGGAAGTGCAGAGTCTTAACTCCAGGACTGCCAGGGAAATCATGAGAGAGCCTGGAATTTAAAGAGAAGAGTGTTGAAGTAGAGAGGAAATACCAGAAATTACACATTTGAGGGGAAAACCTGGGTGAAGCTGAGAGAACATTTCCCAGCAAATTCCCAGAAAGATCTGGTGGGATGTGTCAGCCCACTTCCTCTTCTTTTGTTAGACACTGCTAGCTTCCTCATACTTTTTGACCAAACAGAGCATCTCATATCCTTGGAGATATACTCTCTGAAATTTTCTAGTCAGCTGAAAAAGATGGAAGATAGAAGCAACCAGGAAGGAGAGATTCTATCTCCAGATTCTTCAGCATTCCTCAGACCACCTCTCCCCACCCCCCACAAGAGGCTGACCTCGGTATCTCCACTATGACCTTGAGTACCCATTGGAAGTCCAGCCCATTTTTGAAATAGATTGGTTCTAGATCTACTTTCCAGGAAGCTTGAAAGGGCTGGGTATCCCACTGGGACTGAGTTAGACCTGGAATGGTGTCTGAAAGTTGGAAGTTGTGATTAAAGCAAAATTTGCTCTCTGTTTGTGCTCCTTTGGCTTGATTACAAGCTCAGTTATTACCTGGATTATCTCACTTCTCTTTACTTAAAGGACAGGGAAAAGATGAGGAGTGAAAAAGCAATCTACAGTCAAGCTCCTTGACTGAAAGTGAAAAAGTGGAAGTTACTCAGTCTTCCCAACCCAGGGATTGAACCCAGGTCTCCTGCATTACAGACAGATTCTTTACCATCTGAGCCACCAGGGAAGTCTTGGATGATGAAGGAAGGAAATAGAAGGCTTTAGGAACACACATACTTTATTATCACAGGTTAGAAAAATGCGTGAGAGAAACAGACAAATGACAGGGAGCAAGGTCCAACAAAGATGCAGTGTCTGGAGAAGAACCAAAGACCCTTTGTTTGCCTATGGGTTTGTCACTATTGCCTTCTGTAAAGAGTAGGGAATTAGGAACTGAGCACCTCTAACTTCTCCAGAGTAGGGCCTCGCCCCACAGGCCTGACCTTGCAAAGCACCTTTCTCAACCTCCCTGGGAGGTGCTGACAAGAGGAATGAGATGGGCTGACTCTTAGGGGTGAGAAAATAAGATAGTTGTTGGGGACATTGAAAAACGATATATGGAAACCACTTTGGGAGAATGTGGCCACGTTCATGTGAATGAATAAGATTTGGGACACCGCAGGGGCTAGATGAAAGCATAGTGTGTAAAGGCTATACTCTCTAAACTGTTACATCGTCCTTCTCCATCTAATATCCTTTAGCATTTAAAACATGGATATGTTGGTATAGCTATAGGGAAGCTGTGAGCAGGGCCAAGGTAGGATGTGGGATTTAATTGTATTTGTTTCCAGGCCAGCGGGAGAGGTTTCTGGCATTTACCACGTGTATCCCAGCAGCACTTTATGAATGAAATAAGGTGTGAGCATCAGCAGTGTGTCTGTGGGGTCAGAGGGTGGTATTCAATTAGAGGCATGAGTAATGCTTGAGTCATAGATCTTTGGAGAATTCAATCAGTACAAAAGTTTTTTTTGGATGGAGAATGTACTCATCTTCTTAAGGGTTTACATAAACACAAATGACATACCTAGCTTAGAGAAGAAAAAGATGTACTGTCTTTAATCATTTTGATGGCTTAACCTTATCTTCCCTTCCCCTTTAAAAACTACCACTTTCTTTGATTGTTTCCCTCCTTATTTTTAAATTAAAAACCTAATTGAGAGACATTATTCACACTTATCAAGAAGCTTTATCTGATTGATGGATTTAAAGTGAAATAATAGACGTCAGAGGAATGTCTCTTATTTGATAAAAGCCCTTGGACAAAGTCCAGCATATTTTTGTTGATATAGAATTTAAGTGTAAAGGGTCCTGGAGTAACTCTTGTTGGGGAGGGGTGTTTCTTTGCTGGAATGGAGAGGTTGAGGTGGGGAGTAAAGAAGGGATAAAGGAAGGGTGCTCATGAGGAAGGAGGCAACTCAGGTAAGATAGTCAAGAATTATAACTCATGGGATAGAGGAAGGAGGGGGACAACATCTTGAAGTCTTAGCTCATCTTTCGCAATAGCATTTTTTTATTGCCCCCAGTTTACAACGAGGAAATGGAAGATTGAGAATTTAAGTCACATTCTCGGAGTTTTGAAGCAAGCAAACTACATAGCTTGCTACTGAAGCTGGCCCTTTGGTTAGTGTGAACCTGGAAAATCAGCACTTCATTTGGTGGGCAATAAGACTAATTCCATCCTCCCCGGTGGCGGCTCGGTGGTAAAGAATCTGCCTGCCGAGCAGGATACACAGCTTTGCTCCCTGGGTTGGAAAGATCCCCCGGAGAAGGAAATGGTAACCCACTCCATTATTGTCGCCGGGGAAATCCCATGGACAGAGGAGCCTGATGGGCTACAGTCCCTGGAGTCACAAAAGAGTCGGACAGGATTTAGCAACTGAACAGCAACAAACAGCAAGACCAGTTCCATCTTTTCCTGTCCGTCTTTCAGAGTAGTTCCTAGATTAGAATTTACCTGCAGGATCCTTGAGAGTGGGACCATGTCATTATTATCTCTTGTCATTGTATGTCTTTAGCCCCAAATGAGAACATTTCAAACGGTGACTGAAGGTCTGGAGGGAGTTGGAGAACTGGAGCTGTTCATTCAGGTTGTGGGGAACGCATAATCTCTTAAGGTAGTGAAGCTTTGGGCAAAACTCGGGACTGGTTGATTTCTTGGGTCTGGGGCTAAATCTCTATGAAGAGCAGAGGATGTGTTGTGTCTCAGAGAACGCTGACTGAGTCTGGTGGGAAGTATCCCCATAACCTAGGCTTTCCTTTTGCTCGTGCCTGTGGGGCTCATGGCTGGCCTGAGCATGGAGCCTCCCTTTACGAGCACGTGGACCTCCTGATGAGTTCCCTGGCCAGCACCTTGCCACTCAGCGTGGTACATTGGCCAGCACCAAGCCCTATGTGTCAGATTCTTGGAGTTGCCCAGGGTAAAAGTATGAAGAATGGTGCATTCTGTGCTCCTTGCTTTAGGTTTGTAATATGCATAAGCAGTTTTACTTTTCTCAGCTCCTCTCTCTAGGTCCTAGACGAAAGGCAAGCTTGACTAGAGTGGCTGCTTTTCCCCAGGTGTCAGACTCTTCCCTTTGCATCCCAGCCTGACTGCATCGCCTTGCTCCCTGATCCCATCACTGGGGCTATGGGAATGGGTAGGGAAGTATAAGCTCTTACCCTAGGATACAGTCTTCGAGTTAGAAGGGCCCTTTAAGCTCTTCTGGTTGACGCCCTTCATATTGTGATGCTGTTCTCACTTGGCCATCGCCTGTATCTTGAGCTGTAGTTGGAGGCAGGTGGTAGTGACCAGAGCTGTAGCCCCAGCTACACCCTGAGGCTGGGCAGAAGGGGATTCTGAGCCAGCACTTCACTCTAGTTGTAACCTTTTGAGTGGGAGTGGGGTCATGAACACTGAGTCAGTCTTTCGATCAATGTGCTGTCATTGGGAACACAGAGGCCAGTTGTCCCCTGATGTGTCTGGGAATCAAATAGAATAAAATGAGCTGGAAGGTGAGGTTAGAAGGACTTAGATTAGACTTTCAGAAGGACCGGCATAGCGGAAACAGTGATTGTAGTATTGTTTTCTCTAGAAGGCTTTTAAAAATAGGAACTGATTTATTTGATCTGGGGTAGGTATGGAAGTCGTTATGCAAGGTTATGGAGTGATGGTCAGTTTGATTGTCTGGGGTCACCTCTAGCAAGCCCAAACAGCTGAGAAATCCTCTTTCATTAAATAAGACAGTCCTGGGAGGAAAGAAAGGCAGGCTTGGAGCTGGGGAAGGTGGGGGAAGGGAGGCAGGTATTCGTGGAGGGTTGCTTGAAGACCATCTGTGTTTCATTAGAGCTGCCACACTCACCCTCCCACCGTGTGCCCTCCTTCCCACCTTCCCTCTCTGTCTGTCTGTCTCTCTCTCAAACACACAGACCACCGCTCCGTCTCCACTCCCATCCTTAATTCTAGAGAGGATGCTGAAGGAACATCATATCAGACTCCCGTTCCCTCTCCCCCAGGCTCCGTAGATACAGAGCGCAAAGCTGAGAACTGCACTGTCTTCTGGAGCCCAGTTTCCCTGTCGTCTCTGCTGCTGCCGTTCACACTGTTTCTTTCCGGAGGCAGCTTCTTTGTCTGGGGATCGAGGGTTTTCCTAAATCTCCCAGCTTTGCCCAGCCCCTGCCTGAGACTAGCTGGACTGGGATGAAACCACAGTGAGGGAGAGGGGTGGAGGTAGAGAAGGCTTCGGGTTTTCTCTGCTGGACTGGGTGCACTCTGCTTAATTAGCATGAGAATAGAAAGACATTCTCCCTACCTCCCTTAGGGATGGAGAGGAAAGAAGAGCAAAGACTCTAGCTCTGTCCTACTCCACCAGAGATTCTGGGACTGGGGAAATGACCACTTTCACATTCCTCCGATCCCCTGAGGACCCCAGGACCCACGGAACTGAGAAAAGCTTTGATGGAGCCGGCTGGTGGATCTCCACTCCAGATTTTCCAGCTGTCCCTGTCCCCCCACCGCTCAGAGAGCAGGATGCTGAGATGGCTCGGTGATGCAGAAGGTATGTGCTTTTTCAGTTCTGGTGCTGATGCTGTGTGTGTGGTGAGGTCTCTGTGGCGCAATGGACGAGCGCGCTGGACTTCTAATCCAGAGGTTCCGGGTTCGAGTCCCGGCAGAGATGGTCACCTGGCAGGTACCTCTTTTATTTTATGTGCTATCATGCTAGGTTGATAGTTATATTTATTCCTCCCTGGGGGTTCTGGGAAGAGAAAGAAAACCTGTTTCCTTGGGAATCCTGGACCTCCCCTCTTTTTCTGTCTCCTCCCTCTTTGTTCTTTCCCTGTTCCTCCCTTATTAATTTTCTATTGTCTAGTGAAGGCTCAGATGCCTGCTACATCTCTCCGCTCAGCCTGACACAGCCTTTGAATCCTTTGCTTTGCAGAAGAATCACTCGCAAAGAGTGACCGGGATGCCTGGTCATAGGTTTTGAAACCACTATGGCTCCATTCCTTTACCTCTGAGCGCATGAAAAGGCAGATCATCCCATATGCTGATAAGGAAAAGTCCAATTGTCCTCTAAGGTAACACTCACCTTGACCAAGATGGGTCAGGAGGTGGATGGGGTCCTGTAGAGGGTGATTTCCTATGCTATCTTTGTCAGCTATCCTTTTGTATTCCAAAGGATAGGCTTTTTGTGTGTATGCTAAAACTCATCACTCACTTCCTCATCTACAAGGTGAGATGTAATCATTGTTCTTCGTCTCAGTGGAATAAACTACAGAGCAGCACGCTCATTATCAGCAGCAGATGAACTTGTCTCCAGAAAGCCAAGGTCTTATACTTCAGTGGTCTGGACTGAGAAGTTCGCAGCCTTTCCTGCTTGCAGGACAGGCTTTGAGGTTTGTATCGGAATGTTCTTTTCATAATTCTTGGTTTCCGGCAAGCAGTTTTCTCACCAACTCTCTCATCCTGCATCCACTTCAGCTCTTTTTCCCTGTTTCATCTAATGAGCCATATTCAGGAAGATTGGAAGCTTGGTCGAATTGGTTTTCTATTTTGGGCTGGTCTGGCTCTCTGCATTTCATATTGCAGCCTCTCCTCTATTAGCTAGAGGGAACCGCCTGAGCCGGGAACTGACCTCCACCTCAGGTGAACTCCGGAAACCTGAGGAGACTCACCTCTCCTCCTGACTGCTGGGGAGTCAGCATCTCTCCCTCCCAGGGCTCTGGACAGGTGACCAGAGCATGCAGGCAGCTGTCACTTGCACTCTAAAGAAGCTGGAGGGGGTGAGATTGGAGAATCCGGCCCATGCTAAGAAGTGGGGAATTGATAGGGCAGGCAGGAGAACTCTGAAAGGAGATTGATTTTTTTTTTTTTTTTTTAGCTTGTGTGTGTTTGCAGCAAACTGAAACTCCTGAAATTCTTTTGCAGTTAGTCTGGTACTTTTAAAGGGACTTAGGAATCTTGCAATAAGAACCAATACAGCTTTACCTTCCTGAGGTACTTTGATGGAACACCAGTTCTGACATTAACTCTTTCCTGACAGCCCAATGGATTATGGCCTTTGGACCTGAAATCCCTGGACAGCCCTTCTGGAGCCTTTTATTTTTAGCTCAGCTTATCCTAGATCTTTTTGCTTTAAGGTCAGGCCCGAAAGGAAAAAATGGTCCCTGTGTGTGGATGGGGGCGTGGAGGGTTGTAGCGAGGGAGTTTACAGAAGAGGCATTTCAGAGTTTTCAGCCATAATCCAGAATACTACCTACATCTTTCTAGTCCACCCCTCACTCCCCTGCATCATTCTGTTATAATGGTGCTGCTGAATGCTAACAGTTTTGAAAAGTAAGAGGGTTGTCCTTCTAGCACTGTGAAAGTTTGGGACAAGGGTATACATTCATCATGGCTCACTCTAAGCTTTTCTCGATTCTGGACGCTCTCTGTGAATGTATTCTTTATGAAATGTAATCCTTACGAAATTGTGGGAGCTGGGATGGGATGTGTGCCCAAGTAGGCAGTGAATCGAGATTCATTTAAGTGCTTGATCAGGGTGCAATGTAGCCAGCTCCTCAGGTCAAGTTCTATATCAGTGAGAATTTAACTCCACAGGTAATTCGCCGAACCTGATTGTAGCTAGACAATGGTTTCCATTTTCTAACTTGGAATCAGGAGATCCTGTTTTAAGTTGCAACTTTGCCAAGTTTCCAAGTCTCTCTGATCTTTAACTTGCTTATTTATTAAAACAAAGTTGTACTATCTATCTTCCAAATGTGAAAATGAATGAGAAAGCCCATTGTACAGTTCTGTATAGCTCTGTAGAGCTGTGTACGAGCGTATAGGTTTTGTTAGTTTGGGGGGTGCTTTTGTCTCACTCCTCAGAATGAAGAAAAGGTGCCTGGCCAGAGAGTAGGGAAATGACAGGCTCTGAATGATCAGCCCCTGCCTGGAACCTCCAGGGTGGCTGTATGCCACCAGCTGGGGCTGGTACTGACCTGTGCTACCCTAACAAATAGGATGGAATGGGCTTTCTAGCTGGTGGAGTCCTTCAGAGGGCAGATGGCCCCTCTGTGCCTTACATAGGTGACTTCATCTCAGCCAGGTAGGTAGAGGTCCCTGCTGGCTACACCACTGAAGGGAACTAAGAGCTTCCACTTATTTAGATATCACCCAGCTTTTAGCTCCCTCAGCCTCTGAGGGGTGATGTTTTGGGAACTTGTAGAAGAACATCGCCAGGACCAGTGGCAAGATTTTCCACATTGGTAAAAATTCCTATATATGTGCTAGCAACATTTTTCTTAACACAAGAGAGAGAATTTTTAATTTATGAATATCATAAGTATTACATTTTAAAGATATTCAGAATGTAAAATAGAAATGGGTGGATTTTTTTTTTTTTAATAAAGTCACTTCACTGTAGGACTCAAATGCTTCACCGGTACTGAAAATGACCATTAATTACAAAGTGTGCAGACAGGATATGTCTTATTTATTATTGTATTCTCACTGCTTGAAATATGGTCAGCATTTGATGGATATGTTTGAAAGAATTAATGCTGACTTAGATTGGCTATAAATTATGTAGGTAAGAAAGAGAAAGAACCATAGCTCCTAGGGATCAGGAGCACAGGCAATGTCTTCTTGCATTAATTCATCCACTTTACAAATATTTATCAAGCACCCACTTTATGCCACTTTCCAGGCACAGGGATCCAAAATAGCATTTCCCACTTCCCTCATGGAGTGCATATTTCTGCGACAGAGACAAAGAATAGGTAGGTAAATAATATTATGATAGAATTGTAGGTAGAGATACCTGCTGGAGGAATCGATGATAAAAGAGTGATGTGAAGCCTGGTGGTCACGGAAGACTTTCCCAGGAGGTAGCATGTGAGTGAAGAGTAAATGAAGCAAGAGAGCCTGATGAAATCCAAATGATGAGCATTCCAAACAGAGAAACAGCAAGAGCAGAGAACCTGAGGCGGGCATGAGCTTGACGACTTTGAGGGAAAGCACAAAGTTAGTGTGGCTGGACTGGGGTGAAGAGAGTCCCGCTCAGAGATTAACGTGGGACATGCTGGAACTTCCCTAGCAGTGCAGTGGTTAAGATTCCATGCTTCTAGTAAAGGGGCATGGGTTCAATCCCTGATTGGGGAATTAAGATTCCACATGCCATGGTAGTGTGGTTAAAAAAAAAAACAAAATATGGGGCACGTCATACAGGATAATGTACTCAACCCCATCACAGCCAACTCTGCCTTGTGTATTAAGTCTAGTATCTCCTCACTTTTCCTTTACTATCCTGCAATGAAATTTGTAGGTAATACAACTTACAAGTATAATTAAAACAAATCAGTAAAATATCCTTTTTTGAAATATAAGGAAATGTAATAAATGCTATGTGTCTTAATACATAAATGCCACGCTAACAGTCTTATACCTATATGAAGAACCACCTCCAATGCAATAACTATAGATGCAGATACGCAAAAAAGTGCAGGTATATAATAAATATCACAAAGAATATCAGTCATCAACAGTGTTGTGATTTTCCAAACTGATGCACACTTGTTGATAAATTTATGATCAAAACAAATTAAATATTCTTGCAAAGCATGCACCGTTTTGCATTCCTGAATATTTTAGGAAACTTTAAACCATGCAGAAAACTGTATTTATATGGAAAAATGAGATAGATTTTAGGTCCAGATACCAGCAACTAGCCTTTCAGTAGGTCATTCAAAAGAAGTACACCACTTGAGGCAAGTCTTCTTTGTGTGAGATACATCTACATATTGCAGGACATATGAATCCCAGGTACCCTTCCTCTCTGTAGCTAATAGTGGTCCCAATCGTTAAGAAACAAAGCAAAAAAAAAAAAAAAATACTCCACCAAATTTTCAAATCACTACCTCAGGGCTATTGCAGACCAAGTGGTAAGTCTTGTAGATCAAGCTTTCCTTCATGCTAATGAAAAGTCATTGGTGGGTTTGAGCAGAGGACTGGTGGAATCTGATTTATGTGTTAAAGGGCTAATTTTGACTGTTGGTAAAGAATAGCCTGTGTTGGGGAGAAGGGAACATTTGCTGGTCTGTTGGACGCAACACCTTTTGGAAGCAGCCGGGTGTGGCACTGGGGTTCCCAAGGGACACCACTAGAAAAGGTCCACCCACAATAGTCATGGGTCATCTCTGGAGAGCTAGCCTGGCATGGTTCATTTATATTTTGTCTAGGAACTAGTTAGTTTATTGTCCTTACAATGATTCCACTTATTAGCAAAAATGTTCATGTTTGTTTGCATTTAAAAGCCATAGGAGATGGAATCTACTCTCCTAAACATGATTTCAGTGTTTATGTCTTTTTTCAGTTTCTATAGATTATAATGGAACAGAATGTCTTTAAACTTCTTTGTGTCCTCCTTGGAAGATGTATCTTTTTGCTTCTGTAATGTAATGTTGTCCTGTGATGGTTCTCCTGAGCGAATGGACGGTGGGTGAGACGGAGTGTTCTGATACGAGGAGCTGGAAACACCAGCATTAGCGGAGGAAACGACTATGGGTCTGCACGGACCCGGGTCTGCGCCAGAGGTCTGCTGTCTACTTCTGTAACTTTGGGCATGCACTAGGTTTCTTGAGCCTTGGCTTCCTATTCTAGAAACTGAGCCAACTGTTATTTAGAATTAAATAAGGTAAAATGGAAAAGGGTCTGGATAGGTAGATCCACAATGGGTGCAGAAACAAACACTAGCTTCCTTTGTTTACGGATGGTTTATCCAACCAACCTTCTTCACATTGAGCGTTTCAAGCTAGTTTCTTGGAGATCGTGTGTGAGGCTCTGGGGGACTTAGCCATGGACCACATGTCTCCATACCTTGAAAATGCTTGGGCATAGTGGAGTGCTAGAGGGAGTAAGAAATGCATGATGCCTCTTACAGTAATTACCACCAAGAGGACTGTCTCTCTCCCGTGTTCCCTATGGAAGCTCTGGACTTCTCTCTGGGGCTCTGAGCATAGAAACCTGCAGGAATCATTAGTCCAATTCTGGGAACAAGGTTTCACAGGCCCCATGGAGAGGGCCACGTGAAGTCTTTTCAACTAGGAGAAATGCTGGGCTTTAAAGCCAGGTATGAGAACCAGGGTGTCCAGAGAACAGACAGATTCCTGGGGAGCTGGGAAGAGATAGGAGTCCAGAGGTCGGCTGCTGTGTTCCTGGCCAGGGCACTTTCTGGGAGTTGCCTGCCATGGACCCAGCCCAGTCCTGAGTTTTGGAGGAGCATCATCTGGGAATCGCTCACAGCCCCTAATAATCTTCCTTTTGCTACATCTATAGTCCACTTTTGAGGAGGGACATGGTGCCATCCAAAATATCAGACAATTTAGAACCAATTATACCTATTTTGAAGGAATATGCAGCTTATTTTCTTTTCTAATTGTGCACAAACTTCCAACAGTACTTTAACATTGTTTAACTTAACTGTGCCCCTAACAGTGGAGGAGAGTGATGTTTTTACCCCCAGATGTCAGGAAGCAGAGACTAAAGTGGCTTTTGACAAGTACAATATTTCTTTGAAGTCTTATGCTTTATGCTATATTTCAGTACAGTTTTGGGGTTCTGCTTAATTATATCTGTGTTTTTAGGTACATAAATAATTATCTGGCTGCAAACTTTATAGTAAAAATAGTGCTTGGCATGTCCCACATATGAGTATCTGGTATATACTAGTTATAAAAGCACAGAAATATATTAATATTAAAAACGAGTTTGCGACCCCTGAGTGTTCACTCAGAGTTGAGGGGGGATATAGCCTGGAGACAGATGGAGTAGATAGAAACCTGACAGAGAATGAACATTCATTCAGTTACTCTTTCAACAAACGCTTACTTAGCACCTACTATGTGCTAAGCATTGAAGTAGGTGCTGGTGGGACACAAGGATGGACAAAGAGAGGTACAGATTATGACGCAAATACATTGTAGAATTGCGACTATGAATGAAAGGGCAGACGATAGAGAAGAGGACATTTATGATGGGGGGAGCTGACCTCCTCAGAGGGGCCAAGGAAAGCTTCTTCCAGGAAATGTCTCTTGACCTGACTCTGAAGATCAGTAGCAAATAACCAGGCAGAGAATGAAGGAAAGAGCTTTCCAGACAGAGGAACAGGGAGCACAAAGGTCTCATGGTGGGAGAGAGAATAAATGGCTAAAAAGCGAGTGTGGTTTGACTTCAGAGAGGAAGGCAAAAAGAGGCATGAAATGAAGTTGGAGAGAGACAGGAAGCTAACCCACAGGGCTTTTTCATGACTGTAGGGGTTTTATCTTTATCTGAAAAACAGGGGGAAACCACTGAAGGGTTTTAAGCCAAAGAATAACGTGATTAGCTTTGCATTTTAGAATGATTGTTCCAGCTGCTGTTCAAAGGACAGGGTGGAAGGGTGCCAAGCTGAATAGCAGCTCAGTAGTCGTGAGAAGTGAGGTTAGCTTGGATTGGGCGATGGTGGTGGTGGTGTAGTTAGAGAAAAGTAGATGGGTTTTAGAGATTTTTATGAGCAAAAATGTGCAGGAGTTGGTAGTAGATTGGCAATGGTACAGAGAGGAAGGAGCTGTCAAAGGTGACTCCAAGATTTCTGGCTTGCCTACTACTGACCAAGACAGGAAAACACTGCAAGAAGGCCAGGTTTGGGGTAGGTGAGCTCAGCTCTGAGCTTCTAACTTTGAGGTGCTTTGAAGCTGAGAGCTGGGTCAGGGCCTGAATCAATGATGTAATTTTGGGAGTCATCTGCATGTTGGTGGAATTTGAAGCCAGAAGTGTGAATGACATCACACAAGAGGAAAAGTATAGTGAGAAGGACCTAAGAATGAGCTAAGAAAAACTCTACTGTTTAATGGCACAGTGGAAAAAGAGAAGCAACGGCAAGGGAAGTAGGAGGGAAACCAGAATATCATTTCTGAATCCAAAGGAAGGGAGCATTTCAGAAGGGACTTGATTGAGTACCACATGCTACTGCAGAGCCAAGAATAAGCAGAACTAAACTTATCCGTTAGAGTAAGAGATGTGAAAGCCAGTGGTAGGTTTTTTTTCACTTTCTGTGGCGTAAAAGGGCAAGCAACCAGATTGGGGTGCAGAGGGAAGGGGAGGGGAGGATGAGGAGAGAACGCAGAAAGGCCACTCTTAGAAGTCTGGCTGAGAAGGGATGAAGGAAGGCTGGTGAGCTGGAAGGCAAGAAGAGCCAAACAAAAAAGTCTTTTTTTTTTTTGTTTTTTCTTTTTAAAACTTTTCACTTTGGAAATTTTCAAATGTAAATAAATTCAACTGAGTAGTGTTGTGAACTGTCACGCACCCCTCACTTAGTTTCGGCAATGATGAACTCGTGGTCAAACTTGTACCTATATATCCACCCATTTTATCTGTGTTGTCAGTGGGAGAGACTTGAGGAAAACCCCCTGGGGAGGAAATCACTGAGAAGGAGAATCTGAATAGTCAAGAGAAAGAAATAGAGAAGAAAAGCATAAATGATGCTTAGGGTTTCTGAGAAAGTGGGACGGGAATAGGATGTAGAGCACGCTAAAAGGGAGTCCCTTGGGTACCTGGAGAGCCACCTTCTGTCTTGCTGAAGGAAGGAAAGAGGGCAAGGTGGTAGGATGGGTGCAGATATCGATTTGCATGTTGACGTCTGGAAGATAAGAAGGTTTCACCTGATGATGGAGGTGGCTCCTCCCCCTCCTCCTCTTCCTCCTCCTTGTCCTTCTTTTAAAGTAAGCGATCATATCATCTTCTGAGAGTAATTGGGAAAAAGAGGATGTTGGTGTTTAAAGAGAGCATAGAAATCTGGGTTAGTTATTGTGGAGAGAGAGGGAATGATGATATAGCAGAGAAGTGTGAAATATTTACTAGATGGTATTAAAGGACCAATTTGCAGGAGATAGGCTGGCTCTGAGAAACAGATCCAATTTCACACATATATATATGTACATTTGTATGTCTGGCTTGTTAATGCGAGCCTTCATAATATGCTGTTACTCTAATCCCCAGTGGAAGAATGTGTTTAGGTACACTGTATTTATGTGTTCCACAGAGTGCATGGACTCCACAATCTCCTGAGTGTGTAAGCAGAATATATATATCATAAAGGGAAGTGATTTTAATTCTTAAAATGTAGGTGTGCCTAACCTGGAGAAGGAAATGGCAACCCACTGCAGTATTCTTGCCTGGAGAACCCCCGTGGACAGAGGAGCCAGGCGGGCTACAGCCCCTGGGGTCGCAAAGACTGAGAGACTAATCACAACATGGTGTATGTAAGTACATTGGAGCTTGTGTTTCACATTAATTGGTTCAGCTCGCCACCTGCTGGAAATCTTGCTTAACAACACCAGCCTGGGTTTTCCGAGGCAAAATCTAAAATCTTTTTTCTCTGAAGTCAGTGTTCTTGCATACAGCATTTCCCTTATGACATGCGAGCTTCACTTATCAGATACTCTTTTACTTTTTTATTTGTGTGTCAAGTCACAGACATTAAACTATGTTCTTTTCCGACTTGATTTTGGTCAAAGATCACATCTCTCCCATTTCAGTGCATGTGCTCTGTGAATCTCATCCATGATCCATATACAATAGGAGAGAAATAAAATGTCAGACTTATCTGAAACGGCATGAGGGAGAAGCAGATTATTGGTTAAAGGGGTATAAAGCATAAAAGATAGAGTCCAATTTTATCCAGATTAAGAGATGTCTTATTTCGTAATCCCTCAAATTCAGATGTTGTCCAAAGTTTCCTATCACAAATTCTTCTCTTCTAGGTTCTTAAAGTAAAATATTTATTTCTCCATAGTTTCCAAACTGACCCGTCAGGAAACCAGTCTGCTATAAAGTATCCTTCTCATGGGCTATCTTAATTTGAATACATTATCATTCAAAACTTTTCTCCAAGGTCTTCAGGTGACACCATTAAACCTAATATTTATCATAAACCACATCATCTTTATCCATTCTTCTGTTTATTCTTCCAGTTTCTAGGTTTTCATCAAATAATTCTTTTCCTTTGAGTGCAGTTACTCTATGGGAGAGTTCTGGGATAAATCACTCTTTTTTGTTAGTTTTTAAAAATTTCTATTTCATTTTTCATTGGAGGATAATTGTTTTACAGTTTTGTGATAGTTTCTGTCATACATCAACAAGAATCAGCTGCAGGCATACATACGTCCCTTCCTTCTTAAACCTCCTACCTCTCCATCCCACACCTCGAGGTTGTCACAGAGCTGGCTTTGGGTTCTTTGCATCATACCCCAAATTCCCACTGGTTATCTATGTCTCATGGGGTAATGTATATGTTTCAGTACTACTCTCTCAAGTCATCCCACCCTCTCCCTCCTCCATTGTGAACAAAAGTCTGTTCTTTACTCCTGAGTCTCCTTTGCTGCCTTGCAAATAGGTTCATCAGTGCCATCTTTCTAGATTCCATCTATATGCACTAGTATACTATATTTGTCTTTCTCTTTCTGACTTACTTCACTCTGTATAATAGGCCTCATTAGCACTGACTCAAATGTGTTCCCTTTTACAGCTGAGTGATATTCCATTGTATATATGTACCACATCATCTTTATCCATTCTTCTGTCGAAGAACATCTAGGTTGCTTCCATGTCCTCACTATTGTAAATAGCTGCAGTGAACTAGTGCTTCAGTGAACATTGGGGTACATGCGTCTTTTTCAGTTATGGTTTACTGAGAGTGTATGCCCAGTAGTGGGATTTCTGGGTCATATGGTAGAATCATTCCTAGTTTTTAAAGGAGTCCCCATACTGTACTCCACAGTGGCTGTATCAATTTGCATTTCTACTAACAATGCAAGAGGGGTCCCTTTTCTCCTCACTCTTCCAGCAGTGGCTAAATCACTCTTAATTGCTTCTTCTCCTTTAATTCAATCAACTCTTCATTATGGTCATTTTTTCATATACAAATAATCATGATTCATGGGGAATTTAGAGAAATGCCAACACAAAGTACTGAGTTATTCACAAGAAAAGCAGCATTTGTTCATGTACCTGGCCAGTCCTCATTAAGTGCTTACTGTGTGCCAGGAACTTTGGGAAGCACTGGGGGGATGTGGGGGACGGGACAGACGTGATTCTGATCCTTAGAGAGCTCTCTGTACAATGTGGAAAGCAGACATTGATTATAGCATCCCAACATGTTCTGGTGAGCCCTCTGCTAAAAGAAATACAGAGAATGCCCTGAAATGTCTGGAAGACTGAGAGTCATGGACGTCTCCCTTGAAGAAGTGGTATGAAGCCATGGAGGAAAGGGAGAACACAAAAACTCCAGGAAGGCTATGGAATAGGAGCCAAATGCTGAGAGCCAGATTACAGAGGGGCTGATAAACCTTTTGAAGAAGTTTGGATTTTATTATAAGAACAGATACCAGCTATGAGAAATTTTAACAGTTTGTGTATGAATGACACTCAGATTTGTATTTTGGAAAGATTATTCTAGCTGAAGTTTGGAGACAGTCTGGAGGGAAAACCCTGATGGGACAGAAGTTTCGAGGTATGTGTGATGTGGAGTTGGCTTACATTAGGACAGTGGAGAAGGAGAGAAGTGAGTGAATCTGAGAGATATTTAAGATGTTGAACAGATAAGACTTGGTGGAAATTGGTTGTAAGGCGTCACAGGAAGAGACCAGTCCAAGATGGCTCCCAGCTTTCTGGCTTGAACAAAGGGAGGTGCCCCTTAGTGAGACAGCAAGTGCTAGACAAGATGTAGATTCTCAAGGCCACAGAAGGTGAGTATTCCCCCTTGGATACGTTGAATTTGAGGTGTCTAAGGGGTATTGGGAGATATGTCTAGTGAGCAATTAGATATATAAGCCTGGAGCACTGGAGAGGAATCCGGGCTGGAGATACAAGTCAGGACGATCAGCCTGTTGAGAGTAAATTGATGTTTTGGAAGTGGTCAATACCTCACCGAACATAAAGAAAAGAAGAATGACTAAGAAGCCCTGAGGAACACATCTTCTAAGGAATCATTAAAAGAGGGGGGAGCCAGCACAGAAGACCAGCCAGAGAGGCTGGGAAATGACCAGGAGGGCCAGTGACAGAGCCAGTGGTTAGAAGCTTTCAAAAAAAAAAAAAAAAGACATGTACAGCAGTGGCCAAAATTGCTGATAACAACTGATGTTTTCCTTTAGGATTTAGTGACACGTGGCCTTGTCCAGTGAAGGGACATAGTCAATTTCAATGAGTTCACACACAAGTAAGGGATGAGGAAGTGGGGCAGTGAGTGCAGAAAATGAAAAAATCTGTTGTAAACTGGAGGTTAGGGACGCAGTGGGAACTGTCAGGAGAGGTATGGCTAGGGAGAAATACTGTTGTTGCTTGTTCTTTGGAAAGAAAAGGGTTGAGAATGTTTCAGTGCTCACAGAAATTATCCCATAAAGAAAGAAGGGCTGAAGGAAACAAGGGAGGAAGTATTCACTTGATAGTTTAGTCCCTAAGATAAGGCAGCCAGAGGTAATAAATACATAAATAAATAAGTAAATAATTCACTATGCTTTTTTTTGTGTGTACAGAAACTATCCTAGGACCATTATGTCATTTGACTCTTATGCAGCCTCTCTGAGAAGTTCCATTATTATTAGCCCATTTCTTCGAGATGTGGAAACTGAGGCACAGATAGGTACCAAGGCCACCCAGTACATGGTGGGGCTGGGATTCATATCGGGGTATGTGACTTGAGACTTGCACCCGTGGTCACAAGGCCCTGTTGTGGGATCCACAGCCTAGCTGGAGACATAGATGGGAGGTGTCCATCCTTGCTCTTGTAAGAGGTCTGGGGAGGAGGGGCTGGTCTGGATGCAGATAGGTGTCAGATTGGTTGGCATTATCAATTTTTTAGGGATGCTGTAACAAATTACTCCACTGTGGGTGGTGTAAGAACAGAGGTTTATTCTCCCACAGTTTTGCGAGTCAGAAGTCTAATGTTAAGGTGTCATCTGCTCTCCCTCCGTCTGAAGGGGTCACTTGTCTGGGGCCGCATACCTCCGGTCTCTGCCTCTGTCTTCACTTAGCTGGCATCTCTGTGTCTCAGAACTCTTTCTGCCATTCTCTTATCAAGAGACCTGTCGTTGAATATAGGGCTCACCTTAAACCCAGAATGATCTCATCTTGAGACTCTTAATCACATCTGCAATGATTCTTTTTCCAAATAAGTTCACAGATTTTGAGGGTTAGGAACTGGGCATATTTTGGTGGGGTGGGGGGTGTACTATTCAATCCACTACAGTTAAAAAGATGAAGGAGTTTCTGTCTGATGGATCCCTGTATTCTATGAAGTAGAGTGTGAGTACTTTTCTGAGATTGAACTCAGAAGTAGAGGGGTCAAGTATCTGAGGAGTGAAGAAATCTGGGAGTGATTATTATTGAAATGTGGAGAGTCGACTGAATAGGAAACACAATATGTTTGTGGAGCAGCGTGAAGAATGCAGATAAAGTTTGTTATCATTAACTTATAGCTGTGTGATTTTCTCTAACAGCAATTTGCAGCTGGGTACACGCATGGAGAAAGCTGACAGATGAAATGACAGGAGTTACAGTCAAGAGGGAGGGGCATGGATGGGGAAGCAGGACAGAGGAGGAGGTTTGGGGTACTGGCGGGGCAGTCGGGGGGAATTCTGTCCGTAGGAGCAAAGCTGGGTGTGTATGCAAACAGGGTCCGAGGAGGACTGATGGATGGGTCAAAAAGCAGGCGAAGCCCTGAGAGCAGTTCAGTGAACTATGTATGATACTACAAGGTTATTCTCAGAGTGTGGAGTATTTGATTGTATTGTTTTACATGAGGAAAAGAATCTGGTTGCAGTAGAGGCAAAAGAAGGTTAATGGAAATGGACAAGTCAAGAGAGAAGGCAGGGATAGAACAAAACAGAAACAGATTCAAGGTTACAGAGAACAGTGCTTACCAGGGAGAAAGGTGACAGAGGGGTAGGGGGTTAAGGGGCACAAACTACTGTGTATAAAATAAATAAGTTTCAAGGATATGTTGTGCATCACGGGGAATATAGCCAATGTTTTATCATAAGTCTCAGTGAAGTATGATCTATAAAAATACTGAATGATTATGTTGTACACCTGAAACTGATATAATGTTATAAATCAACTATACTTCAGTTATTTTTTAAAAAAAGAGAAGTCACGATTCAGGACAGGCCACCCATGTGAACAGAGTCACACAGAAAAATGACAGGACCTGGGTGGCAAATGCTGCTGATGGTGTGATGTCTGACCTGGGACTCAGTGGGTGGAAGAGGCTGTTGAGGTGGGTGTGGGTCCCTTGGAATGACACTGGGTGCTGTGTTAGTGAAGATTCTAAGAGAAACAGAACCAATAGAGAGAGGGAAAGCGTGTTTGTGTCTGTGTGTGTGTTTACAGAGAGGGAGGGAGGGAGAGAGAGAGTTATTGATTGATGTATTATTAGGAACTTGCTTATGTGACTATGGAGGCTGAGAAATTCAGATCAAGGAGAACAGATAGTATAGTTCCATTCTAAGGCAGGAGAGGACTGATGTTCTAGCTTGAAGACAGTCAGGCAGAGAATTGTTTCTTAGCCTTTTATTCTACTCAGGTTGTTAACGGATTGGATGGAGCCATCACATGCGGAGGGGCAATTTGCTTTACTCAGGCTACAGATTCAAATGTGAATCTCATCCAGAAATACCCTCACAGATATACCCCAAAATGATGTTGGACCAAAGATCTGAGCATTCCCTGCCCCACTCAAGTAGATACATAAAATAAACCACAAACACCTTGATTACATGAATAGTCTTACTCTACTGGTCTTAGTCTCCCTGATTTTAAATGATGGGGTAAAGAAGATTATTGCTAAAGGTCCTTCTAATTTTAACTCTCATGTTTTGAAATATAATTTCAAACCCTTAGGGTGGGAAGAAAGTGTTAGTCGCTCAGTCCTGTCCAGCTCTTTGTGACTCCATGGACTGTAGCCCGCCAGGCTCCTCTGTCCATGGAATTCTCCGGGCAAGAACACTGGGGTAGGTAGCCATTCTCTTCTCCAGGGGATCTTTCTGACCCAGGAATTGAACTTGAGTCTCCTGCACTGTAGGCAGATTCTATACCATCAGAGCCACCAGGGATATCCTGGTGGAAGGGTGGAAAGAAACATCATGTTAAAATTCTCCTTAATTAAACATAACCCAGAAGTGACTCCTGTGAATCCACAGATCTTAGAGACTAATGATTATTCTCAAATTCTGGCTAATACTCACTATTTACCAGCTTTTAAAAAATATTTACTTATTCTTGGTTGCACTAGGTCTCCATTGCTGCGTGCAGGCTTTCTCCAGTTTCTGCAAGTGGGGGCTGCTCTTCATTGCAGTGTGCTGGCTTTTCACTGTGGTGGCTTCTTTAGGTGGAGAACACAGGCTCTAGGTGCATGGGCTTCAGTAGTTGTGGCTCTTAAGTTTAGTTGCTCCATGGCATGTGGGATTGAACCTGTGGCAGACAGATTCTTATCCACTGCACCACCAGGGAAGTCCTCTTTTTTAACAACAACAACAAAAACGTAAAAGTCTTGACAAAACTTTCAACAGCACAACCACAGAAACTTCTCCTTCTTTCCCCACAGAAACCATCCACACATGGTTCCAAAATCTCCCTGGGCAACAAGAACTAGTTCTGGCTTGTTCTCTGTCTTCTCTGAGTGTGGATTAAGTGATACTGTGTCAGGACAGAAGTCATCTCAGGTGAGTCTCTCATTTAGGTCAATGTAGCAAACTTGCCTGCAAGCCATGAATTCCAAGTTGTTACCTTTGCTTGAAATCTGTGCATTTTATAGGTGGGCTGAATATTTCTTTTGAAGTAGGTGTACCCGAAAGTAATAAATACAGTCCTTCCTGGAAGCATGGGTTGGGATGAGAGGACATTTTGAAGCATAGCACATTTGCCTAGTTTGGGGTTAAGGAAAAAGAGAGTGGAAGTTCAGCCCTCAGTGTACATGCTTCTGCTGGAGGAGTTAGATAGAGAAGCATCTTCTCAGATTGGCACACTTTATCTTTACTCCACTTGGAATGCCCTTCCTCCATCTCCTCACTTGATGACTTGGAACAACCTCTGAAATGTCAGCCTCCCGTAGGCAGCTTTTCTTGGCTTCCCTTCCCACCCACTCTCATCTGATCAGGCGCCCTACCTTTGTCTGCCTGTCGCCCCCCTGTGTGTACGTCTATCATGGCATTCCCCGTGGCATATTTACTTGTCTTTTATTTCTGTCTCCCCGACACAATGGCTGACACATGAGGCGATAAATTCATTTATACTGAAGTCATTTAATTGTGCACTTTTGATGAATTTGTCATTATCTTGCTCCCTTTGCTATGTCTGGCAACTATTTTATATCAATCACTATGCTAGCAACTAGGAGCATACAGATAAAATATAGGAGGTCCTGGCACTCGTGAAGTGTGTATTCAGGTAGGAGATACTGACAAAGAGGAAAGCAGTAGAAGAAAAGTAAATAAGGTGGCCATGATTTGTAATTACTATATCACGAAGGGAATAAATAAGAGACAGATAGAGGCTGATGGGTGAAGGCACTCTGGGTAAAATGAGTAACAAGCCTCTCCCACTTGGTGATGCAGGGTAGAAGTAGGGAGGCAAATACTTCAGGCAGAGGAGACGGCAAGAGGAGGAGCTCAGTTAAATGTGGATGGAGTAGAGTGAGCCAGGCATCCTGGAAAGACATAGGAGTGGGATCACTCAGAGATGTTGCCGATAGTTAAAGAGTTCAGAAGGGAGGACTCGGGAGACGAGTGAGGAAGTGCTGCAGATCATCATCCGTGAAGGGGATGGTCTTGGAGTCATGCAAGGGCAGTAAAGACAGAAGAATGTAGGCATGGGATTATATGTTAAAGATAAAAATTGGTCATGTTTTTGATAATTTAGATGAGAATGATGAAGGAAAGAAAGGAATCAAGGATGTCTCTTACTGAAATAATGGATTGCTGTGTACTGATTTGGGAAGATTTGGAAGAAAGAGAAAGAAACAGCCTCAAGATCCTACTGTACAGCATAGGGAACTATATTAATATCCTGTGATAAACCATAATGGAAAGGAATATGAAAAAAGAGTGTATATGTATGTATAACTGAATCACTTTGCTGTATAGCAAAAATTAGCCCGACATTGTAAATCAGCCTATGGTCACCTAATCTATGACAAAGGAGGCAAGACTATACAATGTTGAAAAGACAGTCTCTTCAACAGGTGGCGTTGGAAAAACTGGACAGCTACATATAAAAGAATGAAATCAGAACTGTTTCTCATGGCATGAAGCTAATTTCGCCAGTTCTTAAGATAGTCAAGCGCCTTCCTGGTGGTTCAGTGGTAAAAAATCCGCTTACAATGCAGGAGATGCGGAAGACATGGGTTCGATCCCTGGGTTGGGAAGATCCCCAGGAGGAGGATATGGCAACCCACTCCAGTATTCTTGCCAGAAAAATCCCAGGGACAGAGGAGCCTGGTGGGCTACAGTCCACGGGGTCACAAAGAGTCAGACACAACTGAAGCGACTAAGCACACAAGATACTCAACTGGAATTGGCAATATTTGACAGAAACCTGGAAGGTCACTGCTCTTTGGCTTTTTAACTCCTTTTTTGGCAGGGACAGATTCCTCTTCATCTATGCTTTTTCTTTTCTGAAATTAGTTTGTGTGGTAGTTAATAGTTTTTTGATGAGATTCAAAGTTCTGTAAGGGTCATTGTCCCTCAATCATGCTTCAGGGGTGAAGGCTGGCCAGGACACCTGGCTGTGTGTGGTGGGAAGAGCTGATTGTCATAGTTTCTAGACGGGGCTTCTTAAAGGCTTGGAAGGAGACGGGTGTATGAGAAAGAGAAAGCATTTGTGCAGGAGAAGAGAAAAACGGAAATGATAAAAAGGAACGATTTCAGTTTTGCCACGTGCTGCACAATCCTTAGCACTCATATCTGCCTTCCACAGAACATCTAATAAAATTTGCGCCACTTGTCAAAGCCGACACTGCTGCTTTCTGGGCCCAGTGTGGAGTCACCGCAGAGGCTACCCAAGGGGTAGCCCGTGCACATTTGGGTTACATTAATTTTTTATTGTGAAATAAATTATTCATAGCCAAGGATGTATATAGAATATATGAACAGTTTAAAATGTATAATTACAATCATAAAATAAGCACTCAAGTTCCAACTAGCCAACTTAAAAAGAGAACATTGCCAGTTCCTCTGAAGACGCTTGGGTGAACCTCCTCAACCGTGAGAGATGAGTCGCTCAGTCATTTTCGACTTTTGCGACCCCGTAGACTAGCCTGACAAGCTCCTCTGTCCGTGGGATTCTCCAGGCAAGAATATTGAAGTGGGTCACCACTCCTTCTCCAGGGGATCTTCCTGACCCAAGAATCGATCTTGGGTCCCCTGCACCGCATACAGATACTTTACTGACTGAGCTGTGAGGGAAGCCTCAATGGTATCCCTCTCCTACTTCCAGAGGTAACAAATCACCCCCTTAGTTTTCTTTATTGCTAAATAATAGTATGTTGTTGTTGTTCAGTCGCTAAGTTGTGTCCAACTCTTCGTGACCTCTTAGACTGCACACACCAGGCTCCCCTGTCTCACTGTTACTCGAAGTTTGCTCAAATTCATATCCCTTGAGCCAGTGACACCATCCAACCATCTCATCCTCTGTCGTCCCCCAGCTTCATTTATTTTTAAACTATGTGGAAACATATTTTTAAACTGTATGCTTTGGTTCTGTCATCATTGTACTTTTTGAGATTCATCCATGTCCTTAGAGGTACAACAGTTTATGTCCATAGATGGGTTGTGCTCCACAATATGGAAATACCACGATTTATTAATATACCCTGCCTTTGACAACATGTGATTTGTTTCCAGGTTTTTCTGTTATAACCAGTCCTGCTAGAATATTCTTATATCTCATGGTGCAAGAGTTTTCAGATCATATACTTAGGAATAAGATTGCAGAGTTATAGGCTATATCCCTAGTCAATCTCATCAGGGTATACTTTTTTGCTTTCCCAAGTGATTCTTATCAATTTTATGTTGTCTTTTCAACAAAAACAATAAGGATTATATCCAATATGAATAATAACAGAGATTTTGCAAACCTGGAGGCAATGTTATTAGTTGGTCCTCCCTGTAGAGATAGCCACGGTGCAGGAAATGGGTAGACACTCAGGCAGGTGAAATGTTGGTGGTACATGTTCCTTTGTTTCATTTCTTTCTTCCCTAACCTTCATTCTCAGACAGGAATATCTTTTGACATGTGGATGTAGTTAGGAGTCTCCTAGGAGGCTGAGAATGTCAGAAAACAGGAGATTCAGAGTTTGAGGCAGAAAAAGAAGGGGACATTGCCCTGCACACATATTTGAGGATCTGGAATGTCCAACAAACAGTGAAGGGGTAGAGGTTGCTGTGCAAACATTTTTGTCAGAAATTTTGGCCCCAGAGTTGAAATGCTTTTTGCAGCTAGGAATTCCCATGGTCACTGTTGGATGCATTAGTGAGAACTGCAAGTTTTTCTAACCTTTCATCCCCAAAGGATATGGAAATGCGAGTATCATCCTGCCTGAAATTCTGGTACCCTGACGCTAAGGCCACTTTGTCCTGTGTTTCCTGAAGTAAGAGTACCTGGTACCCACACACCTTCCTCTCTGCATCCTCTTCCCTTCTAGGGGATCAGCCATTAGCCAATCACATTAGAAAAACAACCTTGAATCCTCTCAAGATCCCTGAAAATTAGATATTATCCCAACTTTAGAGATGAGAAAACTGAGGCTCAGAGAGGTGAGTAACTCACCCAAAATTAGGTCACTCCTAAGTGGTAGACTAGAAAGCTGAAGCCACACCTGTTTAACTGCATCTGTGTTTTTCCTCCCTGTTTTCCCCTGTTCTTCTGTTCTCTGTCTTGTCCTTTATAACCATATGGTCCTGAACAAGTGTCTTCTGCTGTCTGAGCTTTAGATTGAAAATTAGCAATTCACATAGGTTTAATGAACATTTATTAAAAAATGAAAATCACCCTATGGACATCTCACATTCTAGTGAGAGCAATGTTCTGAGCTGGCAAAAGATCTTTCTCCCTCTATCTTACTACTGGTCTTGTTGCTACTATTTTTACAAAGTGAAAGTGAAGTCACTCAGTCGTGTCCGACTCTTCCTGACCCCATGGACTGTAGCCTACCACGCTCCTCCGTCTATGGGATTTTCTGGGCAAGAGTACTGGAGTGGGTTGCCATTACCTTCTCCAGGGGATCTTCCCGACCCAGGGATCGAACCTGGGTCTCCCGACCTTCTCCAGGGGATCTTCCTGACCCAGGGATTGAACCTGGGTCTCCCGCGCTGTGGGCAGGCGCTTTACCGTCTGAGCCACAGGTGTCTTCTAAATCTACGCTTACAGCCTGTGGCTAAACATGTGAGTGTAGCCTGTTCCTCAGCTGGTGTGTGCTTACAGTTGGGTAGGTCTTGACTATAAAACTTGCTCCAGTGTGTTCTTGGTTGTCTGTTATTTTGATTTCATCCTATTTTGCCAACCAAGAGCATGTTTCCTCTCATAAAAGTGAGTTTTTTGTGGGGGCCTTTTTCAGACCTGCTGTTACAAACTCACACACACCTTAGCGCTGGTATCTGTCTTAGGAAAGCAGTCAGGCTTGGCAGCGCAACGGGTACGCCCATCAGTACCCACGGGAAACTGCTATGGCAGCCTCCCAGGTTCATTACTTCTCCAGTGACACCTCACCCTGCTAACAGGGAGTCAGAAGTAGAGACAGGAGGTGTAACTCAAATGTGGGAAAGATTCAAATCAGCCTCTATCTTGGTGTGGCTCGGGGAAACCCAGTCCCTACCACCTAGGAGGCTAACTGATTCAGACCTTTCTCCTCTGGGACAGCCACCTTGCTGCCTTGCGTGCTGGTCCACCTCACCTGTTTCTCTCTTACTCCCCTGGTTGGAGAGAAAGATGCTGGTTCTCCAGGGTAGCCCTCATCCCCTGGGAATGTGGAGACCATGATCCGAGGAGCTGTTCTCTATGACCCCAGTGTGTGTGCATATGTGTGTGTGTGTGTGCGCTTAGCTGTGTTCACCTCTTTGCAGCCCCATGGACTGTAGCCTGCTAGGCTCCTCTGTCCATGAAATTTTCCAGGCAGGAATAACTGGAATGGGTTTCCACTTCCTACTCCAGGGGATCTTCCTGACCCAGGGATCGAACCTGCATCTCTTGGGTCCCCTGTATTGGCAGGTAGATTCTTTACCACTGCATCATCTGGGAAGCCCCCTTTATGACCCTAAATACTCCCAAAAACAATTAATTGAGATTAAAAGAAGTTCTAAACTCTTCTAATAATGATCATGCACGTGAAGAACAATATTAGGGATCTCAGGTTCTGATTCCTTTTTGCAGTTGGTTGCCCTGTAATCCTGTGTCCTCTACTTGAAAACTGGGTAGAGAATCTCAAAAAATCATCAAGATTACTGAGAATAGCAATGGATGAGAGACTAGAAGTTTTTCATAGTCTAGAACAGTAGCTGGCAAACTTTTTCTGTAAGTCAGATAATAACTATTTCAAGTTTTATGGTCCCTTCTGTCTCTGCGGAATATGAAGCTCTGTGTGGATTTACAATCTTTAAATGTATAAACACCATTCTTAGCTTGGTAGCCTTACAAAAATGGACCACAGGCTGGATTTGGCCTGTAGTTTGCTAACTGCAGTCCTATAAGCTCATCTGCAATTTTAGAGCAGCTGGATATTAGAGAAAAACCCTCTAGAGACTTAATATGGTATATTTTGAGAGGAAGCAATGAGCAGAAATATCAGGCTCAAGCATGAGTAATTAGAAAATAATCTGGAGAACAAAATGGACAAAGGAGAGTAAAGGTAAGGAAGAACAGAGATTGTGAGGCAATTATTTAAAGGAATTAGGGATGTGGAAAAGAGGCAAGGATAGGGGATGAGGATTGAATGGAGTATCTTGAACAAAGTAGAGAGTCTGGGAAAATGGTGTAAATGAGGCAGATTTTCTCCTAAGCATGTATGTATGCATGCATGCTCAGTCACTTCAGTCGTGTCTTACTGTTTGTGACCCTACAGACTGAAGCCTCCCAGGCTCCTCCGTTCATGGGGTTCTCCAGGCAAGAATATTGGGGTCGGTTGCCATGTCCTTCTCCAGGGGATCTTCCCAACCCAGGGATCAAACCTGCGTCTCCTGCATCTCCTACGTTGCAGGTGGATTCTTTACTGCTGAGTCACCGGGGAAGCCCCTCCTAGACATAGTTACTGGCAAATACACACAAGTCCTGCTGTGTAGCAGACTGGATTTGCATAGGGATATGACGAGGAATTTACTCCCGTCTGTGGCTTATCACTACATGCAGGCGTGCTCAGTCACTTCAGCCATGTCTGACTGTTTGTGACCCTGTGGTCTGTAGCTCACCAGACTTCTCTGTCCTTGGGATTCTCCAGGCAAGCATATTGGGTGGGTTGCCATTTCCTCCTCCAAGGGATCTTCTCAGCCCAGGGATTGAACCTGCATCCCCTGCATCTCCTGCATTTCAGGCAGATTCTTTCCACTGAGCCACCAGGGAAGCCTGGCTTATCACTTCAATCCTCTTTTAACCGTATGTGTCTGGTCACAGGTCTTCACTTGCTTTCCTGCCACCATCCAACACTGTTAGTTTAGTGCTTGTTCAATCAGCTTTCATGATCGAAAAATAAAAAGGGGGTAAAGAGTGCATTACTTCCTTGGACTGTAAGTTGGCAAGGGTGATTGGGAAGAATGCAATATTGTGGAACATTTTCTGTGGATTGAGAAGGAAGTGCAATAACATCAATCATGGCACTTTAACCAAAATACAAACATGTTTTCTCACAGATAATTGTCCACGAGAGGAAACTCAAGATGGACAAAGAGGACAGTCAGAATATTAATGAAGAGGTAATACATGTCAAAGAGAAAATAAGAAAATGGATCTCAACTGTGTGACTAGGTTGAAAAACAGATAAACAGGCCAATTTATGCTGGGAGATAATTTGAAAGGCTGAGACCTTTTAATACCCAAGAAATATTGAACATCACAGTATTTGCACAATATATTGAACATCTCAAACAGGCCCATTTTCTCAGAATGATGGAAGAGCTCTGAACTAGGAATCAGAATGTCTTGGGTTTAGCTTTTGGTCTGCTCAATAATTTGAAATCTGTGTAATCTGTGTGATTGAGCTTTTCTGAGTCTAATTTCCTCATCAGTAAAATGAGGATGGTATGTTTTTCCTTTTCCATACTGTTATTTTGATTTATACATGCATATTAAATTTGTAAAGCATTAGAAACTATGATAATGATGGAGATTTTATTAATTTTAGTATTTTATTATTATTTATTGCTATTTTATTATGAGTTGGCTTCACTAATAGAGCAGGCTGGGTATTATGATTAGGGGCTTCCAAAAGACTAGCCGCCTGTCAAATTTTGCATAAATTGAACTGTAATAGTATGATTAAATCATTTCATGAGGTCCAAAGTTTCTACAGTCCTTAGGTTATGAAAATAAGAAATATTAAAAAATACAATTACATTAAAGAAGAAATTTAATTCAACTGTGTCCCTCTCAGCACTTAATTAGTCAGCCATCCTAGCAATATCTTGAGAGAATGGAGCAGAATTGCTGAAGAGCTTTGAGTCACCACAAAAGCACTGAATGAATGCCTGTCTGAACATCAGAGGTGGGCAAGGCATTAAGGAAGAGAGGGGTGGTCTTTTGCAATTGTCTTCACAATTTTGACTCAGGATAGTTTGTTCTGCCCATATCTAGGGGTTTTGACAGAGGGCCGCCTGTGATCTTTTTTCCTTTGAATTCCTTCCAAGTGCCCTCTCTTCCCCTAAGCAAGTATTCTCAATACAGGATCCTGGCTAACCCTCCTAGAGTTCTCATGGCATAGATAGCTAATGTCCCACAGAGAATGCATGCTTCCCTTCCAGGAGCCTTGTATCTTATGACCTGTATTCTAGGAGTCTTCCAGGAGACTTGCCAAGCTGCCTGTGTCTAGGTGGGGCTGGGTGCCAACGGCAGGTTGTATGGATGTGATGTGTGTCACGTACAGGCTGAGCTAGTTAAGAAGCAAGTGCTTTCTCCACTCTCTTTTTTTCTTGTCTGCATACTGAAAATTGATACCAGTGGTAATACTGGAAATCAAGTCTTGAGGAGGGAACTGCCACTAACGTGGAAGGAAACTGGGCATCTGAATCGCTGCTTGAAGGAGAGCTGCCCTATCAGGAACACCTACATCATACTGGAATGTGAGCAAATAATCCACTGGGACTTTTGGGTTTTCTGGTATCACCTGGATTAATACAGCTGTTGATATAGTAAACCTTCCCAGACTATTCCTTTCTCTACAAATTGCGATCAGCTAGCCTTTGCTCTTGATATTTAGCCCTTTCCCTTTCTTCCCTAGGTCCTTTCTACCCTTCCTGCTGAAAGTTTGTTGCTGAGCTGTGAAAGACACTGGGATTCTTGGCCTCCAGAGGAGAGGAATTCAATCCGGAGCCAGTGGCAAGGCTTGATCACTCAGAGCTTTTGTGTGATAAAGTATTGTTAAAGTATGGAAGAGATAGACAAAACTTCTGACATAGACACCAGAAGGGGGCAGGAAGAGTGCCCGCCTGCTAGCCTTTAGCAGTATGTCATATACCTATCAGCAAGCTGCTAATTAGAGAAAGGAACTGTCTCAAAACTCAGAGTGGCACCAGGCTCCTCACCCACAACATGCATTTTGAGATAACCTTGGCACAAAGTGAGTCATCCCGGGCCATAAAACGATTGACATGAATCTTGAAGAAAGGCAGGTTTCCAAGTAAGTATATAGTTTCATTAAGAGGCAGAGTAGGAGAACAGTGTATGAGTAACACATACTGGTTTGTTGAGCCCTTATCAGTTCTGAGTCTTAAGCGGAACCGACTTGAAGAAAGACGGAGTTTAGGGTAACTACATAGTTTATTAACATAGCTTAAGAAAAACATTTCCATAAGAGAAACGCATTGATTAGCTCAAGGTTTGAGAAAAGTCAAGTTCAGGTGGAATCAGGTGTCATCATGGCGACCCAGAATTTTAAAAGAAACCTTTTAATTTTGTATAGAGAAGGAAAAAAAATCTGACACTTGTAGTTTGTTTTCTCCTGCCGCTTAAGGGAGAGATAAAAAGTGTCTGATGCTTGCAGCCTATTTCCTTCACTTGGAGACCCCAGGCCTTCTTGCCTGATACCCTCTCACTGCCATCATCTTCAGATGAATAATGACATCAGCAAAGGCCAAGAACCGAACAGTGGTTATTTCATTCATGCGTACATTCATTGATTCATTTGTTTGTTTTTTCTCTGCCTGACTCAAATGCATGGTAGTAGCCCAGATGTTGGATGGGAGCCAAGAACAGATGTTTGCAGGCTATTACCCTAAACTCTTGTATTGGATATAAAAAAGGCATAAACAGTAAAGACCATAAGTTTCGATGGCATGACTTTAAATTGGGAGTCTAGAGGAAGCGTGTTTCTCACCAGTTTACATCCATGGGATTTGTTTCAATTTTATTTCTTCCTTCTCATGTGGCAGGGTGCACTTGAGATGTAAGATTCACCACTGGTGCACCCTGTGGTCACTATTGGGTTTATAAAGCCAGCATAGGGAGATCAGAGAGTTGTTTAAAACCTGAGGCCATGTTGTGACCCTGGAACCCAAGTTTAAATACTTGGATATAAGAGAAACTGAGAGCCCATGTGTTGAAGGAGGATAAAGTTACACATGCAGAGCAAGTAAACAAAAACCTAGAAAACAGACACAAAAAAGGAGGTTACAAAATCACACTGAACTCGTGTCTGAGAGCTCATAATTTTCCCACTTATACAGATTGTGCTCACAGGTACACTTGCAATTTGATCAAGTACAGTCTATACTTCAAACAGTTGTCCTAACCTGTTATTTTAGTAATGATGTTGGGTATAACTGTGGTTTCTAAACAAGAAAATTATTCCACAGTCACTTAGGGATTAAGTGGCTTAACTGGAATGAAACCATGATTGCAGGGCTAACTTTATAGTTTCTATCACCAGTTTATACGGCCAGTATAGAATCTCACTGGCCTTGAATAATCCTTTAACTTTCCAAGAGCCAAATACCTGGCTTTGGAGGAAGAGATTCTTCTTATGTGCTGGAGTTTGGACCAGGCTCTGTTGTTTGAATCCTGACTCTGCCACTCACTATCTCTATGACTGTAAGTGAGTTACAGAAACCTCTCTTTGCCTCATTTCACTCATTAGTAAAATGAGGATAATCATATGACCTACCACTGGTTGTCAGAGGGATTAAATGGACCAAGAGGAGTAAATCATTAGAACAGTGTCTGCTAAATAAGCATCAGTTTTTGCTATTGTTTTGCTGTTGTGGGTTAAGTGCATTTCCTCCTGTTTGAGCTTTTGTTGGACTGGAATGCAGCTAATTCTGCCTGCAGATGTGAAGGTCCTGACTCAGGTTCTTTCAACCTTATTTGGAGGATCCTTACAACACTAGTGTCCTTTTCCTTCCAAGTCAGAGCTCATTCCAATCTTCTCTTTTTCTTTTTCTGATTGTGCTGGGTCTTTGTTGTGTGCATGCCTTCCCTAGTTGTAATGTGCAGGCTTTTCATCGTGGTGGCTTCTCTCGCTGCGAAGCACAGGTTCTAGGCACACGTGCTTCAGGAGTTGCAGCATGCGAGCTCAGTAGTTGGGGCTCTCTGGCTCCAGGGTGCACCTTCTCTCTAGAGCTGTCGCTTTCTCCCTTCATCTTTTCCCCACTGATTCTCTCCCTGTGGTTGTGTCCTCTTCCCTGGCAATTATACCCTTGGCAGCCCTGTCTTTCAGATCTGGCTCAAGAGTTCTAATGATGAAGGGTCTTCTTTTACACTGGTGTATGGGTACTAAATCTGGAGGAGGACTTGGCAACCCACTCCAGTATTCTTGCCTGGAGAATCCCAATGGACAGAGGAGCCTGGTGGGCTACAGTCCATGGGGTCACAAAGAGTTGGACATGACTAAGCAACTAAGCACAGGATATGGGTACTAACTACCTAACGTTTTTCAATGCTAGCTTCGTGGCAGGAGAGGACACTTTAGTTCAGGATTAAAAGACTGGCCAATAGCTGTGATAATGACGCAGGTGATCAGAAAGACAGAGAGAGATGGCAGATCAAGATGCTCCAGAATCCTTGTGCAAGACAAGTCGTGTGTATCCTGTCTGCTCAACTAAAACCTGTAACCAGTTAAGCAAATTGCATGTCTAATAGATCACATATAACTAGACACCAAAAGGAAATATTTCAAATGTCTTTTGCCCACAGGACTCTGGCTCACGTCTTTTGGTGACAGGTTTTCTAAGGACAAAAATAACTCAAATGAATCCTAAATTTCACTCAGAGTTTTTATTGTTGATGTTGTAATTTTGAAATTATCGTATGTGTGTCGTAGAATAAAGGGAATAAGCAGGGAATTCCCTGGCAGTCCAGTAGTTAGGACTGTGTGCTTTCACTGACGAGAGCCTGGTTTGATCCCATCCCTGGTTGGAGAACTAAAATCCTGCAAGCTGTGTGGTATGGCCAAAAAAAAGCAAATAAACAAAACTGTTGATGATATTAGGATCCAAGTTTTTCAGTGTCTGAGAAAAGACAAAATATAGAAACAAAGAAGGTAATGGAGAAAACCCTATAATATCTAATCTAAGTTGGAAATATCAATAAGAGCACAAGGTTATATATGATTTATACATAGTCTATATAAAATATAGCATGTGTTATATACAATATAATCTGTGTGAAATTAAAAGATGCTTGCTCCTTGGAAGAAAAGCTATGACAAACCTAGACAACGTATGAAAAAGCAAAGACATCACTTTGATGCTTTTGAAATGTGGTGCTGAATAAGACTCTTGAGAGTCCCTTGGACATCAAGGTGATCAAACCAGTCCATACTAAAGGAAATCAAACCTGAATGTTCACTGGAAGGGCTGATGCTAAAGCTCCAATACTTTGGCCACCTGATACGAAGAGCCAACTCATTGGAAAGACCCTGATGCTGAGAAAAATTGAGGGCATGAGGAGAAGGGAATGACAGAGGATGAGATGGTTGGATGGCATCTTGGTGGACATGAGTTTGAGAAAACTCCAGGAGATACTGAAGGACAGGGGAGCCTGGCATGCCACAGTCCTTGGGTTGCAAAGAATTGGACTCGACTGAGGGACTGAACAATAACAACAGCAATTTATATTTACCTGTGTATAATCTATAAGTCTATTATATATCTATGTCTATATACATATATATGTGTGTGTGGAGAGAGAGACAGGGAGAGAACAAAAATTTGAGAATATGCTCTATTCAACAAAAGAGTTTAGAAACCAACATACGCCAGTAGCAATGAGCACACCTGATATTCAAGTACTGTTTTCTAAGATGCAATTTTCACTAAAAAGAACCAAGGCTCCTTAGAGAAATGATAAGTTCTAGCTTTGAAGCAGGAGAAATTTAAAGTGAGGTTAAGATTTCTTATGCCATCATAATGGAAAGAAGTTCCAAAGAGTAATAGGGGTCTTGCTAAAAGGAAACAGCTCTCACTGGACAAATTTGGGACAATATTAACCTCAAAAGAATAATGCCTGTGATTGATTATATCAATCAAAATGTCTGACTTTATAATGATACTCAAGAAAAGATGAAAAAAAGAAAAAGGGGAAATAAAACCCTATTTACTACAGTGGAGATTCTTAGGACACCAACTTCTTATTATGAAAATTAGTAATTAAAAGGAAATAATTAAGCTTACTCTGTGTTAGTCTGGGCAGGTGGGTTATGCCACAACCTCAAAATCTTAGTGGCTTGAAACAAGAGAGTTTATTTTTCATTTCCCCTCCTCGTCTATCTTGGGTTAGGCACATGTTCTGATCCACATCTTCCTCACTTAGGGATACAAAATGACAGAGACTCAATGATTTAGAATGCTATTGTGGCAGTAGAAAGGAATGTGCTAGAAAATACACCATATGTCTACTCGTATTTTCATGAGCCAAGCTTGTTATATGGTCATGTCCAAATTTAGGAGGGTAGACAAGTTCAATCCCACAATGGCAGATTGCGTAAACTTTTTAGGAAATACCTTTCTTCTTCCCTTTTCCCCAGGAACACAATAAGCGTCCTCGTTCTACTGACTTTGTGACTTGCTCCAATTGAGGCTGTGTGGGCAGAAGAGACAGCACACTGGCCCGGAGCAGTGGCTTTCCAAGGCATCTCACCCTTTGTCTCTTTAGCACTCGGGTCACCCAAGAAGAGAAGAGCAGGCCCCAGGAGCCATTGCTTCTTTTTCAGACTCCTGGTTTGAGAGACACACTGCACTGATCTGGAGCCTGGAGCAAAGCCCAGAAGAGCTACAGCTGAGCCACAGGCAAATCACAGACTCGTGAGTAAGAGGTACTCGTTGTTGTAAGTCAGTAAGATTTGGGCTTGTTTGTTGCTGAAGCAAAAGCTGACTAATCCACCCATCATATACTCAGAAGGAAGATTGAAAGTGGAATATTGGTGGCTAGCCACATTGCCTTTTAAAGTGAAGTGAGTACTCCAGATTGCCAACTAGTAAATGTTGAAGGAATGATACCACTAGACATCACTATTTTGCCATCCTGAAATAATTAATTCCAGCAGTTATTATCAATGAATTTGGAACCATTAGGTGAAAGTTTATTTGGAAATAGAATATTTGGATGAGGCTAAGTAGCATCTTGTGGGTTACTTCCTGCTTGCAGGGGGTTCGTTGTCGCTTTGGAGAGAGCTGGTGAAATCAAACTGTATGTCACTGATAGAGGACAGCTTGACATTGTGTGCTCCTTGCGTGATATGGTTTGAAGCAACAGCGCTGCCTTTGAAATATCCCTGCCTGAAATATCTTTCATCTGTATTTAATCAAGACTTTAGAGTTTCAATATACAGGGAGTACAGGAGACATAGGAGCATGTTAAATGATGTTGCAGGAGACAATGCATCAGGAATGTGGTAATTTTATAAGGTGATTGTTCTAATTTCTTCAAAATCCCCATGTCACAGGGATTAAAAAAAAACAATATGTGTGGCTGTTCTGATTTAAAAATGACAAAAGATATAAGACAAATGTAGTGCATAAACCTTGATTGGATTCTAGTTTCAAAAAAACTCACTAGTTTCAAAAAAAAAAAAAACTATAAAAGTTTCAAAAGTTTTTCTAGTTTCAAAAAAACTATAAAAGCATCTGTTGGTCAGTTTGGGAAATTTGACCATATGGCCTGATAGTTGGATGATAACAGGGTATTTTTTTTTTTATAATATTCCTAGGTGATGATAAAAGTACTGAAGCTCTGTAGAAGACATTTTTCTTATAGAAAATGTATGCTGAAGTATTTAATGGCTAAATATCAAACCCAGTTTCAAATAGCTTGACAATAAATTTATACAGATAAACAAACACCAACATAATACTTATAATTCAAGCAAATTGTTAACATTTCTTGAATATGAGTGGTGTATACAAGTGTTCATGATATTAATCTTTCAAATTTATATTGAAAACATTCTGTATAAAATGTTTCATATAAAAAACCTGAGTGGTGGAATTTGAATCTGTGCTCAAAATGTCATTCCAATCCAGAAGTCTAGCAGGATAAATGTGACATCAATTTTTCTTTTTTTTTTAATTAACTTTTATTGGTGTATAGTTGATTTATAATGTATAGGTTTCAGGTATACAGAAAAGTGAATCCAGCCTGTTTTAGATTCTGATATAGGTCATTACAGAGTATTGAGTAGACTTCCCTGTGCTATATATTAGGTTCTTATTAATTATCTATTGTATATATAGTAGTGTGTATATGTCAATCAATTTGTTTTCTTTTACTTGCTTTTGAGCCATTTTATTTCAGGCATCCTTATCCTGAATGGTTGCTCCTGACCTTCTGCATCCTCCATTTTTTTTTTTTTCCACCATGCAAAGAGCAAGCTATCAATTGATTTAGGGAAGGAGATCAATAATTACACTTTATTTGAATTATGACCCACCTGGAGAAACCATATTTTACTGGATAACTAGTGCTTCTGTTTGGAATAAACATTGCATATACAAAATTCGTGAACTTCGTGTGTTACTATTTTTCCTATAATCCCACATCTTCTGCCTCATAAGATGAGGCATATTTCTTCTTCTTTATGGCTAAATGTCTCCTTTGTTCCAGAGCACATCCTTTGCCAATGCCTTTGTAATCCTGATCTGATCTGTTTATTCTGACTCTTTCATGCAACTTCTTTTGACACTTGGCCTTCAGCCTAACACACACACACACACACACACATCTGTCACCTACATATAAAGCATATTTTTCTGCTATCTACTAAGCCTCCTGAGATGTATTGATCTATTTCTGTTCTTCCCTTGACTGCAAAATTTCTAACTACCGTCTATCCAAGCTATTGCCATTTCTAGCTTTTTATTCATTATTCTCAATCATTTCTGAAGCAACTCTTGCTGAAGTCACGCACAAAAAGCAACTTGAGAGTGGAACCCAATTTTTCAATTGTCTGTACTCATCTGTATTTCTCTCTCTACAATTTCTTAAAAAAAAAATACCTCTTCCATCTAAAGTTTGTTTGTTTGTTTGTTTTTCCTGCGATGTCCAAGGGATGTAACAACAGTTTCAGAAGCACACCTAGTACCAAGTGGCTCTGGAAGGCCTGAGGTCCACAGGCCTTTTCTAAGCAGGATCGGTCACTTCACCAGATTCTTTCCTATCAAATCCAAGGCCACAGGGGTTCTATGAACTCAGGCCACTGTCTTCTTCCAGCCTCAGTTTTCCTCTCTCCACTTTAAACCATTTGGGCTCATGTGTGTTTTTCCTTTATGGCCTTTCTGTTGCCTCAAACCTGGGCTCCTTAGCGTAGTTCTTCATACTGACTATTTGGAATGTTTTCTTAGCTTTGATTTGCATTTATCTGGCTATCCTGTCTTTTAGGTCTCTCTGTTTCAGATTCATGCATAACATCCTGAAATCCACAGTTTTACCCTGCCGCTGCATTTAGGTTCCAAGAATATCGTGGGGCCGAGTATAATGGACACCCACCTTTTTGACTCAAAAGACATGAATTAGAACAGACTCTGGGAGATAGCAAAGGACAGAGGAGCCTGGTGTGCTGCAATCCATGGGGTCACAAACTTAGTTGGACACGACTTAGCAACTGAACAACAACAGCCTTTCTATAGAAGGAGATCATGCACAATAGCAGTTTTGCCTAATGTAGTTCTTTGGGCTACTGTGCCTGGTTGGTGACTCTGTAGCCAATTCAAAGGTCAAGGGTAGGGTTGCTTATCTTGTGCCTACAGACCTGACTTCTACAATCCTAAGAAGAAGACATGGCTTCTAATTCAGCTTTGACTATCAATAAAGATACAGGCACTGACATTTTGATGACTGGCGTTTCTGTTATCCTGCCTGAAAGAGGAGACTGAAAAGTGTTATACCACTGCACGAGAAACTGGAGAGCAAACTATGCAGGATCCCTGGCCGCCTCATCTGGACTTCATGAAGGCACTTTCCCAGTCATACATGCTCCACAACCATTCTCGGGATCGACTGGAAGAGAATGATCAGGCATGTGGTATTATAGTGAGTTAGGTCTACTCTTCTAAGATTTGGTATGAAGTTGTACCCTCTTCTAGGGAGATATGAATAAACAATCTCAGGAGTCATGCAGGTCAAGTAGGCTAATGTGAACTGGTGAAGATCATTTTTGTCATACTCCTGGACATATAATAATGCTCAAGGCCATACCTCCCGGACAGCTTCCCCTGGTACCCTAGCAGGGATGAGTCCAGAGGAAGGGAATAGAGTCAATGAAAGTTGTGGGGGTTGGGGTGGAGAAGGAATTTCCCTTTAATACTCATCAAATAGTAGCTTCATCCCTAGAGTCTGTGTCCCTGGAGATCTGGTAGCTCCGTAAAGCACATCCCAGATAAGAAACACTCTGTTCTTAAGAAGGAATGAGATAAATGGTCAGGTTCAGGTCTACGCATCTTTTCTTTCAATGTTCTCAAGACCATAGCTTTGGATACTAGTTGGTAATTATAGATCCCACATAAATTGGGATTTCAAGCTATTGGAAATACTTTCTATATCCATCCTGTTCATTGGGGGCAGCCACCTACTGAGCCCATTCACACACTACAGGGTCCATTCTTATGAGATCATACCTGTAGCACTCCGTGTGGATGAATTTTCATCTATCATATAGCTTCCTTCTGAACTTTGACTTCCTGGCTAAAATCCTATGCCAAGTTCATCTCCTAGCACTCCATGCTTTGGCGCCTCACCAAATTCACTCTCACCAGTATTGCCTCCTGTCACAGTCAGCCGCCCTTCTTGTTTTATAGGTATCTGGGTATTAACAAGTCATATTATGAATCAAGGGCGAGGTCTTCTCACAACAGGATGTAGACGTACCCTCACTTTAGATCGTGGCTGTGCCTTTGCTTATGTGCACTGTTTATTCTTGGAACCAGACGAAGGGCTCTTCTGGGATTATATAGATAAGAGTGTTTAATCTTAACATAGGTTTGCAAGCCTCAATTAATCCTACTGGGGTTGCTGTGCTCCTCATGAGGAAGAAGGATGGGAATTCAAACCGTGACAGTGTTGCTCTAGCCTTATATGATGACGACATGTGCCCACTGTCCATTTTCACCCATTGGATTTTTACAGCTGTGAGGCTGGAGTAGTCATGAAGCTCAGTCTTGTGGAGGAAAACAACCAATCTAAAGCGGGATAATGGCATAGGTAAAGTCTTCCAGACACTCTTAGGGACACAGAAATATTAAGTAATGTGCTTCTTTTCAGGACGGAACTTCATATCTGAGTAGCTAATCAGTGTGACTCTTCATAATCCAGTGGATTGAGTGACTGCTATTCAGAAGATCTATCAAACACTCCTCACACTGTACCTCACTTACCCAGGCCTT
This sequence comes from Dama dama, assembly GCF_033118175.1. NCBI lineage: Eukaryota > Metazoa > Chordata > Mammalia > Artiodactyla > Cervidae > Dama > Dama dama. The sequence continues at coordinate 12,238,729 of NC_083700.1, forward strand.
GGTCTGTTTGAGGCTGGGCCAACTAGCGCAGCACACACTCCGTAAGAGCTTGGAGGCCTCACTTCTGGGTGTTATGTTCTCCAAACAGGTTTATCTCCATAATGTAAGATGATATATCTTCTGTATTTAATGGTAAGCCCTCAAGACTAAGGAGTATAACTCCTTTGGGAGTTCGAAGGCACTCCTAGAAGATCAAATCCCTTTAATCACTTCATTGTCCATTCTCCAATTTCCTTAAGAAAGGTCAGGTTTACCTGAAACTTGGCTGCAGCTGCTGTCCATGCTCAGTTTTGTCCAATTCTTTGTGACCCCGTGGACTGTAACTCACCAGGCTCCTCTGTCCATGAAATTCTTCAGGCGAGAACACTGGAGTGGGTTGCCATTTTTTCCTCCAGGGAAACTTGGCTACACACCAACTTTTCTTTTCTTTTTTTTCAGGAAATCTTCCTTCTCAAATCTTAGCTTAATTCAGTACATCATGTCCTCTCTAATTCTTAAAGACAGATATCACACTAGTAAAGCGGCTAGATTTACATTTATCTCTTTCAAGATAATGCCGCTGGGAGACCGCTACCCTCAACTTACTTGTTCATCTGGTTTTGCCAGGGTTGTCTGCTCAGGGATGGGAAAATAACTGCTCACTTTTAAATTTGCATAGAGACTTTCACCTTGAGGGGTCCGAATTCATAACCCTGAGGCATGATCACTATAGTGGCCAAGAAAAGCTCAGTTCCTACCAGATGTGATGTTATTTTTTTTAAATAGGGATTTGAATTCCAGATAATGTACATACTATGTGACCCAAATGTTCAGATCCATAGTGCTATGACAATGCAAGTACTGTACTCAATGTCTAGCGGCATAACCAGCTTATATAATAACATAACCTCATTGTATTCATTAGATTAATTGTATTCATTAGAGTTAATAGAATTCACTGAAAAGCAATGTTAAAATATGCCTAGGTCATGGGACTTCTTCCCTGGTGGTCCGGCGGCTTAGACTCTGTACTCCCAGTGCAGGGGGTCAGGATTAGATCCCTGGTCAGGGTACTAGATTCCACATGCTGCAACTAAGAATTCATGTGCCACAACTAAAAAAGATCCCACAGGTTGCAAATAAGACCTGGTGCAGCCAAATAAATTAAATAAATTTAAAAAAAATCTAGTTTAGCACTCTCTAAAAGAACCATAAGTACCTCCAAGAAATTTCTGAAGAACAGAGAGGTCACTATAGCAGTTTAGTTACTTACATTTTTAAAAATGACTACATGACAAAAAATGGCTATATGCAAATACTATAGCAGTTCAGCTACTTAAAAACGTGTTTGAGCACACAGATGCTCAACAAACATATTTTGAATGAAAGCATAGATAAATGAATACGTAAAAGCTGATTTGTAGGTCTTCTGCTTCTGCTGGGTGTCAGCCTGGTGACCACCCCCTCCCAATGCTAATTTCCTATCCTTCATGTGGTCTGTCAGATCTTCTTGTACCTTATATCTGAGCTGACACTGTGTTAGACATCATTGCACGAAAGCTCCACTATTGGTGTTGGGAGTGGTCCTAGGGGAACCACTAGTAATAATAAAGATATTACTACTTTATTTGCTACCAGCCCTGGAGCTGAGAGATTATCTAGATTCCATAGTAGACCTGCCCATGCCTGTTCCAAGAGCCTCAGTGGGGTACTAATATGATTGTGCTTCTACTAATATCTCTTCCAGTCACTTCCACTGCCCTGCTTCTCTGGCAGGATTTATCTGCTCATTCACCTCTCTACTTGGCAGTTTGGTTAAAACTGCAACCTGAACCTCACCCAAGGCTATAGGAATTTATTGGGCCACCTGGCAGACGGTTAGACAGGAATGGTCTGAGTAATGGTTTTCAAAATTTATTGTACATCAGAGTCACCCTGGAGAGCTTGTTCAGACACAGCCTGCTTGTGCCACCCTTTAGAGTTTCAGGTTTATTTGATCTGGCTTGAGGCCCAAGGATTTGCATTTCTAACAGGTTTCCAGGTGATGTAGATGTTGCCAGTCCAGGGGCCGCACTTGGAGACTCACTCCTCCAGGTGTGAATTCCTTGAAATCAGGAAACAAAGGAAGACCTCTTTGCTTTCATTTCCCTCTACCTAAAATATCTTTGGCTGATTTCTCAAATGGATAGAAAAACTATTCAGATTTGGCTGAAGAAGGAAAGAGAAAGCTAAGAATTTTGATGGGAGGAGCCTTAAAATCCTGTCACCATTGTGCCTTTTCTTTCCAGGGGCTTAGCACCCAGGTGACAGCAAGGGCCACTCCAGTTTCTAAGTGAAAGTAGACAGGGGCACTTTTCCTTGTTACCTTTCAAATCTTCTTCTTATCATGTTAATACATGAAGAGATTTACTTGCTGTATCTTTCTACCCTAAGAAGACTAGCAGTCATCCCTGAAACTTCGACTTAGGACTAGTTTGCTTTGGAACTAGATTCCAATGAGGTAAGTCTTGTGTTAATTCTTCTTGAAAAAGCTTGGGTAGAACCATTTGCTCATCGAAAAACTAGAAAGGAACAATGGTTGTGGGTTTCTGTGGTGGGAAAAGCGGTGGTATGACTATATTCCAGAAAAGGAAAATCTGTGGGTAGTTTGATTCTAAACCTCCAGTTGACTGAGGGAACAGAAGTTAGCTTTTATTTCACCACAACTGAGATTTTAACAAAAGGAAATGCATTTGGCTGTGGCAGGAATTAGAATATATTGTGCAGGAGGTTGACCCAGACTGAGTCTAAAAGGAATTCTGATTTTCTGGGTGTGTTGGTCTGCAGGTGTCTTATTGATGTGAGTTTATTTTTAGAGGCTTTTGATTTCTGGCCAAAGGAGGGAGAAACTTTAGGGCTGGGGATCTGTTTCTAAGAAAAAGACAAGAACAATGGCATGACAAAGCGCCGATGATGTAATATTAGGTTAAAAACATCAGAATACAGAACTGTATTATATATTATTCTTCAAGTTAAAAAAAATACCTAGGAGATAAACGCTTCATAGATTCAGAAGGGCAAGAAGTATAGATTTTAAACTTTTTTCTATTGCATATTTTAATTTCTATTTCTTGTAGTATTACATGACAGCATATTTGTTTCTGTTTACTTAAGATTGAACCCCTCTCCCCCCACATTCACAGCTAGATTCTTTGAGTTTGAGGAATAAATTATATTCATGTGACAACTATTCTTTAAAATAGGTTGAGACATCTTTTATAGCCTTATTAAATACATAGTAAACATTTCTAAATGTCCCATCAGATGAAAATTGTTAATTGTGTTATTCAGCACTGCTATATTTTTGCTGAATTGTTTTGACTTCTTGAATCATAATTTATTGAAAAAAACATGTGCTATAATCTCCCACCATCATAGTGATTTGTCAGTTTATTTCTGCAGGTCTTTTGACTTTTGTTTATATCTACTGAGTCTACCTATTTAATAGAGTGTGTACATGTTTAGAATTGTTATGTTGCTTTAGTTACTTTAATCTTTAATCATTGTATAGAAACTCTGTCTTTAATGATGTTATTTGTCTTAAAGTCTTCTTTGACCGATTTTAATTTATCTATACTGGCTGTCTCCGCATTTGACTGACGTATCACTTCTCATTCTTTTCAACTTTTCATTATTTTCATGCTGTAGGTGTGTCTTTTGTAAGAAGCACAGAAGTTGGATTGTGTTGTCGTCCAACCTGATATTCTCTTTTAACTGACAAGTTTGATTTACATGTATTGAGATAATTGATATATTTGGATTTGGTGTGATTAATTTTATTTTCATATTATACTTCTTTTGTTTGCTTTCTCCTTTTTAAACATCTTTTTTTAAGGATGAATATTTATATATTTCCCTTGCTTTTTAAAAAATGTATTTATTTTCAATTGAAAGATAATTGCTTTGCAGTATTGCATTGTTCTCTTGCTTCTTGTTTCATAAGTCCTATGTCATTAATTCTGTGAGGACAAGTCATTTTCTTAGAGTCCAGGTAAATTGCTACCAGATGTTTTCTCACTCCTTTTAAGAAATGGAGGTGAAATTCACATAACATAAAATTAGCCAGTTTAAAGTGAACAATTCTGTGGTTTCTACAATGTTCATAATTTATATGCAAGCACAACCCTATCTAGTTCCAAAATATAACAAGGTCTCTTTTGCTTTGCTCTGTAAGACGTTTTATTAGACCTCAGGCCAGGTTGTTTTACTTTTCTTGTAAGAAAGAGTTCTTTCTATATGCCTCCTGTGCTGTGCTGTGCTTACTCTCTCTCTTGTGTCCAAATCTTTGTGATTCCATGGACTGCAGCCTGCCAAGCTCCTCTGTCCATGGAATTCTCCCTGAAAGAAAACTGGAGTGGGTTACCATGCCCTCCTCCAGAGGATCTTTCTGACGCAGGGATCGAACCCACGTCTCCTGCATTGCTGGTGGATTCTTTACCACTGAGCCACCAGGTAAGCATCTATACACCTTCAGTTCAGTTCAGTTCAGTCGCCCAGTTGTGTCCGACTCTTTGTGACCCCATGAACCGCAGCACTCCAGGCCTCCCTGTCCATCACCAACTCCCAGAGTTTACCCAAACTCATGTCCATTGAGTCGGTGATGCCATCCAACCATCTCATCCTCTGTCATCCCCTTCTTCTCCTGCCTTCAATCTTTCCCAGCATCAAGGTCTTTTCAAATGAGTCAGCTCTTTGCATCAGGTGGCCAAAGTATTGGTTTCAGCGTCAACATCAGTCCTCCCAATGAACACCCAGGACTAATCTCCTTTAGGATGGACTGGTTGGATCTCCTTGCAGTCCAAGGGACTCTCAAGAGTCTTCTCCAACACCACACTTCAAAAGCATCAATTCTTCAGTGCTCAGCTTTCTTTGTAGTCCAACTCTCACATCCATACATGACCACTGGAAAAACCATAGCCTTGACTAGACGGACCTTTGTTGGCAAAATAATGTCTCTGCTTTTTAATATGCTGTCTAGGTTGGTCATAACTTTTCTTCCAAGGAATAAGCGTCTTTTGATTTCATGGCTGCAATCACCATCTGCAGTGATTTTGGAGCCCCCAAAATAAAGTCAGCCACTGTTTCCACTGTTTCCCCATCTATTTGCCATGAAATGATGGGACCAGATGCCATGATCTTAGTTTTCTGAATGTTGAGCTTTAAGCCAACTTTTTCACTCTCCTCTTTCACTTTCATCAAGAGGCTCTTTAGTTCTTCTTCACTTTCTGCCATAAGGGTGGTGTCATCTGCATATCTGAGGTTATTTATATACACCTTCAACACCTTCCAAAGCATATGTGGACTGCCCTCAGCCTCATTCTCTGTCCACTCTGCTATTAGAATGATCATTAGATCTGATTAGACTGATAATCTGTTAGACTGATGATTATTCTAATAGCAGAGTGGAAGGGAATGAGGCTGCAGGCAGTCCACATCTGCTTTGGAAGATGCTAAAGGTGTATAGAGGCTTACCTGGTGGCTCAGAGGTAAAGAATCCACCATCAATGCAGGAGACATAGGTTCGATCCCTGAGTCAGAAAGATCCTCTGGAGGAGGGCATAGTAACCCACTCCAGTTTTCTTGCAGGGAGAATCCCATGGACAGAGGAGCCTGGCAGGCTGCAGTCCATTGTGTGGCTTCTTCTAATTGATTGGGCTTCTCTTGTGGCTCAGCTGGTAAAGAATCTGCCTGCAATGTGGGAGACCTGGGTTCAATCCCTGAGCTGGGAAGATCCCCTGGAGAAGGGAAAGGCTACCCACTCCAATATTCTGGCCTTTAGTCCATGGGGTAGCAATGAGTCGGACATGACTGAGCAACTTTCACTTTCACTTCTAATTGATCTGAATCTTGTTCTACTGTTTATTTTATTCATTTATGTTTTATTTTTTATTAATTCAGATATAGTTGACATATAACATTATATTAATTGCTGGTGTACTGACTATTTATTATAGATACTGAATACTGGATTACAAGCAAGCCCCAATCCCTAGTAAGGATTGTGTACTAGAGCTCTACCTGACTCTACCCCACCTACACAGCATGTTATAATGAGAATGTAAAATTCCATGGACCACTAATGGAATGGAATGTTGCCAGGATCCAACACCCCTACCCTCACCCCAAATTTTCCTTGATGTTTTCTAGATGTTGTAATTCCTGAATATATCAAAAGAAAGAGGATGAGAACAGATAACATTTTGGCCACTAAAATATCAAAATGCATGCAGAGAAGGGTTTAATCTCAGTTTTCTACCTGGCACAGACTCAATTTCTCTAATTCAGAGGGGCAGCATTACAGAAGGGATAAAGTGTCTCCACACTTTTTGGTTTTAGGTGGACAGATTTTGGGTAGCAAGGTATATTAAGGCTACTGATTGCACTTACCAAGCAATTACCATCAGCTTCTCATATTATTCTAATAGGTTTTCTGATGGTGGTGTAAGATTTTTCTTTTTTCTTTGCAAATCTTCACATCTATCTTTGTCTTCATGGCTAATTTGCTGGAAAGTCAGAAACATCTGCTTTGGAAAATCTTCACAGTTTTTTTTTTTTTTTAATGACATTTTGAGGTTCATAGGCCCTCATAGACCAAGGGCAGAGGAATAAGGCCTGAGAGAACATAGAATTTGAGTCTTTTGTGCATAAATGGCACCTCCCAATCTGGTGACACTTCAGATTCTGGTTTTCAGAGTTCTCATCGAATAAGATATTATAAAAGGACTCCTGAAGCAAGTTTTATGTGGAAGCAGGGCCATGGTCTTTGTCTCAGCCACACTCAGAGATCAGGGAAGAGGCTGAAGGGAAACCCCCCTCGCTGCCTCAGCCTTGTCCTGTGAGCTGGTTACAGACAACTCTCTCCCATGGCTTCACAAAGACACCTGCCCTCGAGACACCTTGAGGTCCTGAAATTCTGTCTCCTTCATACCTTCTCTAATATGATTTCCTTCCTTGTTCTTCATGGGGGAATTTAGAGCAGCAGATTTGACTGACTTTCCTGGGTCTGCTTTGAGGCAAGTTGGTATAGCACTGACTTTGATAAAACATAACAAACAAAAAAGTTGGTAAAACGTAACTCACATGACCTGAGTTTAATGTCTGCTTCATCATTTAGAAGCTCAATCATTTTCTTTACTTCATTTGTTTTTCACTGATGTTATCACTACTTGACACATATTTTTATTTGTTTCTCCCACTAGTGTATAAACCCAATTTTGGCATGGAATTTTTCTTTGAACTGTATCTCTACTGTTTCGTATACAGGCTAGCACATTGTCATTAATATTTATTGCATTAGGCTTGTTTCCTTTTTTTTTCTTTTGCAATCCTAAGTAACTCTGAAATGAGCATCTTCAAGTTTTCATCATATGTAACTCTGATGTGGAATCTTTTTTTGAATTATTTCACAAGATACATCACAAGTGCAATTGTTAAGTCAAAGTCATAACTATTTTTTGACTCAATATGTATTAGCAAATTGCTTTATAGGATGTCCTGCAAGTTATCAGAGTTTCCATAAATAAATGTTACTCATTTAATAGGCATAGAATGGTAGAAATTAGTTTTAATTTCTTCGATAAAGTTTCTATACTTCCTATAATGTGCCCTAGTCTGTCACAGGAGAAGAATCGTGTCACTTCCATTTTTCTATGCTTGACTAAGAAGCACGAGGCATCATCAAGCTTCTCTGGTGGCTCAGACGGTAAAATCGTCTGCTTGCAATGCTGGAGACCTGGGTTCAATCTCTGGGTTGGGAAGATCCCCTGAAGAAGGAAACGGCAAACCACTCCAGTACTCTTGCCTGGAAAATTCCATGGATGGAGGAACCTCATAATACCATCCATGGGGTCACAAAGAGTTGGACACGACTGAGCGACTTTGCTTTCTCTAGGTATCATGAGTATATTGAGAAGATATTTAGCTATTAAAGAAAAACTGTGGCATCTGGTTAAAAGGAAAAAAACAAAGCAAACAGGGCCTTATTTATGCCATTTCTCATTTTTTCTGTTATCTTTCATGTATCTCATCTTTTTCTTGAAGTCTGGGTGAGATTACAGTCACTCAAGTCTGAATATGAAGAAATTTTGATGATTTTTCTTTTCACCCTCTGTTTTGCCAAAAGTTTTCACTTTTGTCTCAGGTTCAAAGGATTTGTTAACAAAATAAGCCACTTGTTATATACAAATAAATAATATAGATACTTACTAGAGAATTATCTGCTTACTTTCAACATACTAACATTAAAAGAAAAGAAAAATAGAAAGAGCAGAGAATACATCACCAAATTGGGTTTTGACCAACATCCAGACTCAATCAGCGCTGGGAAGTCCCGCGTCACAGCTCAGCTGGAGCCCCAGTTGGGAGAGGGTCTCAGGCGGCACGTCTGCTCCATGGGTGAGACTTCAAAGACTGAAGTTCAGGGTTCCCGTTTATAATCCCAGGACAGAAGCAAACTGATATCATCATCAATCTGTGACCAAATTGCAAGCCTGCTTTCATGTTAATGCTGTTTGTTTTGTCTTATAAAACTTGGAATGTTGCTAAGTGCAGGGCTTGGTTGGCCAGGCCCCCTTCAGGGGCTCAAGAATCTCAAGATTCCTCTCCCATCTTATCTAAGGTGTGGCAAGTCCTGCACTCTCAGCAGGTGGGTTAGAAGCAAGGTCAGAGGTCTGCTCTGCTTTGTCTCTGAGGCTTAAACAAGACTATTTATTTAATTTCTGTAGCACCCTCAAATCCTGCTTCTCTTCAGGTCCCTAACCACTTCCAGAGGATTTAACATTTTCTGGGAAGAAAAGGGTTAGGGAGGTTTCTAGAGAAGATACAAGAACTTGACTGAGGACCAGACATTCGGAAGTAAAGCAGTTACTGCACACAGTTATTGCATGTCTGCATGTATGGGTGGGGTGGGGATGCTGGTAGGAAGCTAGGTTGAAGGGAACCTCTGGCAGTTTTGTGTGACACAGGAGGATAACGAAACACGGTGTTATATCCCATCCTTTGTATCACTCTTTTCCCTATCTGCTCCATTTCCTGTATTCATTTCTTTAATCTCATGTTCACCTTGATGTGGGAGTGTGGGGGGAGGGTTAGGAAATAATCTTGTTGAAAGATAGGTATGTGTTTACAAGCTCATTTATCCATGAAAATACCTTATGATATTAAAGAAAACCTTTTGAAATGGGTTTTTTTTTTTTTTTAAGGGAGGTAATTTATGTGGCTAGTTTACTAATTTTCAAGAGATGTGATTAGCATCTTTATCTGTGTACATTTTTTGTAAAAAATTAATACTGCCTATTAGAAATGGTCAGGATACAACGGGAGAGTGTGGTCAACTTTGCTATTGGTTGGCACAGACTATATTAAAGTAACAATGATCCCATGAGAAAGAAGCTTATTTTTTTTTTTTTTTTGAATATTCAATTGAAAGACACAGAGACTTGAATGAACAAAAAGTGAAAAAACATCAACTTAAACAGACATTTAATCCAAAGCTTTATTTTTATGTCTGCTAGTCAACCACCCAGGGCTGGTGTAGCAGCTTTGCAAAGCCATGTGGGACTTAGGACGTGTGTTTTTTTCTACTTAGTCACATGTGGAGTGTGCCTGTCACCTTATGGCCACTAAATGGCTCTTTCAATTCCACGTTACTGTCCTATTTGAAGCAGTAGAAGAGGATGGGCAAAGAAGGGCATGAGTGTGCCTCCCCTCCCACTTGTTCACAAGCTCTGCTGTGAGGTCCTCCCCACAACTTTTGCTTCATAAATACTGTGTCACATGGCTCTCCTTATGCATTGGGGAGGCTGGGGAAGGTGGGAGCTGTGGATGTTTTTCTCTCTCTGCTTGCTTGTAAACTGGGCACAGTTGAGAGCACATGGGATGCTTTTAGAAAGAGGGAGTGAAGATTTAATACTGAGCAACATTCAGTAATGGGCTTCCCAGGTGGTGCTAGTGGTAAAGAATCCATCTGTCAATGCAGGAGATGCAGGTTTGATCCCTGGTTTGGGAAGGTCCCCTGGAGGAGGGTATGGCAACCTGCTCCAATATTCTCACCAGGAAAACCCCATGGACAGTGGAATCTGGTGGGCTACAATCCATAGGTCACAAAGAGTCAGACACAACTGAAGTGACTAACACACACACAAATACAACATTCAGTAATGTTGAGCTGCCCCAGAACCTGAACACTTGGCCTTCAGAAGTATGAGTTTGTCAGCCGTGTGATCTTCATCATCATTGGGGTTTAAGTGAGAGGTAATCATGGGTCTGTGGGTTTATAATTCATGGGTATGGATGTGAGAGTTGGACCATAAAGAAGGTGAAGAGCTGAAGAATTGATGCTTTTGAACTTTGGTGCTGGAGAAGACTCTTAAGAGTCCCTTGGACAGCAAGGAGAGCAAACCAGTCAATCCAAAAGGAAGTCTATCCTGAATATTCATTATAAGACTGATGCTGAAGCTGAAGTTCCAATATTTTGGCCACCTGATGCAAAGAGCCAGCTCCTTGGAAAAGACCTTGATACAGGGAAAGATTGAAGGCAGAAGGAGATGAGGGTGACAGAGGATAGATGGTAGGATGGCATCACTGATTCAGTGGACATGAACTCACACCATCTGGGAGATGGTGACAGACAGGGAAGCCTGGCGTGTTGCAGTCCTTGGAGTTGCAAAGAGTTGGACATGACTTGGTGACTCAATAACAACAATCGTGAATTTAGAATAAACATTAAGAATAAAAAGGACTTCCCTGGTGGTCCAGTGGCTAAGAATCCAGCTTGCAATGCAGGGGATGCCAGTTTGATTCTTGGTCATGGAACTAAGATTCCATATGCCACGAGTGACTAAGCCCATGCACTGCAGCTAGAAAGTCCATGCACTGCAATGAGAAGATCCTTTGTGAATCAATAAAATGTGTGCTACAGCTAAGACCTGAGGCAGCCAAAAGGAAACAAAGCAACAGGGGTTCAGGTGATGAAAATATTTTGGTTATAAGTAGTGGTGATACATACAATCGTGAATGTATTTAATGCTGTTGAATTATAGACTTACAAATGGTTAAAATGATAAATACTATGTCATATACATTTATCACAGTAAAAATATGCAATAAGAGGGATAGCCATTAGACTGGGGGAGAGTTCTAAACTTCTCTGGGTGGAACAGAAGTGGAGGACCTAAAATGTAATATTAAGTAAGATGGTTCTTTGTCTGGGTGGATTGACCATGATAGTGAGGAACTAGTCTAAGAAAGAGTAGACAGTGATTTCCTCCGCCCATCTACTGTTTCTTCCTGTTCCTCTTTCAAAGGACTGTCTAGTATGCATTGGCTTCTTCCATGTTTGCTGTAGCCCGCAGGCTCACCCCTCCTGCTCCAAGGAGTCATATTGCCAAATGTGTCAAAGCAGCGTCTTCCCACTCACATCTGGAGGAAACCTGGCACACGATCAGTATTGCTAGGAAAAGCAGAGGCTTTTGGAGTTGGAATTGGCTAAGTGTTAAGTTTTTTAAGACTTTTTTCCATCTAAATTACAAATTATCTCCCAGTTTCAACCTCAGGGCACACTGCTTTCTAACATATACCCCTTTCTTTTTATTTCTATTGAAGTATAATTGCTTTACAATCTTATGTTAATTTCTGCTGTACAGTGAAGTGAATCAGCTCTATGTATACATAGGCCCCCTCCTTCTGGGACCTCTCTCCCACCCCTCTAGGTCATCACAGAGCACCAGGCTCAGCTCCCTGTGTTATATAGCAACTTCCCACTAGCGCTCTATTTTATACATGGTAATAGCACCTCCCGGGAAGCCCCCAAAATATAAATGTCAATTCTCTCCTCCCAATTCGTCCTATTCTCCCCTTCCCCCTTGTAACCACATGTCTGTTCTCTCTATCTGAGTCTATATTCCTGCCCTGGAAATCAGTTCATTTGTACCATTTTTCTAGATTTACATATACAGTATTTGTTTTCCTGTTTCTGACTTACTTCCCCTTTCTTGAGAGTTTCTCTCTCTGAACACTTGGTATGGTTTCTGAACATAGGATATAACTGCTCTAGCTGTGGCTTCCCATTTGCTTCAAAGTAAAAGCCTGAGACCAGACAGCAGCTCATCAGTTGGGCTACCAAGCTTCCTGTTTTGCCTGGTTTGTGATTTTTGCTCCAGTATAATTATTAGTAACACCTCATTTACTCTTATATGGGTTGCAGTCTGGACAATAAATTATATGGTCCTTCTACCTGTAAGGCTCTGCATGATCTGTCTTATCTCACTCTCAACATACTTCTCTGACCTCGCCTTGATTTATCTCCCTGCTTCTTGCTCTGAATTGCAGACTTACAAATGGATAAAATGATAAATATTATGTCATATGCATGTTGTCACAGTATAAACATGCAACAAGAATGACAGCTATTAGACTAGGCTCCTCACTGACTCTTGAACTCATGTGTGTGCTCCTGCCCTGGAACCTCACATGAGCTTTCTCTTTCTGGAATGCTCTTCCCAGAGATCTGTGTAGTCAACTCCTTCATGTCTTTGCTTAAATTTTACCTTCTCAAGGAGACAGGCTGGTCACCCAGTTTATTGGGTTGGCCAAAAATTTTCATTTGGGTTTTTCCAAATGAGTGTATGGAAACGTGCCATCACTCACTTCTGCTGCATCCCTGACCCCCATTATTCTGCCCTGGTGTTTCTTAGAAGTGTACTATTCACTTGGGGACTTCCCAGGTGGTGCAGTGGTAACGAATCTGCCTGCCAATGCAGGAAATGCAAAAGATGTATGTTCGATCCCTGGGTGGGGAAGATCCTTGGAGTAGGACATGGCAAACTGCTTCAGCATTCTTGCCTGGAAAATCCCATGGACAGAGGAGCCTGGTAGGCTACAGTCCATAGTTTTGTTAAGAGTCGGACATGACTGAGTACACAGCACACACATCCTATCTCACTTACATATATTTGATATTTACACTGTCTCAGTTGCAAATCTATTATGGTTATTGCTCCTCTCCCCTAGCTAGAATATGAGCTTCTCCAGGGCAGGAACCTTGTCTCACACATAGTAGACACTCCATTTATATTTGTTGAATGAATGAGCGAAGTAATAAGTGAAAAGAAATATGATCTGTGGCCCATTTCCTCAAAATCTTGCAGGGTGACTTGATAGCTATAAAGAGCCTTGGTGCTAATAGCTGATGGTTTTCTGACTCATTAGTTTATTCCTAAACTGGATAACTTTTCATTTTCATTTCCCAAAGTAGTATTGGAAATTTGTGTGGCAAAGCGTTTGGCCATTTTATCGCAAATCAGTTGAGGGGTAATTTGGAAGACGGGTAGGTCTTCAGGATCCTTAGAAATAATCGCATGGAAGCAACTATTTGTTTTATCTAAGAGAAAGTCTAATTCTGCAGAAATGATTATGAAAGTAAAAAGAAATTGATATTGGCATAATACTCTGTGGTTTATAGAGCTCTCTCAATCTTACTATCTTAGTTAATCCTCACAATAACACTTCCTATTATCCTGACTTAATTTATGAGGAAACAGAGCCTGTAGAAATTAATGCCTTTCTGAAAGATAGATGGCTAATTTAGTGGCAGAGTGGTTAAGTGGCAAAGTGCCTTCACACTCCTAGTTTAGTGACACATTTTTTCTAATATCCCTTTCTAAGTTTTATCAGCACACTTTGATTTGATGTGTCTTTTGGCATCTGGTGGGGAAGTAGACAAGAGACAGAGAACGTCATAACCCATAGCCTGTGAGAGGATGTGCTCATGTTCTAATGTGCCGCTGGACACCATGAGATCCAGGCCACGGGCATTTTTCACCCAGATCCAAACGGACATTTTATACAAGGCTTTCATAAGAGACAGGAAAAGACTTTCTTCATGATATTTCATAGTCTCCTCCCAGTTTTTTTCTGCTCTCACCACTGTAAAAACTATAGGCATAATAATAGGAATAATAGTTACTATATACTATGCATACCATGTATTGTGAGCTATTCTAAGTGTATTACATGTGTTAATTCACTTGCATCTCATATCATTTCTATGTAGCAGTTAGCAGCCTATTTTTCATAAATGGTTCTGAAGCACATTTGAGCTCATTTCATAGATAGAAAGTGGAAGAAATAAAATTTGAATTTATGTCCATACTCCATAAAAGTGCTGTCCAGTAGAGATAATGTGAGACACATGTAATTTTAAATTTTCTAGTAGTTACATTAAAAAAGTAAAAAGAAAGAAAGAAATGAAGTAAATTTTAATAATGTGTTTGATTTAACTGAGTATATCCCATGTATTCACACATCACCATGTAATCACTGTAAAATTAATGCAAATTTCACATCTTTTGTACTAAGTTTTCTAAATATGGCATGTGCTTTACTTTTTTAAAAAAAAGATTTATTTATTTGTTTTTTGGCGGGTGGGTGGGTCTTTGTTGCGGTGGGTCTTTGTTGCTGCGCGCAGGCTTTCTCTAGTTGCAGCAGCTGGGGGCTGCTTTTCATTGCGGTGGCGTCTATATTGTGGAGTACTGGCTCTAGGCACAGGCTTCAGTAGTTGGCAGTAGGGCGGCTCATGGGCTTGTTGCTTTGTGGCACGTGGGATCTTTCTGGACCAGGGACTGAATTGATGTCCCTTGCTTTGCAAGGCAGATTCTTAACCACTAGGCCACCAGGGAAGCACTGCACTTGCTCTTATAGCACATCTTGACTTGGATGCTAAATTTTCATCAGAAATACTTAACTTGCGCTTATATTTCATACAATGTATAGCTGAAAAGTAGATTTACATATCTGAGTTATTTCAATCTTGAGTTTTCCAATAACTGAATTGAATATGAATTTTTAAATTAACATAAATACAGTGTAAAATTAATTCCTCTGTGGCACATTTTGAATGCTCCTTCGCTACTGTGGCTGTAGCTGCTGTTTTGGGCAGAGTGGCTCTGGATCCCATGCCCCAAAGTCATAGCACCATGTGACTTTGATTGTTAGGGGAGACAGTTCCAGAAAGAGCCTGTCAATGTTCCTCTCTAGTGTCTAGGTTTCTGAGCTATGGATCTGTTCTATGTCATGTTTAACAGCCTTTTTAAAGTGTTTTGAAAACCTAGAGTTAAAAACTGGATTCTCCCATGTTGATGTTTTATATAGTAATTTAGGAACACTGACACAGCTTCTGGGTCATCTGACGTGGTAGCAACTCTGATTTGATTAAAGTTATTACCATGTACAGTTATACCATGTAAGCTGTACACTGGGTGGAGCAAGTGCACTTTCTATCCTAGCATGAGATTTAAAAAATTTCCTCTTGGCTTTGCATTGTGTCCAAAGGGGTATTTTGGGGTAAAAAAGAGGGAAAAGCCATTTTTTTTTTTTTTGATACTTCAAAAGAGACAGGGCTGAGAAACAATGGCCAATACCTGATGGGTAGAGGGTGTGGGTGTGTGTGTGTGTGGGTGTGTGTGTGTGTGTGTATGCTCAGTCACTCAGTTGAGTCTGACACTTTGCCACCCCACAGACTACAGTCTGCCAGGCCCCTCCATCCTAGGGATTATCCAGGCAAGAATACTGGATTGGGTTGCCACTTCCTCTGCCCAGGGATCTTCCCGACCTAGGGATCGAACCTGCATCTCCTATGTCTCTTGCACTGGCAGGCAGATTCTTTACCATACCCATGATGAAATGCTGTTACCCTTATGTTTATCCCAAATCTCTGGTGACTTTGTTTGATTGACTCTCACTTCCCTTGAAGATTTAATTAAGTTCAACCATATTCTGTCAACCTCCCCAGTTTCAGTGGAGTCTTTTATTTCTGGTTCATTATAACAAGAAATTGTTTCTCAGATTTAAAAAAAAAGCACCCCCAAACAAAAACTACTCTCCTTGCCAGAGAAGACTTCCTGCCACTGTGGTAATTTCTTTCTATCTTCTCCTCCTCAGCTTTTTAGATCTTATGACATTCAGCCCATAATCTTCATATTTAGCCTTGACATTCAAATGCCCTGAATAGCACAGATCCTACATCCTACTTGGGGAAAGGTGAGAAATTTTATGAAACAAAAAGAACACGTAGGTTTTTTTCTGCTCTGCTTAATATCTAAGAAAATTCAGGAAAAAGTAAGACCATCTCTTACCAACTGTGGGGGGAAATAATAGCTAGATTTCATGTCAGACCATCATTGCTTAATAGGATTTCAAAATAGCTCCTTTGCATCCTCTTGGTTTTGGTGTGGGCGAATTTGGGAGAGGGAGATGATTGGTAAGAAATGGAAAAGTGAAAGCTTCATCTAGAATTTCCTTTCATGTTTCAGAACTGACCTTCAGGGAAGACATTTTTGCCTCTCTGCAGCCAAAAGAAGAAAAATATCTGTAAGGCAAATGAAAGGGGAAGGTTTAGGGGTGACTTTGTCTTCCGTCACATTTCAGTCGGGGGGGACACTAAGTTAGAACTCTAGAAAATGTTAGTACAGTCACCTTACCACTTGGGCAGGCCCAGAGCCACGAAGTTATGAACTAAGCAAACCTGCCTCCATCATGTCTTCTCCAATTCTGAACTTGGTGAGGCAGAGAGAAATGGCTCTCTCTCCAGACTGACCAGGGCAAGCTTGCTGCAGTGACGGACAGTCCCTCTGAGGTGGACACTAAGCTGATGATTGTCATAAGCTCAACACTGTAGACTGGGAAAAGAAAATATGGTAAAAATGTGAGTATATGTGATATTCTCTAGCTAATGGATAATGAAAGCAAAGTCCAGACCCTCTGTGGCATGTGGATGACAGCCAGCATACACTTTGGCCTGGGGCAAGTTAGGCTTGGAAACCAAGTGGTGACAGCGTCAAGGATCTCATCCATTTCCAGTGCCCTTTAGGTTTTACGAATATTTCAGTTCAGTTACCTCACTTGAGCATGGGTCATAGAGTAGATGTTAATAGCCTGACTCGGATTCAGAGGGGTGAGGGAGCTCAGGCAGGGCCAGAGAGCCAAGAACCAGGTCACTGACTTCAGCCCCTTCTGCACTACACACCCTGCCTTCTCTATAGCTAAAACCTATGAAGAAGAATGCATGTCTCCTGACTGATTGTTGTAAAGAAATATTCTATACTGATCTAGAGCTTAGGCATGAACACAAGCTTAGCTTCAGGAAGGGCCTTACAGTCACATTTCTGCTTATCCCTGCCTCGCCTTTGGTTACAGGAACATGCAAGTTATGTCTAGCCTCAGTGTTATTCTCCTTCCTAATTCATATATTCCTTCTTCTCTCTTTCCCTTTTCTTCTTTCCTCTCTTACACCTTCATTAAGCATATTCTTGTATTAGGCATTACCTAATGCTTTAGTTATCAGGAAAACAAAGGTGAATAAAATGTTCTTTGTTTCAAGAAATATGTGGTTTATAATGGGAAACAGATTAGAAAACAAATGGCAGTAGAAACAAACAACGGTGGCCTGACGGTGAGAATGTTTTATGCAGGAAGATGGGAGAAGGTTTGGAAAGACTTAATGAACATGGAGAGTCAATTAAGTGGGGTTCCCAGGGGTAAGTAGGAGTATCTCAGACATTATAAGATGGAGAGAGGACAGTCTATGTTTCTGTAAAACGTTTACCTAGAGTGATGCATTTTAACTTTTGCCAGGTTTTCTCTATCAATTTGGGGCTTTCCCGGTGGCACTAGTGGTAAAGAACTGCCTGCTAATGCAGGAGATATAAGAGACATGAGTTCGATTCCTGGGTAAGAAAGATCCCTTGGAGGAGGACATGGCAACCCACTCCAGTATTCTTGCCTGGAGAATTCCATGGACAGAGGAGCCTGGCTGGCTACAGTCCATCGGGTCGCGCAGACTCGGACATGACTGAAGTGAATTAGCACACACACACACATCTCCCAATTCACTTTTTATATATTGTGGACATGTGGTAAGTATTCATAATTTGATTGCAGAGTGTGGATCCATGGTAGAAGTCAATGTAAATAGTTAAAACTGGGAGTAAGCGTTATACTCTGCTCTTGTTTTTTAAGCCCAAAGAAGGCAATTATTAAGGTCAATGTGTAAATGTCAACACTGGTGGGGATATCAGTTGAGAAGTGTGTACTTCTTTGCCATTTCTTAAATCAGTCTCCCTTAGTTCAGCTTAACCTTTTTTCTAAAGTTGTACTTATTGGTTGCCAGGTTAGAATGCTACTTAAGGCACATGAGGCTAAGATTAAGTGATCCTCTGACTTTTCTAGGGAAAGTGGGAGAAGCCCAGAGCTGTAGGAAGTCCTTCACTAAGGAAAGTCAGTGTAGAACATGTCATGAGGACCTAGTGCACCAGTCAGGTGTGATTGTGTCCTTATTCTGTGTGTGTGTGTGTGTGAGTGTGTGTGAGTGTGTGTGTGTGTGAGAGAGTGTGTGCATTTTGTCCTTGCTCTTGATTCAAGCAGATGATTTGAAAAAAAGAAAAGCAGTTAATATAATTAGATACAGAGTGATATAGGAGATCTAGCAGTTTTGGGGAGGAAAAAGAAAGCCAAAGCAGGTCTATGACAACCTCATGGAACATGGTTGTGAGCTGTGGTCAAGGTGAGTCAGAGTTTTGGATTCTATGTATTTCACCTATGTCATCTTTCACCTCTATTCCATTGTGTCCATCTGGCCTTATGGCCACTCCTATAGAGACCTTTTTTCCTCTGAATAATAAAATTTAAACATTTTCTTCTGACCACAACTTGATGTCTCTCTATCCTTTAAACTCTATCACCCAGTCATCCCTGCCCTCTGTCTCCTGATTCATCCAGATCTCCAATTTTGGACCCATTTTCTCAGTGTCTATTAGTCCCACCTCTTCAATGCTTTTTCCTTTTTTTGAATTTTTGGTTGTGCTGGACCTTTATTGCACATGGCCTTTTTTTCTAGTTATGATGAGTAGGGCCTACTCCTGCGGTGCATGGTCTTCTCTTGTTGCATGGGCTCTATGGTACAGGACAGGCATATTCTTTACCAAGACTCTTTACCAAGAAAGCCGTTTCCCTGCTTTTTCTATTAAACTTGAATTGCATGGTCAGAAACTTCACCTCTTCCCTTTATCCTGAATTCTATTGTTCAATCATCCTGTGCTGCAATATCCCAGCTGTCTGCTTTTTTTGAACCTACTCTTGGGTTGCTGAGCACTGGTGAATAAAGATCACACAACATGATATATTTAAGTTTCTCAAACAACTGGATTTTCACTTCTCAACAAACTGAAGTATCCTCTCTTCATTATCCTGTTTTTGTTTTTTTTTTTCCCTGCATACCATGTGTCACAGACAGAAATTATTTGGAGAGTATATTTGTTTATTGATTGTCTTCATTAAGATTCTGTGAAAAAGAGTCTCTGTTTACATTACATGTTCCTCTACTCCTGGTGCTTGATAGACACTTGTTAAATAGATGAACATGTCTCAGCTTGGATGTCACTATCTCTAAAAATTGTTCCAGCATCCTTATTTCCTATCAGTCTGAGTTAGGGATTTTCCCCTTAGTATCCTGTTTCTATGTCATAGCATTTTCTGTGCTGTATTCCCTTTGCCTGTTCGGTCCTTCCAGTAGGACTTTTCACAAGGATAGGAATCGTCTGTAGTCTATCTCTGTGCTTTCCCATGCAGTAGCTACTAAGCACATGTGACTAATGAATACTTAAAAAGTGGCTAAGTACTTCCATGTTGGTCCAGCGATTCTGACTCTGAGCTTTCACTGCTGAGGGTCTGGGTTTGACCCCTGGTTGGAAAACTAAGACCCCACAAGCTGCATGGCATGGCCAAAAAAAAAAAAAAAAAAAGTGGCTACTGTGACTCAGGAAATACACTTTTATTTTATTTTAAACAATTTTAAATTTAAATAGTCATACATGCTTCATGGCAACCACATTGGAGAGAACATACGACTCTAAATTTTAAACTTTATGAGCTGAGGGACTGTATTTGTCTCTTTTTCTGTTACAAGCATTCAATAAAAGGGCATATAATCTAGAGTGTGTGTCACTTGGAGGTTGATTCCTTCTATGTTGAGAGTGGGGGGGAATGTGAGAAAATTCTGTTTCAGAAAGGCTTGGATATCTGTGCTGATGATTTTAAGAGATTAAGTTCTTATTATTGTGTCTATGAAAGGTCTTCAAAAGTGAGCTAGCAGTGGTGGCTAGGCTTCAGGTAGCTGGATTTGTGATAGAATTGCTTATTCTGTCTCAGTGCTGAACTAGACCATAGAGATTTTTAACAGATGTATTTTCATAAATTGTCTGAAAATCCAAAAAATCAGAAAAATGAAGGTGATCCCTCCTGGGAATGAAAGACTACCTCAGAATGAAGTGAGTATCTTTTATTTCTTTTTTATGAGTGAGTGGTTGTAGCACTTGCTCTTCTTCTCTTTAAATAAATATTTACTCTTTTAATTTTTAATTATTATTTTTAAGTTTTGGCCGCACTAGGTCTTCCTTGTGTCATGCAGGGTGCTTAGTTGTGTACGTGCGCTTATCTGCCCCACAGCATGTACGATCTTAGTTCCCCAACCAGGGATTGAACCCACGTCCCCTGCATTGGAAGGTGGATTCTTAATCACTGGACCACCAGGAAAGTCCCACACCTGCAGTTCTTGAGGTCTGAAATTGATTTGCCAATTTAGTGATGTGGGCTAACAATTTGTGTCATATAATAAGCACTAACCTGTTTTCTATGCATTGGTTTATGTGATAACCAAGTACTACTAATATCTCTACTTTAGAGACAAGAAAGTTAAAGCATAGGATTAGTGACTTGCCCAGTGTTACTCAGTTCAGTGGGCAAAGGAGGATTTGAACACAAGGCCTCAGTTTCAGAATCCACTCTCACCTGTATTGTCTCTTGTATAATCATTTGTGTCTCTCTATACTTCTGTGTTCTCACTTACGGAGTCCTAGGAAAATATCACTCACCTCATTTGGCTATTAAAATTACATGTACTATGTATTTGAAAGGGCTTTGTAAAGTATAACAGACTTCATCAGGTTGGGTGCCCAAGAATCTAAAATATCAGCACAGTGACCTTTAAAAAATGCCAACTCAGAGATAACACAGCTATAAGATTTAGTGGTTTGCCTAAGAATCGGGGAGAATTTTCACGTTTCTACATCCTGTAGTTCAAGGATTTTTGCTTTTGGAGTGTGAGAGGCCTGGCAGCTTTCCTGCAGTTCCAAGTTTTCAGTGTCTTAGAGTTGCTTCCGTCCTAGAACAACCCGATGTCTTCGAAATCACATGTATGAAAGGGATTCAAGGATGAAGAGAGGCAGTGGTGTGTGTGTGTGTGAGTGTGTGTGTGTGTGTGTGTGTGACTAAAGGCCAATGCATGACCTTTATAGACCCTCCAGGAGGTGAAACCTTCAACCAGCACCAGTTTATATATACCTCCACTCTCATGGCTGCTAATACCTACAAAGAGTTCCGCGCATTCTTGGCTGGTTCCAGCTGTGACAATTTAGTGAGTAGTACTCTGTCGCCATGACCTGTCTGCCTGAGAGTCCGCTTGCTGTTCTGATTGGAGTCCTACTTCGAGGTGCTAGTATCCACGCATGTGTGTGTATTAAGTCACTTCAGTCATGTCTGACTCTGTGACCCTATGGACTGTAGCCCAGCAGGCTCCTCTGTCCATGGGATTCGGATTCTCCAAGCAAGAATACTGGAGTGGATTGCAATTCCCTTCTCCAGGGGATCTTCTCAATTCAGGGAGGTTCTTTGCCACTAGCGCCACCTGGGAAGCCCATTAGTAGGCCATAGAAGTCAGAAAATTTTAGAGGCTGTCTTAGGAAGCAGTAGTTTTAAAATGTCTCTTAAAGGTGTAAAAGAAGACTGGATAAATAACATCAAAATCCATTAATTTTTTAAAAATAAAAGTAAATGGTAATTTATTTATTAGATACTTGATTATCATTCCCCTGATATACACAGTATAGCTGACATTGACTGAACTCACACCACTTTAACTTTACCATCACTTTATACTTTCTTTCACTTTATTATCATAATAGCCTTGACCTGAAAATGAACACCTCCAGTTTCAGAATAAAGTACAAATTGAAGCTTAATGTTTTCCTTTCAGTGTTCCTACCTCCTTCATAGGGAATTCTTGTTAGTACACAATGTATGATATGCCAATTAAGTTATGAAAATTTTCAATGCATCTAACCATTATAGATTTCCATCATCCATTAAGCATAGCTTTTCCACTTCAAAGAAAGTGTGGTGCCTTAAGATCTCAAGTTGCATACACTTTCAACATTACACCCAGTAAACTAGGTAACTTTCAATATAGGCTGTTAAGGAGGAAGACAAGGAAAGGTGCAGAATATAGTCGAGATCATTCTAGAGCACCTGACTGGGAAAATAGAGATGGCCAAGAAAACTGTCACGTAAGCAGAGGCCCTGTAGGCCGGGATGGCAGGCTCTGGGCGTGGGTGCATCTTCCTCCTTTCTTCCTGAGCTCTTGGCACAGGCAAAATTCACAGCTCAGCTCCATTTGCCTAAAGTCTCTCAAAACAGAGCTCACACCACCACCACCAACTAACTGATCTGATCGGAGCTGACACTCATATAATGAACTCTGTTCTTCATCCAGCCTCTGTGATATTTACTGCCTTGAGGGAAGGATTCAGAGTTTTCTGCTCTCTAATGTAGATTGACTAAATTATGGTAGATTATGAAACATGTATAACAAAGTACTTACTACTCTTTCCATTATTGTAGTAACTCAAAGCCAGCAAGGAAAGTGATCTGAAAGAATTTTCACAGAAGTGTCAGGAGTGCTTGCCTCTCTGGGTTCATGAATTTTTTTTTTTTTTTGGCCTACTTTTGGTTGGCTACATTTTCTGATGTTTCAGTAATGACTTAAATTGTTCTATCACAGTAACAAAAGGATAAAACAACTGGAGCTTAATGAAAGAAATAGTGAAATGTATATTTTTTATAGTCAGTTTCTTTTATCTTTTTTGCTAGCATAAGCAGCCTAGAACGAGAATAAGACTGAAAATAAATTAGACACACAAAATGAAAAGGTAGACTAAAATCCTCAATTTTGGAAACATTATTTTAAAGCTGTAAAACACCATAAACAATTGTAAAAGAGCTTCAAGGTGTGCCAAGTTACCCATACCAAAAAAAAAAAAAAATTCACTAAGAACACTTGATGTCTTGAAATTAACTATTGCATAGATATGCAAAACAATATTGATAAGCACATGTTTAAGATGCAGACATATAAAAGCACAGCAAATACCTGTGTACCTACCACCCACTTAATTTATGAAATGGAATATGATCATCATTTCCAAAGCCCCCATGTACCTCTCCAGTCCCATCCAATTTTCACTCCCCTGAGGTAACTACTCTTCTGAATTTGGGGGTTTTATCCCTTTGCTTCTCTTAAGTTTTATACCAATAAATAATAATTGCTTAATGTGTACATTTTATGCTTTAAATACGTGAAATCATATTATGTACATTCTGCAACTTGCTAAAATTCTTTCATGTTATTATTTTAATTGTAGTTCACTTTTGAAGTTGTGTAATATTCCACTACGTGAATACACAACAATTTATTTGCCCATTTTACAGTTGGTCACTTTTTATTTTTTCTTTTTGCTTTAACAAACAGTGCTCCTAAGAAGTTTTTCTAACATGGGGCATGCTGTATCACAGGATATATGTATCTTCAAAAATAATGCTAATGCCACATTATGATCCAAATGCCTTATACCTCTTTATATTTTTACAGTGAATAAAACTACTTTCCAGAGGACTTCCCTGGAGGTCCGGTGGTTAAGACTTCCAATGCAGGGAGCATGGGTTTAATCCCTAGCTGGGGAACTAAAAGCCCCCCATGCCATGTGGCATGGCCCAAAACAATAAATAAATAAACGAATAATTTCAAAAAGACTGTAAAAATGGAAGTGTTAGTCGCTCAGTTGTGTCCAACTCTTTGCAACCCAATGGACTGTAGCCCATCAGGCTCCTCTGTCCATGGAATTCTCGAAGCAAGAATATTGGAGTGGCTTGCCATTCCCTTCTCCAGGGGATCTTCCCCACCCAGGGACGGAACCCGTGTCTCGTGTCTCCTACATTGGCAGGTGGATTCTTTACCACTAGTGCCACTTCCCACTTATCCGTGTCCTCACTAGTACTTGTGTTTGTCAGATTTCCACACTTGCTCTTCTGGTGGTGGTGAAGCAGCACCTCTGTGGCTTGTTTTCATTTCTCTGGTTACTGCTGATAAATTCAAGCACCTTCTTCACGTATCAGTTTTCTTCACACATAAAGTGCTGCTCTAACCTGTGCTCATGTATCTATTGGGTTGCTTGTCTATTTCTTATAGGTTTATAGGATGTCTTTGATTATCCTGGATTAAACTTCTGTTGGTTATATGGGCCTTTATACATCTTCTCCCAGTTTTTAGCTTGTTTTCCCACTTTCTCTGATGTTTTAGAAAACAGAAGGTCTCAATTTTAATACAATGTACTTTGTCAACTTTTTCTCTCATGATTTTCATTCTGTACCTTTTGCAACTCCTTCATAATGAATTTATTGTTATATGTGTTCTTAGAGCTTTAATAATATTTTCTTTGTCATTTAAGTTTTTGATCCACTTGAAGCTGATTTATATATGTTTTTTCATTTCATATGAAACTATGAGAATGACTATTAATGTAGTTCCCTCCTGTCAAATATACATTTATACATTTAATGTTTTCTCTATATATTCCAAAGCTTAAATTTATGAAAATTGACTTCAAAAATTTATTGTGCATATTTTTCTGGTTGTCTGATAGCTCAGTTGGTAAAGAATCTGCCTGCAATGCAGGAGACCCCAATTCGATTCCTTGGTTTGGAAGATCCACTGGAGAAAGGATAGGCTACCCACTCCAGTATTCTTGGGCTTCCCTTGTGCCTCAGGTGGTAAAGAATCCGCCTGCAATACAGGAGACCTGGGTTTGATTCCTGGGTTGGGAAGATCCCCTGGAGAAGGGAAAGGCTACCCATTCCAGTATTCTGGCCTGGAGAATTCCATGGACTATAGTCCATGAGGTTGCAAAGAGTTAGACACGACTGAGCAACTTTCACTTTCTTTCTTTTAGGCTATGTAAGATACCTATTATGTTAACCAATAGATGTAACCTTTCCCTTGATTCTTTGTGTTTTCAACAAATCTAGTATTTTCTCTGCTTCCAAATGAATGATAAAAAAGCTCTGCAGAACAGAATCCTGAGACATGTCTCTCCAGATTGTTCTTCCAACTGAATTCTGTTCACAAACCAAAACTCTAGAGATTCACCTTTTAAAGCAGCTACAAATCCACCAATAAATATTATCAACTTATTCTTTCCAGGTAATCTGTTGTAGTTATGGTTGTTCAGTTGCTAAGTCATGTCTGACTCTGTGACCCCATGTACTGTAGCTCACCAGGCTTCTCAGTCCTCCATTATCTAAAGGAATTTGCTGAAATTCATGTCTGTTGAGTTGGTATTGCTATCTAAACGACTCATCCTCTGCCACCCCCTTCTCCTTTTTCTCCAATATTTCCCAGCATCCCAGTCTTTTCCAACAAGTCTACTTGTTGAATCAAGTGGTCAAAGTACTGGGACTTCAGCTCTAGCAACAGTTCTTCCAATGAATATTCAGGACTGATTTCCTTTAGGATTGACTGGTTTGATCTCCTTGCAGTCCAAGGGACTTTCAAGAGTCTTCTCCAGCACCACAGTTCAAAAGCATCAATTCTTCAGTGCTCAGCCTTCTTCATGGTCCAACTCTAACATCTGTACATGACTACTGGAAAAACTATAGCTTTGACAATATGGACCTTTGTCAGCAAAGTGATATCTCTGCTTTTTAATACACTGTCTAGGCTTGTCATCATTTTCTTTCTAAGAAGCAAGTGTCTTTTAATTAGCAAATATTAAATTCATTCACCCTCCCTAGAATCTAATGTATCTGGCTGCACACCTCCACTGACCCCGAGGAAATTTGAATATCCTTTAATATTATATATGGAAAGCAAAGGGGAACTAAAAAGCCTCTTGATGAAAATGAAAGAGGAGAGTGAAAAAGCTGGCTTAAAACTCAACATTCAAAAAGTGAAGATCATGGCATCCAGTCCCATCACTTCATGGCAATTATATGGGGAAACAATGGAAACAGTGATAGACTTTATTTTCTTGGGCTCCAGAATCATGGCAGGTGGTGACTACAGCCATGAAATTAAAAGACACTTGCTCCTTGGAAGAAAAGCTATGACCAACCTAGAAAGCATATAAAAGAGCAGAGATATTACATTGCTGACAAAGGTCCATATGGACAAAGCCATGGTTTTTCCAGTAGTCACGTATGGATGTGAGAGTTGGACCATAAAGACGTTGGAGTGCCGAAGAATTGATGCTTTTGAAATGTGGTGTTGGAGAAGACTCTTGAGGATCCCTTGGACTGCAAGAAGATCAAACCAGTCAATCCTAAAGGAAATCAGCCCTGAATGTTCATTGGAAGGACTGATGCTGAAACTGAAGCTCCAATACTTTGTCCACCTGATGCAAAGAACTGACTCACAGGAAAAGACCCTGATTCTGGAAAAGATTGAAGGCAGAGGGAGAAGGGGATAACAGGATGAGATGGTTGGATGGCATCACCAACTCATTGGTCATGAGTTTGAGAAAGCTCTAGGAGTTGGTGATGGACAGGGAGGCCTGGCGTGCTACAGTCCATGGGGTTGCAAAGAGTCAGACATGACTGAGTGACTGAACTGAATGGAACTGATAGCCAAAGAGGTGAATTGAAATAATGTGTTAGACCTTGTGGAATTATATAAGTCATCAATAATACTCCCTTATTTATAAATATCATGAAGCTGTGTGTGTGAGTGTATGTATGTGTGTTAATGTCTTTCCAGTAATTTATTTATGCAGAAGCAAATTGGTATTTGGTTAAAATTTTAGGCTCTAGAGAATGATTACCTAGGATCAAATTCTTACACCCTTCTCATATTTTTGTAACCTCAGGAAAGTAACCTATCCTCTTTATGTCTTAGTATCTCAGTCTGAACATAGACACTGATTATTTCTATCCTTAGGGCTGTGGTTGGGCCTGGAGAACACAGGGACATGAAGATACACCTTTCCCCTCTCAGCTACTTGCATGGGGCTCTGTTCTCACTCCTCATGCTCCCTTCACTGTGTTCGCCCCTTCCCCCAGATTAGAGTTTCAGCCTGCTTCAGTCTGATAAAGTGGGGTGGGCAGAGAATGGGAGCCAGTCTCTAATCTGTATGATTGTGGGGCATGTTTTGTGGGGTTTGACTCATGTCTAGGTAGGGCTAAAACTGTTACATGCCATCACAAACTCCAGCTGCACATATGTTCATGAAATTTGGTAATTGTTGAATATATTATGTAGTATTTTTCAGATAGCACAGCATGGTGAACCTTTTCCTCTGTTACATTCTTCAATACCATCCTGGTGACTTGTCTCTTAGTTTTGTTCAGAAAATATTTTTGTATTTTACTGCTATAATTGTGTTAGGATGAATAGTCATTTCTTTAGATCTTTAAAGATTCACATTTTTAATTTCTCAAGGTCAATTCTAGGAAGTGGATTGCTAATTATTTGCTCTTTTTTTGTCAAGAATCTTTAATTCATTGTAAAATCCAGACTGACCTAATTGTTGTGGCCTAACAATTTCACCTTTTAATTGTTTCCTTCCTTAATTTGAATGAAAGGAAAAGGGTTATCATTAGGGTGAGCGTCTGTGGACAAATCGCCCTCTTCACTTCCTGTTCTCTTGTGTAACATCAGGGACGCCATTCACTTTCTCTTCTTTGTGTCCTTGAAGCCACTACATGACCGAACACTTTTAGAGGTAACATCAGTTTACTTGGAGAAGGAAATGGCAACCCACTCTAGTATTCTTGCCTGGAGAATCCCATGGACAGAGGAGCCTGGCGGGTACAGTCCACGGGCCGCAAGAGTTGGGGGTGATTTAGTGACTACACCACCACAACAACCAGTTTAATGGTCACCTCCTAAAGAGGGTATTTTCAGGAGAGGGACAAAGCCACCTTTGTTTTGGCAGTTACTGGCATCTGATGAACACACACACACACACACACACACACACACACACTTGCACAACATTTATGGGATCTCTCTTATAGTTCACAGGGTTTCCCTGGTGGCTCAGACTGTAAAGAATCCGCCTGCAATGCAGAAGACCTGGGCTTGATCCCTGGGTTGGGAAGATCCCCTGGAGGAGGGCGTGGCAATCCACTCCAGTATTCTTGCCTGGAGAGACAATCCCCATGGACAGAGGAGCTTGGCGGGCTACAGTCCACGGAGTCTGACAAAAAGTCAGACACAACTGAGCAACTAACACACACACACACACATACACATACACACTCTTATACTTCAGCCTCCTAAGTCACTTTCCAAATAAAAGGGTGTCTGGGGAGGAAAACCTTGAGCTGGTTGCTTTTGTTCCTGCTATCCAGGTTGCTCCAAAAATAGAGATAATCAGGATACAAGTAATGATTTTGGTTTATAAGTACATAATTTTATTCATGCTGCCCACCCTCAGGCATGTATGATGGTCTTGTAACTTGTGAATCTTTAAGGATTGCAGGAGTTCTTCCTCTTCTTCCCTGATGGGAACAGTGAAAAGGCTCATAGTAATATGAAAAAGGAAAGATGGAACCCAGGAAGGCATACCATGAGGAGCATGTCACTGTGGACTGATTCTGCCCTGCTTTTTTCAGGGGTCACAACAATGCATGGTATTAATCTGACTGAAGAAAAATTTTTCTATCCTTTTCACCCATGAGACCAAGAATGTCTGAATATAGAAACTTTAACCTCTATCCCATCATTCTTTTCTCTGTTATTTAAGTTCCTTAATCTTTTATTAATTAATTTTTTTATTGTCTTCCTAAGTTTAACATTTCCTTAGGACAACACAAACTAAGTTCTGTAAGTTTAATGTTGGTGTTGAGGTTTCTCATTTAACAGTGATTTATCTTTCCTGACGACAGTGTATCTTTACTCTCATGTTTTCAATTAAAGAAGAAACTAAAAGGGAAAGAAGGTCAATAAGAAGTTCCTGAATAACAGGGATCCCAGGAGGAGTTTGGGCTTGAGTCTTTGAGACTGAGACACTTTATGCTAATGTGGTTAATTAGAGTAAGTTTTTCCTAGTGAAAAATTTTATCATCAACTTAAAAGAGAATTTTATCCCAAAGTGGGATCAAAAATTGTTGTCCCAATGGTTTCCTAAAGTTGAACCATGCCTAGCACATGTCTGATGTTGATACTGATCGAAAAGACCTGTGTCTAATCAACATATCAGAACACCAGATAAGTAGCTCAAGGTCAAAACGAAAAGAAAACCATCAAACACAACCTTGTAAGAAAGACTAACTATTTTCACTATGAAGATTTCAGGTAAAATTTTGGCCTTGGTCTAAAGTGGTGAAAGAAAACATCTAATTAAGTCCTATTAGAGATTAAAATAAAAAACTGAAGGGCAGGGAACTTTTATGGTGTGATGACAATTACAAAGTTATGAAATGTGAAGTGGTCACACACTCTAGCAGCATATGAGGCCAGACTGATTGATTCCCAATTCCATATGACTTTTACCTCCTGGTGTGTTTCTGAACTATATATCCACATGCTTTGCTGATATATATCTTTACACTGCACTCTTGCATCTTATTTAAAGTGACAATGTTGCTGGTGAATTTGAGGTTCTTGCTTTGTCATGAAAGAATTCAGAGATGAAGTGATAGGTAAGAAGTGGATTTATATATAGAGAAACACACTTCACAGACTGTGTAGGCTATCTCAGAAGGAGACAGAGTAAAAGAGTCTTGAAATATGGGGTGGTTAGTTTTTATGGGCTGAGTAATTTCATAGACTAATAGGTGGGAGGATTATTCCAATTATTTTGGGAGAAGGGTTGGGGATTTTCAGGAACTGGACTACAGCTCACTTTTTGACCTTTTATAGGTGGCCTCAGAACTGTCATGGTGGGAATCTCCTGCCATCTTGGACCTAGTTGTTCTGACCAGTCCTTGTCATGTCCTATGTGCTGGTGCCTCAGCAGTAAAGAATCCGCCTGCCAATGCAGGAGGTGTAAGAGACACGGGTTCAATTCCTGGGTAGGGAAGATCCCTTGGAGAAGGAAATGGCAACCCACTCTAGCATTCTTGCCAGGAAAATTGCAAGGACAGAGGAGCCCAACAGATTACAGAGCCGGAAACAACTTAGCAACTAAGTAACAACAATAGCAACAACAACAACAACAATGGCTAAGCCATTCTTTTAAAGGTTGTGCCCTAACCCCTTCCCTCCTGTTTCAACAGTATCTGTGAATATCACTGACGCTGAGTTGAGTATTGTCTTAGGTTGGGGGTTCCCTGAAAAAGATTCAGAGATTTGCCTGCAGGAGGCTTGTGGAAGGATGTTCTCATAACTGAGCAGGACCCTATGGGGCCTCCCCAGAACAAGCCTTCCCCCAATATCCCCTGCTTTAGCTCCTCTATTTAGTACCCAGATAATAGTATTTGAGGCACATTTCCTGAGCTGTTTTGCAGATGTGAAATCCCCTCTCAGCTCACAAATGGAAGATGTTAACCGCTTGATGATCATAAGCGCATAGCCCTAGGCCTTCTGGAGCCTAGGACCTGATAATGTTACCCACGTGACACAACCCGCTACTCCAACATCAGCCAGTCAGAGACTTGTGCACAAGCTGATCACATACCCTCCAACCCCTCACCCCCCAGATTTTAAAAGTGCTTTGTGGAAACCCTTGGGGAGCTCAGGACCTTTTAGAGCATGAGCCACCTTGTCTCTTTACATGGCCCTGCAATAAATCTTTCTCTGCTCCAAACTCTCAAGTATCAGTTTGTTTGGCCTCACTTTGCTTCCGGCATGCATGGAGCCAGCCGAGGAGTCTGTGCCTATAGACGGTTGACCCCAGGCTGGCAGAGTCCTTTCTCTGAGCCCCTAGCAGCAGCCAGAGTACATTTGGTTCTGGGAATTTTAGAAGGACTATCCCTGACAGGTGCCGGCTGCCCATGGCATGAGGTTGTTTGGAGCCAAGAAACATCTGGAGCCATGGTCCACATTTGGTATTGTTGGGTGAGTTGCTCTGTTGCAGCAAAAGTCTAAATGAAGCTTTTTCTCTCTTGAGAATTAGCAAAGTAAAGGAAACAGTGAACAGGCTAGAGAAGAAATATAATCGGGCCTGAAAGGGTTAATCACTTCTAGTTTTATTTTAACTATTGCTAATCTGTGGTGTCTGCAACTAGATCTGTCCTTCATGAAGCTAAACTATCACCTCCTAATACTATGTCAATTATATCTTGGACTTGGTGTTTGCTCTCCCTTCTCTCTCCTGTAGCAATTCACCCCCTATAACTGCTTGCATTTCAGAAAGAAGGTCTCAGGCTCTTAACCCAGAGACAAACAGACCCAATTACTGGGCTGCCAGATGCCAGCTGTGAGTGTTTTGAAATAAGGCAGGAAGAGGAAGAATGCAAGAACCTCATTACTTTGAGCTATATAGTCTGCCTTAGTCCACGAGACCCAGGATATATAACATCTCTCAATTCCCCTAGGAAGTGGGCACAGTTCTTGAGTCACTAGCCTGTTGTGTTCTCTCCTCTTGCTCAGGAGACAGAAGAAAAGCCACTCTTTCTATTTCTTCCAAAATCTGTCTCTGCATTTCTATTTGACATTGGGCAGGGAGCCAAGATTTTGGCAACAGCTCTGGCTTGCACATGCTGGGAATTCTCCGCACCCCATTTGGGAGGCTTCCGTTGCAGTGAGTCACGCCATCCACTCTTTTGAGAGTCTGGCCAATTTGTTTGAAGGCCTCCATCTGGGAGTGGAAATGGGCATTCTAGACTGTACCTCCTCTGATTTTCTGACTGTGTCAGCATAGCTTAGTTGTTGTTTGTGTTTTTGTGTGTATTATGTTGGGGTGGAGACCTCCATTTGCTTGAGGGTAAGTCGCTCTCCTGAGTACAACCAGGAACAATTTCCCCTCTCAATTTGGGCTCTCGTTCTATGAGACTAGCCAATTTGTTGATTGGGGTACCCTGTTGGAGAGGGAAAGTGTTGTAGGACTCAACCCATTTTTAGAACTGATTCATTTGCTTCTGTTTCGTGTGCACTTATGTTGGAATTTGTACTTTTAATTGCTATTTGCTTGAGATTTAATAATACTGGTCATGAATAATTAAGTGTGGATGATCAGGGCTCTGTTCCATCCTACAGTCCCGTGGGGTACTTTTGCAAAACTGAGAGATCTTTAGCTAAGTTTGCTAAATGAAAGAAAACACCTCAAAACTCCCTGAGATCTGGAGAGTAAAGTCCCTTGATGGCTCCGCTATTTTATAGAGGTGTGCCTTTTGCAATTGCTTTTATCTTGGGGGTGTATGTATATATATGTGAATAGTGTCTTGGTACCTATGTCCAAATCCCTTCCTGATTTGCTTCAAGGGGGGCAAACTAATGTGAGAGGATGATATGTACTATTTTCTGTCTATTACTGTTGCTTGTTTGTTTGAACTGAGGTGGATATTTGGGAATGGGAAAAAAGAAAGTTCCCTGAAAATAGCCCAAGATGACTGGGTTTTGTATAAGCAGATACAAGAGAAATTTGAGATGTAAATGATCTACCTGGGTTCTCTGGAGCTCATTTAATCAATCTGAGTTGCTTGGAATTGAAGAGTATCTATGGCAAATTTGTTAGCAAGAAACATGACTTGGTATGATAAAATTTTTATGAGTGAACTAAATGCAAATACGGTAAGAGCTTTTAGGTAAACTCTATAGTAACAATTGTGTTCTGAAAATTATCTAAAATAGTCTCTCGATTTTGGTAACAGTTATTTGCCTCTTGGTTTTCACTAAAGATCCCTGGAGAAGGAAATGGCAGCTCACTCCAGTACTCTTGCCTGGAAAACCCCATGGGTGGAGGATCCTGATGGGCTACAGTCCATGGGATTGCAAAGAGTTGGACACAGCTGAGCGACTTCATTTTCACTTTCACTTTTCACTGAAGTTAAGGTTTTTAATAGTTAGGGATTTTCATTTAAATATATAATTAAAGTTACTGAAAATATTAAAACATTACACTACACAGTAGGAAATTGGGATATATGTTTTGAGTAAAAAGGATTTGTGAGCATGGTCAGTCTGAGACTAGATTAAACTTAATTGGTCAAATGGATTGTTACTAAAATTAGACTGGTGAAGGACTAGATTTGGTTTCTCTCTGTTAGGAGAACAAGTGTACAAGAATGCTGCTTTTGATAATAGATTGTGTGAACTTTTTTGCCTTTAACTGATTTCTAGGTGCTCAGTCACTTCAATCGAGTCCAACTCTTTGTGACCCCATGGACTGTAGCCCACCAGGCTCCTCCGTCCATGGGATTTCCCAGGCAGAATGCGGGAGTGGGTTACCACACCCTTCTCCAGGGGATCTTCCTGACCCAGGGATTGAACCTGTGACTCCTGTGTCTCCTGCATTGCAGGCAGATTCTTTATCCACTGAGTCACCAATGAGGGTTTAACTGATCTATATTTGTTTTTAAATATTCACAGTGACCTATGATTCTATCTGACCAAATGTTTTTCTTTTTTAACTTTTTGATAATTTTGATGCAAAGTGAAAGTGAAAGTCGCTCAGTCGTATCCGACTCTTTGTGACCCCACGAACTATACAGTCCATGAAATTCTCCAGGCCAGAATACTGGAGTGGGTAGCCTTTCCCTTCTCCAGGGGATCTTCCCAACCCAGGGGTCGAACCCAGGTCTCCCACATTGCAGGGGGATTCTTTACCAGCTGAGCCACAAGGGAAGCCCAGGAATACTGTAGTGGGTAGCCTACCCCTTCTCCAGTGGATCTTCCAAACTGAGGAATCCTGCATTGTAGGTGGATTCTTTACCAACTGAGCTATGAGGGAACTTCCTATCAAATTCTAATTAAAGTTCTTTTGACTTCAGATGCAGTGCGGGACACCTGGGTTTGATCCCTGGGTTGAGAAGATCCCCTGGAGGAGGGCATGGCAACCCACTACAGTATTCTTGCCTGGAGAATCCCATGGACAGAGGATCCTGGCAGGCCACAGGCCAGAGGGTTGCAAAGAGTCGGATACGGCTGACTGACTAAGCATAGCACACACAGCTTTGGCATGCTTCAGCGGGCCACTGAGGCACCTCAGGAAAAAAAATATATTACTATTAAACTGACCAGAATTTGTGGGTAGGTTAGATTACACAGAAAACATTGTCAAATGAGTGATAAACCTCCTCAGATTATACTGTATGAATAAATGTTATTAACATAGGCAATTTAGAACTTTTATAAAGTTTCTGAAATTTGTATATGTCTTAGTATTATGTTTTACTTTTAGTTGTTATTTTAAAATGCTGTATGTCACAACAACATGGATAAGCTTCTTTGCCAAGAATCAGATCTTTAACCTTGCCTTTTTAAGAACTTTATCATTCATAGGTAGCAAAGGTATCATTCATACTTTGCAAAACTGCCACATCTTCAAGAAGAGTCATTGAAAGAACATTTTGACAAAACAGATTTCTGATAACTTTTAAAATATTACTGCTAAACTAGGTCATATATTTTAAAAGTCTAGTGGAAAGAGGGTTATTTTTCACATGTGGTGTATGGGAATCATATAATTAACAAATGTGCATCCAAGTCTTACTAGATTCCAGTCCCAGTGATGATTTTTTTCTTTCATTTTATAGACAAGTTAGATTCAATTTATGCCCCGATAGAGTTTATATCTCAGTGAAGAAGGCAGATATTAGGCCTCATAAAACAATACGATGAGAGTGACGATACTGACAATAATAATGCACAGTGTTTGCCAACTGCTTTTTGTCTTTCAGTGACTTTGCTTTGTGCTTTAAATGTGTGAACTCAATTTTCACGGCACCTACGTGGATTGGGCCCTACTGGTCCTCAGAAGGGTAAGAGATATTTCCAAGCTCACACAGGTAGTGGAGTAGGGATTTTAATTTTGTGCAGAACCAGAGCCCAGGCACTTCTTTGCACAATGTTAATATATAGGAAATCCTAAGTTTCGTGGGGATTGGCAGTAGGATTACTTAACCCTGATTTAGGCTGGGAGGACTTGAAAATAATTTTGGAGGAAGTGAAATATAAAGAAAGACCTGGAGGTGAATAGAAATGAACAAAATGAAGGATAAGGAGGAAATGGAGGTCAGGTATGATAAGGGTAGCCTGAGCTTAGTCTATTAGGGCAGAGAGTTATCGGGGAATGCCTGATCACAGAGCATTCTGGATAAGATGGCCAGGAAGAGAACAGAAAGATGTCCACACACCACAAAGGGCCTGTGTTCCTGAGATAGGAAGAGCAGGAGGCACTGAGGATATAGGGGAAAGAATATGATTCAGAAGCTGGAAGAGCCTTAGGATCAGCTCTCAAGTTTTTACTGTTGCCTCAGTCATGTTGTATTTTTACCTACCCTGTTTCAGTTTATTGTGACCCAACACAAACCAGACTAAAGTTACGGAATGAAGGATAAAATTTGGAGGAAATGAATAATTACCTAATAACTGATTCTAGAAGGGTCTGCTGGGTCTGAACCCCACCCTTCTTGAAATGTTCTCTGGCTTGCCTTCCAGACCCCAGTAGCTGCTGCTTCCTTTCCATTCTGCCCTGACCTTTCTTTCTTAGTTCTCTTTGCTGACTTCCTCTTCTGCTCAGCTATTTCCTGTTTGACCTCCCTGTGGCTCCAACGCCTACCCTTTCCCCACTCAGCATGCCCTGACTATCTCATCCTGTTCTAGAGGATCAATTGTCATCTCTATTCTGACTCTGTTCACGTTATTATCTAGAGTTCTGACTTTTCATCTAAGCTCCAGGGTCATCTATTCAATTAAGCATCTCCATTTACATCTCACAGGAGCCTCGAGTTCAACACTTCGAGCATTAAAACCACGTCTCTTCACCTGTTCTGACGTACTCCTCCTACAGTGCTCCCATCCTCTGTAATGAGCCCATCATTCATTCTCTTACGTTCTTGAGCTAGAAATCTGTGAATGATGTGGCTCCTATGTCTTTTGAATGGGTTTAGAGTAGACAAGTCATATTCATGGCTACCCAACATCTTTTAAACAATCCACATGTTCCCACCTTCCAACTCAGAAGTCAAACTCTCAAGTTCTCTTGCAGTCCAGTTGGATACATGTGGCATAGGTTTGCCCTGTCACCTGCTTCCAAGTGAGGCTTGATTTAGAAGTCATCAGCAGAAGAACCGGGATACACATGGGGCTTCCTTCTGGCGGATACAGCTGGTTTCAAATATATGAGGGTATTAGGTGATAGCAGTAATCACAAAGTCAAATTCCCTACATGGGAGTGGCATTAGTACTGCAGATTTCATGAATAAGGTGAAATCAGGTCTTGACATCTTGTATGCAGTGGTGGAAGTACTGAGCTTGCTCATTCAAAACAGTTTTGCTGCCTTGTTTGGAGTGTGTGAATGTGGGTGGGATGAAGAGGTGTGTGAACCATGGTGGAATTTTTTTGTGTGAGTTTAGACTTAAAAAAAAAAAAAAAAAAAAAGTGTTTTATTTAGGCTGCACCGAGCCGTCATTGCTGCATGCGGGCTTTCTCTAGTTGTGGCAAGCAGGGGCTTCTCTTCCTTGAGGTATGCAGCTTTCTTGTTGCAATAACTTCTCTTATTGAAAAGCACAGTCTCTATAGGCTGCAAGGGCTTCAGTTGTTGCTGCATGCAGACTCAGTACTTGTGGCAAAGGAATGGGCTAAGTTCCCCTGCCTCATGTGGAGGGATTGAACCCTTGTCCCCTGCATTGCCAGGCGAATTCTTAACCACTGGGCCACCAGGGAAGTTCTGAGTTTAGACTTGATTTTGCTCTTTCAGCTTTCCCAGTGATCAGAAAGGTTAATATCCTTTAATGAAATCCCTTTGATTCACTATATCATTACATTGTACGACAAACTAAAAAAAAAAAAAAACACTAGTTACAACTTCTGGTAAGGATCTTGAACAGTCTGAGGTTGTTGCTTCCTCTTTAGTAGAATGTTTTTCTGTGTGTTGAGCTGTGTGAAACCTGAAGCGGGAAACGGTGCGGTGAGAGAGACATAGAAAGGGTGGATGTGGGTGAATGCAGGGCCTTCCCCTCTAGAGTTTGTTTATGTGATCTGTCTGTACTCCCCCCAAAAAAGATTTCTGTATATTGGTGTGTCAAATATACAAATTATTTGCAAATATTCTAAAAGGCAGGGCAGAGTGATATAAAGAGAATGGGCATTTAACAGAAAACAACTGACTTTAAATTCTGTCTCCACCACTAGCTTGCTGGGTTGCTGTTGTTCAGTCACTCAGGCATGTCCAACTTTTTGTGACCCATGGACTGCAGCACACCAGGCTTCCCTGTCCTTCACCATTTCCTGGAGCTTGCTCAAATTCATGTCCATTGAGTCAGTGATACCATCTAACCATCTCATCCTCTGTTGTCCCCTTCTCCTCCTACCTACAATCTTTCCCAGCATCAGAGTCTTTTCTAATGAGTCAGCTATTTGCATCAGGTGGCGAAAGTATTGGAGCTTCAGCGTCAGCATCAGTCCTTCCAAGGAATATTCAGGACTGATTTCCTTTAGGACTGACTGGTTTAATCTCCTTGCAGTCCAAGGGACTCTCAAGAGTCTTCAACACCACAGTTCAAAAGCATCAGTTCTTTGGCATTCAGACTTCTTTATGGTCCAACTCTCCCATACATTCATGACTCTTGGAAAAACCATAGCTTTGACTATATGGACCATTTTTGGCAAAGTAATGTTTCTGCTTTTCAATATGCTGTCTAAGTTTGTCATAGCTTTTCTTCCAAGAGCAAACATCTTTTAATTTCATGACTACAGTCACCATCTGCAGTGATTTTGGAGTCGAAGAAAATAAAACAGTATCTGTCACTGTTTCCATTGTTTCCCCATCTATTTGCCATGAAGTGATGGGACCGGATGCCATGATCTTAGTTTTCTGAACGTTGAGTTTTAAGCCAGGGTTTTCACTCTCCTCTTTCACTTTCATCAAGAGGCTCTTTAGTTCCTCTTTGCTTTCTGTCATAAGCGAGGTGTAATCTGCTTATCTGAAGTTATTGATATATCTCCCGGCAGTCTTGATTCCAGCTTGTGCTTCATCCAGTCCGGCATTTCGTATGATGTACTCTGCATATAAGTTAAATAAGCAGGGTGACAATATGCAGCCTTGCTGTACTCCCTTCCCAATTTGCAACCAGTCTGTTGTTCCATGTCTGTTTCTAACTTGCTTCTCGTCCTGCATACAGGTGTCACAGGAGGAGGCAGGCAAGGTGGCCTGGTATTCCCATCTTTTTAAGAATTTTCCACAGTTTGTTCCTTGAGCAATTGCATTAACCTCTTTCAATTTCAGTTCTGTTATCGATGAGATGTAGTTAATGTTTAATGTCTTTACCACATGGTATGTTGTGAGGCTACTGGAGAAAATATTTGGAAGGCCCTAGGACTTAGTGTCTAGAGATAAAATTTAGCTCTCTGTGCCAGAGGCAATCAGAGACTCCAGGGAATATATGGCTTATTGACTCTACTTATTGTAGATGGTCCTTGAAATTGACTATTTCATTCTGTTGACCCAGGATTCCATTTTTTGTATTCCCACTTACTGAAATCTGATTCTTTCTGATAAGACCATTCCAGTATCTTTTTCCTTAATGGAAGCTTCCCAAATTCTCTTAGTTGTAAGTAATTAAATCTACTTCTGAAATACTATTATGTCTTAATGTAAGTTGTGTTTGAAATTTTGTGTAAAATTAATAGATCCTTAGAATGAGCAAGTGGGAAGGTACTATAATCAGTATCTAGTAGGGCCCATTATATTTTAATTTAATCTTTAAAAAATTTTTGTTATTTTTTAAATTGAAGCATAGTTGATTTACATTGTTGCACCAAACTCTGCTTTATAGCAAAGTGACTCAGTTACATACAAATAGAAACTCTTTTTTATATTCTTTTCCATAAATAAGAATGGAATAATGTCATTTGTAGCAACATGGATACAACTAGAGAATATCATAGTAAGTGAAGTTAATTTAATTTTTCTTGTCATCAAATGAATATGTTACTATGGATGAGAGTTCAAACAGTATTACAGGATGATTAAAAAGAATTATGATAGATAGCATTATTTAGGCGGTTGATACTGAGTCCATGGGCCCAGTCACATAGTCACCCTGGTCCTGGAATTTGTGGCCATTTGGGATTTATGTCTATTCACACAAGTCAGAAGCGGGATCTAGGGGAACTGACTAATTGATAACAGGAGAGTCAGAGAGGCTGGTTTTCTTGATGTTGTCAAGAGACCGGCCTTCAGACTTTGTAACAAGATCTAAGAAAAGCAAACTGACCCAGTGTTAACTGCCCAATCCTATTCAAAAGCTATGAACAAGTCAAAAGGTATATAATGAGATGTCTTAAAGGGTGGAGGGGTCTCTTTCTATTCCTTTAAGGCATTTATGTCAGAAGTTGTCTCTCTAACTTCTAACTTTAAGTAACGCTCCTACTTTGCTGCAAAGACCTGAGTGACTGCTTTCCTTTGGTTCTGGAGTGAATTGTTTTTTTTTTTTTTTTTGCTTGTGAGACCGTGAGCCAACACCAAATGTCTCAGAACACTAATCCTTGTATGTGATCTATTTTTTTTTTTTCCAGAAATTTTAAGACTTGCTCTCTTGTTGATGTTTTGTGGTTTTTAAAATGATGTGCTTTTGTAAGCACATTCATCAAGCTAGATATTATTTCTTTGATAATTTTTTTCTTTTTTTCTGTATTACCTTGGTTCACTCTTGCTTGGGCACCTATTATATATAACCATCTTGATCTGGTTCATATTCACCCAGGCATAAATGTCTACATTTCTCTTTTTCTCTGTCTCATTGTTTTTTAGGTATACACTGAAAAGGAACTCTTCAAATTTATCCTCTACCATGCTATTACATGTAAATTTGTTCTATCACATTTAAAAGACACATCTCTAAAAACTCTTCTGTTAATTAAAAAATTTTTTTTCACATTTGTTAGCATTATCTTTTTGTTTCAGTGATACAATCTCTTCTCCTGTCTCTGATGATTAAATATGTGTGTGTGTATATATGCAGTTTCCTTCTGCCTCCTCTGTTTCTTTCAAGTTCTTTTCTCTGAATGCTTTGTTCTTTGTCTTTCACTTTAGAGGTTTCTCTGAAGGTGATTCATATTTAAGAGTGAAAAGAGCACACATACACAAACTTTAAAAGTTACCTATTTTTGTAAAAATTCTTAAGATTTAATCTCCTAGCAAACTTCAAGTATACATTACAGTATTATTAGCTATAGTCACCATATTGTATTTTAGATCCTTAAATATTACCTATTGTTAAATATTTTTTGAATTAAAAAAATAAGACAGAAGAACTTTCTTCTAAGCATACAAAACCAAGAGAATGATCGGCTGTCTCTGTGAATATGTATGTACATGATGTATGCTAATGCATACATGTATGTGTATGTATATGTACATATGTGTGTGTTTGAGTCATAAAAGCCAAACCTAAAGGATGAGATGAATATTCAGCTGAATTGCCAAAGCCAAAGATTGATGTTAATCTGCAAATTGGTTATTGTCATTTCCTCTAATATTGAATCCCACTGAATTTCCAAGCCGGTTGTGGCCACGGCATGAAATATCTAACGCCCCCCTCAGAGGAGTCTAGAGTGTGTCTTGCTGCCATAGAACAGTAACACACATCTTAACTGTGCTGACATTTCCTCCCCCCATCCTATCGCTCCTCTCTAACTGAATTATCTTGGTTTGTACAACTGAGTGTCTGTCTGCCTCCATGCCATACATGTC
This sequence comes from Dama dama, assembly GCF_033118175.1. Classification (NCBI taxonomy): domain Eukaryota; kingdom Metazoa; phylum Chordata; class Mammalia; order Artiodactyla; family Cervidae; genus Dama; species Dama dama. The sequence goes on from NC_083700.1 coordinate 12,279,703, forward strand.
ATCCTCCTGAGAGTGAAATTCTATAAACCTTAACTAGTTTGGCAGACCAAAGGGTTTTCAGCATTGATAACAGTAATCTGTTATCAATCTGTTAATCTACAAACATTGACTGTCTTTTAGGGCCCATTTGCAGTCATCTCACTCTCCTTGCAGATCAGCTGGTGAGTAACCAATATAATGTCTGCTGGCTCATGCTGTTTCTTTGACATCTCAGGGTGTATGGTATCCCAGAAGGTATCCACTGTCCTTCACTGAAGTAACACCATAGACCAAAATATTTATCAGACCTGTCTCATTCCAGAGGTTCAGTGTCCTTCCAGAATTTGCAAGATTTCAAAGTTGCCATGAAATAAACCCACTAGCCACTTATGTTTATCCATGACTCATGAGAAAGTGTGATAAAAAATTATGAATTTAACCAGTGAGGTTAAGTAGCTAATCATAGTCAGAAGGGCAACTAGTACTCACTTCTTTCTATTATCTGACAAAATATTGATCTATTTGTAATGATCTTTTACAGAAATAAAGGCTTTGTCAAGTTCCAGGCGTGTCAATCATTAACTGGGTGAATGTTTTCAGTTCAGTTGCTCAGTCATGTCCAACTCTTTGTGACCCCATGGACTGCAGCATGCCAGGCTTACCTGTCCATCACCAACTCCCGGAGCTTACTCAAACTTATGTCCATCAAGTCGGTGATGCCATCAAGCCATCTCATCCTCTGTCATCCCCTTCTTCTGCCTTCATTCTTTCCCAGCATCAGAGTCTTTTCCAATGAGTCAGTTCTTCGCATCAGGTAGCCAAAGTATCGGAGTTTCAGATCAGTTCTTCCAGTGAATATTTAGGACTGATTTCCTTTGGGATTGACTGGTTGGATATCCTTGCAGTCCAAGGAACTCTCAAGAGTCTTATCCAACACCGCAGTTCAAAATCATCAATTCGTAAGCACTCAGTTTTCTTTATAGTCCAGCTCTCACTTCCATACATGACTACTGGGAAAACCAGAGCTTTCGCTAGAGGGACCTTTGTTGGCAAAGTGATATCTCTGCTTTTTTAATATTCTGTTTAGGTTAGTCATAACTATTCTTCCAAGGAGCAAGTGTCTTTTAATTTCATGGCTGCAGTCACCATCAGTGATTTCAGTTCAGTTCAGTTGCTCAGTCATGTCCAACTCTTTGTGACCCCATGGACTGCAGCACACTAGGCCTCTCTGTCCACCACCAACTCCCAGAGTTTACTCAAACTCATGTTCATTGAGTCGGTGATGCCATCCAACCACCTCATCCTCTGTTATCCCCTTCTCCTCCAGCCTTCAATCTTTCCCAGCATGAGGGTCTTTCCAAATGAGTCAGTTCTTCGTATCAGGTGGCCAAAGTAGTTTCAACTTCAACATCAGTCCTTCCAATGAATATTCAGGACTGACTTCTTTAGGATGGATTGGTTGGATCTCCTTGCAGTCCAAGGGATTCTCAAGAGTCTTCTCCAACAACACAGTTCAAAAGCATCAATTCTTCAGTACTCAGCTTTCTTTATAGTCCAATCTCACATCCATACATGACTACTGGAAAAACCATAGCCTTGACTAGATGGACGTTTTTTGGCAAAGTAATGTCTCTGCTTTTTAATATGCTGCCTAGCTCGGTCATAATTTTTCTTCCAAGGAGTAAGCATCTTTTAATTTCATGACTGCAATCACCATCTGCAGTGACTTTGGTCCCCCAAAATAAAGTCTGACACTGTTTCCACTGTTCCCCCATCTATTTGCCATGAAGTGATGGGACTGGATGCCATGATCTTAGTTTGCTGAATGTTGAGCTCTAAGCCAACTTTTTCACTCTCCTCTTTCACTTTCATCAAGAGGCTCTTTAGTTTTTCTTCACTTTCTGCCATAAGGGTGGTGTCATGTGCATATCTGAGGTTATTGATATTTCTCCTGGCAATCTTGATTCCAGCCTGTGCTTCCTCCAGCCCAGCGTTTCTCATGATGTACTCTGCGTAGAAGTTAAATAAGCAGGGTGACAATATACAGACTTGACGTACTCCTTTACCGATTTGGAACCAGTCTGTTGTTTCATGTCCAGTTCTGACTGTTGCTTCCTGACCTGCATACAGGTTTCTCAAGAGGCAGGTCACATGGTCTGGTATTCCTGTCTCTTTCAGAATTTTCCACAATTTATTGTGATCCACACAGTCAAAGGCTTTGGCATAGTCAATAAAGCAGAAATAGATGTTTTTCTGACTCTCTTGCTTTTTTGATGATCAAACTGATGTTGGCAATTTGATCTCTGGTTCCTCTGCCTTTTCTGAAACCAGCTTGAACATCTGGAAATTCATGGTTCATGTACTATTGAAGCCTAGCTTGGAGAATTTTGAGCATTACTTTCCGTGTGAGATGAGTGCAATTGTGCGGTAGTTTGAGCATTCTTTGGCATTGCCTTTCTTTGGGATTGGAATGAAAACTGACCTTTTCCAGTCCTGTGGCCACTGCTGAGTTTTCCATATTTGCTGGCATATTGAGTGCAGCACTTTCACAGCATCATCTTTTAGGATTTGAAATAGATCAGCTGGAATTCCATCACCTCCACTAGCTTTGTTTGTAGTGATGCTTCCTAAGGCCCACTTGACTTCACATTCCAGGATGTCTGGTTCTACATGAGTGATCACACCATCATGATTATCTGTGTCATGAAGATCTTTTTTGTACAGTTCTTCTGTGTATTCTTGCCACCTCTTCTTAATACCTTCTGCTTCTGTTAGTCCATACTATTTCTGTCCTTTATTGAGCCCATCTTTGCATGAAACATTCCCTTGGTATCTCTAATTTTTTTGAAGAGATCTCTAGTCTTTCCCATTGTATTGTCTTCCTTCATTTCTTTGCACTGATCATTGAGGAAGACTTTCTCATCTCTCCTTGCTATTCTTTGGAACTCTGCATTCAAATGGGTATATCTTTCCTTTTCTCCTTTGCTTCTCTTCTTTTCACAGCTATTTGTAAGGCTTCCTCAGATAGCCATTTTGCTTTTTTTGCATTTCTTTCCCTTGGGGGTGGTCATGATCCCTGTCTTCTGTATAATGTCATGAACCTCCATCCATAGTTCATCAGGCACTCTGTCTATCAGATCTAGTCCCTTAAATCTATTTCTCACTTCTATGATATAATCATAAATGATTTGATTTAGGTCATACCTGAATGGTCTAGTGATTTTCCCCACTTTCTTCAATTTAAGTCTAAATTTGGCAATAAGGAGTTCATGATCTGAGCCACAGTCAGCTCCCTGTCTTTATTTTCTTTTTTTGCTGACTGTATAGAGCTTCTCCATCTTTGGCTGCAAAGAATATAATCAGTCTGATTTCAGTGTTGACCGTCTGGTGATATCCATGTGTAGAGTCATCTCTTATGTTGTTGGAAGAGGGTGTTTGCTATGACCAGTGTGTTCTCTTGGGAAAACTCTATTAGCCTTTGCCCTGCTTCATTCCGTACTCCAAGGCCAAATTTGCCTGTTACTCCAGGTGTTTCTTGACTTCCTACTTTTGCATTCCAGTCCCTAATAATGAAAAGGACATCTTTTTTGGGTGTTAGTTCTAGAAAGTCTTGTAGGTCTTCATAGAACTGTTCAACTTCAGCTTCTTCAGCATTACTGGTCATGGCATAGACTTGGACATTGAATGGTTTACCTTGGAAATGAACAGAGATCATTCTGTCATTTTTGAGATTGCATCTAAGTACTGCATTTTGGACTCTTTTGTTTAGTATGATGGCTACTCCATTTCTTCCAAGGGATTCTTGCCCATAATAATAGATATAATGGTCATATGGGTTAAGTTCACCCATACCAGTCCATTTTAGTTTGCTGATTCCTAAAATTTTGACGTCCAAGGGATTCTTGACCATGATAATAGATATAATGGTCATATGAGTTAAGTTCACCCATACCAGTCCATTTTAGTTTGCTGATTCCTAAAATTTTGACGTCCAAGGGATTCTTGACCATGATAATAGATATAATGGTCATATGAGTTAAGTTCACCCATACCAGTCCATTTTAGTTTGCTGATTCCTAAAATTTTGACGTCCAAGGGATTCTTGACCATAATAATAGATATAATGGTCATATGAGTTAAATTCACCCATACCAGTCCATTTTAGTTTGCTGATTCCTAAAATTTTGATGTTCACTCTTGCCATCTCCTGTTTGATACTTCAAATTTGCCTTGATTCATGGACCTAACATTTGATGTTCCTATGCAATATTGTCCTTTACAACATCAGACCTTGCTTCCATCACCAGTCACATCCAGAACTGGGTGTTGTTTTTGCTTTGGCTCCATCTCTTCATTCTTTCTGGAATTATTTCTCCACTGATCTCCAGTAGCATATTGGGCACCTACTGACCTGGGGAGTTCATCTTTCAGTGTTTGAAAGCATCTCCTGTGGAGGCGTGAGTCAGCAATTGACTGCCACAGGGACGGGGGCTGTGGGTGCAGCAGACTTGGTATGGTGTAAACCCCCTTGGAAGAGGTCGCCATTAACCCCACCACAGAGCTGCCAGAACTTACACAGGACTGGGAAACAGACTCTTGGAGAGCACAAATAGAACCTTATGTGCACCAGGACCCAGGAGAAAGGAGCAGGGACCCCACAAGAGACTGAACCAGGCTTGCCTGTGAGTGTTCAGGAGTCTCCAGTGTAGGCGTGAGTCAGTGGTGGCCTGCTGCAGGGTTGGGGGCAGTGAGTATAGCAGTACTTGCATGGGATCTTTTGAAGGAGGTCACCATTGTCTTCATTACCTCCACCACAGTTTGGTCTCAGGTAAATAGCAGGGAGGGAACACAGCTCCATCCATCAACAGGAAGTTGGATTAAAGGTTTACTGAGCATGGCCAAGCCCATCAGAACAAGATTCAGTTTCCTTCTGTCAGTCTCTCCCAGCAGGAAGCTTCCATAAGCCTCTTTTCCTTCTCCATCAGAGGGCAGACAGACTGAAAACCACAATCACAGGAAACTAACCAATGTAATCACATGGATCACATCCTTATTGAACTCAATGAAACTATGAGCCATGCCGTGTAGGGTCACCCAAGACGGACGGGTCATGGGGGAGAGTTCTGACAAAGCGTGGTCCACTGGAGAAGGGAATGGCAAACCACTTCAGTATTCTTGCCTTGAGAACCCCACGAACAGTATGAACAGAACAGTATCAGTGATTTGGGCTTCCCCCAAAATAAAGTCTGTCACTGTTTCGATTGTTTCCCCATCTATTTGCCATGAAGTGATGGGACCGGATGCCATGATCTTAGTTTTCTGAATGTTGAGCTTTAAGCCAACTCTTTCGCTCTTGTCTTTCACTTTCATCAAGAGGCTCCTTAGTTCTTGGCTTTGTGCCATAAGGGTGGTGTCATCTGCATATCTGACATTATTGATAATTCTCCTGGCAATCTTGATTCCAGCTTGTGCTTCATCCAGCCCAGTGTTTCTCATGATGTACTCTGCATATAAGTTAAATAAGCAGGGTGACAATTTACAACCTTGACATACTCCTTTCCCGATTTGGAACCAGTCTGTTGTTCCATGTCCAGTTCTAACTATTGCTTCTTGACCTGCATACAGATTTCTCAGAAGGCGGGTCAGGTGGTCTGGTATTCCCATCTCTTTAAGAATTTCCCACAGATTGTTGTGATCCATGCAGTCAAAGGCTTTGGCGTAGGCAATAAAGCAGAAATAGATGCTTTTTGGAACTCATTTGCTTTTTCAATGATCCAGCGGGTGTTCACAATTAGATCTCTGGTTCCTCTGCCTTTTCTAAAACCAGCTTGAACATCTGGAAGTTCACGGTTCACGTACTGTTGAAACCTGGCTTGGAGAATTTTGAGCATTACTTTGCTAGTATGTGAGATGAGTGAGATAAGGATGAATGTTTTAGGTCCTATTTAAACCAATAGATAACTTACAGAAAAATCACTCCCAGGAGTTTCAGACGAAAAAAGAGAAGAAAGTAGAAAGGTGGCTCTTCCAGCTTCTTCTCTTGCCACTGCTGCACCAACAACAGGAAATAAGCGTAAGTAGTCAGATGACTCACCTTACCTCTCTTATATGTGAGAGTCATTCAAGTGAATATAGATTTTTAATGACCCACATGTAAGTCTTCTGGATAAGAAAGTTCTAATCTTGGAACTCTTCATCTGCCAACATTTATAATTAAAAACAAATTTGAGTGTAACCTTGCCGTAATTTTTTGTTTTTGAGTAGGATATTTACAGGAAATAAATTATTTTCTCTGACTGAGGAACTCGAAAGCTAAGAACATTGGTGGGAGGAGTCTCAATACTGTTTCATAACGTCCCTCTCTCTGGGAAAGTACAGTACAAGGTAGCCAGCACTAAATCAAGGGTTTTGACTAGTCAGTTCCCTTTTTCCCTGTTATCTTTCAAAATACTTATTTTCCCGCTGCCCTTCAGGAGATTACACAGTTCTGCAGTTCAGTCTCTGAGAGCTTTACTGATTTATCATCCTACTTAAAATAAACAGTGATTCTTATATTTCCAAAGAAAACCTCAAGATCTGGACTACCGTGGAAGACATCTCCACTGAGGTAAGATGAGTAGAAAATCTTGTTGAGAGCTCTGGGTATCTGGTTGGTAACCTCAAAAGGACAAGGGGAGGTTGGAAGGATTTGGCGGGAATGGCTTGGTATCAACTGTATTCAGAAAAGTGAAAATAGCAGTAACTTGATTCTAAACATTTACTGCCTAGACAAATAATAGACATTTCATTCCACCACAACTGAAGCTTGAACAAAGGGAGATGCATTTTGACAACAGAAGATATTAAAATGTATTCCCCAGGGAACTATCGGCATGAGTTATATTTAGAGACAGTATTTGCTTTCCTTCCCTAAAAGATGCACAGGAAACTTAGTGGCTATGGTGGGGGCCTGGGTAAAAGTCCAGATAGGGGCATGATAAAATATCATAAAATAATATTGAGTAAAAAATAGAACCAGATATAAAACTATATTGTGTGATATTATCCTAATATTTGAAAACACACACCCACAGAGCAGAGAAGTTTCAATTCCACAAATGCAGTTATACAAAACATGGCTTCTTTACCTCCCTTAAGACAGTTAATTTTTCTTTCAGACTTCATTCTATACCTGCTGCCAGAGTTGTTATTTCACTCACTTTTTGAGTTACTTTCTGCTTTCCTGAAAATTAATAACTTTTTTTTTTTTTGGCGGCACAGCATAGGAGAGATGCAGGGAGAGGCAATTACAAGCAGATTTCTATTGTCTACTTTTAGAATTGTTTAAAGACTTTCTGAATGACCTGATGCAATATTTTATATGTGCTTGACTAGAATATAAGATTTTTATTTTTTTTCTTACTAGAATATAAGACTTTTTAAATATTCATTTCAGAATCTTCTGTATGTTAGATAAACAATCTTAATCATACTATTATATTTACTTTTAGTAGGTAAATAGACAATTAAAATTGTTGTATCTCCCTAGGAGTTGTACCTTTTGTCATTGTGTTGTGCTCTGATGATACTTTTTTATTTCAGATCTGTTTAAAGCTAGACTACATAGATAAACTGCTTTTCTTTTAGGTACTCTTTACATATTTTAGGTACTCTTTTCATATTTAGGTACTCTTTAACATATTTTATGATAAAGTATTTTTCTTTTATTTTTCCACCATCAAATGATCTGTTAAAAATACATTGGCAGATTTCCTAAATCCAAGTTGACCAAGTTTTCACTTGAGTTTAACCAGTTAAATTCTTTGTGTCTATGCTGACAGTTAACATATATTATCTTGTTTCTTCTATTCATTTCAATTTATGATACTTCTATATTCTCCTTTTTTGATCTTTTTTTGAGGGGGAGGAGTTAGTGATTTTGGTTTTGCTTTTTACTCATACCCCTATCTTACTTAACATTTAAGACAAATATGTTAGTGTTCTATCATATTCTTTGTCTTTCCTCCGTCCCTCCACCATGTTGATATACTTCCTCCTTCTTTTTTCTTCAGACTGAGCTTTATTAATTTTAAGACATAGACACACCTAATCAGGTTAAGTTTTCACTTTTATTTACCTTTCAGCTTACAGTTTTTCTTGACTTCCTTATATGTGGTGTGTATGCTCAGTTGCTCAGTCGTGACTTTTTGTGATCCCATGGACTAGCACCCACTAGGCTCCTCTGTCCATGGAATTTTACAGGCAAGTATACTGGATTGGGTAGTTGTCCCCTTCTCCAGGGAATCTTTCTGATCCAGGAACCAAACCTGTGTCTCTTGCATCTCCTGCATTGGCAGGCAGATCCTTTACCATTGAGCTCCCTGGGAAGCTCCATCTTCCTTACATATTACCCTTTTATTGACTAGTTACTTCCAATAGATGTCTCCATGTGCTCCATCTGTCAAAACTACTAAGGCTTGAATACAGGAAAATAGTTATTGAAGTCCTCATATTTAAGTATCATTTTGACTAGATTAAAAATCCTACTCTAAAAATTATTTTTCCCTCAAGGCAGATTAGCAATACTTTGTCTAATACCCCTGGAACTAGATATGTTGTGAAATTCTAATCTGAAAAATTCAGAAAATGCTATATAATTAATGAACCTAATTTATTATTTGGGGTGAAGGGGCTAAAGTCTGCATTTTATTATTTTTCTTCCAGTTTTTTTGAGCAATAATTGACATACACCACCATGAAGTAATACACACGATAATTTATTGAGCATCCATCATCTCTTATAGGTGCAAAATTAAAGATGTACAAAAATTTTTTTTCTTGTGATGAGAACTCAGTTTATGCTCACAATAACTTTCACATATAACATGCAACAGTCGTAACTATATTTATCATGTACATTACATCCCTAGTACTTATTTATCCTATAGCTTTGAAGTTTGTAGCTTTTGCCCACCTTCATTCCATTCCCCTTCCCCCCACCACACCCTGATTACTGGTTTACCATTTTTTGCTATGAGTTTGTTTGTTTTTGCAGTACAACTGACCTAAGAAATTGTGTTGGTTGCTATAACACGACATAGTGATTTGATATTTCTTTTTTTATTTTAAATTTATTTAAATTGGAGAATAATTACTTTACAATATTGTGATTTTTTTTTTTTTGCCATACATCAACCTGAATTGGCCACAAGTATACATGTGTCCCCCAAATCCTGAACCCCACTCCCACTTTCCTCCCCACCCTGTCCCTCTGGGTTGTCCCAGAGCATTGGGTGCCCTGCTTCACGCATCAAACTTGCAGTGGCCATCTATTTTACATATGATAATGTACATGTTTCAGTGCTATTCTCTCAAATTATCCCAAACTCACCTTCTCCCACTGAGTCCAAAATTCGCTCTTTACATCTGTGTCTCCGTTGCTGCCCCACATGTAGGATCATCAGTACCATCTTTCTAAAAGATTTTTCTATACATTTCAAACCAATCACCGGAAGTCTAGCTATGATTGTCACCATACATACTTGTCACCATATTACATTCTTATTGATTATATTCCCTACACTGTACATTTTACTACATTATGTACAGTATGTACATTCCCTACACATGACTCATTTATTTTGCAACTGGAAGTTTGCACATGTTAATCTCTCTCACTTATTTCTTTGCTTCTGCTATACCCTGCCTCTGGAGAATACCTATTTGTTCTCTGTAAACTGTAATTATTTGTTTTTGATATATTTGTTCTTTTGATTTTTTTAAAGTGTACATCACATGAAATCATAAAATATTTGTCTTTTTCTTTCTTTTATCTTTAAAAAATTTTTTTTATTTGTCTTTTTCTGTCTGGCTTATTTCACTTAGAATAATATCCTCTAGGTCCATCCATGTTGTACATAGCAAGATTGCATTTTTTTAAATGACTGAGTAATAACCCATCATATATATTTGCCATGTCTTCTTTATCTATTCATCCACTGATGGGCATTTAGGTTGTTTCTGTATTTTGGTTATTGCAAATAGTTCTGCCATGAACATTGGGGTGTGTATATGTTTTCTAATAGTATTTTTATTTTGCTTGGGTAGGCACTCAGGACTGGTATTTCTGGGTCATGTGGTAGTTTTATTCTTTATTTTTTGCAAATCTCCATGCTGTTTTCCATAGTGGGTACAACAATTTACATTCCCACCAACAGTGCACAAGGGTTCTCTTTTCTGTGCATCCTCATGAAGACTTGTTATTTGTCACTGTTTGACATAATAACTATTCTGACAGGTGTGAGATGATATCTCACTGTAATTTTGACTGCATTTCCCTGGTGATTAATAATGTTAAACAACTTTTCACGAGTCTGTTGGCCATCTGTATGTTTTCCTCAGAAAGATATTCCTTCAGTCCCTCTACTGATTTTTCAACTGTGTTGCTTGCTTGTTTGATGCTGAGTTGTATGAATTCTTTGTATATTTTGGATATCAACCCATTATCAGATATATTGTTTACAAATAAAGTCTCCCATTCAGTAGGTGGCCTTGTGGTTTTGTTGATAGTTCCCTTTGCTGTGCAAAAGATTTTGAGTTTGATGAAATCCTATCTTTTTAATTTTTGTTTCCCTAACCTGAAAAGATATATCCAAAAAACTATAGTGAAGACTGCTGTCAAGGAGTATGGTGCTAGTTTTCTTCTAGAAGTTTTATGCTTTTAAGTCTTCCATTTAAGTCTTTAATTCATTTTGAATTTATTTGTGTACATGGTGTCAGAAAGTAGACCTGTTTGATTTTTTTCACATAGCTGTCCACTTTTCTCAACACCACTTGTTGAGACTGTCTTTTATGCATTGTAATTCTTGCCACTTTTATCAGATTAATTACCCTTAAAGTGTGGATTCATTTCTGGAATCTGTTTTATTCCATTGATCTAGGTATATGTTTTTGTTCCATCACTCTACTGTTTTGATTAGTGTAGCTTTGTAGTATACTTTCATATCAGGGAGTGTTGTACCTCCAGGATTGTTCTTCTTTCTTTAAATTTTTCTGGCTATTTGAGGCCTCTTGTGCTTCCATACAAGTTTTTGAATTTTTTGTTATGTGAAAAATGCCATTGGTAATTTGATCGGGATTGCACTGGATCTGTATGTTGCTTTGGGTACAAAAGTGACTTTAATAATATTAATTCTTTAAATCTACATTTTTCCATCTGATTGTGTTGCCTTCAATTTCTTTCATCAGTGTTTTGTAGTTTTCCAAAAAGAGGTCTTCTATTTCCTTAGTCAAATTTATTCCTAGGTATTTTGTTCTTTTTGATGTGATTGTAAATGGGGTTGTTTTCTTAATTTCTGTTTGTGATAGTTCATTGCTAGTATATAGAAATGCAACAGATTTCTGTACTGTACTAACTTTGAGAGTTTTTTTAATTTATTTTTTAATTGGAGGAAAATTGCTTTACAATTTTGTGTTGGTTTCTGCCATACAACAAGGTGAATCAGTCATAACTGTATGTATATCTCTTCCTTCTTGAGCCTCCCTCCTCCCCCAGTCCCACCCCTCTAGATGATCACAGAGGGCCACGCTGGGCTCCCTGTGTTACATAGCAAGTTCTCACCAGCTATCTACTTTACACATGGTAGTGTATATATGTTGATGCTACTTTCTCCATTTGTCCCACTATCTCCTTACCCCTCTATGTCCACAAGTCTATTCTCTACATCTGTGTTTTCATTCCTTCCTTGCAAATAATTTCATTGGTACCATCTTTCTAGATTCCACATATATGCATTAACATATGATATTTGTTTTTCTCTTTCTAACTTACTTCACTCTGTATAATAGGCTCTAGGTTCATCCATCTCACTACAACTGACTCAAATGCAGAGTTGGAGCTTGAGCAAATTCTGGGAGATAGTGAAAGACAGGGAAGCCTGGTGTGCTGCTCTTCATGGGGTCGCAAAAAGTCAGACATGACTTAGCGACTAAAAAATAACAACAAATGGTGTTAAAAGGTGTTCTAGTTTCAACAAGTTTTTTGTTCTATTCTGTGAAAAATACCTTTGGTAGTTTGATAGGGATTGCATTGAATCTGTAGATTGCTTTGGGTAGTATAGTCATTTTCACAACATTGATTCTTCCAGTTTAAGAATATTCATCTGTTTGTGTCATCTTTGATTTCTTTCATCAGTGTGTTATAGTTTTCTGCATACAGGTCTTTTGTCTCTTTAGGTGGTTCATTCCTATTGTATTTTATCCTTTTTGTTGCAAAGGTGAATGGAATTGTTTCCTTCATTTCTCTTTCTGATTTTTTTTTTTTTTTTTTTTTTGGTTAGTATATAGGAATGCAAGGGATTTCTGTGTGTTAATTTTATATCCTGCAATTTTACTATATTCATTGATTAGCTCTAGTAGCTTTCTGGTGGCATCTTTAGAGTTCCTATGTATAGCATCAGGCTTCCCATGTGGTGCTAGTGGTAAAGAGTCTGCTTGCCAATGCAGGAGATGTAAGAGACACAGATTCAATCCCTGGGTTGGGAAGATCCCCTGTGGAAAGGCATGACAACCTACTTCAATATTCTTGGCTGGAAAATCCCATGGGCAGAGAAGCCACATGGGCTACAGTTCACAGGGTCACTTAAGAGTTGGATTCAACTAAAACGACTTAGCACACACACTTGCATGTATCATATCATGTCTTCTACAACAATGAGAGTTTTACTCCTTTTCCAATCTGGATTCTTTTTATTTCTTTTTCTTCTCTCATTACCGTGGCTAAGACTTCCAAAACTATGTTGAATAATGGTTCTGAGAGGGGGTATCCTTGTCTTGTCCTGATCTTAGAGGAAATAAATTTAGTTTTTCACCATCGAGAATAATATTTGCTGTGGGTTTGTCATATACAGCCTTTATTATGTTGGGATAGGTTCCTTCTATGCCTACTTTCTGGAGAGCTTTTATCATAAATGGATATTGAATTTTGTTGAAAAGCTTTCTCTACATCTATTGAGATGATCATATGGTTTTTAACTTTCAGTTTGTTAATATGATGCATCACATTGATTTGTGTATATTGAAGAATGCTTGCATCCCTGGGATAAACCCCACTTAATCATGTTGTATGATCCTTTTAATGTCTTTTTGGATTCTCTTTGCTAGAATTTTGTTGGGGATATTTGCATCTCTGTTCATCACTGATATTGGCCTATAATTTTCTTTTTTGGTGGTATCTTTGTCTTGTTTTTGTGTCAGAGTAATGGTAACCTTGTAGAATGAGTGGGATGTTTCCTTCCTTTGCAATTTTCTGGTAGAGTTTGAGCAGGTTACATATTAGCTCTTCTCTAGGTGCTTGGTAGAACTTACTTATAAAGCCATCTGTCCCTGGGCTTTAGTTTATTGAAAGATTTTTGATCATGGTTTCAATTTCAGTGCTCATGGGTCTGTTAATATTTTCTATTTCTTCCTGGTTCAATCTGGAAGGTTTTACTTTTCAAAGAATTTGTCCATTTCTGTCAGGTTGTCCATTTTATTGGTGTATAGTTGCTTATAGCAGTTTCTTATGATCCTTTGCATGTCTGCATTGTCTGTTGCAACTTCCACTTTTTCATTTTTAATTTTACTGCTTTGAGCCTTCTCCCTTATTGTCTTGATGAGTCAGGCTAGTAGTTTGTCAATTTTTTAAAATCTTTTCAAAGGACTAGCTTTTAGTTTTTGTTGATCTCTGCTATTGTCTCCCTCATTTCTTTTTCATTTATTTCTGCTCTGAGCTTTATGATTTATTTCCTTCTACTAACTTTGGATTTTTTGTTCTTCTTTTCCTAGTTGATTTAAGTGTATGGTTAGGTTGTTTATTTAATGTTTTTCTTGTTTTTTGTAGGCTTGTATTGTTGTAAGCTTCCCTCTTAGCATTGCTTTTGTTGCATCCCATAGGTTTTGAGTTATAAAGTTTTCATCATTATTTGTTTCTAGGTAGTTTTTTATTTCCCCTTTGATTTCCCAGTGACCTCTTGGTTGTTCAGAAGCATCTTGTTTAGTCTCTATGTGTTTGTGTTGTTTACAGTTTTTTTTTTTTTTTTAACCCCTTGTAGTTGATATCTAATCTTATGGCGTTGTGGTCAGAAAAAATGCTTAATGCAGTTTTATTTTTTTTTTAATTTATCAAGGCTTGATTTGTGACCTGAGGTATTATCTATCCTGGACAATGTTCTGTGTGCACTTGAGAAAAAAAGTGAAAACTAATGTTTTTGGATGAAATGTCTTATAGCTATCTATTAGGGTCCAGTGTATCATTTAAAGCTTGTATCTCTTTATAAATTTTCTGCCTGGATGATCTGTCTGTTGGTGAGTAGAGTGTTAAAAGTCCCCTGATATTACTGTGTTACTGTCAATTTCCCATTTTATAGTTATTAGCATTTCCCTTATATACTGAGGTGCTCCTATGTTGTATGTGTATATATTTATAATTATTATATTTTCTTCTCGGATTGATCCCTTGATCATAATGTAGTGTCCTTCCTGTCTCTTGTAATGATCTTTATGTTAAAGTCTATTTTATCTGATATGAGTATTGCCACCCCCACTTTTTCCATTTTCATAGAATACTGTTTTCCATCCCTCACTTTCAGTCTGTATGTGTCCCTAGGTTTGAAGTGGGTCTCTTGGTATATATAGGAACCTTGTTTTTGTATCAATTCAGCCAGTTTGGTTGGAGCAATTGGTTCATTTACATTTACACTAATTATTGATATGTATGATCCTACTACCATTATTTACTTTAGTTTGTTTGTTTTTTTTTTTTTTTTACTTTGTTTTTGTAGGTCTTTTATTTCTCTTGTGTTCCTTGTCTAGAGAAGTTCCTTTAGCATCTATTGTAAAGCTGATTTAGTGGTTCTGAGTTGTCTTAACTTTGCTTATCTGTAAAACTTTTGATTTCTCCATCGAATCTGAATGATAGCTTTGCTGGGTAGAGTAATCTTGATCATTGATATTTTTCCTTTCATCATTTTAAGAATATCCTGCCACTCCCTTCTGGCCTGTAGAGTTTCTGTTGAAAGATCAGCTGGTAGCCTTATGGAAATCCCCATATATGTTATTTGTTGCTTTTCCTTTGCTACTTTTAATATTTTTTCTTTGTGTTTAATTTTTGTTAGTTTGATTAATACATATCTTGATGTGCTTTCTCTTTGTATTTATCATGTATGGGATTCTGGGCTTCCTGGACTTGGGCGGCTATTTACTTTCCTGTGTTTGGGAAGTTTTCAACTATAAACTCAAATATTTTTTTCATACTCTTTCTTTTTCATGTTCTCTTCTTCTAGGACCCCTGTAATTCAAATGTCAGTGTGGCTAATGTTGTCCCAGAGGTTTATGAGGCTGTCCTCATTTCTTTTTTCTTTATTCTGCTCGACTTCGGTTATTGCCACCATTCTATCTTCCAGTTCACTAATCTGTTCTTCTATCTTGGTTATTTTTTTTTGTTCCCTTGAGTGCATTTTTAATATCAGTTATTGTATAGCTCATTGCTGATTGTCTATTCGTTATTTCTTCGAGATCCTTGTTAAGCATTTTTTGTATCTTCTCAATCTGTGCCTCTTCTATTTATCTGTGCCTCCATTTTATTTGGAAAATTTTTGGATTATCTTTACTACCATTACTCTGAATTCTTTTTTAGGTAGATTGCCTGTTTCTTTATTCGTTTGGTCTTATGGGTTTTTACAATATTCCCTCATCTGCTGCATGTTTCTCTCTTTCTTCAACTTGTTTGATTTATTGTATTTGCCCTCTCCTTTCTGCTGGTTGCAAGGTCATGTTCCTCTTGTTTGTGAAGTCTGCCCCAGTGGGTGGGGATGCCTCTGTGCCTTGAGAGAGTTTCCTCTTGGGGAGATTGGTGTCTGTCCTGGTGAGTGCAGCTGGGTCTCGTGTCTCTGGAGGGCAGTGCCACGTTCAGTGGTTTGTTTTTTTTTGGTTTCTTTGGTTTGGCATGGCCTTGGGCAGCCTGCTGCTAATGGGCAATGTTGTATTCTTGTTTAACTGATGATTTGGTATGAGGCATCTGATGCTGAACTTGCTAGCCTTTGGGTGGGGCTTGGTCTTAGGGCTGAAATGGAGACCTTTAAGAGACTTCTCACTGATTAATGTTCCATGGGGTCAGAAGTTCTCTGGTGATCCAGTGTCCTATACTCTGGTCTTCCACCTCAGGGGTTCAGGCCCAAACCCTTACTATAGACCCAAGACTCCACAAGTTACACAGCACAGAAAGAGATAGAAGAAAAAAGAAAAAAAAAAGGGTATACATATATAACATATATACATATATATATGTATGTATATATATATATATATATAAAGAGTGATAGTAATAATGTCCTCCTCAGTCTTCTGTTGTCCTCACCACACGGTGAGCATCAGCCAATCTGCCTACTCAGGAAGTCCTCCAATATTTCTAGGGAGGTGGTCTCTGGACATGTTGTGGGCACTGTGGAGTCAGTTCAGACTCACATCTGGCCTAATTCCATCTTGTACTTGCTTCCAAATCCCATAATTGCCCCCAAAGTCCACAGTCTCCAGCTAATTGTGGATACTTAATCCACTGCACCTGTGGCTGCAGGCATACTTTCCCTTCCTCTTCCTTGGTCACACAACCTCTGGTGCTCAGCTTTGGTTTTGGCCCTGTCCTCTTAAATCTAGATTTAAGGGACTAGATCTGATAGACAGAGTGCCTGATGAACTGTGGATGGAGGTTAGTGACATTGTACAGGAGACAGGGATCAAGACCATCTGCAAGAAAAAGGAATGCAAACAATCAAAATGGTTGTCTGAGGAGGCCTTACAAATAGCTGTGAAAACAAGCGAAGCAAACAGCAAAGGAGAAAAGGAAAGATATTCCCATCTGAATGCAGAGTTCCAAAGAATAGCCAGGAGAGATAAGAAAGACTTCTTCAGCGATCAGTGCAAAGAAATAGAGGAAAACAACATAATGGGAAAGACTAGAGATCTCTTCAAGAAAATTAAGAGATACTAAGGGAACATTTCATGCAAAAATGGGCTCAATAAAGGACAGAAATGGTATGGACCTAACAGAAGCAGAAGGTATTAAGAAGAGGTGGCAGGAATACACAGAAGAACCATGCAATAAAGATCTTCATGACCCAGATAATCACAATAGTGTGATCATTTACCTAGAGCCAGACATCCTGGAATGTGAAGTCAAGTGGGCCTTAGGAAGCATCACTACAAACAAAGCTAGTGGAGGTGATGGAATTCCAGTTGAGCTATTTCAAATCCTGAAAGATGATGCTGTGAAAGTGCTTCACTCAATATGCCAGCAAATATGGAAAACTCAGCAGTGGCCCCAGGACTGGAAAAGGTCAGTTTTCATTCCAATCCCAAAGAAAGGCAATGTCAAAGAATGTTCAAACTGTTGCACAATTGTACTCATCTCACACACTAGTAAAGTGATGCTCATAATTCTCCTAGCCAGGCTTCAACAATACATGAACCATGAAATTCCAGATGTTCAAGCTGGTTTTAGAAAAGGCAGAGGAACCAGAGATCAAATTTCCAACATATTCTGGATCATCAAGAAAGCAAGAGAGTTTCAGAAAAACATCTCTTTCTGCTTTGTTGACTATGCCTTTGACTGTGTAGATCACCACAAACTGTGTAAAATTCTGAAAGAGATGGGAATACCAGACCACGTGACCTGCCTCTTGAGAAACCTGTATGCAGGTCAGGAAGCAACAGTCAGAACTGGACATGAAACAACAGACTGGTTCCAAATAGGAAAAGGAGTATGTCAAGGCTGTATATTGTCACCCTGCTTATTTAACTTATATGTAGAGTACATCATGAGAAATGTTGGGCTGGATGAAGCACAAGCTGGAATCAAGATTGCCAGGAGAAATACCAATAACTTCAGATATGCAGATGACATCACCCTTATGGCAGAAAGTGAAGAAAAACTAAAGAGCCTCTTGATGAAAGTGAAAGAGGAGAGTGAAAAAGTTGGCTTAAAGCTCAGCATTCAGGAAACTAAGATCATGGGATCCAGTTCCATCACTTCATGGCAAATATGTGGGGAAACAGTGGAAACTGTGGCTGACTTTATTTTTTTGGGCTCCAAAATCACTGCAGATGGTGATTGCAACCATGAAATTAAAAGATGCTTACTCCTTGGAAAATGTTATGACCAACCTAGATAGCATATTAAAAAGCAGAGACATTACTTTGCCAAAAAATCTCCATCTAGTCAAGGCTGTGGTTTTTCCAGTGGTCATGTGTGGATATGAGAGTTGGACTATAAAGAAAGCTGAGCACCAAAGAATTGAAGCTTTTGAACTGTGGTGTTGAGAAGACTTGTGAGAGTTCCTTGGACTGCAAGGATATCCAACCAGGCAGTACTAAAGGAAATGAGTCTTGAATATTCGTTGGAAGGACTGATGTTGAAGCTGAAACTTCAATACTTTGGCCACCTGATGCAAAGAACTGACTCATTTGGAAAGACCCTGATGCTGGGAAAGATTGAAGGTAGGAGGAAAAAGGGATGACCGAGGATAAGGTGATTGGATTACATCACCGACTCAATGGAAATGAGTTTGAGTAAAATCTGGGAGTTGGTGATGGACAGGGAGGCCTGGTGTGCTGCAGTCCATGGGGTTGTAAAGTCAGATGCGACTGAGACCCTGGTGTCTGTTCCCTCCCCAGACACAATGGGGCAAAAGTAGCAGCTTATTAAGGCTCACTTACTCAGTTGGACTGGGAAGAGGGAGAGGTATGTCAGACACAGCGTGGTATGTGGGGAGTGCCCACTGTGGCTGAGATCTGCAGCAAGTGGCCACAGTCTGAGGTGGGTCATGTGTTTCCCCAGGGGAATTGGTCCCAGATCTTGGGTCCCTCAGCAGGGCCAAGTTGCACAGATTCCCAGGAGGGTGTGAGCAGTGATTTGTACCTGAACGCAGCTTGGGGGAAGCTGTGAGCCCTGAGG
The DNA here is from genome assembly GCF_033118175.1 of Dama dama. Classification (NCBI taxonomy): domain Eukaryota; kingdom Metazoa; phylum Chordata; class Mammalia; order Artiodactyla; family Cervidae; genus Dama; species Dama dama. The sequence goes on from NC_083700.1 coordinate 12,298,646, forward strand.
CTGAAACTGCAGTGGCCTCCTGTCCTCTGCCTCTGGCACCTACCCTGGCCCTGGTGGTGGCCAAGCGGCCCGTGTTCCCCCTCTGGAATCACAAATGCAGTTATGTGTAGTCTCACCTCTGGCACTTACTCCGGCTTTGGGATATCTACCTCAGGTTGCAATCCATAGCCTTGACTCATGCCACTTATGGCACTGACAAAGGCGATGTCCTAGATCTGCCAGCATGCAAAGTTAGAGAGTCTCTTGCCTCTGTGGCAGGCCCAGGCTTTTCTCTGGACTCCCTAAGCTGTCATACTCACCCCCTCAGAGTATCTTCACAGCAACTCAACCCCAGTCGTCTCCCTAGGGTCCAACCCCCAAAACGTGAGCCTCAGCACCCAGCTCCCACTCACTGCAGTGAGCGTGCAAACAGTCTTGATTGGAAAGTGCTGATCAGCAATTATCTCTGTGGTGAATCAACTCCATTCTACCTACTGAGGACCTGTTGGTGTGTTCCTCTCTGAGGCTCTGAAGCTCTGCCCATCCCTGCCAATGAAGAGGTTTCTGAGTACGCAGAAACTTCCTGTCCTTCTTGGCTTCCTCCCCAAGGCACAGGTCCCTGTCCCAAGTCCTTTGTCTCTTCATTTTTCTATAGCTTCTGTCCTACCTCATTCTGTGGAGGTAAGCTTGCCTTTTTGGAAGTCTGGGGTCTTCTGTCAGTGTCCAAAAGTCTTCTGCAAGAGTTGTTCCATATGTAGATGTATTTTTTTTTTAATGTAAATGTCGGGAGGAAGGTGATCTCTCCAACTTGCTCCTCCACCATCTTGAAATTTCCTCCTGTATATTAATTTTGTATCCTTCAACTTAAGTGAATTTATTGATGAGTTTTAGTAGGTTTTTTGTAGTGTCTTTATCTCATCTGCAAGCAGTGACAATTTTAAATTTTCCTTTGCAATTTGAATTCCTTTTATTTCTTTGTTTCTTGTTTGATTGTTGTGACTAGGACTTCTAATAATATGTTAAATAAAAATGGGGAGAGTGGATATCTTTGTCTAGTTCATATATATATGATTATTATAAGTTACTGATCTAAGTTTAAACACATTTTAACAACATTGCATTTCCTCCCCACTGCCATGTTTAAAATTTTGACATTATATTTCACAACTTTTTGTTTTGTATATCCTTTAACATCTTATTGCATATATAGATGATTTGACAACTTTTACCTCTTAACCTTCCTACTAGCTTGATATGTTACCTTTGCTGTATATTTACCTTTACTAATAAGATTTTTCCTTTTATGTTTTATGTTTCTTTTATTTTTACTTGGGAAAGTCCCTTTAGCATTTGTTTTAAAGCTGGTTTGCTGGTGCTGAACTCTTTTATCTTCTGCTTGCCTATGAAACTTTTAATGTTTCCGTGAAATCTGAATAAATGCTTTGCCAGCTAGAGTATTCTTGGTTATAGATTTTTTTTTTCTCATCATTCTAAACATATCATGCCCCTCTCCTCCCATCTGCAGAGTTTCTGTGGACAATTCAGCCTTAAGGGAATTCCCTTTTATATATGTTGTTTTAACCTTGCTGATTTTAATATTTTCTCCTTACCTTTAATCTTTGCCAACTTAATTACAATGTATCTTAGTGTGGTCCTCTTTGGGTTTACTCTTTTGGGGACTCCATATGCTTCCTGGACCCAGATGTCTGTTTCCTTACTGGAGTTAGGGAAGTTTTTAGCTATTTAGCTATTATATCTTTAAATACATTCTTTGCCCCCCTTTCTCTCTATTCTCCTCCTGGGACCCGCTATAATGATATGATGAATGATAACATGCTTGATATTCTTCCAGAGTTCTCTTAAACTGTCCTCAATTTTTTTCTTTTTTTATTCTGTTCAGCTTCAGTGATTTCCATTATTCTGTCTTCCAGCTCAATGGTCTTTTCCACTGTATCATTTGATGTACCATTGACTCCTTCTGCTGTATTTCTCATTTCAATTATTTCACTCTTTATCCTCTCTTTGATTGTTCTTTATATTTTCTAATTTTTTGTTAAAAACTTCTAATTTCTCACTCTGTACATCCCATCTTCTCCCGAGTTTTTTTTTTTTTTTTTTTTTTTTGAGCATCTTTGCTGTCATCTTTATGAGCTATTTATTGGGTAGATTGCTTATCTCCATTTCACTTACTTCTTCTGAGGTTTTAGCGCCTTTCATCATTTGAAACATATCCTTCTGTAGCCTCATTTTGTCTAACTTCCTCCTTTGTTTCCATGTATTTGCTACATTTGTTACATTTCCTGACCTTAGAGAAATAACCTTTTGTTGAACATACCCTATTTGCCCCTCCAGTTCATCCCTTCTGGTCACCAGAGCTGTAAGCTCTAGGAGCACAAACCCTCCTGTGAATTCTGTTTGTGAGGGATCCAGGTTGTGTTTTCCTCATGAGAATCTAACGCCTGATGATCTGAGGTGGAGCTGAGATGGTGACGCTAGTGCTGCAGAGCGGCTGCAAATGCAGACTGTCTTCAGCAGAGAGGTTTGACTGCACAGAGAACATAATAAAGCATTTGCTTGCAGACATATCAAAACCCTTTTAGTGAATGGCAAATGGCAAGCTGCATCTGGTGGCAGGATTTTAGTGGCAAGTGAGTTGATGTAGTTTAAGTTTACAGCTGCAACTGATGGCTGGCTTTAAGTCTGAATTCAACACTTATTTTAGTCCTCATATGGCCTGCCTATTATTTTATTTGCCACTACATCCAGGTCTCTTTTCCTCACTGTGTGCTAGTCTTGGTCACAATTTTGGTAAGTCCATAAGTTAACCCTTGCCAAAATGATTGAAAACAAATGTCACTGGAGAGCCACTTTGAAAAGTTGGAAAGACCCAATGATGAGACAGCAGAAGACTCTAAGATTGTAGGCAGAAAGAAAACTGCATTTAAAGGAAAGTACCAAGTCCTCTTAAATTACAAGCTCATTGCACAGGTAATTCACATTCTCCAAGCCTGCTTTGTATAATATGTGGTGACTAACTATCCAACAAAGCCATGAAACCTTTAAAACTTTCTTGCCACAGAGAGAAAAAGTACCCTGCATTAAACGTCAAGCCTTTGGATTTTTTCAAAAGAAAAATATATTACACAAAGAAAAGAAACAATTTTTGAAGGCCACCACTTCATCAAATATGTCTGAACTGAGAAGATCATTCTTAGTGGCTAACCACATTGCTAAAGCTATAGTGGCTAACCGCATTGCTAAAGCTAAGAAGCCCTTTACTATATTACTGGTGAAGAGTTGATCCTGCCTGCTGCTGACATTTGTTGTTAACTTTTAAGAGAGGCTGCAGTTCAAAAGGGGACATGTGTTCTTCTCTCAGCTAGTATCATAACTGGACGAGCTGGTGAAATAGCAGAAGATATTGATGCACTATTGTTGGGATTAATGAGTCACCCTGGTACCTAATCCAGACTGAAGAGTCTACTGAAGTGGGTTGCCATGTCCTTCTCCAAACTTCAAATCTCCATACATTCTGGTGGGATATCTGGAGATTGCCTCAAAAGCATTGAAAAGCCTGCCTCCATTTCCAACATCCTATCTTTGTGGAGCAGGGTTTTCTACAGTGGCTGGAACCAAAATGAGATTACAGAGTAGACTGAGAATCAGCAGCAGACTCTGAGTGTCACTGTTTCTCATCACTCCCAAATGGGACTATCTATGTACTAACGTGCTAAGTTGTTTTAGTTGTCTACAACTCTCTACAGCCCTATAGACCATAGCCCACCAGGCTCCTCTGTCCATGGGATTCTCCAGGCAAGAGCACTGGAGTGGGTTGCCATGCCATCCTCCAAGGGATCTTCCTAACCCAGAGACTGAACCCATGTCTCTTATGTCTTCTGCATTTGTAGGCAAGTTCTTTACCACTAGCACCACCTGGGAAGCCTGTTAGTTGCAGGAAAACAAGCTCAGGTCTCTCACTGATTCTGCATTATGGTGAATTATATAATTATTTCATTATATATCACAGCATAATAATAGAAACAAAATGCACAATAAATGTAATGTGCTCAGATCTTCCTGAAACCATCCCCCCACCCCAGTGTGTGGTCTATATAAAGGTGTAACACTGTATGTTATTTTTCTCTTGTAGGCACATCCCTAACTTGACAGATGGGGAATGACTACAAGAAAATTATCCTGCTAAAAGGATTTCAGCACATCAATGATAAATGTTTTAACATGATTAAGTCTTTACTGGCTGAGGATTTAAAACTGAATAGCAAAATGCAAGATGAATACGACAGAGTTAAAATTGCTAACTTGATGGAAGTGAAGTTCCCAGGACCTGCCTGTGTTAACAAGCTAATAGAGTTGGTCAAAGAAATAGATGAAATTAAAGACCTTGCCAAAACTCTTAGAAATGAGAAGTTAAAAGGTAACTGGAAGAACTCTTATTTCTCACTCTCTCTCACTGACCTCAACTTTGACCTCGAATTGGTCAAAGTTTAGACCTCTCTTTCCCAACTTGGGACTCAGTAGCCATGACAGTGGTAGAATTTTAGATGCCAAAAATTAACAACTTAGAGGATGTGTTTCCTCCAAAGAAATCTGATGTGTTTTAAAGGGTGTATTCTGGGGGTGTTAGCAAAGAAAATAGTAGAAGTTGATGAGAAAGTCTGAGGCTTCCATGCATTAGAAAGTTTAGACAATGATGAAACAAAATTAGAACATGTAGGTTTTTGAAATATTTAAATCAGTTAATATGCATGCTCTATTATCACATTTACTTCATCATTTTTATACTTTCTAGAAATAAATATGAAACAGTACTTAAGCAAAAATCTACCTCTCAGAGATGTGAAGAACTCACCTCTTATAAAACCACTGGATTAGAAGACATATTTGAAAAAGTGAAATCCACTATCACCATTTTGTCCCATCACAAGTTAGATTATATTTTCCTTCTTTGGTTTCAATAATTTAAATAGATCTTATATAGGTATTGACCCATGACTAGCATCATGAAATTTTAGTTTATTAAGAGGAAGATAAAGAATACAAGAGTTGTAAAAGGATTCGGCTGAGATAGATGAGTCCAGAGGATAGAAAGAGTATGCTTGTTGTACAGGGGACAAGAAAGGAAACCACTGAGGGTGTTCAAGTCAGAATCTGTACCTGTGTTGCTACTTTTGGCCACCTTTGGCCAAGTGAGGCTAATGCAGTAGAGGTAGATACAACCATACCCGGATCCACCAGCAGGAACTGAGAGGAAACAGTATCGAAGGTGCTTCATGTATCTCGACCAGCTCCTTTGGATTTACCATGTTCTCTTTTACTGCATCAGTTTTAAAGAAAAACAAGGAAAAAGGAGCAACTCCAGTGCAAAAACGCAAGCAGGATAAGTCCAGTCTTGGCCAATCCACATCCACCGCAAGTGAAGCTTTGGGACCTGAATCAGTCAAGGATACACCTGTGAAGGTAGGATGGCTAAGGTCCCACAGAAGGAGTTTTTTTCCTATGGCTCTTTTTATGAACCCTTAGTTCTTTATTCGTTTCTCAATGTACAAATAGAAGAATCAGAGAAAAGGGGATCCAGGGGCAGAGTGAAAATGAGTTTCAGAGTCAGTAAATTAATAGGTACTGACTGACTAACCATTATGTTTCTGAACTACTGTGCACTTTAATTTGTATAATATAATTCTGAATGATGGAAATATGGAATCATTACTCCTCTTCTAGAAGTGTTTTAGAACAGCAATCAGATTAAGAAAACAGTTTACCGAAGTTTGCCAAAGCCTACCCAGATAATCACGATGGTATGGTCACTCACCTAGAGCGAGACATCCTGGAGTGTGAAGTCAAGTGGGCTTAGGAAGCCTTACTATGAACAAAGCAGGGAGGTGATGTAATTCCAGCTGAGCTATTTCAAATCCTTAAAGATGATGCTGTTAAAGGGCAGCACTCGTTATGCCAGCAAATTTGGAAAACTCTGCCATGGCCAAAGGACTGGAAAAAGTTGGTTTTCATTCCAGTCCCAAAGAAAGATAATGACAAAGAATGTTCAAATTACTGTACAATTGCACTCATTTCACATGCCACCAAGATTATGCTCAAAATCCTTCAAGCTAGGCTTCAGCAGCATGTGAACCAAGAACTTCCAGTTGTACAAACCAGATTTAGAAAAGGCAGAAGAACCAGAGCTTAAACTGCCAAATACTGCTGGATCATTGAAAAAGCAAGGGAATTCTAAAAAAGAAAAAAAAAAAAAAAGCTCAGATGGTAAAGAATCTGCCTGCAATGCAGGAGACCTGAGTTTGATTCCGGGGTTGGGACAATCCTCTGGAGAAAGGAATGGCAAACCACTTCCGTATTCTTGCCTGGAGAATCCCAAGGACAAAGGAGCCTGGTGGGCTACAGTCCATGGGGCCAACAAGAGTTGGACATGACTGAGTGATTAACACTTTAAACTTTGAACTCTGCTTCATTAACTATGCTAAAGCCTTTGACTGTGTGCATGCTCAGTCACTCAGTTGTGTCTGACTCTTTGTGACCCTATGGGCTATAGCCCACTAGGCTTCTCAGTACATGGGATTCTCCAGGCAAGAATACTGGAGTCACTTGCCATTTCCTTCTCCAGGGGATCTTCTTGACCCAGCGATTGAAACCATGTCTTCTGCATCTCCTGCACTGGCCGGCGGATTCTTTCCACTGTGCCGCCTGGGACGCCCTTGTCCCACAGCGCTTGCTACACATGCATGTCATCCCTCTCTGTTGCTGCCAGCCCTCCCGCACTTTGACTGTGTGAATCATAACAAACTGGAATATTCTTAGTGAGATGGGAATACCAGACCACATTACCCGCCTACGGAGAAAACTGTATGCAGGAAATGAAGCAATAGTTAGAACTGGACATGGGACAAACGGCTGGTTCAAATTTGGGAAAGGAGAACCACAAGGCTGTATGTTGTCACCCTGCTTATTTAACTTATATGCAGAGTACATCATGAGAAATGCCAGGTTGAATGAAGCACAAGCTGGAATCAAGATTGACAGGAGAAACAAATAACCTCAGATATGCAGATGACATCACCCTTATGGCAGAAAGTGAAGAGGAACTAAAGAGTCTCTTGATGAAGGTGAAAGAGGAGAGTGACAAAGCTGGCTTAAAACTTGACATTCAGAAAATGAAGATCATGGCATCCTGTACCACCACTTCATGGCAAATAGATGGGGAAAAAGTGGAAACAGTGAGAGATTTTATTTTCTTGGGCTCCAAAGTCACTGTTGATGGTGACCGAAACCATGAAATTAAAAGATGCTTGCTCCTTGGAAGAAAAGCTATGGCAAACCGAGATAGCATATTAAAAAGCCAAGACATCACTTTGCCGACAAAGGTCCTTATAGTCAAACCTATGGTTTTTCCAGTAGTCATGTACAGATGTGAGAGTTGGACCACAAAGATGTCTGAGTGCTGAAGAACTGATGCTTTGAAACTGTGGTGCTGAAGAAGACTTTTGAGAGTCTCTTGGACAGCAAAGAGGTCAAACTAGTCAATCTTAAGTGAAGTCAACCCTGAAAATTAATTGGAAGGACTGATGCTGAAGCTGAAGCTCCAGTACTTTGGCTACCTGATTCAAGAAGCTGACTCTTTGGAAAAGACCCTGATGCTGGGAAAGATTGAGGGCAGGAGGAGAAGTGGGCAACAGAGAATGAGATTAACTAGAATGAGTATAACTAGAATATAGTAATAAAAAGTTGATTTTCTCAGTAGTGAAGATGTATTTCATTTCTCATTGAAAACTACTAACCAGGCAGGGAAAATCCTACTTTCAGAAAAAGAAAACCACCAAAACTAATGAATCTAAGAGGATGAAGCTAACCGAGGAGCAGAGTCAGCTTCCAGGATTGTCAGTAACGAGCACAACGTCAACCGCGCGCCTTCCCAAGACTCCTCAGATGCCTCCACCAAAGCCATCCAGCAGTTCCTCAACCAAGGTACCATTTTCCTATTCCTAATATGTATCCCTCCCTACATCATGTTATAAGAATACTCATGACCCAGAAAGAATCTCTCAGTATTCCCTTCCTAGATACAAACTTCTTTATGCAATCAAATCACCCAAAAACTTATCAAATAAAATATTGAGGCCAATTAAGTAAATGAATTAAAAAGATGTTGAGGCCTCAGTGTATTCTAAATCCTTGGACTTTTGGAAATTTTTACATTTATGAATAATTGCTGACCTTACAAATGTGATGGTCTTATGGAGGTGGCCAGACAATTAGACAGGAATATAAGGGTATGTTTATCCCCTACATTTTGGTTTCCTTTCACCCGTTTTCTCTTAACCGCACCTCTAGATTAGTTCTCAGCTTTCTATTCTCCTTCCCATGTCAGGTATTTGCACACAGGCTAATTCCTTGATTTGCATTCATGATTCATGTTGCTTTAATGGCTAAATTAATTCAACCATCAGGTACCAGCCTGAATTCCTTCCTCAGCATGTCCTCACCGAGACAACCCCTCCCCAAAACTTATAGATAGTCTCATTTTTTATTGCCTTTATAGAACCCTTTATTATTCCTTTATAGTATGTATCATGACTGTAATAAATTTGCTTTTCTTCCCTTCTAGACAATGATCTTGGAGTATAGGTACTTTATCAAAAAGGAATACAAGACAGGGGTGGGAAAGTGAGTCCACAGCTATAGGCATCAACCTCTATCCCAGCCTGATTTTTATTTTGCCCTGGGTTACATGAAACCTGGGACTATGGAGCATGTGTCTGAGATGAATGGGCAGGGAAAGATTCCCCCAAGATAAGTGTCAGCGGTTGACAAGGGCAAGATTTAAACCACACAGTTTCTTTCCCAAGACTCAAGCTGCCCTCTAACTCCGGCTATATCCTCATCACCACCCCCACACATTCCACTTGAGGACAGAACCCCTAGATAAGGGGACTTTAAATCTGTGGCTTTGTTGTGGTTGTTGTCATTGTTCTTATTAGTTACAAGAGTCCATATTTCTCCCAGTAGTCTTTCTCAGACGATCGGTAGGTTTGTAGAAGCGTAGAGTAGATATTAGAAACCCACTTGTGTCTTTTCTTGATGAGAAAGTCATAGTTAAGAGACATCCTTAAGTGCAGCCAACTTTGGGCTGAGATTTGCTTCTCTTATAGCTGGGGAAGGTTATCTACTTGCTTTGGCCAGTTTGCATCAGATGTAGGACTCAGATTCCATCCCCAAACCAATGAAATTTTGTCTGAGCTTTTAGTATTTGGAGAGTAAAATTTGTAATCCTAGTTGAGATAGGTAAAGGATAAGTAATACAGGTATCTGAATATGTGCTATTAGTTCAGAAAAAATTAAAAAGTTCAGATTCAACATTTAAAAAGAGAAAAGATGCTGTATTCTGTGTGATTTTGAAAATCATTTTCAAGAACTAAGAAAAAAATCTATTTCCCTCCAGAAAAAAAGTGACACAGTCACCAAACCTAAGGACGTAAAAGTAAAGATGATATCTCCTAAGCAGAGTCAGCTTCCAGGAACTTCAGCAACCAGCTTGTGCCCAACTGTGAGCAGTAAGCAGATCACTCCAATGTTTCCACCGACACCATTCCGCAATTTCTCAAGCAAGGTACCAGCGTTTTGATTCTATTCCTTATACTTCTTACAACATAAGTACAAGAATTATCATCTTTGAATTTCCCATTTATTCCCATTATCCCATTTATTATTTATTATAATCACTCCTTCATTTATCAGTGTTTAGTCTGTGATTCCACTCTATTCTAACTCCTTGTTAATTTGGCTATTTTCCAAAGCATGAGTTCATGAAACCTCCAATTTTGAGAGGTTTACTCTCATGTATTGAATAGAAAGAGGAGGGAAAGGTGACCAAACAAGTCAAAATGAGTGTGTCTTTACTTCATACATTCCACTTTCCTTTGGCCCTCTTCCCATTTGCTCACTGACCACATGACAGGGTTTATTTTCAAAGTCCGGTGCTCCTTCTCAGGTCAGACATTTTGACATAGACACTTTCAATGTTTGAAATCACTTATCTTGAGTTGAAAACTTTAATCTCTTCCTAGGGCAAGTCCTCACTGATACCTGCCCACTCTCAGAATATATTAGGTATTCCTCTTGTTTGCTTTCAAAGGTCAGTTTACTTTCCCTTTTTTAGCATTTATTGCAACTATAATCGGAGAAGGAAATGGCAACCCACTCCAGTGCTCTTGCCTGGAGAATCCCAGGAACAGAGGAGCCTGGTGGGCTGCCGTCTATGGGGTTGCACAGAGTTGGACACGACTGAAGCGACTTAGCAGCAGCAGCTATAATAAATGCACATTTTTCTTTGTTACTGGACTGTAATATAAATTATAAGGTGCCTGTCAACTGAAAAAATGCACAACCTAAAAGTTAAGAGTTATGTTTTATTCAGCAGACAAATATGAGAACTTATGATGGGGACACATATTCTCAGATAGCTCTGAGAGAGCTGCTCTGAAGAAGTAAGATGGGGAGGCAAGTTATACCGGAATCTTGTAACAAAGAGCAGGCAGTCAGAACTTCAAAATGTTACTGTTTGTAAAGAGAACCTGACATCTCAAGTTAAGAAATTTAACACATTTTTATATACAGAAAGATGCAAGGGTCTGAGCTCACTGAAATAATCCCTTTGGTATAAAGTTCAGCTATCTGGGGCGAGTATCTTGTGCTTCATCACCCTGAGTCTCCTGAGGGTGTGATTGGCTGGATTGGCTGCAGTATTTGACTGCTTGATGGAGGGCATTCTGCTTCTATCCTGAGTTCCCTCAGGACTTGCAGTTTGGGCAGCTGTAATGTGATGGCTTGATGGCCACAACATCCTCAGTTTACTGATAGAGCAGGCAGCATTTTTCATTCATCGTGCCCTAGGCCCAGGATAAGACCAGATCAGGATGGAAAAGTGAGCACACACACATGTGCATCAACTCCTATCCTCACCTGCCTTTATTCCGTCCTAATATGACCCTTGTGGTCACCATCACACTGGGGTACAACACCTATTCCTGCAGCAAATAAGCAAGTGACAGGAGGAATAGGCCAAAGCAGCATTTAAATCACGAAAATAGTTTGTCACCCAAGTTCCAAGCTGCCCAGACTGAAGCCCTCTCTACAAATCCAAGCATACCAGTTGAAGACATTTCCTTTGACAAAATTGTTCAAGTTTTAACGTGTTATTGTTTTTATTACTGTTAACTCTGATAATTAGTAATGCCTTACGTAGCCTCTCTTTGTTTTATTTATGGGATAGAGCTAGTAATCTGTGCCTGTTTGCCTCTAGGTCCAGATGGCCGTGGTCTAGTCATTGAAACCTCAGACCCACTGTTAGTCTGCTATGACAATGACATGCATTTACACCACAAGTCAACTCTACTTTTCTATCATACAGGCTTAGAATTGACACTCTCTAAGGTCGCATCTGCCTAAACTCGTGAAATAGTCATTTCTACTTTCATATGAATCATTCTCCTGCCCCCCAAATTCCTGGGAGCATAGGAATCCCAGAGAGGCCCGTCTATCCCCTTGACCTCATACACCTAGACACACCTTGCAGACATTTCTCCTTTGGGGCCCAGCCACTTCAGTAGGAAGCATGGAACAAAAGCATCTGGCCATTCTGCTGGGAAAGAGCAGGAAAGCCTTGCTCCTTCATCATAGGGTCTCCCAACTATTTTTTCTGTGATATAGGCTACGTTTGGGATTCAGAGACCAGACCAGTATTTTCTTTGATTCCTCCTACTGTGTCTCCCTGAAAGCAAATACCACATATTGGCATGATTTAAGAACCAGGTAGAGTTGTGAAGGAAATAAGCCAAGGGAAAAAAAAATAATTATTATCTTTAAATACTATCCACCCAAATAGTGTATTTTAGGGATCTAAATCCTGCTTTTATGATGGAAGTTTTTGTTTTAACTGATTGTGAAAACCAATCACGATGCTCTTGTCAATGTGATTAAATTAGTAGTAGAGGTGAATAGAAAAGTTTCTTTAATAAAGTGCTTCCAATACCACTTCTATCTGGGGTTTCCATCAAGAAGCCCAGGATTAAGCATGAAACATCTGTGGATCAGAGCAGAAATAGAAACCCCTATGTCTACTGTAAAATAATAATGCAGTGATATTTCTATGTATGAGCACTTAATGGTGCTAGACTTTTAAGATGTGGGTTCTTTGTGTACATTATCTCATTTATTCTTTATAACACCACATGAGGATGCTATTGTTAATCCCACTTGACATATGAAAATACTGAAGTTCCTAGAGGTTAAAAAGCTTCTCCTAAGCCATGCAGAAAATAAACATTAGAGCCAGGATTCAAATCTAGCCTAATTGAATTCTAAAACATGAGCATTTAATGGCATATATTGCTCCCGCAGTCAGAGGATAGACTGCTACAATATCTGAAATTTACCTCTAAAAATTTATATCAGATAATGTTATGTCTCAGATTTGTTTGCATATCCTAGGCTCTCAAGCCTTCTAATGAGAAATGAGGTGACAAGCGAGGTGAGAGAGTATCCTAATCAAGAAGCTACATGTCAGAGACAGTCATTTTAATCAGGTCCCTCATCTAAAGTTTTATCAACAACTGATACTTTACGAATTGGTTAAATGAATGCTCGAAGTGGTAAGAACTGTGGCAATTCTATACTGTGTGTGTTATGCTGTTTCAGTTGTGTCTGATGCTTTGTGACCCTATGGACTATGGCCTGCCAGGTCCTCTGTCCATGGGATTCTCCAGGCAAGAATACTGGAGTGGACTGCTATGCCCTCCTCCAGGGGATCTTCCTGACCCAGGGATAGAATCTGCGTCTCCTGCATTTCAGGCAGATTCTTTACCGCTGAGGCACTGGTGAAGCCCTCTATACTGTAGAATGTTAGAAATAGTCTTTCATGGGTAAAACCAGAGATAGTCAAGATAAATTATTTCATAAACACTTCCTGCCCTGGCTTAAACAAGTGTAAAAATTCAAGTACTAAAATTGTATATGTATGGGTCTGTACCCTGGGTGAAATTGCAAATGGATTTGTGCATCGTTCATAGCGATGAAAGATTTGGTGGCCTGATAGAGACTATGCAGACAACAGAATCCCGCCTAAGGGTTTATGACTTTGAGAGAATATCTCTGGTATGTTGACAAACAAAGCATTCAAATGAATGGAGACCTGGGTTTCCTAGATTTGAAGAGTAGAGGATGGAAACCATTTTGCTTATTTGGTAAATACATGAGGTAATGAAAGACTTAATGAGTAAAAATGTTCATGAATGCAGTCTATGCTGTTCTGAGACCATTATAACCTGAAAGAATTTTCCACTATTATATTACTCCAAGTGTTGTCTTAGTGAAGTTGCAGCAGAGGTAGAGCCAGAATTCCAGAACAGACCAATGACATTGCAATTACCTGCGTTTTAACATCTGCGGAGAGAAGTTTGCAATCCTAGTGGGGCTCCAAGCTGGGGAGGTATTGGGAGTGTCACAAGATGTGCTCTTATTCCAGAGAAATTTGTTATTCCAGAGAAAATTGGTAGAGTGTGGATACAGTGGTGTGTCTGTGAGAGAGAAAGACAGACAGATACAGAGACAGATAGAGGGTAAGAGAGAAATGGTATTGTTCATATGATATTGAAAATCATTAACCAGAAAGAAGAAACTGCACGTCTTTCAATTGGAAAAATAGAAGACATAACCACTAGAACTGCTGACCCCAGGATGAAACTATCCCCGGAGCAGAGTCAGCTTCCGGAAATTCCAACATGCAGCAAAATCACAATTGAGAATTACTTCCAGGCTCCTCAGAAGCTGCCACCAACCACATCCAGCAGTTCCTCAACTAAGGTACCATATTCTCATTTTCAGTATTTCCCTCTTCCTGCAATATAATGACAGGGACCAATAGAACCATAAAAGAACTTCTCACTGATCTCTTACAGCGTCCAGTTCTTTATTAATTAGGTCACACATGTTGTTACTGAGTGTGTACTTTGAGACCCTACTGGCATTCAAATTCTGACTCTCACTACACTGTCCTTTGCTTTAGGATAATCTATGGCCTAGTGTGCACCTAAATCATTCCTCTTCAGTAGTGGGTGTAATTAGTAATTTGTTTAATTTTATTTTTGTGTTTCCTTCAATACTATGAAAGAAAGAAAGTTTCCTTATAGTTTTCTCACTATGAAAGAGAGAACTTAGGGTGCAATAGTGTAGAGAAATATAGAAATACAGCACTATCATCTTTTTCTTTTTTCTTTTGGAAATAATATCATCCATATTAGGATGCAGAAATTTAGGAAATGCAGATACATGGACAAAGATAATTTGTGTTAACTGTCTGAAATCTCCCCTCTATCAAACACTCTCTTTTGGTAAATAGACTTTCTGATTGTACCTTTTGTTATGTATATACAAAGAATATCAATTTGTTTCAGGTTGATCACATTACACATATTTTTCTATAATTCAGTCTTTTTCTTTCATCTTGAAATGCTATTCAAGAAATGTAGATTTAAATTATTATTTCAACATAAAAGAATACTTGCATGATTATTTTATAAATTAAACAATAATTCTTTGCTATTTGACCTTAGGCTATTTCAGTATTCCACATACATACAATGAACATAATAAGAACCTGTGTCCATCAGGTCTACTTTCATGACCCTGTGTATAGAACATAATTTTTTTCTTAAGTCCTGTGTACTTCTTCTCAAGATGCTGCTCATATTACTAGTAAGAAATTTGTTGTTACTGATTAACTTGTCCTGGGAATGAGTATTTGGATATGGGGAGAATTGGCCACAGTGATGAAAATGTTATCAGAGTTGAGCCCCGTGACCCACAGGTCATAGCTTGTACGCTTGTATAGATCAGACCACAAGGAGCCCAGCTGGTGTGTGGAGGCGGCTGTCCTGTCTCCATGAACTGGTCCCTAGGCTCTCATAGCCTGCCTTTGCCTTCATACTTCCTCTTACAGATCAGTGGCCTCCCTTCCAATTCAAACTGCTCTTCTAAAACTCAGAAATGGTGCAACCCACTGGGTAGATAGAAGGTCATAGAAAAGCTCCTTGGCACCTGACTTCCCTTTTGGCATTCTTCTCCTCAGGGTCCTGCCATTATTCTATCAGGAGTGTGTAAAGGAGGAAAAATAATTTCCCCTCCACCCTTCTGAGCTCTTAGCTGAGATGCCTTTTTTAAAACAAAGATTGTTGTTGTTCAGGTGCCCAGTCGTGTCTGATTCTTTGTGACCCCATGGATTGCAACACGTCAGGCCTGCCTGTCCCTCGCCACCTCCTGGAGTTTGCCCAGGTTTTTGTCCATTGCATCAGTGATGCCATCCAGCCATCCAGCCATCTCATCCTCTGATGTCCTAGAAGAGAGCAGCTTCCTGCTGCCCTCAATCTTTCCCAGCATCAGGGACTTTTCCAATGAGTTGGCTATTCACATCAGGTGACCAAAATACTGGAGATTCAGCTTCAGCATCAGTCCTTCCAATGAGTATTCAGGGTAGATTTCCTTTAAGATTGACTGGTTTGATCTCCTTGCTGTCCAAGGGACTCTCAAGAGTCTTCTCCAGCACCACAGTTCAAAGGCATCAATTCTTTGGCACTCTGCCTTCTTTACGATCCAGCTCTCACAGCCATATGTGACCATTGGGAAGACCATAATCTTGACTGTATGGAACTTTGTCAGCAGAGTGATGTCTCTGCTTTTCAACACACTGTCTAGGTTTGTCACTGCTTTCTGCCAAGAAGCAATCATCTGATTTCATGGGTGCAGTCACCAACCGCAGTGATTTTAGAGCCCAAGAAGAGGAAATCTGTCACTGCTTCCACCTTTCCCCCTTCTATTTGCCATGAAGTAATGGGGCCAGATGCCATGATCTTAGTTTTTTTTTTTTTTTTAATATTTAGTTTTAAGCTGGCTTTTCCAATCTCCTCTTTCATATGCATCAAGAGGTTCTTTAGTTCCTCTTCACTTTCTGCCATTGGAGTGGTATCTTTGTTAAAACAGAGATTAACAAGGAAAAAAAAAAAAACAAACAAGCAGAAGTTTACAAACAGATGTACCTCATCTATACATAGAAGATACCCAGGAAAAATAAGTAACTCCCTGAGGAGGCCTAAGCCACCAATTTAAAATACCATCTTTAGTGAAAGACAAAAGAAAGAAAAGTGTGGGAGGTCAGTTATAGGAAAGTTACCAGGAAAATTAGGGTAAACAAGGGTAATGCTTGTTATGCAGGTTTAAGTCAGTTTCTCCTCTAGTGATAATATTCCCCCAAGGTTTAGAGTCCTCCTTCTCTTCCTGATACACAGAGATAGACACACTTAGAAATGGAGATTTAATTTATAAATACAAATTTCCCTTACAAAAAGGCATCTTCATTTCTGGTTTTAGAGCTTCCTCTATGTATGCTGTTTTGTAAAAATAATCAGTTTAAAATAATCTTGTGCCAAGGAAACATATTTTGGGGTGGCTGATTTTGTTACTCTTCAAAATGTCCTTTATCCAGGACATTTCCACATTCAGAAAATTCATGAGATTCTTCCAATTACTGTTTTATTAATACTTTTTCAACATAACTGCTTTCCTGAAGAAGGACTGTCTAATTTTGATCTTTAAATTGTCACATCTACTGGGGTGTATAGGAGGCAGTGTTCAAAATCATCCCAAAGAAAAAGAAATGCAAGAAAGCAAAATGATTGTCTGAGGAGGCTTTACAAATAGCTGAGGAAAGAAGAGAAGTGACGGGCAAGGGAGAAAGGGAAAGATATGCCCAATTGATTGGAGAGTTCTGGAGAACAGCAAGGAGAGATAAGAAGGCCTTTTAAAATGAACAATGCAAAGAAATAGTGGAAAACAATGGAATGGGAGAGACTAGAGATCTCTTCAAGAAAATTCAAGATATCAAGGAAATATTTCATGCAAAAGTGGGCACAATAAAGGACAGGAATGATAAGGACCTAAGAGAAGCAGAAGAGATTAAGAAGAGGTAGTAAGAATACACAGAAGAACTACACAAGAAAGATCTTAATGACCCAGATAACCATGATGGTGTGGTCACTCACCTACAGCCAGACATCCTGAAGTAAGAAGTCAACTGGGCCTTAGGGAGCATACTACAAACAAAGCTAGTGGAGGTGACAGAATTCCAACTAAGCTATTTAAAATCCTGAAAGCTGATGCTGTTAAAGTGCTGCACTCAATATGTTAGCAAATTTGGAAAACATAGCAGTGGCCACACAACTGGAAAAGTTCAGTTTTCATCCCAATTCCAAAGAAGGGCAATGCCAAAGAATGTTCAAACTACCATACATGTTGGCACAATTATGCTCCAAATCCTTCAAGCTAGGTTTCAACCATACATGAACTGAGAAATTGTAGATGTAGAAGCTGAGTTTCAAAGAGGCAGAGGAACCAGAGATCAAATTGTCAACATTCTTTGTATCATGAAAAAAGCAAGGGAATTCCCCCCCCCCCCCCCAAAAATCTACTTCTGGTTCATTGACCATGCTGAAGGCTTTGACCGTGGATCACAAAAAACTGTGGAGAATACTAGAGAGATGGGAATACCATACCTCCTTACCTGTCTCCTGAGAAATCTGTATGTGGGCCAAGAAGGAATAGTTTTTATAGAACTGGACATGAAACAACTAATGGGTTCAAAATTGGGAAAAGAGTATAACAAGACTGCATTCTGCCACCCTGCTTATTACCTTCTGGGCAGAGTGCATCACGCTAAACGCCAGGCTGGATGAAGCACAAGCTGGAATTAAGACTGCCAGGAGCAATATCAATAACCTCATATGGGCAGATGATACCACTCTAACGGCAGAATTTGAAGAGGAAAGATCCTCTTGATGAGGGTGAAAGAGGAGAGTGAAAAATCTGGCTTAAAACTCAGTATTCAAAAAACTAAGATCATGGCATCCAATCCCATCACATCATGGGAAATAAAAGGGGGGAAAAATAGAAGCAGTGACAGATTTTATTTTCTTGGGCTCTAAAATCACCATGGATGGTGACTGCAACCATGAAATACACTTGCTCCTTGGAAGGAAAGCTATGAGAAACCCAGACACTGTATTAAAAAGCAGAGACATCACTTTGCTGCCAAAGATCAAAGCTATAATTTTTCCAGTAGTCATGTATGGATATGGGAGTTGGATCATAAAGCAGGCTGAGTGCCAAAGAATTGATGCTTTTGAATTGTGGTGCTAGAGATCTTCAGAGTCCCTTGGACAGGAAGAAGATCAGACCAGTCAATCCTAAAGAAAATCAACCCTGAATATTCACTGGAAGGACTGTTGCTGAAGCAGAAGCTCCAATATTTTGACCACTTGGTGCGAAGAGCTGACCCATTGGAAAAGACTCTGATGCTGGGAAAGATTGAAGGCAAAGGATAAGGTGGTGGCTGAGAATGAGATGGTCAGATAACATCACCAACTCAATGGACATGAATTTGAGCAAATCCAGGAGGCAGTGAAGGACAGAGGAGTTTGGCATGCTGCAGTTCATTGGGTTGCAAAGAGTTGAATGTGACTTAGTGACTGAACACCAACAGGGATGACATCAGTGGATTCTAACTGGAGCCATTCTCTACTCTGAGTGCTACTGATGCAGAAAACTCAACTTCTCTGTACACCTGTGCTGAACCAAATCTCAGAGACAGAGTTTTGGGTGACGTAGAAAAAGATAGCTTTATTGCTTTGCCTGGCAAAGGGGGACACAGTGGGCTAATGCCCTCAAACCCATATGTCTCAACTTGAGGAAGATAGTGACAAGTTTTATAGTAAAAGAAGGCATGATAAGCTCATGGACATTCTTCTAATGGGTTGGTGATGAGCTAAGTAGGAGTCAGCACCAACAACCTTCAAGTCCAGCTGGTCTGGGATCTACATGCTTGTAGGCAGCATATCATTGTTAATCATTAATTAACTTCTCCCATCTGGAGGAGGATTCAGTATCTGCAAAATAAAGATATTTTTGTTTGTATCCTCTGATGGGGAAACAGTACCTGGCCCCAAGGCTACTCTTGACTCTTTCTTTTTGGTCTCCCATTTACTTCCTTCCTCAATTAACAGTTGCTTGAACTCAGGGAAGGTCATGGAGGTTGAATTAAGGCTGCTTCCTTATAGTCAAAGAAATGGGGGACACAAAAGCCTTTTGCCCAGGAGCCCCTCAAGGCCTGCACAGTATCACTATTTCATCATGATTTGTATCTTAACTTGTGCACTAAAATAAGTTAATGGGACAATTTAAGATGATTTTTTTCATTCTCATCTCTACTAGGAATCACCACACAGCAGCATTGCTACTGTCTGCTGCCCCTGTACTCTACATAGCTCTTCTTGGGAAAAGAGTACTTTTTCTTTTGAGCTAACACTTTTTAAAGGAAAATATTCTTCCTACCACACCCATGAAAAAACAGAGAAATCACCGATGACATCTCCTTTATTCCATTAGTTTATTTATACCATGTCAGTGATGTTTGTCTAGTTTCTTTTTCTTTTCCTCAAACTCTACCCAATTATGTTCTTTATTGAGGTTCAACATTAAGCCATAGATGGTTTTCATTAGGGAATGAAGCTGCATTCCTTTTCTTAACTGTGCCTGTTTTTGGTGTGTACTTCTAAGTAGAAACCAAGATTGAAGTCTGTACCTAAAGAAGCTTCCAGAGAGGAGGGCTTCCAGAGGGGCCCCAAAGAAGTGATGGTGCTGAAGGCAACGGAACCATTTACATATGATGTCACAGGAAGCAAGGAGATGTTCCATGCCACAGTGGCTACTGAGAGTCAGTTCTTCCAAGTGAAGGTTTACAATGTTGCCCTGAAGCAGAAGTTTATCCCCAATAAAGTCATTGCCATATCAGATTATATTGGCCGCAATGGGTTCCTGGAAGTGTTCAATGTCTTATCTGTGTCTGATGTTAACCCTGAACGAAAGATGGAGATCTCTAAAAGCCTAATTCAAAAGGCAAAGGCAACTCCTAAAATCAGTCATCTTCATCTGCAAGACCCAGGAACATTTGTGAATGGGGTTTTTCTGGTGCATAAGGTAAGTCCACATCATTGTTTTGCAATATTTCTTTTGCAATCCCAGAATTCAAAAGTCTTAACTGCCAAATGAATATAGTTAACTTCATAAATACAGGAACTCAAAGCCCTTCTGACCAGGGATAGTTGGGTGCAGTCTTTCACTTCAGAATATAGGGCTGATAATTTCAACATTCTTCTTGCCATAACAACATGCAAGTTTTTAAGAAAGTGATTCACCAGAAATCATAGTATTTTATGAGCTGTACTGATCCGTTCACAGCCACCCTGTGCAGAATTTATATTTATACTTATCTACTAACATATTATTAACATGTTATCATAGAGCACTTCTTATAATTGTGTGTTTTTTTTTTTTGAGTTCTACCTCACCTATTTCAGTGGCAGTTTAGGTTAATTTGTGAATAAAGAATTGTTCTTTCAAGCTTGGATTTCAACTGTGACAAACAAGATGAGAACTCAATACATTGCTATGCCCTAGAATCTGCTGTCATCAGCAATTAGCTAAGATTCTGATCATCTGAACTGTAAAGTGTTCTCACATCTTCACATTCTTTCATCAAAAAATTGTTGAGCCAAAAACTTTAGCATTAATTAAGATGAGAAATATGGATATTGAAAAAATGTGAGAAACCAAGTCACTTCATTTTTAAATTTATTAATATGGACAGTAAAAGGTAGAATTTAGGTGAATTCTTAGAATCAGAGTAGGTATTTCAGTCCCAACACTTCATAGAAATACTAAACTTAGCTGACCTAACTTTTATGTAACCTTTATGTAATATGTATGTAACCTAACTTTTATGTAATATGTTTCATATTCCATTATATATGTCTTCTAGGGTGGCTGTTTACTTATCCCCTGTTTTTTGTGCATTCTGTTATAGAGACTGTGCATACATGAGCATTAGCAGAGTTGATGAGTAACGTAAGTGACATAGAAACTAGAACAGTGGAATGAGATGATCTGTAGTCAAGATTTGGGCAGATTAACGAAGAATGAATAAATACAGAAGATAAAGGAAAGAATTACATATTGAAATAAAAATCAACTGAAGGAGGATTTGTAGCAATTTTTTTAGATTCATCATAAGACAGGAATAGCCTTTCTTCTCTGTTCTTAGGGAAATCTAAAAAAAAGCCTCTAATGCTTATCAGACCACACTACATCTAAGTTCCTTAAGAAATCTCAGCTATTCTTAGATGGAAGCAGGAAAAATTAGGAAAGAAATGACCCAGCACACAAACACCTGAAGGAAGAAAAGATAGAGAATTTAAATGGGAGGATAAACTGAACAAGCTATCTTACACTGTTTGAAACCTGTAATACTAGACCTCCAGCTCGTATTAACTGTTCTGAGAGAAAAGTGTCCACTAACACCCTCCATTTTTCAAAGTTGTGGTAATTCCTGATCCAGTTCTCAAAAGATGAATGCTAATTTTCTTTTGCAGAAGTGGGTATGTAAAGAATCCATATATTATGTAATACAAGATGATACAGGAGTGATGGAAGTCATGGTTTATGGACAGCGGCTGACCAGTATCAACTGTGAAGAAGGTGATAGACTCACACTCGTGTGCTTTGAATTGGCAAACACTGGGAATAAGAGGCAGCTGAGATCTGTAATTCATAGTTTCATCAAGGTGAGATCTTCTGGTGGGTCATCGTTGTTCCAAAGTGGAAGTCTTTAAGAAAACGATACCGCTGCTATTACACAGAGTCCAGCAGGTGGAATAGCTAACCCTTGTCATTAGTGGGTGTAAAGTTCATTTTCATCATTCTTTTTTTAAGGATATTTTTAAACTTATTTTTTTGTACTGAAATATAGTTAATTTAAAGTGTAGGTTAGTTTAAAGTGTACAGCAAAGGGATTCAGTTACTCACACACACACATATATTTATATATTGTATTCACACACACACACACACATATATATATATATTTATTTTAGATTCTTTTCCATTATAGGTTATTATAAGAAATAAAGTATAATTCTCTGAGCTATACAGTAGGTACTTGTTGTTTACCTATTTTATATACTGTAATGTGTATATGTCAATCCCAAACTCCTAATTTATTTCCCCTCCTCCCACCACTATCCCCTTTGGTAACCATAAATTTTTTTCTGTGTCTGTCAGTCTTTTCCTGTTTGGTAAGTTCATTTGTATCTTTCTTTCTTTCTTTTTTTTTTAGAATCCACATGTAAGTAATATCATATATTTGTCCTTCTTTGTCTGACTTACTTTACTCAGTATGGCAATCACTAGGTTCATCCATGTTACTGCAAATGGCATTACTTTATCCTTTTTATGGCTGAGTAGCATTCCATTGTTACCCCCCATCTTCTTTATTCATTCATCTGTCATATAGGTTGCTTTCATGTCTTGGCTATTGTAAATAGTGCTGCTATGAACATTGGGCTGCATGTATCTCTTCAAATTAGTTTTCTCCAGATATTTGCCCAGGAGTGTGATTGTACGATGATATGGTAACTCTATTTCTAGTTTTTTAAGGAACCTCCATACTGTTCTCCAGAGTGGATGCACCAATTTATGTTCACACCAACAGTGTAAGAGGGTTTCTTTTTCTCCACATCCTCTCCAGCATTTGTTACTTGCAGACTTTTTAGTGATTGCCATTCTGACTGGTGTGAGGTGATAGTCATTGTATTTTTGATTTTCATTTCTCCAATGATAAGCAATATTGAGCATCTTTTCATGAGTCTATTCTCCATCTATATGTCTTTACAGAAATGCCTATTTAGGTCCTCTGCCCATGTCTTGATTGGGTTTATTATTTGATATTAAGCTGTATGAGCTGTTTGTATATTTTGTAAATTAATCCCTGTTGTTAGCATCCATTGCAAACACTTTCTCCCAGTCTGTGGGTTGTCTTTTTGTTTTATTTATGGTTTCCTTTGCTATGCAAAATCTTTTAAGTTTAATTAGGTCTCATTTGGTTATTTTTGTTTTTATTTCCATTACTCTAGGGGACTGATTCAAAAAATATTGCTTCAACTTACTTCAAAGATTATTCTGCCTATATTTCTGATAGCACTTTTAGTGTATCCAGACTTACATTTAAGTCCTTAATCCATCCTGAGTTTAATTTTTAATGGTGTTAGAGAATGTTCTGGTTTGATTCTTTTAGACATACCTATTAAGTTTTCCCATCACCACTTACTGAAGAGACTGTCTTTTCTCCATTGTATATTTTTGCCTCCTTTATCATCAATTAATTGGTCATAAGTGTGTAGGCTGCTTTCTGGGCTTTCTAGCTTGTGCCATTGATCGATGGATCAATCGGTCTATCTATCTATCTATCTATCTGTCTGTCTGTCTATCTATCTATCTATCTATATTTTTTTTGTGTGTGTGTGGCAGTACCATACTATTCTAATGACTATAGCTTTGTAGTATTGTCTGTAGTCAGGGAGCATGATTTGTCCAGCTCCATTTTTATTTCTCAAGATCATTTTGGCTATTTGTGGTCTTTTGTGGTTTTATGCAAATTATAAACTTTTTGGAGTCCTGTGAAAAATGCTACTGGTAATTTGATAGGGATTGCATTAAATCTGTACATTGCCTTAGGTAGTATAGTCATTTGAACAATATTGATTCTTCTAATCCAAGAACATGGTATATCTTTCCATCTGTTTGTGTCATCTTCAGTTTCCTTCATTAACATCTAATAGTTTTTATTTAAGGATATTTTAAATCATATTAAAGAGAGAAACTTCAGAAAGCCTATCAAAAGCTATATCTAAGCTAAATATTGTAAAGTTGTTCGAATTTTCAGATCAGGTGGATTAATTATTAAATTTTGACTTTTTAAGTCTATTTCAAATACTGGCTCTATGACTTGCTAGTTGACTAATGACTTAAACATTAGAAACTTCTGATTCATCATCTATAAAATGGAGGAAATATCTTTTATCTCAGAGGGTAGTTACTTGCCCATTTCAGATCTATTAATAAATGATCAAGGATGTCTCTGAGCCTTTCAGAATACAAAGTTACCTGCCTTTGGTGAGATACACATGCTGGTCAACAACAGAGGTGACTGGTCCTACAGGACAAATTTCATGGTTTTTGTCAAACTCACACATTCATGTGGAATGAATTCTTTGAATACTAACAAAGGCTACTATGAGCATACTTTGCTTTATTATACTTCACGTTCTTGTGTTTCATAGATATTTGCTTTTTTAAAATTTATTTATTGTACAAATAAAGGATTTGTAGCAATCCTGTGTAGAGCAAGTCTCCTGGAGTCATTTTTCCAAAACATTTTTCACTTAGAGTGTCTGTGTCATGTTTGGCAATTCTCTTAATATTTCAAGCTTTTTCTTGAATTTGTCATTTTGATCTGGGGTTAGTGATCTTTGATGTTACTATTGAAATCATTTTGGAGTGCCATGAACTGCATGCTTGTATAAGATGGGGAATTTCTTTGATAAATGTTATGTGTGTTCTGAATGCTCCCCTGATGGACAATTCCCCCATCTCTCTCTCTCTCCTTAGTCTCCCAATTCCCTGAGGCAAAACAATATTGAAATTAGGTCATTTAATAACTCTAAGGAAGCTGCTAGGTGTTCAAGTGAAAGGAAGTGTTATACATCTCTCACATTAAATAAAAAACTAGAAATGATTAAGCTTAGTGAGAAAAGAAAAAAAAAGCTGTCAAAAGTTAGGCCTCTTGTAACAGACAAGATGTGAATGCAAAAATTTTTTAAAGAAATTAAAAATGTTATGCCAGTGAATCTATGAATGATAAGACAACAAAACAGCCTTATTGTTGACATGGAAATTTTGTGGTCTGGATAGAAATCATTCTCAGGGAAAAGCCCTAACACTTAAATACTGTGAAGGCTGAGAGACGTAAGAAATCTGCAGAAGGAAAGTTTGAAGGTAGCAGAAACTGATTCATTAGGTTTAAGGAAAGAAGCTATCTCTAACGTAAATGTATAAGGTGAAGCAGCAAGTGTTGCTGATATAGAAGCTGCGGAAAGTTATCCGGAAGACCTAGCAGAGATGGTTGATAATGATTGCTACACTCAACAACAGATTTTCAGGGAAGATGAAGCAGTCTTATATTGTAAGAAGATATCATCTAGAACTTTCACAGAGAAGAGAAGTTAGTGCTGGCTTAAAAGCTTCAAAGGACAGCCTGACTCTACTGTTATGGGCTAGTGCAGCCAGTGACTAAGTTCTGAAAATCTTAGGGCCCTTAAGAATACTAAATCTTCTCTGCTTTTGCTCTTGTAAATGGCACAATACAGCCTGGAGGACAGTACATCTGTTTACAACATGTTTTACTGAGTATTTTAAGTCCACTGCTGAGACCTACTGTTCAGAAAAAGAAAAACAAGATTCCTTTTTAAAATATTACTGCTCATTGACAATGCACCTGATCACCCAAGATCTCCTATGGAGATATATGAAGAAATTAATGTTGTTATCATGCTAACATAACATCCATTCTGCAGCCCATGGATTATGATTTAAGAAATACATTTCACAAGGCTATAGTCACAGTGAAAGATATGACTTTTCTGACGGATCTAGGCAAAGTCAAATAAAAACCTTTTGGAAAGGATTCAGCATTCTAGATGTCATAAAGAACATTCATATTTCATGGGAAGAGGTCAAAATCCCAAGATGAATAAGCATTTGAAGGAAATTAATTCCAATCCTCATGGGTGATTTTGAAAGGTTCATGACTTCAGTGAAGGAAGTAATGGCAGATGTGGTAGATACAGAAAATGAATAGAATTAGAAGTGGAGCCTGAAGATGTGACTGAATTGTTGGACTTCGATGATAACTTTAATAGATGTGGTGTTGTTTCTTGTTGTTCTTGTTCAGTCACTAACATGCCTGACTCTTTGTGACCCAATGGACCGCGGCACACCAGGCCTCCCTCTCCTTCACTATCTCCCAGAGTTTCCTCAAATTCATGTCCATTGACTTGGTGATGATATCTAACCATCTCTGGGTGAGCAAAGAAAATAGCTTCTTGAAATGTCATCTACTCCTGAGGATGATGCTGTGAATATTGTTGAAACAATAAAGGATTTAGAATATTACACAAACTTAGTTGATAAAACAGTGGCAGGGTTTGAGAAGTTTGGCTCTAATTTTGAAAAAAAAAAAAAGTTATACTATGGCTATTGTTGGTGAGGAAAGAAAATTTCTTCTGCCCTTCTAAGTTTTTTAGACTGGTCTAAGAATTAAAATGAGATAGATTAACAAGAGAAATGCAAACAAAAGTTTAATAACATGTATACGTGGAGAGTATACATGTCATACTTGCTTGCTCCTTGGAAGAAAAGTTATGACAAACCTAGACAGCATATTAAAGTTGCAGTCCTTGAGTTCACAGAGAATTGGAAACTGAG
The DNA here is from genome assembly GCF_033118175.1 of Dama dama. Classification (NCBI taxonomy): domain Eukaryota; kingdom Metazoa; phylum Chordata; class Mammalia; order Artiodactyla; family Cervidae; genus Dama; species Dama dama. The sequence continues at coordinate 12,325,130 of NC_083700.1, forward strand.
CTACTGAACTGACTGATTCATGAAGAGACCCAGAAAAAACGAATAGCTCACCAAGATGGCTGAAACCCTCAACTTAAATACCATCTTCAGTTAATGATAAAAGAGAATGTCAGGGGTAGTTGTTTGAGACCTCCACTGGGGAGAAAGACAATTCACATAGAGATGAAAGAATGAATGTTTTAGTAAACAAATGTTTGCTGGACATGCAAAGGTGGGACAGAGAGTGGACTCTACTCTCTGGGCCCTGCAAAGCTTCTTCTACCACACTTAGCCCATATTCTTTGCAGATACCTCTTATGAGACCTTTATTCTGAGAACGGCCTCTTTATCTAAATTCTCTAGGTAGCTAAGTTCAGTTCAGTTGTCACTCAGTTGTGTCCAACTCTTTGTGACCCCACAGACTGCAGCACGCCAGGCCTCCCTGTCCATCACCAACTCCCACAGTTTACTCAAACTCATGTCCATTGGGTCGGTGATGCCATCCAACCATATCATCCTCTGCCATCCCCTTCTCCTCCTGCCTTCAATCTTTCCCAGCATCAGGGTCTTTTCACATGAGTCAGTTCTTTGCATCAGGTGGCCAAATTATTGGAGCTTCAGCATCAGTCCTTCCAATGAATATTCAGGACTGATTTCCTTTAGGATGGACTGATTGGATCTCCTTGCAGTCCAAGGGACTCTCAAGAGTCTTTTCCAACACCATAGTTCAAAAGCATCAATTCTTCGTGTTCAGGTTTCTTTATAGTCCAACTCTCATATCCATACATGACTACTGGAAAAACCATATCTTTGACTAGATGGACTTTTGTTGGCAAAGTAATGTCTCTGCTTTTTAATATGCTGTCTAGTTTGGTCATAACTTTTCTTTCCAGGAGCAAGCATCTTTTAGGTACTAAAGAGGATGTGAAAAGAAAGATTTCCAGAGACTTCTGTTTCTTAAAAATAATCAGTGTAAGTTAATCCTCATGCCTGAAAGACATCTTTTGGGGGTGATAAATTTCCTCTACACTATCAAACAGCACTGCATACTACAGAGAGATTTTCCATGAAAGGAAAACTCAATCAGTCCAACAAAATTCATCATTGTCTTATTTAAGAAATTGTCACCACCAACCCAAGCTTCAGCAAACATCAGCTTCATCAGTTGGCAGCCATCAATATCCAGGCAAGATCCTTCTCCAGAAAAAAAAAAAAGAAGATTATGACTCACTGAAAATTCAGATGATGGTTAATGTTTTTTAGTAATAAAGTATTTTTTGATTCAGTTATGTACATTGATGCTCTTACACAGTTAATAGACTGCAGTATAGTATTGTATAAACATAACTTTTATATGTACTGGGAAAGCAAACAAATTATGTGTCATTTTATTGCAATATTCTCCTTGTGACAGTGGTCTGGAACTGAACCAATAATATCTCTGAGGTATGCCTGCACTGGAATGCAAACAGATCAAACTCAAAGGCTGACATATCCAGGCACTCAGAAATGCACATGCTCTTTAGTCTTGCCAGTTCTCAGGCTCTCAATGAGATATCCCAACCCTTCCTTCACAGCATGGCACCAAGAATACCTTTTGCCCCTTCCTTCTACCTTTCCTCCCAGGAAGAACTCTCCCTTCAACTCTTGACCTTGAGTATAATTGCTTCTTCCTCTCTCTTGTTCTCCAACAGCTCCTGCCTGTCCACATGCATTTATGCTGGATATGAGTCCATATCTCATTTGAGGGTCCCAACAAAGAATTGGGGTGGTGGCTCAAAAGTTAGGAATTCACTAAATAAGCTAGGTGAGAGTTGGAGAAGAGACTCTTAGGTGGGAAGAGGAAAAGGGATGTGACAGTGTGAATGAAGGGAGAAATGTATAATCAGGTTCATCTCATTGTTTATCTTTTTCTTCTTCAAGGTCACCAAGGTCAAGCAAAGAACAACCACACAATCCTGAGTCATATATGGAAACCTGCTCAGAGCTGTTCTTCTAAAAACTTGGATGTCATTAATATTGATGTTTATGGAACTAAGATACAATTAAAGCAAAAATGTGTGTATATATATACATATATATATACACAGAAACATATAGTGTACTATATTAGCTGTTACTTGTTAGGAATGAAAAGCTTTTCATTTTTTTATACTTTTCTGTAACATCTAAATGTCACATTTTGAATCTATAACTTTTATAACTTGGAAAAAAATAAATATTATACTTTTCTTTCATGAAGGTATGTACCCCTAGGAGTCTAATTCATTGTTTTGTTGCTTAAAAGGAAATAGTCATCTATGGCCTGAAAATCAGATAGAGACACCTAAGCCTCAAGCAATATTTGAATTTATACTTTGTGTGTGATCTTTATAGGATATAACTCTGGTCAAGAATGAACAGGTTGAGCAAGCTGTGCTCAAAGAACCCAGGAGGACAGCAGACCAACTGAAATTCCATCCGTCCTTTAATTGCCAGCCCCCATCCCAGGGTGGAGCTGCTTTAGTAAAACAATGTAAACTTTTCAGAATTGACCTCCTGGAGGGGCCAGAATTGGGTAATTTGCTGACAAAATAAGGCAGCTTTTGGCTATTTGCCAGAAGTCACTAGTACATTTTGAAAGTAACTCTAGCCCCTCTGATGTGAAATAACTGGTTCCACTTATTTATTCAGGTACCAGCAGCTCAGTAGTTCTCCAGTTATACTTCATGGTCCGCACATGTGTGGATCCGATGAGAAAGTTGCTCCAGGCAAAGACTTGGATTAGGCAAACACTGAAGAATAATTAATTTACTTTACAGTACAGTGGCAGAAAGTAACTAACACTGATTTTACAGTGTGTTCTTTTACATTTATTTTTTTGAGGTACAGTTGATTTATAATGTTAATTTCTGCTGTACAGCACACTGATTCAGTTATACATATTAATGTATTCTTTTTGTATTATTTAATAAACCACTATGGTTTATTACAGGATATTGAGTATAGTTTTCTTAGAGTGTATTTGTTGATCCCACATTTGGTACTTGATATTTTGCAATTACTTTGTGTCACTTAATCTTATACCAGCTCTAGAGGGTTGATTGGATTCTTTTTTTTTTTTTTCTTTAACTCTGCTAATAAGAAAAATAAGAGACAGAATGGCAAGATCATGTTTTTAATGATTAGAACAGTTCCATCATAAAAAGAATTTCCCCCATGCCACTTTATTGTCGATGCTTTCTCTAATCCAAGCTCCAGGAAACCACTAATATAGTTTTTTATTTTTTTTTTTAAGTTATTTTATAATAGGAGGGAAATTGCTTTAGTGCTGTGCTGGATTCTGTGTACAACAACTCGAGTCAGTAATAATTATACATATCCCCCTCCCTCATCCCAGCTGTCTAGGTCATCAAAGAGCACTGTCTGGGCTCCTTGTATTACACAGCAGCTTCCCACTAGCTATCCATTTTACACTTAATACTGTATACATTCAATGCTACTTTCTCAATTCATCCCACCCTCTCCCGCCCCTGCTGTGTCCATAAGTCCATTCTCTGCTTCCGCGTCTCCATTCCTTCCCTGAACGTCGGTTCATCAGCACTACTTTCCTAGATTCCAGAGACAAAAACAAATACATATATTAATGCATATGTAGGGAATCTAGAAAAGCTTAAAGTGAAAGTTGCTCAGCTGTGTCCAACTCTTTGTGACCCCATGGACTATACAGTCCATGGAATTCTCCAGCCCAGAATACAGGAGTGGGTAGCCTTTCCATTCTCCAGGGGATCTTCCCAACCCAGAGACTGAGCCCAGGTCTCCTGCATTGCAGGCAGATTCTTTACCAGCTGAGCCACCAGGAAAGCCCAAGATTACTGGAGTGGGTAGCCTACCCCTTCTCCAGTGGATCTTCCCGACCCAGGAATCGAACCAGGGTCTCCTACATTGGAGGTGGATTCTTTACCAACTGAATTATCAGGGAAGGCCCTCTTAACTTAAACTTTCCCCTTTTCCAAAGTTTCCTAAGATGGAAGTTAAAATGGGTGTGGCATTTTGAGTCTGGCTGTTTTTATTTTGTATAGTGTGTTTAAGATTCATCCATGTAGTTGTGTGTATTTTTTTTTCCTTTTTATTGCTGTGTAGAATTTAATGTGTGTACTCATTGAAGTTTATCCATTCCCCAAGAAAGGAACAATTGGATTATTGACACTTTTACATAGTTACAAATAAAACTGAGGCGAATACTCACATGCAGATTTTTGTGATGGACAGGGAGGCCTGGCGTGCTGCGATTTATGGGGTCGCAAAGAGTCGGACATGACTGAGCGACTGAACTGAACTGATGTTATCATTCAATGAGTAAAACTTTTGGGGTGACATTGTTGGTTTGTATGGTAAATGTATTTCAAATAGGTAAGAAATTGCCAAACTGTTTTCTAAGGTGACTATAGGTTTTTCATTCCCTGGAGCAATCTGTGAGAGTTTCAGTTGCTCTGCATCCACCTCAGGATTTAGCACTGTAGGTGAATGTTAATTAAAAAAAACAAAACAAAACAAACAAAACTGTCCAACTCTGTTGCAAAGCAGTGTACCATTTAATATTCCCGCTACCATTGTACGACAATCTTAACTCCTCCTTGTCCTCATCGGTTGCTGGTATGGTCAATCTTTTAAAATTTTAGTCATTCTAATTTCTGCATAGTGGTGTCTCACTGTAGTTTTAATTTTCATTTCCCTAAAGATAAATTAGTTTGAGCATCTTTTTATGTGTTTATTTGCCACCTGTGTTCTTTTTTTGCTCATCTTAAAAATTTAACTGTTTGTTCTCACAATACTGAGTTTTGGGAATCCTTCATATTATGGTTTTAGGATCCTTAGTAGCTATGTGACTAGCAAATATTACATCTCAATCTACGGCTTGTCTTTTCATGCTTTTAAGGTATCTTTTGAAAAGACATGTTTATTTTGATGAAGTTTAAATTATCAACATTTTTCTTATGAAGATTTTTTAATACTTGGGGGAGATCAAAAGACAAATGTGACACAGGAAAATTATATAAAATTCAAATTTCAGTGTCTACCATGCAGTTTTATTAGAACACAAACACACACTCTATGGATTGTCTATGGCTGCTTTTGTAGCCAATGCAAAGTAAACATCTGTAACGGAGACTTTAGGGCTCACATAGATTAAAACATTGGGTTGGCCATGAAGTTTGTTCAGGTTTTTCTGTATTACCCTACATAAAAACCCAAAATAACTGTTTGGCCAACCCAATATGTACTATTGGATGTTTTACTGAAAAACTTTTCCAATCCTTCTTTTTGAACCTCAGTTATCTTGTAGAACATAGAAAATATGAGAAAATAAATTTTATATTAGTTTCATTTTTCATATTATCGGTGAGGTTGACAATCTTTTCATGCTCTAAACCTCTGATATTTTTGCTGTGAATTTGGTTATTTGTCATGTATATTAACTTATATAGCTACAAATAGTACATATTTTCCATTAATTATTTTTTCATTCAATAGATATTGAACATCTGTAATATTCCTGAATATTTACATAGAGCAGAACCCTATCCTCACCTCAAACTAAACCCAGCTATGGGCTTCAATAAATGAGAAATACACTTTTATTGTGATAACATGTTGAAATGTTGGAATTGTTTATCCAGGAATTATCCTATCCTGACTCATCAGGAGTTAGGAAGCAGCCTGTGAGCTGTTGCTCTCCAGTAACTCACAATCTGGTTGAAGAGGTTGTACATTTCAGGTATTCTTCAATTAAATGCTTGGTTAGACCAGTTGATCTGAATTGATCCCTTTCAATTCAATTTTCTGACCTTAATAACCTGGATGGAGACAAAATACACATGGTTGAGATGAGGCTGATCAGTTATCCCTCCTCTGCTCTCAGTGACTCTGTCCTCTTAAAGTGCATTTTTCTTTTCTTCTCATAAAATTATCTTCTTCCTTTCCTCCCAGTGGGCTTCCCTGGTGGCTTAGATGGTAAAGAATTCACCTGCAGAGTGGGAGACCTGGGTTTGATCCTCGGGTTGGGAAGATGCCCTGGAGAAGGGAATGGCTACCCACTCCAAGATTCTTGTCTGGAGAATTCCATGGACAGAGGAGCCTGGCGGGCTACAGTCCATGGGGTCGCACAGAATTGGACATGACTGAGCGACTTTCACTTTTACTTTCTTTCACTTCCTCCCAGTACATTGTTCACTCTTGGATAATTCTCCTGAAGTTACTATCTGGCTTGAGATATACACTCCTACTTAACAAGGGCACATATCCCAGTGTCTCACGTCTCTACCCCACTCTTAAAAAGGGAGATAGCAGCCAGTACAGACAGTGCTGAGACCTGGGGATGAAGATCAGGTGGTGGCAGCAGGATGTACTGGTACGAGGGAGAGATGAAAGGTTGGGAGTAAGGGTTTACCCTGACTCAGTTTCCCTGGACTATGTGTAAGGATGGCTGAAGTGCCTCTGAGAAATGTGTTCTTAAGGTATACCTGGACTATGTCTATTTTTAAGATATATCTTTCAGAATAATTTAACCATCTTTGGGCAGTTGTCTGCATTAGACTTACACTGTTACCAGTGAACTGTTTGTGGAGTTGTGTGGGTATCGCAGTGTGTCTCTGCCTTATGAAGCCCATGTCCTCTTAATTGTGTGTCTAGGGTCTGTATCTTCTAAAAAAGCAGGCTCCTAGGTTCTCCTAAATTCTCTTAAGCTCACAGAACTAAATATCAGGGTCTTCCACACCATATCCTATTCAATAGCACCTGTCCAGTTTGCTGAAAGCAAACACAAAGCATTATCCCTTTGGAGAGTTGACTTTCCTCCATGAAGTTCCCACCTTAATGAAACTATGAACTCCAGATTTCAGGTGTAGTTTCTTTCCAGTCTTTGACAGCTCAAAGAATATAAGTTGAAGTTTATCCCCTTCCTTACAGTGGATTTTGTTCTCTTTTCCAAGCACCAATACTTCTATCCTTTCTGTGTTGTCATTTAGATTATATAATGTATGATTCCTCTGGTGTGCTTTCTGCAAAGATAAAATCAAAATCCAACTTTTGGTAATCTATTTAAGGAATGCCACATCAGTCAGACATCAGAAGTGCCAGTAACAGCCTCCAGAAAGAGACATAAGGGAAAAACTACAGGCTTGAAACTGGCAGATATATAGTTAGTGTGCTGTGCTGTGTTTATGTTAGTAGATTCAGGTAGAGAAGACAGTCCTGTTTTACTTCGATCCTATTGCCTCTTAGGTCCATCTTTCAGGTCCCAAGCTTCTTTCCCTTAGAAGGCCAGGATGGCCCTGTGAACCAGTAATTGGTCAGGTGAGTAGTTGGAATAGTTAAGGGAAAGAAATTCCTGAGTTGGAGGACAATCACTCAAAGCAACAAATGCAGGAGAGAGATGAGCAAATGAGACAAAACCAATAGAGTCTAAATAAGAGTTAGGAATGAGGGGAAGCAGAATAAGTCACCCCCAAATATTTCACTTTGACTTATGGATTTTTAGTTGAAGATAATTAAGACCCAGCAGATTTAGGAAAAGTTTTTCACCTCTCCCTGAACCACATAAAAGAATTTAGATATGAGGACACTACCAGAAAGAGCTATTACTAAAGATACCTTTCTACAGCAGAAAGATTTATCTGTATGATAGGACAAACACCTATTTAACAAACATCTGCTCTTTTCATTTTCCTGTGAATTGTCTTCTTCCCCTTTGAAGACCAGACCCCTACCTCCTTCTCCTTAGCTCAGGATAGTGTATAAGACTCAATTGCCTGACCCTGTTGAAGTCATATTTTTTATGGGGCTCCCATACAGTTTAAATTACAGACACTTCCTGCTACATTGGATTGTCCTAGGTACTGACATATCCTGAGTCAAACTCCATCTAGTCTTGTCTCTCTAAATGTAGTTCCATGGAATGCTAATGCCTCCAGCAGAACAAACCTTCCTACTGAGTCAGCACCCAGCTTCATCTCCACTCATCTCACCGTGTTCCTTCCTCTACTTTCATTTGCATGGTTCAAAATCTCCAGCCACTTAATGTATTTCAGACAAGTTGTTATGAAGCTAAATCAGAAGTAATGAAGTGATGAGGAAAAAAGGAAAATACATGATCAGGGATATAAAACAGGTAATCAAAATGTGGGACACATTACATGGGAAAGAACTTAGTGAGTTGGGCCATGAACCAACTGGATACTCAGAAATCTTGGCCTTAAGGTCATCTCAAACTCAATATATCAAAACTTCTCTCATACATACCTCTTCAGTCAGTTCAGTTCAGTCGCTCAGTCATGTCCGACTCTTTGCAACCCCATGAACTGCAGCACACCAGGCCTCCCTGTCCATCACCAACTCTCGGAGTTTACTCAAACCCATGTCCATCAAGTTGGTGATGCCATCCAGTCATCTCATCCTCTGTCGTCCCCTTCGCCTCCTGCCCCCAACCCCTCCCAGCATCAGGGTCTTTTCCAAAGAGCCAACTCTTCGCATGAGGTGGCCAAAGTATTGGAGTTTCAGCTTCAGCATCAGTCCTTCCAATGAACATCCAGGACTGATCTCGTTTAGGATGGACTGGCTGGATCTCCTTGCAGAGTCTTCTCCAACACCACAGTTCAAAAGCATCAATTCTTCGGCACTCAGCTTTCTTTGTAGTCCAACTCTCACTTCCATATGTGACCACTGGAAAAACAATAGCCTTGACTAGACAGACCTTTGTTGGCAAATTAATGTCTCTGCTTTTTAATATGCTATCTAGGTTGGTCATAACTTTCCTTCCAAGGAGTACATACCTCTTAGACTATGGTAAATTAATTCTTCTTTTCTTATTTTTGTTTACCACCGAATTTTCCAAGCTATAAACTTGAAATAATTGCTTTTTTCTCTCTTTTACCTTCAATTGTTAGTGAGTGCCTGTGGATCAGCCTCCCTAAGCTCCAATCCCTCCTCTTCCACAATGTTGTTTCTGTCTTTCAATTCTTTAAAGTCCTAGTGTACATTCTGGAAACTCAAAATCCAAACATAAGAATGTAAATCTGTTGAGAGCTAGATCCATCATGCAAAATATGATTCTTTGGCCAGAAAGGAACCTGAGAAGGCACAAAATCTACACATCTGAATCTGTGTAGGCCACACATCAATCATGAACATTTTAGTCCTTACAGGCAGCACAGGAGAAAGAGCATGACTTCTGTAATCAAATAAATAGAGATTAATCCAGGCTCTGGCACTGACAGTGTGTTCTTGGACAAATTGTACAGTTTCTGTGATTTGTAATTGCCTGGCTTATAAAATGGAGATAATAAAATTATCTACATCAGGGCACTGTTCTGTAGATTAAATTAGTTAATTAATTTATACAAAAATAACCACTGAGCCCATGCTCTGAGCCAGTCACTCTCCCATGTGCTGGGAATATAACATGAAAAGAAATAGAAAAATATCTTTACTATTATGAAGTGTATATTCTAGTGGGTAGAGAAAAATAAACACAATTGAGTAAAATATACATAATAGAAAGTGATAATTACAAAGCAAATAAACCTAGCAAAAATCTCTTGGGCAGGAAAAACTCCCAACAGTTACAAATGTCTTTGAAATAGGAGTGTTGCTGGAAGCTTGAGTAACTGTGAGGAGGCCAGTGTGGCTGCAGTGAAATGCTGGAAGATAAGGTCAATGCAGTGACAATAATCTTGGATGACTATACTGGCCTAGCACAGCAGGTGTTTGTTCTACTTGGTCAATCCTTGTGCCATGAGGCACTCATGTTTATAGGAGATAAAGTGTGGAAACTAGCTAGGGTCCAGAAGATGGCAAACCGAATGAATTGCCAGGAGACAGCAAGGAGGTATTTCTGGAAAACAAATTTTAACTTAAAGTCAGGAGTAGAATATTATGGTGGGTAGGAAAGAAGTTAGATTAAGAATTCAGAAAAAAAAATGCAGTGACAAGCAGTTATGTGCAAAATTTAGGGTGAAAGTTATATCTGAGCTGGGCTAGGGTTGCAATGGTTACACATGAAAGCCAAGCTGGAACCCTTGCACAAAACTGGAAATTCAGGTAAATTGTAAGGTGGAATTCTTTTTTCTCCAACTTGAAGGCTTCTCCCATCTTGTATTTCTTCTCTCCCATTCTGCAGACTGCACCTCAAATTTATCTTCTTTTACCTTTTCTTTTTCCCAAACTAACATCATCAACCCTGGTCAATTCTGGCATCTGTGACTTAACAATAATCTCCCTATTTTAAGTGGAATAAAGAGACCCAGTGTTGGAGCAGGAGAGGAGAGCAAACCTCTGTGAAAGCATCAGGGGTGATACAGCTAACTTCTGTACACACCTGGAAACGTCACCATTAAGCTCATCTGCTTAGCCCAGCACAGGAAAAGTCCACGAAGTGATGCTGCTACTTACTGATCACCAGAACTATTGTTCTCCGAACCTCACAATAGTGGACAACACATATTTCCCCACTTCTCTGCTTTAATATCTGTTATTTTCATCCTCTATTTGATCATTTCATCTGAGACAGATCATTCTCCAGCCGGGCTTCTCTGACGACGCATCCTAGAGTAAGATTCCTCTACTCTGCTTTGTTTCAGGATGTCCTCTTCTTACTCTCAAGATTTTCTCAGATATTATTTTATTCTAAACTTGGAGATGAGATGCTTTGCTCTTGAAAAACACTGATCTCCCTACCCTAAATGTCTAATTTAGAGATTCTTCCATTATTAGAATATATTATTTTCTAAGATTTACTCAGCCAAAAGGCAGAGTGAATTAGAATTTAAATTTCACAGTATTTTTTCCCTTGATATATATTGACTTATTGAGTACAGGGAAATAATTTAAAGTATTGGAGTAATGGTGTTTGGATCCAGAATTTCCTTTTCTTTGAGTTTCACATTAGACCTTATGAATTTTGGGCCCATGGGAAGAAGCTCTTATGCACCCAAACTAATGTTCTTGCTTTCTTAAAATGCTTAAGTTATCACCTCATGAGTGTCAGAAAGAAAAAAAGACAGGAATTATTCACATGCAAGTAGAAAGCTGGTGGAGGAATTGCTTACTGACTTACCGGCCATGACAAAGGAAGAACACTTTTCAGGTTTATAAAGCCAAAACTGATGTAAGCACTTCACTCTAGTCTTAGGATTACCAACTAGTATAGTAAAGAATAGGATCACTTTGGGAACAGGGATATAGATCCTCCAGGGGCTCGAAATATGGCAAATTATTGCTTCTTAGTGTTATGACAGTGATTTAGGGCTTGTATGATGTTGTAGTTTCAGAATGTATTGATATATCCAGAATAAAAGAACAACCATGGTGTAAATTATTATTGTATTCTCCAGTGAAAAAATTTTTATGGTTAAAAATTACTATTAACAGAAATGCATTCAAATAAATTTCATGACTGATTTTGCTGTGACTTACTTTACAAATTTATACAAATGGAATTACTTTAAATTTCCCTATATTTTATCATGTTTTACTTCTCAGAAAGCTGGATTATTTTCTTTGGAGATAAAAATATCTAAGTTACTTAACTCGAATATATTTTGTAAATAAAACTTCTCAACATTTCTTCTTTTTGAAATCATCTTATGAGATATCTGAGTTGACCACATGATTTTTTTCTGGCTTTCATCTACACTATTCCAGGCTTAGAAAGCCCAGTTAGAGAATACACATTGATGAGATAAATGTAAATGATGAATATAAATGATGACATAAGCACATGATGCTACAATGATAAAAATTATTATCTAGTTTCTAAGGCATTTAGCAGAAGGGACTGATTATGTCTTGCATTGTAGTTTTCTCTGCTCTATGAAGTTAGAAGATGTAGGTTTTAGAGATGGCCTCAAGGTGGCAGTGATTACATGTAATTGCTCCAAGTAACCCAAAGCTCTGTGATTTTTGTGTGTGTGAGCTGGGAATCTAGAGGTGTTGGTGAATATAGGTTGAAAATATTTAGGATTGTCTTTTATTTTTTCTCTCAGCTGAATAATTTATTCCTCTCTCTTTAAGATAGCACCAAATTTCCCCTACTGCAACCTTTTTTCCATTTGCTATTGTAATGATACTAGAATTTCATTATCCTGACTAGGTAAAAATGATCCAATAAGGAATGAAATTTCAGAAAAATTACCAGTACAGAATGACTGGTAGCTCTGTGCTCCATGTAAGAAGTCAATTAGGTTCCTGTTTTATTTTAAATTCCATTCTAGATTATTCTTAGGTATATTTTGTATGTAGCAAACTTGTTTGTGCTCTATGCCACCCTTAGCTATTCTGGTGGGAAACCAGTTTTTGTTTTGTTTCCTTGTAGGTTTAATCTTTCATCTTTTGTCAAAGTTTCCTTCTGTGTAACCAGAAGTGTCTGCACATTTACTACTGTATAATGTTCTTCTCACAACCTCTCCTCACTTGAAGTAGAACAGAGTAGATGGAACTATACTCAATATCTTGTAATAACCTGCAGTGGAAAAGAATCTGAAATATATATATCTGAATCAATTTGCTGTACTGGAAACTAACAGGACATTGTAAATTAAATATACGTCAATAATAAAAACAAAAACAAAGAATGCCTGTTCTTCCCTCCCCTTCTTCCCCAAATAATTGAAAAAGAACATCTTGAGAAATGATACTTTAGAAATCAAGACTGGAAGTTGGCTTTTCATGCTGAAATATAATTTGGCCGTTGACCTGGGGTACCCAAGCCAGATGGTACAGCTGCACTGTGGTGGTCTTGAGGGGCCAGGTTGTCATCCACGCGTCCATTCCCTTGTCTGTTCAGTAAATATCTCTTGAGTTCCTAATAGGTAATAGGAACTGTTTTAGGTTCTGGTGATAAAACAGGGAGTTAAAAACAAATCCAAATTTTACAGAGATTTTATTCTAATGAGAGAGGTACATCTTTTTCCTGACCACAAATTAATGAATTTAATAATCTGAGATAAGACTTCCAGCTGAAAGGAAGACATTCTTTGGAGAGCGCGTGTCAAGGAGACCTAACAACAGCCAGGGGTGAGTGGGAGCTGTCAGCTGAGGCTTCTCTTGAGTTTGACTTTCGTGCTGAACTCTGAAAATGACCAGGAATGGAAAGTATCTTCAGTCAGAGGAAACGTAGTATGAAAAAGGCCTGTGGCAGGAGTTTGACTTACTTAAGGGTCTGAAATACAACCGGGGTGGCTATGGTACAAGAATCTCCAAAGGGTGGTGTGACGCCTGGTAAGGCCTGTAGAACATGGTTAGGATACTTTATTTCCAGAAAAATCAGAAGTGGTAGAACAAAAGGTTTTGAACCATAGAGTGTTAATAGGGTTCATTTTGAACTGATCCTTCTAGATATCATTTGGCAAAAAATGAGTAGCCAATTTGACTTTGGGGAGAACAACTATTACCATAGGCCTGGAAGAGATAATAGTAACTTTGATTTGGAAATGTAGGAAACTATACTGAATTGAGAGAGATTTGAGAAGTATTAAGACTCGATGATAATTAGAAATGGAATGTTGGTGAGTAGGCTTTGTTAGTGAGTATGTTTTAGTTTTATCCAAATAAGTTAAGTTACTAGGTGAAATATACATATATATAAGTATATATATATATAATATACCTTATACATTGAATATATATATGTATATATATGTGTATATGTTTATATTGATTTTTATTGTAGTATATAAACAATAAAGAAGGTACATAGATTTAAGACTACAACTCAACAAATTATCAAAAAAGTAAATGTAATATGATATACTGTCTTGATTGGTAAATTTTATTAGCACCTCTGAAGTCCCTTTTTTGCCCCAAGACACACTTAACGATTGCCATTATCTTGAATTCTAACAGCAGAGACTTATTGTACCTGTTTTTCAATATAAAAAGAATTTTACAGTTTAATCTATTTTGTGTCTTTTTTCAAATGACATTAGTAGCTTGTAGCAGTTGTTTGTTCATTTTAATTTCTGTATAACATTTCATGTCTTAGTTTTACACATATAATATATGAGAGAGTCTACTGTTGATTGTTATTTGGGGACATTATGAATACTGCTGCTATAATCACATGTTCATTACAAATATTATGAACATTATATACATGTCTTTTCATTTATATGTATGCAAACATATGGGCTTCCCTGGTAGCTCAGTTGGTAAAGAATCTGTCTGCAATGCAGGAGACCCCAGTTCGATTCCTGGCTTGGGACGATCTCCTGGAGAGGGATATGCTTCCTAGTCCAGTATTCTTGGGCTTCCGTGGTGGCTCAGACAGTAACAAATCTGATTGTAGTGTGGGAGACCTGGTCCAGTCCCTGGGTTGGGAAGATCTTCTGGAGAAGGGCATGGCAACCCACTCCAGTATTCTTGCCTGGAGATCCCCATGGACAGAGGAGCCTGGCGGGCTACAAACCTTGGGGCTGTAAAGAGTTGGACTCGGCTGAGCGACTAAGCACAGCACAGCATATGCAACCATAGAAGTATATATATATATATAAAATACTGTATATGTGTGTCAATTTTTCACTTGACTGTATACCTGTGAATGTAATTAATGGAAATAAGTTTAGTATATATTGAATTTTAGCAAACAGTGCCCCACTATTTTCCGAAGTGATGTAGCAGTTTGAAATTTCTACTTAGATCACAGTTTTTTTTTTTAAATCTTATTATAAAATATTTGCCATTTTAAAGAGTATTTTAATTAGAATTTCTCTGATAACTTTTGAGGTTGAGCACAATTTATATTTATATGGTTACTAGCCATTTGTATATCTTATTTGTCAAGTGACAATTCATTTTCTTGCCTACTTTTCTTGTGGTGTGTCTACCTTTTAAATATGTGTGTATGAGAGCAATTTATATTCTGGACACCAGTACTTTATTTTATATATATATACACACACACACACACACACACACACCTGTAAATATAAAATATTAAAAAATGAACCCCTTGGATACACTACTATCTCAGTCAATACATGGAAATCCATCTGTGTTCTCACGCTGTGGCTTGCTTTTCACACTCTTGATAGTCCCTTTTGGGGAACTGGATGAAGTGACGCTGTGGTATGTTGTAAACACAACCATCACACCCTGCATTGCAGATGCTCATCAGGAGGTGGAAATTCTGTTTCTTAACCTCTGCAACTGTGTGTAGGCACGCGATTTGCTTTAGCCAATGGGGCATTAGGAAACATGAAAGGCGTGAAAACCGCTTGTACATTGGAGCTTGCCTTGTTTTATTCCTGGGAACCCTTCTGTCCTCATGTGAACAAACCTTGCTTACCCCTTAGGTGGTGAGGTACCACAAGGGATGAGGCCCCGGTTATCATGGTCTTCTCAGTCTCTCAGTTGAGGTCCCATACAAGTGAGAGATGTCATGTGATCATCGAATTTCTCTGAGCCAGTCACGATTGGAGAAACTGCTTGGACAATCTACAGAATTATAAGAGATAATAAATGTTTGTCATTTTAAGCCATTAAGTATGGAGTGGTTTATTGTACAGCAAAAATTAACTAATGCACTCCCAGCCTTTTGTGGTATTATTCAGTTCAGTTCCGTTGCTCAATCGTGTCTTGACTGCAATTCCATGGACTGCAGCATGACAGGCTTCCCTATCCATCACCAACTCCCAGAGCTTGCTCAAACTCATGTCCATCGAGTTGGCGATGGCATCTAACCATCTCATTGTCTGTCATCCCCTTCTCCTCCTGCCTTTAATCTTTCCCAGCATCAGGGTCTTTTCCAATGAGTCAGTTCTTTGCATCAGGTGGCCAAAGTATTGGGACTTCAGCTTCAACATCAGTCCTTCCAATGACTGCTATTATTATTATTATATATTTTACCTCTACATGTTATAATCACATACAATGTCATCAATGTCATCATCATCAGTGTCACTGTCCTCATCATTGTTGTGATATTAAACTGTCAATACTCTTCATATTTACCCATATATTTGACTTTTTAAGTGTTCTTCATTATTTCATTAATTTCTTGCTTCTGTGTGATGTTTCTTTCTTATAGTCTGAATAATTCCCTTTGTTATATCCTACAGTAGGTTTCTGATTAATGCATTCTTGTAGATTTTATCAGAAGTATTTATATCTGACTTCCATTTTTGAAAATACTTTATATTGCTTTCTTATTCTTTCAGTACTTCAAAGATGTCCTTATAATACCTTCTAGAACATAATTTCTATTGAAAAGTCAGCTATTGGGCTTATTACATTTCCTTTTAACGCAATGTGTGCTTTTCTTCTTAGATCTTTTAAGATTTTTCTGTTTGTTTTTGTTTTCCATCAGTTTGTCTGTAATGTACTGAGTTGATGCTTTCTTTGTATATTTTCTGCTTATGGTTTACTGAACTTCTGAAATCTATGCGTTGATTCCCTTTAAGCTGTTGGCAAACTCTCAGTCACCATCTCCTCAAATATTCCTCTGCTCTGCTCTCTTCCACCTTGGAATTCCACAAACAGGACATGTTGAACACTTTCTACATATTTCTTTATGCTCTCTTCTGCTTTTTCATTCTATTTTGTTTCTTTGTTTGATTCTGTTTTTGTGATTTCCACTGACCAGTTTTCTAGATAATCAATCTTGTCATCTGCTGTATTCAGTCTTCTCTTCAATCCTTCCAATGTGTTGTTAAAAGCAGATATTGTATTTTCATCTTTATAAGATACACTGGCTGTATGTACATACATCTTTATAATATACATTACCATCTTTCACAGGTGGTAATTCTTTGTTGAAATGATGTATTGACATTTTCATCAGTATTATGTGCATCATTTCCTTTCTTTAGCATGACAATCTTTGTTATTTTAAAACCCATATCTAATTCCCTAATCTTATCATGGGTGGTTTTGCTTGTACTGCCTTCATTTTTCTTGATTATGACTCTTTAGGTTCTTGGTTCATCATTTTTTTTTTCTTTCTTGATGTTTTCTCATGCTTTTGAGTACTATTCTTCTAAGTAAAATTTTCTAATTTTTGTATTTATTTTCTGTGACAGGATTTGTTCCTAATAAGTAAGCCCATCATTGTCAGAGGCAGAACGAGTTCATGTGTCATTATATTCCTATTACTTCTATATCCGAAGGATTTACCTACTGCTACAATATGCTGATGCAGTTACAGGATGTCTCTCTGTGTGTGTGTGTGTGTATGTGTATAATCCCAGGGCAGGTTTTGACTCAAGATAATTTTACTTTATTCCTGAGGGGAAATAATATTTACATTTCCTCAGATGTCTCTGTTCAATCTCTTTGGGTTAATACATCTTTGTTTACTTTTAACTAGTTGATAAGAAATACAAACAGAAAAAAGGAACAAAGCTAGTGAAAGAGAGAAGTCAAGCTGAAGTGATGCCTGATGCTTCTGCAATTCCCAGAAACGATGTCAGGAACAGGCCCCACCAGAAGTCTCTCCTCATATTAGGTGTGATGGGCAAGTGGAGGAGCCTCAGTCCTTGTCAGAGCATTCGCCAGTCGCTGTCCTTGTCACGTCCCACACTGGAGTCCTCCGTTCTCTGTCACACAACATGCAAGTAAAGACAGCAAGGCTATAATATGAACGGCACATCTGGGTAACAAAAAGAGAAATTGCTTCAGATTCATTGGATTAAACATCTATTGAGCTCCTAATCTCTGCCAGGCTCTGGGCATTTTAACACATTGTTACAGGGTAGATTCTATAAAAAGAAAATTCTGAGATAGACAGTGGTTTTCAGGCAATCCTTGTGAGAGTGTTCTCAGGATTAGTACTTGTGATGGAATGATGTAGAAGAAGAGCAAGAATTTCAGTTCCATTGCATCGTGACAAAGACCCCAGCCACTCCACAGCGAGCTCAGGACTGGGAGTGCCTTTCAGAGCTGTCATGATTTAGGTGCAGAAAGGAAGATCTTTAGGCACTTGCGCTAAGATGAGGTAGCCCTCTTCAGGCAAGAATGATGACTGGAGAGGGTCTTGGTTTCTGGAATGATATCTTTTCTATAGAGGAGCAGGCTTCCCAGGTGGCTCAATAGTACAGTATTTCTCTCAGTTTACAAGGAGATAAGATTCATATGCACGTGGTACCTTCCAGTCATTAGTAATGAAGATACACATTATCCAACTAGGGGTAAGTGTTATCAAAGAGAAATCTTTGAGTAGACGTGAGTGAATCTAACTGGCCACCTGATGTGAAGAACTGACTCATTGGAAAAGACCTTGATGCTGGGAAAGATTGAAGGTAGGAGGAGAAGGGGATGACAGAGAATGGGATGGTTGAATAGCAACACTGACTTGATGAATATGAGTTTGAGCGAGCTCTGGGAATTGGTGATGGACAGAGAAGCCTGGCATACTTCAGCCCATGGGGTCACAAAGATTTGGACCAACTGAGTGACCGAACTGACTGAGTGAATCTAACATTTTCCTGCATTGGTTCAAATAGTCTGTGTCCCTGTCCATCAGTGTCCTCTAGTGAGTAGACACGTCCTGCACTCCAGGTCCTGTTAGAGATCCCACTCAGAAGCGCCTACAGTTGTCCTTGTATGCATCATTTTTTCCCTCTATTTTCCTTTGACTCTAGACAGCAAGTTCCTTTTCAAAAGCAGCATTTGCTTCTAAAACAACCCGCCTCCTCATATCTTATCTAAGTTAATTTGGAAAAGAACAAAGAAAAAATTAGTATTAATCTTATCACCTATAGAAAACCTAGTTGATATTGGTAACTATCTAATGTGTTTGTATGTGTGACTTGTTTACCCAATAAGAAAAACATTGTATATTCTGTTTGGGACCTTTATTTTTTTTGAGTCAATTATAACAGTTTACCTCACAGTTTACCTAAGGCAGTTTTAGTATTTATATAGTGTTCTATTGTTTGACTAGAATATATTTTACTTAATTAAATCCCTATCCATCTGAATGCAGAGTTCCAAAGAATAGCAAGGAGAGATAAGAAAGCCTTCTTAAATAAACAATGCAAAGAAATATCAGAAAACAATAGAATGGGAAACTAGAGATTTCATCAAGAAAATTAGAGATACCAAGGGAACATTTCATTCAAAGATGGGCAAAATAAAGGACAGAGACAGTATGGACCTAACAGAAGCAGAAGGCATTAAGAAGAGTGGCAAGAATATACAGAAGAACTGTAAGGGGAAAAAATTGTGTTAATGATCCAGATAACCACAATGGTGTGATCACTCACCTAGAGCCAGACATCCTAGAGTGTGAAGTCAAGGGGGCCTTAGGAAGAATTACTACGAACAAAGCTAGTAGAGGTGATGGAATTCCAGTTGAGCCATTTCAAGTCCTAAAATATGATGCTATTAAAGTGCTGCACTCAGTATGGCAGCAAACTTAGAAAACTCAACAGTAGGAGCAGGACTGGAAAAGGTCATTTTTCATTTCAATCCAAAAGAAGGGCAATGTCAAAGAGTGTTCAAACTACCACACAATTGCACTCATTTCACAAGCCAGCAAGGTAATGCTCAAAATCTTTGAAGCTAGGCTACAACGGTACATGAATTGAGAGCTTCCAGATGTATAAGCTAGATTTAGAAAAGGCAGAGGAACCAAGAAATCAAATTGCCAACATTGTTTGGATCATAGAAGAAGCAAGAGAATTCCAGAAAAGAACATGCTTCACTGACTATGCTAAAGCCTTTGACTGTGTGGATCACAGCAAACTAGGAAATTCTGAAAGAGATAGAAATACCAGACTACCTTACCAGCTTTCTGGGAAACCTATATGAAAATCAAGAAGCAACAGTTAGAATCAGGCAAAAACAATGGACTGATTCAAAATTGGGAAAGGACAACATCAAGGTTATATATTGTCACTCTATTGTTTAACTTATATGCAGAATAAATCATTTGAAATTCTGGGCTACATGACTCACAGCTGGAATCAAGATTGCTGGGAGAAATATCAATAACCTCAGATATGCAGATGATACCAGCCTAATGGCAGAAAGTGAGGAGAAACTAAACAGCCTCTTGATGAAAGTGAAAGAGGAGCATGAAAAAGCTGGCTTAAAAACTCAGCACTCAAAAAACTAAAATCATGGCATCCGGTCCCATCACTTCATGCCAAATAGATGGGGAAACAATGGAAACAGTGACAGATTTTATTTTCTTCAGCTCCAAAATCACTACGGACAGTGACTGCAGCCATGCAATTAAAAGATGCTTGCTCCTTGGAAAAAAGGCTATGACAAACCTAGACAGCATATTAAAAAGCAGAGACATCACTTTGCCAACAAAGGTCCATATAGTCAAAGCTATGGTTTTTCCAGTAGTCATATATGGATGTGAAAGTTGGACAATAAAGAAGGTTGAGTGTTGAAGAATTGATGCTTTTGAACTGTGGTGTTGGAGAAGACTCTTGAGACTCCTTTGGACAGAGAGGAGATCCAATCAGTCCATCTAAAGGAAATCAGTCCTGAATATTCATTGGAAGGACTGATGCTAAAGCTGAAGCTCCAATACTTTGTGCACATGATGTGAAGAACTGACTCATTGGAAAAGACCCTGATGTTGGGAAAGATTGAGGGCAGGGGAAGGGAATGATGGAGGATGAAACTGTTGGATGGCATCATCGATTCACTCAATGGACATGAGTTTGAGTGAACTGCAGGAGATAGTGAAGGACAGGGAAGCCTGGTGTGCTGCAGTCCATGGGGGTCACAAAGAGTCAGACATGACTGAGTGACTAAACAATAACAACAAGAAATTATTTCAATTTTTGTAATGATAAATAACAAGATGTAATGCTTTTCTATACACCTTAGTGGGTAGCTTGCTATTTCTAAGGGTAAATTTATAAACATACAATTGATTCTTCTTTTTAATTCTCCCTATAACTCACTTGTAGAATCTCTGATTTAGGTCATTCCCTTTACTCATATTTAGCTTAATCTCTCATTTTATCAAGCAGAGGAACATTTCTAAAAATTTGGGAAGGTTGTGCAGATAATTGAGCTCCCTCACTTATCTACCATTCAGTTTATTCAATTGCTCAGTTGTGTCTGACTCTTTGTGAGCCCATGGACTGCAGCACGCCAGGCTTGCCTGTCCAACACCAACTCCTGAATTTTGCTTGAACTCATGTCCATTAAGTCAGCAATGCCATACAATTATCTCATCCTCTGTTGTCCCCTTTTCCTCCTGCTTTCAATCTTCTTTGCATGAGGTGGCCAAAGTATTGGAGTTTCAACTTCAACATCAGTCCTTCCAATGAACACACAGAACTGATTTCCTTTGCTGTCCCAGGGAATCTCAAGAGACTTTTGCAACACCAACTTGATTTCAGCTTATGCTTCATTCAGTCCAGCATTTCACATGATGTATTCTGCATATAAGTTAAATAAGTAAGGTGACAATATACAGCCTTGACATACTCCTTCCCAATTTGAAACCAGTCCATTGTTCCATGTCCAGTTCTAACTGTTGCTTCTTGACCTGCATACAGATTTCTCAGAAGGCAGAAGTTGCTCTGGTATTCCCATCTCTTTAAGAATTCCCCACAGTTTATTGTGATCCACACAGTCAAAGGCTTTGGCATAGTCAATGAAACAGAAGAAGATGTTTTTCTGGAACTCTCTTACTTTTTTGATAATCCAAAGGATTTTGGCAATTTGACCTCTGGTTCCTCTGCCTTTTCTAAATCCAGCTTGAACATCTGGAAGTTCTTGGTTCATGTACTGTTGAAGCCTAGCTTGGAGAATTTTGAGCATTACTTTGCTAGTGTGTGAGATGAGTGCAATCATGTAGTAGTTTGAACACTCTTTGGCATTGCCTTTTTTGGGGATTGGAATGAAAACTGACCTTTTCCAGTCCTGTTGCCACTGCTGAGTTTTCCAAATTTGCTGGCATTTGCGTGCAGCTCTTTAATAGCACCATCTTTTAGGATTTGAAATGGTTCAGCTGGAATTCCATCACCTCCATTAGCTTTGCTCATAGTGATGCTTCCTGAGGCCCACTTGACTTTGCACTCCAGGATGTCTGGTTCTAGGTGAGTGATCACACCATCGTGATTATCTGGGTCAATAAGATCTTTTTGGTATAGTTCTTCTGTGTATTCCTGCCACCTCTTCTTAATATCTTCTACTTCTGTTAGGTCCATCCCATTTCTGTCCTTTATTTTGCCCATCTTTGAAAGAAATGTTCCCTTGGTATCTCAATTTTTCTTGAAGAGATCTCTAGTCATTCCCATTCTATTGTTTCTTATATTTCTTTGATTGATCACTTAGGATGGCTTTTTTTCTCTCCTTGCTACTCTTTGGAACTCTGCATTCAGACAGGTATATCTCTCCTTTTCTCCTTTGCCTTTTGCTTGTCTACCAGAGTAAAATG
Organism: Dama dama; assembly: GCF_033118175.1. Taxonomy (NCBI): domain Eukaryota; kingdom Metazoa; phylum Chordata; class Mammalia; order Artiodactyla; family Cervidae; genus Dama; species Dama dama. The sequence continues at coordinate 12,347,493 of NC_083700.1, forward strand.
AATATTAAGGACAATATTTGGTGGAGGATTGAGAACATGTTGTGCTCTAATGGAGTCAGAAGAAGATTGGATGAGAGTCACCATTTTGCCTTAATTTGCAATGTCTCAGAGGTCTGATGTGTTCTTTAAATATAGTAGAAAAACAAGGATGCAGATCAGGGAGTCTGCCTCCAAAGGGGATTATACTATGTCTTCTGAATGCAGGACATGAAATCTTCCCTAAACAGGCTCTTATCAGTCTAGATCTCATATCTCTTTCTAACTCCTCTATGTCTCTTCCTTTGACTCCACATATCTCTGGATGGCTTTCTGAGGTTTATCATGAAGAGTGAAGGAAAGTCTCCTTAATTGTATCTTTTTTACTCAATCTAATATCTTTCTTCTGTCGCCTTCAACTTTAGCAGAAACAGATGGTGGTCCATCAGGAATTCATCAGGCAGGAGTGCTTCAGTAGGGCCCTGTGCCAGTCAAGGTACTGGAAGCAAAGAAGGCCCAGGAAAGGGAAGCAGGAGATGCGTCACGCTGCAGTGTCTCCTGAGAGTGAATTCTTTTCTGTAAAAGTTTTCAGTAAGAAGCTCAAGGGTAAATTCACTCCAAGCAAAATAATTATGATATCAAAATACTATTGGCACAGTTGTTTCCTGGAAGTGATGCTGAATTTCCCTGGTGTGTGACATTGAATTTGACCAGATCAGTCTCTCAAAGCATATTACCAGAAAAGATGGTGAACTTCAATTTCAGCCCCATGGAACAACTTGTGAATGGGCTGTTTGTAGTCTAGGCAGTTTTCTATTCTAAAATTGATTAGTAAGTATAACTTATTCTCAGCTATGAGCTTGGAGAGATTTTAGAAATGATTTATTTAAAATATTTTTAAGTAGAAAAAGTAAACAAATGAACCCCCAAAACTAAAAGAGATGTAGAGTGAATGTACTAAAACTGAAATACATTAAAAGTGTGTTTATTTTCAAGAAGATGTCATAATCCTGTTTCAAACTTCTTTTCTTCTTGTAGCTTCTGAAAAAGCACTTGCCTGAGTGCTAATTCGCTTCAGTCGTGTCTGACTCTGTGACCCTATGGACTGTAGCCCGCCAGGCTCCTCCGTCCATGGGATTCTCCAGGCAAGAATATTGGTGTGGGTTGCCATGCCCTGCTCCAGGTGATCTTCCCAACCCAGGGATCGAATCCATGCCTCTTATGTCTCCTGAGTTGGCAGGTGGGTTCTTCATGACTAACACCACCTGGGAAGCTCCCCAAAAGTACTTCATACATAAATAATGTTTGCCTTCTAGGTAATTTCATATTTATATGTATGGTTTGTATTCTAAATGAGTATTGTTATGAATACAGAATTGCTATAGTTGGTGATAAATTGACTTGAAAGTAAGGCTAGATTAAGGAGTATGAATAGAAGAAAACAGATGACAGAGTTAGTATGAGGAGACTTATTAGAAGTGAGAAATAACAATGTACTTTGACTCTGAGCCTCAGGGAACTAGCCTTGTGTGACTACTTCTGGCTGAGGCTAACACCAAATGCCCCAGAGAGAGAACCTGCTGACTCTGCTCCCAGGAGCTTAAGGCTAAGCATTACTGCCTTAGGTTTAGTGAAGAGACACTGATAGTGAGAATCTGTCCTCCTGAAAAATTCAAGCTAAAATTAATCTTGGATAAGAAGACCATGGTCTTTATCCTTGCTTTGAGCTTTCGATTTGGCCAACCATACACCTTTCTATTTATTGAACTCATTACATTAAGCTTAAAATCCCATCAGTCTTCTAGGTAACTGATCAGCACTCTGCTCACTTTTTACTTGGACTTGACTGTGAATGATTTCTTGTCCTTTATTCCTGTAAGGGAAGAGAAATTTTCTCTTCTTTCTTTCTAGATTTTTTTGGTTGCTCTAATAATTCACTTGACATAAAGGGTTAACAAGAGAAAAAAAAAGTGTAATTCTGTATATATGGAAGACCCTAAAAAACAGACTCAAAGACAGCTAGGCAATTGAAGCTTATACGCCATCCTGAGCTAAGGAGAAGAGGGTAGGGATCTGGGGCTTCAAAGGGGAGGAAGACAATTCATAGGAAGAAGACAAGAGCAGATGTTTAGGAAACAGATGTTTGACTTGCCATGCAGATAAACTTTTCTGGAGAGGGTGGGATGATTTGAGAGAATAGCATTGAAACATACAAACTACCATATGTAAAATAGAAAACAAGCAAGAGTTTGATGTATGACACAGGGAACCAAAAGCCAGGGCTCTGTGACAACCTGGAAGGATGGGGTGGGGAGGGAGCTGGGGATGGGATGTGGTGGTCCAGTGGGAAGGAGATGCGTGTATACCTGTGACTGATTCATGTTGATGTATGACAAAAACCATCATGATATTGTAATTATCCTCCAATTAAAATAAATAAATTTAAAAAGGTAAACCTTTCTGATATAAATGTTTATATTTGGTAATAGCTCGCTTTCTGGTACAGGTCACCTACCTAAATACTTTTTTTGGTATTTTAAGGAGAGGTAGAAGAGCTTTTTGTGAGTCTGCTGAGTCTCAATAGCCTTTAGTTCAAAATCCACAGGTCAAAGTGGAATATTTGGGGGTGACTTATTCTGCTTCCCATCACTCCTAACACTTTATTTAGACTCTTTATGATTTTGTCTCATTTGCTCATGTCTGTCCTGGATATGTTGCTTTAAGTGGTTGTTCTCCAACTCTGGAATATATTTCCCCTACTTATTCTGACTACTGGCCCCACTAATTACTGTTTCGCAGGGCCAACCTGCCCTCCTAAGGGAAGGGAGTTTGGGACTGGAAAGATGCATAAAAGAGGCAATAGGATTTAAGCAAAAACTGTCTTCTCTATCTGAATTTACTAACATCTATTAACAGTGTCAGACTTTACTTTTTTGGGCTCCAAAATCACTGCAGATGGTGATTGCAGCCATGAAATTAAAAGATGCTTACTCCTTGGAAGGAAAGTTATGACCAACCTAGATAGCATATTAAAAAGCAGAGACATTACTTTGCCAACAAAGGTCCATCTAGTCAAGGCAATGGTTTTTCCAGTGGTCATGTATGGATGTGAGAGTTGGACTGTGAAGAAAGCTAAGAACCAAAGAATTGATGCTTTTGAAGTGTGGTGTTGGAGAAGACTCTTGAGGGTCCCTTGGACTGCAAGGAGATCCAACCAGTCAATCCTAAAGGAGATGAGTCCTGGGTGTTCATTGGAAGGACTGATGCTGAAGCTGAAACTCCAATACTTTGGCCACCTCATGCAAAGAGTTGACTCATTGGAAAAGACCCTGATGCTGGGAGGGATTGGGGGCAGGAGGAGGAGGGGATGACAGAGGATGAGATGGCTGGATGGCATCACTGACTCGATGGCATGAGTTTGGGTGGACCCCAGGAGTTGGTGATGGACAGGGAGGCCTGGCATGCTGTGATTCATGGGGTCGCAAAGAGTCGGACACGACTGAGCAACTGAACTGAACTGAACTGATTAACTATATATCTACCAGTTTCAAGCCTGTAATTTTTTTTTTTTTTTGCCTTATATCAATTTCTGGAGGCTGTTGCTGACTTCTGATGTCTGATTGATGTGGCATTCCTTAATCAGATTACCAAAAGTTTGGTGTTGGTTTTATCTTTGCAGAAAGCAGAACAGAAGAATCATATATTATGTGACCTAAATGCCAGCACAGGAAGGATAGAAGCAGTGATGCTTGGAAAAGAGAACAAAATACAGTGTAAGGAAGGGAATGAACTTCAACTTACATTCTTAGAGCTATCAAAGACTGGAGAAAAACTACACCTGAAACCTAGAGTTCATAGTTTCATTAAGGTGGGAACTTCATCAAGGAAAGTCAACTCTCCAAAGGGGTGATGTTTTGTGTTTGTTTTCAGCAAAATGGACAGGTGCTATTGAACAGAATGTGGAAGACCCTGATATTTAGTACGCCTACAGCTCACAGAGCTTAGGAGCTTCCTTGTTGGAAAATACACAGCCCAGACACACAGTTAAGAGGACATGGGCTTCATAAGGTTGAGACACATGCTGTGGTACCCATATAGCCCTACCAACAGTTTCACTGGTAACACTGTAAGTCTAATGTAGATCATCTCCTCAAAGTTGGACAAATTCTTCTGAAAGACATTTTTACAAGTAGACACAGACCGGCTGTATCTTGAGGACATGATATATTTAGGACATTTCTCAGAGTCAATCTGGCCATCTTGCATCCTGAATAGTCCAGGAAAATTGAGTCAGGATGAATCTGGAGGGCCAGAATCACTGATGACTGACATCCTTGTTTACTGATATGGCAGGAAATACTTCATTTCTCAATACCTTTAAAACATGAAAATGCAAGCCATAGATTGAGGCATAATATTTGCTAGCCACATAGCTAGTAAAGATTCTGTACCCAGAATTTATAAAGAATTCTCAGAACTCAGTATTATGAGAAAAAACAGCTGAGTTTTTAAGATAGGCCAAAAAAAAAAAAAAAAAGGCAGTAAATATGCACATAAAAAGATACTCAACCTGATTTATCTTTAGGGGAATGCAAATTAAAACTACAGTGAGATACCACTATGCACCAATTAGAACGACAAAAATTTAAAAAGACTGACCATATCAAAGATTAGTGAGGATGAGGAGGAATTAGAATTCTCATACAATTGTGGAATGTTAAATGGTACACTTCTTTGTAAAAGAGTTACACTGTTTTTTAAAATTAACATGAACTTACCATCCTAAACTCTGAGGAGGATACAGAGCAACTGAAATTCTCACAGATTGCTCTGGGGAATGAAAATTGCTACAGTCACTTTAGCAAGCTGTTTGGCAATTTCTTATATATTTGAAATACATTTGCCATATGACCAACAATCTCAGTCCAAGGGTTTCACTCATTGAAATGATATCACAGGTTACCACACAAAAATCTGCATGTGAATATTTGCAGTGGTTTTATTTGTAACTATGCAAAAGTGTCAACAATCCAATTGTTTCTCACTTGGGGGATGGATAAATAAATGTTAGTGGGTCCACACATTGAATTCTACACAGCAATAAAAAGGAAAAACCAATACACACAACTTATAGATGAATCCTAAACTCACTATGTTAAATGAAAGCAACCAGGTTCAAAATAGTATACATATTTTAATTTCCATTTTAGGAAATTATGGAAATGAGTAAAGTTTATAAAAGTTTTCTTCTTACAATGTTAGTGGTTTCCAGGAGCTTGGGCTGAAGGAAGTACTGACAATACAGTAGCTTGGAGGAAATTCTTGTTCTGAAGGAACTGTTCTAATCATTAGACTATGATCTTACCTTCTGTCCCACACTTTTCTTATGAAAGAAAAACAGTATCAACCATCTAGAGCTAGTTTAAAATTAAGTGATATGAAATAATTGCAAAATATCAGGTATCAAGTACGTAATGAATAAATACACTGTAAGGAAGATACATTTAATGTCCTATGACAAACCATCATGGAAAAGAATACAAAAACAGAACATTAAAATGTACAGCTGAATCAGTTTACTGTGTAGCAGAAACTAACAGATTGTAAATCAACTGTACTTCAATAAAATAAAAGTTAAAAAGTGCATTACAAGTTTCAGTGTTAGATATCCACTTTCTGTCACTGTATTTCAAAGTAAATTCTTCAGTGTTTGCCTAATGCAAATCTTTTCCTGGAGCAGCTTCCTCATAGGATCCACACACTGAGGACCAGAAAGCATAGCTGGAAAGCTACTGACCTATTGTACCTGAATAAAAAGTGGAAACAGTTATTTTACATCAGACATCAGACAGGGCTAGAGTTACTTCCAACATACAGTACTGACTTCATGTAAAACATCAGAAGCTGTCTTATTTGGTTACTAAATTACCTAGTCATGGCCCTTCCACGAGTCCAATTCTACAATGTACACACTGCTATATTTAAAACAGATAACCAGCAAGGACCCACTTACAGCACATGGAACTCTTCTCAGTCTTATGTAACAGCCTGAATGGGGAGGCGAGGGGGGCGTTTGGGGAAGAATGGATTCATGTATGTATATGGCTGAGTTCCCTTCCCTATTCACCTGAAGCTTTCACAACATTGTTAATTGCCTATACCCCAACACAAAATTAAAGTTTTAAATAAATAAAAATGTCATTGTTTTGGACTGAAGCAATCCACCCTAGGACAGGGGTTGGCAATTGAAGCACAGACTGGATTGCAGCTGGTTTGCAGAAACCCTTTGGGTTTCTCTGAGGAGAGCACAACTTAGTCAGTCTGTTCATACTTGACCTGAGTTATATCCTGTAAAGACCATACTCAAAGTATAAATCCAAATAGTGCTTGGGACTTAGTGTCCCTCTCTGGTTTTCAGGCCACAGAGTATTTGTTTTTAAGCAACAAACCAATGAATTAGACTTCTAAGGAGGCATGCTTTTAGGGAAAAAACATGATGTCTATTATTTTTCCAAATTATAAAAGTTATAGATGCAAAATTAGGCATTGAGAGACAGATAAGTATAGAAAGGAAAATGAAAAGCAGCATAAAATCCCATTCCTAGGAATTAATAGGTAGTTGTATGTTGCTATATTGTGTATGTATGTATGTATATACCTATATGCTAAGTCACGTTAGTCATGTACAAGCCATATATCAGCCACATATAAAGCTATTGGGAAGGTTAAAAGACAAAAGTAGTAAAATCATCTATACCTGCAATAAGTTGTTAGGGGATACACAAAACAAAAGTATGTGAAATACGATGGCAAACCTCTTCATGGATCATTGCCTTGTTACGGTGAGAGGGGCTTGCATAACTCATTGAAGCTATGAGCCATGCCGTGGCGGGTCACCCAAGACGGATGGGTCCAGATGTACAAGTTGGGTTTAGAAAAAGAAGAGGAACTTGTATAAGTTAGTTTTAGAAAAGACAGAGGAACCAGAAATCAAATTGCCAACATTTGCTGGATAATAGAGAAAGCAAGGAAATTCCAGAAAATATCTACTTCTGCTTCATTGGTTACATGAAAGCCTTTGACTGTGTGGGTCATAACAAACTGTGGAAAATTCTTAAACAGATGAAAATACCAGAACATCTTATCTGTCTCCTGAGAAACCTGTATGCAGGTCAAGAAGCAACAGTTAGAACCTTACATGGAACAACTGACTGGTTTGAAATTAGGAAAGAGTATGACAAGGCCATATATTGTCACTCTGTTTATTTAACTTCTATGCAGAGTACATCCTGTGAAATGTAGGGTTGGACGAGTTATGAACTGGAATCAAGACTTCCAGGAGAAGCAACGTCAGATATGCAGCTGCTACCACTCTAATGGCAGAAAGTGAAGAGGAGGTAAGAGCCTCTTGATGAGGGTAAAAGAGAACAGTGAAAAAGCTGGCTTAAAACTCAACATTCAGAAAACAAAAACAAAAACAAAGATCATGGCATCTGGTCTCATCACTTCATGGCAAATATAAGGCCAAAAAGTGGATGCGGTGACAGACTTTCTCTTCTTGTGCTCCAAAATCACTGTGGATGGTGACTGCAGCCATGAAATTAGAAGGCACTTACTTCTTGGAAGGAAAGCTATGACAAACTTACATGGTGTATTAAAAAGCAGAGACAACACTTTGCCAACAAAGGTGCATCTAGTGAAAGCTATGGTCTTTCCAGTAGTCATGTACGGGTGTGAGAGTTGGACCGTAAAGAAGGCTGAGTGCTGAAGAATTGATGCTTTTGAATTGTGGTGCTCAAGAAGACTCTTGAGAACCCCTTGAGCAGCAAGATCAAACTGGTCAATCCTAAAGGAAATCAGTCCTGAATATTCATTGGAAGGACTGATGCTGAAGCTGAAGTTCCAATACTTTGGCCACCTGATGCAAAGGATTGACATTTGAAAAGACCCTGATGCTGGGAAAGATTGAAGGCAAAGGGGAAGTGGGTGACAGAAGATGAGATGGTTGGATGACGTCACCAGCTCAGTAGACATGAACTTGGGCAAACTTCAGGAGATAGAGAGAGACAGAGAGGCCTGGTGTGCTGTAGTCCATGGGGTTGAAAAGAGTTGGACACGACTTAGTGACTGGACAACAACAATGAATGATGGCAAAAACATTAAACATAGTGATGAGGAAATGCAGTGATGATGAAGATGATAATGACAGTGAAGATTTTAGCTCAGGAACGTTCTCTTCTGTTTATCTTCCCTTATTCCTTCTTTTGTTTTGGTCTTTTCATTCTGAAGGCTATTTGTCTAAAATTGGCTTCGGTTCAGTTCAGTTCAGTCGCTCAGTCTTGTCTGACTCTGTCACCCCATGGACTGCAGCATGCCAGGCCTCCCTGTCCTTCAGCAACTTCCGGAGCTTACTCAAACTCATGTCCATAGAGTCGGTGATGCCATCCAACCATCTCATCCTCTGTTGTCCCTTCTCCTCCTGCCTTCACTCTTTCCCAACATCAGGGTCTTTTCCAATGAGTCAGTTTTTTGCATCAGGTGGCCAAAGTACTGGAGTTTCAGCTTCAGCATCAATCCTTCCAATGAATATTCAGGACTAATTTCCTTTAGGATGAAGTGATTGGATCTCCTTGCAGTCCAAGGGACTCTCAAGAGTCTTCTCCAACACCACAGTTCAAAAACATCAATTCTTCAGCACTCAGCTTTCTTTATAGTCCAACTCTCACATCCATACATGACTACTGGAAAAACCATAGCTTTGACTAGACACACTTGTTGGCAAAGTAATGTCTCTGCTTTTTAACAAGCTGTCTAGTTTGGTCATAACTTTTCTTCCAAGGAGCAAGTGTCTTTTAATTTCATGGCTGCAGTCACCATCTGCAGTGATTTTGGAGCCAAAAAAAAAAAAAAAAAAATAGTCTGTCAACTGTCTTAAGGGAGGTAAAAAACCAATGTTTTGCATATCTCTGTTTGTGGGATTGAAAATTGCTCTGCTCTGTGAGTGCGTGTTTTCTAAAATTAGAATAATGCCATACAGTACAGTTTTATATCCAGTTGCATTTTTTTTAACTGAATGTTATTTTCTGATATTTTTATCATGCCCCTATTGGACTTTTACCCAGGCCTCCTACCAAGTTTCCTGTGCATCTTCCAGGGAAGGAAACCAAACTCTGTTTCTGAATATAACTCACACTGATAGTTCCTTGGGGAATACATTTTAATATCTGCTATTATCAAAACGCATCTCCCTTTGTTCAGGCTTCAGTTGTGGTGAAATGAAATGTCTATTATTTGCCTAGGCAGTAAAAGATTAGAATCAAGCTACTGCTGCTTTCACTTTCCTGAATATACTTGATACCAAACCTTTCCCCCAAATTCTTCATGACTAAAACTCCCCTTGTCAGCTTGAGGTTACCAACCTGGTACCCACAGTTCTCTACAGAAATCCCTACTGGTCTTACCTCAGTGGAAATATTTTCAACAGTAATCCACATCTTGAGGTTTTCCTTAGAAATGCAGGAATCATGTTCATTTTGTTTATGTAGGATGATAAATTGATAAAACTCTCAGAGACTGAATTGCAGGAGTTTGTAATCTCCTGAAGCATAGAGGAAAAAGAAGTATTTTGAAAAATAAAAGGGAAAAAGGACATTGGCTAGTTTTCCAAAAATGTGATTCAGTGCTGGTTACCTCATGCTGTTCTTTCCCAGAGAGAAAGAAGTTATGAAACAACTTTGAGACTCCTCATACCAATGTTCTTAGATTTTGATTTCCTTAGAGAAAATAGTTTATTTCCTATAAATATCTTAATCAAAATGAAAAATTATGGCAAGCTTACTCTCAAAGATTTTTATTATAAATATCAGTAGATGAAAAGTTTTAACATTAGAATTTTCTTATCCAGCAGACTTACATGAGGGTCATTAAAAATCTATATTTATTTGAATGGCTCTCAAATATAAGAGAAGTAAGGTGAGTCAGCTGGCTACTTATCCTTTATTTCCTGTTTTCAGGGTAGCAGTGGCAAGAGGAGAAATTTGAAGAGCCATCTATCTCTACTGTTTTTTTGACTGAAACTTCTCGTTTCTCTGTTGGATTAGATGGTAAAATGTCTGCCCACAATGAAGGAAAACTAGGTTCAACCCCTGGGTCAGGAAGATCCTCTGGAGAAGGAAATGGCAACCTACTCCAGTACTCTTGCCTGGAAAAACCCCATGGACGGAGGAACCTGGTAGGCTACAGTCCATGGGGTTGCAGAGTGTCCGACCTGACTGAGGGACTTCACTTTCTTTTCTGAAAGAGGGTGATTTTTCTATAAATTAACTATTGGTTTAAACAGGACCTAAAATGCTCACCTAGTTAATGATTGACACACCTGGAGGTTGACAGAAGAAGAAGATCATTACAAATATGTGGATTCTTCCTCAGATACTAGAAAGAAATGAGGCGCTAATCGCCCTGTTGACTCTATCTACTTAACCTCACTGATTAAATTCACAATTACTCATCATGGCTTCTGCATTAGTCATGGATAAACAGAGGTGGGCAGTGGGTTCATATCATGACAGCGTTGAAACCTTACAAATTCTGGATGAACACTGTACCTCTGGAATGAGAAGTCCCAATAAGTCTTTGGGTGTTACTTCTGTGAAGGACAGTGGATGCCTTCCAGAGCACCATAAGCCCTGAGACATCAAATAAATGACACCAGCCAGCAGACATTTTAGTAGATACTCACCAATGACCTGCAAGTGGAATGAGATCACGACTGTAAATGGTTCCTAAAAGACACTCAACGTTCGTAGATGACCTACGGTCTTCTAAAGAAAATAAAACCAATCACTTTCATCCAAACTCAAGTCATGAGGGGGTATTGAAGTCTGGGTTTGAAACCATCTGAATAACATTTCTAAAGTAGGGATAAGTCAGGAAAAAGCAAGGAGGATCTGGAGTGATGTCCAGAAAAATGTGTGTGTTCACTGTTTTCTTTCACTGACTGTAGGCTGCTGTAGGATGCATGGAGCTGGTGTTAAGGTAATGCATAAAGAAGGAATTCAGGGAAGTCAGGAAAGCCCATTCCAGAGATCAGAGGTTAGAGGACATGGGAGAAATCGCCAAAATTCAGAACATTTTCCTCCCCCTTTTCTTAAAATCAGTTCATGCGGAATAAAGTTCTCAGCTGAGACTTCAGTGTACAACACACAATATTGTTATCAATAAACACAATTCAGAACAATGTTTCATAATTCTCATTGTGCAGTTGGCATTTTAATAGATGATGCAAAGGAATGCTAAAAATGTGCATTTTTCCTCACTCGTAGGCAGTGGCAAACCATGGGTGATTTGTGCTATCACATAGAAGGCTGACTAGTAGAATGTACAAGAATCCTGATTCTGGGAAAAATGTCTGGATAAGCTTGAATGACTTTATCATCTGAAGTATTAATTCACAGGGCCATTCAAAATTCTCAGGAAAAATCCCTACCAGACTGATGTCATAACTAAGATATAGGCAACTTACAGGCTGTGGGAGAAATTAAAATACTGTGTTTAGAAAAGACATGCATTTTGCAAAGGAAGTTTTATTGGAACACCTATAGCTCACTCATTTATGTATTGTCCATGTCTGCTTTAAGGTGTAACCGAGTGGGAACAGAGTCCCTCTGCCTGCTGAGCCAAGAGGTTCTATTTAACTCTACAGAAAAAAGTTTGTCAATCTGTACCCTAAATCATTAGTCTAGATAGCAGAGAGGATCTCGATTAAGGAGGAGATATTCAACACTTTTGGAACATGATATTCTTTAATAAAAGAAATACATTTTGTATATTATGTACATTTTGTGTGCAAAATGATTTTTTTATTCCCAACCCTTCACATATTTATTGCTGGATGGGGTGCAGTAGAAGACACATTTTACTTTCTAGTCTATGTATTTCTGTTTTATTCATCTTTTTAAAAATAAGATTCTATGGGATGTAATGTTTTCATAAAATACAAAAAAGCATTTAAAAAAATACTGAAGAGTCTGAAGAAGAAAAGTTAAAGAAGAAAAGTTAAAAAAGAAAGCAACCCAATCCACGACTCAAATATAAAACTCTTCATATGCTGGGATATTTCTACTGCATCTCTTATTTTCCTGAGTTTAAACTTTTATAAAATCATTATGCATACCATTTAATTCTTTTGATAGGAGGTTCTTTACTTCAGCTTCCAGATTTAAGTTGAAATTTATTTGTCCTTTCTTTCTTTTCTACGTTTGATTATCCTGAAAGAGAGATAAGAAAGCCACAGTTTCTGTCACCCACACAGTTGCTCCTCCCCATAGAGCACACCATTCCTCCGGTTCTCTCAAAGGCAGTTCATTCTCTCTTACCTATCTCTTTTAATGTCTTCTCTTTTACGTCTCCTCACTTTTCTTTAGACACTGAAAAGAGATATAGTCATGTCCGGTGTGGACACATTTGCATAGGGCAGTTGTCCCAGAAAGGAGATAAGGGGAGAGGAAATGGTTGCCTCACCCACAGCATGGCTCCATGAGAGAGCTCCATGGCAGCAGAGAGAGAGGCGGAGCCCTAGAATAAGGGTATTCTGGGTGCAAATGCTGTGACTCCGAGATAGAATACAGGGATTCTTGAATTAAGGGATCTGAGAAGTGGAACAAATGTGCATGTACCTGTCTGTGTGCTTGATTATGTCAGTGTTTCTACTTGAATTATTTGCATTGACACTTTAGCTTTGATTAGTGTAACCAACAATCCAATGGAGGCTCTTTGTGGGTGTGTATGTTTCTGTGTTTATGTGACTGAGAGAGTGATGCCATGTTGGTCCAATCACATCTTTGTAAGTATGCAAAAATGTGTATTTAATAAAGACAGGTACCTTTTGTACTAAGATGCAGTTATTCTAGACTCAGGGACCACCAACTGGTTACTCAGTTATCTCAACCCTAAAGTCCTATAGGCATTTCAAACATGATGTAGCATGTTTGAAATGCCTATAGGCATCTCCTATGTATATCTCTTATGCTAATCTTCTCCCATGCATATCTCTTAGACTATGGTAAATTGATCCTCTTTACTTATTTTTGTTTACCGCCTAAGTTTCTAAACTAGAAACTGAAGATAATTGTTTGTCTCTCTCTCTTTTTCTCTTTCACCTTTAATTATTAGTGACTGCCTGTAGATCAACCTCCCTAAGCTCCAATACCTTCTCTTCTATACCATCTTTTCCATTTTGTGATTCCTTAAGACCCTAGTATATATCCTGAAAACTCAAAATCCAAACATAAAAATATGTTGTGTTAAGAGCAATTTAGATTCATCCTGGGGAATATAATTCTTTGGCCAGAAGGGAACTTGAGAAGGCATAAGATCCACATGTCTGTGTCTGTGCTGGACCACACACCAACTCTGAACCTTTGTCTCCTTAAAGGCAGCAGGGCATGGTAGAAAGAGCATGACTTCTGTAATCAAATATATGCAGGCTTTCCAGGTTCCACCATCGACTGTGTGTTCTTGGACAGATTACGTACCTATTATGATTTACAGTTCTCAGGTTTTTAAAATGAAGATGATAATATTGTTTACAACAAGGCACTCTCTTTTGATTGTCATACAAAATTAATCACTGAGCCTAGACTCTGTGCCAATCACCCTCATAACAGGAACGTAACAGGAAATGAGATAAAGTTCTTTATCCTTATGGAACATACATTCTACCAGGTAAAGATAAATAAACACAAAGCATAAAATATTTAGAATATATAATAGGAAGTGATATGTGCAAACCATATAATCCTGGGGGAAAAATCTTTTGGGCAGGAAACAAATCAAACAATTACAAATATTTTTGAAATTAAATTCTGATTGTGTGTGTGTGTGTGTGTGTGTGTGTGTGTGTGTGGCCATGCTCCTACTGTAGCCTCAGAATAGAGTCTGAAGTCTGGGAGTCTGACTCCTCCAGCTCTGTTTTTCTTTCTCAAAATTGCTTGACAATTCGTAGTCTTTTGCATTTCTGTATAAATTTTAAAAAGTTTTGCTCTACTTTTGTGGAAAAGTAATTTGGTTAAGGGATTTGATTTAGGTCATACCTGAATGGTCTAGTGGTTTTCCCTATTTTCTTCAGTTTAAGTCTGAATTTGGCAATAAGGAGTTCATGATTTGAGCCACAGTCAGCTCCTGGTATTGTTTTTGCTGACTGTATAGAGCTTCTCCATCTTTGGCTGCAAAGAATATAATCAATCTGATTTCGGTGTTGGCCATCTGGTGATGTCTATGTGTAGAGTCTTCTCTTGTGTTGTTGGAAGAGGGCGTTTGCTATGACCAGTGCGTTCTCTTGGCAAAACTTTATTAGCCTTTGCCCTGCTTCATTCTGTACTCCAAGGCCAAATTTGCCTGTTACTCCAGGTGTTTCTTGACTTCATACTTTTGCATTCAAGGCCCCTATAATGAAAAGGACATCTTTTTTTGGGTGTTAGTTCTAAAAGGTCTTGTAGTTCTTCATAAACCGTTCAACTTCAGCTTCTTCAGCGTTACTGCTTGGGGCATAGTCTTGGATTACCGTGATATTGAATGGTTTGCTTTGGAAACGAACAGAGATTATTCTGTCATTTTTGAGATTGCATCCAAGTACTGCATTTTGGACCCTTTTGTTGACTATGATGGCTACTCCATTTCTTCTAAGGCATTCCTGCCCACAGTAGTAGATATAATGGTCATCTGAGTTAAATTCATCCATTCCAGTCCATTTTAGTTCGCTGATTCCTAGAATGTTGATGTTCACTCTTGCCATCACCTATTTGACCACTTCCAGTTTGCCTTGATTCAAGGACCTAACATTCCAGGTTCGCATGCAATATTGCTGTTTACAACATCGCACCTTGCTTCTATACCAGTTACATCCACAACAGGGTATTGTTTTTGCTTTGGCTCCATCCCTTCATTCTTTCTGGAGTTATTTCTCCACTGATCTCCAGTAGCATATTGGGCACCTACCGACCTGGGGAGTTCCTCTTCGGTATCCTATCATTTTGCCTTTTCATACTATTCATGGGGTTCTCAAGGCAAGAATACTGAAGTGGTTTGCCATTCCCTTCTCCAGTGGACCACATTCTGTCAGACCTCTCCACCATGATCCGACAGTCTTGGGTGGCCCCACATGGCATGGCTTAGTTTCACTGAGTTAGACAAGGCTGTGGTCCTGTGATCAGATTGGCTAGTTTTCTGTGATTATGGTTTTAGTGTGTCTGCCCTCTGATGCCCTCTCACAACACCTACCGTCTTACTTGGGTTTCTCTTACTTCGGATGTGGGGTATCTCTTCACTGTTGCTCCAGCAAAGTGCAGCCACTGCTCCTTACCTTGGCAAGAGGTATCTCCTCTCGGCCACCCCTCCTGACCTTGAACGTGGGGTAGCTCCTCTCGGCTCTCCTGTGCCCGCTCAGCCGCTGCTCCTTGGAAGTGGGGTAGATCATCTCAGCTGCCGCCCCAGACCTTGGGCGAGGGGTAGCTTGTCTCTGCCACTACTCCTACAGTGAAAGTGAGGAATAGATTTAAGGGACTAGATCTGATACACAGAGTGCCTGATGAACTATGGACAGAGGTCCGTGACCTTGTATAGGAGACAGGGATCAAGACCATCCCCAAGAAAAAGAAATGCAAAAAGGTAAAATGGCTGTCTGAGGAGGCCTTACAAATAGCTGTGAAAAGAAGAGAAGTGAAAAGCAAAGGAGAAAAGGAAAGATATTCCCAATTGAATGCAGAGTTCCAAGGAATAGCAAGGAGAGATAAGAAAGCCTTCCTCAGTGATCAGTGCAAAGAAATAGAGGAAAACTACAGAATGGGAAAGACTAGAGATCTCTTCAAAAAAATTAGAGATACCAAGGGAACATTTCATGCAAAGATGGGCTCAATAAAGGACAGAAATGGTATGGACCTAACAGAGCAGAAGATATTAAGAAGAGGTGGCATGAATACACAGAAGAACTGTACAAAAAAGATCTTCATGACCCAGATAATCACGATGGTGTGATCACTCACCCAGAGCCAGACATCCTGGAATGTGAAGTCAAGTGGGCCTTAGAAAGCATCACTATGAACAAAGCTATTGGAAGTGATGAAATTCCAGTTGAGCTATTTCAAATCCTGAAAGATGATGCTGTGAAAGTGCTTCACTCAATATGCCAGCAAATTTGGAAAACTCAGCATTGGCCACAGGACTGGAAAAGGTCAGTTTTCATTCCAATTCCAAAGAAAGACAATGCCAAACAATGCTCAAACTACCGCACAATTGCACTCATCTCACATGCTAGTAAAGTAATGCTCAAAATTCTCCAAGGCAGGCTTCAGCAATACATGAACTGTGAACTTCCAGATGTTCAAGGTGGTTTTAGAAAAGGCAGAGAAATCAGAGATCAAATTGCCAACATTCGCTAGATCATCAAAAAAGCAAGAGAGTTCCAGAAAAACATCTATTTCTGCTTTATTGACTATGCCAAAACCTTTGACTGTGTGGATCACAATAAACTGTGGAAAATTCTGAAAGAGATGGGAATACCAGACCATCTGACCTGCCACTTGAGAAACCTGTATGCAGGTCAGGAAGCAACAGTTAGAGCTGGGCATGGAACAACAGACTGGTTCCAAATAAGGAAAGGAGTATGTCAAGGCTGTATATTGTCACCCTGCTTATTTAAATTATATGCAGAATATATCATGAGAAATGCTGGGCTGGAGGAAGCACAAGCTGGAATCAAGATTGCCGGGAGAAATATCAATAACTTCAGATATGCAGATGACACCATCCTTATGGCAGAAAGTGAGAGGAACTAAAAAGCCTCCTGATGAAAGTGAAAGAGGAGAGTGAAAAAGTTGGCTTAAAGCTCAACATTCAGAAAACTAAGATCATGGCATCTGGTCCCATTACTTCATGGGAAATAGATGGGGAAACAGTGTCAGACTTTTTTTGGGGGTGGGGGCTCCAAAATCACTGCAGATGGTGATTGCATCCATGAAATTCAAAGACGCTTACTCCTTGGAAGGAAAGTTATGACCAACCTAGATAGCATATTAAAAAGCAGAGACATTACTTTGCCAACAAAGATCCGTCTAGTCAAGGCTATGGTTTTTCCAGTGGTCATGTGTGGATGTGAGAGTTGGACTGTGAAGAAAGCTGAGTGCCGAAGAATTGATGTTTTTGAATTGTGGTGTTGGAGAAGACTCTTGAGAGTCCCTTAGATGGCAAAGAGATCCAGCCAGTCCATCCTAAAGGAGATGAGTCCTTGGGTGTTCATTGGAAGGACTGATGCTGAAGCTGAAACTCCAAAACTTTGGCCACCTCATGCGAAGAGTTGACTCATTGGAAAAGACCCTGATGCTGGGAGGGATTGGGGGCAGGAGGAGGAGGGGATGACAGAGGATGAGATAGCTGGATGGCATCACCAACTCGATGGGCATGAGTTTGAGTAAACTCCGGGAGTTGGTGATGGACAGGGAGGCCTGGTGTGCTACGATTCATGGGGTCGCAGAGTTGAACAGGACTGAGTGACTGAACTGAACTGCCATTATCTTCATTACCTCCACCATAGTTTGGCCTCAGGTCAAATAACAGGGACGGAACACAGCCCCGCCCATCAACAGAAAATTGAATTAAAGATTTACTGAGTATGGCCCTGCCCATCAGAATAAGACTTAGTTTCCCCCTCAGTCAATCTCTCTCATCAGGAAGCTTCCATAAGCTTCTCATCCTTCTCCATCAGAGGGCAGACAGACTGAAAACCACAATCACAGAAAACTAACCCATCTGATCACATGGACCACAGCCTTGTCTAACTCAGTGAAACTATGAACCATGCTGTGTATGGCCACCCAAGATGGATGGGTCATGGTGGAGAGTTCTGACAAAGCGTGGTCCACTGGAGAAGGGAATGGCAAACCACTTCAGTATTCTTGCCTAGAGAACCCCGTGAACAGTATGAAAAGGCAAAAAGATAGGACACTGAAAGATGAACCCCCCAGGTTGATAGGTGCCAAATATGTTCCTGGAGATCAGTGGAGAAATAACTCCAGATAGAGGGAAGAGATGGAGCCAAAGCTAAAACAACACCTGGTTGTGGATGTGACTGGTGATAGAAGCAAGGTCTGATGCTGTAAAGAACAATATTGCATGGGAACCTGGAATGTTAGGTCCATGAATCAAGGGAAATTGGAAGTGGTCAAACAGGTGATGGCAAAAGTGAACATTGACATTTTAGGAATCAGTGAGCTAAAATGGACTGGAATGAGTGAATTTAACTCAGATGACCATTATATCTACTACTGTGGGCAAGAATCCCTTAGAAGAAATGAGTAGCCATCACAGTCAACAAAAGAGTCCAAAATGCAGTACTTGGATGCAATCTCAAAAACAACAGAATGATTTCTGTTCATTTCCAAGGCAAACCATTCAATATCATGGTAATCCAAGTCTATGCCCCAACCAGTAATGCTGAAGAAGCTGAAGTTGAATGGTTCTATGAAGACCTACAAGATCTTCTAGAACTAACACCCAAAAAAGATGTCCTTTTCATTATAGGGGCCTTGAACGCAAAAGTAGGAAGTGAAGAAATGCCTGGAGTAACAGGCAAATTTAATCTTGGTGTACAGAATGAAGCAGGGCAAAGGGTAACAGAGTTTACCAAGGGAACGCACTGGTCATAGCAAACGCCCTCTTCCAACAACACAAGAGAAGACTCTACACATGGACATCACCAGATGGTCAACAGCAAAATCAGATTGATTATATTCTTTACAGCCAAAGATGGAGAAGCTCTATACAGTCAGCAAAAACAAGACCAGGAGCTGACTCTGGCTCAGATCATGAAATTCTTATTGCTAAATTCAGACTTAAATTGAAAACAGTAGGGAAAACCACTAGACCATTTGGGTATGACCTAAATCAAATCCCTTATGACTATCCAGTGGAAGTGACAAATAGATTCAAGGGATTGGATCTGATAGACAGAGTGCCTAAAGAACTATGGACAGGATTGTTTTAACTTTCCCTATAATATATCATGTTTTACTTCTTTTTTAAAATCTAGATTAGCTCCATTAATGGTACTATAGAAAGCTGGATTGTTTTCTTTTGGGAAAAATGTTTCTAAGTTACTTACTTCAATTATATTTTTTACATAAAACTCTTAGATTTTAACAAACATTCTCAATCTTTCTTCTTTTTGAAATCATCCTATGAGAAATATGAGTTGACCACAGAGATATTTTTCTGGCTTTCATCTACACTATTCCAGGCTTAGAAAGCCCAGTTAGAAAATACACATTGAGGAGAAAAATTAAATGATAACTGTAAACTATAAACTATTAAATGATAACTATAAACTATAAATGATAAACTATAATTAAATGATAACTATAAAGCACATGGCTCTGCACAGATATAAATTGTTATCTAGTTTCTAAGGCACTTTACCAAGGAACTGATTGTGTCTTGCATTTTCCTTCACTCTGTGAAGTTAGGAGAGGTAGATTTTAGCGATGGCCTCAAGATGGCAGTGATTACACGTAATTGCTCCATGTAACCCAAAGCCCTGTGATTTTCTGAGTGTGAGTGTTGGTGAACATTAGCTGAAAATACTTAGGAATATCTTTTATTTTTTCTCAAAGGAAGAATTCATTTCTCTCTGTCAGGACAGCACCAAATTTCCCACACTACAATCTTTCCTCCTTTTGCTATTGCAATGATCCTTGGATTTTATTATCCTGACTAGGTAAAAATGATCCAATATGAAATGAAATGGTAATTACTGAAATGGTAATTTCAGTAAGAGAAATTACCAGTACAGAATGACTTGTAGCTCTATGCCCCATATAAGAAGTCAGTTAAGTTCCTGTTTTATTTTAAATTCCATCCTAGATTATTCTTAGGTATACTTTGTATGAAGCAAATTTGTGCTCCATACGACCCCTAAGTATTCTTGTAGGAAACCAGTTTTTGCTTTGTTTCCTGTAGGTTTCATCTTTCATCTTCTGTTGCTGGTTC
Source organism: Dama dama (assembly GCF_033118175.1). Lineage (NCBI taxonomy): Eukaryota > Metazoa > Chordata > Mammalia > Artiodactyla > Cervidae > Dama > Dama dama. Next base: position 12,367,503 of record NC_083700.1, read on the forward strand.
CTTCTGTGTAACCAGGCATGTCTGCACACTTATTACTGTATAATGTTTTTCTCACAACCTCTCATGTGAAGTAGAGGAGATCTGGAGCCCAGGGATTTATACTCAATATCTTGTAATAACCTATAATGGAAATGAATCTTAAAAAAGTCATATATGTGTATATATATATATCACTGATCCTGTTTGTGATGCCAGTTGTCTTGCTGTTCACACTGTTCGTTGAACCCAGGGTAAGCAAGGCACAAGCTAAGAGGCTGAAAGAAGACTCAAGGAGTTGTAGGAACACAAACGTTTATTCTTTCCTGGCTGGCATAGCAGCCTCTCTCCTGGCTGACACAGCAGTCAGAGCAGCAGTCAGAACATAACCACAGTATAACAATAACGATCCATGACATACCTCATGTAACATAACCATGATGCCACTCCAGTGTAGTCCCAATGTCCTGGCAGCCAGGGCTTTTGTGATGAAGCTCTTACGGGCATACCGCACAAAGCAGCTCATGACCAAGAGAATAGTTCATGTTGCACATGTGCCATGCTCTAAGTGATCTCAGCTGTTACATAAACATGATTTGCAAAATGTGGAGCAAGCAAGAGTGAGAGACGGTGGGGTACAGAGCCTGACCACATCATCTTGGCTAATTTGCTCTCTCCCCACCATCTATCTATCTACCTACCTATCTATCTATATAATTGAATCACTTTGCTGTATGCTCAAAAGTAAAAACAAACAAAAAATATTGTAAATTAACTGAACTACAATACAAAAACAAAGAATGCTGTTCCATACCCCTTACCCCCAAATAATTAGAAAAAGACATGTCGAAACAGTGTATTTTAAAAATCGAGACTGAAAGTTGGCTTTTCACGATGAAATAAAACTTGGCCCTGGACCTGGGGCACCTAAGCCAGATGATCCGGCTGCACTGTGGTGGTGTTCTTGAGGGGCCACCCATCCATCCACTTATCCATTCAGTAAGTTTACCTTGAGTTCCTAATAGGTAAAGAAACTCTTTTAGGTTCTGGTGATGAAACCAGGAGTTAAAAACAAATCCAAGTTTTACAGCGCTTACATTCTAATGAGAGAAATTTCTTTTTCTTGACCACAAATTAATGAATTAATAACCTGAAGTAAGAGTTCCAACTGAATGGAAGACAGTCTTTGGAGTGTCAAAGAAACCTAACAATAGCCAGGGTTAGAGTGGGAGCCAGTCAACTGAGGATTCTCTTGAGAAGTGACTTTGGGCTAAACTCTGAAAATGAACAGGAATGAAATGTATCTTCAGTCAGAGGGAACACAGTGTGAAGAAGGCCTGTGGCAGGAGTTTGACTTGCTTAAGGGTGTGAAAGACAACCAGCGAGGCTGCATTACAGAAAATCTCCGAAGATGTGGTATGATGCCACTTGAGAGAAGACCTTGTAAGGCCTTGTAGAACATGATGAGAATTCTTTGTTTCCTGAAAAATGAGAAGTGATTGGTCAAATGTTTTCAGCTATAGAGTATTACTAGATTTCATTTTAAAGTGATCCTTCTGGAAATTATTTGGGAAAAAATGAGTAGCCAGTTTACTTTGGGGAGAGTAACTATTATCATAGGTCTGGAAGAAATAATAGTAACTTTGATTTAGTTATAAAATGGAATAGAGGAAAATATACTGAATTGAGAGAGATTTGAGAAGTATTATGATTTGGTGATAGATTGGAAAAGAAAGGTTAGTGAATAGACAGACATTCAGGGAGGATACTCTAGTTTTAATAATTTAAGTTTCCAGGTGAAATATACATAAGTACATATACACATTATACATGTAAATGTATACATATACATTTATGAATAGGTCTGTGTATTTACTTGCTACTGTAGCGGTAAAGAATCTGCCTACAATTCAGGAGACCCGGGTTTGATCTCTGGGTCTGAAAGATCCCCTAGATGAGGACACAGCAAGCCACTCCAGTATTCTTGCCTGGAGAATGCCATGGACAGGAGCCTGGTGGGTTACAGTCCATAAGGTTGCAAAGAGTCAGACATGACTGAAGTGACTGACTACACACACACACAGTAATATATCACAAACACAGAAGATACACAGATTTTAAGAATACAGCTCAACAGATTATCAAAAAATAACTGGAAGATAACATACCATCTTAGGCAGTAAATTTTACTAGCACCACTGAAGTCCTTTATGTGCTCCCTCTAAGACTTACACTTAAAGATAGCCGTTATCCTGAATTCTAATCCCAGATATTAGTTTTGCCTGTTTTTGAATATAAAAGGACTTTTACAGTGCAAATTATTTTGTCCTTTTTTTGTCCTAAATATTGTTAGCAAAACGTAATCCATGAAGTAGTTTGTAGCAGTAGTTTATTCACTTTAATGCTCTATAACATTTCATGTTTTGGTTTATATATATATATATATATATATATATATATAACATATATTTATATTCAGTTGCTTCAGTTGGGTCCAATTCCTTGCAACCCTATGAACCATAGCCCGCCAAGCTTCTCTCTCCATGGGATTTTCCCAGCAAGAATACTGGAGTAAGTTATCACTTCCTCCTCCAGGGGATCTTTCTGACCGAGGGATTGAACTCCTGTCTTCTGCATCTCCTGCATTGCAGGCAGATTCTTTATTGCTGAGCCACCAGGGAAGCCATATATACATATTCATAAAGAAAGAGAAAGAAAAAAAGTGAAGTCGCTCAGTTGTGTCCGATTCTTTGCGACCCCATGGACTGCAGCCTACCAGGCTTCTCTATCCATGGGATTGTCCAGACAAGAATACTGGAGTGGGTTGCCATTTCCTTCTCCAGGGGATCTTCCTGACCCAGGGATTGAACTCAAGTCTCCCACAATGTACATATACATATGTATATGCATATATATGTATGTACAAAGTTAAATATATAGGTTTATACACACACACACACACATATATATATATATGTGAGAGAGTCTACTGTTGGTTTTTGTTTGGGGCCATTATGAATAATGTTGCTATAATCATTTATGCCCATTTTAAATATTATGAGTATTATGCACATGTCTTTTCATTTATATATATGCATACATACGTAGTTACATAATTATATATATAATACTGTGTTTGTGAGTCTTTTTCTTGCCTGTACACCTGTGAATAGCTATTGTACAATAAGGTTAGTATATATTGCATTTTAGCAAGCAGCCCAACAGAAAATAGCCTGACTATTTTCTGAAGTGTAGCAGTTTGAGAATTCATAGTTCACATTTTTTAAAAACAGTTTATTTACTTAGAAACTATTCACCGTTTTTAAAAGAGTATTTAATATGCATTTTTCTGGCAACTTTTGAAGTTGAGCACTGTTTATGTTCATATGATTTATGCTTATGTTAATATGGTTATATGCCATTTGTATATCTTATTTAGCAAAACGACAATTCTTTTTTTTTTTTTTTTGTACTTATCTGGTGATATGTCTGCCTTTTAAACATGTGTATGAGAATTATATATATTCTGGATACCAGTATTTTGTTTTATATATATACACACAATATATCAAAAAGTGATTAAGTAAATACCTGAGTGTAGGCGTGTGACTTGCTTTAGCCAATGGGGAATTAGAAAGCATGATGTAAAAACAGGTATGAAAGCTGCTCGTACCTTGTCTTCTCTTATTGCTGGGAACTTTCCGCCTTCATGTGAACAAGCCTTGCTTAGCCCTTAGACGAGGAAGCACCACAAGGGATAAGGCCCCATTTATTATCGTTTTCCCAGCACCTGCACTGAGGTTCCAGACCTGTGTAAGAAACATCATTTAATCATTCAGCTTCACTGAATCCGTCAAATCGGAGGAACTGTCCAGACAATCTACAGAATTATAAGAGATAATAAATGTTTGTTTTTCTAAGCCACTAAATTTGGGGTGGTTTATTCCACACTTAAGGCAAATATATTGGTGACCAACCAGTCAGTGTCCCAAAGCACATTATCAGAAAAGCTGGTGAAACCCCGAAGATCATGAGCATCAAATTCAGCCCATTGGAACAATCGTGAATAAGCTGTTTGTTGTCCAGAAGGTAATTATATATAATTTTATATTGATTAGCAGAAAGTTCATTCTCCACTATAATCTTGGAGAGACTTTAAAAATTATCCTTTTCAAAATAATTTTATATAGGAAAAACTAAAACAAATTAACTCCTCCCAACCTAAAAAGCTACAGAGTGAATGTTCTAAAACTGAAATACATTAAAAGTGTTTTTATTTTCAAGATGCTGTCACAATCCTGCTTCAATTTCCCTTTGTCATTGTAGTTTCTGAGAAAGGGATGATTTCATATGCAAATAATGTTTGCCTTCTGGGTTATTTTTATATTTATACACATGATCTTTATTCCAACTGACTATTGTTATAAATACAGAATTACTATTGGTTGAGTGATAAACTAGATTAATTGACTCAGAAGGCCAATACATAGGGCAGGATTACAGAACTGTACTTAAAAAAAAGAAAATAGAAGACAGAGTTAGTATAAGGAAATTTATTAGAAGTGAGAAATAATAACATATTCTGACTCTGAGCCTCAGGGAACTAGCCTTGTGTGACTGCTTCTGGTATAGGCTGGCACCAAGAGCCCCAGAGAGGGAACCTGCTGATTCTGCCTCCAGGAGCTTAAGGCTAAACTCTGCTGTCTCAGGTTTAGTGAAGAGGAACTGATAGGAAGAATCTATCTTCCTGAAAAATTCAAGCTAAAATTAACCTTGGGTAAGAAGGCCATGGTCTTTACCCTAGTTTTGAGCTTCCAATTTAACCCACTATACACAAACATATACTCACTGAGCCCAGCAAATTAAGCCTAAAATAAAATCAATCTCCTAGGCAACTGAAAAATTAACTAAAAGTGTAAAAAATCCAATTGTTCCTCACTTGAGGAATGGATAAGCAAACTTTGATGGGTCCACACATTGAATTCTACACAGCAATAAAAAAAGATAAAGTGATACACACAACTGTATGAATCCTAAATGCACTATACTAAGTGACAGAATTTAGACAAAATATCATATATAATTAAATTTCCACTTTAGAAAATGCTGGAAAAGTGAAAAGATTAAGTTGAGAAACTACATCAGTGACTTCCAGAAGCTTGAATTGGAAGAAGCATTGACAATGAAGTAGCATGGAAGACATTCTTATTATGATGAAGGTGAAAATGTGAGTTGCTCAGTCGTGTCTGACTCTTTGCAACACCATGGACTGTAGCCCATCAGGCTCCTCTGTCCATCGAATTATCTAGGCAAGAATACTGGTGTGGTCAGCCTTTCCCTTCTTCTGGGATCTGCCCAACTCAGGGATTGAATCCAGGTCTCCTGCATTGCAGGCAGATTCTTTACCATCTGAGTCACCAGGAAAGTCCATAGTATAAGATTAAGTGACACAAAATAAATGTGAACACCAAGTACCAATTATGTGATCAAGAAATAAACTGTAGGGCAACTATATTCAGTATCCTATAATAAACCAAAATGGAAAAGAATATGAGAAAGTACATATTTTTTTTTTGTATAACTGAAACACTTTGCTGTACAAAAGAAACAGTACATTATGATGTTACAAGACTTTATATCAACCATACTTTAATAAAAAATGCATTGTAAATTTCACTGTTAGATATCTACTTTCTGCCATTATGTTCTAAAGTAAATTAATTACGCTTCAGTGTTATTCTTCAGAGTTTGCCTAATGCAAGTGTTTGCCTGGAGCAATTTCCTCATAGGACCACATGTGTGAGGACCAGAAGTGTAGCCAGAGAACTACTAAGCTGTTGGTATCTGAATAAATAAGTGGAACCAGTTATTTCACATCAGACATGGCTAGAATTACTTCCAACATATACTAGCGACTTCATGCAAATCACCAGAAGCTGCCTTATTTTGTACACAAATTATGTCCCTCCAGGAGAGCAATTCTGAAAAGATAACATTGTTTTGGACTAAAGCAACTCCACCCTAGAACAGCGGGTGGCAATTGAAGCACAAATCAGATTTCAGCCGGTCTGCCGCCCTCCTGGGTTTCTTTGAATGGAGCACAGCTTGTTCAACCTATTCATTGTTTTTCTTTCTTTCTTTTTTATTTTTTATTTTTATAAAAGACAATTTTATCTTCTTTAAACAACTACACAGAAAAGGTGAGTACCATGGTCTAAATAAGACTTATTTGATATGAATAGCATACATTATATAAAACTTGGAATCTCAAAGGGATTAAACATTCCACTGACATTTTGCTTACATAAGTTCACCTAACAAATGCTCTTCCTTCACCATGAAGTTAGACAGTGACTCAGTCCCAATGTCTGGTTTATAAGAGGTCAAACAGGAGATGACAAGAGTGAATGTCGACATTCTAGGAATCAGCGGACTAAAATGGACTGGAATGGATGAATTTAACTCAGATGACCATTATATCTACTACTGTGGACAAGAATCCCTTAGAAGAAATGGAGTAGCCATCATAGTCAACAAAAGAGTCCAAAATGCAGTACTTGGATGCAATCTCAAAAACGACAGAATGATCTCTGTTTATTTCCAAGGCAAACCATTCAATATCACGGTAATCCAAGACTATGCCCCAAGCAGTAACGCTGAAGAAGCTGAAGTTGAACGGTTCTATGAAAACCTACAAGACCTTTTAGAACTAACACCCAAAAAAAGATGTCCTTTTCATTATAGGGGACTGGAATGCAAAAGTAGGAAGTAATGAAACACCTGGAGTAACAGGCAAATTTGGCCTTGGAGTACAGAATGAAGCAGGGCAAAGGCTAATAGAGTTTTGCCAAGAGAATGCACTGGTCATAGCAAACACCCTCCTCCAACAACACAAGTGAAGACTGTACACATGGACATCACCAGATGGTCAACACCAAAATCAGATTGATTATATTCTTTGCAGCCTAAGATGGAGAAGCTCTATACAGTCAGCAAAAAGAAGACCAGGAGCTGACTATGGCTCAGATCATGAACTCCTTATTGCCAAATTCAGACTTAAACTGAAGAAAGTAGGGATAACCACTAGACCATTAAGGCATGACCTAAATCAAATCCCTTATGACTATACAGTGGAAGTGAGAAACAGATTTAAGGGACTAGATCTGATAGACAGAGTGCCTGATGAACAATGGACAGAGGTTCATGACATTGTACAGGAGACAGGGATCAAGACCATCCCCATGGAAAAGAAATGCAAAAAGGCAACATTGTTGTCTGAGGAGGCATTACAAATAGCTGTGAAAGGAAGAGAACTTAAAAGGAAAGGAGAAAAAGAAAGATATTCCCATTTGAACGCAGAGTTCCAAAGAATAGCAAGGAGAGATAAGAAAGCCTTCCTCAGTAATCAATGCAAAGAAATAGAGGAAAACAACAGAATGGGAAAGACTAGAGATCTCTTCAAGAAAATTAGAGATACCAAGGGAACATTTCATGCAAAAATGGGCTCAATAAAGGACATAAATGGTATGAACCTAACAGAAGCAGAAGCTATTAAGAAGAGGTGGCAAGAATACACAGAAGAACTGTACAAAAAAGATCTTCACGACCCAGATATCACAATGGTGTGATCACTCACCTAGAGCCAGACATCCTGGAATGTGAAGTCAAGTGGTCCTTAGAAAGCGTCATGATGAACAAAGCTAGTGGAGGTGATGGCATTCCAGTTGAGCTATTTCAAATCTTGAAAGATGATGCTGTGAAAATGCTTCACTCAATATGCCAGCAAATTTAGAAAACTCAGCATTGGCCACAGGGCTGGAAAAGGTCAGTTTTCATTCCAGTCCCTAAGAAAGGCAACCCCAAAGAATGCTCAAACTACCGCACAATTGCACTCATCTCACATGCTAGTAAAGTAATGCTCAAAATTCTCCAAGGCAGGCTTCAGCAATATGTGAACCGAGAACTTCCAGATGTTCAAATTGGTTTTAGAAAAGGCAGAGGAACCAGAGATCAAATTGCCAATATCTGCTTGATCATTGAAAAAGCAAGAGAGTTCCAGAAAAACATCTATTTCTGCTTTATTGACTACACCAAAGACTTCGACTGTGTGGATCACAATAAACTGTGGAAAATTTTGAAAGAGATGGTAATACTTGACCACCTGACCTGTTTCTTGAGAAACCTGTATGCAGGGCAGGAAGCAACAGTTAGAGCTGGACATGGAACAACAGGTTGATTCCAAATAGGAAAAGGAGTATGTCAAGGCTGTATATTGTCACCCTGCTTATTTAATTTATATGCAGAGTACATCATGAGAAATGATGGGCTGGAAGAAGCACAAGCTGGAATCAAGATTGCCGGGAGAAGTATCAATAACCTCAGATATGCAGATGACACCACCCTTATGGCAGAAAGTGAAGAGGAACTAAAAAGCCTCTTGATGAAAGTGAAAGAGGAGAGTGAAAAAGTTGGCTTAAAGCTTAACATTCAGAAAACTAAGATCATGGCATCTGGTCCCATCACCTCATGGGAAACTGTCTGAATTTATTTTTGGGGGCTCCAAAATCACTGCAGATGGTGGGTGCATCCATGAAATTCAAAGACGCTTACTCCTTGGAAGGAAAGTTATGACCAACCTAGATAGCATATTAAAAAGCAGAGACATTACTTTGCCAACAAAGGTCCATCTGGTCAAGGCTATGGTTCTTCCAGCGGTCATGTATGGATGTGAGAGTTGGACTGTGAAGAATGCTGAGCGCCGAAGAATTGATGCTTTTCAACTGTGGTGTTGGAGAAGGCTCTTGAGAGTCCCTTGGACTGCAAGGAGATCCAACCAGTCCATCCTAAAGGAGATCAGTCCTGGTGTTCATTGGAAAGACTGATGCTGAAGCTGAAACTCCAATGCTTTGGCCACCTGATGTGAAGAGTTGACTCATTGGAAAACACCCTGATGCTGGGAGGGATTGTGGGCAGGAGGAAAAGGGGACGACAGAGGATGAGATGGCTGGATGGCATCACCCACTCGATGTGCATGAGTTTGAGTAAATCCGGGAGTTTGTGATGGACAAGGAGGCCTGGCATGCTGCGATTCATGGGGTCGCAAAGAGTTGGACATGACTGAGAGACTGAACTGAAGTGACTCAGTCAAAATAGATGGAAATCTGGATATGGGCTCCAGACTCTGTCCTGTTCCATCATGAGATAAACTGGAAGTGCGTATGAACACTGCCATCTACTTTGGAAATCCTCAACTTGTGTTAGCCTTATAAAGCTCCAGTACTGTTGAAGCATCAATCTGTTCATTCTTAACCACAATTATATCCTGGAAAGTTCATACCCAAAGTATAAATTCAAATATTGCTTGAGGCTTAGGTGTCCCAATATGATTTGAAAAACCACAGACTCTTTGTCTTTAGGCAACAAACCTATGAATGAGATTCCAAGGGAGGCACGCATTTAAGGCAACACAAATGATGCTTAATTTTTCCAAGTTATAAAAGTTAAAGATTTAAAATATGGCAGTGAGATGATACAGAAAAGTATATTAAAAAAGAAAGTGAAAAGCACCATAACACCCCATTCATAAGAATTAATAGCTAGTATATATATATATTGCTATATTTCAAACATATGTGTATATATATTTTTTTTTTTTTCTGTACTTAAATTTATCACAATTAGTTCAGTTCAGTCCCTCGGTCATGTCCAAGTCTTTGTGATCCCATGAATTGCAGCACACCAGGCCTCCTTGTCCATCACCAACTCCCGAAGTCTACCCAAACCCATGTCCATACAGGTGGTGATGACATCCAGCCATGTCATCCCCTCCTCCTCCCACCCCCAATCCTTCCCAGCATTAGGGTCTTTTCCAATGAGTCAACTCTTCGCATGAGGTGGCCAAAGTATTGGAGTTTCAGCTTCAACATCAGTTCTTCCAATGAACACCCAGGACTAATTTCCTTTAGGATGAAGTGATTGGATCTCCTTGCAGTCCAAGGGACTCTCAAGAGTCTTCTCCAACACCACAGTTCAAAAGCATCACTTCTTCAGCGCTCAGCTTTCTTTATAGTCCAACTCTCAAATCCATACATGACTACTGGAAAAACCATAGCCTTGACCAGATGGACCTTTGTTGGCAAAGTAATGTCTTTGCTTTTTCATATGCTGTCTAGATTGTCATAACTTTCCTTCCAAGGAATAAACGTCTTTTAATTTCACGGCTGCAATCACCATCTGCAGTGATTTGGGAGCCCAGAAAAATAAAGTCTGACACTGTTTCCACTGTTTCCCCATTTATTTCCCATGAAGTAATGGGACCAGATGCCATGATCTTAGTTTTCTGAATGTTGAGCTTTAAGCCAACTTTTTCACTCTCCTCCTTCACTTTCATCAAGAGTTTTTTTAGTTCCTCTTCACTTTCTGCCATAAGGGTGGTGTTGTCTGTGTATCTGATAAATATCAATATTAATGACATCCAGGTCTTATCTGAACATGGGCATGAAAATAGAAGAGCTTCTATATAGAAGAAGACCTCTAATAAAATTTCGATATATGAATCAAGACTGAATGGTTGTTCCTTCCTTACCTTGTACTTGGTGACCTTGAAGAAAAAAGAGACAGAGATCAACAACGAGATGACCCTATTATACATCTCTTCCTTCATTCACACTGTGTCAACTTGCTATAGGCCACATCTCTTTTTCTCTTTCAGTCTAGAAGGCTCTTCTCCTCTCTCTTAGCTTTTTTAGTGAATTCCTCTTTTGAGTCACCACCTCCAATTCTTAGTTGGGGCCCTCAAATGAGATATGCACTCATATCCAGCATGAGTGAATGTGGACAGGCAGGAGTTGTTGGAGAACAAGAGAGAGGAAGGAGCAAGTGTACTCAAGATTACGAGTTGAAGGGAGGAAAGGTGGAAGGAAGGGGCAAATGTTATTCCTGGTGCCATGCTGTGAAGGAAGGCTTGGGATATCTCATTGAGAGGCCGAGAACTGAAAAGACTAAAGAGCATGTGCATTTCTGAGTGCCTGGATATGCCAGCCTTTGAGTTTAATCTGTTTGCATTCAAGTGCAGTCATATCTCAGAGATATTATGTGTTCAGTTCCAAATCACTGTGATAAAACAAATATTGCAAAAAAGTGACACCTAATTTCTTGCTTTCTCAGTGCATATAAAAATTATGTTTTCACTATCCTGTAGCCTATTGTGTGCAAGAGTATTAATGTATATACTGTAATCAAAAAATACATTATTGCTAAAAACTGCTAACCCTCATCTGTCTCTCAGCTTTCATAGAATTGAAGAGCGTTAGGGCCTTACCCTGGGAATACTGTGGCTGGTTTATCCTTCTATCCAGACTAAGAAAACTTTTTCCATATCAAGCAATAAGAATGTTTTACTTTCTTACCATTCATGTATTCACTGAGATAAAATTTGTAATTTCCTTTAAAAATTTATTCTGACCATTCAGAACTTGTCTATTTGGTACAAGAAGCCTGGTTTTGACCTCTTTTTTTTCTTCCTCACTAAGCTTAGCCATTTCTAGTATTTGATTTAATGTAAGAGATATGTGACTCTTCCTTTCATTTGAACATTTAGAGGCCTCTGTAGGGTTACTAACTGGCCTAATTTCAATATTCCTTTGTTTAAGGGAATAGGGAGTCCCAAGGAGAGAAAGAGAGATAGGGGAATGGTCCGTCAGTGGAGCAGTCAGAACACCCATAACATTTATCAAAGAAATTATCCAACTTAGGAGGCTGTGTAGTTCATGGCACCCCAAAATGATTTCAGTAGTAACATCAAACTCACTGATCACAGATCACCATGACAAATATAACAATAGTGAAAAAGCTTGAAATATTATGAGAATTACCAAATGTGAAAAGAAGACTCAAAGTGACAAATGTTTTGGAAAAATTGTGCCAATAGACTTGCTCTATACAGGATTGCTACAAACCCCCAATTTGTAAAAATAACACAGTATCTATGAAGCACAATAAAGTGCAATAAAGCAAGTTTTGTCTGTATTAACCTTTGTTAGTGTTCCAGAAATCCATCCTACATGGATTTATGTATGTGAGTGTGACAAAGATCATGGGATTTGTCCTGTAGGATCAACCACTTCTACTGTAGACCAGTAATGTGTATCTCATTAAAGGCAGGTAACTTTGTGTTCTGAAATGCTCAGGGACATCATCGGTCATTTAAGTCTGAAATGATCTCTGATAAATTTCCTCTGGGATAAAAGATATTTCTTCCATTCTATAGATGATGAATCAGAGGTGCCTAGCATTTAAATTATTAGTCACCTATCAAATCACAGAGCAAATATTTGAAACAAATCTTGAAGCCTAGATTTACTAAGTAATCTACCTGCTCTGAAGATTCAAACAATTCTGTAATATTTAGCTTTGATTTCATATCCTGTAATAGCTTCTCTGAAATTTCTTTCTTCAATATGATTAAAAATATCCTTTATGAAAACTATAAGACACAGATGAAAGAAATTAAAGACAACACAAACAGATCAAAAGGTATAACTTGTTCTTGGATTGGAAGAATCAATATTGTTAAGATGACTATACTGCTCAACGCCATAAATAGAATTAATGCAATCCCAATCAAATTCCAATGACATTTTTTACAGAACTGGAAGTAAAATTTTCAAACTTATATGGAAACACAAAAGATCCCAAATAGTTAAAATAATCTTGAAAAATAAGAATGGAGCTGGAGGAATCATAGTCTCTGACTTCAGACTACTTCAAAACTACAGTAATCAAAACAGTATGTACTGCTACATAAAGTCAAGGATTTGTGGTCAGTTAACCTATAACCAAGGATGCAGGAATGTACAATGGAGAAAGACAGTTCCTTCAATGAGTGGTATTGGGAAACTGGATAGCTTACATATAAAACAATGAAATTAGGTCATTACCTAATACCATATACAAAAATAAACTCAGAATGGATTAAGGACCTAAATGTAAGACTGTGTGCTCTAAAACTTTTAGAGGAAACCAGAGGCAGAACACTCTTGGTATAAATTGCAACAATATTTTTTTAAAATCAGTTTCCTAGAGTAATGTAAATGAAAACAAAAATAACTAACTGTGACCTAATTAAACTTAAAAGCTTTTGCACAGCAAACTAAAAAAAAATGAAGAGACAACCACCTGAATTGGAGAAATAATTGCAAATGATGCTACCACAAAGGATTGATTTCCAAAATACTTATACAGCTTAATATCAAAACAAACAATTAAATAAAAAAATGGAAAGAAGACCTAAATAGACATTTATTCAAAAAAGACATATAGATGGCAAATAGACTCATGAAAAGATGCTCAATGGCTCTAATTACTGGAGAAACACAAATCAAAACTAAGATGAAGTGTCACCTCACACTAGTCAGACTGGCAACATTAAAAAGTCTACATACTATTCATACCTCTTTCAACAAAACAAGAGAAGACTATACATGGACATCACCAGATGGTCTACACTGAAATCAGATTGATTATATTCTTTGCAGCCAAAGATGGAGAAGCTCTATACAGTCAGCAAAAACAAAACTGGAAGCTGACTGTGGATGAACTCCTTATTGCCAAATTCAGACTTAAATGGAAGAAAGTGGGGAAAGCACTAGACCATTCAGGTATGACCTAAAACAAATCCCTTATGATTATACAGTGAAAGTGAGAAATAGATTTAAGGGACTAGATCTGATAGACAGAGTGCCTGATGAACTATGGACAGAGGTTCATGACATTGTACAGGAGACAGGAATCAAGACTGTTCCCAAGAAAAAGAAATGCAAAAAAGCAAAATGGTTGTGTGAGGAGGCCTTACAAATAGTGGTGAAAAGAATAGAAGCGAAAAGCAAAGGAGAAAAGGAAAGATATATCCATTTGAATGCAGAGTTCCAAAGAATAGCAAGAAGACATAAAAAAGCCTTCCTCAGTAATCAATGCAAAGAAATAGGGGAAAACAACAGAATGGGAAAGACTAGAGATCTCTTCAAGAAAATTAGAGATACCAAGGGAACGTTTCATACAAAGATGGGCTCAATAAAAGATAGAAATGGTATAAACCTAGCAGAAGCAGAAGATATTAAGAAGAGGTGGCAAGACACAGAAGAACTACACAAAAAAGATCTTCATGACCCAGTTAATCATGATGGTGTGATCACTCACACTCACCTAGAGCCAGACATCCTGGAATGTGAAGTCAAGTGGGCCTTAGGAAGCATCACTATGAACAAAGCTAGTGGAGGTGATGGAATTCCAGTTGAGCTATTTCAAATCCTGAAAGATGATGCTGTGAAAGTGCTGCACTCAATATGTCAGCAAATTTGGAAAACTCAGCATTGGCCACAGGACTGGAAAAGGTCAGTTTTCATTCCAGTCCCTAAGAAAGGCAACCCCAAAGAATGCTCAAACTACCACACAATTGCACTCATCTCACACACTAGTAAAGTAATGCTCAAAATTCTCCAAGCCAGGCTTCAGCAATACAGGAACTATGAACTTCCAGATGTTCAAGCTGGTTTTAGAAAAGGCAGAGGAACCAGAGCTCAAGTTGCCAACTTCCACTGGATCATAGAAAAAGCAAGAGAGTTCCAGAAAAACATCTATTTCTGCTTTATTGACTATGCCAAAGCCTTTGACTGTGTGGATCACAATAAACTATGGAAAATTCTGAAGGAAATGGAAATACCAGACCACCTGACCTGCCTCTTGAGAAACCTGTACACAGGTCAGGAAACAACAGTTAGAACTAGACATGGAACAGCAGACTGGTTCCAAATAGGAAAAGGAGTACCTCAACGCTGTATATTGTCATCCTGCTTATTTAACTTTTATGCAGAGTACATTGTGAGAAACGCTGGCCTGGATGAAGCACAAACTGGAATCAAGATTGCTGGGAGAAATATCAATAGCCTCAGATATGCATATGACACCACCCTTATGGCAGAAAGTGAAGAGGAACTAAAGAGACTCTTGATGAAAGTGAAAAAAGAGAGTGAAAAATGTTGGCTTAAAGCTCAACATTCAGAAAACTAAGATCATAGCATCCAGTCCCATCACTTCATGGCAAATAGATGGGGAAACAGTGGAAACAGTGGCTGACTTTATTTTTCTGGGCTCGAAAATCACTGCAGATGGTGATTGCAGCCATGAAATTAAATGATGTTTACTTCTTGGATGGAAAGTTACGACCAACCTAGACAGCATATTAAAAAGCAGAGATATCACTTTGTCAACAAAGGTCTGTCTAGTCAAAGCTATGATTTTTCCAGTAGTCATGGATGGATGTGAGCTTTGTACCATAAAGAAAGCTGAGCACCAAAGAATTGATGCTTTTGAACTGTGGTGTTGGAGAAGACTCTTGAGAGTCCCTTGGACTGCAAGGAGATCCAACCACTCCATCCTAAAGGAAATCAGTCCTGAATATTCATTGGAAGGACTGATGCTGAAGTTGAAACTCCAATACTTTGGCCAACTGATGCGAAGAACTGACTCATTGGAAAAGACACTGATGCTGGGCAAGATTGAAGGCTGGGGGAGACAGGGACGACAGACTCGATGGATCTGAATTTCAGTAAGGTCTGGGAGTTGGTGATGGACAGGGAAGCCTGGAGTGCTGTGGCCCATGGGGTTACAAATAGTCGGACATGACTAAGCAACATAACTGAACTGAACTGAAGGCTGTATTGCAGAAAACATCATGTGAAATGCCAGGCTGGATGAAGAACAAGCTGGAATCAAGATTACCCAGAGAAATATCAATAACTTCAGGTACACAGATGATACCACGCTGCTGGCAGAAAATGAAGAGTAACTAAAGAGCCTCTTGATGAAGATGAAAGAGGAGAATGAAAAAACTGGCTTAAAACACAACATTGAAAAAATGAAAATCATGGCATCTGGTCCCGTAACTTCATGGCAAATGGGGGGAAAGTGGAAACAGTTATAGAGTTTATTTTCTTGGGCTCCAAAATCACTGCAGACAGTGACTGCAGCCATGAAATAAAAGACATTTGCTTCTTGTAAGAAAAACTATGACAAATCTAGACAGTATATTAAAAAGCAGACATCACTGTGCCAACAAAGTTCTGCATAGTCAAAGCTACACTTTTTCCCATAGTCATTTACAAATGGGAGAGATGGACCATAAGGAAGGCTGAGTACCAAAGAATTGTTGGTTTCAAACTGTGGTGCTGGAGAAGACTCTCGAGGATCCCTTGGACAGCAAGGAGGTCAAAGCAATCAACTCTAAAGGAAATCAATTCAACCCTGCATATTCATTGGAAGGACTGATGCTGAAGCTGGAACTCCAATACTTTCGCAACCTGTTTGGAAGAGCTGACTCATTCAAAAAGACCCCAATACTGGAAAAGATTGAAGGTAAGAGGAAAAGAGGATGACAAAGGATGAGATGGTTGGATGGCCTCATTGACTTGATGGACATGAGTTTGAGAAAACTCTGGGAGATAGTGAAGAACAGGGAAGCCTGGCTTGCTGCAGTTCATGGGGTCAGAACGATTTGGACATGACTTAGTGACTGAACAACAACAACCACTTGAATTAATCTTTTACAAGAATCAACATTTGACCTTATTAATTTTCTTTATGTTTTTGTCTGTTTTATTGTCTGCCTACTGTTTGTTTTGTCTGTTTGTGTTTTACAATACACAAAATAAATTCATGTATTGATTTCTACTTATACTATTACTGCCTTTTTTGTTGTTGTTCAGTCGCTAAAAGTTATGTCTGACTCCTTTGGGACCCCATGAACTGTAGGCCACCAGGCCCCTCTGCAGCTGGGGTTTTCCAGGCAAGAATACTGGAGTAGGTTGCCATTTCCTTCTTCAGGGCATCTTCTCAACCCTGGGATTGAACTCAAGTCTCCTGCATTGGCAGGTGGACTCTTTACTCTGAGTCACCAGGGAAGCCCTTTACTGCCCTTATACTATAGTTTTCTTTGATCCCTTTTTTCCTAGTGTTTTAAAATGCAAATTTATATCAATTATGTTATTATTCTTTCTTTAATAGGAACATTTAAAAACTTTTTCCTTTAAGTAATACTTTTGTTTTGTTACCCTAGGCTTTATGGAGTATATTTTATTGTCTCTAGTAACCCTTGGCATCTATTAACTAACAGCTTATTTTAAAATGTATAATATAATTTTGAGATATTTGAGACTTTGCTAAATATCTCATTGTTGATTTCTGATTTAGTCCTATGTGGTCATGAAATATACTCTGATTTCAGACGAATTTTACTGATGCGAACTGAAAGTCCTTGCATTTTATTTTACTTTGGCAAACATTGCATGTACACTTGAAAAGAACATGCAGATTCCTGTTGCTTTTACAGTATTAACTTAGATCATATTTTATGGAAATTAGATCACAAAGGTCACAAGTGGTATTAATCTTTTAAGCATTTTTTCTGATTTTTTTCTTCTTTTCTATCAATTATTGAATCAGAGGTTAAATATCTAACTTGATTGTTGACTTGAATTTGCTATAATTTTTTTGTTTTATAATGTTAAATTCTGTGATTAAGCGCATTTAGGAAACTGTTATGACTTTCTGGAAGATTGCCCAAGTATCTTTTTGTTTTTTTTTTTTTTTTGATCACAGCTTGACTTTTCTCTGACTCATGTCAGGGTTTGGTTTTAGGCTTTGTTAAGGCATCCTGTGTAAATTCCAAGATGTTCCCCTAGCCCCACTGATTAAGGGTGACTCAAACTCTGACTCATGTCAGAGATAGGCTTTAGGCTTTCTGAGAATGGGTTCTATAATAATCCCTACTCCACTGCTTGGCCCTTTCTTCTAAGTTCAGTCTTTCTGGGGGTCAACCTCAATGGCAAGAGTAGTAAATATATGGATCTCTATTTTAGCATTGTTGATGTCCTTCAGCACCTGTATTTTTCTATTTCAACTTCAATGATGTATAATTGACATACAATATTGTGAAATTTTAAGGTGTACAAATAGATTTACGGGACTAGATCTGATAGACAGGGTGCCTGATGAACTATGGACAGAGGTTCGTAACATTGTAGAAGAGACAGGGATCAAGACCATCTTCAAGAAAAAGAAATGCAAAAAGGCAAAATGGCTGTCTGAGGAGGCCTTACAAATAGCTATGAAATGAAGAGAAGTGAAAAGCAAAGGAGAGAAGGAAAGATATACCCATTTGAATGCAGAGTTCCAAAGAATAGCAAGGAGAGATAAGAAAGCCTTCCTCAGTGATCAGTGCAAAGAAAGAGAGGAAAGTAATAGAATGGGAAAGACTCGAGATCTCTTCAAGAAAATTAGAGATACCAGGGGAACATTTCATGCAAGATGGGCTCAATAAAGGACAGAAATGGTATGGACCAAACAGAAGCAGAAGATATTAAGAAATGGTGGCAAGAATACACAGAACTGTATAAAAAAGATCTTCATGACTCAGATAATCACAATGATGTGATCACTCACCTAGAACCAGACATCCTGGAATGTGAAATCAAGTGGGCCATAGGAAGCACCACTAAGAACAAAGCTAGTGGAGGTGATGGAATTCTAGTTGAGCTATTCCAAATCCTGAAGATGATGCTGTGAAAGTGCTGCACTCAATATGTTAGCAAATTTGGAAAATTCAGCAGTGGCCACAGGACTGGAAAAGGTCAGTTTTCATTCCAATCCCTAAGAAAGGCAACCCCAAAAATGCTCAGACTACCACACAATTGCACTCATCTCACATGCTGGTAAAGTAATGCTCAAAATTCTCCAAGGCAGGCTTCAGCTGTACACAAACTATGAACTTCCAAATGTTCAAGCTAGTTTTAGAAAAGGCAGAGGAACCAGAGATCAAATTGCCAGCATCTGCTGGATCATCGAAAAAGCAAGAGAGTTCCAGAAAAACATCTATTTCTGCTTTATTGACTATGCCAAAGCCTTTGACTGTGTGGATCACAGCAAACTGGAAAATTCTGAAAGAGATGGGAATACTTGACCACCTGACCTGCCTCTTGAGAAATCTATATGCAGGTCAGAAAGCAACAGTTAGAGCTGGACATGGAACAACAGACTGATTCCAAATAGAAAAACGAGTACGTCAAGGCAGTATATTGTCACCCTGCTTTATTTAACTTATATGCAGAGTACATCATGAGAAACGCTGGGCTGTATGAAGCACAAGCTGGAATCAAGTTTGCTGGGAGAAATATCAATAGCCTCAGATATGCATATGACACCACCCTCATGGCAGAAAGTGAAGAGGAACTAAAGAGACTCTTGATGAAAGTGAAAAAAGAGAGTGAAAAATGTTGGCTTAAAGCTCAACATTCAGAAAACTAAGATCATGGCATCCATTCCCATCACTTCATGGCAAATAGATGGGGAAACAGTGGAAACAGTGGCTGACTTTATTTTTCTGGGCTCCAAAATCACTGCAGATAGTGTGTGTAGCCATGAAATTAAAAGACGCTTATTCCTTGGAAGGAAAGTTATGACCAACTTAGACAGCATATTAAAAAGCAGAGACATTACTTTGTTAACAAATGTCCGTCTAGTCAAGGTTGCGGTTTTTCCAGTAGTATGGATGTGAGAGTAGGACTATAAAGAAAGCTGAGTGCTGAAGAATTGATGCTTTTGATCTGTGGTTTTGGAGAAGATCTTGAGAGTCCCTTGCACTGAAAGGAGATCCAACCAGTCCATCCTAAAGGAGATCAGTCCTGGGTGTTCTTTGGAAGGACTGATGTTGAAGCTGAAACTCCAATACTTTGGTCACCTGATGTGAAGAACTGATTCATTTGAAAAGACCCTGATGCTGGGAAAGATTGAGGGCAGGAGAAGGGGATGATGCAGGATGAGATGGCTGGATGGCATCACCAACTCGATGGACATGAGTTTGGGTGGACTCTGGGAGTTGGTGATGGACAGGAAGTCCTGGCGTGCTGTGATTCATGGGGTCGCAAAGAGTCGGACACGACTCAGTGAGTGAATGAACTGATCGTGTACAATGTGTTAATTTGATATATGTACATATTGTGAAACAGTTATCACCATATCCTTAAATAATACCTCTATCATGTCACATAATTATTTTCTTGCGATGAGAATATTTAAGATCTACTCCCTTAACGACTTTCATTATTTTAACTGTTATCACAGTGTCGTGTTTTAGAACCCTAGAGCTTATTCATTTTATGTATGGAAGTCTGTACCCTTTGGTCAATATTTTCCTATTTCCCCACCACCTCAGCCCCTGGCAATCACCAACCAATTATCTGTTTCTATGAGTTTAAATGTTTTAGATTTCATATATAAGTGAAACTTTTGTTTATCTTTCTCTGTCTGACTTATTTCACCTAGCACAATGCCTATAGTTCCTTTTATGTTTCTGCAAATAGTAGATTTTATTCACTTTTATTGCTAATGTTCAATCATTATATATATGTATATTTATATATACACATATACCACATCTTCTTTATTCATTCATCTATTTACTTCTTTTTATGTTATATATTTGTTAACAGACTATGTTGATAGTAGCTATAGTTATTTTTATTACTTTGTCTTTTAACATTTATACTATGAAACACCATATTACAATTAAGACACCACCATATTACAGTATTTGAGTATTCTGCTTTTGACTATATATTTACTTTTTCAAGTGTGTTTTATGTTTTCATGTTACTAATCAGCATCCTTTAACTACAACTTGAAGAACGTCTTTCAATCTTTCTTGTAAGGCAGATCTAGTGTTGATAAATTCCTTTAAGTTTTGTTTGTCTGAAAAGTCTTTGTTTCTACTTCATTTTTTAGTGTGTTTTAAAAATTTTTATTATTTTTTACAGTAAGTCCTTGTTGGTTATTTCTATTAAATATAGCAGTGTATACATGTCAATCCCAAACTCCCAGTCTATCCCTCCCCAACTTCTACTTTGGTAACCATAAGTTCATTTTTAAGTCTATGAATCTGTTTCTGGTTTGTAGATAAGTTCATTTGTATCTTTTTAGATTCCTCATATGTGGTATCATATGATATTTGTTTTTCTCTGACTTATTTCACTTAGTATGATAATCCTCAGATCCATCCATGTTTCTGCAAATAACATTTTTTTCATTCTTTTTATGGCTGAGTTATATTCCATTGTATATATGTACCATAATTTCTGGATCCATTCATCTGTCAGTGGACATCTAGGTTGCTTCCATGTCCTAGCTATTGTAAACAGTGCTGTGATGCACATTGGGATGCATGTGACTTTTTGAATTATGGTTTTCTCTGCGTATATGCCCAGGAGTGAGATTACTGGGTCATATGGTAGTTCTATGTTTAGCTTTTTAAGGAACATCCATAGTGTTCTCCATAGTGGCTATATCAATGTACATTCTCACCAATAATGTAAGAGGATTCCCTTTTCTCCACACCCTCTCCAGAATTTACTGTTTTTAGATTTTTTTGATTATGTCCATTCTGATCAATGTGGGGTTATACCTCATTGTAGTTTTGATTTGCACTTCTCTAATAATTAGTGACATTGTGTATATTTTCATGTGTTTATTGGCCATCTGTAGGTCTTCTTTGGAGAAATGTTTTTTTAGGTCTTCTGCCCATTTCTTAATTAGGTTGTTTACCTTTTTGTTGTTGAGATTCATGAGCTGTTTGTAAATTTTGGAGAGTAATCCCTTGTCAGTTTCATAATTTGCAAATATTTTCTCCCATTCTGTGGGTTGTCTTTCTGTTTTGTTTATGGATTCCTTTGCTATTCAAAAACTGAATTCAATTAGATACCATTTGTTTATTTTCATTACTCTGGGAGATAGATCAAAAAGATATTGCTGCAATTTATGTCAGAGAGTATTCTGTCTTCTGTTTTTCTCCAGGACTTTTAAAGTATCTGGTCTTACATTTCAGTCTTTAATCCATTTTGAGTTTGTTTTTGTATGTGTTGTTAAAAAGTGTTATGTAGAGGTCAAGCTTTCTTAGCACCATTTACTGAAGAGACTTTTTATCCATTGTATAGTCTTTCTTCATCATAGATTAATTGACCATAGATGGGTGGGTTCATTTCTGGACTTTCTCTCTTGTTTTGTTGATCTATATTTCTATTTTTGTGCCAGTACCATAGTGTTTTGATGGCTTTAGCTTTGTAGTACAGTCTGAGGTCAGGGAGTCTGATTTCTCCACCTCCATTTTTCTTTCTCAAAGTTGCTTTGGCTATTTGAGGACTTTTTGCCTTCATACACAATTTAAGATTTTTTTGTTCTAGCTCTGAGAAAATATGTCATTGCTCATTTGATAGAGATTGCATCTAATCTGTAGATTACTTTAGGTGGTATAGTTATTTTCACAATATTGACTCTTCCAACCCAGGAATATGGTATATTTTTCTGTTTGTAGTGTCTTCAATTTCTTTCATCAGCATCTTACATTTTTTGGAGTATGAGTCTTTTGCCTCCTTAGGTAGGTTTATTTCTAGGTATTTTATTCTTTTGATGCAGTGATAAATGGGATTATTTCTTTAATTTCTCTTTCTGATGTTTCATTTTTCATGTATAGAAATGCAGCAGTTTTCTGTGTATTAATTTTGTATCCTGCCACCTACTAAATTCACTGATGAACTTTAGTAGTTTTCTGGTAACATCTATAGGATTTTCTATGTATTGTATTGTGTCATCTGCAAACAGTGACAATTTTACTCCTTCCTTTCCAATTTAGATTCCTTTTATTTCTTTTTCTCCTCTGATTTCTATGACTAGGATTTCTAAAACTATGTTGAATAGTGGTCAAATGGTGAAAATGGGCATCCTTGTCTCATTCCTGACCTTAGAGGAAATGCTTTCAGCTTTTCACCACTGTATATGGTGTTAGCTCTAAGTTTGTCATATGTGGCCTTTATTATGTTGAGGTACTTCCTTCTATGTCCACTTTCTGGAGAGCTTTTATCATAAATGTGTATTGAATTTTGTCAAGCTTTTTCTACATCTATTGAGATGATCATATGTTTCTTTAATTTCTTGATGTGATGTGCCATATTGATTGATTTATGGATTTTGAAGAATCCTTGTATCTCCAGAATAAATCCCACTTGATCATAGTGTATGATCTTTTTCATATATTATTGAATTTGAATTACTAGTATTTTCTTGAGGACGTTTGTGTCTTTGTTCATCAGTAATATTGGCTTGTAATTTGTGTGTGTGTGTGTGTGTGTGTGTGTGGTATCTTTGCCTGGGTTTGGTATCAGGGTGATGGTGGCCTCATAGAATGAACTTGGGAGTAGTCCTTCCACTGCAATTTTTTGGAATAATTTTACAAGGAGAGGTATTAATGCCTCTGTAAATGTTTGATAGAATTCAGCTGTGAAGCCTTCAGTCCTGGATTTTTATTTGTTGACAGTTGTTAAATCTCACTTTCAATTTCATTACTTGTGATTGGTCTGTTCAATAAGACTTTAAACCAGTTGTCTGCTGAGAGGTAGAGCTGTGTTCCTGCCCCATTGGTTGTTTGGCCTGAGGCTTCTCAGCAATGGAGCCTAAAGGCTGTTTGATCGGGCTATTTGTAGCCACCAGTAAGGCTGACACCACTGAATACTCCCCAGAATTGCTGATGCCAGTTTCCTTACTACCATAGTGAGCCTCAAACATCCCCTGCCTTGGCAAAAGACAGCAATAATATCAGGTAGATCTGGCCCTGTCTCTTATGAGGTCACTGCTTTTTATCCAAGGGACCTGGTGCATGAACTCAAAGAATGGTGTGTCTATTTTCCCCAACCCTGTGAAATTCTATGATCAAACCTTGGTGGTCTTCAAAGACAGATTCTCTGGGGGGTCCTCCTTCTGTTACCAACACCCCAGGCTGGGAATCCTGATGTAGGGCTCAGAACTTTCATTCCAGTGGGAGAACTTCTGTGATGTAATTGTTTTCCAGTTTGTCACCCACCCAGCAGGTATAGAATTTGCTTTCATCATGATTGTGCTTTTTCTACCATCTCGTTGTGACTTCTTTGATTTTGGATGTAAGGTAATTTTTTGGTAGCTTCTATTCCCCCCTCCCCCCCAATGGTTGTTCAGCAGTTAGATGTGATTCTGGTATTCGCATAAGTAGTGAGCACATGTCCTACTCTGCCATCTTGAGCTTTTGAGGCCTCTCCTTCACTATTGAATGACACTGATAACTTTTCTAGGCAGACTATTTTTGGTTGGCAGTTTTTCTTTAAGCTCTTTGAATATATCATTCCACTCGGCCTGTAAGATTTCTCTAAAAAGGATATGAAACACTTTGCAAATTTGCACACTATTCTTTCATAGCAGCAATGCTAATCTCTGTAATCATTCTAATTTCTGTGTTGCCAAAATTAATAGTCTCATTGTTGTCTTACTTGCATCCATACAAACAAAGACTCAGCCAATGAATGTGCCACCTCTGTCTACCTTTCTTCTCTCCACATCTCTCTCATGTGGGATTTTTAATGATTCAAATCAAAGCAAAATGTGAGTGCAAACAATGCATGTCCAAATACTGATATGTTCAGGCAGGTCCAAGTCCACTTAAGTCACCTTCCTTATTAGAATCCCTGAATTGGCCATCCTTGCATTCAATTTACAGAGAAGGCAATGGCAGCCCACTCCAGTACTCTTGCCTGGAAAATCCCATGGACAGAGGAGGCTGGTGGGCTGTAGTCCATGGGGTCGCTAAGAGTCAGACATGACTGAGCGACTTCACTTTCACTTTTCACTTTCATGCATTGGAGGGGACAATGGCACCCCACTCCAGTACTCTTGCCTGGAGAATCCCAGGGGCGGGGGAGCCTGGTGGCCTGCCGTCTATGGGGTCGCACAGAGTCGGACACGACTGTAGCGACTTAGCTGCAGCAGCAGCAGCAGCAGCAGTAGCATTCAATTTAACAGAAGCAATTAAACAAAGAAAAAAACTTTACTTGATGTACTCCTCCAAATAATTGTCCCATATAAGTGTTTTTCACACTGTGTCAGGAAATGTTTAACAGTAGGATTCCTCTGTGCTGCTTCCTCTCTTGAGCCTTCCATTCCTTATCAGTCCCTATCAAGGGCGAGAGGAGCTGGCAAGCCATTCCCAGGACTGAGATCATAGAGATGGGGTGCTTGCATAGGATTTCCTTCATTAGCTTTTCCATTTGGTGAAAGGGATTATTTATGACCCTCTTTTGATATGGATTGCCTTTTGGCCTTATAGCCTCTATTGCTCCTTGTTTCCTTGGTAACTTGTAAAGTCAAGTCTTTTGATCTTTATCTGAAGAAGCTACCTTGTAATACGGTATATATACTCTTAACAGAATTCAATAAAGCACCCTTGCTCCACCAGAGACTTGGGTCCCCGTGTCCTTCTCTCTCTCTCTCTCTCTCTCTCTCTCTCTCTCTCTCTATTTCTGGCTGATTCCCTGGAGAGCGAAGGCCGGCTGCGCATTAAAGGACCCCAACAAGTGGAGTAGAGAACAGGGGCCTGGTATACACGGCACTTCGGACGGAATGACTCAGGGTCTATTGAGGCTGGTAAGTACAAGGACATGGGTCAAACGGCTGGAAAGCCCTCACTTTTGTACTTTACTGCATCATCTATTTAAAGTTCAGGAACTTTCGGTTTCACGCCAATGAGTAGAGGCTTGCCTTCAAACAATAGTTGAACATAATCCCTGGTTCCCTCAAGAAGGCAGTTTTGGTTTAGAAATTTGGCATCAGGTCAAGGAGAATGTTGAACAAGCCACCATGTGGAGAAAAATATTCCAATTGATTTCTGGCCCCTGTGGGCTCTCATTCAAGCTGTAATTCTGCCATTTCAAGGCAGTTCTGCTGCTCCTGCTAAGTCGCTTCAGTCGTGTCCAACTCTGGGAGACCCCATAGACGGCAGCCCACCAGGTCCCCTGTCCCTGGGATTCTCCAGGCAAGAACACTGGAGTGGGTTGACACTGCCTTCTCATTCAAGGCAATTCTAGCCCTCCCGATATTTGACAACAGACAGAATGCTTATTGCATGAATATGAATTAGATGATGAAACTTTACAAAAGGCCCAATTAGAACAACACAAAATATTTCAGAATTTTCCTACAAGCCCTGCCCCGGCTGCTCCAAATGCTCCTCCTCTGACAACAGGTGTGAATCCAAAAGTCTCTCTTTTTCTAGAACCTAATGGTTCTGACGACTCTCCTGAGATACTTGGTGACACCAAAACTGGCAATACTTTTCTGGATAATAATGACAAATCTTTAGCACAAACTCATATTTGCAAAAAATTGCTACCTACTCACTCTCCTTTGTGACAGAGGCTCTCTGAATTGCTGGCTTTGCAATCACAAGTCTCTGAAGCTGATTGTTTTTCCGCCTTCCCAGTTTTTAGAAATGCTAATGCTCAAGGGCAAATAATACCTCAATATGAAGGTATTAACCTTTTTCACATGCAACAAATAAGAAAGGCTGTAGCTATGTATGGCCCACATTCGCCTTTTACTAGAGAAATTCTAAATGCTATGGTATCTTCTATTGGAACCTTTATTCCCTATGATTGGCGAACTTTAATAAAAGCTCTCCTTAAACCGGGAGAATATCTTCAATGGACAATGTGGTTTCAAGATATAGCCAGAGATCATGCTAACAAAAACGCTCGAACTGGTGCTCCCCAAAACCAAATTACTGTTGAAATGTTAACTGGCACCAGACAACTTGATGCTAATAGACGCTCAAATACAGTGCCCTCCTTTGTTGCATGAACAATTAAAAACAGTGACCCTTGAAGCTTGGGATAGAATTACTCCTCACGGGGAACCTACAAGTAGCTACACTAAAATATTACAAAGACCTAATGAAACTTATGCTGATTTTTTAGCTAGATTAGAAACTGCTATTTCCCATACTGTAATCGGAGAAGAAGCTAAAAGGCAACTAGAGAAGTTACTTGCTTATGAAAATGTAAATCAGGAAAGTCAAAAGTCTATAGCCCCAATTCATGAGACAGGGACTATTATTGATTATTTGAAAGCTTGTCGCAATCTAGGATCAGAAACTCAAAAAAATGCAAATGCTAGCTAAAACAATGGCTGCTTGCTTTAAAAAGGGAAATGAGGGGTGTTTTATATGCGTGGATAAGAACCATTTAAAAAGGGATTGCCCTAAGAAAGTTCATAAAAAACTTCCAAAAGTCTGCCCCCACTGCTGTAGGGGAATGCATTGGGCCAAATAGTGTAAATCTAAATTTGATATTGAAAGAAAACCTATTAGGGACCCCCCAGGTCCCCTTCAATAAAAACCAGGGGCAAGATCCATCTTTTTCCTCAAACCCTCTACAGCCGGCAGTGCTGCTGTTGACATACGAGCCCTAAATGATTTTCTCCTTTACCCTCAAGCAGTCCCCTCTAGAATACCTACCAGAGTTTTTGCCCCCCCCCCCCCCACCTTTGATCTCTTACTTGGCCGATCTAGTTTGACTTCTAAAGGGATTACTGTTCACCCTGGAGTAATTGATTCAGATTATAAAGGAGAAATTCAAATTATGATGTCATCTCAGATTTTATGGCAATTCAAAAAGGGGGACAAAATTGTTCAATTATTCCTTTTACCTTACATTTCTATTAACTCCTCTAATGACGTACAGATAGGCGGATTTGGCAGTACAGATCAAAAACAGTCCTTATAAACATCATTGGTATCTGAATTTGCCTGACTGAATATAAATATCAAAATCAATGGTAAAATATTTTCTGGTCTTGATACTGGGTCTGATATTACTATTATATCCAAACATTTATGGCTCGAATCCTGGCCTATATAAAAAAATCTCTTGCCAAATTGCAGGAATTTCTCAAACCAAAGTACAAGAAGTTTATCAAAGTGTTCAAATCTACCCATGTGACGGACCAGAAGGCCAACCTGCAACATTAAAACCTTAAGTGATAGATGCACCCCTTAGTTTAATAGGAAGGGATTTACTTATGTGATGGCAAACTCAGATTTACATTCCACATTTTTCCTAGGGCCCCTGCTCATTTAACAAATAATACAATTATTAAAATAACTTGGAAGTAAGAGGAGCCCATTTGGACAGAGCAGTGGTCTCTCACGAAAGAGAACCTACAGGCTGCTAAAGAACTTATAGATACACAATTAGAATTGAAACATATCGGGGAATCTTGCTCTCCTTGGAATTACCTTATTTTTGTTATAAAAAAGAAATCTAACAAATGGCATCTCTTAACAGACCTTAGAAAAGTTAATGCTTCTATGAAACCGAATCCCCTCATCTACCACTATTCCTCAAAATTGGTACATTATTATTATTGATTTGCAAGATTGCTTTTTTAATATACCTCTACACCCTTTAGACCGAGAGAGATTCGCTTTCTCTCTCCCTTATTCTAATCATATCGGGCTTCTTAAACAATATCAATGGACTGTATTGCCTCAAGAAATGATGAATTCTCCCACCATGTGTCAGTACTACATAGCTAAAGCACTTGAGCCTGTGAGAAAACAGTTTCCTGTCTCTCTTGTTATCCATTATATGGATGATATATTGTTTTCAGCTCCATCCATTTTAGAAACTTAACACATGTTTGATATAGCTCAATAATGCTTAAAAAACTCTGGATTAATCATTGCCCCTGAAAAAATTCAAACCTCTACTCCTTATCATTACTTAGGATTTGTTAATAGACAACGTACTACTCCCCAACTAACTCAGATAGTACTGATAAATTATCAGCCTTAAATGATTTTCAGAAACTCTTAGGTGATATAAATTGGATTAGACCCTCTTTAGTGAAGTTGCTCAGTCATGTCCGACTCTTTGCGACCCTGTGGACTGTAGCCTACCAGACTCCTCTGACCAGGGGTTTCTCCAGGCAAGAATACTGGAGTGGGTTGCCATTTCCTTCTCCAGGGGATCTTCCCAACCCAGGGATCAGACCCAGGGATCGAACCCAAATCTCCCGCATTGGAGGCAGACACTTTAACCTCTGAGCCACCAGGGGAGACCCTCTTTAGGCATTGCTAATTATTAACTGACTAATCTGGTCCAATCACTTCATGGGAAATAGATGGGGAAACAGTGGAAACAGTGTCAGACTATTCTTTGGGGCTCCAAAATCACTGCAGATGGTGATTGCAGCCATGAAATTAAAAGACGCTTACTCCTTGGAAGGAAAGTTATGACCAACCTAGATAGCATATTAAAAAGCAGAGACATTACTTTGCCAACAAAGGTCCGTCTAGTCAAGGCTATGGTTTTTCCAGTGGTTATGTATGGATGTGAGAGTTGGACTGTGAAGAAAGCTGAGTGCCAAAGAATTGATGCTTTGGAACTGTGGTGTTGGAGAAGACTCTTGAGAGTCCCTTGGACTGCAAGGAGATCCAACCAGTCCATCCTAAAGGAGATCAGTCCTGGGTGTTCATTGGAAGGACTGATGCTGAAGCTGAAACTTCAATATTTTGGCCACCTGATGCAAAGAACTGATTCATTGGAAAAGACTCTGATGCTGGGAGGGATTGTGGGCAGGAGGAGAAGGGGACAACAGAGGATGAGATGGCAGGATGGCATCACCGACTCAACGGACATGAGTTTGAGTGAACTCCGGGAGTTGGTTATGAACAGGGAGGCCTGGTGTGTGGCGATTCATGGGGTCGCAAAGAGTCGGACATGACTGAGCGACTGAACTGAACTGAACTGAATCTATTTAATACTTTGAAAGGAGATCTTGATTTAAATAGCCCCTGAGCACTTTCTCAAGAGGCACTCTATTTGGTACAAAATAAATTACAAAAGCAATTTCTTACTCACATTAGACTAGATTTACCTTTAGAACTATTTGTATTCCCCTCTCTTCATTCTCCCACAGGACTTCTTCCCCAACAAGAACACCCAATAGAATGGATCTATACCCATTTTAGAAGAATAAAGTCACTTGCACCCTACCTTGATTTAATTGCTCTAATCATTATCAAATAGGACTA
Organism: Dama dama; assembly: GCF_033118175.1. NCBI lineage: Eukaryota > Metazoa > Chordata > Mammalia > Artiodactyla > Cervidae > Dama > Dama dama. The sequence continues at coordinate 12,397,471 of NC_083700.1, forward strand.
AATAGAACTAAAACTCTAATTGGTTCCAATCCCCATAAAATTGTGATACTTGTCAATAAATTTCAATTTGAGAATGCCTTCAAACTTCTACTGATTTTCAAATAGCTTTTTCTGGAATATTTTGGAGAAATTTCATTTCATTATGAAGGAGTCTTTTGGGCCTAGAAAAGAGAACAACAGTCTCAAGGGCCCCTTGCTGAATCATCTAACTTCGGAGAGAACAAAGCATAACTTTAGTTCCATCCTGATGCTCCAGGCCAGCTGCATCTATCTGGAACTTATCACCCCCTGTCCAAAAACCTACCACCCCTTACACCCGCCCAGAAGACTTATCACCCCCTGCCCAACTACAAGTGTCATCTCAACAAAAGAATACTCAAAATATCCCGCCTGATTGACGTTTCCTTTATCGCTTCCACAAACCTCCCTATAAGTATGAAGCCTCCCTGATCCCTTTCGGCGCTCAGCCTGGTCGTTAGGCCGACTGTCGCCCCTCCTTGCCTAAATAAAGGTAACTTACTTCTGTTGAGGTCGTCTTTCCTTTTCTGCCTCGCTGGAACTATGCCTTACACATTATCTTTCTAACAAGCTATGGAATTTCTTCAAAAATACTGAATGTATTCTTTCTCACGTCGTCAGTTCACAGCCAATACCTCAAGCTGAAGTTTTCTATATAGAAGGGACTAAGAACGCTAAAGCCTCATTCTGGTCTCTCAGAGAATATAAAGTTTTTTATACCAAATTCCATTCTGCTCAGCAAAACGAATTATACGCTCTTATTCACATCACACACTAAAATTGCAAATAAAAAAATTTTAAAAGGCAGAATACACTGGAACATTGCTATCTTCCCTTTCTAAAGCAGACTCTACTAGATTCCAACATAAGATATTCTCTAAACCTATAACTATTTTAATACAGCTTTATTTGTTTTAAATTTTTAAAACTTACCACAAGGAGATAGCTTGACAAGAGCAGAAAAACATTTTGAGGAATTGAAGGACACTTTTCTCCCTCTGTCCATTTGGTATCAAGACGGGTTCAATAAACAATGGAAATCTGGGAAATTAATCTTACAGGGAAAGGGATATGCTTGTATTTCCCCAGATGGATCCAACGAACTCACATGGCTTCCTCTTTGGAAGATTCGACCCAAGGGGGTCCCTGGCATTCAAAACAGAGATGAAACAACAAAAACCCTAGGAGGAAGAAATTCCAATATGGGCCATGTCGGCTCTAAAAATCTCCAGGAAGCACTGCCCTTGGCGACACCAACCTTATGACCTCCCCTCTTGGGTACAGATAAAAACCCTTACTAATCAAGCTGAAAATCTGGTTTCTCAACAGGGAATGCCTCAGAGTCCAGAAAACCTTCTTATCTCTATGCTTGCTCGGTTGGCCTGCGACCCCCTGCTCCAGCCGAATTAACTAATCAGATTACTGGGTTTACTTACCCAACCCCCCTTTATTGCAGGTTGTAGAATGGACGGAGAATGGACCGATTGTATCAACCAACGACTCCACCAATATGCCCCTTCCCTGGAATGTGAAGGAGCCCTCACACCCTGGGGAGGAGGGAAAACTAATTAACATTTCTTTAGGCTATGAAGTCCTTCCATTGTGCCTGGGCGCAGAGGAATTATGCATAAACATCAGCCAACAAACTCGTCCCGCCTCCAAAGAAGACCTTCGGACATTGCTTGGATTATTTACTTCCCTTTCTTTGTGTGTGAACCATGTTTACACTACTGAAACTTTAGGGAAAGAGTTAGGGATAGAACAAAGAACAATATGTAAAGGGTTTACGTATAAGAACTTTAAATATACTCCTGTTCGTTGGGACAAATGTCAAGCCAAATCAGGAAAACTAATATTTGTGGCTAGCCACACCATTGTTGATTGGGTACATCATGGTATGTGGTTGTCTAACTGCTCAGATGATATTAACAGCACTGTGTGTGATTATGTTACTCAAGTGGCTTGGAAGGTTACTAACACTACGATGGACCATTACAAAGAACTTCTTGGCTGGCTTGACGGTGGAATGGCATCCCCTCATCCTCGGATCGTCCTCGATAAACAAATTGGGCCTGAACAATGGGACACATGGAAACTTGCTGCGAGCACCACCGAAGAACTTGGAACTTGGACCGGATGGACGTTTCACAGGAACCAGTCGTAGTCATTGTAATTATTTCTTTCGCTATAATCAATCATATTTCATACAAGCTTGTATTCCCCTTCCTTTTGTTTTAGCCATAGGAAACTTACAATTCATTAAGACTTTACGTTCTGTAACTTGTATAAATTGCAAATTGTATACCTGTCTTAACTCTTCTATTTCCATAAGAAATGAATCCCTTTTGATTCTTAGATCTCGATGTAATTTGTGGTTACCAGTAAATCTCCAAAGGCCCTGGGAAGAAGGTCCCATGGCCAGGCTTGCTTCCCAGTTACTTTCTAAATTACTCCAATGATTTACACGATTCATTGGATGGCTGATTTTTGGCATTTTGAGATTAATAAGTATTTGCACCACTGCTGGCGTCGCTGGCTTTGCTTTACAAACCTCAATTCAATCCCATAATTTTATCCAAAATTGGACTAAAGATGCTCATACTATGTGGGCCACTGAGGCTCAGATAGATGAGGATACTCAAGATGAAATACAGGAACTAAAAACAACCATCAAATTGGTTGGAGATCAATTAACAGATGTACAAAAACAAGTGATACTAAAATGTGATTGGAATTCTACTCAATTCTGTGTTACTCCTGTTCAATGCAATCATAGTACTTATAACTGGGAGCGAATCAAATTTCATTTACACAATATACATGATAATGCCTCTCTGAATGTACAATTATTGCAAAAAGAAATCTTTGAAACCTTCTCTAAAAGTCTGCCTTCATCCACCAATCTGAAAATTTTAGCTGAACAACCTAGCTGATCAATTATCTGGGCTAGACCCACGAGGATGGTTTCAAAGCATCACCCACAGCATCGGGTCTGGAACTGTAATTCTAGAGATTGTCTTGGCAATTATATTTGTTGTTTACCGTTGCCTTTCTGCAAAAATTGTTAAAACTAAACAAGCTCAAATGGTCAGGACCTTTTTTACAAATATAATAAAATAGGGGGAATTGTCAGGGAATGTTTAACAGTAGGATTCCTGTGTGCTGTTTCCTGTCTCTCTTGAGGCCTCTGTTCCTTATCAGTCCCTATCAAGGGCAAGAGGAGCTGACAAGCAGCTCCCAGGACTGAGATCATAGAGATGCGATGCTTGCATAGGATTTCCTTCATTAGCTTTTCCATTTGGTGAAAGGGATTATTTACAACCCTCTTTTGATAGGGATTGCCTTTTGGCCTTATGGACTCAACTGCTCCTTGTTTCCTTGGTAACTTGCAAAGTCAAGTCTTTTGATCTTTATCTGAAGGAGCTACCTTGTAATATGGTATATATACTCTTACAGAATTCAACAAAGCACCCTTGCTCCACCAGAGACTTGGGTCCCTGTGTCCTTCTTTCTCTCTCTCTGTCTCTCTATTTCTGGCTGATTCCCTGGAGAGCAAAGGCCGGCTGCATAACCCAGGGAATATTAACCTCTTTCCTTCTTCCACTTTCTTATCTTCTATTCCAGACCACCAGGTTTCGGTCCATTAAAGTAACCCAACAACACTGAAGTTTTCATTTTCTAAAGACCAAAGGTCACTCATTTTCTGGCTCCATATACTCCTCTCTAGCCTCATTTTCCTTCACACTTCTCTATCTACCAAAATTTAATTTGTACAGAACTCATTAGGCTGTTTCACATTTCTGAGTATTTACATATGACATTTCCTCTTAGGCACTCTCAATTTCTTTATTTTGCTAAGAATAATACTATCTACTGATTTCTCAAAATGTGCCAGAACTGTAATAAGTAATGCATATGCATTATCTCATTTAACTTTTAAATCATCTATGAAGTAGAGAGTTCCCTTGTTTTAGAGAGATCCATTTAAACTATTTCCCCAATATCATGTAACTAGTGAGCAAAAGCCAAGACTCAAACCAGGTCTGATTTATTTCATGACCCCACTTTTGAATGCTAGGTGACATCACTTCATTGTCATACTAATTTCTACAAATCTTTTCACTATTAACCAAGGTTTCATATCCTCTGAAGCCTATCAGAATGTGATTTCCTTAATTTATATATATATAAAAAATCATCCCACTGTGATTCTTTGGTGGTCCAATGGTTAAGACTCCATGCTCCCACTACAGGGGACACAAGTTCAATCCCTGGTCAGGGAACTAAGATCCTGCTTGCTATGCAGCATGGCAAAAAAAAAAAAAAAAAAAAAAACTCCTACTTAAAATATGAGTACAAAAGAATTGTTTAAATTGTCATGCCTCCTGGTATCTGGTATATGTGTAAAACAGTGATCTAGTTTCCCAAATCCTAAGCCAAATTGTTTGCCTTTCTGAAAAACTGATCTATCTGAAGTAAACTTTATCCATTTCCCACTCTGATGAAAATATAAATTTCAGGTATCAGCTTTGACCTCTGGTCTGTTCTCAGTCAAAACAAAAGGATAAAATTTATCTCCCTCCATGCTTGTGATGTGCTGTCATTCTCCTTTCCACACTATACTTACATTCAGTATATTATCCTTAATTTCAGAGATAATAGTCTTCCTATTCATTGTTTATGCAACAGAAAACCTACATACACTTCTACATTTTTTGAGAATATAGTAACTACCACTTATAAGGAAAGATGTTTGTGAAAGCATAAATAGAGGATATAGGACAACAATTATAGGTACAGGTATACTTGTGAGCTTCCCTAGTGGTTCAGACAGTAAAGAACCTGCCTGCAATGCAGGAGACTCAGGTTCAGTCCCAGGGTAGGGAAGATCCCCTGCAGAAGGGAATGAAAACCCATTCCAGTTTGCTCACCAGGGGAGCTCTATGGACAGAGGAGCCTGGTGTGCTACAGTCCATGGGGTCACAAAGAGTCGGACACAACCGAGTGACTAACACACACACACATACACGTATCTTAATCTAAGTCTTATTACACAGCACTCCTTTTAGGAAACCATTTTCAAGCTTGTGCTAAGTCTCTTTTCCTCTGTGATACCAGTGTCAAGGGTGGCTGCTGCTGTGTAGAGGGTCCCCATTCTACCTTGGGCTACTACCACTTGACTGTGAAAAGACCCTTGGGGCCCTCCACTACCTCATTGCTTTCAAAGAAGAGATTCATCTAGAACCCAGACTCCAGGTAAATCAGACTGGTGAGAATCTTTTACAGACATGACTGAAGCAGTTAGTGTGGAGGGGTGCAGAGTCCCATACAGGAGGATTCTCAAGGTGGTGAAGTAGAAGGACATGTGCTCATCTTCTCCTGTGAGAACTCCAAAATTGCAACTCACTGCTGAACAACCATTGACAAGAGAATGTTGGACTTCACCAAAAAAAGATACCCCATGTCCACGGTTTAAGGAGAAGTCCTAACAAGATGGTTCAGTTCAGTTCAGTCGCTCAGTCATGTCCGACTCTTTGCGACCCCATGAATCGCGGCACCCAGGCCTCCCTGTCCATCACCAACTCCTGGAGTTTACTCAAACTCATGTCCATCGAGTCGGTGATGCCATCCAGCCATCTCATCCTCTGTCGTCCCCTTCTCCTCCTGCCCCCAACCCCTCCCAGCATCAGGGTCTTTTCCAATGAGTCAACTCTTCACATGAGGTGGTAGGAGGGACAAAATCATGTTTAGAATTAAACCCATACACACCAGAGATGCTTGGAGGGCTCAAACAAAACCTTGTGCATGCTAGAACCCAGAGATGCCACAAGAGACTGAGCCAGACCTGCCTTTGTGTAAATGAGTATCTTCTGTGGAGGCACAGATCAGCAGTGTCCTGCTGTGGGGACAGGGGCTCTGGCTGCAGCAGACCTGGAAGGTGCAGCCTGTGGCATAAATCCTCTTGGAGAAGGTCGCCATTAACCCCATCATAGAGCCACTGAGTAGATGACCCACAAGATATAGAACAATTATATAAAAGTACTTTTCACACTGTTACAAACTTCTAGGGCCCACAACAGATTCCCCAACCTGAGGGTCCAGCAAAGGGACTTAGAACTCCCAGAGAACTTGACTTCGAAGACCAGTAGATTTGATTACAGAACTTGTACAGGACTGTGGAAACGGAACTTTGGAGGGCACAGACAAAATGTTGTGTGCACCAGGACCCAGGAGAAAGGAGCAGCGACCCCAGAAGAGACTTGTGAAGGAGGCCACCATTACTCCTACCATAGTTTCACCTCAGGCCAAACTACAGAGAGGGAACACAGCCCCACCCATCAACAGAAAATTGGGCTAAAGATTTACTGAGCATGGCCCAGTGATTCAGAATAAGACCAAGATTCCCCCAAAGCCAGTTCCACCCATCAGGAAGCTTCCACAAGCCTTTATCCTTGCCTATCAGAGGGCAGATAGAATGAAAACTACAATTACAGAAAACTAACCAAAGAAAAACATCTACTTCTGCCTAATTGACTATGACAAAGACTTTGACTGTGTGGATCACAGCAAACTGTGGAAAATTCTGAAAGAGATGGGAACACCAGACCACCTCACCTGCCTCTTGAGAAATCTATATGCAGGTCAAGAAGCAACAGTTAGAACTGGATGTGGGACAACAGATTGGTTCTAAATAGGGAAAGGAGTATGTAAAGGCTGTATATTGTCACGCTGCTTATTTAACTTATATATGGAGTACATGATGAGAAATTCTGAGTGGGATGAAACACAAGCTGGAATCAAGATTGCTGAGAGAAATATCAATAACCTCAAACATGCAGATGACACCACCCTTATGGCAGAAAGCGAAGAAGAACTAAAGATCCTCTTGATGAAAGTTCAGTTCAGTTCATTCGCTCAGTGGTCCGACTCTTTGTGACACCATGAAACGGAGCACGCCAGGCCTCCCTGTCCATCACCAACTCCTGGAGTCCACCCAAATCCATGTCCATTGAGTCGGTGATGCCACCCAACCATCTCATCTTCTGTCGTCCCCTTCTCCTCCTGTCTTCAATCTTTCCCAGCATCAGGGTCTTTTCAAATGAGTCAGCTCTTCGAATCAGGTGACCAAAGTATTGGAGTTTCAGCTTCAACATCAGTCCTTCCAATGAACACCCAGGATCAGTCTCCTTTAAGATGGACTGGTTGGGTCTCCTTGCAGTCCAAGGAGCTCTCCAGAGTCTTCAACACCACAGTCCAAAAGTATCAATTCTTCGGCACTCAGCTTTCTTTATAGTCCAACTCTCACATCCACACATGACTACTGGAAAAACCATAGCCTTGACTAGATGGGCCTTTGTTGACAAAACAATTTCTCTGCATTTTAATATGCTATCGAATTTGGTCATAACTTTTCTCCCAAGGAGTAAGCGTCTTTTAATTTCATGGCTGCAATCGCCATCTACAGTAATTTTGGAGCCCAGAAAAATAAAGTCTGTCACTGTTTCCACTGTTTGCCCATCTATTGATGGGACTGGATGCCATGATTTTTGTTTTCTGAGTGTTGAGCTTTAAGCCAACTTTTTCACTCTCCTCTTTCACTTTCATCAAGAGGCTCTTTAGTTCTTCACTTTCTGCCATAAGGGTGGTGTCATCTGCATAACTGAAGTTATCGATATTTCTCCCGACAATCTTGATTTCAGCTTGTGCTTCACCCAGCCCAGAATTTCTCATGATGTACTCTGCATATAAGTTAAACAAGCAGGCTGACAATATAACGCCTTGAGGTACTCCTTTACCTAGTTGAAATCAGTCTGTTGTTCCATGTCCAGTTCTAACTGTTGCTTCCTGACCTGCATACAGGTTTCTCGAAAGGCAGGTCAGGTGGTCTGGTATTCCCATTTCTTTCAGAATTTTTCACAGTTTGTTGTGATTCACACAGTCAAAGGCTTTGGCATAGTCAATAAAGCAGAAATAGGTGTTTTTCTGGAACTCTCTTGCTTTTTCAAAGATCCACCAGATGTTGGCAACTTGATCTCTAGTTCCTCTGTCTTTTCTAAAACCAGCTGGTCATAGTAGACACCCCCTTCCTACAACCCAAGAGAAGACTCTACACACGGACATCACCAGACGGTCAAGACCGAAATCAGATTGATTATAAGCTTTGCAGCCAAAGATGGAGAAGCTCTCTACAGTCAGCAAAAAAAAAAAAAGACTGGCAGCTGACTGTGGCTCAGATCATGAACTCCTTATCCTTATTGCCAAATTCAGACTGAAACTGAAGAAAGTGGGGGAAACCACTAGACCATTCAGGTATGACATAAATCAAATCCATTATGACTATACAGTGGAAGTGAGAAATAGATATAAGGGACTAGATCTGATATAGTGCCTGACGAACTATGGACAGAGGTTCATGACCTTGTACAGGAGACAGGGATCAAGAACATCTCCAAGAAAAAGAAATGCAGAAAAGCAAAATGGCTGTCTGAGGAGGCCTTACAAATAGCTGTGAAAAGAAGAGAAGCAAAAAGCAAAGGAGAAAAGGAAAGATATTTCCATTTGAATGCAGAGTTCCAAAGAATAGCAAGCAGAGATAAGAAAGCCTTCCTCAGTGATCATTGCAAAGAAATAGAGGAAAACAATAGAATGGGAACAACTAGAGTTCTGTTCAAGAAAATTTGAAATACCAAGGGAACATTTCATGCAAAGATGGGCTCAATAAAGGACAGAAATGTTATGGACTTAACAGAAGCAGAAGATATTAAGAAGAGGTGGCAAGAATACACAGAAGAACTGTACAAAAAAAACTTCATGACCCAGATAATCATGATGGTATGATCACTCACAGTTACCTAGAGCCAGACATCCTGGAATGTAAAGTCCATTGGGCCTTAGGAAGCATCACTACAAACAAAGCTAATGGAGGTGATGGCATTCCAGTTGAGCTATTTCAAATCCTGAAAATGATGCTATGAAGGTGCTGCACTCAATATGTCAGCAAATTTGGAAAACTCAGCAGTAGCCAAAGGGCTGGAGAAGGTCAGTTTTCCTTTAAATCCCAAAGAAAGGCAATGCCTAAGATTGCTCAAACTACCATACAGTTGCGCTCATCTCACACACTAGTAATGCTCAAATTTCTCTGAGCCAGGCTTCAGCAATACATGAACCATGAAAGCAAAAGAGGAGAGTGAAAAAGTTGGCTTAAAGCTCAGCATTCAGAAAAATAAGTTCATGGCATCTGGTCCCATCACTTCATGGAAAACAGATGGGGAAAAAATTGAAACAGTGAGAGACTTTATTCTTGGGGGCTCCAAAATCACTGCAGATATATAGCTGCAGCTAGGAAATTAAAAGACGCTTGCTTTTTGGAAGAAAAGTTATGACCAACATAGACAGCATATTAAAAGGGAGGGCCATTACTTTGCCAACAAAGGTACATCTAGTCAAAGCTGTGGTTTTTCCAGTAGTCATGTATGGATGTGAAATTTGGACCATAAAGAAAGCTGAGTGCCTGAGAAATGACACTTTTGAACTGTGGTGTTGGAGAAGACTCTTGAGATTCCCTTGGACAGCAAGGAGATCCAACCAGTCCATCCTAAAGGAAATCAGTCCTGAATATTTGTTGGGAGGACTGATGCTGAAGCTGAAACTCCAATACTTTGGCCACCTGATGCAAAGAACTGACTCATTTGAAAAGACCCTGATACTGGGAGAGATTGAAGGTGGGAGGAGAAGGGGACGACAGAGGATGAGATGGTTTGATGGCATCATTGACTCAATGGACATTAGTTTGAGTAAACTCTGGGAGTTGGTGATGGACAGGGAGGCCTGGCGTGTTGCAGTCCATGGGATCGCAAAGAGTCAGACATGACTGAGTAACTGAATTGAACTGATGCAACACAACAACAACAAGAATGAAAGAACTTGGTGAAAGAATTAATAGAGAATCTGAATGGACAGTTTTCCAAAGAAGATATACAGATGGCCAACAGGCCTGTGAAAAGATGTTCAATATCACTAGTTATAAGAGAAATGCAGATCAAAACCACTTATCACTTCACAGTTATTTGTTATAAAGACTATTATCAAAGAAGTAAGAATGAACTAGTATTGGGGAGTAGGTGGAGAAAAGTGAAACCTAATACACTGTTGATGGATCTATAAATATTGTATTTACTCCAGAAAACTGAAATTTCCTCAAAAAACTAAAATAAAAACAGAACAATCATATGACCCAGCTATTTCACTTCTGGGTATTATCCAAAGGACAATCAAAACACTTACCTGAAAAGATAGATGCAATCCTATGTTCACTGCAGCGTTATTTACAAAAGCCAAGATATGAAACGATCTAGGTTTTTAATGATGTATGTATAAAAAATAAAGAATGTGGGTTACATATACTCAGTAGAATTCTACTGGGCCATAAAGAAGTATAGAATCATGCCATTTGTAACAAGGATGAATCTTGAAGGTGTTATTCTAAGTGAATTGCTTTAGACCAGAAAAGAAAAATACTGTATGATTTCACTCATATGTGAAATCTGAACAAACCATCAAAAACAAACATATAGATAAGGAGAACAGTTTAATGGCTACCAGAGGGAAAATGGATTGTAGGGTGGGTAAAATTGGGAGTAAACAGTATTGTAATGATGATAAGCAGATTTGTGGCTATGATTCAGTTCAGTTTAGTTCAATTGCTCAGCTGTGTCTGACTCTTTGTGACCCCATGGATTGCAGCACGCCAGGCTTCCTTGGTGATCACCAGCTCCCAGAGCTTGCTCAAACTCATGCCCATTGAGTTGGTGATGCCATCCAACCATCTCATCCTCTGTCGCCCCTTCTCCTCCTTCAATCTTTCCCAGCATCAGGATCTGAAATGCTGCAATGAACATTAGGATACATATGTCTTTTTCAGTTTTGGTTTCCTCAGGGTATATGTCTAGGAATGGGATTGCTGGGTCATATGGTAGTATTATTCCTAGTTTTTAAAGGAATCTTCATGCAATCTTCCATAGTGGCTGTATCAATTTATGTTCCCACTAGCAATGCAAGAGGGTTCCCTTTTCTACACATCCTATCCAGCATTTACTGTTTATAGACTTTTTGATGATGATTCTGACAGGTGTGAGGTGGTATCTCATTGTGGTTTTGGTTTGCATTTCTCTAACAGTGATGTTGAGCAGCATTTCATGTGTTTGTAAGCCATCTGTATGTCTTCTTTGGAGAAATGTCTGTTTAGGTCTTTTTCCCACTTCTCGATTTTTTTTTTTCCCCTGGTATTGAGTTATATCAGCTGCTTGTATATTTTGGAAATTAATTCCTTGTCAGTTGTTGCCATTATCTTCTCCCATTCTGAGGGTTGTCTTTTCACCTTGTTTGTAGTTTCCTTTGCTCTGCAAAATCTTTAAGCTTAATTAAATCCCACTTGTTTATTTTTATTTCCATTACTCTAGGTGGTGCGTCATGGAAGATCTTGCTTTGATTTATGTCACTGAGTGTTCTCCCTATGTTTTCCTTTGAGAATTTTATAACTTCTGGTCTTACATTTAGGTCTTTAATCCATTTTGAGTTTATTTTTGTGTCTGGCTTTAGGAAATATTCTAATTTAATTCTTTTTCATGTAGCTATCTTTTTCCCATCACCCCTTATATAAGAGGTTATCTTTGCCCCATTGTATATTCCTGCCTCATTTGTCAAAAATAAGGTGCCCATAGATGTGTGGATTTATCTCTGAACTCTCTATCTTGTTCCTAAAGGAGATCAGTCCTGGGTGTTCATTGGAAGGACTGATGTTGAAGCTGAAACTCCAATACTTTGGCCACCTGATTCGAAGAGCTGACTCATTTGAAAAGACCCTGATGCTGGGAAAGAATGAGGGCAGGAGGAGAAGGGGACAACAGAGGATGAGATGGTTGGATGGCATCACCAACTCAATGGACATGAGTTTGGGTGAACTCCGGGACTTGGTGATGGACAGGGAGGCCTGGTGTGCTGCAGTTCATGGGGTCACAAAGAGTTGGACACAACCGAGCAATGAACTGAACTGAACTTTATCTTGTTCCATTGGTCTATATTTCTGTTTTTGTGCCAGTACCATACTGTCTTGATGACTGTAGCTTTGTAGTATAGTCTGAAATCAGGAAGGTTGATTTCTCCAGCTCCATTCTTCTTTCTCAAGACTGCTTTGGCTATTTGGGGTCTTTTGTGTTTCCATATAAATTGTGAAATTTTTTGTTCTAGTTCTATGAAAAATGCCATTTTGATAGGGATCACATTGAATCTGTAGATTGCATTTGGTAGTATAGTCATTTTCACAATATTGATTCTTCCTACTCAGGAACATGGAGTGTCTCTCCATCTGTTTACGTCGTCTTTGATTTCTTTCATCAGTGTCTTATAGTTCTCTGTATACAATTCTTTTGTCTCCTTAGGTAGGTTTAGTCCTAGATATTTTATTCTTTTTATTGCAGTGATGAATGTGACTGATTCCTTAATTCTTCTTTTTGATCTTTCATTGTTAGTGTATAGGAATGCAAGTGATTTCTGTATATTGACCTTGTATCCCATGACCTTGCTGATGCTGAATTCACAGCTCTAGTAATTTTCTGATAGTTTCTTTTGGGTTTTCTATGTATAGTATCATATCGTCTGCAAACAGTGAGAGTTTTACTTCTTCTTTTCTGATCTGGATTCCTTTAATTTCTTTTTCTTCTCTAATTGCCATAGTTAGGACTTCCAAAACTATGTTGAGTAATAGTGGTGAGGGTGGACACCCTTGTCTTGCTCCCGATCTTGGAGGGAATGCTTTTAGTTTTTCACCATTGAGAATAATGTTTTCTGTGGGTTTATCGTATACGGCCTTTACTATGTTGAGGTAAGTTCACTCTATGCCAAGTTTTTAAAGCGTTTTTATCATAAGTGGGTGCTGAATTTTGTTGAAGGCTCTTTCTGCATCTATTGAGATTATCATATAGCTTTTACCTTTCAGTTTGTTAATATGGTGTATCACATTGATTGATTTGTATGTATTGAAGAATCCTTGCATCCCTGAAATAAACCCAACCTGATCATGATGCATGAGCTTTTTATGTGTTGTTGAATTCTGTCTCCTAGAATTTTGTTGAAGATTTTTGCATCTGTGTTCACCAGTGATATTGGCCTGTAATTTTCTTTTTTTGTGTTCTGCAGGCCTGGTTTTGGTATCAGGGTGATTGTGGCCTTGTGGAATGAGTCTGGAAGTATTCCTTCCTCTACTTTTTTGGGGGAAGAGTTTCAGAAAAACAGGCATTATTTCTTCTCTAAATATTTGATAGAATTCCCCTGTTAAGCCATCCGCCCCAGGCTTTGTTTTGGAGGAGATTTTTGATCGCAGTTTTTATTTCAGTGTTTGTAATTGTCTTATTCTTAATTTCCACTTCTTCATGGTTCAGTCTTGGGAGGTTGAACTTTTCTAAGAATCTGCCCATTTCTTCTAGGCTGTCCATTTTATTAACATATAGTTGCTTATAATATTCTCTTATGATCCTTTGTACTTCCATGTTGTCTGTTGTAACCTCTCCTTTTTCATTTCTACCTTTGTTGATTTGATTTTTCTCCCCTTTTTTCTTGATGAGTCTGGATAGTCAAAGACAATCTTGAGCAGAAGTAAAATGCAACTTATCACTTACAAGACAGCTTAAATAAAGTTATCGGCAGATTTCTCAGCATAAGCCTTACAGGCCTGATGGTAGTGGGATGATCTATAAAGTGTTGAAGGAAAAATCTGTCACTCAAGAATTCTAGTCTTACAAGTCTGTCTTCATAAATGATTGAGAAATTCAGGACTGTCCAGATACATGCAAACTGAAGAAATTCACTACTACCAGACCTCCCCTACAAAAAACATACTAAAAGGAGTTTTTCAAACTGAAACAAAGGGTACCACACAGTTATTCAAACCCATACAAAAATATAAATTTCTCTGCTGAAGTAAATATATTGGACAAATATTAAAGTTTGTATTATAACAATTTAAGTCTGTAACTCTATGTTTTTAATTATTTTAGGGTTTAAAAGGTAAAAGCATAAAAATTATAAATCTGTGTTAATGTATATAAAGATACATATATATATAAAGTATATACATGCTTTACATATATATAAAGCATATAAATATATATATATTTGTGACATCAATTATATAAATATATGAGTGGTATGGAGCTCAAAAGATGTAGAGCTTTTGTATGTGATTAAAATTAAGTTTTTATCAGTTGAAAATAGATTGCTATAACATTGAGATTGTTTTTTGTAATCCACATGGTGACTACAAAGAAAACAACTATTGAACATACACAAAAGGAAGTGAGAAGAGAATCAAAATACATCACTACAAAAATTCATCTAAACACAAAGGAAAACAGTAAGGGAGTACTAAATGAGATTCAAAGACATTTTAAGACATATAGAAAGCAAATAACACAATAGCAATTGTTAAGTCCTTATTTAGAAGCAATTAGTTTAAATATAAATGGATTAAACTAATGGATTAAGTTTTTAAAAATATTGAAAAACATTATTGGCAGTATAAATTTTGAAAAATCAAGATTCAACCATGCAGTCTACAAGAGATCCAATTTAAATCTGGAAGCAGTTATAGATCTGAGGGCATACATAGGTCAAAATTGAAAGGATGGAAAAAAGACATTCCATGCAATAATAAAACAGCAAAAAACAGCAGAGGTGCCTATGTTAATATCAGACAAGGTTAAGTTTAAGATTAAAAACTACTACAAAAGACAAAGAAAGATATTGTATAGTGATAAGTGGGTCAATTCACCAAGAAGATACAATAATTATAAAATGTATGCTTCAAACATCAGAATACCTAAACACAGGGAGCAAATATTAACAAATTTGAAGGAAGCAATAGACTGCTCTAAAATAATAATACTGAACTTCAACACCCTACTTTCAATAATGATTTATACCAGACAGAAGATCAATAATGACACAGCACTACAGACAAATCATGCCTAGGAAATATACACAGAACACTCCACCCAACAACAGTAGAAAAAACATTTTTCTCAAGCGCACATGGAACACTGTCCAGAGTATACAATAAATTAGACCACAAAATAAATATTAATAAAATTTGTTTGAAATAATATGTATTTTCCAATCAAAATGGAATAAAACTAGAAATCAGTAGCAGAAAGACAATGACTTTGTAGAAATCCATGTATGGGGAATCAAACAGCACACTTTCAAACAAGCAATCAATCAAAAAAGAAATCACAAGAAAAATTATAAGACACTTAGAGAAATGAAAGCACAAAATATCATTTCACTGGATGCAGTGAAAGCAGCTCTAAGAGAAAAATTTACAGATACAAACCCTTACAAATAAGAGAGCTCTCAAATCAACAACCTAACTTGACACCTCAAGGAACTAGAAAAAGGAGAAAGAGTAAACTATCCAAAATCCAAAGCCAATAGTAGGGAAAAAATGGTAGGATAAACAAAATAGATATTAGAAAACAAAAAGGGAAAATTAATTAAAATAAGTTATATTTTGAAGAGGTAAAATTGACCAACTTTTAGCTAGACTAAGAAAAAAGAGAAGACTCAAATAAATAAGATTATTAATGAAAAGAGGACATTACAACTGATGTCACAGAAATAAAAAGGGTCCTGAGGCTAATATGAACAATTGTACACCAAAATCTGTATAACATAAGTGAAAGAATAAATTCCTAGAAATAGACAACCCTCCCAGACTTAATCATTAAAAATAGAAAATCTGAACATCAGTGACAGATAAAGAAGTTGAATAAAAATTTAAAATCTCTTAATGTTACCCTGATAGAAAAGCTAGACAGAAAAGAAAACAACACATCAATATCCTGACAAATATTGATGCAAAAATCCTCAATAATATAATAAACAATACAATAGCACATTGAAAGTATCATACAGCATCACTTAATGGATTTATGTCAAGAAGGCAAGGAAGTTTTACCATATGAAAATTGATAAATTTGTTAACATACATTAAGAGAAAAAAGGACAAAAATCATATTATCATTTCAATAAATGCAGACATTTATTGAATATTCATTACTTTTCATGAATTTTCAACAAATTGTATATGGAAGAAAACCACTTCAGTATAATAAAGGCATATATTGCCATCCCATGGCTAAACTTCATGCTTAGTGTTCAAAAGCTGAAAGCATTTCTCTAAGTTCAGGAACGAGAGAAGTTTGCCCATTCTTACCACTTCTCATCAATATATCACTGGAAGTCCTAGCCAGAGCAATTAAGAAAAAAGAAAGAATCCATTCATATTAAAAAGGAAGCCAGAAAATTACCTGTGTTTGCAGATGACCCCATGTGTAGAAAACTTTAAAGACTCTGCCAAAATCTTAGCACAAATAAACAAATTCAGTCAAGTCAAAGGATACAAAGTTAACATACAGATTTCAGTTGCTCTTTTTCACATAATAAGAATGAACCATCCAAAAAGTGATAGGGACAAAGTGAAGGGACAAAACAGGTGATTAAATAGCTAATCCCAGTAGGAGATTATAAACAAAAAAATCAGAGACCCCTGTTAAGTTAATGATTACTCAAGAAAGCAGGTTTGCTGAAACACAAAACCAATCAGACTTGCTTAGCAACATAACCATGCAACTGAAGTGTTAAGACATGCCCCCAAACAATAAAACAATGGTGGTGTGAGACCCACCTACTTCCCACTGAGCTCAATAAGTTAGCGATCCTTAGGATTAGGACATGCTCTTTGCACACACAAAAAGTAGTAATTTGTGGACCGACCTAGTTTGACTATGTAGGGAGAAACCTCCTTTGCCCAACCTGGAGGAGCAGTTCATGATGGAAACATGATATCTACTCAAGAAAGACAAAGAAGTATTCTCCCCCTGCCCACCTCTCCTTTGATTATAAAACTGTAGCCCACCACAGAAATATAGATCAATGGAACAGAATAGAAAGCCCAGAGATAAGTCCACGAACCTATGGACACCTTATCTTCAACAAAGAAGGCAAAGATATACAATGGAAAAAAGACAACCTCTTTAACAAGTGGTGCTGGGAAAACTGGTCAACCACTTGTCAAAGAATGAAACTAGAACACCTTCTAACACCATACACAAAAATAAACTCAAAATGGATTAAAGATCTAAATGTAAGACCAGAAACTATAAAACTCCTAGAGGAGAACACAGGCAAAACACTCTCCGACATGAATCACAGCAGGATCCTCTATGACCCCCCTCCCAGAATATTGGAAATAAAAGCAAAAATAAACAAATGGGACCTACTGAAACTTAAAAGCTTTTGCACAACAAAGGAAACTATAAGTAAGGTGAAAAGAGAGCCCTCAGAATGGGAGAAAATAATAGCAAATGAAGAAACAGACAAAGGATTAATCTTAAAAATATACAAGCAACTCCTGCAGCTCAGGTGCAGAAAAATAAATGACCCAATCAAAAAATGGGCCAAAGAACTAAATAGACATTTCTCCAAAGAAGACATACAGATGGCTAACAAACACATGAAAAGATGCTCAATATCACTCATTATCAGAGAAATGCAAATCAAAACCACAATGAGGTACCATCACACGCCAGTCAGGATGGCTGCTATCCAAAAGTCTACAAGCAATAAATGCTGGAGAGGGTGTGGAGAAAAGGGAACCCTCTTACACTGCTGGTGGGAATGCAAACTAGTATAGCCGCTATGGAGAACAGTGTAGAGATTTCTTAAAAAACTGGAAATAGAATTGCCATATGACCCAGCAATCCCACTTCTGGGCATACACACCGAGGAAACCAGATCTGAAAGAGACACGTGCACCCCAATGTTCATCACAGCACTGTTTATAATTGCCAAGACATGGAAGTAACCTAGATGCCCATCAGCAGACGAATGGATAAGGAAGCCGTGGTACATATACACAATGGAATATTACTCAGCCATCAAAAAGAATTCATTTGAATCAGTTCTAATGAGATGGATGAAACTGGAGCCCATTATACGGAGTGAAATAAGCCTGAAAGATAAACACCAATACAGTATACTAATGCATATATATGGAATTTTAAAAGATGGTAACGATAACCCTATATGCAAAACAGAAAAAGAGACACAGATGTACAGAACAGACTTTGGGACTCTGTGGGAAAAGGGGAGGGTAGTGAGAGAATAGCATTGAAACAAGTGTACTATCAAGGGTGAAACAGATCACCAGCCCAGGTTGGATGCATGAGACAAGTGCTCAGGGCTGGTGCACTGGGAAGACCCACAGGGATGGAATGGGGAGGGAGGCGGGAGGGGGGATTGGGATGGGGAACACATGTAAATCCATGGCTGATTCATGTCAATGTATGGCAAAAACCACTACAATATTGTAAAGTAATTAGCTTTCAACTAATAAAAATAAATGAAAAAATAAAAAAATAAAAAACTGTAGCCCACTACAGGTGTGGGATTTCTTGCCCATCTGCTCAGTTGTGTCCAACTCTTTGCCACCCCGTGGACTGTAGCCCACCAGGGTCCTCTGTCCATGGAATTCTCCAGGCAAGAATACTGGAGTGAGTAGTCATTCCCCTCTCTTGGGGAGCTTCCCAACTCAGGAATCGAACCTGGGTCTCCCACATTGCTGGCAGATTCTTTACCACCTGAACCACCAAGGAAGCCTCTTGTAAGTCTCAGCTCAGTTCAGTTGCTCAGTAGTGTCTGACTCTTTGCAACTCCATGGACTATAGCCCACCAGGCTTCCCTGTCCATTACCAACTCCTGGGGCTTGCTTAAACTCATGTCTATCAAGTCGGTGATGCCATCCAACCATGTCATTCTCTGTCGTCCCCTTGTCCTCCTGCCTTCAATATTTCCCAGCATCAGGGTCTTTTCCAATGAGTCAGTTCTTTGCATCAGTGGACAAAGTATGGGAGCTTCAGCTTCAGCATCAGTCCTTCCAATGAATATTCAGGACTGATTTCTTTTAGAATTGACTGGTTTGATCTCCTTGAGGATGGACTGGTTTGATCTCCTTGCTATCCAAGGGACTCTCAAGAGTCTTCTCCGACACCACAATTCAAAAGCATCAATTCTTTGGCACTCAACTTTCTTTATGGTCCAACTCTCACATCCATACATGACTACTGGAAAAACCATAGTTTTGATTAGATGGACCTTTGTTAGCAAAGTAATGTCTCTGCTTTTTAATACGTTGTCTAGGTTGGTCATAGTTTTTCTTGCAAGGAGCAAGAATCTTTTAATTTCATGGCTGCAGTCGCCATCTGCAGTGATTTTGGAACCCAAGAAAATAAAGTGTCTCAATGTTTCCACTCTTTTCCCATCTATTTACCATGAAGTGATGGGACTGGATGCCATGATCTTTGGTTTTTGAATATTGAGTTTTAAGCCAGCTTTTTCATTCTCCTCTTTCACTTTCATCAAGAGACTCTTTAGTTCCTCTTTGCTTTCTGCCATAAGGGTCGTGTCATCTGCATATCTGAGGTTATTGATATTTCTTCCAGCAGTCTTGATTCCACTTTGTGCTTCAACCAGTCCAGTATTTCACATGATGTACTCAGTGTATAAGTTAAATAAGCAGGGTGACAATATATATCCACTCCTTTTGAAATTTGGAACAAGTCCATTGTTCCGAGTCTGGTTCTAATTTTTGCTTCTTGATCTGCATACATATTTCTCAGGAGGCAGGTGAGTTGGTCTGGTATTCCCGTCTCTTGAAGACTTTTCCACAGTTTCTTATGATCTACACAGTCAATGACTTTCTCGTAGTCAATGAAGCAGAAGTAGATGTTTTTTTTTTCTGGAATTCTCTTGATTTTTCTATGATCCAATGGATGTTGGCAATTTAATCTCTGGCTTCTCTGCCTTTTCTAAATCCAACTTGTACATCTGGAAGTTCTCAGTTCAAGTACTGTTGAAGTCTAGCTTGGAGAAAATCTCACACGTGTCTTATTCTAATAAATCACTTTTTATCTATCACTTTGCTCTCACTGTATTCTTTGTGCTGAGATATAAAGTACTATGGTACTGGAGCTCTTCAGAGCTCCTGAACCACAGTCAAAGTGTTTCAAAAGGAAATTAAGAAAACAGTGTCAGTATAATAGCATCGAAATGAATAAAATGCTTAGGAATAAACTTATCCAAGTATACAAAACACTTGTACACTAAAAACTGAAGAAAGAAATTAAAGGAGAAACAAATAAATGGAAAGATATCCTGTGTTCATTGATCGTCCATACTACTCAAAATTGCCTACAGATTCAATGAGATCTACATCAAAATCTCAATTGCATCTTTCACAAAAACTTGAAAAAAAAATCCTAAAATGTATATGAAATCTCAGAAGACTCAGAATAGCCAAAGCTATTTTGAAAAAGAAAAATAAAGCTGGAAGTATCACATTTCCAGAATTCAAAATTAGTACAGATTACAAACTGTACTAATAGTTAAAACAGTATGGTACTGGCATAAAGACAGTCATACAGAAAAATGGGAATAGAGATACAGAAATAAACCCCTTGAATATACAGTTAACTGAGTCAACGGATTTTTGACGACAGTGCCAAGAATATACATTGGATAAAGCATAGTCTCTTTCACAAATTGTGTTGGGAATTGTAGATATCCACATGCAAAACAAACAAACAAACAAAAAAATTCACTATTAGACCTAATAAATGAATTCAGCAAATTTTCAGGACAAGAAAACATTCAGAAATCAGTATATTTTTACACAATAGCAATCTGAAAAATAAATTAAGGAACAATACAATTTATGATGGCTTAAAAACAAGTGAAATAGTTAGAAATAAACATAGTTTAGAAGGCAAAAGACATGTATACTGATAGCTACAAACTGCTTCTGAAATGAATCAAAGTCACAAATACTTAGAAAGATATCATGCATTCATTGATTGGAAGACTTAGTATTGTTAAGGTGTTAATTCTATACAAAGTGATCTACAGAGTCAATATAATCCCTACCAAAATACCAAGGTCATTTTTCTTTTTTTGTAGATAGAGAAAAATTCATCCTAAAATTTATACAGAATATCTAAGAACTCCAAGTAGCCTAGACAATTTTGGAAAGGAATATCAAATTTGGTGGCCTCCCACTTCCTGATTTTAATCAAAACAGTGTGGTATTGGTATAAAGACATACATGGAACAGACCAATGGAATAAAACAAACAGCACAAAAATAAACTCTTACATATATGGTCAAATTATTTTTGACACAGTTATCAAGATCATTTAATTAAGAAAGGACAGTTTTATTTTTTTTAATGATGTTGAGTAATAAGTATATTCACCTGCAAAAGATTTAAACTGAATACTCTACATCATATACAAAAATTAACTCAAATTGATCAAGGATCCAAACATGAGTTATAACTATGAAACTCTCAGAAGTTTCATGACACTGGATTTGGCAATGGTTTCTTTGATGTGACATCCAATATGTAGTCAAAAACAAACAAAAAAATAGATAAATTGGAGGACATCAAAATTAAAAAACTTCTATGTGTTAAAGTAAGCAGTCAACAGAGTGAAAAGGAAGCATAAAATTTTAAAAAGTATTTGCAAATTATATGTCTGTAAAGGGATTAATATCCAGATATGTAAAAATTCTTACAATTCAATGAAAAAAATCAAACAATTTGGTTAGAAAATATAAGAAAAATTTGAAATAAATCTTTCTCTAAAGATGCTGTATGAATGATCAAAAGCACATGGGAAAGTATTCAGTAAAAATAATCATTATGCAAATTAAAATAAAACACAATGAATTACCGCATCACACTCATTAGAATGACTACTATATATATATATATATATATATATATATATATATATATATATATATATAAAGAAAATAGAAAATAATTATTGTTGATGAGGATGTGGAGAAATTGGAATCCTTGTGCTCTATCAGTGGGAATGTAAAAGAGTACATGTCGTGGTCCATGTGTGGGTTGGAATGAGAAGGGAATAAAGTTCATTAGAGTGGGAGATGCTGTTAGATCAGAAGGCTGTCTCTAGGAAGAGCTGTACCCTTTCACAGGCTTGCAGCCCATTTTTATAGCCTCAAGAAAGAAAAAAATTCCTACTGGAATGGTGGAATTAGGTGATTGGTTAGGATGCTATAGGATGGATGGGTGGATATTTTATATAACGTGGGGCCAGGGAACTGGCTGGTTTAGATACGGAGACTCATGGCTCAGCTGCTATGGGGCTTGGTCAGAGATTTTTATCCTGTGACCTTAGTACAAGGCTCCACAGTACAGTTGTATGGAAAACAGTATGGAGAATCTTCAAAAATTTAATTCCACTTCTAGGTATATATCCATATACCCCAAGAAGTCAAAGTACAATCTTAAAAAAATATTTACACACCCATGTTCATTGCAGCATTATTCACAGTAGCCAAAAGGTTAAAACAATATAAGTGCGCATTAATAGATGAATTAATAAACAAAATGTCATATACACATACAATGGAAAAGAACTTTACCTTAAAAAGAAGGACAGTCTGACACATGCTATAACATGGAGGAACTTTGGGAACCTTATGTTAAGTGAAACACATCAGCCACGGAATGGCAAATGGTGTATGATTACACTCAGAAATTAGTGCTTTCTGGTATTTGCCAGAATCTTGGGGGAGGTGGAATGAAGGAATACTGCCTACTTGGTATAGAGTTTCCGTTTTGCAAGATGAAAAGAGTTCTGGAGGTTAGTTGCACAAAGTCAACATACTTAACACTCTTGAATTGTATACAAGTGTACCCTGATATATTGTGTGTTTGTTTTTGGATGACTGCAATTAAAGCAAGTGACATGATTTTTTTTTTTTTTTTCATTTGGTTTCCCAGTGCATATAAGAGTTATGTTTACATTATAATGTGGTTTACTGTAAAAATAGCATTATATTATTTTTTTAGCATTATATTATTTTTAAAAAACAGTAAACTTGCCTTGAAGTGAAGTGAAGTGAAAGTCATTCAATTGTGTCTGATTCTTTGCAACCGATGGACTATACAGTTCATGGAATTCTCCAGGCCAGAATACTGGAATGGGTAGCCTTTCCCTTCTCCAGGGGATCTTTCTAACCCAGGGATCGAGCCCAGGTATCCTGCATTGCAGGTGGATTCTTTACCAGCTGATTCACAAGGGAAGCCCAAACATACCTTAATTTAAATATAATGGCATTGAGAAATGGTGTGGATAGACTTACTAGAACTTGGGTTGCCACGGACCTGAAATTTGTAAAAACACAATATCTTCCAAGTGCAATAAAGTGAATCACAATAAAATGAGATATGCCTGTGTTTAAAAATGGTTAATTTTATGATATGCATTTTAATACAGTTAAACAAAACAAAACAATTCTCAATATTCAAAGTTTCACTAGTTTTGCAACACAAAGGCCCTTATCAACAACTGTATGGGAAGAGCTTTTCAATGAGAAAAGAAATAAATCTAAAAAATATTGGCAACCAGAAAAATAAATAAATAAATAAATAAGGGTGAGCAAATGCCTTCATTAGATGTCTTATAAATAAGTAAAGCCAGAACAAAAGAGGAGAATGCAGGAAGTATGTCAACATAGTAGGGCTGAAGTTTGGGGGGACCAGAGAATATGAGAATTCTCTAAGGCACTTATTCTTAAAAAGAAGATAATGATTTTTAAAGAAACTGACAAGAAAGGAGAAGAAAGCATATACTAAGTGTTACAAATTCTAATGAAGTAAGACGGAAGAATCAAGCTAAAATATATATACATATATATAATAGGTACACAAATGAACAGGAGATAATTTTTTTCAATGTGGATTAAAAATAAATCCAGCTGTGTGTGGTTTACAAAATACACATGAAACATAAAGTCACTTAAAGGTTGGATACCTAGATATATACGTCATGGTCCATGCATGGGCTGGAAAAGAATTTCCAGACATGAGGCAGAATGAGAGGAGAATAAGGTTTATTAGACTGGTTGACAAGATCAGAACAGCTGGTCTGCTCAAGGGAGAATAGAAAGGCTTTCGCAGGCTAGTAGTCAATTTTTACAACCTCAAGACAGAGAAAATCCCTACTGGAATGATGGCATTAGGTGATTGGTTAGGATGCTATAGGATGGGTACTAGGGTGGATATTTTATCTAATATGGGGTCAGGGAACTGGAGGGTTGTGGCAGCAGTTGCTATGGGGCTTGGTCATGTCCAGAGAGTTTTGTCCTGTGAACTTGGTTTGGGGTTCCACATAATAGTGTAGCTTAAAATAGAGTTTTAGAGAGAAAAAAAAAAATCAATACAGATAGGGTAGACTTGTAGATTTCACTACATAATTACAATATAGTCAGCCCTTGAGAAAATATGATTTAATTTATGTATTCATATTATATATATGTATACACATATTTTACATTACTCAATATAGCAGCATATCATAATTATTTCTTTCCCTTTATTTACTAGTATATTTGCTAGTATGTACACTGGTATTTGTACAGGTATCTTCTGTTTTCCAAGAGTTCATATTATGCCACTTCACTTTTAACAAACATCCATATCGGCAAGATAATGAAACGGGAAACAGGGTTCTGTTCACGGAGTTAAAAGAATGAATCCCTCAAACTCAGCAAACACGTATGCAGGCAAAGTTTATTTTAAAGGATGGAGATACAAAGCCCTCAGCATAGATACTGAGAAGGGGTGAAGAGATCTCCCAAAGGCGGGAATAATCTCAGTTTTTATAGAGTTTTTATTAGAGTTGATCTGTTCATTTTTGGTTGGCTCAGGGTTAGACATGTGATATATGTAATTTCTGACAAATCAGTTTAAATGTTGCAATATCCAGTTTGTCCTTTTTATGACTTTCTTGGATCTTCCAGTTTCTCAGTTTTTTCTAGACATTGCAACGTCATCCCTTGACCCTCTCTCAAGACACCCAGACCATTATTGAGGCGCATATGTGTTTAGAAGCTACCTGGAGTTTTTCTCCTTGATAAACTGGGCAGCAGTTAGTGATTGTCTTGTCCTGGGTCTTAATGTCTTATGACCCTCCAGACCAGGGAGGCATTCCTCTGAACGCCTGAAAACTGAAGGAGTAAATATAGCTTTTAATGAAGCAAAATGCTTGTGTGTGAAAATTAAAATTGAAATTAGAAACAGTACCGAAGCTCTGACTTCTACACTGATTGCCTAACAATTTTTAACTCAATAAGGTTTTTTTTTTTTAAGTGAAAATCCTCTTCGTATTTCTTTCAATTAGCAAAAAATGTACTAATACAGGTTTTTGGCAAAAGTAAAGTGGTGTAAGGCAAACTTTTGCACAGTTTTATGCCATTTTTGGCTTATGAAAGGTTTCAGAGCAATACTCTCCTTTCAGATAGTAGGGAAAAGCTGTATATATATATAAAGTATATTAAAATATATGGAAAAATTCAAAAGAATTACAATAAGAAATTGACAAAGTTATCATTACAGCTGGAGATATCATCATCTCTCTCAACTGTTGAAACTACAAGGCTAACAAATAGTTATGATTAAGATTCAAAAGATTTGGCTAACACAATGAACAGCTTAAGAAATTTTATCTGACATAGCATTTTTGAATCCAACATTTATAAACTGTTCTCAAGCACACATTAAATAATTATAAAATATTTATCATGTGAAAATGGCCAGTTTTACCAGTACCTAAGATAGTATAGTGTTTAGCACATAGGTGCTCAACAAATACTGATGAATGAATTAATGAATGAATCAGTGATCCCCTGTTATTCGTGAGTAGGAGGAAATACTGGGAAGTAATTTGAAAGGGAGAGAAGCAACTCATATACAGTGCAGGGATTCTGTTCCCAAGCAGACAACTTCCAATCAAATTCATCCTAAACAATTCAACTTTTCAACACATAAACAGAAAGATTCCTTCTCTATCTCTCCTACCATCCTGCTTACAACCACATTCTGGTCAGCTTGCCCTGTGTCAGAAGAAGAGTTTGAATCCTCAAAAATTACTAAAACTGAGTAAGTTTACGAAGTGGTGCTGACTACTTTTAAGCAGCTTGGTCTGTGAGTGGTTGATGCTTCTGCAGGGACACTGTAACTCTACAAAACTAAAACTTTGAGGATTTCCCCCCTTTGTTGAATTCTTCTGGTGAATTTTAATCATCTCCTTGGTCCTATTAGGTATTAGACATATAACTATAATGCTGATAATAATAACAATCAACAAAGTTTGATTTTATTTTCTAGCACTTACTGCATTCCAACATAAATTATCTTAATTCTCCCAACAACATAAAAGACAGCTGCGATTAACATTTTAGTTTTGCAAATGAGGCAAAATGGGGTTGGCTAAATTGTACTGTATTTTAGAACTGCTGCTTTGTGATTGTTATTTTACAACCATTGATTCAAACTCAGGGTTTTCTTACTGTGTGTTCTTTATACGATTGTGTGCGTGCGTGCCGTCACTTCAGTCATGTTCGTCTCTCTGCACCCCTATGGACTCTAGCCTTCCAGACTCCTCTGTCCATGGGATTATCCAGGCAAGAATACTGGAGTGGGTTGCCATGCCCTTCTCCAGGGAATCTTTCCAACCCAAGAACCAAGCCCGGGTCTCATGTCTCCTGCATTGGCAAGTAGGTTCTTTATCACTAGCACCACCTGGGAAGCCCCTTTATATGATTACCAACACTGAAAATTGCACTTGTAATTCTGATTTTTTGGTGCTATCTGAGAGTTGTAGTGCCATAAATGTGTCTATCGGTCTGTAGACAAGCAGAGATGTGCAGACAGGCAGATGATTAGAACTGCTTCATCTTTTTCTGAGAGAAAATGATAGAAATTTTTTCCCCCCAAACAGGAAATGAGAATTTAAAAATTGTTCTGAAAGGGGCAAATAAGTGTGGCAACACATTCCTTTGTTTGAACCTAGATGGGCTGCCGTCTATGGGGTCTCACAGAGTCGGACACGACCGAAGTGACTTAGCAGCAGCAGCAGCAGCAGATGGTGTACACCCCTCTTCTGTTGGGGCGTGGGGTCTCTTGGGACTTATATTTCTCTTTCTCTTATATTCTCCCTTCTCCTTTTACTTCCTTTATGCTCAATAAACTTTTTTTTTTTTTTTTAAAGTGGAAGTGAGGCTACTACACTCTTGTTTCTTGATGCTGTTACCCTGGGTATCAGAATGAAAACCACATCATTTATCATAATTCATAAAATTACAGCTCAAAGAAACCAAGTAACTTGTGAAGTCCAGTTTCCATATTTTAGTATAGGTCAGGAAAGGTGTGTGACCCACTTTGGGTCAGAGTTAGTGACAGAGCCACGGTTAAAGCTCAGGCCTCCTGACTCCCACTGTATGTCCACAGAGCCTTCTATGCGTGTAGGGAACACATGCCCTCAGCATGGTTCAGACAAAGCTGGGAGGCTGGTGCCTCCCCACAGGCCTGAAGAAAGGATTCCCAGGAGGACTGTTTTCTAGAGCTGCTTTTTTTCACTTCCTGCTGTGCATACTCACCTTTGCAATTAGTATTAATTGAGGAAAGCAAGAGGAGAAAACTGGCCCCCCCCACAAAGCTCCCAGAACCTCCACTCAGGCAGGCAGAGGTCTCTGCAGAGAAAAGTGCTGCTAATCACTGAAGTTGAGGCTCAGCTTCATTAAGCAGGCACAGCCTCTCCTGGGAACAGTTCCCTAGCCTCACTCTCTGGTTTCCCCAGTTCAACTAAACTGCTCCTCATTTGTCTTCTCATTAAAAAACTAGTTAGCACATTGCTCTGTTTCCCTGAGTTGCTCAGAAGAAAAGTTTTGTGGGAGGATTTCTTTAGCTGCATAGATCTGGCTCTCATGCTTCCCCTAAGGGAATCTCAGTATCCAGGTCCTTCAAACAAGGGGTATGCAGCAGTAATAATTCAGCAATGGGCAAGGCTCCTCTGCTTGACCAAAGGGAAGTGGAAGGAAAGATCTGGGCTGGTTAAGGATATGAAAGTTCAGTACAGCTGCCTGAGATCTAACTCAGAAGGAGGGGAATGTGAGACTTGTTTGGACACACTGCTCAAAGATTTCCAGGCTCATCTTGTGCTGTTGAGCCTCTGAGCAGGTGTCCATGCCATCTGGACTCCTCCCCAAATACAGAATTCCTACAGACTGTACATTGGTACAGCTCTTCATGTTCACCACACACTCTCACATTTCAGCAGTGCCTCCCCACTGAGGCAAGGCAGGACAGGTTAAATATTATTATTCTCTGTTTTTTCAATAGATGCCTGAAACCTATCTGGTACAGAGACTGCCCTCACTGTTAGAGGGCTTTCTAGTCCTTATTGGGCTTCCCTTGTGGCTCAGCTGGTAAAGAATCTGCCTGCAATGTGGGAGACTTGGGCTCAATCCCTAGATTGGGAAGATCCCCTGGAGGACAGCATGGCAACCCACTCCAGCATTCTTGCCTGGAGAATCCCCATGGACAGAGGAGCCTGGCAGGCTGCAGTCCAAGGGGTTGCAAACAGTCGGAAATGACTGAGTGACTCAGCACAGCACATATATTTACCACCAACACATTAGTAGTAAAAGCAGTAATACTATTCAGTGAGTGCCCACTATAATGGATACATAAACTTACACTACATGAGGAAACTGAGGCTCAGAAAGGCTATGTAGCTAGTTTAGGATCATTTAGCAAAAATGATGCATCTAATGATCATAGCTAAGTGAGGGGAGAAAGAGGAGAATATTTTATATAGAGGATAGGTAGGGAGATGGGTTTAATAATTAGTAACAGATGGAAAGGCACACATATAAGGGGGAATAAATGGGAGATGCAATTAAAGAGAGACTTAGAAAATGTTAGAGGTCATTACTGCCCCAATTTTACTTTCCCTGAACTGTGGCATCTGGATCTACCAAAACACTCATCCTTAGTCTCTTGAAGTATCCATTTTCTGTGTGAAACAGCAGAAACAGAAGATTCATTAGTATATCAGGGGTCTCAGATCCTCCCCCAATTTCCCCATCTGCTCTGCCTCTCACCATTCACAAGAGCTTTTAGTTAAATTATACTGTCATCCCAGTCCTTGATTCCTGGACCTCAATCCATATGCTGAGGCACTAGTCTTGTTGACTCTTTTGATAAAGGCACTCAATTATTCCATTTGTTCAGAATGCACCCTGGCCTGTGTCTGCCAAAGGTAGGCAGATGTTCTGGAATGAGGAATTCTTTTTCATTCTTCACATTCGTTCAGCAATTCTTGTGTAACCCTAGCCAGAAACAGACCTGGTACTCTTGAAATATCAAAGAAGACACCAGAAAATCATCTAATCTAATATTTTCAAGCAAACAATATCAGAACTGTAATGCATAAAGCCAAAGAGTACCAAGTACAAGACAGACTGAAATAGGAAGCGGAAACGGAGACCCAAAGCTCTGGTCACTCCCTGTCCGCTCTTTTCTATCCTGGCGCATCAAACAGTTACTCTGATGAGATGATTCAGTTTCTTCTCATTTTTTTCAGATGAGAGAGCTGAAGGCTGAGGAGGTGATGGACTACCAAAAATGCACAGCTCATTAGAGGGACTAAGATAAGACCAGAGCTTGGCAGAGATAGGTCACTCTATGGATCATGAATATTCTTTATAAAATTGTTTTTAACTGTTCTTATGCAAAAATGAAATTAAATAGGTTCCTGGACATGGATTCACCCCCAGATCCACCATAGTGGGCAAGACTTCCTCAGCCTCATTCTCACTCTCTGCCAAATGAGAGTAAGGAGTGGGTGACTGCCCATATTCCTTCCTGTTTAGAGAGCTTTAATTCTACAATTGCACCACTTCTTAAAAAAAAAACCAAGATCCAAATTCAACCCAGGCAGGTAACATACAACACACAGAGTTCAGCTCAGTCACTCAGTCACGTATGACTCTTGGCAACCCCACAGACTGCAGCACGCCAGGCTTCCCTGTCCATCACCAACTCCCGGAGCTTGCTCAAATTCCTGTCCATTGAGTCGGTGATGACATCCAACCATCTCATCCTCTGTTGTACCCTTCAATCTTTCCCAGTTTCAGGATTTTTCCAATGAGTCAGTTCTTTCCATCAGGTGGCCGAAGTATTGGAGCTTCAGCTTCAGCATCAGTCCTTTCAGTGAATATTCAGGACTAATTTCCTTTAGGGTTGACTGGCTTGATCTCCTTGATGTCCAAGGGACTCTAAGTCTTCTCCAGCACCACAGTTGAAAAGCATCAATTCTTCGGTGCTCAGCTTTTTTTATGGTCCAGTTCTCACATTGTACATGACTACTGAAAACACCATAGCTTTGACTAGATGGACCTTTGTCGGCAAAGTAATATCTCTGCTTTTTAATATGCTGTCTAGGTTGGTCATAGCTTTTCTTCCAAAGAGCAAGTGTGTTTTAATTTTATTGCAGCAGTCACCATCTGCAGTAATTTTGGAGCCCAAAGAAATAAACTCTGTCACTGTAATGTCACTGACTGGGGAAACAGATTCTTGGATGGCACAAACAAAACCTTGTGTGCACCAGGACCCAGGAGAAAGGAGCACCCACAAGAGACAGAGCCATGCTTGCCTGTGAGTGTCCAGGAGTCTCTGGTAAAGACGTGGGTTGACAGTGGCCTGCTGCAGGGTCAGGGGCACTGAATACAACAGTGTGGGCATACGTCCTTTTGAAGGAGGTTCCCTTTACCCTTACCCCTACTATAATTTGGCCTCAGGCCAAACAACAGGGGGGGAACATAGACCCTCCCATCAACAGAAAATTGGATTAAAGATTTATTGAGCATGGCTTCACCCTTCAGAACAAGATCCAGATTCCCCCAGAGTCAGTCTCTTCCATACAAGCCTCTTATCCTATCCATCAGAGGGCAGATAGAATGAAAACCACAATCACAGAAAACTAACCAAACTGATCACATGGATCACAGCCTTGTCTAACTCAATGAAACTATGAGTCACACTGTGTAGGGCCTTTCAAGATGGACGGGTCATGGTGAAGAGTTCTGACAAAACATGGTCCACAGGAGAAGGCAATGGCAAACTATTCAGTGTTCCTGCCTTGAGAACCCCATGAACAATATGAAAAGGCAAACAAACAGAACAGAGAGGGAAAAGTGCTGGTCCAGATCCCTTTTCTGTTATATGCCTGCTACCGGCGAAGTTGCTTCAGTCATGTCCAACTCTTTGCAACCCATGGACTGTAGCCCACCAGGCTCCTCTGTTCATGGGATTCTCTGGGCCGGGATACTAGAGTCTGTTGCCATGCCCTCTTCCAGGGGATTGTCCCGACCCAGGGACCAAATCCTCACCTCCTGTGACTCCTGCATTGGCATGCAGGTTCTTTACCACTAGTGCCACCTATATGATTCCAAATAAAAATCTTAACCTCTGTCTGAGCAACTGTTTCCTTGTTTTTTAAGGAAAAATATTTATAATGATCATCACACAGTTCTATAAAGATTAGAGGAAACAAAACATTTAAAGTGATCAATGCTTAAGTGTTCCTGATACTTGAGTTACTCTATGAATAATAAAAAGCTTTACTATTTTAGGGGCAGGGCCAGAGACTTTGAAGCTTGGTTCCTGAATTCAGTCATTATCTCTACCACTTTCTTTCTGCATGACCTTAAACAATTCACTTAACCTTCCTATTTTCCATATGTAAAAGACTCCCTGATCTGTAAGATGAGGACTAGAAGACCCTCATTCAAAGAATTCTTTTGAGGATTGTTGTTGTTGTTGCTCAGTCACTAAGTCCTGTCTGACTCTTTGTGATCCCATGGACTATAGCACACCAGGCTTCCCTGTCCTTCACTATCTCCTGGAGTTTGCTCAAATTCATGTCCAATGAGTCAGTGATGCCATTCAACCATCTCATCCTCTATGGCCCCCTTCTCAGCAAACAAAATAGTAAATATTACATATGAGATAGTCATTATTACTACAAATTCGTCACATAAATTTCTGCAGTGGGAATTTCTTCCCTTAAGCATGCTTGATTTTACACATATCTCACATTTTTGTCACATGTGTGGGTCAATAGAATTGATAATAATTCAAGCTGAGCATTGTCCTTGGGCTTAGGTGTCCAAAATCACCCTAGAACATCCTGTGTGTTTCCCCTTGCCCTTGTGAAATTTTTACTATCCCTCAATATATGGCTTTGGGGCCCTTATCCTCTTCCTACTCTTTCTTTTATCCTACCCCATGGTTATCTCAACTTGTCTTTATTGGGGTGGTCGTGGGTTGCAGCAAAATACTATTTGGTCAGCACATTACCAGGTGGCAGTTGAAATGAATCACTAGCAATGGGGATTCCCTGGAGGCTCAGTGGTAAAGAATCAGCCTGCCAATGTAGGAGACATGGGTTTGATTCCTGGCCTGGGAAGATCATACATGCCGCAGAACAGCTAAGCCCATGTGCCACAACTACTGAGCCTGTGCTCTAGAGCCCAGGGGCTGCAACTACTGAGTCCATGTGCCTTAGAGCCTGCACTCCACAGCAAGAAAAGCCACTGCAACGAGAAGGCCACACACCCCAGCTAGAGAGTAGCCCCTGCTTGCTTCAACCTGAGAAAAGCCTGAGCAGCAAAGAAGACCCAGCACAACTGAAAATAAATAAATAAAATTTTAAAAAAGAAAAAGAATCACTAGCAATTTCTTGGGTCACATTAATCAATACAGTGTAACAAGCTTGAGAGCTTACAATCCTGTTGTAGATACATCTTATAATTCAAAGAAGCATATATTTCACCAGTGATTTCTAGTATTTTCATTCTTTCATTTATGAATAAGTGAACAAAAGAATGAATGGATGAGTGAATAAATGGACTCTTAAGGAGCAAATAACATGGTAGAGATTGTTGCTTTCTATAAGCTTACCAGGGGCCATTCCTCTTTTTTAGATCAGTTCTGTGCTTCAAACTCATCTTCTCTTTTATTGCACAATCTTATATGCGCTCAAACCTTCTGAGGTCCTTCCTTTCAGACTGTCCTTAGTTTCCCAACAAACATAGGTAATAGGTGGGTTGAACTGCCCATCTCCCTCCACCTCACACTTTGAGTGATAAGATACAACCTGAGGAAATTACAGACTTTGGATAGTTTGCACTTAAGCAGACATTAACACTTTTTAAAATTTGCTAAGAAGTGAAAATAAGTAGGAAAAAATGCATGAATATGACACATTGGGGTAAATGCCTCAGGGCCAACTTTTTGCCTCCTTCCTTTTTCCATGTTCATAGCAGTTTATTACTCTAGAAGGAGTAAAATTATATATATAGTAACTCTGATTGCAAACTTTGCAGGAGTATCAAAGTTAACATTCTATCACATAGGATGTATGTATAGTTTATCATGAAAGTAAAGCCCACACGTTTTTAAGAATAAAGCAGGGCACTATTAATAATTATCTTGAACAACAGGCATTAACCAGAACTCACTTGAGCAAACCAGGATGTATGATTGCACTATGTCACTGTATAAACATTTATTTTAAGAATATACCTACATTATTAAAAATCAAAATAACTCATAAAAAGGTATATGAATCAATAGAAGAATATTTCTCCAATCCAGGTCCATCTGCCCCATGCTATCCCCACTCCCCACAATAGAAAACAACTTTCAAAGAAAAAAAAAAGAAAAGAAAAGAAAACAACTTTCATCTGTGTTTCCTAAAAGTGTGCAGTGTTTCCTTACATAAAAACAAGTAAATATGAGTATTATCACAAGTCCCCTGGAGACCATTTCCGATCACTGTAGAAAGTCCTTTCTCAGTTTGATAAATAGTTCACTGTGTGCTCAATTTAAACAGTCCAGTGCTGAAGGGCTCATGGGTTCCAGTCTTGCTATTACAATCAGAACTACAAAGAATAACCTTGTGTATATATCATTTCATATACATATATGCAAGATGAATTCCTAGAAGTGGTATTGCTAGGCACAAATGACTATGTAGTTTGCATAAAGATTGATCAATTTTTCTCCAAATTTATTTCACTATTTGGTTCTTTTATGAGCAATGTATGAAATGTCTATTTCCCTGCAGTTGGCCCAATAAAGTGTGCTTACAACTTGGATTTTTGTCAGTCTGAAGGTGATAAAAGTATCTCAATGTAGTTTAAAGTTGCATGCGCCATTATGAGTTAAGATGAATATCTTTTCATGTATTTAAGTGCCTTTATTCTTTTATAAATGCCTATTTAGGGATGGATTACCCACATTCCAAATTAAGCATCTTGAGGAAAGAGATTATGTTTTTTTCATTTCATACTTTGCTCAGTAAGAGGTATGGGAAATAGGAAGCATTTACTAAATATATTTCATGAATAACAGAATCACTGATTTCCTCTCTCCATACACTATTGTTGCTTTTTGTTAACACTTTTTTCTAACCTTTGGATCACATTTTTTTTTCTTGGAAAACAATATTTCATATAAATATATGCACTATATAGAATATATAGATAAATAAAATTTGAATTACTTATAAAATTATTGTTAAAACAATTTTCACCTATTCAGGCTTTTTTTCAAATATTAATAATCATTGTACAATGTTGAAACTTGAAATACTGTTTTCTTCACTTAACACACTAACAGATATTCTTCATTGCCTCCTTTGCTAAATCACGGATCTCTTGATGGAGGTATCACACCTTGGTCTTTTCTTTTGCTCCATTTCTAATACATGATATGTATTAGTTAAGAGAGCAAGTTTTGCTGGTGCGGGATGACATGAGAGGAAAATAAACAATTTCCTAAACTTGGAATGCTCCAACTTCTATTTTCCCTCTTTGTGCTACTTTTAAGACAAATATTTCACTCATTTATCTACAATGCTAAATATTTTGCTTATGTATTTTGTATTGATTTGGATTTGTGTTTGAACTTCTTACAAACAAGTAATTGTATCACAATGATTGTTTTCTGAAGGCAAACAAACAGCCTTATATACTCTTTTGGTGCAAGCCATGATGGTATACAATTGAGTACTCCAAAGCGTGGGAGAAGTCTGTCCCAGAATCTGTCTTATAGATCCATAAACGAAGCTACAAATTAGGAGTGTTTTTGTATTTGGGAATGTGAGTTCACTTCAGTTCAGTTCAGGCACTCAGTCATGTCCAACTCTTTGCGACCCCATGAATCGCAGCACGCCAGGCCTCCCTGTCCATCACCAACTCCCAGAGTTTACTCAAACTCATGTCCATCGAGTCGGTGATGCCATCCAACCACCTCATTCTCTATTGTCCCCTTCTCCTCCTGCCCCCAATCCCTCCCAGCATCAGGGTCTTTTCCAATGAGTCAACTCTTCGCAAGAGGTGGCCAAAGTATTGACGTTTTAGCTTCAGCTTCAGTCCTCCCAATGAACACCCAGGATTGATTTCCTTTAGGATGGACTGGTTGGATCTCCTTACAGTCCAAGGGACTCTCAAGAGTCTTCTCCAACACCACAGTTCAAAAGCATCAATTCTTCAGTGCTCAGGTTTCTTCACAGTCTAACTCTCACATCCATACATGACTACTGGAAAAACCTTAGCCTTGACTAGACAGACCTTTGTTGACAAAGTGATGTCTCTGCTTTTTAATATGCTATCTAGGTTGCTCATAACTTTCCTTCCAAGGAGTAAGCATCTTTTAATTTCATGGCTGCAATCACCATCTGCAGTGATTTTGGAGCCCCAAAAAATAAAGTCATATTTGGGAATGTGAAGGATGCAGCAATTTCATCAAATGATAGTTGTAACTGTTTATCCCAGAGAAATGTCATTTTTTTCACTTGAAGTGGAATCTCTGCAGAAGGCTGGAAAAGACTGAAAGAGATTCTCTACATCCCCAAGCATCAGAAAAAAATTTTACTCAAAGATTAATTCTTCCAATCTTGACGTTACATTATTTTCTAAAGCAAAACACTCAAAATCAAATATCACACTTTAATGTCATTAAAACAACTCCAGGTCTCACAGGAAGATTTTCCTGGCTGGTTCAAAGAGTTGAGGACTGAATTCTCTCAAGTTTATGCGGTCTATCTGCAAACCTTTCCTGGTTAATGTTCTGATAGCCAATTTAATTTTGCTGTTATCTTGTCCTCTGCCTCTGATTCCTAAATGTGAAACCACATTTACACTGATTTGTGATGCAACTCTACTATTCTCCAGTGGATTAATTCTTTCAATCTTTTACTTACATGATTTTTATATCCAAACAGTCCATGCCTATGTATAATGCCCAACCAAGGTCAGAATTGAATGAACTGACTGCAGGGCTTTTATGAAGATAATGCTGATGGTAATAAAAAATGACATGATTATGGAAAACTGAATAAGCATTATGTTCAGTTCAGTTCAGTCATTCAGTCATATCCAACTCTTGGCGACCCCATGGACTGCAGCATGCCAGGCTTCCCTGTACAATTCCCAGAGCTTGCTCAAACTCACGTCCATTGAGTCAGTGATGCCATTCAACCACCTCATCCTCTGTCGTCCCCTTCTCCGCCTGCCTTCAGTCTTTCCCAGCATCAGGGTCTTTTCTAATGAGTCAGTTCTTTGCATCAGGTTGCCAAAGTATTGGAGCTTCAGCTTCAGCATCAGTCCTTCCAATGAACATTCAGGGCTGATTTCCTTTAGGATGGACTGGTTTGATCTCCTTGCAGTCCAAGGGACTCTCAAGAGTCTTCTCCAACACCACAATTTAAAAGCATCAGTTCTTTGGTGCTCAGCTTTCTTTATGGTCCAACTCTCACATCCATACAAGACTATTGGAAAAAACAGTATGTAGATGTTCCACGTAAATTATAACAATGGTAGTGGTATAAATGATGACTGCAATGCTGGTGGTTTTGGTGGTTTAGAATGGTGTTTGGTACATAGTAAATATTCAATAATAATTGAATCAATGGATAAATTGATTTCCTACTCCAGGGGGTTTTCCTGACCCAGGGATTGAACTTGCATCTCCTGCACTGCAGGCAGATTCTTTATCACTGAGTCAAAAGAGAAGGCCATGGTAAAGTTGGTGGTTTAGCCACTAAGTTGTGTCCGACTCTTGTGACCCCATGGACTGTATCCTGCCAGGCTCCTTTGTCCATGGGATTCCCCAGACAAGAATACTGGTGCGGGTTGCCATTTCCTTCTCCAGGGAATCTTCCTGACACAGGGATTAAACCCGGGTCTCCTGCGTCGCAGGTGGATTCTTTACCAATTGAGCTACAAGGGAGAATTGTGGTAAGGTTAGTAGTAAGTAACTTGATGATTTACTCTTCTTAGATCACCTAGCTCTTATTATTGGAGTTTCATGGAAATGAAACTGAGAAATCTTGCAACGCAATTTTTCAGAAGATGAAACTCACTTCTGGGGCACTTGGTGTGTTATTCTGTATGTGTGCATAAAATTATGCAAGATGGGTTGTCTCTTTCCATAGAAAGCTATATGGAATTTTTGCAGTTTTCAAAGTGGTCTAGAAAAGGCAATATGCCTGAGATTTGATCCCAGAGTTCAACAGTCAGGGTTGTAAGGTTGAGAAAAGTCTTTTGAGGACTAGTGCTACTCTGGATCACTTTTCTGTGCCCAACATCCTTCCCCCAGAGGAACCTCTATTGAGAGCTCATCATACCCAACAACAACAATGAACACACATTATGCATCCCCTGGGAAGCCAGCATTTCCAGGAACATGAGATATAAGTACAGAAGTGTCTTGGGGTAAAAGGATGATGAGGAAGATGCTACAAGTCCTAACTTCATCCAGACAGATAGTAATTTGGGATGGTGTATCAGAGATGTGTGGATCTGAAGAAGAGGATTAAGGGATGAGAAAAAAATGCTAGGGACCATGGTGCTGATGTTTCCCACAGTCCAGAAACATTTTCAGTGGTTTTGGGGAACGATAAATTATCTGTGTTGTAAGAGTTTTAGAAAACATCAGTTCAAACTTTTTCATGTTAGAGAAAAAGAAGTTGCTTAGCCCAAAGTGTTCTGCCTGTTAGCAACAGAGCAAGTTCTCAAAGCAGAATCCCTAACTTAGTGGAAGGCCTTTCCTTTTTAAAATATAATAGGACTTGTTGTTGGTTGTTCTGTCTTCATGGTTTTCCTCTTTGAATATTCCTGGCACATTTCTTCTTTGTGGATCATCTTTCAAAGTGAGTTATTATCAGGCACTATGAACCTGAGATTTTGGGAACTGTTCTCAGAAATTTTGCATTTCTTTTACTTCCCATCCTTTTTTTTTTTCCTACTCCTTAGAAAAATGTCTATAAACTCTAGAGGGTATTTCTGAAAGAGGCCTCAACAGTCACTTTTAGAGGATGATTTTTCTCTCTTCTCCATAGCCCTATATGGCTGTTTTTTAATCATTAGAAACTATAGGAAAGATGGAGGTAAAGGTTTTCTTCTCTCTCTTATTTTCCTTTATACACACACTCACACTTAAAGTTGAAGTATAGTTGATTTATAACATTGTATTAGTTTCATCATACAAAGAATGTGCTGTACAAGAGAGTAATTATATATATATTCATTTTTAGATTTACATAAACGTCTACTTACCTTACATAAATGTATATTTCTTGAACTTTGTAACCTTAAGGTACTAAGAGAATTGGACCTCTATTGTATGTATGTGTGCTTCTCTATTTCTCCTTACTGTCTGTAGATCTCAGTAAATGACAGTTTAAGTTTGAAAACTGTTGTCTATTTCCTCTGCTCCCTCTACCATCCTTTGGTTTCACTATTTTCAACCAGTAGTTAGGTGTCTCCTGCTTTCTGATGGTGGAGCAGGAAAGAAATTCAGTTTCTGGAGTCATAAGAGCACAATATTATGGTGTAGAAAAGCATAGAACTGGCATAAGGAGCCTTGATTTCTAGTTCCAGTTCTGGAAACAACAGCTTCTTCTGGGTCCCACTATGTGTGTCTTTAGGACTGCAATTCTTCTATTGCAAAGTGAGGAGTATTGTTTAGATAATATCAAGTTCCTTTAAGGTGCTCAAATTCAGTATTCTCGACACTAGGGAAATTTTCTGAACAGAGGAAAAATCTTGATGTTTATTAATCTTCTGTCTTTGCTCCTTGTTCTTAGGAACCATGGACCTTGTCAATCACACATGGACCCAGAATTTTCTCCTTGCTGGTTTCACTACCACTGGAGCCCTGCGACCTCTTGCTTTCTTGGGGACACTGTGTATCTATCTCCTCACCCTGGCAGGGAACTTGTGCGTCATTGTCCTGGTTCAGGCAGATTCGAGACTGCGCACACCCAT
This sequence comes from Dama dama, assembly GCF_033118175.1. Classification (NCBI taxonomy): domain Eukaryota; kingdom Metazoa; phylum Chordata; class Mammalia; order Artiodactyla; family Cervidae; genus Dama; species Dama dama. The sequence goes on from NC_083700.1 coordinate 12,436,813, forward strand.
GTACTTCTTCATCAGCATCCTGTCCTTCTTGGAACTCTGGTATGTCAGCACCACAGTGCCCACGCTGCTGCACACCTTGCTCCAAGGGCGTTCACCCATCTCACCCACTATGTGCCTTGTCCAGCTCTACGTCTTCCATTCACTGGGCATGACTGAGTGCTACCTGTTGGGTGTCATGGCGCTGGACCGCTACCTTGCCATCTGTCGCCCCCTCCACTACCAAGCTCTCATGAGCAGACAGGTACAGTTATGGCTGGCAGGGGCCACTTGGGTGGCTGGCTTCTCAGCTGCTCTTGTGCCAGCAAACCTCACAGCCACTCTGCCCTTCTGTTTAAAAGAGGTGGCTCATTACTTCTGTGACCTGGCACCACTAATGAGGTTGGCATGTGTGGACATAAGGTGGCATAATGGGGTCCATGGGGCAGTGATTGGTGTGGCCACAGGGTGCAACTTTGTGCTCATTTTAGGACTGTATGGGGGTATCCTGAGAGCTGTGCTGAAGCTGCCCTCAGCTGCCAGCCGTGCCAAGGCCTTTTCCACCTGTTCCTCCCACATAACTGTTGTGGTGCTTTTTTATGCTTCTGCCTTCACAGTTTATGTGGGCTCACCTGGGAGTCGCCCTGAGGGTACAGACAAGCATATTGCCTTAGTGTATGCCCTTCTTACTCCCTTTCTCAATCCTATCATCTATACCCTTCGAAACAAGGAGGTGAAGGAGGCTATGAAAAGGGTCAGGGTCAGGATACAGACTATGTTGAAGGAAGCTTGACAATCTCTTTTATCATTTTGAGGTTTCTTGGTAACTGTAGGAATGAATCACCTGGTTGGTTAGTTAATCATCTTTTCAGAGTTAAAGTAAATGCCAGGGAAATAAAATCAGTCTTATCATTTATCATGTCCATTGCAGACACTCACTGAAGAAGACATAAGCCTGGATTAATCAGAATTGGAACATATAGAGAGAAAGGATGTATGTCTTTGGTTCCATTCCAGACAAATGGGAGAGATAGGCCACAAAGGAAGAGAAATAAACCAGAGAACATGCAAATGTTTTTAAATTTAGGTTTCAGGGAGAGAGTAAGATACTGAGAGAAAGAAAGCAAACTAAAGCTGAGAGTTGGCACTTTTGTAGAGATAAGATTCCCAGAATATTCCCAGAATAAGATTCCCAGAAAAGGTGGAAAACAAGACTGGCCAAAAAGTATAACCTGTGTAAGTTTCATATGTGAAGCCATGAGTTGTAGGCAGAAAACTTATCTAGAACCTAGTTATTTGGGGAAATCATGTGATCAAATGTAGCTCACTGGAGAAGACAATGACCTTATTGGGTAGGAAGTTAGTAACTCTAGATAATAATTTACTGTCTAATGGGGAGAGACAAAAGTGTTGGAGATGAAAGTGTTATCTGAATTCTCTTCTGATACTGTGAAATATGCCTTAGAGTGATCTGGAGCCATATTCCATACATGAATAAATAAAATAAAATCCAAGCAACAAAGAGACAAACAAAAAGTTTTGTAAGCACACATGTGCAATGTAGAAAGCATACTGAAATAAAAAATAGACATGGGGACCTGTAGCTATGACCTCATTCTCTACCTTTTCTTTATCCCCAGCTCCCTTACCACTTTTTCTGCCCAGCAAAGTTTGAAAATTATTGCTTAGGTTTAATTTCTGTACTTTGGCAATATGTGAACTGTAGATCTAGCCACTGCCAAAAGATGTCAGGGTTTTGAGAAAGACAGGACCAGGATCTTGGTAGAGACTGGGTCACTGTGTGGGATTTAAATACTCTGTCTAGTTTTCATTCTTATGTAACTGCTAAAAAATCAAGTCAATTATTTTTGGTATATCTGTCCTATGCCAGAACAGTGACAGCTGCTTTCAAATGTATTTTTAACTTAATCTTCATAAAATCTTTTAAAGAAGAAAGAATCATCTCATTATCTACATGATGACACTTAGAAAGATTACTGCACTTGCTGTCAAGAGACATGGATTTAAACCCAGATCCACTTCAGTGGGCTGGGTGAACTTAGCAAGACTTCCTCAGTTGCACTCTTTGCCAGGTGTCAGTAAGGAGCTAATGACTGCTTACATCCCTTCCTGCTTAGCAAGTTTTGATTCCGTGATTGCAACATGTCTTAAAGAAAGCAGGATCTGGACCAGACTCAGATGGTAAGTTCTGAAAATCCAGAATAGAGAGAGGAAAGTAATGGTGCAAATGCAAGTTTTACTGTTTTTGACTATGTCATTCTGATCTCAGGTGGCTTCCAGCTGCAGTGGTTGAAGCAGGATTTCAGTCTCCTGCCTATGGCAGGAGACAGCCACAGGAGGCCTATGGCAGTGACAGGGCTGAATCCTAGCCACCAGGCCACCAGGGATAAGTGAGTGGCCAGTGACAAAGCCCTGGCCCATCAGCTGTGTAGAAATGAATTTACACATAGAGATGAAAAGTTGTGAAACAAAGTGTTTATTAGGAAGGAAAAACATATGTGTGGATAGACACATGGGCGGGGTCAGAGAATCTCACCCTTTCAGTTAAATCACTTCACATGGGGTATGTCTTTCAGGTTTTTTCTGGCCAATCATCTTGCTTTGCCTGGTTCTGAGTTTATATGGGTAGACTGACATCACCTACTATGGTGTTGTTCCCCTCTCCCTTTTTGACCTTAAAGGAGATTTTCTGCTTGTGTGTAGCAAGGAAGGTCTCCTTGACTTCAAGAATGTGGAATATGTGGCCTTTTATCTTATCATAGCAGGACTTATCTTCTCCTATCCACTGGTATTTTGAGTGTCTGTCCATAGGGGACAAACTTCAGCTGTCCAGCCTGAGGCCCATCTATCTTGCTTCAACCCTGTACAGAAAAGAAAGTAAATTCTCTCTGATCTTAATTTTTTCTTCCTTAAAAAATTCTGTAACAAAGAGTCCTAAAGTTTAAATAAAATAACACAGGCTAAGTGTTCAATACATGTTAGCTTTATTATCCCAGAGGCAAAGCAATGCAGTAGTTATAACGTGAACTTTGATGCCTGCCTTCCTGGGTTGGAACATTAATTCTACCACTTAATTTCTTTGTGACCTCAAGCAATGCATGCAACTTTTCCTGTGTCTCGATTTCCTGATCTGTAAAGTGAGGACATAGTAGAATCTTAAATACCATATACATGTTAATTATTACTACTTCAAAGATTTTCCACTTACATTTCTGCAGTGGGAATTTCATTCCTTGAGGATGCTTAGTTTCACACATATCTCACATTTTCATTATGTGTAGAATCATTAGAATTGATAATTCCCCAAGTGAAGCATTTCCTTTTGAAGTGTCCAGAGTCAACTTTCTATAGCCTCAGGCGTTCTGGTTTTCACGAAGTCTATGCTCGTCCCCAAATGCAAAATGCAACACTCCATTCTGCTGAGCTACTAAGTCTACTTCTTTTGAATTCTGATCTTTTCTCTCCTCTCATACCTTGCTTCTTTTAGAAGATCTTTATGCAGGAATGGTCCTGGGCACTCCCTGTGGAGGCAGCACCAAAAATGGCTGGAAACTGCTTGCCCTAGCAATGATTTGGGTCATGTTAGTTAACAGTGGATCTATATTGTGTGGTGAGCCTAGGGGTTTATAACTCTGTTTCAGAGACATCAGTTATTAATTAACAACTCAATGCAGCACCATTGATTTCTAGCACAGTGCTTGGTATTTATTCTTTTAATGAGAGAACTCTCAAGTGTCAAATGAGTGTGATAGAAATGTAAATTCTCATTTTACAACTCTGGGACTCTCTGTGACTCAGATGGTAAAGAATCTGCCTGGAATGCAGGACGGCCAGGTTGATCACTGGGTCAAGGAGAAACCATGCAGAAGGGAATGGTCACCCACTGCAGTAGTCTTACCTGGAGAATTTCGTAAACAGAGGACCCTGGCAGATTACAGTCCATGGGCATGCAAAGAGTGAGACATGACTGAATAACTCTACAAGTCTAGCAGAAGATAGTCTCTTTCTTAGATTTTTCATAGCTTCAAACTCCCTTAGCCTTCAGTTTATAATCTTTCTGCTCTTGTAAGCTTCTCAGATCTTTCTCTTTAGAATATAAAATTTAGATAATCCTTAGTGCAGAGTTTCCCAACTGGTATAAATAATGGGGTGTTGAGTAACTGATTCCCTACCCCTCACACATGACTTTCAAGTGTTCACGTAGGGCCTGAAGGAACTAGAGTCCCTGGACTAGTTGCCTGTATGGAAAACAGCCTTTCTCTTCACCTAGGTGTTCCTTGGGCAGCAAGGAGATCAAACTGTTGCAGGAAGGGGGCCCCTTCCAGGGCCCAAAACTGGGCTCTTGTCTAACACTCGGAAATGAACTGTCTGAGGAGACACATGTGCTGACAAAGCAAGAGATTTTATTGGGAAAGGGCGCCCAGGCAGAGAGCAGGAGGGTAAGGGAACCCAGGAGAACTGCTCTGCCACATGGCTTGCAGTCTTGGGTTTTATGGTGATGGGATTATTTTCCGGGTTGTCCTTAGCTAATCATTCTGACTTAGAGTCCTTCCTGGTGGTGCAGGCCTTGTTCAGCCAAGATGGATACCAGAAAGAAGGATTCTGGGAGGTGGTCAGACATGTGGTGTCTCCTTGTGACCTGTCCTGAACTCTTCCAGTTGGTGGTGGCTGATTAGTTCTGTGTTCCTTACCGGGACCTCCTGTCATAAAACAACTCATGCAAATGGTTACTATGGTGCCTGGCCAGGGTGGGTGGTTTCAGTCAGTGTGCTTCCCCTAACAGAATCAATCAATCCTAAAGGAGATTAACCCTAAATATTCATTGGAAGGACTGATGCTGAAGCTGAAGCTATAATACTTTGGCTACCTGATGCGAAGAGTTGACTCACTGGAAAAGACCCTGATACTGCGAAAGATTGAGGGCAAAAAGAGAAGGGGATGACAGAGGATGAGATGGTTGGATGGTATCACTGACTTAATAGACATGAGTTTGAACAAACTCAGGGAAATAGTGAAGGGCAGAGAAGCCTGGTGTGCTGCAGATCATGGGGTCGCAAAGAGTTGGACACAACTTAGCGACTGAACAACAACAACAAAGTGTTCTCTGCAAGTGTTATCGCTTTTTATATATGCTAAGATCCAAAAAATAAGTCCTTTTCAATAGAGGGGACTGGGATGCAAAAGTAGGAAGTCAAGAAACACCTGAAGTAACAGGCAAATTTGCCCTTGGAGTACAGAATGGAGCAGGGCAAAAGCTAACAGAGTTTGGTCAAGATAACTCACTGGTCATAGCAAACACCCTCTTCCAACAACACAAGAGAAGACTCTACAAATGGAAATCTCCAGATGGTCAACACTGAAACCAGATTGATTATATTCTTTGCAGCCAAAAATGGAGAAGCTCTATACAGTCAGCAAAAACAAGACCAGTAGCTGACAGTGGCTCAGATCATGAATATTGCCAAATTCAGACTTAAATTGAAGAAAGTGGGGAAAATGACTAGACCATTCAGGTATGACCTAAATCAAATCCCTAACGATTATACAGTGGAAGTGAGAAATAGATTTAAGGGATTAGATCTGATAGACAGAGTGTTTGATGAACTATGGACGGGGGTTCAATAAATTGTATAGGGGACAGGGATCAAGACCATCCCAAGAAAAAGAAATGCAAAAAAGCAAAATGGCTGTCTGAGGAGGCCTTTCAAATAGCTGTGAAAAGACACAAAAAGCAAAGGGAAAAAGGAAAGATATACCCACTTGAAAGCAGAGTTCCAAAGAATAGCAAGGAGAGATAAGAAAGCCTTCTTCAGCGATCAATGCAAAGCAACAGAGGAAAACAATAGAATTGGAAAGACTAGAGATCTCTTCAAGAAAATTAAAGATACCAAGGGAACATTTCATGCAAAGATGGGATCAATAAAGGACAGAAATGGTATGGAACTAAGAGAAGCAGAAGCTATTAAGAAGAGGTGGCAAAGATACACAGAATAACTACACAAAAAAAGATCTTTACGACCCAGATAATCACAATGGTGTGATCACTCACCTAGAGCCGGACATCCTGGAATGTGAAGTCAAGTTTGGGCCTTCAGAAGCATCACTACAAACAAAGCTAGTGGAGGTGATGGCATTCCAGTTGAGCTATTTCAAGTCCTAAAAGATGATACCGTGAAAGTGCTGCACTCAATATGTCAGTAAATTTGGAAACCTCAGCAGTGGCCACAGGACTGGGAAAGGTCAGTCTTCATTCCAATCCCAAAGAAAGACAATTCCAAAGAATGCTCAAACTACTGCACAATTGCACTCATCTCACACACTAGTAGAGTAATGCTCAAAATTCTCCAAGCCAGGCTTCAGCAATACGTGAACCATGAACTTCCAGATTTTTTTTTTTTTTTCATTTATTTTTATTAGTTGGAGGCTAATTACTTTAAAATATTGTAGTGGTTTTTGCCATACATTGACATGATTCAGCCATGGATTTACATGTATTCCCCATCCTGATCCCCCCTTCCCACCTCCCTCTCCACCTGATCCCTCTGGGTCTTCCCAGTGCACCAGCCCCAAGCACTTGTCTCATGCATCCAACCTTACCATTACACGCCAGTCAGGATGGCTGCTATCCAAAAGAACCTCCAGATGTTCAAGCTGGTTTTAGAAAAGGCAGAGGAACCAGAGATCAAATTGCCAACATCCGCTGGATCATCGAAAAAGCAAGAAAGTTCCAGAAAAACATCTATTTTTGCTTTATTGTCTATGCCAAAGCCTTTGACTGTGTGGATCACAGTAAACTGTGGAAAATTCTGAAAGAGATGGGAATACCAGACCACCTGACCTGCCTCTTGAGAAATCTGTATGCAGGTCAGGAAGCAACAGTTAGAACCGGACATGGAACAACACACTACTTCCAAATAGGCAAAGGAGTATGTTAAGGCTGTATATTGTCACCCTGCTTGTTTAACTTCTATGCAAAGTACATCATGAGAAACACTGGGATGGAGGAAGTACAAGCTGGAATCAAGATTGCCAGGAGAAATATCAATAACCTCAGATATGCAAGTGACACCACCCTTATGGCAGAAAGTGAAGAAGAACTAAAGAGCCTCTTGATGAAAATAAAAGAGGAGAGTGAAAAAGTTGGCTTAAAGCTCAACATTCAGAAAACTAAGATCATGGCATTGGTCCCGTCACTTCATGGCAATTAGATGGGGAAACAGTGGCTGACTTTATTTTTCTGGGCTCCAAAATCACAGCAGATGGTGATTACAGTCATGAAATTAAAAGACACTTACTTCTTGAAGAAAAGTTATGACCAGCCTAGATAGCATATTAAAAAGCAGAGACATTACTTTGTCAACAAAGGTCTGTCTAGTCAGGACTAAGGTTTTTCCAGTAGTCATGTATGGATGTGAGAGTTGGTGTATAAAGAAAACTGAGCACCGAAGAATTGATGCTTTTGAACTGTGGTGTTGGAGAAGACTCTTGAGAGTCCCTTGGACTGCAAGGAAATCCAACCAGTCCATCCTAAAGGAGATCAGTCCTGAGTGTTCATTGGAAGGACTGATGTTGAAGCTAAAACTCCAATAGTTTGGCCACCTGATGCGAAGAGTTGACTCATTTGAAAAGACAATGATGCTGGGTAAGATTGAGGGCAGGCGGAGAAGGGGATGACAGAGGATGAGATGGTTGGATAGCATCACTGACTCAATGGACATGAGTTTGGGTAAACTCTGGGAGCTGCTGATGGACAGGGAGGCCTGGCATGCTGCGGTTTGTGGGGTCGCAAAGAGTCAGACACTACTGAGGACTGAACTGAACTGAACTGAAGATGTGAAAAATATGTTAGAGAAGCAACACCTTATTGTGTGACATATTGGGGTAAGTGCTCAAGTTAAGGGATTTCCAGGTGGCTCAGTGGTAAAGAATCTGTCTGCTAAATAGAAGACATAGGAGACCTAGGAGACTCAGGTTCTGTCCCCGTTTTGAGAAGATCCTCTGGAGCAGGAAATAGCAATCCTCTCCAGTGTTCTTGCCAGGAAAATCCCATGGACAGAGGGATGGGCCACAGTCCTTGGAGTCACAAACAGTCTGATGCGACTGAGCATGCACACATGCACATCCAAGTTAAGGCTCAACTTTGACCACTTCTCCCCTGGTAACATGTGGATAATGACTAGCAGGAGAGACAATGCGAACAAGCCAGGATGGAAATATATTATAAACAGACCATTCACTCTGTCTTTCATTAAGGCTAACATTCTACCCTGCAGAGTGTTATACAGTTCATCATCCAAGTGCAAATGCATTAGGAATGTGTCAGTAACGAGACATGGGCTTAATAAACCAGAGTTGTCTGGGGCAAACAAGGACAAAAGCCCACTATACACCACTGAACTGATATTTCTTTTTTCTTAAATGTAATTTCTTTTTTTTAAGTGCAGTTTCTTTGCTTCAACAAGTAATGCACCTAAAGGATTCAAAATCAAAGCCATCCAAAAGTATTTACATAGAGAAATCTTGCTACTCCAGTTTCCCAACCTATCTGCTCCTTCCTGGTCTTCAACCAACCTTGATAGAAGATCATTTTTAATAATGTTTCCTGATTGATTGCAATGCTTCTGTTTACAAACCTCAGAAGATAAGACTATTTTATAATCTACCTTTCTTAAGCATAAGACCCCATACTATATTTGTTCTACCTTTGCTTTTATCTTTTTTCTATCGCCTTGTAAAGAGTGCTTAAAAAAAAAAAAAAAAGTCCCATAGTATTCCATTGTGATTTTAATTTGACTAATCCTGTATTGAAGGACTCTTGTGTTGCTCCAGTCTTTGGCTATTAAATACACAACTGGAATGAAAAATCTTGTGTATGAATTATTTCGTGTATGTGCATACAAATTCCTAGGAATGGGATTCTGGGGTTAGAGTGCAAATGCACATATTATTTGAGTAAATATTCTTAATTTTGCTCTAAAGGGATTATGCCACTTAATTTTCCCAATCAGCAATGGATGAAAGCATGTATTCACATAGCACCTTTTATAAAGTACATATTCAAACTTTTGGACATTTGTAAGTATAATAAATGAGAAGTTTTTGGTTTTTTTTTTTTTTTTTTTAGTTTTAAGTTTCAAATTTATCTCATTGTGTATGAGGTTGATTTTTTTTTCTTGTGTTTGAAAAACCTGTTTTTTTATATATTAGTAAGTGACCAATTTGAGGGTCTGTCTCTGGTGGTGCTTGTGGTGAAGAACTCGCCTCCCATTGCAGGAGACTTAAGAGATGTGAGTCAGATCGTTGAGTCAGGAAGATCCCATGGAGGAGAGCATGGCAACTCACTTCAGTATTCCTGCCTGGAGAGTCCCCTGGACAGAGGAGCCTGGTGGGCTCACAAAGAGTCGGACACAACTGAAGTGACTTAGAACTCATGCACTCCCAAGTGAAAAGAAAAAGTAAAAGTGTTAGTTGCTCAGTTGTGTCTGACTCTTTGCAACTCCATGAAAGGTATCCAGCCAGGCTCCTCTGTCCATGGAATTCTCCATTTCCGTCTCCAGAATATCTTCCCAACTCAGGACTTGATCCTGGGTGTCCTGCATTGCAGGTGGCTTCTTTATCATCTGAGCCACGAGGAAAACTCTGCAGTAAGCATTTTAAGGGAAAGGACTATGTTTCATGCATCTCATTTTCCCAGTTCCTAGCATAAGGCCAGCTCATAAAAAGTGTTTGAAAGATGTATTAAATAAATAAACAAATGAGTGACTGTGATTTCCCATGTTTCTCCCATTATTTTAGCTATACTTGATATGTTTCTAATCTCTAAATCATGCTTTATAAAATGTATTACATAGAAATATAGCATATAAAATGTTTACATGAATTTTAAAATCACCTATAATAACATTGCTTTTAAAATTATCTGTTCATTTTTAACTTCTAATAAGTATACACTTTTTCAAATATTATCAATGATACTGTGAATTTTCTAACACACTAAAGCTTACTTTTTTCAATTTTTTTTACTTAAGTTTTAAGTTTTTATAATTTTAAATGTCATCTTTCCCCCCCATATTGTGAATTAGCTGATGGAAGTGTGAGGTATCATTTTTTTCTCTTGTTCCATTTCTTATTTTATTTATCTATTTATTTTGTCCACACAGCATGTGTGGATCTTAGTTTTCTGACCAGGGATGAAACCCACACCCCCTGCATTGGAAGTGCAGGGTCTTAGCTACTGGACCACCAGGAAAGTCTCTCTTGTTCCATTTCTGATACAGAATAATTGTTATGTGTGTGCATGCATGCTAAGTTGCTTCAGTTGTGTCCAATCTTTGCAACCCTATGGACCATAGGCTCCTCTGTTCATGGGAATTTTCAGGCATGAAGAAAAGTAGGGTGGGTTGCCATGCCCTCCTCCAGAGGATCTTTCTGATCCAGGGATCAAACCCATGTCTCCTGTGTCTCCTGCAATGGTTGGTGGGGTTCTTTACCACTAGTGCCCCCTGGGATCCCGATTAGGTAAGCACTCTCTACTGAGAAGTGATGATGCAAAAGAGAAGAAACAACTTCCTTGGTTAGGCAAGGCCTATATTTGAAAACTTCTAATTCTTTAGCATATATCTCTCATTTCTGTACTACTGACCCTAGATAGTCTCTATGATTCCTATGTGCCAGTATTTATATCACATTCAGTTCATTTCAGTCACTCAGTTGTGTCCGACTCTGTGACCCCATGAACTGCAGCACGCCAGGCCTCCCTGTCCAACACCAACTCTTGGAGTTTACCCAAACTCATGTCCATCGAGTCAGTGATGCCATCCAACCATCTTATCCTCTGTTGTCCCCTTCTCCTCCTGCCCTCAATCCCTCCCAGCATCAGGGTCTTTTCAAATTAGTCAGCTTTTTGCATAAGGTGGCCAAAGTATTGAAGCTTCAGCTTCAACATCAGTCCTTCCAATGAACACCCAGGACTAATTTCCTTTAGGATGGACTGGTTGGATCTCCTTGCAGTCCAAGGGACTCTCAAGAGTCTTCTCCAACACCACAGTTCAAAAGCATCAATTCTTCGGTGCTCAGCTCTCTTTATACGCCAACTCTCACATCCATACTTGACTACTGGAAAAACCGTAGCCTTGATTAGACAGCCTTTTGTTGACAAAATAATGTCTCTGCTTTTTAATATGCTATCTAGGTTGGTCATAACTTTCCTTCCAAGGAGTAAGCGTCTTTTAATTTCATGGCTGCAATCACCATCTGTAGTGATTTTGGAGCCCCCCAGAATAAAGTCAGCCACTGTTTCCACTGTTTCCCCATCTATTTGCCATGAAGTGATGGGACCAGATGCCATGATCTTAGTTTTCTGAATGTTGAGCTTTAAGCCAACTTTTTCACTCTCCTCTTTCACTTTGATAGCCTTCTAATATAGTCAGTCAATGCCAAGGCATTCAGATATGCATGTGGACACTACAAATGAATAAGGAAGTCTGTTTTGAGGACCTTATAAAGGCCTATATAAAGAGAGAATATAGGAATATCAATGTGATGTGAATATATAAAGAACTAAAAATAAGTAATAAAGTGGCTACTCTAAGTATAGCATAATCATGTGTTTGAGCATTCTAGATAGATAGCTAATTTTTGTAGCTCAATGAAATAAGAATGGAAACAAAGTGCCTTTTGGTGTTTAGGACTGGGGAAGTTCCAGTAATTTGGTGAAAGGGCAGTGGTAACAATCCATCCTGGAGAAAAGTCAGGTATTTCAGGTCAAGTGGGATGTAGACTTCGTGCTGGTTAATATTGACGGAAGCTCTCTGATTTCCAAACACTTGAGGTTTTTTTTTTTGTTTGTTTGTTTTCTCAAAGAGACTCTGTGAATCCTGCAGGTACATTAGTAATCTTAGAATAAATATTTTCTTTTTCTTTGGCTCAAAAATCTCCAACTCTCACAGAAGTTTCTGGATCTCAGAAAATTCAGTGATTTCCTTCATTTTAGCATTGATATACTAGTTCATCTTTTATGGTTACCTCTGTATCTTAAATTAGGAAGTGAATTGTCCTTAAATTTGATTCTGAGAAGTACATTTGGATGTATGAATGATTCAAATGCATTACTTTCAGTAGTGCTTTTATTCTATCATTTTTTGGGGGATTCCACATCCACCCAAGTACATGCACAGGTAGTGCTCACCTGAGGTTACAGCTCCAATGTTAATCTCAGGGTTTTTGGTGAAAATATTGAGGATGTGGCTATAGATAGAATGGATCATAGCAAAGTGAATAAGCATCAAGAGGATAATGGTGGTGATAAAAGTAATAGTAATAATACCAGTCATGGCAACTTTGAACGTGCAGTTAGAACAGAATTTTAGATATTTAATAAACAATGGTTGAGTCAATGAACAAACAGTAGAAGACATGATGAAGGTAGAGATGGTGGTGGGATCAATGAAAGTGGAGATATTCAACAGAGAAGTGATGGTGGTTCCCACACTGTGTTTATATGGTGATGAAGGCAGTGGTAATCAGAAAAAGAGCTGGATGAGAAATCTTGCAAGAAATTAAACACACACACACACACACACACACTTCTTTTAAGATGCTCAAAGTGTGACTCTTAACCTGTGCACATGTTTATACAAGATGAATTGTTTCTTCTTAGAGAAAGCTATATGGAAGTTGCAGAAAGTTCTAGTGGTCCAGAGAACATAAGGTCCTTGAGACTGGATTCCAGAGTTCTATGGTCAGGGTTGTAAAGTTGAGAAAAGTCACTTGAGAAATAGAGCTACTCTGCATTGCTTTCCTGCGCCCAACATTCTGCCCCCGAGGGACCCCTACTAAGAGCTAGTCAAACCCAGCAACCCCAGGGAGCACAGCAAGGAACCCCTGGGAAGCCAGCATTTTCAGAAACACAAGACATAAATAAGGAAGTGTTTGGAGGTGAAAAGGGCACTGAAAAAGAAGCTATAAGACTTAATGCCATCCAAGCAGTCAGGTAATGGTCAGGGACAGTGTAGCAGCGATGAGAGGTACTCAAGAAGAGGACTGAGAGAGGGCTTTGACATTTCCTAGGTGAACCTTGTTATATGTGTGGGAAGAAAACTCTTGGGACCTTTAGTGTAGAGCTCCTATGTTCACCCTCATCCCCAAAACATTTTTCAGTAGACTATCATGGCTGTAAGGGACTTCCAGGCACCAATGTAAACTACTTCATTCTAGACAAGAGCAAGTTGAGGTAAAGAGAGGAGAAATGTATCATACAGCAATTGTCCTCCAATAATTGTATTTTGTTCTGTACTTCTCAAAATTGTACAATTATAATCTTTGATAATTTAAAAAAGAAAAAATAGAGAAGAGAAATGGCCAGGCTCAATATTCATTTAGTGGCAAAACACATTTAGAAAGCCGATTCCGAGAGAATGTGTTTTATCTTATATGGCAGCCCCTCTACACCAACATCATACGGTCTGGACTTTATCAATTTACACACACACCTCTTAGAGACTTCCCAGTACATAATTCTATTTGAGAATCCTTCCTGAAAATGCACGGTGTTTACTCATTGTTTCCTAATCTGGCCTTATAGCTCTTATAGTTGAGGAACTCTCCAGAGTATTCACATTTCTTTCTTCTTTCACTTCTTTCTCATTCGGTCCATATTGAGAACATCCCTGAATTCCAGAAAGGCTCCCTGAAGGAAGTTAGTGGTCACATTTTAGAAGGTATTTGTCACCTTTTCCCACAGTTAAGAACAACTGAGTTTTGGATACAGAGGAAACGGTACAGGTGGATGTCTTAAAGAATCGTGAGACCTTTCATTTGGACTAAAAGCAGATGAGCGTGAAAATTTCTTATCTCTTCTATTTCCTGAACGAATGTGCAGGAGAATATCCTGGGGCCCCTGACTCTGGTATCACAGTCTATACAAACAAAAAGTCCTGGGCTGAGATTCAGGAAACCTGGACTCCACTCCAGTTCTGTCAACAACAGACTGAGATATTGTGCAAATAGCTTCTGCCTTCTGGGCTTCAGTTGTCTTTTATTTTTTTTTTATTTTATTTTATTTTATTTTATTTTATTTTTTATATTTACAAGTATTCCCAATCCCGATCCCCCCTCCCACCTCCCTCTCCACCCGATTCCTCTGGGTCTTCCCAGTTCAGTTGTCTTTTAAAAAGTAAGGTTTGATAATGCCTAAGTTATTTTCAGGGTTATACGTTCTACATTTCTGGTTCTGGAAATATTTCTCAAGAAGGCTCCTGAAGCAGTTAATCTTCTGTCTTTACTTCTTGCTCTTAGGAACCATGGGCCTTGTCAATCACACATGGACCCCGAGTTTTCTCCTTGCTGGTTTCACTACCACCGGAGCCCTGCGACCTCTTGCTTTCTTGGGGACACTGTGTATCTATCTCCTCACCCTGGCAGGGAACTTGTGCATCATTGTCCTGGTTCAGGCAGATTCGAGACTGCGCACACCCATGTACTTCTTCATCAGCATCCTGTCCTTCTTGGAACTCTGGTATGTCAGCACCACAGTGCCCACGCTGCTGCACACCTTGCTCCACAGGCGCTCACCCATCTCACCCACTGTGTGCCTTGTCCAGCTCTACGTCTTCCATTCACTGGGCATGACTGAGTGCTTCCTGTTGGGCGTCATGGCGCTGGACCGCTACCTTGCCATCTGTCGCCCCCTCCACTACCAGGCTCTCATGAGCAGACAGGTACAGTTATGGCTGGCAGGGGCCACTTGGGTGGCTGGCTTCTCAGCTGCACTTGTGCCAGCAAGCCTCACAGCCAGTCTGCCCTTCTGTTTAAAAGAGGTGGCTCATTACTTCTGTGACCTGGCACCACTAATGAGGTTGGCGTGTGTGGACACAGGTTGGCATGCTCAAGTCCACATTGTAGTGATTGGTATTATCAATGCCTGCAACCTTGTGCTCATTTTAGGGCTGTATGGGGGTATCCTGAGAGCTGTGCTGAAGCTGCCCTCAGCTGCCAGCCGAGCCAAGGCCTTTTCCACCTGTTCCTCCCACATAACTGTCGTGGTGCTCTTCTTTGCCTCTGCTTTCATTGTCTATGTGGGGCCACCTGAGAGTCGCCCTGAGGGCACTGACAAACTTCTTGCCTTGGTGTATACTTTTCTTACCCCTTTTCTCAACCCCATTATTTACACTTTTCGTAACAGGGAAGTGAGAGAGGCTGTCAGGAGAGTCACCCAAAGCATTAGGGCTATGATGAAGAGACCCTGAGGATCGAGCCATAGACCCTTCACTTGGTAAGGGTAGGCTTTAGTTGGTTAGTACATCAACTAATTAAATAATTTGTCAAATATACTGCATATATCAATTTAAATGTATTGAGTATTATATCAGGACAAATTGGGAAATTTGTAAAGGTGGAGAAATATGGCCTCTGAACCTATACCTATCTAATATGGGTGAAAGATCACATAAATTAAAAGCAATCAAATAATAAGGATGCAAATTCCGGGGTAGACTTAAAACTTAGAGAGATAAATGTGTTTTTAAGAATCTGGAAAACTAACTGTGCGTCTTTACTCAAGATGAAATTTTTGGAGACCATTGAGAAAGTAGTAAAGGAGGTTGTGTGCCCAGTTGCATTTGACTTTTTGCAATCCCATGGATCAAGTTTATTCTGAGAGTTTCCTCAAGTCTCAGATTTTGGGATCCTAATACCCTGGGCACTCATTTGGTAGTTTTCTGAAAGTTCTCTTCAAATCAGACATGAAACTATAGCATCCCCCTTGGAGATTCCCTGTCTCTGGATAACATGGTCATAAATATACTGAAAATACAAGAAGAAAATTCATTTAAAAAATAATTCTTCTGGGCAGCATGTTTTGAAATGAGTGAGTATACAATTTAAGAGCTTCCTGCATTTACTTAATGATGTTGAAATACTTTATTTCTATGGCAAGATTAACTTGGTGTTTAACTTATTTTCCTGGGAGAGGATGTGTGTGGAGTGACATACAGACTATTTTTCCCATAGAATAATTCTCCTATGTCTATAGAACATGACTGCCATGGGATTTAACAAGGATTTCTCTGGTCAGCCTTTCTGCTAGAGGCCTCTTGCTATCTCTTCTCTCTTCTTTCCAGAAGTAGGAATGGGCTCCCAGCTTCCCAGAACCACCCCATGCCCTCGCCCAGTTCCACAACCTTTTCCACAAATATACCATTTATACTTGAATATTTGGTATTCATTTTCTCATCAGATCTCTCATAGCAGCAAAATGGATGAATGTCCTTCCAATCATTTAGTAATAATTCAAAAAAAGTTAACTTTACTGAGTAAGAAGAATGAATAGCATCTTTTAAAAAAGAGGGTCTGATTCTGATGGCTGAGTCTTCACCTTCCCTATGATTCCTTTCAGCTATGGATTTTTCAGAGTCTGTACGAACCTAGGAATCAGACTGTGTATCACTTATCACTTAAATGTAAGCTAACTAGAGAAAATCCTTTCACGCATGATTTTATGTGAGCTAGCAGAGCCAGTTTTGGAAAGGTATTTTGTTCCCTGCAGTCATAAAGTTCTAAAAATAAGAAATTATAGGTAATTCCTTTAGTTCATTGACTCAGTGAACAAGACAGTAAACTTTTTTGAGCTTCCCCAAACACAGGATTACTGATTAATTATGAGAGAAATGCAGCTCGATGCATCATCTGGAATGTTCTAAGGTAAAACCTTAACCATAGATTTGGAGTTTTTATTTTAATGAGAATGTGCATCAAAGAACTTTTAGAAACCTTGAGTCTGGGATGTAACAATTTGTATTTTAGCAAGCCTCAAGGCAATGTGAAGCAAATTCAAGTCTGAGAGCCATTTATGTAATCTGATTGGTGAGACTGATAGAGGAACTAGGCATGTGTAGCCCAGTCATCTGTTCCTCTTCTTGGGAAACAACCTGCCTCGTTTGTCTGTTATGCTCTCTGCCATGGAGGGGGGCTGTGGCTTTCAGCATTTGTGGTAATCAGGCAGGGAGACTGTAAGGAAAGCTAACACACCCACTATCATAGTAAAATGTTTGAAAACCCTCGCCTGAGTAAATATTTACCAGGCAGATATGGTGAGGAACATAGAATACAGATGGACTTTAAGCACAAGTCAAATTAAACAAATGCTAAGCTATAATATAAGGCCCACTGAAAATATGTATTTTTTGTTCTCGAGATTGAATGTACAGCGTGGTGACCATCAATGACACTGTAGTGTATGCTTGGAATTTACTAAGAGGGCAGGGTAGTTCTTAAGAGTTCTATTTTAAAAAGAGAACAGAAGGGAGGAAAGGAGGGAAGGAGGAAAGAAAGAAAAATCATTAGTGTGTGAGGTAATGGATATTTTAATTAGTTTGATTATGGTGATCATTTCACAATGGATACCTATAGCAAATCATCAAGCTGTATACCTTAAAATATACAGTTTCTACTTGTCAGCTGTATGTCAATAAAACTAAAAAATAAGTGAAAAAAAGTTTCAACACAGTTAAGAGAATTAATATTATATTGATTAGTTTCTAAATCATGATGTAATCAAATTAGTAACAAATAAATAACAAATTTAAAATATCCTTATGCTTGATATTAAAAAACACTTCTAAACAATTTATAAATCTAAGAGTATACTGTAAGGGAAAGTAGAAAACATTTAGCCTTGAACAATAATAAAAATTATAATTTTGAAACTAATGGGATAAAGCTAAATTATTTCTTAGAAAGAAATTCATAGCTTTAGATGTTTACATTATAAAAGAAAAATTGTGCAAAATTGATTAGTGAAGCTAGCATCCAAAGTTTAGGCACTTGGAGAAAGAATATTAGGAAGAGAAAACAAAGAAATTAGAAGGGAGGAAAAATATAAATATGGAACAGAAATTAACAATAAAAATTAGTATATAGCAAAGGAGATATATAAATCAGAGTTGGTTCTAAAATAAAAGGAAACCCTTGACAAGACTAACAAAGAATAAAAGTGGAAAGAAGTAAAAATAAGAAATATTAAAATATTTCAATTTTAATTAAAATTTTAATATTTTAATATTAAAATATTAAAATTAAAATAATTTTAATATTAACTAATATTAAAAATCTGATACAAATACAGGTTTAAGCTACAAAATTTAAAGTGATAATAAGATGGTGGCGTTAGTGGTAAAGAAGCCACCTGCCAATGCAGAAGAGGTAAGAGATGCGGGTTCTATCCCTGGGTTGGGAAATCCCACTGAAAGAGTGCACAGCAACCCACTTATGTATTCTTGCTTAGAGAATCCCATGTACACAGGATCCTGGCAGGCTACAGTCCATGGAGCTCACAGAGTCAGACACAGCTGAAGCAATTGAGCACAGCACATTAACAACACACAGTAAACATTAAAATTTTTAATTAGCTAGATTCATTTTTCCGAAAATTGAAATCACCAGTATCAACTTCAGAAGGGCTTCCTTGGGCTCAGTGGTAAAGAATCTGCCTGCAATGCAGGAGACACAGGAGACACAGTAGACGTGGGTGATCCCTGGATCTGGAAGATTCCCTGGAGTATACTGGGAACCCACTCCAGTATTCTTGCCTGGAGAATTCCATGGACAGAGAAGCCTGGAGGGCTATAGTCCATGGGGTCACAAAGAGTCAGACATGACTAAAGTGACTGAGCACACACAACTTCAGAAGCAGTAGAAAATCTTAGTAATATTGAACTAGAAGTTAAAAATATTACTAGAAAGAAAACATTCAGCCAAGATGGCTTAACAGGCAAGTTCCTCCAAATATAAGAGAAAGTTAATTTCTTTTCTTTTTTCTTTTATAGAACTTTTTCAGAGAGCAGATACACTGCAAATACAACTTAACACATTTTAGAAATCTTGGTGTATGCTAATACCGAAATAAATAAAACCAGTATATGAAGAAAAGAATCAGAGGCCAGTCTCACTTATTAACATCAATGCAAAATTCACCATCTAAAAAGCCCTAAGCCATACTTCAATAAACTTTATCAAGTCATGATGACTGAATTTGGTTTAATCTCAGAAATGAAAGATTAATCTAACAATTGAAAAGTGCATAATATAATTGATAATATTAACTGTAAAAAAGAAAAACCATGATGATTATCTCTTGATCAAGAATAAAAACCATTAAATAATGATTCAGAACTTAAAATAAGAAACAGTAAATAAAATTACAAATGAAAATAGCTTCCTTGTTATTATAAAGGGCGCTTTTAAAAATCATACAGCAGATCTAAAAGTGATGTATGAAAACCTTTCTTTTAAGATCAAGGACAAACAAAATTAATGAATAATACAACTTCTCAGTTCAGTTCACTTCAGTTGCTCAGTCGTGTCCGACTCTTTTGAGACCCCATGAACCACAGCACACCAGGCCTCCCTGTACATCACCAACTTCCGGAGCCCACCCAAACCCATGTCCATTGAGTTGGTGATGCCATTCAACCATCTCATCCTCTGTCGTTCCCTTCTCCTCCTGCCCTCAATCTTTCCCAGCATCACTGGCTTTTCAAATGAGTCAGCTCTTCGCATCAGGTGGCCAAAATATTGGAGTTTCAGCTTCAACATCAGTCCTTCCAATGAACACCCAGGACTAATCTCCTTTAGGATGGACTGGTTGGATCTCCTTGCAGTCCAAGGGACTCTCAAGAGTCTTCTCCAGCACCACAGTTCAAAAGCATCAATTCTTCAGTGCTCAGCTTTCTTTATAGTCCAACTCTCACATCCATACATGACTACTGGAAAAGCCATAGCCTTGACTAGATGAACGTTTGCTGACAAAGTAATGTCTCTGCTTTTTAATATGCTGTCTAGGTTGGTCATAACTTTCCTTTCAAGGAGTAAGTGTCTTTTAATTTCATGGCTGCAGTCACCATCTGCAGTGATTTTGGAGCCCAGAAAAATAAAGTCAGCCACTGTTTCCCCATCTACTTGCTATGAAGTGATGGGACCAGATGCCATGATCTTAGTTTTCTGAATGTTGAGCTCTAAGCCAACTTTTTCACTCTCCTCTTTCACTTTCATCAAGAGGCTCTTTAGTTCTTCTTCACTTTCTGCCATAAGGGTGGTGTCATCTGCATACCTGAGGTTATTGATATTTCTCCTGGCAATTTTGATTCCATGAAGCTTGTGCTTCCTCCAGCCCAGCATTTCTCATGATGTGCTCTGCATATAACTTCTAATCTTTTATAGATAGTCCTGGCTACTATAGCAAATAAGCAAAAAGAATAAAGAAATTAAAAGTACTGGATAAAACTTGAATTATTTTTAGATGATATTACACTGAAGCATAGATAACCATGGGCTTCCTGGTAGCTCAGCTGGTAAAGAATCCTCCTGCAATACGGGAGACCTGGGTTTGATCCCTGGGTTTGGAAGATCCCCTGGAGGAGAGCATGGCAACCCACTCCAATATTCTTGCCTGGAGAATCCCCATGGACAGAGGAACCTGGTGGGCTACAGTCCATGGGCTTGCAAAGAGTTGGACACAATTGGGCACTCATGCATTTATAGGTAGCCATGGATAAATTATTAGCATTAATATGGTTGATGAGCTTGCTAGATACTTCTCAATGAAAAAAAAGCAACATTGTGTTATTGTATAATATCAGCAATCATAAATATAATTTAAAATAATTTGTAATAAAAATAAAATACATATAAAGTACTTAAGAGATATTCAAGACTACTTTGAAAATCCCTATAGACTTACATTTAAACTTATTATATAGAATTTTTATATAAATGATGATATAGAACACCTTCATGGATGGGACATCAATATTAGAAAAATATTTCTTGCTTTGAGTTGACCTATTAATAAAACAAAATCTCACACAAAATTCCAAAAGTGGTGTCCATGGAATTAGATAATCTTTCCCAAGGACAACTTGATCATGCCATTCAAGAAGAATAAAAAGAGGTGGCATATCAGTGTGATGGGGATTTCCACCAGGCATCCAGGGAGTCAGATTTACAAGATAATTTAGTTATACTCAGAGGTCTATGAAGGTGATGATATTGGAAAATATTATAATTTAAGTTTTGATTTATATTAAAGAATTATTTTGAACCTGATGTTTTTCTCTAATGGCCTTTTAGAAGCAGGGCCATGTGGGAATGTATTATCCATATGAGAAGGTAAAAAAATTCAAATTGAAACCCTGAACAGGAGGTTATAAGTGTGCCTGTCACAGTTTATAAAGTGTTCCACATAATGCTCAGCTTAAAAATTGCCAAAAGATTTAAATGTTTTAGATTCCTACAAACTGAAACAGAAGAAAGAAAGTTGATGTGATTATTGCTTTAGAAATTGAAAGCTGTTCTGAATTTTTATAATGGTTCCTCTTGAAGAAACAAAAGTTAGACTCATTTTGTGTGGGGGGAAATCAGATACATCTGAAATGACTAACTACAAAAACAAATTATGACCACTCTTAATCTTTCATATTGGACATGCTTTATGACATCCTAAAATCTACCAAATAATATTTTATGAAGTAAAAGGTGCTCAGTTGTGTCTGACTCCTTGCAACCCTGTGGACTACAGTCCATTGAATTCTCCAGGCCAGAATACTGGAGTGGGTAGCCTTTCCCTTCTCCAGGAGATCTTTCCAACTCAGGGATCAAACTCAGATCTCCCGCATTGCAGGCAGATTCTTTACCAGCTGATCCATCATGACGAAAAATGAAAGCTTATGTTTTATGCTCATAATTAAAATTAACAGCAATATAGTCCAATTTCTTTTCCTAAATTTGTAGAATCAAAACAGATGTGGTCTCTGCCAAGCAGAGTCGACATCAATCTTATTGAGCAACTTTGTCTCATTTTGATTAATATGCACAATTGTCTAGTTTCTGGGGGAATTATATAATCATATTTTTATGCTTCTCCTATTAACAATAATCAAGATATTTAGAAAAGAGTTTTTAAACAAACATTGAAGTCCAAGTGATGATTTTGTAGATTCTTTTCAGTTATAGCTTATTTCCTTCCTTTCCCCCTTATGGTTTATTTCCTTCTGACTCACTCAATGCCTGGTGGAAACCCTCATCACCTTAACATACCAGTTTTTTCCTCCTCATAGGGACTTAGATGACATTTCACTGTGATCACTGCTCCCACCAGGGTTTGCTGGTGTTATTTCTGCCATCAATAAATTATATAAAGGGCACTGCCTTCCAGTTCTGAGGTACAAGGTATTGCTTTCTAAAATTCTACATTTGTCAATTTTATCTAAGCATAAGACAAAACTTGTAGAAGAATGTCCATTCAGTTGAGACATTTTTGCTGAATGAATACTTTCTGGGAAGGGAAAGTTTTTCAGGCATAATGACAGATGAAAATAGACTCAAAACACTAAAGTAAGAGAAAAGTCATTCAAAATAGTGCATGTGTGTGTGTGTGTGTGTGTGTGTGTGTGTGTGTGTGTGTATTTAAAAAGATTCCTCAGTTATAGCCTTGGATACAACTATAGTCCATGGACCAAATCAGGTACATAGACTGTTTTTGAAAACAAACTTTGTGGAACACAGCCACATCCATTAATTTATATATTGTCAATGGCTACATTTGTGCTGCAGCCACAGGGCTGAAGGGTTGTGACACAGACATAGGGTTTGAAAATCATAAAATATTTTCTCTCTGGTTCTAACAAATGTTTGCCCATCCATGCCAACAGTCACAAAGAGTCAGACATGCTCTTGTCCAACTCATGTCCAACTCTTTGTGACCCCATGGACTGCAGCCTGCCATGTTCCTCTGTCCATGGGATTCTCCTGGCAAGAGTACTAGAGTGGACTGCCATTTCCTCCTCCAGGATATCTTCCCGATCCTTGTCTCCTGCATTTCCTGCATTGGCAGGTGTATTCTTTACCACTAGCTCCACCTGGGAAGCTCCAGTATTTATTTATTATCTAATAATGTATAGACTGGTAAACATAGAGTTGAGTAAATT
The DNA here is from genome assembly GCF_033118175.1 of Dama dama. Lineage (NCBI taxonomy): Eukaryota > Metazoa > Chordata > Mammalia > Artiodactyla > Cervidae > Dama > Dama dama. The sequence continues at coordinate 12,459,789 of NC_083700.1, forward strand.
ATAATCTTAGGGCAAATTATATTCTCAGGACAAACTAATAAGTGGTCACTTACCATTTTTAAGTTGGTTTTTAATTAGGCATCTCCCCACTGCTGATTCAGATTCTGCAATACCATTTTTTGATGTTTTACACAACATTTTCTTTTAGCCCTGCTCAGTTATTACCAGGGCTTTTTTTTTTTTTTTTTTTTTTTTATTTATTTTTATTAGTTGGAGGCTAATTACTTTACAGTATTGTAGTGGTTTTTGTCATACATTGACATGAATCAGCCATGGATTTACATGTATTCCCCATCCCGATCCCCCCTCCCACCTCCCTCTCTATCCGATCCTTCTGGGTTTTCCCAGTGCACCAGGCCTGAGCACTTGTCTCATGCATCCATCCTTTACCAGGGCTTCTTACCTTCTATTTCTCCCTGCCTGCATGATTCCAGTCATATGAATATGCCCTGGATATACCTGGGGAGAAAAGGAAAAATGTGCGTTGGATGAGAGTAATGTTAGGACAGCTTATCGCTAGAAAATAACTTTTCCTTGTTGCTGTTGTTGTTCAATCGCTCAATCTTGTCCGACTCTTTGTGACCCCATGGGCTGCAGCACACCAGGCTTCCCTGTCCTTTACCATCTCCCGGAGCTTGCTCAAACCCATGTCCATTGAGTCAGTGATGCCATCCAGCCATCTCATCCTCTGTCATCCCCTTCTCCTCCTGCCTTCAATCTTTCCCAGCATCAGGGTTTTTTCCAGTGAGTCAGTTCTTGTCATCAGGTGGCCAAAGTATTGGAGCTTCAGTTTCAGTATCAGCCCTTCCAATGAATATTCAGAACTGATTTCCTTTAGGATTGACTGGTTTGATCTCCTTGCAGTCCAAGGGACTCTCAAGAGTCTTCTCCAGCACCACAGTTCAAAAGCATCAATTTTTTGATGCTCAACCTTCTTTTTGGTCAAACTCTCACATCCATACATGACTATTGGAAATACCGTAACTTTGACTAGATGGACCTTTGTTGACAAAGTAATGTCTCTGCTTTTTAATATGCTGTCTAGGTTTGTCATAGCTTTTCTTCCAAGGAGCAAGTGTCCTTTAACTTCATGGCTGCAATCACCATCTGCAGTGATTTTGGAGCACAAGAAAATAAAGTCTGCCACTGTTTAAATTGTTTCCCCATTGATTTGCCATGAAGTGATGGGACTGGATGCCATGATCTTAGTTTTTTGAATGCTGAGTTTCAAGCCAGCCTTTTCACACTCCTCTCTTTCTTCTTTTCCTAAGAAATGTTTATTTCAAAATGACTTTCATAAAAAGGATCTGGGGGTCTGTCACAGCAGTCTCTACTCAATCAGCAGTGGCACTCAAAAGTTTCACTAATAACCTGGTGAGCTTAATCTCATTTGATTTTCCGATCCCATGGACTGTTGCCCGCCAGGCTCCTCTGTCCATGGAATTCTCCAGGCAAGAATACTGGAGTGGGTTTCTATCTCCTCCTCCAGGTGATCTTTCCGACCAAAGGATTGAACCCATGTCTCCTGTGTCTCCTGCATCGCAGGCAGATTCTTTACCCACTGAGCCATCAGAGAATCTAAATTATATACTTGTCAGACCTGTGGATAAAGTTGGGAGGAATACACAAAAGGGCAGGTGGTAGAGTCAGAATCTAAAAATATCTGAAAGCTCTTGGAAAATAGATTGAATCTCATAAGATAAACTTTAACATAGTTAAGAAAGGGTCTTGTGCTTGGTTTTCAAAACAAACAAAAAAGTACCATAACCATAACAAAACTTTTCAAACAAATATTGGCAGGAAAAAATATTTATATCCAGTTTTAAAATTATACTAAATGTCTTTTTCTAATCCAGACACTGTATTAGGCAATAAAAAATAAAGCATTGAATGAGAGTTTCCTGGTGACCTAGTGATTAGGATTCCTGGCTTTCACTGCCTGGCCTGCATTCAATCCCTTGTCAGGGAACTGAGATTCCACAAGCTGAATGGCATGGCCTCCCAAAATTCAAAAAATAGCATTGAGTGGACAAATACAGAGCAAAACACAATCTCTACCTTCATGAAGCTTACATTCAGTTTGGAAATAGATAATGTTATTAGAAATGGGAGGAATGTAGAAATGCATAGTTCTCTGCAAACTTCTAATAGGAGAATCTGGCCTATCTTGGTTATAAATATTGTGTATGTTTATGTGTGTGATGGAGGGTATCAGAAAAGTCTTTTCTTAATTTATTCATTCAGTGTATAGTTCTTGAATATCTACTTTGTGCAAGAAAAAATGCTTGACACTGAATGATGTATTAGACATAGTTGGCCTTTCTCTTCACCAACTTTATCATATATTGATAAAGAAATAAACATGAATAAGTAAAATTTGTTCTGTGAAAGGAATGGCTAGGATGCAATGGACAGAAAAAGCATTGAAAGATAGGGCATATATGTAGATAGGGCATATATATATATTTAGATAGTGTGAACAGATCAGACCTCTTTAAGGAAGAGATGTTACTGTAAGAATGAGGTGGTACTACCTTGGTGAAAGGGGTCAGGGTAGAGGGATACTGTAATAGAATTCTTTTCTAGGACTGGCCCAAGCAGAGGGAAGTGTGATTAAACAACATAATTTAGGTGATTTCTATTTTTGTGTGAAATCTTGGTGGTCTTGTTGCTCTTTTCAGGAGGTGAGACTATTGAGTCACTAGCCCCGACTATTGCTTATCAACTGCAAGTTTAGTTTACCTTCTAAATAAAATTCATTGAGATACTCAGTCACAGAATTATCTCCAGTAACCGACAGGATCCAACTCAGACCAATTCCTGCTTCTTTGGACCTTCCCCTGAATCACCTAACATGAAACCATACCCTACAATAAGTTCTTTTCTAACAACCCCTTACTGAAATGCTCCATAGTCCATATGATGTGCAATCTCACTCATTGCAATAAACCAAATTTTGATAAACTCTAAGGTGTGTTCCTGTCCACTGTGTGGAAGGCATTGCTATGTTCTTTAATTCTAAAAGCAACCTAAATATACACACTTTAAGGGTGAAGAAAACAAGGTTATGAGTGGTTAAATAATTTAGATGCCTTCACAGTTATTTAGAGGACTTTAATGAACAAACATCTACTCTACACCTACTAAATGAAACAGGAATATGTGCAGACACATTTTAGAACCAATATAGTTACTTTTCCTATTAATTTTCACATAACCCTAGCAACACAGATTTATACATGAGACAATATAGAGTCACAGAGATGAATGACTGCTTCAGGGCACATAGATAATGAGTGGTGGCCAGGTGGCTATTGCCCTTGGTTATTCCATCAACCACTGAAGGCAGTGAGCTTAGGAGTGATGAACACAGGTTCTGGGGTCAGAACACTTTGCTTCATAATCCTGACAAGGATTCAAACTAGCTGTGTGATCTTGGATATATTTTTAAACTCTCTGTGCTTCAGAGAGTTTAACATGAGAATAACAGTTGTACCAACCTCATAGACAAATTGCAACTATCATATCAGTTGATGCTGGGCCAGCCGGAAGATTTCAGCGAGCAACACTACGCGTTCCTTTAGGCTAAGAAATAAAGAGACAGAACAGATGGGGTCGAGAGGATCGCTGCAGTCAATGATGATTTTTTTATTTCTCAGGGTTACATATATACTAAACCAAGAAGAGAGGCATCCCAAAGAAAATTCTTCCCCATGTACATCATCTTTAAGATAACAATCACCAGAGCTCTCTCATGGCGCCAAAGGCATCCTACTTATCTTAAGGGCAGTCGTGCAAAGCCATCTATCTGCACCTTGTGTGCATTCAAGGCTCACTAATGGTCTGTTAGGAGTTAACTTGGATAGTAAATTTCAGAGGGGTGGCGGGACAGAGAGCTATGTCTGCGAACAGACCCTTGATAATCAATCAAGGCAGCTCCCAGAGTCAGCTTTTTCAAGCCGCTCCCCGCAAGTTGATACATGCATTCTACTTAGAACAACATTACTTATCAAAGGATCAGTAAACGGGTATTTTATGAGAGCCAAGCTGAAATTTAGGTTTCTGAGGGTCTAAGCCTTTGTTTTGTTTTCTTTTCCCCAGAACAAGCAACTCCTATTAGAAAGTTTTCTCAAAGAAAGAACAATATTTGGCTGGATTGGGCAAATAATTAGGAGAAGTCATTATTTGAAAAGATGAGGGGATATACAAAGTCTCTTTGGACTTGTGAGGCAAGACAAGGAAATATGAATGTATATTTATGGGAAGAATTGTAGGGTTGGGGGTCATTTCTGCAGAGCCAGAGTCCAAAAGTCTGTTGAGAAGTCACTAGAGATGGGGAGACGAATAAGGGTTGAAGAACTGGTGAAAAGATGGCAAGCATTTGGGGGAAGGCTTCTTTAAGTCTACCTGGTAGAAGATAGATGTGGCATCTATCCAAGTGTCCTCTCAGGAACCTTGCATCTAAGGCTGAAGATGTTCCCCTTGCCTGTGTCCCTTGTGGCCTGAGAGAGTCAAGGTTAGCTCTGGGGACTCTGTCCCACGGGGATGGAGTTTCTTAAAGAGGAGAAAACGCTTCTAGGTACAGTCTCCATCTCCCACATGTACCTGAGCAAAGCGAGACAAAGGCAGATACCGAATGATGTTCAGTGGCTGGTAGGTGATCAGAGGATCTGGAAGGGGAGATCTCTAATAAAGGATTTGAAAATATAATATTTTGAAGCTAAAGAGTTAGGTTGGCAGAAAGATGACTTAAATAATAGGGACTTGGGATGTCCAATTCTGAGAATCATAGAGTTTCTAATTTAGAGGAAACTTTACAGGTTACCTGTCCACTGTCTTGCTTGATACTTAATTTCACTTTACAGCCAAGAGATTGGCTAATGGCTATTTTGAGAGACAGGAAGTTTCCCTGTGTACTGCTGTAGACTGGCTACATTCTGGCAAGGATGGCAGAGAGTAGAGGTTTCTGAGAAAATCATTCATGACATAGGAACTGTAACTAAGAAGGTCTAATGAGATATTGTATCATCTCAGGAACAGCTAGCTGTATTTGAAAAGGTTTCATGTAGAGGGGGTACACAGCTCTCTCACTGGGAACGTTAAAGGCACTTGATGATGAACCAGTGTTAAGATCTAGAGGTCTTCAGAATGCTACTGACATTATTCCACATTGGTAAGAACTTACCCAACCTATACATACAGTTAGCTTTGTTGAAACAAAGCTAATTTATAGAAAGATAAAACATCATCAATAACCCTCACTCATCAATATCATCAATAACATGCTCACTCAGTCATGTCTGACTCTTTGCAACCCCATAGACTGTCTCAGGCCATGAGGGACACAGGCAAGGGGGATACCTTCAGCCCCAGATGCTGATGAGAATCAGGCTTAGGTGAGGTTCCTGGGAGGGCACTTGGATAGAAACCACGTCTGCCTTCCAGTAGGTAGATTCAAACTCAAACCCCCAACCCTCCTACAATTCTTCCCTAGAGACTCCATGGGAGTCTCCAGGTGACTGAACCTGTGTCTCTTGGATCTCCTGGACTGGCAGGCAGGTTCTTTACCTCCTGAGCCACTGGAGAAGCCCCTCAATAATCCTTGCCTATTCACAAAAAATGATCAAAATATTCCTTGGATTTAATTTTTCTGGGTAGGTCAGAGTAATGATGGGTTTTCAACAGAATTAGGGGAAAGGAGGCAAGACAAAACTTGAGCTGCTACGTTTAGTAGGGATATTAAACTTAAGGAACCAAAAAAAACAAGAAGGATGTGTTCAAATGCAATCAAAAAACATAAATTTATCTACAAAAAGTTCAAGTATATTTGAGAAACATTGAGTTTACAATTTTATCATTGTTCTAGGCACTGACAGGGGATATACAATAGTTAATAAGGTATCACATTTACTCTCAAAGATCTTACAATTTATGAGGAGTACCGATGTTATAAAGGTAATACAATATGTCAAGTGGACACTGTAACCATTATGAGGACTTTGAAGATGGAATAAACAGTTTCTGGGGGATTCAGAAGGTGTCACTAACAAGCTGACATTTGATCTCATTTTGAAGGATGAGAAGCAAGTTACCAGCTGGAAAAAATGGGCTGAGTGGTAAACCAGAAACAAATGGGGCAGAAGAGCAAATGTGCCAGATTATAGTCAAGCAAAGCTTTCTGTTTTAGCATGTTTGTCTCTTGCAATTAGAGAGGTTAATACACAATTCCTTTAGAGTTAGCATAGATTCAAGAAGAATGTCTTAAACACTAGTTACTTTGAGTCCATTTAGGATTTACAAATATCAAGCCCAGAATTTGATTTCCTCCGTAGGATATTTTGGTTTGGGAGCAATGTCTTGCTTTAGGTCTGAGGTATGAGTTGAAGGGAAAGTATTGAGAGGGGAATCTACCAATTTTTAAATAATTTCCACATTGATTTGTTTCATTAAGCAATTAGCTTTTACTGAATACCTTTAATAAGTTATGACAAATATTAGGACTACAAAAATAGGAAGAGACTGCAGTTTGTCAGTTTGGTGGCTAAAATATGGACAGTCCTCTGCAAGTGTGATGTGACTGACACTGGTTACCATTTTCATGCATTTAAAGTCACGCTCCTTGTGGGGGTTTTTGTTTGTTTGTTTTTAGTTCTCATGGTTTCTTTTCTTTCTCCTTTTTTCCTTCTGTATCTACTTCACTTTGGGCTTGAGAATAAGAATGTATGATATCTGTTCCTATGAAATATCATCAAGCCACCTATATATGTCTCACCTGTTTCTGTTTTTCTGAAAATGTAGGATTTATAGTAACTGCCACTTTATCGTTTATTTTTTTTTCATTTATTTTTATTAGTTGGAGGCTAATTACTTTACAATATTGTAGTGGTTTTTGTCATACATTGACATGAATCAGCCATGGATTTACATGTATTCCCCAACCCGATCCCCCCCTCCCACCTCCCTCTCTACCCGATCCCTTTGGGTCTTCCCAGTGCACCAGGCCCGAGCACTTGTCTCATGTTTATTTTTTAGCCTTCATTCTCTCACCAGATGTGTTAACACCCCACTCATCTTTCCATTAGTGATGCCCACAGGCAAATTTGCACCTTCATCTCTGAGCTTGCTTAGAGTAGCTAAATATCAGTGACATTTTCAAAATCTTCATATGGCCATGTCATTTACTGACCTAATATTCTGCAATGGCTCCCCCAACCTTCTGGGGAAAGATCCTGAATCATTGGGTGAGCTTTCCCAGTTGCCTTATTGTAGAGGCAAGCATGAGTTTCCCTAAATCGGGTTGCTTCCAGTTCAGCATCTGCTTGTGCACTTTTTGTCTGAAATGTTGTTTTCCTCTTCCAGGTAACTCCTACTCTTCCTGGAAAATTCTTTTCAAAGGCTTTCTCCTCTGAGAAGCCTCTCTCAGCCTTCCTGGTCTGAGAAATGGGCCCTTGCCTTAGCACACTGTAGTATTCTGTACTTCACAGGCTGTATCAAGATGATTGCTTTGTCTGCTTCCCCAGCAGGATGCAAGCTTTGTGGACACAGGGATTATAGCTTGTTTCTCTCTGCATTTCTTGTGCCAGATACATCTGTATCCAATAAAGTTTTAGACAGGTGAGCTGAACAATTAGAAAAGGCTTTTCACTGCATTAATCTCATGGGACAAAATTCACCCTGATCTCGAGTGGCCTCAGCCTGCAATAGCTTGAAGCAGGGCTTAGGTTCCTGGCCAGAGGTTGAGGCTGGGTCATGGCAGTGAAAACACCAAATCCCAGCCATTAGCCCAGTGATCAGTGACAAAGGCCCCTCAGCTCTGCAGAAAAGAATTCCCACAAAGATAGAAAGTAGTGAAACATGTAAAGTATTTACTTGGAGGAAAAGAGTACAACATGTGTCGATAGACACAAGAACACTCAGAGAGTCCCTGAGTCGCACTCTCGTGGCAATTTGAATTCGTTTTATGGGACATTTTTTCCAGGTTTTCTTCAGCCAATCATTTTTATTTTCCTGGCTCACTGTTCACATTTGGTATATTTCAGGATTGTCCCATGTGTGCACACACATCTGTTAGCCAAACTGGATTTCATGTGTGGTCCGGGAGGTCTTCTGACTTTGAGAATGAGAAATATGTGGTCTGGGCAGGGGCCAGCCTCCTCCCTTAATTGTCCTGCTACTCTCCTCTCAGAGTTTCAGTCCACAGGGAATGAATCTCTAATTGTTTTACCCTGCGGGGAGAGTGCATCTACCTCCTGCCTCAAGCTTTGGAGACCTGACTGAAGGAAAAACTATGACCTGGGGTAGGGAAATAGAATGCTTGGGGAAGGTCACATAGTATAGAGGTAAATAGCAAGGAGTTAGCATGCATAAGGTTAAATTTTGTTTCTGTACCATGGTATCCATATGAAATAGAAAATCTTCATAATCTATTTTCTCTTCTTAATTTAATCGTTGGTAAAACACGTATAACAATGGTACTAATTTGATTGGATGTGTGAAAATTAAGTAAAATATTGAATGCAAAACACTTGTAAAATGCTCAAGGCACAGTGAGTGCTAATGAGGGTTAGCTATTATTATTTTTAGGGTAGTATAAATAGCAATAGCTGTTGCAGTAGTAATTAAAGTTGTGCCTTTAAATTAAAAAAAAAAAAAAAAAGACTAAACAGTAAAGAGAAACTTTTGAGTTGAATTTTGCAATCACTTCAGTCTAGTTTCTCCTTTCCTTCCTTACCTCAGCCTCTCATGGAGCCCCACAACCAATCAAGCCTGGCTGAATTTGTGCTCCTTGGTTTCCCCAGGGTGGGACATATCAGGGGCTGGCTTTTTGTCCTGCTGCTGCTGGCATACCTGTTCACTGTCTGTGGCAACATGCTCATCTTCTTGGTCATACGGCTGGATGCAGCCCTGCACACACCCATGTACCACTTTGTCAGTATTCTTTCCTTCTTGGAGCTGTGGTATACGGCCACCACTATTCCCAAGATGCTAGCTAATCTTCTCAGTGATAAGAAGACCATTTCTTTTTCAGGATGCCTCCTTCAGACTTACTTCTTCCACTCCCTAGGGGCCTCTGAATGCTACCTTCTTACAGCAATGGCCTATGACCGATACCTGGCCATTTGCCGGCCCCTGCACTATCCCGCAATTATGACCCCCATGCTCTGTGCCAAGATGGCTGCTGGTTGTTGGACCTGTGGCTTTCTATGTCCCATATCTGAAGTCATCCTGGTCTCCCAGCTCCCTTTTTGTGGCTACAATGAAATTCAACACATCTTCTGTGACTTTCCACCTCTTTTGAGCCTGGCCTGCAAGGACACATCCACTAATGTCCTGGTGGACTTTGCCATCAACGCCTTCATCATCCTTATCACCTTCCTCTTTATTATGGTGTCTTATGGAAGAATCATTGGGACTGTACTGAAGATAAAAACGATTGCAGGAAGAAAGAAGGCCTTTTCTACGTGTGCTTCACATCTTATTGTGGTCCTCATCTTCTTCGGGAGCATCATCTTCATGTATGTGCGGCTAAAGGAGAGCTATTCACTGACCCTTGATCGGACGCTTGCTGTAGTCTACTCTGTACTAACACCACTAGTCAACCCAATTATCTACAGTCTTCGTAACAAGGAACTCATTAAGGCTATTAAGAGAACCATCTTTCGGAAGGGAGAGAGAGCTAGTCCCACCCAACACTGACATTCTACCAAGGTCTTTCCTCCACTTCAATGCTGATCTCATAAAGTTCTATGTATCTTTTTCCTAACCTGTAATAATCTTCCCATCATCATACATGCAATGGATATCATCTCCTCTTACATTCTCAAAGGCTTTACTTCTTTGTGTTTTCTTTATTTCTTACATCTTTATGCTTTTATTCTTTACTTGAACAGTGCTTTCTGCATTTAAGAATACTTTAGTATCTCCATTCTTAAAAATAAGTGTACACATTTCCTTTAGGCTTCCCTAGTATCTCAGCTGGTAAAAAATCCTCCTGCAATGTGGGAGACCTGGATTGGGAAGATCCTCTGGAGAAAGGAACGGGCTATCTACTCCAGTATTCTTGCCTGGTGAATCCCCATGGACAGAGGTGCCAGGCGGGCCACAATCCATGGGGTCGCAAAGAGTTGGACAACTGAGTGACTAAGCATAGCACAGCACACATTTCCTTGGTTGCATATTTCCAACCAGCTAGAGGTCTATTCCTCTGTTCTTTTCCAGTCACATTTCTCAATATAGTGAATGGCACAATCTGTCTTTTGTTCTTCACATTCTATTCACTTTTCAACCCATTTCAATCTGGCTTTGGCTCAGACCTTTCAACCAATATTTTGCCACGGTCATTACTGACCTCCACACTGCCAAATCCATTAGGTACGTCTTGCCTTTGCTCTTTACTGAGCTCCTGATGCACATAACCAGTTCCTCTTAAGAAGTTTGTCTCTCAGATTCCATGTTATCAGTGTCTCTTAGTTTTCTCCTTATCCCTCTAATTGGTCTTTATCAGTGGTCCTTGTCATGTAGCACTGTTTTCTTAGATGCTCAGAGTTATTCCTAAGAATTTAAATCCCATCCCTACTGATGTCAACAATTCTTGACATCTCCAAACCAGAACTCTTTTATGAGCTTTAGACTTATACATGCAAATGCCTCTTAACAATCCTATCTGGATGTATTTAAATAATTTAAAACTTAACTTGTTAAAAACAGAGTTCTTTTTTTCCTAGGCTCTGCAAGAGTTCTTATAGATTATAATTTTTCAATCTTTGAATATTTATTAGAGCTCACAGGTAAATTTTCAATTTTCCCATCCTGAAAGCTTAATGCTTTTGTTTCTCTGTGCTTGGGCAGAAAATTTCAAAGTTTATTTTAATTTTTCTTCTTGTCCTTCATTATTATCATGTGCCAATCCTTCTTCAAAATATATTCTCAAATCTTTTTTTTTTTTTTTTTTTCCCCTTTCTTTTTCTCTTTAGTGTTTCTCCCAGTATAAATCTCCAATATCTCTCTACTGAATTGATACAATAATATTCTCCCCACTCTCCTTGATCCTACTCTTGTTCCATTCTAATATATTTTCCATAGCAAAACCAAAGTGACATATTTTAAAGCTAAATTGGATATGCCATTCAATAAAACCATGAAATATTACAATTATGGTTAACACAAAATCCAAAGCCTTGTTACACTTTATAAGATTCAACAGTATTCTCCCATACCTTTCTCTCCAACATTGACTCCCACCTTTCCTCCACCAGTTCACTCTTATACAGTCAAATTATCACTCTAATTTCTTCAAACAAATTAAGATCCGTATGGTTTCAGGAAACTGATACTGTTCTCCACAACCTCTACAACCCCTCTAGCACTTCAGTTGACTCATTCCTCTTTGCATGAGTTTCTGTTCAAATCTCACTTTCAAATGACATTATCTTTTAAAGAACTTCTGAAAAGCCATCCTATTTATGCTATTTATTTTCTTTTTGAAGTAGTTTGTTTTCCTTCAAAATATGTATCAAAATTTATATGTATATTCACATTTGTGTGAAAGTGAAGTTGCTCAGTCGTGTCCAACTCTTTGTGACCCCATGGACTGTAGTCTACCAGGCTCCTCCATCCATGGGATTTTCCAGGCAAGAATATTGGAGTGGGTTACCATTTCCTTCTCCGGGAGATCTTCCAGACCCAGGGTCTGAACCCAGGTCTCCTGCATTGTAGGGAGTCACTTTATCATCTGGCCACCAGGGAAGTCTCTCACATTTGTGTATACGTAGATATAGTTGGATATAGATAAACTTTTCAGTTTTTTCCTACAAGACTATAAAATATATTTGGTCTAAAATCATGTCAGTTTTGTTACTTGATGTATATCTATACCCAGAATCTAACAAATGTCTAAATATGTTGAGTATTTAATAAAAATGTAATAAATGGAAAGTGTAATGAGTCTTTAACAAACTGTGAAAAGCTCTTAAAGAGATGGGAATACCAGGCCATCTAACCTGTCTCCTGAGAAATCTGTATGTGGGTCAAGTAGTAACAGTTAGAACCCTGTATGGAACAAAAGATTGGTTCAGAATTGAGAAAGGAGTACGACAGTGCTGTCTGCTGTCACCATGTTTATTTAACCTATACACTGAGCATGTCATGAGGAATGCTGGGCTGAAAATTACAAGCTGGAATCAAGATAGGTGGGAGAAACATCAACAACCTCAGCTATGTGGATGATATCACTCTAACGGCAGAAAGTGAAGAGGAACTAAAGAGACTCTTGATGAGGGTGAAGGAAGAGGGTGAAAAAGCTGGCTTAAAACTAAACATTAAAATAACTAAGATTATGGTGCTCAGCTTTCTTTATAATCCAGCTCACACCTCCATACATGACTACTGGAAAAAACGTAGCCTTGACTAGATGGACGTTTGTTGGCAAAGTAACGTCTCTGCTTTTTAATACGCTGTCTAGGTTGGTCATAACTTTTCTTCCAAAAAGTAAGCGTCTTTTAATTTAATGGCTGCAGTCACCATCTGCAGTGATTTTGGAGCCCCCCAAAATAAAGTCAGCCACTGTTTCTACTGTTTCTCCATCTATTTGCCATCAACTGATGGGACCAGATGCCATGATTTTTGTTTTCTGAATGTTGAGCTCTAAGCCAACTTTTTCCACTCTCCTCTTTCACTTTCATCAAGAGGCTCTTTAGTTCTTCTTCACTTTCTGCCATAAGGGTGGTGTCATCTGCATATCTGAGGTTATTGATATTTCTCCCGGCAATCTAGATTCCAGCTTGTGCTTTCTCCAGCTCAGCGCCAAAGAATTGATGCTTTAGAACTGTGGTGTTGGAGAAGACTCTTGAGAGTCCCTTGGACTGCAAGAATATTCAACCAGTCCACCCTAAAGATCAGTCCTGAATATTCATTGGAAGGACTGATGTTGAAGCTGAAACTCCAATAGTTTGGCCACCTGATGAAAAGAGCTGACTCATTTGAAAAGACTCTGATGCTGAGAAAGATTGAAGGTGGGAGGAGAAGGGGACAGCAGAGGATGAGATGGTTGGATGGCATCAATGACTCAATGGACATGAGTTTGAGTAAACTCCGGGAGTTGGTGATGGACAGGGAGGCCTGGTGTGCTGCAGTCCATCTGGTCACAAAGAGTCAGACATGACTGAGCAACTGAACTGAACTGAACTAAACTGAAGATCATGGCACTCAGCCCTGTAACTTCATGGCAAATAAAAGGGGAAAAGGTGAAAGTAGAAACAGATTTCTTCTTCTTATACTCTAAAATCACTGTGGATGGTGACTGCAGCCATGAAATCAGATGATTGCTTCTTGGCAGGAAAGCTATGACAAACCTAGACAATATGTTGAAAAGCAGAGACATTACTCTGCTGACAAAGGTCTGTATAGTCAAGGCTATGGTCGTTCCAGTGGTCATGTACGGTTATGAGAGCTGGACCACAAAGAAGGCAGAGTGCCAAATAATTGGTGCCTTCACACTGTAATGCTGGAGAAGATGCCTCAGAGTACATTGGACAGCAAGGAGACCAAACCAGTCAATCTTGACGGAAATCAATCCTGAATACTCACTGGAAGAACTGATGCTGAAGCTGAAGCTCCAGTATTTTGGTCATCTGCTATGAGCAGCTGACCCATTGGAAAAGTCCCTGATGCTGGGAAAGACAGAGGACAGAAGGAGAAGAGGGAGTCAGAGAATGAGATGGCTGGATGGCATCACTGATGCAACAGACATGAACTTGTGCAAACTTCAGGAAATAGTGAGGGACAGGGAGGCCCGGCATTCTGCAGTTCGTGGGGTTGAAAAGAGTTGGACATGACTGGGAGACTGAATGATAACAACCATGAGTCTTACCCACTCTTATCACTGACATATTTTTATCTTTAGTGATTTCTTCCTGATTCCAATCACTACTGGAGCCCATTGTCTTCCTATTTACTAATGAAAGGTATTATCTTTCATCTCTTTCTTCAAATCCTGCATACCTAGTTGCAATGCATTTAATGTAAATGTTTGTGGGAAACACAAAGCAAAAGGGTTTGGAAATTACAAAAGAAAAGACTCAGCTTTCTTTCGGCCTGATTCCTAGTTTGTTTTACTCTCTACTTGATTTGGTGAAAAATTGACTACACTCTGAATAAATTACATACTATATGTCAGCTTCAGTTCTTGACCCCACAACACTTTTGTTTTGCAGAGCCTGCAACTAGCCAAAGGAATGCAAAATGTACAAGCTAGATGGTAGACTATCAGTGAAAATCATTATTGAAATATGACACTTAAACATACAGAGAACTGTATAAGATATAAATGTGCAACAAAATAGATGTTCATAGACACCGAACTATTTTTTAAGAAAACATATTTATTTTTATTTTTCATTTGGCTGTGTTGTTGTTGTTGTTGTTCAGTTGCTAAGTCATGTCCAACTCTTTGTGACCCCTTGAACTGCAGGATGCCTGGCTTCTCTGTCCTCCACTATCTCCCGGAGTTTGCTCAAACCCATGTTCATGGAGTCAGTGATACCATCCAACCATCTGACCCTGTCACCTCTTCTCCTCTTGCCCTCAGTTTTTCCCAGCATGAAGGTCTTTTCCAATGAGTTAGCGCTTCATATCAATCAAAGTACTGGAACTTCAGCTTCAGCATCAGTCCTTCCAATGAATAGTCAGGGTTGATTTCCTTTAGGATTGAATGGTTTGATCTCCTCGTAGTCCAAGGGACTCTCAAGAATCTTCTCCAGCACTACATGTTGAAAGTATCAATTCTTCAGCACTCGGCCTTCTTTATGGTCCAATTCTCACATCTGTGCATGATTACTGGAAAAAACATTTATTTGGCTGTGCTGAGTCTTAATTGCAGCGCATAAGATCTTCATTTTGGCACACTGACTCTTTCGTTGTGGCATTCCGAATCTTTAGTTGAGACATGTGGGATCTAATTCCCCAAGTAGGGATCAAAACTGGGCCCTCTGCATTGGGAGTCCAGAATCTTAGCCCCTGAACTACCGGAGAAATCTTGATGGAACCTTTTTATATAATGAGCATTCAGAACAGAACACTGGAAATATCTCCAACACTCCCCATGCTCCTTTATATTAAACATACCCCTTTCCCTCCCACGAGTGTAATTAATGACATGACATCTAACACTGTAGGTTGATTTTGTCTGTGTTGGTATTTGCAGAAGTTGTTTCTTACAGTATACATCTTTTGTGTCTGATTTTTTCACTCTACATATATTTATGAGATTCATCTCTACTGTCTTAGTTGGCTGTAGCTTTTTCATTCCTGGGGACTTCCCAGGTGGCTTGGTGGTAAAGAATTCACCTGCCAATGCAGAGTATGCAGATTTGACCCCTGGATCAGGAAAATCCCTTGTAAAAGGAAATGACAACCTATTACAGTATTGTGTGGAAAATGCCGTGGAGAGAGAATCCTGGTGGGTTACAGTCCACAGGATCTAAAAGAGTCAGACAAGACAGAGTGACTGAACAATTGAACATATTCAGTTCATTCCTGAGAGGTGAGTATTAAATTGTCAGGAATTTTGTGAGCAAGTAGCTTGAAATCAGTCATGGTGTTGGAGTATATACACTATGCAAATCAATAAACGCTACAAGGAAAGTGAAAGTTGCTCAGTCGAGTCTGACTCTTTGCCACCTCGTGGACTATATGGTCCATGGAATTCTCCAGGCAAGAATACTGGAGTGGGTAGCTGTTCCCTTCTCCAGGGAATCTTAATCCAGGGATCGAACCCAGGTGTCCCACAACTCAGGCAGAATTATTTTACCAGGTGAGCTGCCAGGGAAACCCAAATCCTACAAATAGGAGCCTTTTTTCAAGGTGATGGGTAGCAAAAATAAACAAAGCTAGGTACTAGTTATAGTAGTAAGGAGAAATTTTAATCAGTTACATGCTATTGGAATAAAGTAGGAGGTACAGTGTGAACCGAACTCAACTTCAGTTTGTACACAGGTGACAGTTGTTTAAAATAAGAATGAGGGAGTAGAGAGAGAATTGAGAATGGGCATGTAGAGTCAGAGAAGTAAAAAATTAAATAGGGTTGGTAAGTATAAGTGTAATAAGGCCAGTTGTGTCTGGTAGCTGGCAATAAACTAAGTTAGGATTCTAATCTGTCAAAGAGACTGGGAGACAGAGGCCCTGCCTTTCCTGATGACTACACTTTAAAGGAATGGCTCTTAGGTACTTTGAGAAAGACACTTCTGAGTTGGAAGAGATCCATACACATCTCAAAAGGATAAGGGAAGGAGTCACAATTGTAAACCCTTTTCAGTAAGTGCTCTAAGAAAGGGTAATCAAGGGCCTACTCAGTTCAGTTCAGTTGCTCAGTCGTGTCCAACTCTTTGTGACCCCATGAACTGTAGCACTCCAGGCCTCCCTGTCCATTACCAACTCCCAGAGTTTACCGAAACTCATGTCCATCAATTTGGTGATGCCATCCAGCCCTCTCATCCTCTGTTGTCCCCTTCTCCTCCTGCCCTCAATCCCTCCCAGCATCAGGGTCTTTTCCAATGAGTCAACCCTTCGCATGAGGGGGCCAAAGTATTGGAGTTTCAGCTTCAGCATCAGTCCTTCCAATGAATACCCAGGACTGATCTCCTTTAGGATGGACTGGTTGGATCTCCTTGCAGTCCAAGGGACGCTCAAGAGTCTTCTCCAACACCACAGTTCAAAAGCATCAATTTTTCGGCGCTCAGCTTTCTTCACAATCCAACTCTTACATCCATACATGACCACTGGAAAAACCATAGCCTTGACTAGACGGACCTTTCTTGGCAAAGTAATGTCTCTGCTTTTTAATATTCTGTCTAGGTTGGCCGTAACTTTCCTTCCAAGGAGTAAGTGTCTTTTAATTTCATGGCTGCAATCACCATCTGCAGTGATTTTGGAGGCCCCAAAAATAAAGGGCCTACTTGTTGGCTAGAATAAACAGTAGATTCTTTTGGCATCCTTGGACTGTCTCAGTCAGCAACTTCATTAAGGGTGGCTAGAAGGGTTCCAAATAGGAAAAGTAGTATGTCAAGGCTGTATATTGTCACCCTGTTTGTCTAACTTATATGCAGAGTACATCATGAGAAACGCTGGACTGGATGAAGCACAAGTTGGAATCAAGATTGTTGGGAGAAATATCAGTAACCTCAAATGTCCAGATGACACCACCCTTACAGCAGAGAGTGAAGAAGAACTAAAGAGCCTCTTGATGAAAGTGAAAGAGGAGAGTGAAAAAGTTGGCTTAAAACTCAACATTCAGGAAACTGAGATCATGGCATCTGGTCCCATCGCTTTGAGAGAGTTAATTCCTAGGCAGGTTGGTAAGAAGTCTAGGGGTCCCCATGGAGAGAGGGGTTTGGAATTCTTAAGGAGGAAGAAAGGATAAACTTTTTTTCCCCTCTACATTCCTTAGGATTATATAACAATAATGTATCCTGCTTGAGGACAGTCTCTGAAAAAAACCTTCTGACTAATTCTGTTATCTCAAAATGTAAATCATGGAAGTAGGTCTGGTGAGGTCTTTACAACCTCTAGACATTCTTTTGATTCACTGTAACAACTAATTTGAGAGTATATAATTCCAGTGCTAAGACTAGCAAGGGGATACTCTTTCTACCCACTTCTGATGTCTATGTCAGAAGCTTTCTCTATCTCCTTTATACTTTAATAAAACTTTATTACACAAAAGCTCTGAGCGATCCAGCCTCATCTCTGGCCCTGAATTGAATTATTCTCCTCTTGAGGCCAAGAACCCTGGCGTCTTTATGTGATTCAGCAACAACCTTTCAACTTCATGGCAAATAGATGGGGAAACAGTGACTGACTTTATTTTTCTGGGCTCCAAAATCACTGCAGACGGTGATTGCAGCCATGAAATTAAAAGCCGCTTACTCCTTGGAAGGAACGTTATGACCAACCTAGACAGAATATTAAAAAGCAGAGACATTACTTTGCCAACAAAGGTCCATCTAGTCAAGGCTATGGTTTTTCCAGTAGTCATGTATGGATGTTAGAGTTGGACTATAAAGAAAGTTGAGCACCAAAGAATTGATGTCTTTGAGCTGTGGTGTTGGAGAAGACTCTTGAGCGTCCCTTGGACTGCAAGGAGATCCAACCAGTCCATCCTAAAGGAGATCAGTCCTGGGTGTTCGTTGGAAGAATTGATGTTGAAGCTGAAACTCCAATACTTTGGCCACCTGATGCAAAGAGCTGACTCATTGGAAAAGACCCTGATGCTGGGAAGGATTGAGGGCAGGAGGAGAGGGGGATGACAGAGGATGAGACGGTTGGATAGCATCATCGACTCAATGGACATGAGTCTGGGTAAACTCTGGGAGTTGGTGATGGACAGGGAGGCCTGACGTGCTGCAGTTCATGGGGTTGCAGAGAGTCGGACACGACTGAATGACTGAACTGAACTGAGAATCATTCTTGGGATGAAGCACTGAGGTGTTATAAACTATGTTATTGTTTGTTCAAGTCTTTTAATGTGTGTGAGTTGGGGGTGGGGATAGCCAAAAGTTTTAAATAAATCTATAGTCATCAATTACATATAATTATTAGTTAAAAATCTATCCATAACAATCAAGGGATAAAATAACACTTTGACTCAAAAATTAAATTATTGTTTAAAATATATCCACAATAAACAAACAAAAAAAAACTTTCATAACTCAGTTTGAAAAGAGTAATGTTCTCAAGGAATAGGTTAGTAAGAAGAGAAGGAAAAGTTTGGTTGAACAAACTTGAAGGCATGAATGGGACTGGGAAAATGAAAAAAAATTAAATCCTTTCATGGAATATGTTATAACTGATAAATACATTTTAAATTCATTATCACATTTGGTAGTTATTGCTTCATATGAAGAAAGTATATCTTCTTCATATGAAATATGGGACATCAAATACTCAGGTAGGTGGCCAATGTCACATAAATGGCTAGAAGAACAGCTGGGACTGAAATGCAAGATCATGAGGCAGACTCTCTGTAGAGCAAGATAACAGCAGAGTAAAGAGGAAGATTCTGCATGCAGTTGAAATAAAACTGCTATAGATATGAGCAACAGGCAGGAGTGGAGGCTGCCTTGGCATCATTTATGTTCTCATCCTGGCTCTATTCTTATTCTCTCAGGGCCCTAGAAGGCCAGTTGCATTTTAGAAAGATCCTGTTATAATTAGAAGTTATATGCTTTCTCCTAGGTTGTATGATACAGGAATCCATCTGAACCTAGATCTCCCATACCAGTTACTGTATTTTTACAGAAAAAAATATTTGCCCTTAGAGATATTCTTTCTCAACTTGGACTGGTGGTTATTACAATTGTAGTGAACTACTGGATGATGAAGGACCATTGGGTAATGAACTTCTTTGACAGTTTACCTTCCTGAGAGAGCATTTTAACAAACCCAGAAGGCTTGCTCAGAGACCCAGGGGCTTCTACCTCTCTAAGAACTCTATCAATGATATTGGTCACAGGAGGGGAATCTTTCGTGATTTGACTTACTCCCAGCGGCTCTACCGAAGTGCCAAACTCCTACTCTTCCAGGCCCCAGGAGTATGTGACTGTAATGCTGTAAGTAAAAGGTAAAAAGTGAGCTGAGAGTTTTTCTTTTCCAATTCCAAACTCAGCAGTGACTGGGCTGCCACAGCCAAGAACCCTCCCACCATCAAGCTCTGGGTAAGAACGTTGTCAGTCAGGCATTTCTACCATCACGTATTCTAGTCTGAGCACTGGGAAGAACGTAGAGCATTGTGAAATAGGAAGAGGAGGAGAATGATTAGACTTCAGAGGACATATAATTCAGGACATAAAAACCATTCACACACACACACACACACACACAGATATTCTCCTTTCCAAATGATCCTTTGGGCTCAGAATTAGTAAATTAGCTATGTTTTATCTTTTAATTTTTTTCCATTTTTATGTACTTTGTCTTAACTTTGTATATCCATTAATGCTGTTATGATTATTTTTGTTTGTTTGTTTGTTTTAAACTTTGGTTATTTTTTATATTTTATTGGATTATAGTTGCTTTACAATATTGTGTTAGTGTCTGCTATATGACAAAGTGAAGGGGGGGTGGAGTGAGAGGAAGGTGCAAGAGGGAGGGATATATGGCTATGTTGTAATTAATCTGACTTTGAGAAAGTCATCTATCCTTTCTGTATTCTAGTTTCCTCTTGTGCAAAAAGAAGATAGAGCAAGATGATCTTTAAAATTCACCCCCTTCCTCACTCCCAACTTTTTGGTCCTATGCTTAAATAATTTGGGGTTATGGATAATGCAACTGTAGGGACTTGAAAATAGAATGCAAGGGATCTGTAGTAAAAGCTATTTTTGGAATAAGGGGAATAAAATATGATTACAAAGGACTGAAGTAAGATAAATACTGATTTATACATGTGGTACGGGCTTCCCAGATGGCTCAGTGGTAATGAATCTGCTTGCCAATGCAGGAGCCCTAGGTTTAATTCCTTGATAGGGAAGATCCCCTGGAGAAGAGAGTAGCAACCCACTCTAATATTCTTGCCGGGAGAACCCAATAGACAGATGTGTCCATGGGGTCACAGAGTCGGACACAGCTTAGTTACTGAAAAACAAAAACAATACATGCGCTAGATTTTTATAAGATCCCTGACAACAATATCAGGAAACCAATGGGAAGGGATGAGTAATTAGTAAGTTAAGGAGCTGTGTAAGTCATCTAAATTATCATAATTTTTCTATTAGCCACCATGGTTGCAACATATCAGGCATTGTGCTAAGTATCTAGAAGATGGGGCATAATATGAGATTTCTTTAACTTGACAGAGAGTTGCTTTGGGATGATAAGATGTATACGTGAAAAGTAATTGCAGTACATTACAGGATATAATTGGAGGAAAAGTGAGGAAGCGCTACTGGGAATTTAGAGGTACGAAAGGCCAGTGTTTACCTTGGATGGTCAAGGGAAAATGTGAGGAAACTTGAGCCAGAAATGGTTTATGTGTCAACAGACTAATATTAGATAAAGTATATTCTAGTAAGGGTGCATGGCAAACAAAAGAAGCAAGGCTGAAGATGGGAACCGATTTGGTAAACAGTGAGATCCCTATGACATGACAATTATGTTTAAATTTATGAATCTGTCCTAGAGCAATTTTTCCCCACCACAGAGTGAAAACTAACAATAGTGGGTGAAACTCAGATTTCAGGTCCATAGAAGGAGTGTTAGTTGCTCAGTTGTGTCCGACTCTCTGTGACCTCAGGGGCTATATATAGCCTGCCAGGCTCCTTTGTCCGTGGGATTCTCCAGGCAAGAATACTGACATGGGTTGTCATTTCCTTCCTCCAGGGAAGGACGCGGCTTTATGTTTATGAGCCATAAACAGCAATGGCTTATTTCAACAGTGGGAAAGAACTGTCATATGGTGCAAGGACCTTCTGGCACTGTCAGTCTAAACAGAAGTTTAATTCCCATTTGTGGGGGGATGCCAAGAGGATGGATTCCTACATGGCTAAGAAGATCTGAGTTTTCACTGCTTTGAATAAAAATGAAAACCATACAGACAATATAAAGTTCGGTTCAGACTGTTTCCTTTTATTCTTTATTTCAGCTTTCTTTCTTTTTACAGATATTGAAAGATCTTTCATTTTTATCAGTTGATGGAATCTTTGATACACTTAAAATATTCTTAGTCATACAATGAAATACAAAATTATGAAGGTCACTAGAGGGAGTGATATTTCCTAATGCTTTTTTCAACACTGACTCAAAATCTCTTGGTGCAGAAACTGAATTATAGCAGCATTTAAAAATTATAAAAGAAAATGAAATAAAACAACTGTGCAAGGGGAGAAACATCAGTATTTTTTGCCATATTGATTGGGTATGAGAGAATTGGTCAAAATCTCTCTAATTGTGAACTGAGGAGTTGAATGAGTATAGAGGTGCTAGTTTTCAGTGGGAAATATGCTTGACCTGGTCATGGTGACTTTGATTTCCCAGATAGAGTATCCAAGGAGCTAATGACATCAGGTCATTGTTAAGCAATGAAGCAGAGCAGTTTGAGAATACTGTGAGTCTCTGGAGTCAAGTGGAAACCTTACCCTCTGAGAAAGGAAAGAGCAAGATATTGGCTTCTAACATTCAGCCTGGAGGCTGCAGCCATGAATATCTGAAAGTTTAGTTAAGGTCTCTACACAACATATCTGTGAGTGGAATTGGGAGGCCAGATATGGAGAGGAGCAGTTCCAGGAATCGGAGAAGGCAATGGCACCCCACTCCAGTACTCTTGCCTGGAAAATCCCATGGACAGAGGAGCCTGGTGGGCTGCGGTCCGTGGGGTCGCTAAGAGTCGGACACGACTGAGCGACTTCACTTTCACTTTTCACTTTCATGCATTGGAGAAGGAAATGGCAACCCACTCCAGTGTTCTTGCCTGGAGAATCCCAGGGATGGGGGTGCCTGGTGGGCTGCCATCTATGGGGTCGCACAGAGTCGGACACGACTGAAGCGACTTAGCGGCAACAGCAGCAGCAGTTCCAGGAATGGTGTTTTATATTTAAGTTTAAAGGGATGGAATGTAAAACATTTGGGAAAGAAAGGATCTGAGTTGGATAAAAATGTGGGGATAAGTTTCTAGAGGTGACATGCCTACATCCAAGATTTGAAAGAGAGAGAAGGCAGAATTGGGCAGTGGACAGACATGAATTTAAAGTTAAAAAAATGAAACAAAGAGGAAATCTCTGATAGTAAATGATTCTGCTGAAGCTGAGTCACCCACAGAAGAGTTCCGTCTAGAAGTAGTCCTCTGGTATCTTAGTGGAGAAACATTTGCATTAATTCTCAGAATGAAAAAGGTTTTGATATAAGAGGTGGCCATGCTGCTTGGATTTAGAAGAAAATCCTAAGAACAAAGCGGAGTAAATAATATTAGCTTGGATGGGATCAGAGGGGTCTGGAGAGGGAAGATGTGATAAGAAGCTTGGAGGGCAGAAAGAGGAGACCTTTCATAATACTTTGCCTTTACACAAGTATACCTTTGTGCCTAGAATACTTTAATTTTTTCATCTAGAAAAATTCTGACAGTTTTTCATTTCAAATGAAATTATGCCTTCTATGAGGTTTTCCTGAACTCCATTTCCAGCCCATAGGTCATTTATTGCTCTTCCAACTCTTACTGTATATGCAAATAAGCATTTATCTTTATAAATTTGCTTTTTCATTTAACAAGTATTTACTGAATTGTTATCATGTTTGAGACACAACTCTAAACACTTGAAGTATATCAGCGAACTAAACAACAAAATCCCTTGATCTCACAGAGTTTATATTCTCACAAAGGAGAGAAACAATAAATAATTGGGATAATCAATAAGTACATTTTATAATATGTTAAAGATGATAAGTACCGTTGGAAAAAAAAATGAAAAGTAAAGTAGCGAAAGGTGATTTCAGTACAGGATATGGATGCAAGGAAGGAGGGAGACTGCAGTTTTAGTTAGGATGGTTCAGGTTGAGCTGACTGAGAGAGTTAGATTTGGCCGAAAACTTGTAATGAATGAAAAAGATATCCAAGTGGATATTTGGTGAAAAAAAGTTTAGGAAGAGGAAACATCTACAGCAAAGACAGTAAAATATCAAGCCACAGAAGAGAGGAAAAGAAAGACCTAATTTAATAATTTGAAAAGATAACTCAGGTGGCTGCATCAGCTTGAGGGTATTGATGAACAAATGCAAATAAGAATATCTGTTAGGAGACAATTATAGTAACAGAGGTGCATGATGACAGTGGCTTAATTCAAGTGAAAAATAGATCCTGGATGTATGAGAGAAAGGTGGAAACAGTGATGAATGTGAGAATTTTGGTCCATTAGCTGAGAGATTGTAATTGCCATCATTTGAGATGGGGAAGACTATGGGCAGTGCCCAAGGGAATTCATTTGGCGATGGCTACTAAATGATTAATAGGAGATGTGCACAGGCAGTTGAATAAGGGAGAGATATATAAGGGAGAGAAATGTTGGGATATTCATTTAGAAATCAACACATATATGGAGGGGAGGTTTAAGCCATAGCACTGGATGACATTAACAAAGTGGTGAGTTTACAAAGAAATGAGAAAAGAAAAATTAATGCTAACCTCTGCAAACTATGGCATTAAAAAGGTAGGGCAGAGAGAAAATTTCCACTAATGTAGAAAGAAACCTGAAGTATAGCATCCTGAGGGTCAAGTGATGAGAGTGTGTCAAGAGTCAGGATAGATGACCTCCATGAAGAATGGCTGAGAGTCCAAGTAAGCAAAGGAATAAGAGTGACAATTGGATTTATCAAATCTTAGCTAATTAGTGGCTATAGGATGTAGGCTTTGCTGGAGAGGATGTGGTGAAGGTTTAATTAGAATGAGTTTAATAGTGAAGCAAGTTAGACAGAGAAAGAAAAATACTGTACCTTATCACTTATATGCGGAAGATAAAAAAAGTGATACAAATAAACTTATTTACAAAACAGAAACAGACTCACAGACTTAGAGAAGAAATTCAGTGACGAAGCTGGAGAGGGATAGTTAGGGATTAACATGTACACAATGCTGCTTTCAAAATGGATAACAAACAAGGACCTACTGTGGAGTATGGGGAACTCTGTTCAATATTGTGTAATAATCTAAATGGGAAGAGAATTTGAAAATGAACAGATACATGTGTATGTAAACTGAACCACTTTATTGTACGCCTGACATTAGCATAGCCTTGTTAATCAAGTATACCCCAATAGAGTAGTAAGCGAGGAATTAGAGGCAGTAAATATAGGCAGCTTACATATGGGAAGAGTTTATTACAGTGACAGAGAAGGAAATGGGGCAGTGGCTGTGGGGTAAGTGAATCAAGAGGTTCACTTTTTGCATTTTGTTTTGTTTTGTTTTGTTTCTTGTTTTTCTGTTCCTTGACAAAACAGTAGCATATTTCTATGATGATAGAATGTTCTAGTAAACAGTTGTAAAGTAATTAGTTGGCCCTCCATTTTCTCTATTAGAATATTAGTTTCTCAACTTCAGGCGCCATATTTTCTTTATCGATTTAGCCCCTGTTCTAGGTATTAATATAATGCTTATACACAGATAATGTTCAGTTAACTTCTGCCACATTGACCTCAACACAGTGAAAAACAAATATTTACCATTCGTGAAGCAACAAATCAGAAAAGTGCATTTGAAGTTAGTGGAGGGGGAAAGTGGTAAGAAGAACTGATAAAGTGGCCACAGTATGGAGTAGAAATGCAGAGATAGATTTGCCCTCTGGTTTTTGGTGGCTCTTTTATTTACTTAATCCCCCTTTTCCTTGGCTAGGATTCTCACCAATGTCCAAAAGAGGTGAAACTCTGATCTGCCTGCTTGAAAGAAGCTGTTAGACCGACCTGTTTCCATAAGAAAATGGGATGGAGCTGGGAGTGAAAGCATTGATTCTTTGGTGTCCGGAACACTGAAGAAGAAAGTGAATTAAAATTGAAATTAAAATGTATGGTCCAAACGATTTAATCTTAGTGGAGTGAACTACCAATATTTTATTAGTATAAATGATGATTTATACCTCATACAAGGTATATATATAAATTATGATATGAATCTGGTTGAGGAATATTTAAATTTTTAAAACACTTATAGATTCCACTAAGAAAGATAAATTGGTTATAGAAGGAATTACAGTGGCCAAAAATGGGTTGTATAATTAGAGAAGACAATTTAAGTCTGGTTATAAGAGCGGATACTCTGAAGGAGGTTGTGGACAATTGTTTGGGGGAGGGATAGAAAGTCCAGCCTCGTAGAACATGTACTAAGATCACTTATTCTGGAGGACCAGGGGAAGGACAAATGGACTTTG
Organism: Dama dama; assembly: GCF_033118175.1. Classification (NCBI taxonomy): domain Eukaryota; kingdom Metazoa; phylum Chordata; class Mammalia; order Artiodactyla; family Cervidae; genus Dama; species Dama dama. Next base: position 12,485,681 of record NC_083700.1, read on the forward strand.
AGGGTTTCCTTCTTCCTAGATATTCTTTGGCTCAATATTGTTCCTCATCCTTCCGTACTTTACATTCCAGGGATATGAGTGGAGAGCAATGAAACCTGGGAATTGGAGCCAGGTAACAGAGTTCATCATCTTGGGCTTTCCCCATCTTCAGGGTGTTCAGGCTTTTCTCTTCCTCTTGTTACTCCTAATCTACCTCACTACCATCCTGGGAAACCTGCTGATATTCTTGGTGGTCTGCCTGGACCCCCGGCTCCACACACCCATGTACCGCTTTGTCAGCATTCTCTCCTTACTGGAGCTTGGCTACACAGCTGCCACCATCCCCAAGATGCTGTCGAACTTGCTCAGCGAGAAGAAGACCATTTCTTTCTCTGGATGCCTTCTGCAAATCTATTTCTTCCACTCTCTTGGGGCCACTGAATGCTATCTTCTCACAGCTATGGCTTATGACAGATACTTAGCCATCTGTCAGCCCCTCCACTATCCTACTCGCATGACCCCAGCACTCTGTGTCAAGATTGCTGTTGGCTGTTGGTTGGGAGGCTTGGCTGGGCCAGTGGCTGAAATTTCCTTGGTCTCCCACCTCCCTTTTTGTGGTCCCAATCACATTCAGCACATCTTTTGTGATTTCCCTCCTGTTCTGAGCTTGGCTTGTACTGACACATCAATCAATGTCCTAGTGGACTTTATTATCAATTCTTGCAAGATCCTGGCCACCTTTCTGTTAATCCTCAGCTCCTATGTGCAGATCATCTGTACAGTGCTCAGAATTCCTTCCACTGCAGGCAAGAGGAAGGCCTTCTCCACCTGTGCCTCCCACCTCACTGTGGTCCTCATCTTCTACGGGAGCATCCTCTTCATGTACGTGCGGCTGAAGAAGAGCTACTCTCTGGACTATGACCGGGCCCTGGCTGCGGTCTACTCAGTGCTCACGCCCTTCCTCAACCCCTTTATCTACAGCTTGCGCAACAAGGAGATCAAGGAGGCTGTGAGGAGGCAGTTAAAGAGGACAGGGATACTGGAGTGAAGGTGGAGGAAGCAGGCCAAGTGTGAAGCTGAGCATATGGTGACCTTGGGGGTCCTCAGTAGTCATAGATGAAATACAAAGTGCTCAGAGATTTTCTACATGGGCTACTGAACTGGGGCAAATGCTGCCTAGTTTTCAGTGATAGTGCAGCCATTATAATATCTGCTGCCTCCACATGTGACTTCGGACCAGAGACTGGCAATCCTCTCTAGCAATATGATACAGTACTGTGACTATCAAATCCTGGATGTTTGTACACCATACTTTGGATGTTAGTCAAATCTATGTCTTCCTTATATATGTCTTTCAGATTTACTTGATTTAATGTAAATACATTTAGTTATATGATCAATAATAAAATTTCCTAAATACATCTTAGAAAAAAAAGGTATTTCATGTATCATTTACAATCATTTCATGTATACTGACATCTATGTATTAAAATGGAAAACACGGATGTAGTAGAGAAAAGCTTTCTTTCAACATCACATATATCTGGTTTAAATTCTAGTTCATTTAATCAGCTATTACATACAGAATTTCTATAACTCAAACTTTCTTAATTGATGAGTCAATTTCATCATTTGTTATTCTTGAAGGTTGTTTTGAAAAAAAGAATCACATTTATTTTATTTAACTCTGCCCAGACCTCTCATCATTACTCTGTTAGAACAATATCCAGGAAAACATAATTAAGCAAAAATATTTCCCAGATATTTTTCTTAAAAGGAAGAAAGGGCTAAACTAGCCAGAAGGAGAATTTGTGAGGTGTGTTTATCTCAGTGGTCTTAATATCTGTTCCCAGTAAAAAGCATGAAAATGAAGGAGTCTGTGGCAGGAAATAGGATCACATTTTATGTTGGACTACTTTATTTCATTTCAAGCTAACTACTTCCCTTAATATATGACAAATAATCCTATGACTTAGCATCTGAGAAATTTAAGTCTTTAATAATTATTTGGTGTTAGGGGTTATTTATACATTGGCTATCTTACTGTTGATAGATTATCAAGTGTTGACTATAAGAAAATCTTTAATTCTGTTTAGAATTACATAGATTGACATAATAAAGATCCCAAAGTATTTGTATTTCTACAATCTTCCATCTGTCAATTCAACACATATTTATTTAGCTATTAGTGTATACCAAATGCTGTGCTAAACTTTACATAAAATGATGATGTACAAAGCAGATGTTACCCTGTTTTTAAGTTCTTGTTCTTAGAAATGTTTTCAAAGAGTTGAAGATTCTAGACATTAAATTTGTGCTCAATTTATAATTAATTACAAATTGATTTAAATTGTGGCAATTAGTAATTAAATATACATGCACTGTCTTCCCAGGTGATGCTACAGGTAAAGAACCTGCCTGTCAATACAGGAGATATAAGAGACATGGGATTGATTCCTGGGTTTGGAAGATCCCCTGGAAGACGGCATGGCAACCCTCTCCAGTATACTTGCCTGCAGAATCCCATCTACAGAAAAGCCTGGCAGGCTACAGTCCACAGAGTCTCAAAGAGTTGGACACGACTAAAGTGACTTAGCATGCACACATGCACTCTCTTCTCAAATAAATTACATTTAAGATGAAAACTTAAGGATAAATCACAATTAGACATATTTATGAAAGCAGTAATTGCAATAATTATTTCTATTTTACAGAATTGGAAATTTAGACTTAGATAAAACACCTGCCACTTGCTATAGAGCAAGTCAGAATCAGGGACTCTGCATATGAAAATAAAGTCTTATAAACAAATTCTATTTCAAAATATAGATATTTTACTGATTAATTTCTCTGTAAATAGTGATTTTAAGTGGATGGGAGGGATTGATTGGGAAGAGATTATTGAAAGGAGATAACATTATCAAAAATAAATGTTATCTCTTGGATCTTTTTTACTTTACCCTGCATGAGAGTTGATTAGTCCAAAGATATAAGATATATGGGATGGGATGTAGTGTAGCAAAATGAATAATAAAAAGTTTATTTTTAAAGGAAAAATAAGTATTGAATTCGGTAATATCACTGGCTAAACTGATTTAAACCAGGGTTTTGCACAACCAACCAGCTTTATGCAGACCTGGTGCTTTGTTCCCTGGAGAAACGAAATTTAAATGCAGAGAATGAGGTTCTCCAATCACAGTTTTAGAGAAGCAGTGTTTAATTCCATGCTCTGACAGTACTGACTATTTTGCTAAAGGGTTTAATTATAGCTCTGATCATTATTCAATTTAAAAATGTAAAGAATTATATCTTCTGAAAAACAGTAAATTTCCAACATGGGGAGATGTGATTACATCTTAGCCAGGCCTCTGTAATCTATGTGTACAATGGCAAGGTGTTCCTTAGTTTGTGCCAACAGTTCATACAACAATTTCAGGTCTTGGCCTTGGGTAACTCATGTTATGAAATTTGGGTAACTGAGATTTCAGAAACCAAAAATTAAAGATTGAATGGCATTCCCTAGAGATGTACAAGATGAGGGGCCTGGAAGTAATTTTCAGTTTAGAACAATCATAAAAGTAAAAAAAAAAAAAAAAATTGACTAATAGTAACTAATATTTGATAAGTACTATAGACATTGTGCTCGGCATTTTATAAATCTTACAGCAATTTATCCTCAAAAGCCTTGAAGACCCCATATTGTAGATAGTGACACCATAGCTCAGGACACCTATGCTAGTTCCCCATGGTTGTACAGTTGGCAAGTGGAAAAGTAAAGATTCATGTTCAGACAGTACGATCTCAAATTCTCAGTCTTAGACCACATTAAGTTAACCCTAATAAGGAGAAGCAATCTGAAAATTAGAGCTATCCAACATTGTAGGAGACCACCCTGGTTAAGTGTTCAAGCAGAGATTAGATTACATTTGTTCAGACATGCTAAATAGTGATTCCTCTTCAGGTGTAGAGATAACTTGATGTCTCCAAAGGTAACTTTGGAGTTCAGAACAAATGGGGAAAATAGCTACTCTCTCACTCTAATGACCTTAAACAGAAAGCAAAGGCACAAATATACATAGGAGATACTCTTATCCTGAAATAGGGCTGGGTCTAGGAAATAGTCTAGAGCATGAAGCAGTTAAGACTAATCATTAGTCTGATGATTATCTTAGATTAATCATTATCTTAGTCTTGCTCCTCTGAATACTGCATCCACCTGTTTGACACATCCTCTCTTCATTCCTTGTCCTTTTGCTACTAAAGACTGATATGGATACTTGGTTTTTACCAAGACAATCTTTTCTCTCGCCTTCATTTGCTCTCACAGGTGTTGATCCACCTTTGGCAGTCAGCCCAGCTTCTCAATCAGTCAGTCAGTTAGCCAACAGTAAACCTTGGATAGTCAACAGATCCTATGCTGAATGGTGTAACATTCAGAAGGATGAGGAAACCTTATTCCCTGTGGATCCTCAGTCCAATGGGAGATGTGGAGCAAGCGAGAAACAGCAAGACAAGCAAACAGATAGAAAATAAGTCACATCAAAACAAGGGCCTGTATTGGCCCTGATGTCAGTACCCAGAATATCATACTTGAATATGAGGAATCTTTCTTGAAGCTTGCAGTTACTATTGAGAAGTAGAGGACAATAATAGTAAAAACAATAATTTCTGAGCTTCAGTGTCAAAAGTTAAGGTTATCCTTGTGAAAAAAATCAATATGCTAGATTGAAAGAAGAAAGGATGAAAAAATGATACATATTCAAAGAGGCTTGAAGAACAAATACTAAATGTTTAGAAGATTTAGATGAAATAAAATAGCCTAAGGCTGGGAACACTGAGTCTATAGGGACCATTACATTTTATGCTAAGAAAAATGAGAATTCAATGAATAACAACACTCATTAAAATAGGAACAATAGTTATTCATCAGACTCTGAGGCCTCCAAAGATCAAAAATACTGATATGATAGCCACTAATTAAACCCTCTGCACTTAACAGGGTACCTAACATAGAACTGCTAATCAAACTGTTTTTTTTTTTAAGTAAATCTTGAAATCTTGAGGAGCAAACTCTTTCATCACTTTTTGTTTAACAGTTATCATATTTACTGAATATCATATTTCCTTTGGAAGATTAGGTTTAGTAATTGGTCCAGAATGAAAACCATATAAAGTGAGCACAATATCTTGGCAAATAAAGACCTGACTCTGGGATCAGGTAGAATTGAATTTTTGCTCTGGATTTCTAATAGTAAGCTCCACATACTTGAACTATTGAAACTGTGTTTCATGTTTTCCATTTGTAAAGCAAAAAAGATTTAATATTTATTTCACAGGGTTGTTGTAAGAATAAATGAGTAATACATTTAAGATCTTTACCTTAAATAAAAAAAAAAAAAAATCTTAGCTCTTACGCATGTAAAGAAACCCTAGAGCTAGGAATGAGTTTAGTCATTCCCACATCTGGCTCATCATCAGAATATTCTTGGAAACATCTCAGAAATGCACAAGAATGGTTTTCACTTTCAGATTTTCTCAGTCATAAGTTCTGATGATCAATCAGTTCCAGGGACCATGTAATTTTAAAGACGAGGAAATGACACAGCTTAGTGGCAGAAAAAGACAAAATATTTTGTCCTTGAACCCTATAGTCCAATAGTCTTTCCACAATCACCTGAGGACTAGGAAATTCACAAAGGAAAGAACCCATAACTCCTAGTATTCATTAAAGACTGGTAAGGTTTCAAGAAACTTTGAGGAAAAGCAATGTGTATAATTTATTTTCTTGAACACAGAATATATTAAATGAACACTTGTATTTATTGGGGGCAGAGCATGAAGCAGAATCCTGAAGTTAAGTTCCAGCTCTGTCACTAATGATCTATATGGCTTTAGGAAGATCATTAGATTTCTTTGAACCTTTGTTCCATCATTTAAATAATGGTGATATCTGACCTAATTATTTTTTTTTAAGTCAAGAGGATTCATATATGTGAAAATATTTAAAATAGTAAATTACTAGAGGAAATAGTGGACTATTACTAATTACTATGCCACTCTATTGGGCTAAAATTCTATAGTACGTGGTATACAAGATCAGAACATGGCCATTGAGTTGAATTTGTGCATTAAATAAGCTAAAAGTGAAGATGTTTTCTCTGCAGTTTCAGGAAATTGTTTATTGATGTGGAATGTGGACTTGCATGGGGTTCATCCTTGGGGAAAAGCTAACAGCAATATCAAGAACCATGATGTCTTTTATGCTTCTTCAGTCCTGCTCTCTGGCCTCACCAGCACTTGGGACCACAGAAAACAAGGGCAGGAGTCTTGCTAACAGAGTGTGAGGAAGAAGCCTGCCTGCACCATAAAGCAGGAAAACCCATGCAGACTGCTTTCAGCTACCACAACTACATCAATGTAAATAAGCTCTGTGATCACTACCAATGACTTGGATGCAGCAGTTTTTCATCCTTGTTTATAATAATAGAACAAGTAGCTATGACAATAGAAAAGGAGCATAATCATGAACAAGACAAGGAACAGTGCAAAGCTGAACTTCCGAGATTTTTCAGAGTCTAGAGAGATCTAGATCTACCTCTCAACCCCACCAGCCCTCTTCTGATAACCGAAGAGCCTCCCAATTGCATCTTTCATATCTTTATTTCTCAGGCTATAGATAATGGGGCTGAAGAAGGGAGCGAGGATAACAAAAGTGACAGCAATTGCTGTGTCCCAAAACACTGAGTAGGTGGCTGAGAATCGCAAGTACATGACAGCCACACTGCCAAAAAAGAGCAAGAACACAGCAAGGTGGGCGGCGCAGGTAGAAAAAGCTTTGTGGCGGCCTTCAGCCGAGGGCATTTGCAGAATCACCACAATGATCCGGAGGTAGGATAGGGCGATGACCAGGAAGGAGGCCAGGATCTCCACTGCATGGATGGCATCCACAATGACCACCAGAGATGTATCTGTGCAGGCCAAGCTCAGCACGGGGGTGAAGTCACAGAAGATCTGCTGGATCTGATTGGAGCCACAGAAGGGCAGGGTGCCAATCCATGCGATCTCGGGTAGCACCAGGAGGAAGCCACAGAGGCAGGATCCAGCTGTCAGACGGATACAGAGTTTGGGAGTCATAATGGTTGGGTAACGGAGGGGGTGGCAGATAGCTACGTACCTGTCGATGGCCATTGCTGTCAGGACACAGCCTTCTGTGATGCCAAGTGAGTGGAAGAAGTACATCTGCAGAAGGCAACCAGCAAGAGAGATGGTCTTCTGCTCACTGACTAGGCAGGAGAGCATCTTGGGGATGGTGGTCATGGTGTACCAGATCTCCAGGAAAGAGAGGACACGGATGAAGAAATACATGGGGGTGTGCAAGGCCATGTCCAGCTGGGTGACAACGAATATCATTAGGTTTCCAGTTATGATAAATCCATAGATGAGAAGCAAGAGAATAAAGAATAAGAGGCCACCTTCATGTAGATGCAGGAACATAGAGAAGAGGAACTCAGTCACCCTTGTCTGATTCCCACTGGTCATCCCCTGTGTCACCTGGGAAGGGAAGAAAGGAGACCAAAAACTCCTGAAATTGGGATGGTGATTACTTATTGAAAATTGCTTTGCTCTTTTCTGTAATCAGTTACTTAACCTGATGCTGAGGCCCTAAACAGGCCAGTTAGAAATCTCTCCAGTTGCACCTCTATGCAGGAACATCTGAAATGCTTGCTTTTGAACCTCTAAATTAATCTTTTTGTAAAGATCTTCAAATGATATGAAGAAAACACAAAGCAGCACACAATTTTAGTCCTCTGGAATTATTTTATGGAGGTGCAGTCAATTTTTTATTTTCTGAGCTTTTTGACCCCCTCTGTGTTTAGCTTTAAAACATGTATCTTTCTTTTTCACTATTCTCAATTCTTGTTCTTTAGAAAAGCAATTAAAAAATATAAAACACCATCAAGAACACTTCACTCAATAAGTCTTCAGTTGCTCACTCACATTTTCTAGCTCTGCTGTCTAATCTTAGACTGGCTACCTTTATCTCTCTGCCTCTTTTCTGTTGGTTTCATAGTAGCAAGCCTATCTCCATTTAGAGCATAGGTACCCAGACACCAGAAAGTATCCCTCCTCTCCTCTGCTTTCTCTGTAACTCCCTCTCCTTCTCGTCTCTTAGTGGTTGATATTGATAGGTGCTCAGACCAAGAGTCTCTTCAGAATCACAGTATACCTGAAAAGTGGCCATTGAATTTTGGACAAACATGTAATTTCACCCTTTCACATTCCATTTCTCCTAGAAAGACCACATCTAAGAACCAAAGGGAGGAAGAGATCATCCTGAAATTTTAAAAAAAATGCTTCTCTAATACCTTTGTCAATCTTGGGAAGAAAATGTCCCCAAAATCAGCTGCAATAGAACTCAGGCCAACATCTAGTTGCTGGGAAAAAAGGGCGACTAAAGTTTTTGAAAGGCTAATTAAACTTAAGTATGTGAAAGTGAAGTTGCTCAGTCGTGTCCGACTCTTTGTGACCCCATGGACTGTAGCCTACCAGGTTCCTCCGTCCATGCGATTTTCCAGGCAAGAATACTGGAGTGGGTTGCCATTTCCTTCCCCAGGAGATTTTCCCAACCCAGGGACTGAACCCGGGTCTCCCACATTTTAGGCAGACGCTTTACCGTCTGAGCCACCAGGGCAGTATGCTTATCTCTTAACTATTTTAACATCTTTTTCACTAATCTTATCTCCATGAAGTCATTCTACACATGAATATCTCTACATGTGGTCTTACTGTCCCTTGTTTTTTTCAAAAACATTAAAGGACAAACCCAAAGATCATAGCCTGATATTTATTGTCTTTTCTCATCATTTTTTTCTTTTTCTTATCTTTTATGGATTTCAATTTATTTATTAATTAAAAAAATTTTTGAGGTGTAATTGATTCACGATGTTGGATAGTTTCGGGCATACAGCAATGTGAATCAGCAATACACATATATAGATCCATTCTTTTTCAGATTCTTTTCCCACCTATGTCCCTGAGTAGTACTATGTAGAAATCCCTGTGTTATACAGAAGGTCTTTATTCAGTACAGTTCAGTTCATCGCTCAGTTGTGTCCGACTCTTTGTGACCCCATGAACCTCAGCACTCCAGGCCTCCCTGTCCATCACCAACTCCCGGAGTTTACCCAAACTCATGTCCGTTGAGTCAGTGATGCCATCCAACCATCTCATCCTCTATTGTTCCCTTCTCTTCCTGCCCTCAATCTTTCCCAACATCAAGATCTCTTTGATGCAAAGAGTCTATTCTTTGCATCAGGTGGCCTAAATATTGGAATTTCAGCTTCAACATCAGTCCTTCCAATGAACACCCAGGACTGATCTGCTTTAGGATGGACTGGTTGGATCTCCTTGCAGTCCAAGGGACTCTCAAGAGTCTTCTCCAACACCACAGTTCAAACGCATCAGTTCTTCTGCGCTCAGCTTCCTTTATAGTCCAACTTTCATATCCATATATGACTACTGGAAAAACCACAGCCTTGACTAGACGGAACTTAGTTGACAAAGTAATGTCTCTGCTCTTTAATATGTTGTCTAGGTTGGTCATAACTTTCTTCCAAGGAGTAATTCTCTTTTAATTTCATGGCTGCAATCACCATCTCCAGTGATTTTGGAGCCCCCCAAAATACAGTCAGCCACTGTTTCAGCTGTTTCCCGATCTATTTGCTATGAAGTGATGGGACCGGATGCAATGATCGTAGTTTTCTGAATGTTGAGCAGTAAGCCAACTTTTTCACTTTCTCCCTTCACTTTCATCAAAAGGCTCTTTAGTTCTTCTTTACTTTCTGCCATAAGGGTGGTGTCATCTGCATATCTGAGGTTATTGATATTTCTCCCGGCAATTTTGATTCCACCTTCATCCAGCCCAGCATTTCTCATGATGTACTCTGCATATAAGTTAAATAAGCAGGGTGACAATAGACAGACTTGACATACTCCTTTACCTATTTGGAACCAGTCTGTTGTTCCATGTCCAGTTCTAACTGTTGCTTCCTGACCTGCATACAGGTTTCTCAAGAGGCAGGTCAGGTGGTCTGGTATTCCCATCTCTTTCAGAGTTTTCCACAGTTTGCTGTGATCCACACAGTCAAAGGCTTTGGCATAGTCAATAAGGCAGAAATAGATGTTTTTCTGGAACTCTCTTGCTTTTTTTATTATCCAGCAGATGTTGGCAATTTGATTTCTGGTTCCTCTGCCTTTTCTAAAACCAGCTTGAATATCTGGAAGTTCACAGTTCACGTATGGCTGAAGCCTGGCTTGGAGAATTTTGAACATTACTTTACTAGCGTGTGAGATGAGTGCAATTGTGTGGTAGTTTGAGCATTCTTTGGCATTGCCTTTCTTTGGGATTGGAATGAAAACTGACCTTTTCCAGTCCTGTGGCCACTGCTGAGTTTTCCAAATTTGCTGACATATTGAGTGCAGCACTTTCACAGCATCATCTTTTAGGATGTGAAATAGCTCAACTGGAATTCCATCACCTCCACTAGCTTTGGTCGAAGTGATATTTCATAAGGCCCACTTAACTTCACACTCCAGCATGTCTGGCTCTAGGTGAGTGATCACACCATCATGATTATCTGGCTCATGAAGATCTTTTTTGTATAGTTCTGTGGATTCTTGCAACCTCTTCTTAATATCTTCTGCTTCTGTTAGATCCATACCATTTCTGTCCTTTATTGAGCCCATCTTGCATGAAATGTTCCCTTGGTATCTCTAATTTTCTTGAAGAGATCTTTATTCTTTCCCAATCTGTTGTTTTCCTCTATTGCTTTGCACTGATCACTGAGGAAGGCTTTCTTATCTCTCCTTGCTATTCTTTGGAACTCTGCATTCAAATGGGAATATCTTTCCTTTTCTCCTTTTCTTTTTGCTTTTCTTCTTTTTACAGCTATTTGTAAGCCTTCCTCAGACAGCCATTTTTCTTTTTTGAATTTCTTTTTCTTGGGGATAGTCTGGAGCCCTGTCTCCTGTACAGTGTCACGAACCTCCGTTCATAGCTCATCAGGCACTCTGTCTATCAGATCTAGCCCCTTAAATCCATTTCTCACTTCCACTGTATAGTCATAAGGGATTTGATTTAGGTCATACCTGAATGGTCTAGTGGTTTCCCCACTTTCTTAAATTTAAGTCTGAATTTGACAATAAGGAGATCATGATCTGAGCCACAGTCAGCTCCTGGTCTTTTTTTTTTTTTCTGCTGGCTGTATAGAGCTGCTCCATCTTTGGCTGCAAAGAATATAATCAGTCTGATTTTGATGTTGACCATCTGGTGATGTCCATGTGCAGAGTCTCTGTGTTGTCGAAAGAGAGTGTTTGCTATGACCATTGCATTCTCTTGGCAAAACTCTATCAGCCTTTACCCATGCTTCATTTTGTACTCCAAGGCCAAATTTGCCTGTTACTCCAGGTATTTCTTGACTTCCTACTTTTGCATTCCAGTCCCCTATAATGAAAAGGACATCTTTTTTGTGTGTTAGTTCTAAAAGATCGTGTAGGTCTTCATAGAACTGTTCAACTTTAGCCTCTTCAGTGTTTCTGGTCAGGACATAGACTTCGATTACCATGATATTGAATGGTTTTTGCCTTGGAAATGAACAGAGGTCATTCTGTCGTTTTTGAGATTGCATCCAAATACTGCATTTTGGACTCTTTTGTTGACTGTGATGGCTAATCCATTTCTTCTAAGGGATTCCTGCCCACAGTAGTAGATATAATGGTCATCTGAATTAAATTCACCCATTCCAGTCCATCTTAGTTCTCTGATTCCTAGAATGTCGATGTTCACTCTTGCCATCTACTGTTTGACCATTTCCAATTTGCCTTGATTCATAGACCTAACATCCCAGGTTCTTATGCAATATTCCTCTTTACAGCATCGGACCTTGCTTCTATCACCAGTGACATCCACAACTGGGTGTTGTTTTTGCTTTGACTCCATCCCTTCATTCTTTCTGGAGTTATTTCTCCACTGATCTCCAGTAGCATATTGGGCACCTACCGACCTGGGGAGTTCATCTTTCAGTGTCCTATCTTTTTCCTTTTTTATACTGTTCATGGGGTTCTCAAGGCAAGAATACTGAAGTGGTTTGCCACTCCCTTCTCCAGTGGACCACATTCTGTCAGGCTTCTCCACCACGACCCGTCCTTCTTGAGTGGCCCCACATGACATGGCTTATTTTCATTGAGTTAGACAAGCTGTGGTCTGTGTGATTAGATTGGTCAGTTGTCTGTGATTGTGGTTTCAGTCTGTCTGCCCTCTGATGCCCTCTCTCAGTGCCATCCATCTTACTCGGGTTTCTCTTACCTTGGATGTGGGTATCTCTTCACGGCTGCTCCAGCAATGCTTAGCCACTGCTCCTTACCCTGGATGTGGGATAGCTCCTCTTGGCCACTGCCCCGACCTGTCTATTTCATGTATTTTTGAATAACACAATAGTACTCTGTCTATGTCAATTCCCATCTCTCTATTTATCCCTCCTGGCCCCCTTTCCCCTGGTAACCATAAATTTGTCTTCTATATCTGTGGCTCTTTTTCTGCTTAGTAAATAAGTTTATTTGTACCTGTTTTTGGATTTATTTTTTGGATTCCACATATAAGCAGTATCATGTATTTGTCTTTCACTGTATACCAGTCAAACTTTTAAGCCAAATGATTTTCTATATGCTCATCAGCTCTGCCATATAGGGCCAATTTTCTGCATTTTATTTTTATATTATTCTTTTCTTCTATTTCTTGACCTCTTCCTGTTGGAATCCAATTGCCAATATCCAGTAAATGCTCCCATTATCATAAAAGCCTCACTGATTCTCACCGCCAGAAGTAAACACTCTCTCTTAAGAATACTTTATATTTTCTTCTTTCATGATAGTTAATACATCTTTTTTTCATTTTCCCCTGGGGGCTCAGATGGTAAAGAATCTGCTTGCAATACAGGAGACCCAAATCAGACAGTAAAGAATATGCCAGCAATGCAGGAGACCTGTGTTTGATTCCTGATTCAGGAAGATCCCCTGGAGGAGGAAATGGCAATCCACTCCAATATTCTTGCCTGGGAAATCCCATGGAGAGAGGAGCCTCGTAGGCTACAGTCCATGAGGTCGCAAAGAGTCAGACATGGCTGAAGCAATTGAGAAGGCATGTATGCATGTTAGGGAGATTATTATTATTATTGTTTTATAGGTAGAGAAATTGAGAACCAGAGGAGAAAAGTAATTTCCCAAATTCACATAGCTAGGATCCAAAGCAATAACTGGAATTTTGGTCTTTAGGTCTTTAGTCACTATTATTATTTGTACCATACTGGGAAATTTAGATCAGGATTCATCATTCATTCTGTTTTCTTCTTTGAGTATCACTATGTGTTTATGGCTATGCCAGGTATGAGATGAGAGAGCTAATGTGTTTTTTCCCCCCTCAGGTCAAACAGAGGTTAAAATAAATGCATTGAAGCCTAGGAAAATTAGTTTTAGAAGATGCCTCTTGCCTTATGTCTCAAGCCTTGAGAAAGAAAGATAGGAGAGCCAGGTTTTGCAAGGGAGCAGGCACCAGTGAAGCAGAAGGGCAGAAGGCGTGCACTGAGAAAGATGTGAGATAACTGAGTTTTCTCTGTTGAAAGCAGCCACATTTCTGTCTCTTGTGTGTTATCTTTTCTCAGACTAAAGTCCCAGAGAGTGGCCATACTGAGTAGTCATTATAGAGAACACAGAAGGATAAAGCAAGAGACCATGGAGCTATGAAAAATGGAATTTCAGAGCTAAGTGGCTTATAAAAGGCAACTAGAGTGACTATTTCTTACTTTGAGTGAGGCTCTTCTCACTAGCAAGTTTACATTGTTATCTATCATCTGTACATCAATTCAGTTGCTTTCATATATTTATTGATCCTCTGCTATGTGCCAATCACTGCTGAAGGTTTGTGCATAAATGTGTGCTAAGCCATGTCTTAGTCTTTGCAACCCAATGGACTGTATCCTGCCAGGCTCCTCTGTCCATGGGATTTACCAGGCACAAATACCAGAGTGGGTTGCCATGCCCTCCTCCAGGGGATCTTACCAATCTAGAGATAGAACCTGTGACTCTTACATCTCTAGCACTGGTAGACAGGTTCTGTACCACTGGTGCCACCTGGGAAGCTCGCTGAAGGCTCAAGGGCTATATAAAGTTGAATGAAACATTAATTTTTGCTCCTGAGACACATAAAGAACATTTAAGTAAATCCTGGAATGACGGATAATCAGCAGTGCCTAAGGAGTTCAGCCTACAGATTTTCATTGTAGAGTAAGAAGAGACTTGAATTAGATTGCAGTCCTGGAAATAAATAAGTAAAATTTTCTATAAGTCCCCAGGAACCCACAATTCTTTGGACCTTAAAATTTTAGTGTTGGAAAGACCTTAGATATCATCAGTATCTTCATCTGTTAGGTGAACAATATTCTTCCTAATATCCTTTCTAATTTCTTTATTTATTCTAATTTCTTCACTTATATGATACAGTTCTAAACATATGAAGTTTTACTCCATATTCTGAGAAAATTTTACCCTGAAAGAAAATTTAACCTAAAAGACCAGGTTAATTTGGGTACCAAATGTAGGTTAGCATGCTCAACTAGTTTACCACATACCTTGTCTGAGACCACAAGAATGTTCCTCAGAATCTCTGCAACAACCTGCCCCTTCTGCTAATTTGTCAGTGAGACTATAGATGTTTCTGCATTCTCTTTCTGGAGTATCTAGAATGGAAAGATTATCTTTCCTGAGAGTTTCTCTTTAGATAATACAAGATCTTTTAAAAGTGGTGCATCTCATTCTCCACTCTAAGGGACCTATTAGAGGAAGCATGTCACATGGTAACTAGACATTCCTGAGGGGGTCAGGTCTCAAAACTTTCCTTTGGCTAAATAATCTTATCTCTCATAGGGGAGTATAGATCTAGGCACTGGGGCCCAGAATGACAATGGGTGTCAGAATAGCCTTCTCTCAAGATCACACCTCTCTGAAACAGACCACTAATAAACACTACTTTCTTCTCAGCCTTTCACTCATTTTTCACTATGTTTTCCACTTCTACTGAGATGATGATAATGATGATGAAAATAATATATTTTTGAAGTTTTAAATACACATTCATTTAATTCTTTTTTTAAATTTATTGTTTAATTGGAGGATAATTACAAGGTGTTGGTTTCTTTCATAAAACTATGTGAATGAGTCATAATTTTATATATTTGACTGTGGCTCTTATCATGAACTCCTTATTGCAAAATTCAGACTTAAATTGAAGAAAGTAGGGAAAACCACTAGACCATTCATATATGACCTAAATCAAACCCCTTATGATTATACAGTGTAAGTGACAAATAGAGTCAAGGTATTAAAATTGACAGAATGCTTGAAGAACTATGGACAGAGGTTCCTAGCATTGTACAGGAGGCAGTGACCAAAACTGTCCCCAAGAAGAAGAAATGCAAAAAGGCAAAATGGTTGTTTGAGGAGACCTTACAAATAGCTGAGAAAAGAAGAGAAGTGAAAGGCAAAGAAGAAAAGGAAATATATACCCATTTGAATGCAGAGTTCCAAGAATAGCAGGGAGAGATAAGAAAGACTTCCTAACTGATCAATACAAAGCAATAGAGGAAAACAATAGGATGGGAAAGATCAGAGATCGCTTCAAAAAATCAGCAATACCAAGGGAACATTGCATGCACAATGGGTACAATAAAGGACAGAACAGTATGGACCTAATAAAAGCAGACGATATTCAGAAGAGGTGGCAAGAATACACAGAAGAACTGTACAAAAAAGATCTCAATGACCCAGATAACCACAATGGTGTGATCACTAACCTAGAGCCACACATACACGTGTATATATATATATATATATATATATATATATATATATATATATGTGTGTGTGTGTGTGTGTGTGTGTGTGTGTGTGTGTGTGTATACACACACATATCATCTCCCTTTTGAGCCTCCCTCCCCCTCATTTAATTCTTTAGAAAAAGAATTCATAAACTTAAAATGATTGACAAGGTAAATTTTATATTACACACTTTTTTACCACAACTGAATATAAAAAAAACTGTTTGTATGAAGTAGCCAAGACAAGAGTTATTCCCATTTTGCAGATGGAATAATTCAGAGCAGTTAAAGGTTTGCTCCAGTTCACATAGCCAAGAAATGCAAGGTTGAAATTGAACCTTGAGCCTCAAAACTCAAAATTAGCTAAAGATTAAGCTTTCCTTTGATTACAACTTTAATTATTCCCAAATATAGGTTCTCTAAAATGATCTTTTACTTAACTTGCAGTATCATTTAATAGGGCTTAGTTTAACTAAGAAGAAAGGCAGGGAAAATAAGGACATTCCTGAGCTTTTGCTTTACATTTTTCTATTTTCCACTCTATTCCCTGCCTTGAACTGTAAGTCCCAGCAACCAAACTGTTTGTAGCCATACTCTCACAATGCTATTTTGATCTGTCATGCTTTGGGTTTTTTCCCTGTTCTTCCCTCTTCCTCAAATTTCAACCCTGCTTTCTTCTTTCCACCCAAAATATAGGCACACACTCCACCTCTGTAATTCTTATTAATTTTTCAAGTTTCAGTACTATACCCTCTTCTTCTGGAAGCCTTTCTTGGTTCTCAGGTTGTTTGGGGGGATCTTCTTTTGTATTCCTAAAGCATCTGGTACATACATATGTTGTTGACATTATCTAGTTATATGTCCAGATTCTAAGAAATTTAATGGTGATCTATAATTATCTATTCATATTTGAATTTCTAGTACACAGCCCACGGACTTACATGGAGCTCAAGTAACACATGCTTAATGAAGAGGATAAACAAAGGTCTAGGAGTGAAAATACAAGAACTATGTTTGTAGGATATTAAATATACTTGATTTGAAACAGGGGGCTTGTATAGTGAATCGGTGGAGAAACAGCATTGGAGGATTAAGTTAGGTGGATTTGGAGATCTGGAATGTCAAGTGTTGGGATTTTTAAAATATATTTTGCAAGCAGTATGAAGTTATTAGGTAATTTTACAGTGGACATTATTGCATGAAATTGCACTTTAATGGGTAGAATGCAGAGAAATTATGGAAGTGAGGACTGTCATTAATTCATTTAACTAGCATTTATTCACCACTGTTCAGGCATCAGACTCCTTTCTGCAATGGTCTGGAATAAAGGCCTAAATAAGACAGTAATAGTGAAGATAAAAGATAAAAGGGGTAAGAATAAATATAAATAATTAATAAGATCTGACAACTGACTCTGTGTAGGGCATGTTGGAAAGAAGAGCATTAAAGAGATAGATTTTAAGTTTGAGTTAGTTTGTCAGGGACCATTATTGATAAATACAGTAACAGCTAAAGCAAAAGCTAATAGAGGGGGGCAATTATAAGATGAGTTATATATATGTTATTTTGAATATGTGGACAAGCTTATAAGTAGAAATTTCTTATTGCCATTAAAGATGAAGAATGGACTTCAGGAGAGATGAAAAGTCTATGGACTTAGACATAAGTGTTAAGTAAAGATTATAATTGAACTATGAGGATGCACTAGATAGTTGAAAAACAGTGTCAGAAATGGCAAGAGAGACTGGAAGATTATAATTGGTGAGTGGAGGAATATAATACATAACAATTACTTACTGGGTTAAGTATGTGCTGAAAATGCACCAAGGAAATTATATATTTCTTCTCATTTCATCGATTCAGTATTCCTATAAGTTGCTCATTATTATAAACCACTTTAAAAGTGAGGAAACTAAAGTTTAAATGACTTATGTATCATCCCAATAGTCATGTAACCAAGAAGGTGACAAAGTCAGAATCTAAGTCTATCTTACTGTCTTGTTCCAAAACATCCAGGGAACTAAGAGAACAAAGACACAGCTGTGTCATGAAAATCAAGGGAAAAAAGTATAAGAACAAATAAATGATCAATGGGTGAGATTTGGAAATGATCTAGTTTTATTATTATTATTCCCTGTTCTCAATGTCTTAAAGTGTTGGAAGTGTTAATCACTCAATCATGTCAAACTCTCTGTGACCCCATGGACTGTAGCCTGCCAGGCTCCTCTGCCCATGGGATTCTCCAGGCAAAAATACTGGAATGGGGAGCCATTTCCTTCTCCAGGGGAATCCTCCAGACCCAAGGATCAAACTCAGGTCTCCCACACTAAAAGCAGATTCTGAGCCACCAGGGAAGCCCACCCACGTCTTAAAACCACCTTGGATATATTTGCTGAGTGAATATTTGTCAGGGAAAATAAAAACAAAAAAAAAGGGCAATTAAATTTTGTGGTTAGAGGATCATTGGCAAATGAAGAGTTAATATAGTTTTAGCCATATGACTTCTGCACAGTCCATGGAAGATGAAAGAATGAAATTAACACAAATGAGTCAACCAATAGGGATGATGTTTGAGACTTTTGATAATGAAAAGATGGGAGAACTAGAGCAGGTAATGTAATCAAGGATAACTTTCTTGAAGTTATAGTAGATATATAGTTTCTTAGATACTATGATATAGTAGTAAAATGTGCATGCTTGGAAGAGAGGGAGAAGAGTCATTAGTGAAAAAGAAACTAAAGATATTGAAGATCAAAGAGATAATAACTAGAGCAAGTGGTAGGAAACTGGGTCAAATAGTTTAACAGTAAGCTTTATCTTGCAGTCAAGGAGTGTTAAATCCTGACTCCAGCTTTCGGGGCTATCTGCCTCTGGAACCGTTGAAGTCGGTGAAATCTCCTGCATGTGAACCCCTGCTTCCCACCACCACTGCTAATGGTCCTTTAACACCCTAGATCCTTCTGAAGAAGTTCTGCTGAGCTGTGCCACACAGCTGCTGACGTAATTTTCTAGAATATACTTCGGAGCTGTGCTATGCTATCACGGAACTGCTCTGAATCTGTTTCAATGAAGAGTGAAGAAAACCCTTCTGCCTTTGAACCACCTTTTGTCAGCTTAATTCCTCTTGTTCTTTAACCTTCTCCTGTCTCAGCAGACACTTTTTATACAAACAATCCTTTCACACTTTGTTCAGAAAACAAACAAAGTATCTCTTTCCTTCTGATTTCTAGCCTGACTCAAAGACCTCACTTCCCATAGGTAAGACAACTCCCTGAAAGGGAGCCTGGTAGCAAGTGTTTTCTTAATTAACCACATGGGACATGGAGTTGATTTCCTCTAGGCACTGAGGGAGAACCCTACAGAAGCAAGCCATTCCCTACTCTACTAACTAGTCCCTGAGAACCTAGATTTGTGATTGTGGCTAGAACCTTCTGAGTTGCTGGTCTGCAGAACAGTGAAAATGAAGACATTTGGGAAATAGGAGGGAGCCCTCTGAGTTTCTCAAAGAGGTAGGTGTGGGATGAAGGGTGGGCTCTGTACTTTGGCATATGGGTGAGTGCCCTACATAGGGGAAGAGGCACAGAGAACCAGATTATTTTTATGTTGGTTTTAAATTAAGATTTGTAGAAGATTTGTTGACATTTTGTAGGCATGTGAGGTAGGGGGAAAGATAGTAAGTAGTTCAGGAATGAGGGATTTTGGATAATGTGTGTTATAGGACTAGACTTGGTCATAAGATAACCTATTAAATTTTGTCTGGGACATTAGCCCTTGAGAGATCATTTTTGTCTGGGACACTAGAATTATGACGCTTTACCTCTGCTGACTTATTTGTTTATTTATTTAAATTTTTAATAATTGAGATATAATTGACATATAACACTGTATAAATTTAAGGTGTATGTGTTTATTTGATGCATTTATACATTGCAGTCTGATTAACATCATAGTGTTATTTAACACTCTTGTCACATCACAAAATTATAGAAGTCCCATGTACTAGAGCTAAACTATCAACTAGTTCATTGAAGGCAAGTCTCAGAATTCTGCCAGGCACACAAATATTTACTAACAAGCAGGTACAAAAACCAATATCAAACCTGGTTTTGGAAGCCCAAGGAAGTTCCAACTCTATTCCTTAGTCTCTCTGATTAGAATGAATGAAAGATTCTATCAAAGACAAAAGGTAACCAAATTCTCACTGGAGGAAAAACTGGCATGGTGAAGTCGTGTGATGGATCCTCTGGTAAGGGAGGGACACAGAAATGAATGAACCCTGGGTCTACTCCACCCTTCCACACTGTCTAGGAGGCGTGACAAGCTCTTATTCTAACACTGCTTCAAGAAATGGTGTAGCTTTATTTCTAGCCAGGCCACATATCTTGGTTACCTGGTTTTTAACTAAAAAAAAGAAACCTAAACTTCTTTATGCTGCTGATTTTCAGCTGGGGCAATTTTACTCCCATTGTTCCCCTGCAGACATATTTGGCAATTTCTAGACCCATTTTGTTTATCATGACTGAGGAAAGGGTCTGGGCTATTGATTTCTAGTAGAAGCTAGAACTGCTGCCAAATGTCCTACAATGCATGGAAAACCTCTCTCTTCCTCAACCTTAGCAAAAAATTATCTGATACACAAAGTTAGTAGTGCTGAAGTTGAGAGAACCTGCCCTATGCTAATTAATAAACCCACTTTCCTGAAGGCTCAACAGTTAATTAATCCACCTGCAATAGAGGCAACACAGGAGACTCAGGTTTGGTCCCTGGGTCAGGAAAATCCCTTGAAGAAGGAAAATGGCAACCCAATGCAATATTCTTGCCTGAAACATCCCATGGACAGAGTGGCCTGAAAGTCTAAGTGTTAGTCACAACCTCATGGACTGTAGCCCGCCAGGCTCCTCTGTCCATGGAATTTGCCAGGCAAGAATATTAGAGTGG
Source organism: Dama dama (assembly GCF_033118175.1). Classification (NCBI taxonomy): domain Eukaryota; kingdom Metazoa; phylum Chordata; class Mammalia; order Artiodactyla; family Cervidae; genus Dama; species Dama dama. The sequence goes on from NC_083700.1 coordinate 12,506,524, forward strand.
GTTGCCAGTCCCTTCTTCAGGGGATCTTCCCTACCCAGGGATCGAACCCGGGTCTCCTGCATTGTGGACAGATTCTTTACCATCTGATCACCAGGGAAGCCCATAGAGTAGCCTGGTGGGCTCCAATCCAAAAGGTTGCAAAGAGTCAGACAACTGAGCATCTAAACACTCATGGTGAAGATGCCATTCTGGATACTTGAAACTATCTGCCTCTGGCTATAGACTGCTAATCAAAGTTTTTGAAATGTCATCAAACCACTCCTAGAGTGTGATTTCTCGATTAGCATATTTCAACTATTAGCTAATGCTCTTTACCATTGACCATTAACTAACCTAGATTAAGATTAATTTGCACACAAAGGTATATTGCATGGGTCTAAGCTGTTGTGTTTTAAAGTAAATTGAATTCAGTATGATATTTAGTTCTTCTCTTTACTCTATTTTTCTGACTATGAAGCCAGCAAGGGAAGACAGTACCTGCACTTGATTTTAAAGATACCCACTTAAAAGTAGTTTTATTTTTATTCACAAAGGGGATCATTTTGTCATAACTCATTTTGTGGCTCCAATATTTAAAGTCAAAAATAAAAATGTCTACCTATTTAAGGTGTTTCTAATTCACTATTATAATAAATATTCCAATGAATATCCTTGTATTTGTTTTAATATTTAAAATAATTTTCTTGGGCTATACAGTGAAAGGAAGTCTCTAAAAAGTCTCAAAACTCTTAAAAAAAGATTGCCAAATTTCCATTCAGGAGAGTTTGTACCAATTTAAATGTCCAAATAGCAAAACTGTTTGCTTAGCTCTCAGAATAGTTGATAATACAATGTGTTATAATTACTAAAAACATATTTGTGAGTTAGACATACTCATTTTATAATTTGCAAAGCAATGCACATAAATATTTTGTTTAATTTAATCAACATCATTTCAAGGCTGATGAGCTGCTTAAAAAGAAAGTTTATAATGGTTATTTAAATTAGGTAGAGTTCTGACTGTTTATATTTGATTTCACCAGCCAACAAGTGAAACACCTGAAAATATGAGTCAGGAGAATCAGACAATGGTGACTGAGTTTTATTTCTCTGATTTCCCTCAGTTTGAGAAGGGCAGTCTCTTATTCTTCATTCCTTTGCTCTTAATTTACGTGTTCATTATTGTTGGAAATTTCATCATCTTCTTTGCTGTCCAGCTGGATGCACGTCTCCACAATCCCATGTACAATTTCATCAGCTTCTTCTCCTTCCTGGAGATGTGGTACACCACAGTGACCATCCCCAAGATGCTCTCCAACCTTGTCAGTAAAGAGAAGACTATTTCTTTCATTGGCTGCCTCCTGCAAATGTATTTTTTTCACTCACTTGGGGTCACAGAAGCCCTAGTCCTCACAGTGATGGCCACTGATAGGTACGTTGCCATCTGCCACCCCCTCCGCTATGCAACCATCATGACCCCTCGACTATGCATCCAACTCTCTGCTGGTTCTAGCATCTTTGGCTTCCTTATGCTACTGCCCGAGATTGTGTGGATTTCTACTCTTCCCTTCTGTGGTCCCAACCAAATCCATCAACTCTTCTGTGACTTTGAACCTGTATTACGCTTAGCCTGTACAGATACATCTATGATCCTGATTGAAGATGTGATTCATGCTATTTCCATCTTGACTTCTGTTTGTATCATCACCCTTTCCTATTTAAGAATCATTGTTGTGATCCTGAGGATCCCCTCAGGTAAGAGCCGTCAGAAGGCATTCTCCACTTGTGCAGCCCACATTACTATTTTCTTCCTGTTTTTTGGCAGTGTGACACTCATGTACCTGCGTTTCTCTGTCACTTTCCCACCACTACTGGACAAGGCCATTGCACTGATGTTTGCTGTCCTTGCCCCACTTTTCAACCCGATAATCTACAGTCTGAGGAACAAAGACATGAAAGATGCCATCAAGAAAATCCTCTGTTCTTGGGGCTTCACTGGTGGTCCAAAGGTTAAGAATCCACCTTGCAATGCAAAGCACACCGGTTCAATCCCTGGTCCAGGGAGATCCCACATGCCCTGGAGCAACTAAGCCTGTGTACCACAGCTACTGAGACAGCGCTCTAGAGCCGGTGAGCCACAGCTAGGGAAGCCTGCAAGCCTAGAACCTGTGCTCCGCAAAAGAAGCCCCCACAATGAAAAGCCCACACACTGCAAGAGCGGCCCACCCCTGCAACTAGAGAAATCCCTGCACAGCAACTAAGACCTACCACAGCCAAAAAACAAAGCAAACAAATAAGTAACTCTTAAAAAAAAATGTAAAAAGAAAGAATATCCTCTGTTCTCTAAAAATGTTCACTGTCTCTGGAAGCCAATGAGAATTCACTCTATCTGTTCAAACATCTATATTCATAAGTTTAAAATGCTAACAAATCAGTTTTTAAAATTACTGGGCATAATTTATTTTTATGTAGTAGTTTGGGTATGATTTCCACTTTTCTAACGTAAGAACTATTGCTTAATCTGATAAAGGAAGTTGTCGGTGATCCACCTATCTTTATAACACATAGATTGTGATGGAGTATTTTGTACACTTTATAACACCAAATCAGTGAGGATACTGAACTAAATAATAATATTTATTTCTTGCAAATCTAAAATTTTCCTTACCTACTCTTCCATTTTATATTCACAGTACTCCTATATCATTATTATTATTATTTTATTTAAAAAAGATTAACGAGATGTGCAGCAGTGAGGTAGTTTAAGGCAGAAGAAGAAACCTGGCTTCCTAACATTCATCTAAGAGACAGTTATCCCTCTATAGGTTGTCTAATGATAGATGACAAGGATTGTGCAGTCCACATAGCCTTTGACCTTGTGATGCTGTGTCCTGCTGTTTTTATTAACTCTTTTGGGTTTTGTTTTACATTGCTCAGAAAATTCTCAACCAAGTACTCTTGAAAGCTTGAAGGTTAAATAGACAAAATATATAGGCTTTGGATCAAAAAGCTCCCATAAATTATGTAAATATATAATTATATCTGATGTGCTAATCTAAAAAAAATCACTCTATCACTATATAAATAATGTTCTATGTTATGTTATACTAAAATGCTGGGCCAGTCTCACGCCTCAGTGTCCCTATTCTTATTGCCTTTCTGCTCTGGAATGCTTCTCCCTTTCTTATTTTCTGCCTTGGAACTTATACTCAGCATCAAAAAAATAAATAAAAATAAACACACACACACACACACACATTTTTGTTTCCTTCCCCACCTTAAATGTATTTATTTTTAATTGAAGGAAACCTGCTTCACAATGTTGCATTGACCTCTGTCTAGATCAACATGAGTCAGCCATAAGTACACATGTCCCCTCCCTCTTTACCTCCCTCCCACCTCCCGTACCTGCCCACCCCTCTTGGTTGTCATAGAGCCCCAGTTTGAGTTCCCTGGGTCCTACAACACATTTCCATTGGTTATCTGTTTTACACACGGTAGTGTATATGCTTCTGTGTTACTCTCCCCATTCGTACCACCCTCTCTTTCCTCTCCCCCACCCATGTCCATAAGTCTGTTTTTTATGTCTGTGCCTCCATTATTGACCTGCAATTAGATTCATTGGTACCATCTTTCTAGATTCTATATATATATGCATTAATATACAATATTTGTTTTTCTCTTTCTGACTTACTTCACTCTGTATAATAGGCTCTAGGTTCATTCACCTCATTAGGACTGACTCAAAACATGTGTTCCTTTTAATGGCTGAGTAATATTCCATTGAGTATATGTACCACTGTTTCTTTATCCATTTATCTGATATTGGACATCTAGGTTGCTTCTCGCGTCCTCGCTATTGTAAATAGTGCTGCAATGAACATCGGTGTACTTGTGCCTTTTTCAATTTTGATTTCCTCAAGGTATATGCCAAGTAGTGGGATTGCTGGCTCATGGTAGTTCCACTCAGAGTGCTTTGAGTCATCTCCATACTGTCTTCATAGTGCCTGTATCAAGTTATATTCCCACCCACAGTGCAGATGGTTCCTTTTTCTCCACACCTTCTCCAGCATTTTTATTTGTGGATTTTTTGATGATTGCCATTCTAACTGGAATTCACACATATTTTATCTTCTGGGATAAGAATCCATGCCTTCCTCCTACAAAAGTGTTCTAGTGATTTTAGGGTAAATTGTCTCCAGAAAAAGTTTTTTTCTAGCTCCTGTTGGAAGCAAACCAATGGTCTCAGTGGTCTCAGAAGTAGCAGGAAGACAACCACAGGTGAGAGAAAAGAGAGGTGCCAAAAAATAGAAATATCAGTAGTATAGAACATCAAAAGAAAGTTCAGTCAGCTTTGATGAGGGAGATAAATTCTTAAATGCACTTGGGAATGTTAAGGTGGAAGACAGTGTTAGTTCTCAACTTTGGATCAGCTCCAGGCCCCATTTCCTCTCATGCCTCAGGGAACCAGTGCTATCCTATATCCCCTCTCACTCCAGTAAATGCAAATTATCTCCTATATTAATGTGAACTTTTTGATACCCATAAGGAAATTTTTTGGAAGTAAAGAAAAGTATATAGACTTTTCTCGGTTATAAAATTAAAATGAACTTCTTTGAAGTTACTGTTTAGAAACCTAGCCTTTTGACCTTTGAACTCCTGGTTTAAAAGTTTAGTATTCCATTTCTGGGAGGTGGGTCATAGAGGATCTTGCTGTGGTTTATGTCGGAGAATGTTTTGCCTATGTTCTCCTCTAGGAGTTTTATAGTTTCTGGTCTTACATTTAGATCTTTAATCCATTTTGAGTTTATTTTTGTGTATGGTGTTAGAAAGTGTTCTAGTTTCATTCTTTTACAAGTGGTTGACCAGTTTTCCCAGCACCACTTGTTAAAGAGGTTGTCTTTTTTCCATTGTATATCCTTGCCTCCTTTGTCAAAGATAAGGTGTCCATAGGTTCGTGGATTTATCTCTGGGCTTTCTATTCTGTTCCATTGATCTGTATTTCTGTCTTTGTGCCAGTACCATACTGTCTTGATGACTGTGGCTTTGTAGTAGAGTCTGAAGTCAGGCAGGTTGATTCCTCCAGTTCCATTCTTCTTTCTCAAGATTACTTTGGCTATTCGAGCTTTTTTGTATTTCCATACAAATTGTGAAATTCTTTGGTCTAGTTCTGTGAAAAATACCGTTGGTAGCTTGATAGGGATTGCATTGAATCTATAGACAGCTTTGGGTAGAATAGCCATTTTGACAATATTGATTCTTCCAATCCATGAACACGGTATGTTTCTCCATCTGTTTGTGTCCTCTTTGATTTCTTTCATCAGTGTTTTATAGTTTTCTATGTATAGGTCTTTTGTTTCTTTAGGTAGATATACTCCTAAGTATTTTATTCTTTTTGTTGCAATGGTGAATGGTATTGTTTCCTTAATTTCTCTTTCTGTTTTTTCATTGTTAGTATATAGGAATGCAAGGGATTTCTGTGTGTTAATTTTATATCCTGCAACTTTACTATATTCATTGATTAGCCCTAGTAATTTTCTGGAAGAGTCTTTAGGGTTTTCTATGTAGAGGATCATGTCATCTGCAAACAGTGAGAGTTTCACTTCTTCTTTTCCAATCTGGATTCCTTTTACTTCTTTTTCTGCTCTGATTGCTGTGGCCAGAACTTCCAACACTATGTTGAATATGACCCACCTCCCAGAATATTGGAAATAAAAGCAAAACTAAACAAATGGGACCTAATGAAACTTAAAAGCTTTTGCACTACAAAGGAAACTATAAGTAAGGTGAAAAGACAGCCCTCAGATTGGGAGAAAATAATAGCAAATGAAGAAACAGACAAAGGATTAATCTCAAAAATATACAAGCAACTCCTGCAGCTCAATTCCAGAAAAATAAATGACCCAATCAAAAAATGGGCCAAAGAACTAAACAGACATTTCTCCAAAGAAGACATACAAATGGCTAACAAACACATGAAAAGATGCTCAACATCACTCATTATTAGAGAAATGCAAATCAAAACCACAATGAGGTACCATTACACGCCAGTCAGGATGGCTGCTATCCAAAAGTCTACAAGCAATAAATGCTGGAGAGGGTGTGGAGAAAAGGGAACCCTCTTACACTGTTGGTGGGAATGCAAACTAGTACAGCCGCTATGGAAAACAGTGTGGAGATTTCTTAAAAAACTGGAAATAGAACTGCCATATGACCCAGCAATCCCACTTCTGGGCATACACACTGAGGAAACCAGATCTGAAAGAGACACATGCACCCCAATGTTCATCGCAGCACTGTTTATAATAGCCAGGACATGGAAGCAACCTAGATGCCCATCAGCAGATGAATGGATAAGGAAGCTGTGGTACATATACACCATGGAATATTACTCAGCCGTTAAAAAGAATTCATTTGAACCAGTCCTAATGAGATGGATGAAGCTGGAGCCCCTTATACAGAGTGAAGTAAGCCAGAAAGATAAAGAACATTACAGCATACTATCACATATATATGGAATTTAGAAAGATGGTAACGATAACCCTATATGCAAAACAGAAAAAGAGACACAGAAATACAGAACAGACTTTTGAACTCTGTGGGAGAATGTGAGGGTGGGATATTTCAAAAGAACAGCATGTATACTCTCTATGGTGAAACAGATCACCAGCCCAGGTGGGATGCATGAGACAAGTGCTCCAGCCTGGTGCACTGGAAGGACTCGGGGGAATCGGGTGGAGAGGGAGGTGGGAGGGGGGATCGGGATGGGGAATACGTGTAAATCCATGGCTGAATCATATCAATGTATGACAAAACCCATTGAAAAAAAAAAAAAATAGCTGCAAAAAAAAAAGTTTAGTATTCCATTTATAAATCTAACAGATTTTATTATTCACTATTAAAGGTATTTGACAAATATTTGGTCTGGTTTATAAACTTGGCAATTAAATCATTTTAAATTACATTTAAATATGGTATACACTGTGCTTCTCTGGTAATTCAGCTGGTAAAAAATTCGCCTGCAATGCAGGAGACCCATGGGCCAGGGAGTTTGACCCCTGGGTTGGGGAGGTCCCCTGGAGAATGGATAGGTTACCCCCTCCAGAATTCTTGGGCTTCCCTGGTGGCTCAGGCGGTTAAGAGTCCACCTGAAAGGCAGGAAACCTGGATTCAATCCCTGAGTTGGGAAGATCCCCTGGAGGAGGGCATGGCAAGCCACTCTAACACTCTTGCCTGGAGAATCTCCATGGACAGAGGAGCTTGGTGGGCTGTATAGTCTAGGAGGTCACCAAGAGTCAGACACGACTAAGCACAGCACAGCACATGATATATACTACTTTGCTTTTAAGTACCTCAATTTTCTGACTCAATAAACAAAGCCTCCACAGGTTTTAAAAAACAATCTTTATAATCTTAAAAAACTCCCCAAAACTAAAAAGAAAGTTATAAACATGGCTTATCCTAAATACTTTTAAGTGTTTTAATACTGTGACAAATATAGTAAGATTTAAATTTTAAATAATAAAGTGTAAAATCTTGATTTAATGTGTGCGTTTTATAAACTTAAAATTTTTTTTAAAAGTAAAAGGCTTCTCTGGGGGCTCAGTGGTAAAGAATCTGCCTGCTAATGCAGGAGACACAGATTTGATCCCTGGTCTGGGAGAATCCCACATGTTGTGGAGCAGCTAAGCCTGTACACCACCACTATCAAGCCTGTGTTCTAGGGCCTAAGAACCAGAACTCGGGCCCATATACCACAACCACTAAAGCCCGCAGGCCTAGAACCTGTGCTCTGCAACTAGAGAAAGCCCACACTGCACTGATGACCCAGCATAGCCAAAAGTAAATAAATAAATAAAAATTTTAAATGTGTAAATTAATTTCTTAATTAGAAATCTAAAATTAGAATTGCAAGGTAGATTTAGTATTCTAATAGGTCAAATTATCTCAAATAATGCAACTGCATAAAATACTAAATATATACAAATTCCTTAGTGCAAAATATAGATAATAAGTTTTGATTCTATTAAACATTTCTAAAACTTCATTGAGTTTAAAAGATACTAACCAACTAGAGAAATAATAATATGACCCATTTTGTTATTCATACAGCAAATGTTTACTAAGGCTACTATTCCAAGCACTGTTTTGGGTGCTTGTGATAAGACTAAAAAAAGTTTCCTGCCATTATGCAACTTGCACTATGATAAGGGAAGTTATCAAAAAAATATTAAAAATAATAAAAAAAATCCAAAATAGAATAAAATCATCTAGTCTCTATGAAACAGAAAAATAAAACTATTGCAAGATAATAGAATTTAGTGTGGGTAGGGAGATCATAATTTTAGATAAAGTGGCCATAATAGGACCTCATTATAAGGTTACATTTGAACAAAGATTTGAATAAAATTGGGATTCATAGGAATATGAGGTGAGAAAATAATGAATTATCTAAGCAGGAGTAAAAGCTAGTGAAAACCTGACTCAGAAGACATGATCAATAAGATAAAAGAACAAAGATAAAGCATTCTGAAAGTCAAGAGAACAGAATACATCAAGAAAGAAGTGATTGTTAAATTCTGCAAAATAGTCAAGTAAGGTAAAGACTGAAGGCTGACTTTGAACTTAGACACTTGGAGATGACTGTTAAATAAGTAAGAGACATATGCATGAAATGGTGAAAGTAAAAGCCTGACTTGAGTAGTTGGATAGAAGAGAATCAAAGAAAAATTGGAAATTTCAATTACAGATAACTTCTTCATGGAGTTTTACTATGATGGAAAACAGAGAAATAAGGTAATAAGGAGCAAGTGGAATCATTAAAATACTTAGTTAAGTGTGAATCACAATATAGTTTAAACCATAATATAGGATACACATATCTACATAAATGCATATTCACATCCATATTTATAGCTAAAACAGTGTTTTTGCAAAAGAATAATTATGCTTAATCCATATGGTACTTTTTATCTTTTCTTTACTTCCTTTCCCCATTCTATTTCTTTAAAATCATTTTGGAACTGATTTCACCACTTCCTAATGGATTGTGATAAGTTTGAAAAATTGATGAAATTAGGTCTTTAATTTTTGCTCTCTTTGGATGAGTATTTAATAAGCTGTTTCTGTTTTTAACTTTGTATTTGCTTATAGTTTTCTAATCTATTTATAATAAAGTATTGCACTTTATTAAAAAAAACAAGTTTTACTTTTAAAAATGATGGCAATTATAATATGATGAAGAAAATAAATATACACTCTCTGGCCAGTACTGACACGATGTTAAAATAGTATAATCTTTTCTAAAGCAATTTAGCAATATACATCAAAAGAATTAATATGAAAAAAAAAAAGAATTAATATGTGTAGTTAGAAGTAGTGACAGAGAATGCTTTTTTGATGAAGTAGCATTTAAACTGACAGTTGAATACTGAGAAGAAATCAGCCAGGAAAATATAGAAGATAAAGCAATAGTGCAAATATCCTGAGGTTAGAAGTAGCTGGGTTTCTAAGAAAACCATTTTAAAGGAACCAAATGCATATGTGCAAATGGAACACAGTAAAAGTCATGAGATGAAGATTAGTAGCAGAATATGCAAACTTGCAGCACATGTTATGAGATACTGGAATTTGTTCCAACTGAAGACGCTGAAGACATTGGAGTAAGATATTAGATTCTTAGAATAACATCCCTGCTGTTGTATGAATGCCAATTGTGTGCACGCTCAGTCGCTTAGTCATGTTCAACTCTGCAACCCCATACGCTATAGCCTGCAAGACTCCTCTGTCCATGGGATTATCCAGGTAAGAATACTGGAGTGGGTTGCCATTTTCTCTTCCAGAGGATCTTCCCGACCCAGGGATCAAAAACCTGTCTCTTGTGTCTCCTGCATTGGCAGTGATTCTTTACCTCTGAGCCACCTAGGAAGCCCATGAATACAAGTTGGAGTGTAGCAAATGTGGAGGTAGAAAAGATGAATTATGGGAACATAGTAATGCTTTTCTGTTACAAAACAGACTGCCCCCAGAATTAGAGATTAAAACACAAACTATCTCTCTGTCTCTTGATTTATGTGTTAATTTTCACTGTAATCGAATAGCTAGTTCTTATAGTCCTAGTTCAGTCATGCATTAAGAGTCAGCAACTGTTTGGTTAGAACTGACTGAGCTAGGACAATGTTCTGTCTGGCTAAGACAGTTATACTGTCTCCTATGTCTTTCATCTTGTAGCAGGCTAGCCCCTATTGTGCACACAATGGCTAGCTAGGGTGTTAATATAGAGGCTGAGTACATGGGCTTCTAGAGACTCTTTTCAGAACTGACACATAAATCCTTCTGTTGCACCCTACAGCCAAATCAATTTAAAAGGGGGACTTGTTCAGTTGCTCAGGAGTGTCCAATTCTTTGTGATCCAGGGAGAGGAAAAGTGACCCCCACAAAAGACTGAGCCAGATCTGCCTGTGAGGGTTTGAGGGTCTCCTGCAGAGGCATGGGTCAACAGTGGCCTGCCGTGGCGACACAGGCTCTGGCAGCAGCAGACCTGTGAGGTATAAGTCCTCTTGGAGGAGGTTGCCATTAGTCCTACCATAAAGCCACTGGGTGGGTGACCCAGGAACTGAAGAACAATTATACAAGAGAAGTTCTCACGCTGTTGCAAAGGTTCTATGCCCCACAACAGACTTCCCAACCTGGGGATCTCTTAAAGGGACTGGGAATCCCCAGGGAATCTGCCTTTGAAGATCAGTGGGATTTGATTACGGAACTTCTATAGGATTGGGGAAACAGAGACTTTTGGAGAGCACAAACCAAACCTTATGTGCACCAGGAACCCAGGGAAAAGGAGCAGTGACCCCCCAAGAAACTGAGCTGGACTTGCCTGTGAGTGTTTGGGAGTCTCCGGCAGACGCATAGGTCGACAAAGGCCTGCTGCAGGGTCAGGGGCACTGGCAGCAGCGGTCTTGAGAGATGTGGTGTGTTGGCATAAGTCCTCTAGGAGAAGGTTGCCATTAGCCCTACCATAGAGACTGTGAAAGTGAAAGTGTTAGTTGCTCAGTCATGTCCGACTCCGTGATCTCATGGACTGTAGCTGGCCAGACTTCTCTGTTCGTGGAATTCTCCTGACAAGAATACTGGAGTGGGTTGCAATGAAGATCTCCAGAAGATCTTCCTGACCCAGGGATCGAACCCAGCTCTCCCGCATTGTAGGCAGATTCTTTTCCATTTGAGCTAACCGGGAAGCCCGTATAGAGAATATAGCCCTACCCCAGAGACTGCAGACTCCAGGACTGGGCAGCCCCAGGCCAAAATACAGGGCGGGAGAACATACCCACCCATCAGCAGAAAATTGGATTTACTGAGCAGGCCCTGTCCACCAGAGCATGATCCAGTTTTCCCAACAGCCAGTCCCTCCCATGAGGAAGCTTGCACAAGCCTCTTATCCTCATCTATAAGACAGCAGACAGAATGAAAACCAAAATCACAGGAAACTAACCAAGATGATCACATGGATCACAGCCTTGTCTAACTCAACGAATCTATGAGCCATGCTGTGCTGGGCCACCCAAGATGGCTGGGTTGTTGTGGAGAATTCTGACAAAATGTGATCCACTGGAGAAGGGAATGACAAACCACTTCAGCATTCTTGCCTTGAGAACCCCATGAACAGTATGAAAAGGCAAAAAAAATGAGCCTCCCAGGTCAGTAGATGTCCAACATGCTACTGGGGAAGCTCTAGAAAGAGTGAAGAGGCTGAGCCAAAGTGGAAATAATGCCCAGTTGTGGATGTGTCTGGTGGTCAAAGTTAAGTCTGATGCTGTAAAGAATAATTTTGCATACAAACCTGGAATGTCAGGTCCATGAATCAAGTTTAATTTGATGTGGCCAAACAGGAGATGGCAAGAGTGAATATTGACATTTTAAGAGTCAGAGAACTAAAATGGATGGGAATGGGAGAATTTAATTCAGATAACCATCATATATACTACTGTGGGCAAAAGTCCCTTAGAAGAAATGGAGTAGCCCTCATAGTCAACAAAGGGGTGTTTAGAGGAGGGAAAGAAATTTCACTTCTTGGTAGAGTGAGTGAGTGTATGAATGCTCAGTCGTGTCTGACTGTTTGTGACCCTGTGGGCTGTAGCCCACCAGACTCTTCTGTCCATGGAATTCTACAAGCAAGAATCCTGGGGTGGATAGCCATTCCTGTCTCCAGGGGATCTTCGTGACTCAAGAATCAAACCTGCATCTCTTGCCTCTCTTGCAGTGGCAAGCAGATTGTTTACCACTAAACTAGAAAGAGCTACCAAATTAGCTTGCAAAGGGCATGGATACAGGGAAGAGTTAAGATTGTGTGATTTTCTTTGCCATATAGAGATGATTGGTATCCCCACATTATGCTAAAATCTTCACTGGAACCACTGGAACTAATCCTGTATGTGTTAGCTCAAACTGAAAAGTAGTGGTCTATATTTAGAGTTTGTGGTAGAGGAGTATCTTTAGCAAATTAAACAAGTTTATCACAGCATAGTGTGCTACAATTAACAATGTTGTGCAAATGATATCGCATCTTCCTCAGGGAAATTCAGCAGGCCTTGAAAAAGGCCACTATCCTTTCAGAGAATACTTAAAAACAAAAACAAAACAACAACAACAAAATGCACCACAAAAAATATACCCTGATTCTGTTGAAAGCAATTCTTCAGAATAATGGTATTCATTTGTATTGATTCTGAGCGTATCTATCAAAAATTGTCATAGTTAAGGAAGACTCTAGGAGTTCTTAACAGAAAGGAGAACTAAAGAGAAAAGACCAGAGGAGAAGGGTTCTACTAATTAACCCATGGGGAAATAGAATTGCTGCTTTTCTTCAGTCATCAGGGGAAATATTTTGGTAGAGAAATATCCCCAAGAAGACTTTAGACAGGTATAACAGTCCTACCTGAGGTACTGAAGGGACTTGAACTGCTTAAATGCAGGAAAGGGAAGGGACCTCATTGTTTCTGCCAGAGGTAAGAGGAAAATGCACACGGGTCCAAGATGAGATTGGCCCGATGTTAATGAGAAAGTAAATTTCTTCTCAAGTAGAAGAAAAGGGCACTTAGCTAGTGCTTCTTCTGTTAACTTAAATACCAATATTTGGGGACATATTTGAGATTGTATGAATGGAATCAGGATTAGAAGGGAGGTGATAGATTTAAAACCAGTGGTAATGTTATGTTTTATCTGAGGCATGATGGGTTGAATAATTAACACCTTTTCCCTAATTATTATGTTTCTCTGCTTCACACCTTCAGACTGTGAAATTAACTCTGGTCCAAAAGTAAGTCATTTTACATACTGGTTTCTGTTCCCAGTGAAATGAATATAAACCAAATGAGAAAATGAATAAAGAAAGATTAGGTAGTATCAGTATATTACTGAAAATCATATCTCAGAGTATTGACTCAAATTTAGTCTCTAACTCTAGATCAGTTTTTTAATGCGCATCTTCCTTTCTCCAAAGGGGTTGGGTCAGCTCATTTCTCTTCTCCCAGTCTCCAACAGGTAAATTATGAAACTTATGAAATTCATATGAATGAAGATCTGTTGAATTTGCTAAATTTGCTAAATCTATTGATTTTGCTAAAATATAAGCACCTGGATTCTATTGAAAGGATTACTACTAGTCACTTAGAGGAAATAAATAGAGATGCTAGAAACCCAAGAAGTGTGTAGCTGTGACTGCTTTCGAGGTCCAAAATGTCTCAGTTCTAAGGAATTAGCAGTAGTCATTTCTCCACTAATTTGTAAATGGAGATCATGTAACTCTTCTTTGCTCCTTCCCTTAATCTCTTCCTGAGTTCAGCTGATCTAAGAGCATTGAATTGCCAGATGTCAAAACAGTGGATTAGAGCAACAACTGAAACAAGTGAGAATAAAAGTGAAGCTTTGAATCACTTACCGTGATAGTGTGACTGGAGAAAGGACCAACCCCCCCATTCCAGCCCCGTTTCATATCTCCTATAAAACTGAGCACCAGTCAAGCATCAGGGGTATCAACACAGATTTGGAGGTCACTTCAGTGTTGAGGGGGCTCTGAACAAAAGGTTGTAACATTTTATAGACATTGAAATAGAGGGGAAGCCACAGAGTGAGCTAAGTCAGAAAGGAGAAGAGTATCTCAAAGGCTTTTCCTTCTCCTCCCATGAAGAGGCCTCAGTGGAGATACCTGAGGATGACTTTTGTACTTTGGTCTGAGGCTTCAGCTAAAGGGACTTAGGAATGAAAATGCCAGGGTGAATGTAAAAGTTCAAAAAGTGTGAACGACCAGGGGAGACTGGGTCTTTTACTGTAACTCCCTTCAGAGACTGTGATGACCTGGCTATGCACAAATCAGGAGTGGAGAGAGCATCTTTCCCCTGGAGAGCCTGCTGGGAAATGTCTGAAAACTCATACAGGTTTTTCATCAGGAGCCAGTTTCTTCACTGTCCATGTATGTTTGAGGTGGAGGGTGGAGCAAGATCTTCTACTCTCTTATTATTTTATTCCTGTGCATTAAACTCTTGAATCCACTTCCTTTATTTAAAAGTGTAATTCTTTCCTTTCTGATTCTTTCCCTTTGGATGTTGGGATAGCCTAACATTTCTGTGAATTTGAAGTCAATCCTGTTTCTTACCTTCTTTTTTTGATTTCTCCAAGAGTTTCCTAATATAGCCTTGTTCCTACTAATCCCAACTAACACCATTCCTTCCTATTCTTTCCTATGAATACCCAGCAGCATTTTTCCCTTGGCAAATAGTCTTCCCTGTGTCTGTAATGTCTATTTACCTTCTTGCTTAACTGAAGTGAATCTCTTTTCTTAAAAAAATACCATTTTCAGATGAAAGTTGCCAACTCTTCCACTTCCCTCATGCTTCTAGGCTGAGAAAAGTTCCAGGGAAAATGTTTTATTGGTACATTTTCCTTTTCCTTACATTGCTGTTACCTAAAAATTATTTTCTTTGGCACATACTTTGATACCTTCAACCTTAGCTGTGTCATGCAAAGACATTAAAGTTCATAAGAATGACTCAGTTAACAACTTTTCTTGTAAACTTTTACCTTGAATTTATATCATTGATTTTCTCCCATTCTAGGACTTTTGTCTACCTTATATATTTTAAACTCTAATATATCAGTCTTTAAGAATATGACCTTTTATCTCATTAATTATTATTTCTGTTATAATTTCTCTTGAATTTCATGGGAATATCAGTTTCTAGACCTCCATTTCCACACAATTATCAATATCTTATTGTCTTCACATTCTTATACATCCATCTTAAACCCTTAAATTCAAAAGCTAAGCAATGTATGTCAGTATTTTTGAGTTTTTCCTTGAAGCATTTCAGCCACTTCCTCCAAATCTACTAACCTTAAAGTTCCAATTCTAAGAAAATCACCTTTTTTTGTAATTCAACTGAGAAAACTGAATAGGGAGAGACTTATTCATCCAGAATCTCTGCTTCTTTTCAATACTCTAACAGATTGACATATTAGAACTCTGATTAAAAAGGTTTCAAGAGCCAGATTCCCGAGAGAGAGCCCACAGTGCACCCACTGGGCCTCCTTCATACTTACAAAATGCTCTAGTGCTGAACTTTTCACCAGGCCTTTCGTTCTGTGGTGGCCAATTTCTACTAGATTTACTTTTGCTGCTGCTGGAATTTCCTACCAAATCTCTATATCGATATGTGTGTCTGAAAGCCTTAGTCTCTTCTCTAGCTACACTCAAAGCTGCTCTGTGGCCTGATAAAGAAGCATAATATTGGAAACTGGGGATGTCCCATAAAATGCAAAAAGTAACTTTATGATGATTACATCATCATACAAACTAAAAGTTTTGATTTTTCTAATCTATAGCCAAGAGTCATTAGAGAATTTAGTATGTGATTGAAAATGATTTTGTGAGTTCTTATAAAAATGTGATTATTAATAATACCCCTAATATTCTACTTTATTGTAGTTACTATGTCTTATATACATGACATTATTAATACTTTATTTGCTTATTATCTGTCTCTTTAATTAGTATGTAAGGTTCATGAATGTAGAGACTATTTTCTTCACTACTGAACTCTAAACCTACAGTTGTGTTTGGCATGTGTGTGTGTGCATGCTCAGTCATGTCCAACTCTTTGCGACCCCATGGACTGTAGCCCATCAGGCTCCTCTGTTCATGGAATTCTCCTGGCAAGAATACTGGAGTGGGTTGCCATTTCCTGCTCCAGGGGATCCTACCAACCTGGGGGTCAAACCCACCTCTCTTGAATTCCCTGCATTGGCAGGAGGGTTCCTTATCACTGCATCACCTGGGAAGCCCGAGGCACATCAGTTCAGTTCAGTTCAGTTCAGTCACTCAGTCGTGTCCGACTCTTTGCGACCCCATGAATCGCAGCACGCCAGGCCTCCCTGCCCATCACAAACTCCCGGAGTAGGCACTAAATAAATATTTGTTTAATGAATCAAAGAATGAAAGAGGTAAATACTTTACCTCAAGTGTTGTTTTTTATACTCATATGAGGTAATTGACCTGATTCTTCACACTTCATCTAGGGAGTGAGTTGTGTCTTTTTACGTATAACAATTAAGGCTGCTGAGACCATGGTGAGAAGTAACCAAACGTCTACGGTGACAGAGTTTTTCTTTTCTGGATTTCCCAAGTTTGAAGATGGTAACCTCCTCTTCTTTATTCCTTTGTTCATCATCTACATATTCATCATTATTGGGAATCTCACTGTGTTTTTTGCAGTCAGGATGGATACTCATCTGCACAATCCCATGTATAATTTCATCAGCATATTCTCATTTTTGGAGATCTGGTACACCACAGCCACCATTCCCAAAATGCTCTCCAATCTTGTCAGTAAGAAGAGGACTATCTCCATAACTGGTTGCCTCTTGCAGATGTACTTCTTCCACTCGCTGGGAAATTCAGAGGGGGTTTTGTTGACTACAATGGCCATTGACAGGTATGTTGCCGTCTGTAATCCTCTCCGCTACCCAACCATTATGACGCCCCGGCTGTGCACTCAGCTCTCTATAGGCTCCTGTATCTTTGGTTTTCTTGTGTTGCTCCCAGAGATTGCATGGATTTCCACACTGCCTTTCTGCGGGCCAAACCAAATCCACCAGATCTTCTGTGACTTTGAACCTGTGCTACGCTTGGCATGTACAGACACATCCGTGATTCTGATTGAGGATGTGATCCATGCTATTGCTATCATCTTCTCTGTCTTGATAATTTCCCTCTCATATATCAGAATCATCACCGTGATCCTAAGAATTCCCTCTGCTGAAGGGCGTCAGAAGGCCTTTTCTACCTGTGCATCTCATCTTGGTGTCTTTCTGATGTTCTATGGCAGTGTATCCCTCATGTACCTGCGCTTCTCTGCCACTTTCCCACCAATTTTGGACACAATCGTTGCACTGATGTTTGCAGTTCTTGCTCCTTTTTTCAATCCTATCATTTACAGCTTGAGAAACAAGGATATGAAGATTGCAATTAAGAAGCTTCTCTGCCTTCAGAAGGTGTTTTATGCATCTGCAAGTTAATGCTAGATCCTAAGAATTGATTGATCATTAAAATCTCTCAATTTTAATGTCACTCTAATGTTCTAGATCCTAAAATTAACATATAATTAATTTATTGTCTACTGATATTTTCTGTTTATCCCAGTTCTTCTTCCCATGTATCTGTTTATTACATTTATATGCATTCAATTAAGATATCAATAACTACTTGTTTAGACTTGAACAGATAGATAAATAATAAAAAGGAAATATAATGTTTAAGCCATCAAAATATATTTGAGCATTGATTATATTGTTATTTGCTTTCTTGAACATTTATTTTGTTGTTTATTAACATCAATTTTATTGTTAATATATTTTAAAATTATAAATATTATTATATTATTATTATAATGTTATAGGCATTAGTAACAACTGAAAGTTATAAAATATAGCAGTTAAAAGCATAAGATATAGAGAAGAGGGTGAGGTCCATGTTTCACTGTTACCACATACTAGCTTTGAGACCTTGGGCAGGTTGTTAATTATTCACTCTGCATCTTAGCTTCATCATCTATGAACTGGATATAAAAGTAATATATGTTGAAAGTAGAGCTTCAAATAGTTATTATAATAACTGGGTGAATTACTCTATGCAAGTAATTAGAATGTTTCATAACATAGGGCAAGTCCAAAAATAAGTGTTAGTTATTGCATTTATTTTGGCTGTTTTAAAGAATGCTATAGTAAAGAGTGATACATTAGAAATGAAATCTCATACTTAGGGACATTTATCTATGATTATTATTCATAGAGTTTTGTTACTATTGCTTTTCTGGGGCCAAATGGAATCAATCTTCATTTTACTTTGACTATTTTGGTTGAATTCCTCCAATTTGATTGAATTAGACTATTTGATTTAATGTGGTTTCAAACACACTCTGAAATGATAAAATGTAAATAGATGATGAATAGAGAGATAATACATATAATTAAAGATACAGACCTTTCTGAGCTACTTCTCTAGCTTTTATTTTTGTTCTCTTTGTGTTGTCCAAGGACATTCATAATGGCTACTTTTATACCTTGAAATACTATATGTCACATTCCTTTCAAGAAAAAAATTAATATATTTGATTTGAAGTGTGTAAAGCACCAGCTGAATCTGTCTGTTGGGTAGTCCAGCAATGATCAAAGCTGTATATATAAAAACTACAGTAAATCAGAACATACAAAACTTAAACTAAAATAAAACCAAAATACTATAAATACTGTAAAAAAGATTGTCCCTTAATTTATCCCTAAACTTGAATTGTTTCCCCAGTATGCATACATACAAGGTTCAGTTGAAGACCATACTTATCAGCAGATATTGGTAAAGGAAATAAGACAAAAGAACCTAGGGATGAAAATGGATATAATTCTACATATAAGCTAAGAGAAAAAAAAAAATGCTCGGAACTTTGAAAAGCAGATGCTGAGAAGTCATGGTGCATTTGAAAGCTCCAGATACAGGAAATAGAATCAAATAGAATCACAGTGGAGCTGTGCCTTGAGAAGTGTACAAAAGGTAAATCTGAAATACACAAGTGAGACAAGTGATTAAATACCCAAGTGATCTCAGCTTGCTAAAACAAAACCAGAAACATACAGCTTCTCAGCACAGAAGAAATCATCTACAGCTGATATCAGATTTCATGGCAGATGCTTGCACATTGGTGATGAGCCATTAGATCATTGAAATATTCTTCTCTAGTTAGTTTTGTATCCATATATGTAGTCACATGCACTAACACACACATATATACCCACACACCCAGATTATCCTTTTGTAGAAAAAGTACTTTAGTCTTCCCCTACACTGAGTGCTATAAGACCACTAAATGTGTTTAATGCATGGCTCAATAATTACTTGAAGAATTACTATAATTAAATAGAGACAGAGAGATTTGAGGATTGGAAGCAAATAAAACAGGATACATCTAATTTAAAAAATAATTAAAATAATTTTTATTTAAATGTTCAATGAGATTTGTTAAAATAGTATTAATATCTATTAGTAAAAATACTGACAAATAAAAAATAAAATATAATAGAAATATTTAATAAATTGAATACTAGAAAAAATGAAAATAATGACTTAGAAAAAAGCCTAAAGGACATATTCCAGAAAAAAAGGACCAACATGAAAAGCCAAAGATTAAATGTAAGGAAAGAAATATATAGGGAATATATTCACTTATTCTACAAACCATATATTTTTGTTGTTGTTGTTCAGTAGCTAAGTTGTGTCTGACTTTTTGTGACCCCGTGGACTGCAGCACGCTAGGCTTCCCTGTCTTTCACTGTCTCCTGGAGTTTGCTCAAACTCATGTTCATTAAGTCAGTGATGCCATCCAACCATCTCATCCTCTGCCATACATATGAATATAGAAATTCCATAAAGAAACAAAGTAGAAGAAAAATAATAATTGAAATTAAAGGAAATTATTTTTGAGCTAAAGCATAACTGAATCAGCAGATCAGAAGAGACTATTTCACATAAGACCTGGGACTGTAAAATTCCTAGAAGAAAACAGAGGGAAATACCCTTGGCATCAATTTTGCCAATGACGTTAAGCACAGGCAACAAAAACAAAAATAGACAAGCAGGAAAAAAATAGACAAGTGGGACTATGTCAAACTAAAAACTACAGTACAGCAAAGGAAATCAACAGAACAAAAAGGCAACCTACAGAATGAGAGAAACATTTGCAAACCATATATCTGAGGAGGAGAGAATTTCTAAAATGTATGTCAGTCACCCAGTCATGTCCGACTCTGCTACCTCAAGGACTATAGCCCATCAGGCACCTCTGTTCATGGAATTCTCCAAGGAAGAATACTGGAGTGGGTTGCCATTTCCTTCTCCAGGCAATCTTCCCAACCCAGGGATCAAACCCAGGTCTCCGCATTGCAGGCAGATACTGTATTGTCTGAGCCACCAGGGAAACCCCAAAATATATAAGGACCCCCTCAAATAACTCAGTTAGAATGGGTAAAGGATTTGAACAGATGTTTCTTCAAATAAGACATACACTTAGCTAACAGGTATATAAAAAAAATATTCAACATTAAAACATTACGGTGGCTCAGACAATAAAACATCTGCCTGTGCTTCGGGAGACTTGGGTCTGATCCCTGGGTCAGGAAGATCTCCTGGAGAAGGTAATGGCAACCCACTCCACTATTCTTGCCTGGAGAATTCCATGGACAGAGGAGCCTGGCAGGCTGTCATGCATGAAGTCACAAAGAGTCAGATGCGACTGAGCAACTAGCAACTTATTAATCATCAAGGAAATGCAAATCAAAACTACAATGAAACATCTCGTCATACCAGTTAAGATGGCTATTAACCAAAAAACAAAAGATAACAAATATTGGTGAGGTGACAGAGAAATTGAAACCCTTGTATGGTGGGTATGTAAAATGGTGCACAGATATGGAAAACAATATGGAGATTCCCTCAAAATAAAAAATTTAAGTACCATATGATCTAGTATTCCCACTTCAAGGTATACATCTGAAAGAACTGAAGTCAAGATCACAGATAGATATCTGCACTCCTATGTTTACTGAAGCACTCTCCACAATAGTCAGGAAATGGAAGCAACCCAAGTGTACATCGTGAGATAACCTGATTAAAACTTGTGGTATACAGACACAATGGAGTGTTATTTACCTTTTAAAAAAGAGAGAAACTCTGCCATTTGCAATAATATGAATAAATCTGGAAGAATATTAAGCTAAATGAATCTAACAACAGAAAGTAAAACACTGTATGATTCCACTTAAATGAAGTATATAAAACAGTCAGACTCACAGAAGCAGAGAATACTATTATGGTTGCCAGGAACTGAGAGGTGAGGGAAGCGAGGAGTTGTTCAGTAAGTATAGAGTTTCAACCATGATACATGAATAAGTTCTATAAATCTGCTGTGTAACATAGTGCCTATAGTTAAGAATATGGCATTAGGCATTTCACAATTTCTAAGGGGTAAATCTCATATCGTGTTCTTCACATGTAACACAGAGAAAACCATAACAAGCAAACTACAAACTAAGAGGTATAAGGACATTCTAGAAGGTATTGGATATGCATATTACCTCTATTGTGATGCTGTCAAGGGTGTTTGCAATATATTCAAACTCATCAAGCAGTACACATTAAATATGTGTGGTTCTTTGTATCCAAACTGTTGTTTTCAGTCATTCATAGTGATCAAGTCTTTGTGACCCTATGGAATGCGGCATGCCAGCTGCAACTTCCCTGTCCGTCACTATCTCCAGGAGTTTGCTTAAATTCATGTCCATTGTTTCAGTAACGGTATCCTACCATCTCATCCTTTCCTGCCCTCTTCTCCTTTTGCCTTCAAACTTTCCAGAATTTTTTTTAATGAAATTATATCTCAATAAATCTGATAAGAAAGAAAGATGGTTTCTTCCTATGTTACATAATTAAAAAACCAATTTTGCCAACTGAAAGTTTTTAACTTTAAGAAAAAATATGAGAAAATAGACAAGGAAAATAAGCTCCAAAGTCACAAGAAGAGACAAAACTCACAGAGAAAGAATGTCTTCCTATCATTCAGTTCAGTTCAGTCACTCAATTGTGTCTGACTCTTTGTGACCCCATGAACCGCAGCACACCAGGCCTCCCCATCCACCACCAGCTCCCAAAGTTTCAGCTCAGTTCAGTTCAGTTCAGTTCAGTCGCTCAGTCATGTCCGACTCTTTGTGACCCCATGAATCACAACTCGCCAGACCTCCCTGTCCATCACCAACTCCCGGAGCTTACTCAAACCCACGTCCATCGAGTTGGTGATGCCATCCAGCCATCTCATCCTCTGTCGGCCCCTTCTCCTCTTGCCCCTAATCCCTCCCAGAATCAGGGTCTTTCCCAATGACTCAATTCTTCGCATGAGGTGGCCAAAGTACTGGAGTTTCAGCTTCAGCATCAGTCCTTCCAATGAACACCCAGGACTGATCTCCTTTAGGATGGACTGGCTGGATCTCCTTGCAGTCCAAGGGACTCTCAAGAGCCTTCTCCAACACCACACTTCAAAAGCATCCATTTTTCGGCACTCAGCTTTTTTCCCAGTCCAACTCTCACATCCATACATGACCACTGGTAAAACAATAGCCTTGGCCAGACAGACCTTTGTTGGCAAAGTAATGTCTCTGCTTTTTAATATGCTATCTCTTACCCAAATTCATGTCCATTGAGTTGGTGATGTCATCCAACCATCTCATCCTCCGTTGTCCCCTTCTCCTCCTGCCCTCAACCTTTCCAAGCATCAGTGTCTTGTCAAATGAGCCAGCTCTTCGCATCAGGTGGTCAAATAATTGGAGTTTTAGCTTCAACATCAGTCCTTCCAATGAACACCTAGGACTGATCTCCTTTAGGATGGACTGGTTGGATCTCCTTGCAGTCCAAGGGACTCTCAAAAGTCTTCTCCAACACCACAGTTCAAAAGCATAAATTCTTTGGCACTAAGCTTTCTTTATATGCCAACTCTCACATCCATACATGACTACTGGAAAAACAATAGCCTTGACAAGACCGCCTTTTGTTGACAAAGTAATGCCTCTGCTATTTAATATGCTGTCTAGGTTGGTTGTCTCTGCTTTTTAATATGCTGTCTAGGTTGGTTATAACTTTTCTCCCAAGGAGTAAACGTCTTTTAATTTCATGGCTGCAATTGAGAGGGTAACAGGCAGGAAGGCCAGGGGTCTCCAAATGGAGGAAAGAGGCTGCAAGTGCCAGACATTTTTCTCTCTCTTAAACAGCAGGAAGAAACAAACCAGCGATGTGTTTTTCCTTCTCTATACAAATTTAAAAGGAGGTTTCTCTTAAAATGCTATGTTGCCATGACACCTGGTTTCACCTAAAGCTAACTACTCTCAAACCTTGAGTTAACCAATACATTTCTTTTTCTTATGGAAATGTTGTCTTAAGCTATGTTAATGTACCCCAGACTCTATCTTCAAGTTGGTTCTGCCAAACGGCCTAACTTACTTACTCAGGTATTGTTCCCCTAATCTATGTAAAGGAAACTATTTGTTGGTATCCTGCCCTTCTACAAGATTCAAGTCAATCGTTTTATGGCCAGGGGTGAATTATCTGGTGCCATTCTAAATTTTATGACATTCCTTTCTTTTCATTAACAGACTGTGAGTGACTATAAAGCATACAGCTAAAGACTAGGAGGGGGGTAATCTTTTGCCCCCTTCTGATGCCTATGTCAGAAGCTTTCTCTATCTCCTTTATACTTTAATAAAACTTTATTACTCAAAAGCTCTGAGCGATCTAGCCTCGTCTCTGGCCCCGGATTGAATTCGACTCCTCGGAGGCCAAGAATCCTGCGTCTTATCTTTCAGCAACAACCTTTCACAATCACCACCTGCAGTGATTTTGGAGCCCCCCAAAATAAAGTCTAACACTGTTTCCACTGTTTCCCCATCTGTTGGCCTTGAAGTGATGGGACCAGATGCAATGATCTTAGTCTTCTGAATCTTGAGATTTAAGCCAACTTTTTCACTCTCCTCCTTCACTTTCATCAAGAAGCTCCAGCTCTTCTTCTGCCATAAGGGTGGTGTCATATACATATCTGAAGTTATTGACATTTCTCCCAGCAATCTTGATTTCAGCTTGTACTTCATCCAGGCCAGCATTTCTCATGATGTACTCTGCATATAAGTTAAATAAAGCAGGGTGACAATATACAGCCTTGACATACTCCTTTCCCTATTTGGAACCAGTCTGTTCCATGTCCAGTTCTAACTGTTGCTTCCTGACCTGCATACACGTTTCTCAAGAGACAGGTCAGATGGTCTGGTATTCCCGTCTCTTTCAGAATTTTCCACAGTTTATTTGTGATCCACACAGTCAAAGGCTTTGGCATAGTCAATAAAGCAGAAATAGATGTTTTTCTGGAACTCTCTTGCTTTTTCGATGATCCAGCAGATGTTGGCCATTTGATCTCTGGTTCCTCTGCCTTTTCTAAAACCAGTTTGAACATCTGGAATTTCACGGTTCACGTATTGCTGAAGCCTGGCTTGGAGAATTTTGAGCATTGCTTTACTAGCATATGAGGTGAGTGCAATTGTGCGGTAGTTCAAGCCTTCTTTGGTGTTGCCTTTCTTTGGGGTTGGAATGAAAACTGACCTTTTTCAGTCCTGTGGCCACTGCTGAGTTTTCCAAATTTGCTGACATATTGAGTGCAGCACTTTCACAGCATCATCTTTCAGGATTTGAAATAGCTCAAATGGAATGCCATCACCTCCACTAGCTTTGTTCGTAGTGATGCTTCCTAAGGCCCACTGGACTTCACATTCCAGGATGTCTGGCTCTGTGTGAGTGATCACACCATTGTGATTATCTGGGTCGTGAAAATCTTTTTTTGTACAGTTCTTTTGTGTATTCTTGCCACCTGTTCTTAATATCTTCTACTTCTGTTAGGTCCATACCATTTCTGTCCTTTATTGAGCCCATCTTTGCATGAAATGTTCCCTTGGTATCTCTAATTTTCTTGAAGAGATCTCTAGTCTTTCCCATTCTATTGTTTTCCTCTGTTTCTTTGCATTGATCGCTGAGGAAGGCTTTCTTATCTCTCCTTGCTATTCTTTGGAACTCTGCATTCAAATGGGTATATCTTTCTTTTTCTCCTTTGCTTTTTGCTTCTCTTCTTTTCACAGCTATTTGTAAGGCCTCCTTAACAAGCCATGTTGCTTTTTTTGCATTTCTTTTTCTTGGAGATTGTCTTGATCCCTGTCTCCTATACAATGTCATGAACCTCCATCCGTAGTTCATCAGACTCTGTCTATCAAATCTAGTCCCTTAAATCTATTTCTCATTTCCACTGTATAATAATAAGGGATTTGATTTAGGTCATATCTGAATGAGCTAGTTGAGCTATTCAAATCCTGAAAGATGATGCTCTGAAAATGCTGCACTCAATATGCCAGTAAATTTGGAAAACTCAGCAGTGGCCACAGGACTGGAAAAGGTCAGTTTTCATTCCAATCCCAAAGAAGGGCAATGCCAAAGAATGCTCAAACTATCGCAAAATTAAACTCATCTCATACGCTAGTAAAGCAATGCTCAAAATTCTCCAAGCCAGGCTTCAGCAATACATGAACCATGAACTTCCAGATGCTCAAGCTGGTTTTAGAAAAGGCAGAGGAACCAGAGATCAAATGGCCAACATCTGTTGGATCATCAAAAAACCAAGAGAGTTCCAGAAAAACATCTATTTCTGCTTTATTGACTATGCCAAAGCCTTTGACTGTGTGGATCACAATAAACTGTGGAAAATTCTGAAAGAGATGGGAATACCAGACCATCTGACCTGTCTCTTGAGAAACGTGTATGCAGGTCAGGAAGCAACAGTTAGAACTGGACATGGAACAACAGACTGGTTCCAAATAGGGAAAAGAGTATGTCAAGGCTGTATATTGTCACCCTGCTTTATTTAACTTATATGCAGAGTACATCATGAGAAATGCTGGCCTGGATGAAGCACAAGCTGGAATTAAGATTGCTGGGAGAAATATCAATAACCTCAAATATGCAATGACACCACCCATATGGCAGAAAGTGAAGAGGAACTAAAAAGCCTCTTAATG
This sequence comes from Dama dama, assembly GCF_033118175.1. NCBI lineage: Eukaryota > Metazoa > Chordata > Mammalia > Artiodactyla > Cervidae > Dama > Dama dama. Next base: position 12,532,696 of record NC_083700.1, read on the forward strand.
AAAGTGAAGGAGGAGAGTGAAAAAGTTGGCTTAAAGCTCAAGATTCAGAAAACTAAGATCATGGCATCTGGTCCCACCACTTCATGGGAAATAGATGGGGAAACAGTGGAAACAGTGTTAGACTTTATTTCTTGGGGCTCCAAAATCACTGCAGGTAGTGATTACAGCTATGAAATTAAAAGACGCTTATTCCTTGGGAGGAATGTTATGACCAGCCTAGATAGCATACTTAAAACCAGAGACATTACTTTGCCAACAAAGTTCCATCTAGTCAAGGCTATAGTTTTTCCAGTAGTCATGTATGGATGTGAGAGTTGGACTGTGAAGAAAGCTGAACACCAAAGAATTGATGCTTTTGAACTATGGTGTTGGAGAAGACTCTTGAGAGTCTCTTGGACTGCAAGGAGATCCCACCAGTCCATCCTAAAGGAAATCAGTCCTGGGTGTTCATTGGAAGGGCAGATGTTGAAGCTGAAACTCCAATACTTTGGCCACCTCATATGAATAGTTGACTCACTGGAAAAGACCCTAATGCTGAGAAGGATTGGGGGAAGGCAGAGAAGAGGACTACAGAACATGAGATCTTTGGATGACATCACCAACTCGATGGACATGGGTTTGGGTAGACGGACAGGGAGGCCTGGCGTGCTGCGATCATGGGGTCACAAAGAGTCAGACATGACTGAGCGATTGAACTGAACTGAACTGAATGGTCTAGTGGCTTCCCCACTATCTTTAAGTCTAAATTTGGCAATAAGGAGTTCATATATCTGAGTCAGGTCCAGGTATTGTTTTTGCTGACTGTATAGAGCTTCTCCATCTTTGGCTGTAAAGAATGTAATCAATCTGATCAATACAATCAATCTGGTGATGTCCATGTGTAGAGTCTTCTCTTGTGCTTTTGGAAAAGGGTGTTTGCTATGACCAGTGTGTTCTCTTGACAAAACTCTATTAGCCTTTGCCCTGCTTCATTCTGTTTTCCAAGGCCAAACTTGCCTCTTACTCTAGGTGTTTATTGACTTCCTACTTTTTCCATTCCAGTTCCTTATAATGAAAAGGACATCTTTTTTGAGTGTTAGTTCTAAAAGGTCTTGTAGGTCTTCATAGAACCGTTCAGCTTCAGCTTCTTCAGCATTACTGGTTGGGGCATAGACTTGGATTACTGTGACACTGAATGGTTTGCCTTGGAAACAAACAGAGATCATTCTGTCATTTTTGAGATTGCATCTGAGTACTGCATTTTGGACTCTTTTGTTGACTATGATGGCTACTCCATTTCTTCTAAGGGATTCTTGTCCACAGTAGTAGATATAATGGTCATCTGAGTTAAATTCACCCATTCCAGTCCTTCTTAGTTCACTGATTCCTAGCATGTCAATGTTCAGTCTTGCCATCTATTGTTTGACCACTTCCAATTTGTCCTGATTCATGGGCCTAACATTCCAGGTTCCTTTGCAATATTGCTCTTTGAAGCATTAGACCTTGCTTCTATCACCAGTCACATCCACAACTGGGTATTGTTTTTGCTTTGGCTCCATCTCTTCATTCTTTCTGGAGTTATCTCTCCACTGAGCTCCAGTAGCATATTAGGTGCCTTAGTTCATCTTTCAGTGTCCTATCTTTTTGCCTTTTTATACTGTTCATGGGGTTCTCAAGGTTTGCCATTCCCTTCTCCAGTGGACTATATTTTATCAGACCTCTCCACCATGACTCATCTGTTTTGGGCAGCCCCACATGGCATGTCTTAGTTTCACTGAGTTAGACAGGCTGTGGTCTATGGGATCAGATTGGCTAGTTTTCTGTGATTGTGGTTTCAGTCTGTCTGCCCTTTAATGTCCTGTCTCAGCACTTACTGTCTTACTTGGGTTTCTCTTACCTTGGACGTGTGGTATCTCCTCATGGCCATCGCTCCTGACCTTGGACGTGGGGTAGCTCCTGCGCCGCACAGCTGCCGTTCCTGTCTTCTTATACCAAAATATATTTACAAAATTTCATATTAGGTGATCTTTTAAGAAGATTACATGATAAAATCAACTACATTTGGAAAAAAATAACTTTGAGTTTTCAGCAGAGCAGTAGATTAAGTACATAATAATCTCATGAAGAGGATGAGATATTGATTGTCTATAGAGAGGTCGACAGGACTAAAGAGAATTGTTTAAGGTAGGAGAGATTCACATACATTTGTAGCATAGGGAAAAAAATAACATTGTTCCTTCATTTCAATATTGGTATAAAATCCTAATTGCCTGATTATTATAAAATCACCTTATTTTCTATTATATATATCTTTCAACATGTTTTTACTGGTGTCAGTATATTCATTCAAGACTTTCTTTATCTCTTTGTTCATGTAAGACAGGACCATGACAAAATTGTTCTTTACAAGGTGCCCTGAGGCACAGCTAAGGGCAATGATCATAGGGCTGGAGAAAGTAGCTTCCAACGGTCAGGATGATGAATGCAATCAGGAAATAAATATTTATTGACAACTTTTACCTGTAAATCTAATGAGAGTAAAGTACAGTGGGGAGCTTTCTGATAATTAACTCCATGAGGGAAAGTGATGCTCTCTACTGCAGTGCAGGGGAGAAGTCCCCTATGGAGCCCATTTCCCTTTCTGTTATGCCCTGAGGTACCTGTAAATATAATTGCAAGTCTGCCTTTTGAGGGATTTAAAGGATATCAGGATGAAGAGATCCAGAAGAACAGAAGAGTTTCTGTGGTCTTTGGTAGAGGTAAGTACAGAAGTCTCAGGCTTGGAAAGAAGGTATCACTCACTCTGCATGAGAAGAATAATCTTATTACATGAAGATTGCATTATTATATTATTATATAATATAGATTATTATAGATTGCATTATTATTATATTGCATATAAAAAATTAGAGGCTTTGAATTTTGGTGATAGGCAATGATAAGTTTGGAAGAAACTCTGCCTGCTGAGGTACTAGGCAGAGGTATACATGAAACAGAAGACTACATTTATAGTGCCATCTTTTGAAAGATTATTTTGTCTAGACTTGATTATGACTCTTATCAAAATTGAGTTTTCATACTTTTTTTTTCCAAACAGTCCTTAGTTTTCTTTGCTAGGTTATTCATGACTGTCTTGTGGGTTTAATCATAACTGCACCTGGTGGCCTTGCTCCAAGTTGATCTATTTGACACCAGCTCATATTTTGCTTGTCAGCCCTTTTCAGGAGAAACTCATTCTTGAGAAGGTAAAACAACTAAGTTGTAATACAATAAATGATCCTTATGTAATGCAATAAATATATGTAACACAATAAATATAATGCAGACACTCTAGTGTAATGGTGCCCAGTATTTTGGAATGTTTAGTACATTTCTAACATACTTTAAGTATTTAAATATATTTACTTTGTCTATGCCTAGGTTTTCTCATTTGTAATGTGGGGTTAATAATCCTATCTTTTTAGAGCATTTTGAGCATTAAATGAAAAATATATACTTGTGCTTGTTGCAGTTAGTGACTCAGTACTATGTAATATACATAGTATACTGGCTAAGGCAATGACAACCCACTCCAGTACTCTTGCCTAGACGAGTAAGTCCCATGGAATCCCATGGAAAATCCCATGGACTGAGGAGTCTGGTAGGCTGCAGTCCCTGGGGTCTCGAAGAGTCGGACACGACTGAGCGACTTCACTTTCACTTTTCACTTTCATGCATTGGAGGAGGAAATGGCAACCCACTCCAGTGTTCTTGCCTGGAGAATCCCAGGGAGCCTGGTGGGCTGCCGTCTATGGGGTCGCACAGAGTCGGGCACGACTGAAGTGACTTAGCAGCAGCAGCAGCATGCATACAATATTCATAATGCTATGTAACACAGTACTGCCTTCCCAGGTGGCACTAGTAGTAAAGAATCGGCCTGCCAATGCAGGAGACTCCAGAGACGCGAGTTTGATCCCAGAGTTGGGAAGAACCCCTGGAGGAGGAAATGGCAAACCCTCCAGTATTCTTGCCTAGGAAATCCCATGTAGTCTGGGGGGCTACAGTCCACGGGTTCACAAGGAGTTGGACATGTCTGAGCGATTGAACAATCAATGCAATACTATAGAATTCACAATAATATGAATCATATTATGCTATACTATTATTTTTATTATGTTTAACCATTCTCGGAAAACTTACGAGCTAGTTTCTATTAGTAATTAGCAGACAGGGTGTTACTTAACATAGTCAGATGAGCTTCATGGATTAGTAGGAGAGGAAGCACAAAGCAGAATGTTAAAGGAAAATGAGGGGTGTGGTGAATTGGACTTTATTACCCTTTCACTAAGCTGCCTGTTAAGCACTGTTTTAAGTCTTTTGTAGACATTAACTTAATCCTACACTATACCTATGAGTGGATACTATTATTAATCTCATTTTACAGATGAGTATTTGAGACAGACAGATTAAGTAATTTACCAAAAGACACATAGATAATAACAAACTTAACTGAGATTTCAATGTAGACTCCAGGCCTACATTCTAATGCCCTAGAACAGAGATCTCCAAAGAGGAATGTGCAAGATGGCCCAAGGGTGGAAAAAGAAAAGAACAGTACTTCTGTTATGTTTATTTTCACTCACGCTTCTTACTTTTAAAATGTATTGTTAGATAATGTGCGCATGTGTGTGTGTTAGTTGCTCAGTCATGTATGAATCTTTGACACCCAGTGGGCTCGCCAGGCTTCTCTGTCTGTGAGATTCCCCAGGCAAGAATGCTGGAGTTGGTTGCCATGCCCTGTCCATCATAGTATAGTACATGCACATAGCTTTTGTTTTATTTTTTAAAGTCCTTATTGAATTCATTACAGCATTGTTTCTGTTTTATGTTTTGGCTGTGAAGCATGTGGGATCCTACTGCCTCGACCAGGGATCAAACCCACGGCCCCTGCATTGGAAGGTGAAGTCTTTTCCACCTGACCAACAGGGAAGTCCCCGTGCATAACTTTCAAATACAAATACTTATATTAGAAATTAAGCTAAAAATACTCCTAATTTTTTTTTTTTTTTTTTTTACCACTAAAAGCATTTGGGAAAAATCTATTTCTGCAGTGGTGACTCCGGAGGAGTAAGTGAGAAAAAATATATATAATGTTGATCACTTTTTATAAAATATGAAATTAGGGAAAAAACTTTCAAGTTATTTCTTCTTATTCATTCAAGTTTTTTAGCAACACACTAAATATTCTTCCTTGTGAGATGGCATGTTGTTCACTGTTCAGTCACTAAGTTGTGTCCAAGTCTTTGCGATCCCATGGACTACAGCACACCAGGCTTCCTGTTCTTCACCATCTCCCAGAGTTTGTTCAAACTCATGTCCATTGAGTTGGTGATGCCAACTAACCATCTTATCCTCTGTAGTCAGTCCCCTTCTCCTCTGACCTTCAGTCTTTCCAACATCAGGGTCTTTTCCAGTGAGTCAACTCTTTGCATCAGGTGGCCAAAGTATTGGAGCTTCAGCTTCAGCATCAGTCCTTCAGGGTTGGTTTCCTTTAGGACTGATTGTTTTGATCTCCTTGAGCTGGTGTGTACCCTTTCTTTTATTCACAGGTAGTTCTGGGGATATGGAGATATACAAACCTATCAGCAGTGACTGAATTTGTCATCACTTACTTTCCTCAGATCCAGGAAGGTAGTCTTCTGTACTTCTTTCCTTTACTTTTCATCTATGTTTTTATTGTCATGGGAAATCTATTGATCTTTTTGAAGTAAGGCTGGATACCCAGCTCCACAATCCCATGTATAATTTCATCAGCATCTTTTCCTTTCTGGAATCTGGTATACCACAGCCATCATTCCCGAGGCGCTCTCCAATCTCATTAGTGAAATAAAAGACGATCTCTATTACTGGCTGCCTCTTGCAGATGCATTTCTTCCATTCACTTGGAAATTCAGAGGGAATCTTGCTAATCACCATGGCCATTGACAGATATGTTGCAATCTGCAACCCTCTTCACTACCAAATGATCCGTCTTTGTGCTCAGCTTTCTGCAGGCTCCTGCATCTTTGGCTTCCTCATCCTGCTTCCTGAGAGTGTAATGATTTCAACATAGCCTTTCTGTGGTCTCAGTCAAATCCATCAAATCTTCTGTGACTTGGCCCCAGTTCTGAGCCTGGCCTTAACAGACACATCCATGATTCTGATTAAGGATGTGATCCTTGCTGTGGCCATCATCATTACTGTCTTAATCATTGCCCTGTCCTATATAAGAATTGTTACCATTATCCTGAAGATTACTTCTGCTGAAGGTCAATAAAAGGTTTTTTTGTATCTATGCAGGTCATCTCACAGTTTTCCTGATATTTTTTAGCAGTGTGTCCCTCATGTACTTGCATTTCAGTGGCACTTATTCACCCGTTTTGGACACAGCCATTGCACTGATATTTACTCTTCTTCCCCCAATCTTTAATCCTATCATCTATAGTCTGAGAAAAAGGACATGAAGAATGCAATTAGAAAACTCTTCTGTATTCAAAGAGTGTTGAACACATCTGGAGGTTAATTCTGAGCCACAGATTGCCTTTCACTCTTTTAATATTTCTCTAACAGATTAAAATATGAAATTATTCTCTCTCTAATTTTTTTGTCAAATTGAGCCATCTGTCTGCTATCCTGATTATTTTATTTTATTGGGAAAACACATTTATGTTCTGCCATTGCTAGGAAACTTGATGGGTATTTCATCAAGAATTTTATTATGGAGCTGAAAGATTTTCTTCTTTCTTCTGAAAAGTTACAATTAAAGGAAAAATTTCTCACCATTATAGAGGGTTAGAATTACATTTCAGAAGCTGGCCAAGTGCTTCAAGACATATGTCTTCATGCAGGAAATAGATCTTGGGAATATTTTCTATATAATTATGAATTATGGATTACCTGATTCAGTTGAGTTCAGTTCAGTCACTCAGTTGTGTCTGACTCTTTGTGACCTCATAGACTGTGGCACTCTAGCTATCTTAGTCCATCACCAACTCCCAGAGCCTACTCAAACTCAAGTCCATCACATCAGTGATGCCATCCAACCATCTCATCCTCTGCCGTCCCCTTCTCCTCTCACCTTCAGTGTTTCCCAGCATCAGAGTCTTTTCCAATCGGTCAGTTCTTCACATCAGATGGCCAAAGTATTTAAGTTTCAACTTCAGCATCAGTCCTTCCAATGAATATTCAGGACTGATTTCCTTTAGGATGGACTGGTTGGATCTCCTTGCAGTCCAAGCAACTCTCAAGAGTCTTCTCCAACACCACAGTTCAAAAGCATCAATTCTTTTACACTCAGCTTTCTTTACAGTCCAACTCTCACATCCATATGTGACTACTGGAAAAACCATAGCTTTGACTAGATGGACCTTTGTTGGTAAAGTAATGTCTCTGCTTTTTAATATGCTGTCTATGTTGGTCATAGCTTTTCTTCCAAGGAGCAAGCGTCTTTTAATTTCAAGGCTGCAGTCACCATCTGCAGTGATTTTGGAGTCCAAAATAATAAAGTCAGCCACTGTTTCCACTGTTTCCCCATCTATTTGCCATGAGGCAATGGGACCATATGCCATGATCTTAGTTTTCTGAATGTTGAGTTTTAAGCCAACTTTTTCACTCCCCTCTTTCACTTTCATCAAGAGGCACTTTAGTTCTTCTTCACATTCTGCCATAAAGTTGGTGTCATCTGCATATCTGAGGTTATTGATATTTCTCCCGGCAGTCTTGATTCCAGCTTGTGCTTCATCCAGCCCAGCATTTCTCATGATGTACTCTGCATATAAGTTAAATAATCAGGATGGCAATATACAGCCTTGACATACTCCTTTCCCAATTTGGAACCAGTCTGTTGTTTCATGTCCAGTTCTAACTTGATACTTGACCTGCATACAGATTTCTCAGGAGGCAGGTTAGGTGGTCTGGTATTCCCATTACCTGATTAGGTTTGTCCAGAAGCAGATAGCTAAAAAAAAGTAAAAATAGCACTTGCAGAATTAAATTACACTTTAATTTTTACTTATATAATTAACTTCTTTATTACAATAAACATATATGTTTAGTAAGATTAAATTCTCAGTATTGTTAGACATATCCATAAAAAAACTAGAGTGTAGAATCACAGAATTGTAGAGTTGCAACTACTGAGCCCATACACTACAACTATTGAAGCCCGCTTGCTCTAGATCCCATGCTCTGAAGCAAGAGAAGCAATGAGAAGCCCACACACTGCAACTAGAGAGTAGCCCCAGCTCACTGAAACTAAAGTCCACTCAGCAATGAATTCCCAGCACAGCACATAAACAAAATTATTTTTTAAAACAGTAATTAACTTTCTCAGATTTTCCAAGAATGCTATATAATCTGTGAATAGAGGAATTTAAGAAAAGACACATTTTTTTTTTTTTTTTTTAGAAAAGACACATTTTATAAGAGAGCAGGGAGAAGAAATTTTTCTTCCTCTGAAAGCAACGAACTCATTGACATTACAGAACAAATAGACTGAATGTATGTCCTTCCACACTGTTGCCATTGATGCCCATTTGCTACCATTTACTTGAGTTACCATGACAACTCTCTTCAGGATTCAAACCCACAGTTAAAGCTAATCTGCTAGGTTAACCAAAGAAGGCACTGTTGTCATTCAATCCTTTATATCTAGATTTCCTAACATCTGGATAAGGACAAATATAGGCTAATTACTGAAGCATTTCTTTTTTAAAAGCAAATTGTCACTCTCCTTTTTCGTAAATTTATGCTTTTCTTATAGAAATAATTTTATTCCTAAAAACAGTGAACAGATGAAACATAGATTATGTCTGAAAAATAAATTTGCCAAATGCTGCTGATTCTAAAAACAGTTTTCATGGAAGAAAATTAGATAATTTCACATTCAAAGGGGCATATAAAATATTTCTTAACTTTAACTTTCTATTTTAGTAGAAATTTAGTAGAAATATCAAGGAAAAATATTTCCCAATTATTTTCAATGGTTAAAAACAAACATTAACAATGGTAGTTAATACAAATTTGGCTTCACAATGTATTCTAATCTACTAAATACCATTATTTGATGGAGGTGAGGAGAGACACTCTCTTGCCCTTCATCCTAGCATAGCAAGTCCTTGAACTGTGCTTACTAAACCACTATTTGTGAATGTGCCAAGGATGTGACACCATTGTTACGCTACTCTATCAAGAAATTTCTAAGTTATCTTTCACAAGAAATATAAATATTCATAAGAAAAAAGTTAATATACATATTATATTTTACAGTGTTTACAGTAAACTGCAAACTAATTAGCTTGAACCAGTAGCACCCTCAGTTAAACAAAGCAATTTTTCAACATTAAGGATGTACAATTAAAAAATACTAAAATTAAGGCATCAACTTAACTTCATCAATTTAATTTTGCCTTTTCTTGTCAAAATATATTTTCAAAACTCAGAATTCAAAAGTCTGGTACTTTCAAAAATTCTTTGCTGAGTTTCTCATATTTTTGCTTGGAAATTGGCTACCATTCATTATACAGTTTAACAAATTATTCATCTTGGTGCAAATAGCTAGAGTCAGAGAAAATGTGATGTAGATAACAGATTGGAAACCTAACATATTGGACTACTGTCTGTTAAAGGTCCTTGGGGAAAAATTCCAATGTAGCCTGGTTCTCCAACCAACCAACCAATGGACACAAAAGGGCCAGGCTGCATGAGAAACATGGGAACCATGAAGAAGTGGGATCTGGGGCCCAGAGAAGGTTATTTTTTCTGAACTCCCATAACCACAGATGCTGCATACATAAGTTGGAGGGCCAGGATCCACACAAAATCTAGCTTCAAATCCAAGCCACAGAAGGATGTAGGAACCAACAGACTTACACATGGGACATTTATGATGTTTTCCCTCATGTTTTTCTGTTTCCCCCACTATGGTAACAACACATATGGCTACAGTTTAGGAACACCCGTGGCTATTTTCATCGACATCTTTCCTCTTTATACTAGGAAATGCTAGTGCTTTGAATTCTATAGGGTTCTGAGGTAACACTGCATTGATTTTCTGTCTTAAAACTGAATTTTTCACTACAGGAGGCAGAAAAGGCCTTCTGGAGTATGCCACAACAACATTATACTGCAGAGTTGAATTAACAAGACATCTTATAGCTTATTGATTTCAATTTCCACCATTTTCCCTCTCTGCTGAGCTAATTTGGTTTTATACAAAGCTGAATGCATTTCAACACATTGATACTTCTCTCCATATTTCAGTGCTAGAATCCTACGTGAACCCATTATGTGGATGCATAACAAAACGGCCATTAGTGTTTAAGCCATTCCTCTGCCCATCTGACACCTTCAATATGCCACTCTTCTTCCCCAGAAAGGTGTTTTTTGATGAGTCAAATCCTGCAGCATATATCTGTGATGTAAAGGGGAAATTATATTCACATATAATTCTAAAAGCAAATCTTGATATATTGTTTTGCACTGACTGTGTATCAGAATTATCAATACTTTTACTCCTGGAACTATATCAGTTATTACAAAATTAATGAGACTTTCAGTCAACTGACCAATCTGAAACATCAATGTTGCTTTCATGAGCATATTCAGTTACTGTTGTCTGGACCCCATGCTATGCTATACTGGTCTTTCTTGCTTATTTCCTTTGTAACCTAAGGAGAACAAGCCATAACTACAGTGCTGGGCTTCATTCTATTTGCTTTATATCTTAAAAACAAGGCAAACAGACTTTTCCTTCTTCCTTTATCACCATCTGAGAGACAGTCTTTGTACCCTAAGGCAATGAGTTCACCATAGTTGGTTGGTGCTTTGGATGGATGATTTTTTTGATCAGGGCATAACATGATATTGGCTGTGTTTTTCAAATCTTTGTTCACTGATCATGAGCCCTAGGATACTTATAGTTTTTCATCTACTAGCTTGTTGTTAAGATACAACTGTAAAGAAAACAAATAGAAAAGCTGTATAGAGCAAGGTAGTGCAAGGAGGCAGAGTGGGTCGTGGACCTTCCAAGCCCTGTCTGAATACACCACTCTCTTAGCCCCTCTGTGTGCCCCAATCTAGAAAATTTATATTTTCCAAAAGGTTCTTAAACAAACCAAATGGAGAAAACCAAGGAAAGTTTATTTGCAAAATACAGTACATTTCTAGCCAGAAAAATCCATAAAGCCTTAAAATTCAGAAAATGTGATTCATTCTATATCACACAAAACTTTTGCACACTTGACCACAGGAGATTAACATTTGAAGCTCTGCTTCTTGATTAGTTGAGAAAAATAATTTTGGAAACATAAACAATCAGTTTTTAATATCTCTGTATTTTGTTTGTTTATTTTAAAGGCATGTATGTCCCCATTTCACTCCCCAGCACCACACTGTGTATACACTTCTGTGTATGTAATAGTGTGTGGCATTTAGGGATATCTGTGTGTTTATGAGAACACTACATTGGAATCTGCATTTTCAGGTATGGAGTGATGGTTGGAGAAAGGTTAATGTACATTAAAAATGGGCATATTCTGTTAATAATAGCAAATATTTTACCATAAGCTGCCCTAAGAAAGAATTACAGAAATAATTTAAAATATTCCAAATTTAAATCTATAAAGAAATTATGAAGGTCTTTTAATGTATGACATGTGCTAGTTTGTTATGGCACTGTTAGTGATAAAAACTAACTAGATTGATGTTCAGTAATAATATTCAATGGAAGAAATTAAAAAACTGAACACTAGAAAACTAATCTGGAGCTTTGACTTGAGAAAATATCATAAAATTTAAAGAAGAAAAGTACAATGTCCTGCAAAATAGTTTACATGGAAACTAAACCCTAGAAATGAAATGTTAGTGAAACTGAAATTCCAGAAATAAAAAGACTTATATCCTGAGGAATACCTTGGGGCTTCCTTGGTGGCTCAGCAGTTAAAGAATCCACGTGCAATGTGGGAGACCTGGGTTCAATTCCTGGGTCAGGAAGATCCCCTGGAGAAGGAAAAGGCTACCCCCTCCAGTATTCTGACTTGGAGAATTCCATGGACTGTGTAGTTCATGGGGTTGCAAAGAGTCGGACATGACTGAGCAACTTTCACTAATACCCTGAAGAAACAGTAAAATTTCTACAGTAGTTATGATAGAAGAAGTTATCTTAAAACAAAAGCAGACAAAAATAAATGTTTCTAACTAAAATGGAATACATTGTATTATCTATGTTTCAAAAAAAATAGGCTTACAATTTATAAGACAAAAATTGATAGAATCAAAATTAGCAATGGAGAAATTCACAATCATGTGGAAGCTTAAAAAACAGATTAACAAACTGGATGAAAGTGATAACATGGAATTAATACTTGATTTGTGTAGAGTTAGACAAGTATTTTCACAAAGTAAAAATTTATTGAAATATGTATTTATAATTTGTGCACTTTTTTACATGAATTATTTATCATTAAAATATTTTTTCTGAATTAGAGCTCTTGTGAATATCCACATAATTAAAATTTGGTTGTCCAAAAAACCAAAACATTTCAATAAGTTGTATTATCACATGATATCCTGTTCTTGTCTGCCTGCACACACATATGAGTTGTACACTAACCTAAATTTATCAAAAGTATTTACAGATATGCTGCTAGTTAATATTAAATATCTAAACTTTTACCTCATTTGAGTCATGAAAACAATTTTGTGAGCATTCACAGTATGATAAATATGGACTAACTACTCTGGAGCTATTTCTTTATAGCCATGAAGTGAGATGAAATTATGAGAATTTAAGAAACAATGAGTGGAAGGAAGTAGTATACAAGAAGTACATACAAATCTTTAATATATATTTTGCTGAAAAAGGGGAAATGTAAGGAGTTCAGCAGAATTAATAGAAACAATTTGAAGGAAAACCCTGTGTATAGTGTTGGATAAAACTTGGCACTCTTCCATCTTTTTCAGTATGGTGTACTTCTAACTTACATATTTTCATGAAAATTGATCTATTTTCTATTCATTAATTTGTTCACAATAATTAACATGTCAGTAAGGCTCTTTTGACATCATCCTGTTTCTTGTGTTTTTGAAAGGATGAGGTCCAATCAAAGGTGAGTGCACCTTTATATGGTACACTTCTAATTCCACACCTAAAGGGAAGTTGACTGGTTAAATCACAATGATGACAAGAAAAGATGTAACAATGGTCACCAGAACTTGAAGTCTTCCTTGGAGCACTGATTCTCCTTTGATCTGAAAATATGATGAGAAAAAAGTGCAATCACATTCTGATACTGATCCCATGGGAAAAAGAAAGAGGGCTTTCTATTTATTACCAAGGGAAGCAGTCTCAGTGGAACTCATTTCCCCTTTAGTATTTTTCCTAGGATCGTTATAACAATCCCTTCCAGAGAAGGTGAGAGAACATTTAAGAATGCAGAGATCCAGGAAAAATGAAGACCACTACTCCATCTGGCAGAGGTGAATTGAGGGTCACTGAGGTTTGGGTAGAAACTATTCATTTTTTATGTTCGGCATGAGACACACTCTAATAATCCAAATAATGAAGATTTGGGCAGGCTTAAATTTGGGCATTGGAATAGAATTTATGTGAAAGTGTCATCTTTGGGGTTCGGGGCTTTTCACACTTAAAATCAGAAATAATATCTAGACTTTACATAATATCTAGACTTTTTTTATAAAAATTTTACATAAAATTTTTATTATAAAAATTTTTATTATAAAAAAATAAAATTTTATTAAAATTTTACATAATATCTAGACTTTAAATAATATCAGACTTTACAACTGTCCAAGACATAAATGTTTATAAGTTTCCTTCCTACTAGTCTTATTTCTAGATTTTTCTAGCTTTAATATGATGCTGGGAAAGATTGAGGGCAGGAGGAGAAAGGGGCAACAGAGGATAAGATGCTTGGTTGACATAACCGAGTCAATGGGCATGAATTTGAGTAAACTCTGGGAGATAGTGGACATGGAAGCCTGGTGTGCAGCAGTGCATGGGGTTGCAATGATTTGGATAAGACGTAGCAACTGAAAAACAGCGACAATATTTTTCTAAGCCTAATCCAAACATATTCATTAAAAAGTGGCCATTTTCAAGCATCAATGCATGCTAGGGTTATGAAACACAAAATGTTGATCCTGCTCTAATAGAAGATCACAATCTCGTCAAGTTAAACAAATAACAAGTTATAATAAAAACATAGTAAGGATGATGGTAGAAACCCTCTGTAGGATATATATGAGAATAAATGTGTGTGTGTTTGTCTGTGTGTGTGTGTGTGTAAATGTAGGGAGGGAGATGAAATCACAGTAACTGTTGTAGGGCTTCTGATAGGGATCAATTCCTATGCTGAAACTTGAGGAAAGTCTAGGAGTTAGTCAAGTGAAGAGGAGTAAGCAGGTCTTCTAAGAAGAGGGTTAACATTCACAAAAGCAACGATCCAGGAGAAATCAGGGTGGACTCTGAAAACTGTCGCAGTGCAGCATGAGAGAGTGGCAGATGGGGAAGACTGAATATGCAGATCTAAAGTTCAGGAAACATACCTCTGCTGGCGACACAGACTTGAAAGAACTGAAAAACTGTGGAGGGCATGTGTTCATCAACAACAAGGCAGGACACGATTTTAGGGACCACAGCAGGAAACTGGGACACACAGTCATTTAGAGAATGGGTCAAGACGGTGAGTTTATAACACATGAAATAAGAAAGTTTTATAACAAACCACCTGAGAGGAAGCTTCTATTCAGGAAGAAGGTAAACTTGGAGAGGGTGATTTCATGAGAGCCAAGGGAGACAGCCTTCAAGTAGTAGTAATCAGCAGTTTCTAATGCCAAAGTGAAGTTATAAAGACTGAAACTTTTCCATTATTTTGCAGCTACCATGTCACTGATACATGGGACAGAATGCCTTCCGTATAGGAGAGAGAAAGCAGTCACATAGCAAATGATTGAGGAGTGAAGAGATCTAAATGAGATATTGTTATTATTCTTTCAGAAAACTATTCAAGGTAGGAAATAACTAACAAATATTGAGCAATATTAATACTCTGATACATTAATTCTTTCAATACTCATAATTCTGCACTAATATTTTTCCACTACAGAAGATTCTGAGGTTCAGAGAGAGATTATGTAACTTGCTTATTTGCTCAACTAATAAGTGGCAGAATGAGAATTTAGGCTCAGAATGTCTGATTTGAACCCGTTACTAATCATCATTCTGTATTATCTCTCAAATAAAAAGATTAGTGATATAGACAAGTTGTCCATTATTTTGAATCTGGAAAAAGTCAAAACACAAAAATACCAGGTAACGAAAATACCATTTACATTTACACTGTGTTGATCTCCTTCTCTATTAGTTGGGTGTACCATCTTCCTCATTCACAGATGGCTCTTCTGGGGACATGGAAGATGCAAATCTATCAGCAGTGACTGAATTTATCTTCACCGGGTTCCTCTGCTTCCAAGATGGTGGCCTCCTATACTTTGTTCCTTTACTCTTCATCTACACCTTTATTATATTCGGGAACCTATTGATCTTTGCTGGAAGACTGGATACCTGTCTCCACAATCCCATGTATAGTCCCATCAGTATCTTCACATTTCTTGAGATGTGGTACGCCACAGCTGCTATTCCTAAGATGCTCTCCAATCAGATCAGCAGTCGAAAGGCCATCTCTTTCATTGGCTGCCTCTTGCAGACGTACTTCTTCCCTCCACTTGGAAACACTGAAGGAGCCTTGCTGACCGTCATGGCCATTGACGGGTATGTGGCCACCTCAACCCACTCCACTACCTAACCATCATGACTCCCCACCTCCGTGCTCGGCTCTCTGCAGGCTCTTGTATATTTGGTTTCCTCATCCTTCTACCTGAGATTGTGTGGGTTTCTACCCTACCTTTCTGTGGTCCCAACTAAATCCATCAGACCTTCTGCTCTGTGATCTCACACCTTTATTAAATTTAGCCTGCACAAATGCCTCTGTGATCTTGGTGCAAGATGATTCATGCCCTCGCTATTCTAATAACAGATCTGATTATTTCTCTTTCTTACATCAGAATTATCATTGTTATCCTGGGTATCCCTTCAGCTGAGGGTTGTAAAAAGGCCTTTTCTACCTGTGCAGCACACATGTCCATCTTCCTGCTGTTTTTTGGCAGTGTGGCTCTCATATATCTTAGATTCTTTGCTACTTATACATCTTCTGGGACACCATCATTGCACTAACATTCTCTGTGCTTACTCCCTTTTTCAATCCCATTATATATATCTTGAGAAATAAGGATATGAAAGATGCTATTAAGAAGCTCCTTTGCTCCCCAAAAAGGTGTTTAATATATCTGGTAAGCAATTTAGACTGCAATCCTGTATACAAATGGAACTTCTTCACAAAATATTAAGCCCAAAGAGACTAGAATTTCAAAGAATAATACAATTAGTCTAGTTTTCTTCCCCATGACTTGGTGAACAGACTGGTAAAGAAAGTCTTCTAAGGATTTACAGAGATGCCAGCAATATAAATTCTACTTCTGATTTTCTAGAGTCAGTGTATTTTTTTTTAAATTTATAGCCTTGTTATTTGATTTTAATTTACTCTGTTACTTCAAACTGATTAACTGTATATATGTTAATAATACTAATAGTTACTACCTTTACTATTCAATATATTTCTTTTATATCCAATCTGTCTTTAAAATACTCTTAATTTCCTTACAAAACCCTTGTTAATCTGTGAGAGTACATGCTAACTCTCTATGTTACTAAGGAGATTTCTCTAAGCCCTTTCAGTTACTGGAAATTAAGAAGAAGCAAGAATTCCTGGCACCCAGGCAATAGACTTTATCCCCCTATCTTTGTTTCTTTTCCAGTCAGCCTTGCTGACATTTAAAAACATGTGAATTGGCTGGCTTACTTCATTTAGTACGATAATCTCTAGGTTCATTCATGTTCATGCAAATCACATTATTTTTTATGACTGAATAATATTCCATTGTATAAACATATCTCCATTCATTCATCTCAGATGGACATTTACGTTGTTTCCATGTCTTGGCTATCATAAATAGAAATTACTTTTCTGTATATCTGAGACTAATGCAGCATTTTAAATCAACTATGCTTCAATAGATAAAAAGAAAAAATATACATGTACTGATCTGATTTGCAGGTGACGCTGTCATGAACAGGGCCATTATAGTATTGAGATGTAATTTGGTATTATATTACCTACTACAGAAAGCTATTAAGAATATCAGATTCCTACCTATGGAAACTTACTATATTATGTATAATCAATGCAGGAGAGTATCAAAACATAATAAATGCATATATTTACATTTATAGTCAATAAAATTTATTAATGATCTAATCTATGTCTCTAGAAATCATCCATTTCCTCTTCCATATTGTGCTAAAAATATACTTAGTATAATATTTTTAGTATAATACATGTGATTGATAATAAATATATTAGAATTATGTACTAAATTTTATTATTTCCACTATGTATTTATAATCATGGGTTTAATTATGGTAAACTGCTTCATTGATTGAACATGCAAATTATTTTTCCATTTTGTTTCTCTATTGTTTGCTTCTCTATATTGTTTTTTAACTATTACCACTGGTGGCTCAGATAATAAAGAATCCCACTGCAATGCAGGAGACTCAGGTTCCATCCCTGGGTGGGGAAGATCCCCTGGTGGAAGGAGTATAAACCCACTCCAGTATTCTTGCCTAAAAACTCCCATGTACAGAAGAGCCTAGTGAGCTACAGTCCAAAGAGCTGTGAAGAGTCAGACATGACTGAACATGCATACACACATTTTTATAAATATGGCAATTATCATTTTCTTGCATAAAGCCCTTTTCAATTTCAAAAATTTCTGTTTCAAGATAAATTTCAAGAAGTTGAATTATTAAAAGCAGATGTGAAAGTATGTTCATAGCTTTTGGTAAAAATATTGATTTTATAAATGGTTGCATAAATAATGCCTTAGTGTAGCACTTTTGTTACAACTTCAGTAGTATGGCAACTGAGGTATAGATAAAATAAAAGTCTAGTTATTTTGTGAAAAATATCAATCCTATCGCTGGCAAGCTGAACTTGCAGTACAACTATAAAAAGGAAATGTGATAAATTGAGTCATTTGTCCCAATTCTTCACATCCCTGTAACAGATTTATAAGTCCATAATTTTGCAATGAATGGATTCATGGTAAGTACCATTTACTTTCCTGCCCCACAGATTTGGCTTGGGCTTTTCCTTTAATTGGCTCTTGGGAAAGTAATGAATATTATAGATACTTAATATGTGCATTTACAGTCAGGTTTACTTCAGATAACTGTTCCCCTTTCATCACTGGGCTCACGTGAAACCATGTCTCTGAGAGTCAGTGGCTCAGACAATGAGAGACGCATGGAGCTGACCTAAACTGTAAGTTGCCTGAAGCCTGGTGCTTGAAGTCCACAACCCAGAGCTCAGAGCCTGAAGTTGAGTGTAGCCCTCGCTATTGCAACTGACTAACAGACTTCTAAGTGTGAGGATAAATGACTATTATTTTACTATCCATGTCTGAAACTCTTAATAAGTTACTGTACACTGCCGTGTGTGGGCTTTGTCTGACATTGTGCCATCCCGAGATTGCAGAAATTAATAACTAATGCTTCTTATCTGAATCTTAAGACATTCTTTCAGGTTATAAGTATTTTAAAACTGTATTGGTAATAATATTTTAAAATAATTCTATAATTTCCAGAAAGATTACCTACATCAAATGTGCAATTATTTAACCATACTGCTTATTATTTTGTATGTCAAAGAACTTTCACACATCAAAGGGATTTGAGATCATTTAGAAATAAAGCAGGGGCTGAGTAGTGGAATGTAAAAGATGCAAGGCAGTCATTCTTTGGAAGCTACATTCTCCTTCTTACCATTTTTCTTCATTGTATGTGCTGCTTCTAGGCATCTTGCACCTGATGTGTGCTTGAAAAACAAGCTATGGAATTAAATCTTTATGAAATTTTATCTTTCAGTGTAAGATAAAAGCTAAAAACCTGTTTAAACTATGTGAAAAAAACAAAGATGTATTGGTAACAATGAAGAATTTTAACAAGTAGAAAAGACAAGTCAACTTTTTTTCTTGTTACTTATCATATGTACATGAGCAAAATGTTTTGGGTTAGTCCAAACATGGTACAAAATTCATACTAATTCTATGTGATATTCTTTAACTAGAAATTGCTGTATTAGGAAAATTGATGAATGTGTCTTTGCCTAAAATTATAGTACCACTTCTTACAGCATATTTATTTAGCTTATTTTGAGTAAGAAAAGTCATTACATTTAAAGAAACGAAGGAAATGGATTGCATTTTGTTAATCTTTTTTATTCTCAGAAATTTTAGTGAATAAATGGACAAAAGTGAAAACAATCTTAATGGTAACATTAAAGAATTAGATCAACATAATTAGCCAAAGCACTGGCTATACATTTCAATATGGAACTAATAGGTGGAGCATATGGAAGGCCAAGAGATTTTCCTAAATTTGGCTGACTGACTTAGAAACAGGTAAGAAATAGGTTTTAAGACTATATCCCTCATTTTATTGTTTTACCAATCTCCTCTCCTCTACTGCATTCAGTTCAGTTGCTCAGTCGTGTCCAACTCTTGGTGAGCCCATGGACTACAGCATGCCAGGCCTCCCTGTCCATCACCAACACCCAGAGTTTACTCAAACTCATGTCCATCGAATCAGTGATGCCATCCAAACATCAAATCTTCCATCGTTCCCTCTCCTCCCGCCTTAAATCTTTCCCAGCGTCAGGGTCTTTTCAAATGAGTCTGTTCTTCACATCAGATGGCCAAAGTATTGGAGTTTCAGCTTCAGCATCAGTCCTCCCAAGAATATTCAGGACTGATTTCTTTAGGATTGACTGGTTGGATCTCCTTGCAGTTCAAAACACTCTCAAGAGTCTTCTCCAATACCACAGTTCAAAAGCATAAATTCTTTGGCGCTCAGCTTCCTTTATAGTCCAACTCTCACATCCATACATGACTACTGGAAAAACCATAGCTTTGACTACATCGACCTTTGTTGATAATGTCTCTGCTTTTTAATGTACTGTTTACAATGGCCATAGCTTTTCTTCCAAGAAGTAAGCATCTTTTAATTTCAGTACTGCAGTCACCATTTGCAGTGATTTTGGACCCCCCAAAATAAAATCTGTCACGGTTTCCATTGATTCTTCATCTATTTACCATGAAGTGATGGGACTGGATGCCTTGATCTTAGTTTTCAGAATGTTGAGTTTTAAGCCAACTTTCTCACACTCCCCTTTCACTTTCATCAAGAGGCTCTTTAGTTCTTCTTCACTTTCTGCCAGAGGGTGATGTCATCTGCATATCTGTGGTTATTGATATTTCTCCCAGCAATCTTGATTCCAGTTTATGCTTCATTCAGACTGGCATTTTGCATGATGTACCTGCATATAAGTTGAATAAGCAAAGTGACAGTATACAGGCTTGACATACTCCTTTTTCTATTTGGAACCAGCCTGTTGTTCCATGTCCAGTTCTAACTGCTGCTTCTTGAACTGCATACAGATATCTCAGGAGGCAGTAAGATGGTCTGGTATTCCAATCACTTTATGAATTTTCTACATTTTGCTGTGATTCACACAGTCAAAGGCTTTGGCACAGTCAATAAAGAAGAAGTAGATATTTTTCTGGAACTCTCTTGCTTTTCTGATGATCCAACGGATGTTGGCAGTTTGATCTCTGGTTCCTCTGCCTTTTCTAAAACCAGCTTGAACATCTGGAATTTCATGATTCACATATCACCCCTGAAGCCTGGCTTGGGGTATTTTGAGCATTACTTTGTTAGTGTGCAAGATGAATGCAATTGTGCAGTAGTTTGAACATTCTTTGGCATTGCTTTTATTTGGGATTTCAAAAAGACTGATCTTTTCCTGTCCGGTGGCCACTGCTGAGCTTTCCAAATTTGCTGGCATATTGAGAGCAGCACTTTCACAGCACCATCTTTTAGGATTCAAAATAACCCAACTGGAATCCCATCACCTCCACTAGCTTTGTTCATAGTGATGCTTCCTAAGGTCCACTTGACTTTGCATTCCAGGATGTCTGACTGTAGATGCGTGATCACACTGTCATGGTTATCTGGGTCATGAAGATCTTCTTTGTATAGATCTTCTGTGTATTTTTGCCACCTCTTCTTAATGTCTTCTGCTTCTGTTAGGTCCATACCATTTCTCTCCTTTATTGAGCCCATCTTTGCATGAAGTGTTCCCTTGGTGTCTCTAATTTTTTTGAAGAGATCACTAGTCTTTCCCATTCTATTGTTTTCCTCTATTTCTTTGCATTGATCACTGAGGAAGCCTTTCTTCTCTCTCTTTGCTATTCTTTGGAACTCTGCATTCAAATGGGTATATCTTTCCTTCTCTCCTTTGCCTTTAGCTTCTCTTCTTTTCTCAGCTATTTGTAAGGTCTCTTCAGATAGCTATTTTGCCTTTTTGCATTTATTTTTCTTGTGGATGGTCTTGATCCCTGCCTCTTGTACAATGTCATGAACCTCTGCCCATAGTTCTTCAGGCACTCTGTCTATTAGTTCTAATCCCTTGAATCTATTTGTCACTTCTATTGTATAATCTTAAGGGATTTGATTTAGGTCATACCTGAATGGTGTAGTGGTTTTCCCTACTTTCTTCAATTTAAATCTGAATTTGGCAATAAGGACTTCATGATCTGAGCTACAGTTAGCTCCTGGTCTTGTTTTTGCTGCCTGTATAGAGATTCTCCATCTTTGGTTGCAAAGAATATAATCAATCTGATTCTGGTATTGACCATCTGGTCATGTCCATGTGTAGTCTTCTCTTGTGTTGTTGGAAGAGGGTATTGCTATGACTAGTGCATTCTCTTGGCACAACTCTGTTAGCCTTTGACGTGCTTCATTTTATACTCCACGGCCAAATTTGCCTCTTATTCCAGGTATTTCTTGATTTCCTACTTTTGCATTCCAGTCCCATATAATGAAAATAACATCTTTTGGGGGGTGTTAGTCCTAGAAAGTGTTGTAGGTCTTCATAGAACCATTCAACTTCAGCTTCTTCAGCATTACTGGTCAGGGCGTAGACTTGGATCACTGTGATACTGAATGGCTTGCCTTGGAAACGAACAGAGATCATTCTGTCATTTTTGAGACTGCATTCAAGTACTGTATTTCAGACTCTCTTGTTGACTATGATGGCTACTCCATTTTTTTCTAAGGGATTCCAGTGCACAATAGTAGATATAATGGTCATCTGAATTAAAGTCATCCATCCCAATCCATTTTAGTTCACTGATTCCTAAAACGTCAATGTTCACCCTTGACATCACTGGTTTGACCACTTCCAATTTACCTTTATTCATGGACCTAATATTCCAGATTCCTATGCAATATTCAGAGAAGGCAATGGCCACCCAGTCCAGTACTCTCACCTGGAAACTCCCATGGATGGAGGAGCCTGATAGGCTGCAGTCCATGGGGTCGCTAAGAGTTGGACACAACTGAACGAATTCACTTACACTTTTCACTTTCATGCATTGGAGAAGGAAATGGCAACCCACTCCAGTGTTCTTGTCTGGAGAATCCCAGGGATGGGGAAGCCTGGTGACTTGCCATCTATGGGTTCACACAGTGTCAGACATGACTTAAGTGACTTAGCAGCAGCAGCAGCTGTGCGATATTGCTCTTTACAGCATCGGACTTTACTTCCATTACCAGTTACAGCCACAACTGGGTGTTGTCTTTGCTTTGACTCTGTCTCTTCATTCTTTTCGAAGTTATTTCTCCACTCATCTTCCATAGTGTATTGAGCACCTACCGACCTGGGGAATTCATCTTTCAGTGTCCTATCTTTTTGCCTTTTCATACTGTTCATGGGGTTCTCAAGGCAAAAATACTGAAGTGGTTTGCCATTCCTTTCTCCAGTGGACCATGTTTTGTCAGAACTCTCCACAATGACTGGTCCATCTTGGGTGGCCCTACATGACCCGCCTCATAATTTCATTGAGTTAGACAAAGCTGTGGTCCATGTGATCAGTTTGGTTAGTTTTCTGTTATTGCGATTTTCATTCTGTCTGCCCTCTGATGCAGAAGGATAAGAGGCTTATGGAAGACTTCTGATGGGAGAGACTGTTTGAGGGGGAAACTCTTCTGGTCTTGTTCTAATGGGTGGGGCCATGCGCTTTAATCCAACTTTCTGTTGATGGGCGAGGTTGTGTTCCCTCCTTGTTGTTTGATCTGAGACCAAGTTATGGTGGACGCAATGACGATAATGGCGACCTCCTTCAAAAGGTCCCGTGCACGCACTGCTGCACTGTGTCCCCGACCCTGCAACAGGCCACCACAGACCCATGCCTCCACTGGGGACTCCTGGACACTCACAGGCAAGTCTGAGTCAGTCTCTTGTGGGGTCACTGCTCCTTTCTCCTGGGTCCTGATGCACACAAGGTTCTGTTTGTGCCCTCCAAGAGTCTATTTCCCCAGTCCTGCGTAAGTTCTGGCAGCTTTCTGGTGGGTTAATGGTGAACTCCTCCAAGAAGGTTTATCCTATACCCAGGTCTGCTGCACCTAGAGCCCTTGTCCCTGCAGCAGGCCCCCTGCTGACCTGTACCTTTGCAGGAGACACTCAAACACAGTTCTGGCTCAGTATCTGGGGGGTCTCTGGGTCCTGGTGCACACAAGATTTGTTTGAGCCCTCTTAGCATCTCTTAGCATCTAAACTTGATTTCGCCCCTCCTACCATCTTGCTGGGACTCCTCCTTTGCCCTTGGACGTGGGGTAACTTTTATTGGTTAGATCCAACATTCCCCAGTTGATGGTTGTTCAGCAGAGAGCTGCAGTTTTGGAGTTCTTGCAGGAGAAGATGAGTGCACATCCTTCTACTCTGCCATCTGCACTAACATTCTTCAAATGTGACTCTTGGAATTTCAGCTTTTGATTTATTTAAAACTTAATCCAATCAGAATTATCATAAAAAGAAAGTAAACAAGCAAACAAAAACACACTTGTTGCAATGTCTCAGACTCCTGGATTATCTCATTTGTCCTGGATTTGAGTTACCTCAGATTGGGGTTCTCCTAATTACCAGCTTTAACTTTTTTCCTAATTGGAACTATAATAAGAAGGATTGTTTTCCTACTTATTTTAAATCACTTGTGTAGTATTCTCAGGAGAGTCCATCTTCCTATTCTAGCTAGGCTTAGGAAGATACACCAGTGCACCCAAAGGGGCAGGGTAGAAGGAAGAGCTCCGTAGGGAGAGTCAATCGCTTTATCACTGACTGATGAAGGAAATATAGTTTAGGTGGAAGACTCAGGGTAGAAACATAGCAGAAGAGCAAAGGAAGCTAGGCTCAGTAGCTCTATGTGGTTGACCACATTAGGGTAGGGAAAGATAGAGTCTTCACCCATGTTTATTCCAAGTTTGGAACCCAACAGCAGCAAGGTCAGTAAATTAACTAATTTAGGGGAGTTGGGAGATATCTAGGGAAAGAAAAACACTTACACAGGACAATAGGCAGCTCTAGTGTGCATGTAGAAACTGTGAGTAACTATTGGTAAGGCTGGGCAAGGAGGAATCAGGAACTTCTCCTGCATTGCAGGCAGATTCTCTACCGTTTGAACTACCAGGGAAGATGTGTTATAAGCAAGTTAGTACAAAGCATACATGTTTCAGTTGCTAAATTTCCCAAGAAATAAGAGGGATACAAGTGGGGCCAAAGCTTATCAGATGGCTTTAAAACAACAAATGAGCATTGTGATTGATTTCTGAAATGTTTCAGGAATCAAGTGAGATTTCCAGTTTGTTGTGAGGCATTAATATTGACAATTGTACTAGACTTTACTGAGATTTGGATAAAGATAGAGAAGTGTTCATTGGGAGAACTCTTAAGTTTTCTTTTTGATTTCCATGTGTCTTATCTTTCTTCTACTTAGCCACGTCTTTTCAGTAGAATGAGGAATTAGTTCTGCTCAGAGGCTCTTTCTGGAATGAGTAGACTGGTTCAGTTTGTAGGACCCTGTCTTAAAGGCCATAGTAACAATATGTAGGGATGACTACTGAGGACATCAAGTCTTATGGGAAAGATCAGATATATATACGAAAAATCAGGAACACTTGAAAAAATTTAAAAGGAAAAGATACAGAAACATATAAATATTACAGGAAGTAGAGTGATTTCTATTACACGTGGAATTATCTTGTTAAATTTAGAAAAGACACATATATTGGGCTGGCCAAAAAGTTCATTTGGGTTTTTCTCATAACATCTTCTGGAAAAATCTGAATGAATTTTTTGGTCAACCCGATAGAATTTGGCTAGTTTAAAGAGAAGGTAGAGCTTGTACAGAACAAGAGGACATTTCACGCAGGGGAGATTTCTTTCAGGAATTCTCAGAGACCAGAAACTGACATGTTTGGATTAACAGCAGGTTTAATAAATTGGATTGGAAATGAACAATTTTTCATAGCAACAGTAGACAAGATGGCTTTGTTTTCTGCTAAAATAACAAAAATGCCATTTCAGTGCAATACTAGAGAAAGATGATGCAGTTGGGAGTTTTATGGGGCTTAATCACATAATTGGGCATCCTGATGCCTCAGACAGTAAAGAATCTGCCTGTAACACAGACACCTGGGTTCAATCCTTGGTAGGGAAGATCTCCTGGAGAAGGAAATGACTCCAGTATTCTTGCCTGGAGAATTCCATGGAGAGAGGAACCTGGCAGGCTACAGTCCAAGAGATCACAAAGAGTCAGACATGTCTGAGCAGTTAACATGTTCACTTTCAGTCACATAATCGATGAACAAATACATCCATAGATAATATAAATAAGAGAATATTAATAAAGTACCCTTTCCTAATGTACCATGAGATTATTAATCAATGACAGACAAAAGTGAAGCTTATTTTTTTTCTTTTGCAGTGATTATAAAAATGTTATCCTAGGTGATCTGAGATTTTTTTCTTTTTAAAGAAAAAACAATTTAGAGGAAGAAAATGGTGAGAATGTATAGGTATGGAAGGGGAGTCACATGAATAAACTGATGCTATAGCAAGGTCAGTCTTGAGGGAATAGAAGCTTGTATGAAAACAGTAAGACTGGAAGTAGAAACCTTTGGTAACCTATTACAATAGTGTAGGCATTATTACTAAGCATCAAATTAGGGGTAAGATAAAAGAAATAAAATGTATTGGTAATACAACAGAAAAAAGTTAAGCAAACTTCATTGATTAATTAAGTTTGAGACATAAGAAGGCAATAGATGCAAAAAATGTGTGAAGTCGCTATCTAGAAGAACCAAGAAATAAGAAAGTCAGCAAGGGAAACTGGTTGAGTGCTGGGTATAAGTATGGTATATTAATTTACTAAAGTTTTTATAACAAAGTATCAGACTAAGTGACTTGAACAACAAGAATTTATTTTCTCACAGTCCTGAAATCTAGAATTCTGACATCAAGATTTTGGCAGAGTTGATTCTTTTCAAGTCCTTTCATCTTGGCTTGTAGGTGACTGCCTCTTCCTTGACTTTTCTCAGGTTGAAGACCAGTAAGATAAGTTTTAACAAGCCCTCCAAGTGATCCTGATGCCTGATAAATTTTGAGAATCATTAACCCAATCTATTGGCTGTGCTTTCTGATTGAATTTTTTCCACATTCCAATTTTAGTTGTAAGCATCTATGGAATATGGAATATTCCTTCTTCTTCTACACTCCCAAGACAGGGATTTATCCAGATGCTGGCATTTTGTAAGTGTACTTACTCTATGATGAGTAGTAGACATTGCCTAGAAAGTGTGAGTGCAGTAGGATTTGAAAACCTCATTTCTCACCTGGAGATGGAGAAAGCCAATCAAACCACTGCTCACGAGTTTATCTTCTCTGCTTTCCCTTATTCCTGGAGAGATTCTGTCATCTGTTTTGTTCTACTGCTCTTCATTTATGCATTCATTGTTGTTGGAAATGTGGTCATCATCACAGTGGTCCAGCTGAATATTCATCTCCACACTCCCATGTACTTCTTTATCAGTGCCCTTTCTTTCCTGGAGATCTGGTATACCACAGCTACAATACCAAAGATGCTCTCTTGCCTGCTTTGTGAGAAGAGCATTTCCTTAAACGGCTGTCTTCTGCAGATGTATTTCTTCCATTCCACAGGTATCAGTGAGGTTTGTCTCTTGACAGCTATGGCCTTTGACCGCTACCTGGCCATCTGCAGCCCTCTTCATTACACTACTATCATGACCCCAAAGCTATGTGCCTGGCTGACTTTAGGTTGCTGTGTTTGTGGTTTTGTCACACCCCTTCCTGAGATTGCCTGGATCTCCACACTGCCCTTTTGTGGCTCTAATCACCTGGAGCATATCTTCTGTGACTTCCTCCCAGTACTGCGCCTGGCCTGCACAGACACACAAGCCATCCTCATGATTCAGGTAGTGGATGTTGTCCATGCAGTGGAGATCATTACAGCTGTGATGCTCATCTTCATGTCCTACGTTGGTATCGTGGCTGTAATTCTACGTATTCGTTCCACTGAGGGCCGTCGCAAGGCCTTTTCCACATGCGTCTCCCACCTCACTGTATTTCTGCTCTTCTTTGGCAGTGTGGCTCTCATGTACCTACGCTTCTCTGCCACCTACTCCTTATTCTGGGATACAGCCATTGCTCTGGCCTTTGCAGTTGTATCCCCATTTTTCAACCCCATTATCTATAGCTTGAGGAATAAAGAGATAAAGGAAGCCATAAAAAAGCACATCAGTCAAGTGAGCATCTTTTTTTCATAAGACCAGGGACCTCAAATAAGATCTAATGTTTGGGAGTCTATATAATTGTTAGAGTCTTTTTATCCTCAACTCTCTTTCATCTGTCTTTTTCTGTCAGTCTTTGGTTGAAATTGGTCTCCCAAAGTTCACCAATAAACAAAATTCACTAATAACTGAATTCAATAGGTTTTTTTTCAACCTTTATTCAATTTGACACATTTTGAATCAGACTTTGTTGATTAGGTTTTCCGCCACTCAATTTCTCCAAGATAAATTTAACTTGTGGAAATAATTGGGGTAAAAATTTAATTTTAATAGAGTCAAGACATATCATTATAAGATATGGTTACTGAGCAACCATCTTCATAAGACTAAGTTCTCTCTACGGTATTTACAATGAATATACTTGAAGAATAATCCTAATTTCTAATCGAGTGTTCATGTGTTGATAAATAGCATACTAGATGTTTTTCAGTAGGTTCAATTATGAATGCCTTGTATGATTTTTATCTTGGCAGTACTACACAATATTAATTCCATGTCTGGGTCAATAACAGGGACTAAGGCCTGCATCCAATTATAATGAGCCTATGTGCCCAGTTAGTGGAAGTTGATTTATTGAACACCAAATTAACTTCATTAATATTGATGACCACTAGAAATGAAGAGAATGGACAGGCCTCTTTTAAATTGACATAGAGAGAAGCCTCGCAAAGGAGTTGGTTGCAGTTCTGTGGTAGTTAAGGACCATGGCAAAGAGTCTCAGGACAAGAAGTTCACTGAAGAAAATTTTAAATGCAATAAATGAACAAACAAAAACCTTGACTCTAAGAAAAGTAAAGTAATATAAGTAACCTATTAATTAGCTAATCAATATTTTTTCATGATACATTGAAAAATGTAATCCTTGGTTTCACTGTAATAACATGTAAAGTACTTATCAATGAAGCAGGAATATCAATAAATATCTATTTAGTGAATAAACCAGTATCAGCATGCTGCATTCAGATTGTTCCAGCCAATTGATCTACCACATTGGACAACAGGGCTTCCTTTTTGACCTCTTCTCCCTTGGGTTTCAGGATGTTAGACTCCATTTTTTTAAAATCTTACTTTATTTGAGGGCTCTTTCTCTTGTGAATCCTTGTCTTTATACATGCTTCATAAAGGGTGATTTTCTCCAGGGCCCACACCTCAGTGGTGATGCAATAACAAAGCTGATGACTATGCAAATGTCAGTAAATTTTCACTTTTCCGTAGCCCACCTACAGGAATCCTAAGGTGGTCAACCTTACTTCCCCGCTAATATGCCACAGCCATGCCCTCATCCTCACCCCTAAATCTTATGATACTCAAGAATCAGACACAAAGACAAAAGTTAAGGGAAAGGTCTGATGAGAAGAGGCTAATGCTATCTAAAAGAGCTCAGATAGAAAGAACATGAGAGAAAAGTCACAGTTTGTGGCTGGAGAGGTCTTGGTAAAGGGAAGTCAATCAGAAAATACACTTGTCATAAGAAAACAAGGGAAAAGAGAAGAAAGGGGAATCAAGAAGTGTTCCTGGGTTTAAAGTGTGTCTTTAATGTTCTATTTTTGTTTTTCATAAAACATGAGGAATGAAATTACAGATTGACTAATTATTTAACTATAATTTTCTAAGTGTAATTATTGTTCCAGAATTGATATACAAAAATTCCAGAATATGAAAGGGTTATGCAGTTTTCTTACCTGTTTTCCCCTTTTTTAAGATTTTGTATTATATAATCTATTTCTCAATTAAAGTTCAATTAACAATCCAGTTTAGAAGAATACAGAGAATTTTATTTGAGCCAAACTGAGCAATATAACCAGGGAGACAGACTCTCAGAAAGCTCTGAGAACTGTTCCACCTGTTAGAGGTCAGAAGCACAGTCAGATACATCTTTAAGACAAAGGATCATGCATCAAATGACATACTGATGTATTACATAAAATTCAACAAAGATACATAGTCCAGGTAAGCATTTACAAACCAAGCATCAAGTCATTATGACTCTTCACAGAGTTGGGAAATAACAGTATTTATTTTAAAAGGAGTTACATTGCTAGGGGCAGAAGAAAGGAAAAGAAGTGATCTTTACCGCCCAGCAGACACTCCCATCCTTGCGAAGTTCTTTTTGATGTGTAATGCAGGTGCACACTGCACATTAGGGAGACACAAACGGACACACAGAGAGAATTTTATGCTGAAATTTTCTTGTCATGCCTTAAAATATAAACTTTATGTCTTGCCTTAAAATATAAACTTTGCTTATCACTTTCCTGAAAAAGAAAATGAAAATGTTTGTCACGAAGTTGTGTCTGACGACTCTTTGCCACCCCGTGGACTGTAGCCTGTCAGGCTCCTCTGTCCACAGAATTCTCCAGGCAATCATACTGGAGTGTTTCCATTTTATACTCTAGGGGATCTTTCCGACCCAGGGATTGAACCCGAGTCTCCCGTACTTCGGGCAGATCTACCATCTACTACTTTCCTAGTCCCTCAAAATTTATGCTTGTCATTTATCTTTATCAATATCACATATTTATCATTATAATTTATAAATTATCTATAAATTATATTATGACTATTATTGTATCATTATCATTTATCACTTATAATGCCATTTATAAATGACATTTATATATGTTATATAAATGACACTTATGCCCTTGTCATTTATCATTGTCTCTAAAAAATTTATATAGCTAAAACTTCCACACTTTCTCACCTTCAGTCTGCTCGTACAACTGAGACTATATTATTTCTTAAAACTTAGATATCATTGCTTTACCACTCTACTTAAAAACCTTCTAAGATTAAACACACCCTCACTCCAAATTGCAAATGTAATTTTACCAGCTAAACTGTGTATGTGTGCACGCTATTCCAGTGTGTTGAATAAAAACAATTTCAAATTGAGAGAAAAGCTAAAGGAAAAGAAACAGCATACAGCAGGGTCTGATGGTCAAAATAAGGATATCATTCAGAGGGGAGATCACTGTGCTGACCTGCTGGTGGAATTTCTTACATGATTTTTTTTTTTTTTAATTCACATTACTGAAGATTGAGCAGTGAGTTCTCTTACACTGTGTTCCACCTCACCAACCTATCTATTGTCTGATATTTGGGGAAGATTATATTAAATAAGGGCTTTCCAGGTGGTGCTAGTGATAAAGAATCTGCCTGCCAATGTAGGAGACCCCAGTTTGAGTCCTAGGATGGGAGGATCCCCTGGAAAAGGGATAGGCTACCCACTCCTGTTTTCATGGGCTTCCCTGGTGGCTCAGATGGTAAAGAATCCACCTGCAATGCAGGAGACCTGGGTTTGATCCCTGGGTTGGGAAGATCCCCTGGAGGAGGACATGGCAACCCACTCCAGTATTCTTGCTTAGAGCATCCGCATGGCTTAGGAGCCTGGCAGGCTATAGTCCATGGGGTCACACAGAGTCAGACTTGACTGAGCAAATAAGAACAGCACAGCACAACTTTGGAGAATCTGAGGTAACAAAAGTTAAAGTGAATATTGTTCACTGCAAAGAGGTCTTTCTTTCTTTTTTTCTTTTCTTTTTTTTTTGAATGACAATATTTAATATTTTAAATTTGGGAGACAAACATTGGAGGCTTCTTAAAATGAGAACTCACTCTGGAGAAACAAAAATAAAGTCTTAAAAATAAAATAATGATGACCTCTACTCCATAGGAAAACATTTTTTACATAAAAATTAGTGTATTTTTCCTTGCTGTTAAATGGGTTGAGAAAATTGAACTCTAAAATTCCACAGTAAGCATGTGAATTTTAGTGTTGCAAATTGGGGACACTTTAGAATTTGGGGATATTTGTTGGAGTTTCTTAGTCCAGGAAATGAAGATCTGATAACTGCAAAGAGACTCAGGAAAGCTGGACAGTGCTGATTAAATGAGTGTGAGAAGTACAGTTCTGCCCAGAGCTGATAACCAAGATCAAATACAACAGTTCTCAAAAGTACTCCCACCCTGTAAAACTGAGTATAAGACTTCTCTTTAATGAAGCTGTCTGTAATGAACTTAGTTTTCCCTGTAATCTCTCAGCACTCATTTATATAAAGGGCTACATGCATTTTAAAGATTGAACATGATTCTTAACCTGTACAATGTCTCTCATACATTCTTTACCTGAGTGTCCTGTACTCAGGACCTCTATGTCATCAGTGCCAATAACCATTCTTGGGAACATGTAATGGTGGCAAGAAGGTCAGAGGCCCAAGTATTAAGCTACCAGGGTTCAAGATTTTCTCATCATGCCCTTCCATCAATCCAAAGGAAACATCCTGACACTTGGACTAATACATTCCCTAAGATTTGTGTTCATGCCGTTAGCACCCAAATTTGATTTTTATATAATG
Organism: Dama dama; assembly: GCF_033118175.1. Classification (NCBI taxonomy): domain Eukaryota; kingdom Metazoa; phylum Chordata; class Mammalia; order Artiodactyla; family Cervidae; genus Dama; species Dama dama. The sequence continues at coordinate 12,564,952 of NC_083700.1, forward strand.
AAACTATATGAAAAAGTAAAGTTAATAGTATACTTTCAAGAAGAGAATTTAAAGCTCTCTCAGTTTCTTTGGGTGAGATGATCCAGGGTGAAGGGAAACTAGAAATGTAGAACCTTGGTCTACCTTAGTAGACCATGAATACTATATTATTCAAGTTGGATCTACAGGGAAATGATGTTTGACATGGATAGACCCACTGTTTTTTAGGAGGATCTGAAGCCATCCTGATCTTTTTTTTTTGATATGTTTACTTCACTTCTTAAAAGTTGTATAAAAGAACTATGTGTTTGGAGGATTTCTGCTTTCTTTTCTCTTCATTAAAAATAATACATACAATAAATAGTATGACTTTATCCCAAAGTTTATAATTTTGTTCCATTTTTAGATATTTTATGACTTCATTAATTTGTCAAATGTTGTTCAGTTGCTCAGTCGTTTCTGACTCTTTGAGATCCCATGTACTGCAACACACCAGGCCTCCCTGTCCTTCACTATATCCCAGAGTTTGCTCAAACTCATGTCCATTGAATCAATGATGCCATCCAACCATCTCATCCTCTGTTGACCCCTTCTCCTCTTACCCTCAATCTTTCCCAGCACCAAGATCTCTTCCAATGAGTCGGCTCTTCGCATCAGGTGACCAGAGTATTGGAGCTTTAGCTTCAGAATCAGTCCTTCCAATGAATATTCAGGGTTGATTTCCTCTGCATTGACTGGTTTGATCTCCTTGCAGCCCAAGGGACTCTCAGGAGTCTTCTCCAGGACCATATTTTGAAAACATCAATTTTTCAACACTCAGCCTTCATTATGGTCCAACTCTCACATCCATACACGGCTATTGGAAAATCAAGCAAACAAACAAGCATAGCTTTGACTATACAGACCTTTGTCGACAAAGTGATGGGGTATCCTAATTTCTGTTTCACAAAATGCAAATAAGCAAGCATATATCTTACTTCCTTTGGGTTTTTAAAAATCCAATTTAGCCTTATCCATAATCATTTAAATAAAAGGAACAATCTGTGAGACCAGGAATAAAATTTTCTCCCTATTTTAACAAAGTCTCTACAGCAAGAATTAGGATGTCTTGTTGCTTAAAGACTGTTTAACTTGTTGTCAAAAATCTGCAGCTGAGTTTTAATGGAGTTGGTGATTTGTATTTCTGAGAGACAGGTTGGAACAAGAACCTCTGTATGCCTTGAGTTCTTGTAATTCTGTACAGAGTATGAAGAATGGGCAACCCAGAATTCCTTCCTGATTTATAATTCTCAGAAGCAAAATTTAAAGCTAATTGAAGAAACAAAACATAATCTTAACATGGCCCTATATTACATCTATAAGTTTTTTTTCTAAGTTTTCATCTAAGAAATTTGCTTCCATTTTTTTTTTTTTTTTAATAAAGTCCTGTTGAAGAACTTTGAGAGCCATAGTCCCCTCAAAGCGCTGAATCACCCAGCATCTGTGCAAGTTAGCAGCTGCCTCAGCTCAATCTGTCTCCTGAAGATAGGGTAGATTGTAGTTGGCGGGATTCTGGCCCAAGCAACAGGCTATTTTTTTTTCTTTGTCTTGCCACATGTGTAACGTTTCTCTCATCTCTATCTAAATTAGACTAAACGATTACATGTGAATTGTTTCTCTTTCTTTCTCTCTCGCTCTTTTGGATAAATTTTATTTTGGCGGGTTCTTGACCTTTAGGAAAAGCATAACACTTTCCAAAGGAAACCGTGAGTACATCTTTATTGGACAATTTGTCACCAATATAATTAGGAAAGCTGTCTCCTTTGAACTTTCTGTGCTATCTTTGACAGGATCAGCAAGAATTATTTCTTGATTCTTAAGAAGTAAAGAAGCTTAGTTTTAATTCTCTTTTTTATGAATGTATCACTTTAAACTGGCCTTGAGCTTGTGACTATACAGCACAAAATCCAGCAATGACCTGTTTATACAGGTTTACACAGAGAACAACCTGATAACTTGGAGCAAAATAACACACAATAAATGTTTGAGTCTCCATAGAAGGATTTATTTCTGTAACCAAACTAGTAAAGGCCATCCACAGAATAACAATTATGTATAGAAGGAGACTAAAGTCTAAAGCTTATATTGAATGTTTTCACAGAGGTAAACTAAGAAAAACTGTGCTTATATCCAGATAAATAAAGATGTATCCTATGGAGATTTTGCTGGATGTTGTCACAAATAAATTGGATCCCACTATTATTGGAAAATAATGCATGATTTTATTTGATAATACAATGTTTTATATTGCAAAAGTCAATTACCAAGATGCTAATATTTTTAAATTTGTGGTAATTAGATTGTAAATGTGATAAATTTTTGATTAGTAATGTTTATGAATAAAGAAAATAAAAAAGTAAATAGTATATTAGTTATATTTTTACATACTTTTTTTGGACTCTGGAGTATATAATTTGTCAAAATTAATTGCAAGCCATTTTTGTTTATTCACTAAATTAGGTTTGTCATGATCAGTATATGTTAACACCTTTTAAGCTTTTGAAAGCAGTAAAATCATATTCCTTTTTATGCATCTGAAAATGTGATTTTGCTAATTTAAAGTTGTTTTCTTTAACAACTAACAATTAGTCTAACAATGCATGTTATAGAAATTTATTGTTAATTAAATTTATTAATATGGGCAGATGTTTATGTGAAAAGTTGGAAAAGTATTCTGAATGACCAAGAATTATTAGCCTAAGTTGTAGCTGTACATGGTTAAAATTATATAAATATATTACAGCCTTTCTAAAAAGAGAATTTTATGGGTATAAAGATATCTGAACATAAATCCAACATGAGTAAATGCCTTGAGACATTTAAAAAGATAGAATATTAGAGAGAGAGAGAAAAAAACCCAGTATACTAGAGACTTGAAAAGCAGCAGTAAGAGAAGCTTTTTAACTTGCAGGCTATGGAGAGTGATGGGTCAAAGGAGCTGGAGACAGCAGAAGAGATCCAGGAGAGGCGCCAGAAGGTGCTGGCTCGCTACCAGAGGTTCAAGGAACGGGTTGCTGAGAGGGGTCAGAAGCTTGAAGATTCCTATCACTACCAGGTTTTCATACGAGATGCAGATGACCATGAGAAATGGATCACGGAGAAAATGAAGATTGCAAGTGATAAAAGCTATGAAGACCCAACGAACATACAGGTTCTTCAGTTTCACTGACTTCACTGGAGTAGACTCTAAAATCTCTAGGGAGGGAAACATTTTTATAATGTAGGTGTGCATCTGGTAAACTCTAGAGGGATGCTGTAATAGAAAGATTAGACTTTGGGAACTGTAATTCTGTCTCTAAATAGTCCATGTCTTCAACTCCTTAAGCCTCAATGTCTTATTTACACAGGGAACTCATTCTAGATAATACTTTATAAATGCAATATTGCTTTGAACCTAAAGCATGGGCAAAACACTGAGAATGCAAAGAATTTATGATGCAGTATGGAATTTCAATATTTGTGACATTAAGGATGGAATTGAAGTAAAGAGACATCAGTACTTCTGAACCAGCTTCTCTTTGCTCTCCTCAGAAAGATATGATTTAACCAGAGTTTTTCCCAGTTGGTTGTTCATGCCTCTTGTTAAGTCCAAACGAGAGGTCTCAGATAGAGAGGTTTGGTGGAAGCTCCCCCTACTACTTGTATTACAGAATAAGGCATAGTCAGGATCAGAAGAAAGGCTTGTATGCCTAAGATGCACAGAGGAAATCAGAAAGGAAGCACCTAGAACAAGAACAAAATGTAACCTACTAAATGGATGAACCTATATATGACAACAAGAGCATAATCTGGCATGCAAAAACTTCCCAATTAAAATAAAAGCCACTGTTGTCATGATCATTTTCCTCATTGTTCACTACTTTCAGTAGAATTTAGTTCCTTTTTTCTTAAAAGGAAAAATTCTGTGTTACATTATTTAATTTCCACAGAAGGCAATTAAGACTTTAATGTAATATTTATTGGAAATTTCCCAAAGGCAGTAAGGACTGAAAAAACCTTCTTCTGTGGTCCTGGACATTGGGTCTGGGATCTTTGAAAACCTATATGCGATGATTCTGCCACAACCACTTCTTTTAGGATAGGACTCCTCTAGCTATGATCATAGGCTATCATTTAATCTATGCTGGGAAACAGGTAGTTCTGCCTGCAAGAAAGAAGAGGAATAAAAGAACTCTTTTATGGTCCAGGAGACCAGGCTCCAATAAGTCATAAACTCTGATTTCTAATCTTCAGGGGAAATATCAGAAGCATGAATCCTTTGAAGCAGAGGTGCAAGCAAAATTATGGGTCCTTCCTGATCTGGAAAAAACCAGGGAACTCCGATTTCCTGAAGGGCATTTTGCCCATGAGGACACCAAGGTAAATATATGGTTGGGCTCTGTGAGAGATGCTTCTAATTGTTGATTATGTTATCAGAGTTTTCATTGATTACAACATGTGTAAACCTTGATATAACTGACTTGGAACCATGGTTCTGCCTCTTATATTTTACTTGGATTGTGGAAGGAAAAAATGATGGGATGTGCTAGTGTTCCTAGGAGTGGGGAGAAGAGCTATGGCACAAAGCTCTCATTGAATAGAGTCACCTTCCTCCTTGTGCCATCACAGGATGGGCTGGCTCAAGATCACACCCACTTCAACCCAGATGAATTGGCTTTCCCAAATGTCCTTTTGGACTAACTCTTCTAAGCTTGGAGTCCTTGGTGTTTAAACTCTTTAAACAAGGGATGCTCTGTCTTTGAATCTTCTCTGAAATCTTTCTCCCTTTGTCTATGATGCCTCTTTCTCTTCAGAGCTCACATGCTGTAACTACTATTGTAGTTCTCCAAATGCTTGAACCCTTAAGATTGAAGAGCACCACCACCATGGAATCCATTATTAATTTATCAGATTTTTTCTGAGTTAACTCATATATCCTCCTAAAATGTTTATGTTGATAGAGTCAGTTCAGGTTCTTTCTGTATTAAGTGAAATTCTTTTACTGTTTAACTGTTTCTAAAATTGTCAGAAGAAATGTGTGTTACATATTTATAAGCTGGGGCTGTTTTTCCATATTTAGCATATAAATTCTAGTTCCTTTTACTGTCAACAAAACATGATTAGACGATACAGACTTTAGCAAGAATAAACCTTATTAGAAAGAAGATTCTGTAACAAGAATAACTCAAAATTTGCCTGTTATTAAATAAAAATGATTTGGTCAAATTGCACAAAATCCAGTCCCTGGCATTAATTAAAGTAGTTGAGAAATGTCTGAAACATCTTCACATCTATCAGAATTACTGAGATTATAGTGACCCTGTAGCACGGCAGGATCCATAGATAAATGTGATCTATATGCTACATGTTACCTTAGAGCTATGAAGTAGTTGAAAAATACAAGATTCTTGAAGACATAACATAAATGATACCTTCAATTTTACAATATATGTAAAACCCGGTCTTCTAAGCTAATCTAGCATTAGAGCCCTCAACTATATAGTCTCAAGTTCTGTTATTGCTTTGGTGACCCTATTTCCTTTGTAAGTCAGAAAAACTTGTAGCTCTTAATCCATTCTGACAAACAGTCCTTGCCAAGTTTTTTCCATGCCTTTGGCAATACTTTGAACACCCTCTCCGTATCTTCTGCCTATCAAAAGTCTATCTAGCCCTCAAGGTCCAATTCAAATGAACGCCTTTTTTAAATGGATTTTTATTCCATTCTGTCTTATCGTTTGTAATCATTTCATCTTCTAAAATTCCCAAATGTTATTATTTCTTTTTCTTCATGGAAGATCATATGATTTAATGGCTATTCCCATACATGCCCTATCCTCTTTTAAATATTTTCAAGCAATTAATGCAAAAGTTAATGGGATGAGGGATTTTTATCCAGATCCCTCTCTGCACAGGTCTCTGAGTCTATACCTGCTGCTCCATAGCAGGTAACGTGCCTGAGTGGTTTTACTTCTCCCAAAGGGCCTTCTGGAGGAACTGAACCGCCTGTGGGACCTGCTGCTGGAGGCGACCCGGGAGAAGGGTGCCCTGCTGCTGGGGGCCCTGAAACTCCAACAGTACTTCCAGAAGTGTGATGACATCTTGGAGTGGATTGGAGACAAGGTATGGGAGCAAACAGCCTGTATATAGGACTTTCCATCCCTCTGGCCCAGACATCCCAGAGGGATTTAATGCGGACTTCCCTGGTGGCTCAGATGGCAAAAATCCACCTGCAATGTGGGAGACCAGGGTTCTATCCCTGGGTTGGGAAGATCCTCTGGAGAAGGGGATGGCTACCCACTCCAGTATTCTTGTCTGGAGAATTCCATGGACAGAGGAGCCTGGCAGGCTACAGTCCATGGGGTCACGAGAAGCAACATGCTACGCAACTGAGTGACTTTCACTTTCACTTTTTTGTAAAGAAGTCAGGGTATCTGTTCCTGGTCTTAGTTCCTTGGAAGAGAGAGGAATGTTAGCAAAGATTTAGAGGTATTCTGGAAGTAAGCAACATTATAGGAGGATAAATCTAAATGTATGAATCTGAATATGAAGAAGACAAGACATACAAAAAAATGTGTACTGAAAGATCATCTAGGATTGCCCCTCTTCTACCTTCCATGAACCTTCACTCCTTTTAGGTTTTCAATCCTACTCTGGTTCCAACTGAGAGAATTGTCTCTTAGTACCTATAACTAGAGAGGTTATCTTCTATTACTTGAAGAATAACCCTATGGTTAGGATTGAAAATTTACACAGGCAAGCATTCAGCACAATAATTTTGTAAATACTCAGTATGTTGAATTGAGCAAAACCAGAATGAATCTACTTTTCATGTCCCAAACCACAAAAATGTTCTTCCAGGGGCATTTTCTGACAATGTCTCTGGTCTTCCCAAAGAGTTACCCCAAAGACCACTGTCTCCTGAGTCACGGTGCCACATCAGGAAATATACCCTTGCTCTGACTCTTTCTTGAAGGGGTTCTCCCAGGTTCTACCGGTATCTCCTTCTGAGTTATCCTGGGAATGTAAATGTAAGCAAGGATTTTGGACATTTGACCTGTGGGAATCTCTAAATATTTGCTGGTGACCTAATAGACCTTTCTGTGTCTACAGGAGGCTCTGGTGACATCAGAGGAGCTGGGTGAGGACTGGGAGCGCACAGAGGTTCTGCATAAGAAGTTTGAAGAGTTCCAAGCAGATCTGGCAGTTCGAAAGGAGAGAGTGAACGAAGTGAACCGATATGCCAATGAGTGTGCAGAGGTGAGGTGGGGAATAACAGAGACAATCCAGGGAAAGGGTTCTGATCTTCAAGAAGATTGCCTGGCCATTTGTAGAAGGAACAAGAAAGATATGTAGGACATTGTGAGAACACGGAGGTACTCCTGTCCCTGGAGTAACATGCCCAGAGCAGCTTTCTCTCATTTCTGAACTTATCCCTTGCCAATCTACAGAAATAGAGGTGTGAGTGAGTGAGTGTACATGAGTTTATGTAAAGAAATTCAGTCCACAATGAGGTTACTCTTGCACTGTGCAGTACATTGATTTCTCATGTTTATGAAGCACCAAAGTGGCAAAGAATATAAAATAATGGTGGCTTCTCATAATATATATGATATCATTAAATAAATTTTTCTGTGCTTTGAGGGGGAAGGAAAAAGAGGCAGATTTACCTTCATTTACTTAAGAAAGTACTTAAATAAGCTTTTAATTTCTGAGCATACAAATACTCAGCCTGTAACTAAATACCCTTAACACATGTAAGAACCGGGAAGTCAGTCTGATTTTATGTGAAGGAATTGAACAGAAATTGCAATAGTTGGCTATCATGCTTTTCCATTTAAAGTTTTATTATTACTTCAGCTATATAATGGGAATGACATTTATGTGTAAATAGGATCAAGATTTCAGGATTAATGGTTACTAGAGTAGGGAAAATAAACTATTTCTCAATTTTTTCCAGGCCTCATTTCCAACAGTCTCTAAACTTCTTCCTCTAACATGACTGTATTTTTCTTATTGTGAAGATTTTTTTTTAGTTATCTGTTACTATCTACCAAACCACTACAAAACTTAAAACAGAAAACATCTTATTTTTTCTTGGTTAGGTGAGTCAGATTCACTGATTCAGCTGTTCAGCTGGGCCATTCTCCTGATTTCACCTGATATTCTTAAGTAACTGCAGTTACGCAGTGACTCAGTTGGTATACGGGATCTAAAACAACCTTCCTCCCATGTCTAAGGATTTGGCAAGGATAGTGCAGGCTTTCTCCATAAGCTCCCTCATCTTTCAGTAGATCATACTTTTTAATGTGTTCCAAGAAGGTAAGAACAGAAGCTGAAAAACCTCTTGAGGCCCAAGTACTGGGGCTTATAAAATATTATTTCTACTTGTAAAGAAGGAAGGAGAAGAAAATTCTGTCTGAAGAGGTTGCAAAATAGAAATGGAAATAGGAATAAACAGGGATGGGGGGATAGGGAGACCTGGTATATGGGAACTACTCAAAATTGCCAAGTATCAAAATGGGCTGATGCCGCTAGCTTTATCTGATAAACATAAATCTCATTGCTTCAGATAGTGTGCAAAACTGTATGAACTTTTCTGCAAAATTAAATTTATCTGCATATCTGTCTAGTTCTGGGAAGAGGGAAATAGCTCCAACTATATTCTCAAAGGTGTCAGGGCCCCAAAAGAGCCAAAATTCACAGTATTAGAGTTTTGAAAAATTAAGTCAGATTTCGCAAAAGGAATTTTCTCTTCCTTGGTTTCCAGGATCCTGAGGGAAGCTAGCAGCCATCAACATGATGGAGTTCTGAAAATAATGAGGTTGGGCAACCTATGTTAGTAGACTAGTCTTGAGCTGTGGGCAGAAGATGCAATATCTGGTGGTTTGATTTTCGAGATTTGATGTGGATCAAGTAAAAGGGACCAGGGCTAAGGTGAAGTGCAGTATCTGGCTAAATGGTTATCCTCTGCTCTGACAAAGTATGGACCAGTGTAAAATAAGAAGTGTTTAAATATTTTTTCTGCATTAGTCTAACACTGACTTACTCCCACAGGGAAGGCATCCTGAGCTGCCCTCGATTGAGTCAAAGCAGAACGAGGTGAATGCAGCCTGGCAGCGTCTCCATGATCTGGCTCTCCAACGACAGAAAATACTGTCCAGTGCTGCAGACCTCCAGAGATTCAGAAGGTAGGAATCTGGCCACTGAGTTGTAGGAAACTGCAATAGCACCAGGTTGGGTATTTGGGTTAGTCTCTGTTACTGTTAGAAATTAGTGGCCAATACCCTGAATCAAAGAAAAGCATGTGCTTGCCTTTAAGACAACAAGGGACAGAGTAGCTAAAATTGTGATCCAGTCAATAGCCAAGTATGTGTTAAATGGAGCTTAAAGTAATAAAATTAGCACTAGTGAATTACTGATGGAAGTTCTGCAGGGGCAAAAGCAGAAAGAGAATGCAGCGTGAGGTTGGGAAGGAGGACGTTTATGAAGAGCTAACACAGAAGTATATCTGGAGGCTCAGCTGACAGGATGCCCAGGTCCCTACATCTCAGTGGAAACCATTAAAGTAGGAACTCTTTTTAAAAATCTTGTGCATTTATTCTATTTTTGGCTGTACTGGGTCTTGGTTGCTGTGGGCGGGCTTTCTCTGAGGTGAGCCGGGGTTTACTCTTCAGTGTGGTGGGCAGGATTCTCATTGTGGCAGCTTCTCTTGTGAAGCACGGACTCTAGATGCATGGGTTTCATTAGTTGCGGTGCATGGGCCTAATTGTCTCTTTGCAAGTGGGATCTTCCCGGACCAGGGATTGAACCCATGTCCCCTGCATTGGCAGGTGAATTCTTAACCAATGGATCACCAGGGAAGCCCCCAAACAGGAATTCTTTACGCTATTTTTTGCTAGTGTGTGGGAAGATAGGATAGTTTCTGACAGGGTGAGTGAGGCTGGTCCTGCTGGGTGCTGTTTGCCCTGGAATGCCTGCCTTCTTCCTTTGCTGGAGTTCATGGGGATGTCTGGCAGGGATGTGACTGAAGCCATCCAGTGGATTAAGGAGAAAGAGGATCAAGTCACGTCTGAGGACTATGGCAAAGACCTTGTGAGCTCTGAGGCACTGTTTCACAGCCACAAGACACTTGAGAGGAACCTTGCAGTCATGAATGACAAGGTAAGCTGGTGGGAGGAAGAGCTAACATCCTTGAGTCAGAAGAGCCATCTGATGTTCATCTTGTCTCCATAAGTTAAGTGAAGTCGCTCAGTCATGTCCAGCTCTTTGCGATCCTATGGACTGTTGACTACCAGGCTCCTCTGTCCATGGGATTTTCCAGGCAAGAGTACTGGAGTGGGTTGCCATTGCCTTCTCCACTTGTCTCCATAGAACACAGTAAATTTGTTATTTCAATGAAGGAGAAATTTTGTGCCACCTGAATATACCTCTATATTCTAGTTTATAACTTGTATATGATTCTTGGATATCTAGTTATTTTATTTAAATTATTTTTATTTAAATGCACATATATATTATATATATATATGCTTATGCTTTTTGTAATATATTTCATAATTCAAAACCAAAATAGATAGCTTGATGAATGGTTTCCTACCTAACCATACCTTCTCCTGTTGGAGATGAACCTTGTTTCTTTTTGTCCTTTACTCAGTAGAAAAGGGGGAAAATTTCTTCTTCTCCTTTTATAACAAACATAGACGCTAAAACACTCTACTCAACCCGCCTTTGGGTTTTCTTCTGGAAGCTGAAAGACCTCGATTCCTGTACCTACGGTAGGCATAGTCACACAAGAACTTGGAGTAGGCCTATATTCTTGAATGCTTTCCATTCTTACTTCTTCCCCTCACAACTTTGACCATAACTTAAACTGATTACTCCTCAGCTTTTACAGTGGAGTCAACCCACAAGAAGATCCCTAGTTGCTATGCTTTAATCATAGTTCTATCCCTCTGTCCAGTTTCTGAAAAATATTTCACCAGTCTACTTCTTTTATTCTTCCTCATTTTTCTCCTTTGGTCTTTTTTTTTTTCTCTCTCCCTAATTATGAGTGATAAAATACCATGACTTAATGAGTAATGATAATGAAATCTCATCTTAGACAACACCTGATTATAATTCAGTATAGTGGAAGGACTAATGGTAACATGGAATTTTCCCTAGTAACCCTGCTCTTCAGGAATTGTGCTCACACTGGCCTGGCATTACTGAAATTTTCTTGGCCAAAATTTTCCTTAGCAGAAATATCTTTCTGATTCCTATGGTAATGTTTATGAAAACAGTATAGAGGGTAATGAAGGACAGATATACATCTAAATATTGCTTCTGATACTGATTCATTGAATGACCTTGGGTGGATAAAATACTTAGCCTCTAGTTTTCACATACAAGGGGAACAAGAATAGTTTCTGCCTCATAGTCTTTTAAAAGGAGACAGGTCTGTCTAGTCAAGGCTATGGTTTTTCCCGTTGTCATGTATGGATGTGAGAGTTGGACTGTGAAGAAAGCTGAGCGCCAAAAAATTGATGCTTTTGAACTGTGGTGTTGGAGAAGACTCTTGAGAGTCCCTTGGACTGCAAGGAGATCCAACCAGTCCATCCTAAAGGAGATCAGTCCTGGGTGTTCATTGGAAGGACTGATGCTGAAGCTGAAACTCCAGTCCTCTGACCACCTCATGTGAAGAGTTGACTCATTGGAAAATACCCTGATGCTGGGAGGGATTGAAGGCAGGAGGAGAAGGGGACGACAGAGGATAAAATGGCTGGATGGCATCACTGACTCGATGGACAAGTTTGGGTAAACTCGGAATTGGTGATGGACAGGGAGGCCTGGCGTGCTGCAGTTCATGGGGTTACAAAGAGTCGGATACGACTGAGCGACTGAACTGAACTGAACTGATAAAACAAGAAAATGAATGTGACATGCTTAGCACAATAAGAGACAAAAAGCAGTCAGTAAATTATTATTGTTAATATAGTTACATGAATATATTAATAAAGATATATCCATATAAATGCACTAATATGTCATTCTTACTCATATAATTATTATGTTACATCCATCCCATAAAACTTTGTCAGAAGGATCAGAATACTTGGATTTCCCACTAAGTTTCATTTTTCCTCTTTTTAAAATTATATAGTAAGTTTCGGATGTACAGCATTATCACTAGACATATGTATATACTATAAAGTCACTATCTAGCACCATACTTTTGACCCACCTTCACACACTAGGTTTCTTTTTCATCCCAAAGGTGAAGGAGTTATGTGCCAAAGCAGACAAGTTGAAGCTTTCCCATCCTTCAGATGCAGCTGAAATCCAGCAGATGAAAGAGGATCTGCTCTCCTGTTGGGAACATATTCGCAACTTGGCTACAAGCAGATATGAAAAGCTACAGGCTTCTTATGGGTGAGAAAGCCTTCTTTTCTATTATGTTAACTACCTCTACAGGGTCAAAGTGCAATGTTAAAACAGAAATAAAAGAGTAAAAGGAATAAAATAATGAATGACCCGGCCCTGCTCAGTAGAGGCAAAAGAAATTTTAAGTTTCCAGAAGTCCTTTGCAGGATGATATAATCCTCAGAATGACATCTCCTTTCACCTATATACCCTTTCTATCTTCCTCTGTTTGTATAGTTGTAAGAAGCTATGAAGTGGCCCATGAAGCTGAAAAAGTAATTGAAGAAACATATCAAAATCCTGGCCCTAGCTAAGGAATTGGAGTTAATTTCCAAGCTGAAGAATAGAAAATAAATCTAGAATTGTTTCCTGAACGTAGGTCAGCTTACATATAAAAAAAAAAAAAAAAAAAGACTTGAACATCACATCATTTCTGTACTTAATTTTTATGGTTAGTTGTTAAATCACCAGAAAATAGTATTTATCTTATTGATATGATTGAAAATGAAATGGTGAGGCTTTGGTTTTTTGAATAGGTAATTTTTTTGGTGGCTTTTGTTTTCACTGATATGGTGAAGAGTGAATTAAGATACATGAGGGCTCCTAATCCTAACTCTAGCTGCCCCTTGTCATAAGGTGCTTCCTGTTGTTTACGTTATGTGATTATTTATTGGCCTCATAGTACTTTAGTACTTTACTTCAAGTGTTTCTGGAGTGTTACCGTGTGATGTTGGAGATGTCATGCCCAAGTGCTTCATCACGCAGACACATTCACCCTAGGAATATACAATCTAGAGTGAAGGATTTATATATAGCCAGCATTGCTAAAGGAATAGGGAAGTATATCAGAGGAATGAAGGGCTAGGTTTAATGCCAAAAGCATGTTGTACATCTTAGCCCAACCCAACTCTGACTCTTTGTTCAATGTCCATTTACAATCTAGTTCCTCCTTTCTGTCCTTTCCTTTACCTTTTCCCCAGGTACCAGCGGTTCTTATCTGACTATGATGAGCTCTCAGGTTGGATGGAGGAAAAGACTGCTCTGATCAATGCTGATAAGCTGTCCACAGATGTGACTGGTGGGGAAGCCCTACTGGACAGGCATCAGCAGCATAAGGTAGAGAGGAAGGGCCTCCCCAGGAGGAGGAAGAGGGAGGTGACAGTGATGCCAGAACTTTTCTTGCTTCGTTTTAACACAGTTTTGTCTTGTGGTCACAGCATGAGATTGACTCTTATGATGACCGATTTCAATCTGCTAATGAGACTGGTCAAGCCCTGCTGGATGCCAATCATGAAGCATCTGGTGAAGTTCAGGAAAAGGTAATCCAGTTTAACAGAATTTGTGAAATTTTGATACATAGCCTTCACTTAATCTCTTACTAATTGACAATCTCTGAATGGAAAGAGAACAGAAGACATATAAATATCTTAACATAGATCCAGATTTCACATTGCTTCCTTCATATGTTGCTTTAGCTAGAGTGAGGCTTTTGAAATTCTCAGAACTTGACGTGTGCTTCCTCATCTCTGAGACGTTAGTCGGTCTAACTAATTTCATCACTTGAAAGTGAAAGCATTAGTTGCTCAGTCATGTCTAACTCTTTGTGACCCCATGGACAGTAGCCTGCCCTCTGTAGAGGGCAGAGGAGTAGGCTCCTCTGTCCATGTAATTCTTCAGGCAAGAATACTGTAGTAGGTAGCCATTCCCTTCTTCAGGAGAACTTCCTGACCCAGAGATTGAAACCAGGTCTCCTACAGTGCAGGCAGATTCTTTACCATTTGAGTCAAGAAAATTCCATGCCATCTTGCCTTGTCATACATGCACTGTTGTGTCCCTTTCTCATGCTAGTCTCTAGACTGAATTCTTTGAGGATTGCTCCTTATTCATCTTGGGGTTCCCTAAGGTATCTAGCGTGGTTCCTGGTACACGGTTCCTTTTCTTCTCTCCTCTATACAACCTCAAATCAAACTGATTTTCCTATATCTGTGTTTCTGAAATCTTCATTAAACAACAAGAAAGCTTTACACACTGCCATCATCATAATCTTCTAGATCCCAAGGGCTCACCTAAACCTGATCCCTGAGACATTTTGCTGTAGGCAAGAGTCATAGGAACTCCTGGGATGATAACTGAAATAAGATTTGCAGGTTCTCTGCATCTCATTAGCTTTCAAGCACAGCCACCAGCACTACATGATGAAGACTGAGATGACTGTATTTCAACTCATCAAGAACCTTATGGGAGAAATATAACATGAATTTTTATTTTTAACAATTTTCTGCCAAAGGAAGAGTGGAACTCTAAAACCTTGAAATGTACCTGTTATCCTGAATTCTGAGAATTTGTACCATCTTTTTGATGGAATTAACACAGCAGTTTTAGTAAGCTGGGGTTTCTAGGACAGATTCTTGGGCAGAAACAAGGCTTTCATGAGTTTGAGAATGTCCCCTTTTCCTTGATGGTTCTTATTTGCATTTGAAATAGAATGAAAACTTCTCAATCTGATCTTTGAAGTGCCCTGTGAACTTGAATTTCATGAAATGTCCACCTTTTTTAGACACTGCAGTTTTCTCTGGAGCACTTCGTGTAATCTAATGATTACCTGGAATACTTACTTACTTGTGGTATTATGTCCTCCTACAATCTTGATCCCCGCCTCTCTGCCTTTTAAATCTTGGTTTGATACAATAGTTTCTATACTTCTACTCCCTGTTTCTTTGAATCAATTAATCTTTTCTTCTTTATTTATACATAGTAAGTGTGTACCTCTATTATGGTATTTCTTCCATTTTTTTCCCTATACTATAGGGATTTACTTAGTTGTAGGAGTCTTAAGAGAAAAGCCCAATTTCTATTCATTTTTTTTTTTTTTTTTCTTCAAAGGGCCTTGCATTTATTAGGTGCTCAGTGAAAGTAGGATAAAATAAATTCATTTAAAATCTTCCTGGTCTTTTACCTCTTCCTTTCCAAAGATGACGGCACTTTCGAACAACTGGGCAGCTCTGCGGAAGCTGTGGGCGGAGCGTCAGCAGCAGTATGAACAGTGCTTGAACCTGCATCTCTTCTACCGCGACAGTGAGCAAGTAGACAGCTGGATGAGCAGACAAGAGGTAACACAGGGGCTCGGCGAGTGTCCAGAAGCCACTTCTCCTGCTCCTTGTTCACTACTATCTGCATCCTCCCCACCACTTCAGCTCACCTGGGAATTAGAGGGTGAGCCACAAGAAGGAGAAAAGATCGACCCTCTCTGTAAGGCTCTTGAAATTCCCTCATGGACAAATGCACAGGAAACATATTTAAATACAAAGCACAGAGTTTTTAAACTTCTCTGAACGTGAGGCAAAATGAATATCTAATTGTTACGGGATCCGCGAAAGAAAAATGTGATGAGTCAGGTAGGGCTAACCAGAGATTTTCTGGTGGAGGTGAGTGGTCCTTTTGAGGATTTGAGAACACAGAATCATGCTTAGATTGGTTGGTTCAGACACTGAGATGAAGGTGATAAATTTGGATGAGAAGGTTGGGAAGGGAAGTCTGAAGCTGAGGTTCTGCTCTTTGAGGTTAGTCTCTATCTCCTCTCCTACCTTGTGTTAATTCCCTTCTTGCTTACCATCCCCCTCACTTCCTTTTTTATTCCTTTTCTCAGAGATATTCCAAAGGGAATGATTCTCACTGGTGAGGCACAGCTGGGATGTATCTTTCTGTCTTCTACAGGCCTTTCTGGAAAATGAGGACCTCGGAAATTCCTTGGGCAGTGTAGAAGCCCTTCGTCAGAAGCATGATGACTTTGAGGAAGCTTTTACTGCCCAGGAGGAGAAGATCACAGTAAGAAATGGGTCCTGGTTTGGGCATTGGCTTCATTTTTTTTTTTTTTTTAATCTTTAATTGAAGGATAATTGCTTTACAATGTTGTGCTGGTTTCTGCCTTACAGCAATGTGAATCAGCCATAAGTACACATATATTCCCTCCGTCTTGAACCTTCTTCCCATCCCCCACCCAATCCCACACCTCTAGACTATCACAGAGCACTGGGTTGAACTCCCTGTGTTATACACATCTCATAGATTACCAATCCTCAGACATGAGGGTCGTTTTTAAAAGAGAAAACATCCAGAAAAATAATCATACCCATTTTTTATCAACACATTTCTTATTCCACAAAGCATATTTAGAAAGTATTTATTTTTAAATTTTTTTCATAATTAGGTAAATTTATTTTTTAAAATTAATTTAATTGTAGGATAGTCCCTTTAAAATATTGTGACTTTTTTAGAAAGTTTTTAAAGATTTTGAGCAATTTATATTTTCTGAAACAGTGCCGGATTGTCTTATTTTTTTTCTGCAGTATAAATAGAAACTATGGGATCCATATCCAATATGAATCATAACTTAAAAGTTTGAACATATTATTTACATTTTTTAGTCTTTTCCTCTCCAGTAATATCTCCATTTAGCTTTCTTTAGTAATATCTACATACCTAGGTAGTATCTATTTTTTTCCTGTATATCTTCATCTATATGTCTTGCATTTAATGCTGCTATACTTTTCTTGTGAAACTTAAGTTACAGCGTCCCAGAAACTTGTCAATACATAAGCAAGTCTCAAAGAAGTATGAGGGAGACTTTATTTGTCCAATGCATGTATACTATATGTCTTTGGCAGTCTCCTAGGACAGTGCTGGGGTTAGCCAGAACTTGAACATGTGCATGTATACCACCAGCAATGACAACAATAACCACAAAACTCTAAATTACAGAGCTTGTTATGGCCCCTTCCCAGTTCATATGCTTATTAGGCCGATTTTCATTGGTAAAAGATAACAATGTAAAATAAATTATTGTTTATTAAATACATGTGTAATTTTACATCATTTTCCTATTCCCAATCAATTAATTCATCCTGAGCAGTTTTGAGAGTTTATGAATGAATATGAGCCAAAATTCACATGTATAATTTGACTCCATTCCCCATATAGCTAGAGATAGAGATGAAGATTATAAAGTACATATGGTATATGATGGATGGATGAGTGAATAGAAAGGTAGATAGACAAAGACTGGCCATTGAACAAGGCTGTATCAACAATGCTTCTTAAAAATTTAAAAATAGATCAAATATTCACCTCATAGTGAAAACAGGATTCATTCATTATAACCTAGATTAAGAAGAAACTACTGTGGCATAGAGAAAGTAATTGACCTGTCTGAGATTTACATTTTGAAATACAATTTATAACAGAAATCAGAAGTAGGACCCAGATCTTCTGACCCTGAATCTTGCCCTCTTCCCACACTGTCATGCTTCCTCTTTAAACAGTTAGCCAAACTATGGCCACTTACTGAGTGCCAATGAGAGAAAAACACTTTTACTTTTTTTTTCCAGACCGTAGACAAGACTGCAACCAAACTGATTGATGATAAGCATTATGATTCAGAGAACATCGCCACTATCCGGGACGGGGTATGTGCATCTGCCTGCCTGCGCACCTGGGTCAGGGAAAATGTTGGGGCATTGGTAACCGTGGTTGGCAGTAGATCTCAGGCATTCATATTTTATGTTTCTGACAGTGAGTTTGTTTATGGGTTTTGCAGCTGTTGGCCCGACGGGACGCTCTACGAGAAAAGGCTGCCACCAGACGCAGATTGCTGGAGGATTCATTCCTTCTGCAGCAACTGTATCAGGACTCAGATGACCTAAAGAACTGGATCAACAAAAAGAAAAAGTTGGCAGATGATGAAGATTACAAGGTAGGCAGGCTTGCAGAGCCTGGACGTACTCATTGGTACTTAATTTCATGGAATTAGAGTCTTGGAACTGAAAAGACAATAGCGTTCAGCTGGTGAGCCTCATTTTATAGGTGGAGAGACAGAATCTCAGAGAAGGGCAATGATTCCTCCAAGACTGTACTTCTGATTTCCAATTTTCCAATACCCTGTTGCCCATCACTCCTTTTCCCTGGTTCAATTCCCAGTGGTCCTTAACAGAGAGGGAAACCAGGAACTCTCCTCATTTAGCTGCATATCCCCCTCTCTGCTGCCCTATGCACCCTTATAGTAGGAAAATGTTGGGTCTAATCATGATGTACATTCAGGCTACCAGAAACTCAGAATTAACATAATGGTTTGATACAATATAGACTTACTGCTTTGTAGCTGGAAAGAAACAATTCCTTATTTTACAGATGAAGAAACCAGGATCTGGATTGTGTAGTGAGTTGCCCAAGGTTAACCAATTATTTAGATCTGTTTAACATAGAGTTAGACACATGGATTCTCTTGGGGGAAGGTAAACACTAGGCTTGAATTCACTCCCTGTCCTGTTTTAGTCTGTGTGACTTTGAAAAATTCCTTTGAGCCACATATAAGTTCCTTCACTTTGGTATTGTATAAAACACATATTTTTCACTCACAATATAAATTATTAATAGGCTTCCCTTATGGCACTGTGGTAAAGAATCTGCCTGCCAATGTGGGAGATGGAAAGAGAAGTGGGTTAGATCCCTGTGTTGGGAAGATCCCCTGGAGTAGGAAGTGGCAACCTGCTCCAGTATTCTTGCCTGGAAAATCCCACGGACAGAGGCGCCTAGTTGGCTACAATCCGTGGGGTTGGAGAGAGTCGAACATGACTGAGTGACTGAGCATGATAAACTGTTAAACTATTTTGCACACACACACACACACACATTCTTGGATTTACAGTCAGGACTGGAATCAGTCTCTTGATTTCTAGGTCAGTATGTATTCACTGTATTTACTTTCTAGATATCATTTAGTCTTCAATGTATACCTCTGATGCTCTTGTTCTAATATTCTTTTGATAGAACTTTGAGCATCTAATTTGTAACTTTCATTCTGTAAAAGTCAGCACTGTGTGATTGTGTTCCCTAAAGGAGTTATGGTCCCAGTGTATGTAGGGTAAACGGGTCTTCTCTGCTAAAGGCAGGAATGGAAAATAATCTCCATCTTTCATGGCAGCTGTAATTGATTGATAATCCTTACATATGGTGTCATATTTAAAATGATCTTCAGACCATATCCAGACTCAGTAGAAATAAATTCAGGGGGTGATTAGCCATGTCTGTCATTTGTATGAAAGGAGTGATTGGTCATAGTTTCCTGAGCATCCTCTGGCGCTATACTTGAACTAGGACAGTTCTGCCTTATATCTTCATCTTAGTTCACTTAGATTTATAGTGAAAAGAAATTCCTGTTCTCAAAATATCTGCCCCTCATTTTTCAAAGAATTTTTTTCTTTCATTGTTTTCATTTTCTCTCAGGATACACTGAACTTGAAGAGCCAGGTTCAAAAGCAGAAAGTCTTTAAAGAAGAATTGGCAGCTAATGAGATCCGGCTCAATAATGTACAGAAAACTGGCCAGGAGATGATTGAGAGCAATCATTATGCCTCCGAAAGTGTGGCTGCTCGTTTGAATGAAGTTACCAGCCTCTGGACTGAACTGCTGGGGGCTACAGAGCAGAAAGGTTAGAAGCAGAGTTTTTAAGAAATGAATTCCTAAATTCGGAAATCCACCTTCATCTTTGCCACCTTGAATTTACCTGGTGGCCTCTGTGAGAAGGGAGGGATGCTGCTCATTTGCTTCCTTGTGTTTTCCTCTATTGATGAAGAAATTTAAAAAATCTAACCTAAACTCATCATACTATATATTAACACAGTTCTTTTCTTCAGATATGTAGGTCTTTTCAACTGAAATTATATTTGTTTTCTTTTCACTTTTCTCCCTCTTTTTTCTTCCTGTTGGATAATATTCAGATACCATGAATTCAATATTAACTATACATCTAAAATGAGTGTCCGTAAATTCAATAATACATCTTTTTGTCCTATAAATGAAGCAATGTATTCTGACTCGGGTTATTAAATTAGGCATTAAAATATGGTTGGGGCCACATGTGATGTTCCCATAATATTTTATTCTTATGAAAAGGCTTGATGACTTGCTTTTTTCACCTATCTGGGCATATTCAGGTTCTGTTGTAAGCTCTTAAAAAATTCCCATGTCTGCTTGAGTAGCCTCTACTTAAATTTAATTTCACCTCTTACTTTGGAAAACAAATCAATTATCATAATTAATACAAATAATGATGCTTTTTCTGTCAATAATCCCTTTGTTATAAACATTATCTATAGACATGTCTCTGTCCTGGTTATAGAAAATATACATCATACTGATTTTGTCAGATATCCTGATTTTTGGTTTAGGAAAAAAAATCAACTTGACTGCAACAAGAAGTTGCTGTTAGTTCATGTCACAGAAATAATACAAATGATTGCTATAAGATCATATGATAAAGAATTTAGCTGAGAACAGTGGATAATCAAGATATTTTCTGAAAGAGAAAATTGTAGGGTGTGGTTTGTGATAAAGAACAGGCACTAAGGCAGAGGTGGCTGATGGCTAGCAAAGTTCTGAGAAAGATATTTAGGAAAAGATACTTCAAAATTTCAAACTGAGCTAACTCCAAGTTTTATTCTTTTCTTGGAAAATGACATATTTATGCTTGAATCCCTTTGAAAGGGAGGTCTCAATAGAGAATAATGAGTGACAAGATAGTTAAAAATCTAACATAGGCCCATACCTCAACAAGAAATGAACATATTGTTTATATCTGTTTTGAGAACACTACTATCTTCAAAAGCAAATCCTATCTGGATTCTACAAATTAATGGTAATTTCTTATATAATCACATGTTAGACAGTTATATTTTCCCCATTGGACTAGCCAAACATTATATTATCCCTTAAGTTGGTATAACTTGTGATAGCATATAATGAGGATAAGTTATGATACCTGTCTTATACCTGATGTCTTTTCCTAGGGATCCAGTTGGATGAAGCTAATAAGCAGTTGCAATTTGAAAATACTGCAGAAGAACTGATGCAATGGCTAGAGGATGTGGAATGGCAGGCTAGGTCTCAGGATTATGGGAAAGGCCTAGCAGATGTACAGAATCTGCTCAGGAAACATAACCTCCTGGAGTCTGCTGTGGCTACTCGTCAGGTTTGTTGCTAGCTCTTTGACCAATCATGGGCCAAGTTTCTTATATACATTCTGAACACATTCATCATAATTATTATTTAAAAAAAAGAGTGAGACAGAGCAGGAAGCTGTTAGGTATTTAGAATAGGAAAAAGAAGTTCAAAATGATGGTGAAGAAAGACAAAGAAAGGAAAAAGCCCATGAAAATGGAACAGAAGAAAATTTGAGGACAAGAGTGAGAACCTCAGGTGAAACAAACACACCCCTTTCTTGGCTAGCCCAATTTGCATAAGGCAGGCTCATTGGGGAGGAGACAAAACATATAAAAAGAGGAAGCCAAGATGGATTGAGGCCTCTCCTTTGGAGTTAGCCCACCCTCACGCCTCAGGGGTGTACTGTCCTCTACTTGCTAAATAAAACTGAGCTGTAACCAAGCTGTAACACTGGTCCACCATTTCAAATATTTGCTCCCATGAGACAGAACTGAAGAAATTACACACTCCCCCAACATATCTGGTGCCATGACTTGGATGATATGCCAGGAGAGTGTGTAATTTCCTTGATTCTGTCTGTAGCAGCAAAGATTTGAAATGGTGCACCAGTGTTACAGCTTGGTTACAGTTCAGTTTTATTCAGCAAGCAGAGGGTAGTATACACTTGAGGCATGAGGGTGGGCTGACCCCAAAGGAGAGGCCTCAATCCATCTTGGTTTCCTCTTTTTATATGTTTTTTCTCCTCCCCCCTGAGTCTGCCCTGTGCAAATTGGGCTAGCCAAGAAGGGCACGTGTTTGTTTCACCTGAAGTTCTCACTCTGGTCCACAGATTTTCTTTTGTTTCATTTCCATGGACTTTGTCTTTTTTTTTGGTTTTCTTCACTGCCATTTTGGACTCCTTTTTTCTATTCTAACTACCTAACAAAGCCAAATTCAAAACGTTTAGTTGGTCAACTACCTCTTTCCAGTATCTCCTTTATCCAGCTATTCTTCTTGGTGCCTGGTGTCTTTTGTCAGAACCCCACGGCTGATATAAGACTTTATTGACTCTTCTAAATATGACACTGTACTCTCAATCCAGAAAACTGGATTTTATATAGCCTTATCACTTACTAGTTCTGTGGTGTATCTTTTCACCTTTTTGCACCTCAGTTTACTTACCTGTAAAATAAAAGTTTGGATAAAATTGTCTCTTTCTATTCTGGCATCCTACAATTCAAAACTTGAAATATTTTTAATTGTACCTTTTTTTTTTTTTTTTTCCATAAGAAAATTGAAACCCAGAGAAATGAAGTGACTTCTCCGATGTCACAAAGAAAATTAACAGCAGGGCCAGGACTATGAAACAGATGTCTAGGCTGTTGGTTTCAAAGCTACCCACTGAAATTGTACCAGACTACTTGTTTAAGTAAATTTATCCAATAACTTTTTACAGTATGGATGTTACTGAGTCCGATCTCACCCTGCTTGTCATACAACAGGCCAGTGAATCCGAGAGATGAAATACTGAGGCAAGGAAGAGACTTTAATCGGGGAGCCAGCAGACCAAGAAAAAGGCAGGCCGATGCCTCAAAATAGCCATCTTATTGGGGTCTGGGTGCCAGGTTCTTTTATCGATCAGAGAGAAAGAAGCGATCAGGAACTAAAGTCAAAAGGCAGAAGAGAGAGGGAGCAACAGTGGGGAAGTAAAGTAAAAGGTCTTCGGTCTTGCAAAACATCTCCAAGAGAATGTCCAGCCTGAAGAAGTGGTGTGTTAATCTCTTCTATTCACAGGTGGGCAGGGACAAGCTATCTGTCAGTAAGCTGAACAAAGGGTTCAGGGTCCTCCAGGAAAGCCATTGAGTATGATTATAATAACAAAAGCAATGAAAAAAAAGTCGGAATAGTTTCCAAAATGTAGTCAGAATTGGCTTCCTCCCTGCAGCAGAGATACTCTATGTGAGTTTCTAGAGAATTCAGTGGAAATCAACTTTCAGTTGACTCAATTTCTCATCCCAGGAATCCAAGCTTGTATTGAATTGTATTGTAACTGCTTGTATTGACAGCAGTTAATATTATCAAGCCTTAGGTTCCAGAAGGTCTGCAGGCTACTGCTCATGATCTTCAAGCAGTTAATTTCTTCTATTTGGTGGTGGTTTTAGCATATGAAAAACTCAGGAAATATGTATCAGATACTATTATCTGGCTACTTCAGAAAGGAGCTAACACAGAAGGTATGGGGGAGGGATTTGTCCCAGGAAGGCCTGTAGGGTCCCGCTTGGTTATACTCCTAGTTGGAGTAGAGGCTAAGATACCATGCTTGCAAAAGAAATTTTAGATATGAACTACCAAAGCTGAAAAAGGTCATAAATATTCTCTAGTCTTTATTATATGTTATATATATTAAATATTATCTAAAGTTTTAATTATATAGATGGGGAAACTAATTTTAAAACAGGTGGACACTGGATAAAATAGCAACTGACTCTCAGCCAAGTCTATCTCTTTAGTCTGATTCATCATGCATTACATTAGCTTTCAGATAGTACAGTGGTACCATAATCATGATGACAATTATGATGTTTTAAAATCACTCCATTATACAATGATGTTTTTCAAAGTTAAACTGTCCTAAGAGATGAGAACAGTTGGCTAGTAGAAGATTATAATTTTAACTCTTTATGGAGTCTTTAATTCTTTATTGAGAAGTGAATATACACTTTAAGAAGCTATTGATGATCAGTAGTTTGTTCCAAATAGAGAAGAGATAGGTCAAACCCTGTATAGGTTGAGCACAGAACAGCAAACTAGGATAAGTAAAACCAATACCTGCTGTACATACATCTTTTAGAAGAACTCCTTTTATCATCAACTGCCCTTCCCAACAACAGAATGAAACAAGCAGAAAAACAAAACTCCCATGTACTGTGCTACTGCTAGACAGTCATAGTTGACCTTGTTAATAAAGATGAAATGAATCTCTTGTATCTATTTTACTATGCAGTAATATGATTAAACTTTTATTTCTAGGAAGATTCCTCAAACTTCTGCTTCTGGTTTTCCCTTTTCTCATGTATAAGTCAAATGGGAACAGTTATTCCCTTAGATTCGTACAACTAGTAGTCAAAGAAAGGCCTTTGAATTTCTCTTTTTGGGGTTCTGATACTTGTTTCACAGAGCCACATTTCATCTCACAGGCATTGTTCCTGCTCCGCAACAAACAATAATAGCTCATTATAAAGAACAAGAAAGGAGTTGGAAGGGGGACTGAGAAAGAAAAAGCTTCCCGCTATCTTCTTCGGGGCCTCAATTTAGCAACACTCCCAATCAAGGAAGGCTTTGTAGTTCTGGTTTCCCTGATTTCTTTGGTGCCCTCTATAAACATTTTGTCCTTTCTAGCACATGACTTTGGGGCTTCCCAGTGGCTCAGTGATAAAGAATCCACCTGCCAATGCAGGAGATGTGGGTTTGATCCCTGAGTGGGGAGGATCCCCTGGAGAAGGAAATGACATCCATTCCAATATTCCTGCCTGAGAAATTCCAAGGATAGAGGAGCCTGGTGGGCTATAGATCATAGTATTGCAAAAGAGCCAGACATGATTTAAACAACAACATGTTATTTCAGAACTATTTTCCTATAAATAGCTTTTGGCATGATGAATTGGTTCTTAGTGTAGCAACCTCTCCCACTCTATTTCACTGATTTGATTTAGAACTTTAAACACAAGCGCATATAGGAGCTGATTCTCCTTATCACCCCCTGCCCAACACCAACCCCCACCCCCAACCCCAGATACCAGCTACCAAACTCTCATCCTTTTCTTACTAAATCATGGGACTTTCTGATCCCTGTCCTATTTCTCCTTTAGGATCAGGTGGACACCCTCACAGAACTGGTGGCATATTTTGAAGAAATAATCCATCCCGATGCTGGGAATATGCGGGAAAGGCAGGAGTACCTGGTATCCCAGTTTGAAGCCCTGAAAGAGCGACTGGCCTACCGGAAGAATAAGCTCATTGACCTTTTCCACCTGTACCAGATCCAGAGAGATACAGAGGATGAGGAGGCCTGGATCCAAGAGACAGAACCCTCAGTGGCTTCCACCTACCTCGGTTAGTAAGTCATAGAGCATCAACAGGCAGAGCCAGAAGGAGACCAAGGTCTGCAGATGGTTTGAAAGCTCAGGGACACAGTAACTAAGTTTATGCTCAGGTCTTTCCCCTTAGACACTTGAAAATTTTTCAGGCTTTCAAAGAAAAAAAAAAAAAAAGATTTTTAGAAAAATTTATATGAGAGGTTTATCTCCTAATATCAAACATGAAAAATGTCACAGATTTAAGGCCTCTGGGAAGAGCTAAAGTATGACCAGCTTTTTGCTACTTGCTCTAACTTAACTTATTGTCAAGGTCCTTGGCTGAGTGGTCATAGTTAATGTTTGAGGTACCAAGTGTTTCTGTCTACATTGTCAGTAGTTCCCTTTTATAAGGGGAATTTTCACAAGGATGTATTAATATATGAGCTATTACAAAGATAAAAGGAATGAAACAGCAGATAGAGTACTTTTTTTTTTTTCCCTTTGGAAGCTATTGGTTTACCATTGTTAAAGCCAGGACACTTGCATTGAAATAGAGAAAAAAGTGCACACAGATATAATGTAAACTTAACTTACATATATTGGGTACATCTGTGAGAGACTGGATCGTGATGAGAGGAGGAACTAGTCTGGGAAAACTTCCTAGAAGAGGAAAGATATCTTTGAAGGAGAGATGAGCGTAGAGATTTGCAGACTTTTAGTGTGAAGGAAACGGAGGAAAATTTTAGAGGAAAGAGAGGTGAAGACTGGATGGGAGACAGGGAGGATGAAGTAGCTGGAGCCGGAGACTTTAGAAGGAGGAGGAAATGAATACTATGTAGTTTTTATTATGGCTTGTTAATGTTAACCAATGGTGAGGCACCTTTTGTAAATTATTTCTAATCTTTACAAAGAAAATTACAGAACAGTTATTATTAGTTTTGAGGATTTAATAACTTTCTGGAACCCATAGAAATAATAAGTAGAAGAGCCTGCTTTTTATACTACAATGTGTTAAAAGAAATTGGTTGCATGATATATTGAAAGTTTGAGTTGAAGAGTTACTTGCCTTTCTACCTGTCATCCAAAGAGAAGAGCGATGTATTCCTCATTTTTCGTAGAATAATAAATTGAAATTTCTTAGTACAAAATGGCAAGGGGAAGAACAAAGCCAAGCAGAGATAATTAATTCAGACAATGTAAATTTTAGGAAGCCTGCTTAATGAATTCAATGGGAAGAACTTGTAGGTCCAAGAGTTAAAAAGAAGTAGAATAAGATCTTCTTATTCTGTGCACTACAACAATGACCTTGAAATTATTTTTATCTCTAGGCAAAGACCTGATTACCTCCAATAATCTTCTGAACAGACACCGTGTCATCCAGGCTAACATTGCCAGCCATGAGCCACGCATCCAAATGATCACAGAGAAGGGAAACAAAATGGTAGAGGAAGGTATGCATGATTCAAATTGAAATGACCTGTCACCACTTTACCAAATTTATGGGAAGAAGTTTTTCCAATTTTAGGGCTTCATTCCTTTGTCTACATTGATACTTTTACCTGTATAATTTTCCTTTTAGGTGAAGTTTCTCTAACATTTCCTCTAGTGAGGTCCTACTAATAATAGATTCTCTGGGCTTTTTCTTTGATCTAAAAGACTTACTTTTGCCTCCATTTTTGAAACACATTTTCACTGGTTATAAAATTATTGTCGGACAGTGTCTTTAAGTATTTTTAAGATGCTACTGCACATCTTCTGACTTGCATAGTTTCTGGTAAGAAGCGTGCTTCATTCCTGTCTTTGCTCTTTTGCATGTAATGCTTTTTTTCCTCTGACTCTTTAAAGCTTTTTATCACTGACTTTTACCAACTTGGTGTACTTTTCTTTGTTTCTGCAGCTTTGCAGAAACAAAGATCCAGAGCTTCTTGGATCTGCTTTCTTATTGTTCTTCCAGGGAAGATTTTATTCTGGAACTAATTTAGAGGATTAGTCCGCTACTAAGGTACAAGCCTTATGAGGACACTATATCATTCATTATAATATCTTTCCACTTTGCAAAATATTTCCCCGTTGTCTCATTTGGCTAACCGACTGTGTTCATGGTCTCCTTTCCACAGGCTGCAGGCCTGCAGTTCGTCTTGTTTCTGTTGTCTGCCCTCTGGTGGGTGAGATTGGTCTAGGGGTTTGTTACAGGCTTCCTGGTGGGAGGGATTGATACCTGCACTTTGGTTGGTAGAGCTGAGTCTTTTCCCTCTGTTGAGCAGGGCCACATGAGGTGTTGTGTTTTGGCGTGTCTGTGAGCTTAGCATGACTTCAGTCAACTTGCTTTTGCTGATGGGTGGTGCAGTATTTCTCTCTTGCTGGTTGTTTGGTGAGACATGTCAGGCGTTGGTGCCTGCAGGCAGTTGGGTGGAGCCGGAGCCATGTCCAGATAGATGCCACAGAGGGACCAGGAGGCACCAGACCACAGCTGAAACTGGAATATGATATCACAACTGTGGCTAGGGACATACCAGCATCACATATGCTCAAAAAGGGCAATTTTGACCACTTTATGTCTTTCTACTTTGCTTCTTCAAGTTGTTTCAGTCGTAACCAACTCTTTGTCACCCCATAGATCATAGCCTGCCAGGATCCCTCTGTCCGTGGGATTCTCCAAGCAAGAATATTTGAGTGGGTTGCCATTCCCTTCTCCAGGGAATTTTCTTGACCCAAAGATTGAATTTGTGTCTCCTGCACTGGCAGGCGGGTTCTTTACCACTAGCACCACCTGGGAAGCCCATATCTTTCCACTTTGCTGGGAGCTAATTTTAAATATTCACAACACTTTGTGGTCCTTAGGAGTTTTTTGGTCTACTTCTTTCCAGTCTTCTTTTTCTTCCCCTTTAAGAGTTTCCTGGTACATGTCTGCCAAGGAATAATCGGTCAAATACTTCAAGGGACCTTTGCAAATTTCCAAAACACCCTCGCTGGTCCATCAGTCTAGTCAGCATTCTGCTCCATACATTCTAGCTGTCTTGTCTTCCCTCAGCTCTGACGTCTGTCTCAGCGTGTTGTGATTGCTATTGATAGTTCTGTGGTCCTAGCGTGCTAACCCTCTTAGCACCACAGGGTATATACTGCCCCAGGCCTGAGCTGTGACATTCATAAAGGCATAGCTCATTTCTTTCCCTTCTCTCAGGAGTCACACTCTTTTGCCTATTGTCTGAAAATCATTATATCTTACAGTCTGTCCTGTTTTCTAGTTGTTTAGGATAGGAGAACAAATTTTGTAGTAATAAGTTCTTTATGGGCAGAAGTGAAAATCTGCTGGTTGACTTTTGCCAACACTACACTGTATTTTCTTGATTTATCTGTTGGGGTGTTCACCAAATTCTGAAAATGTACTTAACACGATCTAAGGAAAATTTTTGATTCATCAATATTAAAAAAAAAAAAAAAAAACAGAAATGAAAATTAGCTGATTTTTCTGTTTAGGCTAGAGAATGCATGTTTTTAGTGCTCTGAACAGTACCCACATATAGGTATTTTGTTTTCATTCCCTACATCAGAGATTGTATCTTCCAATTCACCACCACACATACACTCTATCCTTCATTAACATCTACCTATGCTTAATCTCACATATGACATTTCAGTTCCTAGGAATTTAGGTAAAATGTCATATTGACTTCATGCAGCATGATCCTCATGGCTCCCTTTCTCTCTCCCAGGTTTCCAAAAGGATTAAAATAGAGTGGACATTAATAAGGGTAAAATTCTCCTTTTCTATACCTACCTCATAGGACACTTTGCTGCAGAAGATGTGGCCTCTAGGGTCAAGAGTTTGAATGAGAATATGGAATCTCTCCAGGCTCGAGCTACTAGACGGCAGAATGATCTTGAAGCCAACGTCCAATTCCAGCAGTACCTAGTCGATCTGCACGAAGCAGAAGCATGGATTAGAGAGAAGGAACCTATAGTAGACAACACTAACTATGGGGCTGATGAAGAAGCAGCTGGGGTAAGGAGGGCATAGAGAAAGATATTGTCTGATACTTACCAAATTGGTACCAAATGTGTACCTCATTAGATTGTGTGATAGTGTTAGGTTTTCTTAGATCATTTGGGGTTTCCAGAGTGATAACTTTTGGGCTTCCTCTGCTGGGATAACCTGAATTAATAAAAATCCCAAAAGATATGCCACATTTTCCTAATCCCATAGAAATCCATATTTCTCAGAGATTATCTAACCCCCCAAAATCATGACCAGACATCTCTGCCTGACTCGGTTCCATCCTAAACTTCCCAGGCTAACTTTGGGATTTCACAAGCCAACTATGGTTTTAACATATGCTTAATCACTTTATTATAATAAAGTCAAGCAGACACATTAGGGTAAGAAGAATCTCAAAGGTTATAATTACTCTGCATATCCATTTCTTTATTTTGTTCATTATTCTATGGTGAGCTAGTATAGTATTTCACAAACCCTAGAAATACTTGACATGAGCATCTAAAGATATGCTAATATTTAATCCTACAAAGCAATGTTATCAATAGCATTTTATTTCAGCTGTGGTGTGCATTGATAAAATGCTTGTGCAATTTGACTTTGTTTTGATTAAAACAAATATATTGAAATTGTTGTTCGTTTAACTCCTATTTTTTGATACCTGCAAATTTAGTATCTTTTAGTAGGAATTAGGACAATAAGTATATCATAAAAGAAGTTTAGTGATCTTCCTGTATTTGCTTCTGATGATTTTCCCATCAACAAATTCAGGCTCTTCTAAAGAAGCATGAGGCCTTTCTAGTGGATCTGAAGGCTTTTGGAAACAGTATGCAAGCTCTTCGGGATCAGGCAGAAGCCTGCCAGGTAAGAAAGACTTAAGTAAAACAAGAATCCCATTCTCCACTGCAGAAGAAAAGGAATTGTCACCAATTTTTACTTTACATAGTCTAGGAAGCAATTGCAGTAGAAAATACTGTCCTGTGATCTTTAGGCAGGCACTGTAGCATCTTTGTAGCATCTACAGAGATTCAGTGCAAAAGAATTTCTCAATAAGGGTTATAATTTTTGTTCATTGGTATATTTGTTTCCTTTTTCCTTTTATATTTCCATTTTCCTTTCTTTTACTTCTTTTATTCACATCTCTCCTTTTTATGTTCCTTCCTTCCTTAGTTATCTTTTATACCAACACATATTAAATGTCTACCATGTGCAAGTATGAATAAAGGAATAATTCTGACTTGAAGGAAAGTTATAGTCTGTTAGGCCATGAATTTTAACAAATAACATATGATAGATACATGAATGAGAAAAACAATCTCAAAGAAAAAAGTGTTTCATTCTCTTGATATTAGAGTGCTGGAGGATAGGAAAATCATAGCTGAGGCAAGCCAGTTTATCTGAATTAGTTTTGTAAGGGTGGTTTACTATGCAGATAAGGAGAAGATGGGTTCTTCTAGTGAATAAGCTATGAGAGAAAATGCTCTGAAGCACAAAATAATCAAGTGTATTGTGAGAATGGCGAGACTGCAAGGTAGAAATAAGTGTCTGGAAGACTGACGGAAGCAGGAATCAACTAAATGATATGGATGTCTCCTGAGTAGAGCGGAAAGAAAAGAGACACACTTTTCACATTCAAGAAATTCTTTCTTATGAGGGGCTCTGAATCCATACACTGCAAGTAGAAAATATATAGGTTTACTATGTCAATAAGTATCAGAGTTTTAGTGCTATGCCTTCCTCAAGCTCTGCACAGTAGGTGCCTACATAAAAAGAGGTGGATTTATGAATTGCAAGCTGTGAGGAAATAGTACCTGAAGGATACAAAGTCAGAGGGATATATAAGGGGAGGGACATCTTCACATCCCATCTGAAAAAGATGTGAAGGGTGATTGTACTTGTTCATTCTCTCAGAGATAAGATATTTGGGGGAAATGAAAATCAGAAAAGACTGTATCTTGGAGGGCAGGTTTCTTGCTAAAGAGAGAAACAAGATATTTGGTGTAGGTTTATTTTCTCAAATATTAAAATTCTAGGGCCTCCCTGTGCTGTAGTTCATTCATCTCTAAAAAAAAGAAAAGAAAATACACATTTCGTCTACAAAATACTTTAAGGACCTAGGGAATGAAGAAAGTGATGAGAGATGGTGGATCTTTCACTTTCTCAATTTTCTGAAACACGGATGCGTGCAATCCTTTAATATCTGCTTAAGACTGGTGATTTAGAGCATGCATTTAATATGTTTTTGACAAATTAAATTCTTCCTTGCTCACTCTATATACTTATTTCCCAATCTGCCTGTCCCCGAGAAGTGCTAAGATGAAATGACATTTCTAAAGATACCATATTGCATAGCTCTGTCACTGGCATCCAGATAAGAGGTTGTTACCAGGAGCTCCTCTCTCCTTCAGGTGCAGGGACAGCCCACCATGGGTACAGAAAGATCTTTCCTATGGGAGACTCGAATGTTCTTCTTCCTATTTTTGTTCAGAAACAGCAGGCTGCACCTGTGGAGGTGGCTGCTCCAGAAGAGAGGGTTGTGGCTTTATATGACTTCCAGGCCCGCTGCTCCCGAGAAGTCACCATGAAGAAAGATGACGTCTTAACACTGCTCAGTTCCATCAGCAAGGTGACTTTCCTTTCTACTTTTCTCCCCATCAACAAGATGGCTCTTGCAGTTGACTCTCCCAACCCTATCAGATATGGGTATATTTTAACCAGTCAGTATTTTTCTTTTGCTCTCTGTCTTAAATAACCATAATTTACTGAGTAGTATCATCCCTCCAGATATTGCATAAGATCCTGTAAATATCTTTTGAGATTACAAAATACCAATTTCACACTTAACAAAGTGAGGACTCAAGGAGCTTAAGTAACTAGCCCAAAGACTTATAAGCCATGAATGACAATTCTATAATATGTTTACAGGATTAAAACTTGTCTCTTCGTCTCATCTTTGCTTGTTCCTATTCTGTGCCAGTGTTCCTAGTAATGGTAAAAAATGGCTGAGCTTAAGAGGAGCCTGGTTAAGGAGAGGTCTTTTGTCAACTTGGTTTTCCTTTAGCCTTCATGACTGTGAGAACAGTAACAAAATATTGTCTAATATTTAAAATATATTTATCATAGGATCTCATGTAAACAGCAAGGTTCTAATGTACAGCACAGGGAACTATATTCAATATCCTATGGTAAAACATAATGGAAAAAATATTTTTAAAAAGGAGGTATAGACATGTATAACTGAATCACTTCACTGTACTGCAGAAATTGGCAGTGTTGTAAACCAACTACATTTCAATAAAAAAGTAAGAGTCCAAGTAACTTTTTGTTATATTTTAATATTTCATTAATCTCCATAAATTGAGAAGAAAAAAAAAAGAGAGCTCAGGATTTTCTACTCTGAGGATAAGTAATTTGGGGGGAAAGCAAGATTGTCATTATCAGATAAGCTGTGTTCCAGTCCTCTTTTCCTTTTGCTCAGTCTTCCCCATTTCACTACATTATTCTCTGAGGATATTAACTCCAGAGTGGTTAGCATAGCAACATTCCTAAAAAGACTGTGGTCAGGGTGATACTTAAGCAAGAAGCATTCTTATAGGTGAATTTCAGGCAATGCACAATTTTTAGGGGCTCTAGGAGAAGGATGGGGAGAAGTTCTTATACAATACTCTCATACATAGATGCTCCACCCAGAAGAAACCTAGTTTAATTCTGGCCCTATAGGTTTTTTTTTTAATGAATTTTTAGTAGACAAAATACCCTATCATGAAGAGAATGACCATTGCATTTTGAAAACTTCATCAAAGTTAAGGATCTAACATCAAATATCAGATTCCTTGATTTCAGAGGCTTATCTCTGCAATTCCTACAACTCCTGATTTATCTTCTTTGTAATTTATAAAATTTATAAGCAGTTGTTTGTTTCTTCTGGTCATCAGCTTGTCCCTTTGCCTAGAGACGCAGTTATGAGGGTTAAAACTTCTAAATGTGTCTTTTAAGGAAGGAGTGGGGATTTGCTCTTCTTTTAGGACTGGTGGAAAGTAGAAACTGATGATCACCAGGGCTTTGTGCCAGCTGTCTACGTGAGGAAACTAGCCCGTGATGAGTTTCCTATGCTCCCACAACGGAAGCGAGAAGAACCAGGCGACATCATCCAGCGCCAGGAACAGATTGAGAACCAGTAAGTTCTGGAGGCTGGAGAGCTGGACAGTCTTTGGCCAAACATCTCCTCCGATTGGCCAAAGATACATCTCTTGATTCTATTATTTGTTAGATTAAAGATGCTTTTCAA
The DNA here is from genome assembly GCF_033118175.1 of Dama dama. Classification (NCBI taxonomy): domain Eukaryota; kingdom Metazoa; phylum Chordata; class Mammalia; order Artiodactyla; family Cervidae; genus Dama; species Dama dama. The sequence goes on from NC_083700.1 coordinate 12,598,682, forward strand.
ACCCACAGATTTTAAGAGCCAAAAGTAAACAGAGTAATTCAAACCCTTCATTTTTTAAATGAGGAAAGGGAACTCTAGAAACATTATGTAAATTGCCCAAGGTCACGTATTCTGACTCTCTGCCTGGCACTCTGTCACTCTTTCAAGCTTATCAAAAGGTCTTCTGACTCCCACGTGCACTTTGTGTGTGTGTTACTATACGAGGCTATTTCCTATCCAGTTGCCAATAGGAATGTGAACTTTTCTATAAAACAGAAGGGGTATTATCAGTCACACTACTGGGACACTGACATTTTGATTGTTTTTAAATAGAAAGCTTTTGTCTCTCTGCTCTCAATGCTATTTTTCTTCCATCTTTATTTGCTCCTCTTCATTGTTTTTCTTTTGATTTTTCTTCCCTTTCCTTTTTGTCCCTTTTATTCTCTCCCTTTCTCACCCGTACTCTTCTGTGTTTTCTCTGTCTCTTTTCCCCACATTTTCCGTTCTCTTTATTTCTCCACTCAGGTACCAGTCCCTCCTACATCGGGCAGACCAGCGCAGACGTCGTCTGTTGCAACGTTACAATGAGTTTTTGCTGGCCTATGAGGCAGGAGACATGCTGGACTGGATCCGAGAGAAAAAGGCAGAAAACACTGGGGTGGAATTAGATGATGTTTGGGAGTTACAGAAAAAGTTTGATGAGTTCCAAATGGTAAGAAAGAGCTGTCTCCTCTAGACAGCTTTCTGAGGGTTTTCATCATTTCCTTTTACCTCATATCTCCTCCTAAGTAATCCCTTAATTTCATATTTGCTAAATATCCTCCCCAAAGCTAGAGAGTTCCATATGTTAAATATTTCTCTAGATATTACAAGTGGAAAGAAAATGCAGAGGAAGCTAGTTACCTTGATTTTGTAGCCTGCAGTCCCTGTTACTCCTGCATCCTATTGGAAGTACTAGTCTTCCTGAATCTTTACAGCTTGTCCTGTACTGTCCTGTGACCCTGATGCCCAGGTTGAGATAGGGTGTTGTAAGACTTGTAAGGTCTAATTATGGGGCAGAAGTTTGGATGGAAAGGTGGGAAGAACAATCTGACTTTACAGCTAGACAATTTCTAATTTTCTGCCTACCTAAAATCTATTCAATCTCCTTTATTCTCTCAGATCTGTTCTGTTAACTAGCAATTAGTATAAACTTCTCCAACCTTTCCTTTCTATTCCATATGATACTTTCCTTACACATGGAATTCAAAGCTGTACAAAGCTATATATATGTGTGTGTGTGTGTGTATATATATATATATATATATATATACACATACATGTATATATATATATATATGCAGAAGGTAATGGCAGTATGGAGCTAGTTATGGGAAAGGTCAAAGGAAATAGTCTCTCTATATACATAGAGAGAGAAGTAAGAGAAAGGGAAGGGTAAACAGGGTACAATTTATAAAAGAACACTAAGAATAAGACTTCTGTGAGAAAACTCATTGAAAGGCCATTGTATTGTTAAATGAACAATATTGTCACCATAGACATAGATCATTTCCCTAGAGCTGTTTCTTACCACATATCTTAATGTAAGCAAATCGTATCCCAGACAATGAAATTTTTCAGAAAGTGGAGAAATCTGTATTGGTAGCAAAAACTATTACATGGCTCAGGTAAGACCCCTCTGATAGTATAATTTAATCAGGGAGAGATTTTTAAGAAATTTAAGGAAAGATATATCTATATCTCATATAAATAACATTTTTAATAGCCACTGAGTATCAGGGAATTTAAAAGTCCTCTTCTTTGTGGCAGATTGGAGGAGGGCAGTTTGTTGTTTATTACAAGTATGGTTAGCAATATGTTTTAATCTGTAGTCAAGTCAGGGCAAAGGTGACTAGGCAAGAGTGAAAGACTTTTGAGGAGGGAATTTAAACTGCCTTGGTACATTTTTCCACCTAGGATTTGAAGACAAATGAGCCTCGAATGAGGGATATCAACAAGGTGGCTGATGATCTTCAATTTGAAGAGCTTCTGACACCAGAAGGAGCTCAAATACAGCAGGTAACTGTGACTCCTTCTTCTTTCTCACTACCAGGCTGAGTTTTGGGAGTGTTCATATCACTTTAAAATACTTAACTTCATATTCTGCAGATTAGCTAGAACATATGGAAGGTAATTGCAGTAGAGAGCTAGCTATAGGAAAGGTCAAAGGAAATAGTCTATATAGTCCACCTGTGTATCCATCTTGTTGTTGTTCAGCTGCTAAGTTATATGCATTTTAGTCGATTCAAAATCCTTAAATTGCCACACCTCCCCCACCCCATCACCATGAGAAATTCAGTGCTCAAATACTTGAATACAAAGACAATGCAGGTTAAGGAGCTATGATAATAGGAAGTGGTTAATCAAGAAAATGTACTGGATGAGATAGGCTCTGATAAAACCTAATGAAAGAAGAATATAGGTAGTAGAGATGGAGGAGAAGGCATTTGAGACCTTATTCAAGTTTGGACCTGTGGTTCCATAAAATATGTATGGAACTAATGGAATGTCTAGTCCAGTTATCTGAGTTATCATAAACCAGTAAGGATAAACCCTGCCTCCTTTTATGGTAACTAATGTGGGGTAAGAGTGAGAAAGAATGTGCAAAGGAACAATTTTCTTACTCTTCACAGAAAATAGGGCTCTAAACCTACCTGGTTTAGTCATTTCAGGACACACAAAAAAAACTAGCTATCATAGAAAAAGGCAGTGTCTTCTAGCTACCAAGGCAACAAGTCACACTTACTCTTCAGAGGTTGTAATGTAGTCTCTGGGGCAGCCAACATCAATTGATGCGCTAAGGTTGTTGGTTCCCACGTGGAACGTCAATTTGGGAAGGAATGTGATCCCTTTTTTAACTGCATTGGCATAGCTGAGGCCCAAGCTCAAACTATCCAAGAAAGAAAGAAACCTGTGCAATTTCTAAAGGAGATAACATGAAAATAATCAGGATTTAAGCCTCGTCTAATCTTCAGACACCACTAAGCTGAGTTAGATCCCTAGCTAAAGTCTGTGTCTGCCTTTTTCAGGAGTTGAATTCCCGTTGGCGGTCCTTGCAGAGGCTGGCAGAGGAACAGCGCCAACTGCTGGGCAGTGCCCATGCTGTCCAGATGTTTCACAGGTGAGAATTTTAACCTTGAAAAGCAGCACTGCTCTAAAACCAACTCGAGAACCACTGATTCTAGTTGCTATAGTACAACCATAGCTACTAGCTTAACCTTTCTTCGTGGAGAAAATAGGAAATCAGATGTTTCAGTAGTAGGTAGATATCTCATTGCGCACGTAGGCTACTTCAGACAACCAGCTTCTTTTCTCATACCTAGGCTTGGGCCCTGGTACATAATTAGCAGTTTATATATGTTTTCATGATAGTGAATGAAAACTGAAGTTGAAACAAGAGGTTTAAGTAATGACACATCTGAACTAGAAGTAGAGAGTAGAGGGCAATAAACATCACACTGACTCTAAGTGTTGATTCAACAATTTTTTTTTTTAATGTCTGATTGCCAAATCTCTGTCTATACTAAGAAACACACGCACCATTAAGTAAGCAAACTGACAACCAAACACCTTTACTGTGTAAAAATGTATTTTTGAATATTCAGAGAAGGGAAAACTGAAATGCAGACAAGTCTTGTTATTTAGGATGGCGTAAGATTTTCCATGTTTTTCCACAGTTAAACAAGTGGCTTTGCCATCAGGCCACCTGATTCAAATTTAAGGTCTGCCTAAATTTATGGCAGTGGTATAATCTTGAGAAAATACCTAGCCTCTTTTCTTTTTTTTGCTACTTAGCCTCTTAAGCTTTAGTTTTCTCATATATTAAATGGGACTGGTAATAGTAAGCAGGCCTCAAGTAGTTGTTGTAAAGATTAAATGAGCCTAAGTTCTAACACATCCTTAAAAAAAGAATGATGATGGTGGTAGTGATGACTTCTTTGTGAGCCCAGCTAGTCTGCTTTTAGCTTGTGTTATTATTCTTAAACGTTTTACCCTCATGCACCAGAGAAGCAGATGACACAAAGGAGCAGATTGAGAAGAAGCACCAGGCCCTCGATACGGCTGAGCCTGGTTCAGACTTGTTCAGTGTACAGGCCCTTCAGCGGCAGCATGAGAACTTTGAAAGAGATCTCGTACCTCTGGGGGAAAAGGTGAGATGTGCCGTCAAGCTTTTCTAATACGCTCCTCTTCACATCTACCCATATTAATGCCCTCTCCTTTGGTTTTATTATCCAATCTCTTATTCTAGTTCTCCTTATCCTACTCCATTCTTGTCTTTAACCCTGTCCCGAAAGCTAGTCTACCAAAAGGGCATGCCCAGGGCAATTCACATAGAGGGAAACATTTTTGAAGTTTTTTTCAAAAGTGAAGTACAGTTGATTTACAATGTTGTGTTAATTACTGCTGTACACCAAAGTGATTCAGTTTTATAAATACATATAAATATATATATATACATATATATCCTTTTTTATATTCTTTTCTATTATGGTTTATCATAAGGTATTGCATATAGTTCTCTGTGATATACAGTAGGACTTTGCTGTTTATCCATTCTATATATAAAAGCTTACATCTGTTAACCCCAACCTCCCTCTCCATTCCACCCCCAACCCCCTCTCCCTTGGCAACCACAGGTCTATTCTTTATATCTGTGATTCTGTTTCCCTTTTATAGATAGGTTCATTTGTGTCATATTTCAGATTCCACATGTAAGTTATATCATATGGTACTTGTCTTTCTCTTTCTGACATACTTCACTTAATATGATAATCTCTAGTTGCTCCAAATGGCATTATTTCATTCCTTTTTATGGCTGAGTAATAGTCCATTGTATGCATAGTATATCTTCTTTATCCATTTATCTGTCAATGAACATTTAGGTTATTTTGTGTCTTGGCTATTGTAAAGAGTGCTGCTATGAATATTGGGGTGTGTGTATCTTTTTGAATTCTAATTTTGTCTGAATATATTCCCAGGAGAGGGGTTGCTGGATCTTATGGCAATTCTATTTTTAGTTTTTTGAGGAATCTCCACACTGTTTTCTACAGTGGCAGTACCAAATAGCATTGAGGGAAAATATATTATAGTAAATGAGCCTCTTTGTGAGTTCCAAGTGAGTTTGTGAGTTCCAAGTGACCAGAATGTATAGAAGTTAGTTGGAGATCAGTAGCCTAAGATAAATAGAAGATGATCATACCTGGTATGACCAGGCCTATGCCTGAGTATGGTACAGAGTTTCCTTAGAAGGGATTGAAGAAGCTTAATCCTACTCTGGCCAAAAAATGAACTCTAAATCTTGCCAAATACACTCTGGAATAACTCAGGGGGAGCATAGAACTTGCATTACCATAAAAAACAAAAAGAAGCACAGAAAATGTCTACATTAAAAAGATCTTCATGTTAATTGACACTTGCCACCAACCAAGTCACTTAACCACCCTGTCCTATAGCCTTATTTATTTGTTTGTTTATGTATTTATACAAAGGTTTATTTTTAAATGTATGACAGATTCCAAGACAACATTTCCTTCTTCCTATAGGTGGCAATAGATATTATGTCAGAGAATACAAATGTATAAATAGGAATGGAATTAATTATTATCATTGCCTCAGGCACGAGGAACAGATTCCTTTTTGTAAGATTTCTTAATTCCACCTGTGGCCAGGGGGCCCTTTCCCTGAAGCCTTTCCTTTTAGCTTCTCGAATTTTTTCTGCTCCTCCTTCTTCTGTTTCTGCTTGAATGCCTTATCTTCCTCTTCTTTCTCCTTGATTTGCTTTTTGGGCTGCTTCAGAGGCGGCTTCTTGCCACCGTCACAGCCCAACATGATACCTGAGGCCTCTTCCCTGGACCTTACCACCAGAAGCAGCCTTCTAAGCATAAAAAGAAGCATGGTCATGTCAAGAGTGGCTACTCTGGAGAAGTATCACATACATCCAAAGGGTTTCCATCATCATATAAAAAATAGTGAGACCTCATTGATGTCTGTTTGAGGAAGGAGCACCCTGAGGCTTGGAACTCTTTTGCTAGGATTCAGGTGTGACATCAAGCTGATTGTCAGAACTCTTGACCCCCTAGGTGGAGGTATTGAGGGATACAGCAGATCGGCTCAGTGAATCCCACCCAGATGCCACTGATGACCTGCAGAGGCAGCGGTTGGAGCTGAAGGAGGCCTGGGATGAGCTGCAGGGGCTTACACGGGATCGTAAGGAGAACCTACAGGAGTCCTTAAAATTCTACCAGTTCCTCAGCCAGGCCAGGTAAAGTTCCAGAGGCAGACTCCCACCAAGTGAAATTGGCAGTTCCCACGTCTGGCCCGTAAATGGAGCTTCTAGGAGCTGCCTGGGTACAGGTGTCCTTCATTACCTGGTTTGGAGGGTAGCTCCTGGTCCAGACTGTACCTTCGGTAAGGAACAAAATTCTCAGGTTCAATATTTCAAGCCATGAAATATTGAATTTTGGAAGAATATGAGGTTATCTATGCCAGTTAAGTATGCTTTTAAGGAGTCTATACTATATAGAGAGTGCTATATCAGGAATTATAGGATATTGGGAATTCCCAGAGGCACTAGTGATAAAGAATCTGCCTGCCAATGCAGGAGACAAAAGAGACATGGATTTGATCCCTGGGTCAGGAAGATTCCCTGGAGGAGAAAATTGTAACCCATTCCTGTATTCTTGCTGGGAAAATCCCATAGACAGAGGAGCCTGGAGGGCTACAGTCCATGGGGTCACACAGAGTCAGACATGACTGAGCACACACATGCACAGGATATGGGGGGATATTCTACTGGAAAAGCAAAGAAAAATACAGATAACCAGGGTGGAACATGGAATAGCCCCAAACACTCATCCCAACAAATAGATGGAACTATATAAACAAAGGCATGAGAATAGGAAGGTATAGAATACCCATGACACGGGGACAGCTAGATCCTGAGTTTTGTACATCACAGGGGTGAGGAGAAGTAGCAAGAGATAAACTCAGAAATGTTAAGCTCAAATCCTTTTTTAAATTTTTTATTGGAGTTTAATTGTTTTTGACTGTTGGAGAAGTTTCACTGTTTTGCTAAACAATTTAGACATGATGATGTTTTAACAAATACACACTTTATCAGTGGAACAGTTTGCACATTCTGCCCCATCTTATCAGTCTGCATTTAGAATTGAGGGTTCAGGAAGTAACAGCTTGCAATGTAATATTTTTGAAGACAAAAGGGGGCGACTTTGGCAAAAGACTACAAGTGTTCTTGCCAATGCCCTCCCCAATTCAGCATCTCTGGAAAGTTATAGTGTTTCACATAGTATAAATAAATAGCATTCATACTCACTCCTCCAAAGTATATATATGCCCATATATCTCTGCTTATATAGGTTCTGTCTATACTTAAGATTGCATGTTAAATGCTGACTCTTTCCCTTTATGAAATATTATTCAACAGAATAATAATGCAGAAGTAATATTAGCACCCTCAGAGCAACTCTAACACCTTATTTTATCTCTTCAGGACAGTCTTTCTTTTCAGGGTTTTTGGAAAAAATACTAATCTCTATGTTTTGCTTGCTTTTTATTTTCTTCTCTCAGTGTTAAGTGTGAAACTCCTAGAAGGCACAAATACATCTCTTTCACAATAAAACTTAGCTGTTTAAATAAGTGAATAAGTGAGTTTACAAAAGAAGAGGACTTTCTGCCCTAGAGCTACTGATTCCTATTTAGTAAACAAGAGTATGGGTACTCTTCATGAGATGCTGAGTTAGACCATCATATATAATTTTTTAACTCAATGCATTATTCTTTGACATTTACCTTCTGGGACAGATGGACTTTATCCCTCCTTTTCTAATTTATTGAGTGGGAAATGGCCCTGGTTTAATCAGGAGCAGAGAGTAAGTATGATGTGTGTGTGTGCGTGTGTGTGTGTGTGTTGGGCAGAAGCATGTACTGGATTCAGTTTGGAATAAGAGTAAGAATAAATATATGCCTCATCTGAGATTCTATGCTAAGATAAATCTTTAAACCCAAAATCCACTTTAAAGGAGTAGGCTATATTAAAAGTAATGGAATATGTACCAGTCCAGGATTCCAGTCTGGGTTCTACTCCATATGTCTGTTTCCAGTTTTAGCATATAGGCAAATCACTTACATTCTCTAGGCCAACTTCCTCATCTCCAAAGTGGAAGGAAAAGAATTCCCAGAATTCTACTCAAAATTATTGCAAGAATCAAAAGAGATAGTGTGTGAAGAAAATTTCAAATGCAACAGAATGCTATTATTAAATTATACAGTGAAAACAACAAAGCTAGGATCTGTGAAGGCTATAAACTAGAAAGAAAATATAATATAGATCTGGAAATGTTTTCTAGGGGAGAAAAAGTCCAAGGACAGACAGTTTTGTAGCAAGTTGCAAGGTTTTCTTGATTCACTTTCAGTATGCCATTTCTCTAGGGACTTACAGAATTGGATTAGTGGCATTGGTGGCATGGTCTCATCCGAGGAGCTGGCTGAGGATTTAACTGGCACAGAGATCATGATAGAGCGACACCAGGTATGGTGACAAAAGCCTTAGCCTCTGATCACATAGCCTCACAACTTTCCTGCATTTAGCAGCTTTTGTGAGATGTCACCGGCCTCATCAGTCTCTGATCCCTTTTTCCCATAGGACCATCGTGCTGATATGGAGGCCCAGGCTCCCGCCTTCCAGGCCTTTGAAGACTTCGGTACAGAACTGACAATCAGTGGGCACCGGGACAGCCCCAAAATTGAAGAAAAGCTTCAAGCTGTTAGACTAGAGAGAGATGAGTTGGAGAGTGCTTGGGAACAACGCAAAAAGATGCTAGATCAGTGTCTGGAGTTGCAGGTACTGCAAATTCCCAATCATTAAGCAGACTTAGCTTAGTCTGTTCCTTCTATGCAGTTTCACAGAATTAATTCAGGTGCTTATTTCACTGGAATTCCATGCCAAAAGCATAAAAGTATCTCTTGATTATCTGACATTGCATTTTCTGATCATTGTGGTGTTCTTTGCTTCTTATTCTTATTAATGAAAAGCTAAACAAAAAGGGGGTCAGTCCTAGGGCATGGGGCCCTGAAATTAAGTGGTTATAATTTATCGATATTTAAATTTACTTATTGATTGAAAGTTTTATTGATTTTTATTGAGAACCTACTAAGAACAAAAATATTAGTAAGATAGTGTCTATTTTCTAAAAGTAGTGAAATTAGACTTGTAGGCAGATCATTCTAATATATAAAATAATTACTGATAAAATGTGTGAATGTTTTGAGATTATAGCAGAGGGAGTGATTAATGCTCTTGAGGGAAGGGAGTGGAAGTGTCACATGCTGTCCTGAAAAACAGTCCTTACTAGAGTCTTAAAGAAATAACCAGCCAGTTTTTACCAAGTGTGTGTGTGTGTGTGTGCGTGCACGCTCAGTAGCTCAGAGTGTCCAACTCTTTTGTGACCCCATGGACTGTAGCCCATTGGGCTCCTCTGCCCATGGAATTGTCCAGGTAAGCATACTGGAGCAGGTTGCCGTTTCCTACTCCAGGGGATCTTCTTGATCCAGGGATCAAACCCACATCTCTTGCACTCCTGCATTGGCAAGTGGATTCTTTACTACTGTGTCACATGGGAAGCCCATTTACCATGTCTAGGATATGGAAAATAGTACTGCAAGAATGGAGGAAAGCTTATATGAAAACATAAACCATGTTTTCAGGGAAGAGTAAAAGGTCCAGTATAGCTAAGATTTATTGTATGAATGTTTCTTGGAAGAATATTGGCATCCTTTACAGGGTCCCTATTATCAATATCATGGGAGAGGTGGGAGATCATTTCCTCTGTCTGCCTGGAATGAACATACCATATACATTTAATTTTAACCCGCATAGTTGTTCCGAGGGAACTGTGATCAGGCTGAGAGCTGGATGGTGGCACGTGAGAATTATCTAAGGTCGGATGATAAGGGGTCCTTAGACAGTCTGGAGGCCTTGATGAAGAAACGTGATGATTTGGACAAAGCAATTACTGACCAGGTAAAAACAGCTAATACAAGAATTCCAATAATAACTGTTAGTAATAATGACAGAAAACCTGCACATGTATGTGGTTTTATGATTTGCATGTATTTTAATTCCCATTTGCTTTTCACATAAACTTTGAGGTAGGCAGGGAACATAGTGGCTTAGTCTTAGCCAAGGTGCAGAAGCTGTTTTATATGCTATCTAACATCCCATTCAATGCAGGGATCACTTTCTACAAAGACCAAGGGAAGTGTCTGTTCTATAGGGAAATTGGCACCACACATGTAGTCCACCTCAGTATCACTATTGATGTTTCTCTTTTTGTTGAGTTAAAAGCCACCTCCCTATGGCATTTACCTTTCGGCTTTGGTTTTGTTCCCCTTTGTGAAACCACAAAAGATATATCTCTCCTTTTCTAGGAGGAAGTCTGAGATTGCACTAAGAGCCTACTTTCTGGGTATCTGGGCTTTTTTTCTTTCCTTTATCTAGGAAAAGAGAATCACTGAACTAGATCTTTTTGCTGAACGACTCATAGCTGAAGACCACTATGCCAAGGAAGAGATTGCTGCTCGGAACCAACGCATACTAGAGAGGTCAGTATCGAGCAGTTGTTTTGTGAGCTATAGGAAGATATAGGGGCTTTCCTTGTGGCTCAGCTGGTAAAAAATCTGCCTACAATATGGGATATCTGGGTTAGATTCCTGGGTTGGAAGATACCCTGGAGAAGAGAAAGCCTACCCTCTCCAGTATTCTGGCCTGGAGAATTCCATGGACTGTATAGTCCATGGGGTTGCAAAGAGTCAGACACAACTGAGCAACATTCACTCACTCACTCACTCAGGAAGATATAGAAAAGTGACTCCTTTGCTAGCATTGAGGATGGGGATAATACTTTGAGTTCTCATTTCTGTGCTGTGGTCTTCTAAGCTGCTTCAGTCATCTCTGACTCTTGGCAACCCTGTGGCCTATAACCTACCAGGCTCCTCTGTTCATGGGATTCTCCAGGCAAGAATACTAGAGTGGGTTGCCATGCCCTCCTTTAGGGAATCTTCCTGACCCAGGGATCGAACTCACATCTCTTACATCTCCTGCATTGGTAGGCAGGTTCTTGACCACTAGTGCCACTTGGGAAGCCCATATATAACATATAAGTGTACAAATAATGAGAATGAGAAGATAAAGTGCAGATAAGCAAATAGGGATATTCATGGATTTGGCATCAAGGCTTGGTAGAAAGATAGAGGGCAGAGAATAATCTAGTCCCTACTTTCAGATGGAAGATTCTCAAAGAACAGCTGATTGATGAGCGGATGAAACTTGGAGACCATGCTGACCTAAAACAATTCTACCATGACCTTAAGGACCAAGAAGAATGGATCAGTGAGATGTTGCCCATAGCCTGTGATGAATCCTACAAAGATCCCACCAATATTCAGGTAAGTTCAAAATAAGAATCTTGGAAAACTTCAACTACTTAGACTGCTGAATGAATCGTCACCTCCTAATGTGGAAAACTTCCTTACTGTTCACACTGCCATCCCTGCCTTCAGGGATTTCTGAAGAAATGGAGGGAGTTCTTCCCAAGAATTAGTTAAGAATTAATTAAGAATCCTTAATTTTTCCTTTTAAACAGAATTTATCTCATCTTACTTTCTAAATTAGATGGTAATTTAGGTTCTGCTTTCCCTTCAGAGAAAATATCTGAAGCACAAGACCTTTGAAGATGAGGTCAATAGCCGAGCTGAGCAGGTGGAAGGAGTCGTCAACTTGGGGAACACTCTGGTTGAGCGGAGGGCATGCGATGGTAATGAAGAGTCTGTGAAGGTGGGTTCTGCTTATGATGGGCTTTGGGCTATCAAGGCATAAGAAGAGAAATCTTTTATACCCTTTCAGTGTTTCCATGTATAGGAATATAGAATATATTCTATTAATGATCTTCCCTTTGTTTTTTTCACAAAAGAGGAGGAAAATATGTTGTTTTGGGATTCCCCTGGAGAGGGGATAGGCTACCCACTCCAGTATTCTGGCTTGGTGAATTCCATGGACTGTATAGTCCATGGGGTCACAAAGAGTCGGACAAGACTGAGAGACTTGAACTTTCAGACCTTATCCCTCCCATCATACTCAGCATCTTGACCTCCAAGACAGCTTTAGACTTAATTCCTATGTGTTATCATGCTTGCTTATATTTTCTGTCCTTACCACCAAGAGTTTTGACATTTAGGCAATCAGCTTCTGTAATCAGTCCAGAATTCTTTCTTCAAAATTTCTGCAAACACCTACTATTGCTTCCCCAAATTTAAACCAGCATAAACAATTATGATTTAAAATATATGACCTTCAAGCACTGGAAGATTTTGGCTGGACCTGAACTCCAGAGCCTCCCTACATTATTCTTTCAAATTGTCACAGAACCCTAAATACCACAATGACCCCTCAATTCAGGAGAGGGCTATGATCAAGTAGGGCTTCCCTGGTGGATCAGATGATAAAGAATCTGCCAGCAATGCGGGATACCTGGGTTCAATCCCTGGGGTTGGGAAGATCCCCTGGAGGAGGGCATGGCAATCCATTTCCAGTATTGTTGCCTGGGAAATCCCATGGACAGAGGAGCCTGGTGGGCTACAGTTCATGGGGTCTGCAAAGCGTCAGATGTGACTGAGTGACTAACACGCACAGGATCAAGTAGAAGAGTTGGAGAAAAACTGGGACTACTTGCTTGAGAGAACAATTGACAAAGGACAGAAGCTCGATGAAGCTAGTCGCCAGCAGAGGTTCAACACGAGCATCCGGGACTTTGAGTTCTGGCTCTCAGAGGTATTTATACCTGGAAATGGTGTGGGCATGGGAGCTTAATAAATTCTTGTCAAATAAATAGACTTTTACGTGAACAATTTCCTTGACTTTTCTTGGAAAAAGTTTGGGGACATAGTTGCAAATCTTGTTCTCCTTAAAGACAGTTTTCATCTGGCATCTGTATTGTCTACCTTTCCATTTCCAGGCAGAGACACTGCTGACCATGAAGGATCAGGCCAGGGATCTAGCTTCAGCAGGAAACTTGCTCAAGAAGCATCAGCTACTGGAAACAGAGATGTTGGCCAGACAGGTAAGTAGTATTCGAATTGCACTCTTCTGGCCAGAATGGAAATGTTGGTGACTTTTCACTTTCCTGTCCCAGGAGGCTGTTTGAGAACAGCTTTGCAAAGCTGGGCTTAGTGTCCTCAACCAGCAGTCATTATGATCAGGTCAAGTGCGTGGACTCCAGAGCTCCTAACCTTATTATCATTAAATCATAGATTCTAAGATTCTGATAAAATGTGAAAATTAAAGTGTTAGTCACTCAGCCATGTCTGGCTCTTTATGACCCCGTGGACTGTAGCCTACCAGGCTCCTCTCTCCATGGAATTCTCCAAGCAAGAATACTGGAATCAGATTCCAAGAAGTAGATCCTAAAAAATGGTCTTGTTTACCTTTTAATGATCCATGAATATAAACTCACTCTCTTCCAAAGCTGTAATATTTGATCTGGTGTTTTAAAGAAAATAAAAGTTTATTTTTCAGAACTACTAAAAAAAAATCAGATGGGAACACGTGCAAGGCAGTTGAACTATATGTACGTTGTGAAAGTTCTATGGAGCATTTCAGCTGTATCCTAATGTCAAACAGAGATGTGTCCTGTGAGCTATGATAAACATTCAGAGAGGTGTTAGTTTCACATTGATGGATTTTATATTATCAGTTTTATTTGGTAACACAGACACGCAAAGAACATGATGTCCAAGTTTTCTTAATTTCAGGACTTGATGATATTCTCCTGGACATCACTAGGGGGCAGACTTGGAATGCAAATAGACATAGATGAGGCTGGCTGGGTTCTGAATGTGACTAGCCTGAGAATGTTGCCAAAAAAGAATCTTGAATATTTCAGTCACTCAGTCTGTGTCATATTCAGCACTATAAAAAGATAGCCTGTTTGGAGACACAGTGCTTGTTCACCAAGGTCTTATTTTCCATATGGGGAGAAGAAGAAAACCCAAGGGAAAACATCAGAAGGCCAAATACATAGTTCCAACAAAGCAGCCATGCTATGTATAATATCTGTATTCTTGCCCTTATCCAAACTGAGTTAAAACAACATAAGGTCAAATTCACTATCTGCAAAGATGAATCTATTTTCCCCAGTCTTTGAACTTGAACTAGCAGTGTTTAAAGGTCTACTTAATACCTATACTGCACTAATCATTGAGGACACTTGGGCTTTCTAGGATGCACTCCAGGACCTGAACACATTGGCTGCAGAGCTGATCGCCAGTGGGACTTTCAATACTGACCAGATCATGGAGAAAAGGGATAAAGTCAACGAGCGCTTCCTGAATGTCAAGGATTTGGCGGCTGAGCACCATGAGAATCTGAAAGAGGCGTATGCCTTATTCCAGTTCTTCCAGGACCTAGATGATGAAGAGTTCTGGATAGAGTATGTACTGACAGCTTACATTGCGTGGATAGTCCAAGAAAATAGATAATCCACCAAACATGTTCTTATTTGATGCTGAAATGAAATAAGTAAAATGAACATTGGTTTCATTTTTATCAATTTTTTTCACTGTGTGTACACAGAAGGAGACAGGCACGGAGGGAGTGAGGAGAAGTTCACATACATTCTGGGAAGAAAATTAAGAAGCTGTATATGTGTATTTTTTGGACTTCCCATAGCTCAAACGGTAAAGAATCTGCCTGCAATGCAGGAAACCAGGGCTTGATCCCTGCGTTGGGAAGATCTTCTGGAGAAGGAAATGGCAACCCACTCCAGTATTCTTGCCTGGAGAATTCCATGGACAGAGGAGGCTGGCGGGCTACAGTCCAGTGGGACTGCAAAGAGTAGGACACGACTGAGTGACTAACACGCATATGTTTGTTTTCAGATAGTTCATATGTGTTAAGTCCTCTGTCCATGAGATTCTCCAGACAAGAATGCTGGAGTTTGCTATTTCCTTTTGCAGGGGATCTTCCTGACCTAGGGATTGAACCATGTCTCTTATGTCTCCTGCACGGGCAGGTGGGTTCTTTACCACTATGGCCCCCTGGGAAACCAGATAGTTCGTGGAATGTGTAATGCCCACTCTGAATTAGATAGCTGAGCGCTGACAGCTTACGGGACTGGTCACTATCGTCATTCTTTCTGTGTCTTGTGTATCTAATATGTGACTGAACTTGACACTGGCAGAGAATTTACAGTACCTGCGCTTTGTGCTCAGTCGTGACACATGCTTTACGGCCCCGTGGACTGCAGCCCGCCGGGCTCCTCTGCCCTTGGGGATTCTCCAGGCATGAATACTGGACCGGGGTGCTATGTCCTCCTCCAGGGGATCTTTCCAACCCAGGGATTGAATCCAGGTCTCCCACATTGCAGGCGGATTCTTTACCATCTGAGACACCAGGGAAGCCCAAGAATACTGGAGTGGATAGCCTATCCCTTCTCCAGGGGAACTTCCCAACCTAGGGATTGAACTGGGGTCTTGGCATTGAAGGCAGATTTTTCACTGGCTGAGCCACCAGAGAAGCCTACATAGCACTTGCTATGGTATTATTCTTCAGTTCAGTTCAGTTCAGTTCAGTCACTCAGTTGTGTCTGACTCTTTGCAACCACACGGACCACAACAAGAAAGGCCTCCCTATCCATCACCAACTCCCAGAATTTATTCAAACTCATGTTCACTGAGTTGGCGATGCCATCCAACCATCTCATCCTCTGTTGTCCCCTTCTCCTCCTGCCTTCAATCTTTCCCAGCATCAGGGTCTTTTCCCAAATGAGTCAGCTCTTCATATCAGGTGGCCAAACTATTGGAGTTTCAGCTTCAACATCAGTCCTTCCAATGAATACCCAGGACTGATCTCCTTTAGGATGGGCTGGTTGGATCTCCTTGCAGTCCAAGGGACTCTCAAGAGTCTTCTCCAACACCACAGTTCAAAAGCATCAATTCTTTGGCACTCAGCTTTCTTTTTCTTTTCTTTTCTTCGCATCCATACATGACTACTGGAAAAACCATAGCCTTGACAAGATGGACCTTTGTTGGCAAAGTAATGTCTCTGCTTTTTAATATGCTGTCTAGGTTGGTCATAACTTTCCTTCCAAGAAGTAAGCATCTTTTAATTTAACGGCTGCAATCACCATCTCCAGTGATTTTGGAGCCCAAAAATAAAGTCTGCCACTGATTCCCCATCTAATTGCCATGAAGTGATGGGACCAGATGCCATGATCTTAGTTTTCTGAATGTTGAGCTTTAAGCCAACTTTTTCCACTCTCCTCTTTCACTTTCATCAAGAGGATCTATAGTTCTTCTTCACTTTCTGCCATAAGGGTGGTGTCTTCTGCATATCTGAGGTTATTGATACTCCTCCTGGCAATCTTGACTCCAGCTTGTGCTTCTTCCAGCCCAGTGTTTCTCATGATGTACTCTGCATAGAAGTTAAATAAGCAGGGTGACAATATACAGCCTTGACGTACTCCTTTTCTTATCTGGAACCATTCTGTTGTTCCATGTCCAGTTCTAACTGTCGCTTCCTGACCTGCATACAGATTTCTCAAGAGGCAGGTCAGGTGGTCTGGTATTCCCATCTCTTTCATATTTTTCCACAGTTCATTGCGATCCACATATTCAAAGGCTTTGACATAGTAAAGCAGAAATAGATGTTTTTTCTGGAAATCTCTTGCTTTTTTGATGATCCAACAGATGGTGCCCATTTGATCTCTGGTTCCTCTGTCTTTTCTAAAACCAGCTTGAATATCTGGAAGTTCACAGTTCATGTATTGCTGAAGCCTGGCTTGGAGAATTTTGAGCATTACCTTACTAGTGTGTGAGATGAGTGCAATTGTGGGCTAGTTTGAGCATTCTTTGGCATTGCCTTCTTTGGGATTGGAATGAAAACTGACCTTTTCCAGTCCTGTGCTCACTGCTGAGTTTTCCAAATTTGCCGGCATATTGAGTGCAGCACTTTCACAGCATCATCTTTCAGGATTTGAAATAGCTCAACTGGAATTCCATCACCTCCACTAGCTTTGTTCATAGTGGTGCTTTGTAAGGCCCACTTGACTTCACATTCTAGAATGTTTGGCTCTAGGTGAGTGAGCACACCATCATGATTATCTGGGTTGTGAAGATCATTTTTGTACAGTTCTTCCATGTATTCTTGCCACATCTTCTTAATCTCTTCTGCTTCTGTTAGGTCCATACCATTTCTGTCGTTTATTGAGCCCATCTTTGCATGAAATGTTCCCTTGGTATCTCTAATTTTCTTGAAGAGATCTCTGGTCTTTCCCATTCTATTTTTTCCCTCTATTTCTTTGCACTGATCTCGCTGATTCTACTTTTTGTAAAAATAGAGGTGGAAAAATCTTACCAAATCAAATGATTTGTCTTATTTCTACCCTGCCTCATCATGTTTCTTTTCTATAAAACTGTTGATTCTTGTTCATTATCAGTGAATCAGAGGAAAGGAATGTGCATAGGGCACCAAGCAGGACATTTTTGAACCTTTTTGGAAATAGTAAGATATTGTAAAACAACTATATCCCAGTAAAAGAAATGGTGGGATATTTTCTACCTAGTCTTTCACCACACTTCAAGGTGATGTTCAAACATGTTATACTCAGAACCAATCCAACTGCCACGACTCCTGTGATGTCAGCTTTTATGTCTGTTTTACCTGAATTAGCTATTGATATGGGCTTCCCCTGAGGCTCAGTGATAGGAGAATCCAGCTGCCAGTGCAGGGAGTTGCAGGAGACCCCTGTTCAATTCCTGGGTCAGGAACATCCCCTAGAGAAGGAAACGGCAACCCACTCTAGTATTGTTGCCTGGAGAATCCCATGCACAGAGGAGCCTAGCAGGCTACAGTCCATAGGGTCGCAAAGAGTTGGATGTGACTGAGCGGGCATGCATACCATGTACATAATTATTGACATTAATAGAAGGTCATATAAGCAGATATGTTTGTATATATGTAGTGAGTATGTGTGTGTGTGTAATTTTCACATTTTCTGAAGGAGAAACAACAGTGAGTTCTTGAGAAAAGAGAAGATACACATGTAGACAGGCAAAGAAATGGATGAGAAGGCTGTTCCAGTATGTTATTTTAATTTGTGTTGGTCTAAGTCCAATATTTTGCTGAAAGGCTCTGCCACTTATTAACTTTGTGATTACTGACACCAGAGTGTTCCAGAATTTACCCCCACCATACTCCCAGCCAAACACATATGCTTAGAAAACCATCCTTTTAGGATGTCCTCAGTCTAAAGTTTTAGGATGTCTAAAGTCTAAAAGTTTTCTTCCTTGATCTCAGGGAGAAGTTGGTACGAGTGAGATCCCAGGACTATGGAAGGGATCTGCAGGGGGTTCAGAATTTGCTGAAGAAGCACAGACGCCTAGAAGGAGAGCTGGTGGCACACGAACCTGCCGTCCAGGTAGGAATATGAAACCTGAAAAGACAGAGATAATGTAATCGTAGCACTTCATGTTATGGATAAATATTAGGTTGGTGCAAAAGATTTATGGTTTCAGACCCTGAATTTTAAATCATTATGACTAGCCTTAAACACATCTTTATTAATCAAAATAGGAAACATTACAATCAACACATTTTTGCCAATGAGAAATAAGTTTGTATATTCCTGTTGCATAAAAATCCATGCTTCAGAATTCAGTGAACTCCTGGAAAGCATTTTCTGCCTCCTGCTGGTTGTGAAGCATTTCCCCTGCAAAAAGTTGTTAAGGTGCTTGAAGGAGTGGTAAGTAGTCAGTTGGTAAGAGGTCAGGTAGATATAGCAGATATAATTGGGCTACAAAGGCAAAATTTTGTAGCCCATTTCATCCAACTTCTGAAGTGTTGGTTGTGTGACATGTGGTTGGGCATTGTTGAGGAGAAGAATTGGACCCATTCTGTTGACCAGTGCAAGCTGCAGGCATTGCTGTTTTCATTGCATTTCATTGATTTGTTGAGCATACTTCTCAGATGTAATGGTATCACTGAGATTCAGAAAACTGTAGTGGATCAGAGCAGTAGCAGACTACCAAACAATGACCATGACTCTTTTTTTGGTACAAATATGGCTCTGGGAAGTGCTTTGGAGCTTCTTCTCAGTTCAACCAGCTGGTCATTGTTGGTTGTCATATAAAATCCACTTTTCATCACACATCACAATCCATTTGAGAAATAGTTCATTGTTGCTGCATAGAATAAGAGAAGATGACACTTCAAAATGATATATATATATATATTTTTTGATTTGCAGTCAGCTCATGAGGCACTTGCTTACCGAGCTTTTTCACTTTTCCAATTTACTTCAAATGCCAAATGACCATAGAATGGTTGAATTTGAATTCTTGGGCAACTTCTTGTGTAGTAAGAGGATCAACTTCCATGATCTTCTCAGTTGGTCATTGTCAGCTTCTGATGGCCAGCCACTGTGCTCCTCATCTTCAAGGCTCTAGTCTCCTTTGTAAAACTACTTTAACTGCCATTGCACTGTATGCTCATTAGCAGTTCCTGGGCCAAATGTGTTGTTCATGTTGCAAGCTGTCTGCTGATTTTTTTACCCATTTCGAACTCGAATAAGAAAATTGCTCAAATTTGCTTTTTGTCTAACTTAATTTCCATAGTCTAAAATCCATGTAAAATAAATAGCAAGTAATAATTTATTAGCAAAAAACATAAAGCAAAAATTTTGCATTAAAATGATGCATAACTTAACTACATTTATTTAAGAATGTATTACAATATCAAATGGCAAAGTTCAACAATGCAAAACAGAAATTACTTTCGCACCAACCTAATAGGTTGAGGCTACAAAATGTGAAGGTAGAGTGCCAAGGTCACATAGACAGTTGGCTGTAGAGTTCACAAGCATTCTCCTCCATACTGTGCCTTCTATGAATAGAAGAATCTGTGTAGAAACCCATGTCTTCCCTGGAAGGAGCATCTTTGACAGTCCAGGGCACAGTTGCTGACAATTAGGATGCAGATTGGGATATCTGGAAAAGCTGTACCTGAGATGAGCCATGTGGAAAGATGGCAACCCTGAGTGTTGGCTTGGCAGCAGGGTCACCCTGTGACCGTCAGTCAGATCCTAGAAAGTAGTCTAGTGGAAATGCCAAGGTATTTGTCTGAATCCTTGATGAAGTTTAGCATGTTAGATCTTACTGCAGCTTTCTTCATTCTCCCAGGATTGTCAGGACTGCCTTGAGTACATCCAGTTTATAAATGAGCCGGAGGGTAGGAAGGGCTAGATACTTTGCTAGAAAATTGGATAAATAGGGAAATGCTGTGGGGAAATATGACATGGAGGATGTGTGTTGTTCAGAATGTGCTGGATATGGCAAAAAAGCTGGGAGACAAGGCGGCCGTGGGGCGAGAGGAGATCCAGAACAGGCTTGATCAGTTTGTTCAACACTGGGACCAGCTCAAAGAGTTGACCAAGGCTCGGTGAGTCGGGGATAGCAGGCCAAATTCTCTCGTTGGATTACAGGTATTGGGTAGGTATTGAGAAGATACTTAAGCGCCTGCTCAGCATCTCTCCCTAGCTACCAATCTCTTCTAGCTTCTAAGTCCCTGCTCAAGTGCCAAGTCTTCCATGAAGCTTCCTCTATGTACCCCAGGAAGAAATGACACTGTTTCTATGTCTCTATGACACTGTCTCTCTAGAGGTGTGCTTACAATTACTTGCAGCTGTCTTTTATCATCGTTGCCTTACATATGTTATCCTTTATACCACATTATCTCCCACATGTCTGTTTTATTTTCTGCATCTCCCCAGTTTTAACATTATGTGCAGTGCTTAGTAATAAAAGTATGGAGTATTTTTCCCCCTTACACCCATAAAGCCAAAATCTTAAAATCTTATAAGATTGTGCCACTTTGCTACACTTCCACTGCTCATTAGTTTTTGTGTTTTTTGTTTTTTTTTTAATTTGGGGTGGGGGTTACTTTCCTGTTACAGAGGGATTCAGTTGGGAGAATCCCTAGAATACTTGGAATTCATGGAGAATGCTGAGGAGGAGGAAGCTTGGATCAGTGAAAAGGAAGCTATGGTTGCCCAAGGGGATTCTGGAGACACTTTGGCCGCTACTCAGGTGAGGAACTGGAAGAATGGATCAATTTTCTTCTGTTTAATTTGAATCTTTTCTTAAGTAGTCAACATTTTTGCCTGTAAAATTAGAATCTTTCTTCTGGTGGAAGAAGAAACTTTCAGGTTAGTTCTTAGCATGATGTTCTTGATACTAGATATTTTTCTGCTAGATGGAATGTTTTTAAGAATTATTATACATACATTTCAACATGGAGAAATCCTTCTGTACTAGCTTGATCAATAATCACCCCCAAATCCAGAAGTCTCAAGTCGCATGGTTAGTTATAAACAATGTCACATGTATTCCTTTGGCTCTTTGGTAAGACTGCCTTTCTGGGAAGTGAGGAATTTGGGAAGAGAAATTTACTGGAGCTATGCAGGAATAAGTGAACACTCATGTAGTCTATCAACTTAGTTGAATCATTGCTGGTGAATGGCATCAAAAGGAATCAGAATGTGAGTGGGATATATTGTTAATTTTGGAAGTTTTGATTCTCACCAACTCATTCACACAGAGCTTACAAAAGAAGCTCGAAACTTTGGAGAATGACTTTGCTGTCCATGAGATCCGAGTGCAAAATGTGTGTGCTCAAGGAGAAGATATCCTGAGTAAGGTGAGATATACTCCAGGGATTTCAGGTCAAAATAAGGATTTGAAAAAGGGATTGGCCCAAATATAGAATCATGAACATTGTTAAAATCATGCACAACCTTGGTAATCTCTTCTCAGCTGCCTTTTTGTTATTGTTTCAGCAAACAAATACCAATTTAATTATTGCTATTTTCTGGAAGCTTTTTTTCAAAGTCTTCTTATAGGTATACTTTTTAGATATTTAAAAATCATTCATTAGCTCATACTCTATGCAGAATATGACATTTAAAAATATTTTACACATGACTTGCTTTGGTCATAGAGTACTGTAAGAATGTGAAGAAATCTCTTTGACCTCTAGAGATGAGGACCCCACTGAAATCTCTTTGTAATTTGAGAACCATTCTTTTGTTTAAATGCTAGTTTCAACAGAACCTCAATAATCTAAAGGCAGTACAAAGAATCCTAAACAGATGATTCTGTACCTTTGAGATGCTTATGCCAACTAAGAAGATCACACTTACATGGACAAACGCTGTCCAAATGCTGGACAATATCGTCTGGATAATAGATATTCTATTATAGATGAATAATAGAATAATTTCACTGGACCTAGAAGAGAGTAGCTATATATTTGGAAGGAGAGAGATGAAAGGTTTTTAATAGTGCAAAGGATTTTACTTTTCTGGCTCTGGACATTCATCAATATATCTATCTCTCCTTTCAACCACGGTGATACAGGGGGATAGTCAACATAAAGAGAAGATTTCTAACAAGATACAGGCTCTAAATGAAAAGATTCCTTGTCTGGCCGAGTCATTGGCTGTTTGGAAGTCACAACTGGAAGATGATCATGACTTTCAGCAGTTCAACTGGAAGGCTGATGTGGTTGAGGCCTGGATAGGTATGATGTGTGAGGACCAGAGGCTTCCCAGGTGGTGCTAGTGGTAAAGAGCATACCTGCCAATGTAGGAGACATAAGAGATGTGAGTTTGATCACTGGGTCAGGAAGATCCCCTGGAGGAGAGCATGGCTACCCACTTCAGTGTTCTTGCCTGAAGGGTCCCATGGACAGAGGAGCCTGGCAGTCTACATTCCACAGGGTCACAAAGAGTCAGATACAACTGAAATAACTTAGCATGCACTCATTTGAGGACGATGGCCTGTGGGTTTGAGGATATGCTGATAATTCAATTTATTGAATGGATCCCAGGGCTCTGTTGCTCACCATGGGAAGAAAGATGCCCCCTTCATCACCCAGTCCTATCCTGTCTGAACACAATTACAATTAAAGTCACATGTGTGCAAAAATACCCACACATACACACACACAAACTTATAGAGACGTATGCTGAGAGAATAACTAAGTACTATATTCCCAGAGAACATCTTTTTTTGGAAATTGGTGATGTCCATGTGATATTCAGAAAGATAGAGTCATGGCAAACATTCTAGCAAATAAATTATGTGTTTGATTTACTTCTAATTTATGTCTAAGCTGAAGATTTCCTTTGTTCAATGAAACATCCAGAAGTTCTCTTGGTTCTAGCTCTGTTTCAGTCAGTTTATCCTGTATACATCTAAAAAAATAGTTTACAGGCTCCCACTCCCATATTCTAATGAATCATCTACTTGGAGAGTCAAGAGGCTCTCTTGTGGCCAATAGTAGATATGCCTTTCTCTTTGCCAACCCAGATATAAAACCAACTCTTTTTCTCTTCTTATGAATTACCTTTGTTCTTCAGCTGAGAAAGAAACAAGCTTGAAGACCAATAGCAATGATGCAGACCTTGCTGCCCTCTCCACTCTCCTGGCAAAACAGGTGAGAGCAGGTTTGCCTTGTTCATAAATGCCCATGAAGCCCAAGACCCACATCACACAGAAGCTTCACACATAGGGTTATTTCATTCCCAAATGTTGTGGTTTTATTATCTGTAGGACCTGTAAAATTGTTCCCTTTGTTATAGAGATAATTTGCTAGTTCTTTTTCCCTCATCAATATTGCCAGTAAGTGCTAATTTTTATTAGAGAACCAACTTTTGGCCATTTAATTTTTCTCTGTTTTATCTTTTTACTGTATTCCATTAATATCTTTATAATTATTCCATTATCTTTATAATTTTTTAACTTTCTTTGAGATTACTTGATTTAAAAAAATTAAGATAGATATTGATGTTGTTAAATACTTAGCCATTCTTCTTTTCTAGTACATTGATTTGAGAATACACATTTTCCTCTAAGTAAATCCTTAACTGCATCTCACAGATTTTGTGTTATTTTTGTTATCATCTAATTAAAAATATTCTGTTATTTCTTGCATAATTTCTTAATTGACTCACTATTCTGTAGTGCATTGTTCAAGTTCTAAACACTTGTGAATTTTCTAATTATCTTTTTTTGACATTTATATATAGTTTATTCAACTTTATTTTAAAAACACACTCTATGTTATTTTAGGAGGTTGCTTTATATCCAACAAATGACCTGTTTTGGTGAATAGCCTTTGTCCAATTGAAAAGAATGTGATTTTGCAATGATTTGTATTACCTATCAGAGTCTGTTACTCATGATGTTTTTTTTTTTTTATATTTTAGTTTTATATATTTTAAAGCTAGGTTAAAAGTTGTGTTGACATTTAGAATTATGAAATCATTTTGATGAATAAATTCTTTTAATTATGAACAGTTTCTCTCTAATAACACATCTTTTTAAACACTTCTTAATTTAAAGGTTTTTTTTTAACATATTAATGTACTACACCAATTTTCTTTTGTTTGCTGTTTGCAATGTACATATATTTCCATTTCTTTTAAAAACATTTCTATGTCTTTATAGTTTTTGTTGTTTATTTTGTATATTCATAAATTGCAACATGATTGTCACTATAGCATTAATTATCACTTTCATTCTGTGATATAACTATCATTTTTTTTAAGGTGAGAACAGGTAAGGCTTGTAAGACTTATGTACTTTAAAGTACATAGTATAGGAATATTAACTATAATTACCATGCTGTACATTAGATCTCCAGAACTTGTTAATCTTATAAATAGAAGTTTTTGCCCTTTCACCAATTTCTCCCCATTTCTCTCACCTCCAATATATTCCATTTGGCTTTTTTAGACTCAACATATAAATAACATTATACAGTATTTGTCTTTCTATGTCTGACATTTCACTTAGCAGAATAGTCTCAGGTTTCATCCAAGTTGTTGCAAATAGCAGGGTTTCCTTCTTACTCGTGACTGAATAGTATTCCGTGTATGTATATCACCTATCTTCTTTATCCATTGTTCTTTTGACAGGCAGTTTGTTTCCATATCTTGACTATTGTAAACAAGGCTGCAACGAACATAAAAGTGCAGAGTGTCAATATGTCTTAGATGTGTCTTTTATAAATATCATATAGTTGAGTGTTGACTTATTATCTACTTTGATGATTTTCATGGAGTAGTGAATCCATTTGCATTTAAAGTAATTGATTCATGAGTTTTTATTTAAAGCTATAATTTAGTACCTCTCTCCCATCTCATGCCCTATCCAACCCCAACTTTTCTTGGTAATGACTCAAGACATGATTTCAATTTTCCTGAAGACTAGCCATTTTCAGTTTGTTCTTAAACGTAGACCCTTTAGAGACTTCAACTAAACCTCTTTCACTAAGTTTGCTCCTACTTGATGTGTCCTGGTCTCTACACTGTGTGACTGCAGAAAACTCTTAGATTTTAGATTCTTTAGATTGTTTAGACTGTAGATTCTAAGCTGCTGTTTTCTGCTTGACTTCTACAACTTGTATTCAGGAAATGTGTAAATGCCCTAAGGGGGTCATACAAGGGGATTATTGAGCCTCCTTTTCTGCAGCTCCCTTTTCATGGTTTCCTCAAACAGTGGATGCTTCAGTTTCCTAGAATTCTGGTTTCTGTCCTTTCAGTTCTAATGTGATGATCAAAAGCTCTGAGCAGCTGCTTTCTCTGCAACTTCAGCCTGTACAGTTTATACTTCAAAGGAAAAAGTGGCAGAGAGTATTACTCTTCTTTTGCTACTGTTCCCTTCTCCCTGTAATTTTGATCCCTCAAGTTATAGCTATTTGAGTTGCATCCTGATCCCTTTCAAACAGCTGATTTTTTGTGCTTTTATCCAGTGGTTAAAATTGTTTTCAAAGAGAGGATTGGTCAAATACACACCACCCTGTTAAAACTAGAAGTGGAGCATCCTGAATTTTGTGATTTTGATATCATTTACACATACACACATACACTGTCACCTGTAAAAGGTTTTTTGTTAGTTTGCATATTTTCACAATTTCTAGTAGTGCACTTCTACTAATACTAATTAGAATGCAAAATCTAATAAGTGATGTAAGAGTCTTAGGAAGTGAGCCTTAAGAAGGATTTAATTTTGATTTGGAAGATTTGAAATATCACATCATGCTCCAAATCTCCCTTAATATTAATTTTGCGCCTAATCTAAAAATCCGGTTTTAAAACATTGGAATTTAACCATAATTCCAACTCCAAGTGTTTATGAACGTCTCTAAGCAAAATTTCCTTTTTGGAAAATTTGTCCACTACTCTACACTCTTGCATAGGTTCAATCTGGTGGAACCCAGGTATGAGTGACCCTTGGAATCTGTATTACTTTTCTCTTCACACCTTCTCTATGGGTCTTTCTCAGGACACACTGCATGCCAGTCTGCAGAGCTTCCAGCAAGAGAGACTGTCTGAGATAACTGACCTGAAGGATCAACTTGTGGCTGCTGGGCACAGCCAGACCAAAGCCATCGAGGAGCGCCATGCTGCCCTGCTGAGGCGCTGGGAACAGTTGCTGGAAGCCTCCGAAGTCCATGGACAGGAATTGCTAGAGAAACAACGGCCCCTCCTGGAGGTAAAAAAAAAAAAAAAAAAATGATGAGCCATCATCTGACCTTGACTATCTATATCCAGAAATAGATACTGGAAACCATGTTTGAATACTATAGACAATTGAGTGAGTATATTGCAAAGAATCAGGAAGACATTCTTATAAACATGAAGTAATTCATATTTAGATTGATACTTTTTTTTTTCTGACTGATTGACCAGCTATTCAGCTGACTTATGATGGAAGTCACACACATATATTGGAAACAAGTAGGTGACTCACGACGAGGACTAGAAGATCTTAATTTATGGCAGAACTAATACTGGCATGTAGGAGTCAAGATTGCTCTTGTGTTTTGTCTAACTCAAATAAAAGGAATATTAGACAAGTAAAATTTGTGTTATCATCTTTCCTAGCTGGGGCACCTTCTATATGTTGCTTAACATCTCTGAAACTTGATTTCTCTATTTAGAAAATAGAGTAATATCACCATCATATCTTGTTCTATGCTATTACTATCAAAAGAGATAATGGACCTGAAAACGCAATATAAACCACTATGTTCTATATGGATATAGTTATTAAAATGTTCTTTCTTTTGGTGACTGCTAAGATATTGGATGCTGATGATAAAATTATTACTAGTAAAAGGAAGTCAAGATGGTCAGTGAAAATACTGAGTACTTCTCGACCATAAGATATTGTACCTGACAACAAGTTCAAGTAGAGAATTAGATGAATCAGGAAACACACAAATAAAAGTCAGACTCTTAATTTTAACTGTACTGAGGGACATAGAACCTACAGAAACTAATCTTAAGTGCAAAATTAAAGCAATTAATGGATAACCACATATTATCTTATTTTATGATTATAAAATCTCTGTAAAATATTCAGTTGATACATCATATTATGAAAATAGATGATATTACTTATAGGTTTCCATGTCCTTCCAAGGTAGGGGCAGTAATAGATTTTCTGTGTTGGTCTATTTTGGTGTATAGATTGCTGAAATAAATACAGTGACAACGTAATGGTATACAATACCTTTGCAATCTCTATTCCATTTGGATCAATTTTTTTCCTCTTAACCCATTTTGAGATGAAAACTGATTCTCATATCTGTATAACAAAATCTTTTTGAAAGTACGATCAGCTGACACAAAATATATGATGTGTTTTAAATCTAAAACTTTTTATTACCTTCTGGTTGAAAAAATCCATACTATTTCTCTTATTTAGAAATTCACATTCAGAATACTCCAGAGAGTATTGCATGGCTAAAAATGTAGGTTAGAGGGTAAGAAATGGATTTAAGCAGGGAATTTAGGCATGAGATGAGCTCTGAACAAGGTTTAGAGGAAGGTAGGAAGACAACTCCGTATACACAAATAAACATCAAAGCAGCGAGGGCTGCAGATCACAGAAGAGAAAGAAGAAATGCCTATCCCACAAATGATTTTTTAATCTAATCATCCATCCATTCATTCACTTAAACTTAATTCATGCATGCTATACTATGTGCCGATTAGTCATGGAACACAGACATCAGAACAAGAAATCATGAAATCTTATCATTGAAAACTACCCTTGTCACTTTGGGAATCTTATGGCTGAAATAATCCTAGAAGTTATCCAACTTCATTTTTAAGTGTTGGAAGAAAAGAGAAAATGCTTGGATCAGGGCTTGTACCTTGAACTCACATGTCCACCCATCTGATTGCATGGTCTCCATTGGTTTTAGTTCTGTTCTCTTAGAGTGTTGGTCCTGAAAATATTTGAAGACAGTCATTTTTTATCCTGTTTTATTTTCTGCTGTTGAACTTTATTGGAAAAGATGGAACTGTCTTTTTTCTTTATAGGCTGAGGTTCTATTCATGGAATTCGCACACAAGGCCTCAGCTTTCAACAACTGGTGTGAGAAGGCCGAGGAGGACCTGTCAGAGCCTGTGCGCTGTGTCTCCCTGGATGCAATCCGGCAGCTGCAGAAGGACCACGAGGCCTTCTTGGCCTCCGTGACAAAGGCCCAAAGAGACTTCAATGATTTGCAAGAGCTAGACCAGCAGATTAAGGCCTTAAATGTGCCCTCCAGCCCCTATACCTGGTTGACAGTGGAGGTGCTAGAGAGAGTCTGGAAACACCTATTTGATACCATCAAGGTAGTTTGGGGCAGAGAAGATACTTCCTTTAGTTATAGTGAACATGATCATTTGATTTAATTTCTGGATTTGGGGACTTTGAGAGAGAAAGGAACACTTAATAATTATATTGGGACAGCAGTCATGAACTGAGTCAATCTAAGAAAAAAAATGGAAATACGTTCATGATAGGCAGAGCCCTATGCCCTATAGTTTAGACAGTCTCAAGTGTTTGAGTGATGATCGGTGATTCAGAGAAGCAAACATAAGCTCCAGAAGATGGCTCTAAAAACGTGTTATGAAAAGTTCATGAGGCATGTATGTATCTTTGCAGTCTATATGCTCAAAAGCATTTTCTATTTTATACAGACTTCCAGAAGTGTCTTTTTAATGTGCTTGTGTGTAATTTTTGTCTGTCTATAGTAATGCTCATTACTGAAGCCATGGAAAATACAAGTTTGCAAAGAAAACGTTCACTATAATCTCACCAATTTTAGATGGAAACTCTTATTATCTTTTCATTTAAATGAAATCTCAACTGGAAAAATACTGAGATGAGGAAAGACTTCCTTTATTACTAGCTCGCTTTTTACTGGGCTTGGTAACACCTGCAAGTACTTATGAAAAGTTGGATAAGCTTCTTTCATTTCTGAGATGAGAAGAGGTGGACTGGAAGAAATTTGAGCACACAGGCAATGCCATTGGAAGGCAGGTGAAATTGGGAAGAGGGGAGATGTGCAGATGAGCCTAGGAACCAGTTATTTTATTGCAAGAAAAAGTCTTCAATGTGCACACTACTATCTGTGATTTGGGGTTTTAGGAAAGAGAGCAGGAGTTGGAAAAGGAAGAGGCAAGACAGATCAAGAACTTTGAGATGTGCCAGGAATTTGAACAGAATGCCAGTGCCTTCCTTAATTGGATCTTGGAGACCAGGTGTGCTGTGATACCCCCAAACTCACGATCCTTATGCCACACATTCCACTCACTATGGGGATGGAATACATAGCTAAGGGAAGGGGGTAATTCTTACAGTACTTATGCAGTCCTAAAATCACCATATCCTGTCAGTGCTTTGTATCTGGAATTGACTGTATTCTAAATCAGTCATTGAAAAATTGAGAAATGAGAATTTCACCTCATTGCCCATTCTTTATTCCCTATTTGAAAGTCTCACTTTTTTTCCTCTTGCCTATAGTTACAGCCCCAAAATAATAACATTCACTTACATTTGCCTTCCCCTTTGCACTTTACACTGTAATTTTATAATCCATTATCTCACTTAATTTTCAGAATAACCTTGAAGAGTGTACAGCACTGATGTTATTACCTCTGTTTCTAAATGTGGAAAGAAGTTCCATAGATAAATTGACTTGCTCAAGGTCACATATGTATTTATTGGTACAACCAGAGCAGAGTATACTGTGAATACTTCATAGGAAACTATTATATTGCTTGACTACTAAAACTGTCATGAGAATCAAGTGAGATAATATATGCTAATTGTTTTTATTAAATGCAAAATGCTCTATACATGAAAATAACATTTGTTACATCTTCTGAGGCAAATGACCTGGAAAAGAGGAGACTTGGAAGGTATAGTGAATGAATAAGTGGTCAAAGTTGGTAGACTATTCAGCAGGTGTATCAGAATTGTGGAGTTTTGAGAGTTTAAAGTGTCAGTTTATACAATTCATGCTTCTGTTCCTATGAGCTCACTGACAAGGATAAATCAAAGAAGGAACAGAAAGAAATTCTGTATCATGGCTTAAAAAAAAAATCTGACTGAAGACAAAGGACACACAGCTCACCCTCCTCTGCCTCTGGCTTTGGTCTCATCTCTGGCAGCAGGGGCCCAATACTGAGCATGTCACCTGACACCTGAGCTCTGCATCCCAAAGCAATGAGCTGCACAGGAGGCTCTGGGGTTCTCAGTATGGGGGACACTTTGAGGACAGTGGGTTGAACAGATTCATACTTTAGGTACAAAAAATTTAGAATGTATCACACATGTGAAGAAAGAAGATTATTGAAATAGTCCTTGTTAACGTGATTTTCCTTTTCTCTCTTCTGACTCCTGTTCTGGACCTCCATATCCAGGGACTATTTTCTGGATGGGTGAGTATTTTATGTTATCCTGTTTGTTTTGTTATATCATTCTGAAAGAATTAATTAAGGAGGCCTTGGTAGTAAAGTATCTTCATCCCACTGCAAATCTGATAAATTAAATATATGTGGGGTAAGAAGGCCCTAAAATAAAATGTGGGATAAGAAGGAGAAGCATGTAAATCATTCTGACCCTATTTCCCACTAGGTGGAGTCAATGGACATGGGTTTGGGTGGACTCTGGGAGTTGGTAATGGACAGGAAGGCCTGGTGTGATGCGGTTCAAGGGGTCTCAAAGAGTCAGACACAACTGAGCGATTGAACTGAACTGAACTGAACTGAACTGAACTGCTTACATTAGGTTAAGGGTGTATTTGAGAATAAAAATTAGGAGAGTATGGAAGCTCTCTTGTAGGCACAGAGGAACCTCACTTTCCTTTTCATCTATCCAGCAAGGTTACCAAATCAACAGAGAGGGTCTGATTTCATAAAAAATTAGCATTGTGAAAATTCATTTCAGAAAGGCCATATAACTTGGAAGAACTTATAGAAGTGTAGGAGATTTGGGTTGGTCTATTTGTGTAACATACTGACTTCTGGTATTATAAGTAATGTTTTCCTCTGGTTCTTAACTAGATCTTTGCTGAAAGAAACAGGAACACTAGAATCCCAGCTGGAAGCAAATAAAGTATGTAATGTTTATTCATTAGTTCTAAATATTGCTGGAATTTACAGGAGTTCAAGAACTACTCAAAGGAAACTGGTGATTCCTTTAGGTAAATCCTCTGGTGCAAAAATCAAAAGCCTAAGGCTCTGTTGTCAATCTTGCCAACAATATGCATTCTAACCATTGGCTACCACTTCATGGACGTGGATGTCAGTTTGCTTAAATCTCAACTTTAATTTCTTTGTCTATACAATGGAGTCAATAATATCTACATTACAGATTTACTATAGTTATTAAGTTAGGGAACAAATACGAAAGCTCATAACCTACAACTTGTAACATTGACAAATTTATGTTATTTGATGTGGTAAGAAAATAAAATTGAATATAAATTGTCTCTTAACAATTGGGTGAATAAGTGGCTAGAACAGTATTTTTAGCTTTCACCTTGTCTTTGTTATTGCTTCCCCACCAGAAAAAAAATAATTAATTAATTAAATCTAATTTATCCCCAAGGAGAGAACTTAATGCTAAAAAGATATTGTCAGGTAGGATTGATTTTTGGAGAGCCACAATCCCCTGTAATATCTAATATATTTTCACAACCTTCACACCTACCCCCATCATCACAACCAATTCACTTCTCCCTTCTTTAGGATTACCCTGGTGGCTCAGACGGTAAAGTGTCTGCCTACAATGCGGGAGACCCGGGTTCAATCCCTGGGTCAGAAAGATCTCCTAGAGAAGGAAATGGCAACCCACTCCAGTATTCTTGCCTGGAAAATCCCATGGACAGAGGAGCCTGGTAGGCTACTGTCCATGGGGTCGCAAAGAGTCGGACACAACTGAGCAACTTCACTTTTCACTTTCTTTAGGGAAAAATATTTCCCTGTTGACAAAGCATGACCTAAATGCAGATATTTGGCATTTAATGTGACTGACAGAAGCATCTTGTAGAAGTCTGTCCAAGCCAATGAAGGAGACTGATGTGTGAATACTGGGAAGTTTAAGTGGGCCTCAGAAATCAACTACAATCAATAATGCAAATCACTCATGATGCAGATCACTGGGAGCTGATGATGCATGGATCCTAGAAGTCCTACCCTTCTCTATCTACAGTTTATGACTGCTAACACTTAGATTTATATATTACAGACTACCAGAACAACAGAGGTCATATCACTTAAACTTCTCACCATTTTATAAATGAGGAATAGAGAATTCAGATAGTTTTCCTGAGTAGTTCAATTTTTACAAAGGACAGGAAAATTCCTGAAGATAATTGAAAAGGAGCAATGAAGGAAATCTAAACTTATCAGCTTCTTGCCTTCCATTTTATTCCTAGATTTGGACCTGGTACCCCAGATAACTGCTTCTCTTCTTTGTCTTTTTCCAGAGGAAGCAAAAGGAAATCCAGGCAATGAAGCATCAACTGACCAAGATTGAGGACCTGGGAGAAAGCTTAGAAGAGGCTATGGTCCTGGACATTAAATACAGCACCATTGGGCTGGCTCAGCAGTGGGAACAGCTCTACCAGCTTGGGATACGAAGGCAACACAGTCTGGAACAACAAATCCAAGCCAGGTATTGAGAAATTGGGGTCAAGGCTGGGCAAGGATGTATGGTGTTAGGTATTAGAAACTTAGTTCCAAGGGCTAACTCTGGGGGTACTGGATACAATGGCTGCTTCGCGGATAGTGCACTTATTAGCTCCAGAACCAGTTTTCTCTCTTTGCTGACCCAGAGAATGACTGTTTTAAAAAATATGAGTCCACTGTAAACTGGGAGACAGTACTATCATCCTCCTGTGTCTACTTACCATCCATTTCTCAGAGCCTATGCATCATCTTATATGGCCTCTTCAAAGAGCATTCCCTTTGGTAAAATTCCCATTAAAATGTCTGGAGTGAAAGAAATATTCAAAGTATAGAGCAGAAGATAATTTTTTTTTCTAAATAAAGTATTTTGGCAGCATTAGTTATTTAGACAAAGTTTTTCTGTAAGGATCCTGAGAATATTGTAGAATTTGTGAGCCATGTAGCCTTTTTTTAAACTGCTGTGCTGTTACTCATTTCTGCTGTTGCAAAAACAGCTACTGATAATTCATAAATGAATAAGCATGAACATATTCCAGGGAAATTTTATTTATGGATGCTAAGATTTGAATTTCTCACAATTTTTAATGTTTAAGGAAATAGTTTCTTATTATTTTAAATCATGTAAAAACTATTCTCAGTTCATTGACTATACAAAAGTGAGCGATCTCCTGGACCTGGCCCACAGACCATAGTTTGCCAGCCCCTGAACTAGGTGACTTGACTAGCCTAATAGTCACTAAAATTCCTCTCCTACTATTATGGCATGTCTATTTTTATTTCATGGGTTAATTTTTGTTTTTCTTTCAGAGACATCACCGGTCTCAGTGAAGAGACACAACAAGAGTTTGAAACAACCTTTAGGTGTGTATAGCTTCATAGTTGATTGTTTTGCAGGAAATTCAGAATGAAACTCCAAATAACTATTTTTTTTTTCCCTTGGTGTGGTTTGATCTGATTCTTACTGAACCTGATTAAATATTTTTTGTTCTTTAGGCACTTTGATGAGAATCTGACAGGTCGCTTGAATCACAAAGATTTCCGGTCCTGCCTGAGAGGGCTCAATTACTACTTGCCCATGGTGGAGGAGGGTGAACCTGAGCCCAAGTTTGAGAAATTCCTGGATGCTGTTGATCCAGGGAGGTAGGAGGAAGAACAAAGCCCAGACCACAGCAGGGAATAGGTCTTGGGGGAGGGGGGCAAGTGCAGAAAGTAAAATGATCCATAAAATATAAAATTAATTCATCTTGAGAGTAGGAAGATCAAGACTACCATAAATGAATTGGGCAGCTTTTGGTACCCTTTTAGAATACTAAAGACCAAACAAGACCAGAAAGTAGAGGTCTTCAGATCAGTTTGAAGAGCTTGAGATACCTAGAGATGGTGCTAGTGGAAAATTCCCAAATTCTACTTAGGGAGTCAGGCTGAATTACTCATGTGGAAACAGCGACTGGAACTTAAGAAACTGTTTATTTGGCTTAAGGGTATGAGGATGGGGGTCAAATAAAGATCATCTCCTGTAGTCTCAGAGAGCTGAGATGGAACAGGAACTTAGAGGGTTCATCTTATCTCTGTCTCTAAGACACTCAGTAGAATGAGAAAGGGACCTGTCTTCCTCTCTGTCTTGAGAGGGGACAGTTTCTGATCTATTTCTCCAACAGAAAGGGCTATATCTCAAAAGATGAGTACATCAACTTCTTGACCGACAAGGAGTCAGAGAACATCAGATCCAGTGATGAACTAGAAGATTCTTTCCAAGCGCTGGCAGAGGGCAAAGCTTATATTACGAAAGAGGACATGAAGCAGGTCAGATTCCCGTTTGTATCCACTCTCACTGCACTCGCATCATCATCTAGATTTTGTTCATCTCAGGTCTGGCTCCCTAGTTACTATAGGCAACTGCTTTCCTCTCCCCCATGTTTTCTCAGATATTTTCATGCACTGGTTATCATTTGCTTTGGCCACTACCTCATGTTGTTTTGACCCAACTCAGAAACCTATAGTCAATGTCTGAATATTTCATCATTAATCTCAAACATGCTACTTGGTTTTAAGACTATTTCTTTATTCTGTTTATTTAATAAGCCAAATTTAAAGAAGGGGGTAAACAGTACAATCAGAACGAAATGGGAGTCTTTGGATAAGAATTGAGTTGAAAAGATGAGTTTGTCTTATTAGTTAGAAATTACAGTTTTCTTTCTATAAGGAAAACACACGATAGGCCCAGGACTGGCTGCTTTTGCCCAAACCTCTCTATTTCCTGAGTTTAGAGCATATTAGAAGCCCAAAGAAGTCAGCTATTCTGAATTTCTACCACGGTAATTTTTTTTTTTTAATGTTTCAGGCCCTAACCCCAGAACAAGTATCATACTGTGCCTCACGTATGCAACAATATGTGGATCCACGGGGTCGAAGCCAACCTGCTGGCTATGATTACGTTGGCTTCATCAATTCTTACTTTGGCAACTGAGAGGCAGCTTTTTCTGGGTCAGAGAATCTTGATGTTCTGGGAAGTATTGGGGGATGAAGGAGATAGGCAGATATGGAAGATGGGAAGATAGTTTGTGTGTGTGTGTGTGTGTGTGTGTGTGTGTGTTTTACATTTGTTGTAAGACCTGAAAAAAAAAATCTCGAGCTTGGGGGACAAAGGCATTAGTGACACTGGAGGAGAGGAGGCCATGGGTTTATTTTATATGCAACTTTCACTGCTGAAGGGTGGTAAATAAAGTTTCTATTTTTCATTTGTTGGGTTCTATGCAATATTACTTAATTTTGTTATGATTATAGAATAAAGTATTTCCTTTTTTTAAAAGCATTTTATGCAGTTCTTACTTTTGGGAGGACAATGTGAAATAAAATGGTTTTGATTCAGTTAGGTCTCTACATTTCTGAGAATTGTACTGTCATCTAAATATAGGCAGCAAATTATACTGTAAATTAGGGCCTTGGTAAAGTAGATACATAAGATTCAAGATAATTTACAAAGTGTTTCTTGAGCTTGAAATGTGATTAAACTCTTACATTTGAAAATGGAGATATTTGACATCCTGGGAAACCCTGACACTTTAATCTATAAAATGGAACCATATGGAGAAAACCAGCATAGACCCATTTTCTTCTTAATCTGTCCATTTTTCA
This sequence comes from Dama dama, assembly GCF_033118175.1. Taxonomy (NCBI): domain Eukaryota; kingdom Metazoa; phylum Chordata; class Mammalia; order Artiodactyla; family Cervidae; genus Dama; species Dama dama. Next base: position 12,634,942 of record NC_083700.1, read on the forward strand.
TACTTCCCCATTAAAGTGAATGTTATTACTCTTGGAACAGCCAAATAGGAGCATAGAAACTCTTCCTTTTGTCCTCTATGTCCCTGAATTTTCTCCAAAATTTTAATGTGATAAAAAAGAATCTTTGGGATTTCCCTGGTAGTTCAGTGGTTAAGAATCCTCCTCACAATGTAGGAGATGTGGGTTCCTCTCTGGTGGGGGAACTAGGATCCCACATGCCTTGGAGTAACTAAGCCTGTACAATAGCTAGACAGCTGGAATGCCACAATGAAGCATACTGCATGATGCAACAAAAATCCCACATGCCACCACTAAGACCCAATGCAGCCAAATATTTTTAAAAAGGAATCTTTGTTTTCATTTACTTTTATCTATTATTAGTGTAAAAATTAGTAGAATTTTTCTTTTTAATAGAATTAAGAAAAAATAAACAAGAGGTGGTGCTATTTCCAAATAATTTTCAGGCCAGGTTTGATCTAAACTGTTTCATCCTGATTTGTAAAAATGTACTGTGCCATTCGCTTGTGAGTAGACTTATTTCTTTGCTCAGTATGAAATGAAGCAGCCTAGCTGTTTGTGTATCTTGCACCAACAGTTTCTGCCTCCCAGTCCATATATGGTCACTTGATTACCATTTCAAGTCTCAGTCTCATTCTTTGCATAGATATTAGTCCTTGCTAAGGGATAAATCCTGTCACAGGAGCCATTTAAAAAAATTTTAGTTAAAACTGAAAAGCTATCTTTGCTGCTAATAATGTATAGGTTTTGTTTTGTTTTAGCTGTTTTTTACTTAAATAATTACATATTATGAAAAATAAAACATATTTCAAAAAATGTTCATAAATGTCTAAATTGTGTTACCAAATTATGAGCTGCAAAATATCATTATAGTTGAAAAAAATTAATAGCCTGTTAGGCTATCAAAAATCAGTATCATTTAATATCACACTTATTGAGCCTTGAAAATCTAAAAAAAAATCCTTGTTTGTAAAACAAAGGTGAATATGGTTCCATTCTCCCCTTGATCCCTGCCAAAAATCTGGAAGTCCTAAATCACATTGTTAGGCATGTGATGAGTCTTTAAAGGCAAAGGACCATTAGTAACATCTCAGAAAAGGAGATTAATAATATAGAGGCTAAAGAAGATATTTATCTAAAGAATCAACAAAAGTTAGTTCAGTCCCTCAACTTTTTGTGACCAAACTTTTTTCGTGTGTCCAACTTTTTGTGACCACATGGACTGCAGCATGCCAGGTTTCCCTGTACATTACCAGCACCTGGAGTTTGTTCAAATCCGTGTCCATCAAGACAGTGATGCCATCCAAACATCTCATCCTCTGTTGTCCCCTTCTCCTCCTGCCTTCAATCTTTCCCAGCATCAGGGTCTTTTCCAATGAGTCAGTTCTTCTTATCAGATGGCCAAAGTATTGAAGTTTCAGCTTCAGCATTAGTCCTTCCAATGAATATTCATAACTGATTTCCTTTAGGACTGACTGGTTTGATCTCCTTGTAGCCCAAGGGACTCTCGAGTGTCTTCTCCAACATCACAGTTTAAAAGCTTCAATTATTTAGCCCTCAGCTTTCTTTATGGTCCAACTTTCACATCCATACATGACTACTGGAAAAAACCATAGCTTTGACTAAATGGACCTTAGTTACCAAAGTAATGTCTCTGCTTTTTAATATGCTGTCTAGGTGATCATAGCATTTCTTACAAGGAGCAAACATCTTTTAGTTTCATGGCATCAGTCACCATCTGCAGTGATTTGAGAGCCCAAGAAAATAAAGTCTGCCATGGTTTCCATTGTTTCCCCATCTATTCGCCATGAAATGATGGAACCAGATGCCATGACCTTGGTTTTTTGAATGCTGAGTTTTAAGCCAGCTATTTCACTCTCATCTATCACTTTTATCAAGAGACTCTTTAGTTCCTCTTCACTTTCTGCCATAAGGGTGGTGTCATCTGCATCTGAGGTTATTGATATTTCTCCCAGCAATCTTGTTTCCAGCTTGTGTTTCATCCAGCTGGCATTTTGCAATAATATAGAGGCTAAAGAAGATAGTATTTATGTAAAGAATCAATAAAAAATGCCTTAAAAAGATGGTACTGTCAGAGTTACACACAACACCTTCTGAAATCAGATTCTGGCCACATGTGCACTCAAGCCAAAAAAGAAAGACAATATAGGAATTGTCATGCATAACTTAATTATGAATATAAATATTCAACTTATAATATTACAGCAATTAGAACTTGTATCAAATTTCCCTCTTGATCTCAGGGTTAAGCTCCACATATAGTCTTCATTTCTAGATCTTCTGTTTACTTATCTTAAACCAGAATCCCTGCTCTACTTTCAGTAATTCTCTTCTTTATAATTTAGAGAGTGGAGCCTGCCTCTGAGACACAGCCTACACTCTTGATTTTTCTTTCATGATTACTACCACTTGGTTGGGTCCCCAAAATTCACTCCTAACTGAATTTTCTCTTTAACATTTTATGGGTCTCCCTGATGCCAAATATTTGCCTGGAAGTCATCTGATTCTTTTTCCCTAGAGCCTGACCCATTTCCCAGTACCTCCTACTCTCAGATGGATCTGAGTCCATCTTCCTACCTTCCCCAGTCAGGCACGGTGCCAGGTAACAGCACTTTACTCTTGTCTGGTTATATCATGATACATAAGATGCTTGGCACTGGCTCCTGCCGGCATAAACTAGGTAACAGATGTGTCAGCCTAAAGCGATACTGCCTAGAAACTTCACGTAATAATAGATGGTCATGTTGGGTGTTTCATGTATGGCAGACTCTGTTCTAAATATTTTATCTTAATCATCACAAAAAGCCCTACAAAATAGATACTGCTAAAATTCCATTTTAGCATTGATAATGGAGGCCCAAAAATGTTAATAAACTTCCTCCAGATCACACATCTAAAAAGTAGCAAAACTATGCTTTAAACTCAAGCAAAATGATTCCAGAAACTTGTGGAATTAATTGGCTCTTTAAAAAGACATGATCTATTTTTAGAGGGCATATGTGGACATGTTCATATCTGGGGACCTCTGCTTTGCTATGTGTATATGTGTGTATGTACCTGGCAGGAGGACTTGTTTAAGTATATGGCTGTAATTGTAATCAAGGGAGGAAATTTGAATCTTGAGGGGGTTTTGTAGATTATTTCTGCCTGCCACCCCAGAGCAATCATGTCAGGATCTATGGAGATGGTTCCCAGGAATGTATACTGGATGATCCCTCATGTGATTTTTATATCCTTTCATACTTAAGACTAATATATTTAGAAGGTAGATGGACCCTTGAGTGAAAGTGAACGTGTTTGTGGCTCAGTCTTTCCTGACTCTTTGCAACCCAAAGGACTATAGTCCACCAGGCTCCTCAGTCCATGGAATTCTCCAGGCAAGAATGCTGAAGTGGGTAGCCATTCCCCTCTCCAAGGATCAAACCTGTGTCTCCTGTATTGCAGGCAGATTTTTTACCATCTGAGTCACCAGGAAAGCCTGGACCTCTGAGTAATACTTAGCAATTTTTAGAACATCTCTACACATTGTTGCTGAGTGTGCATTTAGGGAATGTTATTCTAGATGAACCCCATGAACAGTATGAAAAGGCAAAATGATAGCATACTGAAAGAGGAACTCCCCAGGTCAGTATGCTACTGGAGGTCAGTGGAGAAATAATTCCAGAATGAAGAGATGGAGCAAAAGCAAAAACAATACCCAGTTGTGGATGTGACTGGTGATAAAAGCAAGGTCTGATGCTGTACCGAAAAATTGATGCTTTTGAACTGTGGTGTTGGAGAAGACTCTTGAGAGTCCCTTGGACTGCAAGGAGATCCAGCCAGTTCATCCTAAAGGAGATCAGTCCTGGGTGTTCATTGGAAGGGCTGATGCTGAAGCTGAAACTCCAATAATTTGGCCACCTCATGCGAAGAGTGGACTCATTGGAAGAGACCCTGATGCTGGGAGGGATTGGGGGCAGGAGGTGAAGGGGATGACAGAAGATGAGCTGGCTGGATGGCATCACTGACTCGATGGACATGGGTTTGAGTAAACTCCGGGAGTTAGTGATGGACAGGGAGGCCTGGCGTGCTGCGATTCACGGGGTTGCAAAGAGTCGGACACGACTGAGAGACTGAACTGAACTGATTCTAGATGAACTGCATACACTTTGGAAATGAATTTGCTCAAAGAGCCTCAGTGCAGTGAGGAGGTTACTTCCAGACTCACTGAAAAGGAGTTTAGAGTACATACATGGCTTTTCTTCCCTGACTCAGGTTCTTTCCACTCAAGTCCTTTCACTCTACTTCTCTACAACTTCTCTTCTCTTGGACTAGCTTTCTTCCACATTTGCTTTCCACTGAATTCTTACTAGAGGATATGTTTCTTCACTGAGAGCATAGATAAATATGGATTCCTATCTGCAAAACATTCCCTTAATATACATTCTTCTCTCTCTCTTAAGTCTTGTCCCACTTTTAACTTATTGGTGAATCACATGAATCCTACATTTTCAAAATCTCTTATGTCTACAATTTCTGTCAGTTCCCAATACTTCTCTCTTTATTCAAGTCCTTTTGCCTTTCTTTAGAATGATGTCAATGGATTTCTTATGGATTTCCTTGCCTCCTTTTCTGCCTGCTGAGATTTATCATCTTCTCTGTTACTAGACTGGAGCTTCCCTAATGGCTCAGTCAGTAAAGCATCTGCATGAAATGCAGGAGACCCAGGTTCGATCCGTGGGTGGGGAAGATCCCCTGGAGAAGGAAAAGGGCAACCTACTCCAGTACTCTTGCCTGGAAAATCCCATGGACAGAGGAACCTGGTAGGCTACAGTCCAGGGGGTCACACTTCACTTTTTGTTACTGGATTAATCTTAAATCGCTTCCCAGATTTGACTCCACTCTCTGCTCAAAGGTTTACTGCCCAAAGCAACAAGTCTGAAGCAAGGTATTCACAATGCTGTGCACAAAGAAGTCTTAACCCTAGCTAACTTCACCAATCATTTGTGAGATATTTTTGTCCCTTGGGACAACTCACTGTACTCTGTAACAGGCGTGTATTGTCTTGCCACTGAGACAGTTATTCTGTTCTGTCTTCTTAGAATATATGTACTTTATTTCCACTTACTGCATTCAAAATTTACTCACTCTTTGGGAATAAGTTCAAGTACTACTTTTGACATGAAGCCTCCTCTGTTCTTCCATCGAGAATAATCTCTCCCTAAATTAAAAGCCAGTATCAATTTGCTTAGCACATTATTAAGTACAGCAGCTAACATTTGTTGGAAGATGATTATTAATATGATCCAGGTATTGCACTAAATAATTTATCTTCATGACTCTGTTTAGTCAGCAATGCAAAACTATGAAGTTATTAATAAAACCACTTGACAGGTGAGGATTTTGAAGCTGAGAAAGTAACTTACCCAGGGTCACACTGTAAGTGGCAGAGCCTGTATTTGAACTCCTACCTGACAACTGTGTGGATTCATTCCACCTTTACAGAATCATCTTGTGATGCAGGAGACCTGGTCTTAATCCCTGGATTGGGAAGATCCCCTGGAGAAGGGAACAGCCACCCACTGTATTCTTGACTGAAGAATTCCATGGACAGAGGAGCCTGGCTGGCTACAATCCATGGGGTTGCAAAGAGTCAGACATGACTGAATGACTTTCACTTACTTATCCCTAGAAATATCTGGTACCATGCATATTGAGGGTGGAAAGTAAAACAAACAGAATAGAGAATTCCACAACAGATTCTAAAGGATGGTATCCATGCTAAGTAGTGACCCAAGTGAGGAGGTCCATATACCCAAGATAAGGGGGTAATTTAGAGAGGAATAGAAATTATCAAGGAAGATAAGAAGTAAATAGAATCTATCCAACTAGGAGAGCTAGTTAAAAAGAGGAAGGCAAAGAAATAATGAGCCAGAGATTAAAAAAAAAAAAAAAAAAGACTACATAAAAAGATTAAAGACCTTTAGTTGAAGACAAAAAAAATAACTGACCTTTTCATTTAGCAAAGCATTCAAACTGATTTGCTAACCTGATAGTCACTGAGTTTCAGATCTTGGAAGAACATTATTGGTGGGGTAGTCTAATTATATAATGATTTTAGAAATCTCTACAGTATCCCTGGAAGGACCCCAGCTGCTTTGAACTTGGGTGCTTGAAACTCCCTTCATCTTTTTCAGCTCAGTTAGAAAATTCTTAATGAGCTGAGTTTCAGGAACTACTGCTGACATATGGGAGGCTGGAAATGAAAATTCAGACTCTCAGCTCAGTGTGAGTTAAGCACAGTAACCAGAGCAGGAAGTCCTGCTTCGGCATTTCCCCAGCAGCTCTGGGGAACCTGTAAGAGACAGGATGGGGCTCTCTCAGGGAACTAGGATAGGTAGGTTTGGTCTAAGACTCTGACCATCTGGCCCACTGGCCTCGGTTTCTGGTGTATGTCCAGCCCACACAAAGGGGACTGTCCCATCGGGTAGCCTTCATCCTTTACCCAGTAATCCCCCTTGGAAAGCATTTCTCAGGGCTGTCTGCACAGCCCTATTTCTCAGGCTGTAAATGATGGGATTGAGGAGAGGAGTCACCACAGTATAGGTGACAGCAATGAGCTGATCCCGCTGGAGAGAGTAACTGGCTTTGGGTCTCAAGTACATGAAGGAGGCACAGCCGTAGTGAACAACGACCACTGTGAGGTGTGAGGCACAGGTGGAGAAGGCTTTCTTCCGCCCCTCAGTGGAGGAGAGCCTCAGGATCGCTGCCAGGATGTAGGTGTAGGAGACAGCGATGAGGGAGAAGGAGGCCAGCAGAACCAGCAGGCTGAGGATCAGGATTCCCAGCTCACTCAGGCCTGTATCTCCACAGGCCAGGCTCAGCACTGGCGGCGTGTCACAAAAAAAGTGCTGGATCTCATGGGAGCTGCAGAATGGGAGGTGGAAAATGACCAGTGTCATTCCCAGACCGAAGAGGGACCCACTCAGAAATGAGGTGCCAACAAGCTGGGCACAGAGAGTAAGATTCATGCGGCTGGCATAGTGTAGTGGGGTGCAGATGGCCACATATCTGTCAAAGCCCATGACTGCCAGAAGAAAGCAGTTGGCGCAGGCCCATGAAGCGGAGAAGAACATTTGGACAGCACAGCCCACAAAGGAGATGCCCTGCTCACCCCTGACAAGGCCAGAAAGCATTCTAGGGATGATGCCCAAGGTATAGCAGGTCTCAGAGAAAGCTAAGAAGGAAAGGAAGAGGTACATGGGGGTGTGTAGATGACTGTCCAGCCTGATGACTACAATAATGAAGACATTGCTGGTCAGGGTGACAAGATACAGGGAGAGGAACAATGCAAAGAGCAATAGTTGCAGTTCCCCAAAGCTGGAGAAGCCTAGGAAGACAAAGCCCTTCCAGAAGGTTGCATTGGTCTGCTCCATTCTGAGTGACATCCTGATAGACTTGATTCCTTCCACTTTGCCAGGAGATGTCTAGTTTCTTCAAAAGCCAAGATGAGGTGGATTCTGATTTCTTTGTACCTGTTGTAACTAAAAAGATTTAGACAGTAATAAACTTCAGAAAGATACTTATTAGACACACAGATTATGAATCCATTCTCACATACATAGATGTGCATATGTGAATACAAAGATACCCAATATACACACACATATGTGACAACATATATGCATGCATTTATATACATGCTTATCACATGCAAAGCACTCACACATAATTGTGCACATTTTACATGTTCAAAACCATGCACTGCACATTTACCATTAATATCAAACATGGATACACATTGTAAATTAACATATATTCAGGCAGCACATATATATGTAGATATGCACACCACACATATACTTATACCAACATTATACACACAACACTGCATAATACACATGTGGACACATCTTGCTGCCTGTTAGAACTTGAAGTTTGGTAGCTTGACGGACATTATTTTAGTTAGTAAGTGACACAGCCAAGAGGGTGGAGTGACTTCCTTGAAGTCGTAATAAGCCAAGATTAGAGAAAAAGTGCCTTGTGTTCTAATCAAACATTATTTCCCCCAAACAATGATGACTCTTCTCAGTCACTGTGGGACACTCGGTCACATGATGCAAAATAAGAAACAGTTTGCTCAACAATAATCTCTTATATCTACAACACCCCTTCTGCAAGCCCTTGTTCATGAGATTCTATGCAAAGCACTGAAGGAAAAATCAGGGCAAGCTGCACATCCTTCAGCCCAATGCTCAGCTGTCAGTCTTCACTGTCTCTACGAGACTAGACAAGGGAGGATTCCCTACTCACCTGAAGTGGCTCACAGTGAGGACAAATCCTGCCTTTAAGCAGCCATGTACTAATCTGACCCCCAGTAGACCTGTCTGTAGGAGAAAGGACTTGAGGTCCAGATTAGAAACTCCTATTCTGAGCCAGAGTGATGTTCCCAAATGATACCAGGGAACCTTCCAAACCCCTGTTCCCAGGGGTGAATCTGTTCCATAAAAACAGCTTCTCTCTCTGAAGATTCCACAGTCCCAGTGGGTGCTGTTTCAGCAAGCAATTTGTGCTTGTTATTAACTAGAAATATTCTTCTGGGAAAAGCAGAAAAAGGAAATGTGAACAAAGGGGTACTAGGATTGTGATTCAAACAATAATTTATACATCTGTTTTGTGTTAAACATTATATAACTTTCATAGGTTAATCTATTTTAAAACTTAGAAGGACTTAGAAAGAAATGGTAACAGTTGCATTTAATTGAAAAAGAAAGTGAGCCTGATAAGTTTAAGTGACCAGCCCAAAATCACAGAACTTAAAATTGATGCTTTTAAATTCACACTATAAGAACAGAAAGAAAACAGGTATTCACCTTCCATTACTGTTGTCTTAAAAGTTTTAGATGACCATGTCTAATGTTCTTTCTATTTTGAGGTCACATATACCTTCACACTCAAATATTGAGAATATTCCAATCTCCCTTAGGTTCAGTCTCTTCTTGCATATTAATATCTTCAAATGTCTGTCCCACTATCTTCAGTCACATTTTTTAAAGGTAATTTTTACCTTATTTTCATATTTTTTCTTTTTTGAAAAATACTGCAGTATCTGCACCCAGATTTCCAATCTACCACACTCAGATTATCTTTAAATGTAAAAATGTCCAGAAAGTCTACCCAGGCTAATCATCTTATCTAACTCTTCACTCTCAGCATGCATTTTCCTCTACTAATACTAGTGATGTGAATATTTGCATCTCTAATATGTATCATCACCCATTCATTGATTCAGTAAAACCAACAAGATGTGTTATCTTGTAATTCAATGACAGACTTTTTACTCACTGCTCTTTATTAATTTAACAATCACAGTTAAAGTCACAGTATTTAAAGGTTATTTAATATTCTCATTTTTAAGACTAAAAAACTGAGGCATGGGAAAATTGAGTAATTTGTTAATATAAGACTGCCTGTTTGTAGCACAGGGGCAAGAGGACCTAAGAACACATTCTCCTAACTACAGTATAATTCCTGGTACTCTGCATTGGTTAGGAGGATCCAAAAGATGAAATGTGGAAAGTAGGATGGCGTTAGTGTAACTATTGGCTTTATGGCAGTTTTCCTTACTATTTTTATTTGTTAGTCTAGAGGTTATAGCCTGCATTTTTTAACTTAATCTATTTAAGCTTAATAATGAATGACTTCGAGAAAAATACAGTAAATTTGCAATTGCATAATTCCATTTGGGCTTCCCTGGTGGCTCAGAAGTTAAAGAATCTGCCTGCAATTCAGGAGGCCTGGGTTCAATCGCTGGGTCAGGAAGATCCCCTGGAGAAAGGAATGTCCATCCACTCCAGTGTTCTTGCCTGCGGAGGAGATAGACAGGATATTGTCTATAGGGTCGTAAGAGTTAGACATGACTGAATGACTAACACACACAGGCCTGCACACAGAGTTCCATTTACTTAATTCCATTAATCTGTTGCTATAATTTTCAAACATGCCTATGCCTTGTTAAGGAAATTAAGAGGAAAATTATATTAGTGTATATAATCCTTTATATTTAACAATACATTTACCATTTTCAGTACTCCATTCTTAGCTGTATATCCAAGTTATGATGAGTTTCATTTTTCTTCAGCCTGAAGTACTCTCATACTGCATGTTTGCCAGCAATAAATTATCTATGCTTTTACCTGAAAGCATCTTTATTTTGTCTTTATTTGTCAAAAATTGCTTTACTGGATAAAAAAATTCTTGCTCAATAGATTTTTTTTCCCATTTCCCATGGCATTTAATGTATCGGTCTTCCCTAGTTTCTGATGAAAATGTTGCAAATAGTGCATCATATTTTGCTCTATGTAATATGTCAAACTTCTCCTGTTTCAATATTTTCTCTTTACCTTCAGCTATCAACAATTATAATATGCTTCTGTGTGCTTTTTGTGCTTTTCTTACTTATGGTTTGTTGAACATCTGGAGATTGTAAGTCATTGTCTTTTACCAAATTTGAGAAGCTTCTAGATATCATTTATTCAAATATACTCTTTCTTTTTATCTTTTTATTTCCTTCTGTTATTCCAATTACACATATGTTGGGTCAATTGATAGTGTCTCAAAAACTTCAAAGAGATTGTTCATTTCATCTCTATTTTTTCCTCTTCAGATTGAGTTATTTCTGTTGATTTACCTTCCAATTAACTAATTTTTTCTTCATCAATTCCAATGCTCTTTGAGCCTATTTCATGAATTTTTTCATTGTAGCTATTATGACTTTAAAGTCACAGAAAAAAATACTCTATGATCTCATTTATAGGTGGAATCAAAAATAGTCAAATTCATAGAAGCAGAGTAGCATGGTGGTTACCAGGCACTGTGGGGAGGGAGAAATGGGGAGATGTTTGTCAAAGGTGTTTCAATTATACAAGATGAATAACTTCTGGCAATCTAATGTGTAGAATGGTGACTATAGGTGAAAATACTGAACTGTATATATGTGAAATTTGTTAGCAGGGTATATCATAAGTTTTCTCACCACATGCACCAAAAAAATATTTAATTTCATGAGATGTTGGATATGTTAATAAGTTTGATTTTAATGATTATTTCACAATGTATACATACAGTGAATCATCAAGTTGTACATCTTAAATTGTTATTGTTCAATCACTAAGTTGTGTCCAGCTCTTTCCAATCCAATGGACTGGAAAGCATGCCAGGTTCCTTTGTCCCTCACTATCTCCCAGAGTTTGCACAAATTCATGTCCACTGAGTCAGTGATGCTATCTAACTATCTCATCATCTGTCCTCACCTTCTCCTCCTACCTTCAATTTTTCCCAGCATCAGGGTCTTTCCTAATGAGTCAGTTATTCACATCAAGTGGCCAAAGTATTGGAGCTTCAGCTTCAGCATCAGTCCTTCCAATGAATATTCAGGACTGATTTCCTTCAGGATTGACTGGTTTGATCTTCTTGCTATCCAAGGGACTCTCAAGAGTCTTCTTCAATACCACAGTTCAAAAACATCAATGATTTGGCCCTCAGCTTTCTTTATGGTCCAGCTCTCACATCCATGCATGATTACTGGAAAAAACCATAGCTTTGACTAGATGGACCTTTTTGGCAAAGTAATGTCTCTGCTTTTTAATATGCTGTCTAGGTTTGTCATAACTTTTCTTCCAAGTAGCAAATGTCTTTTAATTTCATGGTTGCAGTCACCATCTGCAGTGATTTGGAAGCCCAAGAAAATAAAGTCTGTTACTCTTTCCATTGTTTCTCCATTGATCAGTCATGAAGTGATGGGACCAAATGCCATGATCATGGTTTTTTTGAATGTTGAGTTGTAAGTCAGCTTTTTCACTCTCCTCTTTCACTTTTATCAAGAGGCTCTTTAGTTCTTCTTCACTTTCTGCAATAATGATGGTGTCATCTGCATATCTGTGGTTATTGATATATTTTTTTTTCCTTCTCTATACAAATTTATTTATTTATTTATTTTTTTCTGGATTTATTTTTTCATTTATTTTTATTAGTTGGAGGCTAATTACTTCACAACATTGCAGTGGGTTTTGTCATACATTGACATGAATCAGCCATGGAGTTACACGTATTCCCCATCCCGATCTCCCCTCCCACCTCCCTCTCCACCCGATTCCTCTGGGTCTTCCCAGTGCACCAGGCCCCAGCACTTGTCTCATGCATCCCACCTGGGCTGGTGATCTGTTTCACCATAGATAGTATACATGCTGTTCTTTCGAAACATCCCACCCTCACCTTCTCCCACAGAGTTCAAAAGTCTGTTCTGTATTTCTGTGTCTCTTTTCCCTGCAATCTTGATTCAGCTTGAGCTTCATCTAGTCTGGCATTTCACATGATGTACTCTGACATACTCCTTCCTGTTTTGAACCAGTTTGTTGTTCCATGTCCAGTCCTAACTGTTGCTTCTTGACCTACATACAGATTTCTCAGGAGGCAGTTGAGATGGTCTGGTACTTCCATCTCTTCAAGAATCTTCCACAGTTTGCTGTGATGCACACAGTCAAAGGCTTTATCGTAGTCAGTGAAGTAGAAGTAGATGCTTTTTTTCTGTAATTCTCTTGCTTTTTTGATGATCCAATGGATGTTGGCAATTTGATCTCTGGTTCCTCTGCCTTTTCTAAATCCAACTTGAACGTCTGGAAGTTCTTGGTCAGCATCAGTCCCACTAATGAATATTCAGGGTTGATTTCCTTTAGGATTGATTGCTTTGATCTCTTTGTAGTCCAAGGGACTCTCAAGAGTCTTCTCTAGCACCACAGTTTGAAAATATAAGTCCTTCAGCACTCAGCCCTCTTCATTATCCAACTCTTACATATGTATATGACTACTGAAAAAAAACATAATTTTGGCTATATGGATCTCTGTCAGCAAAATGATGTCTCTGTTTTTTAATACATTGTCTAGGTTTGTCATAGTTTTTCTTCCAAGGAACAAGTGTCTTTTAATTTTGTGGCTATAGTCACTGTCTGCAGTGATTTTGGAGCCCAAGAAAATAAACCTGTCCCTATTTCTACTTTTCCCTGTCTATTTGCCATGAAGTGATGGTACCAGATGCCACAATTTTAGTTTTTTGAATGCTGAGTTTAAGCCAGCTTTTTCACTCTCCCTTTCACCCTCATCAAGAGACCCTTTAGTTTCTCTTCACTTTCTGCCAGTACAGTGGTATCATTTGCATATCTGTGGTTGTTGTTATTTCCCATTATATTATATCCTCAGTTGTGTCTTATCGTGAATTGGTGTTCTTTCTCATTTTAAAAGTTGGCAATGTGGAATATAAAGCAAACAAGCAAACAAAATCTGTGAACAAAGCCAACCCAAACAAAAATAAACACATAGATATGCAGAACAGGGAAGTGGTTATTAGAAGGGATGCAACCGGGAGGAGGGAGAAATAGGTAAATGGGTTCAATTATGTAACAATAAAAACTAAAGTTTTTATGGCTACCATGCTATAGTGTATACAGAAGTGAGCATATAATGCTGTGCATATGAAATTTACATGTTATAAATCAATGTTTCCTCATTATTTCAGTAAAAGGTAAAGCAAAAACTTAGAAAGTAAAAACTTGAAACAAAATAATTATTAGTGTTAGATCATTTGCAGCTGATTTTTGACCAGTTATGTAATATTAAGCTGAAGATGATTACTCTGGGAAGTTTTTTTGTTTTGTTTTTTCATTAAGAACCCACGTCTATGGAATTTTTAAAATGCATAGTACCCATTAGCTAGCAAAGATATTCATTTCTCTGCAACGTTCTTCTGTTTCTGATGAAAAGTCTTTGTTCTTCAAATTATATTTCTCTCTAAGTAAGCTGTCATTTCTTTTGCTCAGTGATTTCAAGTTGTCCGCAGCGCCCCCCCCCCCCCCCACACCTTGGTTTTAGTTTTCAGAAATTTGACTATTGCGTGTTGGTGTGGACTGTCAGATATTATTCCATTTCTATGGAGTTAGGAGCAAAGGTCTGGGTTTGTAACTGCTTTGTGCTAACATAGGGTTCTGTATTCAGAAACAACTTTGCAATAACCTTTTAACAATTCAATTAAACTTTGCAATTGTGTAGCATGAAAACAAGGGGCTGTCTGGGACTTTAGTTAATGCACACCTCAATTAACAGAATCAGAATTAGATATACATTGAAACATTATCTTTTCTGTCTAAAACCATCCTTGTTTTTACCAAATATAGCCAAATTAAGATTAATTTGTTTGCAAATTAAGTCTGACTTCAATAAGGTTGGCCTGGTTGCTTATATTGATTATATAGGCTCTTTTAAATTGGCTGTGTTAGAATTTTTCACAAAGAATCTCAGATTGAACTTTTAAAAGGCCTCTCAGGGCCAAGAAATCCAAACCAAGGGCTTGTCACAGATTTTGCTTTACAGATTTAGATAGATTCCTCCTTTTGAAGTCCCAAAAATATCACCAGTCAAGAAGTGACCTTCTTTATTTATTTGATAAGACTGTTGAGAACCTGTGAATTTCCAATTTCTGAAGAGATCAGAAACAGAGAGAAGATAAATATTTCAATTTTACTTACAAAAGTATTATCTACCAAGTTGCTATACATCATAATTAGCTTAAGGGGAAAAGTCACCCTATATCTGGAAAACATAGATTAAAAACCAGTAATAGTTCAGACAAAACCAAAAAAAATTAGAATCACATTCATCAATGTACCCAGTTCCATATAACTAATCCTTTTTGCTAACAGTTTTATGAAATCAGAGTTTCCATTAGACTTTTAAATTTCTTACCCAGTTCAGCAGTGTGATCTGAAATTTATCATAGATCTGAATGTTTTAAAAGTCTCTCCTATGAATTTTCTTAAGGATGAAGCACTTTTGACAATGTATCAGAGTACAATAACTGCCTATAATTGACAAAAGACTTAAAGGTCAAGGTAAAAGATGTGATTAAGATGTTTGACAAAGAAGCTTAACCAAGTTGCTGTAACATACAACATTTTAAGATAACAACTAGAATTATGACTTATAACATTACACTAGGACATATCTAAATTTCAGAAGCTATATAATTTCAAGAATGTCTATGCTAACATTTATCCATAGTATAACTGAGGGAGCTTATTATGCCCTGACAATGCTTCCTGTGTAATTCAACATACAAAACAATCCTTAGCTTACTATTTTTCTCTGAGATGCCTTAAAGGCCCTCTGAAACATTACAAAGTTGGTTGTGTAACAGCAGGATGAGCACAGATGAGCATAGCCCTTAGCAAGTAGCCATTGCTGCGCCTCATTATTCTGCACCCTGTTGCTAGGCAGCAGGTCTTTTTCAGCCATTGTGCCTCAGTGAGCCCTACCCACAACCATCTGACTGTCAATGAGCATTGAGTTAGTCATCCTGCTCAGCAATTTGTCAGCACCGCAGTGGGCTCTGCCCACTGGTAACTGTCAATGAGTGACCATTGGGGAAGGGATTCAATCAAGGATCAGTGGTGTGGTGGTCATCAGGTGGAGAGTGAGGTAAGAGGCAGATTCAGGCCTCCCCCTGGAGGTCCTCCAGGTTACCCAGCCTTGGGCCAGTAGGTGAGCTGTAGGGCCCAGGGAAGAGACTGGGGACTATGTCCTGCTGGGCTGCAAAGCCCTCGCTAAAGGCCTCCACTAGCTATGGCCCAGACCTTGAAGAACCAGTATTGCTGAAGAAGCTGAAGTCGAACAGTTCTATGATGACCTACAAGACCTTCTAGAAAAAAACACCAAAAAAAGATGTCCTTTTTATAATAGGGGACTGGAATGCAAAGGTAGGAAGTCAAGAGATACCTGGAGTAACAAGCAAGCTTGGCCTTGGAGTACAAAATGAAGCAGGTCAAAGGCTAACAGAGCTTTGTGAAGAGACTGTACTGGTCATAGTAAACAACTCATCCAACAACACAAAAGATAATTCTACACATGGACATCACCAGATAGTCAATACTGAAATCAGATTGATTATATTCTTTGCAGCTGAAAATGGAGAATCTCTATACAGTTAGCAAAAACAAGACCAGGAGCTGACTATGGCTCAGATCATGCTCTGCTTATTGCAAAATTCAGATTTAAATTGAAGAAAGTAGGAAAACCACTAGACCATTTGGGTATGACCTAAATCAAATCCCTTATGCTTTTACAGTGGAAGTGACAAGTAGATTCCAGGCTTTAGATCTGGTGGACAGAGTGCCTGAAAAATTATGGAGGGAGGTTCATGACATTGTACAGGAAGCAGTGATCAAGACCATCCCCAAGAAAAAGACATGCAAAAAGGCAAAATGATTATCTGAGGAGGCCTTACAAGTAGCTGAGAAAAGAAGAGAAGGGAAAGGCAAAAGAAGAAAAGAAAAAATATACCCATCTGAATGCAGAGTTCCAAAGAATAGCAAGGAGAGATAAGAAAGCTTTCCTAAATGATCAATGCAAAGAAACAGAAGAAAACAATAGAAAGGGAAAGACTAGAGATATCTTCAAGAAAATTAGAGATGCCAAGGGAACATTTCATGCAAAGATGGGCACAATAAAGGACAGAAACAATATGGACCTAACAGAAGCAGAAGATATTAAGAAGAGTTGGAAAAAATACACAAAACTATATAAAAAAGATTTTAATGACCTAGATAATCACAATGGTGTGATCACTCACCTAGAGCCAGACATCCTGTAATGCAAAGTCAAGTGGACCTTAAGAAGCATCATTATGAACAAAGCTAAGGGAGATGATGGAATTCCAGTTGAGCTATTTCAAATCCTCAAAGATGATGCTGTGAAAGTGCTGCACTCAATATGCTGGCAAATTTGGAAAATGCAGCAGTGGCCACAAGACTGGAAAGGTCAGATTTCATTTCAATCCCAAAGAAAGGCAATACAAAAGAATGTTCAAATGACTGCACAATTGCATTCGTCTCACACACTAGCAAAATAATGCTCAAAATTCTCCAAATGGGGCTTCAATAGTACATGAACTGAGAACTCCCAGATGTTCAAGCTGGACTTAGAAATGGCAGATGAACCAGAGATCAAATTGCCAGCATCCACTGGATCATAGAAAAAAATAGAAAGTTCCAAAAAATCTTCCGCTTTTGCTTTATTGACTATCCCAAAGACTTTGACTGTGTGGGTTATAATAAACTGTGGAAAATTCTTAAAGAGAAGGGAATATCGGACCACCCTACTGCCTCCTGAGAAATCTGTGTGCAGGTCAAGAAGCAATATTTAGAACCAGACATGGAACAATGGACTGGTTCCAAATTAGGAAAGGAATATGTCAAGGCTGTATATTGTCACCCTGTTTATTTAACTTATATTCAGAGTACATCATGTGAAATTCTGGGCTGGAGGAAGCACAAGTTGGAATCAGGGAGCTTGCAGGGAGAAATATCAATAACCTCACATACACAGATGACACCACAATTATGGCAGAAAACAAAGAGGAACTAAAGAGCCTCTTGATGAAAGTGAAAGAGGAGACTGAAAAAGCTGCCTTAATATTCAACATTCTAAAAATGAAGATCATGGCATATGGTCCTATCACTTCATGGCAAATAGATGGGGAAACAATGGAAACAGTGATAGACGTTATTTTCTTGGGCTCTAGAATAACTATAGATGATGACTGCGGCTATTAAATTAAAAGATACTTGCTCCTTGGAAGAAAAGCTATGACCAAACTAGACAGCACATTAAAAAGCAAAGGCATTATTTTGCCAACAAATCTCCCTCTTGTCAAAACTATGGTTTTTCTAGTAGTCATGTATGGAGTTGGACTATAAAGAAACCTGAGTGCTGAAGAATTGATGCTGTTGAGCTATGGTGTTGGAGAAGACTCTTGAGAGCCCCTTAGACTGCAGGGAGATCAAATCAGGTAGTCCTAAAGAAATCAGTCCTGAATATTCATTGGAAGGACTGATTCTGAAGCTGACGCTCCAATACTTTGGTCAAGAACTGACGTGGAGAACTGACTCATTGGAAAAGACCCTGATGTTAGGAAACACTGAAGGCAGGAGGAGAAGTGGATGGCAGAGGATGAGATGGTTGGATGGCATCACTGACTTGATGGACATGAGTTTGAGCAAGCTCCATGAGTAGGTGATGGATAGGGAATCCTGGTGTGCTGCAGTCCATGGGGTAGCAAAGAGTTGGACAGGACAGAGTGACTGAACAACTTTCTTTAAGCCCAGAGCTAATGATTACACAACAAAACAACAGATCTTGCTCAAGGTTATGTTTTTCCTTATGCTCTGTTATAATGATTCTATAACAACAATGGATCTTGCTTGAGGACATGTTTCTCCTTCTTAACAGGAACCTGTTCCTTCTGGCTAATCCTGTTATCTCAAGATGTTGTGGGAGTGGATCTGGTAAGACATTTACAAAGTTGAGACATTCTTTTGATCTGTTGTCAGTAACCATTTGAAAAAGTTTAGAAATCCCCTGCCAAAACTAGCAAGGGACACTCTTATGCCCTCTTCTGACTGAGCCACTTTTACTTCAACTTTCCCATGAGGGTCTCAATTGGTTCATCTGGTCCTATGTATGATTTAAGACTTTTGTTTCCTTATTAATTTTCTGTGTGGATGATCTGTCCATTGGTGTAAGTGGGGTGTTAAAGTCCCCTATTATTAAAGTCTTAGTGTTTATTTCTCCTTTTGTGGTTGTTAGCATTTACCTTATGTATTGAGGAGCTCTTATCTTGGGTAAATAAATATTTATAATTGTTATTTCTTATTCTTTGATTGATCCCTGATCATTATGTAGCATCCTTTCTTACATCTTGTAACAGTTTTATTTTAAAGTCTATATTGTCTGATATTATTATTACTCCTGTATTTTTTGATTCCCATTTTCATGAGATATTTTTTTCAATTCCTGACTTTCAGTCTGTAGGTGTACTTAGGTCTGAAGTGGATCTCTAGTGGGCAGCATATACACCCATAAGAGATTTTATTTCTGTATCCATTCAGCCAATCTGTGTCTTCGGGTTGGGACATTTAATCTATTAACATTTAAGGTAGTTAGTGATATGTATGTTCCTATGACCTTGAGAACCTCATGAACAGTATGAGAGGGCAAAATGATAGGATACTGAAAGAGGAACTCCCCAGGTTGGTAGGTGCCTAGTATGCTACTGGAGATCAGTGGAGAAATAACCAGAAAGAATGAAGGGATGGAGCCAAAGCAAAAACAATACCCAGTTGTGGATGGGACTGCTGATGGAAACAAGGTCCAATGCTGTAAAGAGCACTATTACATAGGACCTGGAATGTTAGGTCCATGAATCAAGGCAAATTGGAAGTGGTCAAACAGGAGATGGCAAGAGTGAATGTTGACTTTCTAGGAATCAGTTAACTAAAATGGACTGGAATGGGTGAATTTAACTCAGATGACCATTATATCTACACTGTGGGCAGGAATCCCTTAGAAGAAATGGAGTAGCCATCATAGTCAACAAAAGAGTCTGAAATGCAGTACTTGGATGCAATCTCAAAAACTACAGAATGATCTCTGTTCATTTCCAAGGCAAACCATTCAATATCATGGTAATCCAAGCCTATGCCCCAACCAGTAAAGCAAAAGAAGCCGAAGTTGAACGGTTCTATTAAGACCAACAAGACCTTTTAGAACTAACACCCAAAAAAGATGTCCTTTTCATTATAGGGGACTGGAATGCCAAAGTAGGAAGTCAAGAAACACCTGGAGTAACAGGCAAATTTGGCCTTGGAGTACAGAATGAAGCAGGAAAAAGGCTAATAGAGTTTTGCCAAGAGAATGCACTGGTCATAGCAAACACCCTCTTCCAACAACACAAGAGAAGACTCTACACATGGACATCACCAGATGGTCAACACCGAAATCAGATTGATTATATTCTTTACAGCCAAAGATGGAGAAGCTCTATACAGTCAGCAAAAACAAGACCGGGAGCTGACTGTGGCTCAGACCATGAACTCCTTATTGCCAAATTCAGACTTAAACTGAAGAAAGTAGGGATAAGCACTAGACCATTCAGGTATGACCTAAATCAAATCCCTTATGATTATACAGTGGAAGTGAGAAATAGATCTAAGGGACTAGATCTGATAGATAGAGTGCCTGATGAACTATGGACGGAGGTTCATGACATTGTATAGGAGACAGGGATCAAGACCATCCCCATGGAAAAGAAATGCAAAAAAGCAAAATGGCTGTCTGAGGAGGTCTTACAAATAGCTGTGAAAAGAAGAGAAGTGAAAAGCAAAGAAAAAAAGGAAAGATATTCCCATTTGAATGCAGAGCTCCAACTAATAGCCAGGAGAGATAAGAAAGCCTTCCTCATCGATCAATGCAAAGAAATAGAGGAAAACAACAGGATGGGAAAGACTAGAGATCTCTTCAAGAAAATTAGAGATACCAAGGGAACATTTCATGCAAAGATGGGCTCAATAAAGGACAGAAATGGTATGGACCTAACAGAAGCAGAAGATATTAAGAAGAAGTGGCAAGAATACACAGAAGAACTGTACAAAAAAGATCTTCACGACCCAGATAATCACAATGGTGTGATCACTCACCTAGAGCCAGACATCCTAGAATGTGAAGTCAAGTGGGCCTTAGAAAACATCACTATGAACAAAGCTAGTGGATGTGATGGAATTCCAGTTGAACTATTTCAAATCCTGAAAGATAATGCTGTGAAAGTGCTGCACTTAATATGTTAGCAAATTTGGAAAACTCAGCAGTGGCCACAGGACTGGAAAGGTCAGTTTTCATTCTCATCACTAAGAAAGGCAATCCCAAAGAATGCTCAAACTACCACACAATTGCACTCATCTCACACGCTAGTAAGGTAATGCTCAAAATTCTCCAAGCCAGACTTCAGCAATACACGAACCAAAAACTTCCAGATGTTCAAGCTGGTTTTAGAAAAGGCAGAGGAACCAGAGATCAAATGGCCAATATCCGGTGGATCATCGAAAAAGCAAGATAGTTCCAGAAAAACATCTGTTTCTGCTTTATTCACTACGCCAAAGCCTTCAACTGTGTGGATCACAATAAACTGTGGAAAATTCTGAAAGAGATGGGAATACCAGACCATCTGACCTGCCTCTTGAGAAACCTGTATGCCGGTCAGGAAGCAACAGTTAGAACTGGACATGGAACAACAACTGGTTCCCAATAGGAAAAGGAGTACGTCAAGGTTGTATACTGTCACCTTGCTTATTTAATTTATATGCAGAGTACATCATGAGAAACACTGGGCTGGAAGAAGCACAAGCTGGAATCAAGATTGACGGGAGAAACATCAATAACCTCAGATATGCAGATGACACCACCCTCATGGCAGAAAGTGAAGAGGAACAAAAAAGCCTCTTGATGAAAGTGAAAGAGGAGAGTGAAAAAGTTGACTTAAAGCTTAACATTCAGAAAACTAACATCATGGCATCTGGTCCCATCACTTCATGGGAAATAGGTGGGGAGACAGTGGAAACAGTGTCAGACTTAATTTTTTTGGGCTCCAAAATCACAGACGATGGTGATTACATCCATGAAATTAAAAGATGCTTACTCCTTGGAAGGCATGTTATGACCAACCTAGATAGCATATTAAAAAGCAGAGACATTACTTTGCCAACAAAGGTCCATCTGGTCAAGGCTATGGTTTTTCCAGTGGTCATGTATGGATGTGAGAATTGGACTGTGAAGAAAGCTGAGTACCGAAAAATTGATGCTTTTGAACTGTGGTGTTGGAGAAGACTCTTGAGAGCCCCTTGGACTGCAAGGAGATCCAACCAGCCCATCCTAAAGGAGATCAGTCCTGGGTGTTCACTGGAAGGAATGATGCTGATGCTGAAACTCCAGTACTTTGGCCACCTCATGCCAAGTGTTGACTCATTGGAAAAGACCCTGATGCTGGGAGGGATTGGAGGCAGGAGAAAAAGGGGATGACAGAGGATGAGATGGCTGGATGGCATCACTGACTCAATGGCCATGAGTTTGAATAAACTCCAGGAGTTGGTGATGGACAGGGAGGCCTGGCATGCTGCGATTCATGGGGTCACAAAGAGTTGGACACGACTGAGCGACTGAACTGAACTGAACTGATGACCATTTCTTAATTATTTTGGATTTGTTTTTATGGGTTTTTTCTTCTCTTATGTTTCCTGACTAGAGAAGTTCCTTTAGCATTCATTGTAAGTCTGGGTTGGTAATGCTATATTCTCTTAGCTTTTGTTTTTCAGTAGAGCTTTTGATTTCACAATCAAATCTGAATGACATCTGATGGGTACAGTAATCTTAATTGTAGGGTTTTCCTAGTCATCACTTTAACTACATAATGATCAGAGGATCAATCCAAGAAGAAGATGTAACAATCATATATATATATATATATATATATATATATATATATATATATATATATATATATATACACCCTATATAGGAGCACAACAATATGTAAGACAAATGCTAACAAGTATGAAAGGGAAAATTAACAATAACACAATAATAGTGGGAGACTTTAATACCCCACTCACCACTATGGATAGATCAACTAAACAGAAAATTAATAAGGAAACACAAACTTTAAATGACACAATAAATCAGTTAGACCTAATTTATATCTATAGGACATTTCACCCCAAAACAATGAATTTCACCTTTTTCTCAAGCACACACAGAACCTTCTCCAGGATAGATCACATCCTGGGCCATAAATCTAGCCTCAGTAAATTCAAAAAAATTGAAATGATTCCCAGCATCTTTTCTGACCACAATGCAGTAAGATTAGATATCAATTACAGGAGAAAAACTATTAAAAATTCCAACATACGGAGGCTGCAAAACACGCTGCTGAATAACCAACAAATCACAGACAAAATCAAGAAAGAAATTAAAACATGCATAGAAATGAATGAAAATGAAAACACAACAACCCCAAACCTATGGGACACTGTAATAACAGTGCTAAGGGGAAGATTCATAGCAATACAGGCTTACCTCAAGTAACAAGAAAAAAGTCAAATAAATAACATAACTCTACACCAAAAGCAACTTGAAAAGGAAGAAATTATGAACCCCAGGGTTAATAGAAGGAAAGAAATCTTAAAAATTAGGGCAGGAATAAATGCAAAAGAAGCAAAAGAGACCATAGCAAAAATCAACAAAACCAAAAGCTGGTTCTTTGAGAAAGTAAGTAAAATTGCCAAAGCATTAGCCAGACTCATCAAGAAACAAAGGGAGAAAAATCAAATCAACAAAATTAGAAATGAAAATAGAGAGATCACAGCAAACTAAAAATACAAAGGATCATAAGAGACTATTATCAACAACTATATGCAAGTAAAATGGGCAACTTGGAAGAAAAGACAAATTCTTAGAAAAGTACAATTTCCCAAAATTGAACCAGGAAAAAATGGAAAATCTCAACAGACCCATCACAAGCATGGCAATTGAAACTGTAATCAGAAATCTTCCAACAAATAAAAGCCCAGGACCAGACGACTTCACAGCTGAATTCTACCAAAAATTTAGAGAAGAGCTAACACCTATCCTACTCAAAGTCTTCCAGAAAATTGAAGAGAAACTCATTCTATGAGGCCATCATCACCTTAATACCAAAACCTGACAAAGATGCCACAAAAAAAGAAAACTATAGGCCAATATCACTGATGAACATAGATGCAAAAATCCTTAACAAAATTCTAGCAAACAGAATCCAACAACATATTTAAAATATCATACATCATGACCGAGTGGGCTTTATCCCAGAGATGCAAGGATTCTTCAATATCCATAAATCAATCAATGTAATACACCACATTAACAAATTGAAAAATAAAAACCATATGATTATCTCAATAGATGCAGAGAAAGCCTTTGACAAAATTCAACATCCATTTATGATAGAAGCCCTCCAGAAAGCAGGAATAGAAGGAACATACCTCAACATAATAGAAGATATATATGACAAACCCTCAGAAAACATTATCCTCAATGGTGAAAAATTGAAAGCATTTCCCCTAAAGTCAGGAACAAGACAGGGTGTCTACTCTCACCACTACTATTCAACTTAGTTTTGGAAGTTTTGCCCACAGCAATCAGAGCAGAAAAAGAAATAAAAGGAATCCAGATTGGAAAAGAAGTAAAACTCTCACTGTTTGCAGATGACATGATCCTCTACATAGAAAACCCTAAAGACTTCACCAGAAAATTACTAGAGCTAATCAATGAATATAGTAAAGTTGCAGGATATAAAATTAACACACACAAATCCCTTGCATTCCTATATGCTAACAATGAGAAAACAGAAAGAGAAATTAAGGAAACAATTCCATTCACCATTGCAATGAAAAGAATAAAATACTTAGGAATAAATCTACCTAAAGAAACAAAAAACCTAATATATAAAACCATAAAACACTGATGAAAGAGATCAAAGAGGACAGAAATAGATGGAGAAATATAACATGTTCATGGATCAGAAGAATCAATATAATGAAAATGAGTATACTATCCAAAGCAATGTATAGATTCAATGCAATCCCTACCAAGCTACCAACAGTATTCTTCACAGAACTAGAACAAATAATTTCACAATTTGTATGGAAATACAAAAAACCTTGAATAGCCAAAGCAATCTTGAGAAAGAATAATGGAACTGGAAGAATCAACCTGCCTGACTTCAGTCTCTACTACAAAGCCACAGTCATCAAGACAATGTGGTACGGGCACAAAGACAGAAATACAGATCAATGGAACAAAATAGAAAGCCCAGAGATAAATCCATGCACCTGTGGACACCTTATCTTTGACAAATGAGGCAAGAATATACAATGGAGAAAAGACAATCTCTTTAACAAGTGGTTCTGGGAAAACTGGTCAACCACTTGTAAAAGAATGAAACTAGAACACTTTATAACACCATACACAAAAATAAACTCAAAATGGCTTAAAGATCTAAATGTAAGACCAGAAACTATAAAACTCTTAGAGGAAAACATAGGCAAAACACTCTCCGACATAAATCACAGCAAGATCCTCTATGACCCACATTCCAGAATACTGGAAAGAAAAGCAAAAATAAACAAATGGGACTTAATTCAAATTAAAAGCTTCTGAACAACAAAGGAAACTATAAGCAAGGTGAAAAGACAGCCTTCGGAATGGGAGAAAATAATAGCAAATGAAGCAATGGACAAAGAATTAATCTCAAAAATATACAAGCAACTCCTGCAGCTCAATTCCAGAAAAATAGAAGACCCAATCCAAAAATGGGCCAAAGAACTAAACAGACATTTCTCCAAAGAACATATACAGATGGCTAACAAACACATTAAAAGATGCTCAACTTCACTCATTATCAGAGAAATGCAAATCAAAACCACACACGCCAATCAGAATGACTGCGATCCAAAAGTCTACAAGCAATAAATGCTGGAGAGGGTGTGGAGAAAAGGGAACCCTCTTACACTGTTGGTGGGCATGCAAACTAGTACAGCCACTATGGAGAACAGTGTGGAGATTCCTTAAAAAACTGGAAATAAAACTGCCATATGACCCAGCAATCCTACTGCTAGACATACACACTGAGGAAACCAGAATTGAAAGAGACACGTGTACCCCAATGTTCATCGCAGCACTGTTTATAATAGCCAGGACATGGAAGCAACCTAAGTGTCCATCAGCAGATGAATGGATAAGGAAGCTGTGGTACATATACACAATGGAATATTACTCAGCCATTAAAAAGAATACATTTGAATCAGTTCTAAGGAGGTGGATGAAACTGGAACCTATTATACAGACTGAAGTAAGCCAGAAAGATAAACACCAATACAGTATACTAACGCATATATATGGAATTTAGAAAATGGCAATGATAACCTTGTATGCGAGATAGCAAGAGAAACACAGATGTATTGAACAGTCTTTTGAACTCTGTGGGAGAGGGCGAGGGTGGAATGATATGGGAAAATAGCATTGAAACCTGTAAATTATCATATGTGAAATGAATCGCCAGTCCAGGTTTGATGCATGATACAGGATGCTCGGGGCTGGTGCACTGGGATGACCCAGAGGAATGGGATGGGGAGGGAGGTGGGAGGGGGGTTTAGGATGGGGAACACATGTATACCCATGGCGGATTCAAGTCAATGTATGGCAAAACCAATACAATGTTGTAAGTAAAATAAATAAATAAATAAATTTTAAAAATAAATAAATAAATAGGTTCTGCCACTTGCTTCTTGCCTGTATAGTTTCTGCTGAAAAGTCAGCAGATCGTCTTATAAGGATTCCTTTGCATGTCATATTTTTTGTTTTCCCATTCTGCTTCTGTGCTTCACTGGTGACTCAGACGGTAAGGAATCCACCAGTAATGAAATCCACCAACAGTGTGTGAGACCTGGGTTTGATCCCTGGGTTGGGAAGATCCCCTGGAAGAGGGCATGGCAACCCACTCCAGTATTCTTGCCTGGAGAATCCCATGGACAGATGATTCTGGTGGGCAACAGTCATGGGATCATAAAGAGTCAGACATGATTTAGTGACTAAGCACACATGCTGCTTCTATGTTTTAAATATGTGTCTTGTCATACTTCTCTTTGGTTTACCCTGTGTGAGACTTCCTGTGTTTCCTTGACTTGGGTGACTATTTCCTTTCTTGTTAGGGAAATTTTTCACTATGATCTCCTCAAATATTTTCTCATACAATTTTTTTTACTCTTCTTCTTCAGAGGCCCCTATAGTCCAAACGTTGGTGCATTTAATATTGTCCCAGAAGTCTCAAAGACTGCCCTCACTTTGTTTGTTTGTTTGTTTCTTATTCTGCTCCTCAGCGGTTGTTTCTATCTTCCAGTTCACTTATCTGTTCTTCTGTCTCAATTATTATGTTAGGCATTTCTTCTAGCGTGTCTTTAATTTCTGTAATTATGCTGTTCAATGTTGTTTGTTTCTATTTTATTTCTTCTAGCTCTTTGCTAAATGTGGTAATGTTTCTTGTATGTTCTCCATTCTATTTTTGATATTTTGAAATTTCTTTACTATTATTACTCTAAATTATTTTTCATAAAGATTATCTATTTCCTCTTCATTTGTGTGGCCTTGTAGATTTTTATCTTGCTCCTTCATCTGTAACATGTATTTTTGCCATTTCATTTTTTTTTTTTTTTGATGGACTGTGTTCTTGCTTTATTAATTATTTGTCCTGAGGCTTCCAGCAGTAGAGTGTGCAGTCAGGTGAGTAGATGAGTCTTGGTATTGAGAAGTGAATATTTGGGATACCTCACTCCGAATACTATTTTCTGGGGCCTGACATTCTCTATTACTCTAGCAGCTCAAATTCAGTGTTCTTGCCACAGAATCTCACACCTGATCTCAGGGCCATGAACTGGGATCCCATAATTTATAGGGCATATTAAAAAAAAGAAAAGAAAAGAAAAATGAAACAGCAGAACAATATCAAAGGAGCAGAAGTGACTATCATGAGCAACTATATGCCAATAAAATGGGCATACTGAGAGAAATGGACAAATCCTTAGAAAAGTACAGTCTTACAAGACTGAACCAGGAAAAAAATAGAAATCATGAATAGACCAATCACAAGTACTGAAATTGATACTACACTCAAAAATCTTTCAACAGACAAAAGCCCAGAGTCAGAAGACTTCACAGGCAAATTCTATCAAATGTTTAGAGAAGAGCTAACACCCATTATTCTCAAACTTATCCAAAAAGTTGCAGAGGGAGAAACACTCTCAAACCCTTTCTATGAGGCCACCATCTCCCTGATACTAAAGCCAGACAAAGATATGACAAAAAAGAAAATTACAGGACAATATCACTGATGAATGTAGATACAAAAATCCTCAACAGAATTCTAACAAACAGAATAAAAAAACACACTAAAAGGATTATACGCTATGATCAAGTGGAACTTATCCCAGGGATGCAAGAATTCTTCAACACACAGAAATCAATCAATGTCATACAACATATTAAAAATTGAAAGATAAAAACTATTTGATCATCTCAATAGATGCAGAAAAATCTTTTGACAAAATTCAACACCCATTTATGAATAAAAAAAAATGTCTCTAGAAAATGGATATAGAAGGAACCTACCTCAACATAAAAAAGACAATATATGACAAACTCACAGAAAACATTTTCAGTGATGAAAAACTGAAAGCATTTTCTCTAAGATCAGGAACAAAAGGTGCCCACTCTTACCACTGTTGATTCATCATAGTTTCAGAAGTCCTAGTCACAGCAATCAGAGAAGAAAAAGAAAGAAAAGTAACCCAGATTAGAAAAGAAGGAAAATTTCACTGTCTGCAGATGACATGATATTATATAAAGAAAACTGTAAATATGTCATCAGAAATTTATTAGAGCTAATCAATGAATTTAGTAAAGTTTCAGGATATAAAATTAATAGATATAAATCCCTTGCATTCCTAAACACTGAAAATGAAAAAAAAAAAAAAAAAAGAGAGAGAGAAATTAAGGAAGCAATCCCATTCACTATTGCAACAAAAAGGATAAAATACCTAGAAATAAACTTCTCTAAGGAGATAAGACCTTTATACAGAAAACTATAAGATATTGATGAAAGAAATCAAAGATGATACAAACATATGGAGAGATAATATCATGCACTTGGATCGAAAGAATCAATAATGTGAAAATGACTATACCACCCAAAGCAATCTATAGATCCAGTGTAATCCCTATCAAATTGACAACATCGTTTTTCATAGAACTTGAATAATGAAATATTGCAACATCTTATGCAAACACAAATGACCTGAATAGCCAAAACAATCTTGGAACGAAAAAAATTGTAACCGGAGGAATCAACCTTTCTGACTTCAGACTATATACTACAAAGCTACAGTCATCAAGACAGTATGTACTGGCACAGAAACAGAAATCTAGGTCATGGAACAAGATAGAAAGCCCAAAGACAAACCCATGCACTTAGGGGATTTTATCTTTGATAAATGAGGCAAGAATATACAATAAAGAAAAGACAGCCTCTTCAATAAGTGGTGTCAGGAAAAGTGGACAGCTATATGTAAAGGAATGAAATTAGAAAAGTTCCTAACACCATCTTGTGCTTAGTCACTCAGTTGTGTTCAACTTTTTGTGACCCCATGGACCTTATTCCACCAGGATCTTCTGTCCCTGGGATTTTTCAGGCAAGGATACTGTAGTAGGTTGTCATTTTCTTCTCCAGAGGATCTTTCAGACCCAAGGATAGCACCAATTGCTCCAGCATTGCAGGCAGACACTTTACCACTGAGCCTCCAGTGAAGCCTCTCCTAACACCATACAGAAAAATAAATTCAAAATTGATTAAAAATATAAATGCAAAGCCAGAAACTATAAAACTCTTAGGTCAAAACATAAGCAGAACACTCTTTGACATAAATCACCACAAGATTCTCTTTGACTCACCTCTTAGAGTAATAGAAATAAAAATAAACAGGTAAAACTTAATTAAACTTAAAAGCTTCTGCACAGCAAAGGAAACTCTAAATAAGATGAAAAGACAACTCTCAGAATAATAATAGCAAATGAAACAATTGAGAAAGGATTAATCTGCAAAATACAGAAGTAGCTCATGCAGCTCAATGCCAAAGAAACAGACAACCCAATCAAAAAATGGGTGGAAGACCTAACAAACATTTTTCCAAAAAAGACATGCAAATGGACAATAAACACTTGAAAAGATATTCAATATTGCTCTTTATTAAAGAATTGTAAATCAAAAGTACAATGAGGTACCACATCACACCAGTCAGAATGACCATCATCAAAAAATTTACAAATGCTGGAGAGGGTGTGGAGAAGAGGGAGCTCTCTTGCACTGTTGATGGGAATGTAAATTGGTATAGCCACTATGGAAAAACAGTATGGAGATTCCCTAACAAACTAGGAATAAAAATATAATTTGATTTAGCAACCCCACTACTGGGCATATACCCTGATAAAAATCATGGTTTAAAAACACACACGTACCCCAGTGTTCATTGTTGCACTGTTTACAATAGCCAGATCTGAAAGCAACCTAGATGTCCACTGACAGATGAATGGATAAAGAAGACATGGTATGTGCGTGTATACACACACACACACACACACACAAATATGTATGTGTATATATATATATTTAAAATGGAATATTACTTAGCCATAAAAAAGAACAAATTTGAATCAGTTTTAGTGAGATGGGTGAACATACAAACAATTACACACAGTGAAGTAAATCAAGAGAGAAGCAAATATCATACATTAATGCATATATATGGAATCTAGAAAAATGGCACTGTTGAACCTATTTGCAGGACATTCATAGAGATGTAGACATAGAGAATAGACTTGTGGACACAGCAGTGGAAGGAGATGGTGGGATGAATTGAAAGAGTACACTGAAACATACCTTGTAGTGTAGAAGTGAGTGTTAGTCATTCAGTTGTGTCTGACTCTTTGTGAACCATGGTCTGTCCATGGAATTCTCTGGGAGTGGGTTGCCATTCCCTTCTCCAGGGGATCATCCTGACCCAGGGATTGAACTGGGGTCTCCTGTATTGCAGGCAAATTCTTTAGCATCTGAGAAACCAAGGAAGTCCAAAACATACCTTACCATATGCAAAATAGATAGCTATGGGAAGTTGCTGTATAACAAAGGGGCTCAGTATGGTCCTCTGTGACAGCCCACCTAGAATGGTGGGATGAGTTGGGAAGTGGGATGGAAGTTCATATGTTTACTTACGCCCAATTCATGCTATTTTATGGCAGAAATCAATATAACATTGTAAAGCAATTATTGTCCAACTAAAAATAAACTTAAATAAATAAATAGACAATCTAAACAATATGAAAAAATGTTCAAGAGATATGACTAGATCCTTCATTAAAGAAAATATCCAAGTGTCCCATAAACCTATGAAAAGATGTTTCTTCTGTTAGTCAGCATGATAATGAACATTAAAGCTCCAGTTAGATATCACGACATAACCACTTCAATGGGTAAAATTTAAAAGATGGATTAACAAATGCTGATGAAGAACTCTTGTATGCTCCTAGTTAGAGTATATGTTTAGAATGTAGTTCAGTCACTTTAGGAAATACTTTGTTATTGTATACTTATTTTGAAGATACACATTCCCTATGGTCCAGCTTTTCTACTCTTGGACTTACACCCTAGATAATTGTATGCATGCATGTACCATGAGGCATAAAAATAGTATTCATAGAAGTGATATTTGCAATAGACCAAATTTAAAATTACTCAAATTTTCACCAGTGTTAGAATAGATAGATGACTTGTAGTAAACCCATATAGTATTGCATGTATACCAAGTTGCTTCAATCATATTCAACTCTTTCTGACCCTATGGACTGTAGTCCCTCAGGTTACTCTGTCCATGGGGATTCTCCAGGCAAGAATACTGGAGTGGGTTGTCATGCTCTCCTGCAGCAGATCTTCCCAACCCAGGGATCAAAGCTACATCTCTTATGTCTCCTGCTTTGGCAGGTGGGTTCTTTACCACTAGCACCACATGGGAAGCTCATACAGTATATTAATACATAATAATAAAAGTGAATAACTATAGCTACATAATTCACTGTATATATTAACCTTTCTTTCCCTCTTGGGCCATATGTTTCTTTGACTATCTAAGATACAGTTTACAATTAAAGGACTTTGGAAAAATGTTTCACTAGATTTTCTGAATTTTTATGCCAAGGAAGTCCCTTAATGGGAAACTGTTAAGATAGTCTCTCCTGTCAAAAAAGAATATAACATCAATGAAAGAATAAAAATAGGAGATCAATGGCTTCTGATGTTTACCTAATTGTAAATAGTGTTAATTTCTCCCTTCTACATGTATTGATGTTTACTATATTCAAGAAACTGTCCTAGCCACAGTGAAAACAAAAACATACAATACATAGTTTTTCCTTCTAGGCTACTCACATTCTTCTTATGAAAGGCACACATTCACGATATGACATAGCTTAAGGCTTTCACAGATATATGAGAGTACTTGTCAAATAAAAAAAAAAATGCATGACCTAAAAGTTGAGAAGTATGTTTTATTTGGCAGACATAGGGAGGATTTAATCCTTAGAGATAGGCTCTCAGGTAGCTGTTCTACCTGTTCTGAAGAGATAAGGGAGTACTCAGGATATGTAGAAGTTTATGCAAAAAAAGGAAGTTGGAATATCAAAAGACTTCCGTTAATTAGAGAAAAATGGCTCCTCAAGTAAATGAATTTATAATGTTTCTATGTATGAGAAGATGAAAGAGTTTAGTCTCATGGAGATTATTCCTTTGATATACACCTTAAGTATCTAGGGCCAGTTTTTCTCTTTCCTGAATTCCATTAGGGTGCACCATTAGGGTTAGCTGCCATGGCTGACTTCCTGATACTAGACGGCCTGTTTATTTCCATCCTGAGTTCCCTTCAGAGTGTACTAATAGGGTGGCTACAGAGGTAAATGGCTTGGTGACCACAACATCCTCTGTTTAATGAATTGACAAGAGATATTCTTTGTCTACATACTCAAGTGACTCCCTTCCCATAAAGGATTTCTAGAGGCTTCAGTCATATTGTTGCTGAATGTCCCCAGACAAGATGTCTCTACTTCAATATCTCAGCCTCATTTAAAAAGCTCTTTAAACAGGGGGAAAAGGATAACTAAGAGTCCTCCTTGAAAAATCATTCCTTCATGCTCCTCTGTCCATGAAATTCTACAGGCAAGAATACTGGTAGCTATTTCCTTCTCCAGGGAATCTTCCCACAGGGATCGAAGCCAGGTGTTCGCCATTGCAGGCAGATTCTTTACCATCAGACCCACCAAGGAAACTCATTCCTTCATAGGAGACTGAATTTTGTTTTATTCTTCCATGGAACAATTTATGTTCTAGGGCAGAGTTGTAAATGATAGAGCATTCAGTAGGCTAACAGGTGCATAAGGCCAAAAAAAGGACATCCAAAGTGAGTGTTAACAAAACCATTCATCCCAGAGTGAATGTGGGCATAACTAAGACTCTGCCCCTGATAAGCAACATCAGAGAACTAACACTGTAAAAGGCTGGGAAGGAGAAATTTCACTAAAATAATCAAGGTAGTCACCAAACAAATATAAAAAAAAATAACAAATATAAGGCCCAGGTGTGTGTAAGGGGGTGGGGCAATAAACAAAGTTTCTTCAATATATTATCTAAAATATCCAGTTTCCAACAACAACAAAAAATAAGATACACGGGAAAAAGAAGAAATGTATCACATATTACCAGAAAAGAAATCAGGCAACAGGAACTTCCTGTGAGTGTGACTGGATGGTATACTGAAAAGTCAAAAACTTCAAAGTCATCATGTTATTGAATAAATATAGTTAAAAACTAAAACAAATAAAGAAGTAAATAAAAGTATCATAATAATATTGATCAAATATATTACCAATAAATAAAATAGAAATTTAAGATAGCCCAAATGGAAATACTTGATTTTAAAAGTACAGTAACAGATGTTTTTAAAGAATTTCTTATGGTGGCCACTATGAAGAACAGTACAGAGTTTCCTTAAAAAAAAAAAAAACACACACACACACACAAAAAAAAAAACCAAAAATAGAGCTACAATATTATTAGCAATCCCACTCCTGAGCATGCACCTGGAGAAAACCATACTTTAAGAATGTGTAAACCTCACAATGTTCATTGTAGCACTGTTTACAATATCCAGGATATGGAAGCAACCTGAATGTACAACATCAAAGAAATAGATAAAGAAGATGTGATACATATGTACAATGGAATATTGCTCAGCCACAAAAAAATAATGTCATTTCCAGTAACATGTATGTATGTAGAGATTGTCATACTGAGTAAAGGAAGTTAGATACAAAAAGACAAATATATATTGCTTATATGTGGAATCTAAAAAAAATGGTGTAAATAAATACCTTTATTTACTAAACAGAAGTAGAGTCACAGATGTATAATAGAAAATAAATTTATGGTTATAAGTGTATGGGAGAGGGATATATTGGGAGATTGAGACTGACATATATAAGCTACTATATTTGAAATAGATAACTAATAAGAACCTTCTGTATAGCACAAGAAAATTTACTCAATACCCTGTAATGCCCTATATGGGAAAATAATCTAAGAAAAGAGTGGATATATGTATATGTATTACTGATTCACATTGTTATACACCTGAAGCTAACACAACAATGTAAACCAACTACACTTCAGTAAAAGTTGTTTTAAAAAATTGTTTGAGATATGCTCAACCCATGGCTGATTCATATCAATGTATGGCAAAAACCATTACAATATTGTAAAGTAGTTAGTCTCCAATTAAAATAAATAAATTTTTTAAAAAGAAAAAAAATATGTATATATTTAAACTAGCTGAAGAAAAAAATGGTGAACCTGAAGTTAGATTAATAATGATTATATAATTCAAAGATTAGAGAGAAAAAAGAATGAAGAAAAGTATACTCAGAGAAATGTGTGACACCATTAAATATACCAAAATTTAAATGAGTACCAGAAACAGAAAAGAGAAAGGAAGAGAAAAAAATTAAAGAAATAGTGGCTGAAAACTACCCACATTTATTGAAAAATACATCTACACATCCAAGAAGCTCAACAAACTCAAGTAGGGTAAATGTGAAGTGTGTTAACTAACACACTAACACTCATTTGTGTCTGACTTTTTGCAACCCTATGGACTATAGCCCACCAGACTTCTCAATCCATTGAATTCTCCAGGCAAGAATACTGGAGTGGGTGGCTATTTCCTTCTCAAGGGGATTTTCCTGGCCCAGGGGTTGAACCCAAGTATGCTGCACTGCAGGCAGAGTCTTTCACCATCTGAGCCACCAGGGAAGCCCAGTGTAAATGTAAAGAGATCTACCAACAGATACAACCAACAACAGCAGAGAAGACATTCTTGTTGAGTCTATGAGCGACATAGATAGACCATAGTCATAGGGCATAGAACAAGTCTATAAAGTTAAAAGGATACAAATCTATAAAGTGTGTAGGATTTTGGAGTGAAAATTAGAAATGGAGTGGATGGAGAGAAATTAAAATCACAATGGAGTGAAATTAGAAATCAATAACACAAGGAAATAGGGAAATTCACAAGTATGTGAAAAGTAAGCAGCACAATCTTAAATAGCCAACAGTTCTGAAAAGAAATCATAGGAGAAATTAGAAAACACTTCGAGATGAGCAAAAATAAGGACACAACATAATAAAACTTATGGGATTCAGCTAAAGCAGTGCTTAGAAGGAAATTTACAATGATATATACCTGTATTTAAAATGAAGAAAGATGGCAAATAAGCAACATAATCTTATACCGTAAGACAGTGTGAAAATAGCAAAGTAAACCTAAAGCAAATAGAAGCGGGGGGTGGGGGGGGAGTAAAATTTAGAGGAAAACATTTTAAATAGTAGGATAAGAGAAAAACTTTTAAGTCGATGGAACCAAAAGCTGCTTCTTTTTATTTTTAACAAGAGATCAAAAAGAGATCAACAAAATTGATAAACATTTGCTCAACTGACCGAGACCAAAAAAAAAAAAAAAAAAAAAACTCAGATAATTTAAATTCTGGGACTCAGAAATGATATTGTTACTGAACTTCCAGAAATGAAAAGAATTATAAGTAAATATTATGAACATTTGCAGAGTAATAAATTAGATAAGTTAGATAATATAGACAGATTCCTAAAAAGACAAAAAATTCCAAAACTACCACAGAAAGGAACTGTCAACTGAGTAGACCTATAGCAAGTGATTGAAATTATTCTCTCAATATTTTAAATAACAGAATCCTCTGAAATTATAGCAGGGTACACAGACGGTCAAATACAGTAGTTTCTATATTCTTAGCCTCCTTTGTTGCCAAGCTTGGCAAAGTAAGTTCTGACCAATAAAATATAAGCTTAAATGATAGGTGTAACTTCTAGGTTTATCCCTTAAGAATGATGTCTCTCTCTTTCTGATTTACTGATGGCTATGAACAGAAAACCAGATACTATGGATTCAGCAGTGGAAGGCTTATCTTAAGGATGGAAGAACCAATTCACCAGTTCTCAAGGGCTTGTATAACCTCGTGAAGCTATTACCATATCAACCTTGCAAATTGTGGATTGCTTGTCATAAGACTGTTGTCTGAGAGAAATAAATTCTGATTTAAGTACATTAATTTTTTATTCAATGGCCTTTCTAAAGATGATAGGCCAGGATACAATTTTTCAGATAACTCTGAGTAACTTCCCAAAAGTAAGGAAGAAGCCAGGATATATAAGAGCTTTCTTGCTATAGAAAACATGTAGTTGAACACCAAAAAATTACTGCTAATCACAGAAATACAGGACATCTAAAATCAATTATTTTAGTGGCTTTCTATCTATGGTAAGGACCAGCATCCTGCCTTTCACCATTTTGCATTCCCCTTAGGGTGCAGTTCAGTGGTAATAGCTTGAAGGTATGATGACTAGCAACATTCCTTGTTTATCAGAAAGGCAGACAATATTCTTTGTTTACTGAAATGG
This sequence comes from Dama dama, assembly GCF_033118175.1. NCBI lineage: Eukaryota > Metazoa > Chordata > Mammalia > Artiodactyla > Cervidae > Dama > Dama dama. The sequence goes on from NC_083700.1 coordinate 12,671,564, forward strand.
CAGGCAATAGTTTTTGTCCACAGAGGAAAGGAGTTGATGAATAGAGGGAAAGCACCTTTTATGGTGAGTGGAAAAGTTAATGGAATGAGTACTAGGGATGCAGTTGACTTCCCTCTCTGATAAAACAAAACTAATGAAGTAGCAGGAAGCCTTGGTTATGGGTAGAATATGAACACTGATGAAAGTTTTAAATCCCCAGAGATTCCCAGAAGAGTTTTATTAGTCACATGTTACACAAAGTCCTGAAACTAATAAGAGCAAATTAAAAAGTTGAGTGAGAGAGTTCTTTTCCTCCTTCTGATGAAAGAAGAAAGAAATCCCTGAGAGTCTCTTAAGCAGAACCAAACAAACCTCTAGAGCTCAGGAATCTCAAGCCCTGGCAATTATCAGGTAATATCTCTAAAGCGTTAGAAGTAAAGGCTCTAAGCCACTGCAATTTAGTGAGTGTTGGGAACTGATCATTGCAAATGTGGCCTAACCTCACATGTCTTGTCAAAAACTCTGGACCATAGAAAACTGATGCACACAAAGTCAGGATTTCTTCTTTCACTTCCCAGGTGGGGAAACTCAGAAGATGCAAGGGCTTTCCCAGGTTCACTTAACTAACAGTGACACAGTTAAGAGTCCAGAGCCTTTGACCAGTAATTTTCATACTAAATTGATCTTTTCCTCTTTTGAGTGAAGAACAATGCATACTTCCAACTATGTGAAGGCTTTCTTGGAAGAATATAACTATAATAGTGAATTGGCATTGGAGCCATGATAAAATACACAAGGTAGGAAATTATTCTAGATGGTTTGACTCCCTTTTCTTCATGACTAATCGTCACTACCATTTTCTTCAAATTACCATTTCTCTTTGACTTTGAAAAGGGTGTATATTTCTTCTGTCAGTGTGGATCTATATGGCAAACTAAATTTGAGACAGGTTGATTTTGCAATAACTTCAGAGAGAACTGAGAATTGGATGGGATATGATAACTTCACCGCATTCGCACATATACACACACATTCAGAATATGCCAAAAGTAGAAGGAGAGTCTGACATTCATATTTTATTTCTGATGGTTAGCCAAGTAGATATTTACTACACAATTGGGTAAAAACTAGATAAGAAAGAACCTGGCCTGGAATTTGTATCAATTATTCTTTGCATTTTCAAAATGCTTCTGAACTTTAAACTCTGAAAACAACCTTTCTGGGCTGTCTTGGAGGAAATATGGCCTATTGTATGAAATCACACTGTTTTGCAGATAGTATGACAGAAAAAACTTTTGGGCTTTGCACCAAGGAGATCACCTACTAAAACAACTTCTTATTTTGCTAATATACTTTTTCTGTTTGGGGGAACTTAGTGAATTTTAATTCCACAATCCATATAATTGCCTTTCTTATAGAGTTATTGTGAAGAGTCATGTGAATTTAAGAACCTTAGTGTGTAAATAGCTCTGTTGGTGGAAAGAATTTTTCATAATATGTTAGGGATCAACAGAAAGACCAAGTATTTTCTGACTGGGGGAGATTTTGTTCTTAACCAGTTAGAATCCTTCAGAAAGATGCTTATAGAGAGAAATGAAACAATGATCTTCAAATGTGGAATTGGATGTGAAGGACACTCACATGGAGTTTGGATACTGAAGAGGGTTACTTAAAGGTCTCATGAAAAAAACCAAAGGAACCTATAGACACTGCCCCAGATAATAAGTTCTTAGGCAAGAAGACAGAAAAATAGTTTACCTTTTGGGAGATAATTGCTCACAGATAAAGTGTAGATACAGCGAGAGAGGGAAATGGGAAAGATGAAAGGGTTCATAGACAAGATTAGGTCAGGGGACTCATGTGTGACTATGAAAGAATAAAGGTCTTGTCAGGTCCAAGAGGACAAAGGAATCCAAGGGACCTATAAGGTAGAGTCCATATGTTGTGAATTATTTATGGAAACATTTGTAATTTAGGCCATTTTCCTACTGCCTTTTCTGACTTTCAGTGACCAGCAAGATTCTACCCTGAAAATGCTTAATCTCTGCCTGAACCAAATCTAAGGAACAATGGAAAGTCTGTTCATCTCTGTGCCCAAGATCACATGCTATACAGTGCTGAATAATAAAGTAAAACAAACATTGTTTTGAGATTCAACACTTTTAAAATAATCTGCTCATTGAAGATTTATTGGAAATCAATATCTCTTTCTTCAAGGTGAAAGCATTGATAAATGAAAATAATATACCACTAAGGTTAAAACAGCTTGACTCCAGTTACAATTGTGACACTTCATAGAAACAATAATCTTATTTTTAAAGTATGTATTTTTTAAAAAATAATTTTTAAATTATAAAATTTACATTTATAAATTTGAAATGTAAATTAAGAAAAAAATTACAGCTGTCCTACACATTTTATATTTCTCCTAGGCACTTAACCTATACAGATTGAAGAGTAAACTGAATAAATATACAAACCAATTTGGCAAAATGTAGGCTCTATAAATGAGTTTTTAAATATGTTAGCATGTGGTTAAGAAAAAACATAGTTCAAGGTCATATAAACATAAGGGAATATTTAACTATAAGGACAAACATGGAATTTTAAAGAGGATGAGATTAAATCTGATGTAGAATTATCAAGAAATATACAAAATCACTAGAATTTGTCTTTTTTTGCATATGCTGAACTTTACATTGAAGAAATGAACAAAATGTCTCTTTCCACTTGAACTATAGTTGCATAAAATGTCTGCTTAGTAACATCATCCACAAACTAAGCAAAATTCATCCTAAGGGTCCTTCAGAGGGGAGGAAAGAGAGCTTGCTATTTCTTTTCCTTTAGTATTTCAGGACCTAAATGTCTTCTTCAAGAAGACTTTGACCTTCTGTTATAACTGTAAGCCATTGTTCAAATACTGTCCCCAAATTCCAAATAACTATCAGACTTCACTTACTAGCTGTTTACAGACAATATTATAAGTACAAGTTGCTATGTCAGATCCTGATTATGTCAATTAACTACTTGGTAATTTTTTCATGGTTTAGAATCAGATCCAAATGCAACTCACCTCATGCACATGAATTTCCTTCATTTGGACAGCATTTAGAGTATTTTTTGTTCTTTTTTTACTATTAGTCAATAAACTTTAAAAAATAGGGCAGAAAAAGTCATAGTAAGTAATTAGTAGTGGTGGCTTAATAAAGAAGAAACACATGAACAGACAGGAGAAAATATGACCTACATACACATCTTGTTTTGTCAAACAAAATATAAAATCAATTGGTAACTGCAAATTTGATCATCTGTTTTATTCACATCAAAACTGCAGAGAATAATGGAAAATTGAATTTTTTGATTCCTTGGATTTCAGAACTTCACATGATGAAGATCAACCAGACAATCCTGAAAGAGTTCATTCTTGTTGGTTTTTCAGTTTATCCACATGCACAGACATTCCTCTTTGTGGTTTTCTTTTGCCTCTACGTTCCCACCCTCACAGGTAATCTGGCCATTATGGGTCTAACTTGGGTGGACAGATGTCTCCACACACCCATGTACCTCTTCCTTAGTGTACTCTCTTTCTCTGAGACCTGCTACACACTGACTATTTTCCCCAAGATGCTGGCAGATCTCCTGGCCAAGGACAGAAGCATTTCTTACATAGGTTGTGGTTTGCAAATGTGTTTCTTCTTGGGACTTGGTGGCACTAATTGTATGATTCTTACTGTGATGGGATATGATCGCTTCCTGGCCATCTGCAACCCTCTCAGATATCCTTTGCTTATGACCAACATAATGTGTGGAAAACTTGTGGCCTCTGCTTGGATTGTTGGCTTCTTTATCTCTGTGATACAGACTGCATTGATATTCAGGGGCTCTTTCTGCAACCCCAACCTTGTCAAACACTTCTTTTGTCATATGCGAGCTGTTGTGAGGCTGTCCTGTCTAGATAGTGACCTCAAGGAATACATTGTAACAGTGATGTCAGTGTCAGGTTTGATGGGCACCTTCCTGGTCATCATCCTCACTTATGTGTTCATTCTTTCCACTGTCCTCAAAATCCCTTCGGCTGAGGGCAAGCAGAAGGCCTTTTCTACCTGTGCCTCCCACCTCACGGTGGTCATTATCCACTTTGGTTTTGCATCTATTGCTTATCTGAAACCAGAAGCATCAGGGGGAGATGACACACTCATAGCAGTTCCTTACACTGTCATCACTCCTTTCCTCAGCCCTCTCATTTTCAGCCTCAGGAATAAGGACATGAAGAACGCTTTCAGAAAGGTACTTGGAAAGGAAAGAAATTTCTTGAATAATCTTGTATTATCGCTGCATAACTGAGTGTTCACAGATGTCAGTGAAGCATTTACCCTGAAATATCTGGAGAAGCCTTTTCCCAGAGGTTGACACATGGGGAGCAGGTGTCTGAGTCTTGGACTTAAGCCATGACAGGTAGTTAGTTAGCATGTTAATGGAGTTTTCCAACTACTTTTACTATTTGTCTCTGCATTTTCTATGCTACTGCCAATCATGCACTAGGTGTTTTGTACCTTTGGTGACATAAGAAAAGCAAGATGGAAGAAGAAACAACAACACCTATGACTACTATACTAAAAGAAGATTTTAAATCCCTAGAGATGTAAATGTTGAAAAAATTTCTAGGTAATGTTGTGAGGGACTGTGTGGTGCTGCTGAGGGGAGATAATTATTTCTTATAAGAGATACACTATAGAAATCACACACAGTCAAGTATGTTTCAATATGTTTCTAGATATAGATAAATAGATAGATTAGGTAGATATATAATTAAGACTCATGCCATACTATTTAAAAATTTTAATACACTGTACACAATGGTGTCCTTCCAATGACTGTTAAATGCTAGCTTCTGAATATATGGGGTATTTTGGAATGCTGATTCAAATCAGTAAACAAAACAGTAGAGCCTACATGTTCTGTGACTGAGGGAATCCTTGGATGAGGACTGCAAATAGCTCCCATTTTCTTTAAGATTAAAGCAATAAGAGTTAATGTTTAAATAAAATTTTACAATATTGAGTGCTTTAACAATAAAATGTATTTTGTAATAATTTTTGCAGACACACAGTGAGTAATGAAGGAAACACAGCATTGGGTCTATATATTACCCTAAAAAAATAAGAAATAACTATGAAGGTTAAATATTTCAATAAGTAGCAACTAATCTTACTGATAATTCCAACATAAAACCTAGAGACTTTTCTGAATCTTTTTCTCAGTTCTGTTGACACTATGCCCTCTCAAGGAGGACATAAATGCTATTTTATGGGTTGGTATATATAAATTAAATGTATTAAACCTCTTCTGCTCATTTTCAAATCATGTTGCTTGCTTTTTTGATATTGAGTTGTATGGGCTATTTACTTATTTGGATATTAACTCTTATCATTCATATCATTTGCAAATATTTTCTTCCATTCCATAGGCTGTTCCCCCCTCCCCTTTTTAATGATTTCCTTTGATATGCTTTTAAGTTTAATTAGTTCTCATTTGCTTATTGTAAGTTTTAGCTTTTTTGCTTCAGGAGACAAATCCCCTCCCAAAAAATCACTATGGTTTATGTCAAAGAGTGCTCTTTTTTTCTTCTTGGAGTTTTATGGCTTATAGTTTTACATTTAGTTCTTTAATTCTTTTTGAGTTTATTTGTGTATATAGTGTTAGTAATGTCCTAATTTCATTCCTTTACATGGAGATATTCAGTTCTCCAAAGAGGGCAGGACATGCAGTTGGTCCATAGGCACATGAACAGATGCTCAATATCTCTAACCATCAGGGAAATAGAAATCAAAACCAAGCAGAGACATCACCACACACCTGTCAGAATGGCTATACTCAAAAAGAACACAAATAATAAATGTTGGCAAGGATATGGAGAAATGGGAATTCTTTTACACTGTTGTTGGGAATGTAAATTGGTGCAGGCAGTGTGGAAAAGACTGGAAATTCCTCAAAAAACTAAAAATAAAGCTGTCACATGACCCAGCGATTCAACTCCTGGGTATATGGCTGAAAAAAAAGAAACACTAATTTAAAAAGATACATGCACTCCAATGTTCACATCTGCATTTACAGTTGTCAAGATATGGAAGCAACTTATACTTCCATCAACAGATGTAGGGATAAAGAAGATGTGGTGTATAAATACATAATTGCATACTACTAAGCCATAAAAAAAGATTGAAATTTTGCCACTTGCAAAAGCATGGATGGATTTACTGGGTGTTATGGACAGGGAGGCCCGGCGCGCTATGATTCATGGGGTTGCAAAGAGTTGGACACGGCTGAGCGACTGAACTGAACTGAACTGAACTGAATGTATGCTAAATGAAATAAATCTGAGAAAGAAAAATATTGCCTTATATGTGTAACCTAAAAAATACAACAAACTAATGAGTATAACAAAAAAAAAACAGATTCAGAAATATAAAAAACAAATTAATGGTTACCAGTAGGAGGAGAGAGGGGAAGGGGGCAATTTAACTGCACCAGCTTACATAATGTTGTACATCAACCTTACTTCAATAAAAGGAAAAAGAGGAAAAAAAATTGCATATAGTAAATCTTGACGAGGTCTTGGATAATGGCTTTACACTGAAAAAATTTAAAATACTTGGTGTTCAGATAAAATATATGTCATAAAATTACAATGGTTTATGATGCTTTTTAAAATGAAATATTATATTCAATGTTTTAGTGAGACACAGTTCTCTCTTTTTATGACTATAATATTAATACCTATTTCCATTTGTATGGTATATATATGTTAAATTAAATATAAAGTTAGATGTTACAGTTTCTAAAACATGACATGTGTGATTTGAGACAATCCCATTATATCCTCAATAGGGTCTTACCTATGAGTTGATATTTTTCATTTTAAAAACTTTTAATGTGGATTAAAAACCCCACAAACAAATGAAATAACAGAAGAAATGAACCCAAACAAAAATGTACACATAAATAGAAACCTAGAACAGAGTAGTGGTGATTATCAGAGGAGAAGCAGTGGGAAGGAAGGCAAATGGGTAAAGGGGATCAATTACATGGTGACAGATGGAAAGTAAAATTTTGGTAGTTAGCCCATCGTGCTGTACACAAAAGTAGACATATGATGCTGTGCATGTGACATTTATATAATGTTATAAACCAGTGTTTCCTCATTGCTGCTGTTCATTGTTGCTCAGTCGCTCAGTCATGTCCAGCTCTTTGTGACCCCATGGACTGCAGCACACCAGTCCTGGGACTGGTTCCCTGTCCTTTACCATCTCCTGGAGCTTGCTGAAACTCACGTCCATTGAATCAGTGATGCCATTCAATCATCTCATCCTCTTTTGTTCCCTTTTTCCTCCTGCCTTCAATCTTGCCCAGCATCAGGGTCTTTTCTAATGAGTCAGCCCTTCTCATCAGGTGGCCTAAGTTTTGGAACTGCAGCTTCAGCATCAGTCCTTCCAATGAGTATTCAGGGTTGATTTCCTTTAGGATTGACTGGTTTGATCTTGCAGTCTAAGGAAGTCTCAAGAGTCTTCTCCAACACCACAGTTCAAAAGCATCAGTTCTTGGGTGCTCAGCCTTCTTTATGGTCCAACTCTCACATCCATATGTGACTACTGGGAAAACCATAACTTTGACCAGATGGACCTTTGTTGGCAAAGTAATGTCTCTGCTTTTTAAAAGGCAGTCTAGATTTGTCATAGCTTTTCTTTCAAGGAGCAAGTGTCTTTTAATTTAATGGCTGTGGTCATTATCTGCAGTGATTTTGGAGCCCAAGAAAATAAAGTCTGTCACTGTTTCCATTGTTTCTCCAAGTACTTGCCATGAATTGATGGGACTGGATGCCATGATCTTATTTTTTTTAATTCTGAGTTTTAAGCCAGCTTTTTCACTCTCCTCTTTCACTTTCATCAAGAGGCTCTTTAGTTCTTCTTCACTTACTGCCATTATGATGGTGTCATCTGAGTATCTGAGGTTATTGATATTTCTTCCAGCAATCTTGATTCCAGCTTGTGCTTCATCCAGTTTGGCATTTCACATAATGTACTCTGCATATAAGTTAAATAAACAGGGTGATATTATACAGCCTTGACTTATTTCTTTCCCAGTTTGCAAGCAGTCCATTGTCCCATTGTGGTTCTAACTGTTGTTAGAAACTGTTGTTTCTTGACCTACATACAGGTTCCTCAGGAGGCCAGTAAGGTGGTCTGGTATTCCCATCTCTGTAAGAATTTTCCACAGTTTCTCATGATCTACACAGCCAAAGGCTTTAGAGTCATCAATGAAGCAGACATAGATGTTTTCTGGAATTATCTTGCTTTTTCTATGACCCAGTGGATGTTATCAATTTGCTCTCTGGTTTGTCTGCCTTTTCTAAATTCATCTTGAACAAGTGGAAATTCTTGGTTCATGTACTGCTGAAGCCTGTCTTGGAGAATTTTGAACATTACTTTGCTAGTGTGTGAGATGAGTGCAATTGTGCGGTAATCTTTGTCATTGCTGTTCTTTGGGATTGGAATGAAAACTGACCTTTTCCAGTCCTGTGGCCACTGTTGAGTTTTCCAAATTTGCTGCCATATTGAGTGAAACATGTTAACACCTTTATATTTTAGGATTTGAAATAGCTCAGTTGGAATTCCATCATCTCCCGTAGCTTTGTTCATAGTGATGCTTCCTAAGGCCCAATTTAATGTCCTCTGAAGCGGCTCATAAAACTTGGCTTCATTTACCTGATCTTACCATCCCACAGTGATCCTTTTCTACTATAAGAAAAGGAGCAAATGAACCTTACATGAGCTTGTAGAAAAACTGCAAAATGCTATTGACCAACGGATTGAAAATTTGGAGGCTCGGAATGCACTAACATTACAACTAGCTTATGAAAATTCAAATGAAGATTGTGACGGAGTCTTGCAGCCCATTTGTAATTTGCCAGCAACTAATATAGCAGAAATGATAAAAGCCTTTCAAAATATAGGAACAGAATTCCACAAAGCTGCTATGCTAGCCACTGCGTTAACTCCTCAACAATGTTTTAACTGTGGAAAATCTGAGATATACAAAAAAACTGCCATCTGGTCAAAAGAAACCTTCTCAAAATGTCCTCGTTGCAATAAGTGTTTCCATTTGGCTAATCAATGCCATTCCAAATTCGATAATAAGGGACAGGTTCTGTCAGGAAACCACCGGTGGGGTCAAACCCAGGCCCTGCATCAGGAATAGAGGACAAGCAAAATACAGACTTCAGACGTGAAAACCCCAGAATGGAATCCAAACAATCCCTTTCTGAACACCAAGACGGCTCAAAATGAAAACTAATCTTGGATTTAAACACTGCCACAACCAGCACTGCAGGATTGGACCTTGTTATTACTGAAAGTTGTACTTTTGGTATTATTGGTGAAGTTAAATGTATCCCTATGGAAGTTGATAGCCCTTTACCTAAAGGTATAGTTAGAATTATTTTATGCCACTTGAACATAACTATGAAAGGTATTCATATTTTACTAGGGGTAATTGATTCTGATTACACAGGCAATATTCAAATTATGGCTCTCTCACATACTTTTATCAAACAGTAGAGAATGGGACAAAACTTGCACAATTATTACTCTTGCCTTATTTTGTGCCCCAGCAGAGATAGAAATTAGGAAAGGAGGATTTGAATCTATGAATGCAACTTTGGACTATGCTAATTGACTCTAAATGCCCCACATTATGGAAACGGAAATGGCAACCCACTCCAGTACTGTTGCCTAGACAATCCCATGGACTGAGGAACCTGGTAGGCTACAGTCCGTGGGGTCGCACAGAGTCAGACGCGACTGAGTGACTTCACTTTCACTTTTCACTTTCATACATTGGAGAAGGAAATGGCAACCCACTCCAGTGTTCTTGCCTGGAGAATCCCAAGGACAGGGGAGCCTGGTGGGCTGCCGTCTATGGGGTCACACGGTCGGACACGACTGAAGCGATTTAGCAGCAGCAGCAGCAGACCCAGATTAATTCTAAAAATGCATGACCTTTCTTCCAAGGTTCTAATTGTACAACCGTTATGACAGTTTCCCGATGTCTATATTTATCATTATATGGATGACATTATTTTATCTCACTCTTTGCCACAAAAATTAACAGAAATTCTCTCTTCATTACAGATTTGGATTCACAGGGGTTAATAATAGCTCCAGAGAAAATCCAACAAATACTCCTGTGGAAACATCTTGGCTTTCAAATTTTACAAAAACAATTACTCGTTTACAATTTTCTTTCAAGGTTCTAGAACCACTAACACTTCATTCTTTATAGCAATTCTTGGGTCATTTAAATTGGATGTGACCTAGTGTAGGCATCCCAACATATGCAATGCTTCTTTTTTTCAATTATTACTGAGAAATGAAGACCCTACCTCACACCGCTGTTTTTCTCCTCAACATTATAGTTTATTACAACAATTAGCACTGCTTATGTTAAACATTTCCTTGACAGGCGTGTTCCTTCACTTCATTTTTCACTGATTCTTCTTTCTATACAACATACTCTTACAGTAATACTTGCCCTAATCATATCTAAAGAGATAAAAATCATTGAATGGCTACATTATCCTTGTAAGGCATAGTTCCAGCGAGGCAGAAAAGGAAAGAGGACCTCAACAGAAGTAGGTTGCCTTTATTTAGGCAAGGAGGGGCGACAGTCAGCCTAATGACCAGGCTGAGCGCCAAGAGGGAACAGGGAGGCTTCATACTTATAGGGAGGTTTGTGGAAGTGATAAGGGAAACGTCAATCAGGTGGGATATTTTGAGTATTCTTTTGTTGAGATGACATTTGTAGTTGGGCAGGGGGTGGTAAGTCTTCTGGGTGGGTGTAGGGGGTGGTAGGTTTCCAGATAGGGGGTGATAAGTCCCAGATAGATGCAACCGGCCTGGAGCATCAGGGTGGAACTAAAGTTATACTTTGTTTTCTCCGAAGTTAGATGATTCAGCAAGGGGACTTTGAGACTATTGTTCTCTTTTCTAGGCCCAAAAGACTCCTTCAATCCTAATCAACCAAAATACCATGCTCTTACCTATCTGCAGGCAAAACATTTACTACAGCAAGGATGCTTATGTCTCTGTTGCCTTACTGACTCAGATCCACAATTTATATGGGATTACCTAAGGAAAATGTGGAGTCATATCAAACTAAGGAATAATTTCAAATTGCCATATCAGATTGTACAGGGAAATGTATTTACAGCTTGCTGATGGATAAAAGAATTTCTATTTTATAATTCGTGGCCTTTTCTTTACATCCTGTTATCTCTAAACATCCTATTCCTAATGATAATCAAACTCAAGGAATAGTAACCTGGAAGGAAACCTCAGGATGGAACTTTTTCCTTTACCAGCCCCCAAGCTTCCCCGCAGCTTCTGAATTAGCTGCTGTCTTGCTTGCTTTAAAAACCTTCTCTCAAACTTCCTTTAATCTCCTAACAGATTCCTTTTGTGTTGTTAATATAATTCAACAATTACCCGATTCTATTTTAAATACCTCAATAGATAAACCATTACTCTCTCTCTCTCTGTTTCTATTCAAACTCTTTTAACTAAATGACAGCATCCTTTTTTTATAGCTCATATTCAAGGACACACAAGATTATTAGAGCTCATTCGCTTTTGGGAATCAACAAGCTGACTCATCTCTTTGCCTTATAGGATCATTGTTTCACTTCAGTTCAGTCCCTCAGTCATGTCAGACTCTTTGTGACCCCATGGGCTGCAGTACGCCAGGCCTCCCTGTCCATCACCAACTCCTGGAGCTTGCTCAAACTCATGTCCATTGAGTTCAGTGATGCCATTCAACTATCTCATCCTCTGTTGTCCCCTTCTCCTCCTACCTTCAATTTTTCCCAGCATCAGGGTCTTTTCTAATGAGTCAGCCCTTCACATCGGGTGGCCAGAGTGTTGAAGCTTCAGCTTCAACATCAGTCCTTCACATGAATATTCAAAGTTGATTTTCTTTAGGACTGATTGGTTTGATCTCCTTGCAGTTCAAGGGACTCTCAAGAGTCTTCAACAACACAGTTCAAAAGCGTCAGTTCTTTGGTGCTCAGCTTTCTTTATGGTCCAGCTCTCATATCCATATAGGACTACTGGAAAAACAATAGCTTTGGCTAGACAGACCTTTGTTGGCAACATAATGTCTCTGCTTTTTAATATGCTGTCTAGGTTGATCATAGCTTTTCTTCCAAGGAGTAAGCATCTTTTAATTTCATGGCTGCAGTCACCATCTACAGTGATTTTGGAGGCCAAGAAAAGAAAGTCTGTCACTGTTTCCATTGTTTCCCATCTGCTTTCCATGAAGTGATGGGACTGGATGCCATGATCTTAGTTATTTGAATGTTGAATTTTAAGCCAGCTTTTTCAGTCTCTTCTTTCACCTTCATCAAGAAGCTCTTCAGATCATTGTTTACTGATGCCTTTCAATCACAATAATTCTTTCACCAGGGTGCCAAGGCTCTAGTTAACAATTTGCTCTAACCTTACAGGAAGCCAAAGATATTGTTTGTACCTGTCACACATGTCAATTATTAACTCCTTCTCTCCCTGCAGCTGTTGTTAACCCTTGCAATCTTTCTTATAATGAGTTATGGCAAATGGATGTGACTCATTTCATCATCCTTCATTTAAACCATTTTGCTTTGTACTTATAACTATTGATACATTTCCAGTCTTTTTATGGGCTACTGCATAAGGAGGGGGAGAAGGCAATGGCACCCCACTCCAGTACTCCTGCCTGGAAAATCCCATGGACGGAGGAGCCCGGTGGGCTCCTGTCTTGTGGGGTCGCTAAGAGTCAGACACGACTGAGCGACTTCACTTTCACTTTTCACTTTCATGCATTGGAGAAGGAAATGGCAACCCACTCCAGTGTTCTTGCCTGGAGAATCCCAGGGATGGGGAGCCCGGTGGGCTGCCATCTTGTGGGGTCTCACAGAATCGGCCACGACTGAAGCGACTTAGCAGCAGTAACAGCAGCAGCACAAGGAGGAGAACAAGCATGTCATGTGCAAGCTCACCTTCTTGAATATTTTGCTATTCTAGGACATCTTCAAAACCTTTAAAAATGATAATGCTCCAGCATATACATCTCACAAATTTCGGGATTTCTTTCATCTATGGGCTATTAAACACATCACATGTATTCCTTACAGCCCTACTGGACAAGCCATTATTGAATGTGAAAATGAGCTACTGAAATTATTTTTAAATAAACAGAAAAGGAAAGAATTAGCCCCTCCTAGGGAATGATTATATTTTGCCTTATTCACTCTTAATCACTTGTTAATTTCCAAAAATTCTTCACAGTCACCTGCTGCTAGACATTTTGCTCTTCCACATTCACAAGAATACCCTCTGGTACTTTTTAAACAACCACCCTGTCATATTTGGCATGGACTTGTTAAATTATTAACATGGAGAAGGGGATATGCTGCTGTTTTGTCTTCATCAGGTCCACTTTGGATCCCTTCCCATTGTTTGAAATTTTGTCATGAGTTGGCACCAAGGACTTCAGGATGCTTTACTGGAATTTTGTCTATTGGCCACCCAGATGAGTCCTCCTGGAATGCCTCTTCTGAAAAGACTGAGGAATAATTATCCAATGGTCATTGATATTGCATGGGGGTGATATTAAACGTCTTACTTCAAGAGATGACATAGCTCTTGTTAGTACTGGCACACCTATTACTCCTGGAAATGTGATGATTTTCCTTCTAGTCACTATAAGTGCCAACTCTGACCATAAGGCATGGCAGTTTCAGGTTAGTTTTTCACTTCTGTTTTTCACCAGGGGCCCTGCTTATACACTGCCTAACAATGACTATACATACTGGTCTCACCTAACGAACCCCGCTGTGTTCTCTATTGTCACATGGGAAGATCCAGAAATTCCAATTTCTACCAATTACTCCACCATTACTAGGGAAGAATGGCTATCTCCTCCGTCTCCTTTACCTGTGAACACCTCAGATTCTCACCAGGCCATTGATGGTTCACAGCTACCCTTCTGCATAACTAATTCAACAAATGCACAGATATGTTCTTATATCAACATTCATTGGTATACAAACGATATTTTATAAGAACCCCCCAAAACAGGATCTCAAATCCTTACCTTTAAACATCAGACCTTTTTTGTTTGTTTGTTTACTGCCAGTTTCTCAGGAAACGTAACATCTGGAATGTCTCACCCTACACCATCAGTCTGCTATGCACTCAAGCCTGGATTGATATGAGACTGTTTGATGGATTTAATTGGCATGTCTGCTGATCTAACAAGTTTTCCACACAGCTCAACATGAAGAACTGGTTATTGTCTCTAAATCTAAAATACTCTTTTGTTTTGTTTTTTCTTTTATCTTATTCATAATATTGCTTTGTGTTTTTTTTTTTTTTTTTTCTGGTCAAAACATTGATTGCTTTATTTTCTCAGCTCACCCACACTGAGGTAATGCTAACACTCTTCCTCCTACAAGAAGATCAAATAAACATTCATTATAGAAAACAAAAAGAGGGGAATTGTGGGAACCACATTTTACTGCTTTCTCAAAAATGTCTCCTGGAATTTAATCTTACTCATTCTCTCTCCCTTGCTTGCTCTCTCCCCTGCCCTTAAGTTAGATGTTCTGGCTGACAAGTCAGCATTGTGAAGTGAAAGTCGCTCAAGCAAAAAGTTGTGACTCTTTGTGACCCCATAGACTATGCAGTCCATGGAATTCTCCAGGCCAGAATACTGCAGTGGGTAGCCTTTCCCTTCTCCAATGGATCTTCCCAACCCAGGGATCAAACCCAGGTCTTTGACACTGTAGGTGAATTCTTTACCAGCTGAGCCACAGGGAAGCCCACACTAGATACTGTTCTGCATGCAGGAAAACCCCCTTATCTTCAAAGATCTTTCTTTATGACTCTCGTGTGATTACCTCCAGATCTCCTGGAGGAAGCTTCCTTAATCCCAGAATTCTGGTCTCCATGTTGCTTTACTGCCCTTAAAGATTACAAGGTAAGTTACCAATAAAATAAGTGCTCAGCGTTTTCTCTGGTAGATGGTTCTCTGTGAGCTCTCTGCACTGTCTCTCATGATACTGTGTGTCTGTGAGAATTATTCAGTTCAAAACTGCCATGGGTGTTTGCTATGACCAGTGCATTCTCTTGGCAAAATTCTGTTAGCCTTTGCCCTGTTTCATTTTGTACTCCAAGGTCAAACTTGTTACTCCAGGTATCTCATTACTTCCTACTTTTGTATTCCAGTCCCCTCTGATAAAAAGGATTTTTTGGTGTTAATTCTGGAAAGTCTTGTAGGTCATCATAGAACCATTCAACTTCAGCTTCTTTGGCATTAGTGGTTGGGGCATAGACTTGGATTACTGTGATATTGAATGATTTGCCTTGGAAAAGAACAGAGATCATCCTGTCATTTTTGAGACTGCACCCAAGTACTGTATTTTGGACTCTTTTGTTGACTGTGTTTTCGCTTCAACCATGAAACCACAGGCAGATACCTGGCTTCAGCCAATTTGGCCAGAGGCACACTATCAAAGTGACTGGAGGGTGTAATGGGTGAGCCACAGTAAAATTTAAAAACAATATACTAAAAAATTGTTTTAGGAGTGAAGAAGATGGTGCAGTAGAAGGATCCACACCCATCTTCTCCTTCAAGAACACCAAAATCACAACTAGCTGCTGAACAACCATCAACAGGAGAATGTTGGATCCCACCAAGAAAAGACTCTGTGTCCAAGGGCAAATGAGAAACCCCCAAAAAAATGGTAGGAGGGGTGAAATCACAGTTAGAATCAAACCTCAGACCTGCCAGAGATGCTCAGAGGGCACAAACAAAACCTTGTACACACTGGGATCCAGGCAAAGGAACAGTTTCCTCATTATATCAATAAAAAGAAAATTGAGATAGTTTAAAATAAAATCATGAAATAAGATGATTATTAGTATTAGATCTTTTGCAATTGTTCTTTGGACATTTAAATAATGTTAAGTTTATGCTTACTCTGGAAAATTAGGTGTTTGTGTTAAGTGCTCAGAAATATGGAATCTTGAAAACTCATACCACCCATCAGCTGGCAAAGATTTTTTTCTACAACACATTTCCTTCTGTTACTAATGAAAAAAATCTGTTGTTCCTCAAATTATTTCTCCTTATAGATAAAATGCCATTTTTTTCCCCCTCACTGATCTCAAGATTTGTTCTTTGTCGTTAGTCTTCAAAAGTTTGACTCTTTGTGTCTTTGTGTGAATTTCTTTGGGTTTTTCCTGGTTAGTGTTCACTCAGCAAAGAGGAGAGTTCTCAACCCGCCTTCAGGGATCCTAGCTCATACTCACCCTTCTCAGACATCATCCCAGGGAAGATGTTAGGACATCTTGTCAAAACAGTAAAAGTTCAATTGCCCCACTTGGCCTTTTTTTTTTTTTTTTTTGACAGAGATGCAGTTGGTGTCAGAGTATTTTCTGTGGTACTTAAATGTAGTAAAAAGTTTATTCTCTAAAATTTTTCTTCTTTTTTTCCAGGCTGCCTGTTTCCTTGTCCTTCAACTAGAAGGAGCAGGGTTTTGTTTATTGATTTTTGTTGGGAGAGGGTCTATGTTGATCCCAGAGACCTCTTCTATAACTTTTGTGTTTAATGTCCACTTTTTAGTTGCAATAAGTGAGAGGAATGGGGGAAAGTACTTTTAGATCATCTTCTGGTAGCATAGGTCCTATTTTTCTCAGATAAATTTTATCACAGTCTCCTAAATAGAATGAGTGAAATCTGTAAACTTCACATCTTTTCAAGATTAAGTAAATAGAGGGATAGATACATAGATAGCTAAAGTGTGTTACAGGCTAAGAGGATTTAATTAAAAAAATCTGAACAAAGTGATTGAAATAAATAGTATTTTTATTTTCTCTAGATTTGTTAATATAGAAAGTCAAACTGTTTATAAGTAATAGGTAAGCAATTATAATTGACAATCATTTGATAACTGGAAAAGTCTACTATGATAAATTTTTCACAAACTAAACAGTTAAAAGTTAATGATAGGCAGTGAATTTTTTTTACATATTCAGTAGATTTCACATCATTTCTTTTTGAAAACAGCAGAAAAAAGACATAATAAGAATGTTCTTCCATAAATTATTAAAAATAACTTTTAGTGAAAGACCATTAGGCTACCAATGCTATATAATAGAAGAAATTCAGAAAATTAATCAGTATTTATTTTTAAAACCTGGAATAAAAGTAATCCTGATCAATTCTGTTTTAGCAAAAAGAAATATCATTCATGGATATATTAGGTAAAGTTTGTAAGCATCAATTGTATCTAGGGATAATTTTACATTCAAATTTTCATTTCTAATTTAATCAAATTTTCTTTTTTATAAAAAATATATTTAAAACACTTTTAAAATAAACCTACAAACATTTTTGTTGCACCAAAGCTTGACAAGGCATCAATTAAAATCTTGTAATACATGCATATGTATCAGCAAAGTTCATAGAGAAAATAAAACATATATTTTAACTGTAAGATGTAAGGTAAAAAATTACTGTTGCATTTAAATTCCATTAAATATTTTTTAAGTGAGCTATAGAACTATATAAAAACATCAATATATGCAACATAAAGAATATTTCATATGGAGAGATTATTTAATCCCCTTATTAAGAATGTGAAACTGCAATATAAAGCGCATTTCCTAAAGATGTTTTAAATGACCTGAGAGAGTGGGACAAGGAGTCTGGGTTGGCATTTTTATGAGGACTAGGGAGTTAACACAGGGTGAGATTTTTCCATGCAGAAGCTTTAATGGTTGGAGGACTGGTCTTCTTTATCTGCTTCCCAGATGTCTGGCAGAAGGAAAAGAGGAAGGATGTATAGTCTCATGAACTGTCAGAAAATCAAAATATGTTTTTTTTAAAGAATTCTGCCAATAGCACGCTATCTTGATTAATGTAGCCATACAGTAGGTGATAGTATTGGATGGAATAACTACTTTCATTTTATTCTTCTTTTTCAAGATTACTGTAGCTATTTAAGGGCTTGTGACTTTCCATATGCAAAATAATGTACAAAATAATCTTGTCTTTCTCTACAGAACCAAACAAATGAAACCTTTCTAGGATTTTTAAAGGCATTGATTAAACTTACAATGAAGTTCAGAATCAATTTTCATCTGTTTCTAGTTTCAAGTTAGAATTTAGATGATATATTTGAGACTTTTCCTTTTCTCTACAGTAAACATTTATTGCTATATATGTCCATTTCAGAACAGGTTAGATGCACCCCAGAAGTTTAATGAGCTATAATTTTATTTTGATTCAGTTATATACATTTTCACTTTCTTATAGGTTGCCTCTAAGACCTTTGGATTGTTTAGAAGTTGATTGTTTAATTTCCACTTGCTTATATATTTTCCTGTTGCCTCTGCTATTGATTTCTAACTTGATTCCATCAGCTTGGAAAACCATGAAAACCTTTGCACAACTTCCATCTTTTTAAAGTCCTGGATTTTTTTTTTTTTTTTTTTTTTTTTTTTTTTGGTACAGGATACTGTTCATCTTGATGTAAGGTGTAGGTGGTTACCCTCCAGGCACTACTAGCAATGCTCTTGCAGGCATTCAGGCCTGGCCGTCTGGCATGAGGTGAGACTGAGCTTGAATCTCAGGTCTGCTGACGCTACAGCTGCATGCAGATAATAGTCCCCCCTGTCACTGGCTATGTGTCTCCCTATTAAGTTCCTGCTGATTTTCTGATCTTTAAGGACAGAAGCAAATGATTTTTACTTCTACTTTTCCTTTACTTTTATTTCTTTTTGTTATTTTTTCTTATTCTCATGGACAGGTTTGGAGTGAAGCTTTCAGCACTTTCCATGTCCCTATTTCAGTATAAATAATATAAAGTATTTGGGAACACACTGTAACATTCTGTGTAACACAATGTGTAACATTCTACCAGTCTTCAGATTTCTAGCCAATCCATCTTATCCTGTTCACCGTGCAGAATCATTTTATGATTGTGTGTTGAATTATTTCAACACGTTGTTATTATCAACTTGTTTCAACAAGTTGTTATTATCATTATTATTTAGAGGGAAGAATAGAAAATTTTGAATATATAACATTTGAGGGGGGGGTCTGGAATAGACTAAACTTTTTAAAATGTTGATAGAGAGTTTACCAAAGCACCAACATATTTTTTAAGCTTTTATGTCTTTGGAGCAGTGTATTAGTTACAGTTCTTTTAAATTTTCACCAATCAATCTTTTTTTTTTTTCCCCTTAGTTTTCAAACATTTTAATAGTTATGAAGTACAATCACATAGTGTTTTTAATTTGTATTTCCTAATGACTCATAATGCTTAGCATCTTTCTAGGTGTTTATTACAGATTCATATATATACTCTAAATGCTTAAAAATTTCAATGTCATTATATCTATCTACGTAAATATAATATTTTTAAAATATGTGTAACCAATTTTACACAGTCATTACATCACAGGAAGTATTGGGCTACAACAAAATAGTTTTTCTTAACTGTGAACTAGAATACATCACCTCTTATTTTGGAAATCTTCACATTTCTCCATGACACCTTCTCTGACAACTCTGGTCCATTTTCTCTTATCTTCAGTCCAGTTCAGTGCAGTCTCTCAGTCGTGTTCAACTCTTTGTGACCCCATGGACAGCAGCACTCCAGGCTTCCGTGTCCATCACCAACTCCCAGAGTTTACCCAAAATCATGTCTGTTGAGTCAGTGATGCCATCCAACCATCTCATCCTCTGTCGTCCCCTTCTCCTCCTGCCCTCAATTGTTCCCAGGTTCAGGGTCTTTTCAGATGAGTCAGCTGTTCACATCAGGTGGCCAAAGTTTTGGAGTTTCAGCTTCAACATCAGTCCTTCCAATGAACACTCAAGACCGATCTCCTTTAGGAAGGATTAGTTGGATCTCCTTGCAGTCCAAGGCACTTTCAAAAGTCTTTTCCAATATCACAGTTCAAAAGCATCAATTCTTTGGTGCTCAACTTTGTTTATAGTCCAAATCTCATATCCATACATGACTACTGGAAAAACCATAGCCTTGACTAGACAGACCTTTGTTGGTAAAGTAGTATCTCTGCTTTTCAATACTGTCTAGGTTGGTCACAACTTTCCTTTCAAGGAGTAAGCGTCTTTTAAATTTCATGGCTGCAATCACCATCTCCAGTGATTTTGGAGCCCCAAAAAATAAAGTCTGACACTATTTCCACTGTTTACCCATTTATTTGGCATGAAGTGATGAGACCAGATGCCGTGATCTTAGTTTTCTGAATGGTGAGTTTTAAGCCAACTTTTTCACTCTCTTCTTTCACTTTCATCAAGAGGTTCTTTAGTTCTTCACTTTCTGCTATAAGGGTGGTGTCATCTGCATATCTGAGGTTATTGATATTTCTCCCAGCAATGTTGATTCCAGCTTGTGCTTCATCCAGCCCAGCGTTTCTCATGATGTACTCTGCATATAGGTTAAATAAGCAGGGTGACAATGTACAGCCTTGACATACTCCTTTTTCTATTTGGAACCAGTCTGTTGTTCCATGTCCAGTTCTAACTGTTGCTTCCTGACCTGCATACAGATTTCTCAAGAGGCAGGTCAAGTGGCCTGGTATTCCAATCTCTTTCAGAGTTTTCCACAGTTTATTGTGATCCACACTTTCAAAGGCTTTGGTATAGTCAATAAAGCAGAATAATATAATATAATAATAAAGCAATAAAGCATAGTCAATAAAGCAGAAGTAGATGTTTTTCTGGAACTCTCTTGCTTTTTTGGTGATCCAATGGATGTTGACAATTTGATCTCTGGTTCCTCTGTCTTTTCTAAAACCAGTTTGAACACTTGGAAGTGTACAGTTTATGTATTGTTGAAGCCTGGCTTGGAGAATTTTGAGCATTACTTTACTAGCGTGTGAGATGAGTGCAATTGTGCAGTAGTTTGAGCATTCTTTGGCATTGCCTTTCTTTGGGACTGGAATGAAAACTAATCTTTTCCAGTCCTGTGGCCACTGCTGAGATTTCCAAATTTGCTGACATATTGACTGCAGCACTTTCACAGCATCATCTTTCAGGATTTGAAATAGCTCAACTGGAATTCCATCACCTCCACTAATTTTGTTCATAGTGATGCTTCTTAAGGCCCACTTGACTTCACATTCCAGGATGTCTGGCTCTAAGTAGTGATCACACTTACCTAGATTATCTGGGTCATCAAGATCTTTTTTGAACAGATCTTCTGTGTATTCTTGCCACCTCTTCTTAATACCTTCTGCTTCTGTTAGGTCCATACCATTTCTGTCCTTTATTGTGCCATTCATTGCATGAAATATTCCCTTGGTTTATCTAATTTTCCTGAAGAGATCTCTAGTCGTTCCCATTCTATTGTTTTCCTCTATTTCTTTGCACTGATCACTGAGGAAGGCTTTCTTATCTCTCCTTGCTATTCTTTGGAACTCTGCATTCAAATGGGAATATCTTTCCTTTTCTCCTTTGCTTTTTGCTTCTCTTCTTTTCACAGCTGTTTGTAAGACCTCCTCAGACAGCCATTTTGTTTTTTTGCATTTCTTTTTCTTGGGGATGGTTTTGTACCCTGTCTCCTGTACAATGTCACGAACCTCCAACCATAGCTCATCAGGCACTCTATCAGATCTTGTCCCTTGAATCTATTTCTCACTTCCACTGTATAGTCACAAGGGATTTGATTTAGGTCATACCTGAATGGTCTAGTGGTTTTCCCTACTTTCTTCAATTTAAGTCTGCATTTTGCAATAAGGAGTTCATGATCTGAGCCACAGTCAGCTCCCCGTCTTGTTTTTGTTGACTGTTTAGAGCTTCTCCATCTTTGGCTGCAAAGAATATAATCAATCTGATTCAGCGTTGCCATCTGATGGTGTCTGATGGTTGCCTCTGATGCCATCTGATGTGTAGAGGCTTCTCTTATGTTTCTGTGAGAGGGTGTTTGCTATGACCAGTGCGTTCTCTTGGCAAAACTCTATTAGCCTTTGCCCTGCTTCATCTCTTGTCTTACCTGAGCACTATTTGAGTCCTCAGCACTCTACAATATAATCCACTTTACACTGGCACTATCATTAGTCTGCAAACACGTGTCCCTAAAATCAAGTTCCATGATTAACATATCTCCATAATTTTATTTCCATTCTTTCCCTGCACTTGTTCCTTCTTAAGGTTGAGGAATATAAAAAAAAAAAGTGCGGTTTTAATCAAGCAAGACTTAATGTCCCACAGGAAACCACTACCCCAGATGTCTTCTGCCTGCTTCATTTATATGGTAGAAAAGTTTTAGTGGTTCATCCTCCTCTGGGTTACAAAAAGTTGACTCAAGTGTTAATGACTTGAAGATTGTGAACATGTAGAAACAAATGAACAAGCAAACAAATAGCAGTTGGGTCAGAAGAACTAGTGACAATTTAAATAAATAAATATATCAGTCATACATCAAAGTCAGTCACAGAATCTTTAGTTCCTCCCTGAAGGAAATAGATAACAGTGTCTGACACATATTCCTGAGTTGTTCTGTAGGTACTAAAGCCCCCATTAAGTAGAAGAAGCCATTTGGATGATGATCATGAACAACCAGTCCCAGATTGGCTAGAGCCTAAAGACTGATGATGCTAACCCCTGTGACATCACCCGATTACTACATTAACCAGTCAGAGAATTGTGAATGAAAAAACACTGCTTCCAACTCTTCCCCTCAACTTGCCTTTAAAAACCCTTCCTTGAAATCCATCAGAGATTTCAGATTTTTCAGCATTTGCAACCCGTACACCCTGCTCAGCTTTGCAATAAATGCTGCACTTCTCTTCACCACTACCTGGTGTCAGTAAATTAGCTTTTCTCTGCATGGACCAGCAGACCAAAATTTAGTTTGTTAACATTAAATTAAAAGACACTCCTTGGAATAAAAGTTATGACCAACCTAGACAGCATATTAAAAAAGCAGAGACATTACTTTGCCAAAAAAGGTCCATCTAGTCAAAGCTATGGTTTTTCCAGTAGTCATGTATGGATGTGAGAGTTGGACTATAAAGAAAGCTGAGAGCCGAAGAATTGATGCTTTTGAACTGTGGTGTTGGAGAAGACTTTTGAGAGTCCATTGGAGTGAAAGGGGATCCAACCACTCCATCCTAAAGGAAATCAGTCCTGAATATTCATTGGAAGGACTGATACTGAAGCTGAAACTCCAGTAGTCTGGCCACCTGATGCAAAGAACTGACTCATTGGAAAAGACCCTGAAGCTGGGAAAGAGTGAAGGCAGGAGGAGAAGGGGATGGCAGAGGATGAGATGGTTGGATGGCATCACCAGTGCAATGTATATGAGTTTGGAGTTGGTGTATGGACAGGGAGGCCTGTTGTGCTGCAGTCCATGGGGTCGCAAAGAGTCAGACACGATTGAGCGACTGAACTAAACCGAACATATCTGCCACCAAAGCATAAATCCCTGGAAGAAGAAACCATTCATTATACCTTTCTGAGCTCTCCCATAGTACAGTCTTTAAACAATGTAAACCCTTTAATAATACCCAGGGAAAGATTCCATGATAAGAGGAAAAGTGATTTTGATGAGTGGGGAAGTGTTTTTGACGAATGGAAGAGTGAATTGAATGAGCATTAGGGATGGAATTCACTCTACTTCCTACCAAAACAAAAGAAACAGCAGGAAGCCTTGGTTTTTGGCAGAATATGAACTCAGCAAGTTTTAAATCCCCAGAGAGTCCCAGAAGAGTTTTACAAGTCACATGTTACACAAAGCCCTGCAACAGAGAATAAATTACAAAGTTGAGAGAGAAAGTTCTCTTTTTCCCTCTGATGAAAGAAAAGAAAAATCCCTCAGGGTCTCCTAACCAGAATTAAACCTCTAGAGCTAAGGAACCTCAAGCCCTCATAATTATTAATATTAGTCAATATTTCTAAAGGGATAGAAGGAAAGGCTCTAAACTATTGCAGTTTAGTGAGTGTTGACATCTGATCACAGTACAAGTGGCCTAGCCTCACATCTCATGTCAAAAAGAGCCATAGAAAGCTGAAATGTACAAAATCAGGATTGTTTTCCTCACTTCCCAGGTGGGGAAACTTAGATGTAGAAGGCACAGGTATTTTCCCAAGATTATTAAAGTAACAGTGAAAAAGTTAATCCAGAGTCTTTGACCAGTGATTTTTCATACCAAGTCAATCTTTGCCTCTTTTGAGTAAAAAAGAACAAGCATGCTTCTGACAATATGAAGACTATTTTGGAAGAATATAACTATAACACTGAATTGGCCTTGGAAGCTTGATAAAATAAAAAAGGTAAGGAACTATTCTTGATGCTTTTATTCCCTTTTCTTCATGATTAACTGCAACTACATTTTCTCCAAAATAAATTTTCTCTTTGACTTTGGAAAGTGTGTGCATTACTTTTGTCAGTAAATCCGTGCTGCAAATTAAATCTGAGACGTTGATTTGGAGACAACCTGAGAGATGGCTGAGGATAGGGAGAAGTATATAGCAGGGATATCAGGTATTGCTTTGAATATATATATATATATATATCTTCCTGACCCAAGGATGGAACCCACATCTCTTGTGTCTCTTGCATTGGCAGGTGGATTCTTTACCACTGATGCCACCTGGGAAGCCCAAATATTGTGTGTGTGTGTGTGTGTGTGTATATATATATATATGTATAAGATCCCCTGGAGGAGGGCATGGCAACCCACTCCAGTTTTCTTTCCTGAAGAATCCCATGGACAGAGGAGCTGGCAGACTACATTTCATAATGTTGTAAAGAGTCAGACACAACTGAAGTGACTTAGTACACATGCATACAAGCAAAATATATGTAAATAATGTGACAAATATTAATATATATTTATATTCAATAAATAAATATATATGTATATCCTCCTTTGTGATACATATTTAATCCTTTACTTTCACAATCCATATAATTTCCTAATGATAGATTTATTATGAACAGTCATAAGGACTTAAGAAGCTTAGACTGTAAATTGACCTATTTGCAGATTTTTTCACAATGACTTAGGGATAAACATAGGGGCATATTGGGACTCAGTATTTTATGACTGGAAGAAGAAGTCTTCTGAAACAGTTCAGAATCCTTCAGTATGCTGTTTATAGAGGAAAGTGCAACAATAACCTGAAAATCTGGA
This sequence comes from Dama dama, assembly GCF_033118175.1. Lineage (NCBI taxonomy): Eukaryota > Metazoa > Chordata > Mammalia > Artiodactyla > Cervidae > Dama > Dama dama. The sequence goes on from NC_083700.1 coordinate 12,696,805, forward strand.
ATTGGATTCCTCGGAGACTCAGTGAGTTTGAGTACTAAGGAAGCTTACCTAAAGCCTCACGAGGAAGCCCAAAGATCATTTGGACACTGTCCCTCATAATATAACCTTAGGCAAAAAGGCAGAAAACTACCCTAGTCTTCTCTTCGGGAGAAAATTACTCACAAATATGAAGCTGTAGATACAGTGAGAGTGGGAAACAGGAAATATGAAAAGGTTCATAGACAAGATTAGGTCTAGTGACTCACGTATGACTATGAAAGAATGAAGGTTTTGTCAGGTCTCAGAGGACAAAAGGGTCCATGGAATTTCAGTGGTACCTATTAGGCAGATTCTGAGGCTATGTATTTCCTGGAAATGTTTATAATTCAGGCCACTTACCTGCTGCCTCTTCTGACTCCCAGTGACCAGACTGATTCTACCCAGAAAATGCTTAATCTTAACCTGAACAAAATCTAAGGAACATTGAAATATCTATTGAGTACCATGCCCAAGGTCATGCTATACACTGCTGAATAACAAATTACAATACAAATTGTTTATAGACACAGCAATTTTTTAAAAAAAAATAATTAACATGCACATGAAAAACTTATTGGAAATCATTATCTTTTTAAATTTCACCTGAGAACTACAGACTTATATGAATCATAGTATTTTTCCTCAAAAAAGGCATTGATAAATGAAAAGAATATACCATTAAAGTTAATCAGCTGTATTCCTGTTACAAATATGACACTTCATGGATACAATAATCTTATTTTTAATTAAATAAAATAATCACAGCTGCCCTATACATTTCGTAAATGTCCTAGGCACTTCACCTACACAGTGTGAAGAATAAACTCAGTAAATTTATGAACAAATTTAGCAAAGTTTCAATCCCAAAGAAAGGCATTGCCAAAGAAAGTTCAAATTACTGCACGATTGCACTCATCTCACACACTAGCAAAGTAATGTTCAAAATTTTCCAAGACTGGCTTCAATGGTATGTGAATCATGAACTTCCAGATGTTCGAGCTGGATATAGAAAAGGCAGAGGAACCAGAAATCATGTTGCCAACACTCACTGGATCATCAAAAAAGCAAAGGAATTCCAGAAAAACAACTTCTGCTTTATTGATTATGCCAAAGCCTTTGACTGTGTGGATCACAATAAACTGTGGAAAATTCTTGAGGAGATCAGAATACCAGACCATCTTACTTCCTCCTGAGAAATCTGTATGCAGATCAAGAAGCAATAGTTAGAACCGGACATGGAACAATGGACTAGTTCCAAATTGGGAAAGGAGTACATCAAAACTGTATATTGTCACCCTACTTATTTAACTTATATGCAGAGTACATTATGCGAAATGCTGGGCTGGATGAAGCACAAACTGGAATCAAGATTACAGGGAGAAATATCAATAACCTCAGATATGCAGATGACACCACCTTTATGGAAGAAAGGAGAGAGGAATCAAAGAGCCTCTTGATGAAAGTGAAAGAGGAGAGTGAAGATGATGACTTAAAACTCAACATTTAAAAAGCTAAGATCATGGCATCCAGTCCCATCATTTCATGTCAAGTAGATGGAGAAACAGTGAGAGATTATTTTTGAGGGGCTCCAAAATCACTGCAGATGGGGACTGCCACCATGAAATTAAAAGACACTTGCACCTTGGAAGAAAAGCTATGACAACCTAGACAGCATATTAAAAAACAGAGACATTGCTTTGCTGCAAAGTTCTGTCTAGTCAAAGCTATGGTTTTTCCAGTAGTCACGTATGGATGTGAGAGTTGGACTCTAAAGAAAGCTGAGAGCCGAAGAATTGATGCTTTTGAACTGTGGTGTTGGAGAAGACTCTTGAGAGTCCCTTAGATTTCAAGGAGATCAAACCAGTCAATCCTAAAGGAAATCAGTCCTGGATATTCATTGGAAGGACTGATGCTGAAGCTGAAATTCTAATACTTTGGCCACCTGATGTGAAGAACTGACTCATTGGAAAAGACCCTGATCCTGGGATTGAAGGCATGAGGAGAAGGGGATGACAGAGGATGAGATGGTTGGATGGCATCACAGAGTCAATAAACATGAGTTTGATTAAGCTCCGGCAGTTTCTGATTGACAGGGAAGCCTGGGATACTGCCCTCCATGGGGTGGCTGAGTTGGACATGAATGAGTGACTGAACCGAACTGAACTGAGGCTCTGTAAATGAGTTATTAAATATGTTGACGTGTAGCTAAGGATGAAAACATAGCTCAGTTCAGTTCAGTCGCTCAGTCATGTCTGACTCTTCACAACCCCATGAATCGCAGCACGCCAGGCCTCCCTGTCCATCACCAACTTCCGGAGTTCACTCAAACTCATGTCCATCAAGTCGGTGATACCATCCAGCTATCTCATCCTCTGTCGTCCCCTTATCTTCCTTCCCCCAATCGTTCCCAGCTTCAGGGTCTTTTCCAATGAGTCAACTCTCCGTATGAGGCAGCCAAAGTATTGGAGTTTCAGCTTCAGCATCAGTCCTTCCAATGAACACCCAGGACTGATCTCCTTTAGGATGGGCTGGTTGGATCTCCTTGCAGTCCAAGGGACTCTCAAGAGTCTTCTCCAACACCACAGTTCAAAAGCATCAATTCTTCTCCACTCAGCTTTCTTCACAGTCCAACTCTCACATCCATACATGACCACTGGAAAAACCATAGCCTTGACTAGATGGACCTTTGTTGGCAAAGTAAAGTCTCTGCTTTTTAATATGCTATCTAGGTTGGTCACAACTTTCCTTCCAAGGAGTAAGTGTCTTTTAATTTCATGGCTGCAATCACCATTTGCAGTGATTTTGGAGCCCCCAAAATAAAATCTGACACTGTTTCCACTGTTTCCCCATCTATTTCCCATCAAAGCATAGCTCAGTGTCGTAGAAAAATGAAGGAATATTTTAAATATAACAAAATACAGCATGTAGCCAAACTTCAAGGAAGATGAGATCAAATCAGATGTATATTTAACAAGGGGTATACAGAATCACTAGCATTTATCTTTTGTACACCAATCTTGGCACTGATTAAACGGGAAAAATGTGTCTTGACACCTGAACTACCATACACATGCTCTAATTAATCACAATTTAACATAAAGGTCCTTGAATATTTTTTATCTTCCTCTTTCTCTTCAGAGTAGAAGGAAGAGAATATGTTTTTATTTAATTTTAATATTTCTGAACCTGTCTTGTCCAAGAAGAGATAATAACTTTGGGCTTCCCTTACAGTTGTAAGCCATTGTCCAAATGTACTTCCCAAATTGCTAAGTCAACTATCAACTTTCACTAATTAGCTATTTATAGACAATATTTTATGTATAAGTTGCAGCGTCAGACTTTGACTTTGTTTATTTTGTCTATTAAGAGTTTTGTAGTCTTTCAGGATTCAGAATGTGATGCAAATCTGAATCACCTTTATGCTCTTCATCTGTACATGAATTAGCGTATTTCTTGAATTATTTCCCTTTCCAGTTACTAGCCAATAAAAATCATTTTAAAAATAAGCCACAAAAAAATCAAATGTAATCAGTATTGTTAGCACAATAAAGAAATTCAAATGAAAGAAAATTGGGAAACAAATCATCTCCATACGTATTGTGTTTTCCTAAACTTAATATGAATTTGTAAGTATAATGTTGATCTTTAAGTTTTAAACACAACAAAAAGTTCAAAATTTTTGAAAGAATAATGGAAAACTATATACTTATTTACTGTTTCTTTTGAATTTCAGATGTTCAAAAAATGAAGATCAATCAGACAGTCCTGAAGGAGTTCATTCTTGTTGGCTTTTCAGTTTATCCACATGCACAGACATTCCTCTTTGTGATATTCTTTTGCCTCTACCTTCTCACCCTCTCAGGTAACTTGGCCATCATGGGTCTTACCTGGGTGGACAGATGTCTTCACACACCCATGTACCTCTTCCTTAGTGCACTCTCCTTTTCTGAGACCTGCTACACTCTAACCATTATTCCCAAGATGCTGGTAAATCTCTTGGCCAAGAATAGAAACATTTCAGTTATAGGTTGTGGCTTGCAAATGTGTTTCTTCTTGGGACTCGGTGGCACTAATTGTATGATTCTTACTTTGATGGGATATGATCGCTTCCTGGCCATCTGCAACCCTCTCAGATATCCTTTGTTTATGACCAACATAATGTGTGGAAAACTTGTGGCCTCTGCTTGGGCTACAGGCTTCTTTGTCTCTGTGATAGAGACTTCATTGATATTCAGGGGCTCCTTCTGCAACCCCAATCTTGTCAAACACTTCTTCTGTCATATGAGGGCTGTTGTGAGGCTGTCCTGTTTAGACAGTGACCTCACAGAGTTCATTGTAACAGTGATGTCAGTGTCAGGTTTGATGGGCACCTTCCTGGTCATCATCCTCACTTATGTGTTCATTCTTTCCACTGTCCTCAAAATCCCTTCGGCTGAGGGCAAGCAGAAGGCCTTTTCTACCTGTGCCTCCCACCTCACAGTGGTCATCATCCATTTTGGTTTTGCATCTATTGTTTATCTGAAACCAGAAGCATCAGGGGGAGATGACACAGCGATCGCAGTTCCTTACACTGTCATCACTCCTTTCCTCAGTCCTCTCATTTTCAGCCTCAGGAACAAGGACATGAAGAACGCTTTCAGAAAGGTACTTGGAAAGAAATTTCTTGAATAATCTTGTATTATCGCTGCATAACTGAGTGTTCACAGATGTCAGTGAAGCATTTACCCTGAAATATCTGGAGAAGCTTTTTTGCAGAGGTTGATATATGGGGATCAAGTCTCTGAGACTTGGACCTAGCCATGACAGGTATATACTTAGCATGTTAAAGAAGTTTTCCAATTATTTTTACTATTTGTCTCTGCACATTCTATGCTACTGCCAAACATCCACTAGGTGTTTGTACCTTTGATGAAGTGTGAAAAGCATGATGGAAGAAGAAACACCAAACCTATGACTACTATATTAAAGAAAGAAAGTGAAGTCACTCAGTCGTGTCCAACTCTTTGCGACCCATTGACTGTAGCCTAACAGGCTCCTCAGTCCATGGCATATTCCAGGTGAGAGTACTGGAGTGAGTTGTCATTTTTCCTTCTCCAGGGGTTCTTCCCAACCCAGGATCGACCCTGGGTCTCCTGCATTGCAGGCAGATGTTTTACTGCCTGAGCCACCAGGTAAGCCCAGGGAAGCCTATCTTTACTATATTAAAGATGATTTTAAATTCCTAGTGATGTAAAGGTTGGAATTTTTTTCTAGGTAATATTGTGAGGGACTGTGTTGTGCTGCTGAGGGGAGATCATTATTTCTTATAAGATATGCACTGTATAGAAATCATTGGCAGTCTAGTATGTTTCAATATATTTCTAGATATAGATAAATAGATTGATATAGATAGATATATAGTTAAGTATCATGCCATACTATTAAAAGTTTTTAATAATACTGTACATGATAGTGTCCTTCCAATAACTGCTAGATGCTAGCTTCTGATTATATGGGATACTTTGGAATGTTGATTCAAATAAGTAAACAGGACAGTAGTGCCTACCTGTTCTGTGGCTTAGGAAATCCTCAGATGAGGACTGTAAGTAACCCCCATTTCCTTTAATGTGAAAGCAATAAGAGCTAATGTTTAAACAAAATTTTATAGTATTGAGTGCTGTGACAATAAAAGATGTTCTGTAATAATCTTGGCAGACACACAATGAGTAATGACAGAGATACAGCGTTGGGTCTATATATGCCCTGCTACTGCTGCTAAGTCGCTTCAGTCGTGTCTGACTCTGTGCGACCCCACAGATGGCAGCCCACCAGGCTCCCCCGTCCCTGGGATTCTCCAGGCAAGAACACTGGAGTGGGTTGCCATTTCCTTCTCCAATGCATGAAAGTGAAAAGTGAAAGTGAAGTCGCTCAGTCATGTTCGACTATTAGCAACCCCATGGACTGCAGCCCACCAGGCTCCTCCGTCCATGGGATTTTCCAGGCAAGAGTACTGGAGTGGGGTGCCATTGCCTCCTCCAATATATTGCCCTAGACTCCCCTAAAGTAGTGTTAATTGCTCAGGCATGTCCGACTCTTTGCAATCCCATGGACTGTGGCCTGCCAGGCTCCTTTATTCATGGGATTCTCCAGGCAAGAATACTGGAGTGGATTGCCATTCCTTTCTCCAGAAGATCTTTCCAACCCGGGGATCAAAACTGGGTCTCCTGCATTGCAGGCAGATTCTTTACCTTCTGAGCTACAGGGAAGATCAATATTACCCTAAGAAAATAAGAAATACTACAAAGTTTATGTATCACAGATAAGTAGCAACTAATCTTACTGAAAATTCCAGCATAAAACCTAGAGACTTTTTTGAATCTTTTCCTCAGTTCTGTTGCTACTATACCCTCTCAGGAAGGACATAAGTGGTATATTATGGGTTGGTATATATAAATAAAATGTATTAAACATCTTCTGCTCATTTTTAAATCAGGTTGTTTGCTTTCTTGATGTTGAGTTGTGTGGGCTGTTTACTTGTTTGGATATTAACTCCTTATCATTCTTAGCATTTGCAAATATTTTCTTCCATTCAGTAGGCTGTTTTCTCCTTTTTTCAATGATTTCCTTTGACATGCAAAGACTTTTAAGTTTAATTAGTTCTCATTTTCTTATTTTAAGTTTTATCTCTTTTGCTTCAGGAGACAAATCTAAAACAAAACATAGCTATGGTTTATGTCAAAGAGTGTTCTTTGTTTTCTTCTTGGAGTTTTTTGGCTTCTAGTCTCACATTCTTCTAGTCTTACATTTAGCCTTTATTATTTTTGTATAAAAATTTAGATCTTACTAGTGTTCTACTTTCATTCGTTTACCTGTAAATAATCAGTTCTCCAAAGAGGACATGCAGATGGTCCACAGGCACATGATAAGATGCTCAGTATCCTTAATTATCAGGAAAATATAAATCAAAACCACAAAGGGACATCACCACACACCTGTTAGAATGGCTATCCTCAAAAAGAACAAAAATAGCAAATGTTGGCAAGGATATGAAGAAATGGGAACCCTTGTACACTGTTGATGGGGATGTAAATTAGTGCAGGCAGTGTGTAAAACAGTATGGAAATTTCTCAAAATATTAAAATAAAGCTGCCACATGACCCAGCAATTCCATTCCTTGGTATACATCTGAAAAAAAGAAACACTAATTTAAAAAGATACATGCACTCCAGCATTATTTACATTTGTCAAGATATGGCCTCAACCGAAGTAGCCATCAACAGATGTAGGGGATAAAGAAGATGTGGTATATAAATATACAATGGAATACTACTCAGCCATAAAAAAGAACGGAATTTTGCCATTTGCAAAATCATGGATGAACTTACAGGATGTCATGATTGCCAAGTAAAATAAGTTTGAGAAAGACAAATACTGCCTTAATGTGTAATCTAATTAATAAAACAAACTAACAAATATAACAAAAAAGGAAACAAATTCACAAATGTAGAAAACAAATTAGTGGTTACCAGTAGGGAGAAGAAGAGGGAGGGGGCAGTTTAACTCTAGGTAATTAAGACTTACAAACTATTATTATAAAATAAACAACAAGGAGTTTCTATACAACATAGGGAATGCAGACAATATTTTATAATATTTATGAATAGAACATAATCTTTAAAAATTGTGAATCACAATATTGTACACCAACTTATATAATACTGTACATCAACCTTACTTCAATAAAGGAAAAAGCAAAAAATTGAGGATAGTAAATCTTGGTTAGTCTTCTTGGATAATGGCTTTACACTGAAAAAAATAATTGAAAATATTTGGTGTTTAGAGAAAATATATGTCATAAAATTGCATTGGTTTACAATGCTTTTTAAAATGAAATATTATGTTCAATGTTCTCTGAGACAGTTCTCCCTTTTTATGACTATACTATTAATGCTTATTTCCACTTTATGGTAAATATATGCTAAATTAAATACAAAATTAGATGTTACAGTTTCTAAAATATGACATGTGGGATTTGAGACAATGCCATTGTATTCTCAACTGTATCTTTATGAGCTGGTATTTCTCATTTTAAAAGCTTGTAATATGGGGACTTCCCTGGTGGTTCAGTGGTTGAGTCTGCCTACCAATGCAGGAGATACTTTGGAGAAGGAAATGGCAACCCACTCTACTACTCTTGCCTGGAAAATCCCATGGATGGAAGAGCCTGGTACGCTACAGTCCGTGGGGTCGTAAAGAGTCAGGCACAATGGAGCGACTTCACCTTCACCAGTGCAGGAGATACAAATTCCACCCCTGACCCAGGAGGATCCCACATGCCGCAGAGCATCTAAGCTCTGGCACCACAACTATTGAGTCTGTACTCTAGAGCCCGGGCGCTGCAACTGCAAGCCCACATGCTATAACTACTGAAGTCTGCGAGCCCTAGACCCTATACTTCTGCGACCAGAGAAGCCACTGCAGTGAGAAGCCCGCACACCACAACTAGAGAATAGACCCTGCTCACCACAACCAGAGAAAAGCCCGCAGAGCACTCAAGACCCAGCAAATAAATAAATCAATAAAATAAAAATTGTAAAGCTTATAATGTGGATTACAAAAAGAAAAACTTAAGCAAATAAAATCACTGAACAAACAAATCCAAGCAAATCCAAACAGACAAATCCAAGCATACAGACACCTAAAACAGAGTAGTAGCTACCAGAGGAGAAGCAGTTGGGAAGGAAGGCAAAATGGGGAAAGGGGGTCAATTACACGGCGACAGATGGGAACTAAAATTTTGGTAGTTAGCACACTGTGCTATATATAAAGTTAGGCATACAATGCTATGCACATGAAATTATTATATGTTATAAACCAAAGTTTCCTCATCATCTCAATAAAAAGTAAATTGAACAAATTCAAAATAAAAACTTGAAATAAGGTGATTATTAGTGTTAGATCATTTGCATTTGCTCTTTGTACAACTGAATGATGTTAAGCAGAAGATATTTACTCTGGAAATTTAGGTGTTTCTGTTAAGGGCTCATGTTTATGGAATCCTGACCACCCATGCCACCCCTCAACTGTCAAAGATGTTCATTTCTCTGAAACACACTTTCTTCTGTTTCTGATGAAAAAAATCTGTTGCTCTTCACATTGCTTTTCCCCCATAGATAGAATGTCATTCGTCCTCACTAATTTCAAGATTTTTCCTTTGTTTTTAGTCTTCAGAAGTTTGACTATTTATGTTTTCTGTGTATTTTTTTGGGTTTTTCTGTTTGTTGTTCACTTAGCAAAGAGGCAAACTCTCTACCAGGCTTCATGAATCCTGACCCCTACTTACCTTTTCCTGACATCATCCGAGAGAAGACGTTAGGACATCTTATCAAAAGGATGAAAGTTCAAGTGTCCCACTTGGTCTTTTTTGACAAGGGTGAAGGTGGGGTCAGAGTATTTTTTGTGGTGTTTAGATGTACTAAAAAGTTTATTTTCTAACAGTTTTCTTCATTTTTGATAGGCTGCCTGTTTCCTTGTGCTTTGACTAGAGAAAGCAGGGGTTTTGTTGATTTCTTTTTCTTTTTTTTTGTGAGAGGACCTATGTTGATCCCAGAGATCTCTTCAATAAGTTTTGTGCATAATGCCCACTTTCTAGTTTTAATAAGTGGGAGGAATGTGGGGAAAGTACTTTTAGTTCATCTTCTGGCAGCATAGGTCCTATTTTTCTCAAATAAATTTTATCACAGAGAGTTTCCTAAATAGAATGAGTGAAATCTGTAAACTTCATATCTTTTCAAAGTTAGGTAAATAGAGGGATAGATACATAGATAGCTAAAGTGTGTTATAGGCTAATCAAATTTTAATTAAAAAAAAATCTGAATTAGATGATTGAAATAAATAGTATTTTTATTTTCTCTAAATTTGCTAATATGGAAAGTTAGTCAAAAGATTTATAAGCAATAAGTAAACAATTATAATTGGCAATAATTTGATAATAACTGGAAAATTCTACTGTGATAAATTTTTCACAAACTGAAAAGTCAAAAATTAATGATAGACAAAGATTCTTTTTTTACATGTTCAGTAGATTTCACATCATTTCTTTTGAAAACAGTAGAAAAGGGAAGTAATAAGATTGTTCCCCCATAAATTATTAAAAATAACTGTCAGTGAAAGACCATTAGACTATTAAAGCTATCTTACAGAAGAAATTCAGAAAATTGATCAGCATTTATTTTTAAAAACTGGAATAAAAATAATCCTGATCAATGCTGTTTTAGCAAAAAGAAATATTATTGATGGATATATTAGTTTTATCCAGGAATAATTTTATGCCCAAATTTTAATTTTTACATTTAATCAGATTTTCTCTTTATAAAAATATATATTTTAAACACTTTTAAAATAAACCTATGAACATTTTTGCTGCACAGAAGTATGACAAGATGATCCTTAAAAACCTATAAATATATATATATGCATATATCAGCAAAGTTCATAGAGGAAATAAAAGATATATTTTAACTGTAAGATGTAACAAAACACTGTTGCATTTAAATTCAATTAAATATTTTTAAATGGCTTGAGAAGTATTTAAAAACATTGATATATGCAATGTAAAGAATATTTCATATGGAGAGATTATTTACACCCCTTTACTAAGAATGAGAAACTCCCAATATAAAGGATAGTTCCAAAAGAGATCTTAAGTTATCTGAGACAGTGGGAAAAAGGAGTCTGGCCTGGCATTTTTATGAGGACTAGGGAGCTAATACAGGGTGAGAGTTTTCCATGCAGAAGCTTTCATGGTTGGGGCACCGGCCTTTTTTATCTGCTTGCTCAGTTGTGTGGCACAAGGAGAAGAGGAAGGATGTAAAGGCTTATGAACTGCAGAGAAAAGAAAAATATAGAGTCAGACTCTTTGATGAATTCTGTCAATAGCACCCTGTCTTGATTAATGTAGCCATACAGTAGGTGTAATTGCTTTCATTTTATTCAAGATTATTGTAGCTATTCAAGGGCTTGTGACTTTCCATATACAGTACAAAATAATCTTGTCTTTTTCTACAAAAAACAAGCACATGAAACCTTTCTAGGATTTTTAAAGGCATTGCACTTAATACAAAATGAAGTTCAGAATCAATTTTCATCCTCTTTTTCTAATTTCAACTTAGAATTTAGACTATACTTGAGACTTTCCCTCTTCTCTAAAGTAAGCATTTATTGCTATAAATGTCCCTTTTAGAGCTGCTTAGCTGTACCCCAGAAGTTTAATGAGTTGTAATTTTGTTTTCATTCAGCTATACACATTTTTACTTTCTTTGAGACCTCCTCTATGACCCATGGATTATTTAGAAATTGATTGTTTAATTTCCACTTGCTTATGTATTTTCCCATTGTCTCTGCTATTGATTTCAAACTTGATTCCATTAGCTTGGAAAACCATGAAAACCGGTGCACAACTTCCATCCTTTTAAAGTTCTTGATCTTTTTCTTGTGGTACAGGATACTGTTCGTCTTGATGTAAAGTGTAGATGGGTTACCCTCAGGTGCTTCTAGCAATGCTATTGTAGGCAGTCAGACCTGGCTGTCATGCATGAGGTGAGACAGTTTGAATCTCAGGTCTGCTGATTCTATAGCTGCAGGCAGATTTGGGTCCTCACTCAATGGCTATGTGTCTCCCTATTAAAGTTCCTGCTGATTTCCTGATCTTTTTGGACGGAAACAAATGATTTTTAATTCTACTTTTCCTTTACTTTTATTTCCCTTTTTTTCTTATTCTTAGGAACAACTTGGGGTGAAGTTTGCAGGACTTTCTACATCCCCATTTGAGTACATGAGACATAAAATGAAGTATTTGGAACACACTGTGTAACATAACGCGTAACATTCTACAAATCCTGACATTCCTAACTAATCCGTTATCCTTTTCACCTTTCAGAGTCATTTTATGATTATGTGTTGAATTATTTCAAAGTAATCTTTTCTTATTTAGAGAGAAGAGCAGAGACACTTGAATATGTAACTTTTTTTGTCTGGAAATTGCATAGGTTAAAATTTTTAAAAAGCTAGCAGACAGTTTGCCAAAATGCCAACATATTTTTATAATTTTTATATCTTCAGAGCAGTGTATTAGTTATAGTTCTTTCAAATTTTAAACCAATCTCTTTTCTTTAATTTTCAGACATTCTAATAGTTATGTAGTACAATCACATTGTGCTTTTAGTTTGTATTTCCTAATAACTCATAATGCTTAGCATCTTTCTAGGTGTTTATTACAGATCCATATATATTCTTTAAATGTTTAAGCATTTCAATGTCATTATATCTATCTACCTAGATATAATATTTTAAAAATATGTTTAACCAATTTTACACAGTCATTACATCACTGGAAGTATTGGGCTACAACAAAATAGTTTTTCTTAACCGTGAACTAAAATATGCCCCCTCTTAATTTAGAAATCTTCACAACATTTCTCCATGACACCTGCTCTGACCATTCTGCTCCATTTTCTCTTATCTTACTTGTGTGCTGAGTCCTCAGCACTCTACAATATGATCCATTTTACCCTGGCACTATCACTATTCTGCAATCATGTGTCCCTAAAACCAAGTTCTGTTGCCAAGTTTATGCTTAACCTTTCTATCCATAACTTTATTTCCTTTCTTATCCTGCATTTATTCCCTCTTATGACTGAGGAATATCAAAAAAGGGGGTTGTAACCAAGCAAGACTCTATATCCTAAAGGAAAGACCATCCCCTCAATGTCCTCTGCCTGCTGCTTCTTTCTTTTTTTTTTTGAGAAAAATGTTAGTTGATCAGCCTTTCCTAGGTTACAAAAGGCTGACTCAAGTGCTAATGACTGGAAGAATGTGAATATACAGAAACAAAAAAATTAGCAGCTGGGCTGGGAGAACTGGTGACGATTTAAATAAATACATGCATCAGTAACATATCAGAGTCATAGAATCTTTAGCTCCTCCATGAAGGAATTAGATAAGAGTGTCTGACACATATTTCTGAGTTGTTTTGAGATACTAAAACCCCCACTAAGTAGAAGAAGCTAATTGCATGATGATCATGAACATTCAGCCCCAGATTGGCTGGACTGATGATGTTAGCACCTGTGACATCACCTCCAGTCAGAGAATGGTGAATGACTCCATCACACAACTTGTGGTTCTTTCCCTTAACTTGCCTTTTAAAATTCTTCCTTGAAATCTATCAGGGATATCGAATTTTTCAGCATTAGCAACCCATGTCATTGCTCAGATTTGAAATAAATGCTGCGCTTTTCTTCACCACAACCTAGCATCAGTAAATTAGCTTTACTATGCACAGACCAGCACACCAAAATTTGGTTCGGTAGCATATCTTCCACTGAAGTATAAATTCCTGCAAGAAAAAATCATTCATTATACTTTTCTGAGTTCTCCCATAGTACAGTCTTTAAACAATGTAAGCCCTTCAATAATACCCAGGGAAAGATTCCATGATTAGAGGAAAAGTGTTTATGATGAGTGGAAGAGTGAATTGAATGAGCATTAGGGATGGAATTCACTCTGCTTCCTACCAAAGAAAAACTTAAGAAGTAGCAGGAAGCCTTGGTTATGGGCAGAATATGAACTTAGCAAGTTTTAAACCCCCAGAGATTCCCAGAAGAGTTTTACAAGTCACATTACACAAAGCTCTGCAACTAATGAGAACTGCAAAGTTGAAAGAGAAAGTTATTTTTTTCCCTCTGATGAAAGAAGAGAAAATCCCTCAGGGTCTCCTAACCAGAATTAAACCTCTAGAGCTGAGGAACTTCAAGCCCTCATCATTATTAATATCAGTCAATATATCTAAAGGGATAGAAGGAAAGGGTCTAAACTATTGCTGTCTTGTGAGTGTTGGTGTCTGTTTATAGTACAAGTGGCCTAGCCTCACATCTCATGTCAAAAAACTCTAGAGCCATAGAAATTTGAAATGTACAAAATCTGGATTGTATTCCTCACTTCCCAGGTGGGGAAACTTAGATGCAAAAGGCACAGGTATTTTCCCAAGATTATTAAAGTAGCAGTGAAAAAGTTAAGAATCTAGTGTCTTGTGCTCGCTTCGGCAGCACATATACTAAAATTGGAACGATACAGAGAAGATTAGCATGGCCCCTGTGCAAGGATGACACGCAAATTTGTGAAGCGTTCCATAAAAAAGAAAAAAAAAAACAAAAAAGAATCTAGTGTCTTTGACCAGTGCTTTTTCATGCTAAGTTGATCTTTGCCTCTTTGACCAAAGAATAAAGCATGCTTCCAACAATTTGAAGGTTCTCTTGGGAGAATATACGTGTAGGACTAAATTGGCTTTGGAACCCTGGTAAAATACAGAAGGTAGGAAATTACTGTTGATGGTTCGACTCTTTCTTCATGATTAATAATCACTACATTTTCTCCAAATTACCACTTCTCTTTGACTTTTGAAAGGATATGTATTACTTTTGTCAGTAAATCCATATTGCAGATTAAATATGAGATGTTAATTTAGAGACAACTTGAGTGTTCTCACCACCACCCCCAAATATATATATATATATATTCACAATAAGCCAGAAGGGGGAGTGGTCTGACATTCAGACTGTACTGCTGCAAATAAATCAAGTAAGTGTTTTGCACAGAATTATAGAAAGAAAATAAAGAGCTTGTCTTGGAATTTGAATTGCTGACTAATAACATTTTCAAAATGCTTCTGAATTTTACTATGGCTTGGAAAATAAGCATTCTGGGCAATTTTGAAGGAAATATGGCCTAGTGTATGAAATTCTGCTGTTTTTCACATTATGTGCTAGAAAAAGCTTTGATTACTATTATTATTTTTTTTTCAGCTGGGCTATCAGGTGTTGTTTTGAATATATATGCAAAATATGTGGGCTTCCCAGGTGGCGCTAGTGGTAAAGAATCCTCCTGCCAATGCAGGAGACACAAGAGATGTGAGTTTGATCACTGGGTCAGGAAGATCCCCTGGAGGAGGGCTTGGCTACCCAATCCAGTATTCTTGCTGGGAGAATCCCATAGACAGAGGAGCTATAGGGTTGCAAAGAGTCAGACACAACTGAAGTGACTTAACACACATGCATGCATACAAAATGTATTAACTATAAATAATTTGTATATGCTGCTGCTGCTGCTAAATCACTTCAGTCGTGTCCGACTCTGTGTGATCCCATAGATGGCAGCCCACTAGGCTCCCCCGTCCGTGGGATTCTCCAAGCAAGAACACTGGAGTGGGTTGCCATTTCCTTCTCCAATCCATGAAAGTGGAAACTGAAAGTGAAGATGCTCAGTTGTGTCCGACTCTTAGCGACCCCATGGACTGCAGCCCACCAGGCTCCTCCGTCCATGGGATTTTCCAGGCAAGAGTACTGGAGTGGGGTGCCATTGTCTTCTCCGAATTTGTATATAAATAATATATAAATATTAATGAGCAATTAACATTTATATATTAAAAATAGGTATACATATGTATGTAATAACTATAAAAAGATATATTTATATATATATTTATAAATATAAAAAGATATATTTTGGATATGTATTAATCCCTTAGTTTCACAATCCCTATAATTTTCTAATTATAAATTTACTATTAACCATTTTAAGAATTGCCCTCTAGATTTTTCACAATGACTTAGGGATAAACATAGGGGCGTATTGGGACTCAGTGTGTTCTGACTGAGACAGGAAGTCTTCTGAAACAGTTTAGGGTCCTCAGTAAGCTGTTCATAGGGGAAAGTGCTAAAATTACCTGCAAGTCTGGGATTGGATCACTAGGAGACACACATTGAGTTTGAGTACTAAGGAAGCTTGCCTAAAGCCTCAGGAGGAAGCCCAAAGATCATTTGGACACTGTCCCTCATAATATATCTTTAGGCAGAAAGGCAGAGAAATACCCTAATCTTCTATCTGGGAGAAAATTGCTCACAAATAAGAAAGTGTGGATATAGTGAGAGAGGGAAACAGAAAAATGAAAAGGTTCATAGACAAAATTAGGTCTTGTGATTCATGTATAGCTCTGAAAGAATAAAGGTTTTGTCAGGTCTAAGAGGACAAGAGAATCCATCAGATATCAATGGTACCTATAAGGCAGAGTCTGAGATTGATTAATTCCTGGAAATATTTTTAATTTAGACCATTTACCTGCTGCTCTCTCAGTGACCAGACTGATTCTACCCAGAGAATGCTTAATCTTAGTCTGAACTAAATCTAAGGAACAGTGAAAATTCTGTTCGTTACCATGCCCAAAGTCATTTTATACACTGCTGAATAACAAAGTACAATAAATATTGTTTATAGATTCAACACTTAAAAAAAATTACCTACCCATGGAAGATTTATTGGAAACCATTATCTTTTTGAACTATTTCATATTATCACCCTGAGAACTATAGACTTATATGAATCATAGTCTCTTTCCTCAAAAAAATAAAAAAAAAAAGCATTGATAAATGAAAAGAATATATGACTAAAGTTAAGCAGCTGGATTCCTGTTACAAGTATGACACTTCATGGATACGAAAATCTTATTTCTAAAATAAATAAAATAATTATAGCTGCCCTACACATTTCATAGTTACCCTAGGTACTTCACCTATATGGTGTGAAGAGTAAACTCAGCAAACATATGAACAAATTTGGCAAAATGTAGTCTCTATAAATGAGCTATTAAGTATGCTGACATATGGTTAAGGAAAAAACATAGCTCAATGTCATACAAACATGATAGAATATTTTAAAGATAAGGAAAAACAAGGATTTTCAAGGAGAATGTGATTAAATCAGATGTATAATTATCAAGGGATATACAGAATCACTAGCATTTATCATTTTGCATGCCAATCTTGGCTTTGAAGACATGGGCAAAATGTGTCTTCTCATCTGAACTACCATATACATATTGCAGGTTCAGACTTTGTCTACTTTGTCTATTAAAAACTTTGTAGTCTTTTAGGGTTCAGAATGTGATCCAAATCTAAATCACCTTATGAACCTCTATTCACTTCATCTGTACATGAACTAGGGTATATTCTTGAATTATTTTCTTTTCCAATTACCAGCCAATAAAATCATTTAAAAAATAGGTCAGAAAAAATCAAATGTAATCAGTAATTGTTAGTTCAATAAAGAAATGCAGATGAAAGAAAAATTGGGAAAACAAATCACCTCCAAACGTATGGTGTTTTCCTAAACTTAGTATAAAGTTGTAACTGTAATTTTGATCATTTGATTTAAACACAACAAAAATTTCAAAGAATAATGGAAAGCTGAATATTCATTGGTTGTTTCTTTAGAATTTCAGATGTCCAAACAATGAAGATCAAGCAGACAATCCTGAAAGAGTTCATTCTTGTTGACTTTTCTGTTTACCCACGTGTACAGACATTCCTCTTTGTGGTTTTCTTTTGCCTCTACCTTCTCACCCTCACAAGTAATCTGGCCATCATGGGTCTAATTTGGGTGGGCAGATGTCTCCACACACCCATGTACCTCTTTGTTAGTTCACTCTCCTTCTTTGAGACCTTATTTGAGGAAAGTCCAGTTCCTTGAATAAACAATCTTAGATTATTGCTGCATAATTGTATACCCCCATATGTAACAGAGGAATTTGCCCTGTGACATGTAGAGAAGTCTGTACCATCTGCCTTTTCCAGAGGTTGACATATGGGAATTATGTGACTGGGTCTGGGACTTAAGCTTTGACCAGTATTTTCTTAGCTTGTTAAGGAATTTGTCCAATGACTTCTGCTATCTGTCCCTGCAGATTTTAGGATTCTGCCAATCAATCACTAGGTGTTCTGATGTTAGATAAAGTGGGAAAAGCAAGATTGTGGAAGACAAAGCCAACACCTATGATCACTACACTAATAGATGGTATAAAATATCTAGAGATATAAAAGTTGAAGAATTTTTCTAGGTAATGTTGTGAGGCATTGGTTTGAGCCTCCCACAAGATAAACCATTTCTAATAGAAGATACACTGTAGAATAATAAAAAACTTATATTCTAGCATACCTGAATTGGTAATCTATGTCTTTTATTCCCATGCCATACCAACTATGAAAGGTTTTTGATAACACTGTTCATGACATTTTCCTTCAATGATTCTCAGATGCTAGCTTCTGAATATATATATACAAGGTATTTTGGAATATTGATTCAAATAAGTAGGACAGAAGAGCCTACATGTTCTTTTCCTGGGGAAATTCATATTCAGTCTAGAAATAACCTCTTTTTTCTGTAAGATGAAAGTATTAAATAACAAATATTTAAAAAACAAATCATGTCATGCTATTGCTGGATACAGCAATAAAAGTTGCTTTGGATTAATTCTGGCATATATTCAGTGTGTAAAGAAGGAAACTAGATAAAAACAATATCAAACCTTTGTATTACCCCTGAGAAAATAAGAAATACTGTGGGAGTTATGTATCACAGTTATATAGCAAATGATCTTTTTCTCAGTTCTGCTGCTAATGTGTCTGCTCATGAACGATACAACTACTGTACTTGTGGTTTGTATATATAAAATGTATGCACAGTGTTGGAATAATTTCTGAATTCCATTAATTATGGGGATGTTATAAATGTAAGTAAGAAATGGATGAAAATTATTAGGTACTTACCCTGATTAAGGTTACATCTTGCCACAACTCTATTTTCTTCCTGGGGACCATTTTTGGGATACATATACAGGCAGAATATTTACCCTCTGCATCTGTGGTCATTAGCTCAGTAATGAATTTTTTTCTACTTTTTTCCCACCCCTCAGAACTGGTTGTTCAATTTGAGATGCTGTAAAATCTTGTACATAAATGCTAGCAATCTACCTGCTCATGATGAGAATAGTATCTATGATAGTAAGTCTAGACTCAAGTTCCAGGACTTGAATTTGGACTAATTATCCTGCATATATCTGATATGGTGACTATGATAAGGATTCCTGGTTGTATATTTAATATACAATTTTAAGCAAGGAATAAGTATTAACTGGGAGGAAGTGGAAGCTGGAAATACTTATATCTTTAGAAGTCAAAAAATACATCTAAATAAACAATGAGCCGAATAAGAAATTGCATGGATAAAAGAAAAAAAAAATGATTTGAACTGAAAGGACTGTTTGGATGAAAATATCATTCCTATATACTAACAATGAAAAAACAGAAAGAGAAATTAAGGAAACAATACCATTCACCATTGCAACAAAAAGAATAAAGTACTTAGGAGTATATCTACCTAAAGAAACAAAAGACCTATACATAGAAAACTATAAAACACTGATGAAAGAAATCAAAGAGAACACAAACAGATGGAGAAACATACCATGTTCATGGATTGGAAGAATCAATATTGTCAAAATGGCTATTCTACCCAAAGCAATCTATAGATTCAATGCAATCCCTATCAAGCTACCAACGGTATTTTTCACAGAACTAGACCAAAGAATTTCACAATTTGTATGGAAATACAAAAAAGCTCGAATAGCCAAAGTAATCTTGAGAAAGAAGAATGGAACTGGAGGAATCAACCTGCCTGACTTCAGACTCTACTACAAAGCCACAGTCATCAAGACAGTATGGTACTGGCACAAAGACAGAAATATAGATCAATGGAACAGAATAGAAAGCCCAGAGATAAATCCACGAACCTATGGACACCTTATCTTTGACAAAGGAGGCAAGGATATACAATGGAAAAAAGACAACCTCTTTAACAAGTGGTGCTGGGAAAACTGGTCAACCACTTGTAAAAGAATGAAACTAGAACACTTTCTAACACCATACACAAAAATAAACTCAAAATGGATTAAAGATCTAAATGTAAGACCAGAAACTATAAAACTCCTAGAGGAGAACATAGGCAAACACTCTCTGACACAAATCACAGCAAGATCCTCTATGACCCACCTCCCAGAATATTGGAATTAAAAGCAAAACTAAGCAAATGGCACCTAATGAAACTTAAAAGCTTTTGCACTACAAAGGAAACTATAAGTAAGGTGAAAAGACAGCCCTCAGATTGGGAGAAAATAATAGAAAATGAAGAAACAGACAAAGGATTAATCTCAAGAATATACAAGCAACTCCTGCAGGTCAATTCCAGAAAAATAAATGACCCAATCAAAAAATGGGCCAAAGAACTAAACAGACATTTCTCCAAAGAAGACATACAGATGGCTAACAAACACATGAAAAGATGCTCAACATCACTCATTATTAGAGAAATGCAAATCAAAACCACAATGAGGTACCCTTATACACCAGTCAGGATGGCTGCTATCCAAAAGTCTACAAGCAATAAATGCTGGAGAGGGTGTGGAGAAAAGGGAACCCTCTTACACTGTTGGTGGGAATGCAAACTAGTACAGCCGCTATGGAAAACAGTGTGGAGATTTCTTAAAAAACTGGAAATAGAACTGCCATATGACCCAGCAATCCCACTTCTGGGCATACACACTGAGGAAACCAGATCTGAAAGAGACACTTGCACCCCAATGTTCATCGCAGCACTGTTTATAATAGCCAGGACATGGAAGCAACCTAGATGCCCATCAGCAGATGAATGGATAAGGAAGCTGTGGTACATATACACCATGGAATATTACTCAACAGTTAAAAAGAATTCATTTGAATCAGTCCTAATGAGATGGATGAAACTGGAACCCATTATACAGAGTGAAGTAAGCCAGAAAGATAAAGAACATTACAGCATACTAACACATATATATGGAATTTAGAAAGATGGTAACGATAACCCTATATGCAAAACAGAAAAAGAGACACAGAAATACAGAACAGACTTTTGATTTCTGTGGGAGAAGGTGAGGGTGGGATGTTTCAAAAGAACAGCATGTATATTATCAAGGGTGAAACAGATCACCAGCCCAGGTGGGATGCATGAGACAAGTGCTCAGGCCTGGTGCACTGGGAAGGCCCAGAGGAATCGGGTGGAGAGGGAGGTGGGAGGGGGGATCGGGATGGGGAATACGTGTAAATCTATGGCTGATTCATATCAATGTATGACAAAACCCACTGAAATGTTGTGAAGTAATTAGCCTCCAACTAATAAAAAAAAAAAAAGAAAGAAAGAAATAGAAAAAAAAAAAGAAAATATATAGCCTTCAAAAACACATATTTGAAACATTCACTGGAAATATCATGCACATTTACATGATAAGCAATCATTCCAAAAATATAGAAAAGAATTCTATGCACACAAAGATTGTGAGGAAAAGAAGTAAGAATATGAATAGAAATTAAACAATAGTACTCAATAGAGTGGCTCAAAAAATCCAAAGGTTGTAATACTGAAAATGTTAATAAATTATGCTATTTTTTGTTGAGACTGATGAAGTTAAAGAGAAAAGACACAAATAAATAACTATAGGAATACAAACCCTAATGTTTCTCAGGACATACAGACATTGAAATGAGATGTTTTTGTGAATGACCTTCTTAAAATAAATTTGAGAATTCACATAAAGTCGGAAGATGTCTATAAAATACATACTAAAGCTGACATGAGAAAAGTCCATCTCCTGCATATACAGGCAGATTCTTTACCACTAGCACTACCTGGGAAGTCCTTAATTAATATATGTGGGTCCGTTAGCATCACTAGTAGATTCCGTCAAACTTTTAAGTTGGGAATTATGCCAAACTTCCACAAAATCTTTCATGGAATAGAAAAGAGTAAACACACTCCAACTTATTTTGAGGGACCAGTGTAACTCTGATATTTTGAAATGTCTCAGTGACATAGATGTAAAACACTCAGGCAAAATACAGCCAAACATTCTTTTTTCTTTTTTCAAACATTGTTTTTATACTCAATTGGATTTAGTTCAGAAGTACAAGGATGACACATTTGGAAGTAATGCAGTGTAATTTACTACATTATCAAAAGAAAGAATATTATTCTTGTGATTACTGATTGATGAAAAAACTATTTTGATGAAAATAATAGTCTTTTGGATAATTAAATGTGTTATAGTATAATAATTAAAAGGAAATTCCTCAAATTAATAAAGGTTGCCAAGCTTCTTATTTAATGGTGAAACATTCAAGTCTCTCCAAGTTAAGTCAGGAATAAAACAAGAAAGGCTTCTATCATCAATTCTATTCCATATGATTCTAGACAGTCAGTGCAGTAAGAAAAGGAAGCAAAAGAAATGAAAGGCACCAGGATTATCAAGGAAGGCAAGCGATCATTTCTCATGAAATACATGGTAGATAGAATATCCAAAATAACCTAGTTATAAATTCATAGAATTCATCATCAGTATATTGCAGGATACATGAGTATGAATAAATTAATTGCATTCCATTTAATTAGCAAATGTTAGACTATGATTTTTTAAAATGTACCATTTATTGAAGCTTCCAAAATATCAAAACCCTGGAAATAAAAGCATTCAAGACCTAAATAGAGAAAACTTTAAAGCATTTTAAAAATACATTTTAAAAGACTATGGAAATTATGACATATGTAATATCATGGGTTAGAAGACTCAATGATGTACAGATATCAGTTCTCTCCATACAGATGTAGGTTCCAAAAAAATCCCAATGGAGACTCCAATAGCTTCCTTTTTTGTATGTGAAAACTATGAGGTATTAATAATTTCAAATTTATATGGATTTGAAATAGCCAAGACAGTCATGAAAAACAAATTAACATGAATTGTTTTACTAAACATCGAGACTAATTATGCAACTTATTATGTAGGAAGTCAAGAGATACTTAGAAAAACTGGCAAGTTTGGCCTTGGAGTACAAAATAAAATAGGGCAAAGGCTAACAGTTTTGTCAAGAGAACACAATGGTCATAGCAAACACCCTTTACAAACAACCCAAGAGAAGACTGTACACATGGGCATTACCAGATGATCAATACTGAAATCATACTGATTATATTCTTTGTAACAAGATGGAGAAGCTCTATACAGTCAGCAGAAACAAGACTTGAAACTGACTGTGGCTCAAATAATTGCTCATTATTGAAAAATTCAGGCTGACATTGAAGAATATAGGGAAAACCACTAGACCATTTAGGTATGACCTAAATCAAATCCCTTTTGATTATACAGTGGAGGTGACAAATGAATTCAAGGGATTAGATTTGGTAGACAGAGTGCCTGAAGAACTATGGGCAGAGGTTTGTAACATTGTATAGGAGGCGGTACCCAAAACCACCACCAAGAAAAAGAAATGCAAGAAGGCAGAGTGGTCCTCTGAGGAGGCCAAACAGAGCTGAGAAAAGAAAAGAAGCAAAAGGCAAAGGAGAAAGGGACAGATGTACCCAACTGAATGCATATTTCCTAAGAATAGCAAGGAGAAATAAGAAAGCCTTCTTAAGTGAACAAGAAAAGAAATAGAGGGTAACAGTAGAATGGAAATACTAGAGATCTCTTCAAGAAAATTAGAGATACCAAGAGAACATTTCATGCAAAGATGGGCACAATAAAAGACAGAAACTGCAAGAGTCTAACAGAAGCAGAAGAGATTAAGAAGAGGTGGCAAGTAAACACAGAACTATACAAAAAAGGTCTTAATGACCTGGATAATCATTATGGTGTGGTCACTCTCCTAGAGCTAGACATCCTGGAGTATGAAGTCAAGTGGCCCTTAGTAAGCATTGCTACAAACAAAACTAATGAATATGATGGAATTACAGCTGCACTATTTCAAATCCTAAAAGATGATGCTGTGAAAGTGCTGCACTCAATATGCTTGCAAATTTGGAAAACTCAACAGTGGCTACAGGACTGGAAAAGGTCAGTTTTTATTCCAGTCCCAAAGAAGGGCAATGCCAAAGAATGCTCAAACTACCATACAATTGCACTCATTTCACATGCTAGCAAGGTTATGGTTTAAATTCTTCAAGCTAGGCTTCAACAGTATGTGAATGAAGAACTTTCAGATGTTCAAGTTGGGTTTCAAATAGGCAGAGGAATCAAGATCAAATCACCAACATCCACTGGATCATAGAAAAATCAAGGAATCCCAGAAAAAAAGTCTGCTTCTACTTTATTGGCTATGCTAAAGACTTTGACTGTATGGATCACAGCAAACTCTGGAAAATTCTTTAGAGATGGGAGTACCAGACTGCCTTACCTGTCTCCTGAGAAACCTGTATGCAGGTCAAGAAGCAACAGTTAGAAACAGACATGGAACAACTAGCTGTTTCAACATTTGAAGAAGAACTACAACAAAGCTATGTATTGTCACTGCTTACTTAACTTAGATGCAGAGTACATGATGTGAAATGCCTGGCAGGGTGAATCACAAGTTGGATTCAAGATTGCCAGGAGAAATATCACCCACCTCACATATGCAGATTATACCATCCTAAGTGCATAAAGTGAAAAAGAGCTAAAGAGTCTCTTGATGAGGTGAAAGAAGGTAATGAAAAAGCTGGCTTGAAACTCAACATTTAAAAAGCTAAGATCATGGCATATTGTCCCATTACTTCATGGAAAATAGATGGGGAAAATGTGAAAGCCATGACACATTATTTTCCTGGGCTACAAAATCACTGCAGATGGTGACTAGAGCAATGACATTAAAAGACACTTGCTCCTTGGAAAGAAAGTGATGACAAACCTAGATAGCTTATTAAAAAGTAGAGATATCATTGTGCTGGCAAAGATCTGTATAGTCAAAGCTATGGTATTTTCAGCAATCATTAACAGAGGTGAGAGCTGAACCAAAAATAAGGCTGAGCACCAAAGAACTGATGCTTTTGAATTGTGGTGCTGGAGAAGATTCTTGAGACTCCCTTGGACTGTAAGGAGATCAAACCAAGCAATTCTAAGGGAAATCAACCCTGAATATTCATTGGAAGAACTGATGCTGAAGCTAAAAATTCAACACTTTGGCCACCTGATGTGAAGATCCAGCCAATTCATTGGAAAGGATCCTAATCCTGGGAAAAATAAAGGCAAAGGAAAAGGAGGTGGCAGAGGATGAGATGGTCAGATAGCATCACCGACTCAATGGATTTAACTTTGAACAAACTCTGCATGATAGTAGAGGTCAGAGGAGCCTGGCATGTTGCAGTCCACAAGGCTGCGAAGAGTCAGGCATGACTTAGTCAGCCTGAATAGCAAGAATTATGCAACTACACATGATACTGACCCAGATGACAAACAAACCAAAAGACAGGAAGAGAGAGCTGCTGAACTCACATGCACAACTGAAAACTTGCTTGAACAAATATAACTTTGTATTGCAATGAGAAAACAGCAGACTTTTCAAAAACTTATTCTAGGAAAATAGAATATTCATATACAAAAAAGAAAGCCTATGCATACACAGCAAAAAATCATTTCTAGGTACCAGAGCTTAAATTTCAAGGGCAAGCAATGTATTTCTCTTTTTTTTCTTTCTTTCTTTTTTTTTTCCATTTTTTTTTTTTTTTAATTAGTTGGAGGCTAATTACTTTACAATATTGTAGTGGTTTTTGCCATACATTGACATGAATCAGCCATGGATTTACATGTATTCCCTATCTCGATTCCCCCTCCCACCTCCCTCCCCACCCCATCCCTCTGGGTCTTCCCAGTGCACCAACCCCAAGCTCTTGTCTCATGCATCCAACCTGGGCTGGTGATCTGTTTCACCCTTGATAATATACATGTTTCGATGCTGTTCTCTCGAAACATCCCACTCTTGCCTTCTCCCACAGAGTCCAAAAGTCTGTTCTGTACATCTGTGTCTCTTTTTCTGTTTTGCATATAGGGTTATCGTTACCGTCTTTCTAAATTCCATATATATGTGTTAGTATGCTGTAATGTTCTTTATCTTTCTGGCTTACTTCACTCTGTATAATGGGTTCCAGTTTCATCCATCTCATTAGAACTGATCCAAATGAATTCTTTTTAATGGGTGAGTAATATTCCATGGTATATATGTACCACAGCTTCCTTATCCATTCGTCTGCTGATGGGCATCTAGGTTGCTTCCATGTCCTGGCTATTATAAACAGTGCTGCGATGAACAATGGGGTGCAAGTGTCTCTTTCAGATCTGGTTTCCTCAGTGTGTATGCCCAGAAGTGGGATTGCTGGGTCATATGGCAGTTCTATTTCCAGTTTTTTAAGAAATCTCCACACTGTTTTCCATAGCGGCTGTACTAGTTTGCATTCCCACCAACAGTGTAAGAGGGTTCCCTTTTCTCCACACCCTCTCCAGCATTTATTGCTTGTAGACTTTTGGATAGCAGCCATCCTGACTGGTGTGTAATGGTACCTCATTGTGGTTTTGATTTGCATTTCTCTGATAATGAGTGATATTGAGCATCTTTTCATATGTTTGTTAGCCATCTGTATGTCTTCTTTGGAGAAATATCTGTTTAGTTCTTTGGCCCATTTTTTGATTGGGTCATTTATTTTTCTGGAGTTGAGCTGCAGGAGTTGTTTGCATATTTTTTAGATTAATTCTTTGTCAGTTGTTTCATTTTCGATTATTTTCTCCCAATCTGAGGGCTGTCTTTTCACCTTACTTATAGTTTCCTTTGTTGTGCAAAAGCTTTTAAGTTTCATTAGGTCCCATTTGTTTATTTTTGCTTTTATTTCCAATATTCTAGGAGGTGGGTCATTGAGGATCTTGCTGTGATTTATGTTGGAGAGTGTTTTGCCTATGTTCTCCTCTAGGAGTTTTATAGTTCCCGGTCTTACACTTAAAGGATGTAAGGTCTTACATTTAAAGGATGATGTAAAAGTATACCTTCACAATAACATTAGATTAAGAAAAGGTTGCTTAAACTGGACAAACACTCCTATTTGGAAATGAAAGAAATTACATTGAACTTGAGAAATTTTGTTAATCTAAAAAGCACCATTCAGCAAAAAGACAGGTAAGACTCATAAAACTAAAAAGAAATTTAAGAAATGAATTAATGTAAAATGGGGAGTAGTGGTTGCTTTTGGAGGGTGGGGGACTGTGATACAGGGAGATACTTGGACGGATTCCTGGCTGGAAAAGTTTCTTTTCTTGTTCTGAGTTGTATTTATAGAGATGTTTGCCTCACAAAAATTCACTAAGTTATGGATTTGTTTGGTTGATGTTCTGTATCGATGTTTTATTTTACAATATGACAAATAAATAAAGAAATCCATAGAATGAGAGAAAATTGATGCCTCATCTATTATTGGGAAAAGGTTCTTACGTAGTGTATACAAAAATCACTAGCAAAAATAAAACGATAGACAATCCAGTCAATAGTAAAAATGGTCAAGACTTATAAATAGATCCTTCATAAAAGAAAATGCTGCAATGTCCAATAAGCCTGTGAAAATGTGTTTAATCTCATTAGTAAGGATGATAATGAATGTTAAAACCCCAATGAAATACCACAACACAGCCTCTTACTGGTTTTGAATTTCAAGAATGGATTCACAAGTGAATGAAGTTGTGGACTAACAAGAACTCTTTTCTGCTTCTCGTGACAAGGTATACTGATCCAGGTACTTTAGAATGCACTATGCGATTATACACTTGTTTTGTAGATACAAAATTTTGTAGATGGCCCAGTTTTCTATTCTTAGGTATACCTTCTAGGTAATTGTATGCAGAAGTGTACCATAAGACATGTATTATAGTGTTCATAGAAGGAATATTTGCAATAGTTCAAAGCTGAGAATTACTCATATATTTACTAATAGTGCAATAGATCGATAGATTGCAGAATCCTCAAACAGAGTACTAGTATATGGCAATAAAATGAATAACTGTAACCCCATACTTTGGAGTACATGTGAAACTCGCCTTTTCTCCTTTAGACTATATGTTCCTTCAACAACTTAAGAGATGGGTTAGGATTAAAAGACTTTTTTTTTGGCCCTGTTTCTAATTAGACATTTCAAATTTTTCTTACTAGGAAAGTCCCTTAATGGGAAACTGTTAGATATATACTCCTGTCAATAAAGTATTACAATAAGGAATCAATGAAGGCATAAAACAGAAGATAAGTGGCTTCTGTTCACCACCTAAATGTGAAAAGTGGCCATTTTTTTTCTCTATATATTTAGAATTAAGTGTTCAAGAATGTGCTGTACCATGGTGAAAACAAAAACACAATATATATGGTTTTTACTCAAGAGACTCATATTCTTCTTGTGTAGAGACAATTATGATATAACACAGATTAAATTTTTCACAGATCTATGAGAGCACAGAGGAGCCTCTGAAGTCATAAAAGACTGCTAGAAGATTCAGTCATATTGTTGGTCAATGTCCCCAGATAAGTCTGCTCTGCTTCAATGTCTCAGCCTCATCTAAAGAGCTACCTATATAAGGGAGAGAGACAGGCAGCTGGAGTCCTCCCTGTGTCTGAATAAATCTCAAACCCTGATCTCAGGATCTATTCCCCCAAAGGGGGCATAATTTGTTTTATTCTTCTATGGAGCAAATTATATTACAGGGTAAAGTTGAAAAAATAAAGCAATCATCAAGTTAGTAGGTGTATATGGCTAGGAAAAAGACATTCAAAGTGAGTGTTAATAAAACCACTTTCATCCAAGGTGATCATGAGCTTTACCAAGCTGTGCCCCTGAAGAATAACATCAGAGACCTAACACTTTAGGAGGGGGCTAGAATTTGATAAAATAATCAAGTCAGTCATTAAGCAAATATAAAAGTGAATAACAGAAAAAAGGTGAAGTGTTTGTGTGTGTTTGAAGAAGGAAGACCAAAAACCAGAGTTTCTAAGATATATTATCTAAAATATTCAGTTTTCATCAACAACAACAAAAAAATAGGAGACATGGAAAGAAATAGAAAGATATTGCCCATTATCAGAAAAACAAATAAGGTAGAAATAAAAACTGTCCATGAGTATGACTATATTTTAGAGTCAAAAACTTCCAAATATCTATTATAAATATACTCAGATAACTTTAAAAAAACTAAACAAAAACATGATTAAGGAAGTAAAGGAAGATATTATGACAATTTTGATAAATTACAGAATACCAATAAAGAAATAAAATAACAAAAAAAGAACAAATGGAAACAATGGACTTGACAATTATAAGAACTGAAAATTAAATTAAAAATCATTTAGACATGCTCAACAATAGAGATGAACTGGTTAAAGAAGTAGTGAACCTGGAGTTAGACTGATAGAGATTATGAACACCAAAGATTAGAGAGAAAAACAAATCAAGATATAAGTAGAGACTATCAAGAGAAATGTAAGACACTGTTTGTTAAACATACTAAAATAAGACTATTGAGAGTATCAGAGGAAATAAAAGAGATAAAGCTGAAGAAAAAGTTGAAAAAATATAGCTTAAATTTTCCCAAATTTATTGAAAAAACAACTGTACACATCCCAAAAGATCAACAAATTCAAGTAGGGTAAATATTAAGAGAACTAGGGAATTTCATGGCAGTCCAATGGTGTGGATTCCACACTTTCACTGCTGTGGGATCAAGTTTGATCCCTGCTTAGGGAACTAAGATGCCTGCAAGTCATGCCAAATGGTCATATATATGTATGTGCAAATATATGCATATATGCATTTAGGTATATTCATAAGTGTATATACACACACATACAACTGTATGTACACACACATACAAACATACATCCATACAGATACATCCATAAGATAAAAAAGTATAAAAACATCTCATTCCATTTCATTTCATTACTAAAGTACTTTCTCTTGTTTCTCATCGTCCTCTCCTTTCTGGAAATGTCTAATGCCTTGTTTGCTGTTTAGTCGCTCAGTCGTGTCCGACTCTTTGCAACCCCATAGACTGCAGCACGCCAGATTTCCCTGTCGTTCACCATCTCCCAGAGCTTGCTCAAGCTCATGCCCATTGAATTGGTGATGCCATCCAACCATCTCGTCCTCTGTTGTCCCCTTATCCTCCTGCCTTCAATCTTGCCCAGCATCAAGATCTTTTCTAATGAGTCGGCTCTCTGCATTAGGTGGCCGGTGTATTCGAGTTTCAGCTTCAGGATCAGTCCTTCCAATGTATATTCAGGGTTGATTTCCCTTAAAATTGACTGGTTTGATTTCCTTGCAGTCCAAGAGACACTCAAGAGTCTTCTCCAAATCCACTGTTCAAGAGCATCAGTTCTTTGGTGCTCAGCCTTCTTCATGGTCCAACTCTCACATCCATATGTGACTATTGTAAAATCCATAGCTTTGACTACATGGACTTTTATCATCAAAGTAATGTCCCTGTTTTTCACTATGCTGTCTAGGTTTGTCATAGCTTTTCTGCCAAGGAGCAATCATCTTTTAATTTCATGGCTGCAGTCAAGAGCTACAGTGAATTTGGAGCCCAAGAAAATAAAGTCTGTCACTGTTTGCATTATTTCCCCATCCATGAAGTGATGGGATCAGATGCCATGA
This sequence comes from Dama dama, assembly GCF_033118175.1. Classification (NCBI taxonomy): domain Eukaryota; kingdom Metazoa; phylum Chordata; class Mammalia; order Artiodactyla; family Cervidae; genus Dama; species Dama dama. The sequence goes on from NC_083700.1 coordinate 12,727,204, forward strand.
TCTTAGATTTTGAAAGCTGAGTTTTAAGCCAGTTTTTCCACTCTACTCTTTTACCTTAATCAAGAAGCTCTTTAGTTCCTCTTCTATTCCTCAAAAACACTTTACTCTGTTATTCTCTTCCTGGCCATTTATTTCCCCTTCTTTTGTCCACCAATGGACATTTCTCAAGCTCCTGTTTATCTTCTTTTCTTTTTATAGATTCTATTCTTGTTAAGTCTATCAGCTGTTCCTATTCTATTTATTAATTTTGGGTACTTCAAAGTTTATAAACTGAAGATGGATATAGAACCCAAGGAAATATTTCTAACTTACTGCTGCAAGTGTCTGCTTCTTCTTTGAGCTTGGTGTGTCAAGACTAAACTCATCACTGACCTTCTCATGTTGGTTCACCTTTCATGTTTCCTAAGAGTTAGTATCTCCTCACTTCTTCAGGCTAAAAGCTCAGGAATAACTAATTCTACTCCTATAGTAACATCTAACCTGTTGCAAGCACTATCATTTAAAGCTTGTTATTCCTCAGTAACAACAATCTTTATTACAGAGAATAGTGAAAATTATTATTACAGTTCTCTTCCAGCCCAATATTGCATCCTCCACAGGATATTACTGACTTCTCCTTGAACATTTCCAGTGATAAGCATAGCTTATGGTGAATGTTGCTGGATTCATGGTCTCCAAAGGAGAAGAATTTCTCTGGCACCAAATATGCCATCTCAGTCACTCAGAGCTTTGTGAAGCAGATCTTTTGTTAAAATAAAAAGGTAGTGAAAGCAGAATTTCTCTGGCACCAAATATGCCATCTCAGTCACTCAGAGCCTTGTGAAGCAGATCTTTTATTAAAATAAAAAGGTAGTGAAAGCTTCCAGCAAAAGATACTGGAAGGGGATAGGAGAATACCTGCCTCACTAGTTTAGGCAGGACATTATATACTTTTCAACTGACTCCTGAGAATAGATTAAAAAAAAAAAAAGCCTAAATGTTATGAAAGTTTTGCCAGACCTCTTTTCCCACAACATACATCTTGAGATTAAAAAAAAAAAGATGTCCTTGACCAAGAGATATTGTTGCTTGGGAGGCCTATGTGACTAAGGCAAAAGAATGTGAAAAAGAAAGAATGTTCACCTCCTCATTAAAGGGGCCTTGGACTCCCTATCAACCTGCCTAAGTTAACTCTCTCAATAAGGAGACTAACACATATCCCAGGAGATAACCTACTCCATTTGAGACAGCTCTAGAAGACTGAGAATAAAAGGGGTTGACTGTACGTGAATGGCAGTCAGGACACCCAAATTTATAAGAGAAGAAAAATAGATAATTTTCAAAAATAGGTTCAGGTTTGTACAGGGAAACAAGAATCTTAAATTACTCCTTTCCCTATCCTCAATGTTCTTTGAGCCCAATTTTACTCACAAAAGGATAATAAAAGAGGCAAACAATAAAAGACTTTTTCCTCATTGGAGCCTGTAGACTTATGCATAGGAAATAAAGTAGCTCTCCCTCACACATAAACAAAGACAGTGATATAAATGCAAAGGTTAACAGAGTCTCAAAAAAGTATTTTCTCAACAACATTTAGTAGTCTAAAGAGTCTGAAGAACTAATTTATCCATAACTCTCTTGTTTATTAATTTTTTAATTTCCTTAACAGAATTTTAGACTTGAAATATCTTTATATCTATCTACCATTGGGCTTCCCAGGTGGCAAAATGGTAAAGAATTCACCTGCCAATGTAGGAGATGCAAGAGATGCAGGTTCATCTTTGGATTGGAGAGATCTCTTGGAGTCAGAAATGACAACCCACTCAGCATTATTTCCTGGAGAATTCCATGGACAGAAGAGCCTGGTGGATTACAGTCCATGGGGTCACAAAGAATCAGACATGACTGGCACACATACATATATAAACAAACAAACAAACAACAACAACAAAAAAACACTATCTACTATGCAGAAAGTAGCCTCTTTGATACCTCTGAAAACAGAATTTGCAGAAGACTCTGACAATGAACTCCAGGACACTAACCTGCCTCCTTTCGGAGCATTGTCCTCCCAGATAATGGTCTTTCAATATATCATGTATGTCCTAGAACAAATAATCCCTAAATTGACTTGCATACAGTCCTGTTGGGTGGAGGTAAATCACCATGACAAAGTATCCTAAGGGGTAATATCCTAATGATGAGGTGATAGATGCTGACTACTGCTGCTCCTGCTTACTTAAGGGCCCCATTTGCCAGACCCCTTTCCTGCTAGTTCAGTTCAGTCGCTCAGTCGTGTCTGACTCTTTGCGACCCCATGGACTGCAGTACACCAGGCTTCCCTGTCCATCACCAACTCCCGGAGCTTACTCAGACAAATGTCAGTGATGCCATCAACCATCTCATCTTCTATCAGCCCCTTCTCCTCCAGTCTTCAATCATTCCCAGCATCAGTGTCTTTTCAAGTGAGTCAGTTCTTCTCATCAGGTGTCCAAAGTATTGGAGTTTCAGCTTCAGCATCAGTCCTTCCAATGAATATCCAGGACTGATTTCCTTTAGGATGGACTGGTTGGATCTCCTTGCTGTCCAAGAGTCTTCTCCAACACCACAGTTCAAAAGCATCAATTTTTCAGAGTCCAGCTTTCTTTATAGCCCAACTCTCACATCCATACATGACTACTGGAAAAACCAAAGCTTTGACTAGATGGACCTTTGTTGGCAAAGTAATGTCTCTGCTTTTTTTTTTTTATTTTTTACTTTTTTTTTTTGTCTCTGCTTTTTAATATGCTGTCTAGGTTGGTCATAACTTTTCTTCCAAGGAGCAAGCATCTTTTAATTCCATGGTGGCAGTCACCATCTGCAGTGATTTTGGAGACAAAATATATAAAGGGGACTGGAATGTAAAAGTAGGAAGTCAAGAAATACCTGGAGTAACAGGCAAATTTGGCCTTGGAGTACAGAATGAAGCAGGGCAAACTCTAATAGGGTTTTCTGTGAGGCCACATATTTATTACTCAGAGACCAACATGAAACATAAGCTTTATAGAAGAATGGCTGGTGCTGGCCACACTTGCCCAGAAGCAAAAGGTAACCAGCTTATTAATAAGCATACAAAGACAAGGCATGGGAGTGAATGCAGAGGACTGGCAATCAAAAAACTGGTGAAACCATGAAAACGTTTTCATTACATAGGTTAGGTACTTTTAGATCCTTTCATCAATTCCCTTGGTTTACCTGATCCCTCATAATTTTGGATTCAGAGAGCAGAGGTCGATGGTAGGAGAGTCAGGGGCCATACTTGATATGTTCAGAGAGTACCACCCCTTTGCCCTCAGATCAAACCCAAAACCTAACCTAGCACATTAAGTCATTATCTGCAGAGGCCAAATTTAAATGAAATTTTAGAGAATTATTGATTGAACTTGACTGCCATTTACAGATGAGCTAAAAACAAAACAAAATGAACTCATCTCTATTTTTACATAAATGATTGTATCTGGTTATTTCTTTGAATGTTGTCTTATTTCCTTGGGAGAGGAGGTATTAGAAATATTAGAAGAATTACCAAATTTATTGTCATTTCTCCTTGGCCAGATTAGTTGAGTTTATACCAGCACTACAATTTCATATATATGTAATCTTGGCGGGGGGGGGGGGGGTGGAATCATTCATCTCTCTTTGTCATTTATACAGAAAAAAGATGCTTAATCTCATTTTGTTGTTTTGAGAATTAAGCCAGGATATGAAAAACACTCATTTATGCTGGTATAAATCACCAGTTGGGATGATCCAAGTCACCCTATGCAATTGTGAAGTATAGGTCTTAGGCTCATACTTTATCTGATGGTAAATAGTAACTAGACTTATTGTGGTGATCATTTGAAATAAAAAATAATAAAATAGTAACAAATCCACCTAAAGAAACAAAAGACCTATATATAGAAAACTATAAAACACTGATGAAAGAACTCAAAGATGACACAAATAGATGGAGAAATATACCATGTTCATGGATTGGAAGAATCAATATACTGAAAATGAGTATACTACTCAAAGCAATCTAGAGATTCAATGCAATCCCTATTAAACTACCAATGATATTTTTCAGATAATTAGAACACATAATTTCACAATTTGTATGGAATTACAGTAAACCTTGAATAGCCAAAGCAATCTTGAGAAAGAAGAATGAAATTAGAGGAATCAACCTGCCTGACTTCAGGCTATATTACAAAGCAACAGTCATCAAGACAGTATGGTACTGGCACAAAGACAGAAACATAGATCAATGGAACATAATAAAAAGCCCAGAGATAAATCCATGCACCTATGGACACTTTATCTTTGACAAAGGAGGCAACAATATACAATGGAGAAAAGACAATCTCTTTAACAAGTGGTGCTGGGAAAACTGGTCAACCACTTGTAAACAAATGAAACTAGAACACTTTCTAACACCATACACACACACACACACACACACACACACACACACACACACACACACACTACCTCAAAATGGATTAAAGATCTAAATGTAGGACAAGAAACTATAAAACTCCTAGAGGAAAACATAGGCAAAACACTCTTTGACATAAATCATAGCAGGATTCTCTATGATCCACCTCCCAGAATTTTGGAAATAAAAGCAAAAATAAACAAATGGGACCTAATTAAACTTAAAAGCTTTTGCACGACGAAGGAAACTATAAGCAAGGTGAAAAGATAGCCTTCAGAATGGGAGAAAATAATAGCAAATGAAACAACTGACAAAGAATTAATCTAAAAAATATACAAGCACCACATGCAGCTCAATTCCAGAAAAATAAGTGACCCAATCAAAAAATGGGCCAAAGAACTAAACAGACATTTCTCCAAAGAAGACATATAGATGGCTAATAAACACGTGAAAAGATGTTCAACATCACTCATTATCAGAGAAATGCAAATCAAAACCACAATGAGGTACCACTTCACATCGGTCAGAATGACTGCTATCAAAAAATCTACAAACAATAAATGCTGGAGAGGATGCGGAGAAAAAGGAACCCTCTTACATAGTTGGTGGGAATGCAAAGTAGTATAGCCACTATGGAGAACAGTGTGGAGAGTCCTTAAAAAACTGTAAATAGAACTGCCATATGACCCAGCAATCCCACTGCTCGGCATACACACTGAGGAAACCAGATCTGAAAGAGACACGTGTACCCCAATGTTCATTGTAGCACTGTTTACAATAGCCAGGGCATGGAAGCAACCAAGATGTTCATTGGAAGATGAATGGATAAGAAAGCTGTGGTACGTATACACAATGGAATATTACTCAGCTATTAAAAAGAATGCATATGAGTCAGTTCTAATGAGGTGGATAAAACTGGAGCCTATTATACAGAGTGAACTAAGTCAGAAAGAAAAACACCAATATAGTATATTAACACACATATATGAAATTTAGAAAGGTGATAACAATGACCCTATATGCGAGACAGCAAAAGAGACACAGATGTAAAGAAAAGTCTGTTGGACTCTGTGGGAGAACGTGAGGGTGGAATGATTTGAGAGAATAGCATTGAAACATGTACATTATCATATGTGAAATAGATCACCAGTCCAGGTTCAATGCATGAGAGAGGGTGCTCAGGCCTGGTGCACTGGGATGACCCTGAAGGATGGGATGGGGAGGGAGGTAGAAGGGAGGGTCAGGATGGGGAACACATGTACACCCATGGCTGATTCATGTGAATGTATGGCAAAAACCACCACAGTACTGTAAAGTAATTAGCCTCCAATTAAAATTAAAAAAATAAATAAATTAAAAGAAAAAAGAAATATCAAAACACTATATTGTGCTTCAGGAATTGACATAGTGTTGTAGTTCAATTATTCTTGGACAAACAAACAGTCTCAAAGTTAAATAGATAAGATTTGTTGCTTCCAGAAGTGGGGGTTGGGGATGGGTGAAGACTGCCAAAATGTACAACCTTCCATTTATAAGATAAATAAATAGTAAGGGTGTAATACACAACATGATAAATATGATTAATGCTGCTCTATGTTACATACAAAAATTGTTAAGAGAGTAAGTTATAAGGGTCCATATCACAAAGAAAATAATTTTTCCTATTCCTTTAATTTTGTTTCTATATGAGACGATGAATGTTAACTAAATTTATTGTGGTAATAACTTTATGATATATATAAATCAAATCATTTCTATCCACCTTAAATTTAAATTGTACTGTATGTAAATTATATCTCAATAAAACTGGAATGAGAATATGTAAATTATATCTCAATAAAACTGGAATGAGAAAAATCTATATTGTTTCAATAAACTAACAATGAATTATCTGAAAAGTGATAAAGAAAACTATCTCAACTACAATAGCATCAAAACCAATATATTTACTTAGGAATAAATTTAATTAAGAGGTGAAAGATACACTGAAAGCTATGAGACACTGATGAAGAAACTGAAGAAGACCTATGTAAATAGAAAGATATTCTGATTCACAGATTGCAAGAAATAATATTGTTAAAATATCCAGCCATCTATAGATTCAATGAAATATCTATGAAAATTTAAATATCATTTTCACAGAAATAGAAAAACAATCCTAAAATTTACATGGACCCTCAAAAGACCTTGAAAATCCAAAGAAATCTTAGGAAGAGCAAAGCTTAAGGCACCAAACTTCTTGGTTTCAAATTATATTACAGAAATATGACAATCAAAACAGCATAAAAACAGACAGATAGATCACTAAGACAGAATTCAGAGCCCAGAAATAAATATACACATATATGGTCAACTTATATTTGACAGGAGAATGAAGAATCCACAGTGAAGGAAAGATAATCTCTTTAATAAATGGTACTAGGAAAATTGTTTATTAAAGTATAAGAAAATTATAATGGAGCATTATCTTTATTCTACTCACAAAAACTAACTCTAAGTGGATTAAAGACTAGAGAGAAAAGCATAACACACCTAGAAGAAAATATGAGGGACAATTTCCTCCAGATTGATGTTGGCAATAATTTTTTGGATACAACACAAAAGCAGAAGGAACAAAATGAAAAACAAACAAGTGAGGCTATCTAAAAATAAAGGCCTTCGACACAGTAAATAAAAGATCAAAATAATTAAAAGGTAACTGAAAAATGGGAGAAAATATTAGGAAGCCTCTTATCTGATAAGGGGTTAAGAGCAAAATATAAGGAACTCATAGAACTCAGTAGCAAAAATATAAATAAATAAAACCCACACAAATTGATTTTAAAATGATAAACAGAACAGATTTTTTTTTTTTCTCAAAGAAGACATTCAAATGACTAACATGTACATGGACACAAAATATTTGCAACCTTTATTTCTGATAAGGAATTACTGTCCAAAATATATAAGGAGTTCATAGAAAAAACAAACAAACAAACAAAATAAAGGGAGACACAAATGACCAAAGGTATAAAAATGTGTTCAATAGCACTAATCCTCAGGGAAACACAAATCAACATGAAATGTTACCTCATACCTCTTTGGATGGCTGTTAATCAAAACACAAAAACAGTAAGTGTTGTGAGGATATGAGAAATCTTAACTCTGGAATACTGTTGACAGGAATGTAAATTTATACAGGCATTATAGAAAACAGTAATAAGCTTCTTATTGATGCTTTTGAACTGTCGTGTTGGAAAAGACTCTTGAGAGTCCCTTGGACTGCAAGGAGATCAAACCAGTCCTGACTATTCATTGGAAGGACTGAGGCTGAAGCTGAAACTCCAATCCCTTGGCTGCCTGATGAGAAGAACTGACTCACTGGAAAAGACCTTGATGCTGGGAAACATTGAGAGCCAGAGGAGAAGGGGATGAGAGAGGATGAGATGGTTGGATGGCATCACCGGCTCAATGGACATGAGTTTGAGCAAGCTCTGGGAGTTGGTGTTGGACAGGGAAGCCTGGCATGCTGCAGTCCATGGAGTCGCAAAGAGTCAGACATGCCTGAGAGACTGAACTGAAGAAACTTCCTCAGTATATTAAAAATTAAAGCTACCATAAAGCCAGCTATCATAACTCCATATAAAACTTACATAAAGGGATTTAAATCCCATGGTGGAAAAGATACCTGCCCTCCTATGTTCATTGCAGCATTAGTCACAATAACTATGATATTGATATATCTGAGTTATATATGTTGCTGCGGCTAAGTCGCTTCAGTCGTGCCCAACTCTGTGAGACCCCATAGATGGCAGCCCATCAGGGTTCCCCATCCCTGGGATTCTCCAAGCAAGAACACTGGAGTGGGTTGCCATTGCCTTCTCCACTGAGTTATATATGATATGATATAAATGTCCATCAACAAAATAATCTACAAAGAAAATGTATAGAATCTGATAGAGTATTATTCATCCTTAGAAAAGAAGAAAATCCTACCATTTGTGACATGTATGGATGTGAGAGTTGGACTATAAAGAAAGCTGGGCACTGAAGAATTGATGCTTTTGAACTGTGGTGTTGGAGAAGACTCTTGAGAGTCCCTTAGACTGCAAGGAGATCCATCCTAAAGGAAATCAGTCCTGAATATTCATTGAAAGGACTGATGCTGAAACTCAAACTCCAATAGTTTAGACACCTGGATGTGAAGAACTGACTCATTTGTAAAGATCCTGATGCTGGGAAAGATTGAAGGCAGGAGGAGAAGGGGATGACAGAGGATGAGATGATTGCATGGCATCACTGACTCAATGGACATGAGTTTGAGTAAACTCCCGGAGTTGGTGATGGACAGTGAGGCCTGGCACACTGCAATCTGTGGGGTCGCAAGGAGTCAGACATGACTGAGTGACTGAACTAATATGAATGGACTTGGAGGGCACTATGCTAAGTGAAATAAGCTGAGCACAGAAAGAAAAATACTTTATGACCTCACTTATATTTGGAACCCAAAATAGTCAAATGTATAGAAACAGATTTCAGAATGGTGGCTATAATAAGGGAATGTGGGGAAGGAGAAATGGAGAGATGTTATCAAGATGTATAAGTTTTAGTTATACAAGATAAGTTCTAGAGATCTGATGTATAGAATAGTGACTACAGACGAAAATACTGAAATTCATACTTGAAACTTGGCAACAGGGTATATCTTAAGTTTTCTCACTAGTACACAAACACACACACACGCACATGCACAACTGGTAATTATGTGAGGTTATGGATATTTAATTGACTTAATTGTAATTATTAATCTTTCATAATATATACATACAGTAAATCATTAAGTTGTATATCTAAATATACACAATAAGTAAGAAAAGAAAATAGGTACTCGGTTTTTCTGCAAAAACCTTCAGACTCCACCAGCAGTAGAAAGTCTTAAACACTAGAGTGTGTTTAAAATTTTAATAACAACAAAAAAGTGTGTTTTATTTATGAAAAAGCTAGAACTCTACTCTCATGGTCTGTGCATTATTCTGTATATAAACTATACCTCAGGACTTCCCTGGTGGTCCAGTGGATAAGAGTTCACTTGCCAATGTAGGGGACATAGGTTTGATCCCTTGTCCGGGAAGATTCCACATGCCCTGGAGCAACTAAGCACCACAGCTACTAAGCCTGAGCTTTAAAGCCTGTGAGTCGTCAACAACTGAGCTTGTATGTCGCAACTACTGAAGACCACGCAGCTAGAGCTGTGCTCTGTGACAATAGAAGCCACTGCAGTGAAGAGTAGCTCCCTGCTCACCGCAACTAGAGAAGGCCCTTGCACAGCCACAAAAACAGCACAAACAAAAAATAAATTTTAAAAACAAAAAAAATTTTAAAACATAAAGGATACCTCAATGTTTAAAAATATATTGACTTCATAATAGAAATTACATATAGTAGAATGACAAATCTTTTTGAATAATGACTTTAACATTGAAGATAACATTTAAAATATTTGTTTGGAAAAAATATACATTATAAAATTACTCCAGTTTATGATTTTTTTAAGTGAAATATGATGTTCAATGGTTTGGTGAATCATGATCCTCTGTTTATGACTATCATTAACTGGATACTTCATTTTTATGGCAAGTATAGTTTAAATTAAACATAAAACTTGATATATTAGTTCCTAAAATATGACATATGTGCTATGAAACAATCCCATTACTTTATAACCTCAGTTGTGTCTCAACTATCATTTTGCATACTTTCTTATTTTAAAAGCTTTTGATATGAAATAAAAGAACAAACAAATAAGGGAAACAAATGAACAAACCAGTCCAAACAAAAATAAACACAGAGTAGTGGTTACCAGATGGGAAACAGCCAGGAGGAGGGAAAATGGGTAAATGGGATGAACTTCATGGTGATGAACAGAAATTAAAATTTTGGTGGTTACCACACTATAGTGTATGCAGAAGCAGACATAAAGTTGTGCACATGAAAGCTATGACAAACCTAGACAGTATATTAAAAGACACAGATGTAACTGCCAACAAAGGGCATTATAGTCAAAACTATGGTTTTTCGGGGTGCCATTGCCTTCTCCATTCAGAGCACTGAGCTGTCTTTATTTACAAAAAATCAGAATGAAAGTTATCCAAATCAATTTTGTTTCAGCAAAAAGAAATATTATTCATGGATATGTTAGGTAAATTTTCAAAGCATCGCTTTTATTTTGGGATAACTTTATATCAAATTTTTATTTACATTTATTAACATTTACTCTCTTACCCAAAATATATTAAAACATTTAAAAAACCAATCTATAAACATTTTTGTTGCAGAGAGAACTTTGATAAGATGATCAATTAAAAACTTATAAGTACATATGTAAAATATAAATATGTTTATAGTTTATATATATACTTATACCAACAAAGTTCATAGAGTAAATAAAAGATAAGTTTTAAATGTAAAAATGCAAGGTAACAAATTACTACTACATTTAAATTCCATTAAATATTTTTAAATGAGCTACAGAAGTATGCAAAACATCAATATATGCAAAGAACATTACAGCATACTAACACATATATTTGGAATTTAGAAAGATGGTAACGATAACCCTATATGCAAAACAGAAAAAGAGACACAGAAATACAGAACAGACTTTTGGACTCTGTGGGAGAAGGTGAGGGTGGGATGTTTCAAAAGAACAGCATCTATACTATCTATGGTGAAACAGATCACCAGCCCAGGCTGGATGCATGAGACAAGTGCTCGGGCCTGGTGCACTGGGAAGACCCAGAGGAATCGGGTGGAGAGGGAGGTGGGAGGGGGGATCGGGATGGGGAATACGTGTAAATCTATGGCTGATTCATATCAATGTATGACAAAACCCACTGAAATGTTGTGAAGTAATTAGCCTCCAACTAATAAAAAATAAATAAATAAATAAAATAAAAAATTAAAAAAAAAATCACATGGAGAGATTATTTATCTCCTCTTACAAAGAATGGGCGACTCTCAATATTAAGGGCATTTCCCAAAAGATATTTTAAATTACCTCAGACAGTGGGAAAAGGAGACTAGTTTGGCACTTTTATGACAACTTGAGGGTGAATACAAGATGAGTATTATCCATGCAGAAGCTTTCGTGGTTGGATCACTGAACTTTTTTTTATCAGTTTGCCCAGATGTGTGGCAGAAGGAGAAGAGGAAGGGATGTAAAGGGTTATGAACCACTAGAAAGCCAGAATATCCAAAATATGGAGTCAGATTATTTAATTAATTCTGATAGCATCCTGTCTTGATTAAACAGCTATTCAGTAGATGTTAGTATTGGATGGGGTGACTACTTTCATTTTACTCTTCTTTTTCAAGATTATTGTAGATGTTCAAGGACTTATGACTTTCAATATGAATTATAGAATAATTTTGTCTTTCTCTACCAAAAAAAAAAGCTTTCTAAGAATTTTGAAAGACATTGCTTTAAAGCTATAATGAAGTTAGGAATCAGTTTTCCTCTTTTCCTAGTTGCTGTACATAGAACTAGTGGGGGATAAAATATCAATAAAATATTTGGGAACTCAGTGTAGTATCTTCAAATCCTGAAGTCCCTAGCCAATTCATATTCTCCTTTTCACTTTTCAGAATCATTTATAGTTATCTGTTGAATTATTCCCAAGTTATTTTTTGTATTTAGAGGGGAGAACAAATATATAACATTTAGTCTAGAATGTGAGTAAATTGAAATTTTTAAAAATTTGTCAGGATGTTCACCAAAAAGCCAATATGTTTTGTCATTTTTATATTGATAACAGAAATCTATGAGTTACAGTTTTTCCAAACTGTCACTAATACTAGTATGTCCAATCTTTTTTTAAGACATTCTAATAGTTCTGTAGTAGAATTGCAATGTGCTTTTAATTTGTGTTTTCTAAAAACTCATAAAGCTTATCATATTTTCAAATGATCCTTGATCATCCATATATATTCTTTAAAGTTTTAAAAAATCTGTGTCACTATATCTATGCATCTACATATCCATACTACTTTTGAAATATAAAATTTGACCAATTTTATGTAGTCATAATATCAATGGAAGTGTTGGACTACAAAGATATACTTTATTCCATCATGAATTAGAATACCAACATATCTTGTTTTAGAAGTGTTCCCAATAATTCTCCATGACACCTTCTCCAGTCACTCTGGTCCATGTTCTCTTATTTCATCTGACCACTGTTTGAGTCCTCAGCATACTGCAGCATAATTCACTTATGTTGGTTCTACCTTCATTCTAAAAATGAATCCCCCTAAAACCAAGTTCCTCTGTCAATTTATATTAACCTCTCTATCCATAATTTTATTTTCTTTCTTGCCTTGCACTTGTTTTCCCTGAAGACTGGGGAATATCAAGGAAAATGGATGATTGTAATAAAGCAGGACCATACAGGGCCTTCCCTCCCACCATGTCCTCTGGCTGCTTCTTATTTGTAGAAAAGCTTCCCTGAATCACAAAAGACTTGGCTCAATTATTAACAATTGGAATAATGCGAACACATAGTACAAAAAATAGCAATTTTGTCAGGAGAACTCATAACAATTTAAACAATATATTAGCCACATGGCAGAGTCACAGAATATTTACTTGCTCCCTGAAGGACATAGATAACAGTGTCTGACACATTGCTGAGTTGTTTTGCAGATATTAAAACTCCCACCATGTGGAAGAAGTTAATTGCATGATAACCATAAACATGTAACTCCCAAACTGAATGGAGCCTGAGGATTAATGATGTTAATCTTCATGATATCACCCTGTCATCTCACCATCAAAAATTCAGAGAATTGTTCATGAGCTGATCACACACTCTTGAACCCTCTCCTTCAAACTGCCTTTAAAAATTCTTATCTGAAATCCATTGGGGAGTTCTGGTTTTTAAACTCCTTGCTAGGCCTTGCAATAAATGCTGCACTTTCCTTCATCACACTAAAAGTCAGTACACTGGCTTTACTGGGAATGGGTGAGCAGATTCAATTTGGATGCATAACATTTCTTACGCCAAGGTATAAATCCCTGTAAAAAGATATTATTCCTTCTACTTTTCTAACTTCTCCTATAGTACAGTTTTTAAACACTGTAAGCTCTTAGTCAATACTCCAGGAGGAAGTCAATGATTAGAGGGAAAACATTAGAAAAACATCTACCTATGTTTTATTGACTATGCCACAACCTTTGACTGTGTGGATCACAACAAACTGGAAAATTCTTCGAGAGATGGGAATACAAGACCACCTTATCCCCCTCCTGAGAAATCTGTAAGCAGGTCAAGAAGCAACAGTTAGAACTGGATATGGAACAATGGACTGGTTCAAAATTGGGAAAGGAGTACGTCAAGGCTGTATATTGTCACCCTGCTTATTTTATATGCATAGTACATCATGCAAAATGCCAAGCTGGATGAAGCACAGGCTGAAATCAAGATTGCTGGGAGAAATACCAATAACCTCAGATATGCAGATGACACCACCCTTATGGCAGAAAGTGAAGAACTAAAGAACCTCTTGATGAAAGTGTAAGAGAAGAGTGAAAAAGCTGGCTTAAAACTCAGCTTTCAAAAAATGAAGATCATGGAATCTGGTCCCATCACTTCATGGCAAATAGATGGGAAAATAATGGAAACAGTGACAGACTTTATTTTCTTGGGCTCCAAAATCACTGAAGATCGGGATTGCAGCCATGAAATTAAAAGACACTTGCTCCTTGGAAGAAAAGCTGTGACCGACATAGACAGCATAAGAAAGCAGAGACATTACTGCCAACAAAGTTCCGTCTAGTCACAGCTATGGTTTTTCCAGTAGTCATGTGTGGATGTGAGAGTTGGACCATAAAGAAAGCTGAGCACTGAAGAATTTAGGTTTTTGAACTGTGGTGTTGGAGAAGACGCTTGAGAGTCCCTTGGCCAGCAAGGAGATCAAATCCGTTAATCCGAAAGAAAAGCAACCCTGAATAATCATTGGAAGTACTGATGCTGAAGCTGAAACTCCAATACTTTGGCCACCTGATGTGAAGAACTGACTCATTAGAAAAGACCCTGATACTGGATGGTATTAAGAGAAGTAGGAGAAGGGGACGACAGAGAATGAAATGGTTGAATGGTATCACTACTTGATGGACATGAGTTTGAGCAAGGGCAGAGAGTTGATGAAGGACAGGGAAGCCTGGCATGCTGAAGTCCATGGGGTCACAAAAGGTCGGACATGACTGAGCAACTGGACTGAACTGATTTTGGATGGACATGAACACTCTGCTATATTGAAAATGGATAGCCAAGAAGGACCTACTGTGTAGCACATGGAATTCTGATCAATATTATGTGACAGCCTGAATGGGAGGGGAGTTTGGGGGAGAATAAATGCATTTACCTATATGACTGAATCCCCTCACTGTCCACCCAAAACTGTCACAACATTGTAAACTGGATATACCCAAATACAAAATTAAAAGTTTACATAACAAAAAAGAGGGAAAATATTATGGTGAGTAAAAAAGTGAATTGAATGAGCATTAAGGATGTGGTTTACTCCCCTCCTGCCAAAACAAAACTTATAGTTTCAGGAAGCTTTGGTTATGGGCAAAATATGAACTCTGCAAGCTTCAAATCCCCAAAGATTCCTAGAAGTGCTCAAGTCACATGTTATACAAAGCCCTGTAGCTAATGAGAGCAAATTACAAAGTTGAGAAAGTTCTCTCTTTCTCTCTCTGATGAAAGAAGAGAAAATCCCTTATGGTCTCCTAACCAGAATTAAACCTCTAGAGCTGAGGAACCTCAAGCCCTCATAATTATCAGACAATATTTCTAAAGGGGTAGAAAGAAAGGCTCTAAACTATTGCAAATCAGTGAGTGTTGGAAACTGATTATAGCACACATGGCCTAGCCTGCAGCAGCATAACTCTTATCAAAAAACTCTAGAATCATAGATAGCCAAAGTGCACAAAACCAGGACCTCCTTTTTTACCTCCTAGATGGGGAAACTCAGACCAGAAGATACAGGAACTTTCCTAAGGTCACTAAAGTATCAGTGATAAAGTCAAGAATCCAGTCTTTGACCAGTGATTTTCACAATAAGTTGATCTTTGCTTCTTTTTGAGTGAAGAACAAAGCATGTTTATATCAATGTGAAGACTATCTTAGAAGAATGTAACTGTATCTCTGAATTGGCTTTGGAAGTTTGATAAAATAAACAAGGTAGGAAACTATTCTAGATGGTCTAACTCTCTTTTCATCATAATTAATTGTCACTACATTTTCTTTAAATTATTTCTCTTTAACTTTGGAAAGAGCATGTATTTCTCTTGTCAGTGGATCCATATCCCAAATTAAATTAGAAAATAATTGATGCAATGACAACTTCAGAGATAGCTGAGGATAGGGTGAAGTGTATGAAATATAATAAGTACATACTGGAAAAGACTGATGCTGGAAAAGATTGAAGGCAAAAGCAGAAGAGGGCAGCAGAGGATAAGACGGTTAGGTTGCATCACTGTCTTAATGGACAGGAGTTTGAGCAAACTCTGGGAGATAGTGAAGGACAGGGAAGCTTGATGTGCTGCAGTCCTTGGGGATGCAAATAATAGGACATGATTGAGTGACTGAACAAGAACAACAAAATTCATTTTATGATTACATGTAATCATGTAATAAATGTAATTACATGTAATAAATGTAAATATATACATAAATTACATATATATTATATATGTGTGTGTGTGTATTTTCCCACTTGGTGGTACTTAGTTAATCCTTTAGTGATTAACTAATTAATCTGAATAATTGCATTATTACATATTTACTGTGACTAGTCATGAGAATTTAAGAATCTTTGTAGGTAGATTGCTCTACCGATGGAAGTTTTCACAATGGCTTAGGGAGAAATAGAGGAAAGCAGCATTTTCTTACAGAGAGATAAGTTCTTTTGAAACAGTCCAGAATGCTTCAGAAAGCTACTTACAGGGAAAAGTGAAACAATAATTTGCAAGTGAAGATTTGTACACCAAGGAGACTCATGCTGTGTTTGAATACTAGGAGGCTTACTTAATAGGCTGTATTGATGAAGCCCAAGGATGGATTCAATACTCTTCAACATAATAGATGCTTAGGAAAGAAGTTAGAGAAATACTCCAGTCTTCTCTTGGGAGAGAGTTACTCACAGATAAGAAGGTATGCATACAATGACAGAAGGAAAAAGGAATGGGAAAAGACTTCACAGAAAAGATTAGGTCATGTGACTCATTTGTGACTATGAAATAATAAAATTCTTGTCAGATCTAAAAGGACAAAAGAATCCAAGGGACCTATGAGGTATAGTCCATAGGTTGTGAATTATTCATAGAAACATTTGTAATTTAGACCATTGTGCTACTGCCTCTTCTCAGTCTTGGTGACTAGAGAGATTCTCCCATGAAAATGTTTAAAGCAAAAACAAAAAACATAATTTTTATTGTATATGGAGTATAGTTGATTTACAATGTTGTGTTAGTTTCAGGGGTACAGCTAAGTGATTTGTTATATTTAATCCATTCCTTTTCAGATTCTTTTCCTGTATAGGTTATTACAGAATACCAAGTAGAATTTCCTGTGCAATGTAGTAGGCTCTTGGTGATGATCTATTTTATATAGAGTAGTCAGTATATATTGAGGTCCTTTAATGGACCGGAACCCGGTGGTCTGGATTGACAATAAGAAAGTGAAAGAGACAGAAAGAGGCTGATACTCCTTGGTTTACACAGAAAACCAATAAAGCCCTTGACATAGGGCTTGCACTACTTCATGTAGGCACAGGGCGCCCTCTCAAGGGGGTCTTGAAACCCTGGGCAAGAAAGTGAGCTCAGAGGGCTTCTGCGCTCCAAAGAATTAGCCTGAGAGAGAGAGACAGAGAGAGAGAGAGAGAGAGAGAGAGAGAGAGAGAGAGAGAAGACACTGGGACCCAAGCTCTGATGGAACAAGGGTGTTTTATTCAACATAGTGTGGGTATATATACTGCCTTACAAGGTAGCTTTTTTTTTAGCAAAGATAAAGATAAAAAATCCAGACTTACAAATTATCAAGGAAACATAAGACAATCCATATCAGAGAGAGGGTTGTAAATAATCACTTTTACCGCATGGTCCATAAAAAGGAAGAGGGTCGTAAATAGTTACTTTTCACCATGTGGAAAAACTAACAAAGGAAATGCACGCATGCCTCAGTCCTGGGAGCGGCTTGCCACTCCTCTTAATTTCTGAATATTCAAGAATTAATAAGGAACAGAGGATTCATGACAGATCAAAAACAGCACACAAGAAGCCTCCTGTTAAACACTCCCTGACAAGTATATGTTAATCTAAAATTTCTAATTTATCCCTCCCCCTTCATGCTTCCTATTTGCTAACCATAAGTTTGTTTTCAAAGTCTGTGAGTCTGTTTAATTTTGTAAATAAGTTCATTTGAATCATTTCTTTAAGATTCCACATATAAGTGATATCATATGATCTTTGTCTTTCTCTGTATGATTTACCTCACTCATTCTAATAATCTCTAGGTCCATCCATTCACTACAAATGACATTATTTTGATCTTTTTATGGCTGAGTAATATTCCATATATATATATATATATATATATATATATATATATATATATACACATGCATACACACACACACACACACACACACACACACTCTACATCTTCTTTACCCATTTCTCTGTTGAAAGATATTTAAGTTGCCTCAATGTCTTGGCTATTGTGAATATTGCTTTAATGAACGTCATGGTGCATGTATTTTTTCAGATTAGGGTTTTCCCTGGATATATGCTAAAGAATGAGACTGCTAGATCATATGGAGTTCTATTTTTAGCTTTTTTTTTTAAAGAGCATTTATACTGTTTTTCACAGTGGTTGTAACAATTTACATTCCCACCAACAGTGTAGAAGGGTTCCCTTTTCTCCACATGCTCTTCAGCACTTATTGTGTGTAGACTTTTTGATGACGTGAGGTGATATCTTTTTGGATCAGTGTGAGATGGTATCTTTCTGGGTCTACCTTCTAGATAAACAAAAATAAAACAAAATAAGCAAATGGGACCTAGTTAAACTCAAACAAAGGCAGCTACAAAACCCATAAACAAAATGAAAATACAACCCACAGATGGAAGAAACTATTTGCAAACAAAGCAACTGACAGGGATTAATCTCCAAAATACACAGATAGCTCATAGAGCTCTGTATCAAAAAACAAGAAATCCAATCAAAAAATGGGTGGCAGGCATTTAAATAGACATTTCAATGTCTATTTAAATAGGCATTTCTCCAAATGAGACATAGGTGGCCAAAAATCATATGAAAAGATGCTCTATATCACTAATTATTAGAGAAAAGCAAATCAAAGCTATAATGAGAAGTCTCCTCTGAGAATGTTTAATATTAGCCTGAACCAAATCTAATGAATAATGAAAAGTCTATTCATCTTAATGACCAAGATCACGTGCTGTACATTGCTGAATAACAAAGTGAAATAGAAATTTCTTATAGTCAGCACTTTAAAAAACTTACTTATTCAACAATTACTGTAAATCATTTTCTTCTTGAAATGCTCTCTATTACCCTAGAAATACAGATATATATGACTGATAGTCTGTTTCCTCAAGGAGAAAATATGGAGAAATAGAAAGAATTTAAGTCAAAACAGTTTGTTTCATGTTATAAATATGACACATCATAGATGAAATTATCTTATTTCTAAAAATGAATAAAATAATCACACCTGGTCTATACATTTCATAATTGTCTTATTTTATTTACTTTGTGCTGTGAAGAATAAATTTAATGAACATATGAAAAAATTCACAAAATGTGTGCTATACAATTAAGTTACTTATGTTGATGTGTAGTTAAGGAAAACCACAGGTCAGTACAAACAAAGATGAGGAGATGCATTAAATATAAAGAAAAATATGTTGTGGAAGTTCAAGGAGGATGAGATTAAATAAGATGTAGAATTATCAAAGAACACATAAACTCATTAACATTTACCTTGTTCATGTACTCAGCTTGGCATTGAAGACATGGGTAAAATGTCAATTGTTACCTGACAACTATACATATATTCCAATTAATCAAAAGTATTATAAGGGTCTTTGTATTCTATCTTCCCTCCCTCTCTTCAGAGTAGAAGGAAGGGAGCATGTTCTTTACTTTTAACATTTAAAGACCTAACTCTCTTCTCCAAGAATTGCTAATAGCTTCAAACTTCTCTTACAATCATAAACTATCAACCAAATCTAGTCCACAAATTCCTAAGAAGTCAAATATCAACTTTCACTCATTAGATATTTATAGACAATATTATATGTGTAATTTATTGTGTTAGACTCTGACTTTATTAACTACTGAGCAGTGATTTCAAGGTTCAGAATCTGATCCAACTCTGAGTCACCTTATGAACATGAATTTCCTTCATCTGGACATGAATCATAGAAGTTTCTGCCCTTTTTAAGTTATCAGATAAGAAAATCCTTTTAAAATAGGCCATAAAAAGTCATAATAAGTAATTGCAATTGGTTGCTCAACAAAGAAGAAAAAAGTTAATGAAAATTATGAAAATACACCATCTCCATGCACACAGTTATTTTGCTAAACTAAATAAACCAATAAATAACCAATAAATTAGTTCAGCCACTACAGAGAACAGTATAGAGGTTCTTTAGAGAAACTAAAAGTAGAGTTACTATATGATCCTGCAAACCTACTCCTGGGCATATATCCAGAGAAAATTTTAATTTGAAAAGATTCATGCACCGTAATGGTCATTGAAGCACTGATTACAATAGCCAAGACATAGAAGCAGCTTAAATTTCCATCAACAGAGTAAAGGATAAAAGAGTCAGACATGAGTGAGGTGACTTAGCACAACACAACACAGTACATATATGCAATGGAATTACTATAAAAAAGTGAAGCCATAAAAAAGTGAAATAATATCATTTGCATCATCATGGATGGACAGAGATTATCATATTAAGTGAAGTAAGTCAGACAGAAATGACAAACATAATACGACCTATATGTGGACTCTAGAAAGTGATACAAATTAACTTTTTAACCAAAAAAAATAAAATAAAAATAAACTCACAAACTTAGAAAACAAGCTTATGATTAGCAAAGGGGATAACAGGGGTGGGGGAGAGAGATAAATTGCGTCTGGGATTAACATATACCCCACGGGCTTCCCTTCTGGCTCAGCTGGTAAAGAATTTGCCTGCAATGTGGGAGACCTGGGTTCAGTCCCTGGGTTGGGAAGATCCCCTGGAGAAGGGAAAGGCTACCCACTGGCCTGGAGAATTCCATGGACTGTATAGTCCATGGGGTGGCAAAGAGTCGGACACAACTGAGTGACTTTCACTTTCACGACTATTTGTAAAATTGTAAAGAACAGCAACCTACTGTATAGCACAGGGAATTATACTCAATGTCTTATAATAACCTATAATGGAAAAGAATCTGAATAAGATATATGTTTATATAAATAAACATACATATGAAACTGAATCGCTTTGCTCTATACTTGAAACTAACATTGTAAATTAATTATATGTCCATTTAAAAAAAGAATCAGTTTGTAATTTTAACATTAAACATTTGTCTTATTCACAGAAAAAAATGTCAACTAATAATGGAAAATATAGCATTTGTTTGTTGTTTCTTTTAGATTTCAGATGTCCAAACAATGAAGATCAACCAAACAGTCCTGGAAGAGTTCATTCTTGTTGGTTTTTCTGTTTATCCACATGCACAGACATTCCTCTTTGTGGTTTTCTTTTGCCTCTACCTTCTCACCCTCACAGGTAACCTGACGATCATGAGTCTTACTTGGGTGGACAGTCGTCTCCACACACCCATGTACCTCTTCCTTAGTGCACTCTCTTTCTCCGAGACCTGCTACACATTGACTATCATCCCCAAGATGTTGGCAGATCTCCTCATCAAGCATAGAAGCATTTCAGTCATAGGTTGTGGCTTGCAAATGAGTGCCTTCTTGGGACTTGGTGGCACTAACTGTCTCATTCTCACTTTGATGGGGTATGATCGCTTCCTGGCCATCTGCAACCCTCTCAGATATCCTTTGCTTATGACCAATATGGTGTGTGGGAAACTTGTGGTCTCTGCTTGGGTTGTTGGCTTCTTTATCTCTGTGGCAGAGACTGGGATGATATTCAGGGGCTCTTTCTGCAGTCCCAAACTTATCAAACACTTCTTCTGTCATATGAGGGCTGTTGTGAGGCTGTCCTGTCTAGACAGTGAACTCACAGAATTCATTGTAACAGCAATCTCAGTGTCAGCCTTGATAGGCACCTTCCTGATTATCATACTCACTTATGTGTTCATTCTCTCTACTGTTCTTAAGATCCCTTCAGCTGAGGGCAAGCAGAAGGCATTTTCTACCTGTGCTTCCCACCTCATAGTGGTCATCATCCACTTTGGTTTTGCATCTATTGTTTATCTGAAGCCAGAAGCATCAGAGGGAGATGACACACTCATAGCAATCCCCTACACTGTCATCACTCCTTTCCTCAGCCCTTTCATTTTCAGTCTCAGGAACAAGGACATGAAGAATGCTTTCAGAAAGGTACTTGAAAAAACAAATTCCTTGAATAAATAATCCTGGTTTATTGCTGCATGACTGATTATTCCTAGATGTCAGTAAGGGATTTACCCTATGATATCTGAGAAACCTATACCATTTGCCTTTCCAGGGGTTGGCATATGGAGATCGAGTGACTGAGTCTAGGACCCAAGCATTTACTTATCTTGTTAAGGAAGTTGTCTATCTCTTTCATTCTTCATGTTCTACATCTACTATTACTCAACTCCACTTTTACTAGTACTATCAGTTCTCTACTTCTACTTAGATATCAGTCTCTGAAGATAACTAGGCTTCTACCAATCAACCTCTGGGTTTATTGCACCTTTGATGAAATGGGATAAGAAAGATTGTGGAAGAAAAAAAAAAAAAAACACCACGAGTGACCACTCTATTCAGAAATGTTTAAAGATATCTAGAAATGTAAAGATTGAATAATTTATATAAGCAATATTGTGAGGCACTGAATTGTGTCTCCCAGGAGATAAACCACTTTAATAGGAGGTTCACTATGTAGTAATCATCATCTCTTTATTTGTGCGTATCTGAATTGACATCTATATTTGTTAAGTACCATATCATATTAGTAAAAACTTTTAATAATGCTGTTTATGATGGTTTTCCTTAATGACTTTCAGATGCTAGCTTCTGAATTCACAGGATATGTTGGAACAATGATTCAAATAAGTAAACAGGACAGTAGTGCCTACTTGTTTCATAACTGGGGGAATCTATGTTGACAGCTGGAAATAACCTCTATTTTCTTTAAGATGAAGGCACTAAACAGCAAATGTTTGAAAAACTCTCATGGTATTGATGAGTGTGACTTTAAAAAGTGTTTTGGAATAATTTTTACAGACATCTTATATGTAATAAAGGAAACTAGGTAAACACAGCATCAAATCTTTATATTACCTAAAAGAAAATAAGAAATAGTGTGGAGGTTATATATCACAGAAAATTAGCAAGTGATCTTATGGAAAATTCCAGCATACAAGCCTAGGGACATTTCTGAATCCTTTTTCAGTTCTGCTACTAACCAAATTCATGTCCTCTCGTGAAGGTTATAACCACTGTACTTATGGTTTGTATATATAAAATGTACACAAAATCTGGAGTAATTTCCAACCTAGATTATTTATGGAGATCATGTAAAGATAGGTAAGATAATGGATGAAAATGATTATGTGATTACACAGATTAGGTTACCTCTTACCATGACTTTCCTTTCTTCCCTGGGACCATTTTTGTAACACTTGTGCAGGCAGAATATTTACCCCTCCTTCATCTGTGATCACTGCTTCAGTGATGAAAGTGTTCCACCCCTGAGAACTGCTTAGTCAATCCAGAGAAGTTAGTACATAAATACTAACAATCTGCTCACTCATAGTGAGTATAGAAGATAAAATGTTAAGTCTAGACTCAAGTTCCTGACTTGAATTTGGGCCAGTTAACCTACGTTACATCTGACATAGCAGGGATTGCTAGGTGTTACTTAACATAGACTGTTAAGCTAGAAAAAGCCAATTTGATTAAATAGAATCTAGAAATAACCTATATGGTTAGAAGTCAAGAAACGCACTTCTAAATAAACAGTAAATCAAAATAAGAAATCCCATGGCTAATAGAAAAGAAGGTTTGAACTGTAGGAATTAAAAACACTACAGGACAAAGCTTTTGGATGTATCTTTTCAGTGTTTGGATGAAATATGTAGTGTTCAAAATACATATTAGAAAAGTATATAGAAAGCAAATTTGTAAGATAAACATTTGTCTCAATAATTTAGTAAAGGAATAGCTAAACACAGAAAGATTGTGAAGAAAAAATAATTATAAGAGCAGAGATTAAATATATATTAGTATGTGATTTTTGTCTAATCACTAACTCGTGTCTGACTTTTATAACCCCATGAACTGTAGCCTGCTAGATGCCTCTGTCCATGAGATTTCCCAGGAAAGACTACTGAAGTGGGTTGCCATTTCCTTTTCCAGGGTATCTTCCTGACCCATGGATCAAATCCATGTCTCCTGAACTGTTTTTACTGCTGAGCCATCAGGGAAGCCGCCAGTGGTTCAAAAAAGTCAGAGCTTAGAGTATTGAAAATCTTGGTAAATTATGTTTTTCTTTGATGAGATTGACTAGGGAATAAAGACAGATGACCCAAATAAGCAACCATGGGAATGGAAATGGGGTTGTTTCTCAGGTCATAGAGACATTAAAGATGAGTGAATACTGTTAATAATTTCATGAATATAAATATGAGGATTTACATAAAGTTGGAAAATTTTATAAGATACAACATAAGATACATGCTAAAACAAACTCAAAAGTGAAACATTTAATTGTCAAGAAATTTAATTTTAATTATATTTCACATTGCAAAGTCTGAGTCCTTTAGTTTCAATTTTTTCTAAATTATTTTACTAATAAAATTTTTAACGGGAAGAAGCTAGATATTTACTCCTGTCAATGAGAAATATAATATGGAACCAATGAAGGAATAAAATAGGAAATCAGTGACCTGTTTTCTACCAAAATGGGAAAGATGTTCATTTTTTCCCTCTATGTGTAATGAAAACTTCAAGGAACAAATACGATTTGTTCTCTCAGGAGATGCACATTCTTCTTGTGGAGAGACAGACAATTATGGTATTATATAGATTAAGGTTTTCGTAGATCTATGGGCACACTCAGGAGACAATAGACACAAAACATTGCTGAAAGTTTCAGTGATATTGTTGTTCAATGTCCCCAGATAAGGCTGTTCTTCCTGTGTTATCAGCCTCATCTAAGGAGCTCTCTAAACAGGGGGAGGAGACAGCCAGGAGGAGTCCTCCTTGGGTCAGAACAAATTTCAAAGACTGATTTCAGAAACTATCCCTTCAAAGGAGCCTGCACTTTGTTTTATACATCTGTGCAACAATTAATATTCTAGGGCAGGATTGAAAACACTAGAGCAACTGGCAGGCTAATAGTTGCATGTGGTCAGAAAAAGGACATTCAAAATAAGGCCTATTAAATGATTGCCATTCCAAGGTTAATGTGGACATAACCATGACTCTGCTCATGATTAGCAGTATCAAGAGACCTAACACTCTAGTATAGTAACAGAGGATAGAGTTCATTAAAGTATTCAATCCAATCACTAACCAAACATAAAAGCAAACAACAAACAAACAAACAAAAGGCCCCCAGTGTGTGTGTGTGTGTGTGTGTGTGTGTGTGTGTGTGTGTGTGAATGGGGAGGACCAATAACCAGAAGTTTCTACAGTATATCATCTAAAATGTCTAGTTTCAACAGAAACAAAGATGAGACATGCAAAGAAACATGGTTCAGTTCAGTTCAGTCGCTCAACCATGTCTGACACTTTGCCACCCCATGGACAGCGGCAGGCCAGGCTTCCCTGTCAT
The DNA here is from genome assembly GCF_033118175.1 of Dama dama. Lineage (NCBI taxonomy): Eukaryota > Metazoa > Chordata > Mammalia > Artiodactyla > Cervidae > Dama > Dama dama. The sequence goes on from NC_083700.1 coordinate 12,752,712, forward strand.
CACCAGAGACATGGAGATGTTACCAACTACCAGAAAAAAATATTAGGCAACAGAAGCTGCCTTGTCAGTGTGACTAGATTCTGTATTTGAAAGACAAAAACTTTACTTAAAAAACTAAAAATAGAGTTACCATATGATCCATATATCCCACTCCTGGGCATATATCCAGACAAAAATTCTAATTTGAAAAGATATTTACATACTCCCCAATGTTCTTTGCCGCAGTATTTGCAAAACCAGGGCATGGAAGCAACCTAAATGTTCACTGACAGTTAAATGCATAAAGAAGTGGAGGAAAATCCTCAGCCACAAAAAAAGAATGAAACAATGCCATTTGCAGCAATATGGATAGACCTAGAGACTGTGATATTAAGTGAAGTAAATCAGACTGAATAAGACAAGTATCATATGATATCACCTAAATGTGGAATTTAAAATATAATTCGAATGATCTTATTTACAAAACAAAAACAGGTTCACAGACAAAGAAAGCAAACTAACAAAATGACAGTTACCAAGGGGTATGGGGAAGGGATAAATTAGGAGTTTGGGATTAATAGATATAAACTACTATATATAAAATGATAAACAGCAAGTTCCTACTGTATAGTACTGGGAACTATATTCAATATCTTGCAACAACCCATAGTGGAAAATTATATGAAAAAGAAAAAAAATATATATATACATATATCTAAATAACTTTATACCAGGATCTAACACAACATTGTAAATCAACTATATTTTAATAAAAAAAGACAAAAACTCAAAGTAACTGTTAAAAATATTTCAGATATCTAAAATTAATGATTTAAGAAATAAAGGAAGCTATCATGAAATCATAAATACAGAATATGAATAAAGAAAGAGAAATTTTTAAAAAGAACTAAATGAAATGCTGGACTTGAAAATTACAATAACTGAAATTTTTTTAAAAATCAGCTTTGGACTCAGCAATGATAACCTTAAGTTGAAGATGGTAGAACCAATTCTCCCACCTGTGACTTGTATAACCTTGTGAACTTTAACTGTCTTGCTAGACCCGCTAATCATGAACTGCTTGTAATTGCACTTTTATGAGAGAGCAGTATACTGTTTCATTTCAGTCACTTTAATTTTGGGGTCTTGGTAGTAAGGTTGCAGCTACATTGTATTGTTCAGATAATTAAGTGATATATTTATAAAATTTTTCATAATGTGTCCAGTATATTATAAATGCTCAGTAAAAGATAATTAGACATAATTTTCTTCATCTCTAGGGAAAAGTACAGAAGTGTCTCTTTCTGTTTAATTTCTCATCTCCCTCCCCTTTCTGAAACCATCTAGTCTTTCTCCCTCAATAACACTGTACTCTTGTGATTCTTTTCTTGGCCAGCATTTGGTCTTTTCTTTCTTTGGTCCACCAATGGCTATTTCTCAAGCTTTTCCTGTTCATATTCCTCTATTTTGGTAGATTATGTTTCTCAGGCAAAATCTATCAAATCTGCACTCATTATATTTATTAATTTTTATGACTACAAGATTCATCATTTGAAGACAGACATAAGACTCAGGCCAACACTTCTAAATTTCTGTTGCATATGTCTGCCTCTTCTTTGAGCTTAATGTGTCAAGACTGATCTTGTTATTGATTTTCTCATGATGAACAACCTTCTATGTTTTCTAATATCTAGCATCTCCTCACAACTTTAGGCTAAAAATGAAAACAGAACCACAATTCTCCTACTCCTTATGGCATCATCTAATTTTTTAAGGTACAGTTGCTTGTAATCCTATTATTTTTTCAGCAACAACAAATCTTATTGCAGAGAGAATACTTCTTCTCCATGGCATCTTCTCTGACCTTTGATCCAGTTCTTCTATCTTGTCTATTCAATGTTTGGGTCTTCAGCTCACTACAGTGCAATCCCCTTTTCATCTGTACTATCTTCTCTCCTCCATCAAAATATTAATCCTTGTAAGAAGAAACTATTACTCATACTTTTCTGATTTTGCCCACTTTAAACACAGTGAGCCTTCCTAAAATGCTCAGGGTTGACTGAAAAAAATACACAAACCAAAAGCTGAGAATATGCTTTATTTGGTGAACTTTCTGAGGATAATAGCCAGGTTTACAGCTTTTCAGGTAGTTTTTAGATACTGTTCTAAAGAGGTAAGGAAGGAGCCAGTATATGTAGAAGTTTTGCTGGAAAAAAAAATGTAGCTGAAAGATCAAAAGATTCCTGCTAATCACAAAGAAACCCCAGACATCTGAAATTAATATTAATGGGTTTCTGTAAATGGTAAGATGTAAGAGCCTGATATTAATGAAATCATTCCTTTGGTATTCATATTAACTATCAAGGGCCAGTATCCTGAATGTATTCATTTTGAATTCCCCTCAGAGTGTACCATTTTTGGGGTGGGATTCAGTGGTTCATGACTTGATGGTTTGAAGGCAAGAAACATTCCATACTTACTAAAAAGGCAGACAATATTTTTTGTTCACACCAGGAATGGACTCTGTGACTAGAGGGACAAAGTGTGTTTATGATGAGAAGAGCAAATTGAATGATCATTGGGGATACAGTTTATTACACTCTTCAGCAAAACAAAACTAAGGGAGTAGCAGGAAACCTTGGTTATGTGCATAACATAGACTCTGCAAGTTTTAAATCCCCAGGGACTCCCAGAAGCCAAGTCACATATTAAACAAACCCCTGTAACTAATGAGAGCAAATTACAAAGTTAAGTGAGAAAGTTCTTTTCCTCTCTTTGATGAAGAAGAGAGAAATCCCTGAGGGTCTCTTAACCAGAAACAAACCTCTAGAGCTGAGGAAACTTCAAACACTTGCTTAGCAGATAACATCTTTAAAGTGTTAGAAGGAAAGGCTCTAAGCCATTGTAATTCAGTGAGTGTTGGGAACTGATCATAGCACATGTGGCCTAACTTCATACCTCATGTCAGAAACTCTGGAACCATAGAAAGCTGAAGGGCATAATCAGAACCACTTTCCTAACTTGCAAGGTGGGGAAATTTGAAACCAGAATGTACAGGAACTTTCCCAGTGTCACTCAACTAGCAATGATAAAGTTAAAAATCTGAAGTCTTTGACCAATGTTGATCTTTGTTGATCTTTGCCTTTTTTGAGTTATGAACAAAGCATTTTTCCAACAATGTGAAGACTATCATGTAAGAATATAACTGATACTGAATTGGGTTTGGAGCCCTGATAAAATACACAAGGTAGGAAACTGTTCTTGATATGGTTTGACTGTTTTCTTCATGATTAATTCACTACATTTTCTTCAAATTTACTATTTCTCTTTGACTTTAAATAGATGTGTATTATTTTGTCAGTGGATCCATATTCCAAACTAAATTTGAGACAGTTTGATTTAGCAATAACTTCAGAGAGAACTGAGGGTAGGGTGAGGTAGATTACCCTCATCCCCTTTAGGAACACAAACACCCAGAATATGCCAAAAGTAGAAGGAGTTTCTGATATTCCTATTCTACTGAGGATGATTCTCCAAGTAGTCGTTTACAACACGGTTGGGTAAAGACTGGATAAGGAAGGGGCTGCTTTGAATTTGAATCACTGATTCTTTTAATTTTCAAAATTCTTCTGAATTTAACTGTGTCTGTGAAAACAAATTTTGGGGGGCTGTCCTGGAAGGAATATGGCCTACTGTGTGAAACCAGGCTGTTCTGCAAATAGTGAGTTAGAAAAAGCTTGGGTTTACACCATGGAGCTATTAAAACAACTTCTTTTTCTGCGAATATACTTTCCCTTTGGGGAACCTAGGTAATTTTAGTTTACAAATGATAAAACTTCCCTTGTTATAGAGTTATTGTAAAGAGCTCTGAGAATTTAAGAATCTCAGATTATAAATGACTCTACAGGTAGAAGGAATTCTTAATGACTTAGAGATAAACAGAAGGACATGGTCTTCACTTTTCTTTAAGATTTCAGGTCCTAACCAACTTCTCCAAGAAGGGATAATGACATTGGGATTCTCTTATAGTTGTAAGTCGTTGTCCAAATATAGTGCCCAAATAGCTAGGAAGTTAGCTATCAACCTGAGGTAGATAGAAAACATTATACATAGAGAATTTCTGAGTCAGACAGTAATTCTGCCTGTTAACTACTTGGTAGTTTTTTTTTTTTCAGGGTTTAGAGTCAAATCCAAAGCTTAATCGCCAAATTCATCTGAATTTCCTTCATCTGGACATGAATTAGTATATTTTCTGTCCTATTATTATTATGGGCCAGTAAAATCATTAATAAGGGCAAGAAAGAGCCATAATAAGTAATGAGTATTTGTTTACAGAAACAATTAGTATACTGGAAAAAACATCACCTACATACACATGGTGAATTGCCAAACCAAATGATCTATCAGAAACTGTAAACTCGGACTTCTCTGGTGGTACAGTGGTTGGGAGTCCACCTGCCAATGCAGGAGACATGGCTTGATCCCTGGTCCAGGAAAATTCCACATGCCACAGAGCAAATAAATCCATGTGCCATAATTACTGAACATATGCCCTAGATCCTGCGAGCCACAACAAGACAAGCCACCACAATGAGAAGTCCACGCATGCAAATAGAGAGTAGTCCCTGCTTGCTGCAACTAAAAAAATCCCATGCACAACAATGAAGACCGGCACAGACAAACATGAATAAATAAATAAAATGATTTTTAAAAAAGAAATTGTAAATTTCACTATCTATTGAAACCAACATTTCAAAGAATAATGGAAAAGTTAATATTTATTTGTCTTTCATATTTCAGAAAATTCAACAATGAAGATCAATCAGACAATCTTGAAAGAGTTCATTCTTGTTGGCTTTTCTGTTTACACACATGCACAGACAGTCCTCTTTGTGGTTTTCTTTTGCCTCTACCTTCTCACCCTCACAGGTAACCTGACCATCATGAGTCTAACTTGGGTGGACAGATGTCTTCACACACCCATGTACCTCTTCCTTAGTGCACTCTCTTTCTCTGAGACCTGCTACACACTAACCATTATCCCCAGGATGCTGGCAGATCTCCTGGCCAAGAAAAGAAGCATTTCGGTTATAGGTTGTGGCTTGCAGATGTATTTCTTCTTGGGACTTGGTGCCACTCACTGTCTCATTCTGACTTTCATGGGGTATGATCGCTTCCTGGCCATCTGCAACCCTCTCAGATATCCTTTGCTTATGACCAATATGGTGTGTGGAAAACTTGTGGTCTCTGCTTGGGTTGCTGGCTTCTTTATCTCTGTGATAGAGATTGCATTGATATTCAGGGGCTCTTTCTGCAGTCCCAACCTTATCAAACACTTCTTCTGTCACATGAGGGCTGTTGTGAGGCTGTCCTGTCTAGACAGTGAACTCACAGAATTCATTGTAACAGCAATCTCAGTGTCAGGCTTGACGGGTACCTTTCTGCTCATTATCCTCACTTACATTTTCATTCTTTCCACTGTTCTCAAGATCCCTTCAGCTGAGGGCAAGCAGAAGGCCTTTTCTACCTGTGCCTCCCACCTCGCAGTGGTCATCATTCACTTTGGTTTTGCATCTATTGTTTATCTGAAGCCAGGAGCACCAGGGGGAGATGACACAGTGATCGCAGTTCCTTACACTGTCATCACTCCTTTCCTCAGCCCTCTCATTTTTAGCCTCAGAAATAAGGACATGAAGAATGCTTTCAGAAAGGCCCTTGGAAAGACACACTTCTTGAATAAGCAATCTTGGATTACTGATGCATGACTGAATGTTCTCATAAGTCAGTGAGGCATTAACCCTGTGACATGTGAAGTCTGTACCATTTACCTTTCTCCAGAGGTTGGCATATGGGGATCAAGTGACTGAGTCTGGGACCTACTCCTTGACAAGCACTTACTTAGCCTGAAAGAAAGGAGTTAAGTGACTTCTATTCCCTGTCCCTGCAGATTTTAGGCTTCTATCAATGAATCTCTGGGTGCACTTCAGTTTTGATGCAGTCGGGGAAGCAAGATTATGGAAAGAAAAAAGCAAAACCTTTGACCACTTCACTAAGAAATGCTTTTAGAGAGCTAGAGATGTAAAAGTTGAAGAATTTTTCTAAGTAATGTGATAAGAAACTGATTTGTTCCTTCAGGATATAAACCATTTCTGATATGAGATATAGTATGTATAAATCTTCAAGTATGTGTAAATATATATATGTTAAGTTCCATGCCGTACTGACTATTAATGATTTCTGATAACTTTGTTCATGATCGTGTCTTTCTAATGATGGAATTAGATACTAGATTCTGACTACACAGGATGTTTTGGAACAATGATTCAAATAATTAATTGGACAATAATCTACATGTTCTAAGTCTATGGGAACCTATCGAAGGCTGAATATAAACTCTAATTTCTTTATGATGAGATCATTAAACAGCTAACCTTAAAAAAATACCTCAATATTGAGTGGTTTAACAACAATAAAAGTGTTTTTGAATAATTTTGGCAGACTATAGCTAATGAAGGCAATTTATTTTACCTAGAGGAAAGTAAATATTGTATAGGTTATATATCACAGAGAGGTTTCTAGTAATCTTAGTGAAATTCCCAACATACAAGCTTAAGAACTTTCTGAATCCTTTCTCAGCTCTGCTGCTAACATGTCCTCTAATGAAGGATACAGTTGCTATACTAAGGATTGGTGTATATAAAATATGGAAAAGCTTTGCAATAGTTTCTGACCTACATTATTTATGGAGATGTTCTAAAGATAACTAAGATAATGGGTGAAAATTATTACTCACTTACCCTGATTCAGGTTATCTATTGCTATGACTGTTTTCTTCCCTGGGACTATTTTTGTAAGTGACACTTTAAGGTTAGCTGAAATTCATTTTCTTGAGAATTAAGGACTATTTTTGTAACACACATGCAGGCAGAATATTTGCCCTTTACATTTGTGGTCATTGCTTTAGTCGTATTTCTCCCATTTTTGTTCCATTCCTAAAAACTAAAAGCTAGAAAATATCTAAATGTCTAGAAGTCAAGAAACACATTTTTAAATAAAAAGTAAATCAATCAAGAAATCCCATGTATATTAGAAAAAATACTTGAACTGGAGGAAATAAAAATACTACAAGTCAAAGCTTGTGGATGTAGCTTTTCAGTGCTTGGATAAAATATATATAGCATTCAAAAATATAGCATTTAAAATGTTCATAGGCTGAATATTTATAAGATAAGCATTGACCTTTAAAACTTAGTAATAGCTAAGCACAAAAAGACTGTGAAAAATAATATTCCTTGATGAAATTTATGAAGAAATATAGACAGAAGACACAAACAACCTTAAGAATGGAAATCTGTATTTTTTTCAGATCATACAGACATTATTTGAGAATTTAAACAAAATGGGAAAAATCATATAAAATACATACTAAAACTGACATAAATTTAATTCTCAAGAAAATGAATTTCAATTAATATTTTTTGTTGAGTTCTGCCTTAAGGCCACAGGTGCAAGGTCTTCCATCAAGGTCACAGAAGTAGAGCCCAGAACCAAGGTTATGTCTGGAAGTGACTGAGAACCTCTGTAAATGTTTCTGAAAGACTCCCAAATCATCAACAGCAGGCTTCCTGACTCCAAATTAGCAAAGATGCCCACCCCAGTAGCCACCCAACAGTCCCCTAACCAATCACCTAATGCCAGTCTCCCAGCAGGAACTTTCTTTGCCTTGAGGCTATAAAAATGGGCATTGCAGGTGGACTCTCTACCAGATGAGCCACCAGGAAAGCCCAAGAATACTAGAGTGGGTAGCCTATCCCTTCTCAAGTGGATTTTCCCAACCCAGGAATCAAACCAAGGTCTCCTGCATTGCAGGTGGATTCTTTACCAACTGAGCTATCAGGAAAGCCCCCAAATTGGCTACTAACCCACAAAAAGTGTCAGCTTTCCTTGGTCTATCAGGTGGTGTTGACCCACTGCACTTACAATGCCCACATTATCTCTATTCTTTGTTCTTAATGATCTGATCCCTTACTGAAATACTCTGTGTCTAGAAATTGTTTTCCAACCCATGTTCAAACTGCCCCAATACTTATCACATTAACTATCTGGGTCCTTTAATGTCACTGATAGATTCTGCCAAACTCTTAAAATGGAAATTACTCCAACTGCACAAAAAGATTACATAGAATAGATAAGAGTAAACAACCTCAACTCACCTTTTTTTTTTTTTTTTGCTAGTATAAACCATATCCTGGGACTTCCCTGGTGGCTCAGTCAGTAAGGAATACACCTGCAATGCAGAAGACCCAGATTTGATCCCTGGGTCAGGAAGATCCCCTGGAAAAGGAAATGGCAACCCACTCCAGTATTCTCACCTGAGAAATCCCATGGACAGAGGAGCCTGGTGGCCTATAGTCCACGTAGTTGCAAGATTTGGACACAACTTAGTAACTAAACCACCACCAAACCCTACACTATATCTTGAAATCTCTCCCAGGAACATAGATGTAAAAATCTCAAGTAAAATAAAACCAACCAACTACATATACTCAAGTTCAATTTAGTTCAGAAATGTAAAGGTTTCACATTTGGAAATCATTCAGTGTAATTATCAGAAGAAAAAAATACTGATTATGAGATTATTAATTGATACAGAAAAATCTTTTGATAATATTTAATATCCACTCAGGTGATAGAGAAAAAAGCTTATAGTATAATAGAAAGTAAAAGGAAATTCCTTAAACTAATGAAGATTGTCAAACTTTTTACTTCATAGTAAAATACTTAAATCTGTCCAGGTTAAATTAGGAACAAGACAAGAAAAACTTTTCTCATCAACTCTATTCCATGTTATTCTAGACTGTCAGTACAGTAAGAAAAGAAATAAAATACATTAGCTTTATAAAGAAAGACAAAGTGTCATTTCTTTATGATATGGTATGTTAGAAAGTCCAAAATAAACTGTATGCAAATTATTAGAAATAATAATCAATATACTGCTCAATACATGAACATAAATCAATTGTAGTTTCTTAAATTAACAATTGTAATGTAATATAAAAGTGTATGCTATATGTAAGAGCTTTAAAACTATCAAACCCCTTGGAATAAAATTAATAAAAGACAGGCAAATCCTCTACAGAGAAATTTGTAAAGAATTACTAGAATAATTTTTTAATATGTAAATTATGAGATATATAATTTCATGGATTAGAAGACTCATTGTTGTATAAATGTCCATTCTTTCCATACAAATCTATGTTTCAAGAAAATCTCAATGGAAATTCTAATAGTTTCCTTTTTTGTATCTGAAAATGATGAAGTATATTAAAATTTATATGGATTTACAAGTAGCCAAGATATTCTTGAAGAACAATTTAGCATTATTTCTTTTACCAAATAACAGTTCTCATTATGCAACTGCAGTGTGTTATTGGCACAGGTGACAAATACAACAAAAGAATTGAAGAACGAGTCCCCAAATTTACATGCACATGGGTATACCAGGTGGCTAATTATAATTGTTACTATATTTCTTAGCCTCCTTTGCAATCATGATTTGCTAAGTAACTAAGTTTTTCCCATCACATGTAAGAAGAAATAATGGGTGCAATGTCTACATGTCTCCCTTAAGAGCAGCATCTCTCTTTCTGCTTTCCCGATGACTAAGAATGGGAAACCAGTACTTTGAACTCTGAAATAGAAGCCTTATCTTGAGAATGGCAGAACCACTCTGTGGCTTCTACAACTTTGTGATGCTAACCTGCAGTGCCAGCCTTGCCTACTGTGAACTGATTGTCACTGGTGTTACATAAAAGAGAAATAAATTCTGTCTTATTTCAACCACTTTAAGGGACTTGATAATTGAGACTGTAGTTACATTGTGTGAAGATAATTAAATGAGATTTTTCTTAAAACTTTAACAAAGTGTCTGGTGAATGACAATTGTATATGTTTTTCCAGCATCCACTGGAAAAAATATAAAAGCACTCCTTTCTGCTTCACTTCATTACTAAGTTACTTTCTCATTTTTCTCATCTCCCTCTCCTTTCTGAAGCTATAGACCCCTTCCCCTCAAGAAAACTGCTCTCATGATTCTTTTCTTAGCCAACTTTTGAGATCAAAAGTTCTTTGGTCTACCAACGGCCATTTTCAAGCTCTTGTTCATCTTTCTCTCTTTTTATAATATCTGGTCTTCTCATTAAATCTGTCAAATTTACTCCTGTTAAACTTACTCTTTTTTTTTTTTTTTTTCAGTACTTAAATGTTTATAAAGATTGGCAAAACCCAGGCCAACATTTCTAACTTATTGCTTTACATACCTGCCTCTTTTTTGTGCTTAGTGTGTTAAGACTGAACACATCACTGATTTTCTTACATTGTTCCTCTTTTTGTGTTTTCTAAGAGTTAGCATCTCCTCACTCCTTCAGGCCAAAAACTCAGAAAAACACCTTATAGCATCATCTAATCTGTTGTAAAGACTATTGTTTAAAGCCCTATTATTTTGCTTCCCTCATAGCTGAATCGGTAAAGAATCTGCCTTCAATGCAGGAGACCTCGGTTCAATCCCTGGGTTGGGAAGTTCCCCTGGAGAAGGAATTGGTAACCCACTCCAGTATTCTTGCCAGGAAAATCCCATGGACAGAGGAGCCTGGCAGCCTACAGTCCATGGGGTTGCAAGAGTCATACACAACTTAGTGACTAAACCACCATTTTGCAATAACAACAAACTTCATTACAGAGAGGAGTAAAAATTACTTATATCAGGTGGGGCCACTTCCCAATATTGCATTCTAAACAGGATGTTTTTGGCCTCTCTTTGAACATTTCCAGTGATAAAGAGATTAACGCATGCCTTTGGCCACCTGATGTGAAGAGCTGACTCATTTGAAAAGACTCTGATGCTGGGAAAGATTGAGGGCAGGAGAAGGGGACGACAGAGAAGGAGATGGTTAGATGGCATCACTGACTCAATGGACATGAGTTTGGATGAGCTCCAGGAGTTGGTGATGGACAGGGAGGCCTGGCATGCTGCGGTTCATGGGGTGGCAAAGAGTTGGACGTGACTGAGCGATTGAACTGAACCGATAGGAAATAATCTACCCCATTTGGGACAGTTCTGGTAGACTGGGAAGCAAAGGGGCTGACAGGACATAAATGGCAGTCAAGACACCCAGATTTATGACAAAAGAAAAAAAAATATTTTCAACAAATTCAAGTTTGTACCAGGAATCATGAATCTGAAATTACTCTTCTGCATACCTTCATCCAATTATCCTGAGGTCTTCCTTATGTGCTCTCCAAGCCCAGTTCTATTCAAAAAAGGGTATAAAGGGGGGCAAACAAGAAAAAATGCTTTCCTCTTTGGAGACTGTAGACTTAAGCATGGGAAATAAAGAATCCCTCACATATACAGACAAGTTATATAAATGCAAAAGTGGACAGAGTTTGACAAGTAATATTTTCTCAACATTTAATAGCTTAGAGAGATAGCCAGAATTAGTCCTTAACTCGCTTACTTTATTTTGTAATTTCCTTAACAGAATTTTAGACTTGAGTTAGCTTTATATCTGTCAGTTTGCAGACAAATAGCCTCTTTAGCACCTCTGAAAATAGAATTTGTAGAAGCACTGCACAGATAACACTCTGGCAATGAACTCAAGGACTGTATCCTGCATTCCTCCAGAACTATGTCTTTCCAGATTGTGTTCTGGATGGATTTCCTCGAACAAATGGTCCCTGAGGTGACTTGGACATAGTCATCTTAGTAAATCACCATGACAATATGTCCTAAGGGACTATATCCTAAAGATGTGATTATAAGGGCCATCTACTGCTTCTCTTGCTTACTTAAGAAGTATGCTATCTTAAGCCATCTGCCAAACCTCTTTCCTGTCATGCCACACATTACTCAGAGACCAGCATGAAACATCAACTTTATTGAAGAGTGGCTGGGGCAGCCCACACCTGCTTGACAGAGAAAGGTAACTAACTTACTGATAAACATCCTAAGGGGTATTTGAGTGAATGTAGAGGACTAGCAATCAAAAAAAAAAAAAAAAAAAAAAAAAACAAGATGAAACTCTATAAAAATGTTATCTTTACCCAGGCTAGATACCCTCAGATCCTCCCTCAATTCCCTTTGGTTTTCTGGTTCCTCGTAATCCTGAGAAAACTCTTGGTTTCTCCAGATGTTCAATTGGCTTAAAAATCTCAAAAAGCTTAGTTGTCCAAGCAGTTCATGCCTAGTACCCTGTTGTTTTACTCATCTCTGAATATTTATTATTAAGGATTTGGTGCCTGAGAAATATACATTTGAAAGGTACACAAATGTAAGAATGTTCTTAAGCTACATAGTGGAGAATATGATAGAAAAAAACAGGAAATTGTGTATGGAAAGGGGGACCCAGAGAGCAGAAGGTGATAGTAGGAGAGTCAGACACCAGTTTTGTATGTATTCAGAAGGTAGCACTCCTTGCCCTAAGACCAGGTCCAAATCCATAGCTGCTTTCAGTCCGTGTCTATATATCCCAAATTTAAACGCGATTTTAAAGAACTACTGGTTGAATTTTACTGTCATGCACAGAAGAGCTCAAGCTCAATGCAACATAACATGGCAAAACAAAGCACAGTTCGTTTCAACCCAAATGAGTGGGTTTACCTGGCTGTGTACTGTACTTATGAACATCTACCGATTTCCATGGAAGATGTATAGGATAACAATTTTGTTCCCTTATCTCCATGAACAGATCATCTGACTTTACCCCAGCTCCACAATTTTCTAGATGTATGATCTTGAAAAAAAAAAATTCACTCATCTTTCTGCCATTTATAGAGAACAAAGTGCTTAAACTCACTGGGCTTTTAGGAGGATTAAGCCAGCATATAAAAAGTACTAAGTACCTTGAACACACTAATCAATTTTATTTTTATGTCTTCTCTGAATGCCATATGGACACAGACTATGATAGTCATGATAGTGATTCCAGACAGGAATCAGGACTCTCAGTTGTTGATTCACCAAGTTCTTTGCTAACTGAGTTATGAGTATTCAATTTGTGATGATCAAAGAAAGACATCAAAGAAAACAAAATAGACTTAATTTACTCTGAAAAGGAGATATACCTGTGTATAGGTCTCTGCCCAGTTTGTCTCTGGACAAACCTATATGTAGCTTCGTGAAGAACACCATTAGGAGTCAGGCAATTTATTTTTCAGCTTCATTTATGTAAGATCTATGAAGTAGAAGTCCAGAGAAGGCAATGGCAACCCACTCCAGTACTCTTGCCTGGCAAATCCCATGGACGGTGGAGCCTGGTAGGCTGCAGTCCATGGAGTCACTAAGAGTCGGACACAACTGAGTGACTTCACTTTCACTTTTCACTTTCATGCCTTGGAGAAGGAAATGGCAACCCACTCCAGTGTTCTTGCCTGGAGAATCCCAAGGAAGGGGGAGCCTGGTGGGCTGCCGTCTATAGGGTCGCACAGAGTCAGACATGACTGAAGCGACTTAACAGCAGCAGAAGCATGAAGTAGAAGTCAGACAGAAATCACAGAAATTATGCTGGCATAAATAGACATTTGAGGTGATCAAAGTCACACCATCTAGCTGAGGAAAACTGTGGATTTCAGATCTTCAGACTTATAAAATCACTAATTGTTTTAAAATATTGAGGACGTTTGACACTCTGGCCAAATCATTCTCACCTAAATTGTCTCTTTAATCATCATATAAGCCAATGATTTAGGAATGACAGATACCATCACCAGCAGTAGCAGCATCCTTATGTGGTAAATTTTAAAAACAGGTTAAGCCTCCTACCTCTGAAATAGAAGAGGACCCTTAATTTTCCCAAATTATAAATTATTGGTTACATATCATATGTAAAGTACTTAGTGAGGATAAAGAAGTGAGTTTTTCCTGTTCTTGAGGAGAAAAAAATCCAGGAAACTACATAAATGCTCCATAGGTCTGTTAATAGAGTCACAACAAAAGATGTGAGTGGTCTACTGGACAAAGTCATCATAGAAGAATTGATATTTATAATGTTTATCATGTGCAAAAGACCAGAAGTAGAAAACAGAGTGGTGTCTTAAAGAACTTTGATGTGATTGAAGGACTAAATAAGACTAGTGGTTGATAGATGTGGAAGAGAAGGTAACCACAAAAAGGAGCAATTGACAGTAAGCAAAGGATGAATTGTATGATACCATCAATATAATTTAGTCCTGAGAAGACCTACGAATAAAAAGCTGCTCTTGGTTCTAAAGGGAAGTTCAATGAAAAAAATCTTAGAGATCTTCCTCACTAACTATTTTTTGGAACCTAAACTGTCAAATGAGAAGTGTGTTTAAACAGCTTATCTCTGTGTGATTGCTGAAGCTTCAGCTTCATCTGCCCTGTGCTGCCATGGTGGTAGAATGCTACCCTGATGCCATAAAAATCCTGAAGTGTAAATAAAGTGTTTCTTCAAGAACGACAAGGGAGAAAACACATTGCCCAGAAGTTCGAGTACATAGAAAAATGGTGGGGTAGGTGGGCAAATAACATAGGAGTTAAGGGCATGCATTACACTGATACAGTCATAGTTACCTGGGGGATCTGAATACTGTGGGTAGGTAAGGTAGATTGGAACAGGGTGTAGAAAATGGGAGAGACAATATCTGGCAGGGATTAGTGGCCAGAGTTGCAATGGCTAGAGAAGAAAATCCTTGACAATAGCAGTGCAGTTGTAGTAGGAAATAGTATTCCATTTTCAATAACTGAGCTAGAATGCTGTGAAGATTATGATGTAAAGTAATCCTGAGGAGTGGGCAGGAGTTAGGGTCATGGGCACCTCTGGGCACAAGGGACCCTTCCTCAGGCTTGAATTTGAACCAGTAGACTATTTAAGCCCTTGTGGTCTGCAGAACAAGACAGGCTTCAGAAGAAAAAATAAATAAAAAAGGAAAAAGCTTGTGAACCAGATGACAATTCTCCAGAGTGCTTCCCACTCTCCACCCCATTTTCCAGCAACTTTCCTCTTTCCCTCAAGATTGACCCTGGGGCAAATTGAAGCGTCAACCAAATTTCATGCAGTGCTACAACTAACAAGAACTGCAGTTTGCATTCCATTTGTATAATTTGTAAAATTTGAAGCTGAATGATACAAATCTTATTCAAGATTACACAAACTTGACAAACTCATTCCACTAATATTTTTGAGGCTCTGCTGATGCTTTTGAACTGTGATGTTGAAGAAGACTCTTGAGAATCCCTTGGACAGCAAAGAGATCAAACCAGTCAAAACTAAAGGAAAGACTGATGCTGAAACTGAATTTCCAATAATTTGGCCACCTGATGTGAAGAGCCAACTCATTAGAAAAGACCCTGATGCTGGGAAAGATTAAAGGCATGAGGAGAAGGGGATGACAGAGGATGAGGTGGTTGGATGGCATCACCAGCTTGATGGACACCAGCTTGATGGACACCAGTTTGAGTAAGTTCTGGGAGATGGTGAAGGACAGGCAGGCCTGCTGTTTTGCTGTCCATGGGGTTGCAAAGAGTTCACTACTGAGTGACTGAACAATGACAACTATGTCCTAGGCACTGCTCTATCTACTGAGAATAGAGATGTGGGGACAGGTCCATATTCAGACTTTGTCATTACTCAGTCTACTTCAGTATCTGAATTCCCTTACCATGGTTCCTGGGAGTTTCCCGTCACTGTTTTTAAATTTTTCCCATATTGGATCATTATTTAGCCCCAAGGCATGTTGTACTTCCTTCTTATCCAGTTCCCAAACTTACCACCTCTCCAGACTCTCTTGGAAAATTGTGTGTGTGCTGAGTGGCTCAGTCATATCCTCCTCTTTACGACCCTCTGGACTATAGCCCACCAGGCTCCTCTGTCCATGGGATTTCCCAGGCAAGAATACTGGAGTGGACTGCCATTTCCTCCTCCAAGGAATCTTCCTGATCCAGGGATAAAACCCATGCCTCCTGTGTCTTCTGCATTGCAGGCAGACTTTTGACCCCCTGAATCAAAAGTTTCTAACACATTAGATCAGTTTTCCAAACCTGGGTCATTGTGCACTAGAAGATGCAAAAAATATTCCAAGATACAGACATGAATTGTTCCAAGGGAATCATTCCCTGATCTTCAACTCCACAGTCAGCTCTGCTTAAAATGTATCTGCTTGAGAAGGTGTTTCTTCCCCTTTCCCACTTTCCTTTCAAAACCTTATCTTCCTCTGCATAACTGAATCCCACTGAGTGGAAGTGCCCCGAATGAAAACTTCTCAGTGCCAATGGCAGTGATGAGAACATGAATGACTGGATAGAGCATCCTTTTGTAAGTCATGGTTTCCAATATGTTCCTTTCAACACAATTGAAACGGAAGCTAAATGAGTTGTCAATTAATAGGTCAATAAAAATAATTTTGATAATAGTTCAACTAATACATATTTCAAATAATGTAGTGTTTTTACTATAACAAAACAAATTCCATTCCCTGAGCTATGGCATATGAATGCCATTTATTTATGTAAATTAGTTTTCTCAGTGTTTATATCTCCAAAATAAAAAGTAAGATTGGATTTGATGCTGAAATCTTTCTCATTATGGTATTAAGTACTCTTCATGAATGCACATCACAACTGCAAAAAAATACAATTGAAATTATTATTAATATTCCAATAAATTTTTAAGTACTACTTTAAAAAACATTATATTTTTATTGATTTGTGAAATTGTATAAAAACATACAGAAGAAAATCTTTTTACAGTTTCAAGAGTACAGGAAACAAACAAACCAAAGAAAAATAAAAAGTAAGTAGATAGAGAAATCAAAAGTAGATAGAGAAATCAAAAGTCTTGAAATACATTCAGTTCAGCTCAGTCACTCAGTCATGTCCAACTCTTTGAGACTCCATGGACTGCAGCATGCCAGGTCTCCCTATCCATCACCAACTCCCAGAGTTTACTCAAACTCACATCCATTGAGTTGGTGATGCCATCCAATCATCTCAACCTCTGTCATCCCCTTCTCCTCCCACCTTCAATCTTTCCCAGCATCAGGGTCTTTTCCAATGAGTCAGCTCTTCCCATCAGGTGGCCAGTGTATTGGAGTTTCAGCTTCACCATCAGTCCTTACAATGCATATTCAGGACTGATTTCCTTTAGGATGGACTGGCTGGATCTCCTTGCAGTCCAAGGGACTCTCAAGAGTCTTCTCCAACACCACAGTTCAAAAGCATCAATTCTTCTCCACTCAGCTTTCTTTATAGTCCAACTTTCACATCCATACATGACTGTTGGAAAAACCATAGCCTTGACTAGATGGGCCTTTGTTGGCAAAGTAATGTCTCTGCTTTTTAATATGCTACGTTTGTCATAATTTTCCTTCCAAGGAAAAAGGATCTTTAATTTCTTGGCTGCAGTCACCATCTGCAGTGATTTTGGAGCTCCAAAAATCAAAGTCTGTCACTGTTTCCACTGTTTCCCCATCTATTTGCCATGAAGTGATGGGACCAGATGCCATGATCTTAGTTTTCTGAATGTTGAGCTTTAAGCCAACTTTTTCACTTTCTTCTTTCACTTTCATCAAGAAGCTCTATAGTTCTTCAGTGTCTTCCATGAGGGTGGTGTCATCTGCATATCTGAGGTTATTGATATTTCTCTTGGCAATCTTTATTCCAGCTTGTGCTTCATCCAGCCTGGCATTTTGCATAATGTACTCTGTATATAAGTTAAACAAGCAGGGTGACAATATACAGCCTTGACGTACTCCTTTTCCTATTTGGAACCAGTCTGTTGTTCCATGTTCAGTTCTAACTGTTGCTTCCTGACCTGCATACAGATTTCTCAAGAGGCAAGTCAAGTGGTCTGGTATTCCCATGTCTTTCAGAATTTTCCAGTTTATTGTGATCCACACAGTCAAAGGCTTTGGCATAGTCAATAAAGCAGAAATAGATGTTTTTCTGGAACTCTCTTGCTTTTTTGATGATCCAATGGATGTTGGCAATTTTATCTCTGGTTCCTCTGCCTTATCTAAAACCTTTAATCATGAGTTCAGTAAGAAAAATAATGTAAAATTTCCATTCATAAAGATACATATACCATATAATATTTTTAGAACAAATATTAATGGGTATCACAGGACCAGTATTTAGATTTCACTGAACCTATAAAGGAGTGACATAATTGTTTTATTTAAAATGTCAATACAATAAACAGGAAATTAGATTCCTTGCAACTATTTAAATATATGATAAAAATAGATGCCAAGTATATGCAAAGCAATACATTCTTTAAGTTGCTGAAAGGAAAAGAAAATGTCAAGACAAGTGTTTCAGTTCTGTTTAGTTGCTCAGTCATTTCCAAGTCTTTGTGATCCCATGGACTGCTGCTTGCCAGGTTACCCTGTCCATCCCCAACTCCCAGAGCTGGCTCAAACTTATGTCCATAGAATTGGTGATGCCATCCAACCATCTAATCCTCTGTCATCCCCTTCTCCTCCTGTCTGCAATCCTTCCCAGCATCAGGGTCTTTTCCAAAGAGTCAGTTCTTTGCATCAGGTGGCCAAAGTATTAGATCTTCAGTTTCACCATCAGTCCTTCCAATGAATATTCAGGGCTGATTTCTTTTGAGACTGACTGGTTTGATCTCCTTGCAGGCCAAGGGACTCTCTAGAGTCTTCTCCAACACCACAGTTCAAAAGTACCAGTTCTTCGGTGTTCAGCTTTCTTTATGGTCCGACTCTCACAAGATTACTGGAGAAACTAAAGTTTTGACTAGACAGACTTTTGTTGGCAAAGTAATGTCTCTGCTTTTTAATATGCTGTCTAGGTTGGTCATAGCTTTTCTCCCAAGGAGGAAGTGTCTTTTAATTTCATGGCTGTAGTCACCATCTGCAGTGATTTTGGAGTCCAAAAAAATAAAGTCTGTCACTGTTTCCATTGTTACCCCATCTATTTGCCATGAAATGATCATACCAGATGCCATGATCTTAGTTTTCTGAATGTTGAGCTTTAAGCCAAAGTTTTCACTCTCTTCTTTCCCTTTCATCAAGAGGCTCAGTTCGTCTTCCCTTTCTGCCATAAGGGTGGCGTCTTCTGCATATCTGAGGTTATTGATATTTCTCTTGGCAATCTTGATTCTAGCTTGTGCTTCACCCAGCCTGGCATTTTGCCTGATGTACTTTGCATATAAGCTAAATAAGCAGGGTGACAATATTCAACCCTGAAGTACTCCCCTCCCAATTTGGAAACAGTCCATTGCTCCATATCCAGTTCTAACTGTTGTTCCTTGACCTGCATACAGATTTTGCAGGAGGCAAGAAAGGTGATCTGGTATTCTGATTTCTTCAAGAATTTTCCAGTTTGTTGTGATCCACAGAGTCAAAGGCTTTGGGATAGTCAATAAGGCAAAAGTACATGTTTTTCTGGAACTCTCTTGCTTTTTCTGTGATCCAATGGATGGTGGCAATTTAATATCTGGTTCCTCTGCCTTTTCTAAATCCAGTTTGAACACCTGGAGGTTCTCAGTCCATGTACTCTTGAAGCATCACTTGGAGAATGTTGAGCATTACTTTGCTAGCATGTGAGATGTGTGCAATTGTGCGGTAATTTGAACTTTCTTTGGCATTGCCTTTCCTTTGGATTGGTATGAAAACTGATCTTTTCCAGTCCTGTGGCCATTGCTGAGTTTTTCAAATTTTCTGGCATATTGAGTGCAGCACTTTAACAGCATCATCTTTTAGATTTGAAATAGCTCAGCTGAGATTCCATCACCTCCACTAGCTTTGTTTATAGTGAAGCTTCATAAGGCCCACTTGACTTCACACTCCAGACATTCACAGGATGTCTGGCTTTAGGTGAGTTATCACACCATCATGGTTATCTGGATCATGAAGATCTTTTTTGTACAGTTCTTCTGTGTATTCCTGCCACCTGTTCTTAATATCTTCTGCCTCTGTTAGGTCCATACCTTTTCTGTTCTTTATTGTGCCCATCTTTGCATGAAATGTTCCCTTGGTGTCTCTAATTTTCTTGAAGGGGTCTCTACTCTTTCCCATTGTATTGTTTTCTTCTATTTCTTCACATTGATCACTTAGGAAAGCTTTCTTATCTCTCCTTGCTACTCTTTGGAACTCTGCATTCAGATGGATATATCTTTCCTTTTCTCCTTTGCCTTTACAAGTGCTTAAGTTACACCAAAAATGAAAGTGCTTGATGGTGTATAACATGTGATCCAATTTCAAGTGCCAGGTCACTGGCAATATTGATAGGAGATTGGAAAATCACAGATGGATGACTAGGAGGCATAGGGATGCCTCTTTCAATTTTCTGCCTTATGAGCAGTATCTGTTTTCTGTGATTATTGTACAAATTACCTGGCTTAAAATAATAGAAATTTATGCTCTTACAGTTCTGGAGGCAAGAATTCTGAAATCTATGCCATGTGGCCAAATTCAAGGTATTGGCAGGGACATACTTCCCACAAGACACTGGCAAAAAGCCTATTCTTTACCTCCTTTGTCTCTGGCACTGCTTGCATTCTTTGTTTCACAGGCACATCACTGCAGTTGTCAAGGTTGGAATCCTCAAACCTCTCTATTTTCCATCTTCATATTGCCTTCTCCTCTGTGCATCTTTTTCAAATTTCCCTCTGCCTTTCTGTTATAAGGACCCTTGAAATTGCATTTAAGTTTTGTCAGGATGATCCAGGATAATCTCCTATGTCAATATCTTTAATTTAACCACATTGGCAAAGACTTTATCATAGATGTCATATTTACAGGTTCCAGGAATTAGGACATGGATAGCATTTTGTGGTCCATTTTCAACCCATCACCTGGGAATGGGACATTATAATTCAGCAGAGAAAATGTACCTAAAAAAACTTGCAAAATAAATGAAAAAAATTACTCCTTTTTTGGTACAGATTTCCATTTTCTCTTTTATACTGAATTATTTCTCCAACTGTGAAAAAACAGTTCCCAAACCAACCACTCTTCTCCAGTGCTGCCTTGAACTATAGCTCAAGTAATGTCTCTGAGCTACTTCTTCTTAGTTCAATTTCTCTTGAGAGCTAAACCCTCAAACTCCATCTTGCTATCATTCTTTCTTTTATCCATTCCATAAACAAGTATTGAGTAAAGATTCTATGAGGGTTAGGAGTTTGTGGAAAGTAAAAAAAAAGAACATATCATAAGTAAGAAAATAAATACTGAAATACTAAGACTTGTTTTAAAACTGCTCAGCAAACATTTATCAAATATCCAGTGTTGTTATAATTGCTAAATTATTGAGTACAATCCTCAAGTCTAAGAGTTTTTCCCTGGAGGTGGGAAGTGATACAGGAAAGGGATGGAACAAAATGACATAGCAATTATTGATAATATACTGTTGAGTATCTTCAGAAGGTTGTAATCTGGGGATGTCAGCAGTTTGGTCTATTTGTCTTTCAACATATTGCTCTTCCTGTTACTTTTTCAGGCAATCAAGTGGACAGAGATCATGAGAAATTTGAGTGGAGACTACATAGTAGAGTTTGTTTTGGTGGGCTTCCCTACCTCCCCACCCCTTCAGCTGCTCCTCTTTGCACTCTTCCTTGCAATTTTTTTGTTGACATTGTTGGAGAATGCCCTCATTGTTTCCACCATCTGGCTCACTCCAAGCCTTCATCGCCCAATGTTCTTTTTCCTTGGCCATCTGTCCTTCCTGGAGCTATGGTATATCAATGTCACTGTTCCCCGACTCTTGGGGGCATTTCTTACTCAGGAGCATAGAGTCTCCTATGTAGGTTGTATGACCCAACTCTATTTCTTCATTGCTTTAGCCTGCACTGAATGTGTCCTGTTGGCAGTCATGGCCTATGACCGCTACCTGGCCATCTGTGAACCTCTCCGTTATCCTAGTCTCATGCCCTTCAGTATGGCCACTCGCCTTGCTGCTTTCTCTTGGGGTAGTGGCTTCTTCAGCTCCATGATGAAGCTTCTTTTCATTTCCAGATTGTCATACTGTGGATCCAATATAATCAACCATTTTTTCTGTGATATCTCTCCACTACTGAACCTCACCTGCTCTAACAAGGAACAAGCAGAACTGGTAGACTTCCTCTTGGCCCTGGTGATGATTCTGCTCCCTCTGTTGGCTGTGGTTTCATCATATGCTGCCATAATCGCCACTATCCTGAGGATTCCTACTGCTCAGGGACGTCACAAAGCCTTTTCCACGTGTGCCTCTCACCTGGCAGTGGTTGTTATCTACTACTCCTCCACTCTCTTTACCTATGCACGGCCCCGGGCCATGTACACCTTCAACCACAGCAAGGTCATCTCTGTGCTCTACACTGTCATTGTACCATTTCTCAACCCAGCCATTTACTGCCTGAGGAACAAGGAAGTAAAGGATGCCCTCAGAAAGACAGTGCTGGGTAGGTGTCCCTGTTCCAGGGATATCCCAGATTGGTGTACCTGACAAAAAAGGAACAGTATCCTAATAGTGACATATCAAAGAATCATAAAATAGGCTTAACAGGACCAAAATATCAGCTAGCACACTGCTTCTTTAAATAGTGTCAGGAAACTTCTTGATACAAACAAAAAATTGTGAATCATTGATCTTATACAAGAGTTTCCAAACTAATATTGAAATGGTTATATAAGAATCTCTGGGGGGTTGTTAAAATGCATATTCCCAGAAAAATCTATGGAGAATCTGATAGAGTATGCTATTGTTTGTCTAGTGGTAAAGAACCCACCTGCCAGTGCAGGAGACATCAGAGACATGGGTTTGATCCCTGGGTAGGTAAGATGCTCTGGAGGAGAGCATGGCAAACCACTCCAGTGTTCTTGCCTTGAAAATCCAATGGCCAGATGAGCCTGGTGTGCTACAGTCCATGGGGTCTCAAAGAGCTGGACACAACTGAAATTACTTAGCACACATGCCTTGCTTGCAACCCTGATATGCATAATTTTCAACTTTTTAAGAACTCTTATTTCACAGCCAGTTTGAGGCTCTTTACTCTAGACCAAGGCTATTATTTTGCGAGTGAGAAAATAGGTAATAAAAGGGACTTGCTGATGGGTATGTCAAGACAAAATTATGTAGAAATTGTTGTAGCAGTTTCAAGGATTCAAATTCTCAGATCCTAATTCTGTGAGAATCACAAAAGTACAATTAAACCTCCCAAACTGAAACTAATGTCGCCTAATGCATAGTCCTTATCTCTACAAGTCTTACACTCACTGCAAGTCAAAGGAGGAAGAAAATGCAGCACTGGTATTCAGCCATGTGTGCAACAATTAATATAGATAAATAGTCATCTGTATCTCCTTCATGTTATTTGAAGAGTGATGCACAGCTTATTGACCTAATGAAGGTTGGTTAGGTAGTAGATCAAACTCATTAGAGAACTTTTATGTACCTTGGCCTCCGAATCTTCCCCAGCACCATGGCCAACTTCTGTTTCAACTAGCTGCTGCCTGAATTATACCAGCTGCCAGATATTTTACATTTTGCCACTGGGGCAAATGACTACAGGAACAGAAAATGTCTTAATAAAGAGGCAAGATTGGGGAACAAGCGACATCTCTGCAGTGAGTGGTATGCTTCTGATTCAAAACCAGAATGATAGACATTCTTCTAAATTCTCTTTACTTTTGGAAACTAGCTTGAATTACTTAGAAAGTAATTCCAGTTTCAGGCTAACTTCTACACAGTAGAACTGAAATCAATGTTTCTTTGAGTGGGATATGTAAAAGAACAAAAAATGGTATTGAACAAATACTCATAAACAGAAATTGTCTCTCAGTGGACACTTGCTTATTCTGAACTGGGCTTTGGAAAATAAGATAATTGTCCATTAAAAAAAAACTGCTTGGTTAATAATCATTTTAGGTTTTCTAACATCTAAAATAACATAACCCCAAAATAATAAATCTGACATTTAAAAGTATAAGCAGATTTGCTTCCATTAAATTTCTGAATAACCTTTTAAAGAAACATCCTTGAGGGACTTCCTCTGTAGTCCAGTATTTAAGACACTGGGCTGCCAGTGCAGGGGTTGTGGGTTAGATCCCTTGTTGGGAAATATGGCATAGTAACAAAACAAAACAAAACAAAACAAAAAAACACACATAGAAGCAAATCTTTGACTTTGGGCATAGACAATGGATTCTTACATATGACACCAAAAGAACAAGCAATAAAACAATAGATAAATTGGACCAAATCAAAATTTTTAAAAATACAAAAGAATTAAAAAACATCCTTGAGATTGGCTTAATTTACCTTACATTCATTACATCATCCTTTTGTTTGTTTTATACATTTATGGAAAGCATAATTTTATGGTTAAGGATTCCACCTCTAGAGCCAAGAAATTTGGAATCATTCTGGTTTTACCCTTAACATGTCCCTCATAATGCAAGTTATGCATCCACCTCATGTGCATGTTGTGAATATTAATTGTATGTGACAGTAGGATTACAAAATCTTTTCTCTTTGTAGATAAATTTTACCTTGGATTATTTTCTTTCTTCCCCAGCTTTATTGATAATAGAATTGAAAAATATATATATAAGATATTTAAAGTATTCCATGTAATGATTTGTTATACATATTGTGAAGTGTTTCCCTGGTGGCTCAGACAGTGAACAATCTGCCTGCAATGCAGGAGACCCAGGTTCAATCCCTGGGTCAGTAAGATCCACTGGAGAAGGGAATGGCTACTCACTCCAATATTTTTGCCTGGAAAACTCCATGGACAAAGATCTGGGAATGACTGAGCAACTAACACTATATTGACTATATATGTTGTAAAACGATTCACTTTGGGTTTACTTTATAGTTCTAGTCTGTTGGAAGCTTGCTAAATATTGCTAAGAAACATTGCTCATGAGACAAATATCTCTTGATTAGAAAAAGTCTTCTGGACTGGGAGTATTATAAATATTCAGTGGTCAGAGCTTCATGATGCTGAGAAAGATTGAAGACAGGAGGAGAAAGGGATGACAGAAGATGATTGGATGGCATCACTGACTCAATGGACATGAGTTTGAGCAAGTTCTGGGAGATGATGAAGTACAGGGAAGCCTGGCGTGCTGCACTCCATGGGGTTGCAAAGAGTCGGACACGACTGAGTGACTGAACAGCAACACTTTTTATAACTTTGCATGTCTTTTGCAGGAAACTCTGGTTGCCCAGGAAGCTGTTGTAAGAGATATTGGCTCTTGTGCGCCTTGAGGAGTAAAGTCAAGCTGGCTCAAGCACCGCTTTGTGTGAATCACATGTCCTCACACCTGTGCTATGACTTTGCATCCAGATTAGCCCCTCATCTGCTTTCAGCACTCCTTCCACATAAGAGAAATTCCTCAGCCTGTCATGCTGCCATGCTGTGTTTTTATCCTATAGTTCTCCAAGTAAAATTGTTGCCAGTGTGACCTTTTTTTTTTTTTTTTTTCTTTTTTTTTATTTTATTTTATTTTTTTTTTATTATTATTATTTTTTTTCCCAGTGGGTTTTGTCATACATTGATATGAATCAGCCATGGATTTACATGTATTCCCAATCCCGATCCCCCCTCCCACCTCCCTCTCCACCCGATTCCTCTGGGTCTTCCCAGTGCACCAGTCCGGAGCACTTGTCTCGTGCATCCCACCTGGGCTGGTGATCTGTTTTACCATAGATAGTATACATGCTGTTCTTTTGAAATATCCCACCCTCACATTCTCCCACAAAGTTCAAAAGTCTGTTCTGTATTTCTGTGTCTCTTTTTCTGTTCTGCATATAGGGTTATCGTTATCACCTTTCTAAATTCCATATACATGTGTCAGTATGCTGTAATGTTCTTTATCTTTCTGGCTTACTTCACTCTGTATAAGGGGCTCCAGCTTCATCCATCTCATTAGGACTGGTTCAAATGAATTCTTTTTAATAAATGACCCAATCAAAAAATGGGCCAAAGAACTAAACAGACATTTCTCCAAAGAAGACATACAGATGGCTAACAAACACATGAAAAGATGCTCAACATCACTCATTATTAGAGAAATGCAAATCAAAACCACAATGAGGTACCATTACACGCCAGTCAGGATGGCTGCTATCCAAAAGTCTACAAGCAATAAATGCTGGAGAGGGTGTGGAGAAAAGGGAACCCTCTTACACTGTTGGTGGGAATGCAAACTAGTACAGCCGCTTTGGAAAACAGTGTGGAGATTTCTTAAAAAACTGGACATAGAACTGCCATATGACCCAGCAATCCCACTTCTGGGCATACACACTGAGGAAACCAGATCTGAAAGAGACACGTGCACCCCAATGTTCATCGCAGCACTGTTTATAATAGCCAGGACATGGAAGCAACCTAGATGCCCATCAGCAGATGAATGGATAAGGAAGCTGTGGTACATATACACCATGGAATATTACTCAGCCATTAAAAAGAATTCAGTGTGACCTTTTGTAGTGTGTGAGTTTGATTGTTTGGTAAAGCCTAAGAAGGTCTGGCTTATGAATAGCTCACAGTGAGCACTCAGTTAATGTTAAGCCCCTGACATAATGTCAATTATTTCTCAAAACTAAAAATTGGAAGAAATGAATGCTAAGCCCTCATGTTTATTTTCATTAACAATTTGATTATATGCTTTCTAACATATGTGCCTGTTCTAAATACTAACCATGCGTCACATTCACTTGTTCAAATGGAAATGGGCAGATTGACTGGGTTCTTTAGGACATATGTAGAAAGTAAAAGTACAAGCATCCTTGTGTAATTATGTATAGATGGTAATAAGTTTAGCATTTCCAATTATCTAATTTAAAATTATGCCAAGCTGTCATTAGGTTGAGTCAGTGAAGTTCACACTCCTTTTCAAATGATCAGAACATATGATAACTCTTTGTTAGAATATTAAACATAGGACATTTTTCTCCTCAATTATTTTGGTCTTTGATTTTGTCTAGATACTCATACATATTTGTCTACATATTAAAAGAGGAAGAAAGAGAGAATGTCAACTGATAATATCCTCTTTGTATGACTCTTGTCATGTCACATTCTTTCTTGAAGCGAAGATGACCCTCCTAATTTATTTTTTCCTCCAGAGTGAGATTCTACAGTGCAATAATTAGTGTAGATAGTTTATTTTTCAATTTTTTTTTTTCAGCTGAAAACATGTTGAACTCAAACAGTGAATCTGTGTCTCTTTGCCAGGTATTAGATTTATCACCTCTTTTGGCAGTTAGGCCCTGGAGAAGGAAATGACAACCCATTCCAGTATTCTTGCCTAGAAAATCCCATGGACTGAGGATCCTGGTCGCCTACAGTCCATGGGGTCGCAAAGAGTCGGACAGACTGAGTGACTTCACTTTCACTTTCACTTTTTTCTGGCAGTTGGGAGTGATCATATACCCCATTATCAAATAAAATGTAAGTGGAATTCTGCCTTGGAGATTTTCATTTTAAAAGAAATGTAACTGACACTGGGACTTCCTCTTTCTTTATGTTGAACTTGGATATAATGCCTGGAGGTCCGTCAGCTCTTTGTAATGTAACAAACATAAAGAAGAAAGGTCAATATATGGAGTCTGAAGATACAAATACATGAAAATCATGAGTCCTTGTTAGTATGATTGAGAATTTGAATCTACATCAGCAAATACTTATATGTGTGTGTTAGTAGCTCAGGTTGTGTCCAACTCTTTGCAATTCCATGGACTGTAGCCCTCCAGGCTCCAATGTCCATGGGATTATCCAGGCAAGAATACTGGAGTGGTTTGCCATTCCCTTCTCAAGGGAAGCTTCCCAACCCAGCGATCAAATCCAGGTTCCTGCATTTGCAGGCAGATTCTTTACCATCTGAGCCACCAGGGAAGCCTTTTCTCTAAATTATTATGTGTGTATGTCAGGTTCTCAGTCAAATACCTATACAACACTTTTAAAATTAAATGATAAAAATGAACTCCCATTTGTGGAAGTTATTGAGATTTGTGCTTTTTTAAAATTTTCAGCCTAATACATTAATAATTGGTATATCTATGTAATTTTTTCTTGCATTCTTCTATAAGTTTTTCAAATAATTTTTAGTTTTAGGTTTTTATTTTTTTTAATGAAATATATTTTTCTAAGTTTCCAGAGAAAGATCATGACTCTTCTCACAAAATTTCTTATTTTGTCATTTCCTGAAGTCAGTTTTATTTTGTTTTGCTACACTTAGGAATCTGCCTGCAATGCAAGAGACACAGGAGACATGCATTCCATCCCTGAGTTGGGAAGATCCCCTAGAGTAGGAAATGGCAACCCATTCCAGTATTCTTTGCCAGGAAAATCCCATGGACAGAGGAGACTGGTGAGCTACAGTCTGTGGGGCCACAAAGAGTCAGATATGATCGAAGCGAGTGAGAACAGCACACTTTATTTTGTTTTGTTTAGGTTATAAATGTGTACTCAGTATAGCCAAGTTTTCACCAGAGAGGGATAATAGAAAGGGAACAAAGAAGTAGCCATCAAGTTAATTATGATTTTTTTTTAATAAAATCATCAATCTCCTTTAAAATGGCAGAAATGTTCATCACATTTGACTAAAACTGTTCCTATATTTAAAAAGAAAGCATAAATTGTGTGATTATTTATTATTCGTAAAATGCTGCATAGAAAGCACAAAATCTGATTATCTGCCTCAAAAATTTATAACTTAAAAGAGGAAATAGAAAATGCATAATTTTCAGAAACTATTATAAAATATGAGGAAAAATATTCCCCCAGTAAACTTTAACTTATTCATTTAAAAATTACTCTATTTTTTCTTACTAAAGCTGAATGCATGTTTATCTTGAATATTTCTCCAGAGTCAGACACATTATAGTATATAAGCTCTATTTTTTCTCATTCAATTCAAGATGTAATTTCTACCAAATTTTTTTTCAGTATCACTATTTTTTTTTTCCTTTTCTAGAACAGGAGACAGTAAAGAGCAAACTTAAAATTCCATTTTTACTTTGAGTATTCAGAGCTCTAACTACAATTTTTTCTTGCACCAAGGAATAATATTTGGGACACCATGGACTATAGTTGCCAGACTCCTCTGTCCATGAAATTTCTGAGGCAAGAATACTGGAGTGAGTTGCCATTTCCTCCTCCAGGGTATCTTCCTGACACAGGGATCGAACCCACATCTCTTGCCTCTCCTGTTTTGGCAGGCGGATTCTTTACCACTGTGCCACCTGGGAAGCCCAAGCACCAAAGAATGACTATAAACAATTATAACAAACAAACAAAAAAAAGACATATTTTTCTTTTTTAATCAGTTCTAAATTCACAATAGTAGCTACAAAGTTTTTTGCTTGCTTGTTTGTTTGTTTTAATTCTGAGATAGTAATTATACTTTTATCAATAAATCTTGCCATAATAGTACATAGTCAATCAGGTCCTTTGCCGCTTTCTCATTTTCCTCTGTATTAATGTTATACATTTACTATGGCCTATAAATAAAATGGACAAATCACTAGTCCCTAACTCAACAGAGTTTTAGGTGCTTACTAAGCACCAGACATGTATTAGGTACTAGACAATGTCTCTACCTTTGAGAACTCTTAAAAATCCAGTGATTTTTTAAATAGATTTTTAATTTATTTTTAAGAAACTCAGTCTATCTTTCACTGCTGCTGCTGCTAAGTCACTAAGTTTTGTCAATTAAATGAATAGAAGTTTTATTTAAGAAGTAACATACAGTGAGTTCTACCACTAGCTTAAAATGAAGACTAGAAAGGTGAGACAATCCCTGAAGAAGCCAGTTAATTCATGAGTCACTTATTTATTCCATTATTTCATTCAATATTTAGGAAATTCCAAAAATGCCCAAATTTCTTATGTTGCCATGTAAGCATATTACAAAGGATATTGGAACTCATATTATTTAATAATTTGATTACTATCAATTTGCTAAGAATGATACAAATACTCACAAGGAAGGTCATAAATTTATGTTACTTATTACATGGCAGGTGCTGTTTCAAACTCCTTACATATATTAATTCATATAATGATCACAATAATTCTAAGATCATTAAATGCCAAGAGCTGGGTAAAACTATTGCAGTAAACTATTTGAAAGACTGCTGATCCACATAACCAGAATAGTTCTTGAAACTTAGAAGATGTTCAATAAATATTTACTAAATAAATAAATATCAAATAACAGCAAGGGTCATTGTAATCTGAAGATTTTTCTCTTTCTTAAGGGAATTTTGTCACTTTAATAAATATCCTAATTATGTATTTGGGAAGGTTGTTTTATCTTGACTGCTCCTCATCTACCCCAACTCCAGAAAATCATAGGCTCCTTCACTAATCAACATTCTTCATAGTAAGGTATATCAAATCCCCACAGATACTGTTAACTTTCTGCCCTGCTCTTGGGTCTGCGGTTCTCTGACTAACCAATCATCTCTGGTGTGCAGGTATTGTAACCCATGTACAGCATATTCAACTCTATACATCTAAAGAGGTAATTTTCCAATTTCTATCCCAGTGTACTTTCTATATAATCTTATTACTTTCTATCTTCTCTGAATACCCTTACATTATAGCTTCTGAATGTGTACTATTTACAGATAGTAAGAGTAAGCATACAGGTATCCTTATTCCATTTAGAAAATACAGACATTATATGAATATAATACTTTTTGTTATATCTACTAAGTTACTAATGCATGAGGATCATGTCATTGTATGGAGTCGATATTTGTGTACACAGTATCTCAGTGTATTTGGAATTTGTATATGTGTGTTGTTCATATACTTGGGTCTCTAAGTAAGAATGGATAAATATCATTCTTATGTTATATTGAATGATTTGGGCTATAAGCACTATAATCCCCGGAAGGATCTTATTATTTGTGAGACTTTTCCCCAGAAATAGAGGAGGACACACACACACACACACACACACACACACACACACACACACACACACTTTCCTCACATTTCTCTTCCCCAGAGTCTGTTAAAAAGAAGGGCAGTGTGCTTTAAGCCGCTCTAAGTTCTCTCTTGTTCCTCCAGACTCCACTTAACTTGCCAACCCTTCCCTTAACATTTCCCAAGTATCCCCTTGAGCCCTAGAAAGGCCAAGTACTTTCCTGACATCTGTGCCTGTTGGGAAGCCCTCTGTGTGTGGAAAGGAGTTGTTTTTTTCAGTAGCTTAGAAACAGGCAAAAGCACAAATAGGTCCATTCTGTCCCTTCTTCATGCTGAGCAGAGACACACCAGATTTGCCTGCAACTCTCTAGGCTTAGGGACCTCCTCCTGGTCTACGTGATTTCTCTTTCCTCCGTGCAAGCTGATCATTCCTGAACGAGGCTTGGAAAAGTCATAAGTTCCATCACTGATAAAATAGTGAGTTGAAAAAAAAAAGACTCAGATACTTCCAAAAAGGAAATTTGGCCAGCTTTTAATTATTCATTATTATGAAGGGAAGCAGAGTGCATATGAAAATCATTTTTATTTAAATCATTGATTCTTTGGAGTTTTCAGCTGATTGATTTTTTAAAAACAGTTTGTTTGTCATCTTTGAGTCTATAATTAGTAGTATAGCAACAGTGTGTTGTTAGGGCATGAACTATGTACATATATGAATTTCAAATCAACAAGGATTTCTTTAGCACCTATGTGTATTATGATGTATGAAAAATGTTAGGAATTCAGGGATATTGTGTAATATAGATGATCATGTCTACTACTGAAGAACACACTGTAGATGCAAAATGCCTGATTTTCTAAAAATTGCCTTCCTGAAGATATTTCAGTTTAATGCATCAGCCCCAAACTATGCCTTGCAAAGTTCAGGGTCCAGGAATATTCTTATTTGAGACAGAAAGAAAGAAAACTCTCATGTATGAGAGTACAGAGATAAATATGTGTATGTGAGGAGCAGTAGTTGGAATAGAGGTATGTAAATATGTATGTTTGTTTTTATGTTAAATAAGGACAGGGTCTGGTGAGTGTGACAGTGCTTGCAGTTTTGATAGCTTAACTCCTTAGAAGATAAAGAGGATTTCACTTCTCTTCGTAGTACCATAACAGGAAGAAGGTGAATTTCCTTTTCCATTTTGTTGACTGTTCACAAAATTCATCATATGGTCACATTTATTCTCAAATTGGGATCTTGAGATCAACTACAAAGATTATCATGTTCAAATGAGACCTACAGAAATTCAATCATTATTCTAAATATCCCTAGATGGGAATAAAAATTATTTCAAAATAAAAGCCATGGTTTTGAAAAGTTATAAAGGGTATATGGGGTCAGGCATATGACATATGGATTTTTTTTTCCATTAGAGTCTTCAAAGTCAGCTCATAGTAGAGGTTGAGAAGTGCAGAAGGGTCTCTGAGTCACAGATAATTATCTTGCCCTGCTACAAACTTGGGAATTGCAATGCACATAGACCTGAAGCATATTTGTTCCTAAGAGATTCTGGGAAAAGGGAGATGGACTTACATCCTTTTAAAACTGATTTGAAGGAATAAAATTGTTTCTCTTTTAGAAAATGTCTTGTCATCGAGGGTCCAAGACTAGTATGTTGGCCTCTGCCCAACCTATACCTTTTTCTCATCTCCCTGCAATAATTGTTATGTTGAACACAAATGATTATCCTGCCACATCTCTCTACCTGTGTTCTACTCTGGAGATTTGGGGCATCCTCAATTCGGTCAGATCCATCTCTACAGAGCTGGCGTGACAACTTCAAATGCCTCTACTTCTGGGAGTGCTTTGACTGCACAAGTTTTCTCCCTTGCCCCTCACTTCTAGTCTTAGGCATCTATTTCTCCCCAAACAACAGAGCAATTTCCTTCGCATCCCAGCATGACTACTGCACTGATAACCCGTTACCTTTTGGGAAGACTATTTACATCCTCCCTCGGAAATCAGAGCCTCCTGATCCTCTTTGCTAGAAGGCTCAATGAGATAAAACTGTTTCTATTGACTGTTGTCAGAATGAAGTTAAGCCTTAAATATCACGCTATTTTTCATAGTTTTCTGACATTGCTCCTCATTAAATGTTCCAGTTTAACTGGAGTTATTCAGGAAGGATGATCACAAACTTCAGGGGGAATAACAACTAGATGAGACCAAAAAAATTTTTTTGAATGATTTAGTCTAGAGAAAGAAAGACAAGGGAACATGAGGCAGGGGTAATAGACTAGTGGGTTTGGGGTGGGAGTTGAGTTTAACAGAGCTGATAGCTGTTTTCAGAGCATGAAAGCTACCCTTGGAGAAAGAAATGAGACTTATTCTTTGAAGCTTCAGAAAACAGAAGCAGAATCCATGAATGCGGCACCACTATGTTCTATTGGAGAAGGCCCTGTATCTCCCAACCAGTGGTTTCTTTTTTTAAAGTATGGCTGTATTTTAGATACTGTTTTCTGTTGTTTGAGAGGATCAGGTGGAAGTCAGGTGAATACTTACAAAATTAGCAAGGACTAAAATCATTTAGGGCTTCCCTGGTGACTCAGTGGTAAAGAATCCACCTGCCAAGGCAAAAGACGCTGACTTAATCCCTGGGTCAGGAAGAGCCCCTGGAGAAGGAAATGGCAACCCACTTCAGTATTCTTGCCTGCGAAATCCCATGGACAGAGCCTGATGGGCTACAGTCCATGGAGTCACAAAAGAGACATGATTTAGTGACTAAACAACAACAAAATCATTTGATCTATCAGGTTCCTTACAGCAATATGATCCTGTGCTTCTGGAACTCTGTTCTTATGAAATACATTCTTTTGAAAAACATTATGATTGTAAAATTTATGTTAACTTTTAGAATTCTGTTCAAAACAAACTAAGATGTAAGATGAAGTGCCTCACTTATGCTTAGATTGTTGGTAAATAGAAGAAATTAAACTGAACAGAGTTTGTTAGATACCATTTTGCCAAGGGCTGAAATGTTATCAATAAATTGCTACTTTGCCGCTTTATAGTTGCTTGACATTTACAAAATCATTTAAGCACTCTAGGATTCACTTCCACCACATGAACAGCAAAAGAAGTTGAACTAAAATTCCATTGACTTTATTTTATTTTTTAATTTAATTATTTATTTTTGTACAACTTTAAAGTTTACTTTCCATTTACAGTTACTAGACAATGATAGCTATATTCCCTGTGTGGTATAACACATCCTTGAGCTTATCTCACACCCAATAGATTGTGCTTCCCTCTACCCATATGTTGCCCCTCCCCCACCACTGGTAACCATTGGTTTGTGGTTTTAAAATATTATAATTCTATGAGCTAAGTCCACATGGATAGCTGAGGGTGGGCTCCAAGGAACAGATCTACTGCTACCTAATGCGTTTCAGTTTCAAGATGCTGGAATCTTCACCTGGCTCTTGGCTCTTATCCTGGCAATTTGATTCTTCACACTCTAAAATTTTATTTCTCAGACAAGTTTTCTTTAAAACTGTTTTCAGGGGTACAACTTAAAGCTGTGCTCTTGGCACATCTGGCAGTGTGTTAGTGTCTCAAAGGTACAGTTTAATGCTCAGAAGAAAAAATAACTTATTCAACGAGAGAGAATTCATAGAACTTGCCTTAAGCTCCACTGTCCAACAACCTAGAGAATCCTAGATGAGTGAGCAAGGCCAAGTTTTGTGTTAAGTGTGTGTGTGTGTGTGTGTGTGTGTGTGTGTGTGTGCATGTGTGTGTGTGTGAAGAGTCCATATTTCAACAGAAGATAAAATTGTTTGTTGAATTTGTTATTTTATAAATTGCTCACCTTTTTGGTCAACTGTCTATTTTCCTTTTTTAATGCATGCCAAGTCACTTCAGTAGTGTCTGACTCTTTGAGGCCCTATGGACTGTAGCCCACCAGGCTCCTACAGTTCATGGGATTCTCCAGACAAGAATACTGGAGTGGATTGCCATGCACTCTTCCAGGGGATCTTCCTGACCCAAGAATCAAACATGTGTCTCTTACATCTCCTTCATTGGCAGGCAGCTTTTTTACCAGCAGCACAACCTGAGAAGCCCATTTTCCTCTCCCAACATGGATAATTAAAAGTTGACTCTTCTGCCTTTCTTCGGGATCCTAAAGCTGAGATCTAAGTAGGACAAGGTAAATAGATGGGGTGGAGAGTACCTTTCTATCTCTTTTATTCCAGGATTGTTTCCTCAGGAAAATAAATAAATAACCTTCTCTATTGCCCCCATCTTTACGTAAACAAAAGCAAGATTATTGAGATACATAGAGAACAAGAGTGACTGGCTCTGGATAAGAACAGAAAAGAAGAATCAAGCAGTAAGACACAGAAAGATTGGAAGAGGTAAGGCATTCAGCCTGTAGCAGTTTTTTGAATGATTCTCAACTCAGTTTAGACGGCCATAGGTTTTGCTGAATGACTGGCTAGGAAAGCAGAAGGGTCACTAATGATAAAAGGCATCTCATTACTTTATTTTTTGGATATTACTTTCAAACAATTTATGAGTTATTTAATGTCTTTGAAAAAGTCCTTCAGTCTCCTCCATCTTTATTATTAACAGTGGTCTCTACCGTTAAGATCTTTGTTGGTTTTTTGGCAGGCTTTTGGGGAGGTTAGTGGTGAATCCTAAAATGATAACAACAAGCATCTATAGGGACTTAATTTAAACTCTAGAATTCATTAGATGTTCACAAAATGTAATTTTATTTACACACACCTTAGAAATAAAAGAAATAATATTCTAAAAGTTATGTAATATCTTCTCCTAACTAGAGTTGGGACAAAAGTGGGATTTAAATGTACTTTTTTTCATACTTCTAAGATATCATCCTATATAATGAATTGTATCAAGGGAAATATTACCTGTTTTACCTCTTTTAAAATTTGTTTTTTAATTGGAGGAAAATTGCTTTACAGTGTTGTTTTGTGAATCACCATAATTATAAATATAGCCCCTTTCTCCTGAACCTCTCTCCCCCGCCCCCATCCCACTCCTCTAAGTCATCGCAGAGTGCCAGACTGGGATCCCTGTGTTATATGGCAACCTCTCACCAGCTATCTATTTAACTCATGATAGTGTATATATATCAATGCTACTTTTTTCATTCCTCCCACCCTCTCCTTTCCCCACTGGGTCCTCAAATCTATTCTCTACATCTGTATCTCCATTCCTTCCTTGCAAATAGTTTCATCAATACCACTTTTTCTAGGTTCCATATATATGTATTAATATGTGACATTTGTTTTTCTCTTTCTGACTTACTTCACTCTGTATAACAGACTCTAGGTTCATCTACCTCACTACCATTGACTCAAATTAATTCCTTTTTATGGTTAAGTAATATTCTATCATATGCATGTACCACATCTTCTTTATTCATTCATCTGTAGATGGACATTTAGGTTGTTTTCATGTCCTGGCTACTGTAAATAGTGATGCAGTGAACACTGGGGCACGTGTCTTTTAGAATTGTGGTTTTCTCAGGGTATATGCATAGTAGTGGGATTGCTGGATCATATGGTAGATTTATGTCTAGTTTTTTTTTTAAAGGAATCTCCCTACTGTTCTCCAAAATGACTATATCAGTTTATATTCCCACCAGTAGTGTAGGAATGTTCCCTTTCTCCACCTTACCTTTTAAATCAGTTCAATTTTGTTCTCTGAGAAGCCAGTGCATATTCACATTGAATTTGCTATGAATCCTGTGTATTTGCTCAAATATCATTTCACTCAAGCTTTACAGCACAGTTAAATAGGTCAAGAAACAGGAGGCATCTATCTGTTTTACAGATAACAACTTACACAATTATATTTGGAAAATAAGCAAATGAGCCCTCTACTTTCTTTCCATATTCAGTAGATGAAAATTTGTTTCTTAAAGGTTGGTATAAAGGCCATCCTCTGTACTGGGAAAAGATAAAGCTGAGAGTTAGAAGGTTCAGACTCCACCTCTGTGTGACTTTGGATGCATTCTCAGATTAATTTGAAAAAAAAAATAAAGTATGAACTCCTGAAAGTACATTTTGGCTGAAAAGTTTTGATTCTCTAATCATAATTTGGAAGAAAGTAAAGATATAATGGCCAGAGAGCTTCTACTGTGATGAGTTTCCAGGCAGTGGGCTCTACAGTCAAAAACTGTAGGTTGGTACTTGGGACATGGAAGGAACTGATTTTGTCTATGTCCACAGCCAATTATGATTACCAAGGTTCTGGAAGCAGATAACCATACAGTGACAACACATTTTGTTCTTCTGGGATTTCCAACACGGCCAGCCTTCCAGCTGCTCCTCTTCTTTGTTTTCCTGGCAATTTACCTTCTGACACTTGTAGAGAACTTTCTAATCATCTTCGTCATTCATAGCGATGGACAGTTGCACAAGCCCATGTACTTCTTTCTGAGCAACCTCTCTTTCCTGGAGATGTGGTATGTCACAGTCATCAGCCCCAAGATGCAGATAGACTTCCTCAGCCATGACAAGACAATTTCCTTCAATGGTTGCATGACTCAACTTTACTTCTTTGTGACCTTTGTCTGCACTGAGTATATCCTCCTTGCTGCAATGGCTTTTGACCGCTATGTAGCCATTTGTAACCCACTACGGTACCCACTCATCATGACCAACCAGCTTTGTGGTACACTGGCTGCAGGATGCTGGTTCTGTGGACTCATGACTGCCATGATTAAGATTGTTTTCATAGCCCGACTTCACTACTGTGGCACACCTCATATCAATCACTACTTTTGTGATATTTCCCCACTCCTCAATGTTTCCTGTGAGGACTCCTCACAAGCTGAACTAGTGGATTTCTTCTTGGCCCTCATGGTCATTGCTGTTCCCCTTTGTGTAGTGGTGGCATCTTATGCCACCATTCTCACCACCATTCTCAGGATCCCTTCTTCTCAGGGACGCCAAAAGGCATTTTCCACCTGTGCCTCTCACCTAGCAGTTGTAATTCTCTTCTATTCCACGACCCTTTTCACTTATGCCCGCCCTAAGCTTATGTATGCCTATAATTCCAACAAAATGGTATCTGTCCTCTACACCATCATTGTCCCACTCCTCAACCCTATCATTTATTGTCTGAGAAACCGTGAAGTTAAGGCAGCCCTCAGGAAGACCATACTTTGCAAAGGCAGTGAACCCAGGGAAGATGGGACTGTGATTAATTAATGTGTAGAATCCCTTCATGCATGAATCAGGAGATGATTCCCACATAGTTCTTCCCACATTCCTGCCTTTGTTTATTTATCAACCTCTAGTACCTTAATGCTGATCTCCTCTGTGTGTGTGTGTGTGTGTGTGTGTGTGTGCATGAGTGCATGTGTGCATGCACAAACATGGCTGGAGGGATAGCCCTAAGAAATAGCTTCTCCTTCTATGTCAGCAGAGAAGTTTTAAATACTTTCCAAAAATTATGAAAGCAGATTTTTTTCTCTCACTAAAATATTAACTGAAAAGAGATTTTTGTTTAATTCATTAATGTATCATCTATACATTCAGCTGTGCCCAACACATAGTAGGTGTTTCATAGATATTTGTTGAAAGAATAATTGAATATATACATGTTTGAAATCAGGAGATGAAGATGGGAATTATGAATACATTTTTAATTTATGAGCCTTCCAGTTCCTCCTTCATCCCATTCTGATTGTGTCTGTTCTACTTTGTCATTTTCACCTATCTTTGTTTTCTTCCCTTGTAAGTCCACTCTTTTTAGTCCTTCTTTCCTTTTATAGATTTGTAGATTTCTTCCCTCTTTTCTCTGTCTTTCTCCATGTCCCTCTGTCTTTCTCCCTCCTTACTTTCTCTCACCCGCTATTTTTCCACAGAAAATATTGGTATGTGTTCATCTAAGTTACCATTTCATCTTAATTGATTCATTTATAGATTAAAAAATGTTCAAAAGCAATGAGTGGCATTGTGAAAGCCCAAGTGAAAATTTAGAAATATCATTATGTTTTCAAGATTTTAAACATTAAAAGAACAGCTTTTCTGTATGTCCTTAAAAATAGAGTTTATGGCCAGTTACTTTTCATGTCTTCTATTACAATTAATTTTTGCAAACTCAGTTTTGTAAAGTATGATTCCATTAATAAATTTCACCTTTTGCAAGTGTGTTGTTCAATGAATTTTAGAAAAGTATATAATTGTGAAACAACAACAGTCACCATATAGAACATTTACACCATCTTGAAAAGTTTCCTTGTGTCCTTTTAAATTAAATTTCTTATCCATGCCCTAGACTGAGCCACTGGCAGCTGACTTGGTTTTTATCAATTTAGCTTTGCCTTTTCTAGGAATTCCTTTAAATGAAATCATATAATAGGTATTCTTCTGAGTAAGGCTATTTTCACTTATATATCAGTTGTATAGGCTGATTATCATAATTATATATTATAGTCATTTAATAATTATAATTATATATTATATATATATACATTTTATGGAATTGTTGAGTGCTATTTCATTGTATGGATATAACACAATTTGCTATATGGACATTCAACAAGCTGATGGACATTCAGTCTATTTCTAGTTTAGGAATTTTATTAATAAATCTTCTATGAATGTTTAAGATTAAAATAAGGTTGTTTTTTTAAATTAATATAAAACTTTAATTTCTCTCCAGGATATGAGGGTTGTTTGGCATCACTGGGTTTCCCAGGTGATGATAGTGGTAAAGAAACTGCCTGCCATTGCAGAATATGTAAGAGATGCAGGTTTGATCCCTAGGTTGGGAAGATTCCCTGGAAGAGGAAATAGTAACCCACTCCAGTATTCTTGCCTGGAGAATTTCATGGATAAAAGAGCTTGTGTAGCTTGGCAAGCTACAGTCCATAGGGTCACACAGAGTCGGACACAATTGAAGCAACTTGTCATGCATGCATACATGGCATTGTTACTGAGTAGTATGATGTTTTTGCTTAAATTTGTGAAAAAGTTGTCAAATTTTCCAAAGTAGCTGAACTGTTTTACATTCCTATAAGCAATTTATGAGACTTTCTGTTGAATTATGACCTTGTCAACTGTTAGCAACATTAAACTTCTGATGTGGTGATTTTTGGTATTTCATTGGTTTTATCTTGCATTGCCCTAATGAGCATATTTTTTTTCATTTCAGTCAGTTCAGTTCAGTTCAGTCAGTCAGTCGTGTCCGACTCTTTGCGACCCCATGAATCGCAGCATGCCAGGCTTCCCTGTCCATCACCAACTCCCAGAGTTTACTCAAACTCATGCCCATCGAGTCGGTGATGCCATCCAGCCATCTCATCCTCTGTCATCCCCTTCTCATCCTGCCCCCAATCCCTCCCAGCATCAGAGTCTTTTCCTGTGAGTCAGCTCTTCACATGAGGTGGCCAAAGTATTGGAGTTTCAGTTTCAGCATCAGTCCTTCCAATGAACACCCAGGACTGATCTCCTTTAGGATGGACTGGTTGGATCTTGTTGCAGTCCAAGGGACTCTCAAGAGTCTTCTCCAACACCACAGTTCAAAAGCATCAATTCTTTGGCGCTCAGCTTTCTTCACAGTCCAACTCTCACATCCATACATGACCACTGGAAAAACCATAGCCTTGACCAGACGGACCTTCCTTGAAATTTATAAAACTTCTTTGTGGGAGTGCATATTGCTGTTCCTGTTCGTGGAGCCAATTGTCTTGCTGTTCACACTGTCTGTACTGGTCCTTGAACCAGGGTAGGCAAGGCACAAGCTAAGAAGCTGGAAAGAGACTCCAGGAGCCAAAGGAATGGCAGACATGTCCATTCTCTCCTGGCTGGCACAGCAACCATAACAGTCTCTCTCTTGGCTGACGCAGCAGCCATAGCAGCAGCCACGACATAACCATAACAGAGCCTTAACATAACCTCATATGATGAAACCATTGAGCTGCTCCAGTGTAACCCCACTACTGCAGCAGCCAGGGCTTTCATGGTGAAGCTCATACAGGTGTTCCTCACAAAGTAGCCCGTGACCAAATGAGTACTTCATCATGCACATGCACAGTGCTACAAGTGATCTCAGCTGTTACATACTCATTCTTTGCAAAATGTGGGGCGAGGGAGTCTGAACATGCCATTGTGACTAATTTGCTCTCTCCCTCAGAGTGTCTAATCAAATATTTTATCCAGTTTTTAATTTGAGTTTTTATCTTATTACTAGGAGTTCCCTGGGGACTCGAGACAATAAAAGAATTTGCCTGCATTGCAGGAAACCAGTGTTCAATCCCTGGGTCAGAAAGATCTAAGCTTTAAGAATTCTTATTACAGTCTGGTGCAATTATTTGTCAGATTTGTTTCACTAATATGTTCTTGCACTTGGTTCCTTGCCTTTTATTTTCTTAAAAGTGTCTTTCAGTAAGCAGCTTATATTCTCACAGTTTTGAAGTATAGAATCTAATTAGGTGCGAGCCATTCAGTTCCTGGGTGGATTTGTTCTGGCATGTAGGTAGGCACCTCTTCTTGTGTGCGCATGGGGTGAAGAAAGAGAACACAGCCACATTTAACCTTAATTTTCTGCACAATGGTCCTATCTCCAAATATAGTCACACTGCAGGTTGAAGCTGCAACATAAAAATTTTGAGGGGACATGAACTTTCAGTACATAAGATTGAGTGTGTAGAATTGATATCATTTTCCCCTTAAATATTTTGTAATTTTTGCCAGTGAACTAATCTGGATCTGTTTCTATTGAATAATATATCTCCTGCTTATGGATTATATTCCTTCCACATTTCTGAATGTCTAGTATCTTTTCATTAGACATCAGAAATTATTAATGTCAGAAATTAGATTTTATTGTTTTATTACTAAATTTTGTTTTATTATTTTAAGTATGATTATATATTGTTATGGGGCATTGGTGGTTCAGTGGTAAAATTCTCGCCTCCCACGTGGGAGACCAGGGTTCGACTCCCAGCCAGTGAATCATGCTGGCATTTGTTTTGGGTTTCCCTAGTGTCTCAGATGGTAAAGAATCTGCCTGCAATACAGAAGACCCTCGTTTGATCCTTGGGTTGGGAAGATCCCCTGGAGGAGGAACTGGCAACCCACTCCAGTATTCTTGACTGGAGAAACCCATGGACAAGGGAGCCTGGTGACCTACAGTCCAAGGGGTGGCAAAGAGTTGAACACGACTGAGCAACTAACACACACATATATTGTTCTGGCCCAATGTTGTTTTATTTAAAATCAGTTAAATAATTTTAAATCTTTGCTTAAAGTTTTTCCATTCAGTCTCTCAGTCATATCTGACTCTTTGCGACCCCATGAACTGCAGCACGCCAGGCCTCCCTGTCCATCACCAAATCCCAGAGCCCACCCAAACCCATTTCCATTGAGTCAGTGATGCCATCTAACCATCTCATCCTCTCATCCCCTTCTCCTCCTGCCCTCAATCTTTCCCAGCATCAGGGTCTTTTCAAATGAGTCAGCTCTTCACATCAGGTGGCCAAAGTATTGGAGTTTCAGCTTCAAAATCAGTTTTTAAGTTGTGTCAAAAGAGCCTTCAGGCTAGTACTGATTTATTCCAACTACTGGGCAAATATTCTTAGGATTCTACCTTGGGCTGTGTAGCCTGCAAAGTCTACTCTGGCCGCTGGGAACACAAACTCTTCTTTTGTGAGCTCCAGGAATAATGTGGCTTACTGCTTATAGTAGCTTTTTCCCCTCCTTCTATCAGTGGTAGTTTCTTGTCATAGATGTGAGTGTCAGTGCTGTGCCAAAGGCTTGATGCCAAAGACTTTTTTTTTTTAGATATGTAGAGTCTGTTCTGTGTGCTAACTCCTTTCTAGTTCTCTGTTTTGTAAAAAGCCCCTTCACTCTCTCTGAACTCCAATCTCTGTCTTAATTCAGTTAGATTCCCTGGATTATATTATATATAATATATAATCCAAACTCTTTGGATTCCCCTTCTGCCAAAAATTGGGGTCATTAAACTTCTAACTTTAGTATTTAAACATTTTAAAACAAAAAAACTTTTCTCACTGCATCATAATCACAGAGTAATATTTATCATGTTCTGTGAAATTATTTACCTTCGACTTAATGCCAAGATACGGCTACTTTTCTACATGTCTAAAATGAGTGCCTCTAGCTAAATCAATCAGTCAGAGACTGTTCTTTTCTCTTTTGGCCTCTCCACCAGAAACCTCATTCTCAGCAATTTTTAAACTAGAGTCAGTTTCCTCTAGGGTCTGCATTTGGGGTCCATATTCTCTGCTTTGCACCCTGGAAACTGTTCACAGGTTATAAGGTAGACAAGTCATCTCTCTTCTCTCAAGGACCACATCTTATGCTGCCTTCTGCCTTAAAGTGTCTTAAAACTGATGTTTTTCATATTGTTTTCAGTGTTCCATTTTTTAAGTTGGAGGTGAGTTCCAGTACAAGTCCTATTAATTCATTGTAGGAAGAGATGAAGTCATAATGTACTGTATTGTTGATATTAATTAAGTTAGATATAAGATATTTTAATTTAAAGATATGTAGGAAAGGGAACTAGAGAAAAAGAGAAAGGCTGTATAGCTATTAGCAGCATTTATTTAATAATAATAATAAAAACACTATTCTTGTCTGGGTGAGAAGTTTGTGAAAGTACATAGTAGATCCAATATTTTAAAGCAGAAAAAAATGTTTATCTTTGTTTCTTCCACCACATAACAGGGACTCAGTAAATAAAGATAGAGTAAATAATTGAGAGAATCTGAAAGCTGGCTTTAGCAATTTATTAAATAGATATCAGTCAGTTGATTCCTCCCATATCTTTATTTGTCAATATTGATACTATAACTGCTTTTTACAACTCAAAACAAACAAAAAAACAAACAAAAACACTTCACAAACTGTTAATCTGAGTCCAAGCTAGTACTGTTCACTATGCTTGTGCTCAGCTGCTTTATTCATGTATGACTCTTTGTGACCCTATGGACTGGAGTCCGCCAAGTTCCGCTGTCCAGGGATCCTCCAGGCAAGAACACTGGAATGGATTGCTATGCTTTCCTCCAGGAGATTGTCCCCACCAACGGATTGAATCAGCATCTCCTGCCAGAGGCAGATTCTTTACCCACTGAGCCACCTGGGAAGCCCGACTATACAATAGGCCAATAAATTTGAGAGATGAGTTGCTGGCGCAAGGAATAGAGACTTTATTCACAAAGTCAGCAGAATGAGAAGATGGTGAACTGGTGTCCCAAAGAAGCATCTTGCCTGAGTTACAATCAGGTTTCTTTTATACTAAAAGGGGAGTGGGTAAAGTCTTTGTTCTACAGTGTGTTAATTTCTTCCTTCCTGCAGTGATTTGCAGGTGGGCCTTGTCAGGAAGTTTCCTGTGAGCTGAACAAAGGTATTTTAACTTAATGTTTGTTACATGGAAGGCAGGGCTCCCAGAGATGGGCCACTTTATATAATTTAAGCTTATACGTAACACCCCTTTGGTGATTAATTTGTAGCCAGAGCAATAGAATACAAAGGTTAAAGTGAAAGGAGCAGATCCAATATGGAATCAGATTTTTCTTTTCTCTATGGGAATATTGCATCCAAAGATGTTATACTGATAGTTCTTGAGGATTGTTTACAATAAGGCACCTAAGCACCATGGGAGCACAGTAGAAGGAAGTGCCATGTTTCATTTGTTAGGTTTTATTTTTTCATGTTATGAAAATATTAAGTGCACAACACACACATACACACACAAAAACTCAAAGAAAAATAATAAATAAAAATCAACTAAAAATTGCCCATAACAGCAAAACAAAGATAACTTTAAAAAAATTAATTTATTTATTTTAATTGGAGGCTAATTACTTTACAATATTGTAGTGGGTTTTGCCATACATTGACATGAATCAGCCATGGGTGTACATGTGTCCCCCATTCTGAACCCACCTCCCTCTTCAATCCATCCCTCAGGGTCATCTCAGTCCGCCAGCCCTGAGTGTCCTGTCTCATGCATTGAACACTTCACATATGATAATATACATGTTTCAATGCTGTTCTCTCAAATCATCCCACACTCACCTTCTCCCACAGAGTCCAAAAATCTATTCTTTATAT
Source organism: Dama dama (assembly GCF_033118175.1). Taxonomy (NCBI): domain Eukaryota; kingdom Metazoa; phylum Chordata; class Mammalia; order Artiodactyla; family Cervidae; genus Dama; species Dama dama. The sequence continues at coordinate 12,797,705 of NC_083700.1, forward strand.
CTGTGTCTCTTTTACTGTCTCGCATATCGGGTCATCATTACCATCTTTCTAAATTCCATATATATGTGTTAATTCCATATATACATGCATTGGTGTTTTTCTTTCTGACTTGCCTCACTCTGTATAATAGGCTCCAGTTTCATCCACCTCATTAGAACAGATTCAAATGTGTTAATTTTAATAGCTGAGTAACATTCCATTGTGTATATTTACCACAGCTTTCTTATCCATTCATCTGCCAGTGGACATCTAGGTTGCTTCCATGTCCTAGCTATTGTAAATAGTGCTGTGATGAACATTTGCGTACACGTGTCTTTTTCAATTCTGGTTTCCTCGGTGTGTATGCCCAGAAGTGGGATTGCTGGGTCATATGGCAGTTCTATTTCCAGTTTTTTAAGGAATCTCCACACAGTTCTCCATAGTGGCTGTACTAGTTTGCATTCCCACCAACAGTGTAAGAGGGTTCCCTTTTCTCCATACCCTCTCCAGAATTTATTGTTTGTAGACTTTTTGAAGGTGGGAGGAGAAGGGGACGACAGAGGATGAAATGGTTGAATGGCATCACCAACTCAATGGATAAGAGCTTGAGTAAGCTCCAGGAGTTGGTGATGGACAGGGAAGCCTGGTGTGCTACAGTCCATGGGGTCACAGAGAGTCAGACACGACTGAGAGACTGAACTGAATTGAACTGATTCTAACTGGCATGAGATGGTACCTCACTGTGGTTTTGATTAGCATTTCTCTGATAATGAGTGATGTCGAGCATCTTTTCATGTGTTTGTTAGCCATCTGTATGTCTTCTTCGGAGAAATGTCTGTTTAGTTCTTTGGCCCATTTTTTGATTGGGTCATTTATTTTTCTGGTATTGAGCTGCATGTGCTGCTTGTATATTTTTGAGATTAGTTCTTTGTCAGTTGCTTCATTTGCTATTATTTTCTCCCATTCTGAAGGCTGTCTTTTCACCTTGCTTATAGTTTTCCTTCCTTGTGCAAAAACTTTTCAGTTTAAATAGGTCCTATTTGTTTAGAGGATCCTGCTGTGATTTATGTCAGAGAGTGTTTTGCCTATGTTTTCCTCTAGGGGTTTTATAGTTTCTCATCTTACATTTAGATATTTAATCCATTTTGAGTTTATTTTTGTGTATGAAGTTAGAAAGTGTTCTAGTTTCATTCTTTTACAAGTGGTTGACCGGTTTTCCCAGCACAACTTGTTAAAGAGATTGTCTTTTCTCCACTGTATATTCTTGCTTCCGTTGTCAAAGATAAGGTGTCTACACATGCATGGATTTATCTACCTCTGGGCTTTCTATTTTGTTCCATTGATCTATATTCCTGTCTTTGTGCCAGTACTATACTATCTAGATGACTATAGTTTTGTAGTATAATCTGAAATCAGGCTGCTTGATTCTTCCAGTTCCATTCTTCTTTCTCAATATTGCTTTGGTTGTTCAAGGTTTTTTGTATTTCCATACAAATTGTAAAATTATTTGTTCTAGTTCTGTGAAAAATACCGTTGGTAGCTTAATAGGGATTGCATTGACTCTATAGATTGCTTTGAGTAGTATACTCATTTTCACTATATTGATTCTTCTGATCCATGAACATAGTATATTTCTCCATCTATTTGTGTCATCTTTGATTTATTTCATCAGTGTTTTATAGTTTTCTATATATAGGTATTTTAAAACAAAGATAACTTTACTATCATGTTGGTATATGTACTTGATGGGCTTCTCTGGTGATTCAGATGGTAAATAATCTGACTGCACTGCAGGAGACACAGGTTTGATCCTTGGGTTGGGAAGATCCCCTGGAGAATGGAATGGCTATCAACTCCAGTATTCTTACCTGGAGAATCCCATGAACAGAGGAGCCTGGCAGACTAGAGTCTATGAAGTTGCAAAGGGTTGAACACGACTGAGCAACTAAGCACACACATACTACAAAACCAAAGGGAAGTAAAAATGTCTTCAACTTGGGACTGGATTGATCCACTCAAACAATCAGTTCTTTTGCATTCCTCTAGCTTTCTTTACATACATATATTTGAGGGCATGCATGCTCTGGCATAACTGGCCTGAAAGTGCCCAATCTGAAAAATTTAGATGCATTCACATTTTAAATGTATTTGCATAATTTCAAATTATCAATCCTTGTTTTCTAAGATAAAAAATGAAAACCTAATTGCATGGAGAGGAACTCAAGGGACACTGATAGATAAGAAATAGACAAAATTCAGATAATTTGAAAAGGAAGAGGCATTTGAGAAAGCTAAAAAGAACTGTTTCTACTGCAATAGGAATGAAGAAAAATATTAGAATAATTGTGGTACAAGTATATTTACAAATGCAGTGACAAGAGGGTGTTTTTGTTGACACCTTACATTTCCTCTAAAGTATGATGCAATGATATCAGGTAACATTATGTTTGGAAGGAGTGACAAAGAGGGCCATGGGAGGGGAGAATAGTTAATTGTTTTAAGTGGAAGTGAGAATATGCACAATACTTTCTGCAGAGAACAGGAGATTGGTGATAATTGAAAAAGAAATATCCAGCTAAGCAAAACTGATCAAAATATGCTTCAAAATGAAAGGACTGTGGATAATATATAATCCTTTAGCCTGAAAGACGCAGGGGTCAGAGAAGGATACACATGTAATAGAACTTATAGGAAAATTATAAGGAAGAAACTTTGGCTGTATTAATATAAAATTGACTTTAAGGACAAGGGAGAGGATTATCCAAAGTCACCTGGATTATATTATATATAATATTATATATTATACCCATTTCCTGGTGACTGTATCAAAGAATGCTATTAATGAAATGAAAAGTACCTTGAGAATAAGCCATAGAAAAACAACCAGGATTTATCAAAGGAGTCATCAGCTAGGTTAAAGGTGTCTTAGGGAAAGCATACATCATTCATTTTCAAATATTTAAATCACTGCTGTGGAAGTGAAAAATTATATACAAGATATTCATCTCCAGAAATAATATGTGTAATGAAAAGGAGGACAGCATATAAAAGTGGAGCTTTATAACAGTGATATTTAATAGTGGTTAAACTAGAGGCAGAAATACTGCAGGTAAGATACCTGCAATAACAGAGCAGTTGGAAGTGATAGACTTCGGTCCTTTTCAACACTGATAACTCATGGTTATATTAAATTTCAACTAGATTTATTCTATTTTCTTAACGATTTTTTTATGAAGAGTCCTGTTGAGGCTTTTCTAAACTTGAAAATTTGTAATGACTGGACCTTCTATATTGAATTACCATCCACAGTATGTTATTTATCCTTCCTAGAAGAGACTAAAATCATTCTTACCTAAGTATATATACAGCTTATTCAGTTTTCAGTACAGTATAAACTACCACGACATTGGGAAACAACTATATTCCAATAACATTAATTTAAAATATACTTCCCTGTTCAAGTTTAAGAGCATTTCAAATGTGTATAGTATTAATAATTACCCCAGGTTTAAGACCAAACCTATCAAATTAATACCATGGAGAAGCTTTCACTATGAGGTTATAAAGTGCTATGTGAATGAAAGACAATGCTATCATCACTTTTACAGTTATTGGTATATCCTCAGAAAAGAGTATTTTATAGATATAAATTATTCTTATTACAGAGCTTTAGAATAAAATCCTCTTCTGCCAGTCACTTTTCGAATGGCCATCTGGACATCTCTGTTCCTTAGGCTATACACCAGGGGGTTCAACAATGGAGTCACAACTGTGTAGGTCACTGTCACAAGTCTATCTTTGCTGGATGGGTACTTGGATGACAGCCACAGATAGACAAAGAAGGCACAGCCATAGTGGACAATGACTACAGTAAGATGGGAGGCACAAGTGGAGAAGGATTTTCGCTTGCAGTCAGCTGATGGGATCCTCAGGATGGTGTGAACAATGAAGCCGTAAGAGATGCAGATAAAAGTCATAGGGGCCATGAGTGCTAAAACTCCACCAATGAAGATGATGAGTTCATTGATATAGGAATCAGTACAGGCAAGGCAGATAACTGGTGAGATGTCACAGAAGTAATGGTTAATCTTGTTGGGGCCACAGAAAGGTAGTTCAAAAACTAAGAGGGAGCCTATCAATGAAAACAAAAAACCAATTACAGCACAAGTGGCTGCCAATTGTCCACAGACTTGCCAGCTCATAAGGACAGAGTACCGAAGTGGATGACAGATGGCAAGAAAGCGGTCATAACCCATGATTCCCAGTAGCATGCAATTAGTGACAGCAAAACCAAGGAAGAAAAACATCTGAGTGGCACAGTTAATAAGTGAGATTGTTCTGAGCAGAGACAACAGATTTATGAGCATCTTGGGCAGAATAACAAAGGTATAGCATGTCTCAGAGATGGAAAGGATCCCTAGGAAGAAATACATAGGGATGTGGAGGCTGCGATCCAGGCAGATGACAGTGACAATGGTGATGTTTCCACTCAGGATAATCAGATACAGGCACAGAAAAACAGCAAAGAGGATGAACTGGATTTCTCCAAGGTTGGAGAATCCCATCAATAGGAACTCTGTGACAGAGGAATAATTAGCTTGGTTGATTTGTTCCCCAAGATTGATCTACAGAGGACAAAAATGAAGAAACAGAGTTTGCCATGAAAAGGGGAGATAGTTATTTCCACTATGGATTGAGGAACAAGAAATAGGAGAAGGGATAAGGACTATTGCTAGTAGGAAATGCCCAATGGACCATGTCAATTCATGGAATTGTTTCCAAAACTCAAGAGTACATGTTTCCAGTGTTTAAGTCTAGGAAATTATTTTCACACTCTCTACTTCAAATAGCAATTAGGGAATGGAAATGTCTGAAACTTCCTGCATATCAGCCTAACTCTATCATTTATTATCTGTGTAATTTTTTTGTGCTTCAGCTTTTTCATGTGTAACATAAAATACTAATAACACCTCTTTCCTTGTTTTCTTATGAAAATTAAAGCACTGAGAAGTGCACATGCACACTGTAAACTTCTATTAAATGTCAGCTTCTGCTACCTAAGGTATTTAATTTTCAGGAAGTAGTGTTAGTTTTTCTTAAGCTTCCTTTTAGAGATACTTTAAACATATATCTACTTCAGGTTTTAGTTTTTAATCCTATTATTTTATTTAAAAAAATCTACCAGACCAACATGCATACCCAATTCCTATTTGCATGCATTTATGGAGACAATAATATTGTGTTGACTTTAGTACATCCTTTCCCCTTAATCAATCGATTTCATGCAATGAATAGAAGAGAGTTGGATGGATTTTAGTATATTTAAGTGACTCTAGAGAAACACAAATTTATTACAGTCAAGTTGGCCATTGATATTACTAAATATCTACAGTTATGCCAAGATAATTCTCTGATTCTGCTCTAATTGTAGTTTCAAACCTCAAGAGAAAATAAATCAAACACATCAGACCTTACTTCAACATGAACACTTGTGTCTGTTCACATTTTATCTGGATTTCCAACAGAACTCAACATTGCATTGGATGCATCTGGCCTCAAGGAGTTTCAGCTCCTCCAATTTCTCCTTACTAAAGGATGAGCAAATCCTTTTTGCAATTCAACTAAAATCAAGTTTGAATTTTTAAAGTGATAAAAAGATTAAAGCAACCAAATAGTTGAAAATATAAGGCACCGGGCGGCAGCGACTGCGGCGTCCCCCGGGGAGGGGGGCGCCGGCGAGGCCGAGCCGGAGATGGAGCCCATCCCCGGCAGCGAGGCCGGCACTGACCCCCTCCCGGTCACGGCCACTGAAGCATCTGTGCTGGACGGCGAGGCTGACGGGCAGCAGTCCTCTCCTCAGGCCGACGAACCGCCGCTCCCGCCGCCGCCACCGCCGCCGGGGGAGCTCGCCCGCAGCCCGGAGGCGGCGGGGCTGGAGCTGGAGCCTGAGGAGAAGCTGCCCGTTCGAGTAGTGGAGCCGGCGGCAGCCGCGCCTCAGGAAGGGCCCAGCTTGCCACCTTCTCCTGCACCGCCGCCGGAGGAGCCCCCGGCTCCCGAGGAGCGCCAGGAACCGCCGCTGCCCCAGCCAGCAGCCCCGGCTCTCGTGCCGCCGGCAGGCGGGGACTCCGCGGTGTCGCAACTGATCCCCGGCTCGGAGGTGCGGGTCACGCTGGACCACATCATTGAGGACGCGCTTGTCGTGTCGTTCCGCCTCGGGGAGAAGCTCTTCTCCGGGGTCCTCATGGATTTGTCCAAAAGATATGAAGTGCAGAGACTCCCATTCATAGCTCTCCATTCTGTTTCCTGCAACAGCACACACTCTGATGGCATCTCACCTGTTTAGATATGGCTTATTTTAGTGTGTTTTACTTTTAACTGCTTGCCCTCCCATCAAGACACAAGAATCGTCCTCGTTTGGGGAAGAAATACATAATAGAAGTATGGGAAAAGATGGGAGCCTTTACCATTACCGCAAACACTTCTCAAAAATTTTTTTTAGTTTTCTATTTATAAAGAATTTTGAGTTAGGACTTTTGCACTTTGGTTTTCATAAAACAGAAAGCAGAATAAGACCAGTGTGCTTTCTACTGATGTATTTATTAGCAAGACAGAATGTATGGTCAGTAGTGTGTATGCTATTGAATCAAACAGAAGTGAAGGGCAGTGATTGTGTGAGAATCTGGATTTCAAATCTGCAAAAGGAAGGTCCAAAAAGAGTTATTTGATTGAAGAAGACATTTTTGAAGAGAATCTTTTTGTGGAAAAGGAGCAGGACACATGTAATTAAAAAAAAAACCTAAAGAAAAGAAAGTGGTGCTGAATGGTTTGGGCCCCATGGGATCCCTGTGACAGTGTTTCCCAAAAGGGAATATAAGGATAAACCCAAAGCCATGGAGCTCCAAAGTAATACATTCCAAGAAGGGACAGAAGTCAAGCGTGAAGTGAATGGTGCTGTTCTCAACGACCCTTCTCCTGTCCCACCTCCTGAGCTCAGCTTGGCCGAAAGCCTGTGGACTTCCAAACCACCACCTCTCTTCCATGAAGGAGCACCTTATCCTCCCCCTTTGTTTATCAGGGACACATATAACCAATCAATACCTCAGCCACCTCCCCGGAAAATTAAGCGACCCAAACGAAAAATGTACAGGGAAGAACCTACTTCAATAATGAATGCTATTAAACTACGACCCAGGCAAGTTTTGTGTGACAAGTGTAAAAACAGTGTTGTTGCTGAAAAAAAAGAAATTAGAAAAGGTGGTAGTGCAAGTGACTCTTCTAAATATGAAGATAAAAAACGGAGAAATGAAAGTGTAACTACTGTGAATAAAAAACTGAAAACTGACCATAAAGTGGATGGGAGAAACCAAAATGAAAGCCAGAAAAGAAATGCTGTGGTTAAGGTTTCAAATATTACTCACAGCAGAGGCAGAGTAGTCAAAGTTTCTGCTCAGGCAAATACATCAAAAGCTCAGTTAAATACTAAAAAAGTGCTCCAGAATAAAAACATGGATCATGCAAAAGCTCGGGAAGTGCTGAAAATTGCCAAAGAAAAGGCACAGAAGAAGCAGAGTGAAACCTCTACATCCAGAAGTGCGCATTCAAAGGTCCATTTCACACGTCGATACCAGAACCCTAGCTCAGGCTCTCTTCCACCCCGGGTTCGTTTAAAGCCCCAGAGATACAGGAATGAAGAAAATGACTCTTCTCTGAAGACCGGGCTGGAGAAAATGCGAAGCAGCAAGATGGCACCCAAGCCCCAGTCCCGTTGCACCTCTACCCGCTCAGCAGGTGAGGCCCCTTCAGAAAGTCAGAGTCCCTCCAAAGGCCCTGAAGAGGCCAGCAGTGGGGTTCAGGACACAACTGAAGTGCTTGTGCCTGGTGAGCAGGAGGAACCGCAGACCCTGGGCAGAAAGGGCAGCAAAAGCAGTATCTCTGTTTACATGACCCTAAATCAAAAGAAATCTGACTCTTCCAGTGCTTCAGTGTGTAGCATTGATAGCACAGATGATTTGAAATCCTCCAACTCTGAGTGTAGTTCTTCTGAAAGTTTTGATTTTCCTCCAGGCTGTATGCATGCACCTTCCACCTCCACTTCCTCCTCTTCAAAGGAAGAGAAAAAGCTCAGTAATTCCTTGAAAATGAAAGTCTTTTCCAAAAACGTCTCTAAGTGCATCACACCAGATGGCAGGACCATATGTGTAGGGGACATTGTCTGGGCCAAGATATATGGCTTCCCCTGGTGGCCAGCCCGTATTCTTACCATAACTGTGAGCCGGAAAGATAGCGGTCTTTTAGTCCGACAGGAGGCCCGTATTTCATGGTTTGGGTCTCCAACAACATCTTTTCTGGCTCTTTCGCAACTCTCCCCCTTTTTAGAAAACTTCCAGTCACGCTTTAATAAGAAGAGAAAGGGCCTGTATCGCAAGGCTATCACAGAGGCAGCTAAGGCTGCCAAGCAGCTGACCCCTGAAGTGCGGGCTCTGCTGACACAGTTTGAAACGTGAACATGGACAGTAAGGTAGGCAAGAACCTTTGGGAGGCGCCCAGGTTTTCTAGTCTAGTGAGGGGGTAACTTCTACAAGACAGCTTGGCCAAACCCGAGAGAGACTGCACTCAGCTGGCTGCTTTTTTATACTTAACCTTATAGCCATTTTTAGACAGAAGCTTAAACTGAACAAGCAATCAAATTTTGTCTTTAGGAAAGGAGATTTTAGCAGTATTTTTCAGTTTTGAAGTCTAAAACCATCCCAGGCATTGGAGCCATAGCCTGAACTGAAAATGAATTTTTGCAGGGACTGTTAATTGCCATTTGTACCTAGTACTGTGTGTATGTGTATATGTATACACACACGTACGTGTATGTGTGTACATAGATGCATACATATATAAAATATTGCCTGTCACTGTGTGACACAGGTTGCATATCTGGAATCTTAAGGGCTGGTGAGCTGGGGGGAACAGAGAGGATATTTAATGACTTCTTGTTTTTTAATTAACCAGTACTTTCTATGTGCATAATGGCACAGGAGTTTGACTTGGATGTCTGACAAACTGCAATGCTTGCTGTTGAGTTGCACACTGGGGAAGCAGCTCAGTACTGAGGATTAAGACTGTAAAGGCTGACTAGGTCTGAATCATCGCACCCTCTCTCTTGTCCAGTGGGGACTTAAAAACTTTCAAACTTCTGGTTTGGGAGTTTAGATAGGTTTGTCTTTGGATATGTAAATAGTTGATTGCTAAATTTGGTCAGATTTCTCCTGACTGACTGGCTGTTCCTAAATTCTTAGGATACGTCCCGATAAATTACACTTTGTGAATTAATTGCCATATATGTAATTGTTGCATTCTGGATGTACCTAGTTTGATAATTTTTAAAAAAAATTTCCGTTTAAGGTTATCTGTTTGCAGGTCAGAAAATGAGAAACTGTAATTGTGTAATGCTTTGAAATGTAAAAAAAAAAAACAAGCTGTAAATAAAATCGACTAAATCCAAAAAAAAAAAAAAAAAAGAAAATATAAGGCACCAAAGAAGAATACAAAAAGAAAAACTTCTACCTAAAGTAGCTCAGTTGAAGAGACCAGCTGTCCGATCCTACATTTTCAAGGTATATTTCTTAATCTATACCATCTTTGAATGTTTTCGCTTCACATTCTCTCATTTCAAGAGAAGCAAAAGTATCAGTTTCATTTTTCTACCTGAGTGTAGCATAGTGACCAGTAGGCTAATAGGTAGACTTGATATGTTCTCTAAGTAGACAGGGCTTCCCTGGTGGCTCAGTGGTATAGAATACACCTGTCATGAAGGAGATACAGGTTTGATCCCTGGGTCAGGAAGATCCCCTGGAGAAGGAAATGGCAACTCACTTCAGTATTCTTGCCTGGGAAATCCCATGGACAGAGGATCTTGGCGGGCTGAAGTTCACGGGGTCACAAAGAGTCGGACATGACTTAGCAACAGAGCACGCACACTGAGTAGATAAGTCATCACTTTTATCAGTTTATCCATTCATTAATGTGCTAATTTATTAATAAATTAAAGTAATATATCTAGTTACTACATATCTATTTTTAAATTGTATCTATCTTAGGTAGAGTACTGTTCTTAACTGAAATAATTGTAAATCACTTTTCCTTCTTCAACAAACAGCAAGACTATGTCTTCTCATCTTGCAGTATCTCACCTCTGTGCTTTTACTCATACTTTCCCCTTCACCTGGAAAACCTTATGCACTTTCTATTCATTATTGAAGCTCAAACAGAAGCTGTGACCTCTGACTACTCTGGTCTCCAATGATAAGTGGGACATGTACTTTCTCTTCTCTTAATTTAATGACTTTCTATTGTGCATAAAATATATCACGAAAGTACCAGCCTCTACTTTCTCATATATCAGAGTATAAATACCTTGGGAGCAGTTTTATATTTCCCATAACATAAATACAAATTGCTACTTAAGAACTATTTGTTTAATGAATTGATGACTAAATATTTGATTTTTTTTAAAGATGACATCCGCGAAAGGCATAATGTAAAGTCATGAAAGAGATGATGGGATTTTAAGCCTTATTTGGAGAATCTGGGAACAGGGATTCAGCTCACAATCTATCAGATCACATTGCAAAGTTATAATTGTGTTAATGTGTCACACAACCAAGAAGTTATAGAACATTAACCAGACCCAAGTCGTCATGATACCCTACCATTGCTTTTATTTTTATTATTACTACTATTACTAAAGCTCTGGTTCTTCCAAACACTTTCATGCATCATTAGATATCTAACAAAACAAACCAACAGGATATTCTTGAACAGTGTAATTTATTTTACCTCCTCAGTTCCCATTTATGAGTCTGATGCTTTAGATTATTTGTCCACAGAATGTTAGGAGTGTGGAGTGCTAAAGACAGTAGAAAGTCTGTAAGGAAAAATAAGTCAGTTATATTTCCTTTATCCCTTCATTGCCTGTTAGAAGTTTTTAATATACCATTGTCACCAGAGAACAGTTTCATGTGATGTTTGAGAATGGGCATTGAATGAACTAAATGTTGAAAATTCATTTTTGATAAGGAATTAGAAGTTTATGTCCTTTCTTTTCCAATTACCCAGAAAAGACTTTCAAAAGGAATCAGCCTTTCAGAGATGGCTGATAGAAAGGAAGTAAGTTCCATGGAGTAGGGGAGCATATTTTATGGTGCTTATTTATAACCATTCCTGTGCCTACTACAATTCATTGGTGATGCTCTATTTATCACCCCATGGCCCTATATTATTCTCCAACTTTTAAGTCTACCTTGTGTATTTGTGCCTTGCTTTCCCTACATGCTCTTTTTAACCATCACTCATAGATAGACTAAAACTCACAGGATGATTAGGACATTTCTAAAATTATCATCGGAGACCTCTGTATCACTATACCCAAGCACTAATTTTACTCAATTTTCTACATAAAATAACCCAACAGGGCCTATTTCTCTATGTTCCCTAGCACAAAGCTATTAGAAGTCAGTGAAACCTAAAAATCTAATAAAAATAAGACTCAAAAACTAATATTACTATAATCATTTCTATTTTTAAATGACGCTATTCTCTTTCTACTACTGACATCTCAATACCTCCAAACTGTGTTCCTACCTCCTCTGCTGAGAATTATGAGAAGTATCCCCTAAAGCATCATTGAAGAAATTTTCTTTTGTTTCTTATTAGCTGTGGCCCCAACATGCTGGTTTATGTTTATACTTTCCAAAGCTCCAGGGATCCATTATTGCAACATTAATTTTGGCACAGTTCCAATCTGTTCAATGAGTAAATAGGATGTAGGAAACAACCTGGATACTAAATCTCACAGGTCCAACAGGCTAAAAAGGAAACAGGAGAAGATTAATACTGGCAGTTAGCTGGCAATTAGTCCCAGGTTGCCTGATAGCTCATTAGAAGCTGAAAATTTTTGCAAATTAAGAAAAGAGAAATAATATGGAAAACCCATATTACAATAGGTAACACAGGACTGAATTTTCTGAGGTTATTAAGTAAGGAAGAAAACCCTTTTCATCCTTGGACTTCACCAAGACAAATAAAGCCTGCTTTATCATGGCAAATAAAGAAGCAAAGTTATCCTTTTTAGTCTAGTTTCATCTGAACTCTACAAATTCAGTTTCTGCACCAAGAAGAGGGGCATAGGAACACATAGTGTGAGGGATGAGAAAGGGTGATATCGTAGCTAGTAAAACTGAGACTTTGAAGAACAATGGCAAAGAGCTGGTTTGAGGACTGAAGGATAACCATGGAGTGTTTAGATGTGGGCCATAGAGACAATACTTCACTTCTTCCAAGCTTGATGGAGATGAAAAGATCTCCAATCAAGTGCCTGCTTCAAGAATAGGGAATAGGGTAAAAAATCTTGGGTAACATCCTAGAGGGCTTGACCAGTCCCCTAATTATCCTCATTCTTTCTCACAATTCTCTATTGAATAGACCCAAGGTAGGTGAGAGAAGAAAAAAAAAACAAAAAACAAACAAACAAAAAAAACCAGGTAATTTCCTGCTGTACACACGTATGCCACAGTTTTCATATCCTGTATTTGAAATGAAGTTAAAGTCAAGCTTTCTGTTGCTAGACTCAGCCAACACAATTTCTACACTTTCAGATTTTCTAGAAATGTTTATTCTTCCTCTTCTGTGAGATAATGAAGAAAAACTCACCCCCCCCCCCCTTCATGAGTGACTCACAATGCGAGGTCAGAAAAGATTTCAGGCACTTAGCATTGAAGTCTTCTCCCACTTTACTCTGTTGCAGTTCTGTTAGTAGTTCTTGACTGAGATGTAGCTGATAGAACTCCCTAGCAGCTGTCCTCAAATCAGCAGAAACTCCCAAGTGAGATGATTACTGACTCAGAGTCTTTATTCCAGCTATACAATTTTCAGAGGCTACCAACAGAGCTATAACAATGGCTACTGCTGCTTCCAACAGTTCTCAAATGTGCACAACAATTCCTCCTAATAGTTGCAGAATTCCTGGGTTTCTTGGCCATCTCGTCTGCTCAGTGTATCTTCCCAAGCAAACAATTCTCCATGGGGTGCAGGCCAAGTCTTCAGCATAAACCTTTAAAAAATTTGTTCAAAGACCTCAAAGGTATTAGGGCAGCAATAAATCTGAAAAATACTGCAGTTAGTCACATTTCTAGAATCACTTCTTGACACAGTTGTGGACTTAGGATAATCTCTATAATTGTATGAACCAATTTCTGTGACTAGAACATATGTGAATATAGTTTATTGGTTGTGTTTCTCTGGAGAACCCAGTGAAAACAAGTGTTAGTCCCTCAGTTGTTTGACTCTTTGTAACCCCATGGGCTATAACCCACCAGATTCTGTCCATGGAATTATCTACACAAGAATACTGGAGTAGGCACCCATTGCCTTCTTCAGGGGATCTTCCCTACTGAGGGATTGAACCTGGGTCTCCTGTGTTACAGGCAGATTCATTATGTCTGAGCCACAAGGGAAGGTCAATACACAAAACAAGCTCTGCACATAAAGGAAAGATAGATATGGAGGTAAAAATGTAAAGAAGAAATCTTAAAAATTATAAAAAGACTGTGGCTTGTAAGTTAGTAGCTTTGATTTTCATGTAAATGAAGCACAATATAACCCAGCATAAGGAAAGGGAATCTATTGGCTTAAATTATTGGGTGGTCCAGTAGTTAAGATTTCACCTTCCAATGCAGGGACTGAGAGTATGACCCCTGGTCAGGGGGCTAAGATCCCACATGCTTCATGGCCAAAATAAAGACTTTGAAAATGGTCCACATCAAAATAAATAAATCACTAGGAAGTTCAAGACATTTCTGATCAGATATGGCTTGATTCATAGACTTGCATTACAACAGTATGCTGAGTCTTGACTCAGAGGTCAACCTCTGGAAAACATCCTCATCTATAATTTGATTTTTCTCTTTAACACATATTTTTATGTGTAGTTAAGTTTATATATATATATATATATATATATACTTTTCATTTACATCTCTATTTCAACCTCCATGGGAAAGTTTTCTCTGTTTTGCTAAATTTTTAGCCCATCTCTAAGATATTGCCTGATTCATAGTAAGCATTCAATATATATGTTGAATAAATGAATAGTTTTTATCTTTCTGTCTTTCACTTAACTCAGCTTCACACTCTTGCTAGGTTTCTTTTGCAATAAGCTGGCTTTATCCAAATAGCTTCCCTTTATCCAAAAGTTTTCCCTCATAGCTCAGTACATATAGAATCTACCTGCAATACAGGAGACCTGGGTTTGATTCCTGGGTTGGGAAGATCCCCTGGAGAAGTAAATGGCAACCCACTCCAGTATTCTTGCCTAGAGAATCCCATGGACAGAGGAACCTGGCAGGCCACAGTCCCTGGGGTCCAAGAGTCAGACACAATTTAGTGACTAAACCGCCACCACCATCCAAATAGCTGAGGGGAAAAATAAAGATGAAAGTCTTAAAACTCTGTGCTATTCAAAAGATTCTCAGTCTCATACAGCTAAATATCTAATTTAATCAAGATGCCTTCTAGATAGAAATTGGAGCAATGTGTGACTGATTTCACAGAACTTTTCACCCAATATATGGTATGAAATGGAGAAAGAAGGGTTTGTCCATTAACTAGTACACTTGAAATGGTTCCAGAATAATTTTTGTCTATTGTATTGCAAAAAGTGAAAAAAAAAAAATCCAGTTATATAAGATTCAGTAGATAAAAGAAATTTATCACTCCACTATCTGAAGAAACATTTGAATATCAAATGATGAGTTGCAGGCAAATTGTGAATCATAGACTATGACATCGCCATAGGCTCAATTTATCTCTTTTCTTAGCTCTCCTTTGACCTTTATTTCAGTTTCATTCTTTCTCGGTTTTCCTCATGACAGTAAAGTGGAAGGCAAAGTTGAGGTCATCTTTCTTTCATCTTGATTATATAGAGAAGCAAATTATTAAGAACCTGATTGCTCAGAGTTTCCTGCAGGAGTTAGACTAGGTTTCTGTTCCCTATTTTTATGAGTGCTTTGAAAAGACTGTAAAATGGTTACAACCAGCAGCAACATTTTCTTGACCTGTAGATTTCAGCTAATGTCAAGTGTTCTTCAATCACTAATTCCAGTGACAGACTCTTGGTTATTTAAAACTTTCCAATAATTTGTAGGCACGTAATATCTCGAACTACATTTTTTTCCTTAAGACACTTAATATAATTTTATATTACTTGCATCAATTTTCAACTGAATGATTCAGTTGAAATTAGATAATTTCAACTAATTAGACAAAAAAGTTTTTAAATGGCATAAAATATTTTATTAAAATGTTTGGGTTGTAACTTTCAAAAAAGTAAAGGCAAGTAGAAATTTTGTTTCTCATCTAAAGGAGTTAAGAACTTGGTCTGTTAAACCTCTTGAAGACAACAATTACAAACTCTGGAAGAAATATAAAGAGAAACTACTTGAAGACAATAGAGACAGGATAAAGGCAGACATATCTAGAATGCATTCAGCACTAGGAAGAAGGTAAGTACACAGGATGATTACTCTCTGATATAGTTTTGGTTTGAATGAAGAGCACAGCTAGCACTGTTTGTGAAAAGATAAAATTTCCAGCTCAGTTCAGTTCAGTCACTCAGTTGTGTCCGACTATTTGCAACCCCATGGACTGCAGCATGCTAGGCTTCCCTGTCCATGACCGATTCCCAGAGCTTCCTCAAACTATGTCCATTGGGTCAATGATGCCATCCAACCATTACATCATCTGTCATCCCCTTTTTCTCCTGCCTTCAATCTTCCCCAGCATCAGGGTCTTTATCAATGAATCAGTTCTTCTCCTCAGGTGGCCAAAGTAATGGAGGTTCAGCTTCAACATCAGTCCTTCCAATGAACACCCAGGACTGATCTCCTTTAGGATGGACTGGTTGGATCTCCTTGCAGTCCAAGGGACTCTCAAGAGTCTTCTCCAGCACCACAGCTCAAAAGCATCAATTCTTCAGTGCTCAGCTTTCTTTATAGTCCAACTATCACATCCATACATGACTACTGGAAAAACCATAGCCTTGACTAGGTGGACCTTTGTTGGCAAAGTAATGTCTCTGATTTTCAATAAGCTGTCTAGGTTGGTCAAAGCTTTTCTTCCAAGAAGTAAGCATCTTTTAATTTCATGGCTGCAATCACCATCTGCAGTGATTTTGGAGCCCCCCAAAATAAAGTCTGTCACTGTTTCCATTGTTTCCCCATATACTTGCCATGAAGTGATGGGACTGGATGCCATGATATTAGCTTTGTGAATGTTGCCTTTCAAGCCAACTTTTTCACTATCTTTCACTTTCAATAAGAGGCTCTTTAGTTCCTCTTCACTTTCTGCCATAAGGGTGGTGTCATCTGCATATCTGAGGTTATTGATATTTCTCCCAGCAATCTTGATTCCAGCTTGTGCTTCATCCAGTCAGGCATTTTGCCTGATATACACTGTATATAAGTTAAATAAGCTGGGTGACAATATGCAGCCTTGATGTACTCCTTTCCTAATTTGGAACCAGTCAGTTGTTCCATGTCCAGTTCTAACTGTTGCTTCTTGGCCTGCATACAAATTTCTCAGGAGGCAGGTAAGGTGGTCTGGTATTGTGCTCACTTCAAGAATTTTCAGTTGTGATCCACACAGTCAAAAGCTTTGGCATAGTCAATAAGGCAGAATTTGATGCATTTCTGGAACTCTTTTGGTTTTTCGATGATCCAATGGATGTTGGCAATTTGATCTCTGGTTCTTCTGCCTTTTCTAAAGCCAGTTTGAACATCTGGAAGTTCACAGCTCACATACTGTTGAAGCCTGTCTTGGAAAATTTTGAACATTATTTTGTTAGCATGTGAGATGAGTGCATTTGTGCGATAGTTTAAAGATTCTTTGGAATTGCCTTTCTTTGGGATTGGAATGAAAACTAACCTTTTCCAATCCTGTGGCTATTGCTGAGTTTTCCAAATTTGCTGGCATATTGAGTGAAGCACTTTCACAGCATCATCTTTTAGGATTTGAAATAGTTCAACTGGAATTCCATCACCTCCACTAGCTTTGTTCATAGTGATGCTTCCTAAGGCCTACTTGACTTTGCATCCCAGGATGTCTGAGTCTAGGTTAGTGACACTCCTTCATGGTTATCTGGATCATGAATATCTTTTTTGTATAGTTCTTCTGAGTATTCTTGCCACCTCTTCTTAATATCTTCTGCTTCTATTAGGTCCATACCTTTTCTGTCCTTTATTGTGCCCATCTTTGCATATAATCTTCCTTTAGAATCTCTAATTTTCTTGAAGAGATCTCTAGTCTTTCCCATTCTATTGTTTCTTTCTATTTCTTTGCACTGATCACTGAGGAAGGTTTTCATATCTCTCCTTGCTATTCTTTGGAACTCTCCATTCAGATGATTTATCTTTCCTTTTCTCCTTTGCCTTCATGTCTCTTCTTTTCTCAGCTATTTGTAAGGCCTCCTCAGACAACCATTTTGCCTTTCTGCATTTCTTTTTCTTGGGGATGATCTAGATCACTGCCTCCTGTACAATGTCATGAACCTCCATCCATAGTTCTTTAGGAATTCTGTCTATCAGATCTAATCCCTTGAATCTATTCATCACTTCCACTGTATAATCATAAGGGATTTGATTTAGGTCATACCTGAATGATCTAGTGGTTTTCCCTACTTACTTCAATTTAAGATTCAAAAGGAGCACTAACAGACTTTCTGTCATGAAGGACTGGAAGATAGGGTCTGAGGTAACCGGAACAGCTGGAATGTGAGGAAAGGAGCCTAGAAAGTGAGAGCCAGAGTTGTTGTTCATAATCATTTAGTTGTGTCCCACTCTTTGTGACCCCATTGGCTGCAATGCACCAGGTTCCTCTGTCTATCACCATCTCCTGGAGCTTGCTCAAACTCATATCCACTGAGTCAGTGATGCTGTCCAACCATCTCATACTCTGTCATCCCCTTCTCCTTCTGTTTTCAATCTTTCCCAGCATCAGAGTCTTTTCTAATGAGTTGGCTCTTTGCACCAGGTGGCCAAAATATTGGAGCTTCAGTTTCCACATCAGTGTTTGCAATGAATATTCCTGGTTGATTTCCCTTAAGATTGACTGGTTTGACCTCCTTGCTGTCCAAGGGACTCTCAAGAGTCTTCTCCAACACCACAGTTTGAAAGTGTTAATTCTTACATGCTTAACCTTCTTTATTGTTCAACTCTCATATCCCTACATGACTACTGGAAGAGTCAGCTTTGGCTATCCAGACCTTTGTTGGTAATGTAATATCTCTACTTTTTAATACTCTATCTAAGTTTGTCATAGCTTTTCTTCCAAGAAGCAAACATCTTTGTATTTCATGGCTGCTGTGGTTTTGTGATTTTGGAGCCCAAGAAAATAAATTCTGTCATTGTTTCCATTGTTTATCCATGTATTTGCAATAAAGTAATGGACTGGCTTTCATGAACTTCGTTTTTTGAATATTGAGTTTTAGGCCCAGTTTTTCACTCTCTTCTTTCACCTTCAAGAGGCTTTTTAATTCCTCTTCACTTTCTGCCATACAGTGGTGTCATCTGCATATCTGAGGTTATTGATATTTCTACCAGCAATCTTAGTTCCAGCTTGAGCTCATCCAGCCCAGCATTTCACATGGTGTACTGTGCATTATATATTAAATAAACAGGGTGACAATATACAACCTTTCCAAATTTTGAACCAGTCTGTGTTTCCATGTTTGGCTCTAACTGTTGCTTCTTGACCTGCATGCAGCTTTCTCAGGAGGCAGGTAAGATGATCTTGTATTCCCATCTCTTTAAGAATTTCCCACTGTTTGTTGTGATCCACACAGTCAAAAGTTTTAGCATAGTCAATGAAGCAGAAGTAAATGTTTCCCTGGAATTTTCTTGCTACTTCTATATTCCAGTGGAGGTTGGTAGTTTGATTTCTGGTTCTTCTCCCTTTTCTAAATCCAGCTTGTACATCTGGAAGTTCTCAGTTCATGTACTGCTGAAGCCTAGCTTGGAGCATTTTATGCATTACATTGCTAGCATGTGAAATGAGTGCAAGTGTGAGGTAGTTTGAACATTCTTTGGCATTGCCCTTTTTTAGGATTGGATTGAAAACTGACCTTTTCCAGTCCTGTGGCCACTGATGAGTTTTCCAAATTAGTTGGCATATTGAGTGCAGCACATTCACAGCATCATCTTTTGGGAAATAGCTCAGCTGGAATTCCATCACCTTTACTAGCTTTGTTTGTAGTGATGCTTCCTAAGGCCCACTTGACTTTGCACTCTAGAATGTTTGGCTCTTGGTGATGAATCACACCATCATGGTTATCTGGATCATTAAGATGATTTTTTTGTATAGTTTGGTGTATTCTTGCCTCCTTTTCTTAATATCTTCTGCTTCTGTTAGGTCCATACTGTTTTTGTCCTTTATTTTGCCCATCTTTGCAAGAAATATTCCTTTGGTTTCTATAATTTTCTTGAAGATATCTCCAGTCTTTCCCATTCTATTGTTTTCCTCTATTTCTTTGCATTGTTCACTTAGGAAGCCTTTCTTATCACTCCTTGCTATTCTTTGGAATTCTGCATTCAGATGAGTATATCTTTCTTTTTTCTCCTTTGCCTTTTACTTCTCTTCTTTTCTCAGCTATTTGTAAAACATCCTCAGGCAACCATTTTGCTTTTTTGCTTTTCATATTCAAAATCTCTGAATATATTTTGCTCAAATTTCTGGTTGACTTCTGAAGCATATATGTGAAAAAGACTCAAAGCAGTACAGAAGTACAAAAGAACTAATCAGAGATTTGAACTACCACCCAAGTTAAGAATTTTTCAGTTTTGATCTAAGCTTTTTATCTGCTAAAACTAAAAGTACCATCAATTTTCATTTTAATACAACAGAATCTCTACAACATAATTTTCACTAGATTGTAGTTGAAATCCAAAGTTATTTTATGTAAAAAAGCCAGGATTACGTGATGATTTGCAAGACATAAGGCAGTCAGTGTAAAGCTAATGATATATATAATTCAACATTGAAATTACTAAACTGAGATTTTACAACAGCTGTGATAACTATGTTCAGTGATATAAAAGAAAATGTGTTTTCTTATAAGCATACTAGAAACCTTAGAAGAGAAATAGACACCACAGGAAAACAAAAAAATGGTAGAACTAAAATACATTATCTGAAAAAAAATAAAAGAAAGAAAGCTTCATTGGATGAGATTCACAGAATTGAGATAACAGAGTAAAAAAACAGTGACTGTGAAGATATATCAAAAGAAAGAATACAATGTGAAGAGAATTAGAAAACAATGAAAAATGTAAACAGATCCTCAAGCACCTGGAAAACTATGTTAAATTATGCAAAACAAGTGTAATGAGAGTTCCAGAAAGGAATGAGCTAGAAAATAAGGTAGAAAAAATTTGGAAAAAATAACAGCCAAAAATTTCATAAATTTGCTTAAAGATTTCAGTTTATAGATTTGGGGGGGTCTCAACAAACATCTAGCATGGTAAATGGGAAGAAAATCATACCTAGATACATCATAGTCAAATTGCTTAAAGTAAAGTATAAAAAAAATTCTTGAAAGAACAAAAGAAAAAAAATAAAGTATCATACAAGGAGTGAAACAGCAGTGAAATTAATGCTGGCTTCTCACCAGAAACTTGGAGCCCACAGAACTGTGGAACACAAACCTAAACATGATGAAAAAATGATAATTAATAAAAATACCAATTCAGGATTGTATTTCCACTGCAAATATTTTTGAAGTTTAAAAACAAAACAAAGACAGTTTTATACAGGAAAAAGAAAAAAAAAAGAGAGAGAAAGAGAATTTGTCATCAATAGATCCATACTACCTGAAATACTTAAAAAATTTTTTTCAAGAAAAGGAAATTACGCTAGACAGAAATGCAAGTAGGTGTCATAAAGTGAACATTTTAATTTTTCATCTTAGTTAAGTTTTCTGAGTAAAGCAACCTGAGATATAACTTAAAGGACATGTTTTGAAATCTAAAATATAGTGAAATAGTTATGAGATAGCCATCTTCCCACAATTGAAATTATTTTGAATTTACATTTCATTGAGGGAGGTTAACAACTATTCATTTCCTACATAAGCTCTAGATTTCCAATTTCAGGATTTCTGTTATGCAGTGCAGGCCCTCATATATGTAGAGTGACATCTGGCTCTCATCAGTAACCTCAGAAGGACTCAGTTTTGTTCAGTCACTCAGTCGTGTCTGACTCTTTGTGACCCCATGGACTGCAACATGCCAGGCTTCCCTGTCCATCACCAACTCCCAGAGCTTGCTCAAACTATGTCCATCAAGTCAGTGATGCCATCCAACCATCTCATCCTCTGTCATCCCCTTTTCCTTCTGCCTTCAATCTTTCCAAGCATCAGGGTCTTTTCCAATAAGTCAATTCTTCACATCAGGTGGCCAAAGTGTTGGAGCTTCAGCTTCAGCATCAGTCCTTCCAATGAATATTCAGGACTGATTTCCTTTAGGATTGACTGGCATGATATCCTTGCAGTCCAAGGGACTCTAAAGAGTCCTCTCCAACATCACAGTTCAAAAGCATTAATTCTTCAGCGCTCAGCTTTCTTTATGGTCCAACATTCACATCCATACATGACTACTGGAAAAACCACAGCTTTGACTATACAGACCTTTGTCAGAAGGACTAGGTCAATAAAAACCTATTCAGCTATTGCTTTAAAGAGTAATAATCTATTCTTGCTCCAAAACTTCATCTTTACATTCAGGATGCTATGAATACATGTAGATACCAAAAACTATCATCAAGAAGAAATTGATGAGCATTAAAATCATAAATACTTGAGAAAACATAAAAGACTATTTTTTCTTTATTTATGAATAAATGTATGTAGTGAATATGTATGAATAAAGCAAAAAAATATTACATTTCCTTATGGGTTTTTAATGAAGAGATGAAATACACTTTAAAATAAAGGATAGGTTAGTGGTAAATGGATCTATGCAATTCCAAAGCTTTTACATTTCAGGTATAGTCATACAATATTAACTCTATGTAGACTGTGAAAGTTAAAAATGTAATTGCATTTCAGTTCTAAACTTTCTTTTAATTGCCCTATGATCATGGAATATTTCTCCCTTGCCAGCTGACACTGTACTAAGCTTTGTCCGTAGAAGGTGATAATTGGATTCCAGAGTTAGGAGACAGTTCTGTACCTGTTTCTGATGTGTTTGCTGCTGTCTGGAGGTTAGCGGCATGTGGGACACCCAGAAGAATCTCTCTCTGTTTCAGCAGTAAGGTTCCCACAGACATTTTCCCAGTGAATTCCATATTGAGGCAACTTACCATGGACAGCCTCCTCCAGTACCCCAGAAGGTGGCTTTGCAGCAAGTTCTGCAGTATGTCGCCTTCTCATATATGACAGAAAATGGAAACAAGTAAACAGAACCCAGAGGAAATTATACCAAGACTTATTTATAAAGCTACATTTAAATAGACAGTTTGGTATTAGTGTGAATATAGACAAATAGATCAAAATATGGTGTCCAGAAATAGATCCATATTGATAAAGTCAATTAATTTTCTATAAAGCTGCCAAGGTAATCCAGTGATGAAAGTAGGGACTAGAAAAGTCCCCTGACTGATTGGGAGGAGGAGCTAATGATGAAAGTGTGACATCTACTCAAGAATGAGGAAGAAGATGGTCTTCTTTTCCTCCCCACCTTTCCCACTGATTATAAAAATATAGCCCACTAAACTTCCTTGCCTGCCCACTTGTATCTCTCACAAGTGCCCTATACTAATAAACTCATTCCTGATCTGTCACTCTGCCTCTC
The DNA here is from genome assembly GCF_033118175.1 of Dama dama. Lineage (NCBI taxonomy): Eukaryota > Metazoa > Chordata > Mammalia > Artiodactyla > Cervidae > Dama > Dama dama. The sequence continues at coordinate 12,820,570 of NC_083700.1, forward strand.
AATGAATTCTTTCCTAACAGAGACAGAAGAACATATGCTTTACAACTTCCTAAGAGGATAACCTTTTCAACAGAGTTGCTTTTGGATAGGTGAAAAATAAAAACATACACTCTTCTCACATCATATAAAATAAAATCAACTGAAAATGAATTATATCCTGGCTGCAAAAGCTGATATTATAAAATTTTTTGAAAATAGCATTGGATAAAATGTCAACTAGCTTATGTTTTGCAAATATTTCTTGAATATAAGACAAAACACATAAACCATAAAAGTCAAAATCAGTATATTGTACTTCTTTAGCAATCCCCCCAAAAAAATTGCTCTTCAAAAGACACTGATAAAAAAGCAAAAGCAAATTAGAACATGGTAAAATATTTGCATAATATATATGTGACAAAACTTATGCCTAGAAAATATAAAGAACTCTTAAAATTCAATAAAGAGAAAAATGATCCAATCTAGAAATTGGAAAGACATTCAAATTAGGAAATGGATAAAAGATGTGAGAGGAACTTAACTAAAGAAATTACAGAGATGGCCAATAGATACATAAAACAATAATCAGCATCTTTAGTCATCAAGGAAATTCCAACCACAATTTGATACCATTGCCTATCCACTTGAGGGATGAAATTAAGACTGGCGAGTTATATTGAGCATGTCAAGCAATTGGTAACCCTCATATATTGCTGTTGAGAGTGTGCGTAGAGTGTAAAATGGCAAAATTCTTTGTCAATCTCTTATAAAGTTAGCATATATTTACATACAGAGATCATCAATTCCACACCTAGATATTTACATAATAGAATGAAAAATATCTCCACACAGTTATGTAAATGCATGTACACTAATATTTCTCCAAGGAAAGTTATGGCCAACCTAGATAGCATATTAAAAAGCAGAGACATTACTTTGCCAACAAAGGTCCGTCTAGTCAAGGCTATGGTTTTTCCAGTGGTCATATATGGATGTGAGAGTTGGACTGTGAAGAAAGCTGAGCGCAGAAGAATTGATGCTTTTGAACTGTGGTGTTGGAGGAGACTCTTGAGAGTTCCTTGGTCTGCAAGGAGATCCAACCAGTCCATCCTAAAGGAGATCAGTCCTGGGTGTTCATTGGAAGGATTGATGCTGAAGCTGAAACTCCAACACTTTGGCCGCCTCATTCAAAGGGTTGACTCATTGGAAAAGACCCTGATGCTGGGAGGGATTGGAGGCAGGAGGAGAAGGGGACGACAGAGGATGAGATGGCTGAATGGTATCACCTACTCGATGGACATAGGTTTGGGTTAACTCCGAGAGCTGGTGATGGACAGGGAGGCCTGGCATGCTGCGATTCATGGGGTCATAAAGAGTCGGACACCACTGAGCGACTGAACTGAACTGACTGAACTGATTGCTAAGAGCTATAAACTGAGAAAAAGCTAAATGTCCATCATCATGTACCTGGATACATGAAGTGTGGTGTATTTATACAATGAAACAAAAAGAATGTGAACTATTTCATCACTCCAATATGGATACATTTCAAAAATACATCCAGTGAAAGAAACCAAAAAGTAAAAAATCATATACTATGTGATTCTATTCACATGAATTTGTAGTACTGTCATAGTTTTAGTGACAAAAAGTTGGTTTCCTGGGACTAATGGCGACATAGGGTACTCATAAGGAAGGAGCATGAGGAAAGTTTAGGGGTGATGGATATGTGTTGTATCTTGATGATGGTGGTTACATGGGCGGTTTTGCATGTCAAAACACATCAAACACATTATATAAAATATAAATAAGTATATTTATATTTATTAAATATAAATAATTATATTTAATTATGTCTCAATGTATTTGGTGAAGAGATGAAACATAAACTCACAGCATGAATAAAAGCTAAAGCTATAAAACTTCTAGAAATAAATGTAAGGGAATATTTTTTTAGGCTTGGTTTAAGAAAACTCTTCTTAGACAAGACAAAAGAAACATCAAATATCTAAAAAACTCTGATGAAAAAAGAAAAATATATAAATATTTGTCTATAAGTCTAAATATATGGGTTTCCCTGGTGGTTCAGTTGGTAAAGCATCTGCCTGAAGTGCAGGACAGTTGGTAAAGCATCTGCCTGAAGTGCAGGAGACACAAGTTCAATCCCTGGGTTGGGAAGATCCCTTGGAGAAGGATATGGCAACCCACTCCAGAATTCTTGCTGGGAGAATCCCATGGACTTAGAAGACTGACAGGCTACAGTCCATAGTGTCACAAGGAGTCAGATATGACTGAAGCGCTGAGCATGCATGCATGCATATACACATTAGTTCTCAGTAAAATGTATTGTAAAAATTATATATTTATATTATATATATAATATATAATATATATAATAAATATATATATTATATATTTATCTATAAAAAATGCTTATACTGCTGTTTTGCAACAACACAAATGGATCTTGAAGGCATCATGCTAAGTGAAATATGACAATCAGAAAGGCAAATACTGTATGCTTTCACCCGTATGTGGAATCTAAAAACATTAAAATCATAGACATACAGAGTAGAATGGTGTTGCCAGGTATTGGGGTTGAGAGAAATGGAGAGATATTTATCAAAGGGTATAAGCTTCCATTTGTAAGATGAATAGGTTCTGGGGATCTAATACACAGTATGGCAATTATGTTAACCATACTACTGTATTATCTAATTCAAAGTTGCTGAGAGAGTAGATCTTAAATCATCTTAACAAAAAAGAGAGATAATTATGTGATATAATTATAGTTTTATATAACCTTATTGTGGTAATCAGTTTGTAATATATACTTGTATCAACCATCACATTGTATACCTTAACCTTCCAGAATGTTATTTGCCAATACATCTCAATAAAGCTATATCAGAGAAACCAATACCATGTTTTTCTGAGGTAGGAAGTCAACTAGAAAATGGCATAAAATAATTTGTGAGTGACAAAAGTCTTGTATTTCTTGATTGGTGTGGTAGTTAAATGGGTTATTATAAAAAACATACAATTGTAAAATTGTAAAGTTATTGTAAAAACTCACAAATAGCTTACACTTAATATACCTAAACTTTATGCAAGCTACCCCTTAATTTAAATGTAAGATAAGGGAAAATGTGAGTGCAAAAGGTACACTGAGACTCCAGAGGTCACATTGCAAAAAGCCAATCGACAAAATATATTCAAGGAACTCAAAATTTGGTATTAAAATTGTGGAAGAGAAATCAAAGAAGCAAATTCTTCTGACAGTCCTAATGTCATGAGAACAGCAAGGACAAAAAAGCAACTTTCAAAGGCAAAAACTCAAAAATCAGTTGGCCAATCTGAGAGCATCAGCCAAAAACAGAAAAGTCTACAGCCTCCAATTAAGAGTTGAATACATTTTAATGACAACACAAGAGGGAGCCCTACTGTTACAAGGCAAGCAATACTATGTTATAGCAGCCTCCCCTTTTAAAAGTACCTAAAAATCAGTCTCACTGAAACATGAACCCAGAAAAAGAGCATGCTCAGATTCCATATAAAATTATTATTGAAAAAAAAGCATAACAGTATCCTTGTAGAAAATTACTCTGTGCTTATGTGGTGGAAACCAAGATGCCCAGTGCAAATCTACTTCAAAGCAAGGACTTTTTGCCCCAGCGTTGGGTAGTTAGACTTCACAGTCTGTCTCTCTAAGCTTTTTGGCAGCAACATAGACACCTCACACAAATCACCACCCTTTCTGTAGCAGCCATATCCAAACAATGATTGACACAGTTTTGTGAACTCCTGGCCATCTTGGCCCAACTCAGAACACCTCTGAAGAGCTCCCCTTCAGACCAGCTGAGGCTAACACTGGGAATGCCTTCAGCTGGGCTTTTCTCTCTGCCCAATACACCCCCTTCATCCCCCAGTTGTTAATCCCAGGTATTTGTTAATACATATTCCACATGCCATTGTCTCTCAGAGTGTGATTCTCAGGGAATACAACCTTCAAAAGCCTGGAAGATACACTCACAAATAAGTGGAAACTAGCCAAACATTTCAAAATAAGTTAAAAGAAATTTAAGAAGCCATAGAATATGTGAAATAGCAACAAAGATCAGAATTCAAAATAATTCAGTTATGAGTGGTTGGAGAAAGAGTTTTGGGAATAGAGGAGCATCTGGAAGCAGTTAGAAATGAAAGTATTAATAAAACCATTTCTGAGAATGTAAATTGGTGCAGCCGCTGTGAAAAACAGTAGGGCAATTTCTCAAAAAAAACTAAAAATAGAACTATCATATGACCCAGAAATTCTACTCCTGGGTAAAAGCTAAAAAAAAAAAAAAAAAAATTCAAAAAAGTATGTGCACCCCACTATTCATAGCAGTGTTATTAAAAATTGCCAAGATGTAGAAGCAACCTAAGGTTCCATCAACAGATGAATGGAAAGAAAAGTGATGTGGTGTGCATATATATGTATTAATATGTTGACAAAATTTTGCTATTTTCAGCAGCATGGGTAGACTTGGAGTGTGTTATGCTAAGTGAAGTGTCAGATGTGTGTGTGTGCTTAGTAAGTTTGTCATGTCTGACTCTTTGTGACCCCATGAACTGTAGCCCTCCACGTTCTTCTATCCAAGGGCTTCTCCAGGCAAGAATACTGAAGTGAGTTGCATTTCCCTCCTCTAGGGAAATGTCAAACAGATAAACACAGACACTGCATTGTATCACTCATATGTAAAATCCAAATTACACAACAAACTAGTAAATAAAACAAAAAAGAAGTAGTCTCACAGATATAGTGAACAAACTAGTGGTTACCACTGGGGAGAGGAAAGGGGGGTGGGCAATACAAGGGTAGGGATTAAGAGGTACAAATTGTTACATAGAAAATAAATTGTAAGAATAGATTGTACAACAAGGGGGATCTAATCAATATTTTATATTATTACTAAATGGAATATAACTATAAAAGTGCGCTTCCCTGGTAGCTCAGATGGTAAACAATCTGTCTGCAATGGGGAAGACCTGGGTTCTATCCCTGGTTTGGAAAGATCCCCTGGAGGAGAGCAAGGCAACCCACTCCAGTATTCTTGCCTGGAGAATCCCCATGGACAGAAGAGCCTGGCAGGCTACAGATCATGGGGTCTCAAGGAGCTGGACACAACTCAGTGACTAAGCACAGCACAGCACATACTGTACAATATGGGGGAAGTTTCAAAAAGAAAAAGAAACTATCTCATACCTTGTTCAAATTTGGAGAAATAATAAGACTGAATAAACATGATAGACAAGGCCATACAGAGAAAGCAGATTATAAAGAGAGGGGGAAAAACAGGAGAAAACTATAAAAATAGTTCTAAAGCATACATTCTCTGTAGTTCTACCATTATAAAGTTTTGAACTAGAAAAATGCTAATGTATGATATTAGAAGTCACAAGTTTTGTCTCTGTTGGATAAGAGGGAGTGAGTAATGAGTGTGTAATATTCTATTTTTGACCCATTCATGTTCACTTTGTGATAATTTATCAATATGCCAACCATGATTTGTCAACTTTTCTGTCAGTGTTTTTTTTTTTTCCCATAAAAAAGTGAACATAATGTACTGTTCTTTCATAAATATATTTCACATGAGTAAACTAATTATGTTTTCTATTCTATGCACTTTTTACATTTCCTCTGAGAATGTGTGTGACAATGTATAGTGTGGGGAATATAGTCAATATTTATGTAGTATCTTTGTATGGTGTTATATAACTAGATTTATTGTGGTGATCACTTTGAAATTTATAGAAACATTGAGTCACTATATTGTGTAAGAGTAACTAATATAGTGTTGTAGAACATTTATACTTCAAAATCAAACAGACAGACAGACATACAAAAAGAGATCATATTTGTGGTTATCAGAGTTTTTGGATGGGAGGAGAGGCAATTGGAGGAAGATGGTAATAAGGTAAAAATGTCAAATCACAAGATAATAAATATCAGAGACAATGTACATCATGATAATTACAATTAACACTTCTGTATGATATAACAGAAAGTTGAGAAAATAAACTCTAAGATTTCACACTAAGATTCAATGTCTTTAATTTTGTATGTGTATGAAGTGATAGATGCTCATTAAGCTTATTATAATAACCATTTAATGGTCAACATAAGCCAAAGCATTATGCTGTATACATTAAACTTGTACATTCAGTTCAGTTCAGTTCAGTTGCTCAGTCATGTCTGACTCTTTGCGAACCCATGAATCGCAGCACACCAGGCCTCCCTCTCCATCACCAACTCCCAGAGTTTACTCAAACTCATGCCCATCGAGTCGGTGATGCCATCCAGCCATCTCATCCTGTGTCGTCCCCTTCTCCTCCTGCCTCCAATCCCTCCCAGCATCAGGGTCTTTTCCAATGAGTCAAAGCTTCACATGAGGTGGCCAAAGTATTGGAGTTTCAGCTTCAGCATCAGTCCTTCCAATGAACACCCAGGACTGATTTCCTTTAAGGTGGACTGGTTGGATCTCCTTGCAGTCCAAGGGACTCTCAAGCGTCTTCACTGACGCTGATTTCCACAGTCTGACACTGTTTCCACAATCTCCCCATCTACTTCCCATGAAGTGATGGGACCAGATGCCTTGATGTTAGTTTTCTGAATGTTAAGCTTTAAGCCAACTTTTTAACTCTCCTCTTTTACTTTTATCAAGAGGCTTTTTAGTTCCTCTTCACTTTCTGCCATAAGGGTGGTGTCATCTGCATATCTGAGGTTATTGATATTTCTCCCGGCAATCTTGATTCCAGCTTGTGTGTCTTCCAGCCCACCATTTCTCATGATGTACTCTGCATATAAGTTAAATAAGCAGGGTGACAATATACAGCCTTGTTACTGTATGCCAATTATATCTCAATAGAAGGGAAAAAATTAATTGTAAGTATTAAGCAACTTTTATAGAATTTGATATTATTGAAACATCTAATCAGTGAACACATTTTTTAGAATAGAGAATGGAAAAGTTAGGTTTTTCTTTTCTTTTTTCTAGCAATTCATTTTTGTTGCATTTTGCTGAAGTATTGGCTTGTGAGCAAATGAAATAAGTAAACTAACTCATCCTTCATGGCAGATGATTTGAGAAGCACTGACTGAGAAGCTGTTTCTTAGGAAGATGTTAAAAAAATCTTATTCTGAGAGACTCACTTGTGAGGAGGATTCCAAAAAGTTCTGTGCTGTGAACCGGTTCCTTTTGGTTTATTTTCCACCTTGTGCTGCTCTATTTTCAGCACTTACTCTTCTGCTTTATTCTTTGATTCTGTAATTTTTTAATATCTCCTGTATTCTGTCCTTTCTTGTTTGACTTCTTAATAAATGCTTTTATGTTTCTTTCTTTTATCCTCTTCTCATAGTGCAATTTATTTATTTTTAATTTATTTATTTTTAATTGAAGGATAATTGCTTTACAGAATTTTGTTGTTTTCTGTCAAACTGCAACATAAATCAGCCGTAGGTAAACATATACCCCCCTCCCTTTTGAACCTCCCTCCCATCTCCCTCCGCATCCCATTCCTCTAGGTTGATGCAGAGCCCCTGTTTGAGTTTCCTGAGTCATATAGCAAATTCCCACTGGCTATCTATTTTACATATGGTAATGTAAGTTTCCATGTTATTCTTTCCATACATCTCACCCTCTCCTCCCCTTTCCCCATGTCCATAAGTCTATTCTCTGTGTCTGTTTCTCCATTGCTGACCTGCAAATAAATTCTTCAGGACCATTTTTCTAGATTCCGTATATATGAGTTAGTAGACAATATTTATCTTTCTCTTTGTGACTTACTTCACTCTGTATAATAGGCTCTAGTTTCATCCACCTCATTAGAACTGACTCAAATGTGTTCCTTTTTATGGCCGAGTAATATTCCATTGTATATATATGTACCACTACTTCTTTATCCATTCATCTGCTGATGGACATCTAGGTTGCTTCCATGTTCTACCTATTGCAAATAGTACTCCAATGAACAATGTGATACATGTGTCTGTTTCAATTTGGTTTCCTCAGGGTATATGCCTAGGAGTGAGATTGCTGGGTCGTATGGGGATTTTATTCATAGTTTTCTAAAGAATCTCCATACTGTCTTCCATAGTGGCTGTATTAATTTACATTACCACCTCAGTGCAAGAGTGTTCCCTTTTCTTCACACCCTTTCCAGCATTTATTGTTTGTAGACCTTTTGATGATGGCCATTCTGACCAGTGTGAGGTGATATTTCATTGTAGTTTTTATTTGCATTTCTCTAATAAAGAGTGATGTTGAGCATCATTTCATGTGTTTGTTAGCCATCTGTATGTCTTCTTTGGAGACATATCTGTTCAGATCTTCTGCCCACTTTTTGATTGGGTTGTTTGTTTTTCTGGTATTGAGTTATATGAGCTGATTATATATTTTGGAAATTAATCCTTTGTCAGTTGTTTCATTTGTTATTATTTACTCCCATTCTGAGGGTTGTCTTTTTACTTTGCTTATAGTTTCCTTTGCTGTGCAAAAGCTTTTAAATTTAGTCAGGTCCCATTTGTTTACTTTTGTTTTTATTTCCGTTACTCTCAGAGGTGGGTCATAGAGGATCTTGCTTTGATTTATGTCATCAAGTGGAAAACCTATGCTTTCCTCTAAGAGTTTTATAACTTCTGGTCTTGCATTTAGCTCTTTATTCCATTTTCAGTTTATATTTATGTATGGTGTTAAAAAGTGTTCTAATTTGTTCTTTTACATGTAGTTATTCAGTTTTCCCAGCACCATTTATTGAAGAGACTGTTTTTGCCCCATTGTATATTCTTGCCTCCTTTGTCAAAAATAAGGTACCCATACATGCGTGGGTTTATTTGGGGGCTTTCTATCATGTTCCATTGGTCTATACTTCTGTTTTTGTGCCAGTACCATACTGTCTTGATGACTGTAGCTTTGCAGTATAACCTGAAGTTAGGAAGACTGATTCCACCAGCTCAGTTCTTTCTCAAGACTGCTTTGGCTATTCAGGGTCTTTTGTGTTTCCGTATGAATTGTGATTCCCCCCACCCCCCCAGTTCTGTGAAAAATGCCACAGGTAATTTGATAAGGATCACATTGAATCCACAGATTGCATTTGGTAGTATAGTCATTTTCACAGTATTGATTCTTCCTACCTGGAAACATTAAATATCCCTCAATCTGTCTATGCGGTCTTTGATTTCTTTCATCAGTGTCATGATTTTCTGTGTACAGCTCTTTTGTCTCCTTAGGTAAGTTTATTCCTAGATATTTTATTCTTTTTCTTTTTTTTTTTTCATTTATTTTTATTAGTTGGAGGCTAATTACTTCACAACATTTCAGTGGGTTTTGCCATACATTGACATGAATCAGCCATGGAGTTACATGTATTCCCCATCTAGATTCCCCCCTCCCACCTCCCTCTCCATCCGATTCCTCTGGGTCTTCCCAGTGCACCAGGCCCGAGCACTTGTTTCATGCATCCCACCTGGGCTGGTGATCTGTTTCACTATAGATAATATACATGCTCTTCTTTTGAAACATCCCAAGCTCGCCTTCTCCCACAGAGTCCAAGAGTCTGTTCTGTACATCTGTGTCTCTTTTTCTGTTTTGCATATAGGGTTATCATTACCATCTTTCTAAATTCCATATATATGTGTTAGTATGCTGTAATGTTCTTTATCTTTCTGGCTTACTTCACTCTGTATAATGGGCTCCAGTTTCATCCATCTCATTAGAACTGATTCAAATGAATTCTTTTTAATGGCTGAGTAATATTCCATGGTGTATATGTAGCACAGCTTCCTTATCCATTCGTCTGCTGATGGGCATCTAGGTTGCTTCCATGTCCTGGCTATTATAAACAGTGCTGCGATGAACATTGGGGTGCACGTGTCTCTTTCAGATCTGGTTTCCTCAGTGTGTATGCCCAGAAGTGGGATTGCTGGGTCATATGGCAGTTCTATTTCCAGTTTTTTAAGAAATCTCCACACTGTTCTCCATAGTGGCTGTACTAGTTTGCATTCCCACCAGCAGTGTAAGAGGGTTCCCTTTTCTCCACACCCTCTCCAGCATTTATTGCTTGTAGACTTTTGGATAGCAGCCATCCTGACTGGCGTGTAACGGTACCTCATTGTGGTTTTGATTTGCATTTCTCTGATAATTAGTGCTGTTGAGCATCTTTTCATGTGTTTGTTAGCCATCTGTATGTCTTCTTTGGAGAAATGTCTGTTTAGTTCTTTGGTCCATTTTTTGATTGAGTCATTTATTTTTCTGGAATTGAGCTGCAGGAGTTGCTTGTATATTTTTGAGATTAATCCTTTGTCTGTTGCTTCATTTGCTATTATTTTCTCCCAATCTGAGGGCTGTCTATTCACCTTGCTTATAGTTTCCTTTGTTGTGCAAAAGCTTTTAAGTTTCATTAGGTCCCATTTGTTTATTTTTGCTTTTATTTCCAATATTCTGGGAGGTGGGTCATAGAGAATCCTGCTCTGATTTATGTCAGAGAGTGTTTTGCCTATGTTCTCCTCTAGAAGTTTTATAGTTTCTGGTCTTACATTTAGATCTTTAATCCATTTTGAGTTTATTTTTGTGTATGGTGTTAGAAAGTGTTCTAGTTTCATTCTTTTACAAGTGGTTGACCAGTTTTCCCAGCACCACTTGTTAAAGAGGTTGTCTTTTTTCCATTGTATATCCTTGTCTTCTTTGTCAAAGATAAGGTGTCCATAGGTTCGTGGATTTATCTCTGGGCTTTCTATTCTGTTCCATTGATCTATATTTCTGTCTTTGTGCCAGTACCATACTGTCTTGATGACTGTGGCTTTGTAGTAGAGTCTGAAGTCAGGCAAGTTGATTCCTCCAGTTCCACTCTTCTTTCTCAAGATTACTTTGGCTATTCGAGTTTTTTTGTATTTCCATACAAATTGTGAAATTATTTGTTCTAGTTCTGTGAAAAATTCCTTTGGTAGCTTGATAGGGATTGCATTGAATCTATAGATTGCTTTGGGTAGAATAGCCATTTTGACAATATTGATTCTTCCAATCCATGAACACGGTATGTTTCTCCATCTGTTTGTGTCCTCTTTGATTTCTTTCATCAGTGTTTTATAGTTTTCTATGTATAGGTCCTTTGTTTCTTTAGGTAGATATACTCCTAAGTATTTTATTCTTTTTGTTGCAATGGTGAATGGTATTGTTGCCTTAATTTCTCCTTCTGTTTTTTCATTGTTAGTATATAGGAATGCAAGGGATTTCTGTGTGTTAATTTTATATCCTGCAACTTTACTATATTCATTGATTAGCTCTAATAATTTTCTGGAAGAGTATTTAGGGTTTTCTATGTAGAGGATCATGTCATCTGCAAACAGCGAGAGTTTCACTTCTTCTTTTCCTATCTGGATTCCTTTTACTTCTTTTTCTGCTCTAATTGCTGTGGCCAAAACTTGCAAAGCTATGTTGAATAGTAGTGGTGAGAGTGGGCACCCTTGTCTTGTTCTTGATTTTAGGGGAAATGCTTTCAATCTTTCACCATTGAGGGTAATGCTTGCTGTGGGTTTGTCATATATAGCTTTTATTATGTTGAGGTATGTTCCTTCTATTCCAGATTTCTGGAGAGTTTGAAACATAAATGGGTGTTGAATTTTGTCAAAGTCTTTCTCTGCATCTATTGAGATAATCATATGGTTTTTATCTTTCAATTTGTTAAAGTGGTTTATTACATTGATTGATATTGAAGAATCCTTGAATTCCTGGGATAAAGCCCACTTGGTCATGGTGTATGATTTTTTTTTTAAATATGTTGTTGGATTCTGTTTGCTAGAATTTTGTTAAGGATTTTTGCATCTATGTTCATCAGTGATATTGGCCTGTAGTTTTCTTTTTTTGTGGCATCTTTGTCCGGGTTTGGAATTAGGGTGATGGTGGCCTCATAGAATGAGTTTGGAAATTTACCTTCTTCTGCAATTTTCTGGAAGAGTTTGAGTAAGATAGGTATTAGCTCTTCTCTAAATTTTTGGTAGAATTCAGCTGTGAAGCCTTCTGGTCCTGGGCTTTTGTTTGCTGGAAGATTTCTGATTACAGTTTCGATTTCCTTGCTTGTGATGGGTCTGTTAAGATCTATTTCTTCCTGGTTCAGTTATGGAAAGTTATACTTTTCTAAGAATTTTTCCATTTCTTCCAAGTTGTCCATTTTATTGGCATAGAGCTACTGGTAGTAGTCTCTTATGATCCTTTGTATTTCAGTGTTGTCTGTTGTGATCTCTCCATTTTCATTTCTAATTTTGCTAATTTTGTTCTTCTCTCTTTGTTTCTTAATGAGTCTTGCTAATGGTTTGTCAATTTTGTTTATTTTTTCAAAAAACCAGCTTTTAGCTTTGTTGATTTTTGCTATGGTCTCTTTAGTTTCTTTTGCATTTATTTCTGCCCTAATTTTTAAGATTTCTTTCCTTCTGCTAACCCTGGGGTTCTTCATTTCTTCCTTCTCTAATTGCTTTAGGTGTAGAGTTAGGTTATTTATTTGGCTTTTTTCTTGTTTCTTGATGTAAGCCTGTAATGCTATGAACCTTCCCCTTAGCACTGCTTTTACAGTGTCCCATAGGTTTTGGGTTGTTGTGTTTTCATTTTCATTCATTTCTATGCATATTTTGATTTCTTTTTTGATGTCTTCTGTGATTTGTTGGTTATTCAGAAGCGTGTTATTTAGCCTCCATATGTTTGAATTTTTAACATTTTTTTTTCCTGTAATTGCAATCTAATATTACTGCACTGTGGTCAGAAAAGATGACTGGAATGATTTCAATATTTTTGAATTTTCCAAGATCAGATTTATGGCCCAGCATGTGATCTATTCTGGAGAAGGTTCCATGTGCACTTGAGAAAAAGGTGAAGTTGATTGTTTTGGGGTGAAATGTCCTAGAGATATCAATTAGGTCTAGGTGGTCCATTGTGTCATTTAAGGTTTGTGTTTCCTTGTTAATTTTCTGTTCAGTTGATCTATCCATAGTTGTGAGTGGGGTATTAAAGTCTCCCACTATTATTGTGTTACTATTAATTTCCTCTTTCATACTTGTTAGCGTTTGCCATACATATTGTGGCGCTCCTATGTTGGGTGCATATATATTTATAATTGTTATATCTTTTTCTTGGATTGATTCTTTGATCATTATGTAGTGTCCTTCTTTGTCTCTTTTCACATCCTTTATTTGAAAGTCTATTTTATCTGATATGAGTATTGCGACTCCTGCTTTCTTTTGGTCTCCGTTTGCGTGAAATATTTTTTTCCAGCCCTTCACTTTTAGTCTGTATGTTTCTCTTGCTTTGAGGTGGGTCTCTTGTAGACAGCATATACAGGGGTCTTGTTTTTGTATCCATTCAGCCAATCTTTGTCTTTTGGTTGGGGCATTCAACCCATTTACATTTAAGGTAATTATTGATAGGTGTGGTCCTGTTGCCATTTACTTTGTTGTTTTAGGTTCATGTTTATACAACCTTTCTGCATTTCCTGTCTAGAGAAGATCCGTTAGCATTTGTTGAAGAGCTGGTTTGGTGGTGCTGAATTCTCTCAGCTTTTGCTTGTCTGTAAAGCTTTTGAATTCTCCTTCATATCTGAATGAGATCCTTGCTGGGTACAGTAATCTAGGATGTAGGTTATTCTCTTTCATTACTTTCAGTATGTCCTGCCATTCCCTTCTGGCCTGGAGGGTTTCTATTGATAGATCAGCTGTTATCCTTATGGGAATCCCTTTGTGTGTTATTTGTTGTTTCTCCCTTGCTGCTTTTAATATTTGTTCTTTGTGTTTGATCTTTGTTAATTTGATTAATATGTGTCTTGGGGTGTTTCACCTTGGGTTTATCCTGTTTGGGACTCTCTGAGTTTCTTGGACTTGGGTGGCTATTTCCTTCCCCATTTTAGGGAAGTTTTCAGCTATTATCTCCTTGAGTATTTTCTCATGGCCTTTCTTTTTGTCTTCTCCTTCTGGGACTCCTCTGATTCGAATGTTGGGGTGTTTCACATTGTCCCAGAGGTCCCTGAGGTTGTCCTCATTTATTTTGATCCTTTTTTTTCTTTTTTCCTCTCTGCTTCATTTATTTCCACCATTTTATCTTCTACCTCACTTATCCTATCTTCTGTCTCCGTTATTCTACTCTTGGTTCCCTCCAGAGTGTTTTTGATCTCATTTATTGCATTATTCATTTTTAATTGACTTTTTTATTTCTTCTAGGTCTTTATTAAACATTTCTTGCATCTTTTCAATCTTTGTCTCCAGGCTATTTATCTGTAACTCCATTTTGTTTTCAAGATTTTGGATCATTTTTATTATCATTATTCTAAATTCTTTTTCAGGTAGATTCCCTATCTCCTCCTCTTTTGTTTGACTTGGTGGGCATTTTTCATGTTCCTTTACCTGTTGGGTATTTCTCTGCCTTTTCATCTTGTTTATATTGCTGTGTCTGGAGTGGGCTTTCTGTATTCTGGAGGTCTGTGGTTCCTTTTTATTGTGGAGGTTTCACCCAGTGGGTGGGGTTGGACGATTGGCTTGTCAAGGTTTCCTGGTTAGGGAAGCTTGTGTCGGTGTTCTGGTGCATGGAACTGGATTTCTTTTCTCTGGAGAGCAATGGATTGCCCAGTAATGAGTTTTGAGATGAGTCTGTGTTAGGTGTGACCTTGGGCAGCCTGTATGTTGAAGTTCAGGGCTATGTTCCTGCGTTTCTGGAGAATTTGTGTGGTATGTCTTGCTCTAAAACTTATTGGCTCTTGGGTGGTGGTTGGTTTCAGTGTAGGTATGGAGGCTTTTGGACGGTCTCTTATTACTTAAAGTTCCATGTAGTCAGGAGTTTTCTGGTGTTCTTAGGTTTTGGGCTTAAGTCTCCTGCCTCTGGATTTCAGTTTTATTTTTCCAGTAGTCTCAGGACTTCTCCAACTATACAGCACTGATAATAAAACTTCTAGGTTAATGGCGAAAAGATTCTCCCCCGTTAGGGACACCCAGAGAGGTTCACAGAGTTACATGAAGAAGAGGAGAGGGAGGAGGGAGATAGAGATGAGCAGGAGGAGAAAAAGGGGGACTCAAGAGGAGAGAGGCAGATCTACGTAGTTGTTTGTTCCCAGAGTGTTCTCCGTAGCCCAGACACCCACAAAGATTCACAGAATTGGATTGGGAAGAGAAGGGGAAAGGAGGAAATAGAGGTGTTCTGAGGTGGAAAATGGAGAGTCAAGATTGGGAGAGAATAATCAACACACTCCTGAATAAAAATGGGAACTGAATATTGGATTCTTAAATGTCCACAATTTATATCATATACTGAAAAACAAAGATTAAAAGTGTAGAGTAGAGGTTAGACTCTTAAAAATACTATATTAAAAACAAAAACCAAAACACACAAAAAATTTTAGAAATATATATAAAGTTTGGTTTAAAAATAGGGTTTCTCTTTTTTTTGTTGTTGTTGGTAAGGTTATAGTGTAATGAAAATGAAAATTAAGGGGTAGTAGAGGAGTAATAGGGGACGTTACAAGGAAATAAGAGAAAAAGAAAAGTAGAAAATAGAAGAGAAAAAGGAAAAAAAAAAGAAAAAAAAAAACAAGAAAAAAATTTTTTCCTAACTAAAAAAATCGTAAAAAATCTATGAAAATGAAAGTTAAGGAGTAATGGGGGAGTAATAGGAATTTTAAAAGAAAAGAAAAAAGAAAAAAAATTTTTTTTTCTTACTTAAAAAAAAAAAAAAAAAAGTTAAAATATATCTAGGAATTTCTCTGGAGCTGCTGCGGTCAGTGTGGGTTTGGCTCAGTTTCAGATATCTCCTTGTTTCAGCTTACACTTCTCAATATCTAGAGGCCCCTTCCAGTGTAGTCGATGTTATCTACAGGGATTTTGATCTGTTGCACCGGTCCCTTCTGAAGGGGTTCCCTTTGTTTATTTGGCTTCTGTTTGCCGGTTTCTTCAGTGCCTCATTTCCGCCCTGACGCAGGCAGGCGGAGGTGGTCTCTTATTCAGGTTGCTAGTTCCGTCGCGCTGCGGAAAGAGGCTGGTGCTGTGGGGAGGGGCTGGCGCTACTTTCCCCTCTACGCTGCTCAGGCTCCCAGCTGTTCTATATGGACGTGCCCTGCCCTGCGCGGTTCCAGCCCTCAGGTGTTCCACTAAAGCACGGAACAAAAAGCCGCGCCTGCGTTTTGTGCCTTCCCGGTCCGAGCAGCTCAGGCAGCCAGGAGCTTGACGGGTGCACTCTCCCTGGGTGCTGCGTGCCTTCTCCCTTCCGGGGTCCCAGCCTCAGTTTCCACCTGCGCCAGTCGCGTGCGTGCACCTTCTGCCCTCTGCATCCCCAGCCCCAGTCCCCGCCCGCTGGTCAGGTCCCTGCGCCCTGTGTCTCCCCGCGACCTTCCCGGCGGATGTAGCCCATCCAGAATCTCAGGAGGTCTTTGATTAGAAACTGGAGGCCTGTTTGCAGTGTGGTAGGGGATGCGGTCCTTGGGACCGAGCCTGCCCCTTTCCCCTCCCCCCTGCCTCCTGCCTCTGGCGGGGCTGGGCTGGTCCACAGCCGGCTAGCTCCTCTGGACTTGCTTGGTCCCTTTGTTCTGTGAACGGCTGGCAGTGTGTTCGGGCCGGTTAATTTTCTCTCTCTCTTTTGCTACCCCACAGTTTAAGTTGGTAACTCACAAAAGCTCCCTCCGATTGTCCTCAGGGCACTCAGGCCCGGTCCTTAGCCTAAGCAATGCCGCCCACTCCTCTCCGTTCCGTCCCCACTTGCTGGTGGCGGATGCGGGTGTCTGGGGTACTTTTCTGCTGGGAGCTTCTTTTAGGCACGTAATCTGTGGGTTTTATTTATTGTTCCCCTCCCAGTCAGTTTGCCCTCCGAGATTCAAAAACTTCCCCCAGACCCGCCAGTGCGAGGGTTTCCTGGTGTTTGGAAACTTCCTCTATTAAGACTCCCTTTCTGGGATGGATCTCTGTCCTCAGCTCTTTTGTCTCTCTTTTTATCTTTTATATTTTGTCCTACCTCCTTTCGAAGACAATGGGTTGCTTTTCTGGGCGCCTGATGACCTCAGCTAGCGATCAGAAGTTGTTTTGTGAAGTTTGCTCTGCGTTCAGTTATTCTTTTGATGAATTTGTAGGAGAGAAAGTGGTCTCCCCATCCTATTCCCCCACCATCTTGGCTCCTCCTCTATTCCTAGATATTTTACTCTTTTTGTTGCAATGATGAATGGGATTGATTCCTTAATTTCTCTTCCTGATTTTTCATTTTTAGCATATAGAAATGCAAGTGATTTCTGTGTATTGATTTTGTATCCTGTGACTTTGTTAAATTCACTGATTAGCTCTAGCAATTTCTTGATACTGTCTTTAGGGTTTTCTATGTACAGTATCATGTCATCTGCAAACACTGACAGCTTCACTTCTTCTTTTCCTATCTGGATTCCTTTTATTTCTTTTTCATCCCTTATTGCTGTAGCTGGGACTTCCAAAACTATGTTGAATAATAGTGGTGAAAGTGGACACGCTTGTCTTGTTCCTGATCTTAGGGTGAATGCTTTTGGTTTGTCACCATAGAGAGTAATGTTTGCTGTAGGTTCGTCATATATGACCCTTACTATGTTGAGGTAGGTCCCTTCAATGCCCATTTTTTGAAGAGTTTTAATCATAAATGGATGCTGAATTTTGTCAAAGGCCTTTTCTGCGTCTATTGAGATTATCGTATGCTTTTTCTCTTTCAATTTGTTAATATGGTATATCACATTGATTAGTTCATTTATATTGAAGAATCCTTGTATCCCTGAAATAAACCCAACTTTATCATGGTGTATGAGCTTCTTAATGTGTTGTTGAATTCTGTTTGCTAAAATTTTGTTGAGGATTTTTGCATCAATGTTCATCAGTGATATTGGCCTGCAGTTTTCTTTTTTTGTGTTGTCTTTGTCTGGTTTTGGTATCAGGGTGATGGTAGCCTTGTAGAATGAGTTTGGAAGTATTCCTTTGCTTGTAGATTTTTTGATGATGACCATTCTGACCAGTGTGAGGTGATACCTCATTGTAGTTTTGATTTGTATTTCTCTAATAATGAGTGATACTGATAATCTTTTGATTTGTTTATTGGTAAATTGTATGCATTCTTTGGGGAAATGTCTTTTTAAGTCTTCTGTCCATTTCTTGATTGGACTGCTTGTTTTCTGATATTAAACTATAACAGCTACTTATATATTTTGGAGACTAATCCTTTGTCAGTTGCTTTGTTTGCAATTATATTCTTTCATCCTGAGGGTTGTCTTTTCACCTTGTTTATAGTTTCCTTTGCTGTGCAATAGTTTTTAAATTTAATTAGCCCCCATTTGTTTATTTTTATCTATATAACTCAAGGAGGTGGGTCAAAGAGGATCTTGCTGTGATTTATAACAGAGAGGGTACTGCCTAAGTTTTCTTCTAGGAACTTTATAGTTTCAGGACTTATATTGAAGTATCTAATCCATTTTGAGTTTAGTTTCATGTACAGTGTTAGGAAGTGTTCTAGTTTCATTCTTTTCATATGTAGCTGTCCAGTTAACCTAGCACCATTTATTGATTAGGCTGTCTTTTCTCCATTGTATTTCCTTTGTCAAAGATAAGGCATGCCTAGATGTGTGTATTTATCTCTTGGCTTTTTATCTTATTCTATTAATCTATATTTTTTGCTGTTGTTTTTAACAGTACCATACTATCTTGATTAATATAGCTTTGCAATATAGTCTGAAATCAGGAAGGTTGATTCTTTCTGTTCCATTTTTCTCTCTCATGATTGCTTTGCCTATTTGGGGTCTTTTTTGTTTCCATACAAATTGTGAATTTTTTTTTTAAATCTAGTTCTGTGAAAAATATCATTGGCAGTTTTATAGGGGTTGCACTGAAACTGTAGATTGCTTTGGGGGAAATACTCATTTTCACAATATTGATTTTTCCACTCCAAGAACATGATATATCTCTCCTTCTGTTTGTGTCATCTTTGATCTCTTTCATCAGTGTTTTATAGTTTTCGGCATACCTGTCTTTTGTCTCTTTGGGTAGGTTTATTCCTACATATTTTTTTTTTTTTTTCTTTTTGTTGTAGTGAATGGGGTTGTTTCTTTAATTTCTGTTTCTCACTTTTTATTATTAGTGTATAGGAGTGTAAGGGATTTATGTGTATTAATTTATTGACTTTATTATATGCATTGATTAGTGCTAGTAATTTTCTGGTGGCCTCTTTAGGGTTTTCTATTTAGCGAATCATGTCATCAGAAAACAGTGAGAGTTTTAACACTTTTTTTCCAATCTGGATTCCTTTTATTTCCTTTTCTCCTTTGATTACTATGTCTCAGTTCAGTTTCCTTAGCTCCTTAGCTCCTGTTTCCTTTCTGCCATGGGGTGGTGCCATCTGCATATCTATTCAGTTCATGTCAGTTCAGTCGCTCAGTCATGCCCAACTCTATGAGACCCATGGACTGAAACACTCCAGGCTTCCCCGTCCATCACCAACTCCCAGAGCTTGCTCAAAATTATGTCCATAGAATTGCTGATGCCATCCAACCATCTCACCGTATGTTGTCCCCTTCTCCTCCAACCCTCAATCTTGTCCAGCATCAGGGGCTTTTCTAATGAGTCAGTTCTTGGCATCAGGTAGCCAAAGTATTGGAGTTTAAACTTCAGCATCAGTTTTTCCAATGAATAGTCAAGACTGATTTCCCCTAGGATTTGTGGGTTGGATCTCTTTGCAGTCCAAGGGACTCTCAAGAGTCTTCTCTAACACCACAACTCAAAAGCATCAATTCTTTGGTGCTCAGATTTATCGTCCAACTCTCACATCCATACATGACTACTGGGAAAACCATAGCTTTGTCTAGATGGACCTTTGTCAGCAAAGTAATGTTTCTGCTTTTAAGCTAGATGCTGTCTAGATTTGTCATAGCTTTTCTTCCAAGGAGCAAGTGTCTTTTAATTTCATGGCTTCAGTCACCATCTGCAGTGATTTTGGAGCCCCCCAAAATAAAGTCTCTCACTGTTTACATTGTTTCCCCATCTATTTGCCATGAAGTGATGGGATCAGATGCCATAATCTTAGTTTTCTGAAGTTGAGCTTTAAGCCAACATTTTCGCTCTCCTCTTTCACTTTCATCAAGAGGTTCTTTAGTTCTTCACTTTCTGCCATAAGGATGGTGTCATCTGCATATCTGAGGTTATTGATATTTCTCCCAGTAATCTTGATTCCAGTTTGTGCTTCATCTAGCCTGGCATTTCACATAACATATGCTGCATATAAGTTAAATAAGCAGGGTGACAATATACAGCCTTGATGTACTCTTTTCCTGATTTAGAACCAGTCTATTGTTCCATGTCCAGCTCTAACTGTTGCTTCTTGACCTGCATACAAATTTCTCAGGAAGAAGATAAGGTGGTCTGGTATTTCTATTTCTTTAAGAAATTTTCACAGTGTGTTGTGACCCATACAGTCAAAGGCTTTGGCATAGTCAATAAAGCAGATGTTTTTCTGGAACTCTGTTGCTATTTTGATGGTCCAATGGATGTTGGCAATTTGATCTCTGGTTCCTCTGCCTTTTCTAAAACAGTCTGAACACTTGGAAGTTCACAGTTCATGTACCGTTGAAGCCTGGCTTGAAGAATTTTGAGCATTACTTTGCTAACCTGTGAGATGAGTGCAATTGTGTGGTTGTTTGAACATTCTTTCGCATTGCCTTCCTTTGGGATTGGAATGTAAATTGATCTTTTCCAGTCCTGTGGCCATTGCTGTTTTCCAAATTAGCTGGCATATTGAGTGCAGAATTTTCACAGCATCATCTTTTAGGAAATAGTTCAGCTGGAATTCCATCACCTTCACCAGCTTTGTTCGTAGTGATGCTTCCTAAGGCCCAACTGACTTTGCACTCTAGGATGTCTGGTGTGATTAATCACACCATAATTGTCATCTGGGCCTTAAGATGTTTCTTGTATAGTTCTTCTATGTATTCTTGCCACCTCCTCTTAATATCTTCTGCTTCTGTTAGGTCCATACGGTTTCTGTTCGTTATTGTGCCCATCTTTACATGAAATGTTCCCTTGGTATCTCTAATTTTCTTGAAGAGATCTCTAGTCTTTCCCATTCTATTGTTTTCCTCTATTTCTTTGCACTGATCACTGAGGAAGGCTTTCATATCTCTCCTTGTTGTTCTTTGGAACTCTGCATTCAGATGCTTTTGTCTTTCCTTTTCTCCTTTGTCTTCACCGCTTTTCTTTTCTCAGCTATTTGTAAGGTCTCCTCAGACAGTCATTTGGCCTTTTTTTCATTTCTTTTTGTTTGGGATGGTATTGGTCACCATCTCCTGTGCAATGTCATGAACTTCTGTCCATAGTTCTTCAGGCACACTATCAGATCTAATCCCTTGAATCTATTTGTCTCTGTCACTGTATAATCTTAAGGGATTTGATTTAGATCGTACCTGAATGGTCTAGTGGTTTTCCCTACTTTTTTCAATTTAAGTCTGAATTTTGCAGTAAGAAGTTCATGATCTGAGACAGTCAGCTCCTCATTTTGTTTTTGCTGGCTGTATAGAGATTCTCCATTTTTGGCTGCAATGAATATGATCAACCTGATTTCAGTATTGACCATCTGTTGATGTCCACAGGACTTTCAAAAATATGTTGAATAATAGTAGTGAGATTGTGTACCCTTGTATTATTCCTGATCTTAGAGGAAATGCTTTAAAGTTTTTCACTGTTCAGAATAGTGTGTGCTGTGGGCTTGTCATATATGACTTTTACCATATTGATGATATGCCCACTTTCTGGAGAGTTTTTATTGTAAATAGGTTTCAAATTTTGTCAAAAGCTTTCTATGCACTATTGAGATTATTAAATGGCTTTTATCTCTCAATTTGTTAGTATGATGTATCACATTCTTTGATTTATATACTGAAGAATCTTCACATCCCTAGGATAAAGTCCACTTGATCATGATATATGATCCTTTTATTGCATGTTGGATTGTTTGCAAGAATTCTGTTGAGCATTTTTGTATCTATGTTGATCAATGATATTAGCTTGTAATTTTCTTTTTGTGGAGGTATCCTTCTGCAGTTTTGGTATCAGGGTAATGGTGGCCTTGTAGAATTGATTTTGATGTTTTTCTCCCTCTGCAAATTTTCTGGAGAGTTTGAGCCATGTCGGTATTAGTTCTTCTCAGAATGTTTGGTAGAATCTCCTGTGAAGCCATCTGGCCCTGGACATTTTTTTGTTGGAAGATTTTGATCAGTTTCAATTTCAGTGCTTGTGATGGTCTGTTCATATTTTCTATTTCTTTCTGGATCAGTCTTGGAATGTTATACTTTTCTAAGAATTTGTCCATTTCTTCCAAGCTATTCATTTTATTGGCATATAGTTGCTCAAAGTAGTCTCTTTTAATCATTTGTATTTGTGTTGTCTGCTGAAACTTACCCTTAGTTTATTTCTAATTTTATTGACTTGAGTCTTATGTATTTTTTTTTTTCTTGATGAATCTGGCTAATGGTCTGTCATTTGTTTATCCTCTCAAAGAACCAGCTTTTAGATTTATTAATCCTTGTTATTGTCTCCTTCATTTCTTTTTAATTTATTTCTGCTTTATGATTTCTGAACCCAGGTCTTCTGCACTACAGGCAGAACCTTCACTGTCTGAACCTCCAGGAAGGTTCAATGAGGTGCATCTGGTCCAAGCTATCATTTAAAGCTTGTTTTTCCTTATTAATTTTCTGTCTGGATTATCTATCCATTGATATGAGTGGGATGTTAAAGTCCCCCACTATTATCATGTTATTGTCAATTTCCCCTTTAATGGTTGTTAGCATTTGCCTTATGTATTGAAGTTCTCCTGTTTTAGGTGCATATATAATTATAATTGTTATATCTTCTTCTTGAATTGATCCCTTGGTCATTATGTAGTGTCCTTCCTTTTCTCTTGTAATGGTATTTTTCAAAAGTCTGTTTTATTTAATATGAGTATTGCTATTCGCACTTTTTTTAATTTCTGTTTGCATGGGATACTTTTATCCAGCCCCTCACTTTCACTTTGTATTTGTCCCTCAGTCTGAAGGGGGTCTCATGTACACAGCATATATAGGGGTCTTGTTTTTGTATTCATTCAGCGTGTTTTTTGACTGGATCATTTAGTCTATTTAAATTTATGGGAAATTATTGATATCTACATGTGATTAGATTGATTAGTTTTTTGTGATGGTGGTTTTCAGTCTATCTGCCCTCTGAAGGAGAAGGACAAGAGGCTTATGAAAGCTTCCTGATGGAGTATGAAGACCTACAAGACTTTCTAGAATTAACACACATAAAAAGATGTCCTTTTCATTATTGGGGACTGGCATGCAAAAGTAAGAAGTCAAGAAACACCTGCAGTAACAGGGAAATTTGGCCTTAGAGTACACGATGAAGCAGGCAAAGGCTAATAGAACTCTGTCAAGAGAATGCACTGGTCATAGCAAATACCCTCTTCCAACAACACAAGAGAAGACTCTACACATGGACATCACAGATGGTCAACACCGAAAACAGATTGATTATATTCTTTGCAGCCAAAGATGGAGAAGCTCTATACAGTCAGCAAAAACAAGACTGGGTGCTGACTGTGGCTCAGATCATGCACTCCTTATTGCCAAATTTAGACTTAAGTTGAAGAAAGTAGGGAAAACCATTAGAACATTCAGGTATGACCTAAATAAAAGCCCTAACGATTATACAGTGGAAGTGAAAAATAGTTTTAAGGGACTAGATCTGATAGACAGAGTGCCTGATGAACTGTGGATTGAGGTCATGACATTGTATAGGAGACAGGGAGCAAGACCATCTTCAAGAAAAATAAATGCAAAAAAGCAAAATGGTTGTCTAAGGAGGCCTTACAAGTAACTGTGAAAAGAAGAGAAGCCTAAAGCAAAGTAGAAAAGGAAAGATATACCCATTTAATGCAGAGTTCCACAGAATAACAAGGAGAGATAAGAAAGCCTTCCTCAGTGATCAGTGCAAGGAAATAGAGGAAAACAATAGAATGGGAAAGACTAGAAATCTCTTCAAGAAAATTAGAGATACCAAGAGAATATATCATGCAAAGATGGGCTCAATAAAGGACAGAATTGGTATGGACCTAACAGAAGCAGAAGATATTAAGAAGAGGTGGCAAGAATACACAGAAGAACTGTACAAAAAAGATCTTCACGACCTAGATAATCACGATGGTTGTGATCACTCACCTAGAGCCAGATATCTGGGAATGCAATGTCAAGTGGCCCTTAGGAAGCATCACTACAAACAAAGCTAGTGAAGGTGATGGAATTCCAGTTGAGCCATTTCAAGTACTAAAAGATGATGCTGTGAAAGTGCTGCACTCAATATGTCAGCAAAACTGGAAAACTCAGCAGTGGCCATAGGACTGGAAAAGGTCAGTTTTCATTCCAATCCCTCAGAAAGGCAATGTCAAAGAATGTTTAAACTACCACACAACTGCACTCATCTCACATGTTAGCAAAGTAATGCTCAAAATTCTCCAAGCCTGGCTTCAGCAATACGGGAACCCTGAACTTCCAGATGTTCAAGCTAGCTTTAGAGAAGGCAGAGGAACCAGAGATCAAATTGTCAACATCTGTTGGGTCATTGAAAAAGGAAAAGAGTTGCAGAAAACCTCTATTTCTGCTTTGTTGACTATGCCAAAACCTTTGACTCTGTGGATCACAATAAACTGTGGAAAATTCTGAAAGAGATGGGAATACCAGACCACATGACCTGCTTCTTGAGAAACCTGTATGCAGGTCAGGAAGCAACAGTTAGAACTGTACATGGAACAACAGATTGGTTCCAAATAGTAAAAGCAGTACGGCAAAGCTGTATATTGTCACCCTGCTTATTTAACTTATATGCATAGTACATCATGAGAAACGCTGGGCTGGATGAAGCACAAGCTGGAATCAAGATTGCCAGGAGAAATATCAGTAACTTCAGATATGCAGATGACACCATCCTTATGGCAGAAAATGAAGAACTAAAGAGCCTCTTGATAAAAGTGAAAGAGGAGAGTGAAAATGTTGGCTTAAAGCTCAACATTCAGAAAGCAAAGATCATGACATCTGGTCCCATCACTTCATGGGATATAGATGGAGAAACAGTGCAAACAGTGTCAGACTTTATTTGAGGGGAGGAGGGGGCTCCAAAATCACTGCAGATGGTGACTGCAGCCCTGAAATAAAAAGATGCTTACTCTTTGGAAGAAAAGTTATGACCAAACTAGATGACATATTAAACAGCAGAGACATTACTTTGCCAACAACGCTCCGTCTAGTCATGGCTGTGGTTTTTCCAGTGGTCATGTATGGATGTGAGAGTTGGACTATCAAGAAAGCTGAGTGCTGAAGAATTGATGCTTTTGAACTGTGGTGTTGGAGAAGACTCTTGAGAGTCCCTTGGACAGCAAGGAGATCCAACCAGTCCATCCTAAAGGAAATCAGTCCTGGGTGTTCATTGGAAGGACTGACACTGTAGCTGAAACTCCAACACTTTGGCCACCTAATGAGAAGAGCTGACTCATTTGAAAAGACCCTGATGCTGGGAAAGATTGAAGGCAGCAGGAGAAGGGGACGGCAGAGGATGAGATGGTTGGATGACATCACTGACTCAATGGACATGAATTTGAGTAAACTCTGGGAGTTGGTGATGGACAGGGAGGCCTTGCATGCTGCAGTCACAAAGAGTTGGACACAGCTGAACGACTGAACTGAACTGATTGATATATACAATCCTGTTACCATTTACTTTATCGTTTTGGCTTTGTTTTTGCAGGTTTTTCGTTCTCTTGTGTTTCCTATCTAGAGAAGTTACTTTTGCATGTGTTATAGTGTTTGTTTTGTGGTGCTAAATTCTCTTAACTTTTGCTTATCTGTAAAGCTTTTGATTTCTCCTTTGAATCTGTAGGATATCCTGTTGAATAGAGGAATCTTGGTTGTAGATTTTT
The DNA here is from genome assembly GCF_033118175.1 of Dama dama. Lineage (NCBI taxonomy): Eukaryota > Metazoa > Chordata > Mammalia > Artiodactyla > Cervidae > Dama > Dama dama. The sequence goes on from NC_083700.1 coordinate 12,846,540, forward strand.
TTTTTTTTCTTTCATCACTTTTAGTATATCCTTATACTCCTTTCTGGACTGCAGAATTTCTGTTGAAAGATTAGCTGTTAGCCTTATGGGGATCTCCTTATATGTTATTTATTGCTTTTCCCTTGCTGCTTTCAATATTTTTCCTTTACTTTTAATTTTTGTTAGTTTGGTTAATACATGTCTTGACATCTTTCCCCTTGGGTTTATCTTGTATGAGACTCTTGGTCTTCCTGGAGCTGAATAGTTATTTCCTTTCTTATGTTAGAAAATTTTTCAACTATAATCTCCTCGAGTAATTTTTCATACACTTTCTTTTCCTTTTCTTCTTCTGAGACCACTATAATTTGAATGTTGGAGCACTTAATGTTGTTCCACTGTTAGTTGCTCCATTGTGCCTCTTTTGGTCCCATGGAGTATAGCCCACCAGCTCCTCTGTCCAGAGAATTCTCCAGAGATCTCTGAGAGTGTCCTAATTTCTTTTAATTCTTTTTTCTTTATTCTGCTCTGTTTCAGTTATTTCCACCATTCTATCTTGCAGCTTCGTTACCCATTCTTCTGCCTCAGTTATTCTGCTATTGCTTCCCTCCAGTTTATTTTTACCTCAGTTATTGTATTGTTCATTGCTGATTGTCTATTCTCTATTTTTTTCTAGGTCTGTGTTAAACATTTTTGTATCTTCTTAATCCTTGCCTCCATTCTATTTATTTGTACCTTCATTTTATTTCCAAGATTTTGGATTTTCTTAACTATCATTACTCTGAATTCTTTTCCAGGTAGACTGCCTGTCTTCTTCATTTATTTGGTCCTGTGGACTTTTACTATATTCCTTCACCTGCTGCTTGTTTCTCTGTCTTTTCATTTTGCTTAAGTTACTGTATTTGGGGTCCTCTATCTGCAGGCTGGAAGGCCATAGTTCCTCTAAATCATGGTGTCTGCCCCTTGTGGGTGGGGTTGCACCAGTACCTTTTGAACGTTTTCTGGTGGGAAGGACTGGTGCCTGAGTTCTGGTGGGTGGAGCTGAATCTTGTCTCCATGAAGGGTAATGCTGTATCCAGTGGTTTGTTTTGGGATGCCTGTGGATTTTGTATGGTTTTGAATAGGCTGTCTACTAATAGGAAGGATTGTGTTCCTATTTTACTGAAGGTTTGGCATGAGGGGTCTGGCACAGCTTGCTGGCCTTTGGATGGGGCCTGGTCTTAGTGTTGAGATGGAGACCTTTGGGAGAGCTCTTGCCAATTAATGTTCCATGGTATTGGGGGTTCTCTGGTGGCCCAATGTCCTGGACTCGGGCCTCCCACCTCAGAAGTTCAGGTCCAACCCCCTACTCTAGCAGTTAGACTCCACAAGCCACCCAGCACAGAAGATAAAGAGAAAGATATATCAGAGGGGGGAGAAAAAGGGGAAAAAAAAGTCATGTAAACAAAACAAAAAAGAACAGACAGATAAAACCCCAAAGCAAATGGTGAAAGCAACACTCAACAGACAAGAACACCCAAAGAAACTTATACACTCACAAAGAGGAAAGAAGAGAGGAAAAAAGAGTAAAAACAGAAACCAGAGAAGAAGAGAGCAATCAAGCCAATCATCAAACTTATAAGTGAAAATGAATACTAAAAACTAGTCTAGCGAATATACAAAATCAAAAACATGGGAAAATGCAATATAACTAGAGAGTACTATAAAAATAGGATGGAAAAGATAAAATAAATTTTTGTAAGAAAAAGCTTTTTATAAAGGAAAAAAGTAAGTTAAAAGTAAAAATGAATGGAATAATAATTTTAAAAAGAACAATAGAACAATACAAAAAACAAAAACAAAAAAACATAAAATATATATAGCGATGGAGTGGTAGTGAGAAGAGTATTCTTCTGTGTCCTCCATTGTCCTCACCACACATTGAGCATGAGCCAGCCTGCTTACTCAGGAAGTCCTCTAGTATGTCTAGAAAGGTTTCTGGGCCTGCTGTGGGTGTTGTGAGGTCAGCTCAGACTCATATCTGGCCTTACTCCAGATTGCACTTGCTTCCAATGTCCACAATTGTTCCCAAAGTCCACAGCACCAGGCTAATTGAGGGGTAAGTTTTCTTTACCTTTAGCTGCAGGAGCAACTTACTCTATCCTGTGGTCACACAGCCCCTGGTGTGAGCAGCTTTGATTTTTTTGTCCTCCCTCTGCTTGTAGGCCTCCCTCCAATGTCTGCTCCCTACCCAGACAAGAAAGGGTGAAAGTGACAGCTTATGAGGGCTTATTTGCTCCTTCACCCTGGGGAGAGAAGGGATACATTAGACACAATTGGGATGTGCTATGGTGGAAGGAAAGTTATGACCAACCTAGATAGCATATTAAAAAGCAGAGACATTACTTTGCCAACAAAGGTCCGTCTGGTCAAGGCTATGGTTTTTCCAGTGGTCATGTATGGATGTGAGAGTTGGACTGTGAAGAAAGCTGAGCGCCGAAGAATTGATGCTTTTGAACTGTGGTGTGAGAAGACTCTTGAGAGTCCCTTGGACTGCAGGGAGATCCAACCAGTGCATCCTAAAGGAGATCAGTCCTAGGTGTTCATTGGAAGGACTGAATGCTGAGGCTGAAATACTTTGGCCACCTCATGCGAAGCTTTGACTCGTTGGAAAAGACCCTGAAGCTGGGAGGGATTGGGGGAAGGAGGAGAAGGGGACGACAGAGGATAAGATGGCTGGATGGCATCACCGACTCGATGGGCATGAGTTTGAGTAAACTCTGGGAGTTGGTGATGGACAGGGAGGCCTGGCATGCTGCGATTCACGGGGTTGCAAAGTGTCGGACACGACTGAGTGACTGATCTGAACTGAATGGTGCCTGCTGCAGCCAAGGCCTCTAGGAACTTGCTACAGTTTAAGCTTGTTTGTGTGCTCCTCTAGGGGAGTTGGCCCCTAGTTGTGTGTTCCTCAACAGAGCCAAGCTGCATAGGTTCCCAGGGATGTGTGGGGAATGACCTGTGCCTGCTAATGGCTTGGTGGCAGCTGCTACTTCTGGGTTTGGAACCGCAGAGCCATTTATCCCCCACCTCTGGAACTTGCCCCGGCTTTGGCAGTGACCATTTGACCTGCATTCACCCCTTTGGGATCTCAAACTGCAGTTGCAGGTAGTCCCACCTCTGGCACTCATGGCAGCTTTGGCAGTCTATCTCTGAGGTTGCAGTCCACACCACGGCTCATCCCACCTACGGCACTTGCAAAGGCAGGGTCCTGTGATCTGTGAGGGTGTGAAGGGACGTGGTCCCTGTGACAATGATCTCTTGCTTCTCTGGCAGGCTCAGGCTTTTCTCTGGACTCCCCCAGCTGTGTTAAATTAGCCCCTTCACCTTCATGGCAGTCAACCCCAGTCGTCTCCCTGAAGTCCAACCCCTGAAGCCTGAGCCTCAGCAACCAGTCCCTGTTTGCCATGATGGGCTTACAAACAGCATCTCTGCTGGGAAGTGCTGGCCAACAACAATCCCTGTGATAAATTGTCTCCATTTTGCCTTCCGAGCACCTGTTGCTGTATTCTCCTCAGAGGTTCCAGAGCTTCCCCTTTCCCCACCCATGAGAGGGTTTCCAAGTGTGAGGAAACTTTCCTCCTTCATGGAGCCCTCTCCGAGGCACAGGTCTTATTCCAAATCCTTTGTCTCTTTGTTTTCTTATATATTTTGCCCTACTTCATTCTGTGGAGATTAGTTTGCCTTTTTGAAAGTCTGGGGTCTTCTGCCAACTTTCAGAAAGTGATCTGAAGGAGTTGTTTCACATGCAGATGTATTTTTGATATAGCACATTCCCTACTCCCTAAAGAGTAGTTCAAATGGCTGGTCAGAAAAGACACCTAGAAATATAATTTTTGGAGAATCTGAAAGAAACAGAAGGTCATGCAGAGATGTGTAAAGTCTTAGACTGGCTCTTAAGTCTTAAGAGTCTTAAGTTATATCCAGCTTTGCATTTTACTTATGCTTGCTTTCATTTTATCCATTAGATACAAACAAAAACCCTGGAAAGTATAAAAGGAAAATTATATTATCCCTATATTCTATATACAAAGTTTAGATTTGGGGAACAACCATAGTTTTCTTAGTCATGACCTAAATAGTTTTCTAATTACTAGTACAGTAACTTTTCCCCCAATCAGATGTTCCTCCTATATCCACACTATATTCAGGCCTCAGCAACTCATTTTCAGCTGGGCATAATCCTAAACAAAGGAGACAATCAGAGATTTGTGGCTAGCAAGCCAAACATAGGGTAAGAGATAATGGCTGTTAAGATCCTTTTGAGAACTATCTCTGGAGGAAGAGGAGTAGGAGAGTTGTCTTTTAGTGACAGTTGCCTTGATGAGGAAACTTTTGCCCTTAATTCAGCACAAGCCTTGAGATGAACATACTACTAAGTTTGTTTTACATAAGAACACTACAGCCTCACAATGTCAAAAATCTCATCCAAGGCCACAGAGTTATACAGATGAATAGACTAGAAACTTTCATGACTTAAACATTAGTGATACGTTTGATCCAAATGTGTGTGTACTATTGAAAAAGAAATTAGTTATAAAGTCTTAACAGAATTATAAAATCTTAACCTAGCCTTCTCAATCATTTTCCTAATAGCCAGCTGTACATCTTTGTTCCTTAGGCTATATACCATAGGATTCAACAGTGGGGTGATGACTGTATAGGTTACTGTCACCAGCCTGTCTTCTCCTGATGTATATTTGGCTGAGGGTCGCAGGTAGACAAAGGAAGCACAGCCGTAGTGGACAATGACCACAATGAGATGGGAGGCACAGGTGGAGAATGCTTTTTGTTTGCCTTCAGCTGATGAGATCTTCAGGATAGCAGAGGTGATAAATCCATAAGAGATGCAGATGAAGATCAAGGGCACAACAAGGACCAAGACCCCACCAATGAAGATGACCAGTTCATTAATGTGGGTTTCCGCGTAAGCGAGGCGGATGACTGGTGAAATGTCACAAAAATAATGGTTGACCTTGTTGGAGCCACAGAAAGGGAGGCTAAAGACCAAAGTTGTTCCCAGTAGAGATATTAGGAAACCACTGACAATACAAGTCACTGCCAGTTGCCCACATACCCTCCAGCTCATGAGAATGGGGTAGTGCAAAGGCTGACAGATGGCAGCATAGCGATCATAGCCCATCACTCCCAGAAGCAGGCAATTGGTGATAGCAAAACCAAGAAAGAAGTACATCTGTGAAGCACAACTCACAAAGGACAGTGTCCTGAGCACAGAGAGCAGATTGATAAGCATCTTGGGCAGAATGACAATTGTGTAGAAAGTTTCAGAGGTAGAAAGGACACATAGAAAGAAGTACATGGGTGTGTGGAGGCTGTGATCCAAGCAGATGACTGAGATGATGGTGATGTTTCCACTCAAGATGATCAAATAGAGGCAGAGAAAGACCACAAAGAGGACAAGCTGTAATTCCCCAAGGCTGGAGAAACCCAGCAGGAAGAACTCAGTAACACAGGAGGAATTGACCATGGAGAATTGATCACATGGAATAAAGTCAATATGATCAAGTCCAGAGTCCTCTGAAACTAAGAAATCAGGGAGATTTAACCTTCATAAAGTCACCAGTCTGGTATAAAAGAGAAACAACAGGAATGGGAGAGAAAAAAAGGAAACCAAGATAAAATAATAAAGCATTTTACAATAAACTAAGCACAATTTATCCTAAATTAACATGTGCCCAATTGCTAATTTTCTGCCAATGATTTTAGCAGAGAATTCAGGGACAAGTGTTCAAATGAAATGGATAGACATTTGCTCAAAAGAAGTCTATTCTTCTGGCGCCTAAGAAATATAGTCCCTGCTTATAGACTTATATAATCTCTGCTTAGTTTGTTGATAATCTAATCCTCAAAAAACTTTTATTTACATTAATTTTGATTTTAAGTGGTCATAATTTTATCCATATTATTGATACATATATTCCACAAGGAATACCAGCAATGTATGAAGATCTACATCCCACCTGATTTTAATGGTTTCTTCATCTAGGTCAGTCAGTAATCATTGATTTGTCTTTTTGTTGTTTGTCCTTAAAAAACAGAATTCTCTTTCATTACTAACAACATACTCCATTTCCATGCAGTCATTTGTTGAAATTAATTTGGCTTAAAACTACAGCTACTGTTTTAGAATTAGTGTATGGTTCCCCTACAAACTCTAGCATTAGTTTTTTTGTTTTTGTTTTTGTTTTTTCAACATTCACTGTTTTCCCACTTGGTTATATATCTTATTCTTGATATACTTGACTTGGAAACCCAACAGACTGTTCCCAGGCTCCATCTCTGAAGTCTTGAGCAGGGAGGCTCAGATACTTTCCCTGATGACTCTGACACAGTTCTTATTGCTGGTACTAGATTATGTGTTTTTATTTGGAACATTCTTATCCTTTCCAGCTTATCACCCAAATCTGTTCCTTTGCCTGACTTCTATATCTCAATAAGAAGTTTCCAAAGCTTCTTAGTCATCCAAGCTGTATACTTATGGGGCATATTAAAACATATGAAAATTCTCACCCTCCACATCGGATCTGTTTTTTCTTGTGTGTGTGTGTGTGTGTGTGTGTGTGTGTGTGTGTGTGTAACACGTCTATGATACATTTTCCCCCCATTTTTCCAGAAATTAACCCTTAATCTGCATTATTTTGAATGGACTCCGAGGAGTCTGTCTCTTCCCATTCTATCACCTTCATAATAGCAGTAGAGTTGTCTTTTTATAGGGCGAAATATATACTATCAACAAAACTAAATGGTCTTCAATTATTTATAAAGTTAAAATAATTATATTCTGTCTTTCTACTGTTTCCAAACATACCTTTCCTCTCATAACTGTCAATATACATATTCCTTCAAATGAACTTTAGCATAGAGAAAATTTGAACAATCATTTCCTTTTACATACTACCCCCTACATCTGGAAATAGTGCATATGTGAAGTGAAGTTGGTCAGTCATGTCCAACTCTTTCCTACCCCATGGACTGTAGCCTACCAGACTCCTACACCCATGGAATTTTCCTGGCAAGAGTACTGGAGTGGGTTGCCATTTCCTTCTCCAGGGGATCTTCCTGACCCAGGGATCGAATCTGGGTCTCATGCACTGCAGGAAGACTCTTTATCATCTGAGCCATCAGGGGAGTGAATATTTATTGTCATTTTATTCCTCTTCTTTTAATTGGACAACTAGCTTTAAATTCTCAAAGTGGCATGTACTCATTGATCCTTCCTACAACTTCTTAATTTTGCTATATTATTTTATCTGGGCTTTAGCAATCATTAAAATCATATTGGCTTTGCCATTAGTATTTTAAGCTTATCTCTAGTTCCACAAATTATAACTTTCCAGAGACAGAAATTGCATACCCACACATGACATACTGTCTAGTATATAGCAGTACTCGAAAACTTGTTGAGGAAACAAAGTGACCAATAACAATAACCCCAGTTTCTCTTCTAAATTACTTTGGAAAACTCCCAGGTAGATGGCATTTGATTTCAGGGATTTCCTAAACTTGTTCCCTTGCTATTAATCTAGTATACAATGTTAACCTTCTGCTTCAACATTTCATGATGAAAAATCTCTCTAACATTGTTCTCTAAATGCAGAGACTAATGCTTCATTAAAAATTGCTGTCATCCCCCAAACTATAATTCTGCTCTATGTTATATATGATCATTATTAAGAGAGTAAATGGGCTTCCCAGGTGGTGCAATGGTAAAGAATCCACCTGTCAATGCAATAGAGCCAAGAGATGCACATTCAATCTCTGGGTCAGGGAAGATCCCTGCAGCAGGAAGTGGCAATCCACTCTAGGATTCTTGCCTGGAGAATTCCATGGACTGCAGAGCCTGGTGGGCTACTGCCCATGGGATCACAAAGAGTCAGACACAACTAAGCAATTGAGCATGCACACACAAGAAATTAAACCCTTAGAGTTCTCATCACAAGAAAAATATATAATTATTAATATTTTTCTCTAGTTCTTTAAGTTTTTACCTATTTGAGATGATGGTAGTTCATTAAACTTGTGATAAACATTTCAAGATGTATGTAAATCAGATTATTATGCCATATATCTTATGCTTATATAGTATTGTATGTCAATCATATTTCAGTAAAACTAGAAGAAGAAGTGCTGCTTTTTCATTTTCTTTCTGGTTATTGGGTAGTTTTCCCCATTGTCTCACTAATTAAACTTTTAATTTTAATAGCACTTTATTATTGATCAACCCACTCCAGTATTTTTGCCTGGGAAATCCCATGGACAGAGGAGTCTAGCAGGCTATAGTCCATGGGGTCACAAGAGAGTCAGAAGCTACTTAGAAACTAAACAACAATAATTGATCTCGAAGTACTCTACAAACAATAAAATGTCTAAGTTTTTGTTCTTTTGCTTAGGCAAAGCTCTGGTAAAATTTTGAAATGGGACTTTTGAATTACCTCGTCTGTTGTTTGTTTCTGTTGGTTTTAGTCATTAAGTCTTGTCTCTTTTGCAACCACATGGACTGTAGTTCACCAGGTTCCTCCATCCATGGGATTTCCCAGGCAAGCCTACTGGTATGGGTTGCCATTTCCTTCTCCAGGGGAACTTCCCAACCTAGGGATCGAACCCACATCTCCTTCATTGACCACCATGGAAGCCTTATCTGTAAACTTTATAAATAAGAAGTACACACTGTGATTTTGACCAGAACAAATACTCCTGTATTATTCCTCCTTGGATATAATCTCTACCTTTCCAACTTCCTGGTCTCCTTTCTTTAACTATTTTCTCTTTTATAGGATCATCTTCAGAAAGAACAGTGACGAGCTATTCAAAGAAAGACAGAGCTTCTGAAAGGAAGGAAAATCCACATTATTCAATGGCTATTCCATGACCCTCCCTGCCAACTGCTGCAACATATCACATAATTTTTCAAACTCATCCTCAGAACTTGTGTGGTAACTGAAGTTGGAAAAGAAGTTTACTTTGGAAAATGTTGGCTGTACTTAACCCAGTCTGGGATATTGTACATAATATTGGTATTTGGTAAACAGGAAAAATGCTTTAAATATAGTTATTGATTTATTCATTTGACAAATATTTATGGAGTTTCTGTAAAATGTCAGGTACTATCAGGAACTGTGGGTAAATAAAAGAAGAAATGACAAGTTTCTTGGTTACAAATAGCTTATAGTCTATTGGAGATAAGACATTTACACAAAGTAGAACATGAAGCACCATGAAATGAATATGGGAATTCTGTAGTGGGGGAAGTTTTGCTATTTACAGAGTCTGGGATCTGAGATAGCTGCATGGCAGACAGATGACAGTTGAAATGAGTTAGGGAATTTATTTTTAATTTGGACATGAAAACTTGGACAAGAAAGAAAATAAAGGCCCTTCAGATCACTACATTACATTATATATTTTACAAAAGAACCATAGGGGGGCTGCTGCCACAGTCCTTGGGGTATGCAGGCAAACAAGTGGTATTGCTAGGTTTGGTTTTGTTTTTTAATTTGGAGAGGGGGATATTTTGTGTTCAAAGAAACCTCAGGAAAAAATGAAAAGATGGAAAAGAACATATAGGATAATTAAACTGCCTTCTCAAAAAGTGGGAAAAGAAGACTGATTTTTCAATATTTTTTTTCATCATCTACACAGTAAAGCCAATTTCTTAAGTTGACTAAAAAGGCAACTAATTTTATCCTCTATCAACATTTGCAATCTAAATCTTAATAACATAGAACTGGCATTAAAATGCACAGTTTTCTACACATGATTTTCTATTTCAAGACTTCATAGAAATGAAGAGAGGGAAATCTAAGCCTTGAATATCTTTTAATTTTCATCTGTGGCCCACTCATTCCTCATGCTTTTTACAGGCATCAGTTATTGAAATTTCTCTAATCTGTTTAGGGAGAATTTGTTGTTTCTAGTGTATCTAAAGCTTAGGATATTTAGAGGTTGTTTCATGTATCTTTATTTTCTCCTTATTGTCTCTCCAATAGACTAGACAATCTCAAGGATAAATTCCACAACATATGCCTTGTGTATCATCAAAGCGTAATCTATATTTAAATATATGGAATATGTGAAATACAAAGACTTGATGAATAAATAGTTCATTAATGAATTATTGATAGTAATGATCTCAGTTAGCTTACTTTAGAGCAGCTTGGCCCCCTTTGTACGTACCATCATGTGCCTCCTAGGTAACATTACTTTGTGTTTCCATATGTTCCATATCCATATTCCATTTAAATTTGTCATCTTTCTTTCTTATATTGCATGAAATATGAAAAATTTCATGAAAAAATTCAAAACTTATCCTGCAGCCTTACCTTCTTCTTACTGTGGTCTTTATTTTTAGCCTTACATTTTTCAGCATCCAACTGCCTTGTTGATAATTTGACCACTTTTTCTATTTTCCAATACTAACAACTAGGGGGAAACAGATCAGTAGCTCCATGGAAAACCCTACAGTTTAAAAATTTGACATAAAAATAAATGATGAGGTTGTCACTTGTCTTCTCAATAAGAAAATAAAAGTCCCTAAATAAAAATAAAATGTTTAGAGTTTAATGCCCAGTGATATCCTGATGTCTTTACTCTCAAACACATCTTGGAATCTTTTATGAAACTTTCTGGTGAAATTTGCCAAAATTATCTTCCCTATCATAATGTCCCAGGGCCCTTCTTCCATTTTCTACAAACTCTAGACCAGTATAAGAGAGTTATATACATTGTTCAACACAAAAATTTCACCTGTACCTTGGATAGTTTAGGTGTGTCCTCAATGAGTATGACAATGGTCTTTCCTTTTTACATCAGCAATGATCTCAATTCTTTGTTTATTATTGAGATCGCTATCTCCATAGGGAGCTAATTACCACATTCTGTCCAATACTTGTCCATAATATCCCCGGTTAGCAAGTAGAACTATAGCAATACACTATGAGAATTAGTTGGTCGAAGACAAGGCCCTTTCTAACACATTGTGGAGATTACTTGGTTTCCTCTTAGAAATTCTCTGGGGACTTATTAGAGCGTTAAAGGTTTTCTTGGTCTTATTTGTTAAAACAGACATAGTAGAACTACTTCCTGTGAGTATCCCTACCTAATGGCTAAATTTTTGTACTCAATCTGCCAAAAAAATATTCACTTCATATTCTCATTTCTGAAAGTTAGAAGGGGGAGAAAGACACAAAGAATAGAGAACACAATATAGAGTATCAGAGGCAACATAAGTCTTTCAGACACATGGGAAACTGATTTTTTTCCTGGAATATAATGTGACCATGATTGATATTTGTTCAATAAACAAAGAAAGAAAATTTGGGTTGTAGAGTAAAATGTCACAGTGCCCTGTTACAGGTGTTAGCTGAGACTTCTCCCTTAGTAGGATTACCTTCTAATTTCATATTGCATATTTACTCCCTCTGCCAGTGAGTCCATATACTTTGGACTAGAAATGGGAAAATATTGTACTAGATACTCAAAGATGTCTCTCTTAGGAACTCATGTGACCCAATCTTGTATAAGTTACATCAGAGATGTTACAGGGATGGAAAATGAGGAGGAAATTCCAAGGTATTAAATAAGAACTTGATGACTAGGATTTAGTGAATTTACTGTCTTTCAGTTATGTCATAGATTGGGACCATGGCTAGGGTTTCAGGAAATCCATTAGTGAAAAAATTCATTGGCAGTCTATACCTTTCCACTGAATCTGGGTAGGCCAAATGACTACTTAAATCAATAGATTATAGCAAACGTGATGGTATAGTGGTTTACAAACTTTGATCTCTAGAGTCTGACAGTTTCTACTTCCTAATATCAACTTTTGTTCCCTAGACAGCACTTTTTAAATTGAAACATAGTTGATGTTAGGTTAGTTTCAAGTATACAACATAGTGATTCAATTTTGTCACGGATTATACTCCCTTTATGATTATTATAAAATATTGGCTCTATTCCCTCTGTTTACAATATATATTGGTGACTCAGATGGTGAAGAATCTGCCCACAATGCAGGAGACATGGGTTTGATCCCTGGGTCTGATCCCTGGGTCAGGAAAATCCCTTGGAGAAGTGAATGTCAACTCACTCTAGTATTTTTGCCTGGATAATTTCATGGACAGAGGAGCCTAGCAGGCTGCAGTCCATGGGGTCGCAGAGTTGGACAAAACTGAGCAACTGACTCACACACACACAACATATATATGTGTATATATATATATATATATATACATACATACACACACACACACACACACACACACAGGCAGTTTATTTGTTTTATACATAGTAAATTGAATCTCTTAATCTTCTATCTCCATCTTTCCCATTACACCTTCCCTGCTCTATTGGTATCTACTGGATTGTTCACTGTATCTGTGAATTCTTTTTCTTTTTTTTTTTAGAATCTGCATATAAATATAGCATACAATATTTGTCTTTGTCTGTTTAATTTCATTAAGTATAATGCCTTCCAAGTTCATTCAAATTATTGCCAATGGCAAAATTTCATTCTTTTCATGACTAACATTCCATTGTATATGTGTGTGTATATATGCGTATATATTCACTCAGTAACAGTGAATCTCTAGAGAGAAAGAGACAGAGAGAGAGAGAGAGATTCTATACCTTGGCTATTATAAATAAAGCTACTATGAAAATTAGGGTGCATATATCTTTTTTAATTACTGTTTTCATTTACTTTAGATATATGTCGAGTGGAATTGCTAGATCGTGTGGTAGTTCTATTTTAATTTTTTTTTTTTTTATGAAACCCAATAGTGTTTTCCATAGTGGCTGTACCAGTTTAGACTCTCATAAACAGTGTGCTAGGTTTCTCTTTTTCCCTTATACTTGCCAACATTTGTTATTCATAGACTTTTTGATGATATTAATTCTGACATTATGGTTTTCATTGCATTTCTTTATTAGTGATATTGAGCATACTTTCATGTGTCTCTCATCTGTATGTCTTCTTTGGAAAACTGTCTATTCAGATCTTCTATTCATTTTTTAATCTTTTTTTATATTGAGTTGTATGAGCTGTTTATATATTTTGAATATTAACCCCTTACCGGTCACATCATTTGCATATATTTTCTCCTATTCAGCAGGGAAAACATTTTGTCACTGGTTTCCCTTTCTGTGCAAACTTTTTTTTTATGTTTAATTGGGTCCACTTGCTTATTTTTGCTTTTGTTCTGTATGGGGTAGGAGACATAAAAAAAAAATTGCTATGATTTCTGTCAAAGCATATTCTGCTTATATTTTTTTATTAATTAGAGGATAATTGCTTTTGAATATTGTGTTGGCCTCTGCCACACATCAACATGAGTCAGCTACAGGTATACATATGTTTTCTCCCTCCTGAAACCCCTCCTCTTTCCCACCACATCCCACCCCTCTAGCTTGTCACAGAGCACTGAGCTGAGCTCACCATGTTACACAGTAAATTCCCATTTGCTATCTATTTTATATACGGTAATGTATATGTTTCCATGGTATTCTCTCAATTCATCCTACCTTTTCCTTCCCCCACTGTGCCCACCAGTCTGTTTTCTATGTCTGCATCTCCATTACTATCCTGCAAATAGGTTCATCAATACCATCTTTCTAGATTCTATACATATGTGTTAAAATGCAATATTTGTCTTTCTCCTTCTGACTTATTTCATTCTCTATAATAGGCTCAGGTTCATCCACCTCATTAGGACCAATTTGAATGCATTTCTTTTATTGCTAGGTAATATTCAATTGTATATGTGTACCACAATTTCTGTATCCATTCATCTGTTGATGGAGATCTAGGTTGCTTCCATGTCCTAGCTATTGTAAAAAGTGGTGTGAAAACATTGGGGTATATGTTTTTCTCAGGTTATGTGCCCAGTAGTGGGACTGTTGAGTCATATGGTAGCTCTGTTTATTTAATTTATCTGCAGAGTACATCATGCAAAATGTGGGGCTAGATGAAGCACAAACTGGGGTCAAGATTGTTGGGAGAAATATCAACAACCTCAGATATGCACATGATACCACATTAGCGGCAGAAAGCAAAGAGAAACTAAAGAGCCTCCTGATGAAGGTAAAAGAGGAGAGTGAAAAAACTGGCTTAAAACTCAGCATTTAAAAACTAAGATAGTAGCATCTGGTCCCATCACTTCATGACAAATGGATGAGAAAGCAATAGAAACAGTGACAGATTTCATTTTCTTGGGTTTCAAAGTCACTACAGACAGTGACTGCAGCCATGGAATTAAAAGACGCTTGCTCCTTGAAAGAAAAGCTATGCAAACCTATACAGAATATTAAAAAACAGAGACATCACTTTGCTGCCAGAAGTCCATATGGTTAAAGCTATGGCTTTTCCAGTAGTCATGTATGGATGTGAGAGCTGCACCATAAATAAGGCTGAGTGCCGAAGAATTGATACTTTCAAATTGTGGTGCTGGAGAATATTCTGGAGCGTCCTTTAGACAGCAAGGAGATCAAACCAGTCAATCCTAAAAGAAATCAGTCCTGAATATTCATTGGAAGGACTCATGCTGAAGCTAAAGCTCCAATACTTTGGCCATCTGATGAGAAGAAGTAACTCATTGGAAAAGACCCTCATGCTGGGAAAGATTGAGAGCAAGAAGAGAGGGCAAAGAGGATGAAATCGTTGGATGGCATCATTGACTCGATGGGCATGACTTAAGCAAACTCAGGGAGATAGTGGAGGACAGGGGAGACTGGCATGCTGCAGTTCATAGGGTCACAAGGAGTCAGACATGATCTAGTTACTGAACAACAGCAAATGGTAGTTCTATTCCTAGTTTTTTGAAGTCTCTCCATACTGTTCTCCATAGTGGCTATATCAATTTACATTTCCATCTACAGTGCAAAAGGGTTTGCTTTTCTCCATACCCTCTCCAGCATTTGTTGTTTGTAGCTTTTTTTGAATGATGGTCATTCTGACCAGTGTAAAGTGATACTTCATTGTAGTTTTGATTTGTATCTCTCTAATAATGAGCGATGTTGAGCATCTTCTCATGTGTTTGTTGGCCATCTGTTTGTCTTCTTTGGAAAAATGTCTGTTTAGGTCTTCCAAACTTTTCTTAATTGGGTTGTTTGTTTTTCAACCCAATTAATGAGCTCAAGTAGTTCACTGAGAGGCATAAGTTACTTGAACATTTTGAAGATTAATCCTGTCAGTTGTTTAGTTTGCAATTATGTTCTCCCATTCTGAGAGTTGTGTTTTAATCTTGTTTAATTTTTCCTTTGCTTTGTGAAAGCTTTTACATTTGATTAAGTCTCACTTGTTTATTTTTGTTTTTATTTCCATTACTCTAGAAGGTGAGTCAAAGAGGATCTTGCTGTGATGTACTGCCTATGTTTTCCCCTCAGGGCTCTATAGTTTCTGGCCTTACATTTAAAGCTTTAATCCATTTTGAGTTTATTTTTCTGTATGGTGTCAGAAAGTATTCTGGTTTCATTGTTTTACATTTTTCCTTTTGTTCCCTGTGGAACAGAAGGAGGTAGGAGACAGAATCAAAAAAAGAAAAAAGAAATTGCTATGATTTCTGTAAAAGCATGTCCTGATTTTTTTTTTCTAGAAGTTTTATAGCTTCCAGTCTTACATTTAGGTTTTTAATCAATTTTGAATTTATTTTTGTATAGTGTAAGAAAATGTTCTAATCTTTTCCTTTAACATGTAGCTAGTTTTCCACTTCTCTCAAAACTATTAATTGAAGAGACTGTCTTTTCTCCAGTGCATATTCTTGCTTTGTTTGTTATAGATTAACTGATCATAGGTATATGGGTATATTTCAAAACAGCACGTACTGTTTTGACGACTATAACTTTGTAATATGATCTAAAGTCAGGAGTGTGATACCTCCAGCTTTGTTCTTTCATTTCAACATTGCTTTGGCTATTGAGGGTCTTCTATGGTTCTACATAAATTTTAGGCTTATTTGTTCTACTTCTGTAAAAATATTTTGGTAAGAGTTGTACTGACTCTGTATATTGCTTTCAGTAGAAAGGACATTTTAACAATATTAGTTCTTCTAATCTGTAAACACTGGATATATTTTCATTTCTTTGTATCATCTTCAATTGCCTTAATTGTTTTACAGTATTCAAAGTACAAGTCTTTCACATCTTGGTTAAATTTATTTCTAGGTATTTTATTCTTTTTGATGTGATTTTAAATGGAATTGTTTTCTTGCTTTTCCCTTCTGACAGTTCATTATTGGTGTATATAAAAACAACAGATTTCAGTGAACTAATCTTGTATCCTGCACCTTTACTAAATTTATTTATTAGGTCTAATATTTTTGTGGAGACTTTAGCATTTCCTATATTTAGTATCATGTCAACTGCAGATAGTGACAATTTACCTCTTATCTTCTAATTTGGATGACTTTTATTTCTTGTTATTGTTTGCTGTGGCTACAACTTTCAACATTATGTTAAAAAGAAGTGTTAAGAATGGATAGCCTTGTCTTGTTCCTGACTTTAGAGGAAAAGCTTTCAGCTTTTCACCATTGAATATAATGTTAGCTGTGGGTTTGTTATAAATGGGATTTATTATGTTAAGATATACTCTCTCTATACCAATGTTGATGAGAGTTTTTATCATGAATAAATATTAATTTTTTTCCAGTTCTTTTTCTGCATCTACTGAGATCATCATGTGATTTTTGTCCTTTAGTTTTGTTAACATGGTGTATAACATTGATGAATTTGAAGATATTGAACCATCCTTGTATCTCTGGAATAAATCCCACTTGATCAAGGTGTATGAGTCAGTTTACATATTTTGAATTAGGTTTACTAAATTTTGTCGGGAATTTTTGTCTCTACATTCATCAGAGATATTGGCCTATAATTTTCTTTATTTCTGGTTTTGGTATTAAGGTAATGGGGGGGTCTTGAATAATATATAAAATTGGGGGTATTTCCACATCTTCAATTTGAAGGAATAATTTGATAATAAACATTAGTTCTTCTTTATGTGTTTGATAGAATTTGCCCTGTGAATTTACCCTGTCCTGGATTTCTGTTTGCTGGGAGGTTTTGTTTCTTTATAAAATTATAAATTTAATTTTATTTCTAATGGTAAGTTTGTTTAGACTGTATATTTCTTTCTGAGTCAGTATTAAGAAATGTATATTTCTAGAAATTCATCCAGTTCTTTTAGGTTAGCACATTTGATGGCATAAAATTGTTTATAGTAGTCTCATGAAGTTTTTTCATATCTCTGTGCTATTGGTTGCTACTTCTCTTATTCCATCTTTGATTTTGTTTATTTTGATCTTATCTCTTTTTAGTATTGAGCTTGGTGTGTGAATTTTTTTTAATCTTAGAAAAACAGATTTTAAGAAATCTTAAAATTTTGTAATCTTTGTTTTAAGAAATCTTAAAACCTGTTTTTTTTTTAAAGATTACAAAAAATTCACACACCAAGCTCAATAACTAAAAAGAGATAAGATCAAGATTTCTTAAAAAACTGGAAATAGAACTGCCATATGACCCAGCAATCCCACTTCTGGGCATACACCCCGAGGAAACCAGATCTGAAAGAGACACGTGCACCCCAATGTTCATAGCAGCACTGTTTATAATAGCCAGGACATGGAAGCAACCTAGATGCCCATCAACAGACAAATGAATAAGGAAGCTGTGCTACATATACACCATGGAATATTACTCAACCATTAAAAAGAATTCATTTGAATCAGCTCTAATGAGATGGATGAAACTGAAGCCCATTATACAGAGTGAAGTAAGCCAGAAAGATAAAGACCAATACAGTATACTAACACATATATATGGAATTTAGAAAGATGGTAATGATAACGCTATATGCAAAACAGAAAAAAAGACACAGATGTACAGAACAGACTTTTGGACTCTGTGGGAGAAGGCGAGGGTGGGATGTTTCGAGAGAACAGCATCGAAACATGTATATTATCTATAGTGAAACAGATCACCAGCCCAGGTGGGATGCATGAGACAAGTGCTCGGGCCTGGTTCACTGGGAAGACCCAGAGGGATCGGGTGGAGAGGGAGGTGGGAGGGGGAATCGGGATGGGGAACACATGTAAATCCATGGCTGATTCATGTCAACATATGGCAAAAACCACTACAATATTGTAAAGTAATTAGCCTCCAACTAATAAAAATAAATGGAAAAAAAAAAAATAAAACCAGCTTGAACATCTGGAAAAAAAAAAACAAGTTTTTGTTTCATTTATCTTTTTTATTGTTTGTTGGTCTCTAATTTATTTTCTCTCTTCTCTTTATTTTCCCTCATCATACTGACTAACTATGGCTTTGCTTGTTCTTCTTTTTCTAATTCCTTTAAATGGCATGTTACATAGTTTATTTGATATTTATATTCTTTCTTGAGGTAGGTCTTTATAAACTTTATAAACTTTCCTCTTAAAATTGCTTTTGTTGCATCTCTTAAATTTTGGAAGGTATGCTTTATTTTCATTTCTCTTGAGATATTTCTGAGTTCTTGTTTGAAGAAAAAAGAAATTTTTCATTGACCTATTGGTTTTTCAGTAACATGTTGTTTTGTCTCTGCATGTTTTTGTTTTTTTCTCATTTTTCTTACCATAATTTATTTCTAGTATCATACTGTTATGACAAGAAAAAAAATGCTTGGTATAATTTCTGCTCCCTTAAATTTGTTAAGACTTGTTTTGTTGTAGTATTTTATCTATCCTGGAGAATGCTCCCTGTGCACTTGGGGCGGAGGGAGACTATATGTGTATACTGATGTTTTGGGATAAAACAGCCTGTATACTTCTATAATATTCAATTGATTTAGCATAAATAAGGGCATGGGCTGATGCTATCCAAGCACCAGTCAGAATTCTGGGCCACTTCTGACCCTCTGCTCCCATGGAGGCCAATAATGGCTGCCAGCACTCAGTTTGAATGTTGTGCTTATCTGAGCAGACTCTGTTCCCTGAAACTGCGGACTCTCCCCTAGTGTGGAGCTGTGTCACAGAAAAAGAGGAACCAGAAAGGGGCTAGAGTGAGCACTGGGGTGACTGTGGAAAGCTGGCCACAGTTCTGGGCAGTTTCAATCTATTTCTTCTACCTTGTTTGGTGTGTAAGCAAGCATGTGCATGTGCTTCATGAGTAGGGTCTAGGTTCTACAACCCTGCTGTCAGCCCCACTGCTTTTCAAACCAGCTAATGGACCTAGGCTTTCTGGTGTCAGACCTCAGGAAAGTGGCAAGCAATATATGGTTTCAACTGCTTGCTCTAAGCCTGTGTAATTTCCCTCCTTTCCTCTGTCCCCTCTCAGAGGTGCATGGCCCAACCTGATCATTCTCTTCCCTTCCAACCCAACCCTGTATGGCTCTTTCTTATAGGCTTAGTTATATAAGAGTCTTTCTGCTAGTCTACAGTTTGTTTTCACTGCAAATTGTTCCACATGAACCTGTATTTTTAATGCATGGGTTGAGCAAAGTGAAATTGCTGTCCTCCTACTATGTCATCTCCTTTTTAAATTTTTATTTATTCATTCCATTTTTAATTGGATGATAACTGCTTTACAATGTTCTGTTGGCTTCTGCCATAAAACATGAATCAGTCATAACTATATATATATATGTGTGTATGTATGTTAGTTACACACATATATACCCCCTCCCTTTTGAACCTCCCTCTCACTTCCCCATCCCACCCCCTCTAGGTCAAAACAAAGTGCCAGGTTTGGCCCCCTGTGTTACAGAGCAGCTTCCCAATGGTGGCTCAGATGGCTCCTGCTTGCAATGCAGGAGACCTGGGTTCAGTCCCTGGGTCAAGGTCCCCAGAGAAGAGAATGGATATCCAGTCCAGTATTCTTGTCTAGAGAATTCCATGGAGAGAAGACCCTGGTGGGCTATGGTCCATGGGGTTGCAAGGAGTTGGACATGACTGAATGACTAACATATTAGTTATCTTTTATGCATGATGGTGTATATATTTCAATGCTACTTTCTCAGTTCATCCCACACTCTTCTTGCCTCTCTGTGTCCAAGTCTATTCTCTTTGTCTGTGTGTCCATTCCTTCCCTACAAATAGGTTTATCAATACCATTTTTTAAGGTTTCATATATATACATATGCATTAATACACTACATATGTTTTCTTTGACTTACTTCACTCTGTATAACAGACTTTAGGTTCATCCACCTCACTACCAATGACTGAATTTTCACTTCTTTTTATGGTTAATATTCTGTTGTATAAATGTACCACAACTTTGTCATCTCTTCATCTGTCTATGGACATCTAGGTTGCTTCCATGTCCTGGCTATTGTAAATAGTGCTGTGATGAACATTGGAGTACTTCTGTCTTTTTCAATTATGGTTTCTCATTGCCAATATCTGTTGGATCATTGAAAAAGCAAGAGAGTTCCAGAAAAACATCTATTTCTGCTTTGTCGACTATGCCAAAGCCTTTGACTCTGTGGATCACAATAAACTGTGGAAAATTCTGGAAGAGATGGGAATACCAGACCAGCTGACTTGCATCTTCAGAAACCTGTATGCAGGTCAGGAAGCAACAGTTAGAACTGGACATGGACCAACAGATTCGTCCCAAATAGGGAAAGGGGTATGTCAAGGCTGTATATTGTCACCCTGCTTATTTAACTTATATACAGAGTACATCATGAGAAATCCTGGGCTGGAAGAAGCACAAGCTGGAATCAAGATTGCCGGGAGAAATATCAATAACCTCAGATATGCAGATGACACCACCCTTATGGTATAACATGAAGATGAACTAAAAAGCCTCTTGATGAAAGTGAAAGAGGAGAGTGAAAAAGTTGACTTAAAGCTTAACATTCAGAAAACTAAGATCATGGCATCTGGTCCCATCGCTTCATGGGAAATAGATGGGAAAACAGGGGAAATAGATGGGGAAACAGTGGAAACAGTGTCAGACTTTATTTGGGGGGGCTCCAAAATCACTGCAGATTGGTGATTGCAGCCATGAAATTGAAAGACGCTTACTCCTTCAAAGGAAAGCTATGACCATCCTAGATAGCATATTAAAAAGCAGAGACATTACTTTGCCAACAAAGGTCTGTCTGGTCAAGGCTGTGGTCTTTCCAGTGGTCATGTATGGATGTGAGAGTTGGACTGTGAAGAAAGCTGAGCGCAGAAAAATTGATGCTTTTGAACTGTGGTGTTGGAGAAGACTCTTGAGTGTCCCTTGAACTGCAGGGAGATCAACCAGTCCATCCTAAAGGAGATCAGTCCTGGGTGTTCATTGGACGGACTGATGCTGAAGCGAAACTCCAATACTTTGGCCACCTCATGCGAAGAGTTGACTCATTGGAAAAGACCCTGATACTGGGAGGGATTGGGGGCAGGAGGAGAAGGGGACGACAGAGGATGAGATGGTTGGATGGCATCACTGACTCGATGGACATGGGTTTGAGTAAACTCTGGGAGTTGGTGGTGGGCAGCCAGGCCTGGCATGCTGCAATTCATGGGGACACAAAGAGTCGGACACGACTGAGCAACTGAACTGAACCGAATAATTAGTGATGTTGAGCATCTTTTCATGTGTTTTTTCTGCCATTTATATGTCCTCTTTGAAGAAATATCTGTCTAGGTCTTCTGCCCATTTTTTTATTGGGTTATTTGTTTTTCTGATATTGAGCTGCAAGAGCTGCTTATATATTTTGGAGATTAATCTTTTGAAAGTCCCTTTGTTTGCAATTATTTTCTACCATTCTGAGGGTTGTTTTTTCATCTTGTTTATTGTTTCCTTTACTGTACAAAGGCTTTGAATTTTAATTAGGCCCCATTGGTTCATTTTTATTTTCATTACTCCTGGAGTTGGGTCAAAGAGGATCTTGCTGAGATTTATGTCAAAAAGTGTACTGCCCATGTTTTCCTCTAAGAACTTTATAGTTTCTGGCCTTACCTTTAGGTCTTTAATCCATTTTTTTTTGTGTGTATATAGTGTTAGGAAGTGTTCTAATTTCATTCTTTCACACTTAGCAGTCCATTTTTCTCAGCACCATTTATTGAAGAGGCTCTTCATTGTAAACTCTTGCCTCCTTTGTTAAAGATAAGTTTCTCATAGGTGCATGGGTTTATCTCTGGGCTTTCTACTACTCTACCATCTTGATCTCCTTGATCTCTCTTGCCTCCTAGAGGCACCATGTTTTGAGCAAGCCCAAGCAGCCTTATAAAATCCTTGTGGTAAGAAACCAAGACTGAACAGCCCCAGATTTCCACACAATCCGCATTTAATATGAACTAACCAGCCACATAAGTGAGCAGTTTTGTAAATGACCCTTCAGCCATAGTTGGGCCAACCAAGGTGACCTCACAAAGAGTAGATACAAGTTGTTACATGAAGGCCTGCCAAGTGGATTTGTTTGTAAAATAAGTAACTGTTGTTATCTTAGCTCAACTTCTGGCTAGTTTGTTAAATGGTAATAAATAACTAAAACAGAATTTGTTATCTAAAGTCAAGGTGATATTATAACTTAAAAATATGGCATTGAGTTTGCAGTTGATGGTAGGAAAATCTGCAATTTCTTTAGGTATGTGTCACTGAAAGGTAGAAGAACCTTGAGGCAGCTGATGGCAAGCAGCTGAAGGGCAGAGAGAAAGTGGTTATATAGTTTGGGACAAAACAAGGTTCCCAGGTGGCTCAGGGATAAATGCCAAGCAGGAGACACAGATTTGATCCCTGGGTCATGAAGAGCCCCTGGAGAGGAAATGGCAACCTACTCCAGTATTCTTGCATGTGATATCCCATGGACAGAGGAGCTTGGAAGGCTCAGTCCATGCGGTTGCAAAAACAAAAATCAAACAACCAAAGGGGAGCATTTATGTGCTTTCTTGGAAAGTTTGCATTTTATAGTTTGGAATACAGAAAAAAATATTTAGTTAAACTCATGAGAAATTTCTAGGAAGGCGAAAGAAAGTGCCAGGCTTGAAAATAAAACTTCCTCATACTATCCCTAATCTCTCCAGCAAAGATTCTGAAAACAAGAAATGGCTTCAAGGGAAAAATCAAATTCAAGGTACTTCAGGAAACTATTGCCACAGAGTAAAGACCTCAAGATTGTCACTGTAAGACTGTAAGATTTTCTGTTAGAGTTAAGAAATACTGAAGTCTATGCCCAGTGAGTTTTAACTTTTAATCCCACATTATCTGAAATAGAAATTTGTGATAATTGCCTTCTTCACAGGAATCCAAACACATGGTTTATTCTTTGAGTGATGTTATTCATATTAAGAATGGATTTATGCATATGCCTTCATGTTACCTTACTCCATCCCTTTGTGAACAAAGGCATAATTTGCTGTAATGACCAAAAAAGTGTGGTCAAGGAGTCTATTGAACAGGGCTATTCAAGCTATTGAACAGGGCTAAGCAAAATTACTCTGATAAAAATAAAATAAAATTCTGGGATCTTGATGGCTTAGATTTTCCACCCTTCTGCTGAAGGAAAAAATCCTTTATATTTCATCTCAGAATCATTTCAATGAAAGAATATTGAAGAAAACCAAGAAGTGTTGACAATGTTGTATTTAAAATCTGTGGTCTTCAGGAAATTCAGATTCATTATTTTAAACATGACCTTGTCTGCACTGTTCCTCATATAATGCCTGGAACCAAAGGGATGTTTGTACAATAGCCTTGCCTATTCTACCATCTTTTGCTGCCAAACCTGCTCAGCTACCTTCATGTCCTATCTTGGTGAATGTCAGCTCATCCACACAGGCAACCATGCACCTAGAAGTGGTTCCATTACCCCTTTTTATTATTATTCCAGAGAAGAAGCAGCACATGAGAAACCATGGCAGAACACAGAATAGTCTCACTTTGAGGACCAGTAAATAATACACTAACTTCAAAGTTCATGATGAGGCACATCTGAGAAATGGATAGTAATAATGTTAGAAATAATAATGCCACAGAAGCAGGCAGGGATTAGGTGACAAACCCTTGCTATAACAGGGAATTCTTGACATCATCTTCTATGGAAAGTGAAGTCACTGAAAGAATTTTCCATGGATTTTCTGGTCATTAGAAAACTCATGCTCTTCACCCTATTAATATTAACTCAACTCCTTTGTTTAGATTACTTGAGATACTTCAGCAATTATTCAGTGTTAGTAGCTGCCTTGAAGAGAATAGATAGGTATAGCGTTCAGGGTATAAATTGGGGGGCTACGATAGGATAATATTAAAATAGCATAAACATACATAGGAAGGAAACTCCATAATAAGGTTCCAATCTCCAACAAGGAAAGGACAGAACAATCCCAAGTGAAGGCAAAGCCATTTCAATATGTAGATTGAGCTGGGAGTGGAAGAATCAGGAAACAAAAAGGGACACTAAAGTTTGTTGTAGAATGAAAGGGACCAAGGTTACCTGTTGTCTTCAGGAAAGGGAGAACTGATAACAGGAGGGGTAAGAATAGATAGTTATCTTTTCTTCTGTTCTTTGAGCTAGATAGCTTGGGTGCATCTTTGCTCTCATTAACTGATATATTTGTTTTTGAATGATTAATCTTTACAAGAGTGAAGTAAAATGAAATTTATTCTATAAATGAATTATATTTTCATGTCTGCATGGCCTTCTTAGAGTATCACTCATGGCAGATAACCAGAATATCTTAACTTCTTTGAGTCCCATTCTTTTCATATGAAAAATGTCTTTTCAGCACATTCTACATTTAAATAAAAAATATATGAAAGCACATTTTGCTTGGCACATAAAAGGCTTACAATTAACTGAAGAGTTAAAAAAAAAAAAAACTAGCTCTAATGAGATAGATGAAACTGGAGCCCATTATACAGAGTGAAGTAAGCCAGAAAGATAAAGACCAATACAGTATACTAACGCATATATATGGAATTTTAAAAGATGGTAATGATAACCCTATATGCAAAACAGAAAAAGAGACACAGATGTACAGAACAGACTTTTAGACTCTGTGGGAGAAGGCAAGGGTGGGATGTTCTGAGAGAATAGCATTGAAACAAGTATACTATCAAGGATGAAACCGATCACCAGCCTAGGTTGGATGCATGAGACAGGTGCTCAGGGCTGGTGCACTGGGAAGACCCAGAAGGATGGGATGGGGAGGGAGGTGGGAGGGGGGATCGGGAAGGAGAACACATGTAAATCCATGGCTGATTCATGTCAATGTATAGCAAAAACCACTACAATATTGTAAAGCAATTAGCCTCCAACTAATAAAAATAAATGGGGGAAGAAAAAACAAAACCAGCTCTTTAATTAACAGGGTATGACATCTGAACCATTGCTTTTCGAAGAGCTGATTTGAATTCCTTATTTCTTAGACTGTAAATCATTGGATTGAACAATGGTGTGAGGATTGTGTAAGACACAGATATTAGGGCATCTTGACTTGAAGAGTAATTGGATTTGGGCCTTAAGTAGATGAAAGAGGCACAACCATAATGCACAGTTACCACAATGAGATGGGAGGCACAGGTAGAGAAGGCCTTGTATCTTCCAACAGAGGATGGGATTTTTAGAATGGCAGAAATGATATGGACATAGGAGACCAGGATAAGTAACAGGGGAATAGTCAAGACAAACACACCAAGCATGAATATGACCAACTGACTGAGACGAGAGTGGTGAGATGCCAGCTTGAGGACAGGAGAGATATCACAGAAGAAGTGATGGAGCTGATTGGAGGAGTGGAATGGCAGGTGAAATACTAGTGAGGTGGTGACCAGTGATACAGTGAAGCCACAGGCACAGGCAGCAGCCACAAGTCCCAAACACATCCCAAAACCCATGAGCACTGTGTAGCGCAGAGGGTTACAGATGGCCACATAGCGATCATAACCCATGGCTGCCAGCAGAAAGGAGTGAGAGCAACCTAGAAAGAGGAAGGAAAACATCTGGATGGCACAGCCCAGAAAGGAGATGGTCTTCTTCTGGGCCAGCAGGTCAACCAGCATCTTGGGTACAATGACGAAGGTGTAACAAGTCTCAAAACAGGAGAGTACAGCAAGGAAGAAGTACATGGGGGTGTGGAGGGCTCTGTCCAGCACAATGGTGGAAATGATGATGGCATTGGTACCCAGGGTGAACAGGTAGATGAGCAGGAAGACAGCAAAGAGCAGCCACTGCAGCCCAGCCAGAGAGGAGAAGCCGAGGAAGACAAATTCTCTCAACAAGGTCTCATTGACCCACTCCATGGTCACTGCAATACAGGAGAGCTAGAGCCAGAGGCCAGAATTCAGAGATGGAGAAGTGCATTGGGAGCTCAGCACAAAGTCTGAGGGTGGCAGGCATCTCCAGATGTTTGATGGAACTCATTGATTCCCTCCAAAAAATACCTGCCAAAATAAGAATTAAGGCTAAATGTGGGACAGAGTAACTGACAATTAACAGACTTTTTGCCAAGACCAAGAACATGTTATCTCTCTAGCTAAGAACTGAGGAATTATCTGAAATTACTTTTCCCTTGTGCTTTACTTATGAACTACTGTGTTTTTCTTGCTCACTACAAGCTAAAGGAAAGCAGCTCTCCAAAAGTGAAAAACGTGTTAAACTTCAGCTATCTGAGCTTGATCAGAAATTAGAATAAAGAATGAGATGTTTAGGCACAGTATGTGAACTTTAGATAAGCAACCACAAAATGGGAAGGGACAGGAAGAATTAGATGATCTCTGAGCAAAAGTGTGGGAGGGATTTGTATCATTGACAGCTTGTTATAAGATATGCAGTAAGACTATCATATACCTTATGTCAGTTACTCATCATGACAATTTTATGTCAAATTTTGTGTCAATAGACAAAACAATATGAAAAAGAAAGAAAAATGTTTACAGACTAATTAGGAACATTGCCGGCAGTTCCACAAACTAGAGCACTGAGCCAAGAGTGGAACAGAAGACAACATAAATTTAAAGAAAAGTTTATCCTTTTTTTGGAAAAGAATCATCAGACTGTTTAAAAGAATCTCATGTACTTTGTGGCATTCTAAACACACTTCACTTTCCCCATTCTGAGATGCCTCAGAAAAATAGAGCTTTTCAAAAATGTCATACAGAGTGACAGAGAATGAGACAATTGGACAGTTTTCCAGGATTACATCTCCTAATCAAATCATAGGTTTTATGTATTTTTCATATCATTATGACAATAAGATTCATTTTTAATATTCTGTTACTACATCCAGTTTGCAAACTGCTATTTTAAAGTCATTCTTAGGGCTTATACTAAATAATTTTATCAAGGGTGTATTTCCCAACTGTCAAAGCCTAAGAAGCAAACAGAATGCTTTTTGGGTACAAAATCATTTAGCATTTTATTGGTTGTAACCAGCCTTCATTTATGCAGTTTTCAGTATATTTAAACTTTTACATCATTTTGTGTTGAGGAATTACTTGTATCTACTACCAGAAATTTTTGTTTTTGCCTTTTTTATGACAATAGCAAATCTTGACTTTTTAGACCTTAAGTTAGGTAATTGGAAATTTCTGAAAAGATAAGTTTTTTTTCTTTCTCAATTACTGTAAATTGATCATAAACTTAGTAAATGTAATTACTTGAAGTTCATATTAAGATATATATGCTGATTTTAAACTCCCTTAACACAAATGACAGCTATTTTTTTTTTCATTCTGTAACTGTAGAGGTATTTTTATTACATATAAATACAGATAATGTAAATATCGTGCACATCGCCATTATATACATATATATGGATGTGTATACTTAAATATATAATACATATATGTTTTGTACATGAAGAAATTGCAAACCAGTGAGACAGTTTCTCTGTATAATATCCTATCTGGGTAGAGAGATTTCTGTCTCTTTTGAAACACTGAGGAAAATCTCAATTTATGATCACTGCTTATCATTTTCTTATCATTTTCCCAAGATTTTTCTGGATCTACTGTCAACTAATCCATATCTAATTCTAACTATATTCTCATGCCACTGAGTATAAATGATAGAGTAGACCAAAGAAGTTAGAACTATCTGATACTGAAGGAGCACCTGTTATCTATCCAATACCAAAAAAAAAAACAAAAAACTATCATTTATCACTCAGACTCATAAGGGCAGCTGATTTCAATTAGGTGACATTTTTTATACTATTAGTATAACTCCATGTCCTAAATGAGTTACGTGATTGATATATTTGCCCTTTTCATGATGTACGGAGATCCCCTAGCAAAGTATATCCTAGAAGGCAGGCCCCTCTGCCCAAGAAAACATCAAAGGTCACTACAGTGTGTTATATCAGCACTAGGGATAGAAAGATATAAGAGTAGAAGATTAAAAAGACCTTCCAGCTGAAAACCCACAGGCTGTAAAATTAAGGTTAAAGATGCCTCAACTGGAGATCTATATTTCAGGTATAGTTTTGTGTGACTTTGCCAAAGTACTTAACATGTATATTCAGTTTCTTTATTTTTAAAATTAAATGTAACCAGGCAATAACTGTAATAAACATAAAGTACTTAAACAGAGCCTCTAAAAATAATATCCTGTAGAAGTTTTGACTTAAGCTAAGAGTTGATTACTGACCCTCAAGAGGCATTTCACCTGAGAAAGTGCAAAACTCTCTAGTTAGATGATCCCTAAACTCCGCCCCCCACCTTGGGCTTCCCTGGTGGCTCAGAGGTTAAAGTGCCCGCCCGCAATGCAGGAGACCTGGGTTCAATCCCTGGGTCGGGAAGATTCCCTGGAGAAGGAAATGGCAACCCACTCCAGTATTCTTGCCTGGAGAATCCCATGGACAGAGGAGCCTGGTGGGCTAGTCCGTGGGGCTGCAAAGAGTCGGACACGACTGAGTGACTGCCAGGCCAGGCCAAACTCCCCTTATGATATTTTAGAACCTAGGGATGGAATTCAGGTTATGATCCTTAAAGATGACATTTCTGCATTTATATTTGTAACTCTTTAGATGCTTCAAGGAATTTTTATATAATTTAGAATTAAATACTAACCCAATAATCTAGGGTACTGGGTACCTCAAAGAGGGGTAAATCTATAATTTTTCAGATGCAAAAATTTGATATTTTCAAATACTTAGGGAAAATATTAATCAATCAATTAACCAAGAGAAATCATGTACACAGCCTCAGATGCTAAAGAAATGGAATTTTTGTATTCTTAGATACACATGAAAATCCTGAATTGTCTTACTAAAATGGAGCTTAAGTATCAGGTTTCAATTATAGCTAAAAACATATCCATAAGTACACAGCAAATAGAGAAGTGCAGGTTCGGTAAGTATGTGTTTCACTTAGTTCATGAGGCAACCAGTTTAAAAAAAAAAAGAAAGAAAAAAAAAGGAGATCTAGCTGGGAGCAAAACTGACCCAGTCTGACCATTAAGGAAAAATTGAAGAACTATGTGAACCAACTTCAGTCACTCTTGGTACCTGGAGTTAAAAGCAGACCCTGGTTTTCCTTCTTAAGCCTGTCACTTGCCAGAATTGCAGTGGGAGGAGGTGTTGACAATACTACCACTCACCAAGGTTTAGACCCCACAAAGCCCCAGACTAGCTAGGTCAATATTTCTCACTGCTCAATAAATACCTACATTGCTCTCCTCCTTTCAACTCAGACAGAAGCAGCTATTAAGGATCTAGGACCCCTTGACAAGTGGATGCTAAGCCAAAGATCAGAACTTGAAGAAATATCAGGAGAAGAGTGTGAACCTGCCTTGAGACAGAAGCTCTCCTCTGTATCAACAGAGCTAGCCTCCCCTGTTCATAAGGACTCTCAGCATCTCCAGGCAAAGTCTTTATCTTTAGAAATTCTGGTGACCAACATGGGGTATGGTTATTAGAAGTATATGCTGTGATTGTTGGACTCTTGAGGCTTAATCTATTGCCTTGAAGACATTGTCCTGGGGTTTATTAGAAGTTAAGGTCATTATGGAAAAATAATGTCACAAGGTAGCTTTAGCTGAGGAACCTGGGGAGTAGGAGCCACAAGGATAATTGGCCCATGCCTTCACAGGAAGTTGAGTCCATCTGTTAGGGATTCTGAAGAGAAATCACCACAATTAAGCCTGTAATGCAAAGACCAAGTGGAAATTTTTCATTGAATTTTAAGTCAGGAAACTAGTATGTTTTTCCAGTGAGTCTTGGCTTTATTTATGAGTCAAAAGAGGGTATAACTGCAAATTTATCTTCTCAGGTCCTTGTTCATAGAAATTCTAAGTAGGAACATAGGAGTGTTCTGCAAAAATCTAAATTTTTGACAAGTGTCTTGTTAAAATCTAGTTGAGCATTATCATTAAATTTCTTGTTATTTTACAAATTTTTACTACTATAACTGGATATATATAGTTGTCAATTTCATCCAAGCTAATCCAAAATCAATATAATTCTAATCCAAACTCCAGCACAAATTGTGAAAGCAACCTAACAATACAAATTTATAAAGTTTACATGGAATAATAAGACACTTTTGAAAAAGGACAAGTGATATAGAGGTTCACTTTTCCTAATAGTCAGATGCCTTAGTGATAAAAAGAGCTTGCTTCTAGAATAGGAAGAGTTAAATATTACAAAGAGGCAGAAAGGAGATCTTTGAAATTGATCTATGTATATTTGGAAAATTTGTCTTTGACTAATTACCTCACAAATCAGTAAGACCATTGTAATTAGTAAATAATACTGAGAAACCAGACTTTCTCTATGTACACATCACTTAGAAATAGGTGTCATAATATAAAATTAAATGGTTTACTGAAGGCTCAGGCAAAGCACCACCTGTGTGACAACACATGATGCAACCCCATAGGTCTACTCAAAGCAGTGTATACTCTGAACTAGCAAACAATGTATTGTGACTATTCTCCAACAAGAATATGTTAAGTCTGGGAAACAATGTAATGGAGGGGTGGGGTGGAAATGATTCTTTTCATTATTACCTCTAGTGACTTACATAATATCGTGCTTCATAGTTTAGAGGTGTTCTTTTTCCAAGGAGTGTTGCTTCTATCAGGAAACACAGAAACAGAAGTTGAAACTTGCCCTTGGTTACTTGAGTCTACTTTTTCCTATTTACAAATCATCCACAAATGGAAAGGAGATTTTTATACTAGTTAGGACATTGATCCTACTTTTTATAATTACTACATATTTGATTTTATTTTTCTGAAAATTTTTTGCTTAATATAAAAATTTAAATGTGAATTATAGATCTGCAAGTTATGCATAGACCATAAATGGATGGATTTAGTTCTGTGCTTTCTATTCAGTTTCTCTGGTCTATGTGTTTGATTTTGCCAATAGCATACCATTTTGAATACTGTAGTTTTGTAATATATTTTTAAATCTTAAAGAGTGAGACCTCAAGCTTTGTTCTTCAAGATTGCTTTGGCTATTCAGTGTCCTTTATGGGTCTATATTTAATTTCAAGGTTTTATTTTCCTATTTCTTTAAAAAAATATCTATGGGATTTTCAAAGGAATTGAACTTAGTTTGTAGATCACATTGGGTAGTACAGACATTTTAACAATATCAATACTTTCAGCCTGTGAATGCTGCATGCCTTTCCACTTATCTGTTGGTTAGATGTCTTTTATGTTTCTTCATTCATTTCCTTCTTCAGTATTTTACAATTACCAGTGTATAAGTTTTTCACCTCTTTGGCTAAGTTAATTCCTAAATATTTTATTCTGTCTGTTGCTATTATGAATGGGGTTATTTTCTTAATTTCCTTTTTGGATAATTTATTGACAATGTTTAGAAACATACCTGGTTTTATGTTGATTATGTTTCTTGCTACTTTACTAAATTTGTTTATTAGTTTCAATACACATTTTCTGATTGAATTGTTAAGAGTTTTCTATGTATATGGTTGCATCATCTGCAAATAGAAATACTTTTACTTTTCTCATTCTGATTGGGTTGCCTTTTATTTCTTATCCTTGTCTAATTGTTCTGACTAGGATTTCTAGTACTATGCTGAATAGGAGTGATGAAAGTGGGAATCCTTTCCACTGTACCCAATCTTAGATAACAAGCTTTAAATTTTCTTTCATTGACTATTATTTAGCTGTGGGCTTTTTATTTACCAAGTTTACTGTGTCAAAGTAAATTCTATAACTATTTGGAGAGAGTTTTAATCATGATTGGATGTTGAACTTTGTCAAATACTTTTTCTACATATATTGATTTGATGATGCTTTTTATTTCATTAATGTGATACAGCACATTGATTGATTTGTATATCTTCAAACACCCTTGTATCTTAAGAATAAAATATAATAAATGTAATGTTCTCTTGTGTTTACTTTCCTAGTATTTTGTTGAGGATTTTTCCATCTATGCTCTTTAGGGATGTTGGCTTGTAGTTTTTCTGTTGTCTTTATCTGGTATTGGTATCAGGATGATGTTAACCTCATTATTTAAATTTGAAAGTGTTCCTTCCTCTTCTATTTTTTGGAAGTGTTTAATAAGGGTGTGTATCAATTCTTCTTTGCAGGCTTGGTAAAATTAGCTCACAAAACCATCTGATCTTGGGTTCTTCTTTATTGAGAGATTTTTGAGTACTGATTAATATCTTTACCTGTTATTTGTCTACTTAAACTTTCTGTTTCTTCTTGATACAGTTTTTAGTAGATTAATGTTTCTATAAATTTATTCATTTCTTCTAAATTACCCAATTTAGAGGTACACAGTTGGTGATAATATTCCTTTATTATCCTTTTAACATTCTGAGGCATACATTATAATGTCTCCTCTTTTGTTTCTTTTATTTTATATGAGTCTTCTCTTTTTTTCTACTTAATTTAGCTAAGACTTTGTCAATTTTATTTTTTTAAAAAAAACAGCTTTTAGTTTTATTGATTTTTATGTCTTTTTCCTTGTCTATATTTGATTGATTTCTTAAGTTCATTATTTTACTCCTTTCATTAGCTTTGGGTTAACGTGTCAATTAAGCAAATCATTTTCTTCTTCCATAAAATGGCAGGATTGCATGAGATAAGCTTAAAATCACTTATTGATTTAATGTGCTTTGTATGAATCTTCCATGCAAATCATAGTACAAAGAATGAGAACAACTTACAGAAATAAACTTATTCAGATATCATTGACTTGGAATATTTTAAAACTTATGTCACTGCTTCTCATGCCTCCTGCTTTCGCCTCTTTCCTTTATTAGTGTGCTTAACTTGTTACTAATTTTTTCATACCAGTATCATTAGCCTTGTACAGAAATGCATATGTGGTTTCCATGGAAGCACCTCACTTTTGCCGTATTCTTTATTTTCTGGATGTAAGGATGTCTGAGTTCAATTCCCAGTGCCTGTTGGTGAGGTAGAACCAGAATATAACCACCAAGTCCATCCATATAGGCTTCTCAAAGCTGTACATCTGCAGATCCTTCTCTTCTTCTTTTTCTCCTGGTCTACCTGACCACTCTAATGGCCAAAGCCACCATCATGATTGTCATTCCTTTGGATCAGGCTTTCTACACTCCTATGCACTTCTTTTTCTTTGTCTTCTCCTGCTCTGAAACCTGTTGCGTCTTGCTCATTGTACCAAAATGCTGACCAGCTGCTTTCCACAATACTATTTCTTTCTCAGAATATAGTTACTTCCCTGTTCTATTTCTTTGTGGGCTTGGCATATACCAACTGTTTTGTAAATGCTGTGATGGGCTATGATCACTATACTGCCATCTGCAACCCTCTCAACTACACACTCATTGTAAGCTGTGCCACCTGCATGTTGGTTTCAGCCTCAAGCTTCTGTGGTTTCCTGATCTCTGTGGTTGTCAACACCTTGGTGTTTAGTGTACCCTTCTGTGCCTCTGGTCGGATCAACCACTTCTTCTGTAGCATTTCCCCAGTCATAAAACTGGGCTGCACAGACACCAATCTGAAGGAGATGGTTTCTTCTTTCTCAGCATTCTGGAGTTGCTGGTTCCCTTAGTGCTGACCTTCATCTCCTATGTCTTCGTTGTTTCCACCAACCTCAAGATCTCTCTGTAAGGAGGTGTAAAGCCTTTACCACCTGGTCCTTCCACCTCATAGTGGTCATTGTCCACTATGGTTGTTCTTCATTTATCTCTTGAGGTTCATATCCCTGTACTCCTCATACACCGGCTTGTGGCAGTGACCTATATAGTGATCACCTCTCTACTCAAACTTGCCTACACATTGAGGAATAAGGAAGTGAAGACTGCTCTGAAAAGGTTCTTACTAGTACTCATTTCCCAAAATGATATGTGTGAGTTGATAAGTTGGCAAATTTATATTCATGAAAGTGTCCTGGGTGGAACTTCAGTTTGATAGACAAATAAACCTTTTTTGTCAAAAAAAAGAAAGATAGAAAGAAAGACTTAAATCTACCTGAATCTTTTTTATTGGAAAGTCATTATGAGTGGATTGGACAAGATGGGGAGTAGGAAGACTCTGAACTTAACACCTTCCATGGGCACACCAAAATTACAGTATTTATAATCTCATCATTGATGAGAAAGACTGGAAAACTAGCAGAAAAGATCTTCCACAACTAAAGATATAAAGAATGAACCACAACCACAAGAAGAATCACAACTGATGACCTGAGTGTGCAACTCACAAACAGATTATTATTACAATCATAGAGATTCTCCATATGAAGTAAGAAGCCTGAGCTGAGCCCCAAATCGGGGGCCTTACAAGAGAATGATGACCTCAAGAATGTTTGTTTGGCTTTGAAAGCCAGCAGAGCTTACTTTCAGGAAAGTCAGAGGGTTGTACAAAATAGAGACTCCACTCTTAAATCCATAGTGATGGTTCATATAAACCAGAGATCTGAGTGGGCTGAGAGTAGATAAACTTACACTTTTCATTTAGGCTATTAGGCTGATATTTAAATGTGTGATGTGGTCACATTGTTTTGTAGATCTTTTATTCTGCCTGGATAGCCAATGATTATTTATGATTTAACCAATATGATCAATACTTCTATTTGAAGTACTATTGGAAATCACATCCTTTAGATGTTTTATATCTGAGAACAATAAGACTCGATTATGTATGTTTTGAATTAGCTAGTATGAATTTTGTTTAATTTTAAGATTAAATTTAATACATATGTTGGTTCACTGTATACATTTCTATGTAATGGCTCCTCTCAAATTCACCTTATTAAGATATCATTATTTACTTTTGTTCTAATGTCTTATATTTTTACACAAGAATGCTTGCCTTAATAGGACATACTCTAAGTCATCTTCAATCTGTTATGGAATGCAATCAGGTCTTATAATTTAGGATTCTTTGGGCTGCAAATAAAAGATAATCCAACTCACACTGGCATTAGCAAAAAATATAACACGGTTCATGTAAGCTTGAAAAGTCCAGTGCTACTGTGGTTCTGGCACCACATTTGATACAGAGTTCAAACAGTCATCCTGACTTATCTGGATGCATCTCATAGATCTGCTTCTTCAGTTTTGGCTCCATTTTTTTAAGCCTAAACTCAGCAGTGACTGACAAATTTAGCTCACAAAATCTAGTCCAGAAGAAGAAATAATTCACTTCCTTGGATGTAAAAACAAAAGTTGGGAGACTGAATGTTGTTGATCCTCATTGAACAGATTTGGATCACATGCTCATCTTGAATCAAACACTACAGAAAAAATCCAATGTCCTGACTGACTTGGTAAACATTACCTGCTCCTCCTGAAATTTCAGGATGAAGCAATTTGATGAACATAATAACAACATTTAAAATATAATAAAATTGGGATATTACTCCAAGTAATGGGAGTGTCCATTTGTACTTCTTTCTGGAAAAACCTCTACTCAGCTTCTTTACCCAATTTTAATCAAATTTTTTGTTTTTTTTTTTTTGCTATTACATTGTATGAGTTCCTTATATATTTTGGATATTAGTCTTTTACCAGATACATTGTTTGCAAAACTATTTTTGCATTTCACAGACTGTCTTTTTAATTTGTTGATTGTTTCTTTGCTGTGCAGAAGTTGTTTTACCTAAATCTACTTACTTATTTTTGCTTTTGTTCCATGTACTTTTGGGGGCATATTAACAAACCCTGCAATGGCAAACGTTAAGAAGCTTTTTCTCTGTTTTTTTTACTAAGAATTTTATAGCTTCAGGCCTTATGTTTAAGTTTTTAGTCCATTTTGAGTTCATCTTTATGTATGGTGTAGCGAAAGGGTCCTATTTTATTATTTTGCATGTTGCTATCCAGTGTTTCCTAGAACCATTAATAGAGGCTATGCTTTCCCCAATTTGAAAACAATACAAACAGTCAAAGGTATATAAAAAATACTCAAAATCGTTAATCATCAGGGATATGCAAGCTATAACCATAGTGAGATATCATCTCACATCTGTTAGAATGACCTTTATCAATGAAAAGATAATACATTGGCAAGGATGTGGAGAAAGGGGAACTCTGGTACACTGGTGGTGGAAATACAAATTGATACAGCCATTAGGAAAAACAGCATGGAAGTTCTCTTAAAATTCAAAATAAAACTACCATGTGATCTAGATATCCCACTTTTGAGGCACTTATCGAAAGGAATTGAAATTAGAATCACAAAGCAATACTTGAATTCCCATGTTAATTGCAGCACCATTCACAATAGCAAAGATATGAAAACAACCTAATGGTATGTATCGACGAAAATAGATAAAGAAAAAAATGTGGTATATATATAGAGAGAGCACAATATTATTCAGCCTTAAAAAAAAGGAAAGCCTAACATTTGCCACAATGTGGGTGAATTTCAAGACCATTATGCTAAGAGAAATAAGCCAGACACAGAAAGACAAATACTGCATGATCTCCTTATGTATGGGATCTGAAATAGTTAAACTCATAGAAGCAGACAACAGGATGATGGGAATAAAGGAAATGTGGAGATGTTGGTTAAAGGCTACAAAATTTCAATTAGCAAGATAACTGGAGATGTACTATACAGTGTAGTACTTTGAGATAACAGTGATGTATACTTAAAATTTGCTTAGAGGATAGGCCTTATGTCTTCTTATCACAATTAATAATAGATGATAATAAAGTTAGCTAGAGAAAATTTGGGGAGGTCATGAATATGTCTATGGTTTTGATGGTGGTGATTGTTTCATGGATATATATTGTTGTTTGTTGCTCAGTTGTGTCCGACTCTTTGTGACCCCATGGACTGCAGCACGCCAGGCTTCCCTGTCCTTCACCATCTCCTGGAGCTTGCTCAAACTCATGTCCATTGAGTTAGTGATGCCATCCAACCATCTCATCCTCTGTCATTCCCTTCTCCTCCTGCCTCCAATCTTTCCCGAGATTAGGGTCTTTTCTAATGGGTCAGTGCTTCCCATCAGGTGGCCAAAGTATCGGAGCTTCAAGTTAAGCATCAATCCCACCAATGAATATTCAGAATTGATTTCCTTTAGGATTGATTGGTTTGCTCTCCTTGTAGTCCAAGGGACTCTCAAGAGTCTTCTCCAACACCACAGTTCAAAAACATCAATTCTTTGGTGCTTAGCCTTCTTTATGTTACAACTCTTACATCCATACATGACTGCTGGAAAAACCATAGCTTTGACTAGATGGACATTTGTCAGCAAAGTAATATCTCTGCTTTTTAATATGCTGTCTAGGTTGGTCATAGCTTTTCTTCCAAGGAGCAAGTGTCTTTTAATTTCATGGCTGCAGTCAACATCTGCAGTGATTTTGAAGCTGGAAAAATTAAGTCTGCCACTTATTTCCACTGTTTCCCCTTCTATTTGCCATGAAGGGATGGGGCTGGATGCCATGATCTTCATTTTTTGAATGTTGAGTTTTAAGCCAACTTTTTCACTCTCCTCTTTCAGTGTCATCAAGAGGCTCTTAGTTCTTCGCTTTCTGCTATAAGGGTGGTGTCATTTGCATATCAGAAGTTATTGATATTTCTCCCAGCAATCTTATTCCAGCTTGTGTTTCATCCAGCCTGGCATTTCTCATGATGTACTCAGCATATAAGTTAAATAAGCAGGGTGACAATATACAGCCTTGATGTACTCCTTTCCCGATTTGAAACCAGTGCCTTTTTCCATGTCTGGTTCTAATGGTTGCTTTTGTTCTGCATACAGTTTCCACAGGAGGCAGGTAAGGTTGTCTGGTCATGGGTGATACTTATATGAAATTCATCAAGTTGTTTACATTAAATATGTACAGCTTTTCCCATCTCTATCATACCTTAATTTAAAAAAAAAACCTTTAAAAAAGTAAAAAAAAAAAAAAAAAAACTACTTTCATTTGGAGTAAATGATGGACAGCAATAACAACAACACCAATGCTTAGCATTCAGAATCAGATATCTAAAATTTCACTTTTCTTTCTTCTTTTGGGACATTATTTCTCTATCTCACTTATTTTTTGTTATTCCTTTGTTTTCTTGTGTGTTCTCAATATCATTATTTCTCAATTTATCAGACAGTTGATGAGTTCTTACTATGCATCAAGCCATTGTTAGGGGATTTTAACATTTATTGACATTTTTTTTTTTTATTGACGTTGCTTTTGAAATCAATCATTTCTAGCTTAGCCACTAGGCAAGTGGAAACCAGAAATTTTGGAAACTGGAAAATACATGATGATATTTTTGTTTAAACTAAGAGGTCATTCATATAATTGGGAAAATGCTGCCTATAACCATTTATTCACCCAACATTCAGCACACCTTTAATGTCTCCTATGTGTAAGAGTATGCTATATTAGTTTCTAGATAATGGAATAAAGAGGCAGAAAAAATGAACTCAGTGGTTAATGGTGAAATCAACCTCCTTTTGACTTTTCCTGACCTGGGCCTTTACTGTAAAAGCAACATTGCTCAATTGGTCCTCTCAGCCTGACAGAAAGATATATTCCCAATTATAAGTGCAAAAGCACATTTTACACTGAACAAACATGCTTTATAATGTACCCATCATCATGAATTACACCTTTTCAATCCTTTGGTAACATAAAATTGAGAAATCAATTTAAAATAGCCAATTTTTGAAAACTGCTGCATCTGAGAGTGGCTTAGAGCTTTCCACTCCCCAAGCCCTAATGCTTGAGTACAATTTGGAGCAATTTGGCATTTGATAACTTGCCTCTATTTTCCACAACAATTCAGCTATTTAATTAAACCCAGTGCAACGTCTCCATGGCAATGACTCTGTCATCAGGAGACCCACAGAGAAACCTCCGATTGCCAATATATGCAATGAAAGTGCCAACAGTTCTGTGGTCACTATTAGATATGACTTGTGGTCTTTGATCAGTTGGCACAAAATCTCAAGAAGAAACTAGTTACATCTGATTTGGCTCTGGGTCTAAGTCCCCAGACCATTATCATATCTCTACCCCTGAGTAAAGATCAGTAGCCTCTGCCCTGTTTTGACCTTTTTCCCATTTCCCATTTCAACTGTATTCTAGTTCCTGTAGTCACTGTGCCTCTGGCTTTTCTTATGGAGCGGGAGAGGCAAATGGGGACCCATCTATGAATAACAGACAACACGGTGGACTGAGCACCTCCAGCAATGAGCAACTGGACAATGGACAGGGAATAAGAGTAAACATCTATTCCCCAGCAGGAATGGGCTTTCTCAGCTCAGGTAAGAGACAGAGAAGGGTGCGGGGCCCACACTGATGCAGTGACCGTGAAAGACAGAGATAGCTATAGCCAGGAATGCGGACTCCAAATAATGTTAATCAGGATTAATGACATTTTAAAATGAACTTTTATAGAACTATGCATATACGTTTTATACATATTTTAAATTAATTGTCTCATTGCTCTTCCTAAATTTACATAGACACAGTCTTGGTTCTGATTTAATTCAAAAGTACACTCAACATTTTATTCACAAAACTTTTGTTTCATTTTAGTAAGAACAACAAACACGAGATCTACCCTCTTAGTAAATGTTTAAGTATATAATAACAAAATGTTAGCTATGGGTACAATACTATACAGCAGATCTCTAGAACACACTCATCTCACATAACTGAAACTTAACACCAATGAGCAGCCACTTCCTCTCTCTCTTCGTTGGCTCAGGCCCTGGCAGTCACTGTTTGACTTTCTCTTTCTGTGAATTTGACTATTTTAGGTAACATTTGCAAATGGAATTTGTCCTTCTCTGTCTGGTTTATTTAACTTAGCATGGCACTAGTGGTAAAGAACCTGTCTGCCAATGCAGGAGACATAAGAGACGTGGACCGGATTCAATCCCTGGGTCAAGAAGGTCCCCTGGAGGAGGAAAAGGCAACCCACTCCAGTATTCTTGCCTGGAGAATTCCATGGACAGAGGAGCCTGACGGGCCACAGTTCATTGGGTCACAAAGAGTCAGACATGAATGAGCAATTAAACATTTTCACTTTGTCACAGCTATACATAACATTTATGACCCCAGTTTTCTGGAGATCCTCTTGAGGAAGAAACAAGGACAAAAATGCAGTATGCCTTCCTCAGTCCTAGGAATGGAAATCATCTTTATCTTATATACCCTTCCTGAAATCAATGGAGTATACCAAGCAATATGAGGGAAATATTCTCAAAACTGTCCCCTTTTCAACTCTAAATTACAATTACAGAACTAATATTTATGTAATATTTAAGCTTTGCAATGATATTCTCTTATTCATTTTGAACAAACCTTGAAAATTAAGTTAGCTGGTATCAGAATGAACCCTATTATAAGGGAGAGGAAAATACTTCAGACATATTGAAGTCCTATAGCTAACACACAGTGGGGTTGGGACTTGAGCCTGTAACAAAATTGTAACAAGAATCCTTTTTTCCCTTTTTTTTTTTTTCTCTTTTTAATGCTATACATTTATTAAAAACATCAAAAGTTTAAAAAGACTAAACATATTGGTAAGGATATGGAAGAACTGGAAGTCCCAAACTCTTCTGGTAGGAATACAGAAAGGAAACAACTATCTTAGATCACAGTATGTGCAGATGTGCTCAGTTGTGGCCAACTCTTTGAGACCCCATAAACTTAGCTCACCAGGCTCTTCTGTCCATGGAATTTCCCAGGCAAGGATACAGGAGTGAGTTGCCATTTCCTTCTCTAGGGAAGAATCCTTTTGTTAAAATACTATCCTATGTAAGGAGATGACAGAATACTATTTCTTCCTTTCTCGCCAATACACACGCGCATGTGCACACACACACACACATTTTACTCCTATGCCAGTCAGAATATTCATAGTCTGGTGCTTGTTCCACTAGCTGTGTAAATTTTAAGGGAGTCTCCAAACACTTTGATTCTCAAATTATTCTCTGTTATAGTGAAGAGGTCAAAAGTAATACCTACCTCATGAGATCATGATGAGGACCAAATGAGAGACCAAATACAACAGTATTTTCACCTTTCCTGCATTAGGAAAAACATGTGATAAATGATAGTTCATGTTACGTTTCTATATAATGGATCTAAATTTTGGTTGACAAGCTGATACCAAAATCATATCCTATTTTTTCTTCCTGGAAATGTTAAAAGCAATACAGATGGACTAATATTTGGGATGATGATCCCCAAAGAAGTTAACTGAATAGGGTTTTTTCTTTGTTTTTGAGTTTGTGACCTCAATGTGACAGTTTTGGTGAAGAAAGAAAAGGAAGAAAAAGAGAAGAAAGAAGTGTCTCTCAGTTCACAGAACTGTGTAAATTTAGGTATTTCTTTCGTAAAAAGGATGTATCTCTACGCTTGACAACAAAATGACAGGTATTTGTTCAATTCTGAAGCGCTAATCAACATTAAGGAAAATTAGTCAGCTACATCACAAGGTTTACATAAAGAGTGACACTGACACTCAGTCCATATTTTTATCAAAATATTTATAGGCAATATTCAAATGCCATTTGCTCGTCAAAGATTTCCATGAAGTTGCTTATTTTTTCTCAAGATTTTCAAGATATTTTGCTTGTTCCTTGATGATATTTATGATAGTATGTCTTACAATATGGCTAACTATTTTATTATCTCTTCCATGAAAAAGGAAAATTTATTTTATTCATATTTATAACTGTAATGCTTAAAATACACTAAAAAATATAAAATCATAAAATATGGATATTATTAAGTAATCTACTCTAATCTTTCAGTTCAGTTCAGTTCAGTCAC
The DNA here is from genome assembly GCF_033118175.1 of Dama dama. Lineage (NCBI taxonomy): Eukaryota > Metazoa > Chordata > Mammalia > Artiodactyla > Cervidae > Dama > Dama dama. Next base: position 12,888,678 of record NC_083700.1, read on the forward strand.
TCAGTCATGTCTGACTCTTTGCAACCCCATGGACTGCAGAACACCAGGCCTCCTTGTCCATCACCAACTCCCAGAGTATACTCAAACTCATGTCCATTGAGTCAGTGATGCCATCCAATCATCTCATCCTCTGTCATCCCCTTCTCCTCCCATCTTCAATCTTTCCCACATCAGGGTCTTTTCAAATGAGTCAGTACTTCGCATCAAGTGGCCAAAGTACTGGAGTTACAGCTTCAACATCAGTCCTTCCAATGAACATTCAGGACTGATTTCCTTTAGGATGGACTGGTTGGATCTCCTTGCAGTCCAAGGGACTTTCAAGCATATTATCCAACACCACAGTTCAAAAGCATCAATTTTTCAGAACTCAGATTTCTTTATATTTCAACTCTCACATCCATTCGTGACTACTAGAAAAACCATAGCTTTGACTAGATGGACCTTTGTTGGCAAAGTAATGTCTCTGCTTTTTAATAAGCTGTCTAGTTTGGTCATAACTTTTCTTCCAAGGAACAAGCATTTTTTAATTTCATAACTGCAGTCATCATCTGCAGTGATTTTGGAGCCAAAAAAAATAAATTATGTCACTGTTTCCACTGTTTCCCCATCTATTTGCCATAAAGTGATGGGACCAGATGCCTTGATCTTCATTTCCTGAATGTTGAGTTTTAAGCCAACTATTCACTCTCTTCTTTCACTTTCATCAAGAGGCTCTTTAGTTCTTCTTTGCTTTCTGTTATAAGGGTGGGGTCATCTGCATATCTAAGGTTATTGATATTTCTCCTAGGAATCTTGATTCCAGCCTGTGCTTCATCTCTAATTTTTAAGAACTCAGTAAAGGTCTTCCCTGGTGTTTCAGATGGTAAAGAATCTGTCTGCAATGCAGGAGACCTGGGTTCAGTCTCTAGGTCAGGAAGATCCCCTGGAGAAAGGAATGGTTACCCACTCCAGCATTCCTGCCTGGAGAATGCTATGGACAGAGATTCCTGGTGGGCTACAGTCCCTAAGGTCTCAAAGAATTAAACACAACTGAGCGACTAACAGTTTCATGTTTTCATTTTCAAAGAACTGATTTTGATTTCTAAATATGTAGACTAAAACATACATAAAGTGTGCATCATTGATTTATAGAGCATCCACAATGAGAAACTTCTAAATTGTTATTCATATGTGACTAAGTCTGACTATGCAATGCAATTTTATCTGCTAAACTTATCCTATATACCTCCACTCTCCAAAATAGGAACTTTGGGAAGCCTCCTATGCTCTCTGCAAGGTGTAGATAACCTGCCTGTGTGATTCAGACTACAGAGAACCAAATACCAAAGAACTTGCTTGGAACTTCAAGATCAGTCACCTTGCCTCCCTTCCAGTGCAGAACAGGGCTCCAGTAAGACCAAGTTACTTTTAATCAAGCTTGGAGAACTCAGAGGAATGGCAATCTCTCTTAAATCCCCTCTGCACCCCTGAAAAAGTACAGAAAAGCAGCTACAACAACTTGCCATGAGTTAAATAAATGCTCATTTTATCCTTGATGAAAATATTTCTAATTCCCGAAGAACAACAAAAAGTGATTAGATGGAGTTATTTATTAAGCACTATGTATTGAATGCCTCTTTTGTGATACATGGTTCCAATTAATTTTCTCTATAACCCTGAAAGGCAAGAATTTCTTTTCTCATCACACAAATGAGAAAGTGGGACTTAGAGAATTTATGATCTTACCACAAGAACATGCCAGAATCAGGATTAAAGCTTATATCAATCTAAATTCAAAATTCATTTTATTCCTACAGTACTCAATTTTACATGTGTTTGCAAGGATAAAATTTAAGATTATATTTGTATAAATGTATGCAGATGGTGATTGCAGCCATAAGATTAAAAGACACTTACTCCTTGGAAGGAAACTTATGACCAAACTAGATAGCATATTAAAAAGCAGAGATATTACTTTGCCAACAAAAGTCTGTCTAGTCAAGGCTATGGTTTTTCCAGTGGTCATGTATGGATGTGAGAGTTGGACTGTGAAGAAAGCTGAGTGCCAAAGAATTGATGCTTTTGAACTGTGGTGTTGGAGAAGACTCTTGAGAGTCCCTTGGACTGCAAGGAGATCCAACCAGTCCATCCTAAAGGAGATCAGTCCTGGGTGTTCATTGGAAGGACTGATGCTGAAGCTGAAACTCCAATACTTTGGCCATCTCACGCAAAGAGTTGACTCATTGGAAAAGACTCTGATGCTGGGAGGGATTGGGGGCAGGAGGAGAAGGGGACGACAGAGGATGAGATGGTTGGATGGCATCACTGACTCGATGGACATGAGTTTGAGTAAACTCCGGGAGTTGGTGATAGACAGGGAGGCCTGGTGTGCTTCGATTCATGAGGTCACAAAGAGTTGGACACGACTGAGCAACTGAACTGAACTGAACTGATTCATAGTCCTGAGAATTGAGGATCCAGGAATTAGTTAAATAATAGTAATTATTTAGTAACAAATGTACCTTCTAAGCAGTAAAAATTATTGTGTTAGGCACCGAACAAAGAATCAGGGGGATAAATAAAGGAAGAAAAGATGTGTGCATTTCATAAGGTTTGAGTTGGAGAGATGTGACGGTATAACTATAGAAGCAGAAAACATCTGGGACAGCACAACACTTTCCTCCAGAAATCAGGAGATGTCACTGGGTTTCCTGAAATCTTTATACATCTGTATAAAAGAAATGTCAAGAAAATTTTCCTATGATGTTAAAAATTTGGGGAAAACTCAAAGTTGGATGCAAGCTTTGAATAATTTTAGATGCTTCTTTATGTCTTACAAAAACCAGGAAGGAGAATAATGAGTAAACTCAAAACCTGAGAATACATGTTCTATGATCATCAGTTTCTTGGGATTCTTCTATTTTTCAGGGATTTTTCTTGGCACTGTCTTCTCTCTCAGATTGTCTCCTGATGATGTGTCTTCCATGGAGTGTGTCAATGAGACCTTGGTAACAGAGTTTGTCTTCCTTGGCTTCTCCTCTCTGGCTGGGCTGCAGCGGCTGCTCTTTGCTGTCTTCCTGCTCGTCTACCTGTTCACCCTGGGTACCAATGCCATCATCATCTCCACCATTGTGCTGGACAGAGCCCTCCACACCCCCATGTACTTCTTCCTTGCTGTACTCTCCTGTTTTGAGACTTGTTACACCTTCGTCATTGTACCCAAGATGCTGGTTGACCTGCTGGCCCAGAAGAAGGCCATCTCCTTTCTGGGCTGTGCTATCCAGATGTTTTCCTTCCTCTTTCTAGGTTGCTCTCACTCCTTCCTGCTGGCAGCCATGGGTTATGATCGCTACGTGGCCATCTGTGACCCTCTGCGCTACACAGTGCTCATGGGGCATGGGGTGTGTTTGGGACTTGTGGCTGCTGCCTGTGCCTGTGGCTTTATTGTTGCACAGATCATCACATCCTTGGTATTTCACCTGCCCTTTCACTCCTCCAACCAACTACACCACTTCTTCTGTGACATCTCTCCTGTTCTGAAGGTAGCATCTTACCATACCCACTTTAGTCAGATTGTCATTATCATGCTCTGCTCATTGGTCCTGGTTATCCCCCTGCTGTTGATTTTGGTATCTTATGTTCACATCATCTCTGCCATACTCCACTTTCCTTCCACATTAGGCAGGTACAAAGCTTTTTCCACCTGTGCTTCTCACCTCATTATTGTCATTGTCCACTATGGCTGTGCCTCCTTTATCTACTTAAGGCTTAAATCCTACTATTCCTCAAGCCAGGATGTTCTCATATCAGTATCCTACACAATCCTAACTCCGTTGTTCAATCCTATGATTTACAGTTTGAGAAATAAAGAGTTCAAATCGGCTCTTCAAAGAGTTGTGGGAAGAACAATTTGTTTATCATGACATCAATCTAGATTCTGCATTTTTAAGTATGTGGGGAAAAGTTTCCTGAGTAAAACTGATCAAGCAATGAGCAGTGTTCAAGAACAGAGATATTTCTCAGTTATTTCCAAATATAAAAATTAAAAAAAAAATAGTATCTTGTCATGGTCACATAAATTATTGCCTACTGAAGTCCTTTTGATTGACAGAAAAATACTGGATGGCTACTGTAGGAAAATATATATAGATTCAGAATTCCATACTCTTGCAAACACTATTACCCAATCTCAGCCAGATTGTAAGTGTACAAAATACTGTACAAGGTTAACTCTTTGGTTTAGCAACCCAGAAAGATCCTTCTCTTTATTGCTCCCTTTTCCAGATGTTAGTATAGTCAGATCACAATTTTTATTACTTTATCATTTTTTCCAAATCTTAATTTTTTATTCTATTCTCCAATAAATATTAACCTATAGATGGAAAACATTATTTGTATTTATAAAGCAGAGTGAGTAGACAAAATCATCAAATAATATTCAGTCTTTATAAAGAACAAACACCCCGCAATATCTTTGGCTTAGCTTAGGACACAATTTTTAAATGAGATGGCATTTGTAAAGTTACAATTTTTAGTGCATAAGTGATAGCCGATTAATGTTCAAATAAGAAAATTATGCAAAAAGTTAACCATTTCTATGTTTCTAATGTATTGAGAGCTGTTTTTAATTTATTTTTTTTATGCACCAGTACAAATCTGAATTTAGTTAGAATTCCTTAAAGATATTCACAAGGACATTGGTTAAAGAGAAGACCTAAAATCACACGACTGGGCAAGAAAAGCAGGCTAAGTTTAACCATTTCATTAAATAGAAAAGTCTGTATAAAGAGTAAACAGCATCTGTCTCATGAAGCTTGGGGATCTTCATGTGCACTTCAGGCCAGATTTTGAGTTGAACATTTTACATATGTTCCTACAGAAGTGAGCTCCATGGAGAAAGCTGCCTCCTCGCTTTATACATTTTTTCCAAGATTGACTTGTAAATAAAGGTCTTCTGACAGAATCATTCCATTTCTTATTATTTTCTTGCACAAGATTCCTCAATCAATGTTATACACTCTCAGGAATTGCAGGAAGAGGGTAGAAACTGGAATGTTTTATTCACAAGCCCTGGTTTAATGTGGGAAGCTGAACTTGTCTGCTAAGAATGCAAGCCTACTGCATTTCTCTGAAGCTTGAAACTTCCTGAAGGAGGGGCCTGAAGATCCTAGCCCATGCCAAGTCACTTCAGTCATGTCCAAGTCTTTGTGATGGCATGGACTGTAGCACACCAGGCTCCTCTGTCCGTGGGATTCTCCAGACAAGAATACTGGCGTGGTTGTCATTTCCTCCTCCAGCGGATCTTCCCAACCCAGGGATCAAAGTCTCCTAAACTGACCAGCGGGTTCTTTACCACTAGCGCCACCTATGAAGCCCCAGAGACCAAAGCAAATTTAATTTGGCCATCAAGTCGTCTTTTCTTTAGTCCCACTGCTCAGCCCAGACTTCCAGCCTACCAAGTTGTCTCATGAAAAGCAAATAAACTGATAACCTCTCACGTGAATCAGTTTAAAATGTGTTAACTGTTCAACATGTACTTATGTGCTTCTGTTTAAACATGTCACCTTATTTGAACATTAGAGCAGACCTAGGAAGTATATATTATAATCTACTTTTTACAGATCAGAAAACTGACTCTCAGAAAATTAAAATGCCTTTCCTGTTAGTGAGTAGAATTAATACTGATCCCACATCACTCACTTCCTGTTTTAATGCTCCTACAATGCTCTTGCATGACCCTTTGTGAAGATTATGACTTTCTTAATAGAGTTTAGAATGCACAAGTATTCATCTTCAATACAAGATTAAAAAAAAAAAATGCAGACTCACTAACATCCATTTAAAAAATATACTGATAAGTGTGATGTAAATGGCCTTTATATCATATGGTGTAGTTAATCCCTCTCCTACTGTAATACGGCATTGAAGGAGGGGGAACAATAAAGCCTCCCACCTTTTGCTTTGTCCATTTCCAAGACTTCTGGATACCATCATTTTGAGTCAGATAGCATAACACTCACAAGTGAGAAGGATCACTGTGTGTGAAGAGGTCATGTATATTAGAATGATTCTCCTTTTGGCAGTTTATTCTTCCTTTTTTTTTTTTTTTCCCCTATGTGACCATAAAATTAATTTGGCCTTGAGCCTCTGCTCATGGGTTAGAACTAAACATCTTGCCCTCCTTCCTCTTTCCATAGACAAATGAACAAAGTCCCTCTCCCTCTCACACAACCTTAACCCATGGTTAATGTTAGCTCCCCCCTTTATTCATACCTAACTTGCAGGAAAGAGGTAAGATCTTCGAATTTGGGATTGGCTTGAGTGAGAAAGGAAAGCCCCTTCAGCCTCCGAACTAGGTCATGTATTTCAGCTGAGCTTACAGAGAAATCTGCACTTAAGTTTCAGGTATAAATTCAGCCAATAATAATAAATTGGTTTGTTTATTCTCTCTGCCTGTGGCTGACCCAATGGACATGGCTGTGATGCAGCAGTAATTCTGCTGTTACTTAGGTGGAGCTCATGCGTGCATAAGGCACAAGGGGCCCATGACCAAGCGAGTACCTCGTGCCACGCATTCGCAGTGCTGGAAGTGAGCTCAGCTACATAAACCTTGCGATGCGCATGTGCAGTGCTGTAAGTGATCTCAACTGTTACATTACAAAACGTGGGGCAAGAGTGAGAGGCCGTGGGGTGAGAGCATCTGGACAGGCCATCTTGGCTAATTTGCTCTTTCCCTACACTCCACCCCTTCAGGATTCCTCATCCCACAGTGCAGGTTCCACCCTCTGCAGAATCCTCCCAGTGCACAATGCCACCACCTGAACCCGCATCCTGCAACAACAGTAGAGACTAAAACAAACAGTCATATCCCCAACACAAAGAAAAACCCAACGCCAGGGATCACCTGGAGCTCATGCCTCAGTCTCCGCCCTCAGAGTGACAGAAGAGACACCCACTGCACGTGGAGTGCCCTTATATCCATGGACAACTCCAGTCCACCCCCCATCCCTGCAAATTGCAGAAAAGCCTCCACAGGGGCAACTCCAACCCTGAGGAGTTTTTATTATTAAGGACCCGCAAAACCCCCGTAGGCAATGGCCCACATTTTTGTGGCATTCACAGCCTACCCACAAGATACCAAATGCTTTCATATTGTTCTAAAACTGCAAGAGAATCAGAGGTTAGTAGAACAGCACGGGGCACAGCCTTTACAGTACATTGTTCTAAACCTACATCACAGGACACAGCCTAAATCTACATCACAGGATATAGCATTTACAGTACAATGTTCTACATAGGACACAGCCTTTGGAGTATATCTCCACACAAATCAGCCCACATTTGCACCCCCATGACCCAGATGGTACCCTTGCCTGCTCAGGCCCTCTTCGGGGTCTTCACACTTTCAAAATAGTCTTGCATGCCATCCTTCTACTTTTCTCAGTAAAGACCCACAAAAGCCTCAACAGGTGCCAGGCCCACCCCTGTGCCCCAGAGTTGCAAAGCCAAGCTGTCAAGGTTTTCCCTTGCATTTTCCAAAATTGCTTACCCAAATCAGCCAATTCCACCTGAGTATATGGTCAATTCATCATGAACTCAGTCACATCCGGGGCCCCTGGAGGATGCCCCACCGCCAGGCTATAGGCTGTTCATGCTTCATTTTCCGCTGTACCATAGGCCTTGCTGCCAAGCAGGAACACACGTTCTCATAATGTTCATCATCACTGTCACTTACCACCTCACTGCTAGAGATGCTGGACTCTTCAGGCCCACGGGGTTCTTGCTCTAATGACAGGATAGAGAGAGAAGAGAGAGAGAAGTCGTTCAGTCATGTCAGACTCTTTGTGATCCCATGGACTGTAGCCTACTAGGCTCCTCCATCCATGGGATTTTCCAGGCAAGAATACTGGAGTGGGTTGCCATGCCCTCCTCCAGAAGATCTTCCAGATCCAGGGATCAAATCTGTATCTCCTAGGCCTCCTGCATCAGCAAGTGGGTACTTTACAACTGGCACCAACTAGGAAGCCACATGATATAATACAGTTGCATGTAAATTGGATTTGTAGCTTATCAGGCTAGCCCTGTATGTTAGAACTGATTTTCTAAAACACTCTTTACCATTGAACAGTTGAATCAATTATGATTCAATAAAATGTAACTTTAAAGATATCAACCTAAGTTATACATAGAGTGAATTACAGTTGACAGCAGTTGAATAACACCACATAGACATTTACATTGAGAAAGATAAATAAGTTTGTGCCTACCAAACACAATGATTCTCCTACTTTGAGGATGTATACTCCATATAAGTCAGTGAAAGACACACACATTTTTGTTTCCCTAATCAGTGATATAAAACAAACTTAAATGGGAAGGTATTTTGGGGAGAATGGATACATGTATATGTATGGTTGAATCCCTTTACTGTCCACCTAAAACTACCACAACATTGTTAATTGGCTATACTCCTATACAAAATAAAAAGTTTTTATTTATTTTTTTTTAGAAAGAGTATTATTTTATTTTATATTTTACTCAAGAAGTGTTATTTTTAATTATAGCTAGTAAAACATTGGAGAAGGCAATGGCAACCCACTCCAGTACTCTCTCTCTTTTTTTTTTTTTTTTCATTTATTTTTATTAGTTGGAGGCTAATTACTTCACAACATTGCAGTGGATTTTGTCATACATTGACATGAATCAGCCATGGAGTTACATGTATTCCCCATCCCGATCCCCCCTCCCCCCTCCCTCTCCACCCGATATTTCTGGGTCTTCCCAGTGCACCAGGCCTGAGCACTTGTCTCATGCATCCCACCTGGGCTGGTGATCTGTTTCACTATAGATAATATACATGCTGTTCTCTCGAAACATCCCACCCTCACCTTCTCCTACAGAGTTCAAAAGTCTGTTCTGTACATCTGTGTCTCTTTTTCTGTTTTGCATATAGGGTTATCGTTACCATCTTTCTAAATTCCATATATATGTGTTAGTATGCTGTAATGTTCTTTATCTTTCTGGCTTACTTCACTCTGTATAATGGGCTCCAGTTTCATCCATCTCATTAGAACTGATTCAAATGAATTCTTTTTAATGGCTGAGTAATATTCCATTGTGTATATGTACCACAGCTTTCTTATCCATTCGTCTGCTGATGGGCATCTAGGTTGCTTCCATGTCCTAGCTATTATAAACAGTGCTGCGATGAACATTGGGGTGCATGTGTCTCTTTCAGATCTGGTTTCCTCAGTGTGTGCCCAGAAGTGGTATTGCTGGGTCATATGGCAGTTCTAAAGTTTTTTAAAAAAAAGGAAACTTGGCTTTCACAAAGATTGAGAATTGATTGGTTGATTGGGTAGAAATATTGAGAGCAAATTTCAATGTATTATTGTTTTCTAAATTCCTGTCTGCTTTTTTGCCTTTTCTGATGAGTTTAATGAGCTACTAATAGATTCACACATTTTAAGAAAACCAGCCATTGTAAAATAAAAGATTCATTCTACTTGAACTAGCTTAGTTATGTACAGTTCTCCCAGACACCCTTCATTTGAGAAGATAATTCCTTAGAAAAGCATGTACACTTTTATATGTGTAGAGCCATCCTCTTCCTACCTTGCTTGTAATTAAGATGTGACTATGTCACAACAGGACATTGAGACAAGTGACCAGAAATACAGTCAGTGAAAGGGCTTCCCAGGTGGTGCTAGTGGTAAAGAACCCGCCTGCGAACTCAGGAGATGGAAGAGGAGACACCAGTTCGATTCCTGAGTCAAGAAGACCCCCTGGAGGAGGGCACAGCAAGCCACTCCAGCATTCTTGCCTGGGGAATCCCATGGACAGAGGAGACTCTTGGGCTGCAGTCCATATGGTCACACAGAGTTGGACACAACTGAAGCAACTCAGCACGCAAACACATATAACTTGTAGGAAGAAGGTGACCAGCTCATGGTAAAAACAGGGTTCTAAAAATCCCCATTTTCCAGCAAAATATCCCTCATCCTTTCGGTACTAACTCAACTTTCATGCATTAATTGACACTCCTTCAATGCTTGTGAAGTAATTTCCTATACTTCTTCCAACTTTTCCCCCTCAAAATCTTCTATACTTTCTCAGATAACTTTCCAACCATTTCATTCATCTTGCACTTTCCCCTATGGAAAATCTTTTCAAGCCTGATTTCAGTTTTTGCATGATATCAGTTTTTAAACCTATGTCCCAACCAAGAAAGTTGCTCATTTTCCCTGATGAAAAAATAAAAAAAACAAACTTGTATCAAAACATAATGTCATAATCATTCCAGGGGATTTGATAACACAGCTACAGAGCAAGTGTATCTATCTGGGCTTGGCAAGTGATGAAAGAGACATCATTGGTAACAATCAGTGGTTCAACAGCTCAGAAGGAATTTGTAGAAGTGAACTCTACAGAGAGCGATCTGGGGGATTAGGAAGATGTGATAGAAGCTCTGTGTGTGCCCACAGGAAAATTTAGGTGTAAATCCCTGAACAGCTTGCAAATGAAAGAAAAGGGTTAGTTCTGGGATATATGAGTTCTTTTAGAAGTTCAACATAGATCTGTGTGAAAGGATTAAAGGAAAGTATTTGCAAAATAGAGAATTTTAATTGTTTACCTTGCAAAGCATCTAGAAACATTTCATAATTTCTAGTTGAGACCTATTAAAATGAACCTGCAAAGAAACTTTTTTGAGGGATACAGAATAAAACTTGGATAAATATAGAGATACTGTATACAAGGAGAGGGTGCCTCAACTTTGAAGACATACCAGTAGTCCTTATTTCATCTTTAAATCAAATTAATGCCACTCAAATATTAATTGTTTAATAATATGATAAATATTCCCATGTTTCAAGCATAATATTAATCACAAATCCCCCCAAGTCACCTTTATACACATATATGCATGAATGCTAAGTTGCTTCGGTCATGTCTGACTCTTTGTGACTCTAAAAACTGTAGCCCACCAGGCTCCTCTGTCCATGGGATTGTCCAGGCAAGAGTACTGGAGTGGGTTGCCATGCCCTCCTCCAGGAATACACATATATAGAGGAATATATATGTCTGTAAGTGTGTATGAATTGTTACTTTAAAATTTTTGAGATAAGCTAAGTAAGGATTTTTAGCTCTTACCACATTTGTAAACACTGTATATAATAGAGATTACATAAATTATTTTATCACACTGCAGGTAAATACATGGCAAAGAAACCACTCTTACCCCTTTCCTAGAACTCATTTGAATTTTCACTCCAGCGGTATGTCCAGTACCACTGTCCCCACTGCCTCCTGCTGTGATTAAGGCACTAACATTGCCCAACAATCGTGGAGACTATTTCCCATATCTTGTTACACGCACTCCTGGACACCATGACCCCCTTCCCATGCAATAACATAGAAGTCAGTTCTGAGGATGACCTCATAAACCAACCAGCACCCCTGCTTCCCCCTCACTGCCCACACTGTTTGGGGTCATACAAAGTGAGAATTTGAAAGGAAAGAGGACACATTTAATGCATGACCTCTTTGACCTAGAAAATTACTAAGCAAATTACTTTCTTAGTTTGGGCCATGGACTATTCATTGTAAAATAAGGATATGGGTGTCTTCTGCTCTATTGATCTACGTCTTCATTTAAAGTAGGTAAAGATGAGATTATTTTGAACAGTATTGAGTAAAGTAGAAAGATGAACAGTTGTGTGATAATTATCTGGTAGTAATTGATCTTCCTGGGTCACTAAACTGCTCCTAAAATCTCTGTTCCTATTGGTCTCTCCACTACTAAATTGATGATGCATGAGCATCATCATGAGCTCTTAACCTAAGAAAATTTCAGATCAAATTCTTCTCTTCCTCAAAGCTTCAAAAGTTCACAATTTACAACCAACAAAATAGACATTTTGTGCTGGTCTTAATATCCTCCATGAACTATCCTCAAATTCTTCTCTCCTCACACCTGCTCCTCCAACCAAGTTCCTAAATATGCAAAATATATTTATGCCACATGTTCTGTATTAGTTAGCTAAGGCTGTTCTATCAAACTATCACAGGCCTGGCTAGTTAAATAACAATTCATTTTTTCACAGTCTAAAAACTAGAAATCCAATTCAAAATGTCATCAGGTTGGTTTATTCTGTGGCCTCTCTCCTTGACTTGTGTTTAGCTATCTTCTCCCTGTGTCTTCAGTCATCTTTCCTCTGTAATTCTGTATTTAAACTTCCTCTCCTTATAGAGATGCCAGTCATACTGGATTAAGGTCCACTCTAATTATCTAATTTTAGCTTCATTGCCTATTTAAAAACCTTGTTTTTCCCAAACAGTCATATTCTGAGGTACCAGTGGTTATGACTTCACCATGTGAATTTCAGAGGGACATAATCCAACCCATAACACAATTCTTCATTTTGAAATGCCCCAGGAATGGATGGGATGAATTGACAGAGTAGTATTAAAGCATGTACATTACTGTATGTAAAATTAGATAGTTAGTGGGAATTTGCTGTGTGAACAGGGAGCTCATATCCAGTGCTCTGTGACATCATAGAGGCATAGGTTGTAGGTGGGAGGCATAGCGGTGGGAGGGAGGTTCAAGATGGAAGGGACATACATATACCTATGGCTGATTCATGTTGATGTATGGCAGAAACCAACACAATAAAGCAATTGTCTTCCAATTAAAAGCAAATAAATTTTAAAAAAATTAAAAAAGAGGCTATGAGATTTATATATTAAATATATTTTAATAAAAAATTTCTTGTTAAAAAAATGTCCCCCATTTCTATTAAACTAATAACTAATTTTATTTTTTTAGATGCAGTGAAAAACAATACCCTTTGCTCTCTGTTCCAACAGCAAATTTCTTAGTGGTTACTTAGTACATTTTTATTTAAAATATATTCAGTTATTCAAAAATAAATGTCAAACTATCTAAATAACATATGCTCCTCAGAATAAAAAAAGTATCAATATGTAGCAAAGATCCTGAAATGTCCTCTCTTCCTCAACTTTATTTCCTCGAATTTCCACTCTTTAGAGTAAAACTGATTATGAATATATACACACATGCACACACAAAAATGCATTACTTAAAGAGAGAAATGTGATAGATAGATGACAGATAGGTAGATATATAATCTATTATCAATCTTTAAATTATTCTACAAATATTTATGAATCTTTTTCAAGTCTGTATTTATGACTGAATCAGATTTTTTTAACTGAGATAATTCACATACTATAATAGTTCAGTTCAGTTCAGTTGCTCAGTCATGTCTGACTCTTTGCGACCTCATGGACTGCAGCACGCCAGGCCTCCCTGTCCATCACCAACTCCAAGAGCTTACTCAAACTCATGTCCATCGAGTCAGTGATGCCATCTGACCATCTCATCCTCTGTCGTCCTCTTCTCCTCCTGCCCTCAATCTTTCCCAGCATTAGGGTCTTTTCAAATGAGTCAGTTCTTTGCATGAGGTGGCCAAAGTATTGGAGTTTCAGCTTCAGCATCAGTCCTTCCAATGAACACCCAGGACTGATCTCCTTTAGGATGGACTGGTTGGATCTCCTTGCAGTCCAAGGGACTCTCAGGAGTCTTCTCCAACACCACAGTTCAAAAGCATCAATTCTTTGGCACTCAGCTTTCTTCACAGTCCAACTCTCACACCCATAAATGATTACTGGAAAAACCATAGCTTTGACTAGACAGACCTTTGTTGGCAAAGTAATGTCTCTGCTTTTTAATAAGGTGTCTAGGTTGGCCATAACTTTCCTCCCAAGGAGTAAGTGTCTTTTAATTTCATGGCTGCAATCACAATCTGCAGTGATTTTGGAACCCCGCAAAATAAAGTCTGACACTGTATCCACTGTTTCCCCATCTATTTGCCATGAAGTGATGGGACCAGATGCCACGATCTTCATTTTCTGAATGTTGAGTTTTAAGCCAACTTTTTCACTCTCCTCTTTCACTTTCATCAAGAGGCTTTTTAGTTCTTCTTCACTTTCTTCCATAAGGGTGGTGCCCTCTGCATATCTGAGGTTATTGATATTTCTCCCGGCAATCTTGGTTCCAGCTTGTGCTTCTTCCAGCCCAGCGTTTCTCATGATGTGCTCTGCATATAAGTTAAATAAGCAGGGTGACAATATACAGCCTTGACGTACTCCTTTTCCTATTTGGAGCCAGTCTGCATTATTAGACTGTGAAGTGATATGTCATTGTGGTTTTGATTTGCATTTCCTCAATCACTACTGCTATTGACTTCTTATTTTTTTCTATGTACAACTAGTGATTTGCATGTATTCTTTGAAAACAGCCTACTTAACTCATTCACACATTTTTAAAATTGTGATATTTCCTTTCTCACACTGATAGCAACATACCTTGGCTTGCATAAAACCTCTATCCTTTTACTCCCTGCCTTTTAAATTTTAATGTCAAAGTTAATGCTTTTGTATTTTATATTCATGAAGAAATTATAGTAGTCATACTCATTCTAATTCTCTTCTCCTTTAGCCTTTATATAACAGTTGAATGGTTAACACATCATATTACAAAATTCAAAATTTCTAAATCTGATATTTACATTTTCCATTGTGCTGTATATTTTCATGTATTTTCTTTTTTTTTTTTTTCCTCTGTAATTCTTTATTAAAAATACTGCTGTACACATAGAGACTGAAAACAGGATTAAAGATGAAATAACCCAGATAGGGGTCATGACATTACAACTTAACACACTGGTGCTTTTCAGGGAAGTTGTTGACATCCAAATCACAGAACCGAGGTCGAAGGCAAAAACACAAAGGTGACTTCAAACATATTTACAATGAGTAAACGCACGGACAGAACGGAAAGCAGGTACAGAGGCTGAACAGCGACGTCACATGATTCGGGGCTGTCCTTGCTGTGCTTCTATGTCTCATGTATTTTCATTTTACTAATTATCACACTTTCAATTCAACTTTTGTTCAGTCTCTAAATCATGTCTGATCTTTGCGACCCAATGAACTGCAGCACGCCAGGCTTCCCTGTCCTTCACCAAGTTTGCTCAAACTCACGTTCATTGAGTCAGTGATGACATTCAATCATCTCATCCTCTGTTGCCCCTTCTTCTCTTGCCTTCAAATTTCCTCAGTATCAGGGTCTTTTCCAATGAGTTAGCTCTTCACATCAGGTGGCCAAAGTATTGGAGCTTCAGCTTCAGCATCAGTCTTTCCAATGAATATTCAGGTTTGATTTCCTTTAGGATTGACTGATTTGATTACCTTGCAGTCAGTCCAAGGGACTCTCAAGAGTCTTCAGCACCACAGTTTGAAAGCATCAATTCTTTGATGTTCAGTCTTCTTTATGGCCCAACTCTTACATCTGTACTTGACTACTGGAAAAATCATAGCTTTGATTGTACAGACATTTGTAAGCAAGGTGGTGTCTCTGCTTTTTAATATGCTGTCTAGGTTTGTCATAGCTTTTCTTCCAAGGAGCAAGCATCTTTTAATTTCATGGCTGCAATCACTATTTGCAGTGGTTTTGGAGTCCAAGAAAATAAAATCTGTCACTGTTTCCAATTTTTCCACATTTATTTGCCATGAAGTGATGGGACCAGATGTCATGATCTTTGTTTTCTGAATGTTGAGTTTTGAGTCAGCTTTTACACTCTGTTTTTTTCACTTTCATCAAGAGGCTCTTTAATTACACTTCACTTTCTATCATTAAAGTGGTATCATCTGCATATCTGAAGTTATTGATATTCCTCTCAGCAATCTTGATTCCAGCTTGTGAATCATCCAGCCCAGCATTCTGTATGATACACTCTGAATATAAGTTAAATAAGCTGGGTGACAATATATAGGTTTGACATACTCCTTTCCCAATTTAGAACCAGTCCATTGTTCCATGTCTGGTTCTAACTGCTTCTCTTCCTGCATACAGGTTTCTCAAGAGACAGGTAAGGTGGTCTGGTATTCCCATCTCTTAAAGAATTTTCCAGAGTTTGTTGTGATTCACACAAAGGCTTTAGTGTAATCAATGAAGCAGAACTAGATTTTTTTTTTTTTTTCATTCTCTTGGTTTTTCTGTGATCCAGTGGATGCTGGCAATTTGTTCTCTGGTTCCTCTGCCTTTTCTAAATCCAACTTGTACATCTGGAAGTTCTCAGTTCATGTACTGCTGAAGCCTAGCTTGAAAGA
Source organism: Dama dama (assembly GCF_033118175.1). Taxonomy (NCBI): domain Eukaryota; kingdom Metazoa; phylum Chordata; class Mammalia; order Artiodactyla; family Cervidae; genus Dama; species Dama dama. The sequence continues at coordinate 12,904,854 of NC_083700.1, forward strand.
TTTTGAGTATTACCTTGCTAGTATGTGAAATGAGTACAATTGTATGGTAATTTGAACATTCTTTGGCATCGCCTTTCTTCAGCTTAAAGAACTCCTTTCAATATTTCAAAATTTTTGTAAGGGAGATCTAGTGATGATTTATGAACTCCACCAGCTTCTGTTTATTTGGTAAAATCTTTATTTCACCTTTATTTCTGAAGAATAACCCTGACAAATAGAGTACTCTTGGCTTTCTTTCTTTCTTTCTTTTTTTAATTCAGCACATTGAACATACCATCTTGCCCTCTTCTGGTCAGTAGTTTCTCCTGAGAAATCTGCTGATAGACTAATGGGTATTATTTTGTAGGTTGAAATCTTTATTTTCTTCTTGCTTTTTGGATTCTCTCTGTGCTTTTGATTTTTTTTTTTTTTTGAAGTTTATTTAATGTGTCTTAGAGAACAACATTTTGAATTGAAATAATGAGGGGATGTAGCTTCATGAACTTGGGTGTCTAAGTCTCTCATAAGACTTGAGAAGATCTCAACTATTATTTATTTAAATAAACTTTTTCCTCTTCCTCATATTCTCTTTCTAGAAATCCAGTGATTCTGATATTTGTACTCTTGATGCATCATGTAGGCTTTCTTTGGTCTTTCATACTTTTTTTGGTTCTCTGATTGACTTATTTCAAAATTCTTATTCTCTTACTCACTGAGTCCATCTTCTGTTTGATCAGCTCTGCTGTTGATGTCCTTTATTGCATTTTAATTTCATTCACTAAATTCCTAAGCACCAGAATTTCTGTAAGTTATTTTGAATTATTTATTGTACAAATCACATATCTCTGTACCTTTGGGCTCAGTTACAAGAGGATTACTGTGATCATTTGATCAAGTCATGTTTCCTTGACTCTTTGCGTATCTTGAAATTGTACATTGCTGCTTTGGCACTTGAAGGAGTTGATACCTCCGCATTCCTTACTAACTGTCTTCAGGTGGAAGATACATTTGTTGGTCCTACTTATACATAGGACTTGCCTGACCTTGCATGGGAACATCTGCTCCATGTAGCAGAATTCTTCTTTTAACATCTTTGTTGAGATATAATTCATGTACCGTAAAAGTCAATCATTTAAAGAGTACAATCTAATGGCTTTTAGTATGTCCACATAGTTATACACCCATCACTACAATCAGTTCTAGAACATTTTATTAGCCTAAGAAATTAATCCACACGTTTAGCCTACATGCCCCCATCTTCCCACCCAACTCTTTTCCCTAGGCAATTACTAACCTATTTTCTGTTTATAAATTTGCCTATTATGGACATGTCATATTAATGGAATCACATATGATGTGGTCTACATGACTGGCTTTTTTCACTTAGTGTGTTTTCAAGGTTCATCCAATATTGTAGTTTGTATCATCCATTGTGTTGCATGTAGCAGAATTCTTAATTTTGCATCTTCTCTTGATCTTTTAGCACATCTGATCAGATATGGGAAAACTCTTTCATTTTCCTGAAGGTGGTGCTATAGCCCAACTTCGTGCTTTCTCCCTTGCCCATAGATTCTGTTTTCTGCTTGCCTTCTCTACTAGGGCTCACTCTCACAGTCATTTCAGGATCGTTCAAAAGGAGCTGGCTGAAAAGTCAGGGGAGATTTGGGCTTGGCACTTGGGTATTTGGGGTACCCACGGGCCTGTTAGTGGAGATCTTCAAGCGAGGTTTCCAAAAGCTTGTAGGTGGATTTGCTGCTAGAGTCTTGAATACAGTCAACAGAAACCAGATCCCTTAAATGCCCTCTCATATTTGTATCTGTCTTTCCTGATCCCCTCTCCCCATCTAGTCATGAAAGTCTTGCCTGTCCCCTGGGTGCTCTAGGAGAGAAAAACTTTCCTCCAGCAGCATCCCACACAGCTGCGGAACCTGGGCACTCAGTCATTTCACTCCCATTTTCCTCAGGAGAGTTGTTGCCAGCTAGTTCAGTTCCAAGCTGTGACGCCTAGAGGAGGGGTGGCACTGAAAAATGTCTTCTTACATATTCAGCGCAACTATTTTGTGGGTTTTTGTTTTGTTTTGTTTTGCTTTTTTGCTTCAACAGAGTGCTAGCATCTTTCCTCTGTAAACCAGAACTTCTACAAAGGCTCTTTTATCCTCGGCTATATGCCCAAGTCAGTGCTTTGCAGGTGCTCCCCATCTGCAACAAAGAGGGGCCAAAACCAATCCACAGACACCTGTGAGTTCCACAACCCATGATAAGGTTTATCTACCTGTTATCCAGTGCACAGGTGGGAAGAACTCTCCCTGGATCCTTTGGTGTGGATCCCCCAGCTCCCTGAGAGATACTTTTGTTCACGGATGTATACTGAATATTAGCTGATGAAAGGTGACAAGAAAGAGGGACAATTTATGCAGTCATAATGTTCTTCTTCACTTCTTTTATGTATTTGCTTGAATGGCCCCTTCTTAATGAGATCTTCTTGTACACCCTGTTAAAATCATCATCACTAATACCTCTGCTCCCTTGCCTTCCTTTTCCCCCATGGAACACATGATCTTCTAACATATAATTTACTAATATATCCTGCTTATTGTTTATGTTTCATTTCTCTGCAATAGAGTATAAATGCCATGAAGGCAAGATTCTTTATTTTTGCTTGCTAATGTATCCTATAACTAAAATAGTGTCTAACACTTAGTAAGTGTTCAGGACATATTAATTGATTTTATTAAAAATGGATAGTTTTGGAATCATAGAAAGAAAAAGATGTCTTCTTATATGCAAACTAACATGTACATGCTTGAAAGTCAAGCATAATTTTTTGTTTTGCTATTTTATTTTTAATTGATTTGTATTGGAGTACATAGTTTACTCACAATGCTGTATTACACACACACACACACACACATATATATATATACACACACACTATTTTTGCAGTCAAATTTAATGGAGATCTATTAATTTCATTTGTTTAGCATCCCACTTTTAGGGAATTTTGTTTGACTGTATGTACACCAATCAGAGAAAGGAATTACAGAAAGTTATCGTTTTGACCACTAGTTTGGACTTGTTACCTCACTCAGGCAAACCATTTTCTTTAACCTAAGACAAAAAACATGAGTAGAAAGAGAGGGCAGAAAATCATTGAATGACTTCCCTACAGAGATGGTTTATAAGATCCTATGAATAACATTTTGCAGCTTCTAGTTCCTTCAAAAACTCTGATCATCAAATCTTTCTTCATATACATGAGCAGTCCACAAACCTTCCAAATACTATCATTTTGTTTACTTAAGTTCATTAGATGTGGTGTGAAGAACTGTTTAAGAATATGAGATTTTGCACTCATTGCAAGTTAAGAAGATAGTCTCCTACAACTCCATAGGTGATGAGGACTCTAGGTCAAAGACAAGGGATAGTTAATTTCTGGCAATAGACAGAGTATCAAAATTTCTGTTGACCCTCTGTCCCCACAGGGAAATGTACATAGAGTAGTATGTGTTACAAGAGAGGGACCCAGAGCATAGGTGACCAGGACAGGCCTAACTTTGCCTTCAACTTGGTTAAACTTCGGGGAGGCTTCTTCCTGACTCTAGACCCTTGATCTCCCTTTTCTTAGAGCATATGCTTTAGAAAACATGCAGTTGTAAATTATTTTTCTGTTCTTCTGATATATACACATTTTAAAATTCTCTAGTCGGTTTAACAACCCAGAAATGTCTTTCTCAAGGACCTGGGAGCATCCATTTGAAATATGATCATTAAGGACGACATTGTTCTTAATATCCCATTTTTCATGGAATGAAAGGAATCCAACATTGGTGAGTACCTGCTACAAGCACAAAATTGCATCCTGTAATAAAGCTATGAGATGTTTACTTTTCCTTTTGATAAAATCAGGTAGTAAACACAGATGGTATAAGGTACTCCAGTACTTTTCCATTACCTCGTCTCAACCACTGAAAACCTTATCCCTGTTGGTTGTGGCAGAGTTGCCAAATTCAGACTTATAGTATTTTCTCCATTACCAAAATCATCTTGAATGAAATCTTCCTTGTCTGTTTGACACAATTTTTGACTTGACACAATTTTTGGCACAATTTTTCACTTGACATAAAGAATAAGCAAAAAATACACTTGTCTCCAGGGCTTCCCTGGTGACTCAATGGTAAAGAATCTGCCCGCAGGGCAGGAGCTGCAAGACCAGACATGGGTTCAATCCTTGGGTTGGGAAGATCCCCTGCAGGAGGGCATGGCAACCTATTCCAGAATTCTTGCCTAGAGAATCCCATGGACAGAGGAGCATGGAGGGCTACAGTCCACAGGGTTGGAAAGAGTCAGACAGGACTGAAGCGACTTAGCAAGGCACACTTGACTCCAAAGAAAAACAGTATCGCTCTCATCTAGAAACACTAAGAAAAAGATGAGTTAAATTTAAAAGTCATTCAGGAGGTCCACACATGAAGAGGATAACAAAAAATTAAACCCAAAAAGCAGGATAGATAAAAACTTTAAAAAATCACTTTAGTGTCAGACTGCTGTACACAAAACTCACCCACATTTTATGAAAGTTGATCAAGGCATTAAGTGTAAAGTCTACTGGAGTTTTCTATTTAATTGCTGCAACTTCTGGACATATAGAATTTGAGTTCCTAATGTCTGCATACTCTGTAGTAGATGAGTATATCTATGAGTAGAAGCAAGAATGCCAATTAATCTATCCTGTCATTATTTTCAAATTACAAAACATAAAATCTGTGCCAGAAGGATATAAATAATTTCTCAAACAGGTAAAAAGGAACATTGTAATGTTCAAATGTATAATGTATAAAGATTAAATGGTAATATAGAGTGAAATGATTTAGGTAAGGCTGGCCATGAGCGAAGACTCTCAACGAATTGGGTCTGTGAATGGATTTAGATATGCTGCTAACTCCTTAAATTGTAAATAAGTCTTCCCCCACTTGTATTCATGAGGCTAATTTCATGTTTGGATATTGCTTTCAAAACTACTGTCTGTTGCAATGTGTGGACTAGAATGATTAATTTGTTCACTCTGGCCATAACACTGATCAGGTCAAATATATGATTATTTTTACAGTCAGCAACATTCTAAACTCAATAAACCTCAAAGCAACATATTATTCTAAAAGAAAAATAGCCATTAGTATCACATAATTAACTCTATCTGAACTTTTCTATATTGCAATTGAGTTACAAAAGCTGAGAGAAGAAAATGTGCCAACTATTCTCAAAAAACAGAAATGCTCAGTTAAAAAGATATGGAAATACATTCTTTGTCAGAGAGCTATATTTATTACAGAATCTGAAATATAATAACATATCAATCAAACAATTTTAGGGATCCTTTCTTCCCCAACACTTTTCTAATAGCAACTTGAACGTCCTTGTTCCTTAGACTGTATACCATGGGGTTTAATAATGGAGTGACAATAGTGTATGTCACTGTTACCAACCTGTCCTTGTTGGACACATAGTTTGCTGTTGGTCTCAAGTAGATATAGGAAGCGCAACCATAGTGAATAATGACAACAGTGAGATGAGACGCACAGGTGGAAAAGGCTTTCCGTCTGCCTTCAGCAGAGGGAATCTTTAAGATAGTCTTCAGAATGCAGATATAAGAAACACAAATGAATAAAAATGGGACCACGAGTACAAGAACACCACAGATGAATATGACAAATTCGTGAGCATCTGTATTTGTGCAAGCCAGACGAATAACTGGTGAGATGTCACAGAAGTAATGGTTGACTTTGTTGGCACTACAGAAAGGGAGGCTGAAAACTAAATATACTAGTGTTAGTGAGGCCAGGAATCCACCAATCCCACAGAGGGCTCCCAGCTTTCCACACACCTGCCAACTCATAAGGATAGGGTAATGTAGAGGGTGACAGATGGCGGCATAACGATCATAACCCATAACTCCCAATAGCAAGCAATTGGTAATAGCAAAACCAAGGAAGAAGAACATTTGGATGGCGCAACAGTTGAAGGAAATTGTCCTGGCCACAGAAAAAAGATTGATGAGCATCTTGGGTAGGATGACAAAGGTATAGCAGGTCTCTGATGTTGAGAGAATGCCAAGGAAGAAGTACATTGGTGTGTGGAGGCTTTTGTCTAGGCGGATGACACTAACAATAGTGACATTGCCACTGAGAATGACTAAGTACAGAAAAAGGAAAACTGCAAACAGAACAAGCTGAATGTCACCAAGACTTGAAAAACCCAGTAAAAGGAACTCGGTGACCATGGTGAGGTTTTCTGCCAAGACCTGAAAACAAAAGGGAAGTAAATGCATTCAGGTACATAAACATACAAATCTAGGGTATGCAGGCTTATACTCCTTTCTTGAGATGTTGGAAAGATCTTGCCTTTTCTAGTTCCAAGCAGCCTCTGGTTCATTGTCCCCCTCTTCCTTCTTCAAACCCAGGAAAATTATATCTCTTTTACCAACTCTGATATTGCCTTTCACTTTTAAGAACACTGTGTTTACGTGGTCAAGCCCAAATAATATAAACTAATCTCTCTAGCTAAAGGTCACAGGGTTAGCAAACTTAATTTTATCTCCAGCCTTAATTCTCCTTTTTCATGTAACCTAACTTATTTGCATGTTTCTGGGATTGATACGTGGACATCTTTGAAATGGCATAACTCTGCCTCCTACAAGTAGGAACACACCATACAAAATGCAAAAATGAAGCAAAGAAAATAAATCCTTTTTAATGGCATAAAATAACTAGTATTTAATTTAACAAAAAGAGGAGCAACATCTATGCACAGAAAACCATCAAACATTGCTGAGAAAAATGAAATATCCAAATAAATGAAAAGACAACCATGTTCATGGATTAGAAAATTCAACATTATTATGAGACAATTATAAGCACAGTGATCCATATATTCATCATTGACTAAAAAATTGGCAAGGCAATCACAAAATAAATATGAAAAGGAACTAGAATAACCAAAATAATTGTGAAAATGAAGGGCAAAGATGGGAGATTTATACTTTCTGACTGCGAACTTTACCTTAATGATGGAGTAGTCAAGAAAGCATGGTACTGGCGTATAGATACACATATAGATAATGGTTAGAATTGAGAGTCTAGATATATACACTTCAAAGGGTACCATTGTGAAAATGAAGAGGGCATCATACAGAAAAAATGCATTCACAAAGCATGTATCTGATAAGGGATTTGCATCCAGAATATATATATAACTCTTATAATTAAAATAAGAGAAGGATGCAGTTTAAAAATGGGCAAACTGTTTTCAATACACATTTCATCCAAGCGTATCAGTGGCTAGGAGGTATATAAAGATACATTCAGCATCACTTGCCGTTAGGGAAATGCAAATTAAAACCACAATGTGATTACTGTTCTTATGCACTAGGATGACTATAATGAAAGTGATAGATACTAAGAGCTGCTGGTAAGGAGACGGAGAGGCTGAAACCTTCACGTTTTGCTGATGGAAGTATAATATTATGCAGTCACTTTTGAAAAGAGTTTCACAGTTTCTTCTAATGGTAAATATAAACTTAGCTAATGACATAGCAATTTTATTCTCAGGAATATAACAGAGGGAAGTGAATACTATCCACATAAATATTTTTAGTGAATGTTCTTAGTATTATTGATAATAGCCAAAAAGAGAAAACTATTCAATTTATTGCATCCCAATTTATGAATAAATAAATTTATGCACAAACAAAATCTGATATACCCACAAAACTGACTATTATATTCAGTAGTAAAAGGAAGAACTGTGGTGCATATCACAGCATAAATATCTTCAAAAATATTATGCTACATGATAATAGTCAAATACAAAAGACTACACATTGGAAATTCTGTTTATATGAAATGTGTAGGAAAGGAAAATATATATCAGCAGAAAGATTAGTTGTAACCTTGGGATGGGGACAGGATGAAATTTGGCTGCAAACAGGTAAGAGGTTATCTTTTGGGATGATGAATATGTCCTAAAACTTTATTGTGGTGATGACCACACAACTCTATTAATTTGTACAAATAAAATGTGTGAGTGAATTTCATGGTATATTAAGCTATTTTTAAAAGATTATTTTAAAGGAAATTGATATATTGGTGATTTAATTTTTTATATGTATATTTATTTTAATTACTAAATGGAAACATTTGGAACATTAGGACCCATTTAATTTTCATTATATGAGTCCTTCTCTGGGATGTTTCAGTATTTCTGAAACATATTACAGATCTTCAAAAAAATTTTAAGTAATTTTAAACATAAATTGTTTACATTTCTAGCAACTTAAGATTTACCATGATAGTAAATTACCATGCTCAATTCTATCTCCAAACTACAATTAATATAACAATAAATATACAGTAAAAAAAAAAGTAAAGAAGACTGTATACTTGCAATAGATGAGTGGGAGAGAGGTTCTACTGCGTTCAATACAGAGGGATTGAGTTTGATTGTGAATTATGACTATTTAACATGTTCTCCCCTTCGAACAATCACAATACAGACATTCATTCAAGAAAAATAAAAATACATTCTCCAGCTGATTCAAAACAATAATACCAAAAGACTCACTGTCTGTATTTATAAACATGATAACTATATTCTTAAGTAACCAGAATTGCTCCTACCACCTTTCATTTTCTTTTCCCTTACCCTTTACTTCCTTAATAAATAGAAAAAATATTGTACAAGTCTCCAATTAATATAATTTTCAAAAAATTATTGTGGCTATGTCAAGAAAAAAATGCAAAAAATTTAAAAGATCAGGAAAAATGTATTATTTGATGGAAAAATTTGAAAAACTAAGCTCAAAACTAAAAGCAGTATATCAGAGATAGTAAATAACCAAAAATTTGACTGTATAAAATAAAATATATATTGTCAACAAAAGCAGAATCAGAAATAGTAGAAAACAAATGATAAATTAAAAATTACAAAAATCATTTCAAAATATTAATATTAATAAAAATGTATTATAAACTGATGGAGGAAATAAACTTCTGGTGTAGAAAATGGATTTAATATATGATTTATGAAAAAGAAATAACATGTATCAAGTGTATAAAAATTAGTTTCACATCATTTGTAGTGCAAGTTAAACTGAAAGATCATTTACACTCACCAAATTATCAATAGTGATTTGGATTATATGATTAGTAAAAGTGTTAATGCTACTATATTTAAAAATAAACCTTAATTTTATGGAAAGAAGTTCATCAAAATGTATCAAGGCCCTTGATATATTAATTTATTTTTCTTCAATAATTCTGTTTGTAATCTATCAAAGATAGAATTTGATGTTTCTTCATCTGAAAAAATGGCAAATGTGAGACTTAAATGTATGTGTAAATAAGTATGTGGAAAGTATGTAGAAAGTGCTTAAAATATCATGTACTACATAAGAAGCATGCTACAAGTGGTGTGATTTTCTTTGACTATCACATTTTTGTTGTTGCTGTTTGGGGGCTTTTTTGTTTATTTTGCTGGTATCTTTCCTCACCAGACAAATAAATTGTTCAAAGACAGTGATTTTGAAACTTTATGCCTATCCCATCTCTGAGGTTACAGAATCAAGTTAATGGTCAACCCCAGCAGTTTTAATATACCAACAGTATAGATGAGAGAAATTAATGAAAGTATACAATGTATGAGTGACCTTTCTTTAGGGTGAATCTTCTGTTTTAGGCTGTGTGTGTACATGTACACCTGCATGATAGGTGGGAATTAAAACTTTACAGGGAAAACCATGAAAATAGAATATACAATACAAGGGGCTGATAGCTTTATTGGAAAACAAAGTTGTTTTATTTTTTTTTTACCTTTTCAGGCCCCTTTCTTTCCATATCTGGTGTTTTTTACAGGCCTGATTTTTCTCTAGAGGCAGAAGAGAAATCTGAAGAGAATCAGTGCTTCTGAAAATGAAAAAAATATATACATGTATCCATCATACTCTTTACTTTCAATATAATTTGCCTTCCCTCTCTCATAGTAGGATCCAATGAGGGAAATTCAGGGAAAAAAATCATTCAAGACAGGAACCTATAGATTTTTGCTTCCACTGCTTTTGACCTGAGAATACCAACTGGAACTGAATATCTTCAAGAGTTATTTGGGCAGCAAGAATATAGGGTCCTGAGTATGGGAAGCAAGGTATTACAGATGGAGAGAAATCTTGAACAAGGTGGCAAGAAATAGGAGAATAAACAGGGAAAGTGAGTATTGAAACAGTTCAGCTGGGAAATGGTGAATGCAGAGAAATTAAATATTTTACCAAGTACCTCTTACCCAAAACTTTATAATGATGTTTCCAATCCTTGGCAAAAATGGGGGGAAGGAAAAAAAAATGGGGGGAAGGACTACTGATAAATTCGGTTCTCACTACATTTCAAATTTGTCTCTTCCATCTCCCAGATTTTATCCCAATATTTTTAATCATATGGACACTGGGCATGCAGTGAGCCATGCTGTATCACATCAATGCCTTTTTCAGTTTTGGGCAGATCCTCTGAACTCTCAGGAAAAAGGAAAACACTTCTCTCAAGTTTCATTCCCATAGCACTTCTTTCAATTTAAAAAATATTTCTTGAGTGTACAGTAAGTCACAGTCACTGTATTAGATATTTGGAATACATCTGAATAAAAAGTGAATAAAAGTGAATAAAAAGATTCCAGCCCTTATTAAACATATATTCTAGAACGTCTCACATTTTAGGTAGTTGTAGATAGTGACCTCACTTGCTCAGGAAAAATCAAGTTCTTAGAAAGCAGACGCCATGTTGTTGTTCACGTGACTAAGTTCGTGTGCCCAGCAACACGTATTCACACCCCTCTAACCCCATCAGCATCAGAGTTTCTAGAAAATATCAAAAGTTCAAAGTATATGTGACAGAATCAATGATTAAGCAAAATGAGATATGATTGAATCATCACCATGGATTTATATATATTTGTCAAGCAGCTGGTAAAAATATTAAATGAGCAAAGAAGCTGGAACAAAATTTATATCATGAAGAAAGCACTGGATATGAAGTAAAAAAGCACAAATATTTTTCATATTTCAGCATTTTCTTTGAGAAATAAGTAAAGTTTCCTAAATCTCTAAAACTTGAAATGTTATGAGAATTAATGAACTTTAAGTATAGCCCAGAATTACCATAAGAAGCCCTAATTATTTCCTTCTTTCTGAAGTCCTATACATCCTATAAACATTCTGCAATATTGATAATGTTTTCTTTTCTCTCAACCTCAACATTATCTTGTCTACCCATTCAGCAACTTCCCCTATAACCACTCCCCAATCCTTATTTATTGCGTATAAAAAGACCATAGTTTTTAAAAAAAACTCCACATTTCTGAATTGAACGTAAGATAAAAAGCACAAGGAGCTATTATCTAGGAACCAGGAGAGTTATATTCTGTATTCTATTTATGAAATAAGGAAGCCCAAGTCATAAACATGAAAGAACATAAACATGTTCTTCAAATGTGAGTCCTGGGCTTCAGTGGAATGCAGTTGTCCTGTTTTTCATCAAGGTCTTTAAGAAAATTTGCTGCAAACAACCATTTCCATATTCCCATACAGATCTTCCTCCCATTCTCTCAAAATTGTTTAAACCAGTAACAAGACTCACCACCACACTCTCAAGAACAATATCCATTGTGCTCCAGCTGAATAGCCCTAACCCAGCTACAGCCTTGGTTAGTATTATTAATAGGCATTTTTCTGACTGTCAGCACTAGCATATATGCCTCATTTGATAACTTCATTACTCAGCACCCTAGGGAGTAATTACCACTTCACTCCTAAAACAGGTCCTTCCTTCCCTCAGTGGGGAACTGTGATCCATGGGGAAGATGGACCTTGAGGCTCTCTTGCCAAAACATGAACCATGCAATGGTCCAGGAGAATGTGTCAGTCTCTTATTTGAGACTCCTTAGTATGGAGGTTCATTAGAAATTTGGAGGCTGCTGGACATGTTAGCAGAAAAGACCTGAAACTCCCACCCACACACTTATTTTTCATCCTTTGGTTGGAAGGAAGAATTTCCTAAGCTTTCCCATCTTGCCTTCTTGCCTTTTCCTCAAAGATGAGGCATATTGTATTGAGTTGTATGATATATATATATATATGATATTAATCCCTAGTCAGTTATTATAGCCCCTTTCAACCAACCCCTTTGCTTGAAAAAAAAAAAAAAAAGCCATTTCCCTTTTCTTGTTCTTTGGATTTGCCTATGGCCCACCATAGTTTCCATATCCCAAATTACAATTGCTCTGGCTATTTGTGTGTGTGTGATGAAGTTAGCATCTCAATAAGTTAGTAAATGGTTTAAGGGCAATACACTATGCATTTAATAGTAAATTCTGCATTAATTCAAAATATATTCAATTCTGAATATTCATTAGAGGGACTGATGCTGAGGCTGAAGTTCCAATACTTGGGCCATCTGAGGCAGAGCTGACTCACTGGAAAAGACCCTGATTCTGAGAAAGATTGAAGGCAGCGGCTGGGGCAGGGAAGGGGATGACAAAAGATGAGATGATTGGATGGCATCATTGACTCAACTGGAATGAGTTTGAGCAAGCTCCAGGAGATGGTGAAGAACAAGGAAGCCTGACGTGCTGCAGTCCTTGGGACCCTGAAGAGTTGGACAAGACTGAGTGACTGAACAACAACAACAGAATACTGAAAATCTAGTAAACTATCCGACTGTGGAGAGGATAAGGGTTTCTACCCTTATATCATACCCTCAGGATAAACAGACACCAGAAAACATGCTTGGTGTAAATAGTCACTGTGGAAAAAAAAATTAGTGAATGATCCATATTTGGGGGCTTCCCTGATAGCTCAGTTGGTAAAGAATCCACCTGCAATGCAGGAGACCCTGGTTTGATTCATGGGTTGGGAAGATCCCCTGAAGAAGGGAAAGTCTACCCACTCCAGTGTTCTGGACTGGAGAATACCATGGACTGTATAGTCCAGTCAGGTCAGCTCAGTCTCTCAGTTGGGTCCAACTCTTTGTGACCCCATGGACTGCAGCACACCAGACTTCCCTGTCCATCACCAACTCCTGGAGCTTACTCAAATTCATGGCCACTGAGTCAATGATGCCATCCAACCATCTATCGTCTGTTGTCCCCTTCTCCTACCACCTTCAATCTTTCCCAGCAACAGGGTCTTTGCAAATGAGTCAGTTCTTCACATCAGGTGGCCAAAGTATTGGAATTGCAGCTCCAGTATCACACATTCTAATGAATATTCAGGACAGATTTCCTTTAGGATTGACAGGGTGGATCTCTTGCAGTCCAAGGGAGTCTCAAGAGTCTTCTCCAACACCACAGTTCAAAAACATCAATTCTTCGGCACTCAGCTTTCTTTATACTCCAACTCTCACGTCCATACATGACTACTGGAAAAACCATAGCTTTGACTAGACAGACTTCTGTTGGCAAAGTAATGTCTCCGCTTTTAAATATGCTATCTGGATTGGTCATAGCTTTTCTTGCAAGGAGCAAGCACCTTTTAATTTCGTGGCTGCAGTCACCATCTGCAGTGATTTGGAAGTCCAAAACAATAAAGTCTCTCACTGTTTCCATTGCTTACCCATTTATTTGCCAGGAAGTGATGGGACCAGATGCCATGATCTTAGTTTTTTGAATGTTGAGTTTTAAGCCAACTTTTTCAATCTCTTCTTTCATTATCATCAAGAGGCTCTTTAGTTCTTCTTCACTTTGTGCCTTGAGGATGGTGTCATCTGCATATCTAAGGTTATTGATATTTCTCCTGGCAATCTTGGCTCCAGCTTGTGCTTCATCCAGCCTGACATTTTGCATAATGTACTCTGCATAGAAGTTAAATAAGTGGGGTGACAATATAGAGCCTTGACGGACCCCTTTCCTGATTTGCAACCAGTCTGTTGTTCCATGTCCAGTTTTAACTTTTTCTTTCTTGACCTGTATACAGATTTCTCATGAGGCAGATAAGGTGGTCTGGTATTTCCATCTCTTGAAGAATTTTCCACAGTGTGTTGTGATCCACAAGTAAAAGGCTTTGGTGTAGTCAATAAAGCAGAATTAGATGTTTTTCTGGAACTCTCTTGTTTTTTTGATAATCCAGCAGATGTTGGCAATTTGATTTCTGGTTCTTCTACCTTTTATAAATTCAGCTTGAATGTCTAGAAGTTCACAGTTCATGTACTGTTGAAGCCGGGCTTGGAGAATTTTGAGCATTACTTTGCTAGCATGTGAGATAAGTGCAGTTGTGAGGTAGTTTGAGCATTATTTGGCATTGCCTTTCTTTGGAATTGGAATGAAAACTGATGTTTTCCAGTCCTGTGGTCACTGCTGAGTTTACCAAATTTGCTTGCATATTGAGTGCAGCACTTTCATAGCATCCTTTTTTAGGATTTGAAATAGTTCAACTGGAATTCCATCACATCCACTAGCTTTGTTCATAGTGATGCGTCCTAAGGCCCAATTGACTCTGCATTCCAGGATGTCTGCCTCTAGGTGAGTGATCACACCATTGTGATTATCTGGCTCATGAAGATCTTTTTCGTTTAGTTCTTCTGTGTATTCTTGCCACCTGTTCTTAATATCGTCTGCTTCTGTTAGGTCCATACCATTTCTGTCCTTTATTGTGCCCATCTTTGCATGAAATATTCCCTTGATATTTCTAATTTTCTTGAAGTGATCTCCAGTCTTTCCCATTCTATTGTTTTGCTCTATTTCTTTGCACTGATCACTGAGGAAGGTTTTCTTATCTCTCCTAGCTATTCTTTGGGACTCTGCATTCAGATGGGTATATCTTTCCTTTTCTCCTTTGCCTTTCCTTTCTCTTCTTTTCTCAGCTATTTGTAAGACCTCCTCAGACAAACAATTTTGTTTTTTTGCATTTCTTTTTCTTTGAGTTGATATTGGTCACCACCTCCTGTACAATGTCATGAATCTCTGTCCATAGTTCTTCAGGCACTCTGTCAGATCTAATACTTTGAAACTATTTCTCACTTCCATTGTATAATCATAGGAATTTGATTTAGGTCATACCGGAATGGTCTAGTGGTTTTCCTTACTTTCTTCAATTTAAGTCTGAATTTTGCAATAAGGAGTTCATGATCTGAGCCACAGTCAGCTCCTGGTCTTATTTTTGCTGACTGTATAGAACTTCTCCACCTTAGGCTGCAAAGAATATAATCAATCTGATTTTGATGTTGGCCATCTGGTCATATCCATGTGTAGAGTCTTCTCTTGTGTTGTTGGAAGAGGATGTTTGCTATGACCAGTGCATTCTCTTGGTAAACTCTATTAGCCTTTGCCCTGCTTCATTTTGTACTCCAGTGCCAAATTTGGCTGTTACTCCAGGTATCTCTTGATTTCCTACTTTTGCATTCAGGTGACCTATAATGAAAAAGACATCTTTTTTGTGTTTTAGTTCTAGAAAGTCTTGTAGGTCTTCATAGAACCATTCAACTTCAGCTTCTTCAGCATTACTGGTTGGGGCATAGACTTGGATTATCATGATATTGAATGGTTTGCCTTGGAAACGAACAGAGATCATTCTGGCATTTTAAAGATTGCATCCAAGTACTGCATTTCAGAATCTTTTGTTGACTATGAGAGCTACTCCATTTCTTCTAAGGGATTCTTCCCCACAGTAGTAGATATAATGGTCATCTGAGTTAAATTCACCCATTCTAGTCCAGTTAAGTCCATTGATTCTTAAAATGTCAGTGTTCACTCTTGCCATCTCCTGTTTGACCACTTCCAAGTTACCTTGATTCATGGAGCTAACATTCCAGGTTCCTATGCAATATTGTTCTTTACAGCATCGAATTTTACTTCCATCATCAGTCACATCCACAGCTGGTTGTTGTTTTTCTTTGGCTCTGTCTCCTCATTCTTTCTGGAATTATTTCTCCACTGATCTTCAGTAGCATATTTGGCCTCTACTGACCTGGGGAGTTCATCTCTCAGTGTCCTATCTTTTTGCCTTTTCATATTTTTCATGGGGTCCTTAAGGCAAGAATACTGAAGTGGTTTGCCATTCCCTTCTCCAGTGGACCACTTTTTGTCAGAACTCTCCACTGTGACCTGTCCATCTTGGGTGGCCCTACACGGCATGGCTCATAGTTTCATCGCCTTATACAAGGCTGTGGCCCATGTGATCAGTTTGATTAGTTTTCTGTGATTGTGGTTTTCATTTTGTCTGCCCTTTGATGGTTAAGGATAACAGATTTATGGAAGCTTCCTGATGGGAGAGACTGACAGAGGGGAAAACTGGGTCTTGTTCTGATGGGTGGGGCCAATGCTCTATAATCCAATTTTCTGTTCATGGGAGGGCTGTGTTCCCTCCCTGTTTTTTGACTAGAAGCCAAACTATGGTGGAGCTAATGAAGATAATGGCGACCTCCTTCAAAAGGTGCAGTGCATGCACTCCTGCACTAGTGCCCCTGACCCTGCAGCAGGCCACCACTGACCCACGCCTCTGCCAGAGATGCCTGGGTACACACGGGCCTGTCTGAGTCAGTCCTTGTGGGGTCACTGCACCTTCCTCCTGGGTCCTGGTGCACAAGGTTCTGCTTGTGCCCTCCAAGTGTCTGTTTCCCCATCTTGTGTAAGCTCTGGTGGCTCTATGGTTGGTTAAAGGTGACCTCCTCCAAGAGGCTTATGCCACACCCAGGTCTGCTGCACCTAGAGCCCCTGCGGATGTGACAGGTCACTGCTGACCCGTACCTCCACAGGAGACACACAAATACTCAAAGGTAGGACTGGCTCAGCCTCTGTGGGGCCTCCTGGTTCACACAAGGGTTTGTTTCAGCCCTCTGAGCATCTCTGGCAGGTACAGGGTTTGATTCTGAATGTGATTTTGCAGCCCCCCCACCCCCACCGTCTTGCTGAGGCTTCTCCTTTGCCCCTGGACATGGAGTATCTTTTTTGGTGGGATCCAACATTCTTCATCGACGGTTGTTCACCAGCAAATTGCAATTTTGGAGTTCTCACAGGAGAAGATGAGTGCACTCCTTCTATTCTGCCATCTTACAAGCAACCCACTGTATAGTCCCTGGGGTCGCAAAGAGTCGCTACAACTGGGTAACTTTCACCTAAGCATCTACATAGAAGGGAAACTCAATATTTGGACACCTCTGGGGGGAAAAAGAAAAAAAAAAAACTTCCACTGGAAATCAGGATAATATAAAAGCAGCTTTGATAAGAAGAAGTTTAAATCAATTGATTAATAATTAATCAATTATCAATCAATGCACCCAGAAAAAGACTTAGAAGTTATAATCACTGTATTTTCTATAAGAAAGAACCTATATTTCAGAACCAGAATGTAGACTATATGTTACCTCTTCTTGCCACCCTCTTACATATGGCAACCTTGCCTCCAGTATAGCCCTGGCTTCCCCCCTCATGTGGGCAGTAGCTATTAACCACTACTCCCCCAGTCTAAGTCTTTGGACTTTTATCTATTATTCAATTAATTATGTGTTCAGTAGACCAGATCACTGTAGCTATTTCAATCTCTTTTTCCATTTATATTAAGCACTAAAATATAACTTAGCATCCCCAGCTTCTTTCTATTCTTCTTCAAGGCTATATTGTTTGCCTTGATCTGCATCCCTCCCACAGAAAGCTTCAGTTCTTTATGTCACAATTTCATACAACAGTTATAAAGTTATATTCAATTTGAATATAGTATGTCAAATTTTCCTATCACTCACTATACACAAAGGTATTTCCCTTCTTAAATTTTATGGAAAAAATAGATTCCCTTATATATATATATTATCTGTATTTCCCTGAAACCTCTAGAGTAATGCAGACAGAATGTTGAGAAGGCTGTTCCTACCTAGAAAAGAGGAAAATAATTATTTTCATGTTTTATTCTATTTATGTAAATCTAGGCTTTTACTAATATGGTATTTTTATAAAATGTACAAGAAGTTATTGAGAAATTAAGTAGTTATTAAAAGATAATAAACATTGGAAAGTGGTGATATCATGGCTTATATAGTATAAAATTCTAACTGAATAAAATCATAAGTAAGCACCATTTATAGTTTCATAATAATATCATTTCAAACAAACCTAAAACTCAGTTTGTGATAGTTGTACAATGAACTAGCTGGGAACCAGGGTTTTTCTTCTTCCCTGAAAAAATGATTGCATTCAAATTCTGTTTCTTATGGAATCAGTATGGGGTTGCCATATAAAATACAGGATACCAAGTTAATTTTACATTCAAGTAAACAAAACTGGCAGTTTTAGTATAAGAATGCCCTAAATATTGCAGGGGACAATCTTAGACTAAAAAATTGTACTTGTAGTTTATCTGGAATTCAGATATACCTGAGCATCATTCTCTGTTCATATTTGTTAAATCTTGTAACTCTAGACTACTGATTTTCTCCTAGTGCAGGAAAGAGTAGAAAACTCAAGTTCCCATGGGCCCATATGGGAAGCTGTCTTTCCTGTAATTACTTGTTCCACAAATTCAATCTAGCATGTGCATTCTACCATTAATGAGAATTCTGTCATTAATTTCCATCAATAGTGTGAGTATGATGAGTGAAGTTACTCAGTCATGCCCGACTCTTTGCGACCCCATGGACTGTAGCCTACCAGGCTCCTCCGTCCATGGGATTTTCCAAGCAAGAGTACTGGAGTGGGTTGCCATTTCCTTCTCTGAGGGATCTTCCTGACCCAGGGATTGAACCCAGGTCTCCTGCGTTGCAGGCAGAAGCTTTACCGTCTAAGCCACCAGGGAAGTTAGTGTGAATATATATGTCTCAATTATGGAATCAATTAAACACTCCATGACTGTGACTCCAGTATTTAATTCTGACATGATTGTATCCACATGTTATAATGGAGAACTTAGTAAAGACTTAGTAAAGATGCTCAGAGCCTGAAAAGAAGGGGATGATATTTCTCGCAAATGGAAACAGCAAGACAGTGGGGGTAGCAGCACTCCTATCAAACAAAGTAGACTTTGTACTCCTTGAAAAAGTTTAGAGCCAAATTAACCCTCAAACAGAAAGGAAAAGAAAGAGTGTCTTAATTGCTGACCCACAACTATGCATACCCTTTCTTAAAACATGGGTGTTTACATAATTTATTGCATGCATCACAGTAAGATGAACACATCTCTCACTGAAATAGCACAGTCCTGATTCATATGCACAGCTATGATCCTTAGAAACATTGTTTACACTTGTGTCTCTACATAGCATATTATACGCACTGCAGTGTGGGAAACACGTATTCACTTCAATAACACTGCTGCTGCTGCTGCTAAGTCGCTTCAGTCATGTCCGACTCTATGTGACCCCATAGACAGCAGCCTACCAGGCTCCTCTGTCCCTGGGACTCCCCAGGCAAGAATACTGGAGTGGGTTGCCATTTCTTTCCCCAATGCATGAAAGCGAAAAGTGAAGGTGAAGTCGCTCAGTCGTTTCCGACTCTTCGCGACCCCATGGACTGTAGCCTACCAGGCTCCTTGCCCATGGGATTATCCAGGCAAGAATACTGGAGTGGGTTGCCATTTCCTTCTCCATCAATAACACTACTCTGATGAAAACAATAAGCACTTTTAGAAACACCTTTAAAGCATGTGTCATTTTTTTTTTAACTCTGATTAAAAAAAGGAAAAAAAAAAAAAAACGCATTCAATAAAATCTAACTTTTGGTAAAGAATAATTCAGTGGTAAAGAATCGCCTGCCAGTGCAGGAGACGAGGGTTTGATTTCTGGGTCAGGAAGATCCTGTGAAGAAGGAAATGGAAACTCGCTCCAGTATTCTTCCTGGGACATCCCATGGACAGAGGAGCCTGGTGGGCTACAGTCCATGGGGTCATAAAGAGTCAGACACGACTTAGCAACTAAACAACAATAGTTTTGTTAATTATAAGCACAATATTACACAGCAGATCCCTCCCTAGAAATTTCTGATCTTGCAAAACTGAAACTTTCTGCTCATTGAACAGAATCTTCCCATTTCCCCCACCCTCTAGCACCTGATAGTCACGATCTTGTTTTCTGTTTCTATGAATTCGAGTATTTTAGATATCTCATATAAGTGAAATCATGCAGTATTTGTCCTTATTTTGCTGGTTTATTTCACTTAGCACAGTGTCCTCCAAGTTCATCGGGGTCCTTCCTTTCCAGATGATCTATTTATTGCTGGAGGTGGGGTACTGAAGTCTCCTACTATTATCAGTTGCTGTGTGATTCTGCCTTCATATATTAATAATTGTTTGATACATTTAGGTGCTTCAATATTAAGTACATAAATATCTACAATAGTTATATTCTCTTCATGAATTTTCCAACCTATTATATAAAGACCTTCTTTATCTCCTGTTCCAAATTTTTTTACTTAAAATATCTTTTGTCTGAAATAAGAAATAGCAACTTCTGCTCATTCTTTCAAAGATTTTATTTATTTAACCTCAACTGTCATATTTATTGGTATACTTATTCACAATATTTCTTCATCCTTTTTTAAAAAATCTTCATGGATAATGGAAATGCCTGCTCTTTCATTCCAGATATTCATAATTTGCATATTCTATCAATTTGGCTAGATGTTTATCTGTGTTATTTATCTTTTGAACTATCTTTTGATTTAACTGATTTATATAACTCTTCACATTTTTATCCATTCACTTTTACCCTTTTCTTTATTTCCTTTTTTCAACTTCACTGGATTTAATATGTTCTTTCTTTCTATTTCCTTAAGGTGACAGTTTAAATCATTAATTTTAGATGCTCCTCCTTTCTAATAAATATTTAAGCTATAAATTTTCCTTTATGCACTGTTAGCTGCATGCTACAAATCTGCATATGTGTCTTTTCATTTTGCTTAATTCAAAATATTGTCCAATCTTTATTTCAACTTTTCTTTGAACCATGAGTTGTTTAGAAGTACTTCTTATTGCCAAATATATGATCATTTCCTCTCTCTCTCTCTTTTTTTTTTTTTTTCTTGTTGTTAGGGAACTTAAACGGAAATCGTCTTGTTCAGGCTTCAGGGACAAGCTAGCAAAGCATGTCTCTGACCTTACTTACGACCTGCCTGTCCTGACTACATGCCTGCTGAGAGTGAAAGCAGAGTGGCCCCATAGATAAGACAGGGGATGGGTCTTGGAATTGTCGAGCCCCTGGAGGGGGTTGGTCCAACCACACCTGGGGCTTAACAACATTTCACGATTTTCACGATGTCAACTAAAAAAATATGTACCACTTGAGTGTTGTGAGTAAGTTTTATTTGGAGCACAATGAGGACTGCAGCCTCGGAGGCAGCATCTCACATAGCTCTGGATGAGAGACTGCTCCAAAGCGGCAATGTGGGAAAGACAATGTATAAGGTTTTGGTGAAGGGGGAGTTCAATACCACGAAGCACTCATTTTACAAAAGGTTTTTTGTTAGTCATGAGGCCTGATATTACCATGAAAGGATTTAGTGCTTCTCTAGATATGAGGAGATGCAAGGATGGAGATCATAAAATCTGTTACTAAAAACATCCAGCTATCTAAAGACCCATCCCATGAGATCCCCTGGAGCAGAGTGCCTCACTCCACTCTGAACTCCCTCAGGGGTTGTTGAAGGTCAACAGCTATATTAGCATAGGGTTTAATCTCCATAGAGACAGATGACAAATGCCTTTGTTGTTCTACAAACTGGCAATGCTCTTGGTAAGTGTCAATTTGTAGTTGACGAAGACAAAACAAACAGCATTGTTTAAAAAAAAAAAAAATTTAACTTAAAACCAGTCACTCCTAGGAAGCCCTAGGAGTGATGCACTACCTGGGACTTTTTCCCAACTGGGACTCCAGATTGCTATTACATGGGGACTTCCCAGTGCTGTTTGAGTCTGGATGTCATCTACCCAATTTGGTGATGTGTTAATATGTACTGTCGGACTTCCCTGGTGGATCAGACAGTAAATAATCTGCCTGCAATGCAGGAGACCTGGTATTCTTGCAGGGGGAATCCTGTAAATTCATGAACAGAAGAGTCTGACAGGCTATCATCCATGGGGTCGAAAAGCATCAGACAGGACTGAGTGACTAACATCACTAAATAATAAGTAATATGTACTGTAACTCTTTACTGTTTCTATTTCTCTTTTTGTTTATCGATCGTATATCGAAAGCAAGTTAGATAATTCTTCAGTAAATATTGAAATTGCTTATTTGTATATAATAAGTAATTTCTTTTGTTAATGAATCCTTTGAACTTGAAACAAAAGTTAAAACTTTTGGCAAAACACTTGTTTAACTGAATTGTAATCACAGAAAATTTTTCATATGATTTTCAATCATTGTAAATATACAAAAATTTGTTTAATGGTCCAGAATTTGGTTTTTCTTGGTGAGTGTTCCTTGTGCTCTTGAAAAGAATATGCTTTCTGCTATTGCTGGATGAAATGTATATGCCAACCAGGTCAAGTCTGTTGATAGTGTGGTTAAATCTTTCAGACCTCACAGTCTCTTCTTATCTCCTTTCTGTAATCCTCTTGCATCTTATAAGAACATTTGGCACCCAGTCAAAAGCAACAGCTAAATTATCTGAGCTTAACCCAGTATCTTGTCACTAAAGAGAAGTATATGGTTTCTTCACCACCACAGAAATATCACGTACTCATGGATCCTATTTATACTCTCAGAAAGGACTTTTGATTTTTGGTTTTTATGTGTTTGTCTTGGTAATATAAAGCTACTATACCAGATGGCCTTATTTTTTAAATAAGTAAAGCGTGTCAGAGAGCTATATTTCTAAAACAAAAGCAAGATGAAGACAATGAGTGTTTCTTTTATTGCAGATGTTTACTTTTAACATAATGTAATTTGGAGAATCTCCCCTCCAAAATTCGACATTAAACATCCCCCCACAATGTTTTCAAAGTAAGCGCATTCTATATATAGGTCCACATTTCTGGTGTAGGTCACTTCAGACACTTAATAATTGCAGGCAGACTGATTCAAAGAGGTAACTATTATGTTTTCAGCTTCAGGTTGATAGAAAATTTCTCATGAACTTGCAGTTAATTTGAAGACTGCTGCTTGCAACTGAAAGTTTAATTCAGACTCTAAAATTCATTCCCTGAGACACACTTGGGAGAAGGAAACGGCAACCCACTCCCGTGTTCTTGCCTGGAGAATCCCAGGGACTGAGGAGCGTGGTGGGCTGCCGTCTATGGGGTCGCACAGAGTCGGACACCACTGACGCAACTTAGCAGCAGCAGCAGACCCAGTTACTGACATCCCCTTAATTCCATCACAGGTAATGCAGCTATTGACAAAATTTCAGGCAAGTTTCAAAAAAGTGTGAAGGTAAAATCCATGGAAAGTAACTCTTGTTTGTCTTGATACATACCTTCTTTTTTGTTTCAATGATGCGTTGTGTAACTTCTTACTTAGGTTACATTGTGCAGCCAGGGTTAATTTTCTTTCCTTCCTCTAGTTCAGTCCTTTCTCAGTGTACACAGTAATCACTGAAAATGTCTCTTTATTGACCCCTTACATTCATTCTCTACATCAGACCCAGTTAACTTTCCAAAATGAAAACATTATATTTCATCATTACCAAAAACTCTCCTCAGTGTCAAAAAA
Source organism: Dama dama (assembly GCF_033118175.1). Classification (NCBI taxonomy): domain Eukaryota; kingdom Metazoa; phylum Chordata; class Mammalia; order Artiodactyla; family Cervidae; genus Dama; species Dama dama. The sequence continues at coordinate 12,928,495 of NC_083700.1, forward strand.
AATAAAATAAAATATCCCCAATATAAGAGATGAATGAACAGGTCTTACATTTATTTGTACACCATAATATACATATAATATTTAGGCTAAAAGTAAGACTGGTTTCTTTAAAACTCTAAGAGGAAAACAATAAGCAAAACACTCTTTGACAAAATCATAGCAATATTTTTTTCAAGCCATCTCACTGAGTAATGGAAATAAAAACAAAAATAAACAAATGGGACCTAATGAAATTCAAAAGCTTTTGCACAACAAAGAAAACTATCAACAAAAATGAAAAGACAGAATACAGATTTGGAGAATATATTTGCAAGCAATGTGACTGACAAGGGGTTAGCTGATTTACAATATAAAAAATAAATTAAATTAATATTTTAAAATAGGAAGACCAAAGAGACATTTCTCCAAAGAAGACATGCAGAGGGGCAAGAGGCGTATGAAAAGGTGTTCAGCATCACTGATTATTAGAGAAGTGCAGATCAAAACTGCAATGAACTATCACCTCACACCAGTTAGAATGATCAACATCAAAATATCTGAAAAAGGTAAATGGTGGACAGAGTGTGGAGAAAAGGGAACCCTCCTACACTGTTGGTGATACAGCCACTATGGAAAACAGTATGAAAGTTTCTTAAACAACTAAAAATAGAGTTCCATATGGCCCAGAAATCCCACTCTTGGGCATATATAAAAGAAAACCATGGTTCAGAAGAATGTACACACTCCATCGTTCACTGTAGCACCATTTACAATAGCCAAGACATTGAAGCAACTTAAATGTCCATCAACAGATGAAAGCATAAAGAAGATGTGGTACATATATACAATGGAATATTGCTCATCCATTAATAAGAATGAAAATGCCATCTATAGCAACATGGATGGGACATATCATACTAAGTGAAGTAAGAAAGAAAGGTAAATATTATATGATATCATTTATATGCAGAATCTATTAAAAATGGTACCCATGAACTTATTTACAAAGCAGAAACAGACTCACAGACTTAGATAATGAACTTATGGTTACCAGGGGGCAAAGGTTGGAGGGAGGACTAGATTGGAAGTTTGGGATTGACATGTACACACAGCCAAATTTAAAATAAAAACCCTTTTTTTGAAAAATAAATAAATACTTTTTTACTTTAACTTAAAAAAAGAGAAAGAAATGGATGAACTGGGTCATCAGCCTTTTTTTTTTACAGCTTGGCTGGAGGGACATCCCCTGGCAATGATTAAAATCAGAACTAGTGTCCTTTCAGATCTCCGTTTTACACAATTTTATGCTTTCATGTTTGTTGTTGAGGAGGAAGTGAAAACATGTTATTTCAACTTTAGACAAAGTTATATCTCTATCATTTGCTTCATTTTTATTTTTTTAATTCTGATCTAATGTATAACTGGCATCCCAGATCATCCTCGTACAGATGTCTTGTGTAAAAAAAGGACTTGGGCATGATGTTTCTATGAAACTGTGGAATGAAATTTCGTGAAATGAAATTTATCACTCTAATTCTTCACAGTCTCTTAAACTTGCACTTTTTAATGATTTCATCACATTGCTGATTTACTTGCTTGCACAGTGGTAAATTTTAACACATGCTTGAGTTTTTTTTTTTTTTTTTTTGCTAAAGTATATAACATATTTTAAAATGCACAATTTCTTATGAGATTTATTATGAGATCACATGTAAAAAATGCAACATGACATGCAAAGTCCTATATGTTCCACTCCTTATTTCCAGTCTTTTATATGACCATGCCAATCTCCTTATAATCTATATAATCTATGTCTCTTGTTCTCAGTCTCTCTGAGGTAAAAGATCAATTTTCCCCCAAATTTATTATGTACCAAAGATTTTGGAAAATATTATGGAAGTGAGTAATTTCAAACTCAAAATAAAAAAGAAATACAAGAACTTTTCTTGCTTTATTATTATATTAATGTACATGAAATTGCTGTTGAAGTGTGAAATAAAAGTTTCTAAATATTTATTCTCCGTTTTCATACTTATTTTGCTGCAGACACGTGACAAATATTCCCTAGTCTCCTTCCGTTCCTTGGCATTGCTCTGTGTTTCAGATAATTCCAAATGAAATTGCGTAACTCAGATTGGAACTTGAACCCATGATCTTTTAACTGAGATCACACTTGGTCTCAGGTCTTAATGAAGCTCTGTTGCAGGGAAGAGCCATTTATCACTCCATTTGTCACACTTGGGTCAGTTTCTTTGATTTTAACTTTTGCTTGTCATTGCTTTTGTTTTTATGAAAGTGAAAGTGAAGTAGCTCAGAGTCGTGTCTGACTCTTTGTGACCCCTTGGACTGTAGCCTACCAGACTCCTCGGTCCATGGGATTCTCCAGGCAAGAATACTGGAGTGGGTTGCCATCTCCTTCTCCAGGGGATCTTCCCGACCCAGGGATCGAACCCTAGTATCCTGCATTGCAGGCAGACGCTTTAACCTCTGAGCCACCAGGGAACATAATAGGGAACCCCGCCCTTCTGCCTGACTGTTAAACTAAAGTGCCTTTGTTCAACTCACAGGGAGGTAACTTGACTCTGCCCACCTGTGACCAGCTGCAAGAAAGAAGAGTTTAACACATCCTCTCCCAGAGATTGGTCAATCCAGGAGAGATTTGCAAGATAATGATTTTTTTACTTTATTCCTTCCTTTACTCCTCCCCTATTCTTTTCTATGAAAGAATCTGGCAGCCAGACCCCAAGGAGATGGTTTTTTTGAGAAATTTGTCTGCCATCTTCTCAGTCAGCCTGCTTTCTGAATAAAGTATTCTTTGTCTCCAATCTATTGACCTAGTGTGCAGAAGCAGAGAGAGCTTAGACTCAGTAACAACTCAAGTTCTTGGCGTCTCATTGAAGAAAGAATTCAGTGAGGGACAACATGATAGATAAGAGGTGGATTTATTTAGACAGAAACAGACTGCATAGTGTGTGGGTCATGTCAGAGGGTGAAAGTATGGGATTGTCAGTTTTAATAAGGGCAAGTAATTTCATAGGCCAATGAGTGGGAGGAGTATTCCAGCTATTTTGGGGAAGGGGTGTGAATTTCTATAAATTGGACCACTACACATTTTTTGATCTTTATAGTTGACCTTGAAACTCTCATGGCAACTAATGCATTATATAGCATGCTGATGTGTTACAGTGATCTTATACTGAGGCTAAAGACAGAGAAAGTTGACTATCTGCCATCTTGGACCTTGTTCAGTTCTAAGTCATGTCCAACTGTTTACAACCTCATAGACTGCAACACCCCAGGCTCCTCTGTCCTCCACTAACTCCCAGAGTTTGCTCAAATCCATGTTCATTGAGTTGGTGACACAAACTATCCCATCCTCTGTTGTCCCCTTCCCCTTTTGCCTTCAGTCTTTCCCAGCATGAGGATCTTTTCCAATGAGTCAGCTCTTCAAATCAGGTGGCCAAAGTACTGGAGTTTCAGCCTCAGCATCAGCCCTTCCAGTGAATATACTGGGTTGATTTCCTTTAGGATTGGCCTTTTTGATCTCCTGGCAGTCCACTGCTTCCACTTTTTCCCCTTCTATTTGCCATAAAGTGATTGGACCAGATGCCATTATGTTACTTTTTTGAATGTTGAGTTTCAAGCCAACTTTTTCACTCTCCTCTTTTACCTTTATAAAGAGGCTGTTTAGTTCCTCTTCACTTTCTGCCACTATAGTGGCATCATCTGCATATCTGAGGTTGCTATTTCTCCCAACAATCTTGACTTCAGCTTGTGATTCATCAAGCCCAGCATATCACATGATGTTCTGCATGTAAGTTAAATAAGTAGAGTGACAATATATAGTCTTGGTCCTATTTGATTTTCATCAGTTTATGTTGTGTCCTTGGGTTATGTCACTATTTTAAAGGTCATGCCCTGCCCTCTTCCCTCCTGTTTCACAAATATTTAGAATTCCCACAACATTCAGAACTGAAATATTATCTGTGCCTTCACCTCCTCAGTTTGAAGTCCAATGAGGCCTTTGTGTGTGGATGAGAAAACTCATTAAAATTTTTACTGGCTTAAAGCCATTTCAATAATAACATGAATACATTCAAATATCAAACCCTCACAATCCTTCTATATGTAGGCATTAAGTAAACAACTAATTGCAAAGCCTAGAATATGTGAAGTTGAAAAAAAATCGATGAAATACTAGGAAGGCAAGCCCTAGTGGAAAACTTAATGGAACTTTATAAAAATTATATTTATTTGTGTATTTCTCTTTTTAAAAAATGGTAATATTTTTATTTTTATTTATATATCTTCCAAAATAAAAATAGAGTTAGAAAATGGTTAAAGCTAAAAATATGAATAAGGGTAAGAATTAAAGTAATGAAGATTAAGCCGAGTATATTTAGGAATAAAATTCTGATCATTTTACCCCAAAATTTGTAGGTTTTATCTTTTTAATTTTTTAAAATATCATGTCTTCCCAGAAATTATATGTATATTTTTAGAATTTGTGAAGAACTTAATTACCTGAACTATTATACTATCATTGCAATATATTTACTTAGTAGGTAAATTGAAAGTGAAAGTGTCAGTTGTACAGTCGTGTCTGACCCTTGGTGATCCCATGGACTATAGCCTGCCAGGTTTCTCTGCCCATGGGATTCTCTAGGAAAGAATACTGGAGTGGGTTGCCATTCTCTTCATGGGATCTTCCCAACCCACGGATCTAACCCTGGTCTCCTGCACTGCAGGAAGATTCTTTTCCATCTGCGCCACCAAGCCACCAGGTAAGCATTAGTAAAATTTATATATTGTGGGATTTATTACAGTTATTAAACAAAAGACCTTAGTATTTTAATACAGTTAGTAGAGACATCTAAAATATATGTCTCTTAGGATATAAATCTTAATTTGCTTAGCTAGTTCTCTTTTTTAAAATATTTGAATAATTCATCATGTTGGGATATATTTCTGAACTTTATTTGTGGTTGGTTATTGTGTGTGCTCACCTGTAATGATTAATTGTTAAGACTCCTTTTCCACCTGTTTACTGTGTAGATGATTACTGCAGGTAAACAATGTTTCCTGTATTTGATTCAATGTGTACTTAATCTATGATTTCATAACTTATTATCTTCTCTGTTTAGTTTTATCTGCTTGCAAAGAGCCATGCACACAAAATGAAACAATGTTTAATAGAAAGTGTGTATATATGTAGCACCTATTAAAATCAGTAAAAATTGAATATTTACACATCTTTTGCTTTGTAATGGAATACTTTTATTTAATTTTGGGGGAATCATTGTTGTTCTTCAACTGAAGAGTATTGGTAGCCTAGATTCTTCTTGACACGAAATGAAAGCAACTACCTCTCCTAAAGGAATTTTCCTTTTTTTATTTAAATGTAGAAGCTGGGTTCTGGGACAATATAATATTTTAGTGGAGGTAAAGGTGCTGCTACTAATGCTTGGGGGCACTTTTAATAATGACCGAGTTTGAGAATACATTTTAGGTCTTTTAACTGGTTGAGTTCTATTTAAGTTTATGTGAACCCTCTAAAATGTATAGGATTTCATTTGCTACTATTATGTAAATAGCTAATTTGGCTGGGCAAATGAAATTAAAGGGAAAGCCATTAAGAGATTCTTTATGAAATCTCAAGAGAAGTGAGAGAATCATTTCCTAGGCAGGTTGATAAGAAGTCCAGGGGTCCCCAAAGAGGAAGCGTCTGGAATTCTCCAGGAGAAAGAAAGGACAACCTGTTTTTCCCCTCTACATTCCTCAGGGTTATGTAACGATAATGTATCCTGTTTGAGGACAGTCTCTGGAAAAAATCTGGCAAATCCTGTTATCTTAAAATGTAAATTATGAGAGTAGGTCTAATAATGTCTTTACAACCTCCAGACATCCTTTTGATTCATTGTAATAACTAAGTGGAGAGTATATAACTCCATTGCTAACACTAGCAAGGGGATACTCTTTCTGCCCGCTTCTGATGTCTATGTCAGAAGCTTTCTCTGTCCCTTTTTTACTTTAATAAAACTCTATTGCACAAAAGCTCCGAGCAATCAAGCCTCGTCACTGGCCCTGGATTGAATTCTTCTCCTCTGGAGGTCAAGAATCCTGGCGTCTTTTGGTGGTTCAGCAACAACCTTTCATCTTGGGGTCTCATCGCGATTCTTCAGGACAAGTAAGGATGCTTGGAGCTCTAGTTCTTTGTTCTCCTAGCGAACACGTTTTCTGCTGTACTTTACTAACTCTACAGTGTGCTTGTGTGAATGAATGACATGCCCTGTGTGAAGCAAGTGAGGAGACCTGCTCTGTGGTTCCACAGTGACCTAATACAGCTTATGGCAGAAACCTGTCGGGGGTTTATATCTACCTGCCAATGCCAAGAGGCGCCCAACGTCTCCTTTGGGGACCGACCAGAAATGGGCAAAGCTTGCGGACAGAACTCTCCTTTCTCAGTCAAACTTTTTGGTCTCCTTGACCATTTCATAACTCCTTGGGAATTAGAAGTACTAAGGGATCATAAACTTTCAAGGGACTGGTGACCTATGCTGTTACGGTGTTCTATGACTTAGGTCCCAAACTTGAATTAGTAGTCAGGAAGTGCCTAGCCTCACTAGGAATCGAAAGTAAGGAAGTTAGATGGATCTCTAGCTACAAGAGCATCTCTGAGGTTAAAGCTTGCTTGGATTGGAACTGCAGTGTTTTTTTTTTTTCCTTTGGTAACGCTGGCTCTTAGTGGACCAGAGGAGGCTCTTATACTGGTGTGGTGAAGCTTGGAAGGAACATTTCAGTTTTTTGTTCGTATTGGTCTTAATTGTGGTCAGGAATATTCTCAGGGTCGCGCACAGGCACTCAGGTGACGAATGTTTCCCCCAGTGGTCTTAGCCTGGGAGGCATTCTGGAAGGTTACTCTGATTGCACCCCGGGTGTCATCAGAGGCAAACAAGGTTTTAATGGTGAGGAGCTGGCCATCAGCCAAGGATACTATCAGGTCTACCCCGGTCTCATCCCCACTCCGTCTCAGTGGTAGAACACGGAGGGATGAGTATGGTGCCTGCTCCGGTAAGGGACAGACTACACCCCCATCTAGAGCAGTGAGGGACGCCTCTGGTAGAAAAACAGTGCTGGTCATTTTTTTTTTTTTTTTCCTCTCTCTCCCTTACAGATGGGAGCTAACAATTCCAGCCTCAGTCCTTTGAACTGTAACCTGAAAAACTGGGATAGATTTGATCCCCAGGGCTTAAAGAAGACACACCTGGTCTTCCTATGTGATACTGCATGGCCGCAGTACCCCCTGGAGGACGGTGAATGGTGGCCAGTTGGAGGGTCTCTTAAGCATAATACTGTTTTACAATTAGAATGGTTCTGCAGAAAACAAGGGAAATGGGTAGAAGTAGCATATGTGTTGCCCTTTTCTTCTCTGCGAAATACGCCAGACTTATGTCCTAAGGGTATAGATTTGGGTATGAAACCTTCAGCTCCCTCCTGTCCTCCTACTTTGCCCCCATACCCGGGACTCCAAACTGGAAGTCAGAGAACACCCCCCCCCCCCCAAAAAAAAAAAAAAAAAAAAAAGGTTGTCTTGGTCTCAGTAAAAACCCAAACTGAGATTCAAACTGCCCAAGTAGAGGTCCAAACAACTCCTGTCTCAGTATGACCTCAGACTACTCTGGTTTCAAAAGAAACTCAGATCATCGAAATAAGAGATGAGATAGAGGACAGGAGACAAAGAGATAAAATAAAGCAGGTTTCTCCAATATATCACTGGGATCATATGTGCAGAGCAACCAGAGACACTGAGGAACAGCCAACAAGCGATTGCCTCTTCATGAAGAACTCAAGAGGAGAAATAATCAGTCTATGAGAGTTAATAAGCCCTTTTCCTATCAAGAAATACAAAGAATCAAGGAGTATTTGGGAGACTATTTAGAAGACCCAGAAAAATATATTAGAGCTTTTAAAGGTGTTACTCTGCTTTTGACCTTACTTGGAAAGGTGTGATGTATATCTTGGGACAAACGCTGACTCCCGACTCAAAAAGTCGAGTTTTGGGAAAAGCGGTTGCTTATGGAGATGAATGGCTTGGTAATGAATCAGTGAGGAAGAGGGAGAATGAGATAGCCACCCTCCCTACTGGGAATCAGGCGGTCCCAGTTACAGAACCAGATTGGGACTACAACACAGCTAAAGGAAGATGGGATCAGAGTCATTGTGTCAGATGTATTCTTGAAGGACACAGGCAAGCACTCGTTAAGCCTTTAAACTATGCCAAATTGGCAAACATAGAACAGGAGGAGAAGGAAGCTCCTGGTAAATTCCTAACTAGACTGAAAGAAGCCCTTCACAGATTCACTGAGATTGATACTGAAAGTGAAGAGGGAACAGTGATTTTAAAAGATATATTTCTCACTCACTCGGCTACAGATATCCGCTGTAAGCTATTAAAATGGGCATATGGACCACATCAGTCTTTAGATACTCTGCTACAATTGGCTCAGACAGTCTATTATGGTAGGGAATATGAGGAAAAGGAAGAAAGGCAGAAAAGGACAAAGGAACAGGCAAAAGCCTTCGCAATGGCTATGAAAACCATTCTTAAACAGCCTGAGAAAAATGCTAGAGGGACCCAGGTGAAAAGGGATGGACTTGCTATTACAGTGGAAAGGCACCTCAAGCGGGATTGCCCTCAGGCATCTAAGCCCCGCCCCAGCTCCATGTCTGGTCTGCAAAGGACCACACTGGAAGAGAGACTGCCCCAGAGGTGTAGGTTTTAAGGGTCAGATTCTCAAGACAATCGGGACTGAAGGTGCTCAGGGGTCTCCACACAAGCTCCTGTCCTAATTACACCTGAGGAACCCCGGGTATTAATAACTGTGGAGGGGGGGCCAATACATCGATTTCCTTTTAGATACTGGGGCAACTTTCTCTGTGCTTACTGAAGCCCCTGGCCCACTTTCTTCTGGATCTGCTTCCATAGTGGGACTATCTGGACGAGCCAAAAGGTTATTCTTTAAGCTGTAACTGGGGCTCTGATATTTTCACATGAGTTTCTGATTGTGCCAGAGTCTCCCTCACCCCTTTTGCGAAGGGATATATTGAGCAAGGTCCATGCCTCTGTTTCCATGAATATGGAGCCCTCTCTTTCTCTCCCTTTAATGGAACAAAATGTGAATCCTAGAGTATGGGCTGATGGAAAATTTGTGGGTCGAGCACAAAATGCTATTCTTGTAGTTGTCAAACTCAAAGACCAGCACTAATTTCCACGTGAGAAGCAGTATCCACTGAAACCTGAGGCTAAGGAGGGTTAAAACCCATCACTGAGAATTTAAAGGAGCAGGCACTATTACTTCCCTGTGATAGTCCATGCAACACTCCTATTTTGGGTATAAGGAAATCAAATGGTAAATGGAGACTAGTAAAAGATTTATGAATAATAAATGAGGCTGTGGTTCCTTTACACTCCGTGGTACCTAATCCTTACACTCTATTGTCTGAAATTCCTGAACTAGCCAAATATTTCTAAATAATTTATTTAAAAGATATTTTCTATTCAGTGCCTTTGGCGGAGGAAAGTCAATTTCTGTTTGCCTTTGAAGACCCTACACAGCCAGCTTCTCAGTTAACCTGGACAGTTTTGCCCCAGGGATTTCGTGATAGTCCTCATTTATTTGGACAAAGTTTGTTACTAGATCTACAAAACTTTAATAGCTCTGAAGCGGCGGTGTTACAATATGTAAATGATGTTTTGCTCTGTGCTGAGACAGAGGAAGCTTGTTCACAAGCCTCAGAAGGTTTCTTAAACTTTCTGGCAGGCTGCGGTTACAAGGCATCAAGAGAAAAGGCTCAGCTTTGTCAACAATCTGTTAGATATCTGGGCTTAATCATATCAGAAGGGACTAGGGCCATAGGCCCCCAGAGGATTAAACCTATACTAAATCACCCCCTATCTTTGACTTTAAGGCCATTGAGGGGATTTGGGGGAATCATGGGCTACTGTCACATTTGGATTCTGGGTTATGGGGAACTTGCCCGTCCTTTATTTAAACTTATAGCTGAGACTCAGCAGGCCCAAACCGACAAACTGGTTTGGTCTCCAGATACTCAAAAGGCTTTTAAGGTTCTTCAGACTGCTTTCCTGCAAGTTTCCACTTTGAGCTTGCCCACAGGGTCAGAATTTAATTTGTCACTGAAAGAAAGAGTATGGCCTTGGGAGTTTTGACCCAGCCCCGAGGGCCTCACCAGCAACCTATTGCTTATCTAAGCAGAGAATTAGATGTAATTTCATGTGGGTGACTCCACTGTCTAAGAGTAATTGGGGCAATGGCTTTATTAACTCCTGAAGCTTTAAAAATAATTAATGGACAAAATCTTACTGCACTGACATCTCATGATGTGAGTGGAATCTTAAATTCTAAGGTTAATACTTGGGTGACAGACAGTAGACTTCTTAAATATCAGTCATTGTTGTTAGAAGGACCAGTAACTAAGCTTAAAGTTTGTGGAATTTAAATCCTGCCACTTTCCTTCCTGAGAAGGAAAATGAAATACCTGATCACGACTGTTACCAATTTCTAACTTCAAACTATGCAGCTCGGGAAGATCTAATGGATACCCCTATTAGACAATCCTGACATGGAAATATTTACAGTTCTTTTGTTTGGGATGGAAAGCGTAAAGCAGGTTACGCTGTGGTGACTGCTGAACAGGTTTTAGGGGTAAAATCTCTCCCTCAGGGAGCCAGCGCTCAGTTAGAGGAGCCTGTGGCTCTGACCTGAGTTCTAGAGTTAAGTAAAGGGCACGGGTAAATATCTACCCTGATTCTAAGTGTGCTTATTTGACTTTACATGCTCATGCTGCAATGTGGAAAGAAAGACAGTTTAAAACAGCAACAGGAGAACCTACTAAACATTTCAGAGAGACTGAGAGACTTTTAATTGCTATCTATTGTCCTAAAGAAGTTGCTGTTATGCATTGCAAAGGACACAACAGGGATGGGAGTAAAGTAGCCGAAGGAATCAGCTGGCTGACTGTCAAGCCACAAAAGTGGCACTTTATGAAACACCTTCACTATAGACGCCTTTGATCTGTACAGGTCCTGTGGAACAGGAAAAACACAAAATACTGAGGAAGAATTAGAAAGATATGAGAAAAGAGGAGTAAAGATTACTGATAAAGGATGGTTACAGTCTGAAGATGGATAATTAATAATTCCTGAAAATGCTCAATGGAAAATTCTTAAGGGTTTACACTAGAGTTTTCATTTGGGTGCAGAGAGTACTTACCAGATGGCTTCTCATTTGTTGAAGGTAAAAATGTAATGAAAACTTTAAAGAATATTATCAAAAGGTGTGAGGCTTGTCAGAAAAATAACCAAAGACTGGAAAACTAGCAAAATCTGGATTACAACGAAGTGGAAAATATCCTGGAGAGGACTGGGAGATTGATTTTACTCATATGCCAAAAGCTAATGGATATTCTTGCTTACAATTTTGGGTGGATACTTTCACTGGATGGATTGAGGCTTTTCCCTGTCATAGTGAACAGGCTAAGGAAGTTATAAAGATTTTAATCCATGAAATTATCCCCAGGTTTGGGCTGCCACGGAGGCTTCAGAGTGACAATGGCTCCGCCTTTAAAGCTGCTGTAACTCAGGGGGTATCTAAAGCTCTAGGAATAGAGTATCACTTACACTGTTCCTGGAGACCCCAATCCTCAGGAAAGGTTGGAAAAGCTAATGACATTATCAAAAGACATCTGTGCAAATTAACTCAAGAGACTCAGGACAATTGGATGAAAGTTCTACTCATAGCTTTAATGAGGGCCTAGACTGTCCCCAAAAAGGAGGGACTGTACCCCTTTGAATGTATTTATGGAAGGCCTTTCTTATGCACAGACATTGTAATAGACACTGAAGCCTTGGAATTAACTAATTATGTAACTCAGCTCGGCTTTTCTACAGGCATTAATGGAACTCTAGGAGATGACTCCTGACCCAGCCTCTGAGTCAAGCAAGCCTCTCTTTGAGCCAGGAACCGAGGTCCTCATAAAAACACTGGGATCCGGGAGCCAATCCCTCGAGCCCTTCTGGGAAGGCCCTTATCAGGTTACTGTTTCTTCTCCCACAGCAGTCAGAGTTCCAGAAATTGATTCAGGGGTACATCACACTCGAGTTAAGAGGTGGCACCCTGACCAGAACTAAGTGACATCATTTTATGTCTTTACTTTCTATGCTCTGACTTTGTACTTTTCAGATGGGCCTGATAATTTATTTGAGCCTACTTCTGCTGACTCCAAAAATCCTGAGTCTTTCGTTTGATCCTCAAGACAATGCCTTCCTGTCCTGGGCTCACTCCTACATTGCACTGCACAATCAGTCTAACTGCTGGGTCTGCGGAGCGCTCCCCTCTTCATCAATGGAAGGCTTTCCATGGTGGACATCTCCACTTCAAGGAGAAGACTTCCTCCAAGTCTGCAAATACCTTCAACAACAATCACATGTGATGTCTCTTAAACTGATAACATCTAACAATCCTAAGATGGACTGATGTAACTATGGACATAATATGAATTTTTATTTTGATTTTAACTTGTTTTAATGACTATTTTGCTTTACATTTGTAACTGTAAAACAGGGTTTTTTCCTAACCGCCTGAAAGCTTTTAAGTTACAAATGGTTGTCCAAGCTCCTACAAGTGCCACAGCCTCTTCCAACCATTACCTGGGGCCCCTGGATCAGAGACCCTCAATATGATGGTTATGAGAATATGTTGGCTCAACAATTTAGGGACCCACTCCCCTCAAGAGCAGGAAGTAGTTATGGAGTGAAAACGATGCCCCTTTCCCTTGGCAACATAATTCTCCTAAAAGAAAAGTGGGGGGAATGAGAGAGTCATTTCCTAGACAGGTTGATAAGAAGTCCAGGGGTCCCCAAGGAGACAGAGGTCTGAAATTCTCAAGAAGGAAGAAAGGACAAACTTTTTTTTTTTTTTCTGTCTACAGTCCTTAGGATTATATAACAATAATATATCCTGCTTGAGGACAGTCTCTGGAAAAAACTTTCTGGTGAATCCTGTTATCTTAAAATGCAAATTATGGGAATAGGTTTAGTGAGGTCTTTACAACCTCCAGACATTCTTTTGATTCATTGTAATAGCTAATTGGAGAGTATATAGCTCCATTGCTAACACTAGCAAGGGGGTACTCTTTCTGCCCCCTTCTGATGCCTATGTCAGAAGCTTTCTCTGTCCCTTTTACACTTTAATAAAACTTTATTGCATAAAAACTCTGAGCAGTCAAGCCTCGTCTCTGGCCCCGGACTGAATTCTTCTCTTCCAGAGACCAAGAATCCTGGCGTCTTTTCATGGTTCAGCAACAACCTTTGCAGAAGCATAACAGCCAGAACTCTAACAGGCTTTGGGAGATTAAACATAAGCAAAGCAGCTTCTGGAATGGGATATCAAATGAGATTCAGAACTGAAAAATGAAACATATCTCATGCCTTTTTGGAGTATCCCTCCAAAAGACACTTGAGGCTTGTTTAAATGCATTTAAGAGAAACAGGAAGAATATATCATCTCACATTGTGTACCAGTAGCAGTGGAAGCTATGAAGCTACTTGAAGCAACCTTGTGAGCAGCAGACAGTCGGCAAGTGGAAGCAAAAACTGGAGTAAAAAAACAAATTATATGTCGTGTGGTAACTGATGATGAAAATCTGGTTTGTGAAAATAGGTGAGGCATAATTTAGTAAGGCTAACTTTGTACCCAATAAACAGATCAGTGTCAATGCAATTTGGGTATAGATTCAATTGTGCCAAATTTTACAGTTATTCAGTGGTGAGACCATGTTATCAGCTGTATTTTAGAACTTTTCTTTTACCTAACGAGCACTACACACTAATTCAAAATTCCTCAATGACTTTCAATGCCTGTGCAATGGCCTGTAAGTCACCTGTATGGTCCAATTCAAACTCAATGCCTCATCACCTACTGTGTTTCTGAGAGGGTAACAGGCAGGAAGCCCAGGGGTCTCCAAACCAAGGAAATAGGCTGCAAGTGTCAGACACTTTTTTCTCTCTCTCTTAAGTGGCAGGAGGAAACAAACTACAAATGTTAGATTTCCCCTTCTCTATACAAATTTAAAAAGTGATTTCTCTTAAAATTCTGTGTTGTGATGATGATACCTGGCTCCATTTGAACTTAACTTTTCTCAAAGCTTGAGCTAACCAAAGCATTTTTCTTTTGGAAATGTTTGTCTTAAGCTATGTATGTTTTTACCCTAGACTCTTTCTTCAAGTCAGTACCCCTTAAGACTCAGAACTGATAAGGGCTTAACGAATCGTATATTTCACTCATACATTGTTCTCCTAATCTATGTTAATGAAACTACATATTTACTTGGAAACCTGGCTCTCTTCAAGATTCATGTCAATAGTTTTATTGTCTGGGGTGACTCACCTAGTGCCAATTTTGAGGGGCCTGGTGCCACTCTGAGTTTTGGGACACCTCCTTTCTCTAGTTAACAGCTTGCTGATAGGTATATAGCATCCGGCTAAAGACTAGCAGGGGGGCACTCTTTCTGCCCCCTTCTGATGTCTATACCAGAAGCTTTATCTCTTTTATACTTTAATAAAACTATATTGCACAAAAGCTCTGAGCGATCAAGCCTTGTCACTGGCCCCAGATTGAATTCCTCTCCTCCAGAGGCCAAGAATCCTGGCATCTTTCATGGCTCATCAACAACCTTTCACTCCCCACCACTTACCCCAATCTAGTTCTGCTGAAGTTCTTACAGATTTTAGAACACAGTCAGTATAATGCTATTAACCTTTTATTTTCAGTTGCTTTGCTTGGAATACTCTTCTCCCAGATACTGCACAATATGTTCTTGTTCTTGTTTTAGGTCTCTTCTCAAAAATCATCCTCTCAGAATGGTTCATTCTGTTCACCATCTCTTAAACAATATCTCGCCTTTCTCTTTGATCCACTTCTCCTGATTCTGTTCTTAATTATAACATGTGTCATTACCTTATATATGATATTTTTTTATTGATTTGTTGTCTGTCTTCCCTGCCCTCTACTAACATGCAAGTGCTGTGTGTAAGGGTATTTTATTCTTGTGTCTCTGCTGTATATCACTACCCATCATAGCATCTATCACATGGTAGATGTCCTGTAATTATTTGTTCAGTGTGTAACGTAGTGCTGAAAGCTTGGATTTGGAAGCAAAACTTCCCCAATACTACTAGTTGTGTGACCTATGTCTCTTCTTATAATATGGGAATGACCATATCTACCTCAGAACTATTATACAAACCACATGAATTAATTCACATAAAGTGAGTAAAGTATGTGTGAGCTACAGAAGGCTTCATGTAAATGTTGTTTACTATTCAGTCAGCTTTAATCATAAATTGGTATTTCTCTAATTGGCTATAATAACTAAACTGATGCTCAATATGTGGCCATCATATTACAGAGAGTGGGATCATTGATTTTCATTACATTTTTGGAAGTAGTGCTGAGAATTGAAACAGGACCATGGAAAGGGAAATGGGCATTGAAGAGACAAAATAAGATTCACCTCTGCTTTTTAAAGCATGAGTCAACTACAACCAATATGACTAAAGTAATTATTATAGTCACATAGCTTAGTATCAAAAGGAAGGAATATCCACCTAGTTGGAAATTAAACAAGGGAGTCAATCAATCTATAAAGTGCTCTTTCTTCTACCACAGTTAATGCTTCTCATTTCACAGTGGTGGGGCCTTAGAATTTTCATGTCTTTTCTAGAGCCCTCATTTCAATTGCTCCTGAGTCTATGTCTCTGGTCTGCCCCATTCTTCTCTTTTTCACCAAATCACTAGGTCTTTCTTTCTTTTCTCTCTAGTACTTCCAATCCCCACTTGCATTTTTTGAAATTTAACTGCTATAATCCTCCACCCTCAAATTGCCAGCATCTGTTGGATCATCAGTAAAGCAAGAGAGTTCCAGAAAAACATCTACTTCACCTTATTGACTATGCCAAAGACTCTGACTGTGTGGATCACAACAAACTGGAAAATTCTTCAAGAGATGGGAATACCAGACCACCTGACCTGCCTCCTGAGAAATCTGAATGCAGGTCAAGAAGCAACAGTTAGAACTGGACATAGAACAACAGACTGGTTGCAAATCAGGAAAGGAATATGTCAAGGCTGTACATTGTCACCCTGCTTATTTAACTTCTATACAGAGTACATCCTGCAAAATGCCAGGCTGGATGAAGCACGAGCTGGAATCAAGATTCCTGGGAGAAATATCAATAACCTCAGATACACAGATGACACCACCTTTATGGCAGAAAAGCAAAGAAGAACTAAAGAGCCTCTTGATGATAGTGAAAGAGGAGAGTGAAAAAGTAGGCTTAAAACTCAGCATTCAAAAAATGAAGATCATGGCATCTGGTACCATCACTTCATGGCAAATAGATGGGGAAACGGTGGAAACAGTGAGAGACTTTATTTTTGGGGCTCCAAAATCATTGTAGACGGTGGCTGCAGCCATGAAATTAAAAGATGCTTGCTCCTTAGAAGAAAAACTATGACCAATTTAGACAGCATATTAAAAAGCAGAGACATTACTTTGCCAGCAAAGGTTCTTCTAGTCAAAACCATGGTTTTTCCAGTAGTCATGTATGGATGTGATGGTTGGACTACAGATAAAGCTGAGCGTGGAAGAATCAATGCTTTTGAACTGTGGTGTTGCAGAAGACTCTTGAGAGCCCCTTGGACTGAAAGAAGATCAAATCAGTCAATCCTAAAGGAAATCAGCCTTCAATGTTCATTGGGAGGACTGATACTGAAGCCGAAGCTCCAATACTTTGGCCACCAGATGTGAAGATCTGACTAATTTGAAAAGACCTTGATGCTGGGAAAGATTGAAGGTGGTAGAAGGGGATGACAGAAGATGAGATGAGTGGATGACATCACCTACTTGATGGACATGAGATTGAACAGGCTCCGGGAGTTGGTGATGGACAGGGAAGCCTGTCGTGCTGCAGTCCCTGGGGTCACAAAGAGTCGGACACGACTGAGTGACTGAACTGAACTGATGCTCCACCCTTCTTTACTTAAGCTCCTCATTCATTAGTTCTTGGACTATGAGAAGACTATCACCTCCCAGCTGAGTCCCAGTTCTTTCTCAACCCGTGAAAGCTGCGAAGTCGCTTCAGTCGTGTCTGACTCTTTGTGACTCTAGGGGCTGTATACTGCCAGACTCCTCTATCCATGGGATTCTCCATGCAAAAATACTGGAGTGGGTTGTGGTTCCCTACTCCAAGGAATCTTCCCAACCCAGCAATCAAATCTGAGTCTCTTAATTCTCCTACATTGGCAGGTGGGTTCTTTGCCACTAGCTCCACCTGGGAAGCCCAATGTCATGGGCTTCTAGGCTGCTGTGTTTCACACACAACACAGGACATCTGCCTCCCAAGCCACCATATCCAGGGTTACTCAGAGGTACGATATCTTGTCAGCACTGGGCACAACGTCACTTTCCTGAGCACTAGGTTGCCTCTGCTCACCCCTCATCTGCATCACCCACACAGCTGTTGGGTAGAATCCTGAGACTTGGAACATCAGGAGCAGACAGCCAGGCCCAGGACTAGGGTCGTTGGGCACCCAAGTCTTTGGCTTCACCAGAGAGGAGAAAAGGATGAGAAGTGGAGCTTAGAAGGATACCCTAGGCCATGGACTTTCCAGGTGACTAGTGATAAAGGACTCTCCAATGCAGGAGAGATAAGAGATGCAGTTTTGATCCCTGGGTCAGGAAGATGCCCTGAAGTAGGAATGGCAACCCACTCCAGTATTTCTTGTCCATAGAAAATTCCATGGACAGAGGAGCTTATTGGGCTACAGACCATGGGGCCCCAAAGAGAGGGACACCACTGAGCGACTGAGCACACACACAACAATAAGTTATAACTCAGTGACTTTGGGTCTCTTAGCAGTTTGAATAATCATTTCTTTCTCTTTCCTTGGAAACAATCTTAAACCCACAAATCTCATTCTCTAGCTTTTTTATTATGTGTTTCAAAAGAATGATAAAGTGTGGAAGACTTAAATGCAAAAAACACTCAGAATAGGAGGGGAGAGTTGGGTTCACCTTGTCATTCCAGGTCTGACTTCCTTGTTTCAAGGAGGCATGCCAGAAACTGAAGGCAAATGTCATTGAGAAGGTTTTTCAAGAGTTCTTTAATAATTAAGTAACGGCTGAGTGCCCTACACACATTTTGGACTCAACTCCTTGCTCCTGCAGGAATTTTCATGGAAACTCAAAAGTCTGGTCTTTGACATGCTCCATTTAAAAAACTTTCTGAGGCCTCCTTGAAGTGCATTAAACAGCTGAATGGTACCTGGAGCTTGAAGGGGTCTGTGGGTAGACAAGGAAGAGAGAATCAATAAGAAAAAAGTTACAGGGAAGGAAAGTAAACAACCTAATAAGTAAAGGGAATCAAGGCAGGTAAAACTTGCTGGAGTATCACATGGAAGACTGGACCATTATATAATCACATGTACCAAGGCCACAGAAAGTGATGCCCAAGACACCATCCCAGCAGTTATTCTGCAACTTGCAGCCATCCTGAGCCCTGAGTGTGCATCCAGCTTTGGTTGGCAAAGATGGAGATCTGGAGTACATGGAAGGAGAGGAACTCTTCTGAAGTCAGATGATGGGATCCTAGAACCTAGGGAGTTGAGAGAAGGTACGACTGGAGGAGGGGCTTTCCTGTTGGCTCAGTAGTAAAAAATCTGCCTGCAATGCAAGCAACTTGGCTTCAATCCCTGGGTTGGGAAGTTCCTCTGGAGGAGGGCATGGCAACCCACTCCAGTACTCTTGCCTGGAGAATTCCATGAACAAAAGAGCCTGGCAGGCTACGGCCCATAGGGCCGCACAGAGTTGGACAAAACTAAAGCGACTAAGGAGCAACAGCAACATACAACTGGATGAACATGGCCCCACGTATGAGAGGAATTATAGAGATGGTTACACAGGTTACACATATTCCAAAACCCTCTCCCCCTGGGCCAGAATCCTCTCCCCAAAATAGAGAGATTAACTGAGATTACACCGAGGATACTTTGCCTGGAACTAGACTGGTGTGCAGATTCCAAGGGCGTCCTATAGGTGCATTACTCCCTTCCCCCAGGTCCTCCCCAGAACCTCTCCACCCTGCAGTGCCCAGCCACAGGTGTCTTTCCACGTGGGATCAGCTTACCCAGTGTTCTTACCCCATGACAGAGAAGTCCCTTGACAAACAGAGGCAACAGGAGCAGCACTGAAGCTCTGTTAGGTGAAGGAAGCCTCCACAGGCAATCTCCCCTCAGGACTCAGACATGGTTCCTCTCTCAACCCTCTTGCCCTCTCTTCTGACGTCCCTAGGCACACCAACACACAAACCTCTCCCTCTGCCCACTTCCCTGCCAGAGAAACCCTATAGATTCTAACAGTCATAGGCCTCCCACATGATCTCTCACTTGCTCTCCATTTCTTTCACTATCTGGTTTCCAGATTTTCTTCTGCTCCTGTCTGAAACCTCCTGATCCCTATTTCACTGAGGTGTTAGTCACTCAGTTGTGCCCAATTCTTTGTGATCCCATGGACCATAGCCCACTAACCTCTTCTGTCCATGGAATTCTCCAGGCAAGAGTACTGGAGTGGGTTGCCATTTCCTTTACCAGGGCATCTTCCCAACCCAGGGATTAAACCTGGGTCTCCTGCATTACAGGCAGATTCTTTACCATCTGAGCCACCAGGGAAGCCCTCTATTGCACCCAGTCCTGGCTTATGACAATGTCTGTGGTTTGTGTCCTGGTTGGAATACTTAGTGTCTTTTTGCCTTAGAGAAATCATGTCCACACTTGGTTTCTCAATGTCCTCATCTGTGAAAAATGATGGAAGGTGATCAGTGATGCCCAATGGCCTTTCCTGCAGCTTCCCCACCCCTTATACCTCTGCGGTCTCCTCCTCTTGTGTGCCATCTGGCTCCCTTTTCCCTTCTTCTTGGTCTTCCCTGTCCTTCTCTACTGACTCATTACTTTTCCACTCCTTTCACTTATCCTGCTTGTTCTCCAGTCTCTTAGAGTGTGCACAGGAGAATTAATTGTTGAGTCAAGTCTTTACTTTTGTTTCTTTTATTGATGCTTTCTATGACAACCTGAAGGCAGTTGAAACATCATTCCATTGTTTGGCTTACATCTATTCATTCAATTGACATTAGTTATGGCCTACTTGGTGCTGAGAAATTTGCCAGACACTAAGATTTCAGAGACAGAGTTTCTTTGGAGGAAACAAAACAAAATCTAACCTAAAAGTTCAACTTATTCTACATACGGAACTCAAAAATTAATTATCAGAAGTATTTAAAAAGTTCTGCATTCCGTCTCATCTTGGTATTACTTCTGAATTCCATGACCAAATAAATAAATAATGAAAAAACAAAACCCCTAAAAGTTTTAGACAAAATTATGGGTTCTTACAAAAGACGAGAAGACACTTGCTTCAAATACCTCTAGTGCAATGTTGTTGAGAAATATTCAGGCTTTTGAGGTACTGACATCATCCTAGGCAAATTTTATTCTCCATTGAGGGCAAAGTAATCCATATTTGAACATCCAGAAACTAAAAGAATGTACCATGTAACACCCTTTATGAAACAAATTATCTGAATAAAACCAAAAATTAGCCTGAATAAAGACCCCAAGAAATGTTGCAAACCATTTTGGAATAAAATTATTTGAAAAATAAATTGTTAACTTTAAACAGTTGTTTAAAATGAGCTTGTAAAATTTCTACTTGCTTCAAAACTGGAACAATGCAGAGAAGACTATCATGAACCCTGTGCAAGAATGACATGCACATTCATGAAGTTTCATATTTTTAAACTAAAGAGGGAAGCTTATAGAAATACAATCTTACCTAAAGAAACAAGAAAAACTTCAAGCAACTTACCCTTAAACCTAAAGCAACTAGAGAAAGAAGAACAATAAAACTTAAAATTAGTAGAAGGAGAGAAATCGAAAGTTGAAAGTAGAACAAAATAGAGTTCCAGAAAACAACAGTGAAGATCAATGAAACTTAAAAGCTGATTCTTTGAGAAGATAAACAAAACTGATAAACCTTTAGTGAGACTCACCAAGGGGTGTTGGGGGTGGGGGAGAGGAGGAAGTGAGGTCAAATCAATAAAATTAGAAATGAAAAAAGTTACAATGGACACCACAGAAATGCAAAAGATCATAAGAGATTACTACAAGCAACTACATGTCAATAAACCAGAAAACACAGAAGAAATGAACAAATTATTAGAAAAGTACAACCTTCCAAGACAGAACTGGTAAGAAATAGAAAATATGAACAATTCAGTAATGAGTACTAAAACTGAAACTATGAACGAAAACTCCCAACAAACAAAACTCCAGGATAAGAGAGTATCACAGTTGAATTCTATCAAACATTTAGAAAAGAGTTAACACTATCCTTTCAAATCTTTCCAAAAATTGCAGAGAAAGGAACACTCCCAAGCTCATTCTATGAGGCCACTATAACTCTGATACCAAAACCAGACAAAGATATCAGCAAAAGAAAAGGACATGCCAATATCATAGATAAACATAGAAGAAAAAATCCTCAACAAAATACTACAGACTGACTCCAACAACACGTTAAAAGGATTGCACACTCTAATCAAATGGGATTTAATCAGGGATCCAAGGATTTTTTCAACATATGAAAATCAATCAATGTGATACATCATATTAGCAAACTGAAGAATGAAAACCGTATGATCATCTCAATCAGTTCAGTTCAGTTGCTGTTATATTCAACTGTTTGTGACCCCATGGACTGCTGCATGCCGGGCTTCCCTGTCCATCACCAAATCCTGCAGCTTGCTCAATCTCAAGTCCATCAAGTCAGTGATGCCATCCAACCATCTCATCTTCTATTGTCCCCTTCTCTTCCAGTCCTCAATGTTTTCTAACATCAGGGTGTTTGTCAATGAATCAGAACTTCACATCAAGTAGCCAAAGTTTTGGAGTTTTGGCTTCAGTATCAGTCCTCCCAATGAATATTCAGGACTGATATCCTTTAGGATTGGCTGGTTTGATCTCCTTGCAGTCAAAGGGACTCTCAAGAGTCTTATCCAACACCACAGCTCAAAAGCTTCAGTTCTTCAGCATTCAGCTTTCTTTATAGTCCAACTCTCACATCCATACATGACCACTGGAAAAACCATAACTTTGACTAGATGGACCTTTGTTGGTCAAGTAATGTCTCTGCTTTTTAATATGCTGTCTAGGTTAGCTATAACTTTTCTGCTAAGGAACAAGTATCTTTTAATTTCATGGCTGCAGCCACCATCTGCAGTAATTTTGGAGCCAAAATAAATAAATAAATAAATAAATAAAGTGTCTCACTGTTTCCATTGTTTCCCCATCTATTTGCCATGAAGTGATGGGACCAGATGGCATGATCTTCATTTTTTGAATGCTGAATTTTAAGCCTACTTTTTCACTCTCCTCTTTCACTATCATCAAGAGCCTTTTTAGTTCTTCTTTGCTTTTCTGCTATAAAGGTGGTGTCATCTGCATATCTGAGGTTATTGATATTTCTCCTGGCAATCTTGATTCCAGCTTATGCTTCATCCAGCCCGGCATTTTGCATTATGTACTCTGCATAGAAGTTAAATAAGCAGGGTGACAATATACAGCCTTGACATACCCCTTTCCTGATTTGCAACTAGTCTGTTGTTCCATGTCCAGTTCTAACTGTTGCTTCTTGACCTGCATTCAGATTTCTCAGGAGGCAGGTCAGGTGGTCTGGTATTCCCATCTCTTGAAGAATTTTCCAGTTTGTTGTGATCCATAAGTCAAAGGCTTTGGCGTAGTCAAGAAAGCAGAAGTAGGTGTTTTTCTGGAACTCTCTTGCTCTTTTGATGATCCAGTGGATGCTGGCAATTTGATCTCTGCTTCCTCTGCCTTTTCTACATCCAACTTGAACATCTGAAAGTTCACAGTTCACATACTGCTGAAGGCTGGTTTGGAGAATTTTGGGCATTACTTTGTTAGAGTGTGAGATGAATGCAAATGTAAGGTAGTCTGAGCATTCTTTGGCATTGCCTTTCTTTGAGATTGGAATGAAAACTGACATTTTCCAGTCCTGTGGTCACTGCTGAGTTAACCAAATTTGCTGGCATATTGAGTGCAGCACTTTAACAGCATCATCTTTTAGGATTTGAAATGGCTCAACTGGAATTCCATCACATCCACTAGCTTTGTTCATGGTGATGCTTCCTAAGGCCTACTTGACTTCACATTCCAGGATGTCTGGCTCAAGGTGAGTGATCACACCATTGTGGTTATTTGGGTCATGAAGATCTCTTTTGTATAGTTCTTCTGTGTATTCTTGCCACCTCTTCTTAATCTCTTCTGCTTCTGTTAGGTCTATACCATTTCTGTCCTTTATTAAGCCCATCTTTGCATGAAATGTTCCCTTGGTATCTCTAATTTTCTTGAAGAGATTTCTAGTCTTTCTTTCCATCATCTCAATAGATGCAAAAAAAGCTTTTGACAAAATTCAATTACCCATTTACATTAAAACTCTAGAGAAAGTAGACATAGTGGGGACACACATCAGCATAATAAAGATCGTATATGACAAGTTGACAGCAGACATCATTCTCAACATGAAAAACTGAAAACATTTCCTCTAAGATCAGGAATAAAGCAAGGATATCTACTCTTGCCATTTTTATTCAACATAATTTGGAAGTCCTAGTGACAGAAATAAGAAAAAAGTAAGAAACGGGAATCCAAACTGGAAAAAAAGTAAAACCATCACTGCAGATGACAAGACACTGTACATGGAAAATCCTAAAGATGCTGCCAGAAGACTACTAGAGCCCATCAATGTATCTGAAAACGTTTCAGGTTACAAAATTGGTACACAGAGATCTCTTGCATTCCTATACACCAACAATAAAAAGATCAGAAATTGAAATTAAGAAAACAGTTTAAACCATCTCATCAAAAAGAATAAAATGCCTAGGAATAAGCCTATCTAATGAGGCAAAAGACCTGTAATCAGAAAACTATAAGATACAGATAAAATAAATCAAAGATAACAAATGGAGAAATGCATCAAGGTTATTGAATTGGAGAAATCAATATTGTCTAAATGACTATACTACCCAAAGTAATCTACAGATTCAGTGCAATCTCTATCAAAATACCAATGGCACCGAATGTTCACAGAACTAGAACAAAAAATCTTAAAATGTAGTATGGATACACAAAAGACCCAAAATATCCAAAACAATCTTGACAAAGAAAAATAAAGCTGGAGGAATAAGGTTACCTCTCTTCAGACTATACTACAAAACTATAATTGTCAAAACAGTATGATGCTGGCACAGAAAACAGAAATATAGATCAATGGAAAACCCAAAGAAAAACCCACCTACCTATGGTTACCTAATGTAAGCAAAATAAGGCAATCTCCTCAGTAAGTGGTGATGAAAAAAATTGGACAGTCGTATGTTAAAGAACGAAGTTAGAACACTTCTTAAAATCATAAACAAAAATAAACTCAAAATGGGTTAAAGGCCTAAATGTAAGCCCATATACTATAATATCTTAGAGGAAAACATAGGCAGGGTACTCTCTGCCACAAATCACAGCAAGATCTTTTTTTAGTCACCTCTTAGAATAATGAAAATAAAAACAAATGAAGCAAAAGAGATCTAATTAAACTCAAAAGCTTTTATACAGTAAAGGCAGTCATAAACAAAATGAAAAGATAAGTTATAGAATGTGAGAAAATAGTTGCAAATGAAGTAACTGACAAGGGATTAATCTCCAAAATATACAAACATCTCATGCAGTTCAATATAAAAAAATAAAAGCAACCCATCAAAAGATGGGCAGAATACCTAAAGAAATATTTCTCCAAAGAAGACATGCAAATGGCCAAAAAACTCATGAAAAAAATACCCAACATCACTAATTAGACAGATTCAAATCCAAACTACAATGAGGTATCACCTCATGCCAATCAGAATGATCACCATCAAAAAACATCTACAAAAAACAAGTGCTGATGAGGTGTGGAGAAAAGGGAACCCACCTACGGTGTTGGTAATAATGTGAATTGGTACAGCCACGCTGGAGAAGAGTATGAAGTTTCCTTAAAAAAAAACTAAAAATAGAGCTACCATACGATCCAGCAATCCTTGGGCATATATCTGGAGAAAATCTAAATTCAAAAAGACACATGCATCTTAGTGTTTATTGCAACACTATGCACAATAGCCAGGACATAGAAGCAACCTAACTATCCATCAATAGAGGAATGGATAAAGAAGATGTGGTACATATACACAGTGGAATATTACTCAGGGAAAAAAAAAAATGATTCCATTTGCAGCGACAGACATGGATGGGCATAGAGACTGTCATACTGAATGAAGTAAGTTCAAGACAGTGAAACAACCACATCGAGACTCTGGAAATGAAGCAAAAGCATATCACAAATTAAGAAGTGGGATACATGCAGTGGCGAGTCTAACCTGAGCTTCTCCCATCTTCTTTCCATGTGGAGTACCTTCAGTGTTGTTCTACTAGGGAAGGAAAAGCCATGAAAATCAGAAGCTTCCCTGCTGGAAGTGGCTAATTTGATTTAGAGAGAAGCAGGGAAAACAGCCAAACCCAAGGGCATCATTGAAAATAATATAAACTCAAAGGAAAACAAACGAAAAAGGTTAACTTCCCAGTTTTCCTGAAGATTTAACACTGGATAGAGAAGCAGACCAGCAGACCAACCAGAACATTTGAGGAAGATCTTATAAAAAGGACAACCATAGTGGTTGTGGATAATCTGCCACGTATCCCTTCTTGTCTGGAAGGATGCACACAGGAGCAAAGCTGCATGCACACTCACAGGAAACCAGAAAGAAGCAGCCCTAGCTTTCTGCAGGTCCGTGGATGAAAATGAGGTTTGTGCACATGCTGTAAGAGAAACAGGAAGTGGATGGTAAAGGGAAAACTAGGGCTGACTTGCAAACTTTCTGAAATTTGAGTACTCTCCCAACTCAAACAAAGATCTATTGGCAAAGAATAGAAGCTTAATTGACTCAAAGTGTTTGAGCACTACTTTATTAAACTATGCTCACACAAGAGTGATCCCTAAGAAATCAGGCTGAAAAAGAAAAAAACTACAAAAAAAAAAAAAAAAATTAGCAGAGACTCCTGTGGCTGCATACTATGGAAGAAAAGTCAGACTGACAGGTTAGACCAGCCAAGTCACTAAAGAAACATACAAAGAAGGAAACAACAACAGCAGTAACATAAGGAGATCAGAATCAGCATGTCATCTATAATATCCATTTTTTCAACAACAAAAAAAGCAGGTATAAAAAGAAAGAGGGAACTGTGACTATCCGCAGGGAGAAAGGAAATGAATACAAACTGCCTTTGATGTTGCCCAAGGGTTAGATATAACTGACATAAACAGAAATCCTCAAAGCTGGAAGGTAATGAACATTAAAAACGTTCGATTAACAATGCTCATTTTTAAAAATTAAAGTATGACAATAATGATGCATCAAATAGCAAGTATCTTTAAAGAAATGGAAAATATTGAAAAAAAAAACTAAGTGGAAATTCTCAAATTGAAAGTAAAATAAATTCCTGATAAGACACAAGATAAATATATCAATTTCATATATATTTATAAAATCAATTTTATTTATATATCCCAACAACAAATAATCAAAAATGAAATTGGGAAAGCAATTTCATTCATGAAAGTCTTAAAAGCAATAAAATCTATAAGAAAAAGTTTACCAAAGGAAATGCAAGATATGTACATTGAAAACTAAACGAGATTGTTGAAATTCACAACCTAAATATTAATAAACAGGGAAACATTTCATACATTCACAGTAGAATCAAAAAATAATGAGAAAAAGAAACAAAGTTAACAAAAATGTAACATCTGTATTCATTTTGCCTCTGTTGTGTTGGTCAAAAATTTTGTTTGGATTTTTCCATAGCATTGTATGGAAAAGCTCACATGAACTTTTTGACCAATCCAATACATATGTCATAAATAGCTCTTCTTGTTTTCCCTGCCAATGAAGCATTCTTCTGTTGATACTGTTTTGTTTTTGCTGAATATCATTTTGGATAAATGGGATTCAATGGAAAATTTTATTTTAGTATTATATTGATTTAGTATGTTGATATTTTGTCCAGAAATATTGCTGAATTATGTTCCTTTTAAGATAATTTCACTATTGTTTAATTTTCCTGTAGAGAAAATCATATCTTATGAAAATAAAGCCTTTTATGTCTTTTTTTTAATATTTACTCACTGGACTAGAATGTGCCACTTTAGTACCACTTTGAAGAGCAAAGGCAATAGCAGAGACCACTGTCTTTTCTCTAATTGCAATGGTGTGTGTGTGTGTCAGTCGCTCGATTGTGCCCGACTCTTTGCGACCCCATGGACTGTAGCCGGCCAGGCTCCTCTGTCCATGAAATTCTCCAGGCAAGAATACTGGAGTGGCTTGCCAGTTCCTGCTCCAGAGGATCTTCCCGACCCAGGCTTGAACCCGGGTCTCCTGCATTGCAGGCGGTTGCTTTATCATCTGAGCTACTAGGGAAGCAAAGGTGACTTCAGTAAATCTTTTCAGATGCACCCTCAGCTGTTTAACTCTCCTGACAATGGACAGCAATGCATGTATATACAAGATGAATAAAAGGAACGAGGTTCTCTGATCTCTGCAACAACACTCCTCTTACCTCAGATAAACTAAAGGATGACAAATTGCCACAGGCTCATCATGGAAATCTGAAAGGTGTGTTTGCATTTCTTTCTCTTTTCTCTTCCATGTCTCCTCCTCTTTTGTTTAAATATCCCTGAGAAAATTTTGCAGTGTAAACTGAGGAGGAAGATGTGCCTGAAGGCTTTGCTAAGAGCACAATAAAGATTGGCTCATTCTCCTGTGTGAATTGTAATGATAAATCTTCATTTTTTTGCTACTATGAATAACTACCATAGGTTGGTTATAGATAAACTAAACAATACAAAGGAAGTTTTCTTTAATTCCAAAATAAGTAAGATTTTTTTTTCATCAATGAATGTTTAATTTTATTGAGAGTTTTATTTGGCAAGTAGTGAAATGATCAGATGTTTCATTTTTGCCCCTTTAATCTGTTAATATAGATGAGCACATAAATGGATTTTCTAATTTTAAGTTGCTCTTGTACTCCTGGTAAAAATGCTATTGGTATATCTAAGTTTTCTTCAATTCCTAAGTGAAATTGAATGATGGCTACTGGGTGTTCAGTTTATCTGTTTACTTTGTCTTTAAGTGTTGGGTTGCTGAGCTTTTCATGTTGTGATATTCTAACCTCATAAAATGACTTCAGTTGTTTTCCATTATTTTGTATAACTTGAAACTGGGCATCATTAAGTGCCTAAAGTCTTTTGGATTCGTGAGCAAGTTTACCACCAGTTTCAATTTTTACGGCAACTGATATCCTTAAAATTTATTTTTCTTCTGAGTCTTATTTGACTCATTTATAATTTTCAATAAAACTTTCCATCTCACTTTTATTTCAAATGACCTGAATGAGGTTGTACATAGTTTTCTCTTATTTTCATTCTTAATTATATCCATTAGCACCCACTTATTAAACCCCAGTGTTCTTTATTTGTGCAGTATCTTTTTTTATCATTCCTTCTAGTTTACTTTTATATTTTATTTTTTTCAGAAAAGCTGTCTGTTTCTAAGTTTGTAGTTTCTATCATAATATGTTTTAATTTCTATTTTAATGATACAGTCTTTATACTTATTTCCTTTCTTCCTCATATTTTGATTCATTTTATGGTTCTTTTACTTGTTTCCTGAGTGTATGTCTAAGTTACATATTTTCAATATTTCTTTTTCTCTACAAATACATTTTAAGCTATAAAATGATTATAATTCTACTTGGTTTCATAACATCATTGTGGATTATAGACAAGGATAGATATTGCAAAGAATACATAATACCCTACAAAAAATATATAGTCAAAAGATTCAAAACATACTACAAGTAAGTGTACTACCTTGAAAAATTTTTAAATCATTTATAAATAAAATTAAGCAAAAAAAAAAGTTAGAGAGGAAAATAATTTGATTATTACACAAGAAACACTATTACATAGGTGAAAATAACCAAGCATCAGTTTTCAATTTTGAGGTTACTGAAACTGCAAGCCTCAGCAATGAAATAACTGAGCAAGGCAGAAAGAAATTTCTGATAACAACCCCAAAATAATTAATAAAATCATAAAAGACTTACTGTAAATTCAAACCATGCAGAAGATAAATTCTAAAGGAAAAATCCCTAACTATAGTTTTAATTTTTTGATACATAGTATGGTATGACTACTTCCTCCTTGTTCCACAAAATTTCATTTGAGCCTAACCAGTTTTGACTAAGGGGCTTCCCAGGTAGCTTTAGTGGTAAAGAACTCACCTGCCAATGCAGGTGACTCTAGAGATGTGGGTTCAGTCTCTGGATCAGGAAGATCCCCTGGAGGAGGGCATGGCAACCCACTCCAATATTCTTGTCTGGAGAATCCCTCGGGAAGAGGCACCTGGCAGGCTACAGTCCATAGGGTCACACAGGGTTGGACATGACTGAAGCGACTTAGTATGCACACATTAATTTAGACCAAAAGCACTTACTGTTTGTGACCAGTCTCTTGTAAGAAGAAATCCCCCCTCCTCTGCTGCACTCTGGGGCTGTCCCACAATTACAGTCACAGATCCCTATTTTGTTAACCTTGCCATAACTGAAGATTAACTGGAAACATGTTACAAGAAGGTGTAGCTTTAGACAATGTAATCATCCTAAGTATGTTGGGGGGAAATCACCTAGAACTGATTTTTGAAAACATTTGTATAAATATAGAGAAGTGTTTAATTTGCTACTATTGAAAACTCTGTAATCATCAGATGACCTTCCTGTATTTCCTCCAAAGAAGTCTGAGTTACAATTTAATGATATTAAATTAAGCAGTGCCAATTTAATAAAATGTTAACCGAAGGTATAAAGTAACATCAATTCCTATTATTACTACAAACATTCAATAGTCAACCAACAGAAACTCATCTTTCTATTTGAACATGTTGTTCTTTCTTCAAAAGTGCAGGAAAAAGGAGAGAAGGTATCCAGGCTGTCCAATATGATCACACGGTTGGACTATTTCTAACTTCATTCACCTTTTTAGCAGTTCTTTAACCTTCCAAGTCCACCCACACAGCCAACTCTTTCCTGTAGCTGATTTTAAGGAGATTTATATATTTCAACTCTTTTCCTTCCAAATCTATTTCTAAAGTTCAGTGGCATTTTCTCTCTGAGATCTCATTCTTTTTCAAGGAGATTTCCATTTAGATAACAATTTCACTCATGTGAATTTATGAAGCCAGTGTTGTTCCAGGTAGCCACAGTGGCAGGGTACAGAAAGGTCTCTTTCTGTTCTAATCCAGGTTGCTCTTATCATTTCCCTTACATATTGTTGGATTATCTTCAGAATCTCCAAAATCTTAAACAATTATTTCTAAGAGCACCTTTGTGATGCTTCCATGATCTTACCAATGAGTACATTTAACACCTGCTTTTTGGAAACCTGTGAACAAGTTTCCTGGCAATACCTTCTGTGACCTCAGTCACTGAGTGTCATGGGCCCTTATAGTCATAGCTAAACTGACCTGAAATGAGTCCACATGCTCAAAAGTAGTATACAGTATGCTCTGAGGCCTTCAAAGTGCTAATTCCAAATGAAAATTCATATCTTTCTCCTCACTTGTGATGTATCTTAAGGTTTTGAGTTATGCTAACTACACTTTAGAATAGTGTTATATAACAAAATTATCTGCATGATGGAAATATTCTATTCTGTGATTTAATGGCACAATGTTTAGTTTAGTTTAATTTTGGAAAGAACAATCCTAGTGTTTAAACTGAAAATAATAGCTTTTCAGTTCTATCCACATGCCTATGGCTTTTTGTGTTTTAAATTTGTCCAGCTCACAGATAAGCTGAACTTTTCCCTCATGTCTGAATCCTGTAGACATTGTTGAGCCCAGGCTGAACACATTTACATGCTGCCTACAATGATTCATTTAAAGAGTCTGAAATCTCCATCACAGCGCCCTACGCTTCTTTACCTAACTACCCAGTCCATGATAGCTTTATTCTATGGCTAAATGTTACTATTTCCTAATTCTTTGCACTGTTTCGAAGTACAGCAGAAGGTGAAGTGGCCATTGCATAGGCTGACTTCTCATTAGCCTGGGTCCCTTTTCTTTGAGAATCTCCAGACAGGATAGCTGACTCTTCTTAACAGGCTCATGGAGGTTTTTGAGGGAAAATATTTGAATAGAATATTTAATACTTTATATTTTTAATTCATGTTAATTCAGCTCTTCCATGTATTTCTAATTTAAATTTTTCTTTCACTTCTACCCCATGGAATTTCTTTTTTGCTCTTCTTAGTTTATACCATAATATGTAGACCCACAGAGTAAGTCTTAGTTCATGTGGCACACACTTGTGTAGGCCTTCTTAACAGTTCATATACTTTATTAAATTTGGAAATGGCAACCCACTCCAGTACTATTGCTTGGAAAATGCCATGGATGTAGGAGCCTAGTAGGCTGCAGCCCATGGGTTCACAAAGAGTTGAACATGACTGACCGACTTTGCTTATTCACTCACTCACTTTAGTAGGATTTAAAAATTTTTTTTCCCATAATAATTTTAGCTTTAAAGAAAAGGTGTGAGATAGTTTGGAAAATTCTGCCATTTCCCGTAATATTAACACCCTACATAACTCTGGTAAATTTGCCAAAACTAATAAATTAACATTTGTACCTTATCATTAAAGTACAAATTTGTTCAGACTTCACCAGTTTTACCACTATTTTCCCACTATTCTCTACAAGCCATTCCACACGAATACTGTAAAGACTCCTTTTTCAAATGGCTCATGCCTCCAAGACAAGGTCCTGCCTTTACTGGTGAAAAGTAGAATAAGACGGTAGGAATGAAAAGGTGAAATTTTGCCTCCTATTGCTCCAAGTTCCTAACAATAGTTTCCTGTATTTAACAACACATATCCTAAAATTATACCCCTAAAGCATAGAAAACACACACCTTGAATCTAGAGGTAAGATTTCTGCAGACCTGAGGGCAACAAAGTTCCGTCCACCGAAATACAGGTCAGTTGTTCAAGTGAGCTGTTATCTAATTGCTGCCTGAGGGCTGCTCCCGTGTGCAATCTTATACAGTCTGAGTGGTGGTCACCATACCTGAGGATGCTAAACCAGGCAGAGGAACCTGAAGCAAACGAGTAGGCCATGCTATTGCTGTTTTTTCTTTTTTTTTTTTTTTAATGCTTTAATATTAACCAAACAATGAATGTTAACAATGCATCTATAAAAGACAAGAATACTTTGATTTACTTGTTTATGCATTTGCTCATTTATTGAGCAAGCCTTCTGCTTGCACCCATAACAGTCCTTTACTGTCTTTTCACCAATGAAATTGTCATCCCCTATCCAATCTTATCCAAAACCTGGGAATAAGTTTGTGGATCATTTTGGCTCAGAAACCTGATTGGCTTAATTTTGTTTAGGGTTCATGGACTCTTGAAGTTGTAAAAAATCTTAAAGTTGATTTCTAAGAAACATTTTTCCAGCAAAAATTTACCTGCCTTTCCAGTCATTTGGACACAGAAAGACAAGCTTCTGAAACAGATTGATTGGCAAACCCATTGTATTCTTGCCTTATTGGCCCTTCCATCCACACCACATGTTTTTGGATTTCATTTTTTCTGATGTTATTTTTATAGATTTACTGCTTTTTTGCTGTTGTCTATTTTTAGGTGGCTCCTGTGGTAAGGAATCCAACTGCCAGTGCAAGAGACCCCGGAGATACAGGTTCAGTCCTCGGATTGGGAAGATCCCCTGGAGGAGGAAATGGCAACCCACTCCAGTATTCCTGTCTGAAAAATCACATGAACAGAGGAGTCTGGTAGGCTACAGTCCATAGGGCCACACAGAGTCAGACATGACTAAAGCAACTTAGCACACACACATGAATGGACTGAACACACACATCCCATCTTTTTTTAAAACAAGATTTTGCAGTATAGCTGATTTACAGTGTTGTGTTTAATTTCTGCTCTATAGCAAAGTGACTCAGCTATACATATGTATATATTCTTTTCCATTATGGTTTACCACAGGGTATTCAATAGAGTTCTCTGTATTATGCAGAAAGAAATTATCTATTCATCCTATATGTATTAGTATAGATCTGTTAATTCCATACTCCCCGTATCTTTTAAGAGTTATATAATAAGATTCATCTAATTCTTGTATCTGAATATAGCAGATGTATGTCCAGAAATACCTGGATTTCAAACTCTAAGTGCCAAGTTATATTTTATTGTTTTCTTGCATCCATTGCTGAGGGCTTCCCTGATAGCTCAATTGGTAAAGAATCTGCCTGCAATGCAGGAGAATCCAGTTCAATTCCTGAGTCAGGAAGATCCACTGGAGAAGGAATAAGCTACCCACTTCAGTATTCTTGGGCTTCCCTTGTGGCTCAGCTGGTAAAGAATCTGCCTGCAATGCAGGATACCTAGGTTCTTTCCCTGGGTTGGGAAGATCCCCTAGAAAAGGGAAAGGCTACCCACTCCAGTAGTCTGGCCTGGAGAATTCCATGGAGAATTCCATACAGCACAAACAGTTGGACACAACTGAGAAACTTTCAATGAAACAATAAATTCAATTGTTCAGGAAACAACTATCATTCTATTTATTATTATTTGTAGGCAACTTTTTCTCTCCAAAGATTTTCACCTTTTATTTTCCATTCTTTGTTTTTTGGAAGTATAATTGACATATAAAGTTTTACTGCTTTAAAGGGTAGAATTCAGTTATTTGACATTTTACACATTATGAAATGTTCATCATAATAAATCTAGTTCCCATTCATCACCATCTGAAGTTATTACAATATTATTGATTATGTTCCCCCCAATGACTTTATCCATTCACCTATCAGTGAAAGTTAAATCAATGGCTTCCCTAGTGGCTCCGTTGGTAAAGAATCTGCCTGCAATGTGGGAGACCTGGGTTCGATCCCTGAGTTGGGAAGATCCCCTGGAGAAGGGAATGGCTATCCACTCTAGTATTCTGGCCTGGATAATTCCATGGACTGTATAGTACATGCAGTGGCAATGAGTCAGACATGACTGATCAACTTTCACTTTCATATCTTGGCTTGTGTAAGTAATGCTGTAATAAACATTGGTGTAAATATATCTTTTCACATTACTGTTTTCATTTTCTTCAGGTAAGTACCAAGAAGTGGGTTCCTGGATCCTATGGTAGTTCTATTTTTGAACAACTTCCATACTGCTTTCCACAGTGGCTGCACAGATTTACATTCTTATCAACAGAGAATGAATGTTTTCCTCTACATCCTTACCAACACTTGCTTTAGTTTGGTTTGGATTTTGTCTTTTTAATAATAGCCATTCTAAGAGTTGTAAGGTGATATCTCGTGGGTTTTGATTTGCCTTTCTGTAATGATTAGAGATGTTGAGCACTGTTTCATGTGCCTGTTAACCAGAAATGAACATGTCTGTTCAAGTTTTCTGCCCATTTTCCAGTCATATTGTTTTTTATTTTGTTGTATGTGCTCTTTCTCTATTATGGATATTAACCCCTTATCAGATATATGATTTGACAATACCTTATCCAGTTAAGTAGGTTGTTTCTTTATTTTGTTTTGTTGATAGTCTCCTTCACTTGTCCAAAAGCTTTTTAGTGTGATGTAGTCTTCTTTATTTTTGTTTTTATTGAGGAGATAGATTTTAAAAAATGCTGCTAAGATCTATGTCAAAGACCTGACTCCTGATGCTTTCTTCTAAGAGTTTTATGGTTTCAGTTTTTACATTCACATCTTTAATTCATCATGAGCTTATTTTTGTAGTGGTGTATGATAATGGTCCAGATTCACTCTTTGCATGTAGTTGTCCAGTTTTCCAACACTAGTTATTGAAGAGACTGCCTTTTCCCATTGTATATTATTGATCCCTTTGCCATGGATTAATTGACCATATATACATAAGCTTATTTATGGGCTTTCTATGCCTTTGTACCTTTGATTTATCTGTCTGTTCTTGTGCAAGTACCATACTATTTGATTACATAGCTTTGTAGTATGGTTTGAAGTCAAGATGCATGATACCTTCAGTTTTGTTCTTCTTTCTGAAGTTTGCCTTTGTTATTCAGGACTTTTTATGATTTCATACAATTTTTTTTTTCAGTACTATTTATTCCAGTTCTGTGTAAAGTGGTATTGGCATTTTAACAGAGATTGCATTGAATCTATAAATTGCTCTGGATAGTTTGAATGTTTTAATGCTATTAATTCTTCCAATCCATATGCAAGTTATATTTTTCCATTTATAGGCATGCACACATGCTAAGTCGCTTCAGTCGTATCTTTGCAACTCCATGGACTGTAGCCTGCCAGGCTCCTCTGTCCATGGAATTCTCCAGGCAAGAATACTGGAGTGGGTTGCCATGCCCTCCTCCAGGGGATCTTCCTAGCCCAGGGATCAAACCCATGTCTGTTGCATCTCCTGCATTGGCAGGCAAGCTCTTTATCAGCAGCACAACCTGGGAAGCCCATGTATAAGCATACTTTGTTTTATTACGCTTTGCCTTTGCTGTACTTCCAGATACTGCGTTCTTTACACATTGAAAATCTGTG
Source organism: Dama dama (assembly GCF_033118175.1). Classification (NCBI taxonomy): domain Eukaryota; kingdom Metazoa; phylum Chordata; class Mammalia; order Artiodactyla; family Cervidae; genus Dama; species Dama dama. The sequence continues at coordinate 12,964,365 of NC_083700.1, forward strand.
GCCACTCTGCACAGCACAATGCTATCAGCATCATTTTTCTAACATTTTCTCACTTCGTGTCTGTGCCACATTTATTAATTCTCAAATGTTTCAAGCTCTCTGACTGTGATAGCAAAAAGGTTATGACTTGCTGAAGACTCAGATAATAGTTGTCAATTTTTAGGAACAAAGTGTGTTAAATTAAGATATGTACATTTTTTTAAACAAATAATGCTACGGCATATTTAATAGATTACCATATAGTATAAACATAACTATTACATGTACTGGAAAACAAAAAAAAATTATGTTACTGGCTTTATTGGTCTATTTGGTTTATTGAGGTGTTCTAGAACTGAACTTGCAGTGTCTCCTGGGTATGCTTCTATTTGTTCATATTTTTGTAGTTGGAAAAGATGTTTGAAGGATTTCGGTTATTTTAAATTTATTGAGACTTGTTTTGTGCCCTAACATGTAACCATTATGGGGAACATCCAGGTGTACTTGAAATGAGTATATATTCTGATTTTGGATGGAGTGTCCTGTGTATATGTATTAACTCAGTCTAGCTAAAATGCCATATAAAGTCAGTGTTCCCTTACTGATTTTCTGTCTAGTTGATTTATCCATCACTTTAAGTTGAGTATTAAATCCTATACTATTATTTGTTAATGTCAATTTCTCTTTTTTGGTCTGTCAAAGGTGCTCTATACATTTAGGCATTCCTATACTTGGTACATAAATGTTTACAAGTATTTGATTCTCTTGGAGGATTGATCCCTTTATCATTATGTAATACTCTTTTTTGTCTCTTACTATAACTTTTGCTTTAAAGTGTATTTGTCTGATGTAGCTATTGCTACCCTGGCTTTTTAAACATTTTTACTTTATATTTTAATATAGTTAATTAACAATGTTGTACTAGCTTCAGGTTGCTGTACATCATTTTCATGAAATATCTTTTTCCATCCCTCATTTTCAGCCTATGTGTGTCTTTAAAGTCAAAGTAAATCTTGTAGGTAGTATATATTTGCATCATTTTCTTTTTAACCCAATATACAACCCTAAGTCTTTTGATTGGAGCATTTGATAGGTATCTTTATGGCCATTGCATTGAACTCTTTATCTAGCAAATCACTTAACTCTATTTTTCTTTTTCTGAGGTGTCTGTTTTATTTGTTTAGAACATATTCTTTTGTCTTTTCATTTTGCCCAACTGTTGACACTTTTTCTATATATTAGGTAGATCAACTGCGTCTCCTGTTCTTGAAGGAGAGGCCTTATTTAGCAAGGCTTCTGTGGGAAGAGCAATCCAGTCTGGTCACAGAACCAGGCACTCCAAAGCTGCACTCTGTGTGGTCTGTGGGTGCCCACCTGTTGTGGTGTGGTGTGGTTTCTGTAGATGGGCTGGTGGCAAGAGCTGTCCTTGATGTGGCTGGCTGTGCAGCATAGCTATCACTGCTTTGGGTGCACCGGTAGGCAGTGCTGGCCCAGCAGGGCACGAGTTGCCCTGGAGGAGCACCTGTCCTGTCCTAAGCCTTCCACTAGGTGCAATGGGGCAGGAGCCACTTTTGATGGGTACAGGTTCTGGCTCAGGCTGCCTGTTTGGTGTGTTAAGACAGGAGCTACTTTGGAGGGGCACCAGAGCTAGCCACGGCTGCCTTCTGGGTGTGATAGAGTGGTAGCCCCTGTAGAAAATTACTAGCTGGGTAGGTGTATAGGGCAGTGTGGATTCACAAGAAATTGCTAGGACCTATGGTGATTCATGTTGAGGTTTGACAGAAAATAGCAAAATTCTGTAAAACAATTATCTTCAATAAAAAATAAATAATTTTTTTTTTTTAAAGCTCAAAAAAACAACAAAAAATAATGCTAGGACCAAGTGAAGAGTGCTAGCAAGATTGGCCACAAATGTCAGAAAGACACCCACCAGAGTTAGGTCAAGTAGATAAAGAGAGAATTTTCTAAAATGGTGCCAGCTAGCACTTTGGTTCCCAGTTATTGCTGTTCAGTTGCTCAGTCACATCCGACTCTTTGTGAGCCCACGGACTTCAGCATGCCAGGATTCCCTGTCCTTCACTAATTCCCAGAATTTGCTCAAATTCATGTCCATTGAGTGAGTGGTGTCATCCAGCTATTTCATCCCCTGCCACCCCCTTCTCCTGCCCTCAATCTTTCCCACCATCAGGGTCTTTTCCAGTGAGTTGGCTCTTTGCATCAGGTGGTCAAAATATTGGAGCTTTAGCTTCAACATCAGTCCTTCCATTGAATATTCAGTGTTGATTTCCTTTAGGATTGACTGGTTTTATCTCTTTGCAGTTCAAGGGACTTTTAAGAGTCTTCTCCAGCACCATCAATTCTTTCACTCTCAGCTTTCTTTATAGTCCAACTTTCACATGCATACATGATTACTGGAAAAAATATAGTTTTGACTATATGGACCTTTATCTATAAAATGATGTCTCTGCTTTTTAAAATATTGTCTAACTCCGTCATAGCTTTTCTTTCAAGGAATGTGTCTTTTAATTTCTTGGCTGTAGTCACCATCTGTAGTAGTTTGGAGCCCAAGAGAGTAAAGTCTGTCACTGTTTCCATTGTTTCCCCATCTATTTACCATGAAGTGATGGGACCAGATGCCATGATCTTTGTTTTTTGAATGCTGAGTTTGAAGCCAGTTTTTTCACTCTCCTCTTTCAACTTTATCAAGAGGCTTTTTAGTTCCTTTTTGCTTTCTGCCATGAGGGTGGTGTCATCTGCATATCTGAGGCTATTGATAGTTCTCCCAGCAATCTTAATTCCAGCTTGTGCTTCATCCAGCCTGGCATTTTGCATGATATACTCCACATATAAGTTAAATAGGCAGGGTGACAATATACAGCCTTGACATAGTCCTTCACCAATTTGGAACCAGTCCACTGTTCCATGTCTGGTTCTAACTGTTGTTTCTTGACCTGCATATAGGTTTCTTGCAGGCAGATAAGGTGGTCTGGTATTCCCATCTCTTAAAGAATTTTCCACAATTTCAGGTGATCTACACAGTCAAAGGCTTTAGTATAGTCAATGAAACAGAAGTTTTTCTGGAACTCTCTTGTTTTTTCTATGATCCAACGAATGTTGGCAATTTGATCTCTGGTATGTCTGCCTATTTGAAATTCAACTTGAACATCTGGAAATTATTGGTTCATATACTGCTAAAGCCTAGTTTGCAGGATTTTGAGCATTACATTGCTTGCAGTGAAATGAGTGCAATTATGCAGTAGTTTGAACGTCCTTTCGCATTGCTCTTCTTTGGGATTAGAATGAAAACTGACCTTTTCCTGTCCTGTGGCCACTGCTGAGCTTTCCAAATTTGTTGGCATATTGAGTGCAGCATTTTAACAGCTTCATCTTTTAGGATTTGAAATAGTTCAGCTGGGATTCCATCACATCCACTAGCTGCCTTCATAGTAATGCTTCCCAGGGCCCATTTGATTTCACACTCTAGGATGTCTGACTCTAGCTGAGTGATCACATCATCATGGTTATCCAGTCCCCAGAGAAAAGGTCCTGCACCTTTGACATTCACCCTAAAATTAGTCAATGAATCTCCTTCTTTTATGGCCCAGGCACATTTTAATGTGCTGACTCTGTGCCGAGACCAGAGCAAGTGAGTTTGTGTGCAAAGTCCTTAAGAGGTGAGTCTCTGTTTGCTATACCCCTTCTGCTTTCCTGGATGTAAGTTTCACTGGTTTGCAAAGCCAAATATTGAGGGGGCTAAGTCTCCCTTGTGCAGGTCCCCAGGACTGCAGTGCTCAACGTGGAGTTCCAAACCCTCCCTTTTCAGGGAGGACCTCTGTTTGTGATATCAGCTCCATTTACGGGTTGCTGTGTGAGGGTTGTGGGTCCTGACTAGACTGCATCTTGCCCCTTCTATCCTGGACCTGTTCTTTTTCTTTCATTTGTATCCTTAGTTGAGGAAGAGACGTTCTACTAATCTTTAGGTAGTTCACAGAGAGATTGTTCTAAATGTAGTCATAGTTTTCATGTGTGGGGGAGGAAGTGAGCTCAGGATTTTCTTACTGCCATCTCCATTCTGTCCCCTTTTCCATTCTTTTCTCATGGAACATTTTGTAATTAGACTCAGAAATTTCACATTGTAGTGCGCATATCTCACAATTGCTTACTTATTTCTATTGAGGTGAAGCATGACATGCAAAGTGACCATTTTAAAGCACACAATTCAGTGGAACTTAGAACCACACAATATCGTGCAGCCACCAGCTCTAACAACATAAAACATTTGTGAAAGTGAAAGCCGCTCAGTTGTGTCCGAGTCTTTGCCACCCCTTGGACTATACAGTCCGTGGAATTCTCCAGGCCAGAACACTGAAGTGGATAAGCTGTTCCCTTCTCCAGGGGATCTTCCCAACTCAGGGATTGAACCCAGGTCTCCTGCATTGCATGCAGATTCTTTACCAGCTGAGCCACCAGAGAAGCCCATAAAACATTTTTATTACCCCCCCCAAAAGAGCCCACGTTCATTAGGTAGTCACCACTTATTTCTCCTTTACCCCAGAACCCTATTAAGTAATAAACAATCTTCTTTCTGCATCTATGGATTTATCAGTTCTATGTATTCCATACATATGGAATGAGACTATATATGTCGTTTTGTATCTGGCTTCTTTCATTTAGCATATTCTTGAGGTACATTCACTTAGTATCAGATATCATGCTTCCATTCGTTTTTAGGGTTGAATATCATTCCATTGCAGGTATATATACCATACTTTGTTTATCCACTTATTTATTAACGGACACTTGGATTATTTCTTCCTACTCATCATTGTGAATAGTGCTACTATGAGCATACTTGTACAAATATTTGTTTGAAAATCTGTTTTCCATTGTTAGGGGGACATACCTAGAGGGGGAACTCCTGGGTCAAATAGTTAATATTTAACTTTTTGAGGAACTACCAAACTGTGTTCAATAGCAGCTGTATCATTTTACATTTCTACCAGCAATGTATGAGGATTGAAACTTAAAGTAGATGATAGATGGATAGATGTTAGATAGATAGACAGATAGGCAGATGACACCCACCTGGAGGGTAGAAAGTGAAGAACTAAAGAGCCTCTTGATGAAATTGAAAGAGGACAGTGAAAAAGCTGGCTTAAAACTCAACATTCAAAAAATGAAGATCATGTCATATGGTCCCATTACTTCATGACAAATAGATATGGAAACAGTGACAGACTTTATTTTCTTGGGCTCCAAAATCACGGCAGATGGTGACTGGAGCCATGAAATTAAGACACTTGCTCCTTGGAAGAAAAGCTGTGACCAACCTAGACAGCATATTAAAAAGCAGAGACATTGCTTTGCCAATGAAGGTCTGTATGGTTTTTTCAGTAGTCATGTATGGTTGTGAGAATTGAACTATAAAGAAAGCTGAGCTCCAAAGAATTGATGCTTTCGAACTGTGGTGTTGGAAAACATCCTTGAAATTCCCTTGAACTGAAAAGAGGTCCAACCAGTCCATCCTGAAGGAAATCAGTCCTGAATATTCATTGGAAGGACTGATGCAGAAGCTGAAGCTCCAATACTTTGGCCACTTGATGCTAAGAATTGACTCATTGGAAAAGACCCTGATGCTGGGAAAGACTGAAGGCAGGAGAAGGGGATGACAGAGGCTGAGATAGTTGGGTGTCCTCACTGACTCAATGGACGTGAGTTTGAGGAAGATCCCAGAAACTGGTGATGGACAGGGAAGCCTGGCATGCTACAGTTCATGGGGTCGCAAAGAGTTGGACATGACTGAATGACTGAACTGAACTGAACTGAGATAGATACTACATTAGAAGTTGTTGTTGTTGTTGGTTAGTCACCAAATCCTGTCTGACTCTTTTGTGACTCCATCGACTATAACCTGCCAGGCTCCTCTGTCCATGGGATTTCCCAGGCAAGAATACTGGGATTTCCCGCAAGTATAGAATAGGTTGCCATTTTCTTCTCCAGGGGTTCTTCCTGACCCAGGGGTCAAACCTGGGTCCCCTGCATTGAAGGAGGGTTCCTTAAGCTGAACCACCAGGGAAGCCCATATGAGAAGTAAAAATGAATAAGTTTTTTAAAAATTATATTTTAACATAAGAAAAATAAACAGTATTAAAATATATCTTTAAGTTAAAGTTCAAAAGCTACAATGATAATACGGGCTTTGCAGCCTTGAAGCTTTTAAAATATTTTTGCAATTCCTCTGACTTAATAGTAGGCAACTGTATTTTCATATCTGCTTCCAAATATAATCTAATGCAATATTATATGTCAGATAGTGTCTTGAAAGCAATGAACACTAAAATAATATTTTGGTATTGTTATAAGAATAGCTTTTAACCCATGGATCCTCTGAATGGGTGTCAGAAATCTGCAGATATCCAAATATTTAGTACTTCTTAAAGCAGTATGTAAGGGTAACATACCTTCTTTCTAAATTAGAATTTTTCTAAAAAGATACATTCTCCTAAATAAGTATCTCATTACCCTGAGATAACCAAAGGCAGAATAAGTACTTGATTCTTACTGTGTATTTACCAATGTACAAGAGAATACGTTGTTTATATAGGTTCCTGGGTGACCAATGGGTTAGTTTCTGCATTATTGAAAATTCATGAATTTCATCATGTTGGAAATGTTTGAATCTGTCCTAACCATTGTTTCTCTTGAGACTTAAAATGATGGGATCCTTTTCAAGCCAGTTGTGTATGAATCCTTTCAACATACATTTATCACTGAGCTTCCACTTAACCTTCTGGCATGACAAAATTGTTACAGACCCTTGTAGACAAAATTGTTACAGACCCTTCCTGCTCTGAACTAGAAATTATCTGTTTCTCCAAAGTGCTCTGGTTCCTTTTGGTGGAAAGTATTATATGGAAGCCACAACCTTGCCTTTGTTTCTGGGTTTTTTAAGTGGTGAGAATGTTTTTTTCTTCCTATTAGTGAGTTTATATCTATACTTTCAAGTTTAGAGCTACAGAGGTTTATTCATCTATCTCACATCAACTTGCCTTGTCCTACACAGAAAATCCTGGTTCCAAATGAATCAACGCAATTGTGTACTCACCTAATCCTACTGTACACTATATACTATCCACTTGTCCCATTATACAGTATATCTCAGTAGCCTATACATGCATGATAGTCTTAGAATAACAAAAAAACAAATACCTCCAACAATATGATTATTGAAAACAATTTAAGATTTGTTTTCTGTCCTTAGGTTATATATTTTTGGGATAAAAAAATTGAACTTTAGAGCAGCTTGAAACAGTACTTAACTTGTGGTATGTTATCAACTTAATAAGTGATTATGTTCCTTGCTGCCATTTGCTCTCAATTTTTAGAAACTGAAACTCCTGTTTGATATATTTATAATACTGCAAAATGTCTACATGGAGCAAAGCATCCTGAATGTCAGAGTAAGGAGCTCAAGAAAGTCTTTTTCCAAATATTGATGATAATACTGGACAAAATTTTCAAAATCATCCACTTCAAAATTCTGGGAAATGACCAAAAGCATACAACAGATTGAGAAGTGCTTATTCTAGAACTACCTGAACCTCAGCAGAAATAACGAGGGCAACATAACATGGGACTCTTCCCTTCCTTTGCTTGATTTGGTGATGCCATAGGTTGAGAATCAGCAGTCTTGCTGTCACCATAAGGATACACCTGATTCAGATCTCTATAGAGAGGCCCATGCCCAGAGAGCATGTAGAGAACAGCAGCGTTGGTGGCAAAAATCAAAGGTCAATATTACAGTTGCCTGAGGCTGCAATGCTGATTGAAGCAAAGAAGAGCCCAATCAACATTTAATAGACACCTGGGAAATGGGAGGTTTGGAAACTGCACTAAGGAACGACCAAAGAGGACCACAGTTAACTACTTTTCCCTGACCAAACGTGACACCTGGCACAAAGGAAAAGTAGAAACCACGGCAGATTTGCAAACTGCTGGAGTAGTAAATGAGTTATATAGTAAATGTGGGCTGGAAGTCCACAAACATCCCCTCAGCAAAAGTGTTACTGGTTAAAGTTAAAAGCACAACTGTTGACTAATCACTGTTTATCAATTGGCTATACTGATATAGAAGTGACTCCTAGGAAACCAGGAAAAAGAAAGAAAAAAGAAAGAAAGACAGGAGGGTAAAGAGGAGAGGAGAGAAATGGAGGGAACGTAGGAGGAAGAGAGGGAGGAGGGGGGAAGAAGGGAAGAAAAGAGATCTGTTTTTAAATTTATCTTTTAATTGGAGGATAATTGGTGGCTCAGAGAGTGAAGAATCTGCTTGCAGTGCGGGAGACCTGGGTTCGATCCCTGGGTTGGGCAACCCCTGGAGAAGGGCATGGCAACCCACTCCAGTACTCTTGCCTAGAAAATCCCCATGGACAGAGGAGCCTGGCGGGCTACAGTCCACGGAGTCGCGAAGAGTTGGGTATGGCTGAGTGACTAAGCGCACAGAACACAACTGCTTTATGCGTTGTGTTAGTTTCCGCTGTACAACGCGAATCAGCCATAATCATATATGACTCCCTCCCTCTTGAGCCTCTCTCTCCCCTCGCACTCCCCCCAACGAGGTTATCACGGAGCACCAGGCTTGACTCCCTGTGTTACACAGCATCTCCCAGTAGCTATATATTTTCCTCATGGTAGTGTCTATATGATAATGCTACTCTCCCCTTGCTCCCCACACCCTGCTATGTCCACATGTCTGTTTTCTACATCTACATCTCTATTCCTGCCCTGCAAATGGGTTCATCTGCACCATTTTTCTAGATTCCACCATTTTTCTAGATTCCATATGTATACATTAACATGCTATGTTTGTTTTACTCTTTCTGACTTACTTCACTCTTTTTAACAGGCTCTAGGTTCATCCGCCTCACTACGACTGACTCAAATTCTTTCCTTTTTATTTCTGAGTAATATTTCACTTGCAATGAGACTTATTTTCTTTAATGAGACATCAGTGGCTACAAACTTCAAGGCAGCCAAAATTGACGGAATTAGCCCAAGCATGTAAATAAAGAAACAAACAAAAAATAACACGAATCAAATAGAAACAATAATGGTGACTTTATTAAAAGAACCTCAAACTAGGAACAAACCAATAGTCAAACAGTGGATGGATAACACATACACACACACACACACACACACACACACATAATTTCATGTATGAATATCATATTCATACATGGAATTCTATTGAGCGTATTGAACAATAAAAAAGGATAGACTACTAGTGCACTGATAAGCAACATAGATGACACAACCATAAGCTAGGTGGGAAAAAATGACAGCTACAAAGAGTATATGCAGTTTGTTCCATTTTAATAAAATTATAGAAAGGACAAATCTAAACAACTAGCATAGGACATGGCAGTAGCTGCAATAATACATAGTTGGTAATGGTTTAAGTGCAAATAGGTTTGAGGAGTATTGGGGTAATGGAAATGTTTCATATCTTGATTGTGATATTTACATAGGTTTATATATTTTTCAAAATAATAAGCATGTACATCAAAAATAGATGTATTTTATTGTATATAAATTATCCATCCATTAAATTAATTCAATTTTTAAAATGAAGCAGAAAAAAAAAAATGTGACCAGTAAAAAGGATACAGGTTAAGAAAGTAAACTTTGTAACTTCAAGAAAGTAGGGATAACCTTGGTTGTTTCCTCCCCTACCAGTTTATAAGTTGAATGACTGTCTCATATTCAGGGCTTAACAAATATTACTTGATTAGTGAATGAAATCTTCCCTGGTGGCTCAGTTGGTAAAGAATCTGCCTGCAATGCAGGAGACCTAGATTAAATCCCTGGGTTGGGAAGATCCCCTGGAGAAGGGAATGGCAACCCACTCCAATATTTTTGCCTGGAGAATCCCATGGTCAGGGGAGCTTGGTGGGCCACAAAGGCCAAAACTCTGTGGGGTCACAAAGAGTTAAATGCAACTCAGTGACTTACACTCATGCAGTGAGTGAAACTTAAAGGAACCAACACCTAGGCAAGGTTATCTCAGAACCACTCCCTGGGGGACTTGTCTTCCATATACATCCTTTGCTTTGGTCCTATCCTCATCCCTCTTGCTCTTACCTTAACCATTCAGTGATACATTTGGCCCACTGCCCTTCATACATGGCCTGCCCTCTTTCTCTCCTTGTGTTTAGAATATGTTTGAAAGAGCCGACTAAATGTATGTAGAAAGTAAGTGTGACAAAGGGCAAAGTTATATTTTTTCTGTAAGAGTTCAGATAGAAAGTGAGGTAGCTAAAGAAGTATGGAATTTCTTGCCCACATTAAAAAAGGAAAATAAAAAAAAAGCATTTAAACAAGAAGGCCCCCATCAGAGTTTCAAATAACAACAATAATGTCAGGAATGAATGTAATGAGAAGTCTGTCAATGTGACAGCAAATCCAACTTGGATAAGGTTTGTTTTGGTTTGATTTTCATTGAGCACTTTGCATGTAATAAAGTCAACTTTGTCATGACCATTGTCCCAAAGGAGCTTAAATATTAGAAGATGTACAAAGATCTAAGTAGCTGTAATTCAGGGAAAGAAGTATTGTATACTTGTAGCAGAGCACAGTTGAAGTACTATCTGAATTCAGACCAGGGAGAGACTCCTTCCTACTTATAGATCAGGGAAGCCTTCTGGAGGATATGGCATCAGAAATAGGCTTTGAAGGTTGAGTACTATTAAGAAAATAGAGATTAAAAGGAATGTATTCCATTCAGAGTTACAGAAATTAAATTAGCAATCATTAACAAATTATTATAAAGTAGAAGCAGAAAAAATAAGTAAATGGAGAAGAGAAAGAGTGGCATCACTATGTCGTCCTAGGCTTCCGGGCTGTTGGGTTCCCATTCAGATTGGTAAGGCATGGTGAAGAATCTCACGGGATGTCTTGATATGAACTGTGAAACAAGAGAAATGGGGAGAAATTCTAAATAAGATGGAAATAGTGATTGAGGAAGGGGGAAAGGTCAAGGGAAGAAAGCTAAGAGAAGTAAAAATGAAATGGAATATAAGATAAGAAATTGGAAACAGAGGAGGAAATATAAAAAACTCACCAGTGCTTCCTAACCCATAATGCAAGGATCATCAAAACCATTAGGGGCACTATCACTGCCAATGATATCAAGTTCATGGAAAGATGATGCCCTGTGAATATTAGAGAGACACCTAGATTTTATAATAAACCCACTGCCAATTTTGCTCCATCTATTGATTTGCCAACCTTAGCATAGGAACCAGGCATGCGTGCATGCTTAGTCAATTCAGTCGTGTCTGACTCTCTGCAATCCAATGGACCACTGCCCGCCAGGCTCCTCTGTCCACAGGATTCTCCAGACAAGACTACTGGAGTGGATTGCCATTTCCTTCTCCAGGGATAAAATAGAAAGTGAGTGAAGTGAAGTCGCTCAGTCGTGTCCGACTCTTTGCGACCCCATGGACTGTAGCCTACCAGGCTCCTCCATCCATGGGATTTTCCAGATAAGAGTACTAAAGTGAGTTGCCATTTCCTTCTCCAGAACTAGGTGTAAGTCCCATCAATTATCTTATTTAGTCACTTTATTCTAATACTTGCTTGGGAAGGATTCTTCATCTCCCCACAAATCTCTTATATCTGAGTGTCCCTCATATTCCATTTCTGCATTTCTGAAATCACCTCTATTAATTCCTTCTTAATATCTCTCTCACTTAGTTCTGGCATCATGAAACTTTCTTCCGCCCTGAATTCTAGACTCAAGAATCACCTTTGCACACTTAAAAATTCCATCTTACTTACCCCAGCAGAGAAAGATGTTCTGGCAAGAAAAGTCAGTTGCCTCCTCAGCATCCACATGCATGATCACGTGAAGATCCAGTCAATGTCAGGCAGAACATCACCCTGCTGAGTTCCTGGCTGTTCTTGTTCACCCCGCATCCACGTCACCAAAACAGACTTTGGGTAGAAGCCAGAGACATGGCAAGCTAGCAACACCTGACTTCCCCCAAGGATGGGGCTACTGGTCAGTCAAGCCTCTGGTGTCACTGGAAAAGGCATTAAAAATATTCCTATAAGGACTCTAACAGACAGTTTAGGGACAAAACATCCACATTAATATTAAAGTTCCTCCAGGAACTTTTGCCCAGCAACCTGTATCCCTCTTAAACTGCCCCTTCCTAATTTTGAAAGGAATGGTGGAAAGGAGCAAGACTTATATAGAAAGATCTTAGAAAAGGGTGCTGTACCAACCTTGCTTCTGGGGATACATCTTCCCTGCATCGAGGAGACCCAAGAGAAATCGGGGACAGATATTGCTGATGAGTTTATGCACTGTTTCCTTGATGCCTTCATACTGATTGATTAGATCACAGACACTCTTACCCTCTGGATATAATACCCATGACATGTTTTGGAAACTCAAGAAATCTGATCCTTGATAAGCTGCCTGAAAAAACCCTTTTGTGGTTTTCCTATAATGCAGCTCACAGCCAACTTTCACCTGTAGTTCAAAGGGATCTGGGAAGAGGGAGGAAGAAGAAAGAGAGATCAATGAAGAAAATGAGAGGAACTACATGGGAACCTTAGACTGTATTAAAAAAAAGTGGAGATGGTTTTATAAGTGTATAAGAGTGAGTCAATGAAATATTCAGTCAGGAACAAGGAAGAGAATTGGTGGAATTGGGAAAAGGGCATAAGGGAGAAATGCCAAGAACTGAGGGTTTGATTTGAATAAGTTGGAGGGTAAATGATAAGTGAGGTTCATGGTATAGGTTGGGGGAGGGTGAAGAGGAACTCACGTGAGGGAGGTGAGAGTACAACATTCCTAGGTGCATGAAATGAATCATGGTTGTTGGACTATAGACGTAGACTTAAACTGAGTGAGAGAAGAGATCACATTTTAAGGGAGTCAGGCACAGAGTGGGCCAGTTGTGTGCCTCTGGGTTTCAAGCCATAGAAGGGAGACCACTGAAGAAAGATAAAAAAGCACAAGAAAAACAGAAGTCTGGAGGAAGCAAGAGTGTAGGAAATCTTGAATAGTCAACATCTGGAGTAACCCCCGAGAGATTTATACATGAAGATTTTTATGGTGAAATAGAAAAAATAGAAATGGTCCAGAAAAGTGTTTGTTTCTAGGAAGAGAACCCTTAATTGAATGGATTGAACTTAATGTTCAAATTTCAGTTGACTGGCATAATCTTGAATCTCCCAAATTAATCCAATCAAATAGACACAGAATAACAGCTCCAGGTCTATCATCTCCTCATTGCTGAAGTTGTCCTTTGACCAGGGGTACAGAAAAATTACTGCACCTGTTTCACTCCCCCAAGCTGAGAGTCTGCAACTCATCCAGCCAACCAGAGCCCTGATTCTGTGATCCTGAATGGTTGGCAAAGGATGAGATCTGGATAAGATAGAATGAGATGTAGTCCTGGACTCCTATGATGGTAGATGGTCAGGTAGTTTAAGGAAAAGTGAGGCAAACAGAAAGGATAGAAGATGGAGATTCAACCAGTTAAAAGGGAGAGAGAAAAGTTACAATTAGCCTAAAGATGATATTTTCCTGACCCAGGGCCGCAAGCTCTCCACCTTCCTTTGAAAGAGTAAACTGGATCTAGAGACAGGAATGCTCAGATTGTAAACACTCTGATACCCTTATAATCCAGATCCATCTTGGAATGGTCCACTACACTTTAACCACATCCACTTGATTAATGACAGACAGACATTCTTGCCATCTACACTGTCCCTGGATGAGAGGAGAAAAGCTATTAAAGCAAGGTGCAGAAAGAGCATACCATTGGCAGATGCTTCTCTCTCTCTGTTCTCAGGAAACCTCCCCATTGTATCTCCACTCTAACTTCCTTATTCTCTCAACTGGAAGTTCTCCCCACCAATCACTGACTATAATAAAATTGCTGTTTCACTCAACCTTGAGCCTCCTACTCAATTTCTCATCTCCCCTCAAGCTCTGACCTGAGATTATTCTCTGCTGTCTGAATTCCAGCCATTCTCCTTACTACTAGTCTTCATTCTATGTTCTTTCACTCAACTGCTGTGGACAAAGTTATATGTGACACTGAAAGGTTATGTCCCCTCTCTGGGATGGTCATCTTATCTTTCAAATGAAGAACAGAAACTGCACTGTTTCCCCAGATTCTGCCTGTTTTAACAGATCACATTTCTTCCAGTTTCTCCACTCAATTCTGTTTAAGTTCCATCATGTTTCTTCTTCTAGGCATCAATTCTACTCTTCTCCTTTCATAAAACCTCAAAGTATTCTCTTTTCCATTCACTTCTTCTTCTTCCACATTTGTCATTTATTTTAACTTTTACTGACTTATTTATAAATGTAATCTCATGGATGGAGGAGCCTGGTGGGCTACAGTCCACGGGGTCGCAAAGAGTCGGACATGACTGAGCGACTTCACTTTCCTTTCTTTTTTATAAATTGCAAAACACAATTTCTCAGACCTTCTATGCTTTCACCATACAATTGTATACAGTTTTCCATTATGCTTAGAGTTGACATTGTAGCCACCCAGAGTGTATTCTACCATGAAACATATAAAGAATAAGGCTTCCTCTTTCTGATTTCACTTCAGTCTGTATAACATACTCTAAGTCCATCCATGCCTCTACAAATGACCAAATATCATTCATTTTTATGGTTGAGAAATATTCCATTGAATGTATGCACCACATCTTCTTTATCCATTTGCAGAGCAGGAATAGAGATACAGATGTTGAGACTGAACATATGGACATAGGGTGGGGAAGGGGTTAGGATGAGTTGGGAGGTGTGATTGACATATATACATTATTATGGCTAAAATCGATAGCTAGTAGGAACCTGCTGTATAGCATGGGGAGCTCAGCTTGGCGCCCTGTGGTGACCTCGAGTGTTGGGAAGTGTGGGTAATATTATATATATATATATATATATATATGCAAATAGCTCATTCAATTGGTTGTAGAGCAGAAACTAACATAACATTGTAAAGCAGCTATACTCCAATTTAAAAAATAAAAAAGAAGAAGAAGCCTTTCTATGGAGTTTAATTCATATGCTCACTCACAAAAAAATCACTCAACAAATGTTTAGTTACCAAGTGTTTTAGTAGGTACAAGAATGTACAGAGATGGACAATGCATTCATGCCTATTAAGGAACTTTAAACTATAGAAGTGTATAAAACCAAAATTAAAACTCATTGTTATGACTGTCATTTGATTGGCTAGAATTCCAGAAACAAGCTTATTCAGAACAATAGTTTTGTGGTTTTAGGAACCTATAGCTGATACAATGCTATGTTTTCATTAAACTTTCCCCCAGGGCCTAGAGAAAAAACATAATTCTCCCACTCTTTTATAATTGGGTCAGGACCATGTGACTGATTCTGGTCAATGGGATGTGCTGTACTGGAGATATAAGCCTTTTCTAGGTGCTACCACATAAACTGTTACATCTGATCATTTTGCCATGCAGTGCCAGCCTGAAGATCATCTGTTCCATGTGGAAGAGATATAAGCAAGGAACAGCTTTCTGGTCTCCATGGAGTATGCCAGAATGAAAACTATATTTTGCTGTGTTTAGCCTCTAAGGTTCTCAAGTTTACAACTGCAATACAATCTAATTATGCTTGTCAATATTATAGAACCCAGTAACTATTATCCTTTCCTACCTCCTGAATTCAAATCCAAATGAGATAAACATATAGAGCATTTGAAATATGGATCAAATTGTCACCTTCACTTCTGATAAATCTTCTAGATGATTTCCCTTAACAGTATAATCCAAGTAATGTTGCTGGTATTGAAAACCAAATGAGGTAGACTGCTTTACTCCTATAAATGGATTATTTGTGTCCCCCCTGAACTCACATGTTGAAACCCTTATCCCCAAGGTGGTTATACTTGGAGATGATGACACTACGAAAGTAGTTAGAGCTAAATGAGGTCTTAGGAGTGGGGTCTTATATGAAAGACACAGAGTGAGTTCACTTACTGAGTAAAGGTCATTTGACGACATATCAAGGAGGTGGTTATCTATAAGCAAGCCAGAAAGAGAACCTTCACAAGAAATCAAGTTCTCTTATATTGCTAGTCTCAAGAACTGTGAGAAAGTTTGTCTGTGGTTGAAGCCACCAAGACTGTGTGTTTTCCTCTGTAGCCCAGGCAGACTAATACACTTACCTGGTCCAAGAAGTGCTAGAAAACCTCTAAGCAACCCCTCCCCAAGGGTCTGGTCAAGTCAAGGGATGGAGGAGGATACCGGAACTGACACTTGTGGGAGCAGCTTGACTCCAGAGGCAAAGGGCAGGAAGAAGCTGTTGAGACATATCGCAAACCCAGTTTCTCTCCTAGACTCACCAATGAGCTAATTCTATTTCCTATTTTCACAGCAAAGAATAGGACTGAGAAAAGAAACAAAAAATATTAAAGGAATTCTCCTTCAGAGGAATTAGAAGGTATCATCCAGTTCCATGACAATAATACTCATTCAATCATCCAAACAGAAAATTAGTAATGCACACTCTTTGCAAACCTATCTCTCCTGACTGACTACTCACAGTAACTGCATTTCTGTCCATAATCTGTAAAATCTGCCTCTTTATCTCTAACCCCACCATCATTTAGTCCTGCTTTCATCATGTGTGACTCAGGTCATTGCCATAATCCCTTATCTGGACAATGCAATCCAAATCCTGTCCCTATATGTTCAGCACTCAGGTTCACAGTTGCTATGTAAAATGCACACCTAATCTTGTCAAACTCATAAGTAAAATATTTCCATTGCCTTCATGAAAAATAATCCAAACTCCTACATATGCCAGTATTATACATAAAGGCTCATATTTTAATATATCATTCCCCAAGGAAAAGGTTGGAGGAAGTGGAAAAAGTAGGATTTGTGAGAAGGGAAACAGACTATGTGTACCAGTGAACAATTGTGAACAGAGATCCAAGAGCCTGAAAATCTACAATAGGGAGGGAAAGAGGTGGTTATACATGCCCTCTAGATACACATGATCCCCAAAGAATAACCTGAGATGGCTGGAACCTCTTCTGATTAGAATCCAGCTTGGCTGAGGGTCCTCCCTTCCCTGGGGGGCCCAGTGCTCTGCCTCTGTCACCAACCTTCCCCACACTCCCTCTTCTCGCCCTATTGATGCTCAGGTTATAGACGTGCTCACGCTCACCTTTGCCTGGGCTCTTACCTGGCCCTCACAGAACTCATGTCAGCAAGTGGTTTCCCCCTAGAGATCACTGTCCTCAGCACTCACTGTTGTGTGCCCACCCCACAGGGTCACACTCTACTCCATCACCCCCTCTCTGCCAGCAGAAACCTCACCCTCTGCCCACTTCCCTGCTCAAGAAACTCCGCTATTTCTCAGAACCACATGCCTTTCCCTGAACTTTCATTTCCCCATCAGCACTTCTTCATGTGATTCTCTCCCCTTCCTGGCTCCCAGCAGCAGTCTCTGCGTCTGTTCTGGGTCCTCCTTCCTCTCACATCTGCAGCAGTGGGAAGAGTCCCACCCTGAGATCCAGGATAAACCCCTTACTAGAATGCATTAATTACTGCCTTGGGTCTCAGTTTCTCCCACTGTAAAATGATTGGACTGAAATAATTTGATATTCTCCAATTCCATTTCAATTTTAACATTCTTTGACTTGGTCTGTGTTCATATTCATTTTTATTTACATAGTCTTTTCCCTCTCAGCCTCCTGGTCCTCATTTCTTACTTAATTATGACTCCATAATGTTCTCTATTTACCTTTAATCTGAATCCCCAGGGTCCCCTCTCTATTTTATCAACACTCCTCCCTAATCTTCCTATCCATTCTTTCTAAGCACTGCTCACCACCTCGGTTAAATTTTAAAGCCTAGAGTATTTCCATATCACTTGACCCTTCAATTTACATGCTTAAATATATGCATGACAAGTAATATGCTTTTTTTTTTTTTTTTTGCAAGATTGAAGCCAGAAAAGAACAACAACAGAAACAAAAATCTACTATAAAAATGTAGATATTCTGGATAAACTATAATTTTATAAATTATTTATTTATACAAGCATATGCTCACCTCATAAGATTAAGGAAATTGTCCAGAAAACAATCAAATGAGACATTGAGAATTGGATCTTGAAATGAATACTGACACTTGGACTTCCCAAGGTGTTGTCAAGGGGTTTGGCTATAATAGCCATACAGATGATGAGGTAAAGTCTTGAGACCTCCAAAAAAGATACAAGTTGGGTATGAGGCTTTCTATTACATCCTCAGTAAGACTGGACCAGATAAAAAATTCACCCTACTAAACAGGAAGATAAAAAGAAATCTTGTGGTTACCTTATGCTCTGGCTAGAAATTCTTAAAATTATTCTTAGATAAAACATGATTGCAGGTTTTTCTTCACATGAATTTAATGCTGAATAATATTCACTCAATTTGGAATGCCCAACCCAGGAAATTATTATTAATAAGTGGTTCTAGGCAGAAAAGGATGACTAGGCAGCATGCAGAGAATTTTTACAACAGTGAAAATTCTCTTTACAATATTAAATGAAGGCTATATTTATCCAAACCCATGCAATATACAACTCCAAGAGTGAATTCTGGGGTAAGCTACGGACTTTGGGTGATTATGATGTGTCAATGTAGATTATCCTTGGTAAAAAAAAAAAAAAAAAAAAGTGCCATATGGAAAGTAATGTTGATGATGGTGAGGATATGACTATGTGGGGGCAAACTGTATACTCTCAATTTTCTTGTAAGCCTAAAAAGTGCTCTAAAACATAGTCTTAAAACAAATTTTAAAATTTACATTGGTAGTAGTAAATCATGAAACCGAAAAGGAGTTCTTCTAAACAATCAATAAAAAGGAAAAACAAATCTGATCAATTTATGCTAGAGACAGACTGGATGATCTTTTCATGTTCCTGGAGAAAATGATATAACAAATTGTTATCATAAGAGGCAACCAAAAATCATGCAGTTAAACATGTAGGGGATATACTATTAGAGGTATGTCTATGTTAATTTCAAAATGATCTTATTTTTCCGGATAATATATTTCTAGTATTTGTCAACTTTAAAAAAAAAAACTGAAGTTTACTGTCATTTCTCTCATGTTTTTTAAATATTAACTATCTTACAACAATAACAAAGAAATGGCTCTAAGCTGGTCACTTGGCAGAAGCAAAAAAAGAACAAGGAAAATTCTAGGGGTCCACAAATAATGCAGTCTTCTTTTGTCTAATATAGACAATGCTTGCTTTGCACACTTTCAATATACACAAATTTTAGTTACCAGGGTTTATTTAAATAACACCAATTCCCCAACAGTATGGTTCAAATTTCAGTTGCCACAATATATTAAGTGTAAGTAAAGTACAAAACTACTAATTTTTAATTTCATGAATCACTGTGGAAATAACAAGCATGCAATCAATAACTAATGATATCACTGACAAATCACAACCCTTCACAAACTTTATCATTGACTATTATTTTTTTCCATGAACAGACATCAAAGGGTATACTTGATTGTCTCCTTGTATTTCAACATCCCCTACATAATTTCTGAGACATTTTAAAAGAATAATAATTTTTAAAAAAGAAATTGACCAACAAAGATAAAAATGAAAATGCTGGAAGTGAGATTTGAACTGAATGTAAATGAAGTCATTGAAGAAATAGCTGACCTGAGGAATATGGATATTGCCACTGGTTGAGAAATTATAGATATGAATCTAGATAGAGGAACTTATCAACATAAATGAGGAGAATGGTTGTTATAAAATTGATGAAGGTGTCTCAAATGAAGTTATGCCTGTAGAAGACTTCACTTTTAAGGAAATTTCAGATACTTCCCAAAATTGAAAACAAGTATAAAATGTTGGAACCTGATTCAAATTTAGAAAGAATTATGAAAATTCACCAAGGCGTAGAAAAAATACTTTATAAATTATGGTGAGAATAAGGCAAGCAGGGGTCAAACCACTGTTGGTAAATTTTTATGAAGAATTAAAACACTCATTCTGGATGTTAAGTATGTAACACTATAGACATTACTTTGCCAACAAAGGTCCGTCTAGTCAAGGCTATGGCTTTATCAGTGGTCATGTATGGAGGTGAGAGTTGGACTATAAAGAAAGCTGAGTGCCGAATAATTGTTGCTTTTGAACTGTGGTGTTGGAGAAGACTATTGAGAGTCCCTTGGGCTTCAAGGAGATCCAACCAGTCCATCCTAAAGGAGATCAGTCCTGGGTGTTCATTGGAAGGACTGATGCTGAATCTGAAACTCCAATACTTTGGCCACCTCATGTGAAGAGCTGACTCATTTGAAAAGACGCTGATGCTGGGAAAGATTGAGGGCAGGAGGAGAAGGGAACAACAGAGGGTGAGATCGTTGGATGCCATCACTGACTCAATGGACATGAATTTGGTAGGCTCCAGGATTTGGTGATTGACAGGGAGGCCTGGCGTGCTGTGATTCATGGGGTCGCAAAGAGTTGGACACGACTGAGTGACTAAACTGAACTGAACTGAACTGAAACTTTCCTCTTAGGAATTCTTTTGTTATGTCCCATAGATTTTATGTCATCACGTTCTTATTTTCCTCTGTCTTTAGAAACTTCTTGAATTTCGTTTTTATTTCATTGGTTGTTTAGATGCATTTTGTTTAGTATCCATGTGCTTGTGTTTTTGTAGGGATTCTTTTTGTAGTTGATTTCAAATCTCTTAGCATTGTGATCAATTATTTTTATAGCAATCAGAAAAGATTCTTGATATGATTTCAGTTTTCTTAGCTTTACTGAGGTTTGTTTCATGGCCCAGCATGTGATCAGTCCTGGAGAATGTTCCATGTGCTCTTGAGAAGAAAGTGTATTCTGCTTCTTTTGGATGAAATGTTCAATAAATATCAGTAGAGTCTTTCTATTCTAATATGCCCTTTAAGACCTGTATCTCTGGATTTGAGCTTCAGGAGTTGCTTGTATATTTTTGAGATTAATCCTTTGTCTGTTTCTTCATTTGCTATTATTTTCTCCCATTCTGAAGGCTGTCTTTTCACCTTGCTTATAGTTTCCTTTTGTGTGCAAAATCTTTTAAGTTTCATTAGGTCCCATTTGTTTATTTTTGCTTTTATTTCCAATATTCTGGGAGGTGGGTCATAGAGGATCTTGCTGTGATTTATGTCGAAGAGTGTTTTGCCTATGTTCTCCTCTAGGAGTTTTATAGTTTCTGGTCTTACATTTAGATCTTTAATCCATTTTGAGTTTATTTTTGTGTATGGTGTTAGAAAATGTTCTAGTTTCATTCCTTTACAAGTGGTTGACCAATTTTCCCAGCACCACTTGTTAAAGAGGTTGTCTTTTGCCATTGTATATTCTTGCCTCCTTTGTTGAAGATAAGGTGTCCATAGGTACTTGCATTTATCTCTGGTCTTTCTATTTTATTCCATTGATCTATATTTCTGTCTTTGTGCCAGTACCATACTGTCTTGATGACTGTGGCTTTGTAGTACAGCCTGAAGTCAGGCAGGTTGGTTCCTCCAGTTCCATTCTTCTTTCTCAAGATTGCTTTGGCTATTCGAGGTTTTTTGTATTTCCATACAAATTGTGAAATTCTTTGTTCTAGTTCTGTGAAGAATACCGTTGGTAGCTTGATAGATTGCTTTGGGTAGTATACTCATTTTCACAATATTGATTCTTCCAATCCATGAACATGGTATATTTCTCCATCTATTTGTGTCCTCTTTGATTTCTTTCATCAGGGTTTCATAGTTTTCTATGTATAGGTCTTTCATTTCTTTAGGTAGATATATTCCTAAGTATTTTATTCTTTTTGTTGCAATGGTGAATGATGTTGTTTCCTTAATTTCTCTTTCTATTTTCTCATTGTTAGTGTATAAGAATGCAGGGGATTTCTGTGTGTTAATTTTATATCCTGCAACTTTGCTATATTCATTGACCAGCTCTAGTAATTTTCTGGTAGAGTCTTTAGGGTTTTCTATGTAGAGGATCATGTCATCTGCAAACAGTGAGAGTTTCATTTCTTCTTTTCCTATCTGGATTCCTTTTACTTCTTTTTCTGCTCTGATTGCTGTGGCCAAAACTTCCAAAACTATGTTGAATAATAGTGGTGAGAGTGGGCACCCTTGTCTTGTTCCTGATTTTAGGGGAAATGCTTTCAATTTTTCACCATTGAGGATAATGTTTGCTGTGGGTTTGTCATATATAGGTTTTATTATGCTGAGGTGTGTTCCTTCTATTCCTGCTTTCTGGAGAGTTTTAATCATAAATGGATGTTGAATTTTGTCAAAGGCTTTCTCTGCATCTATTGAGATAATCATATGGTCTTTATCTTTCAATTTATTAATGTGGTGTATTACATTGATTGATTTGTGGGTATTAAAGAATCCTTGCATTCTTGGAATAAAGCCCACTTGTTCATGATGTATGATCTTTTTAATATGTTGTTGGATTCTGTTTGCTAGAATTTTGTTAAGGATTTTTGCATCTATGTTCATCAGTAATATTGGCCTGTAGTTTTCTTTTTTTGTGTGGCATCTTTGGTTTTGGAATTAGGGTGATAGTGGCCTCATAGAATGAGTTTGGAAGTTTACCTTCTTCTGCAATTTTCTGAAAGAATTTGAATAAGATAGGTGTTAGCTCTTCTCTAAAGTTTTGGTAGAATTCACCTGTGAAGCCATCTGGTCCTGGACTTTTGTTGGCTGGAAGATTTCTGATTACGGTTTCGATTTCCTTGCTTGTGATGGGTCTGTTAAGATCTTCTATTTCTTCCTGAAAAACAAATGACCCAATCAAAAAATGGGCCAAAGATCTAAACAGACTTTTCTCCAAAGAAGACATACAGATGGCTAACAAACATATGAAAAGATGCTCAACATCACTCATTATCAGAGAAATGCAAATCAAAACCTCAATGAGGTACCATTACACACCAGTCAGAATGGGCTGCTATTCAAAAGTCTACAAGCAATAAATGCTGGAGAGGGTGTGGAGAAAAGGGAACCCTCTGCCACTCTTGGTGGGAATGCAAACTAGTACAGCCACTATGGAGAACATTGTGGAGATTTCTTAAAAAACTGGAAATAAAACTGCCATATGACCCAGCAATCCCACTTCTGGGCATACACATCGAGGAAACCAGATCTGAAAGAGACACGTGAACACCCCAATGTTCATCGCAGCACTGTTTACAATAGCTAGGACATGGAAGCAACCTAGATGCCCATCAGCAGATGAATGGATAAGGAAGCTGTGGTACATATACACCATAGAATATTACTCAGCCATCAAAAAGAATTCATTTGAATCAGTTCTAATGAGATGGATGAAACTGGAGCCCATTATACAGAGTGAAGTAAGCCAGAAAGATAAACACCAATACAGTATACTAACACATATATACAGAATTTAAAAATATGGTAATGATAACCCTATATGCAAAACAGAAAGAGACACAGATGTACAGAACAGACTTTTGGACTCTGTGGGAGAAGGCAAGGGTGGGATGTTCTGAGAGAACAGCATTGAAACAAGTATACTATCAAGGGTGAAACAGATCACCAGCCCAGGTTGGATGCATGAGACAAGTGCTCAGAGCTGGTGCACTGGGAAGCCCAGAGGGATGGGATGGAGAGGGAGGCGGGAGAGGGGATCGGGATAGGGAACACATGTAAATCCATGGCTGATTCATGTCAATGTATGGCAAAAACCACTACAATATTGTAAAGTAATTAGCCTCCAACTAATAAAAATAAATGAAACAACAACAACAACAAAACCTGTATCTCCTTTCTCTCTGGATGCTCTGTCTATTAATGTACAAAAGGTGTTAATGTCACCCACTATTACTGTGTTACTGTCAATTTCTCCTTTTAAGTCTGTTAATATTTGCCTCATATATTGCAGTGTACCTATGCTGGGTAGATATGCATTTGCAATTGTTATTTCTTCTTCTTGGATAGATTGCTTGATCATTAGGCAGTGTCATTCTTTGTTTTATGTAATAGTCTTTATTTTAAAGTCTATTTTATCTAAGTCTATTTTATCTAAGCTACTCCAGCTTTCTTTTGATATCCATTTACATAGAATATCTTTTTCCATCCCCTCACTTTCAGTCGGTTTGTGTCTCTAGATCTGAAGTGGGTCTTTTGTTTTTGTATCCATTAAGCCAGTCTATGAATTTTTGTTGAAGTATTTAATCCATTTATATTTAAAGTGATTATTAATAAGTATGTTTTTATTGCCTGTTTGATGACTGTTTTGTATTTGTTTTTGTAGGTCTTTTTTCTACCTTACTCTTTAGTTCTCTTCTCTTGCAATTTGATGACTATCTTTAGTGTTGCATTTGGATTCCTTTTTCTTTTTTGTGTTTATCTGTTATAGATTTTTGATTTGTAGTTATCATGAGGTTTGGACATAGTTGCCTCATAGCCCCCCATTTATTTTATATACACACACACACATACACACACGGTTGTTTTAAGTTGCTGATCTCTTAATTTCAAGTGCATTTCAAATATCCTGCATTTGTACTCTCCCTTCTCACAGTTACTGGTTTAAATATTTGTGTGTAGATGATTTTCTATCATTATTGTATGTTTGCCTTTTCCAGTGAGGTTTCCCATTTCATAACTATTTTGTTTCTAATTGTGACCTTTTCTTTTCTGCTTATAGAAGTTATTTTAGCATTTGTTGTAAAGCTCGTTTGGTGGTGCCAAATTCTTTTAGATTTTGTATGTATGCTTTTACTTTCTCTGTAAAATCTGAATGAGAGTCTTATTGTATAGAGTATTTTTATTTGTAGGATATTCCTCTTTCCATCTCATTTTGTCTAAATTTCTACTTGCATTTTGATGTCTGTGGAAGGCTAGTTATGTTTCTTGACCTTGGAGAAATGGCCTTCTATAGCAGATGCATTTTATGTTCCATAAGTACACAACCCTCTCATCATCCAAGGGCCAGGCACCAGCTGATGCCAAGGAAAGTTCTGATCTGTGTTCTCAGAACTTGGTTCTACAGGTTGCTGGTTTGTAGGGATTTTGTTTCTGATGTCTGCCCTACAGTATGTGAGGCTGGTCTAGATACTTTTGCAGGTTTCCTGATGTAGGGACTGGTGCCTACCCATTGGTGAATAGAGCTGAGTCTTTATCCTCTGGTGGGCAAGGTTGCATCAAGCAGCAAGGATAGAAGTGCCATGCACTCAGGAAGTCTTTAAGCAGCCTGTCTGCTGATGGATGAAGCTGTGTTTCTGTCATGTTGGTTGTTTGGCCTGAGACATCTCAGCAATGGAACCTATAGGTTGTTGGGTGTGACAAAGTCTTAATGCCAAAATGGTGGCTTCCAGGAAAGCTCACAGATGAATATTCTTCAGTAGCTCCACCACCAGTGTCCTTGTCCCCACACTGGGCCACAGCTGCCCCCACCTCCCCATGAGATCCTCTAAAACCAGTTGGCAAGTCTGGCCTGGGTCCCTATAAAGTCACTGCTTTTTCCCTTGGGTCCTGGTATGTATGAGACCTTGCATGTGCCCTTCAAGAGTAAAGTTTCTGTTTCCCCCAGTCCTATGGAGTGCCTGCATTCAAGCCCCACTGGCCTTCAAAACCAAATCCTCTGGAGCTAAGGCCAGATCCCCAGGTTGGGCATCCTGATGTGGGACTTAACACTCTCTCTCCTGCAGGAGAACTTCTGTGATATAATTATTCTCCAGTTTGTAGGTTTTCTACCTGGAGAGCGTGGCATTTGATTATGTCACAAGGATGCCCTCCTTACCATTTTGTTGGGTTTCTTCTTTTACGTCTTTGGATATAGAATGTCTTTTTGGTACATTCAGCAGTCTTTTTTACTGATGGTTGTTCAGCAGTTAGTTGTGATTTTGGTGTGCTCCTGACAGGAGATGAACTCAAGGTCCTTTTACTCTGCCATCTTGTTAAGGTCCCACTGAGAGGGTGATGTTTACATTGACCATTAAATGTTGAATGTAAGTTCCACAATAGATCTTGGTAGATAGAAGGCAGCCTAGGTAGGGAAATCAGCATCAGCAAAGCACTGAGACATGAAAATATAGCGAGACTAAGGATAATCTTTCATATATTAATTTATTTTTCATTTTCACAATAATTTTTCCTCTATAGTTACAATAAAGTTTCCAGAAGCCTTTGTTAATTATTTCCTGCATTGAACTTATTCCTCTAAACTACAGGTATCAACCTTCCATCTTATTTAAAATGAGTGAGAATATATGATAAAATTTTACCCCAACTTTCTATGTATCTTATAGATGTTCTTTGGTTTTTGTTTGTAAGTTAAATCTCTCTGGTAGATTAAATGTAGAAAAATTACTTTTTGTGCTTTGGATTTATCTCAGTGAAATGAATTATTAATTTTTTCACACTATCATTTTCCTAGAAGTTCACTATGATTTCTTTTTTCAAATTAATTAATTTTTTAATTGGAGGATAATTATTTTACAATACTATGGTGGTTTTTGCCATACATAGACATGAATCAGCAACGGATAAACATCCGTTTATCAATCCGTAAATATCAATCATATAAATTTCAGATGATGATTGCATTTGCTTCCTTGCCTTAGAAAATTTCTAGATAAAAATGAACTTATATACAGATAACATGGGTGCTATTGTCAAAATTTTTCTTTACTCTTAGCAAAAAATAAATAATGCATATATGTCAATACAATGAAGAAAAGTAAAGAGTTATAAGTAAACATTTCATAAACCAAAAGTATCAACTTTAAATTGATATTTAGCTAACATCCTGGATTAGTTAGGATCAAGTTTCACTCCAAGTAACAGAAAATTAAAATGTAAAACAAATCTTTAAAAATATATAAAATAGATATTCAAAAAACAAAAATTTCTTTCTCTTGTGAAAAGACTATAAGTAGGCAATTCAGGTTTGTTATGTCGTTTCATTGTCATGGACTTGGTTCCAGTTTCCTCTTTCACTTTGAGGTGTTTGTTTGTGTTTTTTCTTTTTTTTTTTTTTTTTTTTTTGCTTTGTTTTGTTTTGTCCTTTACCATGCTTGATCCTCACTCCAAAGGCAATCCTATTCTCTGAAATGGATGCCAGAGGTCTATCCGTCAAACCCGTGTTATGCTGACAATAAAGAGAAAGGCAAAAGCTGAACACACTCACCACCCCCCAATACTTCAGATCCCTTTGCAAAAGTTGTCAAATCACATTGATTTGAGAGCTCAGTAACATAACCACAACCAGTTAAAAGGGTGCTAAGAGATGTAATTTTATTCTGCCCAGCTAACGATTAAGCAGTTGATTAATTCTGGAGGAAGTGTAAAATAGATTTCAAGAAAAAATCAGTGGTCTTTGCCATATAGCAACATTTGGCAATTCAACTGTCAATTTAGGGACATAAGTTTCACTTAAATAGGTCATCTGGATTTGGTCACTTTTTCAAAGACCATGGATGTTTTACTTAGAACACTTTAGATCAAAATTAGGGCTCATCCTCATTTTAAATATTTCCCTTTCTCAAGTTCTGTCTAGTATTCTCTCTGAAGTGGAATTGGCTGTGCATTGGGAATGGACAGATTTGTAGGTAGGCCAACAAATGCCTTTGTATTAGAGCAGAACCAAATTATATCTTGAGAAGAATCTTGGTCCTTGCTACAGGTATTACCAGCCTCCTGGGAGCACTTGAGATTCAAACAACAGGCCATGAGTGATCTCCAAAAGTTACAAGAAGTTTTCAATTGCAAATTCCAACTACAACTCCACTGATTAGAGTCACTACTCTGCATTTATCAGATTATATAAAACTGTCATACATACGGTATAGGTTAGAGTAACAATCTAAAAGTCTCTGTTGCTGAAAAAGATTCAAATTAGTTCAACATAAACAATATTTATGGGAGACTTAGAGTCTACTCATTTCTGTTGATTATGTAAGATTGGCTATTGAATTTTCCAGAGCATCAAAGAACTGCACAGGTGAACCAGATCCTATGTGCTGCATTGAGTTATTTTCCCCATTTTTTAAAAATATATTTTAGACTGACATGCTCACCCTACTTTGAGACTAAAAGCCACCAGGCCTGTGAACCTCATGAAATTTACTGAAAGAACTTTCCTAAGAACATTGTTCCCTGAACCAAACCGTTTCTTCTCTATGGAAACTGATGAAAGAAATTTCCCTGGGGCCTCAGGACCAGGAAGAGCTGTCTTTACTGAACAACATATTTGTCTGTTTCTTCTAGACTCTGTGACTGTGTAATTGATCAGTCTTACTCATCTTATAGTCCTCTAATAATCCATGACCCATCCAGCCTGTGCATAGGGTGTCATGACACTTCCTTTTATAAGATAATCCTTCTTGGGGTTAGCGTGTTTTACTGGCCACATATTCCCTTGGATTTTATTTCCATATTATTGTTGATATACTTTTAATATTATGTGCATGTTTTACAAGCAATTTTTAATTATTTTTAGAGCTAACAAGTTACTGTGAATTTAAGTAGTATTATGATTTGGAGGCCTTCTGAAAATTTCAGTATTAAGTAGCTGAAATCTTTGTTTTAATTTCTACTGCCACCAAGTGGTAAAATATAGAAACATATCCCTATCTAGAGCCTTTGTGAAAGCGTGAAAGTGCTAGTTGCTTAGTCATGTCCTACTCTTTGCCACCCCACGGACTCTAGCCTTCCAGGCTCCTCTGTCCATGAAATTCTCCAGGCCAGGGTACTGGCATGGGTATCCATTCACTCCACCAGGGGATCTTCCCAACCCAGGGATCAAACCCAGGTCTCCAGCATTGGCAGGTGAATTCTTTATCATCTGAGCTACCAAGGAAGCCCCATTTATAGACTTGAATGATTGCAAAAACCTTAGCATTTTAAATCAGTTAGTCTTGAGGTTGCAGATACTTCAATACTTTTCTTAGATATAAAAGTATTTTATTGCATAGTTTGCTATAAAACTAACAATATTGCATAGTTTTGTGTTTGTTTTCCCTATTAAGATAGTGCCTACTATGAAACCCATTATCCTAATTCAAAATGTGGTGCTGGAGAGAACTCTTGAGAGATCCCTGACCAGCAAGGAGATCAAATCAGTAAATCCTAAAGGAAATCAAGCCTCAATATTCATTGGAAGGACTGATGCTGAAGCTGAAGCTCCAACACTTTGGCCACCTGATGCAAAGAGCCCACTCATTGGAAAAGATCCTGGCTCTGGAAAAGATTGAAGGCAAAAGGAGAGGAGGGCAACAGAGAATGAGATGGTTGAATGGCATCACCAACTCAATGTACATGAGTTTGAGCAAACTCTGGGAGATGGTGAAGGACAGGGAGGCCTGGCATGCTGCAGTTTATGGGGTTACAAACAGTCAGACACAACTTAACAACTGAACAGCAAATCCAGATTCAGCCTCTGTTTTATACAGCATCATTAAACATTTTCCAACTGTTGTTTTGTTGTGTTGTATTTTGCCTTTAGAATCATTAGTGCTTTGTTGAATTATTCTCCATTTACGGTTCATGGATATCATTTGGTCTGAGCAGACTTCCTCTATAAACGACTTGATTGGTTGACTTATCCCCATTCTCTTCTCTTCCCCACATTCTTACTATATTATATTCCGTTTCTATATGTTATTATAAAATGCAATGCTGTTTCTGATGAAAGTAATTGTAAACAACACGACTAGGTAGGAAAACATACCATGTTTATTGCTTGGAAGAATTAATATTGGTAAAATGACCACAATACCCAAAGCACTGCATAATTTCAATGTAATCTCTATAAAGTACCAATGGCATTTTTTCATGAAACTAGAACAAATAATTTAAAGTATGAAAACATAAAAGACCTCAAAGAGCCGAAACAGTCACGACAAAGAGCTGGAGGTATTGATGCACCTTGATTTCAGTGAAGTGAAAGTGAAAGTATCAGTCACTCAGTCATGTCTGGCTCTTTGCAAACACGTGGACTGCATGTAGCCTGCCAGGCTCCTCTGTCCTTGGGATTCTTTAGGCAAGAACACTGGAGTGGGTTGCCATTTCCTTCTCCAGGGGACCTTCCCAATCCAGGGATTGAACCCCAGTCTCCTACATTGCAGGCAGATTCTTTACTGTCTGATTCACTATGGAAGCCCTCTTGACTTCAGAATACATTACAAAGCTATGGTAATCAAAACAATATGATACTGACACAAAAAGAGACACATAGATCAATGGCACAGAATAGAGACCCCAGAATTAAACGCATGGTCAATTAATCTACTACAAAGGAAGCAAGAATATACAATAAAGAAAAGGCAGTCTCTATAGTAAGTGGTGCTTGGAAAGCTGGATAAATGTAAAAAAATGGAATTAGAATATTGTCTCACATCATACACAAAAATATAATGGAATAAGACCTAAATATGAGACCAAAACCTATAAAACTCCTAGAAGAAAAACAGGGTGAACACTCTGACATAAACTGTAGCAATACTTCCTTTGTTTCCTAAGACAATGGAATCTAAAGCAAAAATAAACAGACAGGACCTAATTAAACAAGTTTTTGCACAAAACAGGAAACCATGGATAAAATGAAAAGACAACCTACCCTAAATAGGAACATTTATTTGCAAATGACATAACCCAGTGAGGGGTTAATCAGAATACATAAACAGTTCATACAACTCAGTATCATTAAAATAAACAACCCAATTTACAAAAAAATAGGAAGAAGACCTAAATAGATATTTTTCCCCAAAAGACATACAAACTAGCAAGGCAAAAATTTTCAGCTCAGAACACAGTGGTGATCTTTCTCTCCCCCACTACTTTATGCTCAATTTGTTCCTGATGCAAGATAAGTGTTTAATAATTATTTGTTGAACTGATTAATGCATCCTAAAATAATTGAAGTCTCTCCATGGATATTTCAACTCACAGTGCCAATTTGACTCATTAGTCATAAAGAGTCTATCTTCACTATTCACCAGTTCTGCCTGTGCTTATTTATCTGTCTGCTAAAATTTATTTTTAATGCTCAAATAAATATTCACAATGCTTTCACAGTCATTCATGGATGTGTGCAGAGGGGTACAAAATACCACCTGCCTCACAAGTTCCCAGATGAGAAAGGTGACTCCCTGCATTTTTATTGCAGTTCTCAAACTGTAACCATATTCTTTCTACCATCTACTTAGGCCAAATTTCCTGTGTATCTGTGCACTTTGACGGTGATGTTGCTGTTTAAAATAGTCCTAAGGCAAAGTGTTGAAGTGTTGTCTGGTGTTC
Organism: Dama dama; assembly: GCF_033118175.1. NCBI lineage: Eukaryota > Metazoa > Chordata > Mammalia > Artiodactyla > Cervidae > Dama > Dama dama. Next base: position 12,995,691 of record NC_083700.1, read on the forward strand.
CTAAGCACAGAAAGATTGGACATGTCTTATGAAGAAAACACACATGTAGATAAAGTTTTGTTCAAGTGCGCCTTGTAGGATTGTGAGCCGTGAGTTCAGTGTTAATGAATCAACAGTGCAGTAAATCCAGGAAAACAGAAGGAAATTTACTGATTTATAAGTGGAGCCACTCCAGAAAGTGTTAAAATGTTAAAGTAATATCTACAATGTTATGATGAAGCTACTGAAGAGATGGGGAAAGAGCTAGATTTGTGGATTCATAAGGTGTGACTGGTTTTTGTTTGTTTCCTTTTTTCTTTGTTTTTAAAAGTATAGTGGACAGCACAGTGGTATGGCTGAAAGTCAAAGATATTTATGATAGTGTTACCCAGGACCAAGAAAAGATTAAAAACTTCTTGGCTGGTATTTTATAATTAAGAAATACTGTATATAATTAATAGATTATTTTGAAATATATATATATATGAGACCAAATATATATATATATATATATATATATATATATATATATATGCAGCATCACACATAAAGCTATGTATTTATTAGTTGACAAAAAATGTTGTGACCAGAAGTTCACTGGAACCAAACCTTGCATTTGCCCTAGAAGCAATGGCTCAATTTTCACTAAATCAGCACTTCCTGTAAATTTAACACATCATCATGAATAACAAGAACATGTTTTATGTAATCTCCTAGTCTTGATCTCACTTCAGTCCTGAGGATCAATACTCTTGTTCTTTTTGCTTGACTTTTCTTTTCTCTTCAGGGAAATACTCCCACCACTATCTCTTTGGCATCACTCATATAAGTGCTCCTGGAATTTAAAGGCAACTATGAACCCCTTCTGATTTTGTTAAAATGCAAATTATGACTCATGAAGTCTAAGAAGAGATCCAAGACCCAATATTTATAACAATTTCCAAGATGATAATTCTGCTTCTCATCCATGAACCACCCTGAAAAATAAGGGTCTATATTCTGCCTTCCTCTTTCTGTTTAGAATACTTGTAGCAACACTTCATCCCAATAGGTCTCTAGAGTTAAATAATTAGAATTGTCAGAGGCAAAACTCTGTTTCTCCTCAGGAGCTCAGAGAAATCACTAAGGAACTAGAAAATTGTGAAATTTCTTGGACAAGTGAGGAGTACTTTAGTCAGAAGAGCATCAAATGTCTCAACTACTACAAAGATAGCAGGAAGGAAAACGATGTTTAAAAGGCTATAAAATTGAAATAAATTTAACACAGATTTTTACTGAGAACATATCACACACAGGTAAGACATTTTGCCAAGGATGCACATAGTAAAATATGTGAACTTTGTTCTCAAGAGCTTAAAAATTAGAAGGGGGAAAGAGAACTAGACAGTGGCCACAAAGGATCTGAAGTGAGGAGGAGATTTAGCAAAGTCCAGTTAAATGTTGCTGGGAACTCAGACAAGGCAGAGACAGCTTCCACTGGTGAATCAGGAAAGGCCCTTTGGATGAAGGGGCATCTGAAATAAGCCTGATGATCCACTCACATTTGAATACGTGAGGGATCCTAGGATTGTAATCCATTCAGAATTTAAACTATGAATTTTTAAGTCTCAAACCTAGGTTAGAACAGCAAATCCTGCAAAATTACATTTGTTATTGCTTATATTAACAACTGATCATTCAGCAGAAAAAAGCAGCATCTAAAGAAGTTGTACAAACAGTGGAAAGGCCGTCATCACCGAGTTCTATTTAGATGTGTCCTGGGTTCCTGGGCTGCTGGGATCTCATTCCAGAGGGAAAAGTGTGTTTGAAGGTTTACAGCAAGTCCTGATGAGAACAGAGATTGAAGTTATTCTACATGAGGTGGAGGTGAGAAATGAGGGGCAAGAAGGAAAGGGGCTGGGAGGAGAATGAGAAGAGAGAGAAACAGGTGGGCAGGCAAGTGGGAACTGGGGGGGAGGCAGGACACAAACAACTCACCAGCTTTTCCTAAGCCAAAATGCAAGAGCTGCCAGGAGGACCAGGGGCACGATCGCTGCCAAGATGATCCAGCCATTGGAGCTGTGATGATCTGTGGAGGGGGGTGTACACAAGGGTGTCCTCTCAAACCCACCCACTGTCTTGCTGCATTTCCATGCTTTTCCTTTGTTATTCAAATATCTGCCTCAACAATCTCCTCCCTCCTTGTTTCTTCTCTTATCCCTCCTCAGAGTGACTCTATCAAAACTTATCATTTTCTTATACCTGCAGGACTCTCATTTTTAACTCTTGTATTTCTTATTTTTATTCCTTTTGGGTGTGGAGTCCCTAGAATCCCCAATTTTTCACCTGGCTCTCCTGCTCTGCCTGAGGACCACCTATTCCCAGTCCAGCAGGGCCCCAGTTCTTCCTCACCCCAGTAGAGGATGATGTCCTGGCCTCCTAGACTGCTGTGTCTCACCCGGCAGCTCAGGCCGGATGCCTCACTGGCTTCCACATCCAAGGAAACCTGAAGATACCACGTCCCATCAGCGTTAGGTAAGACGTCACTTCTCTGAGTGCCCTGTTGCTCCTGCTCACCCCGCATCCACATCACCCAAATGGGCTTTGGGTAGAAGCCAGAGGCGTGACAAACCAGCATCAGACGGCCAGGGCCAGGGCTGGGGCCAGGGGACAGCCAGGCCTTTGGTCGTACTGCAGAGGACAGGGAAGGTCGTCAGATGAGGACTCTAGTACAGACTCAGAGGTTCAAAGCTTCATGTCAGTTTAGATGGACATACTTTTCCCACTGTTAGCAGTCATCACCCATTATCCCCTCCCCCACTTGGCTCCTTGTTAGCAAGATGAGAAGGTGTGATTTTAGAACAGAAAATTTGTGGAGGAAGGGTGCAGGACTGACCTTGTCTCTGGAGATATGTCTTTCCTGCATCAAGAAGACTCAAGAGGAAACGTGGGCAGGTGTCACTGATCAGCTTGTGTATTATTTCCAGTGTGCCTTGGTATAAATTGAATAGTAAGCAGACAAACTTAGCCGTATCTCCACCCTCTGGAGAGGGTATCCATACATTTTTCTGGAAGCTTAGGAAGTCTGATCCTTGAAAACCAACTCGCACAAAGCCTACTGAAGCATCTCTGATGTGCATCTCACAGCCACCTGCCACCTGCAGTTCAAAGGGATCTGGGGAAGAAAAGTTCTAAATTAGAAGAAAGAAGGAGTAAATAAGATAAAATAAAATGAGTTTAATTAAAAGATTATAGAAGCATAAGGGAGGATTTTAGAAAATTTGAGGGAATAGAGCAAAATTTTGTTTGATTGGAGGTTCAGAGATTGGGAACTAGTAGTAGTTGGAGATGCAGAAAGAGATGAATGCCATGAGGGGCAAAGTATTTGAAGAAGGCATTGTAAACTATGCAGGTAAAAAAATAAGGAAGGACTTAGTGTGAGAGATTTGGGATTATAATAATGTAGGGTGAGTAGAATGCTGTAGGTTACACTGAATATACAAACTGATCGCTAAAGCAATTGAATGGGTGATAAAATCACACTTCAAGAAGTGAATTAAGGAATGAGGAAGATAAGAGTGTCTGGTAAGGCTCAGAATTGATGGAGGCTGCTTATTAGAGAAATAAGAAACTCACTGAGACACACACACATACACACACCATAACTTGCACCATATCCCCAATACCCACTGAGGGAACCGAACTTACATTCAAGCTTCCATTGACTGGCATGGTTGTAAAGTGCCTGGCCAAGTCTAATGAAGAATGTATGAAGTATTTTTTCCACTTCTATCAACTCCTCATCACTGAAGTTGCCTTTGGACCAAGGATGCAGGTAAATGACTGTGTCAGAGTTGTTTTCCCAGGCATGAGTCTGCAACTCATTCAACCAAGCTGAGCCCAGATTTTGTGTAAGGAATCGGCTATAAAATGATGAGATCCGAATGATTTGGAAAGTGATTGGCTCCTGGAAGTCTGGGAAAAGAACAAAGAGAATGAGAAGGGGCATTGGGAAGGAGAGAGAGCACAGAAAGAAAGGTGCCAAAGAGAGGAAACTCAGAATTTAGGGGAAAAGCAAGACATCTCAGCAAACGTTTGGCTACCCCAGGGACCCATACATAATAGATAGCCCTCAAAAGGGCACATGGACCTGGAGTCAGTGATACTGGAATGAAATTAGGCTGATGTTCTCAGTCTCTAGGTTGGGGAAGCCACTCCATACACACATGCATACCACACATTCACACACACAAGCTCAAACAGGTGGATGTGCCTGCCTGCATGCATGCACATGCACACATGCACACACACACGTCTTTTTGAACAGAAATCTTACCATTCTTACTGTCACCACATGGGAGAAGAGTCAGGAGCAATGAAATTTGCAGAAACAGCATCTCATTTGCAGATGTTCTTTCTCTCAGAAATGTGAGTCTTTGATTTCTGTTCTAAACAAACCTACCCCACAATGCCTCTATTCTGACTTCCTTCTCCTGCCAACAGACAAAACTTCCCTTTAGTCAACATCTGAAAAAAGAAAAATCTGCTCCTTCCCTAAACCCTGGGCCACCTCCTCAGATACTCATTTCCCTCCCAGTTCTGATTGTCCCCTCTGACTTCCAGCTTCTCTTCCTGTCACCAGATCCTATCCTGTTCACCTTCCTCTAGCCTAACTGCTACGGACCAAGTTTTATATGGCACTGAAAAGCCAATGAATATAAGTCACTTTCCCCCTCATTCATATAATAAAACTGAGAAACTAAATGTCTTCCTAGTGACCTGTCTAATGTTCTCATGCCCCTGCTCTTCTCTGACATGCAGTCCTTCTTTAGCCTTTTTGAATATCTTCTCAACTGTTCTCTTCCTCTTTCTTACCCTCACCCCACCTCATTCACATCTCTGACTTCTTATTGGTTGCTTTATTAGCTTTTTCAGAATTCCTTATGATTGCTTTGAAAAACAGTATAAACTGACACCAATTCTCCATCATTCTTAGGGAAGAATCAAGTATGTAGACAGTAAACAATCAATGGTTGTTAGGGGCTAGGTTGTAGGAGACAGAGAGGTGTAGCAGTTGTATTCTTAGGGCAGTGAAACTAAACTAAAATATACTGTCACGGTGGATGCATGTCATTACATATTTGTCCAAACCCACTGAGCATACACCATTGTTGTACTTTGGTGATAATGACGTAAATTATGAATTTTGGCTGATAATGATGTGTCAGTGTAGGTTCATCAATTGTAACAAATGTATCAGTCTGATGGGGGATGTTGATGGTCAGGGAGGCAGTGCACGGGTCAAGGCAGGAGCTATATGGTAGCCTGTGGTTTCTACTCAATTTTACTGTGAACCTAAAACTGCTTTACACATTGTTTATTAAAAAAAAAAATGTTTTCTGGTATTTAAAGTCAATTAAGTATGTATTTTCAACAGAACATACAGGAAGACCAGAACTTATAAGCAGTACTGTGAGATGAAAAACGATCACACTGTGATAAGGATTCTTGTAGTCTCACGTTTCTAAAGGAGGATAGACATTTAATATTAACTGAACCTCCTCACTGTACCAGGCTTTGATCAGGGAACTTTGTTATGCACCCTGATTTTTCCAAATAACTCATTAAGTTTAGTATGCAATAATTGAGGTCCCATATGTTTCTAGATATGATCTCCTCTTAGATTATGACTAAAAGAAATGCTCCGATCTGCTTGCCCCCTAGTCAGAAAACTTTAGACTCTCAAAGATAACTAAAGAGTTGAGTCAGTTTCAGAAGTGTTTCTGACCACTTTTAAGCAGCTCAGTCTGTGAGTGATTGCAGGACTTTTGAAGAGACACAGAACTTCTTCAACGAACTATTTTTCTTATCGATTTAGGAGTCATCTCTTTGATCCTATTAGGTACTAGATGTGCAAAGATAATGCTGATAATAATAGAAATCAGCAAAGTTGGGTTTTACTCTTATAGCACCTCTTATCTGCCAGAAGAAAATATCTCTATTCTCTCAACAACCTTAAAGTAGGTATTATTAACTTTTTCAGTTTTAAAAATGAAGGAAAAAGGGGTTTGCTAAACTGAACTGAATTTTACAACTGCTGATTTGTGGAATTGGAATTTAAACCCAAGGTTTTCTGACTGCATATTCTTCTATAGTATTGTCAACACTAAAAATTGCACTTGAGGTTCTAACTTTTCAGTACACTCAGAGTCATGAGACATAAGTAGTATACATGTCTACGGGGATGAGAAAAGCAGAGATGAATGCATAGGCAGGTGATCAGAACTGATCTTTTTTTTTTTCTTAAGAGGAAATGTTGTTCTTCCTAAAAAAGGAAATGATATGTTTTAAATGTTCTGAAAGAGCAAATAAGTGTGACAATACAGAATACACCCCTCTTCTTTTGGAGGTGAGCTGTCTCTTGGGGCATATAATGATCTTACTCTCCCTTTGCTTTTTTCATACTCAATAGAATTTTTCCCCTTAAGTACAAGTAAGAAACTACATTCTTGTCTCTTGATGCTGTTAATCATAAAATTAAATATCCATATTTTATATATATATAATATATTTTAAACATTTTGGCTAGTATTTTCACTGTAAACACTTTTTCTGCAAGTAGTTTCACCACACAGCAAGTTGTTCATACACCAATTTGGGCATTAAAGATAAAAAACTATAATTCACCACAGTCTTCAATAGCATTAATTATCAATTCTTTAGCTAGTTTATATACAATGGCTTGTTCTTTAGTGCTGTATTTACCAAATGTATCAAGCAACATTTGAAGTTGGAAGCAAAATAAGAATAAGATTTCTCCTGTCTCAAAAAAAATAACCATATGATTCCTGATGAATACGGTTCTTGAAAATGGTGACTATTTTTTGCTATTTTATAGTGGAGAACACAATGTAGACAGAATTTTGGTGTCTGGCACAGAATCTAGCTGAGATAATTTGGTGAAATATTAGGACTGGACATATGATGGAAAATTTAAATAAAATCTAGATATATGCTTCCAACTATGTACACTACATATATTGATAAGAAACAGCTGCACCCCTCCTGTTTGTTATACTTCCAGGGAAATTGAAAGTGACTTATGGCAGATTTTTTTTTTTATATCATAAACAACTTGCATCCAGTATTAGATCCTGAGTCCTTAATATTGACTTTGAGAAAGGAAACATCACTGCTCACTCTAAGATATACCCTAATACAACTATAAGTATGAAGCTACACAAATTTGTTTTCAGATATTTTTGTATTTTTACACTTCACAATGAAATATTTTTACAATTTTATTAATTTTTCATATTTAATTATCTTCTTTTTATCTTTTTCACTATGTCCTTTTCTTATGACAAAACTGCTTGTGGCAAAGATTCTTCTGGCAAGAATACCTAGAATCTAAAAAATATATACAGCTCAGGAAGGGTGCGTAACCCACTTTGGGTCAGAGTTAGTTAGTGGCAGAACCGCGATTAAAGCTCAGGCCTCCTGACTCCCACTCTACATCCACAGGGCCTCCTATGAACATAGGGAATAGATGCCCTTCTGCATGGCTCAAGCAAAACTGCGAGGCTGGTACCGCCCACAGGCCTGGGGAAAGGATTCCTAGGAGAACCGTTTTCTAGAGGTGCTTTTTTTGCATCCTGCTCTGCATTCTCATGTTCCCAATTAGTATTAATTGAGGGAGGCATGAAAAGAAAACTGGGGCCTCCCAGAAGCTCCCTGCTCCTCAACTCAGGCAGAGAGAGACCCCTGCAGAGAAAATGATAATCACTGAAGTTTGATAATCACTAAAGCTGAGGTTCTGCTTCATTAAATAGGCACAGCCTCTCCTGGGAACAGTTCCCTGGACTCACCGTTTGGTTTCCCCAGCTCAACTAAACAGCTTGTTGGACTTCTTGTTAACAAACATGTTAGTGCATTGCTCTGTTCCCCTGAGTTGCTCAGAAGAAAAGTTTTGTGGAAGGATTTCCTTAGCTGCATAGATCTGACTCTCATGCTTCCCTATGGAGTATCTTGGTATTCCAGGTCCTTCAAACAAGGGGTTGGGACAGTAATAATTCAGTGGTGAACTAAAGCTCCTCCACTTGAGCAAAGGGAGCTGGAAAGATAAGCCTGGGCTAACTAAGGAAATGGAAATTCAGTATCACTGCCTGAGATCTAAGTGAGAAGGAGGAGAAAAATCTGACTTGTTTTAGATACACTGCTCAAAGATTTCCAGGCTTATCTTGCACTGTCAGCCCTCTAAGCAGAGGTGTCCATGCAGTCTGGACTCCTCTCTATATACAGAATTCCTACAGACCCCATACCATGGTACAGCTCTTTCATATTCACTAAGCACTATCACCCTTCAGCAGCACCTCCCCACTGAGGCAAGACAAGACAGGATACATGTTATCATTCTCTGTTTTCCAAGTAGGAGCCCAGTGTTCTAAGAGCCTGCCTGAAGCAGAGACTGACTTCACTGGTCGGGGGATTTCTAGTCCTTACCAGTGGCGGGTGAAATGACATTCAATACTGCTTTATGCTTCAGCCCAATGAGACAAAACATCAGTAATTTATTGGGTTGGCCAAAAAGTTCATTCAATATTTTTCCATAAGATGTTACAGGAAGACCCAAATGAACATTTTGTTCAACACAACAATTTGATATGCTTATGTTTACCACCAACAAATTAGTAGCAATAACAATAATACTATTTATTGAATGTCCACTATAGTGAGTATGTAAATTTACATTTCTGAGGAGACTGAGGGTCCCACTAGCCTGAGATCACAGCAAAAATGATGGATCTAGTGTTTGTACATAGGTACAGGGGAGGGAAGGGGACATTTCATATAAAGGACTAATATAGGATAGGTAGGGACAATGGGTTCAATAATTAGTATCCATCTAGAATAGTTGGAGAGAAAGGCATATGAGAAGAGATAAATGGGAGACATAGTTAGAGATCATAGGCTTAGAAAATGTTAGAATTCACCATTATTCTGATCTTACCTTCATTGAAGTGTGGCTTCTGGATCTACTAAGAGATTCAGCCTTGGACTCTTAAAGTGCCCAGTTTCTATGTGAAACAGAGCAGAAACAGAAGATTCATTACTATATCAGGGAATCTCAGACTCCATCCCAATTTCACCATCTGCTCTGCCCCACACCATTGGTAGAAGTTTTTAGTTAAGTTACACTGTTATTCAGTCCTTGGTTCCTGGTCCTCAATCCGTATGCTGACTAGTCTTGTTGACTCTTTTGATGAGGGTACTGAATTATACTACCTGTTCAGAATACAGCCTTGTCTATGTTTGATGCAGGTGAGCTGGTATCCTGGAATGAGGAATGCTCTTTCCTTCTTCACATTAGTCCAGCAATTTCTGTATAGCCCTAGCAAGAAGCAGACCCAGCAGTCTTGAAATATCAAAGAAGACACCAAGAAATCATCTCTAATCCTATATTTTCAAACAAACATATAGCATTAGAATATGTTTTCTAGATGGATACTAATTGTTGAACCCATTGTCCCTACCTATCCTATATTAGTCCTTTATGTAAAATGTCCCCTTCCCTCCCCCACACCTATGTACAAACACTAGATCCATCATTTTTGCTGTGATCTCAGGCTAGTGGGATCCTCAGTCTCCTCAGAAATGTAAATTTATATACTCTACATACATACTGTATATACTCTATATATATACTGTATATACTTTATATACACCATAGTGGGCATTCAATAAATAGCATTATTGCTATTACTACTAATTTGTTGGTGGTAAACATATGGTAGATATATAGAATCTGCCGTATATAAAGCAAAGTAGAAAACAGGCTGAAACAGAAAGTGGAAATGGGGACACCCAAAGCCCTGGCCACTCCCTGTGCAGTGTTTTTTACCCTGTCTCCGCAACAAGTTCCTCTGCTGAGATGACTCAGTTCTGCTTTCTCACTTTTTCACATGAGGGAACTAAGGGCAACGGAGATGACATGAGCTACCAAAGGTGAACAGCTCATCAGGGATGAAGACAAGACCAGAGCTTGCAAACACAGGCCATTCTATGGGTCAGGAATTTTTTTTTTTTTATATAAAAATGTTTCTAATTGTTCTTATGTAAAAATGAAATTAAAAAAGTTCCTGAACATGAATTCAACCGCAGATCCACTCTAGTGGGCTGGGTGACCTTGGCAAGACTTCCTCAACCTTCTTCTGTCCTTCTGCCAAATGAGAGTGGGGAGAGAGTAACTAACCACATTCCTTCCTGCTTAGCAAGTTTTGTTGCATGATTGCAACTCTTCTTAAATAAAGCAGAATCTGAACTAGATTCAAATGGAAAAGATCTGAATATCCAGCACAGAAAGGAAAAGATTTTGGTCCAAATTTCAGTTTTTCTACTTTTTGACTATATAATCCTGGACAGGAAAAGACAGTAACTTCTCTCTGACATCAAATTTGTCTTTTAAAAAAATCTGCAAGAAAGAGTCCTAAAGGTTAGATGAAATAACACATGTTGAATGTTCAACACTTAGTTTAGGCAGAGTCTGAGCAGTTTAGTGGTTAAAACATGGAATTGCTCCCTGTCTCATTGGGAATATTAATTCTAAAACTCTTGCTGTGGGACCTTACCCACCACACTTAGTGACTCAGTTTCCTAATCTGTACAATAAGGGGAATAATAGAACCTTAAGCACTATATAAATGTTAACTCAGGGCTTCCCTCATAGCTCAGTTGGTAAAGAATCTGCCTGCAATGAAGACCCAGGTTTGATCCCTGGGTCAGGAAGATTGTCTGGAGAAGAAAATGGCAACCCACTGCAATATCTTGCCTGGAGAATTCCATGGACAGAGGATCCTGGAAGGCTACAGTCCATGGGGTTGCAAGAGTCGGACACGACTGAGCCACTAAACCACCACCACCAAACGTTAACTCACTGTCACTTCAAACATTTCTCATATAAATTTCTGCAGTGGGAATTTCTTTTCTTGAGAATGCTTAGTTTAACACGCCTCACAAATAATTCAAGTAAAACATCTCTTTTTGACCTAATTGTGCAAAATCAGCTTTGCATGAGGTAAGGAGTGCTCCCAGCTTTCATGAAGTCTACACTATTCCCCTAAATTAAAAATTCAGTACTCACTTCCACTGGCCTGCTAAGTCTACTACTTTTTTTAAGATGAGAAAATATCTTTTGTTGAGGTATACTGGACATAAAATATTATATTAGTTTCAGGTATACATCATAATGGTCTTCCCCGGTGGCTCAGATGGTAAACAATCCACCTGTAATGCGGGAAACCTGGGTTCATTCCCTAGATTAGAAAGATCCTCTGAAGGAGGGCATGGCAACCCACTTCAATATTCTTGCTAGGAGAATCCCCACGGGCAGAGGAGCCTGGGCTACAGTCCACAGGGTTGCACAGATCAGACGTGATTAAGCAACTAAGCCTAGCACAGTATATACCATAATGATTTGACCTTTTTGTGTTAAGTGAAATGATCACCACAATAAGACTAATTACACCCATTAGTATATGAGAAAATGTATTTATGTTGTTGTTTAGTCACAAATTCACGTCCTTCAGCTTCAGCATCAGCTTCAGTTCTTCCAATGAATATTCAGGGTTGATTTCCTTTAGGATTGACTGGTTTGATCTCCTTGCAGTCCAAAGGAATCTCAAGAGTCTTCTGCAGCACCACAGTTTGAAAGCATCAATTTTCAGCACTCAGCCTTCTTTATGGACCAGCTCTCACATCTGTACATGACTACTGACAACACCATAGCTTTGAGTATACAGACTTTTGTTTGTAAAGTGATGTCTCTGTTTTTTAATATGCTGCCTAGGTTTGCTGTAGCTTTCCTTTCAAGGAGCAAACACCTTTAATTTCATGGCTGCAGTCACTGTCTGCAGTAATTTTGGAACTCAGGAAAGTAAAATCTGTCCCTGCTTCCACTTTTTCCCCTTCTATTTGCATGAAGTGGTGGGATCTGATGCCATGATCTTAGTTTTTTGAATGTTGAGTTTCAGGTCAGCTGTGGGGAAATTAACAAGAGGGCACCAGTCAGTCTCTCTGGCACCACACTCTCAATGGCATCTCACCTCATTTTCTGTAACCAATGATTCCACATGGTTATATAACAGCTGAGATCACTTATAGCAATGTGCATGCAGGTCAGGAGGTACTCACTTGGCCATGGGCTACTTTTGTTCTGTAAGTATATATAAGTTTCACCTAGAAAAGTTCTTCCAGATATTCTTGAACTTCAGGATGTTCAAACTGGATTTAGAAAAGGCAGAGGAAAGAGAGATCAAATTGCCAACATCCGTTGGATCATAGAAGAAGCAAGAGAATTCAGAAAAACATCTATTTCTACTTCATTGACTATGCTAAAGCCTTTGATTGTGTGGATCACAACAAGATGCGGAAAATTCTTAAAGAGATGGGAATACCAGACCACCTTACCTCCCTCCTGAGAAATCTGTATGGAGGTTAAGAAGCAACAGTTAGAACTGGACATGAAACAACGGACTGGTTCCAAATCAGGAAAGGAGTATATGAAGGCTGTATGTTGTCATCCTGCTTATTTACTTCTATGCAGAGTACATCATGAATAATGCCAGGCTGGATGAAGCACAAGCTGGAATCAAGATTGCCAAGAAAAATATCAATAACCTCAGATATGCAGATGACACACCCTTATGGCAGAAAGCAAAGAAGAACCAAACAACCTCTTGATGAAGGTGAAAGAGGAGAGTGAAAAGGCTGGCTTAAAATCCAACATTCAAGAAACTAAGATCATGGCATCTGGTCCCATCACTTCATGGTAAATAGAAGAGGAAACAGTGACAGACTTGGGAATAGTGACAGACTTTATTTTCTTGGGCTCCAAAATCAGTGCAGATGGTGACTGCAGCCATAAAATTAAATGATGCTTGCTCCTTGGAAGAAAAGCTATGACCAATCTAGACAGCATATTAAAAAGCAGAGACATTACTTTGCCAACAAAGCTCTGTATAGTCAAAACTGTGGTTTTTCCAGTAGTCATGTATGGATGTGAGAGTTGGACCATAAAGAAGGCTGAGCCCCGAAGAATTGATGCTCTTGAAATGTGGTGTTGGTGAAGACTTTTGAGAGTCTCTTGGATTGCAAGGAGAATGAACCAGTCAATCCTAAAGGAAACCAATCCTGAATATTCATTGGAAGTATTGATGCTAAAGCTGAAGCTCCAATACTTTGGCCACCTGATGAGAAGAGCCTACTCTTTCAAAAAGAGACTGATGCTGGGAAAGATTGAAGGCAGGAGGAGAAGGGCACCACAGAGGATGAGGTGGTTGGATGGCATCAATGACTCAGTGGACATGAGTTTGAGCAAGCGCTGGGCGATGGTTAAGGACAGGGAAGGCTGGCATGCTACATTCCATGTGGTTGCAAAGAGTCGTACATGACTGAGAGACTGAACAATAAGGAAAAACACTGAAGGTCTGTGCAGTATTATGTTATGTAGCTGCAGCTACAATTGCTGTCCCAGCCAGGAGAGAATAAACGTGTTGCAGTTCCTATGGCTCCTCGCATTTTCTTCCAGCCTCTTAACTTGCACCTTGCCTACCATGGGTTCAGCAAACTGTGTGCACAGTAGACACATCGAGACAACTAGCACTGTGAACAGGATCAGCAATACACCAGCTTTTTTGCTCTCCTCTTTCACTCTCAATAAGAGGCCACCTAGTCCCTCTTCACTTTCTGCCATTAGTGTGGTACCATCTGCACATCTTACATTGTTGATATTCCTCCTGGCAATCTTGATTCCAGCTTGTGATTCATCCAACCTGGCATTCTGCATGATGTACTCTGCATTTGAGTTAAATAAGCAGGGTGACAATATACAGCCTTGACATACTCCTTTTCCAATTTTGAACCAGTCCTTTCTTCCATGACCAGTTCTAATTGTTACTTACTGACCAGCATACCTGTTTCTCAGGATACAGGTGACATGGTCTGGTACGCCCATGTCTTTAAGAATTTTCCACAGTTTATTGTGATTCACACAGTCAAAGGCTTTAGTGTAGTCAATGAAACAGAAGTAGATATTTTTCTGGAATTCCCTTGCTTTTTCTATGATAGAATGGATGTTAGTAATTTGATCTCTGGTTCCTCTGTCTCTTTGAAACCCAGCTTGTACATCTGCAAGTTCTTGTTTCATGTACTGCTGAAGCCTAGCTTGAAGGATTTTGAGCATAACCTTGCAAGCAGTGAAATGAGCACAATTGTACAGTAGTTTGAACACTCTTTGGCCTTGCCCTTCTTTGGGATTGGGATGGAAACTGACATTTCCCAGTCCTGCGTCCATTGCTGAGTTTTCCAATTTCGCTGATGTGTTGAGTGTAGCATTTTAGCAGCAGCAACTTTTAGAATTTTAAATAACTAAAATTCTATTTAATTTCTATGGAATTCCATCACCTCCACTAGTTATGTTCATAGTAATGCTTCCTGAGGACCACTTGACTTCACACTTCAGGATGTCTGGCTCTAGGTGAGTGACAATTTTGTGATTATCCAGGTCATTAAGGGACTTCCCTCATAGTTCATTTGGTATAGAATCCACATGCACTGCAGGAGACCCTGGTTCGATTCCTGGGTTGGGAAGATCAACTGGAGAAGGGAAAGGCTACCCACACCAGGATTCTTGGGTTTCCCTTGTGGCTTAGCTTGTAAAGAATCTACCTGCAATGCAGGAGACCTGGGTTCAATCCCTGGGTTGGGAAGATCCCCTGGAGAAGGGAAAGGCTACCCACTCCAGTACTGGCCTGGAGAATTCCATGGACTTCATAGTGCATGGGGTTGCAAAGAGTCAGACATGACTGGGTGACTTTCACTTTCAAGATTTTCTTGTATAGATCTAAATCCCTTCTCTTCTATTAAATCATAACAATTTCTGTCCTTTATCATTCCCATCCTTTCATGAAAGTTTCCCTTGATATCTCCAATTTTCTTGAAGAAATCTCTAGTCTTTCCTGTTCTATTATTTTTCTCTATTTCTTTTCTTTGTTCATTTAAGAAAGCCTTCTTATCTCTCCTTGTTATTCTCTGGAACTCTGCACTTAGTTGGGTATTTCTTTCCCTTTCTCCCTTGTCTTTTGCATCTTGTCTTTCTTTCCTCAGCTATTTGTAAAACCTTCCCAGACAATCACTTTGCCTTCTTGCACTTCTTTTAATTTGAGATGGTTTTGGTCACTGTGTCTTGTACAATGTTACAAACCTCTGTCCACAGTTCTTCAGGCAATCCATCAGATCTAATCCCTTGACTCTATACATCATCTAGACTGTATAGTATAAGGGATTTGATTTAGGTCATACCTGCTGATACTGGGAAAGATTGAGGGCAGGAGGAGAAGGGGATGACAGAAGATGGCATCACCTACTCGATGAACATGGGTTTGGGTGAACTCCAGGAGTTGGTGATGGACAAGGGGGTCTGGTGTTCATGGGGTCTCAAAGAGTCAGACACGACTGAGCGAATGAACTGAACTGAACTGAACTGAATGGTCTATTGGTTCTCCCTACTTCCTTCAATTTAAGCCTGAATTTTTCATTAAGGAGCTCATGATCTGAGCCACAGTCAGCTTCAGGTCTGCTTATATATTTATAAGTAATATTTTATGTCACTATGGTGCAGCCACAATAGTTAGATGTGTCTTTTCTTTTTTTTTTTTTTACTTTTTTAAAAAAATTATTTTATATTGGAGCTGTTAATTAACAGTATTGTGTTAGTTTTTAGTGTACAGCAAGGTGAGTCAGTTATGTATTTACATATATTTCTTCTTTTTCAAATTGTTTTCCTATTTAGGTTATTATGGAATAGTGAACAGAGAATTCCTTGTGCTACATAGTAGGTCCTTGGTGGTTATCTACTTTAAATAGAGTAGTGCATGCATTTGGCCTGGTGGGCTGCCATCTATGGGGTCGCACAGAGTCGGACACGACTGAAGCGACTTAGCGGCAGCAGTGTGTGCATTTCAGTCCCAAACTCCAACACGTTTCTTTCCCCACCCTTTGCCACTTGTCATTCTCTAAAACCATGAGTCTGCATCTGTTTTGTAAATAAGTGTCTTGCATCATTTTTTTAGATTCCACATATGCGCACCATCACATTATATTGTTTTTGTCTGGTTTACTTCACTTAATATGAAAATCTCTCAGCCCATCCATGTTGCTACAAATAACACTATTTCACACTTTTTTAAATGGCTGAACACTTCATCATTGCATAAATAAGCCACATCATCTTTATCCAATCATCTGTCAGTGAACATTTAAGTAACTTCCACCTCAGTTGTTGTAAATAGTGCTGAATTAGCAATAGGGTGCATGTATCTTTTCAAATTATGTTTTTCTTCTGAGTAAATATACAGAAGTAGGATTGCAGAACTGTATGGTAGCTCTATTTTTAGTTTCTATAGAACCTCCATGCTGTTTTCCATAGTAGCTGTACCAGTTTACATTCTCACCAACACATAGGATAACTTCTTTTTCTCCACATCCTATTCAGCATTTATTACTTGTGGACTATTGGATGATGGTCACTCTGACTGGTGAGGTGATACATACCTCACTGTAGTTTTTATTTGAATTTATCTAGCAATTCAAATAATTTCCCATTATTAGTAATGCTGAGTGTCTTTTCATGTGTTGTTTGGCCAGTCCATACACTGTATGCCTTCTTTGGAGAAAAGTCTATTCAGATCTTCTGTCCATTCTTCAAATGGGTTGTTTGTGTCTTTGGTATTAAGCTGTATGAGTTATTTGCATAGTTTGGAGATTAAACCCTGTGGGTCACATCACTTGCAAATATTTTCTCCCATTATGTAGGTTGTCTTTTCATTTTGTTTATGGAGCTTTTTTGCTGTGCAAAAACTTTTAAGCTTAATTAAGTCCCTTTTGTTTATTTTTGTCTTTATTTACATGTCTCTAGGTGACAGATCTAAGAAGATACTGCTGCAATTTACAGCAGAGTGTATGGTACTGTATGTTGTCTATGTTGTCCTCTTTGAGTTTTATATTATCTAGTCTTATGTTCAGGTCTTTAATACATTTTGAGTTTATTTTTTGTGGCTAGAGAATGCTCTAATTTCATTTTTTTTTTTTTTTTTTTACATGTAGCTGCCAAGTTTTTCCAGCAAAACTTATTAAAGAGACTGTATTTTCTCCATTATATGTCTTGCCTCCTTTGTTGCAGGTTAATTGACCATGGGTGCATAGGTTTATTTCTGGACTTTCCACCTTGTTTAATTGATGTATATGATTTTGTGCCAGTACCATACTGTTTTGATGACTGTAACCTTGTAGTATAGTCTGAAGTCAGGGTGGCTGATCCCTCCAGCTCCTTTTTTATTTCTTAAGATTGTTTTGGCTATTCAAGGTCTTTTGTGTTTCCCTACAAACTTAATATTTTTTGTTCTAGTTCTGTGAATAATCCATTGGTAATTTGATAGGGGTTGCATTGAATCTGTAGATTGCCTTGGATAGTATAGTTATTTCAACAATATTTATTATTCAAATCTAATAACACGGTATATCTTTCTATCTGTTTGTGTCATATTTGATTTCTTTCATCAGCGTCATATAGTTCTTGAAGTACAGGTCTTTTGTCACCTTAGGTAGGTTTATTCCTAATTATTTTATTCTTTTTGATATGATGGCAAATGGGATTCCTAAATTTCTCTTTCTCTTCTTTCATTGTCAGCATATAGGAATGGTAGAAATTTCTATGCATTAATTTTGTATTTTGCAATTTCACCAAATTTTTTGATGAGTTTTAATACTTTTCTGGTAGTGTTTTTAGAATTTTCCATTTATAGTATGTCATCTGCAAAGTGACAGTTTTGCTTCTTCTTTTCACTTTGGATTCTGTTTACTTCTTTTTCTTCACTGATTGCCAAGACTAGGAGTTCAACAACTATATTGAGTAAAAGTGGTGAGAGTGGAATTCCTTACCTTGTTCCTGATCTTAGAGGAAATGCTTTCAGCTTGTCACTGTTGAGTATGATGTTATAGTACTCAAGCTATAGGCTTATCATATCTGGCCTTTACTATGCTGAGGTATGTTGCCTCTGTGCCCAGTTCCTGAAAAAGCTTTTTTTTTTTTTTTTTTTTTTTTAATCATAAATAGGTGGCGGATTTTGTCAAAGCTTTTTCTGCATCTATTGAGATGCCATGATTTTTTAAAAATTTTTTAAAAATGTTAGTTATTTATTTTTCACAGTGCTGAGTCTTCATTGCTGCATGAGAGCTTTCTTTAGTCGTGGTGAGTGAAGGCTACTCTCTAGTTGCAGTGTGTGGGCTTCTTACTGCAGTGGCTTCTCTTGTTGCAGAACATGGGGTCTACATGTGTGGGCTCAATTGTTGTGGTGCATGGGCTCAGTAATTGTAGCTAGCGGGCTCTAGAGCAAGGGCTCAGTATTTGTGGCACATGGGTTTAGTTGCATGTGGAATCTTCCTGGACCAGGAATTGAACCCGTGTCACCTGCTTTGTCAGGAGGATTCTTAACCACTGGAACACCAGGGAAGTACAATCATAATTTTAATTCCTCAGTTTGTTAATGTGGGGGTTTCCCTTGTGGCTCAGCTAGTAAAGAATCCACCTGCAGTGCGGGAGATCTGGGTTCGATCCCTGGGTTGGGATCCCAAGGAGAAGGGAAAGGCTACCCACCCTGGTATCCTGGCCTGGAGAATTTCATGGACTATATAGTCCATGGGGTTACAAAGAGTCAGACACGACTGAATGACTTTCACTTCACTTTTGTTAATGTGGTGTATCACACTGATTTAGAGTTATTGATGAATATATGCATCCCTTGGATGATTCCTATTTGATCATAGTGTCTGATTCTTTTAATATATTGTCAAATTTGGCTTGCTAGCATTTTATGGAGAATTTTTGCATCTGTGGTTATTAATGATGGTGGTGGTTGTTTAGTCACTAAGTTGTGTCAAACTCTTATGACCCCATGGACCATAGCCTGCCAGGCTTCTCAGTCCAGGGGATTTTCCAGGCAAGAACTGGAGTGGGTTGCCATTTCCTTCTCCAGGGTTATTATTAATGATATTGGCCTATGATTTCCTTTTTTTGTGGTATATGTGTCTGGTTTTGATATCAGAGTGATTGTTGCCACAGAATGAATTTAGGAGTGTTCCTTCCTCTTAGATTTTTCAAAACAGCTTTAGAAGAATAGATGTTAACTCCTTTCTATATGTCTTACAGAATTTTCCTATGAAACCATCTGATCCTGGACTTTTTTCCACTGGAAGTTTTTAAATCACTGTTTCAATTTAAGTACTTGTGATTTGTCTTTTCATATTTTCTATTTCATCCTGTTTGGGTCTTGGAAGGTTTATCTTCCTAAGAATTTGTCCATTTCTTCCAGGTGGACAATTTGTTGGCTATAGATGCTTGTGATGATATAGTCGTCTCTTTGTATTGTATTGTATAATCCTTTGTATTTCTGTGTATTCACTGTAACTTATCCTTTTCATGACTAACATTGATTTGAGTCCTCTCCATTTTCTTGATAAGTCCAGGTAAAAGTTCATTAATTTTGTTTGTCTTTTCAAAGAACTGACTTAGTTTCATTAATCTTTTCTATTGTTTTCTTCATCTATATTTCATTTATTTCTGCTCTAATCTTTATAATTTATTTCCTTCTGCTAACTTAGGGTTTGGTTTGTTCTTCTTTCTCCAGGTACCTTAGGAGTAAGGTTAACTTGTTTATTTGGGATTTTTCTGATATGGTAAGATTGTATTGCTATAACCTTCCCTCTTCAGTATCAGTATCAGTTCATTCGCTCAGTCGTGTCCGACTCTTTGCGACCCCATGAACCGCAGCACGCCAGGCCTCCCTGTTCATCACCAAATCCCAAAGTTTACACAAACTCATGTACATTGAGTCCGTGATGCCATCTAACCATCTCATTCTCTGTCGTCCCCTTCTCCTCCTGCCTTCAATCTTTCCCAACATCAGGGTCTTTTCAAATGAGTCAGCTCTTTGCATCAGGTGACCAAAATATTGGAGTTTCAGCTTCAACATCAGTCCTTCCAGTGAACACTCAGGACTGATTTCCTCTAGGATGGACTAGTTGGATCTCCCTGCAGTCCAAGGGACTCTCAAGAGTCTTCTTCAACACCACAGTTCAAACGCATCATTTCTTTGGCATTCAGCTTTCTTTATAGTCCAACTCTCACATCCATACATGGCCACTGGAAAAACCATAGCCTTGACTAGATGGACCTTTGTTGACAAAGCAATGTCTCTGCCTTTTAATATGCTGTCTAGGTTGGTCATAACTTGCCTTCCAAGGATTAAGTGTCTTTTAATTTTATGGCTGCAATCACCATCTGCAGTGATTTTGGAGCCCAAAAAAATAATGTCAGCCACTGTTTCCCCATCTATTTGCCATGAAGTGATGGGACTGGATGCCATGATCTTAGTTTTCTGAATGTTGAGCTTTAAGCGAACTTTTTCACTCTCTTTTTTCACTTTGATCTAGAGGCTCTTTAGTTCTTCACTTTTTATCATAAGGGTAGTGTCATCTGCATATCTGAGGTTATTGATATTTATCCCAGCAATCCTGATTCCAGCTTGTGCTTCCTCCAGCCCAGCATTTCTCATGATGTACTCTGCATATAAGTTAAATAAGCAGGGTGACAATATACAGCCTTGACAGATTCATTTTCCTATTTGGAACCAGTCTGCTGTCCCTTGTCCAGTTCTAACTGTTGCTTCCTTACCTGCATACAGGTTTCTGAAGAGGCAGGTCAGGTGGTCTGGTATTCCCATCTCTTTCAGAGTTTATTGTGATCCACACAGTCAAAGACTTAGACATAGTCAATAAAGCAGGAATAGATGTTTTTCTGGAACTCTCTTGCTTTTTCGATGATCCAGGGAATGTTGGCAATTTGATCTCTGGTTCCTCTGCCTTTTCTAAAGCCAGCTTGAACATCTGAAAGTTCACAGTTCACGTATTGCTGAAGCCTGGCTTGGAGAATTTTGAGCATTACTTTACTAGCGTGTGAGAAGAGTTCAATTGTGAGGTAGTTTGAGCATTCTTTGGCATTGCTGTCCTTTGAGACTGGAATGAAAACTGACCTCTTCCCTCTTAGAACTGTCTTTTCTGCATCCTGGAAGTTTTGCATTGTCATGATTTTGATTTTATCTGTCTCTAGGTACTTCTCTTTTAATTTCCTCTTTGATTTCTTCAGTGATCCATTGGATGTTTAGTGGCCAATTGTTTAGCCTCCATGTGCATGTGTGTTTTACAGTATTTCTCTTTGTAGCTGATTTCTAATCTCATCTCGGAGTGTTGTGGTCAGAAAAAAATGCTTGATATGATTTAAATTTTCTTAAATTTATGAAGGCTTGCTTTCTGGCCCATCATGTGATCAATCCTGGAGAATGTTCCATGTGAAATTGAGAAAAATGTATATTCAGCTGCTTTTGGAGCAGAGTACATCATGAGAAATGCTGGGCTGGATGAAGCACAAGCTGGAATCAAGATTGCTGGGAGAAATATCACCCTTATGGCAGAAATCAAAGAACTAAAGAGCCTCTTGATGAAAGCTCAACATTCAGAAAATTAAGATCATGGCATCTGATCCCATCACTTCATGGCAAATAGATGGAGAAGCAGTGGAAACAGTAAGAGACTTTATTTATTTTTTGGGGGGGGAGGGGGGCAGTGGGCGGGATCCAAAATCACTGCAGATGGTGATTGCAGCCATGAAATTAAAAGGCACTTACTCCTTGGAGAAAAAGTATGACCAACCTTATCAGCATATTAAAAAGCAGAGACATTACTTTGCCAACAAAGGTCCATCTGGTCAAGGCTATGGTTTTTCCAGTGGTCATGTATGGATGCGAGAGTTGGACTATAGAAGAAGCTGAATGCCGAGAATTGACTTTTGAACTGTGGTGTTGGAGACGACTCTTGAGTCCCTTGGACTGCAAGGAGATCCAACCAGCCCATTCTAAAGGAGATCAGTCCTGGGTGTTCATTGGAGGGATTGATGTTGAAGCTGAACTTTGGCCACCTGATGCAAAGAGCTGACTCATTTGAAAAGACTCTGATGCTGGGAAAGATTGGGGGCAGGAGGAGAAGGGGACGACAGAGGATGAGATGGTTGCATGGCATCACCGACTCAATGGACATGAGTTTGGGTGGACTCCGGGAGTTGGTGATGAACAGGGAGGGCTGGCGTGCTGCGATTCATGGGGTCACAAAGAGTCGGACACGACTGAGCAACTGAACTGAACTGAACTTGGATGCAGTGCTCTATAAATATCAATGAAGCCCATTTGGTTTAAAGTGTCATTTAAGGCCTGTGTTTCCTTACTGTTTTTCTGTCTGGTTGATTTGTCCATTGATGAATCCAGTGTGTTAATATTCCTACTACACTTAGTTGTTTTTCTGCAGTTTTATATTGATTCTTCATCTGGGACATGTTCCTCTGCTCTCTGTCTCATTTTGTGTAATTTTCTATGATTAGTTTCTTTCAGCAGGCTGCAGGGTTGTAGTTCTTCTAGATTCTGCTGCCTGTCCTCTGGTGAATGAGGCTGTCTATGAGGTGTATGCAGGTTTCCTGGTGGGAGGAATGTACCCACTCATTGTTGGTGGAGATAGGTCTTGTCCTTATTGTAGGCAGGGCCATGCCTGGGGTTATGTTTGTTATCAGGCAGCAGTTTATTCAGGAATATTTTAAGCCGCCAGTCTACTGCTGGGTGTGTTCCTGCCCTGTTGGTTGTTTGGTCTGAGGCATCCCAGCGCCGGAGCTTACAAGCTGTTGGTTGGGGTCAGGTCTTAGTGAGAAAATGGCAGCCTCCTGGAAAGCCCATGGCAATGAACTCTCAACAGAATATCTGCTGCCAGTGTTCCTGCTCTCACAGTGAACCACAGCTGCCCCTCATCTCTATAGGACATCCTCCAATACTAAATGGGAATTTTGGCCTAGTTTCTTATGAAGCTACTGCTTTATTCCCTGGGTCCTGGTGGGTAAAAGACCCTCTGTGCATCCTCCAAGAGTATAGTTTCTGTTTCCTCCAGTTCTGCAGAATTTCTGCAGTCAATCCCCACTGTCCTTCAAGGCCAGATTCTCTGGGGACACCTTTTTCTGTTGCCAGGCCCTCAGGCTATGAAGCTCAACATGGGGTTCAGAACCTTCATTTCCATGGAATAACTTCTTTGGTGTACTTATTTTCCAGTTTGTGGGTCATCCACCCGGTATGATAAGATTTGATTTTATCATGATTGCACCCCTCCTACCATCTCTCTGTGGCTTCTTCTTTGTCTTTGGATGTAGTGCTAATCAGAAAAAGAGCTGAATTCTTGCAGGAATTTTTTTTAAAGATGAAGCTCACTTCTTAAGTGCTCAATGTATGACTCTTAAAATGTGCATTTATGCAAAGTGAGTTATCTTTTACCATAGAAAGCTGTATGGAATTTGCAAAAATTCTAGTTGTCCAGAGGACACAATGTTCCTGAGATTGAATTCTAGAGCCCTATGATCAGGGTAACAGAGTTGAGAAAAGTTGTTTGAGAAATACTGCTACTCTGATTTGCTTTCCTGTGCCCAACATTCTACCCCAGAAGGACTTCTGCTGAGTGCTAGTCATACCCAGCAACCCCAGGGAACCCAGCAAGGAGCCCCTGGGAAGCCAACATTTCTAGGAACAAAAGTTATTTGTAGGGGAGTGCACTAGAGATAAAAGAACACTGAAAAAAAGAAGCTATAAGACTTAATGGCACCTGAAGTCAGGTAATGGTCAGGTATGGTGTAGCACAGATGAGAGGAGCTGAAGAAGAGGACTAAGAGAGGACTTTGACCTTTCCTATGTGAGACCTGTTAAATGTAGGAAGAAAGCTCTTGGGACATTAGCATAGATCTCCTTTCTCCATCCTCATCCCTAAAATATTTTTCAGTAACTTTAGAAGACCACAGACTACTAGGACTATAAGGGGCTATACAGGACATCTATTCAAAATTCATTTTAGATGAGAACAAGTTGAGGTAAAGACAGGAGCGATGGCCAGGCTCAATTTTCATTTTGAGTTAGTGGCAAAGCAAGTTTAGAAAGCCAGTTCCCAAAAAGAAAATGTTTTTTGTTATAGTATTGCCCTTCCATACCAATGTCAGAGAGCCCTGACTTCATCAATTCACACAAACAGGCACATACACACTTTAGAGACTTCCAAGTACATAAGTCCTTCTGGGACTATTTACTCAGAATGCACTGTGCCTACTGTGGTGCCCTATCATTCTGGACTTTGAGGGATTCTTCCCAGAGTGTTCACATTTGTTTCTTCTCTCACCTCTTCCTCCTTCAGCCCATATAACATTCAGCCTTTACAGCATTCCTGAATTCCAGAGAGGCTCTATGAAGGAACTTACCTGTCATATTTCAGAAATATATGTCTCCTTTTCCCATAGTTAAAAACAACTGATTATTGGATACAGAGGATACAGTATAGGTGGATGATTTAAAGTCACAGGACATTTCATTTGGACTATAAGAAGAGCATGAAAACTTTCTTATCTCTTTTGATTCCTTGTGGTGTATGTGAAAAATACCTGGGGTCTAAGATGCTGGTGTCACATTCTGCACAACCAAAGCGGTGCTGGGCTGTAAATCAGGAAACTTGGACTCCACTCCAACTCTGTTAGCAATGGACTGTGATGTTATGCAAACCACTTCTGCCTTCTGGTCTGCAGTTCCTCTTTTAAAAAGCAAGATGACTTAGTTTGATAATATGCAAGTTTCTGGGTCATACATTCTATACTTTTGAATTTGGCAAAATTTCTGAAGAAAAAAAATATTAAAGTGGTTCATCTAACTTTTTCCATCCTTCCTAAGAATCATGGTTTATGTCATCCACATGTGGACTTCTAGATTTTCTTCTTTGCTGATTTCACTACCACGGGACTCCTGTGAGCTCTTTCATTCTTGGGGACACCCAGTGCATCTGTCTGCTCATCCTGGCAGGGAACTTGTTTATCACTGTCCTGGTTCAGGCAGATTCTAGATTAGCCATGCCCATGTACTTCTTCCTCAGTATGCTCTCCTCCTTGAAAATCTGATATGTCAGTAAGAAGACATATCTACAACCATGCACTTATGAGCAGAAAGGTACAGATATGACTACCACTTGGGTGGCTAGCTTCTCAACTATGCTTATGCCAGCCAGTCACATAATCAATCTACCTTCTTGTTTGAAAGAGAGGTATGAAATACAGAGTTACCAAATTTAAAATATCCAGTTTCAGCAACAACAATATCAAATACAAGACATGCAAAGAAGCATAAAGTTTGACCTACACAGAAAAAAAGTAGTAACTAGAAATTGTTTCTTAAAAATCATGACTATAGAGCTTCATAGACAAATATTTTAAATTATATATTATAAATATGCTTAAGAATTAAAGGAATTCATGACAATGGCTTTGATATAAAATATCAAAAAATGAGATTAGAATTATTTTTTAAAACTAAGTCAAAACTCTGAAGTTAAATAATCCAATAACTGACATGAAAAATTCACTAAGGACTCACAACAGTATATTTGAGTTGGCAGAAGAATTAATAAATTCAAAGATAAGCCAATTGAGAGTATCCAGTATGAGGAATGGAGATAAAAATATAATAAATAAAATAATAATAAATAAACTTAATAAATAATAATAAATAATAAATAAACCACTCCAGAGATCCCTGTGACATTATCAAGAATAGTACTAAATATTAACAATGAGAGTCTCAGAAGGAGAGGAAAGAGAGAAGGGGGAGAAAAAGATACTTGGAGAAATAAAGCCGAAAGCATTTCAAATTTGAAGAAATACATTAATCAATATATTCAGGAAGCTAAACAAATTCCAAGTAAGATAAACTCGAAGAGATTCATATCTAAACATATGATAATCAAACTATCAAGAGCCAAAAGACAGAATCTTATAAAGCGGGAAGAAAGAAGCAAATCATTGCATACAATGGATCCTCAATAAGATTAAAAGCTTATTTACTATCAAAAACCATGGGGATTAGAAAGCAGTTGGATGATATACAAAGTGTTGACAGGAAAGGATTTCCAACCAACAATCCTACCATGCTTATACTTCACCAACTAAGGATTTCTGCCTTATTTATACTTCAAAGTAACTTTTCAAACAAAGGAATTTTTTCATAGATGAATAAAGATTGAGACAAATTGTCCCTAGAAAGGCTGAACTACAAGAAATACTAAAGATTAGAGAAAATTAATTAAATTAATGAAATAGCAGAAACCCAACAAACTTGAAAAAAAAAAAAAGTAAATCCTTTAAAAGTGTCAACAAAATTGACAAATTTTTAGTTAGATTGGCAAAGAAAAAAGAGAAAATATCAAATTACTAAAATCAGGAATGGAAAGTGGAACTTTATTATTGACCTTAAGAAATTAAAAAGAATTGTAAGGAAATACTTTAAAATTTTTATGTCAACAAATTATATGACCTATACATGAAGTGGACAAATTCCTAGAAAAATGCAAATTGCTAAAATAGATTTAAGAAAAATAGCACATATGAATAGACCTAAAACAACAATAACAAAAAAGTGAATTACTAATGAAAAATCTACCCACAAAGTAAAAAAAAAAAAAAGTGGCGGGGGGGGGGGGGGGGGCTTAGAATGTTTAATGGTGAATTCTACTAAATGCCCAAAGAATTAGTATGAAACTTTCACAAACTTTTTTAAAAAATGAAAATGAAGGAAATACTTTTCAACTCATTGTTGAGTTGAAAGGTCAGTATTATGTTAATGTCAAAACCAGGAAAAGACATGACAAGTAAACTATAAAACAGCATTTATCCTTGTGCATATGGACACAAGCACAAAATTTCCCAAATATTAGCAAAACAAATGCAGCAGTGTATAAGGATTATACATCATGATCAAGTGCAATTTAACCCAGGAATGTAAGATAGCCTTACATATGAAATTCAATCAATGTAATACACTATATTAATAAAAGATAAAACTTCAAGATAAACTCAATAGATGCAGGAAAAATAAATAAATAAAATCAGCTTATTGTTCTCAGGTCATGACCTGTAAAAGGTCAATTTTCATTCCAATCCCAAAGAAAGGCAAAGCAAAAGAATGCTCAGACTACCACTCAATTACACTCATCTCACACGCTAGCAAAATAATGTTCAAAATTCTCCAAGTCAGACTTCAACAGTACGTGAACCGTGAACTTCCAGATGTTCAAGATGGATTTAGAAAAAGCAAAGGAAGCAGAGATCAAATTGGCAACATCCATTGGATCATCAAAAAGCAAGAGAGTTATAGAAAAACATCTACTTCTGCTTTATTGACTATGCCAAAGACTTTGATGTAGGGATCACAGCAAGATGTGGAAAATTCTTAAAAAGATGGGAATACCAGATCACCTCACCTGCCTCCTGAGAAATCTGTATGCAGGTCAAGAAGCAACAGAACTGTTCATGAAACAACAGACTGGTTACAAATTGGGAAAGGAGTACGCAAGGCTGTATAATGTCACCCTGCCTATTTAACTTATATGTAGAGTGCATCATGGGAAATGTCAGGCTGGATGAAGCACAAGCTGGATTCAAGATTGCTGGGAGAAATATCAACCTGAGATACACAGATGACACCACCCTTATGTCAGAAAATAAAGAACTAAAGAGCCTCTTGATGAAAGTGAAAGAGGAGAGCGAAAAAGTTGGCTTAAAACTCAACATTCAAAAAATGAATATCATGGCATCTGGTCCCATCACTTCATGGCAAATAAATGGGGAAACAATGGAAACAGTGAGAGACTTTATTTTTGGGGACCCCAAAATCCTGCAGATGGTGACTATAGTCATGAAATTATAACATGCTTGTTCCTTAGAAGAAAAGCTATGACCAACCTAGACAGCATAATAAAAAGCAGAGACATTACTTTGCTGACAAAGTTCCATCTGGTCAAAGCTATGGTTTTTCCAGGGGTCATGTATGGATGTGAGAGTTGGACTATAAAGAAAACTGAGCACCGAAGAACTGATGCTTTTGAACTGTGCTGTTGGAGAAGACTCTTGAGAAGTCCCTTGCACTGCAAGATCAAGCCAGTCAATCCTAAAGGAAATGAATCTTAAATATTCATTGGGTCTTCCCAGTGCACCAGGCCCGAGCACTTGTCTCATGCATCCAACCTGGGCTGGTGATCTGTTTCACCCTAGATAATATATATGTTTCGATGCTGTTCTCTCAAAACATCCCACCCTCGCCCTCTCCCACAGAGTCCAAACGTCTGTTCTGTACATCTGTGTCTCTTTTTCTGTTTTGCATATAAGGTTATCGTTACCATCTTTCTAAATTCCATATATGTAATAAAAATAAATGGAAAAAAAAATAAAAATAAGAATCAGAAAAAAAAAATATATTCATTGGAAGGACTGATGCTGAAACTGAAACTCCAATACTTTGGAAAAGACTCATTGGAAAAGACCCTGATGTTGGAAAAGATTGAAGGCAGGAAGATAAGGGGATGACAGAGGATGGAATGGTTGGATGGCATCATGGACTCAAGGGACATGAGTTTGAGCAAGCTCAGGGAGTTGGTGATGGACAAGGAATCCTGGCATGCTGCAGTCCATGGGGTCACAAAATGTTGGACATGACTGAGTGACTGAACTGACTGATTGTTCTCAGGTACAGTAGTTCATACATTTCTAGGCCCTAAAAGAGCTTACTCTAATCATAAATTTGAATTCTAAACCCTCTTTTGCTCCTTTGCAGTGGGCATCTAACTTCTCAAGCATTCTTTACTGTCTACTCAACAAGCAATCAAACTAGTCCTATTCATTGTATTTTTAAATTTCAGATAATATATAGTTTCATCTCTGTAAGTTACACTTGGGTCTTTTTTCTATCATCTGTTAATCACTTCATCATGCTTACATTTTTCTCTACTTTCTTGATCATACAGAATATATTTGTAAGGAGTATTTCAATGTTCTTTACTAATTCTCTCATCACTGTCATTTTTAAATATATTTCTACTGAATAATTTTCTCCTACATTAGATTGTATTTATCCTGCATCTTTAAATGCCTTTCAACTTTTATTTAGGTGTCAGAAATTGTAGATTTCATGTGTTTTGTACTTTATTCTGGTGTGCTGTTGTTTTACTGGTTCAATCTTTTCAAGCATTTATAAAAATGTTTTAAGATGCTCCAGAGCAGCCTTTAGGCTAGTGCTGCTTTATTATGATTACTAAGGGAAAGTCTTTCCACTCTGGCTGCTAGAAGCACACTCTTTCTGTGTGAACTCTAGAAAGTATTTATTACTTTTGCAAGAGGTTAATTTCTTCTAATGGAAGTGCAGATTGGTATTCTGCCAAAGACTTCATGGAATCCCTTTGCTGATATGTAGAGCTCACTCATTATGCAAATTCCCTTCTAGTTCACTTCTCTGAAAATATCCCCTTCATCCTCCATGAACTCCAGTCTCTGTCTCACTAACTCAGTGAGACTGCCTCATATTCCCTCTCTGTCAAAAATTTTAATAAGTAAAGTTCTAACATTTAGTACTTAAAGTATTTAAAAAATATTTTCATCTCACCCCATCATGATCACAAAACATCCCTGGGGCTCTTGCCACATCCCCTACCAAGGCAGTGATGGCCAGCATACTACAAGGGAAGCCATGGAACAGCCTGGACTGTGAATCTAGCCCCTTCAGCTCTGGCCCAGACTCCCACCAAGACAGCAATTACCATCACTCCACAGGAGAAGCAGCCCCACTTCTCTGGCTGCAGCCCACACTTCAACAAGGTAATCACCATCATGCTGTGGAAGAAAGCATTGCCTACATCAGGCTCTGAAATTAGCATTGCTAGCTCTAGTTCTACCTTCCATCAAGGTGGTGGCCATTAGTATAGCCTGGCAGAAGCCACAACCTCTGTTTGCTTCAGATCCAACTTTCCCACCAAAGCTACTAGGCACACACAGACTGCATAATGAGATTCCCACACAAGGAATACCTGCATATGTATGTCCAGGATAGGTTACTGCTTCATCTGATTTCATAGAGATAATGAAATTCAAGCAAAATGAAAAGACAATATGTTTCAAATGAAAGAATAAAATGAAAACTCAGGGAGAAAAACTGTAATGAAATGAAGATAAGTAATTTACCCGATAAAAGTGTCAAAGCAATGTTCATAAAGATATTCACTAAACTTAGTAAAAGAATAAAGAACATAGTGAGAATGTCATCAAAGAATTAGAACATATAAAAAAGAAACAAACAGAGCTGAAGAATACAATAACTGAAATTTTAAAACACTAGAAGGGTGACTTCCTTGGTGGTACAGTGGCTAAGATTTCACACTCCCAATGCCGTAGCCCTGGGTTCGATCCCTGCTCAGCAACTAGATCTCGCATACCACAAGAAAAAGATTCCTCATGCCATGACAAAGATTGAATATCCCATGAGCTGCAATTAAGAGCCATTGCAGCCAAATAAATAAATAAATATCTTCTCTTAAAAAAAAAAAAAAAAAAAAGAGTCATTTGTTTAATTTGACATTGTTGTTCAGTTGCTAAGCCATGTCTAACTCTTTGCAACCCCATGAACTGTAGCATGCCAAGCTTCCCTGTCCTTCACTATCTACTGGAGTTTGCTCAAACTCAAGTCCATTGAGTCAGTGAGGCCATCTAACCATCTCACCCTCTACCACCCGCTTATCCTCTTGTCCTCAGTCTTTCCCAGCATCAGGGTCTTTTCCAACGGGTGAGCTGTTCGCATCAGGTGGCCTAATATCAGAGCTTCAGCTTCAGCATCAGCATCAGTTCTTCCAATGAATATTCTGGGTTGATTTCCTTCAGCACTGACTAGTTTGATCTCCTTGCAGTCCAAGGGACTCTCAAGAATCTTCTCCAGTACCACAGTTCAAGAGTATAAATTCTCTGACACTCAGGCCTCTTTATGGTCCAACTCTCCCATCTGTACGTGACTACTGGAAAAACCATAGCTTTGACTATACAGACCTTTGTCAACAAAGTAATGTTTCTGTTTTTTAATATGCTGTCTAGGTTCATCATAGCTTTTATTCCAAGGAAAAAGCATCTTTTAATTTCATGGGTGCAGTCACCATCTGCAGTGATTTGGAGCCCCCCAAAATAAAATCTGTCACTGTTTCCACTTTTCCTCCATCTATAAATTGGTGAATAAATATTTGATTTTTTAGATGGTATCTGTAAAAGTCATTAGGTAAGCTCATGGAAGTAAAGGTGGCATTTTAAGCTTTGAAAAGAGATATCTGGAGAGATTCAGACCACAACCTACCAGATCACATTGCATAATTATAATTGTATTACCCACATATTAATCTATCACACAACTAAAAAGTTGTAAAACATGAATGCTCATGAATGCTTGTACCATAGACTATTATTGTTGTTGCTCTGGCTTTTCACAATCCTTTATGCATTGCTCAAAGGTTAATGAAAGAAACAAACAAAAGCAAAACAAACAAACAAAAAAACACTAGGATATCCTCTGAGAAATGTAATTTATTTACTTCCTCAGTTTGCATCTCTGAAGTTTATGCAGTTCATAGTTTATTTGTTCACAGAATGCTAGGATTGTGAGATCTAAAGACAGCAGAGAGTCTGTAAGGAAAGACATCTCAATTATACACTCACTTCTGTTATTTCATTGCTTTTTAGACTCTTCTAATATACCATTGTATATTAATATAGTTTATGTTTAATAGTTTAATGTGAGAATAGTTTAGTGTGAATTTTGAAAAAACTTCAAATGAACTAAATGTTGGAAGCTCATTTTTTGTAGAAAGTTACTGGTATCTGCCCTTTCTTTTTCAATAATCTAGGCAAGATTTTCTTTAAAAGATCAATCTTTCAAAGATGGTTGACAGAGAGCTGCCAGGGAAGTCACACGACAGAGAGGGAGGCTGGTATAACTGAGATCTTGAAGAATGACAGCAAAGAGCAGATTTAAGGACTGAAGGAAAGTTGTGGAGTATTCAGATGCAGGTCACAAGGGTTTTATTCTGCTTCTTCCTAACTTCATAGAGGTGAAAAGATCTCCAGTCAAGTATCTAGCTCAAGGGTAGGGATAGGATTAAAATCTTGTAAATAACTTCATTGAGGATCTAGCTAATCCCCCAGTTATTCTTTCTTGCAATTCTCTGTTGGACTGACTCAAGATAGATGAGAGAGTTTGTGGAGTTAGAGAAAAACGATTAAATGCCTGTTCTACATGTGCATACCACTGATTTCATATCCTGTATTTGAAATGAGGTTGAAAGTTTAGTTCTGTATTGCTGAACTCAGCTAATATAGTTTTTAGATCTTCAAGCTTTTTGGAATTCTTCCTCTTTGGTGAGATGTGGAAAAATTCATCCTCTCTACTCTCCCTCATGAGTCATAAATGACTCAAAACAGTGAGTTCAGAGAGGTTGCAGACACTTAGCATAAGTTCTTCTCCCACTTGACTCTTGGATATCTTGTCAGTGGATCCTGGCTGAGATGTACCTGTTGGCAGTCCCCAGCAGTTGTCCTCAGAGTAGCAGAAACTTCCAAATGAGATGATTACTGACTCGGAGTCTTTATTTCCAGCTATACCATTTTCACAAGCTACCAACAGGGATTTGATAGCTGCTTCTAGCAATTTTCAAATGTGCACAACAGTCCCTCCTAATAGCTGCTGAATCCCTGGGTTTCTTGCACAGGTAGTCTACTCAGTGCTTCTTCCTAAACAAACATTTCTTCACAGGGTGCTGGCGAAGTCCTCAGCCTTGTTGTTGCATAACCCTTTAAAGAAACCTGGCTTAAATACCATTGAGATTTTGGAATAGGAATAAATCTGAAAAATACTGCAATCACATTTGTTGACATAACTGCTGTAGACTTAGGAGTTGCCTTTCATCTCATTTGCATCCATTTGAAGATACTTTTCCATGATGTTTAACTGAGTGATTCCTTTTTATTAGAGTTTAACTCATGTCTCCAGTAAACTTAGTATGAAACGTATTGCATTTCAAATATTTGCTTTATGTGTGTGTTAGTAGCTCAGTCGTATCCGACTCTTTGTAAACCCATGAACTGTAGCCCGCCAGGCTTCTCTGTCCATGTAATTCTTCAGGCAAGAATACTGGAATGGTTTGCCATTCCGTTCTCCAATTTGGTTCATGCATGGAAGTAAATAGCCCTGGATATCCTTTAATTCCATATTTAGAGAAAAATACACAGTTTGAGTTTAAACTGAGGCACTTGGTCTCTAGGCAAGTTTCCATAAATGCCATGTTGACTTCATTCCCAAACCACGAGGTCCACACTACTCTAAAAGTAGCTTTCTTGGATTTTCCAGTATAATCAGGCACCACCCCAAATATGCCTTAAGAACAATATGAAGCATAGGTTTCAGTTATATTTTCCAGCAATTGCTATAGGAAGTCAATGCTAATTTTGATATTTACATTCTTTAAGATTCTACGGGAAGAAAATTCTCAGGTGTCTTCATCCCCATTGCTCCTGTCTCTACCCTCAAAGTGGGAGGAAGAGAACAAAAAATACTGCATTGTATTAAAGTAAAGAAAAAAGATATTTTGTGAAAAAAGATAATGTATATCATAGGTAGAGTTAAAAGCACTTTAAAAAACAGGTGGTGTTTTACAGTTGCTAAGTCATGTCCAACTCTGCAACTCCAAGGAAGCACAGCAGGCTTCCCTGTCCTTCACCATCTCCTGGAGTTTGCTCAAAATTCATGTCCGCTGAGTCAGTAATGCTGTCTAACCCTCTCATCCTCTGCCGCCCACTTCTCCTTTTGTTTTCAATGTTTCCCAGGATCAGAGTTTTTTCCAGTCAACTCTTCACATCAGGCAACCAAAGTATTGGCGCTCCAATGATTATTCAGAGCTGATTTCCTTTAGGGTTGATTGGATTGATCTCCTTGCAGTCCAATCTTAATTCACTAAAATTATTAGTGAATTTTAATAATACATTAAAAATACAGGATCTCAAAAAATATTTCTGATATGTAATTTAAGAAACACTTCTGAACTGAAAAAGAAATGTGTATATTTGATATAATGAAAGCAGCTGTTAGAAGATATTTAAACTTCAAAGTTACTGTGTAATATAAAAATTAACAAAATATTACTGCAAACCACTGGGCTTTGGGGTGCCCAGATATTTGATCGTATATTATTCTGCTTGAGTCTGTGAGGGTGTTTCTGAATGAGATTAACATTTGAATTGATAGACTGAAAAAAGTAGGTTACCCTTCCCAATGAAGGTCAGCCTCATCTGATCCTTTGGTGTGAAGAGAACCTGAGTGAGACAGCATTCTCTCCCTCTGCCTATTTTTAAGTTGGCACATTAGTCATCTCCTGCCTTGGGGTTTGAACATGGCCTGGAACTCGCATCATCAGCTCTCCTGGTTATCGGGTCTTTGGATTTATACTGAAATTGTATCATTGGCTCTCCTGGGGCTGCCCTGGTGGCTCAGTGGTAAAGAACCTGCCTGCCAAATGCAGGAGATGCAGGAGACTTGAGATCCATCCCTGGGTCTGGAAGATTCCCCTGGAGTAGGAAAGTGAAGTCCTCAGTCATGTCCGACTCTTTGCGACCCCATGGACTGTAGCCTACCTAGTATTCTTGCCTGGAAAATATCATGGACAGAGGAGTCTGGTGGGCTGCAGTCCATAGGGTCACAAAGAGTCAGACATAACCGACTGAGTACACATATACCATTGACTCTCCTGTTTCTCCAGGTTGCCAACTGAAGAATTTGAGGCTTCTCAGCCTACATAACTGTGTGTCAATTTCTTGCAATAAATCTCTCTCTCTCCAATATACTGAATAATATTTATATTATTACTGAAGCATAGATGATTTACAATATTGCTTTACTTTCTACTGTAAAAGTGAATCAATTACACATATACATATGAATGAGGAATGAGTGTTAGTCACTCAGTCATGTCATGGCCACACTCTTTGTGGCCATCCCTTCTCCAGGGGATCTTCCCTGACCCAGGGATTGAACTTAGGTCTCCAGCATTGCAGTTAGATTCTTTACTGCCTCAGTTACCAGGGAAGCCCCTACATATACATATATCCACTATTTTTAAGGTTCTTTTCCGATATAGTATGGGAATACAGAGTATTCCCAATACAGAGTATTGAATAGAGTTCCCTATGCTATATAGTAGGTCTTTAACAGCTATCTGTTTTGTAAATAGCAGTGTGTGTATGTCAACCTCAACCTTCCAATTTATCCTCACTCCTCCTTTCTGCCCTGGTAACCATAAGTTTGTTTTTACAACTGTGACTATTTCCATTTTGTAAATAAGTTCATTTTGCCATTTTTTTAGATTCCACATATAAAAACATGTGATATGATGTTTGTCTTTCTCTGACTTATTTCATTCAGTATGACAATCTCTAGATCCACTCATGTTGCTGCAAATAGAATTGTTTCTTTTTATGGCTGAGTGACGGAGAAGGCAATGGCACCCCCCTCCAGTGCTCTTGCCTGGAAAATCCGATGGATGGAGGAGCCTGGTAGGCTGCAGTCCATGGGGTCACGAAGAATCGGACATGACTGAGCGACTTCACTTTCACTTTTCACTTTTATGCATTGGAGAAGGAAATGGCAACTCACTCCAGTGTTCTTGCCTGGAGAATGCCAGGGATAGGGTCACACAGAGTAGGACACTACTGAAATGACTTAGCAGTAGCATGGCTGAGTGATATTCCATTGTATATATTTGCCACATCTTCATTATCCATTTCTCTGTTGATGGACATTTAGATTGTTTCCACGTCCTGACTGTTGTCGATAGTGTTCCAATGAATACTGGGATACAGAGATCTTTTCAAATTATGGTTTTCTCATGATACGTGCCCAGGACTGGGATTTTTGGATCTTATGGCAACTCTATTTTTAATTTCTTAAGGAACCTCCATTCTGTTCTCCATAGTGGCTGTACTAATTTGCAATGCCACCAATAGTGTAGGAGGTTCCCTTTTCTCTGTGATCCCTCTAGAATTTATTGCTTGTAGATTTTTTTTTGATGAAGACCATTCCAATCTGTGTAAGCTGATACCTCTTTGTAGTTTTGATTTGCATTTCTCTAATAATTACTGATGTTGATAAGTTAAAGACTTAAATGTAAGGCTGGATATTATCAATATAAAATTCTTAGAGAAAAACAGGCAAAACACTCTCTGACAAACTTCAGCAAGATCTTTATTGATCCACTTCCTAGGCTAATGAAAATAAACAAATGGGACCTAATTAAATTTAAAGCTTTTGTACAGCAAAGGAAACTATAAACAAAATAAAAAAACAGCTCAAAGAATGGGAGAAAATATTTGCAAACTAAGCAACTGACAAGGGATTAATCTCCAAAATATGCAGTTCATGAAGCTCAATATCAAATAAATAAATAAATGAACAATCCAATTTAAAAAATGACTGAAAAATCTGAATAGCCTGATAGGCTTCTCTAGATAGATTTTTCCAAAGAAGACGTACAGATGAGCAAGAGGTCCATATATTCTATTTTTTCCTTTGCTCTGGAGAACATGGACCAATGCACAAAACATACTCTGCACATAAATGATAGCTAAAATGGAAATAATAAAGAAAAACTCTTAAAAACTATATTATTAAAAAAAAACTGTGATGTGTTACTATCTTTGGGTTTCAAGTGAAAGCAGCAAAATACAGTCTTGCATAAGAAAGAGAATCTATTATCTTAAATAACTGGGAAGTTCAAGACAAATCTGATAAGATATGATTCAAATCAGAGACTTACATTATATCATTATGCTGAGTCTGGACTCAGAGGTCACCTCTGAAAGACATCCTCATTTGTAATTTACTTTTTTCTCTTTGACATATATCACAATTTTATGTGCATTTACGATTACATTTTTCCTTTACCTATCTCTGTGTCTCCATTGGGATTTTTTTCCTGCTTTGCTAAATGTTTTGGAACCATCACTAGGCTGTTACCTGATAAATAATAGACATTCAATAAATATTTATTGGATAAGTAAATAAATCTTTTTCTCTTTCTTTCTTTTGACTTAGTTTCACCCTTTGTGCTAAGTTTATTTCTCTGTAAGCTGTCTATCCAAATAACAGGAAAAAGGGACATGAAATTATTAAATCTCTGCTTCTAATGCTTCAATTCAAAAGGCTAAGAGATTCTCAGTCTCACAGTTCTATATTTGGAATTTCATCAAGATTCTTTCCAGATAGAATAAAAGTTGGAGCAGTGTGTGATTGATTTCACAGGTCTTTTTGCTCAACCTATGGCAAGGGGTGGAGGAGGTAGGATTTGTACCTTGACTGAAATATTTGAA
Organism: Dama dama; assembly: GCF_033118175.1. Lineage (NCBI taxonomy): Eukaryota > Metazoa > Chordata > Mammalia > Artiodactyla > Cervidae > Dama > Dama dama. Next base: position 13,033,087 of record NC_083700.1, read on the forward strand.
ATGGTTTGAGGATAAATCATGGTTCACTGTACTGCAAAAAGTGAGGAAAAAAAAAAAAAAAGTTAAATTGGATTCAGTGCCTAAAAAGGGAAAGGAATTCATCACTCCCTTACGTGAACATACATCAGAGCATCAAATGATGAGCTGCAGGCAAATTGTGAATCATAGACTATAACACCACCAGAGGTTCAATTTATCTGTGTTCTTAGCTCTTGTTTCTCATCTGTTTGTTTTTCTTCATGGTAGTAAAATGGAAAGCAACACTGAGGTCACCTCTCTTTTATCTTATTCATACAGTGAAATGAAATAACAGAAATCTGAATGTTGAGAGTTTGTTGTAGTGGTTAGACTCAGTCTCTGCTCCTATGTTTAGTAAGTATTGAAAGAAATCTGTAAAAAATGGTGATACCAGCAGTAGCAATAACAGTAGTGTTTCCTTATTGTAGGGGTTTTAGCAACTGTCACGGATTCTTGAAATAATTTATTCTATGACAGAGTCTCAATTCTTTCAAGCTTTCCAAAACTTTGTAGACACACAATTTATTGACTCATATATTCTTCTTAAAACACTTACTTAACTTTGAACTCCCTGCATTAGTTTCCAACTGAATCATGATTCAGTAGTAATTACAAAAATATTTTGATTGCAAAGATACTTTACTCTTCAAAAGACACTGGTAGAGAATTAAAGGAAAATCACAACAGGGTGAAAATATTTCCATAATTTCTATGTGACAAATAATTATATCTAAAAAATATTAAACATTCCTACAATTCAATAAGAAGATAAATGATCCAATCTAAAAATTGGAAAGACATTCCAATTAGGAAATGGATAAAAGATTCGATGAGGCACTCAGCTAAAGAAAATAAAAAGAAGGCCAATATACAGACAAATATTCAGCACTTTTATCAAGGATATTCAAATTACAACCACAATTGGATACCATTAGGAAGCTACCTGATGAATGGAATTAAGACTGACAAGTTTTGTTGAGAGTACTAAGCAACTGGTACACCTCATACATCGATGTTGAGAGTGTAATACAGTAAAGCTACTTTGCCTAATTGTGTGGCAATCACTTAGCGTATATTTGGAATATAATTCAGGAATCCTATATTTAGATATTTGCTTAATAGGATGAAAAATATCCTCCTACAATTATGTAAAAATGTGTGCACAAATGTTTGTAGAGCTCTATTCCTAAGAGTCAAAAATTGGGGAAAAAAAATAAATGTCCATCATCAGGTGATTGGATAAACAAATTATGGTGTATTTACACAATGACAATGAAATGAAAAGGATGAAATACTATGTCACAGCTGGCATGGAAACATTTTTTAAATATGCTGAGTAAAAGAAGCCAAAGAGCAACAAATACATACCATGATTCTATTCGTATGAAATTCGAGTATTGTTAAGGTTTTAGTGACAGAAAGCAATCACTGATTTCCTAGGGCTGGTGGTGGTATAGGAGACTGATAGGGAAGGGACATGAAGGAAAATTTGGGTATGATGAAAGTGCTTTATATTTTGATTATGGTGGTGGTCACGAGTGTACATTTTTGTCAAAAGCATCAAACTATGTACTTCAACTTGGTATGCTTATTGTGCTAAATTATACTTCAATATATTTGGTTAAGAGATGAAACAAATGAATATCATATCAGAAATAAAAAGTAAGGGTATAAAACTTCTAAACACAAATGTAAGGGAAGTTTTCTTTAATCTTGGTTTAGGAAATTGTTTCTTAGACAAGACACAAAAAGCATTAAACATAGAAGAGGGGGAAAATGCAAATTTAAGCAAAATTAAAAGCTCACTCTCATTAGAAGACACTACTGAGAAATAGACATTCAAACTACAAACCTGGGAACAATATTCACAATACATATCTTAAAAACAATTTTAAGCTATTCAATACATCCTAAAAGCTACTGGAGTTCAACAATTTAAAAACAGTTTTGTTAAAATGGGCAGAAGACTAGAACAATTCAGTTGAAAGTTTTCTGGTCAGTTGCTCGGTTGTGTCCAACTCTTTGCAACCCCATGGACTTCAGCCTGCTAGGCTCCTCTGTCCATGGAATTTTCCAGGCAAGACTACTGACATGGGTTGTCATTTCCTACTCCAGGGGATCTTCCTGATCAAGGGATGGAACCCACATCTCCTGTGTCTCCTGCTTTGACAGGCAGATCTTTACCACTAGTGCCACCTGGGAAACTCCTGAAAGATACATGAATAGCCAATAAAAAATAATAATAGTCCAACATAATTTGATATCAGGTTAATATAAGATATGACTAAGTAAGATACTACTACTTACCTCAATAGGATGACTAACATAAAAAAAAACAAAACAAAAAAAAACTGGTAGTACCAGTAGTTGGAAAACATATGAAGTAACTGATGAAGTTTTATTTGGCACACTCACTTTAGAAAGCATTTGGGCAACATCTTCTAGAGTTAAATATGTCTACCTAGACATGTAAGAGAGAGGAGTGGTAATTTCATATCCGCAAAGGTCTTTGACAAAATATGTTCATGGCAGGTTTATTCATAATAACAAACAATTGGCAACAAATTAAATGCATATCAACAGGTAAATCAGTAAACATATTTTTCCTTTGTTAGAGAATCCTACAAAGCAATAAAAAGAACAAAGTATTGTGACTATATATATATATGTATATATCCTATGTATATATAATTTATATACATAATGGAATACTATTCAGTGATAATAAAGAAACCACTTTTTGTAACAACCTGAATGGACCTTGACTATACTATATTGAGTAAAATGGGTCAGACAGGGAAAGAAAAATACTATATGATCTCACCTTTATGTGGAATCTAAAAAGCTGAATGCATAGAAATAGAGAGTGGAATGGGAAATACTAGTCCAAGAGTACAACTATTCAGTTATGAGAAGATAAATAACTTCTGGGGATATAATGCACAAAATGGTGACTATAGTTAACAACTGTATTGTACACTTGAAAATTGCTGAGAAAATGTGTCTTAAATGTTCTCAACACACACACACACACACACTCACAAAGGTTATTGCGTGAGATAATGGAAGTGTTAACTGACTTTAGTATGGTAATCATTTCATAATATGTAAGTGTTCCAAATTATCATTTTGTACATAATAAAGTTACGTATCTCGTATGTCAATATACTTCAATACAGGTGGGAAAAAAATCAACACTGTGTTATCTCAAGGTACGGAATCAACTAGAAAGTGGCATAAAACAATCTGTGGGTGACAAAATTACTTTATTTCTTGAGTGCTGTGATGGTTAAATGGATGAATGCATTTGTAGAAACTCTCAAATAACTTGCACTTAGAATATCTTAATTTTATTTATGTAAATTATTCTTTAATTTAAAAGTAAGATGAAGAAAAATGTAAACAAAAAAGGTAATTGAGACCTTCCCCCCAAGGCAACATTATAAAAAGCAAATCAACAAAATATATTCAAGGAGCTCCAAGTACGTCATTAAAAATTGTGCAAGAGAAAGTAAAGAACACAGTCCTAATACCAGGAGAGCAAAACAGAAAAAAAAAAAAAAAAAACAACCAAAGGTAACAGCTTAAAAATCAATTGACCAATCCGAGAAAATCAGCTAAAAAAGGAAAAGCATACAGTTTCCAGTTAAGAGTTGAATACACCCCTCTAGATCATCACAGAGCACCTGGCTGGGCTTCCTGTATTATAGAGCAACTTCTCATCCACAATCTGTTTTACACATGGTAATATATACAGATCTATGCTACTTTCTCCATTCGTCTAGAGGGATGAGACAGGGGGAAAGGAGGGAGCCTCAACAGGGAGGTGATATATGACTGATTTGCTTTGTTGTGTGGCAGAAACCATCATAACTTTGTAAAGTAATTTCCTCCAATTAAAAAATAAATTGAAAAAAATAGCTAAATACATCCTAATGACAACACAAGAGGGAGCCCTATGGTTACAAAACTAGGAATACCAGCCTTCCCTTCTAAGAGTACAAGAAAATCAGTTTCCCAGAAACATGAAACATGAAAGACTATGTTCAGATCCCATATAAAGTTATTACAGGAAAAAGGCCAAGCAAAACAACGTTGCTACAGGAAATAACTGTGCCTTTGTAGTGAAAACCAAGCTGCACTGTGCAGATTCTATTTCAAATAAAGGATTTGTTGCCCCAGCTGATGGCAATGATGTAGGTAGGCAGGCTTCAGCTGTCTGCCTCTCCAGGCTTTTTGACAGCAACATAGACACCTCAACCAAATAACCATCCTTTCTGTAGCAGGCACTCTCAAACATTGATTATCACAGTTTTATAAACTCTTGGGCATATTGTCCCAACCCAGGACACCTCTACAGAGCTCACCATCAGATCAGTTGATACTGACACTAGGAATGCCTTTAGCTTGGCTTCTCTCCCTGCCCAGTACTTTCCCCTCATTGCACAGATGTTAATTCCAAGCACTTTTAAATACATATTCTACATTCCAAGGGGTCTTAGAATATGCTTCCCAGGGAACACAACCTGCAAAAGCCTGAAAGATGTACTCATAAAATAGGTGAAAACTAACCAATTATTTCAAAATAAGCTAAAAAAAAAAAGTGATAAAAGATGTGAAATAACAACTAAGGTCAGAATTCTAAATAATTTTGTTATGCATGGTTGGAAAAACAGATATTTGTGGAAACAGGAACATTAGGAAGCCCCTAGAAATGAAAGAAAAACCATTTATTTCATCAATGAATCTAAACCTGGAGGAAAACAAGACTGAATAAACATGCTGGAAATAGTAGATGTGAATAGAGTGAAAAAAATTGAGAGAAAGATAAAAATAATTCTAGAGACTATATTTTCTAGAATACTATTGTTACAAAGTTTGTGACCAGGCAAATACTAATGCCGATATTAAAAGCTACCATGCTTTTTTCTGCTGGAGAAGAAGGAAAGAGTAATGAGGTGTTAGTAATACTGTACTTTTGACCCATTTATGTTCACTTGGCGATAATTTATTGACATACAAATCATTATTTGTACACTTTTCTGCCAAGGTGTTTTGTTTCCATAAAAAAGCAGTTATAATGTTCTTTCATGAATATGATTTATTTTAAATGAGGATATTAATGTTAATATTTCTTTTCTATGCATTTCCTTTTTTTTTTTTCTTTCTTTCTGAGAACTGTTTGTTTTTATGTTTTGATAAAGTCTTCTTCAAATGTCTGGCAACCCTTGGTTGTTCACATGCATTCCAGATTAAGGCAATAAAAAGTGCTATTAGAAGCTCTCTGTATATGGGTATTCCTTGTGAACTGATGGGCTCCATTATAGGAGACTCAGGCAGAGAAATGTTACCTATTTAGCTGAGGTAGCCTCTAACTTCCAGGCACCTCCTGCAGAAAAATATTCTTCTGTTTCTTAATGGAACTGTTTAAGACTGGCTGTCAATCTCCTGGGATTTGAGCGTGGGAAACAATCTGGGGATGCTCCAGGTTACAAGAGCACTCACATCCAAGCCTCTGTGTTCAGTATGAAGTGAAGTGAAGTGAAGTTGCTCAGTCGTGTCCGACTCTTTGCGACCCCATGGACTGCAGCCTACCAGGCCCCTCCCATGGGATTTTCCAGGCAAGAGTACTGGAGTGGGTAGCCATTCACTTCCGGGAATTTCCTGACCCAGGGAACAAACCCCATCTCCAGCACTGTAGGCAGGTTCTTTACGGTCTGAGTCAGCAGGAGACTTTACACCAATCTTACTCATTCTGTGTCCTCTGAGAATCTCAGTTCTGAGGATGATGGTCGGACACAGTTCTGTGCTGTGAATTGGTTGCTTTTAGTTGATTTTGTACCTTGTGTCAATCTATTTTCAGCACTCTCTCTTCTCCTTGGAACTCTTTTTTTTTTTTTTTTTTGCTTCTATATATTTCTTTAATATCTTCTGTGTGTTATCCTTTTCTGTTTGACTTCTTTATGAGTATATTTGTATATATATACATATATATATTACTCCTGCTATAATTTTGGTAAGTTTAGGGGTAGAATGGAGAAGGCAATGGCACCCCACTCCAGTACTCTTGCCTGGAAAATCCCATGGACAGAGGAGCCTGGTGGGCTGCAGTCCATGGGGTCGCTAGGAGTCGGACACAACTGAGCGTCTTCACTTTCACTTTTCACTTTCATGCATTGGAGAAGGAAATGGCAACCCCCTCCAGTGTTCTTGCCTGGAGAATCCCAGGGACAGGGGAGCCTGGTGGGCTGCCGTCTATGGGGTCACACAGAGTTGGACACGACTGAAGAGACTTAGCAGCAGCAGCAGCAGCAGCATGTGGAGAGAACTGCACACAGGGAGCTGAATGTGTCTGAAATTCAGGTCACATGAGTGATGGGAAAGGATCAGATTATTATCATAGCTGTCTCAAACACATGTTAACCAAGATTAACCCTCCTATGTGACACAAGAGACAGAAAGTACAAAAATCACAAAGAAACAAATGTCAGGTGAATTGTGGGGAAATGACAATGAGAGCTGAAAACAACAGGAATGTACATTTTGTGATACCCATTCAGGGCAGGCTGGTTTCCCTGGAGATATTGATGACAGGAATTTCCAGACAGGTGAGAGGTAAGATGAGATAAATACCCAAGGTGTTCACTGTCTTATACATTCAGATGGCAAATTTGAAACTAAGAGCTCTTCTTAATCATTTTAGTGTAAAAGACCACAGAGACATCTTTTCAGCCTGAGGCAGGATTAGCTGCCTAGTATTTCTTATTCATGTATATGGCATATCTTTTAATTGCATAAGTAGTGGTTCAAAGGAGTGATCAAAAAAGGCATTGAGAAACACCATTTTTTGAGAGTCGAGGAAATAAAGGGTCATTGGAGAAATGTATAAAGCCTTGTTTAATATGTTAATAGAGGCTTATAGTCTATGCAGCTTTACATATTACTTATGCTTTTAAAAAAAATCTTATCCATTAGATGCAGAAAAAAAACTTAGGTAAAAAAAGAAAATCATATTATCCCTATTTTTTGTATTTTTAGATTCAGAGAACAACTGTAGTTATATGAAAGTCATGACCTAACCAGTGTCAACCTAAAATCTTCTAATTATTAGTACAGTAACATTTTACCACATCAAGTCACACTCCTAGATCCAAAGTGCCTTCTGGCCCAAGCACCCCATTATAATCTGGATGCAATCTTTAACAAAAAAAAAACCATCAAGATTTTTGGCATACAAGCCAAACATAGGGCAAGAGATAATGGCTATTAAGACAGCTTTGAGAACCATCAATCTGGGAAAAGAAGAGTAGGAAAGTTATGTTAAAGTGACAGACACTTTGCCATCTCCCTAAATCTTTGCAACAACCTTGAGATAAACATGTTACCAAGACTGCTTTACATAAAAGAACGTTAAGGCCCCACAATATCAAGCAACTCATCCAAGGCTATACAGTTACACAGATAAATAGATTAGAAACTTTTATGACTTAAACATTTAGTGATACCTTTGTCCCAAATGTGTGTGTACTGTTTGAAAAATGTTGTAATTATAAAGTCTTAATAGAAAACCCCTTCTTCACAATCATTTTCCGAATAGCTAGCTGTACATCTTTGTTTCTGAGGCTGTATACCACAGGGTTCAACAGTGGGGTGATGATGGTGTAGGTCACTGTCACCAGCCTGTCTTTGCCTGATGTATTAATATGTTTGGCTGAGGGTCTCAGGTAGACAAAAGAAGCACAGCCATAGTGGATGATGACCACAATGAGATGGGAGGCACAGGTGGAAAATGCTTTTCGCTTGCCTTCAACTGATGGTATCTTCAAGATAGTAGAGACAATAAATCCATAAGAGATGCAGATGAAGATCAAGGGCACAATAAGTGCTAAGACTCCACAGATAAAGATGACGAGTTCATTAATGTAACTTCCAGCATAGGCAAGATGAATGACTGGTGAAATATCACAAAAGTAATGGTTGACCTTGTTGGAGCCACAGAAAGGGAGGCTAAAGACCAAAGTTGTTCCCAACAGAGATATTAGGAAACCACTAACAATGCAAGTCACTGCCAGTTGCCCACATACCCTCCAGCTCATGAGAATGGGGTAGTGCAAAGGCTGACAGATGGCAGCATAGCGATCATAGCCCATCACTCCCAGAAGCAGGCAATTGGTGACAGCGAAACCAAGAAAGAAGTACATCTGTGAAGCACAACTCACAAAGGACAGTGTCCTGAACACGGAGAGCAGATTGATAAGCATCTTGGGCAGGATGGCAATTGTGTAGAAGATCTCAGAGGTAGAAAGGACACATAAAAAGAAGTACATGGGTGTGTGGAGGCTGTGATCCAAGCAGATGACTGAGATGATGGTGATGTTTCCACTCAAGATGATCAAATAGAGGCAGAGAAAGACCACAAAGAGGACAAGCTGCAATTCCCCAAGGCTGGAGAAACCCAGCAGGAAGAACTCAGTAACACAGGAGGAATTAGCCATGGAGAGTTGCTCCTACAGAATAAAGTCAATATGATCAAGTCCATAGACCATTGGAGGTGAGAAATCAAGGAGACTTACCCTTCATAAAGTAGCCATTCTGGATATGAAAGAGAAACAACAGGATTGTAAAGTAGCCAAATATCCTAAATTAATATGCACCCACAGTGATAACTTTCTGCTAATGATTTTAGCAGTGAACCTGGGGACACATGTTTACATATAATGTGTAGATGCTTGCTCAAATAAAGCCTATTCCTCAGGCTTCGAAGACTTACATAGTCCCAACTTGCAAACACATATAGTCTCTCTTTAGGTCTTTTATTATTTTTTTTTTGATAATTTAATTCTTAAATGTTCTTTTTCTGTAATAATTATTATTTCAAGTGATCATCATTTCATTCATATTACTGATACAAGTATTGTATAAACAATAGCACCAATATCTGAAAATCTACTTCCCATTTGCTTTTAATACATTCCTCATCTAGGGCAATATCTATTGAACTGTTTTGTGTTGCTTGTCCTTAGAGTTTCCTTTCATTGCTAATCACATACCCCATTTTCATGCAGTTTTCACTAAAATTAATTTGGATTAGAACTACAGATGCTGTCTTGAAACTAGTTTTATGATTTTGCTACTTACTCTTATAAGACATTAAGCTTGATTACCTCTTACAGAAAATGAGTGGCTAGAATAATTAAGTTTTGCTTCAGTATTCATTGGTTGCCCACTTGGTAATATATCTTATCCTTGATACACCTGACTTGAAATCCCAACAGTCTATTGTTCCCAGTTCTGTCTATGAATTCCTGAGCAGGGAGACTCAGATACATTCCCTAAGGCTTCTGATACAGTTCTTATTGTTGGTACTAGACTATATATATTTTTAATTAAAACATTCTTATCCACTCCTACTTCACACTTAAATCTGTTCCTTTATCTGTATTCTCTATCTCAACAAAACTTTTCAAAATCTTCTGTTGTAAATTTCTGAGGAATATTTAAACACTTAAAAATTCTCATCCTCCAATTTGTTTTGATCTGCAGTACTTCTAAGATCCATTTCTTTCCCTCTGTCAGAAATCAGCTCTTACCTGAACTATTACCCAGAGCACTATGAATGGGCTCCCAGGATTCCACCTGGTCTTACTCTAAGCCAGCTTCCACAATAGCAATACAGTTTTCTTTCAATAGGACAAATTCTATCTTATTAATAAGCTCAATAATTCGCAATTATCAATAAAGTTAGAGCAACTGTATTTTGTCTTTCATATTTTCTCAAATTTACCTTTCCACTCATAGCTTCCAACACATATTCTTTTACATTGAGAAAATGCATTTAGGCATTGAGAATACTTGAACAGTTATGTCACTTTTCGTATCATCCCCTACATCTGGAAACAGTCTGTGCTTTATATTTATTGTTTTCCTTCTTTTCTTTTGCGGAACTTCCTTAAATTCCCATTTAAAATAACACATGCTCATTGATCCTTCCTCCAACTTCCTAATCATGTTTTATAGCTTTCTCTGCATTTCCTTAGCAATCACTAGAATCTTACTTCCTTTGCCACTAGTATTATATATTCAAGTTTATCTCCAAATATAATAACTTGCCTGAGACAGAAAATGCATCTCAACACTTACCATGGTGTCTAGTATATACCAGTTACTTGAAAATTTGTTAAAACAACAAATGACCAATGATTCCAGTTTCTTTTCTAAATTATTTCAAAACTCAAAAGGTAGATAGCATTTGATTTCATAGATTTTCTATACTTGTTCCACTGATATTAATTTACCATACAATATTAACCTTTTGCTTCAAAAATTTTGGATAAAAAAATCTAACATAGTTATCTAAATGCAGACACAAAACATACATTAAAAATTGTTGTCGTCTCATTTTCTTTTCTAATTACCAAATGATTTTCTTCATTATCTGCTTAACCAAACTTCTCCATTTTAATTTTAAAAGCACTTTATTGATGGCTTTAAAGTATTTTAAGGGCTTCCCTTGTGGCTCAGCTCGTAAAGAATCCACCTGCAATGCAGGAGACCTGGGTTTGATCCCTGGCTTGGGAAGATCCCCTGGAGAAGGGAAAGTCTACCCACTCCAGTATTCTGGCCAGGAGAATTCCATGGACTGTATAGTCCAAAAGGTCACAAAGAGTTGGACATGACTGAGCGACTTCCACTTCAAAGTCTTTTAAGAATAACGCTATTTCCATTATTATTTGATCTTCTGCATAGACAAATATTTAGCAAAATTTTGAAATAGGACCAAAATCAAAAGCTTAAGGTCTTCTTTTGATATCTTTGAATTGCCTTATCTGTAAACTTTATGAGAAATACATACTGTGCTTTTGACCAGAACAAAGACTCTTCTATTATTCTGCCTAAGATACCATCTCTACATTTTCAATTTCCTGGTTTCTTTGCTTTGAGTATTTTCTCTTTCACAGGATCATCCTCAGAAAGAACAGTGAATAGTTACTGAAAGCAAGATGGAGTTTCTGAGAAGAAAGCCACACGACATTACTCAATGGCTATTTCATGACACTCTCCTGCCAACCTCTGCAATATGTCATCTACTTTTTCAAACACATCCTGGGGACCTATGTGGAAATTGAAGTTTGAGAATAAATTTATTATGGAAAATTTTGGATATACTTAACCTGCTCTAAGATTCTGCATAAAAGAGTTGGCCAATAGAAGATAGTGTTTTAATCTTGGAAAGGAAGATATTATAGATTCCCCACCCCGCCCCCCCCAAAAAAAAAGCTCTTGAAAAGATGAAAAGAGGGGAAAAGAAAAGGAAAATAGGGCAATTAAGCAGTTTTCACAAGTGAAAAAAGTAAATTGATCTCTTATTATCTTGCTCAATCACTCTTTGACACCTGCAAGATAAAGTTAATACCCTTACTTTGGTTGAAAAGATAAATAATTCTCCTCTACATCTACATTTATAACCTTATCCTTTAAATATACATCACACTGGAATTGCACTGACATACTTACAGTTTTCCATGTATACCATCACATTTCAAGATGTCGTGCTGAGAGAGAGATCTCAGACTCCAGTTTCCTTTTGCCTTCATCTGTGACCCACTCGTTCTTTACACTTTTTAAAAGCCAGTAGCTATTGAACTTTCTCTAACCTGTCTAGGGAGGGTTTATTGTATCTTATATATTTAAAGATTGTTTTATGTGTCTTCACCAAATACTCAACATGTTATATCCAAATTATTTTTTCCTGATTTTTTCTCTGATAGATTTGACAGACTCAAGAATAAAGACTACAACTTTTCCCTATGTATCCTCAAACAGAGCCCAACGAAAAAGGACCTACTGTATAGCACAGGGAGCTATGTTTACCACTCTGTAATAACCTAAATGGGAAAAGAATCTGAAAAAAAAGAGATATATGTCTATGGATAATTGAATCACTTTGCTATACACCTGAGACTAACACAACATTGTTAATCAATGATACTACAATGTAAAATTAAAAGTGAAAACTAAACAAAAAAATCAGAGTTCAATGTTCAAATAAATTAAATATATGGAATATAAGGGCTTGATGAGCAAAGAAATGAAACAGTCCATAAATGAATTAGTAGTGATTTCAGTTAGTACTCTTGACATCACCTTGGTTCCCTTTGCAAAGCCATTGCCTCCTAAGTAAAAATACTTTCTGTGTTTTTCATATAGTTCATAATCTGCTTAAATTTTTGTTTTCTTTCTTTCTAATACTGCATCCCTATATTTTCTTCCATTCAGCTACCTTTTCTATCATTTGATCACCTTTCTATTTTCCACTATTAATAACTGGGGGAAAATATCACTGACTCCAAAGAAACACCAACAATTTTTGTATTTGTTCTACATGTAAATGACTAGATTGTCACTGTTCTTCTCAATAAAAATTAAAAAAAAAAATTCACATTCCTTCAAATCAGAGTTTATTGTGCAGTGACATGCAGGTGTCTTCATTCTCAGACATATCTCCGAAACATCAATGATTTCTGGGTAAAATTTGCCAAAATTACCTTCCCTGTCATAATGCCCCAAAGTTTTCCTTCCACTTCCTATAAACTCTTTGAACCAGTATAAAGTATACATTGTTTCACAGAAAAAAATGTCATGTTACCTTATTCATGGGAAGTTTAGCTATTTCCTCAATATGTATGACCAGTGGTCTTTCCTTTTTACATTAACCATGACCTCAAAACTTTGGTTCTTATTGAGATCTCCATCCTCCTAGGGATCTAATTACCACACTGTGCCCAGTTCTTGTCATAATTTCCCCAATTAGTAAGTAGAACTATGGTAATACACTAGGAAAATTAGTTGGTCATAGAAAAGACCTTCTCTAATATACCATGGAGATTAGTTGGTTTCCTCCTGGAAATTCTCTGGGGACTTAGAGAGGTGAAGGTCTTCTTGGTCATAATTGTTAAAACAGACAGAACTACCTTCTTTGAGTTCCCCTACCTAATGACTAATTTTTTCTCAGTTTGGAAAAAAATATCCTTTTCATATTCTCATTTCTGAAATTTAGAGGAGAGGAAGAAAGGTACAAAGAATACAGGACAAAATATTAGAGTGGCAGAGGCAGCATCAGTTTTTTGGACACATGAGAAACTCCTTTTTTCCTGGAATATAATGTGAGCATGATAAATATTTCTTTAATGAAAAGAAAATAGAGCAACCTAAATGTCCATCAGCAGACAAATGGATAAGGAAGTTGTGGTACATATACACAATGGAATATTATTCATCTGTAAAAAAGAATGCATTTGAGTCAGTTCTAATGAGGTGGATGAAACTGGAGCCTATAATACAGAATGAAGTAAGTCAGAAAGAGAAACACCAATACAGTATATTAACACATATATATGGAATTTAGAAAGATGGCAATGATGACCCTATATGCAAGACAGCAAAAAAGACACAGACATAAAGAACAGACTTTTGGACTATGCGAGAGAAGGTGGGGGTGGGGCTATTTAAGAGAATAACATTGAAGCATGCATATTACCATATGTAAAATAGATGACCAGTGCAAGTTTGATGCATGAAGCAGGGTACTCAAAGCCGGTGCTCTGGAAAAACCCAGAGGGATGGGGTGGAGATGGAGGTGGGGGGGACACATGTACACACATGGCTGACTCATGTCAATTTATGGCAAAAACCACCACAATATTGTAAAGCAATTAGTCTCCAATTAAAATAAATAAATTGAAAAACAATGTGTGGGTTGTGGAGTAAAATGTGATAGTGCATGTTATAGATTTTAGCTGAGACTTATCCTTTAGAAGAACTTCCCTTTAACTTCAGATTGCATATTTATTCCCTCTGCCAGTGAACCCAGACTCATGAACTACAAATGAGGCAAGCACCAGACATCCGTGGAAGTCTCTCTGAGAGGTTCATGTAAACTGCTCTGGTATAAGTTATAGCAGAGAAGCCACAGAGATGGAACAGTAGGAAATTTGAAGATATTCAGTAAGAACTTAATGAATAGAACTTGATGGCTTCACTCTCCTTCAGTTATGTCAGAGATTGTGACCATGGCTAGATCTTTAGGAACTGCTTTGCTAAGAAGATTGATCAATAGGCTTTATCTTTCTCTAGACATACAAAAGATTAAATATAGCCACATATTTATTTATTTATTTTACAGTTCTCACCTGGAGAGATGCTGCATTGCCTATTTCTCCTGAAACTACATAGGCCGAATGATTACTTTGATATGCATATTGCAGCAAAAGTGAAGTTACAATGGTTTATAAACTCTGAGCTCTAGACTCTGCAGCTTCCTACTTCAGCTTCCTGTTTCCTACAAAACAACTTCCTACTGTCTTATGAAACATCCATTTTTGTACCCTAGCCACCATGTTCTGAGGAAGTCCAAGCAGCACTTGGAGAATCCACATGATAACAAACCAAGGCTTTCAGTCAACAACCTCAGATAAGCACACAGTCAACAGTTAGCATAAACTAACCAGCCACATACATGAACAATTGTGTGAATGGATCTTTCAACCCTAGTTAAGTCACCCAAGGTGACCTTACAAAGAGTAGATACCAGCTGTCCCCAGGGAGCCTTGCCAAAACTAGATTTATATACAAAATAAGTAAGTGTTGCTGTTTTAACAGCAAAAGTTCTCAGTAATTTACTATGCAGGAAAAAAAAAAGATCGGAATTTGATATCAAAAGGCAGGGTGCTGATGTAATGAAAACTTTAAAAATGTGGCATTGAGTTTGAAACAGGAGATTCTGTAAAGGCTTAAGAAATCTGTCACTGAAAGGTGGAAGAGACTTGAGGCAACTCTTGGTAAGTATTTGAAGGACAGAGAGGAAATTGCTCTCATACTCTGGTAAAAAGGGGATATGAATATGCTTTGTTGAAAAGTTGGATGACTCATAGCTCAGTAAACATAAAACACACTTTGTGAACTCATGGAACCTCCTTTGGTAAATTGGTAGGAAGATTATAGAAAGTGAAAATCTATGATAAAACATAAGAAGGAAGAAATGAAAAAAGAAGGTGCCGTTAAGTTTCTGAGAGAAATTTAGAGAAACTCTAGAGAATCCAGAACTCACTGGGATTGAAAAATAAAGTTGTTTTTCATCCCATCCCCAAAATCTTCCAGCAAAGTTTCTCACAGTAATAAATGGCCTCAGAAAAAAGGTCAAATTCAAAGTGCTTCAGGAGACTATCATCCCAGGGTAAAGATCTGAAGAATATCTCTGTAAGACTCTTTGTTATAATTTAGAAACATTAAAGTCTATGCCAATTAAGGTTTCCAAGTATCTGAAGGACATAAATCCTCTAAATTAATGGATTTGTTTTAACAATCTTAATAGAAACATCATCTTCATACATAGTCCAAAATGAAGAAAGAAATGTGAGTTTGACTTTAATGAAATTAATTTTATGAACAGAAACAAAAAATACCCCGCCCCCCCCCTTTTTTTAAGGAATTGTATTACTTTTTGCTGAGATTGAGGGAGAGAGACAATAAAAATGGAAACAGATATTAGGACCCCCAACCTTTTATACAGAGTAATGAGACTGAGAAAACTACCCACCTGAAAATATTGGTTGTCTTATGATAAGGAAGAATGATCAGAGAATGGGAAAAAGACACTTCAGGTTAGAACAAAGAGATGGGGAGAATCATTCTCAGGACACAGACTAGGTCCTAATCAAGGTCAACATGTGCACAGTTGGATTTCAGGATTCTTACTGACCAGTGACCACTATGTGCTTCATTCCTTTCTTTTTCAAAAGGGAGTGTCTGTTGCAATTATCCTATGCTTATCTTACCATAGTATTTTAGGTGTATCAGGAGCAGATAACCTGCATCTTTAATTCCCTTAGAACTTTAAATCAAAAAAAACGTCAAGCTCGTACATGGGTGGATTTGATTTAGATCACAAGACCCTGGACCTTGAGAGAACTAACCAGATGCTGTAGTTGGTTAAGAGCTTGACTGGCCTTGGGAAGCAGGTAAACATATTTTGCAATGGTAAGGATGTAAACATGGTGTGGTAAAAGGGAAGACTGTAAAATTAAAGATAGCCACAAATATTTTGAGCCTTTCTCCAATGAGAAGTGTGGTCTATGTCTCTTTCCCTTGAATATCACAATTATGACTGCTTATGGCTTCCCAGGTGGTGTTGTGGTAAAGAACCCACCTGCCAATGCAGGAGAAGTAAGAAACACAGGATCAATCCCTGGGTCAGGGAGATGCCCTGGAGGAGGGCACGGAAATCCACTCCAGTATTCTTGCTTGGAGAATCCCATGGACAGAGGAAACTGGAGAGTTATGATCCATAGGATCGCAAAGAGTCAGACATGACTGAAGTGACTTACCACAGCACACATGGTCCCTATAACGACAGCTTGACCAGTGAAATATGCCATAATGGTGCTATGTCTTAAAAGACTGCCAGTTCCCACTTCCTGAATTTTAGGATATTTACTCTTTGAATCCAGTTACCAGGCTGTGAGAAATTGCGAGGAACTCCATGAAGAGGGCCAAAATGAGAAAAATGAGGCTCCCAATCTACAGTCTTAGATTACCTCCAGATCATCTATCAGCAGCATCTTGTCAGCCGTGAATGAGCCACATCTTAGAAGTGGGCCCTTCCATGTAGTCAAGCTGCTTAATTGATTGTATGGAACAGAAACAAAGCATCCTCACACTCTCCCCAAAATAGAGATTGATGAGCAAAATAAATGATTATTGTTGTTTTTAATCACTAAGTTTGGGAGGGGGGATTCATATTAGTACACTTTCATGTGTAGTTTTAACTGTTCCATTTAGCTAGATAAAGCAGACAATTTTTCAAACATAATTGAGAGACATTTATCAGTAATCTACATGCTGCATACTGTATCAAGGAAATAGATAATGATGAGAAAATTTAATACGTGGGTATGACAAAGTACTTCCTCCCATATTCTGACAATCTGGTAGAGGAGATAAGATATAAACATAACTACCTAAACAATTCATAACACAGTAAGAGTCATAAGAGAGGCCTAAATTACTATGGCATTTTGAAGAAAGGAAATAAATATCTTATGAAATAGGTAAAAATAAAATGGTACTTTGTTAAGGATGGGACTATATATGGGTAAAAGGAGGTAGTAGCCCTTTTGACTAAGAAATTCTTTATTTTCTAGGTTATCACAGACCCCGTCTCCATGAAGATTCCACTTTAGAAATACTAAATGGAGGGGTCAGATGTCCACAGGTTTACCTTTTATTGTAGTTTTATGTAATTAAAAAGTACAATATGAATGTAATTAATACATGACTAGTGTGCAAGAGTGACCAAGGTGGCCCTTCTTCCACCATTGCAAAGTATTTTTATGAAAGAAAAATTATGCCCCTAATTATATTATCATATTATATTATAAGGGGTTAATAGTATATATAAATAGCCCATACAACTCAACATCAAAAAACAAACAAAATATGCATATATTAAAATATGGGCATAAGAATTGAATAGACTCTTTTTTTTTTCCAAGGAAGCCATGAAGATAGACAAGAGGTACATGAAAAAATGCTCAACACCACTAATCACAAAGGAAATGTAAATGAAAAACACAATGAAATATTACATCACACCTGTCAGAATGTCTGTTATCAAAACAACTCACAAGTGCTGGTGAGGATGCAGAGAAAAGGGATCCCTCATACACTGTTGGTGGGAATCTAAATTGGTATAACCACTGTGGAAAACAGTATAGAGGTTTTTCAAAAAGTTAAAACCAGAACTACCATATGACCCAGCAATTCCACTCTTGGGTATACACCCTAAAGATACAAAAACACTAACTAAATAAGACACAGGGACCCCAATGCTCGCTGCAGAACTATTTACAATAGCCAAAATATAAAAGCAACTTAAATGTTAATTTATAGATGAACATTGAGATATATGCAATGGAATATTACTCAGCCATAAAAAACAAATATCGTTTGCAGCAACATGGACCTATTTTGTTAAATAACATAAGGACAGAGAAAAACAAATACTTGATTTCACTTACATGAGGAAACTAAAAAGTAAAACAAACAAAACAGAAAACAGAATCACATATACTGAACAAACTGGTGGTCTCCAAAGGTGAGGCAGGAGAATAGACATACAAAATAGGTAAAGGGAATTCAGTTCTGTTCAGTTGCTCAGTCATATCCAACTCTTTGAGACCCCATGGACTGCAGCACACCAGGCTTCTCTGTTTACCACCAACTCCTGGAGCTTGCTCAGACTCATGTATATTAATAAAATAAATGTCACAGGAATGTCATGTACACATAAAAATATAGTCAATACTGTAACATGTTTGTGCAGTGATAGATGATAACTGGACTGATTTTGGTGGTTATTCCCTAAAGTATATTGAATCACTGTGTTGTACACCTGAAATGAATACAATTTTGTATGTTAATTATAACAACAATAACAAAAAGGAATTGAGAAACTATTGCCAGACCCCTTGCCAGACAAACTATTGCCAAAGTAATATACAGGAGGATTTTCCCAAATGTAATGGCCAGCATTACATTTGAGAGGTATACAAATGAGCCTATTTTATTTCAACTTTTATATTTATTTTAATTGCATTGCATATATTAATGCAAAGATTTAGCTAAAGTTGGCATGTACATTTAAAAGAAAGTCAATTTGAACAAAAATGCTGGATGAGTAAAAATATTATTAAATTAAATTAAAATACTTTTATAAAATGTAAGATGACAAGGTATATAAGTTATTATTTACAGATATGAAAAATGGGGTTCAGATAGGGTACATTACTTGCCCACAGACACAGCTTTCAGGACAAGACAACAAATTATATTTTCAAACATTCAGTTCTATATTGTTTGAAATAGAAATTTGTAAGTCTCTTCCTTTACAGGAATCTCAGTGCATAGTTTATTGAGTGATATTTTTTAATATTCAGATTGAAATTATATAGATTCCTTCATGATACCTCACTCCATCCTTTTATGAACAAAAGCATCATTTGATTAAATGACTGGACAGATTTGGTTAAGAACATAGTTTCTAACAGAAGTAAGCTAAATTATTGCCATGGAAATAAAATAAGAATTAGGAGTATTTCTGTGTTTGACTCCTATCTTGCTCCTAAAGTTTTCTTCAGCTCAGAGTAGTGTCAATGAAAAAATAGAGGAGAAAGCCAAAGTCCAATACACAGATGAAGAGTCCTAGACTGACATTCTGGTCATTGCAATGAAGCCTCCAAGTGAGCATTGGCCCCTACTATTGGCACTAGATTCATTCTGTAAAGTGTTGTCTGGAGGGTCTGGAAGCCTCTTGTAATCCTGCCTCTCTACCACATTTAAAGAACTATGTTCAAGGGAGATCAAGAACAAGTGAGTCAAAGCCTTACAAGATGCGAGGAGAACCAGACCAAGAATAATTAAAGACCTGTGTTAATTTTAGCTGTTCTGCTTACTACTGTTTTGAAGTTCTTGAAGTGATTCAAAGGAGACAGGATGAGACTGTGGAAATGAAGAAGGAATATGACTGAAAAACTCATAACCCACAAAACTGGTAGGATTTAGTAGCTGAGCCAATGTGTGGTGTAGAAAGAAAAAAACAAAAAAAGAGTCATGAAGTCAGTTTCAAGTGCTTGGCTGCCTGAGTGGATGAGATGAGCTGACATTCACCAAGACAGGACGTGAAGGTGGCTGAGCAATCTTGACAGCAAAAGATGGAAGGATGGACAAGGAAATTCATAATATAAACATCTCTTTGGTTCCAGGCATTATACGAAGAACAGTGTTGACAAGGTTGTGTTTGATGTAAAATCTATGCCTTCAGGAAATTCAAATTAATTGTACAGAGAGATAAAGAAAATGTACTATGTTGACCTCTTTGTCTGCCTCCAACTCTCCTAGCTCTTTCTTGCTTCAGAGTTTTTGTATATGTTGTCCCTTAAATCTGAAAGAATCTACCCAAATAATCCATTTTACCTGGTGACTCCTACTTATCCTTCAAATTATAAGTTACCCATCAATTTCTCAGAGAAATCATCTCCACACCATTCAATCTGAATTAGATTTATTTTATTATCTACCCTGCCCCCCAACATGTACAGTGTTTCTTTAAAAAGGACAGTTCAACCTGTGGTAAATTATTTTCCCCTGAATTTACCTCTTTAATGAGACTGTTTCAAACCAAAATATAGTTCTAGAGGGCAAAGACCGCACATATTTATTTATTGTTGATTTCTAGAAGCTAAAATAGTATCTGGTAATATTAAGCAATGAATAAACATTTGTTGAAATAATAAAAGGTATAATAAAAATAGATCTTGATGACTGTAAGAACACAAGGCAGAATCTACTATCCAGGGAAGACTGAAATAAAGAAGCAAGGAAGGCTTTAGAGAGAAAGTGAGAGAGCAGCTCAAACTATCTTGAAATAAGCAATTTACATAGAGTAGAGGAGCTGTTCCACAGAACGGAAGGAGCCCATGAGGAAACAGAGCAAAATACAGAATGACACTTGGAGGACAATCAGATAGAGCCCAACTAGACACATATGAGAAATGGATAGTAATCATGTTAGAAGCAAAAATGTCAGAGAGATCAGCAGAGACTAGGTGATAAATTCTTGCTAACAAAGGATTCTTGGCTTTATCTTGTAGGGCAAGGGACGTCATTGAGGATATTTTCATGGATTTTCTGGTCATTAGGGCCTTCTAGATCTTTATAGTATTAACATTGGCTCAACCCTTTTTTCTTAGATTACCTGAGATATGCAATTATGTGATCTTAGTAGGTTCCTGGAAGAGAAGCAACAGATATGATGTGCAGGGAATGAATGTGGCAGAAAGATAGGAAGGATATGCATACACATAGGAAGGAGACACCATAGTGAGGTTCCAAGCTCAAACAAAGGAAGACCAAAACAATCTCATGGAAAAGCAAAGACATTTCAATATGTAGGTTGAGGTGGGTGGATCAGGAACTGAAAAGTATTACTAGGGTTTTCTCAAGCATGGACAGTAACAAAATTGCCTTAGTTTCTTCATGAAAGGCAGAACTGAGAGTAGGGGAGCGAGAGAGTAGTAAGATTATCTTCTACTGCTCCAAGGAACTGGACAGTGTTGTTTTAAAAAATAAAATAAAACAGCCAATTTTTAATTATTTTATCAGCAAAATTATTTGGGAATAATGGAGAATTGCCATTTGAGACAAGCCTGCTTTAGCAAAAGCCATAGGCAAGTTCAACAGGTAAAAAATAAAAGTTAAAAGTTACTTTATAGAGAAAAGTGAGGGGATTGAGAAGAGTTGTTTTGAATGAAAGTCAGTTGAAGCAAAGTGAGAGTTTAGGACAGTGCAGAATTTCCCTTTGCCTGTATTGTTTCTGGGAGAGGAGAATTCTTCCTGTTGAGGTCTGTTATTGATGTCTTCCTGGTGAGGGTTGTAATGAAGTCAAGTTGCAGTGTGCAAGGTCTCTCTCTGGCCTTCTGACTCCCTTTTAAGTGAGGTATCCTTTATTTTGTTTCACAACAGCTTGGGTGTATATTTGCTCTTATCAGTTGATATAATTGTTTCTGAATAGTCAATTTACTTCACAGCTGTGAAATACAATGAAATTTGTTCTAGAAATGAGTAATTGTTTCCCACATTAGTATAACCTCCTTAAAGTATCACTGATGGCAGAAAATATTTTAACGTCTTTGAGCCTCATTTTCTGAATAAAAAAAGATTTGCATGTTACAGTGTGCTCTACACTTGAGAAAAATGTGAAAGTACACATCTTACTTGACACATAAAAGGTGTACAGTTAACTGAATAACTAAAATTTGGCTCCTTAATTAATAGAATATGAAGTATGGATCATTGCTCTTTGAAGGGCTGATTTGAATTCCTTATTTCTCAGACTGTAAATCATTGGATTGAACAATGGTGTGAGGATTGTATAAGACACAGATATTAGGGTATCTTGACTTGAAGAGTAATTGGATTTGGGCCTTAAGTAGATGAAAGAGGCACAACCATAATGAACAGTTACCACAATGAGATGGGAGGCACAGGTAGAGAAGGCCTTGTATCTTCCAACAGAGGATGGGATTTTTAGAATGGCAGAAATGATGAGGACATAGGAGACCAGGATAAGTAACAGGGGAATAGTCAAGACAAACACACCAAGCACAAATATCACCAACTGATTAAGATAAGAGTGGTGAGATGCCAGCTTGAGGACTGGAGAGACGTCACAGAAGAAGTGATGGAGCTGATTGGAGGAGTGGAATGGCAGGTGAAATATCATGGAGGTGGTGACCAGTGAGATTATGAAGCCACAGGCACAGGCAGCAGCCACAAGTCCCACACACACCCCGAAACCCATGAGCACTGTGTAGCGCAGAGGGTTACAGATGGCCACATAGCGATCATAACCCATGGCTGCCAGCAGAAAGGAGTGAGAGCAAATGAGGAAGAGGAAGGAAAACATCTGGATGGCACAACCCAGGAAGGAAATGGTCTTCTTCTGGGCTAGCAGGTCAACCAGCATCTTGGGTACAATGACGAAGGTGTAGCAAGTCTCAGAGCAAGAGAGGACACCAAGGAAGAAGTACATGGGGGTGTGGAGGGCTCTGTCCAGCACAATGGTGGAAACGATGATGGCATTGGTGCCCAGCATGAACAAGTACACAAGCAGGAAGACAGCAAAGAGCAGCCTCTGCAGCCCAGCCAGAGAGGAGAAGCCGAGGAAGACAAACTCCGTCACTAAGGTCTCATTGGCCCACTCCATGGTCACTGCTATACAGGAGAGCTAGAGCCAGAGCCACAGGCCAAGATCCAGGGATGGAGAAAGGCATGGGGAACTCAGCACCAAGTCTGCAGGTGGCAGGCATCTCCAGATGTTTGATGGAACTCATTCATTCCCTCCAAAATAGCCTGCCAAAATAAGAATTAAGGCTAAATATGGAACAGAATAACAAATAACAAATGAGTAGACTTTTCTCAAGGCTATGAATGCATTCTCTCCAGGGAAGGATTAAAGATTTGCCTAACAGTTTTCTCTTGTGTCTTACTTATGGATTATTGTGGTTTTCTTGCTCACCACAAGCCCAAGAAAGTCAACCCTTCAAAAGTGAAAAATATGGTTGACTTCAGCTATCTGAACTTGATCAGAATATGGAATAAAAGAATGAGCAGTGTTCAGAAACAGTATGTGAACTTCAGTTTATCAACCATAAAATGGGAAGGAAGAAGAATTAGATGATCTCTGAGCAAAAGTGTGGAGGGATCTGTACTTACTGACAACTTATTACATGCTAAAATATAATGGTAAAAATAGCATATACATTTTGTTAACTATTAATTACAATTTTATGTCAGCATCCAAAGCAATAAGAAAATAGAAGAAAAGCCTTTAATGTTGTTTCTAACAACAAGAAGAGACGAATTAAAAACACTTCCGGAAATTCTGAAACTAGAGCAGTGGGCAAGGATGGAACAGAAAATAACATTAGTTTAAACAAATATTCTTCTTTTTTTTTTTTCCCAGAGAAAGAATAGTCATCAGGGTGGTTAAAAAAAAAAAGAAAAATCAATACATTGACTTTGTGGCATTTTGTACCACACTTCGTTTCTCCATTCTATTAATAGGTGCCTCAGAGAAAGAGAAATAGAGTTTTGCAAAAGGGCCATGAAGTTGTCACAGAGAGGTATAATTGGGCAGTTTTCTGAGTTCCAACCCCTGACATAAATCATAGGCTTTATTTAATTTGTATCTTGCTATGTCAATAATGTTCCTTTTGAATAATCTGACTACTAAACATAGTTTGCAAACTGCTAGAAAAGATTATTTCTAAAGTCATTCTTATATCAGATAATTTCTTCATGGATGTGTTTACCACTGTCCAAGCCTAAGAAGTAAGAAAGTATTCTCTGGATGCAAAATCACCTAGCATTTATTGACTATATCCAGTCTTTGTGTATGTACTTTTAGTATATTTATATACTTATGCATCATTTTGTGCTGAAGAATTATTTGCATCTGCTCTCAAAAGTTTTTTTCAATATTTCTAGTCAATAGTAAATGTTAGCTTTCTAAAC
Source organism: Dama dama (assembly GCF_033118175.1). Classification (NCBI taxonomy): domain Eukaryota; kingdom Metazoa; phylum Chordata; class Mammalia; order Artiodactyla; family Cervidae; genus Dama; species Dama dama. The sequence continues at coordinate 13,057,234 of NC_083700.1, forward strand.
ACTAAGTAAAATGATTAAAAATTTCTGAAACACCTATTACTAGAATTTGCAGAATATAATTTTGCTCTTTCTTAAGTCACTAGAAACTGGTCCTAAAATTAGTAGGTATAACTATTGTTTTCATGAAATTAGTATTAGGATATTCACATACACTAGTTTTAAAGCTCTTTAACACAAACAATTGGAATTTTCAGTGACTGCCACTTTAAAGCTAACTGTAAAGATATTTCTATTACACATAAATGCAAAGGGTGTATATACCAAATACCACTAGTGCCACCTGGGAAGATTATATCCTCAATATGTACACATATATATGTATAATAAACATCTATTTTCTATATAGAGAAAAGTAAACTGATGAAATAGTTTCTCTATATAATACCTCCACCTGGACAAATGGACTTCCATTCATTTCAAAACTTTGATGGAAATATAAATTTACAGTCATTGCTTATCCTTGTTTTATCAATTTCCCAAAATTTTCTGAATCTTCTTTCAACTAATTCACATGTAAACCCACTGTAGCCTCACTTCACTGAGTATGAATTGCAGACTATAGAAGTTAGAATTACCTGATTCTTAAAGAGTGTCTGTATTTCAGTTCCGTTCAGTCCCTCAGTCGATCTATATTTACCCAATACCATAAAACACAGCTGTTAGGATTATTTGTCCCTCAGAACCATGAAGGTAGCTGATTTCAGTTAGGTGAATTTTCCATACTATTATTAGTAATATAACCCCACAGTCTCAATGAGTTGTGTGATTGATGTATTTGTCCTTTGCATGGCATGGTGCATGCAGACCCAATGGCACGGTATATATGAGAAGACATCAAAGACCACTACAGTGTGTTATATCAGCACTAGGGATAGAAAACTATAAAGAGCAGAAGAATAAAAAGATCTTCCAGCCAAATACTTATAGGCTATAAAATTGAGTTAAAAGATCCCTCAGTTTGGAGTGAGAAGATCTATATTTTAGGTCTAGCATTGTGTGACTTTGGGCAAAATTCTTAACTTGGATATCAATCTCCTTATTTTAAAATTAAAAGTGAAACTGGAAGTCTTTCAGTTGTGTCCAACTCTTTGCGACCCCATGGACTAGTCCATGGCATTCTTCAGGCCAGAATTCTGGAGTGGGTAGCCTTTTCCTTTCTCCAAGGGGTCTTCCCAACCCGGGACTCCCACCCTTCAAGCAGATTCTTTACCAGCTGAGCCAGAAGGGAAGTCCAAGAATACTGAAGTGGGTAGCCTATCCTTTCTTCAGTGGATCTTCCTGACTCAGGAATTGAACTGCAGTCTCCTGCATTGCTGGCAGATTCTTTACCAACTGAGCTATCTAGGAAGCCCTTGAAAGAGACAGGGGAATAACTGTAATAAACTGCCAGGATGCATGGAAAGTATTTAAACAGAGGGTTCTACAGAATATCCTACAGAAAGAAATTTGACTTAGGGTAGCAGATGAGTATTGGCCTTTAATAGCTTTTTCAACTCATGGACTCCAAGATTCTTTAGTTAGATGACCTTGAAAGTCCCCTTATAATATTCTAGAGCTTACAGATAGAATTCAGGTTATGATCCTTAGAGCTGACACTTTCCCACCTTACTTTCTGACTCCTTAGATACTCCTCAGGGATTTATGTAATTTAGATTTAAAAGTGACTCAATACTTGAGATTACTGTGTACATTAAAAAAAAGAGCAAATTCACAAATTTTTCAGGTGTAAAATATTTTGAGACTTTCAAATATATATCTTATGGAAGGCATTAATTAACTGAGATAAATTATCTAGGCAGCCTCAGATAATAAAGAAATTGAATTTTCATATTCTTAAGTACACATGAATATCCTGAATTTGACATTTTAAAATGGAGTTTAAGTAGAGTTTTCAATTATAGCTTAAAATATACAACCATGAGTAGACAGCAGAAAGAATACAGATTAAGTATTTGTTTCACTTAATCCATGAGTCAACCAACCTTTTAAAAAAATAAGAATGGAAAATCTACTGGGAGCATAAATGATCCAGTATAATAGTCATGAAGAAAAACTCAGAGAACTATGCCCAATCATTCTTAGTACCTGGAATTAAAAGCAGCTCCTGGTTCTCCTTTTTAACCCTGCCACTTACCAGAATTGCAGTGAGGTCCAGTGTCCATAACACTACCCTTGGCCAAGGTCCAGACCCCACAAAGCCCTTAGACTAACTAGATCAATATTCTCACTGCTCAGCAAATACTTATTAATACATCTCCTTTCAACTCAGTTAGAAACAGCTGTTCAGTATCTGGAATCCCAGGAAAGTAGAATTTAAGTCAAAGACTAGAACCTGAGGAAATAGCAGAAGAGAGTGACTCTGCCTTGATACAGAAGTTCTCTGCATCAAAAGTAGCATTAGCTATCCATCAGGAATCTATTTGTCCAGCCAAAGTCACAATCTTGAGAAATTCTGGTTCTTACAATTTTTAGAATCACATGGGATGTGATTATTAGAAGCATATACTCTGATTATTGGCCTCCTGAGGCTTGATCTACTGCCCTGAAGACCTTGTCTTGGGGTTAATTAGAAGCCAACTTTATTTTGGAAAAATAATGTTGCCAATTTCTCAAAGGAACCCTTAGTTGAGAAACCTGGGGAGCAGGAGCCTTGAATGTAATGAGTTCACACCTGTATTGAATATTCAGTACATCTGTGAGAGATTATGAAAAATAAATCACTGCAACTTAGTCTCTAATGCAGCATACAATGGACATCTTTTCATTGAATTTTAAGTTAGTATATTGGCATATTTATCCACGGACTTTGACCTTTAGTGTGTATATGAATCAAAGGAGGCCTTATTTACAAGTTTATCTTATCAGGTTCATGTCCATAGAAATTCTAATCAGGAGCATTGGAGTGTTTTTCAAAAGACTGAGTTTTAGCAAATACCTTAAATATAGTTGAGAATATCATTAAATTGTTATCTTATCTATTGTTTTTACTAGAATGAATAAAACTGTCAGCTTTATTAGAGCTAATCCATAAAGTCCATGTGTGCATGTTGAGTCACTCAGTCCTATTGGACTCTTTGGGACCCCATGGACTATGGTCCACGAGGGTCCTCTGTTCAGGGATTTCCCAGGTAAGAATACTAGAGCGGGTAGCCAGTCTTTTCTCCAGGAGGTCTTCCTGACCCAGGGATTGAACCCACGTCTCTTACATCTCCTGCATTAGGTTCTTTACAGCTAGTGCCACCTGGGAAGCCCCATAAAGTCCATATATTCTATAAAATCAAAACCAAATGGAGAACAAATTTGAATATTCCTTGATCAAAACCAGTTTAGTTATGCAAAGCTTAATTTAGCATATTTTTGCAAGACTAACTTGACCTGGGTCATTTCTTGTTTATGTCTCTTGAATTCATAATCAAAACCTAAACTGTTTCCCGAGGTTGATATAACCACTGATTAATTTCCTATCATTTAAGAAAAATTTAATATTTTAACAGACCACTTTGAATAATAAAAAAATACTGCCTTCTCACTTAATAAGCTGCTTTATGACAATATTACCCTGAGCCTTTTTTTTTTTTTTTTTTTGGTGGTTTGAGTGTTTCTGGTTAACTGTCTTTGTGTTGTGTGCACAATAAACTTTTACTAATTACTGTTTCAGTGTTTCATTGGTTTTACTTCCATTATTTATGGGAACAATATAAATCACTGTATAAATTGAGAAGGCAAACTAAAAGTCAAATTTCTAAAGTTTACATGAAAAAAATAACATAATTTTTAAAAGGAAAAGTAATATAAGGGCTTATTCTTCCCAGTAGTAAGATGCCTTAGCAATAAAAAGAGTACACTACTGGAACAGAAAGAGATGAATAGCATAAATAGATGGAAAGGAGGGCTCAGAAATCAATCTAATGTATTTGGGAACCTTGTCATTGACAAAAGTGAACTAATAAGTCAGTGAAAAAGAAAACTATGGTTATTTATAAATGATACTAGGAACCTGGAGGCGGGCACGGCAACCCACTCCAGTATCCTTGCCTGTGGACAGATGAGGCTGGACAGATGAGGCTGTGGACATCTCCCCATGGACAGATGAGGCTGGAGGGCTACAGTCCATAGGGTCGCACAGATTTGGACATAACTGAAGCAACTTAGCTAGCACACATGGGGAACCTTACTACCTCTGTGTACCATATCTCAGAAGGAAGTGTCCTGATGGAACAATGTAATGCCTCACTGAAGATTTAGTTATAGCACCAAATATATAACAATATGTGATGGAACCCCATATATTTAATTAAAGCAGCATGTATTCTTTTTTTTTTTTATTTTTTTTTTATTTTTTTCCAGTGGGTTTTGTCATACATTTATATGAATCAGCCATGGATTTACATGTATTCCCAATCCCGATCCCCCCTCCCACCTCCCTCTCCACCCGATTCCTCTGGGTCTTCCCAGTGCACCAGGCCCGAGCACTTGTCTCGTGCATCCCACCTGGGCTGGTGATCTGTTTCACCATAGATAGTATACAAAAGCAGCATGTATTCTTAACTAGCAAAGAAAAACTGTGTCCAGCCACCAATTATGATATATGTCTGAGCATCAGTGTGAGAGGAAAGGACATAATTCCCTCCTTTATTGGACCACAGGAAATCAAATCAGTCAATTCTAAAGGAAGTCAATGCTGAGTATTCATTGAAACAACTGATGATGAATCTGAAGCTCCAATACTTTGGCAACGTGATGGGAAGAGCAGACTCTTTGGAAAAGACCTTGATTCCGGGAAAGACTGAAGACAAAAAGAGAAGGGAACAGCAAGAGGGCGAGATGGTTAGACAGCATCACTGACTCAATGAACATGAATTTAGCCAACCTGAGCTTTGTAGTTTAGAAGTGTTATTTCCAAAAAGGAGTTTGTTGTTGTTGTTGCTATTCAGTCACGGTCCTGTCCAATTCTTAGCAACTTCATGAACTGTAGCTTGTCAAACTCCTCTGTCCTTCATTTTCTCTGGAGTTTGCTTACTCCTTGGAAGAAAAGTTATGACCAACCTAGACAGCATATTAAAAAGCAGAGACATTACTTTGCCAACAAAGGTCCATCTAGTCAAGGCAATGGTTTTTCCAGTAGTCATGTATGGATGTGAGAGTTGGACCATAAAGAAAGCTGAGTGTCGAGGAATTGATGCTTTTGAACCATAGTGTTGTAGAAGACTCTTGAGAGTCCCTTGGACTACAAGAAGATCCAACCAGTCCATCCTAAAGGGGATCAGTCCTGGGTGTTCATTGGAAGGACTGATGTTGAAGCTGAAACTCCAGTACTTTGGCCACCTGATGTGAAGAGCTGACTCACTTGAAAAGACCCTGATGCTGGGAAAGATTGAGGGCAGGAGGAGAAGGGGATGACAGAGGATGAGATGGTCAGATGTCATCACCAACTCCATGGACATGAGCTTAAGTAAACTCTGGGAGTTGGTGATGGACAGGGAAGCCTGGGGTGCTGCGATTCATGGGGTCGCAAAGAGCTGGACACGACTGTGTGACTGAACTGAACTGAAAGCAGAAGTAGATGTTTTTCTGGAATGCTTGTTTTTTCAATGATCCAGGAGATGTGGGCAATTTGATCTTTGGTTCCTCTGCCTTTTCTAAACCCAGCTTGAACATCTGGAAGTTCACAGTTCACGTACTCTTGAAGCCTGTCTTGGAGAATTTTGAGCATTACTTTGCTAGCATGAGATATGAGTACAATTGTGCAGTAGTTTGAACATTCTTTGTTTCATATTATGTCCAGTTTAAAATGAGGTGCTCAGTCATGCACCTATGATTACCTTATCATGACAAAGAAAGTAAGAATCTACAGCATAGAAAAGCCAGTCTCTTCAATAAGTAGTGTTGGAACTGGACAGCAACATGCAAAAGAATGAAATTAAAACACTCTCTAATACCACATATAAAAATAAACTCAAAATGTGCATACATACAGGATCTAGAAAAATGGTACTGAAGAATTTATTTACAGGGCAACAGTGAAGAAACAGACATAGAGAATAGACTTATGGGCATGAGGAGAGGGGAGGAGAGGGTCAGATGTATATCTTTGCATACATGGAAAGAGTAACATGGAAACTTACATTACCATATGTAAAACAGCCCACGGGAATTTGCTGTATTGCTCAGGAAACTCAAACAGGGGCTCTGCTTGACATCATGAGAAAATATTTGTAAATGAAGAGAAATATTTGCAAATGAATATTTGTAAATGAAGTAGCTGGCAAGGAATTAATCTCCAAAATATACCAACTGCCCATGCAGCTCAATGTAAAAAAAAAAAAAAAAAAAAATCAAGCAAACCAGTCAAAAATGAGCAGAAGACCTAAACAGACATTTCTCCAAATAAGACCTACAGATGACCAACAAACACGTGAAAAGATTTTCAACATCACTGATTATTAGAGGAATGCAAATCAATCTAGATGGTTGGATGCAGAAGGAGATGGGAGGGAGGTTCAAAAGGGAGGGGATATATGTATACCTATGGCTGATTCATGTTGAGCTTTGACAGAAAACAGCAAAATTCTGTAAAGCAATTATTCTTCAATAAAAAATAAATTTAGAAAAATTTTAAAAATAAATAAATAAATTCAAAATGGATTAAAGACCTAAATGTGAAGCCAAACACTATAAAACTCCTAGAGGAAAATATAGGGAGAACACTCTGACATAAACTGTAGCAAGATCTTGTTTGACCCTACTTCTAGAATAATGAAAATAAAAACAAATTCAACAAATGAGACCTCATGAAACTAAATAGCTTTTTCACAGCAAAAATCAAAAGATAACCTTCAGAATGGTAGATAATATTTGTAAATGAAGCAACTGGCAAGGAATTAATCTCCAAAATATAACAACAGCCCATGCAGCTTAATGTAAAAAAAAAAAAAAAAAAAAAAACAAACCAGTCAAAAATGAGCAGAAAACCTAAATAGACATTTCTCCAAATAAGACCTACAGATGACCAACAAACACATGAAAAGGTTTTCATCATCACTGATTACTAGAGGAATACAAATCAAAGCTGCAAAGATTAGAGGAATGCAAATCAAAGCCTCACACCAGTCAGAATGGCCATCATCAAAAAATCTATAAAACAAGGAGAGTGTGTGGAGAGAGTGTGGAGAAAAGGCAACCTCCTACACTTTTAGTGGGAATGTAAATGTGTGTAGCCGCTATGGAGAACAATATAGATGTTCTCTAAGAAACTAAAAATGAAATTACCATATGACCCAGTAATCACACCCCTGGGCATATACTTGGAGAAAATCATAGTTTAAAAAGATACATGCACCCCAGTGTTCATTGCAGCACTGTTTCCAATGGTCAGGACATGAAAGCAGCCTAAATGTCCATCATAAAAGGAAGAGGTAAAGAAGACATGGTACATATATACAATGGAACACTGTTGTTTTTGTTTCAGTCCCTAAATTGTGTCCAACTCTGTAGACCACCAGGCACCTCTGTCCATAGGATTTCCCAGGCAAGTATATTGGAGTGGGTTGCCATTTCCTTCTCCAGAGGATCTTCCCAACCTAGAGCTCAAACCTGTGTCTCCTGCATTGACAGGCAGGTTTTTTTTGTTTTGTTTTTTTGTTTTTTTTTTTTTTTTTGTTTTTAACCACTGAGCCCCTTGGAAAGCCTACAGTGGAAAATTGCTAAGCCATAAAAGGGAACAAAATTGTGCCACTTGCAAAGACATGGATGGACCTAGAGACTGCCATACAGAGTGAAGTAAATCATAAAGAGAAAAGCAATATATTAATAGTATAATATTGCTTATATGTGGAACCCAGATAAATGGTCCAAATGAATTAATTTGCCAAGCAGAAATAGAGACACAGATGTAGAGAACGAAAGTATGGATACCAAAGTGGGGGTGAGATTAATTGGGAAATTGGGATTGACATATATATATCCAGTTCAGTTCAGTAGCTCAGTCATGTCTGACTCTTTGGAACCCCATGAATCGCAGCATGCCAGGCCTCCCTGTCCACCACCAACTCCCGGACTTTACTCAAACTCAAGTCCATCGAGTCGGTGATGCCATCCAAACATCTCATCCTCTGTCATCCCCTTCTCCTCCTGCCTTCAATCCCTCCCAGCATCAGGGTCTTTTCCAATGAGTCAACTCTTTGCATGAGGTGGCCAAAGTATTGGAGTTTCAGCTTCAACATCAGTCTTTCCAATGAACACCCAGGACTGATCTCCTTTAGGATGGACCGATTGGAACTCCTTGCAGTCCAAGGGACTCTCAAGAGTCTTCTCCAGCACCATAGTTCAAAAGCATCAATTCTTCAGCACTCAGCTTTCTTCACAGTCCAACTCTGACATCCATACATGACTACTGGAAAAACCATAGCCTTGACTAGACGGACCACTGTTGGCAAAGTAATGTCTCTGCTTTTTAATCTGCTATCTAGGTTGGTCATAACTTTCCTTCCAAGCCATAAGTGTCTTAATTTCATGGCTGCAATCACCATCTGCAGTGATTTGGGAGCCCCCAAAAATAAAGTCTGACACTGTTTCCACTGTTTCCCCATCTATTTGCTATGAAGTGATAGGACCAGATGCCATGATCTTAGTCTTCTGAATGTTGAGCTTTAAGCCAAGTTTTTCACTCTCCTCTTTCACTTTCATCAAGAGGCTCTTTAGTTCCTCTTCACTTTCTGCCATAAGGGTGGTGTCATCTGCATATCTGAGGTTACTGATATTTCTCCCAGCAATCTTGATTCCAGCTTGTGCTTCTTCCAGCCCAGCGTTTCTCATGATGTACTCTGCATATAAGTTAAATAAGCAGGGTGACAGTATACAACCTTGATGTACTCCTTTTCCTATTGGGAACCAGTCTGTTGTTCCATGCCCAGTTCTAACTGTTGCTTCCTGGTCTGCATACAGGTTTCTCAAGAGGCAGGCCAATATATTAATATGTGTAAAATAGATAACTAGTGAGAACCTACTGTATAGCACAGGGAACTCTATTCAATCCTCTGTGGTGACTTAAATGGGAAGGAAATCCAAAAACCAGGGGATATATGCATATGTATAGCTGATTCACTTTGTTGTACAGAAGAAACTAAAACAATATTATAAAGTAACTATACTCCAATAAAAATTAATAACAATAAATAAAATGAAGTGCTCAGGCCTGAAGATGATTTTGATATAGGAGTAAGACATAATGAGGGAAAAAATATTTTACTAGCAATTGCAAGATTTTAGGTGATTAAGTCACAACTTTTAAAAAGTTATATCTTTTCTCTAAATCTAAACTTTAAAATATAGAAAGCTGGATAATATAATTTTTTATTTTGCTTTTTTATTTTGCAGGGGTTTTGTTTGCATCTAATGGATAACATAAAAGAAAGCATGTGTGAATGTAAGTGAAAGTGAAAGTGAAGTCCTATCCAACTCTTTGCGACTCCATGGGCTGTAGCCTACCAGGCTTCTCCATCCATGGGATTTTCCAGGCAAGAAGCTGCACAGAATCTAAGACTCATATTAATCAAGACTTTGCGCATCTCTGCAAGGACCTTTTATTTCTTTAATCCACCAAATGTGTTGTTTCTCAATGCCTTTTTCACCACTCCTTTGAGCCACTCCTTTGAACCACTCCTTATATATTACAGAAGACATGCTACATAAATATAGAGGAAATAATAACCACCCTGTCTTGCCTCAGGATGAGGAAGATGTCTACACAGCTTTCCACACTAAATTTATTAAGAAGAACTCCCAGTTTCAAATCTGTCGTCTGAGTGTATAGAGGACTTGGGTGTTCATCTCGTCCAACTTCTCACCTATACAGAAATTGCTTCATCAGTATCTCCAAGATAAAACAGCTTTCCCTGGCAGGTATCACAAAAAGCACATTCCTGCTGTTTTTTACTATCATTATTATTGAATTAGTCAAAAAGTTTATTCAGTTTTAAGTAAAAATTAAAAACGCATTCTTCATTTTCACCAAAAACTGTATTGAACAACATACTCATTTACGAATGAACTTTTTAGCCAACCCAATATCGCTCCTCATTTTAGTTGATACTCGCCTCTGATTTTCTGTTCCTGTGTCATGCAGTAGTTCTGATTTTGGCTCACAGGTGTTTGAGACAATTATGATTAATAATCTGATCTTTTCCCTTTACTCCTCTAACTTGAATTTCAGACATTTCAGCTTTTTGTGTGCAGTGTTCTACTTATCAGTACTCTTTTTAAAACTTAATAATACTGGAGCCCATATTTCATGTATGACCTCAACTTTCAGGATAAAAGGTAACCATATTCTTTCTTGTTAATTTTATTTAGATTTTCAAATCAAAGTATATAAAATCTTCAATAAGGCTCTCACATTTTTGAATTACTATCTGTATTCTTATTTCTGTCTTCTATTTTTTAGCTTTTGGATTAAGTCTTTTCATGTTATTTTATTATTACTAGTAGCATAATTGTCATTTTACTGACTACATTTCTCTCTAAGTACAATATTGGCTATCTCCATTTTTTGTTCTCTTGTTTTTTTTTTTTTTTTTTCATTTTTTCCTAATGAGCTTGCAAATGTCATTTATTATTTTTTAGGAATGGAATATTTATTTATTATAGACACTTCCTTGTTGATATTTAAATAACTTCTTTAATTTATATAGCTTTCGTGTTAGTGAGAGAATGTGATTGATGTAAGTTCTATTATTAGAATTTATTTAATTTTTATTATTGGTGTCTTCCAAATTACTCCTGGTGAAGTATTTGCATTTATGCATTTTAGTACGCATATCATTTTAATTCTACTAATGTAGCTATTTTAGTGAGCAGTATCATTATTTGTTTTATATTTGTGACCTGTAATGATTCAGTAGTGCTGAATCCAAATACTTCACTATATATATTACAAATAAGCATTTCATTATATTTCTAGAAATATTGACTCAATTTCTTTATGGAATCTGTTTTTGTATTCTAAGTAAATCTTTTGGGATTCCATATATATCCTATCACCAAAACAGTAGCAGAGATATAAAAATAAAAGCATTCATCAAGAAAGTTAAAAGTAAAGGATAGCATATAGTAGATATCAACAAAAGTGTAAATATCATTGTCTTCAAAGTCATTATGCTAAGTTAAAGTAGCCAAGTGCATAAGGCTACACTGTAAACTTCTTTTATATGAATTTTCCAGAATAGGAAACTTTATACAGGCAGAAAGCAGATTAGACCATAGGCTAGGGACAGAACATAATTTGATTGGAAACAGATAAGAAATGTTTTCTGGCAATGATTAAAAATGCCCTAAAACTGGACTGTGGTGGTAATTAGACAATTCTTCAACTTTAACAATCAAAATGCATGAATATTTGATATATTAAGCTATTTTTTAATTATTATAGAGAAAATTCATAGAAATCATGCTGATTTTTTTTTCTATATGTGTCTATTTTAATAACTAACTAGAGGACTTGGGGTCAAGAGGATCCATTTAATATTCATTATTTTAGTCCTTCTTTAGGATCTTTCAGTGTTTCTGAAACACACTAGATCTGTTTTATTTTGGTAAAAATAATTATTAACTATTTCCATTTTCAATCTGATGGCTTAGAGCTGGCCATACTAGTAATGCCTTATTCTATATTCAGCTCTCACTTTTGATACAGCCATGTTGTTCAGCCAATGTTGTGGCCAGTTCTTTGCAACCTCATGGACTGTAGCGCTCCAGGCTTCCTTGCCTTCACTGTTTCCCAGAATTTGCTCAAGCTCATGTCCATTGAGTGTGTGATGCCATCCAACCATAAATATATATCAAAAAAAGAAGATTATTTACCAAAGTGTAGAAGTGGAAGATGGGTTCTACCAAATTCAGTACAGATGGATTGTGTTAGATGGCAAATTACACCTATTTATTTCACTTGTTTCCCTCTTTGGACAGCTACAATATAGACATGCAAGAAAGATAAGAAAACTGACTTATCAATGGCTTCAAACTGATGAGACCATGGCTCATTATCTTATCTGTACATACAGAATAACTACTTTCTGAAGTGACCAAAATTGTCCCTACCACTTTTCTTTTTCACACGCACTACCTATTATAATCTCTGTTTATAAATTCATGTGGGATTCCCCATACCTAGAACAAAACATGGTAGAGTAATTAAATTCTATGGTAGAATAATTAAATTCTGATAACTAAACTGCATATAGAAAAAGCATTGCATACACATCATGGGAGAATGAAAATCAGTATAAATTGGGGTCAGAAACTTGCAATAGTGTGTTTGTGGGGTTTGTTTTTTGTTTTTTTTTTTTGTCCTGTAGTAAAGAACCAAAAAAAAAAAAAAAAATACTTTCCATTTTCTAGCAAAAATTAATAAAAACTTAACAAAGAGGGAAATAAGAATGTATTTTAGCCATGTAAAAGTCCATTATGTAAAATTATCTTAGATCACATTTATTATATTTACTGCATAACTAAACCTCCCCTAAAGTTTTAATAGGCAGAAAAAAAAAAAGAACCTTTTAAATTCCTTTTCTTTTATTCAATGTGATAACAAGCATTTGTCTCTGAGAAATATATCTTTGATATTATATATGCATATGTATAGTTGATCATACCTCAGCTTAATTAAGGTCATATAAGACAAACCCACAGCAATTATTCTCAACAGCAAAAAACTGAAAGCATATCCTATAAGACTGGAACAAGACAAGGGTGCTCACTCTTGCCATTATTATTATTCAACAAAGTTTTGGAAGTCCCAGCCACAGAAATCAGAGAAGAAAATAAATAAAGGAATCCAGATTGGAAAGGAAGAAGTAAAATTCTCATTGTTTCAGAGGGCACAATACTATACATAGAAAACCTTAAAGATGGCACCAGAAAATTGTTAGAGCTAATCAGTGAATGAAACTAAGCCATGCCGTGTGGTGCCACCCAAGATGGATGGGTCATGGTGGAGAGGTCTGACAGAATGTGGTCCACTGGAGAAGAGACTGGCAAACCACTTCAGTATTCTTGCCTTGAGAACCCCATGAATAGTATGAGAAGGCAAAAGGATAGGATACTGAAAGAGAAACTCCCCAGGTCAGTAGGTGCCCAATATGCTACTGGAGATCAGTGGAGAAATAACTTCAGAAAGAATGAAGAGATGGAGCCAAAGCAAAAACAACACCCAGTTGTGGATGTGACTGGTGGTAGAAGCAAAGTCCAATGCTGTAAAGAGCAATATTGCTTAGGAACCTGGAATGTTAGGTCAACAAATCAAGGCAGTTTGGAAGTACTCAAACAGGAGACGGCAAGAGTGAAAGTCGACATTCTAGGAATCAGCCAATTAAGATGGACTGGAATGGGTGAATGTAACTCAGATGACCATTATATCTACTACTGTGGGCAGGAATCCCTTAGAAGAAATGGAGTAGCCATCATAATCAACAAAAGAGTCCAAAATGTAGTACTTGGATGCAATCTCAAAAACGACAGAATGAACTCTGTTCATTTCCAAGGCAAACCATTCAACATCATGGTAATCCAAGTCTATGCCCTGAACAGTAATGCTAAAGAAGCTGAAGTTGAACAGTTTTATGAAGACCTACAAGACCTTTTAGAACTAAGACCCAAAAAATATGTTATTTTCATTATAGGGGACTGGAATGCAAAAGTAGAAAGTCAAGAAACACCTGGAGTAACAGGCAAATTTGGCCTTGGAGTATAGAATGAAGCAGGGCAAAGGCTAATAAAGTTTTGCCAAGAGAACGCACTGGTCATAGCAAACACCCTCTTCCAACAACCCAAGATAAGACTCTACACATGGACATCACCAGATGGTCAACACTGAAATCAGATTGATTATATTCTTTGCAGCCAAAGATGGAGAAGCTCTATACAGGCAGCAAAAACAAGACCAGTTGACTGTGGCTCAGCTTATGAACTCCTTATTGCCAAATTCAGAATTAAATTGAAGAAAGTGAGGAAAATCACTAGACCATTCAAGTATGACCGAAATCAAATCCCTTATGATTATACAGTAGAAATGAGAAATAGATTTAAGGGACTAGATCTGATAAACAAAGTGCCTGATGAACTATGGATGGAGGTTCATGACATTATACAGGAGATAGGGATCAAGACCATCCCCAAGAAAAAGAAATGCAAAAAAGCAAAATGGCTGTCTGAGGAGGCCTTACAAATAGCTGTGGAAAGAAGAGAAGTGAAAAGCAAAGGAGAAAAGGAAAGATATGCCCATTTGAATGCAGAGTTCCAAAGAATAACAAGGAGAAATAAGAAAGCCTTCCTCAGCGATCACTGCAAAGATATAGAAGAAAACAATAGAATGGGAAAGACTAGAGATCTCTTCTAGAAAATTAGAGATGCCAAGGGAATATTTCATGCAAAGATGGGCTCAATAAAGGACGGAAATGGTGTGGACCCAAAAGAAACAGAAGATATTGAGACGAGGTGGCAAGAATACACAGAAGAACTGTACAAAAAAGATCTTCATGACCCAGATAATCACGATGGTGTGATTACTCACCTAGAGCCAGACATCCTGGAATGTGAAGTCAGGTGGGCCTTAGGAAGAATCACTATGAATAAAGCTAGTGGAGGTGATGAAATTCCAGTTGAACTATTTCAAATCCTAAAAGATAATGCTGTGAAAGTGCTGCACTCAATATGCCAGCAAATTTGGAAAACTCAGCAGTAGCCACAGGGCTGGAAAAGGTCAGTTTTCATTCTAATCCCAAAGAAATACAATGCCAAAAAAATGCTCAAACTACTGCACAATTTCACTCATCTCACATGCTAGTAAAGTGATGCTCAAAATTTCCCAAGCCAGGCTTCAGCAATACGTGAACTGTGAACGTCTAGATGTTCAAGCTGGTTTTAGAAAAGGCAGAGGAACCAGAGATAAAATTGCCAACATCAGCGAGATGGTCAAAAAAGCAAGAGAGTTCCAGAAAAAAACATCTATTTCTGCTTTATTGATTATGCCAAAGCCTTTCACTCTTTGGATCACAATAAACTGTGGAAAACTCTGAAAGAGATGGGAATACCAGACCACCTGACCTGCCTCTTGAGAAACCTGTATGCAGATCAGAAAGCAATAGTTAGAACTGGACATGGAACAACAGACTGGTTCCAAATAGGAAAAGAAGTACGTCAAGGCTGTATATCATCACCCTACTTATTTACCTTATATGCAGAGTACATCATGATAAATGCTGGGCTGGAAGAAGCACAAGGTGGAATCAAGATTGCTGGGAGAAATATCAATAACCTCAGATATGCAGATGACACTACCCTTATGGCAGAAAGTGAAGAAGAACTAAAAACCCTCTTGATGAAAGTGAAAGAGGAGAGTGAAAAAGTGGCTTAAAGCTCATCATTCAGAAAACTAAGATCATGGCATCCAGTCCCATCACTTCATGGCGAATAGATGGGGAAACAGTGGAAACAGTGGCTGACTTTATTTTTCTAGGCCCCAAAATCACTGCAGATGGTGATTGCAGCCATGAAATTAAAAGATGCTTACTCCTTGAAGGCAAGTTATGACCAACCTAGACAGCATATTAAAAAGTAGAGACATTACTTTGCCAACAAAGGTCCGTCTAGTCAAGGCTATGGTTTTCCCAGTGGTCATGTATGGATGTGAGAATTGGACTGTGAAGAAAGTAGAGCACTAAAGAATTGATGCTTTTGAACTGTGGTGTTGGAGAAGACTCTTGAGAGTCCCTTGGACTGCAAGGAGATCCAACCAGTCCATCCTAAAGGAGATCAGTCCTGGGTGTTCATTGGAAGGACTGATGTTGAAGCTGAAGCTCCAATACTTTGGCCACCTCATGCAAAGAGTTGACTCACTGGAAAAGACCCTGATGCTGGGAGGGATTGGGAGCAGGA
Source organism: Dama dama (assembly GCF_033118175.1). Classification (NCBI taxonomy): domain Eukaryota; kingdom Metazoa; phylum Chordata; class Mammalia; order Artiodactyla; family Cervidae; genus Dama; species Dama dama. Next base: position 13,073,161 of record NC_083700.1, read on the forward strand.
GGAGAAGGGGACAGAGGAGGAGAAGAGGATGAGATGGCTGTATGGCATCACTGACTCAATGGACATGAGTCTGAGTAAATTCCAGGAGTTGGTTATGGACAGGAAGGCCTGGCGAGTTGTGATTCATGGGGTGGCAAAGAGTCGGATGTGACTAAGCGACTAAGCTGAAATGAACTGATGTAGGAAAAATGAACTGAATATGAAAAAGAGAGAGAGAGAGAGAGTGTGTGTGTGTGTGTGTGTGTGTATACTTAGTCACTCAGTTGTGTCTGAATCTTTGAGACCCCATAAACTATATATAGCCTGCCAGACTCCTTGTTCATGGGATTCTCCAGGAAAGAATACTGGAGTGGGTAGCCATTCCCTTCTCCAGGGATCTTCCTCCTGGAGGAGGGCATGGAAACCCACTGTAGTATTCTTGCCTGGAGAATCCCCAAGGAGAGAGGAGCCTGGCGGGCTTCAGTCCATGGGGCAGCAAAGAGCCAGACACAACTGAGTGACTAAGCACAACACAGTGCATATATAAATACATATATATGAATCAATTTGGTATACACTTGAAATTAACACTACTTGTAAATCAACTATACTTCAATTTAAAAATGAGGTTTCTTCAGAATTCCCCAGCAGTCCAGTGGGTAGAACTCCATTCTCTCACTGCCGAGAGCCTTTGTTCAATCCCCAGTTGGGGAATTAAAATCCTCCAACCTGTATAGTGAAGTCAAAAAACATATCTTTTAAAGTGAGGTTTCCTTTATTTTATTTCACAATTTGAATGTATCTTTACTCACCTCTTTTTTGATGTATATGTTTTTGAGTAATCAAACTTTATAGCAGTGAAATATAATGAAATTTGTTCTTTAACTGAGTGATTCTTTCCCTCATCTGCATAGACCTCTTAGAGTATCACTGATGGTAGAAAGCCAAAATATCTTAACTTCTCTGAGCCTCATTCTCCTAATATGCAAAATATTCTTATAGTAGTGTGTTCTACACTCAATTAAGAAACTGTGTGAAAGTGCACATATTACCTGTCACATGAAAGGCATATAATTAACTGAATAGTGATAACTTGGCTCGTTGATTAACAAGACATGAAGTTTGGGCCATTGTTCTTTGAAGAGCTGATTTGAATTCCTTATTTCTCAGGCTGTAAATCATTGGGTTGAACAATGGTGTGAGGATGGTATAAGATACAGATATTAGGGTATCTTGACTTGAAGAGTAATTGGATTTGGGCCTTAAGTAGATGAATGAAGCACAACCATAATGAACAGTTATCACAATGAGATGGGAGGCACAGGTAGAGAAGGCCTTGTATCTTCCAACAGAGGATGGGATTTTTAGAATAGCAGAGATGATGCGGATGTAGGAGATCAGGATAAGTAACAGGGGGATAACCAAGACAAACACACCAAGCACAAATATGACCAATTGACTTAGATAAGAGTGGTGAGATGCCAGCTTGAGGACTGGAGAGATGTCACAGAAGAAGTGATGGAGCTGATTGGAGGAGTGGAATGGCAGGTGAAATACCAGAGAAGTGGTGACCAGTGATACAGAGAAGCCACAGGCACAGGCAGCAGCCACAAGTCCCACACACACTCCGAAACCCATGAGCACTGTGTAGCGCAGAGGGTTACAGATGGCTACATAGCGATCATAACCCATAGCTGCCAGCAGAAAGGAGTGAGAGCAAATGAGGAAGAGGAAGGAAAACATCTGGATGGCACAACCCAGGAAGGAAATGGTCTTCTTCTGGGCTAGCAGGTCAACCAGCATCTTGGGTACAATGACGAAGGTGTAGCAAGTCTCAGAGCAAGAGAGGACACCAAGGAAGAAGTACATGGGGGTGTGGAGGGCTCTGTCCAGCACAATGGTGGAAACGATGATGGCATTGGTGCCCAGCATGAACAAGTACACAAGCAGGAAGACAGCAAAGAGCAGCCTCTGCAGCCCAGCCAGAGAGGAGAAGCCGAGGAAGACAAACTCTGTCACTAAGGTCTCATTGGCCCACTCCATGGTCACTGCTATACAGGAGAGCTAGAGCCAGAGCCACAGGCCAAGATCCAGGGATGGAGAAAGGCATGGGGAACTCAGCACCAAGTCTGCAGGTGGCAGGCATCTCCAGATGTTTGATGGAACTCATTCATTCCCTCCAAAATAGCCTGCCAAAATAAGAATTAAGGCTAAATATGGAACAGAATAATTGACGATCTAGGAGCAGACTTTTCCCAAGGCTATTAACATGTTATCTCTAAAAGAAAGGAATTGGAATTACCTGATTTTTTTTCCCTTGTGTCTTAATTACAAATTATTGTGTTTTTTTTTTTTTTGTTGTTGTTGTTGTTTTTGCTCACTACAAGCCCAAGGAAGCCAACTCTCCAAAAGTGAAAAATATGGATGGTTAACTTCAGTTATCTGAATTTGATCAGACTATGGAATAAAGAATGAGTAGTGTTCAGACATCATGAGCCAAGGATGGAACAGGTAACATTAGTTTAAGCAAATATTATTTTTCAGGAAAAGGAGTGTCACTAAGTTTGTTAAAAAAACAGAGAGACTAGTTAACTGTGGCATTTTGCAGCTCTCTTCACTTTTCCTATTATGTACATGATAGTGCTAATTCACTTCAATCATGTCCAACTCTTTGAGACCCTATGGACTGTAGACCCCAGGCTTCTCTGTCCATGGGGTTCTTCAGGCAAGAATACTTGAGTGGGTTGCCATGCCCTTCTCCAGGGAATCCTCTCAACCCAGGGATCAAACCCATATCTCTTATATCTCCTGCACTGGCAGGCGGGTTCCTTTACCACTAGTGCCACCTGGGAAGCCCATTATAGGTGCCTCGAAGAAACGGAAAAATAGAATTTTGCAAAAATGGCCAAGGACTTTTTACAGAGTGTGAGAGAGAATGGGAAAATTGATCAGTTTTCCAAATTTCAACCCCTGACATATATCATAGGTTATATCTTTTATATATTGATATGTCAATAAGATTCCTTTTGAATATTCTGCTACTAAACACAGTTTGCAAACTGCTAGAAAGGGTTATTTGTAAATTCATTTTTAGGTCTTATATCAGAAAGTTTTTCCCAGGTGTATTTCCCACTGACCAAGCCTAAGAAGTAAGAAAGTATTCTCTGGATGCAAAATAACCTAGCATGTATTGGTTGTGTCTAGTGTTTATTTATAAACTTTTCAGTGTATTTGTATGCTTTTACATCACTTTTTAATTGAAGAATCATTTGCATCTGCTACCATGATTTTTTTTTTTTTTTTTGCATTTTCCTAGTCAATGCCAAAGACCTTAAGTTAAATGATTGGAAATTTCTGAAGTTCATTGTATGTATTGTTAGAATCTGAAGGTAATAAGTTTTGTACTTTCTTAATTACTAGAAACTGGTCCTAAGCTTAGTAGGTATTCATTTATCTGAAGTTAGTATTAGAATACTCACGTACACTTGTTTTAAAGCTCTTTAACACAGATAATAGAAATTTTTTCATCCTGTAACCAAAAAAAAAAAAATATTTCTGTTATATATAAGTATAAAGAATGTGTATACTATGTTCATCCCCATTATATACATATATCCGTGTATACTAATTATATTATCAAGAAACACAAACTAATGAGACAGTTTCCCTATAGAATGCTTCTATCTTTACAAATGAATTTCCATATATTCCAAGACACTGAGGGAATCTCAGTGGTGATCATTGTTTATCCTTGTCATATCACGTTGCCAAGATCTTTCTGGATCTCCTTTCAACTGCTGTTGCTGCTGCTGCTGCTAAGTCGCTTCAGTCATGTCCGACTCTGTGCGACCCCATAGACGGCAGCCCACCAGGCTCCGCCGTCCCTGGGATTCTCCAGGCAAGAACACTGGAGTGGGTTGCCTTTTCCTTCTCCAATGCGTGAAAGTGAAGTCGCTCAGTCGTGTCCGACTCCTAGCAACCCCATGGACTGCAGCCTACCAGGCTCCTCCGTCCACGGGGTTTTCCAGGCAAGAGTACTGGAGTGGGGTGCCATAGGCTTCTCCCTCCTTTCAACCAATCTATGTCTAATCCCCATTATGAATCATAAGTAGACCCCAGAAGTTAGAATGACCTGATTCTGAAATAATGCCTGTTATCAACCCCATATCCCCCCTCCACCCCGCCACGAGAAAAACCTGGACTACTTGTCCCTCAGATTCATGAAGGCAACTGATTTCAGTTAAGTGGATTTTTATATACTGTTAATATAATCCCATAATCTAAACGAGTTATGTGATTGATATATTTGCCTTTTCGTGGTGTATGGAGACCCACTGGCACAGTGTATCTGAGAAGGCAGGCCCCTCTGCTCAAGAAGACATCAAAGACCACCACCGTGTGTTATATCAGTACTAGGGATAGAAAAATATACAAGCAGAAGAATAAAAAGATCATCCAGACAAATACCTGCTTGGCTATAAGATTAAGGTAAAAGATCCCTTAATTTAGATTAAGATCTACATTTCCAGTCTAGTTTTGTGTGACTTTGGACAAAGTTCTTGGATAGTCAGTCTCTTTATTTTAAAATTAAAGAGAACAGGGCAATAACTAATAAACAATTAGGGTGCATAGAATGTACTTAAGCAGAGGCTCCTTGCATGATATTACACAGAAGGAGATTTTATTTAGCCTAACAGTTGAGTACTGACCCTTAAGAGTCTTTTCAACTCATAGATTCCAAGATCCTCCAGTAGATGACTCTGCAAGTCCCCTTATAATATTCTAGAGACTATAGATGGAATTCAGGTTATGATCCTTGAAGATGACACTTCCCCACCTTTACTTTTCTAAGCCCTTAGATACTCCACAGGGATTTTATGTAGTTTAGATTTAAATAGTGATTCAATATTTGAGGATAGTGTGTACCTCGAAAAAGAGAAAATCTATATATTTTTTAGATGCAATACTTTTGAGATATTCAAATATTTATCTTTAGGGAAAGTATCAGTCAATTAACTGAGAGAAATTATAGACAGTCTCAGATAGCAAAGAAGTGAATTTTTATATTCTTAAGTACACATGAACATCCTGAATTTGCCTTACTAAAATGAAATTTAAGTTTCAGTTTTCAATTATAGCTAAAGTCATACATCCATGAGTAGACAGAAGAAAGAGAACTTCAGATTTGATAAGTGTTATTTCATTTGATCCATGTCAATCATACTAAAACACAAAAGAAAGGAAAAGAGAGAGGAAGAAATGAAAGAAAGAAAGAGGAAGAGAGAGAAAAGAGAGACAGAGAAAGGAAGGAAGGAAACAAAGAAGGAAGTGGGAAAGAAAGAAGGAAAATCTAGTGGGAACAAAAATGATCCAGAATAATCATCAAGAAAAATTTAGAAAACTATACAGACCATGCTCCATCACTCTTAGGACCTCAGTTAAGAGCAGACCCTGGTTCTCCTTCTTAACCCTGCCACTTGCCAGAACTGCAGTGGGGGAGGTGCTCATAAGCACTACCCCTCTCCAAGGTCTAAACCCCACAAAGCCCCAGACTAACTAGATCAGTATTCCCACTCTTGAGCAAGTACCTACACTGCTCTCCTGCTTTCAATTCAGACAGAAGCAGCTAGTCAGTATCTGGAGTCCTTAGGAAAGGAGATTCTTAAGCCACAGACCAGAACCCAAGAAAAGAACAGCAAAAGAGAGTGAATCTGCCTTGAGACAGAAACTCTCCTCTATGTCAAGAGAAGTAATCTCCTGTATCTAACAGGAAGCTGTTTGTCCAGCCAGAGTCACAATCTTGAGAAGTTCTGGTTCATACAATTCTTAGAACCACACAGGATGTGGTTATTAGAAGCATGTGCTATGATCACTGGACTCCTGAGGCCTGATCTACTGCCCTGAGGACTTTTCCTTAAGGTTAATTAGAAGTCAAACTTATGCTAAAAAAAACAATGTTGCCAGTTTCTCAAAGATACCCTCAGTGAAGAAACTGGGGAGCAGCAGCCATGAACATAATTAGCCCACATCAGAATTAGATGTTCAGTCTATCTGTGATGGATTCTGAAAAAAAAAAAGAAGAGAGAGAAAATCACTGCAATCTGATCTATAGTGCTGAAGACCAAGTGGACATTTTTCATAGAATTTTAAATCAGAATATTAGCATATTTATCCAGCGATTCTCAAATCTAGTGTTTATAAGAATCAAAGGAGGGCTTAATTACAAATTCATCTTTTCATATTCTTGTTCATAAATATTCTAGTCAGGAATATTGGGATGATCCACAAAAATCTAAATTTTTAACAAGTAGTTTTGTATTTAGTTGAGCATTATCATTAATGCTTGCTATCTTACAAATAAAGCTTAAAGTTTAAAATAAATGAAATATGTGGATAAAAAAATAATTATATTAACCTTCTGTAGGTTTAACTTAATAATATCATAAAATAAATTTTCCCAACTTAAATGTATAGTAGAATGAGTTTTGACAAATGCATATATCCAAGCAACAACCACCCCATAAGGTTACAGAACATTTCTTCAACCCAAAAGAGTTTCCTCAGTTTCACTGAGTCCTGGCACAAGAGAAATAGTAACCTTGCTTTCTGTTGATACAGTTTGCTCTTTTCTAAAATTTAATATAAATGGAAACAAGCAGATTACTCAGTTTTTGTCTCATTTTTTTTCACCTACTATGTTTTGGAGACATACTGTTCCATGAGTATTCCATTTTTTGTTAATTAAAAGCTTGTTGGTTAAAGTATCCCATTTATTAATCATCACAATTTATTCACCTGTTGACCTGTTGAAAGACATTTAGATTATTTCCAGTTTGAGGCTAATAAGAGGAAAATGCCTATGAATATTAGTTTCTATGTACTCATGTAGACATATATGTTCATTTATGTTTGGTGAGTACCCATGAGTAGAGAGGCTTTTTAGTTGTTTATAAACTGCCAAACCATTTTCAGAGAGGTATCATAATTAATTCCCATCAGCAATGTATGCCTATATCAGTGTTTTCATATCCCAGCCAACTCTTGGTGTAATCAGTCTTTTAAATTTCTTAAATGTGATATTTTACTTCACTTTTATCGTGTGTTTTTCTTGAATATTAATTATGTTGATCATTTTTCATGTGTTTTTGGCTATTTGTACATCTTGTTTTGTGAGCATGTATTCAAATATTTTACTATGTGTTAATTTTTGTTTTTCGTTTTTTTCTTTGTATTCAGACATTGTGATCGGAATGAAAGTCCTTAATTAGATATATATTTTGCAAATATTTACTCCTACTATATGGTTTATTTTTCTATTTTATTAATCATGCTTTTTTTCCTTTTATCGGACACAGCTTTACACTTCTGTGACCGTTTCTGCCGTACAGCAAAGTAAATCAGCTATTCGTATACGTGCGTTAGTCGCTCAGTTGTGTCCGACTCTTTGTGACCCCATGGACTGTAACCCACCATACTCCTCTGTCCATGTAATTCTCCAGGCAAAATTACTGGAGTGGGTATCCATGCCCTTCTCCAGAGGACTGTCCCAGCCCAAGGATCAAACCCAGGTCTCCTGTACTGCCGATGGATTCTTTACCATCTGACCACCAGGGAAGCCCGTGTATGTCCCGTTTTGGGGGTCTCCTCCCCATTTAGGTCACCACAGGGCATGAATTAGAGTCCCCTGTGCTATACAGCGGGACTATTTCATATGTGGTACCTAGAGTGTTACATGCCAATCCCATTCTCCCAATTCATCCCATCACCTATCCCCCCCTTTGGCATCCATATGCTTGTCTCTACTTCCGAATCTCTGTTTCTGCTTTGCAAATAAAATCATGCCTTTTTTTAACAGTTTTAATAAAATATAATTTTCATACCATAAAATATATACTTTTGAAGTGTACAGTTCAGTGGTTTTTAACATATTCACAGACATGAATATAGACATATACGTCCATATGAATATATATGTCCATATAAATATGGACATATATGTCCAACCATCAACTTTATGTAATTGCAGGTTTGCAGATGTTTTAATATTGATATAGTCTAAATTATCATTATTTTTCTTATTATTCTTTTTTACTTTATCCTGTATAATATATGTCTACTTCAAGCTGCAAACTATCTCCTATGCTTTATTATGAAATGTGTGTTTTGAGATTTTTATGCACACTCAATATTTCCTTGTATGGTATGTTGAAGTAACTTTTCAGTCCTCATTTAAATTCCTTGACAACTTCATTGAAAATGTGTTGACCTTATAGTACTATTTTCATTGTTTACATTCTGTTGCATTGACTCATGTGTCTATACTATTTCATTTTTAATATAAAAGCATAAATTGAAGATTAAGAGTCACCCATATTCTTTACTGCCCTAGAGGTAACCATTGTTACCATTTTGATGATTTTCTCCCAGTGTCTGCATATCTCTTTAATTGAAGTATAATTGAACTACTACATTCGTTCCAGATGTACAACATAGTGAGTTGGTATTTCTATACAATACAAAATAGTCACTATATTATGTCTAGTTACTGTCACCATACAAAGATATTACAGTATAAATAACTATATTCCCTATGCTGTATATTTCATCCCATGACTCGTTTCTTTTGTTACTGGAAATTTGCACTTCTTAATCTCTGTCACTTATGCCAATTCTCAATTCTTGTGCCAGTACCAGTTGGTCAACATTGTGATACAGTATGCATTGAAATCTGAGTCATCTATTTCTAAATGGTGCTTATATAGAGTAAATGTTTTATCTATTCTAAATTATTTTGCTTGTTCTATGTGGTTTGAATTGCCATGTAAATTTTAGAATCAACTTGTCAATTTCTAGGGAAAAGCATGCTGGGGTTTATATTGCACTTGTGTTTAACAACAAATCTAACTGATGTTAATTGCTCTGTTAACAACTTTGAGTTTCTCAATTTACGGTCATATTATAATTTTACACTTATTTCTGTCTCCTTTGCTTTTCTTCAGTAACTTTTTTTTTTTTTTAGTATTTACCATACCTACGTATTTCATGATTTTGATGACATTTTATTGATATATTGCTATTGTAATAAATATCAGTTTCTACTTTTTTGCTGGTATTGTGAAGAAATACAGTTCTGTTTCACATTATCAGCTTATGACCTTGTATTCCTTGCATATCTTACAACCTTGCTAAATTCATTTACCAGGATTTTTTAACTAAAAAATTTTACTAGCTTTTTACTTTGATTGTTTTGGATTTTTCTATTTAAATAACCACATTTTTTGGTGAATAGTTTTTACTAATTTTCTAACATGATTGCCTTTTATTTGTTTTCCTTACTGTATTGCATTGGCTAATTTTCTCAGTACAACACTGAACTGAAGGTACAAAAGTAGACATCCTTGATTTATTTTGAGTCGAGAAATCACTTAAATTATGTGTTTAATGACCCAGGAAGTGTTCTGCCTATGCAAATAGGCTTTGAAAGAAAAATAGTGCTTTGTTGTATATGATGTTTTATAAATATGAATTATATGATGTTTGGTGTTATTGTTTAGGCCATATAACTTTTATTAGCTTCTTTTCTACTTTTTTTTTAATCAATTACAGAAAAAATATGTTTGAAATCTTTATCTGCAATTTTGGAATTTGCTTTTTTTTTGCCATCACTTTTTCCTTCCTGGAATTTGAATCTCTCTTATAAATATGCATATTCATTTTAACCATTAGAATTTTAACTCAATTTTTTAATCATTAAAAAGTAGTCAACCTTTACTTCTGTTAATATTCTTAATTCTGAAATACACTTTGTCTGATATTAAAATAGCCCCTTGGCTTTCTAATTAGAATTTTTATGCTTTTTCTCTGAACTATTACAGTTATATGAACATTTATATTTCAAATGGTTTTCTTTATAATTGAAATCTTACTTTTTTTATCAAAGTCTGTTCATCTCTGTCTTTTAATTGATGTGTTTAGATAATTAAAAATTGATATGTTTTATTTTATTTTTGGGTTTAAGTGTATCACTCTGCTTTCTGATATCTATTTGTTCTATTAGATCTTTGATCCATGTTTTCTCTTTTTCTTGACTTTCATTTGGCTAACAGAATGTTTTTAGTATTCTGTTATATCTTTTAAATTTTTTTTAGCAATATCTTTGTTTAATTTTTGTTTTTTTTTCCCTAAAATATGTATTTTATCACAGCAAGTCTTCCAAACATAATGTAAAGTCAGTACACTTTACATATATAAGATTCCTTTTACAACACTGTACATTCATTTCTCCTTTTGAGTTGTATGCTATTTTTCATATATTGTATTTCTAAACATTATAACTCTCATATTATATTGCCATTTTGTATTTCATTTTATTTTTTACATATTTGGCTGGCTTTAAAAAACATTATTTTAAAAAATAGCTTTTATATTTACTGAAATGTTTGCCATCTCCAGAACTTGGCATTACTTCAAGTAGAACCCAGGTTTTTGGTTGCCAATCATTTTATTTCAATTTTAAGAAAGCCCTGTAGAATCCTCATTGATACATTCTGATGACTAAAAATTATCTTATCTTTTGCTTTCTTTTTTTAATATACTCTTTTTTATTGATGTATAATTGATTTACAAAGTTGTGTTAGTTTCAGGTGTACAGAAAATTGATCCAAGCAAATATATACATTTATTCTTGTTCAGACACTTTTTCCATATAGTTTATTACAGAATATTTAGTAGAGCTCCCTGTGCCATATAGTAAGTAGGTCCTTATTGATTATCTATTTTACAAACAGCAGTGTATGTGTATTAATGCCAAGCTCCTCCACCTGCCCCACCCACCCCCTGCATTTCCCTTTGGTAACCCTTAGTTTGTTTTTGAAATCTGTGAGTCTGTTTCTGTTTTGTAAATAAGTTCATTTACATCATTTTTTTCAGTTAGATTCCACATATGAGTGATGTCATATGATAAGTGTCTTTCTCTCTCTGATTTACTTTACTTCGTATGATAATCTCTAGGCCCATCCATGTTGCTTCAAATGTCATTATTTCATTATTTTTTTATGGCCCAGATGTATTCCATTGTAGGGCTTTCCAGGTGGCTCAATGGTAAAGAATCCACCTACCAAGCAGGAGACACAAGTTCGATCCCTGGGTCGGGAAGATCTCCTGAAGAAGCAAATGGCAACCCACGCCGGTATGCTTGCCTAGGAAATCCCATGCACAGAGGAGCCTGATGGGCTGTAGTCCACGGGATGGCAAAGGGTCAGGTACAAATTAGCAACTAAACAACAACGACAGTATTCCATTGCATATATGCATACCACATCTTCGATATGCACTCATCTGTTGATGGACATTTAGGTTACTTCCATGTTTTAGCTATTGTAAATTAGTTCATATTGCTATGAACTTTGGGGTGCATGCATCTTTTTGAATTAGTTTTTGTCTTTTCTAAATATATGCCCAGGAGTGGGATTGCTAGAATATATGGTACCTCTTTATTTAGTTTTCTTTTTTTTCTTTTTTTTAAGAAATCTCCATACTGTTCTCCATAATGCCTGCACCTATTTACATTCCCACCAATGTAGGAGAGTTCCCTTTTCTCCACACTCTCTCTTACATTTATTATTTGTAGACTTTTTGATGATGGTCATTCTGACTGCTATGAGTTGATACCTTATTGCTGTTTTAATTTGCATGTCTCTAATAAATAGATATGTTGAGCATTTTTTCATGTGCCTATTGGCCATTTGCAGGTCTCCTGTGGTACATATACACCATGGAATATTACTCAGCCATTAAAAATAATTCATTTGAATCAGTTCTAATGAGATGGATGAAACTGTTTATTTTTTGATTGGGTTGCTTTTTATTTGTTTGTTTGTTTTGTATTTGATATTGAGCTATGTGAACTGTTTGTATATTTTAGAAATTAAGCCCTTGTTAGTTGCATCATTTGCAAATATTTTCTCACAGTTTGTAGTTTGTCTTTTCACTTGCTTATGGTTCTTTGCTCTGTGGAGCTTTTAAGCTTAATTAGGTCCCACTTGTTTAATTTTCTTTTTATTATTTTCATTATAGTAAGGATGTCAATCAAAAAAGCTCTTGCTGCAGTTTATACCAAAGAGTGTTCTGTTTTTGTTTTCCTCTAGGAGTTTTATAGTATTCAGTTTATAGTTAAATCTTTAATCCATTTTGAGTTTATTTTGTATATGGTATTAGATAATGTTCTAATTTTACTTATTTAAAAATAGTTATCCAGTTTTCCCAGCACCACTTATTGAAGAGACTGTCTTCTTTCCATTGTATATTCTTGCCTTCTTTATCAAAGATTAATTGACCTTAGATGTATATGCTTATTCCTGGACTCTCCATTCTGTTCCATTGATCCATATCTGTTTTTGTGATATTTACCAGTTTTATTTAGTCCTTGTTCTTCTTATTGACCTGCTGCTGTTGTTGTTCAGTAGCGAAATCATGTCTGACTCTTTGTAATCCCATGAACTGTAGCACACCAGTTTTCTCTGTCCGTCACTATCTCCCTGAGTTTGCACAAACTTGTGTCCATTGAGTCAGTGATGCCATCCAGCCATCTCACCCTCTGTCACCCCCTTCTCCTCTTGTCCTCAATTTTTCCCCAGCATCACGGTCTTTTCCAATGAGTCGGCTCTTTGCATCAGGTGGCCAAAGTATTGGAGCTTCAGCTTCAGCATCAGTCCTTCCAATGAACATTCAGGGTTGATTTCCTTTAGGATTAACTGGTTTGATCTCCTTGCTATCCAAGAGACTCTCAAGAGTCTTCTCCAGCATCACAGTTTGAAAGAGTCAATTCTTTTGTGTTCAGCCTTCTTAATGGTCCAACTCTCACATCCATAACATGACTACTGGAAAAATGAAAACTTTGACGGTACAGACTTTTGTCACCAAAGTAATGTCTCTGCTTTTTAAAACTCTATCTTAAAATAGAGAGCTCAGAGATCCACACACATATGGGTACCTTATTTTTGACATAGGAAGCAAGAATATACAATGGGACAAAGATAGCTTCTTCAATAATTGGTGCTGGGAAAACTAGACAGCTACATGTAAAAGAATGAAATTAGAACACTTTCTAACACCATACACAAATATAAATTCAAAATGGATTAAAGACTTAAGTGTCTTTAGAGCAGAAACTGTAAGACTCTTAAAGGAAAACATAGGCAGAATACTCAGTGACATAAATCAAACAAGATCCTCTATGTCCCATCTCCTAGAGCAGTGGAAATAAAAACAAAAATAAATAACTGGAACCTAATTAAACTTAAACAATTTTGCATAGCAAAAGAAACTATAAACAAGGTTAAAAGATAACCCAAAGAATGGGAGAAAATAATAGCAAATGAAACAACTGACAAAGGATTAATTTCCAAAATAAACAAGCAGCTCATGCAACTCAATACCAGGAAAGCAAACAACCCAATCAAAAAGTGGGAAAAAGACCTAAACAGACATTCCTCCAAAGACATACAGATGGCTAACAAGCACATGAAAAGATGCTCAACATCGCTCATTATTAGAGAAATACACATCAAAACTACAATGAGGTATCACCTCACACCATCAAAAAGTCTACAAACAATAAATGCTGGAAAGGATGTGGAAAAAAGGGAAGCCTCTCCCACTATTGGTGGGGATATAAATTGATACAGCCACTATGGCAGATGATATGGAGATTCCTTAAATAAAAAAAAAAAAGGAATAAAGCCACCATATGGTACATCATGAGAAATGCTGGACTGGATAAAGCACAAGCTGGAATCAAGATTGCCGGGAGAAATATCAATAACCTCAGATGTGCAGATGACACCACCCTTACGGCAGAAAGTGAAGAAGAACTAAAGAGCCTCTTGATGAAAGTGAAAGAGGAGAGTGAAAAAGTTGACTTAAAGCTGAACATTCAGAAAACTAAGATCATGGCATCTGGTCCCGTCACTTCATGGCAAATAGATGGGAAAACAGTGGAAACATTGGCAGACTTTATTTTGGGGGGCTCCAAAATCGCTGCAGATGGTGATTTCAGTGAGATGAAAAGACTCTTACACCTTGGAAGGAAAGTTATGACCAACCTAGACAGCATATTAAAAAGCAGAGACATTACTTTGCCAACAAAGGTCTGTCTAGTCAAGGCTATGGTTTTTCCAGTGGTCATGTATGGACGTGAGAGTTGGACTATAAAGAAAGCTGAGTGCTGAAAAATTGATGCTTTTGAAATGTGGTATTGGATAAGACTCTTGAGAGTCCCTTGGACCACAAGGAGATCCAACCAGTCCATCCTAAAGGAGATCAGTCCTGGATGTTCATTGGAAGGACTGATGTTGAAGCTGAAACTCCAATAATTTGGCTGCCTGATGCGAAGAGCTGACTCATTTGAAAAGACCCTAATGCTGGTACACATTGAGGGCAGGAGGAGAAGGGGACAGCAGAGGATGAGATGGTTGGATGGCATCACCAACTCAATGGACATGAATTTGGGTAAACTCTGGAAGTTGCTGATGGACAGGGAGACCTGGCATACTACTGTTCATGGGGTCGCAGAGTCAAACACAACCAAGCGACTGAACTAAACTGAAATGATGACCCAGCAATCCCATGACTAGACACATACCCTGAGGAAACCAAAATTTAAAAAAACACATGTACCGCGATGCTCATTGCAGCACTATTTACAATAGCTAGAACATGGAAGCAACCTAGATGTCCATCGACAGATGAATGGTAAAAGAAGTTGTGGTACATATAGGCAATAGAATATTAGTCATAAAAAGGAATGCATTTGAGTCAGATCTAATAAGGTGGATGAACCTACAGCCTATTATACAGAGTGAAGTAAATCAGAAAGAGAAACATCATACACTAATGCATGCATATGAAATCTAGAAAGATGGTACTGATGAATTCTTTTGCAGGGCAGCAAAGGAGAAACAGACATAGAGAACAGACTTATGGACATGGAGGTGGAGGGGAGGAAGGAGAGGGTGAGATGTAGGGAGAGAGTAACATGGAAACGTACATTACCATATGTAAAATAGATAGCCATTGGGAATTTGTATATGACTCAGGGAACTCAAACAGGGGCTCTGTATCAACCTAGAGGGGTGGGATGAGGAGGGAGATGGGAAGGAGGTTCAAGAGTAGGGGACATATGTATGCCTATGACAGATTCATGTTGATATTTTGCAGAAAACAGCAAAATTTTGTAAAGCAATTTTCCTTCAATCAAAAATTAAATTACTTAAAAAAAAAAAAAAATTTCTAGGTTTGACATACCTATTCTCCCAAGGAGAATTTTTTAAGTTTAATTTTGTGGATGCAGTCACCATCCACATTCACTTTGGAGCCCACGAAAATGAAATCTGACACTGTTCCCAAATTTTCCCCATTTATTTACCATGAAGTGATAAGATTTTTTATTTTTCTTTGTGTATTCTGGATACAAGAAATTCTCTGTCTGATATGTGTTCCTAATATTCTCTCCCAATCTGTAATTTGCCATTTCATATTCTTAACGGTGTCCTTCAAAAAGTAAAATATTTTACTGTCAATATTTTGATAAAATCTAATGTATTTTATTTTTCTGTTTTGGTTTGCACTTCTGTGTTCTTTCTAAGGAAACTTGGCTACATTAGCATCACAAACAATTTCTTTTAGAAGTTTTATCATTTTAATGTTTATACTTAGGTATATAATCCCTTCTGAGTTAATTTCCTATATGAAAAGTTCTACATTTATTTCTTTACATGAGTATATCTATTTTCTGGCATTACTCAATGAAAAGACTTTTCTTTCTTCATTGAATTGTCTTACACCTTTGTTGAAAATCAATTGACCATATATATGTAGACTGGGACTTACTTTTAAGTTCTGTTTAAGCAGTTAGATAGTGGCATTTACTGATATCTAGTTTATCCTTATGACTAAGGCATGTTTTTTGCTTCTTTGTTGACCATCCCAAGTTTTCTATGATGTTTTTTGAATCTAGCTAGTTGGATCTCAAACATCTCCCAAATGCAAGTGAGTTATAGGAACTGTGTAACTTAGACTCCTCATAGGTCGTTGTTTAGTCTTGCAGAGTTTCATATTATGCCTAGGCATTTCAGTATGCAGCTCATTATGAAAAGGTACCCATAAGGGTATTTCTGAAAGTCTTCCTCTAAATTGACCCAACACCTTGGTATTTTGCTCCACAAAGTACAGCTGCTTTAGCCTCCCAAAACTCATTTCACTCTCCTTAGCTCAGCAGTACTGCTGTGCTTTTCTTGGATTCTTTCTGTAAAATGGAAATAGTATTACCTTGGATTTCCCAGGTGGTGCAGTGGTCAAAGATCTGCCTGCGAATGCACGAGACACAAGAGACATGGGTTCAATCTCTGCATTGGGAAGATTCCCCGGAATAGGAAATGGCAACCCACTCCAGTATTCTTGCCTGAAAAATTCCGTGGGTAGAGGAGGCTGGTGGGCTACAGTCCATGGGGTCACAAAGAGTTGGACATGAGTGACTGAGCACACATTGTCTTACCTGATAAGGTTATTATAGACAAGCTAATGAATGGATAATGATAGCTGCTTAATGAATGTTCAAAAAACTATTAGTATTAGATTTGCAGTATGAAAAATGAGTAGAAAGAAAGGCTTAGTGTTATAGCCCTGCAGCCCTGTAGAGCTCAATTTAAATAATTCTTGCTCCTTAATATCTATCTTTTTCTCCACAAAAGTCAGATAAACAGTGGAACAACAAGATTTCATCTTTTTATTAGCCCATATCACAATACATAAATTGAGAACCTTATAGTTCTCATAATTAGAAATTAAAACAAGAAATCCATGATTTCTTCTCTCTTTACATAGAACAAAACTCTTGAATTCTTCAGGAAGAGGAATATTCCTGGAAGGAATAGATATCTAAGGGCAGTTTGACAAGTCTGAGACACACTGTTTTTGCTACTGGATGTGAAAATCATGCTACCCCTTATTAATGTTACAGCACCTTGTAATTGCCCTGTCTTAGCCCTCTTTGTCTTCTGGAGTGTTTTTTTTTTTTTTCTCTCCATCTTCCTCTCTAAACAGTAAGTTATTTTCAGACAGAAGACAGTATACTGTTTTAAACTTTCTAAGAATAAGGAAATCACCTGAAATAATTACAAAATATCCACAGGCTCCATGTCAAATATTTCTAATTCAGAGTATCCTGAACAGAACCCAGCAATAGGCATCTTCACATGCATTTCAGAAGGCTCCAGTCTATGTGGTCCAAAAACTACTGTTATCATGTTCTATGCCATCCTTATCTTTGTGAAATCTTCCTTGTCAAAACAGTTATCAAGTGCCTGGAATATCATCAATATTTAAAACATACTGATTTAATAAATGAATTAGTGGATGTATAGATGAATGTCACATTGAAAAATGTATTTAAGAGATGAATCTAGCAGATAGTGACATGTAGAAAAATCATTTGTGCTCTCTTAGAATGCAGACATAACTAAGATACATAAAGCAGGAGAGACAGAGAAAATATCTGGCCTATTCTATTAGAAAACTTGAAGGAGAAAGAGGAGACTACATGAAATTTTTAAAAAATGGCATTTACTTAATTCTTCAAAAGAGTCCATCTATATCCATGATTAAGGGAGTGACAGCTTATTAGCAAGGGAAAACTTGAGTCAAAATAAGTTATATATGAAAAAAATATAGTATTCAAACTATATATCTCCTATATGAATCAAGTAAAGTAAATAATTTATTTGATTTATTTTTAAAAGTTATATTAATGCCTAGAATCCAGAGGAGTAACTTCCTTGAAGGCATTTATCCCCTGGAGTACCCTAACTCTATAAGACCCAAGGATTTGCTGGAGCTTCTACCATCAGGAACACAGAGAAGCTAAGACTGCATCTGTCCAGTTAGCTCTAGCTCAGCTAGCAAGCAGAGCTTTCTTTCATCTTTAAAGGCTAATCTTAGCACCTAGATTTTTCCCCAATCAGTTCTGGAAAAATATACTGCCTGATGTTCCCACAAATTTCTCCATTTCTCTCTTCCTTTATACTTTGATGTGATATACAGGATAAAGAAAACTGAGATTGTGCCAGAACTCTGTAAGTGCTTCATTTTTATTATAGTTGTAGGACAACTCTTTTCTTTTAGCAATATCATCTTTCCATCAAACTGTACAAATATATTGGGAATCAAAGAAAGATTCAAAGGCAGAAGGACTGGTGAGAACCATGCACAAATGCAGTGGGTCGTAGGATCAGGATCCAGAGAGAAACACAGGGACAGAGACCATATGTGGAAGACAGAGATCCAGCTGAAGAAAGTACAATCTGGATATGGAGAAAGACCAAAGTTAGAAAAATATTTTAAAATATAAAACAAAAATGGGCTTCCCTGGTAATTCAGCTGGCAAATAATCCTCCTGCAATGCAGGAGACCCCAGTTTAATTCCTAGGACAGGAAGATCCCCTGGAGAAGGGATAGGCTACCCATTCCAATATTCTTGGGCTTCCCTGGTGGCTCAGATGGTAAAGAATCTGCCTGCAGTATGGGAGACCTGGGTTCGATCCCTGGGTTGGGAAGATCCCCTGGAGGAGAGCATGGCAACCCATCCTTGTATTCTTGCCTGGAGAATCCCCATAGAAGAGCCTGGCAGGTTGCAACCATGGGGTTGCAAAGAGTTGGACATGACTGAGCAACTAAGCACATATGCACACAAAACAAAAATATTCCTAAAATGACTTAAGGTAGGAAAAATAATAAGGAAATACCTGAAGAGCAGGACAGATATATACTTTAGCAAAAAGGGAAAAAATGTATCTGCTGTATTGAAAGTGGAAGAATAAAAGTTAGGAGTAAATGGAAGTGTGAAAAATGCTGCTTGTGTGAAGATCACAGGGAATAAAGAAGATACTGATCAATTTCCTTCTCCAGTGGTGCATAAGCACACAGTACAAAAGAAATATTGAGAATATTATAAACAGGATTCTGGTTAATTAGAAGATACAGTCTTACAGTGGGTAGTTTAGGATATTTGGGATACAATCTCACCTCTGCTGTTAAGTGGCTGTGCAACCTAGATCTTCACATTTTACTTTTTTGGGACTCCATTTCTTTATAACATGAAGGGGTTGAACTAGATACTAAGAGCTAACACATCAAATACTAATGTCATTTAGAAACGTAGCTATGAACATTTGGTACTCACAAAAATGTTTTGTTTCTGGTATTATTATTACTGCCATTTCAGAAGAAAACCTGAGGCACTTGAAAGCAATTTCTACAAGGTCACAAATGTAGTAGGTGGCAGAGCCATGTTCCCAGTCTAGGCAGTCGAGCTCCAAAGCCTACACACTTCTAGCCTCACTATGCTTACGTTCCAGCAAATGATCCCAGAGCAAGCTGACAGAGAAGTAACTGCACACAGTAATCAAATCTGAGAACTACTCAACAAAGCCTTTTAGGAGAGAAATATTAACATGGGGTTTTGAAGGGCTGATGAACGTTAATTGTGTTGGCTAAAGAATTGTGAGAAAAGAAAAGCAATTTTTTGCCAGCAAAGATAGAAATTTATGATGTGTGATGACTGTAGACTAGCTAAAGAGTGATAAAATTATAAAATCTGATAAAATGACCTGAGATAGTGATTAGAACAGAGAATTTGAGATAATCATGGGGAAATAAGAAAATTAAGAACAAAACAAGACCCATAAAGGGATATGATAATTTTATTCCAATAACAAGAAGGCTGTCATTTTTTTTTTTTTAAGAATGATTAATTTTCTTGTATCTTCAAAGAACAAATCAAGACCAAAGAGTGGAAATTTTAAGGAGCCATAGTTCATCTCAGGGTAAGGAGACTCTGGCCAATTAAGCCATCTGTCAAGAGAACAGTCTGCTTTGTGAGGTAATAGACTTCTTATAACTGGAACTTGACTACTGTGATTGGACAACACATATTTATATTAAAAAGTTTATAGACTTAGGTGCAGATTAGGAAAGAAGACTTCTGTTCAGTTCAGTTCAGTTGCTCAGTCGTGTCTGCCTCTTAGCAACCCCATGAACTGCAGCACACCAGGCCTCCCTGTCCATCACCCACTGCCAGAGTCTACCCAAACCCATGTCCATTGAGTCGGTGATGCCATCCAACCACCTCATCCTCTGTCGTCCCCTTCTCCTCCTGCCCTCAATCTTTCCCAGCATCAGGCTCTTTTCAAATGAGTCTCTAGTGTAAAGGTTTTAGAATTATGTTATTTCTGAATCAAATCACAGGTCTCCCACAGAAAGTGGTGACTTTTTTTATGAGAACATTAAGGAGGCGTTTTCAGAGATTGAAGCAGTGGTCAAGAAAGTCAAGTTGTCAGCCCAAGAACTGACATGCTCTGAGCATGACTTGAGCTTTAGCTAGATTCTTAATCCCAAATTACCATGCACACATGACAAGAGAAACCCCAATACATGAGGTCATTCTAAGCCCATCTCAAAGGTTTCACAACTAATCATGAGCAAATAAATCTCAACACTTTGGTATATGTAAGCAAGCAGTATTTGTCTCAAGTATATGAGGGACTAGAGAGATGACTTTTCAATTGTTTTTTCTAGTTCATACTTTCATAAAATTACCTTGAAGATAGGTGATTTCCAGGACTCTCACTCTTATGTGGGTTAAGCAAATGGTTTAATCTTGTTGAAATTCAGTTTCCATAAACTGACAGGCTTAGATTAGATGACTTTAAGATCACCTCTTGATTTAGCACATTATGTATGCACATACTTTGGCACATTATATGCCAATAAGAAGACAGAGAAATGGAAACAACTTTCAAAAATGAAAATGATGTCTTCAGATATCATTGAATTGGGAATTGTCTTATGCCACTACTCCTCAAGCCTACTGCTTTCCCCTCACTCCTTGATCAATGTGCTTAACTTGTTTGTTACTCATTTTTTCAGATTAGTATTGTCAATTTTGTACAGAAACACAGACATGGTCTATTTCGGAGCATTCACTTTTGTCAAATTCTTTCTATTGCCCGTTGCAGAATGTCTGAGTCTGATTTGCAGTGACCAATGAAAAGGCAGAACCAGAGCATGATCACCGAGTTCATCCTTATAGGCTTCTCAAACCTAGGGGATCTGCAGATCCTTCTCTTCTTTATCTTCCTTCTGGTCTACCTGACGACTCTGATGGCCAATGCCACCATCATGACAGTCATTCGTCTGGATCGGACTTTGCACACCCCTATGTACTTCTTTCTCTTTGTCCTCTCCTGTTCTGAAACCTGCTACACCTTGGTCATTGTACCAAAAATGTTGGCCAACCTGCTTTCCACGGCTCCAACTATTTCATTATCTGGGTGTGTGGCCCAGCTCTATTTCTTTGTGGGCTTGGCTTGTACCAACTGTTTCCTAATTGCTGTAATGGGCTATGATCGCTATGTTGCCATCTGCAACCCTCTCAACTACACACTCATTGTCAGCAGAGCCACCTGCACACAGCTGGTTTTAGCCTCAAGTTTCTGTGGTTTCCTGATCTCTGTGGTTGTCAACGTCCTGGTGTTTAGTGTACCCTTTTGTGCCTCCAATCGGATCAACCACTTCTTCTGTGACATTTCCCCTGTCATAAAACTGGGCTGCACAGACACCAACCTGAAGGAGATGGTTATCTTCTTCCTCAGCATTCTGGTATTGCTGGTTCCCTTAGTACTGATCTTCATCTCCTACGTCTTCATCGTTTCCACCATCCTCAAGATCTCCTCAGTAGAGGGACAGCGTAAGGCCTTCGCCACCTGTGCCTCCCACCTCACAGTGGTCATTGTCCACTATGGTTGTGCTTCCTTTATCTACTTAAGGCCCACATCCCTGTACTCCTCAGATAAGGATCGGCTTGTGGCAGTGACCTATACTGTGATTACCCCACTACTTAACCCTCTTGTCTATACACTGAGAAATAAAGAAGTAAAGACAGCTCTGAAAAAGGTTCTCAGTAGGTACTTGCTTTCCAAAACTGTATGAGTTGATAAATCAGGAAAATTATATTCATGAAAGTATCCAGGATAGGATGCTAATAAACATAGTTTTTGTTTAAAAAAGAAAATAAGAAAGGATTTCATGTTATTTTTATTGGAAAGACCTTTCTGTTTGCCCTCTATTCACTGTAGAGGTTGTACCATTTGGTCTCCAGAAAGTTATGTGAATGTGGCAACTTTCAAAGACTCAATCCATGTTATTATTGGACATTTAAAATGTCAGTTTTCTCAGATCAACGCTACAAATACTGCATTATTTTTCTGAGAATGTCCAGTCTGTTAATATTCTTCCTACACTGAAGGAAACAATAGAGATTGTTGTTTAAATGTCTGAATGCTTCCATATATTTTTTGAGGTAAAAGAAATATTTACAATAAAAAATTATAGACAAAAAGAATAATTCATTTATGGATAGATGAGAGATCAAAGTTCCGTGAGGCTGATGGTAAAGCAGAACACACGGATTTTGGAATCATAAAAACCTAGGTTTGAATATTGATTTGAATCATTGTCCAGCCAAATGCCATGGGTCAGATTTAACCTCTCTCACGGCCAGTTATTCCCTATGTAACATGAGACCTTCTGATTTGGGCATGGTGAGAACTAAAGGAGTTAATAGATGCAAAGCAATTTGGTGCTCTTCTGACAGAAAGCATTAAAAATTGCTAGCTTTTTCCCACTTCCTTTCATTTTCCTTTCTTTATTCCCTAAACTAGGATTGCAATAATGTCAGTTGGAGTGTGAAATTGAGTTGACCATCCAAGAGTTCTTTTATGAATCTGCCAATATGAGCAAAGCATTAAATTGGGTATTATAGGAAAAGAGTAATAAACTATGGTTCCCTCTCTCTTTCATGCTTTGCTATAAGAAATAACCAAATGGTAATCACCTATACAGGAAGATTACACTTATTTGCATGACTATTTTTTGTGGGGTTTTTTAAAGATGTGTCTCAATAAAGCAACATAATTTTATATGAACCTAATTTCTTAAGTGTTCATTTCTCAGCCTTCCAATTGAGCAACATGTAGTAGGAGTTCTTACTTAGGTATGTGGAGGGGGGTAAAAGTTGAAGTGTCACATAATATAGATCTAAAAATAAGTTTCCTGGGTGAGCATATACCTATAACTTAAGTTCTATAAAATGGAAATAAATAAAACATTGTTTACATAAGAATTAAATCAGTAAATGCCTTATGGTATATACAGCTTGTCTTTTTATGACTGGCTTACTTCACTTAGGGAAGGGAGAGTTATTACTTACTGGTTACCATCTCAGATTTGAAAAATGGAAGCATTCTGGAGATCTGTTTTATAACAATGTGAGTACAGTTCATACTACTGAACTACACACATAAAAGTGGATAAGATAGCAAATTTTATGTTATGTTTTTCTTACAATAAAAATAGGTCTTGTTATGTGTCAGCAGGTTATGTTATGGTTTGCTGTTCCGAGCTGAGCTCAACATGGTAACTCTGCTTCAAGTTTCACATTCACTGGATTTGACCATTTTGAATTGGTCAGAATTAGATTTGCATCAGCTATTTTCATTCTAGTTACCGAGTCTAAAAGACTGGGAGAGATCATCTCATGCTGGTAGTAGAAAACCTTCAATGCATTTTTAAAATTAATTTATCTATTTTAATTGGAGGCCAATTACCTTACAATATTGTAGTGGTTTTTACCATACATTGACATAAATCAGCCATGTACATGGTGTACATGGTGTTCCCCATCCTAATCTCCCCCCATCTCCCTCCCCACCCCATCCCTCAGGGTCATCCCAGTGCACCAGCCCTGAGCACCCTGTCTCATGCATCAAACCTGGACTGGCGATCTATTTCACATATTGTAATATACATGTTTCAATGCTATTGTCTCAAATCATCCCACCCTCACCTTCTCCCACAGAGTCCAAAAGTCTGTTCTTTACATCTAGTCTCTATTACTGTCTCGCATGTAGGGACATTGTTACCATCTTTCTAAATTCCATATATATGCATTAATATACTGTATTGGTGTTTTTCTTTCTGACTTACTTCACTCTGTATGATAGACTCCAGTTTTCATCCACCTCAATAAAACTGACTCAAATGCATTCTTTTTAATAGCTGAGTAATATTCCATGGTGTATATGTACCACAGCTTTCTTATCCATTCATCTGCTGATGGACATCTAGGTTGCTTACATGTCCTGACTATTGTAAACAGTGCTGCGATGAACATTGGGGTACATGTTTGTCTTTCAATTCTGGTTTCCTCAGTGTGTATGCCCAGCAGTGAGATTGCTGGGTCATATAGCAGTTCTATTTTCAATTTTTTAAAGACTCTCCACACTATTCTCCATAGTGGCTGTACTATTTTGCATTCCCACCTACAGTTTAAGAGGGTTCCCTTTTCTCTGCATCCTCTCCAGCATTTATTGAAAAAACCTGCAATGCATTTTTTGACCAGGTGGCTCAGATGCTAAAGAATCTGTCTGCAGTGCAGGAGACCTGGGTTCAATCCTTGGGTCTGGAAGGTCCCCTGGAAAAGGGAAAGGCTTCCACTTTAGTATTCTTGCCTGGATAATTCCATGGATAGAGGAGCCTGGTAGGCTATAGTCCATGGGGTCTCAAAGAGTCAGACACAACTGAATGACTAACAATATTTTGAAATTGGCAAACTCTCCCTCTGCCTGTATTTCATTGGCTAACATAAATCCCAGTCAGTTCAGTTCAGTTGCTCAGTCATGTCTGACTCTTTGCGACCCCATGGACTGCAGCACACCAGGTCTCCCTGTCCATTACCAACTGCCAGAGTCTACCCAAACCCATGTCCATTGAGTCGGTGATGCCGTCCAATCATCTCATCCTCTGTCGTCCCCTTCTCCTCCCGCCTTCAATCTTTCCCAGCATCAGGGTCTTTTCTAATGAGTCAGCTCTTCACATCAGGTGGTCACAGTATTGGAGCTTAGCTTCAACATCAGTCCTTCCAATGAACACTCAGGACTGATTTCCTTTAGGATGGACTGGTTGGATCTCCTTGCAGTCCAAGGGAATCTCAAGAGTCTTCTCCAACATCACAGTTCAAAAGCATCCATTTTTCAGTCCTCAGTTATTTTTATGATCCAAATCTCACATCCATACATGACTACTGATAAAACCATAGCTTTGACTAGATGAACCTTTGATGGCAAAGTAATGCCTCTGCTTTTTGATATGCTATCTAGGTTGGTCATAGATTTTCTGCCAAGGAGCAAGTGTCTTTTAATTTCATGCCTTCAGTCACCATCTGCAACGATTTTGGAGCCCAGGAAAAGAAAGTCTGTCATTGTTTCCATTGTTTTCCCATTTATTTGCCATGAAGCGATGGGACAAGATGCCATGATCTTTGTTTTTTGAATGTTGAGTTTTAAGCCAGCTTTTCACTCTACTCTTTCACTTTCATCAAGAAGCTTTTTAGTTCCTCTTCACTTTCTACCATAAGCATGGTGGCATCTGCATATCTGAGGTTATTAATATTTCTCCAGGCAGTCTTGATTCCAGCTATGCTTCATCCAGCCTTGCATTTTGCATGATGCACTCTGCATATAAGTTAAATAAGCAGGGTGACAATATACAACTTTGATGTACTACTCTCAAAATTTGTAACCAATCCGTTTTTCCATGTCCGGTTCTAACTGTTGCTTCTTGACCTGCATACAGATTTCTCAGGAGGCAGATAAGGTGTCTGGTATTCCCATCTCTTTAAGAATTTTCCACAGGTTGTTGTGATCCACGCAGCCACAGGCTTTGGTGTAGTCAATAAAACAGTAGCTGTTTCTTTGGAACTCTCTTGATTTTTCTAGATCCAATGGATGTTGGCAATTTGATCTCTGGTTCCTCTGCCTTTTCTAAATTCAGCTTGAACATATGGAAGTTCTTGTTTCACATACTGTTGGAGCCTCACTTGAAGGATTTTGAGCATTACTTTGCTAGCATGTGAGATGAGTGCAATTGTGTTGTGGTTTGAACATTCTTTGGAACTACCTTTCTTTGGGATTGGAATGAAAACTTACCTTTTCCAATCCTGTGGCCACTGAAGTTTTCCAAATTTGCTGGCATATTGAGTGCAACACTCACAGCATCATCTTTTAGGATTTGAAATAGCTCAACTGGAATTTCATCACCTCCACTAGCTTTGCTCATAATGATGCTTCCTAAGGCCCACTTGACTTCACATTCCAGGATGTCTGGCTCTAGGTGAATGATCACACCACCGTGGTTATCTGGGTCATTAAGATCATTTTTATGTAGTTTTTCTGTGTATTCTTGCCACCTCTTCTTAATCTCTCTACTTCTTTTAGGTCCATACCATTTCTGTCCTTTAGGTAGTTCCATCTTTGCATGAAATGTTCCCTTGATATCTCTAATTTTCTTGAAGAGATCTCTGGTCTTTCCCATTCTATTGTTTTCCTCATTTCTTTGCATTGATCACTGAGGAAGTCTTCTTTATCTCTCCTTGCTATTCTTTGCAACTCTGCACTCAGGTGGGTATATCTTTCCTTTTCTCCTTTGCCTCTAGCTTCTCTTCTTTTTTCAGGTATTGTCTCCTTGGAAGACCATTTTGCCTTTTTGCTCTTCTTTTTCTTGGCATTAAATCCCAATACCAAGCCCAAAGTTCTGTGGTTGAGAATTACACTCTGCATCTAAAAGGTGCAACTGCAAAGTCACAGAGCAGAAGACTTAGAAAGGGAAAAAGAGCTCTTGCTTAAAATTTAATCTACAACAATGATCTATGACCCAACAAGTCCACTGCTGTGTATACTAGATTAAAAAGAGCCATATGCTGCCAAATTTGCTGGGGTTGGGTAGTATCAGTTTTCTAACTTTTTTCCTATCTCAATATGTTTTTAAATGAAGATTTAACTTTTCTTCAAATGTGGTGAGGACAACATATCAGGAAGCAATTGCCATTGGAAAGACAGTTAATTGCACACAGTTCCCAAGAGAAGATGGGACATGCCATGCTTAGGACAAGAGAACAGTGTAAGAGCCTGAAAAAGCAGTCAAGTAGGCTTCCCAGATGGCTCAGTAGGTAGAGAATTCAGTTTCAATGCAGGAAATACAGATTCTGTCCCTGGATCAGGTAGATGCCTTAGAGAAGGAAATGGCAACCCACTCTAGTATTCTTGCCTGGAAAATCCCATGGACAGAGGAGCCTGAGAGACTACAGTCCATGGGATTCACAAAGAACACATTAACTCATTAGGGGCTATGGGCTCTGGATTGATTAGTTTGCATATGAAAGACTTGCTCTAAGCAATGTCCCTTGTTATCTCCAGGAACTGGAAAATTCTAACCCTAGTTAGGAAGAGCAGTCCCTCCTTGATAATTGAGGCTCCAAAAGGCCATCAAGGCTGATCAAAGGAGTCAAAACATCTGACACAGAACCGAGAAAATATAGTTAATATGCAGTATTATGTTAGTATTCTAGATCTTTTGCCTTTGCATATAAACTTTACAATCAGTCTTGATATCCCACAAAATAACTTGCTGGAATTTGGACTGGGATTGCATTAAATCTACAGATCACTTTGAGAAGAACTGACATCTTAACAAAATTCAGCCTTCCTATCCACATAGACTATTTCTTCATGTATTGAGATTGTCAACTACAAACTGGCACTTGCCAAGAGCATTGCCAGCACCTGAACAACAAGGACATTTGCCATCTGCCTCTGTGGAGACTGAATTCTGTGTTGCTATAGCTGTTGACCTTAACACCCCTGAGGGAGTTCAGGGTGAAGTGAGGCACTCTGTTCTTCAGGGAATCTTGTGGAACAGGTCTTTAGATATTTTCAGGAACTGATTTCATGATCCCAATCTTTGAATCTCTTGATATCTAGAAAAGCACTAAATCCCTTCATCAGCTCCTCATGACTAGCAGAAAATCTTTTGTAAAATGAGTGCTTAACTGCAATGAACTACCCTGAACTACTGCTTCCCCAAAATCGTAATCTGATCTTTCTCCACTGCATTTTTGGAGCAATCTCTCAGATCTAGCTGAGGTGCTGTCTCCAGGGCTGCAATCCTCATTTTGCACCAAATAAAACTTAACTCATAACTCTCAAGTTGTGCATCTTTTTTTTTTTAGTTGACAAGATCTTTAATATCTTTCACTAGTATTTTATAATTTTCCTCATAAAGGTCTTGTACATATTTTGTAATTTATCCTTAAGCATTTCTCTTTTTTTGCTGCTAATATAAATGGTATGTATTTTTAATTTCAAATTCCAATTGTCTATTGCTGGTATACAGAGGAAAGTGAACTTTTGTATACCAATGATATGTCTTACAACCTTGCTATAATCATTTTTTAGTTTCAGGAGGGTTTTATGTTTTTGTTTTTGGTTTGTTGTGGGGTTTTTTGACTGCTTTTTGCTTATTCTTGAGAGTTTCTTTGTAGGCCATCATGTCATCTATGAAGAGAGACAATCTTATTTCTTCTTTCTTTTGATGTTTTCCTACTGTTTTTATTTTTATACTTTCTATATTGCTATTTTCCAGAAGCTGAATCTGGGTTTGTATCTGACAGATTCTTAGAGGCACTACCAATTTAGATGCTCTATACATTAAATCCAGAGCTTGAGGTTTCTTGAGTTAAGTGATGATGCAATTTTGAGATGCAAACCAGAATGAGGGCCTACCAATTACAACCTCTCATAAGTGAATCTATTTTCATTACCCCAACTATATCTCCTGTCAGCCTTGAGACAACTCCCATCAGAACCTCCCACAGTGAGCTAAAAGATGGGCTTAATTCTGTTTTATGTTTATCTTAGTGTCCTCCCTCAGAGTACCAGCTTAAAGTAGATCTACGGTTTGACTCCCTATTTTGGTGGGTCTTGGACCTTAATTTCTCTCTGCCTCATCCTGTGATTCCCTCACATCACTAGCTGGATTTGTAATTCCATCCAGATAAATAAATGTCTTCAGTGTAAAAGACATTTTTAGTACTTCATTTCTCTCAGGATTCTTGCCTTCTCTCAGATTATGACCTGGAAGTTCCTACAATGCTTTCAGCTGATAAATATGCATTAAGGAAATTTTTTAAATATTCCCCAGAAATTTCAGTTGTTTTCAAAAAGAGCATTTGTTTAAATAACCAAAGTAGTCAATATAAGAAATAGAAATTCTCAGCAATCCTCTTCAGTCTTTTTTCTTTGAATATCCTAGGTTTAGTCATTCAGTAGTTTCTATTTAGCTTTCTTATTCTCAGTGTTTTTATTCATAACTCATCAGTCAAATCTTAGCCCTGGTTATGTTCAAGAAGATCTTCACTGTGAGGTGCTCATCTTTCTAGCTATGCTGTCTCTTCACTGGTACATACTTCATAATGCCCCTTATTACACACAGTTATGCAACCCTGCTACATCAGATGGATTCATGTAATTTATTTATCTTTGTATCATTGTAATATCTAACAGTGCTTTTCAAAGCACAGCACTCAATGAATGGTCACTGAATAAAAGTCATTCCCTTATAATAATTCCTTTAAGGAATTATTATAAATCCAGTTGTTTGACTTTTTATTCAGTATATGCCTTTTCCAGTAGTCATGTACAGATTTGAGAGTTGGACCTTAAAGAAGGCTGAGCACCATAGAATTGATGCTTTTGAATTATAGTGCTGCAGAAGACTCTTGAGAGTCCCTTAGACAGCAAGGAGATCAAACCAGCTAATCCTAAATGAATCAGTCCTGAATATTCATTGTAAAGACTGATGCTGAAGCTCCAATACTTTGGTCACCTGATGCAAAGAGCCAACTCATTGGAAAAGCCCTTGGTGTTGGGAAAGATTGAGGGCAGGAGGAGAAGGGGATGACAGAGGATGACATGATTGGATGGCATAACTGACTCAATGGACATACATTTGAGCAAACTCCAGAAGATAGTGAAGGACAGGGAAGCATGCCCTCCTGCACTCCATGGGGTTGCAAAGAATCAGACATGATTTAGTGACTGAACAACAAATTGGGTATAGAAGCAAGGCAGAGCCTACCAGTGTAATCCCCCAAAGTGCCAAACATACCTACATCACCAGCCCCTGCCTTCATGTCTTATGCTTTATCAAATCAATCTTCAAGTAAATCCACAGGTTGGTGAACTTGGTTTCTCTTGGCATAATCAGTGTTTTGTAATCTTTCTATCTGAAAGCAACTCCCTTATGCCAAAAGAATTCTTATTTACATTTTTCATGCTTTGCCTAGATAGAATTTTTTTTTCAATCTATATTGTTCTCTTCTGATATTAGATAAGATGTTCTTGTCCAAGTTTAGTCATTTATCTTTTGCCTTAGCTCTCCTTGTCTCAAAGGGCTCCAGTTCTTAGAATCCCAGAAGGCTATAAATACTCTCCAACCTAATTACAGACTTTGAATTGACATATGAATAGAGACTGGACTAATTTCAGCTTCTTATTTAAAACTTTAAAAGGTTAAGACATCTAAGTGTCCAAATAAACCCATTATGAAATGTTTCAGCACATTTTTTCCCAATCATTTACTCCTTTAGGACAGATGACATTACTTTTACAAGTAAACTTCTGCTGCTGCCTCTTTCCACGTTCAAAAGACCTACAAGACTGTGAGTCCTCAAAATCAAACTCATATGTCAACTTCCTTGATCATTTGAATATAAGTGGGTAAGTGTACTCTATCAGTTACTACCTGAAGAAGAAACCATTTTCCACCAAGGATTTCAGATTTGAATGCATTTGCATCATAGTTTTTAGTATTATGAAAAAGATTCTATACCAGAGTCAATTTGTATATGCTATTTTTCTTAAAATAAAACAAGCTTTTTACTCCTATTGAGTCTGCATATACACATAAGTGAAACACATATACACATATGCCATGCCTTATATGAAATTTGAAAACTGAGAGATCAAGCAATAAAAGTAACTAGGGGGCAGGAAAGCTCATCAGCATAGGTTTATTTTTAAAAAAATAATTTAGGGAATAATAAAAATATTATGAATGGTATGGATTATAGTCAAACAGCAAAGAACATATTCTAGGTAAAAATCATAGTAGATGAGAAAACTAATGGAGAATTAAAGGGGAAACTAAGGGAAAATTTAAGAATGCCATTATTTGTTATTATGTTTTGTTTAGAGTCTGTTATATGTCCCAAAATGTGGTGGAGGCAGCAGATCATTTGGGATATATTGTTATGGGTCCCTTTCCCCCAAAGAAACAATCTACAGAGGAATAGGATATAGATAAATGGATGATAGATAGATAGAAAATAAGAGGTACAGATTAATTCTAAAAATGTAAAAGACAGTATCTAACCCATACTCCATACCAATATGATTTTAAGATCTCTAAGTGTTATGAAGAGAAAGAGCACCTATATGGATTCTGGTAGCCAGAGAAGGTGTGTTGAACATGGGACATGACAGGGATTTGGATATAGAAAACAACAGTCTATATAAGTATATGAAACAGCATGAGAGAAATATAAAAGCAGTACTATGATTGGGGCCAAGAGTGAAGGCTTCCTTAAATATAACTAAATTCTTATTTGAATCACTGAAAAAGAAGCTGGTGATTTAGCAGGAAATTGAAAGCAGTTTGATTTGCAAAACTGTGATAAAATTAAGCAACATCTTCTTGTTTTTTCCCATCTTTGAATCTTTGAGTGTATTTACCATATCTTTGACTTACCAATTCTCTTATTCCCTTTTTTTTTTTTTTCATGCTCCTAATCTAAGGCATAGAAATAATAAATTTCGAGTATAAAATTTGATAATTTAAGAACATTAGGGAATTAAAATTGGACTATTCAAGAAAATTCAGAAATGGTAAAATGAGTTTTTCTTGAACAAACAGCGTGAGATCATGCTTTAGTCTCTTGGGAAAAGTGTGGGGCATATACTATTCTGGCAAGGTAAAGAGTAGATGGCATAAAATGTGATAGGAAGGAAGTAGTTTAAATGTTAGAAGACATACAGTGATATATGTCAATTATATCTTAATAAAACTGGGAAAAAGAATTTTGAAAATACATAAAAAGTAAATGCAAGGAAATAAAACTACCCATGATTGCCCTACTTCTGGAAATAACAGGCAATATTTTAATTCCTTCCAACATTCATCTCAGTATACCTATGTGTGTTTTTATATACGAGAGATGGTATAGAAATAAAATGTGATTCTACTTTAAAATACAAGTTAGAAGACTTGGATTCTGGTACTGACTCTACTACTTCAGCATATTATTTATTGCTTTTATATTCTATTGAGGTTAAAAAAATTTTAGCCCATGATAAACTAGAAACAGTACTACATGCTAGGAATTCAGCTATTAATAAAAATATTGCCCCTGCCTATTATAACCTAGAGAGAGTGAAACATATAAGGAAATGAGCTCAACTCCCTACATTTAATGCAGAGATGAAAATGTTCACAGGTCAGTCTGCTCAGGAGAGGGTATTTAGTGCCCCTGCATTAGCTGCAGATGAGAGACAAAACACCTGTGCTATCTACTGGGTTGCGAAGATCAAACTGATGTAGCTTACATAAAACATCTTGTTTTCTGCCATGTCTGATGAAAAGGAAAAGGGTTACATCAGCAGGAATGTGGAGCTATGTAACTGAAGGAACCATGGCAGGATGAATAGTGAATGTACCGAGTGTCACTTCAAACAACTCCTTGTATTTTATAGCCATTAAAGTAGCTAACAAGTTTGATGATGTTGAGTGCTGCAGGTAGTAAATCTGATTTCTCCTGAATTTTTGAACCTGACTCTCTAAATTGAAAATGACTAAGGGTCTGAATGACTTAGGCTACAAGATAATGTGAAACCCCTGAGATGGTCTCTTCTCTTTTCCTTCACCCTAACACTTTTTGGCTATTGAAGATTCAAGGTGCATTCTTGTTGCTCCCTTCCATTATCCTAGCCTCAGTCTTCCTGCTGACTCTACATGTTGTCTATGCTAGTTTGATTATGATGGATACTGAGCATCAAAGTAGCTGCATTGGTAGAAAAATGAAAAAAAAATTGATAGAGAATAAAAAATAGATTAAGAGTTTTGAATATGAAAACTTCAGAACAGAAATATTTTCAAAATTGTAACAGAGATAGTGCAGTATCAAGAATAGGAGATATGGAAACCAAAGGATACATGTAAACAATGCAAATGACATAAGCCCATGGATGAGGGTATCCACCAAAGTTGCCTAAGAATTTTCTTTTTGTCATCTCAAAAGCCCAGAGTACCATAGTGCCTAGCAAGTTAAAAACAAAAATGAAATTAAAATGGATTTTTGTTATTTTATTACAAAATAGATGTTGATCATATTTTGCAATAAAATTGTTTACACACGATAACAACCTCTCCCTAAATGAAATCACTTATTATTAAATTATACTGTATAAAATTAAGTGAAGGAAATGTTTAGTAAGTTCCTGACTCTTTTTTTCTTTCAAAAGGCAATTACAACTGCTTCCTTTCATGTTCTAACTGAACTATGAACTGGTAGAAAATTTTCAAGGGTGTGATATGGAGAGAGAGTTGGAGAGATGGTGCATTTCCAGAGGCAAATCTGCCACCAGGAAGTGGCTGATCAGTCTCTAAAAACAAAAGTGCCATAAATAGCCTCATTCATAAGAGAATATTACAAATGAGTTTACTAATCACAGAATGAGAAATCCCCCTTTTTCTTCAATCAGCACTCCTATCCCAACTCCTCTAACATGCCTTCTGACATATCGAATGATGACTTTGATTGTCTGACTGTTCTCAAATAAGAATTGTTGCTGAACTTTAAAAAAATATTAATCCTTAAGCTTGCTTTTATTATTGTAGCTGCTCACTGGTTGTATTTGGTCACTGACTTGTGCTTTTCTACCTGCCCCTACCCCAGCAGACCATCTACTGTGACTGCCAATTATCAGAGGACAGGCGTATCAAGCTACCAAGAATCTTCTGGGCAAACAGATGTTATAAATGGCATGCTGAGTTCAGAGATGTGAAAGCTTCTAAAGCAATTGTTTTAAAATAATAGCATTATTTTTGGAAGTAGCAAGTTTTTCTTGTGTTTGGATAGTAGCTAAAAAGAGATGGAAATATTCTAGCCTACATAAAAATGAAGTATATTTAGGATCATCAAATTTAAGAAACTTATTGTTAAATATTTAGAAAATATATCAGAAAGCAAACATAATCAGCTCTAATCTTATTATAAATATGACTTTGTGTCTTGCTTTTTCTTTTATTATACTAGGAGAATTTTCTAATGTTCTTATATACTATTTGGTAATATCACATGGTGGCTTCTTTCAATCTTTGTATATTTCTATAATATAGCTAATCATTCTCCTATTTTGGAGAGTTAATATTTTTAAATTATCAAAAGGAATATCTATGTATAGACAGGTTGAGAGAAAGATCTTTCAATACTCTGGGTCTGAAAATATAATTCTTAAAGGGAAGGCAGTGGGGGAATATTCTTTGTACAAAGACACATGATTTTCTCTCTCCAAACTCATTCACCAAAGGAAGTTATTCAGATGCAAGGTTTCAATAGAACCACTGTGGTTACACAGTTCATCCTGGTGGGGTTTTCTAGCCTGGGGGAGCTCCAACTGCTGCTTTTTGTCATCTTCCTTCTTCTGTACTTGACAATCCTAATGGCCAGTGCAACCATCATGACTACTATCTGCTTCAGCAGGACTTTACACACTCCCAAGTATGGTTTCCTATTCATCCTTTCCTTTTCTGAGTCCTGCTACACTTTCGTTGTCATCCCTCAGCTGCTGGTCCACCTGCTTTCGGCCACCAAGACTATCTCTTTCATAGCCTGTGCCACCCAGCTCTTCTTCTTCCTTGGCTTTGCATGTACCAACTGCTTTCTCATTGCTGTGATGGGATATGATCGCTATGTGGCAATTTGCCACCCCCTGAGGTACACACTCATCATGAACAAAAGGCTAGGTTTGGGGTTGGTATCTCTGTCAACAGTCACAGGTTTCTTTATTGCTTTGGTGGCCACCAACCTCATATGTGGCATGCATTTTTGTGGCCCAAACAGGGTCAACCACTATTTCTGTGACATGGCACCAGTTATTAAATTAGCCTGCACAGACACCCATGTAAAAGAACTAGCTCTGTTCAGCCTCAGCATCCTGGTAATCATGGTGCCTTTTCTGCTAATTCTCATATCCTATGGCTTCATCGTTAACACCATCCTAAAGATCCCCTCGGCTGAGGGCAAGAGGAAAGCATTTGCCACCTGTGCCTCGCACCTCACTGTGGTCTTTGTCCACTATGGCTGTGCCTCCATCATATACCTTAGGCCCAAATCCAAGTCTGCTTCAGACAAAGACCAGTTGGTGGCGGTGACCTACACTGTTGTTACTCCCCTGCTTAACCCTCTTGTCTACAGTCTCAGGAACCAGGAGGTGAAGACTGCCCTGAAAAGGGTTCTGGGGATGCCTGTGGCAACCAAGCGATCCAACAAAAAATTGCAAAGTTAACTAGGCAAGTCATAGAAGAAGTCAAAGGCATGACGTTTTCATAGTCCTTTCATCAGTTCAATCATGATTTGGGTAGAATTTTCAACGACTAAGACCACTGTTGCCTTTTTCTTTTCTCCTATTTCAGAAAATCTACAAATCAATCTACATGCTAAATTATCTGATGCCTGTTCCTTTTTGTAAAGATGTATGTGGCAAAAAGAGAAAAGCATAATATTTCTTTCAGGGGAAAACACAAAACTCAAAATGAAAGTTGGCTAAGGATAGCTTGTCTAGTTGGATAGAGAGAATGGGATGTGAAGTTATTAGAAGCATCCTATCTAGGACCCCAGCACTCACCATATAGCACCATGTACCAGGTTCTATGAAAAGTAGAAAAATCAAGATGAATAAACTGATAATTTATGGAGGTATAAAAGTGAGTAGGCAGAAAGATAAAAAATGAAAATAAAATGATGAATCAAATCTATTAAAAGAATTTGAATAAAGAATCATGTATACCAAAAGGACAAATATTTATTTCTTTTGGAAAAAAATGGAATAAACAACTTCAGAAGAAAGGAAAGGAAACTTGAACTAGATTTTAAATGAGGAACAAGATTTCAGTACAAAGAAAATGGATTTTTCAGTGAAAAAAACATTGGCTGATGTTATCAGAGTTGTAGATTTTCTTCAAAATTTAATACTAGAATTTTATTGTTAGAAATTAAATATATTCCACTTTCGTTTGTAGTTTTCCTTTGTTTTCATAGTGATTTCTTTTTTCAGTGGATTAATTTTTTTAATAATGAACTTAAGCAAAAATAACATCTTTATGTTTGCTAATACAGAGGAATATAATGCTATGAAGAGGCAGAAATGGCCCTAATATTTCAGTTAACCAACTCTACAATGGTCATAAAGTAAAACTTACATGTATCTAATATGTTATTGTAACATTTGAGCAGCAAATACTAAACAATTGATTTTAAATTTCAACTCTATTATTTTCAAGCCATGTGATTTGAAATAAGACATTTAAAACTATGGAAACTGATGTGCCCTAATTTTTTTCATCTGGACAACTGAGATTTTTTTGAGTGAATATGTGAATTATCTAATGAGAACAGTGTTTCTGGTTGGGAGAATCAATTGCTATGAATTAGACCCTTTATCTAGCCAATAGTAGAATAAAAATATCCTAATTTGTTAAAATTATTGTGCATCACACGAAGGAAAAGCTATGCCAATGCTAATTATGTGACTGTGAAAATTATAAACAAATAAGGAAAATGTTCTTATAATGCAAGTTAACCAGCATTCTCTATCCCTCTATAAGACATGCTGACTGATTCCCATGGCACAGTAAACACTCATGCCTAATAGATTAGTTTCTAGTGCACCTGCTGCATATTTCAGCTCTTACAAGTTAAATCACATATGTTTGTTCTCAAGACCATCTATGATGGTTGTATTCATTATAGTACTTATTCGATTTGAGAAATATAATTTTGTACCATGTAGTCTGGGGAAAAATGATGCAAAAAAAGGATTATCTATTTCTAATACAAGGTTGAATGTTTTGGAAAGATTACATATGAGGAAAAAAATCACAGACTAAAACAAAATCATAAAAATCTAGAATTGTTATTTAGATTTTAGATTACTTTGCAAGTGTCTTTAAGTTCCTGTTCATCTTTAAATTCATCAGAATTTTTCTAATAAACTATGGGCCATCTTATAATAGAAGTGCTCTGAAGAACTCCAACCATGTAGTCTACTAATTAAATACCTTAACCCTAAAAGAAAATATTTAAAAATATTTGTATATTTAAGAATTTTGAATTGAAATTTTAAAATATTTAATATTAAATTCAACAGTTGAGATGGGAGACATGTACATAAAAACTACCAAACATGGTTGAAAAATTAAATAAGATTTTAATAAATGAAGAGATATCTATGTTATGGGTTGGAACACTCAATACTATTAACTCAGAGCTAACTCTGAGCAAATAGATCTATAGATTCAGGATAATTCCTATCAACTCCCAGAAGATTTTTCTATAAAATTTGACAAACTAACCATAAAATGTATATAGAAAGGAATCAAGATAGCCAAAATAATTGTGGGGAATAAAATAAAATGTATAATATATGCTTTCTGACTTCAAAGCTTAATCTAAATATTCAATGATCTAGAAAGTATCATACTTGTCTATAGTTAGACATATAGACAATGGGTAGAACTGAGAGTCAAAAAATATACACTTCAAAAGGCACCATTATGAAAACATAAAAGAACATCACACATAGAGGAAAATATATTTGCAAAACATATCCGATGGGCTTTGTATCCAAAATAAACAAATAATGCTTACAATTAAGTAATAAGAGAAACATGGTGTTTAAAAAATGGGTGAAGACTTTCAGTAGCACACCTGAGTACTTCAGTCGTGTCTGACTCTTTGCAACTCTATGGACTGCAGCCCTCCAGGCTCCTCTCCGTGGGAGGCAAGAACACTGGAGTGGTTTGCCAAGCCCTACTCCAGGGGATCTTCCCAACCCAGGGATCGAACACATTCCCTTATGTCTCTTACATTGGCAGGCAGATTCTTTACCACTAGCGCCACCTGGGAAGCCCAACTTTTGGTAGATGTTTCATCAAACAATATTAGTAGATAATAGATATATGAAAATGCATTTAAGATCATTAGTCACTCAGTTGTGTCCAACTCTTTGTGACCCCATGGACTATAGCCTACCAGGCTCTTCTGTCCACAGAATTTCCCAGCAAGGACACTGGAATGTGTTGCCATTTTCTTCTCTAAGGGATCTTCCTGACACAGGGATCAAACCTTAGTCTATTGGCAGGTGTATTGGCAGGTGTATTCTTTACTACTGAGCCACCAGACAGACACTAAAAGATGATGGTAGGGATGTAGAGAGACTGAAACCCTCACATATTGGTGTGGGAGTGTAAAATTATGCATATTTTTGTAAACAGTTTGACAGCTTTGTCTACTGGTAAGAATAAACTTACCAAATGACACTTCTAGGAATACACCAAAGATGAGTGAATACTATCTACACAAACACTTTTAGGTGAAGGTTCATAATAGCATTACTCATAATGGCTAAAGATAAGGAAATGGTCTATCAATTTATAAATAAATTTATGGATAAATTAAATCAGGTATGGCCATAAAACTGTATACTATTCAGCAATAAAAAGAAATGAAATATGATGCCTACTACAACAGAAATTACCTCCAAAAATATTATGCTAAATGTTCATTGGAAGGACGGATGCTGAAGCTGAAACTCCAATACTTTGGCCACCTCATGAGAAAAGTTGACTCCTTGGAAAAGACCCTGATGCTTTGGGGTCTTTGGGGAGGGATTGGGGGCAGGAGGAGAAGGGGACGGCAGAGGATGAGATGGCTGGATGGCATCACCGATTTGATGGACATGAGTGTGAGTAAACTCTGGGAGTTGGTAATGGACAGGGAGGCCTGGCATGCTGCAATTCATGGGGTTGCAAAGAGTCAGACATGACTGAGCCACTGAACTGAACTGAACTGAAGTAAAAGTAGGCAAGTACAAAGGACTACCATATCTGTACAAAATGCCCAGGAAAGAGAACTCTGTATCAACAGAAAGTGGATTAGTGGGGTGGGATGGGAATAAGAGGGGATTTGACTGCAAATATGCTAACAATCAGATAACCACAATGGTGTGGTCATTCACCTAGATTAGAGCCAGACATCCTGGAGTGTAAAGTGGGCCCTAGGAAGAATTACTATGAACAAAGCTGGTGGAGGTGGTGGAATTCCAGCTGAGCTATTTAAGAACATAAAGGAAGATGCTGTTAAAGTGCTGCACTCAATATGCCAACAAATTTGGAAAACTCAGCGGTGGCCACAGGGCTGGGAAAGGTCAGTTTTCATTCCAATCCCAAAGAAAGGAAATGCCAAAGAAAGTTCAAATTACCATGCAATCGTACTCATTTCACATGCTCAAAACATTATGCTCAAATCCTTCAAGCTAGGGTTCAGGAGTATATGAACTGTGAACTTCCAGATGTACAAACTGCCTTTAGAAAAGGTAAAGGTACCAAAGATCAAGTTGCCAACATCCACTGGATCACAGAAAATTCCAAAAAGACATCTACTTCTGCTTCATGCTTCATTGACTATGCTAAAGCCTTTGACTCTGTGGATCACAACAAACTGGAAAATTTTTAAAGAGATGGAAATACCAGACCATCTTACCTGCCTCCTGAGAAACCCCTATGCTGGTCAAGAAACAACAGTTAGAACTGGACCTGGAACAATGGACTGGTTCAAAATTGGGAAAGGAGTACATCAAGGCTGTATATTGTCACCTTGCTTATTTAACTTATATGCAGAGTACATCATGCAAAATGCAGGGCTGGATGAAGCACAAGCTGGAATCAAGATTGCCAAGGGAAATATCAAAAACCTCAGATAGATCCCCTTGAGAAGGAAATGGCAACCCACTCCAGTACTCTTGCCTATAAAATTCCATGGATGGAGGAGCCTGGTGGGCTACAGTCCATGGGGTCTCAAAGAGTCAGACACGACTGAGCAACTTCACAACTTCACCAATATGCAGATGACACCATCCTTATGGCAGAAAGCAAAAAGGAACTAAAGAGCCTCTTGATGAAGGTGAAAGAGGAGAGGGGGAAAACCTTGCTTAAAACTCAACATTCACATTTGGTCTCATCACTTCACAGCAAATGTGTATCTGCTAGCCACTTAGTTGTGTCCGATCCTTTGTGACCCCATGGACTGTAGCCCACTAGGCTCCTCTCTCCATGGGATTCTCCAGGCAAGAATAGTATATTGGTTTGCCATTTCCTTCTCCAAGGGATCTTCCTGACCCAGGGATCAAACCCAGTTTTCCTTCAATGCAGGCGGATTCTTTACCATCTAAGCTATAAGGAAGTTCCTTTCACGGCAATAGATTGGGGAAAAGTGGTAACAGTGAGACGTTTTATTTTCTTGGGCTCCAAAGTTACTGTGGATGGTGACAGTAGCCACAAAATTAAAAGAGGCTTGCTCCTTGGAATTTCTTCCAAGCTATGACAAACCTAGACAGCATATTTAAAAACAGAGACATCACTTTGCTGACAAAGGTTCATATAGTCAAAGCTGTGGTTTTTTCAGTAAGCTCCAATAATTTGGCCACCTGATGTGAAGACTTGAGTTGACTCATTAGAAAAGACCTTGATGCTGGGGAAAATTGAAGGCAGGAGGAGAAGGGGATGACAGAGGATGAGATTGTTGGATGGCATCACCACCGACTCAACGGACAGGAGTTTGAGCAATCTCCAGGAGATGGTGAAGGACAGAGAAGCCTGGAGTGCTGAAGTCCATGGGGTCACAACAAGTCAAGAGTCACACAAAAATGAAAACTGAACAATAACAACAAATATACAGAAAAACTGTTTTCTTCAGTGACCAGAATCATCCCTTCTACCATTTATTTTCTCTTCATTTACTCATCTTCATCTGTATTTATAGATACTTGTACAGTTCCTGTGCTTAATTTAAAACATGATCTGTTGAAAGAGTAGTTGAATTCTTACACATAAACTGCCTTTAGAAAAAACATTGCATATGAATTATGAGATATGAAAAGCAAGACAAATTGGAAAGGGGTTGCAATAGTATTTTCTGTTGTAAGAAAGAAAGAAAAATACATATATAGGGTATCTTTGATTTTATAGTCTAGCAAGAGTAAATAAACATAAATACTTGATAATTGGGGAAAACAAGAATTTTTTAAATTAATTTATTTTTTAATTGAAGGATAATTGCTTTACAGAATTTTGTTGTTGTCTGTCAGACATCAAAATGAGTCAGCCATATGTGTATATGTGTCCCCTCCCTCCCATCTCCCTCTCCATCCTACTCCTCTAGGTTGATACAGAGCCCCTGTTTGAGTTCCCTGAGACATAGAGAAAATTTCCATTGGCTATCTACTTTACATATGATAATGTAAGTTTCCATGTTACTCTCTCCATACAGCTCATCCTCTCCTCCCGTCTCCCTGTGTCCATAAGTCTGTTCTCTATATCTGTTTCTCTATTGCTGCCTTGCAAATAAATTCATCAGTACCATCTTTCTAGATTCCATATATATAAATATATGCATTAGTATATGATATTTATCTTTATTTCTCTTACTTACTTCACTCTGTATAATAGGCACTAGGTTCACCCACCTCTTTAGACCTAAATGCATTCCTTTTTGTGACTTAGTAATATTCCATTGTGTATATTTACCACTACTTCTTTATCCATTCATCTGTTGATGAACATCTAGATTGTTTCCATGTTCTACCTATTGCAGATAGTGCTGCAATGAACACTGGGGTACATGTGTCTTTTTCAAATTTGGTTTCCTCAGGGTATATGCCTAGGAGTGGAATTTCTGGGTCATATGGTGGTTTTATTCCTAGTTTTTTAAGGAATCTCCATACTGTCTTCCATAGTAACTTTATCAATTTACTTTCCCAACAACAGTGCAAAAGGGTTACCTTTTCTCCACACCCTCTCCAGCAATTATTGTTTGTAGACTTTTTCAGGGTGGCCACTCTGACCAGTGTGAGGTGATATCTCATTGTAGTTTTTATTTGCATTTCTCTAATAATGAGCAATGTTGAGCATCTTTTCATGTGTTTGTTAGCCACCTGTATGTCTTCTCTGGAGAAATGTCTGTTTAGGTCTTTTTCCCACTTTTTGATTGGGTTGTTTGTTTTTCTGTTATTGAGTTGTTTGGGCTGCTTGTATATTTTAGAAATTAATCCTTTGTCAATTGTTTGATTTGCCATTATTTTCTCCCATTCTGAGGGTTCTCTTTTCACCTTTTTCATAATTTTCTTTGCAGGGAAAAAGCTTTAAAGTTTAATCAGGTCCCGATTGTTTACTTTCGCTTTTATTTCCATAACTCTAGGAGGTGGGTCATAGAGGATCTTGCTTTGATTTAATGTCACTGAGTGTTTTGCCTATGTTTTCCTCTAAGAGTTTTATAGTTTCAGGTCTTACATTAGGTCTAGAATCCATTTTTAGTTTATCTTTGTGTATGGTGTTCTAATTTTATTATTTTACATGTAGCTGTCCAGTTTTCCCAGTTCCAATTATTGAAGAGCCTATCTTTGCCCCATTGTATATTCTTGCTTCCTTTGTCAAAAATAAGGTACCCATAGGTGTGTGAGTTTATTTCTTGGCTTTCTATCTTGTTCAATTGGTCTATCTTTCTATTTTTATGCCAGTACCATATTGTCTTGATGACTGTAACTTTGTAGTGTAATCTGAAGTCAGGAAGGTTGATTCCACCAGCTCCATTCTTCTTTCTCAAGACTGCTTTGACTATTCAGGGTCTTTTGTGTTTCCATATGTATTGTGAATTTTTTTGTTCTCGTTCTGTGAAAAATGCCATTGGTAATTTGATAGGAATCACATTGAATCTGTAGATTGCACTTGGTAATATCATTTTCACAATATTGATTCTTCCTACCCAGGAACATGGAATCTCTCTCCATCTGTTTGTGTCATCTTTGATTTCTTTCATCAGTGTCATAATTTTCTGTATACAGTTCTTTTGTCTTCTTGGGTATGTTTATTCCTAGATATTTTATTCTTTTCTTTGCAATTGTCAATGTAATTGACTCCTTAATTTCTCTTCCTGACTTTTCATTGTTATTAGTATATAGAAAGCAAGTGATTTCTTTGTA
This sequence comes from Dama dama, assembly GCF_033118175.1. Taxonomy (NCBI): domain Eukaryota; kingdom Metazoa; phylum Chordata; class Mammalia; order Artiodactyla; family Cervidae; genus Dama; species Dama dama. The sequence continues at coordinate 13,116,453 of NC_083700.1, forward strand.
TTGATTCTGTATCCTGCAACTTTGCTAAATTCACTGATTAGCTCTAGTAATTTTCTGATAGTATCTTTAGGGTTTTCCCAGGTGAAGCTATCTGGTCCTAGGCTTTTGTTTTGTGGGAGATTTTTTTTATCACAATTTCGATGTTAGTGCTTGTAATTGGGTTGTTCATAAGTTCTATTTCTTCCTGGTTCAGTCTTGGAAGATTGAACTTTTCTGAAAATCTGTCCATTTCTTCCAGATTATCCATTTTATTGCCATATAGTTGCTCATAATAGTCTCTTATAATCCTTTGTATTTCTGCATTGTCTATTGCAACATCTCCTTTTTTTATTTCTAATTTTGTTGATTTGATTCTTCTTTTTTTTCTTGATGAGTCTGGCTAAAGGTTTATCTGTTTTGTTTGTCTTCTCAAAGAACCAGCTTTTTGCTTTATTAATCTTCACTATTGTTTCTTTCATTTACTTTTCATTTATTTCTGCTCTGATCATTATAGTTTATTTCTTTCTGTTAATTTTGGGGATTTTTTTGTTCTTTATCCAGTTTTGTTTTTTGGGTTTTTTTTTTTTTGGGGGGGGGTGTAAAATTAGATTGCTTATTCAACATTTTTCTAAAACAAGAATACTTTTAGTCATACAGAGTCCCATTTAGTAAAATTATCTTAAATTACAATTATTTTACTTAATCTATACCAACCTCCTCCCAAGTTCTAAAATATAGAAACAAAAATCATTTAGAGTCTTTTTTTTTTTTTAATTCAATATGCTAGCATTCATCTGGGGGAAATCTATTTTTGATCAAGGATTAGGAAAAAGGTAAAAAAAGTGATATAAAACACATTGGAACATAACAGAGTAAACTTAAAGACTTGAAAAAAATCAAATCATGAATGTATTTCATAAATTTCAGCAAATGACATCTCTAAAACAAAATATGACAAAAGAAAATAACAAAAACAGCCTCAAACAGAATAAAATTATAGCAAAACTAACCAACATTAATTAAGTATAATAAAGAAAAATGGAGAAATACTTTAAAAGAATTATACAGAAAGTGATATACATAGAAGAATGATAATGCAGATCCAGTATGCATAGTAGTGGAGTCTCTATAAAACAAATTCAATTATTTAAAACTGCTAAGAAATTTTCCCTGAAATAAAACATCTGCATCTATACATTGAAATAATCTGTCATACTTTGACTCTATTCATAGTCATGAAAAAAATACTGATCATTAACAATAAAAAAAAAATTATGTGGAAATCATATTTCTTGGCAGCAACACAAAATGATGATGAAAACATGGAGATTGTGAACAAATTGAAGGAAGGAATGTTTCAAGGAGGAATTTCTTATACAGCCATACTAAATTCTTATACTAGAGGTTTGGGAAAATAGTTGTAAACATGGTAGACTAACAAACACTGCAGGAATCTGAAAACCAGTAGATTTTTTTGATGAAGCCATTAGTTGAAGAGATCCATTCACCATGATATGTCTGGTAGGTCTTTTGGCTGAATGACTAGTGGTGGACATAGACTACATATACCTAACAATAGATCCAAGCAGTGTGCAAATGATATGTACCTGAAAAAGTAACACATTAATAAATAAGAGAATGAAGAGAGAAATGGTGAAGAAGGTAAAGTTTACTTATTTCTGCATAAATGATGTGATATTCAATAATTATCACTTAAAACTGATCAAACAAATAGTGAAAGGCTAAGAAAAAGAGACTAAGATTTAAAAAACTATATATATATATATATCACTCTCAAAGCAGAATTTAATTCTATGCATTATATGATACATCTATAACAAAATGATGCAAAAAGTCAAAAAAGTGAAGAGAAGGGAAATTACACCCAGTACAAGCAAATAAAAAAAGCAAGGATTATGTTCTTGATATTTGGCAACTTAAAATTAGGGCCAAGAACATTAGGTTAACAAAAACAATGACAAAAGACGTTTCCAATGCTAAAAGTTGCAATTCACAATGAAATCATGATAGATAAGAATTTATGTGCCCCCCAAACACAGGTGCAAATGAGAAAAGATTTACAAGGAGAAACAGATACACTAATAATGGGTAACTTTAATAAACCATTATGATGAAAACAGATCAACAAGAAATATATAAACTATTTAGGAAATATAAACAGAAAATTTATTAAAGTATATCTTATAGTTACATATTGAACTTTGTATTATAATAAAAGAATATGTTCTTTTTTCAAGGCACACAACATACTTATAAAAATTGGCTATCTATTAAGAAAAAAAAAAAAAAAGGCCAAACAATGTCATAGTACAAACTTACTTCCTAATATAAATATAAACTACTAATGGATGACAAAGAGTCAGACACGACTAAGCAATTAAACAACAAAAATTGATGATAACAAAATTCCTCCCCCATCTGACAATATTATAATACTATTAAATGATTGTTGGATCAAAGGAGAAATACAAAATAAAATAAGTTTTATAAAGTAATATCAACTACATTCTATATATTATAAATTTAAAGCACTGATTAGAGAAAAATCCACACCTGTATAAACTAAATTTTGAAAATAAAAATTTTAACAAAATGTCATAAATATTGTAAAGCAAAATATTTTCAAAATATTGATAAAAAACTTTATGCTTATTCATCACTGAGGTTATAGATTCAAGTTAGTGTTCAACATCAGCAGTATTAAAATCCAGACAGAGTAGATTCGAGATGAGAGAAATGGAGAAGACCTTGGAAAAAGTACACAGTGTGTGAGTGACCCTTCCTTAAAGTGAACCTTCTGTTTCAGTTTGATTGTGTACATGTGCACCTGCATGTTAGATGGGAATTAAATTCTATTTCTTACTCTATTTTGCAAGTATATCTGTGAACGTTAGATATACAACACAATAGGCTAACAGCTTTGTTGGATATATATATCCATGGCACACTTTTACTTTCATTATTTCTTCCCTTTCCTGTCTCATAGTTGGGCCTGAAAGGGGAAATTAGAAGAGTCAAGTTCATTCAAGGCTGGAATATGTACACTTTTGCTTCTACTGCCTTGACCTGAGAAAGTCAATTGGAAGCAATGATTTTCAAGAGTTATTTGGGCAGTAAAGGATTCAAGATCCTGAGAATGGAAAGCATGACACTGTAGATACAAAGAACAACTTAGACAAAGTGACAGGAAATAGAATAAATAGTAAAGTAGGTACTGAATCAGTCCCTGGGGGATTAATAAACACAGAGACATCATACTTTTCATTAAACCAAGTACCTTTTCACCTAAAACATTATAATGATCCATGCAAAATTTATAAAATCCCAAACTAGTTATCAAAAATTAAATAAGGGAGCTAAGGATACTTTGGTTTCTCACTACACTCCAAATTCATCTCTATAATCTCCCAGATTTTATCTCAATATTTTAAGTATGTGAAATGTTCTGTAATTTATTGAGCAAGCAGTAAACACCACTTTTTGGAGCAGATCCTTTGATCTCCTAGAAAAAAAACAAGAAACCATTTGCTCTCAAGTCTCATTCCCATAGCACTATTTTCAATTCAACAAATATTTAGTGGGTACATACTATGTCACAACCACCATGTTAGGTGTTTGGGATATACCAATGAATAAAACAAAGATTTGTGTCCTCATAAAGCCCACTCTAGAATTTGTCAAATTTTAGATAATTCTACAAAATAATCTCCCTTGCCCAGAACAATTCAAGCTCTTAGAAGGCAGAGCTATGTTATTGTTCAGCTGACAAAATTTTCTGTACCAGGTATCATATATTCACATGCACCCCTCTAACCCTGTCACCCTCAGAGTTCCAAGTAAATAACAAATACTCCAAATCTATGTGAGAAAATCAATGATTATACAAATTAATACATGAATTAATCATTGCAACTGATTTATATGTGAGTGTGTTAAGTTGCTTCAGTCATGTCCAAATCTTTGTGATCCTATGGACTGTAGCCGGACAGGCTCCTCTGTCCATGGGATTCTCCAGGCAAGAATACTGGAGTGGATTGCCATTTCCTCCTCCAGGGGCTCTTCCTGACTCAGGGATCAAACCCATATCTCTTATGTCTCCTGCATTGTCAGGCTGGTTCTTTGACCACTAGTACCCTCTGGAAAGAACAAGGTAGGTGGTAAAGTTATTAAATGAGCAAAGAAGCAAGAGAAAGATTTATATTGTGAAGAAAACACTACATATGGAGTAAAAACAGCACAAATTCACATTCTTATCTCAGCTTATTTCTGTATCTCATACTTTAGCTTATCTAATACTTATTTCTTTAAGTTATGATTAAATCTTCTTATATCTTAATTTTCTTTTCTGAAATTGGGGATATTATGAGAGTTAATTGACAGCAAAGTAACCCCCTCCCATGGGCCTCCCTTGTAGTTCTTCACTTGTTGTCCTTTGTTTGGAGACAAGAATGACCTGTGCTTATCCATCCTGCATGCTAGCTTTGGCTTCACTGAAGAGGAGTATGTTTTGAGAAATGACAGAGCAATGGATTGGTATATGTACAGCACTTTCTATACTAGGACACTTGAAAAACTTTCTCTAGATATCAGAATAATGTAAAAACAGCTTTGGCAAGAAGAGGCTTAAACTGACTCTTTATTAATCAATTCATTCAGATAAAGACATGAAAGCTATGTTCAGTGTGTTTCTACCATAAATTCTACACCAGAAGAAATTCTCTAGAGAACAAAGCAGTAACTATGGGAATAAATTGAAAAGACTTAAAACAAGGAACTAGATCTGATAGACAGAGTGCCTGATGAACTATGGATGGAGGATCATGACATTGTACAGAGGACAGGAATCAAGACCATCCCCAAGAAAAAGAAATGCAAAAAAGCAAAATGGCTGTCTGAAGAGGCCTTACAAATAGCTATGAAAAGACTGGAAGTGAAAAGCAAAGGAGAAAAGGAAAGATATACCCATTTGAATGCAGAGTTCCAAAGAATAGCAAGGAGAGATAAGAAAGCCTTCCTCAGTGATCAATGCAAAGATATAGAGGAAAACAATAGAATGGGAAAGACTAGAGATCTCTTCAAGAAAATTAGAGATACCAAGGGAACTATCCACGCAAAGATGTGCTCAATAAAGGACAGAAATGGTAGAGACCTAACAGAAGCAGAAGATATTAAGAAGAGGTAGAGGTGGCAAGAATACACAGAAGAACTGTACAAAAAAGATCTTCACGACCCAGATAATCACGATGGTGTGATCACTCACGTAGAGCCAGACATCCTGGAATGTGAAGTCAACTGGGCCTTAGGAAGCATCACTATAAACAAAGCTAGTGGATGTGATGGAATTCCAGTTGAGCTATTTCAAATCCTGAAAGATGATGCTGTGAAAGTGCTGCACTCAATAAGCCAGCAAATATGGAAAACTCAGAAGTGGCCACAGGACTGGAAAAGGTCGGTTTGCATTCCAATCCCTAAGAAAGGCAATCCCAAAGAATGCTCAAACTACCACACAAGTGCACTGATCTCACATGCTAGTAAAGTAATGCTCAAAATTCTCCAAGCCAGGCTTCAGCAATACGTGAACCATGAACTTCCAGATGTTCAAGCTGGTTTTAGAAAAAGCAGAGGAACCAGAGATCAAATTGCCAACATTCAATGGATCATCAAAAAAGCAAGAGAGTTCCACCAAAAAAATATCTATTTCTGCTTTACTGACTATGCCAAAGCCTTTGACTGTGTGGATCACAACAAACTGTGGAAAATTCTGAAAGAAATGGGCATACCAGACCACCTGATCTGCCTCTTGAGAAATCTGTATGCAGGTCAGGAAGCAACAGTTAGAACTGGACATGGAACAACAGATTGGTTCCAAATAGGAAAAGGCATACGTCAAGGCTGTATATTGTCACCCTACTTATTTAACTTATATACAGAGTACATCATGAGAAATGCTGGGCTGGAGGAAGCACAAGCTGGAATCAAGATTGCTGGGAGAAATATCAATAACCTCAGATATGCATATGACACCACCCTTATGGCAGAAAGTGAAGAGGAACTAAAGAGCCTCTTGATGAAATTGAAAGAGAAGAGTCAAAAAGTTGGCTTAAAGCTCATCATTCAGAAAACTAAGATCATGGCATCCAGTCCCATCACTTCATGGGAAATAGATGGTGAAACAGTGGAAACAGTGGCTGACTTTATTTTTTGGGCTCCAAAATCACTGCAGGTGTTGATTGTAGCCATGAAATGAAAAGACACTTACTCCTTGGAAGGAAAGTTATGACCAACCTAGATAGCATATTAAAAAGCAGAGACATTACTTTGCCAACAAAGGTCCATCTAGTCAAGGCGATAGTTTTTCCAGTGGTCATGTATGGATGTGAGCATTGGACTGTGAAGAAAGCTGAGTGCCGAAGAATTGATGCTTTTGAACTGTGGAGTTGGAGAAGACTCTTGAGAGTCCCTTGGACTGCAAGGAAATCCAACCAGTCCATCCTAAAGGAGATCAGTCCTGGGTGTTCATTGGAAGGACTGATGTTGTGCCTGAAACTCCAATACTTTGGCCATCTGATGCAAAGAGCTGACATTGGAAAAGACCCTGATGCTGGGAAAGATTGAAGGCAGGAGGAGAAGGGGATGACAGAGGATGAGATGGTTGGATGGCATCACTGACTCAATGGACATGGGTTTGGGTGGACTCCGGTGGTTGGTGATGGACAGGGAGGCCTGGCGTGCTGCAGTCCATGGGGTTGCAAAGAGTCGGACATGACTGAGTAACTGAACTGAACTGAAAACAAGGAAACAACACAAGATCCATCTTTGCATTCAGTTAACAGCAAAGCAAGGACGTGACTGTAGGTAACAAAAAAGTCAGCTGTGTTTCCTTCTCAAGTACATTTGTGGCAAATAGAGATGCAGTGGTCAGATACAATGGGAAGTTCTACAGAAATGGAAACTCTGAACTTGAAAGTAGATGCAAACAGAGAAAGAAATAAAGGTACAGAAACAATGACTGGTGATTAACAATGCTGAAATTTTTGGTAGGCATTGATTTCTTAATGAAAACTTGTGCCGAAGAAAGATCAGTATAAAGGGATTAGTCCAGAGACTCAAGAGAGTTTCAGAAATAAACTCCTCAAAATCATTTGCCTGTATTAGAGCTCTATCTTTGATGTTGAAAAATCTGATATTGGAAACAAGAATATAGGTTATATGTAATATTTTCCTCTCTAGATTACTCCATTCTCTTACACAAAGGCAACCTTGCCTCCAGCATAGCCCTGGCTTCCCCTCCATCTTCTCTCATGTGGGCAGTAGCTACTAACCACTACTCTCCACATCTGAGTCTTAGGATTTTTATCTACTATTCAATTAATTATGTGATCCTCCTATAATCTCAGTAGACTAGATCAACAAAGCTATTTTGATCTTTTTTATCCATTGATATTAAGAACAAAAATATGATTTAACATCCCCAGGGTCTTCTCTACCCTTTTTCAAAACTAAAAAGTTTTACTTTGATCTGCATCTTACACAAACTATGCAAAACTTTAGTTTTTTTTTTTTTTTTTTTTTTTTAATGCCATAGCTTTATAGGATAGCTATAAAGTTCTAGGCAATTTGAACATAAGACCAAGTTTTCCTGCCACTCGCTGTACACAAAGATATTTTTTTTCTTTAATTTTATGGAAACATAGATTTATTTCCAGATAAAAGGAGATTGTTTAAATTTTGAGAGCACAAAGATTCAAGACTGTGTTCTAAAAACTCCAAGTAAAACCTGATAGTTCTTAAAGAAGCACTAAAAACTATTATTTCCTTATGTGTTTTTTCCTGAAACCTCTAGAGCTGTATACACTGAACATTGAGAAGACTGTGGAAAAGAGGCAATTATTTTCACATTTTATTCTAATATTTAGATAATTGTAATTTTATTAATATGGTATTTTTTATAAAATTCACAATTATTAAATTACTGAAGTAATTAGTAAAATACAATAAATATATTTACTAAGAAAAAAGAATACAGCAGCAGTAATGTCATAGCTTGTATAGCATAAAACAATAAAGAAAGCTGAGTGTCAAAGAATTGATGCTTTTGAACTGTGGTGTTGGAGAAGACTCTTGAGAGTCCCGTGGATTGCAAGGAAATCCAACCAGTCCATCCTGAAGGAGATCAGTCCTGGGTGTTCTTTGGAAGGACTGATGAGGCTGAAACTCCAATACTTGGCCACCTCATGTGAAGAGCTGACTCATTGGAAAAGACCCTGATGCTGGGAGGGATTGGAGGCAGGAGGAGAAGGGGATGACAGAGGATGAGATGGTTGGATGGCATCATCGACTCGATTGACATGAGTTTGGGTGGACTCTGGGGGTTGGTGATGGACAGGGAGGCCTGGCCTGCTGCAGTTCATAGGGTCGCAAAGAGTTGGACACGACTGAGTGACTGAACTGAGCTGAACTGAAAACAGAATAAGTTATAAGCAAGCAGCTCTTACGGCATCATTATAATCCTGTTTCAAATGAACTTAGAATTCAGTATGTGAAGCCCAGACAATGAACTAGCTAGGAGCCAGAATTATTCTTTCTTCTAGCAAAAATGACTACCTTTGTATCCTAATTCTTGTGGAATTAGTCTGCAGTTGCCAGATAAATAACAAGATGCCCCAGTAAGTTTTAAATTTGAATAAACATAAATAATGACTTTAAGAGTTCCAAAAATATCATGTGGGATATTCCAAAAAATTTATTTGTTCTTTATTGGGAATTCAAATATAATCGTGAATCCAGACATGAATGGTGCTTTCATGCCTGTTGAACCTTCTAATTCTCACCCAAAACTCTTGGTTTACTCCCGTGTTTAGTTGCTCAGTCGTGTCCAGCTCTTTGCGATCCCATGGACTGTAGCCCATCAGGCTCCTCAGTCCAAGGGGATTCTCCAGGCAAGAATACTGAACTGGGTTGCCATGCCCTCCTCCAGGAGATTTTCCCAACCCAGGGATCAAACCCAAATCTCCCTCATTGCAGGCAGATTCTTTACCATCTGAGCTACCAAGGAAATCCCTCTTGGTTTACTCGCTGAGCATAAAAGGGCTGGAAATTCAAGTTTCCATAAGCTCATTTTTGGGAAGCTGGCTTTCCTATAATTATTGCTGTCCAATCGCTAAGTTGTGTCCTACTCTTTGTGACCCCATGGACTGTAACCTGCCAGGCTCCTCTGTCCAGAGATTTCCCAGACAAGAATACTGGAGTGAGTTGCCATTTCCTTCTCCAGGAGATCTTTCCCACTCAGGAATCAAACCCACATCTCCTGCAAGGGCAGGCAAATTCTTTATTGCTGAGCCACCAGGGAAGCCCTTTCTATAATTAGTTCCCATCTAACCTCAGATAGTCAAACATTCAAATAGTCAGTGCATTCTACCACCATTGAGGATGCTGCTATTCATTTCCATTATGATGTGAGTGCATGAGTCAATTAAGGAATCAACTAAACACTGCAAGACTGTGGCTCCAGTACTAAATTCTGATATGGTTATATCCATTATATTGTATTAGATAATTGAAGAGAGTACAAATAAATAATTTATGAGAACTCAACATAAAATTCTGTTTCATTGATAATAATTACTCTCACCTCAAATGAAAATATCCCAGCAAATAAACCATCTAGTTCAGACTCCGGCTACACAGTATGCTGCTATTGCTGTGCTTAGTCACTCAGTCGTGTCCAGCTCTTTGCGACCCCATGGACAGTAGCCCACCAGGCTCTTCTGTCCACGGGGATTCTTCAGGCAAGAATACTGGAGTGGGTTGCCATTTCTTTCTCCAGAGGATCTTCCCAACCCAGGTATCAAACCCAGGTCTCCCACATTGCAGGAGGACTCTTTACGGTCTAAGCCACCAGAGAAGCTCATGCACCATGGAGTACAGGTTTAATTCCCTCATGCTACGAGTAAGGCCCAATGGCCTAAGAGTGCCAGAGTTTGTTTGGTTTTGTCTTTGTGACCAAATAGATTTTAGAAAGAAATGACCCTTCCATGCTGTTTTAAGGCTGCCTCATCCTCTCAATCACAGGTTCCTTTTCTAAAACTTATTTTCAGCACTCAGAAAATCCCTGGCTGAGTCCTATTAGTTGTCCTCTTGGATGGTCAGCCTCCCCTACTTTTAAATATATATATATTATTTAAATTAAATATATATATTAAATATATATATAATATAAATAAATATATATATTATTTATACACACACACATACACACACACACACACAGAGTCATCTTACTTAGTGTTAAAACAGGTGTCTCTAACATCCAGGCTATGAATGCCATACGAGTCCATAGCCTCTTAAGAACCAGGCCACACAGCAGGAGGTGAGTAGCAGGCAAGCAAGCAAAGCTTCATCTATATTTATAGCTGCTCCCTGAAGCTATGATCACCACCTGAGCTCAACTCCTTGTCAGGTCAGTGGTGATGTTAGATTCTCATAGGAGCTTAAACCCTACTGTGAAGTGTACATGTGAGCGATCTAGGTTCAGGAAAACAAGCTCAGGGTTCCCACTGATTCCACATCATGGTGAGTTGTGTAATTATTTCATTATATACTATAAAGTAATAATAATAGAACTATTGTGCACAATAAATGCAATGTGCTTTTGAGTCATCCCAAAACCATCCCCACCTCCCTTCCCCAGGCCTGTAGAAAAATTGTCTTCCACAAAACCAGTCTGGTGTGAAAAAGGTTGTGGACTGCTGTGTTAAAATATTAAACAAGTGTTATAGATCAGTTGGGCTTCCCATGTGGCTCAGTGGGTAAAAAATCCGCCTGCAATTCAGAGACACAGGAGACCTGGGTCAGGAAGAGCCCCTGAAGGAGGGCATGGCAACTCACTCCAGTATTCTTTCCTGGAGAACCCCAAGAGCGGAGGAGCCTGGCGGGGTGTAGGTTGCAAAGAGTTGGGCACAACTGAAGTGACCCAGCAGCGGCAGCAGCAGCGTTATAAATCAGTTACCACAAAAAAATAAAAATAATGTTTTCTCCTTTATGTACGCACTCCCCTCATGAACTAATCTACTCATCTGGTCATTTTGTGATTAATAGCAGAAAAAAAATAAGACAAAATATTAAGCATATTTGTGAATATTTTGCAAATTCCATTGGTTCTCACTAAAAATTAGTCTGTAGTCAAGTTTCACACATTGGTATCAAATAAATCTTTATACTCAAAAACCATTTAGGATCAAATTTACTCAAAAAAGAAAAGGAAAATATATCAACTCTTGATCCAGAGCCATTGGTATTCTTTTTTTAAAAAAATATGTCTTCACATGGTTTATTACATACATCACAGTATAATGAATACATCTGTCACTGAAATAGCACAGTCCTGATTCATATGCACAGGCACGACTCTTAGAAGCATCTTTTACACTTGTGTCTCTACATAGTGTGTTATATGCACTGCAGTGGGGTGAACACATGCATTCACTGCAGTAACACTACTCTGAAGCAGCAAGCAATACGTCCTTTGAGAGACATCTTTTATGCATGTGCCCTTTTTAAAAATTTTGATAAGAAATACGTACCATGAAGTCTAACCCTGTGACAGATTTTTAAGTGTATTAAGAGTTAAGGGAACAACAGATCCCTAGAAATTTTTTATCTTGTATAACTGAAGCTTTGTGCCCATTGAACAGAAACTTTCCACTTTAAGTCAGAAGCTCCAACCCCTGACTGCTTTCCTACTTTCTGTTCCTATAAGTTCCATTTCTCCCATCAGTCATTTCCAACACAATAATTTCAGGCAGATTAAGAGAGGTAGCTATTATGTTTTCAGCTTAAGTTGATAGGAAACATCACATAAACTAAAAATTCATTTGGAAGAACGCTCCATATAACTGAAAGATTAATTCAAACACTAAGAAGTCATAGAAATAACTCTTCTTTGTCTAGATACAGACCGATTTTTTCCCCCAATTATGTGTCATTTAACTTCTCACTTAGGTTAAATTGTGCAGCCAGGATGAATCTTCTGTCCTTGTTATAATTCAGTCCTTTCTCAATTTACATAGTAATCACTGAAAATGTCTCTTTATTGACCTCTTAAATTCACTGTCTACATTAAACCCAGTTATGCCTCTCTAATATGACAATATTATAGCTCATTCCTACCAAAAACTCCTCTCGGCATCAAAAAATAAGACATCCCTAAAGTACGAAATGAGTGAACTGGGCCATCAGCTTTGTTTACAGATTGGCAAGGGAAAATTCCCTGGCAATGTTGAAAATTAGAGCTGGTGTCAACAATGTTAATTGTTGAGGAGTGAAAATGTTATTTCAACTTTAGACAAAGTTGTACCTCATTTGTTTCATTTTTTTTTTCTTTTGACTTAATGTCTGCACCTGGCATCATAGAGTTTAAATATGAACCTGTTGATATATATTTTTATGGTCCAATGAGGCTACTGTGTATCAGTGGGAAACTCTCTAGAATTTTTACTGGCTTAAAGTCATTTCAATAATGACATGAATATATTCAAACATTCAGCCCTCACAACCCTTCTATATGTTAGGCATTAAATAGACAACTAATTATAAAGCCTTGAATATGTGAAATGTAAAAAATCAAATACTAGGAAGGCAAATCCTAGATGAAAACTTAATGGGAATTTATATGAATAAGGATATGGATTAAAGTAATAAAGATTCAGCTGAGTATATCTGAGAATGTAAACAGATAAGGTAGGGGGACTCAGAAAAAGAGAACCAGGCAAGGCTTTCTTGATATTAGAGAAGACATTTTGACCTAAGCTATTTTATGATCTAAGCCTGGCCACAATTCTGGCCCTTGAACAGGTCTCCAAAATAATGATCTTAAGGGAACTAAAGAACAAAGTGTAAATGGGCAAGAGAATAACAATAGCAAGGATAACACATCAGTTGTAAAGATTCCCAGTTTGTTTCTGTTTTGCAGAATTTAAACCCCATTGAACACTCAACCACCAAATCAAACCTAAGAGATGATAATACTGACCTGTTCTGATTCTTCTGACTTCAATCAACTAAAGTTTGAGCTCTGTCAACCACCCAAATCCATTTATGAATGTACATGTACCCTTAGCTTAAAATTTCTCCTGATTTTGTTGTTCAGGGAGATGCTGCTTTGGGAAAGATCCCTGGTGTTCTCGTTACTTCCTGAAAGTAATGAAAACTTCCTCCTCCCAATCTTCATTTTGTTTGTGTCTTTTGGCTCAACACCCACCAAGAGGCAAACCCAGTGTTTCAAGTGACAAGAAGAAAATTCTAATTATTGTACCATGGAATTTTTAAATCTTTTGTATCTTTTTCTAAATTTTTTAAGCACCATGTCTTTCTAGAAACCATCACTTTTTAACTTTTGAGAATCTGACATTGCTTGAGCAATTATACTATCACTATGATGTATTTATTTTGTTACTATTAGTAAAAAAAAGTTTATATTATGGCATTCACTACAGTTATTATACAAAAATCCTTAGTATTTAATATAATTAGAGATATCAGAATATATTTCTCAGAATATTTAATTTGCATAGTTAATTCTTCTTTCTAAAACACTTGGCTAATGCATTTAGTATGCCACTGTCTAGGTGGTGTATTAAAAAGCAGAAACATTACTTTGCTGACAAAGACCCATTTGTCAAAGCTACGGTTTTTCCAGTAGTCATGTATGGATGTGAGAGTTGGACTATAAAGAAAGCTGAGCACTGAAGAATTGATGCTTTTGAACTGTGGTGTTGGAGAATACTCTTGAGAGTCCCTTGGACAGCAAGGAGATGTAACGAGTCCATCCTAAAGGAAATCAGTCCTGAATATTCACTGGAAGGACTGATACTGAAGCTGAAGCTCCAATACTTTGGCCACCTGATGAGAAGAACTGACTCATTGGGAAAGACCCTGATGCTGGGAAAGATTAAAGGAGGGAGGAGAAGAGGAAGACAGAGGATGAGATGGTTGGATGGCATCACCAATGTGATGGACATCAGTTTGAGTAGGCTTCTGGGGTTGGTGATGGACAGAGAGGGCTGACTTGCTGCAGTCCATGGAGTCGCAAAGGGTCAGACACGACTGAGCAACTGAACTGAACTGAGGTTTGCCATAGCTTTTCTTCCAAGGAGCAAGCATCTTTTAATTTCATGGCTGCTGTCACCATCTACAGTGATTTTGGAGCCCAAGAAAATAGTCTGTCACTGATTCCATTGTCTCCCCATCAATTTGCCATGAAGTGATGGGACCAGAGGCCATGATCTTAGTATTTTGAATGTTGAGTTTTAAGCCAGCTTTTTCACTCTGCCATATAACTATCATATGACCCAGCAATTCCACTCCTTGGTGATATATATTAAAAAAAAAAAAAAAAAACTAATTTGAAAAGATACGTGTACCCCAGTGTTCATAGCAGCATCATTTACAATTGTCAAGGTATGGAAGCAACCTAACTGTCAAACAACAGATGAATGGAGAAAGATGTGGTACATATACACAATGGAATACTACTCAATCATAAAAAAGAATGAAATTTTGCCATTTGCAGGAACATGGACTTAGAGGGTATTATGCTAAGCGAAATATTGGACATAGAAAGACAAATACTGTGAGACACCACTATATAGAATTTTAAAAACACAACAAACTAGTGAATATAACAAGAAAGAAGCAGGTTCACAGATATGGAGAACTACCAGCTGGTGGCTAGTGAAAACTAGCTAGTAACTAGTGAGAACTGCAAGCTGGTGGCTGGCTACCAGTAGTGGGAGGGTGGGGAGGTGGGCAATATGAGGGTGGGGAAGTGGGAGGTACAAACCACTGAGCATAAGATAGATTCAAGGATGTGTTGTACAAGAGGAATATAGCCAATATTTTGTGATAACTATAATTGGAAAATAACCTTTAAAAATTATATAAAGAAATCAAATTAAGGCATCATCAGCCCTGCACTCCCTCTGGAAAAAGAAAAAAGAAGAACAGAGTAGTAAGTACATCATGTCTCTGAATGGAGCATCCCTGCAAAAGGTACCTAAGATTATGCAAATGCTTATGGAAGCTATGATGCTCCTGCAAGCAACCTTGTGGGTAGCAGACTGTTGACAAGTAGAAGCATAAACTAGAGAGGAAAAACAAGATGCTACTTTGTAATTGATGCTGAAAGACTGCTCTATGTGCATAGGTGAGGTGCACTTTTAGTAAGACTAAGTCTGCACCCAGCAAGCAGATAAGGATCACTGCAATTTGGCTATAGATATTATTGTGCTCCATTTTATAGCCATCTAATGGTGAGACCAGGCTTCGGTGGTGGCTCAGTGGTAAAGAATCTGCATGTAATGCAGGAAACATAAGTTCATCCTTGGGTCGGGAAGAGTCTCTGGAGAAGCAAATGGCAACTCACTCCAGTATTCTTGCCTAGGAAACCTCAAGGACTGAGGAGCCTAGCAGGCTATAGTCCGTGGGGTCACAAAAGAGTCAGACATGACAGAAACTAAACAGCAACAATGGTGAGACCAGACAGTATTTGTGTTTAAGGACTCATGTCCTTTTGCCTAACAAGTGCTACACATTAATTCAAAACTCTCCAATGACTTTCAATGGCAGTATTGTGATTCACTGGCCAATTCAGTGGCCTCATCTTCTACCATGTTCCTCATCACTTACTCCAGTACAGTTGTGCTGGATTTAGAACAGTTCCCATGTGCAATGCTGTTCTTATTTGTACTCCCTTTCCTTGGGATGTTCTTCCCATAAATACTACATGGCTTTGTTTCTTGTTCTTGATTTGTGTCTCTTCTCAAAAGCCATCTTCTTGAGTGCCACATTCTGTCCATCATCTTTAAAATAATAACCACTTTTCCCTTTGATCCCCTTCCCTCAATTCATTTCTTAAATATAGCATATGTCATGACTTCATATATAATTCTTTTATTTATTTGTTGTCTGTCTCCCCTGCCCTCTACCATGTAAGTTCTATGTGTAAGGGTATTTTACTCTTGGATCTCTGCTGTATATCACTACATATCATAGTATCTATCACATGGTAGATGCCCCTAATTATTTGTTGAGTCTGCAGTGTAGTTCTTAAATCATAGATTTTGAAGCAAAACTACCTGTAATACTTATTAGTTATATGGCCTATGTATCCTATGGGCCTATGTACTATGAGGCTTCCCTTATGGCTCAACTGGAAAAGACTCTGCCTGCGATGAGGGAGACCTGGGTTTGATCCCTTGGTTGGGATGATTCCCCTGGAGAAGGGAAAAGTTATCACCTCCAGTATTCTGGCCTGGAGAATTCCAGGGACTGTATAGTCCATGGGGTCACAAAGAGTCAGACACGACCAAGCAACTTGAGTCACTTATGTGTTCTCATCTATAAAATGGCAATAATAGTACCTAGCTCAGGATTGTTCTGAGAACTCTATGAGTTAATATGTATAAAGTTCGTAGAAGAGTGTTTAACCTACTACAGGCTCCACTCAAGTGTATTCTATCATCCAGTCAGCTTTAACCATAAAACGGGTACTTTTCTCATTGACTGTAGTAGTTGAGCTAATGCTCAAGTTATGGTCATCCCATTATAGATAATGGAGAAGGCAATGGCAACCCACTCCAGTACTCTTGCCTGGAAAATCCCATGGACAGAGGAGCCTGGTAGGCTGCAGTCCAAGGGTCGCTAAGGGTCCGACACGACTGAGCGACTTCATTTTCACTTTTCACTTTCATGCATTGGAGAAGGAAATGGCAACCCACTCCAGTGTTCTTGCCTGGAGAATCCCAGGTACGGGGGAGCCTGGTGGGCTGCCATCTATGGAGTCACACAGAGTCAGCCACGACTGAAGTGACTTAGCAGCAGCGGCAGCAGCATTATAGATAATGGGGTCATTGACTTGTATTACATTTTTGGCAGTGGTGTTCACACTTGGCTCAGGATTATGGAATAGGGAATAGAACATAGGCGAACTTATAAAGTAGGCTTTGGAGACTGGCTATTCAGGAAGAATGATGAAGCAAAGAGAAGAAATTTGTGATCTTGAGAAACTAGTAAAATGATGAGATTACAGAAGAAAATAAGAAAAGAAAAATGATTGGTGAAGAAAATTTGTAAGCTAGTTTTAAATCTCTAAGGGTAAATCCCAAATCCCTAAGATCTATAGTAGATGCTGTCTGTGGGTTGCGTGAAGAGACTTTTAACAATACCTCTACCCTTGAGCACAGGCTCCCAAGCAGGTGCTGTGTGAATATCTTTTTTCATCTGCAAGTGATAAAACTGAAGGCCTGGATCCCTGTTTCAGTTTATGTTGCTCCACTTACTCACATCTTTAACATCCTCAGCTTACTTCATTCGTTAGGTGGAAGATTTCAGATAAACATTCTCCAAGCCCATGATTTGTCAAGAGCATATGGTCACAGTGTTTTTCTGACTTTGGACCCCAGCATATTCTGATTCATTCAGTCCTACTGCAGCCTGCCTCCAACAATTAATGTTATTCCTAGAGAAATTTACCAACAACCAAGAACAATACCTGCATCTCTTTTTCCAAACCCATCTCCTATTGCTTCTACCACATTTGTATACACAATAGAATACAGTAAGGTCCAGGTTTTCACTGTCAGCAAAACAGGTTACCTCCTTGGTCTTATAGCTTGCAGGAATGGAAAGTATTATCCTTAATTGTGGAAAAACCCACCCCAGCGTCTAGAACATTAAGTCCAATCTTCCAGGGTTCCATCCAGAATGATATGGTAACAGAAAGAACTAGATGACATCTCTAAGTGATCAAGTGATACATTTTGCTTTTAAATACTAGATCCTCACCCAGGAGCTCATATTAAATTACCCAGCCCAAAAGTTTTATACTACAGTGATGACACAGAACTTTTCTGGCAATCTCATGAACCAATATTTTAAACTTTCCCAAATCCTGTTGAGCTGGTATTTCTGGCAATGTGAGCATATGTTCACCTCTCAGGGCTCTTTTTGAACTTATCTATGCCAGTTTTATTGATGGGTGCATATGTGCAGGCATCCTAGATCCATCTTCTTCTGGAGGTATATCTTGTGCCTCACCCAAATGTATGCCCACTCCTCAACTATAGTACTTTGTTGAAAGTAGAATTAGAATGCTATCTTGTGTTCAAGAACCCAGAGTTTCCTGAAAGTCACTAAATACAACTTTCATCCTTCCCTAAGAGATTTTCTGGGGATCATTAAAACTTAGCAACAGCAGAGAAATCCAGAGTAGCACATTATGGAGAACTGGACTTGTCACTCACAGTACGAAGGACTCTGACAAGATTTTCCAAGATCTCCTCCCTCATTCCTAAGATCTTATCTGTGGCTTGAGATCTTGACACATTATAAAGACAATAACTTGAAGAAAAGAGAGAGATGACAATGGCCATTTTACCATCTTTGTACAATATCAATGATTCACCAGAAAAAAAAAAAAAAAAGAACAAACAATGATTTACTTACATCTTTCAGTGACACTAGAACTGCACTTCAGAAACATATTAGTACCTGAAAATCTATGGCTAATCAGATAGAGACTGCAGACTTTAAGATCTCTTCTAGCTAGTCAAAGCTTATATCACTTGTTGATTCAACAAAAATATTTTTTAATCATCCCCTTTATATCAGGCTACTTATACCCAATCTAGGCACTAGCATACAAATTTCATTAACACAGATAAAATTTATGATGTCACAGTGCTTAAATTTCAGATGAAAATGACACTTAATGCATAAAAATAAATGAGATAATTTTTACTAATTCAGTATTGGAGCAGGATGTGACCGAGGTGGTATGTGCTACTTTACCTAAACTTTTAAGGAAAGACCTCTCTATAACACTTGACTTTAGAGCTGAAAAGTGTCCCAAAATAATCCATGTAAGATCTGACTGAAGAATGGTCCAGGTGGAGGGGAAAATATGCATAATTGTGCCGTAAGCCAAGAGAATTTTGGTGTTAATAAAAGACAGAAAGAAGTCTAGTGTTAAAGAAGCATAATATCCAGTAGGGGAAAGATTAGAAACAGGACCAGAGAAGTTAGCCTGATCCATATAAGAAGTTCAAGAACTATGGTGACAAAAAAAAAACTAGGGTACTGGGGAAAAATTCTATTCAAATAGGAGATATCAGAACTATACTTAAACTTCACACCTGAGTTAGTTAGATACTGAAAGTTTCCTACCTGAGCATCTTCATTTTGATGGAGAAGGACCTTCTACCAGGGGATGGAACCTCATTATTTATTGCTGCAAAAGTCCTTTTTAAAATTCTGCCTTCCTGTCTGAAATCTGGTGGCTGTCTCTAGATAGGCTGTCTGTATACCTTCTGCATTCAGAAGGTGATGACCTCTCAATACGGAAAGGACGGACCTCAACATGCTGTTCATGTGTAAGAGTACAGATTGGATAAGTGAATGATCCCAAGGGGCACTTGGGAAGGCCCTATATCGAGTATTAAGTTCCCACTAAAATACCTATACAATCTGCTCGATTACTCCATCCGAGGGACGATGTTAACTGGACATCAGTATGAACACTACACCTTAATAGCTTTCTGCCCTCCAACAGGCTCATCAAATGAATCTCAATTAAAGCAACTGGATAATTTTAAAATCCACATTAAAAATTAAGGGGGCAATAAAGTATATGTAATAATAATAACAATAAGTCAAAATGCTGAAGAAAATAAATGTCACTAGGAAGGCATCTGATCAATGTATCCCTTCCTTGCTTGGCTTTGTCCATAAAAATAATCCTTAGTCTCCCTGTTCTCTTCCTAACTTCCCCAAATATGAATGTATCCCCTGAATATGTGTATCCACAAAGACACATATAGTAATACACAATCTCAGAGAAGTAGGAATGTCAGCCCAACCCCACTATCTCTTTGACAAGAGAAAATCTCATGTGTTATTATTTTCTTTAAATATCTCTGAAGATGCATGAACACCATGACAGCTACGAAGTCTGAAACACTTAGCTGCCCCTTTCACCTTTGATGGGAGACAGAGAAAGAATTTTAATAAGAACATAGTCAAATGATGCAGAGATGCCAAAGAGGAAAGGGATTAAGACAATTTATTTGACAATACATTTATTTCAGTCAGTATTTATTGAGAAAGATCTCTTTCAGGACAAACCAGCTACATAATTTGTGAAGCCAGTATAAAATGAAACTGCAGGACCTCCTTCAAAATGAGCATGATTTTGAGATGGCAACAACTGCACAGGTTACCTGCCCACAATCTGCCATGAACCAGGTGAGGCTTTTGATCATGGACACAAATAAAAACACATAAATCTTGCTTTCAAGCAAATGAGAGAAAAACACAAAAATTTTAAAATTACTGTTTGGAGTAGGAAGAGATGAGTGTATTTAGGAAGAACAGTCCAATTTGGGATATAAAGAAGAGCTTTCCCCTGGACGATCCAGGGAAGTTCTTAAGAAAGAGGCATCTGAATTAAAATTTAAAGTGATGTACATGTGGCTGAAGTAGAAAAGATATTTTGGAAGATGGGAGGGAAAAAAACAGATTCCAAAAGGGTGTGGGTCTCTGACAGAACAAACCACTTTAGCAAAATCATGCTTAGTTTAGAGCTATGAATTATGTTTAAACAGAACCAGAAAGGGATTTTATGTGGAAGGTAAAACTAATGACACTAGAGTTGATTTAGTCTGGCTTTCCATTTCTTTAAGAGTCTGTTTTTGATCCATGATTCATGTGCCAAGCAGAGCTGATGTCCTAAATTCCTGGGGTCTTTGGTTTTGGCTCCTGTGGGAAAGGCAGGGTGGGAGATAGAGAAGACATCCTGATTTGAGCTGTGGGAGGAAAAGAAGATCTTGGTCAGATAAGGGAAATCAGAGAAAGGAGAAAGGGAGGAAAAAAGAACACAGAGGAAAGAAGAATAAGCTGATAAGAAGCTGAAGAGACAAAACAAGACAAGACTCACCTCTGCTTTTTAAATGATGAATCAACTATAACCAACATGACCAGGGTAACTATTACAATTAAGCAGATCAATATTGAGAAGAAGGAGTATCCACCTAGGTGGGGATAAAATAAGAAAATCAATCTATAAAATGTTCTTTCTTCTATCACAGTTAATGCTTCTCATTTCACAGTGGCGGGACCTCCCCAGAGTTTTACTCTGCCTTTTCTAGAGTCCTCATTTCAATTCCTCCTGAGTCTGTGTCTCTGGTCTGTCCACTTTTTCTCTCTTTCATCAAATCTCTGGGTCCTTCTTTTTTTTCTCTCTAGTACTTCTAATCCTCTTCTTGCATTTTCTTAAAATCTAACTGCTGTCATGCTGCACCCTTCTTTCCATGGATTCCCCCACCTGTATCCTCTTGTGCATAGCATTTCTGGCCATTTTTCTAAGTCCCTCACTCATTAGCTGTTTTTACTATGAGAAGACTATCACCTCCCATCAGGCCCCAGTTCTCACTCACCCCAGTGGATGACGATGTCCTGGCCTCCTAGGCTACTGTGCTTCACTCGGCAACTCAGGCCAGCCGCCTCCCCAGCCGCCACATCCAGGGTTACTCGGAGATACCAGGTCCCATCAGCATTGGGCAGGTCATCACCTCGCCGAGACCCTGGGTGCTTCTGTTTGCCCCTCATCCACATCACCCATACGGGCTTTGGATGAAAGCCAGAGACATGGCACACCAACAAAAGACGGCCAGGCCCGGGACTGGGGCCTTTGGACACCCAAGCCTGTGGCTTCACTACAGAGGAAAGAGGAGGAGAAGTAGAATTTAGGAGGGCACCCTAGGCTACAGCTTAGTGACTTAAGGTTCCTTAAGTAGTTTGAGTAATCACTCCTTTCTCTTTTCTAGGAAATAATTCTAAATCCAAACATCTCACCCTCTAGCTTCTTATTATGTGTTTCAAAAGGTTGATAAAGAGTAGAAAACTCAAATACAGGTGTGGAAACACCAGGAATCGGAGGGGAGAAAGAGTTGGGCTCACCTTGTCTTTCCAGTTCTGACTTCCCTGCTTTAAGGATTCCTGACAGAAACCGAGGGCAGGTGTCACTGAGAAGCCTTTGCACAACTTCTTTAATAACTCGGTAGTGGTTGAGCACCTTACAGACATTCTCAGCTCGACTTCCTGCTCCTGGAGATGGCTTCCAGGAATTTTCTTGGAAACTCAGGAAATCTAATCCTTGATATGCTCCATTTAAGAAGGTTTCCAAAGCCTTCCCAGTATGAATTAAACATCCAAATGATACCTGGAGCTCAAAGGGGTCTGCGGGTAGATAAGGAAGAGAGAATCAATATGGAAAGAATTACAGGGAAGGAAAGTAAAGAACCTAGAGATTTAAAGGAAGGAAAACTTGCTGGGGGATCACATGGACGGCCAGAGTTGGGACAGGAAAACGGGAGGAAGTTTGTGGAAAGAAAATTTTGAGATAACAAAAGTATTTTGAAATAATTGTGGGGAAGGGCTAGGTGGAAGGCTGTTAGAGAAATAGAGGATATAGCCTGGAAGAGCAGACTGGAGAGTGGTGAGGTACAGGCAGAACCTTGTAAACACGGAAGAAAAGAGGGCAGAGTCTTGGTTGGGAAGGGCTGACTCTGAGGCCAGGGTGCTGGGCAGAAGATCAAGAACAGACAGTTATTAGAGGTCTAGAACATGATGGTATTTTCAGAGGTGTGAGAGCTATGTGTACTGAGGTGGGAGAAGTAGAGTGGGAGTGGTGGTGAAGGGTGCAGCAGAGGGACAGTGCGGAAGAAGAGACAAGGAACAACGTCAGCGTCCATATTCCATCTATCCTTTGAAAGATGGTCAGAGCCTTCTGGCAAATATTATCTTGGAATAAGGAACTCACATTCAAACTGAAACTGGCTGGCATAGGCCTGCACTTCCCGTGGGAAACTGTGGAAGTACAGCTGCAAGAGTGCCTGGATGTTCTTCAGCTCCTCCTTGCTGAAGTTACCCTGGGACCAGGGCCTCAGAAAGCGGATGGTGGCCAAGACACTATCCCAGCCATGAGTCTGCAGGTCGCCCAGCCAGCCAGAGCCCTGGGTGTATGTCCAGCTGTGATTGGCAAAGGAGGAGATCTGGATCACGCGGAAGGAGGGGGATTCTTCTGCAGCCAGATGATGGGGTCCTGGAACCTGAGGACCTGAGAGAGGGAGTGAAAGCATGGGGAAAGCTGGCCCCATAGAGGAGAGGATGCATGGAGATGGTTACACAGGTTGCACGTATTCCCATAGCCTCTGCCCCTGGGCCAGCATCCTCTCCCCAAAATCAGGCAGATTAACTGAGACTATGACAAAGAATACTTTGCTTGGAACTAACCTTGTGCGCAGACTCCAAGGGTATCCTGTAGGTGCATTACTCCCTTCCCCTGGGTCCTCCCCAGAACCTCTCCACCCTGCAGTGCCCAGCCAAGGGTATCTTTCCACCTGGGGTCATCTTACCCACTGTGCTTGTGCCATGGCCAAGAAGTCCTTTGAACAGCAGAGGCAGCAGAAGCAGCATTGAAGCTTTGTTAGTTCAAGGATGCCTGCACAGCCAAGCTGCCCTCAGAACTCAGACACGGTTCCCCTCTCTACCCTCTCGCCCTCTCATCTGACTTCCCTTGGCACACCAACACGCAAACCTCTGCCTCTGCCGACTTCCCTGCTAGAGAAACCCTACAGCCTCTGGCAGTCACGGGCCTCCCACACAGTATCACTTCCCCTCCACTTCTCCCACTAGCTGGCTTCCTGATTTTCTTCTGCTTGTGCCTATGCCCTCCTGACCCCCTCTACTGCATCCATTCCTGGCTTCTGAAGTCTACTGTCTGTGATTTGGCTGGAATACTTAGCATCTTTTAGCCTTGGAGAAATCAAGTCCATACTCGGCTTCTCAATGTCTTCCTCTATGAGAAGAAGCGCTGGAAGGTGATCAGTGATGCCCAGTGGCCTTTTCAGCAGTCTCCTCGCCCCTCATCCTTCTGTGGTCTCCTCCTCCTGTATGCCACTTGGCTACCTTTCCCCTCCGTCTTGGTCTCCTCTGTTTTTCTCTCCTAACCAACCGCTTTCCCTCTGGAATCAACACTCACTCCTCTCACTTGTCCTGCCTGTTCTACCTGTCATCTCAGTCCCCTTCTGTCCCTTCATTCTGCTCTGCTCAAAATTATTGCCAGAAACACTAGACATTTTGAGTGTAGCTGTTAGTCTACAGGCAAACCTCATTCATAATCCACAATGAAAAAGAAGCAGTGACAATACAGGTTATCAGATAATCTATAGAAAAGGCCCTTTTGCTCAGTTTTCCCGGTCAGACTAGTTGTCACTGTTGAAGGGTCTATGACTGAGTTTAATCTGGAAATGGTGAGCTGGGAAGCAGGTGGATTTCCAGTCACATTGTGTGAGTGGGTCTGTGGGAAGTATCCAGGGGCCTTGGAACCCATCCTTACCCCAAATGAGTTGAGTGTATCTACAGATGGTTGGCAAGCTTGGCTCTGGGTATGAAGGGTGGGCATGGCCTGGGAGCACTGGTGTCCCCTTTGGTGGTTGTTGTCAAGAGAAGAGCTTTATTGAAGGCAGGGAAGTGACTCTAAGGGACTGTAGTATGCATGGGAGAATCAATTATTGAGTTGAGTCTCTATTTTAGTTCCTTGCATTGACATTTGCTACAGCAGCCTAAGAGCAGTTGAAACATCTTTCCTCTGTTTGGCCACTCATCTGACATTTAATTAGTGCCCACTTAGTGCCAAACAAATTTGCCAGACACTTAGGTTCAGAGAAGAAATTTCTTTGGAGAAGAGAAAACAAAACACAACTAAAATGTCTACTTTTACTATAAAGCTTACTGAATAGTGATCATAATTGTGGAAAAAAGATCCACACTCAGTCTCATCCTAGTATTGTTCCTGAATTCCAAAGACAAAAAAAAAAAAAAAAAAAATTCACAGTTTCAGACACATACTGGCTATTTAAAAAGAAGAGAATGTCACAGGCTTCAGACTCCTCATGTGCGATGCTATGGGGAAATATTTCAGAACTCTGAGGTAATGAGATAATTCTAAATTACTTTATTCAGGCAAATTATCATTCCCCCATGAAGGCAAAGTTAAGCCATATTTCAGCCCTCAGGAAGTCAAACAATATACCACACAACTCCCTTTATGAAACTGAGTAAAACCAAAAGTTTGCCTCAAAGTCGGACCATAAAGAAAGCTGAGCACCGAAGAGCTGATGCTTTCAAACTATGGTGTTGGAGAAGACTCTCTAGAGAGTTACTTGGAAAGCAAGAAGATCAAACCAGTCAATCCTAAAGGAAATCAACCCTGAATATTGATTAGAAGGACTGATGTTGAAGCTGAATCTTCAATACTTTGGCCACCTGATGCAAAAAAGGCAACTCATTGGAAAAGACTCTGATCATGGGAAAGATTGAGGGCAAGAGGAAAAGAGGGTAACAGAGGATGAGATGGTTGGATGGCATCATCAACACAATGGCCATGAGTTCGAGCAAATTCCAGGAAATAGTGAAGGACAGGGAAAACTGACATGCCGCAGTCTATAAGATCACAGAGTCAGACACAACTTAGAGACTGGACAGCAACAACAACAAAGAACCCAATAAACGATGCAAGAATATTGATATGAAATTATTTTTAAGAGCTTCCCTAGTGGCTCAGGGGTAAAGAATCCACCTGCCAACGCAAGAGACACAGATTGGATTCTTGGTCAGGGAAGATCCCCTCCTGCCATGGAGGAATCAAGCCTGTGTACCAAAACTATTGAGCATGTGCTCCAGAGCCCAGAAGCCACAACTTCCGAGCCCATGTGCCACAAATACTGAACGTCGGCTGCCCTAGAGTCAGTGCTCTCCAATAAGAGGAGCCACTGCAGTGAGAAGCCGATGCACCAACTACAGAATAGCCCCTACTTGCTGCAATTAGAGAAAAGCCCACACAGCAATCAAGATCCAGCACAGTCAAAAAAACACACATAAGTAAAATTATTTTTATTTTTAAAATATATAGTGAAGTCTAAATAAGTGTTTAAAATGAACTTGTAAAACTTAACACATTTGTTTACTATTTCAGAAAAAGTAATAATATTCAAGGAATTAAATTCCATTTTAATTCATCAAAACCTGAGGAGGGAAATGAAAAGAAAGGAGAGAAACAAGGATTCCTGTACTTCAAATTATATTTTATTTATCATAAGAGCACAATATAAAATAAACTCAGCTAGAAAAATCATTTCAATCCTGTTTATAGAAAACTGCATTAAATTAAGGTGGCAGAGAGCACTTTAGCTCAGATCTCTAAAGCAATTAAAATATTTAAAAATGCATGTTTATAAAAGATGAATGAATCCATTATCATGTTGGAAAATAACAAGTACTGAATAACTTGTTGAAATAACTTGAAATAACTTGAATAACTTGAAAATAACAAATACTGAAGAGAAATTTTAAAGTCCTTCTAAAATGAAAGCAAATGAAATGGTTCAAAATCCACAGACCAAAACATATGCAGAAGCAAAATAATACTAATATAAGAGGATGCCTGCAAAAACTATAAGTATAAATGAAAATGTAAAAAATTTTAACTAAGTAGATTATTTACTACCCCTCATTTTACTGACTTTCAGGCTACAAGACTTTTTGTCATATGACAATAATCCAAGAACTTCTCTCTTAGCAGAATGACATGTTTACCTGGGGAGACAATCTAGACTGAAAACAGGCAACAAGCACTCTATTTACAGGAGAAGCAGATCAGGGATTTAGTGCCTTGCTGCCTTAGACCTAAGGCAAATATCACCACCTTTGTTCTTGCTACAAACTGAAGAATCAGTTGCATCATGGGCACAGAAAAGCAGAGGAGGTCAGGGGTATATTTTGAGTAGCAGCCTCCCAGTTCTACAGAAAGCTCAGGTAGATTTAAAACATTTATTTTCAACTTTATCTGAAAAAATTAAAGAATAAGATCCTAATTCTTTTAGCTAAAGAATAATGAAAGGAGTAATGGCCTGAGCACAAGTAAATAAAGCGCATTAGAAAGTTAGTGCTAAAACAGGTGGAAGATGCCTAGGAACTTATAGGAGAAAAGTGGGCTTTAGAACTTAAGGATCGGAGAAAAGAGACAGAACGGGAGATGTTAGTAAACCCTGATTCTCTAAGTCTTACTGAAGAACTGTCTCATTTTTCAAGCAACTGAAGGATTTTAAACATGGGAGTTTTGTGGTTAAAATGCCTTTTAGGAAAATTCTCTAAATCGCAAAGAGATTCACTGAAGATTGTACTAGAGAATGATGAGACCGTGATGGCCGATGACTTTAGTGACCTGGACAAAGATAGTACAGTGAGAATGGAGAAAAATGGAAATAGTAAAGATATCTTGCAGGTCATCATGAATAGTCAAACAAAGTGTGGCCAGGAGGAGAGAAACAGGGCCATTCATGAAGGCAGGCAGCACAAGTCTGGGAAGGATGACATGGAGGTGCACAGTTCAGATTGGTTCCTGTTAGATTAAGTCTCCAGATGGAGGTACTCGGGGGTTTCATGATACACGGACTGTTGCAAGGGGGTACTATGGATGACACAGAATCTGCCAAGAACATGATGTTGAGGGCCAAAAATCTACCAAAATTCGATAGGCCTTATCTGCCTATCGAAACAAATGAAAAATACGGAGACAGATTTCCTCTATTTTTGGAGAAAATCGAAAGGTGAGTTTTATTTTCAGCCAATGGAGAGGGGTACACAGTAGATTCATGCCTCAAGAACTGTGTCTTCCCCACAGTTCAAAATCATCAATTCTTCAGCGCTCAGCTTTCTTCACAGTCCAACTCTCACATCCATACTGACTACTGAAAAAACCATAGCCTTGACTAGATGGATCTTTGTTGGCAAAGTAATGTCTCTGCTTTTTAATATGCTGTTTAGGTTGGTCATAACTTTCCTTCCAAGGAGTAAGTGTCTTTTAATTTCATGGCTGCAGTCACCATCTGCAGTGATTTTGGAACCCAAAGGAATAAAGTCTGCCACTGTTTCCTCATCTATTTGCCATGAAGTGATGGGACCAGATGCCATGATCTTAGTTTTCTGAATGTTGAGTTTTAAGCCAACTTTTTCACTCTCCTCTTTCAAAGGCTCTCAGTCAGGAGTAGGCTATGAGGAACAAAGGTGCTAGGATCTTGATTTCTTCCTCTTGCCTTGTTTCAAAGACTGGCATCAGTAACCCAGTAATTGAGTGTGGCTGTTCAATGGCTCTGAGCCCTACTTTCTGATATGTAACTACAAAGGGGAAGGGTAGTAAGGATAAACACCAGAGACAGGATGTATTTAACATAGAGTCAAAAGAAAAAATATGAGTTGTAGCTCCTGCAGAGTTAGGGGGCAGAAAAGCAAACTTAGTGACAGACATTCAGAGTCAGGAGGCAGAAAAGCAAACTTAGTTACAAACGTGCAGTGTCAGGAGCAGTTAACATAAAAAACTAGGAATGTTCAGGTTTGCTTACTATTCTCTACATCTTCTTTGTTCTCAGGAAAGTGAAAGAAAACTCATTCCTCTTTTTTTTTTCCTTTTCACTGTAACAATCAATTCAGTTCAGTTGCTTAGTTGTGTCTGACTCTTTGCCACCCATGGACTGCAGCATGCCAGGCCTCCCTGTCCATCACCAGCTCCTGGAGTTTACCCAAACTCGTGTACTTTGGGCCAGTGATATCATCCAACTATCTCATCCTCTGTTGTCCCCTTCTCCTCCCACCTTCAATCTTTCCCAGCATCAGGGTCTTTTCAAATGAGTCAGCTCTTTGCATCAAGAGGCCAAAGTATTGGAGTTTTAGCTTCAGCATCAGTCCTTCCAATGAATATTCAGGACTGATTTCCTTTAGGATGGACTGGTTGGATCTCCTTGCTGTCCAAGGAACTCTCAAGAGTCTTCTCCAATGCCACAGTTCAAAAGCATCAATTCCTCAGCACTCAGCTTTCTTTATAGTCCAACTCTCACATCCATACATGACCACTGGAAAAACCATAGCTTTGACCAGACTGACTTTTGTTGGCAAAGTAATGTCTCTGCTTTCTAATATGCTGTCTAGGTGGGTCATAGCTTTCCTTCCAAGGAGTAAGTGTCTTTTAATTTCATGGCTGCAGTCATCATCTGCAGTGATTTTGGAACACAAAGAAATAAAGTCTGCCACTGTTTCCACTGTTTCCTCATCTATTTGCCATGAAGTGACGGGACCAGATGCCATGATCTTAATTTTCTGAATGTTGAGTTTTAAGCCAACTTTTTCACTCTCCTCTTTCACTTTCATCAAGGGGCTCTTTAGTTCTTCTTCACTTTCTGCCATAAGGGTGGTGTCATCTGCATATCTGAGGTTATTGATATTTCTCCCAGCAATCTTGATTACAGCTTGTGCTTCATCCAGCCCAGTGTTTCTCATGATGTACTCTGCATATAAGTTAAACAAGCAGGGTGACAATATACAGCCTTGACATACTCCTTTCCCTATTTGGAACCAGTCTGTTGTTCCATGTCCAGCTCTAACTGTTGCTTGCTGACCTACAACACTGCAACAATGGTACCATAGAAAGAAGTGTAGATGGCATGTAAATTTGTCCCTCACTTTCAAATTATATTTTTAGGTTAAATTAATAAATATCTGTGTCATAGAAAATGTTCAGGTCTCTTGAACATGTTCATTTATTCATTCTTTTCTTGACTCATTCAATATTTATTGAGAACTTAACTATATATCAAGCATTTCACAAAGAGCTGAGAAGGGGAAGGGAAAGGAAGAAGGAATATAATTCTTGTCTTGGTGAGGTTTACTGTGAATACAAGTGAATATATAAACACAGTAGTCATAAACACTGAATTAGAAGTACACAATGCTATGATGAGAAATGACAAGAAAAATGGACAAAGAGAGATCAACTAAAGATTCTCAGAAAATAACAACACACCTGAGTTCTGGGGGAACAGAGGCATTAGCCTGGAAAAGAGACCACAGTCCATGCAAAGACCTGGTATATGTACCAGGGACTATATCCCATCTGAGAAACTAAAACAGCCACAATTCACATGTATTTCACAATACATGGTTTCTCAAATATCATTAGAATTCTCTTCTATATTTCAAGTATAACTTTTCCTGAAAGAAAGTGATGTCGCTCAGTCGTGTCCAACTCTTTGCGACCCCATGGACTGTAGCCTACCATGTTCCTCCATCCATGGGATTTTCCAGGCAAGAATACTGGAGTGGGTTGCCATTTCCTTCTCCAGGAGATCTTCCCAACCCAGGGATTGAACCTGGGTCTCCCGTATTGTAGGCAGATGCTTTACCGTCAATGGAAAAAAAAAAAAAAACACTTGGACATGATTATGCACTGAATCCCATAGTGTACACTAGTAAAATTTGTACCAGATTTACATCTAGGTAACATAGTCAAAGGGTTCTTCATCTGGTAATCACTCATAGTAGCCTACAGCATCTGCAAGTCTCAAATAGTAATGAAGGTGTCAGAGCACATTGTTCTATTCATTTATGAAGTACCAGATGTGCTGGACAGCCA
This sequence comes from Dama dama, assembly GCF_033118175.1. Classification (NCBI taxonomy): domain Eukaryota; kingdom Metazoa; phylum Chordata; class Mammalia; order Artiodactyla; family Cervidae; genus Dama; species Dama dama. The sequence goes on from NC_083700.1 coordinate 13,147,030, forward strand.
ACACTTTCAGAATGGTGAGCTGTTGTGTTACATCTGGGTAACATAGGGACTTCCTCCCTCACCCTCACCATCTTAAGCAGCTGTGAACTAAAGCACACTTATGCTACACCCACCACCACTCAGGAGACCTCCAAAGCTCTTTTTCTTTAATTGAAGTGTAGTTGATTTACAATGCTTTGCTCATTTCTGCAGTAGAGTTGACACTCTTTTAAACATTCAGCCAGGCTTCTGCTGAAGTTTTTTGCTTCTGTACATGACACTAAACCCTTAAATAAATGGGAATATTCAGAAAGCATCCTAATACCATGAAGACTAAGAGGTGCTGCAACAGTTTTGACACCCTAATTTCTCTAGCATGGGGAACTTCCAGAATGGTGGAGTGATGATCTTGGCTAACTCTCTTCCCCCTCCAAAAAAATGATAAAACTGGTCAATATTTTACATTGAGTCTCTGGAAATGGATCAAAGCTATACAACAAATTGAAAAGTGTTGAGAAAAACTCTTGAACTTGGAGTAAGCACAGTGCAGTTCTACTAGGGCAGGGAAGTCCATGAAAATGAGAAGCTTCCCTGTTGAAGGTGGCTAACTTGATTTAGAGAGAAGTAGGGAGATCACCCAAAACCAGGGGCATCACTAAACTAGCAAACTCAATGGAAAAGAGATGTGAAAGTTTAACTTCCCAGTTGGCCTGAAAGTATAACACAGGATGGAGCAACAAATCTGCAGGCCAGCCAGAAAATGTAAAAAGAAACCTATGAGTATGATATGACTAATCGGCCACATATCCCTGGCAGTCTGGAAGGATGCACATGTCTGCAACACTGAATGATGGTTAAAAAGACCAGAAACAACCAACTTCAACATTCTGCAGGTCCCTAGATGAAGATGAGGCTTGTACGGGTGCTGTGAGAAGAAACAAAAAAGACAGGAAGGAAGGAGGGAAGAAAGAAAAAAAGTTAGCAGACACCTGTGACTGAATACTGTGGGAGAGTTAGACTGTACGGATTAGCCCACCCAGGCAAGTCATTAAACAAACACATGAAGAAACAAAGAGCCACAGGAACAAACAGTAACATGGGGTGATCAGAAACCACATACCATCTATTAATATAATTTCCATTTTTCAACGACAAAAAAAGGAAGCATGAAAAAAAGAGGGAAGTGTGACTATACACAGGGGAAAGAAAGAAATCAATAGAAATTGTCTTTCATGCTGCTCTAGTGTTAGACATAGCAGAAAAACTTCAAAGCTATAAAACAATGAACATTAGATAAGTTTATGTTTAAATAAATAAGTTTAAAGACCATGTTTAAGAATTAAGGAGAGTATGACAAAAATGATGCAACAAATAGAGAATATCATTAGAAAGTTTTTTTTTAAGTAAATCAAAAATTTGAAACTGTATAATAAATTCCTAGCAGGACAAAATATAAATATACTAAAATCAATTATATTTCTATATGCTAACAATAAAGAATCCAAAAATGAAATTAGGGAAGCAATTTCACTTACAAAAGGCTCAACAGAATAAAATACAGAGGAACAAATTTTAATAAAAGAAATACAAGTCATGTACACTGAAAATTGAAAAGGAAAAATTAATACTCTAAAGGAGAAACATTTCATGCATTCTCAGTAGCATCAAAAAATAATAAGTAATAAATAAAATGAATGTTTAAATCTCATAAATTTTTGTTTCCAAATATATTTGCTACATGTTGGTTATAGTGAAACTAAACCATGTAAACCCTTTTTTATTCCAAAACTGGTAAGATATTTTTTATCAGTATATGTTTAATTTTATTGAGGGTTTCATCAGACATATAGTGAGATGATATAGGCAAACAATTAATGGATTTTCTCGTGTTATTCCTACATTCTAGTAAAAACTCTACATGTAGTATCTAAATTTACTTAAACTCCTGAGTGAAATTGGATAATAGCTATGGGATGCTTTGGTTTTTTGTTTTCTTTGTTTATCTTCAAGTCTTCTTGTCAATTTGCCAGGTTTTTGTGTTGTAATATTCTAGCCTCATGAAATGACTTCAAGTTTTGTTTTCCATTATTTTATATATCTTAAAACTGATTATTATTAAGAGCCTGAAGCTATATGGATTAGTCAGTTTTGCCATCAATGTCAATGCTTATGGTAACTAGTACACTTAAGGGGTCTCTTTCTCTCGAGTCTTATTTGAAATCATTTATAATTTTCAACAAAAATTTGCATCTCATTCTGACTTCAAATGACCTGAAATGAAGTTGTACATAGCTTTCTCTTATTTTCACTCTTAGTTGTATCCAGTAATACCCACTTATTAAATCCCAGTGCTCTTCATTTGTGTATTATCTTGCTTATCATTCCTTCCTGAGTTTATTTTCATATTATTATTTAACAACAACAACAACAAAAAAAAGATGTCTGAGTCTCATTTGGTAGTTTCTATTATGTTTTAATTTCTATTTTAATGATACAACCTTTATATTGACTTCCTTTCTTCTTCACTTTTCAATTTATTTTATGGTTCTTTTACTTGTTTCCTGAGTGAATGTCTAGATCATTTATTTTTAATATTTCTTCTTCTCTACAGATACTCTTAAAGCAATATATTGCTCTGTAAATGCACCATTATGGTGCATAGACATACAAAGGTACTAAAGAGAATACATACTACCCTACAAAAAACAATATATAGTCAAAAAATTCAAATGACATACACCAAACATACTGAAAGTAATTGTACTAATTTGAAGAACTTTAGAATCATTTGCAAAATGAAAGAAAGCAAAAATGTTGGAGAAGAAAATCATTTTACTATTCCACAAGAAATCACACTGTTACATGGGTGAGATAACCGCACACCAGTTTCAATTTTGAGGTTACTGAAGCCACAAGTCCCAACAATGAACTGAGCAAAGCAGCAAGAAATTTCTGATAACAACCCCACAGCAATGAACAAAACCACAAGATTTCTTCTAAAATAAAATCATGCAGGAGATAAATTCCAAAAAGAAAAATATTTAGCTAACTTTAAATTTTTGGCACATAATATGGTACCACCGATACCGGTATCATTGATGCAATGAACATGAACTCAGGCAAATTTGGGGAGATGGTGAGGGACAGGGAGGACTGGCAAGCTGCCATCCATGGGGAAGCAAAGAGTTGCACACGACTAGGCGGCTGAACAACAACAAATGATATGATTATTTCCTCCTTGGCTGCTTACTGTTTGCAGTCAGGCCTCTTTTCAGAAGAAATTCCCCCTCCTCTGCTTCACAGAAGAGGGGGAATATTCCCTTGGGGCTGTCCCACAATCACAGTCCCAGATCCCCTTTTGTTAACCTTCTTGCCAAGCCTAAAAATTCACTGGAAATAAATGACAATTTGTCACCTTAGACAAAGGAATCTTCCTGTGTAAGACAATGATGGGGAGAAACCACCTAGAATTAATTTAAAATGGTATTTTTGAACACATTTATATGAATGTAAGGAGGTATTCAATCTGTTGCTATTGAAAACTCTGTAATCATCAGGTGACCTTCCTATATTTCCTCTGAAGAAGTCTGATTTACAACTTTAATGGTATTAGAATAAACATTGCCAGTTTAATAAAATGTTAACAAAATGTATAAAGTAACATCAACTCCCATTATAGCTACAAGCATTCAATAGCCAACCAACCACTGTATAATAAAATATCATCTTTCAGTCTGATGGTGTTGCTCTTTCTTCAAAGGTACAGGAAACAGGAGAGAAAGTGCTCAGACTGTCCAATATGATCACACAGTTTGAGCCATTTCTAAACTTCATTCTTCTACTAACCAGTTATCAAATCTTTCAAATCTGCCCACATAGTCAGCTCCTTCTTATGGTTGATTTTCAAGATGTTTATACATCCCAGCTCTCTTCCTTTCAAATCTAATTCTAAAGTTCAGTGGTGTTTTCTCTCTGAGGTCTAATTATTTTTCAAGGAGATTTCCATTTAGATAATGATCCCATTCATGTGAATTTAAGAAGCCAATGCTATCCTAGATAGTTTCAGTAACAGGGTGCAAAATGGTCTCTTGGCCATTCTAATTCACCTTGTTCTTATCATTGCCCTTACCTCTTATTGGATTACCTTCAGATTCCCCACAATCTTAAGGATTTTTTTTTCTAACAACACCTTTGTGATTCTTCCATGAAGTTATCAATGTGTTCATCCAGCTTTCACCTTTTGAAAACCTGTGCAACTTCTCAACCCTGTCTTCCATGTCCTAGGACACAGAGTGACATTGGCCATTACAGTCATGACTATTGATATGAACTGGTTCCACATGCCCCAAAATGTACAGTATGCTCTGAAGCCCTCAAAGTTCTAATTACAAATGGAAATCCATGCCTTTCTCCTCACTTTTGCTTTCATTTTTCTTATGTATCTTAAGGAGTATTGAGTTTTCAGCTACACTAACCACATCTGTTAAAGTGTGATTCAATATACCAGCAAATTTGAAAAATCCAGCACCACAGGACTAAATCTGTATTATTGGAAATAATAATCTGGATTATTATTTTTATTATAAATAAAAAAATCTGGATTGGAAAATCTAGACCATAGGACTAGAAAAGTCCAGTTTTCATCCCAGTCCCAAAGAAGGGCAATGTCAAAGAATGCTCAAACTACCATCAGTTGCACTCATTTCACATGTTAGCAAAGCAATACTCAAAATGCTTCAAGTTAGGCTTCAACTGTATGTGAAATGAGAACTTTCAGATGTATAAGCTGGCTTTAGAAAAGGCAGAGGAATCAGAAATAAAATTGCCAACATCTGTTGGATCATGGAAAAAGCTTGAAAATTCCAGAAAAACATCTACCTCTCCTTCATTGACTACACTAAAGCCTTTGACTGTGTAGATCACAATAAACTACAGAAAATTCTTAAAGAGATAGGAATACCAGACCACCATACCTGCCTCCTGAGAAACTTGTATGGAGGTCAGGAAGCAACAGTTAGGACCTTATATGAAACAATGGACTGGTTCCAAATTGGGAAAGGAGTACATCAAGGCTGTATATTATCGCCCTGCTTATTTAACTTATATGCAGAGTACACCATGCAAAATGCCAGCTGGATAACTCACAAACTGAAATCGAGATTGTCAGGAGAAACATCAGTCACCTCACATGTGCAGATGACACCACTGTTATGGCAGATAGTAAAGAGGAACCAAAGAGCCTCTTGATGACGGTGAGAGAGGAAAGTGCAAAAGCTGGTTAAAAACTCGATTCAGAAAACGAAGCTCGTGGCATCTGGTCTAACCACTTCACGGCAAAGAGATGGGGAAACAATGGAAACAGTGACAGACTTTATTTTCTTGGGCTCCAAAATGACTGTGGATGGTGACTGCAGCCATGAAATTAAAAGGCACTTGATTCTTTGGAAGAAAAGTAATGACAAACCTAGACAGTGTATTTAAAAGAAGAGACATTACTTTGCCTGTAAAGGTCCATATAGTCAAAGCTACTGTTTTTCAATAGTCATTTATGGATGTGATATTGAATGGTTTGCCTTGGAAATGAACATAAATCATTCTGTCACTTTCGAGATTGCATTCAAGTACTGCATTTCAGACTCTTTTGTTGACTATGAGGGCTACTCCATTTCTTCTAAGGGATTCTTGCCCATAGTAGTAGATATAATGATTATCTAAATTAAATTTGCCCATTCCAGTCTATTTTGGTTCATGGATTCCTAAAACATCTCCTGTTTGACCACTTCCAATTTACTTTGATTCATGGACCCAACATTCCAGGTTCCTATACAATATTGCTGTTTACAGCATCAGATTTTATTTCCATCATCAATCACATCCACAACTGGGTGTTGTTTTTGCTTTGGCTCCATCTCTTCATTCTTTCTGGAGTTATTTCTCCACTGATCTCCAGCAGCATATTGGGCACCTAACCAACCTGGGGAATTTATCTTTCAATGTCATATCTTTTTTTTCTTTTCATAGTGTTCATGGGGTTCTGAAGGCAAGGATACTGAAACGATTTTCCATTCCCTTCTCCAGTAGACCATGTTTTCTCAGAACTCTCCACTATGACCCATCAGTCTTGGGTGGCCCTATATGGCATGGCTCATAGAAAAGCTATGACCAACCTAGACAGCATATTAAAAAACAGAGCCATTACTTTGCCAACAAACGTCCGTCTAGTCAAAGCTAGTTTTTCCAGTAGTCATGTATGGATGTGAGTGTTGGACTATAAAGAAAGCTGAGGGCCAAAGAATTGATGCTTTTGAACTGTGGTGTTGGAGAAGACTCTTGAGAGTTCTTTGGACTGCAAGGAGATCCAACCAGTCAATCCTAAAGGAAATCAGTCCTGAATATTCATTGGAAGGACTGATGCTGAAGCTGAAACTCCAATACTTTGGCCACCTGATGTGAAGAACTGATTCATTGGAAAAGACCCTGATGCTGGGAAGGATTAAAGGCAAGAGGAGAAGGGGACAACAAGGGTGAGATTGTTGGATGCCATCACCAACTCGATGGATATGAGTTTGAGCAAGCTCCAGGCATTGGTGATGGACATGGAAGCCTGGCTGCTGCAGCCCATGGAGTCACAAAGAGTCAGACACAACTGAGTGACCGAACTGAACTGATCTATGCATATGAGAGTTGGACAATAAAAAAGGCTAAATGCCAAAGAATTGATGCCTTTTGAACTGTGGTACTGGAGAAGACTCTTGAGAGTTCCTTGGACTGCAAGGAGATCAAACCAGTCAATTCTAAAGGAAATCAGTCCTGAATATTCATCGGAAGGACTGATACTGAAACTGAAGCTGCAGTACTTTGGCCACCTAATTCGAAGAGCCAGCTCTTTGGGAAAGACCCTGATGCTGGGGAAGATTGAAGGCAGGAGGGGAAGGGGACAACAGAGGGTGAGATGGTTGGATGGCATCACTGACTCAATGGACATAAGTTTGTGCAAACTCCCAGAGATGGTGAAGAATAGGGAAGCCTGGCTGCTGCAGCCCATGGACTTGCAAAGAATTGGACACAGGTGAGCGACTGAACAAAAACAACCACATCTTAGAGTAGTGCTGTCTAACAAAACTAGCTGTATGGTGGAAATTTTCTGTTCTCAATGTCTAGTATAGCAATTTAGTTTAAGAAACAACAGTATAAACTGAGCAGTTTAAACTGAAAACAATAACTTTCTATTTTTATCTATATCTCTAAGGCTTTCTGTGGTTCAAATGTGTCTAACCACAAACCACTCAGACCTTCTCTTCATGTCTGATTCTTGGTTCAGCCCATGCTGGAACCCCTGACACACTTGATTACTGACTGCAGTGCTTCATTTAGTTAGTCTGGAGGATCCATGGCCACAACACACTACCCTCCTCCATCCATACTACCCAGGCCATGACAGCTCATATTCTATGGCTAAGATGACTGTTTCTTAATTCTTTGCACTATTTTGAAATACAGCAGAAGGTGAATTGGCCACTGTGTAGGCTGGTTTCTCACGAGCCTGAGTACATTTTCTCTGAGCATCTCCAGCCAGGGTAGTTGATACTTCTTTGTTTCATGGAGGCTTTTTTTTTTATTATTATTATTATTAGTTGGAGGCTAAATACTTTACAATATTGTAGTGGTTTTTGCCATACATTGACATGAATCAGCCATGGATTTACATGTGTTCCCCATCCTGAACCCCCTTCCCGCTCCTTCCCCAACCCATCCCTCTGGGTCTTCCCAGTGTACCAGCCCTGAGCACCTGTCTCATGCATCCAACCAGGGCTGGTGGTCTGTTTCACCTTTGATAGTATACTTGTTTCAACGCTGTTCTCTCAGAACATCCCACCCTCGCCTTCTCCCACAGAGTCCATAAGTCTGTTCTGTACATCTGTGTCTCTTTTTCTGTTTTGCATATTGGGTTATCGTTACCATCTTTTTAAATTCCATATATATGCATTAGCATACTGTACTGGTGTTTATCTTTCTGGCTTACTTCACTCTGTATAATGGGCTCCAGTTTCATCCATTTCATTAGAACTGATTCAAATGAATTCTTTTTAACGGCTGAGTAATATTCCATTGTGTATATGTATCATAGCTTCCTTATCCATTCGTCTGCTGATGGGCATCTAGGTTGCTTCCATGTCCTGGCTATTATAAACAGTGCTGTGATGAACACTGGGGTGCATATGTCTCTTTCAGATCTAGTTTCCTCGGTGTGTATGCCCAGGAGTGGGATTGCTGGGTCATATGGCAGTTCTATTTCCAGTTTTTTAAGGAATCTCCACACTGTTTTCCATAGCGGCTGTACTAGTTTGCATTCCCACCAACAGTGTCAGAGGGTTCCCTTTTCTCCACACCCTCTCCAGCATTTATTGCTTGTAGACTTTTGGATAGCAGCCATCCTGACTGGCGTGTGATGGTACCTCGTTGTGGTTTCGATTTGCATTTCTCTGATAATGAGTGATGTTGAGCATCTTTTCATGTGTTTGTTAGCCATCTGTATGTCTTCTTTGGAGAAATGTTTGTTTAGTTCTTTGGCCCGTTTTCTGATTGGGTCATTTATTTTTCTGGAATTGAGCTGCAGGAGTTGCTTGTGTATTTTTGAGATTAATCCTTTGTCTGTTGCTTTGTTTGCTATTATTTTCTCCCATTCTGAGGGCTGTCTTTTCACCTTGCTTATAGTTTCCTTTGTTGTGCAAAAGCTTTTAAGTTTCATTAGGTCCCATTTGTTTATTTTTGCTTTTATTTCCAATATTCTGGGAGGTGGGTCATAGAGGATCCTGCTGTGATTTATGTTGGAGAGTGTTTTGCCTATGTTCTCCTCCAGGAGTTTTATAGTTTCTGGTCTTACATCTAGATCTTTAATCCATTTTGAGTTTATTTTTGTGTATGGTGTTAGAAGGTGTTCTAGTTTCATTCTTTTACAAGTGGTTGACCAGTTTTCCCAGCACCACCTATTAAAGAGGTTGTCTTTTTTCCATTGTATATCCTTGCCTCCATTGTCGAAGATAAGGTGTCCATAGGTTTGTGGATTTATCTCTGGGCTTTCTATTTTGTTCCATTGATCTATATTTCTGTCTTTGTCCCAGTACCATACTGTCTTGATGACTGTGGCTTTGTAGTAGAGCCTGAAGTCAGGCAGGTTAATTCCTCCAGTTCCATTCTTCTTTCTCAAGATTACTTTGGCTATTCAAGGTTTTTTGTATTTCCATACAAATTGTGAAATTATTTGTTCTTGTTCTGTGAAAAATGCAGTTGGTAGCTTGACAGGGATTGCATTGAATCTATAGATTGCTTTGGGTAGTATAGCCATTTTCACAGTATTGAGTCTTCCAATCCATGAACACGGTATATTTCTGTATCTGTTTGTGTCCTCTTTGATTTCTTTCACCAGTGTTTTATAGTTTTCTATATATAGGTCTTTCATTCTTTAGGTAGATATACTCCTAAGTATTTCATTCTTTTTGTTGCAATGGTGAATGGTATTGTTGCCTTAATTTCTCTTTCTGTTTTCTCATTGTTAACATATAGGAATGCAAGGGATTTCTGTGTGTTAATTTTATATCCTGCAACTTTACTATATTCATTGATTAGCTCTAGTAATTTGCTGGTAGAGTCTTTAGGGTTTTCTATGTAGAGGATCATGTCATCTGCAAACAGTGAGAGTTTCACTTCTTCTTTTCCTATCTGGATTCCTTTTCTTTCTTTTTCTGCTCTGATTGCTGTGGCCAACACTTCCAAAACTATGTTGATTAGTAGTGGTGAGAGTGGACACGCTTGTCTTGTTCCTGACTTTAAGGGAAATGCTTTCAATTTTTCACCATTGAAGATAATGTGTGCTGTGGGTTTGGCATATATAGCTCTTATTATGTTGAGATATGTTCCTTCTATGCCTGCTTTCTGGAGAGCTTTTATCATAATTGGATGTTGAATTTTGCCAAAGGCTTTTTCTGCATCTATTGAGATAATCATATGGTCTTTATCTTTCAATTTGTTAATGTGATGTATTACATTGATTGATTTGGGGATATTAAAGAATCCTTGCTTTCCTGGGATAAAGCCCACTTTTTCATGATGTATGATCTTTTTAATATGTTGTTGGATTCTGTTTGCTAGAATTTTGTTAAGGATTTTTGCATCTATGTTCATCAATGATATTGGCCTGTAGTTTTCTTTTTTTGTGGCATCCTGGTCTGGTTTTGGTATTAGGGTGATGGTGGCCTCATAAAATGAGTTTGGAAGTTTGCCTTCTTCTGCAATTTTCTGGAAGAGTTTGAGTAAGATGGGTGTTAGCGCTTCTCTAAATTTTTGATAGAATTCAGCTGTGAAGTCATCTGGTCCTGGGCTTTTGTTCACTGGAAGATTTCTGATTACAGTTTTGATTTCCATGCTTTTGATGGGTCTGTTAAGATCTTCTATTTCTTCCTGGTTCAGTTTTGCAAAGTTATACTTTTCTAAGAATTCGTGCATTTCTTCCAAGTTGTCCATTTTATTGGCATAGAGCTGCTGGTAGTAGTTTCTTATGCTCCTTTGTATTTCAGTGTTGTCTGTTGTGATCTCTCCATTTTCATTTCTAATTTTGTTGATTTGGTTCTTCTCCCTTTGTTTCTTGATGAGTCTGGCTAACGGCTTGTCAATTTTACTTACCTTTTCAAAAAACCAACTTTTAGCTTTGTTGATTTTTGCTATGGTCTCTTTTGTTTCTTTTGCATTTATTTCTGCCCTAATTTTTAAGATTTCTTTCCTTCTACTAACCCTGGGGTTCTTCATTTCTTCCTTCTCTAGTTGCTTTAGGTGTAGAGCTAGGTTATTTATTTGACTTTTTTCTTGTTTCTTGAGGTAAGCCTGTATTGCTATGAACCTTCCCCTTAGCACTGTGTCCCATAGGTTTTGGGTTGTTGTGTTTTCATTTTCATTTGTTTCTATGCATAGTTGGATTTCTTTTTTGACTTCTTCTATAATTTTTGGTTATTCAGAAACGTGTTATTTAGCCTCCATATGTTGGAATGTTTAATAGCTTTTTTCCTGTAATTGAGATCTAATCTTACTGCATTGTGGTCAGAAAAGATGACTGGAATGATTTCAATTTTTTGAATTTACCAAGGCTAGATTTATGGCCCAGGATGTGATCTATTCTGGAAAAGGTTCCATGTGCACTTGAGAAAAAGGTGAAATTGATTGTTTTGGGATGAAATGTCCTATAGATATCTATTAGGTCTAGCTGGACCATTGTGTCATTTAAAGTTTGTGTTTCCTTGTTAATTTTCTGTTTAGTTGATCTGTCCATAGGTGTGAATGGGGTATTAAAGTCTCCCACTATTATTGTGTTATTGTTAATTTCCCCCTTCATTCTTGTTAGCATTTGCCTTACATATTTCAGTGCTCCTATGTTGGGTGCATATATAATTGTTATATCTTCTTCTTGGATTGATCCTTTGATCATTATGTAGTGTCCTTTGTCTCTTTTCACAGCCTTTATTTTGAAGTCTATTTTATCTGATATAAGTATTGCGACTCATGTTTTCTTTTGGTCTCCATTTGCATGGAATATTTTTTTCCAGCCCTTCACTTTCAGTCTGTATGTGTCCCTTGTTTTGAGGTGGGTCTCTTGAGATAGCATATATAGGGGTCTTGCTTTTGTGTCCATTCAGCCAGTCTTTGTCTTTTGGTTGGGGCATTCAACCCATTTACATTTAAGGTAATTATTGATAAGAATGGTCCCATTGCCATTTGCTTTGTTGTTTTGGGTTCACATTCATACAACATTTCTGTGTTTCCTATCTAGAGAAGATCCTTTAGCATTTGTTGAAGAGCTGGTTTGGTGGTGCTGAATTCTCTCAGCTTTTGCTTGTCTGTAAAGCTTTTAAATTCTCCTTCATATCTGAATGAAATCCTTGCTGGGTACAGTAATCTCGGTTGTAGGTTATTCTCTTTCATAACTTTAAGTATGTCCTGCCATTCCCTTCTGGCCTGAAGAGTTTCTATTGAAAGATCAGCTGTTATCCTTATGGGAACCCCCTTGTGAGTTATTTGTTGTTTCTCCCTTTCTGCTTTTAATATTTATTCTTTGTGTTTGATCTTTGTTAATTTGACTAATATGTGTCTTGGGGTGTTTTGCCTTGGGTTTATCCTGTTTGGGATTCTCTGGGTTTCTTGGACTTGGGTGGCTATTTCCTTCCCCATTTTGGGGAAGTTTTCAGCTATTTTCTCCTCGAATATCTTCTCATGGCCTTTCTTTTTGTCTTCTCCTTCTGGGACTCCTATGATTCAAATGTTGGGGCATTTCACATTGTCCCAGAGGTCCCTGAGGTTGTCCTCATTTCTTTTAATTCTTTTTTCTTTTGTCCTCTCTGCTTCATTTATTTCCACCATTTTATCTTCTACCTCACTTATCCTATCTTCTGCCTCCATTATTCTACTGTTGCTTCCCTCCAGAGTGTTTTTGATCTCATTTATTGCATTATTAATTTTTAATTGACACTTTTTTATTTCTTCTAGGTCCTTGTTAAACATTTTTTGCATCTTCTCAATCCTTGTCTCCAGGTTATTTATCTGTAACTCCATTTTGTTTTCAAGATTTTGGATCATTTTTATTATCATTATTCTAAATTCTTTTTCAGGTAGATTCCCTATCTCCTCCTCTTTTGTTTGACTTGGTGGGCATTTTTCATGTTCCTTTACCTGCTGGGTATTTCTCTGCCTTTTCATCTTATTTAGATTGCTGGGTTTGGGGTGGCCTTTTTGTATTCTGGTAGTCTGTGGTTCCTTTTTATTGTGCAGATTTCTCCCAGTGGGTGGGGCTGGGTGTTTGGCTTGTCGAGGTTTGCTGGTTAGAGAAGCTTGTGTCAGTGTTCTGGTGGGTGGAGCTGGATTTCTTCTCTCTGGAGTGCAATGGAGTGTCCAGTAGTGAGTTTTGAGATGGGTCTATGGGTTTGGTGTGACTTTGGGCAGCCTATATATTGACGCTCAGGGCTATGTTCCTGTGTTGCTGGAGAATTTGCATAGTATGTCTTGCTCTGGAACTTATTGGCTCTTGGATGGTGGTTGGTTTCAGTGTAAGTATGGAGGCTTTTGGATGATCTCTTATTAATTAATGTTCCCTGTAGTCAAGAGTTCTCTGGTGTTCTCAGGTTTTAGGCTTAAGCCTCTTACCTCTGGGTTTCAGTCTTATTCTTTCAGTAGCCTTAAGACTTCTCCCTCCATCCAGCACTGATAATAAAACTTCTAGGTTAATGGTGAACAGATTCTCCACAGTGAGGGACACCCAGAGAGGTTCACAGAGTTACATGAAGAAGAGGAGAGGGAGGAAGGAGATAGAGGTGAGCAGGAGGAGAAAAGGGGGAATTCAAGAGAGGAGAGACAGATCTAGGTAGAACTCTGTTCCCTAAGTGTTCTCTGCAGCCCAGAACACCCACAGAGATTCACAGAATTGGATTGAGAAGAGAAGGGGGAGGGAGGAAATAGAGGTGATCTGGGGGAGAAAAAGGAGAGTCAAAAGGGGGAGAGAGTGATCAAACCAGTAATCACACTCCTGAGTAAAAATGGGTACTGAAGGTTGAATTCTTAAATGTCCAAAATTGATATCAAATACTGAAAAACAAAAATTAAAAATCTAGAGTAGAGGTTAGACTCTTAAAAATACAATAGTAAAAAAACCACAAAAACACAAAAAAAATTTAAGACATATATATGGAATTCGCTTTAAAAAATAGGATCCTTTTTTTTTTTTTTTTTTTGCCAGGTTATAGTGGGTTATAGAAATGAAAATTAAGGAGTAATAGAGGAGTAATAGAGGACTTAAAAAAAAAGAAAAAGTAAAAAAAGAAAGAGAAAAAAAATTTTAATTGAAAATTTAAAAAAAATAGTAGTAAAAATATATCTAGGAATTTCTCTGGAGCTGTTGCAGGCAGTGTGGGTTTGGTTCAGTTTAAGATAGCTCCTTGTTCGAGCTTACACCTCTCGCTATCTATAGGCCCCTTCCAGTGTAGTCGGTGTTACCTACAGGGATTTTAACCTGTTGCACAGGTCACTTCTGAAGCGGTTCCCTTTGTTACTTTGGCTTCTGTTTGCAGGTCTCTTCAGTGTCTAATTTCTGCCCTGAACCACGCGGGTGGAGGTGGTCTCTTGTTTAGGTTCGCTTGTTCAGTCGTGCTGTGGGCAGGAAAGGGCGCTGCAGACAAGTGTCGCTGGCCTGTGTGGGGAGCACTCGCTGTTTTCTGGACACACTGGGTTTGCCCCCACTTGGGGTGGGTGTGCTTGCTTTCCCCGTCTACACTGCTCAGGCTCCAGGCTGCTCTCCATGGAGCGGGCCCTGCATTGTGTGGACTTCCCAGGCCTAAGCTGCTCAGATTCAGGTTTTTGGATATTCCACAAAAGCACAGACTCGGTTGGGCCTGCGTTTTGTGCCTTCCCCGGTCGGAGCAGCTCAGACAGCCAGGAGCTTGACAATCACACTCTCCCCGGGTGCAGGGCGCCTTATTCCCTCAGCCTCAGTTTCCGTGCGCACAGGTCCGGTGCGCCTTGTGTCAGTTCTGGGGAGCTGGTCTCTAGCTGCGACCCTCCCGGCAGATGTCGACCATCCAGAATCTCAGGAAGTCTTTGGTGAGAAGCTGTAAACCTGTTTGCAGTTTGGTAGGGGGTGCCGTCTCTGGGGCCGCATTTGCCCCTTTCCCCTCCCCCCTGTCTCCTGCCTCCGGCGAGGGGTGGGCTGGTCCACCACCGGCTAGCTCTTCTCTGGTATTTGCTCAGTCCTTCCTTCTGGGAACCAGTGGGTAGTGCCTAAGTTTAGGGCTTTTCCCAACTTAATTCTTTCTCTCTTGCTATCCCACAGTTTAAGTTGCTATCTCTCGTTAGCTCCCTCCGATTGCCTTCAGGACATTCAGGCCCCGTCCTTACCCTAAGCAATGCCGCCAGCTCTTCTCCTTTCCTCCCCCACTTGCTGGTAGCGGATGCGAGCGTCTGGGATACTTTTCTGCTGGGAGTTGCTTTTAGACATGTAATCTGTGGGTTTTATTTATTTTTTCTCCCAGTTAGGTTGCCCTCCGAGATTCGAAAACTTCCCCCAGACCAGCCAGTGAGAGGGTTTCCTGGTATTTGGGAACTTCCTCTATTAAGACTCCCTTCCCGGGACAGATCTCCGTCCCTAACTCTATTGTCTCTCTTTTTTCTTTTATATTTTGCCCTACCTCCCTTCGAAGACAATGGGCTGCTTTTCTGGGTGTCTGATGTCCTCTGCTAGCAATCAGAAGTTGTTTTGTGGAGTTTGCTCAGCGTTCAAATGTTCTTTCGATGAATTTGTCGGGGAGAAAGTGGTCTCCCCATCCTATTCCTCCGCCATCTTAGTTCCCTTTCTCATGAAAGCTTTTGATGAAAAATATTTGAAGAGAAGATTTAATAATAGACTTCACCTTTTACATTTTTCATTCCTGTTAAATCAACATCTTGTCCATGTATTTCTATTTAAATTTTTATTTCACTGTTCATACTCCAGGAAATGTTTTTTTTTAGTTGTTCTTAGTTTATGTCATAGAGTGTAGACCCTGAGAGCAAGTGCTATTTCTTGTGGCAAGTGCTTGTGTAGACCTTCTTACCAGTTCATATACTTTATGAACTTTGGCTACTTATTTTGGTTTTATTATTTGTTTTTTTGGACTTCTTATCTAGGATATCACACTGCATTTAATTATTGTGTCTCTTTAGTCTTCTCCAATCTGTGACAGCTTCTCCAACTTCCCTTGTTTTCAAGACCTGAATGATTTTGAAGAGCACTGGGCATATATTTTGTAGAATTTTCCCACTTTGGATTGTCTGATATTTTCTTATAATTAGTTTGGGGTTGCAAGTTTAAGGGAAGAATACAACAGGTGTGACAATCCCTTCTCATCACATCATATTGGGGCACATGATAGTAGCATGATTTATGACTGGCAATGATAATCCAGATCACTCGACTAATGCTGTGTCTGCCAGGTTTTGCCACCCAGGTTACTGCTTTACCTCTCACACTCTATGAACTGGAAATGAGAAACTAACTAAGTTCAGCCCACATTCAAGGGCAGAGAATCAAACTTCACATCCTAGAAGGGGAATTCCTACACATATAGTCTGAGATTTTTCTGTAAGGAAGACTTACCTTTTGCCCTGGGGAAAGGTAACCACATCATTGATCACTCGCTAACTTTTTCTTGTAAATCAGCTCTCCAAGTTGAAGCCACTTAAAACATGATCAGAAAGGACACATGCCCCCCAGTGCTTATTGTAGCACTGTTTACAATAGCCAAGACACAGAACCAACCTAAATGTCCATTGACAAAGATATATTATGAAAACACTAGACAAAAGGAAACTGGCTTACTAAGTTATAGCTGGTTATGGTTATACTGGTTATACTAAGTTATGACAAAGTAGCCATAGAGACAAGGAAGCATTATAAGGTATAAAGAAGGAAATGCATCACAAAAATAGCTATAACATTTCAAACATTTACACATCTAGGAAATAGATTTTCAAAATTATAAAGCAAAACCTGATTTTTAATTTTTTTTTTTTTTAAGTTTAAGAATGACGGTGAGTTCTTTTAATATTCTTGTAAGTAAAATAAAAATGCCAAATCTACAAGTATGTATAAGTTTTGAACAACACAATTAATTAATAAGACAATTGATATATTTATTTTTTAATTTACCAACAGAAAATTATGTATACTTTTTATGTACATATGAAACATTTATTCAGATGAATGGATAAAAAATGAAGTATATCTATACAGTGAAACATTATTCAGTCTTTATGAAGAAGGAAATTTGCAACAGCATGAATAAACCTAGAAGGCATTATGCTTAGTAAAAGAAACTAGTCACAAAAGGACAATTACTGTATGATTTGACTTACATGAAGTATCTAAAATAGTCAAATCCAAAGAAGCAGGGAATCAGATCGCAGTTGCCAGGGACAGAAGGGAGAAAAGGGAAATTGACTTCTAATGGTATATAAATTTTCTGTTATGCAAGATGGTTGATTTCTAGAGATCCGCTGTATAATATAATGCCCATTGTTAACAGTATACTGTTGTGAATTTTAAAATATGCTGAGAGGATAGATCTCATGTTAACTGTTCTTACCAAACAAAAACATACACAGAGGAACACAGGAAATATTTGAAAGTGAAGGATATAGTTAGTACCCTGGTTGTGGTGATGATATCATGGATGCAGGTATATGTCCAAACTCATCAAGACATCTACTTTTAATTTTTAATATATCAGCTATACCTTAATAGAGCTAAATGTATGACATGTTTTCCTTTTTCCACAAAGCAATGGGAATAAATTTCAAATGTTTAAAATCATGCAAAATGTTTTCTGACAAGTGGAATTAAACTAAAAAATCAATGATGAAAAATGTAACCAAAAATCCTTCCATGTCTGGAAATTCAGAAATACAAATTCTAAATAACTAGTGTGTCCAAGTGGTCATTAGAAAATGTATTGAAATGATAAAGACAATATGGCATATCACACTTTCTAATAAGTAGCAAAAGCCATGCTCAAAGCAAATTTTTAGCCTTAAAAACATATATAAGAAAATAATGGCTGAATGTAAATTAACATCTACATCAAGAAATTAGTAATATAATGCAATGTTTTGATTCATAATAAAAAGCATATATTTGGAACTGGTCCTCATTTCTGGCACAGAATTCCTAGGAACCTTGGAATTTCCTAAATGTTGACAATAATCATGTCATATTTTGTTAGTTAATGAGGTAATTTCAGAAAGCCCCTAGAAAACCTAAAGATGAAGGGAGTTATCGGTGGAAAAAACCATGTGATTAGAGGGTTGGAACTTTCGGTCTCACACCTTGACATCTGGAGAGAGAAGAGGGACTAGAGATTGAATTAATCCTGATAGCAAATGATTTGATCAATTTTGCCTATGTAGCTTCCATAAAAACCCAAAAGAATGATGTTTGGGATTTCCCTGGTGACTCAGCTGGTAAATTACCCATCTGAAACGCTGGAGACCTGGGTTCCCTCCCTGGGTTGGGAAGATCCCCTGGAGGAAACCATGGCAACCCACTCCATTATTCTTGCCTGGAGAATCCCCTGGCAGGCTACATTCACAGGGTTGCAGTAGGGTTGGACATGACTGAATGACTAAGCACAGCACATGGTGTTTGGAGGGCTTTCAGTTTGGTAAAAATGTTGAAATACCGGAGATTAGCATGCTTGAAGGAGCAGGGAAGCTCCACAACCTCAACCCATATCTTTCCCTATGTATCTTCCATTTTGCTGTTACTGTTCTTTTGTAATATGTAATCTAATAAGTAAATGTCTGAATTCTGTGAGCCGCTCTAGGAAATTCATCAAATCTAAGAAATCTAAGAATTATGTCATGGAAACATGTTAATAGACATTAACATGACAAAAAGATATCATGCACAAGCCAATGGTAAATTAAAAATTTGAACAACTTGGACAAAGTTTTTTTTATTTATTTTATTGCAGTATAGTTGACTTACAATGTTAAAATCTGCTATATAGCAAAGTGATTCAGTTATACATTTATATATACATTCTTTTTTATATTTTTTTTACATCATGGTTTATCATAGTATACTGAATACAGTTCCTTGTGCTATGGGCATTGTTGTTTATTCATTCTATATTTTAGTGTGCATCCAATAATCCCAAAGTCCCAATCCATTCCTCCTCCATCCCACACACCCCCACCCCCCACCCAGGCTTGGAAAATACAAGTTTGTCCTCTATGTCTTTGAATGTGTTTCTGTTTCATAGATAGGTTCATTTGTGTCATATCTGAGATTCCATATATAAAACTAATATCATATATTTGCCTCTCTTTCTGAATTACTTCACTTAATAGGATAATTTCCTAGGTCAATCTATATTGCTGCAAATGGCATAATTTCATTATTTTTTACAACTGAATAGTATTCCACTGTATATATGTACCATATGTGTGCATGCTCAGTCATTTCAGGTGTGTATAACCCTTTGCAACCCCATGAACTGGAGCATGCCTATCTCCTCTGTCCATGCAATTCTCCAGCAAGAATACTGGAATGAGTTGCCATGCTTTCTTTCAGAAGTTATTCCCAGTCCAGGGATTGAATCCACGTCTCCTGTGTCTCCTTCATTGTAGGCAGATTCTTTACCTGGTGCCAGGAGCCAGCACACGAGATCCCACCCATGACAAGGTCGTGAGGAGGAGACCTGACAAGCAAGGCAGATCAGGACTTCAGGGATTTCGAAAAGCTGCCCCGTCGCTCACCTTAAAGATGATCTCTGTCTTTCTGATGCTTGCTATATTAGACTACTCCCTAATTTCTGTGACACAGGTAGAAGGCCTTCCCCGATCTCTCTCCAAACAGAATCAACTTAGAACTTTAATTAATATGTCCGCTGTAAGGCATAGTTCCGGCGAGGCAGAAAAGGAAAGACGACCTCAACAGAAGTAGGTTACCTTTATTCAGGCAAGGAGGGGCGACAGTCGGCCTAAAGACCAGGCTGAGCGCCGAAAGGGATCAGGGAGGCTTCATACTTATAGGGAGGTTTATGGAAGCGATAAGGGAAATGTCAATCAGGCGGGATATTTTGAGTATTCTTTTGTGGAGATGACACTTGTAGTTGGGCAGGGGGTGATAAGTCTTCTGGGCAGGTGTAGGGGATGGTAGGTTTCCGGACAGGGGGTGATAAGTCCCAGATAGATGCAACTGGCCTGGAGCATCAGGATGGAACCAAAGTTATGCTTTGTTTTCTCCGAAGTCATATGATTCAGCAAGGGGCCTTTGAGACTGTTGTTCTCTTTTCTAGGCCCAAAATACTCCTTCATCCGCTGGACGGTGGTATCCTATAAGATTATCCAGGATGAAAGGAGTGTTTCAATTTAGACCCCTTTGCTGGCATTCTAGCCTGCTTGGCAAATGCGTACTAATGCACGTGACTGCTCACCACACCTTAGTCATAAACAGCATAAAGAACCTGATCACATAAAGACCCTAATAGGTACAGAGCCCTTTGGGTGTGAGGAAGCCCTATTAGAGAACATAAAATATTATTCTAAAAGTGGTTATAGTTAAAGATTTAGAAAAGTAAGGGTTTAGAATTGTTAATTTTAACCAGGAATGCTAAACAGGGGCTGCCTCACCGGAGCTGCAGAGTCTTTGTGTGGTAAACCTTTTAGATAAATTTAACTGATAACTTCTGCAAAAGGACTGACCTTTGTGTTCATTAAAGAATAGATTAGGGAAAACAGCTTTGCATTCACCTAGGTCATAAAATGTCAATAGGCCCCAAGGCCAGAAGATAATGTTCAAGACCCTCATAAACAAAGAAGCATGCAGAAAACACCCTGGTTTCGTGAAGAACAAGCTGATGTAATGTTAAACTATCTTCCCCTTAGAAATATATTAATTTAGGGTATAAAAGCCATGGTAAAAAATAAAGCATTGCCAGAGCCTGCTGCACCCCCCCCACCCCCCTCACCCCCCCACCCCCCCACCCACCCCCCCACCCCCCCGTCTGGTCTGTCTGTCTGTCTCTCTCTCTCTCTCCCCGTCGCAGACTTGGCCCTATGAAGGCAGGTCTCACGTCTCTCTCTCTCGCCGACACCGTTCATCCTGAGGGTATCCCCTGGATCCTGCCGAGGGAAGTCCATGGCAACTCTATTTTAGTTGTTTTGAGGAACCTCCATACCGTTCTAAATAGTGACTGTACCAATTTATATGCCCAGCAAAAATGTATGAAGGTTCAATTTTCTCTACACTCTTCTTCTCCAGCATTTGTTATTTGTGTTTTTGCTGTGTGTGTGTGTGTGTTTTTTTTTTTTTTTTTTAATGATAGCAGTTCCAATGAATGTGAAATGGTACCTCATCACAGTTGTGATTTGCATTTCTCTAATTATTAACGATTTTCAGCATCTTTCCATATGCTTGTAGGCCATCTGTAGGTACAAATCCTTTTAAAACATACCTTGCCAAAGTTGACACAAAAAAGAAATAGACAATTTGAAAAAATAGTTTAATTTTTTTAAAATTAGCTGTGAAACTCAATTTGTATGGAAATACAACAAACCTCGAATAGCCAAAGCAATCTTGAGAAAGAAGAATGGAACTGGAGGAATCAACCTGCCTGACTTCAGGCTCTACTACAAAGCCACTGTCATCAAGACATTGTGGTACTGACACAAAGACAGAAATATAGATCAATGGAACAGAATAGAAAGCCCAGAGATAAATCCATGAACTTATGGACACCTTATCTTTGACAAAGGAAGCAAGGATATATAATGGAAAAAAGACAACCTCTTTAATAGGTGGTGCTGGGAAAACTGGTCAACCACTTGTAAAAGAATGAAACTAGAACACCTTCTAACACCATACACAAAAATAAACTCAAAATGGATTAAAGATCTAAATATCAGACCAGAAACTATAAAACTCCTAGAGGAGAACATAGGCAAAACACTCTCCAACATAAATCACAGCAGGATCCTCTATGACCCACCTCCCAGAATATTGGAAATAAAAGCAAAAATAAACAAATGGGACCTAATGAAACTTAAAAGCTTTTGCACAACAAAGGAAACTATAAGCAAGGTGAAAAGACAGCCCTCAGAATGGGAGAAAATAATAGCAAACAAAGCAACAGACAAAGGATTAATCTCAAAAATACACAAGCAACTCCTGCAGCTCAATTCCAGAAAAATAAATGACCCAATCAGAAAACGGGCCAAAGAACTAAACAAACATTTCTCCAAAGAGAACATACAGATGGCTAACAAACACATGAAAGGATGCTCAACATCACTCATTATCAGAGAAATGCAAATCAAAACCACAACGAGGTACCATCACACGCCAGTCAGGATGGCTGCTATCCAAAAGTCTACAAGCAATAAATGCTGGAGAGGGTGTGGAGAAAAGGGAACCCTCTGACACTGTTGGTGGGAATGCAAACTAGTACAGCCACTATGGAAAACAGTGTGGAGATTCCTTAAAAACTGCAAATAGAACTGCCATATGACCCAGCAATCCCACTCCTGGGCATACACATTGAGGAAACTAGATCTGAAATAGACACATGCGCCCCAATGTTCATCGCAGCACTGTTTATAATAGCCAGGACATGGAAGCAACCTAGATGCCCATCAGCAGATGAATAGATAAGGAAGCTATGGTACATATACACCATGGAATATTACTTAACCAATAAAAAGAATTCATTTGAATCAGTTCTAATGAAATGGATGAAACTGGAGCCCATTATACAGAGTGAAGTAAGCCAGAAAGATAAAGACCAATACAGTATACTAATGCATATATATGGAATTTAAAAAGATGGTAACGATAACCCAATATGCAAAACAGAAAAAGAGACACAGATGTACAGAACAGACTTATGGACTCTGTGGGAGAAGGTGAGGGTGGGATGTTCTGAGAGAACAGTGTTGAAACAAGTATACTATCAAGGGTGAAACAGACCACCAGCCCTGGTTGGATGCATGAGACAGGTGCTCAGGGCTGGTGCACTGGGAAGACCCAGAGGGATGGGATGGAGAGAGAGGCAGGAGGGGGGATCAGGATGGGGAACACATGTAAATCCATGGCTGATTCACATTAATGTATGGCAAAAACCACTACAATATTGTATATTGTAACATTGTAGTATTGTATATTGTAAACCACTATAATATTGTAAAGTCATTAGCCTTCAACTAATAAAAATAAATGAAAAATAAAATAAAATTAGCTGTGAAAATTAAAACTCTTCCTCCAAAATTTTTTTTAAAATATGAAAAGAAATAAAAAACAGAAACTTTCCTGGAGGAAACAGAGGAAAGATATCTCAATTTATAAGGCAAAAAACCCTCAATGAAATAATTATTGAGAAAATTATAAGAATTTTTAAAAACTAAACATTGTAAATAAAATATTAGCAACTGAATCCACATAATATATTACAAACAAAATAAGTTTTAGAAACATGCTTTTGTTTTGCCATTTGAGAATCAATAAGTGTGATTCATGGTGTTAAAAGTAAAAGAAGTATATATAAAATTTTAAAAAAGTAAAAGAAAGATATAAACAATTTGTTACCTCAAGAAATGAAGAATAAGCCCCTAGCCATTCATAATATAACAAAAAACATTTAGCAACTTTGAAAGAAAGCATTCTTAATCTGATAAAAAAGTATACATGAAATATTATAGAAATTATCATAACTAATATTAACTCTTGAGTAATTCTTGTCTAAGTAAAATGAGGAGAATGCCAGCTGTCAGTTCTATTCATCAGTGTACTGACATTCATAACAAATACAACTGGGCAAGAAAATTCAATAAAAGATAGCAGGAGGATTGAAAGAAGCAATAGGAATTTTCTTATTTAAAGTTGTCATAAGAGTATGCACAGAAAATCAAAAAGGATCCACAGATAAAATATTAAACTTAATAAGTTAATTTAACACAGATACTGGCAACAAAGGCAAAATATTTTTTTAATATTTCAGTATATTAATAAAAAACATCACACAAACACATACAAAGCCCTTGTATTTTAAGACTTAAGACCTATTTCTGAAAGTCACTCATCCAGAGATCATAGTAAAACTCATGAATAAATTAACATTTTCCAAGGTAACATTTTTAGAGGAAAGTCATAAATTCAAGAAGCCACCTTTGAGGAAGGATGACATGGGGAAAGGAGGAGAATGAGAAGAGTAAAGAAAACAGAGGAAAGGTATAGAAAGGATACGACAGTTGTTGCAAAACATCAGAAAGCAGAATAATATCAGGACTTTTAAGCAAATAAAACTCTAACTTAGTTGTTTTACAAAGAAAAATAAAACTCCTTGTGCTCATTAACTAAAATATCCAGAGGTAGATCAGTCTACTGATCTGCTCTTTGGTTTTGTCATTATTCTGTTCTTTTTGAGAATTTCATTCCTGGGCCAGCTTTACCCATGGAACAAAATTCTGTACCAACTTTGAGCTTTGAAGGCATCATACCATCCAGATGAAGAGACAGTTCCTCCTTTTTCAAACACCAAATATAACTATTGGCTTCCATGAGGTTGGATCACCAATTATTCCAACCAAGTATTGCAGGAGGAGGTGAAATGCTGTTCATTATCTCAGACCTTTGTTCTCATCTGGGGTCAATTTTGCCCCCTAGGGACATTTGGAACTATCTGAAAATATATTTGGTTATTATAACTGGGAAGGTGCTAATGGCATCTAGTGAGTAGAGGTCAATGATAACTGCTAAAAATCCTACAGTCCACTGAACAAGCTTCTATATCAAAGAATTATTCAGCCCAAAGTGTCAGTAGTTTAGGGCTTGAGAAATCTTTAGACAAGAGATTCTTAAACTTAACAGTACATCCAAATAACCCAAAAAGCCTATTAGGAAACAGAATTCTGGTCCCCATTCCAGGATTTTTTTGTTTCAGTAGGTTTCGAGAATGGGAGCCTCAAAATGTCTTCTTCTACCAAGCTCACAGGTACTACTGCTGCAGCTGATTCATAGTCCACACTCCAAGAAACACACTAATGAGGGCCCTGGCCTTAGCCTTTTATACTTCATAAAACAGCATACCTACCCTGTAAGAGTGGTTAAAGTTGGAGTTTAATGCATCCTGGAGAAATAACCAGCTATGCTAATAGAGAGGAGGAAAAAATATGTTTTCAGTCGTTCCTTACCCTGCTCAAATCCTAAAGTCCACATCGTCCTAAAATATTCAGGTGGCAGAACTGCTTCCAGTACTCCTGGTTTCTCCAAAACATCTGCTTTATCTAACCTCCTTTCCCAAGTCCTACAAAAAATATACTCATATTCTATACCATCTGCTGTTTTAATTAAAATGAGTTTGGATTTTTTAAAACGGAGTATCAGGACTTCCTTGGTAGTCCACCGGTAAGACTCCATGCTTCCAATGCAAGGGGCACGTGTTACATCCATGAAAGGAACTAAGATTCTCCATGCCAGGTGGTATGGCCGAAAAAAAAAAAGAAGAAGAAGAAGGAGTTTCTATAAAACTATGAAATAGGAAAACAAAAGAAAAAGAATAAATGTAAACAAAAGTCAGAGATCAAACTGACATGATAAAGATATCAAAGTCCCTAAGAGAAAGAAAAGTCCTCTTGACTCATTTGCTTGAATATTTAACAGGCTACCTGCACCATTACCCCTTATACATCCTGCCTGTCATTCATTCTCACTAAATAAAGATGAACAAGATATTTCTCTGGTGAATTTTTATAGGCAAACTATAGTTACAGTATGGGCACAAGTAGTTTTCTTCAGAAGCGTTCAGGGTAGAAATAAGGAGAGTATGATATATTTTAGTAAGAGGAAAATGCAGAATATTAACTAAAGAGGAAAAAAAGAAGGAGATGATTTTGAAGAAAAGACTGTTAATGTGGCAACCAAAGCAGATTATTTTACTGAACAAACACTACATAAGAGATCTTGCCTAGGATTCACTTAGAGCAAGCCTTTCAAAGAACTTTCTTTCAAAGAACTCATAGGAAGGAAAAGAAGAACATAAAGAACTGCAATGTTCTGGGTAAAGAGTAAAGTAGATCTCTGCATGACATCAGTCAAGGGATGGTTACTTCTACTGTAGGACTAAGGAAGGCTTCCTGGATGAAGAAGGAGCTCAGCTTCTCCAGGATAGAAAATCATCCAAGCAGATAGAGTGAAATTAAGTTAAAAGGCTGGGCATCTCTGCAAATACGATTATCTTGGCATAATTGCAGTTAGCTCACTTTGACAAATGATATTTCAGTAGAAGGAGTGAAAAAAATGTTGTAAAATAAGAAGTCAAATAAGACCCAGAGGGATGGGATGGGGAGGGAGGCGGGAGCAGGGATCGGGATGGGGAACACATGTAAATCCATGGCTGATTCATGTCAATGTATGGCAAAAACCACTACAATATTGTAAAGTAATTAGCCTCCAACTAACAAAAATAAATGAAAAAAATAAAATAAAATAAAAAAATAAAATAAGAAGTCAAAGGGATGTCACCATTTAGTCCTGTACACCACATTTATTCTGAGATACATTCTTTCTCACATCTGTGAAATCTGTGTGGACTCTACTAGTGATATTGTCTCATAATGTACATTTTTTAATCGTTTTCCATCAGTGTATAAATTATGATTTATCTAAAGCTTATCAGAACACTGATTTGATCAAATATGATGATTATTTGATGACATATAATGAGATTGACTCCGGGGCCGTCAACCTGAGTTTCTGGGCTCCTGGGTAATTTCTCCAAATGGGAAAGGGGACCTGGTGAAGGCTCACAGGACAGTCTCATATGACCTGTTAAGAACACAAGCAGTTGGACAGAGGACAAATTATGACATTGTTTATATGCGGAATCTAAAAAATGATACAAATAAACTTATTTACAAAGTAGAAATAGAGTTACAGTTTTATACAATAATCTTATGGTTACTAGGGGAGAGGAAGTGAGGGATGAATTGGAAGACTGGAATTGACATATACACACAAATATATATAAAATAGAAAATTAACAGGGGACCCACTGTGTATCACAGGGAATTCTACTCAATACTCTGTAATGATCTATGTGGGAACAGAATCTAAAAAGAGTGGATATATGTATAACTGATTCATTTTGCTATACAACAGAAAGTAACACAATATTTAAATCAACTATATTCCAACAAAAAAATTTTTTAATTAAATAAAAAGAAAAGAAGCAAACAAAATTACTCTACATAACAGATATTTGTATAGCTATGTTCATGGCAGTGGTATTCACAACAGCCAAAAAGTCAAATCAAGTCAAGCTTCCATTGGCAGATGAATAGATAAAATTTGTTATACAGTCTTAAAAAGGAAAGAAATTCTAATATGTGTTGCTACATGAATGAACCATGAGGACACTAAGCTCCATGGAATAAGGCAGTCACAAAAAGAAAAATAGTGATGATTATACTTATAAGAATTACTTAAAGTAGTCAGATTTCTGTAGACAGAAAGTAAAATGAAGGTTGCCAAGGGATGGAAGAGCAATGAATGAGGAAAGGGACTTCATGGGCATAGACATTCAGTTTTTTAAAATGAAAAGAGTTCTAGATATTGCTTGCGTACAATGTGAATGAACTCAATCCTACTAAACTGTACGTTTAAAATAACTACTTAGGTAATTTTTATGTCATGTATAATTTACCATTACTTTAAAAAAATAGATTTACATAAAAACGTGAGTTGGGAAGAAAGGGGAAAAGTTCTGATGGAAATGTTGAGACTAGAATGATGTAGTAACTAAGTGGAGGGAAAGAGTGACAGAATGGACAGAAAGGAAAGGTTAAAAATGAAAACTCACCAGCGCCTCCAAAACCATAATGCAAGACATATCAAAAGGATCAAGGAGGGCACTATTATTGCCACAAATATCAGGCCAATATACAGGGGGTGTCCTGGCAATATGGAGAGGACACAAGAATGTCACGTCAAACCCATTCACTAGTTCTCCTGGCCTTCCTGCCCAGCTGAGTGTCAGCACCACCGTTACCTGCTTACGGAAGTCTCTGGTTCCCTTTCTCTTATTCCCAGATGTCATGTAGTCACAGCCACGCTTAGTCTCTCCTTGCCCCATCCCACCCAGTCTGTAGTCCTTCATCCTTACCTATTCTACAGCTTAGATCATTATTTTCATTCCCTCAGCACTGTAGTCCCAGAAATAAACCTCAGCTTCTCTCTCTCTGCCTCTCCCTTCCTACCTCTCCCTCTATTGCTCTCTCTCTCCCTCCATCTCTTTCTATCCCTCCATCTCTCCATATCTCACCCATCAAATCCCTCCCCTTCCTGTGTCCCCCGCTCTGTTCTTGAGGACCACCTCCTCCCATCCCCAGCTGGGCTCCACTTCCTCCTCACCCCAGTACAGGATGATGTCCTGGTCTCCCAGGCTGCTGTGCTTCACTCGGCAGCTCAGGCCAGCCGCCTCCCCAGCCGCCACATCCAGGGTTACTCGTAGATGCCACGTCGAGTCTGCGTTGGGCATGACGTCTCCTTGCTGAGTGCCAGGCTGCTCCTGCTCGCCCCTCAGCCACGTCACCCACACGGGTTTTGGGTAGAATCCTGAGACGTGGCAGACCAGCCGCAGGCGGCCAGGCCGGGGAGGGGGGCCACTGGACAGCCAGGCCTCCGGCTTCACTGGGGTTGGAAGGGGTAGAAAGAGTATCAAGTCAGGTCTCTAATCTCTAGCATACAGAGTCAGAAACCCACAAGTGTGGACCTTGACCTCTTCCACTTCTTTGGAAACTAAATAATGAATTGATTAAACCCCTCTCTTCATAGGCATCTCCTACTCTCAAATTTAAAGAAGGTGGTGGGAGGTGAATAGGAAAGTCTTGGGGAGAGAACAGGATTAACCTTGCCTCTGCAGTTCCGCCTTCCCTGCATCGAGGACACCCAGGAGATATCGGGGGCAGGTTTCTGAGAGGAGCGTGTCTATGATACCCCAGATGCCTTGGTACTGAGTAATGAGTACGCAAAACCACTGCGCCTTGCTGCCTCCCTCTGGCTCAGGCATGCATGAATGATTCTTGATGCTCATGAAATCCAGTCCTTCAAAACCTGCTCTCAAGAAGCTTTGTATGGCCTTCCCAGAATGCAGCTCACAACCTGCTGTGCCTTGAATCACAAAGGGGTCTATAAAAAAAGAAAACAGAGACCTAGTTTTTTTAAAACACACAAGAAAGAAAGAGATGGGGAAAGGACATGGGACTTTGGATTTGGATGGAGAGAAAGGTCAAAGATATGAAATGATGACCCAAAAATCAATTGCTGTACTCAGAGACTTTTCAGAAAGATGAGCATTCCAGAGAGGTATGCATATTGTAAACGGTGGAGATGGGCTCTTGTAAGGAAGTTGGGTGGGCAAGAGGGGAGAAGAGGAGCAATGTGTGATGGAGTCAGGAGTGCAGCACTCCAGGGAAAAGGGGAGAGTTACACTGAGAGAAGAGATCAGGCAACAGTTGCTTGAGCAATGGATTGGAGAAGTCACACTTTAGTTCACTCAGGCACAAGGAACCTTTTCCTTGGGATCTGAGAGAAGCCACCTATGCAGAAACAAACCAGGAGATGGCTACAAAAGAGGGATTTCATCCGTCACAGAAGAGTGCAAGAAACAAGAAGAATCGGGGATACCTGGTGGAGGTATGGAGTCAGGATTGGAGACTACTCTGGAGGGGTGTAGGCATGCACTTGGGTAAAAAGAGAAGGAGAAGACATGATCAGAGGGAGTCTGAACCGAGAAAGAGAAACGTCATCGTGAATCTCCCCAGTTCAGAGGACTGTACTCACATTCAAACTGGAGTTCACTTGCAATATCCTGCACTTCCCGAGTGAACTCAATGAAGTAGACTCGGAATAGTTCCTCCAGCTCAGCCAACTCCTCGTCACTGAAGTTGCCCTTCGACCAGGGCTTCAGGAAGATGGCAGTGCCAGAGTCACTGTCCCAGCCATGAATCTGCAAATCGTCCAACCAGCCTGAGCCTTGATTTTGAGTCCAGGTGCTATTGGCAAAGGTTGAAATCTGGATGAGACGGAAGGAGGTTGGCCCCTGTAATGCTGTGGTGATGGAAGGATAAGAAGAGTGAGGACAAAAAGAGAATTAGGATGGAAAAGAACCCAGAGTCTGAATAACAACATAGAGGCTTAAACATTTCTGGCTCCAACCCCAACCTCCAGAATGGGGGAGAGGGAGGGAGAGAGGAGAGCCCAGACCCTTATTGCTGGTGCAAGATGTTTTTATCCAGAGCCCCTGACCTGGGCTGGGAACAGTGAGAGTTACTCTTACCATGCTCATTGTCACCACCTGGGACAATAGCTGCTAGCAATAGAAGTGGCAGAAGCAGCATTTCAATGGGAAGTAGAACTTCTGACTCTCAGAATTGGCATTTGATCTCTAATTCAGCAAACTTGCTTCTCACTACCCTTATAATAACTTCCTCTCTCTTCCAACTGACAAATCTCTGACCTACATTGCACATCACAGAAAAACTTTCCTCCCACACATTTGGGCTCCCACCCTGCCTCTCATTTCCACTCTAGTCCTTCACTTGGAGATTTTATTTTAATGTCTCTGACTTTCAGCTATTCTCCTTGATCTCAGTTTCCTTCATATTTATTACCTTGGGAAAACTACCATGTGATGTTGAAAGGTTATTTCACCTCCCAAATCCTTTATTTCCACATCTGTGAAATAAGAGGGTAATATTAGACAATTGCTCAGCTTCCACTCTGTTTTAATCTAGAAGAGTTACTTTGGTTTATCCATCCAATTCAACTGTCCTCCCCACAGCCCATCTCCTCTGGCACCTTGTCATTACCTCTTGCAAGTATCTAAATGATCCCTCTTTCTTATCACATCTCTCTTGCCTCATCTAACCTTGCATTCTCCTTTGTGTGTTAGTGTGTGTGTTTCTGTGTGTCTGTGTGAATATGTATATGTTTGTGTGTCAACAATCATTTACATGCAGGAAACTCATCTAAAACACTTCTTTTTGCCAGGATTCAAATTCCAGAATTAAATTTGATATATACTGCAGTTGATAATCTAAGCAAAATTGTCTTATACCATAGTAATTTTTGAGATCAAAATTATATTTACTATTAAAACCTAGCAGGACACTGTGATATCCACTTGAACACAAAAGCTTTTCTGTCTCTTGTTCCTTGATTATAGGAAATAGGCTTCATGTGGCCTCCTTTCTGTTCCCTGAGTTTCAACAGGTAGATTCAAATAGTTACTAATAAGGGAAAGTAAAAGATGCTTTCTCTTTGAAAGAAAAGGTATGAGAAACCTAGACAGTGTATTAAAAAACAAAGACATCGCTTTGCCGACAAAGGTCCCTATAGTCAAAGCTATGATCTTTCCAGTAGTCATGTACAGATATGAGATTTGGACCATAAAGAAGGCTGAGTGCTGAAGAATTTCTGGTTTTGAATTGTGGTGCTGGAGAAGACTCTTGAGAGTCCCTCGGACTGCAAGGAGATCAAACCAGGTGATTGTAAAGGAAATCAACCTTGAATATACATTGAAAGGACTGATGCTGAAACTAAAGCTTTGGCCACCTGATATGAAGATCCAACACGTTGGGAAAGACCCTGATGCTGAGAAATTTCGAAAGCAAAAGGAGAAGGGGGCAACAGAGAATGAGATGGTTAGATAGCATCACTGACTCAGTGGACATGAATCTGAACAAGCTCTAGGAGATAGTGGAGGATAGAGGAGTCTGGCATGCTGAAGTCCATGGGGTCACAAAGAGTTAGACAAGAATTAGAAACTGAACAACAACATCAATCAGGGAAGGGATGGAATGCAGAAAGAAGAAACAATCAAGAAACATTAGAGCAGCCTTTGGAAGAGATCCTCTTCAAGGAGGCTACAAAGCAATCTTGGAGTTCATCTTCAGGAAATAAGGCCATCACCACAGATGGAAGATGGTTACTGCAGTCTGAACACAAGATTCCGGAAACACTATCCTGTTACCTCACCCCCAGACAGAGGAAAGTCACACACCCTGCCATCCTCCCCCAAAATTTTGCCTATAAAATCTTTTTCCCCAAACCATCATAGAGTTTGACATTTTTGAGTACTAGCCACTGATTCTCTTTGCTTGGCCTTGTTTAAACCTTGCTCTGCTTCAAACTCTTAACATTTGTCCTATTTTGCTTCAGGCACATGAACTTGTGTTTGGTAACAATCTTGGTGAGCCATCCCGGACTCTGTGCCCATGTATCTCAACGGTCCCTCTTTCTTGTCTCATCCCTCTTGCTTCATCTCTCTAACCTCACATTTTCCATTCTTTGTGTGAGTGTGTGTGTATTAGTGTGTGTGTGTGTGTGTGTGTGTGTGTGTATTGATAATCATGTACATGCCGATATTTAAATCACTGCCCTATCTGGCCCAAATCTCAGAATTAAATGTGATAAATATCACAGTTTGTAATATGAGTAAGATTGTCAGAAACCATGTTGAAAATGACATTTACTGCTGAAACTGAGCAGGATGTTGATACCCTCCTGGGCACAAAAGCCTTCCTGTCCCCTGTCCCTTCTTTGTAGGAAATACACTTCATTCAGCCTCTTTTACCTTCCTGAGTTCTAAAAGGCAGATTCAAACAGTTGCTAATCAGGGAAGGGAGGGAATGCAGACAAAAAAGAAAAAAGCAATCAAGAAACAATAGGGCAGCCTTGGGGGAGGGTCCAGGTTCTTCTTCAAAGAATGGACATAACAAAATCTTTGAGTTCTTCCACAGGAAATTAGGCTACCAACTCAAGTGGAGGATGGCAACTTCAGACTGAGCCTAAGATTCTGGAACATCACCTTGTTACCTCATCACCAAGCAGAAGAAAGTCACACATCCTCCAGCCCTGCCCCCAAATTTTGCTTATAAAAATTTTTCCCCAAAACTACCATGGAGTTTGGGATTTCTGAGCATGAGCCACCTGCTCTCCTTGCTCGGCCTTGCAAAAACCTTCCTCTGCTCCAGAGTCTGGTTCAGTTTGTTTGGCCTCACTGTGCCTCAGGCACCTGGACTTATGTGCAGCAACATTTTTGGTGAGGCAGCCAGGAGTCTGTGCCCATGGCAGGTCAACCAGAAGTAGCCCCTTCCCTGAATCCCTAGCAGATGTTGGGGCTCACTTTGCTCAGAAAACTGGAAGAGACTCTCTATGATAGGTACCAGTCACCTCACAACAAAGGTTGTTTGGATTCAAGAAACATCTGAAACTACAGTCCATGTTCAGTGTCACATGAGGTTAAGTTGCTCCAGCTAGCACTGGGAAATCCCTCCACTTCATCTGAGCTACATCCCTTACAGGAGCTGAGCCACTTAGGTCTCCCTGAGAGCCACTCTGGGTATATTCTTTTTCAATAACTGGGCCAATCTATTTGAGCTCTCCATCTGGGCATGGAAGTAGACTTCTGAAACTACATGTCCTCTGATTTTCTGTCTGTATGACAGTAGCTTATTTGTTACCATGTTTGTGTGTGTGTGTGTGTGTGTGTGTGAGTATTTGCACTGGCCAGCTGAGATGACTTTGTTTAGTAACAGAGTTCTTTGTTGCATTGGGCTTCACCTGTGTCAGAGCGTTGGTTGGGATTTTCCCTTTTGGACTAGCCTTGGTCATTCATTCATTCAGCTTTGTCTCTGATGGGGCATTCATTGGGAATATCCCTTTCAGGGACTAGAGAACTGAAACTCTCAGAGACCTTTCTGCAATGCTTTGATTTATTATTTGGCTGTGAATAATTTAGTGTGGGTGATTAGAGCTCTGTTTCATCTTGTAGGATATTCTTGCAAAAATCAAAGAGATCTTCAGCTATGCTCCCAGGAAAAGGAGTTGGTATTTCTCTCCCTTTGTACCTTGATGTAAATGTTGTACCAGAGCTCTCAGGAACATTTATGCAGACCATCTCTAATTCCTAAGACTCAAGGGAAAAAATGAAAGAGTGCAGGGAGGGTTTTTATAACTCAGGCAGAAAAGCTATGAGATCTCTGGCTTCATGTGAAAATTAACTCATAACCGAGCTCTAGTTAATGAACTTAAAAGTGAGCACTTGCAAATTCAATGCCTCTAAATATTTAGAAAATTGACGAGGATGAATTCAGATCCATGGGCTCTGGGAAGTATTCTGTACTAAATCAGTTCTTGTACAGAAACCTGCTTAAACTTGTTGGTTTGATTAATATAGTCATATCTTTAAAGTCATTGATGTTAAGTATCAGATTAGCCAAAAAGTTCCTTCATTTTTTAAGTAAAACTAAGAGACACATTAGATCTTTATTGAACAACATATTCATTTTGTTCCACTACCAACTGCCATTTTCCAGGCAACTTCATAGTTCCACTTCCTAAAACTTTTATTTTTTTAAATAAAGAACTGTTCTAGGTGCCTTTTACAGTCTTTCACGGAATTGAATTTTTCCATATATGCAGAACAGAAAAAGAGACACAGAAATACAGAACAGACTTTTGAACTTTGTGGGAGAATGTGAGGGTGGGATATTTCAAAAGAACAGCATGTATGCTATCTATGGTGAAACAGATCACCAGCCCAGGTGGGATGCACGAGACAAGTGCTCCGGCCTGGTGCACTGGGAAGACCCAGAGGAATCGGGTGGAGAGGGAGGTGGGAGGGGGGATCGGGATTGGGAATACATGTAAATCCATGGTGATTCATATCAATGTATGACAAAACCCACTGGAAAAAAAATAAAATAAAATAATAAAAAAAAAATTAAAAGAATTTTTCCATTAGAAGAATTTTGTAAAGATCAAAATAAATGGAAATCTGAAGGTACAGTGTCTGTTGAATAGAGAGGATAAATCAGCACTTCCCAGGCAAGCTGTAACAGGTTTTGCCTGGTCATTAAAGAAACAAGCTGTCTTGTGTTATCCTGATGGGCGATTATGTGTTTCCTGTTAACTAATTCCGGGTGCTTTTTGTAGAGTGTTGCTTTCAATTGATATAACTGGGATCATTACTTGTTGTAATTAATTGTTTGGTTTTCTAGAAGCAGTTCATAGTAGAGGACTCCCTGCCAATCCCACCAGATACACAGCATCACTTAATTTGGATGAAGAACAGCTTTGTTGATGCTGGTGGATCAATACCCTGGTCCCATACACTTTTGTGTTCCACATTATTGTACAGTATTCATTTTTCATCACCCGTCACAGTTTGTTTTAAAAACAAAATATTTTCATTGCTGCAACATAGAGAATCACATGCAGAAACACAGTCAAGAATTTTCTTTCACTTAACTGATGTGGAATACAAATGTCAAAGCAATTAACATAGCCAAGCTGACCCAAATGATTTTCAGAGCTTCACTTGGATATTTTGAGTATGCTGGCTATCTCCCAAGTTGAATAGCATTTATTGTCCTAAATTAATGTCTCCATTTGATCACTATCTACTTCAAATGGTCTACCAAACTCTGGAGCATTATCCAATGAAAAATCTCCAACACGAAACTTTGTAAACCACTTTTGACACATTCAGTCAGTCACAGAAACTTATCCATACACTGCACAAATCTTTCTCTTTTTTTCAGTTATATCTTTACCTTTCTTGAAGTAATAAAGCATAATATGACAAAAAAAAACATTGCTTTTCCCCCCCATCTTTAATATTCAATGACTACACAAAAATTTACCAATTTTAATAAGATTTTTTCATGTACACTGATATGACTGATTGTGATATACTGTCACATTACAATCTAGCAAAATTGTTTCAAATGAAGTTAAAGATAACTAAGTGCTATCTGAGCCATCTTATTGACAAAAACAAATGACTATTTGGCCAACCCAGTATAATTCTGCTGTTGTACCTAGATTTTTTAGACCTTATATCTGTTGCAAACATATCAGAAAGAAAGATAACCTGTTATGGTGATACTGGCTTCCCTGGTGGCTCAGATGGTAAAGCGTCTGCCTACAATGTGGGAGACCCAGGTTTGATTCCTGGGTCAGGAAGATCCTCTGGGGAAGGAAATGGCAATCCACTCCAGTACTCTTGCCTGCAGAATCCCATGGACAGAGGAGCTTGGTAGGCTATAGTGCATGAAGTTGCAAAGAGTCGGACACGACTGAGCTACTTCACTTTTTTTCTTTCTTTCTATGATGATATTGTGAGTGCATGCTAAGCTGCTTCAGTCATGTCTGACTCGTTATGACCCCATGGACTGGAACCCACCAGGCTCCTCTGTCCACAGGATTCTCCAGGCAAGAATACTGGAGTGGGTTGCCGTGCCCTCCTCCAGGGGATCTTCCCAACCTAGGGAGCAAATCTGCATCTCTTACATCTAGTACCACTAGCACCACCTGAGAAGCTCTATGATGATACTAAATCAATGCAAATGATGCAAGAGCTTCTAGGTAAACTTTATAAGAATAATTATGTTTTGGAATGTCTATCTAAAATAACCTCTCCACATATTTTGTAACTTGAAATTTTGAAGTTGTGTGGTAAGGTAAGTATTTTAAGAACTGAGTCTTAGTCATACATGAGCCATGTACCCATGTACCTATGTCATGTTGCATGGGATGCCATGTATCATGGGGATCAGGAAGGACACTCCATCAAAGTTCACCCAATTTTAGCAGGCCAGTCAAAAGAAAATGTTTCAGAGCCCTGGTCAAGAACTTAGATTTGGACAAGAGAGATGATGGTAAATAGGCATGACTTGCTGTATAAAGATGGTTTGGAGCTCAAAGAAGAAAGGCTCTTATTGTTGTTGTAAAAGACAGGTAAGTGGTATGAGGACAGCAAGGAATTTTACTGTCCAGGAGTTTATTAACTAGCTAGATCACTCTCAAATAAAATAAGATACTGAAACATTAATTATCAAAAATTGATTTCTCCTTGAAGAGAAAATAAGGGACTATTGATGTATATGTTTGGTGTCATCCTGAGATATTCTCTATAAGAAAGCACATGTTTCAGAAATTACTGTTGGTATTTATGCTTAGTAATCTACAGACTGTTAATGTGAGAGATCATAATTGCTTACTTCTTAGTACTACTCACTGCAAAGTTGAGAAATCTAATTTAAACATTTATTTTTTTTTTAATTTAAACATTTAAATAAAGGTATTAAATAAGGGAAACACTTCAGTATGTGAGGAAGGTTTAATTCACGTATTCAATAAAAGAAGGTATGAGGAATGGAATTACATTACATTTGGTTAAAGGGGAAAAGGACAGTTTTGTTATACTGTATGAGGTTATACTGTATGAGTAAATACTATTAACACAGATATTCTAAAAATTACATGAAACTCCTAAAAAATCTGCAGTGTCCTGATAATATGTTACCAGTCATGATTCTGCTTGTTGTAGTCAAGTATCTTTATGGATTGCATTGCAATCATGTATTTAATTGTGGCTTTTAAATCTCTCTATCATTTAATGACAATTACTATACTCTGATGCTTGTTGTCAAAGTGCTTCATCTTCAAGAAGGAAGGAAATTCGACAAGTACATGTTTTGAATAAATTTTAAATTATATTACAAAACTAGGCAAGAAACTAAAGAATCCTGATAGAAAACCTGGTAGCTTTATAAAATGCTAAAGAAAGGATTAGTCTTCCCAGGTGGCACTAGTAGTAAAGGACCTGCCTGCCAATGCAGGAGTAATAAGAGACATGGTTTCAATCCCTGAGACAGGAAGATCCCCTGGAGAAGGGCGTGGCAACCCACTCCAGTATTCATGCCTGGAGAATACCATGGATAGAGGTGTCTGGTGGACTGCAGTCCACAGGGTCACAAAGAGTTTGACACAACTGAAGAGACTTAGCAATAAAAGTATTAGTTATTGAGTGAACTGGTAAATATGGCTACAAGGTTCATGACTTTTTGTCTGAAGTATTAATCATGTTGATCTAAGTGTTCAAGATATAGGGAAGCCCTTCCTCTCAAGCTATTATGACTTACAGCAATTGGGTAAATTACCACTTCTATGGGTAGAATTGAAATGTTATTCTTTTCTCTCCATCTGGTCCCTCCAGAAACTGGACAATTGTGTTCTGAGCAACCTTTTCAAATGAATGGGAAGGACTACTGTGGGCATGTGCAGGAATCCTGCTATTTGGGGAAACTCTAGTAGAGAGAAATCCATCGAGGAAGAATCTGATGGCAGGACTTTGGTATGGATTTCCTGACCACGAGAGGTCTTTTGGGGAATTCAGTCTGAGACTCCTGAGGAGTTCCACCACAGCCAGTGTGCAAGAGCTTGTGTGGCTGATAGAAATAGACTAGACTTATTTGAGAAACAAATTAGTGTTGATTTAGTTGTGTTTGATGGAGATGAAGATAATTGGAAGAAAAATATTATGTTTCAATATATATTAAATCCCAGTTCTGTTAAAGTTCTTGTGGTAACCACACTTTTGCCCTAATACTCAGAAGGAAAAGAAAACTACCTAGTAGCTTTATCACAGAGTATTGAAACAGAGCAGGATCCTATGGTCCTACCCCCACCCCCGCCCCCGCCACCACCACCCATGTCCTCCACATGCCTTTGGTCTGTAGAATGAGTTTAAACAGAGAAGTGATAAAATGCAGAAGCAAAGGGAAACAGTTCAAGGAGACTAAAGAGTGATACACTGGCCATTAAGCATAGTCAGGGACATTTAGTTCTTCTTCATGGGTTATAGATAATATTCTGAGCCATATCCTTTGAGCTGTCTTATAGATACTGAAGTCCTCACTTGGTGGAAGAAGTTAACTACATGATGACCAGACTGTAACTATGACAAAAGTTGCCACAATTTTGAGAATTGACCTCAAGGAAATAGGACAAACCAACACTGGAACTGAAGATGAACTGTAGTTAAAACAACCCAAGTGATGCTGGTCAGACCATCACATGACAAATTTCAAGATGACTTTGAAATCAGAGCTAATCATGCTGTTTCTACATATGGCTCTCACCTTCTGCCTATAAAGCTCTTTCCCACTGAGTTTTCAGTGAGAAGACTGGCTTTTGGACAGAACTCTGCCATGCCCCCAGTTGCTGGCATCTGAAATACAGCAAATTCTTTTTTCCATCAATTGTGCCACTTTCTTGACTTTTGAATGGTGAGCAAGATGGACTCGACTTTCAGTAACAGCATAAATAACTATGTATGACATTGTGGGTTTTTTTTTTTTTTTAATTCTATTGCTAAAAACACATGTACAATCAATCCTTGTGTAACAAATGCATATAATAGATAAAATTTATAGTTTCAAAAATGTTTACCTATGAACATATCTCTGAGTTTCTTCACAATATCTTATCAGTTTCCTCCTAATGTGAATAACTAGGTAAATATAAAGGAGGCTTAGCACCAAGGAACATGGACTACACCTAAGAAAAAAGGCTAACTCACTCTGGCTTTGAAGGATGGATATTTTGATCATCGATGTTTTCAATTGAAAGTCATGCAATTAAAAAAGGACAAGATGGGAAAATCTGTGTATATTAAAGTATGGGGAAATCATTTTGGGTTATTCATGGCTTAATTTAACCTTTATTGACCAAAGTGGCCTGTTTTGTGAACTTTCAGACAGGTATTGTACATCTGCTTTGGTCGCTAAGGAGAGAAATGCATTTGAGGTCAAAATAGAGAAACTGTGGTTCAGACATACAATGTAATATTAGGTGGTCATTTTGGATGTGATTTCAGACATGGTCCTGTATTGCTGAGTTTTCTGAGCTGTGGTGGACTAGGGGTTACCACTAGCCATTCTCAAAGCAGTGTCTGCTGGCAGCTGGTAGCTGCTACGCGATGTGCTGAAGATTTCTTCTTGTAACAATTATGCTTTTAAATAATAACAGTCTGTAGATCAAATGTAAACAGGAAAAAAAGAAAACATGTGTGGTGGCCAATAATTTCTACTGTGTATATGTTAATACCACATTAAAAGT
The DNA here is from genome assembly GCF_033118175.1 of Dama dama. Classification (NCBI taxonomy): domain Eukaryota; kingdom Metazoa; phylum Chordata; class Mammalia; order Artiodactyla; family Cervidae; genus Dama; species Dama dama. The sequence goes on from NC_083700.1 coordinate 13,186,541, forward strand.
TAAAATCTACTTAGGTAAAAGACTGGTTATGTCTCCCTAAGGTGCTGGATACAGATAAGACTTTGTCTTCTTAAGGTGCTGGCTACAGACTAGGTTTTAAATTTATTCTCCTGAATTCCTCTGGGAATGAGACCTGTTTTACTTATTAAAGTTACTTCGAATGGGTCTGTTACACCAAAATGCTGGACAAAGGGATAGATGCTTAGTCATACCAGACTCAGATTCAGGACCTGGAACGTGGGAATATTTCTAACTCAGTGTCCATTCCCCAAATTGAGGCAAGACTATGCCCCATTTTAGCAGGAAGTACCCAGAGTGGCTCTATTCCCAGTTCCCCGAAAGATTTGAGGAAATTTGAAAGACAAGAGAGAACAGAAACCAAGTCTTCCTACACCTGAGTTTTCTGTTGCTTTTATTAGTAACCCCTATACCAATATGACCTGCCTCTTGAGAAACCTGTGTGCAGGTCAGGAAGCAACAGTTAGAACTGGACATGGAACAACAGACTGGTTCCAAATAGGAAAAGGGGCACGTCAAGGCTGAATATTATCACCCTGCTTATTTAACTTATATGCAGAGTATATCATGAGAAACACTGGTCTGGAAGAAGCACAGGCTGTAATCAGGATTGCCGGGAGAAATATCAGTAACCTCAGATATGCAGATGACACCACCCTTATGGAAGAAAGTGAAGAGGAACTAAAAGCCTCTTGATGAAACTGAAGGAGGACAGTGAAAAGGTTGGCTTAAAGCTTAACATTCAGAAAACTAAGATCATGACATTTGGTCCCATCACCTCATGGAAAATAGATGGGGAGGCAGTGGAAACAGTGTCAGACTTTATTTTTGGGGGCTCCAAAATCACTGCAGATGGTGACTGCAGCCATGAAATTAAAAGACGCTTACTCCTTGGAAGGAAAGTTATGACCAACCTAGATAGCATATTAAAAAGCAGAGACATTACTTTGCCAACAAAGGTCCATCTGGTCAAGACTATGGTTTTTCCAGTGGTCATGTATGGATGTGAGAGTTGGACTGTGAAGAAAGCTGAGTGCCAAAAAATTGATGCTTTTGAACTGTGGTGTTGGAGAAGACTCTTGAGACCCTTGGACTGCAAGGAGATCCAACCAGTCCATCCTGAAGGAGATAAGTCCTGGGTGTTCATTGGAAGGACTGATGCTGAGGCTGAAACTCCAATACTTTGGCCACCTCATGTGAAGAGTTGACTCATTGGAAAACACCCCGATGCTGGGAGGGATTGGGGGCAGGAAGAGAAGGGGACGACAGAGGATGAGATGGCTGGATGGCATCACCGACTCGATGGGCATGAGTTTGAGTAAACTCCGGGAGTTGGTGATGGACAGGGAGGCCTGGCGTGCTGCAATTCATGGGGTCGCAAAGAGTCGGACACGACTGAGCGACTGAACTGACTGACTGACTGATACCAATATGTTCTTTCCTTTCTTGCCCAACACATGGTCTCCTCAACATTGAGAAGTAGGAAAGAAAAGGGGGTATTGAAACTAAGCAGAATTTATGAGGTCATCCTGGGTGTGAAAATCTATCTGTCCCAAAGTCTATCTATCTTTCTTGTCATACTAATTACATTTTTTCAGCTCCTTGACCCTCTCTCAGTTCCAAAAAGTAGATTCAAACAGTTGCTAATTAGGGAAAAGAAAGAATGCAGAAACAGAGGTGCAATTAAGAAACAATAGTACAGACTTAGGGGGGAGTCCTGATTCCTCCTCAAGGAATATACATAACAATATCTTTGAATTCTTCTGAAGGAAATAAGGCCCCACCTATGTCGTTGTCATCATCGTTCAGTCCCTAAGGTGTGTCCCAATTCTTTTCGATCTCATGAACTGCAGCACGCCAGGCTTCCGTGTTCTTCATTATCTCCTGGAGTTTGCTCAAATTCATGTCCATTGAGTCAGTGATGCCATCCAACCATCTCATCCTCTTCTACTCTCTTCTCCCTTTGCTTTCTGTCTTTCCTAGAATCAGAGTCTTTCCCAATGAGTTAGTGGCCAAGGTACTCGAGTTTCAGCTTTAGCATCAATCCTTCCAATGAGTCTTCAGGGTTGATTCCCTTTAAGTTCACAGGCTTGATATCCTTGCAGTTTCAGTGACTCTCAAGAGTCTTCTCCAGCACCATAATTTGAAAGCATCAGTTCTTCAGCGTTCAACCTTCTTTATAGTCCAACTCTAACATCTGTACATGACTACTGAAAAAAACTGTGTCTTTGGCTATACAGACCTTTGTTGGCAAAGGTCTCTGCTTTTAAATATACTGTCTAAGATTGTCATAGTTTTTCTTCCAAGGAGCAAGTGTCTTTAATTTCATGGCTGCAGCCACCGTCTACAGTGATTCTGGAGCCCCAAAAAATAAAATCTGCCACTGGAATTTCTTGGTTCACATACTGCTGAAGTCTTGCTTGAAGGATTTTGAACATTACCTTGCTAGCATGTGAAATGAGCTCAATTGTTTGGCATTTTGAGAATTGTTTGGCATTGTCTTTCTTCTCCACCTAGATGGAGAATGTAACTTCAGGTTGAGCACAAAATTCCTAGAAAACTGCCCTTGTTGAAATTGTTTACCTCAGATTGGGACTTGAACCCATATTCTGAGACTGAAACCCAGCCAAAACCCATGGTACCTGATTTCATGACCTAATGAAGCTCAGATTCATCACAGAAAGAATTCAGTGAAAGACAAAGTGATAGGTAAGAAGTGGATTTATTCAGATTCTGAGAGGAGCACACTGCACAGACAAGTGTGGAGAATCACAGAGGGCAAGTATAGCCGCAAAATGTGCCATGGTTAGTTTTTACAGGCTGGCTAATTTCATTTGCTAATGAGTGGGAGGGTTATTCCATCTATTGTGGGGAAGGAGTGGAGATTTCCAGGAATTGGGCAATGGCCCACTCCTTGGTCTTTTGACAGTGCCTTGGAACTGTCATGGCCCCTCTGAGTGTCATTTAGTTTGCTGATTGAGGATCAAGGTGTAGTCTTGTCTGTCACTTTGGTCCCATTTGATTCTAATTGGTTTATGTTGTGTCCTTGGGCCATGTCTTTCTTTCAAAAGTTGTGCCCTGCCACTTTCTCTCCTAGTATAGTACCACCACCAGCCAACCAATCTGAAGAGAGTCACAGACCCCTCTCCCAATTTTTGCCAATAAAAAATTTCCCCCAAAACTGTGAGCTAGTTTGGGGGTCTTAAGCATGAACCACCTGTTCCTATTGCTTGGCCATGCATAAATCTTTCTCTCCTCCATACTCTGACATTTCTGTTTCTTTGGCCTCCTTGTGCATCAGGCATGGATTTGTGCTCTGTAACACTGCTGGTATATGACTTCTTTTCAGTAGCTCTTGATCTTTCAATCTACAGATCTTGGCACAGAGTTCCTAAAGCCTTGGAATTTCCTAAGTGTTGAAAACAATCAAGATACCTTTTTCTAGTTATTGAAATGACTTTAGAAAGCCCTATATAACCTAAGAACGGGCACTGATTGTTAGTGGACACAATTACATGATGGAAGGGTTGGAACTTTCAGTCTTTCCCTTGACATCCAGGGAGAGAATAGAGACTAAAGTTATTGTTAGTGGACACAATTACATGATGGAAGGGTTGGAACTTTCAGTCTTTCCCTTGACATCCAGGGAGAGAATAGACACTAAAGTTATATTGAACCTATAGTCAATGATTTGATCAATTTGCCTCTATAATGAAATCTCCATAGAAACCCAAAAGGGTGGTTTAGAGAGCTTTCAGTTTGGTGAACACAGTGAGATATAGGAGAGTAGCATACTTGGAGTGGCATGGAAGGACCAACACCTTACCACATGTCTTACCTGATCCATCTGGCTGTTACTATCTTTTATAATAGGTGATCTAATAAGCACGTGTTTCTCTCAGTTTTGTGAGCTACTCTAGAAATTCAGTCAAATCTAAGAGAAGGTCAAAGGTTTTTCTAGTAGTCATGTATGGATGTTAGATTTGGACTATAAAGAAAGTTGAGCGTCGAAGAATTGATGTTTTTGAACTGTGGTGTTGGAGAAGACTCTTGAGAGTCCCTTGGACTGCAAGGGGATCCAACCAGTCCATCCTAAAGGAGATCAGTCCTGGGTGTTCATTGGAAGGACTGATGCTGAAGCTGAAACTCCAATATTTTGGCCACCTCATGCGAAGAACTGACTCATTTGAAAAGACCCTGATGCTGGGGAAGATTGAAGGCAAGAGGAAATGGGGACAACAGAGGATGAGATGGTTGGATGGCATCATCGACATAATGAACATGAGTTTGAATAAGCTCCAGGAGTTGGTGATGGACAGGGAGGCCTGGTGTACTGCAGTCCATGGGGTCGCAAAGAGTCGGACACAACTGAAAGACTGAACTGAACTGAACTGAAGAAGAAGGTCATGGGAACTTCCAATCTGTTGTGACTGATAAGTTCGATTGCCCCCCACCACAAAACCTGTAGGTCTTGAAATTGAGTGGGATTCTGTAGGAATCATGGGCATGGAGGCCTTTCTGCTCCCCCATTTCCTGAAGGCAAGATTCCAGCCATTATGACTTTCCCTGAGATCCAAAGGGTGGATTTGAACAGTTGCTAGTCAGGGAAGGGGCAGTCAAGAAATCACTGGATACAAGATTAAAGAGACCAGAGAAGCTCATCAAGATCCCTGTTGTTCAGTCATGCACTCCTTTCCTACTCTTTGCAACCCATGTGTTGCAGCCTGGCAGAACACAGACCAGAACCTGCCCCATCACCCCAGGTGCAGCAAACTTCGCCTTCGTGATTGTCCTAGTAGGCATGCCAAAAGGACATACTTACTGCAGGGCGTGCTCTCTGCTCTGCTTCACTGCCTACCCCTGCATCCATACCCATGGAAACAAAGCAAGATATTCCTGACCAAGAGCAGAGCCTTGGCTAATCAAATTCCTCAGTATCAGTTCAGTTCAGTTCAGTCGCTCAGTCGTGTCCGACTCTTTGCGACCCCATGAATCGCAGCACGCCAGCCCTCCCTGTCCAACACCAACTCCTGGAGTCCACCCAAATTCATGTCCATTGAGTCGGTGATGCCGTCCAACCATCTCATCCTCTGTCATCCCCTTCTCCTCCTGCCCCCAATCCCTCCCAGCATCAGGGTGTTTTCCAATGAGTCAACTCTTCACATGAGGTGGCCAAAGTATTGGAGTTTCAGCCTCAGCATCAGTCCTTCCAATGAACACCCAGGACTTATCTCCTTCAGGATGGACTGGTTGGATCTCCTTGCAGTCCAAGGGACTCTCAAGAGTCTTCTCCAATACCACAGTTCAAAAGCATCAATTTTTCGGTGCTCAGCTTTCTTCACAGTCCAACTCTCACATCCATACATGACCACTGGAAAAACCATAGCCTTGACTAGACAGACCTTTGTTGACAAAGTGATGTCTCTGCTTTTTAATATGCTATCTAGGTTCGTCATAACTTTCCTTCCAAGGAGTAAGCATATTTTCATTTCATGGCTGCAGTCACCATCTGCAGTGATTTTGGAGGCCAAAAACATAAAGTCTGACACTGCTTCCACTGTTTCTCCATCTATTTCCCATGAAGTGATGGGACCAGATGCCATGATCTTAGTTTTCTAAACTCTCCAGTATAGTTATTCCCTAATGATTTCATGTGACTTCTGCCAATAGGAGCCATTTTGTCTTCCTGCCATGGATAGCAGGAAGGCCCCCTGACTCCCTGCTTGCCAAATTATATGTGTCTGTCTTTTCATTACATGCTCACCCCCATTTCAGGTCTTTCTCACCCACTGTGCTGGGTGTGGCACCCATGGACTACAGGATGTCATGTTTCCCTGAACTTCACCATCTCCCCGAGTTTGCTCAAACTCATGTCCATTGAGCCAGTGATGTCATTCAACCATCTCATGCTCTGTCTTTCCCTTCTCCTCAAGTCTTAAACCTTTCCTAGCATCAGGGTTTTTTTCTATTGAATCAGTTCTTCACATTAGATGGCCAAAGTATTGGAGCTTCAGCGTCAGCATCCTTTGAATATTAAGGGTTGATTTCCTTTAGGATTGATTGGTTTGATCTCCTTGAAGTCCAAGGGACTCTCAAGAGTCTTTGCCAACACCGCAGTTTGAAAGCATCAGTTCTTCAGCACTCAGCTTTCTTTATGGTCCAGCTCTCATATCCATACATGACTACTGGAAAAACCATACCTTTGACTATACAGACCTTTGTCAGCAAAGTAACGTCTCTGATTTTTAATATGCTGCTTAGGTTTGTCATAGCTTTTCTTCCAAGGAGCAAGCATCTTTTAATTTCATGGCTGCAACAATCAGACACAGTTATTTTGGAGCCCAAGAAAATAAAGTCTGTCACTGTTTCCATTGTTTCACCATCTATTTGCTATGAAGTGATGGGATTGGACGCCATGATCTTTGTTTTTTGAATGTAAAGTTTTAAGCCAGCTTTCTCACTCTCCTCTTTCACTTTCATCAAGAGGCTCTTTAGATCCTCTTTGCTTTCTGCCATTAATGTGGTGTCATCTGCCTATCTGAGGTTATTGATATTTTTTCTGGCAATCTTGATTACAGCTTGAACTTCATTCAGCCCAGCCTTTCACATGATGTACTCTACATACAAGTTAAATAAGCAGGGTGACAATATGCAACCTTGATGCAATCCTTTCCCAATTTGGAACCAGTCTATTTTCTCATGTCCAGTTCTAACTGTTGTTTCTTGACTTGCATACAGGTTTCTCAGGAGGCAGATAAGGTGATCTGGCACCACCATCTCTTGAAAAAATTTTCAGTTTGTTGTGATCCACACAAAGGCTTTAGCGTAGTCAGTGAAGCAGAAGTTAGACAGTTTTCTGGAATTCCCTTGCTTTTTCTATGATTCAATGTGTTGACAATGTGATCTGTGATTCCTCTACCTTTTCTAAATCTAGTTTGTACACCTGGAAATTCTCAGTTCATGTACTTTTGGAGCCTAGCTTGAAGATTTTTACTATTACCTTGCTAGTATGTGAAATGAGTGCGATTGTGCAGTAGTTTGAACATTCTTTGGCATTGTCTTTCATTGGTATTGGAAAGAAAAATGACCTTTCCCAGTCTTGTGGCCACTGCTGAGTTTTCCAAATTTGCTGGCATATTGAATTCAGCCCTTTCGCAGCATCATCTTTTAGGATTTGAAGTAGCTCAGCTGGAATTCCATCACCTCTACTAGCTTTGTTCATAGTGATGCTTCCTAAGGCCCAGTTAACTTCACACTCCAGGATATCTGGCTCTAGGTGAGTGATCACACCATCATGATTATCCAGGTCATTAAGATATTTTTTTGTATAGTTCTTCTGTGTATTCTTGCCACCTCTTCTGAATATCTTCTGCTTCTCCTAGTCCCTTACTGCTTCTGTCCTTTATTTTGCCCATCTTTGCATGAAATTGTCCCTTGAAATCTCTAATTTTCTTGAAGAGATCTCTAGTCTTTCCTATTCTATTGCTTTCCTTTATTTCTCTGCATTGTTCACTTAGGAAAGCTTTCTCATCTCTCTTTGCCATCTTTGGAACTCTGTCTTCAGATGGGTATGTCTTTAGGAGGCTGAAAACATTAAACATGAGAAGAGATTAAGGGGGTTTAAGCCATGCTCACACCTTAATCTTCCCAAAGACTCCACGTTTGACACACTGTTATAAAACCCTCTTCAAGGTCTCTGAGTTGAGACACACAGATTCTGAAGACAGAAGCCCAATATGTCTCCCTTTGCCTGGAAAAGCTGTCCTTTTCTATTCACCCAAAGCTCTGTCTTTGAGATTTCTTCACCAGTGTACTGAGAAGCTGAGCTTTCAATAACAGTCTGAACACTGAACCTGGGGAATCTGATGTTATCTCCAGATATATGGTGTCAGAATTGGGCTGAGTTATAAGCTGGCCAGAAGTGTTGTTTGTTAGATGTATGGAAAACCCCCTACTTCACACACTGGATCCAGGTGCTCAGAATCATTGTATCACAATAGAATAAATAGAAAGAGAATAGAAGGAAGGACATGATAAAGAAAATGATATGATCACAGAAAAAAGAAAGTCAAAACTTAGTTTTTGAAAAATTTATAAAATTGATAATCTCCTGTAAATTTCAGAAAGAGAACAGAGAGAGAACACCAATTTCTAAGATCCAGTTTTTTAAAAAGCAGGGACATATGTAGTTATGAACCCCATAGACATTAATATGATTGTTAAAAAAGAAAGTATTATGCACAACTCAATAGTAAATTAGAAATCTGAAAAATTGGACAAATTTTGTTAAGTCAAAATTTAGCAAACTTGACACAAAGAGAAACAGACAATTTGAAAAGAGCTATTTTTATTTTTAAAAACTGTTAAATTTAAAACTCCCTCCTCAAAAATAAGAAAATAAAAATTTCCAATGTAAACCTTCACTGCTTAATTTTACCAAGTATTTATTTATTTATTTTTTTTACTTTATTAAAATACTGAGTTTATTTCACATGTATATTTTTGTCTCCCCACCATTTCCATCTGTCTGACCACCACTACTACTATTCCTATCATAACATTCCATACATACTTAAAACCAAGCAAAGGGTGGAGTTCCATCTTTAAAAACTAAACAGGCATTTTGGACAACACATTCTTGGCAATGAAACATGGACAACATTTATCAGACACGGTAGGGAAAGTTCTCACTCTGCATTATAAAAAGGACAGCCAGATATCAACTGTTACAGAAATGAAATAAGATGGAAAATTTTTAACAAACTGTTTAAACTATTTTCTTAAAGAGACTTCCTCCACTGCCAGAGATCTTGAATAGCCTCCTGGTCAGTCATCTGGAACCAATTCTTCACATAATTCATAAACTTGGCTTCCACTTTGGGAGGGGACCACCTTTTTCTATACTTGCTTGCATTTTTGCTTTAATGTCTTCTACAGAGCTAGGTTCTCTCAGTGAATTAGGTGTTTTTTCCTGTTTTTTGAAGGATTCTTGACCTGTTTTTTGAAGGATCTTGGTGTTGATGGTTTTGAGTCTTTTCCATTTTGGTTCGATTTTTGTGCATTTTTGGCTGGAGTTCTCATACACATTTCTTTACTGGAGCTTTTTCTTCAACTTTCTCATCAAAATCATCATCATCATCATCGTCTTCATCATCATCTCATCGTCATCTTCATCAGCAGCAAGCTTTACTTTTTTCTGGGGAGCCTTGCTACCACTTCCAGGGGCAGAACGCTTTCCAGATATACTTAGGTGTTTCACATCTTCCTCCTCTTCATCTTCTGACTCTGCATCTTCCTCCACAGCTACTAAGTCTGTCCGCTGATATGCACAGGCCCTGAACCACACTTCAACGGTAAGACCACAGGTGGTGTAATTTCAAAGCCCCCAAGAGGAACCATTGGCTGCACAGACATTTTCAAAGTTGCCAGTATTACTTTAATTGGACTGCCTTCATAATTCATCGCCTCTGCTTCAACAATCTGTAGCTCATCCTTTGCTCCAGCCCCTAAACTGACCGTTCTTAAAGATAACTGGTGATCATTTTCATCATCATCTACCTTGAAGTGATAATCTCTGTCAGCCTTTAGTTCACAACCGAAAAGATAGTTCTGGGGCCTCAAGGGGCTCATGTCCATGTCCATTGAATCCTCCATGGGTTGGCGGCACGCACTTATGTGGGAGAGAAGCCGGCCGGAATTAAACTACTGTTCGAACGAGCAGCCGCGCAGGACAGAATCACACCAGGGACCAAGTATTTATTTTAAAAATAGATATATCACAGAAACTTTCTCTGAGAATAAAAAGATAGGAAAGATTTCTTGACTTGTTTTATGAGGCAAAAAATTCTCAATACCAATACTTGACAAAGAAATTTTAAGACTAGAAAAACTTTATAAATAAAACATTAGAAAATTGGATCCACATAATACATTATAAGCAAGTTACATAAACAAAATTTTGTTTTACCATTTGACAATTTAAGTGTGACTCAAAACATTAAAAACAGAAAAGATATAAAACATTTTGTCATCTCAAGAAATTCAGAATAAGCTCTTAATGAAATTCAATAGTCATCCATAATAAAAGTGATAATTAAAAAAGTTAATAACTTTGAAAGAAAGTGTTCTTAATCTGAAAAAAAACTATCCATGATACACTTAGAGCAATTACCATACCTAATATTGTTGTTTTTCAGTCACTCGGTCGTGTCTGACTCTTTTCGACTGCATGGACTGCAGCACTCCAGGCTTCCCTGTCCTTGACTATTTCCAGGAGTTTGCTCAAACTCATGCCCATTGAATTAGTGATGACATCCAACCATCTCATCCTCTGTCATCCCCTTCTCCTCTTGCCCTCAATCTTGCCAGCATCAGGGTCTTTTCCAAAGAGTTGGCTCTTTACACCAGGTGGCCAAAGTATTGAACTTCAGCTTCAGCATCAGTCCTTTCAATTAATTTCAGGGTTGATACCCAATATTAATTGTTGGAATATTCTTACCCAGTAAAAGTAAAAAGATAAGAATGCCATCTATCAATTCTATGCACTGGTTCAGAGTCAATGCCATTGGACAAGAAAATGCAATAAAAGGTAGCAGGAAGGCTGAAAAAAATTGAGAATTTTCATATTTAAAGCTATTATGAGAGTATGAATAGAAAATCCAAAAGGATTTACAGATAAAATATTATATTTAATAAGTTAGTTTAACATGCACACTGGAACCTAGGACAAATATTTTAACTAATTTCTATATATTAGCAAAAATCAAGCTAACACATACACATGCACAAAAACTCTCATATAAAAAAGAATTGAAGAGCTCTTGTATTGTGAGACTTAAGATTTGTTTTTGAAAGTGTTTCATCTACAGGTCATAGTTAAAGTCATGAGTAAATTAACATTTTCCAAAGTAAGGAAACTTTGGTGAAAAAACACAAGTCAAAAAAAACTATCTTTAAGAGATGATGACTTGATGGAAGGAGGAGAAATAAGAGGAGTGAAGAAAACAGAGAAAAGCTATAAAAAGAATATGAAAAAGCTATTACAAGACATCAGAAAGCAAAATCATACCTGAATTTTTAAGCAAGTAAAAATTCTAGCTCAGCTTTAAAAGGAAAAATGAAATTGTTGTGCTCATATAACTAAAATATCCAGAGGTAGGTCAGTCTCCAGATTTGCTCTTTGGCTCTGTCTATCCTGTTCTATTTCTGAACTTCATTCCTAGTCCAACTTTAACTACACAACAAAATTCTACAGCAACTTTGAGCTTAGAATGAATTATACCATCCAGATGAAGAGTCCTTCTTTTTTCAACCACCGAATATAAACTATAGACTTCAGTTAGGTTAGAGTACCAATTATTACAACTAAGTGATGAGAGGTGAGGTGAAATGCTGTATATTACCTTAGACCTTAGCTCTTATCTGGGGTCCGTTTACTATCCAGGGACATTCGGAAATGTTTGAAGATCTATTTGGTTATTATAACTCGGGGAGAAACTACTGACATCTAGTGACAGAGGCCAGTTCATTTCAGTTCAGTCAATCAGCTGTGTCCAGCTCTTTGTGACCCCATGGACTGCAGCATGCCAGGATTCCCTGTCCATCATCAACTCCTGGAGTTTGCTCAAACTCATGTCCATCAAGTCAGTGATGCCATCCAACCATCTCATCCTCTGTCGTCCCCTTCTCCTCCTGCCTTCAATCTTTCCCAGCATCGGGTCTTTTACAATGAGTCAGTTCTTCACATCAGGTGGCCAAATTACTGGGGCTTCAGCTTCAGCATCAGTCCTTCCAATGCTGCTAAAATTCCTACAAGTGCATTGAACAACTCTCCACAGCAAAGAATTATTCAGCCCAAAGTATTAGTAGTCCAGGGCTTGAAAAATCTTTAGACAGGATGTTCTTAAAATTAAATGTGCATTCAAATAACCTAAAAGGCTTATGAAAACACAGCATTATAGTTCCTATTACAGGATTTTTTTTTCAATAGGTTTAGTGTTGAGGTTGAAAATTTCTTCTTCTAACAAGCTCACAGGTACTACTGCTACTGCTGGTTCATAATCCACTCCCCCAAGAAACACAGACTAATCAGGGTCCTGGCCTTAGCTGAGGGTGCAGTGAAGCATAAAACAGCTTGCCTACCCTGTAAGATGCTGCTGCTGCTAAGTCACTTCAGTCGTGTCCGACTCTGTGCGACCCCTTAGACAGCAACCCACCAGGCTCTGCCGTCCCTGGGATTCTCCAGGCAAGAATACTGGAGTGGGCTGCCATTTCGTTCTCCAATCCATGAAAGTGAAAAGTGAAAGTGAAGTCACTCAGTTGTGTCTGACTCTTTGAGACCCTTGTATGGGCACAAGTGATTTTCTCCAGAGGAGTTCAGAGCAGAAACAAGGAAAGCATGTTATTCTTGGCTATGTGGAAATATTTTAGTAAGAGGAAAATATAGAATATCAACTAAAGAGGGGAAAAAAAAAAGAAGGAAAGGTGATTTGAGGGAAAAGACCCTTATTGAAGCAATTATATCAACTCAGATTATGTTACTAAACAAATACATAAGCAAGTTAAAGATCTTGCCTAGAACCCACCTAGAATAAGCCCCTCTCTAAAGGAACTTATAAGTAGAAGGAAAAGAAAAACAAAAAGAACTGCAGTGTTGTGGATACAGAATACTGTGGACCTGAACATGATATCAGTCAAGGGAGGGTTATTTCCACTGTATCATTAAAGAAGGCTTCCTGGAGAAAGAAACTTCTTTGCTGACCCTCATGGTTAGAAAATCATGACAGAGACGGAGAAATTATGTTAAAAATGCTCAGCATCTCTGAAAATATAATTATCTTGGCATAATAATAGTTAGCTCACTTTGACAAATGGTATTACAGCAGAAACAGAAAAAAAATTTTCAAGTAAGAAGCAAAAGAGATGTCACCATAAAAGTTGTGTACATTATTTCATTTATTACAAGGTATATCCTTTCCCACATCTCACATCCAAGAAATCTGAGCAGATCCTAATATTAATATTGTCTTATAATATATAAACAACTTTAATTCTGTTTCTGATCTTACAATCTGTAGGAACTCTAATTTGATCAGATGATTATTTGATGAAATATGATGAAATTGACTCCTAGGCTGACCACTTGAGTTTCTGGGTTCCTGGGTACTTGTTCCAAATGGAAAAGGAGATGGTGAGGGGCTCACAAGATAGTCTGATATGACCTGTTAAGAGCACAAGCAAAAAATCACTCTGCATAAGAGATATTTCACACCATGTTCATAGCCAGCACTATTCACAAGAGCCAAAAGGTGGAATCAAACCATCTGTCCATAGGAAAATTAATTTATAATCTAAAATGCATTATACAGTCTTAAGAAGGAAAGAAATTCTAATATGTGCCACCACATGAATGAATTATGAAGACATAATGCTAAGTGAAATAAGCCAGTCACAAAAAAACACCGATGATTCCACTTTTAAGAGGTTCAAGATTCATACAGAGATTAATATAGAGAGAAACTAGAACAGTGGTAGCCAGAGCATGAGGAGTGTAGTTTAACTGGCATAGGACTTTAAGTTTTTCAAGATTAAAAGAGTTCTATGTTTTGGTTGCACAGAGTGTCAAGGTACTTAATACTACTAAACTGTACATTTAAGAAATGACTAATGTGGTAAATTTTATGTCATATATATTTTACCACATTTTTTTAAAAATAGATTTACACAAAGATGGGAGTTGGAAAGAAATGGGAAAGGATCTGGTGGAAATATTGAGGCTAAAGTGATAGATAAAATGGAGGGAAAGAGTGAGAGGATGGACAGAAAAGTAAAACTGAATAAAAAACTCACCAGCGCCTCCAAAACCACAATGCAAGACATATCAAAAGGATGATTACCACCATTACTACCACAAGTATCAAGCCAATGGAGGTGGAGTGTCCTGGCAATTGAGAGAGGACACAGGGATATCACTTCAAACCCATTCTCTATTTCTCTTGGCCTTCTTGCCCACTTGAGTGTTAGCACCTCCATTACCTGCTTCTGACACATGGGCATCTCTGATTCCCTCTCTCATATTCCTAGAAGGCTTATACTCACAGCCACATTTTATGTCTCTCTCTTGTCCCATCCCATCTAGTCTGCATTCTTCTTTCTTACCTATTCTATACCTTAGATTAGCTAATTTCATTCCTCTGGCACCGTTGTCCCAGAAATAAACCTCAACCTGACTCTCTGTTTCTGTCTCAATCTCTCTCTCTATTTTCTCTCCCACTCTCTCCCTCCCTCTCTCATTCATTAAATCCCTTACCTTCTGCAGGCCCTCCCTCTGGGCTTGAGGACCACCTCCTCCCATCCCCAGCTGGGCTCCACTTCCTCCTCACCCCAGTACAGGATGATGTCCTGGTCTCCCAGGCTGCTGTGCCTCACTCGGCAGCTCAGGCCAGCCGCCTCCCCAGCTGCCACATCCAGGGTTACCCGGAGATACCACGTCCAGTCTGCGTTGGGCATGACGTCCCCTTGCTGAGTGCCAGGCTGCTCCTGCTCGCCCCTCATCCACATCACCCGCATGGGTTTTGGGTAGAATCCTGAGACGTGGCAGACCAGCCGCAGGTGGCCAGGCCGGGGAGGGGGGCCACTGGACAGCCAGGCCTCCGGCTTCACTGGGGTAGGAAGGGGTAGTAAGAACGTCAGATTACGACTCTAATCCAGAGCATAGAGGCTCGGAAACTCACAAGTTTGGATAGTGACCTCTTCCATTTCTTTGGAAACCAAATAATTTGATAATGAAAAACTCTCCTTTTAGGTACCTCCCACTTTTTGAATGTAAAGAAGGTGATGAAAGGTGAAACAGAAAAGCCTTGGGGAGAGAACAGGACTAACCTTGCCTCTGCAGTTCTGCTTTCCCTGCATCAAGGACACTCAGGAGATACCGAGGGCAGGTTTCTAAGAGGAGCTTGGCTACAGTATCACAGATGGCTTGGTACTGAATGATGAGTGCACAGAAACGCTGGGCCTTGCTGCCGCCCTCTGGGGCAGGCGCACATGAATCATTCTTGATGCTCACGAAATCCAGGCCTCCTAAAGCTCCCTGCAAGAAGCTTCTTGTGGCCTTCCCAGTATGCAGCTCACAGCCTGCTATGCCCTGGATCACAAAGGGGTCTGGATAGAAAGAAAACAGAGACAAAGTTATTTTAAAAGCACACAAGAAAGAAAGAAATGGGAAAAGGACATGGGACTTTAGATTTTGATGGAAAGGTCTGAGATGTGAAATGACTCAAAAAAAAAAAAAAAATGCCATATTCAGAGACTTTTCAGAAAAAAGCATTTGGGAGAGTTACACATGTTGTAAATGGTGGAAATGTTTTCTTATAAGGAATAGGTGGTCAAGAGGGGGGTCAGAAGTACAGCATTCCAGCCTGAAGGGGGCAATTACACTGAGAGAAAGGATCAGGAACAAGATGCTTGAGGAGACAGATTGGAGGGATTCATTCACTCAGCAACAGGGTAGGTAAAGTGAGGACTTGTTACTTGGGATGTGAGAAAAGCAAGTTATGCACAAACAAACCAGGAAATGTTCACAAAGGAGGAATTTCATCTATGGCAGAAGAGTTCAAAGAATAGGAAAAATCTGGGATACAAGGTAGAGGTATGGAGTCAGGGTTGGAGACTAGAGAGGTATATACATGCAGAAAGCATCCCCAGTTCAGAGGATTGTACTCACATTCCAACTGGAATTCACTGACATGGTCCTGCACTTCTCGAATAAATCCAATGAGGTAGACTCGGAATAGTTCCTCCAGCTCGGCCACCTCCTCATCACTGAAGTTGCCCTTCGACCAGGGCTTCAGGAAAATGGCAGTGCCTGAGTCACTGTCCCAGCCATGAATCTGCAAATCGTCCAACCAGCCTGAGCCTAGATTTTGAGCCCAAGTGCTGTTGGCAAATGTCGAAATCTGGATGACATGGAAGGAGGTTGGCCCCTGGAATGCTGTGGTGGTGGAAGGATAGGAAAAGTGAGGCAAAAGAGAATTAGGATAAAATGAAAAAGAACCCAGAGTCTGAACAACATAGAGCCTGAAACAGTTCCCTGCCCCAAGTCTTCTTGCTCCACCCCCAGCCTCCAGAATGGAGCAGAGAGCCAGAGACAGGAAAGCCCAGACCCTTAGTGGTAAGTGCAGCATGTTTTTATCCAGAAGCCCAGCACCTAGGCTGGAAACAGCCAGAGTTGCTCTTACCATCCTCATTGTCACCACCTGGGACAATAACTGCTAGCAACAGAAGTGGCAGAAGCAGCATTTCAATGGGAAGTAGAGCTTCTCACGCTCAGAATTGGTATTTGATCTCTAATTTCAGCAACCCTTTTTCTCAGTACTTTATAGTGACTTCCTCTCTTCCTCAACTGACAAATCTCTTCTGCACACACATTGCTCATCACTGAAAAACTGCTTCCCACGGCTCTGGGCTTTCACTCTGTCTCTCATTTCCTCTCCAGCTCATGACTTGTAGATTTCGTTTTCACGTCTCTGGTCCAAATGATCTCCTTGATCTCAGTTTCCTTCATATTTATTACCTTGGAAAAGTTACCATGCAATGTTGAAAGGTTATTTCACCTCCCTGATTCTTTATTTTCACATCTGTTAAAAAGAAACAATAATATTAAACAATTGATCAGCCTCCATTCTGTTTTTTAAATATTTTTTATTTATGGCTGTGCCGAGTTTTCTCTGCTACATGCAGGCTTTCTCCACTTGTGGTGAGTGGAGGCTACCCTCTAGTTGCAGTACACAGGCTTCTCACTGCTGTATCTTCTCTTGTTGCTGAGCACAGGCTCTTTGGCTTCTGGGCTTCAGCAGTTGCTCATCAGAGGCTCTAGACCGTGAGCACAGTAGTTGTGATATATATGCTTAGTTGCTCCAGGACGTGTGGGATCTTCCCAGATCAGGGATGGAACCTGTATCCCCTGCATTGGCAGGCAGATTCTTAACCACTGGACCACCCAGGCAAGTCCCCAGTCTTTTTTAATCTAGAATTCCTTTAGTTTATCCACCCAACCTGAACTCTGTGTCCATGGCCACTCTCCTCTAGCACTTTACCATTACCTCTTCCCAGTGTTCTCAATGGGCCCTCTTTTTTATCCCATCCCTCTTGCCTCATCTAATCTCACATTCTCCTTACTATATGTGTGTGTATGTGTTTGTGTATGTGTGTGTGTGTTGACAATCATTTACATGTAGGAAAATCATTTAAAACTCTTTATCATATTTGATTCTGGAACCCAAGTCTCAGAATTAAATATGATAAACACAGCAGTCTCAGTCCCTGGTTTGGTAAGATTCCCTAGAGAGGGAAATGGCAACTCACTCCAGTATTCTTGCTTGGAGAATCCCATGGACAGAGGAGCCTGGTGGGCTACAATCCACGGGCTCGCAAAGAGTCAGACACAATGGAAGCGACTTAGCATGATAGCACACTAGTTTATAATCTGAGAAAAATTTTCTTACACCATAGCAATTTTCGAAATTGAAATTTACATTTGTACAGGACAGTTCACATTTACATTTGAGCAGGACAATTTACATTTGAGAGGGACAATTTGACACTCTGATACTCTCCTGGACCCAAAAGCTTCTTTTGTCTCATATTCCTTGTTTGTAGGAAATAGGCTCCATTCTGCCTCCTTTACCTTCCCTCCATTCCAAAAGGCAGATTTAAAGTTGCTAGTCAGAAAAGAGAGAGAATTCAGAAAAATAAAAGGAGAAATAATCAAGAAACAATAGAGCAGAGGAGAAGAAGTCAAGACGATGGAGTAGGGGTTTGCAAAATTAATCACCTCCCGCAAGTACATCAGGGCTTCCCCAGTGGCCCAGTGCTAAAGAATCCACCTGCAATGCAGCAGACGTGGCTTCAATCCTTGGGTCAGGAAGAGCCCCTGGAGGAGGGTATGGCAACCCACTCCACTATTCTTACTGGGAAAATGCCATGAACAGAGGAGGCTGGTGGGCTATAGTAGATAGGGTTGCAAAGAGTCAGGCAGAAGTGAAGCCACTGAGCACAAGTACATCAGAAATATACCTAAAAATGGGACAATTGTCAAAAAGCATCTGCTGAACACTACCAGACACTTAAAACAAAAGTCCCCCCACAACCAGGTATGATTAAAGAAAGAAAAAAAGAAAAGAGGAACCAAAAAAGGGACCAGCAAGCCTGATGCAATGCTGAATATGAAATCAAGGGAGGTCCCTACACTCAGGGGGAAAAAAAAAAAAGCCCTCAAGGTGGAAAAATCAACTGGGACAGAAAAGGACCCTTCAGGATCAAAGAACACAGCGGATGATCTGTGGAAAGCAGGACAAAATAAGTTAAACCTCACGCATGATCTACACCACACTGCTGGACATTCCAGCCTGAATCATGAGTTGTCTGTTGCAAAGACAGACTGGTTGCTAGAAAGTGAGGTTGGGAGTATAGACCCAGGGAGGGGACAGATACTAGCTAAAAAAAGACAGCCTGAAAGGACAGGAGTAAGGAGCTCCACAACTGGGAAAGTCTGTGGAAAAAGCCCCAGACACCACAGAAGCACAATATCATTGTTGAGTGGTACACTAGGGATATAACTGCCATTACAACCCCTTCCACCACCTGCCAATCTCTTTGACATCCATGAGTGCTGAGAGGGGCCTCCTTCTGAGTGGTCCCTGCCCATCCCTCGGGCCAGGGTCTCTAATTGCTGAGAGGGATCCAGAGGTCTGAGAACCCCCATTCCAAAGCCTTCTTGGGAGTCAATCATGGGCACTGCCTGAGAAAAGAATCCACTGATACTGGCAGGGACTGAGTGCTAAAGCATGGGGTTGAGAAAACTGATCAAGGGAGAAGAACACTGTTGGCTGCGTGGATACAGCAGAGGTGACAGAAGGATGGGGATGCATGGCTAAGAATCCCCTAGAGGAAGCGAGATCTGCCTGGAAAGAGATGCACCACTGTAGAGGGGCACACACGGAGGGCAGTGCTGGCACCATCCCCACATGCCAGCTCCTACCTCCATGGGCACTGGGAGGGACTTCCACCAGAGCAAGCCACCACAGGTGGTTACAATGCTGTCTGAGTGAGTAATTGTGCCCCAAGCAGCTGTTGCTTTCCCTCCCTCTCACCTGGACAGGGAACAAGTGTCTGAGGGCAACAGACATGCAGAAATAGAGTCAAAACCCATGCTTAGCCACATGGGCAGTGTGACTTAGGAAGAGCAATGGAAATCTTTTGGTACAGTTTCACAAAATCTCTGAGATAAGCTTGGTAAATCCTGTATATGAGGAATACCTGAATAGATGTGAGTATTCTCACAATTGAAACCAGTCTAGCCTTCATAGCAGTGGACTTAGGGAGCAAATACATGCAGGAATTGGGCCAGATCAGAGTCTAAACTGGCCCCACAGTGCCCACAGCAGGTCCAGAGAACTACCTAGAGTCATTGAAAGGATTCCTGGGGAGGCAGGGATTGATTTTGGACCACTGTGGGAGCAAGATCCCTGATAGCTTGAATTCCCAGGAAAACACTCTTATTAGTACTATTCTTTTTTGCATTTGTTTCATTTTGTTCTCTTGTTGCTGTTGTTGCTTTTATTGTTTTTTATCTTTTACTCTAACTTTTTATTTTATTTTAATATATATATTTTATTATTTTTATTTAACTTTTTTTTATTTTTTACTTTGTTGGTTTTTTCCCTGTTTTTCCTGCCAATGTCACAGATGAAAATACAGACAAAAATTCTCAATAAAATACTAGCAAACTCAATTCAGTAACACATTAAAAGTATCAGAAACCATGATCAAGTAAAATTTATGTCAGGGATGCATGGATTTTTCAATACACAAAATCAACCAATGTGATAAACTGTATTAACAAATTGAAGAATAAAAGCCATATGATCCTCTAAACAGATGCATAAAAAAAGTTTCAACAAAATTCAATACCCATTTATGATTTAAAAACAAAAAACTCTCCAGAAAATGAGGGTAAAGGGAAACTACATCAATAATAAAGTCTATATATGACAAATACACACCAAATATTATTCTCAATGGTGAAAAACCAAAAGCATTTCCTCTAAGATCAGGAATAAGACAAGGGTGTTCACTCTCACTATTATTATTCAACATAGTCATGGAAGTCCTAGCCATGGCAATCAGAGAGGAAAAAGAAATAAAATGAATCTAAATTGGAAAAGATGAAGTAAAGAGTCATCATTTGTAGATAACAAAATACTGTACATGGAAAAACCTAAATATTCCACCAGAAAACCACTAGGACTAATCAATGAACTTAGTAATGTTGCAGGATACAAAATAAACATACAGAAATTTCTTGCATTCCTATATGCTAATAACAAAGGATCAGAAAAAAAAAAAAAAAATCAAGGAAACAATTTCATTCACCACTGCAAAAAAAAAAAAAAAAAGAATGAAAATCCTAGGACTAAACCTACCTAAGGAAGTAAAAGACCTGTATGCTGAAAGCTATAATACACTGATGAAAAAAATCAAGACAATACTAAGAGACAGAGAGATATATGATGTGCTTGGATTAGAAGAATCAATAGTGTGAAAATGACTACACTACCCAATAGCAATCTACAGATTTAATATAATCCTTATCAAATTACCAGTGGCATTTTTCAGAGTAGACCAAAATGATTTCAATTTGTGTGGAAACACAAAAAAACCCTGAATAGCCAAACAATCTTGAGAAAGAAAAAAAAAAAAAAAGGAAACGAAGAATCAGGCTTCCCAACTTCAGGTACTATAAAGTTACAGTAAACAAGACAGTATGGTACTGGCACAAAAACAGAAATACATATTAATGAAATGGATAGAAAGCCCAGAGATAATCTATGCGCCCATGGTCACTTAATCTATGACCAAAAAAGGCAAGACTATACAGTGGAAAAAAGACAGTTTCTTAGTTAAGTGGTGCTGGGAAAACTAAACAACTATATGTAAAATAATGAAATATACCACTTATTAATACCATACATAAAAATAAACTCAAAATGGAGTAGAGACCTAAATGCAAAACCAGAAACTATACAATTCTTAGAGGAAAACACAGGCAGAACAGCCTCAGACATAAATCACAGCAAGATCTTTGACCCACCTCCTAGAGTAGTGGAAATAAAAGCAAAAATAAATAAATAGGACCTAATTAAACTTAAAAGCTTTTGCACAACAAAGGAAACTATAAACAAGATAAAAAGACAATTCTAAGAATGGGAGAAAATAATTGCAGATGGAGTAACTGACAAAGGATGAATCTTCAAAATATAAAAGCAGTTCATGCAGCTCAATATCAGAAAAACAAACAACCCAATCAAAAAATGGGCAGAAGGCCTAAACAGACATTTCTCCAAACAAGATATACTGATGGCCAACAAAAACATGAAAAAAATTCTCAATGTTGCTCATTATTAGAGAAATGCAAATCAGTACTACAATGAGGTATCACCTCAAACTGATCAGGATGGCCATCATCAAAAAAATCTACAGACAATAAATCCTGGAGAGGATGTGGAGAAAAGGGACCCACTTGCACTGTTGGTGGGAATGTAAATTGATACAGCCACTATGGAGTACAGTATGGAGATTCTTTTTTTTTTTTTTTTCCATTTATTTTTATCAGTTGGAGGCTAATTACTTCACAACATTTCAGTGGGTTTTGTCATACATTGACATGAATCAGCCATGGGGTTACATGTATTCCCCATCCTGATCCCCCCTCCCACCTCCCTCTCCACCCGATTCCTCTGGGTCTTCCCAGTGCACCAGGCCCGAGCACTTGTCTCATGCATCCCACCTGGGCTGGTGATCTGTTTCACTATAGATAATATACATGCTGTTCTTTCGAAACATCCCACCCTCGCCTTCTCCCACAGAGTCCAAAAGTCTGTTCTGTATTTCTGTGTCTCTTTTTCTGTTTTGCATATAGGGTTATCATTACCATCTTTCTAAATTCCATATATATGTGTTAGTATGCTGTAATGTTCTTTATCTTTCTGGCTTACTTAACTCTGTATAAGGGGCTCCAGTTTCATCCATCTCATTAGAACTGATTCAAATGAATTCTTTCTAACAGCTGAGTAATATTCCATGGTGTATATGTACCACAGCTTCCTTATCCATTCATCTGCTGATGGGCATCTAGGTTGCTTCCATGTCCTGGCTATTATAAACAGTGCTGCGATGAACACTGGGGTGCACGTGTCTCTTTCAGATCTGGTTTACTCAGTGTGTATGCTCAGAAGTGGTATTGCTGGGTCATATGGCAGTTCTATTTCCAGTTTTTTAAGAAATGTCAGTATGGAGATTCTTAAAAAAAATCTAGGAACTACCATAGGATCCAGCAATTCTACTACTGGGCATATACCCTGAGAAAACCATAATTTAAAAAGACACATGTACCCCACTGTTTATTGCAGCACTATTTACAATAGCCAGGACATGGAAGTAACCTAAATGCAGTTAAACTGAGTCTGTTATACAGAACAAAGTAAGTCAGAAAAAGAAAAACAAATATCATATATTAACACCTATATATGGATTCTAGAAAAATGCTACCGATGAACCAATTTGCAGGGCAGGAATAGAGACTCAAACATGGAGAACAGACAGACTTGTGGAAACAGCAGGGGAAGGGCAGTGTGGGATGAACTGAGAGAGTAGGATTGAAGCATATACATATCACCATATGTAAAATAGATAGCTAGTGGAAAGTTGGTGTGCAACACAGGGAGCTCACGCAGAGCTCTCTGACAACCCTGGGGGGGTGGAATGGGGGATGGGGTGGGAGGGCATATATGTATACTTATGGCTTATTCCTGTTTTTGTACAAAACCAATACAATAGTGTAAAGCAATTACCCTCCAATTAAAAATACATTAAGAAAAAGAATGGAAGAAAATGTTTACAAAATAAGCAATTGACTTCCCAGAGCGGTTGATGGTTGAAAGGCGATAAGGTGGACCCGAGCTCAGTTCTGGGACAGTCTCTCAAGGGCCGGGCGGGGAAGGCGAGAGAGGTACCCGGGGCCTGTCTCCCCATCTCATCGGAGCCCTGAACCCCCAGCCCTGTCTCCTTTGCTGTGACACTGTGTACCCATCTATGGGACCGGAGACCGCGCCTCGCGTTTGCCAGGCTCCGCGGAGACCGCATGTTTGTGCAGGCCTCTGCCCGAGCTCCGTCGCCAAGGGCCCTAAGGACCGCGGCCTGGGCCTTTTTCGAACATTTGACGTCATGTTTTTGCTGTTGTTTGACATCATTTTATCGCGAGGTTTGGAGTTTGACGCGCTGCCTGAGGTGACCCTGCCCTGGTCTCCCGCCTCTCGGGGCCCCATTCCAGCCACTGTGTCCTGTGGCAGTGGCAGGTGCGGCAGCCCTGATGAACCCGGCGCAGGGCTGTGTGGCCTTTGAGGATGTGTTCCTGTACTTCTCTTGGGAGAAGTGGGAGCTGCTCGAGGAAGCTCAGAGACTCCTGGACCCTGATGTGATGCTGGAGAACTTTGCACTTGTGTCATCGCCGGGACTTGTGGTTTCCAGGTCTCATGGAGCTGCCCATCTGCAGCCGGAGCGGAGCCCGGGGTGTCTGAGGAGGTAGCCACTACTCCAGTCATAGCAGAGAAGACCTGGAGGAGGCCTGACCTGGTCGTTGGCCCGGAGCAGCAGGTGAGGCTGCACCTTCTGAGCAGCAGGTGAGCGGGCCACAGATGAGAACTCCCCAGGCTGAGCCTTCCATCCACACGGCTCACCCCTGCGACATGTGTGGTGAAAGACAGTCTTGAAAGACAGTTTGGCCTGGCTGAGCCGCCGGGAACTCCCAGCAGGTGAATCATGGGGAGAGACTTCCGGTGTAGTGTAAATCTCGACCGGATGCAGAAGTGGTGGAATGGAGTCTTCAGAAGAGAAAATACAGGCTTCGTTTGTAAAGTGCTGTGGATCATGTGCATCTGAGACGGCCTTCACTTGCAGGGAGAGTGGAAAGAACTTCTGTGCCAGCACCCGGCCAGTCACCATGGGCAAAAGCCACGCGGGCATGTCGGGAGCTTTTTCTCTGCTGTCATGGCTAACAGGTCCTTTTGGGTATTGGGTACCCATTGAGCCAGAAAGCATAACTGAGGCCATCTGCTTCCCAGCAGCCCTTGTCAGAAGGAATGTTGCTCCAGGGTCAGTTGACTCTGGGACTTTGGGTTGGAGCAAACTAGGAATCAGAAATGCAGGAAGAGACCTTGAGCCCAGAGACAATTTCCCACAAGGAGAGTCTCCACAGGAGGATAAACTGTGAACACAGTGATATGAGGACAGGTGACAGTCTGCACTCCAGCAATTATTCTCACAATCCTCCAGAAGATGCTTTTCATAAACAGAACTCACATGCACCAGGGAAAGCATCCATGATCTACATAGAGAAGAATCTCTGCAAGTGGAAGAAATGTGTGGAAGGCTTCAACAAACATTGATGTGCCTTTCTCATGAGGGTGGGCCTGAGGCAGCACGTGAGGATTTATGCTCAGCAGAACCGCATGAGTAGTCAGGCTCATGCAGCAACAGTACATTCACACTGTGAAGTTTTATGAAAGCAAAGAATACGGGAAAGTGTCTTGTGTCTGCTCTGCTTTTGTCCCAAGTAACATTTCCCACTCCAAAGACAGTCATACTTTGAGTGCAAAGTATGTGGGTATACCTTTTGTGACAGCTGTTTTTTCACTCATCATGTGAGGGTTCTCACAGGAGAGGTTCTCACAGGAGTGCATGTGCAGTGTACATTCACTGCACCAAGTGAATGAAAAGCCTTCACTCACCCTTATTTGTCTGGCCTAATAGGATCCACGCTGGAGAAAAACCCTTTGAGTGTAAGAATATCAGAGAGCCTTTCATTATAGCTCCTCCCTGATTCCACATGGGAAGGCTCACATGAAGGAGAAACCCCGTGAATCCAGTGCATGTGGACAGGCCCTCTGCCTTCATTCATCCCTTACCAAGCCCCAGAGTGTTCGTACTGGGGAGAAACCCTGTGAGCATAAGAAATGGGTGAAAGCCTTTTACAAGTGGACTTGTCTCAGGCACTATCAGAGAACTCATACTGGAGAAAGACCTTTTGAACGTAACTTCTGGGGAAAATCTTCTGAACAGAGGAAGCGTCTTACTCTGAGGAATTATACCAAAGAGAAATAAGTGTCCATATGCTGTGAGAAAACCTTCTGAGGCCAGTCATCACTTATTGTCATCAGAAGAAGCATATAGGAAATGGATCCATCCTAGGACATTGCATCTGAGAATTTATAAAGGAGAGAGAACCAATGACTACTGTGCAATTTTGAAGATCTTCAACCATAGCTCTACCCTTACTAAACACTGAAAAAGCAACCACAAGCATATTTAAAAAATAAAAACAAGGGAGAAAGAAAAATATAAGTAGATGTAACAGGCAAAGAAATGTATTTATGACTTTTTTTCTGGTTTTCCTGAGAAACCTATGACAGTTTATTGGCTGTTTTTGTTCTTGTTGTTGTTGGGTGGCAGGGGAGGTGCTTGAGAGATAAACACCTGAATTAATATGAACTGTGTGCTATACCACACCAGGAAAGCTGGAAGCTTGAGAACAGTTCTTCAAATGTTACTTGTTACAAAACATCATCTTAGGTGACGCCTTGATTTATGAAGCCTTTTAAACTTAAATTAGGATACAAAATGTTGTCTAAAATTATAATCTAAAAACAAAAGGACACACCTATGAATAGGTACATTTTACTTTACTACTTAAAACTGTTTAAGGCTTCATTTTTATTTTATTTATCCATTAATTATTGACATATAACAGTGTGTACATTCAAGATGTACAACATATTTATCTGATACATTTATACTGTAGTATGATTGCCATTGTTGCATTAGTTAGCCTCTGTTGTGCCACAGAATTATCATCTCTTCTAGTGGTGGGAACAAATAAGAATATCATCCCTTGGCAAGTTTAATGTTTGTAATATAGTTTTGTTGTCTGTAATCCCTGTACTTTATATTAGAGCTCTAGGAATTATTTGTCTACGAGTTGTAAGAATATACCCCTGAACATCATCTCTCCCATCCCCTGACCCCATCCCTGGCCTTTGGTACCATCACTGTAATGTTTTCCAGTTCAGTTTTTGGTTTTGTTTTGTGTTTTCCACATATAAGTGATGTTATACAATATTTGACATATATCACTTAACATAAGGTCCTCAAGGCCCATCTGCATTGCTGAAAATGGCAGGGTTTCCTTTTTATCAGTGCTGAGTAGCATTCCATTGTTGATATATATAGGTTTTTATTCATTTATCTGGACATTTTGGTTATTTCCACATCTTCACTATTGTGAACTATCATAAACATGGAAGTGCTTATTAAAAAAAAAAAAGAAGCAATTGACAAAGAATTACTCTCCAAAAGGTACAAGCAACTCATGCAGCTCAATATCGTAAAAAACAAACAACACAATTAAAAACTGGACAGAAGACCTAAATAGACATTTCTCCAAAGAAGACATACAGATGGCCAACAAACACATGAAGATATGCTCCACATAAAGGGGTTATTAGAGAAATGCAAATCAAAACTGTGATGAAGTATCACCTCACACTGGTCAATATGGCCATCATCAAAAATTCTACAAACAATAAATGCTGGAGAGGTGTAGAGAAAAGTGAACCCTTATGAACTGTTGGTGGGAGTGTAAATTGGTACGGCCACTATGGAAAACAGTATGGAGGGCCCCTAAAAAACTAAAAACAGAACCATGATATGACCCAGCAATCCCACTCCTAGGCATATATCCAGAGAGACCATAACTCAGAAAGATTCATTCACCCTCAGTGTTCATAGCAACACTGTTTACAATAGCCAGGACATGGAGGCAGTTTAAATATCCATCAAAAGAGGAATGGATTAAGAAGATATGAGGGCTTTCTTGGTGGCTCCTGGTAAAGAATCCACCTGTCAATCCAGGACACATGGGTTCAATCTCTGATCAAGAAAATCCCACATGCTGCAGAGCAACTAAGCTCATGGGCCACAACTGTTGAGCTTGTGTTCTGGAGCCTGAGAGCTGCAATTACTGAGCCCACATGCTGCAAACACTGAAACCCACACACACTGAGGCCTGTGCTCTGCAACAAGAGAAGCCACTGCAATGAGTAACCCCCGTTACTGCAACTAGAGGAGAGCCCCCACAGCAGTGAAGACCTAACATTAAAAAATTAATAAATGAAGTAAAACAGAATCAAAAAATAAATATCATTATGAACACATACATGTGGAAGTTAGAAAAGTGGTAAAGATGAACATGTTTGCAAAGCAGAAATAGAGACACAGATGTAAAGAACAAATGTATGGATAGCAAGGGGGAAAGTGGGTGGGAGCAACTGAGACATTGGGATTCACACATATACACTGTTATTACTGTGTATAAAATAGATAACTAATGAAAACCTACTGTATAGCACAGGGAAATCTAATTAATGCATTGTGGTGACCTGAATGGACAGCAATGTCCTAAAGGGAGGGAATACATGTATATGTATGTTGTTTCATGTTGCTGTGCAATAATGACTAACACAACATTCTATAGCAACCATACTCCAACTTTTAAAAAACAGAAATGGAACAAACTTGGAGATTCCTGGCTTCTCCTCAAGGAATATACATAATGATATCTTTGAGAGCACTAGCAGAAAATAAGACCACCACACCAGATGAGGATGCCAACATAGGCTGAGTAAAAAATTCGGGTACATCACCCTGTTACCTCACCACCAAAAAGAAGAAAAGTCTCACACCCTGCAGTCCTCCCCACAAATTTTGCCTATAAAAACATTTCCCTCAAAACCACAAAGAAGTTTGGGATTCTTGAGTACGTCACCCATTCTTCTTGCTTGGCGTTGTATAAACCTATCTCTGCTTCAAACTCTGATGTTCAGGATTGTTTGACTTCGTTGTGCCTTAAGCACATGAACTTGTGTTCAGTAACAATTTTGACAAGTCATCCAGAACTCTGTACCTAGAGCAGGTGAGACAGAAGTAGCCCCTTTCCTGAGTTCCCAGCAGCTGTTGGGGCTCATTTTGCTCCAGGCATCTGGAGGAATGTCCCTGACAGTGGAAGTAACCCCATAGCACAAGACTGTTTGAAGCCAAGACCTGTCTGGAGCTAGAGTCCACATTCAGTGTAACTTGAGGCTAAGTTGCTTCATCTTGGACAGGCTGGGAAATCCCTCCATTCCATATAGGCAACTTCCCTTGCAGGAACTGAGCCACTCAGGTCTCCCTGAGAGCCACTCTGAGTGTCTTTTCTATTAAGAACTGGGCCAGTCTATTTGGAGGCCTCCATCTGGGAACAAAAGTGGAATTTTTAGATTATATCTCCTCTGATTTTCTATCTATATGACCACAGCTTATTTGTTACCATATTTGTTTGTATGTGTGTGTGTCAGTACTTGCATTGGCCAGTTGGGATGTCTTTGGTGAGTAACAGTTCTCCCTATTACACTGGGCTTCACTTGAGTCAGAGCACTGGTTGGGGGTTTTCCTTTTATGACTAGCCTTGGTCATTCATTCAGCTTCATCTCTGATGGGGCATTTGTTTTTCTGGGGCTAGGAAATGGCAATCCTAGGAAAACTCTCTGCATTGCATTGGTATGCTGTTTGGCTATGAATAATTAAGTGTGAGTGATCAGAGCTCTCTGTTCCAGCTTGTGGTTCCCCAAGGATATCTTTGCAAAAAATGAGGGGATCTACAGCTCTGCTCCCATGAGAAAGAATTGGTATTTCTATCCCCCTATGCCTTGATATAAATGTTCTATCAAGGGTCTCAGGAACACATCTTACCTAGGCTATCTCTAATTCCTAACACTAAAAGTAAAAAAAGAAAGAAGGACAGAATGGGGAGGCTTTTTTAAACTCAAGCAGAAAAGCTGTGAGATCTCTGGTTTTGTCTTCACATGAAAATTAACTTGCAAATGAGTTCTAGTTAATGGACTAAAAGTAAGTGCATACAAATTAAAAACCTCTACATATTTAGAAAATTGATCAGGATGACTTTTAGGTCGATATGATCTCGGAAATATTCCATACTGAATCAACATCTGGTAGAAAAACTAGCTTAAGTTTGCTGCTTTGATTAATATAGACATGTCTTTAGAGTCATTGCTATTAAGTGTAATACTGCTGTTGTACCTAGTTTTATTAGAGATCAAACAAAACTTTATATAATTTGCAAATATATCAGCAAGGAAAATAACCTGATATGATGAAAATGGTTGTGGTTTAGTCACTAAGTCATGTCCAACATTTGTGATCCTATGGACATAGTTCATCAGGATCCTTTGTCCATGGGATTTTCCAGGCAAGACTAGTGAAGTGAGTTGTCATTTCCTTCTCCAGGATCTTCCTGACCCAGGGATCAAACCTACATCTCATGCATTGACAGGCAGATTCTTTACCACTAGTGCCACCTGGGAAGCCCCATGATAAAAATGTTGTTTTTCAGTCACCAAATCATGTCCAATTCTTTGTGACCCCATGGACTGAAGCGCGCCAGGCTTCCCTCTCCCTCATCACCTTCTGCAGCTCACCCAAGTTCATGAAGTTAATGCAAATGAGATGAGAACGCTTCTAGGTAAACTCCATAGAAATAAATTATGTTTTGGAAATGTCTATCTAAAATAATCTCTCCAGATATTTGATAACTTGAAATTTTAGAATTCGGTAGTAAGGTAAGAATGTTGAGAAGTTATGTCTCAGTCCTAGAAGAACCATGGGATGCCATGTACTATGAATACCAGGGAGGATGCTCTACCAAAGTTAGACCATTTTTGGCAGGCCAGTCAACCCTGAATGCTGCAGGACTCTGATTGGGAACCTAGATATGGACCAGAGAAATGATAATACTAGGCATGACTTGCTATATAAAGAGGGTACAGAAATTTAGAGACAAGGAAGCGATATTGTTGGTGTAAAAGACAAGGTAAATGGTATGAGAACAAGAAGGAATTTTACTGTCTGGGTTGCTTCTGGACCCACATAGATTAAATGATGTAAGTTTATTGAATAGATAGAGCACTCAAATAAAATAAGTTACTGAAATATTAACTAACAAACATTGTTTTCCTTTTGAAGAAAAAATAAGGGACTATTAATGAATATGTTTGGTGCCACCTCTATAAGAAAGCATATGTTTTCAGAAATTACTGTTGCATTTACATTTAGCAATCTACAAAATGCTCGCAGGAAAGACAGTTCATAACTGCTTCTTAGTTTTCACTAGGAAGTTCAGGAATCTACTTAAACATGCAATTAAAGGTAGTAAATAGGGGAAACTTTGTAATAGTCCAGGAAAATTAGATTCATGTTTTCAATAAAAGAAGGCACAAGGAATGGAATGACATTTAGTTAAAGGGAAAAAAAGGACAATTTTTTCTTAGAGCTGATTGTTTCTGAATGGAAAAGAGCCAAAGTGATAAGGACCAAAGTGATATGGATAAATCTGTAGAAGGTTTGTGAAAGGAAACACTGAGAAGAGTTGTCCTTGATCAGGATTCGCTAAGATTGGATTGAATTTAGTTGGGTAAACGGATTTTGTTGGGATTGGGCTTAGGCAAAACTGAATTTGGTTTCTCTGTTAAGAGAATAGTTTTCTTGGACTGCTTCTTTTGATGACAGATTGTATGAGTTTTTCTGTCTTTAAATGATTTGTATTTGCCTTTGAAATCCTTTCACTTTAATTAAGTGAATAAGTATAGTTTGGCATATGCTAAATTTTGACCTCCAACTAACATTGAGATGCTTCAGAGGAATTCTGAGGCATCTCAGTGAAATACTGTATTAACCAGGAAAATCTGGTAAATTAAATCATATGGGAAGCATGGTCAAGGAATGATGAGCCTTCTTAGATTATACTGTATGGATAAGTATTATTAATACAGATATTCTAAAAATTACATGAAATTTGTAAAAAGTTGTTATGCCCTCATAAAATGTTAACAATCATAATCAATTATTGTAATCAAATATCTTTACCAGTTACATTGTAATTAGGCATTTAACTGTGGACTTAAGTCTTTCTGTCATTTAAAGAAAGATATTGTTGCACTCTGATGCTTTTGTCAAAGTGCTTCATCTTGAAGTAGACTCATAGAAAGGAATTTTGACAGCTACAAGTCTCTGATAAATTTCAGATTATACCACTGAACTAGGTAAAAAATTAAAGAATCCTGGGGAAACCTGGTGGCTGCATAAAAGTTAATAAAAGAATTAGTTACTGAGTGAACTGAAGAATATGATCATAATGTTTATGGGGTATTTTGTCTGGAATATTGTTGCTTTTGATCTGTGTTTTCCAGATAAAAGGAAGCCCTTCCCCTCAAGCTACTATGACTTACAGCAGTTAAGTAAACTAGACCTCTATGGGTAGAATTGAAATATTGTTCTTTTCTCTCTGCCTGGTCCCTCCAGAAATTGTAGCGTGTTGGGTTCTGAGCAGTTTATCTGGTGAATGTGGAAGACTATCTTCTGGCCTGTGGGAGACTCTTGCTGTCTTAGGAATTCAGTCTGAGACTCCTGAGGAGTTCCACAACATCCAGTGTGGAGGAGCCTATGTGGTCAATAGACTGGACTAACTTTGGAAATAAATTAGTCTCTATTTGGCCCTGTTTGATGGAGATAAGTGCAATTAGAGACAAAAATATTGTTTCACTACATATTAAATTCTAGTTTTGTTGAAGTTACTATATTAAGCACTCTTTTACCCTAATAGTCAGAAGAAAAAAAAAGTTATCTACTAGAGTTATCACAGAATATAGCTACTCATGATGTATAATGTTGCTTGCTTTAAGTCTGTTGCTAAAAGCACATGTATAATGCTTATGTGACAATGGATGTATACAAATGGGTATAATGGGTATATATAAAATATATATATATATAATATGTATATAAAAATATATATATATATATTTCTGAGCTTGTTATCTGATCAGTTTTCCAAAATGTGAATAACTAAATATAAAGGAAATCTAGCACAAAGAGACATAATCTACACCTGGGGCAAGTAGTTGAATCACCTCAGCCTCGACAAATGCATATTTTGATCATCAACATTTTCTATTGAAAGACCTGTAATCAAAAGGGAAAATGATGGGGAAATCTGCACAGACTGAAGTAAGGGGAATTAGTCTGTCTTATACAATGCTTAACTTAACCTTTACTGACCAAACTGTCCTGTTTTGTGGCCTTTCAGATATGCATTGTACATTCACTTTGGTCACTGAAGAGAAAAATACATTTGAAAGTCAAAAAGAAAGTAATTAGTTCAGACATCCAAGGTAATACTAGGTGGTCATTGTGGATGTGATTTCAGATATGTTACAGTATTGTTGAGTTTTCTGAACTGTGTCAAACTTTGGATTTCCACTAGCCATTCTCAAAACAGTGTCTGCTGGCAGCTGGTAGCTGCAACTTTATGTCTTCAAGGTTTCTCCTGTATCAAATTTTTAGACAATAAGATTCTATAGATTGCTGCTGGCCAAAATCTTGGCCTTCTCTGCCCACTGAAGGCTGAATAAAAAATAGAGACAGAGTTTGGAGGAAATACAAAGGTGGCTTTAATTTTAAGCTGACAGAGAGGGGAACACAGTAGGCTGGCTCATGCCTCAAGAGCTATGCCCACCTCCATGAGGAGCCTAGGGGATTATATAAGATGTGAGTTTGCAGCCAGGAGTCAGTGATGAGGAACAAAGGTGTTAGGATCTTGATTTCTTTCTCTTGTCTCATTTCAAAGACAATCATAGTCTAGCATAAGTAATCTAGTAATTGAGTCTGGCAGTTCAGTGGTTCAGCAGTCTTCTTTCTGATATGTAAAAAAGAACCATAAGAGGAAGAGTGTTGTAAAGGTAAGCACCAATACAGGTATGTTTAGTCTAGCTGCTGCTGCTGCTGCTAAGTCACTTCAGTCGTGTCCGACTCTGTGTGACCCCATAGACAGAAGCCCACCAGGCTCCTCCGTCCCTGGGATTCTCCAGGCAAGAATTTAGTCTAAAGTCAAAGGGAAGTAAGTGTGAAGTGTAGCTCCTGCAGAGTTTGACAGAAGAAAAGCAAACAAACTTAGTTACAGACATTCCGAGTTAGGAGCAGTTAAAGTAAAGAAAACTAGGAACGTTCAGCCCTGCTCACTGTTCTCTTTATCTTCTTTGTTCTCAGGAAAGGGAAAGAAAATAACTCATTCCTCTTTTTTTCTTCTTTTTACTGCAATAAGATCAGATGTTAGCAGAGAAAAAAGAGATGTGTAGTGACCAGTAGGTCTTATTCAGTCAGTTTGGTTCAGTCTCTCAGTCATGTCCAACTCTTTGTGACCCCACGGACTGCAGCACGTCAGGCTTCCCTGTCCATCACCAACTCCCAGAGCTAACTCAAACTCATGTCCATCGAGTTGGTGATGCCATCCAACCATCTCATCCTCTGTTGTCCCCTTCTCCTCCTGCCTGCAATCTTTCCCAGTATTAGGGTCTTTTCAAATGAGTCAGCTCTTCACATCAGGTGGCCAAAGTATTGGAGCTTCAGCTTCAGCATCAGTTCTTCCAATGAATATTCAGGACTGATTTCCTTTAGGACTGACTTGGTTTGATTTCCTTGCAGTCCAAGGGACTCTCAAGAGTCTTCTCCAACATCACAGTTCAAAAGCATCAATTCTTTGATACTCAGTTTTCTTTATGGTCCAGCTCTCACATCCATACATGAACACTGGAAAAACCATAGCTTTGACTATATGGACCTTTGTCGGCAAAGTAATGTCTCTACTTTTTAATATGCTCTCTAGGTTGGTCATAACTTTTCTCCCAAGGAGCAAGCGTCTTTCAATTTCATGGCTGCAGTCACTAACTGCAGTGATTTTGGAGCCCCCCAAAATAAAGTCTGTCACTGTTTCCATTGTTTCCCCATCTATTTGCCATGAAGTGATGAGACCAGATGTCATGATCTTAGTTCTTTGAACTTTGAGTTTTAAGCCACCTTTTTCACTCTCCTCTTTCACTTTCATCAAGATAGCTCTTATTGTGTATTTATTAATATTAGTACCATATCAGAAATAAAAAGCTACTTATGTAACCAGGAAAGGTTAATTTTTAACTCATGCTGGATCTGCTTCTGTGACTTTAACCCTCATCTTGCTGTTTTTGTTATTGTAGACATACATAATGGCCTGCCTCAGGGAAATAGCCTGAGTCCACCCACCTGTGAAGGACTGTAAGGAAGTGAAACTAACACATCCCCCTGCCTGAAGCTCAGCATTCTAGAGGACATTTACAATTGAATAGTCTTTTTACTTTGTTTTCTCACCTTCCACCCCATTTTTGATCCATAAAAGAACCTGGCATCCAGGCCTCTGACAAGATAGTTATTCTGAGGTACTAGCTTGCCATCTTCTCAGTCAGCTGGCTCCCAAATAAAATTCCTTCCTTCTCTCAATGCCCTGTCTTAGATTTATTGGCCTATCTGTCTGATGAGTAGAGTGAGCATGGATGGTAGAGCTTAGATAAAAGACTGGCTACAAGTCTCCCCAAGATGCTAGGTCCAGACTAAGTTTCATGTTTATTCTCTTGAATTCCTTATGTAATGACATCTGTTTTCTCTATTAAAGTCAGTTTTAACTGAATCTGTTGCACCAAAATGGCAGGCTAAGGGATAGAGGGGTAATCATATCAGATGCAGATCCAGGACTTGGAACTCATGAATATTTCCAATTTGGTGTCCATTCCCCAAACTGGGGCAGGACTATGTCCCGTTTCAGTAGAAAGTACCCAGAGTGGTTCTCCTCTCATTCCCTGAAAGATATAGGGAAGGTTGAAAGACAAGAGGAAATTGAAACCCAGTACCCCTAAACCTGAGATCCTCTGCTGAGTTGATGATTATCCTCTATACTCAATATGTTATTCCTTTTCTTAGCTAGCACCTGTTCTCAAGATTGAGAAATTTAAAAAAAAAAAAAAAAAATGCGGGAGGGATTGAAACAAAGCAGGATCTTATGAGACCATGCTGGGCATGAAAGCCTTTCTGTCCCCCATTTCTTGTTTGTAGGAATCACTTCTTAAACAGTTGCTAATCAGGGAAAGGAGGGAAAGAAGAAGCAAAGGAGGAGCAATCAAGAAACAACAGGGTGACCTTGGGGAAGGGTCCTGGTTCCTGCTCAAGCAATAATATACTAGTATCTTTGAGTTCTTCCACAGGAAATAAAGCCCCCATCCCAGGGGGAGTATAGCAACTTCAGGCTAAGCAGATGACTCTTGGAATACCACCTTGTACTTCAGCACCAAATCAATCAGAATAAAGTCACACCCTGCAGCCCTTACCCCAAATATTGCATATGAAACCTTTTCCTCCAAAATCATCCAGGTGTTTGGAATTTTGAGCATGAGCCTCCTGTTCTCTTTGTTTGGCCCTGCATAAACCTTTCTCTCCTCCAAAATGTGATGTTTCAGCTTGCCTAACCTCACTGTACTCTGGGCACACAAATTTGTGTTCTATAGCACTACTGCTGTATGACCTTCTTTTCAGTAGCCCTTGACCTTTGGAGTGACCACTTCTGGCACAGAGTTCTTCAAACCTTTGGAATTTCCTAAGTGTTGAAAATAATCAAGCTATTGTCTGTTAATTAATGAAGTGATCTTGGAAACCACCTCTATAACCCTACTAAATAACCTTGAATTGAATTCTGTAACTGATAGTTCAATTTGCCTGTGTAGTGAAGTCTCCATAAACAACCCCTAAGAATGATGTTTGGAGAGCTTTCAATTTGATAAACACGTTGAGATACAGGAGAATAGCAGGCTTAAAGTGGTGCAGAAACGCCACTACCTTACCACATGTCTTATCTAATGCATCTCTTCCACCTGGCTGTTACTGTCCTTCTATAATAGGTGATCTAATAAGTAAATATTTTTCTGAGTTCTGTGAGATACTCTAAAAAAATAATCAAATCTAAAAAGAAGGTCATGGAAACCTCCGATCTATTTGTGATTGGTAAGTCTGATTGCCCTCCACAGTCTTGTAGGTCTGAATGCTTAACCTGGGGAATCTGCCAGTATCTTCAGGTAGATAATGTTAGAATTGAGTTGAACTACAGGACCCTTAGCTATTCTGTTGTAGCCACGCGTTCCAGGAAATAAACTCACTCAGAAGGACAATGTAGATAGTGGAGTGCAGTTTATTACACTGGCAAGCCCAAGGCAGAGTCTCCTCTTAGCCAAGGACCCCAACCAGTTTTTGTGAAAACCTTATATACCCTAAGTGTACATGCACAAATCCACCTCCCCAAATTCCCTGACAATCAAAGTTAACCCATGATTCATATGACTTAAACCTAAGTAGTTAACAGTGGACAATTATCAATAGGCCCGTGGTCATAATAAGCATAATAGAATGTATGATCTATTCAGTTACACAGATAATTAGGGTATTCTTTTAGTGAAGGAAGAGCCCTGGGGTTTTCCAGTTGATATGTCGTTTCCAAAGATACTGGGCATATAGCTCAAAGTCCACGGTCCAGCCCAAGCTGGAGTCCTGCTTTCAAGACAGGGCCTGTTCTGTTTCCTCCTTCAATTCCAAAGTGTTGGCTGTTGGATGTGTGGAGAAACCGTCTCACTCACATACTGGAATTGAGTGATCAGAATCCTTGAATCACAACAAAATAAATGCAAAAAGAGTAGGAGGAAGGAGATAATAAAGAAAATGATATGATCATAGAAATAACCCTCATATTGAGACTCCCCTCATGATCCAGTGGTCAAGAATCCACCTTGAAATGCAGGGGATGTGGGTTAGATCCCTGTTGGGGAATAAGATCCCACATGCTGTGGAGTAATTAAGCCTATGTGCTGCAACTACTAAGTCCATGTGCCACATGACATAACTAGCAAATAAATAAAAATACTAAAAAAGGAAAAAAGAAAGAAAGAATCAACAAACCAAAATGTAATTACTGAAATAATGTAGAAAATTAGTAATCTCAATTATCAAAGGAGAGAGAACCAACTTTTAATTTCTGGTTTTAAAAAGGGGGATACAGAATTGTGAATTCTATCCATATTAACATGATAAAAAGAAGATATTATGTGGAAGCCAACAGTAAGTTAAAAATTTGAACAACTGAGACAAATCCTTTAAAACCTAAATTACCAAAGAAGACACAAAGAGAAATAGATGATTTGAAAAGAGCTATTTTTATTTTTAAAAATTATCTGTGAAATTTCAAACTCCCTCCCCTCTAAAAAATTTCCAACACCTGAGTCTTCACTACTGAATTTTACTGACTACTCATGTAAAAAATAAATATATAATAGAAACCATCGATGAGAACAAAAACAGGGCAGAATTCTTAACATGATTTAGGAGGGAAAAATCTTCAACTTACCAAAGAAATTATAAGACTTAAAAAAGCATTATGAACAAAATGAAATATAATTTTCCACATAATACATTATGAACAAGACAGATAAGTTGCAAAAACAGAACTTTGTTTTACCATTTGAGAATCAATAAGTGTACTCACGACATTAAAAGGAAAAAAATATGTAATATGTTTTGTCATTTTATTATAAACCCTAATGAAATTGAATAGTCATCCATAATAATAATGATAATAAAAAATTTAACAACTTTGAAAGTGATAAATCTGATTTAAAGTATAAATAAACACAGCAATTATCATGGCTAATATTATCTCTTCAATTATTCTTATTCAATACAAGTGGAAAGATAAGGATGCCAGCTGTCAATTCTATGCATCAGTGTACTGGTCTTTATAACAAGTACCATTGGGCAAGAACATGCAATAAAAGATAGTGTGAGGATTGAAAAGAAACAACTGGAATTTTCACATTTAAACCTGTCATAAGAGTATATATCAAAATTCCAAAGGGACATACAGATTAAGGGTTAAACTTAATAAGTTAATTTAACGCAGATACTGGAAACAGGACAAAATATTTTTAACATATTCCCATATATTAGCAAAAAATCACACAAACACATACAGAGGCACACAAACTCTCAAATAAAAAGAGTTGAGGAGCCCTTATATTATGAGACTGAAGATCTATTACAGAAAGCCAAT
Source organism: Dama dama (assembly GCF_033118175.1). Taxonomy (NCBI): domain Eukaryota; kingdom Metazoa; phylum Chordata; class Mammalia; order Artiodactyla; family Cervidae; genus Dama; species Dama dama. Next base: position 13,224,729 of record NC_083700.1, read on the forward strand.
CATCCAGAGGTCATAAAGTCATGAATAAATTAAAGTTTTCCAAGGTAAGGACACTTAGAGGAAAATCACAAGTCCAAGAAACCACCTTTAAGGAATGTGACTTGGCGGAGGGAGGAGAATTCTTATTCTTCTTAGAATAAAGAAAACAAAGATAAAGAATAAAAAGGACATGAAAAAGCTGTTGCAAGGCATCAGAAAGCAGAGTAATATCAGAATTTTTAAGCAAGTAAATATTCTAACTCAGTCCTTTTAAGAGGAAAATGAAATCTATTGTGCTCATATAACTAAAATATCCAGAGATAGGTTGGTCTCCAGATCTGGTCTTTGATGCTGTCATCATTCTGTTCTATTTGTGAACTTCATTCCTGGGCCAGTTTACCTATGGAACACAATTCAATAGCAACTTTGAGATTTGAGGAAATCATACCATCCAGATGAAGAGTCCCTTCTTCCTCAACCAGCAAATGTGCTTCTTTTAAATGGGATCGCCAATTATTCCAGCTAAGTGATGATGGGGGAGATGAAATTCTGTATATGGTCTCAAACCTTAGTTTTTATCTGGAATCAGTATTGCCCCCTAGCAACATTTGGAAATGTCTGAAGATATATTCGGTTATTATAACTGGGGAGGTGCTACTGGCATCCAGTGAGTAGAGGGCAGGGGTGCTGCTAAAAATCCTACAGTTTATTGAAACCCATAACAAAGAATTATCCAGCCCCAAATGTCAATAGCTCAAAGCATAAGACATCTTTAGACAAGAGGTTATTAAAATTAAATGTGCATTAGAATAACCTAACAGGCTTATTAAAATACAGCATTCTAGTTTTCTTTCCAGGATTTTCTGATTCGCTAGGTCTAGAGTGGGGCCTGAAAATGTTTTTATCTAACAATTTCACAGGTTCTACTGCTGCTTGTGGTCCATACCTCACACTCCAAGAAGTACAGCAATCAGAACCCTGGCCTTAGCTGAGACTGTAGTGAAGCACAGGTAAGTATGCGTACCCTATAAGATGATTTGGAGTTTAACGCATCCTAGAGAAATAACAAGCTGTGCTAATTTATAACAGGGAAAAAAAAATATGCTTTCATTCATTTCCTACCATGACCAAATCCTAAAATCTATTTTGTCCTAGCATAATTGGGTGGCAGAACTGCTTCCAATACCTATGGCTCTCAAATTCTCCCCTCCTCCACTTTACTACTGTTTTAATTAAATGAGTTTTGACATTTTTTAATGAGGCTTCTAGAAAACTATGGAATAAGCAAAACAATCAATAAACATAAACAAAGGTCAATGATATAACTGACTTGTTAAAGCAAAGATATCAAAGTTTCTGAGAGCAAGTAAAGCCCTCTTGACGCTTTGCTTGAATATTCCACAACCCATTTGCACTATTACCCCTCAACCATCCTGCCTCTCACTCATCCTAACTGGAAAATGAGAAACAGGATCCTTTCTTGATTAATCTTTATATGCAAACTGCAGTTTTAGTATGGACAGAGCCGATTTCCTTCAACGGAGTTCAAGGCAGAAACAAGGAGAGCACAGCAATTTTTTCCTATATGTGAATATTTTAGTAGAAAGATTTAGAAGGAAATAGAGAATATGAGCTCAAGATGAAAAAAAGTAAAGAGATGATTTTGGGGGGAAGAAAAGACTAATAATGTGGCAGTTATAGCAACTCAGATTATTTTACTAAAGAAAAACAAGAGATCTTGCCAGGGATCCACAGAGAGCAAGCTCTTCTCTCAAAGAATTGATACAGAGAAAGAAAAGAAAAACAAAAAGAACTGCCATGTTCTGGATACAGAGTAAAGTGTATCTCTGCAGGATACCAGTCGAGGGAGGGTCTCCTTTCACTGTAGCACTAAGGAAGGCTTTCTGGAGAAACAAGCTACTCAGCTAACCCTCGTGGTTAGAAAATCATCCAAACAAAGAGAGTGGAATTATGTTTAAAATGCTCAGCAGCTCTGCAAATACAATTATCTCAGCATAATCATAGTTAGTTCATTTTAACAAATCACATTTCAGCAGAAACAAACAGACAAAAAATGTAAATAAGAAGTCAAAGTGATAGCACCATGAAGTCATGTACATCATTTCATTTATTTCAAGGAATATTCTTTCTTACATATCACATCTACAAAATCTCAATGGATCCTACTATTGATATTGTTTGTAAAAACAATTTTCATTTATGTTTCTGCTAGTGCATAAATTATGATTCATCTTAAAGCCTACAAGAACACTGATTTAATTAAATGTGATGATTATTTGTTGAAATATGATTAAATTGAAACCTACGCTGACAACTTGAGTTTCTGGGTTCCTGGACATTTATTCCAAATGGAAAAGGAGACATGGTCAGGGCTCACGAGATATTCTGACATGACCTGTTAAGAACACAAGCAAAAAATTGCTCTTCTTGAGAGATAATTGTACACCACATTAACAGTAGCGTTATACACAATAGCCGAAAGGTGGAATCAACCCTAAAGTCTATTGAGAGAAGAGCTGGTAAACAAAACATCCATTTATTTATTTATTTTTTTTTTTTGGGGGGGGGGGGGGTTTGTCATACATTGATATGAATCAGCCATAGATTTACACGTATTCCCCATCCCGATCCCCCCTCCCACCTCCCTCTCCACCCGATTCCTCTGGGTCTTCCCAGTGCACCAGGCCCGAGCACTTGTCTCATGCATCCCACCTGGGCTGGTGATCTGTTTCACCATAGATAGTATACATGCTGTTCTTTTGAAACATCCCACCCTCACATTCTCCCACAGAGTCCAAAAGTCTGTTCTGTATTTCTGTGTCTCTTTTTCTGTTTTGCATATAGGGTTATCGTTATCACCTTTCTAAATTCCATATATATGTGTTAGTATGCTGTAATGTTCTTTATCTTTCTGGCTTACTTCACTCTGTATAATGGGCTCCAGCTTCATCCATCTCATTAGGACTGGTTCAAATGAATTCTTTTTAATGGCTGAGTAATATTCCATGGTGTATATGTACCACAGCTTCCTTATCCATTCATCTGCTGATGGGCATCTAGGTTGCTTCCATGTCCTGGCTATTATAAACAGTGCTGCGATGAACATTGGGGTGCACGTGTCTCTTTCAGATCTGGTTTCCTCAGTGTGTATGCCCAGAAGTGGGATTGCTGGGTCATATGGCAGTTCTATTTCCAGTTTTTTAAGAAATCTCCACACTGTTTTCCATAGCGGCTGTACTAGTTTGCATTCCCACCAACAGTGTAAGAGGGTTCCCTTTTCTCCACACTCTCTCCAGCATTTATTGCTTGTAGACTTTTGGATAGCAGCCATCCTGACTGGCGTGTAATGGTACCTCATTGTGGTTTTGATTTGCATTTCTCTAATAATGAGTGATGTGGAGCATCTTTTCATGTGTTTGTTAGCCATCTGTATGTCTTCTTTGGAGAAATGTCTGTTTAGTTCTTTGGCCCATTTTTTGATTGGGTCATTTATTTTTCTGGAATTGAGCTGCAGGAGTTGCTTGTATATTTTTGAGATTAATCCTTTGTCTGTTTCTTCATTTGCTATTATTTTCTCCCAATCTGAGGGCTGTCTTTTCACCTTACTTATAGTTTCCTTTGTAGTGCAAAAGCTTTTAAGTTTCATTAGGTCCCATTTGTTTAGTTTTGCTTTTATTTCCAATATTCTGGGAGGTGGGTCATAGAGGATCTTGCTGTGATTTATGTCGGAGAGTGTTTTGCCTATGTTCTCCTCTAGGAGTTTTATAGTTTCTGGTCTTACATTTAGATCTTTAATCCATTTTGAGTTTATTTTTGTGTATGGTGTTAGAAAGTGTTCTAGTTTCATTCTTTTACAAGTGGTTGACCAGTTTTCCCAGCACCACTTGTTAAAGAGGTTGTCTTTTTTCCATTGTATATCCTTGCCTCCTTTGTCAAAGATAAGGTGTCCATAGGTTTGTGGATTTATCTCTGGGCTTTCTGTTCTGTTCCATTGATCTATATTTCTCTCTTTGTGCCAGTACCATACTGTCTTGATGACTGTGGCTTTGTAGTAGAGTCTGAAGTCAGGCAGGTTGATTCCTCCAGTTCCATTCTTCTTTCTCAAGATTACTTTGGCTATTCGAGCTTTTTGTATTTCCATACAAATTGTGAAATTCTTTGGTCTAGTTCTGTGAAAAATGCCGTTGGTAGCTTGATAGGGATTGCATTGAATCTATAGACTGCTTTGGGTAGAATAGCCATTTTGACAATATTAATTCTTCCAATCCATGAACATGGTGTGTTTCTCCATCTGTTTGTGTCCTCTTTGATTTCTTTCATCAGTGTTTTATAGTTTTCTATGTATAGGTCCTTTGTTTCTTTAGGTAGATATACTCCTAAGTATTTTATTCTTTTTGTTGCAGTGGTGAATGGTATTGTTTCCTTAATTTCTCTTTCTGTTTTTTCATTGTTAGTATATAGGAATGCAAGGGATTTCTGTGTGTTAATTTTATATCCTGCAACTTTACTATATTCATTGATTAGCTCTAGTAATTTTCTGGTAGAGTCTTTAGGGCAAAACAGCCATTTAAAGGAAAGAAATTCCAACACAGTCCACCACATGAATGAATTATGAAGATATAATGTTAAGTAGAATAAGCCATTAGCAAAAAACACAAATGATTTCAATTCTATGAGGTACCACAGGCAGATAGATTCATATAGACAGAAAGTAGAATGGTGGTTGCCAGGGCCTGAGGGAGCAAGGATTGGGGAATGTGATTTAATGGAAGAGACTTTTAGTTTTTCAAGATGAAAAGAGTTTTAGAGATTGGATGCATAAAACATGTACGTACTTAATACAATTAAACTACACATTTTAAAAAATGACTAATGCAGTAAGTTTTATGTCATATATATTTTATTGCTATTTTTTTTAGTTAGATTTACCTACAAATGGGAATTGGAGAAGAAAGGAAAATGATCTAGTGGAAATATTGAGACTAAAGGGACATAATACTAATAGATAAAATGGAGGGAAAGAGTAAAAGGATGGACAGAAAAGAAAGATTAAAAAATGAAAATTCACCAGCACCTCTAAACCATAATGTAAGACATATCAAAAGGATCAAGGAAGGCAATATTATTCCCACAAGTATCAAGCCAATGGATGTGGGGCACCCTGGCAGTTGGGAGAAGACAAAAAGAATGTCACTTCAAACCCCTTCTCTAGTTCTCCAGGCCTTCTTGCCCACCTGAATGTCAACACAACCATTACCTATTCTAAAGCATGGGTATCTCTGGTTCCCTTTCTCATATTCCCAGAGGTCTCATACTCAAAACTACCCTTAGTCTCTTCTTCTTGCCACATCCCACCCAGACTACAGTCTTTCATTCTTATCTATTGTGCAGTTTAAATCAGCTATTTTCATACCTCTGGCACTGTAGTCCTAGAAATAAATCTCAAACTCTGTCTCTCTCTCTCTGTCTCCCTGAATCTCTCTATCCTCCCTGTCTTTCCTTTCTCCATGCCTGTCTTCCTCCCTCCATCCTTCTCTCATCCATCAAATCCTTTCCCTTCCTGTGTCCCCCTCTCTGGGCTTGAGGACCACCTCCTCCCATCCCCAGCTGGGCTCCACTTCCTCCTCACCCCAGTACAGGATGATGCCCTGGTCTCCCAGGCTGCTGTGCTTCACTTGGCAGCTCAGGCCAGCCGCCTCCGCAGCCACCACATCCAGGGTTACTCACAGATACCACGTCCAGTCGGCGTTGGGCATGACGTCTCCTTGCTGAGTGCCAGGCTCCTCCTGCTCGTCCCTCACCCACGTCACCCACACAGGTTTTGGGTAGAATCCTGAGACGTGGCAGACTAGCCGCAGGCGGCCAGGCCGAGGAGGGGGGCCACTGGACAGCCTGGCCTCAAGCTTCACTGGTGTAGGAAGCAGCAGTAAGAATGTCTGATTATGACTCTAATGCAGAGCATAGGAACTCAGAAATCCACAAATTTGGACAGTTAGCTCTTCCACTTCCATAGGAACCAAATCATTTATTGATTAACCCCTCTCTACTTAGGTACTTTCCACTTTTGAATTTAAAGGAAGTGGTGGGAGGTGCAATAGAAAAGTCTTGGAGAGAGAACAAGACTAACCTTGCCTCTGCAGTTCTGCCTTTCCTGCACTGAGGACACCAAGGATATCAAGGACAGATTTCTGACATGAGCTTCTCAATGATACTGGAGATGCCTGGATATTGAGTCATGAGTGCACAAAACTTCTGCCTCCTGCTGCCGCTGTCTGTTGCAGGCACACGGGAATGATTCTGGATCCTCACAAAATCCAGTCCTCCTAAAGCTCCTCTCAAAGAGCTTCCCATGGCCTTCCCAGAATGCAGCCCGCAGCTTTCTATGACCTGGATCACAAAGGAGTCTGTGTAAAGGAAAACAGAAGTGAACTTATTAAAATGCAAACAGCGAAGAGAAGGATGGGGAAAAGGCATAGGACTTTAGTTTTCAGAGGCGAGAAAGGTCTGATGTGAAATGATAACTCAAAAACCAATTGCAGTATTCAGGACTTTTCAGAAAGAATAGCACTGGGGAGAGGTATGTATATCATAAATGGTACAGTTAGGCTCTCTTAAGGATGTACAGTAGGCAGGAGGGGAGAAAAGGGGCAACATGTGATGCAGTCAGAAGTGCAGCATTCCATGGTGTAGGGAATGGTTACATGTAGAGAAGGGATTGGGCAGCAGATGCTTGAAGACACTGATTAGAGTAGGAGGTCACACTTTACATCACTCAAGCACAGAGTAGAAAAAGGAGGCTCTTCCTTGGAGTTTTAGAGAAGCAAGTTACATGCAAGCAAACCAGGAAATGGCTACAAAGGAGGAATCATGCATTACACAAGAATGCAAGAAATAGGAAGAATCTGCGAGACTGGGTGGACATGTAGAGTCAGAGCTGGAGACTACTCTAGACAAGTGTGTACATGCAGTTGGATAAAGAGGGGAAAGGAGAGTAGTAGTCTGAACCAAGGGAGAGAAGAGTCATTGAGAGTGTCTTCAGGTCAGAGGACTGTACTCACATTCCAACGAGAATTCACTAATGTGGTCCTGCACTTCCTGAATGAATCTGATGAAATAGACTCGAAACAGGTCCTCCAACTGTCATCTCCTCATGACTAAAGTTGCTTTTGGACCAGGGCTTCAGGAAAATGGCAGTGACGAGTCACTCTCCCAGCCATGAATTTGCAAGTCACCCAACCAGCCTGCGTCTTGATTTGAACCCAGGTGCTTTGGGCATATGTCAAAATCTGGTTGAGATAGAAGTTGGTTGGCTCCTGGAACACTGTGCCAGTAGAAGGATAAGAAGAGTGAGGGAAAATGTAGAATCAGGATGGGATGAAAATGAACCCAGAGTCTGAACAACAATATAGAGCTTGAAACAGTTTCCTGCCCCCAAAGCTTCTGGATCCATCCCCAGCCTCCAGAAGAGGGGACAGGGCTGGAGACAGCAGAGCCCAGACCCTTCACGGTAGGTGCAGCATGCTTTTATGCAGAACCCCTGCACCTGTGCTGGGAGCAGCCAGAGTTACTCTTACCACCCTCATTGTCACCACCTGGGATGATAAACACTAGTAACAGAAGTGGTAACAGCATTTCACTGGGAAGTAGAATATCTAACTCTCAGAGCTGGTGTTTAATCTCTAATTTCAGGACACCTTTTCCTCAGAATTCTAAAGTGACTTCCTCTTTTCCCTGACTGACAAATCTCTGACCCACACTGCACACCACAGAAAAACTATACCTCCCACTGCTCTCTACACTCCCACGCTGTCTCTCATTTCCATTCCTTGGCCTCAGCCTCCTTTATAGTTACTATCTTGGAAAAGCTCCCATGTGATGTTGAAAAGTTTTTTCACCTTCCCAGTCTTTTATTTTCACATCCATTAAATAGGAGGCTGTTGACGGGTGGGGCTGTGTTCCCTCCCTGCTATTTACCTGGGCCCAAACTATGGTGGAGGTAATGAAGATAATGGCAACCTCCTTCAAAAGGTCCCATGCATGCACTGCTACACTCAGCACCCCCAACACTGCAGCAGGCCACTGCCGACCCATGCCTCCACCAGAGTCTCCTGGTCACTTACGGGCAAGTCTGGGTCAGTCTCTTGTGGCGTCATTGCTCCTTTCTCCTGGGTCCTGGTGCACACAAGGCTCTCTTTGTGCCCTCCAAGAGTCTGTTTCCCAGTCCTTCAGACTTAGATTGAAGAAAGACTTCAGTCCTCCAGACTTAGATTGAAGAAAGTAGGGAAAACTGCTAGACCATTGAAGTGTGACCTAAATCAAATCCCTTACAATTACACAGTGGAAGTGAGAAATAGATTCAAGGGATTAGATCTGATAGAGTGACTGAAGCAATATGGGTGGAGGTTCGTGACAGGGTACAGGAGGCAGGGATCAAGACCATCCCCAAGAAAAAGAAATGCAAAAAGGCAAGATGGTTGCCACAGCTATTTCACAAATAGCTGTGAAAAAAAGAGAAGCAAAAGACAAGGGAGAAAAGGAAAGATATACCCATTTGAATGCAGAGTTCCAAAGAATAGCAAGGAGAAATAAGAAAGTCTTCCTCGGTGATCAATGCAAAGAAATAGAGGAAAACGATAGAATGGGAAAGACTAGAGATCTCATCAAGAAAATTAGAGATACCAAGGGAACATTTCATGCAAAGATGGGAACAATAAAGGACATAAATGGTATGGACCTAAAGAAGAAGAAGAGATTAAGAAGAGCTGGCAACAATACACAGAAGAACTATACAAGAAAGATCATTATGACCCAGATAGCCACGATGGTGTGATCACCCACCTAGCCAGACATTCTGGAATGTGAAGTCAAATGGGCTTTAGGAAGCATCACTATGAACAAAGCTAGTGGAGGTGATGGAATTCCAGCTGGGCTATTTCAAATCCTAAAAGATGATGCTGTGAAAGTGCTGCAGTCAATATGCCAGCAAATGTGGAAAACTCAGCAGTGGCAACAGAACTGGAAAACGTCAGTTTTAATTCCAATGCCAAAGAATGCTTACATGCTAGTAAAGTAATGCTCCAAATTCTCAATGCTTCAACAGTATGTGAACCATGAACTTCCGGATGTTCAAGCTGGATTTAGAAAAGGCACAGGAACCAGAGATCAAATTGCAAACATCTGCTGTATCATCGAAAAAGCAAGAGAGTTCCAAAATAACATCTACTCTGCTTTATTGACTACGCCAAAGTCTTTGGCTTTATAGGTCACAACAAACTGTGGAAAATTCTTAAAGAGATGGGAATACCAGACCACCTGACTTGCCTCTTGAGAAATCTGTATGTAGGTCAGGAAGCAACAGTTAAAACTGGACATGGAACAATAGACTGGTTCGAAATTGGGAAAGGAGTACATCAGGTTGTATATTGTCACCGTTCTTATTTAACTTATATGCAGAATACACCATGAGAAATGCTGAGCTGGATGAAGCACTAGCTGGAATCAAGATTGCCAAGAGAAATATCAATAGCTGCAGATATGCAGATGACACCACCCTTATGACAGAAAATGAAGAAGAGCTAAAGCACCTCTTGATGAAAGTGAAAGAGGAGAATGAAAAAGTTGGCTTAAAATTCAACATTCAGAAAGCTAAAATCATGGCATCTGGTCCCATCACTGCATGGCAAATAGATGGGGAAACAGTGGAAACACTGACAGACTTTATTTTGGGGGGTCCAAAATCACTGCAAATGGTGACTGCAGCCATGAAATTTAAAGACACTTGCTCGTGGGAAGAAAAGTTATGACCAACCTAGACAGCATATTAAAAAGCAGAGACATTACTTTGCCAAAAAATGTCTGTCTAGTCAAGGCTATGGTTTTTCCAGTAGTCATGTATGGATATGAGAGTTGGACTATAAAGAAAGTTGAGTGCCAAAGAATTGATGCTTTTGAACTGTGATGTTGGAGAAGACTCTTGAGAGTCCCTTGGACTGCAAGGAGATCCAACCAATCCATCCTAAAGGAAATCAGTCCTGAATATTCATTGGAAGGACTGATGCTGATGCTGAAACTCCAATACTTTGGCCACTTGATGTGAAGAACTGACTCATTTGAAAAGACCCTGATGCTGGAAAAGATTGAAGGTGGGAGGAGAAGGGAAAGACAATCAAGGATGAGATGGTTGGATGGCATCGCCGACTCAATGGACATGAGCTTGATTAAACTCCAGGATTTGATGATGGACCGGGAAGCCTAGCATGCTGCAGTACATGGGGTCACAAGGAGTTGGACACAACTGAGTGACTGAATTGAATTAAAATAGGAGGCTAATATTAAACAATTGCTTAGCTTCCAGTCTGTTTTAATATAAAAGTATTCCTTTGGTTTGTCCACCTATCTCATTCTCCCTCCCCAATGCCTTTTGTCCCCCGGAACTTTGTCATTTCCTCTTCCCAATGTCTCACTTGGCCCTCTTCCTTATCTCATTCTTCTTACCTGGACTCTTTAATTCCACATTATGGTTTCTGAGAGTGTGTGTGTGTTGATCATACAGCTTTTCTTTTTTTTTTTTTTTTCCAGTGGGTTTTGTCATACATTGATATGAATCACCATGGATTTACATGTATTCCCAATCCCGATCCCCCCTCCCACCTCCCTCTCCACCCGATTCCTCTGGGTCTTCCCAGTGCACCAGGCCAGAGCACTTGTCTCATGCATCCCACCTGGGCTGGTGATCTGTTTCACCATAGATAGTATACATGCTGTTCTTTTGAAATATCCCACCCTCACATTCTACCACAGAGTCCAAAAGTCTGTTCTGTATTTCTGTGTCTCTTTTTCTGTTTTGCATATAGGGTTATCGTTATCACCTTTCTAAATTCCATATATATGTGTTAGTATGCTGTAATGTTCTTTATCTTTCTGGCTTACTTCACTCTGTATAATGGGCTCCAGCTTCATCCATCTCATTAGGACTGGTTCAAATGAATTCTTTTTAATGGCTGAGTAATATTCCATGGTGTATATGTACCACAGCTTCCTTATCCATTCATCTGCTGATGGGCATCTAGGTTGCTTCCATGTCCTGGCTATTATAAACAGTGCTGCGATGAACATTGGGGTGCACGTGTCTCTTTCAGATCTGGTTTCCTCAGTGTGTATGCCCAGAAGTGGGATTGCTGGGTCATATGGCAGTTCTATTTCCAGTTTTTTAAGAAATCTCCACACTGTTTTCCATAGCGGCTGTACTAGTTTGCATTCCCACCAACAGTGTAAGAGGGTTCCCTTTTCTCCACACTCTCTCCAGCATTTATTGCTTGTAGACTTTTGGATAGCAGCCATCCTGACTGGCGTGTAATGGTACCTCATTGTGGTTTTGATTTGCATTTCTCTAATAATGAGTGATGTGGAGCATCTTTTCATGTGTTTGTTAGCCATCTGTATGTCTTCTTTGGAGAAATGTCTGTTTAGTTCTTTGGCCCATTTTTTGATTGGGTCATTTATTTTTCTGGAATTGAGCTGCAGGAGTTGCTTGTATATTTTTGAGATTAATCCTTTGTCTGTTTCTTCATTTGCTATTATTTTCTCCCAATCTGAGGGCTGTCTTTTCACCTTACTTATAGTTTCCTTTGTAGTGCAAAAGCTTTTAAGTTTCATTAGGTCCCATTTGTTTAGTTTTGCTTTTATTTCCAATATTCTGGGAGGTGGGTCATAGAGGATCTTGCTGTGATTTATGTCGGAGAGTGTTTTGCCTATGTTCTCCTCTAGGAGTTTTATAGTTTCTGGTCTTACATTTAGATCTTTAATCCATTTTGAGTTTATTTTTGTGTATGGTGTTAGAAAGTGTTCTAGTTTCATTCTTTTACAAGTGGTTGACCAGTTTTCCCAGCACCACTTGTTAAAGAGGTTGTCTTTTTTCCATTGTATATCCTTGCCTCCTTTGTCAAAGATAAGGTGTCCATAGGTTTGTGGATTTATCTCTGGGCTTTCTGTTCTGTTCCATTGATCTATATTTCTCTCTTTGTGCCAGTACCATACTGTCTTGATGACTGTGGCTTTGTAGTAGAGTCTGAAGTCAGGCAGGTTGATTCCTCCAGTTCCATTCTTCTTTCTCAAGATTACTTTGGCTATTCGAGCTTTTTGTATTTCCATACAAATTGTGAAATTCTTTGGTCTAGTTCTGTGAAAAATGCCGTTGGTAGCTTGATAGGGATTGCATTGAATCTATAGACTGCTTTGGGTAGAATAGCCATTTTGACAATATTAATTCTTCCAATCCATGAACATGGTGTGTTTCTCCATCTGTTTGTGTCCTCTTTGATTTCTTTCATCAGTGTTTTATAGTTTTCTATGTATAGGTCCTTTGTTTCTTTAGGTAGATATACTCCTAAGTATTTTATTCTTTTTGTTGCAGTGGTGAATGGTATTGTTTCCTTAATTTCTCTTTCTGTTTTTTCATTGTTAGTATATAGGAATGCAAGGGATTTCTGTGTGTTAATTTTATATCCTGCAACTTTACTATATTCATTGATTAGCTCTAGTAATTTTCTGGTAGAGTCTTTAGGGTTTTCTATACAGAGGATCAAGTCATCTGCAAACAGTGAGAGTTTCACTTCTTCTTTTCCTATCTGGATTCCTTTTACTTCTTTTTCTGCTCTGATTGCTGTGGCCAGAACTTCCAACACTATGTTGAATAGTAGTGGTGAGAGTGGGCACCCTTGTCTTGTTCCTGATTTCAGGGGAAATGCTTTCAATTTTTCACCATTGAGGGTGATGCTTGCTGTGGGTTTGTCATATATAGCTTTTATTATGTTGAGGTATGTTCCTTCTATTCCTGGTTTTTGGAGAGTTTTAATCATAAATGAGTGTTGAATTTTGTCAAAGGCTTTCTCTGCATCTATTGAGATAATCATATGGATTTTATCTTTCAATTTTGTTAATGTGGTGTATTACATTGATTGATTTGCGGATATTAAAGAATCCTTGCATTCCTGGGATAAAGCCCACTTGGTCATGGTGTATGATTTTTTTAATATGTTGTTGGATTCTGTTTGCTAGAATTTTGTTAAGGATTTTTGCATCTATGTTCATCAGTGATATTGGCCTGTAGTTTTCTTTTTTTGTGGCATCTTTGTCTGGTTTTGGAATTAGGGTGATGGTGGCCTCATAGAATGAGTTTGGAAGTTTACCTTCTTCTGCAATTTTCTGGAAGAGTTTGAGTAAGATAGGTGTTAGCTCTTCTCTAAATTTTTGGTAGAATTCAGCTGTGAGGCCATCTGGTCCTGGGCTTTTGTTTGCTGGAAGATTTTTGATGACAGTTTCGATTTCCTTGCTTGTGATGGGTCTGTTAAGATCTTCTATTTCTTCCTGGTTCAGTTTTGGGAAGTTATACTTTTCTAAGAATTTGTCCATTTCATCCAAGTTGTCCATTTTATTGGCATAGAGCTGCTGGTAGTAGTCTCTTATGATCCTTTGTATTTCAGTGTTGTCTGTTGTGATCTCTCCATTTTCATTTCTAATTTTGTTAATTTGGTTCTTCTCTCTTTGTTTCTTAATGAGTCTTGCTAATGGTTTGTCAATTTTGTTTATTTTTTCAAAAAACCAGCTTTTAGCTTTGTTGATTTTTGCTATGGTCCTTTAGTTTCTTTTGCATTTATTTCTGCCCTGATTTTTAAGATTTCTTTCCTTCTGCTAACTCTGGGGTTCTTCATTTCTTCCTTCTCTAATTGCTTTAGGTGTAGAGTTAGGTTATTTATTTGGTTTTGTTCTTGTTTCTTGATGTAAGCCTGTAATGCTATGAACCTTCCCCTTAGCACTGCTTTTACAGTGTCCCATAGGTTTTGGGTTGTTGTGTTTTCATTTTCATACATTTCTATACATATTTTTATTTCTTTTTTGATTTCTTCTATGATTCGTTGGTTATTCAGAAGCGTGTTATTTAGCCTCCATATGTTTGAATTTTTAACAATTTTTTTCCTGTAATTGAGATCTAATCTTACTGCACTGTGGTCAGAAAAGATGACTGGAATGATTTCAATTTTTTTGAATTTTCCAAGACCAGATTTATGGCCCAGGATGTGATCTATTCTGGAGAAGGTTCCGTGTGCACTTGAGAAAAAGGTGAAGTTGATTGTTTTGGGGTGAAATGTCCTATAGATATCAATTAGGTCTAGCTGGTCCATTGTGTCATTTAAGGTTTGTGTTTCCTTGTTAATTTTCTGTTTAGTTGATCTATCCATAGTTGTGAGTGGGGTATTAAAGTCTCCCACTATTATTGTGTTACTATTAATTTTCTCTTTCATACTCGTTAGCGTTTGCCGTACATATTGCGGTGCTCCTATGTTGGGTGCATATATATTTATAATTGTTATATCTTCTTCTTGGATTGATCCTTTGATCATTATGTAGTGTCCTTCTTTGTCTCTTTTCACATCCTTTATTTGAAAGTCTATTTTATCTGATATGAGTATTGCGACTCCTGCTTTCTTTTGGTCTCCGTTTGCGTGAAATATTTTTTTCCAGCCCTTCACTTTTAGTCTATATGTGTCTCTTGTTTTGAGGTGGGTCTCTTGTAGACAGCATATATAGGGGTCTTGTTTTTGTATCCATTCAGCCAATCTTTGTCTTTTGGTTGGGGCATTCAACCCATTTACATTTAGGGTAATTATTGATAGGTGTGGTCCCGTTGCCATTTACTTTGTTGTTTTGGGTTCACGTTTATACAACCTTTCTGCATTTCCTGTCTAGAGAAGATCCTTTAGCATTTGTTGAAGAGCTGGTTTGGTGGTGCTGAATTCTCTCAGCTTTTGCTTATCTGTAAAGCTTTTGAATTCTCCTTCATATCTGAATGAGATCTTTGCTGGATACAGTAATCTAGGTTCTCTTTCATTACTTTCAGTACGTCCTGCCATTCCCTTCTGGCCTGGAGGGTTTCTATTGATAGATCAGCTGTTATCCTTATGGGAATCCCTTTGTGTGTTATTTGTTGTTTTTCCCTTGCTGCTTTTAATATTTGTTCTTTGTGTTTGATTTTTGTTAATTTGATTAATATGTGTCTTGGGGTGTTTCGCCTTGGGTTTATCCTGTTTGGGACTCTCTGGGTTTCTTGGATTTGGGTGACTATTTCCTTCCCCATTTTAGGGAAGTTTTCAGCTATTATCTCCTCGAGTATTTTCTCATGGCCTTTCTTTTTGTCTTCTTCTTCTGGGACTCCTATGATTCGAATGTTGGGACGTTTCACAGTGTCCCAGAGGTCCCTGAGGTTGTCCTCATTTCTTTTGATCCTTTTTTTCTTTTTTCCTCTCTGCTTCATTTATTTCCACCATTTTATCTTCTACCTCACTTATCCTATCTTCTGCCTCCGTTATTCTACTCTTGGTTCCCTCCAAAGTGTTTTTGATCTCATTCATTGCATTATTCATTTTCAATTGACTTTTTTATTTCTTCTAGGTCTTTATTAAACATTTCTTGCATCTTTTCAATCTTTGTCTCCAGGCTATTTATCTGTAACTCCATTTTGTTTTCAAGATTTTGGATCATTTTTATTATCATTATTCTAAATTCTTTTTCAGGTAGATTCCCTATCTCCTCCTCTTTTGTTTGACTTGGTGGGCATTTTTCATGTTCCTTTACCTGTTGGGTATTTCTTTGCCTTTTCATCTTGTTTCGATTGCTGTGTCTGGAGTGGGCTTTCTGTATTCTGGAGGTCTGTGGGTCCTTTTTGTTGTGGAGGATTAACCCAGTGGGTGGGGTTAGACAATTGGCTTGTCAAGATTTCCTGGTTAGGGAAGCTTGTGTCAGTGTTCTGGTGCATGGAACTTGATTTTTTCTCTTTGGAAAGCAATGGAGTGCCCAGTAATGAGTTTTGAGATGGGTCTATGTGTTAGGTGTGATCTTGGGCAGCCTGTATGTTGATGTTCAGGGCTATGTTCCTGCATTGCTGGAGAATTTGTGTGGTATGTCTTGCTCTAAAACTTATTGGCTCTTGGGTGGTGGTTGGTTTCAGTGTAGGTATGAAGGCTTTTGGACAGTCTCTTATTACTTAAAGTTCCATGTAGTCAGGAGTTTTCTGGTGTTCTCAGGTTTTGGGCTTAAGTCTCCTGCCTCTGGATTTCAGTTTTATTCTTCCTGTAGTCTCAGGACTTCTCCAACTATACAGCCCTGATAAGAAAACTTCTAGGTTAATGGCTAAAAGATTCTCCCCCGTTAGGGACACCCAGAGAGGTTCACAGAGTCACATGAAGAAGAGGAGAGGGAGGAGGGAGATAGAGATGAGCAGGAGGAGAAAAAGGGGGACTCAAGAGGAGAGAGACAGATCTATGCAGCTGTCTGTTCCCAGAGTGTTCTCCGTAGCCCAGTCACCTACAAAGATTCACAGAATTGGATTGGGGAGAGAAGGGGAAAGGAGGAAATAGAGGTGTCCTGAGGTAGAAAACAGAGAGTCAAGATTGGGAGAGAATAATCTTCGGTTTAAAAATAGGGCTTCTCTTTTTTTTTTTTTTGTAAGGTTATAGTGTATTGAAAATGAAAATTAAGGAGTAGTAGAGGAGGACTAGAGGACTTTAAAAGAAATAAGAGAAAAAGAAAAATAGAAAATAGAAGAGAAAAAGGAAAGAAAAAAAGAAAAAAAAAGAAAGAAAAAGAAAAAAAAAATTTTTTTTCCCCCTAATTAAAAAATCGTAAAAGTCTATGGAAATGAAAGTTAAGGAGTAATGGGGGAGTAATAGGGGATTTTAAAGGAAAACAAAAGAGAAAAAATAAAAAAGAAAAAAAGAGAAAAAAGTAAAATTATATCTAGGAGTTTCTCTGGAGCTGTTGTGGTCAG
Source organism: Dama dama (assembly GCF_033118175.1). NCBI lineage: Eukaryota > Metazoa > Chordata > Mammalia > Artiodactyla > Cervidae > Dama > Dama dama. Next base: position 13,241,551 of record NC_083700.1, read on the forward strand.
TGTGGGTTCGGCTCAGTTTCAGATAGCTCCTCGTTCCAGCTTACACTTCTCGATATCTACAGGCTCCTCCGGTGTAGTCAATGTTTCCTAGAGGGATTTTAATCTGTTGCACCAGTCCCTTCTGAAGCGGTTCCCTTTGTTTATTTGGCTTCTGTTTGCCGGTCTCTTCAGAGCCTCATTTCCGCCCTGACACAGGCGGGCGGAGGTGGACTCTTAATCAGGTAGCTAGTTCCGTAGCTCTGCGGGGAGGGGCTTGCGCTGCAGGGAGAGGCTGGCGCTGTGAGGACAGGCTTGCGCCGCGGGGATGGGCTGGGGCTGCCGGGAGGGGCTGACGCTGCCCTCTCCGTCTGCGCCGCTCAGGCTCCCGGCTGTTCTATATGGGGCGGGCCCCGCGCTGCGCGAGGTTCCAGCCCTCGGGTGTTCCACAAAAGCGCGGAAGGAAAAGCTGCGCCTGCTCTCTGTGCCTTCCCCGTCAGAGCGGTCCAGGCAGTCAGGGGCTTGGTGGGCGCACTCTCCCCAGGTGTGGCGCGCCCCCTCCCTTCCGCGGACCCAGTCTCAGTTTCCGCTGGCGCCAGTCGGGTGCGCGCGCCTTCTGCCCTCCGCGTCCCCAGCCCCAGTCCCTGCCCGCGCCGGTCGGGTGCCTGCGCCCTGTGTCTCGCCGCGACCTTCCCCTCCCCCCTGCCTCCTGCCTCCGGCGGGGCTGGGCCGGTCCGCAGCCTGCGAGCTCCTCTCTGGACCCTCTCGGTCTCTTTGTTCTGCGAACGGCCGGCAGTGTGTTCCGGCTGGTTAATTTACTCTCTCTCCTTTGGTCTCCCACAGTTCAAGTTGGCAACTCACAGAAGCTCCCTCCGATTGTCCTCAGGGCACTCAGGCCCGGACCCTACCCCAAGCAATGCCGCCTAAGAGCTCCCGGGACGTATCTCCGTCCTTAGCTCTTTTGTCTCACTTTTTATCTTTTATATTTTGTCCTACCTCCTTTCGAAGACAATGGGCTGCTTTTCTGGGCGCCTGATGACCTCAGCTAGCGATCAGAAGTTGTTTTGCGAAGTTTGCTCTGCGTTCAGTTATTCTTTTGACGAATTTGTAGGAGAGAAAGTGGTCTCCCCGTCCTACTCCTCCGCCATGTTGGCTCCTCCCTCCTCATACAGCTTTTCTATATTTGATTCTGGAACCCAAATCCCAGAATTAAATATGATAGATAGTTTATATTCTGAGCAAAATTCTCTTATACCATAGGAATTTTTGAGGTTGAAAATTATACTTACTACTGGTATATGACCTTCCCTTCAGTCGCTCTTCACCTCTAGCATTTTCAGTAACCAATCTTCATGAGACAAGTAAACAGGAGTTTTGATATGTGCGGCTTTATCAAAGTCAAAGATAGTTTTTTTAGTAGGCTCATTAGCAGTAGAACTTCCTTCTCCTTTTGTAATATCTCATAATCTCTATCTACATTTTTCCCTTTCCTATCAACAAATAAAGTATTGCTAGGTGAGAAAGGAACCAGGCATTTTTCCGCCAAAAGTTCAGCAATGTTTGTCCTAAAATGTGATTTTTCATATTCTCTTTATATGCCTTTGGCAAGTTTTAACAATATATGTAGCATTAACTGTGGCAATGTTTGGACTCCAATCACTATGTTAGTTTTAAGGATAATTATTGGTTTTCTCCATTAAGAAAAAAATATTCCAATTGCAGATATATATCATCTAGCAGTGGGGAAGGAAATGGCAACCCACTCCAGTGTTCTTGCCTGGAGAATCCCAGGGACAGGAGAGCCTGGTGGGCTGCTGTCTATGGGGTCGCACAGAGTTGGACACGACTGAAGCAACTTAGCAGCAGCAGCATCTAGCAGAAGTGTGGTAGTAAAATATTTTAAGTGTAAGAAGAGTTTTTCACTAATGATATTTGCTACATGGATAATAAGTACAAAATAAGTAATGTAACATTCTTTATTCCTGGAAATAAATCAAATAGACTTCATCCTTTAATACTCAAAGTCCCTCAAGTGAAGCTTCAACAGCACATGAACCAAGAGCTCCCAGATGTGCAAGCTGGATATAGAAAAGACAGAGGAACCACAGATCAAATTGCTAACATCTGTTGGATCATAGATTACAGAAAAAAAACAAGGAAAATCTAGAAAAACATCTACTTCTGCTTTATTGACTACACTAAAGCCTTTGACTGCATGGAGCAGAACAAACTGTGGAAAATTCTTCAAGAGATGGGAATACCAGGCCGTCTTACCTGCCTCCTGAGAAACCTGTATGCAGGTCAAGAAACAACAGTTAGAAACAGATTTGGAAAAACAAACTGGTTCAAAATTGGGAAAGGACTGCGTCAAGGATGTATATTGTCAACGTGCTTATTTGATGTCTATGTGGAGTACATCATGTGAAATGCTGGGCTGGATAAAGCTCAACCTGGAATCAAGTTTGCCAGGAAAAATATCAATAACCACAGATAAGCAGATGATACGACTCTAATGGCAGAAAGTGAAGAGAACTAAAAAGCCTCTTGATGAGGATGAAAGAAGAGAGTGAAAAGGCTGGCCCAAAACTCAGTATTCTAAAACTAAAATCATGGCAACCAGTCCCATCACTTAATGGCAAATTGTGCCACGGTTCAGTCATTCAATTTTGTCTGACTCTTTGCAACCCCATGGACTGCAGTATGCCAGGCTTCCCTGTCCTTTACCATTTCCTAGAGCTTTCTCAAACTCATGTCCATTGAGTTGGGGATGCCATCTGAACATCGCATCCTCTGTCAACCCCTTCTCCTCCTGCCCTCAATCTTTCCCAGCATCGGAGTTTTTTCTAAAGAGTCAGCTCTTCATATTAGGTAGCCACGGTATTGGAGCTTCAGCTTCAGCAACAGTCCTTCCAACGAAATTCAGGATTGATTTCCTTCAAGATTGACTGGTTTGATCTCCTTGCTGTACAAGAGACTCTCAAGACTCTTCTCCAAGAGCACAGTTCAAAAGCATCAATTCTACAGCACTCAATCTTCTTTATGGTTCAACTCTCACATCCAAACATGACTTCTGAAAAATCATAGCTTTGACTCCATGGATCTTTCTTGCTAAAGTAATGTCTCTGCTTCTTAATACGTTGTATAGGTTTGTCATAGCTTTTCTTCCAAGGAGAGGGCGTCTTTTAATTTCATGGCTGCAGCCGCCATCTGCAGTGATTTTGGAGCCCCCCCAAATAAAGTCTGTCAGTGTTTCCACTGTTTCCCCATCTATTTGCCATGAAGTGATGGGACCAGATGCCATGATCTTAGTTTTCTGAATGTTGAACTTTAAGCCAACTTTTTCACTCTCCTCTGTCACTTTCATCAAGAGACTCTTTAGTTCTTCTTCACTTTCTGCCATAAGGGTGGTGTCATCTGCATATCTGAGGTTATTGATATTTCTCCCGGCAATCTTGATTCAAGCTTGTGCTTCATCCAGCCCAGCGTTTCTCATGATGTACTCTGCATATAAGTTAAATAAGCAGGTGACAATATACAGCCTTGTCGCACTTTTCCCCAATTTTGAACCAGTTTTTTGCTCTTTATCTGGTTCTACTGTTGCTTCTTGACCTGAATACAGGTTTCTCAGGAGGCAGGTCAGGTGGTCTGGTATTCCTATCTCTTGGAGAACTTTCACAGTTTGTTCTACTCCTCACAGTCAAAGGCTTTAGCATAGTTAATGGAGCAGAAGTAGGTATTTTTCTGGAATTCTCTTGCTTTTTCTACGATTCAACAGATGTTTGTAATTTGATCTCTGGTTCCTCTGCCTTTTCTAAATCCAGCTTTTACATCTGAAAGTTCTATGTCCACATGCTGTTGAAACCTAGCTTGGAGAATTTTGAGCATGACCTTGATAGCATGAGAAATGAGTGTAATTGTAAGTAATTTGAAATTCTTTGGAATTGCCCTTCTTTGGGATTGGAATGAAAACTGACCTTTTCCAGTCCTGTGGCCAGTGCTGATCTTTCCAGATTTGCTGGCATATTGAGTGCAGCACTTTCACAGCATCATCTTTTAGGATTTGAAATAGCTCAGCTGGAATTCCATCACCTCCACTAGCTTTGTTCGTAGTGATGTTTCCTAAAGCTCACTAGACTTCTCACCCCAGGATGTCTGGCTGTAGGTGACTGATCACACCTTTTGGTTATCCAGATCATTTTTGTATAGTTCTTCTGTTATTCTTGCCACTTTTCTTAATATCTGCTGCTTGTGTTAGGTCCATACCGTTTCTGTCTTTTATTGTGCCCATCTTTGCATGAAATGTTCCCTTGGTATTTTTATTTTCTTCAAGAGAACCCTAATCTTTCCCATTCTATTTTTTTCCTCTATTTCTTTGCATTGTTCATTTAGAAAGGTTTTCTTATCTCTCCTTGCTCTTCTTTAGAACTCTGCATTCAGATGGATATATCTTTCCTTTTCTCCTTTGCCTTTCACTTCTCTTCTTTTCTCAGCTATTTGTGAGGCTTCCTCAGGCAACCATTTTGCCTTTTTGCATTTCTTTTTCTGGGGCATGGTTTTGATCACTGCCTCCTGTACAATGTTACAAACCTCTGTCCATAGTTCCTTAGGCACTCTATCTGTCAAATCTAATCCCTGGAATCTATTTCTCACTTTCACTGTATATAATCGTATGGGATTTGATTTAGGTCATACCTGAATGACCTAGTGGTTTTCCCTACTTTCTTCAATTTAAGTCTGATTTTTGCAATAAGGAGTTCATGATCTGAGCCACAGTCAATTCCCGGTCTTGTTTTTGCAGACTGTATAGAGTTTCTCCATCTTTGGCTGCAAAGAATATAATCAGTCTGATTTCAGTATTGACCATCTGATGATGTCCCTGTTTAAAGTCATCCCTTGTGTTGTTGGAAGTATTTCTTTGCTATGACCAGTGTGTTCTCTTGGCAAAACTCTGTTAGCCTTTGCCCTGCTTCATTTTGAACTCCAAAGCCAAACTTGCCTGTTACTCCAGGTATCTCTTGACTTTCTACTCTTGCATTCCAGTCTCTTATGATGAAAAGGACATCATTTTTGGTGCTAGTTCTACAAGTTCTTGTAGGTCTTAGAACCATTCAACTTCTATTTCTTTGGCATTAATTGTTGGGACATAGACCTGGATTACTGTGATACTGAATATTATGTCATTTTTGAGATTGCACCCATGTACTGCATTTCAGACTCTTTTGTTGACTATGAGGGCTACTCCATTTCATCTAAGGGATTCTTGTCCACATTCTTGCCCATTTGAATTAACTTAGCCCTTTCCAGTCCATTTTAGTTCACTGATTTCTAAAATATCAATGTTGACTTGCCATCTCCTTTTTGACCACTTCCAATTTATCTTGATTCATGGACCTAACATTCCAGGTTCCTATGGAGTATTGCTCTTTACAGCATCAGACTTTAATTTCACCACCAGACACATCCACAGCTGGACTTTTTTTTTTCCACTTTTTCAGACTTTTCATTCCTTCTGGAGCTACTTCTCTGCTCTTCTCCAGTAGTATATTGGGCACCTACCGTCCTGTGGACTTCATCTTTCAATGTCATATCTTTTTGTCTTTTCATATTGTTCATGGGGTCCTCAAGACAAGAATGCTGAAGTGGTTTGCCGTTCCCTTCTCCAGTGGACAACATTTTGTCAGAACTCTCCACCATGACCTGTCTGTCTTGGGTGGCCCTACATGGCATGCCTCATAGTTTCATTGAGTTAGACAAAACTGCGATCCATGTGATCAGTTTGGTTAGTTTTCTGTGATTGTGGTTTGCATTCTGCCCGCCCTCTGATGGATGAGGATAAAGGATTGTGGAAGCTTCCTGATGGGAGGTACTGACTGTGGTGAAAACTGGGTCTTGCTCTGATGGGCAAGGTCATGCTCAGTAAATCTTTAATCCAATTTTCTGCTGATGGGTAGGCCTAAGGCCAGACTATGGTGGGGGTAATGGCAACCTCCTCCAGGACTTACACCAGCATCCCGCACATCCCAGGACTATTGCCCTCAGTGTCCCTGGCCTGGGGCAGGCCAGTGTCAACCCACACTTCTGCCAGAGACTCCTGAGCACTCATAGGCAAGTCTGGTTCAGTCTCTTGAGGGGTCAGTGATCTTTTCTCCTGGGTCCTGGTGCACATAATGGTTTGTTTGTGCCTTCCAAGAGTCTGTTTCCCCAGTCCTGTGGAAGTTCTGTAATCAAATTCCACTGGCCTTCAAAGGCATATTCCCTGGGAGTTCTTAGCCCCTCTGCCAGATCTCCAGGTTGGGAAATTTCTCGTGGGCCCCATAATTTTCACAGTGAGAAAGAACTGTCATTAAATTTGTTATACCAGAACTCCTTTGGTTTTCCAGTTTGTGGGTTGCAAGCTCAGTTGCTCTATTCAGTTCAGTCACTCAGTCATGTTCAACTCTTTGCAAACCCATGGACTGAAGCACGTCAGGCTTCCCTGTCCATCACCAACTCCCGGAGCTTGCTCAAACTCATGTCCACCAAGTCAGTGATATCATCCAACCGTCTCATCCTCTATTGTCCCCTTCTCCTCCTGCCTTCACTCTTTCCCAGCATCAGGGTCTTTTCAAATGAGTCAGTTCTTTGCATCAGGTGGCCAAAGTATTGGAGCTTCAGCATCAGTCCTTCCAGTGAATGTTCAGGACTGATTTCCTTTAGGATTGACTGGTTTGATCTCCTTGCCGTTCAAGAAACTCTCAAGAGTCTTTTCTAACACCACAGTTCAAAAGCATCAATTCTTTGGTGCTCAGTTTCCTTTATGGTCCAGCTTTGACATCCTTACATGACTACTGGAAAAATCACAGCTTTGACTAGATGGACCTTTGTCAGCAAAGTAATGTTCTGCTTTTTAATATGCTGTCTAGGTTGATCACAGGTGTTCTTACAAGGAGCAAGTGTCTTAATTTCATGGCTGCAATCACCTTCTCCAGTGATTTTGGAGCCCAAGAAAATAAAGTCTCTCATTGTTTCTATTATTTCTCCATCTATTTGCCATGAAATGATGGGACTAGATGCCATGATCTTATTTTTCTGAATGTTGAGTTTTAAGCCAACTTTTTCACTCTCCTCTTTCACTTTCATCAAGAGGCTCTTTAGTTCCTCTTTAATTTCTGCCATAAGGCTGGTGTCATCTGTATATCTGAGGCTCTATAGTGGGGCTAATGGTGACCTCCTCCAAGAGGACTTATGCCACACGCTGCAACTCCCAGGACTGCTGCTGCCAAAGTCCTTGTCACCACGACAGGCCACTACTTACCCTACTACCTCCACAGGAGACACTCAAATACACAAAGGCAGGTCTGGTTCAGTCAGTTGTGCAGATTACTGCTCCCTGCCCTAGGTCCTGGTGTATACAAGGTTTCTTTTGCACTCTCCAAGTGTCTCTGGAGAGTATGAAGTTTGATTTTAAGTGCAATTGTGCCACTCTTACCATCTTGTTTCAGATTTTCCTTTGCCTTTGGATGTGGGGTATCTTTTTTGGGTGGGATCCAATATTCTATCTATGCTTTTTCAGCAGCTTATTGAAATTTTGGTGTTCTTGCCAGAGAAGATGAATGTGTGTCCTTCTACTCTGCCATCTTGAGGATATGAGATGGCAAATAGAAAGGGAAATAGAAGTGAAAACAGTGAGACATTTTTTTGTGTGAGCTCCAAAATCACTGCATACTGTGACTGCAGCCATGAAATTAAAAGGCGCTTGCTCCTTTGAAGGAAAGCTATGACAAACTTGTACAGCATGTTAAAAAAAAAAAAAACAGAGACATCACTTTGCCAATCAAAGTCCATATAGTCAAATCTTCGTTTTTTCCAGTAGTCATGTACAATATGAGTTGGACCACAAAGAAGATTGAGCACTGATGAATTGATGCTTTTGAATTGTGGTGCTGGAGAAGACTCTTGAGAGTTCCTTGGACTGCAAGGAGATCAAGCCAGTCAATCATAAAAGATATCCACCCTGAATATTCATTAGAAGGGCCGATGTTGAATCTGATGCTCCAATAATTTGACCACATAATGTGAATAGCTGATGCATTGGAAAAAAAAAAAAAAAAACCCTGGTGCTGAGAAAGATTGAAGGCAAAAGGAGAAGAGGCAGCAGGGGTTGAGATGGTTAGATAACATCATCAACTCAGTGGACATGAATGTGAGCAAAATTCAGGAAATAGCGAAGGAGAGGGAAGACCGGCATGCTGTAAAGTCCCTGGGATTACAAGGAGTCATACATGACTGAGTGACTGAACAACAACAAATCCTAGCCCCATTGTTTCTTGAGGCTCAAACTGTCCCAATTGTGACATGGGAGCCTTTTCACATCAGTCATTTGTGAATCCTTTCAACATACCCTTATCATTGAGCTTCCTTTTACCTTATGGCATGGCAAAGTTGTTCCAGACTCTTGACGAATCTTTCTGTCCCAACTAGAAATCAGCCATTTCTTCAAGGTGCTTTGGTTCCTTTAGTATGAAAATATGCCAAAGCCATAATGTGAGCACTAAGTCTTGATTTTGGGGCTTTTTAAGTGGTCAGGACATTTTTTAAGTCTAAATATTATGATTTTTTTAATTATGCTTGCAATTCAAGTTTAAGATTACAGAGTTTAATATTACATCTATCTCACATCAACTTCTCTAAACAGAAATCTTGGTTCCAAGTGAATTAACACAACTATATAATCACCTAAACTATATACTATCCACCTGCCCCACTGTATACTACATTTCACTAACCTATACAAACATGATAGTCTTACAATAACAGTAATAACTCTAGCACCAGAAATAAGTTTTCGACAGGGATCCACTGAGAACAAGCCATTCTCTCAAGGAACTCATAAGTAGAAGGAAAAGAAAAAGAAAAGACACTGCAGTGTTCTGGGTACAGAGTAAAGTGGATCTCTGCACGATACCAGTCAAGGGAGAGTTACTTCCACTCTAACAGTAAGGAAGGCTATCTGGAGAAACAAGCTGCTCAGCTGACCCTCATAGTTAGAAAATCATCCAAATAAAGAGAGTGAAATTATGTTAAAAATGCTCAGCAACTCTGCAAATACAATTACCTCAGCATAACTGTAGTTAGTTCAATTTGAAAAATGATATTTCAGCAGAAGCAAAAAAAAAAGTTTTAAATAAGAAGTCAAAGGAATGTCACCATGAAGTTGTGTACATCATCTCATTTATTCCAAGGTGTATTCTTTCTCACAAATCACATCTATGAAATCTGAGTGGATCCTGATAGTGATATTGTCTCATAATAACAATTTTCATTTATGTTTCTGCTAGGGTATAAATTACGATTTATCTTACAACCTACAGGAACAATGATTTGATCAAATGTGATGATCATTTGATGAAATATGATGAGATTGACTCCTAGACTGACAACTTGAGTTTCAGGGTTCCTGGATACTTATTCCAAATGGAAAAGGAGACATGGTCAGGGCTCACAAGATATTCTGATATGACCTGTTAAGAACACAAGCAAAAAAATGCTCAACTTAAGAGATATTTGTACACTATGTTCATAGCAGCATTATTCACAACAGCTAAAATGTGAATTAACCCAAGTGTCTGTTGAGAGATGAATAGGTAAACAAAACAACATTTAAAAGGAAAGAAATTCTAACACAGGCCACCACATGAATGAATTATGAGGACATAATGCTAGATGGAATAAGCCATTCACAAAAAGACAAATGATTTCATTTCTATGAGGTACCTAGAGTAGACAGATTCATATAAACAGAAAGTAGAATGGTGGTTATCAGGGCCTGAGGGAGAAAGGATTAGGGAAATTCGTTTAATGGGCCTAGACTTCTAGTTTTTCAAGATGAAAAGAGTTCTAAGGATTGGCTGCATAAATGTGAATGTACTTAGTACTACTAAACTATATGTGTAAAAAAAAATTACTAATGCAGTAAATTTTCCATGATGTATTTTACTGCAATTTTTTAAAAATAAATTTACCTACAGATGGGAGTTGGGGACAAAAGGGAAATGTTATAGCAGAAATTTTGAGACTAAAGAGATGTAATATTAATAGATAAAAAGGAGGGAAAGTGTAAAAGGACAGAAAAAAAATAAATTAAAAAATGAAATCTCACCAGCGTCTCCAAAACCATAGTGCAAGGATTATCAAAAGGATCAAGGAGGGTACTATTATTGCCACAAGTATCAAGCCAACAGATGTGGGGTGTCCTGGCATTTGGGAGAAGACAAAGGAATGTCACTTCAAACCCATTCTCTAGTTCTCCAGGCCTTCTTGCCCATCTGAGTGTCAACACCATCATTAACTGCTTCTGATGCATGGGCATCTCTGGTTCCCTTTCTCATATTCCCAGAGGTCTTATACTCACAGCCACCCTTAGTCTCCCCTTCTTGCTGAATCCTACCCAGACTACAGTGGGACTACTACTACTGTAGTAGTGAAACTACTTCATTCTTTTCTATTGTACAGCTTAGATCAGCTATTTTCATACCTCTAGCATTATAATCCTAGAAATAAATCTCAAACTCTGTCTCTCTGACTCTCTCTCTCTCTGTCTCCCTGATTCTCTCTATCCTCCATGTCTTTCCTCTCTCCAAGCCTGTCTTCCTCCCTCCATCCTTCTCTCATCCATCAAATCTCTCCCCTTTCTGTGTCCCCCTCTCTGTTTTTGAGGACCACCTCCTCCCATCCCCAGCTGGGCTCCACTTCCTCCTCACCCCAGTACAGGATGATGTCCTGGTCTCCCAGGCTGCTGTGCTTCACTCGGCAGCTCAGGCCAGCCGCCTCTGCAGCCGCCACATCCAGGGTTACCCGGAGATACCAAGTCCAGTCTGCGTTGGGTATGACGTCTTCTTGCTGAGTGCCAGGCTCCTCCTGCTCGCCCCTCATCCACGTCACCCGCACGGGTTTTGGGTAGAATCCTGAGACGTGGCAGAGCAGCCGCAGGTGGCCAGGCCGGGGAGGGGGGCCACTGGACAGCCAGGCCTCCGGCTTCACTGGGGTAGGAAGCAGCCGTAAGAACATCAGATTATGACTCCAATTCAGAGGATAGGGACTCAGAAACCCACAGATTTGGACAGTTACCTCTTCCACTCCTATGGGCACCAAATGACTTATTGATTAATCATTTCTCTATTTAGGTACTTTTCACTTTTGAATTTAAAGAAAGTGATGGGAGGAGAAATAGAAACATCTTGGGGAGAGCATAAGACTAACCTTGCCTCTGCAGTTCTGCCTTCCCTGCATCGAGGACACCCAGGAGATATCGAGGACAGGTTTCTGAGAGGAGCCTCTCGATGATATCAGAGATGCCTTGATACTGATTCATGAGTGCACAAAACTTCTGCCCCCTGGTGCCACTGTCTGATGCAGGCACACAGGAATGATTTTGGATCCTCACAAAGTCCAATCCCCCTAAAGCTCCTCTCAAAGAGCTTTCTATGGCCTCCCCAGAATGTAGCTCACAGCCTGCTGTGACCTGGATCACAAAGGGGTCTGTGTAAAGGAAAACAGAGACAAGTTATTAAAAAGCAAACAGGAAAGAAAGAGATGAGAAAAAGGCATAGGACTTTTTTATTTTAGTGGTGACAAGTTGAGAGGTGAAATTATTGACGTAAAACCAATTGCAGTATTCAGGACTTTTCAGAAAGAGCACTGGGGAGAGGTATGCATATCATCAACGGTGGGGTTAGGCTGTTTTAAGGATGTAGAGTGGGCAAGAGGGGAGAGGAGCAATGTGTGATGGAGTCGAAAGTGCAGCATTCCACGGTGTAGGGAATGGTGACATGTAGAGAAGGTAATCTGGCAGCAGATGCTTGAGGACATCAAGTGGAGGAATAGGAAGTCACACTCAAGTTCACTCAGACACAGAGTAGGAAAAGGAGGTTCTTCCTTGGGGTTTTAGAGAAGCAAGTTACATACACACAAACAAGAAATGACCACAAGAGTGGTCATGTACACAGAAAAGAGCAAGAAACAGGAAGAATCTGGGATACTGGGTGGAGGTATGGAGTCAGGGTTGAAGGCTACTCTGGACAAGTGTGTACATGCAGTTGGATAAAGAGGGGGAAAAGGGACCATCATCAGAGGGAGCAGTAGCCTGACACAAGAGAGAGAAAAGTCACTGAGAGTCTCTCCAGATCAGAGGACTGTACTCACATTCCAGCTGGAATTCATTGACTCGATCCTGCACTTCCCGAGTGAATCCAATGAGGTAGGCTCGGAAGAGGTCCTCCAGCTCAGTCATCTCCTCATTACTAAAGTTGCCCTTGGACCAGGGCTTTAGGAAAATTATAGTGCCTGAGTCACTCTCCCAGCCATGAATTTGCAAGTCACCCAACCAGCCTGAGCCTTGATTTTGAGCCCATGTGCTGTTGGCAAAGGTTGAAATCTGCATGAGATGGAAGGAGGCTGGCCCCTGGAACACTGTAGTGGTGGAAAGATAAGAAGAGTGAGGGGAAAATATAGAATCAGGATAGAATGAAAAAGAACCCAGAGTCTGAACAACAATACAGAGCTTGAAACAGTTCCCTGCCCCCAAAGCTTCTGGCTCCATTCCCAGCCTCCAGAATAGGGGAGAGGGCTGGAGACAGCAGAGCCCAGACCCTTAGTGGTAGGTGCGGCATGCTTTCATCCGGAACCCCTGCACCTGTGCTGGGAGCAGCCAGAGTTATTCTTACCCTCGTTGTCATCACCTGGGAGGATAAGTCCAAGTAACAGAAGTGGTAGAAGCAGCATTTCACTGGGAAGTAGAACTTCTGACTCTTGGAGATGGTATTTGAGCTCTAATTTCAGCAACTTTTTTCAGTACTCTAAATTGACTTCCTCTCTTCCCCAACTGACAAATCTTTGACCCACATTACACATCTCAGAAAAACTGTGCCTCCCACAACTCTGAACTCCCACTCCACTTCATTTCCATTCGTTGGTCTTAATCTCCTTTATACTTACTACCCTGGAAAAGCTCCCCTGTGATGCTGAAGAGTTATTTCACCTTCCCAATCCTTTATTTCCACATCTATTAAATAAGACGGTAATACTAAACAATTGCTCAACTTCCAATGTCTTTTAATCTAGAAGCATTCCTTTGGTTTGTCCACCTATCTCATTCTCTCCTACAGCAAATACAACACTGACAGTGATGCAGCAGTAACAGAGAGGTAGGTCAGGTAGTCTTGGAGAGAATACCAGATAGATCAGTGTGAGAGGCCACAGCACCTTGGTGTACATTCACAGAGAGACCTCCTCTGAGAATGGAGATGCACCAGAGAAAGGGAGATTCTGAGAACTCCAGCCCCCATTTCAGGGAGTCAGACACCAGAAAAGTGAACCTATGCTCTCTATACCCTTTTTATCACCACCATTAGTATTTCCTGCTTGGCTAATACTTGGCTAAAGGTACTGACAGACTCACTGGGACACGAAGATGATGTCCAGGACGTATGGCACTCAGAGCTCGATTTTTACTCCACACTAATACTATAAAGGCTCCTCTCTCAATGGCCCATGGTACCAAAGTGAAAACCTGAGTGGAAACAAATTATTTCAAAATCTCAATTACTCCAATCAAGAGGATCAGTAAACAAGATCTTGCCTTTATTGGTGAAAATTAGACTGAGGCGGTAGAGATAAAAAGGTGAAAATTTACCTCTGCTTCCCTTAAGTTCCCTACAAAAATAAATACAAGTACCTTAAAGTCTACTCCAAAAGCAAGCAAGACACACACCTCAGGTCCAGAAGTAAGACTTCTGAGCCTGAGGACACCAGAGGACCTTCCACTGAAGTACGAGGCAGTTGCCCAGGTGAGCTGGTATCTGATGGTTGCTTGAGGACAGCTACTATGCAATCCTGTACAGTCTGAGTGCTGGTCACAGTATCTAAAGAGTATTAAAATTACATACACATGGAGTATGGATGCGAGAATTTCCTGAGCAGACAAAAAATGTTTAAGCCATTTAAGAAAATTAAAACCAACTTATTTCACAAAAGTGAGTGAAACTCAAGCTAGGTTTCTTTTGTAAATGGCTCTGACAATCATAAAAGAAACAGAAGTCAACTACTGAAAAATGGCAAGAGAAACTTATACTGTAGTAATCAATCATTGTAAAAATTAATAACTTCCTCATTTTTACTCTGTAAGTCATTCTGTAATTTCATGCCCCTGAACTTCACATCAATCTTTTAATTTGGAATCTCCCCATTTGTGGATTGTTTTTATATCCAAAATAAACTCTTACTAAATATTACTCACTGATTTGGTGGTTTTAATTTTTCCATTTCTGGATTTGGGGCATGTTGATAAACTAAACAAAGGAAACTCAAGCAACTGTGTAGCCTGTGCTATAACTTTTTTATTTTAATGTTGCAATTTAAACCATGTGCCAGAAGTTAACTTCTAGATGTCCAAGCTGGATTTAGAAAAGGTAGAGGAACCAGAGATCAAATTGTTAACATCTGCTAGAACATAGATAAAGGAAGGGAATTCCCAAAAAAAAAAAAAAAAAAGTCTACTTCTGCATCACTGGGGGTTTCCCTTGTGGCTCAGCTGGCAAAGAATCCACCTGCAATGCAGGAGACTTGGGTTCAGTCCCTGGGTTGGGAGAATCCCCTGGAGAATGGAAAAGCTACCGTCTCCAGTATTTTGGCCTAGAGAATTCCATGGACTGTATAGTCCATGGGGTGGCAAAGGGTCGGACACGACTGAGAGACTTTCACTTTCTGCTTCATTGACTATGCTAAAGCCTTTGACTGTGTGGATCACAACAATTTTTTTGAAAATTCTTCAAGAGATGGTTTGAGAAACCTGTATTCAGGTCAAGAAGCAACAGTTAGAACCTGACATAGAACAACAAACTGATGAAAACTGGGAAAAGAGTACAACAAGGCTGTATATTGTCAACCTGCTTATATAGCTTCTATGCAGAGTGCATCATGCAAAATGCCAAGCTGGATAAAGCACAAGCTGTAATCAAGATTGTTAGGAGAAATATCAATAACCTAAGATGTGCAGATGACACTACCCTTATGGAAAAAGCGAAGTGCAACTAAAGAGTCTCTTGATGAAAGTGAAATAGGAGAGTGAAAAAGCTGGCTTAAAACTCAATATTCAGAAAACTAACATCATGGCAGCTGGTCCCATCATTTGACAGTAAATAGATGGGGGGAAATGGAAACAGTGACAGATTTCATTTTCTTGGGCTCCGAAATCACTGTGGACAATGACTGCAGCCACAAAATTAAGACACTTGCCCTTGAAAGAAAAGCAATGACAAGCCTAGACAGCATATTGAAAAGAAGAGACATCACCTTGACAACAAATGTCTGTATTGTCAAAGTTATGGTTTTTCCAGTAGTCATGTACAGGTGTGAGATTTGGACCATGAAGAAAGCTGAGTGCCTAAGAATTGATGCTTTCAAACTCTGGTCCTGAAGAAGACTCTTGAGAATCCCTTGGACAGCAAAGAGATCAAACCAGTGTATCTTAAAGGAAACTAACCTTGAATATTCATTGGAAGAACTGATGTTGAAGCTGAAGCTCCAATACTTTGGCCACCCGATGTGAAGAGTTGACTCATTGGAAAACACCCTGATGCTAAGAAAGATTGAGGGCAAGAGGAGAAAGGGGCAACACAGGATGAGATGATTGGATAGCATCACTGATTAAACCGACATGAGTTTGAGCAAACTCCAGATTTGTGATGAACAGGGAAGCCTGGTGTGCTGCAGTTCACGGGGTCACAAAGAGTCGGACAGGACTGAGAGACAACAACAATGTACGGATGTAAGAGTTGGACTGTTCAGAATCTTGAGTGACAAAGAATTGATGTTTTCCAACTGAAAGGCTGAATAAGACTCTTGAGAGTTCCTTGGACTGCAAGGAGATCAAACCAGTCAGTCTTAAAGTAAATCAACCCTGAATATTCATTGGATAGAATGATGATGAAGCTGAAGCTCCAGCACTTTGGCCACCTGATGCAAGGAGCTGATGAACTGGAAAAGACTCTGATGCTGGGAAAGATGGAAGGCAAAAGGGGAAGGGAGTGGCAGAGGATGAGATGGTTAGATAGCTTCACTGATTCAATGGACATGAATTTGAGCAATCTCCAGGAGACAGTGAAGGACACTAAAGTCTGGCATGCTGCAGTCCATGGGGTCACAAAGATTCAACACAACTTAGCTGTTAAACAACAACATTAAATCCTACCATTGTTTCTCTTGAGACTCAAACTGTCCCAATTATGACATGGGAGTTTTTTCAACCCGGTCATATATGAATCCTTTTATCACACATTTATCATTGAGCTTCCCTTTACCTTCTGGTATGGCAAAGTTGTTCCAGACTCTTGGAGAAACTTCCTGCTCCAAACTAGAAATCAGCCATTTCTCCGAGGTACTTTGGTTCCTTGTAGTGGGAAAATATTATGTGAAAGCCTTAATCTGAGTTCTAAGCCTTCATTTTAGGGTTTTTAAAGTGGCCAGGACCTTTTTTTAAGTCTTAATATTATGATTTTTTTATTTATACTTGCAATTCAAGTTTAAAACTACAAAGTTTTACTCATTTACTCACATCAACTTTTCCACATAGAAGAATTCTAGTTTCCTGTGAATCAACACAATTATGTACTCACTTAAACCCACTATATGCTATATTCCATACTATCCACCTGTCTCACTATATACCATATCTCACTAGCCTATACACACAAGATAGCTTTAGAATAACAATAAAAACACTACACACAAAAATATGATTTGGGCCAGAGATCCACCAAGAGCAAGCTCTTCTCTCAAAGAACTTATAAGTAGAAAGAAAAGAAAAACAATAAGAGCTGTAGTGTTCTGGGTATGAAAGTGGATCTATACCAGTCAAGGGAGGTACTTCCACTGTGGCACTAAGGAAGGCTTTCTGGGGAAACAAGCTGCTCAGCTAACCGTTATAGTTAGAAAATCATCCAGGCCAAGATGGAGAAAGTTTGTTAAAAGTGCTCAGTAGCTCTGCAAATACAATTATCTCAGCATAATTACAGTTAGTTCAATTTGAAAAATGATATTTCAGCAGAAGCAAAAAAAAAAAAAAGTTTTAAATAAGAAATCAAAAGAATGTCACCATGAAGTTGTGTACATCATCTCATTTATTCCAAGGTATATTCTTTCTCACAAATTACATCTATGAAAT
Organism: Dama dama; assembly: GCF_033118175.1. Taxonomy (NCBI): domain Eukaryota; kingdom Metazoa; phylum Chordata; class Mammalia; order Artiodactyla; family Cervidae; genus Dama; species Dama dama. The sequence goes on from NC_083700.1 coordinate 13,258,724, forward strand.
CTGAGTGGATCCTGCTAGTGATATTGTCTCAAAATAACAACTTTCATTTATGTTTCTGCTAGGGTATAAATTATGATTTATCTTACAACCTACAACAACAATGATCTGATCGAATGTGATGATTCTTTGATGAAATATGATGAGATTGACTCCTAGGCTGACAAGTTGAGTTTCAGGGTTCCTGGATACTTATTCCAAATGGAAAAGGAGACATGGTCAGGGCTCACAAGATATTCTGATATGACCTGTTAAGAACACAAGCAAAAAATTGCTCTTCTTAAGTGATATTTGTATACTATGTTCATAGCAGCCTTATTCACAATAGGCAAAAGCTGACTGTTGAATTAACCCAAGTGTCTGTTGAGAGATGAACAGTTAAAGAAAACAACATTTAAAAGGAAAGAAATTCTAATACAGATCACCCCATGAATTAATTATGAGGACATAATGCTAAATGTAATAACCATTCACAAAAATGCAAATGATTGCACTTCTAGAGGTACCTAGAGTATAGAGGTTCATATAGACAGAAAGTAGAATGGTGGTTGCCAGGGTCTGAGGGAGCAAGGATTGGGGAAAGTGGTTTAATCGGCCTAGACTTTTATTTTTTCAAGATGAAAAGAGTTCTAGAGACTGGCTGCATAAAATTTAAATGTACTTAGGACTACTAAACTATATGTGTAAAAATGGCTAATGCAGTAAATTACATCATGGAAAATTTACTGCATTAGCCATTTTTACACATACATAATTACATACACATGATGTAATTTACTGCAATTTTTAAAAAATAAATTTACCTATAGATGGGAGTTGGGGAAAGTTTCCAGTGGAAATATTGAGGCTAAAAGGGCATACTGTTAATAGATAAAATGGAGGGAAAGAATAAAAGGATGGACAAAAAAGAAAGATTAAAAAATGAAAACTCACCAGCGTCTCCAAAACCATATTGCCAGACATAGCGAAAGGATCAAGGAGGGCACTATTACTGCCACAAGTACCAAGCCAATGGATGCAGGGTGTCCTGGCAATTGGGAGAAGGCAAAGGGATATCACTTCGAACCCATTCTCTAGTTCTCCAGGCCTTCTTGCCCACGGGAGTGTCAACACCCACTGTTGCCTGCTTTTGATGATTGGACATCTCTGATTCCCTTTCTCATATTCCCAGACATCATATTCTCACAGCCACCCTCAGTCTGTTCTTCTGGCCCCATCCCACCCAGTTTATAGTCCTTCATTCTTACCTATTGCCTGCCTCAGATCAGCTGTTTTCATACCTCTGGCACTGTAGTCCCAGAAATAAACCTCAAGCTCTGTCTCTCTTTCTTTGTCTCTCCCTTCCAACCTCTCCCTCTGTCACTCTTTCTTCCCCCTCTCCTTCCCTCCCTCCAAAGCTCATCCATCAAGTCTCTCCCCTTCCTCAGGACTGCCCTCTGGGCTTGAGGACCACCTCCTCCCGTTCCCACTTCCTCCTCACCCCAGTACAGGATGATGTCCTGGTCTCCCAGGCTGCTGTGCCTCACTCAGCTCAGACCAGCCACCTCCGCAGCCGCCACATCCAGGGTTACTCGCAGATACCACATCCAGTTGGCGTTGGGCATGACGTCTCCTTGCTGAGTGCAAGGCTCCTCCTGCTCGCCCCTCATCCACGTCACCCGCACGGGTTTTGGGTAGAATCCTGAGACGTGGCAGAGCAGCCGCAGGTGGCCAGGCCAGGGAGGGGGGCCACTGGACAGCCAGGCCTCCAGCCTCACTGGTGTAGAAAGCAGCAGTAAGAATGTCAGATTACGACTCTAATCCAAAGCATAGAGGCTCAGAAACCCACAGATTTGGACAGTTGCCTCTTCCACTCCTATGGGAATCAGCTCATTTATTGATTAAACACCTCTCAACTTAGGTATTCTCCAGTTTTGAATTTAAAGAAGGTGCTGGGAAAAAAATAAATAAAGAAGGTGCTGGGAGGTAAAATAGAAAAGTCTTGGGGAGAGAACAAGACTAACCTTGCTTCTGCAGTTCTGCCTTCCCTGCTTCGAGGACACCCAGGAGATATCGAGGACAGGTTTCTGAGAGGAGCCTCTCAGTGATATCAGAGATGCCTGGATATTGAGTCATGAGTGCACAAAACTTCTGCCCCCTGCTGCCACTGGCTGGTGCACGTACAGAGGAATGATTCTGGATCCTCACAAAGTCCAGTCCTCCTAAAGCTCCTCTCAAAGAGCTTCCTATAGCCTCCCCAGAATGCAGCTCACAGCCTGCTTTGACTTGGATCACAAAGGGGTCTGTGTAAAGGAAAACAGAGACAAGTTATTAAAATGCAAACAATGAAGAAAAGGATGAGGAAAAGGCATAGGCCTTTGGATTTTAGTGGCAAGAAAGGTCTGAGATATGAAATTATAACTCAAAAACCAATTGCAGTATTCAGGACTTTTCAGGAAGAAGAGTATTGGTTAGAGGTATGCCTATCGTAAACAGTGGGGATGGGTTCTTTTAAGGATGTACAGTGGGCAAGACGAGAGAAGAGGAGCAATGTGTAATGGAGTCAGGAGGGCAGCATTCCAGGGTGAAGGGGAGGGTTATGCTGGGAGAGGAGATTAGGCAGCAGATGCTTGAGGATATGAATTGGAGGATGGGGAAGTCATACTTTAGTTCATTCAGGCACACAGTAGGAAAAGGAGTTTTTCCTAGGTTTTGAGCGTGACAAGTGACATACACACAAAACAGGAAATGGCTACAAAGCAGAAACATCATCTATTACACAAAAGTGCAAGAAACAGGAAGAATCTGGGATACTGGGTGGAGGTAAGGAGTCAGGGTTGGAGACTACTCTGGAGAGCTGTGTGCATGGAGTTGAGTAAAGAGGGAAGGAGTGGACCATGATCAGAGGGAATAGTAGCCTGACCAAGAAAGAGAAAAGTCATCGAGAGTCTCTCCAGGTCGGAGGACTGTGCTCACATTCCATCTGGAACTCACTGACATGGTCCTGCACAACCCGAGTGAATCCAATGAAGTAGACTCGGAATAGGTCCTGCAGCCCAGTCATCTCCTCATCACTAAAGTTCCCCTTGGACCAGGGCTTCAGGGAAATGGTAGTGCCCAAGTTACTCTCCCCACCTTGAATTTGCAAATCATCCAACCAGCCTGAGCCTTGGTTTGGAGCCCAGGAGCTGTTGGCAAAGGTCCAAGTATGGATGATATGGTAGGAGGTTGACCACTGGAACACTGTGTTGGTGGAAGGTTGAAAAGAATGAGGAAAAATGTAGAATCAGGATGGAATGAAAAAGAACCCAGAGTCTGAACAATATAGAGCCTGAAACAGTTCTCCCCACAAGGCTTCTGGCTCCACCCCCAGCCTCCAGAATGGAGGAGAGGGCTGGGGACATCAGAGCCCAGACCCTTAGCGGTAGGTGCGGCATGCTTTTTTTTTTTTTTTCCATTTGTTTTTATTAGTTGGAGGCTAATTACTTTACAATATTGTAGTGGTTTTTGTCATACATTGACATGAACAGCCATGGATTTATATGTATTCCCCATCCCGATCCCCCCTCCCACCTCCCTCTCCACCCATAATCTGAAGGGCATGCTTTTATCCAGAAGCCCAGCACCTCTGCTGGGAGCAGCCAGAGTCACTCTTACCATCTTCATTGTCACCACCTGGGAGGATAACCGCTAGCAATAGAAGAGGTAGAAGCAGCATTTCACTGGGATGTAGAAATTCTGACTCTCAGAGCTGGTATTTAATCTCTTATTTCAGCAAACCTTTTTCTCAGTACTCTAAAGTGACTTCCTCTCTTCCCCAGCTGAAAAATCTCTGACCCAAATTGCACATCTCAGAAAAACTGTACCTCCCACAGCTTTAGATTCCCACCCTGCCTCTCATTTCCATTCCTTGAACTCAGTCTCCTTTATACTTACTACCTTGGAAAAGCATTTTTCCAAGGTAGTAAATGATGATGAAAAGTTATTTCACCTTCCCAATTCTTATTTCCACATCTTTGAAATAAGAGGATAATATTAAACAATTGCTCAGCTTCTAGTCTCTTTAATCTAAAATACCTTTGGCTTCTCTGCCTGTCTTGTTCTCCCTCTCCCTTGCCTTCTCACCCCTGGCATTTTGTCATTATCTCTTCCCAACATCTCAATGGCCCTTCTTTCTTACCTCATTCTTCTTACCTGGCTTTTTAATTCCATGTTAAATTTTCTGAGTGTGCATGTGTGTTAACAATCACTGTCTTTTTTATATTTCATTCTGGGACCCAAATCCCAGTGAAAGGGTAGAATTAAATATAATAAATAGTTTCTATTCTGAGCAAAATTCTCTTATGCCACAGGAATTTTTGAGGCTGAAAATTACATTGGCCAATGGTATGTGACCTTCCTTTCAGTAGCTCTTCTCCTCTACTACTTTCAGTAACCAATCTTCATGAGACAAATAAAACTTCAGGAATTATGCCCCAGCTTCAGGCCAAGTCAAAATAACTTTTTGTAGTAGGCTCATTAACAGTAGAACTTCCTTCTCCTTTTGTAATATTTTATAATCTCCATCTATATTTTGGTCTTTCCTATTACCAAATAAAGCATTGCTATGTCAGCAAGTAACTTGGCATTTTTTCACCAAAAGTTCAGAGATGTTTTTCTTAAAATGTCATATCCTATGTCCTCTTTATATACATTTGGCAAGTTTTAGCAATACATTTAGCATTCGCTGGAGAAATATTTGGACTATAATCAATACATTGGCTCTCAGGATAATTCTTGGTTTTCTCCACTCAGGAAAAATATTCTGAATTTGTGGATATATATCATCTACATTTTGAGTGTAAGGAGAAGTTTTCAGTAAGTTATCTTATTTACATAGATAAGAAGACACAAAATGAGTAATGAAACATTCTTTTTTCCTGGAAATAAATCAAAATAGACCTCATCCAAGACTATCACTACCTAATTATAAAATCAAGAATAAAAAATTCCAAAGTAAGAAAGTTTGAACAATATTCCCAGAATCCAGTACATAGTATAATCTAATTCATTTTTTGTGTAACAACCACAGACAACAGCATTCACACAACATTAACTGCCTGTACATCATGACATTGCATCATTGTTTGTTCTTTGTAAACTTTGAGCTTGACACTCAAGATTCAGTTTATACAACATACTGTAGATTCACTGGCAAGAGCAAATTTTATGTATGGGCATAATGAGTAGGTAATTCTCTTATACAACAAGTATAGCACTGACAGTGAGGTAGCTAACAGAGAGGTAGTGTAGGTAGTCTTAGAGAGAACACTAAATGGATCAGTGTGAGTGGCCACAGTACCTTGGTGTACATTCACAGAGAGACCTGCTCTGAGAATGGAGACACACCATAGAAAGGGAGATTCTGGGAGTTCCAGCCCCCATTTCAGGGAGTCAGACACTGGAAAAGTGAATGTGTGCTCGTGTCCTGTTGTTACCATCACCATTAGTATCTCCTACTTGGCTAAAACTTGGTTAAAGGTACTGACAGACTCACTGGGACGTGAAGATGATGGCCAGGAAAAGGGGCCCTCAGGACTTAATTTTTGTCCCATACTAATACTATAAAACACAGTCTAGTTTTCTTGGGCTCCCCTTGTAGCTCAGATGATAAAGAATCTGCCTGCAATGCAGGAGACCCGTATTCAGATCCTCTCTCAAGAGTCCATGTTGCCAAAGCAAAAACCTGAGTGAAAACAAATCATTTCTGAATCTCAGTTACTCCAATCAAGACACTCAGAAGACAAGGTCCTGTCTTTATTGGTGAAGAGCAGAGTGAAAGGGTAGCAATGAAAAGGTAAAAATTTACCTCTGATTCCCTTAAGTTGCCTACAAAAATAAATACAAAAAATATCTTACAGTTTACTCCAAAAGCAGGAAAAACATACACCTTGGGTCCAGAATTAAGATTTCTAAGCCTGAGGACAACAGAGGACCTTCCACTGAAGTACAAGGCAGGTGTCCAGAGTGAGCTGGTATCTAATGGTTGCCTGAGGGCAGCTACTGTGTGCAGTCTTATACAGTCTGAGTGGTGGTCACAGTATCTAAGAGTATTAACATTAAATACAAATGGAGACTGAATTTTAGAATTTCCTGAGCAGACAACATTTAAACCATGTAAGAAAAACTAAATCTGGCTTATTTCATGAATGTAAGTGAAATTCAACCTAGATTTTTTTTTTGTAAATAGCTCTGACAATCTTAAGAGAAATATAGTCATCTTCCTAAAAATGGCATGAGAAACTTCCACTGTAATAACCAATCATGGTAAAAATTAATAGCGTCCTCATTTTTCCTAGTAAGTCATTCCGTAAATTCACGTCCCCAAGCTTCACAGCAGTCTTTGAATTTGGAAGCTCCCTGTTTGTGAACTGTTTTTATATCCACAGTAAACTCTTACTAAATATTACTCATTTATTTGGGGGTTTTAATTTTGACATTTCTGGGTTTTGGGCAAGATGTTACACTAAACAAAAGAAATTGAAGCAAATGAATACCCTGTGGTATTACTTTTGTTTTTAATGTTGTGATTTTAACCAAGTGCTGTTAACAGTAGCTCTGAAAATGACCAGTATATTTTGACCTACTTATTTATGTATGCACTCATTCATTTTTTTTTTAACAAGTACTTATTGAGTGACTACTGTTTGCACATATAATAGCTCTACACTACCTCTTCACCACCCAAATTGTCATCACCCACCCCAACTTAGGGCTTCCTTCATGGTTCAGATGGTAAAGAATCTGCGTGTGATGTAGGAGGCCTGGGTTCAATCCCTGGGTCTAGAAGTTTCGCTAGAGAAGGAAATGGCAACCCACTCCAGTATTCGTGCCTGGAGAATCCCATGGACAGAGGAACCTGGTGGGCTACAGTCTATGGGGTCCAAAGAGTCGGACACAACTATACACTAACACATCCCACATTATGCCAAACTTGAAAGTGAATTCATAGACTCCCTTTTAGCTCAGGAACATTGCTTGGCTTAGTCTTGTCCAGGATCCATAGATTCCTTTTTTTTCTTAAAATATATATTTTATTGAAGTATAATGGACTTACAGTGTTTCATGTACACAGCAAGGTGATTCAGTCATACATATACATATATATTATTTTTGAAATTATTTTTCATTATAGATTATTACAGATATTTACTACAATTCCCTGTGCTATACAGTAAACCTTGTTGCTTGTTGCATATCTATTTTTTTTAATTAGAAATCTAGCATTCTATTCATACCAAGTCAAATAAGTAGAATCAAAATGTCATTAATATTTTAATTAGGCAAAAATTCATGCTTTCTAAATTATATGTATTATGCACATTATTTATATGTATGTATATAGAAGTTTTTCTACTACTGTTGATAAAGGTTTGAGAAAGAACACAGCACAAAAAAACAAGAGATGGAGAAATTGGAAAACATAAATTAAATGAAATGGGAGCTCTGAATATGAAATAGAAAAAATGAAGCATACTAGACAAAAGTATAAGATCATCATACAGTCCAGTTATTTTTAAGCATGACTGCTCATTAGAAGCACATCTGGAGCTCTGGAAAAAAGAAAAGTAATACCTGAGCATTTGTATTTTTCAAAAAATTCCAAGATAATTCTGATATGCATCTGGATTTTGAAAAGTTATAAGAGGCCTTTCCATTAAACTGTAGTTTTGGTGATATGGAGTTCTATTTTTCTGTTGACCAATTATGACACAATGGTATTAACTGAGTAATACTTACATAGTCACAATAGTAAAAGATGTTTAGGTTTCACGATCAATAGCCAGACAAAAAACAAAATTACAATTGCAAGCCATAATGGGAACATGATTAACTTAATATGAAATAATTACATACAATTTGGGGGGAGGGGCAAGCCAAGTGATGTGATAAGTGGAAGTGCATGCATGCACATGTTTTCATCTGCTCAGCCAGTCTATAACTTTTGGTCGGTGCCTTTAATCCATTTACATTTAAGGTAATTATTGATATATATGATTCTATTACCATTTTCTTAATTGTTTTGTGTTTATTTTCCAAAGGTCTTTTCATTCTCTTGTGTTTCCTGCCTAGAGAAATTCCTTTAGCATTTGTTGTAAAGTTGGTTAGGTGGTGCTGAATTCTCTTGACTTTTACTTGTCTGGAAAGCTTTTGATTTCTCCATCAAATATGAATGAGAGTCTAGCTGGGTAAAGTATTCTTGGTTGTAGTTTCTTCTCTTTCATCACTTTAAATGTATTGTGCCATTCCCTTCTGACTTGTAGAGTTTCTGTTGAGAAATCAGCTGATAGCCTGAAGGAAGTTCCCCTGCATGATATTTGTCATTTTCCCCCCTGTTGATTTTAATATTTTATCTTTGTCTTTAATTTTTGTCAGTTTGATTATATATGTCTTGGTAGGTTCTTCCCTGGGTTTATCCTGCCTGGGACTTGCTGTGCTTCCTGGACTTGATTGACTATTTCACTTCCCATATTAGAGACATTTTCAGCTATTTTCTTCAAATATTTTCTCTTCAAATATTTCAGGATCCATAGATTCTTAAGTATTAGAGAAAAACCTCAAAATTGATCTGAAAGGGACATCTTTCCAGTGAAAATTTTCCTGCCTCCCCAGTTACTTGGACACAGAAAGATTTAAACTTCTGAGACAGACTGATTGATTGATTAGTTAAGGTTCTCTACCTATTAAGACTGCACATAGTGAGGTCCATATCATCCTTGTAGCTGAATAACAGATATAGATCCAGGTAAATCTGGATTTCGAATTCTAGTATAAAATTCTATTTTATTGTTTGCTGCTTCTGCTATTGATGAGGAAACTACTGATAGTCTACCTGTTACTAGTTTATAAGCAATTTTTCTCTCCAAAGATTTTCCATCTTTTCTTCCATTATTATATAATGGACCATGTTAGACTCTAGAGTTTCTAATATAGTGGGAATATCTCACAATTGTTTATTCATTTTTCACTGAGGTGAAACACAACAAAAATTACTAATATTAAAGTGCATAATTCACTGGCAAGTAGTATACTACTATGTTGTGCAACCACCAGCTCTAACAACCTCCAAAACATTTTTCTCACCCCCAAAATATCCTGTACCCATTAAATAGTGACCACCCTCCATTTCTCCTTCACCTCAAACCCCTACCAATAATCTTCTCTCTTTCTCTATGGATTTACCTATTTGAGATACTTCTTATAAATGGAATCGCATATTATGTGTCCTTTAGTGTCTAATTTCTTCCACTTAGCATAATACACTTACCATAATATTTTTGGAGTATATCAAGGCTGCATCATGTATTACTCCCTCATTACTTTTTTGGCTGAATAACAGTCCATTGTATGTACATACATTTTTTGTGTTTGTTTGTTTATTCTCTCATTAATGAGAAGACATTTGGCTATTTCCTCCTATTTAATATTCACTATTGTGAATAGTGCTTCTATGTACCTCCATGTACAAATATTTGTTTGAACATCTGTTTTCAGTCATTTTGGGTATTACACCTAGAAGTGGAATTGCTGAGTGAAATGATTACCTCAACGTCTAATTTTGTATAATATTCAGTTTTCCATAGCACCTGTACAATCTTACATTCCCACAAGCAATGTGTAAGGGATGGAATTTTAGATGGGTGAATAGATACATACATACATATATAATGGATGCATACTATATTAGGAGTAAAAATTAACATTTTAAAATATGCATTATTAACTATTCAAAATGAAAATAAACTAATAGTAATAGATAATTATTTTTTTTTATTAGTTGGAGGCTAATTACTTCACAATATTTCAGTGGGTTTTGTCATACATTGATATGAATCAGCCATGGATTTACACGTATTCCCCATCCCGATCCCCCCTCCCACCTCCCTCTCCACCCGATTCCTCGGGGTCTTCCCAGTGCACCAGGCCCGAGCACTTGTCTCATGCATCCCACCTGGGCTGGTGATCTGTTTCACCATAGATAGTATACATGCTGTTCTTTTGAAATATCCCACCCTCACATTCTCCCACAGAGATCAAAAGTCTGTTCTGTATTTCTGTGTCTCTTTTTCTGTTTTGCATATAGGGTTATCATTACCATCTTTCTAAATTCCATATATATGTTTTAGCATGCTGTAATGTTCTTTATCTTTCTGGCTTACTTCACTCTGTATAAGGGGCTCCAGTTTCATCCATCTCATTAGGACTGATTCAAATGAATTCTTTTTAACGGCTGAGTAATATTCCATGGTGTATATGTACCACAGCTTCCTTATCCATTCATCTGCTGATGGGCATCTAGGTTGCTTCCATGTCCTGGCTATTATAAACAGTACTGCGATGAACATTGGGGTGCACGTGTCTCTTTCAGATCTAGTTTCCTCAGTGTGTATGCCCAGAAGTGGGATTGCTGGGTCATATGGCAGTTCTATTTCCAGTTTTTTAAGAAATCTCCACACTGTTCTCCATAGCGGCTGTACTAGTTTGCATTCCCACCAACAGTGTCAGAGGGTTCCCTTTTCTCCACACTCTCTCCAGCATTTATTGCTTGTAGACTTTTGGATAGCAGCCATCCTGACTGGCGTGTAATGGTACCTCATTGTGGTTTTGATTTGCATTTCTCTAATAATGAGTGATGTGGAGCATCTTTTCATGTGTTTGTTAGCCATCTGTATGTCTTCTTTGGAGAAATGTCTGTTTAGTTCTTTGGCCCATTTTTTGATTGGGTCATTTATTTTTCTGGAATTGAGCTGTAGGAGTTGCTTGTATATTTTTGAGATTAATCCTTTGTCTGTTTCTTCATTTGCTATTATTTTCTCCCAATCTGAGGGCTGTCTTTTCACCTTACTTACAGTTTCCTTTGTAGTGCAAAAGCTTTTAAGTTTCATTAGGTCCCATTTGTTTAGTTTTGCTTTTATTTCCAATATTCTGGGAGGTGGGTGATAGAGGATCTTGCTGTGATTTATGTCAGAGAGTGTTTTGCCTAAGTTCTCCTCTAGGAGTTTTATAGTTTCTGGTCTGACATTTAGATCTTTAATCCATTTTGAGTTTATTTTTGTGTATGGTGTTAGAAAGTGTTCTAGTTTCATTCTTTTACAAGTGGTTGACCAGTTTTCCCAGCACCACTTGTTAAAGAGGTTGTCTTTTTTCCATTGTATATCCTTGCCTCCTTTGTCAAAGATAAGGTGTCCATAGGTTCGTGGATTTATCTCTGGGCTTTCTATTCTGTTCCATTGATCTATATTTCTGTCTTTGTGCCAGTACCATACTGTCTTGATGACTGTGGCTTTGTAGTAGAGTCTGAAGTCAGGCAGGTTGATTCCTCCAGTTCCATTCTTCTTTCTCAAGATTACTTTGGCTATTCGAGCTTTTTGTATTTCCATACAAATTGTGAAATTCTTTGGTCTAGTTCTGTGAAAAATGCCGTTGGTAGCTTGATAGGGATTGCATTGAATCTATAGATTGCTTTGGGTAGAATAGCCATTTTGACAATATTGATTCTTCCAATCCATGAACATGGTATGTTTCTCCATCTGTTTGTGTCCTCTTTGATTTCTTTCATCAGTGTTTTATAGTTTTCTATGTATAGGTCTTTTGTTTCCTTAGGTAGATATACTCCTAAGTATTTTATTCTTTTTGTTGCAGTGGTGAATGGTATTGTTTCCTTAATTTCTCTTTCTGTTTTTTCATTGTTAGTATATAGGAATGCAAGGGATTTCTGTGTGTTAATTTTATATCCTGCAACTTTACTATATTCATTGATTAGCTCTAGTAATTTTCTGGTAGAGTCTTTAGGGTTTTCTATGTAGAGGATCATGTCATCTGCAAACAGTGAGAGTTTCACTTTTCTTTTCCTATCTGGATTCCTTTTACTTCTTTTTCTGCTCTGATTGCTGTGGCCAAAACTTCCAACACTATGTTGAATAGTAGTGGTGAGAGTGGACACCCTTGTCTTGTTCCTGATTTCAGGGGAAATGCTTTCAATTTTTCACCATTGAGGGTGATGCTTACTGTGGGTTTGTCATATATAGCTTTGATTATGTTGAGGTATGTTCCTTCGATCCCTGCTTTTTGGAGAGTTTTAATCAAAAATGAGTGTTGAATTTTGTCAAAGGCTTTCTCTGCATCTATTGAGATAATCATATGGATTTTATCTTTCAATTTTTTAATGTGGTGTATTACATTGATTGATTTGCAGATATTAAAGAATCCTTGCATTCCTGGGATAAAGCCCACTTGGTCGTGGTGTATGATTTTTTAATATGTTGTTGAATTCTGTTTGCTAGAATTTTGTTAAGGATTTTTGCATCTATGTTCATCAGTGATATTGGCCTGTAGTTTTCTTTTTTTGTGGCATCTTTGTCTGGTTTTGGAATTAGGGTGATGGTGGCCTCATAGAATGAGTTTGGAAGCTTACCTTCATCTGTAATTTTCTGGAAGAGTTTGAGTAAGATAGGTGTTAGCTCTTCTCTAAATTTTTGGTAGAATTCAGCTGTGAGGCCATCTGGTCCTGGGCTTTTGTTTGCTGGAAGATTTTTGATTACAGTTTTGATTTCCTTGCTTGTGATGGGTCTGTTAAGATCTTCTATTTCTTCCTGGTTCAGTTTTGGAAAGTTATACTTTTCTAAGAATTTGTCCATTTCATCCAAGTTGTCCATTTTATTGGCATAGAGCTGCTGGTAGTAGTCTCTTATGATCCTTTGTATTTCAGTGTTGTCTGTTGTGATCTCTCCATTTTCATTTCTAATTTTGTTAATTTGGTTCTTCTCTCTTTGTTTCTTAATGAGTCTTGCTAATGGTTTGTCAATTTTGTTTATGTTTTCAAAAAACCAGCTTTTAGCTTTGTTGATTTTTGCTATGGTCTCTTTAGTTTCTTTTGCATTTATTTCCACCCTGATTTTTAAGATTTCTTTCCTTCTGCTAACCCTGGGGTTCTTCATTTCTTCCTTCTCTAATTGCTTTAGGTGTAGAGTTAGGTTATTTATTTGGTTTTGTTCTTGTTTCTTGATGTAAGCCTGTAATGCTATGAACCTTCCCCTTAGCACTGCTTTTACAGTGTCCCATAGGTTTTGGGTTGTTGTGTTTTCATTTTCATTCATTTCTATACATATTTTGATTTCTTTTTTGATTTCTTCTATGATTTGTTGGTTATTCAGAAGCGTGTTATTTAGGCTCCATATGTTTGAATTTTTAACAATTTTTTTCCTGTAATTGAGACCTAATCTTACTGCACTGTGGTCAGAAAAGATGACTGGAATGATTTCAATTTTTTTGAATTTTCCAAGACTAGATTTATGGCCCAGGATGTGATCTATTCTGGAGAATGTTCCGTGTGCACTTGAGAAAAAGGTGAAGTTGATTGTTTTGGGGTGAAATGTCCTATAGATATCAATTAGGTCTAGCTGGTCCATTGTGTCATTTAAGGTTTGTGTTTCCTTGTTAATTTTCTGTTTAGTTGATCTATCCATAGTTGTGAGTGGGGTATTAAAGTCTCCCACTATTATTGTGTTACTATTAATTTCCTCTTTCATGCTCGTTAGTGTTTGCCGTACATATTGCGGTGCTCCTATGTTGGGTGCATATATATTTATAATTGTTATATCTTCTTCTTGGATTGATCCTTTGATCATTATGTAGTGTCCTTCTTTGTCTCTTTTCACATCCTTTATTTGAAAGTCTATTTTATCTGATATGAGTATTGCAACTCCTGCTTTCTTTTGGTCTCCGTTTGCGTGAAATATTTTTTTCCAGCCCTTCACTTTTAGTCTGTATGTGTCTCTTGTTTTGAGGTGGGTCTCTTGTAGACAGCATATATAGGGGTCTTGTTTTTGTATCCATTCAGCCAATCTTTGTCTTTTGGTTGGGGCATTCAACCCATTTACATTTAGGGTAATTACTGATAGGTGTGGTCCCGTTGCCATTTACTTTGTTGTTTTGGGTTCACGTTTATACAACCTTTCTGCATTTCCTGTCTAGAGAAGATCCTTTAGCATTTGTTGAAGAGCTGGTTTGGTGGTGCTGAATTCTCTCAGCTTTTGCTTATCTGTAAAGCTTTTGAATTCTCCTTCATATCTGAATGAGATCCTTGCTGGATACAGTAATCTAGGTTGTAGGTTATTCTCTTTCATTACTTTCAGTACATCCTGTCATTCCCTTCTGGGGAATAAAAATAAACTAATAGTAATAGATAATTTTTAAATACTTTTTGCAATTCTCTTGAACATCTGACTTAGTAGAACACAGCCATGTTTTCATATCTGCTCCCAAATACAATCTGATGTCCTAGGTCTCTGGAAAACAATATACACTAAAATAACATCTTGGTGTTGGTATAAAAATAGCTTTGAACTCAAGTCATGAGCCGGCAAGTGTCCCTGAACACACCTCAAGAACAACTGACCTAGATCTGGTATTTCTTTAGGGGATGTGTGAAGGTATCATGTCTTCTCATTTGGAATATTTCTAAAAAAGATTCATTTTAAATAACTATCTCATTACCCTGAGGTAACCAAAGGCAGAATGAGTACTTGATTCTTTCCATATATTTACCAGTTTTTGAGAGAATGAATTGCTTATACCACTTCCTAGGAGAACAATGGGTAAGCTTTTGCATTATTGAACACTCATGAATTTCAGCATATTAAAAATACTTAAATCTATCTTGACCATTGTTTTTCTTGAGGTTCAAACTGTCCCAACTGTGACACAGGAACCTTTTAAAGCCAGTCACTTATGAATCCTTTCAACATGGCTTTATCATTGAGCTTCGCTTTACCTTCTGGTATGGCAAAGTTGTTCCAGACTCTTGTAGAAACTTCCTACCACAAACTAGAAATTAGCCATTTCTCCAAGATGCTTTGGTGACTTTCAGTGGGAAAATAATATGTGGAAACCATAATCTGAGTCCTAAGCATTGGTTTGGGGGATTTTCAAGTGGCTAGGACCTTTTTCTAAAGTCTAAATATTATGATTTTTTAAAATTTATACCTGACTTAGCAGCAGCAGCAATAAATATACTTTATACTTTTATGTATACTTCAAGTTTAAAACTACAGAGTTTTATCCATCCATCTCACATCAACTTTTCTTCTCCACAAAGAAAATCCTGGTTCCAAGGAATTGACACAATTATGTACTCACTTAATCTCACTATACACTATACTCTAAACTATCTACCTGTCCCACTGTATACTCTATCTCATTAGCCTATATACACATGATAGTCTTAGAATAACAATAAAAACCCTACCACCAAAAATATGATGTGGGGTAATTTAAGATTTGTTTTCTTACCCTACAATGTATCCCTTGGAGACAAATAAATTTTTGTGCTTTAAATCACCCTGACTTCTGGTGTGTTACAAACTTTATAAGCAGTTATGCTCCTTGTTGCATTTTGCTTTAATTTTCAGGAATTGAAACTCTTGTTTGTTCAATTTATCATGTTATTAAATGTCTATGTGGAGCAGGACATTCTGAATGTCAGAGTTAGGAGCTCAGCAAATCCTTTCTCCAAATATCGATAATAATAGTTGGACAAAATTTTCAAAATAACCAATTTTAGATTTCTAGAAAATCACCAAAGATATGGAACAAAAGCTATTCAAAGAACTACCTGAACCTCAGCAAGAACAGTGGGAGGGGCAACTTAACATGGGGTTGTTTCCATGCTTCCTTGACTTCTGGATACAGATATTTGGCAACGTCTTTGAGCTCCAGACTTCTCCAAGAATCATACACAATTTGAGCCCCATCCAAATCACCCACAAGCACCAGATCTCATCTTTATTGAATCTTCTTGTCATTAGCAAGCACTTAGTTTGATATTTTAGGAAGCTATAGCTGATATAATGCTACATGTTAGCCATATTTTTTGCCTAGTGACTTATTCTTAAAATGCCTCTGTTTTTCTCTCTTATAATTGACTCAAGGCCGTGTTACTGAGTTCTGAGCAATGAAATGCAGTGTGCGAGAGATGTAGCTTCCTCCAGGCCTGACCATGTAGACAATGGCGGCTGATCATCTTGCCATGCAGTGCCAGCCTGGAGGTCACCTGTTCCAGATGGCAGATATGGGAAAAAGGGCTGTCTGGCCTACATGAGGTTTGCTTGCATGAGAAATATACATTGTTGTCTTTATCCTCTAAGATTCTCAGGTTTATTTATAACTGCAACACAACTAGCTTTACTGGTTAATATTGTTACCAAACCAAACTTGGGTCCACTTGTCCAACTCTCAGTAAAATCAATCTACTGACATTGAGTGATGGTGAAGGAAAATACAGCATTTATTGAGAGGTGCCCAGCATGGGACCAAGCAAGGAGAATGGGCAACTCATGCTTGAAAGACCTGAACTCCCTGATGGCTTTCAAGGAAAGATTTTTTAAAGACTGAATGAGGGAGAAGGTCTCCAGGTGCATGATCAGCTTGTGCACACCCTTCTGATGGGTTGATGGTGAGATAACTGGGTGGTACTTCAGCAGTTAAAATCATTAACCTCTGGTTCTAACTAGTCTGGGATTTACCTGTTGGTGGTCAGCCTGCAGTTAACTTCTTCCACCTGACAAAGGTTTTAGCATCTGCAAAACAGCACAAGGATATGGTTTGGAATATTATCTATGTCCCTTGAGGAGGAATTAAAGGTTGTTGACTTTGTTTTGTAGCTAAACTATAATATTATCTTGTCATGCTTGACTATTTTCCTTTGTTTCTGCATTTCCTCACTTCTCCAATTAAGTTTGCCCTTGGGAATTCAGAGACGGCCTAGGAGGCAAAAGCTTTTCTACAGACAAAAAGCAGAGAACACTGGGTTTGTTCCCAGAAAGGCCATGCAGGGTCCTGCTCAGTTACAATATTATAGAACCCAGTAACTAGTATTCTTTCCCTCCTCCTGAATTCAGAGCCAAATGAGATACAGATATAGAGGATAAGATATGTGGATCAAATTGTCAATTTAATTTCTGATAGACTTTCTAGAGAATTTTCCTTAAGTGTGTAATCCCAAGTAATCTTGCTGGCACTGAAAATTGAAGTGGCCTTACTCACTCTTATAAACTGTTTTTTTTTCAAGCCCCAAAATCCATATGTTGAAGTCCTAACTTCCTGTGTGGCTATATTTAGAAATGAAGTCTCTAAGAAAGTATTGATAACTGAGGTTAAATAATGTCCTGAGTGTGGGAACTTTTAATAAGAGTCCCCAGAGAACTCTCACCTTCTCTCTCCCTCTCTCTCTTCCCTTTTCTCTCTCTTTCTCCTGTCCCCCACCCCTTGCTCACCACATGCACTGAGGAGAGGTCACATGAGGACATATCAAAAAGGTGGCTGTCTATAAGCAAGCCAAAAATTGAACCTTCACCAGACTTCTCAAGAATTGTGAAAAAATATGTCTGTGGTTTTATGTAACCCAGGTTGTGTGTTTTGCTATGCAGCCTAGGCAGACTAATACACTCATCTAGTCCAGGCAATTCTGGAAAATCCCCAAGCACCCCCACCTGAGGGTCTGTTTCTAATCAAGTCGGGATGGAGGAGAGACCAGAGCTGACGCTTCTGAGAGCAGCTTGGCTCCAGAGGCAAAGAGCAGGAAGAAGCTGTTGAAACATATCACAAACCCAGTTTCTCTCCTGGAGTCACCAATGAGCTAATTCACTCTATTGTCATGGGAAAGAATAGGAATAAGAAAAAAAACAAAAATATTTAGGGAAAATAAGAAGGTATCAGCTCCACCCCCTGACATGATAATACCCATCCATTCATCCAAACGGAAACCTAGAAACCTTCATTTTTTTGAAAACTTATCTCTCCTTTACTCCTCACAGTCACCATGGCATTTGTCTCCATAATCTAGAAAATATGCCCCTTCCTCTCTAACCTCACTGTCATTTAGTTCTGCTTTCATCACATGTGACCCAGGTCAAGGCCACAACCCCTTATCTGGACAATGCAATCCAAACCCTCTCTCTATCTTTTCAGCACTCTGGTCATCATTGTTACAAAAAAAAAAGCAAACCACATCATGTCAAGTTCATGCTTTAAATAGCTCATTTACTTTCATAAAAAATAATCCAAACTCCTATATATGTCAGTTTTATACACAAAGATTCATATATTAATGTATCACTACCCAACAAAAAGGGTTGAGGAGGTGAAAGGAGTGAGATGTGCAAGAAGGGAAACTGACAGACTATTTATATCAGGGAACATTTATGAACATATATCCAAGAATCTGAAATCTGTATGAAATGCAACAGGGAGAGAAGGAGGTGGTTATATAATCTCTCTAGACACACATGATCCCCACAGAATAATCTGATATGGGTGGAACATCCTGATTAAATTCCAACCTGGGACTTCCCTGGTGGTTCAGTGGTTAAGAATTCATCTTGCAATGCAGGAGACATGGGTTCAATCCCTGGTCAGGGAATTAAGACCCCACATCCCACAGAGCAACTAAGCCCATACACCACAACTAGAGAGTCCATGCACAGCCACAAAATATCCCACACGATACAATGAAGACCCATATGCCACAAGGAAGAATCGAGGTAGCCACATAAATAAATAAATATTAAAAAGAATGTGTCCTGGCTGAGGGTCCTTGCCCATCGTGGGGGATCCCAGTGCTTTTCCTCTGTCACCAGCCTTCCCCAGGCTCCCTCTTCTCGCCCCATTGTTGCTTAGACCACTGCTGTCCTCAGGCTCACCTTTGCCTGGGCTCTGACCTGGCCCTCCACCAAACTCATGTCAGTGAGTGGTTCCCCCCTAGAGATCACTGTCCTCAGCCCTCCACTGTGGTGTGCCCACCCCACAGGGTGACACCCTACTCCATCATCCCCTCTCTGCCAGCAGAAACCGCACCCTCTGCCCACTTCCCTGCTCAAGAAACCACACTGCCTTTCATCACACATCCCTTTCTCTGGTCTTTCATTTCCCCATCAGCACTTCTTCAAGTGATTCTCTCTCCCTTTCCTGGCTCCCAGCAGCAGTCTCTGCTTCTCTTCTGGGTCCTCCTGCCTCTCACATCTACAGCATTGGGAAGGGTACCACCCTGAGATTCAGGATAAACTTCTTATTTGAATACACTGATTATTGCCCAGGGTCTCAGTTTCTCCCACTGTAAAATGACTGCACTAAGAGAATTTGACATTCTCCAATTCTGCTTCAACTCTAACATTTTTTTACTTGGTTTGTATTTACATTTATTTTTATTTACATAGTCTTTTCTTTCTCTACCTCCTGGACCTCTTTTCTATGGTTCTATAATATTCTATGTTTACCCTTAACCTGAGTCCCCTGGGTCTCTTCTCTCTTTTATCACCACTCTTCCCTATCCATTCATTCTAAGTGCTGCTCACCACCTTGGCTAAAGTTTGAAGCCTAAAGTATTGCCTTATAACTGGACCTTAAGTTTTCTTTGTGTAAATATATTAACAAAAGGCAAAATGTTTTTTTGTAATATAAAAGCCAAGAAATGAACAAGAAAAAACTACCACAAGACAGAGGTATATCAGGTAAGCTATAGCTTTGTAAATAATTAATACATGCATATGCTGACCTCACAAGATGAATAAAATCTTTAAGAAGGAACTCAAATAAGACATTGAAAATAAGAGTGGGGAATGGAAGCTGACACTTAGGCTCCCCAGGGCATTGTCGTGAGTTAGTTCCCAAGACTTATGTCTATAGTAGCCACAAAGGTGAGGCGATAATGTCTTGAGATCATCCCCCTCCCAAAATGCAAGTTGTCATGGGACTTTTGGGGGCTTCCCTTGTAGGTCTAGTAGTAAAGAAGCCTCCTGCCAATATACAAAACATAAGAGACGTGCGTTTGATCCCTGGGTTGGGAAGATCCCCTGGAGGAGGGCATGGCAACCCACTCCAGTATTCTTGCCTAGAGAATCCCATGGATAGAGGAATCTCATGGGCTACAGTTCATAAGGTCACAAAAAGTTGTACACAACTGAAGTAACTTAACGTGCACGCATACATGGGACTTTTTACTACACCCTCAGTGAAACTGGATTAGGAAAAAAGAAAATCCACCCATATGAACAGGGAAATAAAAAGAAAACTTATGGTTGCCTAATGCTCTACCTAGAAAATTTTTAAATTATTCTTATGAAAGTTCTTAATCACAGGTTTGCTAACATGAGTTTGGCATTGAAAATATCTACTTAATTTTTAATGCCCAATCTAAGAATTTAATATCTTCCCCACCCAGAGATTAAACCCATGCCTTTTATGTCTCGTACATTGGCAGGCAGGTTATTTACCACTAGTGACACCTGGGAAGCCCATATGCCACTATACGCTTGTCCAAACCCACAGAATGCACAGGTGATGCTAAAGGTAAAGAACCTGCCTGCCAATACAGGAGATGTAAGAGATGTGGATTCGACCTCTGGGTTGGGAAGATCCCCTGGAGGAGGGCATGGCAACCCACTCCAGTTTTCTTGCCTGGAGAATCTCATGGACAGAGGGGCCTGGTGGGCTACAGTCCTTGGGTATGCAAAGAGTTGGACATGATTGAAGTGACTGAGCATGCACAGAATGCACAAAACCTTTTCTAAACAACCAATTAAAAAAGAAAATCAATTCTAATCAACTTATGCTAGACAACAGACTGAATTACCTTGCCATGCTCTCTACGTAAGATGATATTTTTTTAAATTTTCTTATTTCTTTGGATGATATATTACTTCTGGTGATTTTTTCAGCTTTTTTAAAAAAACTGAAGTACATCTTACATAAACCTGTATATAAATCACAGGCATATGATATAGTGATTCAGAATTTTTATATGTTATAATCCATTTGTAGTTATTATAAGATATTGGCTATACTCTCTGTGTTGTACAATATATCCTTGTTTGTCAGCTTTTTCAAATAAAAAGTTATTGTCATTTCTGTTGTGTCTTTTAAGTGTTAAGTATCTCATAGCTAATTTTTTTCCATTTATTTTTATCAGTTGGAGGCTAATTACTTTACAATATTGTAGTGGTTTTTGCCATACATTGACATGAATCAGCCATGGATTTGCATGTATTCCCCATCCCGATCCCCCCTCCCACTTCCCTCTCCACCCGATCCCTCTATACAAAGTGAAGTAAGCCAGAAAGATAAAGACCAATACAGTATACTAACACATATATATGGAATTTAGAAAGATGGTAATGATAACCCTATATGCAAAACAGAAAAAGAGACACAGATGTACACAGCTAATTTTTTTAAAAGGTTTCAGACTGTTCACTTTGCAAAAGTACACACAGAACTGAATTCTAGGGATTCATGACCAACACAATCTTCTTTTTTTCTAATATATGCTGTCCTTGCTTTATGCAATTTCAATATATAAAGGTTTCAGGTACCATGGGTTATTTAAATAATGCCAAATCCCCCAAAAAATGGCTCAAATTTCAGTTACCACAGTATATTAAATATGAATAATTGAATAAAGCACAAACTTTACTAGTAGCTCTTCATTCTATGAAAAACAGTGGAAATAAGAAATGTGCAATCAGTAACCAATGACATCAGTAATCAATCACAACACTTCTTTCAAAGCTTGTCAGTGACTGTTAATTCCATGCACAGATAGCAAAATGTGTACAGTTGGCCCTTGAATAATGTGGTTTGAGCTACATGAGTCCACTTATAGGTGACTTTTTTTTTCAGTTAATACAGTCTACAGTTCTACGTGATCGGAGGTCAGTTGAATCTGCACATGTAGAATTGTGGTTTTGGAGGGCCAACTGTGAAGTTAGTTATACATGGATTTTCAACTGCAGAAAGAGTTGGCCCCCTAACTCCTGATTGTTTCAGAGTCAACTGTACCTACATTACTTCCTTGTATTCCAATAATAAATCCATGTGACATTTAGATGGACAAAAATAGAAAAAAGGAATCAGCCAGCATAGATGAAAATGAAAATGCTAGAAGTGAGATTTGAATTGAATCTAAATGAAGCCATAGGAGATATAGCAGACCTGGGGAATGTTGATACCGCCACTGGTTGAGAAATTATAGATATGAACCTAAAGGAACTTATCAACATAAATGAGGAAAATAACTGTGACAAAAGGATGAAGGTGTCCCAGATTAAGTGATGCCTACATAAAATTTCACATTTGAGGAACTCTCAATGTATCAAAAAGTCAGTGTTAATTGGAAATGATCCATTCTTAGAAGGAATTATGAAATTCCACCAAGGCCTAGAAAAGATATTCCATATCTATAAGTGATATGATGAGAATAAGGCAAGCATGGCTAAAACTGCTCTAGATAAATACTTACAAGAAACTAAAACATTTAAATTCTGGACATTTCTATTGTTTTCAGTGTCGATGTTGCTGTTCAATCCTTCAGTCATGTCCAACTCTTTGAAACCCCATGGACTGCTGCATGCCAGGCTTCCCTGTCCTTCACTGTATCCCAGAGTCTGCCCAGACTCATGCTCACTGAGTCGGTGATGCCATCCAACCATCTCATCCTCTGTTGCCCTCTTCTCCTTTTCCCTTCAGTCTTTACCAGCATCAGGCTCTTTTTCAGTGAGTTGGCGGCTCTTTTTCAGTGAGTTGGCTCTTATCAGGTGGCCAAAGTACTGGAGCTTCAGCTTCAGCATCAGTACTTCCAATGAATATTGAGGGTTGATTTCCTTTAGGGCTAACTTTTGATCAAATCCTTTAGGATTTGACTTTCAAATCAAAAAGGATTTCCTTTTGATCTCCGTTGTCCACGGGACTCTCAAGAATCTTCTCCAGCACCACAGCCTCTTTTCAGTGTTCTCACTATTTTTCTCTGTTTCAATGTTTTCAGTGACAATGTGCTAAAGTAACACTAGTGTTACTATTTTTTTTCAACTTCTCTTTACAGTTGACCCTAGAACACCATGGTTTTAAACTATGTGAGTCCACTTTTACATGAATTTTTTTCAATAAATATGTACTACAACACTACACAATCCACAGATATTGAACCTCAGATATAGAGGGCCAGCCTCTGCACAGTTTTACACAGATTTCATGACCTCAACCCCCACATTGTTCAAGGATCAACTGTGTATTTATGACCAACAATAAGAAGATTTTGAATGCTTTGACAAAAAATTTTACAGGTGATGGAATGATCCTAATTTTCCCATTGATAATTTAAGTCTTTTTGCTTGGTTTCACCTTGCCATGATCATTTTTTATAGTCCCACACACATCATGCAAAGAAAAAACTAACTTTACATTGTAAGATTTAGACTCAATATTTAAAAATTATAATTTATTAACATTCATAATATCTTTTTTTTGACATATCATTTTATTTTTTCTTTAAAGAAACCCTTAATCCTCTGAAGTTTGGGAGGAATTAAGTATGTTGGATTAGGATTATAATATCATTCTCTTTATGGTATTAATTTACTGAATATAAAGCCAAACAACTACTAAGTCCATCAATTCAAGGGATATTTTTAGAAGTATACATTTGGCCTGTTTTCTACAACCCATAATTTTATCAATATCTTCAAAATTTCCAAAGAAGTATTGAGGATTACCACAAATTGAATTCTTAATCCTATGATGACATTAGCACCTCATCTTATATTTAACAATGATTTTAATTTTATATTTACTTATATTTTCAATACATTTCAGTGTATTTTTGGAAACTTTTTGGTGATAGTACCATTCTTGTATGATATTTTTAAAGTTATATAGAAATAAGCTTTTATTATATCTTTTGCTATCAAAATTTTAAAATTAATGTGCACAGATCAAAGTATATAGAATGCCATCAAATTTTTTTCAAGTATTTTAAGATGCTTGTCAATTATATTTTCCACACAGGGTGGTACTATCATATACCTGATGTTTCAAATCATTTTTGTCTGTATTCAGCTTTTGTAGCTATATATGATTTATATAATTCCTTTCCAGTCATCTCATGTACTAAGCCAGCTGTTCAACACACACACAAAAAAATGCTTTATGTAGAAATATATGTATTTAGAAGTACATAAATCTAATAATTATGTTTTACCTGGCTCATATCTGAGATGATATCATCAAACCTTAGTGGAAAATATTTAGCATTTCTTACCTTATTTAAATTGCTTGATTCGGACTTCCCTGGTGCTCCAGTGGTTAAGACTCTGTGCTCCCAATGCAAGGGGCCTGGGTTCAATCCCTGGTCAGAGAACTAGATCCCACATGCCATAAACTGAGACTTAGTGCAGCCAAACAAATAAAGATTTAAAAAATAAACAAAAGTGCTTATCTATAACATCTACCATAATTTCAACTAATGATTTCATATTTCATCCCCTAAATAATGTGTTACTATATTATTTGTTGTAAATGTTAGTCTTCTGCATAAATGTTCTATCATACTGATAGTGTTGGCATAATTTATGTAGTATTTGCCAAATGAAGGGAACACTAATACATTTTTTTGGACGGTGCTCTGAATGCTTCATTTTGTCCTGTCAAGCAGCTGATCATGCATATTATGTACTCATTTACAGCATGTCAATATTTTCAAAATCGTCATAGTCTCACAGCACTTATAGTTTCATAATTGATCATATTTCATTTTTAAATATTTATTATGTATCCAAACATTGTTAGGGAGTTTTAACTTCCTTTTGCTATTAGCATGATAACTCTGCTGATCATCTACTCATTTCCTTTATTAGATAATCTTTTCATCATTAAAAGATTTTCAGTATAAATTTTAAAATAATAATAAAGTAATACACATAAGGTTTTAGAAAACAGAATCTAGTTATTTTTCACCAATTTAAAAAATTGTGTCAACTGATGTTTCAGAACCTCCTATCTTTTCTTTTGAGATATATATATATATGCATGTATATATATATACAGTGAACGCTACTCAGCCTATTTGCAGCAACATGGAAGGAACTAGAGATTACCATACTAAGTGAAGTAAGTCAGAAAGAGAAAATCAAACAGTGTATGATATCACTTACATGTGGAATCTAAAAATGACTCAAATGAATGTATCTACAAAGCAGAAACAGAATCATGGACATACAGGACAAACTGTAGCTGCCAAGGTGGAGAGATGGAGTGGGAGGTTGGAGTTAGCAGATATAAGCTTATATATATAGAGCTCTCCATTCTCTATATAAAACAAGGTCCTACCATATAGCACAGAGAACTATATTCAATATCCTATAATAAATATTTTTAATATTGCATATATATGTATAACTGAATCACCTTATTGTACAGCAATAATTAACACAACATTGTAAATCAACTATACTTCAATTTTAAAAAAAGAAGCAATTGCTTTTATTAAAAAAAAAAAAAAACCTCCTATCTTTTCTTAATCTTTTTACTGAGCATTCAAAAATGTACCCAATCATACAGTTCATTGATATATCACAAATAGAACACATCTATATTGTGCAATTCAGATCAACAAGTAGAATATCACTAGCACCTAAGAAGACTCCATATTGCACTCCTTACTGCATCTCTCATTCCTAAACATAACCACTATTTTGACTTTTAGCATCATAATTAACTTTTTTATCCCACTGTAGTATCTTCTGCCTAAAGAATATACTTCAACATTTCCTTTTCTAATAACAAATTGCTTCAGTTGTTCTCTTGTCCAAAAATAAAAACAGTATTTACCTTCAGTTTTGATCGATAGTCTCATTGACTATAGAATTCTAGATTTTCAATTTCATTGTCTTAGAACTCTGAAAACAGTATTGTATGCAATTTTGGCCCCCCATTGTTTTCTTTGAGAAGTCAGATGCTAGTTTGGTGATAGAAAACTAGTCTCTAGTCTCTGGCTATTATTATTTTTTTTTTTTTTTTGGAGGGGGGGGGTTTGTCATACATTGATATGAATCAGCCATGGATTTACACGTATTCCCCATCCCGATTCTGGCTATTATTAAAATATTCTCTTTGTTTTTAGTTTTCAGTAGTTTTACTGTGATGTACTTGGTATGATTATACACAGGAGGTGATGAAAAGATTCACAGGTTAGATCTGGTAGAGTGCTTAAAAAAGTTTGGATGGAACTTTGTAACATTGTACAGAGGCAGAGACCAAAACCATCCCAAAGAAAAAGAAATGCAAGAAGGCAAAGTGGTTGTCTGAGGAGGCTTTACAAATACCTGAGGAAAGAAGAGAAGTGAAAGGCAAGGGATACAGGGAAAGATATACTCAACTGGATGCAGAGTTCCAGAGAATAGCAAGCAGAGAAAGATAAGAAGGCCTTAAATGACCAATGCAAAAAATAGAGAAAAACAATAGAATGAGAAAGATTAGAGATCTCTTCAAGAAAATTGGAGATAACAAGGGAATATTTCATGCAAGGATCGGCATGATAAAGGACAGAAACAATAAGGACCTAACAGAAGCAGAAGATATTAAGAAGCAGTGACAAGAATACACAGGAAAACGGTACAAAAAAGACCATAATGACCCAGGTAACAATGATGGTGTGATCACTCATCTACTCTCAGACATCCTGGAATGTGAAATCAAGTGGGCCTTCAGAAGCATCACTACAAACAAAGCTAGTGGAGGTGATGGAATTCCAGCTGAGCTATTTCAAATCCTAAAAGATGATGCTGTGAAAGTGCTGCACTCAATATGTCAGCAAATTTGGAAAACTCAGCAGTGGCTACATGACTGGAAAAGGTCAGTTTTCATTCCAGTCCCAAAAAAAGGCAATGCCAAAGAAATTTGTATGCAGATCAAGAAGAAACAGTTGGAACTCGACATGGAACAATGGACTGGTTCAAAATTGGAAAAGGAGAGTGAAAAGGCTGTATATTGTCACCCTGCTTATTTAACTTCTATGCAGAGTACATCATGCAAAATGCCAGGCTGGATGAATCACAAGATGGAATAAAGATTTCCAGGGGAAATATCAACAACTTCAGATATGCAGATATCACTATAATGGCAGAAAATGAAGAGGAACTAAGGAGTCTCTAGATGAAAGTAAAAGAGGAGAGTGAGAAAGCTGGCTTAAAACTCAACTTTTAAAAAATTGAGATCATGGCATCTGGACCTATCTCTTCATGGCAAATAGAAGGGAAAAAAGTGGAAGCAGTGACAGATTTTATTTTCTTGGACTCCAAATCACTGCAGACAGTGAGTACAGCCACGAAATTAAAAAACACTTGTTCCTTGGAAGGAAAATTATAACAAATCTGGACAGTGTGTTGAAAAGCAGAGACATTACTCTGCCAACAAAGGTCCATATAGTCAAAGTCCATATGATTTTTCCAGTAGTCATGTAGAGATGTGAGAGTTGGACCATAAAGAAGACTGCTGAAGAATAGATGCTTTCAAACTGTGGTGCTGGAGAAGACTTGTGAGAGTTCCTTGGACTGCAAGGAGGTCAAAAACAGTTAATCCTAAAGGAAATCAACCCTGAATATTCATTGGAAGGACTGATGCTGAAGTTGAAGCTCTAACACTTTGGCCACCTGATGAGAAGAGCCAACTCATTGGAAAAGACCCTAAGGCTGGGAAAGATTGAGGGTAGGAGAAGGAGGTGACACAGAATGAGATGATTGGATAGCATCATCGACTCAACATGAACTCCAGGAGTTAGTGGAGGACAGAGGAGCCTAAACTACTACAATCCATGGGGTCGCAAACAGTTGGATATGACTTAGTGACTGACCAGCAACACTTGTTATGACCTTTTTGTTGTTGTTGTTCATTTTCTCCTCCTTCATTGTAATTCTTGATCCCATTTTTCTATTTTGGAGAGTTCTCACCCATTATTTCATCTCTACCATTTTCTCCATTCACTCTTCAGTCACTTTGTGACCAGCTATGCATATATTTGACCTTTATATGATATTTCCACAGCTGCATACTTTGTCTTTTCTGTATTTTCTACACTTTGTTCCTTCAAAATTCATTCTGGATATATCCTTCTAATCTATCTTCCAGTTCACTAATTCCAACTTTAATGAGGTCTTCAGTTCAGTTCAGTCGTTCAGTCGTGTCCGACTCTTTGCGACCCCATGAATCGCAGCACACCAGGCCTCCCTGTCCATCACAAATTCCTGGAGTTTACTCAAACTCATGCCCATCGAGTCGGCGATGCCATCCAGCGATCTCATCCTCTGTCGCCCCCTTCTCCTCCTGCCCCCAATCCCTCCCAGCATCAGGCTCTTTTCCAATGAGTCAACTCTTCGCATGAGGTGACCAAAGTATTGGAGTTTCGGCTTCAGCATCAGTCCTTCCAATGAACACCCAGGACTGACCTCCTTTAGGATGGACTGGTTGGATCTCCTTGCAGTCCAAGGGACTCTCCAACACCACAGTTCAAAAGCATCAATTTTTCGGCGCTCAGCTTTCTTCACAGTCCAACTCTTACATCCATACATGACCACTGGAAAAACCATAGCCTTGACCAGATGGACCTTTCTTGGCAAAGTAATGTCTCTGCTTTTTAATATGCTGTCTAGGTTGGTCAAAACTTTCCTTCCAAGGAGTAAGCGTCTTTTAATTTCATGGCTGCAGTCACCATTTGCAGTGATTTTGGAGCCCCCAAAAATAAAGTCTGACACTGTTTCCACTGCCCACCCCCCCATCTATTTCCCATGAGGTGATGGGACCAGATGCCATGATCTTAGTTTTCTGAATGTTGAGCTTTAAGCCAACTCTTTCACTCTCCTCTTTCACTTTCATCAAAAGGCTTTTTAGTTCCTCTTCACTTTCTGCCATAAGGGTGGTGTCATTTGTATATCTGAGGTTATTGATATTTCTCCCAGCAATCTTAATTCCAGCATGTGTTTCTTCCAGCCCAGCGTTTCTCATGATGTACTCTGCATATAAATTAAATAAGCAGGGTGACAGTATACAGCCTTGACGTACTCCTTTTCCTGTTTGGAACCAGTCTGTTGTCCCATGTTCAGTTCTAACTGTTGCTTCCTGACCTGCATACAGATTTCTCAAGAGGCAGGTCAGGCGGTCTGGTATTCCCATCTCCTTCAGAATTTTCCAC
The DNA here is from genome assembly GCF_033118175.1 of Dama dama. Lineage (NCBI taxonomy): Eukaryota > Metazoa > Chordata > Mammalia > Artiodactyla > Cervidae > Dama > Dama dama. Next base: position 13,287,747 of record NC_083700.1, read on the forward strand.
AGTTTATTGTAATCCACACAGTCGAAGGCTTTGGAGTAGTCAATAAAGCAGAAATAGATGTTTTTCTGGAACTCTCTTGCTTTTTCAATGATCCAGCGGATATTGGCAATTTGATCTCTGGTTCCTCTGCCTTTTCTAAAATCAGCTTGAACATTTGGAAATTCTCGGTTCACGTATTGCTGAAGCCTGACTTGGAGAATTTTGAGCATTACTTTACTAGCATGTGAGATGAGTGCAATTGTGCGGTAGTTTGAGCATTCTTTGGGATTGCCTTTCTTAGGGATTGGAATGAAAACTGACCTTTTCCAGTCCTGTGGCCACTGCTGAGTTTTCCAATATTGCTGGCATATTGAGTGCAGCACTTTCACAGCATCATCTTTCAGGATTCAAAATAGCTCAACAGGAATTCCATCACATCTACTAGCTTTGTTCATAGTGATGCTTTCTAAGGCCCACTTGACTTCACATTCAGGATGTCCGGCTCTAGGTGAGTGATCACACCATTGTGATTATCTGGGTCATGAAGATCTTTTTTGTACAGTTCTTCTGTGTATTCTTGCCACCTCTTCTTAATATCTTCTGCTTCTGTTAGGTCCATACCATTTCTGGCCTTTATTAAGCCCATTTTTGCATGAAATACTCCCTTGGGATATTTAGAGGTATCTAATTTTCTTGAAGAGATCTCTAGTCTTTCCCATTCTGTTGTTTTCCTCTATTTCTTTGCATTGATCGCTGAGGAAAGCTTTCTTATCTCTCCTGGCTATTCTTTGGAACTCTGCATTCAAATAGGATTATCTTTCCTTTTCTCCTTTGCTTTTTGCTTCTCTTCTTTTCACAGCCATTTGTAAGGTCTCCTCAGACAACCATTTTGCCTTTTTGCATTTCTTTTCCATGAGGATGGTCTTGATCCCTGTCTCCTGTACAATGTCACGAACCTCCGTCCATAGTTCATCAGGCTCTCTGTCTATCAGATCTAGTCCCTTAAATCTATTTCTCACTTCCACTGTATAATCATAAGGGATTTGATTTAGGTCATACCTGAATGATCTAGTGTTTATCCCTACTCTCTTCAGTTTAAGTGTGAATTTGGCAATAAGGAGTTCATGATCTGAGCCACAGTCAGCTCCTGGTCTTGTTTTTGCTGACTGTATAGAGCTTCTCCATCTTTGGCTGCAAAGAATATAATCAATCTGATTTCAGTGTTGACCATCTGGTGATGTCCATGTGTAGAGTCTCCTCTTGTGTTGTTGGAAGAGGGTGTTTGCTATGACCAGTGCATTCTCTTGGCAAAACTCTATTAGCCTTTGCCCTGCTTCATTCCATACTCCAAGGCCAAATTTGCCTGTTACTCCAGGTGTTTCTTGACTTCCTACTTTTGCATTCCAGTCCCCTATAATGAAAAGGACATCTTGTTTGGGTCTTAGTTCTAAAAGGCCTTGTAGGTCTTCATAGAACTGTTCAACTTCAGCTTCTTCAGCATTACTGGTTGAGGCATAGACTTGGATTACCGTGATATTGAATAGTTTGCCTTGGAAATGAACAGAGATCATTCTGTCGTTTTTGAGATCGATTTCAAGTACTACATTTCGGATTATTTTGTTGACTATGATGGCTATTCCATTTCTTCTAAGGGATTCCTGCTCACAGTAGTAGATATAATGGTCATCTGAGTGAAATTCACCCATTCCAGTCCATTTTAGTTCACTGATTCCTAGAATGTTGACATTCACTCTTGCCATCTCCTATTTGACCACTTCCAATTTGCCTTGATTCATGGACCTAACATTACAGGTTCCTATGCAATATTGCTCTTTACAGCATCGGACCTTGCTTCTATCACCAGTCTTACCCACAACTGGGTATTGTTTTCGCTTTGGCTCCATCTCTTCATTCTTTCTGAAGTTATTTCTCCACTGATCTCCAGCATATTGGGCACCTACCGACCTGGGGAGTTTCTCTTTCAGTATCTTATCCTTTTCCCTTCTCATACTGTTCATGGGGTTCTCAAGGCAAGAATACTGAAGTGGTTTGCCATTCCCTTCTCCAGTGGACCACATTCTGTCAGACCTCTCCACCATGACCCGACTGTCTTGTGTGGCCCCACATGGCATGGCTTACTTTCATTGAGATAGACAAGACTGTGGTCCTGTGATCAAGTTGGCTAGTTTTCTGTGATTATGGTTTTAGTGTGTCTGCCCTCTGATGCCCTCTTGCAACACCTACCATCTTTCTTGGGTTTCTCTTACCTTGGACGTGGGGTATCTCTTCACGGCTGCTCCAGCAAAGAGCAGCCGCTGCTCCTTACCTTGGACGAGGGGTATCTTCTCACGGCCGCCCCTCCTGACCTTGAACGTGGAGTAGCTCCTTTTGGCCCTCCTGCGCCCATGCAGCAGCAGCTCCTGATATTATATTCATCAATTTTTTATCTACTATCATTTTATTTTTTTATTACAGAATTTTCATTTGCTTCTCTCTATATGACTTCCATTTAGCTTCCAAAACTCTCAATCTTGTTTTTATCTTCTTGAGTGTGTTAAGCCTAGTCATTTTAAAGTCTGGGCCTGATTACTTCATTATCTAGGATGCTAGTAAGCTTGTATCTGTTCTCTGTTGCCTTTAAAAAAATTATTCATTTTGCCTTGTCTCTATGTTTCTTGGTATTTGGGTTTTGTTTTTGTTTTAAATTTTGTTTTTTAGTGTTGATCATTTACATTTCAAAAATATACAGATAACTTGGGGCTTCAAAAAATGTTACCTTCCCCCAGAATCATTTGTGGTTATTGACAATACAAAATCACCTTATTAACTTCAGAAATTACAATAAGCTGAAATTTGGTTATAGTCTCTGCAAAGTTATGCTCCTTCTGATCTACACTGACTTCAGATGCAGCCCTTTAAGATTGTAACCCAAAGTTCAGGCCATGATACGTTTAAAGATTTGCAAGTCTGTTGAAAGCTTTGATGAGCTTCTCAGTGTGTTTTTTGTTTATTTTTTTCAGAAAGAAATGGAAAATTTTATTCAAGCCAAATTTGAGGATTATAATCCAGAAAAAGTTCACAGAAAATTCTGAGAACTCTTTCACCCATTAGAAGTCAAGGCACAGTTACAGAAGATTTTGGGGACAAAAGAATGTGGATTAAATGATGCATTATTGACACTTTACATGATCCAGATCTAAGTGTCATCTTGGTGGGACATGTGACCCCTTACAAGATCAAAAAGGAATGAACACTTGCTGAATATTGTGGAGTAAAATGCATATTTTATGACAAGACAAGAGACATTTAAACATAAAAATTTGTCTCAGCCTTTTGGCCTCCTCTCTGCCTCCTACTGTGCATTGTATATCAGCATTATATATTGACCAAATATTGTCCATTGTCAGAAATACTTGTTCAACAACAAAAAGCTACATTCTCCTAACATCAATAAACAACTCCTTAAAATACAGCTTTTTCAGTGTTTTCAGCACCTCTCATGGAATCAGAAGATGCTCATAGTGGAAAAGCAGCCCAACTATAAGACTCATTCTGTGAATTTCTGTTTTCTCCTATATATTAAGTCAGTAATTTATTTCTCCTTTGTTAGTTCCTCAATGTCTTGAAGCAGATTTTATTTCATATTTTCTACTTGTCATTGACAAAAGAGTTGGTTCAAATTAGATAGTCCACCATTTCTAGAAGCAGAATGCCTCTGAAAAAAGTAAAAGTGTTAGTTACTTAGCCGCATCTGACTCTTTGTGACCCTATGCACTGTAGCCTGCCAGGCTCCTCTGTTCATGGAATTCTCCAGACAAGAATACTGGAGTGGGCAGCCATTCCCTTCTCCAGGGGATCTTCCTGACCCAGGGATAGAACCCAGGTTTCCTACACGGAAGGCAGATTTTTACTGTCTGAGCCACCAGGGAAGCCTTTAAATTGTTTATTAATAAAACCTACCATCCTTCCATGTGTAAGCCTCAATTTCTGTCTCAGAAATCCAGGCAACAACAGAGCTGGAACAAACAAGTTGAGACTGTAGTGGGAAGTGACCCCTGAGCCTGTATATAAAATGTGTGAATTTAAGGTGAATTTCTTCACAAGCCTCCTTGACTGTGAAGCCAGTTCAAAATGACATAGTAAAAGAACGAAATTTGGGATATCTTATCTAAGCTCCCCACCTAGTCCAAACTGAAAACAAGGTCAAACACTGGTACCAATGTTTTAAAATAGCCTGTATCTAAGAGTCTTGGATTCCTTTAACAGATTCTTTGCCTCAGCCACTCCTCCAGAGGCAACCTAATTGAAGGCCATTGCTTATAGAATCTCATGCACATTTTCTTAAGATTTGCTTTGTGGCCTGTGTTTTCAACGCTGACTTTGTGAGGTCTGTGTGTTTATTTAAGGCTTAGCAAGTAAATCTCTACTTCCATAGAAAGGCACCCTTGCTCTAGCAGAGGTTGTGGAGCCACCAGTGTACCCCCTTCAAGATAAGCATGCATGTTCTCTCAGTCTCGGGGAGTGTTGGCTGCTGACAGCTCACAGACATGCTCCTCTCCAGGAACTGCCTTCACTGGAAGAGGTGGTTTGTCCAAGGGAACATCCCTTCCCTGGAGAGAGCACATATCAAATATGTGAGTAAAAAGTGCGTCACATTACCTAGCTTTAGGAAGTCTCTGAAGGGTCCTCCTAGCTCCAGAAGTCTCTGTGAGTTCGATGAAATCCTCTACTGAATCTGCAGCACAGTTCAGCCTCACCCTCTCCTTAGTCCTGCTGTGACTGAAAGCACCCCCAGCAAGCTCCTGCATGCACCTGAGTGTGTTTCCTCAGAAACTGATCTAGGACACTCATCTGTATGAAAAATAGCCACTTGACTTGGACAAAGCCATCGTAAGTAGCAGCATTCTAGCACAGTAACCCTCAAGTGAACACTAGAAGCAAAGTCCTTCTAGAGCCTGTCCAGGCCACAACAATAAAAAGGCTACACAGCATACAAAAATCTCTATGTTGGGAATGGATAAAGAAAATGTATATATTTATATATATATATATATATTCCATATGTATAGTGGACTATTGCTCAGCCATTGAAAAAAAAAAGAGAGAGAGCAAAATAATATCATTTGTAGCAACAGGGATGGACCCAAGACTGTCATACTGAGTGAAATGTCAGACAGAGAGACAGCAGACAATGTTGCTTGTATATGAAATCTGAAAAATGGGAAAAGTGAACATATTTACAGGATGCAAATAGAGTCACAGATGTAGAAAACAAACTTATTGGCACCATAGGAAAGGGGAAGGAATAATCTGGGAGATTGGCATTGACATATACATATTGCTATATATAAAATATGATATGTATAAAATAGATAAAATGGATAACAAAATAGATATATATTATATATTTCAAATAAAATAGATAATTAATTATAAAATAGATAATTAATTAATTAGAATCTACTAAATAGCACAGGAACATACTCAATACTCTATAATGACCTATATGGGAAAAGCATCTAAAAAAGAGTGACTTTATGTATACATATAACTGACTCACCTTGTATTACACCTGAAACTAACACAATATTGTAATCAAATATACTACAATAATATTTTTAATTAAAAATTTATTAAAAACTCCATGTTAAACCACATGAGCCACTGCATACTAGCAAGATCAAAACCTCATGTTGTCATTCCCTAATTTCTAAAGCCAAACGTTTCTCATACATTAATTTGTTCTTCATTTCCACAATGATTTTTTCCTCCATGCTTATCTTCTAACAAAGGCCCCAGTAACCTTCATTAATTCTCTTCTGAATTAAACTTACTATCCTAAACCATGGACATCCATTGACCCTCCATAAAATGAGTGAAAATGTGTGCTTAAACTTTATTCTAACTTTGTTTATAAATTACAGAGTTTTCTTGGTCTTAAGTTGCAGCTCTTCTCTGAGTTCAACACAGAGAAGGTTTCTTTTTCTATTTTGGATTTATCTCTGTGAGATGAATTATGAAATATTTCTCTCTACCATTTTCCCAGAAGTTCATGCTGATATCTAACATGTTGCTTTTCATATAAATTTTGGAATGGCTAGTTGCATTTTCTCCTCTGCCTTAGAAAACATAGATAAAAATAAAATTAGATACAGGTAACATGGGTGTTATTGTGAAAAATTTAATTTAGCCTTAGCAAATTTTTTTTTTAAATCAAAGTTATCAACTTTTTTTTTTTTTTTTTAAGACAGACAAAGACTTGTTTTATTGAATGAGTGATCTATGTAACTGCCAAGGCCACTGTGTACAGACAAGAAGGGTAGAACCTATTTCTTGGTCTCTTCCTCCTTGGACAGAACCTTGATGATTTCCTCCTTCTGGGCCTGGAGCCCCTTTTCAAAGTCCTTTCTGATTCTCTAACCTTAGATCTGAAAGGTCTAAGCCTGGTGGGCCTGAAGCTTCTTATAAGTGTTGTCCACCTTCAGCTTATGGATATGTTCCATGAAAACACACTTGATTTTGAATACATTACCCTTCCCTTACAGGTAGAGGCTGTGATATATATGGCAGTCTTTATTCTTAGATTTGTGGTATTTTCTGAGTAGTTTGTGTGCAATTCTCATCCTTCTCATCCTCTTCATCTAGGTTACCTTATTCAGCATTGGATACCCTTTCACATACCTATGCCCATATGCCTACCCTTTCGGCAGCCCAAGGTGTTTTTCCCAGCTTCAAGCCCAGAAATGAACAGTGACAGTGACAGGTTTCTGGATAGTCAGCCCATCTAGGATCAGCTTCTGGATCTGCTATTGGGAGTTGGCATTGGATATTTCGTTAGTATCAGTGGGGTCCCACCAGCACTTTTTCTTGCATTGGAGGACACTGAAGCCTGAGCATGATCGTGGCTGTGGTCACAGTGGCAAAAGGAAAGCCAGCGTTATCAACATTTCTCTGATATTCAGGCAACATCCTGGATTAGTTAGGATCAAGTTCGGCTGTGACAGAAAATTCAGATTAACAAAATCTTTAAAAACATGTAATTATATTTCTTGTGAAAAGACTATAAGTAGGCAGCTCAGTGTTGTTATGACATTTCATTGTGCGGGGGACTTGGTTCCAGTTTCCTCTTTTGTTTGAGGGGCTTGGGGTTTTGCTTTTTTGTTTTCTTTAGGTCTTTACCATGCTTGGTCTTCATTCCAAAGGTCATCCTGATCTCTGAAATGATTTGAGAGATTCTTTCATCAAATTCTCCTTTTAGTCAGCATAAGGAAAAAGGAATAAGCCGAGCATACTCACCCCTCACTGCCTCAGTTCCACTTTGCGGTATCTGTACACTACATTGAACAGACCACAGGCACATGACCACAGCCAGCTAAAACGTTGCCTAAGAGGTGCAATCTTATTCTGCTGGCTATAATTGGGAGTCGATTCATTCTAGAGGAAGTACAAAATAGATTCTTGGAGACAATCACTAGTCTCTTCCATATAACCCCATTTGGCAATATCTATCTATTTAGGTACATAAATGTATAGGTAGTAACTTGAATAGGTCATCTGGAAATATCATTGTTCAAAGACCGTGGATGTTTGTCTCAGGACAATTTATACCCAAATTAGGGCTCATACTCATTTTAAATATTTCTCTTCCTCAAGTCTTTGGCATTCTCTTTGAAGTGCAATTGGTTGCCTACTAGAGTTGGACAGAGTTGTAGCAAGGTCAAGAAAAGCCTCTGTATTAGAGCAGAACCAAATTATATTTCGAGAAGAATATTGGTCCTCACTACAGATGCTATCAGTCTCCTGGGAGCAAACCTGAGATTCAAACAACCATCCTGGAGTAAGTATCCAAAAGCCACAAAAATTTCCAATTGCAAATTCCATCTGTATCATTAATAATCCACTGATTATTAATGTTACTCCTCTGCATTTAACAGATAATATAAAACTGTCATACATAGGTGCATGTTAGAGTATATAACCTAAAAGTCTGTGCTGACAAAAAACATAATTCAAATTATTTCAACATAAACAATATTTATGGGAGATTTACAGTCTACTCACTCATGTAGGTTATGCAAAACTTGCCATTGAGTTTTCCAGAACATCAGAGAGCTGCTCCCATGGACCAGATCCTTAGGCTGACATGATTACCCTACTTTAAGAAACTTAAACATACCTGTGAACCTCATGAAATTTACTCAAAGAATACTCCTTGAGAACATCTTTTACTATACCAAATAGTTTCTCCTCTATGAGAACTAATGAGAGAAATTTCCTTGTGGCCTCAGGACCAAGAAAGGTGAGGAGGTTTTGTGCATGGTTTTGTAAGTAATTTTCAATTATTTTTAGACAAAAAAAGTTATTATGCATTTAAGCATGAGTTTGTGAGCTGTTTGGTGATGTGGGGGCCTTGAATGTGAAACAACTGTTAGTTACTCAGTCGTGTCTGACTTGTTTTGACCCTGTGGACTCTAGCCTGCCAGGCTCCTCTGTCCATGGAATTCTCGAGGCAAGAATACTGGATTGAGTAGCCATTCCCTTCTCCAGGGAAATTTCATCATGCAGGGATCAAACCCAGATCTCCTGTATTTCAGGCAGATTCTTTACTCTCTGAGCCTAACACTTCTAATTTTTTAATAAGATGCTGAAGCTGTTTTAATCTTTATTGCCACCCAGTGGCAAAATATAGAAACTTATCTCTGTCTGTAGCTTTGCTGATTACAAAAACCTTGACATTTTCAACCGGTGTTTTGATATTGTAGATATTTTGATTCTGTTCTTAGACCTACAAGTACTTTACACAATACTATATATTTTTCCCTGAGAAGAAACTATTCATGGTGTAACCCAGCATCCTAACTCTTTCATTAAATGTTTTCCAACGTTTATTTTTCTGTGCTGTGTTTTGCCTTTGAAATCCTATGTACATGTGTTTGTTAGCCATCTGTATGTCTTCTTTGGAGAAATGTCTGTTTAGTTCTTTGGCCCATTTTTTGATTGGGTCATTTATTTTTCTGGAATTGAGCTTCAGGAGTTGCTTGTATATTTGGAATTTAGAAAGATGGTAACGATAACCCTATATGCAAAACAGAAAAAGAGGCACAGTAATACAGAACAGACTTTTGAACTCTGTGGGAGGATGTGAGGGTGGGATATTTCAAAAGAACAGCATGTATACCATCTATGGTGAAACAGATCACCAGCCCAGGTGGGATGCATGAGACAAGTGCCCGGACCTGGTGCACTGGGAAGACCCCGAGGAATCGGGTGGAGAGGGAGGTGGGAGGGGGGATCGGGATGGGGAATACGTGTAAATCTATGGCTGATTCATATCAATGTATGACAAAAAAATAAATAAATAAAAAAATAAATAAAATTAAAAAAAAAAAAAAGAAAGAAATCCTATGTACAGATTGTTGAGTTAATCATTCTCCTCCATTATGGCCCCATGCACATCATTTGGTCCAACAGTCTTTCTCTGTGAAATATTTGATTCATCTGTTTATCCCCATATCCTTCTCTTTCCCACATTCTAATATATCAATATGTTATCTTGTTAGGTATTCTTACAAAATGTATTATATTTGATATGTACAACTTTAATTTCCACAAATGGTATTACACTGTGTTTACTTCAGCTATTAATATCATTTCATTCAGCAATCTTTTAAAGATCTTCCCAAACTGCTCTGTGTTGAGTCTGTTGTTTCTACTTGCTACATAGAATCCCACAATAGAGATGAACATCTATCGTGCTTCCAACACCTCACTACCATAAAAACTCTGTGATAAACATCTCTACATATGTTTCCTCTTGGAGCTGGGCAAACATTTTCCATTACTCATAATCAGAAGTAGGATTTCAGGGTCAATGTGAATGTCATTAGACAAGTTACTTACCGCAAACTCTCCAGAATTATCTCATCACCACCAATTCATGGGAATTTCCACTTACTGGGTTGGCCAAAGTGTTCTTTCAGGTTTTCCATGACATTAAAAACCCAAACGAATATTTTGGTCAACTCAATTATTTCACATCCCTGCAAACACTGGGCTGCTGCAGGTTTTTAATTTTGCAAATTAAATGGGATAAAATGAGCTCTTGTCTTAATTTGCATTTCTGAAGCTATTAAAGTTCAACTGTAATTTCAACAAAAAGTATTATATGTGTTCTTTATTAATATAATTTATTCAGCACTCTTTTAAAAAGTTTCCCATATTATTATCTGTATATATGTACAAAATACATATATGCATTTTTTTTTTTAAATTTCAAATACTTCCCTCAAGTTTTTGCCCACTAATTTTGTTGGGTATATATGTTATTGAGGAGAAGGTCTTACTTTTAGAAAGCAAAATTCAACAATTTTTACTTTTAAATTAATCCTTTTTTGGCGGTGGGTGAAGAAACATCAATATACCTTGAGGCACAGAAGAAATAATATGCAAACAGCGGCACACTTACGTCGCCCCCCACTCCTCCTGGACATGCCCATTCCTACCCCCAGGAAGTGGCAAACCCAGGACCACTGCCCAGCGGGACCTAATTTAGTTACAGGCTCTGATAGGAACTAAGCCCTCAGGAGTCAAGGCTGGGAAGGAGAGACACCAGCTCTTAGGCCCCCTCAAGTGTCCACTAGTTAACTAGTCATATATATGGCAAGGGAGGAACAACCCACCATAGGCCAGTTCTCCCAAGGCTCTAGAGTTTCAAGTTTGGAAATTTAATTTAAGAAATAATTCTGCACTAACAGTATGGCACTAATATTCTGCCATATTATATACTATTAACTTTCTAGTATTATCTTTTGCATTTAAGACTTTATTCCATTGTGAATAAAACTTCATTCTTCTATTTCAAAAATGATTTAGACCTACATAGTCATTTATTCTTCCACATGATATAAAAAAAATAAGTTTATTAAGCACCTAGAAAAATTCACCTGGAATTTTAACTAGGAATTTACTGAAGTTATAGAATAATTTAAAGAAAATTGTAATTCCTTGTAATAATAACTTCTTCCATTCAACTTCTATTAATTGGAAATACTCTCATGATCTTTATAGTTTTTAGAATTTCTCTGCAAAATACTGTTATATTCTCTCTTTATCTGATTTTTAGCTATTTTACAGTTTTTTATGTTATTATAAATGGTAAAGAAAAGAAGTGAAGTTGCTCACTGATTCTTTGCAACCCCATGGACTGTAGCCTACCAGGCTTCTCCGTCCATGGATGGTATCTTATTGTATTTGTTTATTACTTATATTTTTTAAAGTTTGTTTATTTTTTAATATTTATTTTGTGTCTACATTCCTTGCTAAATTTGCATGTTAGCTGTAATGATTCACTTTTTATTCCATTAGTTTTATAGGTAGAAATTTTATCATCTGAAACAATACCAATTCTCTGGAAATCCTTTCAGTTTATATTTGTTCATTTTTAGATAATTCCTGAGCTCGTTTTATTCACAATATTTTACTTACACACAACCATATAATCTTCAAATAATACTTTTTTATTTTAATTTTATTTATATTGAATTATAGTTGATGTACAATGTCATATAAGTAATAGATATACAATATAATGATTCACAATTTTAAAGGTTAAACTCCATTTATAAAATATACAAAATTTACACAATTACATTTATAAAATGTATAAACTCAATTTATGAAATGATGGCTATATTCTTTATGTTTACAATATATCTTTGTAGCTTATTTTTTTATTTATTTTAAATGAATCAAAGATGAATATTTTTAATGATAAAAGGTACAATTCACAAAGAAGATAAGCATCATAAACCATTAGACACCTTAACAACAAAGAAACAGATACATAAAGCAAAAATCAGAAGAAACATAAAGGAAAAGAAATATAATCATAGTGAGACACTAACATTTCTCTGAGAATATTTTATCAAGTGCAGAAAAGATAAGAATAGGAGCATCTTGAATGATGTCATTAATAATTTAAATATAATAGATTCATATTTAATTAACTTATATTAATCTTATCCTACACAAATATATTTAAAATTTTGCATCTCACATGTTGTTATTACATGTACATAGGACATTTAGAAAAACTGGCAAAAAGATAAGCATTACTAAATTTCAAAAAAAATTTATTTGTATGTATGTGATTCAGTTATACGTATACACATTTTTTATTTTTGAAATTATTTTCCATTATAGGTTATAACAAGATATTGACTATAGTTACCTGTGCCATACAATAAACCTTTGTTGCTTGTTGCATATCTATTTTTAAACTAGAAATCTATCATTCTAATCATACTAAGTCAAACAAATGGAGTCAAAATGTTATTAATTTCTTAGGGAAAAATTCATAAGTTTTCTAAAATATATGTATTATACATATTCTTTCTATATATGCATACAAAAGCTTTTCTACTATGCTTGATAAAGGATTAAGAAAGAATACCAAAAAAAGAGAGAGAGAGAGATGTATAAATTGGAAAACATAAACTAAATGAAATGGGAGCACTGAATATGAAATTTAAAAAGTGAAACAAACTAGATAAAGGTAAAAGATCCTCATACAGTCCAGTTGCTTTTAAAAATGGCTGCTTACTAGAAACATATCTGGAGCTCTGGCCAAAAAAAAAAAAAAAAGCCATACCTGGGCAATTGTATTTTTTTTTTTTTTTTATTAGCTGGAAGCTAATTACTTCACAACATTTCAGTGGGTTTTGTCATACATTGATATGAATCAGCCATAGATTTACACGTATTCCCCATCCCGATCTCCCCTCCCACCTCCCTCTCCACCCGATTCCTCGGGGTCTTCCCAGTGCACCAGGCCCGAGCACTTGTCTCATGCATCCCACCTGGGCTGGTGATCTGTTTCACCATAGATAGTATACATGTTGTTCTTTTGAAATATCCCACCCTCACCTTCTCCCACAGAGTTCAAAAGTCTGTTCTGTATTTCTGTGTCTCTTTTTCTGTTTTGCATATAGGGTATCATTACAATCTTTCTAAATTCCATATATATATGTTAGTATGCTGTAATGTTCTTTATCTTTCTGGCTTACTTCACTCTGTATAAGGGGCTCCAGTTTCATCCATCTCATTAGAACTGATTCAAATGAATTCTTTTTAACAGCTGTGTAATATTCCATGGTGTATATGTACCACAGCTTCCTTATCCATTCATCTGCTGATGGGCATCTAGGTTGCTTCCATGTCCTGGCTATTATAAACAGTGCTGCGATGAACATTGGGGTGCACGTGTCTCTTTCAGATCTAGTTTCCTCAGTGTGTATGCCCAGAAGTGGGATTGCTGGGTCATATGGCAGTTCTACTTCCAGTTTTTTAAGAAATCTCCACACTGTTCTCCATAGCGGCGGTACTAGTTTGCATTCCCACCAACAGTGTAAGAGGGTTCCCTTTTCTCCACACCCTCTCCAGCATTTATTGCTTGTAGACTTTTGGATAGCAGCCATCCTGACTGGCGTGTAATGGTACCTCATTGTGGTTTTGATTTGCATTTCTCTAATAATGAGTGATGTGGAGCATCTTTTCATGTGTTTGTTAGCCATCTGTATGTCTTCTTTGGAGAAATGTCTGTTTAGTTCTTTGGCCCATTTTTTGATTGGGTCATTTATTTTTCTGGAATTGAGCTGTAGGAGTTGCTTGTATATTTTTGAGATTAATCCTTTGTCTGTTTCCTCATTTGCTGTTATTTTCTCCCAATCTGAGGGCTGTCTTTTCACCTTACTTATAGTTTCCTTTGTAGTGCAAAAGCTTTTAAGTTTCATTAGGTCCCATTTGTTTAGTTTTGCTTTTATTTCCAATATTCTGGAAGGTGGGTCATAGAGGATCTTGCTGTGGTTTATGTCAGAGAGGGTTTTGCCTATGTTCTCCTCTAGGAGTTTTATAGTTTCTGGTCTGACATTTAGATCTTTAATCCATTTTGAGTTTATTTTTGTGTATGGTGTTAGAAAGTGTTCTAGTTTCATTCTTTTACAAGTGGTTGACCAGTTTTCCCAGCACCACTTGTTAAAGAGGTTGTCTTTTTTCCATTGTATATCCTTGCCTCCTTTGTCAAAGATAAGGTGTCCATAGGTTCATGGATTTATCTCTGGGCTTTCTATTCTGTTCCATTGATCTATATTTCTGTCTTTGTGCCAGTACCATACTGTCTTGATGACTGTGGCTTTGTAGTAGAGTCTGAAGTCAGGCAGGTTTATTCCTCCAGTCCCATTCTTCTTTCTCAAGATTGCTTTGGCTATTTGAGGTTTTTTGTATTTCCATACAAATTGTGAAATTCTTTGGTCTAGTTCTGTGAAAAATACCGTTGGTAGCTTGATAGGGATTGCATTGAATCTATAGATTGCTTTGGGTAGAATAGCCATTTTGACAATATTGATTCTTCCAATCCATGAACACGGTATGTTTCTCCATCTGTTTGTGTCCTCTTTGATTTCTTTCATCAGTGTTTTATAGTTTTCTATGTATAGGTCTTTTGTTTCTTTAGGTAGATATACTCCTAAGTATTTTATTCTTTTTGTTGCAGTGGTGAATGGTATTGTTTCCTTAATTTCTCTCTCTGTCTTTTCATTGTTAGTATATAGGAATGCAAGGGATTTCTGTGTGTTAATTTTATATCCTGCAACTTTACTATATTCATTGATTAGCTCTAGTAATTTTCTGGTAGAGTCTTTAGGGTTTTCTATGTAGAGGATCATGTCATCTGCAAACAGTGAGAGTTTCACTTCTTCTTTTCCTATCTGGATTCCTTTTACTTTTTCTGCTCTGATTGCTGTGGCCAAAACTTCCAACACTATGTTGAATAGTAGTGGTGAGAGTGGGCACCCTTGTCTTGTTCCTGATTTCAGGGGAAATGCTTTCAATTTTTCACCATTGAGGGTGATGCTTGCTGTGGGTTTGTCATATATAGCTTTTATTATGTTGAGGTATGTTCCTTCTATTCCTGCTTTTTGGAGAGTTTTAATCATAAATGAGTGTTGAATTTTGTCAAAGGCTTTCTCTGCATCTATTGAAATAATCATATGGTTTTTATCTTTCAGTTTGTTAATGTGGTGTATTACATTGATTGAATTGCAGATATTAAAGAATCCTTGCATTCCTGGGATAAAGCCCACTTGGTCGTGGTGTATGATTTTTTTAATATGTTGTTGGATTCTGTTTGCTAGAATTTTGTTAAGGATTTTTGCATCTATGTTCATCAGTGATATTGGCCTGTAGTTTTCTTACTAGAAACATATCTGGAGCTCTGGCCAAAAAAAAAAAAAAAAAAAAAAGCCATACCTGTGCAATTGTATTTTTTTTAAAAATTCCAAGATAATTCTGATATGCATCTGGATTTTGAAAAGTGATTACAGGTTTTTTTTACTAAATGGTAGTTTTGGTGATATAGAATTCTATAATTTTTCTGTTGACCATGATACAATGGTATTAAGTGAGTAATAATTATATAATCATAATAGTAAAAGATGTTTATCAATTTTCACAATCAATACCCAAACAAAACATAAAAGATAATTACAATTGAGAGCCATAATGGAAACATGATTAGCTTAACAATATAAAATAATTAAGTACAATATGGGGGGTCAGGCAGAGTGATGTGGTAAGTGGAAATGCATACATGCACAGTTTTCATCTGCTCACCCAGTCTATGTCTTTTGGTTGGTGCATTAAATCATTTACATTTAAGGTAATTATCAATATGTATGATCCTATTACCATTTTCTTAATTGTCTTGGGTTCATTTTCTGTAGGTAGGTCTTTTCCTTAGATTGTTTTCTACCTAGAGAAGTTCTTTTAGCATTTGTTGTAAAGCTGGTTTGGTAGTGCTGAATTCCCTTGACTTTTGCTTGTCTGGTAAACTTTTGACTTCTCCATCAAATCTGAATGAGAGTCTTGCTAGGTAGAGTATTCTTGGTTGTAGGTTCTTCCCTTTCATCACTTTAAATATGTCATGCCATTCCCTTCTGGCCTGTACAGTTTCTGTTGAGAAGTCAACTGATAGCCTGATGGGAGTTCCCTTGTATGTTATTTGTCACTTTTCCTTTGCCGCTTTTAATATTTTATCTCTGTCTTTCATTTTTGTCAGTTTGATTACTATATATCTGGGTATGTTCCTCCTCCAATTTATCCTGCATGGGACTCTCTGTGCTTCCTGGACTTGGTCAATCATTTCCTTTACCGTGTTAGAGAAGTTTTCAGCTATTATCTCTTCAAGTATTCTCTCAGGTCCTTTCTCTCTCTCTCCTCCTTCTGGGATCCCTACAATGTGAACATTCATGCATTTAATGTTGTCCAAGAGGTCTCTAAGGTTGTCTTCATTACTTTTCATTCTTTTTTCTATATTCTGTTCTGCAGCAGTGATTTCTACCATTCTGTCCTCCAAGTCATTTATCTGTGCTTGTGCCTCAGTTATTCTGCTATGTATTCCTTCTAGTGTTTTATTCATCTCTGTTTATTCTTTAGTTCTTGTAGGTCTTTGATAAACATTTCTTGCATCTTCTCGATCCTGGCCTGCTTTCTTTCTCTGAGATCCTAAATCATATTCACTCTCATTATTCTCCCCAGGTCGGTAGATGCCCAATATGCTACTGGAGATCAGTGGAGAAATAACTCCAGAAAGAATGAAGAGATGGAGCAAAAGCAAAAACAATACACAGTTGTGGCTGTGACAAGTGATGGAAGTAAAGTCTGATGCTGTGAAGAGCAATACTGCATAAGAACCTGGAATGTTAGGTCCATGAATCAAGGCAAATTGGAAGTGGTCAAACAGGAGATGGCAAGAGTGAACATCGACATTTTAGAAATCAGTGAACTAAAATAGACTGGAATGGGTGAATTTAACTCGGATGACCATTATATCTAATACTGTGGGCAAGAATCCCTTAGAAGAAATGGAATAGCCATCATAGTCAACAAAAGAGTCTGAAATGCAGTACTTGGATGCAATTAAAAAAAAAAAAAATGATCTCTGTTCGTTAGCAAGGCAAACCATTCAATACCACAGTAATCCAAGTCTATGCCCTGACGAGTAATGCTGAAGAAGCTGAAATTGAACAGTTCTAAGAAGACCTACAAGACCTTCTAGAACTAACACCCAGAAAAGATATCCTTTTCATTATAGGGGACTGGAATGCAAACGTAGGAAGTCAAGAGACCTGGAGTAACAGGCAAATCTGACCTTGGAGTACAAAACGAAGCAGGTCAAAGGCTGATGGAGTTTTGCCAAGAGAATGCATTGGTCATAGCAAACACCCCTTTCCAACAACACAAGAGAAGACTCTACACATGGACATCACCAGATGGTCAAAAGCAAAATCAGATTGATTATATTCTTTGCAATCAAGGATGGAGAAGCTCTATACAGTCAGCAAAAAGAAGACCAGGAGCTGACTGTGGCTAGGATCATGAACTCCTTATTGCCAAATTCAGACTTAAATTGAAGAAAGTAGGGAAAACCACTAGACCATTCAGGTATGACCTGAATCAAATCCCTTACAAGTATACAGTGGAAGTGACAAATAGATTCAAAGGACTAGATCTGATACAGTGCCTGAAGAACTATGGACGAAAGTTCATGACATTGTACAGGAGGCAGTGATCGAGACCATCCCCAAGAAAAAGAAATGCAAAAAGGCAAAATGGTTGTCTGAGGAGGCCTTACAAACAGCTATGAAAAGAAGAGAAGCCAAAGGCAAAGGAGAAAGGAAAAGATATACCCATTTGAATGCAGAGTTCCAATGAACAGCAAGGAGAGATAAGAAAGCCTTCCTCAGTGATCAATGAAAAGAAATAGAGGAAAACAATAGAATGGAAAAGACTAGAGATCTCTTCAAGAAAATTAGAGATACCACTTGTGATACTATTCTGAATACAGGTGGGCTCTGGTTAAAGGTCCCCAGCTCAGTCTCCAGCAGCCAGCCAGCCTCTGCTTATCCTGAAAATAGATAACTCCTCTGGCATCAGGTCCATAGACACCTCGGCTGCTAACAGGCCTCTGGAAAGTGGGGGCCAGAACTCTGCTGGTGATCCCCTGCCAGGAACAAGCCCTGAGCTCTGTGGGCCTCACCCTCTCTCTGTTCATCACCAGATATTCTGAGCATGAAGGTGTGTGGTACAGAAGACATTGTACTGTTAGAAGTCTATTCTCTGAGTCCTTTCTTGCCCATGAATAGCTAAATTGATGTGGAGACTTAGAGTGTTTTAAAAATTTAAAAAAAAAAAAAAAAAGGCAAAGAAAATTAGAGATACAAAGGGAACATATCATGCAAAGATGGGGAAAATAAAGGACAGAAATGGTATGGACCTAACAGAAGCAGAAGATATTAAGAAGAGGTGACAAGAATACGCAGAAGTATTCAAAAAAGATCCTCATGACCCAAATAATTACGATGGTGTGATCACTCATCTAGAACCAGACATCCTGGAATGCGAAGTCAAGTGGGCCTTAGGAAACATCACTGCAAACAAAGCTAGTGGAAGTGATGGAATTCCAGTTGAACTATTTCAAATACTAAAAGATGATGCTGTGAAAGTGCTGCACTCAATATGCCAGCAAATTTAGAAAAATCAGCAGTGGCCACAAGGACTGGAAAATGTCAGTTTTCATTCCAACCCCAAAGAAAGGCAATGCCAAAAAATGTTCAAATTGCCACACAATCGCACTCATCTCACATGCTAGTAAAGTAATGTTCAAAATTCTCCAAGCCAGGCTTCAACAGTATGTGAACTGTGAACTTCCAGATGTTTAAGGTGGATTTAGAAAAGGCAGAGGAACCAGAGATCAAATTGCAAACTACTGCTGTATCATCGAAAAAACAAGAGAGTTCCAAGAGAGTTGCTTTATTGACTATGCCAAAGCCTTTGACTGTGTGGATCACAACAAACTGGAAAATTCTTCAGGAGATGGGAATACTAGACCACCTGACCCTCCTCCTGAGAAATCTGTATGCAGGTCAAGAAGCAACTATTAGAACTGGACATGGAACACATGACTGGTTCCAAATTGGGGAAGGAGTCCATCAAGGCTGTATATTGTCACCCTGCTTATTTAACTTAAATGCAGAGTACATCATGAGAAATGCTGGACTGAATGAAGCACAAGCTGAATTCAAGATTGCCAGGAGAAATATCAATAACCTCAGATAAGCAGATGACACCACCCTTAGTGGCAGAAAGTGAAGAAGAACTAAAGAGTCTCTTGATGAAAGTGAAAGAGGAGAGTGAAAAAGTTGGCTTAAAACTAAGCAGTCGGGAAACTAAGATCATGGCATCCGGTCCCATCACTTCATGACAAATAGATGGGGAAACAGTGAAAACAGTGGCTGACTTTATTTTTCCGGGTTCCAAAATCACTACAGATGGTGACTGGAGCCATGAAATTAAAAGATGCTTGCTCCTTGCAAGAAAAGCTATGACCAACCTAGACAGCATACTAAAAAGCAGAGACATTACTTTACCAACAAAGGTCCATCTTGTCAAAACTGTGGCTTTTCCAGTAGTCATGTATGGATGTGAGAGTCGGACTATAAAGAAAGCTGAGTGCTGAAGAATTGACGCTTTTGAACTGTGGTGTTAGAGAAGACTCTTGAGAGTCCCTTGGGCTTCAAGAAGATCCAACCAGTCAATCCTAAAGGACATCAACCCTGAACATTCATTGGAAGGGCTCATACTGAAGCTGAAACTCCAGAACTTTGGCCACCAGATGAGAAGAGCTAACTCACTGAAAAAGACACTCATGATGGTAAAGATTGAAGAGAAAGGATGGATGAGCAGAGGATGAGATGGTTGGATGGCATCACCGACACAACAGACATGAGTTTGAGTCAACTCCAAGAGTTGGCAATGGACAGGGAAGCCTGGTGTGCTGCAATCCATGGGGTGGCAAAGAGTCAGACATGACTGAGCAACTGAACTGAGCAACCGAACTGATATTTATTCTGAATTCTTTTTTTCTGGACGGTTGCCTATCTCCACTTCATTTAGTTGTTTTTCTGTAGTTTTATCTTGTCCCTTCACCTGGGATGTAACTTTCTGCTTTTTCATGCTGATTAACTTTCTGTAATGTGGTTTGTTTTAGTTGCTGTGGGATTGTGGTTATTCATGCTTCTTCTGTCTGCCCTCTGATGGAGGAGGCTAAGAGGCTTATGCAAGCTTTCTGATGGGAGGGACTGGTGGTGAGAAACACTGGGTCTTGCTCTGATGGGAAGGGAAAGCTTTAATCCAATTATCTGCTGATGGGTGCGGTTGCACTCCTTCCCTGGTATTTTTTTCCCTAAGGTGACCGAGCCCTCAGTCTACAGGCTCTATGGTCAGGTTAATGGTGACCTCCAAGAGTGTTTATGCCAAAAGAGACCTTCCCAGACAGCTGCTGCCAGTTCCCCTGTCTCTGTGGTGTGCCCCTGCTAACCCACACTTCTACAGGAGGCCCTCCAATACTAGCAGGTAGTTTTGCTCCAGTGGAGTCACTGCTCCTTTCTTCTGAGACTTGGTGCACACAAGATTTTGTTTGTGCCCTCCAAGACTGAAGTCTGTTTCCCGCAGTCCTATGGAAGTCTTACGATAAAATTCTGCTGTGCTTCAAAGTCAGATTCCCTGGGGATTCCCACTCCCTTTATTGGGTCCTTCCCAGCCGTGGGGATCCGAACCTTCACAACAGTGGGAGAAGTTCTTTGGTATTATTGTTCTCCAGTTTGTGGGTAACCCACCCATTGGATATGGGATTTGATTTTATTGTGATTGTGCCCA
The DNA here is from genome assembly GCF_033118175.1 of Dama dama. Taxonomy (NCBI): domain Eukaryota; kingdom Metazoa; phylum Chordata; class Mammalia; order Artiodactyla; family Cervidae; genus Dama; species Dama dama. Next base: position 13,308,495 of record NC_083700.1, read on the forward strand.
TTCTACCATCTCACTGTGGCTTCTTCTTTGTCTTTGGACATGGGATATCTGGCATCCTCTTCTCAATGGTTGTTCAACAGCTAGTTGTGACTTTGGTGCTCTCACAGGAGGAGATGAGTACATGTTCATCTACTCCATCATCTTGAATCAGAAGAAATAATACTTTTTGTTTAATTTCTCTTTTAAGTGAAAGTGAAGTCACTCAGTCGTGTCCAACTCTTTGCGACCCCGTGGACTGTAGCCCACAAGACTCCTCCTTCCATGGGATTCTGCAGGCAAGAATACTGGAGTGGGTTGCCATTTCCCTCTCCAGGGGATCTTCCCCACCTAGGGATCGAGCCCAGGTCTCCTGAATTGTAGGCAGATGCTTTAACCTCTGAGCCACTTACCTTGCTGGATTAACTAAGACTCTTAGTATTCTATTGAATGGTGAAGATTAAAACAGCAGACAACTTGTATTTGATTTTCACTGGAATGCTTTTAAACATTCACAATTGAATTTACCTCATGTAGGCTATGTTTATTACTAGCTACATTTGACAATACAGTGGAAGTTTCCTTTCGTTCTGAGTTAGTAATGTTTTATCAGAATGGACATTTAAAGGTATCAAATGATTTTTTTCTGTAACTTTGGAGATCATTATATGGTTATATTTCCTTTATCTTTTAAAGAAAGGATTCTATCAAGCGATGTTTATTGGTAAATAATTTTTCCATTCTCTGGATAAATGTGACTTCACCTGGTGCTGTTTTCTGTTTGCAAGTATTTTACTTGAGTCTATATAGAGATAGTTTCCAAGTAAATGTGCATAAATAAGATTTGCTATTAGCTACTATTTTAATATTTGTTTGGAAAACAAAACAAAAAATCTTGCTGGCTTTGATATAAAGAAAATATTGCCTCCTAAAATCATTTGCAATCGTTTTCCATCTTTTTCTCTACCTAGAACAATGTGCATGAAGTACAATTACCTGCCATTCCCTATAGCCTGGATTTAGGACCTGCACAACTAGTAAAAACTTTAACTACTTGTTTTTTTCCTTAACAATTACTTATATGTTCATATTTTCTCCCTTTACCGGGAGCTTTTAAAAATAAAAATTTATCTATAACAAATATGCTGATATAAATTATATACAGCATTTTCTCATTTTAACTTCTATATTATGTGGTAATATGTCTACTTTTCTAAAACTTATTACTCTTTTCATTAGCTCTGAGAGAGGTTTTAATATTTTTATTAATTTTCTCAAGGAGTCCTCCTTAAGTGTTATGCCACCTTTATCAATTTTTGTTTTTCTTTTTTTTTCACTTTTCTATGGTTAAATTTTTATTGATTGTGTTGCTATCAGTTCTGTTCAGTTCAGTCGCTCAGACTGTTTGCAACCCCATGAATCACAGCACGCCAGGCCTCCCTATCCATCACCAACTCCCAGAGTTTACTCAAACTCATGTCCATCGAGTCAGTAATGCTATCCAGCCATCTCATCCTCTGTCGCCCCCTTCTCCTCCTGCCCCCAATCCCTCCCAGCATCAGGAGGGATTGACTCTTTTCCAATGAGTCAACTCTTCACATGAGGTGGCCAAAGTACTGGAGTTTCATTTTCAGCAGCAGTCCTTCCAATGAACACCCAGGACTGATCTCCTTTAGGATGGACTGGTTGGATCTCCTTGCTATAGCTTCCTCAATTAAAATCTTAGCTTACGTGCTTTTGGTCTGTCTTATTTACAAATAAATAACTTTAAATCTGTTAATCCTTCTATATGTATCACTTTAAAATCATGTATGAACTTCTACATGAACTTTTTCTTTTTTTCATGTAGAAAAAGATGTGTGCCCACCTATGCACAAACAATGCATGGTAATAAGACTGCAAAAACTAATCCTTAGTGACCACTGTTTAAAAATCCAGAAAAGCAGAAAGTAGAAAGGTACAAGTGCAGATGGTCCATCTCTAAGTCCCATATTAAACACTGAGGCACTGAATGTATGAATCACCACAGAAAACTGAACAAAGCATAAATCAATCACTTCTGAAACTTACAGACCACAACAATTATCAGATTGACCAAAAATGTTTCTAGATCCCAAACTAGAGTCATACAAAAAGTGGATTTCAAAGCAAGAATGGCTAACACTAATTTCCTAGAAACATGGTATACATTGGTTTATCCTTCATTCTTGCTCAAATTCCTCCTAATCTGTTATTCCCACCAATGATGAAATATATTTTTGTGTGCAGCTTTGGCCAGGGATCTTTTAAGAAAAAATTCTCTTTCCTATGTTTCCCAGAATTGCAAATCCCTGCACTCACAAATTCTAATTCTAATCCTTCTTTGCAGCACTAATGTATTTCCTATAAACTTGCAGCTTACTGTCTACTTGATCAGTTAAGCTTTCTCACATGTGTGAACATAAAAAAGACTTTTTAAGATCACCACAGTTTTAAAAAAATCAATAACTAAAGAATAATAAGCATAAATATTTATAAATGTGATTATGCAATGGTGTGTTAAATCTTCTCTCATTTACAAGGCTGACTACAGCCATCTGGTCACATGTCTGGATTTCCTTTAAAAAAAAATAATAATCTTCTACATGCCATTAAGAAATTTAGGACAAAACTAAACTCTAATTAATAAAATACTAGCATACACTTTTACTATTCAACACAATTTCACACTTTAATATCTCACCTTCCAACTTGTTCAAGCTACTTTTCTAGGTAAGTGGCCCACAATAATTCAGAATTTTACATGTTTTCACAGTGGAGCCCATTTGTCATTCTTCACTTACTCACTTCTGTGGTCTGCCTACTAATTTGGACAATACAGTCAACTCTTCCCAGCTGTGAAATCCCAGGATTTTTTTTTTTTCAACTTCTATTTTCTTCCCAGTGTAATTACAAACCTGCCTCACATTTTTTAATTAATTTATTTATTTTAATGGGAAGATAAGCACTTTACAATATTGTAATGGTTTTTGCCATACACCAACATGAATCAGCCACGGGGGCACATGGGTCCCCCCATCCTGGACCCCCTTACCACCTCCCCCCACCACCCCATCCCTCTGAGTTGTCCCAGAGCACTGGCTTTTGAGTGCCCTGCTTCATGCACCGAACTTGCACTGGTCATCTATTTTACATATAGTAATATACATGTTTCAGTGCTATTCTCTCAAATCGTCCCACCTTTGCCTTCTCCCACAGATTCCAAAAGCCTGTTCTTTACTTTGGTGACTCTTTTGGTGCCTTACATAAAGGACTGTCATTATCATCTTTCTAAATTCCATATGTATGCATTAATATACAGTATTTTTATTTCTTTTTCTGACTTACTTCACTCTGTATAATAGGCTCCAGTTTCATCCACCTCATTAGAACTGACTCAAATGCTTTCTTTTTTATAACTGAGTAATATTCCATTTTGTATATGTACCACAATTTCCTTATCATTCATCTGCCGATAGACATCTAGGTTGCTTCCATATCCTAGCTATTGCAAACTGCAATGAACACTGGGGTATATGTGTCTCTTTCATTTCTGGTTTCCTCAGTGTGCATGCTCAGCAGTAGAATTTCTAGGTCATATGGCAGTTCTATTTCCAGTTTTTTTTAAGGAAGCCCCATGCTCTTCTCCATAGTGACTATACCAGTTTACATTCCCACCAACAGTGTAAGAGTGTTCCTTTTTCTCCACACCCTCCCCATCATTTGTTTGTAGATTTTTTGATGGCAGCCATTCTGGTGGCATGAGATGATACTGGAATGGGTTGCCATTTCCTCCTCCAGGGTGAGACTTTTTGATGACAGCCATTCTGACTGGCATGAGATGATACTTCATCGTAGTTTTGATTTGCACTTCCCTAATAAAGAGTGATCTTTTCATGTGCTTATCAGCCATCTGTATATCTTCTTTGGATAAATGTCTGTTTAGTTCTTTTGCCCACTTTTTAATTGGGCTTTCATTTTTCTGGTGTTGAGCTACCTGAGTTGCTTGTATATTTTGGAGATTAATTATTTGTCAGTTGTTCTGTTTACTATTATCTTCTTCCACTCTGAAGGCTACATTTCACCTTGCTTATAGTTTCCTTCATTGTGCAAAAGCTTTTAAGTTTAATTAGGTCCCATTTATTTATTTTTGCTTTTATTTCCATTATTCTGGGAGATGGGTCATAGAGGATCTTGATGTGATTTATGTGAGAGTGTTCTGCCTATGTTTTCCTCTAGGAGTTTTATAGCTTCTGGTCTTACATTTAGATCTTTATTACATTTTGAGTTTATTTGTGTGTGTGGTGTTAAATAGTTTTCTAGTTTCGTTCTTTTACATGTGGTTGACCAGTTTGCCCGGCATCATTTGCTAAAGAGACTGTCTTTTCTCCATTGTATATTTTTGCCTCCTTTGTCAAAGATAAGTTGTCCATAGGTTCATGGATTTATCTCTGGGCTTTCTATTTTGTTCCATTGATCTATATTTTTGTCTTTGTGCCAGGACCAAACTGTCTTGATGACTGAGCTTTGTAGTATAATCTGAAGCCAGAAAGGTTGATTCCTCCAGTCCCATTCTTCTTTCTCAAGATTGCTTTGGGTATTTGATTTTTTTGTGTGTTTCCATACAAGTTGTGAAATTATTTGTGCTATTTCTGTGAAAAATACCATTGGTAGCTTGATAGGGATTGCATTGAATCTACAGATTGCTTTGGGTAGTATACTCATTTTCACTTTATTGATTCTTCCAACCCACAAACATGGTATATTTCTCCATCTATTTGTGTCCTCTTTGATTTCTTTCATCAGTGTCTTATAGTTTTCTATATGTAGGTCTTTTGTTTCTTTATGTAAATTTATTCCTAAGTATTTTATTCTTTTCATTGCAATGATGAATGGGATTTTTTCCTTAATTTCTCTTTCTGTTTTTTCATTGTTACTGTATAAGAATGCAAGCGATTTCTGTGTATTAATTTTATATCCTGCAATTTTACTATAATTATTGATTATCTCTAGTAATTTTCTGGTGATATCATTAGGGTTTTCTATTTAGAGATTCATGTCATCTGCAAACAGCAAGCGTTTTACTTCTTTTTTCCAATCTGGATTCCTTTTATTTCTTTTTCTTCTCTGACTGTTGTGGCTAGGACTTCCAAAGCTATGTTGAATAGTAGTGGTGAGACTCGGCACCCTTGTCTTATTCCTGATTTTAGAGGAAATGCTTTCAATTTTTCAGCATTGGGGATAATGTTTGCTGTAGGTTTGTCATATATCTCTTTTACTATGTTGAGGTATGTTCCTTCTATGCCTGTTTTCTGGAGAGGTTTTATCATAAACGTGTGTTAAATTTTGTCAAAGGCTTTCTCTACACCTATTGAGACCATTATATGGCTTTTGTCTTTCATTTTGTTAATATGGTATATCACATTGATTGATTTCCAAGTATTGAAGAATCCTTGTATTCCTGGAATAAAGCCTATTTGGTCATGATGTATGATCTTTTTAATATGTTGTTGGATTCTGTTTGTTATAAGTTTGTTAAGGATTTTTGCATCTATGTTCATCAGTGATATTGGCCTGTAGTTTTCATATTTTTGTGGCATCTTTGTATTGTTTTGGTATTAGGGTGATGGTGGCCTCATAGAATGAGTTTGGAAGTTTACCTTCTTCTGCAATTTTCTGGAAGAGTTTGAGTAGGATAGGTGTTAGCTCTTCTCTAAATTTTTGGTAGAATTCAGCTGTGAAGCCGTCTGGTCCTGGGCTTTTGTTTGTTGGAAGATTTCTAATTACAGTTTCAATTTCTGTGCTTGTGATAGGTCTGTTAAGATTTTCTATTTCTTCCTGGTTCAGTTTTGGAAAGTTACACTTTTCTAAGAATTTGTCCATTTTATTGGCATATAGTTGCTGATAGTAGTTCCTTATGATCCTCTGTATTTCTGTGTTGTCTGTTGTTTTTTCTCCATTTTCATTTCTAATTTTGTTGATTTGATTCTTCTCCCTTTGTTTCTTGATGAGTCTGGCTAATGGTTTGTCTATTTTAGTTATCTTCTCAAAGAGCCAGCTTTTAACTTTGTTGATTTTTGCTATGATCCCCCTTGCTTCTTTTTCATTTTTTCTGCCCTAATTTTTATTTCTTTCCTTCTACTAACCCTGGGATTCTTCATTTCTTCCTTTCCTAGTTGCTTTAGGTGTTGAGTTAGGTCTTTGTTTGGCTTTTCTCTTGTTTCTTGAGGTAGGCTTGTATTGCTATGAACTGTCCCCTTAGCACAGCTTTTACTGAGTCCCATAGGTCTTGGGTTGCTGTGTTTTCATTTTCATTCATTTCTATGCATATTTTGATTTCTTTTTTTTATTGTGTGAGTTGCTGGTTATTCAGAAGCCTGTTTTTTAGCCTCCACATGTTTGTATTTTTAATAGTTTTTTTTTTTTTTCCTGTAGTTGACATCTAATCTTACCACATTATGACCAGAAAAGATGCTTGGAATGATTTCAATTTTTTTTTTTAATTTACCAAGGCTAGATTTATGGCCCAGGATGTGATCTATCCTGGAGAAGGTTCTGTGTGCACTTGAGGAAAAGGTGAAATTCATTGTTTTGGGGTGAAATGTCCTATAGATATCAATTAGGTCTAACTGGTCCATTGTATCATTTAAAGTTTGTGTTTCCTTGCTAATTTTCTGTTTAGTTGATCTATCCATAGGTGTGAGTGGGGTATTAAAGTCTTCCACTATTATTGTGTTACTGTTAATGTCCCCTTTCATACTTGTCAGCATTTGCCTTATATATTACGGTGCTCCTATGTTGGTTGCATATATATTTATAATTGTTGTATCTTCTTCTTGGATTGACCCTTTGATCGTTATGTAGTGTCCTTCTTTGTCTCTTTTCATGGCGTATATTTCAAAGTCTATTTTATCTGATATGAGTATTGCTACTCCTGCTTTCTTTTGGTCTTCATTTGCATGAAATATCTTTTTCCAGCCCTTCACTTTCGGTCGTATCTGTCCCTTGTTTTGAGGTGGGTCTTTTGTAGGCAGCATATATAGGGGTCTTATTTTTGTATCCATTCAGCCAGACTTTGTCTTTTGGTTGGGGCATTCAACTCATTTACATTTAAGGTAATTATTGATAAGTATGATCCCATTGCCATTTACTTTGTTGTTTTGGGTTCGAGTTTATAAACTTTTTCTATGTTTCATGTCTAGAGAGGATCCTTTAGCATTTGTTGAAGGGCTGGTTTGGTGATACTGAATTCTCTCAGCTTTTGCTTGTCTGTAAAGCTTTTGATTTCTCCTTCATATTTGAATGAGATCCTTGCTGGGTACAGTAATCTGGGTTGTAGGTTTTTCTCTTTAATCACTTTAAGTATGTCCTGCCATTCCCTTGTGGCCTGAAGAATTTCTATTGAAAGATCAGCTGTTATCCTTATGGGAATCCCCTTGTTTGTTATTTGTTGTTTTTCCCTTGATGTTCAAGGCCTTTCTTTTTGTCTTTTTCTTCTGGGACTCCTGTGATTCTAATGTTGGGGCATTTGAAATTGTCCCAGATGTCTCTGAGATTTTCTTCATTTCTTTAATTCTTTTTTCTTTTTTCCTCTCTGCTTAATTTATTTCCACCATTCTATCTTCCACTTCACTTATCCTATCTTCTGCCTTAGTTATTCTACTGTCGATTCCCTCCAGAGTGTTTTTTACCTCAGTTACTGCATTATTCATTGATTGACTCTTTTTTATTTCTTCTAGGTCTTTGTTAAACATTTCTTGCATCTTCTCAGTCCTCGTCTCCAGACTATTTATCTGTAACTCCATTTTGTTTTCAAGATTTTGGATCATTCTTACTATCATTATTCTGAATCCTATTTCAGGTAGACTCCCTATCTCCTCCTCGTTTGTTTGGTTTGGTGGGCATTTATCGTGTTCCTTTACCTGCTGAATATTTCTCTGCCTTTTCATCTTGTTTAGATTGCTGTGTTTGGGGTGGCCTTTTTGTATGCTGAAAGTTTGTGGTCCATCTTTATTGCGGAGGTTCCTCCTTGTGGGTGGGGTGGACGAATGGCTTTTCAAGGTTTCCTGGTTAGGGAAGTTTGTGTCGGTGTTCTGGTGGGTGGAGCTGGATCTCTTCTCTCTGGAGTGCAATGAAGTGTCCAGTAGTGAGTTTTGAGGTGTCTATGGGTTTTGTGTGACTTTGAGCAGCCGGTATCTTAATGCTTGGGGCTGTGTTCCTGCATTGCTGGAGAATTAGCTTGGTATGTTTTGCTCTGGAACTTGTTGGCTCTTCAGTGGAGCTTGGTTTCAGTGTAGGTGTGGAGGCTTTTGGATGAGCCCTTGTCAATTAATGTTCCCTGGAGTCAGGAGTTTTCTGGTGTTCTCAAGTTTTGGATTTAAGCCTCCTGCCTCTGATTTTCAGTCTTATTCTTACAGTAACCTCAAGACTTCTACATCCATACTGCACTGATGGTAAAACATCTAGGTTAATGGAGAAAAGATTCTCCACAGTGCGGGACTCCAAGAGAGGTTTTCAGAGTTACATGGAGAAGAGAAGAGAAGAGGGAGGAGGGAGATAAAGGTGACCAGAAGGAGAAGATGGGGAATCAAAAGGGAAGAGCACAACATAGCCAGTAATCAATATCCTATGAGCTCTCCACAGCCTGAAACACCCAGAGAGGTTCAGAGAATTACATAGAGAAGAGAAGAGGGAGGCAGGAGATAGGGGTGACCAGGAGGAGAAGAGGGGGAGTCAAAAGGAGAGAGACAGATCTAGCCAGTAATCAGTTCCCTACGTGTTCTCCACAGCCCAGAATACCCAAAGAGATTCACAGCGATGGGTAGAGAAGAGAAGGGGGAGGGAGGAGATAGAGGTGACCTGAGGGAGAAATAGGACAGTCAAATCGGGAAGAGGGCAATCAAGCCAGTAATCACCTCCTAAGTAAAAATGGGTACTGAAGATTGGATTCTTAAAGGTACAAAATTGATAACAAATACCAAAAAGCAAGATTAAAAATCTGGAGTAGAGGTTAGACTCTCAAAAATACAATATTAAAAACAGAAAACAAAATCATAAAAATTATTAAAAATATATGTGAAATTTGCTTTAAAAATAGGGTCTTTTTTTGCAAGGTAATAGTAGGTTATAAAAATGAAAATTAAAGGAGTAATAAAGGGCTTAATTTTTTTTTTTTTTAATTAATGATAATAGTGAAACATATCTAGGACTTTCTCTGGAGCTGTTGCAGGCAGTGCAGGGTCAGTTCAGTTTCAGATAGTTCCTTGATCCAGCTTATACTTCTCAAGATCTATAGGCCCCTTCCAGTGTAGTCGGTGCTAACCACAGGGTTTTAATCTGTTGTAACTGTCACTTCCCAAGCGGTTCCCTCTGTTTATTTTGGCTTCTTCTGTTTGCAAATCTCTTCCGTGTCTAATTTCCTCCCTGACACAAGGGGGCGAGGGTGGTCAGTTATTTAGGCTCACTTGTTCAGTCATGCTGTGGTGAGGCAGGAACACTGCAAACATCACTGGCGTGTGTGGGGAGCGCTCACAGTGTCTCCGCCACACTGGGTTTGCCCCCACTCACGGCATGTGTGCTTTCCCGGTCTACACTGCTCAGGCTCCAGGTTGCTCTGCAGGGGGACTGTCTAAAGCAGGCCCTGGATTGCGTGCACTTCCCAGGTCTAAGCCACTCAGGTTCAGGTTCTTGGGTACTCCACAAAGGCACAAACTTGGTTGGGCTGCGTTTTGTGCCCTTCCCAGGTCTGAGCAGCTCAGGTGACCAGGTGCTTGATGATCACACACTCCCCAGGTGTGTGTGGGGGGGTGGGGGGATGCATCGTATCCCCTCCCTGGTCCCAGCCACTCGGTTTCCTGGGTGCGCAGTGGGAGTGCTGTCTCAGGTGTGCTGTGTGTCTCCTCTGGGGAGCTCATCTCTGGCTGCAACCCTCCTGGCGTATGTCAACCATCTAGGATCCCAGGAAGACTTGGTTAGCAACTGGGAGCCTGCTCGCAGTTTGGTAGAGGATGCCATCTCTGGGGCAGAGATTGCCACTCGCTGGCTCTGGCTGTTGCCTGCCTGCCTCTCTGCCTCCAGTGGGGGATGGGCCGGTCCCCAGCTGGCTAGCTCTCTTCTGGTATTCGCTCACTCCTTTGTTCTGTGAGCGAGCCCGGAAGTGCCTTAGGTTAGAGCTTTTCGCAGGAAAGTTCTCTCTCTCTCTCTCTTTTTTTTTTTTTTTTTCTTTTTTCTCTCTCTCTGTCTATCCCACGGTTTTGGTTGGTATCTCCCTCAGATTGTCCTTGGGGCATTTAGGTCTGATCCTTACCCTAAGCAATGCAGCCTGCGCCTCCCTGTTCAGCCCCCACTTGCTGGTGGCAGATGTGAGTGCCTGGACTACTTCTCCACTGGGAGTTGTGGTTAGGCATGTAATCTGTGGGTTTTATTTATTTATTTTTTCCTCCCAATTATATTGCCCCCTAAAATTCCAAAACTCCCCACAGACCCACCAGTGAGAGGGTTTCCTGGTGTTTGGAAACTTCTCCTCCTTCACAACACCCTCCCCAGGATGGATCTCCATCCCAAACTCTTTTGTCTCTCTTTTTACCTTTTATATTTTGTCCTACTTCCTTTTGAAGGCAATGGGCTACCTTTCTGGGTGCCTGGTGTCCTCTGCCAGTGTTCAGAAGTTGTTTTGAGGAATTTTCTCAGTGTTCAAATGGTCTTTCAATGAATTTGTGGGATAGAAAGTGGTCGCCCTGTCCTATTCCTCCAACATCTTAGGACTGCCTCCCCAGATTGATTATATTCTTTGCAGTCAAAGATGGAGAAGCTCTCTACAGTCAGCAAAAACAAGACTGGGAACTGACTGTGGCTCTGATCCTGAACTCCTTATTGCCAAATTCCGACTTTAATTGAAAAAAGTAGAGAAAACCACTAGACCATTCATGTATGACCTAAATCAAATCCCTTAAGATTATACAATGGAAGTGAGAAATAGATTTAAAGGACTAGAGCTGATAGACAAATTACCTGATGAACTATGGATGGAGATTCACGACATTGTATAGGAGACAGGGATCAAGACCATCCCCAAGAAAAAGAAATACAAAAAGCAAAATGGCTGTCTGAGGAGGCCTTACAAATAGCTGTGAAAAGAAGAGAAGCAAAAAACAAAGGAGAAAAGGAAAGATATACCCATCTGAATGCAGAGTTACAAAGAATAGCAAGGAGAGACAAGAAAGCCTTCCTCAGTGATCAGTGCAAAGAAATAGTGGAAAACAATAGAATGGGAAAAACTAAAGATCTCTTCAAGAAAATTAGAGATACCAAGGAAACATTTCATGCAAAGAAGATCACAATAAAGAACAGAAATAGTATGGACCTAACAGAAGCAGAAGATATTAAGAAGAGGTGGCAAGAATACACAGAACTGTAAAAAAAAGATCTTCACAACCCAGATAATCATGATGGTGTGATCACTCACCTAGAGCCAGACATCCTGGAATGTGAAGTCAAGTGGGTCTTAGGAAGCCTCACTATGAACAAAGCTAGTGGATGTGATGGAATTCCAGTTGAGCTATTTCAAATCTTAAAAGGTAATGCTGTGAAAGTGCTGCACTCAATATGCCAGCAAATTTGGAAAACTCAGCAGTGGCCACAGGACTAGAAAAGATCAGTTTTCATTCCAAGCCCAGAGAAAGGCAGAGCCAAAAAATGCTCAAACTACCACACAATTGCACTCATGTAACATGCTAGTAAAATAATGCTCAAAATTCTCCAAGCCAGGCTTCAACAATACGTGAACCGTGAATGTCCAGATGTTCAAACTGGTTTTAGAAAAGGCAGAGAAACCAGGGATCAAATTGCCAACATCCACTGGATTATTGAAAAAACAAGAGAGTTCCAGAAAAATATCTATGTCTGCTTTATTGACTATGCCAAAGCCTTTGATTATGTGGATCAAAACAAACTGTGGCAAATTCTGAAAAAGATGGGAGTACCAGACCATCTGACTTGCCTCTTGAGAAATCTGTATGCAGGTCAAGAAGCAAATATTAGAATTGGACATGGAACACATGACTAGTTCAAATAGGAAAAGGAGTATGTTAACGCTATATATTGTCACCCTGCTTATTTAACTTATATGCAGAGTACATCATGAGAAATGCTGGGCTGGATGAAACACAAGCTGGAATCAAGATTGCCAGGAGAAATATCAATAACCTTAGATATGTAGATGACACCACCCTTATGGCAGAAAGTGAAGAAGAACTGAATAGACTCTTGATGAAAGTGAAAGAGTAGAGTGAAAAAGTTGGCTTAAAACTCAACATTCAGAAAACTAAGATCATGGCATCAATTCATGGCAAATAGATGGGGAAACAATGGAAACAGTGGCAAATTTTACTTTCTTGGGTTCCAAAATCACTGCAGATGTTGACTGCAGCCATGAAATTAAAAGACGCTTACTCCTTGGAAGGAAAGTTATGACCAACATAGACAGCATATTAAAAAGCAGAAATGTTAACTTTGTCAACAAAGGTCCATCTAGTCAAGGCTATGGTTTTTCCAGTAATCATGTATGGATGTGAGAGTTGGACTATGTGCTGAGTGCTGAAGAATTGATGCTTTTGAACTGTGGTGTTGGAGAGGACTCTTTAGAATCCCTTGGACTGCAAGGAGATCCAACCAGTCCATCCTAAAGATCAGTCCTGAGTGTTCATTGGAAGGACTGATGTTGAAGCTGAAACTCCAATTCTTTGGCCACCTGAAGCAAAGAGCTGACTCATTTGAAAAGACCCTGATGCTGGGAAAGATTGAAGGTGGGAGGAGAAGGGGACGACAGAGGATGAGATGGTTGGATGGTATCACCGACTCAATGGACACGAGTTTGGGTGATGGACAGGGAGGCCTGACATGCTGCAGTCCATGGGGTTGCAGGGAGTCAGACACGACTGAGCAACTGAACTGAACTCTAAATAACAATACCAATGAAAAGCAGATCAAAGAAACAATTTCCAACATGGAGTCAAAATCAGTTCTTCTCTGCAACAATTACCCCTTCTCTGCAACAGTTACCCACTGTCAAAGTCCATTCCACAATCTTGTGGAAAAAAGGGGTGATGACCATTCTGCTTTGTCAGATAGATCTTTCTGGGGGTGTCTGCCATTGATGACAATGTTCCAAATGTAGATTTGTCTTCTTTTTGTTCCTCTTTGGAAAGTGTCTACTTTACACCTGTAGACCTACTAGATCAAGTCTGTTCACTCAAGGCTTGATATTTCTAACAAGTTTTGCTACCTGTCCCTAAACCACTCTGAATAATTAGGGCCTACTTTCCACCTTCTTCTTTCTGTTTAAACACTTAGGGAAAAACTTTCACACCAATAGGCTTCCAGAGTTAGATAATAAGAATGGTCAGAGGCAAGTTTGGAGGTTCATCAAAAATTAAAATTAGACCTGCCTTATGATCTGGCAGTCCAACTCCTGGGCATGTACCCAGACAAAACTCTAATCCAAAAAGACACCATGCACCTCTATATTCAGAGTAGCACTACCTACAATAGCCAAGATAAAGAAACAACCTAAATGTCCATCAACAGATGAATGAATAAAGATGTGGTACACGTATATAATGAAACACTACTTGACCATAAAAAGAGAATGAAATAATGCAATTTGCAGCAACATGGATGGCCCTACAGTTTATCATACTGAGTGAAGTAAGTCAGAAAGAGAAAGAGAAATACAATGTGATATCTCTTCTGTGTGGAATCTGAAGTATGACACAAATGAATTTATCTACAAAACAGAAACAGACTCTCAAGCATACAAAATAGATTTGTGATTGCCAAGGGGGAGATAGAGTAGGGAGGGATGGATTGGGAGTTTGGGATTAGCAAATGCAAACTACTGTTTATAGAATGGATAAACAAGGTCTTGTTGAATATCACAGGGAACTATATTCAATAAACCATGATATAAGTGATATAATGATATAAACTGTATTCAATAGACCATGATTCCATGTGACAAACCATTATGGAAAAGAATATGAAAAGTAATATGAAATATATATTAATATATATTAATTTATATATAGCAATTAATATTTTAATATATTATAAATAAATAAAATTTATAATATGAAAAATATGTTCCTTTTCATATTCTTTTATATATTATTGTGTGTGTATATATATATATATATATATATATAACTGAATCACACTGCTCTAGAGCAGAAATTCACACAACATTGGAAATCAATTATACTTCAGTAAACATTTTTTTAAAAAGAGTGGTCAAAGGAAAATTGCATCTGTTTCAACTCAAAGAAATCACTAAATAACTAGGAAAGTGCAAAATTTCTTCCCCAAGTGAGACTTCTAACCAGACAAGCATCAGATACCTCAACACAACACAGATGGCAGAAAGAAAAAGAGTTTTAGAAGACTGTAAATTTGGTGCAAATTCAACACAGGCTTTTACTGAGGGCACAGTGCATGCAGGTAAGACAATTTGACAAGGATACAAATAGTAAAAAGACATGGATGTTGCTCTCAAAAAGCTTAAAAATTAAAAGAGAAAAGGAACTTAAATAGCCACAACAAAATGTCTAAAGTGAGGAAAAGATTTAGCAAAATCCAGTTAAATTGTGATGGCACTTTAGATGAGGCAGAGACAGCTCCCGCATGAGAATCAGGGAAGGTCTTCTTCAAGAAGTGACATCTGAAATAATAAGCCTGACAGTCTATTCACATTTGAATGCATGAGGGGCCCTTGAACTTAATTCCATTCAGAATTTAAATTATGAATTTTAAGGCCTTATAACACAGGATAGAAAAATAATTCTGCAAAATTACATTTAGCTTATATTGATCATTAAGTAGAAATAAACAATAACCAAAACAGGTATACAAGGAGAGTGGAAAGGTCATCATCACTGTACTATGTTTACATGTGTCCTGAGCTCTTGAGCTGCTGGGATCTCTTTCCAAAGGGAGAAGAGTGCTTGGGTGTTCACAGTGTGTCCTGATGAGAATAGAGATGGAAGCCATTCTACGTGGGAAGGAGGTGAGAAGGAAGGGGCTGGGAGGTGAGAAGGAAGGGGCTGGGACGTGAGAAGGAAGGGGCTGGGACGTGAGAAGGAAGGTGATGGGAGGAGGAAAACTGAGAAAAGAGAGAGGGAAAAAAACAAGCAAGTGGAGACTAGGGGAAAGAGTAGGAAAAATGGACACAAAAACCCACCAGTGCTTCCTAAGCCAAAATGCAAGACCTATTAGGAGTACCAGGGGCACAATCACGGCCAAGATGATCCAACCCACAGAGCAGTGATGATCTATGGGTGGATGTGCACACAAGGGTGTCCTCTCAAACCCACCCGCTGTTTTACTGCATTTCTGTGCTCTGCATTTGCTACTCAAGTATCTGCCTCAACAATCTCCTTCTTCCCTATTTCCTCTCTTATCCCTCCTCAGAGATGACTCCATCTAACCTCCACACCTTCCTATATCTATGAGGCTCTCATTTTCAACTCCCATATTTCTTATTTTTATTCCTTTTGGGTCTGGGCTGCCTAGAATCCCCAGTTTTTCACCTGGCTCTCCTGCTCTGCCTGAGGACCACCTATTCCCAGTCCAGCAGGGCCCCAGTTCTTCCTCACCCCAGTAGAGGATGATGTCCTGGCCTCCTAGACTGCTGTGTCTCACCCGGCAGCTCAGGCCGGATGCCTCACTGGCTTCCACATCCAAAGAAACCTGAAGATACCACGTCCCATCAGCGTTAGGTGAGACGTCACTTCTCTGAGTGCCCTGTTGCTCCTGCTCACCCCGCATCCACATCACCCAAATGGGCTTCGGGTAGAAGCCAGAGATATGACAAACCAGCATCAGACGGCCAGGGCCAGGGCTGGGGCCAGGAGACAGCCAGGCCTCCAGTCATACTGCAGAGGACAGGGAAGATCGTCAGATGAGGACTCTAGTACAGACTCAGAGGTTCAGAGCTTCATGTCAGTTTAATGGACATACTTTTCCCACCGGTAGCGGTCGTCACCCATTAACCCCTCCCCCACTTGGCTCCTTGTTAGGAAGAGGAGAAGGTGTGATTTTAGAACAAAAAAATTGTGGAAGGAAGGTGCATCATCTCTGGAGATATGCCTTTCCTGCCTCAAGAAGACCCAAGAGGAAACATGGGCAGATGTCACTCAGCAGCTTATGTATTTCCTGGGTGTGTTCATAAAGGCTGAAGTCTGCTGACCCACATGACTTGTCTGGAAGCTCAGCAGTTCTGATCCTTGATAAGCAAACCACACAAAGTCTATTGAGGCTTAACCAGCATACAACTCACAGCCTTCTGTTATCTGTATTTCAAAGGGATCTAGGGACGAGGAGTTACCAGAGAGAAGAGGACATTAAAAGGAAAAAGTGAATCAAAAGATGATGCAAGCAGAAAGAAGAAGTTTAGAAGATTTGAGGATATGAAGCAAGATTGGCTTGATAAAAGTTCAAAGAAAAGGAAATTGGTGATAGTTAGAGATTGAGGAAGAGATGAATGGCATGAGGAGAAAAGTGTTTGAAAAAGGCAATATAAAAGATGTGGATTTTTTTTCCATTTATTTTTATTAGTTGGGGGCTAATTACTTTACAATATTGTAGTGGTTTTTGCCATACATTGACATGAATCAGCCATGGATTCACATGTATTCCCCATCCCGGTCTCCCCTCCTCCCTCCCTCCCCACCCCATCCCTCTGGGTCTTCCCAGTGCACCAGCCCTGAGCACTTGTCTCATGCATCCAACCTGGGCTGGTGGTCTGTTTCACCCTTGATAGTATACTTGTTTCAACACTGTTCTCTCAGAACATTCCACCCTCGCCTTCTCCCACAGAGTCCAAAAGTCTGTTCTGTACATCTGTGTCTCTTTTTCTGTTTTGCATATTGGGTTATCGTTACCATCTTTCTAAATTCCATATATATGCGTTAGTATACCGTATTGGTGTTTATCTTTCTGGCTTACTTCACTCTGTATAATGGGCTCCAGTTTCATCCATCTCATTAGAACTGATTCAAATGAATTCTTTTTAATGGCTGAGTAATATTCCATGGTGTATATGTACCACAGCTTCCTTATCCATTCGTCTGCTGATGGGCATCTAGGTTGCTTCCATGTCCTGGCTATTATAAACAGTGCTGTGATGAACATTGGGGTGCACATGTCTCTTTCAGATCTGGTTTCCTCAGTGTGTATGCCCAGGAGTGGGATTGCTGGGTCATATGGCAGTTCTATTTCCAGTTTTTTAAGGATGTGGATAATAGATAATAATATAATGAGGAAGGAGTGAGTGGAATGCAATAGGTTATATTGAGTGTGTAAATAGAGATTGCTGAAGAGATTGAATGGGAAAGAAAGTCACACTTTAAGGAGTCCATCATAGAGTGGGGAAACTGAAGGTATCTAGTCAGAGTCGAGTGAAAGGGGCTGTCACAGGTGACCACTGATGGAATATAATAAACCACAAGCCTGCAGTCAATAAGAGGGAAATGTATAAGTAAGTAGCAGAAGTCTTGAGCATTATTGAAAGACAGGGTCTGGATTACACCCCTTGCCCAGCTGCTGTTCTATGGTAGGGTTCTATGGTAAGGTTCAGAATTGATTGGAAATTGATTGGAGGATGTATATTAGAGAAATAAGAAACTCAGAGATACACGCACACACACACCTCTCACTGTATCCCCAATCCCTATTGAGGGAACTGAACTTACATTCAAGTTGCCATTGATTGGCATTGTTGTGAAATACCTGCAAAACTATAGTAAATCTCCTGTGAGATACACTTTGCAGTTCCATTAACTCCTCATTGTTGAAGTTGCCCTTGGACCAAGGCCATAGGTAAATGATTGTGTGAGAGCTGCTTTTCCAGCCATGAGTCTGCAAGTCACCCAACTAAGCTGAGCCCAGATTTTGTACCCAGGAATGGTTGTAAAATGATAAAATCTAAATGAATTAGAAAGAGATTGGTTCCTGGAAGCCTGTGGGAAAAGAACAAAGAGAATGAGAAGGGACACTGGGAAGGAGAGAGAATGGAGAAAGAAAGGTACCAAAGAGGGGAAACTTGGTATATAATAGAAAAGGCAATCCATAGATACCTCAGTGGACATTTGGCTGCCCCAGGGTCCCAAGAGTTAGTTATATGCAACCTTCAAGAGAGCACAGAGGTGTGGGATGTTCTGAGAGAATAGCACTGAAACAAGTATACTATCAAGGGTGAAACAGACCACCTGCCCAGGTTGGATGCATGAGACAAGTGCTCAGGGCTGGTGCAGTGGGAAGACCCAGAGGGATGGGATGGGGAGCGAGGCGGGAGGGGGGATCGGGATAGGGAACACATGTAAATCCATGGCTGATTCATGTCAATGTATGGCAAAAACCACTACAATATTGTAAAGTAATTAGCCTCAAACTAATAAAAATAAATGAAAAAAAGAGAGAGAGAGAGAGAGCACAGAGAACTGGAGTCAAGGATACTTAGAATGGAAATGAGCTGATAACTCTCTATCTCCATCTTGGGGAAATCATTACACATGCACACAAGTGCGCATGTGCATGCACACACACGCACACACACACACAGACACACACACACACACACACACCTTCCTGGATAAGAGCTCTTACCCTCTTCATTGTCACCACCTGGGAGGAGAGTAAGGAACAATGAAAGTTGCAGAAACAGCATCTCATTCGCAGATGTTCTTTCTCACAGAAAAGTAGGTCTTTGATTTCTGTTCTAAACAAACCCACCCCAAAACACCTCTGCTCTGACTTCCTCTTCCTGCCAACAAGCAAACCTTTCCTTTAGTCACTGACTGAAAAAAGAAAGCTTGCTCCTTCCCTAAGCTCTGGACCACATACTCAGATATTCATTTCCCTTCCAGTTCTGATACTCCTCTCTGGATTCCAGTTTCTCTCTTTGTCACCAACATCCATTCTGCTCACCTTTCTGTAATTTAACTGCTATGGGCCAAATCTTAAATGGTGTTGGAAAGCCATTGTATTTGTAAGGCCTCTTTTCTCATTCATACAATAAATGAATGAAACTAAATGTCTTCTTAGCATCATGTCTAATACTCTCTTGCCCCTGCTCATTTCCATCAGTCTTTCTCTTGCTTTTCTGAATATTTCCTCAAATATTCTCTTCCTCTTTCTCACCTTCACCCCACCTCACTCATATCTCTGACTTTTCTTGGCTCCTTTATTAGCGTTTTCAGAATCCCCTATGAGTTCTCTGAGAAACAGTATAAACTGACACATATTATTCATTATTCTTAGGGAATAGCCAGTAGCCATCACAAAGACCACAGGAATATTGTAACATTCTGTTTGTTTCAAACAAATCCTCTGTTTGACCTGTATTGAAATATATTCACTCACCAAAGAATCACTTAGCATCTGAAACCAAGCATCTGTTACACCTGTGAATTGTGTTATGTAGTGGCTGAAAATACAATTACTTTATTCAAGGATGTTTTAAATTTCTTGGGAGAAAAAACGTCTAAAACAAGAATTGTAAATCTTGGCATGCTGAGACTTATTATAAAGTATAAACTCTAAACAAACAATAACAAAGGAAAAAAAAAAGCCTCCTTGAAACATTTGCCAAAATGGTGGCCCTTAACTCTTTTGTCGACCCAACAGGATCTTGTCTTCAGAGGTTGCCTTGAGGTATTAGATCTATAGCCTGCTTAACAAATTGTTTTCACTGAGTAAATTTGAAGATATGATGGACTTTGTTCAATGAGTCATGAATTGGGCAGCATTCTATCTAGCAGCTGGAAGGTTACACAGAGAAATAGTATAAAATGGAAGGTTTTTATAAGGAGAAAGGTTTTGCAGGGGAGAAATTTTCAAAAAAAAAAAAAGAAAGTTATTTTAAGGCAGGACAGATTTTTGAGGGGAAGGGAATGGCAAGAATTTTATCATGTAGATTGCATCTTCTTCCTCTGGAGGATAAAGAGGGCCTACCTGGAAGATTATCTCATCGGTGCCAACTCAAAATTGCAAAACGGTTGATTATTATTACATTTCTGATGAAGGCCGAAACTGCAAAGTTAGATACTGAATCAAGGTTTGAACATTCTTTCAACTGCCCTTCTTTGAGACTGTAATGAAAACATCCTTCCCAGACCTGTGGCCACTGCTGAGTTTTTCAAATTTACTGACATATTGAGTGCAGCATTTTAACAGCATCATCTTTTAGTTTATAACTCAACTGGAATTCCATCACCTCCACTAGCTTTGTAGTAATGCTTCTTAAGGCCCACTTATATGTGGGTAAACAGTGGGAACCTTATATGGAACAGCTGACTGGTTCAAAATTAGGAAAGGAGTACCATAGGCTGTATATTGTCACCCAGTTTATTTAACTTATATGCGGAGTACCTTAGGCAAAATGTCAGGCTAGATGAATCACAAGCTGGAATCAAGATTTCTGGGAGAAATATCAACAACCTCAGATATGCAGATGTCACCACCCTAATGTCAGAAAGTGAAGAAGAACTAAAGAGTCTTTTGAGCAAGGTGAAAGAGGAGAGTGAAAAAGCTGGCTTACAACTCAACATTCAAAAACTAAAATCATGGTATCTGGTCCCATCACTTCATGGCAAATAGAAGAGGAAAAAGTAAAAGCAGTGACAGATTTTACTTTCTTGGGCTCCAAAATCACTGTGGATAGTGAATGCAGCCATGAAATTA
This sequence comes from Dama dama, assembly GCF_033118175.1. Lineage (NCBI taxonomy): Eukaryota > Metazoa > Chordata > Mammalia > Artiodactyla > Cervidae > Dama > Dama dama. Next base: position 13,329,222 of record NC_083700.1, read on the forward strand.
AAAGATGCTTGCTCCTTGAAGGAAAAGTTAAAACACACATAGACAGCATATTGAAAAACAAAGACATCACTTTGCTGACCAAGGTCCGTGTAGTCAAAGCTACGGATTTTCCAGTAATCATGTACAGGTATGAGAGTTGGACAATACAGAAGGTTGAGCACCAAAGATCTGGTGCTTTCAAATTGTGGTTCTAGGAAAGACTCCTGAGAGTCCTTTGGACAGCAAGAAGATCAAAACCAGTCAATCCTAAAGGAAATCAACCCTGAATATTCATCTGATGGACTGACGCTGAAGTTGAAGCTCCAAGACTTTGGCCACCTGATGCAAAGGGCTGATTCACTGGAAAAGACCCTGATGCTGGGAAAGATTGAAGGCAAAAGGAGAAGGGGTGACAGAGGATGAGATGATTAAGTAGCATCACCAACTCAATAGTCATGAGTTTGAGCAAACTCTGGGAAACAGTGAAGGACAGGAAGCCTGGTATGCTGTAGCCCACAGGTCCCAAAGTCAGACCCGACTTAGCAACTGAACAACAACAAAAAAATCTTACTTGATGAAATGAGAAACTTCAGGGTTTATTTTTTTGGACTAAAGTACATGCTAATAAATATCATGTTTAAACAAAGGATCCTGCTGTAAATCTCTTATTAATGATGTAAAAATTAATAAACAAAAACCTCAGTTAAATAAAGTCAGGAAACCCGAAGTGGGGGATCTCAGGCTTTCCAATGGCTCACCATTATTGCAGATACCAAATTGCAATTCTCTGTTCTTCCTGAATAAACCCATCTTGTCTGGTGATATATCGGGTCATCTATTTGTTTTAGGTCAACACATAATAAGAAACTAGTAATAATATGTGGGAAGTAAAGTGAATAGAATATTCTGGAGTTATTTATACAAGATTATCTTCTTATTGGTCCTCCCTGAATGTTCCATGCTTGCTTTATCATATACTGCTCTCTGATGGAAATGCTGATCTCCCTCATTCATGGTGTTTGTAACTGTCTAAAGTCTCTTAAATATTTGTTTATGCTAATTATCACCTGGATAGATGCATTTAGGCTATTTATTTTCTTATTTCTTGGCATATAACTAATCTGAAAGGTTATCTTGGGCTAATTCAAGGAAGAAAACTTTTTGGAAAATGAAGATTAGAAAATAGAAAGCTGGAAAGAGCTTCCTTTGAATACTTCTAATATTTAAAAACTGGATAAGCAAAATCTCAACTTTTCTTGAAACCATCACAATACTGAAGTATCAGGACTGTGAGGCGAGCAGAAGTAACGCAACTTAGATTAGGAGTAGGCCTTCCTACTATCAGGTAGCTTTCGCTTAACAATGACCACTGTTTGCCAATTAGGACCAATTAGCTTTCACTGATGTTTGCCAATTAGGAAATTAGGGCGGAAACCCCCAGGAAAGTCCCACGCGCGCGAAAGTATTGACCAATGAAGTTGCTTTGCAAACGTGTAACCAATCCGCTTCTCACCCTATAAATTTGTGTAACAGCTTGGGCTCAGGGCTTTCTGACTCGCACCACTGCGTTGGTTGCGGGCGGAGAGTCCTGGCTCGAGTCAGTAATAAACTTCCCTTCCTGCGAGTTGCATTGTCTTGGAAGCCTTCTCTCTTCCCGCTCGGGGATTCGGACATCGGGCATAACAAGGACCACCAATTAACCCAAAACTTAAGGAAAGACAGATTCCTCCAAGGAAATAAGAAAAGCAAATCCTTGTTTATTTGGGACAGATGCCAGATGCTGCACAAGACAGTAAGAATAATTCAACTAAAACCATTAATAAATTCCTAAAGGCTAGTGTGAATATATAGAACCCTTAGGATCCACAGACAAGGGAAATTCACTTTTTACCATGTACCTCACCAAGGGCTCCTGAAAGACTGGAATCAGTATATAGACCAGAGAAATCCTTCCTCACGGTACAAGCCTGAGATCTGAGAAAGGTAGGAAGTCCCAACCAGATCTTTCTCCACTATCTCCCACACAGAAAAGGAGGGAGGCTGGGAGCATGGGAGGGGGAAGGGAAGAAAGTTCTATTGTCTTCAGAACATGGGTGAAGACACACAGCAGCTGGAGGAAGGAGGAAAATGGAGAAGGGACAATAAAAGAGCCTGTCCTCACCTATTAGAGATTCCATCCTGCTGAGAGCAATGTGGGAACACTTAGAAGGCCCAAGTCCCACAAGAATAAGACAGAGTCAGATTAAGATAATGCCCCTACTTCCTCTTCCAAGCAGGTAAGCGAGTAAGGAGTAGTAAGAACTTTCCACTGATGCAAGAACAGCAACAGTGTGACCACAAATCTTCTTTAAGAACCTCACAAAGGAACTATCCACTGAAGCAAGAGAACAAAGGAAATACCAATGCCTGCAAGCTTGCAAGAGAACCAGGAAAGGCATTTTTCCTGTTTTTTAAATATGAGGTCCCACATTTATATTTGGTGCTGGACTCCAAAATCGTGTAGCCACCAGTGCTTATACCATTCACTGTAGACTGGAGAAAAGCAGGAGGAGGCAGTTTGAGTTTGGGTGGGAAAAAGAGGAAGAAGAGTTAACTACCTGAGGAATGGAGGCTGGAAACAACAGGTTGAGAGCAGGGCAGAGAGACCAAGGACATTACAGATGGAGGAGGAAAGGAGGAAGCCCAGATGAGGAACAAGAAGAGGGGAGGAGGGAGGAACAAGAAGAAAGAGGAGGAGGGTGGCAGAGGCTGGGATGGGAGGAGGAAGGAGAGGAAGCCGAGAGGGAGGAGCAAGAGGAAGATTGGAAAGAGAAGTGGAGCAGAGTCACTGATTCTTCAGCTCAGCTTCTGTGGGCAGCGTTGGTCCTAATCAGGGAGCAGGAAGCAGCTGGGACTTGAGTTGTGGCCCCACTGTGGACCTGCAGCTTCCCAGGGAGCTCCTCTCCTGAGCATACACTCAGCTATGGTGGATGAAGGACAGCTCTGAAGGAGGAGAAAGGATAGTGGTTTCTCAGGAGCTGACTGAGAAATACTGGGAAATGGGGGAGCTGAGAAAAAACAGAACTGGAAGCCAAAATCAAGGGCTAAGGTGGGGACAGGGGTGAGTTGACTGTGACCACAGGGGAAAAAAAGAAAGAAAAGAACTAAGAGATCTGCTCCCTGGACCAGAAGAACCTAGAAGAGAAATCTGGGCATATTGGGATATACCTTGATTATAAATCAAGTTGGCGGGATATCCTAGGAGAGTCTGGTATTCTTCCCTGGGTCACCAGACCTCCCCGAGGATCCTTCTTGATTCACTGGTCAAGACTTAAGTCATTGGTGCTTAGGCCACAAGCATTCTCATATTCTTTCTAGCAACTGTTTCTTGGTGCTCCTTCATACACCATCTCAGCTCTTTAATTCCATCTCCTCAGGACCCAGGTGTGACCTCCCCTCCCTCAGGCTTATCCTACATCTCCTCCCCACCAAAAGAAACCTCAACTTCCCTGCTAGAGAAATCCACTGCCTCTGATAATGATGTGCCTTTTACTGGCCTCATTTTTCCCTCCCACTCTACTTCAAGATTCCCCTTCACTTTTCTGGCTTCATGCATCTGGTCTGTTTGTTTCTCACCCCTCACAGCAAATACTTTGCACTCCTTGTGGCTCAGATGGTAATGAATCTGGTTTCAATTAGGGAGACCCCAGTTTGATCCCTGAGTCAGGAAGATCCCCTGGAGAAGGGAATGGCTGCCCACTCCAGTATTCTTGCCTGGAGAATTCCATAGACAGAGGAACCTGGCCAGCTACAGTCCACAGGGTGGCAAAGAGTCAGACACGACTGAGTGACTGTCAATTCACAATTCAAAAGGAGCTTTGGACTGAGAGTAAGGTGAACTCCTGGATAGACTCTTGCTGGATATAATAGTATACTGGAGTGATCATAGCATTCTGGTCTTAGTTTTCTTATCTGTAACATGATTAAGTGAAAAGAACTGAATATGTCCCAGCAACACTTTTGGCTTCAACATTTTTGTGCCTTACTAAAAGGCAGAGACATTACTTTGCCAACAAAGATCCGTCTAGTCAAGGCTATAGTTTTTCCAGTGGTCATGTATGGATGTGAGAGTTGGACTATAAAGAAAGCTGAGCACCGAAGAATTCATGCTTTTGAACTGTGGTGTTGGAGAAGACTCTTGAGAGTCCCTTGGACTGCAAGGAGATCCAACCAGTCCATCCTAAAGGAGATCAGTCCTGAGTATTCATTGGGAGGACTGATGTTGAAGCTGAAACTCCAATACTTTGGCCACCTGATGCGAAGAGCTGACTCATTGGAAAAGACCCTGATGCTGGGAAAGATTGAGGGCAGGAGGAGAAGGGGATGACAGAGGATGAGATGATTGGATGACATCACTGACTCAATGGACATGGGGTGGTGTCCGGGACATTTGGGTGGACTCCGGGAGTTGGTGATGGACAGGAAGGCCTGGTGTGCTGTGGTTCATGGGGTCACAAAGGGTCGGACACGACTGAGCGACTGAACTGAAAGGAACTGATGCTCCTGCGCCTTCTGACCCGTGTGTTCTCCTCTTTCCCTACTCTGCGTTTCCCTCCTCTCATTCTTCTGTGTCTTCCCTTCATTCTTCACTAAGCCTTTATCTCAACTCTCGGTTTTCCTCTCCATCTTTTCATAGTCCCTACCCTACAACCTAATCTCACCTTTCTTTCTGACTCATTTTCAAATCTAAAGCATTATTTTATCATGTGATTCTTGGATTCCAGTGTTCAGTTCATTTCAGTTCAGTCACTCAGTCATGTCCAACTCTTTGTGACCCCAAGGACTGCAGCACACCAGACCTCCCTGCCCATCACCAACTCCTAGAGTTTATTCAAACTCATGTCCATTGAGATGGTGATGCCATCCAACCATCTCATCCTCTGCCATCCCCTTCTCCTCCTGCCCTCAATCTTTCCCAGCACCAAGGTCTTTTCCAATGAGTCAGTTCTTCACATCAGGTGGCCAAAGTATTGTAGCTTCAGTTTCAGCATCAGTCCTTCCAATGAATATTCAGGACTGATTTCATTTAGGATGGACTGGTTGGATCTCCTTGCTGCCCAAGGGACTCACAAGAGTCTTCTCCAGCACCACAGTTCAAAAGCATCAATTCTTCAATGCTCAGCCTTCTTTATGGTCCAACTCCCATATCCTTACACGACTGATGAAAAAAACATATCTTTGACTATATGGACCTTTGTCACCGAAGTGATGTCTTTGTTTTTTAATGCACAGTCTAGGTTTGTCATATCTTTTCTTCCAAGGAGCAAGCATCTTAATTTAATGGCTGCAGTCACCATCTGCAGTGATTTTAGAACACAAAAAAAAAAAATAAATAAATAAATTCTGTCAGTTTCCCCATCTATTTGCCATGAAGTGGTGGAACCAGATGCCATGATCTTAGTTTTCTGAATGTTGAGCTTTAAGGCAATTTTTTCAATCTCCTCTTTCACTTTCATCAAGAGGCTCTTTAGTTCCTCTTCACTTTCTGCCATAAGGATGGTGTCATCTGCTTAACTGAGGTTATTGATATTTCTCCTGGCAATCTTGAATTCAGCTTGTGCATCATTCAGCCCAGCATTTCTCATGGTGTACTCTGCATTTAAGTTAAATAAGCAGGGTGACAATATACAGCCTTGATGGACTCCTTCCCCAATTTGGAACCAGTCATGTGTTCCACGTCCAGTTCTAACTGTGGCTTCTTGAGCTGCATACCGATTTCTCAGGAGGCAGGTCAGATGGTCTGGTATTCCCATCTGTCAAAGAATTTTCCACAGTTTGTTGTGATCCACACAGTCAAATGCTTTGGCACAGTCAATAAAATAAAAGTAGATGTTTTTTGGAACTTTCTTGCTTTTTCAATGATCCAGTGTATGTTTGCAATTTGATCTCTGGTTCCTCTGCCTTTTCTAAATCCAGCTTGAACATCTGAAAGTGCAATGTAGGGCCACCCAAGACAGATAAGTCATGGTGTAGAGTTCTGACAAAACGTGGTCCACAGGAGAAGGGAATGGCAAGCCATTTCAGTATTCTTGCCTTGAGAACCCATGAACAGTGAAAGTGAAAGCGAAGTCGCTCAGTTGTGTCCCACTCTTTGCAATCCCATGAACTGTAGCCTACCAGGCTTCTTTGTCCATGGGATTTTCCAGGCAAAAGTACAAGAGTGGGTTGCCATTTCCTTCTCCAGGGGATCTTCCAAACCCAGGGATCGAACCTGGGCCTCCACATTGCAGGCAGATGCTTTACCCTCTGAGCCACCAGGGAAGACCCCATGAACAGTAAGAAAAGGCAAAAAGATAGGACAGTTAAAGATGAACTGCCCAGGTCAGTAGATGCCCAATATGCTACTGGAGATCAGTGGAGAAATAACTCCAGAAAGAATGAAGAGATGGAGCCAAAGCAAAAACAACACCCAGTTGTGGATGTGACTGGTAATGGAATTAAAGTCCAGGGCTGTAAAGAACAATATTGCATAGGAACCTGGAATATTAGGTCCACAAATCAAGGCAAATTGGAAGTGGTCAAACAGGAGATGGCAATAAATATCGACATTTTAGGAATCAGCAAACTAAAACGGACTGGAATGGGTGAATTTAACTCAAATGACCATTATATCTACTACTGTGGATTCCAGTGTAGAAATACATAAAACACCATTATGGATTCTATTTCTGGAATCATGGCCCACTGCATAGCTCCAAAAGATCCAGAATTCAAGATAAAAAGTGTCTTTTAATTCTTTTTTAAATACATAACTGCATTCATGAAGAAATAAGGGAACCAAGCATAGAAGAAATGGAAACTCAGAGATGCAAACAGGAAATGATACTTGAGCATACAAGACAACATGTAGGTTCCGTAAAGATTTGGCTATTGTGGTTACTTGTATCAGGAAACAGGTCCTTAAGACCAGACAAATAAGGTGAAATTTGCAGCTGAGTTTCCTGCTGTACAGTCTTCTAAGTGACAAGATGGACTAGAAAGAATCTATTAATTAATCCAAGGAAGAAAGTTTGCCTGGCTGTGTATTCACTGAACATTGACTTGTTTGATTCTCATTCTGAGAATTGCTAATCACAAATCTGATAATACAGATCAAAAATATTTCTCTTGTGTGATTCTAGAAAGCACAATCCAATCAATTAAAACAAAATGTGGTTCCAAGTTTGTGCTATCTCTGTGACACTTGGTGGATTTTATTTTATTTTATTTTATTTTTGGCTGTGTTACATGCAGGATCTTAGTTACTGGGCCAAGGATCAAACCTGAGCCCTGGGCTTGAAAAGGCCCAATCCTAACCACTAGACCATCAGAGAATTCCCAACATTTAATTTCCCCAATCCAAAATTACAGAACACAGAAAGAAATAATTCAGCAAAAGGAAAGTTGGCAGGCAAACAAATATAGGTTAGATCTCTCAAGAAATCACACATAAAGGAAATTATATTAATATTTTAAAAGCTTAAAGATATGAAAAGAAATAATTTCAGCAGAGAAAGAGACATCAAAAAATGCCAGGCATATTAAGCCTCTAAAAATAACTATTCTAAACATTATAATTAAAATATTGACACATGAATTCAGCAACCAATAGAAAAAGCAATTTTTAGTTATTTCTATATTGGGAAAGCTAAAGAATTTCCTATATCACAGTGCAGAGGTAAAGAGCTGTTGAATATGAATGAAGAAGTTGAGAGTGATGAAGACTAGCATGAAATCCAGTATAAGTCTAATAGGAATTTCATTAGAGACAAAACAAGTAATGAGAAGAGGAGATATTTAAAGAAACAATGGCTGAGAGTTTGTAGAATTAATGAAAAGGATAAATCTTTAGATTCAGGAAAAAGAAAAGCTCCAAGGCATATTAATGAAGTTGACAAATAATGTTCATTTATACAGTGAAGAAAACAAGTGAAAATTGTAGGCAACTTGAGAGTATAAATCCATTTAAGCAAAGTTTCTTTCTTTTAGATTTCAGTTATATCTTAGTAATTCAACTAGTCTTTAATAAATACCAAAGGATGTGCTGAACACTAAGATGAGAAAGAGTGAAATACAGAAGGTCATACTCTAGAGAAAGAAATGTGTAAACCAACCATAAATGTAGAGAGTGGTATTTCTCTTATGAGAGAAAGTCCAGGGATGGATGAACCTTATTAAATCCACTTTTTCTATATCTGAGCTGCTTATGTGTCCTGATCACTCAGAACCCACAACACTGGCTGCAGTAATCATGTAGCACTGAAGCAGTGATACTGTATATCCATGAGGATATTTCGGGTGGTTTTTAATTCAGAAATTGATGGAGATATCAAGAAGGTTTGAGGCTGAACCTACATGACGAGCACCTATATAACACCTCACCTGTGAGATATCAACTTTAACTCCTCCATAAGAACGAGATGAGAATCTTGAACAAAGAACATTCTCTTGGTCAGCTGCTTAATGGCTCTGACCTGTTTCAGCAATCACTACATAAGAAGGATAATAGCACATCTGTCAGGTGCCTCTTCTTGTGCCAATTGCATTTAATACTTTTTCCCCTCATTTTATTCTGAGGACCCTTATATTCAGATAGAAAGCAGATGAAGACATCCTTTGCTATATATTTACTCAGAGTTCTCCTTAAGAGTATTCTCTACAAAAATATTTTAAGAAAACTTTGATTTTCCCCTAATATGTTCTGCAAATGCTAAGTTTTTACCTATTATCCTGTAAGGCTTATTTGCTTATTTACTTGTCTACTTTGCTTAATACCTAATCGTCTAGAAGAAGACTCTGCCAACACTGGATGTACTTATTAGCTTGCTAGTGTTTCCATAAGAGGTACCACAGACTGGGTGATTTGAACAACAAATATTTATTTCTCACTGATCTAGAGGCCAGAAGTCCAAGGTCAAGGTGGCAGCAGGTTTGGTTCCTCCCACGGGCTCTCTCTTTTGTGTGTAGATAGCCATCTTCTCACATCAGTGTCCCCACACCATCTTTCCTCTATGCACACACATCCCTCTTGACTCTCTGCATGTCCAAATGTCCTATTCTTGTAAGGATACCATTCAGATTTGATTAGGGCCCACCTTAACGGCCTTGTCTTAATTTAATTGCCTTTGTAAAGGCCCTCCCTCCAAATACAGCTGTGTTCTGAAGCACTGGTTATTAGAGCTTCAGCCGTGTTTAGAGAGACATGGTTCAGCCTTTAACACTGGATATATTCACTTTCAAAATCCTCTTCACTTTACCTCTTTCACTTTTCAAAGTCTTATTGACTTTCAAATGTAATTTTTAACAGAGGTCATAGATATACAGACTTCAGACACAGTTGCTATGGTTTCTGAAAGTAACCTTTAACTTCAAAAAGTTTTTAATTTTCTATTGCTTTCTTGTTCATAATTGTTGCCCCAGTGTTTATGTTTACATTCAAATAGTCAACTCTGTTTTCTAAAATGTAGAGATATGTCTGGCTTTTATTTATTAAGCCTAAAGATCAACATTATATTTTCCTTTCCTTTCACAAGATGCACTCAAAGAAGATGAGAAAAGTAGGAAGACTCATTCTAGTGGTTATCAAGATTTATGACAAACTAGAGTAACCAAGATCACTTTACTACATTGCACTGACAAAAGGATAGATTTATGCAAGAAATGACCAAAATAAGGAGTCCAGAAAATACCTATAATACATATGGACACTTAAATTACAATACAACTGGTACTGCATGTAGTGTTATTAATAGATTAAATAACACTGAAAAATACAATTTTACCCCTATTTCACACTACACACAAAAATCAAGTCCAGGTATAGTGTACACATTTACATTTAGTAAAAAGGAAAACAGTTAAGCTTCTCAAAGATACAATAGTGCAGTGATTTGCAAAGTCAAATCCTCAGACCAACAGAATCAGCATCATCTGGAAATTGTAAAAAAATTAATTCTTATGACTTTTCCCTGACCTAAAGAATTAGAAACTCTGGAGGTAGGTCCCAGTGAGCGACATGTGCTTTAAAAAGCCTTCCAGGTGATGCTCATATCCACTCAAGTTTGAACACCATAGATTAAGGAAAATATCTCATAATCTTGGGGTAAGGGTAAGTAATTTATAAGCGTAGAATAAAATAGCCATAAGAAAAAATATCAACGAATTGTATCCCATTAGCAAGAAATTCTTTTAATCAAAATTCAACTTTAAGAGAGTGAAAAGTAAATCAAGACATAGAAAATATTCCCAATGCATATCCAACAAAGGAGTAGTATGCAAGAAATTATAAATAAGAGAAGAATGAATCCCCTCCCTATCACTACACACTCTCCCATACACACACACACACACACACACACACACACACATAGCTAAAACCTTAAACTGGTACTTCACAAAACAGTGTATATAAATGGTTCAAAATCATGTGAAAATATTTCAAGTACCATTAGCCATCATGGAAACATGAACCAAAAAATTTGGATTCACTATACCCCCATTAGAGGGGTTAAAATGTAAAGGGTAAATACATCAAATATGAGTGACATTGTTAAGAAGATGAAAGGTAGATTGGTATAACCACTGAAAACTTGTTTGCCACTTATCTATTAAATGTGAAAAATACATATAAACTGTGCTCAGCAATTTCATTTGTATGTCTATTTACAAGAGAAATGGCTGTTTATATTTGCAAAAAGATATGTATACAAGTGTTCAAAGCAACAGTATTCAACATAACTAAAATCTGGAAACAATGAAAATGTCCATCCACAGTAGAACAGCTAAATGGTGGTACAGTCACACAATGGAATACTACACAGCAGTGGAAAATAATGAATTACTGCTATATGTTACAACATGAATAAATCTCACAAAAATAATGTCGACTGAAAGAAGGCAGACACAAAATAGGTCTTACAATATGACCCTAGTAACATGAAATTCAAAAACAAGTCTAAACTCTGGTCATAAAAGTTATAATATTTGTTGTCTTTAAAAAGATACTGAATAAAAAATGGATGTTGACTGGGAAGTAGAAGCATGAGGGAGAAAAATTCTAGGGGCTGAAAATTTTCTATACCAGGGTAGTGAATTATGCTTAGATTCCCCCCAGAAAGCAGACCTAAATCTGGAGAGGAGAGACCATCAAAGTAAACTATATTGAAACAAGAAACATTGTATAAAACATGCTAGCCATAATGCTAAGATGAAGATATGGAAAATGTGAGAAAGGAACGAGACTTGTGGATTCATGAAATGATGACCAGTTTTGGTCTGTGTGTATTTGGCTGGGTCAGGCCCTAGTTCTGGCATGCAGAGTCTTTTCATTGCAGCACCCAGTCTCTCTAGTTGTGGTGCATGGACTTAGTTGCTCCATGGCAGCTCAGTTCCCTGACCAGGGATGGGACACATGAAACCCATGTTCCCTGCATTGCAAAGCATATCCTCAAAAATCCATAAGAATGTGTTCTATTTTATCTCTTTGCCTTGATCTCACTTCAACCTCAGGATCAACATTCTTGCGCTCTTTTCTTGATCATCTTCTTTTCTCTTCAGGGACACACTAGTACGACTACCTCTCAGAGGTCACCCATATCAGTGCTTCTCAAATTTTAATGCATTTATAAACCCTGCTGATTTTGCTGACATACAAATTGTGTTTCAGGAAGTCTCAGCTGAGGTCCAAGATTCTATATGTCTAACAAGGTGATAACTCTGTTCCTTATCACTGAAACATTTTAAATAATATGAGTCTACATTCTGCCTTCTGCTTTGTATTTAGAATACTTATAAATCAATTTGTTCAATCGCTGTCATGTCCAATTCTTTGCAACCCCACGGACTGCAGCACGCCCAGGCTTCCCTGTCCTTCCCTGTCTCACTATTGTTCAAACTCATGTTCATTCACTCAGTGATGCCATCCATCCATTTCATCCTCTGTCATCCCCTTCTCCTCCTGCCCTCAGTCTTTCCCAGGATCAAGGTCTTTTCCAATGAGTACACTCTTCACATCAGGTGGCCAAAGTATGGTCGCTTCAGCTTCAGCATCAGTCCTTCCAGTGAACATTCAGGATGGATTTCCTTTAGGATTGACTGGTTTGATATCTTTGCTGTACAATGGACTCTCAATATAAAGAAATATTTTCACTCAAATTAATCTCTAGAGTTAAAAAATAAGAATGGTCAAATATAAAAACTGTGTTTCTCTTCAAGGGCTCAGAGAAATCACTAAAAACTAAAGTCACTAAGTGCAGTCTCTTGGCCAAGTGAAAAGACTTTTAACCAGAAGAGCATCAGATGTCTCAACTACTACAAAGATGACAGGAAGGAAAAAATATTTTAAAAGATCATAAATTCAGAATAAATTCAACCTAGATTTTTACTTACAGCATACTTACAGCATATATGCAGATAAGACATTTTGCCATAGATACAAATGGTAAAAAGACATGGACTTTGTTCTCAAGAAGCTTATAAAATAGAAGGGAAAGGGGAAATAAATAGCTACAACAAAGGGTCTAAAGTGAGGAGGATTTTTAAAAGTTCAGTTAAATTACAATGGCAGTTCAGACGAGGCAGAGACAGCTCCCACTTGTGAATCAGGGAAGACCCTCTGGAGGAAGTAACATCTGAAATAAGCCTGATGATGCACTCACATTTGAATACGTGAAGGATCCTAGGACCTTATTCCATCCAGAATTTAAAACCCCCAACACAGGTTAGAATGACAAATTCTGCAAAAATATCATTTAGCTTAATTGACAACTGATCATTAAGCAAAAAAACACAACAACTAAAAACTCTCTGTAAGGAGAGTGGAAAGGCCATCATCACCTAAGTCTGTTTAGATGTGTCCTGAGTTCCTGGGCAGCCGGGATCTCATTCCAAAGGGAGACTAGAACTTGGGGATCCACAGTGTGTCCTAATGAGAACACTCCTTACTTCACATGGAGTGGAGGTAAGAAATGACAGCTAAGAAGGAAGAGGGCTGGGAAGAGGAAAACTGATGAGAGAGAGAAGAAAAGGATGGACAGACAAGTGGGCACTTGAAAAAGGGCAGGAAGGATGCACACGAAGAACTCACCAGTGCTTCCTAAGCCAAAATGCAAGACCTGCCATGAGGACCAGGGTCACAATCACTGCCAAGGCGATCCAGCCCACGGAGCTGTGATGATCTGTGGATGGGACACACACAGGTGTCCTCACAAACCCACCCACCGTTTTGCTGCATTTCTGTGCTCTTCCTTTGTTATTGGAGTGTCACCTCACCATCTCCTTCTTCCCTATTTCTTCTCTCATCCCTCCTTCATCTAACCTCAAGATTTCCCTCTGTCTCTAGGGCTCTCATTTTCAACTCCCATATTTTTTATTTTATTTTTATTCCTTTTGGGTCTGGAGTCCCCAGAATCCCCAAATTTTACATCTAGCTCTTCTGCTCTGCTAGAGAACAACCTACTCCATTTCCAGCGGGGCCCCAGTTCTTCCTCACCCCAGTAGAGGATGATGTCCTGGCCTCCTAGACTGCTGTGTCTCACCCGGCAGCTCAGGCCGGATGCCTCACTGGCTTCCACATCAAAGGAAACCTGAAGATACCACGTCCCATCAGCGTTAGGTAAGACGTCACTTCTCTGAGTGCCCTGTTGCTCCTGCTCACCCCGCATCCACATCACCCAAATGGGCTTTGGGTAGAAGCCAGAGGCGTGACAAACCAGCATCAGACGGCCAGGGCCAGGGCTGGAGCCAGGAGACAGCCAGGCCTCCGGTCGTACTGCAGAGGACAGGGAAGATCGTCAAATGAGGACTCTAAGGCAGACCCAGAAGTTCAGATTTTCACATCAATTTAGATTGACACACTTTTCCACATTGACCCTGGTCTGATTCCTGGATCAGGAAGATCCTCTAGAGAAGACATAGGCTACCCACTCCAGGATCCTTGGGCTTCCCTTGTGGCTCAGCTGGTAAAGAATCCACCTGCAATGCAGGAGACATGGGTTTGATCCCTGGGTTGGGAAAACTCCTGGAGAAGGGGAAAGGCTACCCACTCCAGTATTCTGGCCTGGAGAATTCCATGGACTGTAATAGACCATAGGGTTGCAAAGAATCAAATACAACTGAGCAACTTTCACTTTCCCATATCTATGATGGTCACTATCCCCTCCCCCTCTTAGTTCCTTGTTAGGAAATGAAAAGGTGTGACTTTAGAACAAAATATTAATGGAGAAGGGTGTGGGACTAACCTTGTCTCTGGAGATATGCCTTCCCAGCATCAAGAAGACCCAAGAGGAAACGTGGACAGGTATCACTGAGCAGCTTGTGTATTATTTCATTGGTTCCTCCAAACAAACTGAATAGTCTTCTGAGGCCCTGAGCCATCTTTCCACCCTCTGGAGAGGACACCCATGACTTGTTCTGAAAGCTCAAGAAGTCTGATCCTTGATAAGCAATCCGCACAAATCCTACTGGGGCTTTCCCAGCATGCAACTCACAGGCGTTTGCTGTCTGTACCTCAAAGGGATGTGGCAAAGAAAATTAGAGAAAAGAGGGCATAAAAAAGATAAAATTAATCAAAGGATGATAGAAACAGAAGGGAGAATTTCAGATGATTTGATGAAATGAAGCAAGATTGGTTTCATCAGATATCCAGAGAAAGGGGAATTATTGGCAGTTGGGAATATAAGAAGAGATGAATGACATAAGGAGGAGGGTAAAATATTTAAAGAAGGCAGTGTAAGTTATGTGAGCAAGAGAATAAGGAAGGACTTAATGTAAGAAAGTGGGGGTTAAAATAACCCAGGATGAATGAAATGAAATAGATAACACTGAATATATAAACATAGATGCCTAGTTGGAAACTGCGGAAAGGGGCTGTTGCAAGTGACCAATGATGCGAGATAATAAAGCACAAGCCTGCAGTCAATGAGAGAGGAGTCTGTAAATAGCAGAAGTCTTGAACCTTCTGAGAAATCAGGGTCTAGATTATACCCTCTGCCCAAAAGGATACAATTGCAATTCTATGGTGTAGAGAGTTAAGTTTCAGAATTGATTGGAGGCTGTTTCTTAGAGAAATAAACTCATTAAAACCCACACACACCCTAACATATCCCCAATCCCTGTTAAGGAAAATGAACTTACATTCTAATGGCCATTTCCTGGCATGTTTGTAAAATTCCTGAACAAATCCAGTGAGGAGCTTGTGAAAAATATCTTGCAGTTCCATCAACTCCTCATTGCTGAAGTTGCCCTTGGACCAAGGCCAAAGGTAAATAAAAGTCCCAGAGTTGATCTTCCAGCCATGAGTCTGCAACTCACCCAACCAGCCTGAGCCCAGACTTTGCACCCAAGAACTGTTGTGAAAGGATAAGACACAGAAGACTTGGAAGGAGACGGGCTCCTGAAAGCCTGTGGGAAAAGAACAAAGACAATGAGGAGGGGCATTGGGAAGGAGAAAGATTGGAAGATGAAAGGTACCAAAGAAAGGAAACTCAGAACCCAGATAAAAGGTAAGATATCTCAGCAGCCACATGCCTGCCCCAGGGCCCTATGTGCTATATGTGCATATAATCTTCAAAAGAGCACAGGGGTCTGGAGTCAGGGATACTCAGACTGAAACTAGGCTGATACTCTCAATCTTCTGGTTTGGGAAACCACCCCATACATACAGGCAGGCACGCGTGCACACACACACACATTCACATACATATACCTACCTTCTGGAATAGAGTTCTTATTCTCTTCATTGTCTCCACTCACGAGGAGAGCCAGGAGCAATGGAAGTTGCAGAAACAGCATCTCATTTGCAGATGTTTTTTTTTTTTTCTCTCAGAAAAGTTGGTCTTTGATTTCTGTTCTAAGCAAACCTACCACACAACACCTCTACTCTGACTTCCTTCTCCTACCAACGAACCTTCCCTTTATTCACTGTCTGAAAAAAAAAAAAAAAGCAACAACAACCTGCTTCTTCCCTAATCCCCAGACCGCCTACCCAAGTGCTCATTTCTCTTCCAGTTCTGACTCTCTTCTCTGGCTTCCAAGTTCTCTCCTTGTCACCAGCTTCCATCCTGTTCCTCTTCCCCAATCTAACTGTTATGGACCAAGTCTTATGTGGTATTGAAAAGTCAATGTACCAGTAAGGACTTTCTCAACCAAGAAATAAAAGCATGAAACTAAATGTCTTCCCAGCAACCTACTTAATGTTCTCATGCCACTGCTCTTTTCTGTTACTCTGTCTTCCTCTTGTTTGTTTGTTTTTTTTTTTTAATATTTCCTCAAATATTATCTCCCCCTTTCTCACTCCCACCCACCTCATTCACACCTCTGAGTTCTCACTCATTGCTTTATTTGCTTTTTCAGGATCCCCTATGATTTCCCTGAGAAACAGTATAAACTGACACATATTCTTCATTATTCATAGGGAGCAGCCAGAAGCCATCACAGAGACCACAGGAGCATTGCAAAATAAAGAACAGCCTCCTCTGTTTGACTTGCATTGATATATATTCACTCATCAAACAGTCATGTAGCACCTGCCTGAGAACAAGCATTTGTTATACTTGTGAATCATGTTACACACAATGCAGTAACCTTATTCTAAGACATTTTCGATTCCTTGGGGGATAAAACACTGAAACAAGAATTGTAAATCTTGCTGTGCTGAGACTTATTATAATGTATAAACTCTAGATCAAAAAAAAAAAAAAAAGCATTCTTGAAACAACATTTTCCAAAATGGTGACCCTTAACTGTTTTGTTTACCCAACAGGATCTTGACTTCAGAGATTGTCCTGAGGTGTTACATCTATCGCCTGTGGGGGACGGGGAGAGTTTTAACTGAGTAAATTTGAAGGTCTAGCTTTAGTCAATGATTCATGAATTGGACAACATCCCATCTAGCAACTACGAAGGCACTCAGAGAAACAGCATAAAATGGAAGGTTTTTATAAAAGGGGCAGGTCAGGTGAGCTATTTATCAAAAGAAAGGAAAAGATTATTTTAGACCAGGACATCTTCTTTTTGAGGGGAAGGGAATAGCGAGAATTTTATCATGTAGATTGCCTCTTCTTCCTCTGGAGGGTGGAGAGGGCCTCACAGGCAGATTATCTCATTGGTGCTGATCAGAAAACTCCAAAATAGTTGATTAAGATTACATTTCTGGTGAAGGTTGGAAATGCAATTAAGTCAGATATTGAATCTAGATTTGGCATCACGCACTTTAGCCGAGTGACTCCACTCTGGGCCTGTGTTTTCTCTTCAACAACCTCTGCTGTACTGGATCCCCAACATCTAACAGAGTGCCTGGCAAGTGGTAGGTGCTCAGTTAATAGTTTTGAGTGTTGGCATAATTTGATACAGGCATCAAATGATATTGTACGTTATAGTGATCTTCAACATAAAATTATTCAAGACATCAGAAAACATTATTTACCCCTGCTTGATGAAGTGAAAAACTTTAGAGTTTTACTTCAGATTAAAGTATATACTAATAAGCACGAAGTTTACACAAAGGGTCCTGCTATAAATCTCTTATTAATGATGTAAAAAAATAATAAACAGAAACCTCAATTAAATAGAGTTGGGAGACCCAAAGTGGGGGCTCTCAAGCTTTCACATGGGTCACCATGATTGCAGATGCCAAATTGCAAATCTCTGCTCATCCTGAATAAACCCATCTTGTTTGGGGATATATCTTGTCATCTACTCATTTTAGGTCAACACATAATAAGAAACCACTGAGAATATATAGGAAGTAAAGTTAATAGAATATAGTGAAGTCATTGATCCAAGATTCTTTTCTTACTGGTCGTCCCTGAATGCTTCATGCTTGCTTTATCATATGCTGCTCTCTGCTGGAAATGCTGATCTCCCTCATTCATGGTGTTTGTAACTGTCTAAAGTCTCTTAAATATTTGTTTATGCTACTTATAACCTGGATAGATGTATTTAGGCTCTTTATTTTGTTATTTCTTGGTATATAAGCAAACAAAAATTATTTCAGGCTAATTCAAGGAAGAAAATTTTTTTGGAAAATTAAGATTAAAAAATAAAAAGCTAGAAAGAGTTTCACTTGGATATTTGTAATTTTTAAAAGCTGTATAAGCAAAACCACAACTTATCTTGAAATGATCATAGCACAGAAGTATTAGGGCCAGCAATTAACCCAAAACTTAAGGAAAGACAGATTCCTGCAAGGAAATACAAGATGCAAATCCTTGCTTACTTGGGACAGATGTCAGATGCTACACAAGCCAGTGAGAACAATTCACATAAAATTGTTTATGAACTCCTAAAGGCATGAGTATCCACACTCTGAGAGTTACAGATAAGGGAAAGTCACTCAGTCGTGTCTGACTCTGCGACCCAATGGATTACCAGGCTCCTCCATCCAGGGGATTTTCCAGGCAAGAATACTGGAGAGGGTTGCCATTTCCTTCTCCATACAGATAAAGGAAATTCACTTTTTTCCATGGACCTCACCAAGGTCTCCTGAAAGATTGGAATCAAGGATATAGGCCAGAGAAATCCTTCCTCATGGTACAAGACTGAGATCTGAGATAGGCAAGAAGTCCCAACCAGATCTTCTCCACTATCTCCCACACAGAAAAGGATGGAAGGGTGTGGGTGTGGGAGGGGAGGGCAGAAAGCTCTATTGTCTTCAGGACATAGGTGGAGACACGCAGCAGCTGGAGGAAGGAGAAAAGTGAAGAAGTGACACTAAAACAGCCTATCCTTAATTTTTAGAGGTTCCATCCTGCTGAGAGCAAGGTGGAACACTTAGAAGGCCTAACCCCCAAAACTGAAAGACTAGGCACCTGCCTAAGAATGAGACTGAGTCAGAATAAAAATAATGCTCCTACTCAGTCTCCCAACCAGATGAGCCAGCATGGAGTAGTAGGAAATTTCCACTGCTGCACAAGAGGCAACAGTGTGGCCATAAATGTTGAAGCACCTCACAAAGGAAACACCAAAGCGTGTGAGTGAAGCAGACATTAAGAAAAATTCTCTATCCACACTGAACAAAGTCATGCTGGAGGAATTTGAAGACTGTTAAAACAACAAAACACAAATCCAGTTAACACCTAATTGACAGAAATTACACTCTCAGTGTCTCACAAAAGTCCATTTCAAGACCAAAAAATTAAACAAAAACACTGTTTACTTCGGTGTCTCTTGTACACAATATGATTGCATTTTAACCAGGAGTTATTAAACACACACAAAAGAGTCATGAAAGTAAAGCAGCCAGGCAACTAAGATAGTGTGCACTTGCCGCAAGATTTCCTTTGCCCTAGAGATGGTGACTCTAACCAATTAAAACAAACAAACCAAAAACAAACAAAAAAAAAAAACCACTAAACAAACACAGCTTGAAAGACAGAAAGAGAGACAGAGAAGGAAGTTGACTTCAAAAGAAAGGGAAAAGGTTTATGTCTTAGAACCATTAAAAGTCCTTTTTCCCTGCTTTTTACATATGAGGCCCCACATTTACATTTTGTTCAGTTCAGTTCAGCTGTCTTTCAGTCGTGTCTGACTCTTTGCCACCCCATGGACTGCAGTACCAGGCCTCTCTGTCCATCACCAACTCCCAGAGTTTACTCAAACTCATGTCCATTGAGTCGGTGATGCCATCCAACTATCTCATCCTCTGTCATCCCCTTCTCCTCCTGCCCTCAATCTTTCCCAGCATCAGGGTCTTTTCAAATGAGTCAGCTCTTTGCTTCAGGTGGCCAAAGAATTGGAGTTTCAGCTTCAGCATCAGTCCTTCCGATGAATACTCAGGACTGATTTCATTTAGGATGGACTGGTTGGATCTCCTTGCAGTCCAGGAGACTCTCAAGAATACTGGACCCCCAAACTGTGTAGCCACCAGTGCTTATACCCTTCACTGCGGACTGGGGAAAAGCATGGAGAAGGCAGTTTGAGTTTGGGTAGGTAGAAGAGAAACAAGAGTTAATTAACTGAGGAATGGAGTCTGGGACCAACAGGTTAGGAGCTGGGCAGAGTCACTAGGGAACATAGCAGGTGGAGGAGGAGAGGAGGAAGTCAAAAGAGGAAGAGGATGAAGGGAAGAGGAGGGAGGCAGAGGCTAAAAGTGAAGGAGGAGGGAGAGGAAGCGGAAGGGGAAGAGTAGGCAGAGGACTGGAAAGAGAAGTGGAGAAGAGCCACTGATTCTTCAACTCAACTTCTGTAGCAGAGTTGGTCCTAGTCAGGGGGCAGGAAGCAGCCGGTAATTGAGTCATGGCCCCACCATGGACCTGCAGTTTCCCCGGCAGCTCCATTCCTGAGCATAAACTTAGCTATGGTGGATGAAGGACAGATCTGAAGGAAGAGAAAGGACAGGGGCTTCTCAGGAGCTGCCTAAGGATTTCTGAGAACTAGAGAAGCTGAAGAAAGGCAGAACCAGAGGTCAACTTTAAGGGCTAACGTAGGGCCAGAGGGAAGGTGACCGTGACCTGGGGGAGGGGGAATGGGAGAAAATAAAGTGGTCATATAAGTCACTGATAACTATGTGTTCCCTGGACCAAGAAACCCCAGAGGAGAAAACCAGAATAGGTGAGATAAACCCTGATTAGAATTCAAGTTGACAGGATACAAGGGAGTCAAGTATTCTTCCCTGGGTGATCAGACTTCTCCAGGTTCCTCCCTCTAGATTCACTGGTTCTTAGGCCATCAGAATTCTCCTGTTCTTTCTAACATCTCTTACTTAGTGCTCCTCCAAACACGGAAGACCATCACAACTCTTGAATTCCTTCTCCTCAGGACCCAGATGTGAGCTTCTCTGCCCACAATGTCTCATAGGTTCATCTTACATCCTTCTCCCTGCCCAAAGAAATCCCAGCTTCCCTTCTAGAGAAATCCACTTCCTCTTATACCAATTTGTCTTTTACTGACCTCATTTTCCCTCCAACTCTGCATCAAGTTTTCCCTTGCCTCTTCTTCCTTGCAGCATTTGATCTGAGTGCGTCTCACCCACCCCATCCCCCACCACAGAAAATATTTTCCCAAAAGGAGCTTTGGACTGAGGGTCAAGATGGACTCCTAAATGGATACCTGCTGGACACAGTGTATTAGAGAAATCATATCAGCACTCTGGGCTCAGTTTTCTTATCTGCAAAAATGACTGAGTGGAAAGAACTGAACATTTTCTAAGATGAAATTTGGCTCCAGCGTCTTTGTTCCTCACTGTACTCCTGCTCTTTCCCACCTGTGTGTTCTCCTCTTTGCCCGCTCTACTCTCTCCTTCTTCCTCACTCCTGTATTTTCCTAGTCATTCTCCACGAAGCCCTTATCTCAGCCCCCAGTCCTCTTCTTCATCTTATTGTCCCTACCCATTCAGTCTCATTACAGTTTTCCTTCCTAACTCACTTTCAAATCTAAAGCATTGTTTTATTTTATCATATGATTTTTAGATTTCTGTGTATAAGTACATGAAACACAGTTATGAATTCTTTTTTTCTTTTTGTTAGAAATATTTTTCAACAAATGCCGGTACTATTTTTTTAATTTTTATTTATTTGTTTATTTGACTGCACTGTCTTGGTTGCTTTGCATGGGCTTTCGCTAGTTGCAGCGGGTGGGGGCTACTCATTGTGGTGGTTTTTCTTCTCATGGAGTATGGGCTCTAGATGTGAAGGCTTCAGAAGTTGCAGCGCACAGGCTCAGTATTTGTGGCACATGATCTTAGTTGCTCCATGGCATGTTGAAATCTTCCAGGACCAGAGATTGAATGGATGTCCCCTGCACTGGAAAGCAAATTCTTATACATTGTGTCACCAGGGAAGTCCACAGTTATGGATTCTATTTCTGGCAAGATGGCTGATTGTGTAACTTGAATAGACTAAGAAATTCAAGGTAAAAAATATCTTTTCATTCTTTTTTAAATACATAGCTGTGCTGTTGATGAAATAAGGGAATCAAACATAGAAAAAAAAAACAGAAATCCAGAGATACAGACAGGAAATGATGCTCGGGCATACAAGACATTCTGTGTATGCCCTAGGGGTTTGGCTATTGTGGTTACTTGGATCAGGAAGCAAGGCCTTGGGACTTCCCTGGCAGTCCCATGGTTAAGACTCTGTGATCCCATGCATGGGAAATGAGTTTGATCCCTGGTGGGGAATTAAGATCTCACATGCTGCACAGATAGCCAAAAAATATAAAAGGAGACAAGGCCTTGAGACTTTGTCTCAAATAAAGTGAAATTTGAAATTAAGTTTCCTGCTATCCACTGGTCTCAGTGATAGAATGGACTAACAAATATCTGCCTAACTGTCAGAGAAGGAAGTGTGCTTGGCTGTGTATTCACTGAACATTGGCTCGTTTGCTTGCTTCTCATTCTGAGAATTACTAATCACAAGTCTGAGACTGGAACTCAAAAATATTCTCCTTGTGTGATCTTAGAATACACAAACTAAAAAATGAAAATAAAAGATGATTCCAAGTTTATGATATCTCTGTGACACTTGGTGAATGAAAATTCTGGGGTGCCTATCTGCTTGTGGGATCTTCGGTCCCAGGCCCAGGACTGAACCTGGACCATAGGCAGTGAAAGCACCAGTCCTAACCACCACACTACCAGGGAATTTCCAACACTAGGTAAAATTTGAAGCAAAGTTTGTTTTAAGAACACTCAACACAGTCTGTGAAAAATTCCTACACATAAAGCCTTTCCTAATATGAGTGCATAATCCAAAATTACAGCATATGGAGAGAAATAATTCAGCATTAAAGAAAGTAGACAGACAAACAAATAAAGGCTAGATCCCTCAAGAAATCACACACTGACAAAATTGTATTTTTAAAGCTTAAAGATATGAAAAGAAACAACACCAGAAGAGAAAGAAACATCAAAAAACACCAGGAAGATTAAGCTTCTAGATATGAATATTCCAAATACTGTAATTTAAAACTTGATCCATGGATTAAGCAAAAAAACAGAGAAAGCAATTTTTGAATATTTCTAAATTGAGAGAGCTGAAGAATTTTTTATAGCACAAGACAGAGCTAAATAGCTGTTGAGTACAAACAAAAAAGTTAAGAGATATGAACACCAACATGAAATCCAACATAAGTCTAATAGGAAATTCATTAGGAGACAAAACAAATAATGAGCAGAGGAAATATTTGAAGAAACTGTGGCTGATAATTTTACAGAATCAATGAAAGGCATAAATCTTTAGATTCAGGAAAGACAAAATCTCCAAAGCAAATTAATAAATTTGAAAAACAATGTTTACTTTTCATAGTGAAGAAAGCAACACAGAGTTGTGGGCAGCTTACAATATAAATCAATTTAAACCAAAGTTCTTTCCTTTAGATTTCCATATGTCTTAATTCAATCAGTACTTAATAAATACCAAGGGACATGCTAAAAGATGAGAAATGGGAGAATACAGAAGCTCTAGAGAAAGAAACAAGTAAACCAACCATAAATGTAGAGAGTGTTTCCCTTGTGAGAGAAAGCACAGGGATGCAATGAGCTTCATTAAGTCCTCATTAAGTCATTTTATCTATATTTGTACTGCTTACATGGTCTTGTTCATTCAGGGCCCCAAATACTGGTTACAATAATCAAGTAGGAGCAGTGAGATTGTACATCCATGAGAATATTTCAAGTGGTTTTTAATTTGGAAACTGATGAAGATATCAAGATATTTGAGACTGGACCTATATAATGAGTGCCGTGTATAACAGCTGGCATGTTAGATATCAACTTCTAACTTCTATGTAAGAAGCTGATGAGAATCTTGGACAGTCAGGGAACATTTTCTTGACCATAGTGCTTACTGGATTTTACTTATTTCAGCAATCACTAGGTAATATGAATAATAGTTAACATGTTTATTAGGTGCCTATTCTTATACCAGTTGCATTTAATACCCTTTTTTTCCATTTTATTTTTGAGGACACTTAAAATCAGATAGGGGACTTACCTGGTGGCTCAAATAGTAAAGAATTTGCCTACAATGCAAGAGACCCAGGTTCAGTCCCTCGGTTGGGAAGACCCCCTGGAGAATGGAATGGCACTCCACTTTAGTATTCTTGCCTGGAGAATTCCATGGACTGAAGAGCCTGGCGGGCTACTCTCCACAGGGTCACAAAGAGTTGGACACGACTGAGTGACTAACTCTTTCATAATCAGATGGATAGTAGGTGAAGATGTTTTTTGCTCCATGCTTACTCAGAATTCTCCTTAAGAGCATCCTCTGTAAAAACTATTTTAAGACAATGTTGATTTTCCCCTAATGTGTTCTGAAAATTCTAAGTTTTTAACTATTATTCTACAAAGTTTATGTGCTTGTTTACTTGTCTACTTTGCCTAATGACTAATCATCTAGAAGAAAAGTTTGCCAACACTGCATGTATTAGTTTGCTAGTGTTACCATAACAGTTACCACAGACTGGATGACTCAAGCAACAAAAATTTCTTTCTCACTGAGCTAGAGGCCAGAAGTCCAAGGTCAAGGTGTCAGCAGGTTTGGTTTCTCCTGAGGTCTCTCTCTTCGCTTATAGATGACCATCTTTTCACATCAGTGTCTTCACACCATCTTTTCTCTGTGCATGCACATCCCTTTTGACTGTGTATGTGCAAATGTCCTCTTCTTGTGAGGATACCATTCAGATTAGATTAGGGACCTCCCTAATAGCCTCATCTTCATTTAGTTACCTCCTTAAAAGGCCCTCTTTCCAAGTACAGCTGCATTATGAGACATTAGGCATTACAGCTTCAATGTACGAATTTTAGGAAGGCACAATTCAGCCCATAACACTGGATACATTCACTTTCAAAATCTTCTTCACTTTACTTCTTATTGACTTTCAAATGTGTTTTTTTAACAGAGGTGTCTTATAGATATCCAGACTTCAGAGACTGTTGGTATGGCTTAAGAAAGTAACCTGTAACTTCCAAAATGTCTATAACTCTGTACTGTTTCCTATTAATAATTGTTACCCCAGTATTTACATTTAAATAGACATCTCTGCTTTCTAAAATGTAGAAATAATTCTGAATTTTCATTTCTTTTTCTGACTTTTCTTCATTAAACATAAAGGAAAACAATACATTTTCTTTTTGAAATGTAGAAAGTAGAAAGTCACACTATTGGTTATCAAGATTTATAATAAACCTAGAGTAATTAAGATTACTACATTGCATTGACATAAGGATAGACTTATAGAAAAAAGGATCAGAATAAGGGGTCCAAAGACAGACCTATGTATATGCAGATAGGTTCCAAGGGATTGCAAAGAATCAGACATGACTTTATAACAGAACAATATATACATAGGGACACTTAAATTACACCATAATTAATACTTCATATAAGTGCTATTAATCAATAACTAACATTGAAAAATGCAATTTTACCTCTGTTTCACACCACACACAAAAATAAAGTCTAGGAATATTGTACTGTGTGCTCAGCCTTGCCCAACTGTCTGCGGCCTCGTGGACTGTAACCCACCAGGCTCCTCTGCCCATGCAATTTTCCAGGCAAGAATACTGGAGTGGGTGCCATTTCCTACTCCAAGGGATCTTCTCGACCCAGGGATCAAACCCACATCTCTTGTGTCTCCTGCATTGGCAGACAAATTCTTTACCACTAGCACTGCCACTAGCTTTGACTAGTCTGTCTAGTCAAAGCCATGGTTTTCCCAGTAGTCATGGATGAATGTGAGAGTTGGACCATAAAGAAAGCTGAGCACTAAAGAATTGATGTTTTTGACCTATGGTATTGGAGAAGACCCTTAAGAGTCTCTTGAACTGCAAGGAGATCAAACCAGTCAATCGTAAAGGATATCAGCCCTGAATATTCATTGGAAGGACTGATGCCGAAGCTGAATTCCAATACTTTGGCCATCTGATGTGAAGAACTGACTCATTGGAAAAGACCTTGATGCTGGGAAAGATTGAAGGCAGGAGGAGAAGGGGATGACAGAGGATGAGATGGTTGGATGGCATCACCGATTTGATGGACATGAGTTTGAGCAAGCTCTGGGAGATGGTGAAGGACAAGAAAGCCTGGTGGGCTGCAGTCCATGGGGTCGTAAAGTCAGACATGACTGAGCAACTGAACAACAACAAAGAATTGTGAGATTAAATATTTCTTCCAATTCCCTTTTGTACAGAGCTGCATTCATGGTGAAATAAGGGAAATTCCATAGAGAACCAGACAAAGAAGAGATGAGGCAAACAGGAACTAGTACTTAGGCATATGAGACACTGTCTCCTGCACTAGTAGGCAGATTCTCTGAGCCACCAGGGAAACCAGGAAATTCTCTTTTCAAAGGTTAAAGATATTAAAAAAGGAGTAATATGAGAAGAGAAAGAGACATTATCAAAAACAACCAAGCAGATTAAGCCTCTAGAAGTAAACATTCTAAGCACTAAAATTTAAAATTCAATGCATATATTAAGCAACAAAAGAGAAAGCAATTTGCAAGTATTTGTAGACTGGAGGATCTGAAGAGTTTCCTGTAATGCAATACAGAACTAAAGAGCTGTTGAGTATGAATTAAGAGATGTAAAGACTATAATGAAATCTAATATAAGCCCAATAGGAAGTTCACAGGAGAGAGAACACATAAGAAGAAGAGGAAATATTTGAAGAAATAATACCTGAGAATTTTCCAGAAATAATGTCATAAATCTTTAGATTCAGGAAAGACAAAAGTTACAAAGCAAATTAATAAGTTTGAAAAATGATGTTCATTTTTATAGTGAAAAACATCTCAAAGCTCACACTTCAGAAAGAAACCTGTAAACTAATCATAAATGTAGAGTGTTGTGAACCAACCATAAATGTAGAGAGTGATAATTCTCTTGTGAGAGAAATTACAGGGATGCAATGAGTCTCATTAAATCCATTTTATCTATATTTGAATTTCTTACATGGCACTGCTCACTCAGAGCCCCAAAATATTGACTGTAATAATCATGTAGGACTGAGACAGTTAGACTATCCTTGAGAATACTTCAAGTGGTTTTTAATTCAGAAATTTATGAAGACAGTAAGATGATTTGAGGGGCTTCTCTGGGGGTTCAGTGGTAAAGAATACCCCTGCCAATGCAGGAGACTCGGGTTCCATCCCTGAGTCAGGAAGTTTCCTTGGGAAAGGAAAAGGCCACTCACTCCATTTCTTGCCTGGGAAATTTCATGGATGGAGGAGCCTGGCAGTCTACATTCCGCGGTGTTGCAAAGAGTCAGACGTGATTTAGCAGCTAAACAGAAACAACAACAAAAAGATGATTTGAAACTGAATCTAAATAATGAGCACCACAATTAACACTGTTACTGGGTCCAAGCTCATATTGCTTGCCATATGACAGGCCAATAAATCAAGAGATGAGTTGTTGGGGCAAGGCATAGCAACTTTATTCAGAAAGCTGGCAGACCAAGAAATACTGGACTCATGTCTCAAAGAACCATCTTGCTTGAGTTAGAATTCAGACTTCTTTATACTAAAAGGGGAGGGAGTAAAGTCAAACATTTCCCAGTTCCAGTCAGCCTTGGTTGGGGGATGGAGAATGGGAAGTGAAATGTTAATTCCGTCCTTCCTGCATTCTTTCACGGGTGGGCCTGGTCAGGATGTTTCTTGTGATGTAAACAAAGTTATTTTACTTAATGATCATAACCTGAAAGACGGGGTTCCCAGACATAGGTCATTTTGTGTGATTGAAGCTTATAGGTAGCATCCCTTTGGTGTTTCACTTGTAATAGAATACAAAGATTCTTCCCTATTAAAACTCCTGTGTGTTATAGATTTACTTCTAATTCCATAACAAGAAGCTAATGAGATTCTTGGACAATTAGACAACATTTTCTTGGCAATACTGCTTAATGGTTCCTGCCTGTTTCAGCAATTACTAGATAGTAAGGATAATAGTACCACATCTGTTAAGTGCCTCTTTGTTTACCAATTGTGTTCATACCCTTCTTTTTTCAGTTTATTTTCTGAGGACTTTTATAAGATAGAAAGTGGATGAAGTCATTCTTTACTATACACTTGCTCAACGTTTCCCTTAAGAGCATGCTACAAAAACTATTTTAAGAAGACTTTGATTTTCCCTGATATGGTCTGAAAATGTTGCCAAAAACTTAGTTATTATCCTGGTTTCATTGTTATATGTTTCTTTACTTGGCTATCTTGCTTAATACCCAATCATCTAGAAGAAAACTTTACCAAGACTTGACCCATTACTTTGTTAGTGTTGCTGTAACAACTACCACAGACTGGGTGACTCAGACAACAAAAATTTATTTCCCACTGATCTAGAGGCTAGAAGTCCAAGATCAAGGTGTCATCAGTTTGATTTCTCCTGAGGTCTCTCTCTTCAGCTGTAGATGGCCATCTTTTCACATCAGTGTCCTCACACCAGCTTTCCTCTGCGCATGCACATCGCTCTTGACTCTGTGTGTGCCCAAATTCCCTCTTCTCATAAGGATACCATTCAGATTCGATTAGGGACACCCTAACAGCCTCATTTTACTTTAATCACCTTTTTAAAGGTTCTATCCAAATATAGCTATGCCCTGAGATCCTGGGTATTAGGGATTCAAAATATGAATTTTATTGAGACATGATTCAGCCTGTCACACTGGATATGTGTGTGTGTGTGCGCTCAGTCATGTCCAACTCTTTAAGACCCCATGGACTGTAGCCCACCAGGTTCCTCTGTTCATGGGATTTCCCAGGCAAGAATACTGGAGTAGAATGCCATTTCCTTCTCCAGGGGATCTTTCTGACCCAGGAATAGAACCCACATCCCTTGTGTCTCCTGCATTGACAGGCAGCTTCTTTACTTCTGTGCCACCTGAGAAGCCCTTACACTGGATATATTTACTTTGAAAATATTGTTCACTTTACCTCTTTCACTTTGCAAAATCTTATTGGCTTTCAAATATGTTTTTTAACAAAGATGCCCTATAGATACGCAGATCTAAAAGACTACTGGTCTGGCTTATGAAAGTAAGCTTTAACTTCCAAAAAATCTATAATCCTTGATTGTTTTCTTGTTAATAATTGTTGCCTCAGTATTTACATGTAAATAGGCAACTCTATTTTCTAAAATGTAGAAATAAGTCAGACTTTTCTTTATTAAGCCCAAAGATCAATATTATATCTTTCTACATCACTACATTTTGGAAAACAGAGATGTCTATTTAAATGTAAAGATCAACATTATATTTTCCCTCTGTTTTCACAAGGTACATTAAAAGAAAAGTAGAAAGAGTTACACTCTAGTGGTTATCAAGATTTATTATAAACCTAGAATAATTAAGATTACTTTACTACATTGAACTGGCACAGGCAAAAATTATAGAAGAAAGGATCAGAATATCCTTTATTCTGAGCCATATTCAGACTCATGCATATACAAATGGACTCAAATTACAACACAGTTGTACTGCATATTAGTGTTATTAAGCAATCAACCAACATTGGAAAAAGTACAATTTGACCCTTACTTGTCCATATAGTCAAAGCTATGGCTTTTCTAGTAGTCGGGCACAGATATGAGAGCTGGACCATAAAGAAGAATTGATGCTGAAAAATTGATGCTTTTGAAGCTAAATGCTGGAGAAGACTCTTGAGAGAATCCTTTGGACTGCAAGATCAAACTAGTCAATCCTAAAGGAAATCAACACTGAATATTCATTGGGAGGACTGATGCTGAAACTGAAGCTCCAAGACTTTGGCCACCTGATGCGAAGAATTAACTCACTGGAAAAGACCCTGATGCTGGGAAAGATTGAGGGCAGGAGCAGAAGGGGGTGACAAGGGATGAGATAGTTGGATGGCATCATGACTCAATGGACATGAGTTTGAGAAAGCTCCAGGAGACAGTGAAGGGCAGGAAAGCCTGGTGTGTTGCAGTCCATGGGGTGGCAGAGTCGGAGATGACTGAGAGACTGAACAAAACAGAAAGCCCCCCTTTCACGCCACACAAAAAGCAAAGCCTTGTATACTGTAGACATAAATGTAAGAAGTAAAACAATTAGGCTTCTCAAAATATAAGAATACAGTGGTTTGCAAAGTAGGATTCTCAAACCAGAAAAATAAGCATCTTCTGGAAGTCATAAACAATGCAGGTTCTTGGGCCTCTTCCTTGACCTACAGAATTAGAAACTCTGGAGGCAGTTCCCAAAAATATGTGTTTTAAAAAACCTTCCAGATGATGCTGATGCCCACCCAAGTTTGAGGGCCGTAGATTAAGGCGAATATCTCAAGACCTTGGAGTAGGAATAAATAATTCTCAAGAGTCGAATAAAGTAGCCTTTAAGAAAAATATCAGTAGACTCTATCCCACTAGCAAGAAATCCTTTATATCATAATTCAACTTATAAGAGAGTGGAAAGTAAACCAAGACTGGTAGGAAATATTCTTAATGCCTATTCAACAAAGGAGAAGTATGCATAAATTATAATTAATTTCAATTCGATAAGAAAAATCCCCTCCCTACCACACCACAGACACACACACACAGCTAAGACTTAAACTTGTACTTCTCAAAAGAGTACATATAAGTGACTCAAAAACATATGAAAAGTTAAGTACCACTAGTTAACAGGAGAAAATGAGCCAAAATAATAATTGAATGCTCTATACCCCCAACAGAAA
Organism: Dama dama; assembly: GCF_033118175.1. Lineage (NCBI taxonomy): Eukaryota > Metazoa > Chordata > Mammalia > Artiodactyla > Cervidae > Dama > Dama dama. The sequence continues at coordinate 13,359,837 of NC_083700.1, forward strand.
GGTTAAAATTAAAATGATTAATAATATCAAATGTGAGTGAGGATGTGGCTAAGATGGGAGGTAGATTGAGATAAACACTATGAAAACCTGTTTGCCAGTGTCTATTAGATATAAAAAGTATGCATAATTTCATTTACATGTATATTCCCAAAAGACATGAGCGTTTGTTAACAAACACATAAAAGAAATGTTCAAAACAGCATTGTTCAACATAGTTTAAATCTGAAAATAATTCAAATGTCTATCTACAGTAGAATGAATAAATTTTGGTATATTCACACAGTAGTATAACATGTAGCAATGAAAGATAACGTTACTGCTGAATGTCACATCATGAATAAACCTCACAAAAATAATGTTGACACAAATAGGTCTTACTGTATGATTCTAGTAACAGGAAGTTCAAAAACAGAATCAAAATTAAACTCTGGACATAGAGGTCAGAATATTTGTTGTTTTGAAAAGATGTTGACAGCAAGTGGTGCCATGAGGGGTTGTGTTTAAGTTCCTTCCAGAAAGCAGATCTAAAATAGGAAAGGTGAGAAAGTCAAAGGACACTGCAATGATGAAGGAAGCTTTATAGGTAAGACTTTACTTAGGGACATGATACCAGGTGTTAGGAGTGGGAGACTTGGCAAGTACAACAGGAGAGAAATTCCAAACAATGGTGTATTATCAGAGTGGTCACCACTCTGGAAAACTGGGATCTGATCCCACTGGAAGCCTCTGAGGAATTCCACAGATTGTGGCTCAGTGCTGTAAGCCTGAGGGATACAAGGGTAGCACATATCCATGACCTGACTCATGTCCCCGAAGAGCCATGTTCCCCTGTGCACCAAGGAGTGTTAATTCCCCCACACTCGCAGTTTTGAGCATCGAAACATGATAAGCAGCTGCTCACAGATGTCCCAACCACATCATAAGAAAAGCCTTAGTGTAAAACTGCAGACGATAGGCAGTGCAGGTGACGTTAGGTTCTCTAACCAGTCGTCATCTTAGCAATGGCTGGGGAAAAAATACTGGGCTGAGAAGATGTGAAGCATAAGAAGTGTCTGACACTATCTGATTTTTCTGAGCAAACAAAAAATATATTCACAAGATCAAACAATGTTTTTTCATAGGAAAACTTCCAATACACCAGTCTGGTCAGTAACTGTTTATCTCCCAGTGACATCTAGTGGTGAAATATGAACATTCACAAGATTTCAGTTTACAGACTGTGACCCCATGGACTGTAGCCCACCAGGCTCCTCCATCCATGGGATTTTCCAGGCAAGAGGACTGGAGTGGGTTGCCATTTCCTTCTCCAAAAGGAAATTCCTCAGTAAATTCGATGTAGCCTAGTTTCACTCCAATCTGAATCAAAAGCTCAGTACCTGATGTAGACAGACACATGCAGTGACAGCTATTCATCTGTTGAGACACTTATTTTAATCCACCACTTCAAGAAGAGCAGGCAAACTCACTTTGGTACCTTGTAAGTAACTATCAGTGCATTAATGTGGGGAGCTTTGTAGTAAGACTTTGCTGTAAATGGAGACTTTTATCTGACTTTGGGCTAATTCCCCCATATTTTTCCCATGGTTACAATCAGCCTTAAATGTGATCTCTACATTGCATTTGTGATCTAAAAAATCCTAATTTCTCCAGCTTTTGGGAATCACTATAGTTAAATCTTCCAATTTAGATATCTATGAGAAAGTATACCAAGTAAATTCCTTTAAGCCAATTTAATTCCCTTATTCTAAAACCACAGTTAAATAAATTATTGTTTCCCAATTTTATTTATATATTTATTAGAAGCATATTCATTGGGATCAATTTTTCATATCAAAAAAATTATACATGGTAAAAACTAATTGTAAAGTCAAATGTTAAATATTACCTGTAAAAGTATTGCTTTTATCAGGTTTTCTTTTTCTGTAGCCATTATTTCTACCAAAATGCTTTTATGACCTAGGAGAAGGGATTGTTACTGGAGCCTGGGATGAGAAAAAGTCATACAGAGTTGGCCAATTTGATAGGAGCAATGATCTTTATCTGAGGGACAGAGCCAGTCCCAGCTAGGGCCACAAGTCAAATATATTTATAATACTAGTTTTAAGCTTCTTCTCGGTTAGTTCCAATATCTGCATTTCTATGAATATGTTTCTTTGGTTTGTTTTTATGTGTCCCATTTTTATCACATATCTCACAATGCTTCGTGATATATTGGACATGGTTTACAGATAGCAGTGGAGATATAATTATACAACTCTTTGCTTAACATTTATTTCCAAGAATGTGAAATCTCTTTCCAATATGTGACTATTAAAGAAGCGATTATTCATATAATCACTATGTGAATCATTTTCATATATCACTATGTAGCAAGTTAATTTTAGCCTAAGGAAGCTAATATTGACTTCATCTCTTGTTAGCCTTCCTCCCAGTGCCAGAGCTTCCAGGTCTAATCTCTTTGATCTTATCAATACACCAATACTGAGCTCACATGCCACAACTACTGAAGCCCTCATGCTCTGGAGCCCTGGGGCTGGTGGGAGTCAGATTTCAGTTTCATCATTTTGAATCCATGGTAGAGAGCCCTTTTTTCTAGGCACCTAGTATATCCTCTAGTCTCATGTACGCTCTAGACTAGGTCCACAATCACTGTCCTTTACCCAGCAAAACAGGATGGGTAAGCCAGGGAGAAGTGTTAGTCCAAGTAAATTATCACTACATTTGAGAATCTTCAAGACTGCAGTCTCTCCAACATGTTCCCACTATTGTTAATCTTCCATCTATCTCAGTCTTGGCAGGCTTTCTCCTCCAATGCTGCCTCCAGAAACTGCCATTTCTTAATAGTCATGGATAAAGAGCTCTTCTCTCTGAAAATCAGTCCATCTGGGGTTTTCTTATACCCACCTCTCTTCAATAGTTTCATACATAAGTACACGTTTTATAATATCTAATTTTTTTGTGTTACCATGTGAACAAAGATTTTCTACACCCTCTCATATCCTAGTCAGAAAAGTGTTTATTGTATTTAAATTGAAACCAAATAGTGAAGGAAATTATAGTTTCTTTATCTATAACTTATCTGGTTCTTTCCATAATTATCTCCTCCTGGGTGAAAGGAAAAGAAAGAAGAAAAGAATGTAGTTCTGTTAAAACAGTGTGGGATCAAAAATTTCATTTTTCTGTCATGAGCCTAAGAGAGCCTATGATAAAAATATAAACCAGATGGGATATATCCTTTCCAGGCGGGTAATATTCAGCCAGCCAGTCGGGGCTAGTACCATGGCCCAGTTTGTCCGTAACCTCGCGGAGAAGGCCCCAGCGCTGGTCAACGCTGGTGTAACTTACTCAAAGCCTCGATTGGCCATGTTTTGGTACTATGCCAAGGTTGAGCTTGTTCCTCCAATCCCTTCTGAGATCCCTACAGCAATTCAGAGCTTGAAAAAAATTATCAACAGTGCTAAAACCGGTAGCTTCAAACAGCTCACTGTTAAGGAAGCTCTACTGAATGGTTTGGTGGCCACTGAGGTGTGGATGTGGTTTTATGTTGGCGAGATCATAGGCAAGCGTGGCATCATTGGCTATGATGTTTGAAGACCAATTTTTAACATGTGATTATATTTGCTTTATTATTCAAGTGTTCTTGGACCATGTGTGAGCAGACTGCTATTTGAATAAAATAAGACAATGTGTCAGAATCAGTGTTTTCTCTATCAAACACTACATGGAAGGTCACAATTTCTCTTGATATTAAGTTGGATTGCCTTTTGCTGTAATATATTAGCACAACTCTAAATGCATGCCTTTGCTTAGCCTGCAATTGGAAAAGATATATATGAGTATACCAACCTGGTACCTGTATAAATGAGGTTAACTTTATTTTGAAGACTTGAAACAAATGATATTTAAGCTTTATTCTAGAAAAGCTGGGGGAAAGGCTTTGAGAAAATGAGAACTTGCTCCAGTAGGAGAAATAATAATACCATGTGCCAAGTATGATACAGTTAAATCACGTAGCATTAATAATACAATTTGGACTGTTTTTCTTCGCAAAAAACAGAGAAAGATCCCTTTGACAACATCTTTTTGTCAGTTTGAATATAGCCTCCCAAAAGAACAGCATGATGATAATCTGTGTATCTTTGTAACATCTTTAACATTAGGACAGAGTGAATGAGAGCGATAACATATTTTTCATCTGATTTTGATATTTGTTATATTATTAATCTGTCCAGTTTTTAAGGACCTATCTTTGCAAAAATAAAATATCCTATAGATATTTAACAGGGTTATGATTTAGCATTGTCCTTGGGTCTAAATAGTATATTATGTCCTGAAATAAATACAAGTGATTGGTATTAGTAACAAAAAAATATGTCCAACTCCTCTCCTTCAAATGGAAACAAACAAAATGTGTAGAAAATGAAAAAATAAGCAAAAGACCACCAAAATTTTTAAAACAAATATTAACAGGGCTGAAGGGAAAATAGACAGCAATACAATAGTAGTAGGGAAAATTAGGTACTAGGAAGAAGCAAATAAATTTCTAGAAACATCCAACCTACCAAGACTGAATCACAAAAAATAGAAAATCTGAACAGACCAATAACAACTGAGACTGAATCAGTAATCAAGAACCTCCACCAAAAAAAAAAAAACCCCTCTGATAAATTCTACCAAAGATTTACAAAAGAATTAACACTAATTTTCTCCAACGCTTCTCAAGAATTGAAGAGGGGACACTTTCAAGCTCATTTTATGAAGCAACATTACTCTGACGCCAAAGGCAGACAAGGACACTACAAGAAAAGAAAGCTGCAGGCCAATATCTCTTATGAACACGGATACAAAATTCCTCAACAAAATAAGAACAAACAAAGTTCAATAGTGTGTTAAATTACTACTACACAGGGCTTCCCTGGTGACTCAGTGGTAAAGAATCTGCCTGCCAGTGCAGGAGAGGTGGGCTTGATACCTGGTCCCAGAAGATCCCACATGTAGGCCCGCACCACAACTATTGAGCCTGTGTTCTAAGACCGGCAAGCTGCAACTACTGAGCTCATGTGTTCCAACTACCGGAGGCCTCACACTCTGGAGCCCATGGCCCACAACAAGAGAAGTCATCGCAATAAAAAGCTGGGGCACCAAAAAGAAGAGTGGCCCCCCACTAGCCACTACTAGAGAAAAGCCCAAGCAGGAACAAAGACCCAATACAGCCAAAAATAGATAAATAAAATTATTTTTTTAAAAAGAATATTACACCATGATCAAGTAGGATTTACTCCTGGAACACAAAGATGGCTCAACATACACAAGTCAATAAATGTGATACACAACATTAACAAAATAAAAATTGGAAATTGTATGATCATCTTAATAGATTCAGAAAAGGCCTTTGACAAAATTCAACAACCTTTCATGATAAGGAAAAAAAATTCAATAAATTAGATAAAGATGGAATATACCTCAACATAATAAAGGCAGTATATTATAAATCAACAGCTAAAATCATGCTCAATGTTGAAAAACTGAAAGCTTTTCCTCTGTGATTAGGTACAAGACAAAGATATATACTATTGCCATTTTAAGTCAACATAGTATCTGAAGTTTTCTGGCCAGAACTCTTAGATAAGGAAAAATTTAAATTAGAAAAGAAGTAAAACTGTCTCTATTTGCAGATGACAATTTTATATATAGAAAACCCTAAAAACTCAACCAAAAAACTGGAACTAATAAATAAATTTAGTAAAATTGAAAATACAAAAATCAATATACAAAATATCAGTTGCATTTCCAAATATTAACAATGAACTCTTGGAAAAGGAAATTAAGAAAACAATCCCATTTGCAATAACATTAAAAAGAATAAAATACTTGGGAATAAATTTAACCAAGGAGGTAAAAGTTCAGTATATTCAGATCCATGAGACACTTGAGCCATGAACTGACACTCTGTCTTAAGTGGCCAGAACCGGCGGCTCCTCCCCTGGGGCAGAGCACACATTCAGCGCAGGGCATCCCTGACACATCAGGGACATCAGGATCCAGAATTGGAGGCTCTCTGGTGGACAAAATATTTTGAAAGCCAGGAGAAGAAGAAAAATTCTCAAAAGCAGATGAAGGAAGCTTTTGTCAGTGACCACAATGGAACAAGCATACTGGAAATCATTGAGGGCTTGGGCTTTCCTACTTTCCTTATCCTGGGCAGAGGGATCCTGATCATTTTCTCACAGCACTTATCTTTTTCTTCACACACTTGGAGAACTTGATTCTTCATTGACTTTGCTTTCTTGATCGTTCCCCTGGTAACCATTTTGACCATTTTCTCTACATTTGTTCTCCTTGAGCATCTTGTAATTATCTTTGGGGCCGGGCTGATCTATAAAATATACTGCAAGAGAATTTGGTATGTCAGAATGCCTGTCTGGAAAATTCTTGAAAAATTCTTGAAAGTCAGTCTGGAATCAGAATACATTCCAAGCATCTCTTGTTTCCATGTAATTGACAGTACATTTACTGCTCTTGCCATTTTGACTGTAGACTTCCCATGTTTTCCTAGAAGACTTCCCAAAATCAGGCTCTATGGGATAGGAGCAGTGGATTTTGGAATAGGGGGATTTCTCTTGAAGATTGCAATGATTTCTCCAAATATTAGAAGAAAATATACAAAGGGTCCAGATTTTATTTTACAAAGTCACTGTACTCTGGCCATTAGTCTTCCTAGGAATGGGATGATTAATTATTATAAGATCTGTAGGAATCTCAGGAACATTTAACTGAGTATGGAGTTCAATGGAACATTTCCTTTACCTTGATAGTTGTGAAATTGATAGCATCACTGCTTAGATTATTTTTCACCTAAGTAAACCCTCGATTGTGGCTATCAGCTTTACTGTGTTATACCAACTAGCCTTGATTTTACCCCATTGAAGAGATTAATTTTGTATGGCACTGATGATGGTGGCACAGGGGTTGATTTACTAAATGCCAACAGAGAAAAAATTACCTCTACCTTGTGGTATATCACAGTACCCATGGCTAGTGTTCAAACAGGGTATATGAGCTTAAAAAAATAAATCACTTATCAAAGACTGGATAAAAGTAACATATAATCTGCTGACAGCTATCAGCCTCTTCACGTCACTTTACATAGTTCAGGTAAATGTAGAAGTAGCATCTTAAAGAACGGACAGCTTAGCCTTTTGTATGTGGGTAATTGCTTCTTACCTGATCCTCCTTAGTAGTTTAATACTGGGTGATATAATTTTGAGTTTTGCCAAATTTCCAATTAAGGGTACAGTATTACCATGTTCTTGGAAATTTATTCCATCACATGCTGCAAATAAAAAGCATTCAGAATATCTACTCTCTGAAGCTGAAAGAAAACCCACTCTTTGTTTAATCACAGCAATGAACAGAAACAAATTAATTTTTTCTTGCTGTCAAATGTAACAATGACAAAATCAACCTGTTAGTACATACATTACACAGAAGTACATTGTGGGCTTTATCTGTGCTCAACCTCTGTATGTTTATCAACTGCTTAATTAAACATGCACTACAATTGCAAGACAAGACTATAAAATCTTGGTGATCAATAGGGGTAGGATATGTTTTGAGCAATATTATTTTAATGAGGAAGAGAAAACATAAAATGTGAAGAAAATAGGACTTTGGGCAACCCAACGTTAACTATAATTTATTATAAAATTGTTTCATTACTGCTCTAAGAGTAATGATACTTAATATTTTAAATGTGTCTCAACACTATGTAAAACAAACCAATACAGAAGATACAAAGCTTTGTGACTTGTTAGAACATATAAATTCCAATATTTTCAAGAAACTGTTGTGTTTATAGTTGTGACACTAGAAGATTAAAGGAGTGGGAAGGAGGATTTTTGCTTTCCATCTTATATTACCTACTATGAGTCTGTATTTTCATTGTATGAATCACTTTTATAATATTTACATTAAAAAAATCTCAATTGTGGAATTGTGAAAAAAATTATAAGACATTGGTAAAAGGAATTGAAGACAAAAATATATGGGATGATAATCCATATTCATAGACTGGAAGAGTTAATAATGCTAAAATATCCATGCTACCCAAAATAATCAATAGATCCTGTGAAATCCCTATCAAAATTTCATTGGAATTTTCATAGGAATACAACAAACAATCCTAAAATTTATATAAAGCCACAAAACACTTTGAGTAGTCAAAGCAAACTTGAGAAAGAACAAAGCTGGAGCCATCACTCTTTCTGATTTCAAACTGCATTACAAAGTTTTAGTAATCAAAACAGTGTGGCATTGGCATAAAAATAGACACATAGATCAGTGGCATAGAATAGAAATCCCAGTAGTACTCTCATGCATATATGGTTAATTAACTTTTGATGAAGGCACCAAGAATATACAATGGGGAAAGGATAGTCTCTTCAATAAATGGTGCTGGGATATCTACATGCAAAAGAATTAAACTAGGCTTCTATATTACACCACACATAAAAATCAACTCAAAATTGATTAAAGATTTGGATGTAAGACCTAAAACTATTAAAACCCCAGAATAAAACAGGGATAAGCTCCTTAACACTTGTATTGGCAATAATTTCTTTTAATATAATGCTGGTAAAAATATCAATAACTTCAGATATGTGGATGATATCACTCTAATGGCAGAAAGTGAGGAGGAAATAAAGAGCCTCTTGAGGGTGAAAGAGGAGAGTGAAAAAACTGGCTAAAAACTCAACATTCAAAAACTAAGATCATGGCATCTGGTACCATCACTTCATGGCAGATAGATGGGGAAAAAGTGGAAGCAGTGACAGATTTTATTTTCTTGGGCTCCAAATCACTGCATACAGTGACTACAGCTATGAATTAAAAACTCTTGCTCCTTGAAAGGAAAGCTATGGCAAATCTAGACAGTGTATTAAAAAGCAGAGACATCACTTTGCCAACAAAGGTCCATATTGTCAAAGCTATGGTTTTTCCAGTAGTCATGTGAAAGTTGGACCATTAAGAAGGCTGAGCACTGAAGAATTGATGTCTTTGAATTGTGGTGCTGAGAACACTCTTGAGAGTCCCTTGGACAGCAAGGAGATCAAATCAGTCAATCTTAAAGGAAATTCATCTGGTATATTCATTGGAAGGACTGATGCTGAAGCTAAAGCTCCAATATTTTGGCCCCCTAATGTGAAGAGCTAGCTCACTGAACAAGATTCTGATGCTGGGAAAGACTGAAAACGAAAGGAGAAGAGGGTGGCAGAGGATGAGATAGCATCACCAACTCAATGGACATGATCTGAGCAAACTCTGAGAGATAGTGAAGGACAGGGAAACCTGGTATGCTGCAGCTCACGGGGTAGCAAAGAGTTGGACACAACTTAGTCAGTGAACAACACCAATAGTACCAAAAGCAAAGGCAATAAAAGCAAAAATAAACAACTGGGACGACATCAACTAGAAAGCTGCTAAGTAGCAAATGAAACCATCAACTAAATGAAAATACAGCCTGTGGAATGGGAGAAAATATTTGCAAAGGACATATTTAATAAGAAGTTACTATCCAAAATATACAAGAACTCATACAACTCATAAGCAAAAATGATAATTAAAAATAGGCAAAGAATCTGAATATACATTTTTCCAAAGGAAACAGGTATTTTAAAATTTCCTCAATTTGACTTATCATCAAGAAAGTGAAAATCTAAATTTTGTTTGACCACAGGGCCTGCAGTAACCTTAAGCCCATGAAAGTACATGTCCTGATTTGTAGCCCATAGAGTCACATGTAAATCCCTGATATGGCTTCTCCAGCAATGCCTGGGATCAGCAGTTCTCTTTGCTTGCTTCCCAGTGCCTTCCTCTTTGTTGTTGTTCAGTTGCTCAGTCATGTCCAACTCTTTACCACCCTGTGGATGACAGCACGCCAGGCTTCCCTGTCCTTCACCATCTCCCGGAGTTTGCTCAAACTTATGTCCATTGAGTCGGTGATGCCATTCAACCATCTCATCCTCTGTCACCTGCTTCTCCTACCACCTTCAATCTTTCCCAGCATCAGGGTCTTTTCGAGTGAGTCGGCTCTTTGCATCAGGTGACCAAAATATTTGAGATTCAACTTCAGCCTCAGTCCTTCCAATGAATATTCAAGGTTGATTTCCTTTAAGATTGACTGGTTTGGGGGGAGGAGCCAAGATGGCGGAGGAGTAGGATGGGGAGACCACTTTCTCTCCTACAAATTCATCAAAAGAATAACTGAATGCAGAACAAACTTCACAAAACAACTTCTGATCGCTAGCTGAGGTCATCAGGCGCCCAGAAAAGCAGCCCATTGTCTTCGAAAGGAGGTAGGACAAAATATAAAGATAAAAAGTGAGACAAAAGAGCTAAGGACGGAGATCCGTCCCAGGAAGGGAGTCTTAGGCGGCATTGCTTGGGGTAGGGTCCGGGCCTGAGTGCCCTGAGGACAATCGGAGGGAGCTTCTGTGAGTTGCCAACTTGAACTGTGGGAGACCAAGAGAGAGAGAGAAAATTAACCTGCCGGAACACACTGCCGGCCGTTCGCAGAACAAAGGGACCGAGAAAGTCCAGAGAAGAGGTCGCAGGCTACGGACCGGCCCAGCCCCGCCCGAGGCAGGAGGCAGGGGGGAGGGGAAGGTCGCGGCGAGACACAGGGTGCAGGCACACGACCGGCGCTGGTGGGGACTGGGGCTGGGGACCCGGAGGGCGGAAGGCGCGCGCACCCGACTGGCGCCAGCGGAAACTGAGACTGGGTCCGCGGAAGGGAGTGGGCGCACCACACCTGGGGAGAGTGCACCCATCAAGCCCCTGGCTGCCTGGACCGCTCTGACGGGGAAGGCACAGAGAGCAGGCGCAGCTTTTCCTTCCGCGCTTTTGTGGAACACCCGAGGGCTGGAACCTCGCGCAGCGCGGGGCGCGCTCCATATAGAAGAGCCGGGAGCCTGAGCAGCGCAGACGGGAGAAAGCAGCCTCAGCCCCTCCCGGCAGCGCCAGCCCCGCCCCGCAGAGCGATGGAACTAGCTACCTAAATAAGAGTCCACCTCCGCCCGCCTGTGTCAGGGCAGAAATGAGTCTCTGAAGAGACCGGCAAACAAGCCAAATAAACAAAGGGAACCGCTTCAGAAGGGACTGGTGCAACAGATTAAAATCCCCGTAGAAAACACGGACTACACCGGAAGGGCCCTATAGATATCGAGAAGTGTAAGCTGGAACGAGGAGCTATCTGAAACTGAGCCGAACCCACACTGACCGCAACAGCTCCAGAGAAATTCCTAGATATATTTTTACTTTTTTTTTTTTTTCCTAAGTAAGGAAGGAAAAAAAAAATTTTTTTCTTTCTTTTTTTATTTTTTCTTTTTTTATTTTTTCTTTTTTATTTTTTCTTTTTTATTTTTTCTCTTTTATTTTCCTTTAAAATTCCCTATTACTCCCCCATTACTACTTCACTTTCATTTTCATAGATTTTTAATTAGGAAAAAAAAAATTTTTTTTTCTCTTTTTTTTTTTTTTTTCTTTTTTCTTCTTTTTTTTTCTTTTTTCTTCTTTTTTTTCTTTCCTTTTTCTATTCTTTTTTCTATTTTTCTTTTTCTCTTATTTTTTTTAAAGTCCTCTAGTACTCACTCCTCTACTACTCCTTAATTTTCATTTTCAATACACTATAACCTTACAAAAAAAAAAAAGGAAGAGAAGCCCTATTTTTAAACCAAAGATTATTCTCTCCCAATCTTGACTCTCTGTTTTCTACCTCAGGACACCTCTATTTCCTCCTTTCCCCTTCTCTTCCCAATCCAATTCTGTGAATCTTTGTAGGTGTCTGAGATACGGAGAACACTCTGGGAACAGACAGCTGCGTAGATCTGTCTCTCTCCTCTTGAGTCCCCCTTTTTCTCCTCCTGCTCATCTCTATCTCCCTCCTCCCTTTTCTCCTCTTCATGTAACTCTGTGAACCTCTCTGGGTGTCCCTAACGGGGGAGAATCTTTTCGCCATTAACCTAGAAGTTTTATTATCAGTGCTGTATAGTTGGAGAAATCCTGAGACTACAGGAAGAATAAAACTGAAATCCAGAGGCAGGAAACTTAAGCCCAAAACCTAAGAACACCAGAAAACTCCTGACTACATGGAACTTTAAGTAATAAGTGACCGTCCAAAAGCCTCCATACCTACACTGAAACCAACCACCACCCAAGAGCCAATAAGTTTTAGAGCAAGACATACCACGCAAATTCTCCAGCAATGCAGGAACATAGCCCTGAACGTCAACATACAGGCTGCCCAAGGTCACACCTAACACATAGACCCATCTCAAAACTCATTACTGGGCACTCCATTGCTCTCCAAAGAGAAGAAATCAAGTTCCACGCACCAGAACACTGACACAAGCTTCCCTAACCAGGAAACCTTGACAAGCCAATCGTCTAACCCCACCCACTGGATAAATCCTCCACAATAAAAAGGACCCACAGACCTCCAGAATACAGAAAGCCCACTCCAGATACAGCAATCTAAACAAGATGAAAAGGCAAAGAAATACCCAACAGGTAAAGGAACATGAAAAATGCCCACCAAGTCAAACAAAAGAGGAGGAGATAGGGAATCTACCTGAAAAAGAATTTAGAATAATGATAATAAAAATGATCCAAAATCTTGACAACAAAATGGAGTTACAGATAAATAGCCTGGAAACAAAGATTGAAAAGATACAAGAAATGTTTAATAAAGACCTAGAAGAAATAAAAAAGAGTCAAGTAAAAATGAATAATGCAATGAATGAGATCAAAAACACTTTGGAGGGAACCAAGAATAGAATAACGGAGGCAGAAGATAGGATAAGTGAGGTAGAAGATAAAATAGTGGAAGTAAATGAAGCAGAAAGGAAAAAAGAAAAAAGGATCAAAAGAAATGAGGACAACCTCAGGGACCTCTGGGACAATGTGAAACGCCCCAACATTCGAATCATAGGAGTCCCAGAAGAGGAAGACAAAAAGAAAGGCCATGAGAAAATACTCGAGGAGATAATAGCTGAAAACTTCCCTAAAATGGGGAAGGAAATAGCCACCCAAATCCAAGAAACCCAGAGAGTCCCAAACAGGATAAACCCAAGGCGAAACACCCCAAGACACATATTAATCAAATTAACAAAGATCAAACACAAAGAACAAATCTTAAAAGCAGCAAGGGAGAAACAACAAATAACACACAAAGGGATTCCCATAAGGATAACAGCTGATCTATCAATAGAAACCCTCCAGGCCAGAAGGGAATGGCAGGACGTTCTGAAAGTAATGAAAGAGAATAACCTACAACCTAGATTACTGTATCCAGCAAGGATCTCATTCAGATATGAAGGAGAATTCAAAAACTTTACAGATAAGCAAAAGCTGAGAGAATTCAGCACCACCAAACCAGCTCTTCAACAAATGCTAAAGGATCTTCTCTAGACAGGAAATGCAGAAAGGTTGTATAAACGTGAACCCAAAACAACAAAGTAAATGGCAACGGGACCACACCTATCAATAATTACCTTAAATGTAAATGGGTTGAATGCCCCAACCAAAAGACAAAGATTGGCTGAATGGATACAAAAACAAGACCCCTATGTATGCTGTCTACAAGAGACCCACCTCAAAACAAGAGACACATACAGACTAAAAGTGAAGGGCTGGAAAAAAATATTTCATGCAAATGGAGACCAAAAGAAAGCAGGAGTCGCAATACTCATATCAGATAAAATAGACTTTCAAATAAAGGCTGTGAAAAGAGACAAAGAAGGACACTACATAATGATCAAAGGATCAATCCAAGAAGAAGATAAAACAATTATAAATACATATGCACCCAACATAGGAGCACCGCAATATGTACGGCAAACACTAACGAGCATGAAAGAGGAAATTAATAGTAACACAATAATAGTGGGAGACTTTAATACCCCACTCACAACTATGGATAGATCAACTAAACAGAAAATTAACAAGGAAACACAAACCTTAAATGACACAATGGACCAGCTAGACCTAATGGATATCTATAGGACATTTCACCCCAAAACAATCAACTTCACCTTTTTCTCAAGTGCACACGGAACCTTCTCCAGAATAGATCACATCCTGGGCCATAAATCTAGTCTTGGAAAATTCAAAAAAATTGAAATCATTCCAGTCATCTTTTCTGACCACAGTGCAGTAAGATTAGATCTCAATTACAGGAAAAAAATTGTTAAAAATTCAAACACATGGAGGCTAAATAACACGCTTCTGAATAACCAACAAATCATAGAAGAAATCAAAAAAGAAATCAAAATATGTATAGAAACGAATGAAAATGAAAACACAACAACCCAAAACCTATGGGACACTGTAAAAGCAGTGCTAAGGGGAAGGTTCATAGCATTACAGGCTTACATCAAGAAACAAGAAAAAAGCCAAATAAATAACCTAACTCTACACCTAAAGCAATTAGAGAAGGAAGAAATGAAGAACCCCAGGGTTAGCAGAAGGAAAGAAATCTTAAAAATTAAGGCAGAAATAAATGCAATAGAAACTAAAGAGACCATAGCAAAAATCAACAAAGCTAAAAGCTGGTTTTTTGAAAAAATAAACAAAATTGACAAACCATTAGCAAGACTCATTAAGAAACAAAGAGAGAAGAACCAAATTAGCAAAATTAGAAATGAAAATGGAGAGATCACAACAGACAACACTGAAATACAAAGGATCATAAGAGACTACTACCAGCAGCTCTATGCCAATAAAATGGACAACTTGGATGAAATGGACAAATTCTTAGAAAAGTATAACTTTCCAAAACTGAACCAGGAAGAAATAGAAGATCTTAACAGACCCATCACAGGCAAGGAAATCAAAATTGTAATCAAAAATCTTCCAGCAAACAAAAGCCCAGGACCAGATGGCTTCACAGCTGAATTCTACCAAAAATTTAGAGAAGAGCTAACACCTATCTTACTCAAACTCTTCCAGAAAATTGCAGAAGAAGGTAAACTTCCAAACTCATTCTATGAGGCCACCATCACCCTAATTCCAAAACCAGACAAGGATGCCACAAAAAAAGAAAACTACAGGCCAATATCACTGATGAACATAGATGCAAAAATTCTTAACAAAATTCTAGCAAACAGAATCCAACAACATATTAAAAAAATCATACACCACGACCAAGTGGGCTTTATCCCAGGAATGCAAGGATTCTTCAATATCCACAAATCAATCAATGTAATACACCACATTAACAAATTGAAAGATAAAAACCTTATGATTATCTCAATAGATGCAGAGAAAGCCTTTGACAAAATTCAACACTGATTTATGATTAAAACTCTCCAAAAAGCAGGAATAGAAGGAACATACCTCAACATAATAAAAGCTATATATGACAAACCCACAGCAAGCATCACCCTCAATGGTGAAAAATTGAAAGCATTTCCCCTGAAATCAGGAACAAGACAAGAGTGCCCACTCTCACCACTACTATTCAACATAGTGTTGGAAGTTTTGGCCACAGCAATCAGAGCAGAAAAAGAAGTAAAAGGAATCCAGATAGGAAAAGAAGAAGTGAAACTCTCACTGTTTGCAGATGACATGATCCTCTACATAGAAAACCCTAAAGACTCTACCAGAAAATTACTAGAGCTAATCAATGAATATAGTAAAGTTGCAGGATATAAAATTAACACACAGAAATCCCTTGCATTCCTATATACTAACAATGAAAAAACAGAAAGAGAAATTAAGGAAACAATACCATTCACCATTGCAACAAAAAGAATAAGATACTTAGGAGTATATCTACCTAAAGAAACAAAAGACCTATACATAGAAAACTATAAAACACTGATGAAAGAAATCAAAGAGGACACAAACAGATGGAGAAACATACCATGTTCATGGATTGGAAGAATCAATATTGTCAAAATGGCTATTCTACCCAAAGCAATCTATAGATTCAATGCAATCCCTATCAAGCTACCAACGGTATTTTTCACAGAACTAGACCAAAGAATTTCACAATTTGTATGGAAATACAAAAAACCTCGAATAGCCAAAGTAATCTTGAGAAAGAAGAATGGAACTGGAGGAATAAACCTGCCTGACTTCAGACTCTACTACAAAGCCACAGTCATCAAGACAGTATGGTACTGGCACAAAGACAGAAATATAGATCAATGGGACAGAATAGAAAGCCCAGAGATAAATCCACGAACCTATGGACACCTTATCTTTGACAAAGGAGGTAAGGATACACAATGGAAAAAAGACAACCTCTTTAACAAGTGGTGCTGGGAAAACTGGTCAACCGCTTGTAAAAGAATGAAACTAGAACATTTTCTAACACCATACACAAAAATAAACTCAAAATGGATTAAAGATCTAGATGTCAGACCAGAAACTATAAAACTCCTAGAGGAGAACATAGGCAAAACCCTCTCCGACATAAATCACAGCAAGATCCTCTATGACCCACCTCCCAGAATATTGGAAATAAAAGCAAAACTAAACAAATGGGACCTAATGAAACTTAAAAGCTTTTGCACTACAAAGAAAACTATAAGTAAGGTGAAAAGACAGCCCTCAGATTGGGAGAAAATAATAGCAAATGAAGAAACAGACAAAGGATTAATCTCAAAAATATACAAGCAACTCCTGCAGCTCAATTCCAGAAAAATCAATGACCCAATCAAAAAATGGGCCAAAGAACTAAACAGACATTTCTCCAAAGAAGACATACAGATGGCTAACAAACACATGAAAAGATGCTCAACATCACTCATTATTAGAGAAATGCAAATCAGAACCACAATGAGGTACCATTACACGCCAGTCAGGATGGCTGCTATCCAAAATTCTACAAGCAATAAATGCTGGAGAGGGTGTGGAGAAAAGGGAACCCTCTTACACTGTTGGTGGGAATGCAAACTAATTCAGCCACTATGGAGAACAGTGTGCAGATTCCTTAAAAAACTGGAAATAGAACTGCCGTATGACCCAGCAATCCCACTTCTGGGCATACACACTGAGGAAACCAGATCTGAAAGAGACACGTGCACCCCAATGTTCATCGCAGCACTGTTTATAATAGCCAGGACATGGAAGCAACCTAGATGCCCATCAGCAGATGAATGGATAAGGAAGCTGTGGTACATATACACCATGGAATATTACTCAGCCGTTAAAAAGAATTCATTTGAATCAGTCCTAATAAGATGGATGAAACTGGAGCCCATTATACAGAGTGAAGTAAGCCAGAAAGATAAAGAACATTACAGCATACTAACACATATATATGGAATTTAGAAAGATGGTAACGATAACCCTATATGCAAAATAGAAAAAGAGACACAGAAATACAGAACAGACTTTTGAACTCTGTGGGAGAAGGTGAGGGTGGGATGTTTCAAAAGAACAGCATGTATACTCTCTATGGTGAAACAGATCGCCAGCCCAGGTGGGATGCATGAGACAAGTGCTCGGGCCTGGTGCACTGGGAAGACCCACACGAATCGGGTGGAGAGGGAGGTGGGAGGGGGGATCGGGATGGGGAATATGTGTAACTCTATGGCTGATTCATATCAATGTATGACAAAACCCACTGAAATGTTGTGAAGTAATTAGCCTCCAACTAATAAAAAAAAAAAAAAAAAGAAAGAAAAAAAAATACTATTTATGCAAAGTAAAATCAGGAAAATATGGGAAAATACAAAGAAGAAACTATAATTATTCATACTATCACTATCCAGAAATAAATGTTTTGATGCTTAAAAAAAAAAAAAAAAAGATTGACTGGTTTGATCTCCTTGCAATCCAAGGGACTTTCAAGAGTCTTTTCCAACACCACAATTAGAACGTATCAATTCTTCAACATTCAGCCTTTTTTATTGTCCAGCTTTCACATCCGTACATGACTACTGGAGAAACCTTCCTCTAGTTTTCCCCTTAATATGACCCTGGAGGGTCTTTCCAGACTCCCACTCCTTTGGTTCTAATTGACCAGTCAGCCTTAACCTGGGAACCCCAAAGCATGCCACTCAAAGACCCTAATAAAGGCATGTACCCCACATCTGTCTCTGTCTGCACTCTACTTTGACCTCCTGATGTGGTCCCTTTCAGGGATTAGGCTTGCCAAATACCTCCAGGACCTCTGAGTAGTAAACCTCTATTTCAGTTTCTCTCCTGGTTTGTTGTTGAACTTCAGCTCACCTTATGCTCCACTTAACAAGGGCAAACTTAAAAAAGTCATAACAAAACACATATAATGGAACATATTCAGCCTTTAAAAAGCAGGAAATCCTTCCATTTGTGACAGCATAGGTGAGCACAGAGAGCATCATGCTAAATAAGCCAGACAAAAATGAGACAAATACTGAATGGTATCACTCGTATGTGGAATGTTTTTTTTTTTTTTTAAGTCAAGTTCAAAAAAAATAAAAAATAAATTTTTAAAGTCAAGTTCATAGCAAAAGTTATTAGCAAGAGAATATAAAATGGTGGTTACCAGTAACTATGGGATGGGGGAATGAGAAGTTGGTAAAAGGGTACAACCTTTGAGTTATAAGATAAATAAAGTCTAAGGATCTAAGGCAGTGTATCAACTAGAGTTGATAATACTATACTGCATAATTGAAATTTGCTAAGATAGTAGAACTTAGCTCTCTTACAGAAAAAGATCAAAGTGTGAGGTGATGTACATGTTAATCAACTCAGTTGTGGGAAGACTTTCACAATATGTATGTACATCAAATCATCAATGAATCTGAGAAAAGTTATTTGTGTCTGTATAAAATTCTACATCTAAAAATTAGGAAGTACATGGGCTTCTCAAGCATACAAGAATCAAATATATAAATGGCTATGGTCTAAGGCATAAAGTCCCAATACTTTTCAATGAACAGGTAACTTGTAAACTCTGTTCACATTCTCTGACCATACCATCACTAACCTAAAAGTTAATAACAAAAAAGTAAGTGCTTAAATTTCCATATACTTGGTTTACAAACCTACTTCTAGGGAATTTATTAGTCAAAAGAGAAAATATGCTGAAAATTTTTTAAAACTTAAGACCGAATAACAATAAAAATACTACACATCAAAACCTGTGAGATGTACAGTTTTACTGTCCAGTTTCTAAAGGTAGACTCTCTGTAAATTAGATTAATATTTTTCTATTGTTGCTCAAGTCTTTTATATCTATGCTGATTTTTTGGCTACTGTATTTACTAATAATTGTGAGAGTTGTATTGAAACCTCCCTTCAAAGTCCATCAATTTTTGAGTAAAGTGGAATTTCAAGAGAAATCTGTAGGCTTTAAAATGTTTGTATTGGAACAAGAAAAAACACTGAAATGTTGTAAGCTAAATGACTTGTTTAAGACATTGCCAATTGCCTGGGCATGCTTTGGTTGTGGTAACAGAACCCGCAGATTTGCAGGTCCTGGACAGGAGGATGAGTGGGGGTCAGCCATGAGAACACAGCTTGAGTGAAATTTCCTGAAAAAAGGGAGTGACTATGTATAGTGGTCTGAATTTTGGATGGCAATGGCCTTCTTACTGTCAGCACGGAAAAGCAAAGATCTGAATTCCCAAGTCAGAGCCTGAATCCCAAAGGCAGAAAACAAGATCGTAGGGATTAGATACAATAGCAATGACCTGCTACCATGGAGAGTAATCTGGGTACCAAATATCTTTACCTGTGCCATGATGAGCTCAATGTCATCACAAACAAAAATTTGGCTGATATGAAAGTATGTAGTGCGTGTTGCCTTGTTCCCATGTAACAAAGGCATCAGCTTGTCATCCAGGCCAGTATAAAGAAAGCTATTTCCATGTCTGATAAATACAATGATAGTGATAAGATAACAGCTGTGAGGCTCATATTTAATATGGCTAGGTTCACATTCAGGAAATTCACACTGAAGCACAACAAGAGCGTTACTGGCTTTAACTCAATTAACAGCAGATGGAGCCAGAAGTTTCTGTGAGCCACATCTCATTAAATCTCCAGGAGAGTGGGATTACTCTCTGCTAAGAAACTCCTAATGCCTTTCTTCTTGAATTTACACACAACTTTTCAACTGTCAGTACAGCAAAAGTGCACATCTGAAAACTGTAAAGCCTCACATCTTCCTGTCTCTCCTGTCACATGAAATCTACATCTGTTTAAACTACTGATTTAGGGTTTAAAATAAAGGTCTGTCATCTATGGATTGAATGAGGGTAACCTCCTCTTTTGTATCCTGGTTTCCTGGGATGCTGGTGGTTCTGCAGAAGGGCATCAGCTATCTGTCATTCGCTGCACATCAGCAATTGCTCTTCTCTGCTATGTGTGCTGGAAGGACAAATAAATGATTGTTATGCTCTCAGTGGGATGAACAGACACACCTACGTGAACATCTGGCCCAAATGAAGATAATATGTAGTGTCCTTGGAGGAAAAAATAGGGCCCACATGACAGCAGCATTAAAGAAATTTGCTTTGGAGGGTTTAGGAAAGCACAGCTGCCCACCCAAAAACCTAGATGGAAAACACATCTGTCCTGATAAGTGCTATGTCTTGGACATACATCTTACTATGCAGCAATTAGAAACAACAAATTAGATGTGCATATAGCAATAGAGACAAATCTTAAAACAATGTTTAGGAGAAAAAAGGTAAGAAAGGTGAGAGATAGAAAGATAAATAGAGATGACAGATAAACACCATTTGTGAAACTTTTTTATTTTAATTTATTTGTTTATTTAAATTGGAGGCTAATTACTTTACAGTATTGTAGTGGTTTCTGCCATACATTGACATGAATCAGCCTTGGGTGTACCTGTGACCCCGATCCTGAATCCCCCTCCCACCTCCCTCCCCATCCAATCCCTCAGGGTCGTCCCAGTGCACCCGTTCTGAGTGCCCTGTCTCATGCATCGAACCTGGACCGGTCATCTATTTCACATATGGTAATGTACATGTTTCAATGCTATTCTTTCAAATCATCCCACCCTCGCCTTCTCTAAAACACATGTGCAGAGAACAATTCTTAAGGACATAAATTAACAAAAAGTTACCCATGAAACACTTGAAAATAGCTGCCTATCAATGAAATTTGGAATGGAAATGGCTAATGAGAATAAAGGCAATAAATCAGTCAAACAAAACAAAAATCCTTTCCCAGACCAAACATGCTAATATGCCATCAACTAAGGAGTATAACTAATTCGACCATCTGTAACTGAAGTCCAACAGACAAATGCAAATCCATAATAAAAGAATTGCAAGGTGTCATAGAAGCCATGAATGAAAATTGCCATGTACAGAGGATCTAGAATTTCTATGCTATCTGTGGTATGCAATAAATATGTGGAACCATGAAGGAAGTGCAAGTTGAGTGCAGATTCATAGTTTCATACTTCAAAGAAGTATGAACAGAGAAACATTAAAATTAGATTTAAGGACTTTCAACTCAACTAGCTTAATTAAATTTTTAAAAATAGACTTCATTGTAATAACACTAGCAGCTGTGTCCTAAATAAATGGTTTTATTTTTTCAATTATATTCTTCTATGAAGTGTAATTTATCTTTTCAATACTCTAATGAAAATTTTCTAAATATGCTAATTTGGTTTTCTTTCTTGGTGAAAATAAGATAAATATGAATTCTGATCATATCGTAAATTTACCATCAGAATAGGTAAGAAAGGTTCACAAGTCCATCCGTATCACCACCTAAGACTACCATTCAATCACTTATAGCCCACATTAATTGTAAGCCATGAAGAATTTTTACCAAAATCAGGTATAATGAGGAATGTTCTTTATTCTCTTCGTACTTTGGATCATCTGTGCACTGGAGAGCTACAATTAACAGACGGGTAGTTACCCTGTTCCAGGGGTCAGCAAGTTATAGCCCGTGGTCTTATTCCAGCCTGTCACCTCTTTTTGAATGGCCCATAGACTAAGAATGGTTTTATGGCCCCTTGGCCAGCAGTGTCACCCAGATAGTCTATTTGATGCTCCTTGGCCAGCCCAAGGCGCAAGACAATGGTATCCAGACCAGGGTGGGAGGATCGTGACTTGCCTGCAGGGCACTCCAGGGTCTTGAGTCCACAGCTTTCTAGCCTTTCTTGGGTTAAATGATATTCCTGGGAGATGACAGCTTGAAAAGGTTGAAGTTACTTGGCAGAATATTGTTGCTCCCCCATTTTTTAAGCTTTCTTATGGAGAATTGAACATACACAAAAAAGGCAGAATGGCATGATGAACTTAACTGGACTCACCTCCCTCCTCCCTTGGGCTTGACCTGCCCCTCTATACCCTCATTTATGTTCTGAACCAAATCCAGCCATCTTATTCTTTTATCTATAGGCATTTTGAAGTGTATCACAATACCACAACCACACCTAAAACAATAAAAAATTATCTGCTTCCATTACATGTCCAGTGTGTTAAAGAAAATAATTTTTACACTTCTAGATGATTGAGGAAAAAAGAATAATATCTCATAATTCATAAAAGTATATAAAATGCATATTTTAATATTATAAATAAAGTTTTATTGGGACACAGATGAACCTGTTCATTTCTTTCCTATGGCTGCTTTTGTGCCACAGAAGCAGCATTGAGCTATTGCAACGGAGACAATACAGCCCACAAAGCTTGAAATATTTACTATCTGGCCCCCTACGGGAAAAAAAAAATAATTGACAGTCTCTGGCCTATTCTATAATCTCAATCACTCCCAGCCTTGCAAGGAACTCTGCTTATGCTGCAGCCCTGCCTAGAATTGTATGACCTTATCTAGAGTAGGAGCAGACTAATATCTGTGGTCACAAGCCACCCCCAGTGGAAGCCCTTGCTGATAAGGACCTTTATAGTGATGTCAGCTAAAGGCTGTGCAGCCACCGGAGGGAACAGCTGTCCAGGACACACTGTACTCGTGATTAGAAATGCTTTTTTTTTTTTTTTTTTTTAATTTTTGACTCAAGACAGTCAAGACTCTAGTCCACCCTTCTCACACACGTCCTGCGTCTAAAGATGGGCCAGGGCCATTTTGGCTACTAATAGTACAATGTTAACAATCTCTTCAACCTTCACATAATATTACAGCAGTATCTATATTTCCAGAATTTTTGAATACCATATAGAAGTGACGAATCTGTCTGAATATCCATATGATGATAGATTCTATAATATCAAAAACTTTGGGGATTCAACAGTTGCAGACACTTAACTGGCCCAATCCCATGTCTTGCTAAACACTAGGAAGCTCTGTTACTCCAGAAAGCACTTTAAAAGACTTCAGAGAGGAGAATTAGTGGTCTCTTGGCTAATCCTGGAAAATGAAGCATGATCTTAGCTGAAGCCCTTGGATGTGAGCTCACGTCATGTTGGCACTGTTCTTAATATTCTGTGACTATGTAAGCTTTGTTGACTGAAAAAAATGTACAGTGTGAGAGTGCATTGTGAGTTAAGTTTTATTTGTGGCAAAATGAGGACTATTGCTCAGTAGGCAGTATTTCAGATAGCTTTGACTGCTCCAAATAGGCAAGGAGTAAGGTCAGTATACATGTGATTTTGGTGAAGGGTGAATACAAGCAATCAAGCACACGTTTTTGCAGAAAGTTGCTGCTAGTCACAAGTAGCAGTATCACCGTGAAAGATTTTAGTATTTTTCTAGATATGAGGAGATGCAATAACTGAACTCATAAAATCTTCTCCTGAAAATATCTATCTGAAGGCTTACTATGCCAGTTTTTCCCAGGACACAGAGTGCTTCTTTCTTGATCTCCACCCTGAACTCCTTTCCAAGTGTGTTGAAGGTCAGCAGCTTATGATATGATACTTGTAGAGGCAGAGGGAAAGGGCCAATTTGTAGTTGATGCTTTCTACCAATGAGCTCTTTTATGCCCTTTTATGCTCTCCATTCTACCATTCCCTTTACTCATTTAGTCTTTTTTAAAAATATTTATTTATTTGGCTTCCTGGAGGTGAATGGGCTTCTCTAGTTGTGGCATGCAGACTCCAGATTGCAGGCTCAGTAATTGCAGCTTAGTTGCCCATCAGCATGTGAGATCTCAGTTCCCCAACCAGGAACTGAACCCTCACTCCCTGCATCAATGCAAGGCAGATTTTTAACCACTGGACCACCAGGGAGGCCACCACTCATTTAGTTTTAAGCATGTGACTTTTAATATTATCATGGGATATAGCTTTTAACAGCAAGAACATTTTTCTTATAGAGTCTCCTTCATGTGGCTGCATGATGAAATCAGTGATGAATGAGAAAACTTAAGTGTTTTAGGCAATAAGAGATTTCATTACAAGCAATGGAGTGTTACAAAACTGTTGGAAGGTGGAGAGAACAGTCTAGGCTGAGAATTGCAGAAATGACTCCCAGGATGTTTTCACCTGGACCAGGATTTCATTTAATCAGGTATGATAATGTGACAGATACAGAGACAATTGCCTCTGCTGGAAGAGATTATTACTTACAGTTCTCAAGAGAAGGGGGCATACCACGTTATGTGAGTCCACATCAAATAAAATCAAGAGCAGTCAGGAGAGAGAAGGAATAAGGGAACAGCATGGGCATTAGCCTCTATTGTGATTTCCAGAGGAAAGGCAAGGCAGGGCAAAGTAAATAGTTTAGAATTGGGTTATTTGAATAGTTTCAGAAGGTTATGAGTTATAAATGGGCTTCCCTGGTGGTTCAGTGGTAACAAACTCTCTTGCCAATGCAAGAGACACAGGTTTAATCACTGGGTTGTGAAGATCCCCTGCAGAAGGAAAAGCAAACTCCTCTAGAATTCTTGCCTGGGAAGTCCCATTGACAGAGGATCCTGGCAGGCTATAGTCTGTGGGGGTCACAAAAAAATCAGATATGACTTAGCTACTAACAACAATAAAAACAAAATTTAAAAAAATGAGTTATAAGGGTGGTCTCCAGTTGTTTGGTGAGAGTTGGACCATAAAGAAGGTTGAGAGCCAAAGAATTGATGCTTTCAAATTATGGTGCTAGAGAAGACTCTTGAGAGCCCCTTAAAGAGCAAGAAGATCAAACCAGTCAATCCTAAAGGAAATCAACCCTGATTGGAAGGGCTGAAGCTGAAGCTCCAATATTTTGGTCACCTGTTGCAAAGAGCTGACTCGTTAGAAAAGACCCTGATACTGAGAAAGATTGAAGGCAAAAGAAGGGGACAGCAGAGGATGAAATGGTTAGATAGCATCACCGACTCAATGGACATGAATCTGAGCAAAGTCTGGGAGATAGTGAAGGACAGGGAAGCCTGGTGTGCTGCAGTCCATGGAGTTCCAAAGAGCCAGACATGACTTAGTGACTGGGCAACAACAGCCAGTTGTTTGGTACCTGGTCTTGGGGTGATTAAGGGTATGGGAAATATTGACTTTTATGTGAGAGTTAGTAATGGAGGTGGTTGGAATGTGCAATTTGGATTTGTTAACCTGCATATGAAAGGTTTGCTTAAAGGAGAGTTTGCTATATCAAGGAATTAGTTATCCCAGGGAGAGGCAGTCTTTCCTTGGCAGGTAAGGACCTCAAGATCCCAAAGCATTATAAAATATAGAAAATTTTAAAAACAGGGTTAGCACACAGGACACTTTACAACTGAGTCACGGTGGTGATTAAGGGGAGGGATCTTTAATCTACCGAATTCAAATCCAAGTTCAATATGGTGGTGGTAATCCAGGGAAGCTGGAGTTAGATTCTTCTATCATTGCTAAACCACAGCTACTGTCTATGAACACAAAGGTCTGGAGAATGGAAACCGGAATACAGAAAAACCTGACATATCCACAACTCTATTTGCCAGTGAACAGAAATGAAATAGGAAAAGCTCTTTATTTATTCCTGACTTCCAAAGGTCACATTAAGGGGAACTCCTCTTCCAGACAAGATGGAAAAACAAAAACCGTATTTATTCTGGCCTGACACAACTGAAAAAGTGGACAAGGGAGGGAGGTGGGAGGAGGGTATAAGAGGAAGAGGACATATGTATACCTATGGCTGCTTCATATTGATGTATGACAAAACCATCATAATATTGTAAAGTGATAATCTTACAATTAAGAATAAAATATTAAAAAGTGGGCAATCTATATGAAACAACAATGTTTGGACATTGACCATCAGGCAGCTCAGAGCAGCAATCTCTGAGAGAGAGGAATAAGCAAGGTGAGTCAATTATCCCCAGTTCACTGCTTAAAAAGAGCTTTTAAGTTGCATCCAGAGAAAGGGTTACATATAGAGCCTGGCAATCTCCCTGAGTTGAGGATGCAGAGTTAGGAATTCAGAAAGGCCAAGGGCTTCCCTTGTGGCTCAGCTGGTGATAAATCTGCCCTCAATGCAGGATACCTGGGTTTGATCCCTGGGTTGGAAAGATCCCCTTCTCCAGGGGATCTTTAGATCCCCTGTATTCTGGCCTAAAGAACTCCATATGGACTCTACAGTCCATGTGGTTGCAACGGGGTGGTCATATTTCACAGGGCAGAGTTGCAGACAGGAAAAGATCCACAGAGAAGTCCACAGATTTGGAACCCCTCTAGTACTTCAGTACTTCCGCAGAAGGAAATAGCAACCCACTCCAGTACTCCTGCCTGGAAAATTCCAAGGACAGAGGAACCTTGGCAGGTTATCATCCATGGGGTTGCAAAGAGTCGGACACAACTTAGCAAATGAACAACAGTACTTCAGTAAAATGTAAAGATGGTATTTAAAGCAGTGAGTCAAAATTAACCCCAAAGTTTGCACTGATTCTACCTAACAACAGTTAAAATCAAACCTCTAAAGGATCATAAAATTTTCCAAGTAACTTAGTTTTAACCCAAAACAAAGTTCAAATGAAGTAAATAGAAAAAGGACACTAATGAACAAATCAATAAAATTGATAAAACTCTAGCCTGACTAGTCAGTAAAATAAGAGAAAAAAGGAGGAAAGATACAAATTAATAATAACAGAAAGGAAAGTGATGACATAACTACAGACCTTATAGATGCTAAAAGATCAATAATGGAATATTACAAATTACTTTATGTCATAAAATTTAACAACTCTGAAGAAATGAATAGACTCCTTGAAAAACATAGACCACCAAAGTTCACTTAAAATGAAAGAGATCAGCTGAATAAGTTTATTTCTATCAAAGAAAATTAAGCTGCAAATGTAGATAAAAAAAAACCTTCCCACAAGTGTCACATGAGTACATCTAATTGGTAAAACCTAATTTACAATCTCTAGCTGCAAAAAAGTTTAAATGTAGTTTTTGCCTTTCTAGACTTTGCCATAAAATAAGGTATCAAAGAAAAATTTAGCAAGCCACTCTGCATTTTGGATAAAGTGGGTTTGTTTGTTTGTTTGTTTTGCTAGATTCAAATAATAGGGAAAACAAAAGAAAAAAAAATAACATTTGTACCCCTCCCTAAAATATATGTATTTTCCTAACACTTCCCTGCTGGCTCAAGTGGTAAAGCGTCTGACTGCAATGCAGGGGACCTGGTTTCAATCCCTGGATCTGGAAGGTATCCTGGAGAAGGGAATGGCTACTCATTCCTACCTGGAGAATTCCATGAACAGGCTATGGTCCACAGAGTTACAAAGAGTCAGACATGAATGACCAACTTTCACTTTCACACTTTGAAAAACTCTTGAATGAACTGCAATTGATCATTAGATTTTGGAACAAGGGAGCCAACACACACACCAGGGAAGCTAACAATGTGTCAGTGGGTTCCAGGAGGCTGAGGAACGGAGCTGCCCAAATAGTCCAAAGAGTTAGATACCAGGAGTGAAAAAGATGTGCTGCAATAGCAAGGGACAGCCATGTATTAAGATTTGAGTTGTTTAGGATAATGACCAAGAGGAAAATTATGCAAAATTTTGGGTAAAGTTATTATCAGATTTATATTCCGTTGTCTTATTTTATATAATACTATTTCATATTAACTTGTTATTGTTATCATAGTTCATCATACTATGTTACAAAAGATGTCATCAATTTAAGTACACCATTATTTTATGTACTACTAGGAAAGGAAAAACACTGCCAAATGAACACAGTATTTTTATCATTTCATATTCTAACTTTTATTTTTTATTTCTTTTAAATCTCACTATACATATATATTATTTATTCTTGTCAATAAACAAAAAAAAATTAAGATAAAGGATTCTTAAAGCTTCATGAAGTTGTTTTAGCTCTTCCTAGTCAACTTTAATATATCCAATTTATTTTATTCATTAACTCCTTGTTGTTCTGTGAAAGTAAAAGTCGCTCAGTCATGTCCAACTCTTTTCGACCCTATGGACTATACAGTAGCCTATATAGCTACTTGAAGTTAACAGAGACTCAGGTTTCTTCCACCTCATTGCTTTGTTACTTACTGTCAGGCTTCAACATGAAATGCTACACTGAAGTGGGTAGCGTATCCCTTCTACAGCAGATTTTCCCAACCAGGGAATCGAACTGGGGTCTCTTGCATTACAGGCAGATTCTTTACCAACTGAGCTATCAGGGAAGCCATATGTTGCTCCATGGTTTGCCCTTAACAAAGGCTTCTAGATGCCTCCCTAAATTCATTAATAACAAAACTGGATATTTAGCTAGGCACATTATCACCAAACTAAATACATGCCCCAGCTTCGCTTGAACATTTGGTTGGTGTGCTTCTGTGACTACTTACCAAGAAGCAGCAAAAGGGTCGTTGATGTGTCTTACTTTGAGAATTCACCTTAAAGCGGGGAGAAGGGAAGAGGTCTTTCCCTTCTTCCAGGAGGCTACGCAGAAACGTATCATGATAAAACAGTAGCATTTCACATTGAAGCCTGACAGTAAGTAGAGCAATGACGTGGAAGAAGCCTGAGTTTCTGTTAACTTCATGTTAACCTTTGAGTGCCTACTTCTGGACTTCTATTATGTGAAAGAGAAATAAACTTTTAGTTTGTTTCAGTTCCCATTATTTGAGCTGTTTATGCTTTAAGCAACTGTACCAAATCCTAACTCATGCTTGCTTCAGGTTTTTACCACAACAAAATACATATAAAGAGAAATAAACTTTTACTTTGTTTCAGCTCCCTTTATTTGAGTTGTTTATGCTTTAACCAAGTACACCTAATCCTAATTAATATTTGCTTCTGTTTTTTGCCGCAAAAATGCGTATATGCCTACCTGCCTATGAAAGAGCTACAACAATCATTCTTGAACATACAGCCTCACATTCTGATGCTCTTATTTTAATAAAATACAGTCTCAAGAGTAGAATTTCTGAATTTAGATCTGCAAATTTTTTATGTGAAGAGATTTTACCAAATAGCTTCGCAAAAGGCTGCTTTTAAAAATCATATATGTAGTACCCTCTGTCATTGTCAGTCTGCTATGATAGAGTGGATATTTCACTTTTACTTTCATTTCCTTTTCCATGACTATTAATAAGGATGATTATCTTCTCTTGTTTATTAGCCATTTTAGAATTGCTCTTTATATTTATTCAGTCTTTGCCAATTTATTGCTTGAATGTTGAACATCTTCTCATAAACTTATACTTTTCTCAGTATTTATGTTAGCTAACATTACTTGTATTTTGCAGTTTAGATGTTCCTCCAACCTAAAATTGATTTATGTCATCTGCTGCCATACAAAATTTTTATTTTTTAACATGTGTATATTTTATAGTTTCTGAATCATATTTTGGTTTTAAAAAAATCTTCAAAATCTCAGTCTTTAATACATTTGGAATTTATTTATGCTTATTTTATGAGGTAGGGTTCCAAGATTATTTTTGGTAGATGAGTAGCCAGCCTGCTCATTATTTTTTCCAGTGATATAAAATAATAGCTCATATATTTCCATATAAACTGAGATCTATTTCTTACCTTTCTATTCTACTTCATTATTCAACTGTTTGCTGATTTTATTACCCTAATATTATGCTGACAGAGAAGGTGCAGATCAGCCCCTTGGGTAACAGAGGAGTTCATGGTTTGTTCAGGGCACAGCTGGTCTGCACTCACCAGACAAGCTGAAAGCCTTTCTCCAGACCCCAGGTGAGGGCAGGCAGAGAGAGTGAGACTCAGCAGAAAGCCCTGGGCAGGAGATGAACTTAGCACCGGCCATGTGAGCATCCGAAGAGAGGATGGGGCACTGGGAGGGGCAGAAGCCTTCAGAGTGCTGGTTTCCATGGGAAGGTGACTGCCAGGCCGAAGCTGCAGTTGCTGAGTGTCCATGAGCTCTGGGCACGTGGCTGGGGCAGCACCCACAGGCTGCCTTCTCACCCACTCCACTGACCTGACCCGCAGCAGCTGGAAGCTACAGGAGAGCGCCTCCCGCCAACATTACCTCTCCAGGGTCCTCTACTGAAAACGTGTTTAACATGGTGCTCACTCTGAAGAAGAAATGATTAGAGGAATTGCACCGATTGTCAGAGTCTAAGATGAAGCATGACTTAAGGGTCAATAAATTGACTTTCAGCACAGCCCTCCATAAGGAGCACAATATCCATAAAGAGAATAAACATTCTGAAATGAATTCGAAGGATTTTCTGAGATGTCTTGAACTGAGTATTTAAAAGACAGAGACAAAATTTCCTGGAGAAATAAACATTTACTTCCAAAACAAACCAAAGTTGCTTAAAAATGAACCAGAGCAGGACTTCCAGGGTGATCCAGAGGTTAACAATCTGCCTGTGAATGCAAGAGTCAGAGGTTCATTTCAGGAAGATTCCACATGCCATGAGCAACTAAGCCCGTGCCCCAAACTACAAGCCCGAGCACCTAGAGCCCGTGGTCCCCAAGAAGAGAAGTCAGCGCAACGAGGAACCTCTGAACCACATTGAAGAGGAGCTCCTGCCGCACAGCTGGAGACAGCCTACACACAGCAGAGAAGACCCAGTGCGGCCAAAAAGCAAATTAATTAATTAATTTATTTATTTATTTAAACAATGAACCAGAGTTCTGGTAAATTCATGCTGAAGCATTCCGGAACAGATTTCAGAAAGGACATTAACACACATGCCTGAAAACTATAGAAGACCAATGGGATTGTTCAGAAGCTAGATACTGCTCAAGGAAGCTAAGGGGAAGAGCATCCCCTGAGGTCAGCATGATACCATAAACTGTTTACAGGCGCTACATGTTTACAAGCATTGTGGACTGCCACACATTTGTACACATTGCTTCCCACGGCATTTCTAAGATTATCTATCTTTGTCCACTTGGCTACTGTAACAAAATACCATAGACTGGATGGCTTAAAAACAATAGAAAAATTTTTCTCACAATTCTGGAGGCTGAGAACTACCAGATCAACTGAGTTCACTCCCTGTTTCGTAGACAGCATATTCTTGCTGTGTCTTGCTTCTCACGTGGTGGAGGAGACAAACACCTTTTTAATTATTTATACTGGAGTATAGCTGGTTTACAATGTTGCATTAGTTTCAGGGGTACAGCAAAGTGGTTTAGTTATACATATACATATTATTCTTTTTGAGATCTTTTCCCATATAGATTATAACAGTGTATTGAGTAGAGTTCCCGGTGCTATATATAGATAAGGACCCTTTTTATAAGCTCACTAACCTCATTCATGAGAGCTCAGACCTCATGGTTTAATCTTCTCCAAAAGAACTCACCAACTAAAACCATCACCGTGGGTGTTTGGATTTCAACAGAGGACAGAGGACATAGACACTCATTTGGCAGCATGATCACAACAGACCTTAGTGTCTCCTTTTGGCACAGGAATGAAGCGAGGCAGCGGAGATCCTTGTCTCCTGATCAGTGCCCTTGTGGGTTCACCTCAGTGGGTCTCTACTTCCTGTTTCCATTTCCCCTCCCTCTAGGAGGCCTTCCCTAACTAACCTCAAGCCAACATTTCATTTAGCATTCTGAGGAATCTGTTGCATAGCAATGTACAGTACTTACAAACAGTGATTCTCTAACTTTAACTGAACATCAGAAATACCTGTGTGTGTGTGCCAAGACTTTCAGTCACATATGACTGTTTCAGACCCCATGGGCTGTAGCCCACCAGGATCTTCTGTCCAGTGAATTTTCTAGGCAAGAATACTGGAGTGAGCTGCCATCCCCTTCTCCAGGGGATCTTCCTGACCCAGGGATCAAACCCAGGCCTCCTGCATTGTAGGACGACTCCTTACCATCTGAACGACCAAGAAGGTTCTGAAATTCTCAGTGTATCATTCAGGACAAATTTTCTACATCACAGACACAAAGTGGGAGGCCTAGGGTCATCCAGCAGAGGTGTATTTGGACTATCCCACATCCCAAAAAAAGCTGATTAAAAACTCAACATTCAAAAAACTAAGATCATGGCATCCAGTCCCATTACTTCATCACAAATAGATGAGGAAACAATGGAAACAGCAACAGACTTTATTCTCTTGGGCTCCAAAATTGTGGTGGTTTTGCACTGAATAATACTCACAAACACACAGTATTATGACAGACAGCACAGGGAGAGTGTTCAGACAAGCAATTCCCCAAGAACGTGCTGAGCACATCTATTATTGGTAACTTATCTTGTAATCTTTAAGTATGAGCAGGAAAGCAAGACAGAGACTAGAATTCACGGATCAAGGAGGCTTCCTCCTGGAGGTCTGGAGGTAATCATATAAGAGTCGTAGGAAAGGTCTTTGAAGAAAAGGGGGTTTGTTCTGTGCACAGAACAGCATCTAGCTAATGCTGACATGTCAGTCAGAACATCTAAATTAAGGGTGGGGGAAAGCAAGCAAGGAAGAGAGAATCAGTATTAAATTCCAGGAGATACTTCTAAGAAATCAGTAAAACATGGTTACCACACAAAATCACTGCAGGTGGTGACTGCAGCCATGAAATCAAGATGCTTGCTCTTTGGAAGGAAAGCTATGACAAACCTAGACAGCATATTAAAAAGTAAAGATGGTACTAGGCCAGCAGAGGTCCGTCTAGTCAAAACTATGGCTTTTCCAGTAGTCATGTATGGATGTGAGAATTGGACCATAAAGAAGGGTTAAGTGCCGAAGTTTTTGAACTGTGGTGTTGGAGAAGATTCTTGAGAATCCCTTGGACTGCAAAGAGATCAAACCAGTCAATCCTAAGGGAAATCAACTCAAAATATTCATTGGAAGAACTGATGCTGAAGCTGAAGCTCCAATATTTGGCTGACTCATTAGAAAAAACCCTGATGGGAGGAAAGATTGAAGGTGAGAGAAGGGGACGACAGAGCAGGAGATGGTTGGATGGCATCACTGACTCAATGGACATGAGTTTGAGTAAGCTCCAGAAGATGGAGAAGGACAGGGAAGTCTGGTATGCTGAGCAACTAAACTGAACCAATGGGGTCACAAAGAGTCAGACACGACTGAGCAACTGAACAACACCCCAAATATTGTAAAGGTTTCTGTCAACACATTAATATAGACTTGTTCACATATAATGCTAGACTTCCATTTTCCTTGAAAAAATCTGAGTTACAGCCAAGCCAGGGTCTTATTTTATACGTCACAAGGAACAGTTGGACTTGCTTCCTTGAAACACAAAAAGCATCTTCCAGTTGACTGCATATCCAGCATTCAAATAATGACCACACACAGTTACACTGCAGCCTTTATCTGCTTGTCCCTGAGAGGTATTTGAGTGTGCACTTCTGTTTTTTACAGAACTACTTGGACATATACACTTGTAGTATACTAAAAGAAAAACAAACAAACTTAAATCCTCTTAGATAAAATGTTCAAAGTGTGTGACAAGAGCTGCCTGTTCTTGGCTTCTTCAAGGTAGCTCACTTTCACCTTCAAATTATGAGGGCTAAAGCTCTGAGATCCTGAAGTCCAGACAGGTGTGGTGAGGAGAGTCACGAGATATCTTGATAGCGACTGTGAGAGAAAGCAGAGACCATTGAGAAAAAGGGAAGAGGAGAAAATGTGGGCAGAGGGGTTGAGGTAGGGAGGAGATGGAAAGGAGAGACTTACCGGTGCTTCCTAAACCAGAAGACCAAGCCTCCAACAACCAGAAGGACGAACACCACCAGTATTACCAGGACGACAATCAAGCCCCTGGAGACACGGTTCCCATCTGTGTGGGGGAACACAGGATGTGTCTCAGTCTGGGAATCTGCATCAGGTCCCCTACTGTAAGCACATGTGAGCATGCCAGATGCTTATTTCTTGTCCTCTTTAATGTGCCCACTTGTATTTCTCTGAAGATTAGAGACGCCCCATCTTTTCTTGGGGCCTGGGCATTTATAATTCCATTCACTACAGCATATGCTGGTACACATATGGAGGCAGGCACTAGTGTCACAGCTAGTCCAAACCTGAGTCTAAATCCAGCTCTTCCACTTTCTAATGATGAGACTCAGGGCAGTTTGACCTAGCTTAGCCTCAATTCTCATCTGTAACATGAAAACAACAGCACCTGCTCAAAGGAGAGTTGGGATGATTGTTCATACATACTCTGCGGTATGCAGAGTGTTCAGCTCACACCGAGAAAGCACTCTATAAACCACACCTATCTTTGGTACCCTGGCTTTCAAAGTCCGCAGTTCCCTCTTCTGGGGAACAAATCTTCCTGGGATTCTGTACTTGCCACCTACCTCGGGATCTGTGGTGATTTTAGTCTCTTCTTTCTTGTATATTGAACACCTTGTCTCAATCCTTTTTGACTTCAGATCTTTATTTGTCCACTTGGAGAATCCCCTCCTTCTATCACTCCTGTCTGGGGTGTCATTTCCCTCCCCTTCCCCAGGCCCTCCCTCTGGGCTTGAGGACCACCTCCTCCCATCCCCAGCTGGGCTCCACTTCCTCCTCACCCCAGTTCAGGATGATGTCCTGGTCTCCCAGGCTGCTGTGCTTCACTCGGCAGCTCAGGCCAGCTGCCTCCGCAGCCTCCACATCCAGGGTTACTCGCAGATACCAAGTCGAGTCAGCGTTGGGCATGACGTCTCCTTGCTGAGTGCCAGGCTCCTCCTGCTCGCCCCTCACCCACATCACCCGCACGGGTTTTGGGTAGAATCCTGAGACGTGGCAGACCAGCCGCAGGTGGCCAGGCCGGGGTGGGGGGCCACTGGACAGCCAGGCCTCTGGCTTCACTGTATTCAACACGAGAATGAGGGATCTTAAAGTGAGACTCCGCATCAGAGGCTCTGGACTTCACATCAGGCTCATCTGTCCTACATTTCTACCTTTGGAGATGAACTCCCACCATTTCAATCCATTTGTATTAGCTTCTCTGGGAAAGAATTGCCGGATCCTCATTCCCTTCCCTAATACATTCTCCTGTAAATGTCCCTACTCTGTACTCGCAAAGCACCCTGTGTTCAGCTGTAACACATGTAGCATGTTTCTAAGTGGTAGTCACTCAGTCAAGTCCGACTCTGCAACCCCATAGACTGTAGCTCACCAGGCTCCTCTGTTCACGTATTTTTCAGGCAAGAATACTGGAGGGTGTTGGCACTTCCTCCTGCAGGGCATCTTCTAAACCCAGGGGTCAACCTGGTCTCCTGCATTGCGGGCAGACTCTTTACCATCTGAGCCACCAGGACACTGCTTTAACTATTCAGCTGCCTTCTCCTCTCCCTCCTCAAGTACACATCCTGGTTGATCCGCAGGATTTATTTAATTCAATTCATGGACCCTAAAAGGTACCTAGTTAATGTCTGTGGAATGCTTAACCCACACACCTTATCCATTTCCTCCTCTTCCCGTGATGCTTAAAGGCGTGTGAACCCCTGGAATGAAAACCCCAGATGGAGCCCCAGAGTGGAGTGGAGGTCAGGAGGTGACAAAAGCAGGCTGACCTTGCTTCTCCAGCTCGGACTTCCCCATCTGCAAGAGGCCTCTGACCAATTCTGGGCACACGTCATGGAGGAGCCAGTACGCTGTTTCCTTGGTCCCTTGGTCCCGATTGAGCACATTGCAGATCATCTGGATCCAAGAGGGGGAAACTGGGGCTGGCACCCAAGACATTCCTTGGAAATTCAGGACATCCTTTCCTTGAAATGCTGCACGTAAGAAGCTTTCGGAGGTGTTCGACGGGAGTAACTCACATCCTCCAGATATCTGGATCTCAAGAGGATCTGAGGAGAGGAATAGAAAGAGATCAATGAAGAGCTTAGAAGACTGAAAGGAGTTGAAGAAATTGGTGTGAGGGTTATACTGGGGACCCCAAAGTTCATGTAAATGGGAATGGGAGACCTGCAGTGGGATGAACAAGGGGTATTTTGAGGACTCAAGCTGGGACCTCTCAGGCAGAAGTGGGACACAAAAGGGAGAGAGGAGACAATCACGGGGGGCCAGAACCTCCCGGTTGGGCTTCAGCATCCACTGTCTCCCCCTGGGCAGCTGTCCACGATCCCATCCCTCAGCTCACAGTCGCTGGGCAGCATTTTGACGAATTCCCAGACGTCCCTGGTGAAGCTGCTGCGATAAACCTGAAACGTATGCTGCAGCTGCTCCCACTGCTGCTCGCTGAATGTGCCCTGAGACCAAGGCTTCAGGAGGCCGACGGTGTCCGACTCATTGCGCCAAGTATAGAGCTGCAGCTCCCCCAGCCACCCGAGGCCGTCCGTGCGCGTCCAGCTGCGGTTGGCAAAGGAGGAGATCTGGAGGCCACGGAAGGAGTAAGACGTTTGCGGCTCTGGAGACAATACAGATCGGAGGAACCGGGGGCCCGGGAGGGAGAGCACAGAAGGGAGAAGGAAGAGCAACAGAAACAAACAAACAGCCAGGTTTGGGAAGAAAGGGTGATGTCTGCTGGCTCTGAATCGAGCTCGGTCTCCAGGGGCCAAGCAGCTGGAGGCAGGGAGTAGCATGTTCTCCGGCTGGTGGGTCAAGCTTCCGGCTTCGGCTTCCCGAGGTGTATCAGTCTGCGCCCGCCCGCCGCGAGCGTCGGCCGCTTTCCCCGCTCGGCTCCCTCTCGCCGCCCTCTGCCCGGGAGCCCCGGATCCACTCATCCTCAAAACTCCCCCAAATCTGGGGAAGCCCCCAGAAGAACAGAGACAGCAAGCACCCCGCGTCCTAGCTCTGCTCTGGGACCTCGAATCTCCGTCCCCACCCCCTCTCCGTCCTTCCCCAACGCCCGCCCACACACCCCTGGTTTCCGGGACTGCCAAAAGCCTGAACTTGACCCTGTGGCTGGCCAATTCTTAAGCCTGGAGGCAGGCAGGACTCCTGTTCTGGCTCTCAGGGGACTTGCTTCCAACCTCCTCCTGTCCAGGGATCCCTTTTTCATCTGCCAGTTGGTCCCTCTCATTAGATATCTGAGCTGCAAAGAGCCCTGGTCACAGCCACTCACTTAAGTATGTTTCTCACAACTGGCTTCTCTAAATCTCTTTTTCCAACTTAGAGTTACAGATAGTATGTGGAAAACACTTTACAACTGCTATTTAAGTTTTAAAAACAGGACATAAAGTTGTATCTATGGTATAACGTCTACAATGTGTTTTAAAACAAAGTTTTTGAGTGGGAGGCAAGCAATGGATGTCTCTAGGCAAAGAGATTATGGAAGATTTTGTTTTACATTTTCGGCTTTCCAAAATGTCTAGGAGTGCAGACATCATGTTAATGATAAAATAATAAGGGACTTCTCTGGTGGTCCAGTGGTTAAGAATCCACCTTGCAATGCAGGGGTGTTGGTTGGATCCCTGGTCAGGGTGATCTCAGGGATCTCAGCCTGCAACAGCTCCCAGAAGGGCTGGGGTTCCCAGCCAGAGACTGAGGTTGGGTTGCAGTGGTGAGAACACCAGAGCCTAGCCAGTAGACCAGTGGTCAGGGACAAGAGCCCTGGCCTTCAGCTTTGCAGGAAAGAATTCCCACAAAGAAAGAAAGTAGTAGAGCAAGTAAGGTATTTATTGAGAGGAAAACAGGACAGTACAAAAGGGAGAGGATGACTCAAGGAGAGGGAGCCTCTGAGTCGCACCCTCCTGGCAGTTTGAATTACTTTGATAGTAAAGGGCATTTCTTCCAGTTTTCCTTCGGCTGATCAATTTAATTTGCCTGTTTCACAGTTCATATTTGGTATACTTCAAGATCCTCCCATGTATGCGCATGCATTGCTTAGCCAAGATGGATTTTACTGAAAAGGCATCTGGGTAGAACATCCCTTGACATAACTCTCCTTTGGCCTCCAAGGAGCCTTTTCTGCACAAGTATGGTATGGGAGGTCTCCTGACTTTGAGAAATACATGCTCTGGGCTAGCCCAACATCTTCTCTTTTTGTCCTGCTGGTAGGGAAATTAAATAGAGTCTTAGTTAGGCTGTATATTGCCACCCAGCTTATTTAACTCATATAGCAGAGTACATCATGCAAAATTTTGGACTGGATGAAGCACAAGCTAGAATCAAGATTGCCAAGAGAAATATCAATAACCTCAGATATGCAGGTGACACCACACTTATGACAGAAAATGAAAAAGAACTGAAGAGCCTCTTGATGCAAGTGAAAGAGGAGAGAGAAAAGTTGGCTTCAACATTCAGAAAATTAAGATCATGGTAACTGGTCCCATCACTTCAGGGCAAATAGATGGGGAAACAAAGGAAACAGTGACAGACTTTATTTTGGGGAGCTACAAAATCATTGCAGATGGTGACTGCAGTCATGAAATTAATTTTTCCTTGGAAAAAAAAGCTGTGACCAACCTAGACAGCATATTAAAAAGCAGAGACATTACTTTGCCAAAAAAGGTCTGTCTAGTCAAACCTATGGTTTATCCAGTGATCATGTATGGATGTGAGAGTTGGACTATAAAGAAAACTCAGCATGGAAGAATTGATGCTTTTGCACTCTGGTGTTGGAGAGGACTCTTGAGAGTCCCTTGGACTGCAAGGAGAACCAACCAGTCCATCCTAAAGGAAATCAGTCCTGAATATTTATTAGAAGGACTGATGCTAAAGGTGAAACTCCAATACTTGGCCACCTGATGCGAAGAACTGACTCATGTGAAAAGACTGTGATGCTGGGAAAGATTGAAGGTGGGAGGAGAAGGGGACAACAGAGGATGAGATGGTTGGATGGCATCACTGACTCAATGGACATGGGTTTGGGTGGATGCCGGGAGTTGGTGATGGACATGGCGGCCTGGCATGCTGCGGTTCATGGGGTTTCAAAGAGTCAGACATGATTGAGTGACTGAACTGAACTGAACTGAAATTTGGTGACCTAAATGGGAAAGAAATCCAAAAAAGAGGGGATATGTGTATATCTATACTGATTCACTTCACTGTACATTAAAGACCAGCAAAGCATTGTAAAACAACTACACTGTAATAAATTTTTAAAAATAAACTAAAAATACTAAATGTCAAAAAAAAAAAAAAAACGATAATAGGTTTATGTTTCTTCAAAAAGAAAAAAATAAACTTTGGGACTTCCATGGCAGCCCAGTGGTTAAGACACAGTGCTTCAAATTCAAGGGGCTCAGGTTTGATTCTCTGGACTAGATTTCATGGACTAGAATTCCACATGCCATGCACCGAGGCCAAAAAATAACTAAATGCTAGGACAACAAAGAACAGGAAGGGAGAAATGAAAATACCTTGTGCATAGTCGTTACAACATATATGGAGGGCACACATGCGTGCTCAGCGACGTCCAACTCTGCCACCCTATGCATTATAGCCCACCAGACTCCTCTTCTCATGGGACTTCCCAGGCAAGAATACTGGAGTGGGTTGCCATTTCTTACTCCAGGGGATCTTCTCAACCCAGGGATGGAACCCATATCTTCCACATCTCCTGCACTGGCAGGCAGATTCATTACCACTGAGCCACATGGGAACTGCATATGGGAAGTAATATAATATTACTTAAAGGTAGCCAGCAATACATTGAAAACAATTGAAAATCCTAGGGAAATGCCTATAAAAGGTTTAAAAAGAGGCATCCCAGTAAGGCACTGGTGGATAAAAAATAGAATCCTAAAAAGGAAAATCTACAGATGCAACAAGTGAAAGGCAAAGGAGAAAGGGAAAGTTATGCCCAACTAAATGCAGAGTTCCAAGGATAGCAAGGAGAGGTAAGAAAGTCTTCTTGAGTGAACAATGCAAAGAAATAGAGGAGAACAATAGAAGGGGTAAGACTAACAATTTCTTCAAGAAACTTGGAGATATCAAAGGAACATTTCATGCAAGGATGGGCATGATACAGCAAAGAAATGGTAAGGACCTAGCAGAAGCAGAAGGGAGGCAGAAGAGGTGGCAAGAACACACAGAAGAACTACACAAAAACGTTTCTTAATGACCCAGATAACGGTGATGGTGTGGTCACTCACCTAGAGTCAGACATCCTGGAGTGTCAAGTCAGGTGGGCCTTAGGAACCATTACTATGAACAAAACCAGTGGAGGTGATGGAATTCCAGCTGAGCTATTTCAAACCCTAAAAGATGACGCTGTTAAAGTGTTGCACTCAATATGTCAGCAAATTTGGAAAACTCAGTAGTGCTCACAGGACTGGAAAAGGTCAGTTTTCATCCCAATCCCAAAGAAGGGCAATGACAAAGAATGTTCAAACTACTGTACAACTGCTTTCATTTCACATGCTACTTAGGTCATGCTCAAAACCCTTCAAGCTAGGTTTCAACAGCACAAAAACTGAGAACTTCCAGATGTTTAAGCTAGATTTAGAAAAGTCAGAGGAACCAGAGATCAAATGGCCAACATTCATTGAATCATAGAGAGACCAAGGGAATTCCAAAAAAACACCTCCTTCTGCTTCACTGACTATGATAAAGCCTTTGACTGTGTGGATCACAGTAAACTGTGGAAATATCTGAGAGAGGTGATAATATCAGACCACTTAACCTGCCTCCTGAAAAACATGTATGAGGGTCAAGAAGCAACAGTTAGAACTGGACATGAAACAATGGACTTGTTCCAAATTGGGAAAGGAGTACATCAAGGCTGTACGTTGTCACCCTACTTATTTAACATCTATGCAAGGCACATGGGAAATGCTGAGTTGGATGAATCACAAGCTGGAATCAAGACTGCTGAGAGAAATATCAACAACCTCAGACATGCAGAAGATAGCACTCTAATGGCAGAAAACATAAACAC
The DNA here is from genome assembly GCF_033118175.1 of Dama dama. Taxonomy (NCBI): domain Eukaryota; kingdom Metazoa; phylum Chordata; class Mammalia; order Artiodactyla; family Cervidae; genus Dama; species Dama dama. The sequence goes on from NC_083700.1 coordinate 13,400,914, forward strand.
ACTAAAGAGTCTGTTGATGAGAGTGAAAGACGAGAGTTAAAAAGCTGGCTTAAAACTCAAGATTGAAAAAACGAGGATCATGGCATCCGGTCCCATCACTTCACGGCAAATGGAAAGGGAAAAAAGTGGAAACGGTGGCAGATTTTATTTTCTTGGGCTCCAAAATCACTGTAGATGGTGACTGTAGCCACAAAATTAAAAGACACTTGCTCCTTGGAAGAAAAGCTGTGACAAACCTAAACAGCATGTTAAAAAACAGAGATATCACGTTGCCAACAAAGGTCTGCCTACTCAAAGCTACGGTTGTCCCAGAAATCATGTATGGATGTGAGAGCTGAACCATAAAGAAGGCTGAGTGCCAAAGAATTGATGCTTTGGAATTGCGGTGCTGGAGAAGACTGTTGAGAGTCCTTTGGAATGCAAGGAGATCAAACCAGTCAATCCTGAAAGAAATTAATCCTGAACTAAAGTGAATTGGAAGATCTGATGCTGAAGCTAAAGCCTCAATACTCTGGCCACGTGATGTGAAGAGCTGACTTATTGTGGGAAGACCTTGATGCTGAGAAAGACTGACGGCAGGAGGAAAAAGAGGCTACAGAGGATGAGACAGTGAGATAGCATCAGCTGATTCAATGGACATGAGTTTGACCAAACTCTGGGAGACAGTGAAAGCCAGGGAAGTCTGACATGCCACAGTCCACGGGGTCTCAAAGAGTTGGACATGACATAGTGAATGAATAACAACCACAGATGGGACAAATAGAAAACAAATGGCAAGAAACTAGACATAACCCACGTCAAAAATTTAATCATTACCTTTAAATGGTCAAGACACTCTAGTCAACAAGCAGAAATTGTCATAATGAATTAAAATGCAAAACCCAACTATTTGCTACACACAGAAAACATACTTTAAGAATAAAGACACATACAGGTTAAAAACAGAAACATGAAGAAGACATACCAAGTAAACTCTAGTAATAAGAAAGTAAGAGTGACTATTTTAATGTCAGACAAAGTAGAATTCAGGATAAGGAATATCAGAAATAAAAGAGGGCATTTAATATTGGTAAAAATGTCAAACATGAGAATTCCCTGGAGATCTAGCAGTTAAGACCCAGTGCTGTCACTGCTAAGGTTTGGATTCAATCCCTGGTCAGAAAACTAAGATCCTGCAAACTGCTTGCCCCCCCCCCAAAAAAAAAAAAGAAAACAAAAGTCAACTCATCAAGAAAACAATCTTAAATGTGTCTGCACCTAATAATAGAATTTAAAAATCCATAATCAAAAGCATACAGCAATGCAGGGGAAAGAGATAAATTCCTAATTATAGTTGGAGGTTTCACTGCAGATGGTGACCACAGCCATGAAATTAAAAGACGCTTGCTCCTTGGAAAAAAAGCTATGACCAAGCTAGACACCATATTAAAAAGCAGAGACATTGCTTGGCCAAAAAATATCCCTATAGTCAAAGCTATGTTTCTTCAGTAGTTATGTATGAATATGAGAGTTGGACCATAAAGAAGGCTGGGTGTCAAAGAATTGATGCTTTTGAACTGTGGTATTAGAGAAGACTCTTGAGAGTTCCTTAGACTATAAGGAGGTCAAACCAATCAATCCTGAATATTCATTGGAAGAACAGATGCTGAAGCTGAAACTCCAAGACTTTGGCCACATGATGTGAAGAGGTGACTCACTGGAAAAGACCCTGGGAAGGATAGAAGGCAGGAGGAGAAGAGGATGACAGAGAGTGAGATGGCTGGATGGTATCACTGACTCAACGGACATGAGTTTGAGCAAGCTCTGGGAAACGGTGAAAGACAGGGAAGCCTGGCGTGCTGCAGTCCATGAGGTTGCAAAGAGTCAGACAAAACTGAGCGACTGAACAACAACAATCTCAGTAACAGATCAGATAGAAAGTTAAAAAAAAAAATCTAGAAGATTTGAAGAACAATATCAACCAACAACCTAACTGATATTTATAGAACAGTCCATGCAACAAAAACAGACTACACATTCTTCTCAAATGCACATAGAACATTCACCAAGGTCAACACATACTGGGCCTAAAAAAACTCTCAGCTGAATTGAAAGGATTGACATCACGTGGAGTGTGTTTTCTGACCAAAGGGAATCAAATGAAAAAATTAACAACTAAAAGGCACATGGAAAACCTCCAAATATTTGGAAATTAAACAACACACTTTTAAATAACCAATGGGTCAGAAAGTTAAATACGCTTACCATTCAACTCAGCAAGTCCATTCTTATGTATTTACCCAAAATAAATAAAAGCCTAAGTCCACAAAAAGACATACACATCGGATCACAGCAGTCTTATTCTTAAGAATCCCAAAATTTTCATCAGTAGGTCAATGGATGGTCATGGTATGTTCAGACAAGAAAATACTGTACTACATAAAACTGAAGAGGAATTTACTACTGATACAAGCAATGATAGGGATGATTCTCAAAACAATAAGCACAATTCCATTTATATGAATTTCTCAGGTTGGTGAAACAAATCTCTAGAGACAGAAAGCAGAGCAGTGGTTGCATGAGACCAAGGGTCTGAGGTACTGTTAACAAAGCGACAAGAAGGATTTTTGGAGGGCTGGAATGTTTCTCTGTGCTTTGGGAAGATGGAAAGGTGTACAAAGGTCATGTATACACTGGAGAGCGAAGACAAGGGAGGTGTTATTGGATAATCCTGATTTTCACAAGAAAAGAGGAAAGATGGTTCTGCAGGGTGAAAAGCAGGAACAAACATGGGGGAACACTGCCACAGAGATGATGCAATAACATCAGTAAAAGAAGAAGGCAAGTCATGTGAAGATTCAGCCAGAGAAAGTAAAAGATGTTTCAGAGAATAAACACTTCCCCATCACTGTATCTCAGCTGAAAATGAGGGACGATAATGAACATAGAAGGCAAAGGAAGATCAAAGGGACAAGAGAATACAGGAGTGGGTGATGGGAGTGGGAAGATTTATGTAACCTGAAGGTAGAGGCCAGTCCCAGGAAGAAGGCCGGAGGAGCCAGGGTTGAACCACTCAGATCAGTTCAGTTTGATCACTCAGTCGTGTCCGACTCTTTGCGATCCCAAGAACTGCAGCACACCAGGCCTCCCTGTCCATCACCAACTTCCGGAGTTTACTCTAGCTCATGTCCATCGAGTTGGTGATGCCATCCACTCATCTCATCCTCTGTTGTCCCCTTCTCCTCCTGCCTTCAATCTTTCCCAGCATCAAGGTCTTTTCCAATGAGCCAACTCTTCCCATCAGGTGGCCAAAGTATTGGAGTTTCAGCTTCAACATCAGTCCTTCCAATGAACACCCAGGGCTGACCTCCTTTAGGATGGACTGGTTGGATCTCCTTGCAGTCCAAGGAAATCTCAAGTGTCTTCTCCAACACCACAGTTCTAAAGCATCAATTCTTCGGCACTCAGCTCTCTTTATAGTCGAACTCTCACATCCATACATGAACACTGGAAAAACCATAGCCTTGACAAGAATGACCTTTGTTGACAAAGTAATGTCTCTGCTTTCCAATATGTTGTCTAGGTTGGTCATAACTTTCCTTCCAACGAGCAAGCATCTTTTAATTTCATGGCTGTAATCACCATCTGCAGTGAATTTGGAGCCCAGAAAAATAAAGTCAACCACTGTTTCCACTGATTCCCCAACTATTTGCCATGAAGTGATGGGGCCAGATGGCATGATCTTAGTTTTCTGAATGTTTAGCTTTGAGCCAACTTTTTCACTCTCCTCTTTCACTTCCATCAAGAGTCTATTCAGTTCCTCTTCAATTTCTGCCATAAGGGTGGTGTCATCGGCATATCTGAGGTTATTGATATTTCTCCCAGAAGTCTTGATTACAGCTTGTGCTTCATCCAGCCTGGCATCACATGATGTACTCTGCATATAACTTAAATAGGCAGGTTGACAATATACAGCCTTGACATACTCCTTTTCCTCTTTGGAACCAGTCTGTTGTTCCATGTCCAGTTCTAACTGTTGCTTCCTGACATGCATACAGATTTCTCAGGAGGCAAGTCAGGTGGTCTGGTATTCCCAGCTCTTCAAGAATTTTCCACAGTTTATTGTGATCCATACAGTCAAGGGCTTTGGCATATTCAATAATGTGGAAGCAGATGTTTTTCTGGAACTCTCTTGCTCTTTCAATGATCCAGTGGATGTAGGCAATTTGATCTCTGGTTCCCCTGCTTTTTCTAAATCCAGCTTGAACATCTGGAAGTTCAAGGTTCACATATTGCTGAAGTCTGGCTTGGAGAATTTTGAGCATACTTTAATAGCATGTGAGATGAGTGCAACTGTGTGGTAGTTTGAGCAACTGCACAGCACAGATAGAAAATAATAAATCAACAGAAAGTTTGAGCCAGAACACGGGACAGTTAACACCTGTCCTGGTCAAACTATTCACCACACCCCTCTCAACTACAAGTCCCTGTGAATGAGACAAGCAGGTGCACTAAAAGTGGGGCAGCTAATGACTCCTGGGGATGGCTTTGCAGAGAACATGAAATAGGAGCTCTTGGAGGAAGAGCTAAACCACACAGCAAAGTGGGTCACCTCCATGCCATAGACTTATGAGCAAAAGAAAAGTCAAGAAATAGCTTAGGGAAGTTCAGATTTCCTGTGTATGGTCAAGAGTAGGCATATGTATGACCTGAGTTCAATTAGGAAATAGAAACCACACAGTGAGCTAAACAGATGAACTTTAATAGAATTATGAAACAATAATGGGAAAGATTAAGAAAACTCCACATGGAACTCTAGGGCTGAAGGAGAATATCTAAGGCAGAATAAAGTTGGAAGTATTACTCCTCCCCAAGGCTGGAGTACTCATTGCAAGAGACTCTGATGCTGGGAAAGATGGAAGGCAAAAGGAGAAGGGGGGAGCAGAGGTTGAGATGGTTGGATGGCATCACCGACTCAATGGACATGAACTTGGACAAACTCCGGGAGATAGTGAGGGTCTGCTATGCTGCAGTCCATGAGGTCCCAAAAGAGTCAGACATGACTAAGAGAATGAACAAGAACAACAGGCTAGAGTATAGATCTCCTTGGAGAAGGTACAGTTCAGCCCCTTGGGTAACACAGGAGTTCAGAGGTTTGCTCAGGGCACAGCTGGTCTGCACTCACCAGACAAGCTGAAAGCCTTTCTCCAGACCCCAGGTGAGGGCAGGCAGACAGAGTGAGACTCAGCAGAAAGCTCTGGGCAAGAGATGAACTTAGCACCGGCCATGTGAGCATCCAAAGAGAGGACGGGGCACTGGGAGGGGCAGAAGCCTTCAGAGTGCTGGTTTCCACGGGAAGGTGGCTGCCAGGCCAAAGCTGCAAGGTTGCCGAGTGTCCATGAGCTCTGGGCACGTGGCTGGGGCAGCACCCACAGGCTGCCTTCTCACCCACTCCACTGACCTAACCCACTGCAGCTGGAAGCTACAGGAGAGCACCGCCCACCAACACTATCTCTCCAGGGTCCTCTACTGAAAACATGTTTAACATGGTGCTCACTCTGAAGAAGAAATGATTAGAGGAATTGCACCGATTGTCAGAGTCTAAGATGAAGCATGACTTAAGGGTCAATAAATTGACTTTCAGCACAGCCCTCCAGAAGGAGCACAATATCCATAAAGAGAATAAACATTCTGAAATGAATTCGAAGGATTTTCTGAGATGTCTTGAACTGAGTATCTAAAGGAAGGAGACAAATTTTCCTGGAGAAATAAATATTTACTTCCAAAACAAACCAAAGTTGCTTAAAAATGAACCAGAGCCAGGACTTCCGGGGTGGTTCAGTGGTGAAGAATCTGCCTGTGAATGCGAGGGTCAGAGGTTCATTCCAGAACATTCCACATGCCATGAGCAACTAAGCCCGTGCCCCAAACTACAAGCCCGAGCACCTAGAGCCCATGATCCCCAAGAAGAGAAGTCAGCGCAACGAGGAACCACCACACCACATTGAAGAGGAGCTCCTGCTCCGCACAGCTGGAGAGAGCCTGCACACAGCAGAGAAGACCCAGTGCGGCCAAAAAGCAAACTTAATTAATTAATTCTTTATTTATTTGAAGCAATGAACCAGAGTTCTGGTAAATTCATGCTGAATCACTCTGGAAAAGATTTCAGAAAGCACATTAACACACATGCCTGAAATCTGTAGAAGACCAATGGGATTGTTCAGAAGCTAGACACTGCTCAAGGAAGCAAAGCGGAAGACCATCCCCTGAGGTCAGCATAGTACCAAAAGCTGTTCACAGGCGCTACATTTTTACAAGCACTGTGGACATTTGTACATATTGCTTCCCACGGCATTTATAAAATTATCTATCTTTGTCCACTTGGCTACTACAACAAAATACCATAAACTGGGTGGCTTAAAAACAGTAGAACATTTTTCTGGAGGCTGAGAACTACCAGATCAACTGAGTCCACATCCTGGTTCAGTAGACAGCATATTCTTGCTGTGTCTTGCTTCTCAAGTGGTGGAGGAGACAAACACCTTTTGAATGATTTGTACTTGGAGTCACCCTGCTTTTTTAACTTATGTGCAGAGTACGTCATGAGAAACGCTGGTCTGCAAGAAGCACAAGTTGGAGTCAAGATTGCCAGGAGAAATATCAATAACCTCAGATATGCAGATGACACCACCCTTATGGCAGAGAGTGAAGAGGAACGAAAAAGCCTCTTGATGAAAGTGAAAGAGCAAAGTGAAAATGTTGGCTTAAAGCTCAACACTCAGAAAACTAAGATCATGGCATCTGGTCCCATCACCTCATGGGAAATAGATGGGGAGACAGTGGAAACAGTGTCAGACTTCATTTTTTGGGGCTCCAAAATCATTGCAGATGTTGACTGCAGCCATGAAATTAAAAGATGCTTACTTCTTGGAAGGAAAGTTATGACCAACCTAGATAGCATATTAAAAAGCAGAGGCATTACTTTGCCAACAAAAGTCCATATGGTCAAGGCTATGGTTTTTCCGGTGGTCATGTGTGGATGTAATAGTTGGACTGTGAAGAAAGCTGAGTGCCGAAAAATTGATCCTTTTGAACTGTGGTGTTGTAGAAGACTCTTGAGAGTCCCTTGGACTGCAAGGAAATCCAACCAGCCCATCCTAAAGGAGATCAGTCCTGGGTATTGATTGGAAGGACTGATGCTGAGGCTGAAACTCCAGTACTTTAGTCACCTCATGCGAAGAGTTGACTCATTGGAAAAGACCCTGATACTGGGAGGGATTGGGGGTAGGAGGAGAAGGGGTCGACAGAGGATGAGATGGCTGGATGGCATCAACGACTCAATGGGCATGAGTTTGAGTAAACTCCAGGAGTTTGTGATGGACAGGGAGGCCTGGCGTGCTGCGATTCATGGGGTCGCAAAGAGTCGGACACGACTGAGTGACTGAACTGAACTGATAGCCGATTTACAATGTTGCATTAGTTTCAGGGGTACAGCAAAGTGATTTAGTTATACATATACATATTATTCTTTTTGAGATCTTTTCCCATATAGATTACAACAGTGTACTGAGTAGAGTTCCCTGTGCTATATATAGATAAGGACCCTTTTTATAAGGTCACAAATCCCATTCATGAGAGCTCAGACCTCACGGTTTAATCTTCTCCAAAAGAACTCACCATCTACAACCATCACCGTGGGTATTCGGTTTTCAACAGAGGATAGAGGACATACACATTCAGTCGGCAGCATGATCACAACAGACATTAGTGTCTCCTTTTGGCACAGGAATGAAGTGAGTCAGAGGAGATCCTTGTCTCCTTGTGGGTTCCCCTCAGTGGATCTCTACTTCCTGTTTCCATTTCCCCTCCCTCTAGGAGGCCTTCCCTAACTAACCTCAAGCCAACATTTCATTTAGCATTCTGGAGAATCTGTTGCATAGCAATGTACAGTACTTATAAACAGGGATTCTCTAACTTTAACTGAACATCAGAAATACCTGTGTGTGTGAGCCAAGACTTTCAGTCACGCACGACTGTTTCTGACCCCATGGACTGTAGCCCACCAGGATTTTCTAGCCAATGAATTTTCTAGGCAAGAATACTGGAGCAGGTTGCCATTTCCTACTCCAAGGGATCTTCCTGACTCAGGGATCGAACCCACGTCTCTTGTACCTCATGCATTGGCAGGTAGATTCTTTAACACTCACCACCTGTGAAGCCCCCAGAATCACCTGAGGGCTTGTAAAACACAGATGACTGGGCCCCACTCCTATGATTTCTCATTTAGTAGGACTCATTGGCAGGGGGTGGCCCAACATAATTTGCAACTTTCCAGGTAATGTCACTTACAGGGTAGGAAACCAGTTTGGAAACCATGGATTTAGAAAATAGCTGCATTTCCACACACATCCTAGGTTTTATCTGCAATTCCAACACAGAAGATGCTAAATCTTCATTTTCTCCAGCAAAGACTTCAGAAGCTTAGTCGTTTTTTCCTGGATGTTCAAGGGCCTTGAGTGCCAAGTGACTACTTCCCTGGTAGCTAACAGATGATTTAATCTTGACCTTCAAATTTCCTCACATTGAGAAGGGCTGCTGTTCCTCTGCCTTTCCTGCTTCTTATATCTCGGCTGAGAATAGAGCAGATAGCTAGGCCATCCACTAGCACTCATGCCTGCCCAAATGGATTCAGCCCAGCTCATGTATAGTCTCATTTAATGGCTGTAAGTGGGAGAATCTGTCTCTGTCCACTCTGAAAAAAATAACTGGCCATGTGAGAGAAATATCACTATGAAAAAGTAGCCTTTACAACATTATATACCCACACTATGATGTCTCCTTCTTTAATCAAGTTACATGAAGTAAAAAATTTGAGACACATCTGTTTTCTACAACCTAACTTTCTTTTAAAATGTCTCTCTTGGTAAATTCAGGTTCAAAATAGAAACTAGGTTCTGAAAGTGAATGTGAAAGCATTACTTGCTCAGTCATGACCAACTCTATGCCATTCCATGGATTGTCGCCTTTGTCTATGGGGTTCTCAAGGCAAGAATACTGGAGTGAGCTGCCATCCCCTTCTCCAGGGGATCTTCCTGACCCAGGGATCAAACCCAGGTCTCCTGCATTGTAGGAAGACTCCTTACCATCTGAACGACCAGAGTAGGTTCTGAAATTCTCAGTGTATCATTCAGGACAAATTTTCTACATCACAGACACAAACTGGGAGGCCTAGGGCCATCAGGCAGAGGTGTATTTGGACTATCCCACACCCCCAAAAAATGCTGATTGAAAACTCAACATTCAAAAAACTAAGATCATGGCATCCAGTCCCATTACTTCATCAAAAATAGATGAGGAAACAATGGAAACAGCGACAGACTTTATTCTCTTGGGCTCCAAAACTGTGGTGGCTTCGCACTGAATAATACAAACACACAGTATTATGACAGACAGCACAGGAAGAGCGTTCAGAGAAGCAACTCCCCAAGAACGTGCTGAGCACATATTTTATTGGTAACTTATCTTGTAATCTTTAAGTATGAGCAGGAAAGCAAGACAGAGACTAGAATTCAGGGATCAAGGAGGCTTCCTCCTGGAGGTCTGGAGGTAATCATATAAGACATGTAGGAAAGGTCTTTGAAGATAAGGGGCTTTGTTCTGTGTACAGAACGGCACCTAGCTAATGCTGACATGTCAGTCAGAATGTCTAAATTAAGGGTGGGGGAGAGCAAGCAAGGAAGAGAAAATGAGTATTAAATTCCAGGAGATATTTCTGAGAAATCAGTAAAACATTGTTCCCACACAAAATCACTGCAGATGGTGACTGCAGCCATGAAATCAAGATGCTGGCTCTTTGGAAGGAAAGCTATGACAAACCTAGACAGCGTATTAAAAAGTAAAGACGGGTCTTCCCCGTGCACCAGGCTCGAGCACTTGTCTCATGCATCCCACCTGGGCTGGTGATCTGTTTCACCATAGATAATATACATGCTGTTCTTTCGAAACATCCCACCCTCACCTTCTCCCACAGAGTTCAAAAGTCTGTTCTGTATTTCTGTGACTCTTTTTCTGTTTTGCATATAGGGTTATCGTTACCATCTTTCTAAATTCCATATATATGTGTTAGTATGGTGTAATGTTCTTTATCTTTCTGGCTTACTTCACTCTGTATAATGGGCTCCAGTTTCATCCATCTCATTAGAACTGATTCAAATGAATTCTTTTTAATGGCTGAGTAATATTCCATGTGGAGAGGGAGGTGGGAGGGGGGATCAGGATGGGGAATACGTGTAACTCTATGGCTGATTCATACGAATGAATGACAAAACCCACTGAAATGTTGTGAAGTAATTAGCCGCCAACTAATTAAAAGAAATAAAAACAAAATGAATAAATAAATAAATAAAATAAAATTGAAAAAAAAAAAAAAAAGTAAAGACGGTATTTGGCCAGTAGAGGTCCGTCTAGCAAAAGCTATGGTTTTTCCAGTAGTCATGTATGGATGTGAGAGTTGGACCATAAACAACGGTAAGTGCCAAAGAATTGATGTTTTTGAACGGTGGTGTTGGAAAAGACTCTTGAGAGTCCCTTGGACTGCAAAGAGATCAAACAAATCAATCCTAAAGGAAATCAACTCAAAATATTCATTGGAAGAACTGATGCTGAAGCTGAAGCTCCAGTATTTGGCTGACTCATTAGAAAAGACCCTGATGCGAGGAAAGAGTGAAGGCAGGAGAAGGGGACGACAGAGCAGGAAATGGTTGGATGGCATCACTGACTCAATGGACATGAGTTTGAGTAAGCTCCAGAAGATGGAGAAGGATAGGGAAGCCTGGTATGCTGAGCAGCTGAACTGAAATGATGGGGTCATGAAGAGTCAGACACGACTGAGCAACTGAACAACACCCCAAATATTGCAAAGGTTTCTCTCTCTGCTTCTTCAAGGTAGCTCTCTTTCACCTTCAAATTCTGAGGGCTAAAGCCCAGAGATCCTGAAGTCCAGACAGATAGATGTGGGGAGGAGAGTCACGAGATATCCTGATAGCGGCTGTGACAGAAAGCAGAGACCATTAAGGAAAAGGGAAGAGGAGAAAATGTAGGTAGAGGGGTTGAAGTTAGGAGGAGGTGGAAAGGAGAGACTTACCGGTGCTTCCTAAACCAGAAGACTAAGCCTCCAACAACCAGAAGGACGAACACCACCAGGATTACCAGGACGACAATCAAGCCCCTGGAGACACGGTTCCCATCTGTGTGGGGGAACACAGGGTGTGTCTCAGTCCGGGAATCTGCATCAGGTCCCCTACTGTAAGCACGTGTGAGCATGCCAGATGCTTATTTCTTGTCCTGTTTAATGTGCCTACTTGTATTTCTCTGATGATTAGAGACGCCCCATCTTTTCTTGGGGCCTGGGCATCTATAATTCCATTCACTTCAGCATATGCTCGTACACATTTGGAGGCAGGCACTAGTATCACAGCTAGTGCAAACCTGAGTCTAAATCCAGCTCTTCCGCTTTCTAATGATGAGACTCAGGGCAGTTTGACCTAGCTTAGCCTCAATTCTCATCTGTAACATGAAACAACAGCACCTGCTCAAAGGAGAGTTGGGATGATTGTTCATACACACTCTGCGGTATGCAGAGTGTTCAGCTCACACTGAGAAAGCACTCTATAAACCACACCTATCTTTGGTACCCTGCCTTTCAAAGTCCCCAGTTCCCTCTTCTGGGGAACAAATCTTCCTGGGATTCTGTACTTGCCACCTACCTCGGGATCTGTGGGGATTTTAGTCTCTTCTTTCTTTTATATGGAACACCTTGTCTCAATCCTTTTTGACTTCAGATCTTTATTCCTCCACTTGGAGAATCCCCTCCTTCTATCACTCCTGTCTGGGGTGTCATTTGCCTCCCCTTCCCCAGGCCCTCCCTCTGGGCTTGAGGACCACCTCCTCCCATCCCCAGCTGGGCTCCACTTCCTCCTCACCCCAGTTCAGGATGATGTCCTGATCTCCCAGGCTGCTGTGCTTCACTCGGCAGCTCTGGCCAGCCGCCTCCGCAGCCTCCACATCCAGGGTTACTCGCAGATACCAAGTCGAGTCAGCGTTGGGCATGACGTCTCCTTGCTGAGTCCCAGGCTCCTCCTGCTCGCCCCTCACCCACATCACCCGCATGGGTTTTGGGTAGAATCCTGAGACGTGGCAGACCAGCCGCAGGCGGCCAGCCCGGGGAGGGGTGCCACTGGACAGCCAAGCCTCCGGCTTCACTGTATTCAACACGAGAATGAGGGATCTTAAAGTGAGACTCCGCATCAGAGGTTCTGGACTTCACAGCAGGCTCATCAGTCCTACATTTCTACCTTTGGAGATGCACTCCCACCGTTTCAATCCGTTTGTATTAGCTTCTCTGGGAAAGCTTTCCCTGATCCCCATTCCCTTCCCTGATCCATTCTCCTGTAAATGCCCCTACTCTGTACTCGCAAAGCACCCTGTGTTCAGCTGTAACATATGTAGCATGTTTCTAAGTGGTAGTCACTCAGTCATGCCCGACTCTCTGCAACCCCATGGACCGTAGCCCACCAGGCTCCTCTGTCTACGGAATCTTTCAGGCAAGAGTGCTGGAGGGGGTTGCCATTTCCTTCTCCAGGGCATCGTCACAACCCAGGGATCAAACCTAATGCAGATCTCCTGCAGTGTGGGCAAACTGTACCATCTGAGCCACCAGGACACTGCTTTAACTGTTCATCTCCCTTCTCCTCTCCCTCCTCAAGTACACATCCTGATTGATCCCCAGGGTTTCCTTAATTCAATTCATGGAACCCAAAAGGTACCTAGTTAATGTCTGTGGAATGCTTAAATACCCTCACACCTTATCCATCCCCTCCTCTTCCCGTGATGCTTAAAGGGGTGTGAACCCTGAAATGAAAACCCCAGATGGAGCCCCAGAGTGGAGTGGAGGGCAAGAGGTGACAAAAGCAGGCTGACCTTGCCTCTCCAGCTCAGACTTCCCCGTCTGCAAGAGGCCTCTGACCAATTCGGGCCAGACGTCATGGAGGAGCCAGTGCACTGTTTCCTTGGTCCCTTGGTCCCGATTGAGCACCTTGCAGAGGTCCTGGCTCCAAGGGGGGGCATCTGGGGCTGGCACCCAAGACATTCCTTGGAAACTCAGGACATCCTTTCCTTGAAATGCTGCACGAAAGTAGCTTTCAGAGGTGTTCCTCCGAAGTAACTCACATCCTAAAGTTATCTGGATCTCAAGAGGATCTGAGGAGAGGAATGGAAAGAGATCAATGAAGAGCTTAGAAGACTGAAAGGAGTTGAAGAAATTAGTGTGAGGGTTATACTGGGGACCCCAAGTTCATGTAAATGGGAATGGGAGACCTGCAGTGGGATGAACAAGGTATTTTGAGGACTCAAGCTGGGACCTCTCAGGCAGAAGTGGGACTCAAAAGGGAGAGTGGAGACAATCACGGGGGGCCAGAACCTCCCGGTTGGGCTTCAGCATCCACTGTCTCCCCCTGGGCAGCTGTCCACGATCCCATCCCTCAGCTCACAGTCGCGGTGCAGCATTTCGACGAATTGCCAGATGTCCCTGGTGAAGCTCCTGCGATAAACCTGAAACGTATGCTGCAGCTGCTCCCACTGCTGCTCGCTGAATGTGCCCTGAGACCAAGGCTTCAGGAGGCCGACGGTGTCCGACTCATTGCGCCAAGTATAGAGCTGCAGCTCCCCCAGCCACCCGAGGCCGTCCGTGCGCGTCCAGCTGCCGTTGGCAAAGGAGGAGATCTGGAGGCCGCGGAAGGAGTAAGACGTTTGCGGCTCTGGAGACAATGCAGATCGGAGGCACCGGGGGCACGGGAGGGAGAGCACAGAAGGGAGAAGGAAGAGCAACAGAAACAAACAAACAGCTAGGTTTGGGAAGAAAGGGTGATGTCTGCTGGCTCTGAATCGAGCTCGGTCTCCAGGGGCCAAGCAGCTGGAGGCAGGGAGTAGCAGGTTCTCGGGCTGGTGGGTCAAGCTCCCGGCTTCCCGAGGTGTATCAGTCTGCGCCCGCCCGCCGCGAGCGTCGGCCGCTTTCTCCGCTCGGCTCCCTCTCGCCGCCCTCTGCCCGGGAGCCCCGGTTCCACTCATCCTCAAAACTCCTCCAAATCTGGGGAAGCCCCCAGAAGAACAGAGACAGCAAGCACCCCGCGTCCTAGCTCTGCTCTGGGACCTCGAATCTCCGCCCCCAACCCCGCCCGGTCCTTCCCCAACGCCCGCCCACACACCCCTGGTTTCCGGGACTGCCAAAAGCCTGAACTTCACCCTGTGGCTGGCCAATTCTTAAGCCTGGAGGCAGGCAGGACTCCTGTTCTGGCTCTCAGGGGACTTGCTTCCAACCTCTTCCTGTCCAGGGATCCCTTTTTCATCTGCCAGATGGTCCCTCTCATTAGATATCTGAGCTGCAAAGAGCCCTGGTCACAGCCACTCACTTAAGTATGTTTCTCACAACCGGCTTCTCTAAATCTCTTTTTCCAACTTAGAGTTACAGATAGTATGTGGAAAACACTTTACAACTGCTATTTAAGTTTTAAAAACAGGACATAAAGTTGTATCTGTGGTATGACGTCCAGCGTGTTTTTAAAACAAAGTTTTTGAGTGGGAGGCAAGGAATGGATGTCTCTAGGCAAAGAGATTATGGAAGCTTTTAATTTCTTTTACATTTTTGGTTTTCCAAAATGTCTAGGAGTGCAGACATCATGTTAATGATAAAATAATAAGGGACTTCTCTGGTGGTCCAGTGGTTAAGAATCCACCTTGCAATGCAGGGGTGTTGGTTGGATCCCTGGTCAGGGTGATCTCAGGGATCTCAGCCTGCAACAGCTCCCAGAAGGGCTGGGATTCCCAGCCAGAGACTGAGGTTGGGTTGCAGTGGTGAGAACACCAGAGCCTAGCCAGTAGACCAGTGGTCAGGGACAAGGGCCCTGGCCTTCAGCTTTGCAAGAAAGAATTCCCACAAAGAAAGAAAGTAGTGGAGCAAGTATTGAGAGGAAAGCAGGACAGTACAAGAGGGAGAGGATGACTCAATGAGAGGGAGAATCTGAGTCCCATCCTCCTGGCAGTTTGAATTACTTTGATAGTAAAGGGCATTTCTTCCAGTTTTCCTTCGGCCGATCATTTTAATTTGCCTCTTTCACAGTCCATATTTGGTATATTTCAAGACCCTCCTATGTGTGCGCATGCATCGCTTAGCCAAGATGGATTTTACTGAAAAGGCATCTGGGTAGAACATCCCTTGACATAACTCTCCTTTGGCCTCCAAGGAGCCTTTTCTGCACATGTGTGGTCTGGGAGGTCTCCTGACTTTGAGAAATATGTCCTCTGGGCAGGGCCCAGCATCCTGTCTTAATTATCCTGCTGTTGGGGAAGTTTAGTAAATAGTCTTATTTAGGCTGTATATTGTCACCCAGCTTAGTTAACTTATACGCAGAGTATACCATGCAAAATTTTGGACTGGATGAAGCACAAGCTGGAATCAAGATTGCCAGGAGAAATATCAATAACCTCAGATACGCAGATGACACCATACTTCTGCCAGAAAGAGAAGAAGAACGGAAGAACCTCTTGATGCAAGTGAAACAGGAGAGTGAAACGTTGGCTTCAACACTCAGGAAACTAAGATCATGGTAACTGGTCCCATCACTTCAGAGCAAATAGATGGGGAAACAAAGGAAACAATGACAGACTTTATTTTGGGGAGCTCCAAAATCATTGCAGATGGTGACTGCAGTCATGAAATTAATTTTTCCTTGGAAGAAAAGCTATGACCAATTTAGACAGCATATTAAAAAGCAGAGACATTACTTTGCCAACAAAGGTCCATCTGGTCAAAGCTATGGTTTTTCCATTAGTCATGTATGGATGTGACAGTTGGACTATACTGAAAGCTGACAGCCCAAGAATTGATGCTTTTGCACTCTCGGGTTGGAGTAGACTCTTGAGAATCCCTTGGACTGCAAGGAGAATGAACCAATCCATCCTAAAGTAAATCAGTCCTGAATATTTTTTGGAAGGATTGATGCTGAAGGTGAAACTCCAATCCTTTGGCCACCTGATGTGAAGAACTGACTCATTTGAAAAGACCCTAATGCTGGGAAAGATTGAAGGTGGGAGGAGAAGGTGGTGACAGAGGATGAGATGGTTAGATGGCATCACTGACTCAATGGACATGGGTTTGGGTAGATGCCGGGAGTTGGTGATGGACATGGAGGCCTGGCGTACTGCGTTCATGGGGTTGCAAAGAGTCGGACACGATTGAGCAATGGAACTGAACTGAACTGAAATTTGGTGAACTAAATGGGAAAGAAATCCAAAAAAGAGGGGATATGTGTGTGTCTATAGCTGATTCACTTCACTGTACATTAAAAACTACCACAGCATTGAAAAACAACTCTACAGTAATAAATTTTTTTAAATAAACTTAAAATACTAAATGGAAAAAAATAAAAATAATAGGTTTATGTTTCTACAAAAAGAAAAAAATAAACTTTGGGACTTCCTTGGCAGTCCAGTGGTTAAGATTCAGTGCTTCAAATTCAAGGGGCTCAGGTTTGATTCTCTGGACCAGATTTCATGGACTAGAGTTTCAAATGCCATGCACCGAGGCCAAAAAATAACTAAATGTTATTACAACAAAGAACAGGAAGGGAGAAATGAAAATATCTTGTGCATAGTCCTTACAATATATATGAAGGGCACGCATGCATGCTCAGTCGTGTCCAACTCTGCAACACTATGCATTATAGCCCACAAGACTCCTCTTCTCATGGGACTTCCCAGGCAAGAATACTGGAGTGGGTTGCCATTTCTTACTCCAGGCGATCTTCTCAACCCAGGGATGGAACCCATATCTCCCACATCTGCTGCATTGGCAAGCAGATTCTCTACCACAGACCCACCTGGGAACTGCATATGGGAAGCAACATAATATTATTTAAAGGTAGCCAGGAATACATTGAAAACAAACAAGATCCTAGGGAAATACCTTTAAAAAAAAAAGAGGCATGCCTGTAAGGCACTAGTGGATAAAAAATACAATCCCAGAAAGGAAAATCTACAGATGCAACAAGTGAAAGGCAAAGGAAAATGGGAAAGTTATGCCCAACTAAATGCAGAGTTCCAAGGATAGCAAGGAGAGGTAAGAAAGTCTTCCTGAGTGAACAATGCAAAGAAATAGAGGAGAACAATAGAAGGGGTAAGACTAACAATTTCTTCAAGAAACTTGGAGATATCAAAGGAACATTTCATGCAAGGATGGGCATGATACAGCAAAGAAATGGTAAGGACCTAGCAGAAGCAGAAGGGAGTCAGAAGAGGTGGCAAGAACACACAGAACTACTGCTCTCCACCCGGGTGCCCTTTCCCAATAAAATCTCTTGCTTTGTAAGCATGTGTCTCCTCGGAAAATTCATTTCTGAGTGTTAGACAAGAGCCCAGTTTCAGGCCCTGGAAGGGGACCCACTTCCTGCAACAAATGGCGACAACGAAGGGACATCTTCTTCGCTGAGACTGACAACCTGACCACTCGGGGTGCTCAAGGGCCAGCTTGCCTGTCAATGGACCAGAACCAGCGGCCGCAACTGGGACCCTTTTGTCCCTGGTCTCATCCTGACATGGACAACTGGCCAGAGTGCCACGACCGGTGGCCGGGGTAAACGTGGGGATGAATAATCCCATTCCGGCAAAGCTGCCCAAGAAAACTTCTCTGAAAACTGCCACCACAAAAAAGCTTAAGAGAATCAGATGTTCAAATCGCTGGAGCCAGAGTTCCAAGGCGAATGAACAGCTGAATCAGAAGGAACCAGAGGAGGTCCCAGAGACCATGGAGACCCCTGCCATTCCAGCTAATCAGAAAGAACCAGAGGAGGTCCCAGAGAACATGGAGACCCCTGCTATTCCAGCTAATCAGAATGAACCAGAGGAGGTCCCAGAGACCATGGAGACCCCTGCCATTCCTGCTGGACCAATGGACAGCCAGTGACTTTGGGGCATGGCTAGACAGGTCAGAAATGCTTGGGGGTGTGGCCGGTGAGTCCTGGCCAAAAGTACAGATGCTGAATATTATAGCAACTGCATACACTAATAATGAAAATAAAATAAAATCAATCTGATGTGAAAAAAAAAAAAAAAAAGAACTACACAAAAACGTTTCTTAATGACCCAGATAACGGTGATGGTGTGGTCACTCACCTAGAGTCAGACATCCTGGAGTGTCAAGTCAGGTGGGCCTTAGGAACCATTACTATGAACAAAGCCAGTGGAGATGATGGAATTCCAGCTGAGTTATTTCAAACCCTAAAGGATGACGCTGTTAAAGTGTTGCACTCAATATATCAGCAAATTTGGAAAACTCAGTAGTGCTCACAGGACTGGAAAAGGTCAGTTTTCATCCCAATCCCAAAGAAGGGCAATGACAAAGAATGTTCAAACTACTGTACAACTGCTTTCATTTCACATGCTACTTAGGTCATGCTCAAAACCCTTCAAGCTAGGTTTCAACAGCACAAAAACTGAGAACTTCCAGATGTTTAAGCTAGATTTAGAAAAGTCAGAGGAACCAGAGATCAAATGGCCAACATTCATTGAATCATAGAGAGACCAAGGGAATTCCAAAAAAAACACCTCCTTCTGCTTCACTGACTATGATAAAGCCTTTGACTGTGTGGATCACAGTAAACTGTGGAAATATCTGAGAGAGGTGATAATATCAGACCACTTAACCTGCCTCCTGAAAAACATGTATGAGGGTCAAGAAGCAACAGTTAGAACTGGACATGAAACAATGGACTTGTTCCAAATTGGGAAAGGAGTACATCAAGGCTGTACGTTGTCACCCTACTTATTTAACATCTATGCAAGGCACATGGGAAATGCTGAGTTGGATGAATCACAAGCTGGAATCAAGACTGCTGAGAGAAATAATAACCTCAGAAATGCAGAAGATAGCACTCTAATGGCAGAAAACATAAACACACTAAAGAGCCTGTTGATGAGAGTGGAAGACGAGAGTTAAAAAGCTGGCTTAAAACTCAAGATTGAAAAAACGAGGATCATGGCATCCGGTCCCATCACTTCACGGCAAATGGAAAGGGAAAAAAGTGGAAACGGTGGCAGATTTTATTTTCTTGGGCTCCAAAATCACTGTAGATGGTGACTGTAGCCACAAAATTAAAAGACACTTGCTCCTTGGAAGAAAAGCTGTGACAAACCTAAACAGCATGTTAAAAAACAGAGATATCACGTTGCCAACAAAGGTCTGCCTACTCAAAGCTACGGTTGTCCCAGAAATCATGTATGGATGTGAGAGCTGAACCATAAAGAAGGCTGAGTGCCAAAGAATTGATGCTTTGGAATTGCGGTGCTGGAGAAGACTGTTGAGAGTCCTTTGGAATGCAAGGAGATCAAACCAGTCAATCCTGAAAGAAATTAATCCTGAACTAAAGTGAATTGGAAGATCTGATGCTGAAGCTAAAGCCTCAATACTCTGGCCACGTGATGTGAAGAGCTGACTTATTGTGGGAAGACCTTGATGCTGAGAAAGACTGACGGCAGGAGGAAAAAGAGGCTACAGAGGATGAGACAGTGAGATAGCATCAGCTGATTCAATGGACATGAGTTTGACCAAACTCTGGGAGACAGTGAAAGCCAGGGAAGTCTGACATGCCACAGTCCACGGGGTCTCAAAGAGTTGGACATGACATAGTGAATGAATAACAACCACAGATGGGACAAATAGAAAACAAATGGCAAGAAACTAGACATAACCCACGTCAAAAATTTAATCATTACCTTTAAATGGTCAAGACACTCTAGCCAACAAGCAGAAATTGTCATAATGAATTAAAATGCAAAACCCAACTATTTGCTACACACAGAAAACATACTTTAAGAATAAAGACACATACAGGTTAAAAACAGAAACATGAAGAAGACATACCAAGTAAACTCTAGTAATAAGAAAGTAAGAGTGACTATTTTAATGTCAGACAAAGTAGAATTCAGGATAAGGAATATCAGAAATAAAAGAGGGCATTTAATATTGGTAAAAATGTCAAACATGAGAATTCCCTGGAGATCTAGCAGTTAAGACCCAGTGCTGTCACTGCTAAGGTTTGGATTCAATCCCTGGTCAGAAAACTAAGATCCTGCAAACTGCTTGGCCAAAAAAAAAAAAAGTCAACTCATCAAGAAAACAATCTTAAGTGTCTGCACCTAATAATAGAATTTAAAAATCCATAATCAAAAGTGTACAGAAATGCAGGGGAAATAGATAAATCCCTAATTATAGTTGGAGATTTCACTGCAGATGGTGACCACAGCCGTGAAATTAAAAGACGCTTGCTCCTTGGAAAAAAAGCTATGACCATCCTAGACAGCATATTAAAAAGCAGAGACATTGCTTGGCCAACAAAGGTCCATAGAGTCAAAGCTATGTTTCTTCCTGTAGTTATGTATGAATATGAGAGTTGGACCATAAAGAAGGCTGGGTGTCAAAGAATTGAGCTTTTGAACTGTGGTATTAGAGAAGATTCTTGAGAGTCCGTTAGACTACAAGGAGGTCAAACCGATCAATCCTGAATATTCATTGGAAGAACAGATGATCAAGCTGAAACTCCAAGACTTTGGCCACATGATGTGAAGAGGTGACTCACTGGAAAAGACCCTGGGAAACATAGAAGGCAGGAGGAGAAGAGGATGACAGAGAGTGAGATGTCTGGATGGTATCACTGACTCAATGGACATGAGTTTGAGCAAGCTCTGGGAAATGGTAAAGGACAGGGAAGCCTGGCGTGCTGCAGTCCATGAGGTTGCAAAGAGTCAGACAAAAGTGAGCGACTGAACAACAACAATCTCAGTAACAGATCAGATAGAAAGTTAAAAAAAAATAAATCTAGAAGATTTGAAGAACAATATCAACTAACAACCTAACTGACATTTATAGAACACTCCATGCAACAACAGCAGACTACACATTCTTCTCAAATGCACATAGACCATTCACCAGGATCGACACATACTAGGCCTAAAAAAAGTCTCAGCTGACTTGAAAGGATTGACATCACGTGGAGTGTGTTTTCTGACCAAAGGGAATCAAATGAAACATTAATAACTAAAAGGCACATGGAAAACCTCCAAATATTTGGAAATTAAACAACACACTTTTAAATAACCAATGGGTCAGAAAGTTAAATACGCTTACCATTCAACTCAGCAAGTCCATTCTTATGTATTTACCCAAAATAAATAAAAACCTAAGTCCACAAAAAGACATACACATCGGATCACAGCAGTCTCATTCCTAAGAATCCCAAAATTTTCATCAGTAGGTCAATGGATGGTCATGGTATGTTCAGACAAGAAAATACTGTACTACATAAAACTGAAAAGGAATTTACTACTGATACAAGCAATGATAGGGATGATTTGCAAAACAATAAGCACAATTCCATTTATATGAATTTCTCAGGTTGGTGAAACAAATCTCTAGAGACAGAAAGCAGAGCAGTGGTTGCATGAGACCAAGGGTCTGAGGTACTGTTAACAAAGCGACAAGAAGGATTTTTGGAGGGCTGGAATGTTTCTCTGTGTTTTGGGAAGATGGAAAGGTGTACAAAGGTCATGTATAAACTGGAGAGCGAAGACAAGGGAGGTGTTACTGAATAATCCTGATTTTCACAAGAAAAGAGGAAAGATGGTTCTGCAGGGTGAAAAGCAGGAACCAACATGGGGGAACACTGCCACAGAGATGATGCAATAACGTCAGTAAAAGAAGAAGGCAAGTCTTCTGAAGATTCAGCCAGAGGAAGTAAAAGATGTTTCAGAGAATAAACACTTCCCCATCACTGTATCTCAGCTGAAAATGAGGGATGATAATGAACACAGAAGACAAAGGAAGATCAAAGGGACAAGAGAATACAGGAGTGGGTGATGGGAGTGGGAAGATTTCTGTAACCTGAAGGTAGAGGCCGGTCCCAGGAAGAAGGCCGGGGGAGCCAGGGTTGAACCACTCAGATCAGTTCAGTTTGATCACTCAGTCATGTCCGACTCTTTGCTATCCCAAGAACTGCAGCATGCCAGACTTCCCTGTCTATCACCAACTCCCGGAGTTTACTCTAGCTCATGTCCATCGAGTTGGTGATGCCATCCAGCCATCTCATCCTCTGTCTTCCCCTTCTCCTCCTGCCTTCAATCTTTCCCAGCATCAAGGTCTTTTCCAATGAGTCAACACTTTGCATCAGGTGGCCAAAGTATTGGAGTTTCAGCTTCAACATCAGTCCTTCCAATGAACACCCAGGGCTGACCTCCTTTAGGATGGACTGGTTGGATCTCCTTGCAGTCCAAGGAACTCTCAAGTGTCTTCTCCAACACCACAGTTCTAAAGCATCAATTCTTCGGCACTCAGCTCTCTTTATAGTCCAACTCTCACATCCATACATGAACCCTGGAAAAACAATAGCCTTGACTAGATGGACCTTTGTTGGCAAAGTAATGTCTCTGCTTTTTAATATGCTGTCTAGGTTGGTCATAACTTTCCTTCCAAGGAGTAAGCATCTTTTAATTTCATGGCTGCAATCACCATCTGCAGTGATTATGGAGCCCAGAAAAATAAAGTCAACCACTGTTTCCACTGATTCCCCAACTATTTGCCATGAAGTGATGGGACCAGATGGCATGATCTTAGTTTTCTGAATGTTTAGCTTTGAGCCAACTTTTTCACTCTCCTCTTTCACTTCCATCAAGAGTCTACTCAGTTCCTCTTCAATTTCTGCCATAAGGGTGGTGTCATCGCCATATCTGAGGTTATTGATATTTCTCCCGGAAGTCTTGATTACAGCTTGGGCTTCATCCAGCCTGGCATCACATGATGCACTCTGCATATAAGTTAAATAGGCAGGTTGACAATATACAGCCTTAACATACTCCTTTTCTTCTTTGGAACCAGTCTGTTGTTCCATGTTCAGTTCTAACTGTTGCTTGCTGACATACATACAGATTTCTCAGGAGGCAAGTCAGGTGGTCTGGTATTCCCATCTCTTCAAGAGTTTTCCACAGTTTATTGTGATCCATACAGTCAAGGGCTTTGGCATATTCAATAATGTGGAAGCAGATGTTTTTCTGGAACTCTCTTGCTCTTTCAATGATCCAGTGGATGTAGGCAATTTGATCTCTGGTTCCCCTGCCTTTTCTAAATCCAGCTTGAACATCTGGAAGTTCAAGGTTCACATATTGCTGAAGTCTGGCTTGGAGGATTTTGAGCATTACTTTAATAGCATGTGAGATGAGTGCAACTGTGTGGTAGTCTGAGCAACTGCACAGCACAGATAGAAAATAATAAATCAACAGAAAGTTTGAGCCAGAACACGGGACAGTTAACACCTGTCCTGGTCAAACTATTCACCACACCCCTCTCAACTACAAGTCCCTGTGAATGAGACGAGCAGGTGCACTAAAAGTGGGGCAGCTAATGACTCCTGGGGATGGTTTTGCAGAGAACATGAAATCGGAGCTCTTGGAGGAAGAGCTAAACCACACAGCAAAGTGGGTCAACTCCATGCCATAGACTTATGAGCAAAAGAAAAGTCAAGAAATAGCTTAGGAAAGTTCAGATTTTCTGTGTATGGTCAAGAGTATGCATATGTATGACCTGAGTTCAATTAGGAAGTAGAAATTACACAGTGAGCTAAACAGATGTACTTTAATACAATTAAATAGATGAACTTAGAATTTAATAGATGAACTTTAATTTAATAGAATTATGAAACAATAATGGGAAAGATTAACAAAACTCCACATGGAACTCTAGGGATGAAGGAGAAAGTCTAAGGCGGAATATAGTTGGAAGGATTACCCCTCCCCAAGGCTGGAGTACTCATTGCAAAAGACCCTGATGCTGGGAAAGATGGAAGGCAAAAGGAGAAGGGGACAGCAGAGGTTGAGATGGTTGGATGGCATCACCGACTCAATGGACATGAACTTGGACAAACTCCGGGAGATAGTGAGGGTCTGCTGTGCTGCAGTCCATGAGGTCCCAAAAGAGTCAGACATGACTAAGAGAATGAACAAGAACAACAGGCTAGAGTATAGATCTCCTTGGGGAAGGTGCAGTTCAGCCCCATGGGTAACACAGGAGTTCACAGGTTTGTTCAGGGCACAGCTGGTCTGCACTCACCAGACAAGCTGAAAGCCTTTCTCCAGACCCCAGGTGAGGGCAGGCAGACAGAGTGGCACTCAGCAGAAAGCTCTGGGCAGGAGATGATCTTAGCACCGGCCTTGTGAGCATCCAAAGAGAGGATGGGGCACTGGGAGGGGCAGAAGCCTTCAGAGTGCTGGTATCCATGGGAAGGTGACTGCCAGGCCGAAGCTGCAAGGTTGCCGAGTGTCCATGAGCTCTGGGCATGTGGCTGGGGCAGCACCCACAGGCTGACTTCTCACCCACTCCACTGACCTGACCCGCTGCAGTTGGAAGCTACAGGAGAGCACCTCCCGCCAACATTACCTCTCCAGGGTCCTCTACTGAAAACATGTTTAACATGGTGCTCACTCTGAAGAAATGATTAGAGGAATTTCACCGATTGTCTGAGTCTAAAATGAAGTGTGACTTAAGGGTCGATAAATTGACTTTCAGCACAGCCCTTAATAAGGAACACAATATCCATAAAGAGAATAAACATTATGAAATGAATTCGAAGGATTTTCTGAGATGTCTTGAACTGAGTATTTAAAGGAAGGAGACAAAATTTCCTGGAGAAATAAACATTTACTTCCAAAACAAATCAAAGTTGCTTAAAAATGAACCAGAGCAGGACGTCCAGGGTGGTCCAGTGGTAAAGAATCTGCCTGTGAATGTGAGGTTCATTCCAGGAAGATTCCACTAGCCATGGAGCAACTAAGCCCGTGCCCCAAACTACAAGCCTGAGCACCTAGAGCCCGTGGTCCCCAAGAAGAGAAGCCAACGCAATGAGGAACCTCCGAACCACATTGAAGAGGAGATCCTGCTCCGCACAGCTGGAGAGAGCCTGCACACAGCAGAGAAGACCCAGTGCGGCCAAAAAGCAAATCAATTAATTTATTTATTTATTTAAAACAATGAACCAGAGTTATGGTAAATTCATGCTGAAGCATTCTGGAAAAGATTTCAGAAAGGACATTAACACACATGCCTGAAAACTATAGAAGACCAATGGGATTGTTCAGAATCTAGACACTGCTCAAGGAAGCTAAGCGGAAGAGCATCCCCTGAGGTCAGCATGGTACCATAAACTGTTTACAGGCGTTACATTTTTACAAGCATTGTGGACTGTCACACATTTGTACACATTGCTTCCCATGGCATTTCTAAGATTATCTATCTTTGTCCACTTGGCTACTGTAACAAAATACCATAGATTGGGTGGCTTAAAAACAAGAGAAATTTTTTTTCTATAATTGAGGCTGAGAACTACCAGATCAACTGAGTCCACTTCCCGGTTCCTAGACAACATATTCTTGCTGTGTCTTGCTTCTCAAGTGGTGGAGGAGACAAACACCTTTTTAATGATCTATACTGGAGTATAGCCGATTGACAATGTTGCGTTAGTTTCAGGGGTACAGCAAAGTGATTTAGTTATACATATACATATTATTCTTTTTGAGATCTTTTCCCATACAGATGACAACAGTGTATTGAGTAGAGTTCCCTGTGCTATATATAGACAAGGACACTTTTATAATCCCATTCATGAGAGCTCAGACCTCATGGTTTAATCTCCTCCCAAAGAACTCACCATCTAAAGCCATCACCTTGGGTATTCGGTTTTCAACAGAGGACAGAGGACACAGACACTCAGTCTGCAGCGTGACCACAACAGACATTAGAGTCCCCTTTTGGCACAGGAATGGAGTGACTCAGAGGAGACCCTTGTCTCTTAATCAGTGCCCTTGTGGGTTCACTTTGTGGGTCTCTACTTCCGGCCTCCATTTCCCCTCCCTCTTGGAGGCCTTCCCTAACTACCGCAAACCACATTTCATTTAGCATTCTGAGGAATCGGTTGCATAGCAATGTACAGTACTTATAAACAGGGATTCTCTAACTTAAACTGAACATCAGAATTACCTGTATGTGTGTGTGTGCATGTGCCAAGTCTTTCAGTCATGTATGACTGTTTCATATCCCATGGACGGTAGCCCATCAGATATAAGGCAAGAATACTGGAGCTGGTTGCCGTTTCCTTCTCCAGGCGATCTTCCTGACCCAGGGATCGAACCCACGTCTCTTGTACCTCCTGCATTGGCAGGCAGATTCTTTAACACTCACCACCTGTGAAGCTCCCAGAATCACCTGAGGGCTTGTAAAACACAGATGACTGGGCCCCACTCCTATGATTTCTCATTTAGTAGGACTCATTGGCAGGGGGTGCCCAACATAATTTGCAACTTTCCAGGTGATGTGACTTACAGATTAGGAAACCAGTTTGGAAACCATGGATTTAGAAACTAGCTACATTTCCACACACATTCTAGGTTTTATCTGCAAGTCCAACAAAGAAGATGCCAAATCTTCATTTTCTCAAGCAAAGACTTCAAAAGCTTAGTCTTTTTTTCTGGATGTTCAAGGGCCTTGAGTGCCAAGTGACTACTTCCCTGGTAGCTAACAAAGGATTTTATCTTGACCTTCAAATTTCTTCACATTGGGAAGGGCTGCTGTTCCTCTGCCTTTCCTGCTTCTTATATCTCGGCTGAGAATAGAGCAGGCAGCTGGGCCATCCGCCAGCGCTCATGCCTGCCCAAATGGATTCAGCCCAGCTTATGTATAGTCTCATTTAACGGCTGTAAGTGGGAGAATCTGTCTCTGTCCACTCTGAAAAAAATAACTGGCCATGTGAGAGAAATATCACTAGGAAAAAGTAGCCTTTTCAACATTATATACCCACACTATGATGTCTCCTTTTTTAATCAAGTTACATGAAGTAAAAAAACTTGACATACCTCTGTTTCCTACAACCTAACTTTCTTTTAAAATGTCTCTCTTGGTAAATTCAGGTTCAAAATAGAAACTAGGTTCTGAAAGTGAATGTGAAAGCATTACTTTCTCAGTCATGACCAACTCTATGCCATTCCATGGATTGTCACCTTTGTCCATGGGGTTCTCCAGGCAAGAATACTTGAGTGAGCTGCCATCCCCTTCTCCAGGTGATCTTCCTGACCCAGGGATCAAACCCAGGTTTCCTGCATTGTAGGAAGACTCCTTACCACCTGAACGACCAGAGTGGGTTCTGAAATTCTCAGTGTATCATTCAGGACAAACTTTTGATGTCACAGACACAAACTGGGAGGCCTAGGTTCATCCAGCAGAGGTGTATTTGGACTATCCCACATCCCAAAAAAACGCTGATTGAAAACTCAATATTCAAAAAACTAAGATCATGGCATCCAGTCCCATTACTTCATCAAAAATAGATGAGGAAACAATGGAAACAGCGACAGACTTTATTCTCTTGGGCTCCAAAACTGTGGTGGCTTCGCACTGAATAATACAAACACACAGTATTATGACAGACAGCACAGGAAGAGCGTTCAGAGAAGCAACTCCCCAAGAACGTGCTGAGCACATATTTTATTGGTAACTTATCTTGTAATCTTTAAGTATGAGCAGGAAAGCAAGACAGAGACTAGAATTCAGGGATCAAGGAGGCTTCCTCCTGGAGGTCTGGAGGTAATCATATAAGACATGTAGGAAAGGTCTTTGAAGATAAGCGGGTTTGTTCTGTGTACAGAACAGCATCCAGCTAATGCTGACATGTCAGTCAGAATGTCTAAATTAAGGGTGGGGGAGAGCAAGCAAGGAAGAGAAAATGAGTATTAAATTCCAGGAGGTATTTCTGAGAAATCAGTAAAACATGGTTCCCATACAAAATCACTGCAGGTGGTGACTGCAGCCATGAAATCAAGATGCTGGCTCTTTGGAAGGAAAGCTATGGCAAACCTAGACAGCATATTAAAAAGTAAAGACGGTACTTGGCCAACAGAGGTTCGTCTAGTTAGAGCTATGTTTTTTCCAGCAGTCATGTATGGATGTGAGAGTTGGACCATAAAGAAGGGTAAGTGCCAGAGAATTGATGTTTTTGAATGGTGGCGGTGGAGAAGACTCTTGAGAGTCGCTTGGACTGCAAAGAGATCAAACCAATCAATCATAAAGGAAATCAACCCAAAATATTCATTGGAAGAACTGATGCTGAATTGAAGCTCCAGTATTTGGCTGACTCATTAGAAAAATCCCTGATGAGAGGAAAGATTGAAGGCAGGAGAAGGGGATGACAGAGCAGGAGATGGTTGGATGGCATCACTGACTCAATGGACATGAGTTTGAGTAAGCTCCAGAAGATGGAGAAGGACAGGGAAGCCTGGTATGCTGAGCAGCTGAACTGAAATGATGGGGTCATGAAGAGTCAGACACGACTGAGCAACTGAACAACACCCCAAATATTGCAAAGGTTTCTCTCTCTGCTTCTTCAAGGTAGCTCTCTTTCACCTTCAAATTCTGAGGGCTAAAGCCCAGAGATCCTGAAGTCCAGACAGATAGATGTGGGGAGGAGAGTCACGAGATATCCTGATAGCAGCTGTGAGAGAAAGCAGACACCATTAAGGAAAAGGGAAGAGGAGAAAATGTGGGTAGAGGGGTTGAGGTTGGGAGGAGATGGAAAGGAGAGACTTACCGGTGCTTCCTAAACCAGAAGACTAAGCCTCCAACAACCAGAAGGACAAACACCACCAGGATTACCAGGACGACAATCAAGCCCCTGGAGACACGGTTCCCGTCTGTGTGGGGGAACATAGGGTGTGTCTCAGTCTGGGAATCTGCATCAGGTCCCCTACTGTAAGCACGTGTGAGCATGCCAGATACTTATTTCTTGTCCTATCTAATGTGCCCACTTGTATTCCTGTGAAGTTAATCGACACCCCATCTTTTCTTGGGGTCTGGGCATCTATAATTCCATTCACTTCAGCATATGCTCGTACACATATGGAAGCAGGCACTAGTGTAACAGCTAGTCCAAACCTGAGTCTAAATCCAGCTCTTCTGCTTTCTAATTATGAGACTCAAGGCAGTTTGACCGAGCTTAGCCTCAATTCTCATCTGTAACATGAAAACAACAGCACCTGCTCAAAGGAGAGTTGGGATGATTGTTCACACATACTTTGCTGTATGGAGAGTGTTCAGCTCACACCGAGAAAGCACTCTATAAACCACACCTATATTTGGTACCCTGCCTTTCAAAGTCCGCAGTTCCCTCTTCTGGGGAACAAATCTTCCTGGGATTCTGTACTTGCCACCTACCTCGGGATCTGTGGTGATTTTAGTCTCTTCTTTCTTGTATGTGGAACACCTTGTCTCAATCCTTTTTGAGTTCAGATCTTTATTCCTCCACTTGGAGAATCCCCTCCTTCTATCACTCCTGGCTGGGGCGTCATTTCCCTCCCCTTCCCCAGGCCCTCCCTCTGGGCTTGAGGACCACCTCCTCCCATCCCCAGCTGGGCTCCACTTCCTCCTCACCCCAGTTCAGGATGATGTCCTGGTCTCCCAGGCTGCTGTGCTTCACTCGGCAGCTCAGGCCATCCGCCTCCGCAGCCTCCACATCCAGGGTTACTCGCAGATACCAAGTCGAGTCGGCGTTGGGCATGACGTCTCCTTGCTGAGTGCCAGGCTCCTCCTGCTCGCCCCTCACCCACGTCACCCGCACGGGTTTTGGGTAGAATCCTGAGACGTGGCAGACCAGCCGCAGGTGGCCAGGCCGGGGTGGGGGGCCACTGGACAGCCAGGCCTCTGGCTTCACTGTATTCAACACGAGAATGAGGGATCTTAAAGTGAGACTCCGCATCAGAGGCTCTGGACTTCAGAGCAGACTCATCAGTCCTACATTTCTACTTCTGGAGATGAACTCCCACCATTTCAATCCGTTTGTATTAGCTTCTCCAGGAAAGACTTCCCCGATCCTCATTCCCTTCCCTGATCCATTCTCCTGTAAATGCCCCTACTCTGTAATCCCAGAGCACCCTGTGTTCAGCTGTAACATACATAGCATGTTTCTAAGTGGTAGTCACTCAGTCATGCCCAACTCTGCAACCCCATAGACTGTTGCCCACCAGGCTCCTCTGTCCATGGATTTTTCAGGCAAGAATACTGGAGGGTGTTGGCATTTCCTCCTGCAGGGCATATTCAAAACCCAGGGGTCAAACCCGGTCCCCTGCATTGCGGGCAGACCATCTGAGCCACCAGGACACTGCTTTAACTGTTCATCTCCCTTCTCTCCTCTCCCTCCTCAAGTACACATCCTGATTGATCCCCAGGGTTTCTTTAATTCTATTCATGGACCCCAAAAGGTACCTAGTTAATGTCTGTGGAATGCTTGAATACCCTCACACCTTATCCATCCCCTCCTCTTCCGGTGATGCTTAAAGGGGTGTGAACCCTGGAATGAAAACCCCAGATGGAGCCCCAGAGTGGAGTGGAGGGCAGGAGGTGACAAAAGTAGGCTGACCTTGCTTCTCCAGCTCGGACTTCCCCATCTGCAACAGGCCTCTGAGCAACTCGGGGCAGATGTCATGGAGGAGCCAGTGCACTGTTTCCTTGGTCCCTTGGTCCCGATTGAGCACATTGCAGATCATCTGGATCCAAGGGGGGGCATCTGGGGCTGGCACCCAAGACATTCCTTGGAAACTCAGGACATCCTTTCCTTGAAATGCAGCATGTAAGAAGGTTTCTGAGGTGTTCCTTGGGAGCAAATTACATCCTGCAGATCCCTGGAACACAAGAGGATCTGAGGAGAGGAATAGAAAGAGATCAATGAAGAGCTTAGGAGACTGAAAGGAGTTGAAGAAATTGGTGTGAGGGTTATACTGGGGACCCCAAAGTTCGTATAAATGGGAATGGGTGACCTGCAGCGGGATGAACAAGGGGTATTTTGAGGACTCAAGCTGGGACCTCTCAGGCAGAAGTGGGACTCAAAAGGGAGAGAGGAGACAATCACGGGGGGCCAGAACCTCCCGGTTGGGGTTCAGCATCCACTGTCTCCCCCTGGGCAGCTGTCCACGATCCCATCCCTCAGCTCACAGTTGCGCTGCAGCATTTTGACGAATTCCCAGACGTCCCTGGTGAAGCAACAGCGATAAACCTGAAACGTATACTGCAGCTGCTCCCAATGCTGCTCGCTGAATGTGCCCTGAGACCAAGGCTTCAGGAGGCCGATGGTGTCCGACTCATTGCGCCAAGTATAGAGCTGCAGCTCCCCCAGCCACGCGAGGAAGTCCGTGCGCGTCCAGCTGCCGTTGGCAAAGGAGGAGATCTGGAGGCCACGGAAGGAGTAAGACGTTTGCGGCTCTGGAGACAATACAGATCGGAGGCACCGGGGGCACGGGAGGGAGAGCACAGAAGGGAGAAGGAAGAGCAACAGAAACAAACAAACAGCTAGGTTTGGGAAGAAAGGGTGATGTCTGCTGGCTCTGAATCGAGCTCGGTCTCCAGGGGCCAAGCAGCTGGAGGCAGCGGGTAGCAGGTTCTCGGGCTGGTGGGTCAAGCTCCCGGCTTCCCGAGGTGTATCAGTCTGCGCCCGCCCGCCGCGAGCGTCGGCCGCTTTCCCCGCTCGGCTCCCTCTCGCCGCCCTCTGCCCGGGAGCCCCGGTTCCACTCATCCTCAAAACTCCTCCAAATCTGGGGAAGCCCCCAGAAGAACAGAGACAGCAAGCACCTCGCGTCTAGCTCTGCTCTGGGACCTCGAATCTCCTTCCCCACGCCCTCCCCGTCCTTCCCCAACGCCTGCCCACACACCCCTGGTTTCCGGGACTGCCAAAAGCCTGAACTTGACCCTGTGGCTGGCCAATTCTTAAGCCTGGAGGCAGGCAGGACTCCTGTTCTGGCTCTCAGGGGACTTGCTTCCAACCTCCTCCTGTCCAGGGATCCCTTTTTCATCTGCCAGTTGGTCCCTCTCATTAGATATCTGAGCTGCAAAGAGCCCTGGTCACAGCCACTCACTTAAGTATGTTTCTCACAACCGGCTTCTCTAAATCTCTTTTTCCAACTTAGAGTTACAGATAGTATGTGGAAAACACTTTACAACTGCTATTTAAGTTTTAAAAACAGGACATAAAGTTGTATCTATGGTATAACGTCTACAATGTGCTTTAAAAACAAAGTTTTTGAGTGGGAGGCAAGCAATGGATGTCTCTAGGCAAAGAGATTATGGAAGATTTTGTTTTACATTTTTGGTTTTCCAAAATGT
The DNA here is from genome assembly GCF_033118175.1 of Dama dama. NCBI lineage: Eukaryota > Metazoa > Chordata > Mammalia > Artiodactyla > Cervidae > Dama > Dama dama. The sequence continues at coordinate 13,433,177 of NC_083700.1, forward strand.
CTAGGAGTGCAGACATCACCTTAATGATAAAATAATAAGGGACTTCTCTGGTGGTCCAGTGGTTAAGAATCCACCTTGCAATGCAGGGGTGTTGGTTGGATCCCTGGTCAGGGTGATCTCAGGGATCTCAGCCTGCAACAGCTCCCAGAAGGGCTGGGGTTCCCAGCCAGAGACTGAGGTTGGGTTGCAGTGGTGAGAACACCAGAGCCTAGCCAGTAGACCAGTGGTCAGGGACAAGAGCCCTGGCCTTCAGCTTTGCAGGAAAGAATTCCCACAAAGAAAGAAAGTAGTGGAGCAAGTAAGGTATTTATTGAGAGGAAAGCAGGACAGTACAAGAGGGAGAGGATGACTCAATGAGAGGGAGACTCTGAGTCGCACCCTCCTGGCAGTTTGAATTACTTTGATAGTAAAAGACATTTCTTCCAGTTTTCCTTCGGCTGATCAATTTAATTTGCCTGTTTCACAGTTCATATTTGGTATACTTCAAGATCCTCCCATGTATGCGCATGCATTGCTTAGCCAAGATGGATTTTACTGAAAAGGCATCTGGGTAGAACATCCCTTGACATAACTCTCCTTTGGCCTCCAAGGAGCCTTTTCTGCACAAGTATGGTATGGGAGGTCTCCTGACTTTGAGAAATACGTGCTCTGGGCAAAGCCCAGCATCTTCTCTTTTTGTCCTGCTGGTAGGGAAATTAAATAGAGTCTTAGTTAGGCTGTATATTGCCACCCAGCTTATTTAACTCATATAGCAGAGTACATCATGCAAAATTTTGGACTGGATGAAGCACAAGCTAGAATCAATCATAATGAATTAAAATGCAAAACCCAACTATTTGCTACACACAGAAAACATACTTTAAGAATAAAGACACATACAGGTTAAAAACAGAAACATGAAGAAGACATACCAAGTAAACTCTAGTAATAAGAAAGTAAGAGTGACTATTTTAATGTCAGACAAAGTAGAATTCAGGATAAGGAATATCAGAAATAAAAGAGGGCATTTAATATTGGTAAAAATGTCAAACATGAGAATTCCCTGGAGATCTAGCAGTTAAGACCCAGTGCTGTCACTGCTAAGGTTTGGATTCAATCCCTGGTCAGAAAACTAAGATCCTGCAAACTGCTTGCCGCCCCCCCCAAAAAAAGAAAACAAAAGTCAACTCATCAAGAAAACAATCTTAAATGTGTCTGCACCTAATAATAGAGTTTCAAAATCCATAATCAAAAGCATACAGAAATGCAGGGGAAAGAGATAAATTCCTAATTATAGTTGGAGATTTCACTGCAGATGGTGACCACAGCCATGAAATTAAAAGACGCTTGCTCCTTGGAAAAAAAGCTATGACCAAGCTAGACACCATATTAAAAAGCAGAGACATTGCTTGGCCAAAAAATATCCCTATAGTCAAAGCTATGTTTCTTCAGTAGTTATGTATGAATATGGGAGTTGGACCATAAAGAAGGCTGGGTGCCAAAGAATTGATGCTTTTGAACTGTGGTATTAGAGAATACTCTTGAGAGTCCCTTCGACTACAAGGAGGTCAAACCAATCAATCCTGAATATTCATTGGAAGAACAGATGCTGAAGCTGAAACTCCAAGACTTTGGCCACATGATGTGAAGAGGTGACTCACTGGAAAAGACCCTGGGAAACATAGAAGGCAGGAGGAGAAGAGGATGACAGAGAGTGAGATGTCTGGATGGTATCACTGACTCAATGGACATGAGTTTGAGCAAGCTCTGGGAAATGATGAAGGACAGGGAAGCCTGGCGTGCTGCAGTCCATGAGGTTGCAAAGAGTCAGACAAAAGTGAGCGACTGAACAACAACAATCTCAGTAACAGATCAGATAGAAAGTTAAAAAAAAATAAATCTAGAAGATTTGAAGAACAATATCAACTAACAACCTAACTGACATTTATAGAACACTCCATGCAACAACAGCAGACTACACATTCTTCTCAAATGCACATAGACCATTCACCAGGATCGACACATACTAGGCCTAAAAAAAGTCTCAGCTGACTTGAAAGGATTGACATCACGTGGAGTGTGTTTTCTGACCAAAGGGAATCAAATGAAACATTAATAACTAAAAGGCACATGGAAAACCTCCAAATATTTGGAAATTAAACAACACACTTTTAAATAACCAATGGGTCAGAAAGTTAAATACGCTTACCATTCAACTCAGCAAGTCCATTCTTATGTATTTACCCAAAATAAATAAAAACCTAAGTCCACAAAAAGACATACACATCGGATCACAGCAGTCTCATTCCTAAGAATCCCAAAATTTTCATCAGTAGGTCAATGGATGGTCATGGTATGTTCAGACAAGAAAATACTGTACTACATAAAACTGAAAAGGAATTTACTACTGATACAAGCAATGATAGGGATGATTTGCAAAACAATAAGCACAATTCCATTTATATGAATTTCTCAGGTTGGTGAAACAAATCTCTAGAGACAGAAAGCAGAGCAGTGGTTGCATGAGACCAAGGGTCTGAGGTACTGTTAACAAAGCGACAAGAAGGATTTTTGGAGGGCTGGAATGTTTCTCTGTGTTTTGGGAAGATGGAAAGGTGTACAAAGGTCATGTATAAACTGGAGAGCGAAGACAAGGGAGGTGTTACTGAATAATCCTGATTTTCACAAGAAAAGAGGAAAGATGGTTCTGCAGGGTGAAAAGCAGGAACCAACATGGGGGAACACTGCCACAGAGATGATGCAATAACGTCAGTAAAAGAAGAAGGCAAGTCTTCTGAAGATTCAGCCAGAGGAAGTAAAAGATGTTTCAGAGAATAAACACTTCCCCATCACTGTATCTCAGCTGAAAATGAGGGATGATAATGAACACAGAAGACAAAGGAAGATCAAAGGGACAAGAGAATACAGGAGTGGGTGATGGGAGTGGGAAGATTTCTGTAACCTGAAGGTAGAGGCCGGTCCCAGGAAGAAGGCCGGGGGAGCCAGGGTTGAACCACTCAGATCAGTTCAGTTTGATCACTCAGTCATGTCCGACTCTTTGCTATCCCAAGAACTGCAGCATGCCAGACTTCCCTGTCTATCACCAACTCCCGGAGTTTACTCTAGCTCATGTCCATCGAGTTGGTGATGCCATCCAGCCATCTCATCCTCTGTCTTCCCCTTCTCCTCCTGCCTTCAATCTTTCCCAGCATCAAGGTCTTTTCCAATGAGTCAACACTTTGCATCAGGTGGCCAAAGTATTGGAGTTTCAGCTTCAACATCAGTCCTTCCAATGAACACCCAGGGCTGACCTCCTTTAGGATGGACTGGTTGGATCTCCTTGCAGTCCAAGGAACTCTCAAGTGTCTTCTCCAACACCACAGTTCTAAAGCATCAATTCTTCGGCACTCAGCTCTCTTTATAGTCCAACTCTCACATCCATACATGAACCCTGGAAAAACAATAGCCTTGACTAGATGGACCTTTGTTGGCAAAGTAATGTCTCTGCTTTTTAATATGCTGTCTAGGTTGGTCATAACTTTCCTTCCAAGGAGTAAGCATCTTTTAATTTCATGGCTGCAATCACCATCTGCAGTGATTATGGAGCCCAGAAAAATAAAGTCAACCACTGTTTCCACTGATTCCCCAACTATTTGCCATGAAGTGATGGGACCAGATGGCATGATCTTAGTTTTCTGAATGTTTAGCTTTGAGCCAACTTTTTCACTCTCCTCTTTCACTTCCATCAAGAGTCCATTCAGTTCCTCTTCAATTTCTGCCATAAGGGTGGTGTCATCGCCATATCTGAGGTTATTGATATTTCTCCCGGAAGTCTTGATTACAGCTTGGGCTTCATCCAGCCTGGCATCACATGATGCACTCTGCATATAAGTTAAATAGGCAGGTTGACAATATACAGCCTTAACATACTCCTTTTCTTCTTTGGAACCAGTCTGTTGTTCCATGTTCAGTTCTAACTGTTGCTTGCTGACATGCATACAGATTTCTCAGGAGGCAAGTCAGGTGGTCTGGTATTCCCATCTCTTCAAGAGTTTTCCACAGTTTATTGTGATCCATACAGTCAAGGGCTTTGGCATATTCAATAATGTGGAAGCAGATGTTTTTCTGGAACTCTCTTGCTCTTTCAATGATCCAGTGGATGTAGGCAATTTGATCTCTGGTTCCCCTGCCTTTTCTAAATCCAGCTTGAACATCTGGAAGTTCAAGGTTCACATATTGCTGAAGTCTGGCTTGGAGGATTTTGAGCATTACTTTAATAGCATGTGAGATGAGTGCAACTGTGTGGTAGTCTGAGCAACTGCACAGCACAGATAGAAAATAATAAATCAACAGAAAGTTTGAGCCAGAACACGGGACAGTTAACACCTGTCCTGGTCAAACTATTCACCACACCCCTCTCAACTACAAGTCCCTGTGAATGAGACGAGCAGGTGCACTAAAAGTGGGGCAGCTAATGACTCCTGGGGATGGTTTTGCAGAGAACATGAAATCGGAGCTCTTGGAGGAAGAGCTAAACCACACAGCAAAGTGGGTCAACTCCATGCCATAGACTTATGAGCAAAAGAAAAGTCAAGAAATAGCTTAGGAAAGTTCAGATTTTCTGTGTATGGTCAAGAGTATGCATATGTATGACCTGAGTTCAATTAGGAAGTAGAAATTACACAGTGAGCTAAACAGATGTACTTTAATACAATTAAATAGATGAACTTAGAATTTAATAGATGAACTTTAATTTAATAGAATTATGAAACAATAATGGGAAAGATTAACAAAACTCCACATGGAACTCTAGGGATGAAGGAGAAAGTCTAAGGCGGAATATAGTTGGAAGGATTACCCCTCCCCAAGGCTGGAGTACTCATTGCAAAAGACCCTGATGCTGGGAAAGATGGAAGGCAAAAGGAGAAGGGGACAGCAGAGGTTGAGATGGTTGGATGGCATCACCGACTCAATGGACATGAACTTGGACAAACTCCGGGAGATAGTGAGGGTCTGCTGTGCTGCAGTCCATGAGGTCCCAAAAGAGTCAGACATGACTAAGAGAATGAACAAGAACAACAGGCTAGAGTATAGATCTCCTTGGGGAAGGTGCAGTTCAGCCCCATGGGTAACACAGGAGTTCACAGGTTTGTTCAGGGCACAGCTGGTCTGCACTCACCAGACAAGCTGAAAGCCTTTCTCCAGACCCCAGGTGAGGGCAGGCAGACAGAGTGGCACTCAGCAGAAAGCTCTGGGCAGGAGATGATCTTAGCACCGGCCTTGTGAGCATCCAAAGAGAGGATGGGGCACTGGGAGGGGCAGAAGCCTTCAGAGTGCTGGTATCCATGGGAAGGTGACTGCCAGGCCGAAGCTGCAAGGTTGCCGAGTGTCCATGAGCTCTGGGCATGTGGCTGGGGCAGCACCCACAGGCTGACTTCTCACCCACTCCACTGACCTGACCCGCTGCAGTTGGAAGCTACAGGAGAGCACCTCCCGCCAACATTACCTCTCCAGGGTCCTCTACTGAAAACATGTTTAACATGGTGCTCACTCTGAAGAAATGATTAGAGGAATTTCACCGATTGTCTGAGTCTAAAATGAAGTGTGACTTAAGGGTCGATAAATTGACTTTCAGCACAGCCCTTAATAAGGAACACAATATCCATAAAGAGAATAAACATTATGAAATGAATTCGAAGGATTTTCTGAGATGTCTTGAACTGAGTATTTAAAGGAAGGAGACAAAATTTCCTGGAGAAATAAACATTTACTTCCAAAACAAATCAAAGTTGCTTAAAAATGAACCAGAGCAGGACGTCCAGGGTGGTCCAGTGGTAAAGAATCTGCCTGTGAATGTGAGGTTCATTCCAGGAAGATTCCACTAGCCATGGAGCAACTAAGCCCGTGCCCCAAACTACAAGCCTGAGCACCTAGAGCCCGTGGTCCCCAAGAAGAGAAGCCAACGCAATGAGGAACCTCCGAACCACATTGAAGAGGAGATCCTGCTCCGCACAGCTGGAGAGAGCCTGCACACAGCAGAGAAGACCCAGTGCGGCCAAAAAGCAAATCAATTAATTTATTTATTTATTTAAAACAATGAACCAGAGTTATGGTAAATTCATGCTGAAGCATTCTGGAAAAGATTTCAGAAAGGACATTAACACACATGCCTGAAAACTATAGAAGACCAATGGGATTGTTCAGAATCTAGACACTGCTCAAGGAAGCTAAGCGGAAGAGCATCCCCTGAGGTCAGCATGGTACCATAAACTGTTTACAGGCGTTACATTTTTACAAGCATTGTGGACTGTCACACATTTGTACACATTGCTTCCCATGGCATTTCTAAGATTATCTATCTTTGTCCACTTGGCTACTGTAACAAAATACCATAGATTGGGTGGCTTAAAAACAAGAGAAATTTTTTTTCTATAATTGAGGCTGAGAACTACCAGATCAACTGAGTCCACTTCCCGGTTCCTAGACAACATATTCTTGCTGTGTCTTGCTTCTCAAGTGGTGGAGGAGACAAACACCTTTTTAATGATCTATACTGGAGTATAGCCGATTGACAATGTTGCGTTAGTTTCAGGGGTACAGCAAAGTGATTTAGTTATACATATACATATTATTCTTTTTGAGATCTTTTCCCATACAGATGACAACAGTGTATTGAGTAGAGTTCCCTGTGCTATATATAGACAAGGACACTTTTATAATCCCATTCATGAGAGCTCAGACCTCATGGTTTAATCTCCTCCCAAAGAACTCACCATCTAAAGCCATCACCTTGGGTATTCGGTTTTCAACAGAGGACAGAGGACACAGACACTCAGTCTGCAGCGTGACCACAACAGACATTAGAGTCCCCTTTTGGCACAGGAATGGAGTGACTCAGAGGAGACCCTTGTCTCTTAATCAGTGCCCTTGTGGGTTCACTTTGTGGGTCTCTACTTCCGGCCTCCATTTCCCCTCCCTCTTGGAGGCCTTCCCTAACTACCGCAAACCACATTTCATTTAGCATTCTGAGGAATCGGTTGCATAGCAATGTACAGTACTTATAAACAGGGATTCTCTAACTTAAACTGAACATCAGAATTACCTGTATGTGTGTGTGTGCATGTGCCAAGTCTTTCAGTCATGTATGACTGTTTCATATCCCATGGACGGTAGCCCATCAGATATAAGGCAAGAATACTGGAGCTGGTTGCCGTTTCCTTCTCCAGGCGATCTTCCTGACCCAGGGATCGAACCCACGTCTCTTGTACCTCCTGCATTGGCAGGCAGATTCTTTAACACTCACCACCTGTGAAGCTCCCAGAATCACCTGAGGGCTTGTAAAACACAGATGACTGGGCCCCACTCCTATGATTTCTCATTTAGTAGGACTCATTGGCAGGGGGTGCCCAACATAATTTGCAACTTTCCAGGTGATGTGACTTACAGATTAGGAAACCAGTTTGGAAACCATGGATTTAGAAACTAGCTACATTTCCACACACATTCTAGGTTTTATCTGCAAGTCCAACAAAGAAGATGCCAAATCTTCATTTTCTCAAGCAAAGACTTCAAAAGCTTAGTCTTTTTTTCTGGATGTTCAAGGGCCTTGAGTGCCAAGTGACTACTTCCCTGGTAGCTAACAAAGGATTTTATCTTGACCTTCAAATTTCTTCACATTGGGAAGGGCTGCTGTTCCTCTGCCTTTCCTGCTTCTTATATCTCGGCTGAGAATAGAGCAGGCAGCTGGGCCATCCGCCAGCGCTCATGCCTGCCCAAATGGATTCAGCCCAGCTTATGTATAGTCTCATTTAACGGCTGTAAGTGGGAGAATCTGTCTCTGTCCACTCTGAAAAAAATAACTGGCCATGTGAGAGAAATATCACTAGGAAAAAGTAGCCTTTTCAACATTATATACCCACACTATGATGTCTCCTTTTTTAATCAAGTTACATGAAGTAAAAAAACTTGACATACCTCTGTTTCCTACAACCTAACTTTCTTTTAAAATGTCTCTCTTGGTAAATTCAGGTTCAAAATAGAAACTAGGTTCTGAAAGTGAATGTGAAAGCATTACTTTCTCAGTCATGACCAACTCTATGCCATTCCATGGATTGTCACCTTTGTCCATGGGGTTCTCCAGGCAAGAATACTTGAGTGAGCTGCCATCCCCTTCTCCAGGTGATCTTCCTGACCCAGGGATCAAACCCAGGTTTCCTGCATTGTAGGAAGACTCCTTACCACCTGAACGACCAGAGTGGGTTCTGAAATTCTCAGTGTATCATTCAGGACAAACTTTTGATGTCACAGACACAAACTGGGAGGCCTAGGTTCATCCAGCAGAGGTGTATTTGGACTATCCCACATCCCAAAAAAACGCTGATTGAAAACTCAATATTCAAAAAACTAAGATCATGGCATCCAGTCCCATTACTTCATCAAAAATAGATGAGGAAACAATGGAAACAGCGACAGACTTTATTCTCTTGGGCTCCAAAACTGTGGTGGCTTCGCACTGAATAATACAAACACACAGTATTATGACAGACAGCACAGGAAGAGCGTTCAGAGAAGCAACTCCCCAAGAACGTGCTGAGCACATATTTTATTGGTAACTTATCTTGTAATCTTTAAGTATGAGCAGGAAAGCAAGACAGAGACTAGAATTCAGGGATCAAGGAGGCTTCCTCCTGGAGGTCTGGAGGTAATCATATAAGACATGTAGGAAAGGTCTTTGAAGATAAGCGGGTTTGTTCTGTGTACAGAACAGCATCCAGCTAATGCTGACATGTCAGTCAGAATGTCTAAATTAAGGGTGGGGGAGAGCAAGCAAGGAAGAGAAAATGAGTATTAAATTCCAGGAGGTATTTCTGAGAAATCAGTAAAACATGGTTCCCATACAAAATCACTGCAGGTGGTGACTGCAGCCATGAAATCAAGATGCTGGCTCTTTGGAAGGAAAGCTATGGCAAACCTAGACAGCATATTAAAAAGTAAAGACGGTACTTGGCCAACAGAGGTTCGTCTAGTTAGAGCTATGTTTTTTCCAGCAGTCATGTATGGATGTGAGAGTTGGACCATAAAGAAGGGTAAGTGCCAGAGAATTGATGTTTTTGAATGGTGGCGGTGGAGAAGACTCTTGAGAGTCGCTTGGACTGCAAAGAGATCAAACCAATCAATCATAAAGGAAATCAACCCAAAATATTCATTGGAAGAACTGATGCTGAATTGAAGCTCCAGTATTTGGCTGACTCATTAGAAAAATCCCTGATGAGAGGAAAGATTGAAGGCAGGAGAAGGGGATGACAGAGCAGGAGATGGTTGGATGGCATCACTGACTCAATGGACATGAGTTTGAGTAAGCTCCAGAAGATGGAGAAGGACAGGGAAGCCTGGTATGCTGAGCAGCTGAACTGAAATGATGGGGTCATGAAGAGTCAGACACGACTGAGCAACTGAACAACACCCCAAATATTGCAAAGGTTTCTCTCTCTGCTTCTTCAAGGTAGCTCTCTTTCACCTTCAAATTCTGAGGGCTAAAGCCCAGAGATCCTGAAGTCCAGACAGATAGATGTGGGGAGGAGAGTCACGAGATATCCTGATAGCAGCTGTGAGAGAAAGCAGACACCATTAAGGAAAAGGGAAGAGGAGAAAATGTGGGTAGAGGGGTTGAGGTTGGGAGGAGATGGAAAGGAGAGACTTACCGGTGCTTCCTAAACCAGAAGACTAAGCCTCCAACAACCAGAAGGACAAACACCACCAGGATTACCAGGACGACAATCAAGCCCCTGGAGACACGGTTCCCGTCTGTGTGGGGGAACATAGGGTGTGTCTCAGTCTGGGAATCTGCATCAGGTCCCCTACTGTAAGCACGTGTGAGCATGCCAGATACTTATTTCTTGTCCTATCTAATGTGCCCACTTGTATTCCTGTGAAGTTAATCGACACCCCATCTTTTCTTGGGGTCTGGGCATCTATAATTCCATTCACTTCAGCATATGCTCGTACACATATGGAAGCAGGCACTAGTGTAACAGCTAGTCCAAACCTGAGTCTAAATCCAGCTCTTCTGCTTTCTAATTATGAGACTCAAGGCAGTTTGACCGAGCTTAGCCTCAATTCTCATCTGTAACATGAAAACAACAGCACCTGCTCAAAGGAGAGTTGGGATGATTGTTCACACATACTTTGCTGTATGGAGAGTGTTCAGCTCACACCGAGAAAGCACTCTATAAACCACACCTATATTTGGTACCCTGCCTTTCAAAGTCCGCAGTTCCCTCTTCTGGGGAACAAATCTTCCTGGGATTCTGTACTTGCCACCTACCTCGGGATCTGTGGTGATTTTAGTCTCTTCTTTCTTGTATGTGGAACACCTTGTCTCAATCCTTTTTGAGTTCAGATCTTTATTCCTCCACTTGGAGAATCCCCTCCTTCTATCACTCCTGGCTGGGGCGTCATTTCCCTCCCCTTCCCCAGGCCCTCCCTCTGGGCTTGAGGACCACCTCCTCCCATCCCCAGCTGGGCTCCACTTCCTCCTCACCCCAGTTCAGGATGATGTCCTGGTCTCCCAGGCTGCTGTGCTTCACTCGGCAGCTCAGGCCATCCGCCTCCGCAGCCTCCACATCCAGGGTTACTCGCAGATACCAAGTCGAGTCGGCGTTGGGCATGACGTCTCCTTGCTGAGTGCCAGGCTCCTCCTGCTCGCCCCTCACCCACGTCACCCGCACGGGTTTTGGGTAGAATCCTGAGACGTGGCAGACCAGCCGCAGGTGGCCAGGCCGGGGTGGGGGGCCACTGGACAGCCAGGCCTCTGGCTTCACTGTATTCAACACGAGAATGAGGGATCTTAAAGTGAGACTCCGCATCAGAGGCTCTGGACTTCAGAGCAGACTCATCAGTCCTACATTTCTACTTCTGGAGATGAACTCCCACCATTTCAATCCGTTTGTATTAGCTTCTCCAGGAAAGACTTCCCCGATCCTCATTCCCTTCCCTGATCCATTCTCCTGTAAATGCCCCTACTCTGTAATCCCAGAGCACCCTGTGTTCAGCTGTAACATACATAGCATGTTTCTAAGTGGTAGTCACTCAGTCATGCCCAACTCTGCAACCCCATAGACTGTTGCCCACCAGGCTCCTCTGTCCATGGATTTTTCAGGCAAGAATACTGGAGGGTGTTGGCATTTCCTCCTGCAGGGCATATTCAAAACCCAGGGGTCAAACCCGGTCCCCTGCATTGCGGGCAGACCATCTGAGCCACCAGGACACTGCTTTAACTGTTCATCTCCCTTCTCTCCTCTCCCTCCTCAAGTACACATCCTGATTGATCCCCAGGGTTTCTTTAATTCTATTCATGGACCCCAAAAGGTACCTAGTTAATGTCTGTGGAATGCTTGAATACCCTCACACCTTATCCATCCCCTCCTCTTCCGGTGATGCTTAAAGGGGTGTGAACCCTGGAATGAAAACCCCAGATGGAGCCCCAGAGTGGAGTGGAGGGCAGGAGGTGACAAAAGTAGGCTGACCTTGCTTCTCCAGCTCGGACTTCCCCGTCTGCAACAGGCCTCTGAGCAACTCGGGGCAGATGTCATGGAGGAGCCAGTGCACTGTTTCCTTGGTCCCTTGGTCCCGATTGAGCACACTGCAGATCATCTGGATCCAAGGGGGGGCATCTGGGGCTGGCACCCAAGACATTCCTTGGAAACTCAGGACATCCTTTCCTTGAAATGCAGCATGTAAGAAGGTTTCTGAGGTGTTCCTTGGGAGCAAATTACATCCTGCAGATCCCTGGATCTCAAGAGGATCTGAGGAGAGGAATAGAAAGAGATCAATGAAGAGCTTAGGAGACTGAAAGGAGTTGAAGAAATTGGTGTGAGGGTTATACTGGGGACCCCAAAGTTCGTATAAATGGGAATGGGTGACCTGCAGCGGGATGAACAAGGGGTATTTTGAGGACTCAAGCTGGGACCTCTCAGGCAGAAGTGGGACTCAAAAGGGAGAGAGGAGACAATCACGGGGGGCCAGAACCTCCCGGTTGGGGTTCAGCATCCACTGTCTCCCCCTGGGCAGCTGTCCACGATCCCATCCCTCAGCTCACAGTTGCGCTGCAGCATTTTGACGAATTCCCAGACGTCCCTGGTGAAGCAACAGCGATAAACCTGAAACGTATACTGCAGCTGCTCCCAATGCTGCTCGCTGAATGTGCCCTGAGACCAAGGCTTCAGGAGGCCGATGGTGTCCGACTCATTGCGCCAAGTATAGAGCTGCAGCTCCCCCAGCCACGCGAGGAAGTCCGTGCGCGTCCAGCTGCCGTTGGCAAAGGAGGAGATCTGGAGGCCACGGAAGGAGTAAGACGTTTGCGGCTCTGGAGACAATACAGATCGGAGGCACCGGGGGCACGGGAGGGAGAGCACAGAAGGGAGAAGGAAGAGCAACAGAAACAAACAAACAGCTAGGTTTGGGAAGAAAGGGTGATGTCTGCTGGCTCTGAATCGAGCTCGGTCTCCAGGGGCCAAGCAGCTGGAGGCAGCGGGTAGCAGGTTCTCGGGCTGGTGGGTCAAGCTCCCGGCTTCCCGAGGTGTATCAGTCTGCGCCCGCCCGCCGCGAGCGTCGGCCGCTTTCCCCGCTCGGCTCCCTCTCGCCGCCCTCTGCCCGGGAGCCCCGGTTCCACTCATCCTCAAAACTCCTCCAAATCTGGGGAAGCCCCCAGAAGAACAGAGACAGCAAGCACCTCGCGTCTAGCTCTGCTCTGGGACCTCGAATCTCCTTCCCCACGCCCTCCCCGTCCTTCCCCAACGCCTGCCCACACACCCCTGGTTTCCGGGACTGCCAAAAGCCTGAACTTGACCCTGTGGCTGGCCAATTCTTAAGCCTGGAGGCAGGCAGGACTCCTGTTCTGGCTCTCAGGGGACTTGCTTCCAACCTCCTCCTGTCCAGGGATCCCTTTTTCATCTGCCAGTTGGTCCCTCTCATTAGATATCTGAGCTGCAAAGAGCCCTGGTCACAGCCACTCACTTAAGTATGTTTCTCACAACCGGCTTCTCTAAATCTCTTTTTCCAACTTAGAGTTACAGATAGTATGTGGAAAACACTTTACAACTGCTATTTAAGTTTTAAAAACAGGACATAAAGTTGTATCTATGGTATAACGTCTACAATGTGCTTTAAAAACAAAGTTTTTGAGTGGGAGGCAAGCAATGGATGTCTCTAGGCAAAGAGATTATGGAAGATTTTGTTTTACATTTTTGGTTTTCCAAAATGTCTAGGAGTGCAGACATCACCTTAATGATAAAATAATAAGGGACTTCTCTGGTGGTCCAGTGGTTAAGAATCCACCTTGCAATGCAGGGGTGTTGGTTGGATCCCTGGTCAGGGTGATCTCAGGGATCTCAGCCTGCAACAGCTCCCAGAAGGGCTGGGGTTCCCAGCCAGAGACTGAGGTTGGGTTGCAGTGGTGAGAACACCAGAGCCTAGCCAGTAGACCAGTGGTCAGGGACAAGAGCCCTGGCCTTCAGCTTTGCAGGAAAGAATTCCCACAAAGAAAGAAAGTAGTGGAGCAAGTAAGGTATTTATTGAGAGGAAAGCAGGACAGTACAAGAGGGAGAGGATGACTCAATGAGAGGGAGACTCTGAGTCGCACCCTCCTGGCAGTTTGAATTACTTTGATAGTAAAAGACATTTCTTCCAGTTTTCCTTCGGCTGATCAATTTAATTTGCCTGTTTCACAGTTCATATTTGGTATACTTCAAGATCCTCCCATGTATGCGCATGCATTGCTTAGCCAAGATGGATTTTACTGAAAAGGCATCTGGGTAGAACATCCCTTGACATAACTCTCCTTTGGCCTCCAAGGAGCCTTTTCTGCACAAGTATGGTATGGGAGGTCTCCTGACTTTGAGAAATACGTGCTCTGGGCAAAGCCCAGCATCTTCTCTTTTTGTCCTGCTGGTAGGGAAATTAAATAGAGTCTTAGTTAGGCTGTATATTGCCACCCAGCTTATTTAACTCATATAGCAGAGTACATCATGCAAAATTTTGGACTGGATGAAGCACAAGCTAGAATCAATCATAGTGAATTAAAATGCAAAACCCAACTATTTGCTACACACAGAAAACATACTTTAAGAATAAAGACACATACAGGTTAAAAACAGAAACATGAAGAAGACATACCAAGTAAACTCTAGTAATAAGAAAGTAAGAGTGACTATTTTAATGTCAGACAAAGTAGAATTCAGGATAAGGAATATCAGAAATAAAAGAGGGCATTTAATATTGGTAAAAATGTCAAACATGAGAATTCCCTGGAGATCTAGCAGTTAAGACCCAGTGCTGTCACTGCTAAGGTTTGGATTCAATCCCTGGTCAGAAAACTAAGATCCTGCAAACTGCTTGCCGCCCCCCCCAAAAAAAGAAAACAAAAGTCAACTCATCAAGAAAACAATCTTAAATGTGTCTGCACCTAATAATAGAGTTTCAAAATCCATAATCAAAAGCATACAGAAATGCAGGGGAAAGAGATAAATTCCTAATTATAGTTGGAGATTTCACTGCAGATGGTGACCACAGCCATGAAATTAAAAGATGCTTGCTCCTTGGAAAAAAAGCTATGACCAAGCTAGACACCATATTAAAAAGCAGAGACATTGCTTGGCCAAAAAATATCCCTATAGTCAAAGCTATGTTTCTTCAGTAGTTATGTATGAATATGAGAGTTGGACCATAAAGAAGGCTGGGTGCCAAAGAATTGATGCTTTTGAACTGTGGTATTAGAGAATACTCTTGAGAGTCCCTTCGACTACAAGGAGGTCAAACCAATCAATCCTGAATATTCATTGGAAGAACAGATGCTGAAGCTGAAACTCCAAGACTTTGGCCACATGATGTGAAGAGGTGACTCACTGGAAAAGACCCTGGGAAACATAGAAGGCAGGAGGAGAAGAGGATGACAGAGAGTGAGATGGCTGGATGGTATCACTGACTCAATGGACATGAGTTTGAGCAAGCTCTGGGAAACGGTGAAAGACAGGGAAGACAGGCGTGCTGCATTCCATGAGGTTGCAAAGAGTCAGACAAAAGTGAGCGACTGAACAACAACAATCTCAGTAACAGATCAGATAGAAAGTTAAAAAAAAATAAATCTAGAACATTTGAAGAACAATATCAACTAACAACCTAACTGATATTTATAGAAGTCCATGCAACAACAGCAGACTACACATTCTTCTCAAATGCACATAGAACATTCACCAAGATCGACACATACTGGGCCTAAAAAAAGTCTCAGCTGACTTGAAAGGATTGACATCACATGGAGTGTGTTTTCTGACCAAAGGGAATCAAATGAAAAAATTAACAACTAAAAGGCACATGGAAAACCTCCAAATATTTGGAAATTAAACAACACACTTTTAAATAACCAATGGGTCAAAAAGTTAAATACGCTTACCATTCAACTCAGCAAGTCCATTCTTATGTATTTACCCAAAATAAATAAAAACCTAAGTCCACAAAAAGACATACACATCGGATCACAGCAGTCTTATTCTTAAGAATCCCAAAATTTTCATCAGTAGGTCAATGGATGGTCATGGTATGTTCAGACAAGAAAGTACTGTACTACATAAAACTGAAAAGGAATTTACTACTGATACAAGCAATGATAGGGATGATTTGCAAAACAATAAGCACAATTCCATTTATATGAATTTCTCAGGTTGGTGAAACAAATCTCTAGAGACAGAAAGCAGAGCAGTGGTTGCATGAGACCAAGGGTCTGAGGTACTGTTAGCAAAGCGACAAGAACGATTTTTGGAGGGCTGGAAAGTTTCTATGTGTTTTGGGAAGATGGAAAGGTGTACAAAGGTCATGTATTAAACAGGGAGCAAAGACAGGGAGGTGTTACTGGATAATCCTGATTTTCACAAGAAAAGAGGAAAGATGGTTCTGCAGGGTGAAAAGCAGGAACCAACATAGGGGAACACTGCCACAGAGATGATGCAATAACGTCAGTAAAAGAAGTAGGCAAGTCTTCTGAAGATTCAGCCAGAGGAAATAAAAGATGTTTCAGAGAATAAACACTTCCCCATCACTGTATCTCAGCTGAAAATGAGGGACGATAATGAACACAGAAGGCAAAGGAAGATCAAAGGAAAAGAGAATACAGGAGTGGGTGATGGGAGTGGGAAGATTTCTGTAACCTGAAGGTAGAGGCTGGTCCCAGGAAGAAGACCGGAAGAGCCAGGGTTGAACCACTCAGTTCAGTTCAGTTCAGTCACTCAGTCATGTCCGACTCTTTACCATCCCAAGAACTGCAGCATGCCAGGCCTCCCTGTCCATCACCAATTCCCGGAGTTTACTCAATCTCACGTCTATCGAGTTGGTGATGCCATCCACTCATCTCATCCTCTGTCATCCCCTTCTCCTCCTGCCTTCAATCTTTCCCAGCATCAGGGTCTTTTCCAATGAGCCAACTCTTCCCATCAGGTGGCCAAAGTATTGAAGTTTCAGCTTCAACATCAGTCCTTCCAATGAACACCCAGGGCTGACCTCCTTTAGGATGGACTGGTTGGATCTCTTTGCAGTCCAAGGAACTCTCAAGAGTCTTCTCCAACACCACAGTTCTAAAGCATCAATTCTTCGGCACTCAGCTCTCTTTATAGTCCAACTCTCACATCCATACATGAACAATGGAAAAACCATAGCCTTGACTAGATGGACCTTTGTTGGCAAAGTAATGTCTCTGCTTTTTAATATGCTGTCTAGGTTGGTCATAACTTTCCTTCCAAGGAGTAAGCATCTTTTAATTTCATGGCTGCATAAACCCTCTGAAGTGATTTTGGAGCCCAGAAAAATAAAGTCAGCCACTGTTTCCACTGTTTCCCAGTCTATTTGCCATGAAGTCATGGGACCAGATGGCATGATCTTAGTTTTCTGAATGTTGAGCTTTAAGGCAACTTTTTCACTCTCCTCTTTCACTTCCATCAAGAGTCTATTCAGTTCTTCTTCACTTTCTGCCATAAGGGTGGTGTCATCAGCACATCTGAGGTTATTGATATTTCTCCCGGCAATCTTAATTCCAGCTTGTGCTTCATCCAGCCTGGCATTTCACATGATGTACTCTGCATATAAGTTAAATAGGCAGGGTGACAAGATACAGCCTTGACATACTCCTTTTCCTATTTGGAACCAGTCTGTTGTTCCATGTCCAGTTCTAACAGTTGCTTTCTGACATGCCTACAGATTTCTCAAGAGACAGGACAGGTGGTCTGGTATTCCCATCTCTTTCAGAATTTTCCACAGTTTACTGTGATCCACACAGTCAAAGGCTTTGGCATATTCAATAAGGTGGAAACATGTTTTTCTGGAACTCTCTTGCTGTTTTGATGATCCAGCAGATGTTGGCAATTTGATCTCTGGTTCCTCTGCCTTTTCTAAAACCAGCTTGAACATCTGGAAGATCAAGGTTCACATATTGCTGAAGTCTGGCTTGGAGAATTTTGAGCAGTACGTTAATAGCATGTGAGATGAGTGCAACTGTGTGGTAGTCTGAGCAACTGCACAGCACAGATAGAAAATAATAAATCAACAGAAAGTTTGAGCCAGAACACGGGACAGTTAACACCTGTCCTGGTCAAACTATTCACCACACCCCTCTCAACTACAAGTCCCTGTGAATGAGACGAGCAGGTGCACTAAAAGTGAGGCAGCTAATGACTCCTGGGGATGGTTTTGCAGAGAACATGAAATCGGAGCTCTTGGAGGAAGAGCTAAACCACACAGCAAAGTGGGTCAACTCCATGCCATAGACTTATGAGCAAAAGAAAAGTCAAGAAATAGCTTAGGAAAGTTCAGATTTCCTGTGTATGGTCAAGAGTAGGCATATGCATGACCTGAGTTCAATTAGGAAATAGAAACCACACAGTGAGCTAAACAGATGAACTTTAATAGAATTATGAAACAATAATGGGAAAGATTAAGAAAACTCCATGTGGAACTCTAGGGCTGAAGGAGAATATCTAAGGCAGAATAAAGTAGGAAGGATTACCCCTCCCCAAGGCTGGAGTACTCATTGCAAGAGACTCTGATGCTGGGAAAGATGGAAGGCAAAAGGAGAAGGGGGCAGCAGAGGTTGAGATGGTTGGATGGCATCACCGACTCAATGGACATGAACTTGGACAAACTCTGGGAGATAGTGAGGGTCTGCTGTGCTGCAGTCCATGAGGTCCCAAAAGAGTCAGACATGACTAAGAGAATGAACAAGAACAACATGCTAGAGTACAGATCTCCTTGGAGAAGGTACAGTTCAGCCCCTTGGGTAACACAGGAGTTCAGAGGTTTGCTCAGGGCACAGCTGGTCTGCACTCACCAGACAAGCTGAAAGCCTTTCTCCAGACCCCAGGTGAGGGCAGGCAGACAGAGTGAGACTCAGCAGAAAGCTCTGGGCAAGAGATGAACTTAGCACCGGCCATGTGAGCATCCGAAGAGAGGACGGGGCACTGGGAGGCGCAGAACCCTTCAGAGTGCTGGTCTCCATGGGAAGGTGACTGCCAGGCCAAAGCTGCAAGGTTGCCGAGTGTCCATGAGCTCTCGGCACGTGGCTGGGGCAGCACCCACAGGCTGCCTTCTCACCCACTCCACTGACCTAACCCACTGCAGCTGGAAGCTACAGGAGAGCACCGCCCACCAACACTGTCTCTCCAGGGTCCTCTACTGAAAACATGTTTAACATGGTGCTCACTCTGAAGAAGAAATGATTAGAGGAATTGCACCGATTGTCAGAGTCTAAGATGAAGCATGACTTAAGGGTCAATAAATTGACTTTCAGCACAGCCCTCCAGAAGGAGTACAATATCCATAAAGAGAATAAACATTCTGAAATGAATTCGAAGGATTTTCTGAGATGTCTTGAACTGAGTATCTAAAGGAAGGAGACAAATTTTCCTGGAGAAATAAATATTTACTTCCAAAACAAACCAAAGTTGCTTAAAAATGAACCAGAGCCAGGACTTCCGGGGTGGTTCAGTGGTGAAGAATCTGCCTGTGAATGCAAGGGTCAGAGGTTCATTCCAGAACATTCCACATGCCATGAGCAACTAAGCCCGTGCCCCAAACTACAAGCCCGAGCACCTAGAGCCCATGATCCCCAAGAAGAGAAGTCAGCGCAACGAGGAACCACCACACCACATTGAAGAGGAGCTCCTGCTCTGCACAGCTGGAGAGAGCCTGCACACAGCAGAGAAGACCCAGTGCGGCCAAAAAGCAAACTTAATTAATTAATTCTTTATTTATTTGAAGCAATGAACCAGAGTTCTGGTAAATTCATGCTGAATCATTCTGGAAAAGATTTCAGAAAGCACATTAACACACATGCCTGAAATCTGTAGAAGACCAATGGGATTGTTCAGAAGCTAGACACTGCTCAAGGAAGCAAAGCGGAAGACCATCCCCTGAGGTCAGCATAGTACCAAAAGCTGTTCACAGGCGCTACATTTTTACAAGCACTGTGGACATTTGTACATATTGCTTCCCACGGCATTTATAAAATTATCTATCTTTGTCCACTTGGCTACTATAACAAAATACCATAAACTGGGTGGCTTAAAAACAGTAGTGTTGGGGTCCTTTAAAGGACCTGGAATCTGGAGGTACGGAGTCGACGACAAGAAAGTGAAAGAGAGAAAGAGGCCGATGTCCCTTGGTTTACGCAGAGGACCAATAACGTCCTTGACACAGGACTTGCATCGCTCACGAAGGCACCAGGCGCCCTGCCCAGAAGCCCGGGCAGAAAAGTGAGCACGACGGGTCTCCACGCTCCAGAGAGTCAGCCAGAAAAGGAGAGAGAGAGAGAGAGAGAGAGACAAAAAAGACCCGGGGACCCAAGCTCTGATGGAGCAAAGGTGCTTTAATGATTTTTCTTTGAGTATATATAGGCTGCAGTACAAGAAACTTCTTTCGGGAATGACAGAGATCAGAAAACCAAATGTACAGCAAACGTTACCAAGGAAACATGGGCTAAAGTTAGTCACAAGGTCAGAAGACAATCCCTATCTCAAGAAAGGGGAAGGAGACTAAGCTGTTTTGTCCTAAGGAGAATGTTTACTAAAGGAGACTCATGCTTGCCTCACACAATGACCTCAGTCCCTGGGAGCAGCGTGCTGTTCCGCTTGAAGAGGGACAAAGGACTCATGAGAGACAGCACGTAGGAATCCTCCCGTTAAACATTCCCTGACAATTCCCCCTTATTTATTTAATATTTGTAAGAAGAGTTCTGACCATCAAAGTTTGTTTAGTTTTGACAATCTTTGCATAAAGGCAACGGTAGACAACAAATATAATTGTTAAGACAATCACCAAAATTATGGTTCCAGATCCAATGCTATGAGTAAGACTTTGAAACCATCCACGTGGGTCTAGCCCAGATAATTGATCAGCCAATTGGTTAGCTAAAGTTTCCATATCAATGGAAGAGGGCAGATTATTAGAAAAGGTTTCAAATATTTCTTTTTGTAATAATTGTACATTCAGAGAGGCATTATCATGTATGTTTTGTAAATGAAACTTAATTTGTTCCCAGTTGTAGGCATTATTATTAAAACGAACAGGAGTAACACAAAATTGAGTAGAATTCCAGTCACATTTTAGCATCACCTGTTTTTGTACATCTTTTAATTGATCTCCAACCCATTCGATGGCTGTTTTCAGTTCCTGTATTTCTTCTTGAATTCCCTTATCTATCTGAGTCTGAGTGGCCCATATAGTATGGGCATCTTTAGTCTAATTTTGAATAAAATTATGTGTCTGAATAGAAGTTTGTAAAGCAACACCAGTGACAGCAGCAGTGGTGCAAATGGCTATTAATCCCAAAATACTAAAAATCAGCCATCCGATGAATCGTTTAGATCGCCGGAGCAATTTAGTAAGCAACCGGGAAGCAAGTCCAGCCATGGGACCTTCTTCCCAGGGCCGTTGGAGATTTATTGGTAACCATAGACCACGTCGAGATCGAAGAATTAAAAGAGAATCATATCTTAAGGAAATAGAGGAGTTAAGACAAGTATATAATCTGCAATTTATGCAAGTTACAGAACGTATAGTCTTATTGAATTGTAGGTTTCCTATAGCTATAACAAAAGGAAATGGAACACAGGCTTGTATAAAATATGATTGATTATAGCGAAAGAAATAATTGCTATGGCTATGATTGATCCTTGTGAAATGTCCAGTCCAAGTCCCAAGTTCCTCAGTGCTTGCAGCAAGCTTCCAAATATCCCATTGTTCAGGCCCAGTCTGTTTATCGAGGACGATTCGAGGACGAGGGGGGGCCATTCCACTGTCATGCCATCCAAGAAGTCCTCTGTCATGGTGATGCTCCATTGTAGTATTGGTAACCTTCCATGCCACTTGGGTAATGTAATCACATACAGTACTGTTAATATCATCTGAGCAGTTAGATAACCATATACCGTGGGGTCCCCAATCAACAATCATATGATTGGCTAAAAATATTAATTTCCCTGATTTAGCCTGACATTTGTCCCATTGAACAGGAATATTTTCAAAGTTCTTATTAGTAAATGCTTGGCATGTTGTTCTTTGTTTTTTCCCTAATTCTTTCCCTAAAGTTTCAGTAGTATTAACATGGTTCACTGACAAAGAAAGGGAAGTAAATAATCCAAGTAGTGTCCGAAAATCCTCTTCTGGAGACAGGACAAAAGCCCAAGTTTGTCGACTAACGTTTATACATAGTTCTGCTGGGCCCATACATAAAGGAAGGACTTCATAACATAAAGAGATATTAATTGACTTCCCTTCTTCTTCAGGGTGTGAGGGCCCTTTAAAACTCCATGGAGAAGGCATATGTGTGGAGTCATTAGTTAATACGATTGGTCCTCTCTCCGTCCAGTCTACTACCTGAAGTAAAGGGGGGTTAGGTATGTAAGCCCAGTAAGTGTGATTTATTGATTCAGCTTGAGAGGGGGAGGCGCAAGCAAGCAAAGCAAGCAAAGCAACGAAAACATTTTCAGGATTCCGAGGCATTCCCTGTTGAGAAACCAGATTTTCAGCTTGATTAGTGAGTGTTTTTATTTGTCCCCAAGAGGGGAGATCATAAGGTTGATGCCGCCGAGAGTGGCGCTTTCTAGAGATTTTTAGAGCTTTCATGGCCCGTATTGGAATTTCTTCTTCCTGTTGTTTTTGCTGTTTCTTCATTATCTTGACGGCTGGGGGCTGCCCTGGCTCGGATCTTCCGAAGAGGAAGCCATGTGAGCTCGTTGGATCCATCTGGGGAAATACAAGCATATCCCTTTCCCTGTAAAATTAATTTCCCAGGTTTCCATTGTTTATTTAACCCGTCTTGGTATCAAATGGGCAGAGGAGAAGAAGAATCTTTCAATTCTTCGAAATGTTTTTCTGCTGTAGTCAAGATATCTCCTTGTGGTAAGTTTAAAAAATTTAAAACAAATAAAGCCATATTAACAATAGTTGTAGGTTTAGAAAATATCTTATGTTGGAATTTAGTAAAATCTGTTTTAGATGAGGAAGACAGCAATGTTCCTATGTATTTTCCTCCTTTTAATTTCTTTATTTGTAATTTTAGTGTGTGATGTGCTCGTTCCACTATGCCTTGTGCTTGTGGATTATAAGGAATGCTGGTAATATGTTTAATAGAAAAGGATTGTAAAAATTGTTTGAGATATCTTGAAGTGTAGGCAGGGCCATTGTCTGTTTTAATAGAGCTAGGAGTTCCCATTATAGCAAAGCAGGCTAGTAAGTGAGTTATAACGTGATGTGTAGCTTCACCACGAAGAGGTGTGGCCCATATAAAAGAAGAATTGGTGTCAATACAGACATGTAGGAAGGAAGATGGAGAAAGTTCAGGACAATGAGTTACATCCATTTGCCATAGTTCATTAGGTTGTAATCCCCGAGGATTAGCACCTTGTGCAATGGGTCGAAGATGTAGGGGTT
Organism: Dama dama; assembly: GCF_033118175.1. Classification (NCBI taxonomy): domain Eukaryota; kingdom Metazoa; phylum Chordata; class Mammalia; order Artiodactyla; family Cervidae; genus Dama; species Dama dama. The sequence goes on from NC_083700.1 coordinate 13,456,124, forward strand.
TACAAGTAGAACAATTATTAATAATTTCTTTAGCCTGGCGGTATGGGATTTTCCATAGTTGGTGTAGGGAACCAGCATTGTTGTGCAGCAAAGCATGTTGTTCTTCCGGAGTAGCAAAAGAAACAAGTTTATCAGCCTGTTCATTACCGTAAGTCATAGGACCAGGAAGGGAAGAATGCGCCCGAATAAATTGTCAGGGAATGTTTAACGGGAGGATTCCTACGTGCTGTCTCTCATGAGTCCTTTGTCCCTCTTCAAGCGGAACAGCACGCTGCTCCCAGGGACTGAGGTCATTGTGTGAGGCAAGCATGAGTCTCCTTTAGTAAACATTCTCCTTAGGACAAAACAGCTTAGTCTCCTTCCCCTTTCTTGAGATAGGGATTGTCTTCTGACCTTGTGACTAACTTTAGCCCATGTTTCCTTGGTAACGTTTGCTGTACATTTGGTTTTCTGATCTCTGTCATTCCCGAAAGAAGTTTCTTGTACTGCAGCCTATATATACTCAAAGAAAAATCATTAAAGCACCTTTGCTCCATCAGAGCTTGGGTCCCCGGGTCTTTTTTGTCTCTCTCTCTCTCTCTCTCTCTCTCTCTCTCTCCTTTTCTGGCTGACTCTCTGGAGCGTGGAGACCCGTCGTGCTCACTTTTCTGCCCGGGCTTCTAAGACCCCCTCGAGAGGGCGCCTGGTGCCTTCGTGAGCGATGCAAGTCCTGTGTCAAGGACTTTATTGGTCCTCTGCGTAAACCAAGGGACATCGGCCTCTTTCTCTCTTTCACTTTCTTGTCGTCGACTCCGTACCTCCAGATTCCAGGTCCTTTAAAGGACCCAAACACAGTAGAACATTTTTCTGGAGGCTGAGAACTACCAGATCAACTGAGTCCACATCCTGGTTCCGTAGACAGCATATTCTTGCTGTGTCTTGCTTCTCAAGTGGTGGAGGAGACAAACACCTTTTGAATGATTTGTACTTGGAGTCACCCTGCTTTTTTAACTCATGTGCAGAGTACATCATCAGAAACGTTGGTCTGCAAGAAACACAAGTTGGAGTCAAGATTGCCAGGAGAAATATCAATAACCTCAGATATGCAGATGACACCACCCTTATGGCAGAGAGTGAAGAGGAACGAAAAAGCCTCTTGATGAAAGTGAAAGAGCAGAGTGAAAATGTTGGCTTAAAGCTCAACTCTCAGAAAACTAAGATCATGGCATCTGGTCCCATCACCTCATGGGAAATAGATGGGGAGACAGTGGAAACAGTGTCATATTTTATTTTTTTAGGCTCCAAAATCATTGCAGATGCTGACTGCAGCCATGAAATTAAAAGATGCTTACTCCTTGGAAGGAAAGTTATGACCAACCTAGATAGCATATTAAAAAGCAGAGGCATTACTTTGCCAACAAAAGTCTGTATGGTCAAGGCTATGGTTTTTCCGGTGGTCATGTGTGGATGTGAGAGTTGGACAGTGAAGAAAGCTGAGTGCCGAAAAATTGATCCTTTTGAACTGTGGTGTTGTAGAAGACTCTGGAGAGTCCCTTGGACTGCAAGGAAATACAACCAGTCCATCCTAAAGGAGATCAGTCCTGGGTATTGATTGGAAGGACTGATGCTGAGGCTGAAACTCCAGTATTTTAGTCACCTCATGCAAAGAGTTGACTCACTGGAAAAGACCCTGATGCTGGGAGGGATTGGGGGCAGGAGGAGAAGGGGTCGACAGAGGATGAGATGGCTGGATGGCATCACCGACTCAATGGGCATGAGTTTGAGTAAACTCCAGGAGTTTGTGATGGACAGGGAGGCCTGGCGTGCTGCGATTCAAGGGGTTGCAAAGAGTCGGACACGACTGAGTGACTGAACTGAACTGATAGCCGATTTACAATGTTGCATTAGTTTCAGGGGTACAGCAAAGTGATTTCGTTATACATATACATATTATTCTTTTTGAGATCTTTTCCCATATAGATTACAACAGTGTACTGAGTAGAGTTCCCTGTGCTATATATAGATAAGGACCCTTTTTATAAGGTCACAAATCCCATTCATGAGAGCTCGGACCTCATGGTTTAATCTTCTCCAAAAGAACTCACCATCTAAAACCATCACCGTGGGTATTCGGTTTTCAACAGAGGATAGAGGACATACACATTCAATCGGCAGCATGATCACAACAGACATTAGTGTCTCCTTTTGGCACAGGAATGAAGTGAGTCAGAGGAGATCCTTGTCTCCTTGTGGGTTCCCCTCAGTGGATCTCTACTTCCTGTTTCCATTTCCCCTCCCTCTAGGAGGCCTTCCCTAACTAACCTCAAGCCAACATTTCATTTAGCATTCTGGGGAATCTGTTGCATAGCAATGTACAGTATTTACAAACAGTGATTCTCTAACTTTAACTGAACATCAGAAATACCTGTGTGTGTGAGCCAAGACTTTCAGTCACGCACGACTGTTTCTGACCCCATGGACTATAGCCCACCAGGATTTTCTAGCCAATGAATTTTCTAGGCAAGAATACTGGAGCAGGTTGCCATTTCCTAATCCAAGGGATCTTCCTGACTCAGGGATTGAACCCACGTCTCTTGTACCTCATGCATTGGCAGGCAGATTCTTTACCACTGACCACCTGTGAAGCCCCCAGAATCACCTGAGGGCTTGTAAAACACAGATGACTGGGCCCCACTCCTATGATTTCTCATTTAGTAGGACTCATTGGCAGGGGGTGGCCCAACATAATTTGCAACTTTCCAGGTAATGTCACTTACAGGGTAGGAAACCAGTTTGGAAACCATGGATTTAGAAAATAGCTGCATTTCCACACACATCCTAGGTTTTATCTGCAAGTTCAACACAGAAGATGCCAAATCTTCATTTTCTCCAGCAAAGACTTCAGAAGCTTAGTCGTTTTTTCCTGGATGTTCAAGGGCCTTGAGTGCCACTCGACTACTTCCCTGGTAGCTAACAGATGATTCAATCTTGACCTTCAAATTTCCTCACATTGAGAAGGGCTGCTGTTCCTCTGCCTTTCCTGCTTCTTATATCTCAGCTGAGAATAGAGCAGAGAGCTGGGCCATCCGCTAGTGCTCAGGCCTGCCCAAATGGATTCAGCCTAGCTCATGTATACTCTCATTTAATGGCTGTAAGTGGGAGAATCTGTCTCTGTCCACTCTGAAAAAAATAACTGGCCATGTAAGAGAAATATCACTATGAAAAAGTAGCTTTTTTGACATTATATACCCACACTATGATGTCTCCTGAATTAATCAAGTTACATGAAGTAAAAAAACTTGACACACCTCTGTTTCCTACAACCTAACTTTCTTTTAAAATGTCTCTTGGTAAATTCAGGTTCAAAATAGAAACTAGGTTCTGAAAGTGAACGTGAAAGCATTACTCGCTCAGTCATGACCAACTCTATGTGATTCCATGGATTGTCTCCTTTGTCCATGGGGTTCTCCAGGCAAGAATACTGGAGTGAGCTGCCATCCTCTTCTCCAGGTGAGCTTCCTGACCCAGGGATCAAACCCAGGTCTCTTGCTCTGTAGGATGACTCCTTACCATCTGAACGACCAGAGAAGGTTCTGAAATTCTCAATGTATCATTCAGGACAAACTTTTGATATCACAGACACAAACTGGGAGGCCTAGGTTTATCCAGCAGAGGTGTATTGGACTACCACATATCCCAAAAAAAACCTGATTGAAAACTCAACATTCAAAAATCTAAGATCATGGAATCCAGTCCCATTACTTCATCACAAATAGATGAGGAAACAATGGAAACAGCGACAGACTTTATTTTCTTGGGCTCCAAAACTGTGGTGGTTTCGCACTTAATAATACAAACACACAGTATTATGACAGACAGCACAGGAAGAGCGTTCAGACAAGCAACTCCCCAAGAACGTGCTGAGCACATATTTTATTGGTAACTTATCTTGTAATCTTTAAGTATGAGCAGGAAAGCAAGACAGAGACTAGAATTCAGGGATCAAGGACGCTTCCTCCCGGAGGTCTGGAGGTAATCATATAAGACTTGTAGGAAAGGTCTTTGAAGATAAGCGGGTTTGTTCTGTGTACAGAACAGCATCTAGCTAATGCTGACATGTCAGTCAGAATGTCTAAATTAAGGGCGGGGGAGAGCAAGCAAGGAAGAGAAAATGAGTATTAAATTCCAGGAGGTATTTCTGAGAAATCAGTAAAACATGGTTCTCATACAAAATCACTGCAGATGGTGACTGCAGCCATGAAATCAAGATGCTTGCTCTTTGGAAGGAAAGCTATGACAAACCTAGACAGCATATTAAAAAGTAAAGATGGTACTTGGCCAGCAGAGATCCGTCTAGTCAAAGCTATGGTTTTTCCAGTAGTCATTTTTGGATGTGAGAGTTGGACCATAAAGAAGGGTAAGTGCCGAAGAATTGATGTTTTTGAACGGTAGTGTTGGAAAAGACTCTTGCGAGTCGCTTGGACTGCAAAGAGATCAAACCAATCAATCCTAAAGGAAATCAACTCAAAATATTCATTGGAAGAACTGATGCTGAATTGAAGCTCCAGTATTTGGCTGCCTCATTAGAAAAAGCCCTGATGTGAGGAAAGATAGAAGTCAGGAGAAGGGGACGACAGAGCAGGAGATGGTTGGATGGCATCACTGACTCAATGGACATGAGTTTGAGTAAGCTCCAGAAGATGGAGAAGGACAGGGAAGCCTGGTATGCTGAGCAACTGAACTGAACTGATGGGGTCACAAAGAATCAGACATGACTGAGCAACTGAACAACACCCCAAGTATTGCAAAGGTTTCCCTCTCTGCTTCTTCAAGGTAGCTCTCTTTCACCTTCAAATTCTGAGGACTAAAGCCCAGAGATCCTGAAGTCCAGACAGATAGATGTGGGGAGGAGAGTCACGGGATATCCTGATAGCGGCTGTGAGAGAAAGCAGACACCATTAAGGAAAAGGGAAGAGGAGAAAATGTGGGTAGAGGGGTTGAGGTTGGGAGGAGATGGAAAGGAGAGACTTACCGGTGCTTCCTAAACCAGAAGACCAAGCCTCCAACAACCAGAAGGATGAACACCACCAGTATTACCAGGACAACAATCAAGCCCCTGGAGACACGGTTCCCATCTGTCTGGGGGAACACAGGGTGTGTCTCAGTCCGGGAATCTGCATCAGGTCCCCTACTGTGAGCATCTTTGAGCATGCCAGATGCTTATTTCTTGTCCTATCTAATGTGCCCACTTGCATTCCTGTGAAGTTAATAGACACCCCATCTTTTCTTGGGGCCTGGGCATCTATAATTCCATTCACTTCAGATATGCTCGTACACATATGGAGGCAGGCACTAGTGTCACAGCTAATCCAAACCTGAGTCCAAATCCAGCTCTTCCGCTTTCTAATGATGAGACTCAGGGCAGTTTGACCGAGCTTAGCCTCAATTCTCATCTGTAACATGAAACAACAGCACCTGCTCAAAGGAGAGTGGGGATGATTGTTCACACATACTCTGCGGTATGCAGAGTGTTCAGCTCACACCGAGAAAGCACTCTATAAACCACACCTATCTTTGGTACCCTGCCTTTCAAAGTCCGCAGTTCCCTCTTCTGGGGAACAAATCTTCCTGGGATTCTGTACTTGCCACCTACTTCGGGATCTGTGGTGATTTTAGCCTCTTCTTTCTTTTATATGGAACACGCTTTCTCAATCCTTTTTGAGTTCAGATCTTTATTCCTCCACTTGGAGAATCCCCTCCTTCTATCACTCCTGGCTGGGGCGTCATTTCCCTTCCCTTCCACAGGCCATCCCTCTGGGCTTGAGGACCACCTCCTCCCATCCCCAGCTGGGCTCCACTTCCTCCTCACCCCAGTTCAGGATGATGTCCTGGTCCTCCAGGCTGCTGTGCTTCACTCGGCAGCTCAGGCCATCCGCCTCCGCAGCCTCCACATCCAGGGTTGCTCGCAGGTACCAAGTCGAGTCGGCGTTGGGCATGACGTCTCCTTGCTGAGTGCCAGGCTCCTCCTGCTCGCCCCTCACCCACGTCACCCGCACGGGTTTTGGGTAGAATCCTGAGACGTGGCAGACCAGCCGCAGGTGGCCAGGCCGGGGAGGGGGGCCACTGGACAGCCAGGCCTCTGGCTTCACTGTATTCAACACGAGAATGAGGGATCTTAAAGTGAGACTCCGCATCAGAGGCTCTGGACTTCACAGCAGGCTCATCAGTCCTACATTTCTACCTCTGGAGATGAACACCCACCATTTCTTTCCACTTGTATTAGCTTCTCCAGGAAAGATTTCCCGATCCTCATTCCCTTCCCTGATCCATTCTCCTGTAAATGCCCCTACTCTGTAATCCCAGAGCACCCTGTGTTCAGCAGTAACAGATGTAGCATGTTTCTAAGTGGTAGTCACTCAGTCATGCCCGACTCTCTGCAACCCCATGGACTATAGCCCACCAGGCTCCTCTGTCTACGGGATTTTTCAGGCAAGAGTACTGGAGGGGGTTGCCATTTCCTTCTCCAGGTCATCGTCACAACCCAGGGATCAAACCTAATGCAGATCTCCTGCACTGTGGGCAAACTGTACCATCTGAGCCACCAGGACACTGCTTTAACTGTTCATCTGCTTTCTCCTCTCCCTCCTCAAGTACACATCCTGATTGATCCCCAGGGTTTCTTTAATTCAATTCATGGAACCCAAAAGGTACCTAGTTAATGTCTGTGGAATGCTTAAATACTCTCACACCTTATCCATCCCCTCCTCTTCCGGTGATGCTTAAAGGGGTGTGAACCCTGGAATGAAAACCCCAGATGGAGCCCCAGAGTGGAGTGGAGGTCAGGAGGTGACAAAAGCAGGCTGACCTTGCTTCTCCAGCTCGGACTTCCCCGTCTGCAACAGGCCTCTGAGCAACTCGGGGCAGATGTCATGGAGGAGCCAGTGCGCTGTTTCCTTGGTCCCTTGGTCCCGATTGAGCACCTTGCAGAACTCCTGGATCCAAGGGGGGGCATCTGGGGCTGGCACCCAAGACATTCCTTGGAAACTCAGGACATCCTTTCCTTGAGATGCTGCACGTAAGTAGCTTTTGGAGGTATTCCTCGGAAGTAACTCACATCCTAAAGATATCTGGATCTCAAGAGGATCTGAGGAGAGGAATGGAAAGAGATCAATGAACAGCTTAAAAGACCAAAAAGAGTTGAAGAAATTGGTGTGAGGGTTATACTGGGGACCCCAAAGTTCACGTAAATGGGAAGGGGTGACCTGCAGCTGTATGAACAAGGGGTATTTTGAGGACTCAAGTTGGGGCCTCTCAGGCAGAAGTGGGACTCAAAAGGGAGAGTGGAGACAATCACGGGGAGCCAGAACCTCCCGGTTGGGCTTCAGCACCCACTGTCTCCCCTTGGGCAGCTGTCCATGATCCCATCCCTCAGCTCACAGTCGCTGGAAATTTTGACGAATTCCCAGATGTCCCTGGTGAAGCTCCTGCGATAAACCTGAAACGTATTCTGCAGCTGCTCCCACTGCTGCTCGCTGAATGTGCCCTGAGACCAAGGCTTCAGGAAGCCGACGGTGTCCGACTCATTGCGCCAAGTATAGAGCTGCAGCTCCCCGAGCCACCCGAGGCCGTCCGTGCGCGTCCAGCTGCGGTTGGCAAAGGAGGAGATCTGGAGGCCACGGAAGGAGTAAGACGTTTGCGGCTCTGGAGACAATACAGATCGGAGGCACCGGGGGCACGGGAGGGAGAGCACAGAAGGGAGAAGGAAGAGCAACAGAAACAAACAAACAGCTAGGTTTGGGAAGAAAGGGTGATGTCTGCTGGCTCTGAATCGAGCTCGGTCTCCAGGGGCCAAGCAGCTGGAGGCAGCGGGTAGCAGGTTCTCGGGCTGGTGGGTCAAGCTCCCGGCTTCCCGAGGTGTATCAGTCTGCGCCCGCCCGCCGCGAGCGTCGGCCGCTTTCCCCGCTCGCCTCCCTCTCGCCGCCCTCTGCCCGGGAGCCCTGGTTCCACTCATCCTCAGAACTCCTCCAAATCTGGGGAAGCCCCCAGAAGAACAGAGACAGCAAGCACCCCGCGTCCTAGCTCTGCTCTGGGACCTCGAATCTCCGCCCCCAACCCCGCCAGGTCCTTCCCCAACGCCCGCCCACACACCCCTGGTTTCCGGGACTGCCAAAAGCCTGAAATTGACCCTGTGGCTGGCCAATTCTTAAGCCTGGAGGCAGGCAGGACTCCTGTTCTGGCTCTCAGGGGACTTGCTTCCAACCTCTTCCTGTCCAGGGATCCCTTTTTCATCTGCCAGATGGTCCCTCTCATTAGATATCTGAGCTGCAAAGAGCCCTGGTCACAGCCACTCACTTAAGTATGTTTCTCACAACCGGCTTCTCTAAATCTCTTTTTCCAACTTAGAGTTACAGATAGTATGTGGAAAACACTTCAGAACTGCTATTTAAGTTTTAAAAACAGGACATAAAGTTGTATCTGTGGTATGATAGCTACCATGTGTTTTAAAACAAAGTTTTTAAGTGGGAGGCAAGGAATGGATGTCTCTAGGCAAAGAGAGTATGGAAGATTTTAATTTGTTTTACATTTTTGGTTTTCCAAAATGTCTAGGAGTGCAGACATCACCTTAATGATAAAATAATAAGGGACTTCTCTGGTGGTCCAGTGGTTAAGAATCCACCTTGCAATGCAGGGGTGTTGGTTGGATCCCTGGTCAGGGTGATCTCAGGAATCTCAGCCTGCAACAGCTCCCAGAAGGGCTGGGGTTCCCAGCCAGAGACTGAGGTTGGGTTGCAGTGGTGAGAACACCAGAGCCTAGCCAGTAGACCAGTGGTCAGGGACAAGGGCCCTGGCCTTCAGCTTTGCAGGAAAGAATTCCCACAAAGAAAGGAAGTAGTGGAGCAAGTAAGGTATTTTTTGAGAGGAAAGCAGGACAGTATAAGAGGGAATGGATGACTCAATGAGAGGGTCTCTGGGCCGCACCTTCCTGGCAGTTTGAATTACTTTGATAGTAAAGGGCATTTCTTCCAGTTTTCCTTCGGCTGATCAATTTAATTTGCCTGTTTCACAGTCCATTTTTGATATATGTCAAGATCCTCCCATGTGTGCTCATGCATCGCTTAGCCAAGATGGATTTTACTGAAAAGGCATCTGGGTAGAACATCCCTTGACATAACTCTCCTTTGGCCTCCAAGGAGCCTTTTCTGCACATGTGTGGTCTGGGAGGTCTCCTGACTTTGAGAAATATGTCCTCTGGGCAGGGCCCAGCATCCTCTCTTAATTATCCTGCTGTTGGGGAAGTTTAATAAGTAGTCTTAGTTAGGCTGTATATTGTCACCCAGATTATTTAACTTATATGCAGAGTACACCATGCAAAATTTTGGATTGGATGAAGCACAAGCTGGAATCAAGATTGCCAAGAGAAATATCAATAACCTCAGATATGCAGGTACCACCACACTTCTGCCAGAAAGAGAAGAAGAACTGAATAGACTCTTGATGCAAGTGAAAGAGGAGAGTGAAAAGTTGGCTTCGACACTCAGAAAACTAAGGTCATGGCATCTGGTCCCATCACTTCAAGGCAAATAGATGGGGAAACAGTGGAAACAGTGACAGACTTTATTTTGGGGAGCTACAAAATCGTTGCAGATGGTAACTCCAGTAATGAAATTAATTTTTCCTTGCAAGAAAAGCTATGACCAATTTAGATAGCATATTAAAAAGCAGAGACATTACTTTGCCAAAAAAGTTCTATCTAGTCAAACCTATGGTTTATCCAGTGATCATGTATGGATGTGAGAGTTGGACTATAAAGAAAACTGAGCATGGAAGAAGTGATGCTTTTGCACTCTGGTGTTGGAGAAGACTCTTGAGAGTCCTTGGACTGCAAGGAGAACCAACCAGTCCATCGTAAAACAAATCAGTCCTGAATAATTTTTGGAAGGATTGATGCTGAAGGTGAAACTCCAATCTTTGGCCACCTGATGCAAAGAACTGACTCATGTGAAAAGACTCTGATGCTGGGAAAGATTGAAGGTGGGAGGAGACGGGGACAACAGAGGATGAGATGGTTGGATGGCATCACCAACTCAATGGACATGGGTTTGGGCAGATGCCAGGAGTTGGTGATGGATCGGGAGGCGTGGCATGCTGTGGTTCATGGGGTTGCAAAGAGTTGGACACGACTGAGCAACTGAACTGAACTGAACTGAAATTTGGTGACCTAAATGGGAAAGAAATCCAAAAAAGAGGGGATATGTGTGTATCTATAGCTGATTCACTTCACTGTACATTAAAAACTAACACAGCATGGTAAAACAACTATACTGTAATAAATTTTTTAAAATAAACTTAAAATACTTAATGTCAAAAAAATAACGATAATAGTTTTATGTTTCTTCAAAAAGAAAAAAATAAACTTTGGGACTTCCATGGCAGTCCAGTGGTTAAGACTCAGTGCTTCAAATTCAAGGGGCTCAGGTTTGATTCTCTGGACCAGATGTCATGGGCTAGAATTCCAAATGCCATGCACCGAGGCCAAAAAATAACTAAAGGTTATTACAACAAAGAACAGGAAGGGAGAAATGAAAATATCTTGTGCATAGTCCTTACAACATATATGAAGGGCACGCATGCATGCTCAGTCGTGTCCAACTCTGTGACCCTATCCATTATAGCCCACAAGACTCCTCTTCTCATGGGACTTCCCAGGCAAGAATACTGGAGTGGGTTGCCATTTCTTACTCCAGGGGATCTTCTCAACCCAGGGATGGAACCCATATCTCCCACATCTCCTGCATTGGCAAGCAGATTCATTACCACTGAGCCACATGGGAACTGCATATGGGAAGTAATATAATATTACTTAAAGGTAGCCAGCAATACATTGAAAACAATTGAAAATCCTAGGGAAATGCCTATAAAAGGTTTAAAAAGAGGCATCCCAGTAAGGCACTAGTGGATAAAAAATAGAATCCTAAAAAGGAAAGTCTACAGATGCAACAAGTGAAAGGCAAAGGAGAAAGGGAAAGTTATGCCCAACTAAATGCAGAGTTCCAAGGATAGCAAGGAGAGGTAAGAAAGTCTTCCTGAGTGAACAATGCAAAGAAATAGAGGAGAACAATAGAAGGGGTAAGACTAACAATTTCTTCAAGAAACTTGGAGATATCAAAGGAACATTTCATGCAAGGATGGGCATGATACAGCAAAGAAATGGTAAGGACCTAACAGAAGCAGAAGGGAGTCAGAAGAGGTGGCAAGAACACACAGAAGAACTACACAAAAACATTTCTTAATGACCCAGATAATGATGATGGTGTGGTCACTCACCTAGAGTCAGACATCCTGGAGTGTGAAGTCAAGTGGGCCTTAGGAACCATTACTATGAACAAAACCAGTGGAGATGATGGAATTCCAGCTGAGTTATTTCAAACCCTAAAAGATGACGCTGTTAAAGTGTTGCACTCAATATGTCAGCAAATTTGGAAAACTCAGTCGTGCTCACAGGACTGGAAAAGGTCAGTTTTCATCCCAATCCCAAAGAAGGGCAATGACAAAGAATGTTCAAACTACTGTACAACTGCTTTCATTTCACATGCTACTTAGGTCATGCTCAAAACCCTTCAAGCTAGGTTTCAACAGCACAAAAACTGAGAACTTCCAGATGTTTAAGCTAGATTTAGAAAAGTCGGAGGAACCAGAGATCAAATGGCCAACATTCATTGAATCATAGAGAGACCAAGGGAATTCCAAAAAAAACACCTACTTCTGCTTCACTGACTATGATAAAGCCTTTGACTGTGTGGATCACAGTAAACTGTGGAAATTTCTGAAAGAGGTGGTAATACCAGACCACTTAACCCGCCTCCTGAAAAACATGTATGAGGGTCAAGAAGCAACAGTTAGAACTGGACATGAAACAATGGACTTGTTCCAAATTGGGAAAGGAGTACATCAAGGCTGTATGTTGTCACCCTACTTATTTAACATCTATGCAAAGCACATGGGAAATGCTGAGTTGGATGAATCACAAGCTGGAATCAAGACTGCTGAGAGAAATATCAACAACCTCAGACATGCAGAAGATAGCACTCTAATGGCAGAAAACATAAACACACTAAAGAGCCTGTTGATGAGAGTGAAAGACGAGAGTTAAAAAGCAGGCTTAAAACTCAAGATTCAAAAAATGAAGATCATGGCATCCGGTCCCATCACTTCAGGGCAAATAGAAGGGGAAAAAGTGGAAACGGTGGCAGATTTTATTTTCTTGGGCTCCAAAATCACTGTAGATGGTGACTGTAGCCACAAAATTAAAAGACACTTGCTCCTTGGAAGAAAAGCTGTGACAAACCTAAACACCATGCTAAAAAGCAGAGATATCATGTTGCCAACAAAGGTCTGCCTAGTCAAAGCTACGGTTGTCCCAGAAATCATGTATGGATGTGAGAGCTGAACCATAAAGAAGGCTGAGTGCCAAAGAATTGATGCTTTGGAATTGCGGTGCTGGAGAAGACTGTTGAGAGTCCTTTGGAGTGCAAGGAGATCAAATCAATCAAACCTGAAGGAAGTTAATCCTGAACCAAACTGTATCGGAAGATCTGATGCTGAAACTAAAGCCCCAGTACTCTGGCCACCTGATGTGAAGAGCTGACATATTGGGGAAGACCTTGATGCTGGGAAAGATTGAGGTCAGGAGGAGAAAGAGGCAACAGAGGCTGAGACAGTGGGATAGCATCAGCTGATTCAATGGACATGAGTTTGAGCAACTTCTGGGAGACAGTGAAAGCTAGGGAGGTCTGACATGCCACAGTGCAAGGGGTCTCAAAGAGTTGGACATGCCATAGTGAATGAATAACAACCACAGATGGGACAAATAGAAAACAAATGGTAAGAAGCTAGACATTAACCATTTCAAAAATTTAATCATTACCTTTAAATAGTCAAAACACTCTAGTCAACAGGCAGGAATTGTCATAATGAATTAAAAAAAAAAAAAAAAAAACCCAACTATTTCCTAGACACAGAAAACACACTGTAAGAATAAAGACACATGTAGGTTGAAAACAGAAACTGGAAGAAGATATACCAAGTAAACTCTAGTAATAAGAAAGTAAGAGTGACTATTTTAATGTCAGACAAAGTAGAATTCAGGATAAGGAATATCAGAAATAACAGAGGCATTTAATAATGGTAAAAGTGTCAATCATGAAAAATTCCCTGGAGATCTAGCAGTTAAGACCCAGTGGTGTCACTGTTAAGGTTTGGATTCAATCCCTGGTCAGAAAACTAAGATCCTGCAAGCTGCTTGACCAAAAAAAAAAAAAAAAAAGTCAACTCATTAAGAAAACAATCTTAAACGTCTCTGCACCTAATAAGAGAATTTCAAAAACCATAATCAAAAGTGTACAGAAATTCAGGGGAAATAGATAAATCCCTAATTGTAGTTGGAGATTTCACTGCAGATGGTGACCACAGCCATGAAATTAAAAGACGCTTGCTCCTTGGAAAAAAAGCTATGACAATCCTAGACAGCAATTGAAAAAGCAGAGACGATACTTGGCCAATAAAGGTACATATAGTCAAAGCTATGTTTCTTCCTGTAATTATGTATGAATATGAGAGTTGGACCATAAAGAAGGCTGGGTGTCAAAGAATTGAAGCTTTTCAACTGTGGTATTAGAGAAGATTCTTGAGAGTCCGTTAGACTACAAGGAGGTAAAACCGATCAATCCTGAATATTAATTGGAAGAACAGATGCTGAAGCTGAAACTCCAAGAATTTGGCCATATGATGTGAAGAGGTGACTCACTGGAAAAGACCCTGGGAAACATAGAAGGCAGGAGGAGAAGAGGACGACAGAGAATGAGATGGCTGGATGGTATCACTGACTCAATGGACATGAGTTTGAGCAAGCTCTGGGAAATGGTGAAGGACAGGGAAGCCTGGCGTGCTGCAGTCCATGAGGTTGCAAAGAGTCAGACAAAACTGAGCGACTGAACAACAACAATCTCAGTAACAGATCAGATAGAAAGTTAAAAAATATTAATAAATTTAGAAGATTTGAATAACAATATCAACTAACAAACTAACTGATATTTATAGAACAGTCCATGCAACAACAGCAGACTACACATTCTTTCCAGATGCACATAGAATATTCACCAAGATCGACAAATACTGGGCCTAAAAAAAGTCTCAGCTGACTTGAAAGGATTGACATCACGTGGAGTGTGTTTTCTGACCAAAGGGAATCAAATGAAAAATTAATAACTAAAAGGCTCATGGAAAACCTCCAAATATTTGGAAATTAAACAACACACTTTTAAATAACCAATGGGTCAGAAAGTTAAATACGCTTACCATTCAACTCAGCAAGTCCATTCTTATGTATTTACCCAAAATAAATAAAAACCTAAGTCCACAAAAAGACATACACATCGGATCACAGCAGTCTCATTCCTAAGAATCCCAAAATTTTCATCAGTAGGTCAATGGATGGTCATGGTATGTTCAGACAAGAAAATACTGTACTACAAAAACTGAAAAGGAATTTACTACTGATACAAGCAATGATAGGGAAGATTTTCAAAACAATTAGCACAATTCCATTTAAATGAATTTCTCAGATTGGTGAAACAAATCTCTAGAGACAGAAAGCAGAGCAGTGGTTGCATGAGACCAAGGGTCTGAGGTACTGTTAACAAAGCGACAAGAAGGATTTTTGGAGGGCTAGAAAGTTTCTATGTTTTGGGGGAAGATGGAAAGCTGTACCAAGGTCATGTGTAAACCGGAGAGGGAAGACAAGGGAGGTGTTACTGGATAATCCTGATTTTCACAAGAAAAGAGGAAAGATGGTTCTGAAGGGTGAAAAGCAGGAACCAACATGGGGGAACACTGCCACAGAGATGATGCAATAACGTCAGTAAAAGAAGTAGGCAAGTCTTTTGAAGATTCAGCCAGAGGAAGTAAAAGATGTTTCAGAGAATAAACACTTCCCCATCACTGTATCTCAGCTGAAAATGAGGGATGATAATGAACACAGAAGACAAAGGAAGATCAAAGGGACAAGAGAATACAGGAGTGGGCGATGGGAGTGGGAAGATTTCTGTAACCTGAAGGTAGAGGCTGGTCCCAGGAAGAAGACCAGAAGAGCCAGGGTTGAACCACTCAGTTCAGTTCAGTTTGATCACTCAGTCAAGTCCGACTCTTTACCATCCCAAGAACTACAGCATGCCAGGCCTCCCTATCCATCACCAACTCCCAGAGTTTACTCAATTTCACGTCCATCGAGTTGGTGATGCCATCCACTCATCTCATCCTCTGTCATCCCCTTCTCCTCCTGCCGTCAATCTTTCCCAGCATCAGGGTCTTTTCCAATGAGCCAACTCTTCCCATCAGGTGGCCAAAGTATTGGAGTTTCAGCTTCAACATCAGTCCTTCCAATGAACACCCAGGGCTGACCTCCTTTAGGATGGACTGGTTGGATCTCTTTGCAGTCCAAGGAACTCTCAAGAGTCTTCTCCAACACCACAGTTCTAAAGCATCCATTCTTCCGCACTCAGCTCTCTTTATAGTCCAACTCTCACATCCATACATGAACAATGGAAAAACCATAGCCTTGACTAGATGGACCTTTGTTGGCAAAGTAATGTCTCTGCTTTTTAATATGCTGTCTAGGTTGGTCATAACTTTCCTTCCAAGGAGTAAGCATCTTTTAATTTCATGGCTGCAATCACCATCTGCAGTAATTTTGGAGCCCAGTAAAATAAAGTCAGCCACTGTTTCCACTGTTTCCCAATCTATTTGCCATGAAGTCATGGGACCAGATGGCATGATCTTAGTTTTCTGAATGTTGAGCTTTAAGCCAACTTTTTCACTCTCCTCTTTCACTTTCATCAAGAGTCTATTCAGTTCTTCTTCACTTTCTGCCATAAGAGTGGTGTCATCAGCACATCTGAGGTTATTGATATTTCTCCCGGCAATCTTAATTCCAGCTTGTGCTTCATCCAGCCTGGCATTTCACATGATGTACTCTGCATATAAGTTAAATAGGCAGGGTGACAAGATACAGCCTTGACATACTCCTTTTCCTATTTGGAACCAGTCTGTTGTTCCATGTCCAGTTCTAACAGTTGCTTTCTGACATGCCTACAGATTTCTCAAGAGACAGGACAGGTGGTCTGGTATTCCCATCTTTTTCAGAATTTTCCACAGTTTATTGTGATCCACACAGTCAAAGGCTTTGGCATATTCAATAAGGTGGAAACATGTTTTTCTGGAACTCTCTTGCTGTTTTGATGATCCAGCAGATTTTGGCAATGTGATCTCTGGTTACCCTGCCTTTTCTAAAACCAGCTTGAACATCTGGAAGTTCAAGGTTCACATATTGCTGAAGTCTGGCTTGGAGGATTTTGAGCATACTTTAATAGCATGTGAGATGAGTGCAACTGTGTGGTAGTTTGAGCAACTGCACAGCACAGATAGAAAATAATAAATCAACAGAAAGTTTGAGCCAGAACACGGGACAGTTAACACCTGTCCTGGTCAAACTATTCACCACACCCCTCTCAACTACAAGTCCCTGTGAATGAGACAAGCAGGTGCACTAAAAGTGGGGCAGCTAATGACTCCAGGGGATGGCTTTGCAGAGAACATGAAATCAGAGCTCTTGGAGGAAGAGCTAAACCACACAGCAAAGGGGGTCACCTCCATGCCATAGACTTATGAGCAAAAGAAAAGTCAAGAAATATCTTAGGTAAGTTCAGATTTCCTGTGTATGGTCAAGAGTAGGCATATGTATGACCTGAATTCAATTAGGAAATAGAAACCACACAGTGAGCTAAACAGATGAACTTTAATAGAATTATGAAACAATAATGGGAAAGATTAAGAAAACTCCACATGGAACTCTAGGGCTGAAGGAGAATATCTAAGGCAGAATAAAGTTGGAAGTATTACTCCTCCCCAAGGCTGGAGTACTCATTGCAAGAGACTCTGATGCTGGGAAAGATGGAAGGCAAAAGGAGAAGGGGGGAGCAGAGGTTGAGATGGTTGGATGGCATCACCGACTCAATGGACATGAACTTGGACAAACTCCGGGAGATAGTGAGGGTCTGCTGTGCTGCAGTCCATGAGGTCCCAAAAGAGTCAGACATGACTAAGAGAATGAACAAGAACAACATGCTAGAGTACAGATCTCCTTGGAGAAGGTACAGTTCAGCCCCTTGGGTAACACAGGATTTCACAGGTTTGTTCAGGGCACAGCTGGTCTGCACTCACCAGATAAGCTGAAAGCCTTTTTCCAGACCCCAGGTGAGGGCAGGCAGACAGAGTGAGACTCAGCAGAAAGCTCTGGGCAAGAGATGAACTTAGCACCGGCCATGTGAGCATTCGAAGAGAGGACGGGGCACTGGGAGGGGCAGAAGCCTTCAGAGTGCTGATTTCCACGGGAAGGTGGCTGCCAGGCCAAAGCTGCAAGGTTGCCGAGTGTCCATGAGCTCTGGGCACGTGGCTGGGGCAGCACCCACAGGCTGCCTTCTCACCCACTCCACTGACCTAACCCACTGCAGCTGGAAGCTACAGGAGAGCACCGCCCACCAACACTGTCTCTCCAGGGTCCTCTACTGAAAACATGTTTAACATGGTGCTCACTCTGAAGAAGAAATGATTAGAGGAATTGCACCGATTGTCAGAGTCTAAGATGAAGCATGACTTAAGGGTCAATAAATTGACTTTCAGCACAGCCCTCCAGAAGGAGTACAATATCCATAAAGAGAATAAACATTCTGAAATGAATTCGAAGGATTTTCTGAGATGTCTTGAACTGAGTATCTAAAGGAAGGAGACAAATTTTCCTGGAGAAATAAATATTTACTTCCAAAACAAACCAAAGTTGCTTAAAAATGAACCAGAGCCAGGACTTCCGGGGTGGTTCAGTGGTGAAGAATCTGCCTGTGAATGCGAGGGTCAGAGGTTCATTCCAGAACATTCCACATGCCATGAGCAACTAAGCCCGTGCCCCAAACTACAAGCCCGAGCACCTAGAGCCCATGATCCCCAAGAAGAGAAGTCAGCGCAACGAGGAACCACCACACCACATTGAAGAGGAGCTCCTGCTCCGCACAGCTGGAGAGAGCCTGCACACAGCAGAGAAGACCCAGTGCGGCCAAAAAGCAAACTTAATTAATTAATTCTTTATTTATTTGAAGCAATGAACCAGAGTTCTGGTAAATTCATGCTGAATCATTCTGGAAAAGATTTCAGAAAGCATATTAACACACATGCCTGAAATCTGTAGAAGACCAATGGGATTGTTCAGAAGCTAGACACTGCTCAAGGAAGCAAAGTGGAAGACCATCCCCTGAGGTCAGCATAGTACCAAAAGCTGTTCACAGGCGCTACATTTTTACAAGCACTGTGGACATTTGTACATATTGCTTCCCACGGCATTTATAAAATTATCTATCTTTGTCCACTTGGCTACTACAACAAAATACCATAAACTGGGTGGCTTAAAAACAGTAGAACATTTTTCTGGAGGCTGAGAACTACCAGATCAACTGAGTCCACATCCTGGTTCAGTAGACAGCATATTCTTGCTGTGTCTTGCTTCTCAAGTGGTGGAGGAGACAAACACCTTTTGAATGATTTGTACTTGGAGTCACCCTGCTTTTTTAACTTATGTGCAGAGTACATCATGAGAAACGCTGGTCTGCAAGAAGCACAAGTTGGAGTCAAGATTGCCAGGAGAAATATCAATAACCTCAGATATGCAGATGACACCACCCTTATGGCAGAGAGTGAAGAGGAACTAAAAAGCCTCTTGGTGAAAGTGAAAGAACAGAGTGAAAATGTTGGCTTAAAGCTCAACACTCAGAAAACTAAGATCATGGCATCTGGTCCCATCACCTCATGGGAAATAGATGGGGAGACAGTGGAAACAGTGTCAGACTTCATTTTTTGGGGCTCCAAAATCATTGCAGATGTTGACTGCAGCCATGAAATTAAAAGATGCTTACTCCTTGGAAGGAAAGTTATGACCAACCTAGATAGCATATTAAAAAGCAGAGGCATTACTTTGCCAACAAAAGTCCGTATGGTCAAGGCTATGGTTTTTCCGGTGGTCATGTGTGGATGTAAGAGTTGGACTGTGAAGAAAGCTGAGTGCCGAAAAATTGATGCTTTTGAACTGTGGTGTTGTAGAAGACTCTTGAGAGTCCCTTGGACTGCAACGAAATCCAACCAGCCCATCCTAAAGGAGATCAGTCCTGGGTATTGATTGGAAGGACTGATGCTGAGGCTGAAACTCTAGTAATTTAGTCACCTCATGCGAAGAGTTGACTCACTGGAAAAGACCCTGATACTGGGAGGGATTGGGGGCAGGAGGAGAAGGGGTCGACAGAGGATGAGATGGCTGGATGGCATCAACGACTCAATGGGCATGAGTTTGAGTAAACTCCAGGAGTTTGTGATGGACAGGGAGGCCTGGCGTGCTGCGATTCATGGGGTCGCAAAGAGTCGGACACGACTGAGTGACTGAACTGAACTGATAGCCGATTTACAATGTTGCATTAGTTTCAGGGGTACAGCAAAGTGATTTAGTTATACATATACATATTATTCTTTTTGAGATCTTTTCCCATATAGATTACAACAGTGTACTGAGTAGAGTTCCCTGTGCTATATATAGATAAGGACCCTTTTTATAAGGTCACAAATCCCATTCATGAGAGCTCAGACCTCACGGTTTAATCTTCTCCAAAAGAACTCACCATCTAAAACCATCACTGTGGGTATTCAGTTTTCAACAGAGGATAGAGGACATACACATTCAATTGGCAGCATGATCACAACACACATTAGTGTCTCCTTTTGGCACAGGAATGAAGTGAGTCAGAGGAGATCCTTGTCTCCTTGTGGGTTCCCCTCAGTGGATCTCTACTTCCTGTTTCCATTTCCCCTCCCTCTAGGAGGCCTTCCCTAACTAACCTCAAGCCAACATTTCATTTACCATTCTGGAGAATCTGTTGCATAGCAATGTACAGTATTTACAAACAGGGATTCTCTAACTTTAACTGAACATCAGAAATACCTGTGTGTGTGAGCCAAGACTTTCAGTCACGCACGACTGTTTCTGACCCCATGGACTGTAGCCCACCAGGATTTTCTAGCCAATGAATTTTCTAGGCAAGAATACTGGAGCAGGTTGCCATTTCCTACTCCAAGGGATCTTCCTGACTCAGGGATTGAACCCACGTCTCTTGTACCTCATGCATTGGCAGGCAGATTCTTTAACACTCACCACCTGTGAAGCCCCCAGAATCACCTGAGGGCTTGTAAAACACAGATGACTGGGCCCCACTCCTATGATTTCTCATTTAGTAGGACTCATTGGCAGGGGGTGGCCCAACATAATTTGCAACTTTCCAGGTAATGTCACTTACAGGGTAGGAAACCAGTTTGGAAACCATGGATTTAGAAAATAGCTGCATTTCCACACACATCCTAGGTTTTATCTGCAATTCCAACACAGAAGATGCCAAATCTTCATTTTCTCCAGCAAAGACTTCAGAAGCTTAGTCGTTTTTTCCTGGATGTTCAAGGGCCTTGAGTGCCAAGTGACTACTTCCCTGGTAGCTAACAGATGATTTAATCTTGACCTTCAAATTTCCTCACATTGAGAAGGGCTGCTGTTCCTCTGCCTTTCCTGCTTCTTATATCTCGGCTGAGAATAGAGCAGATAGCTAGGCCATCCACTAGCACTCATGCCTGCCCAAATGGATTCAGCCCAGCTCATGTATAGTCTCATTTAATGGCTGTAAGTGGGAGAATCTCTCTGTCCACTCTGACAAAAATAACTGGCCATGTGAGAGAAATATCACTATGAAAAAGTAGCCTTTTCAACATTATATACCCACACTATGATGTCTCCTTCTTTAATCAAGTTACATGAAGTAAAAAACTTGAGACACATCTGTTTTCTACAACCTAACTTTCTTTTAAAATGTCTCTCTTGGTAAATTCAGGTTCAAAATAGAAACTAGGTTCTGAAAGTGAATGTGAAAGCATTACTTGCTCAGTCATGACCAACTCTATGCCATTCCATGGATTGTCGCCTTTGTCCATGGGGTTCTCCAGGCAAGAATACTGGAGTGAGCTGCCATCCCCTTCTCCAGGGGATCTTCCTGACCCAGGGATCAAACCCAGGTCTCCTGCATTGTAGGAAGACTCCTTACCATCTGAACGAACAGAGAAGGTTCTGAAATTCTCAGTGTATCATTCAGGACAAATTTTCTACATCACAGACACAAACTGGGAGGCCTAGGGCCATCCAGCAGAGGTGTATTTGGACTATACCACACCCCCAAAAAATGCTGATTGAAAACTCAGCATTCAAAAAACTAAGATCATGGCATCCAGTCCCATGACTTCATCACAAATAGATGAGGAAACAATGGAAACAGCGACAGACTTTATTCTCTTGGGCTCCAAAACTGTGGTGGCTTCGCACTGAATAATACAAACACACAGTATTATGACAGACAGCACAGGAAGAGCATTCAGACAAGCAACTCCCCAAGAAGTGCTGAGCACATATTTTATTGGTAACTTATCTTGTAATCTTTAAGTATGAGCAGGAAAGCAAGACAGAGACTAGAATTCAGGGATCAAGGAGGCTTCCTCCTGGAGGTCTGGAGGTAATCATATAAGACATGTAGGAAAGGTCTTTGAAGATAAGCGGGTTTGTTCTGTGTACAGAACGGCACCTAGCTAATGCTGACATGTCAGTCAGAATGTCTAAATTAAGGGTGGGGAAGAGCAAGCAAGGAAGAGAAAATGAGTATTAAATTCCAGGAGGTATTTCTGAGAAATCAGTAAAACATTGTTCCCACACAAAATCACTGCAGATGGTGACTGCAGCCATGAAATCAAGATGCTGGCTCTTTGGAAGGAAAGCTATGACAAACCTAGACAGCGTATTAAAAAGTAAAGACGGGTCTTCCCCGTGCACCAGGCTCGAGCACTTGTCTCATGCATCCCAACTGGGCTGGTGATCTGTTTCACCATAGATAATATACATGCTGTTCTTTCGAAACATCCCACCCTCACCTTCTCCCACAGAGTTCAAAAGTCTGTTCTGTATTTCTGTGACTCTTTTTCTGTTTTGCATATAGGGTTATCGTTACCATCTTTCTAAATTCCATATATATGTGTTAGTATGGTGTAATGTTCTTTATCTTTCTGGCTTACTTCACTCTGTATAATGGGCTCCAGTTTCATCCATCTCATTAGAACTGATTCAAATGAATTCTTTTTAATGGCTGAGTAATATTCCATGTGGAGAGGGAGGTGGGAGGGGGGATCGATATGGGGAATACGTGTAACTCTATGGCTGATTCATACGAATGAATGACAAAACCCACTGAAATGTTGTGAAGTAATTAGCCGCCAACTAATTAAAAGAAATAAAAACAAAATAAAAAAATAAATAAATAAAATAAAATTGAAAAAAAAAAAAAAGTAAAGACGGTATTTGGCCAGCAGAGGTCCGTCTAGCAAAAGCTATGGTTTTTCCAGTAGTCATGTATGGATGTGAGAGTTGGACCAAAAAGAACGGTAAGCGCCAAAGAATTGATGTTTTTGAACGGTGGTGTTGGAAAAGACTCTTGAGAGTCCCTTGGACTGCAAAGAGATCAAACCAATCAATCCTAAAGGAAATCAACTCAAAATATTCATTGGAAGAACTGATGCTGAAGCTGAAGCTCCAGTATTTGGCTGCCTCATTAGAAAAAACCCTGATGCGAGGAAAGATTGAAGGCAGGAGAAGGGGACGACAGAGCAGGAAATGGTTGGATGGCATCACTGACTCAATGGACATGAGTTTGAGTAAGCTCCAGAAGATGGAGAAGGATAGGGAAGCCTGGTATGCTGAGCAGCTGAACTGAAATGATGGGGTCATGAAGAGTCAGACACGACTGAGCAACTGAACAACACCCCAAATATTGCAAAGGTTTCTCTCTCTGCTTCTTCAAGGTAGCTCTCTTTCACCTTCAAATTCTGAGGGCTAAAGCCCAGAGATCCTGAAGTCCAGACAGATAGATGTGGGGAGGAGAGTCATGGGATATCCTGATAGCGGCTGTGAGAGAAAGCAGAGAACATTAAGGAAAAGGGAAGAGGAGAAAATGTAGGTAGAGGGGTTGAGGTTAGGAGGAGGTGGAAAGGAGAGACTTACCGGTGCTTCCTAAACCAGAAGACTAAGCCTCCAACAACCAGAAGGACAAACACCACCAGGATTACCAGGACGACAATCAAGCCCCTGGAGACACGGTTCCCATCTGTGTGGGGGAACACAGGGTGTGTCTCAGTCCGGGAATCTGCATCAGGTCCCCTACTGTAAGCACGTGTGAGCATGCCAGATGCTTATTTCTTGTCCTGTTTAATGTGCCTACTTGTTTTTCTCTGATGATTAGAGATGCCCCATCTTTTCTTGGGGCCTGGGCATCTATAATTCCATTCACTTCAGCATATGCTCGTACACATTTGGAGGCAGGCACTAGTATCACAGCTAGTGCAAACCTGAGTCTAAATCCAGCTCTTCCGCTTTCTAATGATGAGACTCAGGGCAGTTTGACCTAGCTTAGCCTCAGTTCTCATCTGTAACATGAAACAACAGCACCTGCTCAAAGGAGAGTGGGGATGATTGTTCATACATACTCTGCGGTATGCAGAGTGTTCAGCTCACACCGAGAAAGCACTCTATAAACCACACCTATCTTTGGTACCCTGCCTTTCAAAGTCCCCAGTTCCCTCTTCTGGGGAACAAATCTTCCTAGGATTCTGTACTTGGCACCTATTTCAGGATCTGTGGGGATTTTAGCCTCTTCTTTCTTTTATATGGAACACCTTGTCTCAATCCTTTTTGACTTCAGATCTTTATTCCTCCACTTGGAGAATCCCCTCCTTCTATCACTCCTGGCTGGGGCGTCATTTCCCTCCCCTTCCCCAGGCCCTCCCTCTGGGCTTGAGGACCACCTCCTCCCATCCCCAGCTGGGCTCCACTTCCTCCTCACCCCAGTTCAGGATGATGTCCTGGTCTCCCAGGCTGCTGTGCTTCACTCGGCAGCTCAGGCCAGCCGCCTCCGCAGCCTCCACATCCAGGGTTACTCGCAGATACCAAGTCGAGTCGGCGTTGGGCATGACGTCTCCTTGCTGAGTGCCAGGCTCCTCCTGCTCGCCCCTCACCCACATCACCCGCACGGGTTTTGGGTAGAATCCTGAGACGTGGCAGACCAGCCGCAGGTGGCCAGGCCGGGGAGGGGTGCCACTGGACAGCCAGGCCTCCGGCTTCACTGTATTCAACACGAGAATGAGGGATCTTAAAGTGAGACTCCGCATCAGAGGTTCTGGACTTCACAGCAGGCTCATCAGTCCTACATTTCTACCTTTGGAGATGCACTCCCACCGTTTCAATCCGTTTGTATTAGCTTCTCTGGGAAAGCTTTCCCAGATCCCCATTCCCTTCCCTGATCCATTCTCCTGTAAATGCCCCTACTCTGTACTCGCAAAGCACCCTGTGTTCAGCTGTAACATATGTAGCATGTTTCTAAGTGGCAGTCACTCAGTCATGCCCAACTCTCTGCAACCCCATGGACTGTAGCCCACCAGGCTCCTCTATGTACGGAATCTTTCAGGCAAGAGTACTGGAGGGGGTTGCCATTTCCTTCTCCAGGTCATCGTCACAACCCAGGGATCAAACCTAATGCAGATCTCCTGCACTGTGGGCAAACTGTACCATCTGAGCCACCAGGACACTGCTTTAACTGTTCATCTCCCTTCTCCTCTCCCTCCTCAAGTACACATCCTGATTGATCCCCAGGGTTTCCTTAATTCAATTCATGGAACCCAAAAGGTACCTAGTTAATGTCTGTGGGATGCTTAAATACCCTCACACCTTATCCATCCCCTCCTCTTCCCGTGATGCTTAAAGGGGTGTGAACCCTGAAATGAAAACCCCAGATGGAGCCCCAGAGTGGAGTGGAGGGCAAGAGGTGACAAAAGCAGGCTGACCTTGCCTCTCCAGCTCGGACTTCCCCGTCTGCAAGAGGCCTCTGACCAATTCGGGCCAGACGTCATGGAGGAGCCAGTGCACTGTTTCCTTGGTCCCTTGGTCCCGATTGAGCACCTTGCAGAGGTCCTGGCTCCAAGGGGGGGCATCTGGGGCTGGCACCCAAGACATTCCTTGGAAACTCAGGACATCCTTTCCTTGAAATGCTGCACGAAAGTAGCTTTCAGAGGTGTTCCTCGGAAGTAACTCACATCCTAAAGTTATCTGGATCTCAAGAGGATCTGAGGAGAGGAATGGAAAGAGATCAATGAAGAGCTTAGAAGACTGAAAGGAGTTGAAGAAATTGGTGTGAGGGTTATACTGGGGACCCCAAAGTTCATGTAAATGGGAATGGGAGACCTGCAGTGGGATGAACAAGGTATTTTGAGGACTCAAGCTGGGACCTCTCAGGCAGAAGTGGGACTCAAAAGGGAGAGTGGAGACAATCACGGGGGGCCAGAACCTCCCGGTTGGGCTTCAGCATCCACTGTCTCCCCCTGGGCAGCTGTCCACGATCCCATCCCTCAGCTCACAGTCGCGGTGCAGCATTTCGACGAATTGCCAGATGTCCCTGGTGAAGCTCCTGCGATAAACCTGAAACGTATGCTGCAGCTGCTCCCACTGCTGCTCGCTGAATGTGCCCTGAGACCAAGGCTTCAGGAAGCCGACGGTGTCCGACTCATTGCGCCAAGTATAGAGCTGCAGCTCCCCCAGCCACCCGAGGCCGTCCGTGCGCGTCCAGCTGCGGTTGGCAAAGGAGGAGATCTGGAGGCCACGGAAGGAGTAAGACGTTTGCGGCTCTGGAGACAATACAGATCGGAGGCACCGGGGGCACGGGAGGGAGAGCACAGAAGGGAGAAGGAAGAGCAACAGAAACAAACAAACAGCTAGGTTTGGGAAGAAAGGGTGATGTCTGCTGGCTCTGAATCCAGCTCGGTCTCCAGGGGCCAAGCAGCTGGAGGCAGCGGGTAGCAGGTTCTCGGGCTGGTGGGTCAAGCTCCCGGCTTCCCGAGGTGTATCAGTCTGCGCCCGCCCGCCGCGAGCGTCGGCCGCTTTCCCCGCTCGGCTCCCTCTCGCCGCCCTCTGCCCGGGAGCCCCGGTTCCACTCATCCTCAAAACTCCTCCAAATCTGGGGAAGCCCCCAGAAGAACAGAAACAGCAAGCACCCCGCGTCCTAGCTCTGCTCTGGGACCTCGAATCTCCGCCCCCAACCCCGCCCGGTCCTTCCCCAACGCCCGCCCACACACCCCTGGTTTCCGGGGCTGCCAAAAGCCTGAACTTCACCCTGTGTCTGGCCAATTCTTAAGCCTGGAGGCAGGCAGGACTCCTGTTCTGGCTCTCAGGGGACTTGCTTCCAACCTCTTCCTGTCCAGGGATCCCTTTTTCATCTGCCAGATGGTCCCTCTCAATAGATATCTGAGCTGCAAAGAGCCCTGGTCACAGCCACTCACTTAAGTATGTTTCTCACAACCAGCTTCTCTAAATCTCTTTTTCCAACTTAGAGTTACAGATAGTATGTGGAAAACACTTTACAATTGCTATTTAAGTTTTAAAAACAGGACATAAATTTTTATCTATGGTATGACGTCCAGCGTGTTTTTAAAACAAAGTTTTTGAGTGGGAGGCAAGGAATGGATGTCTCTAGGCAAAGAGATTATGGAAGCTTTTAATTTCTTTTACATTTTTGGTTTTCCAAAATGTCTAGGAGTGCAGACATCACCTTAATGATAAAATAATAAGGGACTTCTCTGGTGGTCCAGTGGTTAAGAATCCACCTTGCAATGCAGGGGTGTTGGTTGGATCCCTGGTCAGGGTGATCTCAGGGATCTCAGCCTGCAACAGCTCCCAAAAGGGCTGGGATTCCCAGCCAGAGACTGAGGTTGGGTTGCAGTGGTGAGAACACCAGACCGGACCAGCCAGTAGACCAGTGGTCAGGGACAAGGGCCCTGGCCTTCAGCTTTGCAGGAAAGAATTCCCACAAAGAAAGAAAGTAGTGGAGCAAGTGTTGAGAGGAAAGCAGGACAGTACAAGAGGGAGAGGATGACTCAATGAGAGGGAGAATCTGAGTCCCACCCTCCTGGCAGTTTGAATTACTTTGATAGTAAAGGGCATTTCTTCCAGTTTTCCTTCGGCCGATCATTTTAATTTGCCTCTTTCACAGTCCATATTTGATATATTTCAAGACCCTCCTATGTGTGCGCATGCATCGCTTAGCCAAGATGGATTTTACTGAAAAGGCATCTGGGTAGAACATCCCTTGACATAACTCTCCTTTGGCCTCCAAGGAGCCTTTTCTGCACATGTGTGGTCTGGGAGGTCTCCTGACTTTGAGAAATACATGCTCTGGGCAGGGCCCAGCATCCTGTCTTAATTATCCTGCTGTTGGGGAAGTTTAGTAAATAGTCTTATTTAGGCTGTATATTGTCACCCAGCTTAGTTAACTTATACGCAGAGTATACCATGCAAAATTTTGGACTGGATGAAGCACAAGCTGGAATCAAGATTACCAGGAGAAATATCAATAACCTCAGATACGCAGATGACACCATACTTCTTCCAGAAAGAGAAGAAGAACTGAAGAACCTCTTGATGCAAGTGAAAGAGGAGAGTGAAACGTTGGCTTCAACACTCAGGAAACTAAGATCATGGTAACTGGTCCCATCACTTCAGAGCAAATAGATGGGGAAACAAAGGAAACAATGACAGACTTTATTTTGGGGAGCTCCAAAATCATTGCAGATGGTGACTGCAGTCATGAAATTAATTTTTCCTTGGAAGAAAAGCTATGACCAATTTAGACAGCATATTAAAAAGCAGAGACATTACTTTGCCAACAAAGGTCCATCTGGTCAAAGCTATGGTTTTTCCATTAGTCATGTATGAATGTGACAGTTGGACTATACTGAAAGCTGACAGCCCAAGAATTGATGCTTTTGCACTCTGGGGTTGGAGTAGACTCTTGAGAATCCCTTGGACTGCAAGGAGAATGAACCAATCCATCCTAAAGTAAATCAGTCCTGAATATTTTTTGGAAGGATTGATGCTGAAGGTGAAACTCCAATCCTTTGGCCACCTGATGCGAAGAACTGACTCATTTGAAAAGACCCTGATGCTGGGAAAGATTGAAGGTGGGAGGAGAAGGTGGTGACAGAGGATGAGATGGTTAGATGGCATCACTGACTCAATGGACATGGGTTTGGGTAGATGCCGGGAGTTGGTGATGGACATGGAGGCCTGGCGTACTGCGTTCATGGGGTTGCAAAGAGTCGGACACGATTGAGCAACTGAACTGAACTGAACTGAACTGAAATTTGGTGAACTAAATGGGAAAGAAATCCAAAAAAGAGGGGATATGTGTGTGTCTATAGCTGATTCACTTCACTGTACATTAAAAACTAACACAGCATTGAAAAACAACTCTACAGTAATAAATTTTTTTAAATAAACTTAAAATACTAAATGGAAAAAAATAAAAATAATAGGTTTATGTTTCTACAAAAAGAAAAAAATAAACTTTGGGACTTCCATGGCAGTCCAGTGGTTAAGATTCAGTGCTTCAAATTCAAGGGGCTCAGGTTTGATTCTCTGGACCAGATTTCATGGACTAGAGTTTCAAATGCCATGCACCGAGGCCAAAAAATAACTAAATATTATGACAACAAAGAACAGGAAGGGAGAAATGAAAATATCTTGTGTATAGTCCTTACAATATATATGAAGGGCACGCATGCATGCTCAGTCGTGTCCAACTCTGCGACCCTATGCGTTATAGCCCACAAGACTCCTCTTCTCATGGGACTTCCCAGGCAAGAATACTGGAGTGGGTTGCCATTTCTTACTCCAGGGGATCTTCTCAACCCAAGGATGGAACCCATATCTCCCACATCTGCTGCATTGGCAAGCAGATTCTCTACCACTGACCCACCTGGGAACTGCATATGGGAAGCAACATAATATTATTTAAAGGTAGCCAGGAATACATTGAAAACAAACAAGATCCTAGGGAAATACCTTTAAAAACTTTTAAAAAGAGGCATGCCTGTAAGGCACTAGTGGATAAAAAATACAATCCCAAAAAGGAAAATCTACAGATGCAACAAGTGAAAGGCAAAGGAAAATGGGAAAGTTATGCCCAACTAAATGCAGAGTTCCAAGGATAGCAAGGAGAGGTAAAAAAGTCTTCCTGAGTGAACAATGCAAAGAAATAGAGGAGAACAATAGAAGGGGTAAGACTAACAATTTCTTCAAGAAACTTGGAGATATCAAAGGAACATTTCATGCAAGGATGGGCATGATACAGCAAAGAAATGGTAAGGACCTAGCAGAAGCAGAAGGGAGTCAGAAGAGGTGGCAAGAACACACAGAAGAACTACACAAAAACGTTTCTTAATGACCCAGATAACGGTGATGGTGTGGTCACTCACCTAGAGTCAGACATCCTGGAGTGTCAAGTCAGGTGGGCCTTAGGAACCATTACTATGAACAAAGCCAGTGGAGATGATGGAATTCCAGCTGAGTTATTTCAAACCCTAAAAGATGACGCTGTTAAAGTGTTGCACTCAATATGTCAGCAAATTTGGAAAACTCAGTAGTGCTCACAGGACTGGAAAAGGTCAGTTTTCATCCCAATCCCAAAGAAGGGCAATGACAAAGAATGTTCAAACTACTGTACAACTGCTTTCATTTCACATGCTACTTAGGTCATGCTCAAAACCCTTCAAGCTAGGTTTCAACAGCACAAAAACTGAGAACTTCCAGATGTTTAAGCTAGATTTAGAAAAGTCAGAGGAACCAGAGATCAAATGGCCAACATTCATTGAATCATAGAGAGACCAAGGGAATTCCAAAAAAACACCTCCTTCTGCTTCACTGACTATGATAAAGCCTTTGACTGTGTGGATCACAGTAAACTGTGGAAATATCTGAGAGAGGTGATAATATCAGACCACTTAACCCGCCTCCTGAAAAACATGTATGAGGGTCAAGAAGCAACAGTTAGAACTGGACATGAAACAATGGACTTGTTCCAAATTGGGAAAGGAGTACATCAAGGCTGTACGTTGTCACCCTACTTATTTAACATCTATGCAAGGCACATGGGAAATGCTGAGTTGGATGAATCACAAGCTGGAATCAAGACTGCTGAGAGAAATATCAACAACCTCAGACATGCAGAAGATAGCACTCTAATGGCAGAAAACATAAAGACACTAAAGAGCCTGTTGATGAGAGTGAAAGACGAGAGTTAAAAAGCAGGCTTAAAACTCAAGATTCAAAAAACGAGGATCATGGCATCCGGTCCCATCACTTCACGGCAAATGGAAAGGGAAAAAAGTGGAAACGGTGGCAGATTTTATTTCCTTGGGCTCCAAAATCACTCTGGATGGTGACTGTAGCCACAAAATTAAAAGACACTTGCTCCTTGGAAGAAAAGCTGTGACAAACCTAAAGAGCATGCTAAAAAGCAGAGATATCACGTTGCCAACAACAGTCTGCCTAGTCAAAGCCATGGTTTTTCCAGAAATCATGTATGGATATGAGTGTTGAACCATAAAGAAGGCTGAGTGCCAAAGAATTGATGCTTTGGAATTGCGGTGCTGGAGAAGACTGTTGAGAGTCCTTTGGAATGCAAGGATATAAAAACAATCAATCCTGAATTATCCTGAAGGAAATTAATCCTGAACTAAACTGAATTGGAAGATCTGATGCTGAAACTCTGGCCATGTGAAGTGAAGAGCTGACTTATTGGGGAAGACCTAGATGCTGGGAAAGATTGAGGGTAGGAGGAGAAACAGGCTACAGAGGATGAGACAGTAGGATAGCATCAACTGATTCAATGGACATGAGTTTGACCAAACTCTGGGAGACAGTGAAAGCCAGGGAAGTCTGGCATGCCACAGTCCACGGGGTCTCAAAGAGTTGGACATGATATAGTGAATGAATAACAACCACAGATGGGACAAATAGAAAACAAATGGCCTGAAACTAGACTTAACCCATGTCAAAAATTTAATCATTACATTTAAATGGTCAAGACACTCTAGTCAACAAGCAGAAATTGTCATAATGAATTAAAATGCAAAACCCAACTATTTGCTAGACACAGAAAACATACTTTAAATATAGACACATGTAGGTTAAAAACAGAAACTGGAAGAAGACATACCAAGTAAACTCTAGTAATAAGAAAGTAAGAGTAACTATTTTAATGTCAGACAAAGTAGAATTCAGGATAAGGAATATCAGAAATCAAAGAGGCATTTAATAATGGTAAAAGTGTCAATCATGAGAATTTCCTGGAGATCTAGCAGTTAAGACCCAGTGGTGTCAATGTTAAGGTTTGGATTCAATCCCTGGTCAGAAAACTAAGATCCTGCAAACTGCTTGGCCAAAAAAAAAAAAAAAGTCAACTCATCAAGAAAACAATCTTAAATGTGTCTGCACCTAATAATAGAATTTAAAAATCCATAATCAAAAGTGTACAGAAATGCAGGGGAAATAGATAAATCCCTAATTATAGTTGGAGATTTCACTGCAGATGGTGACCACAGCCGTGAAATTAAAAGACGCTTGCTCCTTGGAAAAAAAGCTATGACCATCCTAGACAGCATATTAAAAAGCAGAGACATTGCTTGGCCAACAAAGGTCCATAGAGTCAAAGCTATGTTTCTTCCTGTAGTTATGTATGAATATGAGAGTTGGACCATAAAGAAGGCTGGGTGTCAAAGAACTGAAGTTTTTGAACTGTGGTATTAGAGAAGATTCTTGAGAGTCCGTTAGACTACAAGGAGGTCAAACCAATCAATCCTGAATATTCATTGGAAGAACAGATGATGAAGCTGAAACTCCAAGACTTTGGCCATGTGATGTGAAGAGGTGACTCACTGGAAAAGACCCTGGGAAACATAGAAGGCAGGAGGAGAAGAGGACGACAGAGAATGAGATGGCTGGATGGTATCACTGACTCAATGGACATGAGTTTGAGAAAGCTCTGGGAAATGGTGAAGGACAGGAAAGCCTGGCGTGCTGCAGTCCATGAGGTTGCAAAGAGTCAGACAAAACTGAGCGACTGAACAACAACAATCTCAGTAACAGATCAGATAGAAAGTTAAAAAAAAAAATAAATCTAGAAGATTTGAAGAACAATATCAACCAACAACCTAACTGACATTTATAGAACAGTCCATGCAACAACAACAGACTACACATTCTTCTCAAATGCACATAGACCATTCACCAGGATCGACACATACTAGGCCTAAAAAAAGTCTCAGCTGACTTGAAAGGATTGACATCACGTGGAGTGTGTTTTCTGACCAAAGGGAATCAAATGAAACATTAATAACTAAAAGGCACATGGAAAACCTCCAAATATTTGGAAATTAAACAACACACTTTTAAATAACCAATGGGTCAAAAAGTTAAATACGCTTACCATTCAACTCAGCAAGTCCATTCTTATGTATTTACCCAAAATAAATAAAAACCTAAGTCCACAAAAAGACATACACATCGGATCACAGCAGTCTTATTCTTAAGAATCCCAAAATTTTCATCAGTAGGTCAACGGATGGTCATGGTATGTTCAGACAAGAAAATACTGTACTACATAAAACTGAAGAGGAATTTACTACTGATACAAGCAATGATAGGGATGATTCTCAAAACAATAAGCACAATTCCATTTATATGAATTTCTCAGGTTGGTGAAACAAATCTCTAGAGACAGAAAGCAGAGCAGTGGTTGCATGAGACCAAGGGTCTGAGGTACTGTTAACAAAGCGACAAGAAGGATTTTTGGAGGGCTGGAATGTTTCTCTGTGCTTTGGGAAGATGGAAAGGTGTACAAAGGTCATGTATAAACTGGAGAGCGAAGACAAGGGAGATGTTATTGGATAATCCTGATTTTCACAAGAAAAGAGGAAAGATGGCTCTGCAGGGTGAAATGCAGGAACAAACACGGGGTAACACTCCACAGAGATGATGCAATAACATCAGTAAAAGAAGAAGGCAAGTCTTGTGAAGATTCAGCCAGAGAAAGTAAAAGATGTTTCAGAGAATAAACACTTCCCCATCACTGTATCTCAGCTGAAAATGAGGGACGATAATGAACACAGAAGGCAAAGGAAGATCAAAGGGACAAGAGAATACAGGAGTGGGTGATGGGAGTGGGAAGATTTATGTAACCTGAAGGTAGAGGCCAGTCCCAGGAAGAAGGCCGGAGGAGCCAGGGTTGAACCACTCAGATCAGTTCAGTTTGATCACTCAGTCGTGTCCGACTCTTTGCGATCCCAAGAACTGCATCACACCAGGCCTCCCTGTCCATCACCAACTCCCGGAGTTTACTCTAGCTCATGTCCATCGAGTTGGTGATGCCATCCACTCATCTCATCCTCTGTTGTCCCCTTCTCCTCCTGCCTTCAATCTTTCCCAGCATCAAGGTCTTTTCCAATG
Organism: Dama dama; assembly: GCF_033118175.1. Taxonomy (NCBI): domain Eukaryota; kingdom Metazoa; phylum Chordata; class Mammalia; order Artiodactyla; family Cervidae; genus Dama; species Dama dama. The sequence goes on from NC_083700.1 coordinate 13,489,656, forward strand.
AGTCAACACTTTGCATCAGGTGGCCAAACTATTGGAGTTTCAGCTTCAACATCAGTCCTTCCAATGAACACCCAGGGCTGCCCTCCTTTAGGATGGACTGGTTGGATCTCCTTGCAGTCCAAGGAACTCTCAAGTGTCTTCTCCAACACCACAGTTCTAAAGCATCAATTCTTCGGCACTCAGCTCCCTTTATAGTCGAACTCTCACATCCATACATGAACACTGGAAAAACCATAGCCTTGACAAGAATGACCTTTGTTGACAAAGTAATGTCTCTGCTTTCCAATATGTTGTCTAGGTTGGTCATAACTTTCCTTCCAAGGAGTAAGCATCTTTTAATTTCATGGCTGTAATCACCATCTGCAGTGAATTTGGAGCCCAGAAAAATAAAGTCAACCACTGTTTCCACTGATTCCCCAACTATTTGCCATGAAGTGATGGGACCAGATGGCATGATCTTAGTTTTCTGAATGTTTAGCTTTGAGCCAACTTTTTCACTCTCCTCTTTCACTTCCATCAAGAGTCCATTCAGTTCCTCTTCAATTTCTGCCATAAGGGTGGTGTCATCGGCATATCTGAGGTTATTGATATTTCTCCCGGAAGTCTTGATTACAGCTTGTGCTTCATCCAGCCTGGCATCACATGATGTACTCTGCATATAACTTAAATAGGCAGGTTGACAATATACAGCCTTGACATACTCCTTTTCCTCTTTGGAACCAGTCTGTTGTTCCATGTCCAGTTCTAACTGTTGCTTCCTGACATGCATACAGATTTCTCAGGAGGCAAGTCAGGTGGTCTGGTATTCCCATCTCTTCAAGAATTTTCCACAGTTTATTGTGATCCATACAGTCAAGGGCTTTGGCATATTCAATAATGTGGAAGCAGATGTTTTTCTGGAACTCTCTTGCTCTTTCAATGATCCAGTGGATGTAGGCAATTTGATCTCTGGTTCCCCTGCCTTTTCTAAATCCAGCTTGAACATCTGGAAGTTCAAGGTTCACATATTGCTGAAGTCTGGCTTGGAGAATTTTGAGCATACTTTAATAGCATGTGAGATGAGTGCAACTGTGTGGTAGTTTGAGCAACTGCACGGCACAGATAGAAAATAATAAATCAACAGAAAGTTTGAGCCAGAACACGGGACAGTTAACACCTGTCCTGGTCAAACTATTCACCACACCCCTCTCGACTACAAGTCCCTGTGAATGAGACAAGCAGGTGCACTAAAAGTGGGGCAGCTAATGACTCCAGGGGATGGCTTTGCAGAGAACATGAAATCGGAGCTCTTGGAGGAAGAGCTAAACCACACAGCAAAGTGGGTCACCTCCATGCCATAGACTTATGAGCAAAAGAAAAGTCAAGAAATAGCTTAGGGAAGTTCAGATTTCCTGTGTATGGTCAAGAGTAGGCATATGTATGACCTGAGTTCAGTTAGGAAATAGAAACCACACAGTGAGCTAAACAGATGTACTTTAATACAATTAAATAGATGAACTTAGAATTTAATAGATGAACTTTAATTTAATAGAATTATGAAACAATAATGGGAAAGATTAAGAAAACTCCACATGGAACTCTAGGGCTGAAGGAGAAAGTCTAAGGCAGAATATAGTTGGAAGGATTACCCCTCCCCAAGGCTGGAGTACTCATTGCAAAAGACCCTGATGCTGGGAAAGATGGAAGGCAAAAGGAGAAGGGGGCAGCAGAGGTTGAGATGGTTGGATGGCATCACCGACTCAATGGACATGAACTTGGACAAACTCCGGGAGATAGTGAGCGTCTGCTGTGCTGCAGTCCATGAGGTCCCAAAAGAGTCAGACATGACTAAGAGAATGAACAAGAACAACATGCTAGAGTATAGATCTCCTTGGAGAAGGTACAGTTCAGCCCCTTGGGTAACACAGGATTTCACAGGTTTGTTCAGGGCACAGCTGGTCTGCACTCACCAGACAAGCTGAAAGCCTTTCTCCAGACCCCAGGTGAGGGCAGGCAGACAGAGTGAGACTCAGCAGAAAGCTCTGGGCAAGAGATGAACTTAGCACCAGCCTAGTGAGCATCCAAAGAGTGGATGAGGCACTGGGAGGGGCAGAAGCCTTCAGAGTGCTGGTATCCATGGGAAGTTAACTGCCAGGCCGAAGCTGCAAGGTTGCTGAGTGTCCATGAGATCTGGGCATGTGGCTGGGGCAGCACCCACAGGCTGCCTTCTCACCCACTCCACTGACCTGACCTGCTGCAGTTGGAAGCTACAGGAGAGCGCCCCCCGCCAACATTACCTCTCCAGGGTCCTCTACTGAAAACGTGTTTAACATGGTGCTCACTCTGAAGAAATGATTAGAGGAATTTCACTGATTGTCAGAGTCTAAAATGAAGTGTGACTTAAGGGTCAATAAATTGACTTTCAGCACAGCCCTCAATAAGGAACACAATATCCATAAAGAGAATAAACATTATGAAATGAATTCGAAGGATTCTCTGAGATGTCTTGAACTGAGTATTTAAAGGAAAGAGACAAAATTTCCTGGAGAAATAAACATTTACTTCCAAAACAAATCAAAGTTGCTTAAAAATGAACCAGAGCAGGACTTCCAGGGTGGTCCAGTGGTAAAGAATCTGCCTGTGAATGTGAGGGTCAGAGGTTCATTCCAGGAAGATTCCACTAGCCATGGAGCAACTAAGCCCGTGCCCAAACTACAAACCCAAGCACCTAGAGCCCGTGGTCCCCAAGAAGAGAAGCCAGCGCAATGAGGAACCTCTGAACCACATTGAAGAGGAGATCCTGCTCCGCACAGCTGGAGAGAGCCTGCACACAGCAGAGAAGACCCAGTGCGGCCAAAAAGCAAATTAATTAATTTATTTATTTAAAACAATGAACAGAGTTATGGTAAATTCATGCTGAAGCATTGTGGAAAAGATTTCAGAAAGGACATTAACACACATGCCTGAAAACTATAGAAGACCAATGGGATTGTTCAAAATCTAGACACTGCTCAAGGAAGCTAAGCGGAAGAGCATCCCCTGAGGTCAGCATGGTACCATAAACTGTTTACAGGCGCTACATGTTTACAAGCATTGTGGACTGCCACACATTTGTACACATTGCTTCCCACGGCATTTCTAAGATTATCTATCTTTGTCCACTTGGCTACTGTAACAAAATACCATAGATTGGGTGGCTTAAAAACAAGAGAAATTTTTTTTCTCACAATTGAGGCTGAGAACTACCAGATCAACTGAGTCCACTTCCCGGTTCGTAGACAGCATATTCTTGCTGTGTCTTGCTTCTCAAGTGGTGGAGGAGACAAACACCTTTTTAATGATCTATACTGGAGTATAGCCGATTGACAATGTTGCGTTAGTTTCAGGGGTACAGCAAAGTGATTTAGTTATACATATACATATTATTCTTTTTGAGATCTTTTCCCATACAGATGACAACAGTGTATTGAGTAGAGTTCCCTGTGCTATATATAGACAAGGACACTTTTATAATCCCATTCATGAGAGCTCAGACCTCATGGTTTAATCTCCTCCCAAAGAACTCACCATCTAAAGCCATCACCTTGGGTATTCGGTTTTCAACAGAGGACAGAGGACACAGACACTCAGTCTGCAGCGTGACCACAACAGACATTAGAGTCCCCTTTTGGCACAGGAATGGAGTGACTCAGAGGAGACCCTTGTCTCTTAATCAGTGCCCTTGTGGGTTCACTTTGTGGGTCTCTACTTCCGGCCTCCATTTCCCCTCCCTCTTGGAGGCCTTCCCTAACTAACTGCAAACCACATTTCATTTTGCATTCTGAGGAATCAGTTGCATAGCAATGTACAGTACTTATAAACAGGGATTCTCTAACTTAAACTGAACATCAGAATTACCTGTATGTGTGTGTGTGCATGTGCCAAGTCTTTCAGTCATGTATGACTGTTTCATATCCCATGGACGGTAGCCCATCAGATATAAGGCAAGAATACTGGAGCTGGTTGCCGTTTCCTTCTCCAGGCGATCTTCCTGACCCAGGGATCGAACCCACGTCTCTTGTACCTCCTGCATTGGCAGGCAGATTCTTTAACACTCACCACCTGTGAAGCCCCCAGAATCACCTGAGGGCTTGTAAAACACAGATGATTGGGCCCCACTCCTATGATTTCTCATTTAGTAGGACTCATTGACAGGGGGTGCCCAACATAATTTGCAACTTTCCAGGTGATGTGACTTACAGATTAGGAAACCAGTTTGGAAACCATGGATTTAGAAACTAGCTACATTTCCACACACATTCTAGGTTTTATCTGCAAGTCCAACACAGAAGATGCCAAATCTTCATTTTCTCAAGCAAAGACTTCAAAAGCTTAGTCTTTTTTTCTGGATGTTCAAGGGCCTTGAGTGCCACTTGACTACTTCCCTGGTAGCTAACAGAGGATTTTATCTTGACCTTCAAATTTCTTCACATTGGGAAGGGCTGCTGTTCCTCTGCCTTGCCTGCTTCTTATATCTCGGCTGAGAATAGAGCAGGCAGCTGGGCCATCCGCCAGCGCTCATGCCTGCCCAAATGGATTCAGCCCAGCTTATGTATAGTCTCATTTAATGGCTGTAAGTGGAAGAATCTGTCTCTGTCCACTCTGAAAAAAATAACTGGCCATGTGAGAGAAATATCACTATGAAAAAGTAGCCTTTTCAACATTATATACCCACACTATGATGTCTCCTTTTTTAATCAAGTTACATGAAGTAAAAAATACTTGACACACCTCTGTTTCCTACAACCTAACTTTCTTTTAAAATGTCTCTCTTGGTAAATTCAGGTTCAAAATAGAAACTAGGTTCTGAAAGTGAATGTGAAAGCATTACTTGCTCAGTCATGACCAACTCTATGCCATTCCACGGATTGTCGCCTTTGTCCATGGGGTTCTCCAGGCAAGAATACTGGAGTGAGCTGCCATCCTCTTCTCCAGGTGATCTTCCTGACCCAGGGATCAAACCCAGGTTTCCTGCATTGTAGGAAGACTCCTTACCATGTGAACGACCAGAGTAGGTTCTGAAATTCTCAGTGTATCATTCAGGACAAACTTTTGATATCACAGACACAAACTGGGAGGCCTAGGGCCATCCAGCAGAGGTGTATTTGGACTATCCCACATCCCAAAAAAAGCTGATTGAAAACTCAACATTCAAAAAACTAAGATCATGGCATCCAGTCCCATGACTTCATCACAAATAGATGAGGAAACAATGGAAACAGCGACAGACTTTATTCTCTTGGGCTCCAAAATTGTGGTGGATTCGCACTGAATAATACAAACACACAGTATTATGACAGACAGCACAGGAAGATGTTCAGACAAGCAACTCCCCAAGAACGTGCTGAGCACATATTTTATTGGTAACTTATCTTGTAATCTTTAAGTATGAGCAGGAAAGCAAGACAGAGACTAGAATTCAGGGATCAAGGAGGCTTCCTCCTGGAGGTCTGGAGGTAATCATATAAGACATGTAGGAAAGGTCTTTGAAGATAAGGGGCTTTGTTCTGTGTACAGAACGGCACCTAGCTAATGCTGACGTGTCAGTCAGAATGTCTAAATTAAGGGTGGGGGAGAGCAAGCAAGGAAGAGAAAATGAGTATTAAATTCCAGGAGGTATTTCTGAGAAATCAGTAAAACATAGTTCCCACACAAAACCATGCAGGTGGTGACTGCAGCCATGAAATCAAGATGCTGGCTCTTTGGAAGGAAAGCTATAACAAACCTAGACAGCGTATTAAAAAGTAAAGACGGTACTTGGCCAACAGAGGTTCGTCTAGTTAAAGCTATGGTTTCTCCAGTAGTCATGTATGGATGTGAGAGTTGGACCATAAAGAAGGGTAAGTGCCAGAGAATTGATGTTTTTGAATGGTGGCGGTGGAGAAGACTCTTGAGAGTCCCTTGGACTGCAGAGAGATCAAACCAGACATTCCTAAAGGAAATCAACCCAAAATATTCATTGGAAGAACTGATGCTGAATTGAAGCTCCAGTATTTGGCTGACTCATTACAAAATCCCTGATGAGAGGAAAGACTGAAGGCAGGAGAAGGGGATGACAGAGCAGGAGATGGTTGGATGGCATCACTGACTCAATGGACATGAGTTTGAGTAAGCTCCAGAAGATGGAGAAGGATAGGGAAGCCTGGTATGCTGAGCAGCTGAACTGAAATGATGGGGTCACGAAGAGTCAGACATGACTGAGCAACTGAACAACACCCCAAATATTGCAAAGGTTTCTCTCTCTGCTTCTTCAAGGTAGCTCTCTTTCACCTTCAAATTCTGAGGGCTAAAGCCCAGAGATCCTGAAGTCCAGACAGATAGATGTGGGGAGGAGAGTCACGAGATATCCTGATAGCGGCTGTGAGAGAAAGCAGACACCATTAAGGAAAAGGGAAGAGGAGAAAATGTGGGTAGAGGGGTTGAGGTTGGGAGGAGATGGAAAGGAGAGACTTACCGGTGCTTCCTAAACCAGAAGACTAAGCCTCCAACAACCAGAAGGACAAACACCACCAGGATTACCAGGACGACAATCAAGCCCCTGGAGACACGGTTCCCGTCTGTGTGGGGGAACATAGGGTGTGTCTCAGTCTGGGAATCTGCATCAGGTCCCCTACTGTAAGCACGTGTGAGCATGCGAGATGCTTATTTCTTGTCCTATCTAATGTGCCCACCTGTATTCCTGTGAAGTTAATAGACACCCCATCTTTTCTTGGGGTCTGAGCATCTATAATTCCATTCACTTCAGCATATGCTCGTACACATATGGAGGCAGGCACTAGTGTCACAGCTAGTCCAAACCTGAGTCTAAATCCAGCTCTTCCGCTTTCTAATGATGAGACTCAGGGCAGTTTGACCGAGCTTAGCCTCAGTTCTCATCTGTAACATGAAAACAACAGCACCTGCTCAAAGGAGAGGGGATGATTGTTCACACATACTCTGCTGTATGGAGAGTGTTCAGCTCACACCGAGAAAGCACTCTATAAACCACACCTATCTTTGGTACCCTGCCTTTCAAAGTCCGCAGTTCCCTCTTCTGGGGAACAAATCTTCCTGGGATTCTGTACTTGCCACCTACTTTGGGATCTGTGGTGATTTTAGTCTCTTCTTTCTTGTATATTGAACACCTTCTCTCAATCCTTTTTGAGTTCAGATCTTTATTCCTCCACTTGGAGAATCCCCTCCTTCTATCACTCCTGGCTGGGGCGTCATTTCCCTCCCCTTCCACAGGCCCTCCCTCTGGACTTGAGGACCACCTCCTCCCATCCCCACCTGGGCTCCACTTCCTCCTCACCCCAGTTCAGGATGATGTCCTGGTCTCCCAGGCTGCTGTGCTTCACTCGGCAGCTCAGGCCAGCCGCCTCCGCAGCCTCCACATCCAGGGTTACTCGCAGATACCAAGTCGAGTCGGCGTTGGGCATGACGTCTCCTTGCTGAGTGCCAGGCTCCTCCTGCTCGCCCCTCACCCACGTCACCCGCACGGGTTTTGGGTAGAATCCTGAGACGTGGCAGACCAGCCGCAGGCGGCCAGGCCGGGGAGGGGGGCCACTGGACAGCCAGGCCTCCGGCTTCACTGTATTCAACACGAGAATGAGGGATCTTAAAGTGAGACTCCGCATCAGAGGCTCTGGACTTCAGAGCAGACTCATCAGTCCTACATTTCTACTTCTGGAGATGAACTCCCACCATTTCAATCCGTTTGTATTAGCTTCTCCAGGAAAGACTTCCCCGATCCTCATCCCCTTCCCTGATCCATTCTCCTGTAAATGCCCCTACTCTGTAATCCCAGAGCACCCTGTGTTCAGCTGTAACAGACATAGTATGTTTCTAAGTGGTAGTCACTCAGTCATGCCCAACTCTGCAACCCCATGGACTGTTGCCCACCAGGCTCCTCTGTCCATGGATTTTTCAGGCAAGAATACTGGAGGGTGTTGGCATTTCCTCCTGCAGGGCATATTCAAAACCCAGGGGTCAAACCCGGTCCCCTGCATTGCAGGCAGACCATCTGAGCCACCAGGACACTGCTTTAACTGTTCATCTGCCTTCTCTCCTCTCCCTCCTCAAGTACACATCCTGACTGATCCCCAGGGTTTCTTTAATTCTATTCATGGACCCCAAAAGGTACCTAGTTAATGTCTGTGGAATGCTTAAATACCCTCACACCTTATCCATCCCCTCCTCTTCCGGTGATGCTTAAAGGGGTGTGAACCCCTGGAATGAAAACCCCAGATGGAGCCCCAGAGTGGAGTGGAGGGCAGGAGGTGACAAAAGTAGGCTGACCTTGCTTCTCCAGCTCGGACTTCCCCATCTGCAACAGGCCTCTGAGCAACTCGGGGCAGATGTCATGGAGGAGCCAGTGCACTGTTTCCTTGGTCCCTTGGTCCCCATTTATCACCTTGCAGAGGTCCTCGATCCAAGGGGGGGCATCTGGGGCTGGCACCCAAGACATTCCTTGGAAACTCAGGACATCCTTTCCTTGAAATGCAGCATGTAAGAAGGTTTCTGAGGTGTTCCTCGGGAGCAAATTACATCCTGCAGATCCCTGGATCTCAAGAGGATCTGAAGAGAGGAATAGAAAGAGATCAATGAAGAGCTTAGAAGACTGAAAGGAGTTGAAGAAATTAGTGTGAGGGTTATACTGGGGACCCCAAAGTTCATGTAAATGGGAATGGGTGACCTGCAGTGGGATGAACAAGGGGTATTTTGAGGACTCAAGCTGGGACCTCTCAGGCAGAAGTGGGACTCAAAAGGGAGAGAGGAGACAATCACGGGGGGCCAGAACCTCCCGGTTGGGCTTCAGCATCCACTGTCTCCCCCTGGGCAGCTGTCCACGATCCCATCCCTCAGCTCACAGTCGCGGTGCAGCATTTTGACGAATTCCCAGACGTCCCTGGTGAAGCTGCTGCGATAAACCTGAAACGTATGCTGCAGCTGCTCCCACTGCTGCTCGCTGAATGTGCCCTGAGACCAAGGCTTCAGGAGGCCGACGGTGTCCGACTCATTGCGCCAAGTATAGAGCTGCAGCTCCCCCAGCCACGCGAGGAAGTCCGTGCGCGTCCAGCTGCGGTTGGCAAAGGAGGAGATCTGGAGGCCACGGAAGGAGTAAGACGTTTGCGGCTCTGGAGACAATACAGATCGGAGGAACCGGGGGCACGGGAAGGAGAGCACAGAAGGGAGAAGGAAGAGCAACAGAAACAAACAAACAGCTAGGTTTGGGAAGAAAGGGTGATGTCTGCTGGCTCTGAATCGAGCTCGGTCTCCAGGGGCCAAGCAGCTGGAGGCAGGGAGTAGCATGTTCTCGGGCTGGTGGGTCAAGCTCCCGGCTTCGGCTTCCCGAGGTGTATCAGTCTGCGCCCGCCCGCCGCGAGCGTCGGCCGCTTTCCCCGCTCGGCTCCCTCTCGCCGCCCTCTGCCCAGGAGCCCTGGTGCCACTCATCTCAAAACTCCTCCAAATCTGGGGAAGCCCCCAGAAGAACAGAAACAGCAAGCACCCCGCGTCCTAGCTCTGCTCTGGGACCTCGAATCTCCGCCCCCAACCCCGCCCGGTCCTTCCCCAACGCCCGCCCACACACCCCTGGTTTCCGGGACTGCCAAAAGCCTGAACTTCACCCTGTGGCTGGCCAATTCTTAAGCCTGGAGGCAGGCAGGACTCCTATTCTGGCTCTCAGGGGACTTGCTTCCAACCTCCTCCTGTCCAGGGATCCCTTTTTCATCTGCCAGTTGGTCCCTCTCATTAGATATCTGAGCTGCAAAGAGCCCTGGTCACAGCCACTCACTTAAGTATCATGTTCTCACAACTGGCTTTTTCCAAGGTAGAGTTACAGATAGTATGTGGAAAACACTTTACAACTGCTATTTAAGTTTTAAAAACAGGACATAAAGTTGTATCTGTGGTATGACATCTACCATGTTTTTTAAAACAAAGTTTTTGAGTGGGAGGCAAGGAATGGATGTCTCTAGGCAAAGAGATTATGGAAGCTTTTAATTTGTTTTACATTTTTGGTTTTCCAAAATGTCTAGGAGTGCAGACATCACCTTAATGATAAAGTAATAAGGGACTTCTCTGGTGGTCCAGTGGTTAAGAATCCACCTTGCAATGCAGGGGTGTTGGTTGGATCCCTGGTCAGGGTGATCTCAGGGATCTCAGCCTGCAACAGCTCCCAGAAGGGCTAGGATTCCCAGCCAGAGACTGAGGTTGGGTTGCAGTGGTGAGAACACCAGAGCCTAGCCAGTAGACCAGTGGTCAGGGACAAGGGCCCTGGCCTTCAGCTTTGCAGGAAAGAATTCCCACAAAGAAAGGAAGTAGTGGAGCAAGTAAGGTATTTATTGAGAGGAAAGCAGGACAGTACAAGAGGGAGAGGATGACTCAATGAGAGGGAGCCTCTGAGTCGCACCCTCCTGACAGTTTGAATTACTTTGATAGTAAAGGGCATTTCTTCCAGTTTTCCTTCAGCTGATCAATTTAATTTGCCTCTTTCACAGTCCATATTTGGTATATTTCAAGACCCTCCTATGTGTGCGCATGCATCTCTTAGCCAAGATGGATTTTACTGAAAAGGCATCTGGGTACAACATCGCTTGACATAACTCTCCTTTGGCCTCCAAGGAGCCTTTTCTGCACATGTATGGTCTGGGAGGTCTCCTGACTTTGAGAAATACATGCTCTGGGCAGGGCCCAGCATCCTCTCTTAATTGACCTGCTGTTAGGGAAATTAAATAAATTATCTTAGTTAGGTGGTATATTGTCACCCGGGTTATTTACCTTATGTCCAGCGTACATCATGAGAAATGCTGGACTGGATAGAGCACAAGCTGGAATCAAGATTGCCAGGAGAAATATCAATAACCTCAGATATGCAGGTGATACCACACTTCTGCCAGAAAGTGAAGAAGAACTGAAGAACCTCTTGATGCAAGTGAAAGAGGAGAGTGAAACGTTGGCTTCAACACTCAGGAAACTAAGATCATGGTAACTGGTCCCATCACTTCAGAGCAAATAGATGGGGAAACAAAGGAAACAGTGACAGACTTTATTTTGGGTAGCTCCAAAATCAGCAGATGGTGACTGCAGTCATGAAATTAATTTTTCCTTGGAAGAAAAGCTATGACCAACCTAGACAGCATATTAAAAAGCAGAGACATTACTTTGCCAACAAAGGTCCATCTAGTTAAAGCTATGGTTTTTTCTGTAGCGATGTATGGATATGAGAGTCGGACTATAAAGAAAGCTGAGGGCCGAAGAATTGATGATTTTGCACTGTGGTGTTGGAGAAGAGTCTTGAGAGTCCCTTGGACTGCAAGAAGATCCAACCAGTCCATCCTAAAGGAAATCAGTCCTGAATATTCACTGGAAGGACTGATGCTGAGGGTGAAACTCCCACACTTTGGCCACCTGATGCAAAGAACTGACTCATTTGAAAAGACCCTGATGCTGGGAAAGATTGAAGGTGGGAGGAGAAGGGACAACAGAGGATGAGATGGTTGGATGACATCACCGACTCAATGGACATGAGTTTGAGTAAACTCCAGGAGCTGATGTTGGACAGGGAGGCCTGGCGTGCTGCAGTCCATGCAGTTGCAAAGAGTCGGACACAACTGACCGACTGAACTGAACTGAGTCAGGCTTCAAAGACAAAGCAGAGCAGGCCTCTGACCTTGCTTCTAACCTACCTGGACACTACCCTAACTAGGGGTGTCTGGAAGTGCCTGGAAGTGCCTGCAGTGAGTGCAAGTCTTGCAGCAGGGTAGATAAGATGGGGGAGTAATCTTGAGATTGTTGAGCTCCTGAGGGGGCCTGGCCAATCAAGCCCCAGGCTTAACAACAATTCCAAGTTTTACATGACAGAACAAACAGCATTAACATGAAACCAGAGCTGCACTTTGCTTACAGATTAATGATGATATCAGTTTGTGTCCTGGGATTATAAGCAGGAACCCTGAACTGCAATCTTTGAAGTCTCACCCATGGAGGGAACTCTTTGCCTGGGACCTTTTCCCAATTGGGACTCCAGATGTGCTGTGTCATGGGACTTCCCAGTGCTGTTTGAGTCTGGATGTTGGTCAAAACCCAGTTTGGTGATGTATCCTCTGGTGTTTCTATTTCTCTTTTCTCTTAATTTTAGTATATTGAAAGTAAGCTAGATAATTCTTTGATAAATATTTGTATTACTTATTTGTATATAAAGAGTGGCTGATTTTGCTAACAAATTCTTTGAACCTGAGATGAAAGTGAAAACTTTTGGCAAAACACCTGCTATTCTTGTCTTGGAGTTTCAATTCACAAGGAATGAATCTCCAATCGCTTTACCCTGGAAGGCAGGGGGAGGTCATCTACCCCCTCCCACAGGGGGACAAACCCTCATGCCACAACTGCTGAATGAATCACACAAGCTCTGGAGCCCACAAGAGGCAACTAGAGAATCCTTGCACTGCAGTGAAAGATCCCATATCACAACAAAGACCCAGTGTGCTGCAAGTAGGATCTGATGCACAGGGCCAAATAAATAAATAAAATATTAACATAAGCCCAGATTTTCTCAGCTCTATATTGACAAGATTGGACTGGGTTGGCTAAAAATTTTCAAGCTTTAATATCCCAAGATCTTTCCATCTCACCGTCCCCATCCCCAACCTCTCTTTCCTCCTGTCATGGTCCCTGAATCCACTCCTCCAATCTCTCTGTCTTCCCTGCCTCCTTCTCAGAGACTCTCTTCCTCCCATCCCATCTCCCACCTGGTCTCTGCCTGCTTATTTTCTCCTCTGCCTCTTCACTTATTCACTCTCCAAATATGAGCTTCTGTTCTAAAGAACAGAGACAAGATTATGATGTGTTCCTGAGCAGCCAGCTCTCCAGTTATCATGCTGAAAATAAGAGCAATGAGACTTAGCGGTTCAGAACTTCAGATCACAGTGAAAAAGAAAGTCCCCTCTTTGGTGAGTCAGAACCAGGACAGCACCTGCACTTCTTGCCCCCTTCTTTTATCCAGTCCATCACAACTCTCCTCTCTTTTACCTCTTTTGAAATATCCCTTGCATGTGCCCACTTGTCTACATTTCCACCTCCACCACCATCCATTCTTTTGCCTCATCTTCTGAAATAGCTTTCTCAGGATACAAGATTGTATGCAGTCTGACCTTGGTCTGCCTTTCAGCGTCCTCTCTCACTGTCGTCTCACTAATTTTGACCTTAACCCAACTGACATGCTTTCAGTTCCTCTAATACACAAAACCTCTTCCTGCCCAAGGTCTTTGCACAAATAGTTCTCTCTGCTTGGAAGGCTCTTAGCCCCCTTCTCCCCACACCCCCTTACAATGCCTAGTTCTTTCCTTCCTGCTCAAATCTCAGCTGGAAGGTTCTCTTCTCAGGGGAGTTCTCCAGGCCTCCCAGGCTGTGAACAAAGGCAGAGGAACCAGGGCGGCCCCGCCCTCACTTCTCGTGCACCAGCTAGCCTTGTAAACCTTTCCTCCCGGTAAAGACCAGAGCTTGTAATTATAGAAGTGTTCACATGTCTGTCTCTTGATGTCTTTTCCTTAATCCACTAGAGAGTGGCCAGAATTCAAAGATCATGTTTTTTTCCCATTCTGCCAACCTTAACATTTCCATCTTCCCTCACTCTGCCATAGTAAGAACCCTAGAGAGAATAGACTCCTGCTCCTGCTTCTGCTGGCATCTTGGAGCTAGCCTTTCCCAGCCTCTCTTATGATGCTTGATGTTGCCCCAAAACTGTTTGCAATAAAGTGGAAAAATTATTTCTGTTATTTGAAGTAAGAGGCCAAGTGATTAAATCTGGGTACAAAATTGCCCAAATAGTGGATAGAAGCCTGGAGGGGAGGGAAACTATGAAGCAGGAAGTGAAAGGAAAAATGGTTATATATGAATCATGGAACAATATCCAACTTTGCATTCTTGAAATTTGCAACCTCCCTTTTAGAATTTGCGCAGTTCTATTTAGTTTATCTGTATCTTAAAATTTGCAAGTGCCATCATCCTTTCAAGCATAAATATAAGAACTGTTTTTTATCAACAACAACAACAAAAGCAGACAGCATGGCATTCAGTAGTTAGGATTGGAAATAAATATGTTTTTCCAAAAGTCAGTTGAGTCAGGTAGTTTTTAGCTATTCCAGGTTTCAGTGCTTTCCTCTGGGAAGAGACTCATGGAATCATGGAAGAACATTTTGGGGGCAAGACTTACCCTCACATACTAGAGGTCAGAAAACCAGAGCATAGCGAGGTGGTGATTTACTCGGGTCCTCAAAATCAGCCCATGGTAGGGAGAAGTCAGCCATAGTACCTTTCATGTTGCCCAGGAACTGGCTGCAATCCATGCACCTAGATTAGTCATGTCTCTGATTTTTAGAGTGTTTCTGGCTCCCTAAGAACTTTCATGTATACCATTTTGTTTAATCCCAGTAACAACTGTGAGAAACAGGGATCACTATTCTTATTTTGTCAATGAAGAAAGCAAGTCAAAGAGAGAATGATGCAACACACAATAATGATTCAGAGTCTGCCCTAGAATTCAATCTTTTAACTCCTGGTTCTTTGTCTCTTATGGTTGCTTTCTGAGGTTGCATCTCCTATTCTAAGGATATGGTTAAGTGATATGACGGATGTGGTTTCTGCTAAGAGAGTCTGTGAAACAGATCACCAGCCCAGGTTGGATGCATGAGACAAGTGCTCAGGCCTGGTGCACTGGGAAGACCCAGAGGGATCGGGTAGAGAGGGAGGTGGGAGGGGGGATGGGGATGGGGAATACATGTAAATCCATGGCTGATTCATGTCAATGTGTGACAAAACCCACTACAATATTATAAAGTAATTAGCCTCCAACTAATAAAAATAAATGAAAAAAAAAAAAAAAGAGAGAGAGAGTCTGTGATCCAAGGTCATCACAGCTAGAGAATGGAATAGGGATTTCTTGGATGGAAGTGAGGTTGGCCTAGAATTCAAGAATCAAAGATGATTTGACTGAAAATAGTTACAAATATAATTAGTTATGGATTAAGTAATCAGAAGCCCAAGTATCATGAAGGCTTTTTGAGATCCCTCTTTCATCTCCCCACCCCAACCCCTTCCCAGTGTTCCTATATATAATAGGAACTTCCTGCCTGCTGTTGATTTTACCACACTGTTTCCTTCAAGGTCAGCTCTCTTTCTCTGATGTATCCTGATTGGTTCTGATCACCACATGTTGATTTCCTTATTTCTCTTTTTACTCCTGAAAGTAGTTTTTTATTCTCTTTTTACTCTTAGCATTACTGTTCAGTAAGCTGGCTTGGTTCAAGTTTTTGAATAATATTTCCCCACTGATCTCAATAGTACTTTCATATACTCTTACTGATTTATGTGAATCACATGCACATGTCATGATCTGAAACTGACTCATTTATTTTGCTTGTTTGTTTTCAGGATCTGTTTCCCCTGTCTTTCTCAGTACTGTATCCCCACTGGGTACACCGCAGACTAGAACACTGTAGATACTCAATAAATATCTGTTAAGTTAAAAAAAAAGAATTGCCAAGCACATTTTCTAGGTCTGCAGCTATTCTAGGTACTTTACAGTCATTATCTTACTTAATCCTGGTATCCACAAGATATCTTACTGGTTTCATTCACCTAGAAAAGCCTTGGGACAGTTTTCCACAGATATCCACAAGATATCTTACTGGTTTCATTCACCTAGAATAGTCCCTGGGACAGTTTTTAAGCACTCAAGTTTTTTTCCAAAAAAAATGAAGGTAAGTAGTTATTAATCCACATTTTATTTCTGGGGGAAAATTGAATTTTTTTTTTTCATTTTAGGCATGTTTCTTTTATTTATTTATTTATTTATTTTTATTAGTTGGAGGCTAATTATTTTACAATATTGTAGTGGGTTTTGCCATACATTGACATGAATCAGCCATGGATTTACATGTGTTCCCCATCCCAATCTCCCTCCAGCCTCCCTCCCCATCCCATCCCTCTGGGTCTTCCCAGTGCACCAGCCCTGAGCACTTGTCTCATGCATCCAACCTGGGCTGGTGATCTGTTTCACCCTTGATAGTATACTTGTTTCGATGCTATTCGCTCAGAACATCCCATCCTCGCCTTCTCCCACAGAGTCCCAAAGTCTGTTCTGTACATCTGTGTCTCTTTTTCTGTTTTGTATATTGGGTTATTGTTACCATCTTTTTAAATTCCATATATATGCATTAGTATACTGTATTGGTCTTTATCTTTCTGGCTTACTTCACTCTGTATAATGGGCTTCAGTTTCATCCATCTCATTAGAACTGATTCAAATGAATTCTTTTTAATGGCTGAGTAATATTACATGGTGTATATGTACCATAGCTTCCTTATCCATTCGTCTGCTGATGGGCATCTAGGTTGCTTCCATGTCCTGGCAATTATAAACAGTGCTGTGATGAACATTGGGGTGCATGTGTCTCTTTCAGATCTAGTTTCCTTGGTGTGTATGCCCAGGAGTGGGATTGCTGGGTCATATGGCAGTTCTATTTCCAGTTTTTTAAGGAATCTGCACACTGTTCTCCATAGTGGCTGTACTAGTTTGCATTCCCACCAACAGTGTAAGAGGGTTCCCTTTTCTCTGCACCCTCTCCAGCATTTATTGCTTGTAGACTTTTGGATAGCAGCCATCCTGATTGGCATGAAATGGTACCTCATTGTGGTTTTGATTTGCATTTCTCTGATAATGAGTGATGTTGAGCACTTTTTCATGTGTTTGTTAGCCATCTGTATGTCTTCTTTGGAGAAATGTCTGTTTAGTTCTTTGGCCCAGTTTTTGATTGGGTTGTTTATTTTTCTGGAATTGAGCTGCAGGAGTTGCTTGTATATTTTTGAGATTAATCCTTTGTCTGTTGCTTCGTTTGCTATTATTTTCTCCCATTTTGAGGGCTGTCTTTTCACCTTGCTTATCGTTTCCTTTGTTGGAAGCACAGAGATTTTAAATAACTTCTCATCAGCTTGTAAATATTGACTGTATGAGTCTAACTTAAATGTCTTCCCAAACGTCATGTTCTTTGCACTGTGCTATTTCTCTTCCTTCATATTGTCCACAGAAAACAATGCCAAGCTCCTATTGTTATTTTCATCCCAAAGTTGGAAGAGGAGGTTGATTGTAAATATCTAGCCTAGAGACCATTTTCCTCCTTGCTCAGGAAATGTAAATAGGAGGCTAGATGTGAATGCCAAGACTGGAGCTCATCTACCTCCTGCCTCACCTGGGTATACCATGAGACATGATCATAGTGTGAGGGGAAGCACACTGAGTGAAACCGCCCACCCTTGACCAGCCACCATAGTAACCATTTGCATGAGTTGTTTTATGACAGGAGGTCCTGGTAAGGAACAGGGAACTAATAAGCCTCCACCAACCAGAAGAGTTCCAGAAAGGTCAAAAGGAGACACCACCTGTCCGACCACCTCCCAGAATCCTTCTCTCTGGCATCCATCTTGGCTGAACAAGGCCTGTACCACCAGGAAGGATTCTGAGTCAGAATGATTGGCTAAGGACAACCTGGAAACTAATCCCATCACCATAAAACCCGAGACTGCAAGCCATGTGACAGAGCAGTTCTCCTGGGTTCCCTTACCGTCCTGCTCTCCACCCAGGCGCCCTTTCCCAATAAAATCTCTTGCTTTGTCAGCACATATGTCTCCTCAGACAATTAATTTCTGAGTGTTAGACAAGAGCCCAGTTTTGGGCCCTGGAAGGGGTCCCCTTTCCTGCAACAAATGGAGACCCTGGTGGGGACTCTTCTTCGCTGAGACTGACATCCTGACAACTCGAGGTACTCAGGGGCCAGCTTGCCTGCCAACGGACCAGACCCAGCAGCCGCAACTGAGATCCTTTTGTCCCTGGTCTCCTCCTGACGTGGACAACTGGCCAAAGTGCCCAGACCGGGTAAGGAACAAGAGACTTTATTGACTTCTCTCCCCTTCCCTCTCTCTTTCCTCTCCTTAACCCTTCATATCCTTCCCCATTTTTTCTAGCCCCCCAGTCCTGGATGCAGGAATCTGATCTAAGGGCCCAGCCTGAGCTGAGGATTGGAGACTGATCACCTCCTCTTGGCAGAGAACTTGAATTCTGGGCCGAGTTCCAGTCCTCCCTTCTCTGGAGGCCCAGGGTAAAGTCCCATAACACCTGGGTATCTGCAGGTGGCAGGAGACGTCTGTAAGGCCATCCCTTTTGCCCCCCTCCTACCTCCTCCCCCTTCTTCTTTCAACTTGGCTTCCTTTCCTCCCTTTGAAATCTTTGAAGACCTGAGATATTTTCATTTACTCTGTTAGTACTTGGATCTGAAGTTCTGTGTCTCTATAGAAGGCTTTCTGAGAGACTGTATTCTTGTATTTAAGGGAGTGTCTGATGAGGACTGCCAGGTTTTTATGTGTGTGTTTTAACTCTGTGTTCTGTGTTGTGATTTTTGATGACCATTTTGCTTTGTCTGGTCACCATTTGGTTTATACCTGCTGCCATTTGATTTTCTTTCCCTGTGCCTTGAGACCAGGGCTTTCAGGAACACTTATCCAGACCATCTCTAACTCCTGAGACTGAGGGAAAAGGGGAAAAAGGCTTTAAATTTTTTATTTATTTTAACATTTTTTAATAAACCAGTAAATTTTATATTGTAATATTTAATTCATGACTAAACTTAGAAAATGAAGCTAGATCTTGCACTGTGTCTGTCTAAATATGTCTTGGTGTGTCTTTGTCTCTGGATAATATTTTTGAGGTTAATTTGTAAATGAGCTCTATTTAATTGGCTTAAAGAAAGGTAAGCACTTACAAATCAAATAATTCTAAATTAACAATAAATTCCAGGTTCAGGTGAACTGGGAAATATTCAGTATTAAATACCTGATATTAATGTTTGTTTGTTGACCTATCTAATATAGACATGTCTTAGAGTAATTAACATTAAGTAGAATATTTTCATTGTACCTAGGTTTAATATAAGTTAAATATATCTGTTACAAGTTTGTCAACAAGGAAATTACCTCGAGTGAAGAAACTTCTAAAAAAATGTAAATGAGATATGAGCTTTTATATGAACTCTATTAAGAATAATTATTCTTTAGAAATATCTGTCTAAAATAGTCTCTCCAGATTGGTGTGACTTGAATTTCTAAGGGTGGTGCTAAGTGTTGGAAGTCTATTGAATAGTTAGGTCACTTCCAAATAAAATAAAATTTTGCAACATTTACAGCTAAACACTAATTTCCTTTTACAGAGAAACTAAAGAGATTTGGGACTATAAATGAATAATGTTTGGTGCCATTTTAAAATGTTTTAAGAAAGCAAGGGTTTTAGAGATTATCACTGGTATTTATGCTCACCAATCTATAAAATGCTAATATAAAAGTTAGCTCTTGGTTGCTAAAGGAAAGTAGGAAGTGTGCTTTCAGTAAAAAAAAAAAAAAAGTATGAAAAAATACTAAAAAGAGCTATGCATGATCAGGATTTTATAAAATTGGATTACAATTAGTTAGATAAATGGATTTTGTTAGGAATGACACAGCCACAAGAAAACTCGTTAGAGCCAACCAGGTCCAAGATGGCAGAGCTGACTTTCACTAGGCCTTGATCCTTGGTATTTACACCCATTGTGACATATCACCAAGCTAAATGATACCCATCAACATTGACTAAATCTGACAAAATGTTCTAAACACTTTTAATTGATCTTTTTGATAAAACTTCCTATATCAAATTCTTTTGAAGTTCCTTTGACCTCTAGCTAACTATGGGATGCTTGAGAGGACCCCTGAAACATCCCCAAAGAGACATATTAAACTGCGTTTATTTGGTTCATTAAATTACATGAAAAATATTACCAAATGAGTAATAAATTCACTCATGTTATAATGTATGGTAAAATTACTAATACAGATATCCTAGAAATTATATAGAGTTCTTAACATTTTCATATCTCCTGGTATTCTAATGAAAAACCTTATGACTTCACAAAAGTTAACAAAGGACTGCATAAACCAGCGAATATGCCTATAACTTTTATGGTTTCTGTCAGGCGAGTGTATGCTCCTCGGTTCTTTGTCTCATCACAACAAAGATTGGGAGTGACGAACATTAAAGCCCCTTCGGCAGGTCACAGCTCTCGGGTCTTGGACAGACTGTGTTATAGCTCTCAGGTCTCCAACGGACCATGTTATAACTCTTAGAGAAATCAGTGTTACAGCTCACTGTTACAGCTCTACTTTATTTAGAAGATAGCAGGAAAATCCATCTTCGAGCCGTGAGGGCACGTCAGTCCAAAGACATGAAGAGAAGAGCACCCCATCATGCGGGAGAGAGAGAGAGAGCCCTTTGGCTCCTCTTTTTATGTTTTTTTCTTCCCCCTGGGCCTGTCCTATGCAAATTGGGCTTAGGCAGGAGCGCTGTTCTACCTGAAGTCCTCACTTTGGTTCTCGGACCTTCCTTTGACCTTCCTCTGTTCTATTTTCACAGGCTTTTCCCTTCCTTGTCTTTTAGCCTCCGCCATTTTGGACTCCTTTTCCCTATTCTAACTACCTAACATTCCCCCCCTCAAGAGATGGGAGGCCCAATTCTTTGGGGATAGGGGCATCGAGGTCTTTCTGGCTACTTCCTGCTGAACTGGGATGGTGAGGGGTATTGGGCCTCCCCCTCTTGCTAGTCTCAGGCCTCAGAGTTCTCATAGCGGTGTCCATTTTAAGGGTGAGTGATATTTTCCATGGTCAGCTGTAGTTTTGTATCTTTGTTGAACTGGCACCGCGTGTTGTAGCTTGTTGACCTGAGCAGAGACAAAACAGGTTAGACAATTGATAATGCATGAAACAATCATAAACAGCATCAGTATGGTGTAACAAGGACTAGTAGGGGCATTAGCCAATTCTAAATTCACATTGCCAGGATGGCTCAAGTCCCTCCTTGTTCAGGGATCAGAAGATCTATCTCCTGTCTGTTTTGGAGTACAATCTCTGTCAAGCTGTGTTGGCTCTTCAGAGCTATTCTGAGAAATCTTATCCCCCAAAACCAGATTTTGGGAGTGTTCATTAGAATGGCACTCATTTGTAGTTCTGAATAGGTATCTGAGAGCTCCCAGGGGCTCACAGGTGTATTGAGTGTCCTCTTCTGTTTTCTTCCAGGGCTGGATTCATGAGTAGTGAATCCAGGAGTCATGTCCTGGTACCTTGACTGCTGTGGGAGTAGAAAGTATTACAGGGTAGGGGCCCTTCCATGTGGGCTGGAGTTGACCCTTTGAGGACCCATCTTTCCAGACTTTAACTAGGACTTGAGTCCCTGGAGCATATAGTGGTGAGTCCTTAGAGTCTTTTGGGTCCTGGTTCATACCCCACAAGTGTATATCCTGTTGGAATTGCCCAACGGCCATGGTATAAGACTGAAGGGTCTGAACCTCTGGATCTAGGAAGAGGTCATTGACATAAACAAAAGGTCTCCCATATAGTAGCATCTCATAAGGACTAAAACCAACCTGTTCCTTAGGGGCAATATGGGTGCGGAGGAAAGCTATTGGTAAAGCCTCCTTCCATCCCAGGGAGGTCTCCTGGGTTATCTTTTTTATTGCTGATTTTAAGAATTGGTTGGCTCTTTCTACTTTTTCTGAAGACTGAGGCCTCCAGGCACAATGGAGATAATAAGTAATGCCCAATGCTTTAGAGACCCCTTGGGTGACCTTAGAAGTAAATTATGTCCCATTGTCACTTTGTAATGACCTGGGCAGACCAAATCTTGGAATGATTTCATGGAGTAGTTTTTTTAACTGCCTCCTCAGCCTTCTCAGTCTGGGTGGGAAAGCCTTCAATCCATCCTGTGAATGTATCTATCATGACTAATAGATATTTATACCCTTGAGAAATTGGCATCTGGGTGAAGTCCATCTGCCAGTCCTCTCCTGGATAGGTCCCACATCATTGGATGGGCTGGGCCAGCTGGGGTCTTCGAGCTCCTTGGGGGTTGTTTAACTGACAAGTGGGACAAGAGGAGACCACTTGTCTTATAGTTGTTTGAAGGCCTGTTACTCTGAAGAATCTTTGTAGTGATTTTTGGAGGGCCTTTTCTCCTAAATGAGTGGTGGCATGTATGGAGTTAACCAACTTCCATTGGAAATTCCCAGGCAGAAAAAGGAGTCCCTCCTTTTGGAACCACCCCATGTGATCTTCTTGAAAGCTCTCACTCTTAGTTTTAAGAGTCTCACCTTCAGTATGTGAAGGAGTTTCTGGCAAATTAGTCTGTTTAACTAGGGTGGCAACCCCTATTAGGTCATGGTTCTGTAATGCTTCTCTCTTAGCTGCCTGATCAACTGCTTGGTTCCCTCATGCCACTTCAGTGCTCCCTTTTTGGTGTCCTTTACAGTGAGAGACTGAAACTTCAGTGGGCAGATGGACTGCCTCCAACAGTCTAAGAATTTGATCACCATATTTGATTGGGGACTCTCGGGTAGTCAAGTGGCCCCTTTCTTTCCAAATAACTGCTTGTGCATGTAGCACCAGAAAGGCATACTTGGAGTCAGTGTAAATGGCTATTCTTTTTCCTTTTCTCAGCTCTAAAGCTTGAGTCAGGGCTGTGACCTCAGCTAATTGGGCTGAAGTACCTAGTGACAGAGGCTTAGCCTCTATGGTCTCAAAATTGGAGACTACTGCATATCCAGCTCTTCTTTTTCCAAGAAGAAAGCTGCTTCCATCAGTGTACCAGATTTCCTCAGGGTTGGTCAGAGGATCTTCTGACAGTTCCTCTCGGGGTTTTGTCCAGTGGTCCAAGGTTTCTAGACCAGAGTGAAAGGGGAGAGAGCCCTTGGGAGCAGGCGGGAGGGTGGCTGGGTTAAGAACCTCACAAGGGGATATAGTGAGGCCTGGATTTTCCATCAGCATCACTTGATATCTGAGGATTCTTTGATCAGACATCCATAAATTGCCTTTCCCATTTAGGAGTTGTTTTACTTGGTGGCTGGTAAAAATAGTTAGTTTGCCCCCAAAGAAGAGTTTTAAAGCATCTTCTATCATGATTGCAATAGCTGCAAGATTTCGAAGGCAAGGGGCGGGCAGCCTTGGGTGGTTGGACCGAGTCTCTTGGATAAGCAAACTACAGGCTGGGGCTCAGATCCCAACCTTTGAGTTAACACTCCCACGGCTATTCCCTCTCTTTCATGGGCATAAAATTGGAATGCTTTTTCTGTGTCTGGCAGCCTCAAGGCAGGTGCCTGAGCTAAGGCCCGTTTTAGTGTAGCCTCTGCCTTCTTTTGAGGAGTTCCCCCACGTCAGTGGGACTGAATCATCTCATCCCTTTAAGCTTTCATATAAGGGCTGGGCAATTAGACCATAGTTGGTTATACAGATTCTACAATACCCAGTTAGCCCCAGGAAAGCTCACAATTGTTTTCGAGTCGTGGGGGAGGGCAACTGGAGGATTCCTTGTACCCGATCAGAAGACAGCCTCCTAGACCTGTGTGTAATCTGAACTCCCAGGTAAGTGACTTTTGTCTCGACCATCTGTGCCTTAGCACGGGAGACTTTATATCCCCTTTCTGCCAAAAAGTTTAGAACCTGAATTGCATGTTGTTGGGCATTTTCCTCATCTGGAGAACAGATTAGTAGGTCATCTATGTATTGTAATATTTTCCCATTAGGTCCCAGGTCCAGATCTAGGAGATCCCGGCTAAGGGCCTGTCCAAACAAGTGGGGGCTATCTCTGAACCCCTGAGGTAATACTGTCCAAGTCATCTGTTGGTGTTTTTCTCCTGCGGCCTCCCACTCAAAGGCAAAAAGATATTAGGATTCTTTAGCCAGTGGTATGCAAAAAAATGCATCTTTGAGATCCAATACTGTAAACCATTTCACACTGGGTGGGATTTCTCCCAAGATTACATAGAGATTGGGTACTGTGGGATGGAGAGGGACTGCAGCTTCATTTATGATCCGGAGATCTTGAACCATTCGCCAGGTTCCATCCTTTTTCTTTACTGAGAGGATTGGGGTGTTACATGGTGAACTGGTGGGGACCAATAGCCCACAAGCAAGGAATTTATTTATTAAAGGCTGTAGTCCCTCCTGAGCCTCTCTTCTGAGGGAATATTGTTTCCAGTTAGGAAACCGAGTGGGATCTCGGAGGAAAATGATGACCGGTTCAGCTTGGTGGGCTCGTCCAGGAATTCCCTGGTCCCACACCTGGGAGTTAATTTGGTCTTCCCATAGTGTTTGGTCCCTCTCTATTGGAGAAGGTGTAATGGGTTCTTCAGTAGTAACCAGGAGTTGTAGAGCTCTAGGGGCTGAAAAGCTTCCCATCAAAAGGGTGGTCCCTAGTTTAGTGAGTATGTCTCTTCCCAATAAGGGAGTAGGACACTCAGGGACCACCAGAAACTGGTGGGAAAATATTTGTCCATCCCAGCAACAAAGAAGTGCTTGGGTGAATCTTCTAGTAGTTGCTTTTCCTGTAGCACCCAAAATGGTACAGGTTTGGGAGGAGAAGGCTCCGGAGTAGGAGATCAAGACAGAGTAGGTAGCCCCTGTGTCAACCAAGAAATTCTCGGACCTACCTGCCACATCCAGTTTCACCCTTGACTCCAGCCCCGTGATGGTTATCTGTGACAGGCGGGCTGGCTGGAGCAGGCCGCTTGAGTCCTCTTGAACCATCCTGAGGCAAGTCTTGGCACTTGACCTTGAGGCTCTCGGGTCCCGAGGGCAGAGTGCCGCCCAATGTCCCAGTTGATGGCATTTGTGGCAAGCCATTCTATGAGACTTGTCACGGTTAGGACACTCTTTGGCCCAATGCCCCGCCTGTCTACAGATTAGATATTTGCCTTGCCTTGTCATTCAAGGAATCAGCGTGTGCCATGGGGCTTCCCTGGAGGGCACACAGCATCTGGACATGGCTTGTCTCTTTCTTTCTCTCTCTCTCCTGGGCCTTGGCCTCCTTCTCCTGTTCTCTGTTATAAAAGGTATTGGTGGCTTTCTGGATCATCTCATCTAAAAAAGCAACAGGGTCCTGCTGCAGTAGCTGTTGAAACTTAATTCTGATATCTGATGCACATTGGGACAGGAATTTGTCCTTTAAAATCACATGTCCCTCATAAGAGCCTAAGTCCAGATTGGTAAACTTTTGGAGGGCCTCTTTTAGCCTTTCCAGAAAGGCAATGGGGTTCTCATTAGGCTCCTGAGTTATTGCTGAGACTGGGCACAGTCCCACAAATCATAGGCTTCCTTCTGTTTCCATGGGTGGACTTCCTTAGGGGTGAGTCTTT
Source organism: Dama dama (assembly GCF_033118175.1). NCBI lineage: Eukaryota > Metazoa > Chordata > Mammalia > Artiodactyla > Cervidae > Dama > Dama dama. The sequence goes on from NC_083700.1 coordinate 13,514,912, forward strand.
CTGAAGCTTATTCTACCCAGAACTGTAGCAACCTGAGAGCCAGGCATCCCCGGGTCAGGGTGCAGATCCCCAGGCAGGCTTAGGCGTGACAGCCTCCTGAGATCGAATCCCTGGGCAGGTCGAGGCATGACAACCTCCTGGGATCCTTGGGACTAGCGGATCCCCGAGCAGGTTGAGGCATGACAACCTTTCGAGGACCAAATCCCTAGGCAGGTCAAGGCGTGATGACCTCCTGGGAACCCCGGCCTGGAGTTTGGGCGTCCCCAAGATCTCCAGTGTGACCAGTGCTAGGTAGGATTAAGAGGTTGGATATTATACAGTACTTCCCTCCCAAGGCCAGCTATTTTCTGGTTGTCCCTCTAGAAGACTGTAGAGGCAACCTTGTGGGCCCAGATGGGGCTGAGGAAAGGAGCATGAAACAGGAAGGAATGGGGGGCAAGAGCACAACCTTTGAAAGAATGACATAGCACAAGGGCATAACATAAACCGATTAAAATCAATTGGGTCCAACATGACCAGTCAAATTCAAGTAAACCTTAATCCCCAATCTGTAAGCCAAAAGACACACCCAGAGGTGGCAGAACAGCTCTTAAGGCACTGTGAAAAGATGGAGGAGTGGGTGGTTCCCCAATGGCTGGGATGATCCTCTCACTCATTAACATATGAATTAACCCCGCTGGCAAAACTTAGTCAGGCCGCATTCCATGGCCCGAGCCCTTGCCCTCGGCAAAGGCCCACACTCTGAAGCAAGGCTTCTCTCTGAATCCTAACAAATCCACCTTACTTTTTGGCCAGGCTTGAGTCCTGGGATACAGCTGAAGGACAGGAGGAAAAAGCAGTGGTAAAAAGGTGCCAAGGAATCCCCCTCATAGTCTGCCAGAAAACTTGCTAAATTCCTGACCTGTGCTCACAGTTTTCATTGGCCTGATTCTTGGCACAGAGAAGAGTAAGGACAGAAGAACCCCCACCGGCTTGGTTAACCGCTACTGGGGCCCAGCCCATAGTGCCTTTGGGACATACCGAAGGGTAGCCTCTCCAGAGTCCCTCAATTGCACCCACTGCCACCTGCCTGTTTGCGGGGGGGTTCAAGGAAACAAGAAATGAGAGACTGTAAAGGAATTAAGATTTTGTTAGGCATGTCCCTCCCGCCATAAGAGTGAGGACCTCCTACCTTAACCGGAGGTCTTCTGGAATCTGTGGCTGAGCCGCGTGGGCTTTCTGCTGAATTCATTTTTCGCTGTCCTGATTTCCAGCACGATGGGCCTTCCCCTGCGCTGGGTTTTCTTCACGTTCCGCTTCTACTGCAGGAGCTTTGCTGAGTTGGGCTCCTGCTGCGCTTGGCCTCTTCTGCGTGGAGGTTGTTTCAGCCAGGTTAAATCCGAGTCACGGCACCATAGATGTCAGGCGAGTGTATGCTCCTTGGTTCTTTGTCTCGTCACAACAAAGATTGGTAGTGATGAACATTAAAGCCCCTTCGGCAGGTCACAGCTCTCGGGTCTTGGGCAGATCGTGTTATAGCTCTCAGGTCTCGAACGGACCGTGTTATAGCTTTTAGAGAAATCAGTGTTACAGCTCACTGTTACAGCTCTACTTTATTTAGAAGATAGCAGGAAAATCCATCTTGGAGCCGTGAGGGCACGTCGATCAAAACACACAAAGAGAAGAGCACCCCATCGTGTGGGAGAGAGAGAGAGAGCCCTTTGGCTCCTCTTTTTATATGTTTTTTTTTCTTCCCCCTGGGCCTATCCTATGCAATTTGGGCTTAGGCAGGAGCGCTGTTCTACCTGAAGTCCTCACTCCGGTCCTCGGGCCTTCCTTTGTCCTTCCTCTGTTCTATTTTCGCGGGCTTTTCCCTTTCTGTCTTTTAGCCTCCGCCATTTTGGACTCCTTTTCCCTATTGTAACTACCTAACAGTTTCTATATGAAAAATTACAGGTTTGAATCTTGTGTTTTCTGGGAGTAGGGAAAACCTTCCTCTCAAACTAATTATGAAAATAATTTGGTAAAATTATACGTTTAAACAAAACAATTTTATTTTCTCTCTATCTGACTCCTCCAGAAATTTTCAACTCTTAGGTTTCCAGTAAGTTTTTCACATAAGCTAGGAAGGTTATCTCACTAACAGGTACAAAAATCTCAAGGGATTTTTGAGACTTTAAAAAGGGGAGAATTCACCTAGATTTTTTAGGCAAAATCTGTGATAAGCCTTTGGTGTGAGTTTCCCAGCCCTGTTTTATTTATTAATTTTTTTCCTTTATTTATTTATTTATTTTTTCAGTGGGTTTTGTCATACATTGATATGAATCAGCCATAGATTTACACGTATTCCCCAACCCGATCCCCCCTCCCACCTCCCTCTCCACCCGATTCCTCTGGGTCTTCCCAGTGCACCAGGCCCGAGCACTTGTCTCATGCATCCCACCTAGGCTGGTGATCTGTTTCACCATAGATAATATACATGCTGTTCTTTCGAAACATCCCACCCTCACCTTCTCCCACAGAGTTCAAAAGTCTGTTCTGTACTTCTGTGTCATTATACAGAGTGAAGTAAGCCAGAAAGATAAAGAACATTACAACATACTAACACATATATATGGAATTTAGAAAGATGGTAACGACAACCCTATATGCAAAACAGAAAAAGCCCTATTTTATTTTAAAAGTTCAGCCTGAGAGTCTATAAATGTTTTAGCAAAGTAAAAAATCTATGATCAATTATGGTTATATAAATCATCAGACCAAAATTAGTGAGAACAGACCTATTTTGCAAACAAGCTAGCCTTAATTTGGTTATATTTGATAAAAAAGAGGGTAATTTTAGGGAGAAAAAGATGTTTCAATAAATGTTAAATCCCAGTTTGTTAATGAAGGTCTACGAATGGAGGTAGTAAGACTCATTTCTTGGATAGTTCTTTGCTGTTATGTGATATTAATGTAAAATTTAATTGAATTCTTAAAGAACACCCTAAGTTTGTTTCTGAAGCTTATCTCAGTAATCTATCTTTGGATAAAGATCAAATGCCTCATGACCTGCAACCAGGACTGGAAAAAGACATAATTTAAGGGACTGTCTCCAACCTGGATGGAAGGACTTTTTTATCAGGTACTCTTAACTAGCTCATGCACAATGAAACTGAAGGGAAATTAACTCTTAGACTAATCCCCACTTCCAAAGGCCCCTACACTGGACTGGTCTATAGAGAAGACAGATGACCTGATCTCACCTTAAAATGATGCTCAAACAGGAGAAACTACACTACAACAGGATGAGAAGACAATGACATCAGAGGTAGACAGCTTGCCCAAGATGCTGGGCCTGATTCATATGATCATTTATGTTTTCTTGACTTCTTGGACCTTTGCATATAAATCAAATGCTTTTCTATCATAGGCCTGATCCTATGCTAGTTTTAGAAATCAATCCATCCAACCTGGGCTGGCGATCTGTTTCACCCTTGATAGTATACTTGTTTTAATGCTATTCTCTCATGACATCCCACCCTCGCCTTCTCCCACAGAGTCCAAAAGTTTGTTCTATACATCTGTGTCTCTTTTTCTGTTTTGTATATAGGGTTATCGTTACTATCTTTTTTAACTCCATACATATGCATTAGTATACTGTATTGGTGTTTATCTTTTTGGCTTACTTCACTCTGTATAATGGGCTCCAGTTTCATCCATCTCATTAGAACTGATTCAAATTGTTGGGTTTGTGGCCAATTACCTGTGTATAGTTCTGGGTTACCTTGGTAAATTTCTCTACTACAAGACTCTAACTGGTTGGCCCTAAGACAATTTACTTATATATATATATATATATATATATATATATATATATATATATATAGTCATATTCAGGTCACTGTGGTATTACTAGATGGGATCCCCTCACCAGGCCAATTAATAATGCCTGCTCTGACTCTGGCCCTACATTTGAGCCTTTTTCTATTACTCAAGCTCAATCAGAGCAACAAGGAAAGTTTCAGCAAAGGAGGAAAAAATCTCCCACAATTATGGGATGGATTTATATAGATAACACCAGGCTATGGTAATTTAGGTTTAAAGTCTCCTCTGTGTTGGAAACAATTAAATCATACTAAGGATAATCAGTCTAGTAACACTAGAAAACTGGGCTATGTGCCTTATAGACAGTGGTGCCAATGTATAATTTCCCTGGCAGATAAAGATTCTACAGATGTAGACTAAGTCAGATGACCTGAGATATACTGGGCTACATCTAATGGAAGCTCTTAAGTCTTACTTGTGACTTTACTAATACTGCTGGCTATGTTATTTGTATTTCACCTGTTTTACAAAACTGCTGTTTCTTACACTGCCAAATGTGTGTCTGAGGCCTCTAATAGAGATCAATGATGGTAACAGTGTAACTCTAGATATAGGAAGAAACAACAAGAGGGAATACTTTCCTGGACCAAGAGGCTAGTAAGACAGGTGGTCCAGAGAATTTTGGATATTGTTTTATGGCCTAGTCCAGTAATAGCACATTGAGTGGCCTGTCAACAAAATCTTTGCCAAACCTGAGAATGGACATCCTCAGCACCATGGGATAAAGTGGTCATGAAATGCCCCCCTCAAAATCATGGTCAAGTTTATGAGCAAAAAGGGGCTCTGGCAACTGAAGACTGACACTTGCCATCTACATCTACAGAGATTAAATCATGACCACTGCAACTGCTGACTTTCAACGCCCCTGAAAGGAGTTCAGGGTGAAAATCAGGAATAAGGCACTCTATGCTCTGGGCAAAACTGGCAGAACAGGCCTTCAGACAGTTAGATCTTTTCAGGAGAAGATTTTATGAGTTCCAATTCTTGCATCTTCTCATACCTAGAAAAACACTGACGTCATTAATGGTGACCTCTGCTTTGGCTATTAAGGAAAATTTTACAATTAAATGTCAAAATAGAGTAACTACGATTCAGACATCCTGGGAAATAACTAGGTGATACTATGGGTGTAATTTCAGAGTAGACGTTGTATTGCTAAACACTTGAGTTTTCTGAGTCATGTCAGGTTTAAATGCCACCATTCTCAAAACAATGTTTGCTGGAAGCTAGTAACTGCAATCTTACTTTTTATAAAACTAATCAACTGACTACCTGGCTAAAAGTCTCCCCGAATTGCCAGGTCCAGACTGGGTTTCAGGCCTATTCTTCTAAAAAGAAATGAGATTTATTTTGTCTATTAAAATTTCAGTTATCCCTCCTCCAGCTACTAATTGGGTCTGTTACAACAAAATGGCAGACCAAGGGATTGAGATTTTAATCATACAAGGCTCAGAGCTAGGACTTGGAACTCAAGAATACTTCCAATTCAGTGTCTATTCTCCAAGCTGAAGCAGTCCTTTGCCCCATTTTGACAGAAAGTTATCACAGTCATAGTTGTCCTGTTCCTTAAATTAAAACTGAGCAGGACTCTGTGGGGCCTGGAGTACCGATCTGTTGTGTGTTCTCCATTTCTTATCTGTAGGATATAGGCTTCATTCAGCCTCCTTGACCTTCCCTGAGTTCCAAAGGGTGGATTCAAACAATTGCTAATCAGGGAAGGGAGGGGATACAGAAACAGAGGAGAAACAATCAAATGGTGGTACAGCCTTAAGACAGGGTCCTGGTTCCTACTCAGAGAAATATGCATAACAATGTCTTTGAGTTCTACAGAACTGGAGCCGCCACGCAGGTGGAGGATGGTAACTTCAGACTAAACACAAGATTCCTGGAGCACAGCTCTGTTGCTTCACCACCAACCAATTAAAAAAAAAAAAAGTCACAAACCCTGCAGCCCTCACCCCAAATGTTGCCTCCTGTTTCAGGGGACCAGTGATGACCATCCTGTTAGGTCTCCTGTTTGGCCCCTTTCTATTTCATCTCTGAGAGGAGCCAACAGTTTCAAACTAAATTGCTGTTATTACAAGGGTGAATGCTGATTTCAGGGAAAAAAATACCTTGACTTAGATCAGGTAGAGAGAGACTTCTGCTCTGCTAGGTAGGCCTACGCCCATGTACAGCAGGAAGAAGTTACAGAAGAAAGAGACCTCCGCCCCAATTCCCAAGAAGTATCTTGAGTATGAAGTCTCTCAGGGGGGAGTTGTTAGGGGAAGCACGCTGATTGAAATCTCCCACCCTTGGCCAGGCGCCATAGTAACCATTTGCATGAGTTGTTTTATGACAGGAGGTCCTGGTAAGGAACAGGGAACTAATAAGCCTCCACCAACCAGAAGAGTTCTGGAAAGGTCAAAAGGAGACACCACCTGTCCGACCACTCCCAGAATCCTTCTCTCTGGTGTCCATCTTGGCTGAACAAGGCTTGCACCACCAGGAAGGACTCTGAGTCAGACTGATTGGCTAAGGACAACCTGGAAACTAATCCCATCACCATAAAACCCAAGACTGCAAGCCATGTGACAGAGCAGTTCTCCTGGTTCTCTTACCCTCCTGTTCTCCACCCGGGCACCCTTTCTCAATAAAATCTCTTGCTTTGTCAGCACATGTGTCTCCTCAGACAATTCATTTCTGAGTGTTAGACAAGAGCCCAGTTTCGCGCCCTGGAAGGGGTCCCCCTTCCTGCAACAATAGCAGTATTGTTTGTAATGATCCCAAACTGAAAATGTGTTCGTTTAACAACTCAAGTGCAGTTACACTTCTTTACATCGACCATAGCCCGCCAGGCTCCTCTGTCCGCGAGATTCTCCAGGCAAGAATACTGGAGCCGGTTGCCGTTTCCTTCTCCAAAGGATCTTCCCTACCATGGGATCGAACCCCAGTCTCCTGCTTGGCAGGCGGATTCTTTACCACTGCACCACCTGGGAAGCCCTTTGTAATGACTCCAAACTGAAAATGTGTTAATTTATTAACACAGAGTGGATGTACTTCTTTAGATGGAACCTTTACATTTTTCTTTATTTTGGAATAATCTTTTTGACGGATCCTTCTCCATTATCTTGCTGTTTTCTTCTAGACTTTCAAATGGCTATGTGTTGGAGTTTCTTATTCTCACCTCTATATCTCTATGGCTCATTTTTATGCTTTTCTCCCTTTTAATTTCTCTTAGTGCATTCTGGGTAATTTCTTTAGAGCTACCTTCTATTTCACTAACTTTACCTTCAATCATCTCTATTCTGCTATTTAATTTGTACATTGACTTGTTAATATTGGAGACTAATTTCTCAGTTCTCAGAGATTTACTTGATTTATTTTAATCCTGTTCTTTTCATTGTGCTGTCTTCTTTTTATTATGGTTTCTGTTCCTTCTTTTAGTTTATTAAACATTTTGAGCATACTTATTTTATTATCTTGTACATTATTTTATTATCCTTAATTATTGGGATGTGAGTTTTCTTTTATGTCTACTGATTCTTTTACTAACGTGATTTGTATTTATTGTGTCCTCATTGCCATGGAGGGTTTTTTAAAAGTAATGTTTTATATATTTTTCTCCACAGAAGTTCCATCTGACCTAGATTACAGGGAAAAATCCATATAGAACTATTTTGCATTTGCTCTGTCAAGGTCCCAGGAATGTTAATGGTCCCAGGTCAGTTCTTGTGTTAATTCTTAGCATGTAGTTCACACTCCATGCAAACAACAAAATATCAAGGCCTCAAACCAGTGCATAACACAAGCTTCGGTTTTAATTTCTCCAGGATATTTTTTTTTTATTATATCCACAGACCTAGTAAGTTTTTTCATCTCTTCTCAGGACCAGTGGGCAGGGTTTTCTTGCCCATTAATCATAAGCTTTTCATCTGTTAAAAGATACAGCTTTATTCAGGGGACCTCTTTTGCAGAGCCCACCTCCCACTGGTCCAAAGGCAAAGTGTTTGATCCCCATACAGGCAAGAGAAACCCAGCCCCCAGCACCTAGGAATAAGCAGTTCAGTTCAGTCACTCAGTCGTGTCCAACTCTTTGTAACCCCATGAACTGCAGCACGCCCGGCCTCCCGGTCCAGGCCTCCCTGTCCCAGAGCCCACCCAAACTCATGTCCATTGAGTCGGTGATGCCATCCATCCATCTCATCCTCTGTCGTTCCCTTCTCCTCCTGCCCTCAATCTTTCCCAGCATCAGGGTCTTTTCAAGTGAGTCAGCTCTTCGCATCAGGAGGCCAAAGGACTGGAGTTTCAGTTTCAACATCAGTCCCACCAATGAACACTCAGGACTGATATCCTTTGGATGGACTGGTTGGATTTTCTTGCAGTCCAAGGGACTCTCAAGAGTCTTCTCCAACACCACAGTTCAAAAGCATCAATTCTTCGGTGCTCAGCTTTCTTTATAGTCCAACTCTCACATCCATACATGAACACTGGAAAAATCATAGCCTTGATTAGACGGACCTTTGTTGGCAAAGTAATATCTCTGCTTTTTAATATGTTATCTAGTTTGGTCATAACTTTCCTTCCAAGGAGTAAGTGTCTTTTAATTTCATGGCTGCAATCACCATCTGCAGTGATTTTCGAGCCCCCCAAAATAAAGTCTCTCACTGTTTCCACTGTTTCCCCATCTATTTGCCATGACCAGGACACAAATGAGCTGCCACTCTGTCACTTCACTCTTACTATTACGGATTTAACATTTCTCTTTGTTACAGGCAGGCTTGAGCTTGACTACATGGTCTATAATCTTTAGGTTACATTTCACTCAGCATTTAAAGTCTTTGAAGTATGTGTTGAGATGAGTGAGCAGTCTCTATTACCTTACTCTGCCTTGTTACCAGAAATGGTCCACTATGATGTTTGATATTACTCTGAGCACCCTTGCCAGGAGCCAGCACACGAGATCCCACCCGTGACAAGGTCATGAGGGAGAAAACCTGACAGGCAAGGCGGATCAGGTTTTCAGGGATTTCGAAAAGCTGCCCCCGGTGCTCACCTTAAAGATGATATCTGTCTTTCTGATGCTTGCTTCAATAGACTACTCCCTAATTTCTCTGACACAGGCAGAAGGCCTTCCCCGATCTCTTCCCAAATAAGAATCAATTTAGAACTTTAATCAATAAGCTTCTGGGGTGGTGGTATTTTATGAGATTATCCAGGGTGAAAGGAGTGTTTTAATTTAAACTCATTTGCTGGTATTTTAGTTTGTTTGGCAAATGTGTTTATGCCCTTGGTACTAATATGCATGATTGCTTATAATACCCTAATCATAAAATAACATAAAGAACCTGATCATATAAAGGCCCTAGTAGACACAGAGCCTTTTTGAGGGGTGAAGAAGTCCTATTAGAAAACATAAGAAAAATTATTCTAAAGGTGGTTGTTGGGTTGACGTTTGCTTGCTGTGTTTTGCTTGCTGTGTTTTTGCTTTCAATGTGCTAAGGTTGTGTTATAGAAACCATTGTTAATATAGCTAAAGATCTAGAAAAATAAGAGCTTAGCCCTAGTGTGGTAACAATGAAATGGTTGTTAATTATTAGCCAGGAGTGCTAGGCAGGGGCTGCCTCACCAAAGTCGCAGAGTAGGTGTGGGGTAAACTTCTTAGATAAACTCAACTGACAATTTCTGCAGAAGGATTAACTTTTGTGTGAACAAGGATATACTTCTACTCTGTACTATTGCCCTATGAGACTGCTACCTTTCAGTTAAGGTCACCACAGAAACGGAAAATAGTTTTACATTCACCTGACCTGCATAAAATGTTAATGGGCCCCAAGGCCAGAAGATAACGTGCTAAGATTTACTATAGAATTAGAAAGCAGAAAACATCCTGCTCTCCCTAAAAAACAAACTGATGTAATACTAATCCTGTGTAAGCATGAATAAGCATCTTGTACCTTGGAAATGTTCTGAGTGAGGGTATAAAAACTGTTGTCAAAAAGTAAAACACAGACTTTGCCCTATCAAGGCTGGTCTCACGTGTCTTCTCTCACCAACGCCGTTCATCCTGAGGGTACCCCCTGGATCCTGCCGAGGCTGGACCCCGCACACCCTGACAAGAGAGGAGTTTTTACGATTGCATCTTGTCCTGAAGAGGTCATTCAAAATGGGAAGGGTCTGAAATTATCAAAATGAAAAACAATCTAGGGGACTGTGGATCTCTAGCCAATGTTTAAAGATTTATCAGAAGAAAATGAAAATTCACTCAGTTCTCAGTTGCCTTGGGGGTGGCATTAGGTCCAGTGTGTGAAAGTTACCAGAAGACAAAATTTAGATCAATGTAAGAATGAGCAAATTTCATAGTTGTTAAAATTATCCATAAGGATAGTGTCATTTTGAATTTGCTTTTGCCATAAATATACAGTCTAGATTTTATTTTTGCTGGAGGACTGAAAACTGCATATTAATAAATTAAGAATAATCTGGGTTTTTTTTTTTTTTTTTTTTTTTTTTTAGATGAACTCTGCCAATAAAGATGTTCATACTGGATTTTGCTGGCCATCTGCCAGATACACTGAATATGTTGAAGATATTTTGAGCATTTTGTTTTTCAGTCTCTCAGTGGGGTCCAACTCTTTGTGACCCCATGGGCTGCAGCACATCAGGCTTCCCTGTCCTTCACCATCTCCCAGAGCTTGCTCAAACTCATGTCCATTGAGTCAGTGATACCATCCAACCATCTCACCCTCTGTCATCCCCTTCTCCTGCTTTCAATCTTTCCCAGCATCTGGGTCTTTTCCAATGAGTCAGTTCTTTGCATCAGGGGGCCAAGTATTGGAACTTCAGCTTCAGCATTCGTCCTTCCTGTGAATATTCAGGGTTCCTTTAGAATTGACTGGTTTGATCTCCTTGCAGTTCAAGGGACTCTCAAGAGTCTTCTCCAACATCACAGTTCAAAAGCACCAATTCTTTTTTTTTTTTTTTTTCCCAGTGGGTTTTGTCATACATTGATATGAATCAGCCATGGATTTACATGTATTCCCAATCCCGATCCCCCCTCCCACCTCCCTCTCCACCCAATTCCTCTGGGTCTTCCCAGTGCACCAGGCCGGAGCACTTGTCTCGAAAAGCACCAATTCTTTGGACTCAGCATTCTTTATGGTCCAACTCTCACATCCATTGGGCTTCCCTTGTGGCTCAGCTGGTAAAGAATCTGCCTGCAATGAGGGAGACCTAGGTTCAACCCCTGGGTTGGGAAGATCCCCTGGAGAAGAGAAAGTCTACCCACTCCAGTATTCTGGCCTGGATAATTCCATGAACTGTATAGTCCATGGGGTTGCAAAGAGTCACACACAACTGAGCAAATTTCACTCACATCCATACATGACTATTGGAAAAATCATAGCTTTGACTAGGCAGACCTTAGTCAGCAAAGTAGTGTCTCTTCTTTTTAATATGCTGTCTAGGTTGGTCATAGCTTTTCTTCCAAGGAGCAAGCATCTTTTAATTTCATGGCTGCAGTCACCATCTTCAGTGATTTTGGAGTCCCCCAAAATAAAGTCTGTTGCTGTTTCCACTGTTTCCCCATCTATTTGCCATGAAGTGATGGGACTGGAGGCTATGATCCTCGTTTTTTGAATGCTGAGTTTTAAGCCAGCTTTTTCACTCTCCTCTTTCATCTTCATCAAGAGGTTCTTTTGTTCCTCTTCTATTTCTGCCATAAGGGTAGTGTCATCTGCATATCTGAGGTTATTGATATTCCTCCTGGCAATCTTGATTCCAGCTTGTGCTTCATCCAGCCCAGCATTTCACATGATGTACTCTGAATAGAAGTTAAATAAATAGGGTGACAATATACAGACAGCCTTGAAGTATTTCTTTCTCAATTTGAAATCAATCCATTTTTCCATGCCCCATTCTATCTGTTGCTTCTTGACCTGCATACAGGTTTCTCAGGAGGCAGGTAAGGTGGTCTGGTATTCCCATCTCTTTAAGAATTTTCCAGTTTGTTTTGATCCATGCAGTCAAAGGACTTGGCATAGTCAATGAATAAGAAGCGTTCATCTGTCCATGGGATTCTCCAGGCAAGAATATTGAAGTGGATAATCATTTCTTTCTCCAAGAGATCTTCCTGACCTAGGGATTGAACCTGAGTCTCCACATTGCTGACAGATTCTTTACTGTCTGAGCCACCGGGGAACACTTCTGTGAGCATGGGGTCTTGTAATTACAAGGTCCTTTGGTTTTGTGACAAAATTCTAATCCTGTGACCTCAATTTTCATTGTCTGTGATTCAATTAGCCTGGATATCTAAGCTTATAGCTTAGACATATTAAGAAGTCATTAACCAGCAGTAAAATTGAACAAGGCTCATAGAGTACCAGAAGATATCTTAAAACATGCTATTGACCAGAGAGCTATTAATATGTCTTTTGTTACCCAAACGTTATTGACTGGAGACATACAAATACGTTTTTAGAGACTGATGCAATTAACATCACCGTGAGAAGTTGTTAGAGCTTAAAATTGATTGAGGGTTCATTAAGAAATTTATGGTTGCCATTATCACTCATATTTTGTTCCACTAGGCTTTTGTTTCAACCTTGTGCATATTATAAACACAAAATTTTTGAAAATGATGCATTGTGAAATTTTGAGTGACGAAGAATTTTTCAGTGAATATTATGCACATACTTTCTTTGATCATTTGAGAGATATATATACTAGTGTCCCAGAAGGTGATAGTTCTTCAAAATATAGTTCTGATTCAGACAATATGAATATTAGACCAACAAAAAGACAAAAAAAGAAAAATCTTAGTGATAAATTCTGACACAGAAAGTGAAAATGAAATGGTGCTGGAAAATGCTCCTTGCTTTTATAGAAGAGTGGATTGAAGAAAACATTTCACAAAAATTTGATGACTTTACAGTTATCTCAGGTGAAACTATTGAATGTAATAACCTGCAAAGTGCTTTAGGGAAGGTGAGATGTCAACCAAGGTTCAAAGCAATGAATGAAACGAATTTAGGGAAGTGAAATAACAGAATTAATTTTTGGCTGGACAATATAAATATCCATAAATTGCAGACATTAGTTTCTGCAACAATCCACTGGCCAATAGTGAGTTAATGGCTGCTTTCTCACAGTTCTGGACTTTGACTTCAAAGGAGCAACTATTCTTTTCTAATGGTTCCTCCCTGACTCACAATTCACAAAGCAGATGCCTTTGAAAAGTAAGCATGATGTAACAGACACATTGCTACAACTGGCATCGGTTATTTCTTTTAATACATGTCGCCAGTATCTCTTGAATCTTCCATTATTCTCATTTCCTTCTCCCCCACCCCACCTTTCTCCTTCCCCCATCTCCCCCCACCTTCTCTCTTTCTGGCTGCTGTGCATCTTCACCCACACACAGCAGAATCATCTCCTTCCTCCTTCCTTTCCTACTTCCTTCTCCTTTCCTCTTTCCTATCCGTCATTTCATCCCTCCCTTACACTTCAGCTCCTGAGACGGTTATTCTCCCACATTCCAAATGTAAATGTGCCTGTAATATTCTAGGGATTCAGAGCACTATCCAGGAGCATTTTTTAAGAAGCTTTTTGTGCTTTTCCCATGACTGCTCTTTGGCTCAGACCAAACCCCTTTGGTCAGTTTCTGTTTTATTCAGCGTAGGCTTTAGGGAAGGTGACATGTCAACCAAAGTTCAAAGCAATGAGTGAAACCAATTTAGGGAAGTGAAGTAGCCTCTTCCTAATGCTTTAACTGCAAATATTTCTTGAGCAGTTTCTACACACCATCACTACAGTAAGCATTTTATGTGTTGTTTTTTTTTTTTTCTCTATTGAATTTCACAGCAGCCTGATAAATTAGTTACTCTTTTTTAATCACCTTGTACAGTTAGAAGTGCAGAGTAACTTGCTAAAAGTTGTACAGTTTGAGATAGCACAGATGGGATTTGAGCCCAGAGTCAGGTTCTTAACTACTCAAGAATTCAGTCTTGACCAGAGGTGGATGAAGTGGCGAAGGGTCTTACTCCTTTGTCTTATCCACTGCTATGCTTGAAGTGGTTTGTACATTCAGAGTAAGGCCAGATATCCCTGCATTCATTAATGTGCTTTTCAGCCCATGTTGTGTAATGACACTAAGAGAAATTAGGCAGCAAGATCTGATTAGCTTTCCCTATATCACCTTTGGGCTTCCTTGGGAGCTCAACTCGTAAAGAATTCACCTGCAATGCAGGAGACCTGGGTTGCATCCCTGGGTTTGGAAGATTCCCTGGAGGAGGGCATGGTAACTCACTCCAGTGTTCTTGCCCGGAGAATCCTCACTGACCAGGAGCCTGGCGGGCTACAGTCCAGCGGGGTCACAAAGAGTCAGACGCCACTGAGCCACTGATCACTTTTAAAAACAGAAACACAGAGAACTAAGGAAGTCTAAAGAGTCAAAATCCAACTTCTCCATCTTGTGGGAAAGTCATTTAACATCTCTGAGCCTCAGGTTCCTCATTTGTGAAGGGAGTATCTTATGTGAGTTTATGTTGGAGATTAGACAAAGTGTTTACATTTCTGCACATAGTAGATACTTGGTATCTTTTAGTTGAGTCTTCATCCAATTTCTTGTAGTAACACACTCCCTCCCTCAACATGGGCAGACCCATTCCAGGTAATTCCAAATCATCCACCAATTCTAATGTTTAATTCAGAAATGCCTCTCACCACCACCTCTCACCCCCTCAGTCTCAGCTAATGGACAGTTGCTTTTCCTGTAGACTCATGTGTGTGCCCCTTTTATAGCTCTCATCACACAAACACTGTCTACCTAGGAGGCTCCCAAACTAGTCTTGTGAATTCAAGTCTTCTCTTTCAAAAATGCCAACTGTGAACCCAACACAATTTTCTTTTTGTGTTATAATACTTTATTCTTTTAGAGTGGTTTTAGGTTTAAAGCAAAACTGAGAGAAAAGTAAAGTGATTTCTGATAACCTACTACCCCCCACACATGCATAACCATTATCAACATCCCCCATAAGAGTGATACATTTCTTACAACTGATGAAACTGCACTGACACATCATTATAGCTCAAAGTCCATAGTTTACCTTGGGGTTACTCCTGTTGTTACACATTCTACGGATTTGTACAAATGTATAGAGGCATGAATACATCATTATGTTATCATACAGAGTATTTTCTAAAACTCTTTTGTGCTTTGCCTATTCCTCCCTCCCCCCACTTCCAACCCCTAGTAATCACTGATCTTTTTACTGTCTGCTTAATTTTGCCTTTTCAGAATGTCACATAATTGGAATCACACAGCAGGTAACCTTTTCAAATTGGCTTCCTTCACTCAGTAATGTGCATTTAAGCCAAGTCTTTTCATGGCTTGATAACCCATTTTTTTCATGCTATATAATATTCCACCATCTGGATGTACCACAGTTTACATATCCATTCACCTACTGAAGGACATCTTTATTGTTTTCAAGCTTTGGCAATTACAAATAAAGCTGCCATAATGATCCGTGTGCAGGGTTTTGTGTGGGCATATGTTTTTAGCTCCTTTGGGTAAATTCCAAGGAGCACAGCTGCTGGATCATAGGGTAAGAGTATTTCTAATTTTGAAAAGAACTGCCAAACTGTCCTCCAAAGTGGCTATGCCATTTTGCATTCCCACCAGCAATGAACAAGGATATCTCCTGTTCCATATACTGGCCAGCACCTGGTGCTATTGGTATTCCAGATTTTGGCCATTCTACTAGGTATGTAGACATATTTTGTTTTCAGTGGTAATATAAAAGGAGTTGCCTGGATGAGTCAATTGCTATCACATGCTTCTCATCCAGTCTGCAAGAATTCAGAGGGCAAATATTTGTTTGCTCTTCCCAGATTTCCTCTAAAACAGTGTTTTGCAAGCTAGAATGAAAAGTTCATTAAAACCTGTGAAATTAATTGAGTCACTACAAGTATTTCTGTTTTAATGAAATAGACTAGACTGGGGTGTATATATATATAAAACAGAAACTATCAGAGTGAATCAAAAATAGCAAAAGTTAATCTTGTCTTATGAAATAATTGTATGTACTAGGACAAGATGGAAAACTTTTTTTTTTAGTGAGAATCCCAGGCAAAAGTTTGAAAGTCATCTGCAGAAAAGACTAGGTGTCAAGAAAAGGAACCATAATGGAGTAATGGGGCTTTCCTGGTGGGTCAGTGGTAAAGAATCCGCTTGCCAGGTCAGGTGGTATGGGTTTGATCCCTGGGTTGGGAAGATCTCCTGGAGAAGGAAATGATGACCCACACTAGTGTTCTTGCCAGGGAAACCCCATGGGTAGATCTTATTATATATAAACTACAATTGTTAGTATTTGGGGGCCAGGATTCTATTAAGTTCTTTACATGCACTTTTCATATGGATCCTTACAACATTCCTATAAATTAAGCCTTGTCCCTGTTGCCTAATTGTCCCATTGCTACCAGTTTGCCACATACCTATACTTTGTTATAAAAGAATAAAATAAAAAAGCATAGAAGTCATGACCATAAGACCTTTGTAAGATTCTGGATTCTTTGTAAGTTTCTCATAGGTCCTTGTAGTGAATAGGAATAAACTCATGGAAATAAAAAACTAGAAGGCTCACTGTTGTCTCTTGGAGTAGAAAGAAATGGAGAAATTGCATTAATCTTACCCATTTGGGAGCCAGACTTCCTGGGAAAAATGGTCAGGGGATATACTAGTATATATGGTAGTTATATATATATAATAGTAATCAGAGACAACTCCTCAGCACAAGAAAAGTAGGCTGGATGGCTGCACCATGGGGCTACTAAAGGAAGGAATACATCAGCCTATCCCCCATCCTGAGAAAAATCCCTGAGGATTCTAGAAAGTCCCTTGTGACTCTCTATTGACTCATTTAATGACTCATTTCTATTTAAAGTAACTCTGCCTTCTTTGGGGTCCTTTTTCTTTCTCGAGTTATTTTAAAAATGCCCCAGACTTACTCTGCTCAATGTTGTGGCAGCCTGGATGGTAGTTTAGAGGAGAACGGATACATGGACATGTATGGCTCAGCCCCATCCCCGTTCACCTGAAACTATCACAACATTGTTCATAGGCTTTACCCCAATAATAGAGTAGGAAATGACACCCCACTCCAGTATCCTTGCCTAGAAAATTCCATGGGCAGAGGAGCTTGTGGGCTACAGTCCATGGGGCTGCAGAGTCAGACACAACTGAGCAACTGAGCAAACATACCCTAAAACAAAATAAAAACCTTTTTAAAAAATATCTCAAGCTGGGATTCCTCTTGGTCTTAAACTTTAATCACTTGAGTCCCAACTTTTCTTAGTATCCCTCTTCACAGACTGAAAAGTTATAATCTTAAATGCAGATCCTGCTTCCCTTCTCTCCCTGGCTCTGTCATCCCCTGATCTGTTTAAGCAGGGTTTGCCCAAGAATAGAACTATGTTTATTATTTGGCTTTTAAGTTGTGGTATTCCTAATGATTCCTGGCACTGTTTCAGTTGCAGCAACATAAAATCAAGCATTTTCAGAAAGTCAGTTATAATAAATCTGAAATCTATTCATTTCTCTTTTATGTGGCTGGTCATTTTGAATATGATAACCAGTGAACCTCTGCATTCCTCCAACTGTAAAATTTTATGATTGTATAGATTATGGCTATAATCTTGTCTGTATATAATTAGCTTTGGGAGAATTTTTTTTTTAATGTAAAGTTTTCTGTTCTTCAATTTTTATTAGTAGAAATTCAAATATCATTTTTTGGATATCTAGTATTAGCAATAGTTTTCACTATTTTTTCCTAATTTTACCACTTTTATATTTCTCCATTTAAAGGCTTATTGAACACTTTGTAACATACAAATTTTTGCAAGATTTTTCTTCTGTTTTGAACTCCTTACTTCACTTGTGACGAACAGCTGACATGACACCAATGCCTTCTGTGCCGTGACTTCCTCAATGCATCTTTTGCTAGCTCCATCAGAAGAGAAAGATTATGTTCTGAAAATATTGTGTTATTCTGCCTATGGCCATACCACCCTGAACGTGCCTGATCTTGTTTGAAAATCTTGTGTTCTTCTGACCACTGGGAGAACCCAAAATCTACTTTTCTCCATTCAAAAAAGTGTGCATTTACCCCCACTCTATATTTGGTGTCTCTAAACAGCTCCCTCCCTTACTATGATATAACTAGCCATCAATATTTTGGATTCAATCTTTTACTTAGCAGCCTTTGGTAGACAATTCTTGTTTAACTTATTTAACCTGATTATTTATCACATGATGAGTACATCTTATGAAATGCTGGGCTGGATGAAGCACAAACTAGAACCAAGATTGCCAGGAGAAATATCAATAACCTCATATATGCAGATGATACCACACTTATGGCAGACAGCAAAGAACTAAAGAGGCTCTTGATGAAAGCGAAACAGGAGAGTGATAAAGCTGGCTTAAAACTCAACATTAAGAAAACTAAGATCATGGCATCTGGTCCCATCACTTCATCTCAAATAGATGGGGAAACAATGGAAACAGTGACAGACTTTAAGGGCTCCAAAATCATTACAGATGGTGACTGCAGCCATGAAATTAAAAGATGCTTGCTCCTTGGAATGAAAGCTATGATCAACCTAGACAGCATATTAAAAAGCAGAGACATTACTTTGCCAACAAAGTTCCGTATAGTCAAAGCTATGATTTTTCCAGTAGTCATGTATGGATGTGAGAGTTGGACTATAAAGAAAGTTGAGCACCAAAGAATTGATGCTTTTGAACTGTGGTGTTGGAGAAGACTCTTGAGAGTCCCTTGGACAGCAAGGAGATCAAACCAGTCAATCTTAAAGGAAATCAGTCCTGAATATTCATTGGAAGGACTGATGCCGAAGCTGAAACTCCAACACTTTGGCCACCTGATGCAAAGAACTGACTCATTGGAAAAGACCCTGATGCTGGGAAAGATTGAAGGCAGGAGGAGAAGGGGATGACAGAGGATGAGATGGTTGGATGGCATCACCAGCTCAACGGACATGAGTTTGAGCAAGCTCTGGGCATCAGTGATGGACAGGGAGGCCTGGCATGTGCTGCAGTACTTGGGGTCACAAAGAGTTGGACACGACTGAGCAATTGAACTGAACTGATAGACAATTCTGTTTAAGCCTTTAATGAAACAAAAATCTATATAAAATAAGTTATCTGGACATGGAGAATTGGGTAAATTTTTTTCAATAAATATTTAATGATCACTGAGTAGACCCTTAGTTCCATTTCCCACCAAACAAGGCTCTTAAGTGAGGTTCTTCTCCACCCCTAGATACCGACTTCCCTCCACCTTGACATCCTAACTCACCCTCAGAGCTCTCATTTTAACTCCCTCCTGTTCCTCACCATTTTTTTTTTTTTTTGACTCTCCACCATAGAATCCCAACAACAGTCAGACAAGCCCTCATCCAACCTAGATAGCCTTGCCTACTCTTGGCGCTATAATTGTTTTCACTGAACACATCTCTCCTCATTAGAAATTAAGGTCCATGAAGGTGTTATTTTTTTTTATCAGTTTTTTTTTTTTTTCACTGCTCTATATCCCAGCATTCAGGACAGCATCTGGAATTTTGACTTGAAAAATTAGATGAAGGACTTCCCTAGTGGTCCAGTGGTCATGACTCTGTGCTTCCACTGTAGGGGGCATGGGATATAAACCTTAGTTAGGGAACTAAGATCCCACATGCCGCATGGTGTGGCCAAACAAGAAAATTAATTGAATGGAATTACTTGTTGGTATTTAAAAACAAGTGCACCTCATTGACCAAAAGGTATATCCCCAGAAAATTTAGTAAAAAATGACTGAAAGAATATCAAATGTTGTTTCACACTGTCTCATGTTGCTATTATGAATTTCAGATTGATCTTGAGTTGCAAGGTTTCATTTTCTCTTTAGGTTATGCTGCTTTATAGTTTCTCTGCCAAGTTGCTAATGGTCTGGAAGCAAACATTCATATTTAGAGGAAAAAAATGTATAAAAGAACTTAGTGGCTTATTCACTATAGAAAAAGTGGAGAATTATCACCTAATATAATTGTTTGGTAACTACCTGATACTTTAAGCTTTTTAATGTCTGGTTAAACTTATGAGAAGTTAAAATGATCATAACAAAGGAAGTCAACACTCCCATTCAAGGCACAAATTAGTAAAATAGATATATGGGCAAAATATGTATAAAGAATCATCTTTCTGCTTTTTTCAAAGCTACGTATAAATATTAAAAACCAGATTTGCATTATACATGTAAACTGTAAAAATGGAGGCACATATTCCATATTAAAAAAAAGCATTAAGCCTGTGTTTTTAAAATTTCTGGTTACCAACCTAAAAGCTGCAGTAGATTCAGAAGAAACACAGTCTATAAGAAGCTATGACAGGGTAAAAAAATTACTGTCTAATTCAGGTCATGAGCCACAGGAGGACATTAGCAGGGTACCTGTTGTCTGGTTGTTTAGCTTTATTGTGCTACAAATGTGAGGAGCTGAGGCAACCGTGATGCTTAAGAGAACCTAGAAGACCACACTGGAAACCCTTGTCTTATTAGTACAAGTTCATGTGCCCAATGTACAGTGAGTCCAAAAAAACCTGAACTTTGGAGTTTAGAGAAGAGAAAGGTTTATTTCAGGGCCATGCAAGGAGATGCGTGGCTCACCCACTAAAGAGCCGCAAGCTCCCCTAAGCGTTTTGGTAAAGCATATTTAAAATCCAGGTGAGGGAGGGAGGTTGTAGGGTATGCGGTCAGCTCAAACACAGTTCTCTGACTGGCTGGAGGTGCGGTAACAGGATGGTGTCACAGGGGCTAACATCATCAGTCCCTAGGCACTAGGAGGCCTGGGCCTGTGCGCTCATGGTCATCACGTAGTTAACATCTTCCATTTGTTGGGGTGTGGAAGTCACATCTGTAAAGCAATTCAAGAAATGTGCATCAAATAAAGTTTTCTAGGTACTTCAGAGAAGAGCTAAAGCAGAGGCTGTGGGGGGAAGGCCTGTCCTGGGAAGGCCCCACAGGTTCCTGTTGGGTTACAGTTCCAACACCGAGTCTAACTTGTTCCAGCTGTGTCAACTTGGACAAGGCTCTTCACATCCTTGAATCCCAATTTCCTCATCTAAAAAGTGGGGACAATTAATGCCTCCTCACAGGGTTGTGATGTTTCTTTGGTTTCACCATAATGGTGCATGTATTTGGTTTATTATCATCAATTAGACAAAAGTACCTAACATGCCCACAGCCAAGTTCCTGCTTCCTGCCCCTCCCCAGACCCAGCCTATGCCAGTTGTCTCATCTCAATCAATGTCACTTTGGTTCTTATAAAAAAAAAAAAAAAACTTTGGAATCACCATTTGACATCTTTCTTTTTTCCAGCCCATCAGGAAACCCATCCATTTAACCTTTAAATATATATCCAACATCCGACCACTTCTCACCACCACCACTACAACTATTCTGGTCCATATTACATTTCCTTTTTACACTAGGACTGTTGCAGTAGTCGCTTCACTGGTCTCTCCCTGCCTCAGTTTTGCAACCTATACTTCTTAATTTAGCCAGGAAGAGCCTTTTAAAGAATGTCAGATCACAGTGCCTATCTGCTCAGAACTCTCCAAGGGCTCTGATTTCACTCAGAGTAGAATCCAGAGCCTGAACCCTACAAGAGCCTGAAGGATCTGGTCCCCTGCCATATTTCTCTGGCTCAAATTCTTTTCTTTTCCTTTTTTTTCCCTTAATTTGTGCATTGGGTTTAAAAAAAAAAAAATTACTTATTTGGCTGCACCAGGTCCTAGTTGTAGCATGTGAGATCAATTCTCTGACTAGGGATCAAACCTGGACCCCCTACATTGGAAGCACAAAGTCTTATCCACTGGACCACCCTTGCTCAACTTCCTTCCTCTTTTCTCCTCACTCACTTGGCAATAGTCACACTTGGGTCTCATTGTTGTTCCACAAAACCACTAATCAAATTCTCACTTCAGGACATTTGGCACTGTTTCTCACTGCCTGGAATGCTCAACCCCCTGTTAGAAAACCAAATGCAGTAAATATGAAATTTAATTGATTTTATTCAATGGTTCATGAATCATGCAGCATCCCATCTAGAAAACAGAAAGGTACTCCAAGGAGTTGTACAAAATGGAAAGTTTCTACAGACAGAAAAAAGGGAGGATAAGGAAATTACTGGCAAAAGAAAAAACTGCTTCAGTTCAGTTCCCTCCCCTCTTTTGCAGGGAGGGAAGGTCAGTAGTCTTTTTATGCAGATTACTTCATGTCAACTTACAGAAAAATGCACAACATGAGAATTGTGAGTTTCAGTTTTATTCAAGATCTTACTGATGATGATAACCAAAAGCTAGGGAGACAGTATCTCAGTGGCTCTGAAGAAATTGCTTCCAAAAGGTAGGAGAGGAGACAGTATATACATGTATACATGATTTTTGACTGGGCTTCCCAGATACCTCAAGTGGTAAAGAATCTGCCTGCCAATGAAGGAGACATGAGTTAGATTCCTGGGTTAGGAACACCCTGGAAGTGGAAATGGCAACTCACTCCAGTATTCTTGCCTGGGAAATCCCATGGACAGAGGAGTCTGACGGGCTACAGTCCATAGGGTTGCAAAAGAGTGGGACACGACTTTGTGCGCACACACACATGATTTTTGACTAGGGAATATGTGTAGTCAGTCAGGCATCTTGGTAACAGACAAAATCTAGGCACAAAGACCAGCTATCCAAAATTAGCAATTCTAATATTTTTACTATGTATATGTCAATGAAAATTCAATTTACCATCAGGTTAAGAAGAAAAGAAGAAATTTTATTCAAGCCAAACTGAGGATCATAGCCTGGAAGACAGATGCTCAGAAGTTCTGAGGAACTGTTCCACCCATTAGAAGTCAAAGGCATGGTCATATACATTTTTGTGCACCAAAATGACATTCAGATATTTACATAATATATACAGTCCAGGTAAGTGCATACAGAGCAAGCAGTAAGTCACTCCAACTCCCTCCAACAAAGTTGGGAAATAATGTTATTCTTTTAAGTGCTTACATCGCTAGCATCAGAGAGGGGAAAAATGATCTTTGCTGTTGAGCAGGCACTCTCATCTTGGAAGAGGCCTGGTTAACGTGTAAGGCAGGTGCTCAGTGCACTTTAGAGAGGAAGGGAACAGACACAAACACACACAGAGAGAATTTTATGTTCGAATTTTCTTGCCCTGCCTTAAAATACAGATTTTATTTCATCATACTGGAAAATGCAAGAATCTGGGCTCACTAAAATTCTTTCTAGAATATACATCTATCTAAGGAGGCTGCTTGTCCAAAGCACAGAGGACCTCATTCTGTTATTGTCTTAATTTCCTCTCAAAGGAAATCCTTTCAATCTCAGGATTTCCTTTGAGAGGAAATTAAGACACTGCACTGTTGGTCAGTGTCTTAACAGGGTTACACCTAAATCCTTGTAGAATTGGTGGTGAGCAACATTCTTTGCTATTCTTTGTTCATACTCACCAGTACTGATCAGGAAATTTCAGGTTGTATTTAAAGGTAGCATTCCTGGTAAAGGTTGAAGCTGCAATTAAGTCTTGGTTTGCTGCCATGAGAACAAAGGACTTCATTTGAGGTCTGCTGTTTCTTTAACACCCCAGATATCAGCATTATTAACATCACATTACTTGAAGTGCCATCTCCTTCCTGCCACTCCTCCTCTCTGTAGGTTTTTCTCCCTACCCTGCTTTATTTTTCTTCATAATATGTATAATTAGCTGATGCCATGTTATATATTTACTTACTTAGCTGTTCATTGTCTGCCACTCAGCATAAGAATGTAAGCAAGCAACTTGAGGTCATGAAATTTGCTAAGTTCACTCTTGTTCACCCAGCATCCAGAACATTACAAAGCATGTTTCAAGCAGTCAGTAAAATATTTGTTGGAATAACTTATTGAATGAAATGTTAGATTTTTTTTCCCTTGACCAGTCATAAATAATAGTTGAAGGTTGAAAATAAAGGCTTTCACTTTGTGAAATGTGAAATAAGATAGAGCCACTTATGTCAAGGGATTTTAAAATGCAGTCAAGAGGTCATTAAGGTGGTGAACGTTATGCACATTCTCAGAAGGTAGGAGGAACTATAAACTTTTGAACTGAGCCAAACCACAAATATTCCAAGGACTCTGCAAGAACACCTGCAACTTGTCACACAAATGAAATTTTACCTCCCTATAGTGATAATCTTGGCAAGCAATCATGTTTAAACAAGACTAACTTTTGCCTCCAACTCTTGTAAGGCAAATTTTCCTTTTCGGCCTTTAAAATCCTCTGGCTTTTTTTCCTCAGCAGGACACTGTTTGGGTTGCTACCTGAATCTATGTGTTCTGAATTGCAATTCTTTGTTCCCAAATACATGTTCTCTGCTTGATTATTGCCTCCCATCTTTATTTGGGTTCACAACTTTAATTAAGTGTGAAAAATTAACAAACAGATTCTTCAATTAAACAGAGTCAGGAGACCAGAAGGGGAAGCTCTCAAGCCCCCTCAAGGATAACAAGAGTCCCACAGGAAGAGGAAATATTCCCTCTTCTTTGCTGGCAAGGACTCAGCCAATGAAAAGCCATTGACTCTATTTACTTTGGCTCTCCCAACTTTCTGTTCCCTCTATAAAAGCATTCTCTTTCCCTATCTGCTCATGGGTTACAGACTCCAAACTGCATTTCTCTGCTGATCCCAAATAAACCCATTTCACCAGAGAAATATCTGGCAGTCTACTCTTTTACATGTGAGCACACTTAGTTGTGTCCAACACTTTGCAGCCCCATGAACTGTAGCCTGCCAGGCTCCTCTGTCCACAGGATTTCCAAGTAAGAATATTGGAGTGGATTTCCATTTCCTTAACCAAGGGATCTTCCCAACCCAGGTATTGAATCCACATTTCCTGCGTTGGCAAGTAGATTCTTTACCACTGAACCACCTTCAATTCCCTCTGACTCTAGCTCCAGGTAATTAGTAACAGAACTTAACTGAACTGTAGGCCACCTTGCTGGTAATAGAGCTGGAGGTGTTGGAAAGACATCATGTTTTGATCAGTATGAGAGAAAAACCACACATATGCATTGTAATATAATGTATTATTGAATGCAAGAAATGCATGGTCATGAGGGTAAGTGCTTACATAAATTTGAGGGATTTAGGTATAATTTCCAGACCTAGCCAATGATTCTTGGAAGATATCTATGTCCTAATCCTAAGAATGTGTGATTATTTTAGGTTACATGGCAAAGAAGAATTAAAGTTGCAGATAAAATTAAAGTTGCTAATCAGCTCAGTTCAGTTCAGGCTCCTCTGTCCAGGCAAGAATACTGGAGTGGGTTGCCATACCCTGTCTAGGGGATCGTCCTGACCCAGGGATCTAACCTAAAGTCTCTTATGTCTCCTGCATTGGCAAGTGGATTTTTTATCACTAGTGACACCTGGGAAGCCCTCAGAAGTCTAAAAGGTGTCATCTGATAGATGCTGTGATAGATCTGCTTTAGAGAATGAGTTGATAGTATCTTCTATTAAAGTCTCATTTCAGCCAAGCTTTTAGAAAACTTGCAGTTAGAGAACTTCTAGATCTGCTTACTATGTCCTTCAAAGCATTATGTGTGCTTTATTGTGCTTCTCTTAAAAAGAAATGGTTAATGAGAGCTGAAGTTTAGCAGTTGAAAGTGAACAAGATAATTAAAAGTTAACCAGACATCATTTTTGTTTTCTTACTTTGTTCTGAATTCTTCAGAAGAGAAATGCTGGATTTTCCTAATAACCAATATTTGAGACATATTATTCTTTAATTTTTTCCTCAGGCCTAGTTGCAGAGTATTTTGTAGCATACTGAAATAGTATGAGAAAGTTCAGTAAATGCTGCACAGCATCCAAACTGAAAAAAAATCAGCAACAGGAAGATAGTGAACAATTAGAGAAGGCTTCTCAACAAGAAAATTGTGTCAGTAATTTCCCCTAAGATGTTCTTGTCCAGAAGAAACGTTCTCAGAGGAATAGGTTGTGAATATGCAGTGACTTTGGGCACCCCAGGTGGTGCTAGTGGTAAAGAACCTTCCTGCCAAAGTTGAAGATGAAGGAGATGTGGGTTCCATTCTTGGCTCAGAAAGATTCCCTGGAGGAGGGCATGGCAACCCACTCCAGTATTCTTGCCTGGAGAATTCCATGGATGAAGCAGCCTGACTGGCTACAGTCCACGGGGTCACAAAGAGTCGGACAATACTGACACAATGCAGGCTGCATGCATACATGAGGTGAGCTTGGGAAGAACTTCATTGGGCATGCTGTCCTTGGAGAATGTACTAGAAGAGAAATCCCGTGTGTGTGTGTGTGTGTGTGTGTGCAAGCAAGCACGCACCCAGTGTGGAAGTGCTTCCTTCAGAGCTTTCATTTCATCCAGCACTAGAGTTCTCATTAGTGGAAAAGCCTTAAGTGTACTGAGTTTGAGAAAAAGTGTTGCCACATTCCACCTTGGTAAGTACTGGAGAGACCTGTACTCTAAAAACAGAGACAGTTTTCATTTGAGTCTCAGATCTCACAATCTCTGATTGTGTATCAGAGAACACTTTTTTTTTTTTTTTTTTTTTGCCATCTTTCAGGGAGAAGGCAACCTGGCAGAAACACTAAAAAAAGTACTGAAGAGAAAAAACACTTTCTCAGGCCATTGAGAAGAATAATTGCAAATTCTCTGCTGATATCAGCTAGTTTACAAAAAAAAAAGCAGGGGGGGGGGGGGGATGGGGGTCAGTTTGGCCAGGACTCTAAGGTGTTGGCTCTGTTTGAGCTAAAGAAATTGGTCAACCATGGAAATCCCTGTCAGTATCTCCTCCCCACATACCCTTACCACTGTTACTCACTCAGCTTCCACTACTTGGCCAAAACATCAGCCTTGTCACTTTTTCAGAGTTACACTCTCCTTTCCTTCTTTTCTTTCTTTTGGCCATGCCCATAGCATGTGGGACCAGGGGTCGATCCTCCACAGTGGAAGCATGGAGTCTTAAACACCAGACAACCAGGAAAGTCCCCTGCTCTCCTTTCTGAGTTCTCAAATCTGCATGGACTATATTTGTGATTGTAATACCATGACCTCCACTTGCTTCAACCTCTAGTTGTTTTACCCAACTCTTTGATCATCTGGACTTCCCTGGTGAATCAGATGGTAAAGAATCTATATGCAATACAGGAGACCTGGATTCCATCCCTGGGTAGGGAGGATCCCTTGGAGAAGGGAATGGCTACCCACTCCAGTATTCTTGCCTGGAGAATTCCATGGACAGGGGAGCCTGGTTGGCTACAGTCCATGGGGTCACAATCAGACACAACTGAGTGACCAACACATTTGATCAGCTCCTTTGTTCTCTTGTCTTGGATTCAGGAGCTAGAATTTAGATTCTTTATCACTATGTATAATGTTCCTCACTATGCATTTCATTTTCACTTGAAATCAAATCCTTTATGACTATACAGTGGAAGTGAGAAATAGATTTAAGGGACTAGATCTGACAGACAGAGTGCCTGAGAAACTATGGATGGAGGTCCATGACATTGTACACGAGACAGGAATCAAGACCATCCCCAAGAAAAAGAAATGCAAACAAGCAAAATGGCTGTCTGAGGAGGCCTTGCAAATAGCATGAAAAGAAGGGAAGCAAAAAGCAAAGGAGAAAAGGAAAGATATACCCATTTGAATGCAGAGTTACAAAGAATAGCAAGAAGAGATAAGAAAGCCTTCCTCAGTGATCAGTACAAAGAAATAGAGGAAAACAATAGAATGGGAAAGACTAGAGATCTCTTCAAGAAAATTAGAGATACAAAGGGAACATTTTATGCAAAGATGGGCTCAATAAAGGACAGAAATGGTAGAGACCTAAGAGAAGCAGAAGATATTAAGAAGAGGTGGCAAGAATACACAGAACTATACAAAAAAGTTCTTCACGACCCAGATAATCATGATGGTATGATCACTCACCTAGAGCCAGACATCCTGGAATGTGAAGTCAAGTGGGCCTTAGGAAGCATCGCTACAAACAAAGCTAGTGGAGGTGATGGAATTCCAGTTGAGCTATTTCAAATCCTGAAAGATGATGCTGTTAAAGTGCTGCACTCAATATGCCAGCAAATTTGAAAAACTCAGCAGTGGCCACAGGACTGGAAAGGTTCAGTTTTCATTCCAATCCCAAAGAAAGGCAATCCCAAAGAATGCTCAAACTACTGCACAATTGCACTCATCTCACACGCTAGTAAAGTAATGCTCAACATTCTCCAAGCCAGGCTTCAGCAATACATGAACCGTGAACTTCAAGCTCATTTTAGAAAAGGCAGAGGAAGCAGAGATCAAATTGCCAACATCCATTGGATCATCAAAAAAGCAAGAGAGTTCCAGAAAAACATCTATTTCTGCTTTATTGACTATGCCAAAGCCTTTGAATGTGTGGATCACAATAAACTGTGGAAAATTCTGAAAGAGATGGGAATGCCAGACCACCTGACCTGCCTCTTCAGAAACCTGTATGCAGGTCAGGAAGCAACAGTTAGAACTGGACATGGAACAACAGATTGGTTCCAAATAGGAAAAGGAGTATGTCAAGTCTGTATATTGTCACCCTGATTATTTAACTTATATGCAGAGTACTTCACGAGAAATGCTGGGTTGGAGGAAACACAAGCTGGAATCAAGATTGCCAGGAGAAATATCAATAATCTCAGATATGCAGATGACACCACCCTTATGGCAGAAACTGAAGAAGAACTAAAGAGCCTCTTGATGAAAGTGAAAGAGGAGAGTGAAAATGTTGGCTTAAAGCTTAACATTCAGAAAACTAAGATCATGGCATCCGGTCCCATCACTTTGTTAGATAGTTAGAATAGAAAACAGGAGTCCAAAATGGTGATGGCTAAAAGACAAGGAAGGGAAAAGCCCATGAAAATAGAACAAACGAAGGTCAAAGGAAGGTCCAAGGACCGGAGTGAAGACCTCAGGCAGAACAAACAGCACTCCTGGCTAGCCCAATTTGCACAGGGCAGGCCCAGGTGGAGGAAAAAAACATAAAAGGAGGAGCCAAAGCACTCTCCCCCCGCCCCCCACCCCGCGTGCGTGAGCTCTTTCTCTCTCTCTCTCCCGCCCGCTGGCGCGCTCCTCCACTCTCTTCTATTCACGCCTTTGGGTTGGCATGCCCTCACGCTTCAAGGATGGATCCTCCTGCTACCTTCTAAATAAAATAGAGCTGTAACACTGATTTCTCTAAGAGCTTTAACACAGTTTGTCCAAGACCCAAGAACTGTGACATGCAGAGGGCTTTAATGTCCATAGCTCCAAATCTTTGTTGTGATGAGACAGAACCGAAGAGCATACACTCGCCTGACAACTTCATGGCAAATAGATGAGGAAACAGTTGAAACAGTGAGAGACTTTCTTTTTCTGGGCTCCAAAATCACTGCAGATGGTGATTGCAGCCATGAAATTAAAAGACACTTACTCCTTGGAAGAAAAGTTACGACCAACCTAGACAGCATATTAAAAAGCAGAGGCATTACTTTGCCAACAAAGGTCCTTCTAGTCAAGGCTATGGTTTTTCCAGTGGTCATGTATGGATGTGAGAGTTGCACTATAAAGAAAACTGAGCACCAAAGAACTGACGCTTTTGAACTGTGGTGTTGGAGAAGACTCTTGAAAGTCCCTTGGATCTCCTTGCAAGGAGATCAAACCAGTCCATCCTAAAGGAGATCAGTCTTGGGTGTTCACTGGTAGGACTGATTTTGAAGCTGAAACTCCAATACATTGGCCACCTGATGCAAAGAGCTGACTCGTTAGAAAAGACCCTGATGCTGGGAAAGATTGAAGGCCGGAGGAGAAGGGGTTGAAAGAGGATGAGATGGTTGGATGGCATCACCGACTCAATGGACATGGGTTTGGGTGGACTCCGGCAGTTGGTGATGGACAGGGAGGCCTGGTATGCTGCAGTTCACGGGGTCACAAAGAGTCGGACACGACTGAATGACTTCACTTTTCACTTAAGCCTTGCTGACTCCCTCCTACTGGGAATTCCCTGAGGTTATGCACTATCTTCCCAGGTGACTCATAAATCTAATTGAAGAAAAGTTCCCTGGGAAAAGACACTACAGTAGAAGAGAAAACAAGAACAATTTTACTACAAAGGGGAGATGGTGCTTCTTGAAGTGCTGTTGTTCAGTCTCTCAGTCATGTCTGACTCTTTGGGACCCCATGGACTACAGTATGGCAGGCCTCCCTGTCCTTCACGATCTCCCGAAGCTTGCTCAAACTCATGTCCATTGAATCAAAGATAAAATCTAATCATCTCATCCTCTGCTGCTCCTTTCTCCTCTTGCCTTCAATCTTCCCTAGCATCAGGGTCTTTTTCCAGTGAGTCAGCTCTTCACATAAAATGGCCAAAGTATCGGAGCCTCAGCTTCAGCATCAGCCCTTCCAATGAATATTGAGGGTTGATTTCCTTTAGGAATGACTGGTTTGATCACCATGTTTTTGAAAGGTTGTTGCTGACCCACGAGAAGACGCCGGGATTCTTGGCCTCCGGAAGAGAAGAATTCAGTCCACGGCCAGAGACAAGGCTTGATCGCTCAGAGCTTTTGTGCAATAGAGTTTTATTAAAGTATAAAAGGGATAGAGAAAGCTTCTGACATAAACATCAGAAGGGGGCAGAAAGAGTACCTCCTTGCTAGTGTTAACAATGGAGTTATATACCTTTTAATTAGTTACTACAATGAATCAAAAGAATGTCTCATTTGTGAAAATTTTACCAGACCTACTCCCACAAATTACATTTTAGGATAACAAGATTAGAATTTAACAATAGAAAGATCCTCCAGACCGACTCCCATAATGTACATTCGAAGATATCAGAATTAGTAAGAAGGTTTTCAGGAAGGGGAAACTGTCCTCCATCTGGATACATTGTTGTTGTATAAACCCTAGTACAGAGTTTAAACTGAGTTGTGTAATTGACTAAGACTCCTGGGTGTTCATTGGAAGGACTGATGCTCAAGCTGAAACATCAATACTTTGGCCACCTCATGCGAAGAGTTGACTCATTGGAAAAGACCCTGATGCTGGGAGGGATTGGGGGCAGGAGGAGAAGGGGACGACAGAGGATGAGATGGCTGGATGGCATCACCAACTCGATGGACATGAGTTTGAGTAAACTCCAGGAGTTGGTGATGGACAGGGAGGTTCATGGGGTCGCAGAGTCGGACATGACTGAGTGACTGAACTGACTGAAGGAATGTAGAGGGGAAAAAAAAGTCTGTCCTTTTCTCCTCCTTGAGAATTCCAGACCCGTATCTCCACTTTGAGAGCCCCAGACCCCTTTCTCCTCCTCGGATACCCTGAACTTCTTATCAATCTGCCTAGGAATTGAGTCTCTCACTTTCCAAGGGACTCTCAAGACTCTTCTCCAGCACCACAATTTGAAAGCATCATTTCTACAGCACTCAGCTTTCTTTATGGTACAACCCTCACATTCGTGACTACTGGAAAAACCATAGCTTTGACTATACGGAACTTTCTTGGCAAAGTAATGTCTCTGCTTCTTAATATGCTATCTAGGTTGATCATAGCTTTCATTCCAAGGAGCAAGCATCTTTTAATTTCGTGGCTGCAATCACCATCTGAAGTGATTTTGGAGCACTTAAACTCTGTCACTATTTCCATTGTTTCCCCGTCTATTTGAGTTGAAGTGATGGGACCAGATGCCATGATCTTAGTTTTGTGAATGTTGAGTTTTAAGCAGCTTTTTCACACTCCTCTTTCACTTTCATCAAGAGCCTCTTTAGTTCTTCTTTGCTTTCTGCCATAAGGGTGGTGTCATCTGCATATCTGATGTTATTGATATTTATCTGGGCAATCTTGATTCCAGCTTGTGCTTCATCATTTTGCATGATGTACTCTACATATAAGTTAAATAATCACTAACCTTAAAGTAATGAGATTATCCTGGATTATCCAGATGGGCCCAGTGTGATCATAAGAATGCTTAAAAGTAAGAGGAAGGCAGGACGCAGACAGGAGGCTGCACAAGGACTCGGCCCACCACTGCTGGCTCTGGAGCTGGGAGGAGCAGTCATGAGCTAAGGCATGAGACAGCCTTTAGATGCTGAAAAGGAAACTCTCCCTCTAGAAGGTACACGACCCTGATGACACCTTCCTGGATTTTACCCAGTGAAACTCATTTCAGACTTCTGACCTCTCAATCTACAGGTTGATACAATTTGGTATTTTGAGCCACTCAATCTGTGCCTACCTGCAACACTGCCTCATATTGTCTATTCCTGAAATTTATAGCCCTTTCAAAGTCATGAACCCAACTCAAGCCTCATAGTTTGGTAGTGCATGCATTAAAATAGACCTTCAACACCTTCACCTTTGTTGTTTTTCAGTCACTCAGTGGTGTCCGGCTCTTTGCAACCTCATGGACTGCAGCATGCCAGACTTTCCTGTCCTTCACCATCTCCTGGAGTTTGCTCAAACTCATGTCCATTGAGTTGGTGATAAATCCAACCATCTCATCCTCTGTCATCCCTTTCTCCTCCTGCCTTCAATCTTTCCCAGCATCAGGGTCTTTTCTAATTAGTCGTCTCTTCACATCAGGTGGCCAAAGTATTGGAGCTTCTGCTTCGGCATCAGTCCTTTCAGTGAATATGCAGGGTTGATTTTCTTTAGGATTGACTGGTTTGATCTCCTTCCTGTCCAAGGGACTCTCAAGAGTCTTCTCCAACATCACAGTTTGAAGGCATCAATTCTGCGGCCCTCAGCCTCTTTTATTGTCCAGCTCTCACATCCGTACATGACCACTGAAAAAACCTAGCTTTGACTATATGGACCTTTGTAAGCAAAGTCCTGAACCACTTACACTGCCTCTTTTCCCACTGCAAGACTCCAACTTTCTCTAGATCTGCACTGCTCAATATGGTGGATTATCTCCGTAATATATGACCAGTTGAACTGAGATGTGTTGTAAGTATAAAATATATATGAGACTTCAAAAATTTAAATATACAAAATAAGATAAAAATCTCCCTCCAATTTTTAAAATATTGATTGCACACTGAAAGGTTCATATTTTGGATACATTGATTCAAATATGTTAAAACTAATTGTATCTGGTTCTTTTCACCTTTTAAACATGACTATTAGAAACTGTTCAATTCCATGTGTGACTTCCTCTTCACTTTCATTAGACAGTGCTGTTCTGGACCCATTCTAACTTGTAAATTTCGGATTAATCACACCATGTGCACCCTCACTTCCCCTCAGGCCTGATGTAATAATGCATTTCTTCCTTCTTTGACTGCTGTTGTCTATTATGGGCCTAATTTTTAGACTTGGTTGGCCCTCCCATAAACCATGCAATGACGGGCACAGAAAACCTAACTATAGGCAACAATCCTGCTTCAGGGCCATTGTTCTCATCTTACTCAGATTTTCTTACTCATAGTATGGTCTCACAATTCTGGCAACCCTGTTGTACTAGTTTCACTTGGTATTAAGAGAGTCAATTCCTAGGCAGGTTGATAAGAAGTTTGAGGGTCCCCAAGGAGAGAGGAACAATAAAAAAAGGCTGAGGGTCATAGAATTGATACCTTCAAACTGTGATGTTGGAGAAGACTCCTTTGAGTCCCTTGGACAGGAAGGAGATCAAACCAGTCAATCCTAAAGAAAATCAACCCTGCATATTCACTGAAAGGACTGATGCCGAAGCAGAAGCTCCAATACTTTGGCCACCTGATGTGAAGAGACGACTAATTAGAAAAGACCCTGATGCTGGGAAAGATTGAAGGCAGGAGGAGAAAGGGATGACAGAGGATGAGATGGTTGGATTTATCACCAACTCAATGGACATGAGTTTGAGCAAACTCCAGGAGATGGTGAAGGACAG
Organism: Dama dama; assembly: GCF_033118175.1. Classification (NCBI taxonomy): domain Eukaryota; kingdom Metazoa; phylum Chordata; class Mammalia; order Artiodactyla; family Cervidae; genus Dama; species Dama dama. The sequence goes on from NC_083700.1 coordinate 13,548,747, forward strand.
AAAAGTCTGGCATGCTGCAGTCCATGAGGTTGCAAAGAGCCGGACACCACTGAGTGACTGAAAAACAACAAAGGTGAAGGTGTTGAAGGTCTATTTTAATGCATGCACTACCAAACTATGAGGCTTGAGTTGGGTTCATGACTTTGAAAGGGCTATAAATTTCAGGAATAGACAATATGAGGCAGTGTTGCAGGTAGGCACAGATTGAGTGGCTCAAAATACCAAATTGTATCAACCTGTAGATTGAGAGGTCAGAAGTCTGAAATGAGTTTCACTGGGTAAAATCCAGGAAGGTGTCATCAGGGTCGTGTACCTTCTAGAGGGAGAGTTTCCTTTTCAGCATCTAAAGGCTGTCTCATGCCTTAGCTCATGACTGCTTCTCCCAGCTCCAGAGCCAGCAGTGGTGGGCCGAGTCCTTGTGCAGCCTCCTGTCTGCGTCCTGCCTTCCTCTTACTTTTAAGCATTCTTATGATCACACTGGGCCCATCTGGATAATCCAGGATAATCTCATTACTTTAAGGTTAGTGATTATTTAACTTATATGTAGAGTACATCATGCAAAATGATGAAGCACAAGCTGGAATCAAGATTGCCCAGATAAATATCAATAACATCAGATATGCAGATGACACCACCCTTATGGCAGAAAGTGAAGAGGAACTAAAAAGCCTCTTGATGAAAGTGAAAGAGGAGTGTGAAAAAGCTGCTTAAAACTCAACATTCAAAAAACTAAGATCATGGCATCTGGTCCCATCACTTCAACTCAAATAGACGGGGAAACAGTGGAAAGAGTGACAGACTATAAGGGCTTCAAAATCACTGCAGATGGAGACTGCAGCCATGAAATTAAAGATGCTTGCTCCTTAGAAGAAAAGCTATGACAAACCTAGAGAGCATATTAAAAAGCAGAGACAGTGCTTTTCCAGCAAAGGTCCATCTAGTCAAGGCTATGGTTTTTCCAGTAGTCATGTATGGATATGAGAGTTGGACCATAAGGAAGGTTGAGTGCCAAAGAATTGATGCTTTTGACCTGTGGTATTAGAGAAGAGTCTTGAGAGTCCCTTCGACAGCAAGGAGATAAAACCAGTCAATCCTAAAGGAAATCAACCCTGAATATTCATTGGAAGGACTGATGCTGAAGCTGAAGCTCTGATACTTTGGCCACTTGATGTGAAGAGCTGAATCACTGGAAAAAGACCCTGATGCTGGGAAAGATTGAGGGCAGGAGAAGGGGGCAACAGAGGATGAGATGGTTGGATGGCATCACCGACTCAATGGACACAAGTTTGAGCAAGTTCCAGGAGATGGCGAAGGACAGGGAAGCCTGCCACATTGCAGTCCATGGGGTCCCAAAGAGTCAGACATGACTGAGATACTGAACAACAATCAAGAAGTACCATCTCCCCTTTGTAGTAAAATTGTTCTTGCTTTCTCTTCTACTGTAATGTCTTTTCCCAGGAACTCTTTCTTCAGTTAGATTTATGAGTCACCTGGGAAGATAGTGTGTAACCTCAGGGAATTCCTAGTAGGAGGGAGTCAGCAAGGTTAAACCCCAGTTACAAAAGAGCGAGAGGTGACTTCAACTTTAACTAATCCAGTCCTTTCATTTTTAAATGAAAATGAAAGGCATAGAGGGGAACACGATACATAGCAATAAAGAATCTAAATTCTAGTTCCTGAATCCAAGATGAGAGAACAAAGAAGCTGATCAAAAGCGTTAGTCACTAAATTGTGTCCAACTCTTTGTGATAGCACAGACTGTAGCCCACCAGGCTCCTCTGTCCATGGAATTCTCCAGGCAAGAATACTGGAGTGGGTAGCCATTCCCTTCTCCAAGGGATCCTCCCTACCCAGGTCTCCTGCACTGCAGATGGATTCTCTACCATCTGACTCACCAGGGAAGCCCAGCTGATTAAAAGTGAAAGTCGCTCAGTCGTGTCCGACTCTTTGCGACCCCATGGACTATACAGTTCTTGGAATTCTCCAGGCCAGAATACTGGAGTGAATATCCTTTCCCTTTTCTAGGGATTCTTCCCAACCCAGGGATCGAATCCAGGCCTCCCACATTGCAAGCAGATTCTTTACCAGCAGAGCCACAAAGGAAGCCCAAGAATACTGGAGCATAAAGAGATCAGTAAACAAACTAGAGGTTGAAGTAAGCGGAGGTCATGGTAATGCAATCACAAATATAGTCCACACAGATATAAGAACACAGAAAGGAGAGCATGGGATTTTCCTGGTGGCCCAGTGGTTAAGACTCCTTGCTTCCACTGCAGGGGATGGATCCCTGGTCCCACATGCTATGGGCATGGCCAAAAGAAACAGAGGAGAGTGTAACTGTGAAAAAGTGACAGGCCTGATGTTGGGCCAAGTAACGGAAGCTGAGTAACAGTGGTCAGGGTATGTGGGCAGGAGATACTGACTGAGGGATCTCCATGGCTGATCTTTTTCTTCAGCTCAGGTAGAACCTAGAGTCCTGGTTCAAACAGATCCCACCCCGTTTTTTTTAGTAAACTAACCGACATCAGCAGACAATTTGCAATTATCCTTCTCAATGGCCTAAGAAAGTATTTTCTCTCTTCAGTACTTTTTTCAGTGTTTCTGCCAGGCTGCCTTCTCCCTGAAAGATGGCAGGGGGGAAAAAAAAAAAAAGGTGTTCTCTGATACACAATGAGATCTGAGACTCAAATGGAAACTGTCCCTGTTTTTACAGGACAGGTCTCTCCAGTACTCACTGAGGGTATGATGCAGTGAAACATTTTCTCAAACTCAGTACATTTATAGGCTTTTTCACTAATGAGAACTCTAGTGCTGGATGAAATGAAAGCTCTGAAGGAAGCACTGCCACACTGATGCACATACACACACACACACATACACATGGAATTTCTCCTCGAGTACATTCTCTAAGGACAGCATGCCAACTGAAGCTCTTCTCAAACTCACCACCTGTGTGCGTACATGCTAAGTCGCTTCAGTTGTGACCCCATGGACTGTAGCTTGTCAGGCTCCTCTGTCCATGGGATTCTCCAAGCGAGAATACTGGAGTGAGTTGCCATGCCCTCTTCCAGGGGATCTTTCTGACACAAGGATCAAACTCACATCTCTTACATCTCCTGCTTTGGCAGGAGGGTTCTTTACCACTAGAGCCCAAAGTGAAGTGAGTGAAAGTTGCTCAGTCATGTCCAGCTCTTTTCGACTCCACAGACTGTAGGCCACCAGGCTCCTCTGTCCATGGAATTCTCCAGGCCAGAATACTAGAGTAGGTTGTCAGGCCCTCCTCCAGGGAATCTTCTCAACACAGGGATCGAACCCAGGTCTCTTGAACTGCAGTTAGATTCTTTACCATCTGAGCCACCAGGGAAGCCCTGGGAAGCCCAAACTCACTGCATATTCACACCTATTCCCCTGAGAATGTTTCTTCAGGACAAAAATTAATTAGGGGAAATTACTGACACATTTTTGTTGGTGAGAAGACTTCTTTATCGTTCACTATCTTCCTGTTGCTGAATATTTTCCAGTTTGGATGCTGTGCATCATTTATTGACTTTTATTGTACTGTTTCAGTACACTTGGACACCCTGGAAATATTCTACAACTATAAGCCTGAGAAAAAAAATTAAAAATAACATGCCTCAAATATTGGTTATTAGGAGAATGCAACATTTCTCTTCTGAAGAATTCAGAACAAAGGAAGAAAACCAAAATGATGTCTGGTCAACTTTCTTTATATATATATATATATATATATATATATATATATATATATATATATATATACATATATATATATGTGCAAGAACGTTTTATTTTAATTACAGTAATTCCCCAAGTGAGTGAATTTTTTGGAATCAAATAGTTACATGTCATCTGGTAGATCAAGTTGCAATTATCTACAGACTGTCCAAGATCAACCTTCTCAACCATCTTTAAATGACAGTAAACTGTGTACCAAATTAAAAAGAGTAACACATAAATTTATGCTTACAAACATGTTTGCACATATCCCAGGGTCATATGCATTTACCATGAAGAACTAGATGATGTTCAAGGTCATTCTAATGATTCATTTGTGTATTAGACTGCTAGGGCTGCAATAACAAAATACCACATATTGGGTGGCTTAAACAAATGACATTTATTTTCTTACTATTCTGGAGTCTAGAAGTCAAGCAAGATTAAGGTGCTGGCAGAACGGGTTTCTAGAGAGACCTCTCATCCTGGTTTGCAGATGGCTGCCTTCTTGCTGTATCCTTGAGCAGCCTTTTCTCTGTGTGTGTGCCTCTCTGGTGTCACTTCCTCTTCTAAAGGGAATATCATTCATATTTGATTAAGACCCAACACTTAACAACCTCCCTTAACCAAAATTACGTCTTTAAAAGCCCTGTCTCAAAACAAAGTCCCATTGGGTGAAGGGACTTCAACATATGAATTGGATGTGGGGTGGAGTACAAAAATTCAGTTTCTCTGCTTTGGGGGAGGTAAAAGAAATACAGAGGAATTTAGGCCTCATTTCAAGTCTCACTGTATTTCTGGAGAATATTGCTAAATAGATGTGAGGGGCCTGCTATTTAATCCATGAATATAGGAGTGGTGGTGGGTTTAGTGGAGTACTGTTTGGGGGAAAAAGAGAACTCACCAAGATACAGGGAAAGAGAAAATCACTCAATCGTGTCTGACACTTTGTGACCCCATGGACTATACAGTTCATGGAATTCTCCAGGCTAGAATACTGGAGTGGGTAACTGTTCCCTTCTCCAGGGGATCTTCCCAACCCAGGCATCAAACCCAAGTCTCCTGCATTATAGGCAGATTCTTTACCAGCTGAGTCACCAGGGAAGCCCAAGAATACTGGAGTGGGTAGCCTATCCCTTCTCCAGTGGATCTTCCCAATCCAGGAATCGAACTGAGGTCTCCTGCATTGCAGGAGGATTCTTTACCAGCTGAGTTACCAGGGAATCCCCTGAGAGTAAATCAGGGTCTGCTCTAGAGGTAATATGAAAGATTGCTAAGATTTTTATTTACTTTCTTAGGGCAGCTCTAGGGAACTTTGTATGATATACATGAGAATCTTAATTATTGAATCCTATAGGCTATACAAAGTTTACTAAGAAGACAAGTCATTATAACATTGAAATACCCACTAAAAACTAACTAGTTGTAACATTAGTAAACACTCACGGCTCACTTTCTATTTAATTATTGTTGTTCAGTCGTCAAGTCATGTCCGACTCTTTGCAACCCATAGACTGCAACGCTCCAGGCTTCCCTGTCTTTCACTGTCTCTGGGAGTTTGCTCCTGGGGCTGGCTCATACAGGCTCTCAGAAATGGTATACATGTGCCTTTCCAACTCCACATTCACTGACATCACATTTGGTCACTTGGAATAGACCACAGTGGAGAATCTATACGAGGCAATTGGGAAACACTATAAACCAGATCTCTTTGTTTTTCTGAGAACTGGTTGTTCAAGATTTACCAGCAAATCATTGAATTGATTCATGGCCTTTGAATCAATATCACTGCTGAGTCATTTGTTACCTATTGTTCAAAATAAAAATTCAATGTAAACAAAAGGCAGCATGAAACTCAATATCCTGCAAAGGATGCTAGATTTTATGACATTGTTGAAAGTGGTGCTATGCTAATATCCATGGCATACACATTTGTTGTTGTTTAGTCACTAAGTTGTGTCTGACTCTTCTGCAATGCTGCGGACTGTAGCCTGCCAGACTCCTCCATCCACGGGATTTCCTAGGCAAGAACACTAGAGTGGGTTGCCGTTTCCTTCTCCATGGTCAACATTCAACTATCCATTATCACTGTCTACTTTTAACTGTTAACCTTCAGCTCTCATTAACCATTTCTTTTTAAGAGAAGCACAATAAAGCACACATCATGCTTTGAAGGACATAGTAAGCAGATTCCAGAAATTCTACAAACACAAGTTTTTTAAAAGCTTGGCTGAAGTGAGACTTTAATATGAAATATTATTAACTCATTCTCTAAAGCAGATCTACCAGAGCATCCATCAAATGACACATTTTAGACTTCTGAGGGCTTCCCTGGAGGCTCAGATGGTAAAGAATCCATCTGCAATGCAGGAGACCTGGGTTCAATCCCTGGGTTGGATTGAACCCCTGGAAGAGGGCATGTCAACCCCCTCCAATATTCCTGCCTGGACAATTCCATGGACAGAGAAGCCTGGCAGGCTATAGTCATGGAGTCGCAAAGAGTCGGACACCACTGAGTGATTAAGCACAGACTTCTGAAGGGCTTCCCAGGTGGTGCTAGTGGTAAAGAATCCACTTGCCAATGCAGGAGACATAAGAGACGTAGGTTTAATCCCTGGATCGGGAAGGTCCCCTGGAGAGGGTACGGCAACCCACTCCAGTACTCTTGCCTGGACAGTGGAGCCTGGTGCCCTACGGTTCACAGGATCACAAAGAGTCGGACATGACTGAAGCGACTTGGCACAGACTTCTCAAATCTTTTTCTCGAATTTTGTTTTCCTTTTGGGGTGTGAGGGGAGGGTAGCATACCAAATTACTTCATTTGAAGGAATGGTACTAAGGAAAGAACTTAAGCAGGTATAACCCAAACACAGACACACTGCCTTAATGACCAGGGAAGTCATCCCTGTGACCACGGGAAGTCAGCCTAAGGCTTAGCTCTCATCATCAGTTTCCCAGGATGTGCTTGTCAAAGAGATACTCTGCCATGCCAGACTCAGGGGACCCCCGTCTTGCACAGGTAGCTTGCATGGTCACCCAGTTCTTTGAAGGATTTCATCTGCTCATTCAGGTAATGAGTCCCAATGAAGTCACACAAATGGGGGTCATTTCTGTCAGTGGCCAGTTTGTGCAGTTCCAGTAGTGACCGATTCACAGTTTTTTCCAAATGTAGCACACATTCCATTGCATTCCACCCATTCTCCCAGTCATCAAGGTCTAGTTCCTTAATATCCTAAGGGAAGATTCGGCCACTTTACTGGTTCTGCAGCTTCATTAGTTTCTCAGAATGTTCCCTCTCATCACAAGATTGGTGAAGAAAATACTTGGCAAAGTTCTTCAAAGCCACATCATCACAGTCAAAATAGTATGACACAGACATAGCAGGAAACAGCTCCAGATTGATGGGGTAGTTGATGGCATCCTCCGAGTCCTGGCAGTAGTCCAGGCAACATCTGTAAGAGGATGTGGTCATCCTGACAGGTGGCTGAGAGGCTGAGGTGGGGGCCTGGGGTGGGTAGAGGGCTCTGGGTGGGTGGTGGCGAGGGCTGACTCTGAGCAGCTGGCCAAGGCAAGGGACGAGCACCAGGTTCTGTCCAAGCACTGCTGAAGCAGGAAATTGTGGTGATTCTCCAAAAACATTGCCTCTCTCATGGTTTTTCGAAACAAAAGTAAATGACTAAGTTAAAGGTGCCATGCTCAGTCACTCAGTCATGTCTGACTCTTTGAGGCCGCATGGATTGTAGCCCATCAGGCTCGTTTGTCCATGGAGCTTACCAGGCAAGAATATTGGAATGGGTTGCCATTTTCTTCTCTAAAAGTTTCCATCAGTTCAGTTCAGTTCAGTTGCTCAGTTGTATCAGACTCTTTGCAACCCCATGGACTGCAGCACGCCAGGCCTCCCTGTCCATCACCAACTCCCAGAGCTTACTCAAATTCATGCCCATAGAGTCAATGATGCCATGCAACCATCTCATCCTCTGTCTTCCCCTCCTCTGCCCGCCTTCAATCTTTCCCAGCATCAGGATCTTTTCAAATGAATCAGTTCTTCAAATCAGGTGGCCAAAGTATTGGAGTTTCAGCTTCACATCAGTCTTTCCAATGGATATTCAGGACTGATTTCCTTTAGGATGGCCTAGTTGGATCTCCTTGCTGTCCAAGGGACTCTCGAGACTCTTCTCGAACACCACAGTTCAAAAGCATCAGTTCTTTGGTGCTCAGTTTTCTTTATAGTCCAACTTTCATGTCCATCCATGACCACTGGAAAAACCATAGTTTTGAGTTGATGGACCTTTGTTGGCAAAGTAATGCCTCTGCTTTTTAATATGCTGTCTAGGTTGGTCATAACTTTTCTTCCAAGGAGTAAGCGTCTTTTAATTTCATGTCTGCAGTCACCATCTGCAGTGATTTTGGAGCCCCAAAAAATAGTCTGTCACTGTTTCCACTGTTTCCCCATCTATTTGCCAGGAAGTGATGGGACTAGATGTCATGATCTTAGTTTTCTGAATGTTGAGCTTTAAGCCAACTTTTTCACTCTCTTCTTTCACTTTCATCAAGAGGCTCTTTAGTTCTTCGTTTTCTGCCGTAAGTGTGGTATCATCTGCATATCTGAGGTTATTGATATTGCTCCCAGCAATCTTGATTCCAGCTTGTGCTTCATCCAGTCCAGCATTTCTCATGATGTACTCTGCATATAAATTAAATAAGCAGGGTGACAATATACAGCCTTAATGTACTCCTTTCCCGATTTGGAACCAGTCTGTTGTTCCATGTTCAGTTCTAACTGTTGCTTCTTGACCTGCATACAGATTTCTCAGGAGGCAAGTCAGGTTTCCATACTAAGAATCAAAACAAAAACCACCTTAAAGTTTAAGAGGTTAATTTAATTAACCATACTCAAAGTCTGTTTGTTTTGTGGGTTTTAAACTGGAAGTGCATAAAAAGCAAGTGTAAGTAGTTTGAAAGTTTAATCTTTCCAGTGTTGTTTTGCTTAACAAATCTATTCTTCTTTCCTACTGTCACCACCTGACCTTAAGTAGATATACACTATCCACTTTTAACTCTTTAACAGAGCAAGACTGAGTGGGCTACAGCCTACTCACACATTAATATTCTCCTTCTTTGTCTCTCCTTGTCTCTCTCAGATACACACAGACACAATCATTCATCACTCATTCAGGTCAGGTCTACTGTCCTTATAGCCAAGAGTCAGCATCTCAAACCTGTAGAAACAAGAGATGGGCAGAGATGTAAAGAAATCTACAGAGAGATAATCAAGTTGAGCACGTTGAACATGGTACCAGAGGCTGGGGATACAAAGGCAAGTACAATTAGATTTTACTGAAAAGGAAATGGGCTCAATGAGTCATATGTCTGGCCCAAAGACAGTTGGCCAACAAGAGGCAGAGCTGGAATTCAGACTAGACCTGACTGTATCCAAAGCCTGGACTCTTAAAAACCATGCAGACAGCCCTTCAAATGACCACCTTCAAAGGACCTACAATATAGTAGGTAAAAGAGACTGATCACTACTGCAATGTGTTTTGTTTTGAGGGAAGAAGTGGGGCAGAGGGAAGGAAACTCACCTATTCTGGATAGAAGAGGAGCGTTGCTAAAGCTTCTTGGAAGATGGCTGGTTCCTCTAAGTTGTGGAAGACCAGTGACCATAGTGAGGTAAGAATTAAGGGAAAGGGCATTCTGGGCAAAGAGAACAACACAGAGAAAAATCAAATAGGGAACTGCAAATTTCACATTTCTGAGTCATCATTCAGGGAAAGGACTGAGGAAGATAAAGATATTGAGGTAGGGTACTTCCCTGGTGGTCCAGTGTAACCACTGTAGGGAGCCAATGCAGGGAGCCCAGCTTCAACCCCTGGTCAAGGAACTAGATCCCATGTGCCACAGCTAAAGATCCTGCATGCTAGGACTAACACCTGGTGCAGTCAAATAAACAAACAAATATAAATAAATAATTTAAAAGAAAAAAATGATGCTGAGGTAAAAAGGAGTCAGCGTAGGGAGAGGGAAGAAGGGGATGCCTGGAATGCCAACTAAGGAGTTGCCAATTGAAGGGTTTTAAGTGGGAGACACTGTGAGATATGTGGTTGATGACAGGCACACTGGTGGAAACGAACTGGACGCCCTGCAAAAGAAGTGAGACTGGCAGCCAGGAGGTCAGATAGAAGTAAAGCAAGAGCTCCTTTTGTGTGGTCCCTGACTGGGCAGGTTCATCCTACAGAAGGACATAGCGGGGAGCGGTCACAGAATAACAGGGCAGCACAGAGGCCAGCTCGAAACTATGAGAAAAGGGACAAATGCTTCTCCATGCCGAACACCCCACAGCTGACCTGGCTCTTCAGACTTCAGACTTTTTTGCTCAGCTACAATTTAATGAAAGATCCATAGACTATTCTATAGTCTCTCTACACTGCAGATTGTCCAATGTTAAGGACTGTATCTTATTTGTATCCGTAGATCTGTCAGTATTCACTGCACACAGAGTGACTTATACATAAGGGCTCTGCTCATGCTTTTTAAAAAATCCTTTCATTTTACAAATGAGCACTTTCTATACACCATGTTCTAGGGACTAAGGAAACAGATTAGAACCATCCTCTCATGAAGCTTTTCTTCTAGTTTGAGAAATGGACAGTAAACAAATACATAATATTTTCAAGAAGTGATACTACTTAACATAGGGATAGAGTGATGAAGGGTCTAATTTTTCTTATAAAGGCTCTAGCTTAGATAAGGTGATCAGAGGAGGTCTCTTTGATGAGATGAACATTTGAGTAAAGCCCATAACAAAGGTACCTGAAACAGTATTCCAGGCAAGAGAGTGCACAGGGTGTTTATGAAACAGCAAGAAAGCCAGGGTAGCTGCAGCAGATGGACCATAAGGACAAGGGTAAGGCGATGAGATTAGAGAGGTGACTGGGGATCCAATCATGTAGGGACTTGGATATGAATTTCTTTAGGTATAATCGAAGATGAAATTTCACTTCTTCGGCAGTTCTGCCATGGCTGCCGAGGAAGCGAGTCGTAGTTCTCCTAGGTCTCGGGGGGAGCCGAAGGGGCGCGCCCCGCGGCAAGACAAGTATTCGGTGCTTTTGCCCACTTACAACGAGCGCGAGAACCTACCGCTCACCGTGTGGCTGCTGGTGAAGAGCTTCTCCGAGAGTGGCTTCAACTATGAAATTATAATCATAGATGATGGAAGCCCAGATGGAACAAGGGACGTTGCTGAACAGTTGGAGAAGATCTATGGGTCAGACAGAATTCTTCTAAGGCCACGGGAGAAAAAGTTGGGACTAGCCAAAATTTATTCCTGAATTCATTAGGAAGCAAAAGGAGGGTAATTTTGACATTGTCTCTGGAACTCGCTACAAAGGAAATGGTGGTGTATATGGCTGGGACTTGAAAAATAATCAGCCGTGCGGACAATTTTATAACTCAGATTTTGCTGCGACCAGGAGCATCTGATTTAACAGGAAGTTTCAGGTTATACAGAAAAGAAGTTTTACAGAAATTAATAGGAAAATGTATTTCTAAAGGCTACGTCTTCCAGATGGAGATGATTGTTCGAGCAAGACAGCTGAATTATACTATTGGCGAGGTTCCAATATCATTTGTGGATCGTGTTTATGGTGAATCCAAGTTGGGAGGAAATGAAATAGTCTCTTTCTTGAAAGGATTACTGACTCTTTTTGCTACTACATAAAAGAAAGTTATTCATTTATACTTAATCATGTTCAATTCAATTTAAACATGGAAAAAGCCTCGTTGCTGAATTTTATAAAATGTACTCTTAGAACATAAATCATAAGGTAAGGCAAGTCTATCTTCTGGAGAAACTCCATTTTATATGTCAAATTAAATTAGAAAAATGAGCAGTGTTGTCAATTTTCGTTTACATTTTGCTGTATTAAGACCTATAAATAAAGGTATATGGAATTTCTGCATAAAAAAAAAAAAAAGAAAGAAATTTCACTTCTTCATGGTGAGTCCCATTCTCAAGAAACACAAAGGAAGTAGGATTAGTTGTAGAAAATCTTAGAGGTAAATCTACTGCTCAAAGGCATTGCAAAGCATTCTTAAACCAAGTAAGCATGATAATTAGATTATTTATTACTTGGAAACCTATCCACCACCACCCTACACTAAGAATCGTATTGCCTCCAATAAGACAATTTAGAATAGACTGGGCCAGGGGCGGCGGGGGTTGGGGGTGGGGGGGGCTCGGGTAGATTTCTGAAATAACAGTTCAAAAATATCTTTCAAAAAGGTAATATTCCTGTTCTAGCCAAGGTAATATTCCTGTTCTATCCTAGTTAATCCACTAAAGTGTGCTTTTTAAAAAAGGCCAAGGCTTATCTTCACCAGTCATGCAGGGTTCTACTTCTCATCACACATCAAGGGTCATTCCTGACTACTGTTTCCATGACATTAAACCTTCCAAACCTCAGATTCCTCCAATCACTCAATAGGCAGCATAAGAATTACATCAATTGTGAATTACATCCCATGATTCTGGCACAAGGGGTATAAAAGATCTGCAGTTGATTCTACTACAAGCAGTGTATATAAATGCTGAGATTGCCCTGGAATGAGATGACAGTTAATAAATATTTCTCACACAAAGATGAAGGTCAGGCATTCCGTGTTACTAAATACCCTATGAGCATGACTTTCTCTGCAACACTTTCTGCTGTCAAAGTGGCTAAACAGCAAAATACAAAACAGCTTGGGTCTGAACAAGGGGAGAAGGGAGTTTGAGAATGGAAAGAAGAGCATGGAACAGAAGGAGATGTGAAAAGAGCAGGTACTTTGGAATGAACTGAAGGAGGGACGAGAATGAAAAGAGAAGCACACAGGGAGGTAGCACACACACTGATACCACCCTGCACTGTTCTTTACCTATGTGCCTGTGCCCTCCTGGGTTGGATCCCCCAGTATCTAGGTGGTTTCTGGTGGTGCATTCCCAGCACGCAACCAGCCCACTGAGCCCTGCTCACACTCAGCACTAAACTGTTTGTGGAGGTACGAGAATGAAAGGATTGCTCTCTCTTCCCCCTCTTTCACCATATATCTTCCTGACTTCTATAAAACCTAGTTCTGCTATTTATTCTTTTGTTTCTATTCAGCTTTTTTTTTTTTTTCCATTTCTCTCTCTGTCCTGTAAGTCAACCCACGTGTGCGCCCTCTGTCGTATTACCAAATTGTGGCAGCCAGAGCCAAACTGATGGGACCAAAGGGAAATCGTCTATGACCAAGGCTGCCCGCCAGACTTAGGCAGAGACTACACAGAAATGACATCAGAAAAAAAGGCAATTTCAATGATCATAAGAGAAACACAAAAGAAGTGAGCTGCAAGGCTGCTGAAGGGGAAGGCTCAGATCTTCTCGTGCCTACAAACATTTGCTGTGACAGCCTTTTATTGGAGCCGTTGATATGCCTCATGGGTTAAGGGCAGAGTGTTAAGAGAGGCTCTTTCTAGGACAGAAACAAGAAAAGGTACTCACGGGAGAGAGAAGGACAGAGAAGAATTCCAGGGCCTGGATGTGCGGGAGATAGACGAGAGGAGGAACTCAAGACCAGCTTGGAATTGTAAGGGATAATCTGTAGGTGACTGGGGCTTATAAAGTAACCTCATGTATGGGATGAAGTGAAAGTCCCTGAAGGCGAGACAGAGTGAGGCCTCACCCGAAGGAGAAATAGCAGAACGAAGACACATCCCTGCAGCTACTCCACACCTGATTCCCCCGTGCAAGGCGCTTCCCTGACCAGCTTGGACCCACTGGCTTCCAAGATTCCTCGCTGCAAGCTGGACCGCGGAGCCCTGAACTACAATACCCATAGTGCCCCACGCGCAGGCTGAACGAACCGCCCTCTTCTGATCCCAACTAGCCAATGGGTTTCGCCATCTTCCTCTGCCCCCTGGAAATACCACGGGAAGAGTCGGCGCTTCCGGCCCCGTGTTCTCTTTGGCCCTCGGAGAATCCGAAGATGTGGTGCTTACGGAGAAGCCGTAAGGCAGCGGTCCTAGATGTAATGACGGGATCGTCCATCGCATGGGTTCGCTAACAGAACGTAGGCTGTTTAGGCTAACGGATAGCACCAAACCTCTGCTTTTAGGCCCCTTCCCCACCTCTTCCGGGGCGGACCTCGGACCTTCAAGACATGCGCACTGTCCTTCCTCCGCCCCTGTGATGGGGTGAGCCTAGGACCTTAGCACATGCGCCCTTCTCCACATTCTCTGGGACTGGCGTCGGACTTGCAACACTGGTACCCCTAGACAACGACCTGACAGGCTGTCTGGGGTCTCTGGTTGTTTCCGTTGCTATGCTCAGAACATTGTATTTTGGGTAATGCTGTCTTTTTTTTTTAACTTTCTCTTGTTTAACATCGCGACGCAGCAATGAAGTGTTATTGAAAAATCCCTAAAGCTGGGTTTGAAATATGCACTTTGTACCACACCAGCTTTGGGGTATTGGGCAGGTCATTTATTCGCGCTGCTGGCAGGGCTGTATGCAAACTACTGGTGCCCACAGCCCTCCAGGTCCCCGTAGGACTGTAGTTTCCAGGCCACTGGAAACTTATAAGGGCAGTGCACCAGAAAACCAAGTGCTGAGCATTGGTGGAGCATCATCAAATCAGTGAAAGAAAGGAACTGGAAATGGAAGGCATTTGGGGGGGCAGCTGGAAGGAGAAATGGGAAAAGAAAAGTTTTATTGGGTTTTCTCCTCTACCAGCAATTCCTGATAATTCTCTATTTAAATATCATCCCATCTGACTCTTCTCCATCCCTACTGTCATTCACAGATCAAGATCATCTCTTGCTTAAATTCTGTCTCCAGTCCCCACCCCTCCCCCTGTCGAAGTATTCTAAACTGCAAGCATGATCATTAAAATGTGTCATGACGCCTCTTTGCCCCTAAAATTAAGTGCCAACACCTTAAGAAGGCTCTTATTGTCTGGTTTTTTTCCTTCTCCACCAGTTTTCTCTCACTCTTTGTTCCAATCACCTTCAAATACTACTTTTAACACAGGAGGCTGCTTCTTACACCTGGCCTTTTTATGTGTGGAAACAATGTCATAAACATTCTGAACTCTGCTGAACACAGTCCTGGCTTGGTTTCAAGCAGTGCCTTCCACCATACTCTTGTCGATTCTCCCTTTTCCTCTCTGAAAGATTCTGTAGCTTTCTGTTTGTTTAGTTATTAGAAGTCCAGCCTAGTGTAATGAGTCCGCTTTAAAGCTTCAGTCTCACATAGCTTTTCATAGCTTCCTTACCCTCAGCACCAGCCAGCCTTCAGCATGGGACGCCATTTGAGGAATTGGTACATCCTGTCGGAGAAGGCAATGGCACTCCACTCCAGTACTCTTGCCTGGAAAATCCCATGCACGGAGGAGCTTGGTGGGCTGCAGTCCAGGGGGTCGCTAAGAGTCGGGCACGACTGAGCGACTTCACTTTCACTTTTAACTTCCATGCTTTGGAGAAGGAAATGACAACCCACTCCAGTATTCTTGCCTGGAGAAGCCCAGGGACAGAGGAGCCTAGTGGACTGCCCTCTATGGGGTCGCACAGAGTCGGACACGACTGAAGCGACTTAGCAGCAGCAGCAGTCGTTTAGTAGAACTCTCTCTTTTGCTAACTGAAGCTACTTGTTGTGTTGGAACCTGGAGGAAGGACTGGGGAGGGTCTAGGAGGAAGGGCAAAATGTCCTTTTCCCTAACTGGGCAAGTCATGGTAATCATCTGTTCGTTGTTTGAGTCTCAGGCTAAAGCTGACTGATCGTGGATACCTTCCATTTAGAAGATGCCCAAAAGCTAATGCTTATGGGCACACGAATTAGTTTCCTGGTAGCTCTCCCCATTGCACAATCCCCTGAGGGGAAATCTGCTCCAGTCTAACTCCTTCCCACAAGGCCTCAGGTCCTGCCTTTGGCTGTATAACTAAGCTCCCCTGCTACTAGTCTTCTTGGGAGGAGGACCAGCAAGATGGCTCAAGCTCTGTTGACTTTTCACACTGTTCTTTTGACTTACAGGAAATTCATACATCCTTCTAAACCACATTACAAGTGACAGCTCTTTTCCAGTCAACCCTCATTCTTTACTCCAGTGATCACAGAGGACAGATCAGCAAGCCCATCAGTAGATATCCAGCCTGGGACTGAGATACAGTCTTTCTTTGCCAAGTCACCAGTTTCTAAGAGACCCCTCACTCTAAGGAGGTGAGGACAAAATGCACAGCACTTGATCCTCTGACTGGTGATAGACACGTAACTCCATCAATCCCTTTCCCCTTTCCACCTCCACACCATCTTCCATTTATTTCCTGGGGAAGTAGAGGATGGGGTACTGGGGATATAGGAAAACTCACTTGCCACCTCTTGATGGTACCTTTTACTTTTGTGGCAAAACTGACAATTCCAAGGTACCGAATGAGTCCTGCTTAACATCCTGAAACAAAAAAGCTGTCTCCTTTGCCCAGAATACTTGTCACATACTTCAATCCCTTCTCTTTTTTTCCCTTTATCTGTGATTAGCTCCTTCTCATCTTTTACTATCAATGTATCAATGTAACTATCATCACTGTCAAGAAAAAATCCTAACACTGCAAGCCTAAGGCAACAGACTAATCTATCATCTCCAAAGGTCCTCTTGCCTCCCTCATCATAACACTTACCACGATATGTTCTAAATGACTCTTGAAGGTACATCTTCCCCATGAGTCCAAGCACCACAACGGCTGGGACAGTGTCAGTTTTGCTCATCTTCATCTCTTCGCCACTCACACACAGAAAGCACTAAATACATAAACGAAGGATTCCTAGGCTTTGGAGAAGAGTCTGTGTGGTTTGAAAGAGCCTAGGGTTGTGGGACTTTCCTGGTGGTCTAGTGGTTAAAAAAATGATGTGTGCTCAGTCGTGTCCTACCCTTTGGGAACCCATGAACTGTAGCCTGCCAGGCCTTCTGTCCAAGGAATTTTCCAGGCAAGAATACTGGAGTGGGCTGCCATTTCCTTTTCCATGCCCCATGGTTAAGAAGCCACCTTCCAATGTGGGGATGCAGATTCAATCCCTGGTCAGGGAACTAGGATCCCACATGCCAGAGACCAACTGAGCCCTCACGGAGCCCACACTCTCTGGATCTCAAGCTACACAACAAGAGGAGCCACCACAATGAGAAGCCCACACACCACAATGAAGACCCAGTGCACCCAAAGTAATAAGTTTTAAAAATATGGAAGAAAGAGCCCGGGTCCTGCTACAGTGCCTCTGTCCCTGCTGCCTCTACCTCCCTGAGAGCTGCTGTGATCTACGCCTACTCTGTATATCAAGTTGTGTTGCTGGAACATCTCTGAAACATCTGAAGTGCTGTATTAAAATCTGCACTTTTATAAATTAGTTTTATTCGATCGACCAGCCACATAAGCATTGGCAAAGTTTGTAAAAGAGGAAATTGTGAGGCAGTCAAGGGTGGGGTGTTACCCTACACTTTTGACTCCATTCCTTACATGCCCAGAATTCCCTTCCCGGTTGTTCAGAAGTTTGAGTCTGCCCAGTAGGAGCTCCCTTCCCACTATTTGTCTGTGGTGGAAGGAAATGATGGCTTCTCCTATGACTACACTATAGTCTCTGGATGCAACATTCCTTCATGCAAAACATTTTTAACTGACCTAGAAGAGCTGCGGGACTTTACGGTGTGTCCTACCAGGGCCCTTCAGGCTACTGGCAACAGGATGAAGGATAAACAGCTCTCCAAAATAAGCATATACCTATGCTCGGACCCTAGAGTTCTCAAGAGCCCAAGTCATTTCTTCCCTCTCCCGTTTCCCTTCCTCTCCGTGCCCCTGCAATGGAGCAGAAAGGAAAAGTTGTGCCACAAGCCTATGGGAAAATGCCCCTTGGCTTTCAGATCCCTGACATGAAATATGATCTCGCTTTTTAGGAAATCAGTTCCAGACAAAAGATCCTCTTACTGTTCCATGCCCTGAATTGTCTACTCTCTCTTTTAAAATGGAGGCAGCATTTTGTCTGAAGCACCAAGTTCCTGGATTAACTAAAATATGAATTTATCAGAATATCACATTCACCCATTTATCCAACAAATATATGCAGAGCAGTCTTTATATGCTTGTTTCTGGGTATACTACAGTAAAGACAAAATTCCTGCTCTCAAGTTACAATCTAGTGAGGGGAAAAACAATTTCAGCACTGAGAACTATGATAGAGTTTTGCATCTATGGCCTCAAGGTGGTGGAAGTCAGGGAAAGCTTCCCAAGAGAAATAACACTGGTTTAGCCTTAAAGTGGAAATTAACCAAGCAGGAAAATGGAGGGAAGCAATGCAGGATCGCGGGCAAGCCAAGTACAGAGGCCAAGAAATAACATAAGAAAACCCGTGCTAAGCACTGTTGGACACCACCCTAAGAGTTCAACAAGAATTACCTCATTAGATTGTCAAACAACTCTTTGAAATAGATAGTAGGCCCACTTGATAGATGAAGGAGTTAAAGTATAAGCTATGGATAAGGCATGGAAAGCTGAAGTAAATATATTGAAAAAGATCACAGTTTACTTAATAAGTGATGTAACCTCATGGATGACAGCCTGCCAGTTTCCTCTTGCCCTTTCCAGGCAAGAATACTAGAGTGGGTTGCCATTTCCTCCTCTGGGGGATCTTCCCGACCCAGGGATTTGAACCTACATGTCTTGCACCTCCTGCACTGGCAGGCAGATTCTTTTCTGTTGCATCATCTGGGAAGCCAATAAGTGATGAAGCCAAGACACAAATCAGGAAGTTTGAGTCCAGAACTGCTACCCTCCACCACCTTCTTACCTGGTACTTGAGGTTGATGAGTTATCTTTCATAAAGGAGCATAGGATTTGTGGCAAAGCATACTTGAAAAATAAACTAGGTAGATAGGCAGGAAAGGGACTTTTCAGGTGGCTGTAGTGGTAAAGAATCTGCCTATGAATGCAGGAGATGCAGGAGACACAGAAGACATAGGTTCAATCCCTGGGTTGGGAAGACTCCCTAGAGAAAGAAATGGCAACCCACTCCAATATTCTTGCCTGGGAAATCCTATGGACAGAGGAGCCTGGTGAGCTTCAGTCCATAAAGTTACAAAGAGTTTGACATGACTGGGCACACACACCTATACAGGCAGGGAAAGACAACGTGAATGAAGAGTTTATATACCACATTGGTGACATTTGGACTTTATCTTAAAGGTAACAGGGATCCAAATGATGGATTTTGAGGAGTAAAGTAGTCTGACTCATTTATATTTATTACTCTGTTAGCATGGAGTAGGATAAATTATAAGGGAATATGAGTACTAGAAGTGAGAAGAACATTGTAAATCACTTCACTTTAGAAAAGAAGAAGCTCTTGCAGTGATGCAGGAAAGAATGAATAAGGACTAGGCAATAAAAATTTGAACTAAAGTAGTAGCAATGACTATAAAGAGGAGGGAATGTGATTCTGAAGTGGAACTGACAGTATATTGATACTAAGTGCAGAAAGTCAGGGAGAAAGAGCATTCTCTCGTGATTCCCAGATTTCTTATTTTATTTCAGAGACTAAGTATAGAGGAGAAGCAGGCTTGAAAGGAAAGATATTTGGATGAATGAATTTGGATATGAGGGTTTGAGATGTTTGTGTTACCGTTGAACAGCCAGCTAAGCAAGACAATGAGCAGGTACATTTAGGAGTGTGGAGTAAGGAATGAGATCTGGGTAAAGACACAAATTGGAGAACCATTGGCACACAGGTTGTCACTGAAACTATGAGAATAGATGAGATCACTCAAAGAGGATTTCAGAAGGTAAGAAAACTGAGGATGGACCCACAAGCATACACAATGGTAATTGGATGCAAAGAGACTAAGGAGGAGCCAGGTAGGAGGAAGACTGTGTAGGCATCTACCAAAACTGGGGCTTCCGTGGTGGCTCATTTGGTAATGAATTTGCCTGCAATGTGGGAGACTGGTTCACTCCCTGGGTCAGGAAGATGCCCTGGAGAAGAGACTGGCTACCCACCCCAGTCTCCTTGCCTGGAGAATTCCATGGACAGAGGGACCTGACAGGCTACAGTTGATGGGGTCGCAGAGTCAAACACAACTGAGCGACAAACACAGCCAAAACTAAGGCCAGTTGGACTTCCCTGGTGGTCCAGTGGTTAAGAATCCACCTGTCAATGCAGGGTACATGGAATTGATCCCTGGTCTGTGGTTTGAAAAGAAGAAAAGTGAAAGGCAAAGAAGAAAATGAAAGATATATGTATCTGAATGCAGAGTTCCAAAGAATACCAAGGAGAGATAGGAAAGTCTTCCTAAGTGATCAAAGCAAAAAAAAAAAAAAAAAATAGAGAAAAATAATGCAATGGGAAAGACAAGAAATCTCTTCAAGAAACTTAGAGATACCAAGGGAACATTTCATGCAAAGATAGGCACAATAAAGAACACAAATGGTATCGACCTAACAGAAGCAGAGGATATTAAGAAAAAGTGGCAAGAATACATAGAAGAACTACACAAAAAAGATCTTCATGACCAAGATAACCACAATGGTGTGATCACTCACCTAGAGCCAGACATCCTGGAGTGTGAAGTTAAGTGGGCCTTAGGAAGCATCATTATGAACAAAGCTAGTGAAGGTGATGGAATTCCAGCTGAGCTATGTCAAATGCCAAAAGAGGATGCTATTAAAGTGCTGCACTCAATATGCCAGCAAATTTGGAAAACTCAGCAGTGGCCACAGGACTGGAAAAGGTCAGTTTTCATTCCAATCCAAAAGAAGGACAATGCCAAAGAATATGCAAACCACTGCACAATTGCACTTATTTCACATGCTAGCAAGGTCATTCTCAAAATTATCCAAGCTAGGCTTCAACTGTACATGAACTGAGAGCTTCCAGATGTACAAGCTGGATTTAGAAAAGGCAGAGGAATGAGAGATCAAATTGCCAACATCTGTTGGATCATATAAAAAGCTAGAGAATTCCACAAAAACATCAACTTCTGCTTCATTGACTACACTAAAGCCTTTGACTGTGCGTATCACAACAAACTGTGGAAAATTCTTAAAGTGATGGGAATACCAAACCACCTTACCTGCCTCCTAAGAAACCTGTATGCAAGTCAAGAAGCAACAGTTAGAACCAGACATGGAACAACGGACTGGAGAACGTCAAGGCTGTATATTGTCACCCTGCTTATTTAACTTATATGAAGAATACATCATGCAAAATACCAGGCTGGGTGAAGCACAACCTGGAATCAAGATTGCCAGGAAAAATATCAATAACCTCAAATATGTAAATGACACCACTCATGAAGAAAGTGAAGAGGAATTAAAGAGCCTCTTGATGAAGGTGAAAGAGAAGAGTGAAAAAGCTGGCTTAAAGCTCAACATTCAAAAAACTAAGATCATGGCATCCAGTCCCATCACTTCATGGCAGGTAGATGGGGAAACAATGGAAACAGTGACAGACTTTATTTTCTTGAACTCCAAAATCACTGCAGATGGTGACTGCAGCCATGAAACTAAAAGATGCTCCTTGAAAGAAAAACTATTACAAACCTAGACAGCATATTAAAAAGCAGAGACATTACTTTGCCTACAAAGGTCCACAGAGTCAAAGCTATAGTTTTTCCAGTAATCATGTACAGATGTGAAAACTGGACAATAATATAGGCTGAGCACTGAAGAAATGATGCCTTCAAACTATGGTGTTGGAGAAGACTCTTGAGAGTCCTTTGGACTGCAAGGAGATCAATCCTGAATATTCATTGGAAGGGCTGATGCTAAAGCAGAAGCTCCAATACTTTGGCCACCTGATGTGAAGAGCTAACTCACTGGAAAAGACCCTGATGCTGGGAAAGATTGAAGGCAAAAGGAGAAGGGGACGACAGAGGATGAGATGGTTGGATGGCATCACTGACTCAATGGACATGAGTTTGAGCAGGCTCCAGGAGATGGTGAAGGACAGGGAAGCCTAGCATGCTACAGTCCATGGAATCACAAAGAGTCAGACACTACTGAGCAACTGAACAACAACAGCAACTGTGTTTGATTCCACATGCTGCAGAGCAACTAAGCCCATGTGCCACAACTACTGAAGCCCAGCACCCCATGCTCTGCAAGAGAAGCCACTGCAAATGCCACAACTAGAGTAGTCCCCTTGCAGCTCTTGCTCTCTAGTAGCAAGAAAGACCAAAATAAGTATTTTTTAATTAAAAAAAAAAAAAACTAGGTGGAGCAAAGTGTTTCATGAAAGAATAATTGGTCAATTCTGAAACATCAGGATAGAATTTCAAAAGTGCTTATATATTCAGGATGAAGAGGTTGTTATTGAGTCTGGGGAAAAATGATTCAGTAGTAGAAATGGACCCCAGATCGAAGTAGGGTTAGAAGCAAGTGTGGGAAGAAGGAGGTGGAGATAAGCACTTTTCAAGAAACTCTGATGCAAAGGAGAGTGAACACAACATTGCGGAATGGGTTTCTTCTTCCTTTCTTTCTTTTAAAGATAAGAGAGATTTAGCTTGGTATATTAGTTTCCTATTGCTGCTGTAACAAATTACTACAAATTTCATGCCTTAAAAGTACACAAACTGCAGAGTGCAATGAGGCAGGGTGTGGTGGGGGGCAGGGAGGGTACCCAAATTTAGTATCTTAACTTCTAGAGATCAGCAGTCTTAGAATGTTTGGCAAGACTGTGTTACTTTTGAAGGTTCTAGGAAAGAATTTATTCCTTTGCCTTTTCTAACTTCTAGAGGCTGCCTGTATTCTTTGGTTTGTGGCCCCTTCCTCCATATCCAAAGCCAGCAAAGTAGCATCTTCCAATCTCTGTCTCTGTCTCTTTCTCCCCACCGGCCTCTGCTTCTCTCTCTGCTTCTCTTGTCACATTGCCTTTCTGTCTGAGTCCTAAAAGGATACTGGTGACTACATCTGGCCTGCACAGATAATTCAGGCTAATTTCTCCATTTCAAAATCTTTAACTTAATCCTATCTTCAGAAAGTCCCTTTTACCATGTATGAGAACATATCCACATGTCCCTGAGGATTAGGATGGAACATCTTTGAAGAGACATTTCACAGCTCATCACTTTTGGCATATAGTAATTGCTCAAAATATTATTACTTATAATAATATTTACATGTATACACTGAAGAGATAGAGCCATCAGATAGACATTACAAACACAGGAGAGGGAGAGAGACTCTGAGAGAGAGAGAGAGAAAGCAAGAACCCCTAGTCTCAAAGGGTTGTATCCAGAATGCAGATGGAGGAAGGAATGTTGTGGGTCCTAGACATTAAGTGAGATAATGACAAAAAAATTTTAATGTATCATTCAATTCATATTTGTTCTTCTCCTTTATTCCTTTAAGTGTGCCTACACCAGTGAAGGACCACTGCTTTGTCACTGCTTCAGCCTGACAAGCCCCCCCACATGCAGTCATGTAAGCTCCCCAAAATTTCACTTCTGATTGATCATTGTTTCTCCCAGAGCTTCTGGCTTAGCCTCTTTTGCAAACCAGATGCTCAATAAATATTTGGGAATGAGCAAATAAATGAACTGATGAAAAAAGAAATTAACAAACTTAAAGGACTGGGAGAATATTGATTTAGGGTGATCAAGGTGGTTGGTAAGGCTTCACAACTCCCAACAATGAAGACTTCTGCACAAAGGCCTGAAAGGAGTGAGCTTAAAGAACAGAAGGGGAGGGATCCCACACACCACAACTAAGACCCAGTGCAGCCAAATAAATCAAAACAAACATTAAAAAAAAAATGGAACAGAATAGAAGGTGTTGCAGGTGGAAAGGATTCTTCAGAGGTAGAAAAGAATATGGGAGTGCAAGGTGGCATGTTGGGACCAAGTTTCCCTCCTTAAACACTGGCTGAGCTGATTGAGCAGGGAATCAGTAGAGGATATTACAAGCCCCAAGAATGAGTTAGCACCGATACAAGATAAATTAAGAATTGCCCTAAGATTCTGAAAGATGTAATAACAGCACTACAATAGAAAGAGATTGGGAATTAAAAAAAAAAAAACACTATGTTGGGGTTTTTTGTTTGTTTGTTTTTATTTAAATGCCTGGTTCTAGAATTAATTTCTGCATGACCTTGAGCAAATTACACAATCTCTTTGCGCTTCAGTTGCCTGAGAGGATGAAGCCAGCTGATACAGGTAAAGCACTTAGCCCAGAAGCTTCGTAAAGAAACAATACAATAAATTATTGCTATTACCGTCTCTCAGAGTTATTGTTTTAAATAAAATAACATGTCAGAGCACCAAGGATAGTGTCTTAACTGAGGCTCAGTGAACTTTAATTTCCTCTCTTTCATATTAGAAATTTAAATGCTCTGCATAAAAAATTTAAACTAAATGCTCTCTGTAAACAGGGCATGAGAAGCTCTGGAAGCTGGGAAGCTCTTGAGATTCCGTTACCATCATCTAGGTGAGAAGATTCATATAGTAGTCAGGGGTGTCCAGAGTAACAGAACCAACAGGAGTGTGTGTGTCTGTGTGTGTGTGTGAGTGTGTGTGCTATAGGAATCGGTTCACTGGATGACAGAAGCCAAGATGTCTAATGATCTGGCTTCTGCAAGCTGGATGAGTTTAATCCAGGGAAGCTGGCAGTTTAATCCAGCCCAAACCCAAAGACCCGAGAACTAGAAGCACTGATGTCCACAGACAGGTGAAGATTGATGCCCCAACTTAAACTGAGTAAATTCTCCCTTCCTTCACCTTTTTGCTCTCTCCAGACCTCCAGTGGATTGGATGAGTCCACCTACATTGGTGAAGGCAATCTTCTTTATTTAGTCTACCCGTTGAAATGCTAATCTTTTCTGGAAACACCCTGGGTTTGATCCCTGAGTTGGGAAGATCCCCCAGAGAAGAGAAAGGCTACCCACTTCAGTATTCTGGCCTGGAAAATTCCAGTCCATGGGGTCACAAAGAGTTGGACACAACAGAGCGACTTTCACTTTCACTTTCAGGCATCCTAAAGAATCCTCCTGCCAACTGCAAGAGCTGCAGGAGACATGGTTTGATCCCTGGGTGGGGAAGATCCCTTGGAATAGAAAATGGTGACTCGTTCCAGTATTCTTGTCTGAAAACTTCCATGGACAGAGGCCTGGTGGGCTACAGTCCATGGGGTCGCCAAGAGTTAAATGTGACTGAGCCCCTGAGCATGCACACATACACATACGGGCATCCCTGAGCCTAGTCAAGTTGACACATAAAATTCACCATCACAACTCAGGACCTCCAGAATTCATGGAAGACACATGTATTAGGATCTAAGTGGTCAATGCATAACACCTCCCTTTTCCCCCACCTGTGTACATAACAGGTCTCTCTTCTCCACCCAAGTTCTGAACCAGTGGAGACAGAAAAATGAGGCAGATGGCAATGCCCACCTTTAAAACCGATAAAGACCATATAGGAAGATATGGTTTAGGTGTGCAGCCACCGGCAGCTTCCTAACATGGAGTTGAGGGTTTTTTTGCTTGTGCTTCATGGCTTTTTGGATCTCAGTTTCCTGACGGGAGATTGAACCTGGGCAATGGCATTGAAAACACAGAGTTCTAACCATCAGGCATCCAGTAAACTCCCTTTATTAAAAAAGTTTTTTCCTAACAGGAATTTCAGAATTAGATGACTCACCACCCGATCATAATTATCCATGGAAAACTATAGATTTCTGACTTGTGGGGTGTGCCTCTCTGAAACGTATGGAAAGCAGCAGATCCAGGTGGCTGCTCCCTGCACCTGGGAGAAAGGGAGAGAAAGCTGAGTGGAGAGATGCCAGTAGTAAAAGGCTTCTGTCCTAGGGAAGAAAACATCAGGAATGTGGAGAAAGTGTTCCCCCAATACCACAATGTTTCTTTTCTCTCCTTAGGCTTCCAGACATCACCATTCAGGTCTTCAGATGGTGGCCCGGCCAGTCTGCCTCAACACGGTGGTGGATGACACAGTGGAATTTCCCCTGGAGATCCAGGAGGGAGCTCAAACTGTCTGGCCTTTGGGACTCATTTCTGGGCCCTACCTCTCCAGAAATACAAGAAGGACAATTCAACCTGCTTATCTTTGGCTGTCGGTTCAGAGAATGATGAATTGATCGGTCATTTCCTACAAGTCAGCAACATAACCAGGGAACATAAAAGAAACTGCCAGGTCCAGATCTTCGCCAAACACTCCTCAGCACCTCATCTAAAGTGAGTTAGTGTCAGCAATCAAACCACAACACCAATAAAGCATCAGCCTAGAGAAGGAGAAGAGTATAAAAGACAAGAGATGGAGAAATCAAGTCTGATTGGGAAGATAAGACCAATATACCTGAATCAAGGAAGGATAACAGACACGGGCAAGAATGCTAATGGATACAGAATTTCTTTGGGGAGGGATGACAATATTCTCAAATTAAATTGTGATGATGTTTGAACAATCCTATGAATCTACCAAAAAAAAAAAAAATTGAACTGTATGTTTATTTTTTTTGGCTGTGCCACATGACTTGTGGGATCTCAGTTCCCCAACCAGGGATTGAACCCAGGCCACAGCAGTGAAATCCCAGAATCCTAACCACTAGGCCACCAGGGAACACCCCTGAACTATATACTTTAAATGGGTAAATTGTATGGTATGTGAATTATACCTCAATAAAGACGATTAATTTCTTTTTAAAAAGACACAGACCACTAGCTGTAGTGGACTGGGAGAAGAGAGACCAGAATTCCAGTCCTTTACTTATTGTGCCAATAACTGTGACCTTGTTTATAGTTACTCGGTCGCTCAGTCCTGTCGAACTCTTTGCAGCCCCATGGACTATTTCCTCTGGAGTTACTGAAAGGAACTCAAACTGTCTGGCCTCCAGGCTCCTCTGCCCATGGAATTTTCCAGGCAAGAATACTGGAGTGGGATGTTATTTTCTACTCCAGGAGATCTTCCCAACCCAGGGATCCAACCCACTGTCTTGCATCTCCTACATTTGCAGGCTGATTCTGTGTGACTTTGGTCACTTTCCTTTCTCGTGCCACTTTTTCCTCACCTGTTAGATGAAGGCATTGGAGTAGATGACCTGTAATGTTCCTGTCTTAGTTTCCTGGAGTTGTTGTAACAAATTACCACAAACTTCAAACAACAGAAAGTTATTCTCTCACAGTTCCGGAGGCTATAAGGCTGAAATCAAGGTATTGTCCATACCATGCTCCCCGGAGAGGACCTAAGTGAGAACGCATTTCTTGTCTTTTCTGGGTTTGTTCCTAGACTTGTGTCTGCATCTTTCTCTTCTCTGTCTTTCCACTTGGATAATCCAGTATAAACTCCTCCTCTCAATATCCTTAATTAAATCACATCTTTTGCCATATAAGGTAGCATTCATGTGTTCCGAGTAATTGACATATATATCTTTGGGGCAGGGGGGTAATTCATATATAGATCTTTGCAAGTTTATAGGAGAGTTGAGAGAACAAACCTGAGAAAATTTTAACTGCCTTACATTCTCTAAACACCTCCTTCTTCACTTCCCTTCCTTCCTAGTTCATATTTAAAATAACTTCCATCTGTATGGAATTTTATGGTTTGAAAAGTTATTATGCATTTGTCAGCTCATTGCAATCCCATAAAAACCTGTAAATTTCTTATTATCATTATAATTTCATTTCCAATGAGAAAATGGAGGGTGAGAAAGATGAAGTGACCTAACCAAGGTCACCCAACCTGGAAGGTGCCAGCACTGGACTTGGGCTTTTGTCTTTGCCCTCCACATCCTTTGGTACCCATTCTACCATCACCTGCCTGAATCTTGGTATAGCATCAAGAGGTTCTAGACCAGGATAGGGTAAATGCACTTGAAGTAAATTCATTTCTCCCTATTCTTCCTGCTAAGCACAGCTGGAAATCCTGGACACTTTATATAAAACCAACATAGGAAGATCGGAAAGGTGGGAAGAAGGAGGCAGACTGCCGACGGCTCTTGGAACCCAGAGATGGACATAACAGGAGTTCCTGGGTTTTCTTGCCTCATATATATCCTTGACTGGATGCTGGAAAACAACCTGGAAATGTCAACAGGCACAGACAAAATGAAGTCCCAAGACAAGCCTGCTTGCCAAAGGACAAGGAAAAAGGCAATTCAGCAAGACAGAAAACCTTTGGACAATCACTGCCTTACTCCATCCAAACACCATGGAAAAAAATCATGGTCCCACTTCCAACTCTATAGGGAGGTGGAGACCCTAGGCTCCGGCCATAAGGAGGTACCCTTCGCCACACCCCATCCCTCATCAGAGCAGTATCAGAGGAGAGAGAGTGGGGAGCCTGGGCTTTCATTCCTGCCCAGAGGTAGTGAGCTCCCCATCCGGAGGTAGTAAGACATGCCTCCCCCTCTCTGCCAGAGTGTCAGAGGAGGCTGCCTGGTGAGTTTGAAATCCCACATCCACCCTGCAATAAGGAGTCACCTCTCCCCTCTCCCCTGGGTGAACAAACGGGCCTGAGTGGAGAACGCAGACATTCATTCCTTCCCAGTGTTTGTGAGGTGATGCCCCTTCCCCACAACTAGCATGATGTCAGAGGAACCCTGCTAAAACAGAAGATTTAAATATGATCCGGAGTCTCATTACACCGAAAAAGTCCAGCAGGCAATCAAGATCATAAATCACACCAAGAACCAAGAAAACCTCATCTTAAATTTTAAAAGACAATTGGCAGAGGCCCAAACCAAGATGATGCAGATATTGAAATAATCTGACAAGGATTTTGAAGAACCACAAAAATGTCCCAACAAACAACTTTAAAATAGAAAATCTCAGTGAAATAACTGAAGATATAAAGAGAAACCAAATGGAGATTTTAGAACTAGAAAATATAATTACCAAAATTAAAAACTCAATGGATAAGCTCAACAGCAGAATGGAAGGGAAGGAGGAAAAGAATCAATGAACAATGAACTTGAAGATCGAACAATATAAATGACCCAAGTTGAGTCAATTATCCAAAAAGAGTAATTTGGGTAAAAATAATACTTCCCTTCTCCTCTTGTGTTTTCTAAATTACATTTGAAAATTAAAGTGAAAAGTATAACACTGTCCAAATGTTAATTTCAAAGAATGTAGAAGAAATATTTAATAAAATTATATTGTAAATGGAGGTGGTAAAGGGACTTATAGGGAGATGAGTTTTCTACACTCATCTCCAAATGACAATGTGAACACCAATAGATCTCCATGGTGATGGAATCATTCTGTATCTTAATTTCAGGGTTGAATCTACTTGCATGATAAAATGCCTATACATATACTATATGCACACATATACTATATGCACACATTTGTTTCTAAGTCCATTTACTGGTTTTGATTTTGTACTATAGTTACACAGATTAGGCACTTGGGGACCCTGGGGAACCCTGGATGAAGGATATATGGAACCTCTCTGTATTATCTTTGTAAATCCCTACATATCTAAAATAATTTCAAAATGAAAATTTTTTAAATAAAAGAGGATTGAAGGGGCAACTTCACAGGCACTTAGGGAGCTCCCATTTCACTCTGGAGGCCGGATATGAAGGGAGGGGGTGCCCAGAGGACGGAGCATTCTAGACAGGAACCTTCTGTCAGACCCTTGCCTTATCCTCAAGTGACATCACAAAGCCTCAGAAGCCCCGCCTGCCACCCAGAAGTCTTGTCAGCTGAACTACACGTCAGGCCTGTGTTTGCTTTGGAAGCAGTTGTTCAACCTTGCTGAGCAAACTGATCTGCCTGTTCAGCTACATCGGAAGGAAAATGGCCCCATGCGAGCCACAAGTTCAACCGTTTGACACTCGTTCCTAAGCTATTACAGAGGACAAGACCAGCTCTCCTCGTGTTTTCTCGGTCGTGTGGGCAGTCTGCTTCTACCACATCTCTCAGCGGTCTTGGAGAAACCTATGTCTTCCCCGCAGCTTCCAGCCTTCTTATGGGACAAGCATACGCTGACCTCTACCATATCTGATCCTGTTTACCTGGTCAAAGTCCTCTTCTTCTTTACACTCCTGATGACTCTGGTCACTCTACTTATCCTAGTCTGGAAGGTAACCAAAGACAAAGGCAACAAGAACAGAGAACCAGACCAAAGAAAGGAGGCGACACTGCTGGCATGAAGACCTATCGTTCTTGGTGGAGACTCCATGGAGGTGAACACCTGGAGGCCAAGAGGCGGCCCACGTAGGAGCTGTCTTAAAGGTAGAGCGTGGGAAAGAAGTGCTTCAGGCACTTCATCCCCCATGCCAGATGCTCCGCTTGGCCTCACTTCCCTCCTCTATGACCACTTCTGCTATAATTCACATTCATTCTGCTGTTCTTTGTCTTCTGCAACTCCTGAGTTTAAATGTCTTCTCTCTGTGAATCTTTCCAGACTGAAATTATAAATGGCTTTTGATTTTTGCATTAACAGATGAAAGGAAAAAACACATGGAGGATTAAAAATCACTTACAAAGCCCAAGTTTTTAAAATTGGATATGTGTTGACTCTGGGATATTGAAATTTTTGGAAACTCATAGCATCTCAAACTCTACAATGAAACCATAGTGGAAGCTCAGTTCCAGAAGATCCTTGAAAGTCTCACCTACCTTGAATTCTAGGTAAAATTCTCCCTCCTCCTCACCTAATTCTGGGAATAAAGAGTATTTCCTCTCAAAAAATAATTGAAGCACCAAGTACTATTTCTGTTTTCTTCCCCATCCTCCAACATTGTGGGTTGGCAAATTTTTAAAATAGCATATTCTAAAACCATAATTTTGTTTGATTTTTAAGACTCTTTTCTGAATTTGGAACACATTAACTTCCTTTTCAAATGAAATCTAAATTAAAGCCACAATGTTTTGAAAATCCATACCCTCAGAAAACTAGGCTTGAGTACACAACCCCCGCTTTCTGGGTTGGGTACTTTGAATCTCAACCATGGGTCATTCATTCCCTTTCAGTTTAACCCATAGAAATGAAGGAGCTTGCTCACCGGTTGCTGAGGAGAGGTTACTACCCTACCAGAGCCAAGGGGAGCTCACATGCGCCTCCCTCACACCTGCTTCCTCCAGGGCCTGGCAGTGATGGTGTGTGTCTTGGGGGCTGACCAACTCAGCAGAGACTGACTGCAGGTGGCCCGCAAGAGGACCCAAGGCCTCGTGGCCAAGGAAGCCGTGTCCCTCTCCCCTCTGGTAGAGCGGACCCTGGATAGAGGCAGCTCGCCTTCCCTCCAAGATGACTATCACATTTCTCAGTCCACCTTGCCTGCTCGGGAAGTAGGTGGGGGTGAGGTAGGATGGAGTGGGAAATGCGGTGCGCATCTCTTTGGGGGGAAGGGACGGTCCGGGAAAGGTCGGTCATGCCTCAGAGTTGGCAGAAAGCCCCTCACCACGCCTCACTGCCTCCAGATCTCCCTCTCCTATCCCGCAATGCCTTTATTCATCCAGCAGAGGGTGACTGAGCTCTTGATGTGTATCAGGCTCCGGACCTGCGAGGTCGGGATAGGAGCGCCTACACAGCAGCGCTAGATGGATGCTGACCCACTGCTCACAGGGATGCACGCTTCATTATCAACTGAGAACAGCGCTCCGAAGAGAACATGGCTTTGTGAGAGCGTGTGTCCCAGGAAACTGACGTGGACTGGGGAAGGTCTACCTGAGGAAGTCACGGCTGAGCTAAGAACTGAGGAGCGAGCGGAATCTAGACACTGACGGGTGTGGGTGGAGGGGCATGGCCTTCTAGACAGAGGTCAGCTTGTGCAAAGGCCTGTATCAGCAGGACTGTTGTAATAATGGGCCAGAAAGACGGTGATTCTGGAGCGCGAAAACGGAACCACATGGAGCTGGAGAGCTTTGGCGGGACTGGATCTCACCACCCCAGGGGGCAATGCTAGTCAGGATGATCGTGACGGGGATGGGTCCGTTCTCTAAAGTTCCTTGAATTAACAGCGTTGTGCCTGATTACGAGACTCCTGGGCCAGGTCACTCCATGCTCCCCGGGGACCCGAAGTCACCCTCCTCCCATTTTCTTCTGCCCTCCATGATCTCGTCCCTCCCCAAACTTCTCACGCACCCAAATCTCTTCCGCTTTATCCAAATTTGGATGCTTGCAGACAAATCAATCGGACTGCATTGTGAGCTTATGGCCACCTGATGGCAGCAGAGAGTCAGCAAACCTGGCCCCTGCGGCAACCCTTAGGCTGGGCGAGCCTCTCCTTCACCTTATGAGAGTTGGAAAGTTAGTCCCTAAGAGACGATAGTCAGGTTATTTACGATAATAGGAATCTCTTATCCAGATCTCCTGGGCTAGAAATTTCATAAATTTTTTGCATCAATTATGTGCTGGCTCTTAGCAGTATCTCTCTTCTGCTTAATTACACTATGAAAAGGACATTATGCCCACAGGTGGGAAGTTGAGTGAGGCTCAACTCCTAAACAGAGAGGCTGATTCTCTATCCAATGTCTCACAGCAGGGCCAGATTATCTTTCCTCTCCCCGCTGCCTCCTGCATTCATTGAGGAATAAGACATCTCCTGCTCAGAGGCATCTCTTCCTTCCCTGTCAGAAGTCTCTCTGCTCCACATTGCCACTGGCGTGAGTGATATTGTGCCCTGCATCTTCCTCTGTTGTCACCTCCTCTGGCTTCTCCCCAGCACCTTCAGAGAGGTCTGTCTGCAACTCCAGGTCCTGCATTTGTAGGGATGAAGTCAACAGATAGCAGCCACCACAGTGCATCTTGTAGGAGGTGGTAGTGGTGGTGTTCTGTCGCTCATGTCCAACTCTTTGCGACCCCATGGACTGCAGCATGCCAGGTTTCCCTGTCATTCAGTATCTCCCAGAATCTGCTCAAACTCATGTCTATTGTCGATGATTCCATCCAGCCATCTCATTCTCTGTCACCCCCTTCTCCTCCTGCCCTCAATCTTTCCTTGTGGGTAATGAGAACCAGAGGGGAAAGGTGGTGGAAAAAGATAAGACATTGCTCCCTTTTGCAGGGAGTTTCTGAGCCAGTTGTGACTGAGGGCTTCCTCAATCACAGTGCCAGGCAGTTTCTGAGAAAGGCCAGGGATGGGGTACTAATGGAATGCTTTAAGCATTCTGAAGCCTGGGGAACCCCTGTGGGCTAAATCAGTTGGGGGTGAGGGGCTCCCTGAAGCAGGGGAATTGTTAGGAAAATATATGGCTTGGATTTAGGAGTGCAAAGGAGCATGTGATAGACATAAGAGACAGTGAGTCAACCAAACAATGCATGAAGGGAAACAATGGGAAATCAGGTCTAGAGTAGAGTACCAGGCAATGGGAATGGGCCTTGAAGGCCAGACAAGAGAGCTGGATTTCAACTAAGGGGGACCCAGTGAAGGTTTTTGACGAGGGGAGTGACAAGTGAAATAAACATTAAACAAGATTACTCTGACATAGTCATTGCATCAGGCAAATGGGAGGAGAGAGAGACTGAGTAAGAAGACCAGTTAAAATGCCAGCTGAGTAACAGAACTTTACGAAATTTCTTGTACTTTCCTGTTTCTGTGACTTTGCTCATTCTATTCCTTCCACTTGAAATGCCCTTTTGCAAACCTTTCTCTGCTCAATAGTTTTTAAGGAAGAGTGGAATCCAGAGACTTGAACATCCTAGGACTTGGTCTGAAAGCAGGCCATAGAGATGAGGACCTCTGCCTCCTCCCATTCACCTGGCCCTGAGAACCGTCAGAAGGGCCTTAGGCCGTCCAGAGCCCTACTCTGATTTTACAGAAGAGGCCCCAGATGCCCAGAGGGAAGTGAGGGAAACAGTGAGTGTGGAAGAGAGGCCAGAGCAGGTAAGACCAGACAAGCATAGGGTGAAATCTCAGCTCCACCGCTTCACACTAGCTATGCATCCACAGGCAAATTCTTTAAGCCAGTGGCTCTCAAAGTATGATCCTGGGATCCCTGGGGCTCCTCCAAGACCCTTTCAGGAAATCGAAAGATTGAACTATTTTCATAGAAACAGTAAATTCTTATTTTCCTTTTTCATTCTCATTCCCTCATGAGCTTTTGAGAGGGCACATGGCATGTCTTCTAGTAAGTCAAGAGTTAAAGAGATTCACAAAATTGTGAAAGAGTACTATTCTTCCTCCTTTCTAAAATTTATCTATGTTAACACATAAATTTGTTGTTGTTATTTTATATGAATCAATAAGTTCTTGCTAAAGTTCAGTGTTAATTTCTAACATTGTAAACATGGATGAATATAACCTACATAAAGAAAAGTTCCTTGGGGTTCTCCATACTTCTTAAAAGTGTTAGAGGATAATGAAACTAAAAAGTTTGACAAGTAGGAATTTAAACTCTCTAGGTCTTCATTTCCTTATCTGCAAAATGGGCATATTACGTCACAGGAGAGTTTGAGACTTAAAAAAAGGTACTCCAGATAAAACGCAAAACGTCTGCTCAAGGCCTCCTGATATTGTGTTTCTTGAACAACGGCCTCTCCAACGTCACCTCAGATCTGCTCTTGGCTTTCTCTGGGAAGGTAAAGAATCTGCCTGCAATGTGGGAGACCCACATTCGATCCCTGGGTCAGGAAGATCCCCTGGAGAAGGCAATGGCTACCCACTGCAGTATTCTTGCCTGGAGAATCCCATAGACAGTGGAGCCTGGTGGGCTACAGTCCAGGGGGTCGCAGAGTCGGCCATGACTAACACTTCCACACTTTCACTTCAGAGACCCTAGAGTCTGGGGGATGAAGCATAGTGGAGTATGAAGATGCTATGCTACTGGAAGCCAGTTCTGCAGGCACAAAGTCCCCTTGCATGCCTGAGGCAGATCCCCATACCAAGGTCATCAAATAGTGACAAATTCTGCTAGATTGCCTCTGCCACGGAGAGAGCCCAGAAACCTTTGTGCAGCTGTAGTTCACGCCTGTCACCACCTGAGGGCAGCACGCCCCCACAAGTAGAACAGCAGAGCCCTCTCAGGACAAAAAAGAAGCTTGGCCCTTTCAGAACAGAAAAATTTACTTCAGAGAACGCCTCCCTTCAGAGAGTGTCTCCCTGAAACCTCTGTGACATTCTTCCAACAACTAGTAAGGGGAGCTGACCTGCCAGAAAAGTGAAAGTCATAAGTTGCTCAGTCATGTCCGACTCTGGGACCCCATGGACTGTATAGAATTCTCCAGGCCAGAATACTGGAGTGGGTAGCCTTTCCCTTCTCCAGTGGATCTTCCCAACTCAGGTGTCGAACACAGGTTTCCCGCATTGCAGGTGGATTCTTTACCAGCTGAGCCACAAGGGAAGCCCCTGAAACCTCTGTGACATTCTTCAACAACCAGTAAGGGCAGCCGACCTGGCAACAGGGATGATAAACCAAGAATATGAGAACAACCCTGAAGAGTCCCAGTGGTCTGTTTTCAAGTCAAGATTTCAAAAGTTGTATTACCTCCCCAAACCCCACCCTCTTTTTTTTTTTTTTTTTTTTTTAGCATTTTATTCATTTATTTAACACCCAAAACATTTTTTGGGGGTATACCCGATTAACAATGTTGTGGTAGATTCAGGTGAACAGTGAAGGGACTCAGCCACACATATGTATGTATCCACTCTCCCCCAAGTTCCCCTCCCATCCAGGCTGGCACATAACATTGAGCAGAGTTCCATGTTCTATACAGTAGCTCTTTGTTGGTTATCGATTTTAAATATAGCAGTGTGTACCTGACCTTCCCAAAGTCCCCAACTTGTCACTGCTGGCATGATAAGCCGGTCTTAATTTCAATGAAAGCAAATGCTAGGAGTCATAAGATGGACTGCTGGACCCACTTGGCCACTAATTCCCTGTATAAGCGAGCCCCAGTTTCCTCATCAGTAAAGAAGAAAAAAGCATACCCATCTCATAGGATTATGAGGCTCGAAGGAGAATGATGTAAAGAATCTTTGTGAAACCTGAGATGCTATAAGCTCTTTAATAATTTATTCTCTTAGGAAAAGCCAAATAGGTAAATCCAGGTGGTGCTAGTGGTAAATAACCCCCCTGCCAATGCAGGTGGCATAAGAGGCATGGGTTCCATCCCTGGGTTGGGAATATACCCTGGAGAAGGGCATGGCCACCCACTCCAGTATTCTTTCCTGGAGAATCCCATGGACAGAGAAGCCAGGTGGGCTGTAGTCGATCAGGTTGTAAAGAGTAGAACACAACTGAAGTGACTTAACACAGATGCATGATATATATATAGATATGTAAGTCTTTTTTAATGTGTGCCAAAAATATATATATGCCTGACTTGGATCAGAA
Organism: Dama dama; assembly: GCF_033118175.1. Classification (NCBI taxonomy): domain Eukaryota; kingdom Metazoa; phylum Chordata; class Mammalia; order Artiodactyla; family Cervidae; genus Dama; species Dama dama. The sequence goes on from NC_083700.1 coordinate 13,584,761, forward strand.
AGGCCCGGTGACCGAGCAAGATCAAGTTCCTTAGAGTTTTCTGGGTCTCCTGATTTAATTAAGCTCAGTCCAAATAAGATGGCTCTAGAAGACAACCATACAAATGTGACCTGAGAAGAACCGTACTTTCCCGTTAATAAGAATTAACACCAAAACGAAAAAAAAAAAAAAAGAATTAACACCTATGTAACACTTTATAGCTTACAAAGTGGTTTTGCTCACGTTCCCCCAACTCCTCCTGAGAACAGAGAGGAAGACATTCTCATTCATCTTCTTTCATAGTTAGAAAACAGGCCCAAAGAAGTGAAATCACTTGCTCAAGACCTCAAAGCAAGTCAGGGGTACAGCCGGACCCTCTGGGTCCAAGGTTTGCATTCTCTCCACCGTGCAGCCTCAGAAGACTGGGGTGGTGAAGGAATCACCACCTCCATCTCACATCTCAGACATGACATGGGGGCAGCTCTGTCACCAACCACTCTGCGAGGCTGACTTCATCCAGCCTGAGGGCTCCTGGCCCCCACTTCCTCCACCTCCAGTAAATGCAGGCAACTTTTTCTTAAAATGCAAAATGGCTTTACTCTTCAGTTTTAAGGACCTGCCACCACAGTTCTGAGCCCAACTCCCTCCTACCACCCCGCCCAAACCCTCCCAGGCAGTTTCCTCAGAGCCCACAGCTGTGCAGCCCCGAGCCACGTGGAGCCGCGGGAGCCAGGTGGCCGCTGGGGGCACAGGGCAGTGTGGAGGCGGGCAACAGCAGGCAGAGGGAAAGGGGCCACAGTGAGGTGGAGGTCACCTGGGGTCAGAGTCTGGGGCACTGAAGGCTTTGAGCTAACTTCCACTTATTCCTCAGGGCACTCAAGCAGATCCCTGAACCACCCTGCTCCTTGGTTGCTTCATTCATAGATACACCTTGTATATTCCCAAATATACCTTTATTCCCTGTATAAAAACAAGCCAAAGGAAGGTCCAAGTACTGTCAGACCTCTCTGTCTGAAGGAAGGCTTCATTTGATCTCCCCCATTGTAAAGTGAAAGTCACTCAGTCGTGTCCAACTCTTTGAGACCCCAAGGACTGTAACCTGCCAAGTTCCTCTGTCCATGGAATTCTCCAGGCCAGAATACTGGGGTGAGTAACCATTCCCTTCTCCAGGGCGTCTTCCCAACCCAGGGATTGAACCCAGGTCTCCCACATTGCAGGCAGATTCTTTACCGTCTGAGCCACCAGGGAAGGCCTGTCTCCCCAGTTGTCTACCCCTAAATTGTACTTTGTAATTCATACTAACATGTATTTCAGCCAGTCACTTCTACTCTTAACCTGGGGTCCATGGATAGATTTTTAGGGGGTGATGGGTTCTGGGAACAAACTGGAGAGGGGGATACATCTCACTAACCTCTAAGTGAATTTAGCATTTCTCCACTACGAGCCCCAGCAGGATTAGCAGTGCCTGTGCTCCTGTCACTAACTGAAGTCAAGATGCTTCCACATTCTCTCAGATGCTGCAGGTCTCTTGAACTATTATTTGCACTCATCACAACTTGGAAATTACAGCAGTTATTAGATCTACGGCTAGATCTGGTTATTGAATGCATTGTTAAAGAAAGTGGTAGATTACTCTGTCAGAAATTTGGTGTGTTTTTTTTTTTTTTTTTTTTAACTTTCAATAACAGTATTTCAGTACAGTTGGCTTCCTTCGTAATCTTAGGTATTTCAGTGTACACATTTGGGAACATCAGCTTCACCAGACAGCCAGTGGAGTCCTGCATACAGAAAGGATCAGGCCCCCTGACCCCAAGTGCTCCTCTGAGTCCTCAAGGACTGTGTCCAGCCAGGCTCATAGCACCAAGCTCGCTGCATGAGAGGCAGTGGAGAGAGGGCGAGAGAGTGAGGTACCTCCTTTCTCCAGCCCCTACAAACACTAAGACTTGCTATCTCGTTTAACTGTTACAAGAATTCAGAGAGGATGGCCGTGTTGTGCATATTTTAAAGAGGAAGAAACAGAAGCTCACACAAGAAGTGAGCAACAGCCCATCTCCTGCCCTCTGCCTTCAAGGGCTAAAGCTCCGCGGAGCCCCACCCCATAATAGTGAAGAGCTTGGCCTCAAGTCAGGCACAACCACCTGTGTGGCTGAGGGCTGGTCACTCAACTTCTCTGAGTCTCCTAGTCCTCATCTCCGCAGGGGGACAAAAAACACCCATTCCATAGGGTTTCCTGGCGGAGCTCCATGAAACAACGTGTGTAAAGAGCTCAGCATGGTGCCCGGATCCGCTGACTGTACGCTGGCCGCCAGCACCGTCACATGAAAAGAGACTCATCGTGGTTGCCTTACAGTCTATTTTAGAAATTATAGGCAACTTTCAGGCCATTCTCCCATCTGCAACTCCTCTTATCAGAAACGGCTAAGAATTTGTTATCCTTCTCTCTCAGTATCCATGACTTCTTAGCGGCCAAATGGATCTTCCCCTTCTCTCCAGGGGAGGCACTCGGGCTGAAAAAGATGAAAGCAAACATGTCAGGGCCGGGAGGAGGGAGGATGGGTGTCCGGCGGCCGCAGTGCAGGTATCAGCAGTCCAGGGCTCGCCTGAGCAGCGCGTTCCTGCCAGAGATGAGTCCGCTGCAGGGTGGAGGGCAACGTCGTGCCATCCGTGTCTCCAAGTGCCTGTGTGTAATTTATTTTCTTGCAGGGTTGGGGGGAGGTGGCCGAGGCTTCACAAGCTGTACCTGACAGATAATTACACAAAGACAAATTGTGCTCGGCCTTACCCTTCCCCGAGTATTGCAACCTCCAGACGCTGCGTGTGGTGGAGGGGAGGCGGGGGCGGGACGCGGGCAGGGGGCGTGGAAGAGCGGGAGGGGGCGGCCCAGCCCGGCTGACCCATTACTCATCCACAGCTGGGCGGACAGCGGAGCCGGGAGGGACTGCGGCGGGCCCTGGCTGAAGCGCACAGGCTTCTCTGGACTGTGTCGTGGCTCTCTTAGGCGATGACAGACGCAGGGACAGTCCGTGCGCTCCCCGCGCCTCGTCCAAAGCTAGTGCTCTATGAGAGGCCACATGCCAGACCCCCAGGGGCCGTGCGGACCCCACACAAGGTGCTCTGCTGCGCCCCCTAGAGGAGAAGCCGCCCAGAGCCTGGCGGGGTCCCGACTGGCGCCCTTGGCTCTGCTCTGGGAGCTGGTGGGAATTGCAGCTTCTCACGGGTAGGGGGAGGGTCTCCCCATCTCCCAGACTCCAGCCTGCATTCTCCCCACACCCACTATCTTCCCCCTTTTTCTTCCCCTATCTTCCCCCTTTTCCTTCCTCTTTCGATTAAAACTTTTTCTGTTGCATGACAGGATTTTATTTTTTAATGTTCCCAGGAGAAAACGTTAAAGATAATGTATACAGCCTACGATCTTTCTACACTTAAATAAATAAATAAAACGGTGGTGATTTTCACTGTATTGTTATAATTATTTTATGTTGACCAGCATGAAAGCTAATAAAAACAAATCAAACCTGCGAACATATTTTTTTTTCTTTTTTAAGAAAGAGAAAAACGGACTGTTTAAGCCCAGGGAATCTACAAAGAATTTAGTTTTCAGTTCTTCCAAAGCTGAGGGACACCTTCGACTCCCTCATCAATAAAACTAAAAACAAAATATTGTCTTTGTTCAGTCATTTATGGGTGGGGCATCTATTGAGCGTCAGTGGAATGCCTGGCGCAGAGTGTGACATAGACTGGTCTGTATCACCAGTCTGTATATGTGCGGCATATTGGGCAGCCCACCAAGACAGAGTGATTGATGTCCTCTATGGAGGGGCAGGGAGAGCTCCAGTGAGGAGGCTTCTGTGATCGATAGTTCTCTCCTGGGCCACGTTCTTTAGCACAGAGCCTGCCACAATCTTCTTTCTGTATCTATACAGTATATCTCAGTATGTGGCTCGTTCTTCCCTAGAGCCTCCTCTGAAATCCCAGGTAAGGTTAGCAGCTTCCCCCACTCCATCTCATAGTGGAAATACCTGTGGTTGCATCTTCCACCACCCGAAAGGCTGGAACCGCCTTTTCCCTCCCCAGCCTCATAGCGCCCAGGGCATGTACACGACTATTACTGAGCTGAATGGGCCTCGCCTTCTCGATCAGTCTCCGACAAGCTCTGTCATTCTCCTCTTGCCCTCTCTCTTCCATCCTCCTCCTCCATTTGGCTCCTGTCTCCCTCTGTGCTGTGCCTCTTCCCGGCTCCTTTGTTCTCTTTCACAAGATCTGTAACTGAGGAAAGGTTCCTCCTCCTTGTCAGGCCCATTCATTCTCCTTCCGCCATGCAGCCTGGGCCTGCTCGATTTATATCACTCCTCTCCCAGTTCTCAACCTTCCTTTGGCTCCTTCCTCTTTTCCCAGAGCTGTGGCTGGGCTCTGGCAGGTGCTCTTAAGCCCCACACAGCCCCAGCAGCATCCCCATTCCTCTGGGTGCATGTGCACACACACACATCCACACCCTGGTTCAGGCATACCCCAGTCCATCCGTGCATCCCCATTCCCTACACAGACCTCCCTGTACATACACCTGCCCCCACCCAAACACCCACACCCCCGGTCTTCCTGCCTTTCCACAAGAAACCACTTATCCTTTCCTGAGGGGGAGGAGGAGACCCCTTGGGCATAAACCCCACAAGTTCTTTGGAATAAGAAAGTCCAGTAAATCTCAGGGGACAGGGTCCTCAGATGACAGCAGGCTTGGAAGGGATTCAGCAGGAAGGTTCAGGTCCCCACAACACAGCCGCTCCTCACTCTCCAAGTCACATGTCCTTGAGGCTCTTAGACCACTGTCCCTGCTCAACCCCTGGCCTGGGCCCTCTCTTGATCTCTTCCTCCAGGCCTGCTGGGGCCCTTCTGGCTCCTCCTGCCACTCCCTCCTTGCTCCCTGAGAGCCTTTCAACTTCCTCCACACTGAAGACATCACCTGAGGTGTCCTCAAGCTCTGGGCTTCAACCCCCAGCCCTTCACTTTCCAACCTTCCCAGTCCCCGCACTCTCTTCCTGAGGTTACACTTGCATCCCAGCCCAGCTCCTCATCCCCTGCTTCTTTCAGACACATCTGCCCCAAATGACTCCTGCTCCTTCTTCCCTGCCCCTACCTACCCTGACACTCCCTTCCATTCACAGGCTCCTCTTGTACAGAGAACCTTCCTGAATCTATGACCATAGAAGACAGTCTCCTGCCTGGGATATTAGGGACAGTCTCTACCTCTAACATAGAGTCGTGGATTAGCACAGTTTGTGGATTTCCGAGCCCATCCAATGCAACCTTTTTATTTTTACAGATGAGAGAACTGAGGCTCAGAGGGGAGGAAAGCCATCAGGAGCACACAGCTCATCCACTGAAGCACTCGCTGCTCACTCAATGTGCATACCCTGCTAGGCAGATGCCTGCATGGACACAAGTTCCATTGCCTGAACTGTTTTGGTGTTGATGGCTCAGTAAAGAGGTTGGGGGGTGATGAAATCTCAGGGAATAATTCTGAAAGAGACAGACAACTTCCAGCTTCTTTTTGAGACTTGTGAATGAAACTTACAGTTGACAAGATGGTCAAGTGGCTGATTTAGTCAGCCCTCACTGGAAGAAGATGATCCCAAGAGATGCCAGCCTGGCAGTCTGGATTTCAATCTCTCTTCACTCTCTCTCTTTCTCTTTGTCCTAGAAGACTTTTGGCTTCAGGAAGGAAACACTTCAGGTGAATGAGGAGGAAATGCTCATTCTTGGAATCAGTCCTTTTTTTTTTTTTCTTAATATTTTCTTTTTTTATTTGGCTGCATGGGATCTTATTTGGGGCACTCCGGATCTTTGCTCTGGCATTCGGAATCTTTAGTTGCAGCACACAAATTTAGTTGCACCAGGTGGGATCTAGTTCTCTGACCAGGGGATGAACCTGGGACTCCTGCATTGGGAGTTCCACTCTTAGCCACTGGAATACCAGGGAAGTTCCTTGGGATCAATCTTGATTTTTCAGCCCCTGGAAATGACAGGCAGGGTACTGAGGGTGTTTTCCTGTGGGAATAGGGACAGAGATTAGAATTGGCTAAGAAACTGATAAGGAATATGCCAAAGGGGAAGAGCGAGGCAGAGGTGGCCGAGACCAGGAAAGGAGTGAGCCAAATTTCCCTGCGAGGCTGAATTCCACGCGGGGAGAGATGACTCTTTTAATCATCCCTGTATCCCCCCCACCCCTCTCATCTCCGGTCCCAGCACAAAGAAGAGAGTGATAGGGAGGAATCGAGGGAAGGAAACACTAAGTGAGGCTCAAAGAATATGAAGCCGAAAGACAGAGGAAAATGGGAGAAACAAAGGAAACCGCTTAAGAAGCAAAAAAGCCACAGAAAGAAGGGTAGAGAAAACGAGTTGGCTTCCCCCGCGCTGGCTTCGGGCTCCGAGAGGCCGCTGGGAGGCGCCCTGCGCACCGCGCTCTCTCCCCGCTCCCTGCTCCCGGCTCCCCGCCCGCCCGAACTCCCTGCTCCCGCCGCCACACTCCAGCAGAAGCCATTACAGAGAACAAACTACCTTCTTGTCTCCGAGATGGGTCCCCGGGGCGGAAGGCAAATTGCCTGCCTCGTGCATAATAAACCAGGCGTGGAGAGGCGCACGGAGGAGGCCCCGGCTGCCGGCGGGCAGAGGCAGCCCCGCGGTGCCCACCGGGTCCGCTGCGCCGCCCGCCCCCACCGCCCCCGGAGCCTGCAGTCCCTATCCCAGCGTGGCTGGCTGCACCGGGTGCCCGAGAGGTCAAGGGCGCATGGGGATAGGTCTGGGAGAACCTCCAAACTCTGAACACCGGTTTGCACCCGTATGCGCATCTGCATCCAGTACACAGACAAGTTTTTGAATGTTGGCTGATCCCAGGGAAACGACACCAAGAGCTTCTGTCTTTGTCGGGTCACTTGCTTCTGCCTGGAATGCCTTTCTGCTTTTGAAAAAGCAGGCTTTCTCATCCTCCCAGTCCCTGTCAGAGGGCAGCAGTTCTCACTCTGAACCCCCCACAGTTACTAGCAATGGCTTTCTTCTTTGTGCTAAGGTGGCACTGTGTTCAGATTCCTGGTATTTGGCAGTTACATCACATACTACATTTACGTGCATACAGGTCTCTGTTATTTGACTGCACATTTCTGAAGGGCAGAAAGCTTTATTTACTTATCTGTATACCCCAGAGACTTAGCCCTGAATCACTGAATGAAACAATGAATGAGTGTAAAAAATGAAACTAGACATCCAAATCAATTTATCACAGGTTCTTTTCCGCCAGTTACTATTGGCTTCCTGCAATTTCTGTTCTGCCTTGAGATTCTATATAGGGCAGAGGAACTATACATAGATGTTACATATTGGGTGAACTTGAAACAGGAGGGAAGCGGGCAGGGCACCATCTTTGGGAGAATGACATAGCCACAGAACATGACAAAAACTGGTTGGAACCAAGTAGGTCCAAGATGATAGAAGATTTGACTTCCAGTGGACATTGAGCCTCATCACATGCTCATTGTAATACATTAGCATGCTAAGTGATACACCCACCAGCACCATGACAGTTACCAGGAGGGCCATCAAAGATCAAAACACGAGCAGTGGCCCAATTCCTGGAAATCTCTGCCCCTTCCTTGAAATAGTTGGAATAACCCTCCCACCTATTATTAGCCTATGAAATTATGTGCGTGCTATGTCGTTTCAGTCATGTCTGACTCTTTGTGACCCTATGGACCATAGGCCACCAGGCTCTTCTGTCCATGGGATTCTCCAGGCAAGAATATTGGAGTGAGTTGCCATGCCCTCCTCCAGGGGATTTTTCCAACACAGGGATCGAACCCGTAGCTCTTATGTCTCCTGCATTAGCAGGCAGGTTCTTTACCACTAGTGCCACCTGGGAAGCCCAGCCTATGAAATTACCTAGCCCATAAAAACTAACCACCCCGTATGAGGGGGCCTCTCACCTCCTGAAATGACACACACTCTATAGATCTCTCTAAACAGATTGACTTCTTACCTATCACTTGTCTTTCACTGAATTCTTTTCGGGCTGAGACATCAAGAACCTGAGTTTCAATAGGTCCTGAGATGAGGTGTGTGATCTCAGTTAAAAGACTGTGGATTCAAGTCCCAGTCTGAGTTACATGATCTCAAAACCTCCCCAGGGAAGATTAGCCAGTCTCAGAAAGTGTGTAGGAAGAAGACATTGAGAAGGGAAAGGGGTACGTATGGAGCCTAGGCCTTGACTGCAAGGAGCTCCCAGTCTCACGAGGAAGCCACTCAAATAAACAGTGACAAGCCAATGTGCCAAGTGCATAGAAAGAAAAAAGCAGGGGAGCCAGAGTTTTTCCTGAGATAGGCCAACAGTCACCAACCTGCCTGTGACTCTGGCTCCAGAGATGGGGGCACAGGAAAAGAGCACCTACGAGGAACGTATAACAAGACAGTGCAGGAGGAGAGAAAATCTCCAGGCAGGAGGCAAAGCCCAGGGGTTAGCTTAAAAAAGGTCAAGGGGGATAAACAAGAACAAGAGAGTTCTCTCTCTTTTCCAAGGAGAGAACCCATTCGAAGGAGGCAGGAAATGGCGTGGCCCACATGATGGGGAGCTGTAAGTAGACTCACAAGTGTTCTCCTAAAACCCTAGAAACGGACTGAACCAGACATGGGGCTCGACAGAGAGGGCCAGTTCATGGAGCCCTCGACTGACTTGTTAATGGGCTTAATTTTGTTCTGACCTTGACAGGGAGCCATTGTCAATGCAATGGGCTGGGGTTTGATCCCTGGTCAGGGAACTAGATCCCAAATGCTGCAAATAAGACCCAGTGCTGCCAAATAAATGAAACTTTTAAAGTGACACTATAACAGAAGAAAATAACTGAAAAGTGACCATTGGATCTGATGACTAGAGCAAGATCCGTTTGGAAGGTTTGGCAGGATCAGAAGATAGACTGTCGTGTGTTCAGGTGGTGAAGTGATAAAAGTGGGAAACCACAGGCCTTGGATTTCCCGAAACTTAGCTGGGAATGTAAGGAGAGAGTTTGGCTATTAGCTGGAGGGCACCATATTATGGAAAGGAAGAATTATTGTTTTGTTTGTTTGTTTATTTGCAGCTGGCAACACAATTCCTTTTTAAAGTGTCAATACTTTGGTAAACTGTGCTGGGTATAATAACAATGACAGAGGCACAGATGGAGGGGAGTGTATTGGGGGGGTGCTTCAGGATGACAAGCAAGGATCACTGATTTGTCATAGGAGTGGAGGTCTTCCCAGAAGAGATAACTCCTGATTTGAGTCTTCAAATATGAGTGAGTTGTCTTTTTGTCTTTTCTTTTCTTTTCTTTTTCTTTCCTGTGATTATGGAGGCCCAAGAATCAGAAATGTTGCACTAAGTCCATGCCAAGTATGAAGGAAACAAGTTCTGGTGGGAATTCTTTTTTTTTCCTTTTTCTTTCCTGTGATTATGGAGGCCCAAGAGTCAGAGATGTTGCACTAAGTCCATGCCAAGTATGAAGGAAACAAGTTCTGGTGGGAAAGACTTAGGGTCAAAAAGCTTCCATTCTTCCTCTTGCTACCACTGTGCCATAAATATTACACAGGAGCCAACGGTTCTGAATGGAAAACTGGAGAGGAGCATTTGGAAATGCACTGTCCTGAAAATCAGGTTGCTTCATTGCCACTAAGTTGGTATCCCTAGAAGATATCAGAATCATGGAATCCTAGTTGTTAGTTCTTAGAAGCAAACTCACAATTCAGTGGTCCAAATTCCCCCTGATTTTTCACAGATAAAAAGTGTGAAGATGTCAATGTCATCATCATCGACGGATCCCAGTTCCCTGATTCAGAGCACAAGCAGCCCACATGCCTGAACTCAAATATTAGACTTTTTGTCCACAACCTACCAGAATTCCCAAAGTATCTACATCTGCCCTAAGGTTTATCTACCTCCATGGAATTTTCTTTTTTCTTTCTCTCTCTCTTTTTTTTTTTTTGCCACATGGCTTGTGGGATTTTAGTTTCCTGACCAGGGATTGAACCCTGGACCCTTGGCAGTGACAGTGAAGAGTCCTAACCACTGGACCACCAGGGAATTCTCTTCCTCCCCATGGAGTTTCTAATCCAAGACAAATCTTTGCCCAGCACTGGGGGAGGCCATGCCCTCCCATAAGAAAGGGACAATTCTTGGGACTTCCCTGGTGGTCCAGTGGCCAAGACTCTGCAGTCCTAATGCAGGGGGCACAGGTTTGCTCCCTGGTCAGGGAATGATACCCTACACATTGCAACTAGGAGTTCAATTGCTTCAACTAAAGATTCAGCAAGCAACAGTGAAGATCAAAGATCCCTCATGCTGCAGCTAAGACCTGGTACAGCCAAATAAATAAATATTTTTTTAAAAGAGAAAGAAAGAGGTGGTTTTGAACAATGAGGTCTGTCTCTCTTTTCCTACCCTAGAGAGGGGCTGCCCTTTTAAAGGATGATCTGGCATTCCAGCTTCATTCTGTGACATGTGGTCAGACCAAAGGGACAGGCATGCAAAAAAAAAAAAATATTGCTTTAATAAGTGAAGAGACTGTTAATAGCCCTTTAGGTTATTAGAAGGAGAGAGCTGGAGGCCTGGGGGCTCTGAGGCTGGAAGTTTCTTGGGTTTATTTGCTGATCTTTTCTGAGCTGGCCCCGTGGGACCTGGGATGGAGAATGGGGAATTCCCTTTAAGGGTTGACTTCCAAGGCCCATTCTTCTGAACGTTGCATGTAATCACATTTATGAAAGTGTTTGGCACATTTACTTAATAAATGTTAGCTTCTTCACTACCCTGGTGGCTGAGACAATGAAGAATCTACCTGCAATACAGGAGACCAGGGTTCGATCCCTTGGTCAGGAAAATCCCTTGGAGAAGGGAATGACTACCTGCTCCAGTATTCTTGCCTGGAGAAAGCCATGGAATCCCTGCTGAGCTACAGTCCATGGGGTCACAAAAAGTCATACACAATTGAGCAACTAACACTTAGACTTTCCCTATCCTAAGCATACCCCAGGTAGTTTCTGGTACCCCAGAAGTACCCCAGCGTACTTCAGGTAGTTTCACTGAGAAAGGGATCCAGGGATCAAGAGAGCAAGGCTGGTGGAACTAGAGTGGTAACCAATCAATTGAGGATGGAGGTCGGCAGGAGCCAGGTAAGGTAGGGCCTGTTGGAAATGAGAGTGGATGCTATTCTAAGTGGAATAAGAAGCCACAAGGCCCAGAGCAAAGCAGTGAAGTGATGTGATTTACATTTTAAAATGATTACTCAGGTTGCATAATTTTAGTTAAAGTCTAATTTTTTATTATTGATGGTGAAACTAAGAAGAGATTCTTTTTCTCCCCAAGTAGGGTAACAATGGCTTCCCTGGTAGTAAAGAATCCACCTGCAATGCAGGAGACCTGGGTTTGATCCCTGGGTCGGGAAGATATCCTAGAGAAGGAAATGGCAACCCACTCCAGTATTCTTCTCTGGGAAATCACATGGGCAGAGGAGACTTGTGGGCTACACTCCATGGGGTTGCAAAGAGTAGGACATGACTGAGCACGCATGCATACAGGGTAACAGTTCCCTAGGGAATCACTGTCAATGCCCTGCTGCGGAGAACGGAATCTAGGGACACAAAGAATGGAAACAGAGAAAACATTTAGGCACTGCAGGGGTCTGGGCAGTGCTGAAGGACCAACTAGGGGATAGCAGTGAAGGCCAGGCCTCATGGTGGGTTTGGGGAAACATGCTTATTTAATATCCCATTGTGCTAGCTCTTCCCTCAGCTGATGACATAGGATCATTATTCCCATTTTATGGATAAGAAAATTGAGGCTCAGAAAGCTGCCATAACTAGACTTGAACCCATATCTCCTGATTCTCAAACTGAACACAGAAAGGAAGGGGACAGGGCACAATCTTTGAAAAAGAGAGAAATGACATAGCCCAAGGACATGACATGAAGTGATTAGAACCAACTAGGTCTAAGATGGCAGATGAGTCAATTTCCACTAGACCTTAAGCCTCAGTGCATACTCATTTTAACACTTCAGCAAGCTGACGCACCACAGGTGCCAGGACAGTTCCAAGACGGGCCATAAAGGTCAAAAAGTGGGTGGTGGCCCAGTTCCTGGAAATCCCCACCCCTTCCCCCAAATAGCTAGGACACTCCTCCCACTCATTAGCCTATGAAATTACCCGCCCCTATAAAAACACAACCCCATGCCCTGGTGCTGCTCTCACCGTCTGGTCTGGCCCACACTCTGTCTGTGAGTGTTTCTAACCCACTTCTTACCTATCACTTTGCCTCTGAATTCTTCCTGTAAGGAGACCAGGTGTGTGATCTCAGTTAAGAGGCCATGGATTCAAGTCCCAATCTGAGCTTCACGGTTTTGAAACCAGACAGCTAACAGATCTTAAATCCTAGAAGCCAAGCCTGAAACACTGTGATGCTAGCCATTAAAAAATTCCAAGCAGGCCATTCCAAGAATGTTGGCATTCCACACAGAGCATTCCAAGTTTTGGGGGACCCTGAAGAATCTAGGTTGAGGTGCCAGGCCTGGGAATCCCTCTTATTCCATCTTCTCGGGATTATTGTCTGAGAATCTGGTACTCTCACTGCAGTGGGGGGGTAGGACTCAGGGTCACTGAAAGGTTAAGGGGCCTCCACTCTCTTTTGGGGAAGAGTCAGGAGATACTGTCTGTACTTATTGACTGTAAGGAGGCGAAGGAACATAGAGAAACTTACTGGGTTGAGGTTGGGAACTGTCCCTCAGACTAGTGGGGCAAAGTGGGTAAGGTTATTTTCTAGCAGTTGTTCAAAACTCACTCAAAAGGGCAGATGTGGAAGAGTCAGGAAACCATATCATAAGAGAAAATTAAGAATCAGAAATATGTAACTTGGAAAAGAGGTATCTCGGAAGAAGCATGACATCCTGACAACTGCATTTCAATACCAAAAGAGTTGTTTGGGAAAACGGGGTGGTGAGTACAGACAGCGGTGCCCTAAAGGCAGAATTACAGCATTGGGAGAAAACTGCAAGGAGGCAGATTCGTGCTCAGTGGAAGGAAGAAATGTCTTTTAATTAATACTGCTGAAATAATAGAAAAACTTGGTTTCCTAAAAAAGTAGTAATAATAAATTAACAATACTGCATGAGGAGCCTGGCGGGCTACAGTTCATGGGGTTGAAAAGAGTTGGACATGGCTTAGCAACTAAAGAGCAATAGCAATGTTTACATCCATTGGGTTGAACCATATAAAATTGCTGATGTTTGACCATTGCTGATCTATGAAAACAGCAATCACATATGGCTTGATTTACTTCATTTTCCATCTCAGAATAATTTCCAAGGTCCTTTCAATGGCCTCCAAGTTCTCCTGGATCTGTTTGACTCCATCTTTCTCTCTGACAGGATCTCCTATCACCTCTCTCTACTCTCCCTGGACAGACTCCTTGCTGAGCCTTAAATCCTTTAAACTCATTTCTTGCCTCAGGATCTTCACAGCTGCTGTTCCCTCTGCCTAGAATATTCTTTTTCCAAGTTTACCTGTCCTCTTATAGAGGCTTTCTCTGACCACCCAACACAAAGTCCATCCCTCATGATCCCCTGTACTCAGCTCTGCGTCTCTTCAGAGTACTTACCATTATCTGACACACACTTCTCTGTTTATTGTCCCTTTCACATCATTAAAACATAAGCGCCACAAGAGCAGGGACTTTGCAATGTTCCATGCTGTAGCCCCAGGGTTTGAAATAATGCCAGACATATGGGGAATGTTCGATAAATATTTTTTGCATGAACGAAGGAACAATTTTTATCAGTGAGGAAACCGAGGCCCAAAGAGGTCAAATGATTTTCCCAAAGGCATCGGGCTGGTGCCTGGAAAAGCTGGAGGGAAGCCCAAACATTCGGATTCCAGAGCCCAGACTCCATAAAAAGCCACCCTGTTTTCCAGTCCCCGGACAGCCTTGACGCAAAGCCTGCTTGTCTCTGAGGCAGAATAGCGGCTCCTCCTTTGGGTCCGTAGTTGGCCCCAGAGATGCCTTCAATTTTTGAGATTCTCTTCTCCACAGGTAAGCATCTATTTTTGTGAGGGCTCTGAGAAGAGCAAGGTTTTGGTCATCCCTCAGGCTACAGTATCACTGAGCAGCCAGACTAGGAGGTTTGAGACTATTTGCAAAGAAGTCCCAACCTGTGTCTCTTCTGGGGAGATGGAACATTTATCTGAGCCTCAAAATATGAAATATTTCCCAGTTTGCAAATGAATGCAGGATGCGTTTGCAAAGCTACCACCAAGAGAGCAGTATTATGTGGAGAGGAACAAAAAGAAAAAGCTCTGGGTTCAGTTCTGGGAGCTGATGGCTCTGCTCTCCCCAGGAGGTTGCCTCTGTGTAGTTAATTACAATGAGTAAAGGAAATGGGAAAGTGAGTGCCATGAAGTGATCTCTCTCCTCCCCCAGGTTTCTGCTTTGCAGAAGGTTCTAGAACCTTGGGGACCATAAAGACGGGCTCTCTCGTCCCAGCTGGATGGGCACATGCTATCAATACCAGTATCTTGTGCACAAGGGTAGGGGCAGGGGTATGGTTGTAGGAGCAAGGTGTGTGGCATGCATGCTGCAGACAGTGGCGATGGGTGGGAGTGGGGTGCTAGAGTGTTAATCTACCCAAGTAATCAACTCACATTTGAATAGCTTTTAGCAATTTACAAAGGGTTTTTGTGTACCTCATCTCATTGAGTGTTCACAACATTTTACAGATAAAGAAAAGGCAGCTCAGAAAGATGTGCTGACCTGCCCTGAATCAGAGTTCCAGGAGACACTGCTGGGATGTTAACCTAAATCTTCTCATTCCAGAGGCCATGGTCTTTTCATAACCCTTTGGCAACTGTTGATATCTTTTGTGATATCTCTAAGGAAAAGGGGCAGAGGTGAAAGGGGTATATGCTCACTGCTCCCCTTTCTCTAGGCTAATACAAGCTAACATTTACTGAATACTCACTTGCTGGGAACTCTGCTAAGTACTTTATATGGGAAAAGGAACTACTAGTCCATTTCACAGGGAGAAAAGTGAGATGCAGAGAGATAAAGTAACTTGCTGTAGGGGAACAGAATTTGCCACCCTAAAATATGTTTTTGGCATCTTGTTTTAATCTGGGTGTTTTCTGTGAAACAGTAGACTTGGGAAGGGCTCTAAAGGACGTAGGAATTGCCCTATGGTAAGAAACCGTCCATGGGGTTGCAAAGAGTCGGACATGATTGAGCAGCTGAACAACAACAAGAAACATTTACACTTATAAGGGAAATCTCCACTTGTCAGAAAGTCTCCCTCCCCTTACTGCGAAGAGTAGGATGACCAAATCTCTAGAAGTTCTTACCAAGGAAGAAGACAAAAACTTAAACCTGTATCATAATCACCCTTGTTTGCTGGGTGACTATAACTTCCCATAACTGACTCTCCCCACCCTCAACCTCCTCTTTTGTCTTTAGCTGATCTCATGGTATTTGAGGATGGTATTTAAGGAAAGGGCTTTGGTCAAGTAAGCTACTCAGTTTTCCTGGATCTTTACCCTGTATACATGCCACTAATTTCTGGGTGATGTGCTCCTATGCCTCAGGTCAATTTAATTCTTAAACAAGTCAGGAGAACCTAGAAGGGTAAAAGAAAACTTCTTCATCCCCAACATTATCCAAGATTAAGCAGGAGCAGACGATGAAGCTCTGTACCAGTCAGGACAGGGCACAACAATGCCGCAGTAACAAACAGCTCCAAAACGTCAGTATCTTAACAAAACAAAGATTCGCTTCTCCCTCAAACTGCAAAAGGGTTCTGCTTCACATTATCACTCAGGGACCCAGGCCGAGAGGGACTTCCACTGAAGTTATACCATCTGGAATAAATGAGCTCCCGTTCCTATGGCAGGCAAAGAAAGAGCTGGAGGGTCTCACTAGCAATTAAATGCTTTGGTCTGGAAGTGACATGTCACTTCTGTTTACAGAACACTGGCCAAAACTAGTCAGGCTGGCCTTGCCCAATAGCCAGGGGACTCAAATAGAGGACTCAATATTAGTGAGTACTGGTAATGTCTGTCAGCCTGGCAGACTGACTTGAGAGCCCATGTTTTAATCACCATGCAATCCCACTTCATCAAAGATGGACTGCTCCAGGGTAAATTTCTTTTATGCATTATGTTGGTGCGTTGGGTTCCCTTCTCTCCATCCCTGTATTCCTTTAGCACATACTGAGCAACTATATGCCAGGGACTCTGTTGAGTGATAAGCATACTAAACAAACAAACAAAAAGATATAGGATCCCTGCCTTGAAATGCCCTTATTTTAAGAGGAAAATACTGATGTGTTATACACAAAACCCTGTGATCAAAGCAATCGGTCACAAATGAGATCAGTGAGATGTAGCCACCTGTCCTGAGACTTCCCAGGAGATAGAGAAGGTGAGCACATGATAAATCAGGCAGGGCTTCCTGGGAGAGATGGCCTTTGAGCTGGGCCATAAATAAAGGTAAAATTTGCAATAAGAAAGTCAAAGGACAAGGGCATTCCAAGCAAAAAAGGAGCCTGGACAAAAGCATAGAGGAAGCAAAGTGCAGAGGTTACTCCAAACGAGGCATGATTCCGTTAGACTGTGTTGAAATGTTGGGTAAGTGGAAGGGAGGGCTGAGTGATCTAAGGTGATCTTGGAGGACTTTGAAGTTCATGCTTTCAGTGTGAAAGTACAGACAGGAGCAGGTTTGTACCAAGGCCAAGAGCTCCTGTTGTGAGGCAGGAGACCTTTCAAGGAAAGAGGAGCCTATTAAACTCTGCAGACAGTGGTGGTAAAGGGGCTGTTGGTGTCATTCCTACCTGTCCTCAGGCTGCGAGTGACTTGAAGAAGGGCCTGGGCCCCTGCATGGGAAAAGGTCTAATACAGGAGACAGGCTCCTGTGGCCTAGATATGAATGGATTCCCCCTAAGACCGAGTCCCCCTGCCAAGCTTATGATTAATCTCGCCATCTAACACCTTATTCCATTTCTTGCCCCACCCACCCCTTTTCCCTTAAGGATTGAGGGATATCAAAGAAAAGGGGGACTTGAAACTGAAGAGGACCCTGCAGGACCCTCCTAGGGGCCTGTGTCCCCATTTCTTATTTGTCCTAGGGCTTCTCTGGGTTCTGAAGAGCAGACTCAAGCAGTTACTAATTAGGGAAGTGAGGGGATGTACAAACACAGGGAAAGCAGTCAAGAAACAATAGTTCAGTGATCAGAGTCCTAGTTCCTCTGGAGGGACATAGCTAATAATCAGACACACTTCTTTGAGTTGTTCTGTGAGAACTACGACCCCCCACCCAGGTGGAAGATGATGACTACATGCTGACCACAAATCCACAGACCCCAGACTGGTTGGAACCAGGAGGCTGGTGATTAAGATTCCTGAAACACCACACTGTCATCTACCACCAATCAAAAAGAAGGTTATGACCCCTACCACCCTCATTCCCCCCAAATCTTACACCTCAGCCAGCTAGTAAGATGACCCGAGACAAACCTACATCTCCTAAGTTCTGGGATGGTGTCTTCTTTCTCTGCTCCAAACTCCAGCATTTCAGTTTGGACCTAGCGCACACGAACTGTGGTGTGACAAGCAGCATGTGGCACCCTATACAGCTCCCAGACTTGTCCCCATGTGCCTGCTGACCCTGGGGTTGGGCTCTGGGGATGCAGAGACAAATAAAGTGCATCCCGAGCATACACACAGCACAGGAGATACCCTGCCTAACACTACTTAGCCTAACAGAATGCACTTGGGCCTCCATGATTGCATAAACTTGCTTCTCTCTCTCTTTTTTTTTTTCCCCCAACTCTCTTCTGTTTACTTCTGGATCTCAACTATCATGCCATATTTTACCTGTGCCAGTTCAACTTACCTGGCTGTAGACTCGAGATTCACACTGCCTGGGCCTCTCATCCTCACCCAGGTTGAATGCCCTGTGGGCTATCTACAGGCTCATGGTCCAGGATACACTGAAACTGCAGTCCCCACTGCATCCTGCCCCTCCCTCTGTAGTAGCTCTTGGTCATGCTCTACAACCTTCTTGGAAATGGGTTGCACTCTCTCAAGTATTTTTTTCAGCTCCTACGTCCCTATCTGTCTATGACTGTGTCTGTGTCCCTTGTGTACAAATAGGCTGCTGTGGACCATCTTTAGTTTGCTGGTCTCCTAACTGGATGAGGGAAATGTGTATGTGTTAGCTGCTCAGTCATGTCCGACTCTTTGCGACCCTATGGACTGCAACCTGCCAGACTCCTCTGTCCATGGGATTCTCTAAGCAAGAAGATTGGAGTGGGTTGCCATGTCCTCCTCCAGGGGATCTTCCCAACCCAGGGATTGAACCCAGGTGTCCCGCATTGCAGGCAGATTCTCTACCGTCTGAGCCATCAGGGAAGCCTGGATGAAGGAAATAAACCATTGTATTTCTTTGTGATTTATAGTTTTCAAAAACATTATCTGAAAACAATTTCTTTTTCTTTTTTCTTTTCTTTTTTTTTTTGCCAGTTATCCTCTAAGACTGCTGTGAAAAGAGCAAAGTAAAATCTCTGCAAATTCTACTAAACTTGAGGAATCCAGAATTTCTCACCAGGATGGTCTGTGTGTGTGTGTGTATACTGCTGCACCATCTGTTTTTTCATTCTGTCTCACTTCAAGTTCAAAGGGCTGGTGACCTGGCGATTTTGAACTTTTACCCAAACCACTGCATTTTTAAATAAATGAAATCAGTCCTGTTCACCCTCACACTCCCAAGTCCTTTGGGATTTGGATCCCAGATTCAGTCTCCCCTTCCTATCCCCATAATCAAATTTGGCACTGAACATTTGGATGCTGTGTTCCAAAAGCAGGGAGCCTCTGGCTGTTTGTCCCTGAACTGCCATAATTGGCCTCAGGCTTTTGCGGCACTCACAAACTGGTGAATAAAATGTGTTTGCCCCACGGCCTGGAGGTGACACAGATAAATAGTCTCTGCCATCTCAATCCAAAAATCGATCTTCTCCTCCAATTCAGATCATTTCACCCCAAATCAGGCAAGCTTTTAAGTAACTAGAGCTGCTTGTACATTAAACACCACAAAACATAGTACTTTTTAAAACATTTATATTTATATATATATAAAAAAATTAAATATATATAATATATAGTGTGTTTGAGACTAAAAATATAGTACATAATATTTAAAAAAAAAGGAAAATGAAAAAAGGCAGAATAGGAAAAGGTGTGAGGGACACACAGATACACATTGCTAAAAATCTACGATGGTTTGTCCTAACAAAAATAATATTTTTTTCCTCTTAATTATCATCATGGATCCATTTATTATCGGGGCTTGGGTGGAGAAAATTTAACTGGAGCCAGAAATGGAGGCTGTAATCCCAAGAGTGGGGTTAGAAAATGTGACTGCCGGGAGCCCTGGACCTCATTCTGGTGTGACTGGAGGCAGCCAACTCTCCTGGGTCACTATTGCTAGCAAGACTGTGTCAGAGTTTGACTGTATTGGCAACTTGGCTGCTCTCTCCCGAGTCAGGGGTACTCCCAGGAGACAGCATCTAAAAGTCTCCAGATGAGAAGAGAAGAACCCATTGGCCCACTAACACTTGCAAAGGCCAGTGGTTGGGGACAGCAAAAAGCCAGGATTAGGGGACAGGAGATTGGTAGGAATGAGTGACAGACAGCTCTATGCAAACGGAGTTATTATCATTACTGTTATTATTTTTAAGGGCAAGCTTGTACCAGAATCGCCCAGTATGGCCTGTGACTTTTGCGCAGCAATTATTCCTCCAGGGACAGGGCCTGGAGCTCCCTCACAGTGATGCAAGAAAATGTGATTCCCCCCCACCCACCCCATTCTGAAACCCTCCTGAGCTACACATCCTTCCATCCTCTCCAGCAGCCCAGAGGTGGAGTGTCAGGACCCAGCTGAAAAGTAAGGCCAATGCCTTTCAGAAACCAGGCTGGCCTCCAGGAAAGGAGCAGCAGTGATAAGGGGAAGGCCAGGAGAAGGGGATGGGATATTTAAATGCTAATTTTATAGCCTCTTCACAAAAATAAATGCCTTTCCAATTACATCGCTTGGTCTGCGCACTTCAGTGTTCTATTATCACCTCCTTACTGGTCCCACCAGGGTCGGAAGCTTCACTAATGCCTTTCAAGTGATTCCCCGCCATGCAGAAGGGCCTGGAGAGGCACAGAGTGGGTGACCTGGCTCATGGCACACAGCACTAAGCTGGCAGAGAAGCCAGGGTTTCTGAGGCCTGAGTCCTTCGCATACAGCAGTGGGGACAGAATCACCCTCTCAGCAAAGAGTGAGGAAGTGATGTCACTGAGCCAGTTCAGCACAGCTGGGGTAGGTCTTGTCTTTAACACGGCTTTCTCCAAACCCGAGTGGCCCGTGTACAACGGCAATGCACATGAGCCAAATACACTGAGACACCATCTGATTCCATCTGAGAAAGCCCAAGACATGTGGCTCCAGACAGCCAGCCACCCATTTAATGAGAGGGTACCAGGGCAAAAGAGACTCCAGGGCAGTGTGCTCCATCCTGTCAAGCAGAAAAGGCTGCCCTCAAAATTACCGGAAAAGCAGCACCTGGACAAGGAGAGGGCGCAGTGCTTGGAGACGTGAAGGGTTGGGGTGAGATCAGACTAACCTCTGTCATCCCAAGCAGACGAGGTATCTGTGTGAGCACTGCGCCACTTTCCTTTCTGACTTATGTTGGACTTTGCTTCATGCAAATATTGTGCCTAGACTTTGGTGGGGGATCCCGGATTTAGGATGCAAGCTGAACCCTCCACAAGGAGACGGT
The DNA here is from genome assembly GCF_033118175.1 of Dama dama. Lineage (NCBI taxonomy): Eukaryota > Metazoa > Chordata > Mammalia > Artiodactyla > Cervidae > Dama > Dama dama. The sequence goes on from NC_083700.1 coordinate 13,605,603, forward strand.
GGGTCACCCAGCATCACAAGGACCTCTTCAAGATGCAGAACTAGAGTCAATAACTGCTGGACTCCCTCACTACCACTTGCCCTTCTGAACTTCTCCAGAACAGACAGGTCAGTTGTTCTCACACCTTGCCCTCCAGCTCAAGATGCCTTAGCCTGAAGGCTTCCCCTTACTCTGGGACCAGCTTTCTGGGCCATGGGAGTGCTCCAGCAGACTGGGGCGGAGTGTGGCTGCTTTCATTTCTCCCCAAAGGTTACCTGGAACCTGGGGGTACAGTGAAGGAAAGTCACCATGCCCTGCCTTGGCCAGAGACACCTTTACAAACCTGTCAGGCTTCTGACTGGGGAGCAGCACAAGGTCCAAAGGATAATCCCACATCAATTTCACCGAAGTTTAGGATATTCTTTTTGCTTCTGTTTGACATTAAGGGGTTTTTAGTGGAAACTCATTCACAACACTTCTGACAAGAGGATGAAGTCCACAGTGAAAGCTTCTTTCAAGAGAAGAACCTTTCAATTTCCCCCCACCCATCCACCTGCTGTTACCAAATCCCTGCCAGGAACGGCAGGCCCTTCCACCTCACCAAATGAAAATATGCAAGAGTGGGACAATCTGAGGTTTGTACAATTCTCCCTTCTCATCTTAAAGACTAGAAAATAGTGGGCAATGAACCTAGAGGTTAGGCCAAGGTCACTCAGTAAACGGCAGCTTCAGAACTGGGTCCCAAGTCTCTGGATGCCTCGCTCTTCCCACCAACACCAGAATGTCGAAGGCAGTCAGGATCACCAAGGTGACCACATCAAGGGCCGAGGCACCATGCTGGAGGATTCTAGCCTTAGGTAAAAACCGTCCAAGCTCAAGGGCATCTACCACGCCCCAGAAAGGCAATTCCATTGGCTTAACAGGTTGGTCCCCACTCAGATTCTGATCAACCCAGAGTAAAAAGTGCACAGTCTTGAATGCTCACATCTCCCTGCGCCTTGCACGGTGCTCACTTGATACCCAGGTAATGCGTTAAGGAACAGAGAACAGGGAAATAACTATCTGGCTTCTGAAACCCATGGTCCCTGCAGTGTCAGCTGGGTTACCAGTGACCTCAGGGCCTCCTCCCCTCCACCAACAGAGTAGACCCAGGACTAAAACCAAAAAGGAGGAAACGAAAGAACGCGGCCAAACCCCAAACAAAAGTCAGTTGGAATGTTCCTGTTTAAAAAGCCACCATCTGTAGATTTTAACTGTTTAGATTACCCCATGGCTCCTGTGCAAATCATCAAAATATGCCTGAACAGGAACCCGCATCCTTATTAGACCTTATGTCACCAAACTCACAGAAAAGGACTGTGCAGGAGGGAGTCAGCTTCCAGGGGTAAGGGTGGAATAACTGCGAAACTAAATGAGGCCTCTGAAAGGGCCCGTTCATGGGACTTGCCCGTGCTGAAGTGGAGGAGGATGCAGATGCCGCCTGAGAGGCCAGAACTGGAGCTACAGGGTATGCGCTGTCCTTACTGCCAGGGGATGGCGAGGAATGTCACCCCACAGACCCATCTGCAAAGGTGGCGATGGCCCGTGGCTGATGAGCATGTAACTCATTAAAGCGAACATGACTAATGAATGGCGACCACGAGAAAGGGCAAAACGCATTCTGGGAATTGCAACAGAGGACCCTCCCGTTAGGGCTGAGCTAAGGAAAGAGCAGACCAGGCTTCTTGGGAAGGGAAGGCCGGGGCAGAGGAGGGAGTTCTCTTTGGAGCGCCCGTTCTCTTTGGTCAGGAGGTGGCGGCTGAGCATGTGGAATGCGTATGTGGGCGTGCGTGCAGGTGTGTGTATGGAGGTGAGGGTGGGCATGGGAGGCCTCATGGGCCGCGGCTGCCTGCAGTGCCTTTCCGTGTGACCTTACCGGGTCAGCCCTTTCTCTTACTAGGTCCCCTCGCCCGTCTGTCGCCTAAACTCTGCAACGCTCGGCAGTGAGTTTGCGCTGATAGTACCGGACCCCTATGCAGCCACCCACACAGGGCCGGTCAACCAAAGCCGTACACTCAAGGCACTGAAAGCGGAAGAAGCAATCTGACTGGTCCGGGGGGAGAGGGGGGGAAGCTAGGTAACAAACGAAAACCCGTCTAAAGAGAACATCTCCCACAGATGTCCCCCAGAAGGTGGCCTCTCTAACCAGCTGGTCAGCTCTGGGGTAGGACAGCAGAGCCTGACAGCCAGGCCCCCTTCCGGTCCGATAGAGCCCATCGGGTGACAGGTCTCATCACCTGAATGTTTAAAAATGGATTCAAAGTGCTTCGAGATTGAAAGAGTAATGGAAGGTACTGGAAATCTGATAGAGAACAGGTTCCCCCTTTCCTTTCCACTGGGACTTGTATTTGGGTGGGGAGCTCCCTACAGCTTCTTTTTATTTTTTTTCCCCAAGTGAGGTTTTTTTTAAAAAATTATCTTTTGTTGTCTTTGAAGAATAGCCAATAGCACCCCCGCTTTCACCAACACTCCCCAGGCAGGCTCATTAAAGCCAGGAAGTGGGGCCTGCTGGGGAGGAGAGGGGGCTTGGATGGGCTCCCTCTAGCGTGGGTTCTGGAAACTGCTATGTAGCGCTCTGCTGTCTTGCTGGTGACTCAACGTGGTTCCTGACCTTTCCTTCTCCATCACCACCCCCTGACCTACCGGCTGGCGCAGCACAGAGGAGGAGGAGGAGGAAAGGGCAGCGCTAGGGGAGATACCTGGGTCCCTCTGCAGGCAGAGAGACAGGTGTCCACAGCGGGCAGCCAAGATGACTTGGCATTTTAATCCCAGCTGAGCTGGATCTGAACTCGGTGCCAGGGCTAAAAAAAACAAATCCAAGGTCCCTTCTGCAGTCCCGAGGAGGGAGAGACGCACCCAAGGTATGAGGCGGACAACAGATGGGACGGGCCAGGCAAGCTATCTGTACCAGAGCCACCCACCCCGACACTCCGTGTCCCCTGGGCCAAAGTTTGCTCCTCCCCACGGGACCCCCCCTGTCCGCTCACGTGAGACCAGAGGGGCGGCATAGAAAGGGAATGCTAAAAAGTGTCCCCTCTGCTCTCCGCAACCTTCACTTTCCCAGTCCCCAGACTAGGGCCAGGCAAGAGTGCAGGTCAGAAGAGACACATCCTCCCGAAGAAGAGGGAAGGGCAGGCCCAGGAGGCTGGGGCATGCGCAGAGCACCATCCTCGGGACGGGGTGTTTCCGGGAGACCTGCTCCCTGCCTGCCGCGGTGGGAGGAGGAAGGCTGGTCCAGGACGGGAGCAACAACGGGCAATGTCCCTGAATATCAGGGAACAGCTGTGAGAGCCTTCTCCTCTGCCCCGCAGAGACGCCCCGGCCAGGCGCCGGCCCTACACATGCGTCTGCATGCGCTGCTGGAATCTCTGGCCGTAGTCCGAGTGCTGGGAGGTGTAGGAGAATCGCGTGGCGGTGGCGTACTTGCCAATGGGGTCGTATGCCTCGTACGGGGTCCGCTCCAGGCCGGATGGTGGGGCCTGGGGGTAGCCCAGTCGGTAGGTGGGGTACCCTGCTGCCCCGGGGAAGGGATGGGAATTGAACTTCTCATAGTTCTCGTAGGACAGCTGGCTGGCGGTGTCGTTGCCAGCGGGGGCAGCAGGACCAGGGGGCGTGGGCTCGGGGCCGTAGTCGGGGGCCGGGGCCCGGCTGTAGGTGTTGAGCTGGGCGTAGCCGCTGGAGTGGGAGAGGCGGGACGAGGGGCGGCCGTCGAAGCGGGCAGGGCCGGGGGCACGGTAGTCAGCATAGAGCACTGCCCTGGAAGACGGGCGGTCTTCGTGGGCACGCACGTTGTAGTAGCCATTGGTGGGGTCCTGGGTGGCAATGAGAGAAGAGGATGAGAAGGTGGGTCCATCTTGGGGAGGGGTGTGGAGTCTCATCGAGGCCCGCTGGGCCTCCTTCTCTGGCTCTGCCCGGGTTCTCAGCCAATAACTCTTCATCTCCTCTGTTCCCTCAGGAATCTCCTGACCCTGCCTCCGCACACCTGCCCTCACCTCCACTCTGCCCACCCCTGCAGCCCGCGAGCCATGCCCCGCGCCCCTCCAGGGGACCCTTGGGCGCTGGCCCTTCCCCGATCCGCACCTTCATCTCATACTCCTCCCGCGTGTCGATGGTGTCACAGCGCAGATCCTGCTTTAGGTCCACGTCATCCTTGAAGGACTGCAGAGGAGCAGGGGCTGGGCATCAGGAGACGGACGCCTGCTCTTGCCCGCCCTGCCCACCCCATCCACACACCCAGAGGCCGCCTGTTAAGAGGAAGGGTCTGGGCCAGGGGCAGACTTGAACCCTGCGTCCTCTCCCCGCAGAGACTCTGGAGTATAGTGGGAAGAGGCCAGAGATACGGGTTCTAGCACCAATTCTGTGATCACGCGCAGTGCTTGTGTTATATCCCTGTCCCTCTCTGCGGCTGTTCTTCATCTGATGGAGCACTGAGGCAGTTGGGCCAGAGAACTTCCAGTTGGGTCAAAAAACTCTTGACACGCTGTTGCGGGGAGAATGGGGTGAAGGAAGCCTGAGGTCCCACCCGCCTGTCCTCAAGAAAATTAGCCTGGGGAGCGTGCGCATGTTTATGGGTCTGTATGTATGAGAGTGAGTGTGGGGTGGAGGGGACAGGACCAAAGTAGGTCAGCTGAGGGGGCAGAGAGTGGCAGTTTTAGTGACCTGGGGTGGGGCTGGCCCCAAGAGTGTGAAGAAGAGGGTAGGCCGGCAGGGGGGAGCGGACGCTCACCGAGTAGATGGCCTTCATGACACGGGTCGCCGTGGAGACGCTGGCAGTGTCGTCCTCCCGGTCAGAATGCATCGTGAGCGGCTCCCGGTTCACGGTCTCCACTTTGATGTCCAGCTTCCTCAGGGTCACGTCTTTGCGACCTGGGGACAAGGGCCACAGCCTGGACCTACCTGGCCTGGAGCGCGCAGCTGCCAAGCCCTCCTCGCCCCTCCCCAGCCCTGCCTGTCAGAGGCCCTCGGGAGGGCCGTGGCCCCAGCAGGGCCCATACTCACTGCCTTTGCGGCGCCGGTAGAGGAAGAACACCAAGGCGATGAAGAAGAAGATGAGCAGGATGCCTGCACCAATGGTGGCCCCGGCGATGATGCCCACGGGTAACACCTCTTCAGATGGGGGAAGGAAAGGAGGAGGGTGAGGATGGGGTCACAGTGATGGCTGAAGCTCAGAGCAGCCGAGCTCCAGGCCCCTGGACTTTGCACAGGGTTATGTTTCAGCTGAGGTCAGTTAAAGTCAAGGTGGCATTTGAGAGGAGGTCTGCACTGTGTCTGGATTTAGACCTTCACTTCATCAGAGCTGGGATCGACTTGTCCCTGGCCATGGCGGTCTGTCTGTCCCTCTCTTGCAGCCCACCTGCCTGGGAGACTTGTCCCTCCTTCCTGGGCTGGGGTCTTGTCTGAGGTTGGCTGTCCCCAAACTTTCCCACTGCCACCTGGGTTTCCACCTGTCCCACTGCCTTCCTCATCCACACCATTGTGACTGCTCCATCTGCACCTGTCCTCCCAGGGCTCAGGCAGTGCTGGTTGGATCCCCCTGCTCCTTGGAGATGAGAAGGACCCAGGAATCCTGCCTCCAGTTTTCTCTCCCTTCCTGTCTGTCCTGGATGGATCAGATCCATGTAGGGCTCTTCCCTTTCAGAAGTGTTTCCTGCAGAGTCCTCCTCACTCTGTCTCCTCTGTTCTTTCCCACCAACTCCTTGCTCTTGCTGGTGCCCTTAGCTAACTAAGACAGACCTCCTCCCCCGCTCCACCTCCCCCCCAGTTATTTCTCCCCATCTCTCACATAAAATAGCTAGTTCTTACTTAAAAAAAAACCTCTTTTCCTCATCAGAGTTGGGAGCTTCCAAGAAACTCAAAAGCATTATGTCTGTTTTATCAGGCTAGAAATGCCTTAAGGGAGAGAATATGTGTCTCCTATCAGACTAAGGATTTATGAAAAGGTGTGTGTGTGTGTGTGTGTGTGTGTGTGTGTGTGCACTCGGTCATGTCTGACTCTTGCAACCCCATGGGCGTAGCCTGCCAGGTTCTTCTGTCCGTGGAATTTTCCAGGCAAGAATACTGGAGTGGGTTGCCATTTCTTTCTCCAGGGGATCTGCCCAATGCAAGGATCAAACCTGCATCTCCTGCATTGGCAGGCAGATTCTTTACCACTAGCGCCTCCTGGGAAGAGGTGGGAGAACCAAAGCTTCCTATGCTATTCCAAAGTACTCCATGAATATCTTCTCATTTAATCCTCATACCAACCCAGTGAAGTATGGAGTGTTAGTGCCTTTACAGATCATTTTATTTTTCTGCATCTGAAGTCATTTCCTGCCACTCTCTAGGTCCTCCACTAAACTGAAGGTTCCCGGATGGCAAGGATGGTGTTCATTTACATCTGTCCCTGCGGTTCCTAGTGCGGGGCCTGGCACAATGCAAATGCTCAATGAATGTTTAAAACAGTGAGTGGTTTCCCAGCTGAGCACCGAGACCAGGCTGGGGTGCGCAGGCCCAGGAGAGAGCAGTGTCTCTGAGCCATGCCCCTGGAGAGAAGAGGGAGCGGAGTCCCCAGGCTGCCCTGTGCCCTGGCGACACAGCCAGCGCCGCGGTTACCTCGCTCTTCCAGCTGGATGATGGCCGTGCCCGGCCCGAAGCTGTTCCAGGCGGTGCAGTTGTAGTGGGTCTGAAAGTCGGCCTCCATGACATTGTTGATGGTGAGCGTGGACAGGACCCCACTGCCCGAGTTGGTCCTCTCCACCGTGTAGCGTTCCAGGGTCCCCACCTCCAGGAAGTTCTCCTTCCATGCCCAGGCCTGGGGTGGGGAGGGCAGGATGGGATGAGGAAGAGGCAGGTGGTGGAAACACCTGACCCAAGGCAGACTCATAGCCTCACCCCGTGTGCCCTCCGGCCCAGACCCACACTCACCCTACAACAAGCCCAAGCCACACCTGCTGCCTCCAATCCTGGCATCAAACCTCCAGTCTAGGAGGAGCAGCAGCTCCCAAACGTGCTCGAGACACATGCTGTGACCATTCAGATAGGCGTAGGGACACTCTTTCACATGAGGATTGCTGGGGCTTAGCTCCTAAATATGACTCTCTAGGGCACAGGCCCAGGAATCTCTCTATTTGGTGGTGGTGGTTGTTGAGGCAAGGGAGAGCAATTTGATTCGGAAAGCCAGCAGACCTGGAAGATGGCAGACCAGTGTCCCAAAGACACATCATTCCCAAGTTAGAACTGAGGCTTCTCTTATGGGGAATCGCTATTTTTGTAACAATCCCAGCTGATCCAATGAGCCAGCAAGTGGGAACAAGTCCTGGCCAGACAGCCAAGAAGCCTGGGCTCTTGGCCTGGTCCTCCCTTTGGGCCCTGGGTGGCCACCCTCTTCCGTCTCTGGGCCTCAGCTTCCTCACCTATAAAAGGAGAGGACCAGGCTAGTGTAGATGGTGCTCCGGCTTCCCTCCAGCTCTGATAGTCTGAGACTCTAACTAAACCTAACTTCGGCCTTGCCTTTCACCACCCCACAGCCAGCCCCGCATGAACCCACCCAGGGGCTCTGGAGACCCATCCACAGACCCTTATAAATGAGTGGGCCTCTCCCGGGCTCCTCCATCCCCCGTCCCCCAGGCTGGGGCATGCCCCCTCCACTGTGTCCCCTCCCTCAGAATGGAGCCCCAGGGAGAGGGAGCCGCCGACAACTGGCTCTTTTCCAGGGATCAGTCCTCCTCGCTCTGAAAGCGAGGCCCCCCGGGAGCCGAGCCGCCCGCTGCCCACGCGGCCGTGGTAATGAAGTGTCCCTGGGCAGCCCTGGAGTTAGCCAAATGGTCATTAAATGTGATGAGGGGTTTGACGGTTAATGGTCACGGAAGGAATTAATGGCTCGTGGTGTGGGGGAGAGGGAGGGGTGGAGAGTGGCGGGCGCGGTGCTGGTAGGAGGAGGAAGGCAGGAGAAGGGAGGGGAGTGGACGGCTGGGTGGGATGGAACTGATGGGGCAGAGCTGGGGCAGAGGGCAGGGGAGGGGGCAAGGAAGAGATGGGGAGGCTGAGGAAGGAGGAGGAGATGAGGGAGAGGACAGAGCACGAGGGAAAGCCCAGGGGAACGAGCAGCGCATCCAAGGAGACTTCACCAGGACTTTCACACCTGTTGTGAAAGGCAACAGCAGCCCTGTTCAGTAGGGACCACTGCCCCCATTTTATGGATGAGGAAACTGAGGTTCCAAAGACCAAGTAACTGGCTCAGGGTCACCCAACAAGGAAGAGAGGAGGTGGCGTGTGAGCAAGGGGAGGAAGAGAGTCAGAGGATGAGAAGCACAGGGCCTAGAAAGGGCCTGGGGAGAGCGGGAGGGGAGGCTGAGGCAAGGCTGGCCCGAGGCCTGGCCCACTCACAATGCGGTCTGGGGGTGGCGTACTCCCGATGAAACACTCGACCTTGCCGCCGTCGCCCCTGACAGCGTACTGCACAGCCTCACTGGAGATGATGGGGGGCCCTGCAAGCAAGAGGACAGGGCCAGGGCCAGCTGGAACCTCCAGCAGCCTGCCCCCAGCACCGCCCCCCCACCACCGCCTTCATCAGGCCCCTCACCGTTCACGTAAAGCGGCACCTCCCGCTCAGCCACTCCGATCCGAGGCACAATGGCCCGGCAGGTGTAAGTGCCGGCGTCGGCCTGGGTCACCGACTTCAGCAGCAGCTGGTTGCTGTTACTCAGGACCTGGGCAGAGAGAGCAGCCTCGGGTGGGGAGCCAGGAGGCCTGGGCCCCTAGATCCGTGTGGGCCCCCGCATTGGAGGTATTGGAAAGAAAGCAGGAAGGGCCACAAGTGAATTCCCAGAAGGGAAGCAGAGTCCCGAGTCTATCTGGTCCATCCCTTGATTCTAAACAGGTTAGCATTTAGACACAGCATCTCTGTAAGAGTGGGCAGACCTGGGTGGAGGTGCATGAGGGCAGGTGAAGCTGCCGTGATTTTTAAAAGAGGACGCAGCCACTGCTGGTGGCCTCTCCTAGTGCTTCTCTTGCCAAATGAGGAAGTTTCACTCTAAAATCCCTCTTTCTGCAACTTTGGCCCAAACTGTCCCCTATCGGTCTCTGCAGAGCTGTAGAACTCAGCCTTCTCCCCTCTGGTGCACCACCCCAGCCACCCCGCCCTGCTACGCAGCATTCACCGCCCAGGTCTCTCGCTGCAGCAGCGGCTCCACTCCGGCCCCCCTTCCCCCTCCCACCCACAGGTCACTGTCCCTCTCACTGCCACGGAAGCAGCCAGCTGTCTGCCAAGGAGGGGTGGGGTTTACTGCCAGCACCGTCCTTCTCTTCCAAATCCAGAGAACTTGGAAATATCCCAGGTTCAACTTGAAAAAGAATGCTGTGCCTCCTGCGCCCCCTCTTCCCAATCCAAGGCCAGGCTCCTACCACCCAGTGTCCAGGAGAGGCGGAGAGCTTCTTACCATGTTTGAGTCCTTTTTGGTCCAGGTGAGGGTGAGGGGGGGATTCCCAACCCAGACACAGGTGAGGGTCACATCAGAGCCAATGTCTGTGGTCGTGGGTTTAGGGTCAACTACAATCCGAGGGGCAACTGAGGTAGAAAGGGACAAACAGATCATCAGGGTCCTGATCTCATCGGGGCCGGGGGTGGGGGGTGGCAATTCCAGTCCTCCTCCTGCCTTGCCCCCTCTCATGTCTCCTCAGCCCCAGAGAGCCTCCCCCAGCCCACTCCAGGTCCTTTAAAGCCCTCGCCCCTGCAGCTACTCACAGTGGACATTGACCAACGTGCTGACATTGGTGCTCCCCACTTTGTTGTGAACCTCACAGGACACGGGCTCCGTGAAGAAGGAATAATCGACATTTGTTTCATAGCGACTCTCATGGGCATCTTCAATCAGGAAGCCCCCCTTGGCCCACCTGGAGGAGGCAGCAGAGAGCAGGGTCAGGCCTTGGAGCCCTCTCTGGGACATCCCGTGGCCTGTCCTCCCCAGCGCCCCCCGCCCCCCAGCTCCGGATCTCAAGGGCCTCCCAGTATCCCTCCCCTGGGTGTGCCCGCCCCCGCCCCTCCCCTCCCACCTGTAGCCCAGGATCTCCGGGTTGGCCGTGGCCTGACAGGTAAAGACGACGCGCTCGCCCTCCTGCACCGTCTGGGGCTCGATAGACAGGGTCACTGTAGGGGGGTCTGCAAGGCAGAGGACGGCAGGTCAGGGCCTTTTCTGTCCCTCACATTTCTTTTTCTCTCTCTAGCACATACACTGAGACCTCACCCGTGTGGTGATCTGGGAATTTGAGTTTGCAGTGTACCAGCTCCAGTAAATAAGCTTTCCTCACCTTTATTCCAGGAGCCTCTAGGGGCCGGCTAGGGTGAGGACCAACGATGATACCAAAGGGACAAGTTAGGCAGACCATGTAGTGACCAGCTGTGACCACTAGGCGTCAGTGTGGGTTCGCCAGGCTCACTAGCCGGGATGGGGGTGGGGCGCCTCTCCAATTGCTGCCCACACTTGCACCCTTCCCTGGGCAGTGGGGATTTATTGAGCACTTACCCAGTAGCATACTCCATGTGAGATGCTCGTATACTAGATCTCACTTAACGCTCACAACCCTGAGAAGCAGGTACAGGCCATCACAATCCCTTATCTGAAACCCCCGGCATTAGATGTGTTTCAGAATTTGGAATTTTTCAAATGTTAGAAAGGTTATGGTGACCACAGACCATTTACTGTGCAAGACCCCCAGCAGAATCTGGGCAACATCCCATAGAAACACGCATTAATATATCTGCAGTGAAATGTACAGCTATTCCAGTTGAGTTATTAAATAAAAGACTACAAAGAGCTTCCGTTCAGGTTTTGCCACCCAATCACTTTTGGTTTGGAATTTCCGATAAGGAGCTGTAGGCCTGCGTTTTATTTTCTGCACATATTCAGAATTAGAAACTACGGCTCAGAGAGATTACGTCATTGCCCAAAGTCACACGGTTTAAACCCGGGAACTGCCTGGCTCACAGCTGATGCCTCTTGTGCCAGCTCTCAAAGCCTACGGTTCAAAGCAGGGAATCCAAGAGGACAAAGAAACAGAGCATCTGTCCTGGGGCCCCAGGGGATTCTTCTGTGCTTCCCAAGGGGTGCTGCCCCCCCAGGGTGCATGTTGCCCACCCCCTCGCCCCCACCCCGGGACCCTGCTCACGGTGCACATCGAGCTCAATGGACGTCTCCTTGCCACTCGGGATGGCCTCGTTCACGCTGCGGCAGGTGAAGACACGCCCAATGTCCAGGTCTGTAGGGTTGATGAGCAGCTGGCTAATGGTGGTCTCCCTCTTCCCATCCTTCAGCAGCTCCTGGGGTGGGAGGATGAGGTGGGGAATAAGAGTGGGAGACACGGTCAAGCTCAAAGCCCCTTCCTCTGCTCTTGGGGTGATCCACACAGAGCTAGGCTTGCTGGAGGGGCATTTAACCTGAAGCTCTGCCCTTCCCCTAGCCCCTACCTCCTCCCCAGGTTTAGGTTTGTTTTTAAACTAATAGACTTTATTTTTTAAGAGAAGTTTTAATTTTGCAGAAAAACTGAATAGAAAATACAGAGAGTTCCCATATATCCTCCTCCCCAACCCCAGCTCCCTCTATTGTTAACATGATGCACTAGTGTGATCCATGTTACACCTGATACATAAGACAAGTGATGCACCAACATTGATACCCTATTACTAACCAAGGCCATAGTTTACATTAGAGTTCAATCCGTGTTGTACAGTTTTCTCCATCCTTTTAAGTCTCGTTCCTGGAATTCCCTGAGTCCAACCCAAGCCCGTCCTTCTCTGGAAAGTCTTCCTTTGCTCATCCCAGCTCTCAGGACTCTCGCAGACTGAACCTGTGGCCCTCACAGGCAGTCTGTCCTCCGCACTGCCCTGGTCACATCGCCTTGCCGCTTAGGCAGCGGGCCTGTGTCTCAGGGCTGGGCCTCTCCTGCTAGACCATAAACTCCTTGAGGGCAGGGAAGGGAGTCACTGGCTCAAACTCTCACAATGGTACCCAACCAGACATGATCACAGCACCCTTGGGCTGTGGCCCACGGTTTAACAGCAGTACAAGCATCTTACTAGGCCTGATGCAGTGCTGGAGCAGCACCAGTCCAGTGCAGTAACACTGGCTTCCTCCTGCTGCTTCAGAGCTCCATCGTCTTCAATAAATATAAAAAAAAGGAAGGGGCAGTAGATGACAAATGGCCATTGACCAGTCAGCTTGTTTGGTTGCCAAAATACTTCAAAACATGTAACCACAGAGGGGAGAAGTGAGAGGGTTCTCGGTGGTGAGAAAGTTAAACACCACCGAAGCCAGACTGTTTGTCAAATGGTGAAATGAAGGCCAGAGAGACGTGAATTGTCCAAGGTGACACAGAGTGTGGAGGGCAGAGCAGACCCAGGCATTCCCTGGGGCCATACTCCAATGCGCACAGGTGAAAGGTCTCTCCCCTCAATGAGAAGTGTCTCCTGCAGGATCTAGCAAGGGGGGCTGGGTACACCTGTGCCTGTCCACAGCTGGCAAGAGGAGCTCCAAATAGGACCCCTAGATTCTAACTCCAGCTCCACCTCAACTTTGCCATGTGATCCTGGGCAAGTCATTTGATGTCCTTCTCAGCAATAGGTTGCTGCTGCTGCTGCTGCTAAGTCACTTCAGCCGTGTCCGACTCTCTGTGACCCCATAGAAGGCAGCCCACCAGGCTCCGCCATCCCTGGGATTCTCCAGGCAAGAACACTGGAGTGGGTTGCCATTTCCTTCTCCAATGCATGAAACTGAAAAGTGAAAGTGCAGTCACTCAGTCGTGTCCGACTCTTCGCAACCCCATGGACTGCAGCCCACCAGGCTCCTCTGCCCATGGGATTTTCCAGGTAAGAGTCCTGGAGTGGGGTGCCATTGCCTTCTCCCGGCAATAGGTTACTCATCTATAAAATGTCCACATAATCGCTGCTTACCCAAGCTCTTAGTTGTGCTGACTGGGAACATGCACCAGCTAGAGGATGGGGGAAGAAAGTTGAGAGGCTCAGTAGCAAGAGACTACATTCTGATCCAGGTATAAACCCCAGCTCTGCTGCATGTCAGCTGTGTGTGACCCTGGGCAAGTCACTCAACCTCTCTCTAAACATCAGTTCACTCTTTCTGAGTTGGAAGTAACAGCTAATTTATGAAACTCCTGTGAGGATTAAGAGACTGTCCATAGAGCTTAGCATGCACGGTGCCTGCTACACTGTAGGTGCTTAATGAGTGTAGCTATTCTCATAATTATTCTTACTCTCTGCTAACAACTGAATGGCCCTGAGAATTCTCGTCTGGACCTCAATTTGCCCAACTATTTAATGAGTGGATTGGACCACATGACTTCTAAGGCCCCTTTCCCCATCTGTGTCCCCCCGTCTGTGGTCAGATCCATGTGGGAAAGGAAAGGTGGCCTAGAGGGTGGCCTTCGAGGAGCTGGGGGGCAGCGGGGTCTCACCGTGCTGGCTACAGCACCCTCCTGCTGCGTCCCGTCCCGGAACCAGATGATGGTGGCGGCAGGCTTGGCGTTGAAGGCACGGCATGTGAGGTTGTGGGGGGTGCCTGCCTGCAGCAGGATCACAGGACTGCCATCAATCCTGGTGTCCTCTGGGGGGACTGTGGGGAAGAGCAGAGCAGAGTCAGTCCGGGATGTGGCCAACAGTGCCCTGATGACTGAAGCCCCTGCCCCTGGAAGCAACTCTCCTAACACATGTCCACCCTTTGCTGGGGCAGTGCCATGCTTACCCCCTAACTTACGATCACTGAATCTGCTGCTCCTGTGGTCTGGGGGACCTGGCACAGAAAGGTGGCTACCTCCAACGTAGCTTCTTATATCCATTCCCTCCTGTCTGCTCCTCCGCCCTGGAGCAGCTGGATGAGTGGGTCTATCACAGCAACCTCCCAAATAGACTCCCTGCCTCCAGCCCCTGCTGGCCTCAACCCATCCATCATGGCTGGCAGGTTACTTTCTCTACAGATCAGCCAAGTCTGTACCACTTCCCTGTTCAACCACCTTCCATGTCTACCAGCTGCCACGGGCACGAGTTGCAAGCCTCTCGACCTGCGACCAGTGTTCCCCAGGTCAAGTCCTGTACTTCCCCACCTCCTCTCATTTCTGCTCCCTTCCCTCACAGCTTCTCTTGAGCTGCTGTCCATCCTGTTCACATCCCAGCTCCAGCACTGGGCCTTCCATGCCACATCCCCCTCAACCGCCGCCTCTGTGCGTCCCAGCCAGTCACTCGAAGCTCCAAGCACCATCTATCAGTAGCTTGTCTTTGGGTTACTTATGAGGGTTATCTATGTCCCCTCCCCAACAAAACCATTATCCCTGGAAAAGCAGGAACTCCATCACATTAATATTTATATAGTCTCCGGTGCCTAGAACATGACCAAAGCAGGCTCTGGCTAAATGCTTAAGGAATCGAATCAGTCAGATGTCTGAAATATTAATAGGAAATAGTTCCCTGTCCTATACCCACAGGCTTCGAAACACTCAGGTGAACCAGACTGCAAGTTCCCTGGGAGCAGGGGCTGCTTCTTTTTTCTCTTAAAGCCCTAAGATCTAGTGCAGAGGCTGGTTGATAACTCATCCTTGGGGCTATTAGCAAAATAAGTGGTTGATGAGATAAAGACGGAAGGGTTTTGATTATAATTTTGATATATGGTCTACCTCATGCTCATCAGCCAGCAATGTGAAAGGGTTTCGTTTGCTTTTTTGCTGGGAAGACCAGAGAAATGCAGAAGGGGCTTTCCAAGGGAGCCCTTGAGAGAAGACCCTGGGACGCCCACGGGGCCAGGCGTGGGCAGGGCTGTCCTGGAGTTTATGAGATGACGGCCTCCATTTTCAGGGTTTCCGGGGAGAGGAACCTCTTGCAGCCCATCCCAGCATTTTGCTCAGCTGGTGCACGCAGAGTGGGAGGGTGGGGACAGCACAGGATATAGAAGCAGGCTGCCCTGGTTTCAAGTCCCGGCTCCTGTATTCATCTGTCAAGTGACCTCGGGTGAGGCTGTCAAGTCAGTTTCTTCAACAGGGGCATACGATGCCCATTCGCAGGGTCCTCGGGCAGGCTAGATGAGGGCGGAAGAGGGGCTGTCACGTGCGACACGCGCCTGTGTTTACGTTAGTGCTCAGACAAGAGCCATCAGTGTCTCCAGCTCCTGGCTGGCCCGTGATCTGCTTGCTGCATCCCGGGATCCTCCTCTTTGCCCGCTAGTGCACATGGTTCCAGGGCCAGATGGATGCAGATTGGCACATGGGTGGGAAGGAGAGAAAGGTGCAGAGAAATGGAGCTGCCACTCAGGCTGTCTTGGTCTGTGTAGGGCCCCTCCGAGGTCACGCAGCGCTATCATACCCCAGGAGGACAGTCCTAGGTGGGCAGAAGAGGGTGAAGCTTCTTTTCCCATCAGCTTTCCCTTCCCTTGTAACATTGGTCCTCACCCTTTACTTAGGGAAAGACTGCCCACCTGCTGCCTTTGTCACTAGCCCACCTTCGTACCTAGGGAGAAGCAAATATGGCCGTTGAGGTGTCTTCTAAGCTTAGTTGGATGGCATGTGTCCCGGTGGTTCTTTTTTTTTCATCTGGCTGTTGTTGTTCAGTCTCTGTCATGTCGGACTCTTTGCGGCCCCATGGACTGCAGCACATCAGGCCCCCCTGTCCTTCACCATCTCCTGGAGTTTGCTCAGATTCCTGTCCATTGACTTGGTGATGCCATTCAGCTATCTGATCCTCTGCCACCCCCTTCTCCTTTTGCCTTCAGTCTTTTTCCAGTGAGTCAGGTCTTAGCTGTGGCATGCAGGATCTAGTCCCCTGACCAGGGATAGGACCCAGGCCCTCTGCATTGGGAGTTTGGAGTCTTAACCACTGAACCACCAGGGACGTCCCCATGAGTGTGTTTATGAGCACATTTTTAGGATTTGAAACTTAAATTTGTATATCAATATTTACGTGTCTGAGGCCTCAGTTTCCTTGTTTGTAAAATTTCAAAAAGCACATTGCCATCTGTTCCCCGGAGTTCCTACTGGGAGAATGAAAGGAGATCAAGGGTGTGAAACTGATGGTAAGCTGTAACATGATCAGAGCATCTCCACCACTCACTGACCGCTCACCAGGTGTCAGGTCAAGCGCCTCGTGCATAGGATTTCATTTCATCCTCACCACAGAGTATATTTCACTAATCCTTTCGTGGTAAATACCACTGACTGCCCCCCACCCCCCATTTACAGACAAGGCACTGAAGCTCAGACAGGCCAGGCCAGTGTGCTCAGAGGCAGGAGGCTGAGCTCAACGGCACGGCTGGGATGAGGACTAGGCCTGCCGACCCAGAGCTATGCTCATCACCACTGCACTTGAGGTTATTGCCGTGAGTAATGACGGTTAATGCCATGGGTCTGTAGATCTATATTATGTCTGTGTCTGTCTGTGAGGGAGTGGGAGGCAGCTGCTCGGAGTTCTGCAAGGCCATTCTGTGGCCTGGGCTGGTCTGGGGTCGAGGATAGACCGCCAAGGGGTATAGCTGCGAGAGAGGGGAGATGATGTGGCTGGCCATGTGCAGGGAGGCCGATTCCACACCCTGAACACAGCATACTCTCCACTCGGTCCTGCCCAGACTCTGAGCCCCGAATGAACAAAAGCTGTGTACAGGCAGGTGAGCAGAGGAGGGTGCACAAAGTGTCCTGCCTTCTCACTGCCTCCATGTGGCTGCAGGAGGCAGGGGGTGTGAGAGCTCCAGAGAGACGAGGAGGGGACAGAGTGAGGGGAAAGGAGTAGACGCATTCATCTTCCATCTCTTTTACTCTTGGGGTCTCCTCCTGCTCCCCTCATCCACCTGAAACACCCAAATAGGCTACAGAGGTCCACATCCTCAACACCCTCCAAATAAGCCAGCCAGCTCCCTGCTCATGTAGACCTCCCTCATTGACTTGAAAGCTTTTTAAACAAGATACTTCTCTACCAAGGGTTCCCACTGATATTCTCCTCTGCCAGGAAGCCTTCCTTGATTGAACCAAGTTGCAGGATGTCATTACTAAGTTCCTGTTATATCTAGGGTCTTGGCTGGCCTTTATCCATCTTTCTCTATTTCTCCATCTCTATGCTGGGGCAGGAGGGGGAAGGAACAGTTTCAGGACCCCCTCATTCAAATGGCAGTCTCCAGTCTGGAAGCAGCACCTTCCAGAACTTAAGCTGAGGCAGTTAGAGAGGAAAAAAGAAGAGATAAGGTCTCCTAAGTATCTCATGTTCCCTTGGAATGCCTGGTCCAGCATAGGGGCTCATACACTCTCCAGTGAGGAGGGGAAGTTGATGCCTTAGCACTCCATGCCTACCCCTGGTGGTCAGCTAACTCCTGCTCCCTAACCTCCATCCTGCTCCATGCTAATTCTCCCCATGTGTCTTCACCAGAGAGGAAAAGTGAGTCATCTACCAGCCTGGAGTCCTTCAGGGCCTTTACATCCAGAGAAACAGACTGCCGGGTCCCTCTGGTGCTCACTTATTCTGACACCTCACATCTGCCCAGACCTTCACAGTTTACAACTCCCCACTCAGGGAGCAGCAAAGTGGCAGTTGCTAAGAAGAGGCCGGCATCATTATGCCATGTTACTGATGAGAAAACAGATGACCAGAGGTCATGACCTCTTCAGGGTCACGGAGCCAAAATGGTCCAGGCCCTGCCCTGCCACGCCCAGATGGCTAGTCACGTCCTCACCCTTCTCCCCCAGGTAAGAATCTTCCTTGTGTCCAGACTCACTTAGCTCAGCTCCCCGCTCCTTCCTCCCATCCCTCCTGGGGGCATCCCGCACACTTCAACTATTTCGGGGTTGGGGAGAGAAAAGAGAGGTGGCAGGACAGATCAGATGGGAGCAGCAAGAGAAAGGGAAGGAGCAGATGACAAAGGGGAAGGAAGAGGGTCACAGGCAGACAGAGCCAAGCCGGAGACAGGGGAGCAGAGGCCCAAGCAGAGCACCAGAGCTTGAGGGAGACAGAAAGATGGATGGAGCTGGAGGTGCTGCCAGGAAAGGGGTGGGGGGTGAAGGCGTGTCAGAGCTGGCCTCATTCAGGCGCTGGGTCCTGCCTGTGTGCAGGAGAGGATCCCCTCATTATGCAAATGGCCCCGGGTGTTACCATAGAGGGACATCTGCTCAGTGCCCTGTGGGCGGCAGCCAGCACGGCTTCTTCAGAGACAAGTCCTCCTCCGGCTGCAGCTCCTGCCGACTCAGCCAGGACCCCTGCCCCAGCCCCTCCCCGTTTCTCAGCCCTCAAGGCCTGATCCCTCCAGTTCTGCCCCCCTGTTCCCTGGGGAGGCCAGGAGGTGAAGTGGAGAAGGTGGGGTGAGTGCTGAGGCGGGAACAGAGAGAAGGGGAAGAGGGGCTGAGCGGAGGGGAAAGAGCGAAGGGAGCCGCCGTTTCTGGGGCAGCTGCGAGGGAGCGGAAGGGAGAAGTTTCCAACAAGCCCTCTGCCAGGAGAAGCTCTCTATTGCCCCGCCAAGGCCCCACTCTGGCGGGGGCAGTTTATGTTCTGAAGGCGGAGCCTGGGCACAGGCAGGGCAGTGAGGATGCCAGAGAATGGGTGCCCACGTGCCCATTTTTTTCTCTTCTATCTGAACTTGGCTTTGGAAGGAGTTTAAAGGATTGGGGGAGGGAAAGCGAGGGAGATAGTGGGGATAGTACCTGAGGCCAGGATCAGAGACAGAGAAGCTGGGAAATGCAAGAGGACGCTGGGGAGGCAGGGAACAGCCAGGACACCAAGAGAAAGAGACAGGAGGAGGTGGCGGGGTGGTGAGGGTGGGGTGGGGGTGCATGCGGGATGTTGGGGGTCATTACTGAGCACGGTGAGTTTCGCTCGCCGGGAGCGCAGGGCGGCCTCCGTGGCCTGGCACTCGTAAGAGGCATCGTCAGAAAGCTCGGCGTCTGTGATTTCCAGGTTGTACTGCCCGGCCTCCGCAGAGCCCACGACGCGGTAGCGTGGCCAGGCTGCAGGAAGAGAAAGGGCTAGCCCAGGTGAGCCCAGCCCCAACCTGGGGCTCGCCTGGACCGCCCTGCCCCCAAGGGCACATCCTCTCCCCACATCAGGGCCCAGGGGTCCCACTGGGAGGCAGCACCCCTCCCTCCACCCTCTCCTGGGACCCAGGGGGCCCTCGATGCGGATGAGGTCCCCGTGCAGGCACTGTGATGTCACAGCCTCCGCTGAGGCGGGGAGCCACAAAGCAGAACGAGATGGGGGAGAGCAGAAGGGGGAGCTGAGCAGGAGCAGATGAAATCTCCGAAGCTGTTTGCAGACAAATGTCTCTCATAATAATAGGAAAGAAAAGGCGAAAAAAAAAAAAAAAAAGGCAGACAGCAGGGAGAAAAGGAGAGGAAGAGGGGCGGGTGTGTGGGCGCTAGGAAATATAGGCCATTGCAGCTCAGACATGAGCTCACTGGGGCCAGAGGGAAGCCCAAGGCGGCAAAGGTCTCGCCCTCACTCACCAAGAGAGGGATGTGAGAAGCAGGGTCCTGCCCGCTCCCCCCGGAGCCCCTCACCTGCAGGAGCCTCGCGCTGTGGCAGGCGCACCTCTGTGCTTGTCAGATCCAGCCTTCTCCCTCCTGCCTCCAGGCTGCCGTCCACCCCTCACATGCTGTCCCCGCTCTCGTGGTCCCTACCCTCAGCTCCCTCCCACTGCCCACTGCCTGCCTGTTCAGAGGCTATCAATTCTTCTCACTCCATATCTATTGATCTCTCTCTCTCTCCCAGTTTCTTTCTCCTTCCATCATCAATAGATCCGCCAGCCCCTTTCCTTCCTTCATAGAGATTGCTCCATACAGACAAATTTCTCCTACCTGCTCTAATGCACGGATCCCGCAGCAAATAGTCTGAAGCCCTGGATAACAATAAGAAGAAAAATACACAATCCCTCCTATGCTTTTACCATTACACTGCTTGACAGCGAGCAGTGTGTTTTCACATAGTCTCTCGTCTGGTTCAAAACTCACAAACACTTCCATAAAGCTGGCAGACCTGCAACTACCATGTCTATTTTACACAGTGATAAACTAAGGCCCAGAGGTGAAGTGGCTTTCCTGAGGTCACCTAGCTGGAAGGCAGCAGAGACGGGTTCTGACTCCCCATCCACTCTGCCAGGCGGCTTTTCCAGAAGTATCTTTACTTGCTTTGGAATAAAGGAGGGCTCCCCCTGTCCCCACGTTGGCACATTATGTTTGTTTCCAAAGCGGCTCCATGGTGCTGGTTAAATGAATAAATAAGTGCTTAGGCTGAAATGAAAATGAATTTGTGGCCACAGAACAGACACTGCCTGGGCAGGGGGCGAGAGAGAGGCTGGAGCAAAGCCAAGCAGGCAGGAGACACTTGCGGGACGTAGAAGCTGCTGTGTCCTCCCTCGGCCCTTGCAGGGGGCTCTGGAGCTTCCCAGCCCCTCCTGCTTGGCCCGGCTGCCAGCGGCTCCTCTAACGGTGACCGTCTGCCTAAAGCTGTCCTGTGTAAAGGTCTTTTGGTCTCCCTTGATTCCTTGGGCTTCCCGTTGGCCCTCTGTGAGACAGTCTGCAACCCAGGAGGAAAGGCAGAGCTGTGGAGTTTGGACAGCAGTAGAGAGAGAGCTCGGGACAGGGAGACAGACCGACTCACACGGAAGTGGGAGAGGGGAGGCCAGAGCTCAGAGACGGAGCGTGGTGGGAACGAAAGGATGCTGAGTCCAGTCCTCTTCGTTGGTGGGGGAGGGAGGCCATGATGGGGCCGTCTGGGCGCTGGGCTGCCCGCGCGGCCCCACTCACCTTTGAGGCCCTGGCCCATGCCCAGCGCCAGCCCATCCTTGGTCCACTGCACGATCCCCGAGTAGTTGAGCAGGATGCAGGGGAGCACGGCCCGCTGTCCGGCCACCACGGTCTGGTCGGCTGGCTCCTGGCTGAAGCGGGTCTGGGTCCCTGTCAAAGCCAAAGTTGGCACAGGGTCAGGAGATGAGTGAGGAGGGGTGCACCAGGAGGCCATGCCTCCCAAGCTCCCGCCCCCACCCCACGGCGGCCCGAGAGAGATTGAGAGAGAGCCGCAGGCCAGGACGGCGGACCCTCTGGTCCCCATGCCACGTCAGCCCCAAACCCTTCCCTCCAAGAAGCCATGTGCTTGCCCTTGATTCCTCCTTCCCTCCGTGGCCCATGGGACTGGCTTTCAGGAGCTGAGGCGCTCAGCAAGCATAGCAAGTGGTGCAGTGTTATGTGAAGGCCTCAGAGACCAGGCTAGTCCAAACCTCTCCTCGTTCAGACGAGGACCCTGAGGAGAGGAGAGTCACTTTCCCAAGGGCTCCCAGCGCGTTCAGGACAGAGCAGGATGCAAGCCTGAGCCTGAGCACTTCAGGTCCTGGGCTCCACCTCAACCACCGGGACCAGGGCTCCCCCGTCCCCACACCAGGTCACTGGGTGACGAATCCACAACACATGCCGCTGGTGATGCCACGGTTGCCCTCAACCCCTGAGAGGTGAATATCCTGCCATTCCCCTGCTTGGACATGTGTCCATGAGCCAATGTAAGGTGACTCACGTGTGTAACTGCGCCAGGGGCAAGTCCCCCTTGGATGCACCCAACGAGCACATAACGGCATGTGCCGTGGGACAGTCACGTCCCCCTGTATGTGTATAAATATGCTTCCTGGGTGGCTGGTGGCGGATCCCAAGCAAAGTAGCTCTGAACCCACTTCCTGTACATGTCTCTGGTCCCCTGTGTTCACCCCGTTGCCCCTGAGCTCTGAGTGCTTACACACGATGGACACACCAGCACACACCCAGCCTCCCGGCCCGTGGGAGCTGACAGGGCCACGTGACTTTGTCCCATGTGACTTTGTTCCACTCTCCCTCTGGCTGCCGGAGCTACACATGGCTGCCCGGCTGGCAGCTCGGCCGGGAGCATTTGATTACAGAACTGCAGAGTAATTGCCTTTAATTGTGGAGCCTAAATGGAGCAGGGAATTGGATTTCGGGTTTCTTCGCCCCCGCCACCCACTGCTCCCACCCACCCACTCCAGCCACCGCTGGTTGGCCCGGTGATGGGCAGTCCTGGGCACTGTGCTGTGACTGTCGGCTTCCTGCGCTGGGCCCCAGGAGACGGAAGGGCTGTGGGACAGCCCAGGGAGAGGTCTGGGGCTTCCCACGCGTGTCCCCAATCTGTCACACTCAGTAACCCAAATCAATTTTCCCCTGGAACTCTGGGGACTCCTCCCCGTTCTTCCCCTCCCCAGCTTCCAAGTCTTTTAGAGACAACAATCCCCAGATCCAACTCTTTCCTAACTCAGCTTTCCAAAATCTCTCTGATCCTCCATCACTCCTATGAACAAGCAAAACAACGGTCCCCCGCCCATTCCAAGACCTCGCTCTTATTCACCAGGAACAGGACTCTCATCTTCTCATCCCTCCCTTCTTCTTTTTCTTCCTCCAGCTCCATTTCTCACCTTTCCAAAACTGCCTCACCTTCCCGCCTCTTCCAGGAAGTCCTCCTGGATTGATCTTTTAGTTCCCTGGGCAAACACAGCTTGTCCTACCTTTCGGTCCTGCTGTCACAGCTCTATCCATGAAATTTCCTCTCCCAAGCTCTCAGAGTCTGCATCCATGCTTTTGTTTGGGGGTAGAGGGCAGCTGTGGGTGGCAGTCTTTGCACTACCTGTTCCCTTAGAATGGGAACCTCTCCACAAGGCCAAAGCCCAGGCTGTCTCTTCTCTCTGAATCTCCCTGGACATTTGACATCCACAGTGGCTGTTGCATATCAAGGAGACCAAGTGAGAAAGGGGCAGAGCAAGGGTGGACTGATGGCCAGCATATGATTTACTACGACCAAGTAGCCTCTCTTTGTTAAGTGTGTAAACCCAGTTTTTTGAGTCTGCAGGGTGTCAGGAAGTTAGAAACAGCAGCTCCCCAACTCTCCTGATCTGACATCCCATCTATGTCTTCTAAGGGGAAAGGAAAAGGCTCACCCATATTTCCTGGGATTAGGGTGGCAGGTGCTGAGATCCTGGGGGAGAGGTGGGTCAGGTGAGCAGCTGGTATTATTAATTCAGGCATTGCCCTCATTATTATTCAAATTTATTCATATCATTGCGCATTTCTCTAGTGCAGCTACAGGCTGCAAATTCTCCACACTCACGTTTCTCCTTCCCACGGCCCCCGGAGCCCAAGTCAAGGGCTTGCAAGTAGAGTGGCCTGTGCACCCTAGCTCAGAGATGGAATTTATAGTCACAGCTTTCCTGCACGGGGCCTGGACACCCTGGTCTCCTGTTGAAGTCTCCTGAGGACAGTGAGAAGCTGGTTTCTTGTCCACTGGGAAGTCAAGGAGGCAGCAGGATGGAGGCGAGAGGCCCTGGGGGTGCGAGTCAGAGATGGGTGGGCGTCTCACCAGAGGGAGTGGTGTGACCTTGGCCTTGTCACTGCCCCTTCCCGGCTCCTCTGTTACAATGACAAGTCTGGGCCAAGGACCGCAAAGTCCCTCTGAAGAGTAGAGGTTTAGGAAACACTGAGGTTTGCCTAGTACCTCTGCCACTCACTTCCTACCAGTGTGACTGTGGCCAAGTTATTCTGAGCCTCATTCTCTTTACTGGTAAACTGGGGTACGATGACACCTACCTTGGACTGCTGGAGAGTTAAGTGGGAAGAGGTGGATGATTTGCCTGGTACATTCCCTGGCATGTGCACTCTGAATGGTAGCTATGAGCTTATTTATCCTGGGCAGTTAGATAATCAGAGGGACGGATGGAAACCTGAGCAGTGACATGACAAACATGATATCTGTCATTCTGGGGTTTTTGAAATACAGTTCCCTCTTGGTGTAGGCTTGGTTGAAGCAATTTAGTCTGGAGACAGGGGGATGGAAGCAATGACTCCCATGAGAGATCACAGAGGAGGAGAAACAAAGGGTCTCAGGAATTTAACTCAATGGAAAGGTCCTGTAGATCCTGAGCCTGCAAAAGTGACAGGAAATGTTTGCTGGACCCCAAACAGCCTCTGCAGCCAAGACAGTATCTAAGCTATAGTCCAGATGCCCGTGGGTTGTCCTGACCTGGATCATGATTAGGAGGAAGCCCTAAGCCTGCCGCGCCATGGCCAAGGACCACTCACTCTTGTTTGCACACTCCAGGCTTCTGTCCTTGTCTCCAGGTCCTTATACAGGCCTTTCCTGGGCAGAACACTGCTCCCTCCCCTTCCCTCAGAATTCAAATGATCACCTCCCCTGTGAAGTCCTCCCTGCTTGCCTGCATGGCCCCAGAGCCCTCTGTACTCACTTCCCACCTCTGCTAGTGGGTGAGTCCACGCTGCACTACCCACCCCTCCCTGCCTGGGGAGAACTCCTTATGTCTGGACTGTGTCACTCAGAGCGTCAGCCCCATCACCCAGCACAGGGCCTGACTGCCAGGCACACAAAGGTGTTGTGAATAAGTCCGTTGATTGATGGAGTGAGAATGAGCAAATGCCTGAATAAACAGGGCTGCCTGTGCAACCCCATCAGGGAAGGAGGCAGATGCCCCGTTCTCCTGGCCAGGCTCACGGACTGCGGCAAAGGCAGGGAGGGCAGAGTGGGAGGGGAGGACAGGGTTCTCCCTGCAGGCAGAGGAGTAAGAGTGCGGGGGCAGGCCTCGGGGGCTCCCTGAAGCAGGGAATGTGGAGCAGAGGGGAACAGAACTCTGGAAGGTTCTGGTGCAATGATGGGGGTGAGTGAAGAGGGGATATGGGGATTGCTGAGAAAAAAAGCCTAGAAAGTGAGCAGAGAGATATAGGCATCAGATAGGCACAATAGGAAGGGCAGAAGTCACTTTACAACCGAAAAGGAGGTACTGGGTATATGTCAAGAAGGCACCAAGAACTGGTACCAGCAGCCTCACAAGCATGCACGCAAATCAGAGAACACACACGTGCCTCGGAAGTCCTGGCAGCCTGGGTCTCCCACTGGCTGGGACATATGTGACATAGGACGGAGTCTGCATTGGGACTGGGTGTGGGCATGGGGGTGAAATGTCAGCCCCATCCCCACATCTACACCCTACTTCCAGGAAATACTAAAAATGCAGGGGAATGGTTTGATGTGGGATGGGGAGCCAGGTGGGAGGGGAATCAAGAAGGGCCTGAACACAAACAGAAGGCTGACAATAGACCAGCCTCGAAAGCAAAAGCAGTGCCATCGAATAAGCAGCCTCTCCTGCCTGGCAGCTCCAGTCTGGGGCAAGTGCAAAGCCCGACGTGTGTGTCTAAGTGAATTCCCTTCTGCTTTCAGCCTGCTGCTTCCCTGTCTTCAGCCACTGGCAGATGTTGGTGAGCTCTCAAGCAGCCATTGTGAAGGCAGGCAGAGAAGAAGTGTGCTGCTGCACGGGAGCTCACACTCACAGGCCAACAGGGAGCCTGGCAGGGGCGCCGGTGACGCCGGGAAGCAGAGACAAAGACAGACACCCACCCGGCAGAGGGAGAGAGAAAGAAGGGAGGAGAAGCGGGAAGGCAAGAGGAAGAGGAGATCTTGATTGGAAAGAGCCCAGGAAAAAAGAAGACATGGGCCCAGGGCAGAGACACAGAGGAGACAAGCACCAGCAAAGATCTAGTGATACAAAGACCCAGGGAGCCACAGAAACCCAGGCCAAGGCAGGAGAGCAGGCAGGCTGAGGACGCAGAGAAAGACAAGGACAGCAGGGCGGGGAGGTGATGGTGAGTGCGGTCACAGGGGGCCAGGGCCTCATCTCCAGATTGGTTCCGTCCTTTAGGCAGGAACCAGGAGGCTGGGGCATCTCAGACTCCAGGTGCCCCCTCCCCAGTATTGTCACTAGGATAGGAGATTCCAAGGAGGCTCAGGCAGGGACTGCAGGCAGGTGAAGAGCTGAACAGTGTGGGGAGGGCAAGGGGAGCACAGAGGGACCTTGGGAGAAATGAGAAGAACGAAACAGGGGTGCCATAGGACAGAGGCCTCTGGGCTCCTCCCTGATTTCCCCCCAGCCCTCCTTCCTTCTGAGTTAACCCTGGGCCTCGCCACCCTACCCCATAGCTCAAAGCACCTCTGGCCTTCATCTTGGGATGGTTCCTCCCCTATTCTTCCTCCCCATTGTTTGAGCTTCTCGTTTTAGCACTTATCACAGCCTGCTTTGGATTAAAAGTTACTCATGTGTGTGCGTTTCTGCCTCTCCCACTCTCCTGGGAGCCCCTGGAGAACAGAGTTGCTTGAATTTTCCTTTCTTGTGCCTTCAGACCTAGCAACGTTCCTTAGTAATGCTAACTCCCGGTTAGAAGATGCTGCCTATGTGCTGGGCTCCACTGCACATGCCTTAGAGACACTGTTGCTGGTATTGTAATATTGTAATCCAGGGCAGAGTGGCGGCTACGGCCTCCATGCCAGAGTAAAGGGAAATGAGGAAGGGGCAGAGACGAGGATGAACTCAGGACTTTTAGGCAGTATACTCCCTGGGG
Organism: Dama dama; assembly: GCF_033118175.1. Lineage (NCBI taxonomy): Eukaryota > Metazoa > Chordata > Mammalia > Artiodactyla > Cervidae > Dama > Dama dama. The sequence goes on from NC_083700.1 coordinate 13,632,009, forward strand.
CTTCCCTGGTGGTTCAGACAGTAAAGAATCTGCCTGCAATGCGGCAGACCCTGGTTCAATCCCAGGGTCAGGAAGATCCCCTGGAGAAGAGTGGCAACCTACTCCAGTACTCTTGCCTGGAGAATTCCATGGACAGAGGAGTCTGGTGGGCTACAGTCCGTGGGACTGCAAAGAGTCGGACAAGACTGAATGACTAACACACACACACCCTGCTCTTGGTACCATGCTGTGCCATTAAGAATATCCAAGAGGCATTTCCTGAATGTATGGGACTCATGTCACCACCCCCGTCACCCACCACAACCACCCCAGAGAAATTCTGGTGCCCCCGACCTCTGCACTCATGTATTATTCTGATCTCCCCCCTACACTCAGACCTGCCTCTGAACTGTGTTTACCTCCCGGAAGGGCAATGCCCCCCTCCTCAGATCTGGCCTGTACTCTGTAACCACTCAGGCTTTGCCCCACATGCTGCCACCATCCATCCAAGGCTTGGTGTAAATGTTCCTACATGAACGCAGAGTGGGTCCAAAGCCTGGCAGGCCTGTTAACAGCACCTAGAGGTTTCAGTCGATCACAAAATGCCATCCGTTAAGCCACCAACACCCTGCAGCAGGAGTCGGGGGCTCATACAGCCTCTGCTTCTGAAGGGCCAGTCATGGTACCAGGTACCAGTTTCAATGCACATGAAAACTTGATATGGAAGGTACCATTATTATCCCTAACAAGGGCATAGGTTCAAAGAGATAAGCAACTTCCTTCCAGGCACACAGCTGGTAAGAGTCTGGGCCAGTAAGCACAGTGAGGGTCCAGGACACCGGCTCCCCTGGAATGCCAGCTCTCCAGCCTGGCCACTGCTGCCTTTGGCCTCTCACCATCCCCTAGGCCTCTCAGTTCACACTCTGGCCACTGTGCAAACTGCGGCCTCTCCATCTCCCGTTGGCAGGGTCCCCTCTCTAGGACACCCTCTCCTGTCTCTCAGCACCACGCCACCTCTCCTTCCCCACCCTGAACTTCCTGGGGAGACACTGCTGTCCAGCCCAGCTGGCTCTCCACCTCCCTCCTCCGCACAGCACAGAAGAGGCCACCCGTCCCTACCTCTATGTGTGAACACATTTGCTCCCACTGGGTGCTCCCAGGATTGGGGACCAGGCTTCCACAAAGGCCTGGTGAAGACAGTGAGATCCCATCCCTTTAAAAAAAAAATTTTTTTTTTTGGCCACCCCATGTGGCATGTGAGATCTCGGTCGCCTGACCAAGAATCTAACTCTGTGCCCCCTGCCTTGGGAGCAAGGAGTCTGAACCACTGGAGACGTCCTTGAATCTCATTAAAAAAAAATTGTTTTTTTTAATTTGCACTGGGTCTTAGTTGTGGCATGTGAGATCTAGTTTCCTGATGAGGGATCAAGCCCAGGCCCCCTGCACTGGGAGCTCGGAGTCTTAGCCACTGGATCACCAGGGAAGTCCCTGAATCCTATTTTTGACTGAAAACTAGGAAGTTACCTCTACATCTACCGCAGAGAGGTTGCAAATGCTGACAGATTCTCAGACACAGTTGTGTACTTCTTGTGCACACATGTACATATAAGTACATATGTTCACTTGTGCCCCCCCCCCCCACACACACACAAACACACACACCCTCTTGCACCTCTGCATTCAAGTACACTGCATGGGCGCCTTTCTGCACCCACGTCTTGGCACATGGACCTTGGTGGTCATGTTCATAGAGCCTTGCCCGCCAGGCCAGCTGGGAACCAGAGAGGAAGTGGGGCCAAGCACGGGCTGCAGGAGATGGGGGTGGCGGAGGCCAAGCCCTGTCTCCCCGGATTTATCAAACGAGCAGTAATGAACCCCCTGGGCCGGAGCAGTCCCCATGCTCACCACTCCAGATCGCTGCTGGTTCAAAGGGAAGCCTTTGATTCGCACCGACAGCTTTCAGATGGAACTAAATCTCTCCACACTCCACTCTTCCTCCTGCCACCCTCCCTCTCTCTCTCTGCCTTCACATCTTTGCTCTCCCACCCTCCCTCTGGCTCTCTCCCCCTCCCCAGCCATCCCCTCTCCGCTCTATGAAAAATACAACAGCCAGAGAGGGCCCCTCCCCTTGGTTGGATTCTCTCATGGAGAAAAGAGGATTGCGATTCTCTGGGCTAGGCCAGCAAAAGGGAGAGAAGAAAGAGAGATTTGCACTTTTGATAGAGGAGGGAAGACGGGGTGGGGGGGGAATGGGAGGAAGGGGAGTTGCGGAGAGAGAAAGTGCAAGCAAGAGCATGCGCTGGCGGGGCAAAGACATGGAACATAGGAGAAAAGACAGAGATCCTGGCTGCCCCAGAGCGGAGATGTAGAGGCAGGGAGAGAAGCAGGTTCAGGACCCTTGGAAGAGAAGCTGCCAGGAGGGAAGTACCACGCCATCTAGCTGACTGGCATGAGGGGTGTGGGTCTGTAGACTCTGCTTTATACAGGGCCCAGCCTAGAATCCAAGTGTCCAAACGTGATGTGACCCAGTGACTGTAAGCCCCTTCTTGGACATGTCAGGGGTCAGGGGTCAGGGGTCAGAAAGCTGCATTGACTTGCTTCCAGCAGGTAATCTCAGGCCTGGCTGTAAGTAGAGGTCTGGTGATATAGATATCAGATAGATGCCCCATGACAAGTTACTAAACATTCAAAGACTATTATCGCCCTGACCCTGCTGCCCACCAGCATTTACTATACCAAAGTACTATGCCCGCACTGCACAGTTTGAAGTGAAAAAGACCCAGTGGGCAGCACGGCCTGAGGAACAGATGCCTCAACTCCAGCTTCACCCTCTTCCCTCGTTTGGTCCTTTCTCGTCCCACAAGGTCAAAGCCAGAGCAGAAGAACCAGTTTCTCTTCCCTCCCTTCACAACCAGCTTGGCCAAGCCACCCTGATGTCTGTCTCCAAGGCTGGGGTTTGGTAGGGACAGCTGAAGGGGAATCTTTCCAGGGACCAGATGGGCTTTTACAAGTGGCCACAATCTGGCCTGGTTTCCCTGCATTGAACAGACCAGAGAGACTGGCCGCAGGGCTGGTATTCATGGAGACAGGACACAGGAGTTTATTGGTCTGGGCCAGTGTGTTAGTTACTGAAAGAGGCAAGAACAGAACCTTGAAAGAGGCCAGGGGGACTGGCCCAGCACTGCCTGCTGGGGCGGACAGAGGATAATGGGCCAGAAGTCAGGAGGCAGGGGCTTTCAGGTTTTGCCTCCACCCCACCCAGCAGCACGACTTTGCGGGGTGGGGAAGAGGGGTCACTTCACTTCTCTGGGTCTCAGCTGTTTGTAACGAGAAGGGGGTAAAGTACTAGGCTCTGAAGGACCTCTCTGGCTCTGAGGTTCTAAGATTCTACTGCATCCCCTGCTCTTCTGGGGCTTCAGGTGGACCTTGCTGACATTTCTAAGGACTCAGCCCAGTGTTCCAGACTGTGAGAGAGTCGGCACACCTGGGGCCATCCTGGCCTTTCCTTCCAGCAGGCGTGTGGAAGGAAGGCTGCAAGTTTATGACATTAAGATAGTAACTGAGAAATGCCAGTCTTTGTTTTCCCTGTAAGGAGCTCCCCATCAAGAGTTCCCTTCCAGTAGGTTCATGGTGGGAAAAAAAAAGAGAGGATAAGAGGGCAGGCAATCCTGGGTCTCCAAAGTGACCTGCTAGCCCAGACCCACTCATAAGGATGTCGAACTTCTGAACTAAAAAGACGGGCAGGTGCAGCTGGGAACACTCCCCCCACCCTGCTATATTTGGCCGTCCAGCCCCCTCTGCCCTGCCAGCCTGAGGCACCTGGGCCAGACCTGATCTGACAACTTTATGCAAATACGCCCTGGCAGGGGACCCTGAGAATGTTCTACGGGAAGGACAACAGCATTGCAAGCCCAAGTGGGGTTGGCTGGAGCAGGTATGACAGGCGGGAGGAGAAAGTGGGGAGGGTGGCAGGGGTGGTGGATGGTCTGCTGAAAAACTAAATTTCAATCTGGCTTCAGTGGGCGAGGGAAGGGCAGTGCAGGAGAGAGGAGGCAGGTGGCCAGCAAGGACTTCGCTCAGAGAGAAGACGGAGGGTATGCAGAAAGACAGCAAAAGGCAGGCAGAGGGAGGGAAGGAGAAGAGACAGCCGAAGAGGACAGTCACAAAGTCAGCGAAGGGACAGAGGACAAGACAGACAGAACAGAGAAAGAGACGCTAAGTTAGAAAGAGAATCTGAAGGCTGGTGCTGGAAAGGACCTTCATCACCAATTCAGAACCTTTATTTTGAAGAAGCTTGGGGTCGGTAAAAGGCAAAAGGTATTTGAGGGAAGCATGCCCCCCAAACTTCTGGTGGCAGCCTCCAAGTTACAGAGGGCTCCTCTCCCCAGGGTCAGGGTGCAGCCCCAAATCTCCCCATCCTGCGATGATGATGGGGGCAAGATGGGGGTGGGGGGGAGCGGTGGTCAGGAATCTTTACCTGGGCACCCTGCCTTCCCTAAAAGAAGTTGGGGAAGCAGCAAGGGAGAAACTGGAGAAGCTGGGAAGACGTCATTTGGAAATGGGGGGTGAGAGTCAGGAAAGGTGTAAGGGACCATCTGGGAAAGGGAACCTGGGAAGGAGATAAGAAATCAGAGAAGGGGTGGGGGCAGTAGAAGCCCCTAGGGGCTGTGCAGGCAGATGGGCGGGGAGATCTGGGGCGGATTACCACCCTCTGGCCTCATCAGAAGGTCTTGAGCATTTAGGTCAAAGTAAAGGAGTGAAATCCTTGAGAAATGGAAGGGATTTTGGAAAGGATTAGCCAAGGTGGGGGAGGAGGAGAGGATGAGGTGGGCTGTATCTGAGTAATTCCTAAGGCTGCCCATGGAAGGCCCTGGTGTGTACCCACGAATGAGATGGGGCCAAGTCACTGCTCCCCCTCAGCCCCGTCCCGTAGGAGCCCCCAGGGGGCTAGTGCATCCTCGCTCTGGGTAGCAGTGTGCCCACCAGGAAGGAAGCCAGAGTGTCACGTGTCAGCCACCTACCAACCCCAGGGAAACAGGAAGTCCATCCTGGGGTCTGACCCCATCCCCTTCTCCCACCATGAACCGCTTCCCTCTGGCTCCCCCCTCAGGCAGGGAGGCACAGCAGCCTCCCTGTTCCAAGTTCCGCTCTGAAAGCTCCCTAGGCTTGCTTTAACATTCTTAGTTACCCTGTTATGAATACGGCTTCAGAATACAATCTGAGAGTGTGAGAACTGCACCCCTGAGGCCCCCGGGCAGGCTTGAAGCCCAGGAAGAAATGCAGGCTGGTCCCCAGACCGTCTCCATAGAAGTCTCCTGGCACTTTTAGGAACAGACACCAGAATGAAAGTGAAAGAGTTAGTCACTCAGTCGGGTCTGACTCTTTGCGACCACCATGGACTGTGACCACCATGGACTGTAGCATGCCAGGTTCCTCTGTCCATGGGATTCTCCAGACAGGAATACTGGAGTGAGCTGCCATGCCGTTCTTTAGGGGATCTTCCTGACCCAGGGATCAAACCCAGGTCTCCTGCATTGCAGGCAGATTCTTTACTGTCTGAGCCAACAAGTTGCCAGAATATATAACCTTAACTCTGAGAAATCCGGAAACGTGAGGACTGGGGCAGCAGAAAGGAGGGCATTCTCCTCTTTATCCGGGAACCAAAGAGCCAGAAGGAAATATGGGTCTTCTGAGCCCCAGTTCAATTCCTGGGTCGGGAAGATCTCCTGGAGAAGGGATAGGCTACCCACTCCAGTATTCATGGGCTTCCCTAGTGGCTCAGATGGTAAAGAATTCACCTGCAATGCAGAAGACCTGGGTTCGATACCTGGGTAGGGAAGATCCCCTGGAGGAAGGCATGGCAACTCACTCCAATATTCTTGCCTGGAGAATCCCTATGGACAGAGCAGCCTGGCGGGCTACAGGACGTTGCAAAGAGTCAGACAGGACTGAGTGACTAAGAACAGCACAGAGACCGGACCGGAGCTCCTATGGACACTTCTCCATTGCTACGTTTAACGAGCTTTGTTATATTTTTGCATCAACTCATACTCCACCCACCTCAAAATTAAAGAATAAAAAAGAAGGAAAGAAATAGCAGCAGGTCAGATCCAGGTGTTAGACCTTAATCGCTTCCCAGAGTCAGGAACCCTTCAGCACAGGTGACTCTGCAGATTCTCCAGCACTTCCAGATGGACTACCTGACTCTGAGAGCCAGGTAAGCAACTCACCTGGGAAGGCATGGGGCTCTGACGAGTGGGCTTGACCTTGGCTCCACACTAGTGCCTCTGAGAAAGGCTGCCTGGGCAGACATGCGTCACACCCATAACAAAGGCACATCCCCAGGCTCCATCACTGAGCCTTCCTTACAAAGCCCTAGAATGGACATTAATGACTGTGGCTCCCAGGGGAGCAGATTTTTTTGTTCACATAAGAACCTTTTAGTAGCACTTGGCAGTGAGCTCCTTGTCACTAGAAGTATTCAAGATAAGGGTGGATGACTACCAGCCAGCAATGTTCCAGAGGGCTCTGGATACTATTTAAGATCCCTTTCAATTCTGGTTCTTTAGGATTCTATTCACACACCTCATATCTTACTTTGGACACACACCTATCAAATAATCAATTTGTAACAGTTCGATCAAGGTGGACTGAAATGATTTGCAGAACTGAAGTTTAACAGAAGGAATTCTAAACAGAGCCATCTGCAGGGGGGGAAAAAAAAAAACAGTTCAAAAAAATCATCTAGGCTGGCAGTCAAGGATTAAGTAAGACTTTGGTCCCATGGCAATTAACCATGAAACTTCAATGTTTCGTGTAGTTTGAGACCTGCAGTTTAGTCTGTAACTAACTATATTGTATTTTATTCTCGCTCCTTTTTCACATGAAGAGATTGCAAACTCCTTGAGGTGACAGATATGATGTTGGTTGTGTTTGTCCCAGAATGTGCTTTGCACACAATAGATATCTGAATTAATGGATAAAGCACCTGCACCCAGAGGAAGTCAACTCAATTCAACATTCATTCATTCATGTAACAAGCATTTTAGGGGTGTCTACTACCAACCAGGAAGTACCCTGGGCTCTGGGATGCAAAGTGAACAAGACAGACCTGTTTCCGCCACCACCTAGCTTCTGCTCGAATATCCAGGCAAGATGGCATGATGAGGGTCCTGATGGAGTGACGTCAAGGAAAGAGCATTACATCAATGAATTTTTCTCATGTCTGACTTCCACCCCGGTCTGCCCTCGGGCTGAGACCCCTGTCTTGTTGCCCTTTGTTAGTCCTCAGTCCTTTCTACATCGTACTGGTTAAACATGGTAGACCTTGCTTGGCACACAGTAGGTATCCAATAAATACTCATTTACTGATTAGAACTGCCTTGAGTCTTGAGGACAAGATGGATTTCAACAGCCAGAGTGCTGGGGGAAGGGCATTCCAGACAAAAGGAACAGCGTGAGCCAAGTCATGGAGACATAAAAGACCAGCAAGCAGTTGGAAGTGGCTGGAATTTAAGCAGATAAAGAAATTAGAACCAAGGTCATATCTCTTTAAAAATTAAACAGTTTCTCCTTCTGGGCATTCCTGTCTCTGCCCTCCAGAAACTTCTAGGCTGTTGAGAAAGACTGGGGGCATGACATAGAAAGAGGGCCAGATTCAGGAAGACAGAAGTAGAAGTTGGGGCTGATCCAGGCCACACAGACTCACCCTGTGTCCACCTGGTAAGATCTGGGGAACAGCTTAGAAGAATCAAAAGGCCCCAGGTGGCTATTTGAAGGTGGATGGTGTGTGTGAGACTGTGTGCTCTCTGTGTCCTCGTTTGCATTCATGTGTCTAGTGAACTTGTGTGTTTGTGCACATCTACACACAAGTGCTGGCACGCAGCCACCCAAACGGAGAATGGGGCACTTTCTGCCTATAACTAGGACATTCGGGGCTTTTCCAATTAATCTCCATTAAAAAGATTTCCCGCAAAGGCGCTTCTAGAGGCCCCAAGTTGGGGTCATCTGGATCAATCCTGCATAAAGTAAAAGCAGCTCCGACCGGCGGCTCAATCGATCCATCTAACTTGGTTCATTCTACACGTGCAAGGGGCACGGAATGTTAATTTGCTGCGGGGAGCTGAGGGAGCCCAGCAGCGGAGCCTCTGTAATTAACAGCTGGAGGAGCAGGGTCTCAATATGGTGGTATTCAATTGCGGCACCCAGCATAGGGGAGGGAGCACTCACGGTAGGTCTTGAGTGTTGATGAACACTGTCTGTCTGCTCCTGATCTTTTTTGTTCTGCCTGACTCAGTTTGCCTGCCAAATGAAACACAAATGCCCCGAGAACAGGGAAACCCAGGAAAACCAAATCATTCATCTAACTAAGGTTGGAAGTTTACAGAATATTGATGGGGAGACCTGACCAATTGGGAGTCCAAGGCAAGAGTCCATGGAGAGACCTACTCTTCTAGGCCATGAACACCAGTGACTGTTCCCCAAAGCATGTGAAAGCCAAAGCAGCTCTTTGGTCTTATTTCCATGAAGGAGGCAGGAATTCAGCAGAAAGGGGAGAGCACCCTGCATGTACAGCCACCCCAACATCTCCTAGCAGGCCAACACCTGCTCCCATTCAGAGTCTGCTACAAATCTTTCCAATTCCTATTCTCCAGGCAGTCTTCCCCGAGGGGTTATGAAGAAAGTATTGATTTTCCTCTCTCATCCCTTCCAAACCAGCCCCTCTGGCCAGTGCCCTCATCAGCTTCTCCCATGTGCTCATGCCCTTTTCAACTTTTCTGCTACAAAATTTCTGTAAGCATTTCCTGTAAGCATGACCTGGAGACACCCAACCCTGCTCACTTGTCTCTCTGTCCTGTGTTCTGTGTCAGCCTCAGGACAGCCCAGATGCCAGAGGAGAAGCCAGGAACATGCCTGATGGATGCACAGACATCCCTTCAGGTACAGGAGAAACCCTGAAGAAAGCAGCCTGCTTCTCCCTTCACACTTTCTCTCCACATCTCTGATTCTTCCTTTCCCTTTTTGATCTTCCTGTGTTGCCCCCCAGGGAAATGGGAGTTGGAAGTGGGGGTGCCCTCTCCTTCCTCCACCTATGTTGTCCGCGGTCTCTGCAATAACCTAATGATTTCTCATTTAGCTGCCCAGCCCTCGATGGGGAGAGGCGCCCTTTGATTGCTTGTGACACCAATCTCACAACAAATTTAGCACCTCGTTTCCTGGACGAGCCAATATTCCTCCTCGATTATCTCCCTGTGAGGAGGACAGGGTGCTGTGCATTCCAACGAGTAGCTTATGCCTTCCCCCAGTATCAGAGTCAATCAAGCTCACAGCTCTAGGAAGGAAAGATGGAAGGGTGGGGTGGGAGAAGGTTCTCATGGGAGCACAGGAGAGCTCTAAGAGCAAGAAAAAGACAAGGAGGATGATGGGGAATAGAGAGAAGCCTCTGGAAACCTGGCTCTCAGCAGCTTATGTGCAGCTTCTCTGAGATGGGGATGGGAGTGGTGTGACCTTGACTCAGATAATTCTGGAACTTCCTTCCTAAGCCACGCCTGAGACCCTGGCATTTCATCCAGCCACCCCCTAGATCTTGGTGTGGGGCTAACGGAGGGAGGAAAAGGATACCCTGGAGTCACCCTATTTCACCTTGGAATGAATCAAGGGAGGAAGAGTCACTTCCGGACCCCAGGTCCCCCATTCCAGCATTCCTCAGCCCCTTGCTGTCCCATGGAAATGACTTTCCTGAACAAAATCACTTGCTCCCGGCTGGGATCTGCCCCACATGACTGATGAGGGGAGATGAAAAGAAATTTCTCCAGCCCAGGAGGCAGTGAGTTGGAGGGATGGGGTGGGAGATTCTCTGAAAGGAATCTACGGAGAAGGAAGGGCAGGCTGAAATCAGGGCCGCAGGAGACTTCTGACAGGACCCTAGAAAATGGATCAAAAGAGAAGCAGGGAGGGGAGTCATGAGGAAATAGTGCTTCAAGGTAAGAGGGGAAACGAGGGGAGGCCAGAGAACCAGGAGAACCCCACTGGAGACAGAGGGTCCCAAACGTGTGCCCACAGAAGTGAGAGAGCCTGAGCTAGGTGGGCAGTGTGCAGGGGAAAGGAGTGGGGTTGGGTGCATATGGCGGGGAGATGGGGAAGGAGGGGCCAAGGACAAAGATGCCCAGGGCATGAGCCCCAAGAGGACAGGAGTATCAGGCCCACCGCTCCCAGGAAGGCAGGATGCAGGACACCTGCCAGGAGAGGCGGAAGGAGGTGAAGAGGAAGGAGAAAGGGGCTGATCGCCAGGAGGGAGAGCAGATGGTTGCTGTCATTAAACGGATTCCAGTAAGTCCAGGATGCCTTAGACAGCAAAGACAGGCTCGGGTAAGCAGTGGGAGGGGGAAATCAAGGAGCAGAGCCTTGGAGGAAGCTCCACAACGACCTGTACGATAATACATCTACCCACATCAACCCTCCCGATTCCTCCTTCCACAATAACCTCAAGCAGGAACCCCTAACCCAGCATCAACCCAAACATTCATACCAATCTGAACCTGTCCTAACAATCATTCTAACCCCAAATTTGAACTAGAACATGAGCTTTTAGAAGGCAACGCATCTCGGATTCCCTCAGGGTCTGGTCGGCAGAAGTGATCAATAGATGTTTATTGAATACAGGAACACAGAAACCAAATCTTAACCCCAGCCCTTAATAGTCACCCCTGTTTCAAGCCTGACCCCTCCTGCCTCCCCAGGGCCCTGCTGCACACCAGTAAGACCCTGGCCCTCACTCTCTTCCTACCCCAATCCTAAAGGCCATGTTCTTAACTACAGTTTCACTTCATTACCTGTAATCTGCTTTCTTTTCTTTCTCCCTCCACACCTTTGGGTAGGTGGTTCAAATCCATCTGGGCAATCAAGGGGAGAGACAAGTAAAAGACAACAACTCCACCTGGAGGCCAAAACAAGGTGGGAAGGAGGCCCTGAATTCTCAGTCACGGATGTTTTCTTCTCTGCCCGGAACTTTCTGCCCCAGGGTCCTACAAAGTGGGATGGAACACAACTATGAGGTTCAGGGCAAAGGAGCCTAATGCTTGAGACCCCAGGAAGAGTGAGTCAGATCTGAAGAGGCAGTGTGAGCAGAGAGAAATATGTCAGAGAATAAGTGAATGGGCTCCAGGTCAGGAAGCAGAGACCCACCATCTATCTCCTGCTCACAGCTCCGACCCTGGGATCACTTGCCAGGACACGGGGCACTGGAAGCCTTCATGGGGTGTCCGTGGGAAGCCCCGCAGCAGGGAGGATGCCAGGATGCTCCAGAGACTTGGCCTATTGGCCTCCGACTCCGGAGCAAGGGACAGCTCCCTCTGGGCAGTCCCTCCTCCAAGGAGCAAGGCTTTGTCCATCTCTCAGGACCTGTCGTCGCAGTGCCTGGGAGAGGAGCTGAGCACTCTGTTCTGTTCTTGTTGCAGCCAAATCTGATTACTGGGACATGTGACGGACGAGCTGGGTTTGGACCCCCAGCTCAGGGAGTGGGATGATGGAGTTCATCTGTCACTCTCCCCAGGGGATGAAGCATCAGTCCCTGATGGCGTCTGGGATGTGTACGCCTCTGAGATGTCTCCCTAATCAAGATTCCTGGGAGGTCCGTCTCCAACCACTTCTTGACAGAAAGACCTCTGAGCACTGAAACGCCTGCACCAGCTCCCGGGGCTCTGCCGAAAGCCGGGTCGGGAGCCCCGGCGCGAGAATACCCAGCCCTGGGTGAGACCCAGTGCCTCCGGCCAGCTGCCGCCTCTGTGGGGGCCACTTTGAGGGAGGGAGTGGAAAAGACTGCCTCTGCTCAGCTGGGGCCTGCAGGCATCTCTCAGTGACAGCCATGGGCCTTGGAAGCCTGGGGCAGGGCAGGCAGGGAGGAGGGAGAGCGATGGTACAGAATAATAATGAAGGATTTTTAATAACTCGTCAGCTATGGTGTCAGCTCAACAGCAGCGGCAGCACAACCCGTTGGGAAAACTTTGTGAGGAATTGTCTTCCTGGGAAGTGAGAGGAAAGTCACAAGGGCTGAGGGCGAGGAGAGCGCCCTCCTCATCCCCGGCCACACAGCGCGTTCGGTTAGCATCCAGCCAGTGGTGCAGGGTGAAGTGCAAACAGACTCACAAAGCCCCAGGCCTGGCCCTCTGAGAGCTTCCACTCCGGGCCAGACCCAAGGGTCACGGCCGGGGCTGAGGACAGGAGCAGTCTATGAAGTCACTGCAGGGCACAGGCAAGCCTCCCTCCAGGAAAACACAGCCCCCAGCTTAATTTCTGAAGTCAATCAGCTGGAAGGCAATTACACACTTACCACAGGGCTCCTTCCTTTACCTAATAATTCACTAGGGGATTGTTTGAAGTAGGAGTGTCATCAAAGACACTGTTAGATAAAGCCCTGGTGAGCATCTTCCCCTCATTCTTCAGATGAGGACGCTGAGGTCCAAAGAGGTTGCAAAGACAGTTGGTGGCTGCGCAGGACTCCTTGAACTGAGAGATCCAGGTCTCCAAAAAATAAACATGATTTTATAAAAATAGAATTTCCTTATATTTTTCCAGGGCCAACTGCTACAGAGAGGGCAGTACCCTGGGACTCCAGTGTGTCAAGGGCAGCTACCTTTCAGGTGGGAGCCATGGGGGAACTTGGGGGAACCCAGCATAACGATTATATGCCTTCTCTTTTCCTCCGATCATTCTAGGAAGGCTTCCTGGAAGCAGTGGCTATGGATGTGGGCTGGGAAATGCAGAGATTTCTCAAGCCCTTGCAGTGATAGGTGCAAAAGGGTTTAGTGACATAGAGGGGAATATTCGAGGTCTATAAAATGCCCTGGAAAGGAATGAAAAGATGAGCGTACTTATTAAACACATGTGAAAAGCACAGGGGCTGACGTGTGAGAGCTCAGAACAGTTCCAGTCCTTAGGAGGTCAAGGACCCTAAAAGTTTATTGGCTCTGAGCAGACCACCAAAGACAAGGCAGGGTTTCCCCTCCAAGCCCATAGTGGTGAGCTAGCTGGACTCTCCTGGAAGCTGGAAGCCCTGGTAGTCTACAGAGAGCACCCCACACTTCCCTCAACTCTAAAATCCAGCAGAAGGGTGGATGGGTGTCAAACCCTCAGTTGCCTTCACTTTAGGCCACAGTGCTGGGAGTGGGGGATTCACACCTCTATCCCATCCAATCCCAAGAGCCCTGGAGACTGTAACATCTCTTCATACCCAGACCAGGCACACAACAGTCATTTAACCAGGGCTTGATGAATGAAGAAAGAAGTGCTGGGAGCTTCTGATGATATGGTAAATAAAGGTCTGGAAGCAGGGGGTGGGGTGTGGCAAGGGAGGGCACCTCCACACCCTTGCAGAAGGCCAAGGCTCTTTTAGAAAGAGAAACTAAGGCACCAAGGAGTGGACATGTGTTCCAGATGAGAAGTCCTGAAATGAAACCCGGCAGCCAGCCCCACAGCCCCAAGCCCAGGCTGCCAGCCCCCCTGCCCAGCCAGCCGTTCTGCAAGATGTAAAGTGCTATCTAAACGTGATGCATTATTAACACTTTAGAAATCATATTTCACAGTCGCCTGGCTGAAGCTGGGAAATGAATTCTTCCTCCTGCTCTCTGGCAGGGGAATGATCGCTGGAGCCAAATGGGACAGCAGTGACATGTGACTAGGGGCCAAGGGAGGGCAGCGGGGGGTGGAGGCCATGGGCACCCATGCCCGGCAGGTCCTGGGGGCTCTTCTTCTGCCTGGAGCCTCGAATCAAACACTCTACCCCTGCCCAGGCAAGGCAATCAAGCTCACCCCTCCCTCTTCCACCTGATCAACCTTTCAGATCAACCACTCTGCCAGGAGTCCCCGGCAGAAGGCAGAGCCTGTGACCCAGCCCCTCACCCCACGACGTGCTGAGCACCTCCTCAGGTGCAGGAGGAGTTACAGAGGGTGGAGGATGCTCCAGTCTGATGGAAGAGGCAAGTGCTCAGCATGGACACGCAGGGGCAGATCTAGAAGGACGACGGGCCCTAAGTCACCACCACTGCAGGGGCTTCATGGAATAAGAGGGCTCAGGGCAAGTGGGGGAAGGAGTGCAATGAGGAGTTTGGGACGAGTGTCCTGGGTGGGGTGAGAGGCCTCCAGGCAGTCTCAGAGGTGAAAAAGAGAGGCGTGATGACAAACAGGGAGGTGTTTCGCCCAATTGGGCTGGAAGGAAAGGAGTGGGCAGGATGGGGGGGGTGGGAGGAGTGTGTCCTGGGCAGAAAGGAGGAAGCAGGCAGTGAGCTGCATCCTGTCCTTATTGGAGAATCACGGGCCATGAAATGGGGAGGGAGGAGGGGGGATGAGGGGAATCCTGCCTGCAAAGACCAGTGCCTACTCATCAGTAAGAAACCAGAGGACCTCCCAAAGTGAGTGTGGGAGGGGAGAAGATGTCGAAGTGACTGCCATTCCCCCATCCCAGGACCCACCCTGGTCTTCCACAAGGGTGCTGGGCTCCTGCCCATGTGCTCCATTAGCCATACACGCAGCTTGTCATTAGGCACGGGGAACAGACAAACCGATTTTCAATTAAAACCTTATCTACGGGGTGCAAAGATATAAAGGCGGGTGCGTTTGATTCTTTTCTAAGGCAGCCTTCAATATTCGCAATGCTTGGAAGGAGACGAAGGGAGGGTGCCCAGGCAGCCCTGGCGACATATAAATTCTGCTCATAATTACATGACTTTCAACACCATGAGATGCCAATAAAGTATTTGCAAGGCACACAAATTAATGGCGTGTTGGCATTCCCAAGACGGTGCTTGGACGGCCAGGGCACCGGGAGGGGCTGCCGCTCCTGCCTAGGAGTTGGAGGAGCCAAGGTTACTGACACAGACCCCCTCCTCGGTCCTTCATCAAAGCTACCCGCTCTTCAGGTCCCCCAGAATGGCCAGTTTCTCTCTCTTGGAACCCCCCCACCCCCACCCCAGCTCTGTTAGGGCTGCAAGCATAAAGGATTTAAGTTGTGTTTCTTCCAGAAGGAAGTGGACGAGAGCCTGAGGGGGCGAGGCGAGAGGATCTGCGGCGCTGTGAACAGCTGCTGGGGTGACAGCAGACGTCAGGTTCTCACAGCTCAGGAGCAGTTCCCTCCCATCCCTGAGCGTTGTCTGTTCCTCAGCTCCCCGCTTCTTCAGGTGGGCCAGCAATAGACTACCAGCCCCTTCCCGCTCCCTGCTTCTCATTCATCAGAGGGAAAGGCAGATGGCACGGGGGCAAGTTCTTGGGGCTTTGCTTGCAGTGAGTGCCAGCTCAGAGCCCCAGTTTCATCAGTGGTCAAACACGGACAGCGGGTGGACCGGGAAAGGGGGCAGCAGGAAGCTCCCCCTGAATATCCCCCTCCCTCGCACCCCACCTCCACCCACAATTTAGGCAGTAAACTTGTCAGCACGAGGAACTTCATCTTCCCCATCTCTCTCTCGTTTCAATATTCCCTGGCATGGCCTGCTCTGCAGGAGTGGAAATTCAATAAAATAAATATTTGTTGAATTGAACAGAATGGAGGAAGATAGATGAGGAGGAACCCTCACAGCAGTTTGGTGGAAGCAGGTTTCAGTAGCGGGAGTAGCAAAAAGTGCACCAGCTGGAAATCAGAAGAGCTGGCCTGAACTCCAGCTCTGCCGTTTACAACCAGGGAGACGGTGGTGGAGCCAGCATTCCTGTCCAGGCCCCCGGATCCTCATCTACAAAGAGCAGGTGTTGGACAGAAGATCTGCAAGAAGACTTCCAACCCCCGAGATGGCAGGAGGATGGGGAGTGGGCTCTAGAACCTCTGTAGGAAAATGTCATGAGGAGTTCCTGGCATGGGCCTGGGTTGGCCCTTGGCACATTACTCAGCATTCAGCATGCTATTTGGAATAATCAAAAATTAAATAATAGCGATAATGATGCTTCCACAGGCATCCACGGGCAATTTGTTGGTGAGAAGTCCTGTTGATAACTTCTGTGGAAGAATTTCTGTCAGGTTGAAGCTGTCTGCCCCTGGTTTCACCCTCACTCACCCTCAGCTCCAACCCATGCCCAGCACTCTGACTGGGGTCCATGGGTCACAAAGAGTTGGACATGACTGGATGAGGAGGGGTGGAGGTTGGTGATCAGGAATACTATCAGAGGTGATATCACTTAGACTAAGATTTGAAAAATGGGAGGTGTTTACAAGCAGATCCAGAAGATCCGCTGGAGAAGGGATAGGCTACCCACTCCAGTATTCATGGGTTCCCTTGTGGCTCAGCTGGTAAAGAATCCACCTGCAATGTGGGAGACCTGGGTTCAATCCCTGGGTTGGGAAGATCCCCTGGAGAAGGGAAAGGCTACTCACTCCAGTCTTCTGGGCCTAGAGAATTCCATGGACTTTATAGTCCATGGGGGTCACAAAGAGCCGGAAACCACTGAGCAACTTTCACTTAAAAGTAGGTAAGAGGGGCACTAGGGTGGGGGTGGAGGAATTCCTCCAGGCAGAATGTAAAGGTGAGCAAGGGCTCAAAGGCAAGGATTTTTGGTGAACTCTGATATCTGCAACTGGTCCTTTTTTTCTTTTTGACCACACTGTGTGACTGAGGCATCTTAGTTCCCTGACCAGGGATCGAACCCATGCCCCCCTGCAGTGGAAACATGGAGTCTTAACCACTGGATCACCAGGGAAGTCCCTCTGCAAGTGGTTCTGATGAGGAAGGGAGACAAAGAGAGAAAGAGAAATGGGGCAAGGGAGGCAGGCTGGAGCCAGATCATAAAGAGATTTACCTGCGGGACCAAGACTGGATTTTAACACAGTGGGAGTAAATGAAGAATTAGATAAAATACTCTGCCAGTCATAGGGGAGGGTGCCACAGCAGGGAGCTGCAGCACTGCTCCTGGAGAGGAATTATAAGGATGTAAAACCAAGACAGTGGATAAAGAGAAATGGAATAGATTGGAAATACATTTGAAATACATGAAGTACATGAAGGAGGTAGCATCAGCAGGACTTAATGGTTGGGAGAATGTGGTAATGAAGGAAGGGAAAGGGAAACCAGACAGCGGGTGAAGGCAATCATGGGAATCCTGGTGGAGGTGGTGGTGGTGGGGATGGCCTGGCAGCCCTCCAAGGTCATTCTAAGGGGAATGAACCTGACCCTGCTGATGACGGGGAGCCACCGAAGGGTGGATTTTAGGGAAATGACTCTTGCATCCACCTCAGGGGAAGAGTAAGCAAGAGAGGAGAATGAGTTAGGAGAAGGGAGGGAAAAGAGAGTCGGCTTCCACTCTGCATGTCCCTCCAAAGAGGAGATGAGCAGAAGTCAAGAGCAGTGACAGTCACCCTAGTGGTCGGCATTATTGTGGCTATGATTTGTTTACTGGTAGTGTCAATAGTTGTGAGGATTATATGAGGTATGCATGCATGCTCAGTCGCTTCATTCATGTCTGACTCTTTATGACCCTTAGGACTACAGCCCCCCCAAGCTTTTCTGTCCTTGGGATTCTCCAGGCAAGAATACTGGAGTGGGTTGCCATGCCCTCCTCCAGGGGACCTTCCTGACACTGGGATAAAACCTGCGTCTTCTGCACTGCAGGCAGATTCTTTACTGCTGATCCACCGGGGAAGCCCCTGTATGAAATATATACACACAGTAAGTACTTTAAAATATTAGTCATTGTTATTATTTCGTTAACATCAACTCTGTCATCCATGGATATTTGTTGAGTGGCCATGAACGAATAACAGTAGAAGCTCATCACCTGTGATTGTAGATGACTGGAGCTGAAAAGAGGAGCTGAGAGTCAGGTTCTCACGTCTCCCCTGGCTTCAGGAAAGGTCGCGGGAAGGGGAGAAAACAGAATGAGCACAGGCTCGAGGTGGAAGGATCAAGAAGGCACAGTGTGTGAGCGAACTTTACAGCCGCCACGGGCTGCCCACATGCTCCTTGCTCTCCACTCGCCAGGGCCTTCTATCATCAGAATAGGTGAAGGCACTCTTTAGCCAACATTGAAGGCTGAGAGGAGGGAGCCTTTGTTCAGAGCAACAGTGAGAAGATGTTCATTCTCCCCAACGAGGTTTATGCTGAAGCAGGAGAAACGGAGGGCAGACATGAAGAAGGACTTCCTGCTCTTGAGTTTGCAAGAATCAAGAAAAGGCAAGATTTCAGGAAAGTGTAGATAGTGAGGCCAGGGAAGGCTCAAATGGGCAGCAGTTATCTGACTGCATTCTTCAGAATCACAGAATTTTAGAGCTGGAAAAAACCCACATGAGCTGATCTAATCCAATCCTCTTATTTCACAGATGAAAAACCTAAGACCCGAAGAGGTGAAGTGAATCCTCCAAAGTCAACAGCAAAGCCAGGACATAAACTCCGGTCTCTCTAGACTCCTAATCAGGTGCCATCTCCACCTCTCCCCTCCCCAGTTCCAGTCACCATAGATTCCTTGAGCACTGAACACTCTGTACCTCAGTGCTGAGTGGCCTCTCAAGATTAAGTGATTCCTTGCTTTCATAAGCAACATTCTCCTGTTTTTCTGTGGGCCTCCAAGTCCTCTATCTGATATTCCTGACCTCTGGCAGAAGCCTGGGATGGAGGGAACTGGGACTGACCCTCTGTTCTCACCAGGAAGGCTGCCCTTGCCTTGGAGGGCAGTGCTACTGCCTGAGGTGCAGAAACACATCAGCGGTGCAGAAGTCCTTAAAACTCAGGAATCACTGGTCAAATGTTCTAGAAACGCTCTCCAACCATTCACACACACAGACAATCCCCCCCCACCCAAAAACCACCTCCAGACACTGATCTGTGGCTTTAAACCTGAAAAACTGCCAAGCCTTTGGTCTTCATCCACGGATTTCTAGGAATTATTCACCAGCACTTGAGACCAGTTCAGTCCTCATAAGCCGTGGACTCCGACCCTGGGTCACAAGCGAGCACTGACTGCTGTGATCTCGGCATCCTCTACCTCATTTCCTTAGGCCTTCTGCTCACCGATCCTGCTATTTCCCCATCCTCATCTAAACCAGGCACTCATCCCAGGCATTTTCTTCTCTCTTAGCTCATAACAGGTACCGCTCCTCCTACATAGGTCTCAATCCTACACCTCCCCCTCCATGCCGACTCCCTGTCTTTGCTCCCCAGGACTATTGCAATAACCTCCTAATTGGCTCCTCTGCTTCCAGCTTGCTCCCCTTAAATCCGTTCTCCACACAGTTGCTAGAACGATCTTTCCAGAAGACAAATCTGGTATCATCACCCTGTGTAAAACCCTTCGGTGACTCCCCAGTGACTTCAGATGAAGTTCAAATTAGGTTAGGTCCTGCCTGACCTAGCTGCTATTTACTTTAGCCTCATCTGCTCTCTCCAATGTGCACTTTACTTTCTAGAAATCTCAGATGCCAGAGGTTTCTGCACACTGAACCCTCCACCTTTGCACACTCCCCCTCCCCTACCACTTGCCTCACTCTTCGCGACCTTAAGGAGGTAGTTCGGGCTTCATGCCCCCAGGAACTTACCCTAACTCCTCAGCCTGGGCCTAGACCCCACCCCGAGCTCCCATATTGCTTGCACACCATATGACTCCATGAAGCACTGAATTACAAGCTCCTTGAGGATACTATATTTTTTTTTTATTTTAATGAACTTTTATTCTTCAGTTATTAGGTGTACTGTTTTATAATTGTCAGTTTCTTTGGGGTGGTTGGTGATATTTTTCAGCTCTTCTCTGCTCTGTTTATTTATTTACTTTATTTCTGACTGTGCTGAGTCTTTGTGGCTGTGTGTGGGCTTTTGTTTAGTTGCGGAGAGTAGGGGCTACTCTCTAATTGTGGTGCATGGGCTGCTCATTGGCATGGCTTCTCTTGTTGCAGGGCAGAGCCTTAGAGCCTGTGGGCTTGCTCCGAAACATGTGGGATCTTCCCGGACCAGGGATCGAACCCATATCCCCCGCATCGGCAGGCGGATTCTTAACCACTGGACCACCAGGGAAGTCCAAGGATGCTGTGTTTTTAGTTCATCCTTATTATGATCATCGAAGTCTGGCTCTCAGATGCTCAACTAACAGCGGCTGAATTCAAAAGGCAAGTTTCTCCTCCCTTTCCACTTCCCACACCACCTTGTCTTACAAATATTTTATTCATTCTTCCCCATCCCTTGCTAATCCAAGTGTTTTTTCCTCTCAAATGCAACCCAAAGGTCCCCTCCTCCAGGAAGCCTTTTGGAGGAGTCCCACCTGACTGCTTCTCTTAGTATCTCGGAGCTCAGCTTGGGCCACATCCTTTAGCATCTTTCCCTTACCTTCTACTTCTCCCTTAAAAGTAAGCTCTACTCCTTCCAAACTGGACTGCTTGTCCTTTCTCACAGTTTAACACTTCACACTCTCTTGGCCAACATCATACTATTTCTTACCCTTGCAACTCCCCCTCCAGCTGAGGGTGGCAAGGACATTGAGCCCTGCCTGGGGCAGCACCCAGCCACAGATTTCCTACAACAGGTACTTGGCTGCAGTTGTCAAGGGCCTGTGTTGAACTGCCAACTTGTATGTTTTATGTTATTTTTGTATGTGGGCAAAGGTGTGTGTTCCCTTTTCCTTCGGAGGTGTTTTGCTTTGCCTCCCCGTGTCCCAGTTTGGACAGCATCTCTGAGATTCTCCCCACTTTGATGCTCTGTGATGCTGGAGCTGTGAGTTCACTGAGGGCAGGAACTAGATCTATTTCTTCCCCCGAAGCTTCAGCACCATGAAGGCTCAAAAAAGTTCTGCTGAATGAAAGCGAGTTTTTGAGTCTTTCTTTCTCTCCTCCTTTTTCCTGTTAAGGGAGGCAGTAGGGTACATCTGCTCAACATGTTGACTCAGTAACGGTCTCTGCTGCTCAACCTGGGGCAGCGGGCTTGCTTTCTCTGTGCCTCAGTTTCCCCACTTATAAAACAGAGATAATATTAGTATTTCCTCATAGGTAGTAAGCCTGAGGTAAGCTGTTGTTATCATCATCATCATCATCACCGTTATTACTATTATCCTTACCCTATCCTTCTTCCTTCCATCCTAACATTTTTTGGATATCTCACCCTCTTTAATTGTTTGGATGCTATTGTTACTGTTGTTCATTTGCTAAGTCATGTCCAGCTCTTTGTGACCCCATGGACTGCAGCACAACAGTCCCTCACTATCTCCTGGAATTTGCCCCAAGTTCATGTCCATTGAGTTGGATGCTATAGGTCTCATCAACACCAGAGGAACCCAAGGACTGCTGATCCAGGAAGTCAAAAGAATCTTGCTTTAAGCCAAACTCTTGAGTTTCCAGAGATCTCCTGGAAGTAAGAGAATGATGATGCAAGAACAAGAAAAGGGGAAGGGTCAGGGCCAGAGGGGAGCAGCAGGAGAGAAAGTCCTGGGCAGAGGACAGGAAACTGGCGTAAATCAGAGCAGATTATTTTTTGTGGGAAGCAGACTGCAGAAAGCTCCAAGAAATCAGGGGAGGGGGCACGGGTTATGAGACATTTCACAAGAGACCCAAACTCTGGCGCCAAAGTCCTTCCATGCGTGGGTCAGAGCAGGTTATACTAAGCAAGGCTGAGCCCTTGGCAGCCCCGGGAAGGGTGTGCACATTGGACTGGGGACTTGTGAACTTGGTTTTGGCCCCAACTCCATGCTTAGAATAATTATGCAACCTGAGGCAAGGCTCACATCTCTGAGCCTCAGTTAGCCTGATGATAAAACAGGGATAACAGAACGATGTTGGCAGAGCTGTTTTGAGGATTAAATGTGCTCTGTAAATGATAAAGCACCACCCACCTATCAGCCATCATTTTTATTAAGGCTGTATCTACATGGCCTAGTCATCCAGAAAATGTACCTGATAACTGAGGCTCAAGTACCTTTTTAAGCCTCATTTATTTAGGCCAAATAGGTTCTCAGTTATCAGGAGACAGAAGATCCTCGGCGAACATTTATGATTCCCCTGCCCGGCCTGACCTTTCCCTGAACCCCCATTCCCTACCCCGGACCCCTCCCCAGTCAGATACAGGGGCCCTCGTCAGCACTTTCCACACATATTATTAGAACTGTCAGCCTGTGTGGCTCTCATCCACTGGCCAAAGGAGCTGAGTCTTCCTCACACCCTCCCTGGTGCCAAGGCCAGTGCCTGTCACAAAGCAGGTATTCAACACTGATTTTCTTTTTTCAGATTTTTTAATTTTTAAAGTTTTTATTGTAGTATAGTTGCCTTACGATGTTGCAAAGTAAAATGCTTACTTGTCTGTACAGCAAAGTTAATCAGCCATACATATATCAGATATATGTGTATCCTCTCTTTTTTGAATTTCCTTCCCTTATAGGCTCAACATTTTGAGCCATATAGGCCATACAGGCTCAACATTTCTTGAATGAGTAAATAAATGGGGACACAGAATTCTTATTGAGGCTATGCTACAATCCTCTTTGCAGCTTCTAACCCTCAGCTCTTCTCTCTGGAGTCACATAAAATGAATCTAATTCTCTTCCATATGACAGTCCTTTAAGCACGTGAAGAGTTATGACATGCCCCCAGAGTCTCCTCTTCTCATGACCAAACATCCCCAGTTTCTTAAACTGCTATTTCCTCTCCACGGGCATCTGCATACAAATGGGTTACATTCTCTCCCCTTTTAAAAAACTCTTTGGATCCCACACCCAGCTCCCTTTTTCTGGTGGAATTTCCTTTAGAGTACCTGTAATGCACACTTCTCCCACTCTGTCATGAACTCACACCAGAACTTTTCTGGTCAAGGTCACCAGCAACCTCCAAGTTGCTACATCCAACATTTATCTTCCTCTTAGCCCTTATCTTGCTTGATGGATCAGGAGCAATTGTTACAGTTACCAATTCCTCCCTTAGCTTGCAGGCCCCCACACTCTCCTGATTCCCTTCCTGTTCCCCAGTCCCATCCATAGTCTCCTTGGCTAGTAACTCCTCATCTTTCACTGGGAGTCACCAAAGGTCCCACGGGCCTGTCCTTGGCTGTCTTCTCACTCCATTCACCCCCCTCAGTGAACTCATCCAGTTATATAATTTAAAATACCATCTCTACACTGGTATTCTAGCAGTTCTGCCCAGCTCTGATCTCTCCTTCACACTCCAGCCACACCTGTCAAATCTGCTTACTTAACATCTCCAACTGGATGTATAATTGGCATCTCAGACTTAACATGTCCAAGACTGAGCTCCTGATCTTCCACTCCCAAACCCGATCCTCTCAGTAAATGACAACTTCATTCCTCTGGGTTCTCCAGACAAATTTCAGAGTCACCCTGCACTCTGCTCTTTCTCTCTCCCCCTGCACCCAATCCAGCCGTGAATCCTGCTAATTCCAGAGAAGGACCGCTCCATGAGGCCTCCGTTGGTACCACTTTGGTACCATTGCCCAAGCCATCATCTTGTGTTTGGATTACTGCAGTAGCCTCCTGAAGGGTCTCCTCCCTCCACCCTTTCCTCACATAGTCTTCTCTTAACATAGCAGCCAGAGTGACTCTGTTGAAACAGAAATGATAACATGTCACTTCAGCCTAAAACCTGCCACTGACTTTCCACCTTATTCAAAGTAAAAACCCAAGTCCTTGGGATTCCTTCAAGGTTCTTGTCCTGTAATAATCTGTCTGGTCTTTGTCTTGGGTTCCTGGGACAGGGATTCTAAATTCTTGGGATTTCCCCAAATGATAGGGGAGTCTTTGTTATTCATAGTGGACATTTGGACCCTACCTGGCTTTATGCTGATGAAGTGCCTGATTCTGGATGGGGCTGGTCTTGCTGGAAAGACCAACCACGTGGGGCTTTGGGCCACTGATATCAGCCGGACCTGACCTGCTCACCTCCAAGGAGAGGGTGAGGCTGGAGACTGGAGCAATATTAAAAAAAAAAAAAAAAAAAACACCAAAAATTCTCTGGGCACTGGGGAGTTTCCTGGTTGGGGAATACCTTGATGGGAGGGTGTCCTATCCTCTGTCAGGAGGGTGATGGCTTCATTCCGCAGGTGGAAGATGCAGGTCTGCACCTGGGACCCTCTCAGGCCTTGCTCCTTGTGTCTCTTCATTTGGTTGGCCCTGATTTGTATCCTTTAAAAGTAAAACTGGGGACTTCCCTGGTGGTCCAGTAGTTAAGACTCCACACTTCCACTGCAGGGGGTGCAGGTTTGATCCCCTGTCTGGAAACTAAGAGCCTACATGCTGCGGCGGCCAATAAATAAATAAAACCCAAAACTCTAACTAAGTATGGCACTTTCTTGAATTCTGTGAGCTCTATCAAATTACTGAAACTGAAGGAGCTGTGGGAACCCCTGAATTTGTAGCCATTTGGTCAAAAGTATGGGCATTCCATCACTTCTTTTAGATCTTTCTCAATTATCACCTTCTGACTAAGTTCTTCCTTTAAAATTCTACTTAAAATTGCACCACTACCCCAGCACATTCTGGATTCCCTTTCTCTTGCTTTATTATCCCCATAGCACATATCAATACCTAACTTACAATGCATTTTACGTACTAACTTATTTATTGTCTCTCTTCCTGCATGAACCTTATAAAGGCCATGAGGGCAGGAATTTTTGCCTCTGCTTTGATCATTGCTGTTCCTCACCCTTTTAGAAAAAGTGCTTGGTACTTTAAAAATACCAAATGGATAAATGAATCTGTTTTGACTTCTAGAAGCTTTACCACTGTCCCTGAGGGAAGCCCAACATGTCCACTTCCCACTAAGTGGGTGTCCAGAAAGGATGGAAGCTCTTCTGGCATGGACCTCCCAGTGCAAGCAAAGGACTGTCCCCTCCTCTACGGAAGAGGTGACAGTAAGCCCTGAAGCAGCAGGCAGGGGTATTACCTCCCTGCCTTTCAAGGCAGGCAGAAGTGGGTTTACCGCCTGTTCTGCCACTTTTTTTATATCTGCCTTTTACATCATGCTTCCTATATATGGCACTTACCAGGCCTTGCAGACTGCTTGTTTCCAAAAAGGTAGGGTCCATGGCCACTTTGCTCACTTTTGTAAATCGAGCATATAGCATATCCCTGGCATCAAACTGGCACCCAGTTTACATCTGCTAAATGAATGAATGAATATTCAAGACATCAAGCTTGTCATTTTGTGTGGGTTGTCTCACTGAATCCTCAACAGCTACCATTATAAAACATATTATTAACCCCATTTTACAGACAGAAATGTAGAGTCTAAGAGAAATTAAGCAACTTGTCTAATTCCTAACTTGTCTAGGAATTTGCAGTGCTAGGATGGAAAAATAAAATTAAACACTGGCTCTTTTTGGCATCAAAGAGCAAGGAGCCCAACCTCAGTGCTATACTGCCTCAATGGTAATATAACTGTAGACAAGTGAAGTCAGCCCTCTGAATCTCAGTTTCTTTTATCTGCAAAATACGACTGCAAAGATTAGAGAAACTGAAAGTATGGGAAGTGCTTGACCACACAACTGCTATGTAGATGGTAGCTGTTAGTAACAATTATGACTAGAAAGTGATGTGAAGTTGCCTTAGCCCTTTCATCATCCACACCGAGGCCCTCCATTCACCTTACGCTGGTTGGTCATGGGCACCTTCCCTTACCTGGGAGTGAGTACAAGGGGTCCTCACAGGAAGCCCCCGCCCCCTAGGTGCCCCCAGAGCTGGTACTGGCAGAAGGATGGGGGCGTGCAGGGGAAGCGCCTCCCCTCCCACTGTGGCTCCCAGCCCCAGCTCCGCGGCACTCTCCAGAAGGCACATTTTCTGCTCTGTTTCCTCCTCTCCCCCCTCCCTAAGCAGGGACCCAGGAAGGCAGGAGCCTCACCCACAGCTCTGGGAGCAGCCCTGCCATGGGGTATCCAGGCCAGGGGAAGAGCATGAGAAGTGGCAGTGGGTGGAAAGAGGAAGCATTTATTTGGGGAGCCCCGTCTGACTTCCCAAAGCCACCCCTCGGGCTCCCCTGAACTATCGGTGTTCCCAGATCCCAGACACAGAGGCCTTTATGCCCTGAAAGGGAGCAGCCAGGCAGAAAGACAAAGGCCATATCTGATCCCGGCTGGGGCGGAGGCCACAGGTTGGGGGAAGGGAGGAGTGCAGAAGGGGCCAAGCAAAGGGTGGAGGTGAACAGGAGCGTGGAGGGTGGAGGGGGGGCCTGGAGACAGTATTCCTCTTCCTCCTGCTATGAGAGGGTAGATGAGATGCCAGTTGGTTACCAGGATACCTGGCAATTGTGTCCCCATGTTTATTTTATTTATTTGTTTAGAAATCTTTTTGGAGTATAGTATAATTGATTTACAATGTTGTTAGTTTCAGGTGTACAAATGAGTCAGTTACACATATATCTGCTCTTTTTTAAGGTTTTTTTCTTATATGGTCCATTACAGAGTACTGAGTGGAGTTCCCTGTGCTATTCAGGAGGTCCTTAGTAGTTACCAGTTTTACACACACACACACACACACACACACACACACACACACACGTCCCTTGGGGAAGGGCCACACCATCACACATCCGCTCGCAGCCCCGGGTTTGCCTCTGGTCTCTGGTTTCTGAAGAGCTTTCTTCCTCTTCCTGGTCCTCACCCCATACCTCCCTGCTGGCAGCTGGAGCTCTGGGAGTGCTGGGTAGTACAGCAAATTCTCTGAGCTTCTGTGAAGGCCCTTGAACTTTGTTCTCACTTCCTTCCCCTGAAAGAAGCTCTGAAACTGACCGACTGCCTAAACCATCCCATCTCTAGCTCTCCGAACCCATTCCCTCCAACTATCCATTCAGCCTGCTGCCCACAAGGATGACGGCTAAAATCCTAACACCAGCCTAGGGCTTCATAATGTACAAAAAGCACAGTAAGAGGTTGACTTGTTCGCTGTCCTGCACACGTTAGGTAATCTGGTTCTTCTGGGAGAGGATTAACATGCGGAATCTGAAGAGGGAGGAGAGGGAGGCAGAGGGAAATCAGCCCCCATTCCCCGGGGTTAGGTTCTAAGACAAGAGAAGACATATGCCGGCCCCCACACTGCAGTTCCTGCCCAAGGTGAGTCTTCTCTGCTCACTCCCGCCAGGGGCTCTGCCACCATTCCTGCCCCTTAGATTGGAGCCTCAGAACCTTCCTGAGGGACTGTTCCCTAGAGAGGCTGGACTCCTCCTCCCTCAATGCTTACCTCAATTTGATTGTCAATTCCAACTCCAGAATACTGTTTTGGAGGTAAACGCCTCCTTTCCTGATTTGTTCCTCCCTTGGTTCTAACTCATAGTCTCTGCCTCACTACCAGGACCACCTGGTGTGGTTGTCTGCGTACATGATACCCCCGGGCACGGTGCCACATAAGCACATCCGTGCGGGTGAAGGAGGGGCCTTGTCCACAGTCATTAGGGTTGGCTGTCCCTCCTTCAGGCCTCCCAGGACCAGGGCTGCTCTCCAGCAAAACCCTTGCCACAACTTGGTATGTTACCCATCTCCCTGTCGCCTTCAGGAATCTATCTTTGTATCCCAGTGCTCATAGAGTGCCTGGCACATAATAGCTGCTCATTAAGTGTTTGTTGAATGACTATTAATATATTCTATATTCTCTCCCAGGCCCACACTCACCCCACTTCCATACTGCCCCCTAAGGTTATTACCCTAGACACGAAATCGATTTATATCCCGTATTGCTTAAATACCTCCATCATGTCCCTGGCTCTTTGCAATATAATTCAAAATCTTTTGCTGGACACCCAGGGCCTTCCAAAACCAGATCCCTGTTCTCCTCCCCATCTTATCTCTGCCATGATCCCACAGCACACTCTGGCCTTCTTTCTTTGAAGAGGCCAGGCCTTTATTTGTTTTTTGGGTAGGGGGAGAGGGGGGAATGCCACACAGCTTGTGGGATCTTAGTTCTCCGACCAGGGCCTGAACGTGGGCCCTTGGCAGTAAAAGCGCAGAATCCTAACCCCTGGATGGCCAGGGAATTCCCCGAGCCTTTTCCTTACAAGGGTCGAGTTAAGGAAAGGGCAGTTCCCACTTTCTGGAATGTTTTTCCCCTCCATCTCCACCTGGGCAACTGCTCTCTGTGCTATAAGATCAAGCTCAATAACCACCTCCTCTGTGAAGCTCTCCTAACTTCCCAGGCAAAGTGAGACACTCCTTTTATATTCTCCCCAGACAGGGAAAAGAGGGATCCATAATTATAGGGTTCTGACTACATATTTGTTTGTTTGTTGTTTAGTCACTCAATCATGCCCAACTCTTTTGCTACCCCATGGACTGCAGTCCACCAGGCTCCTCCGTCCATGGGATTCTCCGGGCAGGAATACTGGAGTGGGTTGCTCTTCCCTTCTCTAGATCTTCCCTTCCTTCTCTAGAAGATCGAACCCATGTCTCCTGCATTGGCAGGCAGATTCTTTATCCAGCTTAATTTTCCCTCACAGCAACCTTAGAAAGTAGACATTATCACTTCACTGAACATGGGCTCAAGAAGGTCACAAAACCAGCAAAAGCTGGAGCCAAGATCTGAGTCCCAGTCTCTGGTCTTCTCCATCTCACCACCTCTTACTTCTACTGTGGGGGTCTCCATCCTATGCTTTATCGCATACGTTGTCTCCAATTCTGTTTCTCCCTTTAGACGTACAGTTAGAGGCTGGGTCTTATATTTACACTCACTCTCGGCAGGCCCAGGAGTGGTTTCATAGAAGATCTTCATTAATATGGCTAACTGAAGAAATAAATAAGTGAATTAATGAATGAACTGAGGATTACATCACTCCCCCAGGCAGCAGCAGCAATAGAGGAACTGTCCAGGGTACAAGAAACACACGGGACACCCAGTCTCATGCTCTGAGCAGGAGAACCCCTTGTGCATCAGCTGCCTCCTCTCTTCGGAGTTCTGCCCTATGAGCGAGTCATCAGCTCTCAAGGAGATGGCATGGTTGCCAAAAAACAAAACACCAAACACATCAAAACAAACCAAAAAACATAACAACAACACCCAGAGGTGACAAGCACAGCTCCCTATAAAGGATAAAGACAGACACATCCATTGCCTTCTGGGACCTCCCTCTGAGACCGGCACAATAACACAGGTAGCAACATCTAGGCCATTTGGAAAGGAGGCCTCGAAATAGAAAATCAATACATAGCCAGACTGTATTTACATCACTGGCCCATTAGGAGATGTGAAGGAGTGGGCAGGCAGGGGAACACGACGCTCAGGTGCAATCGCAAAGACAGTGGGTCCAGAACCATCGGAGCGGTCGGAGGAAAAACAGCTTGATGACTTGGTGTGGGCCTGGGATGGAAGGTTGTAGGCATATGGCGACGTGAGTGCGCGCTCGTCCCAGCCTCACCACCCCAGCCTGGCTGGCTCCCGCAGCCCACTCGGCACTGGCTGCTCTCCTGTCCTCAGCCCGTGTCTCGGGCCAATGCCACTAATTGTTTTCTCCACTGGCCAACTGGTGGGAATGAGAGGCCATAAAGGAAGCAAACAGCACATGCCGTGCGTCCAGCAATTTTACTGCTGGCAGCTTGATGCAGAAAAATAAAACAGGGACAGAGCTGCAGGGTCAGGGGAGGGAAGTCTATTTTCAGGTGATTTTCCCTTGTAATGTGGAGCAGTCAGGGCTTCTCTTTGTGGGCAAATCTACTGCAAGCAAGGCACAGGCATTGTTACCATAGTCCAAACATTTATGATGCAGGACAGGGCAGGCTGGGCCTGGAGAGAGGTGGCGACAGCATAGCAGAGTCTCAGTGCTGGAAGGGACAGTGAAGGTCGCTGTGCATGCCCGTTTCTCCATCAGAGGTTCCCAGTCTGGCGTGCCCAGCGTGTGGTCAGCCTGGCTCATCCTGAACCCTCCCGGGCTGCGGGGCTCTCTGCCTCCTGAAGCAGCCCTTTTTTTATTTGCTGGACAGCTCGGGCCGTAAACTTTTTTTAAAAAACAAACAGTCTATGAAGCTCTTTCTAACTGTGGTGCTGGAGAAGACTCTTTAGAGTTCTTTGGACAGCAAGATCAAGCCAGTCCATCCTAAAGGAAGTCAACTCTGAATATTCATTGGAAGGACTGATGCTGAAGCTCCAACACTTTGGCCACCTGATGCAAAGAGCTGACTCACTGGAAAAGACCCTGATGCTGGGAAAGATTGAGGGCAGGAGGACAAGGGGATGACAGAGGACGAGATGGTTGGATGGCATCACGGACTCAACGGACATGAGTTTGAGCAAACTCTGGGAGACAGTGAAGTGGAGCCTTGCTGCAGTTTACGGGGTCGCAGAGTCAGACGTGACATAGCGACTGAACAACAGCATGAATCTCTTCCTCTCTGCAATGTCCACTTCCATTAATCCCAGCTCAGCCCCCTGAAGCCAGACAGTATTTACCGAGAACCTACTACATCCCACTACTCTAGATTGTGAAGTTAAAGCAATGAAGGAAATAAAGTCCCGTGGAATATTTAAATTGAGTGGGCCAGTTAACTGTTTGCTCCACATGAGACAGGATTTTCCCCTTCTCCTCAGACCCTGTGGAACCCTATTTGTGTTCAATTTTCAGTTTGTGAGTTCTCTGAGAGCTAAGAGCAGTTTCTCCTGGGAATTCCTGGGAAGTCTGGCAGTTAGGATTCCATGCTTCCACCAAAGGGCATGCGGTTCGATCCTTGGTCAGGGAACTAAGAACCTACAAGCCACTTTTAGCCAAAAAAAAAAAAAAAAAAGAGAGAGAGAAAACAGTTTCTCCTATTACACAACTCCTTGAATGAGGAATGTCAGAAAAAGCCTGGAAGATGTCAGCATTTTTTGTGTCACCCTGTTAATTTTCTTCATCATGATGTTTATTAATATGTTCTTGTTGATTTACTTATTGGACTCACTCTCCCAGCCGTGAACCAACTCATTCCAGACACACCAGGGCAGAGCCTCACTCACCTCATCACTGCTGATCACCAAGGCCCAGACACGCCAGGCACACAGCAGAGACTCATGCCCAGACCTCTACCCCCTCAGGCAGCATCATCTTCCTGAGGAAGAAACAGCAGCCTCCCACCACCCAGCCAGCCAGCCGGAGGCGAGGCCAGCCCCAGGAGAGCCTCCCAGGAAGGTCTGCAGCCACAGAGTCAGCCCCCAATTCAAGCAGAGCTGTCAGTGGCTGGCTTGCTGGTCTGACCTGGTGTCTAGCTGACACAGAGCTTGGGATGATTTCTTGGAGAGGAAATGGGAGTGAGTCACAGGGGGCCAATCAGTCAGGCACCCCCAGGTTCAGCCCTGAATCCCGCAGGCAGGAATCTGCTCTGGGCCTCGAGGAGAGAGGTGGGGAGAAGAGGAGCTAGGCCCTTGCCCTGGAGACCACGTTTCTAGGACACTTAGGACAACAAGCCAACAGCTACCTGGGGACCCAAAGTTCCCAGGTTCAGCCTTCAAGAGCACATGAGTCCTGTGCACCTAGTCAGAGAGCCCTTCCTGGAAGAGGAGTACTGCAAACAAGGTTTGGAAGCAGCAAAGGGGCTTGACAGCTAACAATTTAAACTGATGTCCATTTTAACACTGACGTACACTGGGCACTCTGCTAACCACTTTATAGACACCGATTCATTTAATGCTCACACCAGCCCGAGAAGAAGATATGATTAACTCCTTTCACAAGTGGAAAAACAGAGCTTAGAGAGATGAAGTGACTTGGCTAAGGGCCAACCAGAATTTGAACCCAGGTGTCAGGGACTTCAAATGTGAATTCATTGCTGCTTGTCATCAGAAGACCCCACGTCACCAGAAGGCCCCATGTCATTAGCAGGCTTCGTGGCCCCAGTGGTCTCTCATGCTTCAGTGGCCCCGTGGCACCTTTTGGGACTTTTTTTTTTATCATAGGAAAGCCAACTCTCAAGGGCAGAACTGAGACTGTACCTCCCCAGGACCCATTAATGTCCAATGCTCACAGAGGTCCCCTGCAGATCTGCCAAGGCTCCTCAGACACCTGACAGATCAAAGCCACACCATCTAGCCTGGGGACCTTCACCACCCTCATCCCCGGCATCCTTGCGCTTGTTTGACCGCCTTCATGGGTCTGCTGTTCCAGTCTTTCTCGTCCAGTCAGCCTGCTCTCCACCTCAAATTGCCTTCTCTTCTCCCCTTCCAGCCTTAGACCAGGGCACACGAAAGCCATCAGGAGTCCTCGGCATCATGAGACAAAGCCCTCACTGGACCTGGAGGACATCAGCCCTTGCAGGCTGACCAAGGTCGCACCAGGCTCCATGAACTCATCTCCTTCACACAAGCTAGCTGCACTTCCTGTGGGAGAACTTACCATTTTCTGCTCCATGAACCCTCTTACTCTCATTCTTGCAAGTTTCCATTCTCTGTGCCCCTGTTATCAGCTGAATTGTATCCCCCCAAATTTCCCCACCTGATGGGAAGAGCCGACTCACTGGAAAAGACCCTGATGCTGGAAAAGATTGAGGGCAAGAGGAGAAGGAGGTGACAGAAGATGAGATAGTTGGATAGTACCTTTGACTCAATGGACATGAGTTTGAGCAAACCCCGGCAGATGGTGAAGGACAGGGAAGCCTGGCGTGCTGCAGTCCATGGGGTCGCAAAGAGTCAGATACGACTGAGTGACTGAACAACGACAAAATTTCCCGTTGAAGCCCTAACAAGACCTCAGAATGTGACTGCTGTTGAAGACAGGGCCTTTGAAAGGGTAATTAGGCTAAAATGAGACCATGAGGGTGGGCTTTAATCCAATCTGACTGGTGTCCCCATGAGAAGAGGGAATCTGGCTATGCAAAAGCTACGCCAGGGATGTGCCCACAGAGGAAGGACCATGTGAGGACACAGCAAGGAGGCAGCCTTCTGCAAGCCAGGCAGAGAAGCCCACCCTGCTGACACCCTGACCTGGGACTCCCAGCCTCCACGACTGTGAGAAAATGAATTTAAAGCCACCCAGTCTGAGGTATTTTGTTATGGCATCTCTAGCACACCATTATACCGCTTCACCATTTGTAAGTACGGGTTACCCAACAGATGACCTTGTTACCTACGCATGAAGCATGTTTCATCGTGCCCAGGTCTGAAAGGGAACTGTGCATTTTTCATCCTAACGCGGCTCCCTAAACCACCTAAACTATCTGCCACAGCCCCTCAGCACCTCCAGCTGATACGTACACTCAGCACTACATGTTCAATGCTGCATCCGTCTCAATGAGTCAAACCAGAAAATAAGTCTGGAACAATGATTCATAAGTGAATGAACACATATTTTGACATTCTGCACTCCAATTCTATGCTCCAGGGGGAGCCCTCTGCATTGCAGTCTATGTTATTTGTGCCCCTTGTCTTGCAGTGTCAAGGCCCAAGATTTTTTCTCTATTAAAAAAAAAACAAACTTGGAATCTGAAAAAGAATATATAAATATATCTGAATTACTTTGATATAAACCTGAAACTAACACATTATAAATCACTTATACTTCAATAAAAACAAACAAACAAACCACAACATTTTTGGATTATCCCAGTATCCCTTGGTTATACTTGGTTATAGGGAGAAGGGGCTTCCCTGTTGGCTCAGGAGGTAAAGAATCTGCTTGAAATGTAGGAGACCTGGGTTTGATCCCTGGGTCAGAAATATCCCTTATAAAAGGGGAATGCCTACCCACTCCAGTAATCTTGGCCATTCCATGGACAGAGGAGCCTGGCGGGTTACAGTCCATAGGGATGCAAAGAGTCAGACATGACTGAGCAACTAACACTTTCAGGGAAGTATCTCCCGACACCTTGGGTCTCTGAAATTTTTGTGCAGGCTGGCAGTGTGTGTGTATGTGTGTGTTTGTGCGTGTGTACACTCTGTCAAAGCGTAAATCTATCCCTGGGAACCAGATCTCCTTGGCGGTGTGTGGTTCTGTAGGGCTCTATAGATTTCTGGGACACTGGGGTAGTAAAATGTCTTTTTAAGGGCGAGAAGTGTGTTCTTCCCAAATTATTAGCACTATTGCTTCAGGATACAGATTGTGGCTAAAGCATCCAAACATCCCATTCCAGTTATCAGCCTGTCTCCATTTAGCAGGGACAGGATCTGTCTCCTTCATCAGAGAAGCCCCGAGAAAGGATGGACTGGTTCAAAATAACCAGGAACCCTGGGCTCAGACAGGTCTTGGTTTGAATTCCAGCTGCACTCTCACCCAATCGGGCCTTACCACCTCACCCAGAAAATAAAATTACCTAACAGGGTTCCACGAGAATTAAATGAAATGGGTAAGTAGAATATTTAGCAGATTGTCTAGGGCAGAGTGGGTCGACTTCCCTGGTGGCTCAGATGATAAAGCGTCTGCCTACAATGCGGGAGACCCAGGTTCAATCTCTGGGTCGGGAAGACCCCCTGGAGAAGGAAATGGCAACCCACTCCAGTACTCTTGCCTGGAAAATCCCATGGACGGAGGAGCCTGGTAGGCTACAGTCCCTGGGGTCTCAAAGAGTCACTTTCTTTCTTTCTAGTGCAGAGTAGGTACTCATTATGCATTACTTCTCTCTTCCGGATTTCCTTCCTTCCTCTGTATCCACCCACCTAGTGTGAAGGTCAGAGTCCTCTGGTCTCCCTCCTGATATCCTTGCCCCTCCACTGATGGACGAAGGATGTCAGAGATGGGGGCAAACCCTCTGCAGTCCTTGCTGTCAACATGTGCGCGTGCAGTCACACAACGGTCATCAGCCACACAGACCTCCCTTCTCGGTGACACACACTGCCCGGGGCCCCTGTCTCAAGGGGGCTGTTCTAAACAGATTTCCTTCCTTAAGAAAAAAGAAACTGACGGATGGTAAGTAACTGATCCCTTACAAGAGGCAGGGAGGCCGCCTGAATAGCTACCTAGCCAGGAGGCAGGAGCGATGGCTCCTACCAGCTCCTGCTACAGTTCGCAGATCCTAAGAGATGATACATAAAGAGACAGAAGGAAAGGATGCAAGAAAAACAACACAAAGGCAAAATTAAATACAACACACACACAGTTCCATATAAACGTTCGCTAGGTGGAAAACACAGAATCTAACGTTGACTTTCCCAAACATGCCTCAATTTCTTCAATGAAAAACTATACTCATTTATATGTGGTAGCATGAGAAACAAATGGGTGATCTGCAGTAATAACTAAGCAGCCCCGCATTATCTAAAACATGTCTACTCTTTAACTACCCAGCTTGTGGATGATCCATAAAGGCCTCTGGTCTCTTGACCCCTATAGACTGGATAAGGGACAACAGGACTAACATAAAGTTACCAAGAAATAAAAATCTCTTCCATTTGATGAACAGCTTTATAATTCATAAATCATTTTCTTTTTACTTTTGAATCACAAAAACTCAGCCTTGGGAAGCTGATGATTAAGAAGGTGATGCCCCAAGGTCTTACAGCTAGTAATTTGAACGCACATATCCTGACTCCCAAGACATGCACTCATAACATTTACATGCTTACGCACATGTGTACCACAAAGTAAAATATCCAGGTAACTAGATAACAGAGATCTGACAACAACTCTTCTATTTTAGGCATTGCTCAGGATCCTATTAGAGCCCGGGGGTTCACAGACATGAAGGATGTCAACCACTTGGCTATGAAATAGAATGGAAATTGGGAGAGGAAAAATCTATGGGAATCTGAGGCTCCGAGAAGCAGAGACGAGAAGGATGAAAAAAACCTTCATATTCTGTCCCTGGAGCATCAGCTCCATAGTCCTAGTGTCCATTTTTCAAGGGCCAAACAAGAGAAAATGGATTCTTTCTGCAACAGCAGGCTTTGAGACAACGATCAAACAACTTGCTGATTGGGGTGGTGGTAAGGATCAGCAATAAAGTGAGCTGCAAAGCAAGGAAGAGGAGGTATGGTGGAATAATGAGACCAAAAAGCTCACCATCTACCCTGGGACCGGGAGGTGGTAAGTGAGAAGAAGGCAGGTGACCACTCAGAGAGAGCATGATGCTTCCTGTAAAGGGGAGTTATAGGAACAGGGATGAGGTACTCCAAAAAGGGAGCAGAGACCCCCACCCCCCACCTCCTATCCTTGGCTGGGATGATTTGTAGAGACTGGACAACCAGTGAAAGGGTGCTTGGTTGGGGCTGGGGGACCCTTGCATTTGGTAGAGCAGATGGATCTGGAGTTAAAGAAAGGGATATCCAGGGACTTCCCTGGTGGTCCAGTAGCTAAGACTGTGCTCCCAACGCAGGGGGCCTGGGTTCGACCTCTGGTCAGGGAACTAGATCTCATATGCCACGATTAAGAATTTGCAAGCTGGACTTCCCTGGTGGCTCAGACGGTAAAGAATCTGCATGCAATACAGGAAACCTGGGTTTCATCCCTGGGTCTGAAAGATCCCCTGAGAAGGGAATGGCAACCCACTCCAGTATTCTTGCCTAGAGAATTCCACGGACAGAGGAGCCTGGTGGGCTACAGTCCATGAGGTTGCAAAGAGTCGGACAGGACTAAGCAACTAACACTTTCACTTTCTTACTTTATGCTGCAACTACAGATTCCATACTAATACCCAGAGGAGCCATATAAATAAATAAATATTGTGGGGGAAAAAAGAGAAAGGGACAGCCAGAATTCATCTCTCCTCTCCTCAGACATGCTGGGAAGGCTCTGAATGGACTTCCTTTTCCACACTCCACCCTTTGCATCCCATTCCTAAGGAAAGCAATTTAAAAATTCTGTCTTCAATACCCTCCTGACTCCTACTGATCCCAGAGATAATGGATGAGGTCCTAATGCCCTAACGGCTCATCAAATCCAACTTCATACATTCATTCGAGTACCTACTATTCATCAGGCACTGGGGTGCTAGGGGAAAGTCAATGGTGCCCTCAGAGAGCCTCCACTACACAACCAGCCCCTTGGTTATACCAACCTCATCTCCCTGTTCCTGGTCCCCACTTCCAGCTTCAGCCACACAGACCCAGCCTCCACCCCATCCTCTCCAGGCCTGTGTAAGGGGCTTTCTTCCCATGGCAAAAAAAAACCTGCCCCCTCCCCTGACTTCTCCTTCCTACTCTAGTTTCCCAGCCGCCATTACAAGCCAAGTATTTAATACTTATTTTTACCCTGTCTTGTTCTCATTTCCATGTTCTTAAGACTTTTCGGGCTTCTCTAATCTTTCCTCCAATCAAACAGTGTTAAGTCATTCAGTCATTTTCAACTGTTTGTGACCCTGTGGACTATATCCCACCAGGCTCCTCTGTCCATGGAATTCTCCAGGCAAGAATACAGGAGTGGGTTGCCATTCCCTTCTCCAGGGGATCTTCCCAGCCCAGGGCTCGAACCCAAGTCTCCCGCATTGCATGCAGATTCTTTACCATCTGAGATACCAGGGAGGCCCAATCAAATGGGAGCCTTCAAAATGGGACTGTCCCCTCTGGTTCTTTCCTCTCTGCCCACAGGGAATGACCAGTAACCAGGAATTCACTGCGAGGCCACAAAATGCTGCCAGGCGCTGAGTCCTTTCGACTCAACAGACTATCTATTGAGTACCTACTGCATACCCATGGGACTCAGATATTCTGTACTCTATCTTCTGATAAGAAAACTAATGGCTCTAAAAGATTTATCAACTAATCCACATTGAACATGATGAGTGACAGAAAGGATTAGAATCTGGGTCAGGTAGAGTCTCTTCTCATCCCCACCCTGGCCCCAAACCTAAAGACTAGGCTACCTGGGAAGTACCACAGTCCACTGGGCAGTCTAGGACTGTGTGTGTGTGCGTATGCATGTTGAGTGGAGAAAGAAAGGAATAAAGAGGAAGGAATATGAAGCCAACGGAAGCAGGAGGAAAGGCGTCTGCTGTCAAAGGCGTGGCGCTGGAAGCAAAGGGAACCTTCCTACATATTATTTTATATTACCGGAGACATCCTACTGTTTGTTTCCCATTACTGCCTTCAATTCCCTTCGCATTCAGGAGACCTGAAGCACAGAACTGGCTTGTTGATTGGTTTGAGTTTAATTCATTTGTGTAACATCCCTGTTCAGAATGATATCTAATTAACACTTTTGTTGGGGGGAATAAAACCTCCCATAATCATTAATGAACGGGGGAAGGGATAGGAAGCTTTCCCAGGCAGCAGCCTTGCGTCTACCAGGCTGTTTGCGGCTCCATGTTACAGATGTCTTAACAAGACATGTCTTAATAGTGGGATTATCACTCATTCTGGACCAGAACAAGCAGATGGAGCTGAAATTTGATGATGGGATGCTCAGAGCTACATGAGTCAGCACTCACACCTAGTTCTGAGGACCTCAATTCTGAGTGCCAACTCCAGAGAGGGCAGCATAGCTAGTCAGCCTCCACCAAGCAGAACAGGCACTTCCCAAGTCAGTGTGAAGTTCCAAGTATGACTCTACTTTCTGGTTGTGGCAGTTCCTCCAGGCTTTGCGAGGAGAAACAATACTTAGATTTGTGTATAATCTCACAGTTTGCAAAATGACTTTATAAGTGTTAGTAGCCAACTCACTGGGAGCAGAGAATACCAACCTCATATAATAGTTGAGGAGAGTGAAGCTCAGAGAAATTAACAAACTTGTCTAAGGTCACAAAGCTAAGGCATACATGGCCAGGAGTTGAACCCAGATCTTCTAACTCCAGAACCCTGGGCTTTGAGGGGAGCAGTCTCTGCAGGTTACTGGGCGTGTGCCATTGCTCTCCAGAGAAGTCCCATGAAGCTAACACCCTGTTAAGGATATAAGGAAGGCATTATGGGGAGGGCTTCTACAGAAATCACATAAAATTATACAGGAGAATCTGAATGGCATTGCAGGGGAGGTTAACAACTTTCATAAGATTCTTGAAAGAGTCTCTGACCCCAAATCACAAGATGCAGCACCTTGCAGGGGCATATCTGACCAAGCCTTCTGGTGTGAAATGCAGAGAATGAGCTGGGTTATTAACAGGAGGACCTGGGTTCTAATTCCACCACTTTCAAGCTGCTTAACCTCTCTGGGCTTCAGTTTCCATTCCTAACAAATAGGGATAAAAAAAACCCTGTCCTGCCAACTATACAGAAATTCTGAGGATCAAACTACACAAGGAAAAGGGAAATGGTGGCTAGAAGGCAACAATGGGAAAGAGATTTTCAGTTTACCTTTTCACATTAAAAAAAATGTTGTGCCATGTGCATTATCTGCTAAAAACATATTAAAAAATTTAACAAAAATACGTTTGGCCTTCAGGTTATAGAGTGCTTTATACACACAATGTCACTTATTTCTCTCCACAGACCTGCAAGGCAGAGATAATTTTCCCAATTGCACACAAGGCAACTGAGGCTCAGTCAGCTCAGATAAATTGCCCAGTGTCATGAATGTGACTAAATATTAGCAGGTCTGGGATTAAAATTCATATCTTTCTGATTTCAGTTTCCCTCCTTCCCTCCCTCCCTCTCTCTCTCTCTGTTCCCTACATTACAGGTGCTCATTCCATCTCATAAAAGCTCCCGTGCTAAGAGATAAACTTGATGTATATTGAAGGAGAGTAAATTTTACTATATTGCTACAGGAGGGCTAAAAGTTTCCCCATCATTATCTAAATATAGGACTCCCATAACTACTTGCCTTACAACCAACCCAAATTGTGCACTGGCAGCCTGAAGAATTATACATGTGCAGACAC
The DNA here is from genome assembly GCF_033118175.1 of Dama dama. Taxonomy (NCBI): domain Eukaryota; kingdom Metazoa; phylum Chordata; class Mammalia; order Artiodactyla; family Cervidae; genus Dama; species Dama dama. The sequence continues at coordinate 13,671,560 of NC_083700.1, forward strand.
ACACACACACACTTTGTTGTAGCAAGAGGAGAGAGAATTAGGATGGGGATTGAAAAGGCACTCCCATGGTCTGGTACTGTGGAGTACTGCCCAGGCAGCTTGGCAAGCGTTGTTCATCCTGTCCCACCCCTAAAACGTACTCATCCTTGCCTCGCACAGTCTTTAAATACTTTGCTGTCGATTCATGTTAGGTTATTGTTTTCATCCTGCTGCCTACATGCCCTGTACAGGCTTATCCATGTCAGTGCCTGGGCATAGATTACAGGCCCCAGAGGGCAGGGGCTGGGCCATATGTATCCCTTTGTACCGCATCCACTCCAAGCCAGACACAATTATGTGCTTAATAAAGGTTTGAGCAGATGACCACAGAGATAAAGGTCATTTATTCTAACTTAAAGAGAAACGAAGCCTCCGGGTAGGGTAATTTTTATGAGACGGTGCTGTGCTGGGGAACACGCACTAGTACCTGGAGAAAGAGCCCCGTCTGCATCCTGGCTCTACCTGACTCCGGAGAAGGAAAATCTCCTCTCGTGGTAACAGTTTGTCCACCTATAAAACGGAGATGATACCTACTTCACGGGTCTGTAGTGAGAACTGAAAGAAGGGCCTGTGAGACAGTAAACCGAAAAGTGTCATATATCTGCTATTTAGGAAGAAAGAGAGAAAAATGAATGAAAAAATGTCATCTGAGCTGACCCTGAGGTTCCTCAGGGGAAAATGCCTCCCGTGCTTTCCACCCCCCAGCCATGGAAACCCTCTTGTTCACTGGCTTCCCTGTGCTGGCTGAAGGCCTGGCACATCATTGGCACATGGAATACACCAGAGATCTTTGCGATAGCTAGTTGCTACAACGACAAGTTGGACTTCTATCCACCTTTGCAACAGCTAAAAGAAATAGCCCAAATTAACCCTCAATTCATTTAAGCTGCATTGGGCTACAGTCCATGGGGCTGCAAAAGCTGGACATGACTTAGAGACTAAACCACCACCAACAACGCATTTCTACTCATTCTGGATGGGACATACATACACACGGTTAACTACACATTCCCCAGGGTTAGGGAGGGGTTGTTCAAGCAATAGACCAACTACCGGACTTCCCTGGTGGTCCAGTGGTTGGGAACCTGCCTTGCAATGCAGGGGATGCGGGTTCCATCCCTGGTCGGGGAACTAAGATCCCACATGCCTCAGAGCAACTGAGCCCATGCATCCCAACTGGACAATCTGTTCACCACATGAAAGGTCTCACAGGATGCAATGAAGATCTGACACAGCCAAATAAAGGAATAAATAAATTCCAAAAAATAAAATAAACCAACTAGTGCAGATGACCATGTAGGACACGCTGAGGGGCCCAGGCGGAAGAGACCCCGATCAGCAGACAAATCAAGTCACAGTTCTTCCTGGGGTGCTGTGGCTGGTTTTGCAGGTGGTGAAGGTCAAGGGTAGGCCGTAGAGTGAGGGAGAGCACTCCAGGCAGTGACAACGGTGGCTTGTTCCAAGCCTAGAGGCAAGAGTGAGCCGGCCTTCTGTTACGGACTTGGCAATAGTTGGGGGTGGGGTTGTGCAGGGGAGTAGGAAGAAATTGAATTAGTAAAACCAGCAAGGGGGTGGAGTGAGAAGGCAGGAGTATTGGTCCTTTTTGAAGTGGTCTCTGGGTTATCATTCCTTCCCTGGGGGGTACCCCTGCCCTGCCCCTACGATTGAACTCCTATTAATTCTGTTTGATGGTTAAGCTTTCCCAGAGCACCCTAAAATGAAGTCAGTTGTCCTTGCTCTGAGCTTTCTGGCTCTGCTACTCACACGGCAATATAGCATCTACTGCCTTGCTACAACAGGACACAAAGGTATCAAGGACCTAGTGTGTGCTAGATGCTTCCAACTGATCCACTCCTCCCCACAGCCCTGCACTCAGTTCATTATCTCCATCTCAGAGAAAGGCCTTAGAGAATGGTAGGTAGTTGGCAGCAGGATCTCCAGGCCAGACGGACTGCAATTGCAGCTACTCTGTCATGTCTTAGCTGTGAGACGTTGGACAAGTCACTTAACTTCTCTGTGCCTCAGATTCCTCTTCAGTCCAATGGGGATGACAAAAATACCTGGACAACCGAAGATCATTAATGCATAAATGTACCAATGTTGTTCAGAAAGGTGCCTGGCACATGGTTCATGCACAAGGGAAGGGATGCTCGGAAAGTTGCTCAAGACCTTAAAAGCTACACAGCTGGAATTCCGTAGAGTGCTTCACTCCCTTGGATTTCCCTAAGTATACTGTCCCCATCTCTCCCTGGTTTAGGTTATAAACCACTCAGGGGACACTGGTAGGCTCCCATTTGCAGCCCCGTCCTCCAGGGCACCTAGAGGGTGTATGATACATGAGTGCAGATAAGTGAGTCCAGGTGTTGTACATGAAACTCGGCTCCTCTGATAACCAGCAGGACAGGAGTGGGGGGTACACGGGAGCAGCCTGAGGCTAGAGTTTCACCTGCCTCTGATTCACTTTAGTGCCTTTGAGGTTTGAGGCAGAGCATCAATACCAGGCAGTGATACTGGACAGAAGAAAATATCCCATGCTGGGGAGAAGAAACCCCTGCCCGCAGTTCCTCCCCACTTCTCATGAGGTCTTTGGCTTTCTTAGCACATCCCCAAGAGGACAGCAGTCCACAAGGCCAATTGAGATAGGTGTGCCTCCTCCTACCACACCACCCGGGTCTGGCAGTGTACCCACCCACCACCAGTCCGGGGGAGGCCTGATTAATCCGGGGCAGGGGCGCCATCTGCCACCCTGCCCGCTCAGCACTCCTTCCTGCCCCTGACCCCAGCCTGGCCTCCTCCCACCCTTCACTCCACCGGCCATTCAGCTGGGTGAGGGCATTTCTTGAGCCCTCCTGACCTCCTCCTGTCTGGGAGGATGGAGGCATAATTAGTGCACTTCTCCTGGGGAGTGGGAGAGGCAGAGTGGCTCATTAAACCAGCCAGGAAGAGTGCCTCTTCCGCGACTCCCTCCCTGCCCTCTCCTCTCTGCTCCTGGTTCCCTCTTCGTTCCCCTCACCCCTCTGGCCCCCCCTCCTCATTAACCTCCTTGCTCCTTTTTCTCTTCTGTACCACTCTTGGCTGTACCTCTCCCTCCTCATCTCACTGTTTCTCCTCTTCTTTCTTTGGCTATTATGCCCCCTGGCCTTTCCTTCCTCCCATCCCCCAAGATCATCTTCTCTTGACTCTGGCCTCCCAGCTTCCGGTCTCAGCCGATTTCTCTGGGCCACCTGCCCCCCCCCCCCCCGCTACAGGCTCAACCTCAGAATCTTTATTTCCTTGCCTCTCTTGTTCTTTTGGGCTTCCCTGGTGGCTCAGCTGGTAAAGAATTCTCCTGCAGTGAGGGAGACCTGGGTTTGATCCCTGGGTTAGGAAGATCCCCTAGAGGAGGGCACAGCAACCCACTCTAGTATTCTGGCCTGGAGAATCCCATGGACTGTAATTCCATGGACTTTGTGTCCATGGGGTCACAAAGAGTTGGACATAACTGAACGACTTTAACTTCATTCGTTCTTTTGCTCCATTTCTTTCTTCTGCTTTCTTTATTTTCTTTTATTTATTTATCTGGTGGCATCAGGTCTTAGCTGGGGTACTCGGAATCTTTGATCTTCATTGCAGCATGCAGGATCTAGTTCCCTGACCCAGGACCAAACCTGGGACCACTGCTTTGGGAGTGCAGAGTCTTAGCCACTGAACCACAAGGAAGTCCACGTTTTCTTTACTTTTCCACTCACCTTTCTTGGTCCACTTCTGTTTCTCTCCTTCCCCTTTTCTTACTGCGTTCCCTTCCTTCCAGCTCTCACTCTCCCCCTGTCCCACTCAGCGCATCTGCCACACTGAAGGAAAGGTGCGTTTTGAGGAATTTGTATACGTTCTGTCCTTTTTCTGGTGGGGAGGAGAGAATGGGGGGATTCTCGGGGGAGGACACTCATGACCTGTCTCATCCTAAGTGCTCTTTTCCATTCACAATCCACTAGTTAGTTCCCAACATGAAACACAGTGACAGGGAAGAGCTTGTGGAGTCAGGACCAAGGAGAAGAGACCCCACGATGTCTTTTCCGCCCAGAGGAGGCAGATACAAAGGGGCTTTCTGGAGGAGTTGCCACAGCCGCCTTGGTGACAGGCTATCTGCCAGCCACACCTGGGCTGCCCACAGCTGCTGGGAGGACCACTTTTTTTGGTCTTGTTTCCTCAGCTGAGGGCAAGCCATTCCAACCTTTGAGGAATCACTGTCTTAGTTTTTGCCACACCGCCCTCTCTCCTAAAAATACAGCTGGTGGTGAGCTGCCTTTATTCTGGGGTCAGGGTGGACCCTGCAGAGCCTTGGAGGGGATACTTGCTTAAGGAAAACATCCGGATTTCGTCTGCTAGGTCTGTTTCAAGTTCCTCTCTACAAACCCTTATGATTTAAGCACTGGGTCCAAAAGCCTTTCCACACTCACCCTCCAGATCTGCCAGTTCCCTCGCTACTTATTTACAGTATCTTTTCAAAACACATTGTCTCAGGACTTCCCTGATGGTCCAGTGGCTAAGATTCTGCATTCCCAATGCAGGGGGCCCAAGTTCAATTCCTGGCCAGGGAACTAGATCCCACATGCCTCAACTGAAGATCTTGCATGCCACAACTAAGTCTCTTGTGCAGCCTATTTAAATAAATAAATATTTTAAAAGGCTATATTAAAAAAAAAAAAATCCGTGGTCTCCATTCTCTCCCTCCCTCCACCCTTTCCCACCTGCTTTTTCCAGATGATACTACACAGCAGGGATACCTTTTCCAGAACAGTAACTTTAATATCCCCCCCCCCCCCCCAATTTTTCAAACAGAGAAATTGCACTTCTTCCAGAAAGTCTTCCTGGATTGACTCTTAAAGATGGAAGAGAACTAAGAAATTATTTAATTGCCCTTCAGTTCAAATTTGGTAAAGAACTCACCTGCCAATGCAGGTGACAAGAGACACGGGTTTGATCCCTGGATTGGGAAGATCCCCTGGAGGAGGAAATGGCAACCCACCCCAGTATTCTTGCCTGGAGAATCCCATGGACAGAGGGGCAGAGCTGCCAGGCTACAGCCCACAGGGTCGAAAAGAATCTGATATGACTGAAGAGACTTAATACACACACACAGTTTAGAATTAGGACAGAGTGCCAGAGCAATTAAATGATTTGCCTGGTGCACACAGTATGGCAATGCAAAGAGAAGACGCCCACGTTTCCTAACCCCTCCTCTTGTGTTCTTCCATTGTCCTGAAGCTGCCGTCTCAGAGAAGGCAGAATAGTTGGCCCGGTCTGCTGGTCGGGGATTTCCATAGCTGTCCCTTGTTCTCTATCCCAAAATACCTTTCCCTGTAGTCAGTCTCTGCTTTGTCTGAGATATGTGTTGTTGGTCTTAAATAAAAATTTACTCAACTGTGTGCCTTGAAGGCAAGCAACCATATTGTATTTATCTCTGTTTCCTCAGCACCAAACAGTGCCTGGCACTCAATAATTGCTTGACGAACTGAAACTAACTGAAATGAAAACATACTATTGACCCTCTGAAACGGCGGAGCCCTCACCCTCAGTAAGATGATGGAGGTTTTTGTTGACCAAGATGATAAAGCACAGCCATGTCCATTTGGGGTCAGCCCCCTCCTGTCACTCCCTATCACTCACAAAAGGCAATGGGGATGTAAAACAATCACTTAGGGGTACAACCTGCACCTTCTACTGTTTTCTGAGGCCAAAAGAGAAAGGCATGGACTTCCAGGCCAGGAACTTAGCAATTGCTTGGCCCACTTCATGGCTGCAGGCCAAACCTGTGGAAAGGAAATTGTGGGAGCTACACAGGGCTCCAAAAAGAACTCCAGAAGACACCTGTGGACCCTAGCATCCTCTAGGGCGGTCACTCCTGGCTCCTCCTGGGCCAAGCCCTAGGTCTCTCCTCACTTGCACCCGCGCTGGGTACACCTGGATTAGAATCCACAGGATGAAGAAGCAGCCTGGAAACAGGGCCCATGGCACTTTAGCAGAAGGCTCGCAGATGTTCTCACATTCTTCAAAGGGATACAGATGTGAACAGGCAGGAGAGGAGCCCAGCAGAGCAGTACTTGCCTGAACACTTGGATCCCCTTCCTCCCTTCCGATCAAGTTCTTGGGCAATCGGTGCTGGAAGCTGTGTGGGGAGTTTAAATCTCAGAGCCTGGGATTCTGGCAGCTGGCAAAGGATTTGGGGCAAGTCCTGACTTTTGACTGTTGGGGACAGCCCATCGTTTGCAGAGCTCCCAGGGTGTGTTAAGGTCACATAGTCTAAATTCAGAGGAACTCCTCAGAAGCTATGTCAAAGTTAATAGGGAAACTGAGTTCAAGAAATTTGGGTGGTACTTAGCTGTCATAGAAAGAGCACTGGAATGGGAATCAGCATTCGAGATTTCCAGCCCTGGTTTCAGCAGAATCAGCTTTGTGGCACTGGACTAGTCCCATCCCTTATCTGATCTTCATATTCTCATTCATGGACTAGGCACCTCCAGAAGTGACATGCCAGAACACAGGAGGTGCTTAGCACAAGCTAAATGACTGAACCGATATAATTCTGAGACTCCCTTCCTCCAGATACTTACAAAGTTTCGAACACTGCTGGCATCCCACTGATCTCATTTGGATGATAATGGCCCCTTCAGCATCCTCCCTGCTTCTGACTTTCCCCACTTTCATTTGCCCAGAAATCTGACTGCCGCCTCTCAAACTTCATTATCTTGACCCACTTCTCAAGAACCCACAATAGCTGCCTATGGGAATCCAGGTGCACAAGGCTTTAATAGCTGCCCACCAAGCCCCACCCCCAACGCGCCCGCCCACACACCTGGACTGGATTTCTTTCTCCCCTTGCAATCCATGCCCTGCTTCTTCCTTCTGAGCCCTGCTCCAGACTTACCTTTTTCAGGAAGGCTGGCCAAACTATACCATCTATAACCACACCCAGTATTATGTCCAGTCCCTTCAGTATTTAACGCCTCAGGTTACATTATATTTATCCGTAGTTTCTTATATATATATATATATCTCCTGGTATATAATTTACCCCTGAAACCTGACCAATGAACAGAAAGAACTAAAGAAAACTCCCTTCATAAAGACCCCTCTCTCAGAGGGCCCTCTCTCTCAGTCTTCCCACAGGTAAGGGAAAAAAGTTAAAAGCATAATAACTTTATATATAGACACAAAAGCAACAGCTAAAAAGAGCCTCTGCTTTCACCTAGCCCAACTTCCTCACGTTGCGGGAGACTGAGACCCAGAGAGGTTAAGCAACTTGTTCAAAGTCATACAGCTCGCTCAGTAATCAGGAGGGAAACCCAGACAATGCCGTGTGCACTGAGATCCTTCCACCAGCTGACCCAAGTATCCAGCCCAAGGAGTCATTCTGACCTCATGCAGCCCGCTGAACTGTTTGGTGGAGAGTCCACATTCAAGGGCCGGGAAAAGCCTGCACTTGCTACCCAGGAAAGAGATCTGATGACAAAAGGGGACGTGAGGGTCTGAAGGAGAACCAAAAAAGCTCCCTATTTCTATCCCAAGAAAGAGTGCAGCAGCCCTAGAAGGAAATCCAGGATACAACACTTTCGACTGAATTGTTGAGGTTTTACTGGAGCTACTTCCTTGATGCCAGCCCACTGTGGCCATTTTTAGGTTGCTGCTGAGGGCAAGAGCACCCACACTTAGTGCCCTGGACAGATCCCAGAATGCACGGCCACTGAGAAACTGTAATTACAGAGGCTGAGGGCCACGCCCCTGCTCCTCCACCCGCGAATCCCACTGCGGTCCCAACCATCAGTGCTGGCGTTAAGCATTCACATCTCAGTTATTGGTACCACTGAGGAAGACTGGTGCTGTGGATAATGGAAAGTCATTTCTTTTTGGCTTTGGAAAGCACGATAATGAATTTTTAGTGGCACCTAATTATGTTCTACTGAAGATAATATTAAAAAAAGTGTTTGCATTCTCTGAGCACATATTAAGTGATAGGGAGGAACAGAGTGGTTAGCTGGAAGAGGAACCAGATTTTGAATTAAAATTTCATTATGGGGACCTGCCAATGACCAGAATATTCATTCAACAGCTGTGTGTGTGTGCGCACGTGTGTGTGTGCGCGCGCGCGTGTGTATGCGTGTGTGTGCGTGTGCGTGTGTGTGCGCGTGTGTGTGCACGTGTGCATGTGTGGGCTTGTGCAGGAGGCACTCTGTTTGGTGCTGGGGAGAAGAGGGAACTTACAAACAGGACCAAGACACACTCTATCCTCCAGTCTGGTGAGACAGGCAAAGGAAAACAACTCACTATGATTAAGACAGAATATAACTGCCACATCAAGAAATTCAAGCAATTTGCTTTAGAAGCTCAAAGGAAAGAACAGGTTTTTGGAGGGAGCAGAGAAGACGACTTAAGAGAGGGGCACTAAAAGTGCATCTTGGAGGCAAATCCAGATTTTAGGGAGCATGGGATGGGAAGAGGGGTCACTGGTCTGAATGAGCCTGGAGGCTGAGAAGATGTATGAGCAGTGCAGGGAACAGTGTGAGGAACAGCACTGGTTCTCCCCTCCCCACCCAGGGCCGTGGGAGGAGACCTGACTGATCTCCTCCTTTGAGCAAAACGAAATTCTGTAAACCCTCAAGATCTCTTTCAATGTTCTCCCTGCTCCACCATCATTTATTTCAACAAGATGGTTCTTGCTCATGCCCTACTAAAGCAAGTTCCTTTCCACTAGTTACTCCTTAGAGCTTTAAAAAGAAAAAAAAAAAAAAAAAAAAATCACCCTGGGAAAAATTCCTGTCCCAGTCCACAGCAATCTATTTTCAACCTCAGACTTACACAATCCAGGTCTAGCATCTCTGGGATTCCCAGACCTGGAACTTTCCTTACAGGAGACTGTTATGCTGGGGACCTCTCTCTTACCCATCAGCCCCACTAAACCCTTCTAATTTGCTGCTGCTTTAAAAACTGGGGAGGAAAAAAGATGGAGAGGACGCCCTCTCTGCCTCTCTGCCTCTCTCCCTTGCTCTGCGGTTACGCTCAGCAATGATCCTACAAGCCTGGAATTTGAGGAATTTCCTGCCCTGTGCTCCCTGGAAGAGCTGAGAGAGACCTAGCAATTAGGCCTGGAGTTTCCACTCCTGCCTCCCTCCACCCAGATGAAGTACCCTGAGTGAAGAGCTCGCTCTGAGGGGGCCACGTGGAGCTCAGTCTGGGATGTCTCAGTACCACAGGAACGTCACCCCTAGAGAGTCACCCCCCATTGCCACCACCTCCCTCAGTCCTTCCCAATCTCCTAAAGAGTGTCTGCCAAAATGATCTACTTCCTGTCCTTTGCCCACCTTAAATTGTAGCCATAATAACACATGGCATATTGAGTTAATTCCCTCCTAAATCCATCCTGTTCTCCAACTGTCCCAGGGTAACTCTGCTCCTTTTTTTTTTTTTTTTTTTGGCTTTCCCCCATCACAGGAGGAGTCAGGAGCCACACTTTGCCTCAGCAATTTTTCCTTCCCCTTCCAACCTGCCCCTCCCTGCCCTCCTCTCCCCTTCTCCCCTTTGCCTGTATGTCATTATTACTGACTTATTTGATTTGTGCCCTTGTTCAGTGTCCTTTCATAGGCTGAAGGTCTTAGCTCTGCTCCCAGGCCGCATGTCTGTCTCTGGAACTTTCAGAAGGCAAGGGAGGAGGCTCTGGGCCTCTACTTCTTTGTTCAAGTCAGAGACCTGGGAAATGGGAATGGGGAAGATGGTCCCAAGTCATTTATGTAAACCTTATGTAACCTCTTTTTTTTGCTGCAGCAGCCAGAACTGCTGAAGCAAATTTCTCTTCCTAATCATGTTTTGTTCAGGCTGGTATTAAAATTGGTTCATATTCCCTTGTCACACATCAATCGATGGCTGGATACCAGGTGCTGGAGCAAAAGCAGCCTGGGATTTAAACACTTGCCACAAATAGTTCTCGGGCTGCCCCATCCACCAGCATCAGCGTGGCCTGCTGGGAAGGTAGGCATTTACACGGGTTCCTGTCCTCTTTTTGCACCTTGTTTTTGTCGAGGTGTCCAGCCTTGTGGTTTCTTCCTCATTCTAGTCTTCTCATTCCTGACACTCTTTCAGTAATGCCCCATGTCACCCTGCTTTCACTGTTCCTCAATTCAAAGGACACTTGTGACTCTAATGCCCAAAACCCTAGAGAAGCTATGATCTGCCATCTCTGTCCACAGCACACACCCTCTCAGCTTTCACTCACAGGTGGGCAGCCGCCTCTCTCCACCCCAGTTCCAGGACAACCCTGCCCTGGGGCCGCCCAGCTGCCCACAGATCTCTCCTCGGGCTTCCCGTCTGTTCCCCTGGTCCTCCCCGGCGTCTCGCGCTCAGAAAGCATGAAGTCCAGGAACAGCAGTGCAGCCTTTGGGGGCCTGAGATTTCAAGGCCTGGATTTTCTTTCCACTCGTCCCGACTCTGACTCTTGACAATTCTCAAGCAGATGGCATTAAAACGGTAGTTTCCAGCTTCTCTTCCCTTCCCACCACCTCATTTCTTCTCAGCATATTCTAGTAGCCTCAGAAGGAGAAGACTCTCTGGTTAAAAAGGAAATCAAAGCTATTCCAATACTTCAGTGGGAATGCTCACTATCTCCAGATTCCCTTCAACCCTCAAGATATTTGCCTTTTGAGGTTGAGAGTTGCTAGTTGCCAATTCCCTCCTCCTCCCCCTTCACATTCCCTTCAAACAAAGCTTTTCTGTCAGGTTTTTGACCCTGATGAAGATTTTTAACTGGAATCCCTTTTTTTTTTTTTTTTTGCTTTCCCCCCTTCCTCTCTAATTCTGAAGGATCTTTTGTCTTTTGAGCAAAAGAACTGAGAGGCTGGGAGGGCTGCTTTTTTTTTTTTTTTTCTCTTGTAAGTAATTGGGAAAGAGTTTTTTAAAAAAAAAAAGAGAAGAGAAGGTAGGGGAAAAAGCAATATAAAGCCATTTTATTTCTTAAAATAATTATTTTAATAGAAACAAAAGAGAAAGATCTTGAAAAATGTAAAAAGAACTTTGAAAGATCCTGGAATGGTAAAAGAGAGAAGGAGGGAGGGCTGGAGAGAGACTCGAGAAAGAAGAGCTTAAAAGGGACTTAAGAAATGCATGCGCAGGAGGGGGAAAGGAGGACTATGCTGAGGGATTGGAGGTGCTCATTTCAGGACTGTGTACTCACTGGACAGCTTCCCCAACTCAAAGGTAATAGAACGAACCAGAACCTCACCCTGAGGCCATAAAGAGAACTCTCCTCGCCTTGCATACCACGTACTTAGCAGTGCCTAGCATATAGCAAATGCTCAATAAATGCAGGGCTGAACAAAACAAGTTGGTTATGGGTGGTTGTTTTTTGTTCGCTGTGTCTGTGCTTTCTTTTTCCTCCAGGACTCAATGAAAGGTTGACTGGGGGGAAAAAAAGGGCCAGCCTCACATGATAGAGATCAGGTTGCGCCAGGCTGATCTCGTTGACACATTTTGTCAACCGCTCCTGGTCTCACCCTACTATCTTCCCTGGGCTTATAGTTCTCACCCTCTTCTGACTGGGCAGTCATGCATCCAACAAAACGCTATCAGTTCTCCATTACTCGCATATAGGCTTCTCACTCTGGGGATTATCCATGGAAAAATCTTAATCCCAAGCAGGTTGATTCCTTTTGCCACCCAGAATGTCTCGGTTGTCAGTCTTGGGGTGAGCAGGGAATTAGAAACTCATTTAAATGGCCGTCCAAGTCAACTCTAATAAGCAAAGTAAATCTGATTATTATCATCATGAGCACCACCAAGATGCATCCCAATGTTAAAAAAATAAGAGATTAAAAAGAAACAGTGGCTGAGCATTATCTCTGTCAAGGCTCTTCCTCTACTGGGTCAATTGGGAGTTAACTGTATTTACAGATGGACTTTAATCTGGGGGACTCAGCTCTCCACAGCCTCTGCTCCATCTTTATAGCACCTCTAAAGGGAAGATTACAGACAACTTATATTATTTGTTACTTAAAATAGTAGCTGACATTTCAGTAGCTGCTAGCTTATTGTGTGCCAGGCACTATGCTATATATGTTTATATATTTTAACTCATTTCATTTATTCATTACAATTAAGACTTGAGGCAGCACACACAGGGTCAACTATGTAAACAATAAATTGGGACTTCCCCGGTGGTCTAGAGGCTAAGACTCAGCATTCCCAACACAGGGGGCCCAGGTTCAATCCCTGCTCAGGGAACTAGATCCCACATGCTGCAATTAAGAGTTCCCACACTGCAACTAAGATCTGGTGCAGCCAAATAATAAATAAATATTTAAAAAAAAAAAAAAAAAAACAGTAAATGAAGAGTAAATGAAGAGATGACCTAAATGAAGAGATGACCTAAGACATGGTGGTGCTTAGGCAAACAGGGAAAGAGAGTAAGAAATAAAGAAATAGAGAAACAGGAGAAATAAGCTGAGGGGCAGGTGAAGTTATATACTAAATATTTGCCACAAGATCCTCAGTCTCTCATCAGAGATGAACTGCAAGATTAGCCTTGAGCTTCCAAGCAGCATGTGCAGAGGAAAACATTCAAAATTAGTGATGCAATTTACAGTACCCATAAAATAAAAACTAGCCGGTACCTTAGGAAAAGTACCACTACAGAACTTTCTTCTGTGGATCCTCATACAAGGTTCACTGTGATGTGTAGAACTATGTCCTGGGTATCCCTACCATAAATAAAATAAGGAATTGCACAGGGCTGCCCCTTAGAACATTCTTCAGTGCGAGCTGATGGCCCAGTGCCAAAGGCTCAGCTCAGTAAAAGCAATTCTTCAAGGGGCCCAAACCACTCAGTCTCGGTTTGCCAGGCTGGCTTAGCCTAAGGATAAAATTGAGAGTATCTGGAGGAATGGACTGGAGGTGGGTGATAACAGTGGGTGGCGGGGGTGAGGGAAGACTGTAGATATAAAACAGGACTCTTGCAACTTAGCTATTTTGGCCTTCAGTTCAGAACTGCATCCTGAGATGAGAGGAAGGAAAGAACATCACAGCCTTCTCTGATATCCAGGATTTCTTGGGAGGCATCTGAAGGTAGGGGGAGGCAGAACTCAAAAAAGTATTTCCCTGAGGAGATGGGGCAAGGGGCCAGCCAGTTGTTGTGATGTCTAGGGTGGGAGTGAGGTGACTGAGTGAGACTCATTTAAAATACAAAAAAGTACTTTGGCATTTTCTTTCTTTTTTATTTCTGCCGAGTATACCTAACCCTCAAAATATCAGCTTAGCTTTTGGCCATCTTGAAGCTTGGGGAGATTAAACCTGCTGGGAAAAAAAATCCTAAGGAGCATTCAAAGAGGAATTAGAGGTAGAATTAAATACAGTTAAACAGCCCCAGCAAAGCTCCCAGACTTCCCCCTCTGAAGGAAGAGCCCAGGCACCCCGGCATTTCAGAGACCCAGAGGATGACAGTCAGCACAGAGGTCAGCCTGCCTGTGACATCTGCGTCCCTTAACCTCGAAGTCCTCCAAGGGAAGAAAGTCCGCAACTTAATTATCCATCTAGCAATGTAGCATCCACAAGTTCTTTATCTGACCAAAGCCTTTTTTTGCTGTTTTCCCTTAAAAAGACTGTATTTTTCCTAATAGTGGAAGACAGAAGGCTTGTCCAGCCTTGGTCCAGGGAGCTGGCACTGCCGTGAGAGGGACAGTCCCCAGTTAAAGAGAATAAGGTTGGAAGGAGGGTTGGGGATCCCTAGCTGCTGCTTGGAAATCCTCTTGGCGAGTGAGGACAAGGATAAAGGCGGGGGAGAAGGAGAGGTAGAGCAAGCTGGCATCTCAGGCCAAGTCCCCTGACAATGGGCAGGAGTCTGGAACCTGCAGCCTGTTACTTAATTATCTCTGAATGGTTTTTGTTCCTGGCTTTAAACATTTACCCCTATTGGGTTTTCACGGCTTCACAAGCTCTCTATCTCCTTTTCTTTGCCGTTGCCATGGCAACGACTCCAGGCGTACAACTGCTCTCTGATTTTAAATAAAAGTTGAGGTTTCTCTCTCTCTTCCCTCCCCGCCCCTCCCTCCTTTTCTCTCTTAGGATGGATGAGGTTTCTCTCATCCCCTCCCTTCGTTTCACCTTCCTCTCTGCCCTGCTCCACCCCCACCCGACTCGGTTTCCTTATCATCACCCCATTCTCTCATCCCCTCCTTCCACCTGCCTCTCCTCTAAGCCCTCGCCCCTGTCATTGGGCTTCCTAGATGGCCCTAATCCCCTGGTTGCCATAACAGCAAGACAAGGCTCTATAGGAGAGCAGGGGGCAGAGGTCGAAGGATAAGGGCATGTTGGGGGGTGGGGTGTGATCTGTTGGCAGCCCTAGGAGCAGTTACCCAAGATTCTTTGGGGACCACCACCTTCCTCTCTGGGCCTCAATTCTTCTAGCAATTAATGGGCAATAGACTCCTTATCTACTCCCCACCCCACCCCCAGGCACCAAGGAAGGACTTTTGGATCTGTGCAATTGGGAATGGTGGGGGAGGAGACACGGAGGTCTGTGAAGATAAAGCAGTAGTTTTCCAAACTGCTGGGTGGCGTGTGTGTGTGTGTGATGTGTGTGTGTGTGTGTGTGTGTGTGTGTGTGTGTGTTGGATCGGGGGCAGGGCAGGGTGAAGGCGGAACTTCTAGCATCTGCTCTGGGGCAGTGAGTCACTTACAGTCCTGAGTCTTGGTTTTCATTGGCAACTTTCAAGGGCTGGATTAAATCTTTGATTTTTCTGTACTTTAAGGTGCCCAAGGACATCAGAGAAGTCTCAGCAGCTATAGCTGGTGGGGGTAGGGACCAGGGTGAGGAGGGGGGCATTTGAGGGAAGTGGGAGGTGAAACACGTGCCTGAGACCCAAAAGAGCTAGTCCTACTGTCTGGTACCACAGGGGTCTGCTTTTATCTGCTCAAGGCAGAGGTGGGGTAGACCTCCCAGAAATCCTCATCACATGTTTCTAAAGAAAGCCAGGGCCTCCACTCACTCCCCACCAATGGACTGTCCAAGTGGCTGGCTTTGCCAGCTACCCGGTCATTCCCTGGCCCCTCTGCTGGTAAGTCATGGTTTAAGTGGAGACTTAATCATTCCTAAAATGGTCTAGAGATTGAAATATTCCACTTGCTCCTCAACAACATAAACCATTCTCTCTTAATTGTATGATACGGGTCAAGGTTAAATACTTGGGTATAGGGAGAAATAAACAGCAGTCTGGCATTTTAGAGAAAGCTATGGACTGGGGGTCAGAAGACTTGATTTCCAGGGCTTCCCTGGTAGCTCAGCTGGTAGAGAATCTACCTGCAATGCAGGAGACCCCAGTTCAATTTCTGAGTTAGGAAGATCCCTTGGAGAAAGGATAGGCTACCCACTCCAGTATTCTTGGGCTTCCCCGGTGGCTGAGATGGTAAAGAATCTGCCTGCAATTCAGGAGACATGGGTTTGATCCCTGGGTTGGGAAGATCCCCTGGAGAAGGGAATGGCTACCCATTCCAGTATTCTGGCCTGGAGAATTTCATGGACAGAGGAGCCTGGCAGGCTACAGTCCATGGGGTCGCAGAGTCTGACACGACTGAGCGGCTTTCACTTTCACTTTTTCTCAGGGCGATTTTATCCCAGGGGGCACTTGGAAATGTCCAGAGACATCTTTTATTGTCACACTGGTGAATGGAGGGTGTGTTGCTACTGGCTCTAGTGAGCAGAAGCCAGGGACGCTGCTAGACATCCTACAGTACACAACAGCACCCCCTCTTCCTCGAGCGTGCACACAAACACACCCACACATGCAAACACACCAAACGTTAGCTGTATCTGTCTCAATCAATTCACTTTCCCATTCAGAGCCTCCATGTCCTCGTTCATAGATTAGTACCTTACACTCAATTATTTAGGTCACACACATTTCCTGAGTGCCCATGTCAGGCATCTTTCTAGGCACAGAGGGTGAAGCAGGTGCAAGATCAAGAGAGAAGGTCCCCCTGCCCCCAAAGACTTTTCATTAACTCATCCTCACAACTTGAAATGAAATTGCACAAGGTCACACAGAAAATCGGGAAGGAAGCTGGAATCTGAACCCAGGTCTTCAGACTACAAATCCAAGGGCTCTTCTCAACACTCCACGCCATAAAATATTAGGATTCAGCTCAGCAGTAAGAGCCATCACATACCACTTAAAGCATCTCAGATACCTCTTCCAAGCATTCTACAGAGATTATTTAATTCAGTCTGTGTCACACGCTATGAAGCAGATGCTGCTATTCTTCTGTACCAAGTGAAGGGACTTGTACAGGGTCACGATGGCAGCAGGTTTGGATCTGAACCCAAGCAGCCTGAACTCCAGATCCTGCCCTTTTGCTCAAAAGCTCAAGAGTACTTCCGGGGCATCATCTGCATCACCTGTGAGTGCCAAGTCACTTCAGTCGTGTCCAACTCTTTGCAACGCTATGGGCTGTAACCTGCCAGGCTCCTC
This sequence comes from Dama dama, assembly GCF_033118175.1. Lineage (NCBI taxonomy): Eukaryota > Metazoa > Chordata > Mammalia > Artiodactyla > Cervidae > Dama > Dama dama. The sequence goes on from NC_083700.1 coordinate 13,688,080, forward strand.
TGTCCATAGGGATTCTCCAGGCAAGAATACTGGAGTGGGTTGCCATGCCCTCCTCCAAGGGATCTTCCTGACCCAGGGATTGAACCCATGTCTCTTATGTCTCCTGCTCTCTTATGTCTCCTGCCTTGGCAGGTGGGTTCTTTACCACTAGTACCTCCTTGTTTTATAGTTGAATAAACTGAAGCTCCAAAAATAGCATATCACTTGCCCAAGAAGAGTCAGGATGAAAATCCAGGTCACCCAATCTAAGATCAGCTTAAATATACCCTTGAGCTCTCAATGCCTATAGTCCTATTGGGGGAAGGCAGTGGGAGGTGCATTATAAGAAACAAAGTCAGGATCCCAGTCTGAGGGAAAGAGGACGTGGAAAAGTGGGAGAAACACCTAGTGGTCAGGAGAAAGGAAAGAGCTGTCTCCAGATGGTGAAGGAGATAGTGGAGGAGGGGGAGGAGAGGGACGGAGCTCAGAAAGAAGCAAGATGCTGAGCACAGAGGGAGGGGCCAGACTAGGAAAGGAGGAGGCCCTAGTGGCTCAGATGGTGAAGAACCTGCCTGCAATGCAGGAAACCCAGGTTCAATCCCTGGGTCAGGAAGATCCCCTGGAGAAGGGAATGGGTACCCACTCCGGTATTCTTGCTTGGAAAATCCCATGGCCAAGGAAGCCTGGCGGGCTACGATCCATGGGGTTGCAAAGAGTCAAACATGACTGGGCGACTAACACTCTTCTGAAACCTCGGGTGGCTTCTCTCCGTGCCTCACCACCTATCAGCTGGCTAGGCTGTCAAGACATCCAGATACTTAAAACAACCCTGTCCCTCTGGTCAGGGAACGAGAACTTAGAATCTGTGACCCACCCCCCAAGTCCCCAACCCCAGTGTCCAGGGGCTTCACTTGCTGCTTTTCCTAACAACCAGCCCCAGCCCTGAGGGAGGGGGACAAGAAGGACAGGCCTTGAGACCAAAGCACCCAACACAGAACGCAGCACCCAGGAGGCACCAGGACCTGCCAGGCTCCCTCCCGGCTTCCCAGTTCCTCCTGGAGATTCTTCCAGGCTCAGCTCCTCTCTTCAAATCCATTTTACAAATGAGGAAAACAGGCCCAGAAGCTTCTCTGGGGGCCCTGACCCTCACCGAGAAGGCCCGGGCATGACTTATGAAAGAGGCTGGGGTTTCTTGTTTGTTATTTTTGTTTTGTTTTGAACAAAACAGAATCCAGGGCCTTGGGGAACTTGCAGTCTGGTAGAAAACTGAAAGGTCAGTGCTTTAAAACTGAGTATAAACTAAGCCTGTGAAATGAGATAAAGGGAGGGTTCGTCAGAAAAGGCCCTTGGAGGAGGTAACCCTTTTGAGAATCAGATGAGGGAGGGGGAGGGTGAAGATGGAGAAGCTTACATAGCGCAGGCTTTAGGTCTTTACAGACTGAAATTCCTGGGCTCTGGCTCCTAGGAGAGGGCCCTGGTTTTCATTTTTTCCCTTCCCCCCACAGCTCAGCTCTGGTCGGCCTCTGAGATGATTAAAACCAAAAGAATTTTAAATGCCTGGAATTCACTTTTCACCACTGATGCCATTTGCTTATTTTCTCTCTCTCCCCTCCCTTCTTATAATTTCTCCTCTTGGGAGAGCTATCTGTTTGCCTCACTCTTTTCTTCTGGCCGAGTTTGCTCTGCGATGATCCCCAGTACCCACAGTTGACTGTTTTCATTGCGGGGAGGAGGAGAGAGGGGGTAGGGTGTCCCAGGCAGAGGGGAGGGAGGAGGGAAGGGTGGAGGGGCCTTGATCTTGCTGGTGAAAGTTCCCAGAAAAAGAAAGAAGAAATAGCTTTCAGGGAAAGAAATCCGCCAAATGTTTATGTTCCCACAAGACTCTGCGAAACCTTTTCACAGACCAAAGCTAAAGTTGAGGGTGAGATCAGAACACGTTTCTTAAAGAACAAACTCTTATCAACAGGCACACTCAAGCACCCACATCCTTGATCCAGGGTCCCCAGAGCAGGCTGGATCATCTCCATTCCCAGGACAGCAGACTCGTGTGTGTGTGTGTATGTGTATCATCTCCATTCCCAGGAGAGCAGACTCGTGTGTGTGTGTGTGTGTGTGTGTGTGTGTGTGTGTGTGTGTGTGCAGGGAGAAGGGTACTTCTGCTGTCCTTACCCAGAGTCCAGACCAGATCTGAAAAACGTATACAAAGTTTGCTTCCACCCTGGTTCCTAAACAAATAATGCTTCTCCAGGGGCACCCCAACTCTGGCTCTCTGAAATCCATACCTCTGGTTTTGGCTCAAAACCCAAATCAGAGAGATCCAGGGCCTCATTCAGGAAGAACCAGTCCTTTATGTGAACTCCCCCCAGATGGCAAAGAGTCAGAAAACGGTGCAGCCCGAATCTTGGAGATTATTACCCTTCTCATTTTATGATAAGAAAACAGGCTCAGGTCACTGCATAAGGCACACTTCCTGACAAGCAGAAATGGAGCTAAAATTCACAGCTAGACTCGCAATCCAGTGCTCCTTCCATATTGCCTCCTAAATGTAGACTTTCCTACATTCAGTGCCTGGGAAACCAGGAGCTGAGACAGAAGCCACAAACCGTCTGAGTGAGACTGGACACCTTTAACCCTTTGGCACAGGGCTCTGCTGCAGGTGCAGTGGGCAGTCTGAGGCATTGAGGTCAGCAAAGGGAGGATGTCAACCCTACCTGGAGCTGGATGCCAATAAGCTCTGAGCTGGAAGTAGACCTGTCGGAAACAGACACCTTATTTATGAAAAGAAAAATTGCACCAGGACAGAGTGACCTGGGTTGTCAAGGCTCAACAGCACATCCTAGAAGAGGCACAGTGTAGAAATTTTGTGTCCTCCCTTACTGAGGAAGGTGAACAAAACCACTCTTCCTCCCTCATCAGCTTTTTAAAAAATTAACTTGTTTGACGTGGTTTCTAAGGTCGTGGGCTAGGTGCTTCCACGTGTAGTGGTAATAACAATAGGAATAGGAATAGCAGTCAGAGCTACCATTTGTTAAACACCTGTCATATGCCAGGAACTCTGTTTACATATACCATCTGCAGTCTTTCCAAGATTCCCACTGACCAACCAAGAAACTGAGACTCAGATTATATGACAATTCCAAGGTCTCATGGCTAGTTAATGGCAAAAAGGTCGATAGGATCCAATTCTTTTCTTTTCTCAAGACCAAGCATTGTGCTAGGGTGAAGAAAGAAAATTCAATACAGACAGCGAAAGAATGGGCACCCCCCATTCTCCACCACGTCCTGCGGAGCAGCAGCCCTGCCCTCAGAGACAAGATGAACAGCAGTGGGGAACAGTGGTGAGCTGCCGGAACTTTGGGTTCCAGTCCCGCTCTGCGTCTAACCCTCTGAGTAAACTTCCACTGTCTCTCAGTCTTCTCAAATGCATCATCTGGGCATCTTCCTCTCTGTTTATCTTCGGGTTGGGAGCCCAAGGAAAGCCCCAAGGTTTGTGGTTCTGCCGGGGCTGAGGGCCCAGCAGGAACAGCGCTCTCTCCCTCCTTACCTCGTCTTCCCGGGTCACAGTTTTCCTCCTCTCTGAAATGGAGCATATTGTCAGCTCCTGGCACAGCGTCTGAAAGGTGTAAGTCTAAGCGCGAGGCCTTCCCCCTCTTCATCCAATCACCATTATGGAGTGGTTGTTCCCTGAGTGGGCTTCCCAGGTGGCGCTATTGGTCAAGAACCCGCCTGCCAGCCTGGGAGACTTAAGGGACACAGGTTCGATCCCTGGGTCGGGAAGATCACCTGGAGGAGGGCATAGCAACCCACTCCAGTACTCTCGCCTGGAGAGTCCCATGGACAGAGGAGCCTCATGGGCTACGGTCCACAGGGTTGCAAAGAGTTGGACACAATTGCAGTGACTTAGCACACATGGCCATGGGATTCAGCCCGGGTGTGGGTCCCGCTCTCCTCAGAAAACGTTCCCAGGCCAAGTCCCGGGTCCTGACTGGGTGGTGGCCCTGCCCTTTCTTTCCCTCTCATCCTCCTCACCCCTGCTGACTTCACTTCCCAGCACAGGGTGGATGAACTTCACTGGGACCATCTCTTGCTCCTCATCAAGTGTCCTGGTCACCAGCCTGTGCACACTTCCTGCTGTACCCCACCCTACCTCATCCCCCCACACCCAGGGAGGCCAAGGGAGCCAGCGATGCGCCAGCTCTGGCCGACCAGGTGGAGCCTCCCCCAGGGAGCAGGACCACCAGCAGAGCCTCCACCAGCCGCTGGCAGACCAGGGGTTCTGGGCCCGTGCTCCGCTCAGCATTCCACGCACCCCCTCAGTGCTGCTGCCTGACGTCCCCTTCTTCCCCTCCCTTGGTCTCTGCCCCCACCTCCCTCCAGCATCTCTCTTCCCACTCTCCCCTCCTCTCCCGCTTCCTCCCCTCCCCCCTCTGCTGCGGGCTTGGAGCAGGAGGTTATGAAAATGAGCTGCGTGCCCAGGAGACTGTAATTATCTGCTAAGTGTGAAAGCCAGAGTGATTAATTAAGAGATAATAAAAAGAAAAGGAGGGCGAGAGGGGGGCCTCACGGCTTTGCTTTGATGATAGAACCTGAGGTGAGCCAAGCAATTAGGGGAATCTTTATCGAGAGTTAGCTATAATCCACAAATTATCAAGCACCAAATGCTCCAGGAGCAGGGCACATTTCACTCCTGCCGAGTGACAGACCGACAGACAGGGAAGGACAGCGGGAGGAAGGGGCCCGGGGAGCATGCAGCTGGGGGCAGGGAGAGGCCCGGCGCAGTGGACAGATCATCCCGTGCCAGGCCTCCGGGCGGGCAGCACTTCCAGGCCCTCGGGCCGTGGCTACCCTTGAAACAGGGTAGCAGCCCCTGACAAAGACAGGCTGCCCCCCAGGCAGGCTCCACAGCGCAGCCAACTCGCAACGCCCCCACTGTCTCCTCCGGAAGGACCAGAGAGCCAGGCTCCCCCCCAGACATGTCAGCTCCTCCTCTTCGAGGACTTACATTCTCCTCTGTCCTCAAGGGACCAGGAGCTGCTGAAACACCATTCCTCTCCCTGCCTTGGCATGTGGGAATGTGTCACGCGGCTGGTGCGAATGCTGCAGGGGCCACGGCTCGACAAGGCGACACGGCAGCTCCCAGCTCCCAGAGCCAGCAGCCCACGGGGCCCTAGCTGGATAGCCGTCCCCCGGCCTTCTCCCACCCTTCTCCCACTCAACCCTCCTGGAAGGACAGTCTCTTCTTTCCCACTGGGTCCTGCCCTACCAGTCCTTCCCACGGGGGTCCATTTTTCCTTCTTGTCCCCTCCTGGAACCCTTCCCTAACTGACCCCACAGCTCCAGTATCTCTTTCCAACTTCTCCTGGGCAGAAGTACAACAGGGTTCAAAATCCACCCCTTATTTAGATGATCTTTGTGTGTGTTTAGACCCCGAGGAAGATGGCAACCTGTCTCCTCTATTACAACTAGCTACCTGACAGCAGAAGCCAAGGCTCCACCCTCAAGTTCAAGCTTAGGGCTAAGAGTTTGCACTGATTGAATACAGTCTGGTATCCTAGTCCACACCCCATCAGATTAGCAGATCTCCAAGGCAGACACCCTATCCCTTTCTTTCTCCACCCACAGTGATGTCACTTGGGATCCACCCTGTCCACCCAGGCACGGCTGTTGAGGACATCCCTGTGTGGCTTTCCTGGTGGCTCAGCAGTAAAGAATCTGCCTGCCTGCAATGCAGGAGACAGGGGTGCAATCCCTGCCCTCCTCCAGGGCATGGCAACCCATTCCAGTGTTCTTGCCTGGAGAATCCATGGACAGGGGAGCCTCAAGGCTACAGTCCATGGGGTTGCAAAGAGTCGGACACAACTGAAGCGACTTAGCACGCACACACACACACACAATATGTGATTCCAAGAGGAAGATATTCCTGCTCTGAAGCTAGATCAGGTCCTGCCTGTGGCCTCGGCTCACCTCTGCCATCTCCCTTGCAGGCCCCACTCTCCTCCAGGTACCCGGCGCTGCCCCAGATGCCAGAGCTTCTCTCAGCCTGGCCCCCGAGGAGGGGGAGGAGGGGCCCCCAAGCCATCCGCCAGAGCCCCTCAGCCTGCAGCTGCTCTGAGCCACCGAGGAGGGGAAACTGGACAAGCAAGGGCATGGTGACTCAGCCGGGCTCCTGGGAACACTGCTCTTCTGGCCCTGACTGGGGACACTGGGAAGACAGATAGCCTTGGCGGTTCGTTGGAAAGTAGACCTGCTCCTTAAAGAGACAACCTGCTCGACCTCAACTGAGGCCTCAAAGACAGTGTCACCTCTGACCTGTCTAGCCTTGCTTCTCTATCACAGGGAACTCTGCCTTGCACTGAGAGAAAAACGAACCTTTTAGGGGAAATGTTATTTTTCCAGACATAAAGAATACTGGACTCTTACTCAGTTATAGTCTCAAATAAGACAGTTTTTTTTCTTTTTTTTCCATGGAAGAGCAGGAAGGTTTGGGGTTGGACACAAAGAAGAACTTTCTGCTTGCCAGGGATTAATTGATATGAAGGTGAAGACAGAGCAAACGAAATTCCTTTCTCTTCAGAAAAAGGACAAACACTGATGCATCCAGGTTGATTCAAGTTAGTCCTGCCTAAAGAGAGAGATCTTGAGTGTCCAAAGATGTTCAGATTCTTCCAGAATCATCTCTCCACCTTCACTCCTGACCCTAGGATCTATGTTCTAGGAAGCCCGGTCTGACTGACCCCACCTCCTTCTTCGTTTATTCTGAAACTCCTCAGGATGGATGTGTGTAGTTTGCACTTGGAGATGGCTGAAAGTGTAGTCAGTTTTCTGGGGGTTCTTCTTTCCCCTAGTGGACAGGATTCCCTAGATAAACGGAGCAAACTTTTCCCATTTTATCAGAAAACTCTGAGGGCAGAGGCTCTCTTCTCTGGCCTGTGGACCTTCCTCGACAACCTGAGGCTCTGCACCCAGATCACAAAGGGAAGGAGAGAGAGAGTTAGCTCATCACGTTGCCTGAATAACCATTAGGGCTACATGAGTGTGAGAAAATGACCTGCCCAGGGGTGGTTCTCCTTCCCTCCCTGAAAACCACGACCCTAAGTAGGTCTGTGATCCACCTTCCTTCCCAGATCTCACTTTGCTCATGATCAAACTTTCAAGCCAAAGCCAACAAGGCCCAGACCCTGGCTAGCAGCTCAGTCAAAATGTTCCCCCCTAAAACCCCACCAAATGAGAGCTGGGTTATGAGGAGTCACTCTTTTCATTTAAAAAAAGAAGGGAGAAGGCTGACAGATGACTGACTGGCTCGAGCATGGAGGCATGTCTCCACCAACACCAACAACTGGCTAGTTGCTTTTCAACTTTGCAGCTGGCAGCTGTTGGCATGAGTGAACACTTGGTGGGGTGGAATAGAGGTGGCTGGGAGCGTGGGAGGTGGTGGGAATAAGGCTGGGCAGGTTAGGCTTGGGGCCGAAGATGGGCACGCCGGCACACACTGCCCCCTCTCCTGTCGCACAACCTGCTTCTCTAAAACAAACATATCGATGGTCCTGAATCAATGACCCATCCAGGCTCCGTTATACAACCAAGCCGGCTGAAAAGTGAATTCAGGTAAATGAATTCTATATTTTCTTGCTTCCCATTAGAACGTTGAAGCTCTATTTCCCTACAGGAAACACATCCTCTAACACTTCAGAGTGTGGCCCAAGGGCCAGCAGCATTGGCATCACCTGGGAGCCTGGTGCCAACACAGAAACCCCGCCTGACCCCAGATCTTCTGAACCAGAATCTGCACTTTTTAACCAGATTCCCCAGGTGCTTCACAAGCATGTTCAAGTCTGAGAATCACTGTTCTAACATACTGAGTTGAAACCTTGTGGAGAGATAGGGATTTAAACCTAAACCTTCTGGTCCTGCTTACTGTGCATTGCCCAAGGAGTGATTTCCCCGGGCTTAAAGTAGAGGTAAATGGTTGCTATCACTCCATTTAACAGATGAGGAGACTAAGGCTCACAAAGATGAAGAGCCCACTGAATCTTCAGAGCCAGGATCAAACCTGATTCTGAAGCAGGGTGCCTTCTATTTGCTGCCATCTCAAAGCTCCCACTGCACGGCACTCCAGAGACCATAAATTCAGGGGTTACCAACATCACTGGCATGGTTCACATAGACTTATCTGTATTTGCACCATTATTTGTTCTTCACTCATCCTACTGATCTGCTTTGGACTATGAGCTATAAAAAAGCAGGCAGTGTGCAATATGATTTACTGAAAACCAACTGTGCTCCAAATACTGCTCCTTCACATAGATTCCTTCATTCAGTCCTCACCGACCTGCTAAGGTGGGTCTTACTGTCTCCATTCTATAGATGAGAAAACTGAGGCTCCAGTGAAATGACCTGGTCCTGCTCACACGGGTGGCAGCCTCTCTGGCTTTCCCATAGACCCTCTGGTCAGGAGGTCCCAGGGCACTTGAGGGGTTGTCCAATTCCAAGGGTGTGTTGAAAGAGCCCAGTCTTAGGACATGACCCTGGTATGAAACCAAAGGCAACATGCACAAACCAAATCCCTGAGATACGGGCCGTATGGGCTCCTCTCTCAATTTTCTGCACAAATGGAGAGCAGCAACAGTGCAGATAATCCGGAAGTCATTTCAACTTGCTTTGCAATGCGTTAATTTGTTTTTTCCCAAGTCAGATTTTTCCCTTCTAATTATATTTGGCTCAAACTGACATTAAAATGAATTTGTATTCTCACTTCACCGACGGCCTGGTGAGGGAAGAAGTCCCAGGTGTGTGCAGGGTGATAGGCACATCAGTGTAGAATCAAACATCATCCAGGCAGTAGCCAACTGGGGATGGAGGCTGGAGAGCTGTCAGCGCTGGCAGCAGGATTATGTGTGTGGGAGAGGTGATGGACAAAGATGGAGCGGGCTTCAGGGGCTTCTGGGAGTCCCCTCGAACCATCCCCACAGTGAGGTCAAGCTGATAGGTTTCCAAGGAGGTAAGGGCCGGGGCACAGACCAGCACACAGGGTTTGCGGTCAATTGCTCAGAGTCTGGGATTAAAACCCAGGAGTCCACTAGGTTATCACAATGAAGAAAACCCCAACTTCTCTCTGGGGCTTCACCTTACCCGTCTGCCTGCTCCCGCTCCCTAGTCTCTCTCTCTCTGCCCCCATCTGCCCATCTCAGCTTCTTTCATTTTAATAACCTCCCAGTTAAGTGAATCGAATGGGAAGAAGCAGTTAAAAGCACCTCATGGCTTGACAATGCTGGGTAATGGACCGAGCAGGGCCCCAGGCTGTTGCTGGGAGAATTCAGGAAGGAGAGGGGGGAAGGAAAAAAAAAAAAACTCAACCAAGGACAAAGTTAATTTAGAAATCAGCTCTGTAGGGTGGGGGGAGTAGGGATAGGGAAGAGGGAACTGGACCCAAGAGGTTGGGAGATCTGGGGAAAGCACGCTTTATATAAACTGCCTTTGTTCCTGGAAATCATAATCCTTGGGAGGGACCTCGCTCACTCCTTCGGATTCCTCAGCTCCTTCCATCCGGAGCAGGGGGCACAATCAGGGATTGTCCGGAGCCAGGATACCTTCAACAGCGCTGCATTCCAGAGGCTCCAGCCGCAGCCCCGGCCTCACATCTGTGGCCGTGCCCTCCCCCTGCCAGGCGGCCTCTTCCACTCCCCGCTCTCTCCGATAGCTAGACTTCAGCATTTTTCACATACCTCTCTTCCAGCGTTTATCTTATAGTATTGTCAATATGTGTTTATACATCCATCTCCCACACCCGCCTTGAGTGGCTCAAGGACAAGGACCAAATCTTACTTACCTTTGGATCTCTGGTGCCTCCATGCAGGCCCAGCCCAGCCCAGCCATTAAAAACACACCAGCTTAGTGGGACACTGGCCCTCACCCCTGTGGCTCACTCCCCTGGTGGGAATCTTCTTCAAAGGCTTCCATCTGAAAAGCCAGAGCCAGCTTCCTTGAAGAGGTTTGAAGAATCTCCTAGGCTCAGCCCCTAAATGCACACACATCTCTGGCCACTGACCAGAGGAAATGGCCCAGGATTGACCCTGCAGGGACTAAATAAATCCAGATTGGCGCTCTGATGAAACCAGGTGGTTCCCCTAGAGTCTGGGCAGTGCAGACCCAGCCCAGGTTCCCAGAGAACATGGGACAAAGAACCTAGGTATCCACCAAGCTGCAGGGTTCACCACTGAACTCTGCCTGTGGGCATCTTTATCTTATTAGACCTGAGGATTCGAAGAGAAAAAAACATCTCATCATTTCAAGCCTCCCCAACTCTGGTCACAGATCTGAGACTTCCCAAGGCAAACTGATTTTCTCTTAAGTTTTTCTGCTCACTTCTACCCAGTCAAACCCCAACCATCTGCCCATTTCATTTCATTTTTTTTCCCAACTTAAAGGGCTGTAAACCTCAACAGTGGGCTTCCCATGTGGCACTAGTGGTAAAAAATCCGCCTGCCCATGCAGGAGACGCAAGAGATGGGTGTTTGATCCCTGGATAGGGAAGAACCCCTGGAGGAGGGCATGGCAACTCACTCTAGTATCCTTGCCTGGAGAATCCCACGGACAGAGGAGCCTGGCGGGCTACAGTCCCTGGGGTCACAAAGAGTTGGACACGGCTGAGCGACTGAGCGCACACGCACACAAACCTCTACAGTGGCTCCAACAGATGAGGAGTCTAAGAGGAGGGGAGGGTTTGGTGAAGAATGAAGTAGGGATCACAAAGTTTTTAACACTTCCTTTGATTTAAAAACAGAAACCCCTGTCTCTTCCCTCTTACAGGAGGGTCTCAGGCCTGGCATTTCCAGGCTTTTTTGGGTCAAGCCCCAGACTACTGTTCCATTATTTCTCCCTAACCCAAGTCCTCAGCCGCCACCAGCCTCCATGGACCTTGCGCATTCAGGCAGCCACACCTTGACTCGGGAAGTTCAGCCGGTCTGGTAATGCTCTCCCTCTTCCTGCCACATCCACATCCTGTCCATCCTTAGACCCGCTTCCTCCATGGAGCCTTTCCTGGCCTCTTCAGCCCACAGCAAGCTCCCCAGCTCTGACTGCACACTGGCGCCAAATACACCCAGCCTAGCATTACCTGGAATCTTTGCATATATAGGCACATCTTAGTTTCTTAAAGGGAAGGGACCATATGATATTGTGGGCTTTTTTTTTTTTTTTTATTCTCCATAATGCCTACATAATGTATGTTTCATATATAGTAATATACATTTGCTGACTTGGAAAAAAAAACAATTCTCCCCATTTTATGGAAGAGTAAACTGACACCTACGGAAGCTAAGTAATTTGCATCTAAATCACAAAGTGAGACCCTTAAAGGCAAAGGTAGTACTTTATTCTTTTTGCAACACTGGTGCCTGGAACATAGTCTAAGCACACAACACATCTCTGTGGGATAAAGGAACCAGGTCCGGACTCTCTTCCCACACAGTGAGGATGGACTCTTCAAACTGCTTCAGAAGGAAAGAAGAGGCAGAGAAGAAAAGCATCACATGGCCAGTTGGGAAGAGGGATGTATGACTCCTGATCTGGCCTGGAGTGGGACAAGCTACAGGCACAGGCCTGCCAGCCCAGAGCACTCAGATACCTGCTGTCCCTTGCTGCCTCCAACCCAGTCCCCATGGCCCTCTGGGAGATTCTTCCATCACCTTCCCAGAGTCAGGCCACTGGAGGAATGAAGCAGCAGCAGCATCTCCCGGGGAAACTAATGGAATTTGCTAGGGAGTACTACAGAGTTCCACCCTGGATTTAAGACCCTTAATCCTGAGGAAGCTGGCTGGCTACAAGGCCCATTTATTTCAATATGATCCCAATTTTGTTAAATGGACTCAAGGAGGGCAGAGAGGAATGAGGCTTCAGCTCCCTGAGACTACAGAGGTTAATAAAAGTTGCTGGAGAAATTAAATGTGGAGGGGGAGAAATTGGGAGCTTGGAGAGAGTTGATGCAGGGTGGGGGAGAGCAGGATGGAAAAGAAAAATGCAATCTTCAGCAAAAAAGAAAGTCAGCTTTCATCCCGGGAGCTCAAAGAACTCGGTCAGGTTGCACTGTCTGTGAATCAGTGGGAGGGAAGGTGTCAGAACTGGGGCTGCAGGATGGAGAGGGACCAGAATCACACAATGGGGAAGCTGAGGGTTCTAACTTTCCAAACCTTGGAGTGTGTGCATCTTCAGAGCAAGACAAGACAAAAACTGGTGTCTTCAAAGACTCTTCAAAGGATGGCTGCCATAGCTGGCAGGGGAATGGTACATTAGAAACACGGCAGGATTCTCTGGCGAATGGATGGGCCAGGGGAAAGGGAGAGATATCTGTTCCTAGGTGCACGCGGGTGAGAAGTGGCTGCATGTGCAAGCGCGCAGGAGATCACGAGGGAATCTACACGTGTGCATGTGGACACACACACTGCACAGTGAGACTTGCATGCGGCAGCAATGTGGAACGGGTGGGTGTGCCCATCCATCTTCAGGGGCTTCCCTCTGGAACCATTCCTGCCTCCCACTCCAACTTCCTGCTTGGGATCCCGTCCTGGCTCTGTCACTACTTAAATATATCATGTTGGCCAATCTGCTTAGCGTCTTTCTTTGTTTTTCTTTGTCCACTCACAAAATGGGGATAACTCCTAACAGGTTATTGTTGGTACTTAAGAGAAATTTTTTAAAATTTATTTTTATTTTTGGCTGCACCGAGAGGCATGTGGGATCCTAGTTCCCCGATCAGGGATTGAACTCATGCCCCCTGTATTGGGAGCACAGGGTCTTAACCACTAGACCACCTGGCAAGTCCTTACTGTTGGTATTAAATGAGTTACTAATGCATGCAAAACACAAAGCGGGCTCTCTGCAAAAGAGAACCACCTTCTCTCTCACTTAGAATGGACTCATTTTCTTTCCTGACTCCTGAGACAGCCTCTCTTTGACATAACATTTCAGAATTGAGGACTTGGCAGCCTCTTTCTTCTTTCCTGCTGACCACTGCCTGCTGCTCCCCCACCCCCAATCCCAGCCCTTTCCAGGTCAAAGCATCTTCCAGGACAGGGCCAAGTAAAGTGGCCTGGAGGCCTTGAGAAGAAATCAGGCAGGAGCTGGTAGGTGGGGAAGGGTCACAGCCTTCCCAGCTCTGGACGCATGGATAGGAATGTCCCTATCCTTGGTTGGAAACCATCCCAAAAATTGGGATGATGGAGACATTCGCCCCCATCCCAACCTCCGCTTAGAAGTCATTTCAACTCTCTAAGACGGCTTTATTATGTATTAAATGGAGGAAATAATAACCACACTGCCTATATCATAGGACAGTTGTAATATATCTACCAAATGAGATTGTACATGTGAAAAAGTTGCTAAAATCGGAACACACTATATAAATACAGGACTTCCCTGGTGGCTCAGTGGTTAAAAAAAAAAAAAAAAAAAAATCTGCGTGCCAATGCAGTAGATGCGGCTTTGAACCCTGGGTGGGGAAGATCCCCTGGAGAAGGAAATGGCTAACGACTCCAGTATTCTTGCTTGGGAAGCCCCATGGACAGAGGAGCCTGGCAGCTTACAGTCCATGGAGCCACAAAAGTATCTGATGCAACTTAGTGACTAAACAATACAAAGTTAAAAAGACTCTACAGGTGGGAAGAAGAGATCTGTGGTGTTACAAACCTCCTGCTCCTAACAGACAAGGAGTTCCCATCCCCACTAAATAAAACAGATGGTCATCCAAGCAAGACAGCAAGATGCAGGTGGGCTAGATGTCTCGGCTGGGCCCTGGGGGAGCAGGCTTAGCCAGGCAGCAGGAGGAGCCTGTCTGTCACCGTGGGAAGGAGAGCAGGAAGACGCCCTCTGTTCCCCTCCAGAGCCACTCAACCAAAGGGAGGCCACTGCACAGGTGCCTCTGCCGTGGAGGGTGCCCAGGGGACCATGGGCTTTGTAGTAAAACAAAGAGTCTGAATCTGGGATCTCATACTCCAGGGATGGCCCTGAGCAAGCTAATTAAAGCTGGCTTTGGTTTCCTCATCCTTAAAAATGGGGGTAACATTTCCTTCACAAGTGTTGTTACAAGTGAATGTGAAGAGGGTAGAGTAGGGATTTGACAAGAAGTCATTTTGATGCTTTGGTTGGGAGACCACCTCTCCTACAGTCACTTTTCCCTACCCTAGGGCAGGCAGGGCCTCCCAAAGCAGATGAGAACACCAGACCCCGGCCTCTGTGTCCGCCAGGGACTGGGCTGAGTGTCTTGGTTTTCTCCCCAGGCCCGCACTCAGCACCCCACCCCTTGTATGACTCTCCACAAGTCAGTCTTGCACATTACAGGGGCAGTTTCCAAGTTTGCAGCTCATGGACCTGTAAAGGCTGTGTAATTTTAGAAACCAACACAAAGTTGCAAACCTTTTCATTTGCTAAGTAAAGCGCTTTGTACAGACTTCCCTGGAGGTCCAGTGACTAAGACTTCCTGCTCCCAATGAAAGAGACCCAAGTTCAACCCCAGATCAGGGAACTAGATCCTACTTGTTACAACCAAGACCCTGCAGCAGTCAAATAAATACAAAATATAAACAAACAAACAAAAAATCAAAAGTCGTTTATGGGCACTGTTATATTACCAAAGAAAATCCCGTTCAACACCCAAAAATGTAGGACAGAATCTCAGAATAAAGGATGGTTTTAGGATTTTGAATGAATTTCCATTTATGAGCACTTGCTCCTTTTTCCTCTTAGTTCTCCTTCAGCTCTGGGTCAGGAAGGACCCTGTCCTGGCCCAGCATCTGTCCCTGCTGGCATGTGGGATCCCAGTCAAAGGAAGGTGGGGGCAGTATTTGAGGGGAGCTGGTTCCCCAGCCATTAATACCATCAAGATGCCCAACCTGTCCAAACCTCGATTTCTCAGCCATGAAATGGGGATAATTACAGACCCAATCTCAGGAGGCTGCTGTACAGATTAAATTAGATAATGCAAATAAAGTAGTTAGCACAAGGGCTCCATAAATGATCCATATGATTTCCAGACTCTGAAACGCTGCCGCCTCGGGGCTAGTGTTCCTCCTTTCTCATAAGAGCTTTGGCTCCTTCTCACTAGAATGCCAACCTCTTCCACTTGGTCCTCTTCTTCCCCAAACCCTTCCTGAGGTCTCCAATCAAGGCTGGTTAGCTTCCCCTTCTGGGTCCTCCACAACCCAGTTCTCTCCACGAGAGATACAAGACAGAGCTGCTGGAACCCAGGACCAGGAATCTGGGCGGCTGGAGCCGAGAAAACAGAAAGAGAAGGAGGAGCTGGAAAGGAAGCAAAGAACTGGGCTGTCCATGTCCAGCCACAAAGTCCTAACAGAAGCACTTACAGGGCATGTCTTTCCAGACACTGTTCCATGCACCTTATATGGATTAACATGCCATTGCCACCCTATGAAATGTTATTTCTATCCTGACTGTACAGACAAGCAAACTGATTCACAGAGAAAACACACAGCTTGTTCAAGCTGACACAACTATCCAGTGGCCTGGGGGGAAGGGTTTAGCCAGGGAGCTGGACAGGAGTCTGTGATTTAAGCACCATTTAATACTGCCTCCTTCCAACATCATAGCACTCTCATCGAGTCAATCAATTGATCAGATATTTAAGGGCACTTATCTCACGCTTAGCACTGTGTCAGAAAGTGAAAGGATAAAAGAGAAATGAAGACTTAGTCCCCGAGGATATAAAGCTCTACAGGAGCTTCCATCAGAGCACTTGGTTCTCAGGTCAAGATGGGGTGAGGGCCAGGGACAAGGCTGGGCTGCTTCGCCCCTACCCCACCAGAGAACCAAGGGCAGAGGAAGACAACCAACCATGGGAGCCAGCAAAAGGTGGGAGGCCTTAGATACCCTCTCCTCCTCTTCCTGATCCAGGATCTTCTGGGATCCTGAGCTAGAGCTGGAGGTAATGCTAGGCCCTGAAAACCATTTACACCCTTCTCCTTGGGTCTGAGCAGAAGTCCAATCAAGGTCAAGGAGAGGGACCAGGTATCCTGATTTCTGCCATGTCTCCCCCTGCTCTTCCCCATCCTCAAGATCCTGCTTTGGGTTAGAAATGTGGGCCATCTGAAGTATGTAGGGGGGAGGAGGGGGCATGGTGAGAAGGGAGTCCATTCCCAGCTACTCTTCTTTCCAGACTCTTGCTCTCTATCAGGATGTAGCTGTACTCAAGCAGTCGAATACTGGGAATTTAGGAGGCCCTGGGGCCTCTTCCCTTTATTCCTCACCACCCTGCCAAGTGGTGGCAGGGATGCCCAGGGGACATCTAGGGGCTGGAGGGACACATTTTCCCCCTACCCCCACCTCCACCCTCCCCTGGAGGCAGCTCCCGCCCCGAGCCGGCCTGTCATCCCACATTGCTCTGATTAGCTATAATCTTTCTTTTTCAATTTCTCCTCCCTGAGACTGGGGAGCGAGAAAATCTCCCAGAAAATGAATAAATATTTCAATTTTCGGCGCAATCAGTCTGAGGAGCCAGCGCATGATGGAAACGGGGGGAAGGATAATGGTTTTCATTTAGATAAGATACAGAAAATTATTTAGTGAAAAATGAAGATTGATGAAGCCCATTGAAATTCTTTAAAACGCGATTTTTATTTCTCTGCCTAAGCTGTACGTTCCCTTCCTCTCTCCTCTCCGCTCCCCTCAATTCAACTGCCTTCTTCTCCCACCTTCTCCGCACTTGCCCACCACCCTCCCTCAGATGCCTGGTGACTCCCCCCTCAGGTTCCTCTCTCACTGCCCCAGTCCCTGCCTACAACTCCTCCTTCCTAAGGATGGAGGCTGAGGAGGGAGGTCCTGCCACCGCCCCCGCCCCCCTTGTCTCCCGCCCCATCCAGAGAGCATCCCAGTCTCCCCAGGTCCCCACTCCTTCCAACCTTGCCTCCTCTCCAGTCCCTGCTCAGCCTCGCAGGAACACTCAGGAGTGACTTCCTCTCCCCTCTGCTCTAACCTCTCCCTTTTGCTCCCTTTGGTATCCCCTCTCCCACCCCCAAATACTTCTGTACACTTTCATCAGGTCTTGCTTTCACCCCTGCAGGAGGATGGGCGATGGAATCCCAGCTAGCCCCTGACCCCTCCCTCCCCAAAACAGAAAGGCACACAGCACTCCTCTCTTGGACCATTCTGCCCTGCTTCAGTCCACATGCCTCTCCTGTTTGCGAACTGCAGCTTTTGTTCCTTAAAGCTTGTTCGTATCCATGTTGCTGACACATTAAGGCTGCAGGAAAGGGGCAGACAGACGCTTGCCCCCAACACATACCAGTACTGACCCAGCTGACCCCTCCCCCACCACCGTGGGCCCTCCTCCCCTCCCCCTCCTCTAGCAGCCTGGCTGAACAAAGTCAGAACTTAAGTCATCCTCCCAACTTTCTGCCAAGTGTCTGGCTTGGCCTGCCAACCCCAGGACCAGGCCTCCTTTCCCCCAGCACCACTTCCACCCCACTCACACTATGAACGTGGGCCCTACCCAAATGCTAAGTATGCCTGTGTGTGATGGAGGAGGGTGGGAGCCTTAGGGGACAGGATTGGAGACCTGCCCCCACCAACTCAGCCAGGCTTGGCCTTCAGAGCCCCGGAGGGCCCAGCCAGGAGGAGAGGGGAGGGGTCCAATACAACATCCCTCCCCTAAACACACACCCACCAGGCCAGGAAGGGAGCCGAGAGCAGGGCCCCGCCTGAGGGTGCTCTCCGCAGAGTAACTTTCCTCGTCCCAGACCCACCCTCCCAACACCACCCAAGAGGAGACCCCCTCCTCCATTTCGTCGTCTGTACATCTCCATAGGTATCTGCCTATAGGAATGTCTGTTCAAGTTTCTTTGTTTGCTGGAGGGTTGGTATTCACAGAAGGGTCTCTGTGTGTGGCTATGTGTTGTGTCCTTGTAAATGCCCGACTGCACACATGGACTGTGCCTGTGAGTTGTGGTGCGTTTGGGGGCGTGAATATGCCCGCGTGTACCGATATGGGGGAGGAATCTGTCTTCCTCGGATGTGCCAGCGTCTTTGTGTATATGTGTCTGTCTCCGTGTGGGGAATGCTCGCGGGTATGTCTGTCTCAGTAGGTGAATAGTCTGTCTCAGTGTCTAGGGCTGGTTTTTTGGTGTTTGTATGTCAATTTCTGTGTGGCAGCTCCATCTTGGGGGTGGGGGGTGGAGTGGGGGGGCGGGGCGCGACTAGCTCAGCAGGATTAAATCTTCCTTAGAGTCAGATCCGAGAGACAAGAATCCACTCAAACAGACCCCAGTAGAGGCTGAAGTCTGGGCCCTCGGCTTCTTCAGTTACCCTGCCGCCCCCCAGCCCAGCCTTGGGATACCCTAACATCCTCATCTCTTTCAACCTCTCCCGCATCTCTCAACCTCTCCATCTCTCAGGCTCTTCCCCGCCGGTCCCAAATAAAGCCCCAACATCGGTACTTTTCTGATCCAAGAGGGTGTTAGCCGCCCCCCACTCCCGCCGCCCCAGCAAGTGGCCACTTCCATACCCAGCGGGCCCGAAGCTGCCTTTGGAACTCCACTCCCGACCGGGAGCCTCCGCGGGCAAGGGTTCAAATCCCCACCAGAGGCCCCGAGGCACCCCTCCCTTCCTCTGGAGGGGGCAGCCCCAGGCAGTCTGGAGCCGCGGCTCGGACTCAGCCCCGCGAGGGGCTGGGCTGAAGGAGGGCCGGGATTCCCTCCCGACATCTTCGGGAGCCTGGGTCCCCCGCTTTCCGCGCACCTCCGCCCCCCGAATCTGAGATCCCACCCTCTCCCCAGCCTTCCCCCCGCCGGGACCCAGGCGTCCGGACTCCGGGTCTCGGAGGGTGGAGGTGAGTAGAGCTGCCAAAGGCTCCGGAAGAGACTTTGAGCGGTCGGATCCCTTTTCCACTCCGACCCCCGGCCCTCGCGGCCCCGATTCTCGGTTCTCCCGCGCAGCCAGAGGAAACAACTTGGGCAAATCAACGGAAAACTCCTCCTCGCCAGCCCCCCGGTACTCCGCGCGGGGACCCAGCCCCCACCTCGTGGCGTCCCGAGCCCCTCGGCGCGCCCCGAGTTGGGGCGCACACTCCGGCCCCGGGGGTCGGGTGGGGGCAGCAAGGGCAGGCGCGGGCGGAGCGGGGGGTGGGGGAGCTTACCTTGGGAGAAAGTATCGGAGAGAGTGAGGATCCAGACGAGGAGGCTCAGCATGCTGTCCTTCCGCCGCGCGCCCGCCCGCGGCTCGGGCCCGGAGTTGGCGAGGGAGCGAGAGGAGCGGGCTGGGGAGGAGGGGAGCCCGGGAGCCCGCCCCCCGCCCGCCCGCGCCCGCCCCTGCACACTCACACGCACACTCACTCGCGCGCACAAACTCACTTCCCTTCCCTCCGCTTCTTTTATCTCTCCTTCCTCGCGGTCCCGTCTCTCTCTCTCCTCTCTCTCTCTCTCTCGCCCCCCTCTCCTTCCCCCTCGCCCTTTTATTATTTCTCGCCTCGAGCTTTATCTCTCCGGGTCTCTTCGGCTCTCCGCTCTCCCCTTCTCCCCCCTCGTCTTCCTTCCCTCTCTCCCTCCTCCCTCCTCCTGACGTCTGCTCTCCTCCGACGGCCCTCCCTCCACAGCCCTCCCCTGCCCCCCCAGTGCGCGCGCACACACACACTCACACCCCTCGCTGCAACTGAGATGGACGGAGCGCCAAGAGAGAAAGCGGTGGAGGGCCAAAGGGTAACAACGGCGAGTCGCGGGCGCTGGGGCAGAGACGGCGGGACCCCTGCCCACCCGCACCTCCCTCCCATCTACATACACAGCCCTGGTCCCAGGCTACCGAACTAGGCAGTGGATTGGGGAGGCGGGGCATGGGCTGAGGACCGGCTTTTAGCCCAGGGGATGACTGTGGTGGGGAAGGGTGTGTGAGTGTTTGTGTGTGTTTGGGTGTGTGTAAGCATGTTTAGGAGAGGAGGGGGTGGGCAGGCGGTGGTTCATGGAATCAAAAAGCTTAAAATCCTTTTTTTTTTTTTCTCTTGTTAATTCCACACCCAAAATCTAACCTCTGGATTCTCAAATTGGGAATTCTCAATTGACTAATGAATGCTGGAGGTGGGGAAGGAATCACTCTTCCCACCTCCTAAAGGCAAAGCTGGAGAATTCAGCTGCTTCCTGGATTGGCCTGAGGCCCCCGCCAGGGGGCCTCACCCAGCACACAGTGGGGCCAGGCTGTGTTGGGAGTCCTCAGCTGGTGGAGGACAGGCGTAAATGACTCCTTCCTTTGTTCATCTTATCTTCCCATCCGGAAAGAAGTACTCAACTGGAGGGCTTCAAATAGCTAAGAGGAGGGCAGCCACAGGAGGATCACCAAGCAGAGTTTGAAATCCTTTGGGGTTGAGGGATCTGGGTGCTGGGAAGAAGGAACTCCTGGTGAGACTGATGAAGGCATTCAGTAGGGGTCTCCTTTTTCTTAAAGAGACCAGCTTAACAACTAGCCTCTCTCCCAACCCATAACTAGACGCTTCTGCTCACAGGACCGGGGGTGCCTGAACCTCTGGGTCCTAGGCAATGAGTTGAGGATACATAACAGAAATCGCACAGGAATTGCACAACTTTACAAAATTGGTCTAGAGAGGTCTCCACTTCTTTCCTCCCAGATCTTAAGTCTCCTGGGTCCCTCATTACCCGCCAAGATTCTGGATTTCAGCCCCCGGAGCCAAGGTTCATAGCTCTCTGGTGCCCTCTGCTGGTTTGAGGCAGTTATGATGACTCTTTCTTCCACACATACTGACACCAGGCTGAATGGTCCGGACACATCCACATATGAGGACACAGAAATAAACTCACATCCAGAAGCATACTATGCACAGACCAGAGGGTCCTTCATATGTTCTAAAACACAGGTGTATGGTCAAACACACAGCTTAAAAATAAGGAGCGTACCTAACCCAGAAAAATAGGAATATAATCACAAATACATACAAACAGCCACACATCAGCATGCAGACACATAAGGGCTTTTAATTTACTCATCATTAATCTTGCATTTTGCAGATATTCTTGCACCTTGCATTCTTCAATGTTTGCTTATGTTCCAGTCACAATTCTAGGCCCTGGAGCCATAGCAATAAAAAAACAAACAAAAAAAAAATTTTTTTTTTTTTTTTTTTTTTTTACAAAATCCCTCCCTCAGAGTATTCTATACTGGAGAGCAGGAAGAGGCAGTAGAAAAATAATAGAAAACACAAGGTTGTAGTAAAGGCTATGAGAGACAAATAAAGCAGGGTACAATGAATAGGGAGTGGAAGGAAAGCAGAAATTGCTACTCTTACCAGAGTCAGGGGAAGCTGCTCTGCTAAAGTAACATTTAAGCAGATACCTGAAGAAACTGAGAGATTTAGGTTTTCAGGCCCGCATCTGAGGGGAGACTATAGCAGGTAGGTGGAAACAGCAAGTATAATAGAAGGGCCCTGAGGAAGGGATGTTCTTGGAATATCGGTGAGACAGCCTTTTCTCCTTTTTATTCTGCACAGAAAGGAGGCCCATGGTGATGCGATTTAGGAAAATTTTCGAAGAAAAAGTCCAGAGCCAAGGAAGAGAATATTCTTAGCTTAGTGAATGCTTCCTGTCTACCTTCTGCTATTCAGGTTTGATGGTGATTCTCAATGTGAGGAGGGACTGGGTTATCAGAGCTTACCTTTCCCTTGGCCTTTTATCTCACCTTGAAACCCTAGCAACAGAGAAGCCAAATTTCTCTAGATCCTTAACAGCCAAAGGAGTAATCTCATTCCCCTCTCCTGGTCCCTTAACTTCCCACCCCGCCTGCTCCCTTTAATCTCTGATTCTTACCAGCTCTGTTCACAGCAAACACAATTCTCCAGACTCCCCTCTACAAAAGCCAGTCGAAATTCCAGATGCCAGAGTTTAAGACCCCATCTCCAGCCAGGGGTCCTCAACAGCAGCTGTGTATTTGAATCTCCTGAGGGGCCTTTAAAAACCACCAGTGCTTTGGCCTCACTCCCAAAGATTAATTGTTCTGTAGTGAAGCCCCAAGCATCAGGATTTAACCTCCCCAGGTAATTCTGATGGGCACCAGGGTTGAGAACCAGGAAGCAAGCCCCTGCTTTCCAGGCATTGCCCTCAGCCAGGCCACACACACAGGGTGCTGTGCCCTCTTCCCTCCTCCAGCCCCTCTGCTTCCTGCTAATCCTGCTTCTTCCTCCCCTCCTTGGAGGGAGGACCCCAGTCAAGCTGTCCCAACTTTCCTCCATTCTAATCTTCACAATTCTAATTGGATTAACTGAGTCTACTGGAATTTAATCACCTAACTTTCATCAAACTGGGGACATCGTGGGGCTGAGTCTCCAGTATCTGATGGATGGTCCTGGAAGCAAAGCCTGTGTCTTTTCCATCAGACTAGACATAACCTCCCCAGGTCAGGATATCTGCCTCCCCATCAAACTTGGGGCCTTTGGGGCAAGACCTAAGCATGTCCTCTCAGTCTGGAGCTCTCTGAGGGCAAGGAAGAAGCTGGGAACCCCTCTCCACAGCAGAGATGCAGCAGAATATTTGAAAGCAAGAAATAAGGAGCGTAGAAGCATAGAAACCACCCAAAGCGATCCTAATCCAGGTTCTGCCCCTTACTTTTCGTGTGACCTTGGGTAGCTTATTTACCTCCCCTTTCTAATCCTTGATTTCTTCATCTGAAAGCAGAGATAATAATAGTACTTGCTTTATGGAGTGGTTGGGAGGATTAAATGGGTCAATATCCACATAGCTCTTACAACAGTGCAGAGCAACAAGTGAGAAGTAAATGCTAGCTGTGATTAATTTCAGTTTGAGAGGTCCCCAAAGCAGGGGCCCTTCCAGTCTTCCTCCTGCTGGATTAGTCTTCATCCCCATGCACAGGGCCCTGCCCACAGAGAAGTGTGCAGGCGTGGAGGTAGAGGAAGTAATCCCTAAGGATGCTACTTCACCCTGAAAAAAAGGAGAGAAGCAGCCAGAGGTTGTATATGGAGTTAAGAGAAATAGTAATAATTTTTTGAGCACAAAAGTAAAGAGATCAAGAGGTCAGGGAGTGAGAGGAAGGCAAATTACGACCATCAGCAGCAGAAGCCACCCTGAGAGACGGAAATGAATTCTTTGTCTCAATGAGGGCTAAGAACAGCAGAACAATTCTATAAATTGTCCTCTTTCCCCCTAGAGGGGGTGGAGGATTGTGTTCCTGCTGCTTACCAGAAACTCAAAAGGGAAAGGCCAAGATCCTGATTTTCAGCCTGGAAAATAACCCTGACCAAAAAGGAAACCCTGAGTCCCCAAGAGTAAGGAGCTGCTGGAGGTCACCATGTCTCTCCCGCTGCTATAGTGACTACAGCCCAGAGCAGTGAGAGAAGCACCCCTTCTTCCAAAGTACCCCCAGCAAAGGGGCTTGCTTTCAATCCTGCTCCAGTTCTGTGTCTTAGAACCCAGGTAATAGTGTAAGTTCTTCCAGATATCAGGCCTTGGGTTTTCCTGCTGCTATACCAGTCTGTTTCCTCTTGTTCTCCTTTTCCTTAAGATGCCCAGCCTTTTTCAGTCACTCAGTCATGTCCAACTCTGCGACCCCAGGGACTGCAGCACACCAGGCTTCCCTGCCCATCACCATCTCCCAGAGCTTTCTCAAACTCATGTCCATCAAGTCAATGGTGCCATCCAATCATCTCATGTTCTGTCGTCCCCTTCTCCTGCCTTCAATCTTTCTCAGCATCAGGGTCTTTTCCAATGAGTTGGCTCTTTGCATCAGATAGCCAAAGTATTAGAGCTTCAGTTTCAGCATCAGGCCTTCCAATGAATATTCAGGACTGATTTCCTTTAGGATTGACTGGTTTGATCTCCTTGAAGTCCAAGGGACTCTCAAGAGTCTCCTCCAACACCACAGTTCAAAAGCATCAATTTTTCGGTGCTCAGTTTTCTTTATGGTCCAACTCTCACATCCATCCATGACCACTGGAGAAACCATAGCTTTGACTAGATGGACCTTTGTCGGCAAAGTAATGTCTCTGCTTTTTAATATACTGTCTAGGTTGGTCATAGCTTTTCTTCCAAGGAGCAAGCGTCTTTTAATTTCACAGCTGCAGTTACCCTGCTTTGAGATGTATGAAAACTGGAGCAGAGACAGGACAGGCTTAATGGTGATGAGGAGAGATTCAGATCTGCACTGTGAGGGATGAGGGAGGGGGCCGGTGGGGCATGAGGAAGAGCAACAGCAGCTGAAGTGTTCTGACCAACCCTTAGTGGTCCCTTCGGGGAGGGTGCACCAAGGAATCGGGCTCCTTGGATGAGGCATGGGTGTCAGAGGTTATCTGAGGGGACACTGCTGCTATGGAAGCAGAGGGCTAAAGACTAGACCTCAGGAGGGACCATCTACTGAGGAGGAGTGTCCAAAATATTTGAGGAGAGATTTGGATAGGCTGAAGCTGCTCTGAGGCAGGGACATAGAAAGAATGACCTTGGCAAAGACAGGCTCCCAGGGTGTGTTTACCACGCACCAGCCTTGCCTGTGAGCAACTGTGATCCGCTCCTTCCCACCCATTTCAGCCCCCTCTTTCTCACTGCATCACATCCCAGCTCCAACATGGGGAGACAATTTGTGCTAAATGGACCAGTTATCTCTTATTAGGTTTAATGAGGATTTCATTGCCTCAGCTCACAGGGATTGGAAGATTCCTGCTTCAAATGAGCAGCCCATTTGAGGAGATCAGCTCAGAGAAAGAGGAGAGAGCTAGGGCTCAGGGGCCCTGGGCAGGGGCACAGAGGCGGGGAGTGGGTGGGGGCGTGGGTATTGAGGAGGGGAGAATGGGGAATAGATTTAATTAGGAAAAAATGGAAAGAAATGTCAACTAATGACTCACATGTCAAGCTCCAGAACTCTATGAAGCCTCAAAAAACATGAGGCCCCTTCTCCCTTGAAATGGTGAAACGACAAAGCAAATTATAGTAGAGTAAGATAAGACTGGGATCAGAACCCAGGCCTCTTGCCTCTTAGGCCAGGATTCACTTGCGTATCTTGTTAACTTCAGCTCCCCATCCCTGCACTCCAGACCCATTCCAAGTGCTTTTATCAGCAAAGTCAACCCATAAGTCCAAACAGCTCTGGTCATAGCTCCGTAGCGCTGGTCTCCTGTAGGTACCTGAAAATCAGAGACTCAACTAAGCAGAAGGGGGAGTTACGAAGGAGAAAGGAAGCGTCTCCCTCATCTACCTTTGGCCCTTGCTTTTAGTTCCCTTGGATCCTATTCCCAAGTTCACAGTCTCCTGATTTTTAGCATTCCTTGGTGCTTCTTTGAAGACCTAAAACTTCCCATCATTAGATCTATTTAGTATCAGGACTGGCTGTGAGAATTGTGGTTTATGCTTACATTCAAGCTAGACATGAGATCAAGCTGGTAGCTAAGATTATGGTCAGAAGTTACCTTAAGGTCACTGGACAACATAGGAGGTTTAAGAGTGAAGTTGAATAAGGTTCACACAAGTGGAAATATACAATTAGGCTTACATAACCCTCATTATGTGCTTAATCACTCAGTCGTGTCCGACTCTTTGTGACCCCATGGACTGTAGCCTGCAGGAATCTAACCCAGGTCTCCCGCATTGTAGGCAGATTCTTTACCATCTGAGCCACCAGGGAAGCCCCATCCCTTATTATGTGTGTGTGAAAGTCACTCAGTCATGTCCGACTCTGCGACCCAAGGGACTATACAGTCCATGGAATTCTTCAAGTCAGAATACTGGAGTGGGTAGCTGTTCCCTTCTCCAGGGGATCTTCCCAACCCGGGAATTGAACCCAAGTCTCCAGCATTGCAGGCAGAGTCTTTACCAACTGGGCCACAAGGGAAGCCCTACCCTTATTATAAGAGGCGTCAAAGCACAACCCTTAACTATGTCACTCCAGGAAGGAAGAATTAGGAGTTGGAGATTAGCTGACACAAACTATTATACATAGAATGGATTAACAACAAGATCCTACTGTGTAGCACAGGGAACTATGTCCAATACCCTATAATAAACCAGAATGGAAAAGAACATGAAAGAGTGTGTGTATATATATATATATATATATATATATATATATATATGTATAACTGAATCACTTTGCTGTGTAGCAGAAATTAACACAACACTGTGTATCAACTATACTTCAATTAAAAAAAAAACAAAGTTGGACTTCCCTGGCAGCGCAGTGGGTAAGAATCCATCTGGTAATGTAGGGGACAGCCCTGCTCAGGGAAGATTCCACATACCTTGGAGCAACTAAGCCCATGCCCCACAACTACTGAGCCTGAGGTACAGAACCCAAGAGCTGAAACTAGTGAGCCTGGGTGCCACAACTACTGAAGCCCAAGTGCCCTGGAACCTGTGCTCCATAACAAGAGAGACCACCGCAGTGACAAGCCTGCTCACCGCAGTGAAGACTAACCCCCACTTGCTGCAACTAGAGAAAGCCTGAGCAAAGCCACAAAGACCAAACACAGCCAAAAAAAGAAAAAAAACATTCAGGATATAGCCAAAGCTGTGCTTAAAGGGAAAATCAATAGTGCTAAACAATTTAATCTTAACTAATAAAATTTTTAAAACACTAAAAAAAAAAATGTCACTCCAGCCCTAATAACCCCAATAGAGGCTTGCTTGCAAAGGGTTTGTGTTAAGATTAATTAATTGGTAATCAGTTTGCTCACCCATTCATCCATCTCTTCATCTCGCAAACATGTATTAAAAGCTCACTCTGTGCCCAGGTACGAGGCTAAACACTTAGGACACAAAGATGAATAAAATGTGCCTTGTTGAAGCCACAGTCTAGTGGGAAAGACCGACAGATAACTACAACGGAGTTGGGAGGTGCAGAGACAGAAACACGCCCATCTCCTTAGGAGTGCAAAGCATGAATGACTGCACTTAGCTTGGAGATGTCAAGTAAAGCTTCCTAGAGTTGAGAATTAGGATCTGCAAAGTCTGAAATAGGGCCTTAAATAAGATGGTTCCCCTCTCTGGGCCTCATGTCCTGTAGCTCTGACAGCCCTCCGTTACAGTTAAATGTTTGTTTATACCAAGGCGGCAAAGGCTGTTCCCTAGAGATGCCTGCTGAGAGGTTCCATCGGGATATCTACAAAGTTGTTCTAGAAATGCTCCCTGTTTGAGAACTGCTTCTATTCCTCCTGAGATCCAGGGTCAGAGACCCATCTCCTAACTCCTTACATACAACACAGTGGGCCTTCCTACATGAGACAGCCATGCTCCAGGCCAAAGTATTCCTCCCTGATCCCACTAGCTTCCCAGCTTCTGTGCCAATGAACAGGCCTAGCAGTGACTGCCAGGCAGGGTCTGGCTGCTGGTTTCGGTGGTATTTCCTAAATGGACAGATGGAGAATGTTGATTTAATGTCCCTCCAGTGCCTCTCTTCCAGCTTCCCAGACACAGCCAG
Source organism: Dama dama (assembly GCF_033118175.1). Taxonomy (NCBI): domain Eukaryota; kingdom Metazoa; phylum Chordata; class Mammalia; order Artiodactyla; family Cervidae; genus Dama; species Dama dama. The sequence goes on from NC_083700.1 coordinate 13,715,470, forward strand.
CAATAAGGCCCTGGCATCTAGTCCTCCTCTGGCAGGCACGGCCGTGGCCCTCCTCCAACAGCCCCATCCCTGAGCCTCCAGCTTCCTCCAGCCCCATCCCCAAGTCCCCTCAACACAGAGCTTGAGTCCAGGCTCTGGGAATAGGTCTTTTGTTGTTGCTGTTGAGTTGCTAAATCGTGGCCGACTCTTTTGTGATCCTTTGCACTGTAGCCCACAAGGCTCCTCTGTCCACGGGATTTTGCAGGCAAGAATATTGGAATGGGTTGCTATTTCCACCTCCAGGGGATGTTCCTGACCTAGGGATCAAATCTGTGTCTCCTGATTGCAGGCAGATTCTTTGCCACTGACCCACCTGGGAAGCCCCACGGTCTAGGGAAAAGCAAATCCCGATGAAAAGTTTGCCACCGATGAAAAAGGACAAAACAACGGAAACCTGGCTCCTCCGTCAGTGGTCCTTCAAGGGGTACCACCTGAGAGCAGGATGCTGTTTGTCAGGGGATGAGGATGGGGAAAGGAGAGGCATTAGTCAAAAGGTACAAGGTTTCAATTATACAAGAGGAGGTGATCCTAGAGAGCTGCGGTACAGCTTAGTGCCAGGAGTTAACAATGCTATATTGTACTCAAGCATTTGCTAGGAGAGTAAATCTTATGTTAAGGGTTCTTATCTCAAAATAATAATAATACATAAAAAGAGGCAGAAGGGAACTTCCCTGGTGGTCCAGTGGCTAAGACTCTGCACTCCCAATGCAGGCAGCCTAGGTTCAAACCATGGTCAGGGAACTAGATCCTGCAACCACAAATAAGGGTTCACATGCCATGACTAAAGATCCTGAATGTCGCTATGAAGAGCCAAGATCCTCATACCACAGCTAAGACCTGGCACAGTCAAATTAATTAATTACCTTTTTTTTTTTTAAAGAGGCAGAAGAAAATTTTGGAGGTGATGGATATGTTTATGGTACAGATACAGTGATAGTTTCCTGGATGTATATTTATTTGCAAACTCAACATGTTGTATACATTAAATGTATGCAGCTTTTTGTATGTTAATCATCCCTCAATGATGTGATTAAACAAGAAAAAGGACGGGCACCAGCTTCCATCCTGTTGTTTAAACCAAAGACCTGCTGCACTTGACTGTTTCTCCTTTCTCCCCATCCATCCCCAGTCTGTCTCCAATTCCTTTCGGCCGCTGTAAGTTATATCCAGTTCCTTCCACCTCCGCCGTTACTGCCTCGGTCCTCTCCTGCCTGGGCCACCAGCAACAGCCTCGGTGTCTGTTCAGTTCTGTTCTCTGCAGTTCTGTATGTCTGCAGCCCCGGTGGTCTTACTCAAGCTTAAACTGGATCACCTAATTCTCCCACTTAAAACTCACTGGCGACTCTACAGCCCCATGGATCAGACCCAGAATCTTCCCATCAGCTACCAGATCCTGCCTGGGATGGCTCTGCCTTGCCTCCCAGCCTCACTGATTCTGACACTCCCTCTTACCCCCTATACTGACAGGCTTCTCCGAGTTTTTGGAACTGGCCACATATGGGTCATCATCGGGGCCTCCACGCGTCCTCTGCCCTACCTCATCCCCTAGACTGAGTCCTGCTCATCTCTCAGACCTCACACTGCATGTCACTTCTCCATGGAAGCCTCTCTAATTCCTGCAAACAGGTGAGGTCACCCATTATTGCCCTCAAGCACCCTCCGTTTTCACTGGCAGCATTAACCACACCTGTAATTAGGTATTCAGCGTCCGTCTCCCCTGTTGGATCCTAGGCCCTGAGCCAGTACTGTTCACTGCTGTCGACATAGACTGAGACAGAGATATGTTCCCTATTTTGAGTTCTGGAAAGGATTTCTGGGAGTAGGGAGGAGGCTAGTTTCCAGGTAACAAAGTAGAGCGAGAGGGCTAGCAGTTAGACTCCAGGAGGAACTTCCCCACCAAGTAGGCATTTAGCAAGTTCCAGGAAATCATCCATGCAAGGCACCAGAAGAAGAGCAAAAATGGCATGTTAGTTTATCTTCTCTTGTTCAGAGTGAGTGTGTGCGTGGGAGACACATATTATCTCCGATGTGAAAAAAAAAAAAAAAAGAAAACCAGGGAGCAGTGAACAAAGCTATAAATACAGCCGAGCGTGGAGTGACATCACCTGAGCACAGTGCGGCGATTTATGGGCAAGTCACACGGCCCTAAAGTGTATTTATAACGGTGTAACTCACTAGTACTTCTCTCTGCCTGCCTGCCCTCCCTCGTCCTCCTGTTCGATGGTGGCCAAAGTCCTGCTCTTCTCTTGAAACAAGATGGCTGGGCCAGGCCCCTGCTTTGGCGGTACTGAGGACTCGGGAGTTCTCTCCAAAACCATGCATTCAATAATTTGCCGCGGTTCCCCATTTACTGATGAACTGTGGACACTTAAGACATGCCAAGCCTCCTTGGCCTTTGCCTATCTTTGGGCTCCATGTATGGCCCTGGCTGGGGAAGAATGCTTGGAGGAGGGCATGGCAACCCACACCAGGATTCTTGCCTGGAGAATCCCATGGACAGAGAAGCCTGGCGGGCTACAGTCCATCGGGTCACAAAGAGTTGAACAGGACTCAGCCCAGCACAGCACAGCTTTATTCACATTCGCGAATGTGTCCCGTCTTCACTGAGTTTCCCCAAATAGCTCCTAGGTGTTCATCCCTCCATGTATTTGCCCATGCGTTCCCCTCCATGTGTCGTGTTTTTCTATAAATCTCCAGTCAAAACTGTTCCTTTATTAGACCCAACACAGATGCAACACTTTCACTGAGATGCCCAATGCAAGATGCACCGTTTGGTTCTCTCCTCCCAACACCACTGACTCTGCATTCTCTGCTCCTTGAGGTCACCTGTTCGCTATGATAAACTTGCACCCAGACATGTCTTGTTTCCAACTCAAATGGGGAGTCCCTGCCCCACACATCTTAGTTCCTTCCTCAAGGTCTGCTCCAGGTCCTGCCACATGGCAGAAACTCAGAGAATGTTTGTTCAAATATCTGTTTCTTCTGTGAACCTAGTCCCGCTTGAACATCTGCAGCCATGTCCAGTTAGAAGCTCTACTGGCACAATTTTCAATCCTCACATGACCAGGAAGGTGTCAGCATCCCCTCTTCTGTGTAAGATGGTTGAGGCAGAGACAGGTGAAGTAGCTTACCCAAGGTATACAGCAAGTAAGCGTGACCGCAGGATTCTCAATCAGTATGTCAAAATCTACCATGTTTTTCCTATTCCTGGAGACCTTGGGCTGTATGGTCTACAGTCTGGTTTCTATCTAATATCCCCGGATATGCATTCTCTTCTTAAAAGCACTGCACACAGCCAGCTAATAACCTGCCTCTTCACAACTGGTTCCAGGCTTGTTTACCCAGGTGCTGGAGTCATCAAATTGAAGTTTCTTTTTTTGGGGGGGTGGGGGGCACTGCGCTGAGTCTTCATTTCCACACACAGGCTTTCTCTAGTTGAGACTTGTTGCTTTTGGCCTCTGGTTGCTGCACTGGGGCTTAGTTGCCCCTTGGCGTGTGGGATCTTAGTTCCTGGAGCAGGGATCGAACCTGTGTCCCCTGCGATGGGAGGCAGATTTCTTAACCACTGGACCACCAAATGAAGTGTTCTGAGGGGGCTTGTCAGAAAATCACTGCTTTGAAAGAAGAAGCCCCAGGGCCTTTTTCTGTCCTGGGGACCTATCCCTCCCCTACCTCATTTACGTGGGGGAAAGAAAACTCAGAGACAGCAAGAGAGACTGTGAGATAAACAGCCACCTGGCAGCCAAACCACCCACTGCTCAGGACCCTGGCTTTCCTCTGCATCTCCCCTCCTCTGCTTCTGGGTCTTCTTGGATGATTTTACCACCACCTCTACCCAGAGTCTAAATGGAAAGAGGGACTTTCCTTGGGGGTCCAGAGGTTAAGACTGTGCTTCCAGTGCATGGGGCATGGAAGCCCCATTGATCTCAGGGTGGGGAATTAAGATCCCACCTTCTGAGCAGCAGGACCAAAAAAAAAAAAAAAGAAAGAAAGAAAGAAAAGCAATGGTGAACTGAGATTCTCTTTCTCCCAAACAAACCATCAAATGTTTACCTCAGGGAAAGTGGGAACTAGAAATTACCCAAGGTGAGTGGGGAATAGGGTGTTGGTGGTGTAGTTCAGATAGGCTGGGATCTGAGTCATGATCTTAGGCAAGCAGAGGTTAGGAAGCAGAGACCGGGAAGTGTGGGCAAGTGATTGTAGGGGAAGCAAGCCAGAGCAAATCAGAAAAAGTATATGTCTTCCCAACTCATGCTCAGCTAGGTCACCAGCATGTGGCTTAAGGCAGTGAATAAAATGAAAAAATATTTACCAAGCAAAGTGATTTTGCTAAAAAAATTCTATTAATATTATAAATAATTCTTATCTCTTCTATTATTGCTCAGAATTGAAAAGTGATTAAAAATGATGCTGAGTTCCTATAAGTGTTTCCCCCAGCTCCACCTTCTCACATAGGCTATTTGCAATCCCATATTTGGCTGCAGAATCCAGCACATTCATTCCTCACACAAAGTGTGAAGTGAAAGAAGTTTGTCTTTGATGATCCGGTATCTTTCTTGAAGCATTATTCCACAATCTTGAGAGCTCTCTTTCTGCTCTAAACTTTCCCTGGGGAATGAGCTTATGCTAAAATGTGAAGGACTCCATATCCTCCCCCTGACACCCAAGATATTATATAACATATATAAATTGTAACCACTGGACCACCAGGGCAGTTCCTGGGGCAGTGTTGTAACCGAGGAAATGTGTATCTGACAGTGTAATTATAGACATTTTTATACTTGATAAAGAGGCATTTTGGGGGTACTATAGAGAAACCTTCTAGAGCCCATGAAATTACAGCTCACCCAATAGTCTACAAGCAGAGGGAGAATTACCATGAAGCTAATGAAGCTCCGTTGCTCAGGACCTTCCAAGGCCCTGGGTGGCACCCCGTCTGTGCGCCAGTGCGTTCATGTGGTTCTGCATAAACAATGCAAGAGTAAGATACTGTAATCACAGTTGGTTACGTCTGCTGTTTCTTTTCACTCTTACTTTCCTCCACCTCACTTTCCCTCAGGTCAGGAGGTGAAGAAGCCATGGACATTCTGCGAGCCTGGCTAAAGGGAGATTGAGTAGGAAGTCCATGCAATACAGCTCATAATCACTTGCATGTATGGTTATGCTAACCCTCTGGTATAGGGGTGGATTCTAGGAATGCTCCTGTGGTCGCCAAGCTGACTCAGGCAGCATCGGGGTGTGTAGATGCAGAACAAGAGGGTCGTGGTGGTGAGAATATGTCCTCTAGGACTCAGACCTGGAGGCACGGAAAGCAGAAGCTAGTCCACGGAAAATTTTTCTAATCACCTGACATGTAACGTGGCAAGTGTTGGGTTTGGTTCTCACTGATGCTCTGTCAAAATGGTAGTTCTTTCCTGTCAGGAATATGCTTAAATGATGTTGCGTATAAATTATAAATATGCCATACAAAAATGTTTCCTGTGTATTTTATATGAAATGATTAGATAGAAATTATTCTGACATTAGGAAGGGAATTGTAACACAAAACTAAGTTTATCCCCAAAGAGATATTGCACTAAGAGGAAAAGAATAGTTTTTTAAAAGCTCTGGGATTCTTTAATATCCCAATTAATAAAGAGGGTATCGGAATGGAGAAAGTTTTCAATTTCTTGGTGATTTGATAAAGATAACATAATAGATCACTACAATGAGGACAAGCTGGTTGATAATGACTGGTGTCCTTTATAACAAATACCTAAGATTAGTTACAATACTTTGGCCACTTGATGTGAAGAGCTGACTTACTGGAAAAGATCCTGATGCTAGGAAAGATTGAGGGCAGGAGGAGAAGGGTGAGACAGAGGATGACATGAAATGGTTGGATGGCATCGCTGACTCAATGGTCACGTGTTTGAGCAAACTCCAGGAGACAGTGAAGGACAGAAAAGCCTGGCATGCTGCAGTCCATGGGTTGCAAAGCATTAGACAAGACTTAGTGACCGAACAACAACATAAAAAAACCCAAACTGTCCTGATATCTTACAGCTCAATTATTTTTTTAAAAAGTGTACAGATTTTTTGTCTTCCAAAAATAACAATTCTAAAATTACAGATGGTATTATCAATATAATGGTCTTCCAGGGTGCTGCTAGTGGTAAAGAACCCACCTGCCAATGCAGGAGACGTAAGAGATGTGGGTTCAGTCCCTGGGTGGGGAAGATCTTCTGGAGGAGGGCATGGCAACCCACTCCAGTATTCTTGTCTGGAGAATCCCATGGACAGGGGAGCCTAGTAGGTACAGTCCATGAAGTGGAAAAGAATTGGACATGACTGAAGCAACCTAGCATGCATGCATATATTAATACAGCAAGTTTAAAGTTGAAAGACATTTTTAAAGACTATTGATAATAAAAAGATAAATTTTGATTAACCATGCCAGAAGAAAACAGAATTATCCTTCTGCTCTCTCTATAAAAAACATTACAGAATCATTATGAGGAATCAATCAAAGGGTATGCAGCCAAAAAAGTAGCAAAAAATATTAATGGGTGTGTCAGGCAGTTAATTAATAAAAATGATCGTGTTTTTTCCTGGATTTTAATGATTTTGATTTGCCAACTTTTTAAAAGTTGTAACTTGTTATGAATCCTTTATTCATTTTTAAAACAAATGTTCACTTCTTATCTACTTTTGTATTTATAATTTTGTATTCTTTCCCTTTATTAATGGAGCCCCCCCAGCCCCCCAGCCCCCCAGCCCCCCCAAAAAGCAAAATAGCATAAACCTCAGGACCCCATAAAATAGGATTCATCTATGTCTACAGCATTGGTATTTTATTAAGATAATGCTGAATGGCAACACTTTTCCTAAAGTTTATTATGTGCCCGAATTATTCTAAGTGCTTTACTGTGAAATTATCTCATTTACTCCTCTCAGTAACAACTTGTTTCCCTCATTGGAAAGTACTTGTTTTCTCCATTTTACAGATGAAGGAACTAAAGTCCCAGAGAGGTGAGGCAACCTGCCCGCAGGCTGCTCAGCTGGGAGGCTGCAAAGCCTGGATACGACACAGAAACTTACTTCCTGTGTTCGCTGACCTAAACCCTGGTTCCCTCGCTCCCCTGGCCCCAGAGTGGAGAGAGAAGCTCCCAGCCTCCCCCGCTCGTCTCGCACTCGCAGCGGCCGAGTGTAAAGCTGGAAGGCGGGCGGCCGGCCGACGGCAGGGCGCTCAGCGTTGGCCGCAGGCTTTCCCCTGCGCTCGCTCAGCCCGCTTCGCCGGCCTGGGCCTCGGCCTCGCGCCCCGGTGGGCGGGGTGCGGCTCGGGCGGCCGACGCTCGGCAGGTGGGCCCCGCAGGCCGCCGGGGGCCGGTGGGGGCGCAGGCTGCCGCCGCGGGGAGGAGATGCCTTCAGAACTGCGGCGTCTCCAGGGGCAGCAGCCAGCACGCAGCCTCCTCCCCACTTCATTAACTGGAAAATAAACTGGAGCCACAAAGGCCTGGAGAAAGGAGAGGGCGCGCGCCCAGCTGCCGCGGGGCCGAGGGGCGGAGGTGGCGCGAGGGGGCCGCGCCAGCTGAGGCCGCCAGCGATCCCCGGCCGCCCAGCCCCCACCCGCCGGCCCCGCCGCATCCCGGGAGCCGGCCCCTCTGCTCCCAGCGGCCCCGGGGGAGCCCTGGGAGCCGGGGGCCTTCCCGGGCCGGGGGAAGGTGCCCCTCGGAGTCACCCCCACGCTGCGCGGGCACAATGGGGCGTCAGATGGCGGGGAGGGGCGGGCGGCTCTGCACTGGCCCCTCCTCGGAGCCAGGCCTTCTGCTCCCCGAGCAGAACAGAGGGACACTGAGAGTGTGGCCCTGGGGAAGGGCCGGCTCTGGGGAAATGGGATTTTAAGAGAGAGAAGTGAGAGACCCAGTGCCCTCCGCTCACTGCCCACCACCCCGCAAACACGCGGAGACACGCAGGGCTTCTCCTTCCTCTCTTCAGTGCTCTGCCCCTCTTCCTTTTCTCCCAGGACCCCCCCAGAGCTGTGACGCCCTCAGCACCATCCCCCCTCACCCCCTTGCCCCTGCTTCTCTTCTGAGCTCACCCCTTAGCAAAGCTGTCCTCCTTGCCCGCCGGGCCAGTTCCCTTCTGTATCAGTTTGCTGCGGCTGCCGTGACAAAGTGCCACAGCCTGGGTGGTGTAAATATTTCTTCCTAGCTCTGGAGACTGGAAGTCCCAAATCACTGTGCAAGACTGGTTTCTTCTGGGGCAGCCCTCCTTGGCTTGTGAATGGCCGATTTCTCCCAGTGCCCTCCCTTGGTTTCCCTTGGTGCTTGTGTGTGTCCTAAGCTCTTCAAATAAGGACACCAGCCATGTTGGATTAGCGCCAACCAGAAGGATCTTATTTTAATTTAATTACATCTTTAAAAAATATAGTTTTGGCTATACAGGGTCTTCCTGGCCTTCTCTGGTTACATCCAGGACTACTCTAGCTGCAGTGCCCTGGCTTCTCATTGCAGTGGCTTCTCTTTCTGCATAGCGTGGGCACTAGGGCGCAGGCCTTAGTAGTTGCCCTGAAGCATGTGGAATCTTCTTGGACTAGGGATTGAACCTGTGTCCCCTGCATTGGCAGGTGGAGTCTTAACCACTGGACAACCAGGGAAGTCCTATTCGCTTCTTTAAAGACCTAATTTCCATATATAGTCACATTCTGAGGACCCTCAAACATGGATTTTGGGGAACACAGTGGAGCTCTTACCATCCTCCTTGTCCAGACCAGCCTACCACCAAATCTTGCAGATATCAGGGTTATCTAGGTTACCCTAGACTGGACCCTGTAACATTCCCACACACAGCCCCACAAACACATCCTAACACATCCCTCACTTTCCTCTGAGACATTCAGGACCTCACAGAAGTATCTGGTCACACAGATCCTAGTTAATATAACCTAGCACACAGGAATATCGCCTTCTTGGTTGTGAAATCATATCTGGCTTGTCTTTTTTCTGTTCAGTTTGGAGGCTGCCCGTCCCAGAATCACAGCTCTTCAGTTTGGTCCTTTAGGAATCTCTTCCCCTCAAAATGTTTCAGTACCTTTATTTATTCATTTATTTCACAGTTTTGTTGAGATATAATTGACAAATAGCACTGTATAAGTTTAAGGTGTACAGCATAATGATTTGGCTTACATACATCATGAAATGATTACCACAGGACTTTTAGTGAACATCCATCGTCTCATGTAGATACAGCATTAAGGAAGTAGAAAAATTTTTTTTTCCTTGCTCAGTACCTTTAAATAATTTATTTTGAACAGGTTCAAAGGTTTATAGAATGGTATAAAAAGGAGTATATTGAGGAGTCTCATTTTTACCATCTTCATCATCCCTGCTCTCCAACAACCCCCCCCCCCCCCCCCGTCCCATCTCTTATAGGAAACTGGATTAATTTGCTTTTGTTCTGTCTTTCCAGTGCCTTCACAAGCCCATACAAATGCATGAGTTTATAGTCTTCTTTTCTTAGACAGCTTCCCTTATGGCTCATCTGGTAAAGAATTCACCTGCAATGTGGGAGACCTGGGTTCGATCCCTGCATTGGGAAGATCCCCTGGAGAAGGGAAAGGCTACCCACTCCAGTATGCTGGCCTGGAGAATTCTATGGACTATATAGCCCATGGGGCTCAAATAGTCAGACATGACTGAGTGACTTTCACTTTCAGTTTTTCTTAGACAAAAGGTAATATGTTCAGTGTTCTACCCCTCTCTTTTTTCACCTAACAATATAGCCAGGAGATTTTCCCCATAGCTCTAAAGATGGCTTCCTCCCCCGCCCCCCCCCCCCCCCACTTTAATAGCTTCATAGTACTTCCTTATGTGGATATAACATGATTTATTTAACAAATCCTCTAAAGAGACACCCTTAGGATATTTCCAATGCTGTTCTCTTAAGAGGAGAGCCCTGAAAACCTTAACCAATTTACAGTTTCGTAATACCTGAGAAATGTAGGGGCCTGGAGGTAAGGCAGTGGGGTGGGCAGAAAGGATCCACAGGTGGCAGGAGATGTGGTCTCTGCCCTTGGGGATGTTTTGAACTCAGAGAGCTGTAGTTGTTCTTCTCTGTGGAGTCTTCTTTATGAAAAAGACTATACAGAATCTCACCCTGCACACATTTCTTTGATGCTACATTGCTAATTCAAGATCCCTTAGATTAGTGATACATTGCTGTGTAATCAAATACCACAAACTTAGCAGTTCTAAACAACATGGACTTATTTGCTTACAGTTCTGTAGGTCAGAAGTCTGGGCAGAAAGAAAGGGATGAAGCTGGAATAGGGTAATAGGAGTAGGTAATTACTAGTCCAGGAGGTCTAGAGCCCAGGATGTAGCAAAAGTGTCCCCGGAAGTCTGTGAAAGTGAAAGTTGACTCTTTGCCACTGTATGAACTATACAGTCCATGGAATTCTCTAGGCCAGAATACTGTGGGTAGCCTTTCCCTTCTTCCAGGGGATCTTACTGACCCAAGAATCAAATGGGGTCTCCTGCATTGCAGGAGGATTCTTTACCAACTGTAGGGAAGTCTGTAGGGCTTTGTCATGGAGACTGAACAGGTTCTCTGCTCAATTCCTTGTGGTTGTGGGACTGAGACAGGCAGCTCCTAGAAGCCAACTCTCTCTACAGGCCACTCACACTATGAATGTCCTCTTCTTTAAGGCCAGCAGGAGATTGTCTCTGCTGCTTTGAATCTCTTTTTCCAGAGAAGGCCCAGTTCCTTTATTAAGGGTTTTTTCCTGATTAAGCAGGCTCAGGATAATCTCCCTTTTAATTAACTCAAAATCAACTGATCTGGGACCTTAATTATATCCACAAAATCTCTTCACCAAGTTTGTGTCGACCTGCCCTCATCACTGCCAAATCTGGTACCAACCAAGTCTCTTCTCCAGATACCCTTCCTGCACACAGGCCGGGCACCCAGGTCCCATCCCTTCCCTCCTTAAATGTCTCAGAACACTGCTGCCTTGGGACTTTCCTGGTGAGTCAGTGGTTTAAGAATCCGCCTTGCAGTGCAAGGGACAGTGGTTCAATCCAAGATCCCACATGCCTCGGAGCAACTAAGCCCAAGCACCTAAAGCCCATGCCCTGCAGCCAGAGAACCCACTGCAGTGAGAAGCCCACATCCCTCAAGAGCAGTCCCCGCGCAATGCAACTAGAGAGACCCATGTGCACAACAAAGACTCAGCAGAACTGTAATAAATACATAAATATTTATTTGTATTTATTTATAAATTTATAAAATTTATAAATTTATTTATAAAAATAAATAAATTAAAAAAAAGCGTAGAGTGTATCAGTTCACCTTAAAAATATATATATATATATATGTTGCCTTGTCAAGCCCACATTATATCCTAGGGGATCAGGTCCAGCATTCACAGCGTCAGTGACCAGCACTCTCATGCCTCTCAGTCCTATTTCCTAATCATCCCTTAGAACAGAGGCTCTGGACCCACTTGCCTGCTTATTACTCTTCCACCTCACCCCATCGCCCCATTCCAGCTTGCACATCTTTATTTCTCCTGACCGCACTGCCTGGAATACCTTTTTCATGTCTCTCCACTGATTCTGCTCTTTTCCATTGCTAATATATTCACTTAGTAAAAATTTTTTTTTTTTTTAAAGAGACTTCTGAGTGCTCTGGGGATTCAGAGGTGCAAGTCATCTTCCAGGTCCTCAAGAAGTTTGCAGACTGAAGGACCAGATGAGCAAGCAATAACAAAGCACCATGGGACGTGCTGAACTACAGGTAGATGTCAGCCTAGGGCACAGTGGGGTAACAGAGGTGGAGTACAAAACCCAACTTGGGGGTCTGGAAAGGCTTTCTGGAGGAGGTGGCTCTTGAGCCATGTCTTGAAAGTTGACTAGATGTAAGATGGGTGAAGAGAGGAATTGGCTGGGCTTCATCTGGAGAGGAGCATGGGCTGACCTGGGTCTGTGAGCAAGGGGCATCTTGAGAAAGGCAGAATGCAGGTGTAAGGTCAGCTTTGGCAGGAACTGAGATTGGAGAGGATGTCCCAGTATCAAAGAAGTCATTGGAGGTGTTTGGATTTTCTTGATAGTGAGGGGGAGTTAGAAGGCTGGAAGCAGGGGAGTGATCTGGGTTGTTATAAGGATATTTTAAAAATTAAATAATTGATTTATATTTAGCTGCTCTGGATCTTTGTTGTTGCCCACAGGCTTTCCCTAGTTGCAGCGAGTGGGGACTCCTCTCTAGTTTCAGCACATGGGCTTATCACTGCAGTGGCTTCTCTTGTTGTGGAGGACGGGCTCTAGGGTACATGGGCTTCAGAAGCTGTGGCACACTGGCTTAGTGGCGTCTCCCCGGACCAGGGGTCAAACCCATGTCCCCAGCGTCAGCAGGCAGATTCTTAACCACTGGCCCACCAGGGAAGTACCTAATAAGGATATTAAACTGCAGACTTGTGGTTAGAGAGCTTACTGCTGCAGTGGGTTAGAGGTCAGTCTGTAGATAAGAATGGTTAAGCTGAGATGGCAACAGACCAGGTTCCAAGTTCTACCTTCCCCAGGAAGCCTTCCTGGGGAACCCTTCCCAGAATAATGATTGTGTCTGGTAGCAGCAGCAGTTGTACTAGAAGCAATAGCAATTTAAATAATGACACATCCATCCTTGTAAATGATAGCCCTGTGAAGTAGGCAGTAGAGTTATTATTATTTCTATTTTGCAGATGAGGAAAACAAGGAAACTTATCTGTAGCATAGAAACAGCAGTGATGGACCATGAACCCAGATTGTTACAATCCCAATGACATGTTATTGCCACCACAGCAAACTGCCTCTTGGCTTGTTTTGCATTTAAAGCCTTTTCTTAGTATCCAATCTGTTTAATAAATATATACATTGTGTCTGCTCAGTTGTACACAGTTCTTGCCTCTGTGGCTGCAATCAATCAGTGTGAGTTAATGAAGAATATGGTGGTTCTTGAAGGATCCTATGATATTCTCCAATTTTAATTCATGAAATGATGGAACATTCATTCTGTCTTCATACCTTCTCCCAATACCTAGTACAGTGCAAGGTGAAAAACAGGCATTAGTAAATTTGTGTGGAATGTAAATGGGTGATGAGGAATATCAACCATTTAAAAGGGAAGTCAGGACTGTTTGTAGTGACTCTGGGAGGGAGGAGGGGCTGGGAGCCAGACTGGGTCCATGGGGATGGGTTAGTGGGACCGAGAGCCACCCACCGATGGTCCCCCAGCCTGAACAGACTTGGCAGCCAAGTTGAGTCTAAGTAGCACTTTTCTATTAAGTGCTCTGTGGGGAGGTGTAATGTGTCTCTATTTAAAATTAATTTTTCAGAATTGGAAGCCCCATTCTGAAAGGCAGTGCTCCCCTGGTGGCTTCTGGCAGGATTGGAAAGCCATAACTTTGGAGAGAAACACAATAAACCAGAAATTTCCTCCCAGGTGAGCGAGAAACTGCCTCTCTCCTTTTGAAGAGAGCGTTTTCCAGAACTTTACTCATCAAGTAGCTAGTTTTCAAATCATTTCTTCTATATGTAAGTGAACTACATTCCAGTCAACTGTCTGCTCTCCTCTCTGATAGATGGGGCAGAGGCACAGGCAATCCACACACACAGGAGAACACAGAAGTAATTTCTCTTTGGCTTGAGGCTGTGTTTCTGTATTTACATGTGAAAGGGGTGGCAGCTGATGCTTTGAAAATGTGCAGTGCCTGCTGCCAATGGAGAAGCACCACTATAGTAGTGGTCCCACCAATGTTTGTCTAAGTGCTAGAGTTACAAAGATTTGTTCAGGTAGTCATCCAATATTTATTGAGTACCTACTATGTGCTCAGTATTGTACTAGAATTGGAGAAACAACAGTGATTAAAACAAAAGTGAAAGTTGCTCAGTTGTGTCCAACTCTTTGTGACCCCGTGGAATATACAGTCCATGGAATTCTCTGGGCCAGAATACTGGAGTGGGCACCCTTTCCCTTCTCAAGGGGATCTTCCCAACCCAGGAATCGAACTGGGGTCTCCTGCATTGCAGGCGGATTCTTTACCAACTGAGCTATCAGGGAAGCAAACCAGCTAACTAGGCAATCAAAAAAACCCCCAAAGCCTCTGCATTGATTTTGGGGTAAATGACAGTATTACAAATAAGTTATAGACAGGCACTTCCCTGGTAGTCCAGTGGTTGAAAATCTGCGTTCCAATGCAGGGGACGTGGATTTGATCCCAGGCCGGTGAACTGATTTCCCACATGCTGTGTTGTGCTGTGTGTGTGCGCTTGGGTGAGTCCAACTCTTTGCGGCCCCACGGACTGTAGCCTACCAGGCTCTTCTGTCTGTGGGATTTTTCAGGCAAGAATAGTGGAGTGGGTTGCCATTTCCTTCTCTAGGGGATATTCCAAACCCTGGGATTGAATCCACATGCCATGAGGCAACTAAGCAACAGTTAGAGAGAAGCCCAAAAGATCCCGAGTGCTGCAACTAAGACTGGGCACAGCCAAAAACAGATAACCAAATAAATATCATATTTAACAAAATAAGTTACAGACGAATATTTAAATGTAGCTAAGGAGATAAATGGGCTTCCCAGGTGGCACTAGTGGTAAAGAACCCTCCTGCCAGTGCAGGAGATGTAAGAGATGCAGATTCAATCCCAGGGTCTGGATGATCCCCTGGAGGAGGGCATGGCAACCCACTCCAGTATTCTTGCCTGGAGAATCCCACGGACAGAGGAGATTGGCAGTCTACAGTCCATAGGTTTGCAAGGAGTCAGATATGACTGAAGTGACTTAGCATGCACACAAGGAGATAAAGTAAAAAGAGGGAATAGAAAATGTTAGGGGAGGTTGCCCTGGCAAAAATGCATGGAAAAGATGACACATAATGAGGAACTATAGGAGGTGAGGGAGTTAGATGTGCAGAAATCTGGGGAGAACATTCTAGAGAGGGCATAGCAAGTGCTAAGGCCATCAGGTGGGCACATGTTTAATGTGTCTGAGAAACAGTGTAGACAGAAGAGTGTCAGCTTGAGCCCAGAGGGTGAGGAGACCCATCAAGGAACAGAAAGGAAAAGGTCAGAAAGGCCTCAGTGATCATTGCAAAGACTCCAAGTTTTAATATTGATATGATATTGATATTTAACATTGATATGATGTGTTGTGCTGCCAATGGAAGGTAGTGAGCAGAGGAATAATGATGATACGGCCTGACATATTTTCACAGGAACATTTTGGCAGCTATGGGGACATAGGCAGAAGCGGGCCGGCCGGCTGGCGGGTGGGGTGCGGCTCAACAATCACATAAGTGACTTGGGCTGAGGTGAGGGCTGGTGAGAGGGGTGAGAGTAGTCTAGATTTACTTTGACGGCAGAATGGACGTGATTCATTGACGGATTACATGTGAGGTGTGCGAGAAACAGCAGAGTCAAGGATGACGCTCAGGATCTGAGTGGCTGCAAGGAGGAGGTGCTGTCATTTCCTGAGACAGGGAAGAAGGCAGAAGGGGCAGGTCTCCATGGGGGAGGGGGAAGGGCAGGAGGGAAAATCAGGAGCTTGGTTTTACACATGCTGAGTTTGAGGTGTGTTTCAGACATCCAAGTAGAGCTAGCCAGTAAATAGTTGGCTAATGGAATCTAGAATTCAGGAGAGAATATTCTGAGCAGAAGATATAAATTTGGGAGTCATTAGCATATAGATGGTATTTAAAGTCATGAGACTGGATGAGATCACCTGAGATGTGAGTGAGTGTAGATAAGAAAAGAGAAGAGATCCAAAGACAGAACTGGAGGACACTCCAATGTTTAGAGGTCAAGGAGACGAAAGGGAGTGAGCAGAGAAGATTTGCAAGGAGAGTGGAGAGAAACGCAAGGCAGTCGGGTGTGCTGGACGCAAGGGAAGAAGGGATTTCTAGCAGGAACGAGTGGTCAACTGTGTCAAAGGCTGCCAGGAGGTCAAGATAATGAGGAAAATAAGGAAGTCCTGGCTGACCTTGATATCAGCCTTTTTGGTGGAGTCAGGAGGGCTGAGGCCTGGCTGAAGTGGGTTCCAGAAAGAAGGTGAGGAGAGACCCATAAGAAACAGTGAGTCCAGACAACTATTTGAGAAGTTTCACTGTAAAGAAAAGGAAGAATTCAGTGGTATCTGGAGGGGGAAGTAGGGTCAAGCTTTTTCCTTCAGACTGGAGAAATAAAGGTGGATATGGTAGAGTCTGTCCTCAAGTTGCTTTAATTCTAAAAGGGGAGATAGACACAGCAGCGAAGCCATCACTTTAGAGATGCTCACCTGCTTCCATAGCAATACTCTCTAGAAAAATCTAAAAGCTCTAACCGAATGTAGGCGGAAAAATTACTTTAAAAAGAAGTCTTGCATCAGGACCTACATGATAAATGGTCTTTATCTAGGGAAGAAAGAAGAAAATGATACTTTAGATAAAAAAAGGAAGAAAGAATATAAGTCAAATCATGGAAACCTGAACTGGCTGTGGGGATCACAGAGAGATCGACATTTCTGTCCTAGAAGTGAACTGCCTGGGTGTGACTCCCAGACTCTGCAAGATATGTGACATTGGGCAAATTACTAAGCTATTCTACGAATCTGTTTCCTTACCCATAAAGTGCGGCTGCAGTGGTATTTGCCTCAGGGGGTTGTCATGAGGATGAAGCAACAATAAGTGTGAAATGTTTGTTAAGTGTCTGGTACCTGATGTGAGTGTGTGTGCGCGCTCAGTCATGTCTGACTCTTTGCAGTCCTCTGTCCATGGGATTACCCGACCTAGGGATCAAACCCGCTTCCCCTGTGTCTCCTGCACTGCAGGCAGATTCTTTACCACTGAGCCATGGAGGAAGCACTTGGTTTGCAGCAGATATTCCATAAATACTAGCTCTTCCAATACGGGTGCAGACAACGATAACTGAGGTTGATACGATAGAAGATTGAAGACATCCCTAGCCAGACGTGAAGGGACGTGTATGTCATACTAAAGGTTTTGACTTTATTCTGGGGGTGGCTGCCATTGAAGGGTTTTAGGCTGAGGAACAGCACAACCTAATGAGTGTTTTAGGAGGTTCACTGGGGCTCCGGAAGACGCTTGTAAGGGGAATAGCAAAATCCTGGAGGCAGGATTCCCACGACCAGATTGTGTATCCTGGCTCTGCACTCATCAGTGTGTGAGCCTGTTCTTTCCTTGAGCCTCATTTTGTTCATCTGGGAAGCAAACTTTACAAAATGCAAGCAAAGGGCTGCTTTGAGGAGTAAATAAATCATAGAATGAAAGTACCTGACCCTGGTTCATGAAACATAGTAGATGCACAGCAAAAATGTGTTTGGTTTTGCTATGAGATGTATCACATGTGAGGAGCAAGAGCTAGTCAGTGTCCGTCCTCATCCTTATGCCCTGTCCCTTCTGGAAACACAGCATCTTTCTCACACTCTCCTGTCCCACTCTTCTCATCTCTGCAGCTGTCTGGTTCACCTCTGCTCAATGATCAGACCCTGATGGCCCTAAAGGGCCTGCCATGTCCAAGGCTAAGACAGTGTCCTCAGGGCCGGAAAGTGGGTCAGGAGAACCTCTGAGGTACAGCCTTTCCTTTTCCTGTCGCCCGTTATCAGAGGACTGTTCTTCTTCCATTGACCCTTGACGCCTGTAGCACATTTTGTCATCATCCCCCAGCACCCATGTCCCGGCTCCCCCGGTGGCTGACATGTTTCCTGGAGGCCCAGAAGATACCGCAGAGATGCCTGAGGCCCCGGCTCTCCCAGCACAGCCCCTCACTCAGCTGAGGGACTTGGTGTGGAATGAACTGAGTAAAGAGTTGACTGATGCTCCTCTGCAGCCTGCCAGCCTGCGAGTAAGTGTGAGCTGGTTGGATTGTGAACGATGGGAACTCATGTCTTCAGTTTTAGAGTGGAGGTAAAACCTTGAGCTGGCCCTGGACTATCTCAGGCAGGGTGGACAGGGCTATGACCTGTGGGCCCAGAATGATCGCCTTGATAAGTGAAACAACAGGCAGCTCGTTAGCCTCATGATCCCCATGAAAGTTGAAGAAGGCGCGGAGCCTTGGTGGTCAATGGCAATTCAGGGCCCTCCTTCCAGCAATGGAGGAATCAGCTTGAAACGGATTCTTACCAATCAGCTTGAAACATTCTGAGAAAACAGGCTGATTTACACGATCTTTTCCTCCTGTTGGCTTGGCACCCGCTTGGGCTGCTCTGACAGCCACAGGAGCAGATGCTTCTCCAGCCTCTGGGAAGGCAGAGGAAGCCCGCGCCACAACTGATGCTCCTCCCCTTCTCCCTGGGCCAGTGGGAACCCATTCACCCTTCAGTATTCAACTTCCACTAGGATGTTACTGATGCTGAAGCTGACGCGCCAACACTTGGACCACCTGATGTGAAGAGCCAACTCATTGGGAAAGACCCTGATGCTGGGAAACATTGAGGGCAGGAGGAGAAGCGGGTGACAGAGGATGAGATGGTTGGATGGCATCACTGACTCGATGGACATGAATTTGAGCAAACTCCAGGAGATAGTGAAGGACAGGGAAGTCCGGTGTGCTGCAGTCCATGGGGTCACAAAGTCAGACACAACTTAGCGATTGAACAACAGGGTATTACTACTACTTCTACTGATAATGGGAGCTGCAATAACAGTAGCCAACCAAGCTTCTGAGCACTTGCCATGTGGCAGGCAATGTGCTAAGTGTGTAACATGGGTGATCTCACTTAATCCTCCAAAAACTAGTAGTTATCACTACTTTTGGTTACACTGTGCAGCATGTGAGATCTAGTTCCCTGACCAGGGGTTGAACCTGTGCCCCCTGCAGTGCAACTGTGGAGTCTTCACCACTGAACCAGCTGCGGAGTCCCCAGTAGTTATTATTAATATCCCCATTTTACAGTTGAAGAAATTAAAAGATAAAACAGTTCAGGAACTTGCCCATGGCTGCACAGCTAATTAAGTTCATAGAGTCAGGATTTGCACTTAGGGTAAGCCTTAGGGCGGTTCACAAATATTTCTGTCTCTCAATCCTTCCCTGTCTCTTTCTCTTTCTCCAGGTTGTCTCTGTCACACTCCAGCACAACTACACGACTTCTCTGGCCAAGGAAATGGGAGGAGCAGGGACCCTCCTGGTCAGCAACTCTAGAAGCCAGGGTGTGCTCTGTGACCTTCTCCTCTTCCCCGGCCACAGTGCCTGGGGCATCCCCGGGGGCGCTGTCCCATCAGCCTGGTCCTGGCAGGAGGGTGGGGGGAGGGTGTGTGTGGAGTAGAGCCCTCAGCGGAACCCGCAGTAAGTCTTCGTGATTGACACCAAGACTGCAGGGCTGTTTGTTATCACAGCAACACTGTGTAGCCCATCTTGACTGGGTTGGAACCAGGCCTCTGTAAGCAGGGGACACTCTTAAACCCCACGCTCAGGAGTCATCCCCAGTTTCTCCAGCTGAGATAGCTGTCTCTCCAGTGGGATCAAGTAGCCCTCTAGCATGACTTTGATCACATCGTATGTCCAGTCTTGTCTCCATCATTTGATTGAACTTAGAGGGTACACTTCTGCATGTTTGGTTTCCTGGCATAGAGCCTGGGACATGGTGGGTGTTAAGGGCATTCTCGCTGGGTGAATGTTTGTAGGAAAAGAACCCTGGGCACCGCAGTTATCCTGAAACTCCAGGTAGCCAAGAAGTCTAGCCTAGCTCTGGCTCCACATTCCTGTGAGGTGACATCGGAAGATGTCCTCATCTCTGGGGACTCTGCCAGGTGGCCTGGCACCTGGGGATCTACCCAGCTGGCTAGCAGAATTTGTCCCATCCTGTCCAGACCGCAGCAGTAAATCAGCATGTGTGAGGAATTTACCCCAGAGAGTGATCCCGCAATGGCACGAATGAGTAATTTACAAAGCCCATTAAAGCAGCGCAGAATTACTTATTTATGAGAACTTTTTGACAGATCTGCGGCTTAATCATTTATCCCTCTGAACATTTAGCCAGGGTCATTGGTAAATAATTCACTTATTACACACTCTGGAGTGGTTTATGGTACTGTGACTTATGATCTCACGCGAATACACAGACAGGGAGGCTGGGATGGGAAGGCTGGGGAAGTGAAGGGCAGCTGAGGGTCCTCCCCCAACATCTATGCTGGGCCTTCTGGATCCAAGAGGAAGGCATGCAGTTTCTCCAGCTGAGATAACTGTCTCTCCAACGGGCTTGAGTAGCCCTCTAGCATGGCTTCGGTTATATCATATGTTCATTGTTGTCCCCATCATTAGACTGAATTTGCAGGCACATGTCTGCATTTTTGATTTCCTGGCACAGATGCTGGGACATAGAGAGCTCGAAATTTGCTCTAAGTCACACTGATGTTACATGCAAAAGGATGTGAGTCCTTGGTCTAATCTTTGGAGATATGGTGAGGGAGGAAATACATGTGTAGAGACTGGTCTAAAAATGTTAGGTCTTAGCTCCAGGCAGAGAGCGGAGCTCTCCAGGGCCTTGTGAGGGAAATCTAGATGCCCACTTGACATTCAAGACCCTCCAAGAACTGTTCCCAGAGAAATTACTCATTTCTCCCTCTCTCGTCTCAGCACTAGCCTCTGGGGCTCCTGAACAAGGCCAGTCTTGTCCTCCCCCTATGCATTTGCTCACAGCGTCCCTCCTGCCTGCATTATCCTTCTATTCTCTTGCCTAATGGCTACTTTTTGTTCAGTTTTCAGCTCAAAGCCACCTCCTGGATGAAGCCTTCCCAGACTACCTGAGCCATGCTTACCACCTCCGTGAAGTTTTCAAAAACCTACAAAGTGCCAGGCATACACTGAGTACCTCGCACGTGACACTGACTGGCCTATCTCCCTGCCTATGCTAGGTGCCCCCATAGGGCCAGGACTACTCAGCACTAACTGAACAGGGCCCCCTCTCTAGCTGGTCCAGACCCTGCTCCCTCCCTCCCCCTCAAGGAGTTAAAGAATGTGGGCTGTTGTTGAGGATGATAATACAAATGACTGTGATGTTGACTTCCTAGCATCCCACCTCTGCCCCCCTTCTCTCTCTCACACCTCCCACAGTCCCCGACGACAGTGGGAGCACAGGGCCAATCTTTAAGATTCTTCATTTCCAACTGGCGCTGTAAGTGGAGAGAGAAGTGCCTATTGGGCTAGAGAAGTGTGTTTGGATGGAGTCACTGGAAAGGAAGCAAGTGGAGGAAGATCCAAGTGCAAGTGTCACGCTGTGCACTTTTTTTTTTTTTTTTTTTGGCTATCCCGCCTGGCATGCAGGATCTTAGTTCCCCTCCCAGGGATGGGACCCAGGCCCCCCTGCAGTGGAAATGTGGAGTCTTAACCACTGGGATGCTGCAGAACTCCCCATGCTCTCCACTTTTATTGAAGATCCTTCCCAAGCCACACCTATCCCACCACCTTCCAGCAAGACCCCACAGGTTCCAAATAGGTTTCCCACGGTCCTGACCTTGAGGGGATTAGCTGTCTTCTCAGGCTGAGGCCGCCTGAATGAGGTCTGCTTCCTTTGCATCAATACCATCTTGCCCAGATAGATGACAAAGACTTCAGCAAGACACTTTCCCCTAGACACCGATCTCCAGTGGGAAGAGAAAGGAGAGAATTTACTCTGCCTAACGCCTCTTGGGTACCAGGAAGTCCTTCCTAAAGTCTTGTCTTGATATGATGTTCAAGAACGAAGTGTACGATATTAAACAGCTCATCTTTCAGAGAGGGAACGCCTGAGCCTGCCTGAGATGAGTTAAAAGGATACCATCATTCCTGAACACAGAGTTCTCCTTCCTTCCTGAAACCTCTCTGGGCTTAGGGAATTATAAGTTGGTCTCTAGTCACTGACTAGAGTGGACAGAATCATGTAGTTTGTCTTCTATTTATTTTTATGGATTCCCATGACACCCATGTCCAATAGGTATTGTTATTAATAGCTTCTGTTAGGGACTGAATTGTGTTCTCCCCAGATCTGTATGTTGGAACCCTAACTCCCAACATGACTGTATTTGGAAATAGGGCCTATAAGCAGGAACGTAAGATTAAATGAGGTCGTAAGGATGGGGTCCTAATCTGATAAGACTGGTGTCCTTATAAAAGCAAGAGACGTGAGAGAGTTTTCCTCTCTTTCTCCAGCCCCCCATCCCAGAAGACATGTGAGGACAAAGCAAAAAGCCAGGAAAGGTGGTCTCGCCAGACACCAACTCTGAGGCGCCTCAGTCTTCGATTTCCCGCCGTCAGGACTGTGAGAAAATAAACGTCTGCTGTTTAAGACACCCAGTCCGTGTTCTGTTTGTTATGGCCAGCCTGAGTAGACTGCGGCAGCTTCCTTTTACAGGCTGAGAGAAGTGAAATGACTTGCTGAAAGTCACCCAAAGCCTAGACGACAGCGAGGGCTTGAAATGAGGATCGAGTCCCAGTGGATGTACTGGATCCTGCTGAAGCCATCCCAGGAGTGAAACTCCAGAGCTGAGGCTCTATGTCTGGCAGTCTCCTACTGACCCTCCCGCTGTGGGGTCCGGTCACAGCTTCTCCCTCTCTGCCCCCTGCTCCAAACCATCCCTTGCTTCCTGTTGTTTCTCCTGGCTTCTAGTTCTGGACCCTTTGGCGTCCACTTAGAAGGCTCACATCAGCTTCTGTGGTGCAATGCTGCCATCTGCTGGCCAGAGCCAACAGTCACGCCAGCCACCAGGGCGGTAGTTTTCTGTATTTGTTGTAGCAGAACACTTAACATGACATCTGCTCTCTAAAAAAGAAAAAAAAAAAAAAAATCAGTGCACAATACAATGTTGCTAACTCTAGGTATTATGTTCTAGATATCTAGAACTTGTCTTGTGTAACTGAAGGTTTCTTTACTACTCTGTATCTCTCTTACCCCATGATCCCACCCAGCTCTCTCTCCTAAATCCAATCCCTCTAATTTTCTCCTGAAGGCAAGTAACTAACATGGTAGGAGCCTGTGCAAAAAAGAAAAAAAAAGGCAGACACAGAAAACTGTCCTCTTGGGTCTGAGGAGAAAACTGTCCTCTTGGGTCTGAGGAGAAAACTGACTGCAAAAGGAAAAAGACAGCTAATTCAAAGGGTGAATTAGTGTCAAGAATGTGTCAAGAAGCCCCCCAAGTCCAGGCCAGGAAGCTGGGGGGAGTCTTGGTGCTGTGGGTGTGGTGCCCCTTGACAGGAGCACTGAAGACCTCTCATGTGTCCAAAGAAAGTGTGTATGTGTGTGTCGGGGCGGGGGGGGGGGGGGGCGGCGCAGGTGCTTCTGAAAAGGTTATAGGAAGAGGCTATCAGGAACTGAACACCATCCTTTTCTTCCGTGGAATGAGAGCATCCTGTTTGCTGGTTTGTCTTAGGCAGCCTTTCATAACAACCTGTACGGTGAGTAATCCCACATTCTTTTGACAAACGAGGAAATCGAGGCTCAGAGAGTTTGTAACCCAGAGGACTGTGTGCATGAATGACACCAAACTATTTATCACAATGTGAGCGCTGGGCCTGGGATGTAGTTACGGGTATCTGACAGCTCTGATCCATCCATCCACGAGTGTGAAGCGTTAACATCAGTGTTTACGGGGATCGCACAGTCTCTGCTCCACAGAATCCTGGCCTGAGCATCTCTTTGTGTGGTCACCCAGAGTCTACTTTACATGCACAAGAGGGGCATGCCACAGCTGGTTGCTGCTCTTCTGTGTCCCCCGAGAATCAAGAGGGGTAAGTGTGAGCCCAGAGAAGGGTGCAGAGAGGAGGAATGATCAGGAGAGCCAGAGGAAAAGGAGGGCGGAGGGGGTGCAGAAGGAACACAACACTGATGCGAAATACAGAAACTTTGAGTCTGAAGTCACCGAGCAAGCTGGGTCTTTGGGAAAATGTCTTCATCTTTGAAGTGGAGATAATACCATTGTACCTATCTCACAGGACTGTTTTTGAAAGTTTAGTGAAATAACAGAGTGAAATCCCTAGCTCCCGTATTCAACTCAAACAGAGTGAACCACAAGCCCGCATGCTCCACTCACAGTGAGGCCCTAGTAAGTGTGTTGAATGTGAAGCCACACGCAGTAGAGGGCCGACAGTTGACTTAACATTAAGCCACTCATCACCAAGAAGCATGACGTCTGATGAGCAGGGGCTCTATATCTGTCCCAGCCCATTTCAGGAGCCGAGAGGTGGTCTTGCTCCCTCCAACTTTGCAGATGTAGGTTTTGCCGCACCCCCTTAGGCTCATCGGCATTCACAGAAGCTATGGCGTAAACACCAGACTGAAACAGGTCCTAGTTAGTAGTTCCAGGAAATCACATGTTTTCCAGTGGAAGGAGGTAATTTTGGTAGTTTCGGATTCTAGAGAAGGACAGCATGTCTTTGTGGATTTGCAACAGGACGGAAGAGCCCTCAATGTAGAGTTAGGAAAGTCTAGGATTGGCTACAACCTGTGTTATCCTGGGCACACCTCTTTCTTCCTCAGGGCTTAGCACTTTTGTCTATGAACTGACGGTTTGTCTAAGTAGGATGATCAGCTCTTCTTGTTTACCTGACATCGAGTTCCAGGGTGTGGGACTTTTAATGCCCAAACCAAGAAAATCCAAGGCAAATCAAGACAAGTCGGTCACGCTGTGTATTAGCCCTGTCTTCTCTAATATTTTATGTCTGAATTGCTAGCTTACTTGATTCTACCTGCTTGTTCTTGCTTCTGTCTCTTTTTTTGAGAAAATGCTTTTGTTTACAGGAAATAGAATACTCAACTAACATTGGCTTTTGATCTGAGGGTGTTTATGGTTTACAAACAAGCCTTCTGGGCATAGGCAGCTCAGTAGCATCCTTAAGGATCTGGGCTCTTTCACCATCTTTAGCATCTTAGATTTTCATTCTCATATCTGTCACCCTGAGGTCACAGGAGAGCTACCCCAACTTTGAGTATGACACAACTACTCAAGGGAGAAAGGAGGAAAATCAGGGGCACCAACTGCCTCTGTTACTTGAGGAAGCAAAAGATTTTCCAGAAAACTCCTAGCCGATGTCTCCTTAGATTTTGCCAGCCACTTCTAGCTGTGGGAGAAGCTTTCCAACCTCTGTAAGTGGAAGGCAGCAATGGGGTACGCCACCCTGATGGACATACATTCCCTAGTGTTGCTTTTCTTTCTTTCTTTAAAAAAAATTTTTGGCCACACCATGAAGCTAGTGTGGTATTATTTCCCTAGCCAGGGATTGAACCCATGCCCTCTGCATCGAGAGCATGAAGTCTTAACCACTAGACCACTGGGAAAGTCCCTAGTGTCACTTTTCGGAGGGCAGGAATGTGGTACCAATGAGTAACTTGATATGGAGAGAGAGAAAGAGCAATAGACTTTCCCTTGGAGTTTAGACAGAGGTGGGAATAACATGAACATCATGAAGTTCAGAGGTCTGGGGTCAAAGGTGCAAAACATAGGTGTGGGAAGGCCCTGAAATCAGCAATATATTTTGCTGGGTTTGCTATCCTCAAAGCTTGGAGGTGTATCAAGGGGGGAGTCCCCAGCTGTCCAAAGCTGGAGAAGCGGGAGCTGTCATCTCTACAAAGCTCAAGGAAACCTAGCAGTGGCATCCAGTTCTTTCTTCATCCTCCCCAGAGGCTCTGGACCTTCAGGCACCCAGATCTATTATAGTGCATAGATACTGCTGAGTCATGAAAAGTGATACCTCTGTGCCTCCTCTCAGAAGCTCAATTACTTCCTTACTCCATCGAAAGAGTCTTGTGGGTTCTGCCTATTCCTGAACAGCTGTGCCTGTGGGATCCCAATAAAGTGCGGTTTCTGTATCATCAGCATGCTGCTTGTGCTTACTTGCTCGGTCGTGTCTGACTCTTTGCAACCCCATGGACTGCAGTCCACCAGGCCTCCTCTGTCCATGGGATTTTCCAGCAAGAATACTAGGATGGGTTGCCATTTCCTTCTCCAGGGGATCTTCCTGACCCAGAGATCGAACCCCTGTCTCCTGTGTCTGTTGCATTGCAGGCAGATTCTTCACCTGCTGAGTCATCAAGGAAGCCTCTATCATCGGTATAGCTATCATTTATTGACGGTCCGCTTGTGCTTGAGTCTGTATTAAGTCCTCGACTTAGAGGATCTCAATCTTATTCAGGGAAGGGAATCCGCTACTATCCCTGAATTAAAGACCTTCCCTGGTGGCTCAGGTGGTAAAGAATCCGCCTGCAACATTGGGAGACCTGGGTTCGATCCCTGGGTCGGGAAGATCCCCTGGAGAAGGGCATGGCAACCCACTTCAGTATTCTTGCCTGGAGAATCCCATGGACAGAGGAGCCTGGCGGGTACAGTCCGTGGGGCTGCAAAGAGTTGGACGTGGCTGAGTGAGTAACACACACTGAATTAAAGACAGGAACAGCGGTTTGGAGATGGCCTGCCCCAGGCCGTATAATTCTACAGGTCAGCCTGACTCCTCTGGTCTTCCCTTTCTTGTTGGAATAATTTGGCTTTTAAGTGAGTTCCCCAGAACTTGTGAAATGTCCAGCACTCATGTATGAGTGAAACTGTACATGTATGAGTGAAATTGCTAATTTCCTGGACCAGTTCATCTCTCTTTTCTGATTTCTGAAGACCTCAAATTTTTCTTAGAAAAGAGCATATCCTCAGCGTCTTTCAGAATGATGCCTGACCCATACTGACACTTATTTGTGGAATGATTGTTACATAAAGTAGACACTCAAATACCAGGCTTCCTGGTATTTGCACTGATAGAAAAAATGGATGCATCCACAAGGATCTCTCGTTCTTAGAGATTATTCAATTCATTCTCTACTTTTACAAGTGACAGACTGAGACCAGGAGAGATGGAACAACATGCCCAAAGTCCCTTTATGCTTGTGTGAGTGCAAAGTCACTTCAGTTGTGTCTGACTCTTTGTGACCCTGTGGACTGTTGCCCGCCAGGCTCCTCTGTCCATGGGATTCTCCAGGCAAGAATACCTGAGTGGGTTGCCATGCCCTCCTCCAGGAAACCTTCTCAACCGGGGGACTGAACCCACGCCTCTTTTGCCTCCTGCATTGGCAGACTGGTTCTTTACCACTCGGGCCACCTGGGAAGCCCCAGAGCTCCCATAGCAATGTTAGCAAGCACCTGGATTAGACTCTATTCCCAAGCAGCAGCTGTAGCCAGATCCAGCAATCCTGTCCTGGTGGGAGACAAGGAGGGGGCACCTAGGCTTGGACACTTTGAGGTCAGATTTTAAGATCTGCTCCTGGCTCCTGGTTTACTGTGGGGGACTCTGCTTCACTCAGAGATGCTTAATGCAGCTGTGCAGGAATCTAGCTTTACTTTGCACTAAAATGTTGGTTTGAATCTCAGTTTTACCAGGAATGAACTTGGAGGTCTTGAGTAAGTTGTTTAATCTAAGTCTCAGTTTCCTGCCCTGGAAACTGTGGACATGATAACAGCTTTTTTTTTTTTTTTTTTTTAATTAATGATTTATTTGGCTGTGCCAGGCCTTAGTTGCAGTATGCAGGATCTTTAGTTGCTGCATGTGGAATCTAGTTCCCTGACCAGGGATCACACCTGGGCTCCCTGCATCGGGAGCAGAGAGTCTTAGCCACTGGACCACCCAGGAAGCCCCAGCTCTCCGTCTTTTGACACACCCTTCTGCCTATCGCCCTCCCAACTCTCCTAGAATCTTCCACTTGGCTCAAATGTTATAGGGGGCAGTAGGCTGACCCGCTGAAATGCCCTGACATTTTGCTCTCGAAACTGGTGACCCTTTATCACTCCTGGGCAGAAGCTGGCCTGCTAATCCGATGGTAATTAACAGAGCCCAGAGATAAACTGCCAGGGGCTAGGGGCCAGGGAAATGACATTGGCTACTGCCTCCCATGCAGTGGTCTTCTGGTGTGCTGGAGCTGGATTAAGTTGATGGTTAAATAGCCAGGGATTTGGTAACAGTTAGTGGTTAAACTGTTGGTAGTTTGAAATCAACTGTTGCTGCTGTGTTTATACCACGCATGCTAAGCTGCTTCAGTCTTGTCTGACTCTTTGCGACACTGTAGACTGCAAGGCTCCTCCATGGATTCTGGGATTCTCCAGACAAAAATACTGGAGTCAGCTGCCATTTCCTCCTCCAGGGGATCTTCCTGATCTAGGGATCAAAACTGCGTCTCTTATGTCTCCTGCATAGGCAGGCAGGTTCTTTACCTTTAGTCCCACTTGGGAAGCCTGTTTATACCATGGGAATCAGCAAATACTACAAATGAAGATGTTACTTTCTCCTGCGGCCATTGGGCTACCATTGCGTCACCAAACAAACCCTTCTCTTCCTAAAACTCACCAGCTGGCAGAGGGACTACAGAATTCTGGGCTAGACACCTTGGTTACTACACTCACATTTTAAACAATTAATTCTTTAAATTATAGCAGTAATACAAAGTTGTTATGAAGCATCTGAATAACATAGGACAAGTACAACTGAAAAGTCAAGGCCTCATTCCATTTATCCCTTCTGGTTGCAGAGGTGTCCACTTTCATTTTCTTTTGTGTTTCTCTAGAATTCTTTTGTGGTTGTAGAAGAATAGCTATATATATAGTTTTATTGAATGGGTTGAACTTGAAACAAGAAACAGCTTCATTTTTCTCTCAGCTCTGCTGCTGCTATCTATCACATTATATAGAAGCTCTGTGATTTGCCCCTGAAGCTGACACAATAGCTCTCTGACCACTTTCAGGCCTTGAAAAAATAGTCTAGCTTAGCTCAATTTAAAACTTAAGTGTCACATCCAGTTCAAAGCTTCTCCTTTCCCCAATCATTGGCTTGACCTGTGTCTTAGAAACCTGCAGTGAAAAGGGGGGCCATTCATTCTCCTTCTGTTTCCTCCTCCTCCTAGGGCCAGAGGAAGAGCGATAAAGTTCTTTTTATCCAGTGACTACTCTTTGTAGTTCTCTCTTGGCTGTTATGGTTGCTATACCTTCTCTAGTATGGCAGAAAGTTCTTGGGAGGTCTGTCGCCGGGGCCTCCTCACTGTCCAGTTTCCAGCTGGCTGACCCGTTGAGAGCCTCACTCAGGTCATGCTCCTATAGGTGTAAACCACAGCCTCTTACTGGTGGACTCCCTTCACCCCAGTGGGCAATCTTCTTGGATGGAATCGCATGGCTACTGTTGGAATCTAATATGGCTACAGTTCATAGCTTCCACTAGGCTCATTGGAAATTCATCAAAAACAGCCTGGACTCATTGAATGGTGGAAGTGCAGCTTGCCAAAACACCGACTCCCTCTCCTCTTTCTTCTGTCATGTCCAGCTCCAGCCAGTGGTTCTCGGGCAGCAGCCATCTGCCCAGAACTCTCACATGACCTAGGTAACTCTCTTACCTCGGTCCTGCTGTGGTGCACCTAGGTAAGCATGTGAGAAGCTACAATTCAGCGGGTTTTCAGTGAGGCAGTGAGCAACCAGTCTCCCTTTCCTGTAGGCACTTCTGATCTTGTGAATTATTCTTCCAGGGTTTCCCCTATTGGCTTGTTTGAGAGGAAAAGGAAAGCACCATAAAACTCTACTCATATGAGCAACCTAAACTTCCCTTTAAGTTTCTAGTCCTTTCTCTGGCTGGGGTGGGGGGTGGGTGGGGGAGAAGGGGAAGGAGGATGGTCAGCAACTGGGTGAGGGTTGAAGGACAAGTTTTGCCATCCTTTCACAAGTTCAGCAAGTTGTGTTTGGCACTTCCCTTTAGAATGTAGTTTTCAGCTTTGGGACTTGAGATGAAACTTGAAAACAGTCCATATAATTTAATTAATCAGAGGGGATTATTCTACGCATATTATTCTACTGTTTGCTTTTCTTGCTGAGCAGTATACTGTATCCTGAGCATATTGTCAGTCATCACATGTAGATCGACTTTTTTCTTTTCATTGCACTTTATTTTTCCTCACACACTTCTCCTCTTTTCTTCTGTCACATGTGTAACCATTTCATAAACCAGTATTTTCAGAGCTGCCTAGTATAGCAAGCACTATTTCTTCATTTTTAATAAAGATTGTGCATTTTTAAACTGTCGTGGAGTGGCTTAAGAAAAGTTGGAGAATTTGAATATGCCTGTATTCCTTAGGGATATTTGATTTTATCCAAAGCAGCACAGATCTTTAGAAACAGTTTACTATGTCATTGTCTTGAGGTACAATGATATATTTAATCGGTTCTCTGCCGGTGCACATTGAACTGTTTCTAGTTCTTCCCTAATGTAGACAATGTTAAACTGAACTTCTGTCTGCCTTACAGTCTCATGCACTAACTCATTGGCTTTAAGTAAGACATCATAATCCTTTTCCACAGAACACTTTTTAACAAACTACTTTGTAGCTAGAAGGCAGAGAGAAATGGTAGAATCAGGACAAGTGGGTTCCTGGAAAAGGACCCTTAAATGATATTAATCCTGTTAACATTCCTTTTCAGCAAGAATTCTGCAAGAATGGGCTCTGTATCCTGGCCATGGACCACCGATCTGAAGTCCAAATGAGAAACATGCCACTGAGCACTCAGTACGTGGCATTCAGCAGGAGCTCATTAAATGTCTGTTTACCCTGGAGCACATGAATCGTGCATGCATGCTAAGTCGCTTTAGTCGTGTCTGACGGTTTGCAACCCCATGGACTCTAGCCCACCAGGCTCCTCTGTCCATGGGATTCCCCAGGCAAGAATACTGGAGTGGGTTGCCATTTCCTTCTCCAGGGAATCTTCCTGACCCAGGGATCGAACCTGCATCTCCTGCCGCTCCTGAATTGCAGGTGGATTCTTTGCCACCGACCTGGGAAACCCAGCATATGAACCATCCCTGTATAATGACAGGCAGCTCAGGAACAGCGGTGCACATAAACACAACTCAGACAGATTGACTTAATGGCACCTTGCAAATTAGGCTTAGTTTCAGCATCATTCTGGTCCCTGAGTCAGGTCTTCACAGCTCAGCACCTCTGGCAGGGTCATGGGACCTCATGAAGAACCGTTGGCCCAGAGTGTAAACCCTTAGGGCACAAGGGAGGAGGTGCCCACACAAAATGTGACCAAGCTATTACTTTGGGGGGCAAGCCCTAGACTAAGTCACATTTAAAGAAATAGCATCTGGTAGAAAAATGCAATTGAAAGTATCAAACGTTTCACCAGAAGGCGTATATTCATACAGTGCAGTCTTCTTTAGCCATTCCTCTTAGCTTCAGCCCCTCTCCTTCACCAGGCAGTGGGTCTAGAACCAACTCTTTCCTCTCTTTTCCACTCTCCATACCCCAGAGTTCCCTGTGCACTTCTCTGCCCTTCTAGGCATCTCCCTATTATGGAGTTCTGCCTTCCTGACCACACACACACACACACACACCCCTCCAGACCTGCGCACACACACACACACACACACACACACCCCTCCAGACCTGCAGACATTTTTGCTACACCCTAGTCCCTGGGAAATATAACACTCTGCCCACACAGACAAGTGCAGCTTCTCTCCCAGCCATCAGAGCATTTGGGGATTCCAGGGAATACAGTTTTCCACTGCTTTACACAATGAAGTATACATAGTAAAGGTGCTCCCCCTGGCTGGCTGGATCCTCGCAGCCTCACTACTTTCCAGGAGGGCCAGCAATACCGCCCATCCCAGGAGCGCATGACGTACAGAGGAGCATAGTTCCTGAGGCTGGCAGCAGACTGAGCAGGTTCATTCATGGGAGACCCCAGAAGCTTCTCTTTGGCAGAACTGGGAGGGCAAGCATGAGCAGGTCCTCTCCAGGGACAATGATATCCAGCTTCAGGTGACCTGATCTGTGTGCTTGGGTGGGCTCTCATGATAGCCCAGAGAAGAGGCAACTTATTATTATTATTATTTTTAAAATCATGTATTTAGGGCTGTGCTGGGGTCTCTGTCGCTGCACGTGGACTTTCTCGACGTGTGGAGCGGGGGCCCCTCTTCCTCGTGGTGCTCCGGCTGCTTCTTGTGGTGGCTCCTTTTGTTGCAGAGCATGGGCTCCAGGGTGTGGGGGCTCGGCAGCTGTGGCGCAGGCACTTACTTCCCCGCAGCATGCAGAATCTTCCGTGTCCCCTGCATTGGCACGTAATTCCTAATCAGCTCTGACTGCCCATATCGGAAGACTGTGGGAAAGTAGTTCAATGACCTCACGACACCTAAGAGTGGAGTGGTTGATATCTAATGTTTTCCATAAATCTCTCAGTTGATTTCATTTCCTTCTACTGAATCCCTATCCAGGATAGAGTCAAAAAAAAAAAAAAAGAGCCGGATGCTGGAAATCCAAGGGTCAACTTATCTTTTGAGCAAATGTTTCATCTCTTCCACCACTATTGAACAGCAATGAAGCAAACTTTATGTTAGTTACAGGTAATGGAGCAGAGAATAATTTGCCTACAGTTTAACAAGGTGAAAATAACTAATTAATTATTTTTTACTTGGAGTATTAACTACAGCTAAAGATCCTGACAAGCACCACCAGGATTTGTGAACAGTATATGGATCAGATATTACAGGGAAGTTGAAAAAAGAGAGATGGTTTCTCATATGGGCTTCCTTTGCTCCCTCCCTGGAAATGAAGTCAGGAAAGTGGAAGTCGTAGAGTCTTGGAGGGCTTCAGGGGAGAGACATCCAGGACACAACGTCTGGTCCAGCCCACTGATGCCCATGAGTATGGAATTTGGGAAGGGGCAGATGGACTAGAGGTGCCAGAGGCATCTGGCTCTTCTTTTCACTCTATGCTGGATAGGGATTCAGTAGAAGGAAATGAAATCACCTAAGAGATTTATGGACAACATTAGATATCATCCACCCAACTCTGCTGTGTCATGAAGTCACTGAACTACTTTCCCACAGTTCCCCAATATGGGTGGTCAGAACTGGATCACTCAGAGGCCACGTGTCCAATGCTTTTTCAGGGAGTCTACTCCTATGCTGTCCAAAAGTCTCACCTGCTCTTGTCCTGTACGGCCAACGGTTTGCCATGCTGTATCTGGACCATGGCTGTTGGGTAGATGCTTATCTATGTTTGTTAATTTCGCTTCCAGGGCCCCTTGGATTCCTTTTTTATATGATTTTTAAAAATTGACAAAGGAAAAATAGAAAATGAATGACAATAATATCGCTTATCATTCTTCTTGACCTTAGGACCTCAGCAGGGGCTGGAGGGGCTAAGAGGTCCCTTCAATCCTCACCCAGTGGTGACACTTCGTATCTCTCCTCCCTGTTAGGTTCAGTTCTGGAATTTAAGTCCAAAGGAGGTCATCCTCATTGCCACACGCCTGATGTGTGCAGGGGGATTGGAATAGACAAGGCTCCCCGGGGAGCCATTCCAGGCTGAATGTGGGTCTCTGGGACAGCAGGGAAAACACAGGGTTCGCTGAGGCCGTATGTGAAAACAGGAAAGGAGCTGGTAAGAAATTAGGGATCAGAGAGAGAATCTCAGAAAATCAACCGTTAGGGAAATCAGAGGCCCTGTATTAATAACAAAGTGATGTAATTCGTGTGGGATTTTTCAACGAGGACTCCATAGTGGGGGAGGAGCAGGAAGGGACAGAAGATGGCCAAGGGCGCCTCAGATGGAGGAGCGGACAGGCAACCAGATGCAGGGCTAAAGCACGCTCATTATTCAGTAACCTCAATTCTCCATCTGGCTTCGTCCTAAGATTAATCTGAACGTAGCAGCACGGGGTGATGTGTCCGGGGGCTGGGGCCGGAACCGGCTGAATCTCACAGCTCACACAACACCGAAGGGACAGACGCAGCAAGAGCTCGTCCGTGTCAGCAGAGGGCGCTCTTTCCTAACAGACGGGCTTGACTCTGGAAGACCGCGCTGAAGGAGGCAGGTTCAGGCAGAATAAGAAGCCGATTAGCCCTTTCTCCCAGCCAGAGGGGATCCAGGGTGCCTTTTTCAGAGCTGGGTCAGTGGCCACCTATGTGGTGCAGCCGGCGGGATTTCCTGATGCTGGAATGGTCATAGCCTTGGGCTCTTGTCTCTTGCTGTGGCATTTATTTTATAAATAGGTATTGAGTGCCACCCATGTGTTAGCTGTGCATACAGAAGAGATGGATGAAGCGGTGGTATTTTATGGTGAATAAAAGAGTGGGGTCTGAAATACGGTGCCTGGGTTAGAGACACAGGTCTGCCACTTCCTGTGTGATCCTCGGTAATGTACTTAATCTCTCTGGGCTGAGTTGTCGTCTCTGAAATGGCAACGCTGAGAAGAGCGCTGACTCAGGGTTATTCTGGGGGTTAAATAAACTAACACAAATAAATCCTTTGAACACTGCCTGGCACGCATAAGCTCCTGTTAAATGCTGGCTATTAGTCTTGTTCTCGTGAGGCTCACACAGTAGTGACTCTGTCAAAAAATATTTATAGAGCACTCTACCATATTTCAGGGACCGTGTCAGGTGCTGGGGATGCTGTGGAGAAG
The DNA here is from genome assembly GCF_033118175.1 of Dama dama. Classification (NCBI taxonomy): domain Eukaryota; kingdom Metazoa; phylum Chordata; class Mammalia; order Artiodactyla; family Cervidae; genus Dama; species Dama dama. The sequence continues at coordinate 13,749,910 of NC_083700.1, forward strand.
ACAAATGTGATAGCACCTATACAGAACTTATAATCTAAATGGTAAAAAAACAAACAAACAAACAAACAAAACAAACCACAAAAAAACTCTTATACATAAAACGGTTGAAATAGTTGGAAGGATTCTAAATGCTGAAAAGAAGTATGGGCTGTTACAGAGCTGGTTCCACTCTGCTCCCACAAGAACGGTGAGCTTGGGCAAGTCAGCTCCTCTCTCTAGCCCTCAGTTTTCTTCATCTAGAAAGGGAAGGGATCAGCTGGATCGAAGGGCCTGGATGGTGGCAGACTGGCTGCCATCATGATAACAGTGTCCTCAAGTCCAGCTGGCAGTTCAAAACATCCATCGTGGGGAGGCTCCCCTGACTCCTTGCACATGTCAGCAGCCGCTATGGTCTCCCATGATGCTTTTAGGGTGAGCATCGTCTTTCCAGCCACATAGATGGGAATCCTTGATCAAGTTGAACTCTTAAGATTTGTTCTTTTCTTTACAAAAATAATTTTTACTGGAGTATAGTTGCTTTATAATGTTGTTATACTCTACAGGAAAGTGAATCAGCTGTATGTACACACATATATACTCTCTTATTTGAATGTCCTTCCTGTTTTAGCACAACACAGAAATTTGAGTAGTTCCCTGTTCTATACATACAGTAGGTTCTCATTAGTTACCTCTTTCGTACATAGTACCAGTAGTGTGTGTCTCCATGTCTCTATGTCTGCTTTGCATGGAAAGATTCTTTCTAACTTCAATATTCAGATTCTATGAAAATGTCTTCCCTTTAGACTTTGCTAGCAGGTCTGGAATCCCTTTGTTCTTTCTCTGTCAAAATGCAGCTGTTACTTGTGCAGGGTGTTATCTTTTGCTGTGATTTCAGTTGATCAGATGTGAGTTGCCGGTAGCCATAGGTTCTGTGGACACAGGCACTGTGAATAGTGATGTCCTGGAGGACATCATAATAGAGTACCTCTGGGTCCTGGCTGTTACAGCTCAGCTGAAAGTGACACTGGCTGTCTGCTTCTGAGTGACAGCTGAACAATCAGCTGGGGTAGAAAGCCTTGGATGGACAATGGCAGCTCTGGTTGTGATTTTCAGACTTTCTGGTTGATCTGTCCCTTGTCTGACTTGAAAAATACTGTTGTCTGTCTTGTCTGAACTGTCCTCACGAAGCAGCATAAAGCTCTGAAATGACATTTGTGTGAACAGAAGTTGGATAGGATGATGGATTTTTTTAAGTGCTGGCAGTTATAGAAAAGACACCGAGTGTTTCCCTTTCACTCATGCAGGCTATGTATAAGCTTCTCGGAGGGGCCAGTTCTCTCCAAGATGTCTCATACGTCTGATAGATTAATTGCTTTGATCAAGTATAGGATACACAGGTAAAATCTGATGGGGTTCCTGGTTGTTCTTAGTTATGAAAAGGAGACCATGGTGCCCACTTTTTGTTGACCCACCCCAAAGCAGCCTTGATGTTCAGATTAGACGCCCAACTGCCTAGCAAATCAGCAAATCGTCTGTTTTTTAAAAATTGAAGTACAGTTGCTTTACCATGCTGTGCCAGTATAAATCAATGAAACTTTTGAGTGTGCGCTGTGCTGGTGCTTTCGTCCCATGGCAAAATGTGGGTTAAGGTGTAATGACCATCAGGGCCGATGGAGTCAACAGTTCTGGCCTGAGCTTGCGAAAAGTGTGTCTTCCATGTTCTCAAGAGCCTCATCAGCCTATCTGCTCTTCGGACTCTCCATATACCTACCAACGGGGTATTGGTAAAATAAGACTCACAGGGCTTCTTCCTTTTTTAAGAGATACTTTGTTTTTTCATTTTTAATTAATTTTTATTGGAGTGTAATTGCTTTACAATGTTGTGTTAGTTTCTACTACACAGCAAAATGAATCAGCCATATACATATATATATATATATCCCCTCCCTTTTGGACTTCTGTAACAATGCAGGGAATTCTGCTTAATGAACTGTGGCAACCTGAACGGGAACAGTGTTTCCTATCCTCTTATCAACCTTCAGAGGTTTCACCAACAAACAGTCCCTAACTGTGGCATTCGGTGCCTTTTATCAAGTCAAGTTCAAATCTGCCTGTCCAACGTCTCTGTGTCATTTTGCTCATCGACCTCTGTATCTGTCAGCTCAGGATGTCATGTAGAATACCACAGACTGGGTGGCTTAAACAGTAGAAATTAATTCTGTCACACATCTGGAGGCTGGAAGTCCAAGATCAACGTGCCAGCAGGGTTGGTTTCTCCCAAGGTCTTTCTTCCTGACTTGCAGGTGTCACCTTCTCCCACACCCTCACAAGGCCTTTCCTCTGTGCAAACACACTCCTGGTGCCTATTCTTCTTCTAAGGACACCAGTCATATTGGATTCAGGTCTCACACTCATGACCTCATTTAACTTCAATTACCTCCTTAAAGACCCAGTCTCCGAATACAATCACACTGGGGTTAGGGCTTCAATATATGAATGGGGAGGGACACACAATTCCGTCCATAACAACCATAAGCACTCTGGGACTTTTTATATATTTTTTTTCTCTTGCTAATTCAAAGTGGTACTATCCTTTTCCTTATTTCCCATCTACTGAACTTTTACTTGCCAAATTTATTTTTAGAGAGAACATATTTTATTTTTATTCTTTCTTTATTTTTTGACTACACCACATAGCATGCAAGATCTTAGTTCCCTGACCAGGGATCGAGCCTACACCCACTGCCATAAAACACCGAGTCTGAACCACTGGACCACCAGGGAAGTGCCTTATTTGCCCAATTTAAAGCTCCTCTACCAGCTGGGGAGACAGATCTTAGTGTGAACCTTAGCCCACCATCTCTAGCTAAAAGATTTTGAACAGTATATCTCTTACTTTATGAAACAGAAAGAATGTAATCTTCACAGGGCTGTTCTGATGGTTAAAAGTCATAATGCTGGTAAAGTGACTCTACTCAGTAGGAGCATTAAACAGGCCTCTAAGAGAGTGAGTCTTAGTAATTTTATAAAACTTTAATAAAATTCACCATCTGTAATGAAAGATTCTACTTATGTCAGAATACTGGCGTTAAGGAGACATCTTTACACGTACGTGTCTGGTGCTAGATTGTGAAATTCCCTCAGAGTGAAGAACTATGTCTGACTCATCTTTCTCTCTCACTAACGCTTAGGCCATGCATATGGTAGTATTAATACTATGATATAAATTTCATAACAACAGCTCCAAAGAGTTTGCCGTTGATAAGTTAGTTCTAAACACGACAGTAGAAGTTTAGCACTGAAAACATTGCTTTCCCTTTGAGTGTCTATTCAGCTCAATTTGCTTGCAAAGTCATAAGGAACAGGAATCTGTTGAAGAATGTCTTCTGCATTCTCTCCTTTGGCATAGGGAGAAGGTAGGTCTGTTCAGGGCAACTCCAGCATCTAAGAACAGAAGCCAGTGGTAGTTATGGCCAGCCTGACACAAATGGGCAGCTTCAGTTAATACGACCTCTGCTAAAACTGAGAAGCAAGGTGCGTTTGCAGGAGAAGTTTCCTCTGCTCAGCCTCTGCGTGCTTATGTTGTCATCCATGCTAGGAAAAAGGAGGAGAGAGGTGTTTTGAGATTGATTTTTCTTGGCTTGCTCACTGAAAACAACTCTGTGAGAGAGTGGAAGTTCTCAGGAAGATTGAGGGGTGTGGGTCAGATATCTGATCACTGGGAAGGCAGAGTTTCAGTCAGCTTCCACCTCAACACACCAAAGTGTCCTTTCGTGCAGAGTGGAAGTGTCAGTGATCAGCTATGTGAGTCAAGGGTGGAGGTTCATGTCCCCCAAAAGGACTGTGTTCTGCGGGCTGGAGGGGTTCAATAGCCCACTCTGCAGTTTCCATGGGGCTTGGAGCTCACAGGTCTGAGCCAGCAGGGACCACACACAGTCTCCCTGATCTAAGAGAGAACCTCAGCCTCTGTGCTGGTGGGACCACTTTTCTAGGAGGGACAGTGATATAGGAAATAGGGGATAACTGTGATGAAGAGAAACTGACAAGAGTCTAGACTCAAAGATAATGACAAATGCTGTCCTTATTGATTGGAGGCAAGGAACAGGGAAGGAAAGGAATGAAGAGAAGGCCACCAGGGCAAGTGAGAGAACGTTGAAATCTATGACAGAAATAGGACAGGAGGAAGGGAATTAATTCTGTAGAAGAGACTTTTGATTCTAGATGTCTTAAGTTGGTGGTGCTAGTGGTAAAGAGGGTTTCCCTGGTGGCTCAGAGAGTAAACAATCTGCCCACAATGAGGGAGACTTGGGTTCGATACCTGGGTTGGGAAGATCCCCTGGAGGAGGGCATGGCAACCCACTCCAGTATTCTGGCCTGGAGAATCCCCATGGACAGAGGAGTCTGGCAGGCATGTCCATGGGGTCACAAAGAGTCAGACATGACTGAGCGACTAAACACAGCACAGCACATCAGCCTATTGTGGTTAGATATGAGGTGGTTATGAGTAAGCTTTAAATTGAATGAACAGGAAATTAAGTCGAGAGGAGACTTTTCATAGGTTGAGTCATACACTCCAGAAATTCATGTGTTGAAATCCTAGCCCCTATATCTCAGAATGTGACTATACTTAGAGATGGGACCTTTACAGAGGCAATGAAGTTAAAATGAGGTTACTAGGGTGGGTCTGACTGGTGTCCTAGAGGACAGTTGGACACAGACACAAACAGAGAGTGAAGACCATATGAAGACACATGAAGCCCATGGCCATCTGCAAACCAAGCAGAGGAGCCGCAGAAGAAATCAACCCTGCCAACACTTTGATCTCGGACTTCCAGCCTCCAGAATTGTGAGAAAGTACATTCCTATTGTTTAAGCCACCCAATCTGCGGTGCTTTGTTATGGCAGTCGTAGTAAATGAGTACAAGACCAAATATAATTTACCCATCACTATCTTTTCTGGATCCAAAGAAAATCAGAATATCAGCAGCATGGAAGCTGATCACAGTGAATGCAGGCACAGTACCTCTCGGGGCCAGCAATTAATGTGGGAACCTATAAGATCTCAAAGGAGTCGTTTTCAGTTTGAATATTAGAATCACCTGGAGAATAAAGTGAATTAAAAAAACCTCGATTCCCAGACATCATGTCAGACTCTTCAAGAATTTGAATGGGGGATCCAGGCATCCATCCCTTTTAAAGCTCCTCAGAGATTCCAGTGTGCAGCCAAGATGGCACCAATGATCTCGTGAGATATGCGTCCACCACAGGTCCGGGAAACAGACAGCATGTCTGAAACTCCCTCAGGCAGTGGAGGCCTGGCCATGCTGGGGAGGCCACAGGGCCCGGGAACTCTATGAGACACAGAAGACTCTTGGGTTGGCCTGAGGACTGTACTTGGAAGGCCCAAGATGTGAGTAACACTTTTAGGTATACAGGACGTACTCCTTTGTTCCCCAGAATGTAGTGAACCACTTTTTTTTTTTTTTTAAAGAAATATTTATTTATTTGGCTGCACCAGGTCTTAGTTGCAGCATCCAAGATCTATTATTTTCAGTACTTGGGATTGCTGATTTTTGTTGTGGCATGTAAGATCTTTAGTTGCAGCATGATGTGGGATCTAGTTCCCTGACCAGAGATTGAACCATGGGCCCCTGGTTTGGGAATGAGGAGTCTTAGCCACTGGACCACCAGGGAAGTCATAACAATTCATTCTTAATATCTGACAACCCCAACGTCCTGATCTTACATTCAGAGGAATCACCGCTAGAACTCTTACAAGGAATTTCGGAGAGCATTCTTCTGTGCAACCATTCTAATGTTGCATTTCCATGAATTCCACATGGTGATCTTCCCAGCGCCCTTCAATACTTTATCACCATCACCACAAGCAACATCAGTAGCACCTAGGAGCTAGCTAGATATCTCATAGGCTCTGCCATGTAAACTAGCTATGTCTGGTCTCTGGGTCCTCCTTGAAATGTTCTCATGACCCCTCTAGCGACAATAACTTTAGTTTGGAAAGTATTGGTTGAGATGAATTAACGGAAATGTACTTCTCATAGTGACATTTACCCACCCCTTAAAAACATTGTCATGACCATTCCCAGCTGCACAGAATCACTCTCTCTCACAACAGTTCACTCCCTGGAAGTACCAAGGCTCCTTCTCAGACCATCTCTCTGCCTGCTGTGTACCAGGAGAATTCAGTATTGTCTTACACTGAGAAGATATGAACAAGCATCTCTCAAGCCCTTACCCCTGCCCTGGGTAGAGGATGGAATGGGCCTCAGTGATCACTCTAGACTTGGGGCTCAGTTCAATTCAGTTCAGCTCAGTTACTCAGTCGTGTCCGACTCTTTGCGACCCCATGAATCGCAGCACACCAGGCCTCCCTGTCCATCACCGACTCCCGGAGTTTACTCAAACCCATGTCCATCGAGTCGGTGATGCCATCCAGCCATCTCATTCTCTGTCGTCCCCTTCTCCTCCTGCCCTCAATCCCTCCCAGCATCAGGGTCTTTTCCAATGAGTCAACTCTTCGCATGAGGTGGCCAAAGTACTGGAGTTTCAGCTTCAGCATCAGTCCTTCCAGTGAATACCCAGGACTGATCTCCTTCAGGATGGACTGGTTGGATCTCCTTGCAGTCCAAGGGACTCTCAAGAGTCTTCTCCAACACCACAGTTCAAAAGCATCAATTCTTCGGCACTCAGCCTTCTTCACAGTCCAACTCTCACATCCATACATGACCACTGGAAAAACCATAGCCTTGACCAGATGGACCTTTGTTGGCAAAGTAATGCCTCTGCTTTTTAATATGCTGTCTAGGTTGGTCATCACTTTCCTTCCAAGGAGTAAGTGTCTTTTAATTTCATGGCTGTAATCACCATTTGCAGTGATTTTGGAGCCCCCCAAAATAAAGTTTTACACTGTTTCCACTGTTTTCCCCATCTATTTCCCATAAAGAGATGGGATGGGATGCCATGATCTTAGTTTTCTGAATGTTGAGCTTTAAGCCAACTTTTTCACTCTCTTCTTTCACTTTCATCAAGAGGCTTCTTAGTTCCTCTTCACTTTCTGCCATAAGGATGGTGTCATCTGCATATCTGAGGTTATTGATATTTCTCCCGGCAGTCTTGATTCCAGCTTGTGCTTCTTCCAGCCCAGCATTTCTCATGATGTACTCTGCATATAAGTTAAATAAGCAGGGTGACAATATACAGCCTTGACGTATTCCTTTTCCTATTTGGAACCAGTCTGTTGGTCCATGTCCAGTTCTAACTGTTGCTTCCTGACCTGCATATAGGTTTCTCAAGAGGCGGTGAACACAAGGCATCACAGATTGATTTTACGGGGAAGCAGACCCTGATACAGAAATTAACATACAGGAAATTTATAAGTGAGTGATCTCAGGATGAAAAATTGCCAGAGGGAGCAAGGTTGTAAGAGGGATCAAGGTTGTATCAAGGGAGAAGCTGAAGCTGGCTCCCCTTTTAAAAAAATTGAGATGTAGTTGCTTTACAATATTGTGTTAGTTTCTGCTGTGCAACGAAGTGAATCAGCTGTTTATATACACTCATCCCCTCCCTCTCCACCTCCCATTCCACTGATTCAGGCTATCCCCTGAGCTCCCTGTGCCAAACCACAGCTTCCCACTAGCTACCCATTTTTAAAAAATATGTATTTTTAATTGAAGGATAATTGCCTTACAGTGTTGTGTTGGTTTCTGCCATATAACAACACAAATCAGTCATAACTATGACCATATATATCCCCTCCCTTTTGAACCTCCCCACATCCCACCACTCTGAGTCATCAGAAGGCCAGGCCGGGCTCCCTGTGTTATATAGCGGCTTCCCACTAGCTATGTATTTTCCATATGGTATTGTATATATGTCAGTCCCAATCGCTCAGTTCATCTCACCCCTTCCTTTTTTTTTTTTTTTTTTGAAGTCACTCACAAAGTCCGACTCTTTGCAACCCCGTGGACTCTAACACACCAGGCTCCTCCGTCCATGGGATTCTCCAGGCAAGAATACTGGAGTGGGTTGCCATTTCCTTCTCCAGGCACCCCTTCCATTTGAAGCAACCTCCACAGAGGTCTCTGCCAACTCCCTTAAATAGCTTGGACTAGGGTGTTCTCTCAAAGTGGCCTTCAGCTGGAGTGAAGGGGCCTTGTTTCTACACCCCAGTGTTGACTGGCCATTGGATACATGACTAGGGGAAAGAAAAGTGATCGTGAATACAGTGGCCGAAGCACTTTCCCAGAGGGCTGATGACTGCAGGCTATCTGCCAGTGGCAATCTCAGCAACTGAGGGAGTAAGTCCTCCATTCCTGACAGGATCTAGGCAGCACATCACAGCATCCATTACACAAAATCAGAGTCGATTTTAAACATGTATCTATTACCTCCTTGCTTAGGAACACGTGATCTCCTGATACAAGAATTCATTTCGGGGATTCTGATTTCCCTAGGAGGTCAGGGTGGGCAGTGATAGTGACATTGCTGGGCATGTGTCTGGGGGCTTATTGGGCAGACCTGAGGGGGGATGCTGAAGAACACTGATTCATTTGAAGGACGTTCCCAAAGATCATAAATCCCTCTTTCTTCTCTCATTTCCATACTTATCTCAAGTCCAAGTGTCTCAAGTGTCTTCATGATCTCACTTTCCCTCTGCTCCAGTTTACACTCTCTCTTCTGTAATGTTCCAGTTTTGTGAGTGATAGCTCTCAGTTGTTTTCCAGCTTAGTGTTGAAAGGGCTCACTCCTCTTTACCCCCACAACCTCTGTGGCCAGCTGATGGGTACCCAACCTCATAATTGCAGTAAACACGTGGTGCTTTGGTTGGAAGGAGCAAGGATACAGGGATATGGAGGAATTATAAACTTTGAGATTATTGGAATATCACTGTAACTTTCCCAACTTTATGCACCAATGGGAAACAGAGGACACCAGGATGGCTGACAGGACCCATCTGCTTTCTTTTTGTTTTTAAATTTTTATTTATTTATTTTTGGCTGTGTTGTCTTTGTTTGCTGCATGTGCTTTTCTCTACTTGTGGTGAGTAGGGGCTACTCTTCATTGCCATGCACAGGCTTCTAGGGGATATATACATATCCTCTCACTTTTAAGCCTCCCTCCCACCCATCCCTCCCACCCTTCTGGGTCATCACAGAGTGCCAGGTTGGCACTTTCATCAAGAGTCTCTTTAGTTCCTCTTTGTTTTCTGCCATAAAGGTGGTATCATCTGCATATCTGAGGTTATTGATGTTTTTCCTGGCAATCTTGATTTCAGCTTGTACTTCATCCAGCCCGGCATTTCTCATGATGTAATCTGCATATAAGTTAAATAAGCAGAGTGACAATATACAGCCTCAACATATTCCTTTCCCAATTTGGAACCAGTCCGTTGTTCCATGTCCGGTTCTAACTGTTGCTTCTTGATCTGCATACAGATTTCTCAGGAGGCAGATCAGGAAGTCTGGTATCCCCACCACTTTAAGAATTTTCCAGTCTGTTGGGATCCACACAGTCAAAGGCTTTGGTGTAGTCAACGAAGGGGATGTTTTTCTGGAATTCTCTTGTTTTTTTCTATTATCCAATGGATGTTGGCAATTTGATCTCTGGTTCTTCTGGATTTTCTAAACCCAGCTTGAACATCTGAAAGTTCTCAGTTCATGTATTGTTGAAGCCTTGCTTAGAGAATTTTGAGCATTACTTTGCTAGTGTGTGAGATGAGTGCAATTGTGCAGTAGTTTGAGCATTCTTTGGCATTGCCTTTATTTGGGATTGGAATGAAAACTGACCTTTCCCAGTCCTGTGGCCACTGCTGAGTTTCCAAATTCGCTGGGATATTGAGTGCAGCACTTTAACAGCATCTTTTAGGACTTGAAGTAGCTCAACTGGGATTCTATCACCTCCACTAGCTTTGCTTGCAGTGATGCTTCCTAAGGCCCACTTGACTGCGCATTCCAGGATGTCTGGCTCTAGGTGAGTGATCACACCATTGTGGTTATCTGGGTCATGAAGTCTTTTTTGTATAGTTCTTCTGTGTATTCTTGCCACCTCTTCATATATATATATATATATGTCAGTCCTCATCTCCCAGTTTATCTCACCTCCTCTGTTAGAAGCAATGTCCACAGAGGTCTCAGCTGACTCCCCTAGATAACTTGGACTGGGGTGTTCTCTCAAAGTGGTCCTGAGCTGGTGTGAAGGGGCCCTGCTTCTATACCCCAGTGTTGATCAGCCACTGGATACTTTACTATGGGAAAGGAAAGCGATCCTGATACAATGGAGCACGGGCTCTAGGGTCCACAGATGGGCACTGGGGCACATGGGCTTCGGTAGTTGCAGCACTCAGGCTCAGTAGTTGTAGCCCCTGGGCTCTAGAGTACAGGCTCAAGTTGCTCTGTGGCATCTGGGATCTTCTTGGATCAGGGGCATCTCCTGCACTGTCAGGCAGATTCTTTACCACTGAGCCACCAGGGAAGCCCAGGACCTATCTGCTTTCAAGCAGAACCCTATTTCCAAGATCAAAACAGAAAAAGAATAAACAGATATATTAACGCCCTTCTTCTCAGCTCCAGTCTGGCAGACAGGTCTCTCTGACACTGATTACATGAGTCTGGAATTACTGGTTTTCTTCCTATAGCCTGTGACATTCTCATTCTCTCCCTGACATCATTACACCAGAGTCTTTTTTCCCCTCTATCCCCAGAGTGTGAAGCTCCTGGGGCTTGCTTCAGCCTTTTGCCAGAGCTCTGCCATTTTTGCAGAAGCTGAAGTTGGGTTTCTTACAGCTAGAAGAGTCTGGTGCTTTAACTACTCCACAGACTGTGTGTTTGTGTGGGTGCACATGTGCATGCTCAGTTGTATCCAACTCTTTGGGACCCCGTGGACTATAGTCCATCAGGCTCCTCTGTCCATGAAATTTTCCAAGCAAGAATCCTGGAGTGAGTTGCCATTTCCTTCTCCAAGGGATCTTCCTGACCCAGGGATCAAACCCACGTCTCTTGTGTCTCCTTCACTGGCAGGCAGTTTCTTTACCACTGAGCCACCTGGGAAGCCCATAGATAACTAGTATCTGAATGTATATCTACACCTATATAACTGAGCCACTTTGCCGTACACCTGAAACTAACACAACATCATAACTCAACTATACTTCAATTAAAAAATGGGCAAGCAGTTATTTCTTAGAAGAAGTCTAAAAGGCTAACAAGAGCATGATAATTAGACAAATGGAAATAAAAATGCCAATAAGATCTCTCTTTTTCTTTCATTTATTTTTATTAGTTGGAGCCTAATTACTTAACAGTATTTTAGTGGTTTTTGCCATACATTGACATGAATCAGCCATGGATTTACATGTGTTCCCCATCCCGATCCCGCCTCCCGCCTTCCTCCCCAAGATCTCTCTTTATGCCCACTTGGTTGGCAAAATTTAGAGGGTTAACTAATTAATTGGCTAATTGATTAACTCATGCCAAAGACTGCTTAGTTGCAGGGTGGCTCAGTTAATAAAGCATCTGCCTGCAATGCAGGAGACCCAGTTTCAATCCCTGGGTTATGAAAATACCCTGGAAAAGGGAATGGCAACCCACTCCAGTATTCTTGCCTGGAGAATTCCATGGACAGAGGAGCCTGGCAGGATACAGTCCATGGGGTTGCAAGGAGTTGGACATGACTGAGCAACTAACATTCAAGCAACTCAAAGGTTGCTTGGGATGTCATATTAGGGAATGGTCTTGCACTTCTGGGGGCAGAAGTAATTTGGGGGACCATCTGGCATTACTTGTTGCATTAATCTCACTCTCAGATATATATTCAGAGAAATTCTCACACATGTCCTTGGTGGAACATGAGAAAGGAAGTTAGTCAGTGTCTGCAGCAGTGATAAGATGGGGATAATCTAGGTGTCCGTCACTGGGGGATTAGATACGGACAGTGTGGTGGAATAATGTGCAGAAGTTAGAAGCAATGAACTAGATGTACACACAGTAACATGCATAAATTAAAAAAAACATGGCACCGAGAAAAATGGAGCAACAGTACAGGCAAACAAAGAAATCAGGCTCACCACAAATAATGCACGGAAGTGAAGGGAATACATCAAGTGCATTAGAATGGCTGGAGACCAAGGAATGAGAAGAGCACCTAAAGATACAAGGCTATGAGGAAAGAAAACTAGAGAAAATAGGTATGGTCCCACTATGGGAGGGAGCCATGAGCTGAGAAGCATGATTAACTCAGCATCTGAGGTTACAAAACAAACAGGAAGGAAAACAAAAGGAAACAAAAAATGAAGAAAGTAATAAGAAGAGAAAATGTAGGGTGAAAAGGCAAACAGTTAATAAAATAAATTTTGTATCCAGTACAAAAGCAAAACTCAACTATATGTTACATTAACACAACATTATAAATCAACTGTACTTGAATAAATTTAAAGCAAAAAACAAACAAACAAAAAGCCCTATATGCTACATACCCCTTATATACAGGAAAGTCACTCAGAAAGTTAGAAGTGGAAGACTGGACAAAGACATATCAAGGCAGAAAACACCAAATGAAAGTGGGAAAGGCTAAGATGTACAAGAAAGCTCCAAGCCTCATAAATCTTTGGAAGTAAATATCATGTCGTCAAAATATCAATACTTGACACATGGACTGTAGGAAATGGAAGGAGAAATAAATTTAATGACAATGACAGTAACAAATGATACCTGTAGACCTGCAGTAGATCAGGCAGATTAAGAAATAAGGGTGTATATGCTCATTATCAGAGAAATGCAAATCAAAACCACAATGAGGTACCATTACACGCCAGTCAGGATGGCTGCTATCCAAAAGTCTACAAGCAATAAATGCTGGAGAGGGTGTGGAGAAAAGGGAACCCTCTTACACTGTTGGTGGGAATGCAAACTAGTACAGCCGCTATGGAAAACAGTGTGGAGATTTCTTAAAAAACTGGAAATAGAACTGCCATATGACCCAGCAATCCCACTTCTGGGCATACACACTGAGGAAACCAGATCTGAAAGAGACACATGCACCCCAATGTTCATCACAGCACTGTTTATAATAGCCAGGACATGGAAGCAACCTAGATGCCCATCAGCAGATGAATGGATAAGGAAGCTGTGGTACATATACACCATGGAATATTACTCAGCCATTAAAAAGAATTCATTTGAACCAGTTCTAATGAGATGGATGAAACTGGAGCCCATTATACAGAGTGAAGTAAACCAGAAAGATAAAGATCATTACAGCATACTAACACATATATATGGAATTTAGAAAGATGGTAACGACAACCCTATATGCAAAACAGAAAAAGAGACACAGAAGTACAGAACAGACTTTTGAACTCTGTGGGACAAGGTGAGGGTGGGATGTTTCGAAAGAACAGCATGTATATTATCCATAGTGAAACAGATCACCAGCCCAGGTGGGATGCATGAGACAAGTGCTCGGGCCTGGTGCACTGGGAAGACCCAGAGGAATCGGGTGGAGAGGGAGGTGGGAGGGGGGATCGGGATGGGGAATACGTGTAAATCTATTGCTGATTCATGCCAATGTATGACAAAACCCACTGGAAAAATAAAAAAAATAAAAAAAAAAAGAAATAAGGGTGTATATGAATCAAATAGTATGATTAATAAGGAATTCCTAATAAATATACATTGACACCAGTAACAGGGAATTCACTTTCTTTTAAGTATTCACAGGTGATCTACCAAAATTGATCATATTTTAGGTCACAAAGAAAACCTTAAAAAATTATAAATGCAATCAATTATTTTTAAAAATCACAAAATTAAGGGAAAATCCTTTCACCAGGCAATTAAAACATTTCCTCTTTTAAAACATTTCTGAGGGCAAAGGAGAAAATAAAACTGAAATTACAGACTTGATAACAATTATAACCAAAACACTACCTATCAAAACGTAAGAGACATGATTAAAACAGGTCTTTAAACAACTGGAAAAAGTACCAACAAAGAAAAATAAAAATAAATTAACTAGGCATTGAAACTAAGAACTTAGAAAAATATCACCAAAATCAGTGAAGATAAAAACAGACATTAATGAATAAATCAAACAGAAAACCCCAACAGAATATATGAATAAACTCAAAAGCTTTTCTATGAAAAATAGATAAACCACTGAATAGGCTAATCAAGAAAGAAGGGACAATGAATTAAACATACATCTTTTGAAAAACTATATTAAATGGATGACTTTGTAGGAAAATATAAATTACCATTTTTTTTCAAGAAGAGAAGGTTAAATAAACATAACAATAATAGTGAAAAAAATTGAGAATGTTATTGGAGAGCCACATCTCCAAACATATCAAGCCAGATGGTTTCACTCACTAATATTTTTAGTCTTCAAGAAGATAAATTTAGTAGCATTTACATTTTTTTTTTTAGCAATCACAGAGAAAGAGATCTTTCAAAATAATAAGAAACCAACACAGCATTCATCCAAGCTTTTCAAAGAAAGTGTAAGAAACTACAGACAAATTCTCATTATGAATATCTATGCAAAAATCTTACATAAGATACTATCAAATGGAATTCAGCAGGATATTAATATACATCACAACCAGGTAAGGCTGTGATAATTATTCATTATAAGTAGAACTGTTGACAAAGAAATATATCTTCTCAGTTTTCTTCTTCCCATATCCACTCAGATTCAAAATTTAGTTATTAATTTCTAAAAGAAGTCACTCACTCAAATATTTTTTGAGATCTAGGCAACCAACTCTAGTATTCTTGCCTGGAGAATCCCATGGATAGAGGAGCCTACCAGGCTACAGTCACGCGGTCACAAAGAGTCAGACACGACTAACACTTTCACTTTCAGGCATTACTGGAGTTTGGGGGACTCATAGGATGAGTTACATCATGGAGCATGTGGCTTTTTCCTTTTCTTCAGTTTTCACACCCAAATCTAATCAAGATACTCAGCAGAACAAAAGACCTCATGAATCAAGACTTTCCTGAGAGGACCGATTAAGATGGCAGAATAGTCAAACATGAGGCTCACTTCCTCCCACATTACATCAAAAATGTATCTACATGTGGAATGATTCTCACAGAATATATACTGAATGCTGGCAGAAAACCTCAGACTCTCAAAAGGGCAAGAACATCTCTAAATAACCTTGTAGGACAATATTTTCCTGAGAGATTAGCTTTTGTGAAAACACACACACACATATATAATCTCTCAGGAAATTAGTGTTAATGGAATGTTACTATTGTATTTTTAAATTTAATGAACAGTATAAAATAATACATAGCTTACAGTACAAGAAACTGAAATATACATATTAATTCATATATATTTATAAAACATTTTAGAATTATCAGAATATTAACAGCAGTTACTTCTGAGTATTAAAATTTTGGCCAATTTTTATTTTCTTTTTTGTATACTATTCTTTTTATAATGTGTTTTATATTTGTAATTTAAAAAATATTTTGAAAAGAAATAAGAGCTACTTTCTTCCCAAGTCACTTGGAAACAATCAAATACCCACATTTTCTCTTATTTTGTCTGTTTTACATGCACATATTTTGTACCAGATGTAGGGCCCACCTCAATCAGTTCCTTGCTTGTTTCATCCCAGGAGCTGCTACATCTGCTCAAGGAGACAGTATTGGGATCCCCAGGCAGTTCTGGAAGACTGGAAAAACCAGGACCGGGCCAAGGTGTCAGTATAGATGGAGACATTCTCTGAGCTTGGCTTCTTTGGGAGCTGGGTTTTGCCCCAGGTGCAGGCACAGTTGATGCTTTGGCTCAGAAGAACAATTTAGAATCCTGCTGAGGGGTCAAGTGAGGCACAGGGCTCAGGCAAGCCACAGGTAAAGCATTAAGGTCTGTCCAGAGCCACTGGGTCACCCAGGGCAGGGAGGTCAAAAAGTAGAGATTCTGAGGTCTGCGGGGCTCCAGTCTCCATATCTTCAAAAAGAACTAGGCTAGAATGCTGTAGAGAAAAGGGAATTGGTGGCAAGGAGAGGAAGAGCCAAAAAGGGATTGTCCGGACAAACTCATGGGGTCTTCCTGCAGAGGTGACGTCCAGGATATGGAAGAGGGCCAACCCTGAGTTCCAGACCTCTCCTTTCATGGAGATCATCCAAAATCAGCAAGCGGTAGCAGGCCCTGGAGACTTCTTCCCAGATTTTGCTCTTTACCATAGATCTTTATGAATGAGAAGTGTTTGATCTTGTCCCAGCTCTGTAACTGGACCAGGTATTATTCCACTTTTCTGACAGAGATCATGAGCTTCAGAGAAATTCGATGCTTATAGGGCTGGTAAGTGGGGGAGGCAGGACTCAAGCTCTGTATGAGTCAGTTCAGTCGCTCAGTCGTGCCCAACTCTTTGCAACCCCATGAATCGCAGCACACCAGGCCTCCCTGTCCATCACCAACTCCCGGAGTTTACTCAAACTCATGCCCATTAAGTCAGTGATGCCATCCAGCCATCTCCTCCTCTGTCACCCCCTTCTCCTCCTGCCCCCAATCCCTCCCAGCATCAGGGTCTTTTCCAATGAGTCAACTCTTTGCATGAGGTGGCCAAAGTATTGGAGTTTCAGCTTCAGCATCAGTCCTTCCAATGAACACCCAGGACTGATCTCCTTCAGGATGGACTGGTTTGATTTTCTTGGAGTGGGTTAGTTGACACCAAATCCTGATCCTTTCCAATTTCCAAAGCTGATTCCATTTCCCTGAATGAGCCACAGGCCTTTAGATATTCCTAAAACTGGACATTGGCTCAATAGTTCTAAAAGCTTATTCTCACCACCTCTGGAAGGATGCCCAGGAAGTTGGGGTGCTCCACCAGAGACACGATCTGGGGCTGGGCATGAGGTAGCAGTTCCCACTGGCTTCTGCTCTAGTCACAGGCTCGATAGAATCTTTGGGAAATGCAGTGGACTTTATTTTGCTTCCACCCTCAATTTGTGGCCTGGTTTCCTTGAAGACTCAGAGTCTCCTACATTCCTTGAATTCCCCACTCCCTGTCTCACTAGAATCCAGGGAAGGGAAAAGCACTTGTGTCTTCCCTACCAAGCACTCCTCTTATTTGGGATTTGTTTCGATGAGTAGAGGCATTTCAGGGAGACAGTACAGTAGGGCTGATGGGATTAGATGAGAACATAGAACAATCTAGTCCCATCAGCTCTAATCAATCTATATTGATTAGAACAATATAAGCAGTGTGACCTCCATTAAAATCACTCAAACTGTGTAATTTTATGGTTTCACAATTATTTTCCTGGCATTATAGCCAAACTCATGGCCATGAAAATGCCAATATCTTGTCTTTTTGAAGATACAGGCTACTAACAGAATGTGTAGGAGAGTCCTTTATAACTCTGGACTGCCTAATATGAACTAATGGTGTTTTCCTGACCACATGCTAATGTAGAATGAGTGAGTGGTTCTGAAGGCAGCAGGAGCAACAGTGACTAGCAAAGTGAGTTGGAGGCAGCATAGAGAAGGACCTTGAAGTGGAGTAAGCCGGCTCCCATTCAGCAGGCCCCGCCATCACCTACCTTCGCACACTGCGCCTGCATCCTCATCGTGCCCACAGTCAGAGGTCTCAAGCTGCTCACATTCAGCCAGTGCTGCTTCTGTCCCATTGCACAGGGCTCCCTGAATAAATACAGGCTGGTCCTCCTCTGCCACTGGCAGATACAACGTGCCTGCAGGTGTGTGCTCGGCTGTCCCACAGCCCAGCTCCTGGGATACCACGGCCACATCCTTCATGTCCCAGCCGTCATCACACACGGGGCCCCAGCAACCTTCCTCTTCCACCTCCACTCGCCCTTCACAACGGTGGGGACAATTCATCAAGCGTATTTTAGGTGGAAATTCTGCGAACAGAAGGGGTCAGAGCACACTCAGAAATGTCCTCTTAGGGCAGCTTCCAGTGTTAAGAGAGGTTGTTTGATAGTGGTGGTGGTGTGTGGTATGAGGCAGTGAAAGTGAAGTCGCTCAGTCGTGTCTGACTCTTTGCGACCCTGTGGACTGTAGCCTACCAGGCTCCTCCGTCCTCGGGATTCTCCAGGCAAGAATACTGGAGTGGGTTACCATTTCCTTCTCCAGGGGATCTTCCCAACCCAGGGGTCGAACCCGGGTCTCCTGCATTGGAGGCAGACGCTTTTAACCTCTGAGCCACCAGGGAAGCCTGGTATGAGGCAGAGGACTTGCTAAATCAGGAATCACCAAGCTTTGCTCTATCCCATGCCATTACCATCTCCTAAAACATCCCACCCCACCTAAGGCCCCCACTCAAAGTCACCTGGGAAAAGGCCTTTCTTTCTGAAAACAAGGGAATACAGGCACGGAGAGACTTATAGTTTGATTTTTATGACCTCAAAAAGATCTTAGATAAAGAGGAGTCCAGAATCAGGTCTTTCCTGAAAATGGACACTGAGGCTTGGAATAAAGAAAGGCCTAGAAGAGGTCAATTGAGTTACTCAGTTTTCTTTTGCTCCTCCCTGTTGCTGACTTCATCAGTCACAGCCCCGTGTTCTCTGCAGAGGAAAAGGATGAATACATCACATGGACTGGTTAATCTCTACTTATTTGCTTTTTGTTGTTGTTGTTTTAGTTTTTGCTTTTTAAACTGGAGTAATTGTTTTTATTTATTTAAATTGAAGGATAATTACAATATTGTGTTGGTTTCTGCTATACATCAACATGGATCAGCCACAGGTATACAAATGTTGCCTCCCTCTTAAGTCTGCCTCCCTCCTCTCACCCTATCCCACCCCTCTAGGTTGTCACAGAACCCCGGTCTGCGTTCCCTGAGTCATATACGTGAGTGTATATGTTTCCATGCTACTCTCTCCATTTGTCCCACCTTCTCCTTCTTACCTGCCCCTGCCCCATGCCCATAAGTCTGTTCTCTATTCTGTGTCTGAACTGGAGTAATGTTTAAAGAGGCTCTATTCTCAGGTACATGAACACCAATGTTCACTGCAACATTATTTACAAAAGCCAAGACATGGAAGCAACCTAAATGTCCACTGACAGATGAATGGATAAAGAAGATGTGGGCACATATACACAATGGAATATCACTCAGCCATAACAAAGGATGGAATAATGTCATTTGTAGCAACATGGATGGACTAAGAGATCATCATACTAAGAAATGTTAGACAGAGAAAGACAGATATCATATAGTGTCACTTATACATGGAATCTAAAAAAAAAAAAAGGCTACAATGAACTTATCTACAAAACAGAAACAGAATCACAGACATAGTAAACAAACTTATGGTTATTTACCAAATGGGAAAGTGGTGGAGGGATAAATTAGGAGGTGGGAATTAACATATTCACACTACTATGCATAAAATAGATAACCAACAAGGGCCTACTGTAAAGCACAGAGAGCTCTATCAATATTTTGTAATAACTTGTAAGGGAAAAGAATCGTAAAAGGAATATAAAACAGAATCACTGTGTTATTTGCCTGAAACTAAAATGACATTGTAAATCAACTACACTTCATTAAAAAAAATTTAGGGACTTCCCTTATAGTCCAGTGGTTAAGACTCTGTGCTTCCACTGCAGGGGGTGTGGGTTCAATCTCTGGTCAGGTAACTAAGATCCTGCACATCATGTGGCTCAGCCAAATTTCTTTTTTTAATTAAAAAAATTTTTAAATAATTAAAAAGAAACTCTTTTCTTTGGGATATCTAGCAAAAAGGAGGGATATAAGACTGAAGATGTCAGTGGTCAGCTCTGCCTGTCTGAGAAGTTAATAGAGAAATGCAGAGGAAAGAGGGGAGGCAGAGACAGAACTCTTTGCTAGTCACACATTAAGCCATGTCCATTCCTGACCCTCGCACCAAATTTACTTTTTTTTTCTGGCCCAAGCCTGTTTGTATGGGATTCCTGTCATTTGAGACAAAAATTCCCCATTTTACACAGTCAATTACCACGTTCATGACAAAGCCCCTATAAAAAGTTAAGTTTCTAAGAATTATGAGTAAGAATGTAAATATGATTCCCAAAAATTAATAGCTTGAAAAGAGCAAACATATGTAAGACTCTATAGAAACTGAATACATCAAACAACTTGTTTAATTTAATAGAAAAATAAAAAACTGAACTTTGCATATCCTAAATAGAAAATTCACACTTTTCAAATTCCATTTATAGCATTTAGAAAAAATGTTAACTGTGTGTTATTTCAAAAGATATTATTAGTAAATCCCCAAATGATACAGGCCATATTCTTTGATAAAATTTAATACAGGGATAATAAAAAGCTTTTAGAAAAGAAATGTATAAGAATCTAAAAAAGTGTATAAATGAACTTATCTACAAAACAGAAATAGGGTTACAGATGTAAAAAACAAGTTTATGGTTACCATGGGGTAAGTGAGGGAGGGACACACTACTATATATAAAATAGATAACTAACAAGATCTACTATATAGCACAAGGAATTTGACTCAATACTCTGTAATGACCTATATGGGAAAATAACCTAAAAAAGAGTGGATATATGTACATGTATAACTGGCTGGGGCTTCCCAGGTGGCAAAGTGGTAAAGAACCTGCCTGCCAATACAGGAGATGCAAGAGAAGTGGGTTCGATCCCTCGGTCAGGAAGATGCCCTAGTGGAGGAAATAGCAACCCGTTCGGGTATTCTTGCCTGGAGAATCCCCACCGACAGAGGAGCCTGGTGAGCTAACAGTCCATAGGGTGGCAAAGAGTAGTAACAAATGACGTGACTTAGCATGCATGCACGCACAACTGGTTCACTTTGCCATATACCTGAAACTAACATGACATTGCATATTAACTATACTCCAATAAAAATTAAAAAAAGAAACTAATAAAAGAGGATAAAAATCTATTCATAAGAAATTATTAAGTTTCAGGCTATAAAATTCAGTGAAACACAAATTTTACATACTTTGGAAATTAAACAAATGAAAATATTATACATCAAAATCTGTAGGATGAGATGAAAGTGGTACTTAGAAGAAACTATACCGTTTTAAATTCATTTATTAGGAGACAAAGAAGAAAAATGAATAAGCATTTGCTTAAGAAATTAAAGAACCACATAAAATAAACTGAAAAGGAAGAAAGATATATTGAAGATAAAGGAGAAACAAATGAATCAGAAAACCCAAACTCAAATATATTTGAGTAAAAAAACTAAGCCTGGTTCCTTAAAAAGAGCAATAAAATTGACAAGCATATGGCAAATATGATTAAGAAAAAGAGATCACACCAACTAGAAATGAGAAGAGAGCATAAATGCATATATAAAGGTTGTTTCCAAGTTAGATGAGAATACTATGGACAACATTCTGTGATAAATTTAGGTATAATCATCCATATTATTCTAACAAGGAATAGAAAATTTGAAGACTAACAAAAAAAGATTTGACAGTGGAGGTAAGGATTTAAGAAGCTCAGAATGTTGTTTGGGCTAGTTCCAAAGACTTTGCAAGTAGATAATTCCAATACGGCTTTAAACTGCTGCAGAGCACAGAAAATATGGAAAACCTCTGAAAACATTCTTATGAGGCAAACCTATCCCTGAAACCAAAACTGGTTCAAAAAATACAACTCATAAATAAAGTTGCAAACATTTGCAATAAATATTAAGTTGTACGCAGCTGCTACCTATGATATAATGACTGAGAAGGGTTTATAGCAGGAATTCAATGATTATTCCATATTAAGAAACTTATTCAGGCACTTCTCCACAATAATAAATTAAAGGGAAAAATATTATATATACAGCCATCATTTTAAAATAGTGGCAAAGAGCAGTTTTTCAATTCTGTAGTTCTAGTCTAGAGTTTCATCTTTGTACCTACTTGCTGTGTGATGGTGGGTAAGTTACTTATTCTAAATATCATTTCCTCACTAAAAATGAGAGTTGTCAGTGGAGATTAAATGAGATAATCCTAGTAAAGCTTTGAATCCTAGAATCTGGTTTGTCCATGGGGTTTTCACTGTTTCCTTGAGTACTGACAAGGTTTGGTTGTAGCTCCTCGCTCGCTGAGAGCTCTGAATATGCAACCGTCTTTGTCTCCTCCCTCCAATGCCTCACTTACCCCACTCCCAGGGCTGACTTGATCCTAATGCAGTATTTACTTCACACCTATCTGAAGACGTAAGTGAAAGGGGAACCGGAAGGCCAGTGATGCTGCTGTTCAGACCAGTGAGAAGGAGAGACAGGGAGAGCTGACAGCTTCTTTTGTTGAACTCCGATTCCTCGAGGGAGAGGAAAACCCATGGAAAGG
Source organism: Dama dama (assembly GCF_033118175.1). Classification (NCBI taxonomy): domain Eukaryota; kingdom Metazoa; phylum Chordata; class Mammalia; order Artiodactyla; family Cervidae; genus Dama; species Dama dama. Next base: position 13,772,200 of record NC_083700.1, read on the forward strand.
ACACACAAGCCATTGTTTGGCATAACGGCAACCAGTGCTCTGGAAAGAGGCGTCGGACTTGTCCTACCTGCGACGTGGAGTACCGCCACGTCCCCGAGCTAGGCCCCCAGGCCGTTGTCGGCCTCGCAAGCATAGCTCCCACAATGCCTTGCGGTCACAGAGCGGTTGAAGGAAGCTCCTCCTCCAGAAGGCGCCGAGGTGTTCCCCAGGGGAACATCTTCATGATAAAACCGGTACAGAATGGGGGGAGATGCTCTCTTGTCCTCACAGAGAAGCTCCACCACGTCCCCAGTCAAGGCCTGGGCCCCGGGAACACTGAAGGTGAGGACAGGACGTGACACTGGAACTGATAAAGGACGGTTCATCAGGGAGGGTCTCTGGTGCGGGCACAGACTTAAAACCCACTCTCTCTATTCTCACTGTGTCCACTCAGTACCTCTCAAGCCCTGGGGTTTCTTCCCCACTATCGCACCTTCTGAGCTAACGCTGCAGAGACGGTTTCCTGTGGAGCTTTGCCAGCTTCCGGGGAGGAGTTCTGGAGACCCTGCGCCTGACCGGGCCTCAGAGCCTGCTTCCTGTCTCCCCTTGTCATCTTCCTTCGGCTCTTCTGCCCCTGTTGTCACTGCTGCCGCTGCCACCACGGCTGCAATCACAATCCTAGCATGTTAATGGCTTCCTAACCTCTTCACAGCCCTGATTCTTATCCTTGGAACATCCTCACTGCCACAGAAGGAAACCAACCAATGGCAGTTGGGACTCTCCGGCTAATTAGGAGAATTAGCTACTTACTTCTCACAGTGACGTTCACTGCCTCGCTCTGGATGAGGCCGTAGCCGTTGTCAGCTGTGCCGTAGTAGCGCCCGGCCTGGCTCTCCCAGATAACGGGGATCTCCAGCTCGGCTCTCTGGGAGCACTGACTTTTCCGCCCCAGAATCTCCCTCGTGTCCTCTCTGTGCCAAGAGAACGTGGTTTTCCCGGTGCCTTTGGCCACAGAGCAGACAAGGACCAGCGTCTCCCCTTCAACCACCTGGTCCCTCTGGGGATGTGTCTCCAGGAACACTCCAGACACAGGGATTCCTGTGTGAACACAGGACGAAGGGTGAGGGCCTGGAGTGGAGGCTGGTACAACCTGCTGAGCATTATGGCAGGCGGAGCTGGTGGGATGTTTAGGCAGAGAAGTTTTTTTTTATCAGGGAGGGTACATGCTGAGAGCCCTCAGGCAGGATCACCCTGCTCCAGAATGCTCTAAAAATTCCAACTTGCACTTCCTCCACACTCATTAGCCTTTGCTAATGGCCACGGCCCTTAGTGATCTTGCTCCTTCCTGACCTCCAGATAAACTCAGGACAGCAGGAGTGATGGGAAGGGGGATGACGGGGGAGTCCCCACCCACTTCCACTGCTTATTCATTGCATGATCTTCTTAGATCAGTTAATCTCTCTGATCCTCAGTTTTCTCAAAGGTAAAGTGTGGATAACCATACCAACTTCATAGCGTTCTCATGAAGATGAAACAGCATGCATGTACAGAACCTGTTACACTGAAGATGTCCAGGAAATGGTGGCTGTTACTGGTACTACTCTCCACTGATGTGGTTGAGATAGAAAATGTAACTGATGCCAGAGTGCCTGGCTTCAGATTCCAGCTGTGCCGCTTATTTGCTGGGTTCCCTTGGGGCAGGCCACCAAACAGCTCTGTGCTTCCAGTTCCTCATGCGTAAAGTGAGGATGACATACTATCCACTTTACAGATAATTTTCACCTACTTCACAGGGTTACTCTGAGGACTAAATATAAAACTGCTCTGATCAGTGCCTTCCTAGTACTTGATAAACTTTCTACAAGTCTTCCCCTCTGCAAATATTTCTGAGCATCAGAGGGGTTCTGAATTGAATTTAACAGCTTGGTTTAGTAAACTTTTAATAAATGCTGAGGATTCTTATGGATATTTCTCCTATCATCATTATCACCATCATCACTTTGTTCCTCCATTGCTCTAGCTGGCTTAAATGTGCTTCCTAGTTGGGAGTCATTCTCTGTAGATAGAGACCATGATTTATCTCTTGGTTCACTGAGTATTCCTCAGTGCTAAGCATACATAAATGCTCCAGAGAGATTATTATTGTTTTTTTAAACTACTTTTTTACTTTTTTTAAAATAAATATTTTTTAAGCTATTTAAAAATACATATGTAAGCTATACATATGTATTTTAAATTTATTTATTTGGCTGCACTGGATCTTGTTGCAGCTTGTGAGATCTTTTAGTTGTGGGGTGGCTCAGATGATAAAGCATCTACCTCCAATGCAGGAGACCCGAGTTTGATCCCTGAGTCAGGAAGATCCCCTGGAGAAGGGAATGGCAACCCACTCTAGTATTCTCCAGAGGAGTCAAGTGGGATACAGTCTATGGGGTCACAAAGAGTTGGACACGACTGATCGACTAACACTTCCACTTTCTATGGGGTCTAGTTCTCTGGCCAGGGATTGAACCTGGGCCCCCTGCCTTGGGATCATGGAGTCTTAACTGCTGGACCACCAGGGAAATCCTATTATTATTATTTTTTTTTCTGGTAGGGAGAGCAGAACTATTGGGAAATGATGCCATGGTAGCACTTAATAAAGCAGAGCCTGATTGGGTCATTGTGGCCCCCACAACCACAGGCACAGAGGCAGCACAGTTGAATGAAGAACACAGGTCTGAGTGGGAACTACAGTTCTCTGCCCACTCAGCCTAGCAGCCCAGTACCAATGCTCACTTTGCACTTGTATATAGGACTGGTGACTCTGCTTTGAGACACTGTGAGACACTGTCGTTGCCCCACACCTGTAATATCCTGAGTCTTCTTTCCATATTGTTGAGATCCAAAACTCTGGGGTGTCCCAGTCTGACCTCAGGGTGTAGCCATCCTTGTAGAAGGAGTAGCGAAGTTGGGTCTCTGATCTGTCTTCAGGGAGCTGGGTCCACAGGACAGGGTTTCTGAGGCTCCCTCGGTGGGCTGCGAGGGTCTGGTTGTCAGTTGAGGTGCTGGAAACAGCTCCGGAGGGAAGAATTAAGCAGAGGCCACCAGTCAGTGAGGTATAGAGTTCTTGTTGAGAAGTTCCTTCTCAGCCCCAGTGAGCAGGAAACAGGCCCAGACTCCAGGATCGCAGCCACCCACCATTTCTCCCTTCCTGCATGGTCTTCTCGCACTGCACCCTGCTCTTTCCACTGAGGCCCTACTCCTTCCCAGTCTCATCCACTTAAACAGTGAGACCCTCACCTTGGAGAGTGAACCATGCAGATCTTGTTTCTTCCGTGTCATCTATAAATAAGAACACTCTCCTTTTTGCCTTACAATAATAGGAGCCGCTGTCACTGGGTCTTGCGTTTGAAATGATATAGGTGTTATAATAAGTGGGTAGCCAAGCTCCATCTTTGTAGAACATCAGTCTCTTTATTTTATTATTGTCTCTGCCAGAGCACCTCACCACCACCTCGTCTCCTTCATAGGCATAGTATGGCATATCGATACTCAGCCAGTCTGCAAAAGATGCAAAAATATCTATGATTCCAGGGCTTCCCACCCCCATCCCAGCCCTCTAGCTTCTGTTCATAAGGCAGAGGGATGGTGCAAACTCATGTACAAGAAGCTGGGCAGCCATAGGTCCCTTGGGACCTACTGGCTCTCTTGGCTTCCTTGCTTAGCAAAGGTGAGCTCTGTTTCACTTAGTGACATCTTTTGTCTTCCACACATCCTAATAGTTTTATGTCTATTGAAAAGATTTTGATCCCTTTTTCTTTTCTGGGTGCCAATACTTTTCTGAAACAAATATGGATTTAAAACAGTTCCACTTTACATCCCCTAATATCCATTCAAGGTGACCTCTTATCCCTGTGGCAGCCATAATTAACCTTTGCTTTTGTCATTCCTTAGAGGCTCATCCCGGGAGTACAATTCAAAAAGCTTCCCTTTGTCATTCTCCTTGGATGAAACAAGCTGGGCCACTGAGATATCAGCCCTGGGATCTACAGCTTCAATATTCATAATTCTCCACTTGGATGTTTTTTTCAGAGGTGTTTGGATGATCCCTAAGAGAAGAGAAGTGGGCTCCTCTACTTGTTCAGGTCATTGCCTCCCCATAAAAGAGAGTGGTCACCAGAGAACGAATGAACAGCCTGGTGTTTTGGATCTGCCCCAGGAGGGAAAGCAAACAATACAGTGGAGAGGAGCAAGAAGACTATTGCCTGAAAGTTCGTGCAGAAAGAAGGGGGAGTCAACCACCACAGTGCTCTGTGATTCAACCCTGCAGCCTTGGCCTTTTTTGGGGGAAAATTTTTTGATTGACAGTGGAACTAGAAATTCAGGTTTAAAAATCAATTTGTAATTGTAGTTTAGTTCAGTCGCTCAGTCGTGTCCGACTCTGTGAGCCCATGGATTGCAGCACTCCGGGCCTCCCCATCCATCACCAACTCCTGGAGTTTACTCAAACTCATGTCCATTGAGTCGGTGATGCCATCCAACCATCTCATCCTCTGTCATTCCTTTCTCTTCCTGCCTTCAGTCTTTCCTAGCATGAGGGTCTTTTCAAATGAGTTGGTTCTTCACATCAGGTGGCCAAAGTATTGGACTTTCAGCTTCAACATCAGCCCTTCCAATGAATTTTCAGGACTGATTTCCTTTAGGATGGACTGGTTGGATCTCCTTGCTCTCCAAGAGACTCACAAGAGTCTTCTCCAACACCATACTTCAAAAGCATCAATTCTTCGGCCATAGTACATTGGGATATTATAGTACATTGGGGTAAATTGCAGGGAAAATGTTTGTTGTTCTGATGTAAACTCTAATCTGTGGTCTGAACTTTGGATCATTGCCCTTCAGTGTAAAGAGAGGCAGTGCCAGACATGAAGGAACAGAGTGGGAAAAGAGACTGCCTTTGAGAGGGTTTTCTTAGGCTGTCTGCCCAGCTCATCCCTTCAGCCATGAGTTTATGGTGGAGGGAAGGAGAGCTAGGTCTCAGTGTCTTGTCTCGTGATGTCAAGATCGAGTCTTCAAAGTGGGATCAATGAAAACTCCAATTCAAAAAGATCCTTGCACCCCAATGTTCACAGTAGCACTGTTTGCAGTGGAAGCAACCTAAATGTTCATTGACAGATGAATGAATAAAGAACATGTATATGTATATTAATATGGGTGTACACACACAATGGAATACTGTAGTTGTTGTTCAGTTGCTAAGTTGTGTCTGACTCTTTGCAACTCCATGGAATGTAGCACACCAGACTTCCTGTCCTCCACTATCAGTGGAATACTACTCAATCATAAAAGAGTGAAATAATGACATTTGCAGCAACATGGATGGACCCAGAGATTATCATACTAAGTGAAATAAGTCAGACAGAGAAAGGCAATTACTATGTATCACCTATATGTGGAATCTAAAATATGATACAAACGGACTTATTTATAAAACAGAAACAGACTCACAGACATAGAAAGCAAATTTATGGTTATCAAAGGTGAAAGGGGAAAAAAGATAAATTAGGAGTTTGGGATTAGTAGATACAAACTAGATATATAAAATAAACAAGTGTTTACAGTATTGCACAGGGAAACATATTCAGTATCTTGTAATAACTTATAATGACAAAAGAATGTATATGTATAACTGAATCACTCTGCTGAAAACCAGATTCTAACAAATTTGTAAGCCAACTATACTTCAATTAAAAAAAATGCAAAGTGGGATTCATAAGGAAGTGGAGAGAAACTTTCATATTACGATAAACATTTTCTCATCTTTTAAATTTTCTGTTTTTGTTGTATTTTACAACATTCACAGTCAGTATGGGGATCTATATGTATATAATTGGAGAAGTAAAAGGTGACCCATCCCAGTATTCTTGCCTGGGAAATCCCATGGACAGAGGAGCCTGGTGGACCAGAGTCCATGGGGTCCCAAGAGTGGACACAACTTAGGGACTAAACCACCGCCACCACCATATATATAACGCATTAAAGATACATGCTCAAAATTTTTTCTTGATGGAACAAAATGATCAAATAAGTTCAGAGACAACTACTCCATATTTTTTTAGCTACTTCAAAAGTCCCACCATTAGGCTAGGAGGTTGGAGTGGATGGTGGGAGTCATAAGTATTGATAAAGAAAAAGAAGTCTTAAGTCTTTCTGGAGACCAAAAGTTTTCTTCCTCAACATTGATTATAGGTAAGGTTTTGCTTCCCTGATAGCTCAGTTGGTAAAGAATCCACCTGCAATGCAGGAGACTTCGGTTCAATTCCTGGGTCGGGAAGATCCACTGGAGAATGGATAGGCTACCCACTCCAGTATTCTTGGGCTTCCCTTGTGGCTCAGCTGGTAAAGAGTCCACCTGCAATGCGGGAGACTTCAGTTCAATCCCTGGGTTGGAAAGATCCCCTGGAGAAGGGAAAGGTTACCCACTCCAGTATTCTGGCCTGGAGAATTCCATGGACTGTGTAGTCAATGGGGTGCAAAGAGTCGGACATGACTGAGTGACTTTCACTTTCACTTCACTTTCAGTGAAGATTACAGAAATTAAATCAACTTAATTAAAGAAATATTTGAAACATAAGATTTATGTGACAAACTTGGTAATATTGACAAGGTCTGGAGTTGGATAAGAAATGTGACTACAGGTTACACAGTCTGGAACAAAGATTGGACCCTTTGCCCTGTTTACTTACAGACCCATTCCTTTGAGGGTTTCCCAGGTGGCGCTAGTGGTAAAGAACCTGCCTGTCACTGCAGGAGACATAAACAACTTGGGTTCAATCCCTGGGTCAGGAAGATCTCCTGGAGGAGGGCATGGCAACCCACTCCAATATTCTTGCCTGGAGAATCCCATGGATAAAGGAGCTTGGTGGGCTACAGTTCATAGGGTCACACAGAGTCAGACACAACTGAAGTGACTTAGCATGCTTACATACCATTCCCTTGAGGAAGGTACAATTGTACGTAGGTACACATTATATTGAACTGAACTGAACTGACACATTATACTATAATTTCAGGGAGTTCACCGGGTCCTATGAAGCTGATTCAGAGACCCTCTAATGTGTTAAGAACACTTTTGCTTAAAATAACAAAATGTAATTTATATCATCAGATATAAAAGTACTAGATTTATAAGTATCACTTTCCATTCCCTATAGCAGGATGAATACTTTCTCAGAGGAATCATTAAATAAGAAAATGTAACTTTCCAGGTTAATATAAAAGCAAACTTTCTTTTTCATTACATTAGAATTTTAATTAAAAAAAAAGAAAGAAAAACAAGTTAGACATGGGTAGTTTGCAATCCAAATATAAGATTGAGGGAAGTTCTTGTTTTTTTGCACAGCATCTCCCTAGCCCACTGGTTTTCTATTATAAATGTTTTCCATCACTGTCTCTGTTACAGCCACGCTTTCCGGGAAACAAACTCACTCAGAAGGACAATGCAGATAGTGGAGTGCAGTTTATTACACCGGCGGGCCCAAGGCAGAGTCTCCTCTTAGCCAAGGACCCCGTCCAGCATTTGTGAAAATCTTTTATACCCCATGTGTATGATGTATACGTGTCCAAACCCACCACCCCAATTCCCTTGAGACTTACATAAACAAAGGAAGGGTAAATACAACTACAATAACCCCATCATTCACGAGTTATGTGTTCAAACAGTCAATAATCAATAAGCCCACAGTTACGTTCCAAATAGTTAATAACCGATAAGCCTGTGCTTACATTCTGATAGATAGTGTCCGGAGGCAGGGGTGATTAGTATCCGTTTTCTCTTAGGTGATGAGTAACCTGGATATGATCTTCAAGGTTCCCCTGTCCGGAGGGGGTCTTATCCTTCCATTGTCGTTCCCACAGGCACTAAGCAGAGAGTTCAGAGTCCACTGGAGAGGTGGCCGAGCATGATCAGCACAGACAGGCCTGAGATGGAGTCCAGGCCCTATGAATTCCTTCTTCATCTCTAGTGTTTCTGGTGGAGGCTACTGAGCTCCTGTGGATGAAACCAGGAGAACATTTTCCCAAGACTACATTGCATGATTCGCTTTCTCTTCATAGTTAAATTCTTTCCTGTCCCAGGGCTTAATAGTAAAGGGAGAGAAATCCATTGCCTTGGAGTGTCAGGGTAGCGTCTTCTGCCCATCAAGCAGGCAGGTAGCAAAGATGAACGTGATGTTTGGATGTGAGCATTCCTACCCCAGCTAGGACCAGGGTGAGACACTGGCCTCCTGCTCTCTTGACCCCAGTCCAAGCCCTGATCTCCAAAACCCTCACCTAAGAGACTGGGGGAAGTAGTATCTTCCTTGCATAGCAGAATAACTATGGTTCCTAGAGATCTAAAAGAACAACACCAAAAGAGTGACTCACCTGACTGCATGCTGATAGGAGCTGAAGGGGAACGGAGTCAGAGAAGTTACTACAAGACCAGAATAAAGATCTTTTTAAAAAAGTTTATAACTCTAAAAATATTTCCAACAATTCTCTTTTCCCCTTTCCTTCTATCCCTTCTTCCCTCTACCCCTACTCTCCCTTCCCTTCCACCCTCCCTCACTCAGTTCCTCTATTTTCCTTGCTTTCTCTCCTTCCTACCTTCACAACACTCCTGTAGAACTGAATGTTTCTTTTGTAAGACAAAACACTCTGTAAACACAGACCATCTCCTTTACCAGAAGTTGGTTATTTTGCATGTAAATTCTCAGAAGTTTCATGACTTACTGTCTCCTCTCCCACCTTCTCTTTTTAAGACTGATTTTTGTTTTGTTTTGTTTTGTTTTGAGATACATTGCCTGCCTGGTGGCAACACACAAACCCAACCCTTCATGGAGGTGTCCTCTTGACACTGTTTCTCCCTTTTCCCCTATTTAGATCTAGTACTGTATTTGCATCCATATACAAGATTCGTGGGTTCCGTGGCTCAGAGGTAAAGAATGCCTGCAATGCAAGAGATGCAGGAAATGGTTTAGTCCTTGGGTGGGGAAGATCCCCTGGAAGAGGGCATGGCAACCCACTCCAGTATTCTTGCCTGGAGAGTCCCATGGACAGAGGAGCCTGTGGGCTATAGTCCAGGGGTTCTCAAAGAGTCGGACAAGACTGAAGCAACTGAGTATGCATGCATACCCACAAGAGTCATATTAATCAGCAAAAAACACAATCTCGTCTCTGGGTAGGTAGCAAGTGTTGAAGCCTCTCCAAAACCTAAGTCTAGGAAAGTTGGAGTTTAACCAAAAATGTGGTAATTTGAAGTGGAAGTGGCGTTGGCAGCAGAGGAGGATTTAAATGGGCTAGAAATAAAATTTATCCTAACAGAAAATTCCTTTGATGTCCTTTTAAGAAGCTTGCCAATTTTGTGCGAGATCAAAGTAGAAATGGTTATTAAACAAAGGGAGAAGGCATTAGTACTTGGAAAAGAAACTCATAGTTCTTTGTTTTTCCTGGGAACCCTGCTCATCAGTACCATTTGCATATTACCTATTATTGGTCCTGAGTTAGAAACTGAAGCCCATTGCTACTAATCCTAGCAGCAGAAGAAGAGATTCTGGGTGCCCAGGTACAGGTGATTCTGCTCTGTGTGTGTGTGTTAGTCACTCAGTGGGGTCCAACTCTTTGCTACCCCATGAACTGCAGCCCATAGACTCCTCTGTCCGTGGGATTCTCCAGGCAAGTATACTGGATTGGGTAGCCATTCCCTTCTTCAGGGAATCTTCCTGACCCAGGGATCAAACCCACGTCTCCTGCATTGACAGGCAGATTCTTTACCCTCTGAGCCACGAGGGAAGCCCAGTTCTGCCCCAGCTGTCCCCAAATCCTGCTGCAGCATCCTACCCACCAAGGACCAGAAGCAAAGACCACAGCAACATGAGGCTGGAGGTGAGAAGCTCTCCCAGTGACTGGTGCAGCTCAGGTCCCAGAGCAGCATCCACAGTCTATCCCCATGGACTGTGAAGCCAGGATTGGGCACTGTGGTTCAGGGATTTTATGGAAATAAAAGAAAAAGGAGTAGGAAATCTCTCTGTTTGACAATCAGCATTGTCCTCACCCCCAGCCCCACATATGCGGAGAAAGTAAATGTTGTTCTTTTGTTTTTCTTTGAGAGGAGTGGAGGCTGTGCTGGGTCTTGGTTGTGGAGTGTGGGCTCCAGAACATTCGGGCTCAGTAGTTGCACTGTGTGGGCTTAGTCCCCCTGCAGTATGCGGGATCTTAGATCCCTGACCAGGGATCAAACCCACGTTTCCTGCATTGAAAGGCAGATTCTTAACCTCTGGACCACCAGGGAAGTCTCTAAATGTTCTTCTTTACAGACTTGCTCAGATATGTGTGTTTTGATTAGAAATGCTCCTTAAAATGTAAGATGCCTTCACCATATAGCTAAGGTCCCTCTAGAGAAGCTTTCTAACTTGTTTTGGCTCTGCAGTGACTATTGATTTAATCCTGGACCTGCTAAAATTCATGTTACCTGCATGGTCTTTTTCAAAGAGAAAACCCTTTACCACTCAGAATGCATGGTCTGTTATGCAATTCCTTATAGTGTGACACTATGCTAATGCCACATGGATGCTGCTCTTTGGAGATCTGCTTTACCACATGAAGAAATAATAAGCATTTGTTAAAGATGATGGTGGATTAGAATGGTATTAGATGGTATTATGTAGTCCAGGAACTCAGGAGGTTACAAATTCTGCCCAACCCAAGTCATCTCTGCCCATGAGGTGTTCCAGACAGATACAAGCAGAATGGAAAAAGTAATACACTCTGTGGCGTTAATCTCGAGGTATTATCCCCAAATTACTTTACGGTGATCTGAAGGGCTTTAACACCCACAGGACAGGTCACATCTGTCTCCTCACATTCCAAAGGTCAAGAATCAATTTTGGAAGACAGCTCTTGTATCAGGCTGGAAATAGAACCAAACTAGTGCTTAAAAGAAGAGGCTTTAAGGAAAGGACTGACTTATAGAGATGTGGACAGTGTTGAAATAACAAACTAAAGATGATGAGTCACCCCAAGGCCGATCACAGTGGGACACTGTTTCAGCCCCTGTACTGAAGAAGCAAGGGGAGTTACAAAAACAGTTACAAAAGCCCAGTGCGAACTGGAGTCACCAAAGAGGGGCCCCCGGGGCAGAGCTGTGAGTGTGGAGGAGGCAGCTACTGCTGGGGACGAGGCACTGAGGATGAGAGGGAGGGGGATTGCCCTGACCTCTCCCTGATGCCCTGTCTTCCCTTAGCATTATCTCCTATTGATGGAGTCCAACTCTAAGTCAGTGGGGCTGACTGAAGCAGTGTGCAGGGGTCAGCAAGCCAGGGCGCAGAGCTGCCAAGAAGGGCAGAGAATGAATCTAGGGTGGGATGAAAGTGGCTCAAGTGGAGAATAACTTGCCTAGACCTAAATGGGGGGAAAAAGATTATACCAGCATTAGAAGCTCCTTCCCAGCAAAAACCTTTCTTTTTCTACGTTCCCCACTTGATGCCATCAGTGAGTGCATTGTTGAGATGAGACCAAAAAGATATTTAGGTGGGGGAAAACCTAAATATTATCATCTTGTAAGCCATACTAGGGAGGCTTACAATTCCATATTGACAATGGAATAAACAAGGCAAATGAACACTTCTTCACTAGGAATTTGTTGGTTCACAAATGGCCCTCATACGTGGAAGGCAAGGATAGATGAAGAAAGACGCAGACCACTCCAGATTGGTAGGTGGCAGGTTTAATAAGCAAGGAAAGTTATGAGGTTTGTCTTGAGTGGCCACAAGTAAGTGATTTTTGCACTCACCTACCACATCTTAAGCGTTTATTTAGAGGCTTTAACTGGGTTCAGGCATGTACCCTGTCCATATGATCTCAGTAAAGCACTGCTGTGTCAAGGCTGCGTCCTTGAAAAATGGCTCCCACTGTGGGAACACAGAGAAGAGCGATGAGCCTACAATTGTCTGAGTCCAGTTCTTGGGTCACTGACAATCGTGTGCACTGATTGCTTCCATTAACATTTTACCTTTGGAGATTGGCCCTTACAACCTCATACCGCCTCTCTTGCACAGTGTGTCCTGAGTAGTCGGCAAGGGGTCTCACCAGCCTGGAGGTGGCTTGTTTGGCTGTTAGCTGGCTGCACCAGTCAGATACCATGGCAGTAATAGAGGTACCTGTAAGAGAAAACACAAATCAGGATAATGATTCCTAACATAAGTAACAGTTTTTTCCACTAACAGCCCTATGATCCAAGTCATGGATTTACTAAGTCCCCCCGGGTGGGGTCAGATCACTCAGAGTTTTTACTTGTGTTTTTATATGATTTAAAGATGATAACAGTAGCATATCAACTATGAACATACAACACTGTGGATCATGGCACAACTTTCTCCTTGCGGGGCAATAATAATGTCCAAGACCATTTTATTTTGGAGGGCAGATTTTCTCTTCTATTGAGAGCATTTCAGGGTTCAGTAAGGACAGGCTTTGCTGGCTGTCATTTAAGACTTGCTGGGTGAAGTTTGTAAGGACTTCTATATATGCTGTAATGTCCTCCAGACCAATGGAGGGAACAGACAGTGGCCACATGACTACAAAATGGAAAACAGAACCTGACCACCCGACCTTGAGGAGAATGAAATTGGTATCTAGGAACCTGGCTTGGTTGTGCGCTGGGGAGGTGGTAGTCAGGCCTGAGGAGATGGTCTGAGGGCAAAATATGCCAGAATAGAACTCTTATCTTCTCTCCTTTCTTAATAGGGTGTATCCCATTCCAGGTATAATGTGTTTCAACATTCCTGTTTGTAGCAGGACAATAGGATCCCAGTGGAGACTGAGTAATTCTCCCTCACCCAAGGGTGCGAAGTAACTCACTCATCCTGGTGGGACTGAGACAGAAAGACAGGAGTACCGCCATTTTGGAAAAAGACCAGGGAATGTCTTGACCAAAACAGGCCTTATAAACTAAAGCACAAAGGCCCTGGGGACCCAACTCCTAGAGACAGAAAGCTAGGTTCGCAGGAATAAAAAACTAGCTTTATCTCTGTTGCACTAATAAGTATACTTAAATGCCATAAAACAGAAAGTTCAACTATAGATTTTTACTTTATCTGTTCCTGTACTTTCTTGCAGTAAAGTCTCATGCATTTCTTTCCCCTCATAGAAGCGCTTGCTCCCTATTCCTGAAAGCCTCCCTGGCATCACCTGCTTCAGATCAAAGAAATCTGATGATTTCTGGAAAGGACCAGTGTTCATGAGACAGATTCTCCCTTCTGTTATAAAAGGAGCTTGCCCTTTCTACTGGGGGAGCTGGTTCTTTTATCTTTCTTCTGCCTTCTTCATTTTGCACAAGTTATTGCTTTTAAGAAAAAGCTTTGTATGCCTTAGGAATCTTGTGGAGACCACATTCATTTCTATGATATTGCTGTCCAAGATTCTGGAAAGGGCTCAGTAACAGATGTTCCATGGAAAATTCCAGTAGACAATTCTTGGCCAGGTGTCATGGGGCTCGGTGTGCTCAGCAGCATAGCTCATTGATCCGGTGGCTGTTTCCCATGATTTCCATACCTTCAGGGTATTTGGTGCCTCAGCAGGGCTCCTCAGTCTACTGTATGGGGCCACAGGCCCTGCTGGTTGAGCATTCAAATATGTTAAAGCCTGGGACATGACTTTAGTCTTCCCGGCTGAGGTGGTTTTACCTGTTAGTAATTTAATCTGCTGTTTTAATATTCTCTCTCTCTCCTTTTAAATTAACCTGCAACTTGCAACTTGCAGGTGATAGGGGAGATGGAACCTCCATTTAAAGTCAAGTTCTTTTTCTCAGTCTTCCATATCATGACTTGAAACGTACCCTACATGTCTGTTTGACAAGTGTGCCTGTATATGGTGCTCGGTTTCTTCAGTATTCTAATGGTAGTAGCCCGGTTTGCTTGGCAAAAGAAAAGAGCTTGAGTTAAGCCAGACACAGTTGCCAAACAACCAAGGTGTATTTAGAATCTTTGCTCAGAGGGAGGGGGACAATATAGCCAATTTGTCAGTCCCTCACCAATTAGGAATGCTGGGGGATGGCTCCAGACTACTTTGGCAGTTGTCTTGGATATTTTTTAAGAGAACACAGAACATGCTGTTACTGTATTAGACAAGTTGCTGTATTTTAAAGGCAACCTGGCATCTTTGGCACTATGCCGCCCTACCCAGACATTGTGGTGGGCACCCTTTTTTATGCACTCAATCTGCTATATCTACTGAAGGGGCAGTGGCTGGGGCTTGTACCTCAGCTAGGGCATCAGCTTCCTAGTCATCAGGGGATATCAGCCTCTTATGAGTTGGGATGTGGAAGACAGTGAGGGTGGCCTAGGCTCTTGCGAACCCAAACGTCTTTCCCTTTCCATATCCTCTGACCAACAAGGGCATATTTATGATCATCCATCCCTGGGCTCTCCATTGTTCAAACCAAGGGTGAATCCCTATAGAAAAGCCTAACTGTCAGTAATAGGGATTAATGGCCCGGGTTCATGAGTGATCACCAGCCAAACTGCTCAAGGCTAGCCCATTGGCTGCTGTGGTTTGTGTTTGTTTCCAGGCAGCTGAGTAACAGGCATAGTGGAAATTTTTTTCATTCTCTCTTTATAGATTGCAGGGGCTACCACAGACATAGACAGTGTGGAATTTGGAGAATCTATAGTTGCTAGTTTTCATTTCAGTCCCAAAGAAGAGCAATGCCAAAGAATGTTCAAACTACCACACAATTGCACTCATCTCACACACGCAAAGTAATGCTCAAAATTCTCCAAGCCAGGCTTCAACAGTATGTGAACTATGAACTTCCAGATGTTCAAGCTGGATTTAGAAAAGCCAGAGGAACCAGAGATAAAATTGCCAACATCCATTGGATCCTAGAAAAAGCAAGAAAATTCCAGAAAAGCATCTACTTCTGCTTCACTGACTACACCAAAGCCTTTGACTGTGTGGATCACGAACTGTGGAAAATTCTTCAAGAGATGGGAATACTAGACCATCTCACCTTCCTCCTGAGAAATCTGTATGCAGGTCAGGAAGCAACAGTTGGAACTGGACATGGAACAACAGACTGGTTCCTAATTGGGAAAGGAGTATGTCAAGGCTATGTATTGTCACCCTGCTTATTTAACTTATATGCAGAGTACATCATGCGAAACACCAGGTTGGATGAAGCATAAGCTGGAATCAAGATGGCCAGGAGAAATAGCAATAATTTCAGATATGCAGATGACACCACCCTTATGGCAGAAAGAGAAGAGGAACTAAAAAGTCTCCTGATGAAGGTGAAAGAAAAGAGTGAAAAAGCTAACTTAAAACTCAACATTCAAAGAATGAAGATCATGGCATCTGGTCCCATCATTTCATGGCAAATAGATAGGGGAAACAATGGAAACAGTGAGAGACTTTATTTTCTTGGGCTCCAAAATCACTGCAGATGGTGACTGCAGTCATGAAATTAAAAGATGCTTGCTCCTTGGAAGAAAAGTTATGACCAACCTAGATAGCATATTAAAAAGCAGAGACATTACTTTACCAACAAAAGTCCATCTAGTCAAGGCTATGGTTTTTCTAGTAGTCATGTATGGATGTGAGAGTTGGACCATAAAGAAAGCTGAATGTCAAAGAATTGATGCTTTTGAACTGCGGTGTTGGAGAAGACTCTTGAGAGTCCCTTGGACTGCAAGGAGATCCAACCAGTCCATCCTAAAGGAAATCAGTCCTGAATAATTCACTGGAAGGACTGATGTTGAAGGTGAAACTCCAATACTTTGTCCACCTGATGTGGTGAACCGACTCATTTGAAAAGACCCTGATGCTGGGAAAGATTGAGGGCAGGAGGAGAAGGGGACGACAGAGGATGAGATGGTTGGATGGCATCACTGATTCGATGGACATGAGTTTGAGCAACCTCTGGGAGTTGGTGATGGACAGGGAGGCCTGGTGTGCTGCAGTCCCTGGGGTTGCAAAGAGTCAGACATGACTGAGAGACTGAGATGAACTGAACTGAATATCCACCATGAGGCCTGGTATCACCTGCATTTTTAGAGACAGTGGACTAGCAGGTAGGGTGCTCCCTGGCTGAAAATAAGCTCCATTTGTGTGTGTGCAAGAGCTCAGTTGTGTCTGACTCTGTGCTACCCCACCAGAGCTCGGTAGCCCGCCAGGGTCCTCTGTCCATGGAATTTTCCAAGCAAGAGTACTGAAGAGTGTTGCCATTTACTACTCCAGAGGATCTTTCTGAGCCAGGGATTGAATTCATGTGTCTTGCATCTCCTGCATTGGCAGGCGGATTCTTTACCATTGCACCACCCAGAAAATAGGCTGCTGCTTAGCTGAAGCACAGGTTTGAGTCATGGCAGAGGTGGGCTGATGAAACATATTTTTAATCCACCCCTTGGTAGGAAGGGAAGCTCTTACTGTGTCCCTTTGTGAGCGGCTGTACCTGGAAGATTGCTGTGTTCACTGCTAGGAGCTGTTGCTCTGTGCGAGTCAGTCAGGTTTATTCTGTCCCCTTCCAGAATCCTAGGGGTTTCTGGAATCCAGAATCCTCTCCTGTTGTCTCTGCCACAGCTTCCAGAGTCAGAGATATGTCTAACTGAAACAGTAGCCTTGTTTGGGAGATGCCCAGAGCTTTAATTTGTTTCAGTTAGTATTTTTGCCTTCTCAAAGATGGCTTGCTGGGACTTCTGTGGTGGTCCAGTGGCTAGGACTCCAAGTTCCCAGTGCAGGGGGCCTGGGTTTGATCCCTGGTCAGAGAACTAGATCCCACATGCCACAACTAAAGATCCCTTATGCCACAACTAAGATCCAGTGCAGCTAAATAAATAACCAAAAACATTTTTTAGAAAGGTAGCTTCCTATTCTGACCTCCAGCTCCCCATGTGCCTTCTCTTTACTAAGCAGTGTAAGTGACAGAGACACTGGCCAGAGGGGAGTAAAAACTTTCCCCAAACCCCAAATCTCTGCAAAAATTTGCATATCTTTTACATTCTCAGAGGTTTGATAGGCTTGCATCTTATCAATAATAGCTCCTGGACAGTATGCATGTTAACAGAGCAAACAGAGCAAACTCCACAGAACGTCATGGTAGTGCCTGGACATTGAATGTTTTGCAGCTTTACTGCTAGCCTCTGTCTTGCAGATGTTTCAGCAAAATTTTCAGGGTGTCCTGCAGCATATGTATGTTTTCACATGTGTTAACATCACATCATTAATATAATGGGCCCATTTTATTGACATGAGGAAGAAAAGGAGGGGCAGATCTAGGGTTATCAGTCCATGACATGTTGTGGGGAAGTGCAGGTAACCTTGGGGAAGTACTTGAAAAGTCCGTTGTTGTCCCTTCCATGTGAAGGCAAATTGGTCGCATTGGGCATGACACGTGGGGTCTTAGCTCCCCTATCAGGGGTCAAACCAGCACCCCCTGCAGTGGAGTCACTGGAAGCACAGAATCTTAATCACTGGACCACAAGGGAAGCCCTGTATATAGTACTTCTGGCATTATCCTTCAGAGGATCACATATATATATAACATATAGTCATAGATATATGTAACCATACACAGAAATTTAAACATAGACCCCACATTTTTTATTCAGAAACTTTAGTCATGAATCAGGTACCCACTTACATGGCAAGTGCTTTTTATTAGTATTTTGGGGAAAGACTTTTAAGATTGATGAATAATCTTATGGAGGCTGTGAATTATATTTTGGGCAAGGGAGCTTCTATAGCAGTCTATATTTCAAAAACTCTGTCTGCCTCTTTTTTTTCTGTCTTTGGATTGTGTTGGGCAGTGTTTTAGTTATCTCCTGAGGTATTTATATTAATATTCCAAAGACAAGATAATATTTACAACTTCAAGTGGACAGAGAAAGAATGCAAGTTTTCCTCCTACATATTTTGGACTATTTGTTTATTATCAGAAGTCTAGGGTACTTGTTCTTTTAAAATTTTCCTTTATATGGGGCCTCAGATGGCAAGAAGAGCACCATCCACTTTATTGTCAATCATCATAATATCCTCCCCTTTGTTCTGCTCACTTTCACAGAGATTTTTACCTCTTAGCATCCTAATCAGGCTTTTTCACGAGCACTCGGACCTTAATCTGTGGCAACGTGTGCCCTCCTAGCTTCATAAAACAGCATCCTAAGGTCTCCAGCTGATTATTCTCCTCTTCTGCCGTCTTGCCAGCCCCAAGTTATCAGGGCAGTGGACAGTAGCACATCTTTTCCTAACTTCAGCTCCACATCCCAACTTTCTAACTCAGGCTTCCTAACTCTAGTTGGGCATTGGTGGGCACAGAACTGCCCAAGTAGAGGCCATTCTACTGCAGCAGCTGTTCATTTCTCTTCTTCACCACAGTGTACTCACTACGTGTAGTTTCTCAAATGTGTTAAAGCAGCTGGCATTTCCTGGGGACCCCTCTTCTCAGCTGGGAGTCCACATGCACACACCTTACACAGGAGCCACCCTCCACACATAGAGGTCATTGGCCAACTCAGGATTTCCCCCAGGGATGTCTGTTTCCCAAGGCCAGTGACTTTGATGTCCTGGCTGGCTCATCAGTTGCTGGTTCACAAACTGGCCCACACAGAGAGGGCAAGGAGGGACAGAAGAAAGAGGCAGATCACTCCAGATTGGTAGGCAGCAGGTTTAACAAGCAAGAGAACTTACTTAAGGCTTGCCTTGGGTGGCTACAAGATGAGTAAATTTCTGCACCCTTCCCCCAAATCTTTTTTTCCTTTTTTAATAAACACACCTTACCTGGGTGCAGTCTGTATACTGTACAGATGCTCTCAACAACACATTGTTCTGTCAAGGCTATGTCCTTGAACACAGCTCTCATTCTGAGGACAGTAGGGAGGCGGTACACTTCAAACACATGGGAGGGCATGAAGAGCTTCTGATTGCCCAGGGCCAGGTCTCGGCTCAACGGGTGCTCACGTTCTTTCGATAACTTCCTTCAATACAATTTCAGATCCAGATTCCCAAATGTAACTCTTTTTAGCCTGAAGTCTTTAAGAATTTACAATTCCTTTTCCACAAGTCAGTCAACCCTTGGAACACAGATGTATGTATAAGAGTTGAAGCAAGCCAGAGCTTCTCTAAGCTACCAGGTACAGGCCTTTCATTGTTAAATTTGTTTATGTTTGCAGCCTATAGGTATGAGGAGGCTGGAGTGGGCAGCATCTGAGGGCACAGACTCCAGGCCTGCTTTGTTGAATATAGGGGAGAAGGGAGGGTAACAAAGAAATTCCGTTCATATAGATACATATACATTCTACTTTATGATGTCTTTGACATTTCAGCTTCCAGAAGGCTGGCAAATAATTGTTCTGGGTAAGCTTTCATTCAGAAGTAGATACATGAAGTGGGTTAAGTCAAAGCAATGTTTGAGAAAGAACAAGATTATGTGACAAAGATAAGAAAGAATGACAGATTCAGAGGTAGAGAAGAAATGTGCCACTGGAATATTCCAACCATGAATCAAGGATTTAATAGTAAGACATGACAGTTAAGCAGCAGATGAACTGCAAACTTGATGGATATTCATTATTACATATACTTCTTTGAGATCTTGCTATAATATACATACAACTTATCCTCTCAAATGTACAAAGACACAAAGGTACAAGTATTTTCAGACAATTTGGGAGCCTCAAAACTTTCATAAAAGATTCAGGAACATCAGATTAAGAGCCACTAGCCTACTGCTATGCAGCACAAAGACTTGGCAAAAGAGAGATGGACTATTACACAAAGGACTAGTTCCTGAAAAATACAGTTTTCTTAGTGGGTGGTAAAAGCTGCTCTTCTCTTTGTGAATTAGAATTTTGAGATATGAAAGGAAACCGGGTTTGCTTTTGCCAGGTTTGCTTTATCCAAATAAGAGAATATAGGACTTCTAAGATTTCAGAGTTGCCATGGTTCCTGTTCTCCAGAGCATCCTTCATCCTTCCTGTTGAGGACACCCAGATAGGAAAAAGAGATTTTGGAGCATCTCTTAGCTGCATATCCTCCAGCTCCACATGCATCCTTTTCTTTATAGATGTCTTGATCCTCCCAGGTTGGATGAGGAAAACATCACTTAAAACCAGGAGAATAGGCAAGTGTCAGAGGCAGTGACTAGTATGTTCTCAGAACAGTCATATTTAGAGAACAGGAGAGATCATGTCTGTAACCTTTGGCAAAAGGTACTGGACAGTCAATGGCCACAGAAAGTGGCATCTGATAGCTCTCTGTCTTATGGTAACCACAGTACCCAGAGGTTCATAAAAACCAAGAGGAGGGGGAACTCATGAAACTGTATGAACACTGGGAGTTGAAGCTTGTGCAATTGGTATGAAAGTGTTAGTATTTCAGTTGTGTCTGACTCTGAGATCACATGGACTGTAGCCCACCAGGCCCTTCTGTCTATGGGATTCTCAAGGCAAGAAAACTATGGGATTCTCAAGGCAAGAAAACTGCCCTTTCCTTCTCCAGAGGATCTTCCCAATCCAGGGATCAAACCTAGGTCTCCTGCCTTGTAGGCTGATTTGCTACCGCCTGAGCCACCAGGGCAATTAGTACAGGCAGGACTTTTCAAACGTTAAATCTTGCAACACTCTGAGAAATTTTGTGAGTGTTTACTTGTCTTGCCTCTATGTCTCTAGTATGGAGGAGGTTACCAGGAAAATGAAGAGTCATGAAGGCAGTAAGTCAATTCTCTTGAGAGTGAACCTTGTTTGGCAGGTCTGTCATACCTACTGTAGCAGAGGGACTGTGGATCTTCAAGGAAAAGATCCAGTTAAATGTGAAACAATCTGCTCTCATGTTCTCTAGGTTCTCTAGGGAAATTTGAGAGGGAAGTAATCTTTCCCAGAATCTTTAGGAATACAGTAGGCAACAAACTTTATATGTGCAGTCTCTAATGGCGCATTCCCTACAATGGTCTCCTGTCTTCCACCTAACCCAGATCCCTGATGCTAATATAGAAATATTTTCGAAGTCTTTCTTTTTCCTTTGAAGTGGTATCTCAAGGTCTAGTCCAGCCTGTAAAGGGTCAGCCTGGACTCTGTGGTACATTTGACCAGTAGTTGACTGCCATGATGTATTCTAGGTTATATTCTAGATTTGACCATTAGCCTGAAATAAACATGGAGAGAGACATGTGCACTCAGTGGCTATGACAGGGTCATATTTATAGCAATATTCAATTTCCTCAGTGTTCTGAGGTTCTTGCACTAATAGAAATTCTTGTCTTTCGCCAGGACTGAGGATGATCAGGAAAGGGTAGAGGGACAAATACAGATGCTCTGAGTCGGGGCCAGAAGCAGGTGTCGTATTCATACTGTCCAAGAAGATGAGACCATGTTGAACTATAGGGTATCAAAGCCCCAATTCTAAGAGTAGATATACCAAAATCAAATTTAAAATGATGTTCAGGCCCCAAATAGAAATGCAAAAATTATGAAAGAAAAAAAGCTCATTGGTTAAGGCAAAATATATAGTAAAGATAGTAAATTAATCACATATAAAGCTAGCAGGAAGATGAAAATGGTCATAAAATCATCTATATCCATAAGCGGTTAAGAGATACACAAAATAAAAAGATGTAGACTATGATGTCAAAAATGTAAATGTGTGTATGGCAGGAAGTAAAAATGCAGGGTTGTTAAAATGCATTGGAACTTAAGAGATCAGCAACGTAAAATAATTATATTGCTATATATAAACTTCATGGTAACCACAAACCAACCATCTATAATGATACTCAAACAAGAGAAAGGAAGTGAAACATAACACTAAAGACAGTCACTAAACCACAAACAAATAAACAAAACCCAGAAAAACAATCCCAAAACATTAACGAAGTAACAACCACAAACAAACAAACAAAACCCAGAAAAATAATCCCCAAACATTAACAAAGTAACAATAGGTACATAGCATGTGTTTTAAATTTTTATTTCTACCTGTTTGCTGTCGGTATATAGAAATGCAGTTGGCTTTTGCACATTGACCTTGTATCCATTGACTGTACAGAACTCACTTATTAAATGTAGGAGGTTTTTTTGTTTGCTTGTTTTTGCTTTTTTTGCTTTGGTATATTCTTGGGGATTTTCTTCCCAGATGCCTTGCCAGGCAGCTCAGTGGTAAAGAATCTGCCTGCCAAGTAGGAGACCTGGGTTCGATCCCTGGTTTGGGGATCCTCTGGAGAAGGGAAAGGCTACCCACTCCAGTATTCTGGCCTGGAGAATTCCATGGACTACATAGCCCATGGGGATGCAAAGAGTTGGACAGAACTGAACGACTTTCACTTGGGGATTTTTTGTGTAGACAATCGTGTCATTCACAAATAGAGACAGTTTTATTTTTTTCCTTTCCAATTTGCATGTTTTCCCCCCTTGTCTTATTGCAGTGGTTAGAGCTTCCAGTATTCTTGAATGAGAGTGATGCTTTTGTTCCCAGTCTTGGGAGAGAAATATAGTCTTTTTCTGTAGGGATTTGTAGATGCTCTTTATGAGGCCAAGCCAAGTATGTTGTTTAATTTCAATTTGTTTATAAAGATTTTGCTCTTTCTTTTCTGTTTTTGATTTCTAGTTTTATTCTATTATGGTTGGAAAACCTATCATGTGTGATTTAATCATTTCTGATTTGAATTGCACTCATCTCACATGCTAGTAAAGTAATGCTCAAAATTCTCCAAGCCAGGCTTCAGCAATAAGTGAACCGAGAACTTCCAGATGTTCAAGCTGGTTTTAGAAAAGGCCGAGGAACCAGAGATCAAATTGCCAACATCCACCGGATCATCGAAAAAGCAAGAGAGTTCCAGAAAAACATCTATTTCTGCTTTATTGACTCTGCCAAAGCCTTCGACTGTGTGGATCACAATAAACTGTGGAAAATTCTAAAAGAGATGGGAATACCAGACCACCTGACCTGCCTCTTGAGAAACCTGTGTGCAGGTCAGGAAGCAACAGTTAGAACTGGACATGGAACAACAGACTGGTTCCATACAGGAAAAGGAGTACATCAAGGCTGTATATTGTCACCCTGCTTATTTAACTTATATGCAGAGTACATCACGAGAAACATTGGGCTGGAGGAAGCACAAGCTGGAATCAAGATTGCCGGGAGAAATATCAATAACCTCAGATATGCAGATGACACCACCCTTATGGCAGAGAGCGAAGAGGAACTAAAAAGCCTCTTGATGAAAGTGAAAGAGGAGAGTGAAAAAGTTGGCTTAAAGCTTAACATTCAGAAAACTAAGATCATGGCATCTGGTCCCATCACCTCATGGGAAATAGACGGGGAGACAGTGGAAACAGTGTCAGACTTCATTTTTTGGGGCTCCAAAATCACTGCAGATGGTGACTGCAGCCATGAAATTAACAGACGCTTACTCCTTGGAAGGAAAGTTATGACCAACCTAGATAGCATATTAAAAAGCAGAGACATTACTTTGCCAATAAAGGTCCGTCTGGTCAAGGCTATGGTTTCTCCAGTAGTCATGTATGGATGTGAGAGTTGGGCTGTGAAGAAAGCTGAGAACTGAAAAATTGATGCTTTTGAACTGTGGTGTTCAAAGAGAAGACTCTTGAGAGTCCCTTGGACTGCAAGGAGATCCAACCAGTCCATCCTAAAGGAGATCAGTCCTGGGTGTTCATTGGAAGGACTGGTGCTGAAGCTGAAACTCCAGTACTTTGGCCACCTCATGCGAAGAGTTGATTCATTGGAAAAGACCCTGATGCTGGGAAAGATTGATGGCAGGAGGAGAAGGGGACGACAGAGAATGAGATGGCTGGATGGCATCACTGACTCGATGGGCATGAGTTTGAGTAAACTCCGGGAGTTGGTGATGGACAGGGAGACCCGGCGTGTTGCGATTCATGGGGTCGCAAAGATTCGGACACGACTGAGCGACTGAACTGAACTGAACTGATGGTTTGTTTAATAACCCAGGAAATAGGCTATATGGTGAATGTTACATGAGTGCTTGGGAAATCTGTGTATTCTGTTGTCGGATGGAGAATTCTATAAATGCTACTGAGATCCTGTTCATTGATGGTGTCAATCAGTTCTTCTATACCTTTCTTTGTGTTCTGTCTAATAGTTCTATCAGTTGCTGAAAGTAGATTGTTCAATCCTTCAAGTTATTGTGGATTAATTCTTATTAAAAAAAAAAAAACAAATGTACTTACTTTTCCCTGTGCTGGGTCTGCGTTGCCGTGCACAGGCTTTCTGCCGTTGCAGTGAGCGGGCTTCTCGCTGTGGGGGCTTCTCTCATCGCAGAGGCTCAGTAATTGCTGCGCTTGGGCTTAGCTGCCCCGCAGAGTGTGGGGTCTTCCCAAACCAGGGATCCAACCTGTGTCCCCTGCATTGGCAGATGGATTCTTAACCACTGGACAACCAAGGAAGTCTCCCACAGTTTTAATATTTGTTGATATTTATTTATGTATTCATTTATTCATCTAGATAATTTCCATGCTTTTAAAATACTCTTTCACATGTCATAGGCTTATAGCTTTTACTGCTCTTTTAACATTTCTCTGACCATCCTTATAGGTTTATTTCTTCATATGAACTTTAGAATGAGATTGTCTAGTACAAAAGACAAAATAATTTTTTCATTTTTAGTGGAATTACATTAAACTTACATATAAATTATAAATGAATAACTGCATAAATAATATATGAAAAGTATAAATAATTAAAATACACAAATAATTAAAATTATGACACTGAGACCTGAGAATAGGGTTTGCATTATTATTTACATCTTATGTTATCTTACTCATTAGATTTGAAGATTTCTTTCCAAGTGTTCTGCCATTTCTTGCTTGGCGTATTCCTAGGTATATTATCATTAATTTTTCTATTAGTGAATGGGATCTTTCATTCCATTAAAAAAAAAAATCTGGCTTCCCTGAGTCTTCGTTGTGGCACATGGCTCTTCATTATTGTGTGTGCAGTCTTTCTCTCCTTGTGGCTCATGGACTTCTCTTGTTGCAGAACATGGGCTCTAGAGAACAGGCTCTCTAGTTGTGGCATGTGGGCTTAGTTGCCCTGTGGCATCTTAGTTCCCTAAATGGGGATTGAACTCGCATCCCTTGCAGTGAAAGGTGAATTGCTAACCAATGGACCACCAGGGAAGTCATTCTATTTTCTCATTAATGATAGGCCTGAACTATTTTAAGGCTCTTGATTCATATTGTCAAATTACTTAATAGAACAAATATTTGTTTAATTACATATTATCAAGCAACTGAACTTGGATTGAGAAAGATTATATTAGTTTTCTTTTAAAATACTCTCATTGATTTTTCATCTCAAATTAGAGTACAAAGGCTTTTGCAGTGTTCTTAGCCCCTACCAACATGATCTAGTGATCCAGATATACTTCTCTGACCTCATCTCCTAATGCTTTTTCCTCGTGCTCTCAACTTCAGCCACAGGAGACTTCTTGTTATTCTGTGAAACTACTCAACACACTGTTGTCTCAGGGTCTTTGCACTGGCTATTCCCTCTTCTTAGAACATTATCCCCTAGAAAACCCATCCCTTCATTTTCTCACTTCTCTGCTTACAGGGCACCTTATCAGTGAGGCCTTGACTGACCAACTCACAAGGAATTGCAACTCTCTCCTCCATCTTGGTCTTTAAAAAAAGATTTATCAATATATGAAATACTGTATGTTATATTTGTTTATGTTTTCTCTTCCCACTAGAATGTAAGCTCCACAAGGGCAAAGACTGTCTTTTGTTTCCTGTTGTATCAGTCAGTTCAGCCGCTCAGTCATGGCCGACTCTTTGAGACCCTATGGACTGCACCACACCACATTTCCCTGTCCATCACCAACTTCCAGAGCTTGCTCAAACTCATGTCCATTGAGTCGGTGATGCCATCCAACCAACTTATTCGTTGTCATCCCCTTCTCTTCCTGCCTTGTATCATACATGCCTAACAGTGCTTCCTAAGTATAAATATTCAGCATCTGTGGAAAGAATGAATAATACCAATGTATGAAAGTGGCAGACTTTATTTTTCTGGGCTCCAAAATCACTGCAGATGGTAACTACAGCCATGAAATTAAAAGATGCTTACTCCTTGGAAGGAAAGTTATGACCAACCTAGACAGCATATTAAAAAGTAGGGACATTACTTTGCAAAAAAAGGTCCACCTAGTCAAGGCTATGGTTTTTCCAGTAATTATGTATGGATGTGAGAGTTGGACTATAAGGAAAGCTGAGCACCAAAGAATTGATGATTTTGAACTGTGGTGTTGGAGAAGACTCTTGAGAGTCCCTTGACTGCAAGGAGATCCAACCAGTCCATCCTAAAGGAAATCAGTCCTGGGTGTTCACTGGAAGGACTGATGCTGAAGCTGAAACTCCAATACTTTGGCCACCTGATGTGAAGAACTGACTCATTTGAAAAGGCCCTGATGCTGGGAAAGATTGAAGGCGGGAGAAGAAGGGGACAACAGAGGATGAGGTGGTTGGATGGCATCACTGATTCAATGGACATGAGTCTGGGTAAACTCCGGAAGTTGGTGATGGACAGGGAGGCCTGGTGTGCTGCAGTCCATGGGGTCACAAAGAGTTGGACACGACTGAGTGACTAAACAGAACTGAACTGAATTAAAGTTTAGTTTTATTGAACTCTCAGTTTACTCACTTGGAAAGGAATTACACTCAGCTTATCTCAAACTCCATATGTTACTTCAGATGGCACTATATAGGGTGTCTGCTTTTTCCTTTCTACCAGGGTGGTGTTCTGTGCCTAGAAAGGAGAAGAAAGTACAGTGCATATGAATTGCTAGCAGAGAACAGAGTAGCAAGGGTGGAGTAAGTTGGACTGGAGCCACAGATGTCAGGAGGCATCGCTGAAATAACTTCCTTTTCTCTACCCCCCAGGAAGCAAATATCTGGATACAGAATGAGTGCATGACTTCTGTGTTTCTGAATAAAGCTGCTATAGCTTCCCAGAAGGAAGAAGGGCATTTCTCATTTGGGAGAGGCCATGTGTGAAGGGGGAAGCTCAGGGACCCTGCAACCCCTCCACTTGTTCCCTCTGTGAACTGGAACAGAAAGTGATCTTGGAGCCAGGGTTGTTGTTGGGTCAGGACTGATAAATTACCAAAGCTGTCATCTAGAGACAGAAACCGTGGTTGTATCTTTTCCTAGGATATACTTTTCATCAGGCAATTATCACTGCTTTCCCTTCATGGAAAAATATGGGTTAAAAATTTGATGCTGAATACAGTATCTTTATGTTTGCAAATTCCCAACTTAAAACATCTAAACTACTGCACTCAATCCAAATTAAAATATCCAAAATATATCAAGCTTAGATGGTTGCAAAGCAATGTTCATTGTCGAGGTATTAATTAAAACAAAAATAATGAAGCTAATTTTAGAGAATTGGTTAGTTTAATTATTTTACATTCAGAAAAAGGAAATGTGTTGCTATGTATGAAGTAAAAGTATTTTTTGATGTAAAGACACCTGTTTGTTTTGTAACTAAACAAACAAAACATAAGTAGTTTATAAAGCAGCATTATAGTGTGATCCTATTATATATCTTTGAAGAAATTGCTGTTTAATTTCGACTATGTCAGTTAGTTAGTTTAGAGATTAGAAACAAAATTTTTCTTAGGAAGAAAACACCTCTTTTATTAGAGAAAAATCCTTTAGTGTGCTCATTGATTATGTTAAGAAATGCATAGCGTTAAAACATATACATTACCATATGTAAAATAGATAACCCGTGGGAATTTGCTGTGTGATGCAGGGAACTCAAATCTGGTGCCCTGTGACAACCTAGAGAGGTGGAAGGGGTGGGAGGTAGGAGGGAGGTTCAAGAAGGAGGGGACATATATATACCCATGACTAATTCATGCTGATGTATGGCAGAAACCAAGACAGTATTGTAAAGCAATTAGCCTCTATTTAAAAATAGATTAAAAGGAGCCCCAAACAGCAAAACAACAAGAAAGAAATGCATCACCTCCCCCACTCCCACCCTTAACACCACATCCAGATGGTAGTAGATAAGACAGTGAATAGTTGAAATTCTTTTGAATGTTAAAAAGTTAAGCACTATGGAAAATAATTTTCAATTTTCAAAAATATCCAGCTGTTTTTCTCATTGCTGGGTTAGAGAATCAGAGATTATTCTTTCAGACTGGATCTTCCTTATATAGTGGCCATCCTCTGTAGTCATATGACAAACACAGCATATACCCAATATTTCACAGACATACATCATTTGAAGTTTTTGGTCCTCAAAATTGCCTATAAGATGGGCAGAAGAAAACACTCTTTATTATCATTTGGTAAATGTAAAGATCAGATTCAAGAGTTTCAATGACATACCTCAAATCTCAGAGCTGGTAACTATTACCATGTGTATGTTTTAGATTTAGTAACTCAAATTTGTTAGTATCAGAGCCGAACACATATAGCTTAATTAATTCTCATTGGCTAAACTCACAGAAGACACATTTACAAATCCCCAAATCAATTTTTAAAAGTTTTGAGTATTGAATGTATCATTTTGGGTTTATAACACTTCATTGAATTATTATAGCTTAGTCCCAAGCTAACTGAAAGATAGAATTCATTTATTCATTCATTCAAAAATCTGAATATTTAATGATTGCCTACTTCATGCTGAATTTTGTGATGGATGCTGACTCTGTGGTTCAGATGGGAGGAAGAGCCACAAACTCAAGACCATTTGAATGTTAATATATAAAAATATATGACCCTTATTCCTATGATGCTTAGAGTCTAATGCAGGAAGACAGATATTGAAAATTGTGATAAAGTGATTAAAGAGACATTATAGGGTGTTAGGAACAAATCTGATAGTGTAAACATTTGGAAATGGCAACCCACTCCAGTATTCTTGCCTAGAGAATCCTGTGGACAGAGGAGCCTGGTGGGCTGCTGTCCATAGGGACTCATGGAGTCGGACACGACTGAAGTGACTTATGCATGCATGCACTAGAGAAGGAAATGGCAACCCACTCCAGTGTTCTTGCCTGGAGAATCCCAGGGACGGAGGAGCCTGGTGTGCTGCCGTCTATGGGGTTGCACAGAGTCAGACACAACTGAAGCGACTTAGCAGCAATGGCTGTTTTAGCTTGAGTTTTCTAGAAAATGGAACTGGAGGCGAGGATTAAATTGTTGACACTCTTTGGCAGTGAAAACCCAAGTGGACAAGGGCTCAGAAGAAGGGCATGAGAGCAGTGGAGATCTGAGACCGGGTAGTGGTCTCGCGAGATTCTATGTCTGACTGGGACAAATGATATCCACTAAAAGTATCAAGGAGGTCATCCACCTCACTACGGTTTGACTCAAATTCATTCCTTTTTATGGCTGAGTGGTATTCCATTGTATATATGTACTACATCTTCTTTACCTATTCATCTGTCAATGGACGTTTAGGCTGCTTCCGTGTCCTGGCTATTGCAAATAGTGCTACAATGAACACTGGGGGTACATGTGTCTTTTTGAATTGTGGTTTTCTCAGGGTATATACCCAGTAGTGGAATTGCTGGGTAATATGGTAGTTTTGAGGCTTAGGAGAGAGGGGATATATATATGTAATTATGACTGATTCACATTGTTGTATGGCAGAAACCAACACAACATTGTAAAGCAATTATCCTCAAATTAAAAAAAAATGTATTAGGAAAAATGGTTGAGAAGCATTGCTAGTTGATCCTGATATTTTACTTAATATTTGATATTATGGTTTCCAATATTACAGCATCCACCTTGTTTGCCACCTTGTTATTCTTTAGGCTGCTTTTTGGGAACTGGGAACTGCCAAGTCTTATCAAAACAAATCTACAAATGATTCTTTTGGACTCCTATTGAGAAGAACTAGGCCATGGCATATTCCTTCTATTATATGTTGAATCTTGTTTGCTTACATCTCACAGCATGAGAGCACTTTATTTTTATTCAAATTCTGGGCCTGGATCCTGTATAGGCAGCTCCTATTATTATTTCGATTGTGAATCAGGTATAGTGTTTATGACACCCTCTGTTACCTCCCTTCACAGTGCATGGCTTCAAACATCTTTATGCATTTTGACGTTTGCTTTCCTCTTGGGGGCATATTTCTGAAATGGAATTACTGAATCAGAAAGAATTTGAATGGATCCTTTCACATATTGTAAAATGACTTTCCTGAAAAACTACCATTTTCCAATGCCACTCGTAATATACTCATTTCCAAACAATCTACTATCACTGCAATGTATCTTTATGTTGATTTCTGTTCATTTAACTGTATTGTGCCTGGAAAGATACTGAAATATAAATATCGTGCCTTCCTCTGGTTCCTCTTTCTGTGTAGAATTCATTGCTTGCTTTTCTCAGTGTCTAGGCCTGATCGAGGTAACGGGAACTGAGAGAAGCTGAGAAGGGAGTGATTGATTTCCAGAGAAAGAACACAGTAGAAAAAAAAAATTCTGAACAAAAGAGAGCAGAAGGCTAAAGATAAGAGAAGAGGTGATGAAAGAGGAGAGCTAGGGAAAACAGTGTTGAAAGAGATTTTTGAAAAGTTTTGGAAGGAATAGTTGTTAACGCTGAGTGCAATTTGAGGAAGAAAGATATAGAAAAAAGATATGGAGGAAAAGTTCGCTTTGTGTTGTGCAATGAAATTTCTTTTAAATGTAGTTGGAGAAGAGATAACCTTCACCATGACACCCACACTCTTTGGCTTATGGCACAGATAAGTAAAAATATATCCCCATTGAGTTACAATGGCCTCCAGAATACACCCTCAAATCTAAAAGGATATTGTAGAGAAAATTGTAGTACCTTGATAATACTTACTGAGGAAGTAAAGCAGTCTAGATCTGGGTATGTTAGATGGCTCACCAGAATTGCAGTGTTCCGTGAATTCTTTCATATGAAGTCTTTGTGATCCATGGACTATAGCCTGCTAGGCTCCTTTGTCCATGTTTTCCAGTCAAGAACACTGGAGTGGTAACTATTCCCTTCTCCAGGGATCTTCCTGACCCAGGGATCAAACTGGATTCTCCTGTATAGAAGGCAAGATTCTTTACCATCTGAGCTACCAAGGAAGCCCTCATATGAAGTCTAAGCAACTCACATTACAGGTCAGACTTTGTTTTAACCCAACTTTCTTCTAAATACAATTTTCTAATAAATTAGGGTCTTTCCTAGAAGGAGAAGGGTTTTGGTAGCCCTTCTCCACCATGTAAGACAAAGCCTTCTGGGGACTGAATGGCTGTTGTGTACACCATTAAACAGATATTAGAAACATGATTGAAGGATATGTGCTACCATAAACAAGAGAAACTCATGGTAGAAGAAGACATTAAGTAGTGGTAAAAGCAAGCGCCTGAAGTTTACAGGTCGACCAGTCTGCAGTGTGCAATACTGCACATAAGTGAGATTTCTGCAAGGCCCAATAGATGCTTGCAATGCCTCCCATGAGTGGCACAAACTTGGCAACAAATCCAGGACGGCCCAGATTTGGGAAACTAAAGGTACTTTGTTGTTGTTGTTTGGTTGCTAAGTTGTGTCCAACTCCTTGTGAGCATGGACTGAAGCGCCAGGCTTCCCTGCCCTTCACTATCTCCTGGAGTTTGCTCAGACTCATGTCTATTGAGTCGGTGATGCTATCCAAACATCTTATTCTCTGTTACCCCCTCCTCTTGCCCTCAATTCTTTCCTAGCATCAGGATCTTTCTAAAAGATACTGATGCTTTTCCATTTCATCCTTACTATTCATGGAGGTCTCAAGGCAAGCATACTGGAGCGGTTTGCCATTCCCTCCTCCAGTGTTCCACAGTTTGTCATAGCTCTCCACTGTGACCTGTCTGTCTTGGGCGGCCCGGCACTACATGACTTATAGCTTCATCGAGTTACTCTGAGCCCCTTGGCCACTGTAGGCTGTGATCCATGAAGAGGAAGGGTACTTACCATGGCACTGATCTAAGTTTTGGAGAAGAGTGACACCTGGTGGCACCCAGGAAGAAAAACGAACACATTTCCTCACTCACCAAGAGGCGCAATACTGTCGGACATTCCTGGTAACGTATTTTCTTCAGGACTGTTACAAATCTCCAAAATATAAAATTTCCTAAGACAGATTTTGACAGACAAATCTGGACTGAGCCAGACAAACCACCCCTAAAGATGGTTAGAGAAGAAGAAGCCCTGAGAGCACAGTAAGAGCAACATAATATTAAAGATGAGGATGAGCTGTGACATTGAAGGGACTGTAAGAGACTCAGTGAGATTTTTAAAACCTCTTTGAAAAGATCACAATAATGTTCCAGAGTAGAAAATTTGCGGGGACAAAAACTGAAATGTTGAGTTTTCAGCATTTCCCTCATCTTGCCTTTGGTGAAAAATTCCTTGTTTGCACTGCTCTGTTGAGCTGGTCAATATAATCCAAGGAGGACTTACCTGCTAGTATAGTGGATAAGAATCTGCCTGCCAATGCAGGGAACATGGGTTCGATCCCTGGTCCAGGAAGATTCCACACGCCACAGAGCAACTACTGTTGCTGAGAGCCGTAACTACTGGAGCCTGAGACCTGCAACTCCTGAGTCCATGTGCTGCAACTCCTGAGCCCATGGGCCCAGAGCCCGGGTTCTGCAGCAAGAGAAGCTGCCAGGGGAGAAGCCCACACACCACAATGAAAAGTAGCCCCTGCATAGCAACAAAGACTCAGCACAGCCAAAAAAAAAAAAAAAAGAAAAAATTTAAAAGAATAAGCCAAGGACAGGGTTAATGTGAATTTTGGAATTTATTGAAAGTGGCTTGAGGACTCATAAAATACTTTGTATATATTTACAATTAGATAGTTTTAATGCATTGAGTAACAGCAGCAATAAAACCCAAAACAACAGAAGAAAAATCACAGAAAGAAAAAAGGTACTTTATAATGTAACTTTATATGACTAAAAATTTAGCAAGTATTTTTAAGGGGATTTTTATAGCTTAGTTAATTAAATTTCCTAGAAATTTTCAACTGCATTTATAAATCTAATGTACTATTTTCTATTTTGTTTCCTAGTCAGTTGTCAGTCTGACAAAGCTTCTCATATATGTAAGTAATCAGAAATCAAATAAATTGTTCTTAAAAGTATGGTGATTATAATGTTCTCCTCAATGATGTTTACAAACAGTAAAATTCTCTTATAACTTTCAACTTAAAGCAACAATTCTATTAGACAAAATTTCCCTTAATCATCTAGTGACTTGGCTTATTTACTTGGTCTTCCAGAAGGTCTGACCAAGGAATTAGATGGTTGTGCTATGGTTTCTCTTAATCCAGAGCATTAGCAAGCTGGGCTGGTCGGATCCTATGCTGCCGCTTATCATGCTTGCCCTATGTTCACCCAAAGAAACTTTCCATTAGAGGTTTGGTGCTCTGACACGCTTTGTTATGACACTGTTTCTCTAACAGTTCCCTGGTTCCCCTGCATTGAGTCCATCTGGCCAGTTGGTTGCTGGTTGTATTCTACTAGGTATTCTTATAAATTCAGACATAAGGTTTATGCTCTTGATGAATTTGGCTGTTCTATGGATTCTGTTCTTTATGATATAAAACAGAAAAATGATAGCTTATATAGATTATTAAATGAAGAGAAAAATTAGAACCACAATGAAAAAACACACATGAGTCCTCACTTTAAGATTATCAGATTAAACCCATGGAACATTAGGAAAAAGGTGCTGTCTTCAAGAAAATATGCAAGTTATTTGTAGTATTTGAAACTGTTTCCTAAGATTATAATGAAAATATTTTCTTAATTAGAAAACGTTTAGAGAATTAGGTGCTAAACACATATTAAAACTCAAATAAAGACTGATTTTTTTTCTAATCACCCCCAATTCAAAATCATTTACTTATTACACATTTAAAAAATTGAAACCTCATAGCTAAGTTATTAGGCATTCAGTATCCATATTATCTTTTTACATATTATAAATATTTTAAACATAAAATATTTAAAGATCATTTTTCAACATAGTAGAGAAATATTAATAATATGTTTTTGAACTTTACCACATCAATTCTTACTTCTTTTTTTACTTGAATAAAGCCCTTTAAAGAAACAATTTAACATTTTGATATAATTGGGAGTAACTAAATATTAGGAATTTGATTAATTGCCATCACAGAAACCTAAGTGATGATGGCTTAAAAATGTTAGAAATTTGTTTTTCTTTCATCTAAAAGCAAAGATTAAGTCTTTTCAAAGAGATTCACAAAATTTAATTGAATCATGCAGAGTCCCTTCTACTTCAAGTTCTACCCTTCACTCATGATATTATCTTCCTCCTGTTGAATTTGACATTAAATTTTTTTCCATGTTTTGGGTTCCTTCTGGCTTTTTTTTCTGTCATGCTTAGCACATAGATTCCACCCTAACAGTTGCCTCAAGGTTATAGCAACAATGTTCCCATTTGAAGTAGGCACAAAGAAGAACAGAAAGCCTTCCCTGCTGAGTCAGCCCCTTCCTCTCTGAGTTTTCCCAGAAGCACAACCCAACAACTTCTGCCTGCATACCATTGCCCAAAATGCAGTCATATGACTACCTTTATCTGCAAAGGGAGTGGATGCAGAATCTGGATGATCATCTGGTCACATTATTGCCTTCTGTTGTTACTCAATAAGGAGAGAGTGACTGTTTGGTGAGTGTCCCACAGTCTCTGCCACACCCTGTCAATCACCTTGGCTTTATGGAGCAGGTGAACTAATATTGCACGTGGAACAAAGATTTTGGTTGAGGTGTGGGGTCTTGAGCTGCAGACCTCTAGGTTAAATTTTCTCAAAACCGTGAAAAATAAGTCAAACCTTGTTTTGCACACTCCATGCCAATAAATATTTCAAATCTATGCCCTATAAATGGGATAGTCTTGTAGCTCACTGTCCTTGAATTTATCCTGACAAAATTTCAAGTCTAATTTGAGCTTATGCTCACCCCTCAGCCACTGGTTCCCCATCAGATCTCTTTGCCATTAGATTGGATTCAACTAATTTCATTCCAAGTTCTCTTCATATTTTTAACTGGCAGGAATACAATTTTAATTGATATTTGCATAGCACATGATTATAATCAGCATAGCTTACTTGTCAGCTTCTGGACCTAAAGCCACAGCTACTAGGGTCTTTCTAAGGAAAAGAGGAGACTTGAAAGCACACAAAGGTAAGATACAGAAAAAAGCTCTAGAAGGTAAGACGAGGGGCAAGGGAAATAAGGAGATTGGAAAAGGCAGTTTGGAGAGAGATTAGGAAACTGGAGATCTGGGAAAAATAAAAAAATTTGGGGGTAGGCAGATGCTGTGGTTAATGTACTTTGTGGAGAGACATTTCTAAAGGGGAACTTTGAAAAGTTTTACTCTGTGCTATATGTTGTAATATCCATCATGTCTTATCACTCCCGACTCTTGCCACCTCCTTAAGAGACTGTGTATAAAGGTCTGTATTATTGTTTAATATTTTGGAGGGTTAAATTTCCATATTTTTTGAAAGTGCCAAATTGCCGAAATGGATTTTGAGAGATAATAGAGACCCAGTTTATTGGGGTTCACTAGTGTCATGACTTGTAGTACCCAACATCTGTTCTAGGAGTTTAGTGAAGACACAGTTGTGGGGTAGATTCCATAAATCTCCAGATAAGTTATGGGAAATCTAATACTCATGGCTGATTCATGCCCAGAGATCTAGGCATTAGTAATATGATAGAAATTCTCTATTTTACCAAAACATGGAAGTAGGTTAAAGATGACTGGGTGGACATTAAGAAACAAAAAGTCCCTGTCAACAAACATTTACTGAACATGTATTTTATTTGAGATGTTATTCTATACACAGAACAAGAATGAACAAGATAGAGAGAGTTTCTTCTCCTAAAGAGCCTGAGGTGGAACACCAAGTCTCCTTCCAGGGCTGTATTTAAGACAAGGAAGTAAGGATATGGAATGTTGCTCTCAGACTTACAGAAGTATGGACACCTTAAGAGAAGCCAACAAGGAGAGGGATGATCTTGTCTGTAGGCCAGATGCATGACCAGACGTCTGCATGGATAGAAAGGAACGTCTGAGGACCAGATATCCAACATACGCCTTTCTGCAATGTGTCTCCCACACTGCTGATCCTGAAATTACTCTCAGAGATAAGTAGAAAGGGGAAATATTGGATTGAGTGAGAAAATTCTGATAGATCTGAAATTAATCTGAGTTGGCAAAATTAAGACTATTTATTTGGCTGATAATAGGCAGAATGGTGATTAGGGATAGAAATTAAATTATAGAAAAATATGAGAAAACTACCATTGCCATACATTTTAGTTTGTGGTTTATTCTAATTTTATTCCAGTTACAATCTAATTGAACAGATTATAAATCACTTTGGTGTCAGTATGTTTTAAGGTAACTAAGATTAGCATTGGCTGGATTGGCATCAAAATATATTCTAAAAGATATTAATGACCAGGATCATTAGAAAGTTTTCCACATGATTTTGAATGAAGTAAGTCTTAATATTAAAATAAACTCACTTTTATGTTGCTGGCAATTTAAGGATTACTCCAGATGTAAGAATGGAGTTTCAGTTATTCAGTGAGATTCACATAAGCTCTAGTAATAGAGTGAGGATTACATTTAGGGGAGTTTTAGAGATAGAGTTATAACCAAGTGTACTGTAGGAAATGTCAATTATATCCTTGCTTTAGAACTGATATCTTGAGATTTGAGTATATATGAGATGGTTGGATGGCATCACCGGCTCAATGGACGTGAACTTGAGTAAGCTCCAGGAGTTGGTGATGGACAGGGAAGCCTGGGGTGCTGCAGTCAACGGGGTTGCAAAGAATTGGACACAACTGAGTGACAGAACTGAACTGAACTGAGTCTATATGAAACACTTGCCCCCAATTTAAGAGTAGGAATGATGAGTGAGTGCCAGGTTTGAGCTCTATCAGGGTTTGAATCAAGAGAAAAAGAGTCTAGGACTTTCCTGGTGGCACAGTGGATAAGAATTCGCCTGCCAATGCAGGTGATATGGATTCAGTTCCTGGCCCAGAAGATTCCATGCACCTTGAAGCGGCTAAATCCACGTGCCACAACTACTCAGGCCTGCACACTTTAGGGCCTGTGAGCCGCAACCAGTGAGCCTCTATGCCGGAACTACTGACGTCCACAGACCTAGAGCCTGTGCTCCACAGTAAAAGAAGCCACCACAGTGAGAAGCCCAGGTGTTGTAACTACAGAGTAGCCCCCGCTTGCTGCAACTAGAGAAAGACTGCACGCAGCAACGAAGACCCAGCATAGCCAAAAATAAGAAAATAAAATAAATAAAAATTAAACATAGCAGTGTGTACATAAAAAAGTAAAAAAGTACAGATGCAGATGTTTACTTTATTTTCTTCTTAAGGATGTTAAAAAGGAGGGTGTCACATAAGTAAGTACCCAATAAGTTGGAATCAAGTCAAGAGAGCAACTCAAGTTGCCTACTATCGGTTCAGGCTTAGAAGATCAGGAAATGGACTGATAAGAAAATGGAAAAAGAAACAAGTCATGGGATAAAGGACCTCAATAAGAAAGAGTTGGAGGAGAGGAAGAAGTTTCGGGAACTGGAAACTGTGTCAGAGGTTTGGGTGGTGGCATTTAATACTTTAGAGGAGAAGCAGTTCTGAGGAGTGACAAGGCTCAAAGCATTAAGACTGGAAGAGAGAAAAGGGGGAAGTTTCAGAAGATAAGGAGTTTAGGGAACTGAGGTGAAGTTATCAGTAAGAGGCTTATCCAGATGGGGGAGATGGGATGAGATTCAGGGGTTGGGGGAGCCAAAGCTGGGCAAAGATAGACAGTTGTCTGGAGAATGTTGATATCTGACACATATCAGAGGCTGTAAAGTACTCTTTGGAGGTACTCCAATGAAGGATGAGCTTCACTTAATGTTTGTTTGGCATCAAAGTGGACCTTTCTGCACTTGCCTCAGCCTTTTT
This sequence comes from Dama dama, assembly GCF_033118175.1. NCBI lineage: Eukaryota > Metazoa > Chordata > Mammalia > Artiodactyla > Cervidae > Dama > Dama dama. Next base: position 13,810,202 of record NC_083700.1, read on the forward strand.
GAGTAGATCCCAAAGTTCCAGTCTACAGGGACTCACCCTGGCCCTTACTTGGGATGAGATGATGTTATTTTTCCCAATTAACTTTTTTTACTTAGTTATTTTATTGCTTTTCTGCCAGTAACCTAAAAGAGATGGGAGTCTTACAGTCTCCACAGCACCCTTCCTTTCACCAGAATTTCTATGGACTGTTACTTAGCTGTGGACTTTATGAACGAAGAGAACCATCTGGATTGCTCACCATTACATTCTCAGCGTTTGGTGTGCAACTGGTTGTTGTATCAGTAGTTAAATGAGTGAACAGATGATTGTATTGGCTGCCAAAACCCATCACTGAGCCTTTAGACTCACCTAAAATTCCATCTTTTGACTGTACTCCTTGTGCATATTGTCTTGTGTGGGCTGAAGGATAGTGGCTGTAGGATTTCCAAGAGGGGTAACTAGCAGAAAATACATGCTCTGTCAATCTGGGCTTTGCATAGTCAAAGGGAGGTCTAAAGAACTAATAGGATAGCAGGTCATTCAGGAGAATCATGGGCATAGTTATGGAATACAGGGATACCTCATTTCATAGTGCTTCCCTTTACTGAACTTTGTAGATGCTGCATTTGTTACAAATTGCAGGTCTGTGGAAACCCTGAGTGGAGCAAGACTAGCCGTACCATTTTTCCAACAGCATTTGCTCACTTCAGTTTCTGTGTCACATTTTGGTAATTCTCATAATATTTCAAGATTTTCAACTGTTAGTATATTTGTTGTGATCTGTGATCAGTGGTTTTTGATGTTACTATTAAAGCTGTTTTAGGGTTCCCATATAAGACTGTGAACATCCAATGAATGTTGTGTGTGTTCTGACTGCTCCACCGACCAATGTTCCCCCCATCTCTTTTCCTCTTTTTGGGCCTCGCTATTCCTTGAGACACACAACATTGAAATTAGGTCATTTAATAACCTTACAATGTTGTCAGTTGTTCAAGTGAAAGGAAGAGTCTTATATCTCTCAGTTTAATCTTAATCTTTAGTCTTATATCTCTCAGAAATGAGGAAAGTATGTCTAAAGCCAAGGAAAGCATGTCTAAAATGAAGAAAGGCTGAAAACTAGGCCTTTTGTGCAGAAGTTAGCAGGGTTGTGAATGCAGAAGAAAGCTTGTTAAAGAAAAAAGTGTTACTCTAGTGAACACACAAATGATAAGGAAGTGAAACATATTCTCCATATTACTGCTGATACAGACAGAGTTTCAGTGGTCTGGCAGAACATCTAACCAGCTACAATATTCCCTTAAACCAAAGCCTAATCCAGAGGAAGGCCCTAACTGTATTCAATTCTATCAGGCTGAGAGAGGTGAGAAAGCTGCAGACACTGTCTGAAAGCTGGCAGAAGTTGGTTCATTAGGTTTAAGAAAAGAAGCCATCTCAACAACATAAAGTATTATGTTATCCAGAAGATCTAGCTAAAATAATTAATGAAGGTAGCTACATTAAACAACAGATTTTTTTTTGAATGTTAAAAAATTACCATATTTTAAAAATTGAAGTTTAGTTGATTTACAGTATTATGGGGATATAGGTTTTTGTTGCTTATCTGTTTTATGTATAGTAGTGTGTATCTGTTAATCCCCAAATCCTAATTTATCCCTTCCCCTGCCCCACTATTCCATTTGGTAACCATAGTTTGCTTTCTGTGAGCCTATGTCTGTTTTGCAAATAAGTTTATTTGTATCATTTTTTTTAAGTTCCAAACATCATAATATGATATCAATCGTACATTTGTCCTTTTCTGTCTGACTTACTTCACTTAGTATGATAATCTCTAGATCCATCCATACTGCAAATAGCATTATTTCATTCTTTTTTTGGTTGAGAAATATTCCATTTTACACACACACACACACACACACACACACACACACACACAGACATACAGACAGAGACAGAAAGAGACAGAGAGAGAAAAGACATGTACACCATATCTTCTTTATCATGTCATCTGTTGATGGGCATTTAGGTTGTGTCCATGTTTTAGCTATTGTAAATAGTGCTACTGTGAACTTTGGGGTGCAGGTTTCTTTTTGATTTAGTTTTATCCAGATACATGCCCAGAGTGGGATTGCTGGATCATGTACTCTTGAGCTTAGTTGTGTCCAACTCTTTGTGACTCCTTGGACTGTAGCCCGGCAGGCTTCTCTGTTCATGGGATTTCCCAGGTAAGAATAATGGGGTGAGTTGCCATTTCCTTCTCCAGGGGATATTCCTGACTCAGGGATCAAACTCAAATCTCCTGCTTGGCAGGCAGGAGATTCTTTACCACTGAGCCACCAGGGAAGCTCCTTCTCCCTCCTTTTTAAGCACAGTTAGTGGATCATATGGTAACTTTATTTTTAGTCAAACAACAGATTTTTGATCTAGGTGAAACAGCCTTATATTAAAAGAAGATGCCATCAAGGAATTTCATAACTAGAGAGGAGAAGTCAATGCCTGGCTTCAGAACATCAAAGAACAGCCTGACTCTCTTGTTAGAGGCTAATGTAACAGGTGATTTTAAATTGAAACCAGTGCTCATTTACCATTCCAAAATCCTAGGGTCTTTAAGAATTGTGATGACTCTATTCTTATGTTCTGTAAATAAAACAACAAAACCTGAATGATGGCATATCTGTTTACAACATGGTTTACTGACTATTTTAAGTCCACTGTTGAGACTTATTGTTCAGAAAAAAAAGAGTCATTTCCAAACATTATTGCATGTTGGCAATATACCTGGTCAATCAAGAGCTCTCATGGAAATGTACCTTAAGATTAACATTGTTTTCATGCCTGCTAATACAACATCCATTCTGATGGATCTAGGAGTAATTTTTACTTTCAAGTCTTATTCTTTAAGAGATACGTTTTGGAAGGCTATAACTGCCATAGATAGTTATTCCTTTTATGGATCTTGGCAAAGTAAATTGAAAACATTCTGGAAAGAATTCAGCATTCTAGATACTATTGAAACATTCATGATTCAAAGGAGGAGGTCACAGTATCAACACTAGTAGGAGTCTGGAAGAAGCTGATTCCACCTTCCAAGGATGACTTAGAGGAATGCAAGACTTCTGCAGAGGAAGTAACTGTAGATATGATAGAAAGAGCAAAAGAACTAGAATTGGAAGTGGAGCCTGAAGATGTGACTGAAATGCCACAATCTCATGATAAAAGTTGAGATGGCTGCTTATTGGTGAACAAAGAAAGTGATATCTTGAGATAATATCTATTTCTACTAAAATTCTGTGAAGATTGTTGGAATGACAACACAGGATTTAGAATATCACACAAACTTAATTGATAAAGCAGTGATAGTATCTCCAATTTTGAATGAAGTTCTGTTGTGAGTAAAATGCTATCGAACAGCATTGTGTGCTACAGAGAAGCCCTTTGTGAAGTCAGTCATTGGGAAAACTTCATTGTTGTCTTATTTTAAGAAATTTCCACAACCACTGCAACCTTCAGCAATCACCATCCTGATCAGTTAGCACCATCATCGAAGGAAGATCCTCCACCAGCAAAAAGATTATGACTTGCTTAAGTCACAAATTAGGTATTTTAAATTAAAGTCTGTACATTTTAAAGACATAATGTTATTGTACACTTAATAGACTAAATTGTAGTATAAATATAACTCTTAGATGCACTAGAAAGCTAAAAATTCCTGTGACTTGCTTTATTGCAATGTCTGTTTATAGCAGTGTCTGGAGCCAAACCAACAGTATCTCTGAGGTATGCCTGTAGATCAGTTGGTCAGGAAGACTCATTCTAGTCACTTTTGCTGAGACAAGGATTTTCAATGTGCACCTGTGTTACACAGGGTTGCCTTTAGAGCTGGGAGGTACTGAACCCACAAGATAAGTCACTGGGGTGTGCTTCCTGGATGAGAGAAGGTGAAGACTGACATTCTGAGAGGACTGTCAGAATGACTGGGGCTCTCTCAGGCTGCCTTTCCATAGTAGTTGATCTACAAATTAGGATCCTGGTGGGACTGGCTGTGTACAACTGTGCCGCTGTGCTGTGCCTAGTTGCTCAGTTGTGTCCTATCCTTTGTGACCCCAGGCTTCTCTGTCCATGGGATTCTCCAGGCAAGAATACTGGAGTGGGTTGCCATGCCTTCCTACAGGGTATCTTCCCAACCTAGGGTCGAACCCATGTCTCCTGCATTGCAGGCAGATTATTTACCATTTGAGCCACCAAGGAAGCCCAAGAATACTGGAGTGGTTAGCCTATCCCTTCTCCAGGGGATCTTCCTGATCCAGGAATTGAACTGGAGTCCCCTGCATTGTAGGCAGACTCTTTACCAGCTGAGCTATCAGGAAAGCCCATGTACATCTGTAAACACCTGTAAATTTAATAACACCATTGATTGCTTCTGTTGCTCTCATTTGTTTACCTGCCTCCCTTCCCCCTCGTGACCAGGATGAAGAGGAGCTCAAAATAAGGAAGATCCAGGACTTGGGATTCAGGGAATGTTAACACAGTCTTCAGGTACTTAAAAAAATACTATTTTGTGGTACTTCTGAGGGGCTAACAAGACTTGCATATGGACACCTCCTGAAAGCATTTATTTTTAACTCATCATGAGAAAAATCTGAAGACAAAGTAAGTTGTTTCAGAGGACCTATAATTGCAGGTATTTTTTCATATGGCATCTTAATAGATTCCATTATTTATGGTTAGACAATTATTATTTTCTTGTTACCAAGTCTCAAAATTGCAAAAACATTCTAAAAATGGTCAGGAAAAAGATCCTAAGGCTTTCTTAAAATATCAGCATTGCCTCTGTCAGGCTGAGGTGCCCTTGTGCACGCTAAGGCATGGGCAGGACACCTGAGCTGTGGCCTCCCTCAGGACATGACAGTCTTAATGGCCTCTCACTCCCCAGGTACCTGAAGTGAGAAATCCAAGAGAGAGGAGAACGGGTGATGGCAGCCAGAAGAGTAGCATGCACAGGCAGGAAACCCAGTGAACTTGACTCTCCTGTGTGCATCCTTCCTGGCTGTCCATGTGCTGCTGGTAGAAGACTAGCTCTGGCTGTTTTTATGGCCTTGGTGTGCTGTCTGCCCAGGGTACTTAAACCTGCTTTTCTGGACTTTCCTGGAACTGTACTTACAAAAGGGAATCACAGTGCAGAGGCTAAGAAGGTATGCTCTAGAGGCAAGTGGACTTTGTTACAATTCCATCTCAGTCACTTACTTAAAAGCCATGTGATCTTGATCAAGATATTTTGGCCTTTTGAAAATAGTTGTTTTTCCTTCTTTCATTGAAGTATAGTGGCTCTACCATATAAGTTACAGGTGTACAATATGTTGATTCACAATTTTTAAAGGTTATAGTCCATTTATAGTTATTATAAAACATTTACTATATTTCCCATGTTGTACAGTATGTTCTTGTAGCTTATTTTATACCTAAGGGTTTTTACCTCTTAATCCCCTACACCTATATTGTTCCTCTGCCCTCCCCTGTCCCCAGTGGTAATCAATAATTTGTTATCTGTAATTGAGTCTGCTTCTCTTTTTGTTATATTCACTACTTTGTTGTACTTTCAGATTCCACATGTGATATTATACAGTATTTGTCTTTCTCTGTCTGACTAGTTTCACTTAGCACCGTGCCCTCCAAATCTACTCATGTTGCTGCAAATGGCTGCATTTTGTTCCTTTTCATGACTGAGTAATGTTCCGTTGTATAGATATACCACATCTTTTTCACCCATTCATTTGTCAATGGACACAGTTGTTTCCATGTCTTGGTAATTGTAAATAATTCTGCTATGAATATTGGGGTGTGTGCATTTTTTCAAATTAGTGTTTTTCATTTTTTTTTTTTTTTTTTTTTTGGTATATACCAAGGAGTGGAATTGCTGAATCATATGATAATTCTATTTTTAGTTTTTTTGGGGAAACTCCATACTGTTTTCCTTAGTGGTTGTACCAGTTTGCATTCTCACCAACAGTGTTTGAGGGTTCTCTTTTCTTCATATCCTTGCTAACATTTGTTATCTGTGTTCTTTTTGATGATAGTTGTTCTGATAGGTGTGAGGTGATATTTCATTGTGTTTTTGATTTATATTTCCCTCATGATTAGTGATATTGATTGTCTTTTTATATACTTGTTTGTCTTTTGCATATCTTTGGAGAAATGTGTATTCAAGTCTTTAGCCCATATTTTGATTGGGTTATTAGGTTTTGTTTTTTACTACTAAATTGTAGGACACTCATATATTTTGGAGATAATCCCTTATCAAATATATGGTTTGCAAATTTTCTCTGTTATTCCAGACATTGCTTTTAAATTTGGTTGATTGTTTTCTTTGCTGTACTGAAGTTTTCCAGTTTGAGGTAGTTCCATTTATTTATTTTTTGATTTTGTTGCTTGTGCTTTTGGTGTCATACCCTTGAAATCATTACCAAGACAAATGGCATGAAGATTTTCCCCTGTATTTTCCTTTAGGGGTTTTACAGTTTTGGGTGTTTAAATCTTTTAACTCATTTTGAGTTTATAAGCATCCAATTCATCTCTCTCTTTTTCTTTCTATCTTTCTTTCTTTTTTTTTTAAAATGTGGATATTCAATTTTCTGAACATCATTTATTGAAAGGCCTCTCCTTTCCCCATTGTGCATTCTTGGCATCCTCATTGAAATCAGTTGACTGTATACATGTGGACTTACTTCTGGACTCTCTATGCTGTTCCATTGATCTACATGTCTGTCTTCATGGAAGTACTATGCTGTTATACTGACTATAGCTTTGTAATATATTTTTCAATTAGGGTGTGTGATGCCTCCAGTTTTATTCTTCTTTCTCAAAATTGCTTTGGCTATTTGTGCTTTTTTTGTGTTCCCACATGAAATTCAGAATTGTTTCTTCCTAATTCTTTTTCTGAAAATGCCATTGGAATTTTGCTAGTGATTGCATTGAATCTGTAGATCATCTTGAGTAGTAAGGACATTTTAACTCTATTGTCTTTCAGTTCATGAACATGATGAGATATATTTCCATTTGTTTATGTCTTAATTTATTTCACCAATACTTTGTAGCTTTCTGTAGACAAGTTTTTCACCTTTTAAAAGTTTAATTCCATGTGTTTTATTTCTTTTGTTGCATTTTAAGTTGGATTGTTTTCCTAATTGCATTTTCAGATAGTTTATTCTTAGAGTATAGAAATGCAACTGGTTTTTGTATGTTGACTTTGTGTACTACAACTGTGCTGAATTGGTGTATTAGTTTTAACATGTATGTTGATCACTGCTATATCTTCAGCGTCCACAGCAGTACTTCTGGACATTTCAGTCAGTTCAGTCACTCCGTCGTGTCCGACTCTTTGTGACCCCATGAATCACAGCATGCCAGGCCTCCCTGTCCGTTACCAACTCCCAGAGTTTACTCGAACTCATGTCCATTGAGTCGGTGATGCCATTCAGCCATCTCATCCTCTGTCATCCCCTTCTCCTTCTGCCCTCAATCCCTCCCAGCATCAGGGTCTTTTCCAATGAATCAACTCTTTGCATGAGGTGGCCAAAGTGTTGGAGTTTCAGCTTCAGCATCAGTCCTTCCAATGAACACCTAGGACTGATCTCCTTCAGGATGGACTGGGTGGATCTCCTTGCAGTCCAAGAGACTCTCAAGACTCTTCTTCAACACCACAGTTCAAAAGTATCAATTTTTTGGCACTCAGCTTTCTTCATAGTCCAACTCTCACATCCATACATGACCACTGGAAAAACCATAGCCTTGACTAGATGGACATTTGTTGGCAGAGTAATGTCTCTGCTATTAAATATGCTATCTAGGTTGGTCATAACTTTCCTTCCAAGGAGTAAGAGTTTTTTAATTTCATGGCTGCAATCACCATCTGCAGTGATTTTGGAGCCCAAAAAAATAAAGTCTGACACTGCTTCCACTGTTTCCCCATCTATTTCCCATGAAGTGAGGGGGCCAGATGCCATGATCTTAGTTTTCTGAATGTTAAGCTTTAAGCCAACTTTTTCACTCTCCTCTTTCACATTCATCAAGAGGTTTCTTAGTTCTTCTTCACTTTCTGCCATAAGGGTGGTGTCATCTGCATATTTGAGGTTATTGATATTTCTCCTGGCAATCTTAATTCCAGCTTGTGCTTCTTCCAGCCCAGTGTTTCTCATGATGTACTCTGCATGTAAGTTAAACAAGCAGGGTGACAATATACAGCCTTGATGTACTCCTTTTCCTATTTGGAACCAGTCTGTTGGTACATGTCCAGATGTAACTATTGCTTCCTGACCTGTATATAGGTTTCCCAAGGGGTGAGTCAGGTGGTCTGGTATTCACGTCTCTTTCAGAATTTTCCGCAGTTCACTGTGATCCACACAGTCAAAGGCTTTAGCATAGTAAATAAAGCAGAAATAGATGTTTTTCTGGAACTCTCTTGCTTTTTCAATGATCCAGCAGATATTGGCAATTTGATCTCTGGTTCCTCTGCCTTTTCTAAAACCAGCTTGAACATCCGGAAGTTCATGGTTCACATATTGCTGAAGCCTGGCTTGGAGAATTTTGAGCATTACTTTACTAGCGTGTAAGATGAGTGCAATCGTGTAGTAGTTTGACCATTCTTTGGAATTGCCTTTCTTAGGGATTGGAATGAAAACTGACCTTTTCCAGTCCTGTGGCCACTGCTGAGTTTTCCAAATTTGCTGGCATATTGAGTGCAGCACTTTCACAGCATCATCTTTTGATTTGAAATAGCTCAACTGGAATTCCATCACATCCACTAGCTTTGTTCATAGTGATGCTTTCTAAGGCCCACCTGACTTCACATTCCAGGATGACTGGCTCTAGCTGAGTGATCACACCATCGTGATTATGTGGGTCATGAAGATCTTTTTTGTACAGTCCTTCTGTGTATTCTTGTCACCTCCTCTTAATATCTTCTGCTTCTGTTAGGTCCATATCATTTCTGTCCTTTATTGTACTCATCTTTGCCCTTGGTATCTCTAATTTTCTTGAAGAGATCTCTAATCTTTCCCATTCTATTGTTTCCCTCTATTTCTTTGCATTGATCACTGAGGAAGGCTTTCTTATCTCTCTTTGCTATTCTTTGGAACTCTGCATTCAAATGGGAATAGCTTTCCTTTCCTCCTTTGCTTTTTGCTTCTCTTCTTTTCACAGCTATTTGTAAGGACTCGTCAGACAACCATTTTGCCTTTTTGCATTTCTTTTCCATGGGGATGGTCTTGATCCCTGTCTCCTGTACAATGTCACAAACCTCTGTCCATAGTTCATCAGGCACTCTATCAGATCCAGTCCCTTAAATCTATTTTTCACTACCACTGTATAGTCATAAGGGATTTAATGTAGGTCATACCCGAATGGTCTAGTGGTTTTCCCTACTTTCTTCAATTTAAGTCTGAATTTGGCAATTTTAGTAGATAATAAGTAAACATTTGTGAAATTAATTTATTTTTTCAGATATAAATTATAAGTCTATCTGTAAAATGAATTTTCCTAAGAGAAATTGTTGGGGTAAGTATATATCTTAAAATGAATATTAGCTCTTTCTGCCATCTTCCCATGCTGCCAGAATGGTGTGCATGAATGTCCTGACTAATACTCCCAAGAGTATCAGCAATGCCAAAAAGAGAGGCAAACACCAGGTCCTTATTAGGCCATGCTCCAAAGTCATCATCAGCTTTCTAACTGTGATGATGAAGCATGGTTACATTGGCAAATATGAAATCATTGATGATCACAGGGCTGGGAAAACTGTTGTGAACCTCACAGGCAGGCTAAATAAGTTTGGAGTGATCAGTCCCAGATATGATGTGCAACTCAAAGATCTAGAAAAATGGCAGAATAACCTGCTTGCATCCTGTCAGTTTGGTTTCATTGTACTGAGAACCTTAGCTGGCATCATGGACCATGAAGAAGCAAGACAAAAACACACAGGAGGGAAAATCCTTGGATTCTCTTTCTAGGGTTGTAATACATGTAAATAAAATGCCTCAGAGGACAAAATAAAATGAATACTAGAATATTTTAGTAGATAATATCATCCATGGAGCTGTTACAATGTATGGAAATATTCTTTCCTCCTACAGCCTTAGCAAAAGATTGTTATCTTTGCAATCTGATAGTATTTCAGTGTATTTTAATTTACATTTTTTTCCTAATATGAGTAAAGCTGAGTGCCATAGATGTTTTTATTTTTTAAATTGTCTGTTAATATTTGTTGCTCCCCTTACCCTGTTTAGATCTGATTTTATTCTTTCCAGGTCTCTACTAAATTTTCCAGTCTGATTTATTGAGCAATCCTTCTTTCCCCCATTAATATTACCTTATCACCATGTACTAAATTCTCATGTATCTGATTACTTATCTTGAAATTAGTGACATTTATACATCAACACAGTTCCATTTTAGTGATGAAAACCTACAAAAACTTCTTTAGGTTGAAGTCTTATTAGAAAAGAATAAGATGAACAGATTTTGAATGTTCAGTTTGATGTATTTTGACAACTGTATTTACTTAATTACTATCTTCCCTCCGACATAGAACATATGCATCACCCCAGGAAATACCCATAAATCTCTTTCTGATCATCATGCAATGCCCACCTTAAACCAATCTCTTTCTGATTTACCACTTCTAGTTACTTTTGCCTGATACTAGATATCATATAAATAGAATCATACATTATCTCCTCTTTTGTTCCTTAAAAAAAAAATTGACTCAATATTTTTGAGAATAAATGAATACATTTTGCCTATATCACAACTTTGTGTTTTTTAATTGTTTAGTATTTTACCACTATATGAACATATTATAATTTATTTCTTTTTTGTTTTAAAATATCTTTTTAAAATTAATTAATTAATTAATTTTACTTTACAACATTGTATTGGTTTTGCCATACATTGACTTGAATCTGCCATGGGTGTACATATGTTCCCCATCCTGACCCCACCTACAACCTCCCTCCCCATCCCATCCCTCTGGGGGATGGGATGCATTGAACCTGGACTGGCGATTCATTTCACATATGATAATTTACATGTTTCAATGCCATTCTCCCATATCATCCTGCCCTTGCCCTCTCCCACAGAGTCCAAAAGACTGTTCAATACATCTGTGTCTCTACTGCTGTTTCGCATAAAGGGTTATAGTTACCATCTTTCTAAATTCCATATATATATATATATATGTGTGTGTGTGTGTGTGTGTGTGTGTGTGTGTGTGTGTGTTAGTATACTGTATTGGTGTTTTTCTTTCTGGCTCACTTCACTCTGTATAATAGGCTCCAGTTTCATCCACTGAATTAGAACTGATTCAAATGTATTGTTTTTAATGGCTGAGTAATATTCCATTGTGTATACATACCACAGCTTTCTTACCCATTCGTCTGCTGATGGGCATCTAGGCTGCTTCCATGTCCTGGCTATTATAAACAGTGTTGTGATGAACATTGGGGTGCACGTGTCTCTTTCAATTCTGGTTTCCTCAGTGTGTATGCCCAGCAGCGGGATTGCTGGGTCATATGGCAGTTCTATTTCCAGTTTTTTAAGGAATCTCCACATTGTTCTCCATAGTGGCTGTTCTAGTTTGAATTCCCACCAACAGTGGAAAAGGGTTCCCTTTTCTCCACATCCTCTCCAGCATTTATTGCTTGTATACTTTTGGATAGCAGCCATTCTGACTTACATGTAATGGTACCTCATTGTGGTTTTGATTTGCATTTGTCTGATAATGAGTGATGTTGAGCATCTTTTCATGTGTTTGTTAGCCATCTGTATGTCTTCTTTGGAGAAATGTCTGTTAGTTCTTTGGCCCACTTTTTGATTGGGTCTTTTATTTTTCTGGAATTGAGCTGCAGGAGTTGCTTGTATATTTTTGAGATTAATTCTTTGTTCGTTGCTTCATTTGCTATTATTTTCTCCCATTCTGAAGGCTGTCTTTTCATCTTGCTTATAGTTTCCTTTGATGTTCAGAAGCTTTTAATTTTAATTAGGTCCTATTTGCTTATTTTTGCTTTTATTTCCAATATTCTGGGAGGTAGGTCATAGAGGATCCTGCTGTGGTTTATGTCGGAGAGTGTTTTGTGTATGGTTTCCTCTAGGAGTTTTATAGTTTCTTGTCTTGCCTTTAGATCTTTAATCCATTTTGAGTTTATTTTTGTGTGTGGTGTTAGAAAGTGTTCTAGTTTCATTCTTTTACAAGTGGTTGACCAGTTTTCCCAGCATCACTTGTTAAAGAGATTGTCCTTGCTCCATCGTATATTTTTGTCTCCATTGTCAAAGATAAGGTGTCCATAGGTGTGTGGATTTATCTCTGGGCTTTCTATTTTGTTCCATTGATCTATATTTCTGTCTTTGTGCCAGTACCACACTGTATTGATGACTGTGGCTTTGTAGTAGAGAGTGAAGTCAGGCAGGTTGATTTCTCCAGTTCCATTCTTCTTTCTCAAGATTGCTTTGGCTATTCAAGGTGTTTTGTATTTCCATACAAGTTGTGAAATTATTTGTTCTAGTTCTCTGAAAAATACCATTGATAGCTTGATAGGGATTGCATTGAATCTATAGATTGCTTTGGATAGTATACTCATTTTCACTATATTGATTCTTTCAATCCATGAACACGGTATATTTCTCCATCTATTTGTGTCCTCTTTGATTTCTTTCACCAGTGTTTTATAGTTTTGTATATATAAGTCTTTTGTTTCTCTAGGTAGATTTATTCCTAAATATTCTTTTCGTTGCAATGGTGAATGGTGAATGGTATTGTTTCCTTAATTTCTCTTTCTGTTTTCTCATTGTTAATGTATCGGAATGCAAGGGATTTCTGTGTGTTCATTTTATATCATGTATATTTATATCCTGTATTTACTATATTTATTGATAAGCTCTAGTCATTTTCTGGTGGAGTCTTTAGGCTTTTCTCTGTAGAGGATCATGTCATCTGCAAACAGTGAGAGTTTTACTTCTTTTCCAATCTGGATTCCTTTTATTTCTTTTTCTTCTCTGATTGCTGTGGCCAAAACTTCCAAAACTCTGTCAAATAGTAGTGGTGAGAGTGGGCACCCTTGTCTTGTTCTTGACTTTAGGGGAAATGCTTTCAATTTTTCACCATTGAGGATAATGTTTGCTGAGGGTTTGTCATATATAGCTTTTATTATGTTGAGTTATGTTCCTTCTATTCCTGCTTTCTGGAGGTTTTTTTTTTTTTAATCATAAGTGGATGTTGAATTTTGTCAAAGGCTGTCTCTGCATATATTGAGATAATCATATGGTTTTTATTTTTCAATTTGTTAATGTGCTGTATTACATTGATTGATTTGCAGATATTGAAGAATTCTTGTATCCCTGGGATAAAGCCCACTTGGTCATGATATATGATCTTTTTAATATGTTGTTGGATTCTGTTTGCTAGAATTTTGTTAAGGATTTTTGTATCTATGTTCATCAGTGATATTGGCCTATAGTTTTCTTTTGTTTGTGGCATCTTTGTTAGGTTTTGGTATTAAGGTGATGGTGGCCTCATAGAATGAGTTCGGAAGTTTACCTTCCTCTGCAATTTTCTGGAAGAGTTTGAGTAGGATAGGTGTTAGCTCTTCTCTAAATTTTTGGTAGAATTCAGCTGTGAAGCCGTCTGGTCCTGCGCTCTTGTTTGTTGGAAGATTTCTGATTACAGTTTCAATTTCCATGCTTGTGATGGGTCTGTTGAAATTTTCTACTTCTTTCTCTTTCAGTTTTGGAAAGTTATACTTTTCTAAGAATTTGTTCATTTCTTCCAAGTTGTCCATTTTATTGGCATATAGTTGCTGATAGTAGTCTCTTATGAGCCTTTGTATTTCTGTGTTGTCTGTAGTGGTCTTTCCATTTTCATTTCTAATTTTGTTTATTTGGTTCTTCTCCCTTTGTTTCTTGATGAGTCTGGCTAATGGTTTGTCAATTTTATTTACCTTCTCAAAGAATCAGCTTTTGGCTTTGTTGATTTTTGCTATAGTCTCTTTAATTTCTTTTGCATTTATTTCTGCCCTAATTTTTAAGATTTCTTTCCTTCTACTAACCCTGGGGTTCTTAATTTCTTCCTTTTCTAGTTGCTTTAGGTGTAGAGCTAGGTTATTTATTTGACTTTTTTCTTGTTTCTTGAGGTAAGCCTGTATTGCTATGAACCTTCTCCTTAGCACTGCTTTTACAGTGTCCCATAGGTCTTGGGTTGTTGTGTTTTCATTTTTGTTCATTTCTATGCATATTTTGATTTATTTTTTGATTTCTTCTGTGATTTGTTGGTTATTCCACAGCGTGTTGCTCAGCCTTCATGTGTTGGAATTTTTAATAGTTTTTCTCCTGTAATTGACATCTAGTCTTACTGCATTGTGGTCAGAAAAGATGCTTGGAATGATTTCATTTTTTTTTTTTTAAATTTACTAAGGCTAGATTTATGGCCCAGGATTTGATCTATCCTGGAGAAGGTTCTGTGTGCACTTGAGAAAAAGGTGAAATTCATTGTTTTGGGGTGAAATATCCTATAGGTATCAATTAGGTCTAACTGGTCTATTGTATCATTTAAAATTTGTGTTTCCTTGTTAATTTTCTGTTTAGTTGCTCTATCCATAGGTGTGAGTGGGGTATTAAAGTCTCCCACTATTATATATATATATATATATATATATATATATATATATATATAAAGTTTGCTTTAAAAATAGGGTCTTTCTTTCTTTCTTTTTTTTTGCAAGGTAATAGTAGGTTATAAAAATGAAAATTAAAAGAGTAATGGGGACTTAAAAATAAAAAAAATAAAAATAAAATAAAATAATTTAAAAATTTTTTTTAAATTAAAAAAATGATAGTAGTAAAAATATGTCTAAGACTTTCTCTGGAGCTGTTGTGGACAGTGTGGGGTCAGTTCATCTTCAGATAGTTCCTTGGTCTGGCTTGTACTTCTCAAGGTCTAAGATCTATAGGCCCCTTCCTATGTGGTCGGTGCTAACTACAGGGTTTTAATCTATGGCACCTGTCACTTCCAAAGCAGTTCCCTCTGTTTATTTTATCTTCTGTTTGCTGGTCACTTCAGTGTCTCATTTCTGCCCTGCCACAAGGAGTGCAGTGCTGGTCCCTTTTTTCTTTTTTTTTTTTTAGGCTAGCTTGTTTAGTCGTGCTTTGGGGAGGGAGGAACACTGAGAACAAATATCACTGGCGTGTGCTCCCAGTGATTCAGCCACACTGTGTTTGCCCCCGCTCACGGCGTGTGTGCTTTCCCAATCTACACTGCTCAGACTCTAGGTTGCTCTGCCGGAAACTGTCTGATGCGGGCCCTGGTTTACATGCACTTCCCAGGTCTAAGCCGCTCGGGTTCAGGTTCTCGGGTCCTCCACAAAAGCACAGACTTGGTTGGGCCCGTGTTTTGTGCCCGTCCCAGGTCCAAGCAGCTCAGGTGACCAGGTGCTTGGCGCGCAGAGTCACCCCCAGTTGAAGGCTGTGACTTACCCCCTCCCCTGTCCCAGCCGCTCAGTTTTCTGGGTGTACAATGGGCGCACCTTCTGGTGTGCCGTGTATCTATTCTGGGGAGCTGGTGTCTGGTTGCGACCCTCCCAGCTGATGTTGATCGTCCAGAATCCCTAGAAATCTTGGTTAGCAGAGAAGTCTGCTTGCTGTTTTGTATCGGATGCCTCACTGGGGCCACGATTGCCCCCTTCCGGCTCTGGCTGTCCTCGCTTGCCTATCTCCGGCGGGGGATGGGCTGGTCCGCAGCCGGCTAGCTCTGCTCAGTCCTTTGTTCTGTGAGTGTGCCTGGCGATGTCTTCAGTTCAGTTGGGTTCAGTGGCTCAGTTGTGTCTGACTCTTTGCGACCCCATGAATCGCAGCACACCAGGCCTCCCTGTCCATTACAAACTCCCAAAGTCTACTCAAACCCATGTCCATCAAATTAGTGATGCCATCCAACCATCTCATCCTCTGTCTTCCCCTTCTCCTCCTGCCCCAAATCCCTCCCAGCATCAGGGTCTTTTCCAATGAGTCAACTCTTCACATGAGGTGGCCAAAGTACTGGAGTTTCAGCTTCAGCACCAGTCCTTCCAATGAACACCCAGGACTGATCTCCTTTAGAATGGACTGGTTGGATCTTCTTGCAGTCCAAGGGACTCTCAAGAGTCTTCTCCAACACCACAGTTCAAAAGCATCAATTTTTTGGTGCTCAGCTTTCTTCACAGTCCAACTCTCACATCCATACATGACCACTGGAAAAACCATAGCCTTGACTAGATGGACCTTTGTTGGCAAAGTAATGTCTCTGCTTTTTAATATGCTATCTAGGTTGGTCATCACTTTCCTTCCAAGGAGTAAGCGTCTGTTAATTTCATGGCTGCAGTCACCATCTGCAGTGATTTTAGAGCCCCCAAAATAAAGTCTGACACTGTTTCCACTGTCTCCCCATCTATTTCCCATGAAGTGATGGGACCAGATGCCATGATATTAGTTTTCTGAATGTTAAGCTTTAAGCCAACGTTTTCACTCTCTTTCACTTTCATCAAGAGGCTTTGTAGTTCCTTTTCTCTTTCTGCCATAATTATGGTGCCATCTGCATATCTGAGGTTATTGATCTCCTCCCGGCAATCTTGATTCCAGCTTGTGCTTCTTCCAGCCCAGTGTTTCTCATGATGTACTCTGCATATAAGTGAAATAAGCAGGGTGACAATATACAGCCTGATGTACTCCTTTTCCTATTTGGAACCAGTCTGTTTGTTCATGTCCAGTTCTAACTGTTGCCCTGACCTGCATATAGGTTTCTCAAGAGGCAGGTCAGGTGGTCTGATATTCCCATCTCTTTCAGAATTTTCCACAATTTATTGTGATCTACACAGTCAAAGGCTTTGGCATAGTCAATAAAGCAGAAATAGATGTTTTTCTGGAACTCTCTTGCTTTTTCCATAATCTAGTGGATGTTGGCAATTTGATCTCTGGTTCCTCGGCCTTTTCTAAAACCAGCTTGAACATCTGGAAGTTCATGGTTCATGTATTGCTGAAGCCTGGCTTGGAGAATTTTGAGCATTACTTTACTAGCATGTGAGATGAGTGCAATTGTGTGGTAGTTTGACCATTCTTTGGGATTGCCTTTCTTAGGGATTGGAATGAAAACTGACCTTTTCCAGTCTTGTGGCCACTGCTGAATTTTCCAAATTTACTGGCATATTGAGTGCATCACTTTCACAGCATCATCTTTCAGGATGTGAAATAGCTCAATTGGAATTCCATCACTTCCACTAGTTTTGTTTGTAGTGATACTTTCCAAGGCCCAGTTGACTTCACATTCCAGGATGTCTGGCTCTAGGTGTGTGATCACACCATTGTGGTTATCTGGGTCATGAAGATCTTTTTTGTACAGTTCTGTGTATTCTTGCCACCTCTTCTTAATATCTTCTGCTTCTGTTAGGTCCATACCATTTTTGTCCTTTATTGAACCTCTCTTTGTGTGAAATGTTTCCTTGGTATCTCTAATTTTCTTGAAGAGATCTCTAGTCTTTCCCATTCAATGACCTCTGTTTGTTTCCAAGGAAAATCATTCAATATCATGGTAATCCAAGCCTATGCCCCAACCAGTAATGCTGAAGAAGCTGAAGTTGAATGGTTCTATAAAGATCTATAAGACCTTTAGAACTAACACCCAAAAGAGATATCCTTTTCATTATAGGGCACTGGAATGCAAAAGTAGAAAGTCAAGAAACACTTGGAGTAATAGGCAAATTTGGCCTTGGAGTACGGAATGAAGCAGGGCAAAGGTAATAGAGTTTTGCCAAGAGAACGCACTGGTCATAGCAAACACTCTCTTCCAACAACACAAGAGAAGACTCTACACATGGACATCACCAGATGGTCAACACCAAAATCAGATTGATTATATTCTTTGCAGCCAAAGATGGAGAAGCTCTATACAGTCAGTAAAAACAAGACTGGGAGCTGACTGTGGCTCAGATCATGAACTCCTTACTCAGATGAACTCCAAATTCAGACTTAAACTGAAGAAAGTAGGGAAAACCACTAGAACATTCAGGTATGCCCTAAATCAAATCCCTTATGACTATACAGTGGAAGTGAGAAATAGTTTTAAGGGACTAGATTCGATAGACAGAGAGCCTGATGAACTATGGACAGAGGTTCGTGACATTGTACAGGAGACAGGGATCAAGACCATCCCCACGGAAAAGAAATGGAAAAGGCGATGACTTAGGATAGGGCTTTTCACAGTATCGTGGAATAGCTATCCCGTAGTTTGGGTCCTATCTCAAGCTTTTGCCCTCAGGGGATTCAGGCCTGGTCCTTACCCTAAGCAATGCTGCCCGTTCCTCCCTGTCCCTCCCCTGTTTGCTAGTGGGGGATGCGAGCGTCTGGGCTGCTGCTCCACTGGGAGTTGCTGTTAGCATGTAATCTGTGGGTTTTAATTATTTATTTATTTTTCCTCCCAGTTATTTTGCCCTCTGACATTGCATGGCTCACCACAGACCCACTGGAGAGAGTGTTTCCCAATGTTTGGAAACTTCTCTCTTTTTTAAGACTCCCTTCCTGGGATGGATCTCTATCCCTACCTCTTTTGTCTCTCTTTTTATCTTTTATATTTTGTCCTACCTCCTTTCGAAGACAATGGGCTGCCTTTCTTGGTGCCTGATGTCCTCTGCCAGCATTCAGAAGTTGTTTTGTGGAATTTGCTCAGTGTTCAAATGTTCTTTCAATGAATTTGTGGGGGAGAAAGTGGTCTCCCCATCCTATTCCTCTGCCATCTTAGGACCACATCTGAACATATTATAATTTATTTCTTCATCCTATTGACAAACACGTGGGTTGTTTCTAGTTTTTGGCTATTATGAATAGGTCATTAAAAACACTCTTGTACAAGTCTTTTTGAGGACATATATTTTTATGGGTTATAGGATAAATATCCAGGAATGTAAATTCTGGATCACCAGATGGGTGTGTTTTTAAATTTAGAAGCTGCTGAACAGTCTTTTGAAGTGATTACACCAGTTTTTACTATCACTAGCAATGTATGTGAGTTCCAGTTGCTTCACATCCTTACCACCATTTAATGTTATCAGTTTTTAAAAACTATGAGCATTCTGATAAGCATTTCATTATGTGCTTTACTACGGTCTTAGTTTACTAGATGATTAATGAATAGTCTTAAGCATATTTTCATGTCTATATTGATCATTTGTATATTTTCTTTTGTCAAAGCATGCTCAAAGATTTTGCTCAGTTTTAATTGGATTGCTCATGTTTATTTTTTTTGTAAAAATTCTTCATGAGTCTAGGTACATTTCCCCCCGATTCTGCCCTCTCTAGTTTTTCTTAATTGTGTCTTTTTGCAAGCAAAAAAATTAACTTTGACAAGGTCTAATTTATCAGATTTTTAAATAAACAGAGCATTTGAGTGTCCTAAGAAGTCTCTTAGCAGATCTTAGATCATGGAGATATTTTCCTGAGTTTTCTTTCAGAAGTTGGACAGACTGTATTTTCTGCTTAGGGGTGTGACATATCTCAAGTTTTTGTTTCTTTATGGAGAATAGACGTCTTAACAGTGTTAAGCCTACACTTCTACTTTCTAATTCTATTTACTTAGAATTTAATTTCTTTTAGCAATACTCTGTAGCTTTTGGCATAGAGGTATTGTATGTATGATGTATGTATTTCATTATATCATTTACTAGCTACTTAATGTATTTTAATGCTATTGTAAATGGTGTTGTGCAAAATTTTTTTTTTCCTTTTTGTTGTGCTGAGCCACTTGTGGGATCTTAGTTCCATGACCAAGCATTGAGCCTAGACCCACAGTGGTGAAAGTGCTGAATTCTAACCACTGAACCTAACCACTCTGAGAAATTTTATTTTCTGTTTTTTGGTTCCCAGTATATTGAAGAGCAACTGACTTTGTATTTTGACCTTGAATCCCCAGTATTGCTAAACTGTTAGTTCTAATAGGTTACATAGGTTTACTATGGACACAATCATGTTGTTAAAAAATAACAGGAGTTTTTTTAATTTATTTTTTAAAATGTGCATGCCTTTTATCATTTTTGTCATATTGCACAAAGGCTAGGACAATGGTACAATGTAGAATATAAGTGGTGAGGGTAGACTGTTAGAACAGCCTTCTGTACTTCTTCAAAGTTATTGTTTATCAGCTTAAGGAACTTTTCTTTCATTTCTAGTTTACTGAGAATTTTTTGTATGTTTTGAATCAGGTATTCAGATTAAATGGAGCTATTGAGAGGGTTCCATGCTCTGCGTCTTAGTCTCTTAGAGTTTGTGGGAATAAGAGTACTTGAATTATGTTCCCTGAACCCCATATGGGTCATCCATGTGAGAGATTTGACTGGAGGAGAGAAGTGAACAGAACTTGGCAGAGAGAAGCTTCAAGAGCTTTGCTGTTTGTATTAGTTTTTTTTTTTTTTTCTAAATGAGAAAACTTAGGTCCAAAGAGATTCTCTAACTTGTTCAAGATCATACATGTTAACATATAGTTGTTAATACTTGATATGGCTTTAGAGGAAGCAGTGTAAAGGCAAGATTTTAATGCACAGAGGAGTCAAAAGTGGGCATTTGTGGTCGCTACCTGACAAATCTATGCAAAAGTGCACCTTGACCCAGAACCTTCCCTCCATGTTAGAATCATTACTTTGGGCCAGTTCATGCAAATCTGGGGAAGACCCACCTCAGTTATGTGCTATAACAGGGTGTGTGGAACAGGTACCACAGTATGCTAGAAGCAGTCAGGATCCAGTGTTCTACTGGCAACTCTGCCATTGCTGCATTATGTGAACCCTGCCACTGTTATTGTGCATCTATGCCTTTCAGTTTCCATTTGAAGAGAAGGGACTTGAATTAGACCAGGAGACCTTAACAGATGGTTTATTTATCAGTTAAAAGCCACCATATGGTCCCCCTCAAAGAAGTGAAACAATAATGTATAAGCCGTGGGAAGAGCTCTCTGACTCAAAAAGCTCTTCTAGTCTTCCCTTCTTTCTCTGCCTACTTCCAAAATATCAACAGTGCTTTCTTTCCTACAAGGCTAAACTTGGTCATTTTTTGTACAGTAGGATAAAACCCCTGGACCTCTTGGTTTCTAAGTTTCCTTCCAGCTCCAATATTCAGATCTTCTCTTTGGTCCTTAGGTTTGGAATTCTTTCATCTAATTAAGGTCTGTTAGTCACTACACCAAGTTTGCTTATCAATGGGTAATAAATTACCCATATGAGTTAATTCATATAGAACTCCTAGAAAAGTGGCATTTGTTAAGGGCTCTGCAACTGTTGCAGGAAGGGGGACCCCTTCCAGGACCCAAGAGTGGGCTCTTGTCTAACACTTGGAAATGAGGTGCCCAATGAGACACTTGAGCTGACAAAGCAAAAGACTTTGCTGGGAAGGAGTGTCCAACGGGATCATATGATTAACTGCTTAATAGTGGGTATAAGAAACTTATAGTAAAGCCTGTTAATTATGAAAAGGTCAAAGAGGTCCAACAGCGACAGGATGAAAATCCTGCAGTCTTCCAAAGGAGATAAGTGGAGACTTTTAGGAAGTATATAAGCATGGATCCTTCCTCCCTTGAGGGACTGGCCCTTTTGGCTATGCATTTCATAGCCCAGTCTGCCCCAGACATCAGGTGCAAAATTCAGAAAGCAACTGCTGGACCTCAAAGTCCAATGAATGATTTGCTCCAATTGGAGTATTTGGTTTTCAATAACAGGGCTATGACCCAAAAGGCTCAATGCAGAGAAATATGCAAAAGACCCAAATGATTGCAATGCCTTTGTCCACTCCAAGACCACCAATTAAGAGGCTGCCCTCATGTCCTGGCAGACCACAAGGCCCATGGGTACCCATACAAGGCCAGTGTATCCTGTGTGGACAAAAGGGATATTGAAGGAAGGATTGTATTTGATGTGTCCTTTTTAACAGCCAGGGCATTGGCAGAAGGAATGCCCCAGATGACAGGGAGCAATGGGGACCCCTCAGCCACTGACAGTTTTGCTATCAAAAGAAGACTGATGGGGCCTGATACTTAAAGTGGCTCTGCCTAGAGATATTATCTACATAACTTATGTCCAACCTCAAACCATCATTGATGTGACTGGCCATTTGAGAGAATTTCTTATAGGCACTGGTGCAGCCTTCTCAGTCTTAACCCAAAAGATTGCGAACTTTAGCAGTCATACGGAATATGTAATAGGGTTGTCAGAAAGAATCAGGGGCACAGTTTTCTGGAGCCCATTTTTTTTTTTTTTTTTTCTGGAGCCCATTTTGTGCAATGCTAATGGTCAGTTTTTACATTTGCTTCTGTTTGTGCCTGATTGTCGCATCCCTTTAATGGGAAGAGATTTATTAACTAAGTTAGAGGCTGCTGTTTCTTGAGGGGCAAGGGAACCACCCTCCTTTCCAAATCGTTCTAATAGAAAGCAGAAAGGGACAGATTGAATCTGAAGTTGAGGTATATCTTGGTATACCCTGGAATATGTAATATCAAGGTTCCAGGCCTGGACAAAGGTATCCAGCCAATGGTTACTAAACAAGAGTCTTAAAAAAAAAAAAAAAAAAAAAAAAATAGCCGTAGTTCACCATGGGGGACATCAGTCTCAGATTCCCAGGTCTAAACTGAAAAAAAAATTGCCAAGATGACCAAGAAGCAAAGAAAGCAGCTCAAATACCAACAGATAAAATACAGGCAGTTTTAATAGTCCCAGACTTGATAGAGGAAATGCCACAACTTTGCTATACTAAGGAGATTGGGGTAAAAATAGGGGGTTAATAAGTCAAGAGAGAAGCCATAGGATTCTTTGGTATGCTATGTTGAACATAATCATTTGTAATTCTGGTTATTGTAACCAATCTTTATTGATTACATTAACTTAATCTTTTGTCATTTATAGATATTTTTGTATCCTGGTACTGGTTCAAAAAGTGCTTTATCATCAAGAAGATTCATAAGAAGGCTAAGGAAACAGTTACAACAGTTTCACATCAAGATGAGGCTATGTGGGGATTCCAGCCTATAGGGATTAAAACAAGGAGCTACCCTGCCCTTGGGGCCCCTGGATCAGCTATCAGAGGTTTTTACTCCCTGACAGACAGGGTGGATGCCCTTACTCAGCCTTGAAGCAATTACAGAAGATGAGCCATCCTCCTTCTGCTTCCCTCAAGAATGTGGTAGTAAAATCTCTGAGGTGGGGATTGAAACAGGAGGTAAGGAGGCAGGGTACAACTTTTGAAAGAATGACATAGCCCAAGGATACAACATAAACGGATTAGAATCAAATGGGTCCAAGATGGCAGGCAAATCAATTTAGACTAGACCTTGATCCTCAATCAGCAAGCTAAATGACACACCCAGAGGTGTCATGACAGTTCCAAGGCACAATCAAAAGACAAAAAGTGGGCAGTGGTCCAACCTCTGGAGATCTCCACCCCTTCACCCAAATAGTTGGAATAATTCTCCCACTCATTAGCCTTTGAAATTACCCAGCCCATAAAAACTAACCACACCACATTTTGGGGCTACTAGAGTTGCCCTCTGAGATGGCCTAAAATCTGTTTTTGGAGTGTGTTTCTCTCTAAAAAAATCCACTTCTTAGCTATCACGTTGTCTCTCACTGAATTCTTTCTGCGATGAGACATCAAGAACCTGAACTTCATTAGGTCCTCAAACCAGGTACCGTGGGTTTTGGCTGGGGTTGAGTCCCAGCCGTGTGGGTTAGAGTCCCAGGCAGGGTTTTGGCTAGGTTCGAGTTTCAGCCATGTGGGTTCAAGTCCCAGTTGAAGGTAAACAGTTTCACAGCTGTAAGTTATTTCCAGTAATATTTCTTTCACTGTGGCAGAAATTTATGGAGAGTTGTCCAAGTGTTGCACAAATTTATTGAATTGTTCAAGTGTTGCACAACATCTGGGGAAAAGATCCAAAGGAAAGAAGTCTCGTGGTGTGGGTGGGGACATGGTCAGTTCTTAGAAACAGTCTTCTGGGGGTTCACAGCTGGATCCTGCCCTGGGTGTGGTTCTTATTAATACATTGGTGTTTTTCACTTTGAGTGAGACTTGAGCCTTAAATGGACTTTGGCAGTTCCAGTTGTTAATATCAGAGCCTCCAAGATTGGACAGAACTTTTCAGATCTGAGCTCCCATTGTTTGCTGAATAACCCGAAGGCAGGCAGCAGGGAGGCTATGTACAGTTTTCCATACAAATGAGGCAAAAACAACTACCCTTTGTTACCAGCTGCAAGCTGCAACAAAAGCATCACCATTATCTCCCTTGGATCTACAAGTCACCTCATGCCCTAATGGGGTGAAAATGTATTGAATTTCTTTGGGTAGAAACTTCTCCCAAGATTTCCCTAGTAGCTAGCTGCTTTGCTTAAACTGCAGAAATATGTAAATCTTGTTGCTATTTTCTGTGATCCAATAGAGAAGACAGTGTTCACTGTAGGCTTATTCTCATCAAACCATACTGACTTTCAGATCAAACCCAAATTTTTTCTTATGAATCAGTAAGGGTCAGAACTCAAAATTAAGATGTGATTGGTTACGAAGATAAAAAAGAAAGTTTAAATTCTTTTGCATCTGAGTTGTGGCATGAAAGTTTAAGCTATCCTTCACATGTGTCTGATATTGAAACTCAGTGTAGAGTACCCTATATCAGACCTTTTGTGTTTTCAAAGCAAACATTCATTGGCATAAACCAGCGTTTTCATTTTGAATGGGAGTCACATTATGACCAGCATGCCCTTTCTATCCTGTCCTTTTCTCCTTTGTAACATGGATAGTGTTTTGGTCGCCAGTATTTTGGTTGTTATAGCCACGTGTTCCGGGGAACAAACTCACTCAGAAGGACAATGCAGATAGTGGAATGCAGTTTAGTATACCGACAGACCCAAGGCAGAGTCTCCTCTTAGTCAGGGACCCCGAACAGCATTTGTGAAAATCTTTTATACCCCATGTGTACGTGTCCGAACCCACAACCCCAAATTCCTTGAGATTTACATAAACAACGAAGGGTAAATATAATCACAATAACCCCATCATTCATGTGTTATGTGTCCAAACAGTTAATAATCAATAAACCCACGGTTACATTCCACCCAGTTAATAATAGATAAGTCTGTGGTTACATTCCGATAGATACAGAAAAAATTTATGACCTGTCCGGAGGCAAGGGTGATTAGAGTATGTTTTCTCTTAGGTGATGAGTAATCTGTGTATGATCTTCAAGGTTCCCCTGTCCAGAGGGGGTCTTATCCTTCTGTTGTCGTTCCCACAGACACTAAGCACAGAGTTCAGAGTCCATTGGAGAGGTGGCCGAACATGATCAGCAGAAACGGGCCTAAGATGGTGTCCAGGCCCTATGAATTCCTTCTTCATTCCCCCCTCTTCATGCTCTTAGTTTCCGTAACAAGCATCATTCATTGAGATTTATATGGTACCTTAGTCCTCCGGCCATCCACATGAGAGAATGCTATCAACCTCTGGGTGACAAAATTCACAAGGCATTGTAAGAAGCAGGGCCCACAAAGCAGTATGATTAAGATTACTATAACAACAGTTACAATAGTTTTCCACTGGTCTCCCTTTCCCCAGGACAGGGCTGAAGTCCAAAAGGGAATATTTTCATTAGACATGGCTTTCACTTGATTTTGCATATCCTCCAAGGCAGTAGATACATTTCCAGACAGGTCAGGGATGTATACACAACATTCGACTTTAATTATGGTGCAAGTCCCCACTTGGGCTGCTGCAATTATGTCTAATGCCATCCTATTTTGAATTACTACCTTCCTCATCTGGATTTGTTCTTCGTTCAAAACTTGAATGGCCTTTGTTCTATCTAGGAGGGCCTGTTTTGTGAAATTAGTCAAGGCCTCTACTTTAATCATAATATCTGTTGTCCCTATAGAGGGTACAAATAAGGCAGCAATATATTCATACCATTGAAACACAGATCTTGTCCACCTAGCATGTAAATAAGGTAGATTTACTGGGGCTTGTTGTAGGTTAGGCTTTTGTTACACTGGCATTTATATCAAATGTAACCTCATGACCCAAGTCTATTGACTATAGGTCTTACACCAAGAGAGCAAGGAAAGGTTATGATTGACAAGAGAGAGGAAAGTCTCTTTTTGTCATTCCAGAAAAGAGCAGAGTGGTTTAAAATATACACCATGGAATATTACTCAGCTGTTAAAAAGAATTCATTTGAATCAGTTCTAATGAGATGGATGAAACTGGAGCCCATTATACAGAGTGAAGTAAGCCAGAAATATAAGGAACATTACAGCATACTAACACATATATATGGAATTTAGAAAGATGGTAATGATAACCCTATATGTGAAACAGAAAAAGAGACACAGATGTACAGAACAGACTTTTGGACTCTGTGGGAGAAGGTGAGGGTGGGATGTTTTGAGAGAACAGCATCGAAACATGTATATTATCTAGGGAGAAACACATCACCAGCCCAGGTTGGATGAATGAGACAAGCTCTCAGGCCTGGTGCACTGGGAAGACCCAGAGGGATCGGGTAGAGAGGGAGGTGGGAGGGGGGATCGGGATGGGCAATACATGTAAATCCATGGCTGATTCGTGTCAATATATGACAAAAACCACTACAGTATTGTAAAGTAATTAGCCTCCAACTAATAAAAATAAATTAAAAAATAGGTTAATGAAAAAAATAAATAAAAATAAAAATAGGTTAATGGAAAAAAATAAAAAAATAAAATCTCCTTGGCAGAGCGGTGACACCCACCAAGAAAGTCCATCCATCACTGACAGAGGCATAGTCCCACATATCCAGCAGCTGAAGGTGTTGTGGAAGTCTGCGTAGGAATGTGCCCATGAGATGAAAACATTGTCCTGAGTTGAAACGGAAGTTAAATTCAAAATCACGTTGATTGAGGCCAAGCAGCAGGAGTTGATTGTGCGGCTTCATCCTGAAGGGGCTCCTCCGGGATTTTCTGTTCCTTCTTCTTCTTAAGGATGGTCTTAGTCTCTCAAGGGTCAGTGTGGTCCCTGTGTGCAGTCCACTCAGCGTTTTCTGGGTCTGTGTGGTATATTCTCTTCACCCTCGTATGATGGATCCAAGAGGCAATACCTGCAACTTTAACTGAAGTAGGGGTAGTTATAATAACAGTATAAGGGCCCATCCACCGAGGGGCTAGTATATCAAGTTTCCAATCTTTGACCCATACTTGGTCACCAAGCGTAAGCTCATGAATCTGTTACCCAGGGGGGAATGGCACCCTTTCCTGGACAAACTTAGTTAGCCAATTTATTACCTTACCCAGTTCCATCTGCTGTGAAATCCTATCCCCCCTTACCTGAGGCAAATTTGTTGACACCTGTTTTATTATGGGAGGGGCCTCTCATACACAATTTCATATGGAGAATAGCCTTGGGACTGTGGGGTCATCTTGAGTCTGGGCAGAGCCATTGGAAGCGCGTCCACCCAGGAGCATTCAGTTTCTATGATCTACTTGGAGAGTTTCTTTAAGTATTCGGTTGGTTCATTCCACCATCTCAGAACTCTGGGCCTATATGCAGTGTGCAGTTTCCATTTGATGTTTAAAGTTTTGCTTACTTGTTGCACTAAATCAGCTACAAAAGCTGGGCCATTGTCTGAACCAGTGCTGGTAGGAAGTCCAAATCTGGGAACTATTTCCCTAAGCAGGCACTGGGCTACTTCTGATTCTCTTTCAGTCCAGGTAGGAAAAGCTTCTACCCATCCCGAGAACGTACATACCATGACCAGCAGGTAACGGTAGTGTCGGTGATGTTTCATTTCAGTGAAGTCCACTCCCAAGTGTTCAAAGGGCAGCATGCCTTTCAGCTGAATATCCAGAGGTTTTTGTCTGAATACCGGAGAGGCAGCATTAACCTGTGAGCAGGCAGCATGGCCTAGGTGGGTCGCTTGGTGTGTTTGGCTTACCAGATTGTGTGCCAGCTTCTCCAGTACCAATAATTTGCCACTTGGTATTTCCTACCATTCCTTTTCAGTCTTGATGGCCCCTTCCGCTTTGGCTAACCTGACAGCTATTGTCCTTGCTTTATCAGACTGGTGCCATCAGTATATAGGACCCAATTAGGGTCTGGAACCTTGTGTCCTTCTTAAAACAAACCCCAGATACCTTACCTCCTCCTTGCAGATCTGTGCCTTCTTCTTTGACACCTGGTAACCTGCTTCCATCAGCAGCTGGAGCAGTGCTTTGGTCCCTTTCCAGCATTTTCCTTGGTATCGGCAGCCAGCAGCAGGTCATCCCCGTAGTGTAGGAGCCAACATCCATACTCTTCCAGACGGAATGAGTTCAGGTCAGAAGCCAAGGCTTCCCCAAAGATGGCTGGGGTGTTCTTAAACCCTTGTGGGGGAGTTCAGATGAGCTGTTGTTTGGTGCCCCTGACTGGATCTTCCCATTCAAAGGCAAAGATGGGCTGTGACGCTGGGGCGAGGCGTTCGCAGAAGGCATCCTTGAGATCCAGGCGAGTATAAACTTTAGTTCTCGGTGGGAGGAGGCTTAGTAAGGTATAGGGGTTTGGAACAGTGGGGTGTAAAGTCACAGTAGCCTGGTTGACTAGCCTGAGATCTTTAATAGGCCTATAGTCCTGTCCTCCTTCCTTTTTGACTGGCAGGATCGGTGTATTCCAAAGCGACTGGCACTCTACCACAATACCCGCTTGTTTCAATCTATTGATGTGGGGCAGTATGCCAGCCCAGGCCTCTATTTAGCGGGTACTGGTGCTTTCTAACTGGGATGGTGCCTGGTTTGAGTTCTATGATCACTGAGGCTTGATGTTTAGCCAGCCTGGGGGGAGGAGGGGGTTGTCTTCTGCCCAGACCTCAGGAAATAATTGTCTGTTCTCTTTCCTTCCCTCTGGCTCTCTGGCAGAATGCAGTCTCTGCTTAATTCCAACGTCCACCCCCCCCCCCCCCCCCCTTCTTGTCAGTACTCACTGGGAGAGGCGGGTATAGCTTGGGCGGTTTAGTTGGAGCCAGATTCTGGAAGTGTTGGCCAGAGGCTTCTGTCACCAGGATTGGAGCCTGCCAAAACGGCAGCTCTACGACCTCCAGGAGAGCTGGTGGAAGAGCAGTGGCTGCTGCAGGAACTTCACCTGGCCCTGGATCGGTAATTAAGACGGCCTCTGGTCCTGGTGGAGCACTGGGAGGCAGGCGAGTCATTATCTAGTATGGGGGAGGGGTCAGGCCATCCCCGTCCAAGTCCTGAAGAATTTCCTTTTTTATCATCAGTCAATTTTTGTGCCATTAATATTTTTTCCTTCCCCTTCTGAATACAGAACCTTGTCCAAGTAGGAGGGTTTTGAGCTAACCCTAGCCATGAGTCAATATATGGATATTGATCCAGGTGTCCTGGCTCTCCTGTGACTACTGTATAGACTGCTTCCACTATTTTTAAATTCATGGTGTTCTCTGGTGGCCATCCTACTCCCATAGGGGGCCATTCAACCTCACAGAGTATGTGGAGGCGGTTAGGTTTCATCTTCACCCCATAGTCTCCTCCTAATCCCTATCATGCACTCTAATACAGTTGCCTTAGATTCACTTCCCCCCATCTTGCTTACCTTCTCGGACCTTCTTCAACTTTTTCTTTTCATTCTGTCTACAAAGTTCTCAGTACCCTATGTACTTCTGATATTTCCACTTAATGACACTTAAATTGCCATTCTGCCTCCTTCCTAATTGGGGTAAGAAGAGCCTTACCTGCCAGATCCCAGAGGGAGAAGGGGGATCGGCGTGTCTTCACCTGCCAGTCAGCATAGCTGAACCAGAACACCATGTGGTCCAAGACTGTTTCTCCCTTAAAGTCCATTCTGCCTTGGTGGGCTTGATCAGGTGCGGATGAAAACACAGATGGGTTAAATATCCCATGTCCCAGGCCATCTCCAGAAAAGCCAATTCATGCTCACTTCTGTATCCCCGCTCCTTCTAGCCTAACAATTCCGAGGGGGTCAAGAATTTCACAGTAGACAGGACACCTCTTGGGGGAGGGCAGAATAGGAGCATACAAGGACCAGTTTCCTATCCTAAAAATCCCCTGGCGATTGCTGGTAATAATTTTCCCTGAGACGGTGTGGACACACCTCCTAAATGACCTTCACAAATTTCCTTCCTAAATCCTAGCACGCTTGTCGACCTGTGTACCAAGCAATCGCTGCTACCTGCCTATTCCAGGTTCCTGTGGGTCCCCGCTCCTTCTCGTCCCTCCCAGGGGGGTGATCAGGCCCCCTCTTCCACCCTGCTGGGTGGGTTCCTCCTCACCTGAGAGCTCAGTTCCTCTGCTGCCGTCCACTACATGCTAACGGGAAAGGTCCGAGAGTTGAGAAGCAGAATCCTTCCAGAAGAGTGAGGTGCCTTCCCCACTCTAGAAGATTCAAGCTGCAAGGCCTTGGAGTAGTCCCAAATGGGACTTGTCTCCTCCAAGTGAGGAGTTTCCTGGCCAATGCACCAAACGTTATAGCCACACGTTCTGGGAAACAGACTCACTCAGAAGGACAATACAGATAGTGGAGTGCAGTTTATTACACTGGTGGGCTCAAGGCAGAGTCTCCTCTTAGGGACCCCGAACAGCACTTGTGAAATCTTTTATACCTCATGTGTACGTGTCCGAACCCACCACCCCAAATCCCTTGAGATTTACATAAACAAAGGAAGGGTAAATACAATCACAATAACCCCATCATTTATGTGTTATGTGTCCAAACAGTTAATAATCAATAAGCCCGTGGTTACATTCCACCCAGTTAATAATCGATAAGCCTGTGGTTACATTCCGATAG
The DNA here is from genome assembly GCF_033118175.1 of Dama dama. NCBI lineage: Eukaryota > Metazoa > Chordata > Mammalia > Artiodactyla > Cervidae > Dama > Dama dama. Next base: position 13,841,027 of record NC_083700.1, read on the forward strand.
ATACAGAAAAAATTTATGACTTGTCTGGAGGCAGGGGTGATTAGAGTATGTTTTCTCTCAGGCGATGAGTAACCTGTGTATGATCTTCAAGGTTCCCCTGTCCAGAGGGGGTCTTATCCTTCTGTTGTCGTTCCCACAGACACTAAGCACAGAGTTCAGAGTCCATTGGAGAGGTGGCCGAGCATGATCAGCATGAACAGGCCTGAGATGGAGTCCAGGCCCTATGAATTCCTTCTTCATGGTCACCTGATGCAAACAGCCAACTCATTGGAAAAGTCCCTGATGCTGGGAAAGATTGAGGGCAGAAAGAGAAGAGGGCATCAGAGGATGAGATGGCTGGATGGTATCACCAATGCAATGGACATGAACTTGGTTAAGCTCCAGGAGATGGTGAGGGACAGTGAGGCCTGGCATGCTGCAGTCCATGGAGTTGCAAAGAGTTGGACATGACTGAGTGACTGAACAGCAACATCCTGGATAGTAGCCATCTCTGCCAACAACTTTGTTCTCTCAATGCCCAATTTTATAGTACTCATCTCTTCTTATTTCCAAAGTGAACCTCTCTTCACAAAGCATTATTGAGTTGTTAAAGTTCAGTTTATTAGATTTCTTTTTCAGAAATTAATTTTATTAGTTTCAGTAACTTACCCTTTATTGAATCTTTTTGCTTTTCACCATTAAAAGGAATCTGTAGGACGTCGTCTAAAATTTCCAATCACTTTTAGGTATCAATAAGTAGTCATCACCTCAAATAGAGAAAAAGAGAAAGGAAAGAAAATCATAGGGAATTCCCTGGAAGTCCAGGGAACACAGAGTCTTAGCCATTGTACCACCAGCAAAGTCCCTGTATCATTTTTTTTTCTAAGTTGTATCACATTTATTGATTTGTGTAACGTTGTGCTATCAAATAACTTCCACTTGATTGTGGTTTACGATCGTCTAATATGCTGTTGAATTCTGTTTGCTAGTATATATTGTTGAGGATTTTTGCATCTATGTTTATCTGGGTTAAGTGTGTACTTGTGTACTCAGTCGTGTCTGGGGTATTGGCTGGTAATTTTGTTTTCTTTTAGTTTCCTTGTCTGTCTTTAGTCCAAGGGTCAAGTGAAGTCACTCAGTTGTGTCAGACTCTTTGTGACCCCATGGACTGTAGCCTACCAGGCTCCTCTGTCCATGGGACTTTCCAGCAACAGTACTGGAGTCAGTTGCCATTTCCTTCTCCAAGGGATCTTCCATGCTGGTATTAGAAAATGAATTTGAAAGGGTTCCTTCCTCTTTCATCTTTTGGAAGAGATTGGGGAGGACTGGTATTCATTTATCCCTAAATGTTTGGAAGCACTTTCCTATAAATCCATCTGGTCCTCAACTTTTCTTCTTGGGGAGTTTTGATTACTGAGTCAATCTTTTCTGCTGTTGATTTTTTAAGGTTTTCTGGTTCTTCATGATTCAGTCTTTATAGCTTGTGTGTTTCAGGAATTTATCCATTTCTTCTGGGTTTCCTAATCCATGCATGCATACTAAGTCTCTTCAGTCGTGTCCGACTCTGAGCAATCCTATGGACTGCAGCCTGCCAGGTTCCTCTGTCCATGGGATTCTCCAGGCAAGAATACTGGAGTGGGTTCCCATGCCTTACTCTGGGGGATCTTCCCAACCCAGGGATGCAACCCATGTCTCTCACATTTACCTGCACTGGCAGGCAGTTCTTTTTTTTTTTTTTTTTTTTGATGTCTCAGAGCTAATTTATTGTCACAATTGAAATTAAAATATACATCCTTACTCTTGTATTTCTGAAAGTTGTTAAGAGAGTAAACCCTAAGAGTTCTCATTCTAAGGAAAAGATATTTTTTTCTATTTCTTTAACTTTGAGAGAATGGCTGTTTACTATACTGTAGTAATAGTTTCATGATGTATATGTCAGATCATTATGCTGCACAGAAATGTATAGTGCTGTATGTCAATCATATCTCAATAAAATTGGAAGAAAAAATAAATTAAAAAATAAAATGCACATCTTCCTAACTCTAAGGCTTGTGCTTTTTCAATTAGGCAATACTATTTTAACAGATAATAGCAGGATGAGCAGTAACATATTGCATAATTTTCTCTGCAGCTTTAGTAACCCAAATCAAATCTTTTTCTGGAATCAGATTTCAAAACACTAGTACAGGGATTGCGAGGTTTGTGAATGAAAAGTGGGACAACTCAAGAAATCCTCATACTCTGCATTCTGTAGCCATCAAAAGAAAAAAAAAAAAAAATCCACATTTTTGCCAGCGATGGTTAGCTGCACTTTATGGCCCACTTCATACATATTTAAGTAGGAAGTGATTTTTAAAATGAAGTACTTCATGAGTTTCAGATTTATTCTCCTGCTTATTTTTTTAGATTTCTCATTTATTTTTTTCTGACATGAATTGAATGTCCTTTACGTACTTCTTCAAAATAATTTTTAGTATATATTTTCAATATAATGCTTACTAACTGCCATTTCTTGTAGCCCTGAACAGGGAGTCAAGAGGCATATGTTCTATTCACCAATCATTGTTGAATATGACACATGAAACATGACACCAAATCCTCCAAGTGACAAGTAAATAATTGTTTTTAAAGTGTGCTAATATTTTATCCACACTATAACATTTATCTCATTATGTGGGAAATGCTCAACAATTGACAGAGGTTGACACGCAGGTTCTTTACCACTAGCACCAATCCATTGTCATATTATTGTTCATAGTAGTTTCTTATAATCCTTAGTATTTCTGTGATATTAATTGTAATGTCTTCTCTTTCATTTGTGTTTTTATTTATTTGAATCCTCTTTTCCTAGTCTAGCTAAGGTTTTGTCAGTTTTGTTTATCTTTTTATAAAGCTAGCTCTTAGTTTCATTGATCTTTTCCATTACCTTTCTAATCTCTATTTCATTGATATTTTGCCCTGATCTTTGTTATTCACTTCTTTCTACTAACTTTGGGCTTAATTTGTTCTTTTCCCATTTCGTTAAGTCCTAATATATGTTCTATCTTGGAGAACATTCTATATGGATTTGAACAGGAAAAATTTTTTTTTTCCTCTGTTAGGTTTGGTTTATTTGGTCTAACGTGTAGTTTCATCCAATATTTCCATATTGTTTTTCTTTATTGATGATTTCCATGGTTGAAAGTGGGATATTGAAGTTTATTATTATAATTATTATTATTGGCTGTGCTGTGCTGCCTGGGGGATCTTAGCTCCCTGTTGACAGATCAAACCTGTGCCCCCTGCAGTGGAAGTGCAGAATGCTAACCCCTGGACTGCTGGGGAATTCCTATTATAGTTTTGCTCTCTAATTCTTCTTTCATATATGTTGATTTTTATATTATATATTTAGGTGCTCTGATGTTGGCTGCATAGATATTTACAATTTCTATATACTTAAAAAATTATTGTTTTATTGAAGCATCGTGATGAGGCAGCATAGTGCAGTGATATCCAGTACCCCTGGGAAACTTCCCAATCTGGGCTGGTTCATCAGACAGCTCCTCTTGCTCTCTTCTTATGGGTCACATACTGACCTTTTATTCCTATATTACCAGAATAGGGGCTTTTTAAACATGGGAATATCTGTCTTTCAGAAGGACTAGGTTTAGGATCAGGGAGGTCCAGCCTCTTTGGAGCACAGAAAAGCTAATGAAGGCATTAAGAAATGAGCTGACCTCCTGTGCTTGGGGCTTATCTGAGGGATCATTTTATAACCTACTTGATTTGCTGTCATTTTTGATTTCCCATTTAAAAAAGGAACATGAAAGTGGATTAAGCAAGAATAAACTAGTTAAATATCTATTCAATAAAAGGCAGAAATGAAAATTGATCATTTAGCAAAAAAGGTATACATACTTTTTAACAGAACTACCCAAAAGGGTCAAAGTAACTTGTTTAAGGTCATATGGCTATTAAGTGACTGAGTTGGACTTATAACAAGGTTAGCTTCCCTCCAAAGCACAAGCACTTAGCCTTCACACTGTAATGCCTCTTTGTAAGCAGAGATGTAAGAAAGTCCAGAAAAGCAGGTTTAAGTACCCTGGGCAGACAGCACACCAAGGCCATAAGGACAGCCAGGGCCAGTCTTCTACCAGCAGCACATGGACAGCCAGGAAGGATGCACACAGGAGAGTCAAGTTCACTGGGTTTCCTGCCTGTGCCCTCTACTCTTCTGGCTGCCATCAACCATTCTCCTCTCTCTTGGATTTCTCACTTCAGGTACCTGGGGAGTGAGAGGCCATTAAGACTGTCATGTCCTGGGGGAGGCCACAACTCAGGAGTCCTGCCTGTCCCTCAGCGTGCACAAGGGCCCTCAGCCTGACAGAGGCAACGCTGATATTTTAAGAAAGCCTTAGGATCTTTTTCCTGACCATTTTTAGAATGTTTTTACAATTTTGGGACTTGGAGACAAGAAAATAGTTAATAATAATCATCTAACCATAAATAATAGAATCTATTAAGATACCACATGAAAAAACACCTGCAATAATAGATCCTCTGAAACAACTTACTTTGTCTTCAGATTTTTCTCATGATGAGTTGAAAATAAATGCTTTCAGGAAGTGTCCATATGCAAGTCTTTTTATCTCCTCAGGAATATCATAAAATAATTTTCTTCTAAATTCCTGAAGACTGTGCTAATGTTCCCTGAATCCCAAGTCCTGGATCTATTTCTTATTTTGAGCTCCTCTTCATCCTGGTCACTGTGGGGAAGGGAAGCAGGTAAACAAATGAGAGCAACAGAAGGAATCAATGGTGTTATTTTACTTCCAGGTGTTTACAGATGAACACAGGAAAGAGCAGCCAATCCCACCAGGATCCTGTTTCCTAGATCAAAAAAAAAAAAAAAAAAAAAATCATATGACCTGCCTTCCTATAGAAAGGCAGCTTGAGAGAGCCCCAGTCATTCTGACAACCATCTCAGAATGTCAATCTTCACCTTTTCTCACCCAGGAAGCAGACCACAGGGGTTCTCACTTGTGGGTTCAGTCCCACCCAGCTCTAAAGGCAATTCTGTGTAAGATAGGCGCACATTAAAAACCTTGTGGACACCTTATCTTTGACAAAGGAGGCAAGGATATACAATGGAAAAAAGACAACCTCTTTAACAAGTGGTGCTGGGAAAACTGGTCAACCACTTGTAAAAGAATGAAACTAGAACACTTTCTAACACCATACACAAAAATAAACTCAAAATGGATTAAAGATCTAAATGTAAGACCAGAAACTATAAAACTCCTAGAGGAGAACATAGGCAAAACACTCTCTGACATAAATCACAGCAAGATCCTCTATGACCCACCTCCCAGAATATTGGAAATAAAAGCAAAACTAAACAAATGGGACCTAATGAAACTTAAAAGCTTTTGCACTGCAAAGGAAACTATAAGTAAGGTGAAAAGACAGCCCTCAGATTGGGAGAAAATAATAGCAAATGAAGAAACAGACAAAGGATTAATCTCAAAAATATACAAGCAACGCCTGCAGCTCAATTCCAGAAAAATAAATGACCCAATCAAAAAATGGGCCAAAGAACTAAACAGACATTTCTCCAAAGAAGACATACAGATGGCTAACAAACACATGAAAAGATGCTCAACATCACTCATTATTAGAGAAATGCAAATCCAAACCACAATGAGGTACCATTACACGCCAGTCAGGATGGCTGCTATCCAAAAGTCTACAAGCAATAAATGCTGGAGAGGGTGTGGAGAAAAGGGAACCCTCTTACACTGTTGGTGGGAATGCAAACTAGTATAGCCGCTATGGAAAACAGTGTGGAGATTTCTTAAAAAACTGGAAATAGAACTGCCATATGACCCAGCAATCCCACTTCTGGGCATACACACTGAGGAAACCAGATCTGAAAGAGACACGTGCACCCCAATGTTCATCGCAGCACTGTTTATAATGGCCAGGACATGGAAGCAACCTAGATGCCCATCAGCAGATGAATGGATAGGGAAGCTGTGGTGCATATATACCATGGAATATTACTCAGCCATTAAAAAGAATTCATTTGAATCAGTCCTAATGAGATGGATGAAACTGGAGCCCCTTATACAGAGTGAAGTAAGCCAGAAAGATAAAGAACATTACAGCATACTAACATATATATATGGAATTTAGAAAGATGACAACGATAACCCTATATGCAAAACAGAAAAAGAGACACAGAAGTACAGAACAGACTTTTGAACTCTGTGGGAGAAGGTGAGGGTGGGATGTTTCAAAAGAACAGCATGTATACTATCTATGGTGAAACAGATCACCAGCCCAGGTGGGATGCATGAGACAAGTGCTCGGGCCTGGTGCACTGGGAAGACCCAGAGGAATTGGGTGGAGAGGGAGGTGGGAGGGGGGATTGGGATGGGGAATACGTGTAACTCTACGGCTGATTCATATCAATGTATGACAAAACCCACTGAAATGTTGTGAAGTAATTAGCCTCCAACTAATAAAAAAAAAAAAAAATTAAAAAAAAAAAAAAAAAAACCTTGTCCCAGCAAATGTGACAGGATGAGTCTTCCTGAAACAATAGCCTATCCCATTATTATGGTTGTGGATACCTGATTGACTTAGTATCCTATTAGCTGTTCAGATCGTCTTTTCATAATGCAAACCCCAGATAGACAGAATACTTATTTCCTGCCAGGTTTTTCTCTTAGAAACCCTAAAACCCCTATTTCCCAGCCCATATAAGACAGTTTGGACATGATGGGCAAGAGATGATGTTTCTTATGATTCTAAAGGCTCACTGATGTTCTTTGGTTGCCAGTATAATCATTTATTCATTCACAGAGTCAACAATCATTTATTGCATGTCAAACATCGGGAATTCCTGGGCAACAGCTCAGATGATTTCCTGTTCTCATGGAGACCACTAATTGGCAGACTCAGTTATATTTCAGAGGGATTTCACCTTGATGCTGAACCAGCTGAACTTGTAGCTTATCCTTCACTAGAGTACTCAGAGAGGGTCTTCTGTGCTCTTGTGTTGTTATACACTGATGTTCTCCAGACAATTATCTACCTCCACACAGGCTTACCACTCCCTGCCTCCCACTCCAGCTCCCTCACCGGGCAGACCTCACATTGATCCCCTTCTCAAAGCCCGGAACTCCTCAGCTTCAGAAACTTGTACCTTCCCTCTCTTTCAGTCTCCTGACTTGCAACTTTTCATTGCCCGGAACTGCTTCTCTAAAACCATAAAGACCACTCTCCAAATCTCTGAAAACTTTCCATGCCTTGAACTTTCTAACATTTTCCTTTCCCCAGCCCTCCTTAATGAGATCCTCTCTCCTACCACTTATTTTTGTTTTCACTTTTTATCAGCCCATTTCTGGATATCTAAGTCTTGGAGACCACTTGAGTTGCTTTCTCATTTCAGACTCCCTGACTGTGTCAGACTCCCAACATACTTTTCTTATACAGCTCCAACTCTGAATCAGGCAGGCTGATAATCTCTCACCGACCGTCTGACTGCTGCTTGTAAGGACCTCACAGCAGGGCATAATGATGCAGCTTAACAAGCGCAAGTTTTCAGTCCAATGCTTGTCTTTACCCAGGGCCCCCTTTCCTCTCAGGTGATTACATTAGACCCTAACCAACTTTTAGAAGCTTCCTATTCAATCCAACCTCTACGGCTCCTGTTAAGCAATTCATCCTCCATTTCATCCCCAAACACTAGCAGATATAGTGTCTAGATTCTACCTACTATTGCTGATACTTATCTTTATTTTCACCTCTGTCACATTTTTTTCCTTTCAGAAGTCTGAAAAACATCTTAAATGATTATTTACTACACAAAGAGCAAAGTCTTCTTCTAGATTTTATAATTAACTCTCTCTCGTGTCCATCCCCTCCCCTTGACTCCCCTTACCATCCTGTTGGTTTAGACTCCCTTCTGTACTTTCTGGACTGGTACAGTGGTTTCTTCACAAATCCTCCTGGCTCCAGACATTCCCCATCCCAGTTCCTCCTCTACGTTGCAGTCAGGATGAATGTTCTAAAATGCGTGCTGGTGTGATGTGCTAAGTCACTTTAGTCATGTCCAGCTCTTAGACACTCAGTGGACTGTAGCCTGCCAGGTTCCTCTGCCCATGGGATTTTCCAGGTAAGAATACCCTCCTTCAAGGGATGCCATGCCCTCCTTCAAGGGATCTTCCCAACCCAGGGATTGAACCTGCATCTCTTATGTGTCTTGCATTGGCAGGTGAGTTCTTTACCACTAGCACAACCTGAGAAGCCCTCTAAAATCCATATGGCCCTTCATTTTCTTTGTGTGTGTGTCCTTAGCATAATGCTCTTTCTGGCCAAAAATGCTTTGTTTTTCTTTCTTCATGTTCTTGACTCTGTTAATAAAATACTATAATCTGGAGAAAACTTCCATCTTTATTTTTCTCTCCTTTTCTTTCACTTAATTTTCTGTATGAGTTGGGGAGAAATATATCTCAGTCTTGAAGCCTGAGCTCTCTGGTGGATTTGTCTGCCCACAGAATATATGAGGTCTTTTCTCCTTCATGTGTGATCAGTAGGGCAGGTGTAACTCCTGAAGGATAAAGATAAATCCATAGGATCTTGGATCCCAGTTGCAATCTAATGTAGATTCCTCAACAGTATAGCTAATATTCTCAGCCTTTTCTGAATTCTGTGACTGTTACTGCATGATTTCAGAATCTGCAGAAGGTAGAATGTGAGTAATAAGCATTTACAAAGCTATTTATAACTTTTCATCATCTGGATCCTACTAATAGTTTTATATCATCTGGTGTTTTTAAAATTCAACATCATTGTCTCCTGACATCTGACCACTACACAGGCTGTGATTCAGTCATTCCATAGTACTTCTTATTGCTTAACAGGTAATGCTGTTTCATTTGTCTGCATATGTACAACAAAGTCTTTTCCCATTCTGATTCTCCATGCTATTTGTGTTTTAGTTTCTGTTCAACTGTCATCATCTCTCTGAAGTCTATTATCAGCTCCAAGTAAACGTGATCATTTCTTGAATTGTGTTCCCAAAGTTTATTATACTTTCCTTTCTTATAGCTGTGTTTACATGCTATTATAATTAGTTCAGTTCAGTTCAGTTCACTCAGTTGTGTCTGACCCTCTGCAACCCCAAGGATTGCAGCACACCAGGTTTCCCTGTCCATCACCAACTCCTGGACCTTGCTCAAACTCATGTCCATCGAGTCAGTGATGACATTCAACCATCTCATCCTCTGTCATCCTCTTCTCCTGCCTTCAATCTTGCCCAGTATCAGGGTCTTTTCCAATGAGTCAGTTCTTCGCATCAGGTGGCCAAAGTATTGTAGTTTCAGCTTCAGCATCAGTCTTTACAATGAATATTCAGGAATGATTTCTTTCAGGATGGACCTGTTTGAACTTCTTGCAGTCCAAGGGACTCTCAAGAGTCTTCTTTAGCACCACAGTTTTAAAGCATCAATTCTTTGGGAGCCAGCCTTCTTTATGGTTCAACTCTCACATCTGTACATGACTATTGGAAAAACCATAGCTTTAACTATATGAACCTTTGTTGGCAAAGTGATGTCTCTGCTCTTCAATATGCTGTCTGGGTTTGTCACAGCTTTTCTTCCAAGGAGTAAGCGTCTTTTAATTTCATGGCTTCAGTCATCACCTGCAGTGGTTTTGGAGCCCAAGGAAATAAAGTCTGTCACTGTTTCCACTGTTTCCCCATCTATTTGTCATGAAGTGATGGGGCCAGACGCTATGATAATAGTTTTCTTAAAGTTGAATTTCAAGCCGGCTTTTTCACTCTCCTTGTTCACCCTCATCAAGAGGCTGTTTAGTTTTTTCTTTTCACTATTATTATTATTGAAGTATAGTTGATTTATAATGTTGTGTTAGTTTCAACTGTATAGCAAAATGATTCAGTTATAAACACAGATATATTTTCAGATTCTTTTCCCTTATAGGTTATTACAAATATTGAATATAGCTCCCTGTGCTATACTAACTGTTCCTTCTTGACCTGCACACCAGTTTCTCAGGAGACCGATAAGGTGGTCTGGTACTCCCACTTCAGAATTTTCCAGTTTGTTGTGATCCACACAAAGGTTTTAGCGTAGTCAATGAAGCAGAAGTAAATGTTTTTCTGGAACTCCTGTCCATCATATCTTAGATTTAAGAACGACCTGATTTCATTATGACAAGAACCTGCTTCTATTCAGTTTCCAAAGACTAGCATAATCCAGGATGATCATAGAAGAGCAGTTCCATGTACTAGGCCCTCTACTTGGCACTGCAGAAGCTGGTTTGAAAGAGATAAATCAGGCCCTGTTTGCAAAGATTGGCATCTTGACTCTGGATTGCCATCCTGACTCTGAATTATGGTGACTTCCAGGGTAACTTTGGAATTGCTCTATTATCTTTGGCCTCTATGTTTTCCAGTCACTTCCATCTGGAAGGAAAGAATTGAAATTGGCTTATTAACCCCCACAAACCATACATGAGGATCAAGCATTGCTTGATCTTCTAATGTGAAATGGCCCTTATTCTTGGTACTTGCCTTTCCTTATGGGAGTTGTTTTTCTTGTTTACATAGTGAGGGGACTAAAGCAGAGCTCAATGGAGCTGGGATTACAGCAGAACCAAAGCATGGCAGCTTGGGATTTCTGTTTGTTTGTTTTCTTTTGTTTTCATCATCTTTCTGCAATTTCCAGCCAGAAGGGACATGCTGAATTCAGCAAATCCAGCTCTATCAGTCCTGACCTTTGAGCCCATTGACTTTTGGTTGTCTGATAAAGCCTCTGCTGCAGACAGGACCTGCCTCCTTCCCTCCTCACAGCACACTTGCAACCAAAGCTGCATATTCCTCTTCTGGGGCCTCCTTCCAGCCTTACATTTCAGTTCACTATCTGTAGCCATCTGGGACATGGCTCTGTTTTTCTTCTTGATCTTTGGTGAGTATTTCTGCTCTTTTGGTTCCAGGCTTCAGCTGCTTTGGAAATGCCCATGTGGTACAGATCTAGGTATCTTTCAAGGAAAGATTCCTCCCTACTCTCCTCCTTTCTCTATAAGTGACAAGTGAAGTCGCTCAGTCCTGTCCGACTCTGCGACCCCATGGACTGTAGCCTACCAGGATCCTCAGTCCATGGGATTTTCCAGGCAAGAATACTGGAGTGGGTTGCCATTTCCTTCTCCGGGGCATCTTCCTGACCCAGAGATCGAACCTGTATCTCCCGTATTGTAGGCAGACGCTTTACCGTCTGAGCTACCAGGGAAGCCCTAAAGTGAAAAGTTGCTAAGTCATGTCCGACTCTTTTTGACCCCAAGGACTATACAGTCCATGGAATTAGCCTTTCCCTACTTCAGGAGATCTTCCCAACCCAGGGACTGAACCCAGGTCTCCCGCATTGCAGGCAGATCCTTTACCAACTAAGCCACAAGGGAAGCCCAAATGTTCCGTTGAGCCCCTTTTTTTGGGGGGGTGGGTGGGCAAGAATACCGTAGTGGGTTGCCATTCCCTTCTCCAGGAGATCTTCCTGACCCAGGGATCGAACCCAGTTCTCCCATAGAGACCGCAGAGTCCCGCAGACACTTTACCGCCTGAGCTCCCCAAAGCCACTTAATCTATGTTCAATTTATAATCCATCTTGATTGCCAGAAAACGTTCTATTTCCCTATATTCACACTATCAATTCAGTAATAATTTATACTATTGCTTTTTCACACAAATTTTCCTAAATGCCCTATTTATAAAAAGACAAATAAATAGACCATGGGTAACAGCAAGAAAAGGAAGGAGAATACAGGACAAACACCTTTCATTGATCATACTGATTCCTTTCAAATGTATTTCATGTGTTTCCCTAGTTTTTCCCAGTTTCTTATTGCTCAGATCAATTTAGAGTAAATTGGGATTTTGGAAGCAAAGAGATCTGGATTTCAATCTTTGCTCTTTGATTTCTTAGCTGTCTGAATTTTAAAGTTACCGTATCCCTCCTAAATCTCATTCTCATCTATGAAGTAATGTTATGTTCCTCAGAGGTTTGTTAGGAGCCTTTTCACAAGATAAAAGAGCCTGCTAGGTCCCTTCCCTAATCAATCACATCCATTTTAATATTCCTGATGATCCAGTATACCACTGGAATGGACCGGTCTCTCAGTAGGGCATTTGTGTGTTCTATGCAGAGTGATAGTCACATTCCTAAACACCCACACACCCCTTATGTTACCTAACAGAGAGTCCCCCACCTCCTGTTGTGAAGTTACTATTGGATCTCTTAGGCTTATCTTCAGTTGCACCTCCCTCATGAAGTCTTTCTGATCTGTGATACTCATGGTGATCAACCCCACTACAGAGTTCTCAAGTCACCTTTGGGCTATATCACTTTCACACCTATCAGGCTCATCACAGTCAGTTTCCTTTGCATATATACATGCTTTGTGTTCTTTATTAGACTTGTATGGTGTTATGCATAGTATAACCTTGAGTTTCAGCCAGTTGCAGACAAGGTCTTTTTGAGTCTGGGAGTGGCTATATCCTAAAGACTAAGGACATGTGGTTATCAACCAATTACTTGAAAAGCAAATATTTGGAAGAAAATATTCCAGGACAAGTGAATGAAATACATGGATTTGCCTAAAAAGCTCTAGGCTGGAAGTCCAAATATATTAACTCCATCAGAAAGATCCTATAAGGTGGGGTGGTGTTCGGAGGTGACGAGTTTTGAAGTTCAAAATACTGGGTTTCAGAGACCACTGATAGTCACAGGACTCTCTCTATAGCATTTGCTGTTGTTCAGTAGCTAAGTCGTGCCTGTCTTTTTGTGACCCCCTGGACTGCAGCATGTCAGACTTCCCTGTCCTTCACTGTCTTAGTTTGCAATAGGATGGAGCCTAATGAGCAGATGAGTCTGACTACACAGAGATCTTGTAGGAAGAAACTCTGATCATTCAAAGATGTGCTGATACTTCAACCTGGAAGTTTGGAAATTAGCATAGAACTGCTTTCTGAACTCTTAACCAGGTTCAGCAAACCTGGTTTGCTACCTGCAAACTAAGAATGTATATTACATTTTTAAACTGTGGGAAAAGTCAAAAGAATAAAATTTTGTGACACATGAGAATGACATGAAATCTAAATTTAATTGTTCATAATTAAAGGTTGATTGGAACATAGCCATGCTTATTCATTTACATGTATATGGTTGCATTGACAGAGCTGATTGGTTGTAACAGACTGTATAGCACATGAAGCCTGAAATATTTACTATCTGGCCCTTTACACAAAAGTTTGCTGACCATTGTCTAAATGCAGTGTCAGTGAACACAGAAAAATACTGCCATTTTCCCCTATGTGAAAGGTTGCTGCTATGAGCCATGAATGCTGCCAGGATTCTTGGCCTCTGGAGGAGAGGCATTCAACCTGGGGCCAGTGATGAGGCTTGATCGTTCAGAGCTTTTCGTGTAATCAAGTTTTGTTAAAGTATAAAAGAGAGAGAAAAAGCTTCTGACATAGATATCAGAAGCAGGCAGAAAGATAGTTTTTATCAAGGAGTTATATAGCTATTAGCTTCCCTGGTGGCTCAGAGGTTAAAGCATCTGCCTGAAGTGCAGGAGACCTGGGTTCAATCCCAGAGTCGGGAAGATTCCCCTGGAGAAGGAAATGGCAACCCGCTCCAGTATTCTTGCCTGGAGAATCCCATGGAGGGAGGAGCCTGGTAGGCTACAGTCCATGGGGTGGCAAAGAGTTGAACACGACTGAGCGACTTCACTTTCACTTACATACCTATTAGCAAGCTGCTAATTAGAGAGAAAAAACAATGAAAGCCTCAAAACTGAGAGTGACACCAGGCCCTTCTCCCACACATGCATTCTGAGATAGCATTGACACAAGGTGAGTCATCCTGGGCCATATAACAATAGACATTAATCTTGAACAAAGGTGGATTTCCAAGCAAATACATAGTTTCATTAACATAGCTTAAGAGAACACTTCCATGAGTGAAACAGACTGATGTGTTGAGCCATTATGGGTTCTGAGTCTTAGGTGAACCAACTTGAAGAAAGGTAAATAAGGTAAATACATTAACATAGCTTAAGAAAAACATTTCCATAAGAAAAATGCATTGGTTAGCTCAAGGTTTGAGAAAAGTTAAGTTCAGGTGGAACCAGGTGTTGTCATGGCAACACAGAATTTTAAAAGACCCTCCTTTTAATTTTGTATACAGAAGGAAAAAAAAAAAGTTTGACACTTGAGTTTGTTTCCTCCACTTGGGGGACCCCTAGGCTTCCTGCCTGTTACTCTCTCATATGCCTTTCAAAACATCTTTATCCTCCCCAACCAGTGTATCTGTTGTGGAATCCAGAGTTGCAAACCACACCTTGGAGGACATTCAAGACAGTGGAGTACAGTTTATTATGCCAACGGGTCCAACAGGAATCAGTTCCCAACAAGAACCCTGATGTTTCTGAGAGGCCCGGTCTTATACCCCTCCCCGCTATGTGACTGGTTACACGTTAGCAACCTCTTTGTTGTATATGACTGAGTTTTACAAGAAATAGGTGCTAGGAGAACAAACAACGAAGATTGGGGGAGGAGGGGCAATGATTATACATCAAGGGTGATATCTCCATGGTTAATCTACCAGGGGCAGCCTGACAATCAACTTCAATCTCCGTTTGTCATCTGTAGGGAGGGAAGTCTCCAAGAGACCTGGTTTTCACTAGCAATGGTTTTCTCACTCTTGGGCAGGGTTCAGTCCCAGTTCACATCCAGTCTTTAAGATGGATGACAGGCTTCAAGATGGAGTCTCTCTTGCTTCTCTCACACTGGCCTCAACACATCTTCCCAGAAATCTCCAACATGTTTTCCTGTTGGACTCAGATACTACATCACCACACTTCTCTTTTAGGTGGTAATCACTGATCAGTCAAATAGATTAAAATAGAAAATAAAATCTATCCATGCCTGGGGTAGAGCCAACATCAGATGGAAAGGGAACATGATAGGTCTAATTAGCCATGGTAGAATGGGTCTGTTTGGCTGTTAGTCAGTGTCCAAGTATTTTTTTAGGCTGGTCATTCTAGGAGGAGAGGGAGGAGAAGGAGAAGGTTTCAAAAAGGTCTAACCTTGGGGGCTGTGTATTTATCTCTCTGTCCCACAAAGTTCAACAAAACTTTCTAGAGAGTTGTGTTTTTGAACAAAGCCTTGGCAATTGACTACTTGATCTCATTCACTTCTCTCCCTCTCTCTTTTTTATTTGCTCAGCCTTTTGCACCGGACCTGGACTTATAGGTAAGATTTTTTGGGGTCCTAAGAGTGTGGACTTTCAGCTCTGGAGAGTGGAAATTTTGATTTCCCGGGGCCAGGGAGAGAGGCTATGGTTCAAAAGAGCCCCAGTGGATTTTCTTTCTGGTTTCCCAACCCACCTACTCAGTCTTATATGGGTAGATTTCCACTTCCAAAACTTAGAGAAAATTCGAGTGGTTTATCCTGCAAAGGGATTCCTCTCCATTTGGCCTGTGTGACCCAAGATGCTAGCCCAGCTCTAGCTCCATCATCTAACAAAGCAGATGGCTTTGTTTCAGGCTCAGAAGACACCTCACCTCCTGGGAAATAAACTTTCTTTTGCCCTTCTATATCTACTAATTCCTGGTCCCTCTGCCACCTTTAATGTTATCATTGAAGTAGAAATGCACCAACCTCTGTGCACCTCATGGTTTCATCATCAGAGTGCAGGCTGGATTTCAGTGGCCACTGGTCATCTCTTCATGGAGTCTTTCGGCAGAGCACAAACGGTTCAACTGAGGAGAGAATGGGGTGGCACAAAGAGAATTAGTCTGTGGAAGAGGAAGCCTCTGATGGTCCAAAAATCAAGGGGATTGGTTGAGGATTATGAGTTTCTTTGACATT
This sequence comes from Dama dama, assembly GCF_033118175.1. Taxonomy (NCBI): domain Eukaryota; kingdom Metazoa; phylum Chordata; class Mammalia; order Artiodactyla; family Cervidae; genus Dama; species Dama dama. Next base: position 13,856,937 of record NC_083700.1, read on the forward strand.
GTCTCTTCAGCCTGTTCTTTCTCTTGATAGTAGAGGCTTTATGAGAGAGGGGCAGCTGCAAACTCTGCTATGAATGTGCAGGATCTTACACCCTGCTGGATCAATTTGCTTCCTTAAAGAAATGCTGCTTCTGGGTCCCAGTCCAATACTCAGGTGACCTGGTTTTTCTTCTCTGGTCTCCAAGGTTATGCCTTGTTGCAAGTGCCAGGAGACAGCTGCTCTCTTTATACTCAGGGATGGAGGACCCACTCCTGGGTCCCTGTCTCTGAAGCCCTCAGCTAATAAAGTAGGCTAAAACACTGTCTAGGACACAGCTGCCCTGATGAGCTCCTTTGTTCTCTCTAGCTTTTAAATCTTCTCAGCCCTTCTTTTCCCTTTAGCTGCATTTCTTTGATACTTTTCTCTTTCTCTCTCTTAAACATATTTCTTCTCTCCTACAATGTGATCTAGTCCTCTACTCCATGGAAAAGTAAAACTTATTTAAACCCAGAATTTGGGGGCTTCCCTCGTGGTCCAGCAGTTAAGAGGTGATGCTTCCAATGCAGGGTGGTGGATTTGATCCCTGGATGATGAACTAAGATCCCACATGCCATGTGGCATGGCCAAATAAAAAATAAACCTAGAATTTTATAACTCAAAATAAAATAAAATATTCTGTGCATGATCCTGATATCAAAAATTTGCTAGAGCATACAATAATGCCTATCCAAGCTCTAATCTTAGTTACAGTGATCTAGAAGTTATTTCTAGATTCATTTTTTTGAATTATATATACATGCCTTAAACTTCAGAGTGCAACAATGGGAACTTATCTTAGTTTTTTATAGTTCTGTTTTAATTCTCATCTCTAAGCTCCATTTCTCCTGTCATTTCACTGAAGAAATTATAGAAGGAGAGGAGAGAACAAGAACAAATGACTAAACCAAATATAAAGTTCTCAATGCAATTTAAAATCAACCATGTCAGTCGTCTTTCACCCAACTACTTCATCTGAGGTTGATGCCAAGTTCTAGGGAGTTCGTGCAGAGTTGAGACAAAGTAGGCAGTAGATATTTAGGTCCTGAGAAATTGTATTTCATTCATACAGGTATCTGAGTCCTTCCACCTGGCCCAAGTTGTCATATACCATTCATAATCTGATAGACCACAGGCCACAAGTCCAGATGTTGTCCCTCCAGCTACAATGGACTGCTCCCTGGAGGCTTGGCAAACTGAGAGCTTCTTTATCACTATATCTCCCTGGGGCTGAGAGGACTTGATGGGATTGCTTCAAGCCTATTAAATATAATCTTGACGACAGCAGTGCTAGCTATCTTGATCATCACTGTTCTCTGTGTTCATAAAACAGTACTTGGAATGTAGTATCCAGAGGTTTGTTTCCTGATAGGCTCTTCCCTTGTCTCCCTACACAGTCCTCTATACTCCATGTCTAAGTCTTGCTTTCCTCAGAATTTATCTGGAGACTCTGTGAAGCCCATCTCCCACTCCCAACACATAGCATCTTCTAGACCCAGTTTTAGGGCTCTGAGACTTTGAGGCTCCGACTCTTCCCTTACCCAGCACTCTCTGTATTTCTTCTGGCTAGGTTCTTGGACATGGGAAAATGTCATGGGAAGCAGCAAGGATGGTTGGGAGTGGATCATTGATATTAAGAGAGAGGGTCAGGTTGTTCAGCCCAGATTATATCTAGACATCTCCATGCTTTCAGTGCAGGGGAAATAGGTTCAATCTCTGGTCAAAGAACCACAACCCCACAGTGGCTAGAAGGAAAACCACATTACAGAAAGTTAATCAGGATGAAAAATCACAGGGTTATGCCCCAGATTAAGGGACAAGATAAAGCCCCAGAAAAACAACTAAATGAAGTAGACATAGGCAACCTTCCAGAAAAAGAATTTAGAATAATGATAGTGAAGATAATGATAGTAAAGATCATGGGATCTCAGAAATAGAATGGAGAAGATGGAGGAAATGTTTACCAAAGACCTGTAAGAACTAAAAAGCAAACAGACATGAACAATGCACTAGAAGGAATCAATAGCAGAATAACTGAGGCAGAAGAACAGATAAGTGACCTGGAGGACTGAATGGTGAAAATCACTGCCACAGAACAGACCATAGAAAAGAGAATGAAAACAATGAAGGCCAGACAAAGAGGCCTCTGGGACAACATTAAACATACGAGCATTTGCATTATAGGGGGTCCCAGAAGGAGAAGAGAGAGGGAAAGGACCCAAGAAAATATTGGAATAATAGATGAAAATTTCCCTAACATGGAAAAGAAATAGTTAAACACGTCCAGGAAAGGCAGAGTTCCAGGTGGGATAAATTCAAGGAAGAACACAATGAGACACACACGTAGTAATCAAACTGACAACAGTTAAAGACAAAGAGAAAATATTAAAAGCAACCAGGGAAAAATGACAAATAACATATAAGGGAACTCCCATGAGGTTGTAAGCTGATTTCTCAACAGAAACTCTACAAGCCAGAAGAGAATGGTATGGTATATTTAAAGTGAAGAAAGAAAAACCTGCAACCAAGAATTCTTTACCCAGCAAGACTCTCATTCAGATTTGATGGAGAAGTCTAAAGCTTTCCAAACAAGCAAAAGTTAAGAGGATTCAGCACCACCAAACCAGCTTTACAACAAATGCTACAGAGACTTCTCTAGGCAGGAGACACAAGAGGAGGAAAAGACATACACAAAATAACCCTAAAACAATTAAGAAAATGGTAATAGGACCATGCATATTGATAATTAACTTAAATGTAAATGAATTAAATACACCAACCCAAAGACTTAGACTGGGTGGATGAGAACACGTGCATGTATGCACTTACACTTATCACAAAACTCTACTTAACTCCCCAAATTGTATGTAATTATTTTATATTGCTATGTTGATCATGTTTCCATTATGGCTTGCAATTGTAGTTATCTTTTATTGTTTGTCTGGCTATTGATTGTGAAACTAAAACATCTTTTACTCTTGTGATTATGTAACTGGTGGCTGCTTACTACCATTGACCATTTTTCTGGTCAACAGAAACATAAAAGAATTCCATATCACTAAAACTACCATTTAATAGAAAAGCCTATAGTCACTTTTTAAAATCCAGATGCATATTAGAATTATCTTGGAAATTTTTGAAAAATGCAAATGCTGAGGGACTGCTTTTTATCTCCAAAGCTCCAGATGTATTTCTAATGAGCCATCATGTTTAAAAACAACTGGATATATGATTATCTTTTACTTTTATTGAGTCTATTTCAATTTTTCTATTTCATGTTCAGTGCTTCCTGTTTTGGTTTCATTTAGTTTATGTTTTGCTGTTTCTTAGTCTTTTTTTTGTGTGTGTGTTCTTTCTCAAGCATTTATCAAACATTGTAGAAAAGCTTTTGTATACATACAGATATATATATATATAGTTTGTATAATACCTGTATTTTAGAAAACATATGACTTTCTGCTTAGCTAAAAATTTATGACATTTTGACTTCACTTGTTTGACCTAGTATGAATAGAATGCTAGATTTCTAATTTATATTCACTCAAAACTTTGATATAGTTCCACATATTTTGGCATCTAGGATTACTGCTGGTAATCTAGAAAGTTTATTTTCTTAGTGATTAAAAAAAATTGAATGAGGCTTGAAAGTTTTAATCCAATTCTGAGAATATAGAGGAATACTATGTTGTTAAAAACAAACAAACAAACACGGAGTTAACTTGTGATAGAGTATTATTAACTGAAATACTGATTTTGTTCAAATTTCACAGAAACCACTTTATTTGTCTGGTAAAATAATTACAAGACAAACTAAAATTTTATGCAACATATTTATTGATGTGATCATTATAGCATTGTGCACCTTAATTCCTGTTAGAAAACATGCTTTAGAAATAATCATATTAAGCACTTATTTGTACCAAATCCAAAGGTAGGGATATTAAGCCTGTTTTTTCCAAGTTTCACCAAGGCCCAAATAAAAATACTGTTTAAATAATAATGATAATAAAAAAAAGCGTATAGCAGAACCAGAACTCAGAGATGGAGTCCCAGTGCTCCTCCTCCTTGTCTTCCCCTTTGACCCCTACTTTCTCACCCTTCAATTCTCCACATCCTGAAAATGGTAGAATTCCAAGAAGACTGCATGCATGCCTGAGTACTCTCTGGGCCGCGCCTAATCTCCAGCCAATATCTCAATTCTTTGCAGAGTCTTCTCCCAAAGTACGACTGGTGAGCGGTCCCCATCGCTGTGAAGGGCGGGTGGAAGTGGAGCGGAATGGCGAGTGGGGCACTGTGTGTGACGACGGCTGGAGCATGAAAGACGTGGAAGTGGTGTGCCGGGAGCTGGGCTGCGGAGCAGCCAAGGGGGTGCCCACTGGTAATTTATATAAGCCATTGGCTGATGAAAAACAAAAAATCTTCATCCAAGAAGTCAACTGCAGTGGGACGGAAGATAAATTGATTAACTGTGACCAGCTGGAAGACGTTTATGATTGCTCCCACAGCGAGGATGCAGGGGCAATATGTGAGCGTGAGTATGCCAACTGCCCATCACCTGCATGACCAGTCTTTGTCCTCTTTATCTTTATTCTCCACCGTGAACTAATGGTTACTGATTCCTTGTCCTTCCCTTCTCACCCTTTCTCCACTGTGGACCCTGGAGTCAAATATATCCTCACCTTGAAGTGTTACTCCTCCTTGGTTGAACAGTGGCCCCAGTGATAAAGAACCTGCCTGGCAATGCAGAGAGTTAAGAGACGTGGGTTCAGTCCCTGGGTGGGGAAGATCCCCTGGAGGAAGGGACAGCAACCCACTGCAGTATTCTTGCCAGGAGAATCCAATGGACAGAGGAGTCTGGCAGGCTACATTCCATAGAGTCACACAGAGTCTGACATGACTGAAGCGACTTAGCACGCACACTTGGTTGAACTAATGATTTTCTCTTATATTCAACCTTAGTTTTTCTTTGTTTCAATCTATCCAAGGACCTGATTCTCTTCTTCACACACACAAACATGCACAGATCTAATAACCACTAGAGATTTGTGTCTACATTTCAGGTGGTGTTATGGGGAAGAAATGAGCTCCCAAAATATAATGTAAGTATATCAGTTCTCAAGGAGTCTATCATCTATTTAGGTAGACAGGAGATGCTCATAGGAAACCAACACACAACTGTGTGTATATATATATATGCGTGAGTGTATGCTCAGGTGCTTCAGTTGTGTCTGACTCTTTGCGACACTATGGACTGTAGCCTGCCAGTGTCCTTTGTCCATGGGATGCTCCATGCAAGAATACTGGAGTGGATTGCTGTTCCCTCTTACAGGGGATCTCTTCCATCCAGGGATTGAACCCAGATGGATTCTGTACCCACTGAGCCACCTAGGAAGCCTCTATATAATTGTATATACACATATTCATATACAACAATTGTATATATATTATGTATAGGTATAAAATATATATATATATATATATAAAATAGACTAATCCCTTAGCCAAATCACAGTCTAATGGAAAATGAGGTAGACACACAGAAAATTATTAATGCATAGAAAGAAAATATATGAATGGAATAAAGGAATGCAACAATTATATATATATTATATATTTTATATTATATATATATATATAGAGAGAGAGACTAATCCCTTAGCCAAATCACAGTCTAATGGAAAAGGAGATAGACACACAGAAAATTATTAATGCATAGAAAGAAAATATATGAAGGAACAAAGGAATGCAACAACAATTATATATATATATTATATATTTTATATTATATATATATATATATATATATATATATATATATTTAGACTAATCCCATAGCCAAATCACAGTCTAATGGAAAAGGAGATAGACACACAGAAAATCATTAATACATAGAAAGCCAATATATGAAAGAAATAAAGGAATAATTATGAAAAATATATGAAAGGAATAATAAAGGAATTGTTATATATATATATATATATGTACATATATATATATAAGGCAGTAGAAATTTGGGTCCTGAGAAATTGTATTTCATTCATATAGGTATCTGAGTCATTCCATGTAGCCCATGTTGTCATATACTCTTCATAGTCTGATAGACCACAAGAGTCTGAATGTTGTCCCTCCAAGTACAACAGACCTCGCCCTGGAGGCTTGGCAAACTTAGATCTTTTTTATCACTATATCTATCTGGGGCTGAGAAGACTTGATGGGATTGCTTCAAGCCTATTAAATATAATCTTCTGGAGGACAGCAGTGCTAGCTATCTTGATCATCACTGTTCTCTGTGTTCATAAAACAGTACTTGGAATGTAGTATCCAGAGGTTTGTTTCCTGATAGGCTCTTCCCTTGTCTCCCTACACAGTCCTCTATACTCCATGTCTAAGTCATGGTTTCCTCAGAACTTATCTGGAGACTCTGTGAAGCCCATCTCCCACTCCCAACACATAGCATCTTCTAGACCCAGTTTTAGGGCTCTGAGACTTTGAGGCTCCGACTCTTCCCTTACCCAGCACTCTCTGTATTTCTTCTGGCTAGGTTCTTGGACATGGGAAAATGTCATGGGAAGCAGCAAGGATGGTTGGGAGTGGATCATTGATATTAAGAGAGAGGGTCAGGTTGTTCAGCCCAGATTATATCTAGACATCTCCATGCTTTCAGTGCAGGGGAAATAGGTTCAATCTCTGGTCAAAGAACCACAACCCCACAGTGGCTAGAAGGAAAACCACATTACAGAAAGTTAATCAGGATGAAAAATCACAGGGTTATGCCCCAGATTAAGGGACAAGATAAAGCCCCAGAAAAACAACTAAGTGAAGTAGACATAGGCAACCTTCCAGAAAAAGAATTCAGAATAATGATAGTAAAGATAATGATAGTAAAGATCATGGGTTCTCAGAAATAGAATGGAGAAGATGGAGGAAATGTTTACCAAAGACCTGTAAGAACTAAAAAGCAAACAGACATGAACAATACACTAGAAGGAATCAATAGCAGAATAACTGAGGCAGAAGAACAGATAAGTGACCTGGAGGACTGAATGGTGAAAATCACTGCCACAGAACAGACCATAGAAAAGAGAATGAAAACAATGAAGGCCAGACAAAGAGGCCTCTGGGACAACATTAAACATACGAGCATTTGCATTATAGGGGGTCCCAGAAGGAGAAGAGAGAGGGAAAGGACCCAAGAAAATATTGGAATAATAGATGAAAATTTCCCTAACATGGAAAAGAAATAGTTAAACAAGTCCAGGAAAGGCAGAGTTCCAGGCGGGATAAATTCAAGGAGGAACACAATGAGACACACACATAGTAATCAAACTGACAACAGTTAAAGACAAAGAGAAAATATTAAAAGCAACCAGGGAAAAATGACAAATAACATATAAGGGAACTCCCATGAGGTTGTAAGCTGATTTCTCAACAGAAACTCTACAAGCCAGAAGAGAATGGTATGGTATATTTAAAGTGAAGAAAGAAAAACCTGCAACCAAGAATTCTTTACCCAGCAAGACTCTCATTCAGATTTGATGGAGAAGTCTAAAGCTTTCCAAACAAGCAAAAGTTAAGAGGATTCAGCACCACCAAACCAGCTTTACAACAAATGCTACAGAGACTTCTCTAGGCAGGAGACACAAGAGGAGGAAAAGACATACACAAAATAACCCTAAAACAATTAAGAAAATGGTAATAGGACCATGCATATTGATAATTAACTTAAATGTAAATGAATTAAATACACCAACCCAAAGACTTAGACTGGGTGGATGAGAACACGTGCATGTATGCACTTACACTTATCACAAAACTCTACTTAACTCCCCAAATTGTATGTAATTATTTTATATTGCTATGTTGATCATGTTTCCATTATGGCTTGCAATTGTAGTTATCTTTTATTGTTTGTCTGGCTATTGATTGTGAAACTAAAACATCTTTTACTCTTGTGATTATGTAACTGGTGGCTGCTTACTACCATTGACCATTTTTCTGGTCAACAGAAACATAAAAGAATTCCATATCACTAAAACTACCATTTAATAGAAAAGCCTATAGTCACTTTTTAAAATCCAGATGCATATTAGAATTATCTTGGAAATTTTTGAAAAATGCAAATGCTGAGGGACTGCTTTTTATCTCCAAAGCTCCAGATGTATTTCTAATGAGCCATCATGTTTAAAAACAACTGGATATATGATTATCTTTTACTTTTATCGAGTCTATTTCAATTTTTCTATTTCATGTTCAGTGCTTCCTGTTTTGGTTTCATTTAGTTTATGTTTTGCTGTTTCTTAGTCTTTTTTTTTGTGTGTGTGTTCTTTCTCAAGCATTTATCAAACATTGTAGAAAAGCTTTTGTATACATACAGATATATATATATATAGTTTGTATAATACCTGTATTTTAGAAAACATATGACTTTCTGCTTAGCTAAAAATTTATGACATTTTGACTTCACTTGTTTGACCTAGTATGAATAGAATGCTAGATTTCTAATTTATATTCACTCAAAACTTTGATATAGTTCCACATATTTTGGCATCTAGGATTACTGCTGGTAATCTAGAAAGTTTATTTTCTTAGTGATTAAAAAAAATTGAATGAGGCTTGAAAGTTTTAATCCAATTCTGAGAATATAGAGGAATACTATGTTGTTAAAAACAAACAAACAAACACGGAGTTAACTTGTGATAGAGTATTATTAACTGAAATACTGATTTTGTTCAAATTTCACAGAAACCACTTTATTTGTCTGGTAAAATAATTACAAGACAAACTAAAATTTTATGCAACATATTTATTGATGTGATCATTATAGCATTGTGCACCTTAATTCCTGTTAGAAAACATGCTTTAGAAATAATCATATTAAGCACTTATTTGTACCAAATCCAAAGGTAGGGATATTAAGCCTGTTTTTTCCAAGTTTCACCAAGGCCCAAATAAAAATACTGTTTAAACAATAATGATAATAAAAAAAAGCGTATAGCAGAACCAGAACTCAGAGATGGAGTCCCAGTGCTCCTCCTCCTTGTCTTCCCCTTTGACCCCTACTTTCTCACCCTTCAATTCTCCACATCCTGAAAATGGTAGAAGAATTCCAAGAAGACTGCATGCATGCCTGAGTACTCTCTGGGCCGCGCCTAATCTCCAGCCAATATCTCAATTCTTTGCAGAGTCTTCTCCCAAAGTACGACTGGTGAGCGGTCCCCATCGCTGTGAAGGGCGGGTGGAAGTGGAGCGGAATGGCGAGTGGGGCACTGTGTGTGACGACGGCTGGAGCATGAAAGACGTGGAAGTGGTGTGCCGGGAGCTGGGCTGTGGAGCAGCCAAGGGGGTGCCCACTGGTAATTTATATAAGCCATTGGCTGATGAAAAACAAAAAATCTTCATCCAAGAAGTCAACTGCAGTGGGACGGAAGATAAATTGACTAACTGTGACCAGCTGGAAGACGTTTATGATTGCTCCCACAGCGAGGATGCAGGGGCAATATGTGAGCGTGAGTATGCCAACTGCCCATCACCTGCATGACCAGTCTTTGTCCTCTTTATCTTTATTCTCCACCGTGAACTAATGGTTACTGATTCCTTGTCCTTCCCTTCTCACCCTTTCTCCACTGTGGACCCTGGAGTCAAATATATCCTCACCTTGAAGTGTTACTCCTCCTTGGTTGAACAGTGGCCCCAGTGATAAAGAACCTGCCTGGCAATGCAGAGAGTTAAGAGACATGGGTTCAGTCCCTGGGTGGGGAAGATCCCCTGGAGGAAGGGACAGCAACCCACTGCAGTATTCTTGCCAGGAGAATCCAATGGACAGAGGAGTCTGGCAGGCTACATTCCATAGAGTCACACAGAGTCTGACATGACTGAAGCGACTTAGCACGCACACTTGGTTGAACTAATGATTTTCTCTTATATTCAACCTTAGTTTTTCTTTGTTTCAATCTATCCAAGGACCTGATTCTCTTCTTCACACACACAAACATGCACAGATCTAATAACCACTAGAGATTTGTGTCTACCGTTCAGGTGGTGTTATGGGGAAGAAATGAGCTCCCAAAATATAATGTAAGTATATCAATTCTCAAGGAGTCTATCATCTATTTAGGTAGACAGGAGATGCTCATAGGAAACCAACGCACAATAGCTTTGTATATATATGTATGCATGAGTGCTTGCTCAGTGGCTTCAGTTGTGTCTGACTCTTTGTGACCTTATGGACTATTATCTGCCAGGCTCCTCTGTCCATGGGATGCTCCAGGCAAGAATACTGGAGTGGGTTCCCATGCCCTCCTCCATGGGATCTTTTCCAGCCAGGGACTGAATCCATCCAGGTCTCCAGAGTGGATTCTGTACCCACTAATCCACCTGGGAAACCTATATATATATATATATATATATATGTATATATATATATACATATTCATATACAACAATTATTTATATATATAACTGTTGTTGTATTCGTTTATGCCTTTCATATATTTGCTGTCTATGCATTGATAATTTTCTGTGTGTCTATCTCCTTTTCCATTAGACTGTGATTTGGCTAAGGAACTAGTCTATGTCTTCTCTTTGTTACCCCACAGTTTGTTATCAGACAAACAGTCACCAAATATTTGTGCCCGATGCTGAGGTCTCATTCTTATTTCTGAGAAAGATTCAGATTTAGGAGCCCCCTTTTGTGGGAAAGCTGTGTTCTTGCAGGGAGCAGAAACTTAATCTTTCTTTTCCCACAGTGCCAGAGACTGTGAAGCTGGTTGGTGGCCCTGGGCGCTGCAAGGGGCGCTTGGAGGTGAAGCACCAAGAGCAATGGGGCACTGTGTGCAAAGCAGGCTGGAATCTCTCTGCTGCGAAGGTGGTGTGCCGGCAACTGGGGTGTGGGAAGGCCACACTGATCAACAGATGCTGTAACAAGGATACCCAGGGCCAAGGACTCATCTGGCTGAGCAGTGTGTCATGCTCAGGACAGGAAGAAAACCTTCACTATTGCCTTTCTGGGCTTGAGAGGAATAATAACTGCACCCATGATGAGGATACATGGGTCGAATGTGAAGGTAATGCCTATAAGTCCAGTGACTAGGTTTATTCGTGAATTTGATTAAATTGAATTCTATTCAACCAGTGTTTATAAAGAACTACTCTGGTAGCTCAGGTGGTAAAGAATCTGACTATATTGCAGAAGACCGTGGTTTGATTCCTGGTTCTCCAGAGTGGATGGAAGATCCCCTGGAGAAGGGATAGGCTACATACTCCAGTATTCTGGGGCTTCCCTGGTGTGTCAGATGGTAAAGACTCTGCCCACAATATGGAAGACCCAGGTTCAATCCCTAGGTTAGGAAGATCCCTTGGAGGTGGGCAGGGCAACTCACTCCAGTATTTTTGCCTGTAGAATCCTCATGGACAGAGGAGAAGAGTCAAACAGGACTGAGTGACTAAGCATAGCACTCATGTATCAAATAACCATGGCAAAGCTATTTAATTGTGCCACTCATCAATTCTCTTGTTTTTAAAATGGAGCTAATGATACTTGCCTTTGTATATGAAAATGCTTTAAGCAGTATTAAGTGCTAGATTAATATAAACTATTATTATATTGAATTCTATATAATAGGGATAGGACACACAGTTCCATGTACTTGTTGAAGTCTTCAATTAAGACAAAAAAAAACCTACTAGAAAGTCGTGCATATGTATTAGACTTTTATAAAGTAGATGGGAAAGTAAAAGGTCTTAGTTAAGGAAATAGACCTGGGGCACATGGATTGGAAACAAGAGCAAGGGCTATGATCACAGAAACACAGGCAGGTAGAGAGCTTTAGAAGTGTTCATGGGATTTGAAGGTTCAAGGTCCGGAGGGGCGACCATGTCCAAGGTAAGGAGCAGCGGCTGTGCTTTGCTGGAGCAGCCGTGAAGAGATACCCCATGTCCAAGGTAAGAGAAACCCAAGTAAGATGGTAGGTGTTACAAGAGGGCATCAGAGGACAGACAGACTGAAACCACAGTCACAGAAAACTAGCCAATCTGATCACAGGACCACAGCCTTGTCTAACTCAGCCTGTGAAACTAAGCCATGTGGTGTGGGGCCACCCAAGACAGAGGGGTCATGGTGGAGAGGTCTGACAGAATGTGGTTCACTGGAGAAGGGAATGGCAAACCACTTTAGTATTCTTGCCTTGAGAACCCCATGAACAGTATGAAAAGGCAAAATGATAGGATATTGAAAGAGGAATTCCCCAGGTCAGTAGGTGCCCAATATGCTACTGGAGATCAGTGGAGAAATAACTCCAGAAATAATTAAGGGATGGAGCCAAAGCAAAAACAATACCCAGTTGTGGATGTGACTGGTGATAGAAGCAAGGTCCGATGCTGTAAAGAGCAATATTGCATAGGAATCTGGAATGTTAGGCCCATGAATCAAGGCAAATTGGAAGTGGTCAAACAGGAGATGGCAAGAGTGAATGTTAACATTCTAGGAGTCAGTGAACTAAAATGGACTGGAATGGGTGAATTTAACTCAAATGACCATTATATCTAGTACTGTGGGCAGGAATACCTTAGAAGAAATGGAGTAGCTATCATGGTCAACAAGAGAGTCCGAAATGCAGTACTTGGATGCAATCTCAAAAATGACAGAATGATCTCTGTTAATTTCCAAGGCAAACCATTCAATATCATGGTAATCCAAGCCTATGCCCCAACCAGTAATGCTGAAGAAGCTGAAGTTGAACGGTTCTATGAGGACCTACAAGAGCTTTTAGAACTAACACCCAAAAAGGATGTCCTTTTCATTATAGGGGACTGGAATGCAAAAGTAGGAAGTCAAGAAACACCTGGAGTAACAGGTAAATTTGGCCTTGGAGTACGGAATGAAGCAGGGCAAAGGCTAATAGAGTTTTGGCAAGAGAACACACTGTTCATAGCAAACACCCTCTTCCAAAAAAAACAAGAGAAGACTCTACACATGGACACCAGATGGTCAACACAGAAACCAGATTGCTTATATTAATTGCAGTCAAAGATGGAGAAGCTCGATACAGTCAGCAAAAACAAGACCGGGAGCTAACTGTGACTCAGGTCATGAACTCCTTATTGCCAAATTCAGACTGAAATTGAAGATAGTAGGGAAAACCTCTAGACCATTCAAGTATGACCTAAATCAAATCCCTTATGATTATACAGTGGAAGTGGAAATAGATTCAAGGGATTAGATCTGATAGAGTGCCTGATGAACTATGGACAGAGTTTCATGACATTGTACAGAAGACAGGGATCAAGACCATCCCCATGGAAAAGAAATGCAAAAAATAAAAATGGCTGTCTGAGGTGGTCTTACAAATAGCTGTGAAAAAAAGAGAAGCGAAAAGCAAAGGAGAAAAAGAAAGCTATGCCCATAGAATGCAGAGTTCCAAAGAATAGCAAGGAGAGATAAGAAAGCCTTCCTCAGCGATCAATGCTAAGAAATAGAGGAAAGCAACAGAATGGGAAAGGCTAGAGATCTCTTCAAGAAAATTAGAGCTACCAAGGGAACATTTCATGCAAAGATGGGCTTGATAAAGGACAGAAATGGTATGGACCTAACAGAAGCAGAAGATATTAAGAAGAGGTGACAAGAATACACAGAAGAACTCTAGAAAAAAGATCTTCACGACCCAGATAACCACGATGGTGTGATCACTCACCGAGAGCCAGACATCCTGGAATGTGAAGCCAAGTGGGCCTTAGAAAGCATCACTAAGTACCAAGTTAGTGGAGGTGATGGAATTCCAGTTGAGCTATTTCAAATCCTGAAAGATGATGCTGTGAAAGTGCTGCACTCAATATGCCAGCAAATTTGGAAAACTCAGCAGTGGCCACAGGACTGGAAAAGGTCAGTTTTCTTTCCAATCCCAAAGAAAGGCAATCCCAAAGATGGTCAAACTACCAGACAATTGCACTCATCTCACACGCTAGTAAAATAATGCTCAAAATTCTACAAGCCAGGCTTCAGCAATATATGAACCGTGAACTTCCAGATGTTCAAGCTGGTTTTAGAAAAGGCAGAGGAACCAGAGATCAAATTACCAACATCCACTGGATTATTGAAAAAGCAAGAGAGTTCCAGCAAAACATCTATTTCTGCTTTATTGACTATGCCAAAGCCTTTGACTGTGTGGATCACAATAAACTGTGGGAAATTCTGAAAGAGATGGGAATACCAGACTACCTGATCTGCCTCTTGAGAAACCTATATGCAGATCAGGAAGCAACAGTTACATCTGGACATGGAAGAACAGACTGGTTCCAAATAAGAAAAGGAGTACATCAAGGCTGTATATTGTCACCCTGCTTATTTAACTTATATGCAGAGTACAACATGACAAACACTGGTCTGGAAGAAGCACAAGCTGGAATCAAGATTGCTGGGAGAAATATCAATAACCTCAGATATGCAGATGGCACCACCCTTATGGCAGAAAGTGAAGAGGAACTACAAAGCCTCTTGATGAAAGTGAAGGAGGAGAGTGAAAAAGTTGGCTCAAAGCTTAACATTCAGAAAACTAAGATCATGGCATCTGGTGCCATCACCTCATGGGAAATAGATGGGGAAACAGTGGAAATAGTGTTAGACTTTATTTTTTTGGGCTCCAAAATCACTGCAGATGGTGATTGCAGCCATGAAATTAAAAGACTCTTACTCCTTGGAAGGAAAGTTATGACTAACCTAGACAGTATATTAAACAGCAGAGATATTACTTTGCCAACAAATGTCTGTCTAGTCAAGGTTATGGTTTTTCCAGTGGTCATATGTGGATGTGAGAGTTGGACTGTGAAGAAAGCTGAGCGCCGAAGAGTTGATGCTTTTGAACTGTGGTGTTGGCGAAGACTCTTGAGAGTCCCTTGGACTGCAAGGAGATACAACCAGCCCATCCTAAAGGAGATCAGTCCTGGGTGTTCATTAGAAGGACTGATGTTGAAGCTGAAACGCCAATAATTTGGTCACCTCATGTGAAGAGTTGACTCATTGGAAAAGACCCTGATGCTGGGAGGGATTGGGGGCAGGAGGAGAAGTGGATGACAGAGGGTGAGATGGCTGGATGGCATCACCGACTCGATGGACATGAATTTGAGTAAACTCCGGGAGTTGGTGATGGACAGGGAGGCCTGGTGTGCTGCGGTTCATTGGGTCGCAAATAGTTGGACATGACTGAGCGACTGAGTTGAACTGAACTGAACTGTATATCATGTTTTTTACTTCTTTCCATGCCCCATCCATCCCCTGACCCTGTAGATCCCTTTAAACTAAGACTGGTAAACGGAGACACCAGCTGCTCTGGGTGACTGGAGGTGCTGCACAAGGGCATATGGGGCTCTGTCTGTGATGATGGCTGGGGGCCAAAGGAGGAGCAGGTGCTGTGTGGTCAACCGGGCTGTAGAAGGCCAATCTTTGTACCTGCCAAAGTGCGGAGAAAGTTTGTCCCTGGAGATGGGTGCATCTGGCTAGATGCTATCCATTGCAAAGAGCAAAAGCAGTCACTGGAGCAGTGTCAGCATAGGTCCTGGGGGTATCATGACTGCAACCACAAGGAAGATGTCATCATATTCTGCTCTGGTAAGCCCTGTAGATTGAACCCATGGGGACTGGCATGGAGGGAGGTGAAGAAGCGGGTGGTGGGGTGTGAACTCTCAGGGTAAGGGTTATTCTACTAGTGCTGAGCAGCTGCCCATAATAGTCACCTACTTTGTGTTACTTCAAGGAATTACTCGAGACTCCTAGTCATGAGGGCTGGGATGGGGAGGGAGGTGGGAGGGGGGTTCAGGATGGGGAACACATGTAAATCCATGGCTGATTCATGTCAATGTATGGCAAAAACCACTACAATATTGTAAAGTAATTAGCCTCCAAATAATAAAAATAAATGAAAAAAAAAAAAAGGATAGAAGGATAATAATAGTTTAAAAATCCTATACCATGCAGTTATTGAGTGTGAGAACAAAAGAGGTTTTGAAAATTATTGAGTTGACAGCTTTATATTAAATCTGAAGAAAGTAAGAATCAGAGAAAATAAGCAACTTTCCAATATCATAAAAATTGTTTTCAAACGATGGAGCAGAACTAAAATGGCCAGTCTTGGCTCAGCTCAGGATTAGTTGACTTAGAGGACCCCAGACCTCAAATTGTAAGTTAAAACTATAGAAGATGGTCCCCCACCTCCTTCTACCTATTGTCATACCGAGATTTTAAATTAATCAGTGGGAATGGAGCTGGGGGAGGGGGCTGTTTGTGAATATCCTTGAGAGTGTCTTTTCAGAGAAGCCAGGATTCCAGCTGTAAATTGTAGACCTCCCACTATTGTTGGGCTTCCCTTGTGGCTCAGCTGGTAAAGAATCTGCCTGCAATGTGGGAGACTTGGGTTGATCCCTGGATTGGGAAGATCCCCTGGGGAAGGGAAATGCTACCCACTCCAGTATTCTGGCCTTGAGAATTCCGTGGACAGTATAGTCCATGGTCACAAAGAGTTGGACATGACAGAGCAACATTCATTTTCACTTCACGGAAGAGTAAAGGATGAAATATGTCCCCATATGAGTCAGAAAATGCAAAGCATAGCCCTTGGGTGGCTGACTCAAGAGTCACAGCTCTGAAGCCCAGCTTTGTAATCAGTGTGGGATGCTGGCATGCAAGGCTGCCTGGTTACATACTCAGGGAATTGTGTAAGAGCTGACAGATGATAAAAAATGTGAAGAGCCGCTAGTGCCCAGAAAAGGAGGGCTTTAGTGATGGAAGACTAGTGTTTGAGTCAAGCCTGCCATTCGGAAGCTAGTTAATCTTAGCTAGTCAAAAGGAGATGCTTGCTCCATTTCTCTCAAAGAGTTTTGTGATTGTGGAGGGTGAGAAATGCTAATATAAGAGAATATGGTTTGTGACTCACATGGGAGCTGGTTGAATAAGTCTAGGGCACTGAACTAGATTCTGAAGTGGTTCACATCAGTGTGAGATATGTATGTGATTAGGATCTGAGAGGGTCTCCCTTTCCTATTCTGGGAACCAGTCTTCTTTCTTGGCCTCGTTGAGCTTGAATGAAATAATCCCTTCTTGAAATGTCCCCATCCTTACTGTACATTCTTCTTCTCTTTACAGAAGCGCAGCCTGACATTTGATGTTTGGCCTGACTCCGGCAGGATCTGAGTGTCCTTTGCTTTCTCATGGCCTCAAATGGCTTAGTGCAAGCACTGGGCCTGCAGGCTCAGCTACCACTCCCTCAGCCCCTCAGCCAGAATCTGAACACTCTTTCTCTCAGAGCCAAGCACCCCCATCATCTCCTGGAGATATGAGTTGTTGAATTCTCTCTTGCCAAGGAAGATGACCTCCCACTCACCTGCTCCTCACTGCTGACCCTTTGGCATTGATTCTGGCCTCTCCTGCTTCTTTTCAACCAGCCTGGGATCCCCAGGTCTGTTTCTTTGACCACTACAGGACATTTCTAAGACCAAACCTATGTCTGTAAAGAACATGAAAGGAAGGTGACAACAAAAGGAACATTTAAGGGGAATATGGGTAAATAATGAGATGAAACTTGGGGGAAAGTTCTTTGAATGCTTTTTCTCAAGCCTTCAACACTTTTTCTTAACCTTCAACGATTACATCTCACTATTCTCCTGTTGTCTGATAAAAGCAGACACATACTTTCAAGAGCAAAGCAGTATCCTGTAATACTAGACCTTTTCATGACACTTGGAAAAGAAATATCACACCCTCTGAATGCCCATAATAAAATACCTTTGTTGACTATCCATATACAATTTGCCAACATGGTGTGCATTTAACAAGAAGAATGCTACAAATGTATTTTAATTTTCCCAAGGAAAAATGTATGGACGTGCGGCTAGACGGGAAAGGAAGAGATGCATTCAGAATTTGGGGGAATCCAGCGTTGTGTCTCATGCCAATCAGATGATATCATTTTAATTTTTTCAACTCAGATTTTAGGGTCTGTAAGTCTGATGCAAGACAGAATGATACTAAGGAGAGAATCATGGGTTGGTTCTAAAAACTGACAACTTCAGACTCTGAGACTGAGTTGAGTACCTGTTATGTGTCTGCATTTATGCTTTCTAATAAAGTCTAATTCACAGTCTCAAGAGTTGCCTGTCTGTGTGATATGCTCTTTCTACCCAAGGGGGAAGCAGGTGGGTCAGTTTTACAGGGATGGCCTTTTAGGTAGGATTAGGTAGAAGAGAACCTGCTGGAGATGCAGTCATGTGTGTAATACTGCTCTCTCCTTTGGATGGAGAACTTTCTCTCTATCTCCTATCATGGGAAAAATAAAAAAAAAAAACTTAATTTCATAGAAGAGAAGAAGATGACCTAACAGACACTTTGCTATCTATCGTGTCTACTCAAAGAGATTTTGCCTCTGTTTGATCAGTTATCTCAGGTCTTCTTGATTTTCCCCACAGATTAGGATCGTGTTCCCTAAACCATGTAATGTCAATTGGGTTGGCCAAAAGTTCATTTGGGTTTTCCTATAACATCTTATGGACAAATCTGAATGAACTTTTTGACCAACCCAGCAGAATCTAGAGACCTGTTGAACTGCCTGGATTGAGTCATTGAAAAGCTCTTTTATCCTAAGTAGAGAAGGACAAGGTTGGAATTTCACAAAAGAAACTTTGATTTCCTTTTAATTTTACATTAAAATTTCTTTTGTAAAATTTCAACCAGTAAGATACCTGAGAACCAATGAGATAAAAGCAACATCTGTTGGAGGAGGCCAAGTGATCCAAAAAAGCAAGAAGGCAAGAGACAACAGAAGGCTAAAAGGTATTCTTAGAGGTCTAATAAAAATGTGTTATTAAAAAGGAAATTGAGAAGCTGAAGGATAAGGTTGACACTAGCCTGCTAGCACAGTCCATGAGAAGAGTGTCCCCTGACCTGAGAATATGGTTGTTTATCTTGATTTCCGAGGTGGACATGTGTAAAAATAGTGTATCAGAGTCTGAAGAAATTAGCCTAGTGACAATGACTGAGTGCTCACAAACAGTCATGTGCGTTTCTTCTTCCTGGACATGCCACGAGTCTATCTCAGGTTTGTCTTACTAGAAGATACCCCAACAAGATTCCTGCCCCTACCCTGGCAGGGCGATGGAGTAAAGCGGAGCTCTGCATTCAGTGAAAATATTACCCCTTGAGTATTTTAAGAGTTGCCAGTTGGCATATGCCTTATTCCCAAAGAACCTGTCCGGTAACTGGCATCTCCTGACCCTTGTCCCATTCCAGATTCTAGCAACTCCCAAACTGCTCAGCATGCACATGCTCACTACACGTTCTGACAGGAGTCCTGGGCAGCAGTGGGCTTCCAGGCCTGTGGAGCTGGAGCCAAACACCAAGCACCTACATAATCTCCAGTTCGGAAGGAGACACTTTTCTCCTGGACTGGAAATTTACCCTGAGGCTACAGCTGCAAACTGGCCACACTCAGCCCCCATTTGGACTTGTTGCCTGGTGGTCCCAGGCTTCTCCAGCCACCAGGGCTGCTGGGTGTCCCTTTTATCTCAGTGGGGCCATTCTCACAGGGGAAATGATTTATGCCACCTTCACATCAAGCAGTTAAAAACAGTATGCCTTCTCCATGCCTTTTCTCTTCCTAACTGACTTGTTAGAGAAGACCCCAAGGTTCTAGGGGAGGGCAGACCAAGAAGATTGAAAGGAGCCTGGTTCTTTGAATCTCTGAATGACTCATACTCTGCTGACTGTGTTATGAATAAAAAGTAAACATTATTTGTATTAAGTCTGTGAGATGCTGGGGTGGTTTTTTACAACAGTTCAGTCTTACTAACAAAGACATAAATAATATTTAAAAAATTCATTTGTATTCCTTTAAAGATCACCAGAAAAAATTTCTTTTTTCTAAATATCATGCATTTTATTTTTAATTGACTTTTAGTCGAGTATAGGTGCTTTACAATGTTGTTAGTCTCTGCTGTACAGCAAAGGGAATCAGCTCTATGTAGACATAGATCCCCTGGTTTTTGGATTTCCTCCCCATTTGGGTCACCACCGTGCACTGAGGAGCGTTCCGTGTGCACTACAGTGGATTCTCATTAGTCATCTGTTTTACACGCAGTCCTGTGTACATGTCACCTCCAATCTCCGAATTTATCCCAACCCTTTTTCTTCCCTTGATATCTATATGTTTGTTCTCTACACCTGTGTCTCTATTTCTGCTTTGCAAATAACTTTCTCTGTATCATTTTTCTAGATTCCACATGTAAGCACTATTATATGATATTTGTTTTTCTTTCTCACTTGTTTCACTCTGTGTAACAGTCTCTAGGCCCTTCCATGTTTCTGCAAATGGCAAAATTTCATTCTCCCCTACCCCAAATTTCTAATGATCATATGGTTTCCTCAAAGCCTCTAGATTTCTAGTATTCCATGCTCATTAGGCAACGTGAGATTTGGCCCACATATTTCATTTTTACTATAAATTATCTATAATTAATTGATGTATTTTCACTTTGGTGGTCTTCTGCCCCGCCCCCCCCAACTTTTTCTAGATACTATGCAAGGTGCTCATGGAGAATTTTTGCCAACTTGTTTTAGTATTTATCTTAAGACTTTATTTTTTTTTAGGAACAATTTTGGAACCACAACAAAACAGAATGGAAAGTGCAAAGATTTCCTGTACACCTTTTGCCCTCACACATGTATAACTTTCCCCATTCTCTGCATTCCCAATAGAGTATTATAATTGTTAAAAACAGTGAAGCTTCAGTGAAATACCACTATCACTTAAACTCCATACTTTGCATTAAGATTCACTTTTGATGTTGTTCTATGGGTTTGGGTAGACTGTATCATCACTACCTAAAAATCCTCATTTATCCCTCACTCTCTTCCCACCCCAACCAACCACTGATCCTTATATTGAAAAGCTTTAACTTTTCCAGAAAGTCGTATCATTGGAATTGTACAGTGTATATGCTTCTTAGATTGATTTCTTTCACTTAGTGATATCTATTTATGTTTCTTGATAGCTTGTTTCTTTTTAGTACTAATATTCCATTGTCTGCATGTGACACTTTTTGGTATCCATTTATCTACTGTATCCCATGTTGCTGCTTCCAAGTTTTGACAATTTTGAATAAAGCTGCTATAAACATCTGTGTGCAGATTTTTGTGTGGCCATAAGTGTTAAACTGTTTGGGGTAAATACTAAGGAGCATTTTAAACAATATAAGCATGATCTCTTTGTTTCCAAGGCAAACCATTGAATGTCACAGTAATCCAAGTCTATGCCCCAGCCAGTAATGGTGAAGAAGCTGAAATTGAATGGTTCTATGAAGACCTACAACACCTTCTAGAACTAACATCCAAAAAAGATTTCCTTTTCATCATAGGGGACTAGAATACAAAAATACGAAGTCAAGAGATACCTGGAGTAACAGGCAAATTTGGCTTTGGAGTACAAATTGAAGCAGGGCAAATGCTGACAGAGTTTTGCCAAGAGAACTCACTGGCCATAGCAAACACCCTCTTGCAACAACACAAGAAAAGACTCTACACATGGACATCACCAGAAGGTCAATATAGAAATCAGATTGATCATATTCTTTGTAGCCAAAGATGGACAAGCTCTATACAGTCAGCAAAAACAAGAGGGTGGCTCACATCATGAATTCCTTATTGCCAAATTCAGATTTAAATTGCAGAAAATAGGGAAAACCACTAGACCATTCAGGTATGACCTAAATCAAATCCCTTATGATTATACAGTGGAAGTGACAAACAGTTTCAAGGGATGAGATCTGATAGACAGAGTGCCTGATGAACTATGGACGGAGGTTCGTGACATGGCACAGGAAGCAGTGATCAAGAAAAAGAAATGCAGAAAAGCAAAATGGTTGTCTGAGGAGGCCTTCCAAATAGCTAAGAAAAGAAAAGAAGTGAAAGGCAAAGGAGAAAAGGAAAGATATACACATCTGAATTCAGACTTCCAAGGAATAGCAAGGAGAGATAAGAAAGCCTTCCTCAGTGATCAATGCAAAGAAACAGAGGAAAATAATAGAATGGGAAAGACTAGAGATCTCTTCAAGAAAATTAGAGATATCAAGGTAACATATTATGCAAAGACAGGCACAATAAAGGATAGAAATGGTATGGACCTAACAGAAGCAGAAGATATTAAGAAGAGCTGGCAACAATATACAGAAGAACTAGACAAAAAAAATCTTCATGACCCAAATAACCATGATGGTGTGATCACTGGACTAGAGCCAGCCATCCTGGAATGTGAAGTCAAGTGGGCCTTAGGAAACATCACCACAAACAAAGCTAGTGGAGGTGATGGAATTCCAGTTGAACTATTTCAAATCCTAAAAGAAGATGTTATTAAAGTCAATTTGCTGCACTCAATGTGCCAGCAAATTTGGAAAACTCAGCAGTGGCCACAGGACTGGAAAAGGTCAGTTTTCATTCCAATCCCAAAGAAGGGTGATGCCAAAAATGTTCAAACTACTGCACAATTGCACTCCTCTCACATGCTAGCAAAGTAATGCTCAAAATTCTCCAAGCCAAGCTTCAACAGTATGTGAACCATGAACTTCCAGATGTTCAAGCTAGATTTAGAAATGACAGAGGAGCCAGAGATCAAATTGTTAACATCCACTGGATCATAGGAAAAGCAAGAGAATTCCAGAAAAACATCTACTTCTGCTTTATTGAATACTCCGAAGTTTTGACTGTGTGGATCACAACAAACTGTGGAAAATTCTTCAGGAGATGGGAATACCAAACCACCTTAACTGTCTCCCGAGAAATCTGTATGCAGGTCAGAAAGCAGCAGTTAGAACTGGGCATGGAACAACAGACTGGTTCCAAATTGGGAAAGGAGTACGTCAATGCTATACATTGTCACCCTGCTTATTTAACTTCTATGCAGAGTACATCATGTGAAATGCCAGGCTGGATGAAGCACAAGCTGGAATCAAGATTGTCAGGAAAAATATCAATAACCTCTGATACCCAGATTATACCACCCTGATGGCAGAAAGTGAAGAAGAACTAAAAAGCCTCTTGGTGAAAGTGAAAGGGGAGAGTGAAAAAGTTGGCTTAAAGCTCAACATTCAGAAAACTAAGATCACGGCATCCGGTCCCATCACTTCATGGCAAATAGATGGGGAAACAGTGGCTGACTATATTTTTCTGGGCTCCAAAATCACTGCATATAGTGATTTCAGCCATGAAATTAAAAGATGCTTACTCCTTGGAAGGAAATCTAGATAGCATATTAAAAAGCTGAGACATTACTTTGCCAAAAAAGGCCATCTAGTCAAGGCTATGGTTTTTCCAGTGGTCATGTATGGATGTGAGAGTTGGACTATAAAGAAAGCTGAGTGCTGAAGAATTGATGATTTTGAACTGTGGTGTTGGAGAAGACTCTTGAGAGTCCCCTGGACTGCAAGGAGATCCAACCAGTCCATCGTAAAGGAGATCAGTCCTGGGTGTTCATTGGAAGGACTGATGTTGAAGCTGAAACTCCAATATTTTGGCCACCTAATGAGAAGAGCTGACTCATTTGAAAAGACCCTGATGCTGAGAAAGATTGAGGGCAGGCGGAGAAGGGGATGACAGAGGATGAGTAGGTTGGATGGCATCACCATCTCAATGGACATGGGTTTGGGTGGACTCCGGGAGTTGGTGATGGACAGGGAGGCCTGGCGTGCTGGGGTTCATGGGGTCGCAAAGAGTCGGACACGACTGAGCGACTGAACTCAACTGAACTGAACTGAAGTGGAATTAAAGAGGCTCTTGATGAAAGTGAAAGAGGATAGTGCAAAAGCTGACTTAAAACTTAACATTTCAAAAAACGAAGATCTTGGCATCTGGTCCCATCATTTCAAGGCAAATAGAAGGGGAAATCATAGACACAGTGACAAACTTTATTTTCTTGGGCTCCAGAATCACTGCATATGGTAACTGTATCTGAATTTAAAAGACACTTGCTCCTTGGAAGTAAAGCTATGATCAACCTAGATAGCATATTGAAAAGCAATGACATTACTTTGCTGACAAAGGTCTGTCTAGTCAGAGCTATGATTTTTCCAGTAGTCATGTATGGATGTGAGAGTTGGACTATAAAGAAAGCTGAGCACCAAAGAATTGATGCTTCTGAACTGTGGTTCTGGAGAAGACTCTTGAGAGTCTCTTGGACTGCAAGGAGACTCAATCAGTTCATCCTAAAGGGAATCAGTTGTGAATATTCACTGGAAGGACTGATGCTGAAGCTGAAACTCCAATACTTTGGCCACCTGATGTGAAGAATTGACTCCTTGAGAAAGATTCTGATGCTGGGCAAGATTGAAGGTAGGAGGAGAAGGGGATGACAGAAGATGAGATGGTTGGATGGCATCACTGACTCGTTGGACATGAGTTTGAGCAAGCTTCATGTGTTGGTGATGGACAAGGAAGCCTGACATGCTGCAGCCCATGGGGTCACAAAGAGTCGGACATGACTGAGCGACTGAACTGAACTGAAGCATGCCATCCTGACTGCAATTGATTGATACCAAAAGTAGGCTTATGTCCAAGCTGGATCAATCAATCCTTCCTAGGAGAAATGAACTCTGATGAAAAGTAGATTAGTTTCTCAAAGTAATTGGACTGGTAAGAAGTTAACCTAGGAGCTGTGGATGGTCATTTTTCCCATAGAGCAGAGAATGAGAGGAAATCCTTCCTCAGAGAAATGAATGAACCAGATGCTCAGAGAGGAATATAGATGAGAGACACAGAACAACATTTTACATTTCTGGTTCTCATCTCTTCCTGGACTCCAACTGTATTCCTAGTCTTGTGATCTGTGTCATACTGTTGTAGATTTATAATACATGTGTATTATTGGTATATATAATGATTTGTAATATATATTATAGCATAAATATAATATATATTAAAATTCTATTGAATTATCTCATTGGTTTTTGTACTTCTAACCAAAATAACCCTAACCAAGTTTCCTGTTTTAACTAAATAAAGTGATAATTTACCTGTCTTGTGTAAGTTTAGTCAGACAAGCCCACTGATCATTATCAATAATGAATCAATTTTCACTGCATTTATAAAGTCAAGTTTATGGATCTAAACAGATGAGGGCCAAGATCATAACAGAAGTACCACTATAAGGTCTTACCTTTGAGTGGTTCTGGCTGGCTGGTTGATCAATCAACTTGTTTAAATGGGTGACATTTATAGCTCATGCCCTCCTTTTTAAAACACAGATGAACTGAAGTGTTGATGGCAACACGGATCATTTCAAACTTCAGTCCTTATAAGAAGACCAACTCACAACTATCCATAGATAAGATTTAATTATGAAAATTCCAGAACCTGGGAGTGAGACTGAAAAAGAACTGCCTGGGCCACAGAGACTGAGAGGGACTGCATTAGATGGGTAAAAGGAACAGTTCCATTTTGCATCAACCCTGATGCATGAATGTCCTGAATAATGCCCTCAAGAGTATCAGCAATGCCAAAAAGAGAGGCAAACACCAGGTTTTTATTAGGACATGCTCCAAAGTCATCATCAGCTTTCTAACTGTGATGATGAAGAATAGTTACATTGGCAAATTTGAAATCATTTTTGGTCACAGGAATGGGAAAACTGTTGTGAACCTCACAGGCAGGCTAAATAAGTGTGGAGTGATCAGTTCCAGATATAATGAGCAACTCAAAGATCTAGAAAAACGGCAGAATAACGTGCTTGCATTCTGTCAGTTTGGTTTCATTGTACTGACATTAGCTGGCATCATGGACTGTGAAGAAGCAAGACAAAAACACAGAGGAGGGAAATTCCTTGGATTCTTTTTCTAGGGATGTAATACATGCAAATAAAATGCCTCAGAGGACAAAGTAAAATGAACACTAGAATATTTTAGTAGATAATATCATCCATGGAGCTGTTACAATGTATGGAAATGCTCTCCTCCCACAGCCTTAGCAAAAGATTGTTATCTTTGCAATCTGATAGTATTTCAGTGTATTTTAATTTACATTTTTCCTAATATGAGTAGAGCTGAGTGCCATAGATGTTTTTATTTTTTTAAATTGTCTCATAATATTTGTTCCTCCCCCTACCCTGTTTACCCGATTTTCTTCTTTCCTGGTGTCCACTAAAATTTCCAATCTGATTAATTGAGCAATCCTTCTTTCCCCCATTAATATTACCTTTTCACCACGTACTAAACTCTCATGTATTTGATTACTTATCTTGTGATTAGTGACATTTATACATCAACACAGTTCTGTTTTAGTGATGAGGACCTACAAAAATTTCTTTAGATTGAAGTCTTATTAGAAAAGAATAAGGTGAACAGATTTCAAATGTTCAGTTTGATGTATTTTGACAACCATATTAATTTATTATCTCTCCTCCAACATAGAACATATTCATCACCCCAGGAAATTCCCATAAATCTCTTTCTGATCAGTGTGCAATGCCCACATTAAACCCATCTCTTTCTGATTTACTGCTTCTAATTACTTTTGCCTGATACTGCATATCATACAATAGAATCATACATTATCTCCTTTTTTGTTCCTTTTGTTTTTTTGAAAAAAATTGACACAATATTTTTGAGAATAAATGAATAAATTTTGTCTATATCACTACTTTGTGTTTTTTAATTGCTTAGTATTTTACCACTATATGAACATATTATAATTTATTTCTTCATCCTATTGACAAACATTTGGGTTGTTTCTAGTTTTTGGCTATTATGAATAGGTCATTAAAAACATTCTTGTACAAGTCTTTTTGAGGGCATATATTTTTATGGGATATAGGATAAATATCCAGGAATGTAAATTCTGGATCACCAGGTAGGTGTGTTTTTAAATTTAGAAGCTACTGAACAGTCCTTTGAAGGGATTACACCAGTTTATACTATCACTAGCAATGTATGTGAGTTCCAGTTGCTTCACATCCTTACCACCATTTAATGTTATCAGTTTTTAAAAACTATGAGCATTCTGATAAGCATTTCATTATGTGCTTTACTGCAGTCTTAGTTTACTAGATGATTAACGAATAGTCTTAAGCATATTTTCATGTCTATGTTGATCACTTGTATATTTTCTTTTGTCAAAGCATGCTCAAAGATTTTGCTCAGTTTTAATTGGATTGCTCATTTTTATTTTTTTGTAAAAATTCTTCATGAGTCTAGGTACATTTTCCCCCTGATTCTGCCCTGTCTAGTTTTTCTTAATTGTGTCTTTTTGCAAGCAAAAAATTAACTTTGACAAGGTCTAATTTATCAGATTTTTAAATAAGCAGAGCATTTTGTGTCCTAAGAAGTCTCTTAGCAGATCTTAGATCATGAAGATATTTTCCTGAGTTTTCTTTCAGAAGCTGGACAGACTGTATTTTCTGTTTAGGAGTATGACATATCTCAAGTTTTTATTTCTTTATGGAGAATAGACATCTTAACAGTGTTAAGCCTACACTCCTACTTTCTAATTCTATTTACTTAGTCTTTAATTTCTTTTAACAATACTCTGTAGCTTTTGGCATAGAGGTATTGTATGTATGATGTATGTATTTCATTAGATCATTTACTAGGTACTTAATGCATTTTGATGCTATTGTAAATGGTGCTGTTCAAAAAAAATTTTTTTTTCCTTTTTGTTGTGCTGAGTCAGTTATGGGGTCTTAGTTCTGTCAGGCACGTGGATGCTCCTCGGTTTTTGCTTCATCACAACAAAGATTTGGAGTGACGGACATTAAAGACCCCCTCGGCGTGTCACAGCTCTCAGGTCTTGGACAGACCATGTTATAGCTCTCGGGTCTCGAACGGACCATGTTATAGCTCTTAGATAAACCAGTGTTACAGCTCAGTGTTACAGCTCTATTTTATTTAGATAACAGCAGGAAAATCCATCTTTGAGGCATGAGGGTACATCGACCCAAAGACGTGAAGAGAAGAGCACCCCAGCACGCAGGGGAAGAGAGAGAGAGAGAGCCATTTGGCTCCTCTTTTTATATGTTTTTTTTTTTTTTTTCCACTCCCTGGGCGTGTCCTATGTAAATTGGGCCAGCCAGGAGTGCTGTTTGTTTACCTGAGGTTCTCACTCAGGTCCTCGGACCTTCCTTTGTTCTATTTTTGCGGGTTTTCCCTTCCAGGTCGTTTAGTCACTGCCATTCTGGACTCCTTTTCCCTATTTTACCTACCTAACAGCTCCATGACCAGGCATTGAGCCTGGACCCACAGTGGTGAAAGTGCTGAGTTCTAACCACTCTGTGAAATTTTATTTTCTGTATTTTTGTTCCCAGTATATTGAAGAGCAACTGACTTTGTATTTTGACCTTGAATCCCCAGTATTGCTAAATTGTTAGTTCTAATAGGTTACTTAGGTTTACTATGGACATAATCATGTTGTTAAAAAATAACAGGAGCTTTATTGATTTATTCTTTAAAATGTGCATGCCTTTCATCATTTTTGTCATATTTAGCCTTTGTCAAAGGCTAGGACAATGGTACAATGTAGAATATAAGTGGTGAGGGTAGACTGTTAGAACAGTCTTCTGTACTTCTTCAAAATTATTGTTTATCAGCTTAAGGAACTTTTCTTTCATTTCTAGTTTACTGAGAATTTTTTGTATGTTTTGAATCAGGTATTCCAATTAAATGGAGCTATTGAGAGGGTTCCACTCCCTGGGTCTTAGTCTCTTAGAGTTTGTGGGAATAAAGATTACTTGAGTTATGTTCCCTGAACCCCATATGGGTCATCCATGTGAGAGATTTGACTGGAGGAGAGAAATGAACAGACCTTGACAGAAGCTTCAAGAGCTTTGCTGTTTGTATTAGTTGTCTTTTTTTTTTTTTTTTTTTAATGAGAAAACTAAGGTCCATAGCTCGCTTGGTAAAGAATCTGCCTGCAGTGTAGGAGACCCGGGTTCGATCCCTGGGTTGGCAAGATTGCCTGGAGAAGAAAATGGCAACCCACTCCAGTATACTTGCCTGGAAAAATCTCATGGACAGAGGAGACTGGTGGACTGTAGTCCATGGTGTTGCAAAGAGTCGGGCACTACTGAGTGACTAACAGACAACACAAGGTCAAAAGAGATTCTCTAACTTGTTCAAGATCATACATGTTAACATATAGCTGTTAATACTTGATATGGCTTTAGAGGAAGCAAGGTAAAGGCAAGATTTTAATGCACAGAGAAGAGTCAAAAGTGGGCATTTGTGGTCGCCACCTGAAAAATCTACGCAAAAGTGCACCCTGACCCAGAACCTTCCCTCCATGTTAGAATCATTACTTTGGGCCAGTTCATGCAAATCTGGGGAAGACCCATCTCAGTTATGTGCTGTAACAGAGTGTGTGGAACAAGTACCACAATGTGCTAGGAGAAATCAGGATCCAATGTTCTACTGGCCACTCTGCCATTGCTGCATTGTGTGACCCCTGCCACTGTTATTGTGCGTCTATGCCTTTCAGTTTCCATTTGAAGAGAAGAGGCTTGAATTAGACCAGGAGACCTTAACGGATGGTTTATTTATAGGCTAAAAGCCACCATATGGTCCCCCTCAAAGAAGTGAAACAATAATGTATAAGCCATGGGAAGAGCTCTCTGACTCAAAAAGCTCTTCTAGTCTTCCCTTCTTTCTCTGCCTACTTCCAAAATATCAACAGTGTTTTCTTTCCTATAAGGCTAAACTTGGTCATTTTTTGTACAGTAGGATAAAACCCCTGGACCTCTTGGTTTCTAAGTTTCCTTCCAGCTCCAATATTCAGATGATCTTCTCTTTGGTCCTTAGCTTTGAAATTCTTTCATCTAATTAAGGTCTGTTAGTCACTACACCAAGTTTTCTTATCAATGGGTAATAAAATTACCCATTAGAGTTAATTCATGTAGAACTCCTAGATGTCTGGCATTTGTTAAGGGCTCTGCAACTGCTGCAGGAAGGGGGACCCCTTCCAGGACACAAGAGTGGGCTCCTGTCTAACACTTGGAAATGAGGTGTCCAATGAGACACATGAGCTGACAAAGCAAAAGACTGCTGGGAAGGAGTGTCTGACAGGACCATATGATTAACTGTTTAATAGAGGGTATAAGAAACTTACAGTAAAACCTGTTAACTTTGAAAACGTCAAAGAGGTCCAACAGGGACAGGATGAAAATCCTGCAGTCTTCCAAAGGAGATTAGTGGAGACTTTTAGGAAGTATATAAGCATGGATCCTTCCTCCCCTGAGGCACAGGCCCTTTTGGCTATGCATTTCATAGCCCAGTCTGCCCCAGACATCAGGTGCAAAATTCAGAAAACAACTGCTGGGCCTCAAAGTCCAATGAATGATTTGCTCCAATTGGAGTATTTGGTTTTCAATAAAAGGGATATGACCCAAAAGGCTCAATGCAGAGAAATATGCAAAAGACCCAAATGATTGCAATGCCTTTGTCCACTCCAAGACCACCAATTAGGAGGCTGCCCTCTGGTCCTGGCAGACCACAAGGCCCATGGGTACCCATACAAGGCCAGTGTATCCTGTGTGGACAAAAGGGACACTGGAGGAAGGATTGTATTTGATGTGTCCTTTGCAAACAACCAGGGCATTGGCAGAAGGAATGCCCCAGATGACAGGGAGCAATGGGGACCCCTCAGCCATTGACAGTTTTGCAATCAAAAGAAGACTGATGTGACCTGAGGCTTAAAGTGGCTCTGCCTAGAGATATTATCTGCATAACTAATGTCCAGCCTCAAGCCATCATTGATGTGTCTGGCCATTTGAGAGAATTTCTTACACACTGGTGCAGCCTTCTCAGTCTTAACCCAAAGGGTTGTGATCCTTGGCAATCATAAGGAATATGTAATAGAGTTGTCAGAAAGAAACAGGGGCACAGTTTTCTGGAGCTCATTTTGTGCGATGCTAACGGTCAGTTTTTACATTTGCTTCTGTTTGTGCCTGATTGTCCCATCCCTTTAACAGGAAGAGATTTATTAACTAAGTTAGAGGCCACTGTTTCTTGAGGGGCAAAGGAACCACCCTCCTTTCCAAATCGTTCTAATAGAAAGCAGAAAGGGACACATTGAATCTGAAGTTGAGGTATACCTTAGTATATCCTGGAACATGTAACTTCAAGGTCCAGGCCTGGTCAAACGTATCCAGCCAATGGTTACTAAACAAGATTCTAAAAAAAATAAAAAATAAAATAGCTGTAGTTCACCATGGGGGACATCAGTCTCAGATTCCCAGGTCTAAATTGAAAAAAGTCGCCAAGCTGACCAAGAAGCAAAGAAAGCAGCTCAAATACCAACTGATAAAATACAGGCAGTTTTAATAGTCCCAGACTTGATAGAGGAAATGCCACAACTTTGCTATACTAAGGAGATTGGGGTAAAAATAGGGGGTTAATAAGTCAAGAGAGAAGCCATAGGATTATCTGGTATGCCATGTTGAACATAATCATTTGTAATTCTGGTTATTGTAACCAATCTTTATTGATTACATTAGCCATGTCTTTTAAGTCTTTTGTCATTTATAGATATTTTTGTACCTTGTTGCTCGTTCAAAAAGTGCTTTATCATCAAGAAGATTCATAAGAAGGCCAAGGAAACAGTTACAACAGTTTCGCATCAAGATGAGTCTATTTGGGGATTCCACCCCATATAGATTAAAACAAGGAGCTACCCTGCCCTTGGGGCCCCTGGATCAGGTATCAGAGGTTTTTACTCCTTGACAGGCAGGGTGGATGCCCTTACTCATCCTTGAAGCAGTTACAGAAGATGAACCATCCTCCTTCTGCTTCCCATAAGAATGTGGGAGTAAAATCTCTGAGGTGGGGATTGAAACAGGAGGTAAGGAGGCAGG
Organism: Dama dama; assembly: GCF_033118175.1. Taxonomy (NCBI): domain Eukaryota; kingdom Metazoa; phylum Chordata; class Mammalia; order Artiodactyla; family Cervidae; genus Dama; species Dama dama. Next base: position 13,888,808 of record NC_083700.1, read on the forward strand.
GTGCAACTTTTGAAAGAATGACATAGCCCAAGGATACAACATAAACGGATTAGAACCAAATGGGTCCAAGATGGCAGACAAATCAATTTAGACTAGACCTTCATCCTCAATCAGCAAGCTAAATGACACACCCACAGTTCCAAGGCACAATGAAAAGACAAAAAGTAGGCAGTGACCCAACTTCTGGAGATCTCCACCCCTTCCCCAAAATAGTTGGAATAATTCTCCCACTTATTAGCCTTTGAAATTACCCAGCCCATAAAAGCTAACCACACCACATTTCGGGGCTGCCAGGGTCGCCCTCTGAGATGGCCTAAACTCTGTCTTTGGAGTGTGTTTCTCTCTAAAAAATCCACTTCTTAGCTATCGCGTTGTCTCTCACTGAATTCTTTTTGTGATGATACATCAAGAACCTGAACTTCATTAGGTCCTCAAACCAGGTACCGTGGGTTTTGGCTGGGTTTGAGTCCCAACCATGTGGGTTAGAGTCCCAACCAGGGTTTTGGCTAGGTTCAAGTCCCAGACACATAGGTTAGAGTCCCAAATTGGGTTTTGGCTGGGTTCGAGTTCCAGCCATGTGGGTTCAAGTCCCGGTTGAAGGTAAACAGTTTCACAGCTGTAAGTTACTTCCATTAATATTTCTTTCACTGTGGCAGAAATTTATGGAGAGTTGTCCAAGTGTTGCACAAATTTATTGAATTGTTCAAGTGTTGCACAACATCTGGGGAAATGATCCAAAGGAAAGAAGTCTCGTGGTGTGGGTGGGGACATGGTCAGTTCTTAGAAACAGTCTTCTGGGGGTTCACAGTTGGATCCTGCCCTGGGTGTGGTTCTTATTAATACATTGGTATTTTTCACTTTGAGTGAGACTTGAGCCTTAAATGGACTTTGGCAGTTCCAGTTGTTAATATCAGAGCCTCCAAGATTGGACAGAACTTTTCAGATCTGAGCTCCCATTGTTTGCTGAATAACCCGAAGGCAGGCAGCAGGGAGGCTATGTACAGTTTTCCATACAAATGAGGCAAAAACAACTACCCTTTGTTACCAGCTGCAAGCTGCAACAAAAGCATCACCATTATCTCCCTTGGATCTACAAGTCACCTCATGCCCTAATGGGGTGAAAATGTATTGAATTTCTTTGGGTAGAAATTTTCCCCAAGATTTCCCTAGTAGCTAGTTGCTTTGCTTAACTGCAGAAATACATAAATCTTGTTGCTATTTTCTGTGATCCAATAGAGAAGACAGTGTTCACTGTAGGCTTATTCTTACCAAACCATACTGACTTTCAGATCAAACCCAATTTTTTTCTTATGACTCAGTAAGTGTCAGAACTCAAAATTAAGATGTGATTGGTTATGAAGATAAAAAAGAAAGTTTAAATTCTTTCGCATCTGAGTTATGGCATGAAAGTTTAATCTATCCTTCACATGTGTCTGATATTGAAACTCAGTGTAAAGTACCCAATATCAGGCCATTTGTGTTTTCAAAACAAACATTCATTGGCATAAACCAGCGTTTTCATTTTGAATGGGAGTCACATTATGACCAGCATGCCCTTTGTATCCTGTCCTTTTCTCTCCTGTAACCTGGATAGTGTTTTGGTCACCTGATGCAAACAGCCAACTCATTGGAAAAGTCCCTGATGCTGGGAAAGATTGAGGGCACAAAGAGAAGAGGGCATCAGAGGATCAGATGGCTGTGTTAGGTAGTTAGAATAGGGAAAAGGAGTCCAGAATGGCGGTGGCTAAAAGACCTGAAAGGGAAAACCCATGAAAATAGAACAAAGGAAGGTCCGAGGACAGGAGTGAGAAACTCAGGTAAAACCAACAGCACTCTTGATTGGCCCAATTTACACAGGACAGGCCCAGGGAGAGAAAAACATATAAAAAGAGGAGCCAAAGCTCTCTTCTCTCTCTCTCCCGTGCACTGGGGCTCTCTTCTCTCTGCGTCTTTGGATAGACGTGCCCTCACTCCTCAAAGATGGATTTTCCTGTTATCTTCTAAATGAAACAGAGGTGTAACACTGAGCTGTAACACTGATTTCTCTAAGAGCTACAACATGGTCCATTCGAGACCTGAGAGCTATAACACGGTCTGTCCAAGAACCGAGAGCTGTGACCAGCCGAGAGGGCTTTAATGTCCATCAGGCCAAACCTTTGTTGTGATGAGACAAAAATCAAGGAGCATACACTTGCCTGACATCTATGGTGCCATGACTCGGGTTTAACCTGGCTGAAACAACCTCTGCGTGGAAGAGGCCAAGCGCAGCAGGAGCCCAACTCAGCGAAGCTCCCACGGTAGAAGTGGAAAGCGAAGAAAACCCAGCGCAGGGGAAGGCCCACCATGCTGGAAACCGGGACAGTGAAAAACGAACTCAGCAGAAAGCTCATGAGCCTCAGTCTCAGATTCCAGAAGACCTTCCGTTAAGGTAGGAGGTCCTCGCTCCTATGGCTGGAGGGACATGCCTAGCAAAATCTTAACTCCTTTACAATCCCTCATTTCTTGTTTCCTCAATGCAATGGACATGAACTTGGGCAAGCTCCAGGAGATGGTGAGGGACAGTGAGGCCTGGCATGCTGCAGTCCATGGAGTTGCAAAGAGTTGGACATGACTGAGTGACTGAACAGCAACATCCTGGATAGTAGTCATCTCTGCCGAGAACTTTGTTCTCTCAATGCCCAATTTTACAGTACTCATCTCTTCTTATTTCCAAAGTGAACCTCTCTTCACAAAGCATTATTACATTGTTAAAGTTCAGTTTATTAGGTTTCTTGTTTTTCAGAAATGAATTTTATTATTTTTAGTAACTTACCCTTTATTGGATCTTTTTGCCTTTCACCATTAAAAGAAATCTGTAGGACATTGTCTAAAATTTCCAATCACTTTTAGGTATCAATAAGTAGTCATCACCTCAAATAGAGAAAAAGAGAAAGGAAAGAAAATGATAGGGAATTCCCTGGAAGTCCAGGGAACACAGAGTCTTAGCCATTGTACCACCAGCAAAGTCCCTGTACCATTTTGTTTCTAAGTTGTATCACATTTATTGATTTGTGTAATGTTGTGCTATCTTGCATCCCAAGAATAACTTCCACTTGATTGTGACTTATGATCCTCTAATATGCTGTTGTGCTGGAAGAAGCACAAGCTGGAATCAAGATTGCCAGGAGAAATATCAATAACCTCAGATATGCAGATGACACCACCCTTATGGCAGAAAGTGAAGGTGAACTAAAAAGCCTCTTGATGAAAGTGAAAGAGGAGAGTGAAAAGTTGGCTTAAAGCTTAACATTCAAAGAACTAAGATCATGGCATCTGGTCCCATCACTTCATGGGAAATAGATGGGGAGACAGTGGAAACAGTGACAGACTTTATTTTTTTGGGCTCCAAAATCACTACAGATGGTGACTGCAGCCATGAAATTAAAAGACGCTTATTCCTTGGAAGGAAAGTGATGACCAACTTAGATAGCATATTAAAAAGCGGAGACATTACTTTGCTAACAAAGCTCCATCTGGTCAAGGCTATGGTTTTTCCAGTGGTCATGTATGGATGTGAGAGTTGGACTATAAAGAAAGCTGAGGACTGAAAAATTGATGCTTTTGAATTGTGGTGTTGGAGAAGACTCTTGAGAGTCCCTTGGACTGCAAGGAGATCCAATCAGTCCTCCTAAAGGAGATCAGTAATGGGTGTTCATTGGAAGGACTGATGCTGAAGCTGAAACTCCAGTACTTTGGCCACCTCATGTGAAGAGTTGACTCATTGGAAAAAGCCCTGATGCTGGGAAGGATTGGGGGGCAGGAGGAGAAGGGGACGACAGAGGATGAGATGGTTGGATGGCATCACCGACTCGATGGACGTGGGTTTGAGTAAACTCCGGGAGTTGGTGATGGACAGGGAGGCCTGGCGTGCTGGGGTTCATGGGGTCGCAAAGAGTCGGACACGACTGAGCGACTGAACTGAACTGAACTGAACTGAATATGCTGTTGAATTCTGTTTGCTAGCATATATTGTTGAGGATTTTTGCATCTACATTTTTCTGGGTTAACTGTGTACTTGTGTACTCAGTCGTGTCTGGGGTATTGGCTGGTAATTTCGTTTTCTTTTAGTTTCCTTGTCTGTCTTTAGTCCAAGGGTCAAGTGAAGTCACTCAGTTGTGTCAAACTCTTTGTGACCCCATGGACTGTAGCCTACCAGGCTCCTCTGTCCATGGGATTTTCCAGCAACAGTACTGGAGTCAGTTGCCATTTCCTTCTTCAAGGGATCTTCCATGCTGGTATTAAAAAATGAATTTGAAAGGGTTCCTTCCTCTTTCATCTTTTGGAAGAGATTGGCTCCCCAATCTCTTGGTATTCATTCATTCCTAAATGTTTGGAAGCACTTTCCTATAAATCCATCTGGTCCTCAACTTTTCTTCTTGGGGAGTTTTGATTACTGAGTCAATCTTTTCTGCTGTTGATTTTTTAAGGTTTTCTGGTTCTTCATGATTCAGTCTTTCTAACTTGTGTGTTTCAGGAATTTATCCATTTCTTCTGGGTTTCCTAGTCCATGCATGCATACTAAGTCTCTTCAGTCATGTCCGACTCTGTGCAATCCAATGGACTGCAGACTGCTAGGCTCCTCTGTCCATGGGATTTGCCAGGCAAGAATACTGGAGTGGGTTCCCATGCCTTACTCTGGGGGATCTTCCCAACCCAGGGACGGAACTCATGCCTCTCACATCTGCCTGCACTGGCAGGCAGGTTCTTTACCACTAGCACCAATCCACTGTCATATTACTGTTCATAGTAGTTTCTTATAATCTTTAGTATTTCTGTGATATTAATTGTAATGTCTTCTCTTTCATTTGTGTTTTTATTTATTTGAATCTTCTCTTTTCCTAGTCTAGCTAAGGCTTTGCCAGTCTTGTTTATCTTTTTATAAAGCTAGCTCTTAGTTTCATTTAGTTTTTCTACTACATTTCTGGTCTCTATTTCATTGATCTTTTTGCCCTGGTCTTTGTTATTCACTTCCTTCTACTAACTTTGGGCTTAATTTGTTCTTTTCCTAGTTTTTTAAGTCCCAATATATGTTCTATCCTGGAGAACAATCTATATGCACTTGAGAAAAAAAATTTTTTTTTCCCCCTCTGTTAGGTTTGGTTTATTTGGTCTAATGTGTAGTTTCACCCAATATTTCCATATTGTTCTTCTTTATTGATGATTCTCCATGGTTGAAAGTGGGATATTGAAGTTTATTATAATAATAATAATTATTATTAATATTGGCTGTGCTGTGCTGCCTGGGGGATCTTAGTTCCCTGTCCACATATCAAACCTGTGCCCCCTGCAGTGGAAGTGCAGAATGCTAACCCCTGGACTGCTGGGGAATTCCTATTATAGTTTTGCTCTCTAATTCTTTCATATCTGTTGATTATATATTTATATTTTATTTATATATATATTTATACTATATATTTATATTTATATATTTAGGTGCTCTGATGTTGGCTGCATAGATATTTACAATTTCTATATACTTAAAAAATTTATTGTTTTATTGAAGCATCGTGATGAGGCAGCATAGTGCAGTGACATCCAGTACCTCTGGGAAACTTCCCAATCTGGGCCTGGTTCATCAGACAGCTCCTCTTGCTCTCTTCTTATGGGTCACATACTGACCTTTTATTCCTATATTACCAGAATAGGGGCTTTTTTTTTTTCTTTTTTTTATTAGTTGGAGGCTAATTACTTCACAACATTTCAGTGGGGGTTTTGTCATACATTGATATGAATCAGCCATAGATTTACACGTATTCCCCATCCCGATCCCCCCTCCCACCTCCCTCTCCACCCGATTCCTCTGGGTCTTCCCAGAGCACCAGGCCCGAGCACTTGTCTCATGCATCCCACCTGGGCTGGTGATCTGTTTCACTATAGATAGTATACATGCTGTTCTTTTGAAACATCTCACCCTCACCTTCTCCCACAGAGTTCAAAAGTCTGTTCTGTACATCTGTGTCTCTTTTTCTGTTTTGCATATAGGGTTATCATTACCTTCTTTCTAAATTCCATATATATGTGTTAGTATGCTGTAATGTTCTTTATCTTTCTGGCTTACTTCACTCTGTATAATGGGCTCCAGTTTCATCCATCTCATTAGAACTGATTCAAATGAATTCTTTTTAACGGCTGAGTAATATTCAATGGTGTATATGTACCACAGCTTCCTTATCCATTCATCTGGTGATGGGCATCTAGGTTGTTTCCATGTCCTGGCTATTATAAACAGTGCTGCGATGAACATTGGGGTGCACATGTCTCTTTCAGATCTGGTTTCCTCAGTGTGTATGTCCAGAAGTGGGATTGCTGGGTCATATGGCAGTTCTATTTCCAGTTTTTTAAGAAATCTCCACACTGTTTTCCATAGCGGCTGTACTAGTTTGCATTCCCACCAACAGTGTAAGAGGGTTCCCTTCAGAATAGGGGCTTTTTAAACATGGGAATATCTGTCTTTCAGAAGGACTAGGTTTAGGATCAGGGAGGTCCAGCCTCTTTGGAGCACAGAAAACTAATGAAGGCATTAAGAAATGAGCTGACCTCCTGTGCTTGGGGCTTATCTGAGGAATCACTGTATAACCTACTTGCTTTGCTGTCATTTTTGATTTCCCATTTAAAAAAGGAACATGAAAGTGGATTAAGCAAGAATAAACTAGTTAAATATCTATTCAATAAAAGGCAGAAATGAAAATTGATCATTTAGCAAAAAAGGTATACATGCTTTTTAACAGAACTACCCAAAAGGGTCAAAGTAACTTGTTTAAGGTCATATGGCTATTAAGTGACTGAGTTGGACTTATAACAAGGTTAGCTTCCCTCCAAAGCACAAGCACTTAGCCTTCACACTGTAATGCCTCTTTGTAAGCAGAGATGTAAGAAAGTCCAGAAAAGCAGGTTTAAGTACCCTGGGCAGACAGCACACCAAGGCCATAAGGACAGCCAGGGCCAGTCTTCTACCAGCAGCACATGGACAGCCAGGAAGGATGCACACAGGAGAGTCAAGTTCACTGGGTTTCCTGCCTGTGCCCTCTACTCTTCTGGCTGCCATCGCCCATTCTCCTGTCTCTTAGATTTCTCACTTCAGGTACCTGGGGAGTGAGAGGCCATTAAGACTGTCATGTCCTGGGGGAGGCCACAACTCAGGAGTCCTGCCTGTCCCTCAGCGTGCACAAGGGCCCTCAGCCTGACAGAGGCAATGCTGATATTTTAAGAAATCCTTAGGATCTTTTTCCTGACCATTTTTAGAATGTTTTTACAATTTGGGGACTTGGAGACAAGAAAATAGTTAATAATAATCATCTAACCATAAATAATAGAATCTATTAAGATACCACATGAAAAAACACCTGCAATAATAGATCCTCTGAAACAACTTACTTTGTCTTCAGATTTTTCTCATGATGAGTTGAAAATAAATGCTTTCAGGAAGTGTCCATATGCAAGTCTTTTTATCTCCTCAGGAATATCATAAAATAATTTTCTTCTAAATTCCTGAAGACTGTGCTAATGTTCCCTGAATCCCAAGTCCTGGATCTATTTCTTATTTTGAGCTCCTCTTCATCCTGGTCACTGTGGGGAAGGGAAGCAGGTAAACAAATGAGAGCAACAGAAGGAATCAATGGTGTTATTTTACTTCCAGGTGTTTACAGATGAACACAGGAAAGAGCAGCCAATCCCACCAGGATCCTGTTTCCTAGATCAAAAAAAAAAAAAAAAAAAAAAAAAAAATCATATGACCTGCCTTCCTATAGAAAGGCAGCTTGAGAGAGCCCCAGTCATTCTGACAACCATCTCAGAATGTCAGTCTTCACCTTTTCTCACCCAGGAAGCAGACCACAGGGGTTCTCACTCGTGGGTTCAGTCCCACCCAGCTCTAAAGGCAATTCTGTGTAAGATAGATGCACATTAAAAACCTTGTCCCAGCAAACGTGACAGGATGAGTCTTCCTGGAACAATAGCCTATCCCATTATTATGGTTGTGGATACCTGATTGACTTAGTATCCTATTAGCTGTTCAGATCGTCTTTTCATAATGCAAACCCCAGATAGACAGAATACTTATTTCCTGCCAGGTTTTTCTCTTAGAAACCCTAAAACCCCTATTTCCCAGCCCATATAAGACAGTGTGGACATGATAGGCAAGAGATGATGTTTCTTATGATTCTAAAGGCTCACTGATGTTCTTTGATTGCCAGTATAATCATTTATTCATTCACAGAGTCAACAATCATTTATTGCATGTCAAACATCGGGAATTCCTGGGCAACAGCTCAGATGATTTCCTGTTCTCATGGAGACCACTAATTGGCAGACTCAGTTATATTTCAGAGGGATTTCACCTTGATGCTGAACCAGCTGAACTTGTAGCTTATCCTTCACTAGAGTACTCAGAGAGGGTCTTCTGTGCTCTTGTGTTGTTATACACTGATGTTCTCCAGACAATTATCTACCTCCACACAGGCTTACCACTCCCTGCCTCCCACTCCAGCTCCCTCACCGGGCAGACCTCACATTGATCCCCTTCTCAAAGACTGGAACTCCTCAGCTTCAGAAACTTGTACCTTCCCTCTCTTTCAGTCTCCTGACTTGCAACTTTTCATTGCCTGGAACTGCTTCTCTAAAACCATAAACACCACTTTCCAAATCTCTGAAAACTTTCCATGCCTTGAACTTTCTAACATTTTCCTTTCCCCAGCCCTCCTTAGTGAGATCCTCTCTCCTACCACTTATTTTTGTTCTCACTTTTTATCAGCCCATTTCTGGATATCTAAGTCTTGGAGACCACTTGAGTTGCTTTCTCATTTCAGACTCCCTGACTGTGTCAGACTCCCAACATACTTTTCTTATACAGCTCCAACTCTCAATCAGGCAGGCTGATAATCTCTCACGGACCCTCTGACTGCTGCTTGTAAGGACCTCACAGCAGGGCATATTGATGCAGGTTAACAAGTGCAAGTTTTCAGTCCAATGCTTGTCTTTACCCAGGGCCCCCTTTCCTCTCAGGTGATTACTTTAGACCCTAACTAACTTTTAGAAGCTTCCTGTGCAATCCAACCTCTCTGGCTCCTGTTAAGCAATTCATCCTCCATTTCATCCCCAAACACTAGCAGATATAGTGTCTAGATTCTACCTACTATTGCTCATACTCATCTTCATTTTCACCTCTGTCACATTTTTTTCCTTTCAGAAGTCTGAAAAACATCTTAAATGATTATTTACTCCACAAAGAGTAAAGTCGTCTTCTAGATTTTATAATTAACTCTCTCTCATGTCCATCCCCTCCCCTCGACTCCCCTTACCATCTTGTTGGTTTAGACTCCCTTCTGTACTTTCTGGACTGGTGCAGTGGTTTCTTCACGAATCCTCCTGGCTCCAGACATTCCCCATCCCAGTTCCTCCTCTATGTTGCAGTCAGAATGAATGTTCTCAAATGCGTGCTGGTGTGATGTGCTAAGTCACTTCAGTCGTGTCCAACTCTTAGACACTCAGTGGACTGTAGCCTGCCAGGTTCCTCTGCCCATGGGATTTTTCAGGTAAGAATACTGGATTGGGTTGCCATGCCCTCCTTCAAGGGATCTTCCCAACCCAGGGATTGAACCTGCATCTCTTATGTGTCTTGCATTGGCAGGTGAGTTCTTTACCACTAGCACAACCTGGGAAGCCCTCTAAAATCCATATGGCCCTTCATTTTCTTTGTGTGTGTGTCCTTAGCATAATGCTCTTTCTGGCCAAAAATGCTTTGTTTTTCTTTCTACATGTTCTTGACTCTGTTAATAAAATACTATAATCTGGAGAAAACTTCCATCTTTATTTTTCTCTCCTTTTTTTTCACTTAATTTTCTGTATGAGTTGGGGAGAAATATATCTCAGTCTTGAAGCCTGAGCTCTCTGGTGGATTTGTCTGCCCACAGGATATATGAGGTCTTTTCTCCTTCATGTGTGATCAGTAGGGCACGCGTGACTCCTGAAGGATAAAGACAAATGTATAGGGTCTTGGATCCCAGTTGCAACCTAATGTAGAATCCTCAACAGGAAAACTAATATTCTGAGCCTTTTCTGAATTATGTGTCTGTTACTGCATCATTTCAGAATCTGCAGAAGGTAGAATGTGAGTAATAAGCATTTACAAAGCTATTTATAACTTTTCATCATCTGGATCCTACTAATAGTTTTATATCATCTGGTGTTTTTAAAATTCAACATCAGTGTCTCCTGACATCTGACCACCACACAGGCTGTGATTCAGTCATTCCACAGTACTTCTTATTGCTTAAGAGGTGATACTGTTTCATTTGTCTGCATATGTACAACAAAGTCTTTTCCCATTCTGATTCTCCATTTAATTCCTGTTCAACTGTCATCATCTCTCTGAAGCTTATTATTAGCTCCAAGTAAAGGTGATCATTTCTTCAATTGTGTTCACAAAGTTTCTTATACTTTCCTTTCTTATAGCTGTGTTTACATGCTATTACAATTAGTTCAGTTCAGTTCAGTCAGTCAGTCATGTCCGACCTTCTGGGCCCCATGGATTTTAGCATACCAGGTTTTCCTGTCCATCACCAACTCCTAGAGCTTGCTCAAACTCTTGTCCATTGAGTCGGTGATGACATCCAACCATTTCATCCTCTGTCATCCTCTTCTCCTCCTGCCTTTAATCTTGCCCAGTATCACAGTCTTTCCCAATGAGTCAGTTCTTTGCATCAGGTGGCCAAAGTATTAGAGTTTCAGCTTCAGCATCAGTCCTTCCAATGAATATTCAGGACTGATTTCCTTTAGGATGGACCAGTTTGATATTCTTGAAGTTCAAGGGACTCTCAAGAGTCTTCTCTAGCACCACAGTTTTAAAGCATCAATTCTTTGGGACTCAACCTTCTTTATGGTCCAACTCTCATATCTGTATGTGACTACTGGAAAAACCATAGCTTTGACTATAAGAACCTTTATTGGCAGTGATGTCTCTGCTCTTCAATATGCTGTTTGGGTTTTTCACAGTTTTTCTTCCAAGGAGCAGTTCAGTTCAGTTCTGTTCATTCGCTCATTTGTGTCCAACTCTTTGCAACCCCATGAGCTGTAGCATGCCAGGCTTCCCTGTCCAACACCAACTCCCAGAGCCCACCCAAACTCATGTCCATTGAGTCGGTGATGCCATCCAACCTTCTCATCCCCTGTCTTCCCCTTCTCTTCCTGCCCTCAATCTTTCCCAGCATCAGGGTCTTTCAAATGAGTCAGTTCTTCACATCAGGTGGCCAAAGTATTGGAGTTTCAGTTTCAACATCAGTCCTTCCAATGAATACCCATTACTGATCTCCTTCAGGTTGGACTGGTTGAATCCCCTTGTAGTCCAAGGGACTCTCAAGAGTCTTCTCCAACACCATAGTTCAAAAGCATCATTTCTTTGGTGCTCAGCTTTCTTTATAGTCCAACGCTCACATCCATACATGACCACTGGAAAAACCATAGCCTTGATTAGATGGACCTTTGTCGGCACAGTAATGTCTCTCTTTTTAATATGCTGTCTACGTTGGTCATAACCTTCCTTCCAAGGAGCAAGCGTCTTTTAATTTCATGGCTTCAGTCACCACCCACAGTGGTTTTGGAGCCCAAGAAAATAAAGTCTGTCACTGTTTCCACTGTTTCCCCATCTATTTGTCATGAAGTGATAAGGCCAGATGCTATGATATTAGTTTTTTAAAAGTTGAATTTCAAGCCAGCTTTTTCGCTCTTCTTGTTCTCCCTCATCAAGAGGCTGGTTAATTTTTCTTCTCATTATTATTATTATTGAAGTATAGTTGATTTACAATGTTGTGTTAGTTTCAACTGTATAGCAAAGTGATTCAGTTATATACACACATATATTTTCAGATTCTTTTCCCTTATATATTATTACAAATATTGAATATAGCTCCCTGTGCTATACTAACTGTTCCTTCTTGACCTGCATACACATTTCTCAGGAGACAGGTAAAGTGGTCTGGTACTCGCACTTCAGAATTTTCCCGACAAATTTGTCTGTTGTGATCCAGACAAAGCTTTCAGAGTAGTCAATGAAGCAGAAGTAAATGTTTTTCTGGAACTCCCTGTCCATCATATCTTAGATTTAAGAACAACCTGATTTCGTTATGACAAGAACCTGCTTCCATTCAGTTTCCAAAGATGGGCATAAACCAGGACAAGCATAGAAGAGCAGATCCATGTACTAGGCCCTCTATTTAGCACGGGAGAAGCTGGTTTGAGAGAAATAAATCAAATCATATTTGCAAAGACTGGCACCTTGACTCTGGATTGCCATCCTTATTCTGAGTTATGGTGACTTCAAGGGTAACTTTGGAATTGCTCTATTATCTTTGGCCTCTATGTTTTCCAGTCACTTCCATTTGGAAGGAAAGAATTGAAATTGGCTTATTAACCCCCACAAACCATACATGAGGATCAAGCATTGCTTGATCTTCTAATGTGAAATGGCCCTTATTCTTGGTACTTGCCTTTCCTTATGGGGGTTGTTTTTCTTGTTTACATAGTAAGGGGACTAAAGCAGAGATCGATGGAGCTGGGATTACAGCAGAACCAAAGCATGGCAGCTTGGGATTTCTGTTTGTTTGTTTTCTTTTGTTTTCATCATCTTTCTGCCAATTCCGGTCACCTCCCTTCCTCTGGGACATGCTGAGTTCAGCAAGTCCAGCTCTATCTGTCCTGACCTCTGAGCCCATTGGTTTCTAGTTGTCTGATAAAGCCTTTGCTGCAGACAGGACCTGCTACTTCCCTCCTCACAGCACACTTGCAACCAAAGCTGCATATTCCTCTTCTGGGGCCTCCTTCCAGCCTTACATTTCAGTTCACTATCTTCAGCCATCTGGGACATGGCTCTGTTTTTCTTCTTCATCTTTGGTGAGTATTTCTGCTCCTTTGGGTCCAGGCTTCAGTGTACTCTGGAACTGCCCATGTGGTACAGATCTAGGTATCTTTCAAAGAAAGACTCCTTCCTACTCTCCCCCTTTCTCTATATCTGGTAATTATTCTAAATCCCTAAAGCCACTTAATCTTTACTCAATTTATAATCCATCTTGATTGCCAGAAAACTTTCTATTTCCCTATATTCACATTATCAATTCAGTAATAATTTATACTATTGTTTTTTCACACAAATTTTCCTAAATGCACTATTTATAAAAAGACAAATAAGTGGATCATGGATAACAGCAAGAAAAGGAAGGAGAATACAGGACAAACACCTTTCATTGATCATACTGATTCCTTTCAAATGTATTTCATGTGTTTCCCTAGTTTTCCCAGTTTCTTATTGCTCAGATTAATTTAGAGTAAATTGGGATTTTGGAAGCAAAGAGATCTGGATTTCAATCTTTGCTCTTTGATTTCTTAGCTGTCTGAATTTTATTTTATTTATTTATTTTTTAAACATATATTTTTAAAATTTATTTAAGCTGTCTGAATTTTAAAGTTACCATATCCCTCCTAAATCTCATTCTTATCTATGAAGTAATGTTATGTTCCTCAGAGGTTTGTTAGGAGCCTTTTCACAAGATAAAAGAGCCTGCTAGGTCCCTTCCCTAATCAATCACATTCATTTTAATATTCCTGATGATCCAGTATACCACTGGAACAGACCGGTCTCTCAGTTGGGCATTTGTGTGTTCTATGCAGAGTGATGGTCACATTCCTAAACACCCACACGCCCCTTATGTTACCTAACAGAGAGTTCCCCACCTCCTGTTGTGAAGTTACTATTGGATCTCTTAGGCTTATCTTCAGTTGTACCTCCCTCTTGAAGTCTTTCTGATCTGTGATACACATGGTGATCAACCCCACTACAGAGTTCTCAAGTCACCTTTGGGCTATATCACTTTCACACCTATCAGGCTCATCACAGTCAGTTTCCTTTGCATATATACATGCTTTGTGTTCTTTATTAGACTTGTATGGTGTTATACATAGTATAACCTTGAGTTTCAGCCAATTGCAGACAAGGTCTTTTTGAGTCTGGGAGTGGCTATATCCTAAAGACTAAGGACATGTTGTTATCAACCAATTACTTGAAAAGCAAATATTTGGAAGAAAATATTCCAGAACAAGTCAATGAAATACATGGATTTGCCTAAAAAGCTCTAGGCTGGAAGTCCAAATATGTTAACTCCATCAGAAAGATCCTATAAGATGGGGTAGTGTTGGGGGGTGATGACTTTTGAAGTTCAAAATACTGGGTTTCAGAGACCACTGATAGTCACAGGACTCTCTCTATAGCATTTGCTGTTGTTCAGTAGCTAAGTCGTGCCTGTCTTTTTGTGACCCCCTGGACTGCAGCATGTCAGACTTCCCTGTCCTTCACTGTCTCTCAGAGTTTGCAATAGGATGGAACCTAATGAGCAGATGAGTCTGACTACACAGAGATCTTGTAGGAAGAAACTCTGATCATTCAAAGATGTGCTGATACTTCAACCTGGAAGTTTGGAAATTAGCATAGAACTGCTTTCTGAACTCTTAACCAGGTTCAGCAAACCTGGTTTGCTGCCTGCAAACTAAGAATGTATATTGCATTTTTAAACTGTGGGAAAAGTCAAAAGAATAAAATTTTGTGACACATGAGAATGACATGAAATCTAAATTTAATTGTTCATAATTAAAGGTTGATTGGAACATAGCCATGCTTATTCATTTACATGTATATGGTTGCATTGATAGAGCTGATTGGTTGTAACAGACTGTATAGCACATGAAGCCTGAAATATTTACTATCTGGCCTTTTACACAAAAGTTTGCTGACCATTGTCTAAATGCAGTGTCAGTGAACACAGAAAAATACTGCCATTTTCCCCTATGTGAAAGGTTGCTGCTATGAGCCATGAATGATGCCAGGATTCTTGGCCTCTGAAGGAGAGGCATTCAACCTGGGGCCAGTGATGAGGCTTGATCACTCAGAGCTTTTTGTGTAATCAAGTTTTGTTAAAGTATAAAAGAGAGAGAGAAAGCTTCTGACATAGACATCAGAAGCAGGCAGAAAGATAGTTTTTAGCAAGGAGTTATATACCTATTAGCTTCCCTGGTAGTTCAGAGGTTAAAGCATCTGCCTGAAGTGCAGGAGACCTGGGTTCGATCCCTGAGTCGGGAAGATCCCCTGGAAGGAAATGGCAACCCGCTCCAGTATTCTTGCCTGGAGAATCCCATGGAGGGAGGAGCCTGGTAGGCTACAGTCCATGGGGTGGCAAAGAGTCGCACACGACTGAGCAACTTCACTTTCACTTACATACCTATTAGAAAGCGGCTAATTAGAGGGGAAAAAAAAAAATGAAAGCCTCAAAACTGAGATAACACCAGGCCCTTCTCCCACACATGCATTTTGAGATAGCATTGACACAAGGTGAGTCAACCTGGGCCATATAACAATAGACATTAATCTTGAACAAAGGTGGATTTCCAAGCAAATACATAGTTTCATTAACATAGCTTAAGAGAACACTTCCATGAGTGAAACAGATTGATGTGTTGAGCCATTATGGGTTCTGAGCCTTAGGTGAACCAACTTGAAGAAAGGTAAATAAGGTAAATACATTAACATAGCTTAAGAAAAACATTTCCATAAGAAAAATGCATTGGTTAGCTCAAGGTTTGAGAAAAGTTAAGTTCAGGTGGAACCAGGTGTTGTCATGGCAACACAGAATTTTAAAAGACCCTCCTTTTAATTTTGTATAGAGAAGGAAAAAAAAAAGTTTGACACTTGTAGTTTGTTTCCTCCACTTGGGGGATCCCTAGGCTTCCTGCCTGTTACTCTCTCATATGCCTTTCAAAACATCTTTATCCTCCCCAACCAGTGTATCTGTTGTGGAATCCAGAGTTGCAAGCCACACCTCGGAGGACATTCAAGACAGTGGAGTACAGTTTATTATGCCAACAGGAATCAGTTCCCAGCAAGGACCCTGATGTTTCTGAGAGGCCCAGTTTCATACCCCTCCCCGCTACGTGACTGGTTACATGTTAGCAACCTCTTTGTTGTATATGGCTGAATTTTACAACAAATAGGTGCTAGGAGAACAAACAACAAAGATTGGGGGGGGGGGGGCAATGATTATACATCAAGGGAGATATCTCCTTGGTTAATCTAACAGGGGCAGCCTGACCTCAGCTACAATCTCTGTTTGTCATATGTAGGGAGGGAAGTCTCCAAGAGACCGGGTTTTCACTAGCAATGGTTTTCTCACTCTTGGGCAGGGTTCAGTCCCAGTTCACATCCTGTCTTTAAGATGGATGACAGGCTTCAAGATGGAGTCTCTCTTGCTTCTCTCACACTGGCCTCAACACATCTTCCCAGAAATCTCCAACATGTTTTCCTGTTGGACTCAGATACTACATCACCACACTTCTCTCTTAGGTGGTAATCACCGATCAGTCTAATAGATTAAAATAGAAAATAAAATCTATCCATGCCTGGGGTAGAGCCAACATCAGATGGAAAGGGAACATGATAGGTCTAATTAGCCATGGTAGAATGGGTCTGTTTGGCTGTTAGTCAGTGTCATGTATTTTTTTAGGCTGGTCATTCTAGGAGGAGAGGGAGGAGAAGGAGAAGGTTTCAAAAAGGTCTAACCTTGGGGGCTGTGTATTTATCTCTCTGTCCCACAAAGTTCAACAAAACTTTCTAGAGAGTTGTGTTTTTGAACAAAGCCTTGGCAATTGACTACTTGATCTCATTCACTTCTCTCCCTCTCTCTTTTTTATTTGCTCAGCCTTTTGCACCGGACCTGGACTTATAGGTAAGATTTTTTGGGGTCCTAAGAGTGTGGACTTTCAGCTCTGGAGAGTGGAAATTTTGATTTCCCGGGGCCAGGGAGAGAGGCTATGGTTCAAAAGAGCCCCAGTGGATTTTCTTTCTGGTTTCCCAACCCACCTACTCAGTCTTATATGGGTAGATTTCCACTTCCAAAACTTAGAGAAAATTCGAGTGGTTTATCCTGCAAAGGGATTCCTCTCCATTTGGCCTGTGTGACCCAAGATGCTAGCCCAGCTCTAGCTCCATCATCTAACAAAGCAGATGGCTTTGTTTCAGGCTCAGAAGACACCTCATCTCCTGGGAAATAAACTTTCTTTTGCCCTTCTATATCTACTACTTCCTGGTCCCTCTGCCACCTTTAATGTTATCACTGAACTAGAAATGCACCAACTTCTGTGCACCTCATGGTTTCATCATCAGAGTGCAGGCTGGATTTCAGTGGCCACTGGTCATCTCTTCATGGAGTCTTTCGGCAGAGCACAAACGGTTCAACTGAGGAGAGAATGGGGTGGCACAAAGAGAATTAGTCTGTGGAAGAGGAAGCCTCTGATGGTCCAAAAATCAAGGGGATTGGTTGAGGATTATGAGTTTCTTTGACATTGTCTCTTCAGCCTGTTCTTTCTCTTGATAGTAGAGGCTTTATGAGAGAGGGGCAGCTGCAAACTCTGCTATGAATGTGCAGGATCTTACACCCTGCTGGATCAATTTGCTTCCTTAAAGAAATGCTGCTTCTGGGTCCCAGTCCAATACCCAGATGACCTGGTTTTTCTTCTCTGGCATCCAAGGTTATGCCTTGTTGCAAGTGCCAGGAGACAGCTGCTCTCTTTATACTCAGGGATGGAGGACCCACTCCTGGGTCCCTGTCTCTGAAGCCCTCAGCTAATAAAGTAGGCTAAAACACTGTCTAGGACACAGCTGCCCTGATGAGCTCCTTTGTTCTCTCTAGCTTTTAAATCTTCTCAGCCCTTCTTTTCCCTTCAGCTGCATTTCTTTGATACTTTTCTCTTTCTCTCTCTTAAACATATTTCTTCTCTCCTACAATGTGATCTAGTCCTCTACTCCATGGAAAAGTAAAACTTATTTAAACCCAGAATTTGGGGGCTTCCCTCGTGGTCCAGCAGTTAAGAGGTGATGCTTCCAAAGCAGGGTGGTGGATTTGATCCCTGGTTGATAAACTAAGATCCCACATGCCATGTGGCATGGCCAAATAAAAAATAAACCTAGAATTTTATAACTCAAAATAAAATAAAGTAGCCTGTGCATGATCCTGATATTGAATATTTGCTAGAGCATACAATAAAGCATATCCAAACTCTAATCTTAGTTACAGTGATCCAGAAGTTATTTCTAGATGACTGACTTGAATAATATATACATGCCTTAAGCTTCATGGTGCAACAATAGGAACTTTTCTTAGTTTTTTATAGTTCTATTTTAATTTTTGTCTCTAACTTCCATTCCACATGTCATTTCCCTCAAGAAATTATAGAAGAGGAGAGATCAAAAACAAATGACTAAACCAAATATAAACTTCTCAATGCAGTTTAAAATCAACCAGGTCAGACATCTTTCACCCAACTACTTCTTCTGGGGTTGATGCCAAGTTCTAGGGAGTCTGCAAAGTTGAGACAAAGTAGGCAGTAGAAATTTGGGTCCTGAGGAATTGTATTTCATTCATACAGGTATCTGAGTCCTTCCACATAGCCCAAGTTGTCATATACCATTCATAGTCTGATAGACCACAGGCCACAAGTCCAGATGTTGTCCCTCCAGCTACAATGGACTGCTCCCTGGAGGCTTGGCAAACTGAGATCTTCTTTATCACTATATCTCCCTGGGGCTGAGAGGACTTGATGGGATTGCTTCAAGCCTATTAAATATAATCTTCTTGAGGACAGCAATGCTGGCTATCTTGATCACCACTGTTCTCTGTGTTCATAAAGCAGTACTTGGAATGTAGTATCCAGAAGCTTGTTTCCTGATAGGCTCTTCCCTTGTCTCCCTACACAGTCCTCTACACTCCATGTCTAAGTCTTGCTTTCCTCAGAACTTATCTGGAGACTCTGTGAAGCCCATCTCCCATTCTCAACACATAGAATCTTCTAGACCCAGTTTTAGGGCTCTGAGACTTTGAGGCTCCGACTCTTCCCTTACCCAGCATTCTCTGTATTTCTTCTGAGCTAGGTTCTTGGACATGGGAAAATGTCATGGGAAGTAGCAAGGATGGTTGGGAGTGGATCACTGATATTGAGAGAAAGAGTCAGGTTGATCAGCCCAGATTATATCTAGACATCTCCATGCTTTCAGTGCAGGGGAAATAGGTTCAATCTCTGGTCAAAGAACCATAACCCCACAGTGGCTAGAAGGAAAACCACATTACAGAAAGTTAATCAGGATGAAAACTCACAGGATTTTGTTTCAGATTAAAGGACAAGATAAAGCCCCAGAAAAACAACTAAATGAAGTAGAGATAGTCAACGTTCCAGAAAAAGAATTTAGAATAATGATAGTGAAGATAATGATAGTAAAGATCATGGGTTCTCAGAAATAGAATGGAGAAGATGGAAGAAATGTTTACCAAAGACCTGTAAGAACTAAAATACAAGCAGAGATGAAGAATACACTAGAAGGAATCAATAGCAGAATAACTGAGGCAGAAGAACAGACAAGTGACCTGGAGGATTGAATGGTGAAAATCACTGCCACAGAACAGAACATAGAAAAAAGAATGAAAACAATGAAGAGCAGACTAAGAGACCTCTGGGACAACATTAAACACACCAGCATTTGCATTATAAGGGTCCCAGAAGGAGAAGAGAGAGAGAAAGGACCCAAGAAAATATTGGAATAATAGATGAATATTTCCCTAACATGGAAAAGAAATAGTTAAACAAGTCCAGGAAAGGCAGAGTCCCAGGCGGGATAAATTCAAGGAGGAACACAATGAGACACACACATAGTAAGCAAACTGACAACAGTTAAAGACAAAGAGAAAATATTAAAAGCAACAAGGGAAAAATGACAAATAACATATAAGGGAACTCCCATGAGGTTGTAAGCTGATTTGTCAACAGAAACTCTACAAGCCAGAAGAGAATGGTATGATATATTTAAAGTGAAGAAAGAAAAACCTGCAACCAAGAATACTTTACCCAGCAAGACTCTCATTCAGATTTGATGGAGAAGTCTAAAGCTTTCCAAACAAGCAAAGGTTAAGAGGATTCAGCACCACCAAACCAGCTTTACAACAAATGTTAAAGAGACTTCTCTAGGCAGGAAACACAAGAGTAGGAAAAGACATACACAAAATAACCCTAAAACAATTAAGAAAATGGTAATAGGATCATGCATATTGATAATTAACTTAAATGTAAATGAAGTAAATACACCAACCAAAAGACTTAGACTGACTGGGTGGATGAGAACATGTGCATGTATGCACTTAGACTTATCACAACACTCTACTTAACTCCCCAAATTGTATGTAATTATTTTATATTGCTAGGTTAATCATGTTTCCATTATGGCTTGCAATTGTAGTCATCTTTTATTTTTTGTCTGGCTATTGACTGTGAAACTAAAACAACTTTTACTATTGTGATTATGTAACTGGTGGCTGCTTAATACCATTGACCATTTTTCTGGTCAAGAGCAAAGAAAAGAATTCCATATGACTAAAACTACCATTTAATAGAAAAACCTATAGTCACTTTTTAAAATCCAGATGCATATTAGAATTGTCTTGGAAATTTTGAAAAATGCAAATGCTGAGGGACTGCTTTTTATCTCCAAAGCTCCAGATGTATTTCTAATGAGCCACCATGTTTAAAAACAACTGGATATATGATGACCTTTTACTTTTATCTAGTCTGTTTCAATTTTTCTATTTCATGTTCAGTGCTTCCTGTTTTAGTTTCATTTAGTTTATGTTTTCCTGTTTCTCTGTCTTTTTTTGATGTTCTTTCTCAAGCCTTTATCAAGCATAGTAGAAAAGCTTTTGTATACATATATATAGTTTGTATAATACCTATATTTTAGAAAATATATGATTTTTTGCTTAGCTAAAAAACTTACGACATTTTGACTTCACTTGTTTGACCTAGTATGAATAGAATGCTAGATTTCTAATTTATATTCACTCAAAACTTTGATATAGTTCCACATATTTTGGCATCTAGGATTACTGCTGGTAATCTAGAAAGTTTACTATCTTAGTGATTTAAAAAAAAAAAAACCTGAATGAGGCTTGAATGTTCTCATCCAGTTCTGAGAATATAAAGGAATACTATGTTGTTAAAAAATAAAACCAACAAACAAGGAATTAACTTGTGATACAGTATTATTAACTAAAATACAGGTTTTGTTCAAATTTCACACAAAAATGCATGTATATATGCTATAGTTTATTTGGCTGGAAGGTAATTACAAGACAAACTAAAATTTTATGCAACATATTTTTGATGTGATCATTATAGCATTGTGATCTTAATTCCTGTTAGAAAATATACGTTTAAAATAATCATATTAAGCACATATTTGTACCAAATCCAAAGGTAGGGATATTAAGCCTGTTTTTCCAAATTTCACCAAGGGCCAAAAAAAAAAAAACACAGTTTCAGTTCAGTTCAGTTCAGTCGCTCAGTCGTGTCCAACTCTCTGCGACCCCATGAAGTGCAATAATAATAATAATAAAGGAGTGTAGCAGAACCAGAACTCAGAGATGGAGTCCTGGCGCCCCTCCTCCTCGTCCTCCCTTTTGACCCCTACTTTCTCACTCTTCAATTCTCCACATCCTGAAAATGGTAGAAGAATTCCAAGAAGACTGCATGCATGCCTGAGTACTCTCTGGGCCACTCCTAATCTCCAGCCAATATCTCATTTCTTTGCAGAGTCTTCACCCAAAGTGCGACTGGTGAGAGGTCGCCATCACTGTGAAGGGCGGGTGGAAGTGGAGCGGAATGGCGAGTGGGGCACTGTGTGTGACGACGGCTGGAACATGAAAGACGTGGAAGTGGTGTGCCGGGAGCTGGGCTGCGGAGAAGCCAGGGGGACGCCCACTGGTAATTTATATAAGCCATTGGCTGATGAAAAACAAAAAATCTTCATCCAAGAAGTCAACTGCAGTGGGACGGAAGATAAATTGATTAACTGTGACCAGCTGGAAGACGTTTATGATTGCTCCCACAGCGAGGATGCAGGGGCAATATGTGAGCGTGAGTATGGCAGGACTCAAGGACTATATGCCAACTGCCCATAGCCTGCATGACCAGTCTTTGTCCTCTTTATCTTTATTCTCCACCATGAACTAATGGTTACCGATTCCTTGTCCTTCCCTTCTCACCCTTTCTCCACTGTGGACCCTGGAGTCAAATATATCCTCACCTAGAATTGTTATATTCTTCCTTGGTTGAACAGTGGCACGAGTGTAAAAGCACCCTCCTGCCAATGTAGAGACTTAAGTGATGTGGGTTCGATCCCTGGGTGGGGAAGATACCCTGGAGGAAGGGACAGCAACCCACTGCAGTATTCTTGCCAGGAGAATCCAATGGACAGAGGAGTCTGGCAGGCTACAGTCCATAGGGTCACACAGAGTCGAACATGACTGAAGCGACTTAGCACTCACACTTGGTGGAACTAATGATTTTCTCTTAGTTTCAATCTTAGTTTTTCTTCGTTTCAGTCTATCCAAGAACCTGATTCTCTTCTTCACACACACAAACATGCACAGATCCAATAACCACTAAACATTTGTATCTAAAGCTCAGGTGGAGTTATGGGGAAGAAATGAGCTCCCAAAGTATAATATAAATTTATCAGTTCTCAAGGGGTCTATCATCTAGTTAGGTAGACAGGAAATGCTCATCGGAAACCAACATACAACTGTGTATATATATGTATATATATATACTGCGTGAGTGTATGCTCAGGCGCTTCAGTTGTGTCTGACTCTTTGCAACCCTATGGACTGCAGCCTGCCAGTGTCCTTTGTCCATGGGATTCTCCACGCAAGAATACTGGAGTGAGTTGCTGTGCCCTCCTCCAGGGGATCTTTTCCAGCAAGGGATTGAACCCAGGTGGATTCTATACCCACTGAGCCACCTGGGAACTCTCTATATATACACACACATATTCATACACAACAATTATATATACATATATAATTGTTGTTCTATTCCTTTATGCCTTTCATATACTTGCTGTCTATACATTGATAATTTTCTGTGTGTCTATCTCCTTTTCCATTAGACTGTGATTTGGCTAAGGAACTAGTCTATGTCTTCTCTTTGTTACCCCATGGTTTGTTACCAGACAGTCACCAGATGTTTGTGTTCGATGCTGAGGCCTCATTCTTATTTCTGAGAAAGATTCAGAGTTAGGAGCCCCCTTTTGTGGGAAAGCTGTGTTCTTGCAGGGAGCAGAAACTTAATCTTTCTTTTCCTACAGTGCCAGAGACTGTGAAGCTGGTTGGTGGCCCTGGGCGCTGCAAGGGGCGCTTGGAGGTGAAGCACCAAGAGCAATGGGGCACTGTGTGCAAAGCAGGCTGGAATCTCTCTGCTGCGAAGGTGGTGTGCCGGCAACTGGGGTGTGGGAAGGCCACACTGATCAAAAGATGCTGTAACAAGGATATCCAGGGTGAAGGACTCATCTGGCTGAGCAGCGTGTCATGCTCAGGACAGGAAGAAAACCTTCACTATTGCCTTTCTGGGCTTGAGGGGAATAATAACTGCACCCATGATGAGGACACATGGGTTGAATGTGAAGGTAATGCCTATAAGTCCAGTGACTAGGTTTATTCGTGAATTTGATTAAATGGAATTCTATTCAACCAGTGTTTATAAAGAACTACTCTGGTAACTCAGCTGGTAAAGAATCTGAATACAATGCAGAAGACCATGGTTTGATTCCTGGGTCTGGAAGATCCCCTGGAGAAGGGATAGGCTACCTACTCCAGTATTCTGGGGCTTCCCTGGTGTGTCAGATGGTAAAGAATCTGGCCAGAATGTGGAAGACCGTGTTTGATCCCTGGGTTGGGGAGATCCCCTGGAGGTGGGCAGGGCAACCCACTCTAGTATTCTTCCCTGGAGAATCTTCATGGACAGAGGAGAAGAGACAAACAGGACTGAGTGACTAAGCATAGCACTCATGTATCAAATAACCATGGCAAAGCTTTGTGCTGCTCATCAATTCTCTTGTTTTTAAAATGGAGCTAATGATACTTGCCTTTGTATATGAAAATGCTTTAAGCACTAGCACTTAATACAAGTGCTAGATTAATATAAACTATTATTATATTGAATTCTATATAATAGGAATAGGACACACAGTTCCATGTACTTGTTGAAGTCTTCAATTAAAAAAAAAAGTACTAGAAAGTCATTCATAAGTATTAGACTTTTATAAAATAGATGGGAAAGTAAAAGGTCTTAGTTGAGGAAACATGGGACACATGGATTGGAAACAAGAGCAAGGGCTATGATCACAGAAACACAGGCAGGTAGAGAGCTTCAGAAGTGTTGATGGGATTTGAGTGAGGAGGTAGATGATGTTTCTTTCTTCTTTCCACTCCATCCCCTGACCCTGTAGATCCCTTTCAATTGAGGCTGGTAAATGGAGACACCAGATGCTCTGGGCGACTGGAGGTGCTGCACAAGGGCATATGGGGCTCTGTCTGTGATGATGGCTGGGGGACAAAAGAGGAGCAGGTGGTGTGCCGGCAACTGGGCTGTACAAGGCCAATCTTTGTACCTGCCAAATTGCGGAGAAAGTTTGCCCCTGGAGATGGGCGCATCTGGCTAGATGATGTCCATTGCAAAGGGTATGAGCAGTCCTTGGAGCACTGTCAACATAGGTCCTGGGGGTATCATGACTGCAACCACAAGGAAGATGTGGTCGTATTCTGCTCAGGTAAGCCCTGTAGGTTGAACCCATGGGGACTGGCATGGAGGGAGGTGAAGAAGCGGGTGGTGGTGTGTGAACTCTGAGGGTAAGGGTTATTCTACTAGTGCTGAGCAGCTGCCCATAATAGTCACCTACTTTGTGTTACTTCAAGGAATTACTCGAGACTCCTAGTCATGGGTAGAATGATAAGATAGTTTAAAAATCCCATACCATACAGTTATTGAGTGTGAGAACAAAAGAGGTTTTGAAAATTATTGAGTTGATAGCTTTATATTAAATCTGAAGAGAGTAAGAGTCAGAGAAAATAAGCAACTTACCTAAATCATAAAAATTGCTTTCAAACAATGGAGCAGAACTAAAATGACCAGTCCTGGCTCAGCTCAGGATTAGTTGACTTAGAGGAACCTAGGTCTCAAACTGTAAGCTAAAACTGTAGAAGATGGTCCCACCTCCTTCTAGCTATTGTCACTACCCAGATTTTAAATTAATCTGTGGGAATGGGGCTGGGGGAGGGGGCTGTTTGTGAATATCCTTGAGAGTGTCTTTTCAGAGAAGCCAGGATTCCAGCTGTAAATTGTAGACCTCCCAATATTGTTGGGCTTCCCTTGTGGCTCAGTTGGTAAAGAATCTGCCTGCAATGTGGGAGACCTGGGTTTGATCCCTGGGTTGTGAAGATCCCCTGGAGAAGGGAAAGGCTACCCACTGCAATTATCTGGCCTGGAGAATTCCATGGACAGTATAGTCCATGGGGTCGCAAAGAGTTGGACACGACTGAGCGACTTTCACTTCACGGAAGAGTAAAGGAAGAAATATGTCCCCATATGAGTCAGGAAATGCAAAGCATAGCCCTTGGGTGATCTCAGAGAGTCACAGCTCTGAAGCCCAGCTTTGTAATTAGTGTGGGATGCTGGCATGCAGGGCTGCCTGGTTACATACTCAGGGAATTGTGTAAGAGTTGAGAGATGATCAAAAATATGAAGCGCATCTAGTGCCCAGAAAAGGAGGGCTTTAGTGATGGAAGACTAGTGTTTGAGTTGAGCCTGCCATTTGGAGGCTAATTAATCTTAGCTGGTCAAAAGGAGATACTTGCTCCATTTCTCTTGAAGAGTTTTGTGATTGTGGAGGGTGAAAAGTGCTAATATGAATGAATATGGTTTCTGTCTCACAAAGGATCTGGTTATTGAGTCTAGGGCACTGAACTAGATTCTGATATGGTTCACATCAATGTGAGATATGTATGTGATTAGGATCTGGAAGGGTCTTCCTTTCCTATTCTGGGAACCAGTCTTCTTTCTTGGCCTCTTTGAGTTTGAATGAAATAATCCCTTCTTGACATGTCCCCATCCTTACTGTACATTCCTCTTCTCTTTACAGAAGCGTAGCCTGACATTTGATGTGTGGCCTGACTCCGGCAGGATCTGAGTGTCCTTTGCTTTCTCATGGCCTCAAATGGCTTAGTGCAAGCACTGGGCCTGCAGGCTCAGCTACCACCCTCTCAGCCCCTCAGACAGAATCTGAACACTCTTTTCTCTCAGAGCCAAGCACCCCCATCATCTCCTGGAGATATGAGTTGTTGAATTCTCTCTTGCCAAGGAAGATGACCTCCCACTCACCTGCTCCTCACTGCTGACCCTTTGGCATTGATTCTGGCCTCTCCTGCTTCTTTTCAACCAGCCTGGGATCCCCAGGTCTGTTTCTTTGACCACTACAGGACATTTCTAAGACCAAACCTATGTCTGTAAAGAACATGAAAGGAAGGTGACAACAAAAGGAACATTTAAGGGGAATATGGGTAAATAATGAGATGAAACTTGGGGGAAAGTTCTTTGAATGCTTTTTCTCAAGCCTTCAACACTTTTTCTTAATCTTCAACAATTAACATCTCACTATTCTCCTGTTGTCTGATAAAAGCAGACACATTCTTTCAAGAGCAGAGCAGTATCCTATAATCCTAGACCTTTTCATGACACTTGGAAAAGAAATATCTCACCCTCTGAATGCCCATAATAAAATACCTTTGTTGACTATCCATATACAACTTGCCAACATGATGTGCATTTAACAAGAAGAATCCTACAAATGTATTTTAATTTTCCCAAGGAAAAATGTATGGACCTGTGACTAGAAGGGAAAGGAAGAGATGCATTCAGAATTTGGGGGAATCCAGCGTTGTGTCTCATGCCAATCAGATGATATCATTTTAATTTTTTCAACTCAGATTTTAGGGTCTGTAAGTCTGATGCAAGACAGAATGATACTAAGGAGAGAATCATAGCTTGGTTCTAAAAACTGACAACTTCAGGCTCTGAGACTGAGTTGAGTACCTGTTATGTGTCTGCATTTATGCTTTCTAATAAAGTCTAATTCACAGTCTCAAGAGTTGCCTGTCTGTGTGATATGCTCTTTCTACCCAAGGGGAAAGCAGGTGGGTCAGTTTTACAGGGATGGCCTTTTAGGTAGGATTAGGTAGAAGAGAACCTGCTGGAGATGCAGTCATGTGTGTAATACTGCTCTCTCCTTTGGATGGAGAACTTTCTCCCTATCTCTTTTCATGGGAAAAATAGAGAAACTTAGTTTCATAGAAGAGAAGAAGATGACCTAACAGACACTTTGATATCTATCATATCTACTCAAAGAGATTTTGCCTCTGTTTGATCAGTTATCTCAGGTCTTTCTGATTTCCCCCACAGATTAAGATCATGTTCACTAAACCATGTAATGTCAATTGGGTTGGCCAAAAGTTCATTTGGGTTTTCCCATAACATCTTATGGACAAATCTGAATGAACTTTTTGACCAGCCCAGCAGAATCTAGAGACCTGCTGAACTGCCTTGATTGAGCCATTGTAAAGCTCTTTTATCCTAAGTAGAGTAGAACAAGGTTGGAATTTCACAAGAGAAACTTTGATTTCCTTTTAATATTTTTTTTTCATTTATTTTTATTAGTTGGAGGCTAATTACTTCACAACATTTCAGTGGGTTTTGTCATACATTGACATGAATCAGCCATGGAGTTACATGTGTTCCCCATCCCGATCCCCCCTCCCACCTCCCTTTCCACCCGATTCCTCTGGGTCTTCCCAGTGCACCAGGCCCGAGCACTTGTCTCATGCATCCCACCTGGGCTGGTGATCTGTTTCACCATAGATAATATACATGCTGTTCTCTAGAAACATCTCACCCTCACCTTCTCCCACAGAGTCCAAAAGTCTGTTCTGTACTTCTGTGTCTCTTTTTCTGTTTTGCGTATAGGGTTATCATTACCATCTTTCTAAATTCCATATATATGTGTTAGTATGCTGTAATGATCTTTATCTTTCTGGCTTACTTCACTCTGTATAAGGGGCTCCAGTTTCATCCATCTCATTAGAACTGATTCAAATGAATTCTTTTTAACAGCTGAGTAATATTCCATGGTGTATATGTACCACAGCTTCCTTATCCATTCATCTGCTGATGGGTATCTAGGTTGTTTCCATGTCCTGGCTATTATAAACAGTGCTGCGATGAACATTGGGGTGCACGTGTCTCTTTCAGATCTGGTTTCCTCAGTGTGTATGCCCAGAAGTGGGATTGCTGGGTCATATGGCAGTTCTATTTCCAGTTTTTTAAGAAATCTCCACACTGTTTTCCATAGCGGCTATACTAGTTTGCATTCCCACCAACAGTGTAAGAGGGTTCCCTTTTCTCCACACCCTCTCCAGCATTTATTGCTTGTAGACTTTTGGATAGCAGCCATCCTGACTGGCGTGTAATGGTACCTCATTGTGGTTTTGATTTGCATTTCTCTGATAATGAGTGATGTTGAGCATCTTTTCATGTGTTTGCTAGCCATCTGTATGTCTTCTTTGGAGAAATGTCTGTTTAGTTCTTTGGCCCATTTTTTGATTGGGTCATTTATTTTTCTGGAATTGAGCTTCAGGAGTTGCTTGTATATTTTTGAGATTAATCATTTGTCTGTTGCTTCATTTGCTATTATTTTCTCCCAATCTGAGGGCTGTCTTTTCACCTTACTTATAGTTTCCTTTGTAGTGCAAAAGCTTTTAAGTTTCATTAGGTCCCATTTGTTTATTTTTGCTTTTATTTCCAATATTCTGGGAGGTGGGTCATAGAGGATCCTGCTGTGATTTATGTTGGAGAGTGTTTTGCCTATGTTCTCCTCTAGGAGTTTTATAGTTTCTGGTCTTACATTTAGATCTTTAATCCATTTTGAGTTTATTTTTGTGTATGGTGTTAGAAAGTGTTCTAGTTTCATTCTTTTACAAGTGGTTGACCAGTTTTCCCAGCACCACTTGTTAAAGAGGCTGTCTTTTTTCCATTGTATATCCTTGCCTCTTTTGTCAAAGATAAGGTGTCCATAGTTTGTGGATTTATCTCTGGGCTTTCTATTCTGTTCCATTGATCTATATTTCTGTCTTTGTGCCAGTACCATACTGTCTTGCTGACTGTGGCTTTGTAGTAGAGTCTGAAGTCAGGCAGGTTGATTCCTCCAGTTCCATTCTTCTTTCTCAAGATTACTTTGGCTATTCGAGGTTTTTTGTATTTTCATACAAATTGTGAAATTATTTGTTCTAGTTCTGTGAAAAATACCATTGGTAGCTTGATAGGGATTGCATTGAATCTATAGATTGCTTTGGGTAGAATAGCCATTTTGAAATATTGATTCTTCCAATCCATGAACACGGTATGTTTCTCCATCTATTTGTGTCCTCTTTGATTTCTTTCATCAGTGTTTTATAGTTTTCTATGTATAGGTCTTTTGTTTCTTTAGGTAGATGTACTCCTAAGTATTTTATTCTTTTTGTTGCAATGGTGAATGGTATTGTTTCCTTAATTTCTCTTTCTGTTTTTTCATTGTTAGTATATAGGAATGCAAGGGATTTCTGTGTGTTCATTTTATATCCTGCAACTTTACTATATTCATTGATTAGCTCTAATAATTTTCTGGTAGAGTCTTTAGGGTTTTCTATGTAGAGGATCATGTCATCTGCAAACAGCGAGAGTTTCACTTCTTCTTTTCCTATTTGGATTCCTTTTATTTCTTTTTCTGCTCTGATTGCTGTGGCCAAAACTTCCAACACTATGTTGAATAGTAGTGGTGAGAGTGGGCACCCTTGTCTTGTTCCTGATTTCAGGGGAAATGCTTTCAATTTTTCACCATTGAGGGTGATGCTTGCTGTGGGTTTGTCATATATAGCTTTTATTATGTTGAGGTATGTTCCTTCTATTCCTGCTTTCTGGAGAGTTTTAATCATAAATGAGTGTTGAATTTTGTCAAAGGCTTTCTCTGCATCTATTGAGATAATCATATGGTTTTTATCTTTCAATTTGTTAATGTGGTGTATTTGATTTCCTTTTAATATTACATTAAAATTTCTTTTGTAAAATTTCAACCAGTAAGACGCCTGAGAACCAATCAGATAAAAGCAACATCTGTTGGAGGAGGCCAAGTGATCCAAAAAAGCAAGAAGGCAAGACACAACAGAAGGCTAAAAGGTAGTCTTAGAGGTCTAATAATAATGTGTCATTAAAGAGGAAATTGAGAAGCTGAAAGACAAGATTGACACTAGCCTGTTAGCACAGTCCAGGAGAAGAATGTCCCCTGACCCGAGAATATGGTTGTTTACCTTGATTTTCGAGGTGGACATGTCTAGAGATAGTGTATCAGAGCCTGAAGAAATTAGCCTAGTGACAATGACTGAGTGCTCACAAACAGTCATGTGTGTTTCTTCTTCCTGAACATGCCACGAGTCTATCCCAGGTTTGTCTTACTAGAAGATACCCCAGCCAGATTCCTGCCCCTACCCTGGCAAGGTGGTGAAGTAAAGTCGAGCTCTGCATTCAGTGAAAATATTACCCCTTGAGTATTTTAGGAGTTGCCAGTTGGCATATGCCTTATTCCCAAAGAACCTGTCCCATAACTGGCATCTTCTGACCCTTGCCCCATTCCAGATTCTAGCAACTCCCAAACTGCTCAGCACGCACATGCTCATTATACATTCCGACAGGAGTCCTGGGCAGCAGTGGGCCTCCAGGCCTGTGGAGCTGGAGCCAAACACCAAGCACCTACATAATCTCCAGTTCAGAAGGAGACACTTTTCTCCTGGACTGGAAATTTACCCTGAGGCTACAGCTGCAAACTGGCCACACTCAGCCCCCATTTGGACTTGTTGCCTGGTGGTCCCAGGCTTCTCCAGCCACCAGGGCTGCTGGGTGTCCCTTTTATCTCAGTGGGGCCATTCTCACAGGGGAAATGATTTATACCACCTTCACATCAAGGCAGTTAGCAACAAAATGCCTTCTCCATGCCTTTTCTCTTCCTAACTGACTTGTTAGAGAAGACCCCAAGGTTCTAGGGGAGGGCAGACCAAGAAGACTGAAAGGAGCCTGGATCTTTGTGAATCTCTGAATGACTCATACTCTGCTGACTGTGTTATGAATAAAAAATAAACATTATTTGTATTAAGTCTGTGAGATGCTGGGGTGGTTTTTTACAACAGTTCAGTCTGACCAAAGACATAAATAGTATTTTTAAAAAATCAGTTGCATTTCTTCAAAGATCACCAGAAAATAATTTCTTTTTTTCTAAATATCATGCATTTGATTTTTAATTGATTTTTAGTCGAGTATAGTTGCTTTACAATGTTGTTAGTCTCTGCTGTACAGCAAAGGGAATCAGCTCCATGTAGACATAGATCCCCTGGTTTTTGGATTTCCTCCCCATTTGGGTCACCACTGTGCACTGAGGTGAGTTCTGTGTGCTCTCCAGTAGATTCTCATTAGTTATCCATTTTACACGCAGTCCTGTGTATATGTCACCTCCAATCTCCCAATGCATCCCATCCCCTTGTTTTTCCCTTGGTATCTGTATGTTGTTCTCTACACCTGTGTCTCCATTTCTGCTTTGCAAATAACTTTATCTGTACCATTTTTCTAGATTCCACATGTAAGCACTATTATATGATATTTGTTTTTCTTTCTGACTTGCTTCACTCTGTGTAACAGTCTCTAGGCCCTTCCATGTTTCTGCAAATGGCAAAATTTCATTCTCCCCTACCCCACATTTCTAATGATCATATGGTTTCCTCAAAGCCTTTAGATATCTAGTATTCCATGCTCATTAGGAAGCATGAGATTTGGCCCACACATTTTATTTTTACTATAAATTAACTATAATTAATTAATGTATTTTTTTATTTTGGTGTCTTCCAAGCCCCCCCCCCCCCCCCTTTTGTTTTCTGGAAACTGTGCAAGGTTCTCATGGAGAATTCTTTGCCAACATGTTTTGGTATACATCTTAAGACTTTTTTTTTTTTTTTTTTAAGAACAATTTTGGGATCACAACAAAACAGAATGGAAGATACAAAGATTTCCCATACACCTTTTGCCTTCATGCATAACTTTCATAACATGCATAACTTTCCCCATTCTCTGCATTCCCAATAGAGTAGTATATTTGTTAAAAACAGTGAAGCTACAGTGAAATATCTTTATCACCTAAATTCCATACTTTGCATTAAAATTCACTTTTGATGTTGTTCTATGGATTTGGGTAGATTTATAAACATGTATTTCCCCAAATAGTATCATACTGAATAGTTTCACTACCTAAAAATCCTCATTTATCCTTCACTCTCTTCCCACTCCTAGCAGTCACTGAACCTTTTACTGAAAAGCTTTAACTTTTCCAGAAAGTCACATCATTGGAATTGTACAGTATATATGCTTCTCAGATTGATTTCTTTCACTTAGTGATATCTAGTTATGTTTCATTATAGCTTGTTTATTTTTAGTACTAATATTCCATTGTCTGCATGTGACACTTTTTTGTATCCATTTATCTACTGATATTTATCTACTGAATTCTATGTTGGTGCTTCCAAGTTTTGACAGTCGTGAATAAAGCTGCTATAAACATCTGTGTGTAGATTTTTGTGGGGCCATAAGTTTTAAACTCTTTAGGGCAAGTACTAAGGAGCATTTTACAACAATATAAGCATGATCTCTGTTTGTTTCCAAGGCAAACCACTCAGTGTCACAGTAATCCAAGTCTATGCCCTAGCCAGTAATGGTGAAGAAGCTGAAATTGAATGGTTCTATGAAGACCTACAACACCTTCTAGAACTAACATCCAAAAAGATGTCCTTTTCATCATAGGGGACTGGAATATAAAAATAGGAAGTCGAGAGATACCTGGAGTAACAGGCAAATTCAGCATTGGAGTACAAAATGAAGCAGGGCAAAGGCTAACAGAGTTTTGCCAAGAGAACTCACTAGTCATAGCAAACACCCTCTTGCAACAACACAAGAGAAGACTCTACACATGGACATCATCAGATGGGCAATATCAAAATCAGATTGATTGTATTCTTTGCAGCCAAAGATGGACAAGCTCTATACAGTCAGCAAAAACAAGAGTGTGGCTCACATCATGAACTCCTTATTGCCAAATTCAGATTTAAATTGCAGAAAATAGGGAAAACCACTAGACCATTCAGGTATGACCTAAATCAAATCCCTTACAATTATACGGTAGAAGTGACAAATAGATTCAAGGGATGAGATCTGATAGACAGAGTGCCTGAAGAACTATGGACAGAGGTTTGTGACATGGCACAGGAAGCAGCGATCAAGACCATCCCCAAGAAAAAGAGATGCAGAAAGGCAAATGGTTGTCTGAGGAGGTCTTCCAAATAGATAAGAAAAGAAAAGAAGTGAAAGGCAACAGAGAAAAGGAAAGATATACACATCTGAATGCAGACTTCCAACGAATAGAAAGGAGAGATAAGAAAGCCTTCCTCAGGGATCAATGCAAAGAACTAGAGGAAAACAATAGAATGGGAAAGACTAGAGATCTCTTCAAGAAAGTTAGAGATATCAAGGGAACATATTATGCAAAGATGGGCACACAAGGGGCAGAAATGGTATGGACCTAACAGAAGAAGAAGATATTAAGAAGAGCTGGCAACAATACACAGAAGAACTAGACAAAGAATATCTTCATGACCCAGATAACCATGATGATGTGATCACTGGACTAGAGCCAGCCATCCTGGAATGTGAAGTCAAGTGGGCCTTAGGAAGCATCACTACAAACAAAGCTAGTGGAGGTAATGGAATTCCAGTTGAGCTATTTCAAATCCTAAAAGATGATGCTATTAAAGTGCTGCACTCAATATGCCAGCAAACTTGGAAAAACCAGCAATGGCCACAGGACTGGAAAAGGTCAGTTTTCATTCCAATCCCAAAGAAGGGCAATGCCAAAAATGTTCAAACTATTGCACTATTGCACTCATCTCACATGCTAGCAAAGTAATACTCAAAATTCTCCAAGCCAAGCTTCAACAATATGTGAACCATGAGCTTCGAGATGTCCAAACTGGATTTAGAAATGACAGAGGAGGAAGAGATCAAATTGTCAACATCCACTGGATCACAGAAAAAGCAAGAGAATTCCAGAAAAACATCTACTTCTGCTTTATTGATTACTCCAAAGCCTTTGACTATGCAGATCACAACAAACTGTGGAAAATTCTTCAAGAGATGGGAATACCAAATCACCTTAACTGTCTCCTGGGAAATCTGTATGCAGATCACAAAGCAACAGTTAAAACTCAGCATGGAACCACAGACTGGTTCCATATTGGTAAAGGAGTACTTCAATGCTATATATTGTCACCCTACTTAGTTAATTTCTATGCAGAGTACATCATGTGAAATGCCAGGCTGGGTGAAGCACAAGCTGGAATCAAGATTGTCAGGAGAAATATCAATAACTTCTGATACACAGATGATACCACCCTTATGGCAGAAAGTGAAGAGGAACTAAAGAGCCTCCTGATGAAAGTGAAAGAGGAAAGTGAAAAAGCTGCATTTCAAAAAATGAAGATCATGGCATCTGGTCCCATCACTTCATAGCAAATAGAAGGGGAAATAATGGACACAGCGACAAACTTTATTTCCTTGGGCTCCAAAATCACTGCAGATGGTAACTGCATCTGAAATTAAAAGACGCTTGCTCCTTGGGAGTAAAGCTATGACCAACCTAGACAGCATATTAAAAAAAAAAAGACATTTCTTTGCCAACAAAGCTCTGTTTAGTCAGAGCTATGATTTTTCCAGTAGTCATGTATGGATGTTAGAGTTGGACTATAAAGAAAGCTGAGCACCAAAGAATTGATGCTTCTGAACTGTGGTGTTGGAGAAGACTCTTGAGAGTCTCTTGGACTGCAAGGAGATTCAATCAGTTCATCCTAAAGGAAATCAGTTGTGAATATTCATTGGAAGGACTGATGCTGAAGCTGAAACTCCAATACTTTGGCCACCTGATGTGAAGAATTGACTCCTTGAGAAAGATTCTGATGCTGGGCAAGATTGAAGGTAGGAGGAGAAGGGGATGACAGAAGATGAGATGGTTGGATGGCATCACTGACTCGTTGGACATGAGTTTGAGCAAGCTTCATGTGTTGGTGATGGACAAGGAAGCCTGACATGCTGCAGCCCATGGGGTCACAAAGAGTCGGACATGACTGAGCGACTGAACTGAACTGAAGCATGCCATCCTGACTGCAGTTGATTGATACCAAAAGTAGGCTTATGTCCAAGCTGGATCAATCAATCCTTCCTAGGAGAAATGAACTCTGATGAAAAGTAGATTAGTTTCTCAAAGTAATTGGACTGGTAAGAAGTTAACCTAGGAGCTGTGGATGGTCATTTTTCCCATAGAGCAGAGAATGAGAGGAAATCCTTCCTCAGAGAAATGAATGAACCAGATGCTCAGAGAGGAATATAGATGAGAGACACAGAACAACATTTTACATTTCTGGTTCTCATCTCTTCCTGGACTCCAGCTGCACTCCTAGTCTTGTGATCTGTGTCAAACTGTTGTAGATTTATAATACATGTGTATTATTGGTATATATAATGATTTGTAATATATATTATAGCATAAATATAATATATATTAAAATTCTATTGAATTATCTCATTGGTTTTTGTACTTCTAACCAAAATAACCCTAACCAAGTTTCCTGTTTTAACTAAATAAAGTGATAATTTACCTGTCTTGTGTAAGTTTAGTAAAATAAGCCCATTGATTCATTATCAGTAATGAATCAATTTTCACTGCATTTATAAAGTCAAGTTTATGGATCTAAACAGATGAGGGCCAAGATCATAACAGAAGTACCACTACAATGTCTTACCTTTGAGTGGTTCTGGCTGGCTGGTTGATCAATCAACTTGTTTAAATGGGTGACATTTATAGCTCATGCCCTCCTTTTTAAAACACAGATGAACTGAGGTGTTGCCACCAAGATGGTAATATGGATCATTCCAGACTTCAGTCCTCATAAGAAGACCAACTCACAACTATCCATAGATAAGATTTAATTATGAAAATCCCAGAACCTGGGAGTGAGACTGAAAAAGAACTGCCTGGGCCACAGAGACTGAGAGGGACTGCATTAGATGGGTAAAAGGAACAGTTCCATTTTGCATCAACCCTCCCCTAGGCTGCCACAGTGCCCCCTGCAAGGGTTTCCCTGGGCCTGTGGCTTGTCCAGTAGGAAGAGAGATCCAAGGGGAACACCCAGCTTCCCAGCATTGCAAGATGCCTTGCAGGAGTTTCACTTGACTAATGAGATTCACTTAGATCTTCAGTATTTCTTTATCAGGACCACTTAGTAATCTATTCAGTGGGAGAAGTCACTTAGACCTTAAGCAGTCAATAAGATGGAACCACAATTTGATTTGAATTCATGAAGATATTCCTGATTCAGGATCTAGAGCCAAAATGCTCCTCAGAGATGCTTGGGAAACCAGATAATGTCATTTTTACCCTGCCTGAACCCAAGCTTTCCTCTTTTTGGGTTTCTTTTCTTCTCCTCTGAAGTGATGGCATTATCTCATGGGGCTTAACACATGATGCAGAGAAGGCGATGGCACTGCATTCCAGTACTCTTGCCTGGAAAATCCCATGGACAGAGGAGCCTGGTGGGCTGCAGTCCATGGGGTCGCTAAGAGTCGGACACGCCTGAGCTACTTCACTTTCACTTTTCACTTTCATGCATTGGGGAAGGAAATGGCAACCCACTCCAGTGTTGTTGCTTGGAGAATCCCAGGGACAGGGAAGCCTGGTGGCCTGCCTTCTACGGTGTCACGCAGAGTCGGCCACGACTGAGGTGACTTAGCAGCAGCAGCAGCAGCAGCAACACATGATGATGGGATAAGTGTGCCTAATGGCCCAAGTCCAGGTGTTCACTATAGACTGGTTGTGGGCAGAGTTATGATGTACCTTCTTGTTGAGGGTCCTGGTCTGGGGCCGTGTTCACTGCACCAGTCAGTGACCTGTTAGAAACCAGGTTGCATAGCAGGAGGTGATCAGTGGGTGAGCAAGCAAAGCTTCATCTATATTTATAGCCATTCCCCATTGTTTGCATTACTGCCTGAGCCTCACCTCCTGTCAGATCATGGGCTGCATTAGATTCACATAGGAACGCGAACCCTATTGTGAACTGCGAATGTGAGGGATCTAGGCTGATATCCCTTTTGAGAATCTAATGCCGGATGACGTGAAGTGGAGCTGAGGCAGTGATGCTAGCACTGGGGAGCAGCAACAAATATTGATTATCATTAGCTGACAGATTTGACTGCACAGAGACCATAATAAATCAATTGCTTGCAGACTCATATCAAAACCCTACCAGTGAGTGGCAAGTGACAATTAAACTGCATCTGGTAGCAGGTATTATAGTGGCAAGTGAGTTGATATACTTCAATTGTACAGCTGCATCTGGCAGCAGGTTTTAAGAAAGAATCCAACACTTCTTTTAGTCCATGTGTGGCCCGTTTATTATATTATTTACCACTTCCATCCGTGTCTCTTTCCCTCACTCTGCACTTGTCTCAGTCACTTGTTTGGTAAACCCACAAGCTAACCCTAGCCAAAATGAGTGAAAAATGAATGTCACTGGAGGGTCTCTTTGAAAAGGGGGAAAAACGTAATGATGAGATAGCAGAAGACTCTATGACTGCCAACAAAAAGAAAGCTGCATTTAAAAGAAAATACCAAGGGTCCTACTTAAATTATGGGTTCATTGCAATAGGAGATTCACATTCTCCAAGCCCATTTTTTATAATAGGTGATGACTGGCAAGCCATAAAATGTTCAAAACTGCTTCACTACATGGAGACCAAGCACCCTGCCTTAAAAGACAAGTCTTTGGAGTTTTTCAAAAGTAAAAGAAACATGAACAGAAGAACATAAGCAATTATCAAAGGCCACCACTTCATCAAATGTGTCTGCACTGACAGCATCATTCTTACTGGCTAACCACATTGCTAAAACTAGGAAGTCCTTTAGTGAAGAGTTGATCCTGCCTGTTGCTGAGGATATTTATTGAGATCTTTTAGGACTGGCTGAAGTTCAAAAGGTGGCATGTGTTCCTCTTTCAGCTAGCACCATAACTAGATGAACTGATGAAATAGCAGAGGATATTGAAGCACAATTGTCAGAGAGGATTAATGAGTCAACCAGGTTGCTGAGTCTACCAACATTCATAACAAGGCAACAGTGCTTGTTTCTGTGTGATATATATATGTTTCAGGAGAATGTACATGAGGATATGTTATGTGCACTTTTGTTGCCAACCAACATCACAGCTGCAGAACTATGCAAGTTTTGGAATGATTACATATCAGGAAAACTGCATTGGTCATTTTGCATCGGTATACACACCAACAGAGCAGATACCATGGCTTCCTGGTTTCACCACTCAGATCAAAGAGGTCACTTTTGAATGTGAGTCTTTACACTGTCATGCATAGAGAAAACCTGGTTAGCCAAAAAATGTCACCTGAACTTAACAACATTTTGAAGGATGCAAGTAAAATGATCAATCACATTAAAGTACACATCCTTAACTTACATCTGTTCATGTAGCTCTATGAGAAGATGGGCAGAGCACACACATCTTCTCTTATACACAGAAGTGAAGTGGCTTTCTAAAGGCAGATCACAGGCCAGAGTTTTTGAGTTATGAGAGCTGCTACTGAGATTTCTTTTAGAAGAACTGTCACCACTGGTAGCACATTTCAGTGACAAAGAATGGGTCACAAATCTTGCTCACTTGTGTGACACATTCAGCCTGCTCAACGAACTCCATCTGTCACTTCAGGACAGAATAGTGACTGTGTTCAAGTCAGCAGATAAAGTGACTGCATTCAAAGCTAAATTGGAATTATGGGGGCAATAACTGAACTTTGGGGTTTTTGTCATGTTTCAAATATTAGCAGAGTTTTTGAAAGAGATTGAGCCAGGGCCTTCTTTCTCCCAGATGGTTCATGATCATCTATCTCAGCTTATAAAAGAGTTTGAGCATTACTTCCCTACCACAAAAGATCCTCGAAGTGGGGAGGAATGGATCTGCAGCCCATTTGTGAATATGTCAATGGAATTGACTTCTTCCGTGTGAGAAGAAGATCTACTGCTTGAGATCGCAAATGACAGTGGCTTTAAAAATGTGTTTCAGACGACTTCAAATGTCCATTCATTCTAGATTAAAGTTAAGGTAGAATATTTTGTGAAAGTGAAGATGAAAGTCGTTCAGTTGTGTCTACTCTTTGTGACGCCATGGGCTATACCCTGCCAGGCTCCTCTCTGTCCATGTAATTCTCCAGGCCAGAATACTGGAGTGGGTAGCTGTTCCCTTTTCCAGGGCGTGATTGAACCCAGGTCTCCACATTGAGGGTGGATTCTTTACCATCTGAGTCACCAGGGGCTGCTGCTGCTTATTTGCTTTAGTCGTGTCCGAATCTGTGCGACCCTATGGACTGCAGCCTTCCAGGTTCCTCTGTCCATGGGATTCTCTAGGCAAGAGTACTGGAATGGGTTGTCATGCTCTACTTGAGCCACCAGGGGAGACTGCTACAGAAGCATAGGAAAACCTACTTCCTTTTCCATTTCAGTGACACAGAATGGGCTGCAAATCTTGCTTACTTGTGTGACACATTCAGCCTGCTCAACGAATTCAATCTGTCACTTCAGGGGAGAATGCCAAAGGCTTTTCCTGCAGGACAGCAACCAAAATGAGATTACAGAGTAGACTGGACATAAGCAGCACACTTCAGGTGTCAGTGTCTCCTATCACTCCCCAGATGGGACTGTTTAGTTCCAGGAAAACAAGTTTAAGGTTCCCACTGATTCTGCATTATTTTGAGTTGTATAACTATTTCTTTATATATCACAATGTACTACTAATAAAAATAAAGTGTACAATAAATGTAATGCACTTGAATCATCCTGACACCACACCCCTCCTGCAGTCTGTGGAAAATTTTCTTCCATGAAATATGTACCTGGTGCCAAAAAGGTTGGGGGCCCCTTGCCTAGGGTAGCTGTGTCCAATAGATACATAATAGTACATAGTATAAGCCACATATATAATTTAAAATTTCTTAGTAGCTAGATCATAAAAAGTTTTTAAAAAAGAAAAGGTGGAATTAGTTTTAACAATATATTTTACTGAACTCAATTCACCCAAAATATTATCATTTAAAAGTTAATCAATATAAAATAATTAACCAGGTACTTTACAATCTTTTTTTTCTTCCCCCTCACTAAGCTTTCAAAATTCAAAATGTAATTTATACTCACTGTGCATCTCAGTTTGGACTAACTATATCTCAAACACTCAAAACACATTTGTTGTTAGTTTCTATTGTGTTTGATAGCAGGTGTAGACTCTCCACTTTTTCCTCTATATCTGTGACTATTTCAGTCATCACTAGTCACACTTCACTGTGTCTTGTTTATATCTCTCTCTTCTCTTAGTATACTGTGGGTTTCTGACACTTAAGAAACACGCCTTAAAAAAATTTTCTGTAAATCCAGCATGCTGTATGGTTCATGGCACATGTTGCCATTTTCAGAGACCAATAAATAACACCCCTTTCTTGCTCACTCAAGTTTGAAACAAACTGAGAGCAGGAGTCATGTAGAGGGGAATCAAATTTCAGCTTTCTCACCAATAAAAATTATCTGAAGTGGCTTCAGTTATGTGACCTCAGTGGGTTCACTGATAACTCACTACTGTACTAGGTAGGTTTACCATCCCAGCCACAGGCAGTCTGGACAGCCATGGGCCTCTGAAACAGGTACAGACTCCTTTTGTACGGATGGTGGCAGATTAGAGCATGATGAAGCCTGCCAGCTCAAAGAGAAAGCCCAGGTGGCACCAGGGAAGGCATGCTCAATTGTTTCTCCTAAATTTGTCAATCAAATATTAAAGTCACATCTCCTTGATAATATTCTTCTTGAAGTATGAAGAGAAAATCTCTCCTTCTTATGACATCAGAGGAATGGAGGAATATCAGTCCAGAGCAGAGTTTCAATAAATAAATGAATAATATTAATTTGAAGACAAAGTAAAAGTGATAATGCATATTTGTAGTCAGTCAGTTCAGTCGCTCAATCGTGTCTGACTCTTTGCGACCCCATGAATCGCAGCATGCCAGGCCTCCCTGTCCATCACCAACTCCCGGAGTTTACTCAGATTCATGTCCATCGAGTCTGTGATGCCATCCAGCCATCTCATCATGTCATCCCCTTCTCCTCCTGCCCCCAATCCCCCCCAGCATCAGGGTCTTTTCCAGCGAGTCAACTCTTCGTATGAGGTGGCCAAAGTACCTGGCCAAAAATCCGTTATGTGACTGTATTAACTTTCACTATGATAATAAATGGGAATATCGTTCTTTTTCTCCTTTGCTTTTCACTTCTCTTCTTTTCACAGCTATTTATAAGGCCTCCTCAGACAACCATTTTCCTTTTTTGCATTTCTTTTCCACGGGGATGGGTCTTGATCCATGTCTCCTGTACAATGTCATGCACCTCCATCCATAGTTCATCAGGCACTCTGTCTATCAGATCTAGTCCTTTAAATCTATTTCTCACTTCCACTGTATAGTCATAAGGGATTTGATTTAGGTCATACCTGAATGGGTCTAGTGGTTTTCCCTACTTTCTTCAATTTAAGTCTGAATTTGGCAATTCGGAGTTCACAATCTGAGCCACAGTCAGCTCCCAGTCTTGTTTTTGCTGACTATAGAGAGCTTCTCCATCTTTGGCTGCAAAGAATATAATCAATCTGATTTCGGTGTTGACCATCTGGTGATGTCCATGTGTAGAGTCTTCTCTTGTGTTGTTGGAAGAGGGTGTTTGCTATGACCAGTGTGTTCTCTTGGCAAAACTCTATTAGCTTTTGCCCTGCTTCATTCCATACTCCAAAGGCCAAATTTGCCTGTTACTCCAGGTGTTTCTTGACTTCCTACTTTTGCATTCCAGTCCCTTATAATGAAAAGGACATCCTTTTTGGGCGTTAGTTCTAAAAGGTCTTGTTGGTCTTCACAGAACCGTTCAACTTCAGCTTCTTCAGCATTACTGGTTGGGGCATAGGCTTGGTTTACCGTGATATTGAATGGTTTGCCTTGGAAACGAATAGAGAACCTTCTGTCATTTTTGAGATGGCATCCAAGTACTGCATTTTGGACTCTGGTTGACCATGATGACTACTCTATTTCTTCTAAGGGATTCCTGCCCACAGTAGTAGATATAATGGTCATCTGAGTTAAATTCACCCATTCCAGTCCATTTTAGTTCGATGATTCCTAGAATGTCGACATTCACTCTTGCCATCTCCTGTTTGACCACTTCCAATTTGCCTTGATTCATGGACCTAACATTCCAGGTTCTTATGCAATATTGATCTTTAAAGCATTGGACCTTGCTTCTATCACCAGTCACATCCACAACTGGGTATTGTTTTTGCTTTGGCTCCATCCCTTCATTCTTTCTGGAGTTATTTCTCCACTGATCTCTAGTAGCATATTGGGCACCCACCAACCTGGGGAGTTCCTCTTTCAGTATCCTATCATTTTGCCTTTTCATATTGTGAAAAGGCAAATAGCTATGAAAAGAATAGAAATGAAAAGCAAAGGAGAAAAAGAAAGATATTCCCACTTGAATGCAGAGTTCCAAAGAATAGCAAGG
The DNA here is from genome assembly GCF_033118175.1 of Dama dama. Taxonomy (NCBI): domain Eukaryota; kingdom Metazoa; phylum Chordata; class Mammalia; order Artiodactyla; family Cervidae; genus Dama; species Dama dama. The sequence goes on from NC_083700.1 coordinate 13,931,565, forward strand.
AGAGATAAGGAAGCCTTCCTCAGCAATAATGCATAGAAATAGAGGAAAGCAACAGAATGGGAAAGACTAGAGATCTCTTCAAGAAAATTAGAGATACAAAGGGAACATTTCATGCAAAGATGGGTTTGATAGAGGACAGAAATGTTATGGACCTAACAGAAGCAAAAGATATTAAGAAGAGGTGGCAAGAATACACAGAAGAACTGTACAGAAAAGATCTTCACGACCCAGGTAATCACAATGGTGTGATCACTCACCTAGAGCCAGACATCCTGGAATGTGAAGTCAAGTGGGCCTTAGAAAGCATCACTATGAACAAAGGTAGAGGAGATGATGGAATTCCAGTTGAGCTATTTCAAATCCTGAAAGATAATGCTGTGAAAGTGCTGCACTCAATGTGCCAGCAAATTTGGAAAACTCAGCAATGGCCACAGGACTGGAAAAGGTCAGTTTTCATTCCAATCCCAAAGAAAGGCAATGACAAAGAATGGTCAAACTACCGCACAATTGCACTCATCTCACATGCTAGTAAAGTAATGCTCAAAATTCTCCAAGCCAGGTTTCAGCAATAGGTGAACCATGAACTTCTGGGTGTTCAAGCTGGTTTTAGAAAAGGCAGAGGAACCAGAGGTCAAATTGCCAACATCCGCTGGATCATTGAAAAAGCAAGAGAGTTCCAGAAAAACATTTATTTCTGATTTATTGACTCTGCCAAAGCCTTGGACTGTGTGGATCACAATAAACTGTGGAAAATTGTGAAAGAGATGGGAATACCAGACTGCCTGACCTGCCTCTTGAGAAACCTGTATGCAGGTCAGGAAGCAACAGTTAGAACTGGACATGTGTCAGGGAATGTTTGACAGGAGGATTCCTACGTGCTGTATCTCATGAGTCCTTTGTCCCTCTTCATGTGGAACAGCACACTGCTCCCAGGGACTGAGGTCATTGTGTGAGGCAGGCTTGGGTCTCCTTTAGTAAACATTCTCTTTAGGACAAAACTGCTTAGTCTCCTTCCCCTTTCTTGAGATATGGATTGTCTCCTGACCTTGTGACTAACATTACCCCTTGTTCCTTGGTAACAGTTGCTGTACATTTGGTTTTCTGATCTCTATCATTCCCGAAAGAAGTTTCTTGTACCACAGCCTATATATACTCATAGAAAGATCATTAAAGCACCTTTGCTCCATCAGAGCTTAGGTCCCCGGGTCTTTTTTTGTCTCTCTCTCTCTTTCTCTCTTTTGCTTTCTTATCGTCGACTCCGTACCACCAGGTTCTGGTCCATTAAAGGACCCCAACAAATGGCACCAAGGAACAGGGACACTGGTATATGTGACATATTGGGCAGAGTGACTCAGGGACCTATTGAGGCCGGTAAGTACTAGGGCATGGGTCAAAGGCTGGCCAGCCCCATTATTTTTCTACTTTACTTCACCATTTGTTTAAATTTTAGGGTCTTCTGGTTTCACGCCAATGAATAGAGGCTTGCCTTCAAACAGTAGTTGAACATAATCCTTAGTTTCCTGATAAATGCAGTTTTGATTTAGAAATTTGGCTCCAGGTCAAAGAAAATGTTAAATGTGCAGCCAAACAAGGAAAAAATATTCCAATTGATCTCTAGCCCCTATGGGCTCTTATTAAAGCTGTAATTCTGCCATTTTAAGATACATTCTAGCCCTTCCAATATTCAGCAACAGACAGAACACTTATTACATAAATATAAATTAAATGATTAAACTTTATAAAAGGCCCAATTAAAACAATACAAAATATCTCAAAATTTTCTTACTAGCCCTGCCCCGGCTGCTCCAAATGCTTCTCCTCTGCCAACAGTCGCAACTCCAAAAGTCTCTCCTTTGTTGGAACCTAATGAAAAGTTATGCTAACTTTTAAGCTAGATTAGAAGCTGCTATTTCCCGTACTGTAATCAGAGAAGAAACCAAAAAACAACTAGAGAAATTACTTGCTTATGAGAATGCAAATCAGAAATGTCAAAGAGCTATAGCTGCAATTTGTGAGACTAGGACTATTATTGATTATTTGAAGGCTTGTCACAATCCAGGATCAAAAAGTTAAAAGATGCAAATACTAGCTGAAACAATGGCTACTACCTTTTAAAAAGGGAGATGAAGGATGCTTTACATGCGGAGATAAAAACCGTTTAAAAAGGGACTGCCCTAAGAAGGCTAATAAAACACCTCCGAAAATTTGCCCTTGCTGCCATAGAGGAATGCACTGGGCCAAAGACAGTAAATTTAAATTTGATATTGAAGGAAAACTTATTTCAAGAAACTCCAAACAGGGGACCTCCCAGGTCCCCTACAACAAAAACCAGGGGCAAATTCTATCCTTTCCCTCAAACCCTCAACAACCAGCAGTGCTGCCATTAATATACCAGCCCTAAATGATTTTTTCCTTTACCCTTAGGCAGTCCCTTCTAGAATACCTACTGAACTTTTTGGACCCCTGCCCCCACAAACCTTCAGTCTTTTACTTGGCTGATCTAATCTGGCTTCTAAAGGAATTACTGTTCACCCTGGAATAAATGATTCAAATTATAAAGGAGAAATTCAAATTATGATGTCAGCTCAGATTCTATGGCAATTCAAATGGGGGGACAAAATTGCTCAATTACTTCTTTTGCCTTACATTTCTATTAACTCCTCTAATAATGTACGGACAAGCAGATTTGGCAATACAGATCAAAAACAATACTTATGGACATCATTTGTATTTAAATATGTCTGACCAAATATAAATATCAAAATTAATGGTAAAAGATTTTCTGGTCTCCTCGGCACTGGATCTAATATTATTATTATTTCCAAACACTTGTGGCCCAAATCCTGACCTATACAAAAGGTCTCTTGCCAAAGTGCAGGAATTTCTCAAACCAAAGTACAAGAAATTTATCAAAATATTCAAATCTACCCATATGATAGACCAAAAGGCCAACCTACAACATTAAGAATTTATGTGATAAATGCACCCGTTAATCTAATAGGAAGGGACTTACTTATGCAATGGCAAACTCAGATATACATTCCACATTTTTCCTAGGGGCCACTGCTCATTTAACAAACAAAACAATTATTAAAATAACTGAGAAAAATTATGAGCCTATTTGGACAAAGCAATGGCCCCTTACGAAATAAATATTACAAGCTACTAAAGAACTTATAAACACACAATTAAAATTGAAACATATTGAGGAATCTTGCTCTTTTTGGAACTCTCCTATTTTTGTTACAAAAAGGAAATATAACAAATGGTGTCTCTTAACAGAATTTAGAAAAATTAATTCTTTTATGAAACCTATGGGTGCATTACAACCAGAAATCCCATCACCTATTACTATTCCTCAAAATTGGCGCTTTATTATTACTGATTCACAAGATTGTTTTTTTAATATACCTTTACACCCTTTAGACCAGGAGAGATTCACTTTCTCTCTCCCTTATCCTAATCATATCGGGCTTCATAAAAGATTTCAGTAGACTATGTTACCTCAAGGTATGCTTAAAAGTCCTGCTACTGCTGCTGCTAAGGCACTTCAGTCATGTCCTACTCTATGCGAGCCCATGGATGTCAGCCCGCCAGGCTCCCCTGTCCCTAGGATTCTCCAGACAAGAGTACTGAAATAGGGTCCCATTGCCTTCTCCATAACAGTCCCAGTATTTGTCAAAATTTTGTAGCCAAGGCTTTACTTCCTATGTGACAGCAATTCCCTCATGCATATATCATTAATAATATACTATAGCTACAAAAAGGAGAAATGATATTTTTGACACTGAATGGCTATGATATTCTTTAGACTCCCGAGAAAACTGATTAAAATAAAATTTTTTTTGAAATTGCAAAACCGGTTCTTCTTGCACATGCAGTTAGGAAAAGGTTAACTTGTTAAAATATTTTTTTGGAGCTCCAGTTCTGCCTGGGAAACAACAATAGGCCTAAGAAAAAACCTCAAGTTAACTCTTATCATGTCCTTGGGATACACAGCCCACTCTACCTAGGACTCCAGCCATTAACAAATTGATGGAGCTCAAAATAAATAAATAAAACAAAAAGATATTTTAAATTTCAAATGGAGAACTGTGCCTATGTATCTAAAATTATCTGTGTCTCAATGTATGTCTTTGTTTTTGGATAATATAAAGTTAATAAACTCTATTTAAATTCAACTTCACATGAACTGAAAAGTATTCAATATTAAATATAATGTTTATTTAAATATAAATATAATTTAAATATAATTATCTGTTAATCTAATTAAGACATGTCTTAAGTCATCAACATTATATAATACTTTTATTATGCCTTGGTTTAAGGTAAACTAAGTTTGTCAACAAAAAGGTAACTCTTTATATATATATATATATCTATATATATATCTATACAAATATATAAAGGAGATGAAAACTTTTAGATAAGCTCTATTAGAAATAATTATATTTTTAATAGAATAATCTATTATCTATAATCTAAAACAATCTCCTAGGATTGGAGTGACTTAGGTTTCTAGAGTTGTACTGAACTAAATAGTGGAAGTTTGTTGAATGGCTGGGTCATTTCCAAATGAAGTAGGATTTTGAAGCATTAATTGCTGAATATTGGCTTGCTCTTACAAGGGGTTTTTCTTACAGAAGAGCTGAAGAGATTTTGAGCTGTTAATGAATATAAATACATATTTATATAGGAATGGATATATATATATAATATAATATGATTTGATAAATATATTCAACAGTCTATAAAATACTAACAAACAAGACATTTCATAGTTGCTATAGAAAAGTAAAATATATGCTTTTAATAGAAAGATATAAGAAATGGCAAATAAAATGGTGAATACAAAAATATTTTTTTAATTGTTGAAACATTTATTATAAATAAAGTAGTATTTACATAAGCTTTACTAAACTAGTTTTTCATTGTTGTTCTAGCTACAGCAAATGTTCTTTCTCCAAATTAAACCAAATTAGAAACAAAAGAAAAATTCTGGGAAAACAACATTTAACAGAATTAACTTTAGTCAGCAGATACATTCAGACTGCAAAAATATTGGAAAATGCAGTTAAAATACTTAGGTAGATCACAATGAAAACCACAAAGTATGATGTGTTTATTTGAAATAAGCATTGCATTTGTTTATTGTGCTACCATATTTTGTTTTGGCCTTTTAACTTTTAAAGATATTTGGTGCTGGAATTTTAAAAAGGCTTATGACAAATGAAAGAAAATTTTATGGCAAATAAATGTAACTCATTGTCCTGAACTTTCTTCCTCTTCCTTCTTACATGTCTCGATCAATACAAATTCTTCTTTTCTAGGGGCAACACCTCTCTAAGGTGAAACTACACAACATGTTATAACCCACCTATCAACTTACTTCATGATAATGAGAACACCTAATTCTATAAAAAACAGACAATGACTCTGCCTATATTTCTAAGCAGTTCAAACAATTTTTACATTCATTCTGTATTAAACAGATTACAGACATTCCTTATAATCCACAAACACAAGACATAATTAAACAAACACATTACATACTGTAACTGCAAATAAAAAATTAAATAAGAGGAAATACACAGGAACACTTTTATCTTCCTTATCCAGAACAAACTTTACTAGATTCTAATGTAATATAGCCTTTAAGCCTATAACTATTATTAATATGACTTTATTTCTGTTTCCAATCTGTAAGATTCTAAAAACAAAATGAAAACAACATAAAAAAAGACACCATTTCCTGAATAAATTATTTGTTCCTAAGAATATAAAAAATGTAAAATATTCACCTTCTTTTCAGGTCTGTCTTGAAAGTATAATAATCTTCTTTAACACACTGAACAGTGAGATTCAACAGTTGCTAAGCTGCATTTCTTTTTCAAGGACAAGGTCAAATATATTTGGATGTGAGCAACATTTCATTTGTCAAGTTGTTCTGCATCACCTTTTCAATAATTTCACTTAGGAAAAAATATTTGAATGGTTACTCCTAATCCTTTGCCCCAAATAACACAAACCACAGCCAAATACCAGTCCCAAACAGATTTCTGAATGATTTTTTTCTTTTGGACTGAAATATTTCCTAAGAATGTTTTCATCATTATCGCTTTCCTTTCTTTTTATAACTATTGTTAATCTAGCCTTATTTGTTTTAAACTTTTTAAGCTTACCACAAAGAGAGGTTTTGACAAAAGCAAAAAACAGAAAACAAACAAACAAAAAAAGAAGTTTTGAAACATCAAAGGACACCTCCTTTCCTTTGCTCATTTGATATCAAGACAGGTTAACTAATCAATGGAAATCTAAGAAACTAATCTTACAGGGAAAGGGGTATGCTTCTATTTCTCCAGATGGATCCAATGAGCTCACATGACTTCCTCTTCAGAAGATCCAACCTAAGGGGGCCCCCAGCATTCAGACTAGGGATGAAACAGCAAAAAAACCCAGGAAGAAAGAATTCCAATACAAGCCATGGCAACATTAAAAATTTTCAAAAAACGCCGCACTCGACGTCATCGACCTTATGATCTCCCTACTTGGGGACAGATAAAAACCGTTACTAATCAAACTGAAAATCTGATTTCTCAACAGGGAATGCCTCGGAATCCTGAAAATATTTTTCTTTGCTATGCTTGCTTTGCTTGCTTTTGCTTCCCCCGCTCAGGCTGACCTGATAGATCATACTTACTGGGCTTACATACCTAACCCCCCCTTTTTTATTGTAGGTTGTAAAATGGACAGATATAGGACCAATCATATCCACTAATGAGTCAACACATATGCCCCCTCCTTGGAACTTGGAGGGGCCCTCTCATCCTGAAGAAAAAGAAAAACTAATTAATATCTTTCTAGGTTATGAAATCCTTCCTTTGTGTATGGGCACAACAGAATTAAGCATAAATGTTAGCTGACAAACTTAGGCCTTCCCCTGCCTCCAAAAGAGAACTTTCTGATGCTTCTTGGATTACTTACTGCCCTTTCTTTGTCCATGAATCATGTTTATACTACTAAAACTTTAGGAAAAGAATTAAAGAAAAAACAAAGAACACTATGCAAAGGGTTTACTAATAAGAACTTTAAATATATTCCTGCTCATTAGGACAAATGTCAGGCCAAATCAGGAAAATTAATGTTTATAGCTAATCATACAATTGTCAATTGGGCACCCCATAGTATGTGGTTATTGAACTGCTCAGATGATATTAACAATACTATGTATGATTATATTATTCTGTAACATGGAAGGTTAATAATACTACAATGGAACATTACCATGACAGAGGACTTCTTGGCTAGCTTGATGATGGAATGGCCCCCACCTCGTCCTCAAATCATCCTTGATAAACAGATTGGGCCTAAACAATGGGACATCTGAAAACTTGCTGCAAACACTGAAGAACTTGGGACTTGGACCAGACATTTCACAGGGACCAATCATAGCTATAGCAATTATTTCTTTCACTATAATCAATCATATTTTATACAAGCCTATGTTCCACTTCCTTTTGTTGGAGCTATAGGAAATTTACAATTCAATAAGACTTTACGTTCTGTAACTTGCATAAATTGTAAATTATATACTTGTTTTAACTCCTCTATTTCCTTAAAAAATGACTCCCTTTTGATTCTTCGATCTCGACATAATCTATGGTTACCAACAAATCTCCAATGGCCCTGGGAAGAAGGTCCCAAGGCTAGACTTGTTTCCCAGTTATTTACTAAATTGCTCTAGTGATCTAAACGATTCATTGGATGGCTGATTTTTGGCATTATAGGATTAATAACTATTTGCACCATTGCTGCCATCACTAGCGTTACTTTACAAACCTCAATTCAAACACATAATTTTATCCAAAATTGGACTAAAGATGCTCATACTATGTGGGCCACTCAGGCTCAAATAGATGAGGATATTCAAAAAGAAATACAGGAACTGAGAACAGCCATCAAATGGGTTGGAGATCAATGAACAGATGTACAAAAACAGATGATGCTAAAATGTGATTGAAATTCTACTCAATTTCATGTTACTCCTGTTCATTTCTATAATAGTGGCTACAACTGGAAACAAATCAAGTTTCATTTACAAAACATATATGATAATGCCTTTCTGAATGTACAGTTATTACAAAAAAGAAATATGTGAAACCTTTTCTAATAATCTGCCCTCTTCCACTATTATGGGAACTTTAGCTAAACAATTAGCTGATCAATTATCTGGGCTAGACCCACATGGATGGTTTCAAAGCCTTACTCATAGCATTGGGTCTAGAACTATAATTTTGGTGATTGTCTTAACAATTATATTTGTTGTCTACCGTTGCCTTCATGCAAAGATTGTCAAAACTGAACAAACTCTGATGGTCAGAACTCTTCTTACAAATATTACAAATAAATAAGGGGGAATTGTCAGGGAATGTTTGACGGGAGGATTCCTACGTGCTGTCTCTCATGAGTCCTTTGTCCCTCTTCATGTGGAACAGCACACTGCTCCCAGGGACTGAGGTCATTGTGTGAGGCAGGCTTGGGTCTCCTTTAGTAAACATTCTCTTTAGGACAAAACTGCTTAGTCTCTTTCCCCTTTCTTGAAATATGGATTGTCTCCTGACCTTGTGACTAACATTACCCCTTGTTCCTTGGTAACAGTTGCTGTACGTTTGGTTTTCTGATCTCTATCATTCCCGAAAGAAGTTTCTTGTACCACAGCCTATATATACTCACAGAAAGATCATTAAAGCACCTTTGCTCCATCAGAGCTTAGGTCCCCGGGTCTTTTTTTGTCTTTCTCTCTCTCTTTCTCTCTTTTACTTTCTTATCGTCGACTCTGTACCACCAGGTTCTGGTCCATTAAAGGACCCCAACAGACATGGAATAACAGACTGGTTGCAAATAGGAAAAGGAGTATGTCAAGGCTGTATGTTGTCACCCTGTTTATTTAACTTATATGCAGAGTACATCATGAGAAATGCTGGGTTGGAAGAAGCACAAGCTGGAATCAAGATTGCCAGGGGAAATATCAATAACCTCAGATATTCAGAGGACACCACCCTTATGGCAGAAAGTGAAGAGGAACTACAAAGCCTCTTGATGAAAGTGAAAGAGGAGTGAAAAAGTAGGTTTAAAGCTCAACATTCAGAAAACTAAGATCATGGCATCTGGTCCCATCACTTCATGGGAAATAGATGGGGAAACAGTGGAAACAGACTTTTTCTGGGGCTCTAAAATCACTGCAGATGGTGATTGCAGCCATGAAATTAAAAGACGTTTACTCCTTGGAAGGAAGGTTATGACCAACCTAGATAGCATATTAAAAAGCAGAGACATTACTTTGCCAACAAAGGTCCATCTAGTCAAGGCTATGCTTTTTCCAGTGGTCATGTATGGATGTGAGAGTTGGACTGTGAAGAAAGCTGAGGACTGAAAAATTGATGCTTTTGAACTGTGGTGTTGAAGAAGACTCTTGAGAGTCCCTTGGACTGCAAGGAGATCCAACCAGTCCATCCTAAAGATCAGTCCTGGATGTTCATTGGAAGGACTGATGCTGAAGCTGAAACTCCAATACTTTGGCCACCTCATGTGAAGAGTTGCCTCATTGGAAAAGCCCCTGATGTTGGGAGGGATTTGGGGCAGGAGGAGAAGGGGACGACAGAGGATGAGATGGCTGGATGACATCACCGACTCGATGGACATGAGTTTGAGTAAACTCTGGGAGTTGGTGATGGACAGGGAGGCCTGGCGTGCTGCGATTCATGGGGTTGCAAAAAATCGGACATGACTAAATGACTGAACTGAATTGATGATAATAAACCATATCAGTATCTCACGACTTACAGTGTAAACTTTTATTTCTTTCCCTGACTAACTGAGGGCTTCCCTGAGAACTCATTTGGTAAAGAATCTGCCTGCAATGCAGGAGACCCTGGTTTGATTGCTGGGTTGGGAAGATCCCCTGGAAAAGGGAAAGGCTACCCACTCCAGTATTTTGGCCTGGAGAATTCCATGGACTGTATAGTCCATGGGGTCACAGAGTCGGACATGACTGAACTACTTGCACTTTCACTTTCAAACTAACTGAAGTTTGCAGGTAGTTGGGTTTTCCTATGTTCCTCTGCCCTCAGTATGGTTTGGCTTTGGCTATGGGCTGGGTTCAGGTTTCCTCTGTCATCTCATTCTAGGAAACAGGTTGAAGGAGCAGTCAAGCCAAACCATGTAACTGCAATTAAGTATCTGGTTGCAGCAAATATCTTATACATTTAAGTCCCTTTGGCCAATGCATGTCCTATAGCCAAGCCAAAAGCCAGTGAATTAGGGACATCCACTTCTCCCAAAGGATACTTGAGCAAATCACCTGACCATGAGAAAGTGCATACAATTCTCTTAAGGGTAGGGAGCCAATGGAGGCAGTAATCCAGTCTACTACAGTGACTAGTAACAAGTTTCTTCTCCTCTATGGTCCACATTTTCTTCATTTGTAATATATAATAGATATATATTTCCTTTTTTTGACTGCATGTCTGGGCCGCATAGCCCAGTCAAGTTGGTTAAAATTAACCAACACAGCTTCCGCTGCAGAAACTGGTGTTTGTTAGATATGACTCATGAGAACTGCAGACCTCTACTCTGTGTGGTGGTGTGGTATTTCACTCTCTAAACTCTTGCATTTGAGTTCAAATCACCTCTGTGCCCTCATTACTGCTCTATGTAGCAAAAGATGCTGATTTTCCAGTAGAAGCATCCTTTTGTGTAAATTGTTATTCTGATGTTGGAGCCCCAGTGACAGCATTCATTTTCATATTCCTCTCCTTTCTTAGTGGTGTGCCCTTTCACCCACTGCCTCCTTAATCTGCTCATATCCCCATTGACCTCATTAGAATCTTTGTGGGTGGGCTCATGGTTTTTCATTTCATCATAGTATTGCATAACTCAAATGTGTGTTCCACTTCTTAGTAGATATGTATGGGTTAATGTTATAAAAATGAACATGTTAGGACTTAATAAAGAATGCCCTTTTTAAACCCATGAAGAAGAAAGGGACAGATATTTTCATCTGAAGAGAATGTGAAGGCACACATTTGAGCACAGGAAAGAGGTGTGAAAGAGCACAGAGTAAGCAGAAACATAGCCTTATGCTCTGAGTTCAGAGGGCTTCACATTGCTCATTGAACGTTATGCCTTGTCCTGAAACTTTAAACTAGGCAAATTCATCCCCATGTAGGCTTTTCCAAATCAATAAACAAAGCTGTGGCACACCCGTCTTGTTTGTAGCAATTTCCTGGGGGGCTTTAGTCTAGTCCCAACATTGCTCCCTCTTCCCTCCAGCTTTGCCCATCATTGACCATTTGTTTCTTTCTTTTTCTGTCAGGTTCCTCTATCCATGGGATTCTCCAGGCAAGATTACTGGAGTGAGTTGCCATGCCCTTCTCCAGGGGATCTTCCCAACCCAGGGATTGAACCTAGTCTCCTGCAAGACAGACAGATTCTTTACCATCTCAGCCACTAGGGAAGCCCAAATATATACCTACTCTTTTAAAATTCATTTCTTATTTAGGTTATTATTAGACCATTTGTTTCTTTTCTTAATCTTCCTCTTTGGATTCGATACCTGGACTTGGATGTCAATACTGAAAAGCATCTTCCCATATCCCCTAATACATTAGCTTCCACACATTCTTACTCCTAGATACTCAAAGATTCAAGAAATGTTGAAAATTAAGATGGCTTATTCCCTTCTAATCCATAGTCTGAGTTACATACAGTCTTCAAGTGTGGAGAATTGGTGGCCCCAAGGTGCTAAAGGAAGAAATGGAAGAGATTACAAATATCTTAATTTTGGGTGAGAGGAGGAACAATATTACAAATGCCAGGGTTAGTGATAATGGTTAACTTACCTCAAATGCCCAGAAGATAATTTGCATATGCATAGTTCCTGTATTTTGCTTATAAATGTTTTCTAGTTTGTAATTTCCATGATTTTATTTTTCAGTTGTTTCATGCCCACTTATTGGTACCCTGTGAAAGTTTAAATACGGAAGCTAGTATCTTATATATTGTTGTTATTGGATAGCAGCCATTCTGACAGGCGTGAGATGGTACCTCATTGTGGTTTTGATTTGCATTTCTCTGATAATGAGTGATGTTGAACATCTTTTCATGTGTTTGTTAGCCATCTGTATGTCTTCTTTTGGAGAAATGTCTGTTTAGTTATTTGGCCCACTTTTTGATTGGGTCAATTTATTTTTCTGGAATTGAGCTGCAGGAGTTGCTTGTATATTTTTGAGATTAATTCTCTGTCCATTGTTTCGTTTGCTATTATTTTCTCCCATTGTGAAAGCTGTCTTTTCACCTTGCTTATAGTTTCCTTCGTTGTGCAAAAGCTTTTAAGTTTAATTAGGTCCCATTTGTTTATTTTTGCTTTTATTTCCATTACTCTGGAAGGTGGGTCATAGAGGATCCTGCTGTGATTTATGTCGGAGAGTGTTTTGCCTATGTTTTCCTCTGGGAGTTTTATAGATTCTGGTCTTACGTTTAGATCTTTAATCCATTTTGAGTTTATTTTTGTGTGTGGTGTTAGAAAGTGTTCTAGTTTCATTCTTTTACAAGTGGTTGACCAGTTTTCTCAGCACCACTTGTTAAAGAGATTGTCTTTTTTCCATTGTATATTCTTGCCTCCTTTGTCAAAAATAAGGTGTCCACAGATGTGTGGATTTATCTCTGGGCTTTCTATTTTGTTCCATTGATCTATATTTCTGTCTTTGTGCCAGTACCATACTGTCATAAATGATGATTGTAGCTTTGTAGTAGAGCCTGAAGTCAGGCAGGTTGATTCCTCCAGTTCTTTTCTTCTTTCCCAAGACTGCTTTGGCTATTCGAGGTTTTTTGTATTTCCATACAAATTGTGAAATTATTTGTTCTAGTTCTGTGAAAAATACCATTGGTAGCTTGATAGGGATTGCATTGAATCCATAGATTGCTTTGGCCAGTATACTCATTTTCACTATATTGATTCTTCTGATCCATGAACACGGTATATTTCTCCATCTATTTGTGTCCTCTTTGATTTCTTTCACCAGTGTTTTATAGTTTTCTATATATAGGTCTTTTGTTTCTTTAGGTAGATATATTCCTAAGTGTTTTATTCTTTTCATTGCAATGGTGAATGGAATTGTTTCCTTAATTTCTCTTTCTGTTTTCTCATTGTTAGTGTATAGGAATGCAAGGGATTTCTGTGTATTAATTTTATATCCTACAACCTTACTATATTCATTGTTTAGCTCTAGTAATTTTCTGGTAGAGTCTTTAGGATTTTTCTAGGTAGAGGATCATGTCATCTGAAAACAGTGATAGTTTCACTTCTTTTCCTATCTGGATTCCTTTTATTTATTTTTCTGCTCTGATTGCTGTGGCCAAAACTTCCAAAACTGTGTTGAATAGTAGTGATGAGAGTGGGCACCCTTGTCTTGTTCCTGACTTTAGGGGAAATGCTTTCAGTTTTTCACCATTGAGGATAATATTTACTGAGGGTTTGTCATATATAGCTTTTATTATGTTGAGGTATGTTCCTTCTATTCTTACTTTCTGGAGGGTTTTTTTTTTATCATAAGTGGATGTTAAATTTTGTCAAAGGCTCTCTCTGCATATATTGAGATAATCATATGGTTTTCATATTTCAATTTGTTAATGTGGTGTATTACATTGATTGATTTGCAGATATTAAAGAATCCCTGCATTCCTGGGATAAAGCCCACTTGGTCATGATGTATGATCTTTTTAATATGTTGTTGGATTCTGTTTGCTAGAATTTTGTTAAGGATTTTTGCATCTATGTTCATCAGTGATATGGGACTGTGGTTTTCTTTTGTTTGTGGCATCTTTGGTTTTGGTATTAGGGTGATGGTGGCCTTATAGAATGAGTTTGGAAGTTTACCTTCCTCTGCAATTTTCTGGAAGAGTTTGAGTAAGATAAGTGTTAGCTCTCTACATTTTTGGTAGAATTCAGCTGTGAAGCCGTCTGGTCCTGGGCTTTTGTTTGCTGGAAAATTTCTGATCACAGTTTAGATTTCCTTGCTTGTGATGGGTCTGTTAAGATTTTCTATTTCTTCCTGGTTCAGTTTTGGAAAGTTATACTTTTCTAAGAATTTGTCCATTTCTTCCAAGTTGTCCATTTTATTGGCATATAGTTGCTGATAGTAGCCTCTTATGATCCTTTGCATTTCTGCATTGTCCATAGTGATTTCTCCATTTTCATTTCTAATTTTGTTGATTTGATTCTTCTCCCTTTGTTTCTTGATGAGTGTGGCTAACGGTTCGTCAAGTTTTTTTATCTTCTCAAAGAACGAGCTTTTGGCTTTGTTGATTTTTGCTATGGTCTCTTTAGTTTCTTTTGCATTTATTTCTGCCCTAATTTTAAAGATTTCTTTCCTTCTACTAACCCTGGGGTTCTTCATTTCTTCCTTTCTAGTTGCTTTAGGTGTAGAGTTAGGTTATTTATTTGACTTTTTTCTTGTTTCTTGAGGTAAGCCTGTATTGCTATGAACCTTCCCCTTAGTACTGCTTTTACAGTGTTCCATAGGTCTTGGGTTGTTGTGTTTTCATTTTCATTCATTTCTATGCATATTTTGATTTATTTTTTGATTTCTTCTGTGATTTGTTGGTTATTCAAAAGTGTGTTGTTTAGCCTCCATATGTTGGAATTTTTAATAGCTGTTTTTTTCCCCCCCTGCCTCGTGGTCAGAAAAGATGCTTGGAATGATTTAAATTTTTTTAATTTACCAAGGCTAGATTTATGGCCCCGGATGTGATCTGTCCTGGAGAAGGTTCCGTGTACACTTGAGAAAAAGTTGAAATTCACTGTTTTGGGGTGAAATGTCCTATGTCAAACTGGTCCGTTGTGTCATTTAATGTTTGTGTTTCCTTGTTAATTTTCTGTTTAGTTGATCTATCCATAGGTGTGAGTAGGGTATTAAAGTCCCCCAATATTATTGTGTTACATTTTTTTTATTATAAATTTATTTATTTTAGTTGGAGGCTAATTACTTTACAATATTGTAGTGGTTTTGCCATACATTGACATGAATCCACCAAGGGTGTACATGTGTTCCCCAACCTGAACGCCCCCCCCCCTCCCCACCTCCCTCACCATCCCATCCCTCTGGGTCATCCCAGTGCACCAGCCCTGAGCACCCTGTCTCATGCATTGAACCTGGACTGGCGATTTGTTTCACATATGATAATGTACATGTTTCAGTGCCATTCTCCCAAATCATCCCACCCTCTATTGTGTTACTGTTAATTTCCCCTTTCATACTTGTTAGCTTTTGCCTTACATATTGTGGTGCTCCTATGTTGGGTGCATATATTTTTATAATTGTATCTTCTTTTTGGATTGATCCTTTGATCATTATGTAGTGTCTTTCTTTGTCTCTTTTCACAGCCTTTATTTTAAAGTCTATTTTACCTGATATGAGTATTGCTACTCCTGCTTTTTTTTTGCTCTCCATTTGCATGAAATATATTTTTCTAGCCCTTCACTTTCAGTCTGTATGTGTCCCTTGTTTCGAGGTGGGTCTCTTGTAGACAGCATATATAGGGGTCTTGTTTTTGTGTCCATTCATCCAGTCTTTGTCTTTTGGTTGGGGCATTCAACCCATTTACATTTAAGGTAATTATTGATAAGTATGATCCCATTGCCACTTACTTTGTTCTTTTAGGTTTGAGTTTATACCCCCTTTCTGTGTTTCCTGTCTAGAGAAGATCCTTTAGCATTTGTTGAGGAGCTGGTTTGGTGGTGTTGAATTCTTTCAGTTTTTGCTTGTCTATAAAACTTTTGAATTCTCCTTCATATTTGAATGAGATCTTTGCAGGGTACAGTAATCTGGGTTGTAGGTTTTTCTCTTTCATCACTTTAAGTATGTCCTGCCATTCCCTTGTTGCCTGAAGAGTTTCTACTGAAAGATCAGCAGTTATCCTTATGGGAATCCCTTTGTGTATTATTTGTTGTTTTTCCCTTGCTGCTTTTAGTATTTGTTCTTTGTGTTTGACCTTTGTTAATTTGATTAATATGTGTCTTGGGGTGTTTCACCTTGGGTTTATCCTGTTTGGGACTCTATGGGTTTCTTGGATTTGGGTGACTATTTCCTTCCCCATCTTAGGGAAGTTTTCAACTGTTATCTCCTTGAGTATTTTATCATGGCCTTTCTTTTCTGTCTTCTTCTTCTGGGACTCCTATGATTCGAATGTTGGGGCATTTTACATTGTCTCAGAGATCCCTGAGGTTGTCCTCACTTCTTTTGATTCTTTTTTTCTTTTTTCCTCTCTGCTTCATTTATTTCTACCATTGTATCTTCTACCTCACTTATCCTCTCTTCTGCCTCCCTTATTCTACTGTCGGTTCCCTCCAGAGTGTTTTTCATCTCATTTATTGCATTATTCGTTATTGACTGACTCTTTTTCATTTTTTCTAGGTCCTTGTCAAACATTTCTTGCATCTTCTCAATCATTGTCTCCAGGCTATTTATCTGTAACTCCATTTTGTTTTCAAGATTTTGGATCATTTTTACTATCATTATTCTGAATTCTTTTTCAGGTAGGCTCCCTATCTCCTCCTCTTTTGTTTGGATTGGTGGGCATTTACCATGTTCCTTTACCTGCTGGGTATTTCTCTGCCTTTTCATCTTGTTTATGTTGCTGTGTTTGGGGTGACCTTTCTGTATTCTGGCAGTTGGTGGTTCCTCTTTATTGTGGAGGTTCTTCCCTGTGGGTGGGGTTGGACGAGTAGCTTGTCAAGGTTTCCTGATTAGGGAAGTTGTGTTGGTGTTATGGTGGGTGGAGCCAGGTTTCTTCTCTTTGGAGTGCAATGAAGTGTCCAGTAGTGAGTTTTGAGATGTCTATGGGTTTGGTGTGACTTTGATCAGCCTGTATATTGAGACTCAGGGTTATGGTCCTGTGTTGCTGGAGAATTTGTGTGGTATGTCTTGCTCTGGAACTTGCTGGCTCTTAGGTGGTGCTTGGTTTCAGTGTAGGTATGGAGGCTTTTGGATGACCTCTTATTGATTAATGTTCCCTGGAGTCAGGAGTTCTCTGGTGTTCTCAGGCTTTGGGGTTAAGCCTCCTGCCTCTGGATTTCAGTCTTGTTCTTACAGTAGCCTCAGACTTCTCCATCCATACAGCACCAATGATAAAACTTCTAGGTTAATGGTGAAAAGATTCTCCACAGTGAGAAACACCCAGAGAGGTTCACAGAGTTACATGGAGAGGAGAAGAGGGAGGAGGGAGATAGAGGTGACCAGGAGAAGAGGGGGAATCAAAAGGGGAGTGATAGATCTAGGCAGTACTCTGTTTCCTAAGTGTTTTCCACAGCCCAGAACACACACAGAGATTCACAGAGTTGGGTAGAGAAGAGAAGGGGGAGGGAGGAGATAGAGTTGACCTGGGGGAGAAAAAGGAGAGTCAAAAGGGGGAGAGAGTAATCAAGCCAGTAATCACACTCCTAAGTAAAAATGAGTACTGAAGATTGGATTCTTAAATGTACAAAATTAATAACAAATACCAAAAAAGCAAAGATTAAAACTCTAGAGTAGAGGTTAGACTCTCAAAAATACAATATTAAAAAAACAAACAAAATCGCAAAAAGTATAAGAAATATATATGAAGTTTATTTTAAAAATGAGGTCTTCTTTTTTTTTTTTTGGCAAGATAATAGTAGGTTATAAAAATGAAAATTAAAGGAGTAATAGAGGACTTTAAAAAAAGAAAAACAAATTTAAAAAATGATAAAAGTAAAAATATATCTAGGAATTTCTCTGGAGCTGTTGTGGGCAGTGCATGGTCAGTTCAGTTTCAGATAGTTCCTTGTTCCAACTTATATTTCTCAATATCTATAGGCCCCTTCCAATGTAGTAGGTGTTAACCACAGGGATTTTAATCTGTTTCACCAGTCACTTCCAAAGCGGTTCCCTCTGTTTATTTGGCTTCTTCTGTTTGCAGGTCTCTTCAGTGTCTAATTTCCGCCCTGACATAAGGGGGCAAAGGTGGTCATTTATTTAGGCACACTTGTTCAGTCGTGCTGTGGGGAGGGAGAAACACTGCAAACAAATGTCACTGGTGTGTGTAGGGAGCACTCGCAGTGTCTCTGCCACACTGGGTTTGCCCCTGCTCATGGCGTGTGTGCTTTCCCAGTCTACACTGTTCAGGCTCCAGGTTGCTCTGCAGGAAGCAGGCCCTGGATTGTGTGCACTTCCCAGGTCTAAGCCGCTCAGGTTCAGGTTCTTGGGTACTCCACAAAGGCGCTGACTCGGTTGGGCCAGCGTTTTGTGCCCTTCCCAGGTCCAAGCAGCTCAGGTGACCAGGTGCTTGGCGAGCGCAGTCTCCCCAAGCGGCGAGTGCGCACCTCCCCAGTTCTAGCCGCTCAGTTTCCTGGGTATGCAGCGGGAGTGCCATCTCAGGTGTGATGTGTGTCTCCTCTGGGGAGGTGATCTCTGGCTGTGACCCTCCTGGCAGATGTCAACCGTCCAGAATCCCAGGAAGTCTTGGTTAGAAATTGGAAGTCTGGTCACAGTTTGGTAGAGGATGCCATCTCTGGGGCTGAGTTTGCCCCTTTCCGGCTCTGGCTGGCACCCGTCTGCCCCCTGTCTCCAGCGGGGCATGGGCCCGTCTGCATCCTGCTAGCTCTCCTCTGGTATTCGCTCAGTCCTGTGATCTGTGAGTGGGCTGGCAGTGCCTTAGGTAAGCGCTTTTCTCTCTCTCTCTCTCTGCCACCCCCACCCCCCACCCCCAGCCATCCCACAGTTTAGGTTGCTAGCCCCCTCAGATTGCCCTCAGGGGATTCAGGCCCAGTCCTTACCCTAAGCAATGCAACCTGCTCCTCCCTGTTCAGCCACCGCTTGCTGGTGGCAGATGCGAGCATCTGGGGTACTTTTCTGTTGGGAGTTGCCATTAGGCATATAAACTGTGGGTTTTATTTACTTATTTATTTATTTTTCCTCCCAGTTATGTTGCCCTCTGAGATTCCAAAACTCCCCACAGACCCGCTGGTGAGAGGGTTTCCTGGTGTTTGAAAACTTCTCTTTTAAGACTCCCTTCCTGGGATGGATCTCCATCCCTAACTCTTTTGTCCCTCTTTTTATCTTTTATATTTTTTCCTACTTCCTTTCAAAGACAATGGGCTGTTTTCCTGGATGCCTGATGTCCTTTGCCAGCGTTCAGAAGTTGTTTTGTGGAATTTGTTCAGCATTCAAATGTTCTTTTGATGAATTTGTGGGGAAGAAAGTGATCTCCCCGTCCTATTCCTCTGCCATCTTAGGACCGCCCCCTTTATAAATTGTTGTTATTGTTCAGTTGCTCAGTCATGTCTGACTCTTTACAACTCCATGGACTGCAGCACACAAGGCTTTCCTGACCTTCATCTCCTAGAGTCTGTTCAAACTCATATCCATTGAGTCACTGGTGCCATCCAACCATCTCATCCTCTGTCATCCCCTTCTCTTCTTGCCTTCAATCTTTCTCAGCATCAGGGTCTTTCCAGTGAGTCAGCTCTTCATATCAGGTGGTTGAATTATTGGAGCTTCAGCTTCAGCATCAGTCCCTGTGATGAATACTCAGGGTTGATTCCCTTTAGGATTGACTGGTTTGATCTCTTTGCCTTCCAAGGGACTCTCAAGAGTCTTTTCCAGTATTATAGTTTGAAGGCATCAGCTCTTCAGTGTTCAGACTTTTTATTGTCCAGCTCTTACATCCATATGTGACTACTGGACACTTGACAACCATGCACATGAAGTTGCTTCAGTCATTCTGACTCTGTGCAACCCCATGGACTATAGCCCACCAGGCTCCTATTTCCATGGGATTCTCCAGGCAAGAATACTGGAGTGGGTTGCCATATCCTTTTCCATACCCAGGAATTGAACCCGTGTCTGTTACATCTCCTGAATTGGCAGACAGTTTCTTTACCACTAGCACCACCAGGGAAACCAGAGCTTTGACTATATGGACTTTTGTAGGCAAAGTGATTTATAAGCTATCTTATATATAAGTTGACCCTACAAACCACTGGTCTTCCCAGGTGGCTCAGTAGTAAAGAATTTACCTGTAATGCAGGAGATGCTGGTTCGATCCCTGGGTCAGGAAGATTCCCCTGGAGGAGGGCATGGCAACCCACTTCAGCATTCTTGCCTGAAAAAATCCCATGGACAGAGAATCCTGGCAGGCTAGAGACCATAGAATCACAAAGAGTTGGACACAACTGAAGAGACCGAGCATGCATGCAGAAATCATCATGTGCAACGACTGTCACACGTTACCCACAACCTGGGTGACAGCCCACTCTTCCCTGTCTTACTGACACTTGTGTGTGTAGGGTGATTAAGGTAGAGGCTGCTGCAAGGCAAAAGGATGTGCTCATTAGATATGGTTGAGAAGACACACTTACTAAAAATGACAAACATGCCATTTGAATTTCAGCAGGACCACTGCCTGATGAGACGCCCATCAAAGTCAGAATCTGCCTTTAGTTTGAGCTACCCGAGTTCTTAAAGAAGGCACTGATGTATTAATATGTACTGTCTTCAAAATTTGGAAATAGAATCAAACTATAAACAGGAGTGTATTTAATTTTCTTGGCCTCCAGAGCAGAGGAAACAGAGTGGCTCTCAGAAGACTCTTGTTCCTTCTATTTCTGTACACGTGTGCTTCCGATCATGTGACTTCTGATCCTGACTTCCTCAAACTTCTGACAAGCCACAGCCTCTTGAATCTAAGGCCAATTCTTGTTTTGATGAGACAGTACCTTCAGTTCCATGTCCTCTCCCCAACCTGGTCCTCATGCTGCTGAGGCTCCTGCTGCTGATCTGTGGTGAGTAGGACAACTCAGAGAAGGGTATGGGGTTCTATCCTCTTGCACCCTGCCTTCTGAAGCTTTGGGGCTTCTCAGGACTGAGTTTCTGCCCAGTGATGGTCAGGTGTGCTCAGATCTTTACTCCCCAGTGAGGGCTCAGAGCTGGGCAGAAAATCATAGATACTGGAGAGCCAGATTTTGGAAGAAAACTGCCATTTTAGTTTTTATCTCATAGTATGTGTTCACTTTCTGTCTTTCTTTCCTCTATTGATTCTGACTTTGTTCTTGGTGGTTCTGATAGCCACAAAGATAATTCATACAACAAATTGGCCTCTTAGTCCCTTTCCCTTCTTATCATCAAAATGATTTCCCTATTTTCTTCCTTGTGTTGTGTGTTAGTCACTCAGTTGTCTCTGACTCTTTGCAATCCCATGGACTGTAGCCTGCTAGGCTCCTCTGTCCATGGAATTCTTTCTCTGGGCAAGAATACTGGAGTGGGTAATTATTCCCTTCTCCAGGGGAGCTTCCTGATCCAGGGATCACCTGGGTCTCCCACATTGCAGGAAGATTCTTTACTATCTGAGCCACCAGGGAGGACCCCATTCTTCCTTGCCTTCCCCTATTCCTACCATCAAACCCCAGAACTTGTGATTACCAACAACCATCCCACTTCCAAAGTCTTTGATTTCAGCATCCACCTTCCCATCCAGTTACAGCATACTTCAGCTCACTTTCTCTAGTGCTCCAGTTTCAACATGCCTTCCACTCCCCAGTCTTACTTTTCCATTGTCAATTACTACACTCTGTGTCCTCACTTCTCAGAGTTCATCACAATACTCTCTTGGATACATCATCACCTCTCTTCCCCATAGTGCTCTTCTGACTGACATTCTTTTCTGCATGCTTTACACCTGTGCCTGAGCAACTGAATGTGACCCTAAACAAAAGGGACAATCCTGCTGCCTTTCTTTCTTTCTAAATGTAGTAAACCAATCTCAGGTGGCTATCAGAGGTGCCACACAATCCTCCTATTCTTTCAGAGTCAATGCTTTTCCATTTTTGATGACCACTTCCTCATACTCCCTCCTTTCTCCTCAAACTTTTCTCTTGTTACTCTTAATTTAGAACACTGAGAAAAATAAAAGCAATCAAAAAAAAATTCTTCATCTTTCCACTGCTGTATCTATCAACCTGTCCACCTCTGTATTTACATACTGTGCCTTTTCTCCCCATATTATGGATATATTTTCCCTCATCCTATTGAAGGCAGGATTCTCCACTTGTGCATTGGGCCCAGATTCCCTGGTCCCACTATCAAAATGTTTCTCCATCCTGGGCTCTTCCTATAAATACATAAGTATGCTATAATATCTTCTATTTTAAAATCATAAAAATGTAACCTTCATTTGCTTCACCATTCAGTTTATCCCTTTATAGTTTTCAGAGAGTTGCTATCTTTACCTGACCTCCTCCCATCCTTTCTTTTTAAAATTCATTGTCAATTTTCTTTGTAGTAAGATTAACTTTTTGATGCACTTTGATTTTTGACAAAGATTTGGAGTCATGTGACTACCACCACAATCAAAATACAGAACATTTCTATCACCTAAAAAATTCCCTCAAGTCCTCAATCCCTTTAGAGTCAACGCTTCCCAACCCTTGGATATTGTTAAACAGTTTTAGGTCCTTGTAGTTCTTCCTTATCCTTTCTTGGTCCCCCTTCAATAAATCTTTGCCTCTACCACTCCACTAAAACTGCTCTGATTAATATCATCAACCACCTCTATGATGCTTCACCCAGGATTCGATTTTTATTTCTCATTTTGTTCTACATCTCAGACCATAGTTGACCATTCCAACTTCTAGAAATACTTTCCCATTTGGCTTCTTAATATTATATTCTGTTGGTTTTCTTTCTAACTTATTACTGGATGCTTTACTGATCTCAAAGTGTTTGACTTTCCCAAGATTGGCATATAGATTTTCTCCATCCATACTCATTTCCCAAGTTATATACTTTAGTCATTTTATGTGCCATTTTAAACACCTTTAAATCAAGTTACTTATCCAACTTTGATCTCACTTTTGAACACCTTGCATATATTCAACTGCTATCCAACTGTCTAATATGTATTTTAATCCCAACATGTCCAAACAGATCCTTTGACTTACATGAACCACCACCACCACCATGGAATTTAACCTATTTCTCCCTACCATTCCTCCATCTTTGTAAACATCACCAACATTCTTCCTAGTATACTCCTAGATACACTTAATTCCTCTCTTTCCTCTATACTTTATATTCAATCCACAAGGAATTCCTATTGATTCTACCTCCAAACTTATACTGAAATTTGTCTCAATCACAGCACCAGTACTGCCTAACCTGAGCCATCATCCTCACTCTTCAAGATTAAACTCCCACTGATTTTCTCCCTGCTTTTCTTGCAAGTCTATAGTTCTTTCCACAGTGGAAGAGTGATTTTACAAATGGATATCAAGTCAGAACTGTCCATGGTCCCCAATTATACCATGAATGAAATCCAAAGCTATGACCAAGTCCACCAAGGCTTCTGTGACAGGCCCCTGCTTACTTCTCACACAAAACTATCAACCACTCTCCCCCTCAACTAGACAGTTCCAGGTGCACCTGCCTTCTCATTCTGCCTTGGACAAGCTCATTTCCTCTCGAGCTCTCTGTGTTTACTGTTTCTCTGCCAGGAATGTTGTTTTTTTCCCAAATACTCAGAAGCCTTGCTCTCTAATTCCATTCATGTTTCTACTCAGTTGACATCTATCTAAATAGTCAAGACCATCCCAAGATACTCTGAAACTTATTTTTCTGTTTTATTTTTCATATAGCACTGACCATTCTCTGAGATCATGTTGCATATTTATTTATTTTTTTATTGAAGGATAAATGCTTTATAGAATTTTGTTGTTTTCAGTCAAACTTCAACATTAATCAGCCCATATTTATTTTTTAACTGAATCTCTTCCACTATAATATAAATTCCTTAAGGGAAAAGATTGTCATTCAAGGTCACTCCTGCAACCTAAGTGCAATGTACAAGGCCTGACTTACAATAAGCACTCAAAATTATTTGTTGTATGGATGAGTAAATAAAATGTAATTTTTATGCTAGCCCTCATTGATTCTCTTCTTGTACCTGAGGAGCTAGTTATTCAAATAAACATTTATTCTAAAACTGTAGGCATCTCAGACTAAACTGGGCTAAAATAGATAATAATAGTGAGATAAAAGTTACTGAATGCTAGATGAATTCCAGACATTCTTCCAAGTGTTTTGTGGATATCAACTCATTTAATCTTCACAGAACTCTGTGAGGTAGGTTTATTATTATCTCCATTTTACAGGAAACTAAAGCACAGAGGGGTAAAGTGTTTTTCCCAGAGTCACACAGCTCATAAGAGGAAGAGCCAGGATTCAAATCAACATCATCTCACTACAAAGCCTACATCTCCCCCAGAATTTTCCATTTTTAACCATATGCTATAATATTATGGTAAATTCTTGAGGGATAAGAGAATCTTTGGAGAAACCTGAATTCTTTATCTGGACCTAAGCCTCCTCTGCTCTGAAGCTGTCAAATAAAGGGGCATCATGTCTTGCATATGACCTGGTGCACTCTCCTTGCTGATGAGTCAACAAGTCTTTAGAGCTGAGTCATCAGACTTCTGAGAGATGAGGTGAGGATAATGTGCTTGAGGAAGGAAGTCACTAAGTAGTTATGGAAAAAGATACCATCTCATAATCACAGGTGAGAGAAACTATCGGAAATTTTGATCACAAAACAGAAGTGTGTGTCATTTTGTAGGCAGGTGGTTGAAGTGGAATATGGGGAAAGGATCAGAGAGAAAGGAGGAAGGAAGCAGGGCAGGGAAGGGGTAGAAAAATAAAGTGGTAGGGAGGGAAAAAGAGAAGAACAGAGAGAAAAAGGAGAGAGGAAGGGCACAAGAAAAGGAAGGTGAGTTGTTGGGCAAATCCTCGGGGGAGTAAAACTTTAGATACGTTTGGGATTTGCCACCCCGTACTGACGGATCTCTGCTGAATTCTCTCCCAGCTCCACTCTGCGAATCAATTGGTGAGTGTCACTTCCTTTTCTTCTTCATGATCTGTGGGTATCTTGTTACTTGAGCTAGTGCATGAAGTCTGTGGTTGGTTGTCTGGTATCCAGTATATAGACGACAGCAGCTCCCTTGGGCCCAGATTGCTTGTGTTCACGCCAGTCTCTGCATGTGACGTGTACATACTCAGCTGATAGAGTGGGTCTTGCTCTGATCTTTAGACAGTCTTTTTTTACTGGGACATCTCAGTTTAGGGAGGGTGATGCTGTTTGCACAAGGAAGTCAGGGACTGCTGAAGACTGATGGAAGAATCTCTGCTCTCTGCTCAAAGAGCTCCAAAGCCCCTGTGTGCTCCCCAGTTGGGTGCACCACTAGAGGACTGAAGAAAATGCCAAAGTCATACCTCCGCAGAGAACAACATTATAGCCAGTGCTCGAGGCACATACAATTTGTAGACTGCTGCCTTCTTCCTATTTCCAGCCCTCCTCTCAGCTGTAACTGTTATCTCAGTGTGATTTCTTTCTCAGACTCTGGTTTATGCAAGCTTACTTCGTTACTTTGCTCCCAATTCAGTCTTATTTTTACCAGGCAAGGAGGGAAGGAAATTTTCCCCCAGAATAAATCTTCCAATAAAGTATGAAACTGAAGTTCCAATACTTTGACCACCTGATACGAACAGCTGACTCATTGGAAGAGACCCTGAGGCTGGGAAAGACTGATGGCAGAAGGAGAAGGGGGTGACAGAGGATGAGATGGTTGGATGGCATCACTGATTCAATGGATATGAACTTGGGCAAACTACAGGAGATGGTGCGGGACAGGGAAGCCTGGCATGCTGCAGTCCATGGGATACAAGGAGTTGGACTTGAGTTGGCAACTGAACAACAACAACAACAACAATATATCGAAGACTGTTCTCTTGTGCAGGTATAAAAGAGGTTATCCTGCTACTCCAACACAGGCTTCATGTGCAACTAGGAAGCACAGGAATTCCTATGACCAGAAATACTCAGTTACTCACCTGATGTTTGTCCAAGGCTAACTCACACCTTGTGTTGATGCCATGATGCCTTGCACCTGGCTCTACTTTTACTCCACAAGTGTGTGTGACTCATTGTAGCCTCAGTAGAAATTTAAAGCTACATCCAGGATGAAGAAACAAAGCTTTGGCCACCAGGAATTTTCCAGGTAGTCTCTGTGACTGAGAATTTTCTGAAACAAGCTCTGAACTGCAAGACTGACCTTTGGACCTGTGCAAACTGCCCTGTCCAGTGTCCTACTCCATCTTCACCTCAGACCCATTCAGAAGAGTGGGTTACAGTTGCCTTTTTAAAAATTCCCTTCCCTGCCCTGCTCCCAAGGCTGTGTTGCTCCTCAGTCCTCTGGGGATTACAATTTTCCAAGGAGAGAAAATGACTAAATGCACAGGGTATTCCATGCCGCAGCACAGGCAAACATTTGGGTACCATGAAAGTGAAAGTTGCTCAGTCGTGACTGACTCTTTGTGACCCCATGGACTAGATAGTCCCTGGAATTCTCCAGGCCAGAATACTGTAAAGGGTAGCCTATCCCTTCTCCAGCGGATTTTCCTGACCCAGGAATTGAACTAGGGTCTCCTGCATTGCAGGCAAATTCTTTACCAACTGAGCTATCATAGTACCATGGTTGAATTGAATTGTTTAAGAGTCCAAGGGTAAAGCATTCTGACAGGAAGGCTTGGAGATTATAGATGCTGGACCAGTAATCACCCCTTAGTGATCTAGAGCACTTAACATTTTTACCTGATAAGGAGACAAAGAGGCTTTTCTTAAGAATATTCTTAAAACTTCTCAAAGAACAGAGTCTCTGAAGGTTGGATAAACAAATGCCTATGAGCAAATGCTATCAGGGCTTTTGATATTTTATGAACTGCTGCAACTGGGATAGATACAGATGTAAGATGAAAGCAGAATACAACTTTACTCATCTTTAATTCATCCAGAAAAGAGTCCCTATGGCCAAAAAAGGATACACGGCTTCTGTAAGCGTTTGTATAGAGGTCCCAGAGCAAGGGATCTGGGCCACATGGATGTGTGGCTGCAGACTATTTCTTGGCAAGTGCATGCTTGTTCCTTCCATTAGGAATTCCAATAAAAGGGGCAGGAAAGAATAGTAAAGAAATCAAGTTCATCTGAGTATTTCCCAAACTGACTGACCTTCCATGTGTCATATTCTACCTCTGAAAGAGATAATGTGGGTCTGAGACATCAGGGAAAGGGGAACAGAAGAAAATGACAAGTACAGCTTATCACAAGGGTAAATGAAATATATTTTCCTAAAACTTGGAGCTTCGCCTTCTTCAATGCCAACTCTAGTGACAGTCATCAGTATCCCTGCATCCCAAGAGTGTTTTCAGGTCATGGATAGAAACTTCAAAGAGTAAGAGCCAGGTCAAAGGGAAGGGTTTGCCTTGTGGAAGGAAGTGACACTTTGTAGGGGCAGGATGGGAACAGTTGTGTGTGAGCAGTTGAAAGCCCATGGGCCATGTCCAGACGGGGTGGTAATGTGAGACGTGATCTGTGTGTCAATGAGCTGGTTCTCTGAGTCTTGCTGAGAATGCAAAGTGCTTCTGATCAGGATCTCTGAGTTCCATTGCCCTAGAATATGTGTTTATTTCTTCCCTCTAGAACTGTTACTGATAGTCAGCCCCTCTCCACCCATAGAGGGGAAAACAATGACCCTGACTTGTAAGACCCAGCCCCCTCCACAGAAGTTGGATGCCAAGCTCCAGTTCCGCTTCTACAGAGATGGTCGGCCCCTAGGGCTGGACTCGAATAGCCTCCCGGAATTCCGGATTCCTGCCGTGCGGAAGGCAGACTCAGGGTCCTACTGGTGTGAAGCAAAGATAACATCTATCAAATTCAAATTGAGCCGAAGAGTCCAGATAGCAGTTCACAGTGAGTGCCAGTGGGGACCTCTGCTGGGGTGGGCCAAGACGTGCAGAGACATGAGTCTGGTCTTACCTAACTATTGTGTTCTGCTCCTGCATGCATGGGTGCTGTTTGAGGCATGTACCTAAACTTCTGTTTATCAGAGTCATTTTTTAAAAAAAAACTTAGTTGATAATTTTTTAAACTTTTGGCTACATCCCACAGCATGTGGTACCTTAGCTCCCCAACAAAGGATTGAACTCAAGCCCTCTGCCCTGAAAGGCAGAGTCTTAACCGCTGGACCCCCAGGGACCTCTCTTTAGCTTTTTAAAATAACAGTTTTATTGATATATAATTCACATAGTGCAAAATCCACCCATTTGAAGTGCACAATTAGTTTTTAGGACATTCACAGTTAGACAGCCTTCACCACGATCAGCTTTAGACCATTTCCATCATCCCCCAAACAAATCCCTTATTCATTATCAGTCAGTCCCCATTTCCCCCTCCTCTCTCCCTAGCTCTATGCAGCCACCCATGTACTTTCTATCTCCATGGATTTTCCTATTCTGAAAATAGGAAATCCTATTCTGATTCCATCATATAAATGGAATCATGTAACACGCTGTCCTTTGTCACTGGCTACTTTCACTTAGGCAATATTTTCAAGATTCCTTGATGTTTAGATGTATCAATACTTCATTCCCTTTTACAGCTGAATAACATTTCATCATATGAATATACTGCATTTTATTTATCAGTTTATCAGTTGATGGACATTTGGGCTATTTCCATTTTTGACTGTTATGGATAATCTGCTGTGAACACTCATGCACAAATTTTTGTATAGGTATATGCTTTCAATTCTCTTAGGTGTAGAACTAGGAGTTGAAGTGCTGGGTAACCGAACTGCCAGACTGACTTCCAAAGTGGCTGAATCATTCACTCCACCAGAACTATATGAGAATCTTAATTTTTCCACATCATAAGCGGTATTTTAACAGATGACACCATAAATGTCAAAGTGAGGCATGTGAAGTTATGGTATCTCTTAATTTACTGGCAATAAACTCAAATAACTTTCAACTTTTAAGACTTGATTGATTCAACCTAAAAGAATAATATTTAAAATAGATGTTTAGAAAACAGCTTAATATTTATTTTATAAGAGTTCTTAAGCAGTCTTCCCTTATTCCTGCTATTCCTGTTTAAGCAAACAAAAGAATGTTTATAAAGACCTTACCGTATTTCATCATTGTGCTGGAGGGTGTGGAGGAGAAAGTTGCATAATATGTGGTTCCTGACTGTGAGAAACTGACACTTGGCTGGCATCTGAAACAACTAGGGTGGTCATGTTGTACAGGTTGACTATTGATAAAAACTGTAGAGAAGGGATAAATCTGACTGAGGAGGTAAGAGGAGGCTTTGAGGAAAGGGGGAAGGGCTTATGGAAGAGAAGTTGAGGTCTGACTTTGAAAGATAAAAAGGAATTGAAGGTGTTTTGTGATTCTGAACCACGTTATCCCATATCAGGGTTGACATTTCTGACATCCTCTCCCATTCTCAAACAAAGAGGTATCCATACTACCGTAAGCAAATGTTAATACCTCCTGAAAGCTGAGCTTTCCCAAACTTGCTCAAAACTCAACACTGTGGGCCTGGATCTCTACAAAAGCCATTGGATGGTTCATATGCCACAGACCCTGTTCTAGTGCTTCACACATGTTTAATTAAACCCTCACAACTGTAGGAGGTAGCTACCATTATCTTCTCCATTTTACAGATGGAAAATTGAGTCTCAGAGAACAAATAATTCGAACAAGCAAGCACACACAAGAAGAGTTGGAACCAACATTCCAACCCAGGCAGTTTGCTTTGTAACCTAGACTTGTAACCACTATACTACTGTGCCTTGAAACATGGGAGTTTGAGAGATCAGGGTTCTGGTAATCACACTGTTCTAGGCAGGGAGAAGACACTGCAATCTCCATAGGAATATTATGGTGTCTTTCTTACCCTGCCATCATCAACCCAACCAGTGCCAATTATGAATCAGCAGGATTCCTCACCTGTCCCTCATCCCACCTTTATATAAACTTTTGACTTGACCGGAGGCCTTTGCTTTCAGGACTGTCACAAGTACCCTGTCCCTGAAACCTTCCCTACTCAGGGCCTTCCTGTGTTGTCTTGTATTCATGTAGGAGTCCCTGTTGGTAACGTGAGCTTGGAGATACAACCTCCAGGTGGACACCTGATGGAGGGAGAGAAGCTGGTTCTTGTGTGTTTGGTCACTGGGGGCACAGGAGATATCATCTTCTACTGGTACAGAGGTGCCCGGGGTTTAAGCCTGAAAACAAAGACCCAGCGTTCACTGATGGCAACATGTGAGATTCCTGCAGTGAGAGAGAGTGACTCTGGCCAGTATTACTGTACAGCTGACAATGGCTATGGCCCCAGCCTCAGTGAGCTAGTGAGCATCACTGTCAGAAGTAAGTTCCACTGCCCTTCAGCTCAGCCAGCATGTTCCCCGGGGGCACCCTGAGAAAGTTCACTGGGGTTGAGCCTCTGTGGGCAGGGATTGGGAGTGTGCCATCATCAGAGACCCCTCTGTGACAGTCTACTATCTCTCGCAGTTCCAGTGTCTCGCCCTGTCCTCACCCTCAGGGCTCCTGGGCCCCAGCTGGTGGTGGGGCACATGGTGGAACTTCACTGTGAAGCCCAGAGAGGCTCTCCGCCAATCCTGTACCAGTTTTATCATGAAAATGTCACTCTTGGGAACAGCTCAGCCTCGTTTGGAGGAGGAGTGTCCTTCAACCTCTCTCTGACTGCAGAAGATTCTGGAAACTACTACTGCGAGGCCAACAATGGCCAGGTGGCCCAGCGCAGTGAGGGGGTACCACTCAACATCAAAGGTATAGCTTGAGTTGTGGAGCTGTCTTGGTCAATGTTTCTTCTCAGCATCCTGGAAGAGTTTTGCTGACCCCACAGTTTTGCTGGTGGGTATGCTACCAAAGATGAGGCTTTGCAGGTAGTCCTGTCCTGGGGGATGTATCCAAGGGGCTGTGAGGACATCAAGGCTGGTTCCTCTCTTCTCCTCTCATCAATGTGATAAGCTGCAAGTCCAGAGGTGCATAAATAAATCCCACTTGCCCCAGGAAGAGCAGGAATGGCCTCAATCCATGCTCAAAATATCTGCTCCCCAAACCCAAGCCCTTCTTGGCAGCTCATTTACAGGTCTCTTCCTTCAGTTCATATGGAAGACAGAAATGAAGTTCTTACTTCAGGAATCATTGAGTTGCTGCTTGGCATCCTTGCTCCCACCACTTTGGCCATATTATTTTGCTTCTGGCTCAAGAGAAAAATAGGTTAGTATTTATAGAGATTGGTATTTTGTTACTGTGACCTTTGTTTTCACTGAAATAAGGCTAGATTTGTGACATCTATACTATTAAGGATGAATATATTCCATTAGCTACCTTGCCTACAGATTTGCTCACAGGCCCTCCCCTCAACTTTCCAGCACACAGGTCAGTATCTATTAAAGTAGTGAAAGTTTTTAGTAAAACCCTTCATCCCCACATGTTATCAGTTGAGGTTAAGCTGATACCTTGAACTTCAGTGGTTTAATGTTTATACAAAAATGTAACTATTTAAAATAACTAATCAGCCACTGGAAGAGAAATACAATGAACAGTTCCAGTCATACTGACTATCTCCCAGTTAAAGTCAATGCACTAATTCTTATTTGCTTTAGAATACTGTCACATGATTTTTTTCTCCCTGAAATGCTCAACCATGCATTCACACAGTCTGTTCATTGTTGTCTTTGTCACTTTTCAGTTTAAATGTCATTTTCTCCAAGAGGCTTCACCTGGCCACACAGCCTACAATTCTCTTCTAAGTGGCTCGGCCGGTAAAGAATCTGCCTGCAATGCAGGAGACCTGGATTCGATCCCTGGGTTTGGAAGATCCTCTGGGGGAGGGCAAGGCAACCCACTCCAGTATTCTTGCCTGAAGAACCCCCATAGACAGAGGAGCCTGACGGGCCACAGTCCATGAGGTTACAAAGAGTCGTACATGACTGAGTGACTAAGCAAATCATAGCGCACGTTCTTAATCAGAGTACCAATAGCTTCACACTTCATTTCAACTGATAATTACATATTTATTTGCATTTAATCTCAGGTTTCCTGTTCTCCATAGAGCAAGTTGGAAATGGGGCAAGAGAGGATGCGAGATTCAGGCTTAAATTCCAAGATTTTCAGGCATATTTGGAGACCTCACCCAAACTGTAATGTCTGTGGCAGTGCATTTTGTCATGATAAGATTAGGTTGAAAAGTGAGTGTTAGTTGCTCAGTTGTGTCCAGCTCTTTGCAACCTCATGGACTGTAGCCCACCAGACTCCCTTGTCCATGGAATTCTCCAGGCAAGAATAATGGAGTGGGTAGTCATTCCCTTCTTCAGGAGATCTTCCCAACCCAGGGACTGAACTTGGGTCTCTTGCATTGCAGGCAGATTCTTTACTACCTCAGCCACCAGGGGGGCACTTTCAGGATTAGACTGTATGGTTGTAAAGCCAAAGCCAAAAAATGTTATAGGTCTGGGTACAGAGGCTATGGCTCAAGTCCAGTGTTGATATTAACTGCCTTTGCCAACTCAATGGACTATTCTGGACCTAAAGCTCTTCAACTGCAGTATGAAGGATCTGCCCAAATAATTGCCAAGATGTACTCTGGGCACAAAAGAGCACCTTGCAATGGGCGTGCTAGAACAAGACACATTCCCTGCACAAGGACTGTATGAAACACTGAGAGAGTTGCTCCACTGACATGTTTGTTCATTTGTTTGACTTTCAGGCAGACGTACAGCCAAGGATGCAGTCAGGTGAGACCTCTGTTTGCTCTGTGTGCGCTGATAATATAGATAAATCTATTAAAATATTCTTGAATTGTTCTCTCTTGTCAGCTTTTCTCCATGTTTTATCACACCTAAAACTGCCACTCCAGAGTTCTTCCACTGGTAACTTCATTTGCTATTCCTTTTCTTTTATGTAACTAATTAATTTAAATCCTTTCATCATTTGTCCTAACATCTCCTTCACTAAGTCTGCTGAATAAGAAAGCTATACTATATCGATCAGTTTCATACATTTATTCGATCAATTAACCAATATCTGAGAGTATGTAAATCATTTTATTGAGTTCCAGAAATCATGAACACATGGAAAGATTTTGAGAGATTTGAAGTATTTTAGAGTAGTTAAGATATACACACATTTCCAGAATACAGGCCAGAGAATAATCAACATACTGAAAAATTGTTGATGACATTTCTTAGAAGATTAAAGGAGGAAGATATTTTTAAAAATTTATTTCTGATTTTATTTTGTTGACATATAGTTGATAATTGTGTTATTTTCAGGTGTATAGCACAATTATTCAGCTATCTTAATATATTCTTTTTCAGATTCTTTCCCCTTATACACTATTACAAAACTCTGAGTAAATTTCCCTGTGCTATATAGTAGGCCCTTGTTGATTTAGAGGAAGAAAAGATTTTTAAAATACTTTCATTGGGAAATATCAGTATTTAGTTGATACATTTTTATAGCATGTTATTATTTTTGCCAGTAAAAACTAGACTTTTTTGCAAATCAGAATAGTTGAAATTACTGATTTCATCTATTTGTAATTCCAATTACAAATTAGATGTACTGAAATTTTTCAGTAATACATGTATATGCAAGACCATTATCTTTTCCTTCCTCAAGCTGCTTGTTCTATATAGCAACTGCTTTCCATCTGGAGTAAATAAATATTTTTTCATTCAATATTTACTGAGCACCTATGATGCAAATATCACTATCCTGGGTGTGGGCGATACCATAGAGAGCTGTCAGATAAGGACCTTACACTCCTGGAATATGTACTCTATGGATGCTCAGCAATGCCCTGCTCACTGCAAGCATAGAGTGATGGCTTGTACCAGACAGCTATGCTGATTGCTGATTTCCACATAAATTAGCATTCTCTCAGGACATTTCCTCCTTCAGGCTTCTCTCCTTCACTGTTTTACTCATGGTCCCAGATAGTTATGTCTGGAACATCTGGGATTCTATCCCAAAGAGATAATGTATGTTTCTGTGTTTGCAGGAGCATTCCCAATCCTGTACCCCAAGAATCCAACTACTTCAACTCACAAGCCCCAGAGGAACTACACCCTGACTATGAAAATGGTGAGGCTTCCCAAATGACCTGGGCCGAAGTAGGCAGAGGGGGCTGGTGATGTCTCTGAACCGAACCTGAGTCTGCTGTGTCCCCGCCACCTCTACAAATCAGTGACTCATCTGCCGTCATGGCTGTGATAGGTAGTAGGTACAGAGTGAATTAAATGTTTAGAAGAAGGGGCTGTGTCATATAATGATGCTTCCTTCTCTTTCAGTGAATATTGTAAGTGGGGATGAGGTTTATTCTTTGGTGTACCGTGTGCAACAGGAACAGCCATCAGCAGCAGGTGAGACAAGAGAGTGTGAGTTTGTCCCTGATTTTGTCTTTCCTGGAGCCAGGAGGATAATCAGTGACTGTGTATGGCAACATGGCAGCTGGCACTGCTGCTTCTACCCTTGGAATTGAGTATGAGTATTGCTATGCCTATCTGAAGATTGGCCTGTGGTCTGGAAGCTGCCTTGAGTAGGTCCCAGTGAGGATGCCAACTTGTGTATCTCATTTCCTGTCTGATGGCAGCCTTGGAAATGGTACCAACTCTGTGTTCCCTATAGCACCCCAAAGGCTGCCTAGCTGTGGCTGTAGCCCCATCCCGTGCTTGATGCACACAGAAATACTGAGAGGTATTGATGCCAGGGGGGCTTCCCTAGTGCTCAGTTGGTAAAGAATCCACCTGCCAATGCAGGAGCTGCAGGTTCAATCCCTGGGTCAGGAAGATCCCCTGGATCAGGAAATGGCAATCCACTCCAATGTTTTTGCCTGGGAAATCCCATGCACAGAGGAGCCTTGTGGGCTACAGTCCATAGGGTTGCCAAAGAATCAGACACAACTTAGCAATTAAACAGCAACAACAAATGCTAGGAGGGACCGTCTGGCCCTCACACCTGCATGTGCCAATTTTCCTAGCCATATTTGTGATAGGCAGAAAAGCAAGACAGAAAATATCAATGGATGCAAGTTACAGGAAATAGGAGAGGAAGAAGCCTTTATTAACGTTAATTTAAGGAAGGACTCTAAAGGGAATCTCACATCTATTTGTCTTCACAGAATCACCCCTGGGGATACATCCTGGGGATATGGTGAGTTAGAATCTTTGTTCTTTCTTCCTTGCTCTTTCACTCCCCTTCTGGGGACTGGGTCTCAAACTTCTACAACTATGGGCACTTAGGAAAAACAAAAGATTTCATCATCTATCTCCTATTTTTATCTCCCTATACAATGGGGATAAAAACATCCAATTACAACAGTAAAATGTCTTTATATAAGATAATTTTAGAGGCTCACATATGCATATTTTTAGCAATGGATGTATGAAGGTTTGTAGCTTAACTGTAGTGCATGCTTAGTCTAAAAGTTCTATTGGTCCAAAAATCTTTCTTCTGAAATACTGTTGAACCATGCATACATCACTTTGTGCTGTAAGGCTAGCCAAACAACATGTCAAAAACTAAATTGATATTGAATAAAATGAAACTAAGAGTGATTTTTGTCATTGAAAAATTGGTAATTTCTAAACCTTGATCAATTCAAGACTTCACTAATAACACAAAATTGCTTTCAGAAAATTGCAGAAACTCCAACTTTGCATGTGTGCAAATAGAAGAGGTGCTTTGTAATTTTGTCTAGTGTGGTGTGGCAGCCAACTGTCTCAGAACAGAATTCAAATCCTTGATAAACTCTAGCGACAGGCTAAATTTAGTTTATGAATATGAAATTCTGATACCCTTAAAAAATTTTTGCCCATGGAATGGCCTAATAAAGGCTCATAAAAATGAAAGAAGGTTTTGCATATGTAGTTCAGTTTACAGTTCATCAGGAGCATGTCTGTAGCCCAACAATGGGACCAAGCCCTTTGAAAATGCCTAGGGCCACAGTCTTCCAAAAAGCTCTGTGTTCTGTCTTGAGTGATGCACCATGGTAGGATGCATCCAGGTTGATCAGAAAGAGAACCCGTGGAAAATATGTTCTACTTGTTTTCCTTGCTCAAGTTCTATCCATGTTCTATCCTGCTCAAGTTCTACCTTTGCTCCTAGGACCCCTCAGCCATATATTCCAGGCTGAAGAAGGCAGATCTTACAGATATGGACTATGACGATGTTATGTAGAGTTACAGAAGATTCTGCTCTTGGAAAACCATCCATGACTCCAAACCTCAGAACTATTATGTCCTTCAGAGATCCTGGGAGAATTAGCATTCCAGTACACCTCATCCAGGTGCTTTCCTCCATAAAACTATTTCTGCATCTACTGTGAAGTGCAGTTTGCTCAAGCTTTGACGAGATCATCTAGAAGAACCAACCTGAACTCAGAAGTGGGAAAAACTTTGTTATTAGAGCTTGATTCCTATTAGTTCTTTCAGGTACAGATCAAACTCTGCTCTAAATTCTCTCTCTGTAAGTGGAAGCAGGATGGGAATATAAGAACTTGAGATCTTGGGGGTAGTGAGACAGTGAAGCTTAGAGTGCCTGAACCCAAGGTTAGTGATTTTTGTGGGACTGCTCCATACAGAGAGATGCATCAGTATATATATATATATATTGTTTTTTTGCAAGGGCTTTCTCTGGGCAAACAGTACAGAGCTCTAGCCATGTTTCTTAGATTGATCATCCTGTTCCTCCATAAAATATGTGACTCAGTGAATTTGGGGGTCACTATTACCAAACTAGAATTAAATCAAAGTTACATAAAATTCTGTTGTGGTTGCATTCAGTTTTAATGACATATTTTATATGCACAAGCCAATCTAGATGCCGCGGTGTTTATAATGAGATATAGTCTTTGTAAGTTTCACTGCATCCACAGTTCTATATTTGTTGCAGCTTCTAGAAGTTTTAGGAATATGTTTTCTTCCTTAATTCATGCTTTTTTTTGGAAATGTGATAATATGGTTTGAAGTCCATATTTTAATTTTAAAACAATCATAAGCTAACACACAAATTAAAACATTTGAAAAGTATATAATGTAAAAGTTAAAGTCTTCGCTATAAGTTAACACCACAAGTGGTACCCATTGTTAAAAGCTTAGCATTGTTAAAATCTTAACTCTGCAGATATGTTTCTATTTTTTTGTAGTAACACTTCTACATACATGTGAATATATTTAGAAGTATATATATTTAATAAAATATCATGAAATATTTTAGAGTCTGTACTATTTTAAAAGGCTGTGTAGTATCCTGTGATATGATAAATTATAATATATATTTTCTTTTTTGTTTTAGCAAAGTATAAATAACATAAAATTCACAACTTTAATCATTTTTGAGCTACCAGTCTTTTCTTTATTTTCCACTTGTCAAATTCTTTGTTTATTTTTTCTCATTTGTGTTTCTTCTATTTTTCTTTTTTTTATTGTGATAATGTTGGTTTATAATAGTGTATACATTTTATATGTATATTTGTAATTTTACTTTTATTTACACTACAGTGTGCTGACCATCAGGAGTTTAGTTTCAGTCTATTACCATATAATTAGTTCCCTTACCCACTTTGCTATCCTCACCCCTCTTCCCCTTTGGAAACTGCTAATTTGTTCTTTGTATCTATGTGATGGTTTTTGTCTTGTTTTGTGAATAGTGTAAGACAGGAGTCCAGTTTCATTATTTTGAATATGAATATCCAGCTTTCCCAACATCACTTATCAAGGAAACTGTCCTTTCTTCACTGAGTATTCTTCATTCTGTTGTGAGCTATTAGTTGAACATACATGCATGAGTTTATTTATGGGCTCTCAATTCTGTTTCATTTGTCTATGTGTCTGTTTTTATGTCCATACCATACTGTTTTTATTACAAAAGCTTTGCAATATAGTTTAAAATCTGGATATGTGATGTCTTCAGCTTTGTTCTTCTTTCTCGATATTGCTTTGGCTATTTGATGACTCTTGTAGCACCATACAAATTTTAGAATTCTTTGTTACATTTCTGTGAAATGAATGTCTTTGGGATATTGATAGGGATTACATTAAATTTAGAGATGGCTTTGGGTAGTTAACAATATTAATTCTCTCAATCCATGAACAAAGGATATATTCACATTTATTTGTGTCTTCTACATCTTACATCAATGTCATACAGTTTTAATTATATAGATCTTTCACCCCTTTGGTTAAATTTATTCTTAAATATTTCACTGCTTTTAATGCTATTCTTTTCAGATAATTTGTAGTTAATGCATAGAAATGCAACTGATTTTTGTCTTTATTTTTTATTTTGAAACTTAACTGTATTTTATTATTTCTAGCAATTTTTTGGTGGCGTTTTAGGGTTTTCTATATATAAATCATGTCATCTGCAAACAAAAATTTACTTCTTTTCTGATTTGGATGGCTTTTTAAATTTTTTAAATTTTTTTCTAATTGCTTTGGCTAGGACTTCTAGTATTAAGCAGAATAGGTAGGAGTGAGTACTCTTGCTTGTTCCTGACATTAGAAGAAAAGTTTCAACCTTTCACATTTAAGTATGATATTAGCTGTTGATTTGTCATTTATGGCCTTTATTATATGGAGGTACATTCCTTCTATATACAATTTTGAAAGTTGTTATCATGAAACATTTTGTCAAATGCCTTTTCTGTGCCTATTGAGATAATTTTATAGTTTTAATTTTTCATCTATTAAATTAATATATTACTGCACCACATCAGGCTTCCCTGTCCTCCACTATCTCCCAGAGTTTGCTCAAGTTCATGTCCATTGAGTCAGAAATGCTATCTAATCATCTCATCCTCTGCCCCTTTCTCCTTCTGCCTTCAATCTTCCCCAGCATCAGAATATTTTCCAATGAATCTGCTCTTCACATCAGGTGGCCAAAATATTGGAGCTTCAGCTTCAGTATCAGTTCTTCCAATGAATATTCAGGGTTGATTTCCTTTAAGATTGACTGGTTTGGTCTCCTTGCAGTCTGAAGAGCTCTCAAGAGTCTTCTCTAGCACCACGATTTGAAAGCATCCATTCAAATGCTTGTTTCTAGGAACCCATTAATTATTTCTCTATGTAGTCCAAATTGTTGTGATGTAATTATTTATAGTGGTTTCCTATGATACCTTGTATTTCTGTGATATTAGTTGTAATGTATCCTTTTTTTCACTTATAATTTTATCTGAGTCCTCTTTTTCTTGTTTAATAGATTTGTCAATTTTGTTTACCTTTTCAAAGAATCAGGTTTATTGTCTTCTAATGTTTTCCAATTCTCTATTTTATTTATTTTTGCATGATCTTTATTATTTCCTTTCTTCTGCTAACTTTGAACTTAATTTGTTCTTGTTTTTCTAGTTCTTTGAGGTATAATGCTAGCTGTTCAATGAGGTCTTTCTTTTCTTTTTAATTTAGGCATTTGCATTAACCTTTTTTTAAATTTAGGCATTTGCATTAACCTTTCTTCATTAAACTCTTTTTGCTGTGCTCCCAAGTAATGCTGTGTTATGTTTTTATTTTGCTTTGTCTAAAGATATTTTTTGACTTCCCTTTTGTTTTCATCTTTGTTCCATTGGTTGTTCATAAGTGTGTTGTTTAATTTCCATGTATTTGTAAAATTTCAGCTTTCCTCCTGCTATTGATTTCTAGTTTCCTATCATTACAGTAGGGGGAAAAAAAAAACTTGATATAATTTATTTCTCCTAAAATTTGTTGAGAACTTGTATTGTGGCTTAACATATTATCTAGCTTAGAAAATGTTCCCTGTGTACTTGAAAATGGTGTGTATTCTTTTGCTGTTGGATGGAATGTTTCATATATGTCTGTTAGGTCTATTAGGTCTATAGTGTTGTTCCAGTTTGCTCTTTCCTTATTGACTCTCTGGATGATCTATTCACTGTAGACACTGGGTAGTTAAGTCCCCAAATATTATTGTATTGGTGCTTTCTCCTTCAGTTCTGTTTGTGTTTGATTTATGTATTTATGTTGGGTACATAAATATTTACAATTGTTACATCTTCTTGGTAAATTAACCCAGAAGGCAATGGCACCCCATTCCAGTACTCGTGCCTGGAAAATCCCATGGATGGAGGAGCCTGGTAGGCTACAGTCCAAGGGGTTGCTAAGAGTAGGACACGACTGAACGACTTCACTTTCACGCATTAGAGAAGGAAATGGCAACCCACTCCAGTGTTGTTGTCTGGAGAATCCCAGGGACGGGGGAGCCTGGTGGGCTGCCGTCTATGGGGTCGCACAGAGTCGGACACGACTGAAGCGGCTTAGCAGCAGCAGCAGCAGCAGACTATGTACAATGACCTTCTTTGTCTCTCCATGCACCCCACCCTTTCAGTCCCCCACTGTGTCCCAGAGTTATAGCTTTTGACTTAAAGTCTATTTTGTCTGCTATAAATATAGCTTCTTTCTTTTGGTTTCATTTACTCAGAATTTGTTTGTTCATTCCTTTATTTTGTTCTGTGTTTATAGGTGATGTGTCTCTCTTCTGAGCAGCGTATAGTTAAGCCTTGTTTTATTATCCATTCAGCCACTTGATTGAAGAATTGAATTTAAATTTAAATAATTACAGATGTGTAAGAACTTACAAATGCCATCCCCTGTGGTTCATGGATAGACATCTTGATGGGTCCTGTGATGCAGTTAGTAACATTTATGTCCCTTTGGTCCCCTCTGAGAGTCCTTCCTGCCACTTTCTGAGTTGCTCCCCATCACTGTCACACAGCACACCTAAATATTCCCCTTTAGTCTATCCAACATCTGAGTTTTTGCTCCAATAGTGTGTTGGAAATTCTCTGCTGGACTCCTGGATTTCCACAAGGCTCTCTTGTTCTTTGGTGATTGTTTAAGTTGGTGGTCTTAAAGGAAAGACAGAAGAAAATTCTTATTCTCCTATGATGATAATATCACTTTGGCCCAGTTTCTTTCTTCATGAATTTTTGCTTTCTAGTTCTTTTTGCTACACTCTGTGAGTTCATTTGTCCAAAAGGTACAAATGCAAAACTGTGAGGTGAATGAACTGAGAGCCTGTGATAGATAGGGAAGTAAGTCAGAAAGAGAAAAACAAATATCTTATATTAACACACACACACACACACACACACACACACACACACATATATATATAATCTAGAAAAATGGTATTGATGAACCTATTTGCAGGGTAGGAATGGAGACACAGATGTAAAGAACAAGATTTTGTCTCCTGATTCAATTTGGACTTTAAGTGTGAAGCCCATAAAAATTATTTAGTGTAATACTTTCTCCCCTACTCCTCCCCAGGGGAACAGTAATGTAATTTACATGTTTAATACTCTATTTTCACTTCCTTTTTAAAATCTATAATACAGGAATTTCCCTTCTTACCTGTTTGGCTATGCATTTTAAAAATTAGGTACAATTTATCCATCCCTGAATGAATGTATGAATGCTTTTTCTGACTGGGGATTATACCTATTATACCCAGCAACCTAAACAGTTGCTAGGAGAGCATGTTAGAAGAGTGAACAAAAACCTCTGAAGGAACATCAAAATTGAAAGCCAGGATATAATTTGGATCTTAGTGCTTATTTATTTTTCTGTCACAAACTGATGTTTAGCTGCCAGGAAGATACCCATAGAAAGCTGCTGTAGGTGATGCTATTAAGGGATGGGATAGTCAATGACCCACGGCCCACAGTTCTCAGTAATTGTCCTTCCCACATGAAAGTCATAACCCATTTCTCTTTTGGAAAATCCACAAACATACAATTAAAATAGAAAGTAGAAAGCTTCAAATTGAATTGCTTGATTCTTGGGGGCCCCTCTGCACCTGCCATCCCCAGGGAGTCTAGGCCACTTACCAGGTGGTATTTTTACACATGGAGGAAAGGCAACTCCCTGTTGCAGATGCTACGCAGACATCTGTCAAGAGCCTCAGTAAGTCATCCTGTGCCTCTGTCTCCCCTCAGACCCCAAGACTAGGTTTACCTCTACTCCCCACCACAAGAATGGCAATGCCTTCTGTAGAAGGGATTTATAGCAACTTCTACTAATATTGAGGAAATGGTACTGTTTGTGAAGAAAAAATTGAGCTCTATAAAACTTCAGTCTCTTAATCATTATCTGAAGCCAAAATTTACTTCTGCTCTTTTCTAATTGAGCAAATGTGGGGATAACTCTTTTAGAAGTTGGATCTCTGGAGCATCCTTTTTTTTTTTTTTTTTTAAAGTATTTGGTTGTGCTGTCTTAGTTGTGGTACACAGGATCTTTAGTTGCAGCATGTGGGATCTAGTTCCCTGACCAGGGATTTGAACCCAGGCCCTCTACATTGGGAGTGCTGAGTCTTACCCACTGGACCATCAGTGGGAAAATCCCTGGAGTATCTCCATCTTTACATCTTCCAAGGAGGTAATAGAGGACAACTTCCAGGCATTCTTAGTCTGAATTCTGTGTCATTCTATTTGACCTATATAGGGCCCCAGTAGATTTCTAGAAATTAATTAACTGAATTGTAGAGAATCTGCTGGGCAGAGGGGTCTGTTTCTGCCTTAACAACATCTGGATGTTGTCTGTATAGACAACATCAATATTTCCACTAGGCAATTCTTCTCCAGAAAGTCTCCAACAAACATTACCTCTGTGCATGCGTGCGAAGTAGCTTCAGTCATGTCTGACTCTGTGACTTTATGGACTGTAGCCTGCCAGGTTCCTCTGTCCATGGGATTCTCCAGGCAAGAATACTGGAGTGGGTTGTCATTTCCTTACCATTTCCATACCTCCAAAAGTATGTATTTATTAGCCTGGACGTAAAATTCCTAAGTCAAGACTTATCAAGAATGACATATCATGTTGTCCAAAATAATTATAGTAACTATTAAAATTACTACCACAACAACCACCACACAATGATGATGACCTTGCCAATGACTACTTCTATAGCCGTGTGTGTGTGTGTGTGAGTGTGTGTGTGTATGTATAATGACATTTAATCTGTCAGAGTGACCTTGGAGCCCCACATTCAACCAGATACGTCCAGAGATC
The DNA here is from genome assembly GCF_033118175.1 of Dama dama. NCBI lineage: Eukaryota > Metazoa > Chordata > Mammalia > Artiodactyla > Cervidae > Dama > Dama dama. Next base: position 13,974,577 of record NC_083700.1, read on the forward strand.
TCTGAAGTTTATCAGCCTAGAGAAGTTTACCTTTTCTATCCTAACTATCCTAGTAGTCAACTTCCTGAAACCGGAGATGCTATGTTTTTCCCTTCTTAGTTGTATTTCTTGAAAGTGCTCTTGGTTTCAATTCTGGCATGCTCCATCTTGGTTTGGCACTGTACTATGTGTCTTATTCAAGATGCTGAACAGAATTTGCAGAGACTGCTTTTGCTCTGCATCTGAGAAAGTGTCTTTCTGTACCTTACCACCTGTGGAATCTCCAAGTCAAGCATCTACGTGGTTGTGCCAAGAAACTTTTCTATCTATGAGTAAATCTGTTTTCCTCTGCTACCCTTGACTCCATCTTGCTGGTGGCTAATTATCTCTGCACAAGGGAATTTTTTTAATCTCTCACTTGGGTTAACTTCCCCCCCCCCCCCCCCGCCACCCCCAACAATTTCACTTTTGCAATTACAATCTTAAACATTAAGTTACCTTTTCTTCCACTGTATTACTTAGCTTCCTAATCTCTGGCTGTGGTCCCTATCTTGCTTCAAGTTTAGGTATGCTTTCTGTCTGTGTCTTTCCACAGGCAAATGTCTGCCATCTGTCAAATACAAAACAACATCCAGGAACTTCCCTGATGGTCCAGTGACTAACTCTCCACACTCCCTATGCAGGGGGTCTAGGTTTGGTCCTTAGTTGGGGAACTAAATCCCACATGCTGCAGCTAAGAGTTCACAAGCCACAACTAAAAAATTCTGCATGCTGCAACTAAGATCTGTTGCAGCCAAATAAATAAATGCATATTTAAAAAAATCAGCACCCAGATGGAGCATGTCAATCATCTCAGAGGACTTGTTGCCACCATTGTGGTCCATCCATCTCACTATGGCAATGATTGTCTCTAATAACTCATTATTTCTCCTTGCAACCTACAACACTCACCTTCACACAAACCATGAATTCTATCCCACACCATTTGGTAGCACCTTAGGAAATATTAATTTCCAACCAAACAGGCTACATTTCTGTACAAGACATATTGGGATTAATGAAAAGTTGTGAATATTTTGAAAAATTTCTTCAAATGTTTATGAAAACTTACACCTACCACTAACTCCTCCACCATCTTTTACTTTCTCCTCTCTCTGCTCTCTTCCCTAATTTGCTTCCACCCATCAACATTCTATGATTTTCTGGAGGAGGAATTATAGACCAAGAATAGGAGGAATTATAGACCAACTAGGAATACTTCCAGCAGGTAAGGACTTGATGATCAGCTCTGATCTCAGGGAAAGAAAACTTACCCTGTTTGAAACACAAATAAACCATTTATGCAGATAGCTAAAGTAGCATTGGATGGCTTCTCTGATAGCTCACTTGGTAAAGAATCTGCCTGCAATGTAGGAGACTCAGGTTTGATTCCTGGGTTAGGAAGATCTGCTGGAGAAGGTATAGGCTTCCCACTCCAGAATTCTTGGATTTCCCTTGTGGCTCAGCTGGTAAAGAATCCACCTGCAATGTGGGAGACCTGGGTTTGATCCTTGGGTGGGGAAGATCCCCTGGAGAAGGGAAAGGTTACCCACTTGAGTATTCTGGCCTAGAGAATTCCATGGACTCTGTGGTCCATGGGATTGCAAAGAGTTGGACACAACTGAGCAACTTTCACTTTCTTTTCACTTTCCACTTAGCAATATATCATAAACATCTTTTATTCCTATAAAATATTCTTCTGCAGAATCATTTTAATGGCAGATTGGTAGTACATGTATAATTTATTTTCAAACTGCCTTTGTTAGGTGTTTTTAGCCTTTTCTTTTTACATGATTATAATGGTTCATAACATCACATATATACATCAGCATTTCCCAAAATAAAACTACATTTATAGTGAATGATATTAAGTATTCACCTGAACAGATAACATTGAGTCTATGATTATTATTTCACTATCAGTCAGTCTCCAGGTTACAAACATCTATGATTTTGTGATTTAAAGTTTCATGTTGCATAAGGTCCAAAAACACGACTTCCATCTGCCTGGACACCCTAGGAGATTGTTCTATATAACATTTATGAGGACTGCATATTATCAGAATGAGAATGACAGTAGGCTTTAACATGATGCATTCTCTATAGGGTACAGCGATATTAAGACCAGTCTGTGGTACAAAATACTGAAAGAGATGGGAATACCAGACCACCTGATCTGCCTCTTGAGAAACCTATATGCAGGTCAGGAAGCAACAGTTAGAACTGGACATGGAGCAACAGACTGGTTCCAAATAGGAAAAGGAGTACGTCAAGGCTGTATATTGTCACCCTGCTTGTTTAACTTATATGCAGAGTACATCATGAGAAACACTGGGCTGGAAGAAGCACAAGCTGGAATCAAGATTGCCAGGAGAAATATCAATAACCTCAGATATGCAGATGACACCACCCTTATGGCAGAAAGTGAAGAGGAACTAAAAAGTCTCTTGATGAAAGTGAAAGAGGAGAGTGAAAAAGTTTGCTTAAAGCTCAGCATTCAGAAAACTAAGGTCATGCCATCCGGTCCCATCACTTCATAGGAAATAGATGGGGAGACAGTGGAAACAGTGTCAGACTTTATTTTTTTGGGCTCCAAAATCACTGCAGATGGTGATTGCAGCCATGAAATTAAAAGACGCTTACTCCTTGGAAGGAAAGTTATGACCAACGTAGAGAGCATATTAAAAAGCAGAGACAATACTTTGCCAACAAAGGTCTGTCTAGTCAAGGCTGTGGTTTTTCCAGTGGTCATGTATGGAAGTGAGAGTTGGACTATAAAGAAAGCTGAGCACCAAAGAAATGATGCTTTTGAACTGTGGTGTTGGAGAAGACTCTTGAGAGTCCCTTGGACTGCAAGGAGATCCAACCAGTCCATCCTAAAGGAGATGAGTCCTGGGTGTTCATTGGAAGGACTGATGCTGAAGCTGAAACTCCAATACTTTGGCCACCTCATGCGAAGAGCTGACTCATTTGAAAAGACCCTGATGCTGGGAGGGATTGGGGCAGGAGGAGAAGGGGATGATAGAGGATGAGATGGCTGGATGGCATCACCGACTCGATGGGTGTGAGTTTTAGTAAACTCCGGGAGCTGGTGATAGACAGGGAGGCCTGGCGTGCTGTGATTCACGGGGGTGCAAAGAGTCGTATGACTGAGCGACTGAACTGAACTGAACTGAACTGTGGTACAAAAAACAATATGGTTTAGAAATAGGGAAGGGGACAATGTTTGCAATGATATAGAGCAAGTGCTTTGAATCTCAGTGAAAATCTCATTCTACAAACTTAGAAATTGACTTAGGAAAATCTCACCTAAGAAACCTGAGCCATTTTAACAATGGCCCTGTTATCTTAAGGGAAGATTGAGAGACGATACTTCATAGTAAGACATCAAAGTGTTTAAAAGGCAGGCTATGGAACTGGACTGCCTGGATTTGACTCCCAGTTGTTACTACTAGAAATTGACCATGTTGATCTTGCTGGCTTTTTTTCTGGTGCCTCAGTTACCTCAATTGCATGAAAGGTAGAGCATGGATTTTACAAGTTTACTGAGTATTAAAAATAACTTTGTGAGCATAAAACACTTTGAATATATTCAGCTTATTAATAACCATATATAAGTGTTAGTTATCATCAACGTTAAGATGTGGAATTTCTCTGCAATTGAGAGGATCATCTTTAATTCTCTTGGCACCTACAGAAAAGAAGATAGTGGTGAGTTATTGAAGAGCTCTTCTACTTCCTTTTTAGCTAATTGTGCAAAACTTACTTTGAAAAGTAGTTTTCATTTCCTGATCATGGAATTCAGCTGGTGGTTGTGGGAACATCTCAAATAGCTGAACCAGGCCTTCACACTGTTATGGTCATTGCTGATAATCTTTGGTGAGTTAACATGAATTTAGAACTAATGTGGAAGCAAGATGAGATCTCCAGCTCCTGAAAGGTCTAAGGATTTCTCAGAGCCCTGGAACCAATAGAAATGCTTGGGTCTCTGCTTCCAGCTTAGATTTCAAAGGCAGATGTATAACAGTGGCCCCAGGGAAATCCTGTTGCAATACATCCTAATTCTAAATGCTCAGGGCAGGCCCTTTACCATTTGTTGACCATGATTGAAGTGAATGAATGAATCTGTTTTATCTTAGATCTCAGAGAGTAATATGTTCTCATAAATAAAATTTTCATTATTTCAAAATTTCATAATGCTTAATACCTTTCCTTGAAAAGTATTTAGATAGTTATCAACAAGATTTTGGCTTAAAAGATGTATTGGTACCTTTAGCTAATGTTCCTCTGCTTAATCGTGGGCAATGGGGGAGAAGAGGGCTGCTGCTGAGAAGCAAGATTCCTTTTTTCTACATTCAATAGGCACTAAATTCAGTAAGTCCCCTGCATATGAACTTTCAAGCTGTGAACTTTCAAAGGTGTGAATGTGCTTTCCCTGCATCTCCTATTGCTGATAATTCTTCAGAATGACCATGTGTCTATCATTGCTTCTCTGATTCTGGATCAGGAGTCGGCAAACTTTCTCTGTAAAAGGCCAGAGAGTAAATAGTTCAGGCCTTTCAGGTCTCTGTTGTAATTTTGTAAACTCTGTCATTGTAGCAGAAAAATCACTATGGACCATATATAAATGAATGGGCACAACTTTGTCTCAATTATACTTCATTTACCAGAACAGGCAGCTGATCAGCTCACAAGGCACTGTCTGCTAGTTCTGACTCTAGGCCATTATGCAATTCTGAATTTCTTCATAGTGTGATTCTTTTCTAACATTGTATGAATAAATACAATTTCATCTTACTGCTTGATTTAAAACTGTGCTAAACAAAGGAGGTAAATGAAGAGAATGTTTTATTCTATACATAGAAAATCCACATGAGCCAAGACTAAATCTGAGGAGCTGGAGAATTGTCCCCTTTCTTATCCAATGATAACCACCAAATGGGAGGGTCTTTGTGGGCTCTAAGGAATTGTACTGGGATAAACAGATCCCTGTCTCACCTTTAACTGTGAAACATTAATGGAACAGGAATGTATAGCGACACCTACAGGAGTTTTGGCTTTCAGCTTCCTCAGGAGGAAAACTGATCTCTTGCATTCACTCTATCCTTTGAATAATTATTAGTGACCGACTCAAAGGTTTAGTTAGTCAACTATAGCCCCAAACCTGTGAAGTTGCTCATCATGAGCCCTCTCAATAGCATTTCTAATCATGACTTAGGATATTTCCTTCCTATCTTGGAAAACATTATCCCTGGGAATTTTTTCCAGCTTCTAGGTGAAGACTCTAGTAATGGTTTAAAGATTGGCTTCATCATAAGTGCCAGGGCCAAGTCCCCATGGGATATAGTCTCCATCTATAAAGGAGAGCAAAATTCTTGAATTAAGCTATTGTTACTGCAATGCATATTTTCTGCTCTTCTAATTTTATTAAACAACAGGTTGTCCCTCAATATTCAACAGGTAAGTCTGATTTTCCACCTATATAATTCAGTAACAAACCACACGTTTTTCTCAAAAATTACAATTCTAAATTCCATAATCTTCTTGTGGCATTTGGCTCTAGATTTATAGTAATACTTCGGGAGGTATGACATCTCTTATATGACTGACCTCTTTTCCTTACACCATACATCCAAATTCTGGTAATCATGGTGTAACTGGACAGTGGTAGGGAGGATATTTTCATTTGAGATATAGCTTAGTTCCTCACCTTGTGGTCAAAATCCTCAACTATAATCCTAAAATATAATGCAGGTGTGACAAACACAAAACATAGTTTGGTACATAAATAAGTGAAGACACAGGGTGGAAATTAGATAATCCATGACCAATTTAAGAAGGGCAGCCCTGGGGGAGGACATTTGTATTTGGCAATGACATTTTTTTTTTCATAATTATCAGTCACCTAAGAACTGAGCCTTGGATTTAAACTCATATCTTCCTCATTATACATTCAATGATTGGACAAAAAATTTTGGAAGCATTTAAGAAGAAAGTTCTGAGAATTAAAATTACTGGATCTTATTCTAGTAACCAGCTTATTCTGCAGTTATCCAGGCCGTTTTGTGGTTTCACCTAGCTACTTAAGAAGAAGGAACAGAACATGAATTTATAATACGGCATAGAGCCTTAAAAGATCGGAAGAAAGCATAAACTATGGGAAAGCAAATGCCCACTAAGGACAGTGGTCCCCTGTGTGATGTCACCAATGGAGAAAGCTAAGAAGTAGGGGCTTTAGCAGAATACTCTTTATCCATGTAAAAAGTTGTTCCCTGCAATGGACTGACTGTTTTAGTCAGTTACCCATTCATGTATTAAAACCATCTTCCCAAAGTGATAGTATTTGGAGGTGGGACATTTGTGAGGTAAATAGATTATAAGGGCAGAGTCCTCATTAATGGGATTAGTGCCCTTATATGAAGAGGTCAGAACTGGTTAGTTTTCTTCCTGCTTTATGAGAAAACAAGTCAGCAGTCTGCAACCCGGAAAAAGGGCCTCAGCAGAACCAGACCATGCTGGCGCCAAAACAGGGCTTTCAGGCTCTAGAACTGTGAGAAATATTTGTGTTATTGATAGGCCCCCTCTAGTTTATGATGGGGGCTTCCCTAATGGGAAGTTAAGGCTATTTACTCTGGCAACTTGGTGGCTCAGACAGTAAAGAATCTGCCTGCAATGCAGGAGACCTGGGTTCGAACCACGGGTTGGGAAGATCCCTGGAGAAGGGAATGGCAACCACTCCAGTATTATGGTTTATGATATTTTGTTAAGTGCTAAGTGAAGTCGCTCAGTCGTGTCCGACTCTTTGTGACCCCATGGACTGTAGCCTACCAGGCTCCTCTGTCTACGGGATTTTCCAGGCAAGAATACTGGAATGGGTTGCCATTTCCTTCTCCAGGGGATCTTCCCAACCCAGGGATCGAACCCAGGTCTCCCACATTGTAGGCAGATGCTTTACCGTCTGAGCCACCAGGGAAGTCAGCCCAAATTGACTAAAATATTCCCTCAGGAAAAATAAGATGCACCTATGTGTGCCTAATGGGTTGCAACTACCATCTTGTCTAAAGGTGAAGAGATTATCCCCAGTACAATTGCACTGCCTTAGAGTAAGGGAGCAGGTTAGACATTAGATTCTCTGCAGAAATGAAAAGCCCAGTCCCCACCCCTCCCTTCTTTTTCAGACTGTCTCACCTTCTTGGCTCCTTCTGTCTTTGAATGAAACGGTGTGATTCTGGTACTCCAGAGAGAAACGGCCCGGAAAACAAAGACTGCGACTTATGACAAAACTGGAAAAGAGTTTTGTTTTCCACAAACAAAAGAAAAGAGGTATTTTGTGAATACCTCACAAGAGTTACCTTGTGAAAAGAGTTATTTTTCACAAATGAAGTCTTAAGCTTCCCTGTCCAAAATTGGCAGTTGTGAGTGACACTGGCAAATATTACTCTACTCTTACTGGGAGAAAATTCTAAAGAAAGAAATAGTGAAAAAAAAAAAATACTAGGGGGACTTCCCTGGTGGTCCAGTGGTTAAGAGTCTGAGCTCCCAATTCAGCGGGCCCAGGTTCGATTCCTGATCAGGGAATCAGATGCCACAAACCTCAACTAAGAGTTCACGTGTTACTAAAAAAAAAAAAAAGAGTTCACGTGCTGTAACAAAGGTTGAAGATCTCATTGCATGCCACAACTCAGACCTGGCACAACCAAAAAAAAAAAAAAATAAAATAATAATAATAATAGCAAAGATTACTGTCTTAGGTAAAATCATCACTCTCGTGGAAGCTGGACTGGACAGGAGACAGTGAGCAGAGGAGGTGAAAACCTCCTAGTGGAAACCTAACCATATATCAAATATGAATCAGAGTCCTTTGGTGTGACCGTACAAGGGAGACACGGTAGATGATACATGTCTTGTTATGAATGCCCTGTTTGCTGGGATTGCTTTTCTCTAGGAAAAGCAGGAACCGCAAGTCACACTGTTCTGAAAACCATTGTGATCCCTCATTTTGGAGTTGTTTCCATGTCTCAGGCTGACATTTAGCTCCTCTGGGCCCACTGACGGCGGCCCAGTGACCCTGACCTCTCTTGAGAGACCTAGTCCTTTTTGCAGAGCTCAGATGCCCAACTCCAATTTGCTTCTTAAGAGACAGCAGGACCCTGGGGTCAGACTTGAGCAGCTCCTCAGAGCTCCAGATATCCACCACACAGAATGAAGACTTACACAGGCAGAGACAGTGATTCACAGTGTCAGAAATCGGAGCCTCCAATCCTAAATTCATGAGCAGAATAAGTATTAGTGGAGCTGAGCATGGGGGAAAACATGAACACGGTAGCTTCAGCATGAATTGCTAATCTTCTGTTTCTTTGTGCAATTCCTGTCCTTGTGGAAAGTAGGAGTTGGACTAGAGACACTCTGCAAGTTGCCGTTGGCATTTCATAAGAATAACAGATGCACTAAGCTCCTTATAATCTTTCTCTTTTTCGTGAAAGTAATGTCATCAATCAAATCTTCATTGATCACTCATTGTGTGCCCTGGCATTTAGCAGTGGGCTGGGGACTTTAAAAGGCAAGGCTCCTACTCTCCAAATGGTTCCATGTGTTGAACTGCAACTCATATTTAGCTAAACGAAGTATCAGAGAAAGCAGAAATCAAAGTGAACAGGAGTGGTCAGAGGAGGGGTGACGATTTGTGTTGTGCCTTAGAATTGGGAATAATAGAGGAAATGTTCTTATTATTATTAGGAACAGTGTCTTTTTCAAGGTAGCATTGAGTCTACCAGTGACCCTCTTCATTCTATGCAAAAACTGTGTCTGCACAGTGACTCATCTAAAAAAATGTTTCTTCTCTCATGGAGTGGATTCATCACAGTTATTTAATGATTGCCCCCCAAGAAATTAGCTAAGATCTGGGTCAGGTCATGCAAGCATAGGTATCCACATACTTCATGAATATTACCATGGATTCCATACCATTGTGTACTTATTATATGTTACATAGGCAATACCCATATTACTCCTCCTTGCATTAGAGAGTGAAATAAGTCTACCTTCTGGTCCCAGAGTTTTTCATAGTCAAGGTTCTCACATGTCATCTTCTATTCAGATAAATGTCCCAGTCTGTGATGCAAGCTAAGATATTCAGGTCCCTAAAGGACAAGAGATTAAAGGAGGAGATCTCGTTCTGTTCTGCTCAAGGGCTGAAGGTATAGGAAACATCACATTTTCCTAGCACAGAGAGCCCACAGGAACCTGTCTGGGACAGGAGCCCAGCATTCCCCATCAGCAGACCTGGAGATCCCAGCTGTGAAGGGCCACCAAGCTGGCCAGTATTACTGTGGAGCTGACAATGGCCACAATCCTATCCAGAGCAAGGTGATGAATATCACTATGAGAAGTAAATTTCATGCTCATTCATCTCAGACAGAAATCCTCAAACCAAAAGCCAAGAGTCATGAGGAAATTCCAGGAGATCCCAGAGATCAGTGCTGTGGAGAACCAACAACAATTTGAGGATGGGTTTCCTTTACAAGTTCAACTGCTGACATCTTTCTTTCCATGGAAGAAAACACAAAGGGGGCTGGCTTGGCATTAGAAACAAATAAGATGAGAAGGACAAATGATCATGTCTCTAGACAATACCCAGAATTATATTTCCCCAAATTTCAAAAGATACTGTTGAGGAAACAACCTCTGATAACACTAGTGGGGATGAGGGAATGAAGGAATACACAATGACCAAGAGCCAGGCTCCTTGCTGAGAGCTTGGTATGGGAATTTGTGAGTCTAATGGGCATCACCAGTCCTCTCTGATAGCCCCACTTTGGGCCTGTTAATTCCAGTGTCTTGTCCTGTCCTCACCCTCAGGGTTCCCAGGACCCAGCCTGTCCTGGGGGATGTGGTGGAACTTTGCTGTCAGGTTTGAAGCTGCTCCCACATCTTCCCAGTCCTGTACTGGCTTTATCATGAGGACATCAATCTGAGGAACAAGTTAGCACCCTCTGGAGGAGGAGCATTTCTCAACCTCTCCCTGACCACCGAACATTCTGGAAACTACCATAAGGCCGACGGAGGCCTGGGGGTCCAGCTCAGTGAACTACCCGACTCTTTGTCGCAGGTGGGTTGATGGTCCCTGGATACAGAAAACGAAAGTGAAAGTTGCTCAGTTGTGTCCGACTCTGCGACCCCATGGACTATACAAGTCAATGGAATTCTCCAGGCCAGGATACTGGAGTGGGTAGCCTTTCCCTTCTCCAAGGGACTTTCCCAACTCAGGGATCAAACCCAGGTCTCCCACATTGCAGGCGGATTCTTTATCAGCTGAGCCACAAGGGAAGCCCAAGAATACTGGAATGGATAGCCTACTCTTCTCCAGTGGATCCTCCCAGCCCAGGATTCGAACCGGGGTCTCCTGCATTGCAGGCAGGTTCTTTACCAACTGAGCTATCAGGGAATCCCCGGATACAGGGATAGTATTATAATCAATGACTTTTTATTAGTAATACATAAGAACTTCAGAAAAGAGGTGAAAGTATCTAGGTGATGCTGGCTAAGTGGGAGGAGTTGGAGAAAATGAGCTCATTCCAAGTCTGACTGCTTTTATTCTCTCTGCACTAACCTGAAAAGTACACACTATATTTAGATAAAATTACATGAATTTATATTTACCGTTCCTGCATAGTATCAGCAAGGATTCCAGGGCCCATTACTGATATAGATTGGATTTGAAAAAAACAGAGAAAAGAAAAAAGAAAACCTTCAAAAATTTGCTCAATTATTTTTATGCTTCACAATTTTCTAAGGTTCCATGCAGTGGGCAATGTTGCTATATTACTAATTTTGCAATATGTCATTTTCCCCTGCATGTAGTCACTTGAGACTAAAATCATTAACACATTCTTCCATGCTTGACTTTTAAATAAAAAGTCCAATTATTAAATGTAATTTAACAATTTCAATAGACAAAATTAGTTTATACTCAATGGAGTAGGATATAATAAGGAGATATATTTAAATAAATTAAAACAACTTTGTACAATATTTTCTCTTTTACTTATCCATTTCTTTTCAGTTACCCTTCTCATTACAAGAACAGAGACTCCTTTATGAATTCATGAATTTATTTTACAGATCATAAGTGGCCATCTACACGTACATGTCTGGTGGTTTACACTGGGTATGGGTTGGGACCTCGGCCAGAACAGTCAATTAGAGAGTGAATGTAAATGTGATCTGGATTCTTGGGTAGTGTGGTGGCCTCAGGGTAGGCCTTTTTACATGTTGGCTTAGGCATCCAAAAAAAAAAAAAAAGTGTGATAGTGAATCTACAACATCTCATCAACTAATTTAAAAATTACCAGTGTCACTTCCACCACAATTTCACTGGAAATGCAGGAGATGCCAATTTGATCTCTGGGTGGGGAGGATGCCCTGGAGGAGGACATGGCAACCCACACTAGTATTCTTGCCTGAAAAATCCCATGGACAGAGGAGCCTGGCAGACCACGGTCTATGGAGTCGAAAAGAGTCAGATATGACTGGGCAACTGAGCACAGTGCCCAACAAGGGCTTCCCAGGTGGCTCAGTGGTAAGGAATCCGCCTGCCAATGCAGGAGACCCGGGTTCAATCCCTGGGTCAGGAATATCCCCTGGAGAAGGAAATGGCAACCCACTCCAGTCTTCTTGCCTGGAAAATACCATGGACAGAGGAGCCTGGTGGGCTACAGTCCATGAGGTTGAAAGAATCGGACACAACTTACTGATTAAACAATAACAACAACAGTGTCCAACAAACTTGTCTGGATGCAAAGAGAGGGAGTATAGACTCCACTTCTAAATAAAGGAACTGTCAAAAATTTTACAACCATATGTATTTTTTTAATTGAAGTATAGATGGTTTACAATATTGCATTAATTTCAGGTGTACAACACAGTGATTTGTTTTTGTTTTGCAGATTATATTCCATTATAAATTATCACCAGATATTGAATATAATTCCCATACTATACAGTAAATTCTTATTGCTTAACTATTAAATAGTTTGTATATATTAATCCCATACTCCTAGTTTATCCTTCCGTCCCTCTCTTTCTTGTTTGGTATAGATTACTTTGTGTTATTTTTTAGATTAGATGTATAAGTGATATAATTTGTCTTGGTCAGACATTTCACTAAGTGTAGTAGTCTCCAGATCAATCCATGTCACTGCAAATGGCAGTATTTTATTCTTTTTTATATTACACTCATATTTTAAACATCTCCACACACTCACCAACATGAATTCCAATCCATGCCTCCCAACCTCACAGCTGAGTCGTGCAGTCGTGTCTGACTCTTTGTGACCCCAAGGACTGCAGTACACCAGGATTCCCTATCCATCAACAACTCCTGGAGCTTGCTCAAACTCATGTCCATTGAGTCGGTAATGCCATCCAATTATCTCATCCTCTGTTATCCCCTGTTCCTGCCTTCAATCTTTCCCAGCATCAAGGTCTTTTCTAGTGAGTCAGTTCTCTGCATCAGGTGGCCAAAGTATTAGAGTTTCAGCTTCAGCATCAGTCCTTCCAATGAACATTCAGGACTGATTTCCTTTAGGATGGCCTGGTTTGATTTCCTTGCAGTCGAAGGGACTCTCAAGAGTCTTCTCCAACACCACTATTCAAAAGCATCAGTTCTGCAGCACTCAGCTTTCTTTGTGATCCACCTCTCACATCCATACATGACTACTGGAAAAACCATAGCTTTGACTAAATGGACCTTTGTCGGCAATGTCTCTGCTTTTTAATATGCTGTCTAGGTTGGTCATAGCTTTTCTCCTAAGGATCAAGCGTCTTTTAATTTCATGACTGCAGTCACCATCTGCAGTGATTTTGGAGCCCAAGAAAATAAAGTCTGACACTGTTTCCAGTGTTTCCCCATCTATTTGCCATGAAGTAATGGGGCCAGATGACACGATCTTTATTTTTTGAATGTTGAGTTTTAAGCCAGCTTTTTGACTCTCCTCTTTCACACTCATCAAGAGGCTCTTTATTTCCTCTTTGCTTTCTACCAGAAGGGTGAAACCATCTGCATATCTCAGATATGCAGAAACCTCAGATAACCATCTGCATATCTGAGGTTATTGATATTTCTCTCAGCAATCTTGATTCCAGGTTGTGACTCACCAAGCCCAGCATTTCAGACAATGTACTCTGCATATAAGGTAAATAAGCAGGATGACAATATACAGCCTTGACCTACTCCTTTTCTTGTTTGGAACCAGTCCAGTGTTTCAGGTTCTAACTGTTGCTTCTTGACCTGCTTACTAGAAGTATAAAAGCATGCACCTTTTATTAACCAACACTTTCATAAAGGTGTTGTGTTTTTAGCATTTTCAACATAACCATATCTCTTTGTAGTCTATTAGTTGCAAGTCCAAGAATCTAAAGAATTTCTCCAAATGATATATCATACTGATCCTCACTCATACTCTACTAGCCAAAAATTATTACCAGTGCCCAAGCTCTAGAGCCCTGCTGCATAACTGTTGCATCCATTGTCAAAAACAATGTGTCATATAATTAAAAATTCATTAAGAAGATAGACATCATGTAAAGTGTTCCTTCTATAATAGAAAAAGAAAGGAAAGGAGGAAGAAAGGAAGGAGGAAAGAAGAGAAGGGAAGAAGAAAATAAAGAAAGCATGATGGAGAACACACCAGACTCCTTTCAGCTCCTGTGATACTATAGTTTAAGGAGAGAAAGGAACATCATACATGTTGAGTCCTGCCCCAGGCCACAGGTGAGATGCCTTGCAAGGCCACAGAAGCAGAGCCCAAGGTCATCTCTGAAGCTGAATGAGACCCACTGTAACCATTGCCAAAAGCCCTTGATTATCAGTAGCAAGCTTCCTGACTCCTAGTTAGGCAAAGATGTCCACTCCAAGAAACATCCTATAGTCTCCCAACCAATCACCTAATGCCAACCTTCCAGCAGGAATTTTCTTTGTCTTGAGGCCATAAGAATTAGCTATTAAACCACAAAAACTGTCTGCTCTCCCTGGTCTGTCAGGAGGTCAGCCCTCTGTGCTCACAGTGCCCACTTTATCTCTGTTCGTTATTCTTAATAAACTTACTCCTTTCTGCAGTACTCTGTGCCTGGAAATTCTTTTCCAACCTGCACTTGGACTGCCTCAACAATGCAATCACATAAACACATACAGAAAAACAAAATTTGGTAACTGTCATGGGGGGAAAGAATAGAAAGACATTTGTTGAAAGAGGACTTCTTTCCCTTGTAGCCTCAGGGTGGCCTCCTCAAAGAAGGGAAACTTGATCAGAGATTTCTCTGTTTCTAATATAAAAATGTCTTTGAATGGTCATAAGTTTCTATCCTACTGAGAATGGTCTGTCTCTATGTGTAGAGCATGCTTTCCCAGCAGAGGTGATATCAACCTCAAGGCAGCAAAGACTGGTCCTTTTAGAGGTGAAAAAAAAATCTTATTTTTTATGTATAAAGCATATATAATAAATACATAAAGATATACAGCATATCTGTGCTATTGCTTCATACAGTAGGGAGGTGGTTAGGGAAAAAAAAAAAAAAATCTAAATAGGCCCTTTGGGATGTGCTAATGAAATAAATGTCAAGAAATCCTGGTCTAGAGTTTTTCATAGTTTCTTTAAAAAATAATTATTAAATGCCTCCCTGCAAGAGAAAATTGGTAGAGGCACAGGGGATACAATGTTGGGTAATATAAGCATGGGCCCTTAAATGTTAGCTGAGGAAAAGACATAAAAGCAAGCAAGAAAACAGAGGAAATAATTACAAATTATGCTGTGAAAAAAGGGTACAGAGGCCTGAAATAGAAAATAAACAGCTGATCTCTTTGAAAGTTTAGGGAAGGCCTCTCTGATAAGGGCTCTGGCTTTAAAAACAGAAGTTTCACAGTATGAGGCCTAACACCTGTCTTTCCTTTGTAAGGCAAACCCCTAACTTAAACTTTGTTTGCTGAGGCATCCACTTCAAAGAACTACTTTGAATAAACATGTTTCCAGCCGCTGGATAAAAAGGCAGCATGAAAGCCCATCCCCCAATCCCAGACTTCTTAGTTTTAGAGACATTGGTTGATTTTCATAACTGACAATTTGGGCTTGCTTTTTTTCCCTCTCTCTTCTTGTGCTTTAAATTCTGGCTTTTATGTTTTAAATTCACCAATAAGGACTGAGCCCTCAAAAACACTAGGCTCCCCCCCCCCCCCCCCGCCCATAAATAAAAGCAGAACCCCAGGCGCTTGACCTCATAGTATAGTTTCAGGCGTGCCACGTGCTCTCCCAGATCTGTGAGTAATAAACTTTTTTTTTTCAAAGTTTTTTCGTGCTTATTGCTGAGGGTTGTCAACTACAAATTGGCACTTGCTATCTACCTCTACGAGGATCAAATCATGTGCTGTTGCAGTTGCCAATTTTCAATACCCTCTGAAAGGAGTTCAGGGTGGAGATCAGAAATGAGGCACTCTGTGCTCAATGGGGGTGAGACTGGCTGGACAGGTCCTCAGATAGTTAGATATTTTCAGGAGCCGATTTTATGAGCCTAATTCTTGTATCTGCTCATATCTAGAAAAGCACATGATGATGACTATTCCTTACAACTAGCAGAAAGCTTCACGAGACTAGTAGAAATCGTCTGGAAAAATGTGTGCTTGATTGTAGATATTCCCCCTTCACCAAAATCACATATATACCGACCTTTCCCCACTGCCTCTTTGGAGAAGTTTCTCAGAGCTATCTGACATGCTGTCTCCTGGGCTGCAGTCCTTATTTTGCCCCCAAATAAAGCTTAACTCACAATTTTCACATTGCGCTTTTTTCTAAGTCAACAGTGTGTCTTGAGATCATAATCAGAACCACAATGTTCTGCCCAGCCACACCACTCGTTATATAGGCTGGGTGTTTGAGTGCTAAGTTGCCTCTGACTCTTTGAGACGCTATGGACTGTAGCCCATCAGGCTCCTCTGTCCATGGGATTCTCCAGGCAAGAATACTGGAGTGGGTTGCCATGCCCTCCTCCAGGAGATCTTCCTGACCAAGGAACCTGTGTCTCTTATGTCTCCTGCATAGGCAGGTGTGATGTTTTTACCACTAGTGCCACCTGGGAAGCCCAGTTATAGGCTGAGGTGGGCACAAAACCGTTTCCTATTTAATTCTTGTTCATTTATCTCCTAATTTGCACAGATCTGGGAGGACTTTAGGGACAGACCCTTTAGCTAGTCTGTGAATTAAAAAAAAAAAAAAAAAATTCCTTTTCAAACACTTTATGCCAGTTCGCCAAAAGGTTTTCATGTCTGCCTTGACACTTTGACTCTTTGTGACTCACACCACAAATCATAGTGGTACACCACAATCTATATTAGGATTAGTATGAATTCAAGGTAATGAGGGTTTTCCCCTTTAAAAAATGGAAAAAAAAAAAAAAAAAGTTATTTAAATACTAGCAAACCCATAGCATGACTAAAGAACCCAGCACAACCTTGGAGACAATTCTCCTAAGAGAGCTGAGCTGATTGAGAGCTGTTGAAAGATGACTGTCAACATCTGAAAATGCACAGCTGCCGGGGTTGAAATACAAACAACATTAAAGAAGGTAGCTATGTTAATTTTTCAGAACCCAACGTGAAATATGATTCTTTCAATTCCCTTTTTCTAATTCTTGCAGATCTCCTCTGAGTACCTCCCTTCTGTCTTCTTTGTGGATGGAAAATAAGCCCAGCTTTGGTGAGACAGATTTGCCCTGCCCTCAGCCACGCCAGTTCCCCATGTTTCTGTGGCTGCTGCTGCTGCTGATCCTGGGTGAGTAGATGGGCTGGACTGGACAGGGGCCTCTGTTCCTAATATCAGCCAGGGAAAAAACAAGGAACTTCTGTCTCTGCTTCTACTCAGGGTTCAGAGACATATAGCAAGTGTCAACCAAAAGAAAAATGTACAATGTAAAAGTGAATTAAGATTTATTCGGGAACCTTACTGAGGACCATCAACCAGGAGACAGTCTCTCAGATAGATCGGAGGAACTGCTCTGAAGAAGTAAGGCAGAAACCAGGATATATATAAACTTTTTTGCTGGGAAAAACATGTAGTCAAGCATCAAAAGATCACTGCTGTTCACAAAGAACAGGAATCTCAAGTTAGCAATTGAAATGCTTTTCAATATATGGGAAGATGAAAAAGTCGAGTCATTTGAATTTTTTTGTTAGTATTCAGCTTAACTATCTAAAGATAACTAAATCCAAAGCACAGAATGTTTTCTTTTCTTTCTTTTTTTTTTTCGTCCTGAATTGTCCTCTGAGCCTACTGCCAATGGGCAACCACAGCAGCTAATGGCTTGATCCTTGTATACCTGGAATAGCAAGCAACAGTTTTTTCCTTACAGTGCCCTTTGTTGGTCATAAATTTGACCAAGGTTTGGGAGGCGTTTCACGATAGATTTATCCCGTGGTGCTAAGAACGCTTACTCCTAATTAAGGCAAAGATCTCCATGATAGGCCATTCATGTACTATATCTGGATTAGGCCCTGTTAGTAACTCAAAGTTCTCTAGATCATCTATCTTACTAGTCTATTATGATCCAGGAAATGTTTTTCCCTTGTTACTTTTCCCCATGTCTAGAGTTGCACGATAACAATTGTTCTGTATAGAGTTATAAGTGTGATCATTGCTTCAAGACTTTTAGCCATCATTAATTTTGTTGGAGGCTTAACTATGCACAGTAGGTATTGTTGTCAAGGGACAACAATTTCACAAAATAGACAGAGTATAAGTAACAGAACTAGGAACATTAATAGGGTCAGACTAGAGCAGAAAGAGAAGCAAAGCATAGTTTGAAAACAACAAAGAGAGAACAGACTAAAATGATTCGTATAACTAGGTATAACCTGGATCACAATAAGTCATGAAGTCCAGAGGGGGGCCAGCTGCAAAAGCCAAATTCTGGAGGATCAGGTAGAGAGAAAACTATAAATGTTTCATATTTGTTTACAAAGGTATATGTTATCAATTGGTTGTAAGTCATAGTGTTAAAGGAAAGGTTTTCTGGAAAAATAAGGATGAAAAGTCAGCAATACTTCAGAAAAAGTACAAATTATAGGGACTTCCCTAGCAGTCCAGTGGTTAGGAGTCCACACTTCCAGTGCAAGTGGTGCAGGTTCGATCCCTGGTTAGGGAACTAAGATCCCACATGGTACATGGCAGTCAAACTTTTAAAAAAATTGTATTTATTAGCTATTTCAGTCCCATAAATTGATTCTTATTGATCTGGATGAAATCATTTTTTTTTTTTTCGTTTTGCAATTTCTTACCCAGTTCAGTGGTATGATTTAAAAGTCATCAGAAAACTTATTTGTTAAAAAGTCCTTTTTGTGAATCTTCTTAAAGATCTTCATTTTGTAAAACCATCAGAGTAAAACAATGACTGCCTATAAAAGACAACAGATTTTAAATGGCATGGTTAAATATCTGATTGCTATGTAATTGACAAAGAATGTACAATATTTTGCAACATACAACATTTTGAGATAATAGTTGGAATGATAACTAATAACATTATACCAGGATATATCAAATTTTTAGAAATTTCATATAGTTTTTGGAATCTCCATGTTAATGACATATATCCATATAATAAAACCTAAGAAGTTTTATCACCACTTATTTGACAATATTTCCCATGTATTAATAATTTAACATACCCAACAAACCTAATTAGTTTAATATTTCTCTTTACTTTGAAACATCTCAAAGTTAGCTAGACGTCTAAAGAACTTCATTTGGAATTTGACGTGGGAAGTTCATTAAAGATATTAAAAACTTTTTAAAATATTTGGTTAAGTACAACCATAGGTCACTGTGAAACAATACTTATTCATCCAACTAAAGTGATAATAAAAGATTTTAAAGGCAAATACAGACAGAAAGTTACAACAAATTACTTAAAAGGTAAAGAAACTTTACAATCCGTTAACAAAAGCAGATCAATATTCCAAAAAAACTGTTCTCTGAACATAAAAAAAAAAAATTCTAGCTTTGTACCAGCTTACTTTTAATATTTAAATTTATTTACTCAAGTTTTATTTTAATCTTAGCCAGTCCTGACCATGCGCAAAACTCTTTTAAAGCTCCTTTCCCACAAACTTTCTATAACTTTCTTTTTTGCTTTCAGATTTTGCCCTGGGATTTTTCTTTCTTTTTTTCTCTCCGGAATAAAATGACTACTTTTTTCCACAACAAAATGACTTTCCATTCTTTATGTCCTTTTCCTTTTACACAAAGATATTGCCCTTAATTATTTTAGTACTTTAGATTTTATATAAATTAGAATTCTTAACTTTTAAGTACCTTAATTTCTAGTAAACACTAAGAAGTAAAAAATGATGAACTGTCTTTTACATTAGCATTCTGTAGATTGGAAAGCATAAATATTATTTATGATTCCTAAAAATTTGTGCTTTTTATGGGATATTTTTTAGTGTGGCACCAAAATTTTTATTAATAGTTCTAAGTATCTATAGTTTCTCTGTAAAATGAAGCCTATATTTAGTAATCAATTTTCATTATTTTATTTGCAAATGATCTGACAATTAATAAATTTTCATCATTTGAATTCACTTAGAAAAATCCTAAAGCTTTAAGATATCAAAAATCTGGAAAAAAAAATTTTCAAGTAGATGTACCATAAAACACAATTATTTCTTAAGTGTTCACCTCAAAATTCTTACCCCATTTGTATCTATTAAATTAATTTGTTTTCAACAATTCTGTTTAGCTTATGCATGAAAACTTTATGAGATATGAGACCAAGTCATCCATCATCCCAAGCTATTTTTCTTGCTGATAAATTTTATAAGAGATAATATGATCTTATTTGAATTTTAGTAAAACTAAGTGTAATAAAAATAAAACATGTCTGTATTAATTAAACCAACAAACTTGAATATAATACCTAATGTTAATTTAATATTAAATATTTCCCAGATAGTGTGAATTTTAAATTCACTTGGGTAAGTTTCTAAAACATTTAAAAATATTTAATTAGTAAGTATCTACTTTTAAGCCAATTAAATAGAGAGCTGTTATAAATTTAATTTTGATAATATTATCTGAAGGTAAAGATATATCATCTGTATAACATACTTAATTCAGTTCAGTCTCTCAGTCATGTCTGACTTTTTGCGACCACATGGACTGCTGCACACCAGGCCCCCCTATCCATCACCAATTCCTGGAGCTTGCTCAAACTCATGTCCATCGAGTCGGTGATGCCATCCAACCATCTCATCCTCTGTTGTCCCCTTCTCCTCCAGCCTTCAATCTTTGGCAGCGTCAGAGTCTTTCCCAAGGAGTCAGTCCTTCATATCAGGTGGCCAAAGTATTGGAGCTTCAGCTTCAGCATCAATCCTTCCAATGAACATTCAGGACTGATTTCCTTTAGGATGGACTGGTTGGATCTCCTTGCAGTCCAAGGGACTCTCAAGAGTCTTCTCCAACACTGTAGTTCAAAAGCATCAATTCTTTGGTGCTCAGCTTTCTTTATAGTCCAACTCTCACATCCATACACAACTGCTGGAAAAAACATAACTTTGACTAGAGTGACCTTTGTTGGTAAAGAAATGTCTCTGCTTTCTAATACGCTGTCTAGGTTGATCATAGCTTTACTTCCAGAGAGCAAGCCATCTCAGGAGATGAGAGAGCCAGCAGTTTGAGTTTTAAGAGGTCTCTTTTTTCCTTTTTTCCCTCTTCAGCTTCAGATTCAACCTGATTAAGTTAATTAGGCTCAGTCTCAGGTCATTGTGAGTTGTATTTTCTGATTTGTAGCCATCTGAGGGATGAAGACTGTTGCTTTTAATTCCCCAAAGAACTGGTCTGCTGCCTAAATGATTTTAAAAAGTTGATTTGCCCAGCTACATCCAGCTATATTTTCTTTAATTTACTTTTTTTTTTAATCAACAAGATGATATTCAGCTAAACTGAAAGTCAAGAGTTCTATATTCTAGAACTTTAGGATTCAATTTATTATGTCTTCAAAAGTGTATACAAAATATTCAATAAGGACACTCTTTGTGAGTTGACAAGTTAAACATAGCAATTTATCCTAGAGAGAGAAAAAAAAATTTATTGCTTTTATTAGTCCCTGAATATTAGCCCCAGTTTTCACTTTATACTGTGTGGTCTCAGGTAACTCTATTGGTTTCTTTTAGTATGTTTAACTAATACTGCCCAAGGGGCAGATGTTTATGTCCCATCTTATAATATGAGGCAAGGGAAGCATTGCTCAGAGATGTAATGTCTATTCCACATTATAATTAGGTGAAAGAGATGTAACCATCTTCTTGAAAGCTCATTCAAATACTCCAGTTTTTATAAGATTTCATCTCAGTTTTATAACTCCTGTACCTTTAACTTTAGCTTCCCTCCATCAGGACCCCATCAACAAGTCTTGGTCTTAAAAGGAGTCCTGAAACTCTCCTTTTTATCTCCCTGGCCATTTAATCCATTTGTGTGTAAAATGTTTTTGGGTCACCAGTGAGGGGTCAAGCCCAGGGACACAGGCCCTTTTGATAGTCTTAACTTGATTAATTGATCTCACTGTTGTCCCAAGTAAATGCTAGTCAGGTATCTCAGCATAATTTTCTTCCAGCCTTTAAATTTTGTTTTTGTTGGTCCTTTAATGGACCGGAAGCTGGTGGTCTGGAGTCGACGACAAGAAAGCAAGAGAGAGAAATAGACTGATATCCCCTGGTTTACGGGAAAGCCAATAGAATCCTGTTCTTAGGACTCGTGCTGCTGCACGTAGGCACCGGGCGCCCTGTCAGGTGGGTGAAGGTGCAGTGCGCCTTCTCGAGAGGGTCTTAGAAGCCCGGGCAAGAGAGTGAGCTCAGCGGGCCTCCGTGCTCCAAGGAATTAGCCAGAAATAGAGAGAGAGACAGAGAGAGAGAGAAAGACAGAAAGAAAGACAGAAAGAAAGAATGAAAGACACGGGGAGCTAAGCTCTGATGGAGCAAAGGTGTTTTCATCAACATGGTGTGGGCATATATACTGTCTTACAAGGTGGTTATTCTCAGCAAAGATAAAGATTAAAATTCCAGACTTGCAAAACATAAGTCAATCCCTATTAAAGAGAGAGTTGCAAACAATCACATTTTCATAAGAAGGAAGAGGGTACTTATTACTGTAATGAGAAATGCCTGGATTCCTCAGCCCTGGGAAAGGCGTGCCTCTCTTCTTCATTCCTGAATATTCAGGAATTAATAAGGGCCAGAGGGTTCCTGACAGATCCAAAACAGCCAGAGGATGCCTCTTGCTAAATGCTTCCTGACAGTTTTAAAACAGGGATAAGTAGACCGAATTACACTGTTGCAGGGACCAACTGGGAGGTCCCTTTGGTCTATCCGACCTCAGTTCAGTCGCTCAGTCGTGTCCCACTCTTTGCGACCCCATGAATCGCAGCACACCAGGCCTCCCGGTCCATCACAAACACCCGGAGTTTACTCAAACTCAAGTTCATTGAGTCGGTCATCGGTCATCTCATCCTCTGTCGTCCCCTTCTCCTCCTGCCCTCAACCCCTCCCAGCATCAGGGTCTTTTCCAATGAGTCAACTCATCGCATGATGTGGCCAAAGTATTGGAGTTTGTTTCAGCATCAGTCCTTTCAATGAACACCCAGGACTGATCTCCTTTAGGATGGACTGGTTGGATCTCCTTGAAGTCCAAGGGACTCTCAAGAGTCTTCTCCAACACCACAGTTCAAAAGCATCAATTTTTCGGCACTCAGCTTTCTTCACAGTCCAACTCTCACATCCATACATTACCATTGGAAAAACCATAGCCTTGACTAGATGGACCTTTGTTGGCAAAGTAATGTCTCTGCCTTTTAATATGCTGTCTAGGTTGGTCATAACTTTCCTTCCAAGAAGTAAGCGTCTTTTAATTTCATGGCCGCAGTCACCATCTGCAGTGATTCTGAAGCCCCCAAAAATAAAGTCAGCTACTGTTTCCACTGTCTCCCCATCTATTTCCCATGAAGTGATGGGACCGGATGCCATGATCTTAGGTTTCTGAATGTTGAGCTTCAAGCAAACTTTTTCACTCTCCTCTTTCACTTTCATCGAGAGGCTCTTTAGTTCCTCTTCACTTTCTGCCATAAGGGTGGTGTCATCTGCATATCTGAGGTTATTGATATTTCTCCTGGCAATCTTGATTCCAGCTTGTGCTTCCTCCAGCTCAGCGTTTCTCATGATGTACTCTGCATATAATTTAAATAAGCAGGATGACAATATACAGCCTTGACGTACTCCTTTTCCTATTGGGAACCAGTCGGTTGTTCCATGTCCAGTTCTAACTGTTGCTTGCTGACATGCATATGGGTTTCTCAAGAGGCAGGTCAGGTGGTCTGGTATTCCCATCTCCTTCAGAATTTTCCACAGTTTATTGTGATGCACACAGTCAAAGGCTTTGGCATAGTCAATAAAGCAGAAATAGATGTTTTTCTGGAACTCTCTTGCTTTTTCAATGATCCAGCGGATGTTGACAATTTGATCTCTGGTTCCTCTGCCTTTTCTAAAGACAGCTTGAACATCTGGAAGTTCATGGTTCATGTATGAGCCATGGCTTGGAGAATTTTGAGCCTGACTTGGAGAATTTTGAGCATTACTTTACTAGCGTGTGAGATGAGTGCAGTTGTGTGGTAGTTTAAGCATTCTTTGGGGTTGCCTTTCTTCAGGATTGGAATGAAAATGGACCTTTTCCAGTCCTGTGGCCACTGCTGAATTTTCCAAATTTGCTGGCATATTGAGTGCAGCACTTTCACAGCATCATCTTTCAGGATTTGAAATAGCTCAACTGGAATTCCATCACCTCCACTAACTTTGTTCATAGTGATGCTTTCTAAGGCCCACTTGACTTTCCAGGATGTCTGGCTCTAGGTGAGTGATCACACCATCGTGATTATCTGGGTCATGAAGATCTTTTTTGTACAGTTCTTCTGTGTATTCTTGCCACCTCTTCTTTATATATTCTGCTTCTGTTAGGTGCATACCATTTCTGTCCTTTATTGAACCTATTTTTGCATGAAATGTTCCCTTGGTATCTCTAATTTTCTTTAAGAGATCTCTAGTCTTTCCCATTCTGTTGTTTTCTTCTATTTCTTTGCATTGATTGCTGAGGAAGGCTTTCTTATCTCTCCTTGCTATTCTTTGGAACTCCGCATCCAAATGGGAATATCTTTCCTTTTCTCCTTTGTTTTTCACTATCCAACCTCAGGTAGTGTTAACTCAAAACCTTTGTTTTAATCCCATCAGCAGCTATTTTATTAATCTCATTTCCCGATAACCATCTAAAGATTTCCATCCTATTGAGATAAGTCCCTTTAAAATTTCCACCTTGTTAGAAAGAATTCTCTTGACTTCCCTCAGTTTCTTATTTCTCTGTTAATCTATCTATTTTACATTAATTAAGCAAATGTTTTATTAGCATCTTTAAGGCTTATTGAAGGGAACCTGATACCACAAATAAAGCTTCTCCAAAAAGCCTTTTTTTTTTTTTTTTTAAACTAAGGGAGTTTTTAAGATTAGCTGTTACATATGTGTAGTATTTGGAAAACTCAGCAGTGGCCACAGGACTGGAAAAGGTCCGTTTTCATTCCAATCCCTAAGAAAGGCAATACCAAGGAATGCTCAAACTACCACACAATTGCACTCATCTCACACGCTAGTAAAGTAATGCTCAAAATTCTCCAAGTTAGGCTTCAGCAATACGTGAACCATTAACTTCCAGATGCTCAAGCTGGTTTTAGAAAAGGCAGAGGAACCAGAGATCAAGTTGCCAACATCCGCTGGATCATCGAAACAGCAAGAGAGTTCCAGAAAAACATCTATTTCTGCTTTATTGACTATGCCAAAGCCTTTGACTGTGTGCATCACAATAAACTGTGGAAAATTCTGAAAGAGATGGGAATACCAGACCACCTGACCTGCCTCTTGAGAAACCTGTATACAGGTCAGGAAGCAACAGTTAGAACTGGACATGGAACAACCGACTGGTTCCCAATAGGAAAAGGAGTACGTCAAGGCTGTAATTGTCACCCTGCTTTATTTAACTTATGTGCAGGGTACATCATGAGAAACGCTGAGCTGGAGGAAGCACAAGCTGGAATCAAGATTGCCAGGAGAAATATCAATAACCTCAGATATGCAGATGACACCACCCTTATGGCAGAAAGTGAAGAGGAACTAAAAAGCCTCTTGATGAAAGTGACAGAGGAGTGAAAAAGTTGGTTTAAAGCTTAACATTCAGAAACCTAAGATCATGGCATCCGGTCCCATCACTTCATGGGAAATAGATGGGGAGACAGTGGAAACAGTGTCAGACTTTATTTTTTTGGGCTCCAGAATCACTGCAAATGGTGACTGCAGCCATGAAATTAAAAGATGCTTACTCCTTGGATGGAAAGTTATGACCAACCTAGACAGCATATTAAAAAGCAGAGACATTACTTTGCCAACAAAGGTCCGTCTGGTCAAGGCTATGGTTTTTCCAGTGGTCATGTATGGATGTGAGAGTTGGACTGTGAAGAAAGCTGAGAGCTGAAAAAAGTTGATGGTTTTGAAGTGTGGTGTTGGAGAAGACTTTTGAGAGTCCCCTGGACCACAAGGAGATCCAACCAGTCCATCCTAAAGGAGATCAGTCCTGGGTGTTCATTGGAAGGACTGATGTCGAAGCTGAAACTCCAATACTTTGGCCACCTCATGGGAAGAGTTGACTCATTGGAAAAGACCCTGATGCTGGGAGGGGTTGAGGGCAGGAGGAGAAGGGGACGACAGAGAATGAGATGGCTGGATGGCATCAATGACTCGATGGGCATGGGTTTGAGTCAAGTCCGGGAGTTTGTGATGGACAGGGAGGCCTGGCATGCTGCGATTCATGGGGTCATAAAGAGTCGGACACGGCTGAGCGACTGAACTGATGTGTACTATTTTTCATAGGCAACAATAGAACAGCTCTTTATTTATTTATTTATGTAATCTTTGACTAGCATTTTTATTTTTTTCCTTTTATTTTTATTAGTTGGAGGCTAATTACTTTACAATATTTTAGTGGTTTTTGCCATACATTGACATGAATCAGATATGGAAGCAACCTAGATGCCCATCAGCAGACAAATGGATAAGAACAGCTCTTTAATTTCAGAGTTCTCTAAAAATTTACCAGTTTAGAAGTTTCTCCTATTTAAAGAATCCATTGTCTGGCCATTGATGAATATTATCTTGTGAGCATGCTAAGTTGCTTTAGTTGTGTCCTACTCTGTGGCCCTCTGGACTGTAGCCTGCCAGGTTCCTCTGTCCATGGGATTTTTCAGGCAAGAATACTGGAGTTGGTTGCCATGCCTCCTCCAAGGGGATCTTCCCAATCTAGGGATCGAATCCTCATCTCTTACATCTCCTGCATTGATAGGTTGGTTCTTTACCACTAGTGCCACCAGAGAAGCCCTGAATAGTATCTAAATACTGATTCAAACTAATAAGACACAAGAGGCATTCTCAGAAGAGAATGCAAAGGATGCCAGCTTCACAAGATACAGAAAGCTTATTCCCCAAAATAGTCTAAGAAATTAATGCCTTTGTTGTACAGGTAGACACAGCAAAGATTGAAATGACAAAGGCCCTTTATGGGCTAGGATTCTTTTTTTTTTTTTTTTTCCCTTTCTTTTAATTGGAGGCTAATTACTTTACAATATTGTGGTGGTTTTTTGCCATACATTGACACGAATCAGCCATGGGTTTACGTGTGATCCCCATTCTGAACCCACCTCCCACTTCCCTCCCCATCCCATCCCTCAGGGTCGTCCCAGTGCACCAGCCCTGAGCACCCTGTTTCATGCATCTAACCTGGACTGGCGATTTATTTCACATATGATAATATACATGTTTCAATGCTATTCTCTCAAATCATCCCACCATTGCCTTCTCCAAAAGTCTGTTCTTTACATCTGTGTCTCTTTTGTTGTCTCGCATATAGGGTCATGGTTACCATCTTTCTAAATTACATGTATATGTGTTAATATACTGTATTGGTGTTTTTCTTTCTGACTTACTTCACTCTGTATAATAGGCTCCAGTTTCATCCACCTCATTAGAACTGATTCAAATGCATTCTTTTTAATAGCTGAGTAATATTCCATCATGTATATGTACCACAGCTTTCTTATCCATTTGTCTGCCTATGGTTGTCTGTCTAGGTTGCTTCCATTTCTTGGCTATTGTAAACGAGGCTGAGATGAACATTGGGGTACAAGTGTCTCTTTCAATTCTGGTTTCCTCGGTGTGTATGCCCAGCAGTGGGATTGCTGGGTTGTATGGCAGTTCTATTTCCAGTTTTTAAAAGAATCCCCACACTGTTTTCCATAGTGGCTGTACTAGTTTGCATTTCCAATAACAGTGTAAGAGGGTTCCCTTTTCTCTGCACCCTCTCCATCATTTATTGTTTGTAGGCTTTTTGATAGCAGCCATTCTGACCAGTGTGAGATGGTACTTCATTGTGGTTTTGATTTGCATTTCTCTGATAATGAGCGATGGTGAGCATCTTTTCATGTGGGCTAGGATTCTTTATGACAAATTTTTCCAAGAGCTGGCATAGCCAGACAAAATGGCAGCTTGAAATCCCAGTTGATTCAATTGCCTGCCAAATGTACACCATATGTATACCTTCCCATGGCAGAGACTTAGCTCTCAAAACACAGAATCAAATGCCTAAGAAGTCAAGACATAACATTTACATCTCAAAGGCACAAGGAGAGAAATGCAAGTTCCCCCTGGATGGGCTTTGTTCCTTTAAGGTCAGAAGTTGAAAAGATGTTTTATCAGGCTGACTTTCTTCTAATCAGTCTTGAAATGTCAAAAGAAGCTTATCTTGGCCACTTTAGGACAAGATTTCCTTTGATTTCCAATTAAGCAAGTACCTATAAGAATAAATTCCATAGGTACATAAACAAGGCTTGAGTGTTAGTTGGAGGCTGACTTTCTGTTGCCCCTCATTTCACCCAGTCTAGACCACTCAGTGTCTTTCAACTGAGTAAATCCTCCTGGCTTTCAACCAGGCTCCCCCAGTATCTTTAAACTGGGGTCAGGGGAGGCGGAGGCTAGATCCCTGTTGTATACCACAGAATAAAACTCAGGATCATCAGCCAATAATTGGGAGATCCAAGAACTAGGAGGGACTCATCCAAATTTGTCTAAGTTCACAGAGGAGAAGAATGGGACAAGAGTTCTTGATGGTATCAGGGCTCCAGATCTTTGTAGAGTTCAGGCAAAGGAATGAAGTCTGTGATCACCAATGCCATTGAATGAAAGAGAATGAAAGAGAAGCTCACAACGTAAAATTCGAGTCAAGTTTTATTTGTGCCCTTACTGAGGACTATAGTCCAAAAGATAGCTTCAGATAGCTCTGAGGAACTGGTCTGAAGAAGTAAGGCAGGAGCCAGGACATACACACAAACTTTTTTGGTGGGAAAAACATGCAGTCAAGCATCAAAAGGTTACTGCTAACCACATGGAAGAGAAATCTTATAATTTTATAAGATTTATAATAATTTTAGTGCTTTTCTATGTATGGGAAAACATAAGAATCATTTGAAAGTTTCCCTTAGATATGTATCTTAACTATCTAAGGAGCCAATATACCCAAAGCACAGAATGTTTCCTGTCTTTCTTTATCCTGAATTCCCTTCAGAGTACACTGTCTCTGGGCAACTGTAGTGGCTAATAGCTTGATCCTTGTACAAACTGGAATGGCAGGCAACATTTTTTTTTTTTTCCTTTATACAAGAGATGGAAAATGAGCAGAGCTGGGTCCCAGGAAAACTAAAAGACTCTACACATAACCAAGATGGCAAATCAAGTATATTACCCTTGGTTCCTCAACCAATTTTTTTTTTTTTTCATTTCATAGGAAGTTTGGATGTTTCTTTCTGTCAAACCCCCTCTATATCCCTCAAATAAATAATTATTTTCAAAATTTAGGTGAGTAAGGGAAGATCTACTGAGAAATATGGCTCCCTTCTTGAGACTTGAAGCCATAATTTAACCAGAGATCAAAAAAGGAGGAGGAACAATGCCCAAGAAATGAGGGGAGAATAAACCACTTCTACAAGCCCTTCTCTACATTGCTGAGTTCAGCCTAGAGAAGAGTGGAAAGGAATGAACTATGAAGCTGCTAAGAGGGTTGTGGATACAAGTCATTCATATTTATAAAGCAAATTACAGGCTATTCTTTTTTTGTTTGTTTGAGGACTATGGGAATCATAGAATGGGGGCAAAGAAATGGGAAGAAAAATGGAAAGAGTGGTGGTGGCTGTGTTATTGGAACATTTCTTAAATTGTCTAAGTGAAATGTTTGAAAAATTTTGCTCTGTGCTAATCTTTAAATCTTGGCTCCCTCACAGCTCCTGGAAGAGATCAATCAGGTCAGTTTTCCCTTTTCTCTGTTCCTCCCAGTCTCTGGGCGTTGGTCCTCCCAGCCAGCACTACCTGTCCCCATAAATGGGGCCTGTGGTAATGCACCAACATCAGTGGTGTTGCTACTCTGAGGTCACCCCTATTGTGATAGTGGGTGAGCAAACCCTCCTCTGATTTTTTCCTGTCTTTAGTTCTTTCCCTATTACTGAATGCCACAGTGTAGAAGGGAAGAAAATGTTTGCAGGAGGAAAGACAGAGGCAGGAAACTGAGGTTTAAAGAACCTCAGATCTAATCTCTATTCCCTAAGACCCCACCCTCTGTATGTTCAAGCTGGTGCCACTATCAAAGAACACAGAAATAGCTCCTATTCACAGAGGCCAAATCTTTATATATCTCCAAAAGAAACTCATGTCACTGAACTGTTTCAATTTCTGGTCCCATTGGTCATTTGCAATTATATACACAAATATGATTATGCAAGTAGTCCATGCCCCTTTGTTCAATCTTTTTTTGTGTGTCATGTGTCAATTGCTGATTATGTTCACCTTAGGTGGAGAGTTGAAAAACATTGCCCTCTCCATAAAATCTAAAATTAAGCAAGGTTTAAGAGAATTGTAAGTGAAAAAAATCTTGCTCATTAAATATTAACAACCAAGGAGGAACTGGTTTTTCAGTCTAGAAACTGCTTCTGAGGTATATACATCCCAGGTTCATTTTACCTTGACAAGAATGTGTAGGACAAGAGCTTTCAGAATCAGCCCAATTACAGAGGCCCTCAGCTTATAGCTCAGTCTTCATGCATCTATAAATCATATCTCCTGAACTTTTCTGAGCCCATTCCAGGAATCTACCCCCACTACCACTAGGCAAAAAAAAAAAAAAAAAAAAAAAAAAAAACCACACCAGATTCTGTATGAAGTATTTCTCCAAGTTAATACCTCCACATGGAGGTATTACTCCATTTCCAATCCTGTCCCTGATAGGAATTAGTCCAGAAAAACTTCTAGTTGCAGCTGGGCCTTTCCCTATGTTCCACCCACCTCCCATTCACCTTCACAGGCCTTCGTCTTCCTATTTCCTCTTTAGGAGTAACTCCAAAAGCTTTCCTTCTCCTCAACCCTCCATGGTCCACAAACTTCCACAAAGACAAAATGACTCTCACATGCAGGGGTTCCCTTTCTCTACCCCCAAGGAGACATATCTTGGTATTGTAATGAGAATTTGTTGAATAAAAAATCTGAAGAGATCCAAATAGACAAGACTGGGTATTACAAATGTAAGACCCAAAGATCTTCTCTCAGTGACCCCATACATGTGGATTTTTCACTTGGTGAGAAAGGAAAGGGGGTGGTTTCTGAACTTAAACCCCTGGGCAGCATGTCTAAGGGCTGGGCAAATGCAGGGAGCTAAGATAAGATTGTAAATAAGCATGAGAATATTTGACGTACTGACCCCAGTGGGGAAAATAAGGAGATAAGGCAGCAACAGGATGCTGTCTTGTCCATCTTTTCCATCCAGAGAAGTATAAGTCAGAAATCACCAGGTAAAAGGGATTCAAGTCTGAAGAAAGATGAGGTATAAAATTCCTCTTTTAACAATATGCATGGGGATTTCTTAAGGACATTTTCTCCCTAGGATAAGGGAGAATTGGATTTGGGGACCATGCAGAAATATTGATGGAGGATATTTTCAGGGGTACAGGGTTGTAGCTCTTTCTTTATGGGAAAACGAGAGTTTGAAGAAAGAAGCATCAAGGAATAAACTGGGTGTATTCCTCTACTCTTTGCAGACAAGCTGATCCTTCAGGCTCCACGCTCTGTCTTTGAAGGAGATGAGGTTTTTCTCAGATGCCAGGCGAGAGAAGACGCAAAAGAAATACATTTTTACAGAAATGAATATCAAATTCAACCAAACTTCACTCTAAAGTCAGTCTCCAGGAACGATGACAAATATCACTGTTCTGCTCTTATGAGAGGCTTTTGGGGATGGAAGAAAGAAAATTCAAAACATCTAACGATTCAAGTTCAAGGTAATGGCTGCCCTCCTGTGGGTAATATGACTCAGCGGGGAAACTGTGTGTGATGATTTAGGGAGTGGTTCATCAATGGGGATTTCAGGAAACGCCTCCTGTTCTGGGAGGGAGATGGGAGGTGATTCCAGCTGCTTGGGTCCTTGTGTTCTACTGGCTGATGCTGAGTGCTCATATGCATCTTTCCAGGATGCCTGAGCTGTGCTACCTTGAGAACTGTGTTTGTTCTTCCCTCTAGAGCTGTTTCCCCCTCCTATGCTGATAGCCAGACCCTCCTCACCCACAGAGGGGAGCCCGGTGACCCTGAAATGTGAGACGTGGCTCCCTCCACAGAGGTCAGACATTCAGCTTCGATTCTGCTTCTTCAGAAAAGACGAGGCTTTGGGGTCTGGCTGGAACAGCTCTCCAGAGCTCGAATTACCCACTGTGTGGAGTGAAGATGCAGAGTCTTACTGGTGCCAGGCAGAGGCAGTGACTCCACGTATCAGAAAAAGAAGTTTGAGATCCCAGTTATATGTGCAGAGTGAGTATTTATGGAGTTGCTCTTCCAGAGTCAGAGCTGGGGAGATGGGAGCAGAGCAATGATGTTTCCTGCTCTCTGGGGCAGTGAACATAACTGAGAGGAGCTTTCTGCTATCCTGATACCCTTCTCATGTCAGGTTCAACACTGGCCTAATGTCCCTAGAACATTCTCTTCCATCTAACTCAGTTAATAGCAATTGCTGATCAACTGCTGGGTCCCCAGCCCTTTGGGGGTGACAGAGCCATACAGCATATGTTCCCTCGAGAGTCACAGATAATTGGAAGCACAGATGACCACATGCAGTCTTTAGAGATCCCTATGCTTCTTCCATTTGTTGACCTAAACATATTCCAAAAGGAAAAGAGGATGTTAAACACGAATTGGTGTAATTAGGAAAAAATGTGGGAAGATGGGGGTGAGACTGGAGAAGAGTCTTGAAGGATAGCAGAGGGATTTGAATTTCAGGACAGAAGTAATATTCTCAGAGTTCTGTTTCTTTTGAACAGAAGTAAGACCACTTTTATTTTGTGGTCATTGGTGCACCAAAGAGTCCTTAAGTATAAATGTCCATAAAATGTGACTGCTATCAATATTAGGTTTAAGATCAAGAACCCATCCCCACATTCTCCAAGGATGGGAACTGTTGTGTGTGGTGCAAGGGTACCTTTATAATAACATACATGATTAATTCCCTGTTTCTCACTTTGGCCCCCTGCTTATTGTGTCTGCTGCTGTTGACTTATTCATGGCAGAACCAGCCTTCTCCTTGACCCTGAAGTTTCTGCCACGAGAATCTTCATGTGTCATCTTCTGTCCTCCTAGGAATCCCTGTGTCTGATGTAAATCTAGAGATCCAGCCCCCTGAGGGGCAGCTTACTGAAGGAGAAAATCTGCTCCTTATCTGCTCAGTAGCCAAGGGAACAGGGACTGTCACATTCTCCTGGCACAGAGAGGGCACAGTAAGAAGTTTGGGAAGAAAGACCCAGCGTTCCTTGTCGGCGGAGCTGCAGATACTCACTGTGAAGAAGAGCGATGCTGGGAGATACTACTGTGCCGCTGACAACATTCATGGTCCCGTCCTCAGCAAACTGGTCAGAGTCACACTGAGCAGTAAGTTCTCAATTCCTTCTATTCAGCCTCAGTTCACAAGCCAGGGTTTAGCTTATCAATTTGCCATGAAGCTGTTTGGAAGGAGGCAAAGGAATAGAGGTGTAAAGATTTAGAAGCTAACTAATGAATGGCAAAGATGACAAAAGCTGAAGACATCTTATGCCTTGTGGAGCAAACTGAAAACAGTAGTAGTGATGAAAGCAAAATCATCTAAGATTACTCTTCATGGTTCAGTCGGTATATCTGTATTTAGGCTTCCCTGGTAGCTCAGTTGGTAAAGAATCTGCCTGCAATGCAGGAGACCAGGGTTTGATCCCTGGGTTGGGAAGGTCCCCTGGAGAAGGAAATGGCAATGCTGTCCAGTATTATTGCCTGAAAAATCCCTTGGATAAAGGAGCCTGGCAGGCTAGTCCATGGGGTCATAAGAGTTAGACACAACTTAGCAACTAAACCATCACCAGGCTTCTTGGGTGTGGTTATGAGTCTGGCACAGCATCAGAGTCCTCTGACAACTCTTTTGTATCTTTCAGTTCCAGTATCTCGCCCTGTCCTCACCCTCACGTCTCCTAGGACGAAGGCTATGGTGGGGGATGTGGTGGAGCTTCACTGTGAGTCCCAAAGTGGCTCTCCTCCTATCTTGTACCGATTTTATCATGAGAATGTCACCCTTGGAAGCAGCTCAGTTCCCTCTGGAAGAGCAGCCTTCAAATTTTCTCTGACTGCGGAACATTCTGGAAACTACTCCTGTGAGGCTGAGAATAGCCTGGGGGTCCAGCGCAGTGACAGGGTGATTCTCAGTGTCACAGGTGAGTAGGATATGCCTACAGCAGTTACAGACAAGAACAGAGTATGTCCTCTCCTTTGGGCTACTTGCTGGAGCGACATTCCATCAGATGCCTTGTTTTTCTGCCTCTACTGGAGAGTCATGGGATTCTTTCTTCCGACAATACATTCAGGAACTTAGGCCATTCCTAATGTTTTTCCTACATTTCTTGAGATGATCATATGGTTTGTATTCTTCACTTTATTAATATGGCATATCATGTTGATTGGTTTGCAAATGTTGAACCATCCTTGCATACATGGAATAAGTCCCACTTGATCATAGGGTGCGATCTTTTTAAAGTATTGTTGTGTTTGGTTTACTAATAGCTTGTTGAGGATTTTTTGTGTCTATGTTATGTGAGATAATGGCCTATAATTTTCTTTGTCTGGTTTTGGTATCAGAATGCTGGCTTTGTAAAATGTCAGGAAGTAATCCTTTCTCTTCAGTTTTTTAAAAAATATTTTATTTATTTATTTTTTCAGTGGGTTTTGTCATACATTGATATGAATCAGCCATAGATTTACACGTATTCCCCATCCCGATCCCCGCTCCCACCTCCCTCTCCACCCGATTCCTCTGTGTCTTCCCAGTGCACCAGGCCCAAGCACTTGTCTCATGCATCCCACCTGGGCTGGTGAAACTCAACAGGCAGGCTTTATGTTTTGAGAAATTAACTATGAAAACTCTTTATTTTTATTATAAAAATGTAGCAATTTAACCCATGGGGAAAATATTGTAATTTGTACTCTTGTCTGAACCCATAGTTTCTGTTTGTTAATAAAATGATTACACTGGGGAAAAAAAAAATATTTTGAGAAGAATAGGATTTAAATCATTTTTGACTATTTGGTAGAATTTAACCTGTGAAGTCGATGGGCATGAGCTTGAGTAAACTCCAGGAGCTGGTGATGGACAGGGAGGCCTGGCATGCTGCGATTCATGGGGTCGAAAAGAGTCGGACACGACTGAGTGACTGAACTGACTGACTGACTGACTGACTGAACCTGAGAAGTCATCTGATCCTGTGCTTTTTTATTCTTGGGAGTTTTTGATTACTGTTTTCCTCTTTACCAGAGATTGGTCATTCAAATTTCACTTTTTATGGTTCAGTCTTGGAAGGTTGTATGATTCTAAGAATTTGTCCATTTATTCTAGGTTGCCCAATTTGTTGGCATATCAGTTTAGTTCAGTTCAGTTGCTCAGTCGTGTCCGACTCTTTGCGACCCCATGGACCTCAGCATGCCAGGCCTCCCTGTCCATCACCAACTCCCGGCGTCCACCCAAACCCATGTCCATTGAGTTGGTGATGCCATCCAACCATCTCATCCTCTGTCGTCCCCTTCTCCTCCTGCCCTCAATCTTTCCCAGCATCAGGGTTTTTCCAATGAGTCAGCTCTTAGCATCAGGTGGCCAAAGTACTGGAGTTTCAGCTTCAACATCAGTCCTTCCAATGAACACCCAGGACTGATCTCCTTTAGGATGGACTGGTTGGATCTCCTTGCAGTCCAAGGGACTCTCAAGAGTCTTCTCCAACACCACACTTCAAAACCATCAATTTTTCAGCCCTCAGCTTTCTTCACAGTCCAACTCTCGCATCCATACATGACCACTGGAAAAACCATAGCCTTGACTAGATGGACCTTTGCTGACAAAGTAATGTCTCTGCTTTTTAATATGCTGTCTAGGTTGGTCATAACTTTCCTTCCAAGAAGTAAGCGTCTTTTCATTTCATGGCTGCAATCACCATCTGCAGTGATTCTGGAGCCCCCAAAAATAAAGTCAGCCACTGTTTCCACTGTTTTCCCCATCTATTTGCCATGAAGTGATGGGACCGGATGCCATGATCTTAGTTTTCTGAATGTTGAGCTTTAAGCCAACTTTTCCACTCTCCTCTTTCACTTTCATTGAGAGGCTCTTTAGTTCCTCTTCACTTTCTGCCATAAGGGTGGTGTCATCTGCATATCTGAAGTTATTGATATTTCTCCCGGCAATCTTGATTCCAGCATATATAACTGTTCATAATATTCTTATATCCTCTGTATTTTGGGACATTCATTGTTATAGCTCCTCTTTTGCTTCTGATTTTATTTATCAAAGCTTTGTTTCATTTTTCTTAGTGAATCTAGCAAAAGGTTTGTCAATTTTTGTCCATCTTTTAAAAGAAGCAGGTCTTAGTTTTTATCAATCTTTTGTATTTTGCTTCTAGTGTATATGCCATTTCTCTTCTAATCTTTATCATTCCCTTCCTCATACTGACTCTGGGCTTTATTTGTTCTTTTTCTAGTTCCTTTATGTGTAAAGTTAGATTTTTTATGTCATATTTTCATTTTCATTTGTCTTCATTTTTTCCATGTCTCCTTTGCTGTCTTGTTGGACCCAATAGTTGTTCCTCAGCATGTTATTCAGTCTTCACATATTTGTGATTTTCCAGATTTCTTTTTGTGGTTAATCTCCAGTTTCATACCACTGTAATCAAGAAAGATGGTTGATATGATTTCAATCTTAAAGTCATTGAGACTTGTTTTGTGTTCCAATATATGGTCAATCATTGAGAAAGTTTCATGAGCAACTAAGTATGTGTATTGTACTGCATTTGAGTGGAATGTTCTATATAAATTTATCAAGACTCCCTGGTCTAATGTTTCTTTTAAGGCTGTTATTTCCTTGTTGACTTTTTGTCTGTATGATCTGTTCATTAATATAGGTGAGGTGTTGTAGTTCCCTATTATTATTGTGTTGCTCTCCAATTCTCCCCTTAGGTCTGTTAATAATTGCTTTGTATATTTGGGTGCTGCTATGTTAGCTACATATGTGTTTATCACTGTTTTATCTTCTTGGTGAATTGTCCCCTTTACCATTACATAATATCCATTTTTGTCCTTTGTTACCTTTCTTGGTTTGAGGCCTATTTCATTTAATGTGAGTATGACTACACCCACTTTATTTTTGTTGCCATATACATGGAGTATCATCTTCTTTTACTCTGTCTAGCCACTCTATGTCTTTTGATTGGTGAATTCAATCCATTTACATTTAAGGTGATTATTGATAAAGGAGAACTTTAGTGCTGCCCACTTTACCTTTTATTTTTTGGTTGCTCTATATCTCCTTTTTTTCTCCTCTTAAGGTTCTGCATATCACCTTGGTTTTGTGGCTTTCTATGATATTTTTCTCAATTTCCTCTTTTTTTTTTTTTTGTTTTGTATCTCTGCTTTAGATTTATGTTATGTGGTTACCTTGAGGTTTGCATAAAACCTCTCATAGATAAAGTAGTCCATTTTCTGTATTCTGGCCTGGAGAATCCCATGGACAGAGAAGCCTTGGTGGGCTACAGTCCATAGGGTCACAAAGAGTTGGACACAACTGCTGCACACACTGCTAATAGCATTTTATTTTCATTTACCTATGTGAGTTCTATTCTTTCCCTCTTCCTTTTTTACGTTTTTGTCTCAAATTATCTCTTTTTATGTTGTGAGATTGCTACCAAATTGAAGTAAGCAATAGTTGTGGGTTTTTTTTTTTTTTTTTTGCTTCCTCCTTTTACCTTTATGCTATAATAAAGTATTTAAAGCCTATTCTGAGTTGCAATTTTCTGATTCTAGATATAATGTTCTTCAAAGTATTGTGTATTTTTGCCTTTTTGTTTTTAGTAGAGAGCCTCTTTAAACATTTGTTATAAGCAGAACGAGTGTTGATGAATTCCCTCAGCTTTCATTTGTCTGGGAAGAGCTTTGTTTTTCCTTCACATATGAATAATAACTTTGCTAGAAAAAATAGTCTTGAGTGACACCTTTTATTTGTCAGTATTTTGAGAATGCCCCTCTATTCCCTCTTGTCCTGCAGAGTTTCTGCTGAGAAACCTGATCATAGGCTCATGGGGATTCTCATGTAGGTACCATCTTTTTTCCTCCTGGCTGCCTTAAAAATCCTTTCTTTGTCATTGACTTTTGACAATTTTAATATAATATGTCTTGTGCAAGGTCTTTTTGCATTGAGGTAATTAGGTGTTAGCTTCATGAATTTGTATACCCAATTTCTTTCCCAGGTTTGGGAAGTTCTCAGCTATTATTTGTTTAAATATAACTGAGAGACTTCCCCTTCCCCTGTATTCTCCTGGGATACCCCTTACTCTAATGTTGCCTTTTCTAACAGTCATATAGCTTCTGGAGAATTCCTTCATTTTTAAATTATCTTACTTCTCTCTCCTCATATACTCGTAGCATTTCTACGTTTCTATCATCAAGCCTGCTAATTCTCTCTTTCATACAGTCTAATCTATTTCCAAAGCTTTCCAAGGCATTATTCTTAACATTTACTGGCTTCTTCAATTCCAAAGTTTCTGTTTGGCT
This sequence comes from Dama dama, assembly GCF_033118175.1. NCBI lineage: Eukaryota > Metazoa > Chordata > Mammalia > Artiodactyla > Cervidae > Dama > Dama dama. The sequence continues at coordinate 14,012,897 of NC_083700.1, forward strand.
CTTTTTTTAGAGTTTTAATGTCTCTGGTGTTTTTTCTGTTTGCTAGTTTTATTTCTGAGCTCGTTAGTCTGGCTTTCTGATTTTTCTTGCAGCTTGCTGAGTTTCTTCATGAAAGCCATTTTGAGTTCTTTCTCAGTTAGATCATAATATTTTATGACAGTAAGTTTGCTTTCTGGAGAATTGCCATTTTCTTTTTGTGGTACAGCATTACCGTGATTCTTCATGGTACTTGAATTTTTCCTCTGCTGGTGCGTTTGATGTACTGTTAGAAATTAGAGGCCTTTCTTTTGTTTTCCAGTAGGTGGTGCTATGGCATAAGTTTTGTTTTCTCACACCTAGGCTTGCTCTGGTTATATTATATTTGGGAGTAGTCACTTTCCATCCTCCCACGTCTCTGCAAAAGGTGTGGGTCCTGTATCACTTCTTGTGTCTCTGGGGTTATTGCCGCTTTGCCCCCGGAAGTGATGCATTATTGTCACCTGGTGCCGCCGGACGGAGGGCTCTTCCCTCATGTCTGGGATCCCCTGAGTCATCGTTTCACCAATGCAGAGAGAAAGAAAGGGTAGGAGGGGAGCCAGGGTGAGACTGGCACCTCTGCCTTGTCTCTTGTTGGAAAGTTTGTGGACTCTGATGCTGCGGGTTAAGGGGTAGGGGCCAGAACTGGGTTCATGGGGAACCCATTAAAAAACGAGTAAAGGACTTGAATAGGCATCTCTCCAAAGAAGATATATAAATGGCTATAAGTACACACACACACACACACACACACACACACGCACACGCACAAAGCTCAGCATTACTCACTATTAGGGAAATTCAAACCAAAAAAAAGCTACAATGAAATACTACCTATACTCATTAGGATGGATGCTATTAAAAACAAACAAACAAACAAACAAAAAACCAGAAAATAACAAGTATTGGCCAGGATGTGGAGAAATTGGAGTCCTTGTGTAATCCTTGTGAGTGATCACATCGTCATGGTTATTTGGGTCATGAAGATCTTTTTTGTATAGTTCTTCTGTGTATTCTTGTCACCTCTTCTTAATATCTTCTGCTTCTGTTAGGTCCATGCCGTTTCTGTCCTTTATTGAACCCATCTTTGCATGAAATGTTCCCTTGGTATCTCTAATTTTCTTGAAGAGATCTCTAGTCTTTCCCATTCTATTATTTTCTTCTATTTCTTTGCATTCATGACTGAAAAAGGCTTTCTTATCTCTCCTTGCTATTCTTTGGAAGTCTACATTCAGATGGGTATATCTTTCTTTTTCTCTTTTGCCTTTCGCTTCTCTTCTTTTCTCAGCCATTTGTAAGGACTCCTCAGACAACCATTTTGCCTTTTTACATTTCTTTTTCTTGGGGATGGTCTTGATCACTGCCCCCTGTACAATGTCACAAACCTCCATCCATAGTTCTTCAGGCACCCTGCCTATCAGATCTAATCCTTTGAATCTATTTCTCACTTCCACTGTATAGTCATAAGGGATTTGATTTAGGTCATACATGAATGGTCTAGTGGTTTTCCCTACTTTCTTCAATTTAAGTCTGAATTTTGCAATAAGGAGTTCACGAACTGAGCCACAGTCAGTTCCCAGTCTTGTTTTTGCTGACTGTATAGAGCTTCTCCATCTTCGGCTGCAAAGAATATGATCAATCTGATTTCGGTGTTGACCATCTGGTGATGTCCATGAATAGAGTAGTCTCTAGTGTTGTTGGAACAGGGTGTTTGCTATGACAGTGTGTTCTCTTGGCAAAACTCTGTTAGCCTTTGCCCTGCTTCATTTTGTACTCCAAGGCCAAACTTGCCTGTTACTCCAGGTATCTCTTGACTTCCTACTTTTGCATTCCAGTCCCCCTATGATGAAAAGGACATCTTTTTTGGCTGTTAGTTCTAGAAGGTCTTGTAGGTCTTCATAGAACTATTCAACTTCAGCTTCTTTGGCATTAGTGGTTGGGGCATAGACTTGGATTTTTGTGATATTGAATGGTTGGGCTTCCCTGATAGCTCTGTTGGTAAAGAATCTACCTGCAATGCAGGAGACCCCAGTTTGATTCCTGGGTTGGGAAGATCTTCTGGAGAAGGGAAAGTCTACCCACTCCGGTATTCTTGGACTTCCCTTGTGGCTCAGCTGGTAGAGAATCCACCTGCAATGTGGAAGACCTGGGTTTGATCCCTCAGTTGGGAAGATCTCCTGGAGAAGGAAAAGCTACCCACTTGAGTATTCTGGCCTGGAGAATTCCTTGGACTGTATAGTCCATGGGGTCGCAAAGAGTCAAACATGACTGGGTGACTTTCACTTGCCTTGGAAATGAACAGAGATCATTCTGTCATTTTTGAGATTGCACCCAAGTACTACGTTTCAGACTCTTCTGTTGACTATGAGGGCTACTCCATTTCTTCTAAGGGATTCTAGCCCAAAGCAGTAGATATAATGATCATCTGAGTTAAATTCAACCATGATGGTCCATTTTAGTTCACTGATTCCTAAAATGTCAATGTTCATCCTTGCCATCTCCTGTATGACCACTTCCAATTTACCTTGATTCATGGACCTAACATTCCAGGTTCCTATGCAATATTGTTCTTTACAATATCAGACTTTACTGCCATCACCAGTCACATCCACAATTGGGCATTGTTTTTGCTTTGGTGCCATCTCTTCATTCTTTCTGGAGTTATTTCTCCACTCTTCTTCAGTAGTATTTTGGTTACCTACTGACCCAGGGAGTTCATCTTTCAGTGTCATATTTTTTGCCTTTTCATACTGTTCATGGGGTTCTCAAGGCCAGAATACTGTAGTGGTTTGCCATTCCCTTCTCCAGTGGGCCATGTTTTGTCAGAACTCTCCACAATGACCCGTCTGTCTTGGGTGGCCCTACACAGCACGACTCATAGTTTCATTGAGTTAGACAAGGCTGTGGTCCATGTGATCAGATTGGCTAGTTTTCTGTGATTGTGGTTTTCATTCTGTCTGCCCTCTGATGATGAGGATAAGAGGCTTATGGGAGCTTCTTGATGGGAGAGACTGACTGTGGGGGAAACTGGTCTTATTCTGATGGGTGGTGCCGTGTTCAGCAAATCTTTAATCCTACTTTCTGTTGATGGTCAGGGCTGTGTTCCCTCTCTGTTGTTTGGCTTGAGGCCAAACTGTCAACCCACACCTCCACCACAGACTCCTGGACACTCACAGGCAAGTCTGGCTCAGTCTCTTGTGGGGACACTGCTTCTTTCTCCTTTCTCCTGGTGCACACAAGGTTTAGTTTGTGCCCTCCAACAGCCTGTTTCCCCAATCTTGTGGAAGTTCTGTAATCAAATCCCACTGTCTTCCAAAGTCAAATTCCCTGGGGGTTCCCAGTCCCTTTGCAGGATCTCCAGGTTGGGAAATCTGTTGTGGGTCCTAGAACTTTCTTAACAGTGAGAGAATTTCTTTGGTATAATTGTCCTGCAGTTTGTGGGTCATCTGCTCAGCGGCTCTATGGTGGGTCTAATGGTGACCTCCTTCAAGAGGGCTTATGCCACATGCTGCATGACCCAGATCTGCTGCAGCCAGCCAGAGTCCCTGTCCCCGCAGCAGGCAACTGCTGACCCGTGCCTCCACAGGAGATACTCAAACTCTCAAAGGCAGCTCTGGCTCAGTCTCTGCGGGGTTTCTGGGTCCTGGTGCACACAAGGTTTTGTTTGAGCCCTCTGAGCATCTCTGGCGGGTATGGAGTTTGATTCTAAATGTTGTGTAATTTTGGTGGGAATGTAAAATGATGAAATCACTATTGAGACCACTATGGAAGCTCCTAAGAAAATTAAAAATAGAGCTACCATATGACACAGAAATTCCACCTGTGAGTTGTTGTTGTTGTTCAGTCTCTAAGTCTTGTCTGACTCTTTGTGACCCCATAGACTGCATCACATCAGCCTTCTCTGACCTTCACTATCTCCCTAAGTTTGCTCAAACCCATGTCCATTGAGTCAGTGATGCCATCCAAACATCTCATCCTCTGTCACCCCCTTCTCCTCTTGCCCTTAGTCTTCCCCAGCATCAGGGCCTTTTCCAGTGAGTCAGCTCTTTGAATCAGGTGGCCAAAGTATTGGAGCTTCAGCTTCAGCATCAGTCCTTCCAATGAATATTCAGGACTGATTTCCTTTAGGATTGACTGGTTTGATCTCCTTGCTGTCCAAGAGTCTTCTCCAGCACCACAGTTTGAAAGAATCAATTCTTAGGTGCTCAGCCTTCTTTATGGTCCACCTCTCATATCTGTACACGACTACTGGAAAAACCATAGCTTTGACTATATGGACCTTTGTTGGCAAAATGATGTCTCTGCTTTTTAATACATTGTCTAGGCTTGTCATTGCTATTCTTCCAAGGAATAAGCATCTTTTAATTTCATAGCTGCGATTACTGTCTGAAGTGATTTCACAGCCCAAGAAAATGAAATCTGAGACTGTTTCCTCATTTTCCCCATCTATTTGCCATAAAGTGATGGCACTGGATGCCATGATCTTAGTTTGTTGAATGTTGAGTTTTAAGCCAACTTTTCCACTCTCCTCTTTCACCTTCATCAAGAGGCTCTTTAGTTCCTCTTCACTTTCTGCCAGTAAAGTGGTGTCATTTGCATATCTGAAGTTGTTGATATTTCTTCCAGCAATCTTGATTGCAGCTTGAGATTCATCTAGCCCAGCACTTCATGTGGTGTTCTCTGCATATGAGTTAAATAGGCAGTGTGATAATATGCAGCCTTAATGTACTCCTTTCCCAATTTTGAAGCAGTCCATTATTCCATGTCCAGTTCTAACTGCTGCTTGTTGTCCTGCGTACAGGTTTTTCAGGAGGCAGGTGATGTGGACTGGTATTTCATCTCATTAAGAATATTTCACAATTTGCTGTGATCCACAAAGTCAAAGGCTTTAGTATAGTCAGTGAAGCAGAAGGATATATATTTTTTTAATTCTCTTTCTTTTTCTATGATCCAGTGTATGCTGGGAGTTTGATCTCTGGTTTCTCTGCCTTTTCTAAATCCAGCTTGTACATCTGGAAGTTCTTGATTCATGTACTGCTGAAGCCCAGCTTGAAGGATTTTGAGCAAAATCTTGCTAGCATGTGAAATGAGTGCAATTGTACAGTAATTTGAACATTCTTTGGCCTTGCCTTTCTTTGGGATTGGAATGAAAACTGACCTTTTACAGTTCTCTGGCCACTGTTGAGTTTTCCAAATTTGCAGGCATAATGAGTGCAGTGCGTTAACAGCATCATCTTTTAAGATTTGAAATAGCTCAGCCGGAATTCTACCACTTCCACTAGCTTTGTTTGTAGTGATGCTTCCTAAGGCCCACTTGACTTCTCAGTTCAGGATGTCTGGCTCTAGGTGAGTGACCACACCATCATGGTTATCTGGGTCATTAAGACCTTTTTTGTATAGTTCTTTTGTGTATTCTTGCTACATTTTCTTAATCTCTTCTGTTTTTGTTAAGTCCTTGCCATTTTTGTCCTTTATTGTGCCTATCTTTGTATGAAATATTATCTTGGTAGCTCCAGTTTTCTTAAAGAGATCTCTAATCATCCCCTTTCTATTGTTCTTCTGAATACTGCTCACCCTCCACAAAAAAGAAAAAATTGAAAATATATTCTCACAAAGACATTTGTATACTCATGTACAGAACATTATTCATAAAAGCTAAAACATGGGAACACCCCAGGTGTCCATTAAAAGATAAATGGGTAATCAAAATATGGTATACACATGACATGGAACTTATTCAGACTTATAAAGAAAGAAAATTCAGATACATGCAACAACATGGATGAATCTTGAGGTCATTATTGTAAGTGAAATAAACCAGTCAAAAGTAACAAATACTATATGATCCCACTTATATAATATATTCAGAGTAATCAAAATCATAGAAATAGAAAGTAGACTGATATTTGTCAGGGGCTGAGGAGAAGGAGCATAGGGACTTATTGTTTAATGGGTATGTAATTTCAGTTTTACACGAAAAATGTTATGGAAATTGATGATGGTGTTGGTTTCACAATGTTATGAAAGTATTTATACCACTTCACTATACACTTAAAAAGTTTATGGTGGAATATTTTAAGGTATGTATGTATATTTTACAGCAATAAAAATTGAATAAAAATATATGAAGTGGTGACATGGGTGAAAAGGCAAACTGAGGTGCACAAACATATAAAGACTTACCCCTGAGACCCTTAGCATTTGGCCCAAGTCATTGTATATTGTAAAGGATATACAGAAGGGCAAAACTCAAGCTATCTGTTTGAATTTTACGAAAGCATGACTTGGCATTTCTACCCAAATGAGACCACTGGTGCCATCTGCCTTATAGCCAGCAGATGGTGCATTTTTGAGTTGAATTATCCCCATTCAACTGATTGTCTCCATTACCCCTCTCCTTTACCCTATCTCAGATGCAAAGCTAAGCTCTAGATCCTTGCCAAACTTCTCTTGCCAATGAAGCGCACCATTTATATCTAAAGCACTGCACACAGCCTGGTTTACCTGGGTTTCCTCACAACTTAATGGAATCAGCAATCTTACAGTTCACATTTCACGTTAATTAATTATGGATGAATAATTCCATATATTAATTTAAAACATAATGATTTTCTGTTTTTCCTGGCTTCCCTATTTCTATAATCACAAATTAAAATGGAAATCTTTGTTGCTATTTCTGTATCTGGATATTTTGGGGCCAAATATAGATTAATTTACTTATCCACTTATTCACCAATTATTGATAAACTATTACATGCCAAGGCAAAATTCTAGCAGTTGGAAATACAATAATGAACAAAGAGTTAAGTCCTCATTCTTATGAAGCTTACATTCTATTGGGGGAATCAGATATATAACCATGATAAATAGATAGATACATAGAAAACAGATTGATAGATGTTAGTGCTAATGCTAAGTAGAAAAATAGAGCAAGGTAACTGAGTAGAGGATACTTCAAATAGGTGTGGATGTCTAGGTTTAAAGTTAAGTCTCAGAAATTAATAATATGGAGCAACAAACCTTGCTTCTAGTAATTATTCCTATCAGCAACAGTAGCTAGTATTTATTGAGTGCTTTACATACGTGATTCTTACTATTACCTCCACTTTACAAAGGAATAAACTGAGACTTGGAGAAGGTAAAATGTTTTAAAACATCGAGATCACAGGGCTAATAAAGGGCAGTGAAAGTGTTATTCACTCAGCTGTGTCTGACCCTTTGTGACCCCATGGACCGTAGCCTGCCAGGTTCCTCTGTCCATGGAATTCTCCAGGTAAGAATACTGGAGTGGATAGCCATTCCCTTCTCCAGACCCAGGGAATGAACCTGGGTCTCCTGCACTGCTGACAGATTCTTTACCATCTAAGACACCAAGGAACTTGAGTTTAAATCCTTTCTCTGCCATTAATAAAGAGCAGAGATGGGATTTAAGTTCGGGTTTTGCTGAATTCCAAGTCCATGCTCCTAGTACTGAACTATGCTGGATATTTCCTTTATTAAATTATTTTGTACTTACTTAACCAAGACTGCTCATAAGCTGTGCTGCCTTTTTCAGTTCCAGTGTCCCATCCTGTCGTCACCTTCGGTCCTGCTGGGGCCCAGGCTGTGGTGGGAGATGTGTTAGAGCTTCGCTGTGAGGCCCAAAGGGGCTCTCCCCCAATCCTGTATTGGTTTTATTACAAGAATGTCACGCTGGGGAGCAAAGAGGCCCCCTTTGGAGGAGGAGCATCCTTCAACCTCACTCTGATGGCAGAGCATTCCGGAAACTTCTCTTGTGGGGCTGACAATGGCCTAGGGGTACAGCACAGTGAGATGGTGATACTCAGCATCATAGGTAGGTTGGTGGTACCCGGGCTACAGGTTACATTTATAATCAACAAAATATTTCTCCAATAGACTGTACAAATCCTCCCAATGTCAAAGAGTTATTAACATGAAACCAAGGCTTGGGGCTTCTGGAGATTGGTACTGATTTCGTGGGGACAGGGGAGGGAAAAGAAATAAATTTTAATGTTAGATTCTGGCAATCACTCTCCCTGTGTTATTATTCTAAAAATACAAATTATACTGGAAATGATTCCAATTGAGAAATCAGAACCTGGCAAAAACCTGTCCTAATATATAGCTACTCCCCCACCTACATAGTTTTTGTCTAGATGAAATATATTTGGCACTGAACTCAAGTACAGGTCTCTTCACTTAGGACCACCCAGTAACAAAACAACCCTTATCACTGAGGGAGTCACCTCAGGGCTACTGAGCATCCTTGGCCTTGCTGCTACTGCTGCTCTGGTGCATCACTTCAGGACCCAAAGGAGTTCAGGTAAGTGGCTATATCTTACTCTTTGATGTTGTGACTTTTGCCATTGCTATTATTATTTCAACTTGTGTAGTGTATCCTACAAAGGTTAATTATTCTTTTACAAGTACTGATCACACAGATTGGCAGAGATAAAAAGGCAGAACAAATTTCTTAATGAAGTTGTTATTCCATGTGTTTCATTTGAATTTTAAATCAGAGAGTAGAGTTTTGTTTCCATTTAAAAATTAGAAAGTTAAGTATTTACTGTTCCAACCTCAGTCCAAAGCTTACTGAAAATAAAAAGAATGAAAGAGAAAGTCCTTCATCTGCAAAAACAACAGAAATAAACAATAGCCATAGGTACAATCCATAAACTCATATATTTATTTAAATACCATTTAAATATAGTGATATTTAGATAAAATTAAGAAATTCTGAGAATGAAATTAAAGTTTCAGTTTCTGATTGTTTGTTGCTACTATGTGTGTGTTAGTTGCTCAGCCATGTCCAACTCTTTGTGACCCTGTGGACTCTAGTCCGCTGGGCTCCTCTGTGCGTGAGATCCTCCAGGAAAGAATACTGGAATGGATCACCAGTTCCTTCTTCAGGGTATCTTCCCAACCCAGGGATTGAGTGGGTCTCCCACATTACAGGCAGATTGTTTAACTTCTGAGCCACCAAGGAAGCCCCTTGTTGCTAGTATATAGAAATTCAATTGATGTTTCTATATCCGTCTCATATCCTACAACTTTGCTAAGTGCACTTATTAGTTATAGTATTAGTTTTGTCGATTTCATCAGATTTTCTACATAGATGACCAAGTCATCTATGAATAAAGATAATTTTATGCCTTCCTTTCCAATCTTGATTCCTGTTTTCTTTTTCCTTAGTGTACTGCCTAGAACCTCCTGGACAATGTTGAACAGAAGTGTTAAGAGAACATACATCTTTGTCTTGTTCTTGAGCTCAGGGAGGGGAAAGTATTTGAACTTTCACCATTTACGTATGATAATCTTAGCTGTGGATTTCTTGTAGCTACAGTTTATTAGGCTGAAGAAATCCCTACAAATTGTAATTTACTGACAGTTTTTATAGAACAATGACAAATGCTTTTTCTAGGCTGAGAAAATCATATAATTTTATTTTTTAGTCTACTGATACAGATTTTGGATTTTGAATGTTAAATGTTGAAACAGCTTTGCATTTCTAGGGTTAACCTTCCTTGGTTATAATTTTTGAATTTGATTTGCTAAAATTTTGTTAAGAATATTTGCACCTATGTTCATAAGGGATATTGGTTTGGTAGCTTTATTTCTTATCATTTCTTTTTCTGGCTGGATGTCAAGGTAATACCCATTTAGTTATGACCTCCAGAATCCTTCATTCCTCTTTGTATATATATACATCCACATGGTATCATTTTCTCTCTGCCTAAAGGATTTCTTTTTAACATTTCTTGTAGTATGAGTTTGTTGGTGAATTTGATTGATAGTGTTGCTGAAGTCTTTGATATCTGTACTGATTTTTCTCTTACTTTATTGATTATTGAGAGAAGGATATTAAAATTTTCAACAATAATTGTGGGTTTTTTCATTTTTTCTTGCAATTCTATCAGATTTACTTCATGAATTTTGAAACTCTATTATTAGGTGCACAAATATTTATCACTGTTATGTGTTTTTGATGAAATGACCACATAATCCTTTATGACTTTATGACCTTATGACCTTTTTGTTCCTGGTGGTATCATTTAACCCTGAAACACTATTTGATATTAACAAAAAATTAATTAATGTTGTATTAACTATAGGGCTTCTCTGGTGGCTCAGATAATAAAGAATATGCCTGTAATGCAGGAGACCCAGGTTTGATCCCTGGGTTGGGAAGACCCCCCTGGAGAAAGGAATGGCTACCCACTCCAATATTCTGGCCTAGAGAATCCCATGGAAAGAGGAGCCTATATTAATATATTTATATCAAATAATATTTCAAGGTAAATTATACTACCAGGAATAAAAAATTATATAATTAATATTGGGCTTCCCAGGTGGCTCAGTGGTAAAGAATCTGCCTGCCAAAGCAGGGGACACAAGAGATGTGGGCTTGATCCCTGGGTTGGGAAGGTCCCCTGGAGGAGGACATGGCAACTTGCTCCAGTACTGTTGCCTGGAGAAGCCCATGAACAGAGGAGCCTGGAGGGTTACAGTCCGTGAGGTGGCAAAGAGTTGGACACAACTGAGCACGTATGCACATAATTAATGTTAGCTTGATATTTCTTTTTTCCACTCTTTAAAATTTTAACCTATTTGTGCTTCTATATTTAAAGCATATTTTTATAGATATCATATAGTTAATTCTGTTTTTTATCTAATATGGCAGTCTCTTTCTACTTTCTAACTTTAAGAACTTTGACCATTTGCATTAATATGATTGTTGATACAACTAGGTTCCTATGTCTATTATTTTCCTATTTGCTCTCTGCTTGTCTCATTTGTTCTTTGTTTTCCATTTCCTTTTTTTGTCTACCCTCTTGGGTATTTTTGTGACTCAATTTTATTTCCTTTGTTGGTTTATTAGCTATATAACTCTGTTTTGTTATTTTAGTGGTTATTTTAAGGTGTATGGTATACATATCTAACTATCTGTCTATTTACAAGTGATGTTGCATCACTGCGTGTCTAGCATAAGAATATTATCATTGTGTACTCCATTTCCCCCTTCGCTGGTACATTGTTATTACTTTTGTAAACAATCAGTTATTTTTAAAAGAAACTTACATATAATTAAAAAATACTATACATTTACTCACACAGTTAACACTCAGTGTTCTTCATTCCTTTGTGTGTATCCATATTTTCATCTGATATCATTTCTTTTCTGCTAAAAAGATTTCTTGTAGGATGGGTCTGCTAGTGATTGATTATCTCAGCTTCTGTATGACTATAAAAGTCTTTGTTTTGCATTCATTTATGAGAAATAGTTTTACTGGTATAGAATCCTAAGTTGAAAAAAAAATTTTTTTCTTTCAATATGTAAAAGATGTTGCTGTACTGTCTTCCTGTGTGCATGACTTCTGATAGGGAATCTGCCATCATCCTTGACTTTGTTCTTATGTGACTGCTTTAATTTTTCTCTCTGAATGCTTTTCGTGGATCAGAAATCTTGGGATGTATGGACTGTTTTATTCAGTGCTTTGGGTGCTTATAAGGTTTCAAGACTTTATATTTGGAATTACTAATCCTTGACTTTCTGTCTTTCTCTGTGGTATAACACGAGCTCTCCTTTTCTATCAGGCCAAATGATTCTATTTTCCTTTTTTTAGGGCTTATACTGAAAAATCAAGCAAATAAACAAATAACTGGGTCTCAGTTTAATGAAAACTTCTTAATGATGGTGGTTAAGCATGTCTTCTTACTTCTACTTTCAGGTCAATCAATGGTCTTTTATCTTTCTGCTTCTTTGTATGAAAAATGGCACCATTTCACATCATTTTGTGACTGATATTTACAGCTACCTAATATTTTTTTCAAATAATATTATGTATACAATTTTTGTGCAGCACTAACCCTGATCAGTTCAGTTCAGTCGCTCAGTCATGTCCAACTCTGAGACCCCATGGACTGCAGCATGCCAGGCCTCCCTGTCCATCACCAACTCTGGAGCTTACTCAAACTCATGTCAGTGATGCCACCCAACCATCTCATCTTCTGTTGTCCGCTTCTCCTCCTGCCCTCAATCTTTCCCAGCACCAGGGTCTTTTCAAATGAGTCAGTTCTCTGCATCAGTTGGCCAAAGTATTGGAGTTTCAGCTTCAGCATCAGTCCTTGCAGTGAATATTCAGAACTGATTTCCTTTAGGATGGACTGGTTGGATCTCCTTGCAGTCCAAAGCGCCTCTCAAGAGTCTTCTCTAACATCACAATTCAAAAGCATCAATTGTTTGATGTTCAGTTTTCTTTACAGTCCAACTCTCACATCCATACATGAGTACTGGAAAAACCATAGCTTTGACTAGATGGACCTTTGTCCTAGTAATGTCTGCTTTCTAATATGATGTCTACATCATAACTTTTCTTCCAAGGAGCAAGTGTCTTTTAATTTTATGGCTGCAGTCACCGTCTACAGTGATTTTGGAACCCCCCAAAATAAAGCCTCTCACTCTTTCCACTGTTTCCCCATCTATTTACCATGAAGTGATGGGGCTAGATGCCATGATCTTAGTTTTCTGAATGTTTAGCTTTAAGCCAACTTTTTCATTCTCCTCTTTCACTTTCATCAGGAGGCTCTTTCTGCCATAAGCGTGGTGTCATCTGCATATCTGAGGTTTTTGCTGTTTCTCCTGGCAATCTTGATTCCAGCTTGTGCTTCATCCAGCTTGGCATTTCACATGATGTACTTTGCATATAAGTTAAATAAGCAGGGTGACAAAATATAGCCTCAACATACTCTTTTCCCAATTTGGAACCAGTCTGTTGTTCCATGTCCAGTTCTAACTGTTGCTTCTTGACCTGCATACAGATTTCTGAGGAGATAGGTAAGATGGTCTGGTATTCCCATCTCTTTAAGAATTTTCCACAGTTTGTTGTGATCCACTCAGTCAAAGGCTTTGGCATAGTCAATAAAGCAGAAATAGATGTTTTTCTGGAACTCTCTTGCTTTTTTGATGATCCAACTGATGTTGGCAACTTGATCTCTGGTTCCCCTGCCTTTTCTAAATCCAGCTTGAATATCTGGAAGTTCACAGTTCACATATTGTTGAAGCCTGGCTTGGAGAATTTTGAGCATTACTTTGCTAGCGTGTGATGAGTGCAGTTGTGTGGTAGTTTGAACATTCTTTGGCATTGCCTTTCTTTGGGATTGGAATGAAAACTGACCTTTTCCAGTCCTGTGGCCACAGCTGAGTTTTCCAAATTTGCTGACATATTGAGTGCAACACTTTTACAGCATCATCTTTTAGGATTTGAAATAGCTCAGTTGGAATTCCATCACCTCCACTAGCTTTGTTTATAGTGATGCTTCCTAAGGCCCACTTGACTTCACATTCCAAGATGTCTGGATCTAGTCCAGTGATCACACCATCATGGTTATCTGAGTCACTAAAATCTTTTTTTTGTATAGTCCTTCTGTGTTCTTGCCAGGTCTTCTTAATATCTTCTGCTTCTGTTAGGTCCATACAATTTCTGTCCTTTATTGAGCCCATCTTTGCATGAAATGTTCCCTTGTTATCTCTAATTTTCTAGAGATCTCTAGTCTTCCCATTCTATTGTTTTCCTCTATTTCTTTGCATTGATCACTGAAGAAGGCTTTCTTATCTCTCCTTGCTATTCTTTGGAACTCTGCTTTCAAATGGGTATATCTTTCCTTTTCTCCTTTACCTTTCACTTCTCTTCTTTTCTCAGCTGTTTGTAAGCCTCCTCAGACAACCATTTTGCCTTTTTGCATGTCTTTTTCTTGGGGATGGTCTTGATCCCTGCCTCCTGTACCATATCTCAAACCTCCATGTCCATAGTTCTTCAGGCACCCCATCCATCAGATCTAATCCCTTGAATCTATTTGTCATTTCCACTGTATAATTGTAAGGGATTTGTTTTAGGTCATACCTGAATGGTCTAGTGGTTTTCCCTACTTTCTTCAATTTAAGTCTGAGTTTTGCAATGAGGAGTTGTTTAACTGAGCCCCTGTCAACTCCCAGTCTTGTTTTTGATGATTGTATAGAGCTTCTCCATCTTCAGCTGCAAAGAATATAATCAATCTGATTTTGGTATTGGCCATTTGGTGATGTTCATGTGTTGAATCTTCTCTGGGTTATTGGAAGAGGGCATTTGCTATGACCAATGTAAGGAGTCTAACCCTGATAGTACTCATCATAACATCTACCATTCATTTGGAATCTATTATATGTGATTTCTTAATGTGTCCAGTTTTGCGTACATTTGAATTCAATTCAACCACTATTGTTATAGCTATATTGAAGATGAAGAAATGAAGAATTCGGGAAGTTAGCAACCTTTCCAGATTCATGTATATCTAGTAAGAGTCAGAGTTAGGGTATAACTGGGCTCTCCCTAGCCCTTAAGTCCATATTTTCTCCTTTACATCCTTTTTTTTTTTTTTTTTTTTTTTTTTTTAAGTCACTCAGTCATGTCTGACTCTTTGAGACCCCATGGCCTATTCAGTCCATGGAATTCTCCAGGCCAGAATACTGGAGTGGGTAGCCTTTCCCTTCTCCAGGGGATCTTCCCAACCCAGGGATTGAACCCAGGTCTCCTGCATTGCAAACGGATTCTTTACCAGCTGAGCCACAAGGGAAGCCCAAGAATACTGGAGTGGGTAGCCTATCCCTTCTCCAGGGGATCTTTCCAACCAAGGAATTGAACTGGGATCTCCTGGATTCTTTACCAATTGAGCTATCAGGGAAGCCCTCATTACATCTTGGCGCCTTGTAAAATGCTGGTTTTACCTCCTACTTTAAAAAGTTACTTTTCTATATCCTTGCCTGTCTGGATTTCATTTATTAATCAATAATATACTAGACATGCAGACATGAGAACCTCAGTATTGCAGTTTATAATACTAAAAAACAAAAACAGATAGCTGTCAATACAACACCAAATAACACAAGAGAAGGAAAGACTACCAATCATTGTTTTATGTGGTCCATGAAGTCAGAGGCCCAGGAGATTCTGTCCTCCAGATTTAGGGGAAATTGTTGTTTTAAAGGTCAAATATGACTAAGAAATTCTGACAGGCTATAGGGTCTCTGCCTATCACAACTCAAAATCTTACTACTGTACTTCCCTCCAAGCAAAGTCTTCCATCTCATTATTGACCAGTCTTCTCAGGGAAAAGCTCAGGCCTTCCAAGTTCTTCTAAAAATGAAGAATTCTGCTTCTTAAGCCTGACTGTTTCCTCCAAGTTACCAAAAGGAGTGGTATATTTATTAGCTCTATAACTGCTTGGATTAGCATTCTGGTAATGTTAACGCCCTCCAAACCCCAGTCTCCTTAGTTCTGTGATGGTCATAATAATAGTATCTACATTATAGGCACTATGAGACAATCTGTGTAAACTGCTTAGCATAGTGCCTGGCCAAAATATCTTCAGTGAATATTAGCTTATATTATAAATAGCCACATTTTGGGTCTGTTTTCCTTCAGGCAAATGAAGAGATAGTCTGACTCTCAGATGCACCCTGAACTTAGATAACCTGTCTACAAGTAAGAATATTGGTTGTTGATTGATGAGGTTACAATTCCAGAGGAGAGAGATACAGGCCAGGATCACACTTACACACCTTTAGTTTAAGTCGGGACACCTGGTTCCCAAAGGCAGGATTTGAAGGCATAAATCAGTCATTTTTTGTGGTATGTAAAGGTGGCTCAGTGATAAAGAATCCACCTGCCAATGCAGGAGACACAGGGAACATGGGTTTGGTCCCTGGGTCAGGAAGATCCCCTGGAGAAGGAAGTGGCAACCCACTCCAGTATTCTTGCCTGGGAAATCCTATGGATGAAGAAGTCTGGCAGGCTACAGTCCATGGGGTTGCAAAGACTTAGACACAACTGAGTGACTTCACTTCACTTCATTTCAGGTAATTGTCAACAGTTGTTTTTTAGTCCTTGTAGTACATAGTTTAAGTTGTTCAGTTGTTTAACACATCTTTATTAAATATTTCAAACTTCTAAGCACAGGAAATACAAAAATAATTAAGAGGAGTTTTATACCCTCAAGTAACACACCCTTTCATGAAGCAGTGTTAGAGGCAAACACAGAAATTGATAATTACAATGCAATATGGTAATTTTAATACAGCAGGGTTCTATGTGCACCAGGGGAAGCTCTGGAGGAGGAAGGATAAATTGGAATTAGGTGAAAAGGAAGGAAATAAGGGATATGGAGAAAACAATACACACCAAATGCTGTTGAAATGGACTTGCAAGGACATAGACAAAGGAAGGTCTGACTACAAGAGTCTTGTAGTCCCATTGAACCATACTTGTGTAACAATTCAGTATTAATTTTAACCCCTCTGTAGGCCACAGTCACCCCCTCATGGGGCTGCAGTCAGAATAGAGAAGTGGGAAGAGGGGTAGCACTTGGCCTAGAGTTAAACATTAAGTAGTCTCTCTTCTGCCACTCAGTTACAAACTGTGTAGAGTTCATTCTATTGATTGAATGACTGAGAATAATTGTGATTCTGTGCAAACATCTCTTCAGATCCCACCTTCCTTCTCTATAACATTACCTAAGGGTTGGAGCCAGATGTTCTCAAAGACTTGCCATAGCTGAATTCTAGAATGAATTTGATTTCTGGGAAAGGACATTCTAACATATAGCACATTGTCCACACAGATCACTTATCATCAATGTTCCTTTGCTGTTTTTCAGAAAGACCTTCTACCACTGGGACACCTAGGTAAGGTTTATGCTTCTGGTGCTGCCAGCCTTTTCATTTTATTTATGTTTCCAGGATAGAACATGAAACACTGTGCACTTAAAAGCATTTTTGCTGGATTTCCTATTAAAATTTTCAAATGCTTGGTGGGGAGGGAGAAATCAGAACAGGATTGACACACACACATTACAATATATATCAATAAGATAGACACCTTATTGTCTAATAAGGTGTTATTAGAAAAGGGTCTTGGAAAAGGCCCTGATGCTGGGAAAGATTGAAGGCAGGAGGAGAAGGGGACGACAGAGGATGAGATGGTTGGATGGCATCACCGACTCAATGGACATGAGTTTGGGTAAACTCCAGGAGTTGGTGCTGGACAGGGAGGCCTGGTGTGCTGCAGGTGTTATTGTCTAATAAGGACCTACTGTATAGCACAGGGAACTCTACTCAATATTCTGTGATGGCCTACATGGAAAAAGAATCTAAAAAAGGGTAGATATATGTATATGTTATAACAGATTCACTTTGCTGTACATGTGAAACTAACACAACATTGCAGATTATACCCCAATTTTTTTTTTTAAGTTTCAAATTCTTATGACATAAATGTGGTACTGCAGATGGTGACTGCAGCCATGAAATTAAAAGATGCTTACTCCTTGGAAGGAAAGTTATCACCAATCTAGACAGCATATTAAAAAGCAGAGATGTTACTTTGCCAACAAAGGTCCATCTAGTCAAGGCTATGGTTTTTCCAGTGGTCATGTATGGATGCGAGAGTTGGACTATAAAGAAAGCTGAGCGCCGAAGAATTGATGCTTTTGAAGTGTGGTGTTGGAGAAGACTCTTGAGAGTCCCTTGGACTGCAAGGAGATCCAACCAGTCCATCCTAAAGGAGATTAGTCCTTAGTGTTCATTGGAAGGACTGATGTTGAAGCTGAAACTCCAATACTTTGGCCACCTGATGTGAAGAACTGACTCCTTGGAAAAGATCCTGATGCTGGGAAAGATTGAAGGCAGGAGGAGAAGGGGACAACAGAGGATGAGATGGTTGGATGGCATCACCGACTCAATGGACATGAGTTTGGATAAACTCCGGGAGCTGGTGCTGGACAGGGAGGCCTGGCATGCTGCAGTCCATGAGATTGCAAGGAGTCAGACACGACTGAGTGACTGAACTGAACTGAACTGAAATGTGGTTAGGAAGGCATTCAATCATAGTTGTGAATGAGCATACTTATACTTGGACTATAAAGAAGACTAAGTGCCAAAGAATTGATGCTTTTGAACCGTGGTGCTTGAGAAGACTCTTGAGAGTCCCTTGGACTACAAGGAGATAAAACTAGTCAATCTTGAAGGAAACCAACCCTAAACATTCATTGGAAGGACTGGTGCTGAAGCTGAAGCTCCAATACTTTGGCCACCTGATGTGAAGAGTTGACTCATTAGAAAAGACCTGATGCTGGGAAAGACTGAAGGCAGGAGGAAAAGGGGACAACAGAGGATGAGATGGTTGGATGGCATCACCAACTCAATAGACATGAGTTTGAGCAAATTCTAGTAGATGGTGAAGGGCAGAGAAGCCTGGCATGCTGCAGTCCATGGGGTTGCAAAGAGTCAGACATGACTGAGCAACTGAACAACAAAATACTTACTTATATATGGAATTAATGTTATTTACTATCCATCCATCTTAATTTATCTTTTTCCTTAAGTGTGCTCCAGCAGAGAACTGACCACTTAATGACATCATCTTTCTTAAGGCTATATTTATTTGTTCCCTTATTGTTCATTATCCCACTCATATACTTATTCACAAGACTATGATTGAATGCTGGCCATGTTCAACTCACAATGTTAACTGTGGAATGAAATGAAATTGGAAAAAAACACTTTTCCTGAAGAGCTTTCATAGTATTTTACAGGAAATGTAGATCATTATAATATGAGGTAGAAAACTGAAAGGGAACTTAAAAAAAGACAAAGGCCAATTTCTGAGGGAATGTAGAAGCCTCTGTTAATTGATGCTGAAACATTTCAACTTTTGAAAATAATTTTAAAAATAGGTAAATATAAGTGCTTACTCTATCAAAGGGATCTTGATCTGTGTAGTCTTTGCCCTCTGACCTTGCCTCAGCTGGTCTTCTCTGTAAGAGAGAAGACCTGTTGCCCTGGCTATATCTTGCATCATACTTCTGACATTTTCTCAAAAGAGCCATGCAGACTTTTAGAGTAAGCAGCCATTATATTTTACATAACCATGCTGGCCTCTCCCTGCATATTGATTTTCCTGAAATTCTATGTAATCCACAAATACATTTCTCTTTTTTTTCTCTCATCCTCATCACAGTTGCAGTCCTAGGGAGTTTCAGGAACCTTCCAGAACCCCCAACACAAATCCCCAAGAGCCACCGGACCCAGTGCAACTGCAGCCAGTGTACGACAATGGTGAGGACTTCCTAAGGGACAGAGAGCTCCAGGACTGAATCAGGGAGGGAAGAGAGATTGAGCAATAGTCCATAGTTCAGTCACATTCAATTTTAAAATGTCATTTCTGGCCCTATGTCAGGAATAGAAGGTGATTATAAACTTGGTGACTGGAAGAAGAGTCTGTAGTGTGAGGTCTTGACTACAGCCATCTGTAATCTATTCTTTCACAGTGAATCCTAGAGATAGCGACCTGGTTTATTCCGAGATCTGGAGCACCCAACATACAAAAGAAAATTCAGGTAAGACAAACTTGAAATAAGTAGAGGTAAGGTGGCAGTGTTTTACCAGATCCAGCAAGTGAGTTTTGATCAAAGAGTCATCTCAAATATGAATCCAATATGAAAGGCATTAACTACTCTTCTTATATCATAAATCCTATAATCATATCTATTCCTTCTTACTTGTGTACACTGCCGTCATTACCCCATAAATTCTTTAAGGACAGATACTGTATTTCTTTGCTAATATGTCAATAGCATCTAGTGTTATGCTTAGAAAACTATAGGCCCCCTCAAATATTTTCTTTTAGTGAATGAATGCACATAATAACTAAATTAAGCCTTTTATTATCTAATGAGTAAACAATTGTAATTCTTTTAACTGGTCTCTTTATTTCCAATATTGTTCTCCTTCCAACCTTGGGTTTGATCCCTGGGTTCCTGGGTTGGGAAGATCCCCTGGAGAAGGAAAAGGCTACCCACTACAGTATTCTGGCCTGGAGAATTTCATAGAATGTATAGTCCATGGGGCTGCAAAGAGTCAGACATGACTGAGTGACTTTAACTTTCCAACCTTCCAACAATCTGTTTCCGGCATGATCCCTCTGAGATGCGCAGTTGATCACATCATTGTCTAGATTAACTGCCCTCAATGATTCTTCACTTTAAAGCATGACCTTTGCCTCCCTGCATGCTTTTGTCCTTCCTCTAAGTTCTGCCTTCTGTCCTTGCTTTAGCCATGTTAGACTCTCAGCATTTCCTTGATCAAATGAGCTATTCTGTGCTTCTTATCTGTCTTGTAATGTTCTTGCCTCTAGTTGGCCTATAACCGTTAGTCACATTTCAAGGCATAATTCAGTTATCACTGCGAAACTCACAATGATTCCGATCAGCCTTCCCTACCTCCAAACCTGAGAGAAACTGATTACTCTTCGGGGCAGCAGCATAGTTTAATATACATTTTAATCTTGGTGCTAATAATACTTGTTGAATTTGTTTTCATCTCTATTTTTCTCCTTAATGGTAAGATTCCTGATCATATGCACTGAGTTTGTGTCAATTTTGCCTTCTTATAGATTACTAATGCTTAATAGTAGGTCATTATTCATTGAATGCTTACTGGGTGATTAAGTAAATGAAAGAAATCCAAATAGCCTCTTGGGAGGATAGGAGAAATACACACATTGAATTTTCTGTGTTAATGCTGCAAATCTTTGGCTTACTGGGAATTTTCTTTGTGGTCTTAGAATCCTAAGCTGCCATTGGAGAAGCCTCCTCCAATTTCTCTGTGCAGTGAAGTGAATCATATTTACTTCCTTCTCCCAAAAGACCAATATAGACATTGTTGTTGTTGCTTAGTTGTTAAGTTGTGTCCAACTCTTTGTGACCCCATGGACTGAGGCAGACCAGATTTCTCTGCCCTTCACTATTTCCCTGAGTTTGCTCAAACTCATGGCCATTGAGTTGGTGATGCCATCCAACCATCTCATCCTTGGATGCCCCCTTCTCCTTCTGTCCTCAATCTCTCCCAGCATTGCGGTCTTTTCCAATCAGTCAGCTCTTCTCATCAGGTAGCCAAAGTTTTGCAGCTTGATCTTCAGCATCAGTCCTTCCAATAAATATTCAGGACTGATTTCCTTTAGGATTGACTGATTTGATCTCCTTGCTGTTCAAGGACTCTCAAGAGTCTTCTCCAGTACTACAGTTTGAAAGCATCAATTCTTCAGTGTCCAGAGAAGAATTACTTTATGGTCCAACTCTCACATCTATACATGACTACTAAAAAAAACCCATAGCTTTGACTAAATGGACCTTTGTTGGCAAAGTGATGTCTTTGCTTTTCAATACATTTATCTAGGTTCATCACAGCTTTTCTTCCAGAGACCAAGCATCTTTTAATTTCATAGCTGCAGTCACCATCCCCAGTGATTTTGGAGCCCAAGAAAATGAAATCTGTCACTGCTTCCACTTTTCCTCTTTCTATTTGCCATGAAGTGATGGGACCAGATTCCACGAGCTTCAGTTTTTTAATGTTGAGTTGTAAGCCAGCTTTTTCACTCTCCTCTTTCACCTTCATAAAGAGGCTTTTAGTTCCTCTTCACTTTCTGCCACTAAATGGTATCACCTGCATATCTGAGGTTATTGATATTTCTCCCAGCAATCTTGATTCCAGCTTGTGAGTCATCCAGCCCAGCATTTTGTATGACATACTCTGCATGTAAGTTAAATAAGCAGACTGACAATATACAAACTTCATGTATTCCTTTTCCAATTTTGAACCAGTCCACTGTTCCATGTACAGTTCAAACTGTTGCTTCTTGTCCTGCATACAGGTCTCTCAGGAGGCAGGTAATGTGGTCTGGTATTCCCATCTCTTTAAGAATATTCCACAGTTTGTTGTGATCCACACAGTCAAAGGCTTTAGCATAGTCTATGAAACAGAAGTAGATGTTTTTTTGGAATTTCATTGCTTTTTCTATGATCCAGCATATGTTGGCAATTTGATCTCTGGTTCCTCTGCCTTTTCTAAATCCAGCTTGTACATATGGAACTTCTTGGTTCACTTACTGCTGAAGCCTAGCTTGAAGGATTTTGAGCAAAGTCTTGCTAGCATATGAAATGAGTGCAATTGTATAGTAATTTGAACGTTCTTTGGCATTGTCTTTCTTTGACATTGGAATGAAAACTCACCTTTTCCAGTCCTGTGGCCACTGCTGAGTTTTCCATATTTGCTGGTATATTGACTGCAGTGCTTTAACAGCATCATCTTTTAGGATTTGAAATAGCTTGGCTGGAATTCCATCAACTGCACTAGCTTTGTTTGTAGCAATCTTTCCTAAGGCCCACTTGACTTTGCACTCCAGAATGTCTGGCTCTAGGAGAGTGACCATACCATCATGGTTATCTGGGGGTATTAAGAGCCTTTTCGTACAGTTCTTCTGTGTATTCTGTGTAGTGCCTCCTCTTCTTAATCTCTTCTGCTTCTGTTAAGTCCTTGCCATTTTTGTCCTTTATTGTGCCTGTCTTTGCACGAAATGTTCCTTTGTTATCTCCAATTTTCTTAAAGAGATTGATAGTCTTCCCCATTCTCTTGTTTCCCTCTATTTCTTTGCATTGTTCACTTTAGAAGGCTTCCTTATCTCTCCTTGCTATTCTCTGAAACTCTGCATTCAGTTGAGTATATCTGCTTTTGTTTCTTTATATCCTTTCCTTTTGTTTCTCTTTTTTTCCTCAGCTATTTGTAAGGCCCCCTCAGACAACCACCTTGCCTCTTGCATTTCTTTTTTTTTTGGGTATGGTTTTGGTCACTGCCTCCTGCACAGTGTTATGAACCTCCATCCAGTTTTTCAGACACTTTGTCTACCAGATCTAGTCCCTTGAATCTGTTCATCACCTTCACTGTGTAATCACAGGGATTTGATTTAGGTCAAACATGAATGGCCTAGTGGTTTTCCCTACTTCCTTCAATTTGAGCCTGAATTTTGCAATAAGCAGCTGATGATATGAGCCACAGCCAGCACCAGGTCTTATTTTTGAAGACTGTATAGTGCTTCTCCATCTTCAGCTGCAAAGAATATAATCAATCTGATCTCCATAATGACCATCTGGTGATGTCCATGTGTAGAGTCATCTCTTGTGTTGTTGGAAGCCATTGAGGCACTGAATAGAGGTGGGGAGGTGGAAATAGCAGGGCTTCTCTGCTATAGTTGTGATGAGCAGTGGAGAAAGAAAGATATATTCAGGAAAGTCATTATGGACATTTTAAGGGCAGAGGAAAGGCTTTATTGTATGTGTGTGAGGATAGGATACTTGGTCTGTGAGGGCTTCAAAGAATTCATCAGAGGAGATGGTTAGGGAATGAGTCAGCAGAGGAAAAATTGGTTTAGAATGCTTTGTGAGTATGTTGTAAGTTACAGTATGTTACCCACAATTTAATACTTTTCTTTCC
Organism: Dama dama; assembly: GCF_033118175.1. NCBI lineage: Eukaryota > Metazoa > Chordata > Mammalia > Artiodactyla > Cervidae > Dama > Dama dama. The sequence continues at coordinate 14,036,268 of NC_083700.1, forward strand.
TCTTCCAATTTAACAGCAAATTCACCAAGGAAACATCAGGAAGATAAAGTGAGTCACATTTCCTGGCTTTCTTTCCCCTCTGCTCTTCCATACTTACATTTTGGTACTAACTGTTTGTGCTTTTCCCCTTTCCACTAGGAGCCCACAGTCATCTATTCAGATGTGAAGAGGGCGTATCCAGATGACTCTGCAGGGCAAGCCAGCATTGGAGATAGTGACCTTGAAGACGCTGCAGAAAACTATGAGAATGTTCCAAGCATATTATCAGCCTTAGACCACTAGCTCTGTACCCATAGTGGCTCAGAGACCCTCTGAAGCAGCTTGTGCCATTCTCTTGGTTATCTTCAGCCACACTTCTTCTTTCCCTCCAGTGCCCAGCATCCCAAAGACTGGACAATGGGGGACGTGAGACTCTGTGAAAGTTCTGCCAACTTCCTCTGTGCCCAAGTCTGTGTGTTCTCTAGGAACAGAGTGAGCAGCATTTGAGTGAATTCTGCAGTCTTTTCACAATAGGGATACTTGTAAATGCAAGGCAGGTAGGCCTTCAGCTCCTAGGCCTGTTAAAGAAAGGAAAAGCAGTCTAGCCAGGATCACAAGGATGCAATCATTGAAAGTTGATCTGAGAGGGATCAAAAACTTTTAGGGTACTGTCTCTACACAAAGAGTTTGTTTGTTCTAAACATCTTGTTTCCCTTTCCGTTTTTGTTGATAGTGTCATTGATGATGTTCTGGCGCACATGCGTTGTTCCAGCTACCCACTGCAAATGACCAAAAAGCTTCATTCTGTCCACAGATATGCTATTTCTTCATGAAATATACATCAGTGCTAAGATTTTAAAAAACAACCCATTCTGTTTAGTGGGCTGCTGCTGCTGCTGCTATGTCACTTCAGTCCTGTCCAACTCTGTGTGACCCCATAGACAGCAGCCCACCAGGCTCCTCTGTCCACGGGATTCTTTCAGCAAGAATACTGGAGTGGGTTGCTATTTCCTTCTTCAGTTTAATGGGCAAGAGCTTCCAAACTGTCTGATTAAACAGTATTATGGACCAATTGTATTCTGTCAAAGTTCAGTGTGAACATTCTTGGAGATAGGACCTTTTAGGAGGTACCTACAGTTAAATGAGATTTTAAGGGGGGCCCCTAATCGAAGTGGACAGGTGTCTTTGCAAGAAGAAGAGGAGACAACAGAGCCCTCTCTTTCTTCATGCACACTGAGGAAAGGCCATGTGGAGACAAACAAGAAGACAGGCATCTATAAAGTCAGAGAAGGCAGGAAGAGAGATCTCAGCAGAAGCCAAGTTTGCCAGCACCTTGATCTTGGGCTTCTAGAACTATGATAAAATAGATTTTTGATGTTTAAGCCACCAAGTCTGTGATATTTTGTTGCGACAGCCAGAGCAGACTAGCACAGATTTATACATAGATAGATGAAAAATGATTGAGGATGATAATTATGGTAGATAGACAGGTAATAGTTAGATACATAGATAAGATTGATGCTGGTGTGTGACAGTGTTTGTGCATCCCAACCCACACAGAATTTGTAGTCTTCAAGATACTTCCTCTCTCATAAGATCAAATATTCCTCCTACCAGTAGCAGCTCAATTTTACTGTTTAATTATTCAGCACCCACTATTTGATGCCTACAGAAGCATCAACACCAATCTTAGAAAGTCATTAGAGCTAGTGATTCACATGACTCAGATGAAAAAGTTTAGTGTCAATCAGGAGCCCTCTTGAGCTGAGCTGGCAGTATATGTAGAGATGGAAGGTAATTAGTAGGCTCAAAGGAGGACAGCCTTTGCATTGCTCAGTGACTCCTAATCAATTCCTCAATTGACTGACAGGCTTTGGGTGTCTACCAATGAAGAATAAAACATCTTTTTAAGCATGTCAGAAAAAAATGGCAGAAACACTTTATCATGAGTCCTGCTGAGGCAGAAAAGGGATAAATGAAATTGTTAGCCTCTATTACCTAATGTTATACAGAAATTTTTTTATCTCTGAAAACAAAAAATCAGAACTTAAGAAGCTAGAAGGTCATTGAGGACTGATGCACCTAAACTGATACAATTTATGGGCATTGTTGATTTTACACCAGCCATTGTTGATAACTGTAAATAAATAATGCAACTATACTTTGTAAACTTGAAAACAACTCAAGCATAAAAGTATTGTGTATTTCAAATTTTATATTTTTCCCCATGGGTGTCAGAATCTTAGACATCAGAAAGTTTAAGATATATCAGAACACAATCTCCCTTGAGGCTTTCATCTTCAACCAATGAATTCAAGGAGATCCAAACAGTCCATCCTAAAGGAGATCAGTCCTGGGTGTTCATTGGAAGGACTAATGCTGAAGCTGAAACTCCAATACTTTGGCCACCTCACGCTAAGAGTTGAGTCATTGGAAGAGACCCTGATGCTGGGAGGGATTGGGGGCAGGAGAAGAAGGGGACGACAGAGGGTGAGATGGCTGGATGGCATCACTGATTCGGTGGATATGAGTTTGAGTAAACTCCGGGAGTTTGTGATGGACAGGGAGGCCTGGCGTGCTGCGATTCATGGGGTTGCAAAGAGTAGGACATGACTGAGCGACTGAACTGAACTGAATGAATTCAACTAGCAGGATCATTGGGCTTCCCTTGTGGCTCAGTTGGTAAAGAATCTGCCTGCAATGTGGGAGACCTGGGTTCCATCCCTGGGTTGGGAAGAGCCCCTGGAAAAGGGGATCTTCACATTCATCCTGGAATGCAAAGTCAAGTGGGCCTTAGGAAGCATCACTATGAACAAAGGTAGTGGATGTGATGGAATTCCAGCTGAGCTATTTCAAATCCTAAAAGATGCTGCTGCTAAAGTCCTGCACTCAATAAGCCAGCCAATTTGGAAAACTCAGCAGTGGCCACAGGACCAGAAAATATCAGTTTTCATTCCAATCCCAAAGAAAGGCAATGCTAAAGAATGCTCAAACTACCACACAATTGCACTCATCTCATACGCTAGTAAAGTAATGCTCAAAATTCTCCAAGCCAGGCTTCAACAGTAAGTGAACCGTGAACTTCCAGATGTTGAAGCTGGTTTTAGAAAAGGCAGAGGAGCCAGAGATCAAATTGCCAACATCTGCTGGATCATCGTAAAAGCAAGCGAGTTCCAGAAAACATCTATTTCTGCTTTATTGACTATGCCAAAGTCTTTGACTGTGTGGATCACAAGAAACTGTGGAAAATTCTTTTAGAGATGGGAATACCAGACCACCTGATCTGCCTCCTGAGAAATTTGTATGCAGGTCAAGAAGCGACAGCTAGAACTAGACATGGAACAACAGACTGGTTCCAAATAATAAAAAGAGTATGTCAAGGCTATATACTGTCACCCTGCTTATTTGACATATGCAAAGTATATCATGAGAAATGCCTGGCTGGATGAAGCACAAGCTGGAATCAAGATTGCCAGGAGAAATAACAATAACTTCAGATATGCAGATGACACCACCCTTATGGCAGAAAGTGAAAAGGAACTAAAGAGCCTGTTGATGAAAGTGAAAGAGTAGAGTAAAAACCTGGCTTAAAACTTAACATTCAGAAAACTAAGATTATGGTATCCAGTTCTATCACTTAAGGGCAAATAGATGGGGAAACAATGGAAACAGTGACAGACTTCATTTTTGGGGGCTCCAAAATCACTGCAGATGGTGACTACAGCCATGAAATTAAAAGACACTTTCTCCTTGGAAGAAAAGCTATGACCAGCTAGACAGCATGCTAAAAAGCAGAGACATTACTTTGCTGACAAAGGTCCGTCTAGTCAAAGCTGTGATTTTTCCAGTAGTCATGTATGGATGTGAGAGTTGGACTATAAGGAAAGCTGAGTGCCAAAGAATTGATGCTTTTAAACTGTGGTGTTGGAGAAGACTCTTGAGAGTCCCTTGGACTGCAAGGAGATCCAACCAGTCCATCCTAAAGGAAATCAATTCTGAATACTCATTGGAAGGACTAATGCTGAAGCTGAAACTCCAATACTTGGGCCACCTGATGTGAAGAACTGACTCATTTGAAGAGACCCTGATGCTGGGACAGATTGAGAGTGGGAGGAGAAGGGGACGACAGAGGATAAGGTGGTTGGATGGCATCACTGACTTGATGGACATGAGTTTGAGTAAACTCCAGGAGTAGGTGATGGACAGGGAAGCCCGGCATGCTGTAGTCTATGGGGTCTCAAAGAGTCAGACACAGCTGAGCAACTAAACTGATTGACTGAGTAAGGTCATTTGCTGAGGGAAAAAATGATCACCTTCTTAAAGAGGAAATAAATATTTTTATTATGAAAGAGGGACTTAACATGTCTTGTTCTGTGTTAATAGGTACACTATACAATCCATAATAATGTATGTCTGGCCTTTAGCAAGAGCAGGGAATACAGGTCTGTGTCTGAGCCTAAATTTTGCTCCAAATGTCTCCCCACTCTGAGTTCCAGAATGAATAAAAGTATACAGGGAAAAGGGAACATGCCACTAGATCCAGCTGTGGAAGCCCATCTAAGAGCGGTGGCAAAAGCCAGATTTTCTCTATTGACTTGATAGGGGAAAAAAATTCCTAAGGGAGAAAGACAAGGTTGAAGTAGCTTCCCATGGATAGTGAAAGTCATTCTTCAGGAGTGCAAGCCAGAAGTGCAAGCAGCACCAAGGACAGCAATAACTAAGATGAAGAGAATCAGGAAATACCAACAAGAAAGAGGGACACCAGAGGGGATCTAAGCCCATGGAATAGTTCCAAGTGTATGGAAGACATTCCTCCCCTTATACAAGCCTTCAAATGGAAGGCAGATAGAGTATCTGTAAGTAGTCAGGGAGAGTCTAAGGAATATTTGGGAGAAGATTCATGAGGAAATTTTGTTTCCAACTAGTTGGTAAAGACTCTGCCTGCAATGCAGGAGACCCAGTTTCAATCCTTGGGTTGGGAACATTTTCTGGAGAAGGGAATGGCTATCCACTCCAGTATTCTTGGCCAGAGAATCCCATAGACAGAGAGGCCTGGCGGGCTACAGTCTATGGGGTTACAAAGAGTAGGACACCACTGAGTAACTAACACTTTCACTTTCAGTCAAAAGGTAACAATTGAGGCATTAGGATTAAAGATGTTATTATAATTTTTTCTTTATATTTATTTTATTTGTTTATAAATAATTTAATAATTTATGCATAGTAAGTTGCACCTATTTAAAGTGTACAATTTAATGAATTTTGATAAATATACACATTGGTGAAACCACTACCACAATCAAGATCCCAAATATCTCCATCACCTCCAGAGTTTCCTTATCTCCTAAGCAATAGTTTTTCCCCTCCACCTTTATCTTATATAATCACTGATATGCTTTCTGTCACTGTAGATTTCAGTGTAGTCTCTAATGTTTTTACAGATAGAATCATAGAGTACATACTCTTCTGTGCCTGGCTTCCTTTACCAAGCAGAAAGATTTTGAGGTTCATTCACATTGTTTCATGTATTCATAGTGTATATATTTTATTGCTGCATAAATATTCCATTATCCAGATATACCACTTTTGATTATCCACTTATCTCTTAATGGACATTTGGATTGTTTCCTTTGTTATGAAAATTCATGTACAGTTCTTTGAATGGACATATGTTTCCACTGCTACTTTGTAAACACTTTGGAGTGTAATTGCTGGGTCACATAGTAGATTGATGCTTAACATTTTAGGAGGCTCCATCACTCTTTTCCAAAATGGCTGTACCATTTTACACCCCCATAAGCAATGCTTGATAGTTACAGTTGCTTGATATCCTTGCCAACACTTGGCATTTTCTGTCTTTAATTTTGGTTGCTCTAAGGAGCATGCTCTAAAGATCCCACAGAGTCTGAGATAAAACTGTGTTTGAGCATCTCTTCTGGAGGTACAGGTCAGCAGTGGACTACCACAGGGATGGGGGCTCTGGGTGCAGCAGGCCTGGGTGTGGCATAAGCCCTCTTGGAGGAGGTCGCCATTAACCCCACCATGGAGCTGCCAGAACTTACACAGGACTGGGAAATAGACTCTTGGAGAGCACAAACAGAAACTTGTGTGCATCAGGACCCAGAAGAAAGGAACAGTGACTCCACAAGAGACTGAACCAGGCTTGCCTGTGACTGTCTAGGAGTCTCCAGTGGAGGCGTGAGTCAGTGGTGGCCTGCTGCAGGGTTGGGGGCACTGAATGTAGAAGTACTTGCATGAGATCTTTTGAAGGAGGTCACCATTGTCTTCATTACCTCCACCATAGTTTGGCCCCAGGTAAATAGCAGGGAGGGAACACAGCTCCACCCATAAACAGAAAATTAAATTAAAGATCTACTGAGCATGGCCCCACCCATCAGAATAAGACCCAGTCCCCCCCACTCCCCCCCCCCCCGCCCCAGTCAGTTTCTCCCATCAGGAAGCTTCCATAAGCCTTTTATCCTCCATCAGAGGGCAGACAGACTGAAAACCACAATCACAGAAAACACCAATCTAATCACATGGACCACAGCTTTGTCTAACTCAATGAAATTATGAGCCATGCCATGTAGGGCCACCCAAGACAGATGGGTCACGGTGGAGAGTTTTCACAAAATGTGGTCCACTGGAGAAGGGAATGCCAAACCAATTCAGTATTCTTGCCTTGAGAACTCCATGAACATTATGAAGAGGCAAAAAGATAGGACACTGAAAGATGAAATCCCCAGGTCTGTAGGTGCCCAATATGCTACTGGATATCAGCAGAGAAATAACTCCAGAAAGAGTGAAGAGACAGAGTCAAAGCAAAAACAACACCCAGTTGTGGATGTGACTGGTGATGGAAGTAAAGTCCAATGTTGTAAAGAACAATATTGCATAGGAACCTAGGATGTTAGGTCCATGAATCAAAGCAAATTGGAAGTGGTCAAACAGGAGATGGCAAGAGGGAACGTCAACATTTTAGGAATCAGCAAACTAAAATGAACTGGAAAGGGCGAATTTAACTCAGACAACCATTATATCTACTACTTTGGGCAAGAATCCCTTAGAAGAAATGGAGTGGCCATCATAGTCAACAAAAGAGTCCAAAATGCAGTACTTGGATGCAATCTCAAAAACGACAGGATGAGCTCTGTTCATTTCCAAGGTAAACCATTCAATGTCACGGTAATCTAAGTATATGCCCTGACCAGTAATGCTGAAGAAGCTGAAGTTGAATGGTTCTATGAAGACCTTCTAGAACTAACACCCAAAAAGATGTCCTTTTCATTATAGGGGGCTGGAATGCAAAAGTAGGAAGTCAAGAAACACCTGGAGTAACAGGCAAATTTGGCCTTGGAGTACAGAATGAAGGAGGGCAAAGGATAATAGAGTTTTGCCAAGAGAATGCACTGGTCGTAGCAAACAACCTCTTCCAACAACACAAGAGAAGACTCTACTCATGGACATCACCAGATGGTCAACACTGAAATCAGATTGATTATATTCTTTGCAGCCAAAAATGGAGAAGCTCTATACAGTCAGCAAAAACAAGACCAGGAGCTGACTGTGGCTCAGATTGTGAACTCCAAATTGCCAAATTCAGATTTAAATTAAGAAAGTAGGGGAAACCAGTAGACCATTCAGGTATCACCTAAATCAAATTCCTTACAATTATACAGTGGAAGTGAGAAATAGATTTAAGGGATTAGATCTGATAGAGTGCCTGATGAACTATAGACAAAGGTACATGACATTAATAGGAAACAGGGATCAAGACCATCCCCAAGAAAAAGAAATGCAAAAAATGCAAAAAAGTAAGAGGAGGCATTAAAAATAGCTGTGAAAAGAAGCAAAGGAGAAAAGGAAAGATATACCCACTTGAATGTAGAATTCCAAAGAATAGCAAGGAGAGAAGAAAGCCTTCCTCACTGATCAGTGCAAAGAAATAGGGGAAAACAATAGAATGGGAAAGACTAGAGATCTCTTCAAGAAAATTAGAGATACCAAGGGAACATTTCATGCAAAGATGGGTTCGATAAAGGACAGAAATGGTAAGGACCTAACAGAAGCAGAAGATATTAAGAAGAGGTGACAAGAATACACAGAAGAACTATACAAAATAGATCTTCACCACCCAGATAATCACGATGGTGTGATCACTCACCTAGAGCCAGACATCTTGGAATGTGAAGTCATAGCATCACTATGAACAAAGCTGGTGGAGGTCAAGGAATTGCAACTGAACTTTTTCAAATCCTAAAAAATGCTGCTGCTAAAGTGCTGCACTCAATATGCCAGCAAATTTGGAAAACTCAGCAGTGGCCACAGGACTGGAGAAGGTCAGTTTTCATACCAATCTCAAAGAAAGGCAATGCCAAAGAATGCTCAAACTACCACACAATTGCACTCATCTCATACGCTAGTAAAGTAATGCTCAAAATTCTCCAAGTCAGGCTTCAACAATACATGAACTGTGAACTTCCAGATATTCAAGCTGGATTTAGAAAAGGCAGAGGAGCCACAGATCAAATTGCCAATATCCGTTGGATCATCATAAAAGCAAGAGAGTTCCAGAAAAACATCTATTTCTGCTTTATTGACTACACCAAAGCCTTTGACTGTGTGGATCACAAGAAACTGTGGAAAATTCTTCAAGAGATGGGAATACCAGACCACCTGACCTACCTCTTGACAAATCTGTATGCAGGTCAGGAAGCAACAGTTAGAACTAGACATGGAACAACAGACTGGTTCCAAATAGGAGAAGGAGTATGTCAAGGCTGTATATTGTCACCCTGCCTATTAAACTTACATGCAGAGTACGTCATGAGAAACGCTGGGCTGGATGAAGCACAGGCTGGGATCAAGATTGCCAGGAGAAATATCAATAACCTCAGATATGCAGATGACACCACCCTTATGGCAGAAAGCAAAGAAGAACTGAAGAGCCTCTTGATGAAGGTGAAAGAGGAGAGTGAAAAAGTTGGCTTAAAATTTAACATTCAGAAAACTAAGATCATGGCATCTGGTCTCACCACTTCATGGCAAATAGATGGGGAAACACTGGAAACAGTGTCAGACTTTATTTTTTGGGGCTCCAAAATCACTGCAAATGGTGACTGCTACCATGAAATTAAAAGACGCTTACTTCTTGGAAGAAAAGCTATGACCAACCTAGACAGCGTATTAAAGAGCAGAGACATCACTTTGCCAACAAAGGTCTGTCTAGTCAAGGCTGTGGTTTTTCCAGTGGTCATGTATGGATGTGAGAGTGGGACTATAAAGAAAGCTTAGCGTTGAAGAATTGATGCTTTTGAACTGTGGTGTTGGAGAAGACTCTTGAGAGTCCCTTGGACTGCAAGAAGATCCAACTAGCCCATCCTTAAGCAAATCAGTCCTGAGTGTTCATTGGAAGGACCGATGCTGAAGCTGAAACTCCAATACTTGGGCCACCTGATGCAAAGAACTGACTCATTTGAAAAGGCCCTGATGCTGGGAAAGATGGAGGGCAGAAGGAGAAGGGGATGACAGAGGATGAGATGGCTGGATGGCATCACTGACTCAGTAGATATGAGTATGAGTTGGTGATGGACAGGGAGGCCTGGCATGCTGCAGTCCATGGGGTCGCAAAAAGTCAGACATGACTGAGGGACTGAACTGAACTGAACTGAAGGAGTGTGTAGTGTGGTATAGCATTATTTCACTGTGATTTGATTTCCCCAATAATCAATGATATTGACTATCTTCTCAATTCCCTATTAACAGTTTGTAGATCTTCTTTGGTGAAGTGTCTATTCATACATTTTACCTTGTCTTTACTGGATTTTCTTATTATTGAGTTGAAAGAGTTTTTTGTTTTTTTTTTTTTTTTAATTTCCTGGTCTAATTTATGTGTTACAAATGTTTTCTCCATGTCTATAGCCTGCCCTTCACTTTTTTAAAGGTGTCTTTGAAGAGAAGATTTTTGTTTGTTTTGATAAATTTCAGTTAATCAACTTTCTCATTTTGTTGGCAAGCTTTGTGTTTTTATATAAGAATATATACCCTGAAATCAAAAGATTCCTTCCTATTTGTTTTTCTAGAAATGTTATAGTTTTAACTCTTACATATAAGCCTAGGAGCCATCTAGAGTGAAAATTTTTGTGTGTATAGTATGAGGGAAAAGTGTTCATTTTCTTCCTGTGAATATCCAGTTGTTCCAGGACTATTTGCTGAATAAGCTCTCTTGCCTCTTTATAATTTGAATTCTTTGTCTTCTTATTACTGAGGTAATAAATTCTTTACTTATTTGGGATATGTACACCTTTGTCAGATACATGCTTAGCAAATATTTTCTCTTGCTATGTGACTTGCCTTTACAGTTTCTCAACTGTATCTTCCCAAGAGCAACCATCTTAAATTTGATGAAAATTATTTATCAGTTTTTTCTCTTATGATTCATATTTTGTGTATCCTGTTTTAAAACAATTTGCCTAACTGGATGTTATGAAGATTTTCTTCTATATTGTTTTTTAGAAATTTAATAGTTTCAGCTCTTGTGTTTAGAAACACGATGCATTTCAGATTAACTTTTGTATGCATAATTAAGTAAAAGTTGATGTCACTTTTTTTTCCCACACAGATATCCAATTATCTCACCATCATTTCCTGAAGGAAAAAAAACCTAACTTTTTCTCATTGGATCACCTTGTCAACTCTGTCAACAATCAACTGACCATTTAAATGTGGGTCTACTTCTACACTACTTTGTTCCGTTGTTATCATACATCTACCTATCTGAAAGAGTTTGAGTGAGACTGATTATTTTACTTAAAAATATTTAATAGAATACATCAGAAGAAGCTGCTTGAATCTGGATTTTTCTTTGTGAAAAAGCTTATTTTTATACAAGAAATATAAGTTATTAATACATAAAGGACTAGTCACACTTTTTTTTAAATTCTTTTGGTGTCTATTTTGGCAATGTGCATTTTTCAAGGAATTTGCCCATTTCATTTGATTGTCAAATTTGTTAGCATACCATTTTATATAATATTTTATTACCTTTTTACTGTCTGAGGTATTTGTAGTGCTAGCCTCTCATTCCTAATATTGCTGGTGTATCTGTTTCCTTTTATTCTTGATCTGTTCAGCAGAAAGTTTCTAAATTTTGTTGATCATTTCAAAGAATCAGGTTTTCTCTTTATTGATTGACTATTTTTTTCTGCCTTACTCTTTCATTATTATTTCATTCCTCTGTTTATTTTGTGTGCAGTAGTGATCTTGGAGGGAGAACAAACAGTGAGTGGTCCTAAAGAGAGATCTTAGTTCCCTCCCCAGGAATTGAATGTAGGTAGTCTGGATGAAAACCACTGACCTAACCACTAGACATCCATGGGCTAGAGACTAGAGACAAACTGGTTCTGATTCTTTTCCCCGCTTGAAAGCAAGACTGTTTCAAGGAGGTGAAAACTGTAAAAACAGGTGCAAAGAGTATCATTAGAGACACAGCACAATGCATGGCAGAGCGCTCAGAGAAGCAGTTGATTTAATCAGAAGCTGGGCAGAAACAGGCCTGGAGAGGAGTGTGGGCATCCTGAATGAAGACTGCAGTAAAGAGGTGATTTAAATCACTTTACATAGGACAGTCCTTCCGGGCCTTTGTTTACCTTTGGCCAGTTATCTTGTTTCTTTCTTCACACCTGACCAGTCCTAGTGTTGCTGAAACTTGGCCCCTGTTCACTGGTGCCAAACAGAAAGACAGAGACTGAGTTTTGGGTGAAGTAGAAAAGGGTAGCTTTTATTGCTTTGAGAGGCAAAAGGGGCCACAGTCGGCTAATGCCCTCAAGGTTGTGTCAGCCACCCTATAGTGGTTAGTGAGAAGGAGTTAGTGAGGAGTCTTACAATGTTCAAGGAGCAGGGCATGATCAGCTCATGGACCATTCTTGGATTGGTTGGCATCAAGGTGAAGTTTCAAGCATCATCAACCCTCTGGTTTCACTCAGTCTATGTTCTTGTGTTCAGTTTTCATCTGAAGAGTATCCGCTTCCTGTAAAAACAACTTAGGAATGCCTGTCAGGCCTTTATCTATATCTTTCAGGGAACTGGAAGTTCAGTGATTCTGCTATTTGGTAGATTTATAGTCTAATTTTTACCAGTTTCCCTTTCCCTGGTCATTAACCCTAGAGTCAGCCTTTTATTTTAAAAGACAAGGACACAGCGACTTGTACATGGTTTTGATACTGATTTCTAATTTAATTGCATTGTTATTGGAGAACATTCTAGTATTTCAATCATTTCAGACCTATTGGGACTTGTTTTATGACCCAGTAGATAGTCTATCTAGATGAATATACCATGTACACTTGAAAATAATATGTATTCTGCAACTTTGAAGTCTCCTATAAATATCAATTAAGTTGAGGAAGTTCAGAGTGGTATTCAAATTTTCTGCATCTTCATTGAGCTTTTGACTAATGTTCTTTCAAGAGTTGAGAAAAGAAGGCTAAAATTTCCTACTACCATTTTGGAATTACCAATTTTTCCATTTTTACCTTCAATTTTTGCATCACATATTTTGAGGCTCTCATACTAGATGTATGCACATTAATAATTATGGCTTCCTGAAATTATCTCTTTTATCGTTATGAAATTCTATTTTATCTCTAATAATAATCTGTCTTGAAGTCTATTTTATCCAATATTAGTGTAATCACCCCAGTTTTCTTATGCTGATTGTTTGAATAATATGTTTTTCTATCCACATACTTTTGATCTATTTGTATTTATAGTCCAAGTGTGTTTCTTGTAAGCAATGTATAGTTGGGCCTTATTTTTTAAATTATTCAGATAATCTCTTTCCTTTCATTAGTGTTTAGACCACTAACATTTCATACAATTATTTATATAGCTGGGTTTATTAATTTTATTTTTGTTTCTAATTTTTCTCTACTGTTTTTTGTTCCTTTATTTCCACCTTTCCCTTTTTGAATTCTTTGTATATTTCAGTATCTTATTTTAGTATGTTAAATTTGGTAATTTTATCATCTTTTTAGCTTTATGTTTGTATTATTTTTGGAGGCTAATCTAGAGATTACAATACACATTCTTAATCTTTCCTGATCTCCTTGAAATTAGTTTTCTACTTCTCCATAGAAAATGTAGAAAGTTTGAAACCATATAGATATCTTTATATCCCTGGCTTTTGAATTCTTTATATTTGTCACAGGTTATATTTGGCACAGGTACTGTATTTACATACATGTAAAAAATCACGTAAGTGATGGTTATAATTTATGTTTTAAGAAGCCACACATATTTTAAATGGGTAGAAAATTGTAATCTTCTATTTTTCTACAGATATTTGCTACTTCAATATTACTAACTTTTCCTGAAGATCCAAGTTTCCCTCTGATATCATTTTCCTTCAGTACTTAACATATTTCAACATTTTTTATGCTCTTAAATGCTCTTCTAAAACATGAGTTTAATAGTTATATAGTATTGCACCATATACTCTAATGACCACTTTTCCATTTTGGAATTTTGATTTTTTTTTTCTACTCTTGTAAAAATTTTCAAATGTAATAACTTCTGTCTGCATCTCTGATTTTTTTTCACAATAAATTTTTATTAAGAAAAGGAGTATAAAGAATATTAAAGTTCTTAATTCAATACAAATTTATATTTTATTTTTCCAGAAAAGTATATGAGTTCCAGCTTTGGATGGTGTATTTTTTTTTTACATATATGAAAGTAGAAGTTATATTTGATTGCTTACAGTTTATTTAGTCATTAGCAAACTTGAATATCATTTCATGTGTTTGGGGTATTCTATTTTTTTTAAACCAATAGTTTGTGATAATATTTTTATATTTCTTTCTAGAAATTGAAATCTTCTTTTTCTAGTGAACTATGTGATTACTTTCAGGTGGGTTCTTTACCGCTAGAGCCCCCTGGGACGACCCATGAACTAATGATAGATAGTAATCCTTTATTAGGTATGATGTAGATATTCATGGTGTGTCTTTTGCCTTATACTTTTGCCCAGAGTATTTTAATATGCCAAAGTTATCTAGTAGAATATAAAGATATATTCATTTATGAAAATGCCTCTTCTAGCCATGTGTAAAAAGACAGGACATCTGCTGAAACTTCTCTAAATTCTCTAAACATGAAACCAAAACCTGGCCTGAGGAGAAGAAATACCCATGCGTAATCCAGAAGACAGGCCACTTCTTGAGTTGTATTCTTTGAGCAGAGTAGTGTCATGATGCTCAAAATTCTGAAAATTAGATGCCAGACAGAAATAATTAAAGCCAGGGATTCCTAACTGCAACCTAACAGCAAGGGACAATTTCAGAACCATGGACTAAGGGTTACTCTTTAAAAGAACCATAGGCATGCTAAGTCGCTTCAATCATATCTGACTCTTTGTGAACCTGTGGACTGTAGCCCGCCAGGCTCCTCTGTCCATGGGATTCTCCAGGCAAAAATACTGCAGTGGGTTGCCATGCCCTCCTCCAGGAGATCTTCCTGACTGAGGAATCAAACCTGCAGTTCTTATGTCTCCTGCATTGGCAGGTGGGTTTTTTTTTTTTTTTTTTTACCACTAACACCACCTGGGAAGCCCTAAAAGAACCATAATCCTTGGGTTATTCCATCTAGAGAACAGCTTCATTTTTCCAAAAGCAAGTATGGTGGAATATATATTAAAGCATCCACTTTCACCTATGCTATGCACTTACAGGGGGACATACTCTTAATACACAAACCAAAAGCAGTGACTTGTTCATAAGTAAAAACACATGTATATCAAGGATTATAACTTACAATGCAGTAGCCTCTCACAGATCCCTTTGGCATTTTAGTTTCCTCCCTGCATTGTCCTTTTAATAGATGAAATCATATTTGCATATTACCCTCCCTGATAATTGTAAATTCTTCTCTCTCTCTCCCCTGGATTGAAGGAAGTTCCCTCTTCTCTACTGATGAATAATTAATGTTTAACAACTGCTATTTCTTCAGCCCTTTAACTAGGACAGGACTGCTTTACATATGGTGTGAGGGGTAAAAAAGGAACAGAGGGAAGTAAGCACAAAAGGAAGAAGTAGTGGTTAGTAGGTTGCTGAGAAAGTTCTCAGAAGTTTGCAAATTGAAAAGATTGGAAAATGAGCAATTCTGTGCTAGTGGCTGGTTTCTTTTCTTTGACAGTTCCAGGAAGAAGAAGAAGAAAATCTACAACTTCTGTTCTTGCTTTATGATTTCCAGGCAAGGTTAGCTCTCTTTGTCAGTAAACTAGAAGAGTCATAAATATCTATCCAAGATATTAGATAGATATCTATCCAAGCCCCTTCTCTCTAATGCTACAAGAGTGTGACTCCCATCACTTGAGGCCAAGGGAGCACAGTAATTATACCCATCTGTACTATAATCGCCTGCCTGTCATTCTGTGCGACCAGGGTCTGTCTGCCCTAAAAGATAGCCTTATCTGCTAAGAAATGCTAACGAGGCAGGACTAAGAGCTCTTCAAAGAGAAGAGCAGGTTATACAGGGGGCTATTGATGGAACATCGTCTGTGCCATCAGTCTTCCAGGGGTTCGGCAATTGAGATGGATCTTGAAAGCAAACGGAATCTTACAGATAAATCCATGATCCATGTCCAGAATACAGTAGTATTCTTGTGATCAACCTCTGCTTTCAATATCCAACCCTGTCATTTAGTTTCAGCTTCAGATTAAGCAGGTGCCTTAAATATTTCTATCTACAATTTTTTGTCCTTAATACATGATGGAAAGAAATTCCCCTAACACTAATGTTAATATGGTAAAGAGAAGAGCCTTGCTCTCCACACAGGTTTCAATCTACTGAAAGTGGAAGTTTCTCTTTTATTCATAAAATATTGGCAGCACTCTTTTGGTATCAGGGAGCATGGACCAACTTATGTGACCTTTGATAGAAATGGGGAATTATTATTTAAAAAACACAATTTCTTTTAGAAAACTAATCAGGAAGGTCAGAAACAAACTGGCATCAAAAATTGGGATGCTGTGGGAACCTTGACACTAATCTGCCTCTGAAACCAGGGAGATGCCTCCACCTGTGACATGTGTCCTTGGACAAGATACTCAACTTTCTTATTCTTCAGTTTCCTCATGTTAAAATGAGATTAATTTATTTTCTCATAAGATTTTGTGATGATTAAATGAGTTAACGTATTCAAAGGGCTTGGAACTATGTCTGAAATTTACTAAGCATTCAAATAGTAGCTATTTTCTTTTTTGCTATTGTTGTTGCTTGTTTCATTCTATTTGCCCACATATTTTGATTTCTATTGTGTTTCTTTCATAGAAAGCCCCACAGTCTGAAATCATCTTATTTACATAATCATTTATTTGTATAACATCTGCCTTCTCTTCTAGTATGTAAGTTTCTTTACAGCCTCAAGGACAATGGGAGTCTTGTGTGCCCTGTTTGCTGGTACAGAGAACTCTCAGCTTGCTTCTTACCCAGACTTGCACTCTGGAAACTGTAACTGTGTCTCATCTCCAGGGCTGGTTCTATCTCCCTAGCTAAAAGCTGCACTTCCTGCCCCATGGAGGGGAGCTCCTTGAGCCTCAACTGTAAGGATAAATTAATCAGAATTCATTTGGTTTAAAATCAGACTGACTGAGAAGACGACCAATATATAATGCTTGAAGTTCTGCCCCTTGGAAGGATTCCCTTCATCATGTTCTTTCAAGAACAATCCTGGTTGGGGTTGTAACTCTATAGTGGTTCACTTCCAATTAATTTCAGCATTTTGTACAAAGTCATCATGAAACAGGCACTGGTTTTTCTTCTTTAGTTAACTAGTTATAAGGAACTCAACATGAAGCTGTAGGTGTGGACTGAGAGAGAGGATGAAACAAGGCAAAAGTGCTGCCATAGCAACCTGTGCTACGTGCTCATACAACCTAGTTATGTCTGCTTGAATCCAGTCTTTTTTTTTTCCCCCTCTTAAAGATACACACTATGATTATACAACATCAGGTGGCTCAGATGGTAAAGAAACTGCCTGCAATGCCGGAGACCCAGTTTGATCCCTGGGTTGGGAAGATCCCCTGGACTGGGAAATGGCAACCCACTTCAGTACTCTTCCCTGGAAAACTCCATGGGCAGAGGAGCCTGGTGGGCTACAGTCAATGGGGTCACAAACAGTCCGACACGACTGAATGACTAACAGTTTCACTTTCGGTTCATGAGGAGAAGTTCAGATTGTGTGGTCACTTGATGTCCCACAGTTAAGCATTTGATTTCCAGTAAGACCACATAGCAACTTTGATGCTACTTCTCAAAAGAAGAAGAGTTACCTAAGAGCTATCTCCAGAAGAGGGTATATAGTTTTGCTCTAAACTCCTAGGATCCTGTGTTGTAATTCTCCTTTCCCGGCTCCTCAGATGTCCCATGCAACGTCCTTCTTTCCACAGTCACTTCAGGCAACGTCAGATCTTCTGAATCGTACCCCTCATACAGTTGAGCAGCTTCCATGGCAACTTGGACTCGTTGCAGAGTGGCCTCTTGCCCCGGGCCTCACTCAGAACTGACAGTCGTTTGGGCTGCTCAGTGACTGGGTCGGAGGGGCATACTTAAATGTGAAAGACAGTGCCTCCAAAATAAAAACAAAAATGTACCAAATATTTTGCCTCTTCTTTGGTGATAAGGGGAGGTGCAAGCTAGCTCTTATGATGTTGGGGGTGATGATGATTCTGTTTATTATTGTTACTATATTTGAAATTTCAGCAAGACTGCATAGTGAAGTCCTTTTCAGACCTTTAAAACCTTTCCTTCTTCCCACTCCTCACCATTGCACAATATAATAAACACAGTCAGAAAGGAGTAGAGACCTCATCTGAGGTAGTCACAATTGTATTCATATCTCATAAAGAGCAGCTATCAAATTCAAGAAGCCAGCTTAGATCTCCACTGTAAAGTTAATGAACAGGAATTGCAATTAGAGCCAGGGACCAGCAGGGGGCGCTCTCACACCCTGTGACGATTGTGGAGCCGGACCAGGAAGAGAAGGAGGAAGACTCTTCTGGAAAGACTCAGCAGCTAATGAAGTCCTGGACTCAGTTTACTGTAGCCCTCGCAACCTCCTTTCCATATGTAGAAGCATTCTCCTTCCCATGCTGTATGCGGACTTACATGTAACTCACCATGGTTGCAGACCCTGAACTGTAATTCCGATTCCAAATAAACCCATCTTTGCTGGAGAAGTATCTAGTGGCCTATTTGAACCAGGTCAACTGTACAAACTGCCGTTATATGTTCAAATCATTTCATATGTATTATATTCTAGTGAAGTCCTAGACTATTTTTTTTTTTTTTTTAAGCAAGAAATTGACAAGAAGTGAAGTATGTCCTTGGTCCATACTTGCTGAGTATATTTGGGTGAATGTGTATGCAGGGCAGGGGTGTGGGGACAAACAGGGGAACAGCCACCTCCACCCCCAGGAGGACAACAGGCCTTTGGGTTCCTAAATACCAAATCCTCTATAATTCTAAGAAGAATAAACAAGACTTTATGTGTTTCTGTGGGCTAAGGCCTTCCTAACAGACAATTTCAATTTGTTACTTTCAAAAAAGGAATGAATACTTTCAGTTTAGAAGGTGTGAAATGGAAATCAGTTCAGTTCAGTTCAGTCGCTCAGTCATGTCTGTGAAACCATGGACTACAACACGTTAGGGTTCCCTCCCCATCACCAAGTCCCAGAGCTTACTCAAACTCATGTCCATCGAGTCAGTAATGCCATCCAACTATCTCATCCTCTGCCATCCCCTTCTCCTCCTGCCTTAAATCTTCCCCAGCATCAGGGCCTTTTCAAATGAGTCAGTTCTTCATATCAGGTGGCCAAAGTATCGGAGCTTCACCTTCAGCATCAGTCCTTCCAATGAATATTCAGGACTGATCTCCTTTAGGATGGACTGGTTGAATCTCCTCGCAGTCCAAGGGACTCTCAAGAGTCTTCTCCAACACCACAGTTCAAAAACATCAATTCTTTGGTGCTTAGCTTTCTTTATAGTCCAACTCTCACACCCATACATGACTACTGGAAAACCATAGCCATGACAAGGTGGTCCTTTGTTGGCAAAGTAATGTCTCTGCTTTTTCACATGCTATCTAGGTTGGTCATAGCTTTTCTTCCAAGGAGCAAGTGTCTTTAAATTTCATGGCTGCAATCACCATCTGCAGTGACTCTGGAGCCCCGCAAAATAAGTCTGTCACTGTTTCCGTTGTTTCCTCATCTATTTGCCATGAAATGGGATCTATTTGCCATGAAATGGAAATATCTCCTGCCATATCAACAAACAAGAAATGTCACAGCCATCAGTGATTTATGGCCTCCAAAAGTGAATGAAGTTTCCCCAAACTGTACCCTCACCCCACCCCGTGGTGATTGCTGAGGAGTGGGAGGTGGGGGTGGGGCTTGGGCAGGGCCAGAAACAGCCCATCTGCCACACCTGCCACTCCTTAAGGTGACTAAGGAAACAGGATTTGGCCCCAGATAGCTGAAATGCATATGAAAGGAATGAATCCAGTGAGCCCAGAGGCTTGTATCTTCCCATATATAGAATGCTGAATTCCTTAACTTCATAGCTGATCTTGGATGTTCAGACTGCTCCCTTTGTTGCAAACTTGGTAGAAAGTGAAGAAGAACTAAAGAGCCTCTTGATGAAAGTGAAAGAGGAGAGTGAAAAAGTTGGCTGAAAGCTCAACATTCAGAAAACTAAGATCATGGCATCCAGTCTCATCACTTCATGGCAAATAGATGGGGAAACAGTGGAAACAGTGGCTGACTTTATTTTTTTGGGCTCCAAAATCACTGCAGATGGTGATTGCAGCCATGAAATTAAAAGACACTTGCTCCTTGGAAGGAAAGTTATGACCAACCTAGATAGCATATTAAAAAGCAGAGACATTACTTTGTCAGCAAAGGTCCATCTAGTCAAGGCTATGGTTTTTCCAGTGGTCATGTATGGAAGTGAGAGTTGGACTATAAAGAAAGCTGAGCGCCAAAGAATTGATGTTTTTGAACTGTGGTATTGGAGAAGACTCTTGAGAGTCCCTTGGACTGCAAGGAGATCCAACCAGTCCATGCTAAAGGAGATCAGTCCTGGGTGTTCATTGGAAGGACTGATGTTGAAACTGAAACTCCAATACTTTGGCCACCTGATGCAAAGAGCTGACTCATTTGAAAAGACCCTGATGCTGGGAAAGATTGAGGGCAGGAGGAGAAGGGGATGACAGAGGATGAGATCCTCTGGATGGCATCACCAACTCAGTGGACATGGGTTTGGGTGGACTCCGGGAGTTGGTGATGGACAGGGAGGCCTGGCGTGCTGTGGTTCACGGGGTCGCAAAGAGTCAGACACAACTGAGCGACTGAACTGAATTGAACTGAACTGTATATAGTCTGATTCCCACTCCCACCTCCTAGGATCAGTTTTCTCAGAGCTACTGAGATGATGGCTCCCTGCTCAGAGTCCTAACTAAACATTCTCACCAAATAAAATAACTCTCTACTTTTAGGTTGTGACTATATTTTTTTTTTAGTTGACAAGGCAGAGGCAGTGGTAGACCTGGAATGAGAATAGGGGAAGGAAAAGAAACAGAGGCTTTGGGTCCAGGAGAGAGGTAGTCACCTGCTCCTGAACAGATGGCTCTCCTGAGTATCTCTTTCATACTGCTTCCAGGTTCTGTCTGTGTCCCAGGACATCCCAAGATCAATCAGCCATAGGCTCCACTACTGGGAGGGGCATCTTGAAAGTATCCAGCAGTGATGGACACTGCTAAATGGACAGTGGTGGACACTAGCAGTGATGGACAGATGCTAAAACAGAGGACTCACCCTAGAGGTACTCTTTGCAAGGAAGCACTCCTGCCACATGAGTGATATCATCATCACCCATGGGCTTCAGTGCACTGAACACCACTTACCTGTGGAACTGGAGCAGGACATATCCCAGGAAACCTGCAAGCCGGATAGAATCACTAGAAAACCCAGGGATGGAGGAGCTGGAGTGCATGTGAAAGCAGCTCTTGGCAGGAAACTGCCCTCAGCAAGAAATGCTTTTTCTTGTTATTTTTATCAAAGCTACATTGTAACTAACTTTTAAGCCAAGGCCCCACCTCCAACTCCACCCCCTACCCTGGGCTCTACTCATCTCCAGGCTTAGCACAGCTTTCAAATCATTTGATCACACAACACTTTGTTGGTTCTTTCCTAGATCAAAAAGTAGAAATGAAGACTAAGTAATTAATAGAAAACCAGATCTCTTCCCTAGCTTCCTCTTCAGTAATCTTGCAAACAAACTATGTGACCAAACTAGCATCTAGAGGAAGATCACAAGAAGTCAATGGGCCTGCACACAGTGGGGGATGGTGATGACTCTGCTCCCCTATCTCAGTGATTAACAGATCACTTCCCTTTTTTCCTTTAAAACTCTCATGGTCCAACAGCGTCTTTGGAGATAGTTTTTGGGGGACACTGAGTCCCCTATCTTCCCAGATTGCTGGCATTTTGCTTAAAAGCAACTTCCCTTTTTACCAATATCTTTCTTTCTTGAGGTTTTATTTTTTGAGCTGTGATTTAGTAATTTAGTAATGAATACACTCTGGAGGTGAATGGAAACAATTTGGTGCACAATGAGTATGGGACAGACAGACAGATATTCCCTTCAATCATTTATTTCGTATATGTGTCAGGTACTAATTTAAGTGTTTTTACATAGCAACTTTTAGTGGAGAAGTTGAGATTTCTGCTCGAGGTGAGAGACAATTCAGCCTTAGAGCATATGAGTATGTTTGCAGGCTGTGGGCAGAGTAGAAACTACATATAAGGAACCACATGGAGCATAAACAAGTGATAGATGAGAAGCATTCTGTTGAGAGACATCAAGTAAGTTTTTGGTCTTACCAGGAAAATAGAAGATATGTCATTCTTTACGTCAGCTTCATTCAACACAACACAGCCAGGAAGATACGACTCACCTATATAACTCAGTCCGTGAGACTGTACATAAGCAATGCATGCCAAGTCGTTTCAGTCATGTTCAATTCTTTGAGACACTATGGACTGTGGCCCACCAGGCTCCTCTGTCCTCAGGGATTCTCCAGGCATGAGTACTGGAGTGGGTTGCCATGTCCTCCTCCAGGGGATCTTCCCAACCCAGGGACTGAACCCACACGTCTTATGTCTCCTGCATTGGCAGGTGGATTCTTTACCACTAGCGCCACCTGGCAAACCCAAAAAAGCAGTAGTTGAAATGAAATCCCATCCCCCCCCCCCCGCCAAAGACAGAAACTAGGGAGATTATAATATTATATAATATTATTATAATGAGATACCAGTCTCATGTTTCTGGATGACTTTCAACTACTTTAGCTACACTGTTGATCTATATTTAAGTAAATCTATAAACAAGAGAACAATTTCACTTCCCTAGAACCCACAGCAGAGGAAACGGCAATTAGCAAATATCAGTGTCCTTGGCTTCCCCTTTCTAAAATCTTCTGGGCCATGCTTATTGGTGCCACTATGGACAGCCTCTGTCCTCAGATCCAAGGACAACTGTCAGTTTCCAAGAGAAGCTTCCTCGGAGTCTCCTGGAACAGGACTTCATGCTGCAGTGGTTCTTGCTACAGGTTCTAGAAGAGTGGGCACCACAGAGCAGAACCTGGATGGGATGGATTGCTCAGCCTCCTCAGAGCACTCAGCTCAGATGCCCATAAAGTCTTCCCTCGGGCTTTGCACTCAGACATTCCCTAGAGTTAGAAGGGCCTGGGTGAGCTTTTCTTGGAATGTGCATCTTTATCTTCTCAAATGAGGATTTAGCAGCATATCAAAATAAAAATGATGACAATAGAAATGCTAATGTTTACTGAGTGTTCACTAGTAATTTGTGTGCTCCTTGTGTATGCTCACTTGCTCAGTCATGTCCAACTCTTTGTGACCCTAGAGACCAGCCTGCCAGGCTCCTCTGTCCATGGAATTTCCCAGGCAAGAATACTGGAGCAAATTGACATTTTCTACTCCAGGATATCTTCCCAACCCAGGGATTGAACTTGCATCTCTTGTGTCTCCTGCATTGGCATGTGGAGTCTTTACCACTGTGCCACCTGGGCTCCTCACCAGCAATTTGCTTGTGTGAAGTATTTCCATCTTACGATGCTGCTGCTGCTGCTGCTAAGTCGCTTCAGTCGTCTCCGACTCTGTGCAACCCCATAGACTGTAGCCCACCAAGGCTCCCCCGTCCCTGGGATTCTCCAGGCAAGAACACTGGAGTGGGTTGCCATTTCCATCTCACACTAACTACTACCAAATAGAATTTGTGTCAGAATTGAAGAATGTGTAAGTCTATTGTTACTACATAATAAGCCGCATCAAAATGCCAAATAAAAATAAATGGTGAAAACAGGTGCCAAAGATATTAGAATAGGTATTAAAAATCAATGAAGTGAAAGTGATAGTTGCTCAGGCCTGGCCGACTCTTTACAATCCATGGACTGTAGCTCACCAGGCTCCTCTGTCCATGGAATTCTCCAGGCAAGAATACTGGAGTGCACTGCCATTTCCTATTCCAGGAGATCTTCCCCCAGGGATCAAACTTCAGTCTCCTGCTTTGCAGGCAGATTTTTTACCATCTGAGCCACCAGGGAAGCCCATATAAAAAAATCAATATCTATTCCTAAAATAAGTATTTCAAAAGGCTGCTTACTTAACATAACAAAGAATGCTTGTTCTAGATTGACAGTCAATATTATACATAACAGAACAGCACTAAAATTGCCCTTCAAATTGGAGCTAGAACCAAGATGCTTGCTATCATTGTTATTTGCAATAGTTCTTAAATTCTGCCAATACACTAACATTGGTAGCAAAAGTAAGAGGCGTACACATTGGAAGGCAAGATTTAAAATATATTATTCATTCTTTATACATCCCATCATACTTATTTGGCACTTGCTTGTGTTACAAACTATACAGCTTCTATTCTTGATTTTTATCATCTATGTGGTATAGTTAGAAGTACGTGCATATGAATTAATTAATTAGGAGGATTCAAGATAAATGTCCAAAACAGTGACATCCTTGAAAATTATCAAATACTACTTTCAGATTATAGTGAAGAAATTGCATCTAAAAATAACCATAAAAGTGAAAGAATAGGCATGATAAAAATGTTTCTTGACTTATAAGGAAATCTATAAAGGTGTACAAAGAAAACTTCAATGAATCAAGACATGTCATTAGTCTAGATAGGAACACTAAGGTAGAAATGTTATAAAGATGTCAGTTCTCCCCAAGTTGATTTATAGATTCTGTATAATTTCAAACAAACTACCTGCAGAAGTTT
This sequence comes from Dama dama, assembly GCF_033118175.1. NCBI lineage: Eukaryota > Metazoa > Chordata > Mammalia > Artiodactyla > Cervidae > Dama > Dama dama. The sequence continues at coordinate 14,060,625 of NC_083700.1, forward strand.
TCCTTAGAACTCAATAAAATATTCACAAATTTATATGGAAAAATTTATTGGTGAGAATATCAAAGAATAGATTTTTTTGAAAAGAATAATGTTGGAAATCTAGTTCATAATATTTTAAAAATAGATTGTAGAACAATATAGAAAGATGGTGTTGTGGGTATAGGATGTAAGTATAGGTCACTGGAAAATAACAGAAATCTAGAAATACGTTTAGTTACATATTAGCTTAATTTATGGTAAAGAGACATCATCACACAGTAGATATTTACAGACTCCACTGTAAATTTTAAAATAAACCAGATAATTGAGATAAGTGTATTTTTTTAATTGTCAGAAACATGATGGAAAATGAATTAAGGCTATATTGGATTTTTATACAGATTATGTTCTTCTAAATATTGAAGTAGTAGAACATTCTGATAAGATTTTATAAAATAAACTTTTACTATTTCTGCATTATGATAATAATATAACTGTAACAAAAGTACAGTCTTTGGAAAACATTTGCAGCAAATAAGGCAAGGAGTTGAGATAGGATGCAAAGTAGTCATATAAGTTGGCAAGAAAACTTGAAAACGTTTTGGGTAAATGGATAAAGATCATGATGATCTGCTAAAAATTACTTCCTCCAGCAGCTGCTTCCTTGACCATCAGCATCACCAAAAGCATTGTCTGTCCCTAAAACCTAGCTGAGTCCCTGGCACATAGTTGGCATTTGGTTAATATTTCCTCTATGAATGAATAAATCCATTCAGGAAACACCGACTAAAACATGGCAGTACCGTTTATGGTCATTAAATTTGCAACAAGAACAACCCCAGAAGGCTAAATGCTAATTTTCCGGTGTGGGCAGATTGAGTGAAGCAGGTGTAGTTATACACTGCTCTTGGCAACAGAAGTGGTAAAGCATGTTTGGAAAGCCAGTTAAAAAATGGCATCCATGTTGACCTAGTAATCCCAGGTCCGGGAATCTAAAATAAAGGGTAAGCATGGAGAAGATAACATATACAATGATGGTTTCATTGTATATATTTATTATGATATGATAATATTGAAGTAATGAGAGCAAAATTCTAAAATATATCTTAACAAGTGCTAAAATTAGGTTAAGCAAATATACATACAAGAAAAGTGTCTGGGAGGAAATAGTGAAACCTAATGAGCTGTGGAATTGAAAGTACACATGGACTGTTTTATTTTTTAAAATATAAATAATATCAAAATATTTGAAAAATAATGAGTTTCAATTCTGATAATAGGCTTAGCATTTTTACTCTGATGTATTCCTGTAATATTGCAAAACTACCTAAATGATCTTTTCTTATTCAGTAAAAGAGAGAAGTTTTATACCCACTTCTGTGTTCTTCTTTATTTTTAAAAATTTTTTATTTATTTATTTATTTTTTCATTTATTTTTATTAGCTGGAGGCTAATTACTTTACAATATTGTAATGGTTTTTGCCATACATTGACATGAATCAGCCATGGATTTACATGTGTTTCCCATCCCGATCCCGCCTCCCGCCTCACTCCCCACCCCATCCCTGTGGGTCTTCCCAGTGCACCAGCCCTGAGCACTTGTCTCATGCATCCAGCCTGGGCTGGTGATCTGTTTCACCCTTGATAATATACTTCTGTGTTCTTAATAATTCTCTCTCTTCCCACTGTCATGGCCCTATCACACTGTCTTGTGATTCCTTATCAATTTAGCATCTCCTCCATTAGATTGTAATTATCTTGAGGGTAGGGGCAGTGTTTAATTCTTGGTAACTCTAATATTTAGACCCACTCCTGGCACAGTAATTGTTTACCAAATGCTTGTTGAATGAATGAGTGAGTGAAGAAGGAAGTTGCCTCTATTGAGTACAAAGAGACAATCCCTCATATGAGGACTTGGTGAGATCAGACTTCTGCTAAACCCTCCTCTGGACACCAAAGTCAAACCAGAAAGCAGGTAGGGGAGATCAGTGCTGAGGAAAGGGAAGGGCTAGAGGTCTTTCTCCTCTGTCCTTCCTGCCTCCATGCTATTCTAAACCAGCATCTGGGACTAAAAAAACAAAACAAAACAAAAACACAAAAAACAGAACTGCTGGAGAAGCCAATACGCTCTGATAATGAACTTGAGCAGTGTCCATCATTGTTTGGGTAGGGACAGGGTGACATAGAAAAGGCTCAGAAAGGCAGACGAAGTGTGAGTGTGCAGCTGAGGAAGGGATACCTGTGCTGTGTTCATTTCTCATGTCTCTCTCTCTATCGCAGTCCCTGGCTGACAAGAGTCCTGTAAGTTCATCTCTGTTTCTTCTTCATGGCCTTGGAGTTATGGCCAGCACAGGAGCCTGGGGAAGTTGTACCAGTCCTTCTCCCCACAGATGCAGGGAAGTGTCCCCCTTTCCACTAGCCCCAGTCATTCTAGTCCTTCTACCTCTCTGTTCCTGACACCTTCCTGCTCTGCTCTGCTCAAGAGCTTGCTCTTTGACCTCTTCTGCAGGAGGAGGAGGGCAAACCTGATAAAGGAAAGGCAGGCAAGGAGACAATGTCTTCATCTGTTTGCAGGTGCACTAAGGCTCCTGGGGGGGTGGGGAGCCCCAGCTGGAAGTCCCTATTAGGAGCAGGAAGGCAGCTCTGAAAGAAATATTCACAGGCACAATCTCACTCAAATTTTTGATCCAGGCTCAGAACAAATTCCTGTCTTTTCCATCATTTTTACCTACAAACTCAGTATTTCATACTGACCTTGTTTCAGCTTCTTCTTTTCTTGTCTGAACAAGAATCAGAAGTGTTTTGGGTGTGGGAAAAGAAACTACTTACTCATTTGCCTGATTCATTTCAGACCCTGATATTAATAAAGATTCATGAAAGAAAGTCCCAGAACTACCCCAGAGTAATGTGGGCTCATCACTTGCTTGGCAACTACCAAGCAGAGGGTGAGGGTTTTGGCAACCTTCTCAAGCATAAAGCGTGGTTTAGTAGAAAGACTATGGTCCTAAAATTTAGTGAATGAAGTTCAGATCCTACCTTTGCTGCATTCTAGTTCTGTGACCACGGGCAAAAAGGTCTGAACCTCCACTCATTTACATGCTTACAAATTAGATGTGATGATAATGACCCCACGGGTATTTATGAGGACTCAACGACCTCATATAAAGAGTCTAACAGGTGTCTGATGCCTAGTGGAAACTTGATTCATGTCAGGTTCCTCCATCAGTCACCCAATCAGGAGCTGTGCTATCTTCCATTCTCCGTGGACCATCACAGTGGTAAAAATGATATGCAAAGCATCTGTCTATCCTGGAACAGAGAGAGCATGATGAGCCTAAGAACAAAGATGGACTAGTAATTTCCTTTCAAATACTATTCAAGAGACACATGCTGGAAAGCATCAGTTGTTGTTCAGTCGCTAAGTCGTGTCCAACTCTCTGTGACCCCATGAACTGCAGCACACCAGCCTTCCCTGTCCTTCACTATCTCCCAGAGTTTGCTCAAATTCATGTCCATTGAGTGGATGATGCCATCCAACCATCTTATTCTCTGTTACCCCGCCTTCTCCTCCTGCCCTCAATTTTTCTCAACATCAGGGTCTTTTCCAATGAATCAGCTCTTGCATTGGGTGGACAAAGTATTAGAGATTCAGCTTCAGCATCAGTCCTTCCAATGAATATTCAGAGTTGATTTCCTTTAGAAGTGCTATAACCTGAACTTGAGTCCTAGTGACCCTATGCACCTAGTAGTCTCTTCAAATGAGGGAGAAGAGGGTCAGACTTCAGAAATCACCTGCTCCTGAGCAAAGGATCAAATTCATGAGGAAAAAGCAAAACTGTCATTGAATAGACTGTGAATGCATAGGTTTTGTGAGGAAAGTGAGTGCAAGGTTTCACCAGGCACACAGATGATGGAAAATCAAGGAATGAATTGAGTGTCTTCCATCTGTTGCAGGCCAGCTGATTCTCCAGGTCCCTCACTCTATCTTTGAAGAAGATGGAGTGATTCTGAGATGCTGGGGAAGAGAGGGAGGGGAACTGAATGAAATGTTTTTCTACAAGGATGGGAAAAAACTTGCTGCTTTTACAAGGAATCAAGCTTTTTAGGGTACCAAAACCAGCCTCCAGAAACAGTGGCTTATATATTACTAATTTCTGGAGAATGTTATGTATCTCTATGGGAAAGGATTTCAAACCTTGTAAAGACAAAAGGTCAAGGTAATGATTACACTCCAAGTATAGCAGTGAAAGTGAAAGGCATTCAGTTGTGTCTGACTCTGTACGACTCCAGGGACGACAGCCTGCCAGTCTCCTTTGTCCATGGAATTTTGCAGGTTAAAATGTTGGAGTGGGTAGTCGTTCCCTTCTCCAGGGGATCTTCCCAAACCAGGGATGGAACCCAGGTCTGCTGCACTGCAGGTAGATTCTTTACCATCTGAGCCACCAGGGAAACCCAAAGGATCAAAGTTCAAGGTCATGACCATACTCCAGGTATAGCAGGGTTGGGTGCAAACAAGGCTGGTCAAGGAGAATGGAAGGAGAGGGTGTGTTTATCAAACTTTGCTAGAAAGCCAGAGGCAGAAGCTATGATAATTCAGTTGTGTCAGGGAGATGGGTGGTGATGTTATTGACCTGATTCTGTGAGATCTATTCGATAGTGCTGAGGACACAGATGGGTCTCTCCAGGCGTTCTGACCCTTGCTGCCTTGAGATCTTGTTCTCTTTAGAACTGTTTCCAACTCCTGTGCTGATAGCCAACACCCTCTGGCCCACCAACAGGAGTCCAGTAACCCTGATCTGAGACTCTGCTCTTTTCAGAGTCAGATGCCCAACTTCAATTTCATCTCTTCAGAGAAGTCTAGGACCTGGTGTCAGGCTGGAGCAGCTCCCCCAAAGCTCCAGATTGCTGCCAGGTGAAGAGAAGACTCAGGGTCTTCCTGGTACGAGGCACAGACAGTGGCTTCCTGTGTCTGAAAACAGAGTCAGAGACCCCAGATTCACATGTGGAGTGAGTTCTGGTGAAAAGGGAGGTTGGGTCTGGAAAAGAGAGGTAGAGCAGGGCACTGTTCAGACCTTAGTTCCTCCTTTTCCCTGAGGTAGGAACGGGGGTCTGTGGTGGAGAGATACTGATGCTACCCTGTGCTCCTCTCATTTGTGATACTGTTTTAGGACTAAAACGGTTTTCAAGAGACTTCAAGAACCCCAGAACCTTGGCAGATACACCACATTCCTCTTGTAACATAGTCAGATATATACTGTGTGTGTGCTCAGTCATTTAGCTGTGTCCGAGTCTTTGCGGCCCTATGGACTGTAGCCCTCTAGACTCCTCTGTTCACAGCATTCTCCAGGCAAGAATACTGGAGTGGGTTGCCATTTCCTCCTCCCGGGCAGATATATACAAGGTGCCTATAATTACGCTTTAGAGGCTGTAAGAGGAGCTGACAGCCAGAGAATAGCTTAGCAGCAAATCCAACACAATAGGATTTGAAAGAGCATAGAGACTCATTTTATTGGGGCAATTAGAGAAGACAGTACTGAAGCAGGGGTCTTGAAGTAGATCTGAAAGGATGGGAGAAAAGCAATTTATCATTTTGTGTGATGTCACTTTAAAGGAAGGCTAATATTTTCTACTTCCTTCCTAGTTCTCAACACAAGACTTCTACCCAGGGTCACCAAACACAAACCCAAGGACTTTTCCCTGGAACTGCCCACTCTGGCCCCCTAGGGGAATCAGACTCCTGAAGTGAGCACCTTATGAGGTGAGAAACCTCATGTGACTGAAGGCTGGGAAGTGAAGAACTTGCCTCCCGCAGACATATACTCAGAACTGACAATCACCATCCTCAACTGTGTCTGCAAGTATCTCTGTTTTCGGATCTTGCTCAAAAATTGCCAGTTCTATCTGCTGTCATGTTTAGGGTGATACCAACCACTTCAGCCTTGATGTTCCCCAGAGTCAAGTCATATCTTCTGTCTCCTGTTTGCACAGGGATCCTGTGTCTTCTGTCTCCATGGAAACTCTGCCCCAGAAGGCAGGTGACTGAAGGGAAGACACTGGTCCTTGTCTGCTCCGTGTCTGAAGGCACAGGGGAAACCACCTTTTCCTGGCACAGGGGGGACATGAAGGAGAGTTTGGGGATGAAAACGTGGCATTTCCAGGGAGCAGAGCTGGAAATACTGGTTATCACCGGGTTGTGGGGGATGCAGATAGGCTGGAGGATACTACTCTACAGCTGACGACAGTTATGGCCTCATCCAGACTGAGGCAGGAAATATCCCTGTGAAAGGTGAGATCCCACAGTTCAGAGGTTTTCACATAAGGCTCAGGTATCCTATAGGACTGTGAGAACACTTTAAGGTAGTTATAGCGACCAGAGCTATGAAGAGCTAAATCTTTTCTGACAAAAACAGATCTTCCAAAATAAATAGCTGCCTTAGGGGAGCTACAAATCTGGTAGAAAAAGAAGATGGTAAGGTGGAAGAGATAGTAAGGTGAAAGAACACTGCTGCAGTCAGCAAGCCAGAGAAAGGCTTCCTAGAATTCATTCTCATAGCTCTAGGGTAAATGCCTCTACACCTGTGCTGTTCAATACAGGGGCTGCTTGTCATATACGGCTATTTACATTTAAATTGTTATTAGTTGCTCAGTCGCATCCAATTCTTTGCGACCCCATGAGCTGTAGCCTTCCAGGATCCCCTGTCCATGGGATTCTTTAGGCAAGAATACTGGAATGGGTTGTCATTTCCTCCTCCAGGGAATCTTCCTGACCCACAGATTGAACCCAGGTCTCCTGCGTTGCAGGCAGATTCTTCACTGTCTGAGCCACCAGGGAAGCCCCACATTTAAATTAATTAAAATAAATTCTTTTATTCACACTAGTCACATTTCAAGTTCACAACAGCCATATGTAGGTAGTCTGCTGGGCAGCACAGATGTCGAGCATTTCCACCATCTCAGGAAGTTCTGTTGGACAGCCCAGCTCTAAGGATTAAATCTGGGATGTGGGGACAGAGGCAGGGGTAGGTGGTGAGATGTCAGGCAGAAGAGACACCCTCTGACAGCCCATTTACCCCTTCAGGTCCAATGTCTTGCCCTGTTCTCGCCCTCAGAGCTCCAGGGACCCAGGCGGTGTCGGGGGAGGGGATGTGGCGGCGCTTCACTCTGAGACCCCGAGAGGCTCTCCCCCAATCCCACATCAGTTCTATCATGAGATGTCGCCCTGGGCAGCAGCTCAGGCCCCTTTGGAGGAGGCGTGTCCTTCAACTTCTCTGACCACAGAACATTCTGGAAACTGTTATTTGAGACTGACAATGGCCTGCGGGCCCAGTGGAGTGAGGCACCACTATTAAATGTCATTTGTGGGTTACTTGAGCCGGGGCTATGGGATTCCCTTCTGGAGGAAAGACTGCAAGCGTGCCAGTCAATGTGTGCTAAGTCTTCAGTTGTGTCCGACTCTTTGAGACCCCATGGACTATGACCCATCAGGCTCCTCAGCCCATGGGATTCTCCAGGCAAGAATACTGGAGTGGGTTGCCACTTCCTTCTCCAGAGGATCTTCCTGACTCAGGGATTGCACTCGCGTCTCTTACATCTCTTGCACTGGCATTGGCAGACAGGTTTTTTACCACCGAAGGGCATTTGGTTAAGATCTGGATTCCGTGGAAAGTAGCACTGACATATATACGCTATCTTGTACAAAACACATAGCTAGTGAAAAGTCGCTATGTGATGCAGGAAGCGCAGCCTGGTGGTCTGTGATGATGTAGACGGCTGGAATGGCGGGAGGGGAGGGAGCCAGGCTCAAGAGGGAGGGGATATATGTATAATTATGACTGATTCATGTTGTGCGGCAGAAACCAACACCACGTTGTTAAGCAATTTTCCTCCATTAAAAAATAAATTAAAAAAAAAAAAAAAGAAGAAGATTAGGGTTCCTTGGGGATTCCCTAGTGCCCCAGGCCTGTGTTTTCACTGCCGTGGCCCACTTTCAATCCCTATTTGGAGAACTGAGATTCCACAGGCCACATGGGACAGCCGAAAAAGAAAAAAAAAAAATGTTTGAAATTCCTCAGTGACTTGTACGGGAAGCAGAGACCAGAGACTGTGAGTTAACAGCCAGCCTCACACTAACCTGAGAGGCGTGGACTACACTCCAGGTCATTGGAGGAATAATTGAACATCCACTCCACCACGTCTAGCTAAGGCAAAACCCACTGAGGCCTCTGCCCCATCCCCACCTCACTCCCCTCCCCCAGAGTATCCGTAGGATTCCAGTCTGAGTCCTGGCCTCTATCCTCAGGGTTTGGAGAGACAAGGGCCACCTTCTGGCCGCAGTGATGGAGGTGGGGGTTGGGGGGAATCTCTGCTTGGTTTACTGGCAACTGCTGCTCTGTTTTTTTTTTACCTAAGTTTCCAGAGGAAGTCAGGTTTGTAACATCTGCCTTTATTCTTTATTGCTCTCTCAGAAATGCTGCTTTGGTGGAGTAGATGGCACACAGGTGGCCTGGAAGCTGCCACCCAATGGGTGAGACTGTCAGTTAAAGCAAGTCAGCCCTACAAGGAAGTATTGATTGCACATTTACATTTGTTTCTTCAATAGAACTCTGACAAAATAACTCTCAGTGAGAAGCAATTTCCATGAAGATGCATAAACAGGGGAAACACAACAGGGAGCTAGATTTTAAAAGAAATAACCTGAGTATTTTAAGTACTATAGACTATAATGGGCTTCCCAGGTGGCACAGTTGGTAAAGAATCTGCTTGCCAATGCAGGAGACACAAGAGACATGGGTTTGATTCCTGGAGTAGGAAATGGCAACACATTCTGGTATTCTTGCTTTGAAAATTCGTGGACAGAGGAACCTGTTAGGCTACAGTTCGTGGGGCAGGAGAAGAGGTCAGCAGAGGATGAGATGGTTGGATAGCATCACTGACTCAATGGACATGAGTTTGAGCAAAGTCCGGGATATAGTGAAAGATGGGGAAGCCTGATGCAGCGCAGTCCATGGGGTCCCAAAGAGTTGGACATGACCTAGCAACTGAATAGCAGCAATAGACTATAATACAATGGATATACTCCAGTTCAGTTCAGTTGCTCAGTCATGTCCGACTCTTTGCGACCCCATGAATCGCAGCATGCCAGGCCTCCCTGTCCATCACAAACTCCCGGAGTTTACTCAAACTCATGCCCATGGAGTCGGTGATGCCATCCAACCATCTCATCCTCTGTCGTCCCCTTCTCCTCCTGCCCCCAATCCCTCCCAGCATCAGGGTCTTTTCCAATGAGTGAACTCTTCGCATGAGGTGGCCAAAGTATTGGAGTTTCAGCTTCAGCATCAGTCCTTCCAATGAACATCCAGGACTTATCTCCTTCAGGATGAACTGGTTGGATCTCCTTGCAGTCCAAGGGACTCTCAAGAGTCTTCTCCAACACCATAGTTGAAAAGAATCAATTTTTTGGCGTTCAGCTTTCTTCACAGTCCAACTCTCACATCCATACATGACCACTGGAAAAACCATAGCCTTGACCAGCCGGACCTTTGTTGGCAAAGTAATGTCTCTGTTTTTTAATATGCTACATTACACATCATATATAATTATGCATAGTATAGCATGTTATATTTTAATTAAATACATTGGTATTTAAAGAGCTTTGGGCTGGAAGTAAAGAGATGAGTTCTAGCCACAGTTCTGCCATTTGCTGAGTGGGATATATCAAAAACCTACCAAGACAATGATTTGATCTGAGTTTCATTTTCTTTCTCTGAAAATGGAGATATTCATGCATTTATATTTTATATAAAATGTCTCACTCCATTTTTTTCATTTAGTTATATTCCTAATTCACTTCATGAGAAAGCTTGTGACAAAAAACTATCAACAGAGGAGAATGAAGTGCAAATAGAGAATCAAGCCCACGGGAAACATAAATAGATGGAAGTTAGCTACAGCTTGCTTGCCTCAGTTTGTAATCACACAGAGTCCAGTCCTAGACTGCTCTCTTGGTAGCAGGAGCATTCTGGCTGCTCCAAGTCTGCTGCTGCTTGTTTAATGCTCAGGCTCCAGATTGCTCCTGCAGAAGTCTTAAGAACTTGGGCTGAGCTGGCCTAGGGCATGAATGGCACACAGCCCTCCCTTCACCAGAGTGAGGAAGGAGGAGTCAGCTTCACCAAAACCTCATGAACCAAGCACAATTGTCATATAGTGGGTGAGGGGTGCCTCTCCTGTGGACTTCCCAGGTGGCGCTAGTGGTAAAGAACCCATCTGCAATGCAGGAGGCTTGAGTTGGACCCCTGGGTCGGGAAGATCCCCGAGAGGAGGGCATGGCAACCCACTCCAGTACTCTTGCCTGGAGAATTCCATGGACAGGGGAGGCTGGCGGAACCCTACAGCCCACAGCGATATAAAGAGTCAGGCATGACTGAGCAACTTGGCATGCATGCATGCCTCCCATCAAAAGAAGGTTTCATTGGGCACACAAAGATAGCTAAGAACTTGACAATAGGCAATCAGGCATTACTACCTTGACTCCAAGAAGTCACTTTTCCAAAATTACTGTAGGCTAGGTCCTTTACCCACCATAAAATAATCACATTTCTTTTCCAATTCACCTCCCTCCCATTACCTTTTTCAATTCTTAGGGCAAAAGAAGAGTTGTTCATCCCAAGAGAGGCTTTTGATGTTTCTCTTTGAGAAGTCTTTCCAGTTCTTTTACCTTTTTAAAAAAAAGCTCTTGTAATATTATGACAAAATGCACTCACTAGATGCATTAGGGACGCCCAGCATATTGGTGCCATGGAGGCACTTCCATCCTGAAGAGCCCTCCAGACACCCAGTAAGCTCACATAAAGACAAAGAATAAACTTAGGGAAAATCCTAACTGACACCGGGAGGGTAAAGGATCCCAGCCCTCACTAAGTGTCCCCCAGTCATGAAAGGAGCCGGTTAAAATGCCCTGTGCCAAGAGACTGCAGAAGACCTCCAGGGTGAAACGTCCCCACGAAGATATTAACCAGAAGGACAAGGAGAGCCTGGTGTACATCAAACAAGTAGCTGAAGATCTCATGTCCCTAAAAGATCTCTAGAAAATTTCAAGGTGCCTTACCTGCAGGACAAAGGAAGGGAGAACATAGACTCCAGCAGGGTGAAGACTACTGTGCCTGCTGAGGGTACCTATTAAAGTTCATATGGATTTAATTCAGGTATTCACTTTTTAAACCTTCCAGGCAAGATTGTATAAGTGAATCAGTGATGGCCAAATGATTAAAAATCCTCAAGGATTCAAAACTGTGGCTGCTTTAATTTCAAAATCAAATATGTCCTGAATTTACATCATAGGGTTACTCTGAACTGTGCATATTTGGGATACAGAACAGAACCACAACCTAAGATTGGAAGAAACCAGGTCAGAGTCACCACATGGTATTCTCACGGGGATGTCATTCACTCTGCCGTCTATAGAGACAGCATCCCATAGCACTGAGCATGGCTCTGGAGCCAATAAATCTGACTGCACAACAGAATCAGTCATAAGATAAACAAATATCCCATCCCAACCCAGACTTACTGATTCTAATTTCTGGAAATGAGGATCAAGAAACAGTGTTTGTATAGTAACCCAAATGCATAGCGACGTTGGGTTAGTTTGGGCTATTTAATAAAAAATGATAATAAAAATAATAGAAACAAAGATTGAGTGCTTACCATGTGCCAAATACTGTTATAATCACTTACCATGCAGTGACTAATTCAATCTTCACTTTTTATTATTATTGCTGTTTTCCTCATTTCACAAATACAGAAACCGAGATACAGGAATGGTGAGTAGTTTACCTAAAGTGACCCAACCACAATGCACTACACTCATAAAGAGCACACCAAGGTCTCGAGAAGGAAGTGATTCACTTAGGTTACACAGCCAGTAGCCAAATCACTAAAATTTCCAGGTGTAAAGCATTTACTATCTGTCCCTGGGAAGACAGGCATTTCATATTTTTCATCCATTCCACTAACATTTATTAAGCACTAATTCGACCCCAGGCACTGTGCCAGGAGCTAGAAACACAGTGGGACAGAGCCAGGAGTTTATTGCCAAGGAATACACATGCAGTGGTCATGCGGAATGTGGGATGCTTACCCTGAGTGCAAACTGTCCAGCATGGGGCCTTCCAGACCATCATCTATGGATATGTGAAATGAGTAGACTCCTCTTAGGTCAAATCCATCTGACACAGAGCTTCCCCTTGGAAGACACTAGCTTTTCTCTGCTTCACAGAAACAGGTTCTAGTGTCAGTCCCCACATGTGAGGCCTCTATGTCTAGTCCACATTCATGTGTTGGTTCATTTATTCACTATCTTGTGTGTATGTCCCATGTGCTAAAGATGCTGGCATTCTCCTTCTGATTTATTCAAAACTCAAAATGGAAGATTTGGGAAATGACTCAAAAATGGAAATGTGGACATGCCAAGTTCTGCATCCCTCCCCCTTTCTGGGACTAAGCTCAAACTATTTCCTCAGGAACAACCCCTTCTACTACCCTCAGCTTCTATCCCTGTCTGATTTCTACTTCTTCACATTTCAACTCATATGTCAATGTATCTGAGAAGTCTAACTCTCCTCCCAACTCTGCTTTCAGAGATAATAATGAAATAGCATAACTCCTGCTGATAATAATAGCCAGTTCTTAACATAGCATTTACTTTGTTCTAATGCTTGACATAGGTTAATTGATCATATACAGTATTGTTTATATATGAGGGAATTAGGCACAGAGAGGGTATGTAAGTTAGCCAAGATCACACAGCTAAAAAGTGACAAAGTCTAGTTTTGAAACTAGAATTCTGGCACGAGAATCTATACAAAGATACTATAGATTTAAGACAATATTTTATGACGTATTTTGGAACACAAAAAAGAAACACTGCTTAAATATAAACTAAAACCTCAAGGTGATGGTAACTGGTATATATTCACATAATGGCATCCCATTTTCTTCCTGGATATTACTACGTTTTTTGTCTAAGACTTCATTGCATTCAGAGTTTGAGCTTTTTCTGAACCACTTTGGTCAACAGCAATGCACAGGAATCTTTATTTTAGATGTGACAATATCGTTGTGAGGTACATCAGAGACAACAAAACTTTGTTTAAAGTGCAAGATTCTTTTTATCCCTTGATTAAATCATGTGTTATTGAAAATTAAGTATCTTTTCTGTGAAATTAGCCCAACATAATAGAAAGATACTTACACAGTCTATATCTTTGAAGGAAATTATAATGAGCTATACTTTTGATGAAAATTTCCAAACAACTGATTATTTTTCTCTGAACTTGACTTGGATGTCCCCAGCTTAGACTTGTTTTGGTCCTACCAGGCCTCAGGGGTTGCCCTTGCTGGGCCTCCATGACATTGCCCATGCACAGGTATATCAGGCAGCAGTCTACCAACCTTTCAAGACCCTGTGCCTTTCTGGGTACTGAATCCTCTGAAACTCTGTCTACATGTTAGCCCCCTTGCCAGCCTTTCTTCCCCTCTCAATTGAATGCTCCCAGGACTGACACTTTCTTCTGTGCTTTCAGAAATATTTCAGCTCAGGTCTGAAGAAATCCCTCTACTCCAGTTCATCTGCCCCAGCCAGGGACCAGGAGCTTATGTACATCAATGGTGAATGAGTAAGGGCTGTTAGGTAAGGTCTCCAGCTAAGGAAAGGCATAGGGGAAGGACCAATAAGGTGAGGCTTGCAGGGATGTCCTTAATATACCAGGTTCCACTGCGACTCAGCTGGAGTGGTCAAGGGAAGTATGAAGCATGTGGTTGGGAAAAGGTGCCTCTGTGAGCCCTTGACCACCACCTCCTCTCTAACCTTGTCCCCTTTTTTCAGTGAATCCGATGTGTCCGTGCACGGTTCATTCCCAGGTCTAGAGCACCCAGCAGGGACCGAAGGGTGCAGGTGAGCTTTGGGGCAGTGCTTCTGTCTTTGCTGTAGCTCAGGGGTTAAGTGGGCTGCTGGACACAGCAGAGATTTCCAGAGCAGTAACTTCTGCCCCTTGACACTGATAGCAGTCATCACTCTGCACATTGGAGGAGAATGTGGGTCTCTCTCGATGGCCATATCTTTCAGTGCCTCTGTGTCTCTTCCCTGTCTTGGGAGAGAGACAGAAATCCTGGGGGATAAAGTTTAAGGACTGGATAAAAGAGGCTCCCCCCCACCCTCTTTTTCTTTTTTCCTTTTTTTTTTCACCCTCTTTTTAATTTTCTAATTTCCTCCCCAGCAGAGCACCTAGGAACACATCTGGAAGGCAAAGTGTTTCCATGTTCCTGGCTTGTCTTGTCCCAATATTTATTCTCCCTCAATGAAATATGTAGTTCAGTGTATGAGACACAGTAGTTCCTCAACAAAACATTAGCTTCATTTCTCTTTATGAGTTTTTTTCCTCCTCAAAATTCCTGTGTTGTCTCTTCTGAAGTGGAGAAAGGACAGTCCCCAGCAGCCCCACTGAGCAGGTCTGAGCGTGAAAGGAGCCTAAGAGGAACCTGCAGTGAGTCAGAAAATGTCCTACAGGCATGTCTTGACCTTGACTCAGATCCTTGGTGTCTTGAAGTACCCACTAGGATATCCATGTGCTTCTCTCCTAGGAGTCCTCAGTCATTGTTTTAAGGATAAGGATAATTATCTGGCAGGACTCAGCAAGGAAAACTCAACAGAAGAAAAACTAAAATCATGGCATCTGGTTCCATCACTTCACGGCCAATAGCAGGGGAAAAAGTGGAAGCAGTGACAAATTTTCTTTTCTTAGGCTCCAAAATCACTGCAAATGGTGACTGCAGTCATGAGATTAAAAGATGCTTGCTCCTTGGGAAAGAAAGCTATGACAATCCTAGACAGTGTTTTAAAAAGCAGAGACATTGCTTTGCTGACTAAGTCCATATAGTCTGTATGGTTTTTCCAGTAGTCTTGTATGGATGTGAGAGTTGGACCATAAAGAAGGCTGAGCGCTAAAGAATTGATGATTTCAGATTGTGGTGCTGGAGAAGGTTCTTGAGAGTCCTTTGGACTGCAAGGGGGGCAAACCAGTCAATCCTAAAGGAAATCAACCCTGAATATTCATTGGAAGGACTGATGCTGAAGTAAGCAGCTGATGCTCCAATGCTTTGGCCATCTGATGCAAAGAGCCAACTCATTGGAAAAGACCCTAATGCTGGGAAAGATTGAAGGCAAAAGGAGAAGGGGGTGGCAGGGGATGAGATGGTTAGATAGCATCACCAACTCAATGTACATGAATTTGAGCAAACTCCAAGAGATAGTGAAGGACTTGGAAGACTGACATGCTGCAGTCCTTGGGGTCTTAAAGAGTCAGACACGACTTATGGACTGAACAATAGCAAGGAAAGTCAGGGCTAAGAAGCACCCTCTGAGGATACTAGAGAAGGTTATGGGAATATCGTCCTCATGACCTGTTCATGGCCCAGACCTTGTGGTTCCTTCAGGGACCAGGGGTGGCAGTTGGAGTCATCTTTCCAGTTTTCTTCACCCCCTCTCCCCCCACCCAGACTATACCATACTACAGTGAAGCCAGTACAGTCTAGGGCCCTCAGCTGGAAGACCCAGGTCACAGACAGGACACAAGGGAGAGGGAACCTTCGTGAGCAGGGGCTGCCCCCAAATCCCCTGAGGGCAGCTATGTGGTCAGCACCTGCACACACAGAGTGAGCAGAAGCCTTGCACCAGGCCATTGGCTGCAAGTCACAGACCCCCTGGGGAAACTTTGCCACAATTCTTAGGTTTAACTGTGACAGAGGGCCCTCAACTTGGCAAGCAGTGGAAGGAGATAAGCTTTCAAGCACTTTTACCATCAGGCAAGACCTTCTGGTATGCATGTCATGTTCACTCATAGTTTGTTTTACTAGTTTACCCCATTTCTTCACTTTTAATCTTTGGATATGCCTTCAATCCTTGATCATCTTATTATTGGTGGTCATCATATCATCATCTACTTCATGAGGTTAGAATAAATCAACAAATTAAACATAATAATGTGGTGTAAGTAGTTCTAATTGGAATAAGAAAACTAGTGAAAAACAAACAGTTACAATGATTCTATGTCAATGGTATATTTTTATATTCATCTGCCTCTACTGCAACTATGTAGTCAGGCTACATTGTATTACATTAATGTAGCTTAATTATATGAAAAACTACCTTAAAGTCATTAAGTTCCTAGATAAAGGGTTTCCCTCCTCACTCTGCACCTTCTACTTTCCATTCTCCCTGACCAAAATCCTAATTAATTCTTAATACAGTTTCTATCGATGGATTAACTTTCAACTTTAGATAAGTTTAAAAGAATAAAAAAGGCTTCCTTAGGCAATTTGAGTGGGAATATTCTTTCCAGAATCCACTTAATCCTTAGTCCTAGGGATTTTAAATAGTTATGAAATGAGATTTCCATTACATGAAATATAAAATAATTGAGACCAATATAACTCCATCATCACAGAAAGTTTATTATACTGTCTCTAAAGCACAGACCTAGTCAAGGCTATGGTTTTTCCAGTGGTCTTGCATGGGTATGAGAGTTGGACTATAAAGAAAACTGAGTGCCTAAGAATTGATGCTTTTGAACTGTGGTGTTGGAGAAGACTCTTGAGAGTCCCTTGGACTGCAAGGAGATCCAACCAGTCCATCCTAAAACAGATCAGTCCTGGGTGTTCATTGGAAGGACTGATGCTGAAGCTGAAACTCCAATACTTTGGCCACCTCATGCGAAGTGTTGACTCATTGGAAAAGACCCTGATGCTGGGAGGGATTGGGGGCAGGAGGAGAAGGGGACGACAGAGGATGAGATGGTTGGATGGCATCACTGACTCAATGGACATGGGTTTGGGTAAACTCCGGGAGTTTGTGATGGGCAGGTAGACCTGGCGTGGTGCAGTTCATGGGGTTGCAAAGAGTCAGACACTACTGAGCGACTGAACTGAACTGAACTGAAAGCACAGACCTGCCTCTCTTCTTTTATACCAAAATTTTCAGAGTCCATGGTCCCCCAAATACCACAGTCTCTCCTGTCCTCCTTGTCCCCACCTTCACTTCCTGCCCTATACCACCATCAGACTCTTTGCTCATTGAAGGAAAAATTTAAATCTTTGAAATGGTTTAAATTTTTAAAAAATTTAAATCTTTGAAACATTTCCAGAAACTTTAGGCAAAGTAGGCAAGACATATATTTCAGGAAAATAAAAGGAAGAAAATAAATTCTAAAAAGAGGAATGGTGGGTCAAAACAGCCCCTGGTGTCTGCAGAATTAATATGTCATAGACAAAAGGAAGGTGAAAAAAAGAAAAGAAAAAATAAAAATCTGACAAACGACTTCAGATGAAAACAAAAACCCGACAAACAACTTTAGGTTGAGGCATACGATGGTGAATTTTGTCAACAGGACTAGGCTCAGAGATGCCAGTGTTGCTAGTAGAAGGTTATTTCTGGGTGTATCTGTGAAGGTGTTTGTAGAAGAGAATTGCACTTGAATCATAGACTGAGTAAAGACCTAGCCTCATCAGTGCAGGTGAGAATCACCTAATCTGTTGAGGACCACATTAAAATACAAAGGTGAAGAAAAGGCTTGAACCAGTACATCCATCTTCTCCTGACTTCAGATATCAACACTCCTGGCTCTTGGGTCTTCAGACTCAGATTGTTATACCATTGGCTCCTCTGGTTCTCAGGCTTTCAGGTTTGGACTAGGACAATACTACTGGCTGCCTTGAGCCTCCACCTTGCAGACAGCAGATCATGAGGCTTCTTTGTCTTCTCAATCATGCGTTAGTCCCTTTTGCTATGTCTATGCACATTCTACTGGTTAAAAAGGTAACTGCAGAGACTTAACAAGGTATTCTGGGCTAGAATCTTCTGTTTTTGGAAGAGAGGTGACATGGCAGGATAAAAAGACAAGATTTGAACTGGATGGGAATGCTGATTGATTTTTTACCACTTGTCTGACTTTGGGAAATTATTATCCTCTCTGAATCTCAGTTATGTTATCTATAAAATGGGATTAATTGTTCTTATAGGGTTGTTATAAGATTGAGACCTTCTAAGAAATAAATGCCTATTGTAAAGAAGGCATATAATAAGTGGTTATTTTAATGCTTGGGTTGCTATTATCATCATTGTTATGGAAAGGACTGTTCCTTACAGACATTCCAAAATACAATTTATCAAGAAGTCTTTAGTGAATTTTATCCATGTTACTGCTACCACCTTTTTCCAAACATAGGCAAATGCATAGAACCCTATATACACTCATAGTTTAATCAATGGAGTAGACTACAGAAAGCCCACTTCTCATCTCCAATCTTCAGATAATATTTTAGTCAGGGTTTTTTGTTCTAAAACAGAAATCAGTTCTGGCTCACTTTTCAAAATGGGGATATTTAACTGAAAGTATATTAGCAACTCAGAAAGTGGAATGACTAGGCTTAGGAAATGGATAGGAACAAGAGAGTAAGCGGTCCAAGCAGTAGAGACCACAGCAAATATCATGCTACAGAAATGTAATCTACACACTGATCTATCCACTGCAGCAACCCCATACCCTAATACCACCAGCTCAAGCTGCAAAGTCCTGGGGTAGAGGACTAACAGGCTGAGCATGGGTCTCACATCTATCTCTTGACAGCACAGGAATAGGGGATGGAATAGTCTTGTTCATTGGGCTTTTAGAAGGAGACGCTGCACTATTCCTCACCAAGACCATGCATCAGGTGATTCCACCTAAAAGGAAATCAAAGTGATGATAGAAGTGTGTGTTGTACTCAAGACATCAAATAAAGCAAATGACAAGAGTCTGCTAGAGCCACTAACTCAGTCATCTTAAAATATGACTAATTGACTCATATATATGTCCTATATATCCATGCAAATAAAGTATATCTTTTTTTTTTGGCCAAGCCCTATGACTTGCAGGATCTCAGTTCTCTGATCAGGGATTGGACCCAGGCCTTGGCAGTGAAAGTGCCAAATGCTAGCCACTAGACCACAAGGGAACTTCCAAAGTGTGTCTTTTTTGATTAGACACAAATAAAGTTACTACTGTAAAACAGTCTATAGCAAGAATTATGACAGGCTAGAGAAAGATGCACATTGAAGAAATTAATGAACTAAAAAATAAAAGGCTGAACTTTAAAGAGGGCCTCTTTTTAGTGTTCATAAATTAAATATTACCACTATGAAATGCAGCTACATGCTCAATAAGAAACAAAAAGTTTTCTAAGTACAAGAACTTTCACAGAGGGTAAATCTATAAAAGAATGTTTCTTGAGGGCAAAAATATTGTGTTTCCTGAAGAGAATTAAGCATTGGCTGATGTTCAAGAAGTTAAAAATATGATTTAAGAGCTGAAAGGATAAGTGTGTGAAATTTTTAACCAATGCATGGCATTTTTACAACAGTTTATAAAAGTATAAAGATAAACACTACCACCACCTGGAATAATGATTTACTTCAATATCTTTAAGATTTAAGATGGAACTAAAAGGTTTGGTCCTGATGCTAATAGTGTATTGAGATAAATCACATCAGATAGTGTGTGCATGCATGCTCAGTCGATTCAGTCATGTCTGACTCTTCGTGACCCACTGGACTGTAGCCCACCAGGCTACTCTGTCCATGGGATTCTTCTGACAAGAATACTGGAGTATGTTATCAAGCCCTCTTTGAGGGGATCTTCCAAACCCAGGGATCGAACCCACATCTCCTGTGTCTCCTGCATTGTAGACAGATTCTTTACCAACTGAACCACTGGGAAAAGCCATCAGATAGTAAATCTGTGTAACAAATCACCCTAAAACCTAATGGTTTAAATCAACATACATTCTTATGATTTGGCAATACATTTACTTGGCTTGGGTTTATCTCAACAGCTGTTTCAGCCTAGGCAGTGCTCGACAGTTATTGGCTGGATTCTCTTATGCATTTCTGCTGTCACCTGATGATTGGGTTTGGACTGTCTGGTTTAAGCAGTGAAGGCAGAAGCATGCAAAACCTCTTGAGACATTCATGATTTTCATATCATTGCTTCTGCCACTTTTTATTGGCCAAAACAGGACATTAGGCCAGACTATATTCAAGAGATAAAGAAATAGGTTCCCCTCTTGTATGAGAGAAGCTACCAAGTCACATTATAAGGTCACAGATGCAGGTTGGGGAGGAGTTTGTGGCTATTTTTGCATCTACCACAAGTCTTGAAAAGTTAATATGTGCTCAGTCGCTCAGTCGTATCCGGCTCTTTTGTGACTCCGTGGACTGTAGTCCACCAGGTTCCTCTGTCGGTGGGATTTCCCAGGCAAGAATACTGGAGTGGGCTGCCCTCACCTTCTCCAGAGGCTTTTCCCATCCCAGGGATGGAACCTGCATCCCCTGCGTCTCCTGCATTGACAGGCGGATTCTTTACCACTGAGCCACCCGGGAAGCCCAAAGTTGAATATAGCCTGGTCAAAATTAGTAAAAAAAACATAAATGTGCTCTTACAGTGGCCAGTGCTAATACTGAACTTAAGATTTGCGATGAAAAGGAACTAAATTTGATCATTGCACCATTCATAAGAAATCACTCTATGCTGAAACAGAACACATCTCAAACTCAATAGTTAAAACCATAAGCCAGATATATTCCTGGGATTAAGATCACATAAAGACTAGCCATTTTACTTGATGAATAAGGGGCAGAGTATAGTTGTCATTCATACATGAATTTTAGGTGACTTACTTGTGACATGATACCATAGAGAACTGAAAGAAACTCATTCATGTCATTGACCTTGGCTCCCCACCAAAGATTAGGTCAAATACTTGTTTTTTCAGTGGATGATTCAATACATTTAAACACTGTTTCTCAGGGAAACATTCCTTAGTATCATGTGCTGTGCTGTGCTTAGTCGCTCAGTCATGTCCAACTCTTGGTGACCCCATGGACTACATGTAGCCCGCCAGCTTCCTCTGTCCATGGGGATTCTCCAGGCAAGAATGCTGGAGTGGCCTTCCTCTAGGGGATCTTCACAACCCAGGGATTGAACTTGGGTCTCCTGCATTGCAGGCAGATTCTCTACCGTCTGAGCCATCAGGGAAGTCCAAGAATAATGGAGTGGGTAGCCTATCTCTTCTCCAGGGGAACTTCCTGACGCAGGAATTGAATTGCAGGCAGATTCTTTACCAACTGAGTCCTTGGGAAGCCCCATTAGTATTATAATTACCCAAAATTGTGATCCCATTCATTGAAATCAGTTTCTAGAAATAAAAGGGATGACCTAAACTATATATCTCTAATTATGGAGTTGAAAAGTAAATTTAGAAAAAAATCTGAAAATATCTGAAAATAAACTAACATGGTTAAATTGGCCTTTTCCAATGAACATGATAGTTGAGCTCAAGAGTTTCAAATAGAAATAACTAAAGAGAAGGCAATGTAACAGTGAAAAACAAATATGGCAATGTAGGAGTGCCAGAATTCCAAACATCTAAGTCATTCTCCTGAATATGAAAACCACTGTGCAAACTTTTCTACCCATGATCAGAGATGTTTACATTTGCAAATAGCTATCTAAACTTATAAAACAACAAAACTAAATATTGTGACCATTTGTCTTTTTTTCTTCCAGTTTTATGAAGATATAACTGACATGCAGCACTGTATAAGTTTAGGGCTTCTCAGGTGGCACAGTGGTAAAGAATCTCTCTGCCAATGCAGGAAATGCAAATATGCAGATTTGACCCCTGGGTTGGGAAGATACCCTGGAGGAAGAAATGGCAATCCACTCCAGTATTCTTGCCTGAGAAATCCCACAGACAGAGGAGCCTGTAGGCTACAGTCCGTGGGGTTGCCTAAAGAGTCAGACTTGACTGAGTGAGTGAGCACCCATGCACACATCATACGAGTTTAAGGTATATAGCATGATGATTTAACTTACATGCATCATGAAATAATGATCATAAGGTTAGTAAACATTTATTCTCTGATTTAAGCGCAAAATTAAAGAAATAGAGGGACATGGTCTAGTGGTTAAGATTCTGGGCTTTCAACACTGGGGACATGGGTTTGATTCCTGGTCGGGGAACTAAGATCCCACATGCTGTCTGTGATCTTAGTTGAAAAAATATTTGTTCCCTTTTGATGAAAGTTTGTACCTTTTGACTGCTACCTTTATCCAATTCCTCCTCACAAACCCCTCCCCCATCTCAGGTAACTACAAATCTGATCACATTTCTATGCATCTGTTTGTTTTTGAAGTATAATTGACCTACAATAAATACAATTAGTTCCTGTCATAGAACATAGTGATTTGATGTTTCCATACATTTCAAAATGATCATCATGATAAATCTAGTTACCATCTGTTACCATACAAAGATATTACATAATTATTTACTATATTCTCCACACCATTTATTTTATACCCATGACACATTCATTTTGAAACTGGAAGTTTGTTTCTAAATCTCCCTCATCTATTACTCTTTCCCCTTCACCCCTCTTCCTTTTGTCAACCACTTCTTGTTCTATTTATGACTATTTATGTTTAGTTGCGTTTGGTTATTTGTTTTTTAGATTTCACATATAAGTGAATCATACAATATTCATCTTTCTCTGTCTGACTTACTTCACTAAGCATAATACCCTCTGGATCCACCCATATTGTCACAAATGGCAAGATTTGATTCTTCTTTATGTCTGAGTAGTATTTCCTTGTGTATTTATGTAAACATATATACATATGCATAATACTTCCTTGTGTGTATACATCACATAATACTTCATTGTGTGTATACATCACATCTTCATTCATTCATCTACTGACGGTCATTTAGGTAATATCCATATCTTGACTACTGAAAATAATAGTGCAGTGAACATAGGGGTGCATATGCCTTGAATTAGCATTTTCATTTTCTTCAGAGAAGTATCCAGGAACAAGGTTGCTGGATACACAGCAAATTCCCTGAGTTGGACAGCAAATTCCCACTGGCTATCTATTTTACATACAGTAGTGCATGTGTTTCCAGGCTACTCTCTCCATCCATCCCACTCTTTCCTTCCCCCCATCTCCTGTGTCCTAAGTCCGTTCTCTATGTCTGCATCTCCATTGCTGCCCTGCAAATAAGTTCATCAGAATAAGATAATTAAACTTTTAATACATTATGGCAATTCATTTTTCTCACACCTGACTTTCTTTACCCTACCTTGCTTGTCTGACTTCCACAGGTTTGGAATTCACACTCCTTGAAACAGACTGAATCAGATTAAAACAGATGCCAAGAACAACAATCTACGAAAAGCAACTAAAACAGAGTAAATTGGTAAAACATAAACTTGCCCCACTCCCATAAAGTAGAGAGCATCCTCCCATGTAATTTTTTAGGCTCTCTAAAGCAGTCATCATGAAGGTTTTTGTGATGTGCAGTTGCAGCTAAAAATGTGTAGTTACAGACTAAATTTAGAACCAAATGTAGTTTAATGCTGTTTACCAGTGATGGGTGGCCTTATTTTAGTATCTAGATTTTTTAATTCTTTAATATACAGTCTACCACTGAATTGCTTGGTTTAGAAAATTGCAAAGTCTAGCTAAAAGTTATGACTTTAAAATTTTTATTTTGCTGATTCTTTCTCAAAATATTTTGGCCAATGGAAGTGAAGTAGTAAGAAAATTAATCTCTATATGTAAGCAAAATCAGTAGAAAGGCAGTTTTTCACTTTCTCTTCCAAATAAGTAGGGGACCCCTAACATGTGCCATCCAAGACAAGAGTAGAAATGGAGGCCTTCATTGTATGTATGTGTTTAAATGTTATATATTATTTAAGCATTATAAATCAATCTAGTGAACTATTAAAATATGTTTTTTCCTTTTACTATAGCAAATATGCCTTTACAATGACCTGCCAGTCTAGGTTCAAGTATAAACTCCTTGGATATTTGGAATTCCATACTGGAACGTGGCACTGTAAGAAATGCAAACTCTGTTTGCAGGTCCCAAGCCTGCAGCTTCCTCCTTCTCTTCCCACCCCCAGCTTCATCCTATAGCACAATCCATGTCAAAGGGAAATAGAAGCTCAATTGCAAGAGTTCCCAATGGCCAAAGCAGAAACATTTTAAGCAATAAGATAAAGTAGCATTAGATTATTATCTAAAGTATAAAATAAATACACATGAGTTCATAGTGATATAAACAAATATTGAATGAATGAATGAACACACACAGACAAATAAATAAATAATGGGGGCCAAAGGACAAACCTTCCTTACAAAAGTGGAACTTAACACCCTTTCAACTCCACTTCCTGAGTGTGGGTTGGACTTAGGAACTTGCTTCCAAACACTAAAGGATGAAAAGGGATTAACAGTAACATTACATTGAAGAAAACAGGCAAACACCACCATAACCAAGTGACTGAGATAAGCAGTACTTACAATAAGGACATGTTGATGTTGTGTATCCCTTGATATGATGTGATGAGAAGTACACTCCATCCCTGTGGCATTCTTTCTGCTAACCCATAACCCCAGTCGAATCCCGAGAAAAACATCAGATAAATGCAGATGAAACAGCATTATAGGATATCTGGCCAATGATCCTTAAAGTTGTCAAAGTCATGAAAAACAAAGATTGAGAAGCTGTCACAGACCAGGGCAGACTAAGCAGAAATATCTAAATGTAATGTGGTATTTTAGATTGGATACTACAAACAGAAAAAGGATGTTAAAGGAAAAATGGTAAAATCTGAGTAAAGTGTGAAGTTAAAATTAATGCATATATATAGAATCTAGAAAAAAGGTACAGGCGAACCTATTTGCAGGGCAGGAATGGAGATTCAGACGTAGAGAACGGACATGTGGACACAGTGGGGAAAGGCGGGGGGATGGGTTGGGAATTGACATATATATATACACTACCATGTGTAAAATAGATAGCTAGTGGGACAAAGCTACTGTATAGCAGAGGGAGCTCAGCTTGTGCTCTATGATGACCTAGAGGAGTGGGATGGGGGTGGGGGTGGGAGTGAGGTTCATGAGGGAGGGGATCAGTTCAGTTCAGTCGCTCAGTTGTGTCCGACTCCTTGCCACCCCATGAACCGCAGCATGCCAGGCCTCCCTGTCCATCACCAACTCCCAGAGTCCACCCAAACTCATGTCCATGAGTTGGTGGACTCATCTCATCCTCTGTTGTCCAACCATCTCATCCTCTGTTGTCCCCTTCTTTTCCTGCCCTCAATCTTTCCAGGCATCAGGGTCTTTTCAAATGAGTCAGCTCTTCACATCAGGTGTCAAAGTATTGGAGCTTCAACTTCAACATCAGGCCTTTCAACGAACACCCAGGACTGATTTCCTTTAGGATGGACTGATTGGATCTCCTTGCAGTCCAAGGGACTCTCAAGAGTCTTCTCCAACAACACAGTTCAAAAACATAAATTCTTCTGTGCTCAGCTTTATTCTTTATAGTCCAACTCTCACATCCACACATGACCACTGGAAAAACGATAGCCTTGACTAGACGGACATTTGTTGGCAAAGTAATGTGTCTGCTTTTTAATATGCTGTCTAAGTTGGTCATAACTTTTCTTCCAAGGAGTAAGTGTCTTTTAATTTCCTGGCTGCAATCACCATCTGCAGTGATTTTGGATCCCCCGCCTCAAAATAAAGTCAGCCACTGTTTCCACTGTTTCCCCATCTATTTGCCATGGAGTGATGGGACCAGATGCCATGATCTTAGCTTTCTGAATGTTGAGCTTTAAGCCAATTTTTTCCACTTTCCTCTTTCACTTTCATCGAAAGGCTCTTCAGTTTCTCTTCACTTTCTGCCATAAGGGTGGTGTCATCTGCATATCTGAGGTTATTGACATTTCTCCCGGCAATCTTGAGTCCAGCTTGTGCTTCCTCCAGCCCAGCGTTTCTCATGATGTACTCTGCATATAAGTTGAATAAGCAGGGTGACAACATACAGCCTTGACGTACTCCTTTTCCTATTTGGAACCAGTCTGTTGTTCCATGTCCAGTTCTAACGGTTGCTTCCTGATCTGCATACAGATTTCTCAAGAGGCAGGTCAGGTGGTCTGGTATTCCCATCTCTTTCAGAAGGAGGGGATATATGTGTACATATGGCTGATTCCTTCATTGTACAACAGAAACTAACACAGCATTATAATATAATTATACTCTAATATGAATTTCAAAAAGGTAATTTACCAATCAGGGTTTCTTAGTTTTGACAAATATACCACTGTAACCTGAGACAATACCTTTTCCAGCATTGATCGTGTGTACTTTTTTTTTTTAAATTTTAATTGGAGGCTAATTACTTTACAATATTGTAGTGGTTTTTGCCATACATTGACATTAATCAGCCACGGGTGTACATGTGAAAAGGTGTGGAAAAAAAGAAAAGAAAAAGAAAACAAATCTGCAAACTTTCCCATGAAGCATTAGCAGCTCTTTAAAACCTACTGTGAAAAAAGTAAAAGTCAAAAACGGAAAAAAAAAAAAAAAAAAAATGAAACAATACCATTATGGGAAACTGAATGGATGAGGGGTATATAGGAACCCTCTGTACTATCTCTGCAGTTTTTCTGTAGATCTAAAATTATTCTGCAGAGTTTTAAATGTTTCTTTTTTCACACATGAAAAAGATCAGTTTCTTACATTGTCAGTAAATACAAATATCACTGTTTCTCATTAATATAAAATCTTAAAGTTGTTCCTGATTGTTTAAGCAACTGCCTAATAAACTGTGGTATTTGCTGGTGTTTTGAAATGAAACTATAGTTTTGATTACAATAATATGCATTTTTAGCAGTGACTTAAACACAACAAAAATAGTACTTGACTTAAACTATGCAAACTTTTATATAGTGGTTGTCAATGTGATTTTTGTGTTTGGACAACTTTTATAACATCATAAATATAAAATTTTATTTGCTAATTGAATATCCTTCATTCAACTAAATTGATGCCCCAAACAAGAAAACAGAAGATGTGATTTCAGCTTCCCCTCTACCCTGAATCAATAATATTGAAGTACTTAATGTAAAATGCTTTTTGTAGAACCCTGTATCAATTAAAAAGTGCTTTCTAGTTCATAGCCCTAAAATAATAATACTGATATATTGAATGTTTACATTGTGCCTAACACTAGGCCATGAGTTTTACATCATTATTGCATTCATACACATGACAATAGGAACATCCCCTTTGAAAGAAATTGTTAGTCGCTCGGTCGTGTCCAACTCTTTGCAACCCCATAGACTGTAGTCTTTCAGGCTCCTCTGTCCATAGGATTTCCCATCAAGAATACTGGAGTGGGTAGCCATTTCTTCCTGCTGGGGATCTTCCCGACCCTAGGATGGAACCCAGGTCTCCTGCACTGCGGGCAGATTCTTTACTGTCTGAGCCACCAGGGAAGCCCTTTAAGTGAATATTATATTTATCTTATTTTTACCAGTGTTGAATCTGAAGCCTAAAGAGGTCAAGTACTTGACCAAAGTCATACAACTAATAAGAGGTGGGGACAAGACCTGAGTCCATGCTTCATCCCTCCGGAGACAAATAGTGACCACTGGAAGATGATAGAAAGGTCACAGAGCTAGGTGATAAAGGACATAAGTGCCACCTTGACACTCTTTATGTTCCCATGGTGACTTGTGTCTATGAATACTTTGATCCTTACCACATTTTACAAAGTCTTTAAAGGAGATGCATTTTATTTATTTTGTGATACTTATAAGGTCATGGACATTCCTTGGAATTGATGTCCAATACAATTCCTATTTATAGAAAGAAGCTATTGTATATATATAGAAAAATGTGGTTACATGAGAAAAATACAGACCATTCACCCAATTCATCCTATGTCTGTTATCTCCTCCTCCTAAGAAGGCCAGGGTCATTTAGTCACAGATACTATGAGTGTGATGATGACAGTGATGTGACCACCCCCCTCTTTGACCATGCTCATCTCTCAGTCTACTTGGATGTCTCTTCCATGGGAAACTTGTCCTGATTCTCCAGAACTGGGTCAGATTTCCCTCCTTCTGGACTATCAGAGCACTTTTCATTCTATTTAACTCCCTGTTGGTTTTACTGTCTCCCTACTAGGATGAAAGCTTATCAAGTCTTGCTTACCACTATTCTCCTCTTACCTGGCACTATGCCCGAAAGTGAAAGTGAAAGTGGCTCAGTCGTGTCCGACTCTTTGCAACCCCCTTGAACATACAGTCCATGGAATTCTCCAGACCAGAATACTGGAGTGGGTAGCCTTTCCCTTCTCCAGGGGATCTTCCCAACCCAGTAATCGAACCGAAGTCTCCCGTATTGCACGGGGATTCTTTACCAGCTGAGCCACAAGGGAAGCCCAAGAATACAGGAGTGGGTAGCCTATGCCTTCTCCAGCGGATTTTCTTGACCCAGGAATCAAACCGGGGCCTCCTGCATTGCAGGTGGATTCTTTACCAATTGAGCTATACTTAGGTAATTAATATGTATTGGTCGAGACATTCCTGTAGCAAGTTTTGGATTCTAGGATCTTAAATCAAAATTTTCACAGTCCATTCTCCAGGAAGAGCATGATGGGGCTGTAATTTATTCTTTGCAGCTATCTCAGATCAAATTCTGTATCTTCATTTGAGACAAACAAACCAGGGTATTTTCATAAAGGTCAGACAAGGTACAAGTTGTCTTATGATTCAGATACCTTGTCCTATATAGATAGTTATCTGGAGGTGGCCCAGTAGAGTTTGTCAGGGGTCATTTTTGCATTGAATGGGAAGTTTTTCAACACTGGAATGATATAGCCACATCCTTAGATTATGTGGATCTCAACTGGACTGCAGTCTTACCTGATACCTGGTAGCAGAGAGAATAAGTTACAGTTTTCTCAGGAGACAGAGGCTGGAGGGTTCTGAAAATAAGACAACTAAAGTATTGAGAAGAAATATTCATACCAAGATATTTGAGCAGTTCTTAAATATTTTGATCAAATGTTGACTTTCATCATTGAGATTTTCTCACACAGGGTAATGTGCTGTTTGGTATTTAAAGAAGGATTGCTCCACTTCCCCTTTTCACTTCATTAATTTGAGCAGCGATACTCAGACAGGAGACTTGCTGAACTCACTCCTCAGTGCTGGGAACTGGCTTGTCTCCTATGAGATTCTCCTCAGGATGCTAGAGGAGGTTTCTGTGCTGTTGTGGGCATCCTTGCTGGTCCTCGGTAAGTGATGGGGGGACGTTTTTGCTCATTGGGAAAACTGAGTCTCTCCATAGGCAAATGAATTCTCTGGGCTGGCTGTTGAAAAAGAGATTTTACTCCCATTTAGAGCAGCAGAAAATGAACAAAGGAGAAAGATATCAGTTTAATGGAATGATAGGGGAAAAAAAAATTATTTCCAAAAATGTGTTCCTCATTTGCTTTTAACTGCCTAATTGAAAAATTCCTCTTGCTCTCCAAGAGATGGGCTTATTTTTCCATGTAAAAACCTACAATTAGATTTAGTTACCTCTCTAATCACAGATCATGAAGAGCAAGAGTAAAAGACGAACTGACTACCATGTGAAAGGACCATATTCTGACCATGGGCTGATGTAAAATGATC
This sequence comes from Dama dama, assembly GCF_033118175.1. Lineage (NCBI taxonomy): Eukaryota > Metazoa > Chordata > Mammalia > Artiodactyla > Cervidae > Dama > Dama dama. The sequence goes on from NC_083700.1 coordinate 14,090,236, forward strand.
TTCTGCTGAAAATAGTTATTTATTTCTCTGTATTAAAAGATCAAATCTGTTCTGATGTTTGCAAAGAACATAAGAGAGGAAATAAGACAGTTTCCCTTTGATTTTTCTTCCCTTCTTCTGTGTTAATTGCTAATATCTATCCAAATGGGACATGGAATCTCTAGTAGTTCAAACTTTGGGAAATGAAGACTAGTCAGTCATTTGTACAATGAATTTTGTTAAACGTGTTTGTCTTGTTCTCAGCTATAACTCCAGGCTCTAATTAAGAAGGGAAGAGTTATTAGTGTGACTGGCGCATAATGGGAACTCAGTAAATAGTGAATGAGTGGCTATATGGGGCATAGCCTAGTGTTGGGCAATGCACAGGATGCAGAACATGGAGCACATGGCCTCAGTCCTCAAGAACTGACACTCTGATAAGGAAATCAAAGGACGTATGAAAGAGTATTTGACCAGGCAATACAAGAAAAATATTGCACAATGGGTTATAAGATAATGTGTGATGATAATGAATTATTGCTGATAACCCTGTGTCAGACAGTCTTCTAAGAATATCTCATTGTATTAATGTATCTAATTCTTTAACAACCTAGGAGCTGGAACTGCTGTAAATCCTGTTTTATGGGTAAGGAAACTAAGGCAAAGAGATGACGTCTTGCCTTAAGTTTCATGCAGCAGTTAAGTGGCAGAGTCAGGATTCAAACCTCTAATCTGACAGTGTAGTTATGCTTTTAACCACTGCCCCATACTGCATATCCAGTTGAGGATTTCATGTGAACTTGAATGGGAGGGGTTCTAAGTCAAAAGAAAAGTGACGGTGCTGTGGCATAGAGGTATCTCAGAGGGCTTCATGGAAGAGGTGGAATTTCATCTGGGCTTTAATGCATGGGTGTAATTTGCTTTTGCTTCATACTGAGGGAGGAGAATAACATTCCAGGCAAGAAGATAGCAAAGCTAAGCCTCAGCAGCTGCCACAGTTATGTTAAAAAATAATTATAGCAACCCCTAACTGATGACTTACTAATTTGTCTCCTTAAAATAAGGCCATGAGGTCACTTTGATGGTCCTCATTTTACAGATGAAGAAATTGAGCCTTGGAGGTTTTATGTAGCTTGCCCAGGTCACACAACTGAAATTCAAACCTGTTTCCACCTGAGTTTGCAGCCTGAAACTCTGGCCATGGCATTGCCTTGTTTCTCCAGGGTGGGTGGATCTAGGCATGTTTTTCCTCCTTTTGGGTAGAAGTTGAAAATGGGCAGGTGGGCTCTCAGGGTGAAATGGTTTGGGACTCATCACCTTGTGCCGATATCTGACTCTTTACTGTCTTGCAGCAGCTCCAGTCAGTGGACCAGTTGGTAAGTCCTTCTTTTCCTTTCTCTTTTATGTTTCTGGATGTCCTAACAGCCGTCATGAATCTCAAATATTTGTGAAAAGGGGCTTTGTTGTGCCTGCATCCTTTTCTTGAGGACTACGGGCAGGTAAAAACACGTCTTAGGACCCTAAGAGTTTGGGGATCACACTCCCGGACCAAACCTGCTGCTGTGCTGGATGATCTTGGAGGAGGACCTAGGATATATGGCATGGAATTCAAGGAGAAGGTGTGTCCCCATCTGATGTGGGATTCTAGCTGATCTGACAGAATGCATAGAATCCTGAGGGGGGAAGAATAGAAATAAACTATTACCTCAGTAGGGGAGGTTGAGGTGCAAACAACTTGCTGGTTTCTCCATATTCCCCCCAGCTTGACAGATCAGCTGCATGCTCATACTCAGCTTCTTCAGTCATGTCCTACTCTGTGACCCTGTGGACTGCAACCTGCCAGGCTCCTCTGTCTATGGGATTTTCCAGGCAAAAATACTGAAGTAGGTTACCATTTCTTCCTCCAGGGATTCTTCCCCACCCAGGGATCAAAGCCATGTCTCCCGTGGCTCCTGCATTGGCAGGTGTATTCTTTATCATGAGTCACCTGGGAAGCCCCTGACAAATCACTGCCCCTAAGCAAGTGCAACCAATTCATCCCAAACTTCAGCATTCTTTGTAGATATTTCTCTGTTAATGAGCCCAGATCATGATGACTTTGAGCCCCTATCCTACTACTTAGCAGAAAGTCCAGGCTTCTTTTGAGAGCTGTTTCCAGGAATTTTGGCAGTCCCTAAGGATTCATTCAAGTCTCGTCTAACCAGGGAGCTGATTATGGTCAGTCAAGTCCAGTCAGCAGGAGCCACTGCCCCTTGATGCACAGGGTCCAGTGAAACTTCCCGGAAGAATCTCCCCCTCAGTGCTGTGGATGCAGACTTTTACCCACAAATAACTGGGAGGAGATCATAACTTGACAAGGCTTTTTCAAAAGTTCTATGATGGTGAAATAAAATACAGAGAGTGTCAGCCAGTAGACGTGGGTAATCTCAGAACCCACTGCCTCCGTCCTAGCCTCAGAAAGACCCTGAAAAGATGTGTCTCCTCCTGGCCACAGGGCTGCCTGTATGTAGCAGGGGCAGCTTACTCGGTGTGGCAAGGAGTGAAGCTGTGTCCATCAAAGGAACTTTTCCCTTCTCCCTAGAACAAGACCCACTGCCCAAGTCTCCATTTCCCCAACCCCAGGTTCTTCCCAGGAACATAGATAATGCAGATTCCTGTTCTCTTCAAGAGAAACACGGTCCCATACCTGCTGGGGAGATAGTATATCTGTACAAACCTCTAAAGAAAGAGAGAGGAAAAAGGTCTGCAGAAACACCTGAATGTTTATATAACCGAACAGAACACTTACTTTTCTTGTTTAAAACAATCATTCAGGTCACTCTACAGTTTTTGCCCCCAGAGTATTTTCATTACATTTGGGTATAATTCTAAGGTGTATATGGGCACTTCTTACGGAAAAAGTTGGGAATAGGTAAAGTCTCAGGGTTTCCCCAGTGGCTCAGCAGAAAAAAAAAAAAAAAAAAAAAAATCCACCTGCAATGCAGGAGCTGCAGGAGATATGGGTTCAATCCCCAGGTCAAGAAAGTCCCCTGGAGGAAGACTTGGCAACCCACTCCAGTATTCTTGCCTAGAGAATTCCATGGACAGAGGAGCCTAGAGGGCTAGAGTCCATAGGGTCACAAAGAGTCAAACACGGCTGAAGTGATGTAGCTCTCATGCATGAAAAGTCTCAAGCTTTAAAAAGTAATTGCTCATACACCCTTAAATACAGATAGTTCTCCTTATCTGAGTATGAAGTGTACTAAGATAAAAACACACTTAAGTGATTCCACTTACAATTTTACAGTAAATTGCATATCCTCAACATTGAGATATTATTTTTGAAAAAAGATAATATAAATGGAAATAATTTACTTTGTTTTCTGCATCACAAAATTTAGATTACCATAGGCAATTTGTAGAACAAAGCATGAAGTAAATATTGATTTTTTTTTTGTGTGTGTGATCGCAGTCACAGCTTCAGGCATTGTGACTCTGTACAAGGCAGGAAAGCGGGGGGAGGGAGGAGTAGGAAACTAAAACTGCAGAGGAGCTCCCCTGCTATGCTTCTCTCCCTTCATCGTAAAGGAAAAATCTTTCCCCAGAATCCTCATCCCTTAGTTCACTCCTAGCTTTATTCTTCTGACATCTCCTTATTCAGAACTGTGTCACATGGCTGGCCAGTTAGTGATTCAGTTTTTCAAACTTATTGGCGGGCAACAGGCTCAACAGATGGGCACTGGGACTAACTTTCAGAAGCCAAACAATTATTGTCCCTATCACTGATTTTCCCTCTTCAGTTGTTAACAGATCTTGCTCCACTACACTTGTCAGTGACTTTGGAGGCATCACAGCCATGGTCTCACAAAACTTTTACCACCTTCATGAACTACAGCATCTTTGACAGAGTCTGAAGTATCACTTCAACAGTAAATTTTCATTGTACATACCATGAAAGATTAGCCTATCAAAGCATTGTTCTGGCTAGATAGTAACATTAAAGGAGTGAGAAAGTTTGCGTGGATGTTTGTGAATAATTTGGTTAGCAATTACTTTTGTTATGTCAAAGATGAAAACTTTTTTTTTTTCTATCCTCGTATGTTTATAATGCATGGAGGATTGCAAATTAAACTGACAAAAGACAGATTGGCAAGAGAAAATAAAAATTTTTATTCAAAACTTCAGGAGTACATAGAAAAATATAACCTAAGGAAGCATTAAAATTTGGGAATTATGTGATATCTGGATTGGAAAGAAGGGGAGAAGGGCAAGAAGGTCACTTTGTTGTTGTTGTTCTTCAGTTGCTCAGTCGTGTCTGCTTCTTTGAGACCCCGTGGACTGCAGCACATGAGGGTTCCCTGTTCTTCACCATCGCCCGGAGTTTGCTCAAACTCATGTCCATTGAGCCAGGGATGCCATCCAACCATCTCATCCTCTGTCACTCCCTCTCCTCTTGCCAGCAACCTTTCCCAGCATCAGCAGGGTGTTTTCCAATGACTCAGCTCTTTGCATCAGGTGGCCAAAGTATCGGAGCTTCCACTTCAGTATCAGTGTTTCCAATGAATATTCAGGGTTGATTTCCTTTAAGATTGACTGGAAGGCCACTTACTGGAAAACAAATAAGTTTTAGGAAAGATAAATAGGCCCTTAAAAGAATAGATGGGAGCTAAGCTAGTTTTCTCAAAATGTCTGTTTAGGTGTGGTATTGACTTTCAGTATCTGGTGATAAGAGCTGATCATTTATTTGCTCCTGGGGAGGTGATTTATGACAACTGAACTGTTTTCAGTGGCTTTGCTTCTAGGCAGATAAGGGAATTCAGAATAAAAATGAATAAATAAAATCTTTTATCTTATGCCCTCAGTTCAGAATAATTTTTATGCCACAGTTGTACCCTCACCCTTCAGTTACTAACTCTCACAACCTTGAAACTACAAAACTTAGAAAATAAACATTCGTATAAGAAAGAACCACAGTAATAACTGTGGGAGCTAATGTTAAAACAAAGTCTACCAACCCAGAAATCCTCTCCACAAAGGTAAGAAACAGAGCAAATACTTTCAGTACTAAATAAGCATTAAATCAAGTCCCTTATGATTATAGGAAATGAGAAATAGATTTAAGGGACTAGATCTGATACAGTGCCTGATGAACTACGGACAGAGGTTTGTGACATTGTACAGGAGACAGGGATCAAGACCATCCCCATGGGAAAAAAATAATGCAAAATAGCTGCCTGAGGAGGCCTTACAAATAGCTGTGAAATGAAGAGAATCCAAAAGCAAAGGAGAAAAGGAAAGATACACCCATTTGAATGCAGAGTTCCAAAGAATAGCAAGGAGAGATCAGAAAGCCTTCCTCAGTGATCAGTGTATTGCAGAAGGAAATGGCAACCCACTCCAGTGTTCTTGCCTGGAGAATTCCAGGAATGGAGAAACCTGGTGGGCTTCCGTCTATGGGGTCGCAGAGTCGGACACGACTGAAGCGACTTAGCAGCAGCAGCAGTGATCAGTGCAAAGAAATAGAGAAAAAAATAGTAAAATGGGAAAGACTAGAGATCTCTTCAAGAAAATTAGAGATACCAAGGGAACATTTCATGCAAAGATGGGCACAATAAAGGACAGAAATGGTATGGACATAACAGAAGCAGAAGATACTAAGAAGAGGTGGCAAGAATACACAGAAGAACTGTACAAAAAAGATCTTCATGACCCAGATAATCACGATGGTGTGATCACTCACCTAGAGCCAGACATCCTGGAATGTGAAGTCAAGTGGGCCTTAGGAAGCATCACTACAAACAAAGCTACTGGAAGTGATTGAATTCCACTTGAGCTATTTCAAATCATGAAAGATGATGCTGTGAAAGTGCTGCACTCAATATGCCAGCAAATTTGGAAAACTCAGCAGTGACCACAGGACTGGAAAACGTCAATTTTCATTCCAATCCCAAAGAAAGGCAGTGTCAAAGAATGCTCAAACTACTGCACAATTGCTCTCATCTCACACACTAGTAAAGCAATGCTCAAAATTCTCTAAGCCAGACTTCAACAATACATGAACTATGAACTTCCAAATATTCAAGCTGGTTTTAGAAAAGGCAGAAGAGCTAGAGATCAAATTGCCAACATCTGCTGGATCATTGAGAAAGCAAGAGAGTTCCAGGAAAATATCTATTTCTGCTTTATTGACTATGCCAATGCCTTTGACTGTGTGGATCACAAGAAACTGTGGAAAATTCTGAAAGAGATGGGAATACCAGATGCCCTGACCTGCCTCTTGAGAAATTTGTATGCAGGTCAGGAAGCAATAGTTAGAACTAGACATGGAACAACAGACTGTTTCCAAATAGGAAAAGGAGTAGGTCAAGGCTGTATATTGTCACCCTGCTTATTTAACTTATATGCAGAGTACATCATGAGAAATGCTGGGCTGGAAGAAGCACAAGCTGGAATCAAGATTGCTGGGAGAAATATCAATAACCTCAGATATGCAGATGACACCACCCTTATGGCAGAAAGTGAAGAAGAACTAAAGAGCCTCTTGATGAAAGTGAAAGAGGCCAGCGAAATAGTTGACTTAAAGCTCAACATTCAAAAAACTAAGATCATGGCATCCGGTCCCATCACTTCATGGCAAATAGATGGCACTTCATGCCATGGCAACAATGGCAGACTTTAGTTTTTGGGGCTCCAGAACCACTATAGAAGGTGACTGCAGCCATGAAATTAAAAGACGCTTACTTCTTGGAAGGAAAGTTATGACCAACCTAGACAGCATATTAAAAAGCAGAGACATTACTTTGCCAACAAAGGTCCATCTAGTCAAAGCTATGGTTTTTCCAGTAGTCATGAATAGATGTGAGAGTTGGACTATAAAGAAAGCTGAGTGCTGAAGAATTGATGCTTTTGAACTGTGGTGTTGGAGAAGACTCTTGAGAGTCCCTTGGACTACAAGGCGATCCAACAAGTCTATCCTAAAGGAAATCAATGCTGAATATTCATCAGAATGACTGATGTTGAACCTGAATCTCCAATACTTTGGCACCTGATGCAAAGAGCAGACTCATTTGAAAAGACCCTGGTGCTGGGAAAGATTGAAGGTGGGAGGAGAAGGGGACAACAGAGGATAAGATGGTTGGATGATATCACTGACTCAATGGACATGAGTTTGAGTAAACTCTGAGAGTTGGTGATGGACAGGGATGCCTGGTGTGCTACAGTCAATGGGGTTGCAAAGAGTCATACATGACTGAGCAACTGAACTGAACTGAACTGAAGCATTAAAGCAGAATACAATGCCCATCACAGGCAATACAGCAAGAGATTGCAAAGACAGAAAGGGATCTCTCACTCTTATATGGCCAAGGGAATTCAGCCCATTACTTCCATGTTTTCAAGATTAAACAATAATTAGTTCTCAAGCAGGAGGACTTGACAGCACCTTTTGCCACATATTTGGTGTCAGTCGCTCTGTTGTGTCTGACTCTTTGAGACCCCATAGACTGCAGCCCACCGAGCTCTTCTGTCCTTGGAATTCTCCAGGTAAAGATACTGGATTGGGTATCCATTCCCTTCTCCAGAGGATCTTCCCAACCCAGGGATCAAACCCGAGTCTCCTGTATTTCAGGAGGATTCTTTACCTTCTGAGCCACCAGGGAAATCCAATTTATCATGCAACTTCTCTTTTATCCAGAGGAGAAATAACTGTTTCATATATTTATATAGGGGTCTTTCCAAGTGGCTCAGTGGGTAAAGTATCCACCTTCAATGTAGGAGATGTGGGTTCGATCCCTATATCAGGAAGATCCCCTGGAAGAGGGCATGGCGCCCCATTCCAGTATTTTTGCCCGGAGAATCCCATAGACAGAGGAACCTGCCAGGCTACAGTCCATAGGGTCACACAGAGTCAGATACGACTGAAGCAACTTAGCATGCACGTATCTTTAGGTAAGACTGGAGGTACTATTGCATATTGGAGCAAAGTACACACCAAAGGTAAACTCTTACCCTTCCATGGTAATGGGGAGTCAGGAGCCAGAGGAGCTGTCCCCCTACATGTCTGCATTTCAAAAAGACGGCTCCTTCTTGAGAAAGATGGTTCCAAGTTATGAGACAGGCAAGAGACTTTTTAGCAATTATAAAGATTCACATACACTTGAAAGAAATTCTGAAGGAAAAAAAAAGAGCGAGAGAGAAGTTGTTTCAACAGGGAGAATGAAACCTCTTCTTTTTAATTTGTATTTTCCCTTACATTCTCCAGTGTCTGTCCTTCATTAATTCAAAGATCTTAAAGCTTGATTTTATGCAGGGCCCACATTTTATTTTCATGAAATCTTTGAGGTGTGGGGATTTAAAAGCACCTAGTTTTCAGCACTCACACCCTTTGTAGTTATTTCAGGGTAATTCCCACTTCAGACAAGAGCCTGCTCATACCAGCCCTACCTACTTCTTGTTGGTAAAAATACTATTTAGACCCTTGTCCATAACTGTGGAATTGACCCCAAATTGCTACACTCCCTCCCTCTATAATCCCTCACCCCACTTTGTGGCCTTGCCGCACAAATGCTCATCTTAGAGAAATTCGAGTAACATGGAGAGTCCAGGTGGGAAGGAGCCCAGGAGGAATCTACTTGAGGATGTGGCCTGTTGGAAAAAGTAAGGGGGTTGGCAAGTCTCCCATCATTGATATCCCATGCTGAGTAGGTCCTGCTGGGGTTGCCCTCTGAAAGGCCAGTATTCTCTTGTAGACCATTGAGCAGCTGCTGATACTCTTGAGTAAGACAGTCAGCAAATTTGAAACCTGGGGAAACAGCAGCCCGGCCACAGGTTCTTTCAGAGATTCTCCAAATCCAGGTTTTCTGGTCCATTCCACACAAACCGCCCGGGTGGGGATGCGGGCACCTTCACCTCAGGCTTATTTCTCTTCTCTCCAGCTACTGTACACAAATCCGTGATTTCCGTCCAGCCTCCGTGGACCACTGTCTTCCGTGGAGAGAGAGTGAATTTGACTTGCAATGGATTTCACTTCTATGCACAAGAGAAATTAAAAGGCTACCGTTGGTTCTCTGGGAAAGCACGTCCACGTGAAACTCCAGGAAATACCCTAGAGGTTCGTGATTCTGGACAGTACAGGTGCCAGGCCCCAGGCTCACTCCCAAGTAACCCTGTGCACTTGATCTTTTCTTCAGGTGAGAAAGTAGGTGAATTAGTGAAAACTTGGGAAGCGGTTTCAGTACATCTTAGCTCCCTGGATTTTCCAAGGAAAGTCTTCATTCTACTCTAAGTCTTGATCTTTCAGTTTCACGTCCACCCTCCCTCATTGTCTATAGGTGTTTTTCAAACTGCTATTGACATCAGAGTTTAAACATCTAACATTAATTAGCAGACATCTTGCACACTTATATAATTAAAGGAAGGAGTTAGTTTTAGGGGATTCAGAAGTGAAGCTGTCTTAGGTCCTGTCTTTAACGACATTATAGCCTCTTTTGGGAGAAATTGCATCTACATGAATGGGCTGAGCACAAAATATAAAGTAAAAAGTGCCATAAAACAAGAATTCAGAGGTGGGAGATCTCCAGCCTCAGGACTCGTGTCCTCACTTGTCTTAGGATTTGTCCCTTCTCCACTACTTTTCTCTCTAACTGGCACACATATCTCTTTGTCCAGTTTTTCCTATTCCAAAGATCTTCATTTAGAGCAGTGGTCGCCAACCATTTTGCCACCAGGGACCATTTCAGTGGAAGATAACTTTTCCACGGAGTAGGGAGTAAGGAGACGGTTTTGGGATGATTCAAGTGCAGTCCGGTTCATGCTCCTGTGAGAATCTAATGCTGCTGCTGATCTGACAGGAAGCGGAGCTCAAGTGGTAATGTGGGTGATGGGGAGCAGCTGGAAACACAGGTGAAGCTTCGCTTGCTTGCCTGCTGTTTACCTCCGGCTGCGCAGTGTGGTTCCCAACAGGCCACTGTCTGTGGTGGTCTGGTGTTAGGGACCCCTGGTTTGATCAGTCCCCAGGCATTGGTCCATAGGAGCAGGCATTCACTGCCATCATCTCAGAGAGAAAGGGTAGAACTTGCCTCTAATCAGAATCTGTAGAGCGTGAGAGTTTCTTGAGTGGACCACATTTACTGTCTTTCAACCCTGGATTTGCATCTAAGACCACAAACCCTCTGCATAGTGCATTTCAATGCACTGTAACACTTCCTAGGATATTTCTCCAAAACCACCTTTGATAACTGCTGTTATTTAGTCAGCAGGTTGGTGCCAATCTTTGCTGTATTCAACGATGTCAGAGGTTTTGGTCACATCTCTCAGCTTTTCCTCTCCATGTTAGAATCCTTTTATTTTTGAATCTGTCCTTGAATGATTAAATAGATGTGTCTAGGATTTATTTAGGAATTGTATCTGAGGCAAGTCACACTGATTTGGAAGGAGATTCTGAATGAGCTTGGATCAGGAGACTAAATCCTGGGGAAGGAAAAGGAAGAAAAGAAAAACTCTGCAATTGAGGAGACTCAGAGGAAAGAGTGCTTGAATGACAGTGTCTTACCTCTGTGTGATTTTCAGCCTCCCTCATCCTCCAGGTGCCGTACTCCGTGTTTGAAGGTGATGAGTTGGTCCTGAGATGCCAGAAAAGGGGGAGAGAGAAACTGGCTGTTGTGAAGTATACTTGGAATCAAAAAATTATTTCTGGTTCTGACGAAAGCTTGGATCTTTTGATACCAAAAGCAAGCTTAAATAACAGTGGCTGTTACCAATGCATTGCATTCTTGGAAAATGCTTATGTATTGAGAGCAAGTCAGACAAATGTTCAAATTCAAGGTAAACCCTTCATTTCATACACATTTCCTTAGCAGTGTCAGGGTGGGGTAAACTGGGCACCTGAGTGGGGATCTGTAAAAGTAGTTTTTCTGTTTGTTTATTGATTTGTTTTGGTGGACCTCATGGCTTGCAGGATCTTCTGAGTTCCCCGATCAGGATCAAAACAGGGCTCTTGGCAGTGAAAGCACAGTGTCCTAACAACTAGACCTCCAGGAAATTCCCTATATAAGCTGATAGCATAGCAAATGTTGGATAAATTCGTGACCTAAGTCCTCTAAGACGTAGAGAAAGTGTAGTAATTGAACTTAAATAGTCCTGGGGAAGAAAAATGTGATAGAGGGACCAATAAGTTTGTCTTGTTGGGTGTCTGAAGTTTTCTGGGACCAAGAATCCAAGCCGGCTTCATACTGAGAGCTTGGCTTCCCTCTTCTCTCTAGAACTGTTTTCACGCCCAAAGCTGGAAGTCACCGATTCCCAGCCCATCGAGGGGAACCCTGTAAACCTGACTTGTGGGACACGGCTCCCGCTAGAGCGGCCGGACACTCCGCTTCGCTTTGGGTTCTTCAGAGAGGACGGGGCCGTGATCTCAAACTGGAGCGGGTCCCCGGACCTCCAGATCACAGCCATGTGGAGAGAAGACTCAGGATCATACTGGTGTGGTGCTGAAACAGTGACTGGTGGCATCCGCAAACGCAGCCTCCCACTTCAGATTGACGTGCAGCGTGAGTGTTGGAGGGCCAGGCTGTGATGTCTCCCCTGGCTGCTCCGTCTGGCCCCGTGGGGGTAGGGGCTGCCCAGCACAGATGGATTTTGTCAGCCTGACAGAGGCACCAGGCTTAGATCTCATGAGAAGTGAGGTACTATAATAAAAGAAATACAGGATTTTGCTTCCATCTATACGTCTCTAAAAACATAGCCTTTTGTAAAAGTTTCAGCGCCTTGAAATGACAGAGGTGATTCATGGAGGTAGATACAGAGCTGGGGAAAACAAAATGAAAACAAGGAGCTAAATGCTTTGTTACTGAATTGACAGATTCTAGGATGTCAGGTCTTTGGGGAAACTGTTTAGAAAACACACAACCACAGAGGTGGACCTCAACTGGTAACATCAAACATTGTGATGTCTAAAGTGGAAGAGGAGGACATACATACATAGAAAGATGAATACAGTAAATATCAGCTCATCTTAAGTACCAAAGCAGGGCTGGTGGAAAAGGATGTAGTCTAGGCCAATGTAATGATATTGACTATTGCTATTATCTCTCTGGGATCAAAATAATTCAGGCTGACAACTAGGACATGACATAAAACCCAAACACTTTTCCAAGGAGAGTCAATTTTTCTCTCCTGGAGCCTGTGTATCAGGATGAAAAGGTTATTACATTTAGTGATGCTTTAGGTCTGAAATCTGCAATCTCTGGGCTACAGCGCTAGCATCTGCAGAAGAGTGTATCTTCAAGTCCCATAAAAAGTGCCCCTGTCCAATATCCCAGCCCCATCTTCCTCCCATCATGCCCTCACCTGTCATCTTGTGTTCACACAGGAATCCCTGTGTCTGGAGTGTTCCTGGAGACCCAGCCCCAGGAGGACCAGGTGGTTGAAGGGGAGATGCTGGTCCTTGTCTGCTCTGTGGCCAAAGGCACTGGGAACACCACGTTCTCTTGGCACAGAGAGGACACAAGGGAGAGTCTGGGGCAGAAAAGTCAGCGCTCCCAGAGAGCCGAGCTGGAGATCCCTGTTATCTGGGAGAGCCACGCTGGGCACTACTACTGCACAGCTGACAATGGCTACGGCCTCATCCAGAGCGAGGCAGTGAACGTCACTGTGAGAAGTAAGTTTTAATCTCCATTCATCTTACTTATTCTCATATTTCTCCAATTAGGGATGGACATAGCCAACACTATCTTTATGATTCTCCTTTTTAAATTTCATTTCCACTTTGCCATCTTCCGAGGTAATAGACACTTTCTTCCATTAAATATCAATAATTCAGGTTGTAAGGAGGTACTCCAGTGAGCTAATGCTGTCCAGGTACCATTTCACCCCTTGGGGATGATTTTGTGTGACTTTATGCTGATCCATTGTTTTGTTGCTCTCCAAGAACAGCCTCATATCATTAGTAGTGTTTTAGGGTAGGGCATAGCTTCCCCCATCCTAAGCATCAACTATACTCTCGTTTCAGTAAATCATCCCACAGGACCAAAGATCTAAGGCATCATTTTATTCTGTTACTGAGGGTCTAAGAGTATCTTAGTACCAAATGGCATGCAAGTTAAGAAACTTACAAATACCAAGAGTGAATGCAGAGCCCCTTTATGTCCATAGAGGAGATAAGCCTTCCTTTGGGATTGCACAGTCCTAGCTTATATCTCTCTCTCCCATCACCTATCTCCAAGGAGTCATATAAAGTCAAGCCAGGTTCCCACTCAGCTGCTCTGGCACTGAAGAAATGATTCCTGTGGGGCTTCAATGCAGCTTCTGTTTCAGGTTCACTTGCATCCTGGGCTAACCAATAAGGCTAACTTTTATGGAGGAACTACGGGAAAGCAAAGATTTTCCTGTTTTCCTTTACATTTAAACCCCTTAAAAGAGTTATCTCTACTCACTGTCTTCACTTCTATTTTCTTTCAGACCTGTCACTGTCAGGCTTTCCTCACTCCAATAGGTACTATTAAACCTATTCATCAGATACTCCTTTTAAGTTTTTGTCACTGGATCTTCATCACATTTTTCCCTGGAGTAGGAAATGGCACCGTGCTCTGGTATTCTTGCCTGGAAAATCCCATGGGCAGAGGATCTTGGTGGGCTATAGCCCATGGGATCGCACAGAGTCAGACATGACTGAACAACTGGGCATATCACATTTTTAATTATTATGTTTTAGGAAATCCTCCCAAGACTCTATCTTTCTCTACTCTCTGCATCCACTCCCTGGATCATCTCACCCAATCTTGTGACTTTAAATACACTTAAAACTTGTATATACCTGTGACTCCCAAATTCAGTCTACAGCCTAGATCTCCAGTCTGAACCCGAGACCCATATATTCAAGTACTTAACTACTTCACAGGATTGGCTAATTGGCATCTTAAACTTAATTCATTCAAAACCAGATTTGTGATTTTTCACCCCAAATATGTGCCTGCTTAAGCTTTCACTTGGTATGTATAAAACTCCATTCTCTTAGTTGTCCAGGCCAAAAAGCCAGGCGTCATTCTAGAGCCTCCACCTCGAATCCACCTGCAAGTCCAATAGCTCTGCCTTCAAAATATCACCAGAATGTGACTAATTCCCACCACGTCCACTCCTACCACCTGATCCAAGCCACCTGGATGATTGCAACAATACTGTTCTGCTTCATCTGTTGTTCTACACAGCCTGTTCTCAACACAGCATCAGAAGGAACTCTAAGCCATAAATCGGATCATGTTTCTCTTCTGCCCATGGCTTCCTATCTCCTTCAGAGAGAGAACCAATGTCCTCTCAACATTCCACCAGGTCCTGGTGATCTGTTGGTCCTACTACTGTGACCTAATGGCTCACGACTCCCCTTCTCCACTTGAGCCACCAGGGCCCCCGTCTCTTCTTCAAACCTCTCAGTCACATTCCACCACAGGGCCTTTGCAATGCTCTTCCCTGGTATCTTCATGCTCATTCCCTTGCTTCCTTCAGAACTCTACTCACCTTCTCCATGAGACCTTCCCAGCCATGCTATACAGTGTAGCAGCTCTTCACCAAGGCCCTCCCTCTCCTGGTCCTTCTTGATTCTTCTTTGCAGCATGTGTCACCAACTCCCAGACCATGCAGTCTTTGCTGTCTCCTTCCACACCTCCCACGAGGGCTTCCCTGGTGGCTCAGATGGTTAAGAACCCACCTGCAATGCAGGAGACCTGGGTTTGGTCCCTGAGTTGGGAAGATCTCGTTGAGATGGGAATGGCAACCCATACCAGTATTCTTGCCTGGAGAAATCCCCAAGGACAAAGCCTGGCGGGCTATATAGTTCATGGGGTCACAAAGAGTCAGAAATGACAGGGTGACTGACACTTTCAACACTTCCACACCTCCCATAGTAGCTTCATGAAGGTAGATCTCTATTTTGACCATTTGTTATCACAAGTGCCTATTCTACTGCTCAGCTCATAATAAGCATTCAGTAAATATTTGCTGAGTGAATATATTTTGCATATATCACTTTTGCTTATCATAGTAATAATCCTAGAAAAGAAAGATATCGTTATCTTTATTTTACAGAAAAGGAAAGTGAAACTCAAAAAAGTTTGCTGATTTGCATTAGGTACAAAGCTTCTACCTAGCAGCCTGGATTTGAACCTCAATACAATCTTTTAGCTCAGAGAGACAGAAACCATTGTCAAAGTTTCTTGAAGAAGTACCACTATCCACCATGCTAAATAAGCAGAGAACTGTGCTGTTTATATAAAACCAGTCAGCCCTGACTGAGCCATAAACCTAAACAGTTTGGTTAGTGGCTCTGGGAAGGGGTTGCTATGCTAATGGCACAGCTGCTTTACAATTTTCCCTTCAACTCCCTCGGGGCATGTCCCGTGATCAAGCTGGGCCTTCCCAGGTCAGGGGAACTGACATGTCTTCCCCCAAATAGATGCCACAGGAGGGTCTGCATCTCACCCTCAAAATTTCTTGAACAGTAATATTGGGTGTAATTCCCAGCAGAGAAGGGCAGAGACTAAGCCTGAAATACCATTAAAATGACATTTCAAGAATCAGGTGGGCGAAGGGAAAAAGAGATTAGCAAAGCTGAAAGCTGCCCAAAGACACCCTCTGAGGAGTCTTGAACGCCCTAGAATCCAGAGTGACACTGAGGGTAGGAGCATTGCTTCTTCAGGAAGGCTTTTTTTTGCTAATTGATTTTCTTTTAAATTTTATTGTAGTATAGTTGATTTACAATGTTGTGTTAGTTTCAGGTGTATGGCAAAATGAATCTGCTATACATACACATATATCCATTCTTCTTAAGATTCTTTCCCTATATAGGTCATTATGAAGTATGAAGTATGGAGTTTTGAGCTACATCCTGTGCTATATAGGACTTCCTGGTGGCCCAAATGGTAAAAAATCCACCTGTGATACAGAAGACCCAGGTTTGATCTCTGTGCTGGGAAGATCCCCTGGAGAAGGGAATGGCAACCCACTCCAGTATTCTTGCCTGGAAAATTCCATGGACAGAGGAGCGTGGAGGGCTACAGTCCATGGGGTTGTGAGAGTCAGACACAACTGAGCAACTAACAGTTACCCTGTGCTATACAGTAGGTCCTTATAGAAGGACCTACTTACAGAAGTGATCTGCTTCTTATGGAGTAGTGTATGTATGGGAGGGCATGGCAACCCACTCCAGTATTCTTGCCTGGAGAATCTCCATGGACAGAGGAACCTGGTGGGCTCCAGTCCACAGAGTCACAAAGAGTCAGACACGACTGGGGCAACTCAGCATGCACGCACACGGTGCATATATCAATCCCAGTCTTCTAATTTATCCCCTAGTAACCATACATTTGTTTTGTATGGTTGTGCTTAGTCACTCAGTCATGTTCGGCTCTGCAATTCCATGGACCATAGCCCACCGGGCTCCTCTGTCCATGGGATTCTCCAGGCAAGAATACTGGAGTGGGTAGCCATGCCTTCCTCTAGGGGATCTCTCAGACCCAGGGATCAAACCCGGATCTTCTGCACTGAAGGCAGATACATCACCATCTGTGCCACCAGGGAAGCCCAAGTTTGTCTTATGCATCTGTAACTACTTCTGTTTTATAGATAAGTTCATTTGTACCCCCCCCCCCTTTTTTTAGACTCCACATATAAATGATATCATGTGATATTTGTCTTTCTCTGTCTGGTTGACTGCACTCAATATGAGTCCAAGAAGACTCTTATACTGAAAAGTTTACTTACAGTCCCTGAAAGAGAATAATTGTGAATCTGTTGGTAATTCACACCTACATGTAAAATTTCTCATCTTTCCTTTTGAATTTTAAGGTCAGTAGAATGAATCAGCGTCCTCTGATACAGGCAGTGAACTGGTTCCTTCACACATATAATTTCATTTTATTCTCACAACTGCTTTGCAAGGGAACAGATGATCTCAGAGTTTAAGCAGATTTCAAGAATTCAGTTGATAGGCATCAGAAC
Source organism: Dama dama (assembly GCF_033118175.1). Lineage (NCBI taxonomy): Eukaryota > Metazoa > Chordata > Mammalia > Artiodactyla > Cervidae > Dama > Dama dama. The sequence goes on from NC_083700.1 coordinate 14,107,177, forward strand.
TAGAATGTCTTCTTTTTATCTTGTGGACCTCCTGCAAAATCTCTGTGCTTAGAAATGTCATATAGCATAGCAAGTAGCATAGCAGGATAGAAACTCTGAGATAGCCTGGAACACTAGTGCCTTGGTAGGCTGTCTTAGCTTGCATTGCTGTAACAAGATATGGTAGACAGGGTGACTTTAAGAGCAGGAATTTATTTCTTACAGTTTCAGAGGCTGGAAGTCTGAGATCAGGACTGAAATCAGAATGCTGGCATGGTTAGTTTCTGGAGAGACCCCTCTTCCTGGCTTGCAGACTGCTGCCCTCAGGCTGTGTCCTCATGTGACAGAGTTGGGGAGAGAGTGAGGGAGATCTCTGGAATCTCTTCTTTTAAGGGCCCTAATCCCGTTATGAAGGACCATTCTCATGGCCTCATCTAAACCTGACTACCTCTCAAAGGCACCATCTCCAAACCCATCACACTAGGGTTAGAACCACTTCAGTTTATGAATTTTGGTGGAACACAATTCAGTCCATAGAATGGGCTGAAGTTGGCTAAGGTAGTGCGTGTGCGTGCATGCATGTGTGCATGCTCAGGTGTGTCCGACTCTTTGTGACCCCAAGGACTGTAGCCCACTAGGCTCTGCTGTCCAGGGAATAGTCCAGGCAAGAATACTGGAGTGGGGTGCCATTTCCTACTCCAGGGGATCTTCCCGACCCAGGGACTGAACCCAAGTCTCTTGCATCTCCTGTGTTAGCAGGTAGATTCTTTACCACTGCACCACCTGGTGCTGTGTGCGAGTGGGCCTAATGTGTGAGGGTGTCCCTGAAACTGGTCAAAGGGCCATGAAATTTCTGAGAAAAGACCCTGATGCTGGGAAATATTGAAGGCAGAAGGAGAAGGGGATGACAGATGATGAGATGATTGGATCGCATCACCGACTCGATGGACATGATTTTGAGCAAGCTTCGGGAGTTGGTGATGGATAGGGAAGCCTGGCGTGCTGCAGTCCGTGGGGTTGCAAAGAGTCAGACATGACTGAGCAACTCTGCTGACCTGAGGGCATAATGTAAGGGCAATGAATAAGAGATAATCCTTACATAGACATAGCACTTATATGTTAAGAACCATTCAAAGCACTTTATTAACTCATTTTCATCCACCAACAATAGTACTGCTATAGTTACCATTTTCTCCATTTTATAGATAAGAAAACTGACAAACAGGGAAGATTAAATGAAGGTTGCTGGCCACACAGATAGTAAAAAGAGGAATGATTCTAACCTAACAGCCTAATTTTAGAGTTTATGCCTTCCTTTTTATTGCTATTCCACTTATAGTGAGATAGAATTGACAGACAACATCATGAACGTTTACAGTATATAATATAGTGATTTGCTGCATGTATATATTTCAGATTTATTACCACAAAAAAGTTAGTTAACACATCCATCACCTTACACTGTTGCAATTTTGTGAGTGTATGTGTGATAAGAACTTCTATAATCTACTATCTTCAGTTTAGTTCAGTTCAGTCGCTCAGTCATGTCCAGCACACCAGACCTCCGTGTCCATCACCAACTCCCAGAGTTTACTCAAACTCATGTCTATTGAGTCAGTGATATCATGCAACCATCTCATCCTCTGTCACCCCCTTCTCCTCCTGTCCTCAATCTTTCCCAGCATTGGAGTTTTTTCCAGTGAGTCAGCTCTTCTCATCAGGTGGCCAAAGTATTGGAGTTTCAGGTTCAACATCAGTCCTTCCAATGAATATTCAGGACTGATTTCCTTTTGGATGGACTGGTTGGATCTCCTTGCCGTCCAAGGGGCTCTCAAGACTCTTCTCCAACACCACATTTCAAAAGCATCAATTCTTCAGCGATCAACTTTCTTTATAGTTCAACTCTCACACCCATACATAACCACTGGAAAAACCATAGCCTTGACTAGACAGACCTTTGTTGGCAAAGTAATGTCTCTGCTTTTTAATATGCTGCCTAGGTTGGTCAATCTTGGCAGCTTTCAAATATATTTACAATATATTCTTAACTATAATCACCATTGTATACATCACATCCTCCAAACTTACTCATTTTATTACTGGAAGTTGTATCCTTTGACCACCTCCACCCATTTCTCCTACCCTCCACCCCCTACCCCTGGCAACCACCAATTCATTCTGTGTTTTTGTGAGTTTTTTTTTTTTTTTTGAAAGATTCTAGATGTAAGTAAGATCATGAAATATTTGTCTTTTCCTCTGTCTGACTTGTTGCACTTAGCATAATGCCCTCAGGCTTCATTCATGTTGTTGCAAATGGTGGAATTTTCTTTTTTATAACTGTATAATAGTCTACCATAGTCACATTCCATCCTGATTGAATAGTGTGTGTTTGTTGTCATCTAGTTGCTAAGTCATGTCTGACTCTTTTGTGACCGCATGGACTGTAGCATACTACACTCCTCTGTCCATGGGTTTCCCAGGCAAGAATACTGGAGTGGGTTGCCATTTCCTTCCATAGGGGATCTTCCCGACCTAGAATCGAACTTGTGTCTCCAGCATTGGCTGTGCTTTGTCACTCAGTCGTGTCTGACTCTTTGTGACCATTTGGACTGTAGCCCTGCATTGGCAGGGGTGTTCTTTACCACCGAGCCACCAGGGAAACCCCATATATACCACACTTTTCTTTATCTATTCATACATCAATGACATTTAGGTTGCACATATCTAGGTTATTGTAAATAATATTGCAGTAAACATGGGGATGCAGATATCTCTTCAAGATAGTAATTCCATTTTCTTTGGATATATACCCAGAAGTGGGATTGCTAGATCATATAATAATTCTTTTTTTTTTTTTTAATTTTATAGGAGTCTACATACTGTTTTTCACTGTGACTGCACCAATTTCATTCTCACCAACACTGTACAAGGGTTTTCTTCTCTCCTTGTCCTTACCAACATATTATTTCCTGTCTCTCTCTCCTTAAGTTATAGGGAATAAAGTTTATTTTGATGAAAAGTGTAAAGCAAAATTAAAATTACATACATTAGTCACATAACTCAACATGCTTAATTTGGTATAAGTGTGACACATTTTCTTGCTTTCCTATGTTTTGCTAAATCACCATAACCTTGTTGTTGTTCAGTCATTAAGTCATGTCTGACTTTGCGACCCTATGGACTGTAGAAAGCCAGGCTTCAATATCTCCCAGAGTTTGCTCAAATTCAAGTCCATTGGGTCAGTGATGCTGTCTAATCATCTTATCCTCTGCTGACCCCTTCTCCTTTTGCCTTCCATCTTTCCCAGCATCAGGGTCTTTTCCAATGAGTCAGTTATTTGCATCAGGTGGTCAAAGTATTGGAGCTTCAGCTTCAACATCAGTCCTTCCAGTGAATATTCAGGGCTGATTTCTGGTTTGGTTTTCTTGCAGTCCAAGGACACCATAAGCTAGATTGCTTTATTAAACTAAGGCATGGAAACTTAGTTTTACTCTTTTGCTTACGCTCTGATTTCAAACAATTTTATTAAAAAAAAAAAAGCCATTGTAACAGGTGTGAGGTGCTACCTCACTGTGGTTTTGATTTGCATTTCCCTGATGATCAATGATGTTGAACACGTTTTCCTGTGCCTGTTGGCTTTTGCATGTCTTCTTTGTAAAAAATGACTATTCAGATCCTTTGTCCATTTTTAAATTATTATTTGAGGGTTTCTTTTTAGCTATAGAGTTGTATGACTTCCTCATATTATTACCAATGACTTTTCCCCTATATTTTCTCCTAGGAGTTTTATGGTTTCTGTTCTTAAAGTCTTTAATACATTTCTAGTTAATTTTTGTGAGTGATTTAAGATGGAGGCCCGGTTTCATTCTTTTGCATGTGAATTAACAAGTTTCCCCAGCACCATTTATTAAGAGAGTATCTTTTCCATTGAGTATTTTTGACTTCTTTGACAAATATTAGTTGGTGATGTATTCACAGGTTTATGTCTGGGCTCTTGATTCTATTCCACTGGTTCATGTTTCTGTTTTTATGCCAATGCCTATTTGTTTTGGTTGTTCAAGTTTTGTTATATTGTTTGAATTCAGAACATGCAGAGCCTCTGGCTTTGTTCTTTTGTTGCAGGATTGCTTTAGCTATTTGGTGTCTTTTGTGGTGCCATACAATTTTGTTTTTAATTTCTATAAAAAATGATGTTGGGATTTTGATAGGGATTGCATTGAATCTGGCTTCAATAGCTTTGAAGAGTATGAACATTTTAGCAATATTAATTCTTTCAATTCAACAACATGGGATTTCTTTCCATATATTTGTGTCTTCATTTTTTTTAACCATATCTTATGGTTTTCAATATACAGATCTTTCATCTCCTTGATTCAATTTGCAATCAATAATAACTCTTTTATTGTTTTTTATGCTACTGAAAATAGGACTGTTTTCTTTATTTCTTCTTCAGATAATCCCTTGTTGTTGTATAGGAGCACAACTGATTTTTGTATTGATATTGTATTCTGCAACTCTATGAATTAGTTCATTAGTTCTAACAGATTTTCTGGGGAGTCTTTAGGATTTTCTTTATATAAGGTCATGCCATCTTCAAACAGAGACAGTTTTTCTTCTTCCTTTCCAATTTTGAGGACTTTTATTATTATTATTATTTTCTTGCCTGATTGCTCTGGCTAGGAATTCTAGAACTATGTTGAATAGGAGTGGAGAGAGGGCACCCTGGCCTTGGAGAATGGATCTGATGAAAAAAAATCAAAATTCTCCAACAATTTAGTCTATTCCTTCTATCAGTTTTTTTTCCCCCAGCTCTTCAAAGCACATAAGACTCAGGCTTCTAGGAGGAAGAAAACTGATGCCATTTCATTATGGTGTCCCAGTATATTATTTTAGTGGAGAGCAGTATCAGAGTTGCTGTTGGTCCAACTAGTGCCCTAATCAGTGGAGACATTTGCTTTCTTTCTCAGGCATGTTGCTGTTCCAAGTTAGATTCTGCCAAGTCATTGTCATAACATCTTTCCAGATGTCTAGGAGAAATTTCCAAATGGCCCAATTACAAGAGTACAGAATAGATAGACCACTGGTGAGATAGATAGACAGGTGCAATGTGTGTGCTCGGTCACTCACTCATGTCCAACTCTTTTCAGCCTCATGCACTACATAGCCTGCCAGGATCCTCTGTCCAGGGAATCTTCCAGGCAAGAATACTAGAGTGGGTTGCCTTCTACTGAAGGGATCTTCCTGACCCAGGGGTCGAATCCACATCTCTTGTGTCTCCTGCATTAGCAGGCAGATTCTTGACCAGGGAGCCACCTGGGAAACCATAGATGTCCCTCCCAATATTAATGTCTGAAGTGAAGTCAGTGGATCAGTGGAGGGACCTGGCTTCCTTTCCCCCCTGTGCCACAATCCCCTCAGATGCCTGCCTTCTGCCCCTGCGTGGTGAGTCACTTCCTGTCATATGCAGGCTCAGGACTGTGCTGCCCACAAGTGGAAACCTGCTTCCTGTGCCGCACAGTCCTAGTCCAGTCCTCAACGGTCCCCATGGGTCCTTGTCTTCTAGAGCCCTCCGTTTCCCAGGGCACAGGACCCCAGCCAGGTCGAGGAAAGTTTCCAGGGCTTCAGGGCACCTCCAGGTTCTAGATCCCTCCCCCTGAGGCTCTCACACATGCTTTTTCTGTCCAGGCATCCCAGGGATTAAAATAGGCCTTGTTGCGGGAGGAACCACCGGGGGATCACTCAGCATTCTCCTGGCTGTGGCGCTGCTGTTTTACTGCTGGCACCAGAGGAAACCAGGTTTGTGTTCTCTCTTACCCCTGGCTAACCTCCACAACCTGCCCCTGCCTCAGGAACCCCAAATATTGCAGCCTTGGAAACTGCCACATTACCATTCTCCACCTCACCATCCCAGTGCTAATTGATGGGCTCACCTGCTTTCTTCAAAAGGCAGTTTTCTTAACAGGTGTCTAGTCTAATTTATGAAGCCTCAGGTGAAAGATGGGGATGGAATAAACATTTTAATGTAAAGTTTCAAGAACTTCAGATGGTTTCCTTGGATAGTTTCTTTGGTCCAAACAGACTGGTCAACTAGATACTTTAACCCATCCTACATCTCCCGTAAGTGGACAGTCAAATAAAACTGAAAGGCCCTATGAAGAAATGACTGAGAATGGGAGGTGACTAATCTCTATCCTTCTTCCTCAGAGATGTTCGTGAGTCAAAGCCTGGGACCAGCATCTTGTATTCCAATGACTCCGCTCTCTACAGGTCAGGTTACTGGCTTCCCCTCCACCCAGAGGAGAGAGTTTCTCCCACATACTATCTGCCGTGCTTCCAAAGCTTTCTTGCTTTAGCCCAGGTCAGGCTAGCTTCAGACATCAGAAAATCTGGTGTTGAAGACACACACAAAAGTTTTTCAGCTCTAGTGCAGTTACCCACATGCTTTAACTTTGTGTTTTGAGTGCATGCTCAGTCACGTCCCACTCTTTGCGACCCCATGGACTGTAGCTCCCCAGGCTCCTCTGTCCATGAATTCTCCAGGCTTGAATACTGGAGTGGGTAGCCCTTCCCTTCTCCAGGGGATCTTCTCTACCCAGGGACCGAATCCAGGTCTCCTGCATTGCAGGAAGATGCTCTACTGTCTGAGCCACGAGGGAAGCACAACTCTGTGTTTTAACTTAATTCAACTCAACTCACCTCATCCTTCTGAGCACCTCCTCTGTATCCTGCACTGGGCTGGATGTATGGAGCTTTGGACCTCTGACCAAAGTGTCCTTAACAAGCCTGAGGTGAAGTCTGAGGTCCTGGGCATAACCACAGATTCTCCTGGAAATCCACGCATAGCCCCACACTACTCTGCAAGAAAAACAATTTAGTTCTATTTAGTATAGTTTTCATCCCAATCCCAAAGAAAGGCAATGCCAAAGAAAGCTCGAACTACCACACAATTGCACTCATCTCACACGCTACTAAAGTAATGCTCAAAATTCTCCAAGCCAGGCTTCAGCAATACGTGAACCGTGAACTTCCAGATGTTCAAGCTGGTTTTAGAAAAGACAGAGGAACCAGAGATCAAATTGCCAACATCCACTGGATCATCGAAAAAGCAAGAGAGTTCCAGAAAAACATCTATTTCTGCTTTATTGATTACGCCAAAGCCTTTGACTGTGTGCATCACAGTACACTGTGGAAAATTCTTAAAGATATGGGAATACCAGACCATCTGACCTGTCTCTTGAGAAACCTGTATACAGGTCAGGAAGAAACAGTTAGAACTGGCCATGGAACACAGACTGGTTCCCAATAGGAAAAGGAGTACGTCAAGGCTATAATTGTCACCCTGCTTATTTAACTTATATGCAGAGTACATCATGAGAAATGCTCGGCTGGAAGAAGCACAAGCTGCAATCAAGATTGCCAGGAGAAACATCAATAACCTCAGATATGCAGATAACACCACCCTTATGACAGAAAGTGAAGAGGAACTAAAAAGCCTCTTGATGAAAGTGAAGGAGGAAATTGAAAAAGTTGGCTTAAAGCTCAACATTCAGAAAACTAATATGATGGCATCTGGTCCCATCACTTCATGGGAAATAGATGGGAGAACATTGGAAACAGTGTCAGACTTTAATTTTTGGGGTCCCAAATCACTGCAGATGGTGATTGCAGCCATGAAATGAAAAGATGCTTACTCCTTGGAAGGAAAGGTATGACCAACCTAGATAGCATATTAAAAAGCAGAGACATTACTTTGCCAACAAAGGTCCATCTAGTCAAGGCTATGGCTTTTCCAGTAATCATGTATGAATGTGAGAGTTGGACTATAAAGAAAGCTGAGCACTGAAGAATTGATGCTTTTGAACTATGGTGTTGGAGACGACTCTCGAGAGTCCCTTGGACTGTGAGGAGATCCAACCAGTCCATCCTAAAGGAGATCAGTCCTGGGTGCTCATTGGAAGGACTGATGCTGAAGCTGAAACTCCAATACTTTAGCCACCTCATGCTAAGAGTTGACTCAATGGAAAAGACCCTAATGCTGGGAAGGGTCGGGAGCAGGAGGAGAAGGGGACACAGAGGATAAGATGGCTGGATGGCATCACCGACTCAATGGACATTAGTTTGAGTAAACTCCAGGAGTTGGTGATGGACAGGGAGGCCTGGCGTGCTGTGATTCATGGGGTTGCATAGAGTCGGACATGACTGAGTGACTGAACTGAACCAAAGGTATATCAACACAGCCTTGAACCCTAATCAAATCTCAGATGTTTGCGTATTCAACACAGCAATGTGTAGCCCTGTCCCCAGCAAGTTATGTGCTTGGTTCAATTCTTATTTACGAGAATCTGAGACTGCACCCACGTTTGAATTGACTCTCTTGGCAGCACATGGGCTCCCCTGGTAGCTCAGCTGGTAGAGTCCACCTGCAATGCAGGTGACCCCAGTTTGATTCCTGGGTTGGCAAGTTCCCTTGGAGACCTGGGCTGCCCACTCCAGTATTCCTGTACTTCCCTGGTGGTTCAGATGATAAAGAATTCGCTTGTAGTGCGGGAGACCTGGGTTTGATCCCTAGGTTGGGAAGAAACCCTGGAGCAGGGCATGGCAACCCACTCCAGCACTCTTGCCTGGAGAATCCCCATGGACAGAGGAGCCTGGCGGGCTGCAGTCCATGGGGTCGAAAGAGTCGGACACACCTGAGCACTGCCCAGCTCAGCACACAGCACAGGTGGTATGTATGTGTGAAATAGTTGAGAAAGGGCTCCCTCTGCTGACACAAATCTGCCTTTGTTTTATTTGCAGGAGACGACTCTCAGGGAGGCACAATCAGGTGAGATCTCAGCCTTCTGGTTTCCCAAGAATAAAATATGCAGAACTGTGGGGAGACAAGATTGGAACAAGTGATTTCTCTATGTCCCTGTGGCTTCATGCTCCCACTTTCACATTCTTTAAAATGGCCATAATCACAGCTTCTTGGAATCCTAATAGTGTATACAATGGATTTTCCCGCATAAATAGATCCGTTTCTTATTTCAAATTTATCCATTCCATTAAATGGATGATACTAAAGGTTATAGATTTTCTAGGTTGGCACAAAATATTTCTGGTGCAAACAGTCCTATAGTTAGACCACATGTTACTATAACTGTATAAAATGATTGTTAGTCCTAGATTTTACAGTGGGGTCTCAGCTTCTAGTAATCCTCTTTTTGTCCCAACTGTGCTTATTTACTCATCAAATTTTGAGTTTTTAAGTTTGGTTTGATAAATAGGGTCTTGTTCTTCTATCTGTGTCAGTGTCTTGGTCTTAGGTCATAGTCAGATTCTTGGATCATGGATTTTGTCTAATTGCTTCTTGAATTATCCAGGCAGAATGCGGTAAAAACACTTCCTCTTGATGATGAGGCTGGGCTTTTTTTTTTTTTTTTACCAATTGAGAGTGACCATTCTATTTATGAGATGATCATTTCTATGACGTCAAAGACTCTTCTAGCCTTGTTCTGCTGACTTCTCCTTACTCCTTTTTTTTTTTCTCTATCCCACTTTCATGTTTAGTATAATGTTCCAAGGGTGATCAGTGTTTCTATGCCTTACAGGAGACCCTTGACCATAGGCCCATCAGAACCCCTCAACCCCCTGCGCCCTGCCCCCGTGGAGCTGCAGCACTTGTACATCAACGGTGAGGACTCCCTGGTGGGAAGCTGCTCTGGGCCTGAGCCAGAGAAAGATACTTGTTTTGAGGCCTGGCAAAAGGCCCTGGTCTCCCTAAGCATCCCAGAAATTCATGGTAAACAATTGTTTATGAAGAAGCATCTGTAGCACACCCCACTGACCGGGATTGCTTACAAAGTTTTTTTTTCTCTTCTCAGTGCATCCCAGAGAAAGAGACTTGGTATATTCTGAGATCCAGATTACTCAGCCTGGAGCAGAAGGGGAAGGTACGTTACTGGGGAGAGATTCTGGCTGCAAACTGCGTTCATTCATTTGACATGTTTACTGAGTCTGCTTTGAGTAAAGGGAGTGAATCATTGATCAAGACAGATTAAAAATCCCTATAGTAGTGCTTAGATTCCAAAGAAAGAGGACAGATACAGAAAGCTACGTAGCATCCTTCCTGATATCAGAACAAAAGTTAAGCATCTGTCTAACAGACATTGTAATCATGAGGGTGTATGTTCAAAGGTTACCTGAAAATAGTGAATGAATTATTGCTAAGCACCTACCATGTGATACCAGAAAGAATGAAGGGATGGAGCCAAAGCAAAAACAACACTCAGTTGCGGATGTGACTGGTGATAGAAGCAAGGTCCTATGCTGTAAAGAGCAATATGGCATAGGAACCTGTAATGTTAGGTCCATGAATCAAGGCAAATTGGAATGGTCAAACAGGAGATGGCAAGAGGGAATGCTGACCTTCTAGGAATCAGCAAACTAAAATGGACTGGAATGGGTGAATTTAACTCAGGTGACCATTATATCTACTACTGTGGGCAGAAATACCTTGGAAGAAATGTAGTAGCCATCATGGTCAACAAAAGAGTCTGAAATGCAGTACTTGGATGCAATCTCAAAAATGACAGAATGATCTCTGTTCGTTTCCAAGGCAAGCCATTCAATATCATGGTAATCCAAGTCTATACCCCAACCAGTAATGCTGAAGAAGCTGAAGTTGAATGGTTCTATGAAGGCCTACAAGAACTTTTAGAACTAACACCCAAAAATGATGTCCTTTTCACTATAGGGGGCTGGAATGCAAAAGTAGGAAGTCAAGAAATACCTGGAGTAACAGGCAAATTTGGCCTTGGAGTATGGAATGAAGCAGGGCAAAGGCTAATAGAGTTTTGCCAAGAGAATGCACTGGTCATAACAAACACCCTCTTCCAACAACACAAGAGAAGACTCTACACATGGACATCACCAGATGGTCAACACCGAAATCAGATTGATTATATTCTTTGCAGCCAAAGATGGAGAAGCTGCATACAGTCAGCAAAAACAAGACCAGGAGCTGACTGTGGCTCAGATCATGAACTCCTTATTGCCAAATTCAGACTTAAACTGAAGAAAGTAGGGAAAACCACTAGACCATTCAGGTATAACCTAAATCAAATCCCTTATGACTATACAATGGAAGTGAGAAATAGATTTAAGGCACTAGATCTGATAGACAGAGAGCCTGATGAACTATGGACGGAGGTTCGTGACATTGTACAGGAGACAGGGATCAAGACCATCCCCATGGAAAAGAAATGCAAAAAGGCAAAATGGTTGTCTGAGGAGGCCTTACAAATAGCTGTGAAAAGAAGAGAAGCGAAAAGCAAAGGAGAAAAGGAAAGATATTCCCATTTGAATGCAGAATTCTGAAGAATAGCCAGGGGAGATAAGAAAGCCTTCCTCAGTGATCAGTGCAAAGAAATAGAGGAAAACAACAGAATGGGAAAGACAAGAGATCACTTCAAGAAAATTAGAGATACCAAGGGAACATTTCATGCAAAGATGGGATCGATAAAGGACAGAAATGGTAAGGACCTAACAGAAGCAGAAGATATTAAGAAGAGGTGGCAAGAATACACAGAAGAACTGTACAAAAAAGATCTTCATGACCCAGATAATCATGATGGTGTGATCACTCACCTAGAGCCAGACATCCTGGAATGTGAAGGCAAGTGGACCTTAGAAAGCATCACTATGAACAAAGCTAGTGGATGTTATGGAATTCCAGTTGAGCTATTTCAAATCCTGAAAGATGATGCTGTGAAAGTGCTGCACTCAATATGCCAGCAAATTTGGAAAACTCAGCAGTGACCACAGGACTGGAAAAGGTCAGTTTTCATTCCAATCCCTAAGAAAGGCAATCCCAAAGAATGCTCGAACTACCACACAATTGTACTCATCTCACATGCTGATAAAGTAATGCTCAAAATTCTTCAAGCCAGGCTTCAGCAATAGATGAACCGTGAATTTCCAGATGTTCAAGCTGGTTTTAGAAAAGGTAGAGGAACCAGAGATCAAATTGCCAATATGTGCTGGATCATCGAAAAAGCAAGAGAGCTCCAGAAAAAAACATCTATTTCTGCTTTATTGACTACGCCAAAGCCTTCGACTGTGTGGATCACAATAAACTGGAAAATTCTGAATGAGATGGGAATACCAGACCATCTGATCTGTCTCTTGAGAAACCTGTATACAGGTCAGGAAGAAACAGTTAGAACTGGACACGGAACAACAGACTGGTTCCAAATAGGAAAAGGAGTACATCAAGGCTGTATATTGTCACCCTGCTTATTTAACTTATATGCAGAGTACATCATGAGAAACGCTGGGCTGGAAGAAGCACAAGTTGCAATCAAGATTGCCGGGAGAAATATCAATAACCTCAGATATTCAGACAACATCATCTTTATGACAGAAAGTGAAGAGGAACTAAAATGCCTCTTGATGAAAGTGAAGGAGGAAAGTGAAAAAGTTGGCTTAAAATTCAACATTCAGAAAACTAATATGATGGCATCTGGTCCCATCACTTCATGGGAAATAGATGGGAGAACATTGGAAACAGTGTCAGACTTTAATTTTTGGGGTCCCAAATCACTGCAGATGGTGATTGCAGCCATGAAATGAAAAGATGCTTACTCCTTGGAAGGAAAGTTATGACCAACCTAGATAGCATATTAAAAAGCAGAGACATTACTTTGCCAACAAAGGTCCATCTAGTCAAGGCTATGGCTTTTCCAGTACTCATGTATGGATGTGAGAGTTGGACTGTTAAGAAAGCTGAGCACCGAAAAATTGATGCTTTTGAACTGTGGTGTTGGAGAAGACTCTCGAGAGTCCCTTGGACTGCAAGGAGATCCAACCAGTCCATCCTGAAGGAGATCAGTCCTGGGTGTTCATCGGAAGGACTGATGCTGAAGCTGAAATTCCAATACTTTGGTCACTTCATGCTAAGAGTTGACTCATTGGAAAAGACCCTGATGTTGGGAGGGATTTGGGGCAGGAGGAGAAGGGGACCACAGAGGATGAGATGGCTGGATGACATCACTGACTCGATGGACATGAGTTTGAGTAAACTCTGGGAGTTGGTGATGGACAGGGAGGCCTGGCGTGCTGCGATTCATGGGGTCGCAAATATTTGGACACGACTGAGCGACTGAACTGAACTGAACTGAACCATGTGATAAGAATATTATTATTATAATATATAAATGTTAATATGTGTAATATATACATGTTTAGTTAATTTATATAACGACCTTGTATAACCTACATACTGAGCAAGCAAGACTCATGACTTACTTACAAAAATTTTCTGTCCCCCACTGTGTCTTTAAACTTTCTTCTGTGAGAGATTTTCCTGGGCACTCAGGTTGAAAATTCTGGCAACCAAAGGCTTTTCAACACATTCTCCATTCTCTTAGGTGATAGACAGTAGGTGGACACTTTATGTCATAGTCTCATAGTCTCTTACTTATTAAGTAAATAGAATGCCAAGTTTGAAGATGATTAATCAGAACTTTCTCCTCTCCTAACACAGGCAAGTTTCAGAATGAATCTGGCAATGGTGTGGGTGAGGGGGAGAACCGGGCAGAGTTGGTTTCTTCCCTGTCTCTTGGGTTGACTTCCTACCTAGCCAGGGGAAAGGAGTAGGAAAGAAGTTATTCCACCTGGTACTGTGGAAGCTGGCTTCTGCCTTCCTGGGATGACAGATACTTAAACGGGCACTCCCTCCTGTAACGTATATATGCTTGGTCTCTTGAGGTTTCCTGCTGGAGCCCTCCTTCCTAAAGTTCCTTCTGCACAGCTGAGGTATTTCTAACGAGTTGTTTCTTGTTCCTTCACTGGCCTCACCTCCAATCAGTCATATCCAACTTCCTGCTGCTGGAGTCCCTTGGTACCTGGGGGCCTTATTGAACAGGACTGAAGGTCACCACACTTCTGCTTGTTCTGTCTCCCATGTGGACCACATCTGTGCTTGGGGACACCTGAGAATTTCAGGTCCTAGCTGGCCCAGCAGATCTCTTTTGATCCTACCACTTGTTGTGAGTTAGAACTCTCAATGCTCCCGATAAGGGTTGTTGAAATATTTTTTATTGTAATCTGCAGTAAGAAATACAAGTTGTGTTAAAAAAAAAAAAGAAAAGGAAAGAAATACAAGTTGTACTATTAAGAAACATGAATGTGCACACATACATGCACACACACACACATACCTAAACCAAAATTTTAGGAGATAATACTTAGTGTGATGCACTCAATTTTCTATTCTCCTCAAATTGATTGTTTTAATCAACTCTGTGGAGGTATAAACAGTATAAAATATAATTCACCACTTTTAAATGCACATTCAAATTATTTTAACAAATGTATCCATTCACAGAACCACCACCACAATCACATTGTGATGTGTGAACATTTCCAGAAGCCCAGAAAATTCTTTCATATTCCTTTTCAGTTAATCTCCCTCCAGCTTCACCCTTGACAATTACTGATCTGCCTTCTGTCCTATAGTTTGTTTTTCTAACAATTTCACATAAACGGTCTTATATAATGCAATCCTTTTGTTTGGCTTCTTTTGCTTAACACAATGTTTTGAAATTCATCCACATTCTAGCATAAGTAGTTCACTATTTTTTTGACATGTAAAAAGCTATGCCTATTTAATATATACAGCTCATGAGTTTGGGGATGAATCAACACCAGGGAAACTGTCACCACAGTTTAAGGCCGTAGATATATGCACCATTTTCCAAAGTTTTCTTTCCAAAGTTTTCTTTTTTATGATGATGATAATGATGATGTGTGGTAAGGACACTTAACAAAAGATTTACCTTCTTAGCTAATTTTAAGCATATGATAAAATATAGTTAGTGATTGTAATATATTGCTCAGTTGCTAAGTCGTGTCCAATTCTTTGCTACCCCATGAACTACAACATGCCAGGCTTCCCTGTCCTTCTCTATCTCCTCAACTCATGTGCATTGATGATGTCAGTGATTTCATCCAACCATCTCATGCTCTGTTGCCCTCTTCTCCTGCCTTCAATCTTCCCCAGCATCAGGGTCTTTTCCAATGAGTCACTTCTTCACATTAGGTGGCCAAATAATCGGAGCTTCAGCATCAGTCCTTCCAATGAATATTCAGTTGATTTCCTTTAGGATTGACGGTTTGATCTCCTTGCAGACCAAGGGACTCTCAAGAGTCTTCTCCAACACCACAGTTCAAAAGCATCAATTCTTTGACGTTCAGCTTTCTTTATGGTCCAACTCTCATGTACGTGACTACTGGAAAAACTATAGCTTTGACTAGATGTACCTTTGTTGGCAAAGTTACATCTCTGCTTTTTAGTATGCTGTCTAGGTTTGTCATTGCTTTTCTTCCAAGGAGCAAGTGTCTTTTAATTTCATGGCTGCAGTCATCATTGCAATGATTTTGGAGCCCAAGAAAATAAAATCTCTCACTGTTTCCACTTTTCCCTCTTCTATTTGCCATGAAGTGATGGGACTGGATGCATGATCTTAGTTTTTTGAATGTTGAGTTTTAGGCCAGCTTTCTCCACTCTTCTCTTTCCTCGTCATCAAGAGGTTCTTTAATTCCTTTTTGCTTTCTGCCATTAAAATGATATCATCTGCATGTCTGAGGTCAATATTTCTCCCAGCAATCTTGATATTCCAGCTTGTGCTTCATCCAGCCCAGCATTTCACATGATGTACTCTGCATTTAAGTTAATTAAGCAGAGTGACAATATACAGCCTAGATGTACTCCTTTCCCAGTTTTGAACCAGTCTGTTGTTTCATGTCTGGTTCTAACTGTTGCTTCTTGTCCTACATACAGACTTCTTAGGATACAGGTAAGGTGCTCTGATAATCCCATCCCTTTAAGAATTTCCCACAGTTTCTTGTGACCCACACAGTCAAAGCCATTAGTATAGTCAATGAAGCAGAAAGAGATTTTTTTGGAATACCTTTGCTTTTTCTATGATCCAGCAGATGTTGGAAATTTGATCTCTGGTTCCTCTGCCTTTTCATGTACTACTGAAGCCTAGCTTGAAGGATTTTGAGCATAATTCTGCTAGCATGTGAAATGAGGGCAATTGTACAAGCGTTTGAACATTCTTTGGCATTGTCCTTTTTTGGGATTGGAATGAAAGCTGACCTTTCCCAGTCCTGTGGCCACTGCTGAATTTTCCATATTTGCTGGCATATTGTGGAGAAGGCAATGGCAACCCACTCCAGTACTCTTGCCTGGAAAATCCCATGGACGGAGGAGCCTGGCTGCAGTCCATGGGGTTGCGAAGAGTCGGGCATGATTGAGCAACTTCACTTTCACTTTTCACTTTCATGCATTAGAGAAGGAAATGGCAACCCACTCCAGTGTTCTTGCCTGGAGAATCCCAGGGACAGAGGAGCCTGGTGGGCTGCTGTCTATGGGGTCGCACAGAGTCGGACACGACTGAAACGACTTAGCAGCAGCAGCAGCAGCAGCTGGCATATTGAGTGCAGCTCTTTAACAGCATCATCTTTTAGGATTTGAAATAGCTCAGCTGGAATTCCATCACCTCCACTAGCTTTGTTCATAGTAATGCTTCCTAAGGCCCACTTGACTTCACACTCCAGGATGTCTGGCTCTAGGTGAGTGACCACACCATCGTGGTTATCTGGGTCATTAAGAGCTTTTTTTTTTTTGTACAGTTCTTCCGTATATTCTTGCCACCTTTTCTTAATCTCTTCTGTTTCTATTAGGTCCTTGCTGTTTCTGTCCTTTATTGTGCCCTTCTTTGCATGAAATATTCCCTTGATATCTCTAATTTTCTTGAAGAGATCTCTAGTCTTTCCCATTCTATTGTTTTCCTTTATTTCTTTGCACTGTTCACTTAAGAAGGCCTTATCTCTCCTTGTTATTCCCTGTAACTCTGCATTCATTTGGGTATATATTTTCCTTTCTCCTTTGCCTTTCGCTTCTCTCCTTACTATACAGTATATCTCCAGAATGTATTCATCCTTGATAACTCAAGCTTTGTATCTTTTGAGCCTTACCTCTAGTTTCCTTTCCCCAAGCTCCTTGTAACCACTATTCTACTCTCTGCTTCTATGAGTTTGAGAAAATACAGTATTTGTCTTTCTGTATCTGGCTTATTTCTCTTAGCATAATGTCCTCCAGATCCAACTCTGTTGTCACAAATGACAGGATTTCCTTCTTTCTTAAGGTGGAATAATATTCCATTGTGTATGTGTGTTTTTCTTAAGGTGGAATCATATTCCATTGTATATGTGTGTGTATATCTGTGTGTGTGTATCATATTTTGGTTTTCACTCATCCATCAATAAACTTTTAAGTTGTTTCTATATCTTGCTGTGATCTATTCGAGATCCTGATTTCAATTCCTTTGGATATGTACTTAGAAGTGGAATTGCTGGATCATACAATAGTTTTATTTTTAACTTTTTAAGAAACCTTCATACAGTTTTCCATATTAGCAGTACCAATTTACACTCTCACTGACCGTGTTCCAGAATTCCTTTTTCTCCACATCCTTGCCAACTCCTGTTATCTTTTGTCTTTTTAATGATAGCCACCCTAACAGGTGTGATGTGATATCTCAATATGGTTTTGCTTCCACTGATGATTACTGATGTTCAGCACCTTTTCAATAACTGCTGACCATTTGTATGTCTTCTTTAGAGAAACATCTCTCCCAATCCTTTGCCCATTTTAAAATTGAGTTATTGTTAGTTTAGCTGTTGAGTTGTATGAATTCCTTATATATTTTACATATGAATCTCTTATCTGATAATATGGTTTGCAAGTGTTTTCTTCCATCTTGTAAGTTGCCTTTTCAGTATCCTTGTGTCTAGTAGAAATTTCAATTATAAGCTGATCCAGAACTTGGTTTACAAATGAGGTTAAGGACTTCTGCAAGTTCTCAAATCCAATGAAGACTAAGTCTTCTGTTTTACTATAATATTTGCTGCATATAGTGCCTATTGCTATATTTGACTAATGCATATCCTCTGAACACCTGCTTTGTCTGTCACTGATTTCTCAGCCATCCTCACTAATCAGGGTCTTTTGAATGATAAAATTAGAATTACCATCAATTTGATTGGGTTAATTGGGTGCTTCTTATAGAGTCACCTTGATCAGTTGCTGCTCTTCACACTCTGTCTTTGACATATTTGTCAAAACACCCTTGAAGCTGAGCACTCTATTGGTGGATGAGTTATATTTCAGGCACTTTCTGTGTTGATGATCTGTAGCAATATTTCTTCACCAGTGACTCAGTGTTTGCATGAAGCCCCTGAAATTGCATGCAAAGTTCCTTGCATGTGTCTATTATTCCAGGGAGAGAGTACATAGCTTCTATTTGGTCATTAAAAAGAACTGTAACCCCGAAAGATCCATGGGAAAAAATATGATGAAAAATAGAGTATTCCAGGATATATTCTTTTTCCCAGGCTCTATCCCTCCATAAAATTACTGTATAGTTCTCATGATTCTATCTGCTCTGAGATTCTTTATGTCTAATAAGGAGGATGTGAGAAATTATACCTGCTAAAGTTTTCTCTTACTGTGGCTCCATCTCTAAGAAACTTTGGCAATCAAATCAAAACCAGAACATGCTAACATAAGATGGTTTTTCCCTCAGGGCATACATTTAAAGCATTCTAGTGGGAACTTGCAGAAAAAGCAGGGCTTGGACTTTGCAATTGGTGAGATGGAGGTGCTATAAATTAAGAGAGGCAATAAATGAAACTAAGAGAGAAATTATCTCTTAACATCTGGTAAAGAAAAGGAGTGAGATTTCTCTTTGTGGTATTGAGGGAGAACTTTATAGATCAATGGAGCTTGCAAAGAACATGCAGAGATTTGAGTTAAGAAATGGCAAAATAAGATCATGTGTGTTGTAGGAGGTGTTGGGTGGCAGAGAAGAGAAAATAACAAGTCAATACAGAAGCCCATTGACTCCCAGATTCTGGGAAATAAGCTAGAAGACTGGGTTTGGAGTGGCTCAAAACATTCATCACCCTATGGTTTTCTTTTTCTCCACAGCCAATACCTTCAGAACATCTCTAGAGGACCAGGTGAGTTTCATTTCCTGATTGTTTTCTCTCCCACTACTACCTATCACCCCACATTTCCTCTCCTTCCAGTTCTTCTTCTATCTTTTTTCCACCCCAGCATGTCTCAATTGTCTACTCTGAAGTGAAGACACAGCTCTGAGATGACTCGTCTGGAAAGGTCAGCTCTAAAGATGAAGATGCCATGGAAAGTTATGAGAATACCCTACTTATATGACTTGTCTCTGATCCAAAGACCTAGCTTAGCGAAGTCCTTGAGGACTCTGGAGTGTCCAACTAGTTCCAGCTTTCCAGTTCTTCTTGCCCATGTGCATTCACTCCAAGGACTTCTGATCCATCCAATCGGAGGCGCTGACGGGAAGACCCCTCAGAGACTACACTGAAATGACCAAGATCCAAGGTCAAGAGGAAAGCCTATATACCTTCTCTGAGCCTAACCTAACATGTTCCTTACTGTCTGATTTCAGGAGAGGAAGAAAGACTGCTATAGAAAAAAAAGAAGGACAAATTTTGGAGAATTGGGATTTGTATCTAGATAGAAAGGACTGATGAATCAGGTCTCTGTTTAATACATATTCAGCAACTCTCCCCGTGGGGAATAGGTTGCATCAGTTGGTTTCACTATGAGTGGCTGCATACATACTTGACAAGCAAAGCACAGGTCCATCCCGCCTGCTTACCCTGCCTGTCAAGATTCAGTTGCAGACAAAAGAATACATTTCAAGTGGTTTACAGATAAAGGAATTTAAAAATTTATATCAGCTACTTTGAAAAATCATTTGAAGAGCTGGAGAAGCAGGCTCCAGACTGAGCTTCTAAAAGCAAAACCTAATTACATTAATGTTATTAGGGACAAAGACTTTTAACACTGGAGACAAGAAATACAACAAATATAAAAAGTTAAGTAATAACCTGGAAAATCTAAATTTGAATTGGAAATGTCAGTGCAAACTGATGACAAAACCTGCTCATTTTAAAAATGTTATCTATTTCTGAGGTCATCCACTGGAAAGGTCTAGAAATAATTAATAACTCAGTAACAATGAGCATCCATTGCACATGCTGTAGTCTCTAAATACTTTTTCCTACTCAAAGGATATAGAGCTACCTTTCTTGTAGGAGCTGTACCTTTGAGTTATCAAGTAGGTGATGTTAGAATAATTCTTCCAATAGATGAAGAAGGAACTATCCACACAAAATAGTTATGTGAATGCTTCACGCTACACCTAATGATCAAGCTGATATAAAAAAACCCAGCCTAATATTATAGGCCTCCTAATGGAAATATTCAATACCACCTACAAAGTATTTAAGCCTGAATTATCAGAAGTAAATCCATTGAAGTCTTTAGATCTAACTACCAGTTTATAGGAAATACAGTGGACAAAGGATTTTGTTAAATAGCACCATGGGATTGCAATCAGAAAAATCTAAACTATGGAAAAATTCTAAAGGACAAATGATCTGGTTTCTTTAACGAAAGAAGGAAGGAGAAAGGGAACACTTATGAATTAAACGATACTTAAGACTTGTCAGTCAAAAGGAATGACTGGGTCTTGCCTCAAACAAATCAAGTTTAAAAGGAATTACTTATGGAAATACTAAATGAAATTTGTACATTAATATGAAGAAATTATGTTTGGATAATTTATGTGTATGAAGAATTTATGTTTTGGGTATAAATGATAGCATTATGGTTATGTTTTTATTAAAAATTTTCATCTTTTACTTCATACTGAAGTATTTGTACATTAAATATTATGATTTTGCTTGAAATAATCCAATAAGAGTTGGGTGGGCAGGAAGTGGATAGAGGTACAGATAAAGCAAGATTGGTCATGTGAGCACCATTTCTGAAGCTGGATGGTAGGTACATAAAGGGAGGAAGTAGAACTTATACTAGTCTCTTTATATGTCTTAAATTCGATGATAAAAAGTTAAGCATTGCCATTGTATATATGTACCACAGCTTCTTTACCCATATCATCCATCAATGGATCTCTAGGTTGTTTCATGTCCTAGCTAGAGTAAATAGTGCTGCAAGGAACATTGGGGTACATGTGTCTTTTACAATTATGATTTTTTCAGGGTAGCCCAGTAGTGGGATTGTTGGGTCATATCGTAGGTTTACTCCTAGTTTTTTAAGGAAACTTCATTCTGGCTTCTACAGTGACTGGATCAGTTTGCATTTCCAACAATGAAAGAGGGTTCCCTCTTCTCCACATTCTCTCCAGCATTTACTGTTTGTAGATTTTTTGATGATGGCTATTCTGACCAGTGTGAGGTGATATCACATTGTAATTTGATTTGCATTTCTCTAATAATAAGCAATGTTCAGCATCTTTTCTTGTGTTTATTAGCCATCTGTATGTCTTCTTTGGACATTGCTCAGTCATAAAAAGGAACACATTTGAGTCAATGTTAATGAGGCGGATGAACCTCGAGCCTATTATACAGAGTGAAGTAAGTCAGAAAGAGAAAAACAAATATGTAAAGTATGTAGAAGCCATATGTAAAGTGGATAGCCAGTGGGAATTGTTGTATGATTGAGAGAATTCAACCCAGGGCTCTGTGACAGCCTGGAGGGGTGGGATGGACTGGGAGAGAGATTCAAGAGGGAGAAGACATATGCACACCTATGGCTCAATCATGTTGATGTATGGCAGAAACTGACACAGTAGTAAAGCAATTATCCTCCAATTAAAAATAAATAATCTTTTAAAAGATAATAAGATCTAGGGTGGAAGGGATAGTTAGGGAGTTTGAGATGGGCATGTACACACTGCTATATTTAAAATGCATAGCCGACAATGTCCTACTGTATATAGCACGGGAAACTCTGCTCAATGTTATGTGGCAGTCTGGATAGAAGGGGAGTTTGAGGGGGAGAACAGATACATGTATATGTGTTGCTGAGTCCCTTTGCTGTCTAGCTGAAGCTATAATATGCATTAATATTGGCTATACTCCAATACAAAATAAAAAGCTTAAAAAAACGTTAAGCACTCCCAATCTCTCTTACTCTGCTTTACTTTTATCCCCCATAGCACTTACCACTTTAAAATGTACTATACAATTTGCTTATGTACTACGCTTATTGTATGTCGGTCCTCTAGAAAGTAAATTAAGGGCAACAACCTTTGTCTTTATCGTTCACTGATATATCCCAAGCACCTAGAACTATGCTTGATACATTGTAGGTGCTTAATAAATACTTCTGAATACCTGAATTACCTATTTCATTCTAAAAGATCTGCCATGACTGTTCTTTTAGAATGGGGGGTGTGTGTGTGTGTCTGTCTGTGTGTGTACTTTTAGTGTAGCTAGTAAAAGCAGTGTATCAGGATGAATATGGGCTTTAAATCCAAAAGATTTTAGTTCAAGACTTGAATTTGCCACTTATAATTTCTTAGATAAGTTGCATAAAATTTTTTTGTGTCTAATTTCCCTCTATGCAAAATGAAGATACCTCATGGACTTCCCAGGTGGTAAGAACTGATAGCTTACGGTGAACAATGTTGGATTTGTGATCTCCGAAGAAGATTTAGCTTTTGGACCAGGTATCAGGCTTGATCACTCAAGAGCTTTTGTGTAGCAGAGTTTTATTAAAGTGAAAAGGGAACAGAGGAAGCTTCTGACATAGACATCAGGAGAGGGGCAGAGAGTGCCCCCATCCCTAGTCTTAGCAAGGGAATTATATACTTTTTAATTGGTTATTAAAATAAATCAAAAGGATGTCTCAAGGTTGTAAAGATCTTACTAGATCCACTCCCATAATATACATTTTAAGATAACAGGATTAGTCAGAAGGTTTTCAAGAAAGAGAAACATGTCTTCAAGCTGGATACATTATAGTTATATAATCCTTACTAAGGAATGTAGAAAAAAACCTTTGTCCTTTCCTCCTCCTTGAGAATTCCAGACCCCTATCTCCTCCTTGAGAGCCCCAGACTCCTTTCTCCTCCTTGGAGACCCTGGACTTCTTATCAATCTGCCTAGGGATTGACTATCTCAGAACCCACCTACCAATGCAGGAGACATGAGACGCAGGTTTGATCCCTGGGTCAGAAAGATCTCCTGGAGGTGGGCTTGACAATCCACTTCAGTATTCTTGCCAGGAGAATCCCATGGACAGAGGAGTGTAGTGGGCCACAGTCCAAAGGATAGCAGACTCTGACACAACTGAAGCGACTTAGCACACATGCACATACCTTGAATGACCATTGTGAATACATTCCTAATCAAGGCTTTTGTCCTTGCTCTTCCCTCTGTCTGTAATGCCTTTCCTCCTGATAATCTCTACTTGTTTCCTCTCATCCTTTAGAGCTTACTCAAATGTTGTAATCTCCATAAAGCTTTCCCGTATTACCTGTTTATGGTAGACACATCACCTAATCATTAACTCCTCTTCTTATGCTACTTCATATTTATCCAAAGCACTTTTTTCATCTGACATTCTAAATTTTTGTTAAAAATTTGTTTATTATCTGATTACCCAAAGCATAATTTATGCTCTATGTAAACAAGAATTTTATTTATTTTGTTTAATAATGTATCCTTAGTGCCTCTTTCAGAGCCCAACACATGGTAAGCACTTAGTTAGCATTTATGGATTATGAGAATTATATAAAGCAACCCTGGTGGCTCAGACGGTGAAGTGTTTGCCTGCAGTGCGGGAGACCCAAGTTCAATCTCTGGGTTGGGAATATCCCCTGGAGAAGGAAATGGCAACCCACTCCAGTACTCTTGCCTGGAAAATTCCATGGACTGAGGAGCCTGGTAGGCTACAGTCCATGGGGTCGCAAAAAGTTGGACACGACTGAGTAACTTCACTTCGCTTCACTTCAATGTAAGTGTCTGATAATGTGCCTTTTGCATATAAGCATTCAATACATATTAATTGTCAGTATTTAGTAAGCCACTGACTTATTTTCTAGGTCAAAAAATATTTAATGTGCACTTAGTATACGAAGCATAAAGATAGATCAGGAAAAAATGTTTCTCCTTAAGAAGTTTCCAGTAGAGAACAGACTTGTGGACACAAGGGGAGGGGAATGGGAGGGTGGGACGAATGGGGAGAGCAGCATGGAAACATTTACACCACCAAACGTAAAATAGATAGCCAGTGGGAAGTTGCCATATGACTCAGGGAACTCAAACCAGGGCTCTGTGATCACCTAGAGGAGCGGAAAGGGGTGGGGGGTGGGAGGAAGGTTCATGAGGGAGGGGATATATGTATGCCCATGGCTGATTCATATTGATGTGTGGCAGAAACCAACACAACATTGTAAAGCAATTATTCTTCAATTAAAAATAAAATTAAAAAGAAGTTTCCAAAGTAATATACTGGAAGAGATAGCTACATAAAGAGATAATTCCCATAAAATGGGAAAGTATGATTAGATGGAGCACTTAGCCCATGTGTTAGGGAAAGTAACATTAACAGTTATAACAGGTGAACCCAGAAGACTCAGGAACTTTCCAAACAAATCATCAGTTGCTCTCAGGATGAAGGGCAATGCGGCACTCCACCCAGTCATTCAGTAACGTAGGTTGCTTACATCTCGTGGTACTGCCATCTTCAGCGTTTCCAGTTCCTCTGCAAAAGGGGAGAGTACGGAAGGTCAGCCAAGAGACTTTAGGGCCCAGTTCTGAAAGTGGAATGCATTTCATTGCTTCCACAGGCCACTGACCAGAACTTAGCCACAGTTTCCCTACCTAACTCAGGGGTGGGAATAGGAATCCAACTGAGGCCTGGAAATCAGAGGACACAGATCTTGTGGACACCCCAACTAGTCACTGCCAAACTCAACCAAGGGAAATTTTCAGGGAAATTTTTTCTGGAAGAGATAGCATACAGTGAGTAACATGTAGGAACCAACCAGACCTGAGTTCCGATCCAGGTCACAGTTCATATCTATGTAGCTTTAGTTGTTGTTGTTCAATTGCAAAGTTGCGACCAACTCTTTATGACCCATGGACTTATCCATCACCAGCTCCCAGAGTCTGCTCAAACTCATGTCCATTGACTCAGTGATGCCATCCAACCATCTCATCCTCTGTCGTCCCCTTCTCCTCCTGCCTTCTATCTTTCCCAGAATCAGGATCTATTCCAATGAGTTGGCTCTTTGAATCAGGTGACCAAAGTATTGGAGCTTCAGCTTCAGCATCAGTCCTTACAATAAATATTCAGTGTTGATTTCCTGTAGGATTGACTGTTAAGTTACTTAAATATCTCCTTAGAGATTAAAAATGAGAGTATCGGTAGAACCTAATTCACAAACTTGCTGTGAGGATTAAATGTGTGGAGTCTTAAGCATAAAGCTTAAGATGCAGTAAACATTTATTAATAAGAAAAGTTAGCTGTCAGGAGGAGGAGAAAGGAAGGAACAGTAAGCAGAGGAAAAGGAAACTGAATTAGAAAACTAGACACAGAAAGAATGGGCTAGGAAATGAAGCAAAGGGCTTTAGACAGACATGGATAACTGTGCTCAGGTATAAAACAGAAAAATGTGTTCAGGAACGTATAAACAGATTAGTTTATGTGCAGAGTAAAATTCTGCTTACTGGAAAATTGTGTCAGTCTGGAAAGGTAGCTATCTGAGTAACCTTGGCATCATAAGAACATTTATCTTGTAACCATCAAGAACCACAGATGATTTAGTCTAACAGCGTGTCTCAGATTTGTGTCCTTCAGAGAGATCTTTCTGGTGGTTGTGTCGTAGACGCAACCCGGGTGGGTGAGCCCGGTGGCAGGGAGAGTGCTTAGGTCCTGTCACTGAAGTCTAGGTTAGATGAACAGGGTAGAGCCACAGATGCAGTACAGGGGAGGGGCACAAAACTTATTTTGTGAGAAACTCAGTAAAAGTAATTGATTGATTGGAAGTGGAGGAAGGCATAGAGGACAGCTCCCAGGAATTTGGCTCAGGCTCAGGGGAACTATGATGCCATAAATGGAGATAAACTGGAGCATAATTCAAAATTTTCTCGGTAAAACTGCAGCCTCACTCAGTTGTGTTCAGTGTTGCATTTTATGTGCCAGAACTTTATTTACCAAAAGCCATGTGGAAAATTTGAGATTCACATCATGTTTCTCTCCTCCTGGCCAATCACTCTGTGGCCTAGTCTTTTTCTTTTTCTTTAAGAATTTGATTCGTTGCCTTCACTCTTGAGTTGTTAGAAAGTTTACCTAGATAATCACTATGATACTTCCACCTTGTATATTCCATGATTCTGCTGTGCTTGCCACCAGCCTTTGGTTCTCATTAGCACCATACCAGCTTCTTGCTTATTATATTTAATAAAATCTCTAAAGCTAAGCATGGCCTTGAGATAAGATGTAAAAACAGACCCTACCCAAATGTCAGCTCAAGAGTCTCAGAAAGAGGAACCCCAAGATAAATATATCATTTATGTTTATGCAAAATTGTGTTATGTCTTCAGACTTGCCAGAGGCATGGAAAAATAACACCTCAAAAATTTACATAAGCTGGAGGGGCAAGGGGAAAGCCTCAAACCAGTTGGCTTCTATTATTTTCTACCTAAAAAAAGAAAAATAGAATTTTCATTATGAAAGGAAATCAGCTCATTTGCACAGGGCCTCCTTCCCTGAGAACACAGGAAGTCCAAGTTCTCCCCAAGAAGCTATTCAGGGTCATGAAGAGAAGGGCAGAGTTAGGTTCAGGATATTATAGAACTTTTATGACCCAGTGAAAAGTGAAAATGGAAGACCCCTTGTTCAAAAACCAAGAGAAAAAAAGTGATGCTAAAAGTACTAGTATATAAAACTTTTTTTTTTTTCTTCCATGGTCTCTCCCTCTTCTTGTCATGATGTTTTTTATTTGCTATTTAAGGTCATCATAAGAAAAGAAAAAACAAAATTTTAAATTATTAGCATGAATTTTATGGATCACCTTTATATTTTGCAATGCCAGCTTTAACTGGAAATATGAGAGTATTTCACTCATATGTAGAACCACAGAAATTAGGCAATTTGTATTTCATAGTTCATTCATGCGTATGCATTTTGTTCTTACAAGAAGAGTGGAAATTCTGGGGGAAAAAAAAAACAAGTTCTCACTTAAAATTTCGTCTCTTAATATAAGCACATTATGCCAATACTTCCTACTTGTGGATTACTGACAAGTAAGGAAAGACTGAAATATTGAGATTGCCTTATCTTTCCTTTTCCTTCTATGTTATTTTCCACATACAAGATTAACTGATATAGGGAAGTACCATAAGGAAGGATACAATAGGGTTTCTTTGTTGTTCGGGTTTCTTGGTTGTTCAGTTTCTTAGAACACAACTTCCTTCTTACTGTGTTTGAATCAAGGTCTGGTTCAAATTGAAAGTGTGGCTTTCGGGGGCTGTTAGTTATTGATGTCATGTTTAGTTTTACTTCCTTTGAGTCCCCCTGAGCATGGTGGATCCAACTGGAATTCTGTGTTCATAGAGTATTTGAATGCTGTTTGCATTTAGGCAGCAAGGAAAGTGGATACACCTCTTGTAAGTATCTTCTCTGCTCATGTGCTCACTCCAGTGTCCCATCAGGCTTCATTTACAAAGCACAAATTTAAACATAAAGGTATTAGAAATTTCAAGATGGCATCAGCAGAGCATTAAACCAAGCTCAGGGCCTTTATAGTGCAGGACCCTGTGTAACTGCACAGGTCATAAGCTCATGAAACCGGATATAGTTTTGATGTGTCCAGCAAGTCATAAGTGGCTAGTCAGAAGTCTTCTCCAGTGGACCTTCCAGAATCAAACAGGCCCAACACAAGTTCTAATTCTCTTTTTCTAAATTCTTTCTAACTATTTGAGCCCATCATTGGAATTTGTGATCATGCTAGTGCTGGTATTAGAAGGTGATTGGATCTGAAAACCTTGGGCTGAGGGCAGCCTTGGTGAAAGAGTCACTGTGTGAACATTACCGAACACAAGTTCATGTGCTCCACGAGCAGTGAGGCCAAAAAAACTGAAACATTAGAGTTGGGAGCAGAGAAAGATCTACTTGCAGGACCATGCAAGGAGATGGGTGGCTCATGCCCCCTCCTCCCAAACTCGAACTCCTCAAAGGGTTTCAGCAAAGCATTTTAAAGGCCAGGTGAGGGAGGGGGGGTGACAGGTTACGTGATCAGCTTGTGCACAATTCTCCCACTGGTTGATGTTGAAGTAACGGGGTTGTTAATTTTATCAGTCCTTGTGTGTCAGTAGATCTGGGTGCTATGTTCTCATGATCACCAAGAAGCTAATTTCTTATATTTGGTGGTGGTTTTTAGCATCTGAAAAACTCAGGAAATACGCATGAGATACTAATATCTGGGTACTTCAGAGAGAAGCCAAAGCTGAGGATATGGGGGAGGGGTCTGTTCTGGGTAAGCTCCAGAGGCTGCTGGTTGGTTACATGAATGAAAAAAAAGAGCTGAGTTCAGTGTGACAGGTTAATAAACTTCATAACTGCCACAAGCATCTATTATATGCTTGTGATATATACTTTGCAAACATCTCATTTAATGTCAACAATAACTAGAAGGCAAGTATAATTAATACCAGATTTATAAATGAGAAAACTGGGTCTCAAAATCTCCTCTGTCCATGAGATTCTCCAGGCAAGGATACTGGAGTGGGTTGCCAGTTTCTTTTCCAGGGGATCTTCCCGACCCAGGAGTTGAACCCAGGTCTCCTGCATTGCAGGCAGATGCTTTACCAACTGAGCTACGTGGGAAGCCCTACAAATGAGAAAACTGGGGCTCAAAATCCTGCCTAGTTTGCCAAAAGTCACCCAGAGGGGAACTGACAGCCAAAGATTCAGTTTCATGTCCATCTAATTTGAATACCAATGTTCTTCCCATACACCAAGCTTCCTCTCTGACCAGTTATCAGTTTATACAAGGCAGATGGTGTACTGAGAAGGACAAGTTGGAAAAAAAGAAAAACACAGAGAGAAAAGTCTTTGCTCAGAGATTGTATGTGAGGTTCACCTTGGCAGGTCCAGAAAGTATTTTCAGATGGGGAGAGATTTGCTTGGCCATCCCAGTGAAGGGTGCCTCTTTGGATTACCTTTTAAAATGTAATCAGGTAGATAAATTAATAAGAAATAAAAATCAATAGAAAATGATGACTAGCACATATTCAGAGGTTGAACTAGGTGGAGGAAAAGGACAAAAATTAGAGAACTAATAAAAAGTTGGAAGGCTGGGGAGCTTTTGTTCTTTGCTACCTATTTAAGATAGCAAAGCCACAGGCACATGAAAAGAATGTCCAGCATTCCAAGACAGAGGTTAAGGGCAGCCTAATCTGACCTTATATCTTTTCTGGACATGGTCAGGAAAATGGTAGCAAGTATGTAAATTGACCCCTAGGGGTGGGTAGCTCCCCTCAGAACCCTACAAAGTTCAGTGGTAGCTATTAGACATGTTCTTTCTTTGTTATCTATGATAATGATGATCTAGTTGCTAAGTCATATCCGACTCTTGCGACCCAATGGACTGTAGCCTGCCAGGCTCCTCTGTCCATGGGATTCTCAAGGCAAGAATACTGGAGTGGGTTGCCATTTCCTTCTCCATTTCTTCTGTTATCTATGACTGTTGCTCTTATCAGATTCAGGTTGATGTAGACGGTACCTTCATGGAAACTGTGAAATATTCAAATGTATTGTTAATAACTCTTGTTGTCCTAGCCAATAAGATTCAAACAACAAAACATACATTCACAGAAATACTCATGAATGCTAAAACATGAATGAGACTTGGAAACATACTGAGTGAAAGAAACCAGACACAAAAAACCACGTATTTTAGAATCAATTTCTATGCTCAGAATAGGTAAATCTACAGAGAAAGAAAGTAAATTAGTAATTTGTTGCCTGGGCTGTGGGTGAGAATGGAGAGTACAAATGGGTGCCAAGTTTCTATTTGGGGTGGTGGAAATTTTTTTAAAAATTAGATTGTGGTGATAAAAAAAGTGGATTATATCATTGAAAATTATACTTCAATAGATTTGTTAAATATATATAGATTTTTCCAGTGATTTTCAATAAGTGTTCATCACCGCAAATAAAGGCAATCTGGTAAAAAGATTGTAGAGTAGAAAGTGCATATTTAAAACAACGACACATTTTGGTTTCATGCAGATCTGAGTTTTGAATAGGTTGGCACCAACCTACCTAGAAGGGTGGTGTTGTCTCCTTTATAAAGATGAAGGAGCCTGAGGTCAAGTTTGAAAACGTGCTTGAGGTCATCCCTCTTGTAAGCGGAAACACTATGAATTTTTCTGGTAACAGAGCCTGTGCTTCTTTACTTCTCTGTCACTGCAGAACCATTGCCTGTTAGACTTTCCCTCTGGAATATGACCTGATGGTAACATTTAAAGTAAATTCTACCTTTTTCTAGATTTGTTTATGCTGCCAGCACTCCTTCTTCATCTCTATCAATCCTCTCTCATCACTGCATCTGAGATTTTCCCTCCAGCTGTTGATAGCCAGAGAATAGAGAGGTTCCAACCCTTTTCCACAATGATTGACAGAGCCCTTGAGCTACATGGTTTATCCAATGATCATGAGATTACTGTGGCTAATTCCTCACATCCTACTTTAAATATGTCTCTTCCTTTGTCCTCCAAAAACCTCTAGCTTTATCCTGTACTGTTATAGAGAGTACAACATTTATTTATAGACTTCATAAAACCAAGTTTCCATTTCCTGCCACCAGGGACCCAGAATAGGTCCTTAGTAATTGCCTTTGAGATATAATCATTTGACCATGGAAAGTGTTGCTGCTACAGACGGCTTTCAGTTCAGTTCAGTTCAGTTCAGTTGCTCAGTCGTGTCCAGCTCTTTGCGACCCCATGAACCGCAGCACGCCAGGCCTCCCCGTCCATCACCAACTCCTGAAGTCCACCCAAACCCATGTCCATTAAGTTGGTGATGCATCCAACCATCTCATACCCCATCATCCCCTTCTCCTCCTGCCCTCAATCTTTCCCAGCATCAGGGTCTTTCCCAAGGAATCAGCTCTTCACATCAGGTGGCCAAAGTATTGGAGTTTCAGCTTCAGCATCAGTGTTCCACTGAACACCCAGGACTGATCTCCTTTAGGATGGACTGGTTGGATCTCCTTGCAGTCCAAGGGACTCTCAAGAGTCTTCTCCAACAAGGGCAAGCTTGTATCTGGATTCCTATTCAAATGTTAGTACCTGTTGAATTTCTTTATTGAATTGGTTAGGTTAGTCTCAGATAGATCTGGGATGAAAGCCTGCTTCACTACTGCTTAAGAGTCTTCAGGCTTACAAGGTACTTGAAATTAAGGTACTTAGTTTCTTTGAGCTTCAGTTTTCCTCATATAAAATGAAGATGAGAATACCAACCTGACAGAAGATTGCCTCTGTTATTTCACTGTTTAACTGTTTTAGTGTTGATGCAAACATTAAATAACATAATGTATACATAGTACCTGGTGTGATGTTATATTATTGTAAGCATCCAAAATATGGTAACTATTAGGAAAACCATCACTTTGAGCATATCTACCACATTTTACTTTCTGAGACAAATCACAAAAGATAAAAAGAGTTAAAAAAAAAAAAAACAACTCTACCTTGAGTGAACCTTTTTTTGGGGGGAGGAAAGGCTTTAGCAAAACAATTTTTCCAAGCATATTTTGTCTTGGTATTTAAACTCATGTAAAATTAACTCATGTGTATTTCAAGGAGAAAAAAAAATCCATCTTTTTCTGATTCATTATGCTTAACTTAGCAGGATGTTTCTGAAGAAGAGTTATTGAGTATCCAGGTCACTCCCTGTCATCCTCCTTAAACTTCTATCACTTCTTTTTTCATCTTAAATGTGTAGATTAATTTGGTAATATTTAAGGTCATCGTGTTGCTCTCCACAAAAATGATGCAACTCTCCATTTATCAGCTTTTTTAAGTCAATAAATTTTATAATTTTCTTAAAGTACTACCAAATTGGGTCCAACTGCTCAAAAATCTTTACTCAAGAGAAGCAAATGTGGGTTCAGTTGCTTTTAATCGGAATGTCAGCATCTGGGAGATGGTAGACTCAGTTCAGTTCAGTTCAGTCACTCAGTCATGTCCAACTCTCTGTGACCCCATGGAATGCAGCATGCCAGGTTTCCCTGTCCGTCACCAACTCCTGGAGCTTACTCAAATTCATGTTCATCAAGTTGGTGATGCCTTCCAATCATTTCATCCTCTGTCGTCCCCTTCTCTTCGCACCTTCAATCTTTCCCAGCATCAGGGTCTTTTCCAAGGAGTCAGTTCTTCTCATCAGGTGGCCAAAGTTTTGGAGTTTCACTTCAGCATCAGTCCTTCCAATGAATATTCAGGACTGATTTCCTTTAGGATGGACTGGTTGAATCTCCTTGCAGTCCAAGGGACTCTCAAGAGACTTTTTCAACACCACAGTTAAAAAGCATCAATTCTTCAGTTCTCAGCTTTCTTTACAGTCTAACTCTCACATCCATACATGACTACTGGAAAAACCATAGCTTTGACTATATAGACCTTTGTTGGCAAAGTAATGTGTCTGCTTTTTAGTATGCTGTCTAGGTTGGTCGTAGCTTTTCTTCCAAGGAGCAAGTGTCTTTTAATTTCATGGCTGCAGTCACCATCTGAAGTGATTTTGGAGCTCCCCTACCTCCCAAAAAAATCTGTCACTGTTTCCATTGCTTCCCCATCCATCTATTTGCCATGAAGTGATGGGACCACATGCCATGATCTTAGTTTCCTAAATATTGTGTTTTAAGCCAGCTTTTTCACTCTCTTCTTTCACTTCCATCAAGAGTCTCTTTAGTTCTTCTTCACTTTCTGCCATAAGGGTCATGTCATCTGCATATCTGAGGTTATTGGTATTTCTCCTGGCAATCTTGATTCCAGCTTGTGCTTCATCCAGTCCAGCATTTCTCATGACATACTCTGCATGTTAGTTAAATAGGCAAGGTTACAATATACAGCCTTGATGTACTCCTTTCCCAATTTGGAAGCAGTCTGTTGTTCCATGTCTAGTTCTAGCTGTTGCTTCTTGACCTGCATACAGATTTCTCAGGAGGCAGGTCAGGTGGTCTGGTATTCCCATCTCTTTCAGAATTTTCCACAGTTTGTTGTGATCCACACAGTCAAAGGCTTTGGTGTAGTCAATAAAGCAGAAGCAGATGTTTTTCTGAAACTTTCTTACTTTTTGATAATCCAACAGATGTTGGCGATTTAGTCTTTGGTTCCTCTGCCTTTTCTAAATCCAACTTGAACATCTGGAAGTTCACGGTTCACGTACTGTTGAAGCCTGGCTTGGAGAATTTTGAGCATTACTTTGCTAGCATGTGAGATGAGTGCAATTGTGTGGTAGTTTGAGCATTCTTTGGCATTGCCTTTCTTTGGGACTGAAATGAAAACTGACCTTTTCCTGTCCTGTGGCCACTGCTGAGTTTTCCAAATTTGCTGGCATATTGAGTGCAGCATCATTTTTTAGGATTTGAAATAGCTCAATTGGAATTCCATCACCTCCACTAGCTTTGTTCATAGTGATACTTCCTAAGGTCCACTTGGCTTCACATTCCAGGATGTCTGGCTCTAGGTGAGTGATCACTCCATCATGTTTATCTGGCTCATGGAGATCTGTTTTGTATAGTTCTTCTGTGTATTGGTGCCAGCTTTTCTTAATTCTGCTTCTGTTAGGTCCATACCATTTCTGTCCTTTATTGTGCCCATTTTTGCATGAAGTATTCCCTTGGTATCTTTAATTTTCTTGAAGAGATCTCTAGTGTTTCCCATTCTATTGTCTTCCTCTATTTCTTTGCGTTGACAAGTGAGGAAGCGTTTCTCATCTGTCCTTGCTATTCTTTGGAACTCTGCATTCAAATGGGTATATGTTTTCTTTTCTCCTTTGCCTTTTGCTTCTCTTCTTTTCTCAACTATTTGTAAGCCTTTGTCAGAAAACCATTTTGCCTTTTTGCATTTTTTCCCCCCTTGGGGATGGTCTTGACCACTGCCTCCTGTACAGTATCACGAGCCTGCATCCATAGTTCTTCTGGCACTCTGTCTATCAGATCTAATCCCTTGAATCTATTTGTCACTTCCACTGTATAATCATAAGGGATTTGATTTAGGTCATACCTGAATGGTCTCATTGTTTTTCCTACTTTCTTCAATTTCAGTCTGAATTTTGCAATAAGTAGTTTATGATGGTAGACTCAGTGTCCCACAAAAACCACCTCCTAAGATTCTGCTCAGTCATGAAAGCTTTAAAGGGAAAAGGAGAAGTAATCTCAGTTAATCATTGAGCTGTGAGGTCAGAGTCATTGCCATCTCCTACTACATACAGACTTATTGTATAGGCTTGTCAACTTCTTGTGATATTTCTTTTGATGCCATCATGTTTACAAAATTTGTTTGTGAGGTTACTGAAGGGGAAGTTAGGGAGGAGATCTGGTCATCTGCTTTATTTATTTTTCATTTCTACTTCTTTTATCTACAGAAAGAATCAATAGGTGAACAAGGTATTATTTGATCAAAAATTTGAAAGAGATGAGAAGAGCATGGAGGTACCTGGTTTAAGGTTTGTGACAAGACGGACGAAAGGGGCATCCTGCATAAAACTCTTTCCTGCCAAAGGCTACTTACAAAAGGATTTGTACATTATTTTCCTTTTTTTCTTTTCATTGCCTTCATAGGTTTCTCCTGCCCTAGACCCCCTGCTGCTTTCAGAACCCCATGCAAGAGAGATCATGCGGTATTTGTCTTTCCCTGTCACTGAGTATAATGTCCTTGAGGTCTACACATGTTGCCACAAATGACAAGATTTCATCTTTTTAAGGGCTGAATTCAGTTCAGTTCAGTTGCTCAGTCATGTCTGACTCTTTGCAACCCCATGGACTGCATGGATAATGCTCCACTGTGTGTATGTACCACAGCTTCTTTATCTATTCATCCATCAATGGACATTTGAATTGTTTTAATATCTTAGATATTGTTAATAATGCAGCAAGGTCTTGTTGTGTTTCAGTCACTCAGTCATGACTGTTTGTGACCCCTGTGGACAACAGCATGCTAGGTTTCCTTGTCCTTTACTATCTCCTGGAGTTTGCTCAAAGTCATGTCCAATGAGTCAATGATGCCATCCAACTATCTCATTCTCTGTCATCCCCTTCTCTCCCTGCCTTGTCTCATTTCCAGCATCAGGGTCTTTTCCAATGAGTCAGTTCTTCCCATCAGGTGGCCAAAGTATTGGAGTTTCAGCTCCAGCATCAGTCCTTCCAATGAATATTCAGGACTTATTTCCTTTAGGATTGACTCGTTCAATCTCATTGCAGTCCAAGGGACTCTCAAGAGTCTTCTCCAACACCACAGTTCAAAAGCATCAGTTCTTCAGGGCTCAGCTTTCTTTACGGTCCAACATTCTCATCCATACATGACTATTGGAAAAGTCATAGCTTTGACCAGACAGGCATTTTTGGCAAAGTAATGTCACTGCTTTTTAGTATGCTGTCTAGGTTGGTCATAGCTTTTCTTCCAAGGAGCAAGTGTCTTAATTTCATGGCTGTAGTCACCATCTGAAGTGATTTTGGAGCCCAAGAAAATAAAGTCTGTCACTGTTTCCATTGCTTCCCCATCCATCTATTTGCCATGAAGTGTGGGGACCAGATGCCATGATCTTAGTTTTTTGAATGTTGAGTTTTAAGCCAGCTTTTTCACTTTCATCAAAAGGCTCTTCAGTTTCTCTTCACTTTTTGCCATAAGGGTAGTGTCATCTGCATATCTGAGGTTATTGATATTTCCCCTGGCAATCTTGATTCCAGCTTGCACTTCTTCCAGCCCAGCATTTCTCATGATGTACTCTGCATACAAGTTAAATAAGCAGGGTGACAACATACAGCCTTGATGTACTTCTTTCCCAATTTGGAAGCAGTCTGTTGTTCCATGTCTGGTTCTAACTGTTGCTTCTTGACCTGCATACAGATTTCTCAGGAGGCAGGTCAGGTGGTCTGGTATTCCCATCTCTTTCAGAATTTTCCACAGTTTGTTGTGATCCACACAGTCAAAAGCTTTTGTATAGTATAAAGCAGAAGCAGATGTTTTTCTGGAACTCTCTTGCTTTCTCTGTGATCCAGTGGATGTTGTCAATGTACCTTTCATGCCAACATGTTCATGTACCTTTGCCAACAAAGGTCCGTCTAGTCATGGCTATGGTTTTTCCAACGGTCATGTACGGATGTGAGAGTTGGACAATAAAGAAAGCTGAGTGCTGAAGAATTGATGCTTTTGAACTATGGTGTTGGAGAGGACTCTTGAGAGTCCCTTGGACTGCAAGGAGATCCAACCAGTGCATCCTAAAAGAGTTCAATCCTGGGTGTTCATTGGAAGGACTGATGTTGAAGCTGAAACTCCAATACTTCGGCCACCTGATGTGAAGAGCTGACTCATTTGAAAAGACCCTGATGCTGGGAAAGATTGAGGGCAGGAGGAGAAGGGGATGACAGAGGATGAGACAGTTGGATGGCATCACCGACTTGATGAACATGGGTTGGGTAGACTCCGGGAGTTGGTGATGGACAGGGAGGCCTGGTGTGCTGGGGTTCATGGGGTTGCAAAGAGCCGGACTTTACTGAGGGAGTGAACTGAACTGAACCGAACTGAACCGAACCAACAAGGGTTCCTTTCCCTCCATATCCTTGCCAACATTTGTTATTCGTGGGTGTTTTTTTTTTTTTTTTTTTTTTTGATGATAGCCATTCAGGTATGTGTGAGGTGATATCTCATTTTAGCTTTGATTTTTGTATTTTCCTGATAATTAGTGATGTACCCATTGACCGTCTGCATTTCCTCTTTGGAAAAATATCTATTGAATTCTTCTGCGCATTTTAAAATCTGCTTTTTTTTTTTTTGATGTTGAGTTGTATGAGCTTGTTGGATATTAACCCCTTATTGGTTATATTATTTGCAAATATTTTCTCCTTTGACATGCAAAAGTTTTTCATTAGGTCCCATGTATGTATTTATTTATGTTTTTCTCTAGGCTTCTCTGGTGGCTCAGAGGTTAAAACATCTGCCTGCAATGCGGGAGACCTGGGTTCAATCCCTGGGTAAGGAAGATCCCCTGGAGAAGGAAATGGCAACCCACTCCAGTATTCTTTTCTGGAGAATCCCACGGACGGAGGAGCCTGGTGGGCTACAGTTCACAGGGTTGCAAAGAGTCGGATACAACTGAACGACTTCACTTTCACTTTGTTTATTTTTGCCTTTGTTTCTTTTCCCTTAGGCAATTGATCCGTAAAAATATTACTATAGTTGATGTCAAGGAGTGTTCTGCCTATGTTCTCTCCTAAGAATTTTTTCAAATCTGAATCCATTTTAAGTTTCTTTTGGTATATGATTTGAGAAATTATACTAATTTCATCCTTTTATTTGTAACTGTCTGGTTTCCCAGCACCACTTACTGAATTTGCTCTCTTCCTTGTGGTTTAATGAGTTTTTCTTTATTTCTTTTTTTTTTTTTAGCTGTTATATTTATGTTACTTTCTCTTTCTCTCATTCTGATTTGTTTGTTTCTTTAGTATTTACTATAGGATAGCTTCGTGGTTACCAGGAGGCTTTCATATAATAACATAGCACTCTATTTTAAGTTGGTAAGAACATATGTTTGATCCCTAAAACTCAACATGTTTATTTTCCTCATCACAGTTTATATCTTTATATCTTGTGTATCCCTTAAGTAGTGATTGTAATAGTTATTTTAATTACTTTTGTATTTTAATTTTTATACTAGCTTTATAAGTGATTGAACCACTACTTTACTATATATTTGTGTTCTGTATCTAGTGCCATGACTCTGCAGCAGGCCACTGTCAATCCACACCTCCCACAGAGACTCCTGGACATTCACAGGCAAGTCTGGTTTAGTCTCTTGTTGGGACACTGTTCCTTTCTCCTGGCTCCTGGCTCGCTTGCACAAGGTTTTGTTTCTGCCCTCCAAGAGTCTGTTTCCCAAGTCCTGTGGAAATCCCATTGGCCTCCAAAGTCAAATTCCCTGGGGATTCTTTGTCCGTTTGCTAGATCTCCAGGTTGGGAAATCTGTTGTGGGTCCTAGAACTTTCTTAACAGTATGAGGATTTCTTGGTATAATGGTTCTACAGTTTGTGGGTCATCTGCTCAGGGGCTCTATGGTGGGGCTAATGGTAACCTCCTCCAAGAGGACTTATGCCACACACTGCATGACCGGGTCTGTCCCCATGGCAAGCCACTGCTGACCCATGGCTCTGCAGAGGACGCTCAAACACTCAAAGGCAGGTCTGGCTCAATCTCTGCAGGGTCTCCAGGTCCTGGTGCACACAAGATTTTGTTTGAGCCTTCCGAGCATCTCTGGTGGATATGGGGTTTGATTATAAACACGATTTTGCCCCTCCTACTGTCTTGTTGGGGTTTCTCCTTTGCCCTTGGATGTGGGGTATCTTTTTATAATGGAATCCAACATTCTCCTGTTGATGGTTGTTCAGCAGTGAGTTGCAATTTTGGAGTTCTTGCAGCAGAAGGTGAGCACACATCTTTCTATTCTGCTATCTTTACCTTCCCTAGGGTCTTGCTTATTTCAGACCTTACAGCACAGTTCCAGAGATTGGACACATAACTACTCTTGAATCAAACCTATTTGGAGCCTAAGCCTGAACACCATTTTTCCTAGTGACTGGGGATTCTTTAAATCTCCCATGAAGCACGGTTGGGACAAAGCTCATAATAGGCTCCTGTTATCTTACACAACAAATTTAAGGCATCAGAGTAAGAAAGCTAAGATGTTCTTCCCCTACTTCCCATTCCTGTCCCCCCGCCCCTTTTTTTGGTCCTTTTCAATCTCCTAAGATGAGCCTGGAAACCTAAGATGAACCTTATCACTTCCACTTCCACCCCTTCACCCCCAACCCCTTCCCACCCTGCATCCCCATGGCGGGACCACCAGAGTTTCCCTTTCACTTACTTTGCCCTTCACTTTAGGAAACATCACTGAGAACAAAGCTAGTGGAGTGGAGCTAGTGGAGAACAAAGCTAGTGGAATTTCATCAGTTGAGCTATTTCAAATCCTTAAAAATGTTGCTGTTAAAGTGTTGCACTCAATATGCCAGCAAATATGGAAAACTCAGCAGTGGCCACAGGACAGGAAAAGGTGTTTTCATTCCAATCCTAAGAAAAGGCAAAAACAAAAAATGTTAGAACTACCGCACAGTTACACTCATCTCAGGCTAACAAAGTAATGCTCAAAATTCTCCAAGCCAGGCTTCAACAGTACGTGAACCATCAACTTCCAGATGTTCAAGCTGGTTTTAGAAAAGGCAGAGGAACCAGAGATCAAAAGAGCCAGCATCCGTTGGATCATACAAAAAGCAAGAGAGTTCCAGAAAAATATCTGCTTCTGCTTTATTGACTACATCAAAGCCTTTGACTGTGTGGATTACAACAAATTGGAAAATTCTGAAAGAGATGGGACTATCAGACCTCCTGACCTGCCTCCTGAGAAATCTGTATGCAGGTCAAGAAGCAACAGTTAGAACCAGACATGGAACAACAGACTGCTTCCAAATTGGGAAAGGAGTACGTCAAGGCTGTATGTTGTCACCCTGCTTATATTCATATTTAACTTATATGCAGACTACATCATGTGAAATGCTGGACTGGATGAAGCACAAGCTGGAAACAAGATTGCCAGGAGAAATATCAATAACTTCAGATAGGTAGTTGACACCACCCTTATGGCAAAAAGTGAAGAGAAACTGAAGAGCCTTTTGATGAAAGTGAAAAAGCTGGCTTAAAACTCAACATTCAAAAAACTAAGATCATGGCATCTGGTCCCCACACTTCATGGCAAATAGATGGATGGGGAAGCAATGGAAACAGTGACAGACTTCATTTTCTTGGGCTCCAAAATCACTTCAGATGGTGATTGCAGCCATGAAATTAAAAGACACTTGCTCCTTGGAAGAAAAGCTATGACCAACCTAGACAGCATACTAAAAAGCAGTGACATTACTTTGCTGAAAAGGCCTGTCTATTCAAAGCTATGACTTTTCCAATAGTCATGTATGGATGATAGTGTTGGACCAGGAAGAAAACTGAACGCTGAAGAATTGATGCTTTTGAACTGTGGTGTTGGAGAAGACTCTTGAGAGTCCCTTGGACTGCAAGGAGATTGAACGAGTCAATCCTAAAGGAAATAAGTCCTGAATATTCATTGGAAGGACTGATGCTGGAGCTGAAACTCCAATACTTTGGCCACCTGGTGGGAAGAGCTGATTCATTGGAAAAGATCCTGATGCTGGGCAAGATTGAAGGCAGGAGGAGAAGGGGACGACAGAGGGTCAGATAGTTGGATGGTATCACCAACTCAGTGGACGTGACTGAGCAAGCTCCAGGAGTTGGTGGTGCACAGGGAAACCTCGTGTGCTGCAGTCCATGGGATCACAAAGAGTGAGATATGACTGAGCAACTTAACTGATTGATTTGGCTTACTAGATATTTATCTTTTTTACTGAAATATTTCCTTTTTTTTTTTTTTTTTTGTTAGAAACTAGACTTTCTTTTCTGTTTAAATAAGCCCCTTTTTACACTGCTTGTAAAGCCAGTTTAGTGGTGAAAAGTCCTTTAGTCTGTGCTTCTCTCTCCTTCTATTCCAGATGATAACTTTTCTGGGTAGAGTATTAGTGGTTGGATTTTTTTTTTTAATTCTTTTGTTTCAGCACTTTGAATATATCACTTCACTCCCTTCTGGCCTGCAGTTTCTGCTATATAATCTACTGATAATATTATGAATGTTCCCTTGTATGTAACAAAATGTTTACTCTAGATGCTTTTAATATTTTCTCTTCATCGTTAGCTTCTACCATTTTAGTTATAATGTGTCTTGGTGTAGGTCTCCTTGGGTTCATCTTAATTAAACCCTGAACTTCCTGGATCTGGATATCTATTTCTTTTACCCAAGTTAGGGAAGTTGTCATCCAATATTTTTTCAAGACTTTGGCCATTTTCTCTCTCTCCTTTCCTTCTGGGACCCCCATAAGTTGAATGTGTGTACACTGAGTTTTGTCTTATCAGCTCCTTAAGCTCTCTTAACTTTATTTGTTTATTTTTTTATTGCTCTAATTGGGTGAGTTCTACTGCCTTGTTTTAAAGTGGACTGCTGCTTTCTTATGTTTCATTCAGTCTGTTGTTGAATATGCCTAGTGTATTTTTCAGTTCAGTTTTTGTATTCTTTAGCAGTAATTTTTTTTTCTTGTTTTCTATGAAATTGAAGAGGCACCTCAATTGAAATTTTATTCAGATTGCATCCAACCCTATGTCATAATGTCACACGTTATATATGTCACAATGGTCTAAGAAATACCTTAAGGTATGTAATATAATAATCTTTACTCTATGGGAGTAAGACATGAAATGATAAAGGCAAAAATAACATTTCCTTTATTTGTTACTGTATTCATTCTTTCAACGCAATATCTTTACTTAAAAATGACCTGTAATATAGTCTTAATGATACCCTGGGCATAAGCTTTCACTAAGACTGTTACAGTTACTGTCCATGAATCTATGGCCTTTACAATGTCTTCACAATTATTTTCAGTTTATACTGATCCTCTGAGTCCACAGTTGAATACATTTGGTCATTGTCTTCTCTAGCTCACATCTCTCAGCTGGCATTACCTGGCAAATCTCACTGGCACCAGGAAAGTAGTGATATGTAAAGAGTTCCCAGTTTTCAAATGTAAATATCCTTGGGTTTCTTTTGCTATGTGCAGCAGATAGAAAACTGAAATCAGCAGTATTCCTATTTGTTCCTATTTGTCACTTTGTCATATTTTCCAACTTTTTGTTGACATTTTCTGTATCTATTTATTCTTCTCCCCAGGTCAGTGAGAATTCTTATGACCATAACTTTGAACATTTTGTCAAGTAAATTACTTACCTCTGTTTCATGAAGCTTTTTTCTTTCAAGGTTTTATCTGATTCTTTTATTTGGAATATATTTCTCAGCTTTCTTTATTTTGCTTGACTTTGTTTTGATTTGTATACTGTAGATGTTTCAGCAGCCTCCCCCAACATTGAAGAGTGGCCTCGGTAGAAGACAAAACTTATTATTCAACTCTGCTCCAACTCTTTGTCATCTCTCTAATCTTTGTGCTTCTTCAAATAGCATATTACATTTTTAAATGCTCCTGGTATTTGAGAATGTGCCTAGATCTCTCAGTGTTCCTAAGAGGAGTATCTCAGTATCTTGCTTCAGGCTGTTTGGAAGCCAGAACTCAGGCAGCATCTTTTAAAAGTATGCAAATATATACAGCTTTGTGGGAACTTAAACATAAGTCCCACTAGCCAGGCGATCTGATGATGTACTCCAGGTTGCAGTGGCAAAAGCTGGGGCTTCAGACAATGGTATAGGCTCTATTTTATTAAAATATATTTGACTTACAATATTACAGTGGTTTCTAGTGTGCAACACAATGAGCAAAAACTTGAACATGAAGAGATGCTCAATTGCATAATTCACCAAGGACATGAAAATTAAAACTGCATTAAGGTAATCCTAGCATACTGGCTAAAATGTACAAGATTATAATACTAATATCAGCAGGTATTTTACAGTAACGAAAACTCTCAAACACCAGTTGATAAAGTTGGAACTAGCACAATCACTTTCAAAAATAATTTAGCAGTACCTTCTAAACTGAGCTTTCTAAAATAGTGTTATAAGCCAGGAATTCTATTCCCAGGTATATAAGCAACAGAAATTCAAGCCCACATGTACCAGGAGACCTGTACAAGAATATATGTAGTAGAGTTATTTGTATTAGCTTCAAAAGCAAGTTAAAGCTCTTTGTTGCCTTGAGGTCTTCCTGATGGACTGAGATGGAATAATCTCTATTTATCATTATATGCTTTCCTTGTCTCAGAGTGAAGTAGGTAGGATGTAACATAATATATGTATGTGATAGGCATTTGTAGATATGAAATTAAATGGTCCCTTAAGGGATTCCTTGGTGGCTCAGATGGTAAAGAATCCACCTGCAATAAGGGAGACATGGGTTCCATCCCTGGGTTGGGAAGATCCCCTGGAGAAGGGAACAGCCATCCACTACAGTATTCTTTGGAGAAGGAAATGGCAACCCACTCCAGTACTCTTGCCTGAAAAAGTCCATGGACAGAGGAACCTGG
Source organism: Dama dama (assembly GCF_033118175.1). Classification (NCBI taxonomy): domain Eukaryota; kingdom Metazoa; phylum Chordata; class Mammalia; order Artiodactyla; family Cervidae; genus Dama; species Dama dama. Next base: position 14,150,428 of record NC_083700.1, read on the forward strand.
TGGGCTACAGTCCATGGGGTCGCAGAGAGTCGGACACGACTGAGCGACTTCACACTCACTCACTCATAGTATTCTTGTCTGGAGAATCCCATGGACAGAGGAGCCTGGCGGGCTACAGTCAGTGGGATTGCAAAGAGTTAGACACCAGTGCGGCACTTTCACTTTCACTTTACGAAGACCAGGATACAGACGCAGAAAGAAAAGGTGGGGAAAACTGCTTGAAAATAAGAAACTGGCATTCCTCATGGCAGGTTATGTCAGTATACCAGCATGAAATCCTGACTTTTAAAAAGTTATCGAAGCAATTCACATATACAGAAATTTTAAAATAAGCCAAACTGTATAGAAAGACATTGGAGAAGGAAATGGAAACCCACTCCAGTATTCTTGCCTTGAAAATCCCATGGACAGAGGAGCCTGGTGAACTACTGTCCATGGGGTCACAAAGAGTCGGACACGACTGACTGACTAAGCATATAGCATGTATAGAAAGACATAAAATAAAATATCTCCTTCCATTCCATAGTTCTGCAAATATAACCACTATTTTAGGTTTATTTCCCAGGAAGTAAGAAAGGATTCTTATACCAATTTATTTATACATGTACTCTATTTTTTACATTTACCCCAATGTAATATTAGTATAAATACCAATCTACTCCCCACTTTTTTCTCTTCACATTGATCAAAGCTGTCTTGCTTTCTTATATGCGCAAGCTTATCTCATTCTTAATGTCTTCATGGTGTGTTATTATTTAGATGTGTCAGAATATTCTTAAGTAGTCCAATGGTAATTCTGGAGACGGAAATGGCAACCCACTCCAGTATTCTTGCCTGGAGAATCCCAGGGACAGAGGAGCCTGGTAGGCTACAATCCATGGGGTCACAAGAGTCGGACACAACTTAGTGACTAAACCAACACCATGTTTATTCAGTCCTATAATGTTTCTTCCAGTGTTTAGCTATTATGAATGATGTCATAATAAACATTATTTTAGATCTATCTTCCATGCTTTCCTTAACGCATTTTTCCAGCAATAGAAATGTGGTGTCAAAACCCCTAACATTTATTTTTATCACTTTGATCACAGAGCAGGAAACTTTGATTAGTAGTTAAAGATGGGAACTCCCACTTCCTTTTTTCTAGTTTACTAACGCATCCTGCTCTTTGAAAAAGCTACTTCACAGATGCCTTTCTTAGTGCTAGGGTGATAGTGTACAGCTGTGAGATCAACGACAAACACGCTATTCCTGAGAAAGCTTCTCTTTTGGCCTCAGCCCTGGGCAGACCAAGTCTTCATGCTGCTGTGGGTATCACTGCTGATCCTGGGTAAGTAGAACAGCTAAACATGGGCCCTGGGTGGGGTTAGGACAGCATCTCTCTACCATGGACCTGGCTTTTTTGGGGGTCTCAGCCCCTGCTCAAAGATTCTTTCCTGCCTCAAGAGATTATGTTCTCTGACTTCACTATATAGCTCAGAGATTCTTCTTTTGAGGTTGCAAGAGTGATCAGAGCTTCAACTTTACAGAGAAGAAAACCACAGTGACCACAGCACTTAAGGGATTATTCATTTTTTTTCTACAAAAAATTACTACATCATGAAGTGCAGCAAGTGTATTCTGTTTGCTTGTTCATATGGTCTCATTCAGAGAAGACCTTAACTTTCTGTCTGCAAAGGAGGTGTGTTTATTCCTTATGTGACAATCCCAGACTGTGGTGCTGGACATGGGAGTGCAAGTTTTCTAAGACAAAAGATGTCTCCTTCTTTGGCACACAGATGCAAATGATATCAGTGATTGGCAGTTAAAGAGCACAAAGAAGGGGAAATGAAGACAAGGACTCACGGGGGAAGTGGGCAAGGCAGGGGAAAATCCTAAGATGCTTGATATTTTTTTTTTCCCCTTTGGGTTTATTGAAGCATAATTGACAAATTAAAATTATATGTATTTAAGATGTATAATGGCAACCCACTCCAGTATTCTCATCTGGAGAATCCCAGGGACAGAGGAGCCTGGGGGGCTGCCGTCTATGGGGTCGCCCAGAGTCGGACACGACTGGAGCGACTTAGCAGCAGCAGCAGCAACAAGGTGTATAAGATGTCTTGATACACATATATTGTGCAATAATGACCACAGTCAGCTAGTTAGCATTCCTCTCACTTCACATAATTAGTCACCTTGTGTGTGTGGTAAGAATACTCAGGATCAACTCTCTTAGCAAATTTCAACTTAACATTATTATTAACTAGTAACCGTACTCTACATTAGATCTCCAGGACTGCTTCATCTTACAACTGAAAGTTTGTTCCTTTGGCCAACATGTCCTCAGTTCTACAGCATACTCACTGTAGCAAACACCATTTTAGTCTCTGCTTTTGTGAGTTCAACTTTTTCAGATTGCACATGTGAGATCATGTAGTATTTGTCTTTCTTTGTGGCTTAGCATAATGTCCTCCAGGTTTATTCATGTTGTCACAATGTCAAGATGTCTTTCTTTCTTTAAAAGTTGAATAATATTCCATTGCATATATGTGTGTGTGTATATACACATACTACCTTTTATTTATCCATTAAACAGAAGACAGACACTTAAATTGTTTCAATATTCTAGCTACTGTGAATAATGTTGTAATGAATATGGGAGTGCAGGAATCTCATTGCGATACTAATTTCATTTTCTTCAGATATACACCCAGAAGTGGGATTACTGAATTATATGATAGTTTTACTTTTAATTTTTTAGGAACTTCCAGACTGTTTATGCATTATGACTGTGTGAATTATATTCTTGCCAACAATGTACAAGTTTTATCAACACTTGTTATCTTTTGTGTATTTGATAATAGCCAATCTAATTAGTGTGAGGTGTTATCTCCTGGTTTCGATTTGTTTCCCTGATTCTTACTAATGTTTGAGCATTTTTTTATAAACTTTTGGAGATTTCGTCTTCTATTGAGAATATCTATTCATATTCTTAGCTGTTTTTTAATCAGGTTATTTGTATTTTGCTGTTTATTTGTTAAAGTTCCTCAGACATTTTAACCCCTTATTGGATAGATGGTTTTCTTTTATTTTCTCCCATTTCATAGGTTACTCTTTATATTGTTGATTATTTCCTTTGTTTGCAAAAGTTTTTATTTTTGATGCAATCCCATTTGTTTTAGTTCTTATTTTTGTTGCCTATGCTTTTGGGGTCACAGCCAAAACTCATGTTCCAGGTCAATGCCAAGAAGCTTTCTCTCTTTTAGCAGTTCCCTTTTAGCAGTTTTACAGTTTCAGGTCATACATTTAAGTCATCTATTTCAAGTTGATTTTTGTATATGATGAGATACAAAAATCCAATTTTATTTGTTTTCATGTGGAAATTCAGTTTTCACAGAGTGATTTATGGAAGGAAATGTTCTTTACCCTTTGTCTGTTTTTGGTACGGATTTTGAAGATCAGTTCAGTTCAGTCGCTCAGTTTGTCCAACTCTTTGTGACCCAATGAACTGCAGCACGCCAGGCTCCCAGTCCATCACCAACTCCAGGAGTTTACCAAAATTCATGTCCATTAAGTCGGTGATGCCATCCAACCATCTCATCCTCTGTAGTCCCCTTCTCCTCCCGCCTTCAATCTTTCCCAACATCAGGGTCTTTTCAAATGAGTCAGCTCTTCCAACCAGGTGGGCAAAATATTGGAGATTCAGCTTCAACATCAGTCCTTCCAATGAACACCAAGGACTGATTTGCTTTAGGATGGACTGATTGGATCTCCTTGCAGTCCAAGGGACTCTCAAGAGTCTTCTCCAACACCATAGTTCAAAAGCATCAGTTCTTCAGTGCTCAGCTTTCTTCCTAGTCCAACTCTCACATCCATACATGACCACTGGAAAAACCATAGCCTCGACCAGACAGACCTTTGTTGGCAAAGTCATGTCTCTGCTTTTTAATATGCTGTCTAGGTTGGTTATAACTTTCCTCCAAGGAGTAGGCGTCTTTTAATTTCATGGCTGCAATCACCATCTGCAGTGATTTTGGAGCCCCCCAAAATAAAATCTGACACTGTTTCCACTGTTTCTCTCATCTATTTGCCATGAGGTGATGGGACCGGATGCCATGATCTTAGTTTTCTGAAGGTTGAGCTTTACGCCAACTTTTTCACTCTCTTCTTTCACTTTCTTCAAGAGGCTCTTTATAGTTTTTCTCCACTTTCTGCCATAAGGGTGGTGTCATCTGCATATCTGAGGTTACTGGTATTTCTCCTGGCAATCTTGATTCCAGCGTGTGCTTCATCCAGCCCAGCATTTCTCATGATGTACTCTGCATACAAGTTAAATCAGCGGGTGACAATATACAGGCTTGAAGTACTCCTTTCCCTATTTGGAACCAGTCTGTTGTTCCATGTCCAGTTTGAACTGTTGCTTCCTGACCTGCATACAGATTTCTCAAGAGACAGGTCAGGTGGTCTGGTATTCCCATCTCTTTCAGAATTTTCCCCAGTTTATTTTGAAGATCAGTTGACTATAAAAGTGTGGTTTCATTTCTAGGCTCTCTGTTCTGATCCATTGATCTATATATCTATTTTTATGCTAGTTTTGATTGTTTTTTATTGGAAAATAATTGTTCTACAATATTGTGTTAGCCTCTGCCATATATCAATATGAATAGTTTTTATTATTACAACAGCTTTGTAATAGTTAGAAGTCAGAAATTATGTTTTTTCCAGTTTTGTTCTTCTGGCTCAAGATAGTTTTGACTTTTGGGGAGTCCTTTGTATCTATTCAGATTTTTTCTTTGTGACTGCTATGGGACCTATATAAAATATAATTTAAATTAAGAAATTTATTTAAATCAAGTATTAAAACTCTACCCTTTAATTATCCTCCATTTTATTATAGATATCACAATTTACATACTTTTACATTGTGTATACATTAACAAATTATTGTAGCTATAGTTAATTTTTAGTACTTTTGTCTTTTAAAACTTTTTTGCTAGAGTTAAGTGTTTTACATACCACTATATAGGATTTTATGAATGTTTATTTCCCCTCAAACTTTGTATATTAAAATTTTGACCCTGAAGGTGATAGTATTAGGAGATGGAGGGGCCTTTGGGAAATGATTATGTCATGAGGTCACAACCATCATAAAAGAGATTAGTCCCCTTATAAAAGAGGTCAAATAGAGTCCTCTTATGCTTCTTCCATGTGAGATTATAGGGAGAAGGTGGCTGTCTATGATGAAGTGGACTGTGCCAGAGACAGTCAGCCAGTGTTACTAGCCTTCAGAAGTTTGAGAAATAAATTTCTGTTGTTTATAGGTTACCCAGTACAGCACTTTCATCATAACAAATTGTATAGACTAAGACACAGTATTTAGCATATTCTGAATTTGATTATATTAATCTTCCTCAATTCATGATGGAATTATGTCCTAATAAACTCATTATAAGCAGAAAATATCATAAGTCTAAAATGCATTTAATACACCCAGCCTATCAAATATTATAGCTTAACCTAGACTGCTTTAAACATGCTCAGAACACTACCTTAGCCTATAGTTGGGTAAAATCAGCTAACAGAAAGCCTATTTTATAATAGAGTGTTGAATAGTTCATGTAATTTACTGAATACTGCACTGAAAGTGAAAACTACGATGACTGCATAGATACAGAATTGTTGTAAGTGTGTCTGTTGTTTACCCCTGTGATTATGTGGCTGACTGGGAGCACTGGCACACTGCTGCTGCCCATCATCACAAGAGAGTATCATGCTGTGTGTTGCTGGCCCAGGAAAAGATCAAAATTCAAAGTCTGACTTCTACTAAATGCATATTGCTTTTGCACCATCACAAAGTTGAAAAATCATAGGTCAAACCATCTGCATATTCACCTTTACTAGTGAGTTTTACAATTTCATGTGTTTTCAAGTTGCCAGTGGCCTTTAATTTCAACTTGTAGAACTTCTCATATGTGTATGTATGTGTGTATATGTGTGTGTATGAAAGTCATTTAGTCATGTCTGACTCCTTGTGGCAGGGTCCTCTGCCCGTGAAATTCTCCAGGCAACAATACTGGAGTGGGTAGCCATTCACTTTCTCTGGGGAAACTTTCCAACCCAGAGATCAAACCCAGTTACCCTGCATTCAGGCAGATTCTTTACTGTCTGTGCTACCAGGGAAGCCCCATATGTAAGAATACATATAATATTTTCTCTTAGGCTGTGACTTGCCTTTGTATCTGGGTCACAGAACTGCTTCAGCAATAGAACTCAGTCTGAGGTTGATGGGCCTGCTACCAGGGGAATGGATGAGCATGGATTCTTTGGCAGAAGAGGCAGGTGGTAGGAGCATGGACAAGTGGGGCTAGAGTTGAGTCCACAGGAGAATGGGGCAGCTTACAGTCTGTAGCTGGGATGATAGTAAGTGAGTCACCTCCTAGGGCATGTGCCTACCTTCTCAAGTGGCCTTTCTTTGGTATTGGGCTCCAGTGGGGTTTCACAATGTCCCATCTAGATATCAAAGCTATCAGCTTTTGTTTAAAGTAGGCTGCCAAAAATTTGCTTCTGTAAGGGAAAGACTAGAGACCTCCTATTCTACCATCTTGTTTATGTCACTCCCAACAAATGACATTCTCATTGTGTCTGTGGGCATGTGTTAAGTCTATCAATTCACACGTATCAGCTGGTTGTTTTTTTAACCAAAGTTGAAAATATTAGAATAAAATATATTTATTCATTTGTTCAACAAATTATTCAGTAACATTAATACACAGCATTATGTTAGGTGCTAAGAATGATGAGAAGACATGGAAGTGAAGGTCACTCAGTCATGTCCGACTCTTTGTGACCCCATGTACAATACAGTCCATGGAATTCTCCAGGCCAGAATACTGGAGTGGGTAGCCTTTCCCTTCTCCAGGGGTCTTCCCCACCAGGGATAGAACCTAGGTCTCCTGCACTGCAGGTGGTTTCTTTACCAGCTGAGCCACCAGGGAAGCAGATCATAATCTGCATATCCATAATTCAATACACTAACTCTGTCTTCTCAAAACGTGGGGATCAAGCTTCATTACAATAATACTGGATCATTACTCATATTCTCCACCAAAAAACAAACAAAAAACTGATAATGGTTGTATCATGATAACAAAGTCCAGAAGAAATGTGTCCAGAACCCAGAGTACCTGCATTATATTGCCTAAAGTGTCGAGTTTATAACGGAAATATGAGACATGCATAGAAATAGGAGTTGGAACTGTATAGTGGGAATAAAGGGCATTTGAAAAATGACCAGTAAAATGACCCTAGTGAAATTAGGTGATATCTCAGCAAAAAAGCAGGGAGGCCAAAAGGCAGAGGGAAACATTCAAGCTATGCTAAGAAAAAAACCTATCAACCAAGAATTCCATCTTGACCAAAACTACCTTCTGAAAGATAGAGACAAAACAAGATGCTCTCAAATCAATAACTGAAAAAAATATATTAATAGACAGTTGCCTCACAGGAATTACAGGAGGAGTTCTTCAGCTTGAATACTAGGGATTCCAGAAAGTAGTTCATATTAACATTAACAAAGAGAAACATTTGTATATCTAATGCCATAAAAATAAAAGGCAGAAGTAATACAATTTTCTTTTAATTGATGTCAAAGGAACTATGTAAAATCCTATGTATGTCATGTGTTAGTACACTACAATATATAGCAATGTGATACCCACATTAGCATATTTGCCATTCAAAAGCACAAGTGTGGAGTAAACTGTACTGAGCAAAGGAAATGACCACAGATGGTACGTAAGTGTACCAAAATATTTGAGGGGGTTATATCATTAATATAATCTGCATGACAATAATAAAAAAAGTGAAAAGAGTAAAGCTTTATATGAATGATTTCTTGTATCACTGGGATTACGCTATGATAGTATGTAATCAATACATGTATTTTTAAAGAGGAACCTCTAAAATTTTTTTTAGATATCTAATGGAGAAGCCATTTAGAAATCAAAGTACTAGAATATATTCATTTAACGAAAAATAAATTTACAAAGGACTAAGAATTAAAAGTGTTAGTTGCTCAGTCATGTCCAACTCTTTGCAACCCCATGGACAATAGCCCACCAGGCTCCTCTGTCTATGGGTTTCTCCAGGCAAGAATACTGGGGTGGGTAGCCATCCCTTTCTCCAGGGGATCTTCCCAACTCAGGGATTGAACCTGGGTTTACTGTATTGCAGGCAGATTGTTTACCTTCTGGAAGAATTAAAAACTTAAGAACTGTAAAACACAAAAGGTAAAGGCCAGGTGTATTGCCTCTACGTCAATAATACTAACAGTGAATGAATGATATGGTCCAAACAGGAGGAAGAGAGTTTCACCTCATATGAAATACAAACCCTTATCCAAGTATGTACTATGTAGAAGAAGCAGACTATATTTTTTTAATTATCTTTTTTGTTTAATTTTATTTATTTATTCATTTATTTTCAGCTGTGATGACTTTCTATTGCTGAGCATGGGTTTTTTTCTAGCTGTGATGCTCGGCCTTCTCATTTGTAGTGGCTTCTCCTATTGTGGAGCACAGGCTCTAGAGTGCTGGCTCGTTATTTGCGTAGCATGTCCTCAGTTGCCCTGAGGCATGTGGAATCTTCCTGGACCAGGGATTGAATCTGTGTCCTGAGCTCTGGCAAGGAGATTCTTAACCACTAGGCCACCAGGGAAGTCTAGAAAGCACACTTTAGATGAAAGATACTAAGAGTGAAAATCCAAGTGTGTGATAGATATACCTGTGAATAACACCAACTTGAAAAGAGGCTGTATAAATATTGTGCAAAATGGACTTGAGAACAAAAAATATTAATAGAGATATTGAGGGATATTATATCATTCCCAAAGTCTCAAATGTTATGGCTTGCATCTGAAGTGAAACCTAGAAAAAAAAGGTGTAGCCTTTAATGCCTCTGCTAGCAAATGAGGGAGACCGAAAATCAGTAACATGTCTATTGACCTTAACAGACTTTAAAGATGACTCACCAAACCTGATTCGAAGAGAAAAAGAAAGAATAAAATTTAAAGTAGAGATGAATGAAATGGGGAGTGGAAAAATCATAGAAAAAAACCAGTGAAACCAAAAGTGAGTTCTATATAAAACTTAACAAAATTGACAAATCTTAAGCAAGGCTGATCTAGGAAAAAGAGGGAATATTCAAATTTGTACAGTCAGGAAGAATGAGGGATATTACTATGGACATTGCAGAAGTAAAAAGAACTATGAAAGAATTCTAAACAGACATTTCTCCAAAAAATATATACAGATGGCTAACAAACACATGAAAAGATGCTCAACATCACTCATTATCAGAGAAACGCAAATCAAAACCACAATGAGGTGCCATTACACGCCAGTCAGGATGGCTGCTATCCAAAAGTCTACAAGCAATAAATGCTGGAGAGGGTGTGGAGAAAAGGGAACCCTCTTCCACTGTTGGTGGGAATGCAAACTAGGACAGCCGCTATGGAGAACAGTGTGGAGATTTCTTAAAAAACTGGAAATAGAACTGCCAAATGACCCAGCAATCCCACTCCTGGGCATACACACCGAGGAAACCAGATCTGAAAGAGACACGTGCACCCCAGTGTTCATCACAGCCCTGTTTATAATAGCCAGGACATGGAAGCAACCTAGATGCCCACCAGCAGACAAATGGATAAGGAAGCTGTGGTACATATACACCATGGAATATTACTCAGCCATTAAAAAGAATTCACTTGAATCAGTTCTAATGAGATGGATGAAACTGGAGCACATTATACAGAGTGAAGTAAGCCAGAAAGATAAACACCAATACAGTATACTAATGCATATATATGGAATTTAGAAAGATGGTAACGATAACCCTATATGTAAAACAGAAAAAGAGACACAGATGTACAGAACAGACTTTTGGACTCTGTGGGAGAAGGCGAGGGTGGGATGTTTTGAGAGAAAAACATCGAAACATGTATATTATCAAGGGTGAAACAGATCACCAGCCCAGGTTGGAGGTATGAGACAAGTGTTCAGGGCTGGTGCACTGGGAAGACCCAGAGGGATCGGGTGGAGAGGGAGATGGGAGGGGGGATCAGGATGGGGAATACATGTAAATCCATGGCTGATTCACGTCAATGCATGGCAAAAACCACTACAATACTGTAAAGTAATTAGCCTCCAACTAATAAAAATAAATGGAAAAAAATAGAAAAAAAAAAAAAAGAATTCAATGAACAAATGTATGCCAACATCTAAGATGATTTACATGAGACGCATGATTTCCCCAAAGGAAACAAATTATTGAAACTATGAAAATAAAACAAAAATAAATAAACCAAAAACCCCAAAATCAAAACAACTACAAAAAGTGAAGTGCTTGAGGGACTTCCCCTGTGGCCCAGTGGTTAAGAATCCTTATTCCAATGCAGGGGATAGGGCTTGGATCCCTATTTGGGGAACTGTGATGCCAATGCCTCAGGGCAACCAAGCCTGTGCACCACAACTGATACCTGATGAAGCCAAATAAATATATAAATATACTTTAAAAAGGTGAAGTGTCTAAATTAGTAAACCAGAAAACACCCATAAAATAAACCTAGACTATACCTCTGAGTAGATGACTTCTATACAAAATTATCCAAAAGTTTTCAAAAATATATATTACTGTTGTTCACAAAGTCTTCTCAAAGGAGACGATACTTCACACTTATTTTGTGAGACTGTTACTACTGTAATATGAAAAGTGAAAAGTTAACTACCAAAACAAACAAACAAGTACTCAACCCTCAAAAAAACAAAAACTGTACACCTGAGACTTTCCTGGGGGTCCCCTGGCTAAGACTCCGAACTCCCAACTCAGGGGGCCCGGGTTCAATACCTGGTCAGGGAATGAGATCCCACATGCCATAACTAAGAGTTCACAAGCTGCAATTGCGGGTTCTTCTCAAATATGTCTTCTTCATGAACTTTGACCCTCTTTTTAACACTGATAAGTCTTCTCTCCAATAGGAGTCCTTTCATGGATTCAAAGAGACTTGCGGTTTCTGAATGCTTTCTCACAGTGTTTACATTGATAGGGTTTCTCTCTGGTGTGAAATCTTTCATGTGATTGAAAGCTTTTATGACTGCGAAAAGCTTTTTCACATTGTTTACATAGGATTTCTCTCCAGTGTGACTCCTTTCATGGAATCGAAGAGAACTGTGGTATCTGTATGCTTTCTCACAGTGTTTACATTGAGAAGACATGGGAAACAGCATGTTTGTACTTAGGAAGCTCACGATATAGAAGGGTCTTCATTCAACGAGGACAATGTACAAGATATATCTATGCAACAAGAGCTCATTTAAACAATTATTCAAGCAAAAGTTACCAATAATGGTAAAAGAGGATAGTAAGCTATATGCCGAGTCATTGGTAACGACTTCATGAAACAGAGGGACAGTAAGAGCTAGAGGGGGCAGGGATGGAGTGCAGGAAAATGTAATTAAAAAGGACCTCAGAGTTGGAAGCTGCATGGAATACTCCAGAAATGGGAAGACGTCCTGGTGTGGCACCAAAACAGAGGAGCAGGACAGGGTAATGGCCAGGAGCATATGATTTGGGATCAAACAAAATGGGTTCAAATAAATGGGTTAAAAACTATATTCTGCCCCTCAGTTCAGTTCAGTTCAGTTCAGTCGTGTCTGACTCTTTGTGATCCCATGGACTGCAGCATGCCAGGCGTCCCTGTCCATTACCAGTTCCCAGAGTTTGCTCAAACTCATGTCCATTGAGTCGGTGATGCCATCTCATCGTCTGTTGTCCCCTTCTCTTCCTGGCTTCAATCTTTCTCAGCATCAGGGTCTTTTCAAATAAGTCAGTTCTTCTCATCAGGTGACCAAACTATTGGAGTTTCACTTCAGCATCAGTCCTTCCAATGAATATTCAGGATGGATTTCCTTTAGGATGGACTAATTGGATCTCCTTGCAGTCCAAAGGACTCTCAAGAGTCATCTCCAATACCACAGTTCAAAAGCACCAATTCTTCACTGCTCAGCTTTCTATATGTCCAACTTTCACATCCATACATGACTACTGGAAAAACTATAGCTTTGACTAGATGGACCTTTGTTGGCAGAGTAATATCTCTGCTTTTTAATATGCTGTCGAGGTTGGTCATAACTTTTCTTTCAAGGAGCAAATGTCTTTTAATTTCATGGCTGCACTCACCGTCTGCAGTGATTTTGGAGCCCAAAAAATAAAGTCTCTCACTGTTTCCCCATTTATTTGCCATGAAGTGATAGGACCAGATGCCGTGATCTTAGTTTTCTGAATGTTGAGTTTTAAGACAACTTTTTCACTCTCTTCTTTCACTTTCATCAAGAGGCTCTTTAGTTCTTCTTCACTTTCTGCCATAAGGGTGGTGTCATCTCCATATCTGAGGTTACTGATATTTCTCCCAGCAATCTTGATTCCAGCTAGTGCTTCATCGAGTCCAGCATTTCTCATGATGTACTCTACATAGTAGTTAAATAAGCAAAGTGACAATATACAGCCTTGATGTACTCCTTTTCCTATTGGGAACCAGTCTGTTGTTCCATGTCTTGTTCTAACTGTTGCTTCCTGACCTGCATACAGATTTCTCAAGAGGCAGGTCAGGTGGTCTGGTATTCCCGTCTCTTCCAGAATTTTCCACAGTTTGCTGTGATCCACACAGTCAAAGGCTCTGGTGTAGTCAATAAAGCAGAAATAGATTTTTTTTTTTCCTGGAACTCTTGCTTTTTTGATGATATAATGGATTTTGGCAATTTGATCTCTGGTTCCTTTGCCTTTTCTAAATCCAGTTTAAACATCTGGAAGTTCCCAGTTCACATACTGTTGAAGCCTGGCCTGGTGAATTTTGAGCATCATTTTGCTAGCATGTGAGATGAGTGCAATTGTGCAGTAGTTTGAACATTCTTTGGCATTGACTTTCTTTGGGATTGGAATGAAAACTGACGTTTTCCAGTCCTGTGGCCACTGCTGAGTTTTCCAAATGTGCTGGCATATTGAATGCAGCACGTCAGCAGCAGCATCTTTTAGAATTTGAAATAGCTCAACTAGAATTCCATCACCTCCACTAGCTTTGTTCATAGTGATGCTTCCTAAGGCCCACTTGACTTCACATTCCAGGATGTCTGGCTCTAGGTGAGTGATCACACCATCATGATTATCTGGGTTGTGATGATTTTTTTGTATAGTTCTTCTGTGTATGCTTGCCACCTGTTCTTAATATCTTCTGCTTCTGTTAGGTCCATAACCGTTTCTGTCCTTTATTGTGCCCATCTTTGTGTGAAATGTTCCCTTGGTATCTCTAATTTTCTTGAAGAAATATCTAGTCTTTCCCATTCTATTGTTTTCCTCTATTTCTTTGCGTTGATCACTGAGTAAGGCTTTCTTATCTCTCCTTGCTCTTCTTTGGAACTTTGCATTCAGATGGGTATATGTTTCCTTTTCTCCTTTGCCTTTCACTTCTCTTCTTTTCACAGCTATTTGTAAGGCCTCCTCAGACAACCATTTTGCCTTTTTGCGTTTCTTTTTCTTTGGGATAGTCTTGATCACTGCCTCCTGTACAATATCACAAATATCCATCCTTAATTCTTCAGGCACTCTGTCTATCAGATCTAATCCCTTGAATCTATTTGTCATTTCCACTGTATAACTGTAAGTGATTTGATTTAGGTCATATCTGAATGGTCTAGTGGTTTCCCCTACTTTTTTTAATTTAAGTTTGAATTTGGCAATAAGGAGTTCATGATTTGCACCACAGTCAGCTCCCAGTCTTATTTTTCTGGCTGTATGGAGCTTCTCCATCTTTAGCTGCAAAGAATATAATCCATCTGATTTTGGTATTGACCATTTGGTCATGTCCATGTGTAGAGTCTTCTGCCTCTACCAGCTACCAAACAGTTTCTCATCTGTAAAATTGGGATAATTGTAGAATTTTCCTCATAGGGATAGTGATAAGATTACATGAAATAACATAGGTGAATATCTACCATATAGAATATACTCAAAAAAGTATTTGTTGTTGTTGTTCATCATTCAGTTGCCAAGTTGCATTCAACTCTTGTGACCCCATGGACAGTAGCACACCAGGCTCCTTTGTCCTCCACTGTCTCCCATAGTTTGTTCACGCTTTGACTATATTGACCTTTGTTGGCATAGTGATGTCACTGCTAGCCTAAACAGTTTCTTGTCTGTAAAAGGAGGACAACTATCAAACTCTCCTCATAAGGATAGTGAATAGATTACATGGAATGATATAGGTTGAATATCTATCATGTAGAATACACTCAGAAAAATTATTGCTACTTATAGAACAATACAAAATCCATGGTGTCGAGGTTTTCAGAAAATGGCAAATAATCCATTGTTCTGAATATAACACTTAGGTTTGGATTACTTCTCCATCAGCCCCATGCGGACAGAGATAATATCCCTTTTGCTCACTGCTGGATTTCCATTGCCTTGTCCAGTTTCTAGATATGATTAGACAAATTCCACAAATTCCTGTTGAATGAATGACTCAAGTCTGTTCCTCATTGGAATGTGTAATCAATGTACAAACTTGTCAATTTTGCCTTCTCTGCCTCTTGATGACCCCTTTCTCAAACCTGTATCCTCTCAAACTGGAGTTGAAAGAGACACATGTACTGCAGTGTTAATTACAGCACTGTTTACAGTAGCTCGGACATGGAGGCAACCTAGATGTCCATCAGCAGATGGATGGATAAGGAAGTTGTGGTACATATACACAATGGAATATTACTCAGCTATAAAAAGGAACAAATTTGAGTCAGTTCTAATGAAGTGGATGAAATTGGGGCTTATTATACAGAATGAAGTAAGTCAGAAAGAGAAAGACAAATACTGTATTTTAATGCATACGTATGGAATTTAGAAAGACAGTACCGACAATACAACATGTAGGGCAACAGAGGAGGCACAGATGGAGAACAAAGGAGAACAGATTTTTGGATTCCCTGGGATAAGGGGAGGGTGGGATGATTTGAGAGAATAACACTGAAAAATCTACATTACCATATGTAAAATAGATGACCAGTGCAAGTTCGATGCATGAAGCAGGGCACCCAGCGGCAGTACTCTGGGCAAACACAGAGGGATAGGGAAGGGAGGGAGGTAGGAGGGGGGTTCAGGATGCAGGGACCACGTGTACCTGTGGCCAATTCATGTTGATGTATGGCAAAAACCGTCACAATATTGTAAAGTAGTTACCCTTCAATTAAAATAAATAATTAAAAAACCCCGTATCCTCTCAAGTAGAGGTACTTACTGATCTAGTACTTCTAATTAATTCACTGTTCAATAATCATTCGTGAAACATGTCTGATGAGTTAGGCACTGTTATAAATTCTGTGTGATGTGTGGTGAAAATAAGGAGTCCCCGCTGTCATACAGATTCTATTGTAGAGAAGGGAAAGTGAACAAACAAACAAGTAAGATAATTTCAAATAAATAGTCTGAAGAAAATCAAGTATCAGTATACCTTTCTCTGCCTTCTCTCCAGTCTTTCTGATTTACCTCTTCCAGAGTGCTCCAACTAAGTTACAACTTTTAATTTTGTCACTCCTCCACTTGAAACATTTCCATGGTTCCCTGTTACTCTTATGATGAAACCATAGCTTCTTACCACTCATAATTTAGACCCTGTCTGCTTGTCCAATCTGATTTCCCTTAAATTCTCTACCTTCCAGAACCACTCTCCTACCCAGCTGAACACCAGTGCTGTTTCTTCACATCTGGGGCCTTTCTGTCTCGACTACCCTTTCCATCATCTCTTGCCACACAGAAACACCTTTCCCTGGCTGATTCCTATGTTCTCATTCAGTTTTCTCAAGCATCACTTCCTTTGCTACACACTCACTCCCACACACAGACCCTACATATCGGGATGGGTGACCCTTCTGCCTTTATGATGCCCCCATGTGTATTTTTAGCATTTACACCCTGTATTATAATACTTTCTTCAGATTTCTGTTCACCAACCCCCTCCAAATTAACTTCATGCTATCAGATACTATTTTTTTAATTCATGTTAATAGTCCAAGCACAATGACCAGTATATATAGACATTTGAGAGATGACTGCTATATTTTAAAAATAAATTTTAATGAAAAATAGTAAGTGAATGGGAAAAAACAAGTATTACTTTTGAAAAGCCAAAGAATCTCTGCTCTGTACTCATCTCTGGCTCTTTATATTTTTACAGCTCCTGTCGGTGGACAGTTTGGTGAGTTCTCCTTTCTTACGTTCTTCAGTGTCACTGGATAAGAGTGTCTCTCTAATAAATATGAAATATTTGTGACAATTGTCTGAGGATCTCTAATATCTCCTGTTTCTCTTGCTGACATTGACAAGGATGTGAAAGTGTTACCCGGTTTACTTGCATTGCCCTATGGCCTGGATAGCTACATAGCTTCCCTCCCTGGAAGGAGTAGCAAATGCTCAAGCAGCTACTGGCCTTCCCTGGGCCCTGCACTTACTCCTGTTGTAAATGAACCTCAGATCACAAGGCAGGACACCTTAACTCCATGTCAAATTTTTAGGACTTGGGATAAAATGTTCTCCAGTCATCAAACCCAAAAAACTGCTCTGAAAACATCACAGTGGAAATGTTTCATTCTCTACAATTTTCTCTCCAGGAAATGTGTGGAGGATAGAGCATCCAACAAATGGGCCCTTAAAAGGAAGAAATGCACAATAAGAGGAGATTGGGGGAAAAGATAAATTGTCTGTATCCTACATTTTTTAGAGTTCTGACTCTTCATTGACATTCGTTTGGATCAGAGGGCATCTTGGATATTTAAAGACCCATGAATAGCAAGAATTGTCTACAACCTCTCTCCTGTCCAAAATCAGATGCATCAGTGTTTCATCCTTATCTAGACCATCTCTGGATTCTAGCTAACACCTTGTCCATTCCTTGCTTTACCATAATTAGCTATGATGGACTTTTTATTTATTTTTTTTGATAGTGAAACAGTTAAGTGTTTATTAGGAGGAAAAAGGGTACAGTGCATGTGGATAAATACACGGGCAGACTCAGAGAGAGAATTGCTTCATCATGGTCATTTAAATCACTCACATGGGGCATTTCTTCCTTGTTCCCTTTGGCCAATCATTTTGATTTGCCTGGTTCTGAGTCTGTATTTGGTATATCTAAGGATCCTCCCACGTGTGTGTACGCATCTCTTAGCCAAGATGGATTCAGGTGAAGAGACTTGTGTATAGATTGAGCATCGCTATTTTTTTTTTTTTTGATAGGCAAGAAGTAAATTTATTAATATAGGATGCTTGTAAGAGATGCAAATGGGCAGGCGAGGAAGCTCTGTCCCCAGGATTGAGTGGGCTATAGTTTTATAATGAAAAAAAAGAGGAGGGGAGAAGACCTCTTTCTTCAAGTACTTGTAGATGCAGACATAAGGCATACATCATTAGCTCCTCCTTCATATTAGGCAGAAAATTGTCTGACCCTATGAAGTCAAACTAGGATTATCATATTAGTGGAAGGGTGGTGACAGTTCTTCCGTCTAGTGACCTGGGGCATATCTTGTGGTTTTGTTTATGGTTTTATAATTAAGCAAGCTTGCTTCATTGACCAATGTTCCAATAACTTTCTTGGGCTATCATTAACTTGCAATGGCCTCCCAAATTTTCCTAAGTTTCCTTCCCTATCTATAGTCCCCTACTAAGATCATCACTCTCTTTTGTCAAGGAGCTTTCTAGTCGGGAAGGCTTTCTTGACTTTGAGAATGAGAAATACGTGGTCTTATCTTTATCTTTTTCCATATATCATCTATAAAATGAAAGTGTTAAGCAAGTTAATCTCTCAAGCTTTCGTCAGTGCCAAAATCTTAATATGATTTATCCCTTTTTTTGTGCAAAGTGCAAAACTGTGATTTTAACAACTCCTTGGGAAGTTCTTATGAGTTTATGAAAATGATAAAGTGGCAGAGGATGACTTTTTCCGGGATCCAATTCCATAACAGACTAACCAACCATTTTTCCTATTGACATTTGGCAGTGAATCTTGCTGGTATTGCAATCTTGAAACCACTTTGCTCACTGCCGTCTCCTCAGCAGACACTTTCTTCTGGGTGAGAGCTCTGGTTGAAACAAAGCCATGAACAGTGACCTTTCCCAGGGGATTTCTTGGGGATCCTCCAAAGTCAAGGCCTCTGGTCTGTGCCTCACAAACCACTGCGATGGGACTGTAGGCCACTCCACCTCAGATTCTTTCTTTTTCCTCCACAGCAACTGAAGTAAAATCTGTTATTTCCCTCCATCCTCCATGGACCACTCTCTTCCAAGGAGAGACTGCAACACTGATTTGCAAAGCACTTCAGTTCAATGCAGCACAGAAAATAAAATGGTACCGTTGGTATCTTCCTGGAGAAATACAGACTGAGACAGCACAGAACACCTATGAGGTCCGTGAATCTGGAGGGTACAAATGCCAGGCCCAGGACGCACACTCAAGTGATCGTGTGGACTTGATCTTTTCTGCAGGTGGGAAAGAAATGAAAGGAAAAAAAGTTTAGGAATAATAACGTGACTCAAAACCCAGCTGCATGTACTAATTCAAAAGCTATAGAACTAGGGCCCAAGAATTTATATATTTTACAAGCTGCTCAGGTAAAAGAAAATTTGAGAAGCAATTTATTTGAATGGTTTCTGAATCTATGTTTAGTTTGAGGCTTATAAAATTTATTTGGAATAAAAATCTATGTGAGGATTTGTTAATATTTTATAGATAGGTAAATAGAAGATAGAGAGGAAGTAATTTCCATTTCTGTCTTAAAACCACCTATTTTGAATGAATTTGAGGCAGTATCTTTCTAGTTATAATATAATGCTCTTTAATTTAGTGAAAAAGGAACAGTATAGTAGCAAAGAGCTAAGAAAATGCTTAGCCTCTTTGACCTGACAATTCTTCTCTTAAGAATTTACCTACTGAAATAGTCATAGATATACAACCAAAATTGAAGAATCTTAAATGGTCAAGAAGAGAAAATTCATTAAACAAATTATCTTACTGCCATTGAAGGAAAACGTTGTGGTCATTGAAAACCAGGTTAAGGAATGATATTGATGACATAGGAAAGTATTCATAGTAAAGTAAGTGAAAAGCAAATTATCAAGTGGATAAATATTTTAATTTCATAAAAAGAAATACATACAGGCTTTTATGTACATGCACATAGATAAAAGAACTAGAAAAATATATGCTAAAATCTGGGTGGTGAGTTGATAAGATTAATTTGCATTTCTGTTTTAAGCATTTTCTCAAGCATATGTGTTCCTTTTAAAGCCAGGGGAAAAAGGGATTTCCCTGGTGGTCCAGTGGTTAGGACTCTGTGCTTTCATTTCAGGGAGCATGGATTTGATCCCTGGTTGAGGAACTAAGATCCCACAAGACATGTGGCATGGCCAAAAATAAATAAATTAATTAAATAGATAAAATCAGAAAAAAGAAATGATGATTACTATAAGAATACTTTTTCCTAGTCCCCAGTCTTTTAAAGTCTTTTAGAATAATAGTGAAAAGAAGGGAGAAACAGTCAGAAGAAACAAACAGCTGCCCTTGTGTTTCCTACAGCCAACCTGATCCTGCAGGCTCCATTTGATGTGTTTGAAGAAGACTCCGTGGTTCTGAGATGCCAAGCAAAGGCAAACATAGTACTAACTAACATGACATTGTACAAGAATGGGAAAATCCTGGAAACCCTTAACAAAACTTCTGACTTCCATATTCATCAAGCAAGTATGAAGGACAATGGTGAATATCACTGTAGTGGAGTTAAAGATAATCACTTGGTTTCTTCAAACAAAATTAAAATCATAGTCCAAGGTAAAGTGTTCTTTATTTTGTGAAATAGGTTAGTCAAAATGAGGACTCCTGAGATTGTACAGGATAAAAAGGGCGGACTGAAATGCTACTGAATCTCAGAGAGCATTCCTACAAGGAATAGAGAAAGTACTACTATGCTTTGGGCTGAAGGATATTAGTAATCAAAGGCTGCATCTTTTCTGCCTGCTTTTGTATGTTCTGCTTGTGCTGAGGATGAACTGTGTTTTTCTCCAAAGCAGTTCCAAGCCTCAGTTCCCTGAGAAATATTGTGATCCTTCTCTCTAGAGCTGTTTCCAAGTCCCGTGCTGAGAGCCAGCTCCACCCAGCCCACTGAGAGGGACGCAGTGACCTTGACCTGTGAGACCCAGATCTCTCAACAGAGGCCAGAAGGCCAGCTCCTGTTCCGCTTCGTGAAACAATCAAACAACGTGGGGTCAGACTGGAAAAACTCCCCAGAATTCCAGTTCTCTCCCATACGGAAAGAAAACTCAGGGTCTTATTGGTGTGAGGCATGGAGAGTGAATTCCCATGTCCAGAAACGGAGCCAGGAATTACAGATACAGGTACGAGGTAAGTGTTAGTGGGTTCTGAGATTTGCCAGAATGGGGCTGAGAAGGGCCAGGCAGAATGACACAACAGTTTGTTTTTCTTTCAGTACTGTGAGACACAACTTGTTCTTTTCCCTCTGAGGTTTGGCTTCCTTGATATCTTTTTTTTTTTTTCCTGGTGGGCCTATAGGCATGGGCTTCCCAGGTGGTGCTAGTGGTAAAGAACCCGCCTACCAATGCAGGAGACATAAGAGCCCTGGGTTCGATCCCGGGGTGGGGAAGATCCCTTAGAGCAGGTCATGGCAACCCACTCCAGTATTCTTGCCTGGAGAGTTCCATGGACAGAGGAGCCTGGCAGGCTACAGTCCACAGGGTCACAAAGAGTTGGACACAACTGTAGAGACTGAGCACACACACATACTCTATAGGCATAAACCAGATGCTACCACAGAGCACTTTGACTGAGCTAGATGGACTCTACTCAGCCAGATGGACAGATTCTTAGAATGCTAGTTGCCTGGAGCTGAGCACTTGAGAATAAGAAAACTAAAGGACAAGAGCTTGGGGAGCAAATATTTCTAACTGGATGTATTTAGGGATGATGTTTTTCCCACTGGGCTTCCCTTGTGGATCAGATGGTAAAGAATTTACCTGCAATGCCAAAGACCGGAGAACAAAGATTAATAATATCTAGACTAATATCAAGGGCTTCCCTGGTGGCTCAGATGGTAAAGAATCTGCCTGCAATGTGGGAGACCTGGGTTCAGTCCCTGGGTTGGGAAGATCCCCTGGAGAAGGGAAAAGCTGTCCACTTCAGTATTCTGGTCTGGAGAAGTCCATGGACAGTCCAGGGGGTCACAAAGAGTCGGAAACAGCTGAGCGACTTTCACTTTCACTTTGTACCCACTATTGCTTTTTCCTAAGTCTCTGAAACTGTATAGATCATCAAGCATGAATGCTAACCAATGGTTAAATGCCTCTTCTGATTTATTTTGACCTATTGATATTTCAAAGGAGCATTAGGAAGGATGCAGATCTGGGGTGCAGGCTCTCCTGGGTGAGGAAGGAGTGAAAATGGTTAGCATTCTCCATCAGTTTGCTCCCATTCCCAAGCAAAAGAGATGATTCCATGTTTCTTCCAAACTGTCTGAAATTGAAAGTGTTACTTGCTCAGTCCTGTCCAGCTCTTTGTGACCCCATGGGCTAGAGCCCACCAGGCTCCTCTGTCCATGGAATTCCCCAGGCAAGAATACTGGAGTGGGTAGTCATTCCCTTCTCCAAGGGATCTTCTCAACCCAGGGATCAAACCCAGGTCTCCCACATTGCAGGCAGATTCTTTACCATCTGAGCCACCAGGGAAGCCCTTGATATTAGTCTAGATATTATTAATCTTTGTTCTCCAGTCATAGGCAACATTTTTTTCTTAGGTATATGATTTGGACTGGGCAATTCAGCGGAAGTGGAGAGGGTGTTGCTCAATAGTTGCAACACAGTGATTTCTAGCACAGGATCTCCCTTCGTGTTACTAATGGAACTCAGACCCCAAATCCTACTCCTTATCTGTTCCCAGGTATCTTCCTTTGTTCTTCAAGCCTCCAGGATGACTCAAAAAGGCATTGCCCTTAGCCAATATCCTAGTGTAAAACCATAACCGCCTGGAGTGTAGAACACTTTCATCCCAGATTTTCCTATTTTAGGAGGACTGTCACAGGTCCACCTCCTCTGACAATCTAACTGACAGGCAGAGGTGTTAAGAAGTGCTTACTCCAGGGCAAGCTTGCTGTATATGCCAATGACTGATTTTCAACAAAGCACCGAAGTTGTCACAGCTTCAGAACAAGTACCTCCAGGGCCAAGTCTTCCTGTCCTTTGCCATCCCCACCACTTCAGTGTTGGGCACTGGGAGTAATTTCCAGGATGACTGGCCCATGCTTTGTCAGGAAGGGCATGAGGAGAAGGTGGGCATTTTATTCCTTGTGGAATAAATGCTTCCTGGTGGCTCAGGTAGTAGAGAATCTGCCTGAAATGTGGGAGACCTGGGTTTGATCCCTGGGTTGGGAAGACCCCCCTTGGAGAAGGGAATGACTACTCACTCCAGTATTCTTGCCTGGAAAATCCCATGGACAGAGGAGCCTGCTGGGCTCTAGTCCATGGGGTCACAAAGAGTTGGACAGGACTGAGCAAATAACACTTTCAGGAACTGGTGGATGCTCCACCAGTTCGTTAGGAATTGAAGTTCTCCCAAACCATTGTCTCTCCAACACTTTCTCCCTCTTCCCAAGCAGAAATCTCAGTTCCCCCCCAGGTCAACTTCACATCAGGTCAGCAGACTTAGCCCTTCTCTTTCTGTGACTCCTTCTTCTGTGTCTCATTCTGTGACACCCCAATGCCAAGAATCTCACGTGTCATTTTTATTCATTTAGAAATTGTCCAAGTACACTACTACCCAGAGTTCGTGTTTGAAGGTCAGGAGCTGGTTCTCATCTGCTCAGTGAATGGAGCTACAAAGCCCATCACAGTCTCCTGGTACAAAAAACAAGACAGACTGCAGAAGGACATAGAGCTTCAAACTTCCTCAAAAACAGAATTCACAATCCCTGTGGTGCAAAACAGCGATGCTGGAGAATATTACTGTATTGCCAGAAACAGTCGCTTTTCCAAACAGAGCAACTCAGTGATCATCAGTGTGAAAGGTGTGTCTGCCAAGTATCATTTGCAGAATGGCTTTTCAAACTTTGTAAAGATCATGAGGTGGTTGAGTGGGAGTGGGTGTTGATTGTTGCCAATAATTTACTGCTATGAATAATCTACCAGAAGTTAGACTAGCAGCAGGGGGATTTAGGGGTAGAATGGGTGGGAGCTTTTGGAAACTCCTATAAATGGAGGACAGAAAAAGTATTCAATGATTGGCATATGTGTGGGGTCTTCATATTTAAAAATTTCTTTTTAAATGCAATGGTTCCTGAATAAATAGAATTTTAGAGCTGGAATGATCTGGGGCCGTGTCTCTTGATAGGAGGGCCCTCTTTCTCTTGTAGTAGATCACCTTCTCTCTGTGTCTTCATATAATCTTTCCTCTCTGTCCTTGAAGAGAGAAAGGTCTCTGGTATCTTCCTCTCCTGTAAGGACGCCAGTCCTATCTGATTAGGGGATCAATCTTCTCTTATGACCTCACTTAACCTTTGTTGTTGTTCAGTCTCTAAGTTGTGTGCCACTCTTCGCAACCCCATGGACTGCAGCATGCCAGGTTCCCCTATACTTCACTATCTTCCAGAGTTTGCTCAAATTCATGTCCATAGAGTCAGTGATTCTATCTAACCATCTCATACCCTGTCACCCCCTTCTCCTCTTACCCTCAATCTTTCCCAGCATCAGGGTCTTTTCCAATGAGTTGGATCTTCGCAACAGGTGGCCAAAGTATTGGAGCTTTAGCTTCAGCATCAGTCCTTCTAATGAATATTCAGGGTTGATTTCCTTTAGGATTGACTGGTTTGATCTCCTTAGAGTCCAAAGGCCTCTCAAGAGTCTTCTCTAGCACAACAATTTGAAAGCATCAATTCTTTAGCACTCAGTCTTCTTTATGGTCCAGTTCTCATATTCATACCTGACTGACTACTGGAACAGCTGTGTCATTGATGACTATACAGACCTTTGTCAGTAAAGTGATATTTCTGCTGTTTAATATGCTGTGTTTTAGGTTTGTCATAGCTTTCCTTCCAAGGAATAAGCATGTTTTAATTTCGTGGCTGTAGTTACCATCTGCAGTGATTTTGGAGCCCAAGAAAAGAAAATCTGTCACTGCTTCCACTTTTTCCCCCTTCTATTTGCCATGAAGTGATGGGATCAGATGTCATGATCTTCGCTTCATTGAAAAAGCTAGCTTTTTCACTCTCCTCTTTCACCCTCATCAAGAGGCTCTTTAGTTCCTCTTTACCTTCTGCCATTAGAGTGGTGTCATCTGCATATCTGAGGTTGTTGATACTTCTCCTGGCAATCTTGATTTCCACTTGTAATTCATCCAGTCTCGCATTTCACATGATGTGCACTGCATATAAGTTAAATAAGCAGGGTGACAATATACAATCTTGTTATACTCTCCCCAATTTTGAACCAGTCCATTGTTCCATGTCTGGTTCTAACTGTTTCTTCTTGACCTGCATATAGGTCCCTCAGGAGACAGGTAAGGTGGTCTGGTATTCCTGTCTCTTTCTTTAAAAAAAAAAAAAAAGTTTTATTTATTTATGGCTGCAATGGGTCTTTATTGCTGCACCTGGGCTTTCTCTAGTTGCAGTAGGGGCTACTCTTCATTGAAGTGAGGGCTACTCTTTGTTGCAGTGAGCAGACTTCTCATTGCAGTGGCTTCTTTTGTTATGGAACATGGGATCTAGGTACTCAGGCTCAGTAGTTGTGGCAAACAGGCCTAGTTGCCCCATGGCCTGTGGGAATCTTCCTGGACCAGGGCTCAAATCTGTATCCCCTGCATTGCAAGGCAGATTCTTAACCACTGAACCACCAGTGAAATCTGGTTTTCCCATCTCTTTAAGAATTTTCCACATTTTGTTGTGATCCACACAGTCAAAGTCTTTAGCATTGTCAGAAGCAGATGTTTTACTGGAATTCCCTTGCTTTCTCTATGATCTAATGAATGTTGGCAATTTGATCTCTGATTCCTCTGCCTTTTCTAAATCCATCTTGTACATCTGGAAGTTCTCAGTTCACATACTGCTGAAGACTAGATTGAAGGATTTTGAACATAACCTTGCTAGTGAGTGAAATTAGCGCAACTGAATGGTAGTTGGAACATTCTTTGGCATTGCCCTTCTTTGGGATTGGAATGAAAACTGACTTTTTCCAGTCCTGTGGCCACTGCTGTTTTCTAAATTTGCTGAAATGTTGAGTGCAACACTTTGATAGCACCATCGTTTAGGATTTGAAATAGGTCAGCTGGAATTCCATCCTCTCCACTAACTTTGTTCATAGTATTGCTTCCTAAGGCCCACTTGACTTCACACTTCAGGATTTCTGGCTTTAGGTGAGCGACCACACCATTGTGGTTATCCCAGTCATTAAGACCTATTTTGTATAGTTCTTCTGTATATTCTTGCAACCTCTTCTTAATCTCATCTGCTTCTGTTAGATCCATATTGTTTCTGTCCTTTATTGTGCCTATCCTTGCATGACATGCTCCCTTGGTATCTCCAACTTTCTTGAAGAGATCTCTAGTCTTTCCCATTCTATTGTTTTCCTCTATTTCTTTGCATTGTTCATTTAAGATGGCCTTATCTCTCCTTGCTGTTCTCTGTAACTTTGCATTCAGTTGGGTATATCTTTCCCTTTCTCACTTACCTTTTGCTTCTCTTCTTTCCTCAAATATTTGACAGCCACTTTGCCTTCTTGCATTCCTTTTTTTGGGGGGTGGTTTTGGTCACTGCCTCCTCTACAGTGGTGTGAACTTCCATCCATCATTCTTCAGGCACTCTGTCTACCAGATCTATTCATCACCTTCACTATATAACCATGAGGGATTTGATTTAGGTCATACCTGAATGATCTAGTGGTTTCCCCTACTTTCTTCAATTTAA
Source organism: Dama dama (assembly GCF_033118175.1). Lineage (NCBI taxonomy): Eukaryota > Metazoa > Chordata > Mammalia > Artiodactyla > Cervidae > Dama > Dama dama. The sequence continues at coordinate 14,176,458 of NC_083700.1, forward strand.
GTCTGAATTTGGCAATAAGGAGCTCATGATCTGAACCATGGTCAGCTCAAGGTCTTGTTTTTGCTCACTGTATAGAGCTTTTCCATCTTCAGCTGCCAAGAATATAGTCAATCATTTAACCTTAATTATTTCCTTGAAGGCTCTATCCACAAATACAGTCATATTGGAGGTTATGACTTCAATATATGTATTAAAGAGGGACACAGTTCACTCCATAACACCATCTCCATTGACTTTGAATAAGTGTCTCTATCTTGTGGGCTTCATCCTTCAACCAGTTCAGATACTATCATACCCCTTAATATGTCTGCAACTTCTCTCTCTTCCCATTCTTGATCCCCAGCATCTGCAGAACTCACCGTTTTTCTCTTTTCTTTCTTTATCTTTTGAATCCCCATATGCTTGAGTTTCCAATCAATCATAGCAGTTCTCAAATAATTTCTCTATCCCAGGGTTATGGAGATATCGGTTGTTCCAATCAACAGTTAATTATTTTCAATAACCAATGTGCAAATCCATGTAGGATACAGCAACAGGTAGTAACATCGGTCACTCCAACCATGTAACTATGGTTACTGCTGCTGCTGCAGCTGCTAAGTCGCTTCAGTCGTGTCCGACTCTGTGAGACCCCATAGACGGCAGCCCACCAGGCTCCCCCATCCCTGGGATTCTCCAGGCAAGAACACTGGAGTGGGTTGCCATTTCCTTCTCCAATGCTTGAAAGTGAAAGTGAAGTCACTCAGTCGTGTCCGACTCTTAGCAACCCCATGGACAGCAGCCTACCAGGCTCCTCCGTCCATGGGACTTTCGGCAAGAGTACGGTACTACACCACCATAAACTAGACTACCTCCTTTACCAGTACCTTACCCTCAGTACTGTTAAGGTAGTTGTGGTAGTGACAGGAAAATAGCTTTGATAGAGTCCTGTGCTGTTCCCTTCATTGGTGGCAAGCTCCACTTCCACTTTTAAGGAGTTGATGTTGTTTAACTTTGGAACAGGAGTCAGGAGACAGACTTAGGTCCTGTCTGGCCCTGAAAACATCCTGCTGAGTTACCACAGACAGATCTCCTAACCTCTTCCTGACTCAGTTTTCTCACCTGTAAATAAAGAGGGTCAGGCTGGATACAGGGAGAGTGTAGGAACAGAGATTCTAGAAGAGTATGTGAATGTGGGGCAGAAAAGAGAAAGGGGCAGAGGCCTGAGGCCAAGCTCAGCAAAGGAAAAAAGGAGAGCAGGGGCTGACAGGAAGACTAAGAGTGGCTTGGGCAGGTGAGGGGAGAAATCTTCCAAGTCGTATGGCAGAGGGAAGGAGCAAGGTAAATGTGTCGGTCTGGTGGTAGCAAAATCAGGGATTTCTTCCCCAAGAACATCATTTCCCCTGGAAAATGGGAGTAAGGTCACCTAACAAGGGGAGATAGGAGAGGAGAAGGGCCAGGTCTGATGGAGAAGGAGAAAACCTACATGGAGAATAGGAAAGAGCTGGGGAGAAAAGTCAGGAGACAGTGGGCTATCCTGAAAGCCAGCAGACATGAGACTGGACATTTCATTAGCCGCTGATTGACAGCTTCAGGAAGTGTCAGGAGCAACTGCTGACTAAGTTTTTTCTGTCCCTCAGTCCCTGTGTCTCAACCTGTCCTCACGCTCAGACGTCCTGGGACCTGGAATCTTATGACAGATAAGATGAGCCTTCAGTGTGAAGTTCAGAGAGGTTCTCTGCCCATCTGGTACCAGTTTTTTCATGAAGGTGTGCTGCTTGAGGAGATAAAATCCACTTCAGAGAGAAAAATGTTCCATAGATTGTCTCCGACTGAAAAGCACTCTGGAAACTACTACTGCACAGCTAACAATGGCCTTGGCCCTCAGTGGAGTAAGGTTATGAGTAAGTAAGCCTCTCTATCATTAGTAAGCCCTAGGTTCTGTTGGAGACCTATACTTGACCTCTATCCCTGACTGCTCCAGAAATGTGTTCCCACCTTCAAGTTTTGCCTACTTTTTCATCTGGTCAAACCAATGTCCTTCTCAATACCCCAGCTCACTGAGACAGCTATCTGATGCGTTTAGCCTGGTTCCTTCAGCAGCCCGTGTGCCGTTGTGCCCCTGGCTGCCTGCCCAGCAGCTCTATCTTTCCTGGACCCCAACCTCTGAGGAGTCACGTGCTTCTCTCTTTTTGTCCTCTTGTCTTGCGAACCCCCTCAGATTCCTAATTTTCATCCATTACACTGTCCCCTGTAGCCACAAAATCATCTCTCCCTGAGGCACAGATTTGTCTCTTGTCCCTTTCATATCAGATACTGATCACTTACAGTGTACAAAACCAAGTAATATGTAAAGACAGGGAGCATGATCATAGTCACTCCAAATATGACCCTCTTTTTAAGAAAACATTTATTGGAGTGTAGTTGAATTACAGTGTTATGTTATTTCAAGTGAATACAAAGTGAATCAGTCATACATAAATATATACACATTCTTTTTTAGATTCTTTTCCCATATAGGTCATTACAGAATATTGAGTTAAGTTCCCTGTGCTTCACAGTAGTCTTTATTAGTTATCTCTTCTATATATAGTAGTAATGTATATGTCAGTCCCGATCTCCCAGTTTATTCCCTCCCTCACTCCTTTACCCCCTGGTAACCACAAGTTTACCATAAGTAAACCATAAGTTTAATTCAACATAACTACATTGAGTAAGCTCTTTTAGAGTTGGTTAGGTAGCAATGTGAGAGGGGCCCAAATGGGGAAGGGCTGGCAGCAGATCAAGGGATGACCACTGTGAGCCAAGAGGAACTCACCTCTGCTTGCTTGAGTTAAGGTCCTGGAGGTGAATGTCAGCTCAAGTTAGATAGGTTTCAGTTGAGCTTTGAATCTCAGTTTTGTGTCATCTATGTGTGGCCAAAGTCCAAGCCCAATTTTAGGGAGCAGTGTGATTTGGGTTTGTACTGATGGTAGAGTCCAGTCCTGGCTGGTCCTGGAAGCAACCTGTTTTCTATTTGGAAAAAAAAAAAAAAAAAAGCAGAGCCAGGCTGGAGATAAGCCAGAATGCAGCCCCTCCCACAATAGATATACAAAAGATTTTAACAGGAAAGGATCAGGGAACCCTGGAAGGAGACATCAAGTGAAAGAGACAGAGAAGCTGTGCTCCTGACATCCACAGACCCAAGGAATTTGGAGGCAGGATGTCATCATCAGATGCTCTCAGAGATGAATAAAGTTCTATAGAATGGATCCTTTATCCACCTCCTAAGTAATTACTGCATATATCTGTATGCCAGACTATACTGACATCTAAGGATACATAGACTAGACCAACACTGTAGGAGTATTTAACAAAGTGAAACCAAGTGAGGGAGAGTTTTAAGGAAAAGACAGTAAAGGCCAAGTCAGAGAAGGCAGAGCTGATATATGATGAAAGATAAGAATTGAGTCACATCCCCTGAGTTTAGCCACAAAACACTGAAAAGAAAAGTGGAAGAATACAGGTGATAACCTGGTTTGACAGCTGGGTTTGATGGCTGCCTCACCACGTACTAGCTATGCGATTTAACCCCAGTGGGCCTTTTCCTCATTTGTGAAATAAAGGCAGTGATAATAGCTTCTCAGGATTGTTTTGATCATTAAATTAGTGTTTCCCTACATATGTGTACAAATGATATATGACAAATACACACCAGACACATAATTAAAAACATTATATTATATCATGTGAGTGAGTGAGTGAAGTCGCTCAGTTGTGTCCAACTCTTTGCAACCCCATGGACTGTAGCCTACCAGGCTCCTCCGTTCATGGAATTTTCTAGGCAAGAGTACTGGAGTGGGTTGCCATTTCCTTCTCCCATTTTATATCATAAGTATCTACTATTATCATCATTATCATTATAATCACAAACATGAAAAATCAAATTTAGTATGTTGGTGGGGAAAAACAAGGTTGTGTTGACCAAAAGATCAGAGTGAGAGAGAAAAGTAGAGACAATGCTTCTTCTATGAGTCTTTCCACAGAAAAGAAACAGACATTGGGAACATTAAATGTAGATAGGGTTTTGTTTTGTTGTTTTACTAAAGGGGAGAGGATTAAACACATCTAAGTGGTGTTTGGAAGAAGTGAATAGATGCAGAGAATTTATATCTGGGACACATGGAGGTGAGCTCAGGGTCAAGAAAGAGCAGGATCCTCCTTGAGTTGGTGGAGGGGCAGCTTTTCCAAAGTCACCAGACAGGGGAGAAGCAAGAGGCTGATGCAGGTAAACAGTGTGAGTCTGGTGGCAGCAAAATAAGGGACTTCTTCCTCAATAACATCAATTCCTCTGGAAAATGGGAGTGAGGTGACCTAACAAGGGGAAAAAGGAAAGGAGAAGGGCCAGGTCTAATGGGAAAGAAGACCAACAAGGAGAACAGGAGAGAGCTAGGGAGAAAAGCTAGGTAGGCTCTGGGCTGCCCCGAGGGCTAGTGGCCATGAGACTGAACATTTCACTAGCCACTGATTGACAGCTTCAGTACATGGCAGAAGCAACTGCTGACTAAAGTTTTTCTCTCCCTCAGTCCCTGTGTCTAAACCTGTCCTCACCTTCAGCTCTCCTGGGACCAGGACTTTGGGGGGAATTCAGATGAGCCTTCAGTGTGAAGTTCAGAGAGGGTCTCTGCCCATCTGGTACCAGTTTTTTCGTGAAGGTGTTTTGCTCAAAAAGAGAGAAGCCATTTCATGGAGAACAGTGTCCTATAGCTTCTCTGTGACTGGAGAGAATTCTGGAAACTACTACTGCACAGCTGACAATGGCTTTGGCCCTCAGAGGAGTGAGGCCATGAGACTCTCTGTCACCGGTAAGCCCTAGGTTCTGTTAGTGACCCACCCCTGGCCTCTATCCTTGTGAAAGTGAAAGTCGCCCGGTCGTGTCCAACTCTTTGTGACCCCATGGACTATACAGTCCATGGAATTCTCCAGGCCAGAATACTAGAATGGGTAGCCTTTCCCTTCTCCAGGGTATCTTCTCAACCCAGGGATCAAACCCAGGTCTTCCACATTGCAGGCAGATTCTTTACCAGCCGAGCCACAAGGGAAGGCTGGCCTGTATCCTTGACCTCTCCAGAAATGTGTTCCCACCTTCAAGTTTCCCCTGCTTCTGCCTCTGGCCAAACCTATGTCCTTCTCAACACCCAGGTTCTCTTGAGACAGCTGTCTGCTGCTTTTGAGCCCTGTACTGTGAGTAACTCAGATGTTATCACACCCCTGGCCTCCTGCAGGTCAGTTCTTTCTCTCCTGGGCCCCAACTCTGAGGAACCATATGCTTCTCTCTTTCTGTCCTCTTGCCCTACCAATCCACAGATTTCTGATGTTCATTAATTGCATTGTTTCCCATAGCTACACAATCAGTTCCCAGGGTCACTGAGTTGTCACTTGTCCCTTTCCTATCAGATACTCCTAGATGGTTCAGTGGTAAAGAATTCGCCCACCAAAGCAGGAGATACAGGAGATGCTGTTTCGATTCCTGGGTTGGGAAGATAGTCTGGAGTAGGAAATGGTAACCCTCTCCAGTATTATTGCCTGAAAATATTTCATGGACAGAGGAGCCTGGTAGGCTGTAGTCCATGTGGTCACAAAGAGTTGGACATGACTGAGCAACTGAGCACGCAAGCACTGATCATTTACAGATACAAAACCATGAAAGGTACAAAGACCGGGAGCAGGATCATGGTTATACCAAAGTTGTCCTTCTTGAGTCAGCACTTTTAGAGCTGGTTATGCAGCCGTGTGAGAGGACCCAGAGGGGAGGGGATGGAAGCAGGGCAGGGGACATCCATTCTGAGCCAAGAGGAATTCACCTCTGCTTGCTTTGCTTGAGGTCCCAAACTCCATCAAGGTGACTGTCAGCTCAGTATGAAGTTAAAATGGTTTCTGTTGAGCCTTGAATCTCAGGTTTTTTTTTCCCCCATCTATGTGTGCCCAAACTCCAAGCCCAATTTTAGGGGGCAGTGTGATTCATGCTGTCCTGAGGGCCAGGGGACATAAGACTGGACATTTCACTAGTCACTGATTAACAGCTCCAGGCAGTGGCAGAAGCAACTGTTGACTAAGTCTTTCTCTCCCTCAGTGCCCGTGTCTCAACCTGTCCTCAGCCTCAGCCCTCGTGGAACCCGGACTCTTGTGGGAAATGAGGTGAGACTTCAGTGTGAAGTTCAGAGAGGGTCTTTGCCCATCTGGTTCCAGTTTTTTTGGGAAGATGTGTTGCTCACAAGGACAGAAACTACTTCATGGAGAACAGTGTCCTATAGTTTCTCTGTGACTGGAGAGAATTCTGGAAACTACTACTGCACAGCTGACAATGGCTTTGGCCCTCAGAGAAGTGAGAGCATCAACCTCTCTGTCATTGGTAAGCTCTGGATTCCTGCTAGTGACCCATCCCTGGCCTCTATCCTTGTGAAAGTGAAAGTTGCTCAGTCATGTCCAACTCTTTGTGACCCCATGGACTATACAGTCCATGGAATTTTCTAGGCCAGAATACTGGAGTGGGTAGCCTTTCCGTTCTCCAGGGTATCTTCTTAACCCAGGGATCAAACCCAGGTCTTCCACATTGCAGGCAGATTCTTTACCAGCCGAGCCACAAGGGAAGGCTGGCCTGTATCCTTGACCTCTCCAGAAATGTGTTCCCACCTTCAAGTTTCCCCTGCTTCTGCCTCTGGCCAAACCTATGTCCTTCTCAACACCCAGGTTCTCTTGAGACAGCTGTCTGCTGCTTTTGAGCCCTGTACTGTGAGTAACTCAGATGTTATCACACCCCTGGCCTCCTGCAGGTCAGTTCTTTCTCTCCTGGGCCCCAACTCTGAGGAACCATATGCTTCTCTCTTTCTGTCCTCTTGCCCTACCAATCCACAGATTTCTGATGTTCATTAATTGCATTGTTTCCCATAGCTACACAATCAGTTCCCAGGGTCACTGAGTTGTCACTTGTCCCTTTCCTATCAGATACTCCTAGATGGTTCAGTGGTAAAGAATTCGCCCACCAAAGCAGGAGATACAGGAGATGCTGTTTCGATTCCTGGGTTGGGAAGATAGTCTGGAGTAGGAAATGGTAACCCTCTCCAGTATTATTGCCTGAAAATATTTCATGGACAGAGGAGCCTGGTAGGCTGTAGTCCATGTGGTCACAAAGAGTTGGACATGACTGAGCAACTGAGCACGCAAGCACTGATCATTTACAGATACAAAACCATGAAAGGTACAAAGACCGGGAGCAGGATCATGGTTATACCAAAGTTGTCCTTCTTGAGTCAGCACTTTTAGAGCTGGTTATGCAGCCGTGTGAGAGGACCCAGAGGGGAGGGGATGGAAGCAGGGCAGGGGACATCCATTCTGAGCCAAGAGGAATTCACCTCTGCTTGCTTTGCTTGAGGTCCCAAACTCCATCAAGGTGACTGTCAGCTCAGTATGAAGTTAAAATGGTTTCTGTTGAGCCTTGAATCTCAGGTTTTTTTTTCCCCCATCTATGTGTGCCCAAACTCCAAGCCCAATTTTAGGGGGCAGTGTGATTCATGCTGTCCTGAGGGCCAGGGGACATAAGACTGGACATTTCACTAGTCACTGATTAACAGCTCCAGGCAGTGGCAGAAGCAACTGTTGACTAAGTCTTTCTCTCCCTCAGTGCCCGTGTCTCAACCTGTCCTCAGCCTCAGCCCTCGTGGAACCCGGACTCTTGTGGGAAATGAGGTGAGACTTCAGTGTGAAGTTCAGAGAGGGTCTTTGCCCATCTGGTTCCAGTTTTTTTGGGAAGATGTGTTGCTCACAAGGACAGAAACTACTTCATGGAGAACAGTGTCCTATAGTTTCTCTGTGACTGGAGAGAATTCTGGAAACTACTACTGCACAGCTGACAATGGCTTTGGCCCTCAGAGAAGTGAGAGCATCAACCTCTCTGTCATTGGTAAGCTCTGGATTCCTGCTAGTGACCCATCCCTGGCCTCTATCCTTGTGAAAGTGAAAGTTGCTCAGTCATGTCCAACTCTTTGTGACCCCATGGACTATACAGTCCATGGAATTTTCTAGGCCAGAATACTGGAGTGGGTAGCCTTTCCGTTCTCCAGGGTATCTTCTTAACCCAGGGATCAAACCCAGGTCTTCCACATTGCAGGCAGATTCTTTACCAGCCGAGCCACAAGGGAAGGCTGGCCTGTATCCTTGACCTCTCCAGAAATGTGTTCCCACCTTCAAGTTTCCCCTGCTTCTGCCTCTGGCCAAACCTATGTCCTTCTCAACACCCAGGTTCTCTTGAGACAGCTGTCTGCTGCTTTTGAGCCCTGTACTGTGAGTAACTCAGATGTTATCACACCCCTGGCCTCCTGCAGGTCAGTTCTCCTGGACCCCAACTCTGAGGAACCATATGCTTCTCTCTTTCTGTCCTCTTGCCCTACCAATCCACAGATTTCTGATGTTCATTAATTGCATTGTTTCCCATAGCTACACAATCAGTTCCCAGGGTCACTGAGTTGTCACTTGTCCCTTTCCTATCAGATACTCCTAGATGGTTCAGTGGTAAAGAATTCGCCCACCAAAGCAGGAGATACAGGAGATGCTGTTTCGATTCCTGGGTTGGGAAGATAGTCTGGAGTAGGAAATGGTAACCCTCTCCAGTATTATTGCCTGAAAATATTTCATGGACAGAGGAGCCTGGTAGGCTGTAGTCCATGTGGTCACAAAGAGTTGGACATGACTGAGCAACTGAGCACGCAAGCACTGATCATTTACAGATACAAAACCATGAAAGGTACAAAGACCGGGAGCAGGATCATGGTTATACCAAAGTTGTCCTTCTTGAGTCAGCACTTTTAGAGCTGGTTATGCAGCAGTGTGAGAGGACCCAGAGGGGAGGGGATGGAAGCAGGGCAGGGGACATCCATTCTGAGCCAAGAGGAATTCACCTCTGCTTGCTTTGCTTAAGGTCCCAAACTCCATCAAGGTGACTGTCAGCTCAGTATGAAGTTAAAATGGTTTCTGTTGAGCCTTGAATCTTAGGTTTTGTTTTGTTTTGTTTTTTTCCCATCTATGTGTGCCCAAACTCCAAGCCCAATTTTAGGGGGCAGTGTGATTCATGCTGTCCTGAGGGCCAGGGGACATAAGACTGGATATTTCACTAGTCACTGATTAACAGCTCCAGGCAGTGGCAGAAGCAACTGTTGACTAAGTCTTTCTCTCCCTCAGTGCCCGTGTCTCAACCTGTCTTCAGCCTCAGCCCTCGTGGAACCCGGACTCTTGTGGGAAATGAGGTGAGACTTCAGTGTGAAGTTCAGAGAGGGTCTTTGCCCATCTGGTTCCAGTTTTTTTGGGAAGATGTGTTGCTCACAAGGACAGAAACTACTTCATGGAGAACAGTGTCCTATAGTTTCTCTGTGACTGGAGAGAATTCTGGAAACTACTACTGCACAGCTGACAATGGCTTTGGCCCTCAGAGAAGTGAGAGCATCAACCTCTCTGTCATTGGTAAGCTCTGGATTCTTGCTAGTGACCCATCCCTGACCCAGATCCTTGTCATGCCAACTCCTTTCAGTGATTTTCACGGATCTTCCAGTTTCCTACTCCATCAACCTAATGCCCATCTTGTTTCCCTTCTCAAAGAACCATCCATCTGTGGGCTTCAGTCCTCATTCAGCCCTCACTCAACCAGGCCCCTAAAATAGCTCAACACCTTCCCCCACTTTTACCAAATGAATTCATTTTCTCAAAAGCCCCTGGTGCCTCAGATGGTAAAGAATATGCCTGCAATGCAGAAGACCCAGTTTCTAGCCCTGGGTCAGGAAGATGCCCTAGAGTAGGAAATAGCAACCCACTCCAGCATTCTTGCCTGGAAAATTCCATGGACAGAGGAGACTGGCTGGTTACAGACCATGGGATCACAAAGAATTGAGACTAACACTTTTATGTTCTCAAATTATTTTTTCAGGCCCTGCATGTTCAGTCTCCAAGCCAATTTCTCTTAACTGAATGCACAGAAGCATCTCATATCTCCCCACTAATACCTACATATTAATTTAGCTACAAGCTCAAGCATATGGACATATAGTGGGCAAGAGCTTACTTTCTCCAAAGGGTTCTGAAACAGTTCAGACTCTTGCTGCTGCTACTGCCGCTAAGTCGCTTCAGTCATGTCCGACTCTGTGCGACGCCATAGACTGCAGCCCACCAGGCTCCGCTGTCCCTGGGATTCTCTAGGCAAGAACACTGGAGTGTGTTGCCATTTCCTTCTCCAATGCATGAATGTGAAAAGAGACAGTGCAGTCGCTCAGTCGTGTCTGACTCTTAGCAACCCCATGGACTGTAGCCTACCGGGCTCCTCCATCCATGGGATTTTCCAGGCAAGAGTGCTAGAGTGGGGTGCCATTGCCTTCTCCAGTTCAGACTCTTGCAGTAGGTTTAAAGAGGGCTGAAAGTGAAAGGAAGGGAGGAAATGGCTTCCTGGAAGCCAACTCACTGGTTTTTCTGGGGTTTCTGAGATCTTTTGACTTAACCCAGTAATAGCACAAGTGTCATTTCTTTGTATTATGTTTTTTACAGTTTTGTTGCAGTATGACATATATTTGTAAATGTATATGAATCATCAGAGTATAGTTCATGGTTACCCATAGAACCATGAAAAAGTGTCATTTTAGGAGCAAAATTGCTTCTGTTTACTCTTGGAATCTTCGTGTAGAAGATTTCTTTTCAAAGAAGCAGAAAGAAAGAGAAATCTTGAGTCAGATGTATCAGATCATTTTAGATAAGAAATAAAAAGACCTTGATGTCTCTTGGGGGGGTGACCTTGATGTCTCTGGGTTTGCTAAGTAAATCCAGGGAGTTACAAAAAAAAAAAAAAAAAAGGAAGACAACATATCCAGATTCATGGAAACGGAACTGAGAGATTTCTCAGAATTCAACTTATTTCTCAAAAACAGGTTATATTGATGCTTGATGAGCTAGAGGCTTTCATTATTATCTACTCCTAGCCCTGCCATCTGTTTCCTTTCTCTGTCCTTCTGCCCCATTTTTCGTATTGCTCCTAAGTGCTTTCCACTCTCATTCTTAAGACTTTTATCTTATGACTTATCTTGCCTCAAACCTCCTGCAAATTTCATCACTGACTGCCTTAGACTTTGGAATAGGACATCCTACTCTATATTTCAATGTCTACCCCAGCTGCCAGTGCTGTATGGCTTGCTACCAAAGCAGTGCTTCCAACAAGTCTAATTAGCCAAGCAGCCTAACTCTAAGACACCTCAGAAGCCACAGGCAAGTTTATACATGAAATGTTCTTAAACCAGCTGCCCACCTCCAGTTCAACAAGTGATGGCAGAGGGAGCAGGCTCAATTGGGACAACACGACATATAATGAACTACATTGAAGAAAATACTTTTTTCTAGGAATGATATACACAGCAAGACCTCTGAGGTTTCCTAGAAAGAGCCAGTGTACATGCAAAACATCTTTCTTGAGTTGTGCGATATCAGTGTGGGTAAGAATATCCGAATTCTAGCTCTAGTTGTGAAAATAATTCATAATTTAGGCAAATTTAGTTCATAATTTAGGCAAAATTTAAAAATTTTCTTTGTCTTACTGTTTTCACTTTCTCTTGAAATTTAGATAAGACAGTAATTAGTGTCCCTTAGAGCCCCAGAATTCTGTGATTTGAGTTGGAATAAGAACCCAAAGGTAATGAATTCATGATTCTCTGGAAGAAATGAGGTGAGGGTCCATGAGTGTCCCTTTTTTTACCTGGAAAAGCAAAGAAGAGCATCACTTTGACAGAGTCTCATCATCCCTCAAGGTGGTGGGGAGGAGTTAGGGGAGTCACTTTTAGGGTTTGAGAAACAGGAATTAGTCAGAGTATGATGGTAACTACAAGTGTGGTCTGGTCAGAACTTTAAATTAGGCAAGTTCCTGTTATGGTCTGTGGTCTTAGGAACCCATGGGTCCATCTGGAGTCCTTATTACTTTGGTTCTATCTTGAAACTAATCAGTCTGAAAGATCTCTTGTTCCTTGACAGTTCTTGTTTCAGATCATAGTAAAACATGACCAAAGGAAGACACTGCCCCTATATAAATTGTTAAGTAAAGAGATTATTTGTGAAATGTAAATGCTCTGAGATTCAAACTCTAAAGCCTAAAGCTGAGTTATCTAGGAAAGTCCCAAGTCCTAAGACATCCTGTTTCTCATGAGCATGTTTTATTTTCTTCTCAAATTTAATGTTATCTAAAACCCTCTTATTTTAAGCTTCATGAGAATGGAACCTTTTTAGTTTTGGTCTTCTCTGCATCCCTGTGCCTACTCGGTGTCTGGCACAAAGTAGGTCTTCAGTGAGCATTTGTAATTCCATGAACAAAAAGTCTTTCAGGTGAGATGAGGAAGAAAAGATTAGGGAAAGAACACTGGTCTTCACATCTGCTTATACCAGCTGAACATAAATAAGTGAGCCTTAAATTAACGCATAAATTGAGAAGCTTCACTGTGAGCCATGCAGACCTTCTGGCAAAATAATCTGTCCTGCGTGTTTTTTTTTTTTTTTTTTTTCTTTTTGAGGGAATATACCCCAAAGAAAAGACATGGAAATTTCGTGGGAATATAAACTGATAAGATACGCCCATTTTGAATCTATCAACACACACACATGCACACACATACTCACACACACATACACAGAGCATTCTCAAGCAAATACAAGAGTCCAAATATAACTTTATTCATTGAAGTATAAGCCATAAACAAAAGAAGTCTAATATGGAAACTTTTGCATCGATGCATTTAAAACTATAAAAGGGAGAGAAAAGGCACAAAGTACCCAATACTTTTAAGGAGAAGGATTGCTTCAGGAAACAAAAAGGTTTTCTGGATATTCTTAATACAATTAAAGAAAATATGGACTCTGGCGGGGAGAAAAGTACAATGGGGAACTTAATGAGGTTAAAGAAGAGATGATAGGATAACAGGAAAGAAAAACAAGAATGTGAATATATATGTATATATATCTCAGAGCTCAGAAGAAAAACCAAAGAAAACAATAAAGCTATTTTAGAAATAAAATCCAAATTTGAAGGAGTAAGAATAGAATGCATACTTCTGAAATCTGTTAACAGAATGGAGTTGGTATGAGAAAATAATATGGAACCCAAGGTACAAACACACAGAAAAAGGAAAAAGAAATTAAAAAATGGAGATCAGACAATGAAGACCACAAGTGTTGATAATTAAGTGTCTAAAGAGAGAAACAAAACTCAAAGATTTAATTAAAAAACATCTTGAGTTGAAGAAAACTTGACTGTATAGATTAAAAGACATATCTTGATGAGGTTATTGATTTTCAAGGCTAAAAATATACACGTGCACATGCACGAGTATGTGTGGGTGTGTGTATGGTCAGGCAAAAAAAAAAAAAACCCAGTCATCTCAGAAATAAAAATATTAAGTGGTCTTAGACTTTACATAGAAGTCAATACTAAAAGAGAGAAACAATGTTCAGACTCGCACTTTCAGAGGAGAAATGAGAATTGAGAATTTTATCAATAACCTCAGACATGCAGATGACACCACCCTTATGGCAGAAACTGAAGGAGAACTAAAGAGACTCTTGATGAAAGTGAAAGAGGAGAGAGAAAATGTTGGCTTAAAGCTCAACATTCAGAAAACAAAGATCATGGCGTCTGGTCTCATCACTTCATGGCAAATAGATGTATAAACAATGGAAACAGTGACTTTATTTTTCTGGGCTCCAAAATCACTGCAGATGGTGACTGCAGCCATGAAATTAAAAGATGCTTACTCCTTGGAAGGAAAGTTATGACCAACCTAGACAGCATATTAAAAAGTAGAGGCATTATTTTGTCAACAAAGGTCTGTCTGGTCAAGGCTATGGTTTTACCAGTGGTCATGTATGGATGTGAGAGTTGGACTGTGAAGAAAGCTGAGCTCAGAAGAATTGATGCTTTTGAACTGTGGTGTTGGAGAAGACTTTTGAGAGTCCCTTGGACTGCAAGGAGATCCAACCAGTCCATCCTGAAGGAGATCAGTCCTGGGTGTTCATTGGAAGGACTGATGTTGAAGCTGAAACTCTAATGCTTTGGCCACCTCATGAGAAGAGCTGACTCATTTGAAAAGACCCTGATGCTGGGAAAGATTGAGGGCAGGAGGAGAAGCGGATGACAGAGGATGAGATGGTTGGATGGCATCACCAACTCAATGGACATGGGTTTGGGTGGACTCCGGGAGTTGGTGATGGACAGGGAGGCCTGGTGTACTGCTGTTCATGGGGTCGCAGAGTCGGACACAACTGAGCGACTGAACTGAACTGAACTGAATTGAACTGATATCAAATCAAAAAGACATTTTCAAAGGTGCAAGGATTCAAAGAACTTGGTACCCATTAACCCCTCTTGAAAAATTATTTGATGACAAACTCTAGCCCAGCTGAGATAAGAATCAATATAAAAGACTCAAAATGAAGAAACTGTGATATGAAAAGTGAATACTGAATCTATTCACATCAGTAGGTCTCAGCCTTGGCTGCATATTAGATTGATGCTGATGTATGGAAGAATCATCACAATATTATAAAGTAATTATCCTCCAATTAAAAATTAAATTAAAAATGAGTCACCTAGCAATATTGAAAAAGGTATTTTACTAAGCTCTCTCCAGACCAATTTAGTTCAAAGTCTTTCAGATGAGGCCTCATAATCCCCCCCACCCCACTTTTTTAAACACATCCTCAGTTGAAAATATTGTACAAATAGGGTTGAAAATCAGTGATTCAGACATAAAAACAAAGGCTAGGCAATATAAGAGTTATGGCTACAGAATAGAAAGCAACTATTATAAATGATAAAACAGTAAAAGGCAACAAAGGTCCATGTAGTCAAAGCTGTTTTTCCAGTAGTTGTGTATGAATGTGAGAGTTGGACCATAACGAAAGCTCAGCACCAAAGGATTGATGCTTTTGAACTGTGATGTTGGAGAAAACTCTTGAGAATCCCTTGGACTGCAAGGAGATCCTACCAGTCAATCCTAAAGGAAATCAGTCCTGAATATTCATTGGAAGGACTGACGCTGAAGCTGAAACTCTGGAACTTTGGCCACCTGATGAGAAGAACTGACTCATTTAAAGACCCTGATGCTGGGAAAGATTGAAGGCAGGAGGAGAAGGGGACAACAGAGGATGGGATGGTTGGATGGCATCACTGACTCGATGGACATGAGTTTGAGCAAGTTCCAGGAGTTGGTGATGGACAGGGAAGCCTGGTGTGCTGCTGTCCATGGGGTCATGAAGAATTGGACACAATTGAGCAACTGAACTTAACTGAACTGAAAACAGTTAAAAATACATGTAACAAAGAAAAATCAGTCAGAGGGAATAGAGGGAATAAAAAAAAACAATTTTCTTCTTATTTCACAATGGAGGACAAACATTCATTTGGTAATTTAGAAAAATTAATGACATATTCAAAGTTTTCACTTTGCAAATAATTTCTGAATACTTTTATAGACTGCAACTCATCATTAATGGATTATAATTCACTAGCAGTCCATAAAAAATCAGTAAAGTGTAAGGTTCCCATAGGATAGAATAAGTAAATTCTTCAGACAAACAACTGTAAAGTTTAAGACTAGAAAAAGAGAACTCATAAGGAAAATAAGTCTGTGTGTTTATGTGACTGTAATTGATCAGAGAGTGGGGGAAGGAGACTCTTATAAACTGTGAGTGTAAGAGCAAATTGGTTGAAACTTTTTGAAGAACAATGTAGCATTATATATCGTTATTTGAATGCTTATGTCTCAATTCCAGAAATCCCACTTGTAAGAATTTATCCTAAGACATGTATTGACAAAGCACAATGATATATATATATACAGAATTGTGTATGGAGCCTTATTCAAAATTAGAAAATGATAACAACCTAAAGTTCCATAATGGGGAATTGCTTAAGTGTATTACAGTAAATTCATACTGTGGAATGCTTTGTGGTTGTTAAAAATAACCAAGCAATATTTACCCTAAAATATCAAATTTTAAAAGAGTTGCTTTAAAAAAAAAAAAAGAGTAGCTTTTTATGCATGTAAATTATACTTCAATAAAACTGATTTTTTAAGTGAGTGAGATAGATCTTTAAGTAATAACATAGAATGATGGTCATGATATTTTGCTAATTGGAAAAATCAGCTTGTAGACCAGTACGTATCTTGTGCTCCCATGCATATATGTGGGTTTTTTATGCGTTTATTTGTGTTGATAAGGCTGAGTGTTCTTACACATAGAAAAGATCTAGAAAGTGTCACCAAATTATCAATAGAGATAAGCTCTGGAAAAGATACTGATATCAACTAACTCGTTTTTGCTTTCAGTTCCAGTATCTCGCCCTGTTCTCACGCTCAGGGCTCCCAGGGTCCAGGCTGTGGTGGGGGACGTGGTGGAGCTTCACTGTGAGGCCCAGAGAGGCTCTCCCCCGATCCTGTACCAGTTTTATCATGAGGATGTCACCCTCGGGAGCAGCTCAAGTCCCTTTGGAGGGGGTGCTTCCTTCAACCTCATTCTGAAGGCAGAGCATTCTGGGAACTACTTCTGTGAGGCCAACAATGGCCAGGGGGTCCAGCGCAGTCACATGGTGCCACTCAGTGTCAGAGGTAAGTGGACCCAACCACAGCACAACCAGAGATGGACCATCTCCCCCACCTTTCCCAGTAGCCGAGATTGGAGGCACCCCAGGGCCACTTGCTGTGAGACATCATTGCTAGCCTGCTGCCTACACAGCCTCCATCTGAGGGCTCTGTATTCTACATTTTCAGGAACTTGAGCCTTCCCTTTGCTTGCTTTGCCTCTCCTGGCAGCAACACTGCAGCCATTGTGACTCAAAGTATCCTCATGTGGGATTAAAGGCTTTTCAAATGCAAGTTGCATCCTGGCCAACAATGATCAGCAAAAAAGTTTAAAAGAAATTATAAAGTTCAACCTGTCTCAGAAGAGGTTTAGTTGGGGTTTCCTCTATCTGTCAGTCAATAAAAAGGCCAACTCATTCTTTCATGGGCTCGTGAATTTTGCTCTAGCCTCTCCTGCCACTATCACAGGGCAGCTCCGATGCCCACCCTGAACTCCTGCTAAAAGGCTTCTCAACCTCATTCTCCTGCATGCTCTCTTACCTGTCCTCCAGCAGTAGCACTCTCTCCCACCTGGCCATCATGGGCTGACCTCCTAGTCATCCCACTGTCAGTGCAAGCTTGACATCACTCTCATAGTCTTCCACTCTATACTCTGTCATCATTCTATGACTCTAATGTCCACATGGGGGACCCACTCAACACCATGGCTTGTCATCCTTTCCACAACTCTCATCCACTCCCCTGTACACAAACTACTCCAATTACCTGACCACAGCCTTCTATCCTTCTGCTTGTTTCTTCAACTTCTCTAATCACTTTTGTCCTCAGACCTCAACAGAACTCCCAGTTCATTAACACCTTTACTTCCTCCCAGACAATTTCACTTGTGGCTCCCAACCACCCTATTGAGTGTTTGTATCCATCCAGTAACTTATCCTTCCTCTTCCTAAGGTACAGAATAGAAGACTGCTTCCTATAAAAGGTGAAAATCACCATCTCATTTCTATAATAGATTCCATCCTTGCTTGCATTCTCAGATAATTTGAACAACCTTCTGTCTATGTCCCTTAACACCTGCTCTATAGGATCCTTCCTACTGAGTTTCCCTCCCATGTCTAAGGGGGGAAAAACCCATTTGACCTCATTTATGCCTCCAGTTGGGCTTCCCAGGTGGTAAAGAATCTTCCTGCTGATGCAAGAGACACAAGAGATGTGAGTTTGGTCCCTGGGTCAGGAAGATCCTCTAGAGTAGGAAATGGCAACCCATTCCAGCATTCTTGCCTGGGAAATTCTGTGTGCAGAGGAGCTTGGCAGGCTACAGTCCGTGAGACCACAGAGTAGGACATGACTGAGCAACCGAGTACACATCACTGCAGTCACTGTTCTCTTATGACTAAATTTCCAAAAGAAGAGTCAGTTGCACAGGTTGCCTCCATTTCCTTATTATCCACTAGGATTAAACCTTGGTTTCTTCTGACCTTTATACCAAAATTATTCTTACAAAGGTCACCAATGACCTCCATGGCTTTAAATTCAATGGCCATTTTCCATTCCTCACCTTACTTGATCTCTCAGAAACAGTCCATGCTGTTTATCTTTTTATTCTTCTGGAAACCATCCCTTCCTTGTCTTCAATGACTTCACTGTCTCCTAGATCTCCTCTCTCTGCCACTCCTTCTCAGTCTCCTTTGTTAGCTCCTCACCTTATAGATGAACTAAGCATTGGTGTGTTCCAGAACTTTGTCTGGCATGTATCCTCTTGTCTTATATATTAATATGTTCTTTCTCTGGATGATCCTGGAATGTCATCTATATAAATGATTCTTAAACTTTTAACTACAAAACCTCCGAAATAAGTACATGCTTATGCCATATCTCTTAAAAATTCATGACCTGTAACACCTCTAAAATGCATGGAATTCCCCCCAGACCCAGTCCTTCAAGTATCCCCACTTCTGTGAAAGATACCTCCATTCATTCAGATACACAAGGCAAAAATCCAGGAGTCTTCCTTGACATTTCTATCCTTTGCTCTCCATAGCCAATTAATCATTAAGTCTTGTTGCTTTTATTTTTTCTAAATATTTCTCAGATTTCTTTTTCTATCTTTACTGCAACTATCATAGTTATATGTACCATCATTGCAATTACTGCAATGCCACTACTCTATTCCACTTCTAATAACCTTTCCACTTCAATTTTGTGCCATTATGATCTATTTTACACACTGAGATCAGAATTGTCTTTTTTTTTTTTTTTTAAGACAGATTTGATCATCTCATGACTCTGTAGAGAGACACTTACAGATTTCCCATTGCTCTGTGAAGAAGGATCAAAAGCCATACCATGGCTTGTGAAGCTCTGCCTAGCTCTTCAGCCTCCTATTTCTTGGCACTCTTCAAATGCTTCCCACAGTGCTCCTGTTACCTTGTTTCAATAACACAAAAGCTCCAAAGTTCTTACCACCTCAGGGCCTTTGCACATACAGTTTCCCCACCTGTGCAGTCTTCATTCCCTTCTTCACCTCATTAATCCAAATGTCACTTTGTGAGGAAGCATTCCCTGACTAACCCATACTAGATCAAGCCCCAGGACTATACATTTCATAGCATCCTATCCTTTATATCAATGTTCTATATTTGTATTTTTATTTAACTGCTCCTTAACAGCTCATCTAGATTGTAGTCTTCATGACAGGAGGAGCTATATCTTTCTTACTGTTGAATCCCCAGTATACCGTCCTGTTCCTAAGACTTATCAATTGCTTAATTAATTTCTGATAGATGAGTAAACATAAAAATGAGCCAATAATCTGATCAATATCTATTCTCTTTTGGGTCTTATTTTTGATGCAGCCAAAGCTCAATTACATCTCTGGCTATGTAAGCAACAGTCTTCCTTGTCCTCATTTTCTATTGAACCAATCACTTCTTTTGACTACTCTGATACTTGAGTTTCAATTTAATCTTTATTTTCAGATTCCTCAAACATTTTTGAGATTGTGTATTAAGTACTCCCTGCTATTCTTTGGAAGTCTGCATTCAGCTGGATATATCTTTCCTTTTCTCCTTTGCCTTTCACTTCTCTTCTTTTCTCAGTTATTTGTAAGGCCTCCTCAGACAATCATTTTGCCTTTATCATTTCTTTTTCTTGGGGATGGTTTTGATCACCATCTCCTGTACAATGTTATGGACGTCCATCCATAGTTCTTCAGGCACTCTGTCTATCAGATCTAATCCCTTGAATCTATTTGTCACTTCCACTGTGTAAGAGTAAGGGATTTGATTTAGATCATACATGAATGGTCTAATGGTTTTCCTTTACTTTCTTCAATTTAAATTTGAATTTTGCAATAAGGAGTTCATGATCTGAGGCACAGTCCACTCCCAGTGTTTTTTCTGCTGACTGTATAGAGTTTTTTCATCTTTGGTTGCAAAGAATATAATCAATCTGATTTCAGTATTGACCATCTGGTGATGTCCATGTATAGAGTTGTCTCTTGTATTGTTGGAAGAGGGTGTTTGCTATGATAAGTGTGAAATATCAATAACCTTAGATATGCAGATGACCCCACCCTTATGGCAAAAAGTGAAGAGGAACTAAAGAGCCTCTTGATGAAAGTGAAAGAGGAGAGTGAAAAACCTGGCTTAAAACTCAACATTCAAAAAACCAAGATCATGGCATCTGGTCCCATCACTTCATGGCAAATAGATGGGGAAACAATGGAAACAGTGAGAGACTTTATTTTTTCATCTCAAAGATTACTGCAGATGGTGACTGCAGCCATGAAATTAAAAGACACTTGCTCCTTGGAAGAAAAACTATGACAAACCTAGACAGCATATGAAAAAGCAGACACATTACTTTGCCAACAAAGGTCTGTCTAGTCAAAGTTACACTGTTTCCAGTATTCATGTATGGATGTGAGAGTTGGACTATAAAGAAAGCTGAGCACTGAAAAATTGATGCTTTTGAGATGGAGAAGATTCTTGAGAATCCCTTGGACTTCCGGAGATCCAACCAGTCCACTCTAAAGGAAATCAGTCCTAAATACTCATTGGAAGGGCTGATGCTGAGGCTGAAACTCCAATACCTTGGCCACCTGATATGAATAACTGACTCGTTGGAAAAGACCTTGATGCTGGGCAAGATTGAAGGCAGGAGGAGAAGGGGGATGACAGAGGATGAGATGGTTGGATGGCCTCACTGACTCGATGTGAGTTTGAGTAAGCTCCAGAAGTTGGTGATGGACAGGGAAGCTTTGCGTGCCCCATTCCACAGGGTCACAGAGTTGGACACAACTGAGTGACTGAACTGAACTTATTAAATATTCCACACTATATAACACTATATATATATATATAGTGGTATATATGATATATAATGATATATATGATACTATTTCTTCAGATTTGAAGAAATTATAATTCAGTTCTTAGTGCTATCACAAGGTCGTTAAAAACTGAGAAAGATATTTTTCTGTTTGAAATGTCTTTTCTATGGTGGAACACATTTAAACAATAGGAAATGATGGTTAACCCTTTTTCTTCCCTCAGTTCCAGTGTCTCATCCTGTCCTCACCCTCAGGACTCCCAGGGTCCAGGCTGTGGTGGGGGATGTACTGGAAATTCACTGTGAATCCCAGAGAGGTTCTTCCCCCATCCAGTACCAGTTTTATCATGAAGATGTCGCCCTGGGGAATAGCTCAAGCCTCTCTGGAGGAGGAACATCCTTCTACCTCTCCCTGACCACAGAACATTCTGGAAACTACTCCTGTGAAGCTGACAATGGCTTGGGGGTCCAGCGTAGTGAGGCAGTGTCACTCAATGTCAGAGGTGAGTTGGTCCTGCCCACAAGCATCACAACCAGGGACTGTCTGTCTTCTCTCCCTGGCCTCCGAAATGGAGCTCCAGGACTACTGCTTGCTGGGTAACAGCCCAGCGTACTTCCTGCCCACAGAACCTCTAACTGAAGTCTGGGGTCCTTGCTGTGGTTACTGTTTAGGAGCCTTGACTTTCCCAACAGCAGTTAAATAAGTCTTCTTGAGTGTGATCAAACAACAACAACAACAAAAAAAAAAACCTCAGTAAAAATGCAAAGAAGGTTTTTAAGAACATAGGCTGCATTTTGATCTATGAATATGATACAAAAGGTAAACTAAAGAATTCTAATTATAGGTTTCTCTGCTCCAAAAATGTTGGGCCAGGTTTTTCTTTCATTGACTCCCGATGAACCTCTACTCTTGAACTTCTTTTACTACCAGGGGTAAATGGCCTCACATATCTCCTTTAATCCTTAAGATGAAGCACTGAGTTATAAATGAGATCATTTTTTATCTTCAGTTTGCAGGAGAGGAAACTGAAGCTTAGAGAGTGGAAGTAATTAGCTTACAGACAGTTAACAATGGTAAAGCCAGGTTGAAAAACAAGCCTATCCAACTCTTAATGTAAATCTACATTATGACATCTCTTATCTTTTGATGAGATCTCATGCTTTAACACAACTTTTAAATAATTTATTATTTGAAAGAATACATAAACTTTTATTATAAAAAGAAATCAAATTGTACAAAAGGGAGAACATGAAAAGTAAGGTTCTCTTTCTACCTGCATGCACACACTTTCATACCTACATGCTTCCAAGACATAACCGCTGTCAGTACTTGCAGGTGTATTTTTCTGGAAATATTAAAATATATTATAAAGGCATAGAAATTTTACAAGTAGAATCATACTACATGTATAGCTACGCAGCTTGCATTTTTTACTTAAAAAATTTTTGGGGGTATATTTCATGTTTTATAAGTGAGTTGATTAGATTTTCTCTAGTTTTTAGCAACTGCAAAAAATCTACAACAGAAATATTTGTGCAAATATATTTGCAAATCCTTTTGTAAAATTACTTGTTTATTTATGTGTATTTGGCTGTGCTGGGTCTTTGTTGCTGTAAGTGGGCTCTAGTTGCAGCAAGCACGGCCTACTCTCTAGTTGCGGTGTGGGGGCTCTCATTGTGGTGGCCTGCCCTGTTGCAGAGCAAAGGCTCTAGGGCACACAGGCTTCAGTAGTTGTGGTGCACGGGCTTACTCACCCCATGGCATGTGGAACCTTTCCCAACCAGGGATCAAACCCACATCCTCTGTGCTAGCAGACAGATTCTCAGCCACTGTCATCACCAGGGAATCTCTCCTTTTCTAAACTGAAGTATAATTATTTTACAATGATGTGTTAGTCATTTTTAAAATTTATTTATTTTTTGATTGAAGGATAATTTCTTTATAGAATTTTGTTATTTTCTGTCAAACCTCAATTTGAATCAGCCATAGGTATACATATATCCCCTCCCTTTTGAACCTCCCTCCCAGCTCCCTCCCCACCCCACCCCTCTAGGTTGATGTAGAGCCCCTGTTTGAGTTTCCTGAACCATAGATCAAATTCCTGTTGGCTATTTATTTTATGTATGGTAATGTAAGTTTCCATGTTACTCTTTCCATTCATTTCACCCTCTCCTCCCCTCTCCCTATGTCCATAAGTCTATTCTCTATGTCTGTTTCTCCATTGCTGCCCTGTAAATAAATTCTTCAGTACCATTTTTATAGATTATGGATATATGCATTAGAATACGATATTTATCTTTCTCTGTCTGACTTAATTCTCTCTGTGTAATAGGTTTTAGGTTCATCCACCTCATTAGAAATGACTCAAATGCTTTCCTTTTTATACTGAGTAATATTCCATTGTGTATATGTATAACAACTTCTTTATCCATTCATCTGTCGATGGACATCTAGATTGCTTCCATGTTCTAGCTATTGTAAATAGTGCTGCAGTGAACAATGGGATACATATGTCTTTTTCAATTTTGATTTCCTCAGAATATATGCCTAGGAGTGGGATTGCTGGGTCATATGGTGGTTTTATTCCTAGTTTTTTTAGGGAATCTCTATACTGCTTTCCATAGTGTCTGTATCAATTTACATTCCCACCAACAGTGCAAGAGCATTCCCTTTTCTCCACAGCCTCTCCAGCATTTATTGTTTGTAGACTTTTGAAGGACGGTCATCCTGACTGGTGTGAGATGATATCTCATTGTAGTTTTGATTTGCAATTCTCTAATAGTGAGTGATGCTGAACATCTTTTCATGTGTTTGTTAGCCATCTATATGTCTTTGGAGAAATGTCTGTTTAGGTCTTTTCCCCACTTTTTAATTGGGTTAGTTGTTCTTCTGGTATTGAGTTGTATGAGCTGCTTGTATATTTTGGAAATTAATCCTTTGTCAGTTGTTTCATTTGCCATTATTTTCTCCTATTCTGAAGGTTGTCTTTTCACCTTGCTTAGAGTTTCCATTGCTGTGCAAAAGCTTTTAAGTTTAATCAGGTCCCACTTGTTTACTTGTATTTTTATTTCCATTACTCTAGGAGGTGGGATCTTGCTTTGATTTATGTCACCGAGTCCTCTGCCTATGTTTTTCTCTAAGAGTTTTGTAGTTTCTGGTCTTACATTATGTCTGTAACCCATTTTGAGTTTATCTTTGTGTATGGTGTTAGGAAGTGTTCTCATTTCATTCTTTTACATGTAGCTGTCCAGTTTTCCCAGCACCATTTATTGAAGAGGCTGTCATCGCCCCATTGTATATTCTTGCCTCCTTTGTCAAAAAGGTACCCATAGGTGCATGAGTTTATTTCTAGGCTTTCTATCTTGTTCCATTGGCCTATATATTTTTTGTGTGCCAGTATCATATTATCTTGATGACTGTAGCTTTGTAGTATAATCTGAACTCAGGAAGCTTGATTCCACCAGCTCCATTCTTATTTCTCAAGACTGCTTTGACTATTCGGGGTCTTTTGTGTTTCCATATGAAGTGTGAAATTTTTTGTTCTAGTTCTGTGAAAAATGCCATTGGTAATTTAATAAGGATCTCATTGAATCTGTAGGTTGCATTTGGTAGAATAGTCATTTTCACAATATTGATTCTTCCTACCCAGGTACATGGACTATCTCTCCATCTATTTATCCATATTTGATTTCCTTCATTAATGTCTTATAATTTTCTGTGTACAGTTCTTTTGTCTCCTTAGGTAAGTTTATCCCTAGATATTTAATTCTTTTTGTTGCAGTGCTGAATGGCATTGATTCCTTAATTTCTGTTTCTGATTTTTCATTGTTAGTGTATAGAAACATAAGTGATTTCTATGTATTGATTTTGTATCTTGAAACTTTGCTAAATTTACTGATTAGCTCTAGTAATTTTCTGATATTATCTTTAGGGTTTTCTATGTATGATATCATGTCATCTGCAAACAGTGAGAGCTTTACTTCTTCTTTTCTGATCTAGATTCCTTTCATTTCTTTTTCTTCTCTGATTGCTGTAGCTAGGACTTCCAGAACTATGTTGAATAATAGTGGTGAAAGTGAACACTCTTGTCTTGTTCCTGATATACTTGTCTTGTTCCTGATACAGGGCAAATGTTTTCAGTTTTTCACCATTGAGAGTAATGTTTGCTGTAGGCTTATCATATACGTCTCTTACTGAGGTAGGTTTTTGCTATGCCCATTTTTTGAAGAATTTTAATCATAAATGGGTGCTGAATTTTGTCAAAGACTTTTTCTGCATCTACTGAGATTATCATATGGTTTTTTTCAATTTGTTAATATGGTGTATCACCTTGATTGATTTCCATATATTGAAGAATCCTTGCATCCCTGGAATAAACCCAACTTAATCATGGTGTATGAGCTTTTTGATGTGTTCCTGAGTTCTGTTTGCTAAAATTTTGTTGAGGAGTTTGGAATCTATGTTCATCAGTGATATTGGCCTGTACTTTTCTTTTTTTGTGTTGTCTTTTTCTGGTTTTGGTATCAGGGTGATGGTGGCCTCATAGAATGAGCTTGGAAGTGTTACTTCCTCTGCAAGATTTTGAAAGAATTTTAGAAGGATAGGCATTAGCTCTTCTCTAAATGTTTGATAGAATTCTCCTGTGAAGCCATCTGGTCCTGGGCTTTTGGGAGATTTTTGATCGCAGCTTTAATTTCAGTACTTGTAATTGGGTTGTTCATAATTTCTATTTTTTTCCTGGTTCAGTCTTGGAAGATTGAACTTTTCTAAGAATCTGTCCATTTTTTCCAAGTTATACATTGTATTGCCATATGGTTGTTTGTAATTGTCTCTTATAATCCTTTGTATTTAATAATATTAAACTATTATAATTATCATATTATAGTATAACAGTATAATATATTATATTATAATTATATTATAATGTATTATAATCCTCTGCATTCTCTGTTGTAACCTCTACTTTTTCATTTCTAATTTTGTTGATTTGATTCTTCTCTCTTTTTTCTTGATGAGTCTGGCTAAAGATTTGTCAATTTTGTTTATCTTCTCAAAGAACCACCTTTTAGTTTTATTAATCTTTATTACTGTTTCTTTCATTTATTTTTCATTTATTTCTGCTCAGATATTTATGATTTCTTTCCTTCTACTAATTTTGGGGTTTCTTTGTTCTTCATTTTCCAGCTGTTTTAGGTGTTAAGTTAGGTTGTCTATTAGATGTTTTTCTTGTTTCTTGAGGTAGGATTGTATTGCTATAAACTTCCCTCTCAGAACAGCTTTTGCTGTACCCCATAGGTTTTGAGTTTTCATGTTTTCATTGTTATTTATTTCTAGAAATTTTTTGACTTCCCTTTTGATTTCTTCAATGACTTGTTGGTTATTTAGAAATGTATTGTTTAATCTCCATGTGTTTGTGTTTTTCACAGTTTTTTTTTTTTTTTTTTCTTGTAATTGAGATCTAGTCTCACAGTGTTATGGTCAGAGAAGATACTTGATATGATTTCAATTTTCTTAAATTTACTGAAGTTTGATTTGTGACCCAAGATGTGGTCTATTCTGGAGAATGTTCCATGTGCACTTGAGAAGAAGGTGTACTCTTCTGCATTTGGACAGAATGTGTTGAAGATATCAATGAGACCAATATCATCTAATGTATCATTTAAGACTTGTGTTTCCTTATTAATTTTCTGTTTGGATGACCTGTCCATTGGTGTGAGTGGTGTGTTTAAGTCTCCTAGTATTATTGTGTTACTGTCAGTTTCTCCTTATATATATATTAGTGTTTGTCTTATGTATCAAGGTGCTCCTATATTGGATGCACATATGTTTACAATTGTTATCTCTTCCTCTTGGATTGATCCCTTGATCATTAAGTAGTGCCCTTCCTTATCTCTTGTAATCTGCTTTGACTTAAGGTCTATGTTGTCTGATATGAGGATTGCTACTCCAGCTTTCTTTTGCTTCCCATTTGCATGGAATATATTTCTCCATCTTCTCACTTTCAGTGTGTAAGTGTCTTTAGGTCTGAAGTGGGTTTCTTGTAGACAGTATATATATATATGGGTCTTGTTTTTGTATCCATTCAGCCAGTCTGTGCCTTTTGGTTGGAGCATTTAATCCATTTACATTTAAAGTAATTATTGATATATATGTTCCTATTGCCATTTTCTTAATTGTTTGGGGTTGGTTTTGTAGAACTTTCTCTTCTCACCTCCCTAGGATGCCCTCCAACACTGTGCTGGTCTCTGGACCTGCTCTTGGGGCAGCTTGGATTGTAATCTGGTCCTACTCCTGTGTGTTCTTGCCTCCAATGTCCACATCTATCAGAACTAGTGCATTTTCTTTTACGGGACCTCTCAATGTCCTTTTATATATTCCATAGACACAGAGTCTGCCTAGTTGATCATGTGGATGTAATCTGCAGCTTGTACAGCTGGTGGGAAGGTTTTGGGTCTTCTTCCTTAGCCACACTGCCCCTGGGTTTCAATTGTGGCTTTATTTCTACTTCTGATGTGGGTCGTCCACTGGGGTTTGTTCCTGAGGTTGCTCTGGAGGACTTGGGCCTTCCCCAGTGTGGGCTAGGGGTGGAGGTGGTGCAGCTGCTTGGGTTGCAGGGGTTCTGGCAGCACCAGGTACTCAGGGGAGTTGGCAGCTAGGGCATCAGGAAATACAGTGCTCTAGAAGGGTATGGCAACAAGTATTGGCCAATACGTTCCATTATTCTTGCCGGAGAACCCCCTGACAGAGAAGAGTTGGACACGACTGAAGCAACCCTGTGTGCATAGATGCAAGATTTTTCTTTTCTTTTTTTTTTTTTTTTTTTTTGCCTATGGCAGCTCTGGAGAATGTTCCATGTGCACTTGAGAAGAAGGTGTACAGGGAGGTTGGCTCAGCTGCTTGACTTGTGGGGACCCTGGCAGCACCAAGTGTATAGAGGACATGGACTGCCTCCACCACAGGAGTTATGGCCCTATCAGAGTCTGTTTTCAGGCTTATAGTAGCTGGCTATCAGAAGGCCTCTTTGACTAGTCTTTCTCCATAGCTCTGCCTGTTCAGGCACTTAGAGGGCTCCCTTGCCTGGGGTCCTTCTCTGTTGTTTGGTGTGTCTGACATATAGAGGGCCCCCCTTGACTGGGTTCTTACTCTGTAGATCAGTGCATCAGGCACTTAAAGGCGCACCCTGGTTGGGGCCCTACTCTGTAGTTCAGTTCCTCAGGCATTTGATGGGCCAGCCTCTCTATTGTTTATGCTGGCATGTAGGAAGAGAAAGGGTATGGTGATGACGCCACCCCCTAAGTGTGACTCAGCAGTATCGCCTTGATTCCATGGCTGCCTGGCTTTCCTCCACAGGCATTTCCCACCACAGTCTCCTCCCTCATATCCCCTTGATCCGTTTCTGCACAGTCAACAGCAGCCCTTGCCCTGGGATTGCTCCACAATCCCTACACTTCAGCTCCCAGCTACTGTGCCTTCCAGGGGACCTGTGTCCCTGTTCAGGGTATATATGGCTGCAGCAAGGACTGTCTGATTCTCATTCCATTTAGGCTGCCACAGATCAGCTGTTTCTTTCTCAGTCTTAAATGTTTCTCCTCTGACTAAGACATTGCCCAAGTGTGGGGATTGGACCCCTATTTCAGTTCTCCCATCTAGGAGGGCAGGTCCAGCCCTACTAACACTCCTGTTCCGCCGCCCCCCCCCCCCCC
Source organism: Dama dama (assembly GCF_033118175.1). Classification (NCBI taxonomy): domain Eukaryota; kingdom Metazoa; phylum Chordata; class Mammalia; order Artiodactyla; family Cervidae; genus Dama; species Dama dama. The sequence continues at coordinate 14,205,098 of NC_083700.1, forward strand.
CCCCCCGCCCCAGTTCCTTCATCCTACCGAGTTTTGTGTGGTTCTATATATTCGTTTCTGCTGGTCAGGTATTCCTATCCTCTCTCAGCTGGTGTTCTCCGTGTACTTCTGTGTCTGAAGGTGTATTTCTGATGTATCCGTGGAGAGAGATGTACTCCACGTCCGCCATCTTGTTCTCCCATATTAGTCATGTTAGTAGCCCTAAAGAAAATAGTCTTATAAATAGATTTGCTGGGTCAAAATTTAAGTGCATTTTCAATTTGGTCAATACTGCCAAATCTCCATTCAAGAAAGTGTCTCAAATATGCGTTCCCACCAAAAGCCTATCAAGGTGCCTGTTAATCCACAACTCCATCATAACTATCTGTGCTTGTATTAATCTTTTCCAATCTGATGGGTATTTTGTTTGTAAACAGTTAATCAGTAATGAGGAAGATAATATTTTTATATATTTATTGGCTATTTGAAGTTTCTAATGGCTCATAGCTTTTTCACACTTTCCTGTTGGATATTTTTGTGCATTGAAAGCTGTTTGTGGATTCAGGTCACTAGCTTTTTCTGTCAAACATGTTTTCAACCCATTTTTCTAGATTGAGAACTGACTTTTATTATTTGTTTACATTAGTTTTTGTTAATTTATAAATATGTTGGCGATAGGGCCTTCTATTGACTTTTTGTTTTCCCCCAGTTCCAGTGTCTCGCCCTGTCCTCACCCTCAGGACCGCCAGGACCCAGGTTGTGGTGGGGGATGTATTAGAACTTCACTGTGAGGCCCAGAGAGGCTCTTCCCCGATCCTGTACTGGTTTTATCACAATAATGTCACCCTGGAGAACAGCACGTCTCACTCTGGACAAGGAGTGTCCTTAAACCTGTTGCTGACTGCAGATCATTCTGGGACCTACTCCTGTAAGGCCGACAATGGCCTGAGTCCCCAGCACAGTGAGGCAGTGACACTTTCTGTCATGGGTAAGTTTTCCATGCCCAGGCCACAGGGCATGGAGGACAAAAAATGTTCTCCAAGGAGGCTCTGTGTGCCCGCTCAATACTTGACCAGGGTGGTGCCTCTCAAGAACAGGTACACAAAGCTGGAAGCATTCCAAGTTGTTATTTTCAGAATTGTTTCTGAGAGCATGTAATTTGGATGGGAAAGGAGAGCCAAAGAGGACCATTGAATTTAATGTTCATCAGTTAGTATCATCCATCCTGACCCTCAACCCTCGCATCAGCCACAGATATAATCTTCCCCACAAAGAGAAGAGCCATTTCCTGTGCCACAGCTATACTTACTTAATCTCAAAAGTCCTGCTCCCCTTGGTTCATCCTCTCTCCCAGGCATCAGCTTCAGGGGTCAGGCAGTTCAAGACCACAAGCCTATCCCTTTGGCTCATGCCTGGGGTCTCCCCCTCAGGGCTGACAGGGAGCAAAAGCAGCCTTATTGCCACCAGTGTCACCGGGGGGCTGCTCAGCATGATGGCCATTGCTGCCGTGGCAGTGCTGTTCTACTGCTGGCTCCTGAGAAAAGCAGGTGGGTGACTCCCTGGCTAACCTTCGCTTGAGTCCCTGTCCTTCCCATCTCTGCTACTTTAGGCTCATGCTACCTTTGGAACCACCCCCAAGCTCTCAACAGCTCCTTTCTGCACAATTCAGCAGCTCCTACCTTCCCCTCTAGATCCTCCAGAATTTGTCTTCTTCAAATGCCAAGTTGCCAGAACAGCCCTTTTGGGTGGAAGTTACTTTTACAAGATGTAGTTTATCCAACGTGACAAATTGCAGTGTATCTCCCTCTCTACCCTTGAAAGGCTCCCAGGGGACAGGGATAGAAGAAGAAAAACTCTGAGAAGTAGGAGCAAGAACAGAAATCAAATGAAATTTTGATAATTTATTAATTTTATAAATGTATGGTTCTTTCATAGTAGATAAGTCTCTTTTCCCACATCCAGTTATTGACCGTTTTTCTTCACAAACTCCAGGTTAAACAATTATGGATTGTGGGCTACCCTTTTGCATTATAACTATAAATTTCTGGAAGCCAGGATCAGTAGTTTTTGCCCAATCTGCCACCTCCATTGCAAATAACAAAGCAGGGTTCACATTTTAGTGACAGTGACTCCTGGCAGGTTCTAGATGAGCCTCCTATGAGCTCTGCTGATAGGAAGACTTGTGAAGTCTTCCTTTTCCTGGACTCAATGCTTCTCTGCTTTTCTTTCAGGAAGGAAGCCTACATTTGATTCCTCCAGGTAAGGCCTGACTGTATTCCCATATGGTTAATGAAATGCCCACTGGGTATAAAAATGAAAATGAATCTGGCTACTGCTAAGAACAGGGATTCCCTGGTGGCTCAGATGGTAAAGAATCTGCTCTCAATGTGGGAGACCTGGATTTTATCTCTGGATTGGGAAGAACCCCTGGAGAAGGAAATAGCTACCCACTCCAGTATTCTTGCCTGGAGAATTTCAAGGACAGAGGAGCCTGACATGCTAGAGTCCATGGGGTCTTAAAGAGTGGGACACGACTGAGGGACTAACACTTTTACTTTCACTGCTGAGAGCACAGTCACTGCTTTATGTCACTGAGATGGGTTATGCCAATTCCATGTTGCCACCTCCCTTGGGTTATCTCAAGGCAATTCCCCGGACTTTCTCACCCACCAATTTAGCTAAACAGACCTTTTTTTTTTTTTTTTTTTTTCTTTCATGCCTGCATGCTCAGTCGCGTCTGACTCTTTGCAACCCCATGGACTGTAACCCTCCAGGCTCCTCTGTCCATGGACTTCTCCAGGCAAGAATACTGTCATTTCCTTCTCCATATTTTTTTTTCTTTCAGCAAGTAATTGCTTTTTATTTATAAACTTACATCCTTGGCCCACTGTTGCCTAGTTTGTATGAGTGATCACCATGACCACAGAATCCATCCATTTCCTAACATGCTCTAAGGTTAGTAAGCCTGGAAAGCTCTGATTAGGTCATGGCCAGCCCAGCCTAACCAATATCCGTTGTGATGACAGCCAAGAAGATGAAGTCACACAACTTGGCCATCCAGAGACACCTCTCTGCTAACAGGGGGTGGGGCCTGTGAAGGGGCTGCCACCTTGAATTCCCAAGGTTGACTTTAGGAGCCATACCACAACTATTCCTGGGCAAGCTCATGGTAGCAACATCCAAACCACCCCGAGTTCCTCTGAGCCTTTCTAATTATGGGTTTCTCTGAGATACCAATCTTTCTGAAAGTATAGACTTTGGAGCCAGGTTTGAATCTTGGTTCTTTCCTTTTCTAGTTACATAGTCTTCAGCAAGTCATCTGTTAGAACCTCAATTTTTCCCATCTATAAAATAGTGAAAAAAACAGAATCAATTTAATATTGCTATAGGTACTAGCACAGTGCTTGGTACATACCAGATACATACCATAAAGTCTGGATTAATATTATGATTTATAATTTAATAGTCCCTAACAATAGACTGTTTGTTATACACTCATCTATGTTTTCAGGCTTGGCAACTATCCTGTGATAAAGACTTGCTAACAGGAAATGATCCTTAGAACTACTTTTTTCAGGATTTCTGGGAAACATCAGTGTTTCTGTCTCATAGGAATCCTTCAGCCCCAGATCCCCAAGAGTCCACCTACCACAATGTACCAGGCTGGATAGAACTGCAACCAGTATACAGCAATGGTGAGGACTGAGGACCCTCCATTTGGGCAGGGACTCCAGGGTTGGTCTGGGAAGGGGTGGGACAGGAAATGAGGAAGGGGCAGTGCAGATGCTCAGAGGGCTCTGCTCCCTCTAGAGAATAAGCTATGACTGGGGGACAGAGAAGTAGCAAGACAAGGGGGCATGAATCTTAGAGTCCTCTCAAGTGTCAACTTCTCTCCAAGTAAATCCTAACAGAGGAGAAGTGGTGTACTCGGAAGTCTGGAGTGTGAAAAAGGAGAACAAAGTCACAGGTAAGACCCAAGGACCCTTGATTTTGGTGATTGATTGCTCTGTGTGACTCAGTCTCCACCCCTTCAGTAGGTCTGGGCTAACCAGACATAGAGATGCCCCTTGCGCTGGGTCACTGGACTTCTTGAGTTATGCCCAGCTATATTATTGTGATTAACTCAAGCTTATTGTGCAGAACTGCTCTCTCCATTCTCTATGGATGGCCTCAGCATCATCTGAGTAATGAAGCCACTGCCCTGGGCAGTCACTTAATTCCTCAGAGTTTCCATGTCTTGTCTGTGAAATGAGACAGGACTGTCTTCAATGCCTGTATCTATTTTTTACTGCTGCTGTGGCCAACAACCACAAGGGCTTAAACAATCAGTTCAGTTCCGTTCAATCGCTCAGTCGTGTCTGACTCTTTGCAACCGCATGAATTGCAGCATGCCAGGCCTCCCTGTCCATCACCAACTCCTGGAGATTACTCAAACTCATGTCCATTGAGTCAGTGATGCCATCCAACCATCTCATCCTCTGTCGTCCCCTTCTCCTCCTGCCCCCAATCCCTCCCAACATCAGGGTCTTTTCCAATGGTCAACTCTTCGCATCAGGTGGCCAAAGTATTGGAATTTCAGCTTCAGCATCAGTCCTTCCAATGAACACCCAGGACTGATCTCCTTTAGGATGGGCTGGTTAGATCTCATTGCAGTCCAAAGGACTCTCAAGAGTCTTCTCCAATGCCACAGTTCAAAAGCATCAATTCTTCAGTGCTCACTTTCTTCACAGTCCAACTCTCACATCCATACATGACCATTGAAAAAACCATAGCCTTGAATAGACAGACCTTTGTTGGCAAAATAATGTCTCCGCATTTTAATATGCTATCTAGGTGGGTCATAACTTCTCTTCCAAGGAGTAAACGTCTTTTAATTTCATGGCTGCAATTACCATCTGCAGTGATTTTGGAGTCCCCGAAAATAAAGTCAGCCACTGTTTCCACTGTTTCCTCATCTATTTGCCATGAAGTGATAGGACTGGATGCCATGATCTTAGTTTTCTGAATGTTGAGCTTTAAGCCAACTTTTTCACTCTCCTCTTTTGCTTTTATCAAGAGGCTTTTTAGTTCCTCTTCACTTTCTGCCATAATGGTGGTGTCATCTGCATATCTGAGGTTACTGATATTTCTCCCAGCAATCTTGATTCCAGCTTGTGCTGCTTCCAGCCCAGCATTTCTCATGATGTACTCTGCATAGAAGTTAAATAAGCAAGGTGACAATATATAGCCTTGACGTACTCCTTTTCTTATTTGGAACCGGTCTGTTGTTCCATGTCCAGTTCTAACTGTTGCTCCCTGAGCTGCATACAGGTTTCTCAAGAGGCAGGTCAGGTGGTCTGGTACTCCCATCTCTTGAAGAATTTTCCACAGTTTATTGTGATCCACACAGTCAAAGGCTTTGGCATAGTCCATAAAGCAGAAATAGATGTTTTTCTGGAACTCTCTTGCTTTTTCGATGATCCAGCAGATGTTGGCAATTTGATCTCTGGTTCCTCTGCCTTTTCTAAAACCAGCTTGAACATCTGGAAGTTCATGGTTCACGTATTGTTGAAGCCTGGCTTGGAGAATTTTGAGCATTACTTTACTAGCATGTGATGTGAGTACAATTGTGCGGTAGTTTGAGCATTCTTTGGGATTGCCTTTCTCTGGGATTGGAATGAAAGGTGACATTTTCCAGTCCCGTGGCCACTGCTGAATTTTCCAAATTTGCTGGCATATTGAGTGTAGCACTTTCACAGCATCATCTTTCAGGATTTGAAATAGCTCAACTGGAATTTCATCACCTCCACTAGATTTGTTCGTGGTGATGCTTTCCAAGGCCCACTTGACTTCACATTCCAGGATGTCTGGCTCTAGGTGAGTGATCACACCATTGTGATTATCTGGATCATGAAGATCTTTTTTGTACAGTCCTTCTGTGTATTCTTGCCACCTCTTCTTAATATCTTCTGCTTCTATTAGGTCCATACCATTTCTGTCCTTTATCGAACCCATCTTTGCATGAAATGTGCCCTTGGTATCTCTAATTTTCTTGAAGAGATCTCTAGTCTTTCCCATTCTGTTGTTTTCCTCTATTTCTTTGCATTTATCACTGAGGAAGGCTTTTTTTTTTTTTTTTTTCCCTGTCCTTGCTATTCTTTGGAACTCTGCATTCAAATGGGAATATCTTTCCTTTTCTCCTTTGCTTTTCGCTTCTCTTCTTTTCACAGCTATTTGTAAGCCCTCCTCAGATAGCCGTTTTGCTTTTTTGCATTTCTTTTCCATGGGGATGGTCTTGAGCCCTGTCTCCTGTACAATGTCATGAACCTCTGTCCATAGTTCATCAGGCACTCTATCAGATCTAGTCCCTTAAATCTATTTCTCACTTCCACTGTATAGTCATAAGGGATTTGATTTAGGCTATATCTGAATGGTCTAGTGGTTTTCCCTACTTTCTTCAGTTTAAGTCTGAATTTGGCAATAAGGAGTTCATGATCTGAGCCACAGTCAGCTCCTGGTCTTGTTTTTGCTGAGTGTATGCAGCTTCTCCATCTTTGGCTGCAAAGAATATAATCAATCTGATTTCGGTGTTAACCATCTGGTGATGTCCATGTGTAGAGTCTTCTCCTGTGTTGTTGGAAGAGGGTGTTTGTTATGACCAGTGCATTCTCTTGGCAGAACTCTATTAGCCTTTGCCCTGCTTCATTCCGTAATTCAAGGCCAAATTTGCCTGTTACTCCAGGTGTTTCTTGACTTCCTATTTGGCAGGAGGAGAAGGGGACGACAGAGATGGCTGGATGGCATCACCGACTTGATGGACATGTGTTTGAGTAAACTCCGTGAGTTTGTGATGGACAGGGAGGCCTGGCATGCTGCGACTCATGGGATCGCAGAGTAGGACACGACTGAGCAACTGAACTGTACTGAACTTTTGCATTCCAGTCCCCTATAATGAAAAGGACATCATTTTTGGGTGTTAGTTCTAAAAGCTCTTGTAGGTCTTCATAGAACCATTCAACTTCAGCTTCTTCAGCATTACTGGCTGGGGCATACGCTTAGATTACCATGATATTGAATGGTTTGCCTTGGAAAGGAACAGAGATCATTCTGTCATTTTTGAGATTGTATCCAAGTACTGCATTTTGGACTCTTTTGTTGACCATGATGACTACTCCATTTCTTCTAAGGGATTCCTGCCCACAGTAGGAGATACAATGGTCATCTGAGTTAAATTCTCCCATTCCAGTCTGTTTTAGTTCCCTGATTCCTAGAATGTTGACATTCACTCTTGCCATCTCCTGTTTGACCACTTCCGATTTGCTTTGATTCATAGACCTAACATTCTAGGTTCCTATGCAATATTGCCATTTACAGCATCGGACCTTGCTTCTATCACCAGTCCCATCCACAACTGGGTATTGTTTTTGCTTTGGCTCCATCCCTTCATTCTTTCTGGAGTTATTTCTCTACTGATCTCCAGTAACATATTGGGCACCTACAGACTTGGGGAGTTCCCCTTTCAGTATTCTATCATTTTGCCTTTTCATACTGTTCATGGGGTTCTCAAGGCAAGAATTCAGAAGTTGTTTGCCATTCCCTTTTCCAGTGGACCACATTCTGTCACACCTCTCCACCATGACCCGTCTGTCTTGGGTGGCCCCACATGGCATGGCTTAGTTTCATTTAGTTAGACAAGGCTGTGGTCCATGTGATCAGATTGGCTAGTTTTCTGTGATTATGGTTTTAGTGTGTCTGCCCTCTGATGCCCTCTCACAACACCTACCCTTTCACTTGGGTTTCTCTTACCTTGGACATGGGGTATCTCTTCACGGCTGCCCCAGAGAAGCACAGCTGCTGCTCCTTATCTTGGATGAGGGGTATCTCCTCACCGCTATTCCTCCTGACCTTGAACATGGAGTAGCTCCTCTAGGCCCTTCTGCAACCACGAAGCCACCACTCTTTGGATGGCTTAAACAATACTAGTTAATTATCTTAATGTGCTGTAAATCAGACACCTAACTCATGTCTCACTGGGCTAAAATAAGTGTCCAAAGAGTTCCTTCCGGGAACCTCCAGAGAAGAATATATTTCCTTGCCTTTTCCAGCTTCTAAAGGATACCCCTTTCCATGGCTCATGGTTCCATCCCTCTGTCTTTAAAGCTAGCAATGTGGCATCTCTCTAACCATTCCTTCCACAGTCAGTGCTCCCTCTGATCACAGCTAGGAAAGGTTCTCAGATTTTAAAGTTCTCCTTAAAATCCCACCTGGATAATCTAGGAAAATCCCTCCATTTCAAGGTCCTTAATCTTAATCACATCTTCAAAAATCCCTTTCTCCATCTAGGGTCATATATTCATAGGTTCTAGGGGTCAGGACTTGGACATCTTTGTGGGAAACATTATTCAGCTAACCACACTCTCTCAGAGGGTTATTTTGAGGACCAGATGAGGAAGCAGATGTAGAGATGCTATAGCAGCAACAGAATCTGAGCACCTTTTATGATGAGTCTATGATGGTTGTCTGGCTGCGTCATTATTTCTCCCTCCTGGTAGATGGTCTACAGTGAACAATCCCAGCCTGGCTTCTTCCTGCAGGCAAAAGAAAGAACAACCTTTGGGGCTGTTCTAATTCTATTCTGAAAAAATCTGCCACATGATTTTAGCTATGCTGCTTCCCCCCCACCCCTTTTTTTCAATCCCTGTTATATAAAATCAAATGACAAATGAACTGTATTTTGTTCTTTTCTTGGTTCAGTGGCCTCTTGACCTCTAACATGAATGAATTCATTCACACTTATAATCCCCTTTGATGAGAGTATTTCTATTATCCCCACTTCGCAGATGAGGGAATGGAGGTAGAGACCTTAAATGACCAGCCTGAAGTCACAGAACAGTTTGTCTCCAGAATTCAAGTGTTGGGCCAAGCTCTGCTTCTCAGGACAGTTCCAGGGAGCCTTAGAATAGACTCCAAGCTAAAAGACAAAGTCCTGCTTGATGAATGCCATATTTCTTTCCACCTTTAAGAAAATATAGTAATAATAATAGCAGCTTCTAGTATTATATCAACATGTGTTGAGCAGTTCTTCTGTGCCTGGTACAGTTCTGAGTACTATAAATAAATGTTAAAATGTATATGCCCTAAATATATACATACATATTTATAGTTTGTTTGTTAATAGCCTTCAGAATTGGACTGTCACACTGGATTGCTCAATGTATAACAGATATTAGAAATCACACACACACACAACCCTATAGATAGATATTATTATTCCCATCATGCAGATGAGACAACTAAAGTGGGAGATACTGAGTGACTTGTCCAGGCTGCAGAGGTGGTACTGGAGGTCAGTTTAGGTGGTCTGGATCTGGAATCTGCTCCAAGCCAGCTGCTTCTCCATAACATGCGTGCATGCTCAGTCATGTCTGACTCTTAGTGATTCCATGGTCTGTAACCCACCTGGCTTCTCTGTCCATGGGGTTCTCATGGCAAGAATACTGGAGTGGGTTGCCATTTCCTCCTCCAGGGGATCTTCCTGACCCAGGGATAGAACCCAAATCTACATTTGCAGGTGGCTTCTTTACCACTGAACCACATGGGCAGACCCTCTCCATAACATCTATTATTAATCTATGATCAAAGCATAAGCAAGATAAAAGTAGATTTCTTCCTTTTGAGAGCCCCTGGGGGAGCTCCTCATGGGGAACAAAGAGTGTAGCGATGCTGTAGAGAGAGTTGGTGGAAGCTGTGAGGCTGAGAGTCTTAGTAAAGGTTCAGTGGCTGTGCAGGCCCCATGGAGAAGGCTGTGGCTGGGCTGATGGCTTGGGTACAAGTGGAGAATTGAGTTCACAGTTGAATGCTTCCCTTCTTTCCACAGCGGCCTCTGAACCAGAGCTTTTCAAGAACACGGTGAGTCCCAGGACCTGTGCACCCTCCCATCTCAGGCCCGCTGGTCTCCGGCCCTCACCTGTGTGCTCTTTCCCCCAGGATTCCTGTGTCATCTACTCCCAGGTGAAGGGCGCTTCCACCGCAGCCTCTAAACCCCAGTTCTTGGATCCATTCACTCCTCACAGATGAGTCCACACAACTCCAGATTGTGTGGGAAGATTTAAGCCACCCCAGGCCACACCCAGCAGCCAGGGCCCCAAGTGCCCACACCTTTGTCTGAACAAAACACAGGGCCCCAAGGGACTCCTGTCTACTTCCAAATTGACAGCCTTGCCACACATCCCAAGCAGCATATTGTTCCCAACCCAGGGCCCATGATGTTGCCTGGCTTCCTTATTGTGCTTGAGCTTCACACATATCCCCACTACTCCTCCATGAGGACGACACCTGAGCTCTGCCACAAATACAACCTGCTCTCAGTCAATGCTTTTCTCACTTGCCATCAGTCTGGTATGGTTATGGTGGACTCTGCCGAATGGGATAGCACACACCCATGGAGATGTGTACACTGGGTTTGTTATAGACCTCTCCATGGTGGGACTGCATTCCATACTCACCTGTCTGTCTGAAACTCTAAGCTCAGCATCCGGCACCAGGATAACTTCTCTCCTGCACATGTAACAATATCTGCCTGTCCAAGTAAGTGGATTTCGCACACTAGGACCTCGATCCTTCCCATCCTGCCAGAAGGAACCCGGCACAGTCATGGCCAGGAGGACCAGAGATGCAGATAGGATACACATTGAAATATAGGAATGAATGAATATTCATAGAAATATTTGAATGAATGAATGAACAAATGAGGAAGATATTATGGATCATTATGATGTATTCTTACCCTCAAACTGGCATCTGATACAGTGTGCTTCCTGGGAAATCCAAGAAATAGGAAATAAATTCAGAGAAGGAGTTTGAGTGAGGAGAAATCTGTTCAGAAAGCAAGAAGGCTTCTCAAACTTCAAAGTGCTTATGGGTCATCTGGGGATCGCATATTCACAGATTCTTTTTTTTTTTTTTTCACAGATTCTTATTCACATTTACAGATTCTTATTCATATTCACAGATTCTTATTCAGTGGGCCTGGGTGGAGGCTAAGACCCTGTATCTATAACAAGCTCCCATGTAATGTTGATGCTACTGATCCTAAGAGTCTACTAATCCTGGGAGTCTACCAAGTACCCAGACCCTGTAGGTTTTGGCAGAGGTTCATGGAGAAGCAGTGAGGGCTCTGTCTGTCTATTGCCCAACTCCATGGGGTCCACTGATACAGCTCACATGATTCCTGCACTGTTCTTCCACCAGAACACCATCAGCTGCTATTACTAAAAGAACTTCTCTTCTACATGCTGGGATGCATCAGTCACCCTGGGTCCAGGAAAAAGTAACTGTCACTATCTTTGTTTCCTCACCTTGGGCCTCATATTTTTCCCATAAAGGGATTGAATACACTGTGAATAAATACACCCCTTAGTTTTCTCCATTCAAAGTTGATCTGTCTCATCTCTGAGCCATGGGATGTTTTGTTCCATTTTTATGATGCCCATCACACCTTATCTTGACCTCCTCCCTCCAGTGGATTGTACAGAGGGAATCATTTCCAAGTCCCATTGCCTAAAATAAAACCCTTCTCAGGGAGTTTATGATCTTTCTCTGCCCAGTGCTGCCCACTTCCCTCCAGGCTTCCCACAATTGTTGTTCTCCACACCCTATTCTCAGTCACAGGGTGATCTTCCCCATTTTCTAATATAGATTCTTTGTACTTCCTCCATAGAAGGGCTTTCCTGTCATTTGCATATCCTGGAATCCTGTTCATTCACAAGCCCCAAGTCAAGTGTCAGCCCTTCCTAGGAGTGATCTGTCTTTGGGATCTTATAGCACTTTTGGGGGGGCAAGGGGGGCCACATTGTTTTTTTTTTAACTGAATGATATTTGCTTCACAGAATTTTGTGGTTTTCTGTCATACATCAACAAGAATCAGTCATAGGTACACCCATCTTCCCTCCTTCCTGAACCTCCCTCCTATCTCCCTCCTCATCCCATCCTTATGGATTGTCACAGAGCCCCTGTTTGAGTCCCCTGAGTCATACATAGAGCCTATTATATGGAGTGAGGTAAGTCAGAAAGAGAAATATAAATATCATATACTGATGCACATACATGGAATCTAGAAAAATGGTACTGATGAATTTATTTTCAGGGCAGCAGTGGAGAAACAGACATAGAAAACAGACCTCAGGACACAGTGGGAGGGGAGGAGGGAGAGGGTGAGATGTATGGAGGGGGTAACATGGAAATTTATAATACCATATGTGAGACAGCCAATAGGGATTTGCCATACAACTTAGAGAACCCATAGCACTTTTATACAGTGAGGCTTGGAATCACTAATGGTTGATGTTTGGAGGGAACTTAGTTTAATCTAAACCACTTCTCTAACTTTGTGGTTGGAAGCTGAGAACCAGAGAGGAAGTGTAACTAGCTGAAAATTAAGCAACCAGTTAGTGGCAAAGCGCACACTAAACTAAACTAAACCCAGGAGAGTGCTCTTTCCTCTACATGGTTCCTCTGCTACAAAGACATGTGCATTTTTGAGTCATCAAGACTGAGTTCCTTAAAAGCTAAGCCCAGGCGGCCAGCATGGTGCCTGGTATTCAACTGATGCTCAATGAATGGTTGTCAAATTGGATGTCTATCAAATCCCCTGACAAATAAACATCACCTCCACAAATTCATCTATAACCTAGAGAAGTGCATACATGTCCTTCAATCTCAGAGCTTTTATATATAAAATATATATATGTATATATAATATAAATATAACATATATATAATATAAATATAATACATATATATATAATCTCAGTAAAAATCACTGTTATGATATCCATCTATCAGTTTGAGATGAATGCTGTGTTTTGTTCAAAACCTAGGTGACCTGCAGGTATCTCAAACATGACATAAAACCCAGTCTGTTGTCGCCAGGAAATCTGCTCTCCTTCCTGTGTTCTCTTTCTTCCTTCCTCCCCTCCTCTCTTCCTTTTCTTCCTTCTCTCCTTCCCTGTCTCTTCCTCCCCGCTCCTCCTTTCCCTTCTCCTCCTCCCTTCCCCTTCTTCTTTTGCTTTTTCTTTGTCTCCTCTCTGCCCCCCTCTCTCTGTGTTTTCCATCTTCTTTTCCTAGTTGTAGATAGCACTCTAGTCACCCAAGACAGAAGATGCATAGCCATCCCTGAGTCTCTACAATGAATTGGTCACCCAAGCCAGTTCAGTCAACTTTCTTTCCTTGGACACACCACATAGCATGCAGGATCCTAGGCCCCCAATGAGGAATCAAATCCGGGGGGCCCTGAAATAGAAGCACGGAGTCTTAATCACTGGACCACCATGGAATTACTAGTCAATTTTATTTTTGAAATATCTCCCAAATCACATCCTCCTTTTCGTGTCCACCCCCACTGCCTTAGTACATGCCCTTGTCACCTACAACCAGGACTGCATAGTAGTCTCACAAGCGCTTTCTCCACTTCCAGATTCCCTCCTTGCACAACCACTCCCAACAGATGTGCCAGGATGCCTTCCCAACAGAACTGTTAGTATGATCTTTCTAAAATCCAGCTCTAGTTATTACTCTGCTTGAACTCCTTCAGTTATTCAGAATTCAGGCTCCATCATGTGGCATAAGGCTCTTCCTGACCTAGATCCAACTTACTTTTACAGCTCTATCTCCCAATATCTCCTTTAGCAGACAAGAACACATACCATGTATTCCTGCCACAAAAACTTCTTTCCATTTCCTACACACACCACCTTCTTTAAAGTAGCCATGACTTTCTCCCCTTTTTTGTTCTATCAGACTCACTCATCAAATGTCACCTCTCAGTGAGGCCTCATTTCTCTCAGTGGGCTTCCATGACCTTTGGCATCTATGTTTCTTATACTTCTTACAAAAGTGTGTGTGTATGTGTGTGTACTCCTCTCCCCAGACTACTTAAAGCCTGTCTAGAGTTGAATATTACAGCTAGTTCTAGTTTATAACCCTCCCATCATCCTCACATCAGCCCCAGCACACAACACAGGGCCTGGTGAATCATAGAGACTCAATTTACAGTGAATAAATGAATGTGCAACAGTATTGAATGCACTTTCCCTATTTTCTTCAGAATAACACCTAAAGCCTCAAAGCTGAGCTTAAAAGTTGATAGCAACTCACATGTGCTGCAGAGGAACTTTTGACACAATCCCACAGAATTGACTCAGAAGTGGCTGCATGACTCTTGAGCACCTCTCTGGCTTCTCACACCTCCTCTATCAGCTATTGGTCAGAGTTCTTTGAAATGGGTGATGGGGGAGGAGATGGTGGTTGGTGAGGAGCAATGGGCATTTTACTTTCCCTCCCCCCTCTAGCCAGGAGATGGTAGGACTCCTAGATAATGGCTTAAGGAAGGGAAGACTACCCCTCACCTCACCACTCAAGGAGAACTGTTGATCCTCAGGCAGAGAGCAGAGCCCAGAGAGAGAGCATTTAAGAGATCTTGACATGAGTGCCCTGGGGCTTGGGGATATTAGAGAGCACACTTTATTTCCCACTCTTGTAGTTTCCTCTTATGGAAGAGAGTTCTATTAGCATCACACTTCTGGCCTCCAGTGGTTTTAGAAGGAGAGCATAGTCCAGCCCCTTTGTCTTCTTTTTTCACAGCCAAGAGCCACCCACAGGATTGCATGTTCCCCTCTGTTCTAAATTCTAAAGGGTCTGCCTCTACAATGGGATACTGACGGTTTCACAGGCATAACCCTGACCTCAGTGTTTGGCACAGGAAGCTGCAAACCTTAAGAAGCAAAATAGAGAATTCAGGGAAGCCAAATGCACAGCAAGAGAAGGAGGCTTCTGTTCCAGTCAGGGAAGACAGCTCTCTGCTTTTGTGGTGTTTACCAGATACAGACCATGTGGGTTTTTTACTGTGGTTTTGTTTTTATGACAATTTTTGGAGCTGAGTTGGCTTTCAGGGCCTGAACTCGAGAGAGGAGTTCTAAGCCTCAGACTGCATTGTTTGGTGGCAGGTTACTAGAACTTGGGCAAAGTATTGACCAAGGCCTGTAGGGCTGGGAATGTGCACATTGACCATTAAGCTATGGTGAGCAAGTGCACAGGCTCTTCTGGTTGCAGTGGCCCCACATAGCTTGCACTACTCCTGTGGTTGTGAATTCAGGCAGCTGCTTCTGCTGGTCAAAGGTTCCAGTTCCTTTTGGCATTTGGGGGCACAACCTTTCTCATACACATGCCATGAACCTTCCCTCTATAGTCTAGGGCTTCCAATCAGGCTGAAGTGCAAATGTGCAGAGAAGTTGATTCTGATAATGGGATATTGGAAGCAATGGAAAGATTTTGCTCCTTTTCTCCTCTCCACAGTACCCTGCCTAAATGCACCATTCAGAGATGCAAAGCTTTATTTACATAACTTCTTTGACTGCTCCCTGAGTGAACAAGCAATTGGTTTGTTGCAAAACTGTGACAGGTTTGGGGTGCATGCATGCCAAGCTGCTTCAGTTGTGTCCAATTATTTCCCATCCTATGGACTATAGCCAGCCAGGCCCCTCTGTCAATGGGAATCTCCAGGCAAGAATACTAAAGTGGGTTGCCATGCCCTTCTCCAGGGGATCTTCCCAACCTAAGGACCAAACCTGTCTCTTAGGTCTCCTGCATTGGCAAGCAGGTTTTGTTTTTTAGTTTTTTTCTTTTTTTTTAAACCACTAGCACCACCTGGAAATCCCAAGTTAGGGCTACACAGTCTTAAATGTGTTCTTTCCCAGCCTCTCTCCTATCCCCTTTCTCTCCTGCTTCCCTGAGATTATACTCACCCACAGTGTGTTAGCTCATGAGCTTCTGCTTCAGGCTACCTTCTAGATGAAAGTCAAGGGCCCAGCAAAGCTAGCAGCCTGGAAAAGGGGCTCATTTTTCCTTCAATTGAATGGTTTTTCTGAACAGCTATGGCTGTGGCCAAGATTCAGTCATAAAACAGAATATTTTTCATTCAAGGCCTTTGGTGTATTGAAAGCCAGGGCAGTCTTTTCTGCTTTCAATGCAATGGCAGCTATTTATTTCCATGTGTGTCACAGAGCTTTGCAAGCTGTTCAACATTAGGGCCTTGCCAAGATAGGCAGGGCTGGGTCTGCTGGTCTAACCGCAGATTAACATTTTGACAAGGACACCAAACACTGGAAACATGAGCCTGAACTACAGCCCTGTGCTGCCTTACAGAGTACAAGGGAGGACGTTTGTCTCCATTACAGAACTTCAACTAATGCAAAGACAGAACAAGGGGAGCGTGTCCCTGGGAGCCAGGGTTTTAGGCCCAGCTGCAAATTCAGAGATGACAACAACAAGAAGAACTCAGGACTAAAGGAAAAGATCTGCTCGCTGTCTCTGATTTTGGGGCCACAGACCCAACAATGTTCATGCTCAGTGCAGCTCTGAGAAGGCGGTGCTACCAGGCTCGAAAAAGGAAATTTTAAAATTCTTCTGTGGAAAAGAAAGATGTCTCTTAGGTGAATTTCTACCCCTTTCCCAGGATGGTGAATTCATAGTTGCTAACAAACCTTAAGATTTCTTCTATTTTAGTTTTGTGGTAGGTCACAAATTATAGACTCTAAACTTTATAAAGATTTAATTCTGGTGAATCTTTTCCATCTACCCTCCATGACTCAGACACCAGTCTCTTTGGCAATGCTAAAAGCTAGACTCTTGGGACCCAATTATGTTGGGATAAATGTTTTAGGACCTTGATATTAGCTTCTTTTCTAAAGTCAGTAAGTGTAGGGTTAGTGCTATGATAGTCTGACATGTCCTATTAACTCTCTGGATTCTTTTAAATCATGTAGTTGTCCACTCTGGCTGCTGTAACAAAAACACCATAGACAGAGTAGCTTATGAATAGCAGAAATTTATTTCTTAGGGTGCTAGAATCTGTGAAATCCACAATCAAGGTGCTGGCAGATTTAGTATCTGGTGAGCATTTGCTTTTTTGGTACTTAAATGAGTCTTCACATGGCAGAAAGGGTAAAAGGAGCTCCCTGGGGTCTTTTCATAAGGGCATTAATCCCCTTCATGAGGGTCTCTGCCTGCATGACCTACTCACCTACCAAAGGCCCTCACCTCCTAATACTATGATATTGAGGATTAGGTTTCAACATACAAACTTGGAGGAGTCACAAGCATTCAGTATATAGCAAATTGTAAGGTACGTAATCTATGAGTTTGCCTTTGGATAATTGGAGCATGAAAAATAATATTAGTAGTAATAAGTGATAACACATTAAGCTTTAAAAGAATGTATGAGATAATTATTCTCAAAGGAAAAAAAGAGCAGGCAAAAGCTCTTATTTACAGAAGACAACAAATAATAAATGTAGAAGGAATGCTGACATTAGGAAATCACCACTTTGCAATCTGCGGCTGCTGCTGCGAAGTCGCATCAGTCCTGTCCGACTCTGTGCGACCCCATAGACGGCAGGCAGCCCACCAGGCTCCCCTGTCCCTGGGATTCTCCAGGCAAGAACACTGGAGTAGGTTGCCGTTTCCTTCTCCAATGCATGAAAGTGAAAAGTGAAAGTGAAGTCGCTCAGTCGTGTCTGACTCTTCGAGACCCCATGGACTGCAGCCTACCGGGCTCCTCTGTCCATGGGATTTTCCAGGCAAGAGCAATCCCATGGTAACAATACAAGGCAAGGATCACCCATGGATGTTAAAATTATTGGATGAGAGGCTGCTAGGAAAAAAAGAGATCCACATGGTCTCAATTCATCTCTATCCACAGTATTTGCTGATCAAAAGGGGAAATTTACCTTTGCAATGGAGAGATCTGGCAGAGCCAGTCTTCACTAAGTGATCAAATGAGGCATCACTAGTAATGGGGGACACTGACCCTGGGTGATCTCTAATGTGGTGCAATGGGAAATCCAGTCTCCCTTTCACAGAGCCGTTATCAAAGAAGCTGACCAAGAACCTACGTGAGGAGACAAATTCAGAATGTGGGCCATTTTGAGAGAGATTCCTCAAAACTACCAGTGTCACAAATGATAAAACAAAAGGGCAGTGAGACCAAGGGAGACTGAAGAGACATGACAACCTCATAGGAACCTTGATTGGATTCTGGATCCCCCAAAAAAGCCATAGGAGAAATTATGGAAAATTGAATACGGGCTATACATTATTGATAATATTGAATCAATAACCTAATATTATTGTATAAATATTTTTAAAATATTTTGAATGCTTTTAAATGATTCATGTGAAAGAAAGAAAGAGCATAAATGTGGCAAAAAAAAAAAAAAAAAACCTTAATTGGTGAATGCAGGGAGAGCACACAGATTTTCATTGCACTGTTCTCTTTTCCATCTTTTCTGAGGTTTGAAAACTTAAAACTTTTAAAATAAAACAGGTAGGGGAGAAACACCTCAGACACTGGGCATCAGACTGATAGGTGCCCTGAGGTGCTGAAAAAACTGCACCCAGCCCTGAGTGCCATCATTTCCCACTATTGGGGTCGTGAGAATCCTGTTTGTTTCAGGCACTAAGACACCTTGGCCAAGGATAAAGCCATATAGGACATCAGGGACGATGACTGAGGCTTTCATTTAAAATATTTTACTTTAGAATCCTTGAGAATTTAATTTTTGAACTGCCTTTCTTTCCCGAGCACTTCCTAATGGGATGGAGTTTGTTTTCAACATCAGAGTATCTTTGTGTTGGCATGTTATGACTGGAGAAGTAAATATCATCAGACCACCACTGCAGAACCTCTGATAGATGGTTAGGAAACATAGATGAAATAGCTAGTGATGGGTAATAGAGAAGAAACTCTCAGCTTCAGGTGACCATAAGCTGGAGTGGACTTTCATTAGTCACTGTTCTGACCCATTTTGAGCTCTCTATAAAACCCAAACTTCCCAGCTTTGTTCCCAGGAGGCTACACAGAGATGGAATATTTGATTTGGGGATACAGTCTCACATAGATAGGATCAGTAGATTTTTTTTCTGTTGCCCACACCTGTACCTGACCACAGGCTTAATAGATAACAACAGTGAGCTGAACAAAAATCTAGGGAGCTTTAAGATTTTCCCTGCTGCTAAGTCACTTCAGTCGTGTCCAACTCTGTGCGACCCCATCCCTGGGATTCTCCAGGCAAGAACACTGGAGTGGGTTGCCATTTCCTTCTCCAATGCATAAAAATGAAAAGTGAAAGTGAAGATTTTCCCTAAACACTCCCTATTCTTCCCCAGTTAGTGGATGATGGCCATTTGTCCACATGTCTTCACTGACAAGTCTATTCTATCCAAATTCTAGGCATGGGATTTGTTCCCTGTTTTCTTCTTCTCTACCCAGGACCAGTGTTAGCCTGTAATCTAAATAAGTGTGTCTTCTCTGAGGACTGAAACTTTCCTTCAGGTGGCCTGTCTCAAGTTCCAGCCTGGGGAGAGGTAGTTAGCCACCCCATTTGGTTCTCATGCTTCAGTTTTATTAATAATTGCATTAAGATTCTCCAGAGAAACAGAGCTGGTAGTAGATCTATCTACTATCTATCTATCTAGAAAAGGGACTGATTTATTATAAGGAATTAGCTCATGCAATTATGGAGGCTGACAAGTCCCCAGTTTGCCAAATGCAAATCTGGGGAACCAGAAGAGCTGATGGTATAATTCCAGTCCCAACGCCAAAAGGTTAGAGACCTAGGAAGAGCCAATATTTCAGTTTGAGTTCAAAATTGGAGAAAAGTGGATGTCCCTGCTAGTTAGGCAGGAGAAATTCTCTCTCATTTGAAAGAGGGCCTGCCTTTTTGGTTTCTCCAGCTTTCAACTGATTGATGAGGTCCACCCATATTAAAAAGAACAGTCTGCTTTATTCAGCTGGCCAATTCAAATGCTAATTTCATTCAAAAACACCTTCACAGACATACCTAGAATAATACTTGTACAACTGTCTAGGTACCACATGGCCCAATCAAATTGTATTTAAAATTTATCATCATCAACATAAAAGCAGTCTACAGGCACCAATGTATGTTTTGGTTTTCTTCTTAATTGGTTCAGAACTCTGACAGGGAAGAGTAGTGTTTCTTTGGGGGTGGGGGTGGGGTAACCTCAAAGAGGAGAGGTACCTGCCTGGCCCCCTTCACTTTGGTGATTAAAAGAATGCTAAGCATTTCAAAGATACACTGGCTTTCTCTTTCTGTTTTTGTCCTTTGTCCCTTCTCAAGGTCCATCTTTCTCTTTGATATCTGGCTGACTCACACAAAATCTCCTGATTTAACTTCTATGTCAACAAACAACCTTGCTGTCTTTCCCCTCTTCTGATCTCCTCTGATCAATACTACCCACTCAGCAGAGATCTAACTCATAATAATAGTTGCTATTTATTGAAGAGTTAATAAATATAAGGCAGCATGCTAGGCATTATGCTAGATATGGAAGCAACCTAGATGTCTATGGATAAAGATGAGGTACATATATACAATGGAATATTAGTCAGACATAAAAAGGATGAAATAATGCCATTTACAGTAACATGGATGGTCCTAGAGATTATCATACTAAGTGAAGTAAGTCAGACAAAGACAAATATATGATATTATGCTTATGTGAAATCTAAACAAAATGACACAAATGAAATTATGTACAAAACAGAAATAGATGCACAGATAGAAAACAAACTTATGGTTACCAAAGAGGAAAGGGTATGGGGGAAGGATAAATTAGGAAATTGGAATAAACATATACATACTGCTATATATAAAATAGATAACCAACAAGGATTTACTATGCAGCACAGGAAAATATATTCAATGTTTTGTACTAAGCTGTAAGGGAAAACAATCTGAAAAAGAATATATATGTATAACTGAATGGGTTCTCCAGGCATGAATACTGGAATGAGTTGCCATGCCCTCCTCCAGGGGATCTTCCCAACCCAAGGATCGAACCTGAATTGCTTATGTCTCTGGCATTTCGGGCAGATTCTTTACCACTAGTGCCACCTGGGAAACCCCTTACATATAATATATATATATTCTTTGGAACTCTGCATTCAAATGGGAATATCTTTCCTTTTCTCCTTTGCTTTTCGCTTCTCTCCTTTTCACAGCTAATTGTAAGGCCTCCTCAGACAACCATTTTGCCTTTTTGCATTTCTTTTCCATGGGGATGGTCTTGATCCCTGTCTCCTGTACAATGTCACGAACCTCCGTCCATAGTTGCTCAGGTGCTCTGTCTATCAGATCTAGTC
This sequence comes from Dama dama, assembly GCF_033118175.1. Taxonomy (NCBI): domain Eukaryota; kingdom Metazoa; phylum Chordata; class Mammalia; order Artiodactyla; family Cervidae; genus Dama; species Dama dama. Next base: position 14,226,276 of record NC_083700.1, read on the forward strand.
CCTTAAATCTATTTCTCACTTCCACTGTATGGAAGGGATTTGATTTAGGTCATACCTGAATGGTCTAGTGGTTTTCCCTACTTTCTTCAGTTTTAGTCTGAATTTGGCAATAAGGAGTTCATGATCTGAGCCACAGTCAGCTCCCAGTCTTATCTTTGCTGACTGTATAGAGCTTCTCCTTCTTTGCCTGCAAAGAATATAATCAATCTGATTTCGGTGTTGACCATCTGGTGGTGTCCATGTGTAGAGTCTTCTCTTGTTTTGTTGGAAGTGGGTGTTTGTTATGACCAGTGCATTCTCTTGGCAGAACTCTATTAGCCTTTGCTCTGCTTCATTATGTACTCCAAGGCCAAATTTGCCTGTTACTCCAGGTGTTTCTTGACTTCCTACTTTTGCATTCCAGTCCCCTATAATGAAAAGGACATCTTTTTTTTGGTGTTAGTTCTAAAAGTTCTTGTATGTCTTCATAGAACTGTTCAACTTCAGCTTCTTCAGCATTATTGGTTGGGGCGTAGGCTTGGATTACCGTGATATTGAATGGATTGCCTTGGAAACGAACAGAGATCATTCTGTCACTTTTGAGATTGCATCCAAGTACTGCATTTCAGACTCTTTTGTTGACCATGATGGCTACTCCATTTCTTCTAAGGGATTCCTGCCCACAGTAGTAGATATAGTGGTCATCTGAGTTAAATTCACCCATTCCAGTCCATTCCAGTCCAGTTTGCTGATTCCTAGAATGTCAGCATTCACTCTTGCCATCTCCTGTTTGACCACTTCCAATTTGCTTTGATTCATAGACCTAACAGTCCAGGTTCCTATGCAATATTGCTCTTTACAGCATCGGACCTTGCTTCTATAACCAGTCCCATCCACAACTGGGTGTTGTTTTTGCTTTGGCTCCATCCCTTCATTCTTTCTGGAGTTATTTCTCCACTGATCTCCAGTAGCATACTGGGCACCTACCGACTTGGGGAGTTCCTCTTTCAATATCCTATCATTTTGCCTTTTAATATCATTAATGGGGTTCTCAAGGCAAGAATGCTGAAGTAGAGGAAAACAAGAGAATGGGAAAGACTAGAGATCTCTTCAAGAAAATTAGAGATACCAAGGGAACATTTCATGCAAAGATGGGTTCGATAAAGGTCAGAAATGGTATGGACCTAACAGAAGCAGAAGATATTAAGAAGAAATACATGCAAACTGTTAGGACAGTCACCAATAAATGATAAAAACTAGTATTTTGGTGAATTTAAAGAAAGAGAGGAGTAAATTGTTGTGTTCATTGACCATTTGACCATCCTAAAACATGGCAGGCCACCAAAGTGAATTTCTGAAGTGATCAAGAAGGAGCTCCCTGCCACGGGCACTCCCCTGATGGTCTTGTGCTGTCTTTATGCCAATGACTCCCACAGGCATGTCTCCAGACCTCTCTTTCTAGCCCAGACTTCCATCCCTGACTGTCTATTTAACATATCCACTTCCACATCCAATACACAGACTTGTTCAAAACTAAACTCCTGATATTTTCCCCCAAACTTGTTTCACTTCCACCATTCTCCAGCTCAGGACCAAGTTGTCATCCTTTTTGTTGCTCAAGTCAACTATTTCAGAGTCATGTTGATTTTTTTTCCCTTTCTTTCATATTCTACATCTACACTATCAGTAAATCTTGTGCACTCTGTGCTCAAAATATATCCAGTATTCCACCCCTTCTGATCACCACCCTTGTCTGAGTCATCATGCCATCATCACCTTTCACGTGGACCAGGCAGTAGCCTCCTAACTGGTCTCCCCACCTCCACCATTGTTCCCTGCCATCTATTCTCAAATTTGTCAGATATAATACTGCTTTGCAGCCTATGCTCTCTTCCCAGGATCCTCCTCCCTTGAAGGCCTATTGGCTCTCCAGTGAACCTATCCTGCCTTTGTTCAGATGTCACCTTTTCAGTGAGGACTTCCTTGACAACCTTACTTAAAACTGCAGCCTGCTGGCCACTCCTGATCCTCCTTACTCTGCTCTACATCTTCTTTCTCTATGGCACATGTCACCCTCTAAATACTACATCTGTTACTTATTATCATGTTTATTGTTTCATGTCTTTTCCTCAGCCAGGTTGTCAGCTTCTTGAAGGCTGAGTCTTGATCTATTGTGTTCACTGATGTATTCCAAGTGTCTAGTGTGCCGCCAGACTCAGTTGTAGGCACAAAATAAAATTTGGTGAACTAGTGAAAGAATGGCAGTGAGGAGAACTGGGATTCTCCCACACTGGTGTGCTCCACCAGCCCAGCTGTTTGAAGGTGACCCCTGGAAGAAGCAGTCTAGTTAATAAGTCCAAGGAGCAGAATCTCCTTAAAGGTGACAGTTGTAGGGAGTTGGCTTCCAGAGTGCAAGGTTAACAGGCAGCATGAGGATTTTCCACCACAACATTCACTGGTCCAGTTGGCCTCAAGGCTTCCCTCCACCTCCAACCTTCTATAGTTTCAGACCACGTGAAGTGCTGAGCTCCCTGTACCTTGATATATTCCATCATAGGCTGGATGGTGCCTCAGGAAGGATAATGTGGAGGGAATCAAGCATGAGAAAAGTACTAATAGTGGATGGCCTTCAAGTTCTCCTCTAAAATTTGTTAATTAGACTGACCTCCCCCTGGTCTCTCACATCCCTCAAATCCCGAGTCACAGCCCTGGAATCCCTGGTCCTACTGGGTCCCCCGAGCCATTCCCTGACCTTCTACACCCCTGTTACTCCATGGTTGTGGGCACATAAGTTCTCCTCCTCTTTCCCCCATACATATAACTTATTCTATTTTTGCCAAGGTGTATTTTTGTAAAGTGTCCTTGATGGAGAGAGGGTAGCCCGGACCAATAGAAGGTCGTTAAGTAAGGGATATCTTCCTCTCAACCTTATTCTTTCATCTCTTCTTCTAATTCTCACCCAATTTCATTGACATGGCCACATGGCCAGCTCTGGACCAGACATATCCATTGGATTTGCACTGTGATTCTCCACTTGAAGACTTATGTGGACATGCAGGTTCAGAAGTATGGAATGAGCACAGGAGAGATGTGAGTGAGAATGGTAATGGTCAGGCAGAAAGGGAAGCTGAGAGTTGGAGCATGGAGAAATAGCCGTGAAATACCCATCACCCCAAGCACTCTCATTTTCTCTCTTTCATACCAACCTTTGATCTCTTCAGCTACCTGGTACCAGCAAACCTAGAGCTATGGGATATTCTGGGCCCTGGCCCAAGGAATTAGAATTTATTCAAAGCTCTTTTGTAAGCAAACCACATGATCTTTTGTCAATAAGAGACCTGGGAGAGTATATCTAGCAAAATCACCCCTTTGCTTTTATTTCTCTGCTAGATGATCAGATAAAACCCAAATTACATAGGCCAGTCCCTGAAATACTAAAGGTACGTATTCGCACACCTCCCATCTAATTATCCCATTCCTTTCACATTAAAAGGGCTAACAAATTATTTTCCACTCTCTTCTTCTGGAGTATCTTTTTGGCAGTTCAGCAGCTGCTTCACTGTAATGATGGAGTAGGGACCAATAACAGCATTCAGATAGCAATACAAACTTTGTAATGAACACAGGTACCTCACCACCTGCTCTGAGAACACCTGCACGGTGTTTATACAAACATTATCTCTTTCAATAAATAACACAGCCAAGCAGCTGTTGTTATTTTTTTTTTTTTTTTCTGTTTTATAGATGAGGGAAACGGAGCTTAGAGAGGCTGGATAGTTAGCAATAGGAGACCACACAGGACCCAGGCCTCTGACTCCAGGTGTCATGATTCATGAGGCCCTCTACTACTGATTCATGAAGCCCTCTAAGGACCCTGGGTGAAGAGGCAATGAGTATGGACTGAAGAGTATGAAGCTGCTACCTCCAACTTACTAGTGTGTGCTCTTTTCTTTTCATGGCTAAAATGTATTTATCTATTTATTTATTTTAAAAATGTAATTGAAGTATAATTCATTTACAATGTTGTGTTTGGTTCAGGTGTACAGCAAAGTGATTAAGTTATATAATATGTGTGTGTGTGTGTGTGTGTGTGTATACACATATATATCAGTTCAGCTCAGTTCACTCATTCAGTCGTGTCCAACTCTTTGCGACCCCATGAATTGCAGCATGTCAGGTTTCCCTGTCCATCACCAACTCCAGGAGTTCACTCAAACCCATGTCCATTGAGTCGGTGATGCTATCCAACCATCTCATCCTCTGTCGTCCCCTTCTCCTCCTGCCCCCAATCCCTCCCAGCATCAGGGTCTTTTCCAACGAGTCAACTCTTTGCATGAGGTGGCAAAAGTACTGGAGTTTCAGCTTCAGCATCAGTCCTTCCAATGAACACCCAGGACTGATCTCCTTTAGGATGAACTGGTTGGATCTCCTCGCAGTCCAAGGGACTCTCAAGAGTCTTCTCCAACACCCCAGTTCAAAAGCATCAATTCTTTAGTGCTCAGCTTTCTTTATAGTCCAACTCTCACATCCATGTATGACTACTAGAAAAACCAAAGCTTTGTATTCTTAGCCCATCCTTAAATAAGGAGTGAGGGAGCTGAATTATGCCCATTTTATAGATGATGATACCAAAGCCCTGCACACACAGTTGTCTAAGACCACAGAATAAATAAATGATGAAGCCAGGTTTCAAACTCAGGAAGCCAACTCTTAACTGGTATGCTATGGGAGTATGTGCTTCAGCAAATCTAAATTTTGGCAATAAAAGTAAATTCAAAGAAAAGTGATCCAAGATCCAAGAAAACATGGGACTTGGGTGTACAATGAGAAAAATCTGAAGCTGACAATAGCATAGCAGCCGTAGAAAGCAGTTGGTCCAAAGACAGAGGGCTCTGTGAAGATTGTATTCAGAAAGCAAGTCACCTCTACTGTACAAATTATATGAATAAGAACTCAAAATAAAGATCCTAGGCAGGTCTGAGTTAATTCTAAAAGATAGGATGAAGATATATGATTCCCCAATAACAACAACTAAAATGACAATTAGGAACCTTGGGAAAAAACTCAGTATAAGAAAGTCATGGTTCTTTGGAGAAATTAAACAGTTTAATTCTTTGGCCCATTTTTTGATTGGGTCATTTATTTTTCTGGTATTGAGCTGCATGAGCTGCTTGTATATTTTTTATATTAATTCTTTGTCAGTTGATTCATTTGTTATTATTTTCTCCCATTCTGAAGGCTGTCTTTTCACCTTTCTTACAGTTTCCTTCATTGTGAAAAAGCTTTCAAATTTAATTAGGTCCCACTTGTTTATTTTTGCTTTTATTTCCATTACTCTGGGAGGTGGGTCATAGAGGATCCTACTGTGATTTATGTTGGAGGGTGTTTTGCCTATGTTTTCCTCTAGGAGTTTTATAGTTTCTGGTCTTAAATTTATATCTTTAATCCATTTTGAGTCTATATTTGTGTATAGTGTTCAAAAGTATTCTAGTTTCATTCTTTTACAGGTGGTTGGCTAGTTTTCCCAGCACCACTTATTAAAGAGATTGTCTTTTCTCCATTGTATTGAGTCCTTTGTCAAAGATAAGGTGTCCATAGGTGCATGGATTTATCTTTGGGCTTTCTATTTTGTTCCACTGATCTATATTTCTGTCTTTGTGCCAGTGCCATATTGTCTTGATGACTGTAACTTTGTAGTATAGTCTAAAGTCAGGCAGGTTGATTCCTCCAGTTCCATTCTTCTTTCTCAAGATTGCTTTTGCTATTCTAATTTTTACATATTTCCATACAAATTTTGAAATTATTTGTTCTAGTTCTGTGAAAAATACTGTTGGTAGCTTGATAGGGATTGCATTGAATCTATACATTGCTTTGGGTCGTATACTCATTTTCATTACATTGATTCTTCTGATCCATGAACATATTATATTTCTCCATCTATTTGTGTCCTCTTTGATTTTTTTCAAAGAAGACATACAGTGGCTAACAAACACATGAAAAGATGCTCAACATCACACATTATCAGAAAAATGCAAATCAAAACCACAGTGAGGTACCACCTCACACCAGTCAGAATAGCTGCTATCCAAAAGTCTACAAACAATAAACACCGGAGAGGGTGTGGAGAAAAGGGAACCCTCTTACACTGTTGGTGGGAATACAAACTAGTACAGCCACTATGGAGAATACAGTGTGGAGAATCCTTAAACAACTGGAAATAGAACTGCTATATGAACCAGCAATCCCACTGCTGGGCGTACACACTGAGGAAACCAGAATTGAAAGAGACACGTGTACCCCAATGTTCATCACAGCACTGCTTACAATAACTAGGACATGGAATCAACCTAGATGTCCATCATCAGACGAATGGATAAAAATGCTGTGATACATACACACAATGGAATATTACTCAGCTATTAAAAATAACACATTTGAATCAGTTCTAATGAGGTGGATGAAACTGGAGCCTATTATACAGAGTGAAGCAAGTCAGAAAGAAAAACACTATTACAGTATATTAACACATATATATGGTATTTAGAAAGATGGTAACGATGACCCTATATGTGAGACAGCAAAAGAGACACAGATATAAAGAACAGACTTTTGGACTCTGTGTGAGAAGGCGAGGGTGGGATGATTTGAAAGATTAGCATTGAAACATGTATATTACCATATGTGAAATAGATCACCAGTCCAAGTTTGCTGCATGAAACAGGGCACTCAAAGCCAGTGCACTGGGATGACCCTGAGGTGTGGGATGGGGAGGGAGGTGGGAGGGGGGGTTCAGGATGGGGGCACATGTATACCCATGGCTGATTTATGTCAACGTATGGCAAAAACCACCACAATATTGTAAAGTAATTGGCCTCTAATTAAAATAAATTAATTAATTTTAAAAAAGAAAGTCATGGTTCAAATTTGGTGCAAATTAAAGCATGGGATAATTGAAAAAAATGACAGAGTGGAAGAAAAGAGGATTTTATTTATAGAACATTCTCCTTTGAGTGCCCAAGTTTTAATTACATGTTACTTTTCTTTTTTGTGGGCTAATCACAGCACTTGGTTCTGCAATGAATAATGTTTACAAAATCATAATGCTTTAAATACTACTTAAGGGGTTTCAGTTTTCAGAATCAACCTAAAACATAGAACATTTAATTATGGTTACTTCAGCATTTAGCTACTATAAACATGCTCAATATAAAAATGATAGTATGGTTGACAGAATGTGGAGGAGGAGAGCAGAGGGACATATACATGAACTGATTTCCTTGTTTTGTGGAATGGAAAATTGGTAGATTTTGTCCAACAATGGCACACCAAGAAACAGAAGTATCTCAGATGGCAAAGAATCTGCCTGCAGTGTGAAAGACCTGGGTTCGATCCCTGGGTGGGGAAGATCCCCCAGAGAAGGAAATGGCAACCCACTCCAGTACTCTTGCCTGGAGAATTCCATGGACACAGGAGCCTGACGGGCTCCAGTTCATGGGGTCGCAAAGAGTCAGACACAACAGAGCGACTAACACACATATAACCACTGGAAGACCTAGTAACCTTACAGATCAAAACCAGCAAGTAGAGAGGGCAGAGAGAAAGGAAGCCCTTCTAATGCCCTAAATTCCTTATCTTTCCTGCAAGGTAGTTAACAGATATTACTTAAAATTGATAAATCAATAATTTACATATTATTACATTATTTACATTTGTGTGCTAATATCTAGATGACTCAAAACAGAAATTGCTCATTGCAGGAGTAAACATGGAGCAACAAGGAAGAGAAATTTTAGCTTTTTTTAATTGAATATCTTCATCTATTGTTCTAGTTATAATCATGAACTTTTTTTTTTTAGCTTTTTATTTTATATTAGAGTGTAGCCGATTAACAATGTTGTGATAGTTTCAGGTGGACAGCAAAGGAACTGAGCTATACATATACCTGTATCCCTACTCTCCCAAACTCCCCTCCTATCCAGGCTGCGCCATAAATGAGCAGAGTTCCCTGTGCTATATAATAGGTCCTTGTTGGTTAGCCTTTTAAATATAGCAGTGTGTACCTGTCCACCCCAAACTCCCTATCTCTTCCTCCCATTCTTTCCCCCCTGGAAACTATAAGTTCACGAACATATATTTTTTACACACGAATATGTTTAGTTAGCATGGAGGTGCATCCAAGTAGTTATTACCAGCAAATTGAAAATTCAAAGTAAAGCCGTAGTTCTAACGAGTGACCACCAGATGTCACTGCTCTCTGGGCTGGTGCCAGGTCTGGGAGGAGAGTCCGCAGTAACAATCTCAGGGCTTGGACTGGGAAGGAGGCCAGAGGGAGGCAGCAGCTGGCGGCCAGTGGCTTTGCCAGCTGCATGAGCTGGCGTTCTGTGCACAGCCAGCAGTGCCTCAGACATGGGCAGCCTCAGGTTAGATAGTGGGGAGCACACAACTCCCCTGTGTAAGGAGGGTCCTTTCGGGGGCAAGGAATTCAGCCTTGCTGATAGGGGGACTGGGATGCAGAGAGACAAGTAGGTCTCCTGATTCTTCGCTCTCAGCTCCTGCCTAAATACAACCCATGGTCTTTCTATCTCCACAGCCTCTGTGCACATTCTGCCCACCCATCCCCTAACACACACACACACACACACACACACACACACACACACACACACACACACACGTCAGTGCAAATAAGTGCTTTAGCATCAAAATGTTGGCACAGACTGCACTTCAGGCAGCTTGGGTAGTATACTGCTGGAATCCTTGAACAAAAAAGGATGGTGGGACTTCAATACTCAGACTCACCACCAGGAGGAGCTTTACTCGCATTTAGATGAGTGTGTGGAAATGCTTTTAGATAAGTTAAGTCATAAAAAATTAACTGGGGTAAGAATAAAAAGTGATTTGAAAATTTTCATAGGTTGGTACAAACAATTCAATAAACTTGTCAAACTTCCAAAATACACAGTCTTCAAGGATTTATTTTGAATACTGAGAAGATAGTCGTAGTGTCAAGGGAATGATTTCATTATTCTCTTCCAACAACAAAATTTTAAGCAATTTCTGAATTTTTAAAAATTAAAACCTAAATCAAATGTAATGATTTTGTAATTTGGTGATCACTTTGTAGTGATTTGGTAATTACCATCTTCCACTTCTCAAACAAACTCTGCCCTATTCCCAGCTCTCACAAAGGATGAAAAAAATACACCTGAAACCTGGGGTCATGACTCCCAACCACTCTCTCCTTCCTTAAGTCGGCAGCTGCCCCAGGGCCTGCAACCAATGTTTTCACAAAAGCTGTCAGCAGCTATTAAGCCTCAGGTTACACTACTATTAAGTATCAGAGGTTACTGAACTTTATACCTTGCCTAATTTTGTATCCCTAGCTTATATTCCCTGAATAAGGTATTGGACCATAAAGAAGGCTGAGCACAGAAGAATTGATGCTTTTGAACTGTGGTTTTGGAGAACTGCTGAGAGTCCCTTGGACTGAAAGGAGATCAAACCAGTCAATCCTAAAGGAAATCAACCCTGAGTATCCATTGGAAGGACTGATGCTGAAGCTGAAGCCCCAATACTTTGGCCACCTGATGGGAAGAGCCAACTCTTTAGAAAAGACCCTGATGCTGGGAAAGATTGAAAGCAGAAGGAGAAGGGGATGACAGAGGATGAGATGGTTGAATGGTATCACCAACTCAATGGACATGAGTTTGAGCAATCTCCAGGAGATGGTGAAGGAGAGGGAAGCCTGGCATGCTGCAGTCCATGGGGTTGCAAAGAATCAGATATGACTGAATGACTGAACAACAACAACAAAGTATTAACAAAATCCCCAAATTAAAGAGGTCCAGGAATAAGCAGGCACAAGGGAGCTGAGTCCAGAGTCAGAGTCAAGGGGAGAGAAAAGTCCAGTTGAAATGGCTGGTGAAAGCTCTAAAGGGAAAGAAAAACTTTAGGCCTTGGGCCCTGAGGAAGGGAAGGGATGGGGGTGTAGGCAGATCTAGGATTCCAACAGGAAGGCTGGCGAGATCACAGACACTGCTCAGGCTCTCAACCCACAGCAGGACCGGAGCCACATTTGTTAGGTCACTGGCCTCAAAACAGAGGGAATCGTCAGTTTCCATCCTTCTTCTAAAGCCCTTGAAAACCCCTAAGCCTGTGTGGTGGGTGCACGGGGGCATAGAAACATAACATCTGCAGGGTTCAGGTGACCAAAAGCAGGGCATGTGGCAGCTGTGTGCCCAGCGGGTGAGGCAGGTATCAGGTCTCCAGAGACAGCTTCATTGTCCGCCATTTTCTAGAAAAGCCAGTGATAATAAGCAAGCATTCGAGTATCAGAGCGAGATGTTCCACAACAGGAAGTGCTCGATGAAAGAGAGGAAGCTGGAGGAAAAAAGCACATCAAGAAAATACATAAAATATCCAAACAATCATTTAAAAACTGGGCTTCAGGTCTCTGAATCCCTGACATAAGCTAGAAGCACCCTTCTCATGGGTTCCCACTTCCCAGGCCCTCTCACCTCTCACCTCCACCTGCCTCTGCCCATTCTGGTAAGAGGGCTATTTAAAAAAGAAAAACCAGAAACCAAAACTAAAAAAATAAAAATGTGACATTAAAATATTATCACATGGACTTGAAGAAACATTTTGGTGCCCTTGGCACAGCTATGTAAGGGTACACAACACAAATTCTCATGCATCCCTTTGGGGTGAGCTTGCTACTGTCATGTGAAGATAGTAACCATTTTCTCAAGAGGAATGTCAACTTTTTGATAATTAATGACTTACTGTCTGAAGCCTCAAAAACTCCGCACTTGGATGCAAAAGGCTTTCACAGTATGTGTGTGAAACACCTACACTTTATTCTTTGTGAAAAGCTATTTTTATAAGACTGACAATGCAAGTAATAAAATGAGTTCTTTCAAACAAATAGAAAAAAACAAACAAACAAACAAAAAGCAAAACCCCTCAAGAAAAATGATGGGAAGCAGTCTCAGCCTGACAGATGAACTCAGGACAGCCTCATTTCCACCAAGCAGGCACCAACAGAGCCACTAAAGGGCTAGTGGCTTTCTCGATGGAGAAATTTATACTTTCCCTCTCTCACAACCAGACCATCACTCCAGTCTGCCCATCTACATACAATTGCAAAAGGGCCCTTGGTAATACTGCAGGAAGATGCCTGACTAGGACATAAATACCAGTGATCAATGTCAGTAAGAACACCAGCTTGCCCCAGCACATATGGAAGAATTTATCACCCAAACAGACACAGGCTATACCATGTGGGGCTATTACCAATGTTCCCATGAACACTCAGCAAAGGAGCATGCCTGTATTAAGAGAAAAGACTGGTAAAAAGCCAGAGCAAAGCCAGACGCATCCAGAAAGCAAGCTTCTGAGTAGGGCAATGGCAGAATGGGGAGGTAAGGTGGCTCAGTTTCTCATCTAAACTGCTCCCTGGTCTTTGAACTGACATCCACTTTGTGGATATACCAGAAAATTTGCCCTTGTGCTCTATGGAAAGGAGCTGGTAAACATTCAACCGGATGAAAGAAAGTGTACCAGTGCCCAGTACCTTCTAGAGGGGACATGCATGTGTGTTTCTCTCAGCCAGGGGCAAGAGGTGAGAAGAGGGAATTTGTTAGTTCACTTGCTTTGTCAGCCAGGATGGTGAAAAGGGTCAAAAGGGTTAGAGCTTCCTTAAAGCAGTGCATGCACACTAAGTCACTTCAGTCGTGTCCGACTCTTTGCGACCCCATGGACTGTAGCCCACCAGGCTTACCTGTCCATGGGATTCTCCAGGCAAGAGTACTGGAGTAGGTTGCCATTCCCTTCTCCAGGAGACCTTCCCTACCCAGGGGCTGAAGCCAGGTCTCCTGCATTGCAGGCAGGTTCTTTACCGACTGAGCCACCAGGGAAGCCCGGCACGATGGGGTAGGTGCAACTAATATACTCATGTTCTCATTTTAGAGAAAAGGGAAACAGAGACTCAGTGAAGTTCAGAACCCTGCATGAGCTCACCCAGTTAGGATGTGACCTAGCTGGCCCTCTGTAGCACCTGCCTGCTCACCAGTTGGCCCAGAGTATGTGGGACCCACAAAACTGTGCTTCATCCCCAGGCTAAACAACCACCTCCAATCCTTGTGGGACATCAGACACGCTCCCTCATGTCTCCATAGGGACCATTCTGCCCCCACATGGAAACCCCAGGATTGTACTCAAGCTGCCATGTTGCCAGGGGCTCCCAAGTGAGCCCAAAGGTCAGACTCCCTGAAGAATTCTGATGTATTATGGAACCCAGCTTGGGTCTGCTCACCCAGGCAGAGTGAAGCCAATCTACTGACACAGGGTTGTGCTGAAGGGAAATACAGCCTTTATGGTAGGCTGACAAAGAGTTTATTGAGCCAGACAAGTAGTTCAAGCAGCTAATGCTCAAAAAGCCTGAACTTCCCAGTGGGTTTCAGGGAGGCCTTTTTAAAGACATGGCGAGGGAGAGGAGTTGCAGGATATGTGATCAGCTTAGCACAATTGTCTGACTGATTGATGGTGAGATAACAGGATGGTGTCACAGGGGTTAGTTAACGGTATCAATCAGTAAGCTCCAGTATGTCTGGACGCTATATGCTCATAGTCATCAAGCAGTTAACATCTTCCATTTTGGTGGGGGTTTAGCATCTGTAAAACAACTCAGGAAATTTGCACCAGGTACTGTTATCTAGGTACTTCAGACAGAGGTAAAGCAGAGAGTATGGGGGAGGGGTCCTGCTCGGCTCCAAGTCTCCGAGGGCTCAAGGTCACTTGATCCCCATATAATTCTTGTCAAGCTCAGTCAAGTCACACACAATCTACGGTTGGTTGTTTGTAGGCAGGAAATCAATCATGGAGGGTATGGTCAGGTCATCATGCATAACACGTGGATCTCAGAGCTTAGGTTAGGTAGATCTTCCAGAGTGCATAGCATCTCCCTCCAACAGCACAGACCCAGGGCTTACAGCACAGGGCTCAATGGCCAGGGACCCAATTCCAAGGAAAGTCCTCTAGGCATCGCTGAGAAGGGCTATGCAGAAACTTTGTGCAGCCGATCTCTTCCTAATTCTGGAGAGCCTGCAACAACGAGGCCGCCACACTTCTCTTACTGATAAGAGCCTCTTTCACTTAATGAGAATTCTCTCATGCTGCCCACACTCTCCGGGTCTGTAAGGACCTTGGTAGTTCCTTTGTTCTTTTTTGTCTTTAACATTTCTTTAGAACACAAGTTCTAAAGAACAGGGATGTTTAGATCTCAGGGATCCCTTTAGATCACAGGGATCTCAGGATCCCTGTCACTCTCTCCTGTATAAATAAGACCTCAGTCACAGCAGCACTTGTTACGAATGTCTCATATCCTTTTAACACCTCTCTGTCCATGACCTTTCTAAATTTATCACATTTGTTTTAAACAACCTTACATTGTTGTCATTCTCCTTCCTAGCCTTTGTTAAGGCCTGTTAGTGGATGGGCCTCACGCTTGCGTTCTTGCCTATTGTTCTTATTGGGATTACTCGGTCAATCTACTGCCCTGACCCCTGGGTCTCCATTGGACACATTAAGCCCTTGACCACCTTTGATCCCTTCACAGTGACAAAGGCATCATTTTTTCCCTTGGTCTGTTCACAATTTGGAGCACAGCTCCTCTTTTCAAAAAGAGCTTTAAGAACCTCCTGTGTATAGGATGAGTAAACAACAGGTCCTACTGTATAGCACAGGGAACTATATTCAATATCCTGTGATAAACCATAGAGGAAAAGAATATGAAAAAGAATATATGTGAATAATTGAATCACTTTGCTCTACAGCAGAAATTAACACAATGTTGTAAATCAAATATACTTCAATAAAACTAAAAAAAAAAAAAAAAAAAACACACACCAAGAATTAATACTCAACAAAGAAAGACCCTTCTCTGGGTTCAGGCATCTTCCTCTAGCCAGGGGTTCTCAAACTCCAGGCTGCATCAGACTCACCTGGAGGGCCCATTGGACCATGGATTGCCTGGCCCCACTCAAAGAATTTATGATGTTCTGACATAGAGCCCATGAGCTTGCATTTCCGGTAAGTTCCGGGTGATGGCCATGCTGCTGGAACAGCGACCCACTCAGAACCAGTGGTTGAAGCAATACCGTTGTCTCTGGAGCAGAGAAACTTGGTTCGTAGCACATGTGCCTCTTCCCCACTCGGTCACAATGTCACAGAGTCTTTTATCCATTGGCCTCCAGAGTCAGGGGCATCACATGCCCAAAGGTACCAAAATGTCCTGATGCAGAGGAGATGACCTTTCCTGGGCTCTGTGAGTCAGAGATGCAGGAAGAGTCTTCTAAGTGGAACCTTATGTGTATGTGGTGAATAACAGCCCAAAGAATAAGACCCAGTTTTTACATGTGAAACTTTGATTACATCAGGTACAAAGCACGGGTGTGTCATTGCTTTAGTTTTATAGCTGGAACTCCTGTGACTACGACAGTCAAACACACACACACACTTTTTTTTCACACTCACATACACCCAATTAACCAAAAATAACTGGGGACGCATACCCACTCCAAAGCAATTCCATACAAGGAACTACTTTTAAAAAGACAGTAACTTTTAAAAAGTTACACCCTCCAAATAAAATTAATAAGTCACAAAACAGTCAGATGCAACAGGTAACTTTAAAACACACACCAACAAGTCACAAACTGTTGAAGGCATCACAAACCACAAGTATTCTGGCACAAGTCAAAAGTCCATATTAATTCTCCATCATTTAACCAGTGTTTATTAGGCATTTACTGTATTCCAAGCCATCTTCTGTAGCTAAGGATGCACTAATTAAAAAAGTAAAATCTCAAAGTCCCAATGTTCTAAAAGCAAATTAGTGGGCCATAAAATGGTAAAGTGAACTAGAATAGAAAACAATAGACACCGTCAAAGTTCATCACATGTCATAGGGTCAGTGATGTAATATGTATTTCTTACCGTGGGTCAGGGGCAAAAACATTTGAGAATCTCTGGTCCTTGCCAAGAGTTCCTTCAGCTCAGCCTCTGCTCCATTATTTCTGGGGAGGAAACCTACTTCATCCAGGCAGGGCACCTTCAACTTCAGGAGCTGAGAAGAGTCACACCCATGTGGGAGGCAGGGGTGACAAACAGGGGGTCAGAGTCATCTGTGGGCAGTCTTCAACATGTGTCTCCCACATAATATTTTGTCTTTTGGAGTATTGTCCCCCATTAAGTTGATTTGGGTAGTGTCCCCAGTGTTTTGCTTAATCTTGTACCTATTTGGGGCTGTCATCATCACACAAATACCAGGTATAACACTAACGCATTAACACATCTGTGCTCTATAACCTCACATCATTAAGATTTCTCATGTAAACAACAGGTCTTATTTTTCAACTGCAGTTCACTATAAGTAAAATGCTGCACTTTTCTCCTTTTTCTCTTGGGGCCGCTCAAGACAGGGTCAGGGAAAGGCCTCCTTGGCTTCCATCCATAGACCATGTCCTGTCTCAAGCTCCATGGAGCTCCTGCACTGTGCCTGAGTGAAGGCGAGACCATCCCAAACCACCAGGACAAGGATTCTGAGCCCAACCTGCCCTGAGCTGACTGGGTTATCTCCTCATTCATTTGGCAAGACTCCCATCCCATAAGACAGAGCAGTACCCCCTCAGGTCTGGCTGAGGACAGTCCAGGGGCTGAGCACCACTGTCCTCTGGGAGGCAAAGTGACTTCTAGGACACCCCAGGGGAGAGGGCAGTGGCAACGTTTTGTTCAACTGACCCTGATACAAGCTCCAGTGATGTGGAGATGGTGAAGGTCTCCACCATCTGTGTCAATGAACACATTTCAGAAGGGGATCGAGCAGAATGGGCCTGAGCCCACGACCTGGATCCAGGGGTCCTGCCCACCTGCTCTGAAGCAGTCCCTTCTTTCTCTTCTCTATCTGCCATAGACTTACTGGAATCAGATTCGGTTCTGAGTTCAAAGATCCTCAAGGCAACAAGGGGACCAAGAGGCTGTCTGATCCATCTCCTCGTCCAGTGCAGAAGACACTTTAATACTTTGGCCAAAAAGTTCATCTGAGTTTTTGTACCATCTTATGGAAAAGTCTGAATGAACTTTTTGGCCAACCTAGTAGAATCCCTAACTAGTCATTGTCTGATGGTTAAACACTTCTGGTGGTGGGTAGCTTATTACCCAGATGGCACAAGTTCAAGGAATGTTAGAACCACCACACATACAAAAAAAAAAAAAAAACAGGAGAATTTCAAGTCAAACGGTGTGCATTGTCAGCCCACTGCAATGTTAGAAATGCCTTCCTGAAGACATCCTCACTCTAAAAGTCATCATTTGTTTCCACGTCCTGTTCCTAGCACAGAAATATAATTCGCTGCTCCATATAGTTGCTCCAAATAGCTGCAGAACCACAGGGACTGGTGGTCATCTCATTTCAAGACCAGATAAATACTGCATTTATTCAAGAAGAGGTTGTTTAAATCACCAGTGATTGTGCAGTTCTGCCTCAGGCCACTAGGTGTCTCTGACATCACACATGACAGACATTACTTGCACTTAGGCTGAGAATCAGATCTCTTTTAAAAGTCACCACGCACAAAAATAAATAAATAAATAAATAAAAGTCACCACGCACACTTTGAGCTGCAATTTTCACAAACTTATTTCATTACTACATTACTCACAGGTATACAAATAAAAAAATCTATACACCATATGGCTACTTCATAAAAATAAAAATTTTAAGTATAAAATAGAAATGGAGCAATAGAATTCAATATAAGTTTAACGTGGTGGATAGTGTCATCCTGTCAGAACTAAGTTGGTGATTTCTAATTTAATTGGACTAATGTGCATTCACACTTTGGGGGGGGGGGTCTACTGTTTATGGACTTGAGTCTACAAATACAATAAAGTGAAGTTGCTCAGTCGTGCCCGATTCTTTGTGACCCCATTGACTGTAGCCTGCCAGGCTCCTCCGTCCATGGGATTCTCTAGGCAAAAATACTGGAGTGGGTTGTCATTTCCTTCTCCAGGGGATCTTCGCTATCCAAGGATCCAACCCAGGTCTCACGCATTGCAGGCAGACCTTTTACCCTCTGAGCCACCAGGCAAACTAACACTTTAGAGAACAAACACGACGGATCATCATTAAAATCACTTTCAAAATTCTTATATACAAGTGTACTCATTTTAAACTATCAACCCATTCTTTTTTTATTTTTATTTTATTTTTCTTTATATTGTAGTGGTTTTTGTCATACATTGACATGAATCAGCCATGGACTTACAAGTATTCCCCATCCCGATCCCCCCTCCCACCTCCCTCTCTACCCGCTCCCTCTGGGTCTTCCCAGTGCACCAGGCCTGAACACTTGTCTCATGCATCCAACCTGGGCTGGTGATCTGTTTCACCCTAGATAATATACATGTTTCGATGCTGTTCTCTTGAAATATCCCACCCTTGCCTTCTCCCACAGAGTCCAAAAGTCTGTTCTGTACATCTGTGTCTCTTTTTCTATTTTGCGTATAGGGTTATCGTTACCATCTTTCTAAATTCCATATATATGTATTAGTATACTGTAATGGTCTTTATCTTTCTGGCTTACTTCACTCTGTATAATGGGCTCCAGTTTCATCCATCTCATTAGAACTGATTCAAATGAATTCTTTTTAATGGCTGAGTAATATTCTATGGTGTATATGTACCACAGCTTCCTTATCCATTCGTCTGCTGATGGGCATCTAGGTTGCTTCCATGTCCTGGCTATTATAAACAGTGCTGCGATGAACATTGGGGTGCACGTGTCTCTTTCAGATCTGTCAACCCATTCTTTGATGAGCCAATAATTTGAAGAATGCAATCTCATTAATTGAATGTACTCATATCCCATTCTACACAATCTTTTGCAGTTTTAATTCATTATAATGCTAATTATCTTTGAAATATCCTCCTAAAAGAGTTATATATAAATATAAACTGTTACAATTACTATTAACATTTTCCTTGTGCTTCTCAGCCAATGAGAGCTGGTCAGACCCTGGGCAGCAAAAACTACCAGATCCCCTCCATCCTTCCTGATAGCCCCATGATGTGCAGATGCATAGCTGCTTCACCCCTGCTCTGGAGGTCCTTCTAGCCCCAAGTCCCCACCATAGCTGCCTCCACCAACTTTTGTTTCAAACACCACTGACCCCAGAGCTACGAGCCTCTGCAGCTGGTCTCATCTGTGAGGCCAAGTATCTGGGTTCCTCTCCTACCTTGACTCAGCTTGGCTCAACAGCCTTAGTTCTGGACCTTCAGAAGCAGGGTCTGAAAGGGGACTGGGCAGAACTGCATCAAATGCTGGGAAATAACTGAAAAGTTAGGAATCCACGAGAGGGGTCCACTCACTCCCAGTCTCTGAAAATTAAAGGATAAGGAGAGTAGTCCCATCAGCTCACCTGAGCTATTAGTTCTTTCCCATGGTGCTACTGTACATGTGAGGATGTGTCCAAGTGTCTGTTGAAAAAGGTTTCCCAACTTCCCATTGTAGTTTCAACATTCTTGCTGAACTTTTGCATTGGGAATGCATCTGCACTAACACAGATGAACTTTTCAAGTGTGAGAAACTGCTTAATTCCAAGTGAACCCAAATATCAGCCCTGAAATAGACAAAATAGCCTGCTGTATCCCGTACAGAAAAAAAAAAAAAAAACTTTGTAACTTCTGCAAAGCTCTTCATTCTCACCCAAGAATTTTTCCCAAAGGGGGTTTTCAATGAGCAATGTTTGCCAGCATACTGTTTTCCCCAAGCTTGGCTCCTAGAGATAATGGTATTAGTAATGATGGCTACCAGAGTGGTTGGGTCATGTGGAAATGGAAAGACACACACACACACACAAACTCAAAGGGTCACTCCTCTCATCAGGAAATAGAACCAGCTTAAAAACCCAGGTGGCACTGGTGGTAAAGAACCTGCCAATACAGGAGACAGAAGAGACATGTTCGACCCCACGTGTTCGACCCCTGGGTCAGGAAGGTCCCCTGGAGGAGGGCATGGCAACCCACTCCAGTATTCTTGCCTGGAGAATCCCATGGACAGAGGAGCCTGGAGGGCTACAGTCCACAGGGTAACAAACAGTCAGACACGGCTGAAGTGACTTAGCACATAGAAGCCCAGGGTACTGGCCTGAAATGCAAGTGTTTCTAACAAATTCAGAGAAAAACCACAGAGACTAAGCTCTCAGAATGGTTCCCATGTATAACCCCACCTGTTTCAGCAACTGAGTAGCTATGCAAACAACACCACCTGGCCCTAACATTTAGGTTCTAAGGGGAAGATCCAAACAGAAAGGGGGCACGGCCTTACTCATAATATATGGAGGCAAACACCAGACCCAAATGTCCCCACTCCAACCCAAGAGGTAAAAACCTGAGTGAATCTAACACACAGTTGCAGAAAAGTTAATACTTTTCTCTACCAAACACAATAAAATCTTGTATGTTTAAAATCAGTGACTTTTACTTTATGTAAATTACATCTCAATAAAGACTGGGTCAGCCCTGAAAAGTGAACCTTACTCCCTCTTACCCCTAAGCCTCCTGTTTCTTCCAAATCCCAGCTTCATCCTACTAGATCTGGTCACTGGCATCCTTTACTTCGCCTTTGAAGCATGTATTATTTTTAATTAAGGACAGGTGTATGTCTTTACCACGAGGTTTTCCCTTCAGCTGTATGCTCCATGGATGATGCTTGTTCATCACCGATGAGCCCAGGACGCTACCTCTCTGTCCTTAGAAGGTGAAAAGAAGAGGACTCTGAATAAATACTGGTCTGGCATTTGGGTCAGTTTCCAGGGCAGTCTGTATTTGTCCTTGAGACTCAGGGCTTCTAAGCATGCTTTTGGAATTCAATAAAGTCTGTTTGCCTTCAAAGGATGTATTCATTCACACATTTACTCAAATGTATACAATGAGGTCCACAATCAATAAAGCTGTTTCAACCACTTCAAAACTTCCTGTATCCCTTTGCGATCAATCCCCTTCCTCTGGATTCTGTTTGATCCAGGCCACGCTGATCTACTTTCCGACACTCTAATTTTGTCCTTTCTTAGAGTTTATGTAAATGGAATCTTACAGTATGTAGTCTTTTGTGTCTGACTTCTTTCATTTAGCATTAAGCATTGAAGAGTCCACCATGTTTTTGCGTGTATTGGTTGTTCATTTCTTTTTGTTGCTGTGTAGTATTCCATTGTATGAATGTACCACAATGTGATTATCAAGTTACCAACTGATAGACACGTGGGTTGCTTCCAGATTTTGACTGTTAGCAATAAAGACACTATGGCTTCCCTGGTGGCTCAGAGGGCAAAGCGCCTGCCTGCAATGGAGAAGACCCAGATTCGATCCTTAGGTCAGGAAGATTCCCTGGAGGAGGAAATGGCAACCCACTCCAGTATTCCTGATTGGGAAATTCCATGGGCAGAGGAGCCTAGCAGGCTGCAGTCCATGGGGTCACAAAGAGTCAGACGTGACTGAGCAGCTAAGGAAACTAACACAACAAAGACAGTAAGAAGATGCCTGTCTTGGTGTAGACGTGTTTTCTCAAAACTAGAACTAGGGTGAGACTAGGAAGACTCCTAAGTTACAAAATTTAAGGAGATACCAACTTTCAGGTCCTCCAAGTCAACCCTGGGAATTAAATTTTGCTTTCTGGGTACCTATATTGTGTTACCTAATCTCATCCTTGCTTTTCATTTTTTTAGGACTGTTGAGTCAATATTTGAGTAGAACAGTGAGTTATATGATAAGTGTACATTTAAAATGATAAGAAATTGCCAAATTCCCAGAGTGGATGTGCCATCTTCAGTACCTCCAGCAATGTGTAAAAATTCTGGTTGCTCCAAATCCTTCCCAACAATTGGCATTTTTGGTCTTCTTGTGTTAGCCGTGGTAGGGTTGTGTAATGTGTGATTTTAGTTTGCATTTCTCTAATAATTAATGATGTAAGCACTTTTTCCACCTTTCATGTGCTTCTTTGCAATTTTTCCTTCAGTGAAGTGTCTTTCAAATTATTCATTCATTTTCAGAAGTTGTTAACCAATGGCTTCCTTGTTTGTCATTAATCTTTCATTTTTGTCAGTTATTCTGCCAGATCTGGACTCTGTTCTTTAAGCCTATCTGGCTTCAGCTTTTTACCAAAAAGCTGTACAAAATTGGGGTATGAATTCAGTTTTTTTAAAAAAGATTCACAGGTCTGATTTTTTTGTATCTTTATCTGTCAGAAACAGATTTTTCTCTGTTATATACCTACTTTTCTATGGTCTCCCTCTTATATGTCTAGCTGCCACCCAGGGATTTAGACGATTTATTTTGTAACTTGGATCTCATGCCTTTTAGATTGTCACGCTTCCAGATTTTTTCCCCTTTAAACTTCCAGGTGCTGACAGCCCTGAACTCTGATCTCCGGTACCTTTAGCTGGAAGGACTGTGGTTTCCCAATGTTGTGATCCATAACCATAACTGGGGCTTGGGGCTGCGGGGTCATGAGGCAGTGCCCTTGGGGGTGAAGAAGGAATTCATAGGGCCTGAACTCCATCTGAGGCCTGTCCGTGCTGATCGTGCTCGGCTGCCTCTCCAGTGGACTCTGAACTCTCTGCTTAGTGCCTATGGGAATGACAATGGAAGGATAAGACCCCCTCCGGGCAGGGGAACCTTGAAGATCGTATCCAGGTTACTCATCGCCTAAGAGAAAACAGACACTAATCACCCCTGCCTTGCTCGGACAGTATCTATCGGAATGTAACCACAGGTTTATTGGTTATTAACTGATTGGAATGTAACCACGGGCTTATTGATTATTAACTGTCTGAACACATAACACGTGAATGATGGGGTTATTGTGATTGTATTTACCCTTCCTTTGTAAGTCTCAAGGAATTTGGGGTGGTGGGTTCAGACATGTATACTTGGGGTATAAAAGCTTTTCACAAATGCTGGTTGGGGTCCTTGGCTAAGAGGACACTCTGCCTTGGGCCCGCCGGTGTAATAAACTGCACTCCACTATCTGCATTGTCTTCTGAGTGAGTTTGTTTCCCGGAAAGCGTGGCTATAACAGGGGCACTTCTCCCGACTCTGATGACAAGTTTAAATTACAATGAAGTAATCATAATTCACACAAAAATGGAGTTAGGTTTGAGGATCTGGTGTCAAACATGTTTCTGCACTACTAAGAACCTGAACTTTCTTCGAACTGTACCAGACCCAAGGACACCACCAGGAAATTCAGAATATCTGCCAGATGCAACCTTATGGTCTTAAGATCTCTCCTAGTAACCATGCAAACTTTTCAGACCTCAACCAGTCCTTACTTAACGAGCACACTTACTTCTTGCCAACTTTAATTATAATTCTTGAGAACTCTTGTAACTAACTATAACCTTGAAGGTTTTGACTTCATAAACCTCCCCCATTAGTTGTTCCATGGAACATAAATTCAAGTACTTCTTTTTTTGTGTATATTTCTTTAAATAACTTTTTTCTTTTGCATTACGGTTTATTACAAGATATTGAATATAGTTCCCTGTGATAGGATCTTGGTGTTTATCCATTCTCTATATAATAGTTTGCTTCTGCTGGTCCCAAACTCCCAATCCATCCCTCCCCTCAGCCCCTCCCCTTTGGCAACCGCAAATTTGTTCTCTAAGTTTGTTTGTTTCTGTTTTGTAGATAAGTTTATTTGTGTCATATTTTAGATTCCATATGTAAGGGATATCATATACTATTTATCTTTATCTTTCTGACTTACTTCATTTAGAATGATAATCTCTAGGTCCATCCATGTTGCTGTAAGTAGCATTATTTCATCCTTTATTATGCTAAGTAGTATATATATATACCAGATCTTTTTATCCACTCATCTGTTGACAGACATTTAGGTTGTTTCTGTGTTTTGGCTTTTGTGGACAGTGCTGCTGTGAGCATAAGGGTGTGTGCAGGTATGTAGCTATAATACCCATTTTCTTTTTCTGCTTCACTTGCTACTTCCTCTTCTTATGTTCCCTATCTTTCCACCTCTTTCTCGCCCTCATCCATTCCTGGCCCTTTACTCCTCCAAGTCCTCCTTTCTGGGCTAGAGGTTAAAGGCACAACAGTTTCAAGCACTTCTTGAATCTGTGTTTCCTAGGCTGCAGTCCTAACAAGTCCCCAATAAATACCTTTTTATTTCAATCAGATCTCCATTTCTAAAGTTTTGGTTAACAACTCTTTCACAGTTTCTCTATCAGCCCAGCCCCAGAGTCTTGGTCTGAGGCTCTGAAGAGTTCGAAGCATTCAGACCCCAGGTTAGGCAGCTGCCAACACAGAAGGGAAAAGTCCCTATAGAACTCTTAGGAGAGGGCTTGGTACCTAATAAGGGTTAGTGAATGTTAGCTGTCATTACAGCTAATCCTCCCAAATCCTGCAAGAGTTTATCATCCCCATACTGTTGTTGTGGAAACAAAGGCTCAGAGGTGAAGTAACTTGTCCAAGTCCCCCAGCCAGTCACTGGTGAGCAGAACTTCGTCCTTTCCATGAAGGAAGCACAGAAACATTCCAGGCTGCCTTCCTCATGTCCCCAGTGGAAATGCAGCTCTCCGACTCCAAAGGTCTTAGGGCTTCCAGCATAGAACTGACTACAGTGCGACTAACACCGCGGTGACGCCCTTGAGGGCAAGACTGCTGCCTTACTCATCTTTTGTGACCTGGGTTGGAGCCCTGAAAAAGGCAGGGCTAGATGTGAGCCTGCATCTGGGCTGTTAGAGGAAGGAATGAAGATGACTCCAGATTTCCAACCTCAGTGAGTGGGAGAAGGGTGGACCAGTTGGCCAAGACCCGAAGTTGGGAGAGGCTGATGGCTTGGATTTGAGAAGAAAGTGGGGAAATGAGAGATATAAGGTTAGGTTTGGGCAGGTAGTGATGGAGAGATAGGGACCCTTTAATTAGGATTTGGAACTGTAAAAATCCACAGGTGGCTTCCCACCCGCTCTCCACATGGATTGGCTTGTGACCTGATGCCAAGGTCCTTGCCCTGGACTCGTTACTAATGGGCGACACGAGGCACACCCAGGAAACCAGTGTTATGCAGCCACCTTTCAGAGCCCAGAAAAGGGTTTCTGGCCATTGTGGTGGGGATGAGGAGCCCTGGAACGCAGGGATGAGCTGGAGGAGGAACCCACCACAGCTGTTGTGAGGGGGCACGATCTCTAGGGAAACAGGACGAGAATAACGGCTGAAATGCCCAGCACCAGCCCCTGTGTGCTGCCTTCTCTCCTGTGTGTGTGCGAAGGTGAGGGTGGGGGCGGGGGTGGGGGGGCGGACGGGAGGGCTGGGGGGCGGGGGGGGGGGTGCCTAGGTGGGGGATGGGAGGTTGGGGTGGGACTTCGCCTCCTGCCACGTGGACACCCTCACGCTCACACTGTCCTTCCTCCCTCTCCTGTTCTCCTCACCCCAGCAGACCGTGTGTGGTGGGGGTAGGGGTGGGGGCCGGCGGGACCACCACGTTCCAGCCCATGGGGGAAAGTGGCTGTCTTGCCAGCTGTTTCCCAGCCCTCAGACAACACGATCAGATCCCCTCCTCCTAGGCCTGACAGGCAAACCAGGCACCCACCTCTCCGTGTCTCCTGGCCGCCCCCCTCCACTGTGCCCCCAGCCCTCACCCTCTCTCCTGAGCAGGATGACAGTGATACAGCCAGATACCCAGAAGTGAAGGGTGTCCCCTCTCCCTCCTTCCGGGGCTTCTGGCCCTGCTCCCCGGTCTCCCCAGCTCCTCTCTCCGTCCTTGGCAGGCCCCAGCCCTGCCCCCCGAGTGCCCTCAGCTCTCCGCCTGCCTGGCACTCCCCCTGCTGTGGGAGGGCCCAGCAGCTCCCTGCCGTGGCCTGGCCGCTGGGAGCCCCTGTGGGGCAGGGGAAGCTCGGCTCCTGGGAGTTCCCCGGCCTCTGGCCAGCGGGAAGTCTGCCCTTGGAGAGGGAACCTTGCTCTTGGCCTCTGGCCAGCTACTCAGCCAGACCAAAGTTCAGGGGAGGTGCCTGGGGACTCCCGCTGATCTCTCTTCTTCAGCTTGGGGTTCAGGCCTCAGAGGGCCAGAGAGCAGCCCCAGGTCAGGGTGGGGACCGGACGGAGGCACTGGAGGGCGGTGGGGGGAGCCCCGCATCAGCCCACGCTGGCTTCGGTCCCCCAGGCTGCGGAGCAGTGGGGAGGGGGCTCCCTGGACGTCTCTCCTCTCCGGGCTGGCTGTGTGTGCCAGGCGGGTGCGGCCTGGGCACAGAGCCCTGATAAGGGGCCGCAGCCCGCCGCCCCAGCCCGTGGGCTCCTGGCGGCCCGGAGCAGAGCGGCGTGCGCGCAGAGTCCGCCCCCCGCTTGTCCTGGTCCTGACACTTCCAGGAACCAGAGGCAGGAAAGGAGGTGCCTGGAAGCCTTTCTCTGGTGCCTCAGTCTCCCTCCCGGGGCTGTGGCTGATGGAAGGGGATAAACCCTGCGAGTGAGGTTAGGGGGAGAGCGGCCTCCTTTCCCAGGGGCTCTGGCGGGCAGAGGCCCCCTCTCCTCTGGGAATCTCTCTTCAGCCCTTGCTCCCAGGTTGCCCTGTTCCCTGGCTCCAAACGAGCCCCCGGGGACCCCTCAGCAGCAAACACAACAGGGAAAGAGCAAGAGCCAGCCCCGGGGGAGCAGGGTGGACGACACGGGCGACTGTGCACACTCCACCCCGCCCGCCCCTCCGCGTCCCCAGCTCCTCCGCCCCGCAAACCCGGGGGGCGGGGGCGGCGTGCCCTTTCCAGAGCTCTTCTTCAGGCCGGGCGGGCTCAGCCCGCAGCTCGGGCAGAGGTAGGAGCGGGAGGGGAAGGCGGAGAGAGAGAAGGAGGAGACCAAGCGGGCAAGCCTGGGGGGAAGGAACCACCGCGGGGCCGGCGCTGGGGTCGGAGTCAGGCGGGGCAGTCCTGAGGGCCGAGACCGGGGAGTTTCCAGGGATGAGGGGAGAAGCGACGCGCTAGGCCGGCGTCCAGCACACAGGGGCTCTTTAATATAAGTAGAAGGAACCAGTGGACCATGGAAGGGGGTTTGTGGTGGGGGCAGACAGATCTACCTCAAACAGCTCACGTTTCATGCAGAAATGTGGTTGTGCTACTGACAATAAAATGGGGTTTCATTGAAAGGATTACATTTCTCATGAGCTACCTTAGGTGGGAAGTGGAGAGGAAGGTGAGGGCTCATGGGAAGAACAGAAAATAGCTTGTTCTCCTGCACAAACTGTACCACAAGCTGGCGTTCAGTTTACCTACATCAGCAATTCCCAGTGTGCTCCATCAGTGTGCTCCAGACCATCAGTTCTGAGAAATACTTCCCAAGAAAGGAGATGGGGCACAAATTCACAAAAAAATTGGGAAATGTACAGACTGGTCCCTTCTGAGATATTCACAATCCCTGTGGTAATAATCCTTGTGGGAACAATCCCTGTGGGAACATCAGCTTAAATTCTTTAATCTGTTATATCACAACGTACATAACCATGGGTTTCCATGTTCCTTCTTATTTTTTCAAGCAAAAGCCTTCCTGAGCTTTACTAAATTATTGTCTGAGTCAAGTTATAACATGCTTTGGAAAATGCCAACTTACAAGGTAAAGTTTAACTCTGAGCATGACATCCAAGTCTAATCTCAAACATGCCCAGCATTTCACCCATTCCATGCAGTTCTCTATTTGCTCACAGCTCTTTTAGCTTCTCTTCCCGCCCAGCTCCCCATGTCTGAACTTCTTGTTGCTGTTGTGGATCAGTCACTCAGTCATGGCCAACTCTTTGCAACCGCATGGACTGTAGCACACCAGGCTTACCTGTCCTTCACTATCTTCTGGAGTTTACGCAAACTCATGTCCGCTGAATCAGTGATGCCATCAAACCATCTCATCCTCTGTTGCACCCTTTTCCTCCTGCTCTCCATCTTTCCCAGCATAAAGGTCTTTTCTAGTGAGTCGGCTCTTCTCATCAGGTGGCCAAAGTATTGGAGCTTCAGCTTCAGCATCAGTCCTTCCAACCAATATTCAGAGTTGATTTCCTTAGGATTGACTAGTTTGATTTCCTTGCTGTCCAAGGAACTCTCAAGAATCTTCTTCACCACCACAGTTCTTCAGCACTCAGTCTCCTTAATGATCCAACTCTCACACCCATACATGATTACTGGAAAAACCATAGCTTCATCTATACAGACCTTTGTTTGCAAAGTGATGTCTCTGCTTTTTAATACACAGTCTAGGTTTGTCATATCTTTTCTTCCAAGGAGCCAGTATCTTTCAGTTCAGTTCAGTTCAGTCTCTCAGTCATGTCCTACTCTTTGCGACCCCATGGACTGCAACACGCCAGGCCTCCCTGACCATCAAACTCATGTCCATTGAGTCGGTGATGCCATCCAACCATCTCATCCTCTGTCTTCCCCTTCTCCTCCTGCCTTCAACCTTTCTCAGCATCAGGGTCTTTTCAAATGAATCAGCTCTTCATATCAGGTGGCCAAAGTATTGGAATTTCAGCTTCAACATCAGTCCTTCCAATGAACATTCAAGACTGATTTCCTTTAGGATGGACTGGTTGGATCTCCTTGCAGTCCAAGGGACTCTCAGGAGTCTTCTCCAACACCACAGTTCAAAAGCATCAATTTTTCAGTCCTCAGCTTTCTTCACAGTCCAACTCTCGCATCCATACATGACCACTGGAAAAACCATAGCCTTGACTAGATGGATCTTTGTTGGCAAAGTAATGTCTCTGCCTTTTAATATGTTTTCTAGGTTGGTCATAACTTTCCTTCCAAGGAGTAAGCATCTTTTAATTTCATGGCTGCAATGACCATCTGCAGTGATTTTGGAGACCAAATAAATAAATAAATAAATAAAGTTTCTCACTGTTTCCACTGTTTCTCCATCTATTTGGCATGAAGTGATGGGACTGGATGCCATGATCTTTGTTTTCTGAATGTTGAGCTTTAAGCCAACTTTTTCACTCTCCTCTTTCACTTTCATCAAGAAGCTCTTTAGTTCTTCACTTTCTGCAATAAGGGTGGTGTCATCTGCATATCTGAGGTTATTGATGTTTCTCCTAGCAGTCTTGATTCCAGCTTGTGCTTCTTCCAGCCCAGCGTTTCTCATGATGTACTCTGCATACAAGTTAAGTAAGCATGGTAACAATATGCAGCCTTGACGTACTCCTTTTCCTATTTGGAACCAGTCTGTTGCTCCATGTCCAGTTCTAACTGTTGCTTCCTGACCTGCATACAGATTTCTCAAGAGGCAGGTCATCTGGTATTCCCATCTCTTTCAGAATTTTCCACAGTTTCTTGTGATCCACACAGTCGAAGGCTTTGGCATAGTCAATAAAGCAGAAATAGATGTTTTTCTGGATCTCTCTTGCTTTTTTGATGATCCAGCAGATGTTGGCAATTTGATCTCTGGTTCCTCTGCCTTTTCTAAAACCAGCTTAAACATTTGGAAGTTCATGGTTCACGTATTGCTGAAGCCTGGCTTGGAGAATTTTGAGCATTACTTTACTAGCGTGTGAGATGAGTGCAATTGTTCAGTAGTTTGAGCATTCTTTGGGATTGCCTTTCTTAGGGATTGGAATGAAAACTGACCTTTTCCAGTCCTGTGGCCACTGCTGAGTTTTCCAAATTTGCTGGCTTATTGAGTGCAGCACTTTCATAGCATCATCTTTCAGGATTTGAAATAGCTCAACTGGAATTCCATCACATCCACTAGCTTTTGTTCATAGTGATGCTTCCTAAGGCCCACTTGACTTCCCATTCCAGGATTTCTGGCTCTAGGTGAGTGATCACACCATCATTGTTATCTGGGTTATGAAGATCTTTTTTGTACAGTTCTTCTATGTAATCTTGCTACCTCTTCTTAATATCTTCTGCTTCTGTTATGTGCATACCATTTCTGCCCTTTATTGAGCCTATCTTTGCATGAAATGTTCCTTTGGTATGTCTAATTTTCTTGAAGAGATCTCTAGTCTTTCCCATTCTATTATTTTCCTCTATTTCTTTGCACTGATCACTGAGGAAGGCTTTCTTATCTCTCCTGGCTATTCTTTGGAACTCTGCATTCAAATGGGTATATCTTTCTTTTTCTCTTTTGCTTTTGGATTCTCTTCTTTTCACAGCTATTTGTAAAGCCTCTTCAGACAGCCATTTTGCTTTTTGCATTTCTTTTTCTTGGGGATGGTCTTGATCCCTGTCTCCTGTACAATGTCAGGAACCTCTGTCCATAGTTCATCAGGCACTCTGTCTATCAGATCTAATCCCTTAAATCTGTTTCTCACTTTTGCTGTATAATCGTTAGGGATTTGATTTAGGCCATACCTGAATGGTCTGGTGGTTTTCCCTACTTTCTTCAATTTAAGTCTGAATTTGACAATATGGAGTATCTTTGGCCCAGCTTAAGTGCTCCTCTCCACATTCTGCCTGTGTGTGTTGTCCACCCTCCACCACTGTGTGTGTTCCATCCAGCACTGTGTCTCAGTTGCCTTGTTTTGTTTTGTCTGGGCCCCTCTGGACCTGCTCCTCTCAGGCAGATAGGAAGTATGCTCACTCTGCATCCCAAGTCTTGTCCCATGAGCTGCTTCACTGGTGCTTTATCAAAAGTTTTACTTTTGTTTTAGGTTTGAAGTATTCATTAACAAAACAAACTGCTTGTCACACACAATAAACAATTTCAATATATAATAGAGGATTAATGAACTTAATTTCAATATACAGTCAATGAAAGAAGAGAAATAGAAACAATAGAAAAAAGTAACAGCACATGCATCACAAAATTGGGCCAACCAACATGCAGACTTAGCTCTGGGAAGTCCCTCGTTAACAACAATCTGGAGTCCCAGTTGGGAAAAGGTCCCAGGTGATGCATCCATCCAATGGACAACACTACAAATTGCAGTTTATGAGTTTGCTCAGCTTATAATCCCAGGCTGCAAACTGATACCATTATCAGTTTGAGAGCAAAAAATATAGCTCTGGTTTTACCTTAATCTCTTTACAATGCTGTTTGCTTCACATTGTGAACCATAGGATTCTGTTAGACTCCACGGGGTTGCTCAGACCTCCAGGGTCTAAAGAAGTCCAAGATATCTAAAGTGTCACCCTGACTTGCTGTGCTTGCAGGCAGGCACAGAATCCAGGCAGTATCCAGGCAGGTCAGGAACAAGTTAGAGGCCTGGTCTCCTGCTTCTGAAGCATGAACAAGATTCCTCCCACAGATGGAGCCAAACAAAGGATTCTGACAGCTCTGCATCTGCAGCCTGGGGACAGGACACCAGCTGCTCCCTCCAGCTACACCCTCCCCACTTGGTATCTTTAGTAGCTTCATCTCCATGGATACCTCTGCCTTCAAACTGCCAGCAGTCAGCATCCTTAACATGACTGGATTTCTCTAGTGAATAATTTTCAAAGATATGTATAAGTAGTTCAAAAAGGAAAAGTACAAGCACTTAATGGTCATTTGGGCACATGTTTAAACTTACTTGTAGTGGTAGAAATGCAAATGTAATGTGTATCAGGAACTATAAAATGTTCATGCCATCTGCTCTATTGCCTGTATCTGGGAATAAATCCTAAGGGAAAAACCCAAACATTGGAAACATTTTATGCTCTAAAGCTGTTCACAGTATTCTTTGTTAAAGACCTTTATAGTTGTGAAAAACAATGCTGGAAGAACATAACAATTAATGTATAGCTTAATGAATTATAAAGAAACATCTACATAAGCACCACATGTCACTAGATAGAACACCCCTGCACCCCAGGAATCCCTGTTTCCCCTACAAATCACAAGGTTCCCATCCCTAGAGATAAACACTTCCTTGCTTTACTCCAGAGTTTGCCTACTTCGGTAGGCATCCATGAACATGGTGAATTACTTCCTCTGTTTGGAGGGTTCACAAGAATGAATGCACAGAGTTTGTGTTCTCTCCTCTCTGGCTTCACCCAAAATTAAAAGACCCTTTTTCTCATGTCCCTTGAAGCCAGGTGAATGTATCTGTGCAGACCAGGTAGTTATGAACAGAACCAAACATTACATTACCAAACTACAACATTCTTCCATGTTATAGGATTGCATGGAAGAATGTATATAAGCTCCTAGCACAATGCCCTGTACGTGGTGTGGACTTAATACAGTTTTATTCTTACCTTCCCGCTATGACTTGGGTCTAACTGCAGATCGAAACGGGATTCTGTCTGCTCCCACCCTCAGTACTGATCTGCTTCCTCTCCTGTTACTGCTAATTCTTTTTTTTTTTTTCCCCACTAATTCTTACCAGCATCTTGAAACTGAGTTCTGTTGCCCTGGTCACCAGTGACAGAGCAGTCTCAGCGTTTTATCTTCTGCTGTTCACACAGCTCCCATCCTCCGAGAATTCCTTAAGATGTTCTAGGAACAGGACAAAGCCAACCCAGGCAGAACCGACCCCTCTGTCTCCCACTCCTCATTCTTCACTATATCCTTCATTTCAGCAATAGTTGTAGTGATTTAATGTAGTAATTAAATTTACATGATTTAATTAAATCATTAAGTAGTAATGGTTTAATCTGTATTGCAGAGGAAAAAGGAAGAAAATACTCAGGCTTTTTGGACATCTTTTTTAAAGAAGTGGAGGCAAGAGAAAAAAATCTGGAAAATGGAAACAGATGAATGTTCAGGGTTGAAGCATAGGGATGGTGGGGAAGCAGGGAAGCTGCCTGCTGGAGAGGGGCAGTGGTGGGCAGAGTGGAACCTGAAGAAATAGCCCTGATGCCTTTGGTTTTCTATCCTTTAAGAAAATCACTGTTGTGAACCCACTGCTCAGTTTCCAGGGTCTTGTGCCCTTTTGCAAAGTGGTTCTTTTGTGATTGCCACTATTGTATATCAGGTTTCAGGGAGAAAGTCCTTGAAAATTCCTATAGGAAAGGGGGCAGGCTTTATCGTGGAAACTTAGAGAAGTTGGCCAAGAACAAAAGAGGAAGGGGCCCTGGCTCTCTAATCATCACTTGGAAAGGAGTGGCCAGACCTCAACAATTTGCTTGACACACAGATGGGAGCTGTGCTCCAGAGGAAGGACTCAGATCTTAGGTCTTTCCCACTTCTTACAAGGCAAGGGGTGAAAGCGGGCTTGACAGTAAGGGGATAGAAAGTAAGAGCCTGCATTAAGTGCCAGAAATTTATAAGCGTTTTCTGGGGTTGCAAGCAGCCTAGCACCAGTGTCTTGGGGGACGTGGGACATTTGTAAGCCCTCTGTCCCATGGATAGAGCTCAGGACCTCATGGGACATTGACTGTGGATGCAGACTCTCCAGTTGCAAGTTCAGGTTGTCACTGTGATTCTGACCAACTGGCTTAAATCAAAAGATCCCATGATCCCCTCCTTAGGTTCAATTAATTTGCTAGAGTATCTCACAAAATGCAGAGGAACATTTTACTTAGTAGGTTACCAGTTCACTACAAAAAGCCATAATTCAGGATCAGCCAGATGGAAGAGAGGCATAGGACAAAGTACGTGGGAAAGATGCATGGAGTTTCCATGATCTTGCTGGGCATGTCACTTACCCTGATTTCTGTGTTCATCAACCCAGAAACTCTCTGAACACATTTTATTTCATTTTGTTTTTACTGGAAGCTTCATCACATAGTCATAATTGGTTAAATAATTGGTAGTAGGCAACTGATTCAACCTCCAGTCCCTAATGCTGGGAAGTGTGACTGAAAAAGTCTCAATGCTGTAGTCACATGGTTTGTTCCCCTGGAAGCCAGTCCCATACTTAGGTTCTTTCTAAAAGTCATCCCGTCAACATAAGACACCTTCTAAGCTCTCCAAACTTTGGAAATTCCAAGGGTTTTAGGAGCTTTGTGCCTGGAATGGAGATGAAGATTAAATATGTACTTCTTCTTTTTTTTTTTTTTTTGTACTTCTTCTTATAAATCATAATACCATAGAACACATGAATACAACAGACTGAAACTAGTATTAGTCTGAAGTACAAAAATCACTGGACTCTAGAGTAGTTATTTCGATAAATTCAGGAAAAGCATTTTATAAAATCCAATAGCTTTTTATAGTAAATACAGCCAAAAAACAAAGAATAGTTAGAAATTCCTTGATCTGATGAAGCACATCAATGAAAAATCTACATCTAACATCATACTTAATGATGAAAGACTGGATGATTTCCCCCTAAGGTCAAAAACAAGACAAGGATATCTACTCTCACCACTTCTATTCAACCTTGTCCTAGAGGTTCTAGTTAGGATAATTAAGCAAGAAATGGGAATATAAACCATCATAAGTAAAGAAGCAAAACTATTACAGTCTGCTGATAACATGATTTTCTACATAGAAAATCTTAAAGAATTCACTTAAAAGCTATTATAACTAATAAATGGAGTTCAGCAAGGTCAGAGCATGCAAGTTTAATACACTTTTCTAAGGAACATAATATAGCCAAAATAATCCTGAAAAATAGGAGTAGGAGAACTCACACTTCCAGATTTCAAAAGTTATTAAAAAACAACAATAACAAAGATAACCTGGTACTGGCACAAGGACAGACATAGATCAATGGAATAAATTGAGAGTCCAGGAATAAAACCAATACAATGAACTAATTTTAACAAGGGTGCCACAACTGCTCAATGAAAAATGAAAAACCTTTTCAACAAATAGTGCTCAAAAACTTGGATAGTTTTGTGCAAAAGAATGATGTTAGACCCTTACCTCACACCAAGCTGTGCTTAGTTGCTCAGTCTTGTCCGACTCTTTGAAACCCTTTGGGCAATAGCCCATCAGGCTCCTCTGTCCATGGGATTTTTCAGGCAAGAATACTGGAATGGGTTGCCATTTTCTAACTCCAGGGGATCTTTTCAAACCCACATCTCCTGTGTCTCCAGCACTGCAGACAGATTCTTTACCTGCTGAGCTATAAGGGAAAACCAAAATGCAGTCTAGCTGATCCTTAAATGATTTCTATGATTAAAATAGAATTATCTTATAACCCAGCGATTCTACTTCTGGGTATGTGCCTAAGGGAACTGAAAAGGTATATTCTCAGAAACTTGTACACGAATGTTTGTGCTTAGTCACAGTCGTGTCCTATTCTTTGCAACCCCATGGACTGCAGCCCGCCAGGCTCCTCTGCCCATGGGGATTCTCCAGGCAAGAATACTGGAGTGGGTTGCCATGCCCTCCTCCAGGGGATCGTCCCAATCCAGGGATCAAACCCAGGTCTCCTGCATTGCAGGCAGATTCTTTACTGACTGAGCCACCAGAGAAGCCCATAGGAATGTTTATAGCAACATTATTCATAATAACTAAAAGGTAGAATCAACTCAAATGTCAAACAGTGGATAAATGGATAAACAAAATGTTACACACACACACACACTCTGTCTCTCTCACACACACAGACACATACACACACACCTTGTCACTGCTACTCACCATCTCTAAGTCCTAGAAACTCTGGACTTGTGGGGGAGGGCAAGGCAACCTAAACAATTCAACACAGCGAATATAACCACCCTAAGTGAAGAATGGGGCTTCCCAGGTGGCTCGGAAATAAAGAATCTGCCTGCCTAGCAGGAGACATGAGTTCAGTCCTCAGACCAGGAAAATCACCTGGAGAAGGAAGTGACACTCCAATACTCTTGCCTGGGAAATACCATGAACAGAGGAGCCTGGTGGGCTACAATCCATAGGGTTGCAAAGAGTCAGACATGACTGAGCGACTAAACAACAACAAATGAAGAATGAGAAAGGTGGACCCCTCTGTTTGTGACTCTACATAATCCAGGAGGGGAGGTGCATCCTGCTTGGATAAGGACAGGTCTCTCTGGCTGAGTTCTTTACAGACACTTCCATGATGTCTTTCATAGTCCTTGAGTGATGGCTTCATTTCAGCTGGAACAAAGCAGCTTCCTTATGGAGGAGTTATAGAGGAAATCAATCATTCAAATATATTTTTAAAAGTACATTCTCACTGAATACATTTTCTTAAAGTTACCACATCATCTGAAAAAGAAATTTCTTAATCAATTAAGCTTACTACTCTTGAATGTGTAATTCCTGCCAGTATACACTTCAAATAATCTCTTCCAAATAATTTTCATGTAGCCATTAGTCTTATCTGGAGAAGGCAATGGCAACTCACTCAAGTACTCTTGCCTGGAAAATCCCATGGACCCAGGAGCCTGGTAGGCTGCAGTCCATGGGGTCTTGAAGAGTCGGACACGACTGAGAAACTTCACTTTCACTTTTCACTTTCATGCATTGGAGAAGGAAATGGTAACCCACTCCAGTGTTCTTGCCTGAAGGATTCCAGGGACGGGGGAGCCTGGTGGGCTGACATCTATGTGGTCGCACACAGTTGGACACGACTAAAGCGACTTAGCAGCAGCAGCATTAGTCTTATCAAAAGACTTCAAAAAATTTATTTCTTGAGGAAGCATGTGGACTCCTTTTGCTGATGTCACACTGACTACAAGAGGACATTTCCAGCCCTTTCCCAGTAAAATATTATCTTAATTGTTGCTGGAGGTACAGTGGTAAGCAGAAAAGACAGGGATTCACATTAGCATAAATGAA
Organism: Dama dama; assembly: GCF_033118175.1. Classification (NCBI taxonomy): domain Eukaryota; kingdom Metazoa; phylum Chordata; class Mammalia; order Artiodactyla; family Cervidae; genus Dama; species Dama dama. Next base: position 14,261,899 of record NC_083700.1, read on the forward strand.
GGAAAGAAAATCTAAACTGAAGAAGAATGCAGTGATATGACAAATTTTAAGATGGATCTTGAAGTGAAAGTGAAGTGAAGTCTCAAGAAAGTTATGATTTATAATGTACATTTTAAATTTGCTTTATAGGTTACAAACATATACAGAAAAAAATCTGCTTCACTTCTACTGAGTATTCAACACAAACCAGGTTTAAATTCTAGCAGCAAATTCAATTTCAGAAATTATGGGTTTCAGCATTGGACGTGAAGGAAGTTCAATCCAACTAGTGCATCTTCTATTAAAAGAGGAATTGTTTGCACTTTCTATAGCAGGTAAGAGTCTCCTCCTTTAGGTGCAGAAAGTGGGTTTGACACCACAAGGGGTTTTTGCTATACTTTCCCTTAAATCCTCCTTAGGCTTGTGCTCAGGAAGAAAGGGCTTTTCTTGGCCCTCTATCCCCCTTTCCCATGGCCCCAGAATCTGTGTCCCTTACTTCTTGGTGGTGACCAGTTGCCTATGGTCACCTATGTGCCTTTGTGAAGACAGGAAACATAGAGAAGGTGCCTTGAAGATTGAGTGCCACGACCTCTGATCCACCTTACCCAGCCCTCTGCCAAGGGCCCTGGGGCAGCCTTGTGACTGAACATGGTTCTCAGACCCACAACAATCTTCCTTCACACTGTCTTGTTTAATCTACTGCTGTCAACCAATAGAGTTCCATAAAACATCTTCCAATTTTAATTGCCTTGTTATGTTCTTAACCATGGTCTCAAATGAAACAGCAGATAGTATGAATGTATTTGTTAAAAATTATTTTGGCTGTGTATAACAGAAATACCTCAATGATTGTGGCTTACAGATAATAAAAGTTTAGTTTTTGCTCAGACAAAATGAAACAAATCCAAAATGTTGTATATCCATACAATGGAATATCAAGTCATAAATAGAATGAAATACTGACACGTGACATGACATGGATGAACTTGAAACATTACATTACGTGAAAGAAACCAGATCACAAAAGACCATATACTGTAGGATTCCTGTCATATGAAAGTCCAGAGTGGGGAACTCTACAGAGACAGAAGGTAGATGAGCAGTTTCTTAGGGTCTGGAGAGTGCAGGGAAAAAGAAGGGAAAACAAATGATAGCTAAAGAGTATGAAGTTTCTTTTTGAGGTGATGAAAGTATTCTATAATTGACTCTCAATGGCTGTATTTATCTAAAAATATACTCAAAAGTCATTGAATTGTGCTTTTTAAGTGTAAAATGTACATCTCAGATTTCAAGACGTGATTGTATTTGAAGTGCAGAATAAGAACAAGTGCTTTGGAAAGAGGCTGATCTGGTTTGTCATTCTACTCCTCTCAGCCTCACTTTTCATCTGGAAAGTGGATATAATGGTCATACTTTCCTCACAGACTTTGAGAATTAATAAAATATTGCCTATCAAGAGCTTAGGCTCAGAGCTGGGTACCTAGGAAGGAAAACACATAGAGCAAATATCTGAGGCATCAAAGCCTTTTTAGACACCTGAAAAGAAGCTTTGTTAGAACAGCAGATTTTAGCCTTTATGTGTGGACAGCAATAGCAAATGAGTCAAAAATATTTCAAGGCCCAAAATGTAGTGATACTCAGGCAGAGAAATTAGAGGTAAATATTTTTCCCCAGGTAGGCAGCAGGTAGCGGCTGCTCTATTGCTGAGATTCTGATAAAGGATCCTCTTAGATCTGCCAGCCCTGTAGAGCAGGAAGGTAAGTGAGCTGCCCCTCTCCCCGACATGTTGCTAAGCAGAAGGCTCATGGGAATGAAAGAGTGGATAGGACAGCAGAATTTTTACATTAATGAAATATGCAGAAGCTAGCTGTCCATACAGGTCTTGATGAGAATCAGAGGAAGATAAAAGCAGATGGGTGGAGTTAGCCCATGGGAGAGTCATCCTGGCAAGAAAGGCTCTTCCTTCATCCATGTGGACAGACTTTGAGGAGTCTGGCAGTGTATGTCAACATCATTTGTGGGGTCCCATGCACTCTGAAGGCCAGTGGGGAAGAAAGCATTCACTTTTTAATGGGGTTGACATCTCAAATAATGGTGGCGGTAAGAACAAGACCTTTCTCTCTAAACAAATCCCTGAGTGGGATGTAGGGTCCTCTGCCTCATTATTAGTCTCTTTTTTCTCTGATTGTTCTTTCAGATGGTGAGGCCAGCAGGAAGTATGCATGCATTTAAAACTCCATACCAGAGACTGCAACACTAGAGGTGATCATTTATTCAGTTACCTCATTTTTTCTAATGCATGTGTGAAATAATTGCATTTCTTGTTTTGTTACCTGCTTATTCCAGTCTTATGACCACAAATATATAGATGCATCTCCTTTTATTTATTGCATTTCACTTCATTGCATTTTACAAATACTGTGTTTTTTACAAATTGAAGATTCGTGGCAATCCTGCATTAAGAAAACCTATCAGAGTTGTTTTCCCAATAGCATTATTTTTAAATTAATGTATGTACATGGTCTTTAAAGATATAATGCTATTGAACCTTTAATAGCTATAGTATAGTGTAAGTATAACTTTTATATGCACTGGGAAACAAAAAAATACTGTGTGACTTGCTTTATAGTGATGTTTGCTTTGTTGCAGTGGTCTGGTACCCAGCCCACAATATCTCCAAGGTATGTCTGTATAATTTATTTTGCTTATCCATTTGCTTTGATTTAATGGCTTTTCTTTCGGGTGAATGAAAAATCCAGTGTTTGTGAGAGCAAGTGAGTTACTGATGTGTATCTACTGATGCATTTTTATTTTTTAATTTTAAACAAGTTTCTGTGGCTCAAATTTAAAATGTAGAAATTAGCTTGTGAAAAACTTAGTATCTATCCTCAGTTATTTTCTATCTCCAAGAACAGTCTTACTTTTAAAAAAGAAAATTAGGAAAATGTGGTGCCATGAAGAGGCACTCCTGGAAACCTGGTCCAGTGGTAGAGCCAAGTATTCATAAGAGAAGCATCTCCTGGAGAATGGGTTCTGAAGAACAGGTGTGTTTGTTGAGAATTTGTGGCCTCACTGGACACATCCAAAGGGTTTCACTTAGTAAACCCAGAGACTCCTGAAGCAGGAACACATCCCCAGTTCTGTGACAGCTCACAGGCTCATATAAGTTCAGATATTTGTCCAGAGCACTCAGGTAATAAGTAAATAAGATGATTTTCAGACATAATAAGTAAATAAGATGTGGCACTGGGAGGAGGCACTTAGGGAGGATTTATAACCTCAAGGACACCGGTCAGCACTTAAAAAATGCTGGTCGCTGTGTGTCCTCATAATCACAACAATCTGCCCGCCAGCAACATGCTTCTAGTTGGGTCAGGAAGTTTCAGGAAGATTCTGAATGTGGGAGAAAGAGTCCCCACACCGACCATCACAGGGTCAGTGACCAGCAAGCCTCCTTGTTGTTGGGGAAAGACCTTGTTAATGAGACAGGGATGTCTAAGGTCCCTGGTCTGACATCTGCCCCCAGACTGAGGAGTCTTTTATAACAAATAAAAAACTTCTCACTTTATTCTGTATATCATCTTTCACATAATTTTGTCAGCATGAGTGTATCACAAAAAAAATCCAAGTATTATTGAAATATTGCTGCAAATGACACAACTGACAAAGGATTAATCTCCAAAACATACAAACAGTGTATACAGCCTAATATCAAAAACACAAACTATGCAACAGCAACAAAAAAGGGTCAGAAGATGTAAACAGATATTTCTCCAAAGAAGACATACAGATGGCCAAGATACTCATGAAAAGGTGCTCAACATTGCTAATTATTAGAGAAATGCAAATCAAAACTACAATGAGGCATCACCTCAGGTCAGTCAGAATGGCCATCATTTAAAAGTCTACAAACAATAAATGCTGGAGAAGGTGTGGAGAAGAGGGAACCCTCCTACTTTGTTGGTGGGAATTGTGAATTGCTACTACCACTATAGAGAACAGTATGGATGGAGGGTCCTTAAAAAACTAAAAATAGAGCTATCATATGCAATCCCACTCCTGAGTATATATCTGGCAAAAAGTATAATTTGAAAAAATACATTCATTCCAATCTTCACTGTAGCAACAATCAAGACAAGAAAGCAACCTAAATGTCAATCAACAGAGGAATGGATAAAGAAGGTGTGGTATATGTATATACAATGGAATTCTACTCAGTCATAAAAAAGTATGAAATGATGCCATTTGCAGCAACATGAGTGGACTTACAGATTATCATACAAAGTGAAGTAAGCCAAAGACAAATATTATATGATATTGTTTGTAAGTGGAATCTAAAAAATAAAATACGAACGTACTATTTACAAAACAGAAATATAAAAAACAACTATGATTACCAAAGGGGAAACAGAGGGGATAAATCAGGAGGTTGGGATTAATATATACATATTCAGTTCAATTCAGTTCAGTTCAGTTGCTCAGTCGTGTCCGACTCTTTGCGACCCCATGAATCGCAGCATGCCAGACCTTCCTGTCCATCACAAACTCCCGGAGTTTACTCAAACTCATGCCCATTGAGTCGGTGATGCCATCCAGCCATCTCATCCTCTGTCGTCCCCTTCTCCTCCTGCCCCCAGTCCCTCCCAGCATCAGGGTCTTTTCCAATGAGTCAACTCTTCGCATGAAGTGACCAAAGTATTGGAATTTCAGCTTCAGCATCAGTCCTTCCGATGAACACCCAGGACTGATCTCCTTCAGGATGGACTGGTTGGATCTCCTTGCAGTCCAAAGGACTCTCAAGAGTCTTCTCCAACACCACAGTTCAAAAGCATCAATTTTTCGGTGCTCAGCTTTCTTCACAGTCCAACTCTCACATCCATACATGACCACTGGAAAAACCATAGCCTTGACCAGACGGACCTTTGTTGGCAAAGTAATGTCTCTGCTTTTTATTTATTTATTTATTTATTGTCTCTGCTTTTTAATATGCTATCTAGGTTGGTCATAACTTTCCCTCCAAGGAGTAAGCATCTTTTAATTTCATGGTTGCAGTCACCATCTGCAGTGATTTTGGAGCCCAAAATATAAAGTCTGACACTGTGTCCACTGTCTCCCCATCTATTTCCCATGAGGTGATGGGACCAGATGCCATGATCTTACTTTTCTGAATGTTAAGCTTTAAGCCAACTTTTTCACTCTCCTCTTTCACTTTCATCAAGAGGCTTGTCAGTTCCTCTTCACTTTCTGCCATAAGGGTGGTGTCATCTGCATATCTGAGGTTATTGATATTTCTCCCAGCAATCTTGATTCCAGCTTTTGCTTCTTCCAGCCCAGCATTTCTCATGATGTACTCTGTATACAAGTTAAATAAGCAGGGTGACAATATACAGCCTTGACGTACTCCTTTTCCTTTGGAATCAGTCTTTTGGTCCATGTCCAGTTATAACTGTTGCTTCCTGACCTGCATACAGGTTTCTCAAGAGGCAGATCAGGTGGTCTGGTATTCCCATCTCTTTCAGAATTTTCCAGAGTTTATTGTGATCCACACAGTCAAAGGCTTTGGCATAGTCAATAAAGAAGAAATAGATGTTTTTCTGGAATTCTCTTGCTTTTTCGATGATCCAGCAGATATTGGCAATTTGATCTCTAGTTCCTCTTCCTTTTCTAAAACCAGCTTGACTATCTGGAAGTTCACGGTTTACGTATTGCTGAAGCCTGGCTTGGAGAATTTTGAGCATTACTTTACTAGCATGTGAGATAAGTGCAATTGTGCAGTAGTTTGAGCATTCTTTGGGATTGCCTTTCTTAGGGATTGGAATGAAAACTGACCTTTTCCAGTCCTGTGGCCACTGCTGAGTTTTCCAAATATGCTGGCATATTGAGTGCAGCACTTTCACAGAATCATCTTTCATGATTTGAAATAGCTCAACTGGAATTCCATCACTTTCAATAGCTTTGTTCATAGTGATGCTTTCTAAGGCCCACTTGACTTCACATTCCAGGATTTCTGGCTCTAGGTGAGTGATCACACCATTGTGATTATCTGTCTTGTGAAGATTTTTTTTGTACAGTCCTTCTGTGTATTCTTGCCACCTCTTCTTAATATCTTCTGCTTCTGTTAAGTCCATACCATTTCTGTCCTTTATCGAACCCATCTTTGCCTGAAATGTTGCCTTGATATCTCTAATTTTCCTGAAGAGATCTCTAGTCTTTCCAATTCTGTTGTTTTCCTCTATTTCTTTGCATTGATCGCTGAGGAAGGCTTTCTTATCTCTCCTGGCTATTCTTTGGAACTCTGCATTCAAATGGGTATATCTTTCCTTTTCTCCTTTGCTTTTTGCTTCTCTTCTTTTCACAGCTATTTGTAAGGCCTCCTCAGACAACCATTTTGCCTTTTTGCATTTCTTTTCCATGGGGATGGTCTTGATCCCTGTCTCCTGTACAATGTCACAAACCTCCGTCCATAGTTCATCAGGCTCTCTGTCTATCAGATCTAGTGCCTTAAATCTATTTCTCACTTCCACTGTATAGTCATAAGGGATTTGATTTAGGTCATACCTGAATGGTCTAGTGGTTATCCCTACTCTCTTCAGTTTTAGTCTGAATTTGGCAATAAGGAGTTCATGATCTGAGCCACAGTCAGCTCCTGGTCTTGTTTTTGTTGACTGTATAGAGCTTCTCCATCTTTGGCTCCACCTCCAAGGAGTAGCTGCTGCCGGACGCAGGAGGGCTGAGAGGAGGTACTCCATGTTCAAGGCCAGGAGAGTCTGCCATGAGAAGATACCCCTCGTCCAAGGTAAGGAGCAGTGGCTGTGCTTTGCTGGAGCAGCCGTGAAGAGATACCTCACATCCGAGGTAAGAGAAACCCAAGTAAGATGGTAGGTGTTGCGAGAAGGCATCAGAGGGCAGACACACTAAAACCATAATCATAGAAAACTAGCCAATCTGATCACAGGACCACAGTCTTGTCTAACTCAGTGCAACTAAGCCATGCCATGTGGGGCCACCCAAGATGGTCAGGTCATGGTGGAGAGCTCTGACAGAATGTAGTCCACGGGAGAAGGGAATGGCAAACCACTGCAGTATTCCTGCCTTGAGAACGCCATGAACAGTATGAGAAGGCAAAATGATAGGCTACTGAAAGAGGAGCTCCCCAGGTCGGTAGGTGCCCAATATGCTACTGGAGATCATTGGAGAAATAACTCCAGAAAGAATGAAGGAATGGAGCTAAAGCAAAAACAATACTCAGTTGTGGATGGGACTGGTGATAGAAGCAAGGTCCGATGCTGTAAAGAGCAATATTGCATAGGAACCTGGAATGTTAGGTCCATGATCAAGGCACATTGGAAGTGGTCAAACACGAGATGGCAAAAGTGAATGTCGATGTTCTAGGAATCAGCGAACTAAAATGGACTGGACTGGGTGAATTTAACTCAGATGACCATTATATCTATTACTGTGAGCAGGAATCCCTTAGAAGAAATGGAGTAGCCCTCATAGTCAACAAAGGAGTCCGAAATGCAGTACTTGAATGCAATCTCAAAAATGACAGAATGATCTCTGTTCGTTTCCAAGGCAAACCATTCAATATCATGGTAATCCAAGCCTATGCCCCAACCAGTAATGCTGAAGAAGCTGAAGTTGAACGGTTCTATGAAGACCTACAAGACCTTTTAGAACTAACACCCCAAAAAATGTCCTTTTCATTATAGGGGACTGGAATGCAAAAGTAGGAAGTCAAGAAACACCTGGAGTAACAGGCAAATTTGGCCTTGGAGTATGGAATGAAGCAGGGCAAAGGCTAATAGAGTTTTGCCAAGAGAATGCACTGGTCATAGCAAACACCCTCTTCCAACAACACAAGAGAAGACTCTACACATGGACATCACCAGATATACAGAATACTATATATGAAATAGATAATTAATAATGAAACTGTGTACAGGCCATTGTGTTCCTGTCTTTAAAATAAAATGTTGACTCAAGAGTTAATGATTGGGAAATGTGAAGACGTGGCATCCAGTCACAAAAACAAAGAATAGTTGGGCTAATGAACTGGTGACAATTTAGATTACAACTCTTCTGCTTATTTAACTTATATGCAGAGTACATCATGAGAAACATTGGGCTGGATGAAGCACAAGCTAGAATCAAGATTGCTGAGAGAAATATCAACAATATATATGCAGATGACACCACCCATATGGCAGAAAGTGAAGAAGAACTAAAAAGCCTCTTGATGAAAGTGAAAGAGGTGAGCAAAAAAGCTTGCTTAAAACTCAACATTCAAAAAACTAAGATCATGGCATCTGGTCCCATCACTTCATGGGAAATAGATAGGGAAACAGTGGAAACAGTGAGAGAATTTATTTTGGGGGACTCCAAAATCACTGCAGATGGTGGCTGCAGCCATAAAATTAAAAGACACTTGCTCCTTGGAAGAAAAGTTATGACCAACCTAGAAAGCATATTAAAAACCAGAGACATTACTTTGCCAACAAAGGTCCATCTTATCAAAGCTATGGTTTTTCCAGTGGTCATGTATGGATGTGAGAGTTGGACTATAAAGAAAGCTGAGCGCTGAAGAATTGATGCTTTTGAACTGTTGTATTGGAGAAGACTCTTGAGAGTCCCTTGGACTGCAAGCAGATCAAATAAGTCCATCCTAAAGGAAATCAGTCCTGAATATTCATTGGAAGGATTGATGCTGATGCTGAAACTCCAATACTTTGGCCACCTGGTGCAGAGAAGTGATTCATTTGAAAAGACCCTGATGCTGGGAAAGATTGAAGGCGTAAGGAGAAGGGGATGACAGAGGATGAGATGGTTGGATGGCATCACCCACTCAATGGACATGAGTTTGAATAAGCCCAGGAGTTGGTGATGGACAAGGAGGCCTAGCGTGCTGCAGTCCATGGTGTCGCAAAGAGTTGGACAACACTGAGCGACTGAACTGAACTGAACTTCCACATAACAGAATCACCGAAATCCCAGTTCCCCAAAAGATATAAGTAAAGGCATGACACATATTTCTAAGTTGTTTTTCACAGGGAGCACACTCCCTCCAGATGAAAACTGCTGACCCCAAGAACATAGACCTTAGAGTTGAAACCAGAAGGTTGATGATGCTTGAAACTTCGCCTTAATGCCAACCAATCCAAGAACTTTCCAGAGCTGATCACTCCCTGCTCCTCGAACACTATAAAACTCCTCACTACCCCTTCCAAGGTGGGTCACATGGTCTTTGGGGGTATTAGCTCTTGTGGCGTGCAAAAGTAATTAAAGCTATTCTTTTCCACTTCACCCAAAACTCTGTCTTCATTTTTCTATTTGGCACCAATGAACAGAGGCCGAGTTTCAGCAATAATAAGAACTTACTGTATAGCACAGGGAACTACAGTATATGTATATATACATTTAGTGTGTGTGTGTGTGTGTGTGTGTGTGTGTGTGTGTGTGCACGCGCGCACGCGTGCGGGTGCACTGTGCTTAGTCGCTCAGTCATGTCTGACTCTTTGCAACCTCATGGACAATAGCCTGTCAGGCTCCTCAGTCCATAAGGATTCTCCAGGCAAGAATACTGGAGTGGGTTGCCACACTCCAGGGCATCTTCCCAACCCAGGGATCAAACCCAGGTCTCCCACATTGCAGGTGGATTCTTTAATCTGAGCCACCAGGGAAGCCCAAGAATATTGGAGTGGGTAGCCTATCCCTTCTCCAGGGGAACTTCCCAACCCAGGGATCAAACGGGGGTCTCCTGCATTGCAAGCAGATTCTTTACCAGCTGAGCCACCCATGAAGCCTATATATATATATGTGTGTGTGTGTGTGTGTGTGTGTGTGTGTGTATATATGTATATATACTGATTTATTTTCTGTACACTTGAAACTAACACAAAATTATAAATCAACTACTGTTGTTGTTAGGTCGCTCAGTCATGTCTGACTCTTTGCAATGCCATGGACTGCAGCACACCAGGCTTCCTTGTCCTTCACCATCTCCAGGAGTTTGCTCAAACTCAAGTCCATTGAGTTGGTGATATCATCCAACCATCTTGTCCTCTGTCATCCCCTTCTTCTCTTGCCTTCTATCTTTCCCAGAATCATGTTCTTTTCTAATAAGTTGGCTCTTCACATCAGGTGGCCAAAGTATTGGAATTTCAGCATCAGTCCTTCCAATGAATATTCAGGACTGATTTCCTTTAGGATGGACTGGTTGGATCTCTTTGCAGTCCAAGGGACTCTCAAGAGTCTTCTCCAACACCACAGTTCAAAAGCATCAATTCTTTGGTGCTCAGCTTTCTTTATGGTCCAACTCTCACACTCACAGATGACCACTGGAAAAACCATAGCTTTGACAAGATGGACCTTTGTCGGCAAAGTAATGTCTTTGCTTTTAATATGCTTTCTAGGTTGGTCATATCTTTTCTTCCAAGAAGCAAGCATCCTTTAATTTCATGGCTGTGATCACCATCTGCAGTGATTTTTGAGCTCAAGAAAATAAAAAATCTTTCACTGTTTCCATTGTTTCCCCATCTATATGCCATGAAGTGATGGGACCAGATGCCTTGATCTTAGATTTTTGAATATTGAATTTTAAGTCAGCTTTTTCACTCTCCTCTTTCACCTTTATCAAGAGGCTCTTTAGTTCCTCTTCTACTTCAATGAAAATTATATATATATATAATATATACATTTACAAATGCAAATGAAATGTTCTAAAAATTTAGAGTTTGGGGGCATGAAGTGCTGAAGATAAGCCTGTGGACTTTGCGATTTTCTTATTGAGGAGTGAGTGTCTTTAGAGAAATTAGCCAACACCCCTGAAAACAGAGCTGATAAAATGTACTTGGTGGAATCACTGAGGAGTTATAAGAGGCAGTGAGATGATATGTATTAGGATCTGAGAAAGGAGAGCAGGAATAGGGGTCAAGAGCAATGAGGAGAGCAACAAACACTTATTGAGTGTGTATCTATTGATACAGAAATCATGGCCATTTTCAGACGAGGAATCTGAGGCTGAAGAACTTAAATAACTTACTGAAGGTCAAACAGCTAATATCTGGCAGAACTATTACCTGAACCTGCTGGTGCCCCACATCCTTTTCATGATACCAGGTGCCCTCTCGGAAACCACGGTCTTGATCCTCCCCTGACCCTTACCAGCCCTTCCCTTCTCTAAGTGAAGGGAAGTCGCTAAGTCGTGTCCGACTCTTTGCGACCCCATGGACTGTAGCCTTCCAGGATCCTCAGTCCATGGGATTTTCCAGGCAAGAGTACTGGAGTGGGGTGTCATTTCTCAGACACAGAACAGCTGTGGGCCTTTTGGGCAATTCTGAGACCAGCCACCAGGAGGCGACATTGCCTGGCTATGGTTCAGGCCGCCTCCCCTGGGAGGATAGGCGGAGGGATGTCTGTGGGGGTTGCCTGTGCTGGGTGGTTTTCACCGTATTTACTTAATTCTCCCAACAACTCTGGAAAATAGGTATTATCTCATTTTATAGAGGAGGACTTTGAGGATCTGTCCGTGATTATCCAGCCTGTGGTATCAGCAGGAATGGAATCAATGTGTGTCTGTCTGTAAAGTCCTGCCTCCCAGCAGGCTGGGCTCCCAAAGACAAAGTCGTTCTGTGCTCCCAGGATACGCAGCCCGGTGGGCAGGGTGACGAGGAGGGGCAGTCCGCTTGAGCCTGGGCCGGGGTGTCTAGTGAAGGAGAAGGCTGGGTGAGGGTTGTCTAGGCCTTCGCTTTGGTTATTGCAGGGGAGAGTTAGGTTTTAGGGTGGAATAAAGTGAATACCACTCCTGTGGACCCCTAGGATGCTGCTGCGGTGCAGACCCATGGATCACCCTGGGGAAGCTGTCCTCCTGCCTTGAGGGAGGCTGCCTTTTCCTCCTGGTAAACAGTTGTTTGTGTTTCTGGGCAATGCTGCATGAACATGTGTCTGCAGATTGAAATGTTAGATTCCCTCCCAGACAGTGATGTGCTAGAAACACCAGGAGCTGGCTTGTGAAAGCTGGCTTTGTGCATCTTTCCCCAAGTCTGTGCTCCGCGTCAGCATGCTGGTGGTTTGAAATGAGCCATGGAGCGGGTATCCACACCTCAGAGATTGACAAATGCTAGAGACCAGGGCTTTCTCCTTTTGAAGAGGCAGCTGTTAAACAGTTCCCAGCATCACTCCGCCCCTGGGGAAAGTGGGTGGTAGCAGAGAGATGGACCAAGGGACCCAAAGGAACCTATGGATTTCATCCATCAAGTGAGCTTCCATCTCAAGCTCACTCCAGGCCTTCAGTTTGAGAAGAGAGCAGGTTCTCCTAGAGTGGAATTGCTGCACAATTGAAATTGTTCTTCTCTCTTTTTTATTGTTGATGAGAGCAAATAACTGACTGTGAAACACGCATAAGCTGTGTCTCCACTGGAAGCAAGATGGTAGACACAGACTGTGTCTTTGGGCCCAACCCATGATGGACACTGCCTGGGTCCTAAAGAGGTGGGACGCCCGTAGGAGACTGGGTGGCTATGGGGTTAACTGTGGAGGGATGGAGCACATGTGATGCTCACCTCGGGACTCAGCGACTGCAGCAGATGGTGACTGGACAGGAAAGGAGGGCCCTGGTGACACGCTCCTTCCAGAGGTGCTCAGTAAACATTTGCTGACTTGAAATCAGTCATGGGTGCAGCTTAGCTAAAAGCTGTCTGTCTTGTTTAAGAATATGGGTGATATCCCAGCTTTCATTCTCCCAGGAGAGATGGGACCAGGCTGAGTCAACAGGACACCTACTGGGGTAGGACAGGGCAGGGTCTCAGGGGACCACTTTAGGGGGGCCATGTGGATTGACCCCTAAACTAGGGAGGTTTTTCCTAGTTACCTGCTCCTGCTGGGGCTGTCCCTCCCCTCTGTGTGAACATATTTTCAGGGCTGTGAGTAGGAATCTGCCTCTTCCCTGTGGGGCAGTTGTCCTGAGCCCTTGGTGTGGGTAGAACCTTGTGCTGGATGTTGTGCTTGGTCCAAATCCTGCTGGGTGGAAGACAGATGCAGAGAACTTGTCCAGCCAAGAACAAGAAGGGAAACCTTGTGATATACGAAGCCCAGAAGAAAGAGGCCTAACTGATGTGGTTCAAGTTGAGAGTCACCTACAAACTGAGATTGGGCTGGAGCCCTCCCAGGAGCTGGGCATAAGATTGGGGTGGGAGCAGTCCCTCTACTGGGGGCATTCTCCAGGTTTAAAAGGTAATGTACTTGTATGACGGATAGGATGGATGTTAAGACTAAGCTGGAAAGATCCTGTGAAAACTGGGCCATGAGACTCCCTAGGAGGACAGTTCACTGCCCCCGGGAGTAGGGCAGGTCCACCAGCCTGCAGTTCACAGACAGTAAGGTTCCCTGGGCCCTGCTGGGAGACCGACCAGCTGAGGCTTCTCAGCAGGCTTTGCAGGTCTAGGTTGTGGTGGGAGATAAGGCCTATTTGTGACTCACTAAATGCAGGGGGAAGTGGTTGTGGTTGACCAAAGGTCATCTTGATCTCAGAGATGGTTGAGATGCAGCCATGGGCCTTAGTTACTCTATCTGCAGTGTGTGAGGATGGTGAGAGGCTGCCCTGGGACAGTCCTGGCTTCCCTCCCTCTCGTGTGGCTTCTCAAGGTTTGAAACCATCTTGAGTGGGAGATTCACTGCACCAAGAGGAACTTGGATCTGGAAAGACCAGTGATCGGAAAGAGCAGGGACCTGGTCTTAGGCCAGACTCCGCCATGGACTGACTTTCCACACCTTAGGGTTCACCAGTTAATCTCTCTGGAGCCTCAGTTTCCTCATCTGAAAAATGGGAAGGTAATCACAACAGTACTTATCTGCCTCTCACAGGTGAAAGTATTTTTGCACTGGAAAGTAACTAGACAGGTGGGAGGCGTTGGTGGTGGTTTAGCTCCCAGGTGCCCCTGATGGGCTGGACATCAGAGGAAATGTCTCTTGTGTAGATTCCGCAGGAAGAGGTGAAGCAGTGCCCTGTGTATCCAAGGGTCAGACTTCTCCCATCCTTAATCCTTTAGAATTCAGTCCAGGGCTGGGCTCCCACCTCATGGTCATGGGCACAGGGGCCTGTCTCAGTGACCTGAGCAGAGGACCTCCCATTGTCCATCTTTGGGGGCCCCTCACCCACCAGAGAGGTTTTCCTCTTATATTTGAAATGGAGCCAGGCAGCTCTGTGGGCAGCCAGGCTCCACCTTAGCGTGGGGGGCAGGGGACTGGTGTTTATGCTGGGAAAACCCTAAAGGTCAGAATGAGAAGGATTTCCTGAGGTCCAGTACCCACACAAGCTGCTGAGTTCTCTCCAGACTGTGCATTCAGGATTTTGAAGTTTTGTTTTTTGTTTTAGAAGAGCTTTCCTTTGTTTCTGTCAGGAAAGAAATGCCTGGGATCATGGTCATTGGATGGTCACGCCTGGGCTGGGGGAGGGTTCAAGTGTTGACTCTTTCATGCCCAGACCTCCCAGTAGGTTGGTTCCCTGTTTCAGCCCCATTCTCACCCCACTTTGCTTCCTACCTGGCTCTCTGAGCTTGAGTCCTCGTGGTTTCTCTGGGCAGACGACTCCATCCTCTGATGTGTCCCTGCATGTGTGTTCTAGGTCAGTGGTTCTCAAACTTGGCTGCACACTGGGCTCTTCTGAGTCATTAACAAAATCCTGCCCCCCTGGGCACAACCCCAGAGATTCTGATGTAATTGGCCCCAGGTCTGACTCTGCTTTACTAGGCAACCACTCTCCTTGTCTCTGAGATTCCAGGCATCTCTGGTCTGCTGAATGGTTTCCTCCCTGTTTCTCTTTGATGTGACTGATACACTTAAGCAAAATACTTTTACCATAGTTTTATAGTTCCAGGGAAGAAGAGAACACACATGCATTTACCTGGTTCATGAACATCTTAAATAAGAAGTCCAAAACCTAACTTCAGTCTACATGTCCAACACCATCTTCAACCACAACTTTACACTCTGTAATTTAGCAAATGCAAACTCCAAAACTGTTTCCTTTCACCCATCTTCACACAGCTCTTTCCCCACATCTGTGGCATCACTCTTGCCGCTCCCTTGAGAAGAGCTTGCCAAAGCCCAGAGAAGAGCTATGGCTCAGCCTCTGCATCTCCCGACCTTCCTTCTGCTCTGAAATGGCTCCAACAGTTTCAAGCTCTTCACTGTCACACAGCCACAGTCAGAGGCAAAGACCGGGGTGGGGGTGGGGGGTCTCCCTCCTTCCTCTAGTCAGGATAGAAGTCATTTTCAGAAGCTCCCAGAAAACTTTTCTTACCTATCATTGTCCAGAATAGGGTCACCTACCCACCATGAGGCTACCCTGGTAGCTCAGGTGGTAAAGAATTCTCCTGCAAGGTAGGAGACCTGGGTTCAATCCCTGGGTCAGAAAGATCTCCTGGAGAAGGGAAAGGCTACCCACTCCAGTATCCTTGGACTGTATAGTCCATGGGGTTGCAAAGAGTCAGACATGACCGAGTGATTTTCACTTTCACCTGCCACAAGACCATGGGAATATCCCCACCTATACCCCATATATCAGATATCTCATCTTGCAGTAGGATCAGTCAGGGCTCTGTTAGTAAGAAAAAGGGAGGGTCTGGGGGAGGAAATGGAAGTATTTTATTTCTCCATTCCTTCTGTGTCTTTGTTGGGGAACTAGTTATCTACATGTTTGATTCCCATGGTCAGTCCATTTTGATCTAATTGCTCCCCTCTTGTTTTCTATATTATTTTCTCATTCTGTCTTTCACATCACTGATGGGATTTTCTGTCATGTTGATGCTATTCTTTGTATTTTTAAATTCTTCAAAAGAATTTTCTCCTCAATTGTTTTCTTAGCTGCCTCACCCCAACTCCCTTCATATTCTATTAGTTCATCTTTTACCTGTGGTTTCATCAATCTTTTTTGCAAACTCTTGTTTCTTTCATTTATTTTAGAGGATCAAATATTTGTGTAGGTCTCTGCTAGCTTTTTTTTTTTTTTCACCCCCTGCATTTTCATCTTTGATTGGAGACTTTCTGTTTGTTCTGCTGTTTGCCTTGGCAAACCTGTGTATTTGGATTCATTTTGATTTTGCCTTCTGTCAGGACCCTGAAGTCTGAGCACATGAGTTAGAGATCTGTATGTGAGGGCTGGTATTCTTTGTTTGGTCTACAGCTTCCTGGTGAAGGTGGGAGGAGAGCATGAGCTTTGGGCCATGGGAGGTGGAGAACCCTGCCTGCTCCACTTGCTTCAGTTCTTTAAAACCACAGAGAAACAGTCTCCTCTGGGTGGGGTCTTCCTGTTTCATGAGGAGTGCCTGTGTGATTCTGTTCCCTCTCCCCTCCTCCCCATCAGACTGGGCCGGCTGTGTGATGTGGTATCCTTGTGGTTCACGGGCTTTCTGTCTCCTCACCCCTCTGCCCCTGTGTCTGCTGCCTTTCCCATCTGGGTCTCTTGCTCCTGGAATGGTGTTTCTCAAACTGGTGTGTTTTATAGTCTTGGGATCCTGCAAGTGCCTGTTCAGTTCAGTTCAGTTCAGTTCAGTTCAGTTCAGTTGCTCAGTCATGTCTGACTCCTTGTGACCCCATGAACCGCAGCACACCAGGCCTCCCTGTCCATCACCAACTCCCGGAGTCCACCCAAACTCATGGCCATTGAGTCGGTGATGTCATCCAGCCGTCTCATCCTCTGTCGTCCCCTTCTCCTCCTGCCCTCAATCTTTCCCAGCATCAGGGTCTTTTCCAATGAGTCAACTCTTTGCATGAGGTGGCCAAAGTATTAGAGTTTCAGCTTCAACATCAGTCCTTCCAATGAACACCCAGGACTGATCTCCTTTAAGATAGACTGGTTGGATCTTCTTGTTAGAATGTTTATATTTCTTGCTTTCATTTCAATAATAATCTGAGAGTTTAATAATCTGATAATTAGTATGTATATATTTGGATCTTACAGATGCCCACCTTATAACAAAGGCATTTTCAGGGCTGCATTTGCTTTTGTGTTAAAGAATCTTCATGGCGGGGGGGGGAGGGGACCAGATAATGGCACAGACCACCTGGTGCATGGTTCACATGGAGGAAACAGGTGGGGGAACTGGCTCTGAGGTGGGACAGAGTGACAATAACATCCTGTACTATTGATGCTGGCACCACTCTGAGTGATGTGAGTCTGTTAACTCAGTGACTGCCGACAGCTCTGTGAGGGAAGTCTTGACAACTCCCCTCTCACAGCTGAGGGGATGGAGGCACTGGGGAGGTCAAAGCCTTGCTCAAGAATATGTCTGCGGCTGGTAAGCGGTGTGAGGATGTGACCCAGGCACCTGGGCCCCGAAGCCTAATTTCTTATCCATTAAGTTCTAAGGCTCATGTACATTTGCCCAAAGGTTAATTCAGCTAAAACCAGTTTGCTGAAAGACAGTTTATAGAAAAATCCATTTTTTAAGTGGGTAAATCACAGGATGAACAAGTTGATGAATTTGATAAATTTATAAAATATTTCCTCCTATTAATTGTTAATAAAAATTTGTTATTTGAATCCGATGGATTACCAGAGCCCGTGAGGACTTTGGGGAGAAAAGATCCCAGGGATCTGGCTTCAGATTGCCTCCCTGGCCTCAGTCCCCCAGTCCCTCTGCCTGTCAGTCTCATCTCTCTGCCCGCCAGTCTCTCCTCTCAGGCTGTCTTGTGAGCTGACTTCTCTTTCTGTCTCCAGCAGGGAGCTGGTTAGAGAGATATGGAACATTGCTTTAAGTGCCCTTAGGAAGAAATAATGAAAACCTGCCAGCTAAAATAACAGAAATCTTCAAAAGCTGTTAAACCATTTTTTATCCAATATGAATTGCTTTAAGTTTTACACATAGCTAAAAAAAATAAGTTTCTGGTAAATGGATAGATTTGATCACTTTGTTGATCACTTGTTGATGACTTGATCATTTACTAAGTTGACATTTGACAAATTGGCTCCCTTCCTCCCCTCAGCACCTCTCCAACAGGCAGATCACATTCAAAAGTTCCTGGTAGGTAGCTGTCAGGGACATGTCTGACTTGTGAGGAGAGTTGTGGGGTTCATTTTTGTGGTACAAATTCATAAAAGTTCATTAGCAGTAATGTTGTAAATACCCATTATGGGGTACCCAATAAAGAACATTCTTATCCTGTGATTCCAGTGGCAAGTAAATAGATATGTATTGAATGAAGACTTCAATAATGTCATGCTAATAATTTTTTTTTCAGGTGAATAAAGCAATTTTGCAGATCTATCATTTGTTACCAGGCAGAGTTTTGGTTAAGATGAGGTTCTGGTAAACAAAGGCTTTAATCAAGTGTTGGTATAATAAAGGTATGTGAACTAGCATTTTTTGTATTAAAGTTAAAAAAAATTAAATATAGAACCTGATGTGAGTCTGCAGTTGTTTTTCCTCTTAATATCAACACCAATGGTTCAATTTCAGCAAAACCAAAACACCCATCATGTTACGTTAAAGTCGCATATTTCAGTCTGAATATGTTTAAATAATCATTGCCCTACTCTTTTGCTGCTTGGTTCTTATTTATTTTATATACATTGTTTTGGTTTATAATATAAAAAATATAAGCACAAGACATTAATATAAAGTTTCATATTTATACATCTTAATATAACATAATAAAAATTAAATTAACACTGAGTAATGAGAACAATTCTCTTAAAAATATCTTTTTTTAACTATAACTATATATATATATATATAACTATAACTATAAAACTATAATTTATAACTATAAATTTGCTTTTTTAACTATAAAGCAAATTTTAAATTATTACACAAAATGAGGATAAAGGGATCTTTAATAAGCATGACACAAATAATAAACTGGCCAAGTAAAGCATCAAAGAAAGTACAAGAGAAGTTCATTTATAAATAAGGATGCAAATCCTAAAGATATTGTCAAACACTATCACATTAAAAAATAATACACATTAACTGAGATTTATCCTAATAATAAAATAGTTCAATCCTAAGACATCTATTAATTTATTATTAATGGATAAAAAAGAAAACCATATGCTATCTTCACAAGTGATAAATGGGGAACAATAAAATTTAATACTTTATTTTTGGTAAAATTCTTGATAAAATATGTGAGATAAAATAAGAATAAATACATACTTCCTTAACATGATACAGCAGATATGCCTTACCCAAAACACAACATCATGCTTAACGGAGAAACACTAGAAGCATTTATATTAGAGTTAGGAACAATATAAGGATATTCTTTGTCGTCATGATTATTTAACATGGTTTTGGAAGTATTAGCCAATTCAATTAGATAAGAAAAGGAAATGAAGAATAAACATTGGAAAGAAGGAAGCAAAATTTATAATCCCTTGTTAACATTTTTATTTATTCCTAAATTCAAAGGGATCAAATGAAAACCTGTTACAAACAGTAGAGAAATTGAGTAACATGGCTTAATATATGACTCATATGTATTATGTTAATAAAATTAGAATACACAGGGGGAACAAGACACTATTTTTAATAACAACAAAATGATGAAGAATTATTATTTCAATAAGATATGCCTTTTGACTTTTGTGCAAGCATGTATAATTTAATGAAAGTATAAGAGAGCATGAATTACTTGAACTTTGAGAAACCAGATAGTACATTTCCTGTGTCTATAATTAATTCTAGTATATGACAGAGCCAAAAAAAAGAAAAACTGTTTACTTCTCTTTCCACCACTCCCCTCTACTATACAGCTGACCTTGAATCTTGTATCTACAGGCCTCTTTTTTTATAATAGACAAAGGCCATTCTTTTCACTATTCATAGTGGTGAGCTGACTGTGAAACCCTGAAGGTCCTCCCCTCAAGGCTCATCCTTCTCAGGGGCCCCAGGTTCCTCCCTGTTCAGAGAAATAATCTCTTTCCCCCCACTACCCCTGTGCAGGTCCTGCCTGACCATGAGTATACCCTAATAGGGTTAAGAGGTTCACAGGTCCAAAGTGTGGCTGAAGGCTGAAGGCTTTCCCTCTCATATTTGGTTATTTAACTGGCAGAGTCACCACCTACCACCTGTGATGGAAGAAAATTTTGGTGAGAACTTGGGGGAGCAGCTCAGTGAGATTGGTCAGGAAGACCTAGGCTCTAGTCCCAGCTCCACCTTAAGAAGGGATCTTTGGGGGCCTAAGGGTAAAGGGGTAAAGGGATGGGGCAGATCTTGCCAAGGTCCTTGTCATGCCCCGGTTTTATCATGGTCTAAGCATCACCCTGCTTATTTAACTTATATGCAGAGTATATCATGAGAAATGCTGGGCTGGAAGAAGCACAAGCTGGAATCAAGATTGCCGGGAGAAATATCAATAACCTCAGATATGCAGATGACACCACCACCCTTATGGCAGAAAGTGAAGAGGAACTAAAAAGCCTCTTGATGAAAGTGAAAGAGGAGTGAAACAGTTGGCTTAAAGCTCAACATTCAGAAAACTAAGATCATGGCATCTGGTCCCATCACTTCATGGGAAATAGATGGGGAAACAGTGGAAACAATGTCAGACTTTATTCTTTTGGGCTCTAAAATCACTGCAGATGGTGATTGCAGCCATGAAATTAAAAGACACTTACTCCTTGGAAGGAAAGTTATGACCAGCCTAGACAGCATGTTAAAAAGCAGAGACATTACTTTGCCAACAAAGGTCCATCTGGTCAAGGCTATGGTTTTTCCAGAGTTGTGAGAGTTGGACTACAAAGAAAGCTGAGCACTGAAGAATTGATGCTTTTGAATTGTGGTGTTGGAGAAGACTCTTGAGAGTCCCTTGGACTGCAAAGAGATCCAACCAGTCCATCCTAAAGGAGATCAGTCATGGGTGTTCCTTGGAAGGACTGATGCTGAGGCTGAAACTCCAATACTTTGGTCACCTCATGTGAAGAGTTGACTCATTGGAAAAGACCCTGATGCTGGGAGGGACTGGGGGCAGGAGGAGAAGGGGATGGCAGAGGATGAGATGGCTGGATGGCATCACCGACTTGATGGACATGAGTTTGAGTAAACTCCAGGAGTTTGTGATGGACAGGGAGGCCTGGTGTGCTGTGTTTCATGGGGTTGCAAAGAGTCAGACACGACTGAGTGACTGAACTGAACTGAAGCATCATCCTGGGGTTTTGGACTTGTTCGGATCTTCTCGTAGATAGTGTGGACGGCCAAAGTACACTCAGGGTTGTGTGAGTGGCAGTTGCTCTTCTCCAAGTCTTCCTGCAATTCAAGCAGAGTTTAGGAGTGGTCTTGATCTATTTCTAAGCATCAGGTAGAAGGATTAGTCAAGCTACATCTCTTTATGAGCTTCTTGTCTTCACCCAGGTAGTTCTGGCTCTCAAGCCTGATAACCCCCCCAAATACAGCTTCAGCACAGACTCTCTATTGAACACTGTAGAATCTTTGCACTTGCTCTGTCTTCTACCCAAGATGCTATGTCTCTCTCCCTAATCCAAGACCTCCATTTTTCTCACCCCCTCATGTCTTTCAGGGTCTCTCTTTTTGGTGAGTTTTCCCCTGACAGCCTTAGTTAAAATTGCACACTACCTATCCCACCTCTCTTTTCTGCTTTATTTTCTCTTAACACTTATCATCACCCAGAACTTGATGGTTTGCTTATTGATTTTTCACTCTCCATCCCGTCAACCTAGAATATTCTATGAGGCCAAGGACTTTTCTTGCTTTGTAG
This sequence comes from Dama dama, assembly GCF_033118175.1. Taxonomy (NCBI): domain Eukaryota; kingdom Metazoa; phylum Chordata; class Mammalia; order Artiodactyla; family Cervidae; genus Dama; species Dama dama. Next base: position 14,283,592 of record NC_083700.1, read on the forward strand.
ACTTTCGTAGCTCAGATAAAAACAATTCAGGGAACACAGTAGGTGCTCAACAGATATTTGACGAACTTTAATTTGCAAATCACTTTGCTCTCATTGCAAAAGTTGCTGTGAAAAGCTGATAAGTGTCAGGTAAATGCAAGCTATTATACTGTAATCCTCATTTTATAAAAAGAATAAACTGAGGCAGAGGGAGGGAAGTGATTTTCTGGAGTTGATCAAGAAGTCTGTGTCACAAACTCATTATATGAAACAAAAACAGACTCACAGACATAGAAAACAAATGTGTGGTTACTAAGGGGAGAGGGGGGTGGTAAGAAGGGATAAATTAGGTGTTTGGGATTAGTAGACACAAAATACTATATACAGAAATGATAAGCAACAAAGTTTTACTATACAGTATAGGGAACTATATTCAGTACCTTGTAACAAGCCATAATGGAAAAGAATATGAAAAAGTATACGTCTATCTATCTAAAACTGAATCACTTTGATGTACACCAGAAACTAATCCAACATTGTAAGCCAACTATACGTCATTAAAAAAAAAAAAAAGAAAGAAATCTGTATCAGAGCCTCATATCCATTTCCCCAGACTCTTCTTTATGCCACCATCATCTTTTTTGCACTTAGCTTCCTGTCTCCTTGAAGGGAGTTTATTTTCTCCACCAGACTGGGAGCTCCCCAAGGGCAGAAAATGAGGTGTCAGAGGCTTCAGCATGGGGCTGCATGTCTGGGTCAGATGTTTCCTCATCGGTTTCTCTATCCCAAAATCACTCATTGTTTCCCTCCTGTGCTTCTTTGCAAGGGTATTAGGGTTCGGGTCACAGTGAACAATTTCCTAAGTTCCCCGAGGCCCAGGCTAGGTAAGGACATAACCCAGAGGGGCTGCCATGGGAAGTCACAATGTGGAGGGCACTGAGGCAGTTGGGGACAGTGCATGGAAGACTAGGCTGGGAATGAAGACACCCCTATTCTGCCTCATTTACATGGTTCTCTAATAAGTCAAAGTATTCCCTCTATGTCTCACTTTCCCCTACTATAACCTGCTGGGGCTGGACCAGATCCTGATGCTTTGTGACACAATCATCTCGCATTGTCCCCTATTTGGGGAAGTCAAAGGATGAGAGAGGAGAGGACTTGGCCATTGGCTACTCCTGGGCATCCCTGCTTCTCTTCTGCTCACATTTTTCGTCCAGTGATTCTCAACATGTGGGACCAGGGTCACTTGGGATCTGTATCACTTGGGAATTTGTTAGAAATACAAGTTCTCGGGGCTGCCTTAGACCTACTGAATCAAAAACTCTTGGAGTGGGCCCAGAAAACTTCATTTTTACCAAGCCCTTCAGGTGTTCCTGATGCAAGCTCAATTTGAGAATCATTGCTCTGGGAAGTCCTTTAGATGTCTTCTTTTCCTCCTGTAATCTCTGTCTTAAGTTCTTTGCCGCTGGTGAAATCGTTCTATCTATGACCGTAGCACCAATTTCCAACCAAGGGTCAGTAGCCAACATGAGATGCCCTCCTAGGAACACTTCATCAATGGGAGGGCATTAAAACATTTACCTAAAGATGTGGTATTAGTGGTAGGATCTCAGGTAGGTAGGACAGAGAAAGACTTTGAGCTTTTCCTGATGCTCCTCAGCTTCTTAGGTCTGCTGTCAATCCTGGACCTGCTAGGGTGTCCTCCTTTTACTTCCTTGAGTCTTATATAGGTGATGGGGTCTACCAGACACCTGGTCATTTACACTTCTCTGCTCTGCCAACCCTCCTCCTTGGGTACTGGTGAGGATGTGATGAGGCTGTGGACATATGAGTGGAGTATGCTCCCCATCGATGGTTTCCTAACTTGGCACCTCAGCTCCCAGCATGCTGTGGGTAGCCAAGCACAGCAACCGTATTGTCCAAAGCCAGGACTGGACCCAGAATGTGATAGGGAATAGAATACTCTGGGTTCCCCCAGACTTATTGCCTCTGAGCACATAGCAGAACTGGTATGATTTGATCCCCTTGGACCCACCTTATGGTGTCTCAGGACGCTGATCTCTTCATAGGGAGGGTCTAGGCTGTTGGACACAACAGTCTGAAGGTTGGTAGATTCCTCTGTCAGAAGGGCTTGGGGATCCGTTGGCAGGAGAGTGGACCCACCTATGTACAGCAGATGCTCAGTGAGAATGAATGGAATTGGAGGTGATCCCTTGTAAGCCCTTGAGTGAGAGCAGTCATTGCTCTCCCAGTCATGTATCAGGTCCCAGACTCCTGTCTTGTCCCTGCCTTCCTCTGCTTTTCCTTTCTGGGCATGCACGTAGCTCCCGCCCCCAGCATTGCTCTACCCCAGGCTTCTATCAGGAATGATTCACGGAAGAGGTCAATGAGCCTCTACCTGCCCACTGCCCTACCGCCCTCCCTGGGGTCTTGATCTACTCCCTTCCCCCAGATCCCCCTCATCCCAGCCCTCCCCTCAGGGTCTACCCAGCACCTGCCTCTCCTGGTATGCATCTTCTTTCTCATCCAGATCCACACTCCAGCCCCTAGGCTCACCATCAGAACCATGAGTAGGATGTAAAGCCAAAGCCATTTGCTCTGCAGAGAACCTGGAGTCAAAGGCTGGTGTCAGATCTGCTTCAGTCAGGCCTGTTGGGTAGGCAATGGGGAGCAGGTGGGACCCCCCTGGCTCAGAGCCTGTGTCCTGAGTGTACATCCTTGATGCAGCTCTGACAAGTTTCTTCCTTTCCAGTATCTCTACACACTAACCACTATTACTATAATGTTTCATTACCAGACTTTCTGTCTGATCTCTGAACAGGACCCTCAGAGGCTTCCATTAGTTGTGTGTGACATTGTTCATCCCCTCCACCTGCCTCTTGCCTCAGACTCCCAGAAGGAAAATATGTTCTAAGAGGAAGAAGGGATAAAGGACTCTAGGATAGACCTTAGGCTTGTTCTTTTCTCTGTTTGGGATGTCTTTTCTATAACCCCACAAGAAAACTCCTATTCATCCTTCAAAGCCCATCTCATGTGTTCCCGTATCTGTGATGCCTTTCCCAAATCAGGAAGCAGTTGCTCAACTTTTTCTTCCTTCCTTCTTCCCTCTTTCCATTTCTCCCTCCCTCTTTCTTTTCCTTCCTTCTTTCTTTCCTCCCTCCTTCCCTCCCTTCCTCTCTTCCATCCTTTCTTTCATACCCAAACCATATACTTTGTATTTTCTCCCACTTTATTGTTTAACATCTGTTTTTTTAATTAATTAATTTTTTAATTGAAGGATACTTGCTTTACAGAGTTTTGCTGTTTTCTGTTTTTATATTTGGAAATTTGCTCTTCCCCTTCTTTGAACTATCTTCTGATAATTACTGACATGCTGTGTGCCACACACATAACAGATATCTGATATCTCTGCAGATTACTGCATATCTCTGATATGATATTATTGATATTTGATACTGTGCTGATATCTCTTGGCAGATTACTTCTTTTCATCCTCACAAGAGCCTTGTGAAGTAGATACAATTATTATCCATATTACATAAAAGCTATAAAAATTAAGTAACCTGTTCAAGTCTCACAGCCAGCATGTGGTGAAGCCCCCACTGCACTGTAAGTTCCTTGAGGACAAGGATTTATCTTATTTTTCACTGAGCCTTTCCCCTCTCACCAGTACCCAGTAGGTACTCAGTGTGAGGTTTGAAATCTAAGTGAGTGAGGAAACGAGATGAAAGAGACTTCAGACAAGAGCCCCACATGAGCAAGTAGGGGTCAGGAGGGCATTGGTGGGATGGGGCAGCTGAACTAAAAATTACACCTTCTTTTTAACATCAGTTGTTCCTGCTTTATATTCCTAGGGAAAGTAGGGGACTTCTTTCCCTATGCATTTTACAATGCCACAGTCTGAGGCTCCTTTGTAAGCGTTCACACCCTATGACCCACCCCACTTAGTCCCTTTATGTAACCAAGGTGTTGCTCTAGGCTGATGGGGAAAGTATAGTAATCGGTTGTAGTGACCACAGGTTCTCACACTGCTCAGAGGAGGGTTGAACTGTGGTTTATGTACTCAGAGGTGGTAACCATCCTTTGGAAGGGCAAGTCTGGAATGCAACAAAAAACTGGGCATCTATCAGCCTGAATGTGCTATGCGAGTCCTGCCCACCCAGGGTAAGGGCCAGAGTCTGGGTGACAGGAGCATTCCACGGTTGGGGCAGGGTGCCCTGAGTTCCTCAGTCTTTACTCCTCAGATCTTTCTCTTCCTCTGCTCAGATCTGATGTTTAATTCAGCCTCCCAGGCTCATTGATGTTGGGAAAGGGGGTGAACACACACCAGTCTCACATTTATGTTCTGAGTGAAGCATTAGTCTCGGTAATTGGTTCAGTTTCTGGATTTGCAGGTTTCAAGACTGTAATGAGGCTGTGGCCATTCACTGAGGTGGGGAAGTTTTGGTTGCATCACCTAAACTGCCTTAAAATGTTCCTCAGTCCGCCCCTCCCCCCTCCATTTTCTTTGAGACTTACCAGCCTTGCCCTCCCCTAGTCTCTGCTGGCTCATTTTGATCACCTTCCTAGCTGACCACACTCACCCCTCCAGGGACAGATGTCCTCCAGGTGTAGGGTTGCATTCTTCTCTTCTGCAGGGTTGCTGACCACACAGGTGAGGTGGCTGTTGATGTGGCTGATAGGCAGGCTCAGGCTTAGGTTCCTGGAGTTGGGGGGTATCCCTCTCTGCTCCAGGTGCCTGGGGAGGCCCTGGCTTAGCCAGGTGACTGTCAGGTTCCCTGTGTTTCCTGGGATCTCACACTCTAGACTGATGTTGCACCAGCCTGATGTGTTAGATGATGAACGAATCTGGATCTGGGGGTGTGGGATGGGATCTAGGGCAAGAGGGGACAAAAGAGAAGCTGACCTTCAGGAATGGAGGCCAATCTGAATGTATCACCTCTCTCAGCACATGATACATCTGTGTGAGATTTCTAACTGTAGGCCTGGGGAAGGAACCTACTCTCCCTGGCCTAAGAGGTTCTGATTCCTAGCCCACTGACAGCTTAAGCTTCCATGCTCAGTTAAGTCTAGACACCTAAATTATCATGGAAGCCTGGAGTGCTGCAGTACATGGGGTCACAGAGTTGGATATGACTTAGTGACTGAACAACAACAACAATCTGATAATTATATAATTATAAGTAAATACATGATATATCAATATGTGGTAACCATATATATTATTGTGTATACAATAAATGAAAAATGGGAGACACTGAGAATACACTGTAAAGACATGTTTATATTCTTGTTTTGTTTAGAGAATTAAAAAAATATTGATTATCTTCAAATGTTAAAGTAAAAATGTAAGTTTAGTAACCAATGAAATAAAAGTACAATGTTGTATAATTTCCAAACTGCTAGAGAAGTTTAGATAGAGGAAAACTGTATTAATAAAACAAAAGGCAAGAAAAAACTGATAAGAAACATTAAATAAGATGTCTGGTGTAGGTCCATACATGTAAAAAATTAAAATACATCTGAGTGCATTATAGCCCCCTATTAAAAAACCAAGACCCAAATTAGGTAAAACCAGCTGTATGTTATTTATATTGTTTAATGATACAGAAAGATCAAAAAGAGAGATGAAAAATAATAGATGAGGAAAATGTCAACCAAATGATTGTTGGTGTGGCAACAGTCACTATAGACTGCTTTCATCTGAGATGAAAAACATTAAGCAGGCCAGAGATATTTTAGATTACTATGTACCTAGCAACATGATTTGGAAATGCATAAATCAAATCCACTAATACTACAATAGATGGTTTTACTGTGGCAGATATAAACGGATTAGAGGACAGGATGTAACATAGGTAAACAAAGATGTTAATGGCCAGGTGGCCAGTCTGGTAGGTATGCTCAGTCCCTCTTTCCTCACTGTCCTTGACTTTGTCTATTGAAGAATCTAGAAAGCAAAATTCTCCATTTCAGTCTTTCTTATACTTGCACTTGTTCTGAGCAGTGAAGTAGGGGAAATTTGCTGTGTGAGAGGAAAAGTCTTCACTCCTGAAAAGAGAAAGCTTCAATACAAGAAAGACTATTCCCCCTGTCTTTCTTTTTTTTTTTTTTTCTAGAATGATGCCTAGAGAAACAGCCATCCTATTTCAAAGCCACAAGCTTGAGAACAAAACCCATGTGCCAATGATGGCAGAGCAGGAAGATAGAGTGAGCCTCCACCTCAGGGGTCAATGTTCAACAGACACATGGATGCCAAAGAAAGTTACCTCTTGACTTCTGGTTATTTGAGAAAAGTAAACGCCCATTTCTTAAGCCTTTACAAGTCAAGCTTAATGTTAATTGAAGTCAAACATATTCCTAATTTACATGAATAGATAACAGTAAAAAGATTTGATCAACAAAATCAAAGTTGATTTAAAAAAGAGATCAATCAAAAAAATATTGCTAACTAAAAACTTAAAGTTATAAGTAAATGTCACTTAGAATGAGAATTGGACATAACTACAGATAAGAGAGGAGAAGGAAATGGCAACCCACTCCAGTATTCTTGCCTGGAGAATCCCAGGGACGGAGGAGCCTGGTGGGCTGTCGTCTATGGGGTCACACAGAGTCGGACACGACTGAAGCGACTTAGCAGCAGCAGCACAGATAAGAGAAGGGCTTCCCTGGTGGCTCAAATGGTAAAGAATCTGGTTTCAGGGATGAGTGTGACCAAGTGACCAAAGAAAGAAAACTCTTGTGTTATATACTCTGTCTCAGAGCTTAAAAGGCAAAATATCTCCGGGTCATTCTGAAAGTACAGTTTAACTTTAATATTCACATCAGACAAGAATACCAAAACCAAAACAAGACAAAACACAAAAATCCATGGGTTAATGTCAGTTTCAAACAGAGAATTTAAAATTCCTGAATTAAATATTATCAAATATAACCACACAATACACTATGATCAAGTTGGATTCATTATAGGAATGCAAAGAGAGTATTAGGAAATTTACTAATGCAGTTTATGCCATTAGCAGATGAAAAGAAAACACAACACCTAGCATTTATTGAGCAGGTATGTATTTCCAGACTTAGTTACAGAGGCTTTACATGAGCTCATCTAATCCTCATAATAACCTTATAAAGTTACATGGATTAGCTGTGTCAGTAGAGTCATCTAGGGCCGGCGTAAGCAAAGGGCAAAAGACTGGATAGTAAATATTTTAGGTTTCTTAGGCTGTATGGCCTCTTGAAACAACTACTCAACTTTGCCATTATAGGGAGAAACCAACCAAATACAACATCGAAACAAATGGGTGTGTGGCTGTGTTCCAATAAAACTTTATTTATGAAGTCAGACATTGGGCTAGATTTACCAATGGCTATAGTTTGCCAACCCTTGATCTGGGGCAATTGTTAAAAAATACAAATTTATGGGCTCTTCCCAAGACTCAGTGAACATGCATCTGGGGAAAATGATATTTTTATATCACTTTAAAAGATCTGATTTAATGAACAGATAATTTAAATGTAAAATCAAACGGAATGTCTATTAGAAAGAGTCATGAAGCATAGATAGGTGTTAAGGCAGAGTATGCTTTTAGGCATTTAAAGTGTTCACTCAGCGTGTGGCTTTTTTTGAACTTTTGTTAAGCTCTTTTCAATAGGTAAAGGAATATTAATCAAGATTGAATAATATAAAAATCCTAGAAAACTTAGGTGCATCTCTATCATTTTCTTTAAAAAATGCTTAAAACTATTTGTTTAAAGGAATACTTCTTGAATGCCTCCTGGGACCTGTATAAAACATCAGACAGAGGCAAGAAGAATAGGGCATGGCCCCTGTTCCCAAGAGCACAGCGGGCCACACACAAATAACTGTAGTGCAAGGCAGAGAGAAATATGATCCATAAAAGAATTAGGAAAAAGAATTTTCAGAACTTTCAGAACTTTCAACATGGACATACTCATTTAACAGGGATGAGAAACGCCTTTATAGGACATGACAATTCTGAAAGCACATGAGGTGAGAGAGAGAGAGGGAGAGAGAGAGAGAGGCTGTACTTGAAGAACAGTGTGTTTGGCTGGAAACAAGGCTAGAACACTGGCATTAACTAATGGCGGATCTCTCATGCTGTGATGAGTACTTACTTCCACAGCAATGGTAAGTAAGCAAGTATTATTATAAGGTTTAATAAGGGAACTGGTGAATTATCAGATAAGTTAGAAGTAAGACAAAGGGATTGGGGGCAGGAGGAGAAGGGGACGACAGAGAATGAGATGGCTGATGGCATCACCGACTCGATGGACATGAGTTTGGGTAAACTCCGGGAGTTGGTGATGGACAGGGAGGCCTGGCGTGCTGTGAGTCACGGGGTCGCAAAGAGTCGGACATGACTGAGCGACTGAACTGAACTGAACTGAACTGAAGACATAGGGAAACCAGCTAGTAGCACTTCTTTTTCAAGCAACTCTTCCTTTGCTCAACCATTGTGGTTTGCATATGACTTGTTAGTCAAAACACTCTGACCCTGGTTACACGCGACAGCACAAGTCCCAGGTCTTGACAATCAGAATATGTTATTTCCCTGGTCAGTGACCTATCTAGGGGTAATCTTGAGAACCTAGCCCAACTAGTAAGAGCCTCTTCCTAGAATTTCCCATGTAAGGTGAGCCAGGAAGCTCCCTTTGCCCTCTGGTTGAGTGGGATGCATAGCTGCACAAAGCCACACTCCCAACCACTTGGAGAGGCCCAAGAGAAGAAAGCTGATAGGAAAGGAGGAGAGAGAGAGAGACACTGAAAAAGAAGATGAGAGAGTACATGGTCCCTAAATACAGAAGTGAGCCCCTGTCAGTTTTTCAGTTTCCGTGAGCATGAGGGCCAGAGGAACTCCTTTACTGATCTTGCTCCTAGAGATCTAAGCATTTTTATCACGAAAACACTCTTTATTGACTAGTTTAAGTAGGCTTCCATTTCTTGATGCCAAAAGAGATAGGATGAAACTCTATTGGTATGATATCACTGAGAAAGCTATGCCAAGAATTTATCAGCCAAGGAGAAGAGAAAGACAAGTTCAAGAATCAGAAGTTGGAGGCCAGGGAGCAGCTAATATGCTGTCTGTCTCATATCAACAGAAAAACCCAGCTTGGATAGTCAACCCAGACAACCTAGCCTCTTCTCATAAGATTTCCAATTCCCACACTCCTCCCCAGCTCCCACTAGGTGAGGTGTGCAGGGAATGTCTTTGAGATGGATAACGCCGGGAGAGCCACAAGTGTGTGTCAAGAAGGAAAGGGCCACATGGCAAGGAGAAGGGTAGAATATTCGGAGCATGGCACATGGAGGAAAGTTTTGGGAAGCAAGGCTGAAGAGGCAGCCAGGGACCAGATCCTGTGCAGAGTTGGACTTTTTTTTCTGAGTGCCATTTATTCTGTGCAGAATGGGAATGGGGACTGTGTGGTGTTAAACAGGTAAACAACAGGAAGAGCACTACATTTTAAAGAAGATCAAAATATCAGCTGCATGGAGGGTGATTTGGAAGGCAGAAGAGAAGCCAATTAGGAGGCTGATGTGATAACCCAAGCAGAGGTGGAGGAGGGCGGAGGCAAAGACGGCCAGTGGGAGAGAGCACTGGCAGATTAGATACTCCTTCTCTGCACCTTCTTCTCACTTTTTCCTGTGTATCTCCATTGTACTGTTTGCCCAGGAGGGCAGGTGTTGGGCTACTTACTGGCCTGGGACCTCCAGGGAGCAGGCCTTGGGTCTTCTCCTGTATCTCTGACTTGCATCTAGGACAAAGCTTTGTCCCCAAATCTCTCTAACTGGACTTCAGATCAACTAGTTTAAAAGCATTTTATGTAATAACTAATTCGATCATTTAAAACTCTTACTTGGTGTTTTTTTCCACCCAGTTTTGTTGTTTCAGTTTTGCCAACATCTTTTTGTCACTCAAGAACTTTTAAATCAACTTTCCCCAAAGCGTGGAGTAATATTTTGTTTTCAGGAACAGGGTTTTTTTCTTTTTTCTTTTTGGCAGCTTGCAGGATCTTTTTCCCCAACCAGGGATTGAACCTGTGCCCTTAGCACCTTTAACAATGAAAGCACAGAGTCCCAACCACTGGGAATTCCCAGGAACAGACAGAAGAAATTCAGCTCTGCCCACCAGAACACTGACACAAGCTTCCCTAACTAGGAACCCTTGACGAGCCACCTATCCAACCCCACCCACAGGGAGGAACCTCCACAAAAAAGAAGAACCACCAACTGCCAGAATACAGAAAGGTCACCCCAAACACAGCAATATAAACATGCTGAAAAGGCAGAGAAATACCCAGCAGGCAAAGGAACAGGATAAAGCCCACCAAACCAAACAAAAGAGGACGAGATAGGGAATCTACCTGATAAAGAATTCCAAATAATGATAGTGAAAATGATCCAAAATCTTGAAAACAAATTGGAGTTACAGATAAATAGCCTGGAGACAAGGATCGAGAAGATGCAAGAAAGGTTTAACAAGGACCTAGAAGAAATAAAAAAGAGTCAATATATAATAAAAAATTCAATAAATGAGATCAAAAACACTCTGGAGGGAACCAACAGTAGAATAACAGAGGCAGAAGATAGGATAAATGAGGTAGAAGATAGGATGGTAGAAATAAATGAAGCAGAGAGGAAAAGAGAAAAAAGAATTAAAAGAAATGAGGACAACCTCAGAAACCTCTGGGACAAAGTTAAACATCCCAACGTTTGAATCATAGGAGTCCCAGAAGAAGTAAAAAATAAAGACCATGAGAAAATACTTGAGGAGATAATAGTTGAAAACTTCCCTAAAACGGGGAAGGAAATAGTCATCCAAGTCCAAGAAACCCAGAGAGTCCCAAACAGGATAAACTCAAGGCAAAACACTCCAAGACACATATTAATCAAACTGACAAAGATCAAACACAAAGAACAAATATTAAAAGAAGCAAGGAAAAAACAACAAATGACACACAAGGGGATTCCCATAAGGATAACAGCTGATCTTTCAATAGAAACTCTTCAGGCCAGAAGGGAATGGCAGGACATACTTAAAGTGATGAAAGAGAAAAACCTACAGCCCAGATTGCTGTATCCAGCAAGGATCTCATTCAAATATGAATGAGAAGTAAAAAAAAAAAAAAAAACCTTTACAGACAAGCAAAAGCTGAGAGAATTCAGCACCACCAAACCAGCTCTTCAACAAATGCTAAAGGATCTTCTCCAGAAGGAAACACAGGAAGGGTATATAAGCTCAAACCCCAAAGAAGAAACTAAATGGCAATGGGATCATACATATCAATAATTACCTTAAATGTAATTGGGTTGAATGCCCCAACCAAAAGACAAAGACTGGCTGAATGGATACAAAAACAAGACTCCTATATATGTTGTCTACAAGAGACCCACCTCAAAACAAGGAACATAGAGACTGAAAGTGAAGGACTGGAAAAAGATATTCCACACAAATAGAGACCAAAAGAAAGCAGGAGTAGCAATACTCATATCAGATAAAATAGACTTTAGAACAAAGGCTGTGAAAAGAGATAAAGATGGACACTACATAATGATCAAAGGGTCAATCCAAGAAGATATAACAATCAAAACTATATATGAACCCAACATAGGAGCACAATAGTATGTAAGACAAATGCTAACAAGTATGAAAGGGGAAATTAACAACAACACAATAATAGTGGGAGACTTTAATACTCCACTCACACCTATAGATAGATCAACTAAATAGAAAATTAACAAGGAAACACAAGCTTTAAATGATACAACAGACCAGTTAGACCTAATTAATATCTATAGGACATTTCACCCCAAAACAATGAATTTCACCTTTTTTTCAAGTGCACACGGAACCTTCTCCAGGATAGATCACATTCTGGGCCATAAATCTAGCCTTGGTAAATTCAAAAAAATTGAAATCATTCCAAGCATCTTTTCTGACCACAATGCAGTAAGATTAGATGTCAATTATAGGAGAAAAACTATTAACAATTCCAACATATGGAGGCTAAATAACACACTACTGAATAACCAATAAATCACAGAAGAAATAAAAAAAAGAAATCAAAATATACATAGAAATGAATGAAAATGAAAACACAACAATCCAAAACCTATGGGACACTGTAAAAGCAGTGCTAAGGTTCATAGCAATACAGGCTTACCTTAAGAAACAAGAAAAAGGTCAAATAAATAACCTAACTCTACACCAAAAGCAACTAGAAAAGAAAGAAATGAAGAACCCCAGGGTTAGTAGAAGGAAAGAAATCTTAAAAATTAGGGCAGAAATAAATGCAAGAGAAACAAAAGAGACCATAGCAAAAATCAATAACGCCAAAAGCTCGTTCTTTGAGAAGATAAATAAAATTGGCAAACCATTAGCAAGACTCATCAAGAAACAAATGGAGAAGAATCAAATCAACAAAATTAGAAATGAAAATGGAGAGATCACAACAGACAACACAGAAATACAAAGGATCATAAGAGACTACTATCGGCAACTATAGGCCAATAAAATGGACAACTGGGAAAATGCAAAAATTCTTAGAAAAATACAACCTTCCAACACTGAACCAGGAAGAAATATAAAATCTTAACAGACCTATTAGAAGCATGGAAATTGAAACTGTAATCAGAAATCTTCCAGCAAATAAAAGCCCAGGACCAGACGGCTTCACAGCTGAATTCTACCAAAAATTTAGAGAGGGGTTAGCACTATCCTACTCAAACTCTTCCAGAAAATTGCAGAGGAAGGTAAACTTCCAAACTCATTCTATGAGGCTACCATCACCCTGATACCAAAACAAGACAAAGATGCCACAAAAAAAGAAAACTACAGGCCAATATCACTAATGAACATAGATGCAAAAATCCTTAACAAAATTCTAGCAAACAGAATCCAACAACATATTAAAAAGATCATACATCATGACCAAGTGGGCTTTATCCCAGGGATTCAAGGATTCTTCAATATCCGCAAATCAATCAACATAATACACCACATTAACGAATTGAAAGACAAAAACCATATGATTATCTCAATAGATGCAGAGAAAGTCTTTGACAAAATTCAACATCCATTTGTGATAAAAACCCACCAGAAAGCAGGAATAGAAGTAACATACTCAACATAATAAAAGCTACATATGACAAACTCACAGCAAACATTTTCCTCAATGGTGAAAAATTGAAAGCGTTTCTCCAAAAATCAGGAACAAGACAAGGGTGCCCACACCCACCACTACTATTTAACATAGTTTTGGCCACAGAAATCAGAGCAGAAAAAGAAATAAAAGGAATCCAGATTGGAAATGAAGAAATAGAACTCTCACTGTTTGCAGATGACATGATCGTCTACAAAGAAAACCCCAAAGACTCCACCAGAAAATTACTAGGGCTAATCAATGAATATAGTAAAGTTGCAGGATATAAAGTTAACACACAGAAATCCCTTGCATTCCTATACACTAAGAATGAGAAAACAGCGAGAAATTAAGGAAACAATTCCATTCACCATTGAAACAAAAAGAATAAAATACTTAGGAATATATATACCTAAAGAAATAAAAGACCTATATATAGAAAACAAAAACTATAAAACACTAGTGAAAGAAATCAAAGAGGACACAAATAGATGGAGGAATATACTATGTTCATGAATTGGAAGAATTAATATAGTGAAGATCAGTATACTACCCAAACCAATCTATAGATTCAATGCAATCCCTATCAAGCTACCAACGGTATTCTTCACAGAACTAGAACAAATAATGTCACAATTTGTACGGAAATGCAAAAAACCTCGAATAGCCAAAGCAATCTTGAGAAAGAAGAATGAAACTGGAGGAGTCAACCTGTCTGACTTCAGGCTCTACTACAAAGCTACAGTCATCAAGAGAGTATGGTACTGGCACAAAGATAGAAATATAGATCAATGGAACAAAATAGAAAGCCCAGCGATAAATCCACACACCTATGGACACCTTATCTTCGATAAAGAAGGCAAGAATATACAATAGAGAAAAGACAATCTCTTTAACAAGTGGTGCTGGGAAAACTGGTCAACCACTTGTAAAAGAATGAAACTAGAACACTTTCTAACACCATACACAAAAATAAACTCAAAATGTGTTAAAGATCTAAACATAAGACCAGAAACTATAAAACTCCTAGAGGAAAACATAGGCAAAACACTCTCCAACATAAATCACAACAGGATCCTCTATGACCCGCCTCTCAGAGTATCAGAAATAAAAACAAAAATAAACAAATGGGACCTAATGAAACTTAAAAGCTTCTGAACAACAAAGGAAACTATAAGCAAGGTGAAAAGACAGCTCTCAGAATGGGAGAAAATAATAGCAAATGAAGCAACATGCAAAGGATTAATCTCAAAAATATACAAGCAACTCCTGAAGCTCAATTCCAGAAAAATAAATGACCCAATCAAAAAGTGGGCCAAAGAACTAAACAGACATTTCTCCATAGAAGACATACAGATGGCTAAGAAACACATGAAAAGATGCTCAACATCACTCATTATCAGAGAAATGCAAATCAAAACCACAATGAGGTACCATTACACGCCAGTCAGGATGGCTGCTATCCAAAAGTCTACAAGCAATAAATGCTGGAGAGGGTGTGGAGAAAAGGGAACCCTCTTACACTGTTGGTGGGAATGCAAACTATTACAGCCACTATGGAGAGATTCCTTAAAAAACTGGAATAGAACTGCCATATGACCCAGCAATCCCACTGCTGGGTATACACACTGAGGAAACCAGAAATGAAAGAGACACATGTGCCTCAATGTTCATCACAGCACTGTTTATAATAGTCAGGACATGGAAGCAGCCTAGATGTCCATCATCAGATGAATGGATAAGAAAGCTGTGGTACATATACACAATGGAATATTACTCAGCCATTAAAAAGAATACATTTCATTCAGTTCTAATGAGGTGGATGAAACTGGAGCCTATTATACAGAGTGAAGTAAGCCATAAAAAAACACTGATACAGTATACTAATGCATATATATGGAATTTAGAAAGATGGTAATGATAACCCTATATGCAAGACAGCAAAAGAGACAGAGATGTATAGTACAGTCTTTTGGGCTCTGGAGGAGAGGGCGAGGGTGGGATGATTTGGGAGAATGGCATTGAGACATATATATTATCATATGTGAAATGAATCACCCGTCCATGTTCGATGCATGAGACAAGATGTTTGGGGCTGGTGCACTGGGATGACCCAGAGGGATGGGATGGGGAGGGAGGTGGGAGGGGGGCTCAGGATGGGGAACAGATGTACACCCGTGGTGTATTCATGTCAATGTATGGCAAAGCCACTGCAATATTGTAAAGTAATTATCTTTCAATTAAAAAAGAAAGAAAGAAAAAGAACTTTTCAATCAGTTTTTGAACCAACCAATAAGGACATTTCTGATACAACTGTATATTTCTAATAATCAATTTTTGAAGTATTTTACAATTGAAAGTTTTTTTTGTTTGTTTTTTGTATGCTTTTGATTGGGCCTCTATGGCAAACCACTCTACTATTCCTGCCTGGAGAACTCCATGGAGAGAGCGGCCTGGAGGGCTACAGCCTATGGGGTCCCAAAGAATCACAACTGAGTGATTAACACTTTTACTTTCACACTTTCACAATCCCGGGGAGCCTCTCAAGTGATCACTCTGCTTTAAAATTTTCATTGGTTGTTTCTCATGAGATATGTAGCATTGGAGTCCATCCTGTATCCTGTACCTTCCCTCCACCAGCTGTGTGTGGGTCCCTGGAGTGGGGAGTGGAGTTCGGATGAGGGTCAAGCTGGGGAGGGGAGGTCAGGTGGTCAAGTGGTCTTGGTTCTGATAGAGGTGGATTAACTGGAAGGTGACAAAGCTTAAGCCCTTCTTTGTTCTTGTTCTAAATAAATATTTTTAAACAAACACAAAGATATTCTAGCTAGTTTTTCCTAGGATGTAATTTTTAAAATTTAGTTTTACCTTTAGGGCATCAGAAGAGATGTAAAAAATTCTAATAAAAAAAAAAAGACTTTAAAAAATATCCTGAGTTTAGGCTAACTTACTTTAAATAAAGTGGTTGTTGGAATGCATGCTTGGGGCATGGTCCCACACCTTACCATATAAACAGAGTCTAAATCTTTCCTCCTTCGATTTTCCTGAGTTGAATTTGATTTTTGCTGTATATAGTCCACTCATTTCCATGATGAGATTCCTGATGCTCAAGAAAGCCTTCTCTGTTAAGTTGAGTCTGTGTTTGTATATTTCTTCAAGATCATACCAGTCAGGAGTAGGGGTCTGAGGCTTCCAGGTCACTAGCTGTGTGTTCTCATCATTCTCAGGTTGCCAATTCCACTCAATCTCTCGGATGCTAGAATTCAAAGGGGAGGTCAGTGGCAGCTGTACAGATGCCCCCACAGTCCTTTTCAAGGTACAGGAAGAGCTGGGGTATTTGACAGCTTGAGAATCTGGTGAAGCACTAGTTAAGCCTGGAGGAAGAAAGAAGCAAAGCAAACATTATACTGTATCTGCTATCTTCACATCACACTGATTTTACACCTATAAAAAGATTATCTCCATTTTTACAGACAAGGAAACAAAACTGCAGAGGTAAACTTGCTTAGGCATTGGTCTTGCCTAGAAGTTGATAGTTTTGATTCAAGCATATATCTGTCACTCTTCCAGACTCATGCTCTTTCCTTTTCTTACAGCTTGCACCCAATATGGCCTTTGGCTTAATTCTAGGAACTAGAAACTGAAAATATTAAAGTTGATGAGTAATAATACAATTTCCCCATTGTTTCTATAGACTAGAAGAAAATCATTTCAGCTTTCTCCTATGCTATCATTTTTTTTCCCCCTCAACCCATTGCTTTTTGGTTTCTGGCCACCACTCCTCTGAAATTGCTCTTGATTGAGATACTGATTACTACTTAAAATTAACAGATCTACATGTCATTAGTCAATCTGTCAATCCTAGCCTTATTGGACCATCTTGTGGCATTTGACATATGGCTGCTCTTTCTTGAAACTCTACTTATTTGAAACAAATTTTTACTCATTGGGCCCTCAGTCTACTTTCTTTCAATAAATGTTTAATGAGCTAGGTATAACTGAGGTTGCCAGAGATACAGTGGTGAACAAGTGGGCCAGATCCCTGCTTTTATGGAACTACCATTGTAGTCAAAGAGACTGCTGAAAAAAGCAGGAGAAAGTACAAGATTTCAGATACTTGTAAGTGCTGTTAAAACAGGATGTGGCACAGATTTCATAACAGTTGCCTGGCATCTGAACTTGCTTCTCATATTTATGGAATTTTCTGTCTTATGAAACACAGCCCAAAGTGAAAATGCCTGATACTTTCCCAGCCACCTTTATAGCAGAGACAGCACATAACCTGGGCTCCTCCAGTCTGATGCGCCTATTCAGTTCCAAACAAAAGCTACTGCATGGTGAGAGGAGGACCACAGCATATGTGCTATTGACAATGACAGTCGTGGAAGCAGCCGCCTGATTGTCTGAAGCAATGTTGACAGCAGTTCTGAGGCAAGTCAAGTATCTAGTCAGTGAGATGTAAGCTGTGGTGTCTGTGTCAGAAGTAACAGAGCAGTTTCTACTGGACCAGTTCTGTTGTCGCTCCTGGATGAGTCATCTCAGAGCCTGGTCACCCGGATCCCTCAAAGGTCTGTGAACCACCTGCTCTCCTTTAATATGAATATTTAACTATCAATTGATTTCTTGGACTTATATAGTCAAGAAATGCAAGAGAAGAAGAAGATCTACAAAAATCAACCCCAAACAATTAAGAAAATGGCAATAGGAACATACATATCAATAATTACTTTATTTTTTTTTTATTTTTATTTTTTATTATTATTATTATTTTTTTCCAGTGGGTTTTGTCATACATTGATATGAATCAGCCATGGATTTACATGTATTCCCAATCCCGATCCCCCCTCCCACCTCCCTCTCCACCCGATTCCTTTAAATGTAACTGGATTAAATACTTTAATTTATTTTTAATTGGAGGATAATGCTTTACAGGGTTGTGTTGGTTTCTGCCGTACAACAATGGGAATCAGCCATAGGTATACACATATTCCCTTCCTCTTGAGCCTCCCTCCCACCCCACCCCCCACCCCAGCCCTCTAGGTCATCACAAAGCGCTGAGCTGAGTTCCCTGTGCTACACAGCTGCTTCCCACTTGCTATTTTACATAGGGTAGTGTGTATATGTCAATGCTACTCTCTCAATTTGTCCCACCCTCTTATTCCCTGACTGTGTCCATAAGTCTGTTCTCTATGTCTGTATCTCTACCCACCCTGCAAATAATTTCATCAGTACCAATTTTCTTAGATTCCATATATATATGCATATATATTTCCATATATCAACATTTGCTTTTCTCTTTCTGGTTTACTTCACCATTTAACAGGCTCTATGTTCATCCACAGTCAGTTGATATCTGTTGTTTGTGACCAAGAATGCTGAGTGACAATTTGAGATAATGTGATAAGATACTGGTAGTTTAATGGATGTGTGAGGTGTGGATGGTTTATTAAGAAAGTCTCCTAAAAAGGTGTGACAGCTAAAGTGAGTTCTGAATGATTACAGGACAGAATGAATTCTTCCAGGCACAGAAAGTGCATGTACAAAGTTTCCAGTGTACAAAAGATCATGGTCTCCATGTGGGATGAATGGAGGACTGTGCCTGGAGTGGACTGAGTGAAGAAGAGATCTGAAGACAGACTGAGGCAGGAAAGGCATTGTAGGGTTTGTAGGTGGTTTGGATGGATTCTGATTGCCACAGGAAGCTACCAAAGGGTTTTTAGCAGGGTAATATGTGGTTTACATTTTTATTGATCACTTTAGAATATATACTGTGTGCATAATGGTTTATAGGAAGGCAAGAAGAGGAAAAGGGATTCCACTTCAGAGACTTTTGCAATAGGTTAAGTGAGAGAAGGATGGTGGTAGGGGATGAGGAGAAATGAGGAGATTCAGGAAATTTTGGAGGTAGAGTTATAGAGAGTGCTGATGGACTGGATATCAGAGAGAAGGAAAGAAGAATCAAAGATGATTTCTAGGTTTTTGGCTTAAACAACTGAGTAGATGGAATGACATTTATTGAGATGTAAATATCATTAAAGTCTGGGGAGGAGCAGGTTTGGGGTAAAGGTAGGCATAACATAAGAATTCAGCTTTAGATTGTTAACTTTGGCTTCCAAGAACAGATGTTAAATGGGCCACATAGATAGGTTAAGCCTGGGAGGAGATGTCCAGGCTGAAAATGTGGCCCTCAGTGTAGTCATGCTACTTACAACCATGGGATTAGCTAAAATCACCTAGGGATTAGGTGACTATAGCTAGGGAAGGAAAGAGGGCATAGCATTGATCACCAGAGGATTCAGGTCCATTGGGAGAGGTGGAGAAGGAACAGCCAGTGGGGAAGACCAGGTAAGTGCAGGATCAGAAAAGCCAAAGAAGGAAAATGTTTCAAGAAGGAGAGGTGGACAACTAGGGCAGCACTACTGACAGCTGAGGTCAGATTTCCTTTTATTCTTTTGTCTATTCCTTAGTACTTCCAAAATGCTTTTGTACTTCTCATTACATTAGTACTTATCCCCTTTACGTATACTTCTTCACTATTATATCAAAATAGTCAAATAATACCCATCCTGCTCTTTATTTACCATTGCTCAGCACCATCAAAACTAGAATGAAAATGCAGAACATTCACTAGCCCACATTCCCTGCTCAGCCTTGTACTAGTCTTACACCTCCCCCTGCAACATTCTTCCAATTTGAAGGTTTCACTGACTTAGTCAAGTGTTCTGTTTCTAGACATTTATTAGATTTTCTCTGAAAATATGACGTCTTTATTTCCAGAATCTTTGCTGTTGTTGTTGTTCAGTAGTCAAGTCGTTTCTGACTTTTTGAGACCCCATGGACTGCAGGGTACCAGGATTCCCTGTCCCTCACCATCTCCCAGAGTTTGCCCAAGTTCATGTCCATTGAATCAGTGATGCCGCTCAACAATCTCATCTTCTGTCGTCCCCCTCTTCTCCTGCCTTCAATCTTTCCCAGCATCAGGGTCTTTTCCAATGAGTCGGCTCTTCACATCAGGTGGCCAAAGTATTAGAGCTTCAGCATCAGTCTTTCCAATGAGTATTCAGTGTTGATTTTCTTTAAGATTGACTGGTTTGACCTCCTTGCTGTCCTAGGGACTCTCAAAAGTCTTCTCCAGCACCACAGTTTGAAAGCATCAATTCTTTGGTGCTCTGCCTTCTTTACGGTTCAACTCTCTCATCCGTACATGACTATTGGAAAGACTGTAGCCTTGACTGTACGGGCATTTGTCGGCAAAGTGAAGTCTTTACTTTTTAACACACTGCCTAGGTTTTTCATAGCTTTTCTGCCAAGAAGCGATTGTCTTCAATTTCATGGCTGCAGTCACCATCTGCAGTGATTTTAGAGCCCAAGAATAGGAAATCTGTCACTGCTTCTGCCTTTTCTCCTTCTATTTGCCATGAAGTGATGGGACCGGATGCCATGATCTTAGCTTTTTTAATATTGAATTTTAAGTTGGCTTTTTCACTCTTCTCCTTCACCCTCATCAAGAAGCTCTTTAGTTCCTCTTCACTTTCTGCCATTAGAGTGATATCATCTGCATACCTGAGATTGTTGGTTTTTTCCCAGCAATATTGATTCCAGCTTGTAATTCATCCAGCCTGGCGTTTCGGATAACATGCTATGCATATAAGTTAAATAAACAAGGTGACAATAAACAGCCTTGTCATAGTCCTTTCTCAATCCTGAACCAGTCAGTTGTTCCATACAAGGTTCTAACTGTTGCTTCTTGAAATGCATACAGGTTTCACAGGAGACAGATAAGAAGGTCTGGTATTCCCATCTCTTTAAGAGTTTTCCACAATTTCTTATGATCCACACAGTCAAAGACTTTAGCGTAGTCAATGAAACAGAGGTAGATGCTTTTCTGAAATTCTCTTGCTTTCTTTATGAAAGCAAGAAAGTTAATGTTGGCAATTTGATCTCTGATTCCTCTGCCTTTTCTAAACCCAGCTTGAACATCTGAAATTTGTTGGTTGGTATTGTGCTGAAGCCTAGCTTGGAGGATTTTGAGCATAACCTTACTAGCGTGGAAGATGAGTGCAATTGTTCAGTGCTTTGAACATTCTTTAATATTGCCCTTCTTGGGAATTGGGATGAGGATTGATCTTTTCCAGTCCTGTGGCCACTGCTGGGTTTTCCAAATTTGCTGACATATTGAGTGAAGTACTTTGATAGCATCAACTTCTAGGATTTTAAATAGCTCTACTGGAATTCCATCAACTCCACTAGCTTTATTAAGAGCAGTGCTTCCCAAGGCCCACTTGATTTCACACTCCAGAATGTCTGGCTCTGGGTAAGTGACCACACCATCATGGGTATTTGGGTTATTAAGATCTTTTTTGTACATTTCTTCTTTGTATTCTTTCTATCTCTTCTTGATCTTACATTATCATCATCCATGCAGTTTAATTACAATTGTTGTGTGTTTTTTTGCTTACCACTGTTTATTCTTTATCTTTCCCTACTGTTCCATCTGGGTTCTAAGTCGCTTCAGTTGTGTCCGACTCTTTGAGACCCTATGGACTGTAGCCCGCTGGACTCCTCTGTCCACGGGTTTGTCCAGGCAAGAATATTGGAGTGGGTTGCCATTATTCTTCCTCCTCCAAGGAATCTTCCCAACCCAGGGATTGAACTCGTGTCTTTTATATCTCCTGCATTGGCAGGTGGGTTCTTTACCACTAGCACCACCTGAGAAGCCCACCTACTGTTAAGATTATCTGCTAATTTGATGGACAACTATTTGGAGGATTTTTCTCAAATAGGCTCTGTGAGTGATATACTCTCTGAATCCTCACTTAATCCTAATGTCTTCTCTTGTTTAGTTTAGCACATGGTTAGCACATGTTTAGCACATCCTAATGTGCTAATGTCTTCTCTTGTTTAGTCACTAAGCCATATCCAACTCTTTTGCGGCACTATAGACTGTAGCCCAACAGCCTCCTCTCTGCATGGGATTTCTCAAGCAAGAATACTGGAGTGGGTTGCCATTTCCTTCTCTAAGGGAATCATCTCAACCCAGGGATTGAACCTGAGTCTTCTGCATTGCAGGCAAATTCTTTACTGCTGGGCCAGCCAGGAAGGCATTCAGGCTGAATGGCAAAGATTGCTCTCCCATCCTCTGAGTAGCACACAGATGCCTTTTCACTCTCATCAAGCTTCCAGTTTGCAGATGAAAAGTCTGAATTTTTTTTCTCTTTAAAATATTTTCCCTTTGGAAACTTTTTGCTCTTTTTGTTATATTTCAAGAATTGTACCAGCATACACTTAGGTACAGGTTTCCCAGGTGGTGCTGGCAGTAAAGAACCTGCCTGCCAATGCAGAAAATGCAGGAGATCTGGGTTCGATCCCTGGGTCTGGAAGATCCCCTGGAGGAGAACATGGCAACCACTCCAGTATGCCTGGTGTGCTATTGTCCATAGGGTGACAAAGAGTCAGACATTACTGAAGCAACTTAGTACACATGCACTCACTCTTAGGTACTTGTCTTTTTTTGAGGTGAAATTCTCATGCAATTAACACTATAAAGTGTATGATTCAGTGACATTTTCTGTATTCCCAATGTTGTGCAACTATTACCTCTCTCAATTTGGTTCATCTTTTCAAAAAACTAACTTGTGGTTTCATTGATTTCATTAATTTGATTACTTTTCTACATTCAGTTTCATTTATTTATGCACTAGTATTTATTATTACTTCCTTTTATTTTGACGGTTTTCAGTTTAGTTTGTTCTTCATTTGATAGTTCCATAAGATATATGTTTACATTGTTGATTTGAGATCTTTTTAAAATTTTTTTAATATAGGGATTTACAACCATAATGTAATGTAAGGAGCAGTACTTTTAATACATTTATAAATTTTTGTATGTTTTGCTTTATTTTCATTCATCACAAATTATTTTTTCATTTCTCCTTTGGCCTATTATTTGAAAAAGAGTATGTTGTTAAATTTTCATGTAATTACTAATTGTCCAGCTTTTTTTTGGTTATCAAGTTCTACCTTTGGTTATCGATATCTACCTTGGACACATTATGGTCCAAGAAGATAGTTTCTATAATTTTGAACTTTTAAAATTTGTGAATTTTTATTTCATGGTCTAACATGATTTACCTTAGAGAACGTTCACGTGGAATTAAGAAAAATGTGCATTCTTATGTTGTTGGGTAGAGTGTTCTACACATATATTTTATAAATTTAGTTGGTTTATAATATTGCCCAAGTATGATTTACTAATCTTTTCTAGATGTTTTGTCTGTAAATAAGGCATCAAAGTTTCCAATTGTTTTTGTAAAATTATTTTTCCTTTTAGTTCTGTCAATATTTGTTTCATAATTTGCAGACTTGTTGGAAGAGGGTGGTTGCTATGACCAGTGCATTCTCTTGGCAAAACTCTATTAGCCTTTGCTCTGCTTCATTCCGTACTCCAAGGCCAAATTTGCCTGTTACTCCAGGTGTTTCTTGACTTCCTACTTTTGCATTCCAGTCCCCTATAATAAAAAGGATGTCTTTTTTGGGTGCTAGTTCTAAAAGGTCTTGTAGGTCTTCATAAAAGTCAAGTGGGCCTTAGAAAGCATCACTACAAACAAAGTTGGTGCAGGTGATGGAATTCCAGTTGAGCTATTTCAAATCCTGAAAGATGATGCTGTGAAAGTGCTGCACTCAATATGCCAGCACATTTGGAAAACTCAGCAGTGGCCAAAGGACTGGAAAAGGTCAGTTTTCATTCCAATCCCTAAGAAAGGCAATCCCAAAGAATGCTCAAACTACTGAACAATTGCACTCATCTCACATGCTAGTAAAGTAATGTTCAAAATTCTCCAAGCCAGGCTTCAGCAGTACATGAACCAAGAACTTCCAGATGTTCAAGCTGGTTTTAGAAAAGGCAGAGGAACCAGAGATCAAATTGCCAATATCCGCTGGATCATCAAAAAAGCAAGAGAGTTCCAGAAGAGTATCTATTTCTGCTTTATTGACTACACCAAAGCCTTCGACTGTGTGGATCACAATAAACTGTGGAAAATTCTGAAAGAGATGGGAATACCAGACCACCTGACCTGCCTCTTGAGAAACCTGTATGCAGGCAGGAAGCAACAGTTAGAACTGGACATGGAACAACAGACTGTTTCCAAATAGGAAAAGGAGTACTTCAAGGCTGTATATTGTCACCCTGCTTATTTAACTTGTATACAGAGTACATCATGAGAAACGCTGGGCTGGAAGAAGCGCAAGCTGGAATCAAGATTGCTGGGAGAAATATCAATAACCTCAGATATGCAGATGACACCACCACCCTTATGGCAGAAAGTGAAGAGGAACTAAAAAGCCTCTTGATGAAAGTGAAAAAGAAGAGTGAAAAAGTTGGCTTAAAGCTTAACATTCAGAAAACTAAGATCATGGCATCTGGTCCCATCACCTCATGGGAAATAGATGGGGAGACAGTGGAAACAGTGTCAGACTTTATTTGGGGGGGCTCCAAACTCACTGCAGACGGTGACTGCAGGCAAGAAATTAAAAGACACTTACTCCTTGGAAGGAAAGTTATGACCAACCTAGATAGCATATTAAAAAGCAGAGACATTACTTTGCCAACAAAGGTCCATCTGGTCAAGGCTATGGTTTTTCCAGTGGTCATGTATGGATGTGAGAGTTGGACTGTGAAGAAAGCTGAGCCCCGAAAAATTGATGCTTTTGAACTGTGGTGTTGGAGAAGACTCTTGAGAGTCCCTTGGACTGCAAGGCGATCCAACCAGTCCATCCTAAAGGAGATCAGTCCTGGGTGTTCATCGGAAGGACTGATGCTGGAGCTGAAACTCCAGTACTTTGGTCACCTGATGTGAAGAGTTGACTCATTGGAAAAGACCCTGATGCTGGGAGGGATTGGGGGCAGGAGGAGAAGGGGACGACAGAGGATGAGATGGCTGGATGGCATCACCAAGTCGATGGGTATGAGTGTGAGTAAGCTCCGGGAGTTTGTGATGGACAGGGAGGCCTGGCATGCTGCGATTCATGAGATTGCGAAGAGTCAGACACAGCTGAGCGACTGAACTGAACTGAATTTGCAGATTGTTGTTTGGCATGCATATTGCATACTTGTTACATTTTCTTGATGAATTGACCCAATATAGGTATAAAATGTCCCATTCTTGTTTTATAACTTTTTTTTAACTTAAAATCTATTTTTCTGATATCAGAATAGTTACCCTAGCTCTCTTTTCACTATGACTTATGTAGATTTTACCCCCATTCTTTCCCTTTAATCCTATTTATGTCTTTACATCTATAGTGAGTCAGGGCAGTTTAATTTTTTCAACTTTATTAAGCTTTTGAATAGCCAATAAAGTCACATGGCTAAAAACTTAAAAGGTATAGAATGATAAATCATGAAAAGACCCTCATGCCTTTTTCCTTTTCCCTATAACTTTTCAAAGATAGTCTATCTCTATGTATAGAAAACACATACATAATTCCCCTTCTTTTTTACACAAATAACAAATTATGTAATCTGCTCTGAACAGTGCTTTTTTTCTCTTGATGATGTAGGTTAGTAATTATTTTATAACAGCATGTAAATAACTGAGTTAATCTTTTGCATAGTCATATAGAATTCTCCTGAATTGTTATTGATCCTCTTTTTTTTCCAAAGGAAGAATATTTAAATATTTCCCCTTTTTTTGACTTTTAATATATGAGTTATACTATTTTCTCTAATTTGTGACACTTTTTCTAACCATGTGGGCTTCCCAGGTGGCTCAGTGGATAAAGAATCTGCCTGCAATTCAGGAGAAGCAAGAGACACAGGTTCGATCCCTGGGTTGGGAAGATTCCCTGGAGGAGGGCATGGCAACCCACTTCATCATTCTTGCCTGGAGAACCCCATGGGCAGAGAAGCCTGGAGGGCTACAGTTCATAGGGTCACAAAAAGTCAGACATGACTGAAGCAACTGAGCATGGAGTCAAATCTATCAACCTTTTCTGTTTTTCAGAAGTTTTTGATTGTGCCCTTGTCTTTGTCATACTTAATTAAGCCTTTCTTACTCTTGGCCATTAAATAAATCATCCCATGATTGTTTAATTTTTCTTGGAATGGTAAAAATTTAGTTTTGAACAAAAATATCCTTAAAGTATTCCGTATTCTCTATTAACATTACTGAGGTAGTGATGGGGCAACTAAACATATTTCTTCCTTGCCTCATAAATAGGGATTTTAGCTTTAGAGAGAGAGGAGGGGGTTAATAAACATTAGTCCTACACAAGAATCTGTTTCTATTTCCAGCCAATTACCAATAATAATAGCAATTGATTTTAATAGGTTATTATGAATTCTGCTAATTGTCTATCGTTAGAAAGTATTTTGTAAATACTTAGAAAAAATAGGAGAGACACAAAACTTCCATGTCTTTGGGAAGTTTTTCTAACACATTGAGAATTATTTTGTGTCAATCATCTGGATCTGGATATAGCTGCTCAGAAGAAAGAATTTGACTGGTGTAGATGGAGAAATTATTTAAATGAAGAGTGGAAGTTAATTAGGCTATCACTGGCTAGGTGAGAGTTCAGAATGAGAAGGAGGACAGAATATTTACAATAAAGAAATAAATAATATAAGTGGAGGCTTGAATGCAGAATCAAGCAAGATAACTGTAATTAGTCTCACTCAAATGATGGCTCAGGTGGTGAAGAATCCTCCTGCAATGCAGGAGACCTGTGTTTAGTCCCTGGGTTGGGAAGATACTCTGGAGAAGGGAATGGTTACCCATTCCAGTATTCTGGCCTGGAGAATTCCATGGACTGTATATTTCATGGGGTCGCAAAGAGTCGGCCATGACTCAGTGACTTTCACTTTCAAAGTGTAAGTAAATGTCATGTACTAGCATATTGTGGGAAATTAATTTGGCTTTATTGAAAAGTATTAAGTACAAACACTGTCAAAAATCAAAGGAGTTTTGAAAAAAATAAGTAATGGAAGCAATTGAGATTTCTCAAGAAGGTAACCCCTAAAATTGGTCTAATCCTAGTGCTGAGCATCAGTTTGACTGGAGAGAATTCTGGAGGCAGACAAGTGAAGAAACTCTTTAGGTCTGAGTACAATTATACAGATTTAAGGTACTATGTTGCTATTTTGTATCTTCCTATTAGCAATTATAATAATGACTTCAATGAGATTATTTTTTCCTACATATTATATTCATGTTCCAAAGAATTCAAGACAAGGTTACTTCACCTAAATGTGACCTTTATTTCTAGGAAGATTTATCCCCTAAGTTATTGCATCCTTTTTAAACTTGTCAACCCTGATGAGCAACATAGGAAAAAATCCTAAAAATTCTTATAAATCTTTCTATTAAAACAATAGAAATTCTCAGTATGCCTAATGTATGCTCAGTCACTCTGTCGTGTCCAACTCTCTGTGGCCCCATGGACGGTATGTAGCCTGCCAAGCTCCTCTGTCTACAGAATTTTCCAGGCAAGAATACTGGACCAGGTTGCCATTTCCTACTCTAGTGAATCTTCTCAACTCAGAGAGTGAATCCTCACCTCTTGCATGTCCTGAGCTAGCAGGCAGATTCTTTTTTAAAATTCATTTGTGTTTCTGTCTCTCTGTCTCTCTCTCTCTCTCTCTCTCTCTCTCTCTCTCTCTCTCTCTATATATATATATATATATATATATATATATATATATATATATATATATGTATGTATTGAAGCATAGTGGACTTATATCATTTCAGGTGCACAGCAAGATGATTCAGTTATATATATACACATATATATTAGCTTCCCTGGTGGCTCAGTTGGTAAAGAGTCTGCCTGCAATGCAGACTCTGGGTTGGGACCCTGAGTTGGGAAGATCCCCTGGAGAAGTGGAATGGCAACCCACTCCAGTATTCTTGCCTGGAATCCCATGGAGGAGAATGGCAGGCTACAGTCCATGGGGTCACAAGGAGTCAGTCAGTCAGATTGAGTGACTTTCACTATACACACATATTATTTGTCAGATTACTTTCCATTATAGATTATTACAAGATATTGACTAGAGTTCCCTGTGCTATACAGTAAACCTTTGTTGCTTTTTGCATATCTAGTTTTCTAGTAGTCTATTCATACTAAGTCAAACAAGTGGAACCAAAATGTCATAAATTTTATAGCTAGGAAAATTCATAAATTTTCTAAAATATATATTATATATACTATTTATATACATGCATACAAAAGCTTTTCTACTATGCTTGATAAAGACTTGAGACAGAACATCAAAAAAAGAAGAGCTGGAAAAATGGGAAAACATAACCTAAATGAAGTGGGGGCACTGAATATGAAATAGAAAAATTGAAACAAACTAGATAAAAGTAAAAGATCATTATATAGTCCAGTTGTTTTTAAAATGGCTACTCATTAGAAATATATCTGGAGCTCTGGAGAAAAAAAGCAATACTTTGGAATTTGTATTTTTCAAAAACTTCAAAGATAATTCTGATATGCATCTGGATTTTAAAAAGTGATTACAGGTTTTTCTATTAAATGGTAGTTTTGGTGATATAGAACTCTCTTATTTTTCTGTTGACTAATCATGATACAATGGTGTTAAGTAAATAATAGTTACATTTTAAAATTTAAATCTCTGATGTGTTTTCTATTGTGATAAAAATATACTTAACATAGAGAACAAGATGGCAGAGAGTACGTGGACGTGGAGTACATCTCTCTCCACGGATACATCACGAATACACCTTCAGACACAGAAGTGCGTGCAGAACACCAGCTGAGAACAGATAGGAGTACCTGACCAGTGGAAAAGAATATATAGAACCACACAAAGCTCGGCAGGATGAAGGAAGTAGGGGGTAAAGCAGGAGTGTTAGTAGGACTGGACCTGCCCTTGGCGGGTGGGGGAACTGAGGCAGGGATCCAATTCTCACATCAGGGCAACTATCTGAGTCAGAGGAGAAACATTTAAGGCTGAGAGGGAAATAGCTGATCTGTGGCAGCCTAAATGGAATGAGAATCAGACAGTCCTTGCTGCAGCCATACATCTCCCGGACAGGGATGCAGGTGCCCTGGAAGGTGCAGTGGCTGGAAGCTGAAGTTTGGGGAATGTGGACCAATTCCAGGGCGAGGGCTGCTGTTGAGTGCGGAGGGACAGATGGAAGGGTTGTGAGGGAGGAGAATGCGGTGGGAAATGCCTGTGGAGGAAAGCCGGTAGCCATGGAAGCAAGGCGATACTGCTGAGTCACACGTAGGGGGTGGAGCCACCACCATAGCCTCTCTTACCCCACACACCAGCTTTGGCAGCTGAACAATAGAGAGGCTGGACCATCAAATGTTTGAAGCACTGAACTAGAGTAGGACCCACCCAAGGTGCTCCTTTAAGAGACTGATGCACTGAACTGCAGAGTAGGACCCCAGCCACGGGGCCCCCCGCTCTATGTGTCTGACACTCCAAACAACAGAGAAGGGCCCCAGGCAAGGGAGCCCTATAAGTGCTTGAATGAGCAGAGCTGTGGAGAAACACTGGCCAAAGAGTTCTGATTGCCAGCTACAGGAGACTCAAAAAAAGACTCCAATAGGGTCATAAGTACTGCGGTGGAGGCAGTCAGTGTCCCTGCACACTTGGCGACGCCAGGGTCTCTACAAGCCAAGTAGATGCACCACCTTCATGCTCAACTCTCATGGGGCAGAGCTGCCACAGGCAAAAAAGTTTTGTGTCTATGCATGCAGGGTCACTTTGGTTGTGTCCAGCTCTTCGCGACCCTGTAGACTGTGGCCTGCCAGGCTTCTCTGCTGGGGGGTTCTCCAGGCAAGAATGCTGGAGTGTATTGGCCAATACTGGTTGCCCTACCCTTCTAGAGCACTATATTTCCTGCTGCCCTAGCCGCCAACTCCCCTGAATACATGGTGCTGCCAGAACCCCTGCGACCCAAACAGCTGCACCACCTCCACAGCTGGCCCTCACTGGGGCAGAGCCAAGTCCTCCAGGGCAGCTCAGGAGCAAACCCCAGTGGACGACCCAGATGCAGAGGTGGAAATAAAGCCACAAGTGAAACCCAGGGGCAGTGTGAATAAGAAAGAAGACCCAAAACCGTCTCACCACCTGTATAAGCTGCAGATTAAATCCACATGATCAGCTAGGCAGACTCTGTCTATGGAATACATAAGGACATTGAGAGCTCCCACAAAAGAAAATGCACTAGTTCTGATAGCTGTGGACGTCGGAGGCAAGAACCCACAGGACAAACACCAGACTAGAATCTGAGCTGTGCCCACAACAGATTCAGAACTAAACACAGTGTTGGCGGGCATCCTAGGGAGGTGGGGTGGACTGTGACTCCCAGCGAGGGAAAAGACTCTGACACCAGTGACTCAAGAAAAACATTTATTATTCTTATATTTTGACTTGTTCTGTAGACTCTTTCAGATTTTTTCCCCTTTTTCCCCCTCTGTTGTAGTTGTCGATTTTGTTGGCACTACGAAATCTAATTAAGCTTTTGAGCTTTGTTTTTTTTTTTTTTTTTCCTCAGTAACATTTTTTATTGTTGTTATAAACCTCTGCCTCTACATTGGGATTTTCAGTTCTGTGGAGTTTTTCTTTTCTTTTTTCTCCTTTTTGAATTTCTATTTTTAATTTTTTAAAACTACTATTATTTTTCTACATTTATTCATTTATTTGCTTTTCCTACTCTCCTTTCCCCCTTGCAGTTAAACTTTAATGTATATAAATCTTCTTTATCTACATCCATTTAACTTGGCATATCTATTCTTTCCTTCTTTCCTTTCTTTCCTTTACTCTCAACTTATTTGTTAGCTTTATTTTCATTGCTTTATTCCCCAATTGGCACTTTGCTTTAGCTTGTTTTCCAGTTTGTGCTTTAGTTAGTTTTGTTCTTAAACGGTAGATATAATTTTTGGTTTCCTTTGTTCACCAGGTCAATCTATTGTACATTATTTTGTTGGACTGTTTTGATTTTGCTTATGGGTGTATATGTATATGTGTATATTCAGTCGCACTTTTTATTGTTGTTATAAACCTCTGCCTCTATGTTGGACTTTTGCAGTTCTATGGAATTTTCCTCTTTTTTTTTTTTCCTCTTTTCTCTTTTTTTAATTTTAATGTTTAATTTTTAAACCTATTGTTATTATTTCTACATTTGTCTTTGTTTGCCTTTCCTACTGTTCTAATTTCCTTGCAGTTAACCTCTAATATATATAAATCTTCTTTATCTACCTCTATTTAACTTTGCATATATATTCTTTCTTTCCTTTCCTCTCTTTCCTCTTTCCTTTGGTTTCCTCACAGAAACCAAGAGGAAGAAAGAATTCAACACTGAAGCCTGGGAAAAGGAGACCTCAAACTCAATAAGTTAAAAAAAAATGAACAGGCAGAAAAATACTACATAAATGAAGGAATAAATTAGAAACACAGAAATCCAAATAAATGAAGAGGAAATAGGCAAACTACCTGAAAAAGAATTCAGAATAATGATAGTAAAGATGATCAAAAATCTTGAAAACAAAATGGAGAAAATGCAAGAATCAAGTAACAAAGACCTAGAAGAATTAAAGAATAAGCATACAGAAACAAACAACACAATTACTAAAATTAAAAATACTCTGGAAGGAATCAATAGGAGAATATCTGAAATAGAAGAATGAATCAGTGAGCTGTAAGATGAAATAACTTCTGAAGAGCAGAATAAAGTAAAAAGAGTGAAAAGAACTAAGGATAGTCTCAGAGACCTCTGGGACAATATCACACACACCAATATTCAAATTATAGGGGTCCCAGAAGAAGAAGAGAAAAAGAAAAGGTATGCGAAAATTTTTGAAGAAATTGTAGTTGAAAATTTCCCCAACATGGAAAAGGAAATAGTTAGTCAAGTCCAAGAGGCACAAAAAGTCCCATACAGGGTAAACCCAAGGAGAAACATGCCAAGATATATACTAATCAAACTAACAAAGACTAAACACAAAGAAAGAATATTAAAAGCAGCAAGGAAAAAGAAACAAGTAACATACAAGGGAAACCCCATATGCTTAACAGCTGATCTTTCGGCAGAAACTCTGCAGGTCAAAAGGGAATGGCAGGGTATATTTAAAGTACTGAAGGGGAAAAATCTACAACCAAGATTACTGTACCCAGAAAGGATCTCACTAAAAATTGATGGAGAAATAAAAAGCTTTTCATACAAGCAAAAGTGAAGAAAATTCAGTACCACCAAACCAACTTTAGAACAAATGTTAAAAGGACTTATATAGACAAGAAATACAACAGAAGAAAAAAGATCTACAAATCAACCCCAAGCAATTAAGAAAATGACAATAGGAACATATATATATATATATATATATATATATATATATATAATTTACTTTATATAATATTTTATATTTACTTTATATAATATTTTATATTTATTTTATATAATATTTTATATTTATTTTATATTTTATAAATATTTTATATTTATATAATATTTCTATATTATTAATATATAATTATTAATTATAATAATTACTTTAAATGTAAATGGATTAAATGTTCCAACCAAAATATACAGACTGGCTGAATGGATACAAAAACAAGACCCATATATATTCTGTCTACAAGAAACCCACTTCAGACCTCAAGACACATATAGACTGAAAGTGAGAGGATGGGAAAATATATTCCATGCAGATGGGAAGCAAAAGAAAGCTGGAGTAGCAATCCTCATATCAGACAAAAGAGACTTTAAGATAAAGAAGATTACAAGAGATAAGGAAGAACACTACATAATGATCAAGGAATCAATCAAAGAGGAAGACATAACAATTCTACATATCTATGCACCAAACACAGGAGAACCTCAATACATAAGACAAACACCAACAGACACAAAAGGAGTAACTGACAGTAACACAATAATAGTAGGAGTCTTTAACACACCACTCATACCAATGGACAGATCATCAAAACAGAACATTAATAAGGAACCACAAGTCTTAAATGATACATTAGATGAGATGGGTCTCATTGATATCTTCAGGACATTCCATCCAAATACAGAAGAATACACCTTCGTCTCAAGTGCACATGGAACATTCTCCAGGATAGACCACATCTTGGGTCATAAATCAAACCTCAGTAAATTTAAGAAAATTGAAATCATGTCAAGCATCTTCTCCAACCACAATGCCATGAGACTAGATATCAATTAGAAGAAAAAACTGTGAGAAACACAAATGGAGATTAAACAACACATTTTAAAAATAACCAACAGGTTACTGAAGAAATCAAAAGGGGAATAAAAAAATTTCTAGAAAAAAATGACAATGAAAACACAGCAACTCAAAATCTCTGGGATGCAGCAAAAGCAGTTCTAAGATGGAAGTTTGTAGCAATACAATCCTACCTCAAGAAACAAGAAAAAACATCAAACAAAGAACCTAACTTTACACCTAAACAACTGAAAAAAAAAAAAAAAAAAAACCTCAAAACAAAAAGACCCCAAAATTTGTATAAGTAAAGAAATCATGAAGATCAGAGCAGAAATAAAAGAAAAAGAAATGAAAGAAACAATAGTAAAGATTAATAAAACTAAAAGCTGCTTCTTTGAGAAGATAAACAAAATTGACAAATCTTTAGCCAGACTCATCAAGAAAAAAGAGAGAAAAATCAAATCAACAAAATTAGAAATGAAAAAGGAAAGGTTACAGGAGACAATGCAGAAATGCAAAGGATTATGAGACTATTATGAAAAACTATATGGCAATAAAATGGATAACCTGGAAGAAATGGACAGATTCTTAGAAAGGTCAACCTACCGAGACTGAAGAAGGAAAAAATAGAAATTATGAACAACTCAATTACAAGCACTAAAATTGAAGATGTGATAAAAAATTTCCCAAACAAAAGCCCAAGACCAGATGGCTTCACAGGAGAATTCTATCAAACATTTAGAGAAGAGCTAATGCCTATCCTTCTAAAACTCTTTGAAAAAATTGTGGAGCTGGGAACACTTCTATACTTATTCTACAAAGCCACCATCACCCTGATACCAAAACCAGACAAAACAACACAAAAAAAGAAAACTACAGGCCAATATCACTGATGAATATAGATGCAAAAATCCTCAACAGAATTTTAGCAAACAGAATGCTGTGACACATAAAAAAGTTCATACACAATGATCAAGTTGGGTTTATTCCAGGGGTGCAAGGATTCTTCAATATATGGAAATCAATCAATGTGATACATTATGTTAACAAATTGAAAGATTAAAATCCATATGATAATCTCAATAGATGCACAAAAAGCCTTTGACAAAATTTAGCATCCATTTATGATTAAAACTCTTCAAAAAATGGACATAGAAGAAACCTACCTCAGTAAAGGTCATATATGATAAGCCTACAGCAAACATTATTCTCAGTGGTGAAAAACTGAAAGCATTTCCCCTAGGATCAGGAGCAAGACAAGGGTGTTCACTGTCACCACTATTATTCAATAGTGAAATAATATTATTCCGCTTAATTATATAATTAATATTATTCCACTTAATTATATTAATTATATAATTAATAATAATATCTGGAAGTCCTAGCTAGAGCAGTCAGAGAAGAAAAAGAAACAAAAGGAATCCAGATCAGAAAAGAAAAAGTAAAGCTCTCACTGTTTGCAGATGACATGATATTGTACATAGAAAAACCCTAAAGATAGTATCAGAAAATTACCAGAGCTAATCAGTGAACTTAACCAAGTTGCAGGATACAAAATCAATACATAGAAATCACTTGCATTTCTATATACTAACAATGAAAAATCAGAAACAGAAAGTAAGGAATCAATCTCATTCACCATTGGAACAAAAAGAATTAAATATCTAGGAATAAACTTACCTAAGGAGACAAAACAACTGTACATAGAAAATTATAGGACACTAACAAAAGAAATCAAAGATTATGTGAACAGATGGAGAGATATTCCATGTTCCTGGGTAGGAAGAATCAATATTGTGAAAATGACTATACTACCAAACACAATCTACAAATTCAATGTGTTCTCTATCAAATTACCAAAGGCATTTTCCACAGAACTAAAACTAGAACAAAAAACTTCACAATTCATATGGAGACACAAATACCCCAAATATCCAAAGCAGTCTTGAGAAAGAAGAATGGAGCTGGTGGAATCAACCGTTCTGACTTCAGATTATACTACAAAGCTATAGTTCAAGACAGTATGGTACTGGCACAAAAACAGAAATATAGACCAATGGAACAATATAGAAAGCCCAGAAAAAAATCTATGCACCTTATGGGTAACTTATTTTTAACAAAGGAGGCAAGAATATACAATGGGACAAAGACAGCCTCTTCAATAAATGGTACTGGGGAAATTGGACAGCTACATGTAAATGAATGAAATTAGAACACTTCCTAACACCATACACAAAGATAAACTCAGAATGGATTAAAGACCTAAATGTAAGGCCAGAAACTATAAAACTCTTAGAGGAAAACATAGGCAGAACACTTGACATAAATCAAAGCAATATCATCTATGACCCACTTCCTAGAGTAATGGAAATAGAAGCAAAAGTAAACAAGTGGGACCTGATTAAACTTAAAAGTTTTGCACAGCAAAGGAAACTGCAGGCAAGGTGAAAAGATAACCCTCAGAACGGGAGAAAATAATAGCAATTGAAACAGCTGACAAAGGATTAATTTCCAAAATATATAAGCAGCTCCTTCAACTCAATGCCAGAAAACAACCAACCCATTCAAAACGTGGGGAAAAGACCCAAACAGACATTTCTCCAAAGAAGACATACAGATGGCTAATAAACACATGAAAAGATGTTTAACATCGCTCATCATTAGAGAAATGCAAATCAAAACTACAATGAGACATCACCTCACACCCGTCAGAATGACCGTCATCCAAAAGTCTTCAAACAATAAATGCTGGAGAGGGTGTAGAGAAAAGGGAATGCTCTTGCACTGTTGGTGGGAATGTAAACTGATACAGCCACTATGGAAGATGGTATGAAGATTCCTTAAAAAACTTGGAATAAACACACCATATGACCCAGCAATCCCACTTCTAGGCATATACCCTGAGGAAACCAAAATTGAAAGGCACATGTATCCCACTGTTCATTGCAGCACTATTTACAATAGCTAGAACATGGAAGCAACCTAGGTGTCCATTGACAGATGAACGTATAAAAAGTTGTGGTGCATATACACAAAAAAATATTATTCAGCCATAAAAAGGAACACCTTTGAGTCGGTTCTAATGAGGTGGATAAACCTAGAACCTATTATACGGAGTGAAGTAAGTCAGAAAGAAAGATAAATATATTCTAACACACATATATGGAATTTAGAAAAATAGCTGAAGAATTTATTTACAGGGCTACAATGGAGAGAGAAACGGACATAGAGAATAGACTTATGGACATGGGGAGAGGTGAGGAGAGGGTGAGATGTATGGAAAGAGTAGTATGAAAACTTATATTACCATATGTAAAATAGATAGCCAAGGGGAATTTGCTGTATGGCTCCGGAAACTCAAACAGGGGCTCTGCATCAACCTAGTGGAATAGGATGGGGAGGGAGATGGAAGGGAGGTTCAAAAGGAAGGGGATATATGTATACCTATGGCTGATTCATGTTGAAGTTTGACAGAAAACAACAAGATTCTGTAAAGCAATTATTCTTCAATTTAAAAATGTAAAAAATATACTTAACATAAAATTTGCCATTTGAAACATTTGAAGTGTACACATCAGTGTCTTAAATATATTTACAATACTGTGCAACTATCACTATTATCCATTTCCAGAGGAAATTTCCAGATATATTTAAATGTTTGGTCCTTGTAGAATTAATTTTGATACGAGATATGTGGTATGACTATAATGTTTGTTCCCTTATGGCTAGTCAATTGTCTCAAAATAATTTGTTGTGTTTTTTCTGAACTTACCATGTCTATTCATGTGCTGACATTCTGCTGCTTTAATATCTGTAGTTTTATGATATGTTATAATGTCTGGTAGACCTATTCCCTCAATTATGCTTATTTTTCAGAATGTTTCTGAGTGCTCTTGCCTCATAATTTCCCATATAAACATTCTGGATTTAAAAAGAAAAACTTCATTGGTAATTTTTTCACTAGGATCACATTTAATCTATAGATCAATTTCAGGATAACCAATTTCTTTACAATTTAATCTTCCTATTGGGTAATATGATATGTTTTTCTATTTATTCAGGCTTCCCTGGTGGCTCAGAGGGTAAAGAATCTGCCTGCCTGGGTTTGATCCCTGGGTTGGGAAGATGCCCTGCAAAAGGGAATGGCTACCTGCTCCAGTGTTCTTGCCTGGAGAATTCCATAGACAGAGAAGCCTGGCAAGCTACAGTCCACAGGGTCACAAAAAAGTGGGACATGACTGAGTGACTAACACTTACACTTTCATTTTTTTCTATTTGTTCAGTAATTATTCTGTGTGCTTCTATAGCATTTTATATTTTTGTCATGTATTTTTGACAAATTTCTTGTTATGTTTACACATTAGGCATTTTGTTTTCCTGATGTCATGTCTTTCTGGTTGTTAATATTGTGTAATATGTTCATTGATTTCTTTTTTTTAATTTTGTATACAACTCTTTTCCTGAATTCTATTATTTGTAGTAATTTTTCTATGGATTCTTTTGGATTTTTCAAGTAAAGAATTAAATCATCTATATATTATGATAGTAGAATGCTCTTCTTTGAAATTTCATATCTCATTTCTTTCTCTGGCCTGTTGAAACAAATTTCTAGGCCCACAATTGAGCCACTCCTATCTGGGGTGTCATGTCAGCAAACCCAAACTTAAGTAACTTTCATATTCTTATAAATGTTCCTCTTGACAAGAAAATGAAATATCCGGTCAGCCAATCCCTAAACACCAGACCAACTGTGGGCTCTGCACTTATTATCTTGTTCCTTGTTTATTTTCTATTTTTCTCTTCCATATTCATTATTCTTTATGCTATAAAATCTTTCTGCCACTCATTCTATTTTCAGTTTTCTGGACCCTTGGAAATGGAGAATGGCCATTTCATAATGTATTAAATAAAGTTGATCACCTAACTTGCCTTTGTTAATCATATTTAACACAGATATAACTGTATTAACTAGTATGTTATAATACTATTAAATTATAGTGGTGAAGGTAGAATCTTCTGTTCTGTAAACTTGGGTTATAATTAATCTATGAAACTACTGTGCCTGTTACCTTTGAAAGAGTAGGTCTTAGACAATTTAGTCTATTTTTAAAATAAGTTAATGTGTTTTTATGATTTATATGGAAAATATATGTATTTGGCTCTTTGTCTATTACTCCTGGGACATAGCTCCTAAAGTCTTTGCAGCTTCCTACATAAGCATTCCAGGGGTAAGTTATGACCAACCTAGATAGCATATTAAAAAGCAGAGACATTACTTTGCCAACATAGGTCCGTCTAGTCAAAGCTATGGTTTTTCCAGTAGTCATGTATGGATGTGAGAGTTGGACTATAAAGAAAGCTGAGCGCCAAAGAATTGATGCTTTCGAACTGTGGTGTTGGAGAAGACTCTTGAGAGTCCCTTGGACTGCAAGGAGATCCAACCAGTTCATCCTAAAGAAAATCAGTCCTGAATATTCATTGGAAGGACTGATGCTGAATCTGAAACTCCAATACTTTGGCCACCTGATGTGAAGAACTGACTCATTTGAAAAGGCCCTAACGCTGGGAAAGATTGAAGGCAGGAGGAGAAGGGGATGACAGAGGCTGAGGTGGTTGGATGGCATCACCGATTCGAAGGACATGAGTTTGAGTAAGCTCTGGGAGTTGTTGATGGACAGGGAAGTCTGATGTGCTGCGGTCCATGGGGTTGCAAAGAGTCGGACAAGAGTGAGTGAGTGAACTGAGTATTGTTCCCAGTTCCTGAATTAGCTCCAGAGCAACAAAGGTGAAATGGGTATCTTTCATTATCCCTAACAAACTGCTTTTATACCACAACTGAAATTTATGTTCATTAGGTGACTTTGGAAAGCTCCTTGGGATGGGAGCTGGTTGTCAAGGGAACCAAACCTGTTAGCAAGTTGAAACTTTCAGTCCCACACTCTGTTATCCTGACAGGGAAAGCTCCTTGGGATGGGAGCTGATTGTCAGGGGAACCAAACCTGTTAGCAAGTTGAAACTTTCAGTCCCACACTCTGTTATCCTGACAGGGGAGAAGGGCTAGCAACTGAGTTTAATCATCAGTGGCTAGTGATTCAATCAATTCTTCCTGTGTAATGAAGTCCCCAAAAAAACCCAAAAGAATGGGGCTAGGAGAGCTTCTGTGTTGGTGGACACAAGTAGGTGGTGGGAGGGTGGCCTACCAGGAGAGGGCATGCAAGCTCAGCACCTCTTCCCACATACTTGGCCTGATCCATCTTGCTCATCTGGCTGTTCAGAAGTGACGGTTTTAGATAATAAACCAGTGATCTAGTAAGTAAACTGATCTCCTATTGTTCGGTGAACTGCTCTAGCAAATTAACCAAACCTAACAAGAAGATCATGGGAACCTCTAATTTATAGCCTGTCTGTCAGAAGCACAGCTAACCTGGACTTGTTACAAGTGTCTGAAGTTGGGAGAGAATAAGGGATTGAACCTTTAATCTGTGGGATCTGACAAGCTGATCTGACAGGCAGATAGTGTTATAGCTGAGTCAAATTGTAGGAAGCCCAGGTGGTAACCGGTAAATGACAAAATTGCTTGGTGTGAGGAAAATAATTCTTACATCCAGCATCAGAAGTAGTGTGCTAGCAGCATGAGAATAGAGGAGAAACACAGGAGTGTGTTTCCATAGCAGCTCATTTAACTGCTTAGATTTTTTTTCTCCTCTGGATTCAGTATTGGTAAATTATATTTTTCTAGAGCCACTGCATCTCAGTTTTCAATATATTTGCATAAAGTTAAGCAGAATAGAGTTTTGTTTAACTTTCTTTGTATACATGGTTATTTCCTGCTTTTAATTTCTTCTTTTGGGTATTTAGGTTTTCAAGGAAGGGTTTTGAAAGACTGGAAACACAAGATCATGCTGGTGGGCTGGTAGCAGTGATTCATTGGTTTCATTTTCTTTCAGACAAAACACTGCAAAGCAATGTTTGGTGTTTTTGAAGAGGGAACTAAATCACTAAAGAGAAAGCAAATAGTCAGGGTCCAGGAAAAAATAGGAATGAGGGAATTTCCAGAGACTAGCAATTTGATGAAGAGAGTTTGCAAGAGCGCCATAAAGCTGTAAAGCTTAGATCTGTATATTTGTGTGGTTGCAAGCTGCCTGACTCTTGGGTTTTGGGTTTTTTTGTTTTTGTTTTTTGGCTTTTGGTTTGTTCTGTCTCTTATATTTAAAGAAATTTATTAAATTATTTCTCTCAGGCTACAGAAAATATTCTTTATATGATAAGGGAGATAAAGTTACAATTTACAAGAAAACTGAGAAAAATGACTAGAGAAAAGTTGGTGCCACTATCCTTAGATCCCAATTCCTGATTTCCAATTCTTTTTCTAGTGCAGCTTCTGGAATCCATTAGAACATGCAGAAAAAGACCAAATCCAACAATGACTGAAAGCCTAGTAAGAACAGTGTAAATAAGGTCATTTCCATCTCTCATGTATACCAAAACATCCTGTGTGCCCTGACTTAAGGACACATGAAAAAATACACCCATAAAACTTTCTTTTGCAAATTTTTAAGGAACTGAAATTAAATATGATGATATGATGCCATATCCTTTAAATGCCTTGAAATTATAATTTTAAATAAAGGGCAAGCACTCACTAGTTCAATCAACATCAATTCTTCAAAGTATGAAACCAGTACTGCCTGAATCATCTTTAATCTAGGATGCATTCACAGGAAAGAGTTCTTGTTTTGTCACTGTTTAAGGAATGTAAAGGACAATGTGGCTAGAGCCACTGGGACCCACCCAGCTACCTGCCCTCCCCTCTCAAGTGGGATTTACATACTCACAGCCTTGTTATTGTTGCTCTCAATATGCTTATAATTTGGCTGATGCCTGTTTACATGAGGCAGAAACAGCTGCACTTTCATTGGGGGAACTTCCAGACCTCAGTGGTTGTTTGGAAACTAAAGTGCACAGACAGAGCAGATGGGCAGATGGCTTCCTATGTAGCCCTTGCGCTCCCCTCTACACAGCTCTCTGAGAACGTTGAGAGGTGCTATAATGGCGGAACAGTGAAAGAGCTCTGGAGTG
Organism: Dama dama; assembly: GCF_033118175.1. Taxonomy (NCBI): domain Eukaryota; kingdom Metazoa; phylum Chordata; class Mammalia; order Artiodactyla; family Cervidae; genus Dama; species Dama dama. The sequence continues at coordinate 14,325,025 of NC_083700.1, forward strand.
AAACAGTGAAAGAGCACAAAGGGGCCAGCCTAGATGTAACTACATCTCAAAAAAAAAAAAAAAAATCAGGACAACCTAAACGGCTCACTGGTCGCACAAACTCCATGACCCCAATGAGGAAATTTAGCATTTGTTGACTAGTAAAAGGAAAAAGAATTCAGATAGTGGAAGCCACTAAGGGAGCAGCTGTTTCCTTGCTGAGAAATGTAAATGGGATCATTTTCCTAGAGGTTGGGGAGAGAAAAAAGGGTCAGAAACGGAGAGAACAGTAATTTCTTTCAAAAAGCAGAGGTTCCCCTATCCTTGAATTAAGAGGTCAGAGTTCTCTGTGGGGAGTGGGGGGTGGGGAGGGTTAGGACAGTGAGGGCCATAGATTATGATAAAACCATCAATTATGAAACAGTAAAACAATACTTTTTTTTTTTCTTTTAAATGTCTCTTTGCAAATCTTTCATCAAGATAGAAAAGTATATCACGATGTACATGAGTATTCTGTGTCCCTGCATCAGACACTGGTCAGAATGTGCTCTGTTTCATTTAATTTCCCAAATGACACATGAAGTTGGGTGTTATTCTATACATTTTACAAGTGAGGAAGCTGAAGCTCAGACAGGTAAAGCCCACTTGTCCCAGGGTATATACGTTGGCTGAAGATTTTATGGCCAATATGGGGCAGGACCAGAATTTGTGACCCAATGGGTCTGACTGCAGAGTTTAGCCTTACTTTGCACCACAAGCAGATTGGGGTACAAAGTCAGGGGGCCAACTCACAATCCACATACAAGACAGCATCTGTACCCTTATCCCAGCCTCCGCACAGTTGAAAACAACTGTAACCGCACATAAAGGTCATCAGCTGTAACCACACATAAAGGTCATCATATGAGAGGTCAGGATCCCACTTCCCCCACCTCCCCCCAACCCCACTATTCCCCACCTCTGCAGATGTCCCCACAGCTCAGATGTCCCTGAATATGGGGCAATGGGAGTTTGTCCTGGTCCCTCACTCACCCAACACGTCCCCCTCAGGCTGTAAGGAGAAGAAGGAAGAAGTCTGGTGGATGGGGGAGAGTAGGGGATGGAGAGAAGGGCCTGAGATTGTGGAGATAGTTTTGCAAACCAGAATCTGAAAAATGAGACACTGCTCTAATCATTTCAGCAGCAGCAGCCCCACAAAGCAGGGCTAATAACCACCTTTTGAAGTAAGGGTTTGATGGTGATTTTCCCATCCTGAGGAACTTGCAGACATTCCAGAAAGCTCCTCATCCCTCTTTCCTCCCGTTAAACCCTCAAAGAAACTTGAGAAACAGGATGTTGATACCAGGCAAGCCCCAACTGCCCACCAGTCTTCCTCACACTTGACTCAGCCTCTCACCACCCTGTCCCAGGAGCAGCCCCACCTGTCCTGTCACTCACCAGAAATGAGGCTGATTTGGAGAATCAGTGTCTGGGTGGGGAGCCAGCTGCTGCATAAGGAGTCCATGACTGCCTGTGGACTGTGTTAGACCTCTGGCTCCTCCTCTGGTCTCTCCCCGCCCCTCTCTTCTCTGATCCTCTCGGCACTAGAGTCTCTCCTTGCCTGATGAGTCAAAGCAGAAAGTAAAAAATTAGAAGGTTTTTTTCCTGATAAAAATTATCCATGTTGATTATTTAAAGTTTGGAGAATATAGAAAATTGTACAGAAGAATAAAGAATCACTTGTTATCACACCTCATAAATCTAAGCATCATAAATATTCTATTTTTCCAGGTTATCATGACATTATTGACATGTAGTACATATAAGTTTAAAAGTACACAACATGATCGTGAGATACATGTATGACTGCAAAATAATTACCACAATGAGGATAGTTAACATCTCTCACCCCTCACATAATGACTGTGTGTGTGTGATGATAACACTTAGGATTGATTTATTCTTTTGACAAGTTTCAAGTATATAATGCAGTATTGTTAATTACAGTCACCTTGCCATGCAGTAGATCCCCAGAGTTTATTCATCTTAGTTATCTAAAGTTTGTACTTTTTGACCAACATCTCCCCATCTGCCAGCCCAGACAATGACCATTCTACTCTTTATTTCTATGAGTTCAGCTTTTTTAGATCCTACATATAAGTGAGGTTATACAGTACTTGCCTTTCTCTGTCTGATTTATTTCCCCTATCATATGGCCCTCAAGGTCCACCAAGTTCTCATGAAAGGCAAAACTTCCTTCTTTTTATGGCAGAATATTTTCTTTATCTGTTCATCCACCAATGGACATATAGGTGTTTCCATGTCTTGACTGAAATGAACATGGAGTTGGGGGATGGGGCAAATATGTCTTTGAGATCCTGATTTCATTTCCTTCAGATATATACCCAGAAGTGGAATTGCTGGATCATATAGCAGTTCTATTTTAAATTTTTTTGAGGAAGTTCTATACTGTCTTACATAAAGGCTGTACCAATTTACATCCCCACTAACAGTGACTATGAGTTTGAGTAAACTCCAGGAGTTTGTTATGGACAGGGAGGCCTGGCTGCTGCAATTCATGGGGTCGCAGAGTCAGACACGACTGAGTGACTGAATTGAACTGAACTGAACAGTGACTAGAACTTCCCTGGTGGCTCAGTAGTAAAAAAAAAAAAAATCCACTTGCAATGCAGAAGACCCAGATTTGATCCTTGGGTCAGAAAGACCCCCTAGAGAAGGAGATGGCAATCCACTCCAGTATTCTTGCCTTAGGAATCCCATAGACAGAGGATCCTGGAAGTCTATGTATGGGGTTGCAAAAGAGTCAGACACAATTTAGCAACTAAAAACAACAGTGGACAAGGATTTCCTTTTCTCCAGAGCCTCACCATATTTATTGTCTCGTCTTTTTGACAATAGACATTCTAACAGATGTGAGATGGTTTCTTATTGTGATTTTGATGGCATTACCCTGATGCTTAGGGATGTTGAGTGTCTTTCATGTACCTGCTGGCCATTTGTATGTCTTCTATTTTTTTTTTTTTTTTATTAGTTGGAGGCTAATTACTTTACAATATTGTAGTGGTTTTTGCCATACATTGACATGAATCAGCCATGGATTTACATGTATTCCCCATCCCAATCCCCCCTCACACCTCCCTCCCCACCCCATCCCTCTGGGTCTTCCCAGTGCTCAAGCCCTGAGCACTTGTCTCATGCATCCAACCTGGGCTGGTGATCTGTTTCACCCTTGATAATATACATGTTTCAATGCTGTTCTCTCGAAACAACCCACCCTTGCCTTCTCCCACAGAGTCCAAAAGTCTGTTCTGTACACCTGTGTCTCTTTTTCTGTTTTGCATATACGGTTATTGTTACCATCTTTCTAAATTCCATATATATGCGTTAGTATACTGTATTGGTCTTTATCTTTCTGGCTTACTTCACTCTGTATAATGGGCTCCAGTTTCATCCATCTCATTAGAACTGATTCAAATGAATTCTTTTTAACGGCTGAGTAATATTCCATGGTGTATATGTACCACACCTTCCTTATCCATTCGTCTGCTGATGGACATCTAGGTTGCTTCCATGTCCTGGCTATTATAAACAGTGCTGTGAAGAACATTGGGGTGCACGTGTCTCTTTCAGTTCTGGTTTCCTTGGTGTGTATGCCCAGAAGTGGGATTGCTGGGTCATATGGCAGTTCTATTTCCAGTTTTTAAAGGAATCTCCACACTGTTCTCCATAGCAGCTGTACTAGTTTGCATTCCCACCAACAGTGTTAGAGGGTTTCCTTTTCTCCACACCCTCTCCAGCATTTATTGCTTGTAGACTTTTGGATAGCAGCCATCCTGACTGGCATGAAATGGTACATCATTGTGGTTTTGATTTGCATTTCTCTGATAATGAGTGATGTTGAGCACTTTTTCATGTGTTTGTTAGCCATCTGTATGTCTTCTTTGGAGAAATGTCTGTTTAATTCTTTGGCACATTTTTTGATTGGGTCATTTATTTTTCTGGAATTGAGCTGCAGGAGTTGCTTGTATATGTTTGAGATTAATCCTTTGCATGTTGCTTCATTTGCTATTATTCTCTCCCATCCTGAGGGCTGTCTTTTCACCTTGCTTATAGTTTCTTCTGATGTGCAAAAGCTTTTAAGTTTTATTAGGTCCCATTTGTTTATTTTTGCTTTTATTTCCAATATTCTGGGAGGTGGGTCATAGAAGATCCTGCTGTGATTTATGTCAGAGAGTGTTTTGCCTATTTTCTCCTCTAGGAGTTTTATAGTTTCTGGTCTTACATTTAGATCTTTAATCCATTTTGAGTTTATTTTTGTGTATGGTGTTAGAAAGTGTTCTAGTTTCATTCTTTTACAAGTGGTTGACCAGTTTTCCCAGCACCACTTGTTAAAGAGGTTGTCTTTTTTCCATTGTATATTCTTGTCTCCTTTGTCGAAGATAAGGTGTTCATAGGTTCATGGATTTATCTCTGGGCTTTCTATTCTGTTCCATTGATCTATATTTCTGTCTTTGTGCCAGTACCATACTGTCTTGATGACTGTGGCTTTGTAGTAGAGTCTGAAGTCAGGCAGGTTGATTCCTCCAGTTTCATTCTTCTTTCTCAAGATTACTTTGGTTATAGAGGTTTTTTTTTTTGTATTTCCATACAAATTGTGAAATTATTTGTTCTAGTTCTGTGAAAAATACCATTGGTAGCTTGATAAGGATTGCATTGAATCTATAGATTGCTTTGGGTAGTATAGTCATTTTGGCAATATTGATTCTTCCAATCCATGAATACGGTATATTTCTCCATCTGTTTGTGTCCTCTTTGATTTCTTTCACCAGTGTTTTATAGTTTTCTATATATAGGTCTTTCATTTCTTTAGGTAGATATACTCCTAAGTATTTTATTCTTTTTGTTGCAATGGTGAATGATATTGTTTCCTTAATTTCTCTTTCTGTTTTCTCATTGTTAGTGTATAGGAATGCAAGGGATTTCTCTGTGCTAATTTTATATCCTGCAACTTTACTATATTCATTGATTAGCTCTAGTAATTTGCTGGTAGAGTCTTTAGGGTTTTCTATGTAGAGCATCATGTCATCTGCAAACAGCGAGAGTTTCACTTCTTCTTTTCCTATCTGGATTTCTTTTACTTCTTTTTCTGCTCTGATTGCTGTGGCCAAAACTTACAAAACTATGTTGGATAGTAGTGGTGAGAGTGGGCACCCTTGTCTTGTTCCTGATTTTAGGGGAAATGCTTTCAATTTTTCACCATTGAGGGTAATGCTTGCTGTGGGCTTGTCATATATAACTTTTATTATGTTGAGGTATGTTCCTTCTATTCCTACTTTCTGGAGAGTTTTTATCATAAATGGATGTTGAATGTTGTCAAAGGCTTTTTCTGCATCTATTGAGATAATCATATGGTTTTTATCTTTCAATTTGTTAATGTGGTGTATTACATTGATTGACTTGCGGATATTAAAAAATCCTTCCATTCCTGGGATAAAGCCCACTTGGTAATGATGTATGATTTTTTTAGTATGTTGTTGGATTCTGTTTGCTAGAATTTTGTTAAGGATTTTTGCACCTATGTTCATCAGTGATATTGGCCTGTAGTTTTCTTTTTTTGTGGCTTCTTTGTCTTGTTTTGGAATTAGGGTGATGGTGGCCTCATAGAATGAGTTTGGAAGTTTACCTTCTTCTGCAATTTTCTGGAAGAGTTTGAGTAAGATAGGTGTTAGCTCTTCTGTAAATTTTTGGTAGAATTCAGCTGTGAAGCCATCTTGTCCTGGGCTTTCGTTTGCTGGAAGATTTCTGATTATAGTTAAAATGATACTGAATATTGGATTCTTTTTTTTTTTTTTTTTTTTAATGTGGACCACTTTGAAAGTCTTTATTGAATTTGTTACAATACTGTTTCTGTTTCATGTTTTGGTTTTTGGCCGCCAGGCATGTGGGTTCTTAGCTCCCCAACCAGTAATTGAACCTGTGCCCCCTGCACTGGGGAGCAAAGTCTTAACCACTGGACCGCCAGGGATATCCCTGAATATTGGATTCTTAAATGTCCAAAATTGATATCAAATACTGAAAAAAAAAGATTAAAAATCTAGAGTAGAGGTTAGACTCTTAAAAATACAATATTAAAAACAAAAACAAAAACACAAAAAATTTTAGAAATATATATGAAGTTTGGTTTAAAAATAGGGGTCTTTTTTTTTTTTTTTTGCAAGGTTATAGTGAAATGAAAATGAAGGAGTTATAGAGGAGTAATAGAGGACTTTAAAAGAAAATAAGAGAAAAAAATAAAAAAGAAAGAAAATTTTTCTAATTAAAAAGTAGTAAAAATATATGAAAATGAAAATGAAAGTTAAGGAGTAATGGAGGAGTAATAGGGAATTTAAAAGGAAATAGAAGAAAAAAAAATTTTTAATTAAAAAAAAAGTAAAATATTATCTAGGAATTTCTCTTGAGCTGTTGTGGTCAGTATGGGTTTGGTTCAGTTTCAGAGAGCTCCTCATTCCAGCTTACACTTCTCGATAGCTATAAGCCCCTTCCAGTGTAGTTGGTGTTACCTACAGGCTTTTAATCTGTTGCACCGGTCACTTCTGAAGCAGTTCCCTTTGTTTATTTGGCTTCTGTTTGCCAGTCTTTTCAGTGTCTAATATCCACCCTGACACAGGTGGGCAGAGGTGGTCTCTTGTTCAGGTTCACTTGTTCAGTTGTGCTGTGGGGAGGGAGGGGCGTTGCAGACAAATGTCACTGGCCTGTGTGGGGAGCATGCACAGTGTTCTGGCCACACTGGGTTTGCCCCCACTTACGGGTGTATGCTTTCCCTGTCTACAATGCTCAGGCTCCCAGCTGCTCTATATGGAGCGGGCCCTGCATTGCGTGCAGTTCCAGTTTTCGGGTATTCCACAAAAGCGCGGACTCAGTTCAGCCTGCGTTTTGTGCCTTCCCTGCCTGAGCAGCTCAGGCAGCCAGGAGCTTGACAGGCACACTCTCCCCGGGTGCGGTGCACCTTCTCCCCTCCATGGTCTCAGTCTCAGTTTTCGCGCGCGCCAGTCCGGTGCGTGCGCCTTGTGTCTGTTCTTGGGAGCTGGCCTCTAGCCGCGGCCCTCCCGGTGGACGTCAACCATCCAGAATCTCAGGAAGTCTTAGGTTAGAAACTGGGAGCCTGTTTGAAGTTTGGTAGGGGTGCCATCTCTGGGGCCGAGTTTTCCCCTTTCCCCTCCCCCCTGTCTCCAGCGGAGGATGGGCCAGTCCGCAGCTGGCTAGCTCTTCTCTGGAATTGCTCAGTCCCTTTGTTCTGTGAATGGCCGGCAGTGTGTTCCGGCCGGTTAATTTTCTCTCTCTCTCTTGCTATCCCACAGTTTAAGTTGCTATCTCACATTAGCTCCCTCCAATTGCCCTCATGGGATTCGGGCCTGGTCCTTACCCTAAGGAATGCTGCCCACTCCCCTCCATTCCACCTCTACTTGCTGGTGGCGGATGCGGGCGTCTGGGGTACTTTTCTGCTAGGAGTTGCTTTTAGGCATGTAATCTGTGGGTTTTATTTATTTTTCCTCCCAGTTATGTTGCCCTCCGAGATTTGAAAACTTCCCCCAGACCCACCAGTGTGAGGGTTTCCTGGTGTTTGGAAACTTCCTCTATTAAGACTCCCTTCCCGGAATGGGTCTCCATCCCTATCTCTTTTGTCTCTCTTTTTATCTTTTATATTTTGTCCTACCTCCTTTCGAAGATGATGGGCTGCTTTTCTGGGCGCCTGATGTCTTCTTCTAGCGGTCAGAAGTTGCTTTGTGAAGTTTGCTCAGTGTTCAAATGTTCTTTCGATGAATTTGTAGGGGAGAAAGTGGTCTCCCTGTCCTATTCCTCTGCCATCTTAGCTCCTCCCCTATATGTCTTCTTTGTAAAATGTCTATTCAGTTCCTCTGTCCATTTTTTTAATTGATCATAAGCACTCTTCTATAGTTCCCCCTGGGTATGTTTGTGCATTTTAAAATATAATGAAAAAAAAAAAAAAGATTAACTTTTTAGATAGATAAAGTAGTAGTCGCCAAAGTGTTACCTGAGATGATCCACTGAAATGGAAGAATAAAATAGAAAAATTTTCTATCTATATTTTTATTTACAGTAGGAAAGAAGAACCCACCCATAGCATATAATAGAATTTCCCTGACACCCCAACTTAGTCTATTTGTCAGTTACAGGTGAGTGAATTCCCTCAGAAGAAATGCCAAGGTCGAGAGTGGCACTCTCATTTGCTGAGTCAGTTTCAGATGATAGCTCTTGAAGGCATGAACATCATTGAATTAACCAGAATAGAGTGGTTAAAGTAAGAAGCTCTCCTGACAAGTGTGAACTAGAGAAAACACATGTAAGGGAAAGAACAAGAGGAAGACAGCTGACCCTCTCCTACACCTGATTAAGTTGTCAGCACATTATGAGGCAAAATTGGTGACTGAATTAAACTGGACAAGAAACTCACCAAGAACTTAAATACAAATAATATGTTTGGAAATTTCCAAGTATAAGTCTAGAAAGGAATCTTGGAGGAGGAAATTTACATCTTAGCATCAAATTAGAAATAATGTATATATTGGTAAAATTTGACATTTGGAGATGGACGGAAAATATTGGGGAAAATAATTCAAAGTTTTTAGGTCATGATGAGATCTCTCTTACTAGTTGCCAAGTATATTTCTAACAGACACAGATGTTTTTGTAGTGTTGCTTTAAAATAGAAGAATAATGTAAATAGTCTAAATGTCCTTGCTTTAATTTTTGAAGTAAAAAATTCAAACTCACAAAAATTCAAGAATATCCTATGAAATATGAATTAGTCTCCACTACCATTAATAATAAACCTTACTGTAAATGCATATTGAGTCTTGAAGTATAAGCTAAGGTTGTATGAACCATCATGAACTGCAACTATTAAAATACTGTTTATTTCATGGATATGGATATCTCATGTTTTTAGAGATTTTTAAATATATTTTAACTTCTAGTGTATGATTTTAAAAATGTGATTCACAATTAATAAGTATACATATGGTGGGATTGCCTGCTTAAAATCTTTTGTCTTTCACAACCCTGCCATAAAAAGTTTGTAGACTAGTCATATAGACTCTATTTCTTTACCTTCTCTACCTTTTAATGGTTTTAATGACAACCATCCTATTTTCAATTTTGTTAGTAGCTTTCTATAAATAAATAAAAAATGAGTTTGAACCTGTTTTTCCTCTTATCATCAACGCTATGCATAGAATGCTATTTCCTTTCCCATGTTCAATGAGAACTGAGTATGTTTCCTCTCTTTCTCCCAATTCTCAGTTTTAGTTGATATAATTTGAGGTTTTACATACAGTTTATATGGGTTTCCCACATGGTGCTAGTAGTAAACAACCCGCCTGCCAATGCAGGAGACATAAGTGACATGGATTTGATCCCTGGGTTGGGAAGATTCCCTGGAGGAGGGTATGGCAACCCACTCCAGTATTTTTGCCTGGAGAATCCCATGGACAGAGAAGCCTGGCAGGCTACAGTCCATTGGGTTTCAAAGAGTCGGACATGACTAAAATGACTTAGTAAGTACAGCACACATACAGTTTATATAGTTATTGAATCTTATTTACTTTACGTCTTCTTTTTCCCAAAAAATTAAAAATATTTACATTACAAGTTTGCTTCTCTAGCAGTTTGAGAGTAATGTGCTGAAGTGGGGCCAAGATCAAGTTATTTTAAGAAAAAAAGGGGGTTCAATGTCAGGATTTTCATGTACTAACACTGGAATTCAATCTAGAAAATCTCAGGAAAGTGGGAGCCAGAGGCATTTCTACTGCTTACATTATTCCCTCTATTTTAAAGCAGTGTTACAGCAAACTTCTGTCTGTCAGAAATACATTCAGCTGCTAGTGAGAGAGATCTAATCACGATGGCCTAAATAAATTGCAATCTTGTTTTTCTCTTGTTTTCAGATAAACTCTGTAAGAATCAATGCACAGCAGCTGTGGTAATTCTATGAAGCACCAAGTTCCCAGACTCCTTATATTTTTCTGTCCCTTGATGTGTGGTTTCCATTCTTAAGGTCACAGGATGGCTGCTGGAGCCCTAACCATCATATACAAGTTCTGGACATTGCATAAAAAGAGAAGAAGGGAAGGGTAAGAGGCTTTTTCTCAAGTCCCACCCAGTGACTTCTGCTTGTATCTCATTGCCTTGCCCTGTATTATTAAGCGGTCTGAGAAATGTTAATTTTTAGTTAAGCACATCACTGCCACCAAATATATAGTTAGAAACAGAAAGGATAGAGAGTAGGTAGGCAACTAGCAGTTTCAGCTCTGATGAGCAGCATTAATATTTTTGTTACCGTTATGGTTGTCCCAAGAACCTCAGTAGGGGCTGGAGGGATAAGGCAATCTGTCCAATCATCACTCCGTGGTTCCTTCCCCACATCTCTCCACCCTCTTGGGTCCAGTTCTGGAATTTTTATTTTCATACACTGGCCAGAGTTCCACTGGGGCAGAATAACTGAAGTGAGTGGATCCCTGTGACAACAAGGAAAACATAGTATTCACTGAGAGAGTGAGAATGAGAGAAAAGCTAGAAAGAAAAGATAGTTGTAAGAGAGGATCTCAGGAAAACTGTCAGTCAGGAAAACTGAAGCCCTGGTAAGGATGATAGGGTGATTAAAAATTGCATGAAGATTTTCAACATAGACACAGGGTAGAGGAGGAACAGGAAGAGGGAAGAGCATGGTCAAAGGACATCTCAGCTAAAGGAACAGGCAACTGGATGCAGGACTGAAGTGCTCTGGTCACTCTGTAATCACAGTTCTCTGCCTGGCTTGATATAGATAAGGGAAAAGTAGAAAGACAGAAAAGGATGTCATGTATATTAGTCAGGATTCTCCAGAGAAATAGAATCAAAAGACTGTATATAGAGAGATTTATTTTAAGGAATTGGCTCACATTATTATAAAGACTGGCTAGTCTAAACTTGAGGGTAAATGATCCAGGCTGGAGAACCAGAGAAGATCTGTTGCTGTGGTTCGAATTCAAAGGCTATCAGGGGGAGAGACACAGGGAGGAGCCAATGCTACATTACCCTGTAGGGCAAGGAGCTTGGCTCAGATCAGTAACTGCACAGTTCAGAGAGACAACCCTGCTCTCCTACTCATCTGGAAGAAAATATTCTCAGATCCTTAGAATCCTCCTTTAAATTACAATCTGCGTGTTTTTGGAGTAGACTTAGTTATGATTCACACAATGGCATGGCTGTACACGTGTGTGTGTGTATGTGTGTGTGTGTGGGGGGTGTGTGTGTGTGTGTATGTGCATGCATGTGTGTATGTTTCCTTTCAGGGGCTAGGGTTTTAGTAAAGTTAGTTTCCTCTAATCTCTGGAAGACTAACTGCTACAGGTTGAACTTTCTGGCCAAGCTGGGGAAATTTAAAGTGAGTGAGATCTGAGATACACTTTTGTCCTGTTTGAATTAGTAATTTAGGCAACTAGGAGGCTGCTTTGTTTATATGGGGATAATGATGGTAATAGAAAAAAGGAGAGAGAAAATATCATACAATAAAAGATAACATTACAATATTATCCATGGGCCCAGATAAACTAGATAAATCACTCCACCCTTTCCCATGAAACAAACCACATTTATTGCCAGATTACAGAAGAAGTAATAGCTTTTGCTTTCATTTCCTATGGGAAAAAAATAATTCATCCCTTTCCCATCAAGCTCTATGTTGTAAAAAAGAAACTTAATATGTTGCAATTTATTAATGCAGTGGCAAGAGAGCTCTAGAGAACATAAAAGGAGCATGTCCTCTGGTCTGAAGCCAGAGAGAGGTATGAGGATGGGGGCACTGTTCCAGACATTCAAATTAAGGAGGGTGGGGTAAGAAGCTGAGAAAAAGTATGATGACTTGGAGAACTCTTCTTCCGTTTCCTTAGCAATAAGGATTAGAAACAGAGAATATTTAATTATTGTTTTCTTACCACTGAAGGTTATGACAATAAAATAAAATTACTGCATGTCAGGTGCTTAGCATAGGAATTGACATCTTAAAAATACTTCGTCAACTACCCTAGGGAGTAGGAGAGGAAAAAGTCAAGGCAAAGGCCCAGGTTTCTGGAATAGGTCATTGACTGAGAGTAGGAACCTAACAATAGTTTGGAGATTGAAGACAATGAATGGGGCATTGGCCATGTTGTACATGACCCCTAGTGGAGATGACTAGTAGAGAGTTGGATGCAGGGTCTGATGCTAAGCAGAGGGTGTGGGGTGGAGTTACAGACTTGGACAGTAGCAGCATGTGAATGATATTTGGAGCCCACAGAGTAGCTATCCTAGAGAGATAATGAAAATGCATTAAAGGGAGTCTGTGACAAAAACACTGGGAGCATTGATATTGTAGAAAGCATTGAGATAGAGGAAAAGCAGCCAATAAAGGATCCTGAGGGAGATGGCAGAGGGGAATGAGGAGGCCTAGGGTGTATGACATCAAGGAAACCAAAGGAAAAGAGACTTTAGGAAAGAGGAGTCAACAGTGTCAAATGTTGGAGCAGCTGTTGGTCACCTCGTGATGCCCAAAGGAGTCAGGGTGAAGGGATGCCGAGCAGTGAGTCCCTTGGAGCCACTGTAGAAGTGGCTGTGATGTGGGAGAGGGAGAAATAGGACAACAGTTGGAGGTGCAAATTTAAGGGAGTGTTCAGAAGTGGACTGAGAATGTTTAAGGACTACTGGAAAGGAGTTAGAAGCATCAGTGAAACGTGCCATAGAAAAAGGAAGTACTCTAGACAGTAAAGTTCCTGGAAAGGGGCAAGAAGGAGGAGCTTAAAGCATTGGTGAAAGTATCAACTTTAGATTCTAGGAGCTCAGTGTCCTTTGTGGGGGCAGAAGACAAAGCTGGAACAGGTGTAAATAAATGCGGGTCAGTTAAAATTTAAGTGGTAGGAATTTGAAAGCATCACTTTTTCTTTTTCCCAAAGAAAGTATTTTATTGTGTTTAAAATTTTTGAGGAAAGTTATTTACAAGAGTATAAAATGTGGTAACCGAAACTTCTGAGTTGAAGTTTTGAGAAGTAGCACCTCATCTGGTCCTTCTATCGCTCACCAGAGAGAACAAGCATATCTCTTTCACATCCTAAGCCAACAAAACAAAGTGTCATCCTTTGTTGTTTCAAACACATGGTTGCAGAAGGCATCACTTTTTAAAAATGCATTTGTTCATTTTTTTTCTGCACTGTCTTTACTGCTCCAAACGGGCTTTCTCTAGTTGGGGCGAGCAGGGGCTACTCTCTAATTGCTGTGAGGGGGCTTCTCATTGTGGTAGTGTCTCTTATTGCAAAGCATGGCCTCTAGGGCACATGGGCTTCAGTAGCTGCAGCTTGTGGGCTTTAGAGCATGGGCTCAGTAGTCGTGGCACATAGGATTAGTTACCCCAAGGTATATGGGATCTTCCCTGACCAGAGGTTGAACCCATGTCCCCTGCATTGGTAGGTGGATTCTTAACCACTGGACAACCTCAGAAGTCCAAGGCATCACTTTCTGACCTCTATTTGTGTTTCCTGATTAAACAGGAGGCTCTTTCATTACCCAAGAGTGGCAAGGTAGAATGGAGGATTGCAAGGATATGAAAAAAAGTTAGTAGTATGATGGAAAAAAAAAAAAAGGTGGGCTGTGGAATTCAGTTACCTGGATTTGAATCCTGGTTCTGATACTTCCCAGCTGTGTGGACTTGATCATATGATTTAGTCTTTCCATGTCTCCTTTTACTAATCTGTGAAGTGAGGATAATGATAGCTATCTCACAGTGTGTTTTTGAGGATTCAATGAATTTAAAGCATGTAGACTAATTAGGACAATACATGGCACATGGCAAGCACTCAATAAATGTTAGCTGTTACTAATTCATATTATCTTTAAATAGCTACTAAGCACATAGCTGATTGCTGAGTGGTGTTAAAGATTGGTTGAGGCTAGAAGCATGCCAGGGACAGAGGAGCCCAGTGGGCTGCCATCGATGAGGTTGCACAGAGTCAGACACGACTGAACTGACTTAGCGGCAGCAGCAACAGCAGCAGCAGCAGCAGCAGATAGTGTTAATTCATAATGACTTTGTCAAGGAAGGTTGATGATTCTTCTAGGCAACTTGAGTGTGGTACAGAGGTGGAGGTGAGTTGGATCAATCTAGGATTGCCAAGAAGGAGAGAACACATTTTTATTCCAATTTATTTACTCATTTCCCCCTTGATCCACCACTATGTCCTATGATAAATTTGTGCAGAATGTTTTAGCATGGAAACTAGCTGATAGTTAGACAAATACAATTCTTTCTCATGACTTTCCATCTGAATTATCTTGAGAAAGCTTTAACTCAAATTGTCAATATATTTCACCATCAATATCAATATTATAATCTTACAATGCCAGTTGTTTTGGACTGAACTGTCTTCCCAAAATTCATATATTGAAGCCACCCCAGTGTGATTATATTTGGAGACACAGCCTTTAAGAGGTAATTTCAGGTTAAATGAGGTGATAAAGCTGGGACCCTAATCCAGTATGATTGGCATCCTTATAAGATCAAGCAGGGATACTAATGATGTATGCATGTTCAGGAGAAAGACCATGTGAGGACACAGAAAGAAGGTGACCTTCTGAAAACTAAGAATAGAGGTCTCAGGAAAAACCAAACCTGCCAACACTTTGATCTTGGACTTTCAGCTTCCAATACTGTGACAAAATTCCTATTGTTTAAATGACATTCTGTGGTATCTTGTTATGGTAGCCTTAGTAGACTAATACACCAGTGTTACAGCATATCTCTATATAGTGGTAGGTATAAACCAAAAAACAAGAGCCTACTCCCTAAGGAATATCCTTCTTATATGTAGATGGAAAAGTTCTTGTTGGCATTTTGTACCTTGGCAGGTATGAGAGAATATGCCTAGTTTCAGGTCATTTCTGCATTGCTTCAGTATCCCCATATTCACTAATTTCATTGACCCAGGTGGCTACCTCAAGTGAGTGAACCAAGATATATACTTGTCAGTTTCAGTCACCCTTACTGGAAAGGGATTCTTTTGATGTGCATCCAAATTTGTTCCTTGTATTCCCATAGTCATTTCTGTGGGGCCACATTCCATATAGATATCGTATTAGAACAGTTTTCCATTATACTTCTACTTGATTAATGGCTAGACCACTAGCCACTTCCCTTGAATCAATAAAAAGTCAGACTTGAACCATTTTATTTTTATTTCCTTCAATCATACTGTTGTCTTTCCAAACAAGATGTCATCTATTCATCATGGAACTGCCATTCATAAAGCCAGCAGATTTTTGTTGGTCAATAGGTGCTCATAAGTCACTTGTCAAGTGGCCCAAGTGGCCATAGGATTTAGCAATTCCCAGGTGTTTCCAAAGTTAGGCCATGGGGGAAAGACTACACCTACTTATGAATTCTCCATTCTCTCCCCTAGTAGCATATTCATCTATAAATCATTTCCATTTTATTTTGGAAATTTTGTGGCATTGTCCTCTCCATTAGAACATTTCTCTGATATTGCTCAAGACATTTTGAGTATTTCAGTATAATTTTACAATTTTTAGTCATAAAAGCAATTTTAACTAGCATCCAATAGCAAGCTTGTTGTCTCGCAAATAGTTGCCTCTCAAATTTCTGGTCCAAAATCCTACCAGCCAGTAGTCACTTCTATGTATTATTCACTGACTTTTTCCTTAAGCCCCTAGTCTTTCCTCAATATAGGGCTACTGTACAGAAAATCTGTCTGTGTTATCACTACAGTGTCAGCTACAAATTGGCACTTGCCATCTACCTCTACAAGAATTAAATCATGTGCTGCTGTAGCTGAGGATTTTCAACATCTACTGAAGGTATTTCAGAGTGGAGAGCAGAAATGAGGCACTCTGTGCTCTGGGAAAAACTGGCAGAACAAATCTTCAGATAGTTAGGCATTTTCAGGAGCTTATTTTATGAGCCCAATTCTTGTATTTCCTCATATCTAGTAAAGCACTAAATTCCTTCATGGTGATGTTTGCTCCTAATGATAGCAGAAACCTTTTGCAAAAAATATGTGCTTGAGTTGATAAATGAAAAAATAAATAAATAAATAAATAAAAACAACAGAACTTCAGAATTAGAAATGAACAGGCAGGAATCAGTTTGGTTAAAAAATAAATAAATAAAAAATAAAGTCTTATATACTAAAAAAAAATAAAAAATAAAAAATGTGCTTGATTGCATGTACTCCCCCTTCACGGAAATCACATATATACTGATTTCTCCCTTCCCCACCCATCCCCCCACCCCCATCTTTGGAGCAGTTTCTCAGACCTATGTGAGACACTATCTCCCTGACTATAGTCCTCATTTGGCCCCAAATAAAACCTAACTCACAACTTTCACATTGTGCATTTTTTTTAAGGTGTCACCAGCTAGATACCAGTTGAGTATTAAAGTACTAATCTCTTTTAGCCCACCAGATGGTCTATGCCATTTCAAATTAGTGATTTGTGGACCCAGGCAATCTTATTGTTTCTCACTTAGCATGTTCTCTCAATATTGACTGAATGGTATATGTACATATCTCTTCTATTTTACAGTATTCATAGGGGAATCATTTCCAACTCAGACATGATATTCATTCCCATAATATATCCAAGCAAAGGAATCAAAACATTTTTTTATTGAATCTATTCAAGCATTCTAATTTTCATCCAAACTGTCACCATAATCTCATTACCTGTTACATTACTATATTCCCCAATTGAACTGTAGCCCCTACTAGGATTTTGTCAGTCGGTTTTGGAATGACAGTTCATGGGAATCCCAGTCAGAGTTTCAGAAATAGCATTTCTCTACTCCCTGACCATGTTACAAACACATGTACATATGCCTTTGGTCTCCTTTGGTCAGTTCTTCTCTTAAATAGACAGTAGGATCATTGACCCAGGTGCTCTGAGATCAGATTTCTCATTCTCAACTTTGCTCTCTAGATTTTTTGATTTCTCCAAACTAGAGTGAATAAAGCAGATTTTTGGAGGTCCTTAACTGTTGTGGGACCAGCAGGGGTTCCCATGTGTCCATCTAACTTCCAAGAGAGCTGCATTGACATTTTTTACACTATTAAAATCTACTTTACTCATCTCACTTCTTAAAAACAATTTAAAGATTTCTACCCTCCTAGAATGACTCTCTTGACTCTTCTCATTCACTTTCTCATTCTCTTGTAAATTACTCTAATTCTGTTCATTATCTGTTGTTTCAGCATAACTTCTCTTTTGGATCGCAATCCGAAAGAGGATAACAGTTGTGGCTTGAAGTGTTTGGAATTCAATGTTGGCCCAGCACCAGGATCCACCCTAGCATTCTCTATAATTTTTATTTTAGCTATTAGCACAGATAACAACTACCAATGGAGTATCTAGCTTTTTTCTTGCTACTTTGAATTTTCTCATGCATTCAATAAACCAGCTTTTCAGGAGTTGGATCCATCATTTCTAAATTTAATTGACAACTTCGACCTCTAATAACTGGATTGCAGCACAGCTGTAATTCCATACTACTGGTGACATTGAGGTCATATAGGAATCAAAGATTTCTCATCCTTGGCCTCTCATTCTTAGTTTTCTCAAACCATAATGTTTCAGTGAGCAAAGACTGTTGCATGGAGTCCCTCTTCTGGCACCAACTGTGAGAGCCAGGCTCACTGCAAAGTGAGGAGGTGCTGTCCACACAAGAACCTCACACATCTGACACTAACTGCAAGTCCAGCCACCCTCAAGTGTTGATAGCCTTGTTAGCATGACTCAGGAACTCCTTTATTCCCTTTTAAAAAAGCATTTTTTATTTTTAGTTCTGTGGTGGTCACAGAACTCCTTTGTTACAAGGACTATGAAAATTTCATATTTTATGGCAAGACAAAAAAGTTAAACATAAAAAATGTTCTCTACCCTTTGGCCTTCTCTCCTCTTCTGTGCATTGTGTACCTGCGTTGTTCATTGACCAAACCTTCCCATGGGCAGAAATACCTTTTCAATCATAAAGAACAACATTCTCTTAGTGCCAACAAGAAAACTCCTTAAAAGGAACATTGCTTCTTGATCTTATAAATAGTCACAATGACCCATCACTTTGTACTTAAAGATCTGGATTTTGCAAACTATTGAGATCATTTAACGCACAGCCTTCTGTCTCAGAAGCCCGTGTAACTGTGTTTTGATGTCCAATGGGCAGTACAGTTCTTGGAGCTTTATGAGAAGCTGTTCCCAGGTTATAACTCTCAATTTGGCTTGAATAAAATTTTATACACAGGAATCGGTATTCAATATCCTGTGATAAACCATAATGGAAAGAATATGAAAAAGAATATATACATTTCTGTACAGCAGAAATTGGCATAACATTGTGAATCAACTATACTTCTATGAAATAAAAAAAAAATTCTATTTCTTTCTTAGATTGATTTTTTTTTTTCATCAGCAGGACTCACAGACTCACTGAAGTCTTTTATATTCAAGTGTTGTGTTAGTTGCTCAGTTGTGTTTGGCTCTTTGCAACCCCATAGACTATAGGCCACCAGCCTCCTCTGTCCATGGAATTCTCTAGGGAAGAATACTGAAGTGAGTAGCCATTCCCTTCTCCAGGGGATCTTCTCAACCCAGGGATCGAACTCAGATCTCCTGCATTGCAGGCAGATTCTTTACCAGCTGAGCCACCAGGGAAGCCCCAAGATTATAGTTTATTACAAGAAAAAATACAGATTAAAATTAAGGAAAAATACAGAGGGCAAAGTTCAGAAAAATGTAGCGTCTCACCATGGAGTCAGGATAGCATTACTGTTTTCAGCATCAATGTGCAACAATACACACAGCATGTCAACCAGGAAAGCGTGTTTGTGCAGATTCTCAATATCAGAAAGAAATGAGAGTTTAGGCCTATACATGCAAGGGCCTTCTTTTAATGGATTCCAGGGAGTATGTCAGAGCTCTCAAAAGTCCTGTGGACATCTAATTCTCCATTTTTTCCCTTTTAAACATTTTGGTGAGCTTATTGTTTGCATCAACTATTACCCACCACTGCACATTGCCACAAAGTTAGAACGCTTGCCTGTAGTTGTTTATGATGCCTAAAGCTCAGCCTTTCTGTACACCGGTGCCGAACCAAATCTCAGAGAGAGTTTTGGGTGAAGTAGAAGAGGATAGCTTTATTTCTTTGCCAAGAAAAGGGGTATATAGCATACTCCTGCCTCTAAAAACCATGTGTCCCAACTTGGAGAGGACAGTGAGAAAATTTATAGTAATGGTTCAAAGAGCATGTGCTCAGCTCTTGGACTTTCTTCAGATGAATTGGTGGTGAGGTAAGTAGGAGTCTCCATTATCAACCTTCAGGTTCCAACTGGGATCTACGTGCTTGTGGGCAGCATAACATCATGAATAATTAAATTCTCCCATCCAGAGGGGGTTTTAGTATCTGCAAAATGGCTGAAAAATATTATGTAAAATAGATAGTGGGAATTTGCTGTATAACGCAGGGAGCTCAGTTGGGTGCTCTGTGACCACGGAGAGGAGTAGGATGGGGTAGAAGTGGGAGGGAGGTCTAGGAGGGTGGGGACATATGTATACTTGTGACTGATTCACATTGTTGTATGGCAAAAACCAATACAACAATGCAAAGCAATTATCCCACAACTAAAAATAAATTTGTAAAATGTCAAACAATATTTTTGTGTGTGTCTGTAGATGGGGAACTAGGACCTTGTCCCAAGGCTACACTATTGTTTCTCTTACTGTTTTGTTTCTTCCTTTTCTTTCTTTAATTAACAACTGCTGGAATCTCAGGGAAGGTCATGGAAGCTGAATGAAGGCCATTTCTTGTAATCAAAGAAAAGGAGACACAGAAGGGCTTTGTGCCCAGAAGCTGCATGGGGCCCTGCTCGGTATCACTTTCAACAAACACCCACCCCCAAGTAAAAGGAGAGCATTGAATTAGGTAAAATATGGACATCCTTGGAAATGGGGTCTTCCAGGAAGCCACCAAAGAGGCGAATAATGACAGTTCTTTGCATAAGAACCTTTAAAAAGAGCCCCAACCCTGTTCTGCTCTTTCAAGTGGCTGCTAGACTGCTAGTTTCACCATGATATCAGGCTGTTATTTTTCAAAACTACAATGGAGGTACAGAGTAAAGGGTGGGACTTAGGCAAGTTAAAACACCACAAAGCTCTCTGTTCTTACTGAGACTAAGCTGTTTTTCTTGAATATATTTCCCCTTGGGTTGCTGCAAGCCGTTGATTAATTTTCAGAGTTCTGAAAAAGTCCTCTAATGTTAACAGGTTTTCCTTAGTTGAAACCAAGATTTTTTTCCAAGTTAGATTTTTTCCAATTAAACTTACAAAATGTATTGCTAGTTTTTCTTCCCTAGTGATATTTCCATAGATTCATAAACCACTTTTGTCTTTTCAAAATTCATCCTCATGGTAAACTGAAAGGAAGCTATTAACTGTCTTCCCTATCTCCACCCCTAGAACTGCAATTTGTGTTTTTAATACAATAATTTGGCTGTATCAAGAGGCTACATTTCTTATCAGCTATAATTATATCTCTTTCATGAGATGCTTTGTTTTTTTCTTATCTAATTGTAACCCCAGAGGTTCCTCACCCTTACGTACTAAAAAATATAAATACCAACAAATAAAAATAACAGGTTTTCTCAGTGCTTTTATGGAAAAGAGAATTTTTAAGACTTTTGCCCCACCATTTTCTATACTTTACACTTTAACATGTGTGTTGAATTATATTCTTTTCTCTTCTTAAAGCTAAAGTTGTTCAGTGTTTATATAGTCTCCCTTTAATGACCCACTGAAATCACCCATTATCCTGTTATTATTTTATGAAATTTTGTTCTTTTTAATTAAAAATACTTTTAACAATAAATAGGTCTAGAGGATGAGGGAAAGAGAAACAGATATTCAGAGATCAGCCTCCTGTGAGCCTGCTCCTATAGCTGCTTGTTCCTCCCTATAACCTAGCCCAGTGCGGTTATCTTGGGCGCAGTGGTCATGAAAAAGACAGTAGCTCAGAGCATCTACTCCAAGTCTTCCCCTTATCCTATCCCTTATCCTTTGGGGTTGCAGTATCCTCCCCATATCAGGAAACAGCCATCCTCTTTCTCCTCAAGCTTCTCACAGTTCTGACTTGAGTTTCTCAGAATTAACACTCTCCTTCCCCTCCTGGGTATGTCCATGTTTAAGCTAGTGCTGACAGCTTGTGAACACCTTGCCAGGGCTTCCAGGGAACACTAGTGGTAAAGAACCCGCCTGCCAATGCAGGAGACGAAAGATATGCAAGTTCAATCCCTGGGTTGGGAAGATCCCCCTGGAGAAGGGCATGGTAACCCCTCCAGTGTTCTTGCCTGGAGAATCCCATAGACAGAGGAGCCTGGTGGGCTACAGTCCATGGGGTTGCAAAGAGTTGGACATGACTGAAGTGACTTAGCAGCATGCACGCGTAAGGTAGACAAGTTATTTAATCCTCAGACATCCAGGATGCTTATTAATAAACTATGTGTAACTCTTAGGTAATATGGTTATTCTGAGGGTTCAGTTCAATGTATTGTGGATTAATTGAAATGATGCATGTAAAGCCACATAATATTAGTAAATATTGCCAAACCTGGAGGCTATAGGGTCATAATACTGATTCCTAGCAAAAGTTAAATGCCAATATTTGCACTGGGGATGTGGAGAGTTCACACTTTGAATAGGAAATTGCTTTGTTCATATTGTCTTATGTAGGCAATCAACAAGTTGAAGTGTATGGAAGGTCAGAAAGGAAATTGGCTCATTAATTGTGGCTGGGACAGAATCCAAGCCTAGCTCAGCCTTTCTGTAAAGCCTGACTTCTGTGCCTGACCACAGTTTGGCACTGGTGGTCAGGTCTGCCTAAGGCAGAGCTGTTAACACAAGGAAACAGCTAACCATGGTGAGTAGGTGGATATGAGGGTAGGATGTGTGAAAACACCAAGGTAGTCATAACTGCAGGGAATAAGGCCTACCTAACATAATACCAGACAAATCATAGACCATGGTTATTTCCACATTTATTCTTTAATTATTTACTGAGTTCACGCTGTAGGTACTGGAGATGAGATGAAAGGCTTTTCTCTTCAGTGGTGAGGCTGTCTCCTTGGAATAAACTTGTTGGCCAGAGGTCAAGTAAGAACTGGTTTGCTAGCTCCACCCTGGAAGAATCATGTAAAAGGCCCCTAGAGCTCGAGCTTTTACTTTTTTCTTGCCTCTGTCCATTCTGATGATTTCTCTGTAGCTATACAGGTGGCAGGCAGCCTGCAGTGAGGCCCTGCTCAGACGACCCCCACCTCTACTGGGCCTCCTTGACCTTGGGATATGACAGCCTCCTCCTTAGTGAGTGGCCTGGGCTCATGGGAAGGGAGGGAATTGTGTGGAGCCAGGGAGGGGAGTGGCTGACTTCTAGGAGGGCTCCTTGGATTCTGATGTCTTTGGTGTACAAAAGGAGAAAAACACTGTCTTGTAATTTGTGAATGTGCATTTTGTTTAGAGTTCTGGGATGAACAGAAAAAGCAAAATGGCCTTATGGTGGTGACAAGGCTGCAATGAGGGTGCCATTTACCAGGTAGCTGAAGCTATTTTGTTGCGTTAGCAGAGAAGTCACTAGAATCTGGAGCATCTCTGTGTCTGTTGGCAAAGAGGGAGGTAAGAAAGCTGTTTGCCATTATGGGCTCCACACACAAAGAAATGGAGGCTGGATTTGATGCATGAGTTCAGAGGTTCCTGTGGGTTGCACAATGTGGTATTAGGGTAAGAACAGTCAATAAAATTTTATGTTAACACATGTGAACGTTTCCAGTTTTATATTATTTAAATACATGTTAAACTCAATCTTGTTTACTACCACACCTTCCTCTGGTACCTCTGGTACCTTTTTTTTTTTCTTTTTCTCCCTCTTTAAAGATTAGCATCTTTGTAGATCTGAGCGCTTTTCCTTCCTTCTCTAAGTCTTCTTTAAACTTCACCACAGCTGGTGCTCACTGTCAGCACCTGGGTGGGTCTCCCTGAAGCCTGAGGACCTAGTCTCCTCTCTCCCTGGTTCTCACCTTTTCAGCTAGTGGGGAGTCTGGCTGGACTGCTGTTTAACTCTCAGCTGGCCAGAAGCCCCTGTTCTGCTAAACCCCTCTAAGTTCTTTCCTTCCCTTTTCTCAGGATAGGCAAGTTGGAGGATGAGCCTCCAGGAGCTGCTCAGATCCTGGTGATGAAACAGCGGTCCTGGGAGGGGAGGCCCTGGGGAGGACAGGGATAGGGTAGGGAGCTGGTGGGAGCGCCTGCGGGGGAGAAGCATGGGGCTGGGAGCGGGGAGCCCTGGTGCCAGGAGTGGCTCTGCCCTGTGTGACCCAGGACAGGTTCACCCCCTGGGGAGCCTCCTCCTCTGTGACAGGAGGGAGCTGGGAATGTCCCCTCTAAGACCCCTCAGAGTTGTCATGTTCTGGATTTGGCGCCTCTCCCTGACCAGCCTCTCCTGTGGGGACTTCAAGGCCTCTGCTCTGTCCCTTCACCCTGTCCTGTTCTATTCTTGTGTCCTGACAGGGACTGACCACTGGTGAACCTGTTTAGGGCACCTTCAAAGAGAAGGCTCCTGACCATCCTGTGGTCACTTCTCAGCTTTCAAGGAGAGAGGGGTGCTCCTCTTTAAGCATCCCCTTGGGAATCCAGCCTGACCCTCTATTTTCTCTGCCTCTGCTCCTGAGAGAAGTCTCGGGACCCAGTGTCCTCAGACCACCTGCTGAAGGACATCACCTCCACCCCACAGTGTGTAAAAACTTGGTCTACAAACCACCCTCAGGAAAATATGCTACAGGCTGGGCCACTTAGAAACAGCTAACTAATAATTCTCCCCAAGGTTTCTCAGTTCCTGTTGGTTTAGCAGAAAATTTAGCTACTTTCTTACAGATCACAGGTGGTGAGCTCTCTTGCTAGTGCTTGTAGGGAGTGACACAAACATTGCTTTGGCCAGAATTGCCTGTGAAAATCTCAGGAAGGTAACACATTGGAGGCTGAAATATTGTTCCTCAGTCAGACCAACTGCTCCATCTCCCCTTTTAGAAAAAAGGGTGTTTCTGGAGCCCAGATTAAATGGGGCACTTATGGCTACTGCCCGCTGTTATACTAAGAATTTTTTATTTAAACATTAGAATAATTTTAACGTTTGATTCTCTTCAGTTATTTATAATCTTTTAAATAAGTTATTAGGTTCAGTTTGCTGATATTTTACTGATCATTTTTATGTCTCCATTCGTAAGACATATTGGTCTATAATTTTCTTGTGGTTTCCTTATCTAGTTTTGGTATCAGTGTAATATTATGCTCATAGAACAAGTTAGGAAGTATTCTCTTATCTGCTTTTAATTCGAATTTTAGAAGAATTCGTGCTAATTCTTCTTTAACTGTTTGAATAAAAATCATCAGTGAAATGACCCAGTCCTGGACTTCTCTTTGTTGCAATGTTCTTTTGGCTACTACCTCAATCCTTTTATTTGCTATAGGTTTGTTGTGATTTTCTATTTCTTCTTGAGTCAGTTTTGCTTATTTGTATTTCTAAAAATTTGTCCATTTCATCTACATTATATAGCTTGCTGGTGTTTGAATGTTCAGTTTCATTTCTATGATTAGTGATTTTTGCCTTCTATTTAATTTTCCTTTGTCAGTCTCACTAATGGTCTGCCAATTTTGTTGAGTTTTTTTTAAAAAAACAATTTTGGCTATGTTGATCCTTTTCATTGTTTTTCTATTATCTATTGAATATTTCATTTATCTCAGCTCTAATCTGTATTGTTTCCTTCTATCTGTTAATTTTGGGTTTTGTTACACTTCTTTTTAGTTTTTTTTTTTATTATTTATATTTGTCTGTGCTGGGTTTTTGATGCAGCACATGGGCTCTTTGTTGCTGTTCCCGGGCTTTCTCTAGCTATGGTGAATGGGGGCTACTCTCTAGTTGCAGCATGCAGGCTTCTCCTTGCAGTGGCTTCTCCAGTTGTGGAGCACAGGCTTTCGGGTACACAGGCTTCAGTATTTGTTACACATGGACTCAGTGATTGCAGCTCATGGGCTCAGTTGCCAGGGATCAAACTTGTATCCCCTACATTGGCAGGTGGGTTCTCAACCCCTGGACAACCAAGAAAGTCCCTTCATTTACATCTTTAAGGTGTAAAGTTAGATCATTAACCTGAGATCTTTCTTCCTTTTAAATATATGCATTTACTGTCATAAATTACCCTCTGGCTACTGCCTCGCTGCATCCCATGTTTTGGCAGTTTTTCTTCCATTTTCCTACATCTCAGTGCTTTCTTTTCTCTTTTTAAGTATAATTGACTTACAATATCATATTTGTTGCAGGTGTACAACATTCAATACATTACATTACAGTAAATTCTACATATTTGATCACCACAATAGCTCTAGGTACCATCTGTCACCATACAATGTTATTGCAATATTATTCACTATATTCCCTGTGGTGTATACTTACATCCCTATGACTTAATTATTTATAACTAGTACTTTGTATCTTTTAATTCCTTTTGCCTATTTCATCTATTGCCTCGCCAGTCCTGCCTCTGGCAACCACCAGTTTGTTCTATCTATGAGTCTGTATCTGTTTTGTTATGTTTTTTCATTTGTTTTGTTTTTTAGATGCTACATATAAGGGAAATCAGGACATATTTATCTTTATTTGTTTGATTTATTTAGCTTGAAATAATATCTTCTAGGCCCATTCATCTCATTGCAAATGCCAAGATTTTATTTATTTTTCTATGCCAAGTAATATTCCATTGTATACATAAGCTACATTTTCTTTATCCATTTATTTATCAGTGGACATTATGTTGCTTTGTTATCTTGGCTATTGTAAATAATGCTGCAAAATAATGCATGTATCTTTTCAAATTAATGTTTTCATATTCTTCAGATAAATGCAGAGAAACAGAATTGCTGGATCCTATGGTAGTTCTACTGTTAAGTTTTTGATGAAGCTCCATTCTGTTCTGCATAGTGGCTGTGCCAATTTACATTTCCACCAACAGTACCAAAGTGTTCCCTTTTTCCTCATACTTGCCAACACTTGCTATTTCTTGTCTTCTGATAATTGTCTTTCTGACAGGTGTGGGGCAAAATCTCATTTTGGTTTTGATTTGGACTTCCCTAATGATTAGTGGAAGCTTCCCTGGTTGCTCAGTGGTAAAGAATCTGCCTGCCAATGCCTGCCAATGCAGGAGACAAAGGTTCCATCCCTGGGTCAGAAAGATCCCCTGGAGAAGTAAATGGCAACCCACTTCAGTATTCTTGCATGGAGAATCCCGTGCACAGAGAAGCCTTGAGAGCTGCAGTCCATGGGGTCTCAAAGAGTCAGACATGACTTAGCAACTAAATAACAACAAAGATTAGTGATTTGAACATTTGTCATGTGTCTATTGGCCATCTATGTGTCTTCTTCAGAAAAATTTCAAGTCTTACCCATTTTTAAATTGCATTTTCATTTGATATTGACATATATGAGTTCTTTCATAAATTTTGGATATTAATCTCTTATCAAATGTATCATTTGCAAATATCTTTTCTCATTCAGGAGGTTGCCTTTTCATTTTGTTGGCAGTTTTCTTCACTGTGCAGAAGCTGTTTAGTTTAACATATTAATAGATCCATTTGTTTTTGCTGCTACTGTTACCATCACCTGAGGAGACAGATACAAAAAATATTGCTAAGAATGATGATAAAGAGCATATTACCTATGTTTTCTTCTAGGACTTTTATGGTTTCAGGTCTTAGATTTAGTGTTTAGTTCATATTGAGTTTATTTTTGTATATAGTAAAAGGAAATGGTTTAGTTTCATTCTTTTGCATGCAGCTGTCAAGTTATTTTCAGAATCGTTTATTGAAGAGACTGTCTTTCCCCATTGTATTTTCTTGCCTCTTATGTTGTAGACTAGTTGATCTTATGACTATGAGTTTATTTCTGGGCTCTTTATTATGTTCTATTGATCTATATGTCTATTTTTATGCCAGTACCATATTGTTTTCATTATTTTAGCATTTTAGTATAGTTTAAAATCAGGGTGTGTGATCGTTCTAACTTTGTTCTTCTTTCTCAAAACTGCTTTGCATATTTTTTTTCTTTTGTGAGTCCATACAAATTTTAAGTTATTTCTTTGAAAATTACCATTGGAATTTCAGTTGAGATTGCAACAGATCTATAGACAGTTTTGAGTAGTATGGACATTTAAACAATATTGATTCTTCAAATCCATGAAAACAAAATTTTCTTTCCACTTATTTGCTCATCATCGATTTATTTCATCAGTGTCCTATAGTTTTCAGTGTATAGTTCTTTTCCTTCCTTGGTTAAATTTATTAGCAGGTTATTTTATTCTTTTTGATGCATTTTTAAATAAAATTGCTTTCTATTTTCTCTCTGATAGTTTGTTAGTAGTGTGTAGAAATGCAATAGATGTCTTGTATATAAATTTTTTATCCTGGAACTTTACTGAACTCATTTATTAGTTCTAATATTTTTTTGGTGGAGTCTTTAAGGTTTCCTATATATAGTATCATGTCATCTACAAGTAATGACATTTTATTTATTTCCTTCCAGCTTCAAATCTTTTTTAATTTCCTTGTCCAATGGCTGTGGCTAGTACTCCAAATACTATGTTGAATAAAAGTGGCCAGATGGAGTATCCTTGTCTTGCTTCTAATCTCAGGGGAATGTTCTCCTTTGTCTTTTATTGTGTTCTTTTTAAAAAAGTCTATTTTGTCTGATACAAAATACAAAATTGCTAACCCAGCTTTCTTTTCATTTTCATTTGTCTCTTGTAGGCAGCATATAGATGGATCTTTTTTTTTTTTAATTCATTCAACCATCCTATGTCTTTTGATTGGCACACTTAGTCTATTTACATTCAAAATGATTATTGATAGATATGCAATTATTGCCATTTTGTTGTCTTCTGGTTGTTTATTTGGTTTTCTCTGTTCCTTTCTTCTTCTCTTGGCTTTTCCCTTCTAGTTTGATGATATGTGTGTGTGTGTGTGTGTGTGTGTGTGATGTTTGGATTCCTTTCTCTTTTTTTTTTTTATATCTACTGTACACATTGTTTGTTGTTACAATAATGTACACCATTGCTTATTTTAAGCTGATAATCACTTAACGTTCAGGTGCATTCTAAAAGTACTATGTATTTTCTTCTCTTCCTCCAAATTTAATGTCTTTGATGGCATACTTTACATCTTTTAATTTTGAGTGTATTTATTAAATATTCATTGAAGTTACAGTTGATTTTACTACTTTTGTCTTTTAACTTTCATACTAGCTTTCAAGTGGCTGATCCATTGCCTTTACTACATATTTGCCTTTACTGGTGAGATTCTTTTTTCTCATTTCTAGTTATGGCCTTTTCTTTTCTGCTTAAAGAAGACCCTTTAGCATTTCTTTAAAGCCAATTTATTGAGTCAAGCTTGTTTAGTTTTGCTTGTCTAGGAAACTCTTTATCTCTCCTTCAGTTCTTTTTAAAATAATTTTTATTTATTTATGTGTTGTTTGGCTGTTCTGGGTCTTCGCTGCTGTGCACAGGCTTTGTCTAGGGGTGGTGAGTGGGGGCCCCTCTTTGTTGCAGTGTGTGGGCTTCTCATTGTGGAGGCATCTCTGGCTGTGGAGCACAGGCTCTAGGTGTGTGGGCTTCAGTAGCCGCAGCATGTAGACTCGGCAGTTGTGGCTTGCAGGCTCTAGAAAGTGGGCTCAATAGTTGTGGTAGATGGGCTTTGTTGTTCCGTGGTATGTGGAAATGCCCCAGTCCAGGAATCGAACCCCTGTCCCCTGCATTGGGAGGTGGATTCTCATCCACTGAGCCGCCAGGGAAGTGCTCTCCTTCAATCCTGGTTGATAACCTTGTCAAGTGAAGTATTCTGGTTGTAAGTCATCTTTTTTTTTTTTTAATCTAGCACTTTAAATACATCATTCCACTCCCCTCTGGCCTACCAAATGTTTGCTGAAAATCATCTGAAAGTCTTATGGGTGTCCTCTTGTATGTAATTAGTCATTTTTCTCTAGCAGCCTTTAAAATTCTCCCTTTATCTTTCACATTTGTCACTTTAATTATGATCATGTCTTGTTATGAACCTCTTTCAGTTCATCTTGTTTGAAACTCTATCATTCCTAGACCTGGATATATGTCTCTTTCCCCATGTTAGGGAAGTTTTTAGTCATTATTTCTTTAAATAATTTTTTTTTTTACCCCTTTCTCTGTCTCTTTTCTCCTTTTGAAGCCCTGTAATACAAATGTTGGTACACTTGATATTTTCCCAGATACCAAACTATCTTCATTTTTAAAAATTATTTTTTTTTGTTTTTGCTGCTTGATTATCTTCCAGATCACTCATCCATTTCTGTATCATTTAATCTACAATTGATTCCCTCTAGTGTATTTTTAATTTCAGTTTTTGCATTCTTTAGCTCTGATGGTTCTTTCTTACTTTTCCTAAATCTTTGTGAAATTCTTACTGTATTCCTACATTCTTCTACCAAGTTCAGTTAGACTCCTTATGACCATTATTTTGAAGTCTTCATCAGGTAAATCACTTATCTCCATTTTATTAGGGTTTTTATTGCTGGAATTTTATCTTGTTCTTTTATTTGAAACATGTATTTCTGTCTCTTCATTTAGTTTGACTTTCTATGTTTATGTCTATGAATTAGGCCAAACCACTACCTCTCCTGGTTTTGGAGGTATGTTCCATTCGTAGACTGTGCTAAGAGGCTTTGGCAGGTTATCTGGAGCTGAAGTAGGTGCCAGCATGGAATATCCTGGGTTGCACCATACTGGGGCTGTCTTCCCAGGATGGCTGGGGCTGGAGGGGGCACAGGGTAGGTAGTTCCTATAGGGTGCCATGCCAGTATTGCTCTCCAGGATGGCTGGAGTTGGAGCAGACATGCACTGGGGGTGGGGTCCCAGAGTATACCAGAGCAGGAGGGCTGTAACAGGAGTGAGCACAGGCCAGGGTTCCCAGCACGCACTGACCTGGGGCCATTCCAGTGGAGCTGCTACATGCATGCATGCTGAGTTGCCTCATTCATGTCCAACTCTTTGAGACCCCATGAACTGTAGCCTATCAGGCCCCTCTGTCTATAGGATTCTCCAAGCAAGAATACTGGAGTGGGTTGCCATTCCCTTTTCCAGGAGATCTTCCCGACCCAGGGTTCAAACCTGCATCTCTTACATCACCTGCATTGGCAACTGAGTTCTCACCACTAGCACCAGCAGAGCTGGAGTAAGTGCAGGGCTGAGGGGAAGGCTGGTCCTGGGACATACCACATTGGGGCCACTTTGGAAAGACGGCTGATGCTGGGGTAGGCACAGGCTGGGAAAACCAAGGTGTGTGGTTCTGGGCCAACTTAGGGGAAGCTGTAGTTGGTTGGGGTCAAGTGCCTGGGATGTGCAGGGTGACCTTGGCAGGCCAGCTAGAGTGTCTGGACATATCCCCCCCATGCTATCAAGGGGAAGGAGAACCAAAAGAGTACTCTTTCATGCCTCCAACCCTGGAGAAAATTCCATCTTCCCATTTGGCAGATGTTCAACAGTTAGTAAATGGATTTCCTTTATGTATAGCCCTGGCAATTTTTTAAACCACTGTTTTATTATTGTGCCCCCCAGGGTGGGCTAATCTGTGCATGGGCCCCTCAGTGATGGTCCTTCCTACTGCATTTTTCCACATCAGAAATGGGTTTCCTGTTCATACCACATCTTCATTTTTCCTACCCACCTCTAGGTGGTCACTCTATCATGTGTTGTACAGAAGCTGTTCAGTCAGCCTTTAGTTCTTCTTTAGGAGGAATTGCTCTATACATAAGTGTAGGTTCAGTATCCACATGAGAGGAGGTGACTCCAGGGTCTTCCTGCAGAAAGTCTTAGACTGAAATTCTCCCACTGTTTCTTTTTTTTTTAATTTCCCTTGTGTGTTTGCCTTTGATCCACAGGTTGTTTTATTGTGTGTTATTTAAATTCCATGTATTGGTGATGTCTTCCTTCTATTACTGTATTGTATTGTATTGTATTGTATTGTATTCCGTGTATTGGTGATAGTCTTCCTTCTATTACTGAGTTCTAGCTTCATTCAAGGGTGGTCAGAGAAGATCCTTTGTATGATTTGATTCTACTTAAATTTACTGAGATTTATTCTGTGGCCTTATATAAGGTTCTGAAGAATGGTTCATGCACACCTGAGAACAAATACATTCTATTGTTGTTGGGTGAAGTAGTCTATGTGTTTCTGTTAGAGTGAGTTTGTTTTAGAGTGTATTGCTCACATCTTCTATTTCCACACTCATATGTGTATGCGTGCTCAGTCATGTCCAGCTCCTTGCGACCTTATGGACTGTAGCCTGCCAGGCCCCTCTGTCCATGAGATTTCCCAGGCAAGAATATTAGAGTGGGTTGCCATTTTTTATATGTCAAATTGGCTGGGCCATGGCACCCACTTATTTGGTCAAGAATTATTATTGATATCTTCATGAAGGTGTTTTTAGGATGAGATTAACATTTAAATCTATAAAGTTTGAGTAAAGCTTATTACCCTTCATAGGCTTTCTTTTAGTGTGAGTGGGCCTCTTCTAATCAGTTGAAAGCCTTAATACAATAAGGACTGATCTCCTCTGAGCACAAAGAAATTCTTCCAGCAGACTGCTTTTGGACTTAAGCTGCAAATCTCTTCTGAGGTTTCAGCCTTCTGGCCTACCCCATGAGCTTTTGGAAGCACCAATCTTCCACAGTCACTTGAGCCAATTCCTTAAAGTAAAAAAAAAAAAAAAATATATATATATATATATATATATATACTATAAAGAAATATACATATATTTCTTTAAGTCAGTAAATAAATATAAAAACTTATAATTGGAATGTATGTTTGGAATAGATATACTCAGTAACTGGCAGAATCCTCACACTGGTTCCCTGACTTGTGAAGTGAGAGCTATTCTGGTATGAAAGGTAAAGTGAAAGCCACTAGAACCAACTCTACCTAAAAAAAGTAAACCATGGGTAACTCTGTGTTTGCAGAGGAACCTCACAGATTAGTGCCAAGAAATTAAAAGATTCAGGGGTATTGATTCCCATTCCCAACCAACTTGCCTATTTTAACTGTGCAGAAGACAGATGGGTCTTGGAGAATGACAGTGGATTCTAAGAGTTAGGCTTGCTTACAGAGGACTGAGGTGGTGACTTGAACTATAGCTGCTGTATCAGATGTGGTTTCATTGCTTGACCAGATTAACTCATCCCCTGGTACCTGGTATATAGTTCATGGTCTGGCAAATCCTTGTTTCTCCATCCCTGTTCAAAAAAATCACTGGAAGCAGTTTTCTTTATGCTGGCAAGAGCAATAATTAAGCTTTCATTGTTCTATTTGAAGGTTATATCAACTCTCACCTGTATTGTTGCTGTTCAGTCGCTAAGGCATACCCAATGCTTTGTGACTCCATGAACTGCAGCATGCCATACTTCTAGGTCCATCTCTAGCTCCCAGAGCTTGCTCAAACTCATGTCCATTGAGTCGATGATGCCATCCAACCATCTCATCCTCTGTCATCCCCTTCTTCTCCTGCCCTCAATCTTTCCCAACATCAGGGTCTTTTCCAATGCAACATAACTTGCAGGGATCTTGGTCACCTCTCCTTTCCACAATATAGCACATTGGCTCATTACATTGATGATGTTGTGCTGATTGGACCTAATGAGTGAGTAGTTGCAACTACTCTAGACTTATTGGTTAAAACATATGTATATTGCTGCTAAGTCACTTCAGTCGTGTCTGACTCTGTGCGACCCCATAGACGGAGCCCACCAGGCTCTGCTGTCCCTGGGATTGTCCAGGCAAGAACACTGGAGTGGGTTGCCATTTCCTTCTCCAATGCACGAAAGTAAAAAATGAAAGTGAAGTTGTTCAGTCGTGTCCTACTCTTCGTGACCCCATGGACTGCAGCCTACCAGGTTCATTCACCCATGGGATTTTCCAAGCAAGCGTACTGGAGTGGGTTGCCATATATGTATATTAGAGGGTGGGAAATAAACTTAATAAAAACTCAGGGACTTTCTACTTTAGTGAAACCTCTAGGGGTTTGACAGTACAGAGCAAGTTGAAATATCCTTTCTAAGGTAGAGGATACATTCTTGTACATCTGGTCCCTCCTACAACCAAAAAAACCCAAACCAAAACAAAAAACAACCTAGGCACAATGCCTGGAAGTCTCTTTGGATTTTGGAAATAACTTGCTCCTCATTTGTATGTGCTACTCCAGCCCGTTACCAGACGACCTGAAAAGCTATGAGTTTTGAGTAGGGCCCAGAACAAGAGAAGGCTGTGCGATAGGTCCAGGCTGCTGAGCTAGCTTCTTTGTGCTCAAGTCATGTGATCCAACAGATCCAATGGTGCTTGAAGGGGGTGCTGATTGGAGACTTAGCAGTTCCCTATAAGTGAATCATGGTGAAGGTCCTCAGGATTTTGAAGCACAGCCCTGTAATTGTGGATAATTATTCTCCTTCTAAGAAACAGCATTTGGCCTACTACTGGGCCTTAGTAAAGATTGACGCTAAACCACAGACCACCAAACTATCATGCTGAAAGCAAAGGAAATACAAAATGGGTTATGTAGCTATAAATACCAGCTACCATATTCGAGTTACAGAAATCAGAAGCAAGGACTATAATTGTCATATTTTTTTTCTCATTTTGTTATGAGGACATTTGTGTGTGCAGTGTATATATTTATGTTATATATAACATCTTAAATATCTTTTTTCTTCCATCTCTTATCCCCTTATTGTATAATATAAGATATACTAACTATGACATTAAACTAAAAAACTTCTGCACAGCAAAAGAAATGATCAACAAAATGAATAGGCAACATAGGGAATGGGAAAAAATATTTGCAAATCATATATCAGATAAAGGGTTAATATCTAAAATACAAACAAAGAACTCATACAACCCAGTAGCAAAAATACACAAATGATATAGTTTTCAAAAGTACAAAGGAACTTAATAGACATTTTTCCAAAGAAGATATTCAAATGACTGTTGGTATTTGAAAAGTAGCTCAATTACTAATTATCAGGGAAATTCAAATCAAAACCAGAGTGAGAAATCAGCTCTCATCTGTTAAAATGAGTATTACCAAAAAGACAAGCAATAGCAAGTGCTGCTGAGGAGGTGGAGGAAAGAGAACATTTGTGCACTGTTGATGAAATTGTAAATTGGTGCAGTCACAATGGAAAAGAGCACAGATGTTTCCCCAAAAATTAAAAAGAAAACTACCATATAGTCATCAATTGCACTTCAGGGTATCCTTAGGAAATGAAATTGTCATTTCAAAAAGATGTCTGCACCCTCATTTCTATTGTAGCATTATGCTGGGAAAGATTGCGGACAGGAAGAGAAGGGGACGACAAAGGATAAGATGGTTGGGTGGCATCACTGACTCAATGGACATGGGTTTGGGTGGACTCTGGGAGTTGGTGATGGACAGGGAGGCCTGGCGTGCTGCGGCTCATGGGATCACAAAGAGTCAGACATGACTGAGCGACTGAACTGAGCTGAACTGATTTACAGCAGCCAAGACATGAAAACAACCTATGTCTATTGACAGATGAGTGGATAAAGAAGATATGATGTATATTTACATTGCAATGTAATATATGCAGCCATATAAAAGGAGGAAATCCTGTCATATGAAACAACATGTATGAAAGTTGAAGGCTTATGTTAAGTGAAATAAGTCAGAGGAAGAAAGACAAACACTATATGATTTTACTCATATGTGAAACCTTAAAAAAAAAAAACTTCATAGAAGCAGAGAAAAAGATTGGGGGTGGCCAGAGTTGGGGGTGGGGGAGACAGGAAAAGTCCCATAGATGTCCAGAGACTGCCCTACAATTTCTGCGGGGCTTGCATCTCAGATCTTTTGTTCTTCCTGGATTCCTCATCTCACTAGACTCCATATTTCTCTCCCATATGGCACCTGCCCCCACTCCCCCCATCCCCCCCCCCACACACACGCATGATCTGCTGCTGCAGATCAAAGTCCGCTTTCCTTTTGTTTCACAAACATTGCCAGCACAAGGCCACTGCGTATAGTAAACTCTTAACTTACCAAATGCTCTGTGCTTGCTATGCGTGTGCTTGTTTATGCTTGACACAGGATGGATGGAACATTAAGATTAGACTCCCTTAAAAAGTCCTTGGCATTTTATCAGCCTGGAGTGTGTTTTGGCTGACTCCTTTCCAATGTTACTGGCCTCCAGCCACATGACTGGTTCCTGTCTCCAGACCCGTCTTCTCCACCCTCTTCCACAGAAATAATTTTATAAGCAAACTGTTACCAAAAAAGGAGCCCTTTCAGAAGAGAAATAGAGGACATAAGAGGGAGTGGTGGCAGATGAGACTGGCTCTGCATTATTATTCAGGTGACCAGGCGATGAACTGTTTCTATTTTGACTCCAAAATAAGAAGCTTCTGACCACAGGCTGCACAAATAGCCTTTGTAAGATATTTTCACATTACTGTGCAGAGTAGAAGGGAAATAAAGCCTGTGCTGAATAGTCTTTTGTCTGGGATGCTTCAGAGCAGTTTGTGGGAGGCAAGAGGCTAGACTGTAGGTGACTTGCTTGAGGCCACACAGTGGGATGGGAGAAGGGCTGTGATGTTGGGAGGGTATTTCCTGAATTTATTTCATAAGTCCCTATCTCAATCTGTTGATTAGCTGTGTGACCTTTTACGGGTCACATAACCCCTCTAGGACTCATGTTTCACATCTGTAATACGGTTTTATATTCATTGACCTAACTTTCTTGAGTGTGTGGGAGTGAAATCAAACCTACAGACTATAAAGCCTTGAATACTGGTTCCTGGGACAAGGTAAATACCAATATTTGCATTGGGGATGTGGGGAGTTGACACTTTCCATTCAGAGCTTTGTAGCTGGGCAACTGACAGTTGACATTTATTAAAAATGAGAAAGGAAATTTGACTCACACCAAAGAGGGTAGGAACCGAAGACAACCACCATATCCTGGAAAGCCTAGCCCAATCATGCTATAAAAGCATGACTTCTGTGCCTCACCATAGGTTGGCATTGATGATCAAGGCTGCTGGGGTAGAGCTATTGACCCGGGAAAGCAGCAAAGTGTGGGTGGATGATGCATGTGGGAACTCCCCTGCACGATTCCAGGCAGGTCATAAAGTGATGCTGTTTGTCCATGTAGTCTCGTATCATTTGTTGACTGCCTGCTGAGTTGCTGGGGTTTCAGTGCTTATTATAATTCAGCAAAGAAGATATTGGGAGTGCAGAGATGATCAAGTTCAATCCCAACCTTCAAGGGGCTGACAGTCCAGGGAGAAACTCGGACAACCATAATAGAAAAAGAAAAATCACTATACTATTGTCATA
Source organism: Dama dama (assembly GCF_033118175.1). Taxonomy (NCBI): domain Eukaryota; kingdom Metazoa; phylum Chordata; class Mammalia; order Artiodactyla; family Cervidae; genus Dama; species Dama dama. The sequence goes on from NC_083700.1 coordinate 14,361,551, forward strand.
CCCACAACACAGTTGTGAGCGTAGATACACCCTCCACTGGCCTGAATGCTCCATGATGTTCTCAGAGGTAAAGAAGGTGAAGGCACTTGGCAGGTCACTGCAAGTTTGCCAATCGAGGACCGGTTTGAAGGATGTATGCTTGGGAAGAGAATAGCACATGGTGACACAGAAGGGTAAAGAGCTCAGAATGTTTAAGATGGCAGAGGAATTCTGTGTTACTAGAAGCTAACATCCTTTGGAAAGAGTTTTGGCTTCACTTTAGCCTATCAGCCTGGTTTTCTCTCAGGGTCATCTTCTGAGAACTAATTTCTCAGCCAGTGGTAAGTAAATATAGTCACAGTTTCTGTACCTCTAGGCTTGGCTGGATAGCGTTGTTTTTCTCTGTCATCTGCAGCTGAGCAGGTAGCCTGACATGGGACCCTGCTGGGCCTCCCAGCTTCTGGGCTGCATTTGCCTCCTGCAGGGTTAGGGTTATGGTTCAAGTTCCCTGGGACTTGCTTGGCAACAGAGTGATGCCAGGATATAGATGGATCCTGACCATCTGGAGGGCTGTTTAAGCTGCCAGGGCATGAGAAGCTGAGCCACTGGGGGCAGCTGAGACAGTATGAGCCACTCAAATCCTCACTGTTGCACCCACTGAGCTTCAGCTCAGTTACTCTGATTCTCATCCTGTGTTCCAAAAGACTTACTCACTTCCTAGCATCAGTCTTGGAAAGCTGGCAAATGAAGGGAGTGTCCCTTTTTTTCCTGCCCTTGGGGGCAGGAAATAGCCCTTTCCTGCTATTGCTCTGTAAACAAAGCTCTGAATCCACTCTGTTATTCAGCCTTTCTGAAAAAACTGCCCCCAAACCTATGGTGGGGTCCTGGTCCTGCTTCAGATCTAAAATTTAAGGGAGAAATGAGCTTCCACCTTAGAAAAGAATCTGCAATCAGGCTGCCACAAAATTGGAGAAATGCTTATATATCTCATAAAGCATGTCTATTGCACCCACATTTTTGTTTTGGAAAATAGTTTTTCATAAAAAATGTTTACTTAAACACATAGTGGATTCATAACAGAATACCACAAACTCTGTGACTTAAAGTAGCACCCATTTAATATCTCTCAGTTCTGTAGGTGAGAAGTTTGACACATCTGGGTGAGTTCTCCAATATGGGTGTCACAAAGCTGAAATCTGTATTTCAGTGGATAGCATTCTCTTCTGGAGCTTGAGGTCCTCTCAGCTCATTCTTATTGTTGGAAGAATTCAGTTTCTTGTGGTTACAGGTCTTGCTACATGTTAACTGGAGACAACATCCAACTCCTGGAGGCCATACCCAGGTACTTCCCCCAGGGCCCCCTCTCTCACAGCAGTGTAGAACCTCTCACGCTTTAATCTCTGTTCCTCTTTTTCCACCATCTGGAGAAAGCTGTTTTTGAGAAACTCTTGTGATTGTATTAGGCCTTCTCAATTATCTCCCTTCCTTAAAACTATATAATCTAATCAAGAAGTATAATCGATCATGTTCACAGCTATGGGAATTAGAGTGAGAAATCATGGGAACCGATTAAGAGATAGATAGATATGTATATATATGATTTATATTTCTATTTGTAATTTAGGTTATGTTAAATATTCAACTTTTTTCTACAGAGAACTACAAAATATATAGACTATCCTTCCAGTCTTCCCTCTGCCACTCTCCTCCCAGTTGCACAGATGTGCTCAGGTACTTGGTACCTAACAGTGACTGAGGAATCCAGCTGCTCTCAACATGGTGCAATGAATGTCTTCTTAAAGTCAGTAATGTGTTGAACATAAAGGTTCTGACAACTTCCTCCTGTGCAACGGAATATGCAGATGCATGACTCTCTGGATTTGCACCTTGTATCTGATGTTGTCCCATGGTCTCTGGGGAGGAGTCCCTGATAGGGGTGCTTGGTGGAGAAAAGGGCACTGGCTGGGGAATACTGGTTATGTCTATGGTCTTGGTCAAGTAATAACAGTAATAGCTTTATTGAGTATTGTTTGGACCAGATTCTGTGCTCAAAGCTTTATAAAGGCTTTTATTTTAGCAAGGAGGCTTCAGCGGCCATGCCAAACTTGCAGGTGCTGTTTGCATGGCATAAGGAATGATGAACCGCTAGGTGTGAAGGATAGGCCTAGAGCCTGTGAGAGTCTGTTTTCTCAGGAAGGCCTGGGATACAAGCAGCAATTACCACATGTTGCTCTAATGGCATATAGCATGAGGTCAGCAGAAGACAATTTGCATCAATAATCCATGAGCAACTTTTGGCCATGGGGGTCCAGAGACTCTTAGAGACCTGTAGGAAGTTTACTGAAGTCTCTACAGTGAAGGAGAGTCTGGGGACACTAATAGGAGTGCCTGTTGTATTGTGATTTGGACAGTCTCTAGAGCCGTTTCTTGTAAGGGGCCACACACAGAGTGGGCTGTTTCGTGAGTAAGAGCAGAAATGAGCTTCAGTAAAATTTTTAAAGACATTATACATTGCTTTCAGAACCAAAAATGCCTAAAAGGTGTTGGGCTTTTGTTAATGTCATGAGTGCTGAAAGGGTCAATTGTTCCTTGATTGTGTCAGAGGTGGAGCAACCCTGACTTCCTAAACAATTTTGAGAAACTTAACCAAAGTGGAAGGGTCTTACAATGTATGTGGAGCAATGGTCCAACTCTTTGTGAGCTCCTTTGTGAGGATCTGTAGGTCCTGAGTGAGTGTGTCAAATGAGTTAGTGTTCTCCCTTCTGGGCATATATCTAAAAGCATTGGAATCAGGATCTCAAAGAGATATCTGAACTCCCATAATTGTTGCAGCATTATTCACAATAACCAAAATATGGAGACAACTCAAATATCCATCAACATGTAAATAAATAAAGGAAATGTAAATACTTATTTTTAAGGCTGGAGTATTATTAAGCCTTAAAAAAGGATGAAATCCTACTATTTGGAATAACATGGATGCACCTATAAGGCATTGTGCTCAGTGAAATAAGCCAGGCACAGAATGACAAATACTGCATGTTCTGGGCTTCCCTGGTGGCTTCAGACAGTAAAGAATCCACTTGCAATACAGGAGACTCAGGTTCAGTCTCTGGGTTGGGAAGATCCCCTGGAGAAGGGAATGGCTCAGTTCAGTTCAGTTCAGTTCAGTTCAGTAGATCAGTTGTGTCCGACTCTTTGTGACCCCATGAATCGCAGCATGCCAGGCCTCCCTGTCCATCACCAGCTCCCGGAGTTTACTCAAACTCATGTCCATCAAGTCGGTGATGCCATCCAGCCAGCTCATCCTCTGTCGTCCCCTTCTCCTCCTGCCCCCAATCCCCCCCAGCATCAGGGTCTTTTCCAATGAGTCAACTCTTCACATGAGGTGGCCAAAGTATTGGAGTTTCAGCTTCAGCATCAGGCCTTCCAATGAACACCCCCACTCCAATATTCTTGCCTGAAGAATTCCATGGACAAAAGAGCCTAGTGGGCTACAGTCCACAAACAGTCAGACACAACTGAGCAAGTACCACTTTTACTTTCACACAGTTAGAGCTGTTACAAGATGAATATGTTCCAGAGACCTGTTGTAAAATGGAGTACCTATAATTAACAATAAATTAAATTTTGTTAAGAGGGTAAATATCTCATGTTAAACATTATTATGCACATACATACATATACGTACAACCTAAAAGGACACAAGAAAACTTGGGGAAGTGATGAAAATGTTAATTACCTGGACTGTGGTGAAGATAATAAAAGTGTATACATGTGTTCAAACTCACCTATTTGTATTTATTAATTTCATATAGTTTCTCATATCAAGTATACCTCAGTAAAGCTGGAGTGAGGAGTCAAACATAAAAAATGGAATCATACTCTTTATCACATGGAAGCTTAAAACCCCCTGTCTTTTCTTAACCTAAAGAAGGCTCTGGCTGTTCCTCAGTGTGGGCTCTTACAGAAAATTTCCAGCTAGAAGTCAGGTAAGTATCCTTCCTCAGTCATGTAAATGCAGCATCAACAGGGTCCTTCAGGACTTAGATTAATCAGAAAGGTGCTTTTCCCCTGCTTGAAAAAAGGCAAAAGTCAGTTGCTGAGAGGTGGGACAAAACCAGGGTCTACAGTGGCAGACGTACGAGTGGGCCTGCTTAGCCTCCTGGTTGTGCCACACCCTGGAAAGTGACCATGTATGGACTTCTCAGACATCTGGGAATGGCTAGAGGAATGACTTCTCAGGGAGTTGCCAGTGAGTGTGTCCAAGGGATTGGTTTTTCCCCCACTGTAGAGACACTCTCTGGAGCAGCTGCCCAGGAGCCTCTGCTTCCACCCCTACGCCTCATCCTCGGCATTTACGGACAGCCTCGTCACCCTCTCCTCCCCCAGAGACTGTGAGAAAATCATGAGAAAAAGAAATTCAGACCAGCTTTGCCGCTTCACCTTCCTACTCCTGTCCTCAACAGTGAGACCTAGACTTCTAACCCACATAACTCTGCAGCCACTGACTGGGGTTGCTGTGACACTGCATACCACAGCCAGAACCTCCTCTGCTGCAAGCCTGTTGCTTTCTCACATCTGCCATGTTGGGACAAGGGCTGGGGAGCAGTGGGGGCAGGAAGAGCTTTCACTTGTAGGGCCCTGGTCCGATTTGTACGAGGAGGAGGGCACACAAGTGCCTTGAGAAGGGCAGCCACTTCTCATGACTCAGTCACTCATGGCTACAACCACTTCTCATGACGCAGAGTCACTCATGGCTGCAACAGAACTTGCACTTTCCTCTGGTTTCTGCACACTAGAAGGAGTCCCTCAGCAGACAGAATGCCTCACCTGGAATGTCAACACATGGAACTGGGACAGGCTGACTTGGATTTCTTTTCCTCAAGACATTAGAGATCCTAATATACTCAGAATCTCGTGGATACATAATAGAGGGAGTTGAAGCTCAGAGAGGCTTAGTGTGGACTTCTGTCCCCTCCTGTTACTGATATGTGAGCACTGTGTCCCGAGACCAGTTGGTCCAGTTGTGTCATGACTAGTTTGGAAGGGCCCTTCCCATGCAGCAAATCTCATCCATCTCTTCCCAGTCTGTCCCTCAAGGACCTATGTCAGGCTGTTCACCTCGTATTGAGGGCATGCTCTGTGGGGAGTATGATGAAAGCACAGATAAAACTGCCTCCTGGGCTAGACAAGCAGTGGGAAGATGTGGGATGTGGACAAGAACAGACATTAAGGAAGAGCCTTGAAACTGGGATGAGGCTGACCTGGATAGTCAAGGTAGAAAAGGGCGCTATGCTGACCCCACTGATTTAGGTCTTGAAGGTGACCCCTTCGGGTCATATCAAGAGGATCTGAAGGGACTAAAATTCTTCAACCTGAGGAAGCAGGCCACAAGACACCTACCTCATGAAGTCTTTGCTGATTGCACAGCCAGAAGTGACCTCTCCCTCTTCTGAACTTCTTTGTATCTTTTTCCTACATAAAAGTTTCAGGTATTTCAGCTTTATAATGACATAGCTCCACACGAGATCTCTACCAATCAGTGTGAATGTGATTCTCTAGGGCATGGTTCCCCAATGTTTTTTGAGCCTTAGGTTTAGAGACCTTTCAGATCTAAATTTTTAAGCCCAACTGTACTGACAGCTCCCTTTGTATGTCTCAAAGTCATCTCACACTCAGTCAGTTCAAAATTGGGATGGAGAGGGAGGTGGGAGGGGGTATCAGGATGGGGAACACATGTAAATCCATGGCTGATTCATCTCAACATATGGCAAAAACCACTACAATATTATAAAGTAATTAGTCACCAACTAATAAAAATAAATGGAAAAAAAAAAACAATAAAAAAAAATTGAGCACCTAAGCCTGATCTTCCTTGAGTGTCTCCTACCCTAGCAAATGATGCATCCTTACTATCACCCTTGACATCTTTTTCTACCTCAACTACATAGCCAACTGATCAGTGAGTTTTCTCAATTTTACTTTCTAATTATCTGTTAAATACATTAATTTTACTAATGTCTTTTTCTGTTTTTTGCACAATATTTCCACTTCTTCTTCCCCCCTTATGTCTGTTAATTCTTCAAAATGTTTGTTTTGTACTACAGGCTTGATACCTTTCTTAATCTCTTTAAATAGGTAGTCCACACATATACCCTGATGAGAAAGTCTCCCCAAAAATCAATTTAGTATTTTCCATGGCTTGAGTTTTTATAAATTTTGCCTATTTTTTATGTTAGTTTCTTGTCTCTGGTTGTAAGAATTAACATCCATCCCCATGCATAGTACAGGCCTGGATTCCAAATTCTCATATTACTCTCACGGAACAGGGCAAGTTTCAGCCTGCATACTGGTCTCCCAGAACAAAAGACAGACACTCTCACAGTAATTCTCCCAACCTCTCATCTAACTTTTCACAAAATCCCTATAAGTTCATGGCCACACTAATATTTCATCTCCACTTACATATGTGTAACATTGGCCTCTAAGGTATATTTCTGGTTCTAATAACCCCTTGGGACACAAGAATTTCAAACTTCACTCCACTCTTCAACACTGAATTCCCTTGTTTCCAAACTTAAGTAGTATAATTTAAACTTTTTTTTTCATTTATTTTTATTACTTGGAGGCTAATTACTTTACAATATTGTAGCGGTTTTTGCCATATATTGACATGAATCAGCCATGGATTTACATGGGGATCCCCATCCCGATCCCCCCTCACACCTCCCTCTCCACCCGATCCGTCTGGGTCTTCCCAGTGCACCAGGCACGAGCACTTGTCTCATGCAGCCAACCTGGGCTGGTGATCTGTTTCACCCTTGATAATATACATGTTTTGATGCTGTTCTCTCGAAACAACCCACCCTCACCTTCTCCCTCAGAGTCCAAAAGTCTGTTCTGTACATCTGTGTCTCTTTTTCTCTTTTGCATATAGGATTATCATTACCATCTTTCTAAATTCCATATATATATGTTATATACTGTATTGGTCTTTATCTTTCTGGCTTACTTCACTCTGTATAATGGGCTCCAATTTCATCCATCTCATTAGAACTGATTCAAATGAATTCTTTTTAATGGCTGAATAATATTCCATGGTGTATATGTACCACACCTTCCTTATCCATTCGTCTGCTGATGGACATCTAGGTTGCTTCCATGTCCTGGCTATTATAAACAGTGCTGCAATGAACATTGGGGTGCACGTGTCTCTTTCAGATCTGGTTTCCTCTGTGTATATGCCCAGGAGTGGAATTGCTGGGTCACATGGCAGTTCTATTTCCAGTTTTTAAAGGAATCTCCACTCCATAGCGGCTGTACTAGTTTGCATTTCCAACAGTGTAAGAGGATTCCCGTTTCTCCACACCCTCTCCAGCATTTATTACTTGTAGACTTTTGGATAGCAGCCATCCTGACTGGTGTGTAATGGTACCTCATTGTGGTTTTGATTTGCGTTTCTCTGATAATGAGTGATGTTGAGCATCTTTTCATGTGTTTGTTAGCCATCTGTATGTCTTCTTTGGAGAAATGTCTGTTTAGTTCTTTGGCCCATTTTTTTGATTGGGTCATTTATTTTTCTGAAATTGAGCTACAGGAGTTGCTTGTATATTTTTGAGATTAACCCTTTGTCTGTTGCTTCCTTTGCTATTATTTTCTCCCATTCTGAAGGCTGTCTTTTCACCTTGCTTATAGTTTCTTCTGTTGTGCAAAAGCTTTTAATTTTAATTAGGCCCCATTTGTTTATTTTTACTTTTATTTCCAATATTCTGGGGGGTGGGTCATAGAGGATCCTGCTGTGATTTATGTCAGAGAGTGTTTTGATATATTCTCCTCTAGGAGTTTTATAGTTTCTGGTCTTACATTTAGATCTTTAATCCATTTTGAGTTTATTTTTGTGTATGATGTTAGAAAGTGTTCTAGTTTCATTCTTTTACAAGTGGTTGACCAGTTTTCCCAGCACCACTTGTTAAAGAGGTTGTCTTTTTCTCCATTATACTCTTGCCTCCTTTGTTGAAGATAAGGTGTCCATAGGTTCATGGATTTATCTCTGGGCTTTCTATTTTGTTCCATTGATCTGTATTTCTGTCTTTATGCCAGTACCATATTGTCTTGATGACTGTGGCTTTGTAGTACAGTCTGAAGTCAGGCAGGTTGATTCCTCCAGTTTCATTCTTCTTTCTCAAGATTACTTTGGCTATTAGAGGTTTTTTGTATTTCCATACAAATTGTGAAATTATTTGTTCTAGTTCTGTGAAAAATACCGTTGGTAGCTTGATAGGGATTGCATTAAATCTATAGATTGCTTTGGGTAGTATAGTCATTTTGGCAATATTGATTCTTCCAATCCATGAACACGGTATCCATCTGTTTGTGTCCTCTTTGATTTCTTTCATCAGTGTTTTATAGTTTTCTATGTATAGGTCTTTTGTTTATTGAAGTAGATATACTTCTAAGTATTTTATTCTTTTTGTTGCAATGGTGAATGGTATTGTTTCCTTAATTTCTCTGTCTGTTTTCTCATTGTTAGTGTATAGGAATGCAAGGGATTTCTCTGTGTTAATTTTATATCCTGCAAATTTACTATATTCATTGATTAGCTCTATTAATTTTCTGGTAGAGTCTTTAGGGTTTTCTATGTAGAGCATCATGTCATCTGCAAACAGCGAGAGTTTCACTTCTTCTTTTCTTATCTGGATTTCTTTTACTTCTTTTTCTGCTCTGATTGCTGTGGCCAAAACTTACAAAACTATGTTGAATAGTAGTGGTGAGAGTGGGCACCCTTGTCTTGTTCCTGATTTTAGGGGAAATGCTTTCAGTTTTTCACCATTGAGGGTAATGCTTGCTGTGGGCTTGTCATATATAGCTTTTATTATGTTGAGGTATGTTCCTTCTATTCCTACTTTCTGGAGAGTTTTTATCATAAATGGATGTTGAATGTTGTCAAAGGCTTTTTCTGCATCTATTGAGATAATCATATGGTTTTTATCTTTCAATTTGTTAATGTGGTGTATTACATTAATTGACTTGCGGATATTAAAGAATCCTTGAATCCCTGGGATAAAGCCCACTTGGTCATGATGTATTTTTTTTTTAATATGCTGTTGGATTCTGTTTGCTATAATTTTGTTAAGGATTTCTGCATCTATGTTCATCAGTGATATTGGCCTGTAGTTTTCTTTCTTGTGACATCTTTGTCTGGTTTTGGAATTAGGGTGATGGTAGCCTCATAGAATGAGTTTGGAAGTTTACCATCTTCTGCAATTTTCTCGAAGAGCTTGAGTAAGATAGGTGTTAGCTCTTCTCTAAATTTTTGGTAGAATTCAGCTGTGAAGCCATCTGCTCCTGGGCTTTTGTTTGCTGGAAGATTTCTGATTACAGTTTCGATTTCCTTGCTTGTGATGGGTCTGCTAAGATCTTCTATTTCTTTCTGGTTCAGTTTTGGAAAGTCATACTTTTCTAAGAACTTGTCCATTTCTTCCAAGTTGTCCATTTTATTGGCATAGAGCTGCTGGTAATAGTCTCTTATGATCCTTTGTATTTCAGTGTTGTCTGTTGTGATCTTTCCATTTTCATTTCTAATTTTGTTAATTTGGTTCTTCTCCCTTTGTTTCTTAGTGAGTCTTGCTAATGGTTTGTCAATTTTGTTAATTTTTGCAAAAAATCAGCTTTTATATTTGTTGATTTTTGCTATGGTCTCTTTAGTTTCTTTTGCATTTATTTCTGCCTTAATTTTTAAGATTTCTTTCCTTCTACTAACCCTGGGGTTCTTCATTTCTTCCTTCTCTAGTTGCTTTCAGTGTAGAGTTAGGTTTTTTATTTGACTTTATTTGACTTTATTTATTTGACTTTTTTCTTGTTTCTTGAGGTAAGCCTGTAATGCTATGAACCTTCCCCTTAGCACTGCTTTTACACTGTCCCATAGGTTTGGGGTTATTGTGTTTTCATTTTCATTCGTTTCTATGCACATTTTGATTTCTTCTGTGATTTGTTGGTTATTCAAACGCGTGTTATTTAGCCTCCATATGTTTGAATTTTTAATAGTTTTTTTTCCTGTAATTGAGATCTAATCTTAGTGCACTGTGGTCAGGTTCACTTGTTCGGTCGTGCTGCAGGGAGGGAGGGGTGCTGGAGACAAATGTCACTGGCCTGTGTGGGGAGCACTCGCAGTGTTCTGGCAACATTGGGTTTGCACCCGCTCATGGGTGTGTGCTTTCACGCTATACTGCTCAGGCTCCCGGCTGCTCTATATGCAGCGGGCCCTGCGTTACTGCCGTTCCAGTTTTTGGGTATTCCACAAAGACGCAGACTCGGTTGGGCCTGCGTTTTGTGCCTTCCCTGCCCGAGCAGCTCAGGCAGCCAGGAGCTTGACGGGCGCACTCTCCCCGGGTGCAGTGCGCCTTGTCCCCTCCACGGTCCCAGCCTCAGTTTCCACATGCGCCAGTCAGGTGTGTGCGCCTTGTGTCTGTTCTCAGGAGCTGGCCTCTAGCCGCGACCCTCCTGGCGGATGTCGACCATCCAGAATCTCAGGAAGTCTTTGGTTACAGACTGGGAGCCTGTTTGCCATTTGGTAGGGGGTGCCGTCTCTGGGGCCGAGTTTGCCCCTTTCCCCTCCCCCCTGCCTCCTGCCTCCAGTGGGGGATGAGCCAGTCCACAGCTGGCTAGCTCTTCTCTGGAATTGCTCAGTCCTTCCTTTGTTCTGCGAACGGCCCCGCAGTGTGTTCAGGCCAGTTAATTTTCTCTCTCTCTCTTGCTATCCCACAGTTTAAGTTGCTATCTCACATTAGCTCCCTCCAATTGCCCTCATGGCATTCGGGCCGGTCCTTACCCTAAGCAATGCCACCCGCTCCTCTCCGTTCTGCCCCCACTTGCTGGTGGCGGATGTGGGTGTCTGGGGTACTTTTCTGCTGGGAGTTGCTTTTAGGCATGTAATCTGTGGGTTTTATTTATTTTTCCCCCCAGTTAGGTTGCCCTCCGAGATTCAAAAACTTCCCCCAGACCCGTCAGTGAGAGGGTTTCCGGGTGTTTGGAAACTTTCTCTATTATGACTCCCTTCCTGGGATGTGTCTCCGTCCCTATCTCTTTTGTCTCTCTTTTTATCTTTTATATTTTGTCCTACCTCCTTTTGAAGATGATAGGCTGCTTTTCTGGGCACCTGATGTCTTCTTCTAGCAGTCAGAAGTTGTTTTGTGAAGTTTGCTCAGCGTTCAAATGTTCTTTCAATTAATTTGTAGGGGAGAAAGTGGTCTCCCCATCCTATTCCTCTGTCATTTAGCTCCTCCTCAATTTAAACATTTTAATTACATTTAATCAAGTCTGGGGCTTCCCTTGTGGTTTAGCTGGTAAAGAATCCATCTGCAATGCAGGAGGCCTGGGTTCAGTCCCTGGGTTGGGAAAGGCTACCCTCTCCAGTTTTCTGGCCTAAAGAATTCTATGGACTATATAGTTCATGGGGTCACAAAATGTCTGCCACAACTGAGCTACTTTCACTTTTCAATCAAGTTTGACTGTGTAGTTAGATTTTAAGGAGAAGCTCTTGAATTAATGTATGCTATTCTCTGGAGAATTCCAAAGTTTAATCATTGTTTCTTGCACCCTCCAACAGGGAGCTGAGACAGCCATTGCTTCAGGCAGAGGCCAGCACCCCACTGAGGATGCAAATCTGTGTTCATCCTTTGACTTCCAAAATAGGCAAGAGCCATATTTTATTGATAGAACAAAAGAGACTTGTGTGCCCCAAAGTCAGACAGTAGACTAAGAAAAGAGTCATTTGGCAAGTCACAAACTTAAAAGATGCCAGGTAAGACATCAGAGTGGTTTTACACATATACCTCATTAAGGATGAGACTGTAATTAAAAATTAAAACGAATGTGGTATGCCATTCCCTAGGGGCTCAACAGAAAAGGTCTCTGTGGCAGGGGTGAAGAATAAGCTAGGTGATAGGAATTCCAGATAAGATGAGCAAGAATGCAAATCAGAAGCAGCATGGGTCCCACTTCTTTCGAAGGATAGTACCTACTCCTAGGGAGTCATGTTTAGTAAATTGAGCCACATGTGTTGGACAATAAAGGGCTTCTCTAGAAGCACTAGAAGTTCCCTTTAGCTTGTGTTCCATGTTGGGGAGGTTCCTATAAGGGAGATGAGGTGCTGAGAGGGGCCGTAGGCCAGAGAATGCCTGAGTTCAGAATAAGAAAGGTCAGAGTACAGGGACCTCACTCCAGAGGAGACTGTGGCAGGAACCAAAGTCATCACCAGTGTTACCCACACTTGCCCCAGATAAGCAGGAACAGCCACATCTGCAGAAGATGCAGCAGAGGTAGACTGAGACCCAGATCAGGGCAAAGTTCCCTGGCAAAAGCCCACAAGGATCAGAGAGAACAGCCAAATAAACTGAGCTCTCTCCCCAACTCCACAGGCATAGGGAAGGAGTGAGGAACAGTAAGGAGGATGGTGGTTGACTCTTGCTATTGTGGCGGACAAGCACTTGGGGTCTCTGGGTGTGATAGTATTTAGGCTGCTGGTTGTTCCTCTTACAGGGCATTTTCATAAGTTCCTTGGATGCCTCTCCTCTTCCATGCTGGGGATCTCACCTACCCTGTCATAGGTGACACTGTCAGAATAGCCACCTATATCTTTCTCTTTGGTTCTTGTGTTGGCTGGTCTGTTTCCATAGGCTCTCTTTGTTGGCAACCTGATGCCTATCCAGACGCCCTTCTTGTCAAAGTTCTTTTAGGACCCTACTTCTAGTTCATTAAAAGCATGTTCATTTAGCTCATCATTGCGTTTGCAGTTTCTTCCCAATTAGAAGCCAACACCTGAATACTGCAGGCTGCTTCTACAGCATCTCATCCCTTCATTTTTTCAGATGTAAACCAGACACTTGTCAGTACATCCCCAAGCTGCAGGGAACACACGTACAGCTCTCAGAATGGTCTCACTGAAGCCTCTGTCACCATGTTGAGGTGAGAGGCAGGCACCCCTCAGATTGGAAGGGCCTTATGCAGCACAGCTCTCTCCAAAGCCATCCCCTTCCCCTTTATCTCCAAATCCTAACCTTAAGTCTTCAGTTTGGGTGAGAGAGGGTTAGTAATCTCAAATGAGTTTTCAGAACCTTCTTTAAAAATTCTACAAATGAAAAAGTATATGCCTAAGAAGTTTCATTACACTGTCCAAGTGCTAGAGAGATTGTGAAGGTTCTTTTATTTGTTAATATAAATGTATTTTCTCCATTGGTTGGATGGCATCACTGATTCAATGGACATGAACTTGGGTGAACTCCAGGAGATGGTGGGAGACAGGGAAACCTGGCATGCTGCAGTCTGTCCATGGTGTCATGAAGAGTCAGACATGACTTGGTGACTGAACAACAAATTTCCTCACATGTTATTTTATTAGTTTTTTTTTTTTTTAATATTTACTTATTTGACTATGCTAGTTCCTGGTTATAGCATGCAGGCTCTTTAGTTGTGGCATGCAAACTCTTTAGTTGCAGCATGTAGGATCTAGTTCCCTGAACAGGGTCAAACCTGGACCCCTTGCATTGGGAGTACAGAGTCTAAGCAACTAGACCACCAGGGAAGTCCCATGAAGTTTCTGAAAATGCATGTGGAGAGCAAACAGATGTGATTTCAGCTGTGTGTGGTGATAGTTGGGGGGTACCACAGATGAATGAGCTGACAGACTGGCTGTCCGCCCTTCTCTAAACTGAGATTTGGTACTGCTTTCTCATTATATAATTTTGAAAACTATTTCACATCTCTAGGCTTCAGTTTCTTTAGCTGTGAAATGTCCTATCTTCCCAGTTGACTACTCAGAATGGCATGATATTGGGTGAGTAACAGTCTCTCCAAATACAATAGTAAGCTTTTGTTCCCTCTTGCCCCTTTCCCAGATCCTGGCTGAGTAACAATCCATCACCCCAGGCTGGTGCAATGGTCACCCTGGGTCACAGGGCCACAAAACACCTGAAGGTGACTTGGATAATCAAGGGCCCCACAGAGAGCTTGAGCAGAAGAACCCTGGGACCAAACTCTGAGTCTGCCCCTGAGCCAGCCCAAATCCAGTCTCACCTGTGTGGTCAACGACCATGTGGATCAGAAAACTGTCACCATAGACCTTGGGGAGCTCTGTTTGGGATCAAAAGCATGCCCAGTGAAGTGAGTGTGCCCACACATAGGTTAATTTTATCAATTCATATTTTTCTAGAAATTATCCATTTAATGAAGATTTAAATTTGAATAGACATTAATTAAGAACTACATTCTCTTAAGGGTTTCTCTAGTTATTATTGTTGCTTTGCTGTTTTAAATGTGAGAAGATCTTGCTGAGAGGGTAAGTGATAGATTAAGTGACACTTCCAGCCCTGAGAGCCACAGGATCCCATTAACCAGTTTGTAGCTATTCTCTTTGGGTGAAAAGCAAAAGCAATTTGGTGGCTCAGCTAGTGACAAATTGAGGGAGTATCTTCACCCTCTGCATCCTCAACTACAATTCAGAAATGAGAGAAATAGGATGGATATTTTAGAGGGATTATTTTTCACTTTTAGAGATTAAATAAAACACTATATATCTGGATCACAGGACAGATATAGCAATTCCCATTGATATCAAAAAGTAAAGTAAAGTCGCTCAGTCATGTCCGACTCTTTGCGACCCCATGGACTGTAGCCTACCAGGCTCCTCTGTCCATGGGAGTTTCCAGGCAAGAGTACTGGGTTGGGTTGCCATTTTCTTCTCCAGGGGATCTTCCTGACCCAGGGATTGAACTCGGGTCTCCAGCATTGCAGACAGACGCTTTACCGTCTGAGCCACCAGGAAGCCTCATTGATATCAAGGGTAGTCTTATTCTTACATATGCCCATAACCAAAAGGATGTCAATAAGGATGGTTAATAAGAAATGGGGCATGAAGAGAGATGAATGACACAGGCAAACAAAATGCTTCATCAGGCTGGCAGGAGAATTCCATGCCCTGGGTGGTTAAGTCCTACCATGAAGATGAAGAGCTCAGATGAGAAGGCCTTTGGAATCCATACCAGCAGCATCTGCTCACCTGCCCCAACTCAGTGCTCCCCAAGTAGTCTAGTGGTACCTCGGCTTCCCGTGTGGCCTCTCTTTGGGAAGAGGATGACTTGGTCAGGCTAACAGGAATAGCCATCCAGGGTAGCAGGTGTACTTCCCACTGTAAATTAATGAACATTCTTATTTTGTTTACCAGGGTCATTTCACATCTATTATCAAGATTTTGCACCCCCAAGGCAAAAGGGTGAAATGGAGATTCTGGGTTTTGGCTCAGGACCTACATGTCAGACTCTGAACCTTGGTGAACACGTTGAAGTACAGTTGTTCCTCGAATCGTATGGGTTTGAACTGCTACGTCCATACATACATGGTGATTTCCTTCAATAAATGTGTACAACAGTACACATGATCTGTGGTTGTTTGAACCAGTGGATGTGGAACTGTGAATAAAGAGGGGTGACTATAAAGCTATATGGTGAATTTTTGACTGTTCAGGGAGTGGGAGCCCCCTGTGTTGCTCAAGAGTCAACTGTAATGACAAATTGTAGGGTTTTGTCATTTATTCATTCCTTAACTCAATCTATTAGAAACAAAAGACACATTGAGAAACAACTTGGAAAACACATTCACAGACTTTCTTTGCCATGTACATTCCCATTTGAATTTCCTGAAGACTTCATGTAGGCTCAGGGTTTCAGTTCTCAAGCCTGATAAAACATCTAATAAATATTTTAAAATATAAGTGGTGCCCAGTTTCAGGATACAGTCCAAGCATCTGTTCATAAAAGTTCTCTAGTTGATCTAATGAACATTCTGGGTTGTGAGCAATACATGGGGAGTGTCCATTTGGATAAAAAAATCAGACCAAAATTTTTGCTTTGCCTGAACTATATAGACTTATGTAGACCCATTAGGGGCTATTTCAGTAAAGATCCTGAAGACTTAAATCAACAAAATAGAAAGTGGAAATAAGCATAAGTTCGTTAGCTGGTTTAGATGATAAAGTTCTTGTTGGCATATATGTGGCTTTATCTATCTGAAGCACAGTTCTTATCATGTCACTTCACTGTTCAAAAATTTTAATAGATAATTTTTTTAGTTAGTGTTGTAAAAAAACTAATGATACAGAAAAGGAGACAGACCACAGAAGTTAGCTACTGTTAAATTCTTAACCTACTAACTGTTGGAATATTTCATGCCCACATAAACATATTTATATATATTTACAATATAGGTTAATATGATGCATATTTCATAACTAATTTAATATTTCATAGGAAACTTTCCATTCAAATACATAAGGATATAATTAACTCTTCTTAGTACACAAATAGTATTCCATCATGTGGAGAAAAAATACTTTATTTTAACAGTATATAGTGGTCAAGAGTTTCAGAATCCAACTCCAAGATTCCAATTCCAGCTCTGCCATCTATTAGTTATGTGACTTGAATAAATTCATTGATTTACCAGTGTAGCCACTTACTGGGAATAATAATGGTATTTGCATTACAGGATGACAATTTATATTTTGAGGCCTCAATACATACTGTCTACAGCTCAGAATAACTAACTGTCACACTGGCTATGGAGAAAAGTAGCACATGGAGGAGGGAGGAGGCCACCAGAAAGAGTTTGCAGTTTTATATAGGGAGGTCAGTGTAGGTCTTACTGAGAAGTTCACTTCTATAAGAAGACTTAAAGGAGGTCAGGGAATGAGACATGGATACCTAGAAGGAGAGAATTCTAGAGAGGAAGGAGCATGCATGGAGTATTGAAGGATTGGAAGGAAGCCCAGTGTCCTATAGTGGATTAAGGAAGGAGGGGTATATGAGAGAGGAGGCCTGCTGATACAGAATCTTCCAGATAAAGTGGAAATTTTGAGTTAACAAGTAATGTGACAGGGTAGTTTTGAGCAACAAGGAATGTGATGCAACTTAAGTTTTGAAAAGATTCATCTGGGTGATATTATGAAAATAGACATTAAAGGATTATGGATAAAAGTGGTAGACTCTGAGGCAACTGTAATAATCCAAGTGAGAAATGATGACGAAATTGGACCAGGGAGGTGGTAAGAGGCATTTTGTTATAAACATATTTTTTCATATAAGTATACAAAAATAAGTATTCAACTTTATATAGAATGTTGAACTATCAGTATTTCTAATAGAGAGTAAAAAAGAAATGAAAATGAAAAAAAAGAAAGAAGTCAAGGATGACACCCAAGTGTTATGGTCAGAAAAAAGGGAAGGATTGAGGTGACCTTTGGAGGGGTAGGAAACTGTATAGGAAGCATGTTTGGGGAGTCTGAGTTTAAACATGTCAAGACGGAGATGCCTGTTATACATGCCAGTGAAAATGTCAAGTAAACAGTTGGATATTCACACTGTGGAGTTCAGGGGACAGGTCACATCTCTAAGTCCTTTTTAGCACATAAAGTCACATAGTCACAAGATTACTGCATGGCCAGAGCATCAAACAGAAATGAGTGTAGACAGTGAAGCGAGGTGGTCTGGGTGGTCTGGGTATGAACCTTGATTATTCCAAAATTTAGAGGTTGGAAAGATACTGATAAAGGAAACTACAGAGCTAACACCCAGTAGGTAGGAAAGAGCAAAGTGAAAATAATGTTTCCAGGAAATATACATCCACTATGGCTGAGAACTTATGGGAAATGAGGATTGAGAATTGACTACTAAATTTAGCAGTGTGGAGTTCCCTGGTGACTGGGAGAAAAGCAGACTTGGTGGAGATGTAGGGACAATGCATAACAAGAAAGAATTCAAGAAAGAAAGAAATTTCTTCAAGTAATGTTAATATGCTCATGAAAACATGTTCGCATGAATCATTTGAGAAATGCAATTCAGAACCACAATGAGATATCACTTCATCAGCACTAGGATGGATACAATCTAAAAATAACAAGAGTTGGAGATAATGTGGAGAAATTCTCACACATTGCTGGTGGAACTGCAAAAATGGTGGTGGAAGATGGGAATGAAAGAAGTGGAGGAGAATGGAGTACAGGAATATTTATGAAGGATAGCACAGTGGAAGCTGGTAACTGATTGGGTGTCCAGAATGACAGAGAAAGGAATCAAAATGAGTGGAATTATTATCTCCTGTGATCATGCCTATATACCTTACACTCATGAGAACTTCTGTAGAATACTTAATATCTCTGGATTTTAATTTTTCATTTGTACATTGAGGATTTCAGCATCACATAATTCTTGAACGAAATTATGAATAATAATGGAAAGGGAAGCTAACTTGAGAATAGGGATGCTGAAATCCACAACACACCTTGTATAAGAGGAAGGAACTCCCATAAGACCCAAGATGAAGCATCTCTGCTTCAAATACTGCTTCTGAACCAGAGCACAGGACCTGTCATTGCATGTCTCCCACCCACATCTCCCACTCCATTGTGCTCTTAAGGGATAATTCCCCTTTCACCCACCAACCCACCAAATTCCCTTTTCACCCACCCACCAACCAGCTCCATTCATCATCAGGATGAACTCATTCAAGCTGAGGCACTTGAGTCAGAACAAGGAACCTTGGAAGAGGAACAAATGGAACATACTCTTTTCTGAATACTCTAGGATTCCAAGAACTTCATTGACCATGTGGCAAAGGAAAAGCTATGAATGCTGGAGTTACCTAGCCTTGAATTTAACAATTTGCTCTGCCACCAACTATTTTGGGATATTAGTTGCTTGTCCTACAAAACAGGAATAGTAATTGCAACCCCATGAACTGTAGCCTACCAGGCTCCTCCATCCATGGGATTTTCCAGGCAAGAATACTGGAGTGGGTTGCCATTTCCTTCTCCAGGGGATCTTCCTGACCCAGGGATTGAACCCGGATCTCCCACATTATAGGCAGACGTTTTACCATCTGAGCCACCAGGGAAGTCCAGGAATAGTAATAGCTACTCTAAAAGAGTCATGTCAGTTCAGTTCAGTTCAGTCGTTCAGTCATGTCCGACTCTTTGCAACCCCATGAATCACAGCACACCAGGCCTGCTTGTCCATAACCAACTCCCAGAGTCCACCCAAGCCCATGTCCATCGAGTCAGTGATGCCATCCAGCCATTTCATCCTCTGTTGTCCCCTTCTCCTCCTACCCCCAATCCTTCCCAGCATTAGGGTATTTTCCAATGAGTCATGTCAATGTATGGCAAAACCAATTAAATATTATAAAGTAAGTAGCCTCAAAAAAATAAATAAATAAATAAAAAATAAAAGAGTTCTTATAAGAATAAGAAGAAATAATACTTATAAAATTCATGGAACAAAAGCTGGTTCAATATAGGCTTGGAATATTGAGTTCCCTTCTTTTTTTCTTTTTTGTCTTATGCTTTGAGAATCAAGGTGGGTGGGAGGGGGTCAGTGAGTGGTCACATCTCACACTGCCTCTGGACTCATGGCACTGATATCAGCCATGACCGGTCACCTAGGATTCCAGTGAGAGAGGTCATCTTCTTCCCGCTCAGCCTTCTCTGTTCAGCCTGACAATAAACCAGCTAGAAATGGCTTTATTAAGGAAACTCTGCTTCTCCCTTATCCAACAGGATCTTAGCATTGCTTCTTATTGCTCAAGATTTTAGTTCAGAACTTTTCTTTCTGAGGTCAGAACAGAAAAAGCTGAGATTGCTGAACTGGGTGGGAAACCAAGAGATTGAAGAATGCAGGCCAACAGACAAAAGGACACAGATCATAGTACCAGAGTGAGTTCATCTCCAACTCAAGAGCTGGGACTGAAGGCTGGAGACAGAGGCTGAGGAGAGGAAGACCCCCAGGAAGAGGAGAAGATCCCACACAATACAGTGCAGGTGACATCAGGTCCTCAAGCAATGTGAGGATGGAGGTAGGATGGGGAATCAGGCAGGATTGTTGGGGCTCATCACGTCCATCTTTGCTTCCTTGTGGACTTACTACCAGAAACACCTTCAGTAGATGCTGTGCTCTGAGATCAATCTGCTGAGTTCCTGTTGGAGATGAGAGGAAGAATAGCTCAGACAATTCACAAAGAGAGGTGCTTGTCTCTTTGGCACTGGCCTCCTAAAGCCATGACACCCTCCCGAGGAAGCTCCAGGTGATGCAGGCAGGGAAAACTGATGACCAACCCAATCAAACTATGGCAGCCAAATTGGTTATGTCACCTGTGTCCAAAAAGTTAGATGTGGGAGAGACCATTTCCAAATCTTTGGGTACATGTAGACCATGTGACCTGGAAAGGGGTCTAGGATTGGGTGGAATACTAGGATTCCAACAGGCAGGGACAAGAGTAAGGGACAGGGAGGGAGAGATCATTTCAGGCAGAAGAATGTGAGTGAGCAAAAAGTAGGCTGACTAGGATCTGAGGCCAGCAGGTTGTGGGGGATGAGGGTCAGTAGAAGAGGCAGGAGAGGGCTGGTTCACACCTTCCCACAAGCTTTACTTCTCACAGCAGCTTCATTAGAGTGTGTGTGTTGGGGGGGAGCGGGTAGCACACTGCACTTCCATTCTAATGACCCCCACCCCAGACAGGAATGCCCTGAAGCTGCTTTTCTAAGAATACAAATCTCAACATGGGTCCTTCTGAGACACAGGAGGTTTTGAAGGACCAGAAACAGTACAAATTCCTCTACCCACTCCACAGGAGGTGGATTTGAGGTCCACGAGCTGAAGCTGAGGTTAGTCAGTACTAGTGATCAGGAACAAGGGCTGGACTACTGTATAATGTGCACAGGCTATCCCCCCAGCACACATACCGACAAATAGACATACACACACAAACACACTGCCTGACATACAACTTTTGCCCGACATAAGGGGCAAAGGAAACCTCAGGCCAGTTCTTTATGAGCTCCCACCTACCCATGCTGCCTCCACAGACACCCAACTCAGCACCCAGCACCAAAGCCTAACCTTGTCCTCTGTAGTCTGGTCAACACCTTTACACTGTCTCCACACCTGGGCTTGAATGCTCAGAAAGATACACACCAGTCACACAGCAGAGGCTGTGGGGATTATCATGTGCAGGAAGGTCCTCTTTGGGAAGTTTCAGGAAAAGAGGGGCTAGGTGCTGGGTCAATGATGGAAGAGCTCTCGTCCTGCAGGGTGAGGATCTTGAGTGGGAAGACAGCTGGGGAAGTTGACAGAGGTTGTGAGAAGGCCACATGTGCGCAGGCACTTGAGGGCGGGAGGGTCACAGGGGCAGCTGGAGCTGGACCAGAGCCGGGAGAGGCAGGTGTCTGCAGGAATCAAGCTCCGAGTGGAAGTGTCCTAGTAGTTCTGATTCTTCTGCTTTCTCCAATTAAGTTATCTTCATGGTCTCCCTTTCTGGCTTGTAGACCTCACTGTAGACAGTACTAGACTCCTTTTCTTCTAAATGTTGTTTACCAACACCCTAGGAATTGAAGTCAGAGAGTTTCTTTTTCTTTCTTTCTTTTTTTTTTTTTTTTGAAGTCAGAGAGTTTCTAAAAAAGCTGAGAGAGGCTCTAGAGTGACCCAGAAGGAAGCAATGCTGCTGACAGGAAATGCATGTGAGTTTTCCCAAAGTGACCAGCATTACACTGGCCCCAAGTTTTAAATTTTCTTAGTAAATACCACTGACCACCTGGAGAGAGTCAAAGAGACAGCAGGACCAGGAACAGCAGGTGACTGGGTTGACAGACCCAGGAGATAGACCCATGAGATCCCAGACTGGGCTCAGCTCCCATTCTCACCTTGTGTGTGACCTCTCCAGACCCCTGCTGGCTCAGCTCCGCATACTGGATGCCACCATCATTGTCCCCGGGGTCAACCTGAAATTCTACACCTGCGTCATACAGAGTAGAGCTTGAACCTCGCCTTGAAAACATATACCTTCCCCCATGGCAATGAAGTCAAGGCCAAGCCCACACCTGCCTTCCCCTTCTGCATTGATATTCCTTGAGCAGCAAAATGCAGGAGGAAGGCAACCAAGGGTTCAGTGGGGGAGGGGTGGGACCTGGGGCAAGAAGCAGAAATGCAACCTACCTCTTCCAGTCTTCATCTTCCTCTTCTTCCTATAGGTCTTCCAAAGGAACAGCCCAATTATGAGGATCAACAGCATAATCACAACAGCCCCTATGATGCCTGGCACAGTCTCAGCACTGCTGTTTCTAGGTGAGTCTGTTTTCCTCACACAGAAAGAATAAAGAAAATTATGGCAAACAGAACTTGAGACATCCATTGTCGAGGAAAGATACAGAAGAGCAAGTGGAGAGGTCTGAAGCTAAAGAGGAGGTGGCAAGGCAGTATCATTCACTCAAGGTCCTGAGCTTCTGCTTGATGCCAGGGACACTGAGATAAACAATACAGGTCACCCTGGGGAAGACGGAGAAAATACCAAAGTCGTCCAGCCAGAGAGATGGCAGTGCAGTAGAAGTTAACACCTTGTACACTGGTCTTCATGGAGGGCCTCCCAGAGGAGGTGATACATAAACTTCACCTCTGAGGGAGGAGTAGGAGTTTACCAGATACTCAGGCCAGGCACAGCTTTCCAGGAAGGAGGAGACACTGCTATGTCAAATCTGCAGCCCTGGGGGTTGCAATCATTCCCGATCAACAGGCAGGAGAGGGAAAGGGCAGGGACAAGCAGGATGAGGATGATCAGAGAGAAGAGAGGCTCTTTCCAGAGGGTCTTGAGGGTCATGCTGAGTGTTGAACTTTCTCTGAGACTCTAGAATGGGACCAAGGGAAAAGTATCATGAGATTTTAAGTGATGCTGACATATCAGCTCCCACCAGCAGCTCATGGGGGATGGGTTAGAGGGGCTAGATTGCACACAGGATACCAGTTCATTTATTCACTCAGTGAAATACTGAGTGTGAATAGTGCCAGAAACTTTGTTTGGTATAAGAATTCAAAGAACAAGACATGTCCTCTGCCCTCAAGGTGTTCCAGGCTATGGAGAAGACAAACCCATCAATTGCACTGCTACTCAGTGTGGGGTGGCCATGGACTGCTCCTTAAAGGGGATGATGCCTGAGGCAGGGCAGTTACAGCAACTGCAATGCCTGTGCAACATGAGATTGAGCCACCCTTTGTTCAAACTTGACTCATAACAGAACTATAACCAAGCGCAGGACATAGGTTACATGCCCATGACCTGAGGGAAATCCTTCAATAGGAATAAGCAAGGAACTCTTGATTTGGGAGGTTTGATGGTAGAGGAAACAGCATTTCCAGAGGCTCAGAAGCTTGCAACTTCAGGACACATTCAGGGAAGCCAAGCAAACAATTTAGTGTGAAGTGTGTGAGGTAAGGAACATGGGCAGAGGAGCTTCAGAGCCCTGAATCCTGCAGGGAGGCCCTGGGTCAGACTCCTACAGATGATACAGACCAATCACAAAATCCAATTGCTTTTCAAAAGACTACAGTGGATGACACACTATGGATAATGGATGAGGTAGGAGAAGTGCTAGAAAGCTATTGCTCTGGACCAGATCTGACACTGCCCTGTAGCAGCTGAGAGGGAAGGAGCTCCCCAGAGGGCAACAGGTAGGCAGGTACAGGCAGCAGGGAGCATGGGTCAGGGGAGGGATGAGCCCTCAGGGAAATACATTTCTAGGAAATGCTTTTGCTGCTGCAGCCCCAGTTCTCTTCTCCTCCCCCACACCACACCTGCTCTGCCTCCAGGGCCAGCTGGGACTGAGATTTGCTCACCTGGAGGTGAACCGACTTGATTTGCATCAAAAACAAATTCCTTTTTCCTTGGGGAAAAAAAGTGGGTGGAGAGGCAGGCATGGACTTGAGAGAGAGTTAGTGCACACATAAGCTGACTATAACTCCCAGGCTCCTAAAAGGGGTGACCTGGTAGGAAGGAGGTGCTCATCACATGATGGGGAGAAAAGCCCAGAGCCTCTAGTTCTCAGAGTGCCCGTCCCCTCTGGCCGGTGCACTCACCAGAGACACAGACTTCTCCAAGGTCTAAGGCAGCTGTTTTCTGGTCCACCTGGTTGCTGACCACACAGGTCAAGCTGGCAGCGGGCTGGCTCAGGGGCACGTTCAGAGTCAGGTGCCAGGAGTTGGAGGGTAGTTCTGATGTCACTCTCTGCTCCAGCTCCCTGGGAAGGCCTTTGATCTCCCAGGTCACCTTCAGGTCCTCTGTAGCCCCTGGGGCTCTGCACTCCAGAGTGATGTTGCACCAGCCTGGTGTGATGGATGCTGACTTGACATCGATCTCAGGAAGGGGTACAGTTCCTGAGAGAGGAGGGACAATAGAATGGAGCTCACATGATTGGAGAACATTCCAGTCTGTACATTCTCATCCATCATCTCACTGAAACCCTGGCATTCTCCCTTAATGACAGTGAACGCATTATATAGATAAACAGAATTTGCCCGGTACTTAATACATAGCAAATGACAATAAAGTGGGGAGCCACTGAATTAAGCCATATGTGATTTCACTAGATTGTGTGCATGTTGAGGAAGCGTTAAACATCTCCAACAAGAAAATAAAGCCTGATCCCACCTTCCCAAGACCAATTATTTCTAAGAAAATGGGACTCCTTCTAGATGTGGAGGAAGTCTCAGACAGAAGAGCTAATCACAGATCAGGAACTTGGCCTCTTCTTCTGCTCAGATAATGCCTGAGATTTTATAGCCTGTAGAGAAGAAGATGCCTGGTCAGAGTTGGGAGCCCAGAGAAAGGTTCTGTGCTCCCAATAGTGGAGACATGTGTGGGAGATGCAGGGGCAGTGTCAACAATTGGCACTTGCTATCTCCCTCTACAAGGGTCAAATCATGTGCTGCTGTAGCTGCTGACCTTCACACCCCACTGAAGGAGTTCAGGGTGGAAAGAAGACATGAGGCATTCTGTGCCGGTGTGGGAGAGTGGGACTGGCAGGACAGGTCTTCTGATAGCTAGATATTTTCAGGAGCCTATTTTATGAGCTCAATTCTGGTACCTCATTGTATCTAGAAAAGCACTAAAATCCTTTATGGTGATGACTGTTCCTCTAGAAAAAGCTTCTGGAGACTAGTAGAAAACTTCTGGGAAAATGTTCTTATTGCTTATATTCCTCCTTCACCAAAGTCACATATACACTGACATTTCCCTCTCATTGGAGCAGTTTCTCAGAGCTATCAGGGGTACTGTCTCCTAGGCTGCCATCCTCATTTTGCTCCAAATAAAAACTTAATTCATAACTCAAACATCGTGCATTTTTTTTAAGTCAATGATAGCAACTAGGAATGATAAGTCTGAGTCCGTTAGAACATGCCACTGAACTTGAGAAGTGACATACTGATAAGTTGGTCATAGAAATCACATGGGGACCTAAAGCAGAAACAGTCACTCTCTCACAGCAGATATTTTCCTATGCACGCAGGGACTTCCAGGAAAGAAAGTGTTGGCTAAGTGAGGCTCTCTGGAAGTGCTACTGTTTAACCATTCTCCTACATCTACCCAGGCATCTAGAGCTGGATTGCTGGAGCCTTTGTGAGTGAGGCTGGCCTTGGACTGGCGCTGAGTAAAAGGAGAGGAGGCACTGACTACACATGAATTTCTGGATTATGGTAGGTGAATAATGGGCCCCAAATACTTCCATGTCCAATCCTCAGAACCTATGACTATGATAGGTTACAAGACAAGGTGGAATTAAGGTAAAAGAATTAAGGTGATAATCAGCTGACTTCAAAATAAGGAGATTGCTCTGATTACCTGGTTGGGACCAATGCAATCACAGGAGTTCTTAGAAATGGAAGAAAGAAGAAGAGGAAGGGGGTCAGAGGGATTAGAATGTAAGAAGAATTGGTCCCACTATTGCCAGCTTTGAAGGTAGGGGAAGATGGTCATAGCCAAGTGACGTAAGCAACCACTAGAAGTGGAAAATACAAGTAAATGAATTTCCTTCTGGGACCTCTATAGAGGAACACAGTCCTGCCAACAACTCGACTTTGGCCCAGTGAGACCTATGTCTGACTTCTGATCTAGAGCCTAGTAAGATAAAAAATTCATGCTGTGTTCAGCCTCCAAATTAAAGCAGCATTATAGCAGCAACAGATAAGCAATACACACATTAAGTAAACCTAGACATATAAAGAACAACAATTGCTATGGCAATATCATTTCCCCAAATTTCCATTCTCCTCTCCCAAAATTCTAAAGTGGTTTTATCCCTGGAGTGAATCTCAACTCCTTTCACCATTTGCAGTAAACCCACTTACCCTAATTCAAGGGAGGAAATAGCTTGAACGCTGGTGTCTGGAAGGGATCCTGAAAAATGGGGCCTACCTGACACTCTTAGCTCAAAAGCAGGAGGGAAGCCGTGGTGAGGAGTGTCACTCACCATAGACAGTGAGGAGGAAAACCTGGGTAAGTTCTATTCCTCCAGTGAAGCTGGCTCGAGCCCGGTACTGCCCACTGTCCTCTCGGGTCAGGTTCTCAATCCTCAGGGACGTCACATTGGGCACATGGACCCTGTGCTGGTACTTGTCCTGGAGGCTGACCCAGGTTGGGGTGTCTGCCCCACGGCGGACTTGCAGCAGGACTCTGTAGTTTGACTCAGGGCCAAAGCCCCATGAGACCTCCTCTGGGTCAGCTTCTTGATTCTTGGACAGATGAAACAACACAGAACCTCCTTGGATCCCCTCCAGGGGAACATAGGCTCCAGAATCCTGAACTCCAGAACCATGTGCTCCAGAACTCTTGACCCCAGTGCTGCAGACACCTAGGTCATGGGACACAGGAAACATAATTTTTTTTCAGTAACAATAAAGGAGAAAACAACATAACCTATATTTTAAATGAAATTCATCCAACATACTCCCTTGATTCTTAAGAGGCAGCCTAGTCAAATGAATTTAAGCAATTTTAGAATTAAATCCTGGTTCTAGTGAATTGTTACCTTGAGGAGGTAACTTAAATCTTCTAATCTGGAGTTTCCCCACCTACCTCATAAATTGAATGGGATCATGGGGCTTCCCTAATAGCTCAGTCGGTAAAGAATCTACCTGCAATGCAGGAGACCTGGGTTCGATCCCTGGGTTGGAAAGATCCCCTGGAGAAGGGAAAGGCGCCCCGTTCCAGTATTCTGGTCTGGAGAATTCCGTAGACTGTATATAGTCCACGGGGTCGCAAAGAGTCGGACACGACTGAGTGACTTTCTCACTTTCGTGTATCAAAAGCACTCAGCAGATTTTCTGTCAATACCAAGTGCATAACTGTAGAATTAGCTTCTTAATTATTGTCCCCTTGTGTTCACATCCTTTTGTAATGCCCTCCCTGGTGAGTGGGATACATCCAGTGACTGGCTTCCAAGGAACAGACTAGAGCAAACATGATGGATATCACTCAGTGATACTAGGTTATACAAGACTGTGACTTCCCTCTTGCTTACACACACATCCTCCTTTTCACTCTCTCTCTCTTGCTCACTCTGAGGAATCCAGCTGTCATATTGTCAGTTGCCTAAGGAGAGGCCCACATGACAAGAAACTGAGGGAGCCTCTGGCCAACATCTAGAGAGGAACTGGAACCCTCAGCCCAACAGCCACAGGAACTGCCTCCCAACAGCAATCTCTTGAGAGATCTTGGAATCATAGCTTGCGCAGTGGACCATGGGCTGATGCAGCCCCAGCCCCAACTAAGACTCTAACTTCAGTCTGGGAGACCTTGAGTCAGAGGACCTAGCTGATCCAACCCTAAGCCCTGACCCACAGAACCTGTGAGACTGAGACTATACCTGGTGGTGTTTAAGGTACTATGTTTTGTGGTGATTTGTTACACAGCAATAGATACCTAACACAAATATGAAGGCTGCTACCCTTCCTCCTCTTTCTAGGCAGTGCAGTAGTCAGGAAACTACAGGCTGTGCTGTGTAACAAATAGTTACAATACCTCAAGGTCTTAGAACAAGGGGGGTCCGTAGTCCCCACCACAGGTCCCATGAGAGAGTGAAGGAGAGGCCCTGTCATACATGGAGGAAACCCCACCTCCTTGTAGCTGCACCCATGGAACTCGCAGCATCCTCATAGGTTCCCAGCCCCACAGCAGGAGAGGAGAGAGGAGAATCACACAGGGGTTTCACTGCGACTGTCCCCAAGCAGTGTGCTCTCTGCTCATGTTTTTCGACGAGCACTTGTGACAAAGCCCTGGCTAGCTGCCAAGGACTAGAATATGAGGGGGAGAGCAAGTGATCATTTAATGAGCTCTACTGTCCCTACCACCGAGACAACACTTCCCAGTCAGTCCCTGCCAGGTCACAGTGGGCCTTCCTCAGACACTTTCCTGGAGAGCTTTGACCAGTGGGCACATTTGCTTCAGGGCCACTACCTCCTGAACCCACCTTCCCTCTTCAAACATAGGCCCAAGGGACCTGATACCTTTTACCCTTTCTGGGGACAAAGTAGGACAGAACAGGATGAGGCAAAGTCCCTTATCCTGAAAAGATGATCAATCTGTTTCTTCCAGCAGGTCAGGATGCACCTACTGGTCTCAGTTGCTCTCTAGATATTGACCAGAGGCTCCCTCAGTTTCATGTCAGCCTGCCACAGTCCCAATCCTCTTTCCAATTCAATAAATTCTCACCATTTCAGACCTGTCTCCCTCCAGCTGTACTTATTCTCATTCCTGGCTCTCACTGGAAGCAGAGAATAACTCATGCCAGTGTTCACATGCCTAAGGATTTCAGATGTTTCTTTGTATTCATTTAATCAGGCATCTCCTCCAGGTCAGGCCTTAGGGGACATCTATCCAGGCCCCTCCTGTCACAGAGGAAGGGCCCCCCAGGGGGTGAACTTGTCCTGGGTCACACAGGGCGGAGCCACTCCTGGCACCAGAGCTCCCCTCTCCCAGCCCAGTGCTTCTCCCCTGCAGGAGCTCCCATCGGCTCCCCACCCTGTCCCTGTCCTCCTGAGGAGCTCCCCTTCCAGCACCACTATCTCATCACCAGGATCTGAGCAGTTCCTAGAGGCTCATCCTCCAACTTTCCTCTCCTGAGAAAGGGGAAGCAAGTACTTAGGGGGGTTTAGCAGAGCAGGGACTTCTGGCCAGCTGAGGGTTAACCACCAGCCTGTCCAGATTGCATACTTCCTGGAAAAACAGAAACCAGAGAGAAGAAGCTCAGTCCTGAGTGTGCAGGGAGGACCCACTCGGGGGGATGGTGAGCTGAGCTCTGAGGAAGGTAGAAGAAGACTTGGAAAGAGAAGGAAGGGAGTGAGAGATGTGATCTACAAAAGATCTAATCCTGAAGAAGAAAATAAAGCCAGGGAGAGTGTGGTTACAAACAACATAGAGTTTATTTAAATAATATAAAATTTAATAGTTGCAAATCAATTTACAATTTTGTCCATTTTCCTTCTCTTTCTTTTATGTAATCTTCCAACCCCAGAGCCTATGGAGAAAATTCTAAATAACAGAACTTATTTTCAAGTTACATACAATTGAAGAGAAAAGAAGCTCTATATTTTACTGTTACCTTATAGAGTTACATTACTGAAAAGGAGGTAAGGTTTTATAAAGTTTATTCTTAATTCAAGACCTCTGTTTATAAACAGTCTATAATTAATTAAATTTCATATAGTTCCTGAAAGTTCACTTAGTGGCTGGAATACTGAAAAAATAATTTAAAAATTTTAAACTTTAATTAAAAATAAAAGCTTTCCAGCTTTCTCCAGAATTCATAATTCCTTCGGTATTAGTGTTTACTCATTAGATTTTAATTTTCTCATACATAATCAGATAGTCTCCAGGAAGTCACGTATATAATTTGGGTTTTGTCCAGTCTTTAGCTCACTTTTCACTTAACTCCCCATAGATTTCTACGTCTCTTTCCCTTCTTTCCTCCTCTATTTCACCCACTTCAAGAACCCACATTACCAGTCTACACTTCCGTTCTTAGTTTCTCCATATTCTTACAACAGGTGGGATACAGAAACCCTTAAATTTGAGAAGTTGCTGTTCCTTTTACAAAAGCAGAATTTCATTTAATTGCATTTAATATCCTGCATCTTGCCCAAGAAATCAAGACTACAATTGCTTCCTCCATCTCAGACACAGGGTTCTAGTCAACCTTCTTCTCCACAGGACAGCTGCACAGACTGTCACGATACCTCTGAGTTGAGACCAGGGAGCCTTGTTTCCCCAGCCCGTCCAAGTCAAGGAGCCAGCTTCTTAGTCTCTCCCCCTCTCTGCAGGCAGCTCCCGGCTCACCCAGCTTCATATTTCTGCTGCAGAGACAGACTTATCTTCCTAGAAATGTTTTCCTTAATGTAGTGAAGGCTGCCTGAGCTCAGGTGTCTCAGACTCACCACAACAAGAAGATCATTTTGTTCTTCTTTTCACCCCAGGTCTCTAAACCAAAGGCTCTGCATTTGCTAAATAATTGCAGAGCTGTTTTGTCTTTTTGTTCACCAAGGACATAAGGCATGGAAAAGGCACCCTGCCTCCCTGCTCCACCCAGAGGCCCTCCCTCCCAGGAGCCCAGATCACTCACTGAGGAGGAAGCTGGTGAATCCCAGGAGCCTGGAGGGCCCGCAGAGGTGGGGGTCTTCTGAGCAGGGCCCCATCACAGGCTGCCTGCTCAGCCTGTGAGGCCACAGAAGAAGCATCTAGGAGGAGCAGAAAGAGAGGAAGGAGTGTCACTCAAAGGGCGATTATGCTATTCTCCACCCTTAGGGAGGAGCTAATATGTTCTAGATGGATGGCCCACCAGCCTATACTAAACCACTCGGAGATTTCCTATTAATTTCACCAGCACCTACATTAAGACCTCAGCAAACAATTGCAGAGTAAATGTATAAACAACTCCACTGTATTGCAGATACTCCAACCCTGTTGTCATATCAGCCTGGATAAACTCTGGAAAAAAATTTCCCAACATAACAGCCACTGTCCCATTCTACTGTGCAGCCTCAAGCAAGTCACCTGAGTTCACTCTGTGCTTCCAGAAACTGCTTTGCTGCATCTCAGACAAGAGAATATCCAATACTGCTTTATTCCCTCCAACCCCATGTAGTTAGTGGCGGATGAATCCTTTGGTCAGAAACTTCTGTAAGGAGTCAAAATCCAGGCAACTCACCCTCTGGTTACTTTCAGGGTGATGAGGAGAGCAAGTCTCATATTTTTCCTCTACTCTTGGAAGTACTGTGAGGACTATGTGGGTCTGCTCCAGAGTTGGGGAGGGAGGAGGAGCCTAGAGAAACAGCAATGCAGCTACAGGCCAGGGTTACTGGGAGAGAGCCAGACAACAAAACATTCCAACATTCCGTGCTGGCAGAACACCAGGGACTTTTTGGAAATCCAGATATCTAAGGTCAATTCAACATGTCAGCCAGCTGTGCAGCTGGGAAGCTAAATCTTTGTCAACACCCCCAACTTGTCTAGATCTTCTTACAAATTTCAAATTTATAGATTTATGAAAGGCAGATATCATTACAATTACAATTATCCTCCTGTTTGACACACGTGGAAACAGGATCCAGCGAATCTAGTGAATAAACCCAAGGTTGGAAAGTCAACATGTAGGACAGCGTGGCCTGGGACCAGGTCCCTGCACTTTCTTTGCACTCGCCTTCAGAGACCCAAGTCCCTCTCAGGGCAATGAATCTCATCTACAAGATGGTTTCAGCCCTTGAGAAGTCACATGACGGGGAGGGAGACCTAGCCTGGCCCAGGGCAGACCTTCACCTTCCTTGCATCATTCCAGGCAGGAAAACTAAGATGTACGGCTGCATCTCAGCAGCCTCTGAGATCAAGGCAGCCCGTGACCAATCCCTGTTACCTCTGCTTGTGCTCGGTGTGTTACGAACAGCCCAACCCAGACCTGCAAAGGCTGGTGGTCTGAGAAACCTCAGTTAGTCAGTCTTCCAGGTCTGACCCTCATTGTCTGTGACCTGCAGGGTAGTGGATCCTGCCCTACTTCTCTGGGCAGTGGACCCTGTCCTGCTAGGTTGCCTCATGGTCCAGATTTCACAAGGTCTTTTCATCTTTGTAGGGAAAGAGCAAACTAGCCAAGATGGCAGTGGTCAGGCTCTCTTGCCTCACAGCCTCTTGCCCCACATTTTGTAAATACATGGTTATGTAACAATTGAGATCACTTATAGCACTGTGCATGCACATCGTGATGTACCCGATTGGCCACAGGCCACTTTTGTTCCATAAGCTTATGCTATGCCCACTGGGTCAACCACGAGAGGAAAGACTATATCGTGTCTGCTGCTATGGCTGCTATGCCAGTCAGGAGAGAATAAATGTGTCTACAGTTCCTATGATTCTTTGAGTTTTCTTGCAGCTTCCCTACTCGTGCCTTGCATACCCTGGGTTCAGCAAACAGTGAGATATAGAGAGACAGTCTCAACATCCTTTCTATCAGTCACACCAAGTACATGACCTTTTAAACTTGAAGAAGCCCCACCCACCCACCCAGTGGAGAGGTTGCTCCCACCCTGCGCTTGTGCCCAGCTCCTGGGAGGGCTGCCATCCAACCTGTTTGTCCATGATTCTCACCCCAGCCACAACATTCAGCTTCTTTCTGCTGGGCTTCCTTTACCTCTAAGATTCCCTAGCGATTCTTGGCTGGACTGGTTGCCAGCATCTCTCTTCTGTCCAGTAAGAGAGGACAGACCACAG
The DNA here is from genome assembly GCF_033118175.1 of Dama dama. Lineage (NCBI taxonomy): Eukaryota > Metazoa > Chordata > Mammalia > Artiodactyla > Cervidae > Dama > Dama dama. The sequence continues at coordinate 14,394,146 of NC_083700.1, forward strand.
TACCCAGCACAACCGTCTTCCCACAACAGGCACTTGGACCACATTAATCTATCTCACAGGGAAGGGGTGGGCTCCTGAGATCCCTACTCAGAGCCCCTGAGAACATGCCCACATGGGATTTTGAAACCCACAGAGGGAGGGAGAGTCCTAGCAGGTGCAGATAACTGGGAAAAACCTCCCCATTTTAGGGGCCAAACCTCATCCTTTATGGGTCTAAGTAAGAACTCCATCAGCCTCCAGCCTGCACGCCTGCTCCCACTCCGTGGAGTAAGACCCTTCCCTCTCACTTACTATCAAATGTCTCCTGATCATTCCAGATGCAGCTTGGATGGTGTCCTGGGAATCTCTGCATCCTGCCCCAGATGAACTTCAGTCCTCTTGCCGCTGGGCTCCCACAGCAGTTCAGCAGGACATTGGTGCTTGTGATATAACCAGGCAACACTCGCTGTTGCCCCCCTCCCAGCTTGTGATACAGAATGCAGTTCCTGTGCACAGAGGCGGCAAGGTGATCCCACTCTCAGCCTGGTGTCAGTGATGAATCATCACCTGAGAGTGAGTGCCCTACTGACTCACCCTGATCCCAGCCCTCTTGTGAGGACCCTGGGGGTCACATGTGCTCTTGAACAAGACAGGCAGCTTTCAACTTAGCTGCCCATGGCACCTGTGACAGGTTTCCAGTAAGCAAATATTTACTCAGCTAAGCACACCTGTGTCTTGGCCACGGTCTTTTTCTGTCCAGGTCACCACCTGCTGTGGTCCCTGGGCCCTGAGATGGCTTTACAGGCAGTGTGACCACACCCAGAACTTTCCTTCTGACAGACACATGGCCCCTTGAGGACTCTGGGTGCTGTGTTCTGTGAGAAAAATGAAGGCGTGCTCCTCCATGGCCATATTTTCACAGACCTGTTCTAGTGGTACTGAAAATTCATCCCGAGAACATCCACCCCTCATGAGGATAATCTGTAATTCCACAGTGCTATCCTCAGAATTCAAGTCTGAAAACTAAATTCTTACAGTATTCAAGAACCACCAGACTCTTGGAGACACACTCATGTTGACAAAATTAAGACAGTGGTGACTTATTAAGTGGAATGCCAAGTTATTGTAATAAAAATCTGGGGCCAAGTTCCCTTCCCATGAACAGGCTCTCTCCCCAGCTATAAGGAGGTTTGCTGGGCACAGGTCCCACAATGTTAATAGTAGGGGGTTCTTTCTCCCTCATTTTGAAGCTTCCTGATCCACCTAAAAACACTTTTCTGTGGGCAGATTGCTGTGACCCCAATTCTTTTAATGAGAACAGTATGGAAAAAGGGAAAGAGTAATTTCACAGTGGATAAGCCTGAGGAACACTCCCTGAATTCAGCCAGGTGATGAAGGTCAGTATATGCTGTGGTATATCACGGTGATAGTATGTACCCTTGATATGATGCAATGAAAATAACACTTTTTTCTGTGGTCCTCCTCCCCAAATCCCAAATCCCCTAGTTTACTTATGAGGGAAACACTGGAAACTTCCTAATTGAGGGATACTCCACCAAACACCCAATCAGGGCTTCTCAAAACTGTCATGAGAAAAAAGAACAGCTGAGAAACAGTCACAGCCCAGAGGAGCCCAAGGAGACATGGTGACTAAATACGAGATGGTGTCCTGAAAGAGATCCTGAAACAAAAGAGGACATTGGATAAAACTGAAGAACATCTGAGTAAAGTATGAACTTTTCTTTAAAAGATATCAATATTAGTTTATTAACAGAAACAAATGTTAGGAGTATAAGGTACTGATAATGTTGCAGGAAGGGGGATCCCAGAGTCTGAGGGTGACTCTTGTCTAACACTCGGAAAAGAATTGTTCAAGGAGACACATGTGCCGACAAAGCAAGAGACTTTATTTGGGAAGGGGCACCTGAGTGGAGAGCAGCAGGGTAAGGGAACCCAGAGAACTTCTCTGCCACGTTGCTTGCAGTTTTATGGTGACGAGATTAGTTTCTAGGTTGTTTCTGGCTAATCATTGATTCTGGATCCATCCTGGGGGCACCTACATCACTCAGTCAAGATGGATTCCAATGAGGAGGACTCTGGGAGGTTGGTAGGACAAAGGAGCTGATGTATCCTCTCTCCTATTGACCTTTCCCAAATTCTTCAAGTTGGTGGTGGCTTGTTAGTTCCGTGTTCCTTATCTCCTGTCATAAAGTAACTCATGCAAATAGTTATTGTGGTGCATGGTCAGGGCTGGCAGTCTCAGAGTTTCATCTAACAATAATAGGGGAGACTGTATATAGGGTATGTGGGAACTCTCAGTACAGTTTCCTGAATTTTTCTGTTAATCTAACAAATTTCTAAAAAATAAACTTTGCTAAAACAAAAACTGCTACCTTCCTGAGCTCATATCCCTTCTGGTTACAACTGCTCAAGAAAGGCATGTTCCTCACCATTTCCACAAAGGCCAGCAAGATCTATGCGTGACTCTCTTCCTCTATATATACAGGAATACTTGTTTTCAAATAAACCCTGTTCCCACTGCTGACTCCATGAAAGCAGAATTGAAAACTCTATTTGGTTTCTGTCCCCAGGCCTGGCTCACAGATGCTTATACAACATTTTTTCAGTGTATGTTTCCTGATCCCCTCCTAGATACCTGTCATGTGTTAGATGCTCATAATGTACAGTAAACACAACTTCCCCATTCCTTATCTGGACAGAGGCCACACCACAGTGGGGAACAGATGTTAAACACGCAAATGCCTTATGCAGCTATCATGGCAGTTACAGGGAAGGGAAAGTACAGGGTGCTGGGAGGGAAGGAGGGCACTGAAGGGGCAGGGAGGCCACTCTGGGGAAGGATGGCTAAGCTGAGGCCTATAGATTCTGGTGGCCATGAGCTCCATGTGGGCAATCCCACTGGGCCAATCCTTGTCTTCACTTTACTTTTGGCACAGTTCGTCACTCCTTTATTCGAGAAACCTTCTTTACGTGGCTTCCTGGACACCAGAGTCTCCTGATTTTCACCCTGCCTCACTGGCCACTCCTTCTCAGCCTCCCCTCTCTGACTATGACCTTCTGAGGTCCAAAACTTGTTCCCTGGACCACTTCCCTGTCTACACAAATCTTTCACCTGAACTCCAGACCTATGTGTACAATTACCAACTTGAAAACCCAACGTGAAGGCCCTGTACATCACAAACTCCAATTGCATACCTGAGCCCCCAAACTGCTTCTTCCCTGGTGGTCCTTATCTCAGGAAATGGCACTGTCAATCACCATAGTGCTCATGCCAAATTCCTGGTTATCACTCAGACTCCACGTCTGACCCATCAGCAAAGCCTGCTACCTCTCCGTAATATTTCATGAATCCACCCCCTTCTCACCACTTCCTCCACTTCCACTGTAAGCTGGACTCTTGCTGGTGCCTCCCAACTCACGCCCAGACCCTACCCTAGCTGCACCACATACACAGCCAAAGTGGACCTTTAAACCATTGTCACAGCCTGTCCTGCTGCTGCTCCAAACACTCTGCTGTTACTCATTCCACTTAGAAAGAAATTCAAGCCCTGATCTTGTCCTTCCATGCTCCATGCCATTGTTCCCCAGGCCACCTTTCCCACCTCAGTTCTTCAGAGTCTGTCAATCATTCCTCTCCAGCATCACAAGCCTTGTGAACTTTCCTCCAATGCTTTGGGTAGGCTCCCAGCTCAAGGCATTGGCACATTCATATTCTCTGCCCAGAATGTCCTTCCACCTACTTAAATGGCTCTCATTCACACTCACTCAGCGCTCTGTCAAAATGCCACTTCCCCACAAAGGTCTCCCCTTGGAGTTCTTCTAAAATAGAAGCTCTCCTACCTTCCTCTGCTTGTTCTATCCCCACACACTTGCCATCACCTGACCCTGCATATCTATTTTGTCATTTGTTGATTACCACTATCCCCCTTAGGACGTGAATTCTTGAGTGCCAGGAATGTATTCATCTTACTCTCTTCTGTATCCCTAGCACTGAGAAAAATAGTAGACACCTCATAAATATTCTTCAAAGGTGGTTAAAAGTGTGGCTTCTAGACTTAGACCATTTGACTTGAAATTCCAAAAGTTCAAATTTCCAAAAGTTTAAAAAAAAAAAAGGGTGTAGAAAGACAGGCACTTGTACATTGCTGGTAGAGTGCAAAATGGTAGAACCCATATGGGAAACAATTTGGCAGCAACCAAAGAGTCAAAACTCTGGCTGCATCTGCTCTGCAATCCTATCTCTAAAATGGTTTTCCATGGTGGGTATTCAGCAAGATTATTTTGCTGAATTGTTTCTGAGATCAAATGATAGAACATGATCTAAATATTTGTCAGTAGGGACACCTTAATTGTACTATGGAATGTTCCCATGGTTGGATACTACACTCCTGTAAGAATAGCAGGAAGATATCAGGAAGCACTATAGATACTGACTGAAAAGATTTGTAGAATATAACATTAAGTTAAAACAGAAAAGTGTTGAAATATATATATATATGTATATATATATATCTGTAAAAATATACATTATATACATATACATGTTTTATATATACATATAAGTATACATATAGAATGTATAAAATATATGTATAAATATAAAATATATACATAAAATATGTATATAATATATTCTACCACCAACTCTTCTTAATCCCTGACTATGCCACTCTATTTACAAAGGTATGGTTAACCTGTGACTTACCCAGCATCTGTCTCTGACCTCAGCCTCGAACCATCAGTTCAGAGAAACATCAGCAAGGTACCCTCTGTGCCTCTCCACTGCTATTGAGGGTCACTGCCACTAGACTGATGGTCACACAGAACCTACCAGTAGGCTTCTCTACCAACACTCTCACACAGTTAGCTCAACAGGCTCATTAGATCTGATAGACAGAGTGCCTGAGGAACTATGGATGGAGGTTTGTAACATTGTACAGGAGGCAGTGATCAAGACAATTCCCACAAAAAAGAAATGCAAAAAGGCAAAATGGTTGTCTGAGGAGGCCTTACAAATAGTTGAGAAAAGAAAAGAAATGAAAGGTAAAGGAGAAAAGGAAAGATATACCCTTTTGAATGCAGAGTTTTAAAGAACAGTAAGGAGAGAAAGGAAAGCCCTCATCAGCGATCAATGCAAAGAAATAGAGGAAAGCAATAGAATGGGAGAGAAGAGAGATCTCTTCAAGAAAATTAGACATACCAAGGGTACATTTCATGCAAAGATGGGCACAATAAAGGACAGAAATGATATGTACCTAACAGAAGCAGAAGATATTAAGAAGAGGTGGCAAGAATACACAGAAGATCTACACAAAAAAGATCTTCATAGCCCAGATAACCATGATGGTGTGATCACCCACCTAGAGCCAGACATCTTGGAATATGAAGTCAGTGGGCTTTAGGAAGCATCACTCCAAACAAAACAAAGCTAGTGGGGGTAATGGAATTCCAGTTGAGCTTTTTCAAATCCTGAAAGATGATGCTGTGAAAGTGCTGCACTCAATATGCCAGCAAATTTGAAAAACTCAGCAGTGGCCACAGGGCTGGAAAAGGTCAGCTTTTATTCCAATTCCTAAAAAAGGCAATGCCAAAGAATGTTCAAATTACCACACAACTGCACTCATCTCACACACCAGTAAAGTAATGCTCAAAATTCTCCAAGCCAGGCTTCAACAGCACGTGAGCTGTGAACTTCCAGATGTTCAAGCTGGACTTAGAAAAGACAGAGGAATCAGGGATCAAAATGCCAATATCTGTTGGATCATCCAAAAGGCAAGAGAGTTCCAGAAAAACATCTATTTCTGCTATATTGACTACGCCAAAGCTTTTGACTGTGTGGATCACAACAAACAGTGGAAAATTCTTAAAGAGATTGAAATACCAGACCACCTGACCTGCCTCCTGAGAAATCTGTGTGCAGGTCAAGAAGTAGCAGTTAGAACTGGATATGGAACAACAGACTGGTTCCAAACTGAGAAAGGAGTACGTCAAGACTATATTGTCACCCTGCTTATTTAACTTATATGCAGAGTACATCATGTTAAATGCTGGGCTGGAACCACAAGCTGGAATCAAGATTGCTGGGAGAAATATCAAGAACCTCAGATATGCAGATGACACCACCCTCAGTGGCAGAAACTGAAGAAGAACTAAAGAGCTTCTTGATGAAAGTGAAAGAGGAGAGTGAAACAGCTGGCTTAAAACTCAGCATTCAAAAAACAAAGATCATGGCATCCAATCCCAACACTTCATGGCAAATAGATTGGGAAACAATGGAAACAATGAAAGACGTTATTTTGGGGGGCTCCAAAATCACTGCAGATGGGCTGCAACCATGAAATTAAAAGATGCTTGCTCCTTGGAAGAAAAGCTATGCCCAATTTAGACAGCATACTAAAAGCAGAGATATTACTTTGGCAACAAAGGACTGTCTAGTCAATGCTATGTTTTTTTCAGTAGTCATGAAAGGATGTGATAGTTGGACTATAAAGAAAGCTGAGTTTGAGTTCAGAAAGACTTCAGAAAGCTGAAGTCTTCAAAAGCCGAAGAATTGATGCTTTTGAACTGTGGTGTTGGAGAAGACTCTTGAGAGTCCCTTGGACCACAAGGAGATCCAACCAGTCCATCCTAAAGGAAATCAGTCCTGAATATTCATTGGAAAGACTGATGCTGAAGCTGGAACTCCAACACTTTGGCCACCTGATGCAAAACCTGACTCATTGGAAAAGACCCTGATGCTGGGAAAGATTCAAGGCAGGAGGAGAAGAGGACGACAAAGGATGAGATGGTTGAAAGGCATCACCGACTCGAAGGACATGAGTTTAAGCAAGCTCCGGGAGTTTGAGATGGACAGGGAAGCCTGGCATGCTGTAGTCCATTAGGTCACAAAGAGTCAGACACAACTGAGCAACTGAACTGACCTGAAAGGTTTATCCAGAGCAGTTTGAATCTTTTGGCTGTTAACGAGTTTGTTGGTTAATAGTTAAATGAAGAAAGGAGTTGGTAAATAATAAATATTTTGCATTTGGAAGGTTGCGGGAGGAGAAGAAACTTTGACCAATACAGCTATTTACTCTAGAGAATCCAAATAAGCGTCCACTAACTCCTCTTAGAAGAACATGGAAGCTTTTATCTGTAGTATATACAATAATTCTATTTCATGTGGACTTTAGTAAATCAACTGATAGAAACTAGGCTACTGTCAGCTCAATATTAGTATTCTTGTATCTTGTTGAAATTTATGATTTTATAATAGCCCTTAATAGAGTTTATGCTTAGTTTTGAGATGTTTGGGACCTAGTATCAGGAATATCCATTTTTGCAATTGATGTGTCACTGTGTCAATACTATATCAAACTGGAAAAAAACACTGTTTGTTCTTCCTCTGTGCCCACATTCATTTGGTTTGTGCAGAACGTAGCTTAATGAGCTACTGAAGAAGAAATGTGAGTATATAGTTTTAGAAGATTAATGCCAATTAGAGAATGCCTCAGAAGCACCCATTATATACAAGATCAAACCATATTCCACAGTCCCAGTTAGCAGTTCAATCCAAATCCTGTCATGGCAACTGCACTTTCTGTAATTTAGGTGTGTGTTTGCTTTGCCTGACAGATGGCTTTGTTTGCTTCATTTATAGCTGGGACAGTAATAGTCCCATTATTCTGGCCTATATTAGCCTTTGGGTTTCAGCCATTTCAGTGTCTTCCTACCAGCACAGCATCTGAACATATACTGATTAGATTTTCAAGAAAATTGATACCTCTGGAACAGTGTGGCTATCTGCAATGCCATCTGCTCAGTCTTAAATCAAATATGACAAAATGGAAGCTGACTCACAGATATAGAGAACAGACTAGTGATTATAAGAGGGAATGGGATAAGGTAAGAACAAAATGGGGAAGAGGATTAAAGGCACAAACTACTAGGCGTGTTATTTTATAAGCTACAAGGATGAGATGTACAGCACAGCAAATATGGTCAGTATTTATAATAACCTTGGAGTGTAATCTATAAAAATATCAAATCATCATGCTGTACTTTTGAAACTCACATAATGTTGTAATTTAACAAAACTTCAATGAAGAGGAAAAATTTTTTAACTCTGTTCTGGTTTCTCCTTTATTTTATGTCTTAGTTTCTCTCCTGTAACATTGTGTCATTTTTTTCCTTAAAATCTGAAGCAAATAATTTAGGTTTCTCCAGAGCAACGGGGTTGTGCACAGAATGCATAGCAGCTTGCTACTTCTGTATAGTCATTCCCTGCTTTTGTACATGATGAGTCTGAATATGCTCATTGACAGTCAGAATTTCGACTTACCCAGGGGCTGACTGCAGTGTGGTGTTCTGTCTCTGATAGGAGTCTTCAGTGTTGTCAGAAATAGTCAAATATGCAAGTAAGAGCTTTGAGATACATGACCGAGGTCTCCCTTTGGAGACCTTATGCATCCAAAATGATGAAAGTTAAATCACTGGAAAGTAATTTTGCATAGGTCAATTTATGTATTTAGAGTTCAAAATTAAAGTTTTAAAATAGATATGTCTTAACATGACAATAATCTCTTAACTGCATGATACATTTTTACATGCCTAAATAACAAGGGAGAAAATCTATGCCAAAGCTTTGGGAAACGCTTTCCAACTCAGTTAAGGTTCTAAGTCCTAATAGGTTAATTGTGAGTCCTGAGACATACTCTTCCAAGGTTTCATCAATGCCTTCTTTCAGTTATAGGGTGCAGGATGCCCATGGGTGACATATGATATAAAATGCACTTGAAGTTAAGTATTTGCTTTTATGCACACACACACACACACACACACACACACACACCCTTAATTAAATGTAGACCAAATGCTCTGCTTGTGTCCTACAGCTTTGACTCAATGGTAATTCTATCCAATCTGTGATAAGTCTATAAAAAATGATTCTCCTTTCCTTTTTAGATAAATCCATCAAATTAGGACAGCGTGAAACTGTATCATCAAAGATACATCTTGTGAAATTGTTGGGAATATTGTGAGCCTATTGGTTAATTAGAGCATAGCAATGTCTGCATTCTTAACACTCAAGATATCCCTTCCTCAGTTTTTATTTCATTTCAAAATATGTAATTAAATATGGTGGCATTAAAATGGAAAAAAACATATTTACTGAACACGGACTAAGGCCTCATGGTGGTAACAGGTGAGGGACATACAAGCCCTCCCAAAGGAATGTTATCTTCCAGCAGGGAGAATATGGGGACAGAGCACACTTCAGTGGGGGGCTGACACGATTAAACACAAAAGCACTGGGTGGTCAAGGGAACAGTCTGGAAAACCTCAGGAACAAGTGATGCCTTGAGCTACACCTCAACCCAGGGCCAGGATTTCACTCAGCTGACTTAGGAGTAGGAGGAAAGGCCACTCCAGGGGGTGGAAGCAGCTTGAACTAAAACTCAGAGAGAAGACTGTGAAGGAGGCTGTAGTCAAGTCTGCTGCTGTGCGGGGTTCAGGGGAGAAGAGTGATGGTATCCCGTGTGTCAGATCCCTGCACCCGTGTTTTTCACATGTAACACTGCTGAAACTGGCACACATCTTCTGAATCAATATTACTTAGTGGCTCAAAAAATATTGATGTTTCTAAACATCCAACAAATTTAGATTTGAAACTATTACTATTAATTGTAAGAAAACAAGAGAGGTTACCCTTAAAGAAAGTGGCCGTGGGAAACAAAGTTGGTAAAGGATATCATCTTTTTCTTTAAATATTTACTTGAATTTTTAAATATGTATGAGATCTTTGCCATCAAGGGTCTCTTCCACAGAGAACATAATAAATTGTTCTCTTTGTGTCCCTGTTGTCTTGAAAAGTAAACCAATAAATGTTGGATTGCTTTCAAATAGGTACTGTTTGATGAATATTTATTTTACCACTGAGTGATATCTTATTTTATTTAATCCTTACAATAATTAATGACCCCTGTCCTGTTAAGATCCTCATGAGGTTCATGAGAAGCCAGAGGTTCAGGGTCCCACAACAGGAAAGGCAGGAGCCCCGCTGTGAGCACTCAGGATGAGAACAAGGCAGGAAGCCCCTACAAGTTCCAGGGTGCTGTGCACCCCTCAGTCCAGGCTATCTCCAAACTGACCTGAGAGGCAGGAATGAGCCTATCCACATTCTATAGAAAAACAGGGCAAATAAAATGAAATGAAAACTGCTCACAGAGGAAATGACGTGAGGATTGACAGGGAGACAGAGATACACATGGGAAAGTCAGTCTCCCCACCCTCCTCTCTGTGGCAGCTCCACCTCAGAGGTCTCTTATCTGGATCAAGAGCTCAGATCTGAGGCAAGGGACTCTCGGGTCCCCCGTACCCAGTGGTAACCACCATACTCCCAAGCCTGCACAATCTCCCACATGAATCTAAAACCCACCCCAAAGTATCAACAATTCTCACCACTGTAATTATGAACATGAACCCTCCACGTAGGTATCCCAGTATGATTTCTCACCTGGGCTCATATTGCCCAGGGACCTGACCCCTAATGCCTGAATCCAGGCTGTGTCTTTACATCTGAATTAAGGCTTCACCTTCAATCCACCACCCTCTCTTCACATCTAGTTCTAACCACACCTATAAGCCCCTGAAGGCAGAGTTAAAGGCTGAATATTTGTATCCCCACACAATTCATATGTTGAAGCCATAACCCACGATGTGGTGGTTTTAGGAAGTGCCCCTTTGGAAAGTGGTTACTTTATGTTCAAGTCATGAGAATACAGCCTCCAGGATGAGATTAGCTCCCTCATTAGAAGAGGAGAAGAGAGCAGAGTTTTCCCTGTCCCTCATGTAAGGATACAGCAAGAAAACAGCAATCCTGAAAGAGGGTCCTCGCCAAAAAGGACATCAACCAGCAGCTTGATTTTGGACTTCACAGCCTCCAGGTCTATGAGAAAAATAATTTCTGTAGTTTATGCCATCCAGTCTATGGGATTTTGAAATAGTCCTCTCAGAAGACCAAGCAGTTAGTCTTGAAGAGAAAAGGGAATGAGTTCACGACCCACCAGAACCAGTTGCAACCAACATTCAAACATCCCTCAAAGAATCTTCCTTCCCAATCATCTGGCTTCCCTGGTGGCTCAGAGGGTAAAGAATCTGTCTGCCATGAAGGAACCCCTGTTTCTATCCCTGGGTCAGGAAAATACCTCAAAGAATTGAATGGCTACCCAATCCAGTATTCTTGCCTAGAGAAGTCCATGGACAGAGGAGCCTGGCAGGCTATAGTCCACAGGGTCACAAAAAGTCTGACACCACTGAGAGACTAACAGTTTTGCTTTCACTTTTCCCAGCTCTCCCACAGCACCTGAGCATTGGTGCCACCTGGCAGCTGAAGATCAAACTGTCCTAGAGATTTCCTGAGTGTGTCATTCAATATTAGGTCAGCATTCAACAGATGTATAATGTGTGTCAACTGTGTGCAACTGTTTGTCTTTGGGATACAGAAACAGGAGGAAAAGTCATTGTATTAGAGGAGTCCAAACTCCAGTGAGGGGAGACGGAAGCACAGATCACTTCATTGCTGATTGTATGTGCTACAGTACAGAGGCTCTTAAGAAATATTTTCTTTCACCAAAGATAACAAAATAGAACATATGAAAACTGGAGAAAAAAAAAAAAAAGCAAGAAGCCTTCTTGGAAAAGGCATGCAGGATGACCTTCAGAAAGCAAGCTGAATACACACAGCCACGAAGAGGGGAAGGAGTTACAGAAATCACAAGTGATACAGCTTGGGAGGCCTATGGCCAGGATATCTGTTTTTGACAGAGGACACGGCAGGTACAAACCGGAGGAGACTGGTCCAACATGTGGAAATCAGGCTCCTGCGTCTGCATGTGAGTGAGTGCTCTAGGGATGTGAGAAATAGCCAAAGCAGAGGATTTAATTTAAAAACAGGGGGAGGAGTCAAGATGGCAGAATAGGAGGCAGGACAAGTAAGAACTACACGCAGGGTCTATAACCACAGCTCTGTGCATCCCCGTCTGAGTTGTGAATTGCCTGCTGTAGGTGCTGGAAAGTAGAATTTGGAGTGTGGACCCAGGGAGGGGACAGCTGCTGGCTATGGAAAGATAGCCTGAAAGGATAGGAGTAAGCAACTCCACAACCAGAAAAAATTGGGTTTTGCCCATAGAAGTTAGGCAACATTGTTGAGTGGCATGTAAGAGGCAGGTCTACCATTACAACCCATTTCTCCACCTGCCAGATTCTCTGGCCTCCCAGGCACCTAGAGGGCACCCATCTGAGAATGCTGGCCTGCTCCTCAAGCCAAGGCCTACTCCAACAGTGTAGGCTCTGGTGTCCTGAGCACCATTCATCCCAAAGCCTCCTTGTGAATCTGCCCTGAGTGCCTCTGCCTGAGATGGAAATCTATCAATGCATGCAGGGACTGAGCACTAAAGTGTTGGGTTAAGAGAGAGAATCCTGGGAGAGGACTGCTGTTTGCTGCATAGACACAACAGAGGGGATGGGAGTGAGGGGCTCCACGGCTGGGAATGGTCCTGGAGGAATCCTGGTCTGCTTAGGAAATGAGGCACCGCTGTTGAATGGTGCATGGGGGGGGAGGGGGCAACACTGCTCCACGCCCTCCAGCCCCAGCCTCCAAGGCACTGGAAGGGACTCCACCCAAAGTGAGCAACTGCAGCCTGTTTCAACTTTCTACCAGTCCCCACCACAACTCGCCTACACTGCACCCCAGTCGTGGCCACCATATGCTAACCAACTGCCTGCCCATAAGTGTGCTTCTTCAGTCACTGCTTTGACTCCCTCCCACCAGAGCAGGAAAAAGATACCTGAGGGTGCATACATTAAAAGGTTTGGTCAAAACCAAAGCTGAGCCTTGAGGGTGGTGCAACTAAGAAAAAAGAAAGGAAATCTTTCCATGCAGCTTCACAAGTCATGGAGTAAATCCTACAGGTCAGCTTGGCAAATCTTGCATATGTGGAATACCTGAACAGACAATGAGTGTTCCCACAATTCAGACCTTATACTTAAGAGTAGGGAACTTTGAGGGCAAGTACATGTGGGAGTTGGGCCAGATCAGAGTATAAGCTGGTCCCACAGTGCCCACAGCAGGTCCACAGACTTACCTAGAGATACTAGAGGGCCTTCTGGGGAAGCAAGAATTGGCTCTGTGTCACTGAGGAACTGACTGAGGAAACCCCAGGAAAATATTCTTATTAGTATTATTCTTTTCTTTATTTTGTTTTGTTCATTTGCTGGTGTTGTTTCTATTTTCTTATTTTTGTTATATATACATATAATTTTAATATATGTATTTTAAAATGTTTTATTTTTACCTTATATTTTTATTTGGTTTTTTGTTTGCTTTTAACTTTATTGTTTCTTTTTTGATTGTTTTTGTGAGCTTGTTTTCTTCCCTTTTTTCCCTTATCTTTTTGTTTTCCTTTTTTTGTTTTGTTCTGTTAGTTTGCGTGCATGCTAAGTTTGTTCTGTTACTTTGCGTGCATGCTAAGTTGCTTTAGTTATGCCCAGCCCTGTTCAGTCCTATAGACTGCAGCTTGCCAGGCTTCTCTGTCAAGGGGATTCTCTTGACAAGAATACTGGAGTGAGTTGCCATGCCCTCCTCCCAGGGGACCTTTCCAACCCAGGGATCCATCCCGCATCTCTATGTCTACTTGCATTGGCAAGTGGGTTCTTTACCACTAGCGCCACCTCGAAAGCTCTTCTGTTAGTTTAGCACTTATGGATTTTTCTCATTTTTTAAATATATTTATTTTTCAATAAAGGATAACTGCTTTATAATATTGTGTTGATTTCTGCCATACATCAACATGAATCAGCCATTGGTATACATATGTCTCCTCCCTCTTGAACCTCCTTCCTACCTCTCACCCCATCCCATCCCTCCAGGTTCACAGAGCCCCAGGGTGAGTTCCCTGAGTCATACAGAAAATTCCCACAGGTAATATGTTTTACATATGGTAGTGTATATGTTTCTATGCTACTCTCTCCATTTGTCCCACACTCTTCTTCTCCCCACCCCACCCCCGGGTTCATAAGTCTGTTCTCTATGTCTGTGTCTCGATTGCTGCCCTCCAAATAGGTTCATCAGTACCATCTTTCTAGATTCCGTACATATGTGTTAATATATGATATTTGTTTTTCTCTTTCTGACTTACTTCACTCTATATAGTAGGCTCTAGGTTCATCCACCTCATTGGCACTGACTCAAATGTATTCATTTATATGGTTGAGTAACATTCCGTTGTGCATATGTACTACTGCTTCTTTATCCATTCGTCTGTCAACAGACAGGTTGCTTCCACGGCCTAGCTATTATAAATAGTGCTGCAATGAATACTGGGGTACATGTGTCTTTCTTGATTATGGTTTTCTCAGGGCATATAACCAGTAGTGGGATTGTTGGGTGATATGGTAGTTTTATTCCAGTTTTTAAAGGAATCTCCATACTGTCTTCCATAGTGGCTGTATCAATTTACATTCCCACCAACAGTGCAAGAGGGTTTCCTTTTCTTTGCATCCTCTCCAGCTTTCATTGTAGGTTTTTTTATGATAGCCATTCTGACTGGTGTGAGGTGGTGTTTTATTGTAGTTTTGATTTGCATTTCTCCAATAATAAGTGAAAATTCACAGAGTCAGACACGACTGAGCGACTGAACTGATTGAAGAGCAATGCTGAGCATCTTTTCATGTGTTTGTTAGCCATCTATATGTCTTCTTTGGAGATATGCCTGTTTAGGTCTTTTGCCCACTTTTTGACTGGATTTTTCTTTTTTCTGGTATTGAATTGTGTGAGATGCTTGCATATTTTGGAAATTAATCCTTTGCCTCTTGTTTCATTTGCTATTACATTCTCCCATTCTAAGGGGTTTCTTTTCACCTTGTTTATAGTTTCCTTTGCTGTGCAAAAACTTTTAAGTTTCATCATAATCCACTTGTTTATTTTTGTTTTTATTTCCATTACTCTAGGAGATGGGTCATAGAGAATTTTGCTGTGATTTATGTCATAGAGGGTTCTGCCTATATTTTCCCTTAAGAGTTTATAGTTTCTGATCTTACATTTAGGTCTTTAGTCCATTTTGAGTTTACCTTTGTGTGTGGTGTTAGGAAGTGTTCTAATTTTATTCTTTACACATAATTGTCCAGTTTTCCCAGCACCACTTGTTGAAGAGATTGTCTTTTCCACATTGTATATCCTTGCCTCCCTTTTCAAAGACGAAGTCCCCATAGGTGCATGGGTCTATTTCTGATCTTTCTATCTTGTTCCATTGGTCTATATCTCTGCTTTTGTGCCAGTACCATACTGTCTTGATGATTGGAGCTTTGTAGTATAATCTGAAGTCAAGAAGGTTGATTCCTCCAGCTCCAATCTTATATCCCAAGATTGCTTTGGCTATTCAAACTCTTTTGTTTTTCCATACAAATTGTGGATTTTTTGTTCTAATTCTGTGGAAAATGTCATCAGTAATTTGATAGGGATTGCACTGAATCTGTAGATTGCATTTGGTAGTATAGTCATTTTCACAATATTAACTCTTGCAATCCAGGAGCATGGAACATGTCTTCATCTGTTTATGTCATCTTTGATTTCTTTCATCAGTGTCTTACAGTTTTCTGTATACAGCTCTTTTGTCTGCTTAGGTAGGTTTATTCTTAGATATTTTATTCTTTTTGTTACAATGGTAAATGGGGTTGATTCCTTAATTTCTTTTTCATTGTTAGTGTTCAGGGATGCAAGTGATTTCTGTGCATTAATTTTGTATCCTGTGACTTTACTAAATTCACTAATTAGCTTTAGTGATTTTCTGATAGTATCTTTAGGGTTTTCTATGTATAGTATCATGTCATTTGCAGACAGTGAGAGTTTTACTTCTTCTTTTCCAATCTGGATTCCTTTTATTTGTTTTTCTTTTCTGATTGGCATAGCTAGGACTTCCAAAACTATGCTGAATAACAGTGGCAAGATTGGGCATCCTTGTTCCTAATCTTAGAGGGGATGCTTTCAGTTTTTCACCATTGAGACTATTGTTTGCTGTGGGTTTAGCATATATGGCCTTTATTATGTTAAGGTAGGTTCCTTCCATGACCATTTTTTGAAGATGCATTATCATAAATGGGAGCTGACTTTTGTCAAAAGTTGTTTCTGCCTCTGTTGTGATTACATATAGCTTTTATCTTTCAATTTGTTAATATGGTGTATCCCACTGATTGATTTGCATATACTGAAGACTCCTTGCATCCCTGGGATGAACCCAACTTGATCATGATGTATGATATTTTTAATATGCTGTTGAATTTTGTTTGCTAGAATTTTTTTGAGGATTTTGCAACTATGTTTATCGGTGATGTTGGCCTATAATTTTATTTTTTTCTGATGTCTTTGTCTGGTTTTGGTATCAGGATGATTGTTGCCTCATAAAATGAGTTTGGAATTGTTCCTTTCTCTGCAATTTTTTTGAGAGTTTCAGAAGGACAGGCATTATGCCTTGTCTAAATGTCTGGCAAAATTCACCTGTGAAGCCATCTGGCCCTGGGCTTTTGTTTCTGGGGAGATTTTTGATCACTGTTTCTATTCCAGTGCTTGTAATTATCTTGTTCATAATTTCTATTTCTTCCTGTTTCAATCTTGGGAGGTTGAACTTTTCTAAGAATCTGTCCATTTCTTCCAGGTTGTCCATTTTATTGCCATATATTTGCTCATAATAGTCTCTTTGTATTTATGCATTGTCTGATATAACCTCTCCTTTTTCATTCCTAGTTTTTGTTTTCTTTTTTCTCTCTTTTTGTCTTGATGAGTCTGGCTAGTGATTTGTCAATTTTGCTTATCTTCTCAAAGAACCAGCTTTTAGTTTCATTAATCTTTACTATCATTTTCTTCATTTCTTTTTCATTTATATCTGTTCTGATCCTTGTGATTTCTTTTCTTCTACTAATTTGGGGGGGGGGGGGGTTGGTTCTTCTTCCAGTTGTTTTATATGTAAAGTTAAGTTGTCTTTTCTACTTTTTTCTTGTTTCTTGAGGTAGGATTTTATCGCTATAAACGTCCCTCTTAAAACTGCTTTTGCTGTATCCCATAGATTTTGGGACATTGTGTTTTTATTGACATTTGTTTCTAGAAATTTTTTGATTTCCCTTTTATTTCTTCAATAACCTGTCCATTATTTAGAAACAAATGATTTAATTTCCATGTGCTTGTGCTTTTTACATTTTTTTTTTCCTTGTAATTGATATCTAGTCTCATAGCATTGTGGTCAGAAAAGATGCTTGACATGATTTCAGTTTTCTTAAATTTACTGAGGCTTGATTTGTTGCCCAAGTGTGGTCTATCCTGGAGAATGTTCCATGTGCACATGAAAAGAAAGTGCATTCAGCATTTGGATGGAATGTCCTGAAGATAACAATTACGTCAGTCAGTCAGTCAGTTCAATCACTCAGTCGTGTCTGACTCTTTGCAACCCCGTGAACCGCAGCACACCAGGCCTCCCTGTCCATCACCAACTCCCTGAGTTTATCCAAACTCATGTCCATTGAGTCAGTGATGCCATCCAACCATCTCATCCTCTGTCATGCCCTTCTCTTCCTGCCCTCAATCTTTCCCAGCATCAGGGTATTTTCCAGTGAGTCAGCTCTTTGCATTAGGTGGCCAAAGTATTGGAGTTTCAGCTTCAACATCAGTTCTTCCACTGAACACCCAGGATTGAGCTCCTTTAGGATGGACTGGTTGGATCTCCTTGCTGTCCAAGGGACTGTCAAGAGTCTTTTCCAACACCACAGTTCAAAAACATCAATTCTTCAGCGCTCAGCTTTCTTAATTGTCCAACTCTCACATCCATACATGACCACTGGAAAAACCATAGCCTTGACTAGACGAACCTTTGTTGACAAAGTAATGCCTCTGCTTTTTAATATGCTATCTAGTTTGGTCATACCTTTCCTTCCAAGGAGTAAGCGTCTTTTAATTTCATGGCTGCAATCACCATCTGCAGTGATTTTGGAGTCCACCAAAATAAAGTCAACCACTGTTTCCACTGTTTCCCCATCTATTTGCCATGAAGTGACGGGACTGGATGCCATGATCTTAGTTTTCTGAATGTTGAGCTTTAAGCCAACTTTTCACTCTCCTCTTTCACTTTCATGAAGAAGCTCTTTAGATCTTCTTCACTCTCTGCCATAGGGGTGGTGTCATCTGCATATCTGAGGTTATTGATATTTCTCCCGGCAATCTTGATTCCAGCTTGTGCTTCTTCCAGCCCAGCGTTTCTCATGATGTACTCTGAATATAAGTTAAATAAGCGGGGTGACAATATACAGCCTTGAGGTACTCCTTTTCTATTTGGAACCAGTCTGTTGTTCCATGTCCGGTTCTAACTGTTGCTTCCTGACCTGCATTCAGGTTTCTCAAGAGGCAGGTCATCTGGTCTAATGTGTCACTTAAGGCTTGTGTTTCCTTATTAATTTTCTGTTTTGATTATCTTTCCATTGGTGTAAGTGGGGAGTGAAAGTTCTTTACTAATATTGTGTTACTGTCAGTTTCTCCTCTTATGTCTGTTAGTGTTTGCATGTGTATTGAGAGACTCCTATGCTGGGTGCATAAATATTTACAATTGTATGGCCTCTTGTTGGATTGATTCTTTGATCATTATGTAATGTCCTTCCTTATCTCTTCTAATGTTCATTATTTTAAGGTATGTTTTGTTGATATGAGAATTGCTACTCTGGCTTTGTTTTGATTTCCATTTGAATGGAACATCTTTTTCCATCCTCTCACTTTCAGCCTGTATATGTCTCTCAGTCTGAAGAGGGTCTCTTGGAGGCCGCATATGCATGGGTCTTGCGTTTGTAACCATTCAGCCACTCTCTGTCTTTTGGTTGGAGTGTTAAGTCTATTTACATTTAAAGTAATTATTGATATATGTGTTCCTACTGGAATTATCTTGTTTTGTTTGTTTTGATAGGTCTTTTGCTTCTCTTGTGCTTCCTGTCTATAGAATCCCCTTTAATATTTGTTGTAAAGCTAGTTTAAAGTGAAAGTCGCTCAGTTGTGTCCAATTCTTTACCACCCCATGGACTTCTCTCAGTCCACGGAATTCTCCAGGCCAGAATACTGGAGTGGGTAGCGGTTCCCTTCCCCAGATGATCTTCCCAACCCAGGAATCAAACCAAGGTCTCCTGGATTGCAGGCGGATTTTTTTCACCATCTGAGCTATCAGGGAAGCCCTGATAAAGCTAGTTTGGTGGTGCTAAATACTCCTAACTTTTCCTTATCTGTAAAATTTTGATTTCTCCGTTAATTTTGAATGAGATTCTTGCCAGGTAGAGTAATCTTGGTTGTAGATTTTTCCTTTTCAGTATTTTAAATATATTCTACCATTCCCTACTGGTCTGCAGAGTTTCTGGTGAAAGATCAGCTATTAATTGTATGGGGTTTCCCTTGTATATAACTTGATGCTTTTTTTATATTAAAATTTCAGTTTTATTGAGATACAGTTGACATGAAACATATTGAAAGTTTAAGGTGTTTAGTGTGATTTGATACATATATATATTGTGAAATGATTACAACAATAAGTTTAGTTAACACCACACAAGTGGTTTTCTTTTTTAATATAATAGGTTTACATTTAATTAATTTATATTAATCTTATATCCTATACAAATATATTTAAAATTTTGTATTTCATACATTGCTATTAAATGTCCATAGAGCATTTAGAAAAGCTGGCAATAAGATAAACATTACTAAATTTCAAAAAGTAGAATTCTTTTTGTGTGTGTGTGATTCAGTTATACACATACACATATATTATTTTGGAAATTATTTTCCATTATAGGTTATTATAAGATATTGACTATAATTCTGTGCTATACCATAAACCTTTGTTGCTTGTTTCATATATTATTTTTAATTTAGAAATCTAGTGTTCTATTCATACTGAATCAAACATATGGAATCAAAATGTCATAAATTTTTAGTTATGCAAAAATTCACATTTTCTAAATATATATAATACATATTATTTATGTATATATGCATGCAAAAACCTTTCTACTATGCTTGGTAAAGGCTTGAAAAAGAATTTTTTTTTTTTAAACAGATGGAAAAACTGGAAAACATAGATCAAATGAAATGGGAGCACTGAATATGGACTAGAAAAAATGAAACAAATGAGATAAAAGTAAAAGATTCTCATATAGTCCAGTTGTTTTTAAACATGTCTGTTCATTTGAAACATATCTGAAGCTTTGGCAAAAAAGAAAAAGAAAAAAGGAATACCGGGCATTTGTATTTTTCAAAAAAATTCCAAGATAATCTGATATGCATCTGCATTTTAAAAACTGATAACAGGTTTTTCTATTAATTGGTAGTTTTGATGATATGTGCTGTGCTGTATTTAGTCACTCAGTTGCATCTGACTCTGTGAGCCCATGGAGTGTAACCCACCAGATTCTACTGTCCATGGGAATTCTTCAGGCAAGAATACTGAAGTGGGCTACTTTGCCCCCCTCCAAGGGATCTTCTCAACCCAGGGATCGAACCCATGTCTCCCACATTGCAGGTGGATTCTTTATTGTCTGAGCCACCAGGGAAGCCCAAAAAGACTGGAGCGGGTAGCCTATCACTTCTCCAGGGGAACTTCCAGTTCCAGGAATCAAATTCAGGTCTCCTGCATTGCAAGCGGATTCTTTACCAGCTGAGCTACCAGGGAAGTCCTTTGATGATATAGAATTCTATTATTTTTCTGTTTACCAATCATGATGCAATGGTATTAAGTAATAGTTACATAATCATAATAGTAAAAGATGTTTATCAGTTTTCACAATCGATAGCCAGACAAAAAATAACAGACAATTACAGTTGCAAGCCATAATGGAAACATAATTAACCTAACAATATAAAATAGTTACATACAATTTGGGGGATCAAACAGAGTGATGTGGTAAGTGTATACATACACAGGTTTTCATCTGCTCTGCCAGTCTATGTCTTTTGGTTGGTGCATTTAATCAATTTACATTTAAGGTAATAATTGAGATGTATGATCCTATCACCATTTTCTTGATGTTTTGGGTTTGTTTTCTGTAGGTATGTCTTTTCCTTCTCTTTCTTCTTGCCTAGAGAAATTCCTTTAGCATTTGTTGTAAAGCTTGTTTCGTGGTGCTAAATTCTCTTAACTATTGCTTCTCTGGAAAGCTTTTGATTTCACCAACAAATATGAAGAAGAGTCATACTGAGCAGAGTATTCATGATTGTAATGTTCTTTCATTTCATCCTTAAATATGTCATGCCATTCCCTTTTGGCTTCTACAGTTTCTATTGAGACATTAGCTGATAGCCTGAGGGCAGTTCCTTTGTATGTTATTTGCTGTTTTCCCCATGTTGCTCTTAATATTTTATCTATGTCTTTAATTTTTGTCATTTTGATTACTATGTGTCTCAGCATGTTCCTCCTTGGTTTTACCTTGCCTGGGACTCTCTATGCTTCCTGGACTTGGTTGACTATTTCCTTTTCCATGTTAGGGAAGTTTTCAGCTATTATCTCTTCAAATATTTTCTTAGATCCTTTCTCTCACTCTTCTCCTTCTGGCACCCCTATAATGCAAATGTTCTTGTGTTTAATGTTGTCCCTTAGGCCTCTTAGATTCTGTTCATTTCTTTTTTCTGTATTCTGTTCTATGGCAGTGATCTCCACCATTCTGTCCAGGTCATTTATTTGTACTTCTGCCTCATTATTCTGCTATGGATTCCTTCTAGCATATTATTCATTTCTGTTTACTTATTCTTTAGTTCTTCTGGGTATTTCATAAACATTTCTTGTATCTTCTCGATCTTTGCCTCCATTCTTTTTCCAAGATCCTGAATTATATTCACTATCATTATCCTGAATTCTTTTTCTGAGAAGCTGCTTATCTCTGCTTCATTTAGTTGTTTTTCTGGGGATTTATCTTGTCCCTTCATTTGGGACATAACTTTCTACTTTTTCATACTGATTAACTTTCTGTAATGTGGTTTTGTTTTAGTCACTGTGGGATTGTGGTTCTTCTTGCTTTTTCTGTCTGCCCTCTGATGGATGAGGTTAAGAGGCTTGTGTAAGGTTCCTGATGGGAAGGACTGGTCTGGTGGGCAACACCTTACTGAGTAAAACTTTAATTCAATTATCTGCTGATGGGTGGGGTTGCACTCCTGCCCTGAGGAAACCCAACCCTTGAATCTATAGCTCTATCAATTTAATTCAGTCTCTCAGTCTTGTGTCTGACTCTTTGTGACCCCATGGATGGCAGCACACCAGGCTTCCCTGTCCATCATGAACTCCTGGAGCTTGCTCAAACTCATGTCTATCAAGTCAGTGATGCCATCCAACCATCTTATTCTCTGTCTCCCCATTCTCCTCCTGTCTTCAATCTTTCCCGGCATCAGGGTCTTTTCCAATGAATCAGTTCTTTGCATCAGGTGGTCAAAGTACTGGAGCTGTAACTTCAGCATCAGTCCTTCCAGTGAATATCCAGGACTTATTTCCTTTAAGATTGACTGGTTAGATCTTCTTGCAGTCCAAGAAATTCTCAAGAGTCTTCTCCAACACCAAGGTTCAAAAGCATCAATTCTTCACTGCTCAGTTTTATTTATGGTCCAAGTCTCACATCCATACATAACTGCTGGAAAAACCATAGCTTTGACTAGACAAACCTTTGTCAGAAAAGTAATGCCTCTGCTTTTTAATATGTTGTCTAGGTTGGTCAAAGAGTTTCTTCTAAGGAGCAAGCATCTTTTAATTCCATGGCTGCAGTCACTATCTGCAGTGATTTTGGAGCCCAAGAAAATAAAGTCTGGCATTGTTTCCCCAACTATTTGCCATGAAGTGATGGAATCAGATGCCATGATCTTCGTTTTTTGAATGTTGAGTTTTAAGCCAGCTTTTTCACTCTCCTCTTTTACTTTCATCAAGAGGCTATTTAGTTCTTCACTTTCTGCTGTAAGGGTGGTGTTATCTTCATATTTGAGGTTTTTCATATTTCTCCTGGCAGTCTTAATTCCAGCTTGTGCTTCATCTAGCCTGGCATTTCTCATGATGTACTCTGCATATAAATTAAATAAGCAGGGTGACAATATACAGCCTTGTCATACTCTTTTTGTGTGTGTGTTTTTTGGGGGGTGTCCACTGGAATCCTGTCTGTTGATGACTGGATTTATGTTTCTGTCTCACTTGTTGTTTGGGTGAGGCTTCCTGTGCTGGGTGCTGCTGGAAGTTGGGCAATGTTAGGTCTTGTATATACAGGTGGAAGCCTTCATGGGAATTCTTACTATTTAATACTCCCTGGGGTTTGGATTTCTCTGGCAGTCAAGGGTCCTGGACTCAGTGCTCCTGCTCCAAAGACTCAGGCCTGATCTCTGGCTGGGAAACCGAGTTTCCACAAGTAATTTATTATGGCATTAAAGGGGGTTAAAACAAACACACAAAAACAAAATGAGAAGCAAAAGACGAACCCCAGATAAATGGCACATACTAAGTCAGACATTAAAAACAAAAACAGTGGAAAATACACACATGCACACCCAAAGAATACCAAAACAATCCAAAGAAAAGAAAGTACAAGAGAGTGATGTGGAAAACAAAGGAAACCAAAAATGATATAAACCAATTAAAAAAAAACTGACTAAAACATAAACTAGAAGGCAAAACCAAAGCAAAGTGACAACTGAGGAATAAAGCAAAGAAAACCAAACAAGCTAACAAACATGTTGAAAAAAAGAAAGAAAAGGAAGAAAGGAAGGAAAATAGAAAAGCAAAGTTAAATAGAAGTATATTAAAAAGATATATATATATATACTTATATATATATATGAATAATTACAACAGGAAAAGAACAATAAGAAAAACAAAACCAAGGAAAAAATTTTAATCAGAAAAAAAAATTTTTAAATAAAATTATATATTAGAAAAACCCCACAGAACTGCAAAAGGCCAACATAGATGTAAAAGTATATGAAGGAAATAAAAATTGTTATTTAAAAACAGTTCTCAAAAGCTTAAATATGCTGATAGTAACAATCAAATCAACAACCACAGCAACAGAGGAAGAAAAGAAGAAAAATCCAGAACCAACTGCAGAACAAATCAAAATAGAAGAATAATAATAAATGTTTTTTCCAGATATCATCTGTCAGCGTTCTTTCGCTTGCTGTGAGTCACAGTCCACCTCTGTCTCCCTGGGATGCCCTCCAGCACTGGGCTGCTCTCTGGACCTGCAATGGGGACAGCTCAGACTCTAATGTGGTCATGCTGCTATGTATTCTTGCCTCCAAAGTGCATATCTGCCAGAGCTACTGCTTTTCCTTCTGTGGGGCCTCGCATTGTCCTTTTATATGTTCCATAGACACAAAATCTACCTAGTTGGTCATGTGGATTTAATCTGTGACTTGTACAGCTGGTGAGAAGGTTTTCAGTCCTCTTCCTTATCCACACTGCCCCTGGATTTCAACTGTGGTTTTAACTCCACCTCTGCATTTGGTGGAGAGTTTTCTCTTCAGGCTGCCCTGGAGGAGTTGGGTCTGACCCAGTAAGGACCTACAAAATGGACAATTGGGAAGAAACAGGTAATTCTTGGAAAGGTACAGTTTTCAAAGATAGAATCAAGAAGAATTAATAATATAAATAGACCAATCACAAGTAATGAAATTAAATTTTAATTAAATATCTTTAAAGAAATAAAAGTCCTGAATCAGATGGTTTCATAGGTGAATTCTCTCAAACATTTAGAGAAAAACTAATACATATCCTTCTCAAACTCTTCCCAAAACTTGTAGAGAGAAGAACACTACCAAACTCATTCTAGAAGGCCACCATCACACTAATACCAAGGCCAGACAAAGATATCACACACACAAAAATTACAAGTCAATGTTAGAGACACAGTCACAGAAATCCTCAACCAAATACTAGCAAATTGAATCTGACAACGCACTGAAAAAAATCATACAATACAATCAAGAGAGATTTGTGCTAGGGAGGCAAGGATTGTTGACTATATAGAGTTCAAGAGCTTTAGTATCCAACACTTAGATTTCAACTCCAGCTCTGCCACCTATTAGTTATGTGCCATTTTCTGGGAATAATATTGGTATTTGCATGATAGGATTGCAGTTTATTCTTGGAGGCCTCAATACCAACTGTCTTTAAACAACAGCCCAGAATAATTGTACCCTGTCACACAGTCTTGTGAAAGTACTGTGGAGAAAAATAAAGCATTAAGGAGGAAGGAGGCCACCAGAAAGAGTTTGCAGTTTTATATAGGGAGTTCAGGGGTCTTACTGAGAAGTTAACATCTGAACAAAGACCTGAAGTAGGTCAGGAAATGAGACATGTGGATACCTGGAAGGAGAGAATTCTAGAGAGGAAGGAGCATGCACAGAGTATTGAAGGAATAGCAGGAAGCCCAATATCCTAGAGTGCATTAAGGAAGGAGGGGAGTTAGGAAGATGAGGTCAAATGATACAGGACCTTCCAGATAAAGGGAGCTAATGGGGTGGTTCCGAGCTCATGAGTAAGGTGATGCAACTTAGGTTTTGAAAAGATTCATCTGGATGATATTTTGAAAATAGATATTAAAGGATTAGGGACAAAAATGAGAGACTCTGAGGCAACTGTGATAATCCAGGTGAGAAACAAAGACCCAATTGAACCAAGGAGGTGATGAGAGGAGAAGCATTTTGTTATAAACATTTTTTTTTCGTATAGATGTACAAAAATAAGTATTCAAATATATATAGAATGCTGAGATATATTGTCTAATAGAGAGTGAAAAAGAAATGAAAATGAAAAAAAAAAAAAAAGAACGAAGTCAAGGATAAAGCAAGGTTTTATGGCTAGAAAAATAAATGGAAGGATTGAGGTGACATTTGGAAGGATGACATATAGGAAGAATGTTTTGGGAGTTTGAGTTTAAACCTGTCAAGATAGAGATACCTATTATACATGCACATGGAGATATCAAGTAAACAGTTGGATATTCACACTATGGAGTCCAGGGACAGATTGTATCTCTAAGTCCTTTTTGCCACAGAAGGTCACAGGATTACTGCACAGCCAGAGCACCAAAAAGAAATGAGTGTAGACAGTGAAGCAAGGTCATCTGGGTATGAACGCCGGCTATTCAAAAATTTAGAGGTTGGAATGATACTGATAAAGGAAACTTTGGAGCAACCATCCAGTAGGCAGAAAATAATGGTGACTGCAAAGTGAAAATAGTGTTTCCAGGAAGCATAGGTCCACTGTGGCTGAGAACTTATAGGAAATTAGGACTGAAAATTGACCAGTGGATTTAACAACATAAAGTCAGCATAGTGACCAGACAAAGCAGACTCAATGGAGAGGTAGGGGCAATGCATAGAAAGAGGGAGAAAGAAATTGAGAGAAAAAAAATTTCCTCAAATAAGGCATACAGATTGTCAGTTCAACATGTTCAACATGAACAATTTGAGAAAAGCAATTCAGGACCACAAGCAGTTTCCACTTCATCAGCACTATGATGGCTAAAATTAAAAAAATAAAAATAAATAGCAAGAGTTCGAGATGCTGTGGAGAAATTCTCATATATTGCTGGTGGAAATGTAAAAGAGTTGCAGCTGCAGGTGGAAGATGGGAATGAGAGAAGAAGAGCAAGTAGAGGAAGATTTAGGAAGGATAACGCAACAGATGATAGTGACTGTTTGGGTGTCTGGAATGACAGAGAGAAAGAATTAAAATGAGTGAGATTATTATACCCTCCCTGCAATTATGCATACATCACTTACAACTAGGGAGAGTATTTAACATTGATAGACTTTAATTTTCCATTTGTATATTGGGGATTTTGGCATCACATAATTCTTGAATATTCATGAATAATAATGGAAAGGGAAGCTGACTTGAGAATAGGGATGCTGAAATCAACACACATTGTATGAGAGGAAGGAACTCTCACAAGACCCAAGAAGAAGAAGCATCTCTGCTTCAGGTGTCTCCTCTGAACCAGAGGGCAGGACAACTCATTGCATGTCTCCCACCTGCATCTACCATCTTATTGTCCTCCTAAGGAGCAATTCCACTTTCAGCCACCAACTGCTTCATCCATCATCAGGATGAACTCATTCCATGTTGAAGCACCTGAGTCAGAACCAGGATCCTGGAAAAGGAGCAAATGGAAGATAATCTCTGAATACTCCAAGATTCCAAGGTCTTCAGTGACCATGTGGCAAAGGATAAGATATGAATGCTGGAATTATCTAACACTAGATTTAAGAATTTGCTCTGATATCAACTATATATTGTCCTGTAAAATAGGAACAGTAATATCTACTCTAAAGACTTCTTATAAGAAGAAATAATATTTATAAAATTCACAGGACAAAGTCTGGTTCAATACAGGCTTGGAATGTTGAGTTAGTTTTCTTTTTCTTTTTTGTCTTATGCTTTGAGAAGTGAGGTAGGTGGGAGGGGGTCAATGGGTTGTCACATCTTACACTGCTTTTGGACTGATGGCACTGACACAGCCATGACCGATCACCTGGGATGCCAATGAGAGAGGTCATCTTCTCTCTTAGCCTTCTATTCAGCCTAAGCTAAACAGGCTAAAAACAGCTTTACTATGGAAACTCTATTTCTTCATTATCCATGTACCACCCAGCAGGATACTAGCATTGCTTCATAATGCTCAAGCTTTTAAGTCAGAATCTTGCTTTCTGAGGTCAGAAATGAAGCAGCTAAGCTTGCTGAGGTGGAAGTGGAATCAGGAGACCCAGACATCTAGATCAGCAGACAAAGGACCACAAATCATAGAAATATAGCGAGTCTATCTCTGACTCAAGAGCTGGAACTCAAGGCAGGAAGCAAAGGCTTTGATGAGGTGAGGACCCTCAGGAGGTGGATAAGCTCCCACACAATTCAGTGCAGGCTGCCTCAGGTCATCAGGAGGCTGGAGGTGGGTAGGGAAGCCAGGTAGAGTGGTTGAAGGTCATCAGGTTAATCTTGCTTCCTTGTAGACTTATTATCAAAAAGACTTCTATAGACTGTGCTCTGGGTCTCAGTCTGCTGAGTCCCTGTGGGAGCTAGGTGGAGGCTGGCTTACACCCTTCACAGACAGAGGTGCTTATCTCTTGGCACTGGCCTCCTAAAGACACAGCACCCTTCTGAGGGAGGTACAGCTGAGGTTAGCAGAGAAGAGTGATGACCAACCCAAGGCAAACTGTGGTAGGGGACTGGGCTTTGTTGAATGTGTCTGAAAAGGTCAGATGTGGAAGAGACCATTTCCAGATTTTAAGGAACATATAGAACATGTGACCTGGAAGGGGGCTTTGTGTTGAATGGTAGAATTCAAACAGGGATGAGAGGAAGGGACGGGGCAGGCATCACCATTTCAGGCAGAAGGATGTGAATGAGCATAGAGGAGGCTGACTAGGATCTGAGGCCAGCAGGTTGTGGGGGCTGAAGGTCAGAAGAAGCAGGAGAGGGCTGGTTCAGATCTTCCTTAAAATTCACTCCTTACAGTAGCTTCATCAGAGTCTGTGTGTTGGGGGAGCACCCTGCACTTCCATTCTAATGACCCCCACCCCAGACAGGAAAGGCCTGAGGCTGATTTCCTAAGAATATAAATCCATCCTGGGTCCTTCTCTGATACAGAAAAGGTTTGGAAGGGATAGAAACAGTACACATTCCTCTTCCCACTTCACAGGAGGTAGATTTGAGGTCCATGAACTGAAGCTGAGGTTAGTACTAGTGATCAGGAACAAGGGATGTGGCCTAGGGTATAATGCACACTGGATATTCCCCCAACGTACATACAGACACACACACACAATGCCCAACATGCAAATTTTGCCCTACACAGGGTGCAAAGCAAAACTCAGGACAGTCCTTTATGGACTCCCACCTACCCATGTGGCTTCCATAGATTCCCAGATCAGCACCCAGCACCAAGGTCCTAAACTCTTCCTCCGTGGTCTGGTAAATATCTCCCACACAGTCCCCATGCCTGAGCTTATGTCCTCGGGAAGATATACACCACCACACAGGAGAGGCTGTGGGGATTACCATGTGTAGGAAGGTCCTCTTTGGAAAGCTTCAGGAGAAGAGTCGATGATGGAAGAAGAGGATTTGTCCGGTAGGGTGAGTATCCTGAGTGGGAGGGCACTTGGGGAGGTGTCAGAGGATGTCAGAAGGACACATGTACCCAGAGAGTTGGCAGCAGAAAAGTCAGAGTAACACAGACCAGGGGCAGCTGGAGCCGAACCAGAGCTGGGAGAGGCAGGTGCCTGCATGAATCAGGCTATGAGTGGAGGTATCCTAGGAGTGCAGAGTCTCCTGCTTCCTCCAATTAAATTATCTTCATGGGCCCACTTTCTGGCTTGTGGACCTCACTGCAGACTCTAAAAGGCTCCTTTTCTTCTAAGTATGTTCACCAATTACCTATGAATGGAAGACAGAGGGTTTATAAGGAGCTGAGAGAGGCCCCAGAGTGATCCACATGGAACCAATGCTGCTGATATGAACTGCATGTGAATTCCCCCAAAGTGACCAGCTCTACATTGGCCCCACGTTTGAAATGTTCTTCGTAAATACCACTGACCACATGGTGAGAGACAGCAGGGCCAGGAACAGCAGATGACTGGGTTGACAGACCCAGGAGAAAGACCCATGAGAGCCCAGGCTGGGCACAGCTCCCAGTTCTCACCTTGTATGTGGCCTCTCCAGATGTCTGCTGGCTCAGCTCTGCATACTGGTCTCCACCATCATTGTTCCTCTGATTCTCCTGAAATTCTATACCTGAGTCATACACAGAGTGAAGCTTGAACCTTGGCCTTGAAAACATATACCTTCCCCCATGGCAATGAACCCCAAGGCCAAGCCTATACCCACCTTCCCCTTCCCCAGAGAGAATCCTTGAACAGCAAAATAAAGGAGGAAGGCAGCCAAAGGTTCAGTGGGGGAGGGATGGGAAGTGGGGTGGGAAGGAGAAGTGAAACCAGCCTCTTTCAGTCTTCATCTTCCTCTTCTTCCCACGTGTCTTCCAAAGGAACAGCCCAACTCCAAGGATCAACAGCATAACCACAACAGCCTTTATGATGCATGGCAGGGGGTCAGCACTGACCTGTCCATGTGAATCTGTTTTCCTCACACAGAGAGAATGAAGAAAGTTAAGGAAAGACAGAACTTGTAATACCCATTGCCAAGGGCAGATATAGAGAGAAGAGATGGCAAAGTCTGAGCTAAAGAGAAAGGAGTGAGTCAGTATCATTCATTCACCTAGGTCCCGAGCTCCTGCTCGATGCCAGGGATGCTGAGAGGAGCAAACAGGGGTCACAGAGTGGGAAGACTGAAAATACCAACATCTTCCAGCCAGAGAGATGGCAGTGCCATAGAAGTTTATACCTTGTACACTGGTCTTCAAGGAGGGCCTCCCAGAGGAGGTGATGCAAAAACTGACCCTTGAGGGAGGAATAGGCGTTTACCAGACATTCAGACTGGGCACAGCTTTCCAAGAAGGAGTGGAAATGGCTGTTTCCACTTCCATTTGTTAGTTCCATGACAAATCTCCAGCCCTAGGGAGATTGCAATCACCCTAGACAAGCAGGCAGGAGAGGGGTAGGGCAAGGGCGAGCTGGGCAAGGAGGATCAGAGGGAGGAAGAGGCTCTTTCCAGAGGGTCTTATGGATCATGCTGGGTGTTGAACTTTCTCTGAGACTCTAGAATGGAACCAAGGGAAAGGTATCATGAGATTTTAAGTAATGCTGATGTATCAGCTCCCACCAGCAGCTCATGGGAGATGGTTAGAGGTGCTGGACTACACACAAGATACCAGGTCATTCATGCAGTGAAATATTAACTGAACAATGCTAGAAGCTTTGTTTGGTATAAGAATTAAAAGGAGAACAGGACAAGTCCTCTGCCCTCAAGGTGTTCCAGGCTATGGAGAAGACAAACCTATCAGTAGCATTGCTACTCAGTGTGGGTGGCCATGGACTGCTCCTTAAAGGGGATGATGCCTGAGGCAGGGCAGTTACAGCAACTGCAATGCCTGTGCAACATGAGATTGAGCCACCCTTTGTTCAAACTTGACTCATAACAGAACTATAACTAAGTGCAGGACATGGGCTACATGCCCAAGACATGAGGAAAATCCTTCAATAGGAATAAGTAAGGAAGTGAAAAACTCTTGACTTGGGAGGTTTGATGGTAGAGGAAACAGCATTTCCAGAGGCTCAGAAGCTTGCAGCTTCAGGACACATTCAGGGAAGCCAAGCAAACAATTCAGTGTGAAGTGCGTGAGGTAAGGAACATGGGCAGAGGAGCTTCAGAGCTCTGAATCCTGAAGGAGTCCCTGGGCCAGACTCCTACAGATGGTACAGACCAATCACAAAATCCAATTGCTTTTTAAAAGACTACGCACTATGGATAATGAATGAGGTAGGAGAAGTGCTGGAAAACTATTGCCCTGGACCAGATCTGACACTGCCCTGCAGCATCTGGGAGGGAAGGAGCTCCCCGGAGGGCAACAGGCAGGCAGGTGCAGGCAGCAGGGAGCATGGGTCAGGAGAGGGGTGAGCCCTCAGAGAAATATATCTCTAGTGAATGCTTTAGCTGCTGCAGCTCTAGTTCTCTTCGCCTCCCCCACACTACCCCTGCTCTGCCTCCAGGGCCAGCTAGGACAGGGAATAGATCATCTTGAGCTGGGTGGACAAGATTTTCAATAAAAACGAATCCCTGTTTCTTGAGGGAAATGTGGGGGTGGAGTTGTACTGGCAGGCAAGGTCTTGAGAGACAGTTGAAAGCAGACATGCTGTGGCTGTACATATCAGACTCCTTTATGGGGTGACCCATTAAAATGCGGGGCTAATAACATGGTCGGGAGAAAAGCCCATGACCCTCAGCCCTGAGCTCTGACACTGCCCGTCCCCTCTGGCGGGTGCACTCACCAGAGACACAGACTTCTCCAAGGTCTAAGGTGGCAGTTTTCTGGTCCACCTGGTTGCTGACCACACAGGTCAAGCTGGCACTGGGTTGGCTCAGGGGCAGACTCAGAGCCAGGGTCCAGGAGTCTGAGGGTGGATCCAGCATTATTCTCTGCTCCCTGGGAAGGCCCATGCTCCCCCAGGTCACCTTCAGATCCTCTGTGTCCCGTGAGGCTGTGCACTCCAGGGTAGCATTGCACCAGCCTGGTGTGATGGATGCAGATTTGACCAGGATCTGGGGAAGGGGTGCAGGATCTGGGAGAGAAGAGACAAAAGAATGGGGCTCACATGATTGCAGAACATTTCAGTCTGCACATTCTCATCCATCATCTCGCTGAAACCCTGGCATTCTCCCCTTAATGATAGTGAACACATTTTACAGATAAAACACAATTTGCAGAACTAGAACAAATAATTTCACAATTTGTATGGAAATACAAAAGAACCTCGAATAGCCAAAGCAATCTTGAGAAAGAAGAATGAACCAGAGGAATCAACCTTCCTGACTTCAGATTGTAATACAGAGTTACAGTTCAAGACAGTATGGTACTGGCACAAAAACAGAAATATAGATCAACGGAACAAGATAGAAAGCCCAGAAATAAACCCAAGCACCTATGGGTACCTTATTTTTTTAACAAAGGAGGCAAGAATATACAATGGGGCAAAGACAGCCTCTTCAGTAAATGGTGCTGGGAAAACAGGTCAACCACTTGTAAAATAAGGAAACTAGAACACTTTCTAATACTATACACAAAAACAAACTCAAAATGGATTAAAGATCTAAACATAAGACCAGAAACTATAAAACTCCTAGACGAAAACAGGCAAAACACTCTTCGACATAAATCACAGCAGGATCCTTTATGACCCACCTTCCAGAGTAATGGAAATAAAAGCAAAAATAAACAAATGGGACCTAATTAAATTTAAAAGCTTTTGCACAATGAAGGAAACTATAAGCAAGGTGAAAAGACAACCCTCAGAATAGGAGAAAATAATAGCAAACAAAGCAAACTGACAATTAATCTCAAAAATATACAAGCAGCTCCTGCATCTCTATGTCAGAAAAATAAATGATCCAATAAAAAAATGGGCCAAAGAACTAAACAGTGAGCTGCAACAGCAAAAGCATTCACTAAAGAACTAAACTTTTTTCTCCAGAGAAGACACACGGATGGCTAAGAAACACATGAAAAGATGCTCAACATCACTCATTATCAGAGAAATGCAAACCAAAACCACAGTGGGGTACCATCTCATGCTAGTCAGAATGGCTGCTATCAAAAAGTCTACAAACAATAAATGCTGGAGAGGGTGCGGAGAAAAGTGTAAAACTTTTCTTACACAGTGTAAAAACCCTCTTACACTGTTGGTGGGAATACAAACTAGTACAGCCACTATAAACAGCAGTGTGGAGATTCCTTAAAAAACTGGAAATAGAACTGCCATACCACCCAGCAATCCCACTGCTAGGCATACACGCTGAGGAAAACAGAATTGAAAGAGACACATGTACCCCAATGTTCATTGCAGCACTGTTTACAGTAGCCAGGACATGGAAGCAACCTAGATGTCCATCAGCAGAAGAATGGATAAGAAAGCAGTGGTACATATACACAATGGAATATTACTCAGCCATTAAAAAGAATGCATTTAGATCAGTTCTAATGAGGTGGATGAAACTAGCCTACTATACAGAGTGAAGTAAGTCAGAAAGGAAAACACCAATACAGTATACTAACGTATATATATGGAATTTAGAAAGATGGTAACAATGACCCAGAGAAGGCAATGGCACCCCACTCCAGTACTCTTTTGCCTGGAAAATCCCATGGATGGAGGAGCCTGGTAGGCTTCAGTCCATGGGGTCGCTAAGAGTTGGACACAACTGAATGACTGAACGACTGAACGACTTCACTTTCATGCATTGGAGAAGGAAATGGCAACCCACTCCAGTGTTCTTGCCTGGAGAATCCTAGGGATGGGGAAGCCTGGTGGGCTGCCATCTATGGGGTTGCACAGAGTCAGACACGACTGAAGCGACTTAGCAGCAGCAGCAGCAATGATGACCCTATATGCGAGACAGCAAAAGAGACACAAATGTAAAGAACAGTCTTTTGGACTCTGTTGGAGAAGGCGAGGGTGAGATGATTTGAGAGAATAGCATTAAAACCTATATATTATCATATGTGAAACAGATCGCCAGTCCAGGTTCGATGCATGAGACAGGGTGCTCAGGGCTGGTGCACTGGGATGACCCTGAGTGATGGGATGGGGAGGGAGGCGGGAGGGGGGTTCAGGATGGGGAACACACGTACACCCACGGCTGATTCATGTCAATGTATGGCAAAAACCACTACAATATTGTAAAGTAATTAGCCTCCAATTAAAATAAATAAATAAATTTTTTAAAAAACCCACGATTTACCGAATACTTAACACACAGCAAGTGACAATAAAGAGGGGAGCCACTGAGGTAAGTTGTATGTGATTTTACTAAATTGTGTGTGTGTTTAGAAAGCCTTGAAGATCTCCAACTAGAAAATAAACCCTGATCCCACTTTCCCAATACCCATTATTTCTGAGAAAATTGGGTTTCTCCTAGAAGCAGTAGAAGTCTGGGACAGAAGGCCTAATTCTAGATCAACATCTTGCCCTTCTCTCTTGCACAGATAATGCTTGAAATTGTATAGCCTCTGGAGAAGAGAGACACCTGGTTAGCACTGGGACCCCAGAGAAATGTTCTGTGCTCACAGGGATGGACAAATTTGTGGGAGATACAGTGGTAGCAACTACTGTGATGAGTCTGAGTCTGGTTAGAACATGCCACTGAACTTGAGACGTGATATACCAATCAGTTGGTTGTAGAAATCACATGGGAACCTAAAGCAGCAACAGTCAATCTCTCACAGCAGATATTTTCCTAGGCAGGCAGACTTCAGGGAAAAAAGTGTTGACTAAGTGAGGGTCTCTGGAAATGTTACAGAGTAACTTTTCTCCTACATCTACTGAAGGCTTCTAGAGCTGGATTGGTGGACTCTTTGCCGGTGAGGCTGGTCTTGGGCTGGCGCTGAGTAAAAGGAGAAGGAGGTACAGACTACCCATAGATTTCTGAATTGTGATGGATGAATAATGGACCCCAAATAAGTCCAGATCCAATCCTCAGAACCTGTGACTATATTAGGTTATGTGGCAAGCTGAAATTAAGGTAACAGATGGAATTAAGGCTTCTAATCAGCTTGCTTTAAAATAAGATTATTCTGATTACTTGGATGGGACCAATGTAATCACAAGTGTCGTTAAACATGGAAGGAAGAAGAGGATGAGGTCAAAGGGATAAGATTTGAAAAGAATTGGTCCCAATATTGCAGGCTTTTAAGATGGAGGAAGGTGATCATGAGCCAAATAATCTAAACAACCACTAGAAGGTGGAAAATACAAATAAATGAATCTCCTTCTGCAACCTCTAGAAAACAACAGAGCCCTGGCAATACGTTGACTTTGGCCTGGTGAGACCCATGTGTGACTTCTGACCTGTAGCTCAGAAAGCTAATAAATTTGCTTTGTGTTAAGTCTCCAAATTAAAGCAGCAACAGACAACTAATACACCCATAAAGTAAACCTGGACCTAAAAAGAACAATAATTGTTATGGTAATATCATTTCCCCAAATTTCCATTCTCCTCTCCCAAAATACTAAAGCGGTTTTATCCCTGGTGTAAATATCAAGTCCTCTCATCATTTGCAGTAAACCACTAACTTCCTAATTCAAAGGAGAAAAGGAGTCTGAAGGCTGGTGTCTGGAAGGGATCCTGAAAAATGGGGCCTGTGTGAAACTCCTAGCACAAAGGCAGGAGGGAAGCCATAGGGTGGGGTGAGGAGTGTCACTCACCACAGACAGTGAGGAGGAAAACCTGGGTAAGTTCTATTCCTCCAGGGAAGCTGACTCGAGCCCGGTACTGCCCACTGTCCTCTCGGGTCAGGTTCTCAATCCTCAGGGACATCACATTGGGCACATGGACCCTGTGCTGGTACTTGTCCTGGAGGCTGACCCAGGTTGGGGTGTCTGCCCCACGGAGGACTCGCAGCAGGACTCTGTAGTTTGACTCAGGGCCAAAGCCCCATAAGACTTCCTCTGGGTCAGCTTCTTGCTTCTTGGTCATATGAAACAACACAGAACCTCCTCGGATCCCCTGCAGGGGAACATGGGCTCCAGAATCCTGAACTCCAGAACCATGTGCTCCAGAACTCTTGACTCCAGTGCTGCGGATGCCTAGGGCATGGGACACAGGAACCATATTTTCAGTAACAATCAAGGAGTAAACTATATAGCCTATATTTTAAACAAAATTCATCCAATATCCTCCCTTGATTCTTAGGAGGCAAACTAGCAACATGATTTTGAAGCAATTCTACTATTAAATCCTAGTTCTAGTGAACTGTTACCTTGAGTAGGTAACTTTAACTAATCTGCAATTTCCTCACCTACATTATAAATTGAATGAGATCATGGATCAAAAGCACCTAAATACTTTCTATCAATACCAAACTCATAACTGTAGGAGGAGCTTCTTAACTGACCCCTTACGTTCACATCCTTATGTAGTGCCCTCCCCTGGAACTGGGCCGCATCTAGAGAGTGGCTTAGGACTAGACCAGAGCAGACGTGATGGATGTCACTTGAGTGATCCTAGGTTATACAAGACTGGGACTTCCCTGTTGCTCACACTCTCTCTCTTTCACTTTCACTCTTGTTCGCTCTGAGGAACTCAGCTGCCATGTTGTAAGCTGCCCTAAGAAGGGGCCCACATGACAAGAAATTGAGGGTGCCTCTGGCCAACATCCAGAGAGGAAATGGCACCCTCAGTCCAATAGCCAAGGAACTGCCTCCCATTAGCAATCCATGAGAGCTCTTGGAATCAAGATACTGATGCAGCCAAGACTCTGATTTCGGTCTTGAGGACCCTGAGCCAGAGGACTCAGCTGATCCAACTCTAAGCCCTGAACCACAGAAACTGTGAGATTATATCTGATTGTGTTTAAGGCAGTAAGTTTTGGGATAACACATTACACAGCAATAGATACCTAATACAAACATGAAGACTGCTCTCCTTCCCGGCATCTTCAGGGCAATGTAGTAGTCAGGACAGGCTAGGCTGTGTTAGGTAATGAACAGTTACAGTACCTCAGTATCTCAGAACAAGCAGAGTTTGTATCTCCTACTACAGGCCCCCTCAGAGAATGAGGGAAGGATCCTAACTCAAATGTTGGAGGATTTACTACCTTGTAGCCACACCCATGAAGTTCACAGCATCCACACAGGCTCCCAGCCCCACTGCAGAGATGGGAGACAGGAGAATCACACAGGAGTTCCACTGCATCTCTCCAGAAGTAGTGTGCTCTCTGCTCATGTTTTTTGGCTCCATGGGCCAACAGGCTAACTGCCAAGGACTAGAATATGAGGGGGAGAGCTAGTGATCATTTAATGAGCTCTGCTGTCCTTGCTTATTTAACTTATATGCAGAGTACATCATGACAAATGCTGGGCTGGAGGAAGCACAAGCTGGAATCAAGATTGCCAGGAGAAATATCAATAACCTCAGATATGCAGATGACACCACCCTTATGGCAGAAAGTGAAGAAGAACTAAAGAGCCTCTTCATGAAAGTGAAAGAGGAGAGTGAAAAGTTGGCTTAAAGCTCAACATTCAGAAAACTAAGATCATGGCATCTGGTCCCATCACTTCATGGCAAATAGATGGGGAAACAGTGGAAACAGTGGCTGACTTTATTTTTCTGGTCTCCAAAATCACTGCAGATGGTGATTGCAGTCATGAAATTAAAAGATGCATACTCCTTGGAAGGAAAGTTATGACCAACCTAGATAGCATATTAAAAAGCAGAGGCATTACTTTGTCAACAAAGTTTCATCTAGTCAAGGCTATGGTTTTTCCAGTGGTCATGTATGGATGTGAGAGTTGGACTATAAAGTAAGCTGAGTGCCAAAGAATTGATGCTTTTGAACTGTGGTGTCGGAGAAGACTCCTGAGAGTCTCTTGGACTGCAAGAAGATCCAACTAGTCCATCCTAAAAGAGATCAGTCCTGGGTGTTCATTGCAAAGACTGATGTTGAAGCTGAAACCCCAATACTTTGGCCACCTGATGCTAAGAGCTGACTTATCTGAAAAGACCCTGATGCTGGGAAAGATTGAGGGCAGGAGGAGAAGGGAACGACAGAGGATGAGATGGTTGGATGGCATCACTGACTCAATGGACATGGGTTTGGTTGGACTCCGGGAGTTGGTGAGGGACAGGGAGGCCTGGTGTGCTGAGGTTCATGGGGTTGCAAAGAGTCGGACACGACTGAGCGACTGAACTGAACTGAACTGTCCTTGTGACCCTGAGTTGTAACCAGTGGGCACATTTGCTGCAGGGCCACCACCTCCTGAGCCCACCCTCCCTCTTCAGACATAGGCCCAAGGGATCTGATACCCTCTGTCCTTTCTGGGGACCAGGTAGGACAGAACAGAATGGGGGAAAGTGCCCTATCCTAAAAAGATGATCAATCTGCTTCTTCCAGCAGGTCAGGATTCATCTGCTGTGATTGGTCTCAGCCTTCCACAGTCCCAGTTTTCTTTCCAATTCAATAAAATCTCATCATTTCAGACCTGTCTCCCTCCCGCTGCTGCTGCTGCTAAGTCGCTTCAGTCGTGTCCGACTCTGTGCGACCCCATAGATGGCAGCCCACCAGGCTCCCCTGTCCCTGGGATTCTCCAGTCAAGAACACTGGAGTGGGTTGCCATTTCCTTCTCCAATACATGAAAGTGAAAAGTGAAAGTAAAGTCGCTCAGTTGTGTCAGACTCTTAGCGACCCCATGGACTGCAGCCTACCAGGCTCCTCCATCCATGGGATTTTCCAGGCAAGAGTACTGGAGTAGGGTGCCATTGCCTTCTCCTCTGTCTCCCTCCTACTGTACTTATTCTCCTTCCCGGCTCTCACTGGAAGCAGAGAATAGCACATGCTAGTGTGCACATGCCCAAGGGTTTCAGATATTTCTTTGTATTCATTTAATCACTAACTCATTTAATCAGGCATCTCCTCCAGGTCAGGCTTCAGGGGGCATCTGTCCAGACCCCTCCTTGTCACAGAAGAGGAAGCTTCTCAGGAGGTGGACTTGTGCTGGGCAGAGCCGCTCCTGGCACCAGGGCTCCCCACTCCCAGCCCAGAGCTTCTCCCCTGCAGGAGCTCCCATCTGCTCCCCACCCTGTCCCTGTCCTCCCCAGGGGCTCCCATCCCAGCACTGTTGTCTCATCACCAGGATCTGAGCAGCTCCTGGAGGCTCATCCTCCAGTTTTCCTCTCTTGAAACAAGGAAGCAAGAACTTTGAAGGTCTTAGCAGGGCAGGAACTTCTTGCCAGCTGAGGGTTAAACAACCATCCAGCCAGACTCCCCACTTGCTGGGGGAAAAAAAAACAAAACAAAACAGGAACCAGGGAGAGATGAAGCTCAGCCCTCAGGCTACAGAGAGGATCCACTCAGAAGGGAATAGTGAGCCCACCTGTGAGGATGATGGAAGATGATTTTGAAAGAAAAGGAAGAGGGCAAGAGCTGTGATCTACCAAAGGTCTAATCCTGAAGGAGAAAAGAAAGTCAGAGAGAGTGTAGTTAAAAACAAGATAGTGTAAAAGTTTACTTAATGTAATAATGTAAAATTTACCATTAACAAATCAACTTAAAACTGTGTCCATTTCTCCCTCTCTCTTGTGTAATCTGCCAACCCGAAAGACTATGGACAAAACACTAAATAACAGAACAGGTTTTCCACTTAAAAATTGAAGAGTAAAGAAGGTCTACAGTTTACTGTTGACATAGAGTTTTCATGTTAAAAAGGAAGTAATGTTTTGCAAAGCTCATTCTTAATTCAAGACATCTCTTTATAAACAGTCTCTAATTCATTAATTTTCATATAACTCCTACAAGTTCATTTAGTCCCTGGGATACTAAAAAAAGGCTTTCCAACTTTCTCCAGATTTCATAATTTAGTGGGCATTTCCTCATTAGTTTATATTTAATTTCCATATACATAATCATATAACCTTCCAGGAAGTCATGTATGTGATTAGGGTTTTGTCCAGTCTTGAGTTCACTGTTCACTTAATTCCCCGTAGTTTCTACATCACTTTCTCTTCTCTTTTCCCCGAGTTCACCCACCTCAAGAGCCCACATTACCAGTCTATTGTTCCTTCCATAGTTTCGCCATATTCTTACAACAGGTGGATATACAGAAACCCTTAAACTTAAGACGCTGCTATTCCTTTTACAAAAGCAGAATTTCATTTCATTGTATTTAACATCCTGCATCTTTCCCAAGAAATCAAGACTCCAGTTGCTTTCTCCATCTCAGACAGAGTTCTAGGCAACCGCCTCCTCCACAGGACAGCAACACAGACTGTCAGATTCCCTCTGGGTTGTTCCCCAGCCTGTCCAAGTCAAGGACCCAGGTTCTTAGTCTCTCTCCCTCTCTGCAGGCCACTCTGAGTTCTCCAGACTTCCCATTACTGCTGCAGAGACAACCTTACCTCCCTCGAATGTTTCCCTTGAAATAGTGAAGGCTGCCTGAGCTCAGGTGTCATAGACTTGCCACAACCAGGAAGTCATTTTGCTCTTCTGTTCACCCCAGAACTCTAAACCAAATGCACTGCATTTGCTAAATAATTATAAAGCTGTTATTTCTTTTTGTTCACCAAGGACATTAGGCAGAGAAAAAGCACCCTGACTCCCTGTTCCCCCCAAAGGCCCTCCCTCCCAGGAGCCTGGGCCACTCACTGAGGAGGAGGCTGATGAATCCCAGGAACCTGAAGGCCCAGCGGAGGCGGAGGTCTTCTGAGCAGGGCCCCATCTCAGTCTGCCTGACACCCTGTGCAGTTGCAGAAGAAGCATCTAGATGGAGCAGAAAGAGCTCCTCTCAGAAAGAGAGGAGGGAGTGTCACTCAAAGGGCATTTATGCTATTCTCCACCCCTAGGGCGGGGCTAGCATGTTCTGGTTTGCAGTCCACCAGCCTGTACTAAGCCACTCAGACATTTCCTATTACTATTGCCAGCATCTACAGTAGGACATCAATAAACAATTGCAGAGTAAAATACTGCACTGCTTCACTATGTTGGAGATGCCCATCCTGTGGTCATACCAGACTGTTAATCTCACACTCCCATACTAGCAATCCTTAGACTCCCCTTACCTGTTCCCCGTGGGAACAGCTCAGCCCAGATAGCCATGCTCATCCAAAGCAGCCTGTGGTCAAGGCACAGAACTCATGCTATTTCAGCCAGGGTAAGCACAAGTCTGTGGCTTTTGGTGTTGTCTCCTATGTCTTCACACTATTTGGTGAGTTTGATTTTCCATAAGCTTCAACTGTCACTTGCCTAAGTAAGAAATTATGAGCAAAAGAACAAAGTTCTTTGAGTGTCATTTCCCTTACCACCAATGCAATTGTCAGCATTTATCTATTGCTTGCACCCTTATGGTTTTCCCTGACTTATAGCTTTCACTAGTGTTAGGCATGCTCCCTACACACAGGGCAAAGCCAGAGCCCACAGGATCTGATGGGCTCTTGTCTGCATCCCACCCACCACTTCCCTTAAGACTCTGCCAGCCCTGTACCTGCTATCACAGAGGGGCAGGGAGAGATGTCTACAGTCCCCTCCTAGGCACAGACTTGGCTGCCTCAGACTCACTGCTACCTACTGAGGATCAGGCTCTGGTCTCTTCTCTTGAGACTAAATACTCCACACCAGAGAACTGTCAGAGTCCACACCCTGCAGGAGCAGCCCCGTCTATCTAACTC
This sequence comes from Dama dama, assembly GCF_033118175.1. Lineage (NCBI taxonomy): Eukaryota > Metazoa > Chordata > Mammalia > Artiodactyla > Cervidae > Dama > Dama dama. The sequence continues at coordinate 14,435,992 of NC_083700.1, forward strand.
CTGGTCTATAAAGGGGAATGCCAAGTTATTCATTTAAAATAAAAGTCTGAGGGCAGATGCCAAAAAAGGGGCCCAAGACAGCCCCTCCCTGTGACCAGGGTCTCTTTCCAACAATAAGGTGGCTTGCTGGGCACAGACCTCACAATGATCATGGTAGGGGGCTTTTTCTCCCTCATTTTGAAACTTCCTACCCAATTAAAACACTCTTTTGTGGGAAGATTGCTGTGACCCCAAACCTTTTCATGAAAAGTATGGAGAAAGGGAAGAAGTAACTTCACAGTGGATGAGCCTGGGGAACACTCCCTTCAGCCAGGTGATGAAGGTCAGCATCCTCCACGGTACGTCATGTTGGTAACATGTACCCTTGATGTGATACGGTGAAAACAGCACTTTCTTCAGTGGTCCTCCACCCAAAACAGTACAGTGTGCTAGGAGGGGAGGGGGGCACTGAAGGGGCAGCGAGGCCCCTCTGAGGAAGGATGACTAAGCTGAGGCCTATAGATTCTGGTGGCCATGAGCTCCATGTGGACAATCCCAGTGGGCTGTCTTCACCTTACTGACTTTTGGCAGTTTCTTTTTTCAAGAAACCTTTACCTGGATTGCTGGACACCAGAGTCTCCTGACTTTCACCCTGCATCACTGGCCACTCCTTCTCAGCCTCCTCTTCCTGACTATGACCTTCTGAAGCCCAGACCTAGCTGCCTGGGCCACTTGCCTGTTTACACAAACCTTTTTCTGAATTCCAGACTCATGTGTAAAATTGCCTACTTGAGAGTCCCACGTGAAGTTCCCACTGCATCTCTAACTCAAATTTCATGCCTGACCCTCAAGCCTGCTTCTTCCCTGGTGGTCCCTGTCTCAGGACATGGTGCCTCATTTTCCATGGTGCTCAGGCCAAAATCCTTATTCATCTTTTGCTCAGATTCGTGTCTGAACCATCAGTAAATCCTGCTACCTCTCCATAATATTTCATGGATCCACCCCCTTCTCACCACGTCCACTGTTTTCACTTTTATCTAGAATTGCTGGGGCCTTGCAACACATGCCCAGACTGCACACTTGCTGCACTGCACACACAACCAGAGTGGACCTTTAAACTACTGTCATGTCTTGTTCCTCTCAAAACACTCTGCTGTTAGCCCTCCCACTTGGAAAGAAATTCAAGCCCTGATCTTATCCTTCCAGGCCAATGCCATTTTTCCCCTGGCCACTTTTACCACCTCATCTCTCCAGGTTCTAGCCATCACTTCCCTCCAGCATCACACGCCATATGTCTGTACCTCCAGTGCTTCACACAGGCTCCCAGCTCAAGGCACTGGCACATGCATATTCTCGTCCCAGAATGTCCTTCCACCTACTAAAATGGCTCTCACTCACAGTCACTCAGGTCTGTCAAAATACCACTTGCCCAAAGAGGTCTTCCTTATAGAGTTCTACTTGTTCTGTCTTCACACACTTGTCACCACCTGACCTTGCATATCTATTTCATCATTTGTTGATTTCCATTATTCCCCTTATGATGTGAGTTCTTGAGAGCTGGGAATTTATTCATCTTATTCTCTTCTGTATCCCTAGCACTGAGAAAAATAGTAAGCATCTTGTCATTATTCTTTGGAGTTGTGATAGCCTAGTGATTAAAAGTGTGGACTCTGGAGCCAGACCATTTGGCTCAAAATCACAAAAGTTTAAAAAACGTGTAGAAAAACAGTCACTCTGGAACTCTGCTGGGAGTGACACAAAGTGGTAGAACCCATGGGGACAAAATTTGGCAACACCCAAAGAGTCAAAGTGCTGTACTCAATACCAGCAAATTTGGTATTGAATATTCCCTGAATATTCATTGGAAGGATTGATGCTGAAGCTGAAACTCCAATTCTTTGGCCACCTGATGCAAACACCCACTCATTGGAAAAGACCTTGATGCTGGGGAAGACTGAGGGAAAGAAAACTCAGCAGTGGCCACAGGACTAGTAAAGATCAGATTTCTTTCCAATCCCAAACAAGGGCAATGCCAAAGAATGGTCAAACTACCATACAGTTGTTCTCATTTCACATGCTAGCAAGATACAGCTCAAAATCCTTCAAGCTAGACTTCAACAATACATGAACTGAGAACTTTCAGATGTACAAGTTGCATTTAGAAAAGGCAGAGGAACCAGAGATCAAATTGTCAACATCCATTGGATCATAGAGAAAACAGGGGAATTCCAAAAAATATCTACTTCTGCTTCATTGACCATGCCAAAACCTTTGCTTGTGTGGATCACAACAAACTGTAGAAAATTCTTAAAGAGATGGGAATACCAGACCACCTCACCTGCCTTCTGAGAAACCTGTATGCAGGTTAAGAAAAAGAGTTAGAACCAGATATGGAACAACCGACTGGTTCAAAATTGGGACAGGAGTACATTAAGGCAGTATTTTATCACCCTCCTTATTTAACGTATTTTCAGGATGCATCATGCAAAATGCTGAGCTGGATAAATCACAAGCTGGAATCAAGACTGCCATAAGAAATATCAACAAACTCAGATATGCAGATGAGACCACCCTAATGGCAGAAATTTAAGAGGAACTAAAGAGCCTCTTGATGAAGGTGGAGGAGGAAAGTGAAAAACCTGGCTTGAAATTCAGCACTCAAAAAACTAGGATCATGGCATACAGTCCCATCACTTCATGGCATACAGATGGGGAAAAAAATGGAAACTGGCAATTTTTATTTCCTTGGGCTCCAAAATCAGTGCAGACTGTGACTGCAGCCATGTAATTAAAAGATGCTTGTTCCCTGAAAAAAAGCTACGACAAACCTAGGCAGTGTATTAAAAAGCAGAGACATCACTTTGCTGACAAACATCCTTATAGTCAAAGCTATGGCTTTTCCAGTAGTCACGTATGGGTGTGAGTGCTGGAGCATTAAAAGGTTGTGTTCTGAAGAAATGATGCTTTCAGAGTGTGGTGCTGGGGAAGACTCGAGAGTCTGTTGGACAGCAAAGAGATCAAACCAGTCAATTAAAGGAAATCAACTCTGAATATTCATTGGAAGGATTGATGCTGAAGCTGAAACTCCAATTCTTTGGCCACCTGATGCAAACACCAACTCATTGGAAAGACTTTGATGCTGGGGAAGATTGAGGGCAAGAAGAGAGTGGGGTGGCAGAGAATAAGACAGTTGGATGGCATCACCAAACTAATGGACATGAATTTGAGTAAACTCCAGGAGATAGTGAAGGTCAGGGTAGCCTGGCCTGCTACAGTCCACAGGGTTGCATAGAGTCAGACATGCCTTAGTGACTGAGCAAAAACAACAACAGAGTCAAAATCCTACTTCCTCTGCTTTGCATTTCCTATCTATAAAACTTTGTCCCATGGTTGGCAATCATACAGGATTATTGATTGCTGAATTGTTTCTGAGAACAAATGATAGAAGCTGATCTAAAGATTTGTAAGTTGTTATTGTTATTGTTTAATTACTAAGTAATGTCTGACTCTTTTGAGACCCCACTGACTATAGCTTTCCAGGCCCTTCTGTCCCTGGGATTTCCCAGACAAGAATAGTACTGAAGTGGGCTGCCATTTTATTCTGCAGGTGATCTTCCTGATCCAGAGATTGAACCCGTGTCTCCTGCATTGTAAGTGGATTCTTTACTGCTACTTCACCAGGGAAGCCAAAGTTTTCTCAGTGCTGCTGCTGATGCTAAGTCATTTCAGTCATGTCTGACTCTGTGCGACCCCATAGACGGCAGCCCACCAGGCTCCCCTGTCCCTGGGATTCTCCAGTCAAGAACACTGGGGTGGGTTGCCATTTCCTTCTTCAAAGCATGAAAGTGAAGTCACTCAGTCGTGTCCCACTCTTAGCGACCCCATGACTGCAGCCCACCAGGCTCCTCCGCCCATGGGATTTCCCAGGCAAGAGTACTGGAGTGGGATGCCACTGCCTTCTCCAAGTTTTCTGAGTAGGGACAGCTTAATTGTTCCATGGAATGTTCCTATGGTGGGATACTGTACTTCTGTGTAAATATCAGGAAGCACTATAGATACTAGTTGAAAAGATTTCTAGAATAACATTCCATGAAAAAAAATCAGACTGCCAGCATATATGTACATTTATAAAATCTTCTATTACTGACCTTTCTTAGCCCTTGATGATGCCTCTTTATTTACAAAGATGAGTTTGTAAATAGTTTTATTTACCCAGCACCTGTCTCTGACCACAGCCTTGACCACATTTTAGAGAAATGTCAGCACAGTGCTCTTAGTGTCTCGCTACTAATATTGAGGGTCATTGCCACTAGCTTGGTGGTCACTCAGAACCTACCAATAGACTTCACTACCACTACCCTCACACAGCTAGTCCAACAGGCTGATGCCTCACTTTCCTAGATCCCTACCACCACCACTCACTGCCTTTTCCCATGTAGTGTGAGGTGTTACATCACAATCATGGCTTCAGTTAAAATGTTTCACTTGTCAGAAGAGCATTTGTTGGTTGTTTGGAGCCATTGCTGAGCTTCAGGCACCTTCTCCATCAGTCTCTTGTTATTTTCGGTTCTCATCAACTTTCAGAGGAACAGATCCTGTAGTTCTTTATTGAGGTCCAAGCTGCTTCCATCATCATCCTTCCTGACACAATTCCCAGCAGCAGCAAAGTCCCCAGTCCAGTTTCAGGTTCTGGCAAATGGCCGTTGTACATCCAAGTACACAATGCCCACAATAACTTCTGCATCTTGGCTCCACTACACTCCCTTTATTGGAAAACCTTCCTCCTTCCCTCCTAACCCATGAAATACATACCCTACCAAGATTGAATCATGAAGAAGTAAAAATTCTGAATAGAACAATAATGAGTTATGAAATAGGATCAGTATCCAAACTACTTCCAAAAACAAAAGTCCAAGACCAGATGGTTTCACTGGTAAATTCTACCAAATATTTAAAGAACTAACACCCTCATTTGCTTACATTACCAAAAAATAGAAGAGAAGGGAACACTTCTAAAACTCATTTTATGTACTCATAAATGAGTTACATATGTAACTCATTTTATGTAACATTACCATGATACAAAAACCAGTTATGGACACAAGAAAAAATTACAGACCAATATCCCTGATAAACAGAGGTGTGAAACTCCTCAACAGAATAAATACTACCATGCTATACTCAGCAATACAACAAAAAGATCACATATCATGATCAGGTGGCATTTATCCCAGGAATGGAAGAATGTTTCAGTATCCACAAATCAATCAGTGTGATATAGAACATGAATAAAATGCAGGATAAAAATTGTATGATCATTTCAATAGATACAGGAAAAGTGGCAAAATTCAACATTTATTTATGAAAATATCTTAACAGAATGGGTACAGAGGAAAAGTACCTCGAGGTATTAATAATAAAAGCCATGGATACCAAGCCCACAGCTAACATCACACTCAATAATGAAAAGCCGAAGGCTTGCAATTAGGCAATGAACAGAAAGAAAGGCAACCAGATCAGAAAATAAGAAGTAAAACAGTCATTATTTAAAGATGACATGATGTTATATATAGAAAACCCTAAAGATTCCACCAAAAAAAAATAGTTGGACTAATAAACAAATTTATTAAAGTTATCAGGTAGTAAATCAATATACAAAAATCTGTTGTGTTTCTGTACATATCAGAAAGAGAAATTAAGAAAGAAATCCCATTCACTATTGCATCAAAAGAATAAAATACCTATGAATAAGTTTAACTAAGGAATGGGAGCACCTGTACACTGAAAACTGTAAGATATTGATGAAATAAACTGAAGACACAAATACATTTAAAAGTATTCCACTTTTATCGATTGGAAGAATTAACATTGCTACAATGTTCATACTATTTAAAGCAACCTACAGAGTCAATGCAATCTTTACCAACCTTCCAATAGCTTTTTTCAGAAACAATCCTCAAATTTGTATGGAATCACAAAAGACCTCAAATAACTAAAGCAACTTTGAGATAGAAGAAAAAAGCTGGGACCATCATGCCCCCTGATTTCAAATAATATTGCAAAGCTATAGTGGTCAAAACAGTATACTATCATAGTAGAAACAAGTACATAAATCAATGGAACAAAACAAAGAGCACAGAAATAAACCAACACATAAATGGTCAACTATTTTATGACAAAGGGGTCAATGGGGAAAGAACAGTCTCTTCAATAAATGATGTTGGGAAAACTGGATAGACACATGCAAAGTAATGAAATTGCCTGAGTAATATTTCATTGTATGAACCACATCCTTTTTATCCATTTATCTGTTGATGAACATTTAGGTAGCTTCCATGTCCTGGCTATTGTGAACAGTGCTGCAATGAACATTGGGGTATCACTCAGTCATTATAAAGGATGAAATAATGGCATTTGCAGTGACATGGAGGTACCTATAATGATACTGAGTGAAGTAAGTCAGACAGAGAAGGACAAATATATGATATTGCTTATATGTGGAATCTAAAAAATGATGCAGATGGATTTATTTATAAAATAGAAACAGATTCATAGACTTAGAGAATGAACTTGTGGTTACCAGGGGTGAAGGGAAGAAGGGATAGTTAAAGAGTTTGGGACTAACCTGTAAACACTGCTATGTTAAAAAGGGATAACCAATAAGGACCTGTTGTAGCACAGGGAACTCTGCTCAAAGTTACATGGCACATGGGATGGGAGGAGAGTTTGGGGGAGAATGGTTACATATATGTATGGCAGACTCCCTTTGCTGTCCACCTGAGATTATCGCAACATTTTTAATTGTCTATACTGCAATACAAAATAAAGATTTTTAAAAACTAAAAATTAAAACTTCTATTAACATTTTTTCAATTTAATCTACATTTATTGGGCATGTACTGGATGTTTGAGAGTTACAAATTTAAATGAGAAATGATCTCTCTCTAAAGCAGATTATTGTTTTCTAAAGATATGGCTTTAGCTTTTTTTAAATTTTTATCTTTAAACATTTTATTTTATATTGAAGTATAGTCAAGTAACAGTATTGTCATAGTTATAGGTGAACAGAAAAGGGACTCAGCCATACCTATACCTGTAACCATTCTCCCTCAAACTCCCCTCCCAACCAGCTGCTAATAGACTTATTTTCTAGAAGCATTTTACTCTTATATAACAGAAAAGTTATGAAGATAATAGAGTCCTCATATCCCATACACATGATTTCCCTTATCATTAACACTGTACATTAATTTAGTAATTCATTATAGACAATATGCAATGATGTGTTGTCATTGTTCAGTCACTAAGTTGTGTCTGACTGTATGTGACCCCATGGACTGCAGCACACCAGGCTTCCCTATCCTCCACTATCTTCCAGAGTTTGCTCAAATTCATGTCTGTTGAGTTGGTAATCACTCACCTAGAGCCAGACATCCTGGAGCATAAAGTGCATCCTGGAAGCATCACTACGAACAAAGCTAGTGGAGGTGATGGAATTCCAGTTGAACTATTTCAAATCCTGAAATATGATGCTGTGAAAGTGCTGCACTCAATATGCCAGCAAATTTGGAAAACTCAGCAGTGGCCACAGGACTGGAAAAAGTCAGTTTTCATTCCAACCCCAAAGAAAGACAATGCCAAAGAATGCTCAAACTACCATACAACTGCACTCATCTCACATGCTAGTAAAGTTATGCTTAAAATTCTCCAAGCCAGGCTTCAGAGATATATGAATCAGGAACTTCCAGATGTTCAAACTGGTTTTAGAAAAGGCAGAGGAACCAGAGATCAAATTGTCAACATCCACTGGATCATTGAAAAAACAAGAGAGTTCCAGAAAAACATCTATTTCTGCTTTATGGACTATGCCAAAGCCTTTGACTGTGTGGATCACAATAAACTGTGGAAAATTCTGAAGGAGATGGGAATACCAGACCACCTGACCTGCCTCTTCAGAAACCTGTATGCAGGTCAGGAAGCAACAGTTAGAACTGCACATGGGACAACAGACTGGTTCCAAATAGGAAAAGGAGTACATCAAGGCTGTATATTGTCACCCTGTTTATTTAACTTGTATGCAGAGTACATCATGAGAAATGCTGGGCTGGAAGAAGCACAAGCTGGAATCAAGATTGCCGGGAGAAATATCAATAACCTCAGATATGCAGATGACACCACCCTTATGGCAGAAAGTGAAGAGGAACTAAAGAGCCTCTTGATGAAAGTGAAAGAGAAGAGTGAAAAAGTTGGCTTAAAGCTCAACATTCAGAAAACTAAGATCATGGCATCCGATCCCATCACCTCATGGCAAATAGATGGGGAAACACTGGAAACAGTGACTGACTATTTTTCTGGTCTCCAAAATCACTGCAGATGGTGATTGCAGTCATGAAATTAAAAGACGCTTACTCCTTGGAAGGAACATTATGACCAACCTAGATAGCATATTAAAAAAGCAGAGACATTATTTTGTCAACAAAGGTCCATCTAGTCAAGGCTAAGGTTTTTCAAGTGGTCATGTATGGATGTAAGAGTTGGACTGTGAAGAAAGCTGAGCGCTGAAGAACTGATGCTTTTGAACTGTGGTTGAGGAAGACTCTTGAGAGTCCCTTGGACTGCAAAGAGATCCGACCAGTCCATCCTAAAGGAGATCAGTACTGGGTGTTCATTGGAAGGACTGATGTTGAAGCTGTAACTCCAATACTTCGGCCACCTGATGCTAAGAGCTGACTCATTGGAAAAGATCCTGATGCTGGGAAAGATTGAAGGCAGGAGGAGAAGGGGACAACAGAAAATGAGATAGTTGGATGGCATCACTGACTCAATGGACATGGGTTGGGTGGACTCTGGGAGTTGGTGATGGACAGGGAGGCCTGGTGTGCTGCGGTTCATGGGGTCACAAAGAGTCGGACACGACTGAGCAACTGAACTGAACTGAATTGAGTCGTTAATGCTATCAAACTATCATCCTATGCCACCACCTTCTCAATTTGCCTTCAATCTTTCCCAGCATCAAGCTCTTTTCCAATGAGTCAGCTCTTTGCATCAGATAGCCAAAGTATCAGCACTTTAGTTTCAGCATCAGTCCTTCAAATGAATAGTCAGGGTTGATTTCCTTTAGGATTGACTGGTTTGATCTCCTCGCATTTCAGGGGACTCTCAAGAGTCTTCCCCAACTCCACAATTTGAAAGCATCAATTCTTCAGCACTCAACCTTCTTTATGGTCCAACTCTCACATCCATACATAACTACTTGAAAAACCACAGCGTTAACAATATGGACCTTTGTCAACAAAGTGATATCTCTGCTTTGTTTGTTTAATTAATTTATTTTAATTGGATGCTAATTATTTACAATACTGAGGTGGTTTTTGCCATACATTGACATGAATCAACCATGGGTGTATTTGTGTCCCATGGTCCCAAAACCCCCTCCCACCTCCTTCCCCATCCCATTCCTCTGAGTTGTCCCAGTGCACTGGCTTTGAATGCCCTGTTTCCTGCATCAAACTTGGACTGGTGATCTGTTTCACATATGGTAATATATATGTTTCAATGCTACTCTCTCAAATCATCCCACCCTCACCTCCTCCCACAGAGTCCAAAAGTCTATTCTTTATATCTGTGTCTCTTTTTCTGCCTCATATGTAGGGTTGTCATTACCATCTTCGTAAATTTCATATATATGTGTTAATATACTGTATTGGTGTTTTTCTTTCTGACTTACTTCACTCTGTATAAAAGGCTCCAGTTTCATCCACCTCATCAGAATTGACTCAAATGTGTTCTTTTTAATAGCTGAGTAATATCCCATTCTGTATATGTACCACAACTTTCTTATCCACTCATCTGCTGATGGATATCTAGGCTGCTGCGATGAACATTGGGGTACATGTGTCTCTTTCAATTCTGTTTTCCTTGGTGTGTTGCCCAGCAATGGGATTGCTGGGTGATATGGCAGTTCTATTTCCAGTTTTTTAAGGAATCTCCACACTCTTCTCCATAGTGGCTGTACTAGTTTGCATTCCCACCAACAGGTGGGTATCTCTGTTTTTTAATATGCTATCTAGGTTTGTCACAGCTTTCCTTCCAAGGAGCAAGAGTCATTTAATTTCATGGCTACAGTCACTGTCCTCAGTGATTTTGGAGCCCATGAAAATAAAATCTGCCACTGCTTTCAGTTTTTCCCCTTGTATTTGCCAGAAGTGATGGGACTGGATGCCATGATCTTTGTTTTTTGAAAGTTGAGTTACAAGCCAGCTTTTTCACTCTCCTCTTTCATCTTCATTAAGAGGCTCTTTAGTTCCTCTTCACTTCCTGTCATTGGACTGGAATCATCTGTATATCTGAGGTTGTTGATATTTCTTATGGCAACTTTGATTCCAGCTTGTGATTTCATTCAGCCAAACATTTTGCATGATGTACTCTGCATAGAGGGCTTCGTTGGTGGCTCAGCAGTAAAGAATCTGCCTGTAGTGCAGGAGCCACAGGAAATGCAGATTCTATCCCTGGGTTAGGAAGATCGCCTGGAGAAGGGCATGGAAACCCACTCCAGTATTCCTGCCTGGAAAATCCCATGGACAGAGGAGCCTGGTGGGCTACAGACCATAGGGTCAAAAAGAGTCAAACATGACTGAAGTGACTTAGCACGTATGAACTCTACAGATAAGTTAAATATCTAGAGTGACAATGTACAGCCTTGCACTCCTTTCCCAATTTTGAATCAGTCAGTTGTTCCATCTGCAATTCTATCTGTTGCTTCTTGACCTGCATATAGGTTTTTCAGGAAACTGGCAAGGTAGTCTGATATTTCCATCTCTTTAAGAGTTTGCTGAGATCCACACAGTCATAGGATTTAGTGTAGTCAATGAAGCAGAAATAGTTGTTTTTCTGGAATTCCCTTGTTTTCTCTGTGATCCAATGAAGGTTGGCAATTTGATCTCTGGTTCCTCTGTCTCTTCAAAACCCAGCTTGTATATCTGGAAGTCTTCAGTGCATGTACTGCTGAAGCCTAGCTTGAAGGATTTTGAGCATAACTTTGCTGGCATGTGAAATGAGAGTACTAGTACAGTAGTTTGAACATTCTTTGGTATTGTCTTTCTTTGGGATTGGAATGAAAACTGAACTTTTACAGTCCTGTGGGGACTGCTGAGTTTTCTAAATTTGCTGACATACTGAATGCAGTAATTTAACAGTATCATCTTTTAGGATTTTAAATAGCTCAGCTAAAATTTCATCACATTTACTAATTTTGTTCATAGCAATTCTTCCTAAGGCCCACTCCAGGATGTCTGGCTCTAGGTGAGTGACCACACCATCATGGTTATCTCAGTCATTAAGACAATTTTGGTATAGTTCTTCTGTGTATTTTTGCCACCTCTTCTTAATATCTTCTGCTTCTGTTAGATAGTCTGTTGATATTTCTTATGGCAATTTTTATTCCAGCTTGTGATTCATTCAGCCAAATATATTTTATGATGCACTCTGCATATAGGGCTTCATTGGTGGCTCAGTGGTAAAGAATCTGCCTGTAATGTAGGAGCCACGGAAGAAGCAGATTCAATCCCTGAGTCAGAAAGAGCCCCTGGAGGAGGGCATAGAAACCCACTCCAGTATCCCTGCATGGATTCTCCAAGCAGGATTTCAGTCCTTAATCGTGCCCATCCTTGCAAGCAATGTTCCCTTGATATATCCCTATTTTCTTGAAGAGATCACTAGTCTTTCCCACTCCATTGTTTTCCCCTCTTTCTTTGCACTGTGCATTTAAGAAGGTCTTCTTATCTCTCCTTGGTATTCTCTGGATCTCTGCATTCAGTTGGATATATCTTTCCTTTATTCCTTTGCCTTTCATGTCTCTTCTTCCCTCAGCTATTTGGAAAGCCTCCTCAGATGATTACTTTGCCTTCTTGTATTTCTTTCTCTTTAGGATGGTTTTGGTAACCGCCTCCTGTACTATGTTAAAAACCTCTGTCCATATGAAATACAGATTTCATATTCTAATAGCCTTTAATAGAGTTTAATCTTTGTCTTAATCTGTTTGGGACCTAGTGTTAAGAATATCCAATTCTGAAACTGACGTGTCACTCTGTAGTACTGTATCGAGCGGGAAACATCATTGTTTGCTGTTCTGCAACACCAACATTCATCCGGTTTGTGCAGAATATCCTATTAATACAAAGTTGAATAGCTAGTGAAGAGATATGATTAATTAGTTTAGACAATAAATGCTAATTAGGAAATAATTTAAAAACCTCCATTGTATACAAATTCAAGTCACATTTTACAGCCCTAGTTAGTAGTATAATTCAAATTCTATCAGGGCAACAGTACTTTCTGTAATTTAGGTATATGCATTTGCTTTGCCTGACAGACAGCTCTGTTTGCTTCAATTGATAGCTAGGAAAATAATAATTCCATTATTCTGGCCAAAAGAATACTAACTCTAGGGTTTTGGCTATTTCAGTCAGTCTTCCTGCCAGCAGAGCCTATGAACACACAAGGATTGTATTTTTAAGGAAATTGAAGCATCTGGAAGAGTGTGACTATCTGAAAGATCATCTATTCACCCTTTAAAAAAATAAATGAACAAATTTAACAAAACAGAAGCAGACTAACAGATGTAGGGAACAGACTAGTGGTTATGAGAGAGAAGAGGGGAAGGGAAAGGACACGGTGGGGAAGGAGATTAAAGGGCACAAACTACTAGGCATGTTATTTAATAATTTGCAAGAATATGATGCATGTCACAGTAAATATGGTCAGTATTTATAACAGCTTTGGAGTATAATCTATAAAAATATCAAATCACTGTGTTGTACATCCAAAACTAACATAATATTATAATTCAATTACACTTCAATAAAGATACAAGAAAAGTTTACCCTTAACTCTGTGCTCCTTTCTCCTCTTCTCTCTTGCAGCATTAAGCAATCTTTTCTTAAAATCTGAGACAAATAATTGAGGTTTCTCCAGAACAAAGGAGCTGCGCAAACAAGGTACAGTAGTTTGCAACTTGTGTGCATTCACTTCCTGCCTTTGTACCTGGTGAGTTTGAATGTGCTCATCAGCAGTCAGAATGTTGACTTACCCAGGGGCAGATGCTGGCTGCAGTGTGCTGCTCTTTCTGTGGTGGATGTGTTCAGTGTTGCCAGAAATAATTATTCAGGGAGGGGTTGTGAGACATAAGAGAGAGGTCTTCATTTAGATGTATTATGCAACTCAAATGATGAAAGGCAAATCACTAGAAAGTGATTTTTGCATAGACCAGTTGATGCATTTAAGAGTTTGAAATTAAAGTTTAAGAGTAATTGTAACTTAATGTATAAATAAACTGTTAACTGCATGATATGTCCTCAATGTCCAAAGAATAAGGGAGAAAATGTAAGCCAAAATTTTGGGAAAGGCTTTCCAACCCAGTTAATGTTCTAAGTCCTAATAGGTTAATTGTGAGTCCTAAGACATAACTCTTCCCAGGTTTCTTCAATGCCCTCTTTCAGTTGTAGGGTGCAGGAGGCTCATGGATAACAAACTATGTAAAATGCACTTAAATTATTTAAGTACTTGCTTTTATGTGCACACACACGTGCGCGCGCGCACACACACACACACACACACACCTTTACACCCTTAATTAAATGTGAACCAAATGCTCCACTTATATCCTATTAGTTGTGTTCAATGATTACTCCATCAAATTCCGGACAATGATAAGTCTATCAAATCTTTTCTCCTTTCCTTTTTAAATAATTTCATTAAATTAAAACAATGTGTAACTGCATCATCCAAGACTCACCCTGTGAAATTGTTGGGAGAACCCATCAGTTTGTTAGACCATATCCTTGTCTGCATTCCTAACTCTCAAGATATCCCTTCCTCAGTTGTATTGCCTTTCAACACGTAAATAAATATGGTGGCATTAAAATGGAAAAAAAAAAAAAACTATTTACTGAACTTGGACTAAAGCCTCATGGAGGTAACAGGCGATGGAGATACAAGTGCTGCCCTCAGGCTGTAATCTTCCAGCGGAAGGAATATTGGGACAAGGCACTCTTTATTTTTTTGGATTTTAATATTACATTTTATATAACCACATATATATAAAATAGTATTTTAACATGTAATCAACACAGCAAGATTATCAATGAATTACCGTTTTTCTTTTTAAAAAAGTAATTTATTTATTTTATTATTTTTTTTTAATTAGTTGGAGGCTAATTACTTCACAATATTTCAGTGGGTTTTGTCATACATTGATATGAATCAGCCATAGAGTTACACGTATTTCCCATCCCGATCCCCCCTCCCACCTCCCTCTCCACCCGATTCCTCTGGGTTTTCCCAGAAGTAATTTATTTATTTTAATTGGAGGCTATTTACTTTACAATATCGTGGTGGTTTCTTCCATACATTGACATGAATCAGTCATGGGTGTACGTGTGTCCCCCATCCCCAAGCCCCCCTCACCTCCTTCCCCATCCCATCCCTCTGGGTTGTCCCAGCGCACCATCTTTGAGTACCCTGTTTCATGCATCAAACTTGGACTAGTGATCTATTTCACGTATGGTAATATACATGTTTCAACGCTATTCTCTCCAATCATCCCACCCTCATCTTCTGCCCGAGTCCAAAAGTCTGTTCTTTATATATGTGGGGGACAAGGTATTCTTGAGGGGAGTCAACATCATTAACCATGGGAGCAGAGTGGTCAAAGGAACAGTCTTGAAAACTTCAGAGACAAGTGAGGCCGTGAGTTAGATCTCAAGCCAGGGCCAGTATTTCAATAGGCTGACTTAGGAATGGGGAAAGACCACTCCAGGGAGATGAAAGAGCTTGAACTAAGACCCAGAGAGAAGACTGGGAAGGAGGTCAAGTCTGCTGCTGTGTGGAGTTCAGAGGAGAGGAGTGATGGTGTCTTGTGTGTCAAGAATCCCATACATACAGTTTTCACATTTAACATTTCTGAAATTGGGATACATCTTTGAATTAATTTTATACTTACTAGTTAAAAAATATTCATGTTTTTAAACATCCAACAGATGTAGATTTAATAATATACAGTAGCTACTATTACTATTAATTGTAAGAAGACAAGAGAGGTTACCCTTGAAGAGAGCGGTTGTGGGAAACAAAGGCGGAAAGGGTATTGACTTTCTCTTTAAACATTTGTTTGGATTTTTAACAACATAGGTATGTTATATGAGCTTTGTCATCAGGACTGTCTTCCACAGAGAATATAACACAAATTGTTCTCTTTGTGTCACTATTTTATTGAAAATTAAACTAATAAATGTTAGATTATTTTCAAATAGGTACTATTTGATGAATATTTATGTTAGGCACTGAGCAATGCATTACTTTATTTGATCACTTCTGTAGCTTGACGAGCTCTGTCCTGTTAATATCCTCCTTGGACTCATGAGAGATCAGAGGTTCAGGGAAGGCAGGAGCCCATCTGTGAATGTGGAGGACAAGAACAAGGTAGGAGGTGCCCTACAAGTTCCAAAGTGCTGGGCATCCTTCATCTCAGGCTATCTCCAAACTGACCTGAGAGGCAGGAATGAGATGACCCACACTCTACAGGAAAAAAAAAAAAAAGCAAAGCAAAAATTGCTCCTGGTGGTAATAAAGTGAGGATGACAGTGATGCAGAGATGTAATTGGGAAAACCAGTTGTTGTCACTGTTGACTTGGGGTCTTTGCTCAATTCTTCAAAAGAGATCCACTTCCAAGGATCAAAATAGTCTCTCCAGAGCTGGGTATTTCCCCCTGAATGAACCCCAGCCCCAGGAAGGCCCCTGGGCCTCATCTGCCCTGCCTCAGGCAACCTGCCTTCACTTCTCAGAGTCTGTCTCAAGGGGTGGGTCAGAGCCTCCACCTCCTCTCTGAGACTGATTCACCTCACAAGTCTCTTATCTGGATCAAGAGCTCAGATGTGAGGCACAGAATTCTCAAGGGTTCCTCATGCCCCTTGGTACCCAGCTATTTTTCTAAATATTTTAACTTTCTTTTCAAGTTCAAAGGATTCTTTATCAAAATAAACCACTTGTTATTACAAATAAGCAATTTTGATATTTAATAGAGAATTATCTAACTTACTTTCAATATACAGTCATTAAAAGAATAAAGAAATAGAAACAGTAGAGGAGAGTAATAGCACATACATCACCTAATTGGGCAGACAATTCCAGACTCAAACATTGCTGGGAAGTCCCGTGTAACAGAGATCTGGAGTCCCATTTGGGGAAAGTCCTGGGCAGAGCATCCACTCCATGAGTGAGAATTCAAATTGCCGTTTTCAGGGTTCCTGCTTACAAAACCAGGCCACAAACTGACGGCATCGTCAGTTTGACAAATTCCTGTTCTAGTTTCAAGTTAATCTTTTTATAATGCTATCTGTTTTATCTTTCAAGTCAAAGGATTTTGTTAAGTCCCAGACATGGTTGGCCAAACCTCTTCCAGAGGCTCAAGAATTCCAAGAACCACTCCCTATCTTATCTATAGTGCCATGGCTTGCACTCAGGCCTGTAATCAGGGCACTGTCCAGACAAGTCAGAAGCAAAGTCAGAAGGCCTGCTCTGCTTTCTTTTCTCTGAAACCTGAATAAGACTGAAGTAAAGTAAAGTCGCTCAGTCGTGTCCGACTCTTTGCCACCCCATGGACTGTAGCCTACCAGGCTTCTCCCATAGGATTTTCCAGGCAAGAGTACTGGAGTGGGTTGTCATTTAATTTCTCTAGTACCTCCCCTGTCCCAGGACTGGAAAAGGTCAGTTTTCATTCCAATCCCAAAGAAAGGCAATGCTTCGGCAATTCTTTGGAATACTCAAACTACCACACAATTGCACTCATCTCGCAAGCTAGTAATACTCAAAATTCTCCAAGCCAGTCTCCAGCAATAAGTGAACTGTGAACGTCCAGATAGTCAAGTTGGATTTTAAAAAGGCAGAGGAACCAGATTGCCAACATCCGCTGGATCATTGAAAAAGCAAGAAGAGTTCCAGAAAAACATCTATGTCTGCTTTATTGACTATGCCAAAGCCTTTGACTGTGTGGATCATAACAAACAGTGGAAAATTCTTCAAGAGATGGGAATACCAGACCACTTGACCTGCCTCTTGAGAAATCTGTGTGTAAGTCAGGAAGCAACAGTTAGAACTGGACATGGAACAACAGACTGGTTCCAAATAGGGAAAGGAGTACGTCAAGGCTGTATACTGTAACCCTACTTATTTAACTTACATGCAGATGGGGTGGATGAAGTCTAAGCTGGAATCAAGATTGCCAGGAAAAATATCAAAAACCTCAGATATGCAGATGACACCATCTTTATGGCAGAAAGCAAAGAAGAACTAAAAAGCCTCTTGTTGAAAGTGAAAGAGGAGAGTGGATAAGTTGGTTTAAAACTCAATATTTGGAAAAGTAAGATCATGGCAATCTGGTCCCATCACTTCACAGCAAATAGATGGAGAAACAGTGGAAACAGTGACAGACTTTATTTTGGGGGGCTCCAAAATCACTGCAGATGGTGACTGCAGCCATGAAATTAAAAAACGCTTACTCCTTGGAAGAAAAGTTATGAGTCATGTCCGACTCTTTGCGACTCTGTGGACTGTAGCCTACCAGGCTCCTCCATCCATGGGATTCTCCAGGCAAGAATACTGGAGTGGGTTGCCATTTCCTTCTCTAATGACCAGCCTAGACAGCATTAAAAAGCAGAGACATTACTTTTCCAACAAAGGTCCGTCTAGTCAAGGCTATGGTTTTTCCAGTAGTCATGTATGAATGCAAGAGTTGAACTATAAACAAAGCTTGAGTGCCCAGCTATTAAAAAGAATGCATTTGAATCAGTTCTAATGAAGTGGATGAAACTGGAGCCTATTATACAGAGTGAAGTAAGTCAGAAAGAAAAACACCAACACAGTATATTAACACATATATGTGGAATTTAGTGGAGGAGGCAATGGCAACCCACTCCAGTACTCTTGCCTGGACAATCCCATGGACGGAGGAGCCTGGTCAGCTGCAGTCCATGGGGTCATTAAGAGTTGGACACGACTGAGCAACTTCACTTTCACTTTTCACTTTCATGCATTGGAGAAGGAAATGACAACCCACTCCATTGTTCTTGCCTGGAGAATCCCAGGGACGGGGGAGCCTTGTGGGCTGCCGTCTATGTGGTCGCACAGAGTCGGACACGACTGAAGCGACTTAGCAGCAGCATCATGGAATTTAGAAAGATGGTAATGATGACCCTATATGCAAGACAGCAAATGAGGCACAGATGTAAAGAACAGACTTTTGGACTCTGTGGGAGAAGGCGAGAGTGGAATGATTTGAGAGAATAGCATTGAAACATGTATATTACCATGTATGAAATAGATCACAAGTCCAGGTTCGATGCATGAGACAGGGTGCTCAGGACTGGTGCACTGGGATGACCCTGAGAGGTGGGATGGGGAGGGAGGTGGGAGTGGGTTCAAGATGGGGAACACATGTACACCCATGGCTGATTCATGCCAATGTATGGTAAAAACCACTACAATATTTTAAAGTAATTAGCCTCCAATTAAATCAATTAATTAAAAAAAATAAATCTGAGCATTGAAAATTGATGCTTTTGAACTGTGAAGTTGGAGAAGACTTTTGAGAGTCCTTTGGACTGCAAGGAGATCCAACCAGTCCATCCTGAAAGAAATAAGTCCTGAATATTGGTTGGAAGGATTGATGTTGAAGCTGAAACTTCAATACTTTGGCCACCTGATGCGAAGAACTGACTCATTGGAAAAAACCCTGATATTGGAAAAGACTGAGGGTAGGAGAAGGGGATGACAGGAGATGAGATGGTCGAATGGCATCACCGACTCAATGGACATGAGTTTAAGTTGTTGATAGACAGGGAGGCCTGGCATGCTGCAGTCCATGGGGTCGCAAAGAGTCAGACACGACTGAGCGACTGAACTGAACCCCTGTCCCAGGCCTGTACTGTCTCTCACAAAGACCTAAATCCCACTCCAAAGTAATTCTCACCACCATAATCATAAATATGAACCCTCCTACGTAGGCATCCCACTATGACTTCTCACCCGGGCTCATATTATCCAGGGACCTGACCCCTAATCGCTGAATCCTCAGCCACATTTTTACATTTGAACTGATGCTCCACAATCAGTGTGCCCCTCTCCATAGTTCTAACCACTCCTCTATCACCCTGAGGTTGCCGTGAAGGGTGAATATTGTGTCCCCCCCAAAATTCATATGTGGAAACCCTAACCCCAGATGGAATGTGCTAGGAAGTGGGTCTTGGGCAGACAGTTGCTTTAAAATGAGGTCATGAGGGTAGAACTCCCAGGATGGGGTTAATGCCCTTATAAGAAGAGGGAGAGATATCAGAGCTGTCCTCTTTAAGGAGACAGCAAGGCAGGAAGAAGTCCTTTGCCAGCAAGGGCTTCAAGCAGCACCATGATCTTGAACTTCACAGGCTCTAGAACTATAAGGAAACTAATCTGTAGTTTTTAAGTCATATAATCTATGGTACTTTGTACTAAAACTCTGAGAAGACCAAGACAGTCTGGAAAAAACAAAGCAAGGTCTCCATGGCCCATTGGCATTGCCTGCAATCAGGACCGAAATCTCCTCCAAAGCATCTGCCTCCCTGCCCACCAGCAGCACCTGAATGTCAGTGTCACCTGGTGGCAGAAGATCAAACTGTCCTGGAGAGATCCTGAAAGGATGTCTTCCAACATCAGATATTCCACAAACATGTAACGAGTGTCAAATGTGTGCAGCACCACTGGGATGCAAAGACAGGTGGCAAAGTCAATGTACTAGAGGAGTCCAAAGTCTGGTGGGTGAGCTGGAAGCACAAATCAATTTACTGCTGATTGTATGTGCTATACTAGAGGCTCTTAAGCATTTTCTTTCAACAAGGAGAACAAAATAAAATATTTGAAGACTGAAAGAATGCAGAAAGGCCTTTCGGAGGAGGAGTGCAGGATGACCTGCAAAGAGCAGGTGGACCTGGCCACTAGGAGGAGAAGGGGCTGCGGGAATGAGAAGAGATATAGCTCAGGAGTCTGTGGCTGGTGTCTCTCTTCCTGACAGAGGCCAAGGCAGGTGTAACCTGTGGGCTACTGGTCTGACATGCTGTGGGCTTCAGTTTTCTAAGTCTGCATGTGAGTGCTCTAGGGATGTGAGAAATGGCCAAAGCAATGATCTTGGAGTTAATTTAAAAAGAAAAGAAGTCAGCTTCTTAGACATCAAAATTTACCAGGACCACAAGAGTCTGAGAGAGAAGGACAAAGGGGGAGTAAGTGAGCCCATTGTCTGCCTAGGTTTTCCCCAGATCCTTCCTCACGTGTCTCCAGGTGTTCAAGTAAGATTGGGAGTCTCAGGATAGAGGACAGCAGCAAAGAGGACTGAGGAGTGGAGAACTGAGTCTCTCCACGGCCCCTTCCAGCTGTACAGCTCAGTGTGTGGAGGGCTGATGTGAATGGGAGGGACGGTGGGTCACAGGGACAGGCCCTAAGAGGATGGACTTTGACAATAGGAGCCTGAAGGCAAAAGTAATGACCAGAGTCGGCAACAGTGAGTTCCTGGTAAACCATCTACTCAGATCAAGACTCCATCAGCCAAGAGGGGGACTGTGGAGAAGACCCACATGAAGGGAGGCAGAGCCAGACCAAGCAGACTGGGGGTGAGGCTTGGAGGGCAGGGCCAGCAGAATCCAGGGAATGTGGACAGAGCCCAGTATCACAGCCAGATCCACATGAGTAAACTACAGGAGAGCAGCAAGACTATCCTTCTATGAAGACTTTGGTCTTGATGGGTGTGGGTCTGCAGCCTCCATAGGAAATGGAGCCCTGAAACCAGGACCGTCTTTTCCACTTCTGTCCTCAGGCTTCCCTCAGTCCCTTCTGGGAGTGGGTGCTGAATATGTGTTTGCTGGTTGTGAGGATGACTCAGCTTCCACCTGAAACAACCAGAGAATTCCTGAAACAGGTGTCACTGGAAATAAAGGGCTCTGGCCTTCGAGCTAACTTTTCCCCAAAAGGAATTCCAGACTCCAGTCAGTGCTCAGAGAACCCTGCCTGCTTTGAACTCTACTTCTCAGTCTGACAGCCACCCAATTCCCAGAGGTTCTCACCGCCAAGGCTGCCTCCTCCCACCACCCCTGACCTAACCCCATGAACACCTACTTCACACCTGCACCAGCAAGGCCGAGATCGAGCACCTGTGCAGGTTCAGTCCAGGAGATAACAAGTGCAGGCAAAGGGTCAGATGTGCCTCTCACACCTAAGCACAGGACTTCATCCACAGATCCAGGCGTTGCCCAGATCTCCCAGAAAGCCAGGAGCAGAACTGAACCCTCTCGAGCTC
The DNA here is from genome assembly GCF_033118175.1 of Dama dama. NCBI lineage: Eukaryota > Metazoa > Chordata > Mammalia > Artiodactyla > Cervidae > Dama > Dama dama. The sequence goes on from NC_083700.1 coordinate 14,457,342, forward strand.
ATTCTGGCTTTCCAGGACATCATCCCAACTGGTATTGTGGGTTTCTCCTTCTCCTGGGAGAGTCTGCACCCACCCTCATGAGTTCCATCTATCCCGGGGCAGAGAGCTTACAAATGCCCCACGTCTCAAGTCCCTGGTACTGGGCTGCCTACACTCCAAGAAGACTATTATAAACTGCTTGTACCTAACTTGGACCCTCGAGGTCACTGATATGCCTGTCCCCTTGCCGTCAAGGCTACCCTCGCCCATTGCCCTGAAGAAGGGAGAATGACTTGGAAGCAATGTCTTTCCTCTGAAGCACAGCTTCAATCTGTGCATCCAGCAAGTCACTGAGGCCCAACCACTCCTGTTCATGGGATGATGAGAGAGCTGGGTTCACTTCCTCTCCTCCCTTTGACAACTTCTCTAGGTAAGTTTTTTTTTTAATAAACTCTATTCCTTAATCATATGAATTTTCAGGAACTCTCTCTGAGACCTGACATACAGTAGTGGCAATGACAAAAACAAACAACAAAAACCTTTTTTGAAAAATGGCACAAGATTATGGAACTGAGCAGTGGGGACACAACAGTGATTTTCTTAAAGGCAGAGAATCAAAGGCACCAGGGCTCTTTCTTCAGACTCTACCCCACCCACCAGTGCCCCTCCTCAGCCAGGCAGCTTATCTGCTTCCCCACCACTCCTGCTTCCCACCCTGACATATTCATTGGTTCCACTTTTCAGATTTTTTTTCCCTTGCCTCAATTTCTTTGAAAAAATGTCCCCAAAGCCTTAATAATCACTTCCTCTGAAATACAGATTAAACCATCCCCATTTGTTATTTAAAGATCCACCTTCTGAAATGCGAAGCAGCACCATCTTGTCAAAGAAGGGTATTATTGAAGAAGGAGGGATGGAAGACAGAGGGCTGGGCTCCTCCTGGATTGACTTCATCTTGTTCCTGGAAGAAAATCCTAAGGAACCCTCATTCTCTCTGTGTGAGACAGAGAGAATAAAACACTGGCGCTGAGACTGCTCTGTCTGTGGGGGCCAGTGGGAGAGAATCTGGATTCAGGATGCTGGTAAGAGGTGGTGGTAACAGAAAGGGAAGCAGATTGGTACTAGAGATGGGAGTTGGGAGAATCCTGTTTCAGAAATGGAGCAGGGCTCATGTCATACAGCACGGTAGAGAATGACACTGTGTTAAGTGCCCACCATGTGCAGAGAACTATGCTAGGAGCTATTTATGTTTTCCCAAACAATCCCTACAACTCAGCAGTTCTGCTTCTTCCTACCTGGTCTACAGAAATGCATGCACCTGTCTCCAGGGGACACACGAGAAAGGCTCCTGTAATGTTGAGTGAAAGAAGCCAGAGAGGTGAGAACACAAACTATGTGGTTTCTCTTGTGTGAATCCCTTCAAATGGCAAAGTAAATAACCATGCTTGTAGATGTCTACTGAGGTGGTCAAATAATGGAGAAAAGAAAGGAAGTACTTTTCTCTGGGGAAGGGGAACTTGCGATTTGTAAGGAACACTTGGAGGCTCCTGGGATGCAGGGGTGTTCCATCTCATGACCTATAGTGTTTATATTGAGTGGTGGTAGTTTAGTCGGTAAGTCAGACATCATCCTTGCAACTCCATGGACTGTAGCCTGTCAGGCTCCTCTGTTCATGGGATTCTCCAGGCAAGAATACTGGAGTGGGTTGCCATTTCCTCCTCCAGGGGATCTTCTCAACACAGGGATTGAACCTGTTTTTCCTTGGTCTCCTGCATTGTAGGCAGATTCTTTACAGCTGAGCCACTGGGGAAGCCCCATCTCTTCTTGTATTTTATTCCTATTTTAGTTAGAGAGGCCACATAGGAGCATGCCATGCGCTCAAAACTTCATCCAGAGGCTGTAAACCTGGGAAAACATTTATTCCGTTCCCCATGTTTTCCTCTGCAAATCTGAAGTAATTGCATTTATTGTTTTGTGACCTAATCCTTCTTGTCCTTTGACCTCAATTATATAATCTACTCTGTTAATCCATATTCTTATATTTCAGCATTTCTTTCTGGTGCATGGAACAGCTACTATTTGTGGGCAAATATGTTATCAAAACACATTCACATTTTTCATCAATTGTAAACACTTAAACAGTGGCTCACATTTTAAAATTTAGAAGTGAGATGGATGAAGGACTTAGTAGGTGCTTATCCTCAGTATTTACCATCCCCAGGACCATTTTATTTTTTATTGAAAATATAATGCCATGCAGGAGTGTCCCTGGAATTCTGGTCTACTAGAACAACCAACATCCTCATAATGAAAGAAATAGTTCATATTTAAGGGGTTCATATTAAAATAGGTATTTTTGTCAAACATCTCTCAGGGGTCTCACTAGTGGCATGAACAAGTCTTTTTAAATCTAGAGGCTCCTAAAATAGATAAATATCCCCCACTGTAAAAAGCTTGCAGGTATATATAAGTTCAGCTATTTCTGGTGTTATTTAGGTAATAAGTAAAGAAGATGAATCTCAGACATAACTCTCAAATCTTAACTACTTGGCTCTCCAAGAGCAGGAGACTATGGTACCAGCACATCTAGGGAGGGTTTATACTGATAACATGAAAGACATTGGTCAGCACACTATGTGTCCTCAGGCTAAGCGTCATCAGCAATCTGACCTTCAGGGAAGTGTGTCTAATCTGGTAAGAAGTTTCCAGATACAGGGAAAATAGCTGCTTCCTGACCATCACACAGTTTATGCTGAGTGAGCACCCTTGCCTTTAGGGAAGAACTTTGTTCATGAGAAGGTGATGCTCAGGTCCATGATTAGTCACCTGTCCCCAGACAGGGAGTCTTTTATTATTAATGAAAGCTTGCATTCTACATTGTATATCATTGCTGACATAATGTGCATCAAGGGTCTAAAAGTTTTGACTATTATAAGAAGAGCGTTTCAGACTTGACTCACTGAAGGTGCTGTGCTTAGTTGCTCAGTCGTGTCCAGCTCTTTGCGACCCCATGAACTGTTACCTGCCAGTCTCCTCTGACCATGGAATTTTTCAGGCGAGAATACTGAAGTGGGTTTCCATGCCCTCCTCCAGGGGAATTCCCCATCCTAGGGAATGAACTCACATCTCTTGCATCTCCTGCATTGTCTGGCAGATTCTTTACCACTGAGCCACCTGGGAACCCTGTTGAAGTTGGAGGCTCACCCATAAACTGAGGTGGGGCAGGAGCTTTCACAGTAGGTGGGCACAAGCAAGGGGTGAGAGCAGTCCCTCCACCAGGGGAGCATCTCAGGTTTAAAAGGTGATATAGCTGGCATAACTGATAGGATGGAGGTTAAGACTAAGATTAAAAGACGCTGTGAAAACTAAACTTGAAGATTCCCTAGAAGGACAGTTCACTGCCCCAGGGATGAGGGCAGGGTCCAACATCCTGCAGCTCACAGATAGTGAGAGTCCCAGGGCCCTGCTCAGAGAACAGTGGAGGCTTCTCAGGCCAATAGCCTTTGCAGTCTGGGTTGTAGCTGGAGATTCAGGCCTGTTCATGACTCACTGAGAGCAGGGCAGGTGGCTGTGGTTGACCAAGCGCTGCAGTGTTACTCAATGCTGCAGAGATACAGCCTGGGCTGTATGTGGGAGAAGTGAGGGGCAGCCCTGGGAAAGGCCTGGTCCTCCCTTCTCATGGCTTCTCAAGGTCTGAAACCATCTTAGTGTGGGAGAGTCACAGCGCTGAGAGGGACTTGGATCCAGAAAGAAACTTGGCAGCGGGTCGGGGGTGGGGAGGGCATTGGAGGCCTGGTCCTATTCCTGATTTTGTCAGGTACTGACTTTCCAGACCCTGGGCTTATCCATTAATGTCCTTTGAGCCTCAGTTTCCCCATCTGGAAAATGGAAGGTAATCCTGTTTTTACCTATCTGTATCTCACAGGTGAAGGAATTTCATACTGGAAAGTGCTAGATAGGTAGGAGGCATTGATGGTGATTTAACTGACTGACTATAGATCATAGGAAATATTTGTTATGTTGATTTAGCAGGAATAGATTAAGCAATGTCCTCATTTGTCCATATCAAACTTCTCCCATCCTTAACCCTTTAGAACTAAGCCCCAGCAGAGCTCCTATTCCATTGGCGCGGACACAGAACATTTCCTTAGCCTGGGCATAGGACCTATCATCACTCATGGTTTCTCTGAGACTCAGCCTCACAAAATGGAGATATTTCTAGTTGTCACAAAGAACAGTTCAGCTGTTTTATTTGTCTTTTCCTACTATTGGAAATAAGTTAGCAGCATGTTCAGATACCAATGGCTTTTAAATCTACTTGAATCAGAGATTTCATATTCTTTCTTTAGATTCTCTTTACTTCAACTCTCTTTGACGTGATTTATTTTATCTTAAAGTCTTTAGCTGCAGACTACTCATATTCTTTAGCAGGATTTACGGGTAAAAATACACTAAACGATGTATTTTAGGTCAAGGATTTTTTGGTAGAGCTGAAGAAACAGCTTGGACTTTTTCTTGGGCTTTCCTTGGACCTTCTCTTGGACTACAAGATTAAACCATTCAATCCTAAAAGAAATCAGTCCTGAATATTCATTGGAAGGACTGATGCTGAAGCTGAAACTCTGATACTTTGGCCACCTGATGTGAAAAATTGACTCATTTGAAAAGATGCTGATGCTGGGAAAGATTGAAGGCAGGAGAAGAAGGGGACAACAGAGGATGAGATGGTTGGATGGCATCACTGACTCTATGGACATGAGTTTGAGCAAGCTCTGGGAGCTGGTGATGGAAAGGGAAGCCTGGCGTGCTGCAGTCCACAAAGAGTCAGACATGACTGAGTGACCAAACTGAACTGAGGAAACAAATTCAAGCCAGAGATTCCAGAAATGACATCTGGAATCACACCACAGAATAAGGCTGCTAAAAGAGCTGCTGCCTTTTTTCTGAACAGAAATCTGCAAGATGCCTGCTGTAATCATGCTCTCTCTCTCAGCATTCGATGCCATCAAAATAGATGCCCTGCATCCAGCCTATCCCAAATATAGCTCTGTCTCAAAGAAAAGTCTGTGAGCATAAAAACAGTGGTGGAACCATATCCATAATGAGTCTGGAAAATGTGATTTGAACTTTTCATCACTGCAGTGTAACAAGGTGTACAAGCTCAGGAATGCCTTGAGTTTTGGTTAATCAGTTCCAACTACTAATTTTGTCCTCAGAGATCTATTTTGTACTTTTTTTTTTACCTCTCTCTTGTTTTTTCATAATGCAAGTTACCTAAAGCCTTCTGCAATTACCCCACTTTACTGTCTCATACTCCCCCTACTTCTTCATTAATTCTTCATTAATCCTCCACACTTGCATTCACACCTGCCCTGTTGGTTCAGTTCTTTCCTGGTTTCCATGAAAAAAATTGAGTTGAGCCAAGAATGGGCTTGTTTGCTGACATTACTGTAAGTTTTGCTCCAGTACCCTTATCCCTTATTCTAATTGGTTCAGTGAAAGAACCACCCCGACAGATATTCAGCCCTCATCAGCACCCTTCCTGGGTGAAACTGTCCTACCTTATAGTGATAAAGAGCACGGTGAGATCCAAGGGTAAATGTGAGTGGGAACTGAATAAGTAGAAACAAAAAGAGTGTAGATATTTCTCCCAAGAAGTCCGCCTGTGATGAGCAGGAAAGAGATGTATTAGGAACTGGGGGAAAGCCTTAAGACTTAGTAAGTTTTTGTTCTCTTTCATAGAAGAGGTTCAGTCATGTTTTCAGAATAAAAGACTTAGGTGAGAACTTATGAAGTTGAAAACATCATACTAATGGGAATAATTGATAAAACAATGTGTCTGAGGGAGTAAGAGGCAAGAATATAGCGAGGCCTGTGGGGCATAAGCCTATTAAATATTTCATGTCTAGAAGCATAAAGTTAAATACAAAAATGAATACTTAAAATGACAAGAGTCTTTTCACAGAGATTTTCCTCTGGTGTCCTGAGGCCTGCATCACCTGCTGTTTGCCTCTACAGCCCTGTCCAACTCTTTGTGACCCCATGGACTATACAGTCCATGGAATTCTCCAGACCAGAATGATGAAGTGGGTAGCCTATCTCTTCTCCAGGGGATCTTTCCCACCCAGAAATTGAACCGGAGTCTCCTGCATTGCAGGCAGATTCTTTACCAACAGAGCTATCAGGGAAGAGACAGTGCATGAGAAAAAGAAAATCTAAAAAACAGGTTTGAGAGAGACGATCTCAGAAAAATTAGCAGTAATGAAAACCAAAGGCCTTTTTATGGATAACATAGTGATGAAATTTGTATGGGACTTTTCAACATGCACCCTGGGATGGGGGTAAAAGCAAGAAGACAACTGCTGTCCAAGAGAGCACCTCAGCTGGGGGAGCAGATAGGTAACCAGACCCAGGGATAAAAGGCCCTTTTAAGCCAGCATCCACATTTTTCCATCTGCATGGCTTTAATATTAATTATATAAGTAGGTTAAAATAAGAGAAGAGAAACAGATACACCATGCAAACACTAATTCCAAGAAAGCTAGAATGGTTAGAAATCCGGGGATGTAGACTTCAGAACAGAGAAGTTATCAACATTAGTGATGAATGTCACATGATGAAGTGGTAAGTTCACCAACAAGTAATAACAATCCTAAATGTACGTACATCTAACAAAAGTGCTTCACAGTACAGAAAGGGAAAACTCACAGAAATGGAAGGGAACACAGACCAATCCACAGTTATAGTCAGGCACTTTAACACTCCTGTCTCAGTAATGGAACTAAGAGATGGGAAACAAGCAAAACTGGAAAAGAGGAAAACACCACCATCAATGACTTTGATCTAACTGACAGTAATAGAACACCCCACCCAACAACAGACTACACTTCTTAAGTGCCTGTGGAAAGTTCACTAAGATATGTATTGAATCATAAGCAAACCTTGACAAGGAAACAATTGAAATGATAAAGCTTATTCTCTTGTCATAAAGGAATTTGACTGTAAACAATAATGAAAACAAAACAAAATAGCCAAAATCTTAGAAATTAAAAAAAAGTGAAATTCGCTCAGTCATGTCCGACTCTTTGCGAAAGACTCTTTGCGACACCATGGACTATACAGTCCATGGAATTCTCTAGGCCAGAATACTGGCGTAGGGAGCCTTTCCCTCTTCCAGAGGATCTTCCCAACCCTGGAGAGGTCTCAGGTCTCCCACATTGCAGGCGGATTCTTTACCAGCTGAGCCACAAGGGAAGCCCAAGAGTACTGGAGTGGGTAGCCTATATTTCCTCCATCAAACCCGGACACAGGAATCAAACCAGTGTCTCCTGCATTGCAGGTGGATTCTTTACTAACTGAGCTATCAGGAAAGTTAAAGAAGACCCTTCTAAATAATCAGTGGACCAACGACAAGTCTCAAATGAAATTAGAAAATATTTGCATTTAGTGAAAATGGAAATATAATGTATATTCTGTATATACATTATGCAATGTATAATGTATAATTGAAATATAAGTTCAGGCCAAAATCATGGGCTTATTTTAAAGCAGTACTTAGAGAGATATTTATAGAATTAAAGGTTTATAATAGGAAAGAAACATACATATGATTAATACTTTAAACTTTAGAAACCAGAAAAAAATAAAAGCAAAAGAAAAAAACACAGAGCAAGCAGAAAAATGCATAAATACAATCAGAAAACAATAAAACTAATAAATCTAAAAACAGGTATGTACAGTTTTGTGGTGGTGGTGATTCAGTTAGTAAGTCATGTCTGACTTCTGCAACCCCATGGACTGTAGCCCATCAGGCTTCCCTGTCCATGAGATTTCCCAGGCAAGAATACTGGAGTGGGTTGCCATTTCCTTCTCTGGGGAATCTTCCCAACCCAGGGTTTGAACCCACATCTCTTACATTGCATGCAGATTCTTTATTGCTGAGCCATCAGCGGTTTCCATATACATTTTAAAATATAATTTAAAATCATACTTCATTGTGAAAATGGAAAGTTTTTACTTAGTTTGGAAACAAAAAGATTTCAAGTTAAGCCACTTCTATTCTATATTGTCCTGAATTTTCTATCTATCCCTTAAGGTTAAAAAAAAAAAAAAAAAAAAGCTACAAAGATTGGAAAGGGGAGGAGGAACCAATCATTATTTGTAGATAGCATGCTTGTCTATGGAGAAAACCTTCTTGAACTAGTAAGGTTAGTAATACTACAAAAGGAAAGGTCAATGGAGGAAAAACATACTTTTATATACTAGTGAGAGACATGAACAATAATTTTAAAAGTTTTAATCCAATGTTGAGGGAGTCTATGTGGTTCTTGAAGAAGTCTATGGAGTTGGAGATTCATCTAGCAAGTTCTGCATAATTGACAAGAGGGTACAGCCGGGCACTGGTGGAACAGAGCTCATTAGGCTTTGAGGGTTTATCCTGGCCTCATGTTCTCACCTCTAGCCCCTGCTCCATCTCCATTATCATTCAATTAATATATTAAAAATATGAATCTTGTTTTTAACTAAAGTCATGGCACTTCTTCCAAAGATTTCAGAGTATTTAGTAATATCACCATGTACTTTAGTTAGGCCTTCCCTAGTGGCTTAGCAGTAAAGAATCTGCCTGCTAATGGAGGAGATGAGGGTTTGATTCCTGAGTGGGGAAGATCCCCTGGAGAAGGAAATGGCAACCCACTCCAGTATTCTTGCCTGGAAAATCCCATGGATAGAGGAGCCTGGCAGGTTATAGTCCACAGGTTTGCAAAGAGTCAGACATGACTGAGTGACTAAATAACAACAAAATAGTCAATGAATCTTATTTCCTGTGAAATGGTTCCTTCTTTTTCACTGTCCACTAGCAAACTGTCACTAGAAGCTCAGCTTCTAGAAATCTATAGGGGGAGGAGCTCAGTTTAGTATGTTTCCTGCACATTTCAGAGAAAAACTCTACTCTTCAGGCCTCTGGAAGACTGCAATACTTTCAAGTAATTAGAAACCTCCTTTTAACTTGTAATCTGGGTGTGTGGGGGATGGCCTTAGTAATAATTCACACAAAGTAGACAGTCAAGCTAGAGAGAATGAAAGGACTAAAGAAATGCAAAGACTGAAGAGACATACTTTGACTTTTTTGCATTTAAACATTGAGCGCATACCAGGTTGCTTTGTTTGTATTGGGGTGGTAATACTGGTGTTGGAGAAAGGAAGAATTTGTTTTGTAGTAGAAGACAACTTTCAGTATTTGTTCTTAGACCCAGGTAAAACAGCTGATACTACTTTAATGTCCACCAGAAAACAAAGAGTATATATGTTGCATAACTAAACATGCGATAAATATGATTTTCCATTATTTGCTTGGGGAGAAGAATCTATCTTCTTTTTCATGAAATACAATACCAAGAAATCTCCACACTGTTCTCCATAGCGGCTGCACTAGTTTGCATTCCCACCAACAGTGCAAGAGGGTTCCCTTTTCTCCACACCCTCTCCAGCATTTATTGCTTGTAGACTTTTGGATAGCAGCCATCCTGACTGGCGTGTAATGGTACCTCATTGTGGTTTTGATTTGCATTTCTCTGATAATGAATGATGTTGAGCATCTTTTCATGTGTTTCTTAGCCATCTGTGTATGTTCTTTGGAGAAATGTCTGTTTAGTTCTTTGGGCCATTTTTTGATTGGGTCATTTATTTTTCTGGAATTGAGCTGCAGGAGTTGCTTGTATATTTTTGAGATTAATCCTTTGCCTGTTCCTTCGTTTGCTATTATTTTCTCCCATTCTGAAGGCTGTCTTTTCACCTTGCTTATAGTTTCCTTTGTTGTGCAAAAGCTCTTAAGTTTAATTAGGTCCCATTTGTTTATTTTTACTTTTATTTCCAATATTCTGGGAGGTGGGTCATAGAGGATCCTGCTGTGATTTATGTCAGAGAGTGTTTTGCCTATGTTCTCCTCTAGGAGTTTTATAGTTTCTGGTCTTAAATTTAGATCTTTAATCCATTTTGAGTTTATTTTTGTGTATGGTGTTAGAAAGTGTTCTAGTTTCATTCTTTTACAAGTGGTTGACCAGTTTTCCCAGCACCACTTGTTAAAGAGGTTGTCTTTTTTCTATTGTATATTCTTGCCTCCTTTGTCGGAGATAAGGTGTCCATAGGTGTGTGGATTTATCTCTGGGCTTTCTATTCTGTTCCATTGATCTATATTTCTGTCTTTGTGCCAGTACCATACTGTCTTGATGACTGTGGCTTTGTAGTAGAGTCTGAAGTCAGGCAGGTTGATTCCTCCAGTTCCATTCTTCTTTCTCAAGATTACTTTGGCTATTCGAGGTTTTTTGTATTTCCATACAAATTGTGAAATTATTTGTTCTAGTTCTGTGAAGAATACCATTGGTAGCTTGATAGGGATTGCATTGAATCTATAGATTGCTTTGGGTAGTATAGTCATTTTGGCAATATTGATTCTTACAATCCATGAACATGGTGTATTTCTTCCATCTGTTTGTGTTCTCTTTGATTTCTTTCATCAGTGTTTTACAGTTTTCTATGTATAGGCCTTTTGTTTCTTTAGGTAGATACACTCCTAAGTATTTTATTCTTTTTGTTGCAATGGTGAATGGTATTGTTTCCTTAATTTCTCTTTCTGTTTTCTCATTGTTAGTGTATAGGAATGCAAGGGATTTCTCTGTGTTAATTTTATATCCTGCAACTTTACTATATTCATTGATTAGCTCTAGTAATTTTATGGTAGAGTCTTTAGGGTTTTCTATGTAGAGGATCATGTCATCTGCAAACAGCGAGAGTTTCAATTCTTCTTTTCCTATCTGGATTTCTTTTACTTCTTTTTCTGCTCTGATTGCTGTGGCCAAAATTTCCAAAACTATGTTGAATAGTAGTGGTGAGAGTGGGCACCCTTGTCTTGTTCCTGATTTTAGGGGAAATGCTTTCAATTTTTCACCATTGAGGGTAATGCTTGCTGTGGATTTGTCATATATAGCTTTTATTATGTTGAGGTATGTTCCTTCTATTCCTGCATTCTGGAGAGTTTTAATCAAAAGGAGAACAGTGTGGAGATTTCTTTAAAAAAAAAAACAAAAAAAAAAAAAACTGGAAATAGAACTGCCATATGGCCCAGCAATCCCACTCCTATGCATACACACTGAGGAAACCAGATCTGAAAGAGACACATGCACCCCAATGTTCATCGCAGTACTGTTTATAATAGCCAGGACATGGAAGCAACCTAGATGCCCATTAGCAGATGAATGGATAAGGAAGCTGTGGTACATATATACAATGGAATATTTTTCAGCCATTAAAAAAAATTCATCTGAATCAGTTCTAATGAGATGGATGAAACTGGAGCCCATTATACAGAGTGAAGTAAGCCAGAAAGATAAAGACCATTACAGTATACTAATGCATATATATGGAATTTAGAAAGTTGGTAACAATAACCCTATATGCAAAACAGAAAAAGAGACACAGATGTACAGAACAGACTTTTGGACTCTGTGGGAGAAGGTGAGGATGGGATGTTTTGAGAGAACAGCATTGAAACATGTATATTATCAAGGGTGAAACAGATCACCAGAACAGGTTGGATGCACGAGACAAGTGCTCAGGCCTGGTGCACTGGGAAGACCCAGAGGGATGGGGTGGGAAGGGAGGTGGGAGGGGGAATTGGGATGGGGAATATGTGTAAATCCATGGCTGTTTCATGTCAATGTATGGCAAAAACCACTACAATATTGTAAAGTAATTAGCCTCCAACTAATAAAAATAAATGGAAAAATAAATAAATAAATACAATACCAGGAGGAAACAGGAATGCAAATATAGCCTGTGATGAGAAAGTGTAGAGGATATAAGAGGAACATCTCCACTGGTCAGAGGCCAGAGAGAGGTGAGGATTGGGGAGCCTCTTCTAGACTGCTGTTTCTTCTTGCATCTACCTCCATCAGTTTCCTATGTACCTGAACAGGCTGGCAAGCAGCCTGCAATGGGGTCTGCTCAGACAACCGCCACCTCTGCTGGGCCTTCTGGCTCCTGGGATTCACCAGCCTTCTCCTCAGTGAGTGACCTTGGCTCCTGGATGGGAGGGATATTGGGGGAAGTGTGAGGCAGGGTCTCCTTTCCTTGTCTGGTATCTTTAGTGAACAGAAGATAAAAGCAGCTCTGTTGTAATTTAGCAAGGAGAGTGCACATTTGCTTTAGAAACCTGGGGTGAATGAAAAAACAAAGTGGCCTTGGGCTGTAGTGAGGCTGGGACCCTTAAGTAGAACAGCTTTGGCTGCATTAGGGGAAATATTTCCAAGGAGGTGAGTTGGCTTCAGCTGTAGTAACAGGGAGGCTAGTAATAAGGAGCTGCCTGTGCAGGAGGGACTGGACGTGGGGGGTTTAACTCCAAGCAGGTCATCACAAAGGAGAGGGCCCCTTAAAATCTTCCATTTATCTCAAAAGAGCTTATGAATTTTGCATTTCTCTTCTGAAAAAGTTTTAAAAGATTCCCTTCAGTTAAAAAAGTACCCAAGGAGGATGCCCTCTATAGATTCAAAGCATTCTCTTAGGGCAAAACCCTGAAAATAAGGGACATGTCTATCATTCAGGAATGACTGAACAATATGGGAAGTATCTGTACCATGGAATATTATAAAACTTTAAAAAAAGCGAAGATGGCAGAGGAATAGGATGGGGAGACCATTTTCTTCCCCACAAATTCATTGAAAGAACATTTAAACACTGAGCAAATTCCACAAAACAACTTCTGAAGGCTGGCAGAGGACATCAGGTACCCAGAAAGGCAGCCTATTGTCTTCAAAAGGAGGTAGGAAAAAATATAAAAGATAAAGAGACAAAAGAGGTAGGGATGGAGATCCATCCCAGGAAGGGAGTCTTAAAAGAGAGAGAAGTTTCCAAACACCAGGAAACACTCTCACCGGCGGGTGTGTGGTGAGCCTTGGAACCTCAGAGGGCAACATAACCAGGAGGAAAAATAAATAAATAATTAAAACTCACAGATTATGTGTCTAATGGTAACTCCCAGAGGAGAAGCAGCACAGATGCTTGCATCCGCCACTAGCAAGTGGGGACTGGACAGGGAGGCACGGGCTGCATTGCTTAGGGTAAGGACCGGGCCTGAATGCCCCGAGGGCAATCTCAGGGAACTAACTTGGGATAGCAACCCAGACTGTGGGATAGCTATCCCACAAAAAGCCCTAACCTAAGGTAAGGAGCAGCAGCTGTGCTTTGCTGGAGCAGCTCTGAAGAGATACCCCATGTCCAAGGTAAGAGAAACCCAAGTAAGACAGTAGGTGTTGCAAGAGAGCATAAGAGGGCAGACACACCGAAACCATAATCACAGAAAACTAGCCAATCTGATCACATGGACCACAGCTTGTCTAACTCAATGAAACTAAGCCATGTCGTGTGGGGCCACCCAAGACGGACGGGTTATGGTGGAGAGGTCTGACAGAATGTGGTCCACTGGAGAAGGGAATGGCAAACCACTTCAGTATTCTTGCCTTGAGAATCCCATGAACAGTATGAAAAGGCAAAATGATAGGCTACTGAAAGAGGAACTCCCCGGGTTTGTAGGTGCCCAGTATGCTACAGGAGATTAGTGGAGAAATAACTCCAGAAAGAATGAAGGGATGGAGCCAAAGCAAAAACAATACCCAGCTGTGGATGTTACTGGTGATAAAAGCAAGGTCTGATGCTGTGAAGAGCAATATTGCATAGGAACCTAGAATGTTACGTCCATGAATCAAGGCAAATTGGAAGTGGTCAAACAGGAGATGCCAAGAGTGAACGTCAACATTCTAGGAATCAGCGAGCTAAATTGGATGAGAATGCGTGAATTTAACTCAGATGACCATTATATCTACTACTGTGGGCAGGAATCCCTTAGAAGAAATGGAGTAGCCATCATGGTCAACAAAAGAGTCCAAAATACAGTGTTTGGATGCAATCTCAAAAATGACAAAATGATCTCTGTTCGTTTCCAAGGCAAACCATTCAATATCATGGTGATTCAAGCCTATGCCCCAACCAGTAACACTGAAGAAGCTGAAGTTGAATGGTTCTATGAAGACCTACAAGACCTTTTAGAACTAACACCCAAAAAAGATGTCCTTTTCATTATAGGGGACTGGAATGCAAAAGTAGGAAGTCAAGAAACACCTGGAGTAACAGGCAACTTTGGTCTTGGGGTACAGAATGAAGCGGGGCAAAGGCTAATAGAGTTTTGCCAAGAGAACACACTGATCATAGCAAACACCCTCTTCCAACAACACAAGAGAAGACTCTACACATGGACATCACCAGATGGTCAACACCAAAATCTGATTGATTATATTCTTTGCAGCCAAAGATGGAGAAGCTCTATACAGTCAGCAAAGACAAGACAGGGAGCTGCCTGTGGCTCTCAGATCATGATCTCCTTATTGCCAAATTGAGAATTAAATTGAAGAAAGTAGGGAAAACCACTAGACCATTCAGGTATGACCCAAATCAAATCCCTTATGATTATACAGTGGAAGTGAGAATAGATTTAAGGGGCTAGATCTGATAGACAGAGTGCCTGATGAACTATGGGTGGAGGTTCATGACATTGGACAGGAGACAGGGAGCAAGACCATCCCCATGGAAATGAAATGCAAAAAAGCAAAATGGCTGTCTGAGGAGACCTTAAAAATAGCTGTGAAAAGAAGAGAAGCAAAAAGCAAAGGAGAAAAGGAAAGATATACCCATTTGAAGGCAGAATTCTAAAGAATAGCAAGGAGAGATAAGAAAGCCTTCCTCAGTGATCAATGCAAAGAAATAGAGGAAAACAACAGAATGGGAAAGACTAGAGATCTCTTCAAGAAAATTAGAGATACCAAGGGAACATTTCATTCAAAGATGGGTTCGATAAAGGACAGAAATGGTATGGACCTACCAGAAGCAGAAGATATTAAGAAGAGGTGGCAAGAATACACAGAAGAACTGTACAAAAAAGATCTTCACGACCTAGATAATCACGATGGTGTGATCACTCACCTAGAGCCAGACATCCTGGAATGTGAAGTCAAGTGAGCCTTAGGAAGCATCGTTACAAACAAAGCTAGTGGAGGTGATGGAATTCCAATTGAGCTATTTCAAATCCAGAAAGATGATCCTGTGAAAGTGCTGCTCTCAATATGCCAGCAAATTTGGAAAACTCAGCAGTGGCCACAGGGCTGGAAAACGTCAGTTTTCATTCCAATCCCAAAGAAAGGCAATCCCAAAGAATGCTCAAACTACCACACAATGCACTACCACACAATGCACTCACCTCACACGCTAATAAAGTAATTCTCAAAATTCTTCAAGCAAGGTTTCAGCAATACATGAACTGTAAACATCCAGATGTTCAAGCTGGTTTTAGAAAAGGCAGAGGAACCAGAGATCCAATTGCCAACATCTGCTGGACCATCAAAAAAGCAAGAGAGTTCCAGAAAAAACATCTATTTCTGCTTTATGGACTATGCCAAAGCCTTTGACTGTGTGGATCACAATAAGCAGTGGAAAATTCTGAAAGAGATGGGAATACCAGACCACGTGACCTGCCTCTTGAGAAACCTATATGCAGGTCAGGAAGCAACAGTTAGAACTGGACATGGAACAACAGACTGGTTCCAAATAGGAAAAGGAATACGTCAAGGCTGTATATTGTCACCCTGCTTATTTAACTCATATGCAGAGTACATCATGAGAAACGCTGGCCTGGAAGAAGCACAAGCTGGAATCAAGATTGCTGGGAGAAATATCAATAACCTCAGATATGCAGATGACACTACCCTTATGGCAGAAAGTGAAGAGGAACTAAAAAGCCTCTTGATGAAAGGAAAGAGGACAGTAAAACAGTTGGCTTAAAGCTCAACATTCAGAAAACTAAGATCATGGCATCTGATCCCATCACCTCATGGCAAATAGATGGGAAAACATTGGAAGCAGTGGCTGACTATTTTTCTGGTCTCCAAAATCACTGCAGATGGTGATTGCAGCCATGAAATTAAAAGACGCTTACTCCTTAGAAGGAAAGTTATGACCAAACTAGATAGCATTTTAAAGAGCAGAGATATTACTTTGCCAACAAAGGTCCATCTAGTCAAGGCTATGGTTTTTCCACTGGTCATATGGATGTGAGAGTTGGACTGTGAAGAAAGCTGAGCACCGAAGAATGGATTCTTTTGAACTGTGGTGTTGGAGAAGACTCTTGAGAGTCCCTTAGGCTGCAAGGAGATCCAACCAGTCCATCCTAAAGGAGATCAGTCCTGGGTGTTCATTGGAAGGACGGATATTGCAGCTGAAACTCCAATACTTTGGTCACCTCAAGAGAAGAGTTGACTCATTGGAAAAGACCCTGATGCTGGGAGGGGTTGGGGACAGGAGAAGGGGACGACAGAGGATGAGATGGCTGGATGGCATCACCAACTCGATGAACATGAGTTCGGGTGAACTCCGGGAGTTGGTGATGAACAGGGAGGCCTGGTGTGCTGCAATTCATGGGGTCGCAAAGAATCAGACATGACTGAGCTACTGAACTGAACTGAAGCCACCGCCAGACCTGCTCACAGAACAAAGGACTGAGCAGAGCTAGCCGGCTGCGAACTGGCCCTTCTCCCACCAGAGACAAGCAGGCGGGGGACAGCCAGAGCCAGAAGTGGGCAATCTCGGCCCCAGAGAGACATCTCTACCAAACTGCAAGCAGGTTTCGTTGCTAACCAAGACTTCTTGGGATTCTGGTTAGTCAACATCCACTGGGAGGGTCACAGTCAGAGATCAACCCCCAAGCACCTGAGAAGGCATGTCCATTGTACTCCCAGAAAACCAAGCGGCTGGGATGTGGAAGGCAATAAGACGCATCCCCCAACTGGGGGCAACTGTGCTCGCCAAGCACCTGGTCACCTGAGCTGCTCAGACCTGGGAAGGGCACAAAACGCAGGCCCAACCAAGTCTGCACCTTTGTGGAGTACCTGAGAACCTGAACCTGAGAGGCTTAGACCTGGGAAGTGCATGCAACCCAGGGCCCACCTCAGACAATTCCCCACAGAGCAACCTGGAGCCCGAGCAGTGTAGACTTGGAAAGCACACAAGCCGTGAGCCGGGGGAAACCCAGTGTGGCCGAGCACACACCACACACGCCGATGATGTTTGTTTGCAGTGTTCCTCCCTCCCCACACATGACTGAACAAGTGAGCCTAAAAAAGTGACCACCACGGCCCCCTTGTATCAGCGTGGAAATTAGACACTGAAGACACCAGCAAACAGACGAAGCTAAAATAAACAGAGGGAACCGCTTTGGAAGTGACAGGGGCAATACCTGTACTTAGCACCAACTATATAAGAAGGGGCCTATAGATCTTGAGAAGTATAAGCCAGATCAAGGAACTATCTGGAAATGAATTCACCCCACACTGTCCACAACAGCTCCAGAAAAAGTCCTATATTTTTACTATTATCATTTTTTTATTTAATTTTTTTTCTATTTTTAAGTCTTCTATTACTCCTTTAATTTTCATGTTTATAACCTACTATTACTTTGCAAAAAAAAAAAAAAAGACGCTATTTTTAAAGCAAACTTCATATATATATATATATTTAAAATAATATCTATGACTTTTTTTAATATTGTATTTTTGAGAATCTAACGTCTACTCTAGATTTTTAACCTTTGCTTTCTGGTGTTTGTTATCAATTTTGTACCTTTAAGAACCCAATCTTCAGTACCCATTTTTACTTGAGAGCGAGATTACTGGCTTCATTGCTCTTTCCCCCTTAGGACCCTCCTTTTTCTCCCCCAGATAGCCTCTATCTCCTCCCTCCCCCTACTCTTCTCTACCCAACTCTGTGAATCTCCTTGTGTGCTCCGGTAGTGGAGAACACTTAGGGAACTGATTACTGGCTAGATCTGTCTCTCTCCTTTTGATTCCCAGTTTTATCTTCTTGGCCACCTCTGTCTCTGTCCTCCCTCTTCTCTTCTCTGTGTAACTCTGTGAACATCTCTGAGGGATCCAGACTGTGGAGAGCACATAGGGAAGTGATTGCTGGCTAACTTGCTCTCTCCCCTTTTGATTCCCCCTCTTCTCCCCATGGTCACCTCTATCTCCTTCTTCCCTCTTCTCTTCTCCATGTAACTCTGTGTACGTCTCCAGGTGTCCCTCACTGTGGAGAAGCTTTTCATCATTAACCTAGATGTTTTATCATCAGTGCTGTATAGATGGAGAAGTCTTGAGGCTACTGTAAGAATAAGACTGAAAACCAGAGACAGGAGACTTAAGTCCAAATACTGAGAACACCAGAGAACTCCTGACTCCAGGAAACATTAAGCAATAGGAGCTCATCAAACACCTCCATACCTACATGAAACCTAGCACCACCGAAGGGCCAAGAAGTTCCAGAGCAAGACATACCACACAAATTCTCCAGCAACCCAGGAGCATAACCCTGAGCCTCAATATACAGGCTGCCCAAAGTCACACCAAACCAAGTGACAACTCAGAACTCACTACTGGACACTTCATTGCCTCCAGAGAGAAGAAATCCAGCTCCACCCACCAGAACACCGACACAAGCTTCCCTAACCAGGAAACATTGACAAGCCACCCGTCCAACCCCACCCACAGCGAGGAACCTCCACAATAAACAGGAACCACCAACTGCCAGAATACAGAAAGGGCACCCCAAACACAGCAACATAAACAAGATGAAAAGGCAGAGAAATACCCAGCAGGTAAAGGAACAGGACAAATGCCCACCAAACCAAACAAAAGAGGAGGAGACAGGGAATCTACCTGATAAAGAATTCTGAATAATGATAGTGAAAATGATCCAAAACCTTGAAAACAAAATGGAGTTACAGATAAATAGCCTGGAGACAAGGACTGAGAAGATGCAATAAATGATTAACAAGGACCTAGAAGAAATAAAAAAAGAGTTAATATATAATGAATAATGCAATAAATGAGATCAATAACACTCTGGAGGGAACCACCAGTAGAATAATGGAGTCAAAAGATAGGATAAGTGAGGCAGAAGACAGAATGGTAGAAATAAATGAAGCAGAGAGGAAAAAAGAAAAAAGAATTAAAACAAATGAAGACAACCTCAGAGACCTCTGGGACAATGTTAAATGCCCCAACATTCAAATCATAGGAGTCCCAGAAGAAGACAGAAGGAAAAACCATGAGAAAATACTTGAGGAGATAAGAGTTGAAAACTTCCCTAAAATGGGGAAGGAAATAATCACCCAAGTCCAAGAAATCCAGAGAGTCCCAAACAGGATAAACCCAAGGTGAAACACCCAAAGACACATATTTATCAAATTAACAAAGATCAAACACAAAAAACAAATATTAAAAGCACCAAGGGAAAAACAGGAAATAACACACAAGGGGATTCCCATAAGGATAACAGCTGATCTTTCAATGGAAACACTTCAGGCCAGAAGGGAATGGCAGGACATACTTAAAGTGATGAAAGAAAAAAAAAATCTACAACCCAGATTACTGTACCCAGCAAGGATCTCATTCAAATATGAAGGAGAAATCAAAAGCTTTACAGACAAGCAAAAGCTGAGAGAATTCAACACCTCAAAATCAGCTCTCCAACAAATGCTAAAGGATCTTCTCTTGACAAGAAACACAGAAAGGGTGTATAAATTTGAACCCAAAACAACAAAGTAAATGGTAACAGGATCATACTTATCAATAATTACCTTAAATGTAAATGGGTTGAATGCCCCAACCAAAAGACAAAGACTGGTTGAATGGATACAAAAACAAAAGCCCTATATATGTTGTCTACAAGAGACCCACCTCAAAAAATGGGACACATACAGACTGAAAGGGAAGGGCTGGAAAAAGATATTCCACACAAATAGAGACCAAAAGAAAGCAGGAGTAGAAATACTCATATCAGATAAAATAGACTTTAAAACAAATACTGTGAAAAGAGACAAAGAAGGACACTACATAATGATCAAAGGAGCAATCCAAGAATGAGATATAACAATTATAAATATATATTCACCCAATATAGGAGCACCACAATATGTAAGACAAATGCTAACAAGTATGAAAGGGGAACTTAACAGTAACACAATAATAGTTGGAGACTTTAATACCTCAGTCACACCTATGGATATATCAACTAAACAGAAAATTAACAAGGAAACACAAACTTTAAATGATACAACAGACCAGTTAGACCTAATTGATATCTATAGGACATTTCACCCCAAAACAATGAATTTCACCTTTTTCTCAAGTGCACATGGAACCTTCCCCAGGATAAATCACATCCTGGGCTATAAATCTAGCCTTGGTAAGTTAAAAAAAATTCAAATCATTCCAAGCATCTTTTCTGACCACAATGCAGTAAGATTAGCTGTCAATTACAGGACAAAAACTATTAACAATTCCAACATATGGAGGCTGAACAACATGCTGCTGAATAACCAACAAATCACAGAAGAAATCAAAATATATATAGAAATGAATGAAAATGAAAACACAACAACCCCAAACCTATGGGACACTGCAAAAACAGTGCTAAGGGGAAGGTTCATAGCAATACAGGCTTACCTCAAAAAACAAGAGAAAAGTCAAATAAATAACCTAACTCTACACCTAAAGCAACTAGAAAAGGAAGACATTAAGAACCCCAGGGTTAGTAGAAGGAAAGAAATCTTAAAAATTAGGGCAGGAATAAATGCAAAAGAAACAAAGGAGACCATAGCAAAAATCAACAAAGCTAAAAGCTGGTTTTTTGAAAAGGTAAATAAAATTGACAAACCATTAGCCAGACTCATCAGGAAACAGAGAAGAATCAAATCAACAGAATTAGAAATGAAAATGGAGAGATCACAACAGACAACACAAAAATACAAAATTGTAAGAGACTACTATCAGCAGCAATATCCCAACAAAATGGACAACTTGGAAGAAATGGAAAAATTCTTAGAAAAGTACAACTTTCCAAAACTGAGCCAGGAAGAAATAGAAAATCTTAACAGACCCATCACAAGCACAGAAATTGAAACTAATCAGAAATCTTCCAGCAAACAAAAACACAGGACCAGATGGCTTCACAGCTGAATTCTGGCAAAAATTTAGAGAAGAGCTAACACCTATCCTACTCAAACTCTTCCAGAAAATTGTAGAGGGGGGTAAACTTCCAAACTCATTCTAAGAGGCCACCATCATCCTAATACCAAAACCAGACAAAGGTGCCACAAAAAAAGAAAACTACAGGCCAATACCACTGATGAACATAGATGCAAAAATCCTAAACAAAATTCTAGCAAACAGAATCCAGCAGCATATTTAAAAAAATCATACATCATGACCAAGTGGGCTTTATCCCAGGGATGCAAGGATTCTTCAATATCTGCAAATCAATAAATGTAATACAATACATCAACAAATTGAAAGATAAAAACTATCTGATTATCTCAATAGATGCAGAGAAAGCCTTTGACAAAATTCAACATCCATTTATGATTAAAAAAAAAAAAAAAAAACCTCCAGAAAGCAGGAATAGAAGGAACATACCTCAACATAATAAAACCTATATACGACAAACCCTCAGCAAACATTATCCTCAATGGTGAGAACTTGAGAGCAATTCCCTTAAAGTCAGGAACAAGACAAGGGTGCCCACTCTCACCACTACTATTCAACATAGCTTCGGAAGTTTTGGCTACAGCTATCAGCAGAAAAAGAAACAAAAGTAATCAGATTGGAAAAGAAGAAATAAAACTCTCACAGTTTGCAGATGACATGATCTTCTACATAGAAAACCCTAAAGACTCCACCAGAAAATTACTAATCAATGAATATAGTAAAGTTGCAGGATATAAAATTAACACAGAGAAATCCCTTGCATTCCTATACACTAACAATGAGAAAACAGAGAGAGAAATTAAAGAAACAGTTCCATTCACCATTGCAACAAAAAGAATAAAATACTTAGGAATAATTCTCCCTAAAGAAACAAAATACGTATATATAGAAAACTATAAAACACTGATGAAAGAAATCAAAGAGAACACAAATAGATGGAGAAATATACCGTGTTCCTGGATCAAAGAATCAATACAGTGAAAATGAGTATACTATTCAAAGCAATCTATAGATTCAATGCAATCCCTATCAAGCTATCAATGGTATTTTTCACAGAACTAGAACAAATAATTTCACAATTTGTATGGAAGTACTGAAAACCTCGAATAGCCAAAGTAATCTTGAGAAAGAAGAATGGAACTGGAGGAATCAACCTGCCTGACTTCAGTCTCTACTACAAAGCCACAGTCATCAAGACAGTATGGTACTGGCACAAAGACAGAAATATAGATCAATGGAACAAAATAGAAAGCCCAGAGATAAATCCACACACCTATAGACACCTTATCTTTGACAAAGGAGGCAAGAATATACAATGGAGAAAAGACAAGCTCTTTAACAAGTGGTGCTGGGAGAACTGGTCAACCACTTGTACAAGAATGATACTAGAACACTTTCTAACACCATACACAAAAATAAACTCAAAATGGATGAAAGATCTAAACATAAGACCAGAAACTATAAAACTCCTAGAGGAGAACATAGGCAAAACACTCTCTGACATAAATCACAACAGGATCCTCTATGACCTACCTCCAGAGTATTGGAAATAAAAGCAAAAATAAACAAATGGGACCTAATTAAACTTAAAAGCTTCTGCACAATAAAGGAAACCAAAAGCAAGGTGAAATGACAGACTTCAAAATGGGAGAAAATAATAGCAAATGAAGCAACTGACAAAGAATTAATCTCAAAAATATACAAGCAACTCCTGCAGCTCAATTCCAGAAAAATAAACGACCTAATCAAAAAATGGACCAAAGAACTAAACAGACATTTCTCCAAAGAAGACATACAGATGGCTAAAAAACACATGAAAAGATGCTCAACATCACTCATTATCAGAGAAATGCAAATCAGAACCACAATGAGGTACCATTTCATGCCAGTCAGGATGGCTGCTATCCAAAAGTCTACAAGCAATAAATGCTGGAGAGGGTGTGGAGAAAAGGGAACCCTCTTACACTGTTGGTGAGAATGCAAACTAGTACAGCCACTATGGAGAACAGTGTGGCAATTCCTTAAAAAACTGGAAATAGAATGCCATATGGCCCAGCAATCCCACTGCTGGTCATACACACAGAGGAAACCAGAATTGAAAGAGACATGTGTACCCCAATATTCATCACAGCACTGTTTATAATAGCCAGGACACGGAATCAGCCTAGGTGTCCATCAGCAGACAAATGGATAAGAAAGCTGTGGTACATATACACAATGGAATATTACTCAGCCATTAAAAAGAATACATTTGAATCAGTTCTAATGAGGTGGATGAAACTGGAGCCCATTATACAGAGTGAAGCAAGCCAGAAAGAAAAACACCAATACAGTATACTAATGCATATATATGGAGTTTAGAAAAATGGTAATGATAACCCTGTATTTGAGACAGCAAAAGAGACACAGATGTATAGAACAGTCTTTTGGACTCTGTGGGAGAGGGCGAGGGTGGGATGATATGGGAGAATGGCATTTAAACATGTATATTATCATATATGAAATGAATCACCAGTCCAGGTTTGATGCATAATACAGGGTGCTCAGGGCTGGTGCACTGGGATGACCCAGAGGGATGGGATGGGGAGGGAGGTGGGAGGGGTTTCAGGATGGGGAACACATGTACACCCATGGCAGATTCATGTCAATGTATGGCAAAAAAAACACTACAATATTGCAAAGAAATTAGCCTCCAATTAAAGTAAATAAATTTATATTTTTTAAAAATGCATGTATACCAGTTGGCTCAGAAGAATTTCCAATTTCCATAAGGTCAGATGCATGACTTTCCATCATCAAGATGCAAAAATCTCTACATATTGAAACCCTGATTTGTTAAAGAAATAGTAGCTTTTGATATTTGTAAATATCTGCATTTCCACATGTTTATATGACTGTAGAGATAATGAAGGAGAAATCATAATAATTAGCTAACTGGGATGTTTCATGGGGGGAAACATGTTTACTGAGTAGGAGGCTAAGAAAAAGCAGATAGAGTAAGTAGATGAGCAAAAACAGAAACTACAAGAAAAAAAGAATCATGTAAAGCAGGATGTGTGTATCTACAAATTTATGAAAGATTATATTATTGCATGTATAAATTAAGTAAAATGTAATACAAAAGAAAATTTATGAATTCTGGCAAAAGCTTGAAAGTTTTATTATCATACATTTTTGTGTTAATATCCTAGGCACTCAATGAACTTGCAATAAATGAAACTGAATAATTTGTAGATCATTTGTAAAAGAGGATAACTGGAATTAGCAGTGAGCATTGTAGTAAGGACTATATTCCATTTTACTGGTTACTTTTATCTACAGTAATATGTTGAATGTCTTCACTTCTCCAGTGTTGTTTAACTGGAAAAATATGTTTGATATTATAGTTTCCTCTATAGGCCCTGGGACTAGAAATTCACAATTAAAAAAATAAAAAAGAGAAAGAGAATATGAGGTAAAAGGGCTACACAAGGAGACTGAGAAAAGAAAAAAAAAAAAAAAACTTGTTAAAATTTTTTCTTGATTATTGAGTTCTTAACTTTATATTATTAAAACAATTTTTTGCTTTATCTTACTTACAAACTTCTCTCATGGCTTCATATTTTTCTTTGAGATTAGATCTTTGGTAGATCACAAAGCTTTGCTGCAATCCTTCTCTTTCTACATCTTCTTCCATCTTCCTCACAGCTGGGCTCACCATCCCTTTGGGGTGGATCCTCCCTGTAACCTGAGAGCTGAGCTTCCTCTCTCCCTGGTTCTCTCCTTTTCAGAAAGTGGAGAGTCTGGCTGGACCGCTGCTTAACCCTCGCCTGGCCAGAAGTTCCTGCTCTGCTAATCCCCTCTAATTACTTGCTTCCCCTTTTCCCAGGAGCAGGAAGTTGGAGGATGAGACCCCAAGAGCTGCTCAGATCCTGGTGATGGGACAGCAGTGCTGGGAGGGGAGGCCCTGGGGAAGGCAGGGACAGGGTGGGGAGCTGATGGGAGCTCCTGCAGGGGAGAAGCACTGGGCTGGGAGAGGCTCTGCCCTGTGTGACCCAGGACAGGTTCACCCCCTGGGGAGTTTCCTCCCCCAAGACTCCTCCAAGCTGTGACACTGTGGGATTTGGTGGCCCCACCCTGACAGATCTCTCTTGTGGGCCTTCATGGCCTGTACTCTGTCTCCTCACCTGGTCCTGTCCTATTCTGTGTCCTGCTAGGGATTCACAGTTGGTGAGCCTGTTTAGGACACCTTCAAATAGGACACTTGGCCATGCTGTGGTCACTTTTTAGCCCTACAAACAGGGAAGGATGCTCCTCTTCAAACCTCTCCTTGGAAATCCAATCTGGCCCTCTGTTTTCTCTGCCTCTGCTCCAGGGATGAGTCTCAGGACCCAGTGTTCCCATGCCTCCTGGTGAAGGACATAACCTCATTCCTCACAGTGTGTGGAAACTTTGTTTGCAAACCACCCTCAGCTGTGCTTTAGAAATCACTAACTGATAGCCTGAGCCAGAGGTTTGTAGTTCCTGCCTGTTTAGCAGAAAATACCAGCTTCTTCTCCCTGTCCCCCACAGAATCACCCCCACTTGCCTCTGCACTTGGGGAGTAACTAAAGAATTGTTTAGATCACAGTTGCCCAGTCAAAGTCCCTTAGAAAAGTGTTACATTGAAGACTGAAATAAAGTCTCTCAGGAGGTCCAAATGCACAGCTCCCCCTGTTGAAATAAAAACCTGTGCTTTGAGCCCCAGATTTAATATAGCACTTTGGTGTTCTTTGCTTTCCAAAAAAATTCTATATTTAAATATTAGGTTAAATCTGAATGTGATGTTGACTGAGACATTAAGGAATGCATTTATTTTCCCTATTAATTCATGAAAAAACAAGCAGTAACATTACCACCAATTCAAAGGATGAAAAAAAAGACACCTAAATAGGCCATCAGGAATACTGAAATGATTTATACTAATCTCCTGAATTCATATGTGTTTATAGTATTTGTGGCTACATATATGAAGGATCAGAAGGACACACATCAGTAACAGTGCTTACCTTTGGCGACAACACATTTTGAAATGACACATTTTACTTGAAATGACTCCATAAATCACATCATTGTTTTCCATAGACACATAATATCTTTATAATTAAAAACCATCTGACTAGAGAAGTGAAAAAGAAGGCAGTTTAACAATCTGCAATAAGTAGTCCAGAAGTAGAATCACATGTGGAACAGTATACAGACATTAAATGACTCACTTCTTTGTGTACAGACCTAGAGTAGGCTCCCTGTGTGTTAATAGAACAGGCAAGAGTAAAACAGCCCATGGGAAACATGCTCACACATGTGAAGATACAGGTATCTGTATGTATGTGCTTGTAAAACCATCATTATCTCTGGATGGTTGCACAGGAAACATGATAGTGCCTGCCCGTGGGAAGGGAAATGGACAGTGGGAGTCAGAGATAGCCAGAGACTCCATTTTCAGTCTCTATTTCCTTTTATTTAACCATATGAAAGCATAATCCATTTAAATTTTTAAAATTAGAAAACCACACGGTGTAATTAAAATATTATCTCCTCTTCCTTGATTGGGGATAACAATCTCAAACTGCCACCTTTGATGGGATGTCCTGAGGATTATGAGACATGCGGTGTTTGATGGAGCTGCTGAAATGACCGAAATCATGTTCAGGGGGCTGGGCTACCTCTTTCCCTGTTGGTGCAAATATCAGGTGAAATCCAGCTGATTGTGGAAATTCCACAGCTAGTAGGTCTTAATAACAGTAATACAGTAATGGGAACTGAACATGTATTGCTGAGTTCTTTTATGTATCTTCATACTTAATCCTCACTGGAGCCCCCTGAATGCTTGCAATTATTGTCCTGTTGTTCATATGCAGGAACTCAAGGATTAGACAGTGTAGGAACTTGCTAAATATTGCATCGGCAGGAGAGAGTGGTTTTAGGACACGGTGCAGGTATGTTTCAGTCCGGAGCTTACACCTCAGGGCTTAGCAGGCTTCAAAGTTTCAAAGTACTGAAAGGTTGGTGCTGCGGCTGTGTGCTATGCTGAAATTTGTGGCCTCCAGAGTAGAAGAATTCGATCTGGGGCCAGAGATAAGGCTTGATCACTCGGAGCTTTTGTATAGCAAAGTTTTATTAAGGTATGATAGAGATAGGGAAAGCTTCTGACACAGACTTCAGAAGGGGACAGAAAGAGGCCTGCATGCTAGTTTTTAGCAAGTTGTTTTATGTCTGAGAGAGCTGCTAATCAGATAAGAGAGAAACCTCAAGGTTGAGGGAGTTTCACCAGGCTCCTTTCCCACAATATGCGTTTTTGAGACAGGATGGCACAAGGCTCATCACCCCTCTGACCGTAAAACAATTAATATGAACACTGGTTTGTTGAGCCCAACGTTTGAGAAAAGAAAAAAAGTTAGACTTAGGCAGAACCATTTTGAAGAAAAGCAGATTGCAAAGCAAATACATAATTTCATTAACATTGTTTAATAAAGGCATTTCCATCAGAAAAACACATTAGCTCAAGGCAGAACCAGGTGTCGTCAACACAGAATTAAAAGAAGCCTCTTTTAATTTTGTGTAGAGAGAAAAAAATAAAAAAGTCTGCCCCTTGCGGTTTATTTCCTCCTGTCACTTGGGGACCTCTGGCCTTAATATCTATTACCTTCTCAGTGTGGACCCTGGGCTCCACACTTCTTAGGGTCCTGTATAACTTCCTGGGGTTGCCATACCAAAATACCAGACTTTGGGTGACCTAGAAACAACAGAACTTTACTGTTTTATAATTCTATTGACTAGGAGTCAGGAATCAAGGGTTTGTCAGAGTCAGGCTTCCTCTGAAACCTGTAATGGTATATTAGCTCAGGCTACCATAACAAGATAGCATAGACTAGGTGGTGGGTGTTAATTAACAGAAATTTATTTTCTCACTCTTCTGGTGGCTGAGAAGTTCCAGATCAAGGTGCCAGTTGAATCAGTTTCTGGTAAGAGATCTCTTCCTGGCTTGCAGACTGCCACCTTCTAGATGTATTCTCACATGGCCTTTCTCAGAATGAGCCTGTGGAGGGGGAGGGGAGAGAAAGGGAGAAGGGAGAGAGAAAGCTCTCTGATATCTCATCTTATAAGGATGCTAATCTTATCAGGTCAGGCCTAAGACCTCATTTAACCTAAATTTCTTCCTGAGAGACCCCCATCTCCAAACACAGCTACACTGGAGGTTAAGACTTCAGCATATGAATGAGGGAGATCACTCATTCAATCCATAACAAGAGGAATCCACCCTTCTCTTGGTCTTGCTTCTAGTGTTTGCTATGATCTTTGGTGTTTCTTGACTTTAGGCGCATCACTTCAGTATCCACATACAGCATTTCCCCTCTCTCTCTATTCACATCATCTTCCCTCTTTGTATGTCGATGTCTGTGTCAAGATTTCCTCTATTTGTAAGGACACCAATCATATCACATTAAGTCTCAACCTAATTACCTCATGGTAACTACATATGAATAAACTCTATTTCCACATAAAATGACATCCTTAGGTACTAAGGATTAGGGTGTCAACATGTCTTTTTTGAGGGACATGACTTGACCCAGGAGAGTTCTCCCTTACCTCATCCTCAAGAACACACCCTCCTGACTGGGGGACACTGGTAATTAAAACTATAATCTCACCTCACATGCACTGTAGGGAATCCTACTGAAGACTACATTTGTATTTTTTCCTCTTTATTAATAAATGTTATCAGATATATCTTTAAGTAAAGAAACACAAAAATCACCTTGAAAGACATCACCAAAGAAAACTGCCAAATTTCATTGTCAGTGGCTGTCCCTTGGCTATGAAAATGTAATATGGGAAGGTCTCATCTTGTGGGGGGAGGATGTAGAAACCGAATCTTAGGGTTTTGAATGAAAGTGCCTTCCTGTGGAGAGTGTTGAGTGTGCACTGCGGAGGCATGTTAGGTACCAGAGTGTATGTGGAAGGTTCACTGCTGTGGAAGACAAGGTGACCCAAGGATCTGGATCTATGGGGCAGGTGCCCATTGAAGAGGCCATATGTGACCTGAAAGGGGGATCTCACCCACAGTGACTGAGGCTTCAGCCTCTTTGGGGCTTAGTCTGCCATTTGGATGAGACCCTAGAGGATGGGTGGCTTTTTCTCCATAGCCTCCAGCAACATATCCAGGACCCTGATTTCAGGGATACTGTGACCCTTGTGTGGTCTTTGAGTCTCCCTTGTGGCCTCCACAAGAGAGACTTAAAGAAGGTCCTGAGCAGGCTCAGCTCACCTGCGATGCCTTCCCTCCCT
This sequence comes from Dama dama, assembly GCF_033118175.1. Classification (NCBI taxonomy): domain Eukaryota; kingdom Metazoa; phylum Chordata; class Mammalia; order Artiodactyla; family Cervidae; genus Dama; species Dama dama. The sequence continues at coordinate 14,486,762 of NC_083700.1, forward strand.
ATGCCTGCACCCTGACACCAAGGCACCTCTACCCCATAAGCAGGATTTCAGAGCTCTGCAACAATGTCACCCAATGACAATGGCCACCTTAAGTGTTGCTGCCTCACACGAACCTCTGTCCCATCACCTCTACTGTGGGGAAAGCCCCAAGCCCCTTGCATGACATTTATTTAGGGATCCCAGGTCATTTTGTTGGGGAGGTCCCTTCATGTAGGGTGAATTTGGGGAGCAGGAGATAGCCCCAGTGTGTGGCAGTTATCAAAGAGTGCTGTGTCTTCTTCCCTATCACAACTAGAAAAATGGGGGAATTCATGTGCCTTCTGTTCCATGGAGAAGATCCCGCAAGAGCAGCATCTACTCAGCAGTGGGTGCCACCCTCCCCTCCTCCCAGCTAGTATATCGCACTAGGACAGGCTGAACTAATTCAGACACTACTATCCCAAAATGTCCATGATCCTGTGTGCATAAAAGGAGGTGGGATTTTGGAGCTTGGGAGGAAGTAGAGTATCCCTCTGCTCCCTCCTTAAAATTGAGCATGTTTCCAATGGACGTACTGGCCATGGAATTTGTGTTGTGATTTGTTTAGAGAGCCCTGGCAGCACAGCCTCACCCAGCTCTTCTCAGTCAACCTTCTGTGGGCTGTGCTAGAGAGTCCATCTTGTCAGTAGGGTGTGTGCTCTGGAGGACAGCATGGTGTCTGCACCAGACCTCTTCCTGGGAATCAGAGAGGTGTGAGGTGTGAAAGGAAGGAACAGTGGAAGAGCTGTTAGGAGCCAGAGAGAAGGAGGATGAGCGAATATCTGTTTCTCTCTTGGACATTCTCCACTGATACAGTTACTGAAGGTTGTGGCCTTGAAGCCAAGGTGGTATTAAGCTCAATGTGAGGGCTGTAGTCCTGTGAAGTGAGCTGAAGGGACTGGGGTGAAAGCCTGAGTCTGAGGATATGCCTGATTAAGTGAGTTAATAATGAACTGAATACAAAGAAATATCTGAAATACTTGTATATATGAATACTAGCACAAGCTTTTCTCTGCTTGTGAGACCAGGAATGGGTATAAGTACATCAGGAAGGAGGCAGGCTGGATATGAGCTCACTAATTTGGAGAGAGGACTGGGTCCCTAGCAGGCAGAGGATCCTGTCCTATTGGAAAAGCAAATTATTCTTCCTTCCAGGATAAGGTAATTCTGCGGCACTTTCGATCTGCCCTACCCTGGTTCCCAGAAATGATGAGTGTATTAATACCATGATGGGTTTCCCTACTAGCTCAGACAGTAAAGCTTCTGCCTGCAGTACAGGAAACTGGGGTTCGATCCACGGGTTGGGAAGACCCCTGGAGAAGGAAATGGCAACCCACTCCAGTATTTTTGCCTGGGAAATCCCATGGACAGAGGAGCCTGGTGGGTGAGAGTCCATGGTGTCACAAAGAGCCAGACACGACTGAACTGCTAAAACACACACACACACACACACACACATATTAATACCATGAAGGCTGGGCTTGATGGGGGAGGATGGACTCTAGAGTGTGCGGCCCTGATGGGGCTCTGTCCACTGATCAAGGCTCTGCAGCATAATGACTGAGGCCCATTGCAGCCTCTCAGGGTCTGGCTAGGGAAGTGCTGACTTGGTAGCAGAGACAGCAGAGCTCACTAAATGATCACTTGCTTCCCACATATTCTAGTCCCTAGCAATTAGGTAGGGCCTTGTGACAAGAGCTGGCCCAAAAGCATGAGCAGAAATAATGTTCTTTCTGGACAGAAGCTGTGAAACCCCTTGTGTGATTCTCCTGTCTCCTATCCCTGCTGTGGGGCTGGGAGCCTGTGAGGGTGCTGTGGGCTTCATGGGTGCAGCTACAAGGAGGTGGAACCTCCATCCTGTGTGATAGGACCCTTCCCTCCTCCCTCACTCTCTCATGGGATTTGGGATGGGAGATATAAACTCTCCTTGTTCTAGGACCCTGAGCTATTGTAACTGTTTGCCACACAGCACAGCCTAGGTTGTCCTGACTACTATATTGCCTAGAAGCAGGAAGGATAGCAGCCCTCATATTTGTATTAGGTATCTATGGGCTTCTCAAGTGGTGCAGTGGCAAAGGATTCACCTATCAATGCAGAAGACATAGGAGATGTGGGTTTGATCCCTGGGTCCAGAAGATCCCCTGAAGAGGAAATGGCAACCCACTCCAGTATTATTGCCTGGGAAATCCAGTGGACAGAGGAGCCTGTTGGGTTAAAGTCCATAGGGTCCCAAAGTGTCAGACATGACTGAGCAGTTGAGCAAAGCATAACATCTATTGCTGTATTTCCTGCAACCCCAAAACTTAATGCCTTAAACACCACTAGACATGGTCTCACAGTTTCTTTAGGTCAGGGCCCAGGAGTGGTTTAGCTGGGTCCTCTGGCTCAGGGGCTCCCAGACTTAGATCAAGCTCTTGGCTGGGGCTGTATAACCTCAGGATCTTCTGTGTAGAATATGCATCCAAGCTCACTCCTGTGGTTGCTGATGGGAGGCATTCCCCATGGCTGCTGGACTAAGGACCTCAGTTCCCCCGTGGATTTTTGGCCAGAGGCTCCCTCAGTTCCTTGTCATGTCGGCCTCCCCACTGGTCAGTTCATAACAAGGAAGTCGGGTTCTTCAGAGCAAGCCAGAGAGAGTGAGGGAGAGAGAGTGCAGGCAAGAGGGCAGTCAGTCTTGTATAACCTAGTATCACTGAATGACATCATCACATCTGCTGTGTTCTATTCCTTAGTAGCCAGTCACTAGGTGTAGCCCACAGTCCAGGGGTAGAGGGTTACACAACTGTGTGAACAGAAGGAAGGAGGGACTTAGGAGACACTTTGGAAGCTCCTCCCACGATTGTGCCTGAAAATATTATTTTGATCCATGATTACATTTAATTCACACTATCATCATCAGTCAGATAAGGAAACTGCAGGTTAGCAAGCTTAGTATCTGTTCAGGGTCACATATCCCCAGAAGCAGAACTTGATTCCAGAAATGGTTTCAAATTTATTGTACTAGGCTGTCTTACTAGAATCAAAGGATAATGTTACATGAATTTCTTTTAAAAGAGATTCTATGGTTCTCTCCTTTCTCCTTTATTCTCAATATAAAGCCACATTTTTTTGTGTCCAATCCTCTAGGTGGCTACAGCACTGGTGTCAAGAGTTCTGGAACGCATAGTTCTGAAGTTCAGAATTTTGGAGCCCATGTTTCTATGAAGGGGATCCATGGAGGTTCTGTGTTGTTTTGTGTGATCAAAAAGAAAGAAGCTGAACTGGAGAGGGTCTCCTGGGGATTTGGCCCTGAGTCAAACTACAGGATTCTGTTAATAGTCCATCCTGGGGCAAAGGTTCCAACCTGGGTCAGCCTCCAGGACAAGTACCAGCAAAAGGTCCCTGTACCCAGTGTGATGTCCCTGAGGATTCAGAACCTGACCCCAGAGGACAGTGGGCAGTACCGGGCTTGAGCCAGCTTCACTGGAGGGATGGAACTTCACCAGGTTTTCCTCCTCACTGTCTGTGGTAAGCAACACCCCCTTTACCCCTTTCCATGGCTCATCTCCTTAGTTTGTCCTAGGAGTGTCAATCGGTCCCATTTTACAGAATTCCACTTATACTCCAACCTTCAGACTCTCTTCTCTCCTCTGAGGAAAATGTAAGTATGTTAGCTGCAAAAGGAGAGCAGAGTTGAAATTTACAATGGGGAGAAATCACTTCAGTATTTTGGGAGAGAAAAATGGAACTTTGGGCAAAATTTGAGTTTTTATCATAGTATTAATTACTCTTTCTAGAGCTAAGTTTACTTTATTATTTAAATTGCATTATCATTAATGCATTATTATTGATAAATAATAGTTAATTAAAATTGCATTGTTATTAATAAATAATATAATATTGCATTATTGATTTTTTAATCACTACTGTAACTATTTAGCACAAACATAGTTCCATAAAACAGCTCAGATTTATTTTTTACCATTCTGTATGTTTAAGACAGGCACAGTCCTCGAGGGCCAAATCAAGGTGTTGGCAGAGCTATATTCCTCTCTAGTAGCTATAGGGGAGACTCTATTTCTTGCCCTTTCTACATTCAAGTGGCTGCCGTTTCTTTCACTGCAATCCCCCTTCCTCCATCTTCAAATCAGCAAGAGTATGTCAAGTCCTTCTCACTTTGGGTCCATCTGACCTGCTCGTCTGCCTCTATCTTCCACTTTTCTTTAAGATGAGAAGATAATTTTTTTTGAGTATGCCTTTTACTATATAGGTCTGTGATAAATAATCATACTGAATGCTGTAGTTAACAATGACAATAACAGCACAATAACAGCAATAGCAAATTAAGAAAGCCCTTGACTATTTGGAGCACCAAAATTCATAGGGATAAAATAAGGGATCTAGAAAGAAAAAAAAGACATCAAACATTCGTTCCATTAAGCAATGGTAACAGAAACAAGCAACTGAGATACTAGGAATGATAAGCTATTTTTAAAAAAGCACTTTATTGAGGTGTGATTGGCTTACAAAGAACTGTACATATTTACTGTATACAATTTAATGGGATTCAATATAGTCATGAAACTTATCACCCTAATCTATTCCATAATCATATCCATCCCCTCCAAAATTTTTCTCCCGCTTCATGTATTTACTATGATTGTTGGGTATTCTTTTTGCTGATGTGGTTTGCACATGTTGAACCATCATTTGCACATGGGTATTTTTTTTGCTGATGTGATCTGCACATGTGTTAAATCCCATTTGGTCATGGTTTATGATACTTTTAATGTATTGATGAATTCAGTTTGCTAGTATTTTTTTGAAGATTTTTACATCTATGTTCATCAGCCATATTGGCCTATAACTCTGTGTGTGTGTGCGTGTGTGTGTGTGTGTGTGTGTGTGTGTGTGTGTGTGCGCGCGCGCGCGCTAGGGCATCAGGACTAACTTTATCTAGTTTTGGTATCAAAATATGACAGCATCATTAAATGACTTTGGTAGTATTCTCTCTTATTTTCTAAGAGAGTTCAGCAAAATATAGTATTAATTCTTTAACTGTTAGAATTCACCTCTGACTTCATCTGGTTTTAGATCTTTTTTTGCTAGGAGATTTTTTACTGCTAATTCAATTACCTTATTTGCTATTATCTGCTCAAAATTTCTATTTGTTTTTTTTATTTAGCCATGGAATGCATGTTTCTAGGAATGTATCTTTTTTTCCAAGTTGTCCAGTAATTATATATAGTTGTTCATAATAATCCCTTGTGATCTTGTGTATTTCTATAGCATCAATTGTAATATCTCCTCTTTCTTTTTTGATTTTCTTTGAGTTTTTCTTTTTCTCTTAGCCTTGCTAAGGGCTTCTCAATTTTATCTTAAAAAAAAAAAAAAAAACAAAAACAAAAAAACCCTCTTGTTTCATTGAATTTTCCTATTATCTTTCTGGTTTCTATTTTAGTTAAGTCAGCTGTAGTCCTCATTACTTCCTTCTTTCTGCTAACTTTTGATTTGTTGTTTCCTAATTTCCTTGAGATATAAAGTTAGTTTATTAGAGATCTTTCTAATTTTTGATGTGTTTGTCACTGTAAATTTCCTCTTACTACTGTTTTTGCTACCTTTCATAAGTTTTATGACTGTTTTCCTTTTCTTTTGACTCAAGGTATTTCCTTATTCTCCTTTTGGTTTCTTCTTCAATCCAATGTTCGTTCAAGAGTGTTATTTAATTTTCATGTACTAGTAAATTTTGATATTTTCTTTCATTTATTTTTCTAGTTTCATAACTGTGGTTGGAAAAGACACTTGATATAATTTCAATCTTCTTAACTGTTAAGACTTGTTTTGTGGCCTAACATATGATGTATCCTGAAAAATATTCTGTGCACACTTAAGAAGACAATGTAATCTGCTTTTGTTGAGTATGTACTCTAAATATGTTTGTTAGGTTCATTTGGTCTACAGTGTTGTTCAAGTCTGCTGTTTCTTTCTTGATTTTCTGTCTACATGTTCTATCCACTATTGAAAACAGGTGGATAGCATCATTGAATTGCTATTCCTTCCTTCTTTCAATGCTTACTTTATATTTTCAGGTGCTTTAATATTGGATGCATAAGTATTTATAATTGTTATATTATCCTGTTGAATCAACCATTTTACTATTATGTCATTATCTTTTTTGTCTTTTGTGACAGTTTTTGCCTTAATGTCTACTTTGTCTGATATAAGTACAGCTACCTCTGCTACTTTTCACTCTCAATTGCATGAAATGTCTTTTTTCATCCCCTCACTTTCAGCCTATGCGTACCCTCAGATCTAAAGCAAGCCTCTTTTAGACACTATATAGTTGAATCCTGTTCTTTTATCCATTCAGCCACTCTCTATTTTGATTGAGGAATTTAAAACATTTACATTTAAAGTAATTACTGATAAGTAAAGGCTTACAATTATCATATTGTTAATTTTTTTCTATTTTGTTGGGGTTTTTTTTACTTTTACTTCCTTTTTCCCTTACTGACTTTCATTGTAATTTGGTGATTTTTTTTTTAATATTGACATGCTTTAATTCCTTTCTCTTTTCCTCATGTGTGTCTTTTTTAGGTGTAAACTTTATGGTTACAAAGACAGACATAAAACATCTTATAGTCATAAAGCCCATTTTAACCAAAGAACTTAATTTCATACAAAATTTTGTATGTTCTTACATACAAAAACTACACTTCTATATTTATCTCCCACACACAAACTTTATGTTATTGTGTCACAATTTACATCTTTTATATTGGACACCCATTAACAATTTTTTCTTATGGCTATTCTTAATACTTTTGTCTTTTATACCAGAGTTAAAAATGATTTATGCAGCATGATTGCAATAATACCATTACAGTATTATATTTTGTATTTATATTTTTTTGTTAGGCTTATAATTTCATATATTTTTACACATGTTTAGCATCCTTTCATTTCAACTTGAAGAACTCCCTCTAGTATTTCTTGGAAGATAGGCTTAGAATTGGCATACTCTTTCAACTTTTACTTGTCAAGGAAAGTATCCTTTTTTGTAAATTTCATTTTTAAATTTTTTTTAATTTATGTATTTATTTTAATTGGAGGATAATTACAATATTGTGATGGCCTCAGCCATACATCAAGATGAACTGGCCATAGGCAAACATGTGTCCCCTCCCTCCTGAGCCCCCCTCCTACCTCCCTCTCCATTTTAAAGGACAATCTTGCTAGGTATATAATTCTACATTACAAAGGATTTTTTCTTAACATTTTGTGTATATGGTTCCACTGTCTCCTGGCCTGCAAGATTTCTGTTGCATAATTTGATTATAGCCTTAGGAGGATTCCCTTGTATGTGATGAGTAGTTTTCCTCTTGCTGTTTTCAAAATTCTCTTTCTTTTTGAGTTTTAAATATATAATTATGGTCTCCCTTGGTTTAGATTTATTTATGAGTCTACCTTTTTGGGATCCTGTGGGATTCATGAATCTGGATACTCATTTACTTCCACAGACTTGGGTAATTTTCAGCCATTATTTCTTTAAGCTTTCTGCTCCCTTCTCTTGCTCTTCTCTTTCTGGAATTCTCATAATGTGTATATTGATTTCTTATAGTGTCCCATAGACTTTCTTGTCTCTTTTTCCTTTTTGTTTTTCTGACTGTATAATTTTACATGACCATCTTTGAGCTGGCTGATTTTTTTCCTCTGCTTGATAAAGTCTACTATTCAGGTCCTCTACTGAATTGTTCAGTGCAGTCTTTGTATACTTCAGCTCTAAAATTTCTGCTTGATTCTTTTTGATATTTTCTGTCTTTGAATGTTCAATTCAAAGCAATGTTCATTTTGCTCATGTACTGTTTTCCAAGTTTCATTTCTTTGTCTGTGTTCTCTCATAGCTCACTGAGCGCCTTTAAGACAATTATACTGAGCTCTTCGTTAGGCAATTTGCAGATCTCTGTTTCTCTGAGTTTGGTTATCTGAGCTTTATTCTATTTTCTTTGGTAGTCTCTCATTTCCCTGATTTTTCATGATCCTTGAAGCCTTGCATTGATTTCTGTGCAGGTAAATAAGCAATAATCTCTTCCATTCTTTAAGAACTGGCTTTGGTAACAGGGATATTGATCAGAAAGTTCAAAAAGACTTCCTAGGGCACTAGCTTTAGGATCATTTAGAACACTGGCTTCAGGAGCATGTAGGGTGCTTACTATAGGGTAGAACTGACCAACATCAGCGGGGATGTGGAAGATGTGCTCTGCAGGAGCAGGTACATCAGTTGCTGTGAGCTCTTGCCACATATCTCTGTTCATATATACCCACAAAGAAACCGTCCTTGTTGATTTACTCACTGTTCTAGGCAGTGAGATAGAAGCAGACGTCCTGAGCAGCAGTTTCCCAAAAGTATGGGGAAGCTTGTCTCTCACTTCCCTCTTTCTTTCACTTGTGGGAGAAGTCATAGGCCAAGGTATTTTTTGCAGCACTGAATCATGCTGACATATGGCTAAGGTGATGAGGTAAGAAGAAACTATTCTTATGCTTTCAGTGAAGCTGACTTAGGATTTTGTGGTCCATTGCTGTGCTGGAATGCTCCAACAGGACTCTAGAACTCTCATAAAGGTATTATTGACTGTTACAGTTTTTAAATATCATGTCTTGACATCTTGCTGGCATCATTGTTTTTTTTTTTTTCATTTTTAAGGACCCTTGTGACTACGTCTCATCCATCCATATATTCAGAAAAATCTCCCTACTTTAAGGTCAAATAATTATTAATTTAATTCAATCTGCTATTGTAATTCCTCTCTTCATGCAGCCTAACAAATCTATAGCTTCAAGATTAAAATATGGACATCTTTGGAAATCCAAGTGTAGTTAGCCCTTCTTGTTCTCTGTCCTCTCACCCAGAACTAACCAACTGCCAGTCTTACTCAGAAAAGAAACCAAATATCAAGCTACTAAAAACTGTATTGGTATAGGAGAAAATTTATACTGCAACACTTATTAAGAAATCGCTTTAGTGTAGTCTTTCCTCCCATAAATTTCCTCCCTACACTGAGAAATACCCATCTATGGATAAACTAGCTTTTCTGTCCCTGTAGGATTTCCAAGGCCAGCTTGTACATCTGTCATTTCTCTGACTGTATATACCACAAAATCACTGTCACTGAGGCAGGTAGGATGATAGAGCAGACATCCAATTTATTTTTGCCTTTAAATGTCTTCACATAGAAGCTTACCCCTAAATCCTTTGTCCCTGAGTCCAGGTAGTAACCTTCTAATAACTCTCCCAACCCACATTGTTGCTCATACATGATCTTTAGGAAACTAAATCATATTGGGTCATTTCTCTGCACTCTTTCTCTGAGTCTGACTTCCATGATTCCCTATATGATTTAGTGCTCAGATTCTCCTCTGCACATGTTTCTTGTCTCACTTATGCACCCTAAATTCCCTGCTTGTAGCTTGAGAATGTATCCTGCTATTGCAAGCTATCGCACCCATATATGCTGCTTCCCCATCACTAGCGCTTCTTCACCTCTGTTCTTGACTTCCTGTTTTATTCTCTGTGAAGAATGCTCCTCAGTCACTGCCAGATTCATGGGCATGTGAATGTGCATACACATATATGACTTTGCCCTTAGAAGAGCCCAATGATTGGTTTAAAATCAGTGCTGTTGTCTTGAAACTTTAATACATTTTCAACAAGCAGTCTATTTTTTTGTTTCTACACAGAGCCCTACAATGATGTATTCACCCAGCCCTCTAGTATCACCTCCTTTAAGGAGCTGTCCTTAGCCACCCCCACAATGAATGATAGTGTTCTGTTGTAGATTTGCCTCCTCCATAGACAGGAATACCTTGATGACAAGAGCCACATTTTCCTTGGATTCCATGGGCTAAGTACAACTTCTGGCCAAATTTTGCTTGTAGTAAGCATTTTATTGAATTAATGAATGATCTGGTAATCCCACGTGCAGCCTCATCCTCTTTAAACCATCCTCCATGATCTAGTATCTTGAGAAATTCTGATGTGTCAGCCTCGCTTAAAATGTCTGTTACTTAGCTTCATTTCTAAATAAAGTCAGAAGTATCAGATAAATTTCAACAGTCCCTTGACCAGCACTAGCCCTCTGACCCACCTTGACCACATCTCCTCCCTGCTCTATCATCCTACCTGCCTCAGTGGGGTGCTGGCAACTCTCAGAGACTGATCTTTCCACACATTTTCTGAATGCGATACTCCTCCTATCTGGAGTGCAAAGGCCTACCAGGATGATAAACTCCTACTCCTCCCTCAAGTCTCATGTTACACATTACTTTCTCTGAGATCTCCAGAAAGTCCTGTGTACAAAGTATAAAGTTCTACTGCACTGCAGTTTCTCTGGCTGGCAGACTTTGGCTGGTATCTTCTCAGTCTTCCCTGTGGGTGACCATGTCTTGTTCATTTCAGTATCTCTGGCATCAAGCAGCAGCTCAGGACCTGCCTGAGTGAATACCATGTCCTCCCACTCAGCTTCTGAACCAGGTCCTTTGACCTCTCCACCTGCTCTCTATCTCCCCTCAGCAGCAGGTATCTCAGGTTCTCGCCTGTCTTAACATTCTTCATTCTCTCTGTGTGAGAAACAGGTTTACATTGAGAGACCAGTGCTATGCCGTTGCGAGGCATCGTAGGTGCTGTGGTGGTTATACTGTTGATCCTCGGAGGTGGACTGTACCTTTGGAAGACATGTGGTATGAAAAAGAATACAGAAATTGCAATGTGGAGGCAGGTTGCACTTCTCCCTCTGGTCCCAGATACCTGCTTTTTCCCAATGGGCCCAGGGTCCCTCTCTTGCATTTTGCTGCACAGGGAATCCTTCTGCAGAGAGTGGTTGGTATGGTCCTGGCTTTAGAGATCATAGCAGTGGAAGAGAACTCAAGATTCATTCCGTGTATCACTCAGGAGCAGGATTGTGGGAGGACAACAGGGACCATTCTGGTGGTATCTGCTGTTTAGAGCAGAGTCAGCGAGATTCATGAGAGGGCAAGGGAAAGGCGACAGCCTAGAGCAGAGGCAAGACTGCACTCTCCCAGGTCCCTCAGTGCCCATGACTGAGGTATGTCCAACTCAGTCACTGCTGAATCTAGTTCTATTGCCTCTTTACCTCCTTTCGGACAATGTAGTATTAACTAAGAAAATGTATAACTGGCACAGTGTAGTGCTGGATTTCTATGGGGAATTAGTAAGCATTGCATGTCAATGGGCATTGCTCCCATGTGGATCCCTCTGGGCTACTCTATCCCTCAGTTGAACTAGGACCACATTGTCTTGCATCCCTAGGGTATTGGTGAACAACACCTAGAAGAAAAGGAGCTGTTTACTCATGTCTACAGTGAAGTCCATGGCCCAAACTCGCCATGAAGATAATTTATTTGGAATGAGCAGAAGAACTGACATTCCTGGTGCACTTCTGCTGTGAGCCTGATCATTTAGACACCTGCCTCTTCCGGCTCTGCTCCAGCTCCAGATGTTTTTGGTCTGCTCCACCTTGACCATCATTGGCACAGTGCTGTAGACACTCATGGTCCTGTCACTTCCTCTTCAAGCTGCCCTCCCTCTCAGGACCCTCCCCTCTGCAGGGCAAGAATTCTTCCTGTCATGGACTCTGCTCCTAACCCTTCTCCTCCTGAAGCTTCATGAAGGACGTTACTAACTGTGCACATGTTAATCCTCATGGCCTCTGCTCTGTGGCTTGAATGAAACTCTGTGAGAAAAGGAGACCAGGTTGGGGTGGGGGGGGGGGGGGCAGTTGTGTAGAACTATTGACCACATCATGGAGAAAAGAGCTAGAATTGGTATTGGATTCTGAGCTGGGAGTCCATAGAGGCAGCATGAATAGATGAGAGTGCACAAAGGAACTAGCCTCAGGCTTCCTTTGCACCTTGTATAGAGCCAAGGATGTGTGTCAGACTGTATGTGTGTGTGCACGTGTCTGTGTATTGGGAAGAGTGTCTAGTAACATTATGCATCTCCTTCCTGGCCACCTGTGCTAACTTGAACCTCAGTGCTCATTTGATATCTTCATTTGGATATCTGCTGCTGCTGCTGCTAAGTCACTTCAGTCGTGTCCAAGTCTTCGCGACACCATGGACTGCAGCCTACCAGACTCCTTCATCCATGGGATTTTCCAGGCATGAGTACTGGAGTGGGATTTGGATGTCTAACATGCCTAAATTTGAATTTCCTTAATATGCTTCCCATACATCCAGTCTTCCCATTTAATATACGTTACCTCTACCCTTCTTCTTCTGGCTACCAAACCTTGGTGTCATCCTTGGATTTATTGTTTTTTCACATCCTGTATATATATATACATATATATATATAGATAGATATACATATATATGTATAATATATAAGTATATATACATATAGATATACATATATATATATACATACACACATACCTACATGTATGGGTTTCCCTGCTGACTCAGATGGTAAAGAATCTGACTTAAATGCGGGAGACCCAGGTTTGATCCCTGGGTTGGGAAAATCCCCTGGAGAAGGAAATAGCAACCCAGTTCAGTATTCTTGCCTGGGAAATCCCATGGACAGAGGACCCTGGTGATCTTCAGTCAGTGAGGTAGCAAAGAGACAGACACGACTGAGTAATGAACACTTTCATTTTCTTCATATATATATACAGATAGATAGATAGATTTAGATATACACACATATACATACACACAATATGACTACTTGTCATCACCTACCTGATCCAATATGACCATCATCTCTCATGTGGCTACTGAAATTAGCCTCACAGTCTCTTGGTTTCTGTTCTCGGCACCTCACAGTCTATTGGCAAATCTGCATCCAATGTGATGATTTCAAGTATAAGTTGTATTAAATAACTCGTTAATTCAGTACTCTTCCATACTCCCACCTTATCTGCAAGTCCCTGCACCATCTGATCTCATCTCCTACACTCCATCCTTTTCTTAATCCACTCAGAGATATTGGAATTTTTGCTGTGTCTTCAGCAAAACAATCATGATCCTCCTTCAAACCCTTTTCTTCTACCTGGAGTTCTCTTCTTCCATGTATCTGCATGTGTCATTCCCTCACCTTCTTAGGGTGTTTGCACATATTTCATCTTCCCTGCCACCTTGTTTAATACTGTGCCCTCCTCCTGGCATCTGTCACACTCCTCCTTGCTTTACTTTATCCATAGTACTCATCACAAGGATGTGAGGCAGAGTGCATATAGTGTGGGCTGTTCTTTAAAGACAAATACACCAGTCAGTTCTTAAAAATAGATAGGAACATATGTATATGTTAACAAAGTACTCATCCTCTTGGAATCTGGTTAAAGTAATTTTTTCTCTGATTCCCCATTTTATTTTCTATTGTGTTCAATATCAGTATCTTTATTGAAATATCTTCACTCATTTCAACCTCCATTACCTTTACTGGAATCAACCTAACCATCTCTGGACCTGATTAGACAATACAGGCAAAGTGAAAATTTTGTCAAATCACCCCAAATAGACAATCCCTCTGAACTGTGCACAAATCTGGGTGCTTATAAGATCACCTATAGAGCTTACAAAAACAAAGATTCCCAGACCCCTTGAGCAAACTGAGCTTCATGTATCTACCCTTCCATAGTTTCCTGGGTGACATGCCTACTGCAATTATCTCTAAGTCTTCCAACAACAAATATTGGAATCACATTTCCTAAGGTGGAGTGCACCAGCACACCCCACTCCCAATCTCCCAGGGAGAAAGTATCCTAGGAGCTAAGAACACTCACTTCATTGAGCACTCTCTTGATCCCAACAGACTTCTCCAAGATCTCAGGTGACAGTTTTGTATTCTAGCTAGTTGCTGGCCACACAGATGAGGCTGGAGTTGGGCTGTCTAGAAGCAGGCTCACAGTCAGGTATCAAGTGTTGGGGGCTGGTCCCAGTGTCAGGCTCTGCTCCAGTTCCCTGGGGAGGCACTTCTTCATCCAGGTCACCTTCGGGTCCTCTGTGGCCTCTGTGGCCCTGCACTGCAGAGTAATACTGTACCAGTTTGCTATGATGGATAGTTAGTTGGCTAATATCTGGGAAAGGGGCACAGGATCTGGGGAAGGAGGAAACAAAAGTATTAGTATATTTGCAGAGCATGTCACTCATTCATTATCATGTAGTTTCAGAGAAACCATATAAGAAAGAACTGAACTTTACAACCAAAAATATTGAGGCTTGGAGAGGTAAAATTGTTTGCCAAAATGATACAAAATCCCATTTTCAGAGAATAAAAGGCAGCCAGAGTCTCTCAGCTTATTCCACCCCCCACATTCCCTGCCTGCACCACACAGTTTGCTGTCCTGTGCTTAGTCACTCAGTCAGACCCGCTTCTTTGCTACCCCATGGACTGTAGCCTACCAGACTCCTCTGTCAGTGGGGATTCTCCAGGCCAGAATGCCTTCCTCCAGGAGATTTTCCCAACCCAGGGATTGAACCCAGGTCTCCCACATTGCAGGTGGATTCTTTACTGTCTATCACAAGGAAAGCCCAAGAATATTGGAGTGGGTGGCCTATCCCTTCTCCAAGGGATCTTCCCTATCCAGGAACCAAAGTGGGTCTCCTGCATTGCAGGCAGATACTTTACCAGCTGAGCTGTGAAGGAAGTCCATCACACAGCTTAATCCATACCAATTATCCTTCATGTACATCATCGGGTCCTTCACAAACCCTCAAACCCTTGGAGAGTATAACCAAACCTCCTGAGAAAAATTCTTCTAGATGCAGAGTTTGCAAAGAGATTCTGAAAACTGGTGTTGAGACTCTTCAGTTCTCACCTATATACCAAAGTCATACAAGAACAGAATTTGACAGTAAGGGGAAAGATAATTTTTGGGGGGTGAGGTATGCTGGGAATTGACCCCCATGGGTATCCACTCTTAGTTTCACTGATCTACTATTTTAGTTTCTATTTTGTTTATTTCTACTCTGATCTTTATGATTTCTTCTCTATTTCTTCTTTGCCATAATTTGGTGGCTTGTTTTTTTTCTATTTCTAACTAACATATCCCTCAGCTTAAATTTTGTGGGGTTTGTTTGTTTGTTTGTTTTGGGGGAGAACACTTTAAATTTTCTCTCACAGCAGATTTCAAGTATCTTGCAACTAAAATTTGTACGCTTGCTAGTACAGTGTTGATATTTTGTGGAATGTCCCTCATATGAATTTGTCTGATGGTTCTTTCACTATTCGACTGCAGTTAAGAGTTTTTTGAAGGAAGATCACAGAGGGAAAGTGCGATTTTCATCATCTCAGGGGTATATACCATCAACGTGATATCATTGTTGATTTTGACCTTGATCATCTGCCTGAGGTAGGACCTTGTAGTAATTTTTTATTCTTGCTTTGTTTTCTTATCCCCATTTCTGAGAACATTTTCATTTTCAGATTCTTTCTTGTGTTATTGGGAAAGTATGTGTATTTTTCTAGGAAGATATTCCTGAGCTTCCATCAGAACCTCCAAAGGGAAGGAGTTTGAACTAAGGCACAGTGAGAACATAGGGAAAGAGGTTGCAGTCAAGTCGGTTGTGGTGTGGGGTTCAAGGGAGGGAAGTGATGGTATTCTGCATATCAAGAAGCCCTCATACAGTGTTTTTCTCATATAACATTTTGGAAATTGGGAGACAAATTTAAGTCAATCTTACTTAGTAGTTCATAAAAATGATTATATAAATATCAATACAATTACAGACTTGGCAAAAATACAGTAATTACTATTAATTGTAAGAAACAAGAAAGATTACCCTTGAGGAGAGTGGCTATGGAAACAAAGGTGCAAAGGATACTCTTTCTTTTTCCTGTAAACATCAGGTTGAATTTTAATCATATGTGTATTATCACATGATTGTAATCACAAAACATAATCACAAAACATCTGCCAGAGAGAACATGGTGTGATTAGTTTTCTTTGTGTCAATTTCTTTTAGTTGAACTAATAAATGTCAGTTTTTAAAATATGAATTCATTGTTGAGTCTTTATGTTATGCACGAGTGATATATTATTTATTTAATCCTTACAATAAAGTGTTGAATTCGGTCATGTTAATATCCTCACTGAGATCATGAGAAATCTGAGGTGCACAGAGGTTGAGTAAGGTACTCAGGGTCACATAGTGTGGGAGAAGGTCAGACTTCCAACACCAGCATGCTTGTTCCCCGTTGTGAGTGACAGGATGAGAACAAGGAAGGAAGTGCCCTACAGGTTCCAAAGTACTGCGCATTAGTCATCTCAGTCTATCTCTAAACTGAGCTGAACACGTGGTGACTAATCTCTACCAAAAAGAAAACCAGCTTACAGGGGAAGAAGTGAAGATGAAAGAATAACAGACCTAATTGTGGGAACTGGACTTGATGTTGACCTGGGGCCTTCTCTTAGTCTTTCACCCTTCCAGGGAAGGTCAGTCACCCTTCCAGGGACAAAAATAGTCTCTCCAGAGTTGGGCATCTCCCATGAAAGAACTCTGCTTAGTTGCTCAGTCGTGTTCAGCTCTTTGCAACCCCATCGACTGTAGTGCGCCAGGCTCCTCTGTCCAGGCAAGAATACTGGAATGGGTTGCCTTGCCCTTCTCCAGGGGATCTTCCAACCCAGGGATTGAACTCAGATCTCCCACACTGCAGGTGGATTCTTTACCATCTAGCCACCAGAAAAGAACTCTACTCCCAGGAAAACCATGTGTACCATGTCCTCCCCTCAGCAAGGCTTCTGCCTTTACTTCTACAAGTCTGTCTCAAAGGGTAGGGCAGAATACCACTCTCTTCTTTGAGGCAGTTTCACCTCAGAAGTCTCTTATCTGGGTCAAGAGCTCAGATGTGAGACACAGCATTCTCAAGTGTCACCCATTCCCAATTGTACCCACCACACTCCCACTGTACTGCCTCTCACACACATCCAAATCATAGCCTAAAGTAACATTCAACACAGTGGTCATGAACATGGGCCCCTCCTCAATGGGAACTCTGCCCCTGACTTCTCATCTGGGCTCATGATGTCCAGAGACTTGGCCCCTAATGACCAACTCATGGAACATGTTCTTACATCTGAATTGATGTTGCATCAATCTAGCAACCATCCTCTCCCAGTTTCTCTAGTTCTAACTGTACCTATAAGCTGGAGACTTCCAATGTGGTGTGGGATGCTGGCTCCTGAGTCCACACATAAGTGCCCTAAGGATATGAGAAATGGCCAAAGCAATGGACTTGGAGTTAATATAAAAAGAAAAAAAAATGAGTTTCCTGGGTATAAAAATTTACCAGAAATATGACTGTCTAAGAGAGAAAGATGAAAGTGGAGAAAGTGAGTCCATTGCCTGCCTGCATTTTCCCCAGATATCTCTTAATATATCTCTAGAGGTTCAAGTAAGGTGGGATCTCAGCATATAGAATAGGAGCAAACGGGAGGTGGAAACTGACTCCTTCCACAGTCCCTTCTGGTAGAACCATATCAGTGTCCACAGCGTTGGTGTAAGTGGGGAGGGGATAGTGGGTCAAGTGGCCAGGACCTAAGAGGATGGACTTTGACAGTAGGAGCTGAAGGCAAAACTGATGATCAGAGTTAGCAGCAGTGAGTTCCTGATAAATCACCCACTAGATCAAGAGTCCATCAGCCAAGAAGGGGACTGTGGAGAAGACCCGCATGAAGGGAGGCAGAGCCAGATCGAGCAGACTAGAGTTGAGGCCAGGAAAGCAGGGCCTGCAGAATCCAGGGAATGTGGACAGAGCCCAGTGTCACAGCCAGATCCACATGAGGAAAATACAATAGAGCAGCATAATATATCTTCCTATGGAGATTTTGGTCCTGATGGGTGTGGGCAGAATCTGTGGCTTCCCTTAGGAAATGGAGCCATGAGACCAGGACAGTCTTTTCCACTTGTGTGCTCAAGCTTCCCACAGCCCTTCAGGGAGTGGGTGCTGAATAAATGTTTGCTGGATGTGAAGATAACTCAACTTCATCCTGAAACAAACAAAGAATTCTTGTAGCAGGTATTACTGAAGATAAAGTGCTCTGGCCTCTGAGCTAACTTTTCCCCAGAAGGTATTCCTGACTCCAGTCGGGGCTCAGAGGTACCTGCGTGATTGAACTCTGCTCCTCAGAAGTACCAACCACCCAGTTCACAGAGGCCCTTAAACCCAATTTGCTGTCTCCCACCAATCCAGACCTAAACCATTGAGTACCAACTTCACCCCTGCTCAGGCATAGCCAAGATCCAGCAACTATACAGGTTCAGGATGGGGGACAGTGAGGGTTACATGCCAGGAGTTTCTCTCAAACCATTCACAGGCTTAGTGAGCCCTGGTTGACTATTGCTAACACTTCCTATAGGGCCAGGGGCAGAGATAAACAAAAATGTCCCTGGAACTCAGTCTAGATATTCTGGACACCATCCCAGATATTATTAGGGGCTTCTCTTCCTCCCAGAAGAGACTGCACCCACACTCAACTTCCCATGAAGTCCTTAGTTCTATCCCTCATCCAGAGGGCTTACAAATGTCCCACTGCCCCCACCTCCCTGGCACTGGGCTGCCTGCACTCTCAGAAAACCCTTAAAAACTGCTGACACCTAACCTGGACTCTTAGGGCCTGTCCTCTTGCTGTCTAGGCTGCCCTCACCCCTTGTCCTGTAAGGAGGGAGAATAATCTGGGACTAGGATCCTTTCTCTGAGCATAGACCCACTCTGTGTGTCCAGCAAATCATGGAGGCCCAGCAACTCCTTTCTCTGAGAGAAGGAGAGGACCAGGATCACATTCCTCTCCTCTTCTGCCAACTTCTCTTGGTAAATTATCTCAATAAAACCTGTTCTCTAGCTATGTGACTTTTCAGGAATTCTTCCTGAGATTGGTATACTGTAGTGGTTATAACAAAAGATTTTTCCAGACTTTTTTCTCATGTCTCAATGTCTTTTAAAAAAAATGTCTGAAAAGCCTGAGAATTCTCTTCCTCTGAAATATAGATTAAGTCATTCCCATTTGTAGTGTAGAGATATACCTACTGAAATGTGAAGCAGCACCATCTTGACACTGAAGGCTCTTAGTGAAGAATAAGAAATAGATTATAGAGGATTGGGCTCCACCTGGATTGATTAATCTTTTTTTTTGGAAGAATATCCCAAGGAACCTTCGCAGGAGTGGAGGTTCTCTCTGTGGGGACCAGAGAGAATAAAGCATTGTGATTGAGATTGCTCTGGTCCCTGGTGGCCAGAGGTAGGGAATTTGGATTCAGGATTCTGGTAAGAAGTGAACTAGAAAGCCTCTTGATGAAGGTGAAAGAGGAGAGAGAAAAAGCTGGCTTGAAACTCAACATTCAAAAAACTAAGATCATAGCATTCAGTCTCATCATTTCATGGCAAATAGAAGGTAAAAATTAAAAGCAATGACAGATTTTATTTCCTTGGGATCCAAAACCCTGCCAACAGTGACTGCAGCCATGAAATTAAAAGTAATTTGCTCCTCGGAAAGAAAGCTGCAACAAACCTAGACAGCATATTAAAAAAAACAGAGACATCACGTTGTCAACAAAAGTCCATATAGTCAAAGCTATGGTTTTTACAGTAGTCACGTATGGATGTGAGTGTTGGACCATAAAGAAGGCTGAGCTTCAAAAAACTGATGCTTTCAAATTGTGGTGCTGGAGAAGACTCTTGAGAGTCCCTTGGATAGCAAGGAGATCAAACTAGTCAGTCCTAAAGGAAATCAATCCTAAATATTCACTGGAAGAACTGGTTATGAAGCTGAAGCTCCAATACTTTGGCCACCCGATTCGAAGAGCCAACTCACTAGAAAGACCCTAATGCTCAGAAAGATTGAGGGCAGGAAGTGGGTGACAGAGGATGAGATGTCAAATGGCATCACCAACTCAATAGACATGAGTTTGGGCAAACTCCAAGAGATAGTGAAAGACAGGGAAGCCTGGTGCTCTGCAGTTCATGGGGCTGCAAAGAGTTGGACACAACTTAGCAACTGAACAACAACAACAAAGCATAGAAATAGTGACTCATTTTAAAATATAGAAATGAATTGGATGAAGAACTTAGTTGTTGTCTGTCTTCAGTATTTACCATCCTCAGGACCATTTTAATTATTTTTAAGGAAAATTTAGTGCTATGAAAGGATCACCCTGGAATTCGGAAAAACCAACACATTCCTAATGAAAGAAATAGCGCATAGATAAGGAATTCAAAATAAAATAAGTGTTTTGTTGAACATCTACTAGTGATCTCACTGCTAGGATTAACAAGAGTCTATGTACTAAAGCTACACACTATGAAACAGATAATGTTAGTCACTTAGTCATCTCCAACTCTTTGTGACCCTTGTAGCCAGACTTTTCTGTCCATGGAACTCTCCAGGCAAGAATACTGGAATGGGGGACATTTCCTTCTCCTGGGGATCTTCCCAACTTAGGGATCAAACCTGGGTTTCTTGCATTTCAGACTGATTCTTTACTATCTATGTCACCAGAGAAGCCTGATAATATCCACCTTCTTTTATTTTATTTTATTTTTCTTTTCCATTTATTTTTATTAGTTGGAGGCTAATTACTTTACAATATTGTAGTGGTTTTTGTCATACATTGACATGAATCAGCCATGGATTTCCACCCTCTTTTGAAAGCTTGCAGTCTTATATGAGTTCTGCAATTTCTACCATTATTTAGATAATAAGTGAAGACAATGAGACTCAGACAAAGTTATGTCAAGTCCTAAAGCCCCAGCTTTGCCCCAGAACAGGAGATTATGGTACTTGCACATCTAAGGAAAGATGCTGGTCAGCACAGAAGCAACACAAAGTAGCATGTATCCCCAGGATAAAGGTCATCAGAAATTTGATCCCCAGAGAGGTGTTTCCAGTCTGGTAGGAAGTTCCCAAATATGAAGAAAATAGCTACTTCCTGACCACCACACAGTCTGTGCCAAGTAAACACCCTTGCTTGGGGGAAGGATTCTGTTCATGAGATGGTGATGCTCAGGTTCATGGTTTAACAATGAGTAAGTTTGCATTCCACATTTTATGTCATTCTTGACATAATTTTTTTCAATTCAATGTACCATCAAGGGTCTAAAAGTTTTGAAAATTGTTAGAATAGAGTTTACAGACTTGAATTATTACAGATAAGACTGGAATTTGAGTTTCTTCTTCTAAGGGGATGTGTGTCTTAGTTTAATTATTAGCACCCCTGAAGCAAGGTTGGGAAGATCACCTTCATATTCCTACAGAACACTTTACCCTGGACCCTTGGGGACCAGAGTTTCTGTCAGAGGGGAAATACTTAGTGAAATTGTGCTGCCTGGGGGCACCCACCTGGGGGTTCCGTGACCCCAGCAGATGGTGACTGGATGGTAAGAGAAGTCCTTAGAAGTGCCCAGGCACGAGTGTGGTTAGTAAATATTTGCTGAGTGGAAACCAGTAATGGCTGCCATGTGTAGCTTAGCCAAAAGCTATTTGTCTTGTTTGAGAACATGTAAGATGCCCTAGGGTCTTCACAGCAAAATTGGGACTAAGATCATTCAAGACACCCCCTCTCAAGTGCTGACACTGGACTTGCACCAACCTGAGAGTGGGGTCTCCTTGCCTCCCCTTTTCACAGAGCCTGGGTTCTGATTCAGAAAGGGAAAACGGACAGTGACCTGGTTATATCACAAATGAGCTAGTTGTAATTTGCTGAAGCACTTATGAGAGCCCAGCTCAGAGACCACCTAATTCATCTCAGGCAGGACAGGGAGGGTCCCAGGGGGGCATATGAGTTGCATCTGGAAGGGAGAGCAGATATTTTTTCGGGGTGGGGGGAGGAGGGAAGGGACTTACTCCAGTGAGTGGAACAGGTGTACAAGATGGAGGCTGATGGGGGTTCTTTCCCAGGGCTGTAGGGATGGGAACTGAACCCTAAAATGGGGAAGTTTTCCCCAGTTACCTGCTCCTGCTAGGGCTCTCTGTCTCTTCTGTGCCCCCCATCAAGAGGGTCTCAAAGTCTTTGGACACATCCTCAGGGACTGTGAGTGGGGTCTGCAGAACCCACCCTTTTCCCTGTGAGGTGGAGTATGTGGTCTGAATGCTTGAAATGGGTAGTTTATGTTGGATGTTGTGGTCTGTCCTCCCCACCTGGAGACTGATAACCAGTCCAGATAAAGCAATGAGGATATTTTGTGATAAAAGAAGACCTGCAGAAAGTGGCAAATGTTGTAGTTGCAGCATGCATGCATGCTCAGTCACTCAGTCATGTCCAACTCTTTGTGACCCCATGGACTAAGCCCACCAGGCTCCCCTGAGCATGTAATTTTCCAGGCAAGAATACTGGAGTGGATTGTCATTTCCTATTCCAGGGGACCTTCTGGACTCAGAGATCAAACCCATATCTCCTGCATCTCCAGCATTGGCAGATGAACTCCTTACCACTGAGCCACCTGGGGAGCCCATTGATGTTGAGGTACCCACAAACTGAGGTTGGGCAGGAGTTCTCACAGGAGCTGGGCACAGCAAGGAGTGAAAGCAGACCCTCCACCAGGGAAGCATCTCAGATTTTAAAGGGCAGGGGGCATGACTGATGGGATGAATGTTAAGAGTAAGATGAAAAGACCCTGTGAAAGGGAGACTATAAGATTCCATAGGAAGACAACTCACTGCCCCAAGGATGAGGGCAGGTCCACCAGCCTGCAGCTCACAGACAGTGAGGGTCCCAGGGCCCTGCTGGGAGACCAGCAGAGGCTTCTCAAGCCATCAGCCTTTGCAGGTCCAGGTTGTGGCTGGAGATTCAGGCTTATTCATGACTCACTGAGAGCAGAGGGAGGTGACTATGGTTTACCAAGGGCTGCCGTGTTACTTAGATGCTGCAGAGATACAGTCACAGGGCCTGTGTTCCTTTGCCTGCGGTAATGAAAGGGAGGTGAGAGGTAGCCGCTCCCACCCCAGATAGTTCCGGTCTTCTCCTCTTGTGGCTTCTCAATGTATGAAACCATCTTATTGTGGGAGAATCACTACACTGAGAGGGACTTAGATCCACAAAGAACCTTGGTGGAGTATTAGAGACTTGGTCCTATCCCTGACTTTGTCAGGCACTGACTTTCCAGGCCCTAGGCTTATCCACTAATGTCTTTGGAACCTCTGTTTCCCCATCTGGAAAATAGAAGATAATCATAATTGTACCTACCTGTATCTCACAGGTGAAAGAACTTCATATACTGGAAAATGATAGACACTGATGATGATTTAGCTGATTGACTGGAGACTGTAGGAAATGCTTCTTATATTCATAGAGTAAGCAATAATCTCATCTATCCACATCAAACTTCTCACATCCTTAAGCCTTTAGAACTAAGCCCCAGCAGGGCTTATTTCATTGTCATGGACCCAGAGTCCCTTTCTAAATTTAAGAACAGGACCTCTCCTCACTCACCTTTGGGAGCCCTTCACACTTACAATGGTTTCTCTCATACTCTGTCTCACAAAATGGAGATAATCTCTAGTTGTTACAGACAGTAATGTAGCTGTTTTTTTGTTTGTTTGTTTTTTGTCTTTTTATACTATAGGAAATAAGTTAACAACATGTTCAGATCCTAATGGCCTTCTTCATTAAGCCTCATAATTGCAGTGACACCTGTTCTGTTGGTTCATTTTTTCCCTGGTTTCCATGAAATGAAAAAAATCAGTTGAGCCAAGAATGTGCTTGTTTGTTAACATTACTGTAAGTTTTGCTCCAATACACCTTATTTTAATTAGTTTTGTGAAAGAGCAACCTCAAAAGGTATTCAGCCCTAGTGAGCACACCCCCATCCTAGGTGAAATTGTCCTAAACTATAGCATCAATGAGCACAGTGAGATCCAGGGGTAAATGTGAGTGAGAACTGAGTAACTCTAGACAAAAAAGTGTAGATTTTTCTTCTAAGAAGTCTACCTTTGATGAGCAAGAAAGAGATGTATTAGGAACTGGAGGGAAGTCACAGATTTCATAAGTTTGTGCTTTCTTTCATGGAAGAGGTTCAGTCATTTTTTTAGAATAAGAGAAAAGAGCAGAGAAGGACAAGTTGAAGACATATTACTCGGTGGGAATAACTGATAAAACAGTGTGTGAGGGGGCAAGACACTCATACACAGAGTACATCATGTGAAATTCTGGGCTGAATGAAGCACAAACTGGAAGCAAGATTACCAGGAGAAATATCAATAACCTCAGATATCCAAATGACACCATCCTTATGTCAGAAAGCAAAGAAGAACTAAAGAGCCTCTTAATGAAAGTGAAAGAGGAGAGTGAAAAAGTTGCTTTAAAACTCAATATTCAAGAAACTAAGATCATGACATCCAGTCCCATCACTTCATGCCAAATAGATGGGGAAACATCGGAAACAGTGACAGACTTTAGTTTCTTGGGCCCCAAAATCACTGCAGATGGTGATTGCAGCCATGAAATTAAAAGATGCTTGCTCCTTGAAAGGGAAACTATGACCAAACAAGACAGCATATTAAAAAGCAGAGACATTATTTTGTCAGCAAAGGTCTGTCTAGTCAAACCTATGGTTTTTCCAGTAGTCATGTATGGATATGAGAGTTGGACTATAAAGAAAGCTGAGCACTGAAGAACTGATGCTTTTGAACTGTAGCATTGGAGAAGACTCTTCAGAGTCCCTTGGACTGCAAGGAGATCCAACCAGTCCATCCTAAAGGAGATCAATTCTGGGTGTTCATTGGAAGCACTGATGCTGAAGCTGAAATTCCAATACTTTGGCCACCTAATGCAAAGAACTGACTCATTGGAAAAGACCCTGATATTGGGAAAGATTGAAGGCAGGAGGAGAAGGGGATGACAGAGAATAAAATGGTTGGAAGACATCACTGACTCGATGGACAGGAGTATGAGCAAGCTCTGGGAGTAGGTGATGAACAGGGAAGCCTGGGGTGCTGCAGTCCATGGGTGGCAAAGAGTTGGACATGACTGAGAGACTGAACTGAACTGAACTGAGGGGGCAAGAGGCAAGAATAGAGTAAGGTTTGTGGGGCTTAATCATATTCAATCCTTTATGTCTAGAAGTATAAAGTTAAGCAAGAATATGAATACTTAAAATGACAAGAGCCTTCTCAGGGAAGTGTCCTGAGACCCTGCCTCACCTGCCTTTTGCCTTTACAGGTAATGATTAGTTGAACTGTTATCAAGATCACAGCTGTTTGATAGATACACTGTCAGTATTTGTCAACCTTTCTCTTCTTTTACTGCTGTCCCTTTGACTCCTTATTTATAAAGTTTTATTAAAATGTTTGAAAGAGAATTAAAAACTGGTGAATGACACTAATGTCACTTGTCATTATTCTCGTCCTTCTAACCACAGCAAGGACTGAAATGGCGAGGAGACCCTCTAATTCTGACACTTTCAGGCCTTCTCAATCTCTCTTCTCTCACACTTGGTCCAGTTCTGGAACTTTAGACCAGGAAAACCACACTCTTCTTGCAGCTCCGGGAGAAGGGGATTGCTGTAGGTAGACCTCTGAGAGTCATGTTCAGATGCAAGGTCACTGTGACAGCAAGAAAAACACGTTATTCACTGAGATAGTACAGGAGAAGAAGAAAAACTAAAAAAGAGGTTTGACAGAGAGGATCTCAGAAAAATCAGCAGTCAGACAAACCAAAGGACCTTCTATGGATAACACAGAGATGCAATTTGTATGGGACTTTTCAGCACGCACCCTGGGATGTGGTAAAAGCAAGAAGATGACAGAAGATGTACAAGGGGGCTCTTCAGCTAGGGGTGCAGATAAGCAACCAGACATAGGAAGAAAAGGTTCTTTTAGTTTAGTATCTACATTTCTCCATCTGGCATGGTTTCAATGTTAATTATACAGGTAGGTTAAAATAAGAAAAAAGAAACAGATATATCAGGCAAACACTATTTCAAAGAAAGCTAGAATGGATAAAAATCAAGAATGTACACTTCAGAGCACAGAAATTAGCAAGGTCAAAAATGTATGTCATATAATGATGACGTGGTAAATTCACTAACAAGTAATATCAATCCTAAGTGTGTATGGACAGAACAAAAGAGCTTCACAGTACAGAAAGGGAAAACTTATAGAACTGGAAGGGAAAACAGACAAATCCACAATTAGAGTCAGGCACTGTAACATTCCTCTCCCAGTAATGGTTCCAATAGAAGCAAGCAAAACTGGAAAAAGTGTAAACACCACCATCGATGACCTGTCCTAATTGACATTAACAGAACACCCCACCCAACAACACACTATACTTTCTTCTCAAGTGCACATGGAAGTTTCATCAAGACATGTATTAGATTTTAAGCAAATATTGACAAAGAAAAAGATTGAAATGATAAAGTATATCCTCTGGTCAAAAAAGAATTTGAGCATAAACAATATTAAAATAAAACGGAATAGCCAAAAATTTAGAAATCAAAGAAGACACTTCTAAATAATCAATGGAACAAAGAGTAAGTCTCAACTGTAATTAGAAAATATTTGAATTTAGTGAAAATTAAGATGAGATGGTTGGATGGCATCACCAACTCGATGGACATGAGTTTGAGCAAGCTCCAGGAGTTGGTGATGGACAGGGAAGCCTGACATGCTACAGTCCTTGGGGTCGCAAAGAGTCAGACACGACTGAGCAACTGAACTGAGTTGAACTGAAAATATAATGTATCAAAATCTGTGGGATGAATTTACAGCAGTACTTAGAGGGAAATTTGTAGAATTAAAGGTTTATATTAGGGGAAAAAATACATGTGGTTAATACTTTAGCTCTAAACTTTAGAATCTAGAATAAGAAAAGAAAAAACACCGAGCAAGTAGAAAGAAGAAAAGAATAAATATAAGAGCAGAAACCAATAAAACTAATAAACCATCAGTACCATCTTTCTAGATTCCATACATATGTATTAACATACAATATTTGTATTTCTCTTTCTGACTTACTTCATTCTATATAATAGTCTCTAGGTTCATCTACCTCATCAGAACTGACTCAAATATGATTCTTTTTATAGCTAAGAAATATTCCACTGTATATATGTACCACAACTTCCTTATCCATTCATCTGCTGATGGGCATCTAGGTTGCTTCCATGTAAATAGTGCTGCAATGAACAATATGCAAAGTCATTATCCTCTAATTAAGATAATAAATAAAACATTTTTTAAACTAAGAAATCTGAAAACAGATACATATATATTTGTGATGGTGGTAGTTTAGTCACTAAGTGATGTCTGACTCTTGTGACCCCAAGGACTATAGACCACCAGGCTCCTCTGCCCATGAGATTTCCCTGGCAAGAACACTGGAGTAGGTTGCCATTTCCTTCTCCAGGGAAATTGAGATGTTCTTTCCCAACACAGAAATGGAACCCATGTCTCCTGGATTAAGGAGGATTCTTTACTGATGAGCCACCAGGGATTCCCAAGTATATTTTTAAATATAGTTAAACATCATACTTCATTGTGAAAAATGGCAAGTTTTTACTTAGTTTGGAAGCAAAAAGATCTCCGTTAAGCCACTTGTATTCTACATTGTACTGACATTTCTATCTATCCTTTATGGCAAATAAAAAGTCTGCAAAGATAGGAAAGAGGAAGGGGAACCAATCATTATTTGTAGGCAACATGCTTACATATAGATATATGGCTTCCCTGATAGCTCAGCTGGTAAAGAATCTACCTGCAATGCAGGACACCTGTGTTTGATCCCTTGGTTGGGAAGATCCCCTTGAGAAGGGAATGGCTACCCACTCCAGTATTCTGGCCTGGAGAATTCCATGGACTGGTCTATACAGTCCATGGGGTCTCAAAGAGTCGAACATGATTGAACAACTTTCACTTTCCTTGCTTATCTATGTAGAAAACCTTCTTGAACTAGTAAATTTAGTAAGATTACAAAAAAAAAAAAGAGATCAATGGAGGAAAAACATACTTTAATACACTAGTGAGAGACATAAGCTATCATTTTAAAAGTTTTAATCCCATGTTGTAGGGGTCTGAGTGGTTCTTGAAGATGTCTATGGCGATGGAGATTCATCTAGCAAGTTCTGCACAGTGGATGAGGGATCAGAAGAGCACTAGTGGAACAGAGCCCATTAGGCTTTGAGAGTTTATCCTCGTCTCATATACTCACTTCTAATTCCTGATCCATCCCATTACCATTCAGTCTGTATTGAAAATATAAATCATGTTTTTATTTAAAGTTGTAACACTTACTCCAAAGATTTCAGAGTATTTAATAATATCACTACATACTTTAGTTAATGCAGCTTGTTTCCTGTGGAATGGTTCCTTCTTATTTGCTGTCCACTAGCAAGCTGTCACTGTAAGCTGAGCTTCTAGAAATCTCTAGGGGAAGTAGCTCAGTTTAGTATGTTCCCTGCCCAATTCAGAGAAAAACTCTTCTCCTCATGCATCTGGAAGATTACAATATTATTAAGTACTTAAAATCCTCATTTTAAATTGTAATCTGGGTGTGTGGGGGATGGCCTTAGTAATAATTCACACTGTTGTATGGACTGGGTCTGGTATTTACACGTGTACTTGTGTGTGTATTTGTGTATGTGTGTTGTTTGTAGAGCTGTGGATTAGACATGAAATATTTCCTTGCTTCCTTCTGGTCTTTGGGAATCTAATGTAGGTAGAGATTGCTAGCTAAGCTAGAAAGAAGGAAGGGAAGAGACAGAAGGAACACAGTTTTCTCTTGTTTGTATTTTAAAATTGAGTAAAATAGAAGGCTGCTTTGTTTTTATTGGGGCAGTAATTGTGCTGGAGAATGAAAGGAGAATAGTTCCATAGCAGAATATAATTTTTCAATGTTTTTTCTTACACCCAGGTAAACCAGCTGATACTGCTTTAATTTTCACCATAAAACAAAGAGTAGAGGCGGTCCTAAGATGGCGGAGGAATAGGACGGGGAGACTACTTTCTCCCCCACAAATTCATCAAAAGAACAGTTGAACGCGGAGCAAATTCCACAGAACAACTTCTGAATGCTGGCAGAGGACATCAGGCACCCAGAAAGGCAGCCCATTGTCTTCGAAAGGAGATAGGACAAAATATAAAAGATAAAAAGACAGACAAAAGAGGTAGGGACGGAGATCCATCCCGGGAAGGGAGTCTTAAAAAAGAGAGAAGTTTCCAACCACCAGGAAACACTCTCTCCTGCGGGTCTATGGTGAGCCTTGGAATCTCAGAGGGCAAAATAACCGGAAGGAAAAATAAATAATTAAAACCCACAGATTACGTGCCTAACAGCAACTCCCAGCAGAGCAGCAACCCAGATGCTTGCATCCCCCATTAGCAATCAGGGGAGGGACAGGGAGGAGCGGGCTGCATTGCTTAGGTAAGAATGCCCTGAGGGCAATCTGAGGGAATTAGCTTACAATAGCAACCCAGGCTATGGGATAGCTACCCAGCGATCCCCGCGAAAAGCCCTAACCTAAGACACGGCCAGGCCTGCTCACAGGACAAAGGACTGAGCAGAGCTAGCTGGCTGCAGGCCAGCCCATCCACTGATTGAAACAGGCAGAAGAGGGCAGCCAGAGCGGGAAAGGGAGCAATCGGCCCCAGAGAGGCATCCTCTACCAAACTGCAGGCAGACCTTGTTGCTAACCAAGACTTCTTGGGGTTCTGGATGATTGACATCTGCCAGGAGGGTAACAGCCAGAGGCCAGCTCCCCAGAATAGACACACGGCACGCCTAAGAAGGCGCGCCTGTTGTACACCCAGAAAACCGAGCGCCTGGGATGGGGGAGAGGATAAGCCGCAGCCTTCAACTGGGGGCGACTCTGCGAGCCAAGCACCTGGTCACCTGAGCTGCTCGGACCAGGGACGGACGCAAAACGCAGGCCCAACCAAGTCTGCGCCTTTGTGGAGTACCCGCGAACCTGAACCTGAGCTGCTTAGACCTGGGAAGTGCATGTAAACCAGGGCCTGCCTCAGACAGTTCCCGGCAGAGCAACCTAGAGTCTGAGCAGTGTAGACTGGGAAAGCACACACTCCGTGAGTGGGCGCAAACCCAGTGTGGCTGAATCACTGGGAGTACATGCCAGAGATATTTGTTCGCAGTAGTCCTCCCTCCCCAAAGCACAACTGAACAAGTGAGCCTAAAAAAAAGTGACCACCACCGCACCCCTCGTGGCAGGGTGGAAATTAGACACTGAAGAGAGCAGCAAACAGAAGCTAAAATAAACAGAGCGAACCACTTAGGAAGTGACAGGTACAACAGATTAAAACCCTGTAGTTAGCACCGACCACATAGGAAGGGACCTATAGACCTTGAGAGGTACAAGCCAGACCAAGGAACTATCTGAAGATGAACTGACCCCACACTGTCCGCAACAGCTCCAGAGAAAGTCTTAGATATACTTTTACTACTATCATTTTTTACATTAAAAAAAAAATTAATTTAATTTAATTTAATTTTTATTTTAAGTCCCCATTACTCCTTTAATTTTCCTTTTTATAACCTACTATTACCTTACAAAAAAAAAAAAAAAAAAACCCTGTTTTTAAAGCAAACTTCATATATATATATGTTTTATAATCTCTGTGGCTTTTTCTGTTTCTTTTTTTTTTTTTTTTTTTTTTTGCTTGTTTATCTTTATTTTATTTTTTTTTAATATTGTACTTTTGGGGAATCTAACCCCTACTCAAGATTTTTTATCTTTGCCTTTTGGTATTTGTTATCAACTTTGTATCTTTAAGAAGCCAACCTTCAGTACCCATTTTCACTTGGGAGCAGGATCACTAGCCTGACTGCTCTCTACCCCTTTTGACTCTCCTTTTTCTTCACCAGGTCGCCTCTATCTCCACCCCCACCCCCACCCCCCACTTCCTTTTCTTCTCTACCCAACTTGGTGAATCTCTTTGTGTGTTCTGGGCTGTGGAGAACACTTAGGGAACTGATTACTAGCTGGATCTGTCTCTCTCCTTTTCATTCCCCCTTTTATCCTCCTGGCCACCTCTGTCTCCTTCCTCCCTCTTCTCTTCTCTTCTCTGTGTAACCCCATGAACATCTCTGAGGGGTCCACATTGTGGAGAGCACATAGGGAAGTGATTACTGGCTAGGCTGCTCTCTCCCCTTTTGATAACCCCTCTGCTCCTCCTGATCACCTCTAACTCCTTCTTCCCTCTTCTCCACGTAACTCTGTGTACCTCTCTGGGTGTCCCTCACTGTGGAGAAACTTTTCATCATTAACCTAGGTGTTTTATCTTTGGTGCTGTATAATGGAGAAGTCTTGAGGCTACTGTAAGAATAAGACTGAAAACCAGAGTCAGGAGGCTTAAGTTCAAATCCTGAGAACACCAGAGAACTACTGAATCCAGGGAAAATTAAATGATAGGAGTTCATCAAATGCCTCCGCACCTACAATGAAACCTAGCACCACCGAAGGGCCAACAAGCTCCAGAGCAAGACATACCATGCAAATTATCCAGAAACACAGGAACATAACCCTGAGCCTCAATATACAGGCTGCCCAAAGTCACACCAAACCAAGTGACATCTCAAAACTTATTACTGGACACTTCATTGCACTCCAGAGAAAAGAAATCCAGCTCCACCCACCAGAACACCGA
Organism: Dama dama; assembly: GCF_033118175.1. NCBI lineage: Eukaryota > Metazoa > Chordata > Mammalia > Artiodactyla > Cervidae > Dama > Dama dama. Next base: position 14,518,369 of record NC_083700.1, read on the forward strand.
CACAAGCTTCCCTAACCAGGAAACATTGACAAGCCACCCGTCCAACCCCACCCACAGCGAGGAACCTCCACAATAAACAGGAACCACCAACTGCCAGAATACAGAAAGGGCACCCCAAACACAGCAACATAAACAAGATGAAAAGGCAGAGAAATACCCAGCAGGTAAAGGAACAGGACAAATGCCCACCAAACCAAACAAAAGAGGAGACAGGGAATCTACCTGATAAAGAATTCTGAATAATGATAGTGAAAATGATCCAAAACCTTGAAAACAAAATGGAGTTACAGATAAATAGCCTAGAGACAAGGATTGAGAAGATGCAATAAATGATTAACAAGGACCTAGAAGAAATAAAAAAGAGTCAATATATAATGAATGATGCAATAAATGAGATCAATAACACTCTGGAGGGAACCACAAGTAGAATAATGGAGGCAGAAAATAGGATAAGTGAGGTAGAAGATAGAATAGTAGAAATAAATGAAGCAGAGAGGAAAAAAGAAAAAAGAATTAAAAGAAATGAGGACAACCTCAGAGACCTCTGGGACAATGTGAAATGCCCCAACATTCGAATCATAGGAGTCCCAGAAGGAGAGGACAAAAAGAAAGACCATGAGAAAATACTTGAGGAGATAAGAGTTGAAAACTTCCCTAAAATGGGGAAGGAAATAATCACCCAAGTCCAAGAAACCCAGAGAGTCTGAAACAGGATAAACCCAAGGTGAAACACGACAAGACACATATTAATAAAATTAACAAAGATCAAACACAAAGAAAAAATATTAAAAGCAGCAAGGGAAAAACAGCAAATAACACACAAGGGGATTCCCATAAGGATAACAGCTGATCTTTTCAGGCCAGAAGGGAATGGCAGGACATACTTAAAGTGATGAAAGAAAATAACCTACAGCCCAGATTACTGTACCCAGCAAGGATCTCATTCAAATATGAAGGAGAAATCAAGAGCTTTACAGACAAGCAAAAGCTGAGAGAATTCAGCACACCAAACCAGCTCTCCAACAAATACTGAAGGATCTTCTCTTGACAGGAAACACAGAAAGGGTGTATAAGCTTGAACGCAAAACAATAAAGTAAATGGCAATGAGATCATGCTTATCAATAATTACCTTAAATGTAAATGGTTTGAATGCCCCAACTAAAAGACAAAGACTGGCTGAATGGATATAAAAACAAGACCCCTATATATGTCTCTTGTCTACAAGAGACCCACCTTTAAACAAGGTACGCATACAGACTGAAAGTGAAGGGCTGGAAACAGATGTTCCATGCAAATAGAGACCAAAAGAAAGCAGGAGTAGCAATACTCATATCAGATAAAACAGACTTTAAAACAAAGATTGTGAAAAGAGACAAAGAAGAACACAACATAATGATTAAAGGATCAATGCAAGAAGAAGATATAAAAATTATAAATATATATGCACCCAACATAGGAGCACCACAATATGTAAGACAAATGCTAACAAATATGAAAGGGGAAATTAACAACAACACAATAAAAGTGGGAGACTTTAATACTCCACTCACACCTATGTATAGATCAACTAAACAGAAAATTAACAAGGAAACACAAACTTTAAATGACACAATAGATCAGTTAGACCTAATTGATATATATAGGACATTTCACCCCATAACAGTGAATTTCACCTTTTTCTCAAGCACACACAGCACCTTCTCCAGGATAGATCACATCCTGGACCATAAATCTAGCCTTGGTAAATTCAAAAAAATTGAAATGACTCCAAGCATCTTTTCTGACCAAAATACAGTAAGATTAGCTGTCAATTACAGGAGAAAAACTATTAAAAATTCCAACATATGGAAGCTGAAAAACATGCTGCTCAACAACCAACAAATCACAGAAGAAATAAAAAAAAAAATCAAAATATGCATAGAAATGAATGAAAATGAAAACACAGCAACCCAAAACCTATGGGACACTATAAAAGCAGTGCTAAGGGGAAGGTTCATAGCAATACAGGCTTAACTTAAGAAACAAGTCAAATAAATAACATAACTCTATACCTAAAGCAACTTGAGAGGGAAGAAATTATGAACCCCAGGGTTAGTAGAAGGAACGATATCTTAAAAATTAGGGCAGACGCCCCCTCCACACACACACACACACTCACACACACACAGACACACACCCCCTCCCACCACTGCAGGGGAAAGGGGACGCACCGCCCAGGGGGCCGGGCTCCCGGGTAGCTGGCACCAATAAAAAATTAAAAAAAAAAAATTAGGGCAGAAAAAAAATGCAAAAGAAGCAAATGAGACCATAGCAAAAATCAACACAACCAAAAGCTCCTTCTTTGAGAAGGTAAATAAATTTGACAAACCATTAGCCAGACTCATCAAGAAACAAAAGGAGAAAAATCAAATCAACAAAATTAGAAATGAAAATGGAGAGATCACAGCAAACAACACAGAAATACAAAGGATCCTAAGAGACTATTATCAGCAACTATATGCAAATAAAATGGACAACTTGGAAGAAATGGACAAATTCTTAGAAAAGTACAACTTTCCAAAACTGAACCAGGAAGAAATAGAAGATCTTAACAGACTCATCACAAGCACGGAAATTGAAACTGTAATCAGAAATCTTCCAACAAACAAAAGCCCAGGACCAGATGGCTTCACATTTGAATTCTAGCAAAAATTTAGAGAAGAACTAACACCTATCCTACTCAAACGCTTCCAGAAAATTGCAGAGGAAGGTAAACTTCCAAAGTCTTTCCATGAGGCCACCATCACCTTAATACCAAAACCAGAAAAAGGTGCCACAAAAAAGGAAAACTACAGGCCAATGTCACTGATGAATATAGATGCAAAAATCCTGAACAAAATTATAGCAAACAGAATCCAACAACACATTAAAAAGATCATACATCATGACCAAGTGGTCTTTATCCCAGGGGTGCAAGGATTCTTCAATATCCACAAATCAATCAATGCAATACACCACATTAGCAAATTGAAAAATAAAAACCATTATGATTATCTCAATAGATGCAGAAAAAGCCTTTGACAAAATTCAACATCAATTTATGATAAGAACCGTCCAGAAAGCAGTAATAGAAGGAACACACCTCAACATAATAAAAGCTATATATAAGAAACCCTCAGCAACATTATCCTCAATGGTGAAAAATTGAAAGCGTTTCCCCTAAAGTCAGGAACAAGGCAAGGGTGCCCACTCTCACGACTACTAGTCATCATTGTTTTGGAAGTTTTGGCCACAGCAAGCAGGGCAGAAAAAGAAGTAAAAGAAATCCAGATAGGAAAAGAAGAATTGAAACTCTTACTGTTTGCAGATGACATGATCCTCTACATAGAAAACCCTAAAGACTCTACCAGAAAATTACTAGAGCTAATCAATGAATATAGTAAAGTTGTAGAATATAAAATTAACACAGAGAAATCCCTTGCATTTCTATATACTAACAATGAAAAAACAGAAAGAGAAATTAAGGAAACAATACCATTCACCATTGCAACAAAAAGAATAAAATACTTAGGAGTATATCTACCTAAAGAAACAAAAGACCTATATATAGAAAACTATAAAACACTGTTGAAAGAAATCAAAGAAGACACAAATAGATGGAGAAATATACCGTGTTCCTGGATCGGGAGAATCAATATAGTGAAAATGACTATACTACCCAAAGCAATCTATAGATTCAATGCAATCCCTATCAAGCTATCAATGGTATTTTTCACAGAACTAGAACAAATAATTTCACAATTTGTACGGAAATAAAAAAAACCTCGAATAGCCAAAGCAATCTTGAGAAAGAAGAAAGGAACTGGAGGAATCAACCTGCTTGACTTCAGTCTCTACTACAAAGCCGCATCATCAAGACAGTGTGGGACTGGCACAAAGACAGAAATACAGATCCATGGAACAAAATAGAAAGCCCAGAGATAAATCCACGCACCTGCGGACACGTTATCTTTGACAAATGAGGCAAGAATATACAATGGAGAAAGGACAATCTCTTTAACAAGTGGTGCTGGGAAAACTGGTCAACCACTTGAAAAAGAATGAAACTAGAACACTTTCTAACACCATACATAAAAATAACCTCAAAATGGATGAAAGATCTAAACATAAGACTAGTAACTATAAAACTCCTAGAGGAGAACATAGGCAATACACTCTCCGACATAACTCACAACAGAATCCTCTATGACCCACCTCCCAGAGTAATGGAAATAAAAGCAAAAATAAGCAAATGGGACATAATTAAAATTAAAGCTTTTGCACAACAAAGGAAACTATAAGCAAGGTGAAAAGACAGCCTTCAAAATGGGAGAAAATCATAGCAAATGAAGCAACGGACAAAGAATTCATCTCAAAAATATACAAGCAACTCCTGCAGCTCAATTCCAGAAAAATAAACGACCCAATCAAAAACATGGATCAAAGAACTAAACAGACATTTCTCCAAAGAAGACATACAGATGGCTAACAAACACATGAAAAGATGCTCAACATCACTCATTATCAGAGAAATGCAAATCAAAACCACAATGAGGTACCATTACACGCCAGTCAGCATGGCTGCTATCCAAAAGTCTACAAGCGATAAATGCTGGAGAGGGTGTGGAGAAAAGGGAATCCTCTTCCACTATTGGTGGAAATGCAAACTAGTACAGTCACTATGGAGAACAGTGTGGAGATTCCTTAAAAAACTGGAAATAGAAATGCTATATGACCCAGCAATCCCGCTGCTGGGCATACACACCGAGGAAACCAGAACTGAAAAAGACACGTGTACCCCAATGTTCATCACAGCACTGTTTATAATTGCCAGGACATGGAAGCAACCTAGATATCCATCAGCAGATGAATGGATAAGAAAGCTGTGGAACATATACACAATGGAATATTACTCAGCCATTAAAATGAATACATTTGAATCAGTTCTAATGAGGTGGATCAAACTGGAGCCTCTTATACAGAGTGAAGTAAGCCAGAAAGAAAAACACCAGCACAGTATACTAGCACATATATATGGAATTTAGAAAGATGGTAATGATAACCCTGTATGCGAGACAGCAAGAGAGACACAGATGTATTGAACAGTCTTTTGGACTCTGTGGGAGAGGGCGAGGGCAGGATGATATGGGAGAATGGTATTGAAACATGTAACTTATCATATGTGAAACGAATCGCCAGTCCAGGTTTGATGCATGATACAGGGTTCTCGGGGCTGGTGCACTGGGATGACCCAGAGGGATAGGATGGGGAGTGAGGTGGGAGGGGGTTTCAGGATGGAGAACACATGTACACCCATGGTGCATTGAAGTCAATGTATGGCAAAACTAATACAGTGTTGTAAAGTAAAATAAATAAATAAATTAATTAAAAAATAAGATAAAAAAAACCCAAATACTACATATGTTGCCTAATGAAAGATGCAATAAACTTGCTTCTCCATCTATTTCCCATAGAAGAATCTATTCACTTTTTCACTGTTAAATATAATATCAAAAAGGAAACTAGTATGCTAATATATGCTGTAATGAAAATTTGTGTAGGACATAAGGGGAGCATCCACTGCTCAGGAGTCAGGGAGAGAGGTGAGGATGGGGGAGCCTCTTCCAGACCACTATTTCCTCTTCTCTTGCAGCCACCTCTATCAATGCTTCCTCCGCAGTGGAACAGGCCTGCAGCTTGTGATGAGGCCCTGCTCAGAAGGCCCCCACCTCTGCTGGGCCTCCTGGCTCCTAGGATTCACCAGCTTCCTCCTCAGTGAGTAACACGGGCACCTGGGAGGGAGGGAAATTGTGGAGAAAGCTTGAGACAAGACCTCCTTTCATTGTCTGATGTCTTTAGTGAACAAAATGTACAAAGAACTCTGTTCTAATTTAGAAAATGCTGTGCATTTGGTTTAGAGTCCTAGTGTGAATAGAAACACAAAATGGCCTTTGGCTGTGGTGAGCCTGGGACCCTTAGCTGGAACAGCTTCGGCTGCACTAAAGGAAATACTTCCAGGAAGGTGAGGCTGCTTTTGCTGCAGTAACAGGGAGGCCAGGAGAGCCTGGAGCTGCAGGCGGTGGGGAAGCTCAGCTCCTCACAGATAATCACAAAAGAGAAGGTACCTTAAAGTCTTCAATTTATCTCAAAAGGGCTTATGAATTTTGCTTATCACTTCAGTGTCAGTTTTCTTCTGTAATGCTTTAAAAATGTTACCTACTTTTTTTTCCCATTTATTTTTATTAGTTGGAGGCTAATAAATTTACAATATTGTAGTGTTTTTTGCCATACATTGACATGAATCAGCCATGGATTCATGTAAAAACAAAAACCTCTAGGAAGATGCCCTCTATAGATTCAAAGAACACTTTTAAGTCAAAACCCTGACAACAAAGGAAATGTCCATCATTCAAAAATGATTGAGCAGTATGGGAGATATCTGTACAATGGAATATTATAAAAACCTTTTTAAATGCATGTATATCAGTTGGCTGGGAGGAATTTTCAGTTTCATGAGGTCAGATGCATGGCTTTACCTCAGCATGATGTGAAAGGCTGTATATAATGCAAGCATAATCTTTTAAAGTAGTAAACTAATGCTCAAAATTCTCCAAGCCAGGCTTCAGCAATATGTGAACCGTGAACTTCCAGATGTTCAAGCTGGTTTTAGAAAAAGCAGAGGAACCAGAGATCAAATTGTCAACATCTTCTGGATCATCAAAAAAGCAAAAGAGTTCCAGAAAAACATCTATTTCTGCTTTATGGACTATGTCAAAGCCTTTGATTGTGTGGATCACAATAAACTGTGGAAAATTCTGAAAGAGATGGGAATACCAGACCACCTGATGGGCCTCTTGAGAAACCTGTATACAGGTCAAGAAGCAACAGTTAGAACTGGACATGGAACAACAGACTGGTTCCAAATAAGAAAAGGAGTATGTCAAGGCTGTATATTGTCACCCTGCTTATTAAACTTATATGCAGAATACATCATGAGAAACGCTGGGCTGGAAGAAGCACAAGCTGAAATCAAGATTGCCGGGAGAAATATCAATAACCTCAGATATGCAGATGACACCACCCTTATGGCAGAGAGTGAAGAAGAACTAAAGAGCCTCTTGATGAAAGCGAAAGAGGAGAGTGAAGAAGTTGGCTTAAAGCTCAACATTCAGAAAACTAAGATCATGGCATCTGGTCTCATCACTTCATGGCAAATAGATGGGAAAACAGTGGAAACAGTGGTTGTCTTTATTTTTCTGGGCTGCAAAATCACTGTGGATGGTAACTGCAGCCATGAAATTAAAAGACACTTGCTCCTTAAAAGGAAAGTTACGACCAACCTAGACAGCATATTAAAAGATGCTTACTCCTTGGAAGGAAAGTTATGACCAACCTAGATAGCATATTTAAAAGCAGAGACATTACTTTGCCAACAAAGGTCCATCTGGTCAAAGCTGTGGTTTTTCCAGTAGTCATGTATGGATGTGAGAGTTGGACTGTGAAGAAAGCTGAGCACTGAAAAATTGATGCTTTTAAACTGTGGTATTGGAAAAGATTCTTGAGAGTCCCTTGGACTGCAAGGAGATCCAACCAGTCAATTCTAAAGGAGATCAGTTCTGGGTATTCACTAGAGGGACTGATGATGAAGCTGAAACTCCAATACTTTGTCCACCTCATGCATAGAGCTGACGCATTTGAACAGACCCTGATGCTGGGAAAGATTGAGGGCGCGAGGAGAAGGGGACGACAGAGGATGAGATGGCTGGATGGCATCACCGGCACAATAGACATGAATTTGGGTGAACTCCAGGAGTTGGAGATGGACAGGGAGTCCTGGCGTGCTGCTGTTCATGGGGTCGCAAAGCGTCGGACACGACTAAGCGACTGAACTGAACTGAATCTTTTAAAGGTAACAGCAGCCTTTTATATTTAAAAATACCTTCATTCCCACATGATTATAAGAGTGTGAATAAAATATAGGAAAAAGCCATAATAGTTCACTAAGGAAAAACATTATTGTGAGGGTTGGTAAAGAATATCTAGATACATAGAGGATCCTGCTGTGACTTATATCAGAGAGTGTTTTGCTTATGTTTTCCTCTAGGAGTTTTATAGTTTCTGGTCTTACATTTAGATCTTTAATCCATTTTGAGTTTGTGTATGGTGTTAGAAAGTGTTCTAGTTTCATTCTTTTTCAAGTGGTTGACCAGTTTTCCCAGCACCACTTGTTAAAGAGGTTGTCTTTTTTCCATTGTATATTCTTGCCTTCTTTGTCGAAGATAAGCTGTCCATAGGTTAGTGGATTTATCTCTGGGCTTTCTATTCTGTTGCATTGATCTATATTTCTGTCTTTGTGCCAGTACCACACAGTCCAGCAGATAAATGGATAAGGAAGCTGTGGTACATATACACAATGGAATATTACTCAGCCACTAAAAAGAATTCATTTGAATCAGTTCTAATGAGATGGATGAAACTGGAGCCCATTATACAGAGTGAAGTAAGCCAGAAAGATAAAGACCAATACAGTATACTAATGCATATATATGGAATTTAGAAAGATGGTAATGATAACCCTATATGCAAAACAGAAAAAGAGACAGATGTACAGAACAGACTCTTGGACTCTGTGGGAAAAGGCAAGGGTGGGGTGTTTGGAGAGAACAGCATCGAAACATGTATATTATCAAGGGTGAAACAGATCACCAGCCCAGGTTGGATGCATGAGACAAGTGCTTGGGGCTGGTGCACTGGGAAGACCCAGAGGGATCGGGTGGAGAGGGGGGTGGGAAGGGGGATCAGGATGGGGAATACATGTAAATCCATGGCTGATTCATGTCAATGTATGGCAAAAAGCACTACAATAATTGTAAAGTAATTAGCCTCCAACCAATAAAAATAAATGGAAAAGAAAGAAAGAAAGAATATATAGATACAATAAGTAGTTGAGGGAAAAAAGGAAATTAAAAGAAACAAAACATCTCTTAAAAGAAGAATGTGTATGTATCAACAAATGTAAGAAACATTGCTTCTTTAAATGTATAAAAATTAAATGTAAAGTAATAATTAAAAAATAAAAATATAGTGAATTATAAATTCTGGCTAAAGCTTTGAAGTTTTTATTATTATTCATTTTTGTGTTAATATCCTAGCACTTTTTGAACTTCCAGTAAATGAAATTTAACAAATTGGAGAGCATTTGTAAAGAAGGACAAGAAGAATGAAAAAATGAGCATTGTAGAAAGGATTATATTCTGTTTGACTAGGTTACTTCTATCTATAGGAAAATGTAAGCTTTCTAAACTTCTCCAGTTATTTAGCTGGAAAGATAGGTTTGATATTATACTTTCCTCAATAGGTTGTAAGGCTAGACATTCAAAATTTAAAAATAAAATAGAGAAAGTCAGAAAGTGAGACAAACGGGACACAGGGTGACAGAAACAAGGGGAAAGAACTTGTTAAAAATTTTCATTTGATACTACAGCATTCTCCACTCAGAGAAGGAAACTGACTTTCTCAAGGACACACAGGATCTGGGAAGGAGTGACATTGGTTGCCCCCCTAACCCCAGCCCCTTAAGTACAAGCAAAATGAATTATTTCCAGAATAATTTTGGTGAATTGGAAGAGGCTTCATGAGAAGGAACTTCATCCCTAAATTCCTTTACATTTCAGGGCAGGTTGGGGGTTGAAAGAGTGACTGTGAGATAGTGCTAAAATATTTGTCCTTATCATTGGACTATCCTTAGACTCTTTAAACCTTTCCTGGACATGAGTTTGGAAGAAGTGGGAAAGGAAGCTGCTGATTCACACTACAGTTTCTCAGAGACACAGAAGCTGCTGGTGAGGACAGGTCTTGTCCTGTGTGGAACCCTCACCACAGCAGTAATAGCATTTACTCAACATGTCCCTGTGTCTGCTGGCAGGACATGGAGAAGAAAGGGCCCCTGCCATCCTGGGCTCTTGACACAGGCCTGGAGACAGAGTAGATAGCACAGAAGTACAGCTGAGAAGGAATCACTGTAGGTTTCCTAGTGTGATGATGGAGGAAGAGTCAGAAACATGAATACAGGTTTACATTAACTGCTAAGTTCTTAACTTTCTATTTCTTAAATAAATTTTCACTCTGTCTTGCTTTCAAATGTCCTTCCTGGCTTTAATTTTCTTCTTCAGAATCCGATCTTTTATAGATCACAGAGCTCTTGCTGCTTCTGTCTCCTTCTAATGTCTGCTTTCATCTTCTTCACAACTGGGCTCACCACCAGCTTCTGGGTGGGCTTTCCTTCTGGCTCAGATGGTAAAGAATCTGCCTGCAATGTGGGAGACCCGGATTCAATCCCTGGGTCAGGAAGATCCCCTGGAGAAGAGAACGGTTTGCCCACTCCAGTATTCTTGCTTGGAGAATTCCTTGAACAGAAGAGGCTGGCGGGCTAGTTCATGGGATCAAAAGAGTTGGACACGACTGAACGACTAACACTTTTATTTTCAGCTTCTGGATGATCCTCCCTGCAGTCTGAGGGCTGAGCCCCCTCTCTCCTTGGTTCCCTCCTTTCCAACAAGCAGGGTGTCTGGGCAGGCTGCTGTTTAACCCTCAGCTGGCCAGAAGTCCCTGCCCTGCTAAACACCCCTAAGTACTTGCTTCCCCTTTTCCATGAGAGGAAGGTTGGAGGATGAGCCTCCCAAAGCTGCTCAGATCCTGGTGATGAAACAGTGGTGCTGGGAGGAGAGGCCCTGGGGAGGACAGGGACAGGGTGGGGACTGGTGGGAGCTCCTGCAGGGGAGAAGCACTGGGCTGGGAGCGGGGAGCCCTGGTGCCAGGAGTGGCTCTCCCCTGTGTGACCTAGGACAGGTTCACCCCCTGGGAAGCCTCCTCCTCTGTGACAGGAGGGGCCTTGAAATATCCCCCCTGACTCCTCCAAGCTCTGATGTTCTGAGATTCATTCCTCCACAAAGACAGGCCTCTCCTGAGGGGACTTCATGGCCTCTGCTCTGTCTGTTCATCCCACACTATCCTACTCCTGTGTCCTGACAGAGACGGACAGGTGGCGAGCTTGTTTAGGGCACCTTCAAAAGAAGACCCTTGGCTATTCTGTGGTCACATCTCAGCCCATCAGGAAGGAAAAGATGCTTCTCTTCAAGCCCCCTTTGGGAATTTAGCCTGGTCTGGTGTTTTCTCTGCCTCTGCTCCTGGAGAGTTCTCGGGACCCGGTGTCCCCACACCTCCGAGTGAAGGACTTAAACTCATCCCTCACAGTGTGCGGAAACTTGGTCTGCAAACCACCCTCAGCTGTGCTTTAGAAATCACTAACTGATAGCCTCAGCCAAAGGTTTGTATTTCCTGACTGTTTAGCAAAAATACCACTTCCTTCTCCCAGTTCCCCACACAGTGTTACTGTTCCCACAGAGTGACCCACACTTATGTCTTCTATTGGGGAGTAACTCAAACACTGTTTTGTTCATAATACTCAGTGAAAATCCCTTAGGAAGGTGCCACGTTAGAGACTGAAATACAGTCCTTCAAGAGGTCCAAATGCACAGTTCCCATTATCAGAATAAAGGCCTGTACTTTACACCCCAGATTAAATCGAGCACTTATGGTTGGTGTTCTTTGTTTTCCAAAAAAATCTATATTTAAATGTTAGATTAACTCTGAACATGATGTCAACTAAGGTGTTTAAGAATACTTTTATCTTGCCCACTAATTCACGGAGGAAAACGTAGTACACTACCTCCAATTCAAAGACACTCCTCCAAGTCGAGACAAAGACACACCTATACAGGCCATCAGGAATGTTGAAATGATTTTAAATTTCAACCCCTGTGTTTGCGTGTGTTTATGGTATTTGTGGCTACATAAATGAAGGCCCGGAAGGATACACATCAGTAACAGTGCTTACCTTTGGGAAAACACACATTTTGAAATTTTACTTGAAATGACTCCGTAATGCACATCGGTTTTTGTTTTGTTTGTTTTCAATAAACACATTATACTTTTTAAATTAATTAATTAATTAATTTTACTTTACATTGTATTGGTTTTGCCATACATTGACTTGAATCTGCCATGGGTGTACATATGTTCCCCATCCTGAAACCCCCTCCCACCTCCCTCCCCATCCCATCCCTCTGGGTCATCCCAGTGCACCAGCCCCATCCTGTATCATGCATCGAACCTGGACTGGCGATTCATTTCACATATGATAATTTACATGTTTCAGTACCATTCTCCCATATCATCCTGCCCTCGCCCTCTTCCACAGAGTCCAAAAGACTGTTCAATACATCTGTGTCTCTCTTGCTATCTCATATACTGGGTTATCATTACTATCTTTCTAAAACTTTATACTTTTATAATTACAAGTAACCCACCAGAGAAAGGGAAACAACTTAACTCTCCATGAGAAGTAGTCCATAAGTAGAGCCACATGTGAAGTAGTATGCAGACATTAAATGAGTCACTTTTATGAATACAGATGGAGTGGGCTCCTGCTTGTGTTGTTGACAGAAAAGAAAGAGCAAAACAGCCCATGAGGAACACTCTTATGTGTGTGAAGATACAGGTATCTCCACGTATGTACTTACAAACCCACATTAAGTCTGGATGGATGCCTAGGAAGCTAGCAATAGTGCCTGCCTCTGGGAAGGGAGCTGGGCAATAGGAGTCAGAGATAGGGAGAGACTCCATTTTCAATCTCTATTTCCCCTCTGTTTTAACCATATGAATGAATGTGTGATCCCTTTACATTTTTAAATTTAAAAAGCCACTGAGTGTAACTAAAATGCTATCTCCTCTTCCTTGAATGGGGTTATAATCTGAAACTGCCAGCGTGGCTGGCTTGTCCTGAGGCTTATGAGACACTCAGTGTTTGGTGGAGCTGCTGAAATGACTGAAATCATGTTCAGGGGGCTGGGCTACCTCTTTCCCTGGTGGTGCAAGCATCAGCTGAAATCCAGCTGACTGTGGAAATTCCACAGCTGGTAGGTCCTAATAACAGTAATGCAGTAATGGGAACTGAACATGCATTGCTGATTTCTTTTATGTATTTCATACTCAATCCTCACTGGAGCCCCCTGAATGCTTTCAATTATTTTCCAGTTGTTCACATGTGGAAACTCAAGGCTTAGACACTATAGGAACTTGCTAAATCTCACTCTCAGGAAAGGGTGGATCTAGGACACAACACAGGTAAGTTTCACTCTAGGGCTAACACCTCAGGGGTTTGCAGGCCTCAAACGGTCAACCTGAGAACACTGGGTTGCACAATTCCTAGGGATATTGTATAACTTCCTAGGGTTGCCATAACAACATGCCAAATACTGGGTGACTTAAAAACAACAGAACTTACTGTCTCACAATTCTATTAACTGGGAGTCTAAAGCAAGGATTTGTCAGAGTCAGGCTCCCTCTGAAACCTGTAATGATGTATTAGTCAGCTTGGGCTGCCATGACAAGATAACATAGACTGGGTGGGTGTTAATCAGCAGAAATTTATTTCCTCACACTTCTGATGGCTGAGAAGTCCCAGATCAAGGTGTCAGTTGAACCAGTTTCTGGGAAGAGCTCTCTCCCTGGCTGCACGCTGCCACCTTCCGGCCCTATTCTCACAGGGCCTTTCTCAGAATGTGCCTGTGGAGGGGGAGGGGAGAGAAAGGGCGAAGGGAGAGAGGAGGCTTTCTGATATATCTTCTTACAGGGACACTAATCAGGTCAGGGCCCCTCTCTTAGGACCTCATTTAGCCGAATTACTGCCTAAGAGGCGCCATCTGCAAACACAGCTACCTAGTGGGTAAGACTTCACATAAGAATGGGGAAGGGCACACATTCAGTCCATTACAATGGGGATCCGTCCAGCCTCCTTCTAGCTTCTAGTGTTTGCTGGCAATTATGTTCTTCGACTTTTGGGGACATCACTTCAATCCTTTGTCTTCACACAGAGCTCTCTCTCTCTGTCTCTTTGCATCCTCCTCACTCTTTGTATGTCAGTGCTGTGAACAGTTCCCACTTTTGGTAAAGACGCCAATCACATCACACTGGGGCCCACCCTAACTACCTCTTCTTAACTATGTATGCACATAACTTATTTCCACGTAAAATGACATCATTAGGTGCTAAGGGTTAGGGTGTCAACATGTCTTTTCTGGGGGGAACAACTTAACCCAGGAAGTTCTCCCTTATCTCATCCTCAATAGCACACCCTCCTACTGGGGGACACTGGTAATTATATCTACAACCTCATACACACTGTAGGGAATCCTGCTGGAGACTACGTTTTTGCTTTTTTTTTTTTTTTTTTTTTTCTTCTTTATTAATTAATGTTGACAGAAACATCTTAAAAAAGAAATGCAAAAATCACTTTGCAAGACATCACCAATGTTAAATCCTTCACGTCTCTCCCCTGGTGATAAAAAGGTAACATAGGAAGGTCCGGGAAGGAATTTGGAACCAGACCTTAGGGTTTTGAGACACTTAGAAGTGCCCTCCTATGAAGAGCATTGAGAGCATGTTGGGGAAGGGTGTTAGGTAGCAGGTGTATCTGGAAGTTCATTGATATGCAAGACAAAGTAGCCTAAAGTTCAGAGTCTGTGAGACAGATGCCATTGAAGTGGCCAACTGTGACGTGAAAGGGGGATCTCACCCACAGTCACTGAGGCTTCAGAGTATTTGGGGCCAAGACTGCCGTTTGGATGAGACCCCAGACAATGGATGGTCTTTTCTCTATAGCTTCAACCACCATGTCCAAGACCCTCCTTTCAGGGTATTATGACCCTTGTGTGGTCCTTAAGTCTCTCTTGTGATCTCCATAAGGAAGACTTAAAGAAGGTCTGAGCAAGCTCAGCTGACTTGTGATGCCTGCCCTCCCTCTGCCTGCATCCTGACACCAAGGCACAACTGCCCCATAATGAGGGTTTCAGAGCCCAATGACAGTGTCACCCTGTGACAATGGTCACTTTACATGCTGCTGCCTCACCCTAACCTCTGTCCCATTGCCTCTACCTTAGGGAAGTCCCAAGAAACGTGCATGGCATCAGCTTCGGGATCCAGGACACTTTGTTGGGGGTCCCTTCTTGTAGGGTGGATTTAGGGGGGAGGAGAGAACCCCCATTGTGTTGCAAACATATACTGTAATGTGCTCTCACTCATCACAAATAGAGAAACAGGGGGACTTATATGCCTTCTATTCCAGTGAGAAGATCTAAAACGAGGACCATCTCCTTAGCTGTGGAGCCACCCTCCCCTCCTCCCAGCCAGCACATCCTGCTAGGACAGATTCCTGGATTAGATTCCTCCCAACTGAGAAGACAAAACCCCCAAATACTGTGGGCATAAAAGGGACTGTGGTTTTGGAGCTTAGAGAATATACTTCTGCTACCTCCTGACAATTGAGCCCAGTGACTCAGTTGGGCTTGATGACCATGAGGTTTTCTGCAGACTTGTTTAGAGGGACCTGGTGGCACAGTCCCATCCAGCTTTCCTCCACTGGCCTTGTGTGTGCTGTGTTGGGGAGCCCTTCATGCACTGCAAGGTGTGTGCTCTGCAGGTCAATGTGCTGTCTGCAGACCTGTGCTTACCCTGGGGTATCAGAGGAGTGTCAGGATGGAAGGAAAAGACCAAGGAGGACTGGGTATGAGACAGACAGGAGGCTGATTAGTGAAGACCTGTTACTCCCCCAGACAGCCTAAAGAGGAAAGGACATTACACTTGACAACTGCCCACATTGATACAAGCTTTGAAGGCTCTGGGTCTAAACCGGAGCTGAGGGCCCCAGTCCTATGAGGTGACCTGAAAAGACTGGACTGAAGGTCTGAGCCCAGCGGACATGCCTAATTAAGTGAGTTAATGATTAACTGAATATAAAAAGAAATCTGAAATACTTGTGCCTATGAACACTGCCATGACCAATTCTCTGCTTTCAGTGAGAGTCAGGAATGGGGATGAGTACAGCAGAGGAAGACAGAAGCATTTACCAGATTGGAGAGAGGACTGGATTCCTGGAGGGCAATTACCAAGCCAGGAGGATCCTGACCTTCTAGGAAAACCAAATTGCTCTTCCTTTTAGGATAAGGTGGCACTTCCCCTGGTCCTGCTTTGTCCTACCCTGGTTTCCAGAAAGGACAAAGGGTATCAATGCCTTGAAGCATGTGTCTGCAATAGGAGAATGAGTTCAGGAAATATTGGTCCAAAGGGGAATGTGCCGCCTTGTCACAGCTCTGCAGGAAAGTGACCGAGCAAGGCCCACTTCAGCCTCTCCAGGAGAGACTAGGGATAAGCTGCCTTGGTGGCAGGGACAGCAGAACTCACCTAACGATCACTAGAACTAGAATTCAACATTCAAAAAACAAAGATCATGGCATCCAGTCCCATGATTTCATGGCAAATAGATGTGGAAAAATGGAAAGAGTGACAGATTTTACTTTCATGGACTCCAAAATCATTGTGGAGGTTGACTGCAGCCATGAAATCAAAAGATGTATGCTCCTTGGAAGAGAAGCTATGACAAACCTAGACAGCATATTAAAAAACAGAGTCATTTCTTTGCCAACAAAGAAATGTATAGTCAAAGTTATGGTTTTTCCAGTGGTCATGTACAGATGTGAGAGTTGAGCTGTAAAGAAGGCTAAGCACAGAAGAACTGATGGCTTAGAATTGTGGTACTAGAGAAGACTCTTGTCCAAGAAGCCCCCCAGACAGCAAAGAGATCAAACCAGTCAATCCTAAAGGATATCTATCCTGAAGCTCCAATACTCTGGCCACCTAATGCAAAGAACCAACCTATTGGAAAAGACCCTAATACTGGGAAAGATTGAGGGCAGGAAGAGAAAGGAGGGACAGAGGATGAGATGGTTGGATGGCATCACTGACTCACTGAGCATGAGTTTGAGCAAACTCCAGGAGATAGTCAAGGTCAGGGAGGCCTGGCATGCTGCAATCCATGTGGTTTCAGAGTTGGACATGACTTAGCAACTGAACAAACACAAGAACCAAAACTGGATATCAGAAATTATTTCAAATTCATTGTACTAGCCTGCCTGCCTAGAATCAAAGATGTATACTATATAAATTTATTGAAAATATGGGTTGTATCTTTTTCTCCTTTATTGTTACTAAGCAAAAAGTTGCATGTCCTGTTTCCATTGCCCTAGGTCTCTACAACACTGGAGCCAGGAGTTCTGGAGCACACAGTTCTGAAGTTCAGGATTCTGGATTTGTTCCCCTGCAGGGGATCCGAGGAGGTTTTGTGTTGTTTCATGTGATCAAGAAGCAAGAAGCTGAACCAGAGGAGGTCTCATGGGGCTTTGGCCCTGAGTCAAGCTACAGAGTCCTGCTGCAAGTCCATAATGGGGCAGACACCCCAACCTGGGTCAGCCTCCAGGACAAGTACCAGCACAGGGTCTATGTGCCCAACATCTTGTCCCTGAAGACTGAGAACCAGACCCAAGAGGACAGTGGGCAGTATTGGGCTCGAGCCAGCTTCCAGGGAGGAATAGATCTTACCCAGGTTTTCCACCTCACTATCTATGGTAAATGACACCTCCTCACCCTATCCCATGGCTTCTCTCCTTTTGTGGTAGGAGTGTCACATATGCAACAATTTTCAGGATTATTTCCAAACACCAGCTTTCAGACTCTATTTTCTCCTTTGAAATTAGGGTAAGTGGATTTACTGCAGATGATAAACAGAGTTGTGGGAGAGAAGACTGGAAATTTGGGGAAATGATATTGTCATAGCAACCACTGCTCTTTATAGGCCTGCTTCTGCTGCTGCTGCTAAGTTGCTTCAGTCGTGTCCAACTCTGTGTGACCCCATAGACGGCAGCCCACCAGGCTCCCCCGTCCCTGGGATTCTCCAGGCAAGAACATTGGAGTGGGTTGCCATTTCCTTCTCCAATGCATGAAGGTGAAAAGTGAAAGTGAAGTCGCTCAGCCGTGTCCGACTCTTAGCAACGCCATGGACTGCAGCCTACCAGGCTCCCCCGTTCCTTGGATTTTCCAGGCAAAAGTACTGGAGTGGGGTGCCATTGCCTTCTCCACTTTATAGACCTAGATTTACTTAAATGTGTGCATCAGTTGTCTATTGCTGCTATCATTTAGAAGCTTATCACACATGTATTTATCATCTTACTGGGCTGTAGGTCACAACTCAGACATTGGGTCTCACTGGGCTACAGACAAGGTTTTGACAGGGCTGTGTTGTTTTCTAGAGGTTCCAGAAGGAGATTCATTTACGTGTATTTACCACCTCCTAGTGGTTCCTTACATTACTTGGCTCATGACCACCTTCCGGCGCCTTCAATGCCTGCAGTAGTGGGAGCAGTTCTCTCATTCTTATCCCTCTGACCCCTCCGCTTCTTCCTTCTTCCACATCTAAGGACCCTTTTCTTTAAACGGGTCCTTACACTGGGCCCATCCAGGTAATCAACAATCTCTTTATTTAAGGTTTGCTGGTTAGCAGCCTCAGTTCCCTCTGCTACCTTATTCCACTTTGTCATGTAACCCAACATAGTCACAGGTTCTGAGGATTGCACATGGATGCATTTGAGGTCAATTATTCACCTACCACAGTTCTGAAATCCAAGTGTAGTCAGGGCCTCCTCTCCTGTTACTCAGCACCAGTCCAAGGCCAGTCTCACTCACAAAGAGTCGACAAATCTAGCCCTAGAAGCCTCGATAGATAGAGGAGAAAGATTACACTGCAACATTTCCAAAGAACCTCACTTAGCCAGTACTTATTTCCCTGAAGTCCCTGCCTGAATAGAGAAATATCTGCTGTGAGACAGTGGCTGTTTAAGCTTTAGGCCCCGATGTGATTTCTGTGACCAGCTTATCAGGGTGTCAATTCTCAAGTTCAGTGGCAAGTTCCAACCAGACTCAGAGTCATCATCCTAGTTGCTACCACTGCATCTCCAGCAACTGTGTGTCCACTGCTGGGAGCACAGGGCCTTTCTCTGGGCTCCCAGCACTGGATGGTGTCCTTCTTCTCTAGAGGCCATGCAACCCCAGGCACTCTCTCAGCAGGAGAAGAGGACAAGGTCCTGATCCAGGAATAACCCTTGTGTCCCATACTTCCTCCCTTCTAGGAGAAACCTCATTTT
Source organism: Dama dama (assembly GCF_033118175.1). NCBI lineage: Eukaryota > Metazoa > Chordata > Mammalia > Artiodactyla > Cervidae > Dama > Dama dama. The sequence goes on from NC_083700.1 coordinate 14,537,479, forward strand.
CTCAGAAATGATGGGCCTCGTGGAGGTGGGACCCAGGCTTTACTTTCTTATTGGACATGTTTAAGGCTCCTCAGTCTAGTGAAACCTCATAGGGTTTAACTCAGTGGCTCTCTCTTTATTGTCACTTCTATATATTAAGTATTGGGCAAATTGGGTTTTTCTGTGAAACACATCACTTAAGGGACGATGGCATAGTTTCGATGAGATAATAGATGAGAATATGTACACTGGAATATTTTCCAATCATGTGAGCTCCATTCCTTTGTCCATCCTCTCCCAGATCCTGTGCCCCTTCGACAGATCCTGTGCCGGGGTCCAGCCCCAGCAGGATCCAGGGGGACCCTCAGGATGAACGGCGTCAGCGAGAGAGAGAGAGAGAGAGAGAGAGACCAGACTGGGGTGTATGCAGCAGGGTCTGGCCCTGTCTTTTTGGTGGTTAACCTATTTTCTTTCTATTAGGCGTCATCTCCATGGGAACTAGATAGGATTATATTTTTACAGAACAGAAATGCAAAGGATTGCAAAGACAGCAGATATGGCACAAAACAGGCTCTTAATCTAAAAGTTAATTACCTGCAAGAAGTCACCAGCTAACCTCTATCTAAAGGATTTTTTATTAGGCACATTTGTGTCTATTTTATTTGTGGAGCTTTTCTCACCCCACGGAGGGACCTATGCTTAATGGTTTCTTTTGTTAGCGTACTGTGCTTAGGATGTTTAGAACAATCATGACCATTTTTTTGCAATGAGAGCACACATTTATTGAACAAGCCAGAATGCCAGCAAAAGGGTTTGAATTGAAGCATTTCCTTCACCCCTGGCCCCTTCATAGGGTACCAGCGTCCAGAAGATTTATTAATTAGTGTTTTAAGTTGGTCTTTATTCAGTGAAAGAGGAGCAGGAGAACTCTCGGCAGGCAACACAAGAGTCTGCAGCAGGGCAAACAAGAACAATAGCAGAAAAGGGGGGAGGATACAGGGTGGGGTAGAGGCCGGGGTCAACCTGGAGGGTCCCTTGTGTCCTGAACGGCCTTGCGTGTCAGGTATTTTCCTCATGACCTCGTCATGGGCGGGCTCTCCCATAATGGCTCCCCGCAATCCTAGTCAAGTCAGCATCCATCACACCAGACTGGTGCAAAGCCACCCTGGAGTGCACAGCCTCAGGGGACACAGAGGATCTGAAGGTGACCTGGGAGAGCAAGGGCCTGCCCAGGGAGCTGGAGCAGAGAGTGGCACAGGGATGACCCTCCAACTCCTGGACTCTGTCTGTGAGCCTGCTCCTAAGCCAGCTGTGTCAGCTTGACCTGTGTGGTCAGAAAACCAGGTGGACCAGAAAACTGCCATCTTAGACCTTGGAGAAGTCTGTGCACATTTACCTTCCAGAGGGGATGGGCACCCTGAGAGCTCAGGTAGCACTGAGTCCTTGACGTTCAGGGCTTTTCTCCCCATTGTTTTATTAGCAATGTCTTTCATTTGGTTATTTCTTACAGTAGTCTGGGACACACATTCAAATTATTTTTCCTCCTAAATATCTTCATATCTGTGCCCTCCTTTAAATCCCTGATCCCTGCAAGACTAGATTGTAGCCTTCCAATACCCCTTACCACTCCCGTTCATTGTTCATGCATGGTCTTCAGAAAAGTAAATCATATTGAATCATTTCTCTCTGCTCTTCACTGAGTCCAACCTCCAGGATTCCTCATAGGATTCAGGAGTAAGATGGGCCTCTGTCCATGTGTATGGTCCCACACATTTCACGGTGAATTTCTTGCTTGTAGTTCATAGAATGTGACCTGGTATTTCAACTCTGAATATGCTGTTTCTCTATCATTAACCCTTCTTCATCCTGTGTCTTTGATTTCTGTCTTATTTTTTATGAGGATTCTCCACAGTGACTGCAGATTTGTGATCATGTGTATATGCATACACACGTGGCCCTACCCTAACAAGGGGCCCAAAATTCATTTAGTATTTTTTGTGTTGTCTTGAAATTTTAATAGATTTTTATCAACTTTTCTGATTGTTTTTGCACAGAGCCCTGCACTGGTTTAGCCATCCTGACCTCTAGCATCACCTCCTTTAAGGAGCTTTCCCTAGTCACTCCCACAAAGGGGAGTAAGGTTTTGTTTGTGCATTTCTCTCCTCCATAGATAGGAATATCTTGAGAGCCACGTTTTGTCCTCCTTTGAATTCTTGGGCAAAAAATAACTTCTAGCCAAACTTTACTTGCGGTCAGTGTTTTATTAAATCAATGAATGACCTGATAACCGTGTGTAGTCTTGCCCTCTTTCTACTATCCTCTGCACATGAGCTGGTGGAGAGATCTGAATATTAGCCTCGATGTCTGTTACTTTATAGACACAGGCTGGAAGGTCAGATAAATTTCAGCACTCAGTATGACCAGCAAGAGCCCTCTGAACACCCTTGCCCACAGCTCCTCCCTACTCTATCCCCTTGTGTGCCCTAGTTGGGTGCAGAAATCTTCCAGGGCCTCACCTTCTGAAACAGTCATTTTCTGACCAAGGTGCTCCTCCTACCTGGAGTGCAATGCCCACCCAGCTGTACCTGGGAAACTCCTATTCCTTCCTGAAGTCTTGTCGTGCATTACTTTCTCTGAGAGGGCCTCCTAAACTTTGATCACACTGCAGTCCCTCTGGCTGGCAGACCTTGGTATTTTCTTGGTCCTCCCCTCTAGATGACCATGTTGTGTTCATCTCAGTAACCCTGGAATGAAGAAGGAGCTCAGGGCCTGGTTGATTGAATGAACCTGCCATGCTCCTCCTCCTTCAGCTTCTGAACCAGGACCCTTAGACCTATCCACCTGCTCTCTCTCTATCGCCCCTTGGCAATGGATATCTCATGTTCTCTCTTGTCTTAACATTCTTCACTCTCTCTGTGTGAGGGAAACAGATCCACGTGCAGAGACCAGTGCTGCCCCCTTGCGAGGCATCATAGGTGCTGTCGTGGTTATGCTGTCGGTCCTTGGAGGCGGACTGTACCTTTGGAAGACATGTGGTAAGAAAAAGAATAAGGAGACTGGAATGTGGAGACAGGTTGCCCTTTTCACCTCTGCTCCAGATCCATGCCCTCCCCCAATGGACTTAGAGTCCCTCTCTTCTGCATCTTGCTACACCAAGAATCTCTCTGCAGAGGGAATGGCAGGTATCACCCTGGCCCTGGAGCTCATAGTGATGGATGAGGATTCAGGATCCACTGTGTATATGGCTCAGAAACAGGACTGGGGGAGGACCAGAAGGACCATGCTGGTGGCATCTACTGTTTAGAGCTGAGTCAGCAGGAGTCTTGAGAGGGCATGGGCAAGATGACAGCTGGGAGCAGAGGCAAGCCTGAAATATCCAGGATCCCTCACTGACTTTGCCTGGATTTGTCCAACTAATCACTGCTGCTTCTGAACCCTCTTGCCTCTTTAACTCTTTTCACACAATGCACTATTAACTAAGAAAGTGCATTAGTAGGACACTGAAGTGCTGGATTTTTTAGAGGGAATTAGTAAGCAGTGCATGTCAGTGGGCTTTGGTTCCATGTGAGTCCCTCTGGGCTTCTGTATCCCTCAGCTGACTCAGGAACCCTATTTCTTGCATCACTAGGGTTTTGGTGAACAATATCTAGAGGAAAAAGAACCTTTTACTAATGTCTTTGGTGAGGCCCATACCCAAGCCATGTCGTGAAGATAATTTAATTGGAGGAAGCAGGAGAATCACCAAGCCTGATCCATTTTTGCTGTGAACCTGACCACTTGGATACCTGACCCTTCCAGCTCTGCTCCAGTTCCAGGTGCCCTGGGTTTGCTCTACCTTGACCCTCACGGCTTCAGCTCTTGGGGCACTGGTGGTCCTATTACTTCTTCTCCAAAATACCCTCCCTGTAAGGATTCTCACCCCTGAAGGACAAGAATTCTTCCTGTCATGGACTCTGCTCCTAACCCCTCTCCTGCTGAAGCTTCTTAAAAAGGAAATTCCTGACTATGCTCATGTTAATCCCTACAGCCTCAACTCTGTGACTGGATGGGTCTTTCCTGAGAACATGAGACCAGGCAGGGACTGTGTAGAAGTCGTGATCATGCCACAGAGAAAAGAGTCAGAATTGGTCCTGGATGGTGAGTTGGGGATCCATGGGGGCAGCATGAATGGATGGGAGCCCCCAAGCCTAAGGTTCTTTTGCACCTTCAATAGGGCCAGGAATCTGTGTTGGGCTGTGTGTGTGCATGTGTCTGTGTATTGGGAAGAGTGTCTAGTTCAACCATAAACCTTACTGCTTATTTGACATCTCCATTTGGATGTCTAACATGTCTAAATTTGAACTCTCTTAACATGCTTCCCTGGAGAAGGCAATGGCACCCCACTCCAGTACTCTTACTTGGAAAATCCCATGGACAGAGGACCCTGGTAGACTGCAGTCCATGGGGTCGCTAAGAGTTGGGCACGACTGAGCGACTTCACTTTCACTTTTCACTTTCATGCATTGGAGAAGGAAATGGCAACCCACTCCAATGTTCTTGTCTGGAGAATCCCAGGGATGGGGGAGCCTGGTGGGCTGCCATCTATGGGGTCACACAGAGTCAGACATGACTGACGCAACTTAGCTGCAGCAGCAGCAACATGCTTCCCATATATGCAGTCTTCCCATTTAAAAAAATGTTATTTCTATTTTTCTTTTTCTTCTTGTTACCAAACACTAGTGCCATCCTTGGTTTATTCTTTTTTTTTTTTTTTCATATACCATGCTCTCTCAGAAAATATTTATGTATTTTGCATATATATGTTATATTATATATTTAATATATATAATGCTGGAGAAGACTCTTGGGAGTCCCTTAAACAGCAAGGAGATCAAACTGGTCAATCCTAAAGGAAATCAACCCTGACTATTTATTCGAAGGACTGATGCTGAAGCTGAAGCTCTAATACTTTGCTACATGATGCAAAGAGCCGACACACTGGAAAAGACCCTGATGCTGGGAAAGACTGAGGACAGGAGGAGAAGGGTGCGACAGAGGATGAGATGGTTGAATGGCATCGCTGCCTCAATGAACATGAATTTGCACAAACTCTGAGAGATAGTGAAGGACAGGGAAGCTGGGCATGCTGCATTCCATAGGGTTGCAAGAGTTGGATAACTTAATAACTGAGCAATTATATTATATATGTAAGTATATGTATGTATATACACACACACACATATACGTAATCCTATCACCACTTCCCTGACTCAATATGACCAGCATCTCTCATCTGACAATTACAATAGCCTCACTGTCTCTTTGTCTCTATTCTTGGCTCCTTAGAGTCTATTTGCAAATGTGTGTCCACAGCAATAATTTCAAATAGACATGCTTGCATGTTAAGTTGCTTTAGTCTTGTCTGACTCTTTGTGACCCTGTGGACTGTAGCCCATCAGGCTCCTCGTCCAAGGGATTCTCCAGACAAGAATAGTGGAATGAGTAACCTTGCCTCCTCCAGGGGATCTTCCTGAACCAGGGATCGAACCAGAGTCTCTTTATGTCTCCTGCATTGGCAGGTGGGTTCTTTACCTCTAGCACCACCTGGGAAGCCCTCCTTTCAAATACAAATTGTATTAAATCACTCTAGCTCAGTACTCCTCCATGACTTCCACCTTGCCTGAGGGACCCTGCACCATCTGACCTCACCTTTCATGCTCCCTCTTTCCTTAGTCCATTTTGTAGACTGGCTTTTTTGCTATGCCATCAATAAAACAGGCAGGCTCATGCTTCAGAGTCTTTACTTTTCCATGGAATTCGCTTCTTCCATGTATTTATATGTGTCATCCCCTCACTTTCTTTGGGGGTTTGCACAGATTTTATCTTCCCCTCTGCCCTATTTAATACTGCACCCTCCTTCTGACATCCTCCTCACTCCTTCTTGCTCTATTTTATCCATAGCACTCAACACAAGGCTAGAGGCAGAGTATATTCACTCCAGGCTGTTCTTTAAAGACAAACACGTGAATCAGGTCTCAAAGAGTAACCTGGAAATGCTAGTATCCAGATGTCTTCATTATTCCCAGGAAATTACAATACTGAGAAGTTAATGCACTTTCCCTGGATCAGGTAGCCAATACATGGGTAGAGTTGTAATCCAAAGTTGGAGTCAGATCCAGAGGTCACTGATCTTGACCACTAATTAAACTGACTTATAATGTATAATCTATCTACAAGATATTATTTAATTCATAAACATATTAAAGCTCATTTTATATATTTAAATTGGAAGGTGTGCATGAAATATTAAATGTTTTATAATTACATGTGCAGTATTACCCTACAATTATAGATATAAATGTATATATATCTATATGTATTTTTGTGTTAGAAAGAATATCTAAATGTTGATGTGTCAAGAAGTCAGCAGTGGTTATCTGCTGGGGTATGTCTCTTTATATTATCAGATTTTTATAACTGTTACCAGACAAACCATCAACTATCAAAAGTTTCGAGCAGAGCAGTGATATGATTAGAGTTGTATTTCTGATAGATAAAACTACATATATATCAATACCAGGCTTATAATCTTGGAATCTAAAGTATTTTTTTCTCAGACTCTACCTTTATTTTCTATTGTGCTCAATATCAGTATCTTTGTTGAAAGATTGTTCAAAGTAATCTCCAGTATTTTTATTGAAATCAGCCTAAATATCTCTATATCTGTCTAGACAATACAGGAAAAGTGAAAATTTGGCTTAAAGGAGAAAATCCCTATAAATTGTTCACCATCACCAATTGAACTTGCAAAAATAAATATGCCTGTATCCTTTGAGCACACTTGACATCATGTGTCCACATTTCCATAGTTTCCTGGATCACATGCAAACTTTTCTTCTCTCTGAGTCTTCCCACAACTAATATTGGTATCACATTTCCTGGGGTGGAGAGCCCTACACACCACACCCCAATCTCCAAGGGGAAAAATATCCCAGAAGTCGAACACACTCACTTCGCTGAGCACTCTCTGCATCCCAACAGACTTCTCCAAGATCTCAGGTGACAGTTTTTTACTCCATCTGGTTCACACAGGTGAGGTTGGAGTCAGGATAACTCAGAGGCCAGCCCACAGACAGAGTCCAGGAGGGGGCTGGCCCCCATTTCACTTTCTGCTCCAGTTCCCTGGGGAAGCACTTGCTCACCCAGGTCACCTTCAGGTCCTCTGTGACCCCCGTGACTCCTGCACTTCAGGGTAGTTTTGCACCAGCTTGGTGTGATGAATGGTTAGTTGGCCAAGATTTGGAGATAAAAAGAGTTTATTAGTCAGTTTGTAGAGCATGCTACCCATCCATTATGTAGTTCCTGAGAAGCCAGGTGGGATGAAACTGCATTTCACAGTAAAAAAATTGAAGCTTCGACAGGTATAATTGCTTGCCAAAATCAAATAATAAGAAAGAGATACAAAATATCTTTTTTTAAAAGAATGAAAGTTAGCCAGAGTCTCTCAGCTCCTTCCACCATCCATATCCCCTGCCTGTACCACACAGCTTAATTCACACCAAGTGTCCTTCCCATACATCATCAGATCCTTCACAAACCCTATAACCCTTGGAGGGTATAATCAAACCTCTTGAGATAAAACTCCAGAAGTAGAGTTTGCAAAGAGATCTGAAAACTGGTTTCAGACTCAATCTCTCACCTATCCTAAGACACACAAAAAAAGAATTTGGTGATAAGTGGGAAGAGAATTTCTTTGGGGGAGCCCTACTGTGAGTCTGCTGCCATTGTTGCCCATTCTTAGTTTCACTGATCTATTCTTTTAGTCTCTATTTCATTTATTTCTACTCTGATCTTTATAATTTATTCTCTTGACATAATTTTGGAATTTGTTCTATGTCTAACTAGCATATTCCTTACCTCACATTTTTTTTGTTGTTGTTGTTGTTGTTATTGTTTGCTTTCAGGGAAAACACTCAAGATTTACTCTCACAGCAGATTTCAAGTATCTTGCAACTAAAAGTTTGTACCTTTGCAATCAGATATTGACATTTTGCAGAATGTCCTGCGTTTGTGATTTGTATGATGGTTCTCTCACAACCAGACTGCAGTTAAAAGGCTTTTGAAGGAAGATCACAGAGGGAAAGTACTATTTTCATTATCTCAACCATCAACATGACATGACTTGATTTTGACCATGACCTTCAGACTGAGGTAGTACCTTGTAACAATTTTTTTTTTCTTTCTTTGAGTTCTTATCTCCATTTCTGAGATATTTTCTCAATTTTCACATTATTTCTTTCTTGTGCTGTTGGGCAAGGGTGTGTAATTTTCTAGGAAGGCATTCCTGTGATTCTATCAGAACCTCCAAAGGGAAGGAGCTTGAACTAACTCCCAGGAGAAGACCAGGAAGGAGGCTGTAGTCTGCTGCTATTTGTTGTTCAGAGGAGGGAGGTGATGGTGTTCTGCATGTCAAGAACCTCACACACAGTGCTTTCTATATATAACACTTTTGAAATTGATGTACAACTTTAAATCAATGTTTCATAGTCCTACATAAAAATATTAAGGTATTAAAATATCCATACAATTACAGATTTGATGAAAGGCAATAGTTACCATTAATTGTAAGAAACAAGAGAGGTTACCCCTGAGGAGAGTGGCTGTGGGAATCAAAGGGAAAAGGATACTCTTTCTATAAACAGTGGATTAAACGTCTAATCATAAGTGTATTATCACATGACCTTTATGGCACAATTTGTTTTCTTCATGTCACTTTTTAAAATTAAACTAATAAATGTTAGATTGTTTTTAAGTAGGTGATACTTGTTGACTATATTAGACACTGAGTGATTCATTATTTACTTAATCTTTACAATAAATAGATAAAGTCTGTCATGATAATATCCTCATTAAGATCATGAGAAATCTGAGGTGCACTAAGGCTGAATAAACCGACCAGGCTCACACCGTGGGGAAGAAGGTCAGACTCACAAACCCAGCAGGGAGGTGCTGAGTTGTGAGTGCTCAGGAAGGGAATGAGGCAGTAGATGTCCTACAGGTTCCAAACACTGCACATCATTTGCCTCGGGCTGTCTCCAACCTGACCTGAGAGGCAGTGGTGACTAATCTTCACTGTACAGAAAAGAAAACCAGCTCGCAGAGGGGAATAAGTGATCATGGAAAAGGTAACAGAGATCTGATATAGGAGCTGGACTTGCTGTTGATGTAGGATCTTCTCTTAGTCTTTCAAATCAGTTGAACTTCCAGGGAACAAATAGTTTCTCCAGAGTTTGACATTGCCCCCCATGAATAAATTCTACTTTAAGGAAAATCCTGTGTCCCATGTACTCCCTACCTGCAAGACATCTGTGTTTCCTTCTAAGAGTCTGTCGCAAAGGGAGGGGCAGAATACCACTGTCTTCTCTGAAGCTGTTTTCACTCAGACGTCTCTTATCTGGATCAAGAGCTCAGATGAAAGACACAGAATTCTCAAAGGTTCCTCATTCCCAATGGTACCCACTCCACTCTCAGACCTGAACTGTCTGCCACAAGGGTCTAAATTTTAGCCCAAAGTAATTCTCCTCACCATAATCATGAACATGGACTTCTCCTGCATAGGAACATCACCCCTGACTTCTAACATGGGATAATATTGTTCAGGGACTTGGGCCCTAATCACAAGGTCCTGAGACATGTTTTTACATCTGAACTGATGCTTCACCAATATACCAGACACCCTCTCCCAGCCTCTGGTTCTAACCACACCTATCTCCTCTCCCGGTCTCTAGTTCTACCCACACCTATAAGTCTCTGAGGTCAATGTTAAGAGCTGACTATTTGTATAACCACAAAATTGATATTAGGAAGCCCTAACCCCAATGCTGGGTTTTTAGGAACTGGCCCTTTAGGAAGTGGTTGTTTTATAATCAAATCATGAGGGTGGAGCCCCCAGGACAGGATTAGTTCCCTTCTTAGAAGAGGAAGAGAGACCAGAACTTTCCGGGCACACCATGTAAGGAGACAGCAAGCCAGGAAGAGGGCCTTAGCCAGGAAGAGCATCAACCTGATCAACCCTGATCTTCAACCTTGATCTTGAACTTCACAGACTTCAGGACTAGGAGACAATTAATTTCTGTTGTTTAAATCATGTAGTATATGGGATTTAGGAATAGTTCCCAGAGAAGACCAAGCAGTACATCAGGAAGAGAAAAGGATTGACTCTAGGACCCACCAACCAGCATCCAAGCCTCCCTCACAGCATCTTCCATTGAGGATAAGGTTTGTTGTGGGTTTGTCATATATAGCTTTTATTATGTTGAGGTATGTTCCTTCTATGCCTGCTTTCTGGAGAGTTTTTATCATAAACGGATGTTGAATTTTGTCAAAGGCTTTTTCTGCATCTATTGAGATAATCATATGGTTTTTATCTTTCAATTTGTTAATGTGGTGTATTACATTGATTGATTTGTGGATATTAAAGAATCCTTGCATTCCTGGGATAAAGCACACTTGGTCATGATGTATGATCTGTTTAATATGTTTTTGGATTCTGTTTGCTAGAATTTTGTTAAGGATTTTTGCATCTATGTTCATCAGTGATATTGGCCTGTAGTTTTCTTTTTTTGTGTGGCATCCTTTTCTGGTTTTGGTATTAGGGTGATGTTGGCCTCATAGAATGAGTTTGGAAGTTTGCCTTCTTCTGCAATTTTCCAGAAGAGTTTGAGTAAGATAGGTGTTAGCTCTTCTCTAAATTTTTGGTAGAATTCAGCTGTGAATCCATCTGATCCTAAGCTTTTGTTTGCTGGAAGATTTCTGATTACAGTTTCGATTTCCGTGCTTGTGATGGGTCTATTAAGATCTTCTATTTCTTCTTGGTTCAGTTTTGGAAAGTTGTACTTTTCTAAGAATTTGTCCATTTCTTCCAAGTTGTCCATTTTATTGGCATAGAGCTGCTGGTAGTAGTCTCTTGTGATCCTTTGTATTTCAGAGTTGTCTGTTGTGATCTCTCCATTTTCATTTCTAATTTTGTTGATTTGGTTCTCCTCCCTTTGTTTCTTGATGAGTCTGGCTAATGGCTTGTCAATTTTATTTATCTTTTCAAAAAACCAACTTTTAGCTTTGTTGATTTTTGCTATAGTCTCTTTTGTTTCTTTTGCATTTATTTCTGCCTTAATTTTTATGATTTCTTTCCTTCTACTAACCCAGGGGTTCTTCGTTTCTTCCTTCTCTAATTGCTTTAGGTGTAGAGTTAGATTATTTATTTGACTTTTTTCTTGTTTCTTGAGGTAAGCCTGTAATGCTATGAACCTTCCCCTTAGCACTGCTTTTACAGTGTCCCATAGGTTTTGGGTTGTTGTGTTTTCATTTTCATTCATTTCTATACATATTTTGATTTCTTTTTTGATTTCTTCTATGATTTGTTGGTTATTCAGAAGCGTGTTATTTAGCCTCCATATGTTGGAATTTTTAATAGTTTTTTTCCTGTAATTGAGATCTAATCTTACTGCACTGTGGTCAGAAAAGATGACTGGAATGATTTCAATTTTTTTGAATTTCCCAAGGCTAGATTTATGGCCCGGGGTGTGATCTATTCTGGAGAAGGTTCCATGTGCACTTGAGAAAAAGGTGAAATTGATTGTTTTGGGGTGAAATGTCCTATAGATATCAATTAGGTCTAGCTGGTCCATTGTGTCATTTAAAGTTTGTGTTTCCTTGTTAATTTTCTGTTTAGTTGATCTGTCCATAGTTGTGAGTGGGGTATTAAAGTCTTCCACTGTTATTGTGTTATTGTTAATTTCTCCCTTCATTCTTGTTAGGATTTGCCTTACATATTGCGGTGCTCCTATGTTGGGTGCATATATATTTATAATTGTTATATCTTCTTCTTAGATTGATCCTTTGATCATTATGTAGTGTCCTTCTTTGTCTCTTTTCACAGCCTTTATTTTGAAGTCTATTTTACCTGATGTAAGTATTGCAACTCCTGCTTTCTTTTGGTCTCCGTTTGCGTGGAATATTTTTTTTCCAGCCCTTCACTTTGAGTCTGTATGTGTCCCTTGCTTTGAGGTGGCTCTCTTGTGGACAGCATATATAGGAGTTAGCCTCCAACTAATAAAAAAAAAAGAAAAAGAAAAAAAAAAAAATCATCTTCCTACCCTGTCTACTGAGCGCTAGTTCCCCCTGGTGGCTGAACACCAAACTGACCTTAGTGCTTTCCTGATGGTGGCTTCCGACACTCACTCACCATTCAGCAATCAATCAGGCAATGAGCGTCTACTGAGCGCAGCACCACTGGGATATAAAGACAAAAGGCAAAGTCACTCCTAAAGGAGTTCAAACTCCAGTGGGGAGACTTCTAGAAGCAGAAACTGCTGCAGTGTGGGTGTATGTGCTACAGGACAGAGGAGATAAGAGGCATTTTCTTTCATAGAGGAGTAAAGGGCAGCACGTGTGAAACTGAAATAAAGCAGGAAGGCCTCCTGGAAGAGGACTTCAGGATGACCTGCAGGAGGCAGGTCGACCTGGCCACCAGCAGGGTAATGGGCTGCTTCAATAGTAAGAGCTGTAGCTGGGAGGTCTGTGGCCAGGGTCTCTGCCCCTTACAGAGGCCAAGGCAGGTTTCAACTGGGAGGAGACTGGTCCAGAACTAGGGATGTGAAGCACGGCCAATGCAATGGCATAGATTAATTTAAAAAGAAAAAAAATGAGCTTCTTATGTGTAAAAATTTACCATGAACTGGATCACATTCCCCTTCTTTTCTTGCCAGCCTCTCTTGATAAATTTTCTTCATAAAGCCTGTTCCTTAACCATTTGAATTTTCAGGAATTCTACCTTTGACTGGTATACAATCATGGTAATAACAAAAGACCCATCTTGCAAAACAGCACAAGACTCTGGAAGTCAGCAGTGTAACATTAAAATGCTTTTTTTTTTAAAGGAATCAAAGGCACTGGGACTATTTCTCCAGGCCCCACACTGCCCGCAGCATCCTTTCCCAGCCTGGGAGCATCCCAGCTTCCCAACAACGCCTGCTGCCCATGACTGTACGGTCCACTTTCCAGCTTTCTTTCTCTTGCCTCAATATCTCTGGGGGAAAAAAATGCCCCAAAAGCCTAAGTATTCTCTTCCTCTGAAACATAGATTAAATCATTCCCATTTGTAGTCTAAAGATCAGCCCACTGAAAAGTGAAGCAGCACCCTCTTGTCAATGAAGGATGTTATTGAAGAATGAGGAGTGGGGGACAGAGGGGTGGGTTCTGCCTGGGGCAGCTTTGTCCTGTTCCTGGAGGAAAATCCTAGGGGACTCTCAGGCTGGGAGCTGTGTGAATAGCAGAGAATAAAATGCCAAGACTGCTCTGGTGGCCAGGAGGACAAAACTCAATTTCAGGATGCTGGTAAGAAGTGCTGGTGGCAGGAGGTGAAGCAGATCAGTACTGAGAATGAGAGCAAAGAGAATCCTCCTTCAACATGCAGTTGGGCCCATGTCAAAGAGGGAAGGTAAGAATGACTGTAGTAAGTCCCCACCATTTCAGGGCACTGTGCCAGGATCTTATATACATTCTTCCATTCTATCCCTGTGACTCTAATTCTGCTCCTAACTACCTGGTCTACACAAATGCATATACAAGGCTCCAAAGGACATGAGAAAAAAACTTCTGTGATGTTGGGTGAAGCCAGAGGAGAAAACACAAACTCTGTGCATTCAATTGTGTGAACCCTCAAACAGGCAACGGAAGTCTCCATGTTCATGGATGCCAACCAAGGGGGTCAAACTCTGGAGAAAGGCAAGTGCTTATCTCTGGGGATGGGGACCTTGTCATTGGTAAGGGACACACAGAGATTCCTAGGATGTAAGGGTGTTCGGTCTAGTGACCTGTGGTGCTCTTGTCGACTGTTTCTTTATAATTCATTAGGCTATTCATTAACTATTATGTTCTACCTCTGTTGCTTTTCACAATTAAGAAGTTCTTTAGCAAAGAATACTATGAACAACTTTGAAGCATAAAGTGTTTACAATATTTTGAGTTTTTTCTTTAGAGTGTACTCCCAGATATGAGTAATGAAGCAGATGGCATGAACAATTTATAGTTTTTGATACACATTACATTTGAATTTCTACCACTTCAAGTAAGTTCAAATGTGTGCTGAAATGTTTATTAACTGCTTATATTTTTCCTTTCTGGACTCTCTATACATACCTTTGAATGGTATTCATTTGGGAAGTGAAGTCATGTTTGGGAAGCTGACTTAGAGTGATTTGAGGGCAATGAGGTGTCCATGAAGAGGAAGATACTAAAGATACCAATGGGCAGGGGTAACTGAGGGGGCCAGCTGGTCTCACTTCCCCAGGATGCAGACACAGAGCCCTGAGAATCCTTTCTGTTTGGCCCCACCCATCCTGTGGCCACTGAAACTGCTCATAGGACAAGCTCTGGAGATGCAGAGTGAGCCGACTGCATACCTGCCTGGGAGAAGCAGGGCCAGAGGGATAGCAGACAAATCAAACCAAGACATCAGAGACACGGGACTGGTAGGAACACACACAGAGTGATGGAAGGCAGACGACATGAACAGGCAGGGTAGGGAAATGAGCACTTGAAATATCCAAGGAAAGAGTTTTTACATGGGGCAGTAGGGGCTGGGGGAAAAGGAACACAAGCAGATACAGAACTGCAAGGAACATTCAGTATGTTTGAAACTGGTCTGGGGAGACTGGGAGAGACCATGAAGGCCCTGGATGCCATGCTCAGAGTGAAGCTTTACCTTGTAAGCTGAAATTTCCAAAGTACTAATTTAGTGAAAGCTCAGACCTTAATTTAGTAAAAACTCAGGAGGGTTTTTGCTTGAATAAATTAGAAGGAACATGGAATCTCATGGTCACATATGTTGTGAAATACCAGATTAAATAACTAAAACAGATGTTACCACTGGAGTAAGGGACTGTTAAATCTCTCAAAAGGGATCAGTCTGTATATTTTGCAAAATTATCTGACCTATGAGCCCCACCATCCTTTTGAAGAGTATTCTTAGAATTGATGGTCCATGGAGCACCCTGAGAATTTCTGATGTAGGTAAGCTGAGTGCCAGCTTGTGGTACAGTGTGTGTGGGAGCCAAATATGTTTGTTCTCTTCACGAGCCCTCACTTTCCTCTCCATCTCCTCCACCTATGGCAGATCATCAGTAATGTGATCCTTTTAATGGACCCCCATTTTATTGTCAGTAGCACAGCCACATCTCTGCATTAAGCATGAGCTGTTTGAGGTAGACCTGTCTGCCCCAAGCCCAGGTCCTCTTCAGTGGGATCCTCTTCCTTCCACAAATATTCATGAGAAACTACTATGTGCTGGTCTCTGCTCCGTTTGCTTAGGAAACATCCACTAATGAATCCAACACACCTTCTATCTCACAGAGGTTCAGCTCTCAACATTTAGATAATTAAGATGCTGTCATAAATGTAGCAAATTTCTATACATTTTTTCTTTTAAAAAATTTATAGCATTCTCTGCTTGTAAGACATTAATATTTCTCAGTGCTCATTTTGAATTGAATGAGCACTTCTCTGTTTTTTTTTTTTTTTAATAACCAAACACAAGCCCATTTAATAAATACGTTTTGAACAATGCTTTTATCAACATTTTACATTGTCTCTCCTTTATCTGTTCCTGATTAATCAGTCACTAAGTCATGTACGGCTCTTTGTGACACAATGGACTACAGCGAGACAGGCTCCTCTGTAGTCGGCATGCTGCAGTATGTGGGGTTGCAAAGAGTCAGACATAAGTGAATTGAGTCAGAGACTGAATTAAACTGAATTGCACTTCTTATATTGAATAAGAAGATATGATCTTTGGCTTTGGAGACCTGCTTTAAAATATGTTTTCTACTTTGATCATTAGAAAAGCATTAAACTACCTCCTTGTAGCATTTGTATTCTTTTATATAAGTACATTCTTTTATTCTTTATACATCCTTGTTTGGCTCCTGATTTTAGAGAAAAAGCTTGTAATTTTTTAATAAGGCATTGAGACTGACACTAGTTATAGATTTGTGTATATTGCCTTTGTTATGTTGAGATATGTATCCTCTACATCAACTTTGTTGTGAGTTTTTAATCATGAATGTGTCTTGAACCTTGTCAAATGCTTCTTTTGCATCTATTAAGATGATCATGTGACTTATATTTTTCATTTTGTTAAAGTGCTGAGTCATATTAATTGATTTGTGGGTGTTGAACCATCCTTGAATTCCTCAAATAAATCCCACTTAATCATTTGGCTTGATCCCTTTTTTGTATGATAGAATTAAGCTTTCTAATATTTTGATGAGAATTTTTGTATCTACATTTATCAGGGATATAATTTTCTTCTTTATGGTGTCTTTATCTGGTTTTGGCATCATGATACCTCCAGGTATGTGTCTATTTGGGTTCCTCTTCTTTGAATCTTTCTGTGATTCCCATTCCTGGATTTCTGTTTCCTTCAAGTTCTGGAAATTTTCAGCCATAATTTCATCAAATACATTTTCACCTCCTTCCTCTTTCTCTTCTCCCTATGAGACCCTATGATGGGCATATGAGTGTGTTGAATGCTGTCCCAGAAGTCCCCTAAACTATTCCCATTTTTGAAAGTTTTGTTTGTCTTTTGCTGTTCTGATTGAGTGATTTCAATTATTCTATTTTCCAGATTACTTAGGCATTCTTCTGTGTCACCTAATCTTCTATTAATACACTCCAGTGTAGTTTTATTTCATTATTTTATCTTCCAGTCTGACTAGTTCTTTGTTATATTTTCTTGTTGTTGTTGTTCAGTTGATCTGTCATGTTGGACTCTTTGTGACACCATGGACTCCAGCAGGCCAGGCTCCCCTGTCCTTCACCATCTCCCGGAAATTCTCACTGTGTTCACCTATTATTTTTCCCAGTTCCATTAGAAATCTCTTACTATTGCTTTGAACACTTTATCAGATAAATCGCTTCTGTCTCATTAAGGTTTTATTCAGGGTTCTTTTGTTGTTGTTCTTTCATTTGAAGCATATTCATCTGTGTGCTCATTTGGTTTCATTTCCTCTGTCTCTATGAAATTAAGTAAAACAATTGCCTATCCCAGTCTTGAAGGCATATCCTTGTGTGAGAGTGTCCCTATGCAATCTGCATCTAGCCAGTGGCATTGGTGGGAGAGCTGGATCTTAAGTGAAAGCAGGCTGCACCTTTCTCTGGGGTATGCTGGCAGTGACCACTTTAGTGGGAGCTAGGCTGGAGGTCGGGATCTGGGGCTAGATCCAGATGCAGGTGCAAGCTAGGGTTTCTCTTATGCTCTAATGGCTGGGGGCAGAGGGGGACTCAGAGGGCTAGAGCAGGAGCCCAGAGGGAGTTGAGTTTCTCTCAGTGTGATGGTACCCTCTTCTTTGGTTTGGGACATGGTCAGGAAGCCTTGGGCTCCTGAGGGCTTGGGGATGCACTTCTGTGTTGGTTGCCATTTTTCCCTGATGTGCCTTGGGTGGAGGCTTGGTTGGGTTCAAGTGGTTGATGCCACTTGAATGAGCTGGCCCTGCTTCCTCCTAAACATGCACAGACATGTACTCTGGTGATGGTGATCTCTGCCCTGGAGCTAACTGTCCTCACTCTGGAGTAAATGCAGAGGTACACGAGCTGGCAATGAGCTGCCTTTACCCTGATAAAAGACAAGTTCAGGGTCCACTGGCTCCATTATTTCCAGGTGTGCACATTCTCATTGGCGATAGCAGCCTCTGAATTAGTGGGGAGCTGCACTGGAACTAGAAGGGCTGAAGCAGGAGCCCACTGTGTGCCCGGCATGAAGGCTGGGTAGTCCTATCAGGCTAGCAAGAGCCACAGGCAGTTTTCCATCTGCTGCCTCCAGAGGGTGACTGGAAGTAAACATATATGTGTGTATGCTCTTCAATAATGCATTCTTTTTCCTTCAGTTCAGTTCAGTTCAGTTGCTCAGTCGTGTCCGACTCTTTGCGACCCCATGAACTGCAGCATGCCAGGCCTCCCTGTCTATCACCAACTCCCAGAGTTTACTCAAACTCAGGTCCATCGAGTTGATGATGCCATCCAGCCATCACATCCTCTGTCATCCCCTTCTCCTCCTGCCCCCAATCCCTCCCAGCATCAGGGTCTTTTCCAATGAGTCAACTCTTCGCATCAGGTGGCCAAAGTACTGGAGATTCAGCTTCAGCTTCAGTCCTTCCAGTGAACACCCAGGACTGATCTCCTTTAGGATGGACTGGTTGGATCTCCTTGCAGTCCAAGGGACTCTCAAGAGTCTTCTCCAACACCACAGTTCAAAAGCATCAATTTTTTGGCGCTCAGCTTTCTTCACAGTCCAACTCTCACATCCATACGTGACCACTGGAAAAACCATAGCCTTGACCAGATGGACCTTTGTTGGCAAAGTAATGTCTCTGCTTTTTAATATGCTATCTAGGTTGGTCATAACTTTCCTTCCAAGGAGTAAGCGTCTTTTAATTTCATGGCTGTAGTCACCATCTGCAGTGATTTTGGAGCCCAAAAAATTGAAGTCTGACACTGTTTCCCCTGTCTCCCCATCTATTTCCCATGAGGTGATGGGACCAGATGCCATGATCTTAGTTTTCTGAATGTTAAGCTTTAAGCCAACTTTTTCACTCTCATCAAGAAGCTTTTTAGTTCCTCTTCACTCTCTGCCATAAGGGTACAGTGCTCTAATAAGCACATGGGTATTCAAACCAGCTAAGGGGCTTCATCTTCCCATATCCAGCCAGGAGAGCATGTTTAATATATATCTTATACTCCTCATCCCCAAGGGGGATGATTGAGCCTGTACTACCCCTTCTCCTCTCTGTAACCCCTAATAATGGTGTGGGACTTGACCAAAACACTTCTTCTTCTTTCCTACCAGATTCCATGTATCCTTTCTCTACAGCCTTTGTTGTAGAAGAGCTATAAGGAAGCTGGAGGCATGTGTCTTTCAGGATCTCTGGAGGTATGGATGGGAGTTTCCTTGACCTGGTCCCTGTCTAGTAAGTAGTCCATGGATAGCAGCTGAGAGAAGGGTAATAGCTAGTATGGAGCCCTTTAAGTAGTTCCAGAGATGGAGATAAGAGTGTCTCCTGAGGGCCCCTGAATCATCAAGACAGTCTTGGTCTGTGATGGGGACAAAAGGGGCACATTTAAATCTTTCAGAATCTAGTCAGACAAACTTTGGTGTACTTACCTCCAAGAGTTTCCTTACCACAGAGGGGCAGCACTGGATTCACAGGCAATTTCAGGGTCCACAGCCAGGACCAAGGTATGTATATTTATTACCTGATGCATAGGTGGACATGATTTTTCCTGAGTCTTCTGCCTGTGTTGGTGACAGGCCCACAGCCAAAAGAGGTTCTAGCTGACTTCTCAGATATAGAGAGCTGATTCCATTTCTGTGGCCAGGACCACAGTTAATAAGTCAGCTTCTTTCTTGGAAGTTATATGCTTCATTTTTATTCATTTGGAGATTTGACTTAACATTATGACCTACATATGTAATCCAAACTCTACATCAATACCTCTGCCCACCTCCTGAAACTGAAAAGGAACTTAGAGCACTTCCGTTCATCTCTCTATAGTCCTTAATGTTATTTTTACCCAATGCTTGTGTTCTGTAATTTCACTACAGCACTTGTAAATTCTTCACTCCCAAACTCATTCTATGGGGCTTCTGTCACCCTGATACCAAAACCAGACAAAGATATCACATAAAAAGAAAGAAAGGTCAACATCACTGATGAATACAGATGTAAAAATCTTCAATATAATACTAACAAACTGAATCCAAAGACACATTAAAAGGATCATACACCATGATCAAGAAGGACTGAGCCCAGGGATACAAGGATTCTTCAATTTATGCAAATCAATCAATGTGATAGGCCATATTGCCAAATTAAAGGATAAAAACCATACAATCATCTCAACTGATGCAGAACAAGATTTGACAAAGTTCAACACCCATATATGATGAAAGCTCTCCAGAAAGTGGGCATAGAGGGAAACTGCCTCAACATAGTAAAGGCCATATACAACACAGTTATTGACTGCGAAGAACTGAGTCATTGGAAAAGACCCTGGTGCTGGGAAAGATTGAAGGCAGGAGGAGAAGGGGATGACAGAGGATGAGATGATTGGATGGCATCACTGACTCAATGGACATGAGTTTGAGCAAGCTCCGGGAGTGGGTGATGGGCAGGGAAGCATGGCGTGCTGCAGTCCGTGGGGTTGCAAGAGTCACACACAACTGAGTGACGGATCTGAACTGAATACAACATTGTAAATCAACTACACTCTAATAAAAATATTTTTTAATTGTGAATCTTTGTTATTTTTATACAATGTACTCCCTGTTAAGTTCTACTCCCTGTTTAAATTCTACTCACTTTTTCCACTCACCATTCCTTTATGTTTTCAAACTTCCCTACTAGGTCATTTTTTAATGAAGTTATGTTTAGTGATTAACTATTGATGGTAATATTCTCAGTTTTAATTTGACTGGAAATATCTTTGTTTTAACTTTTCTTGAATGACAGGGGCAGACTTTGTCTAGAGTAATGTATCTGGCATAATCAACACCCTGCTTCCACTATTTGTAGAAGAAGCACCACTGGACCACTGGCGGAGACTGGCATACCTGCTATCCCAGTGAATTGGGGCCACAGGCTCCTGCAGTGGTCCTTAGTGTAATACTCAGCCAAGGAGGTCACTCCAAACAGGCACAAGTTCCAAAGGTTATGACTTGGCTTGGTTTTGTCTTGGGCTCCAAGAGTCATGAACTTGGGTTGATTCACACAGACCCTTCCTTGGAAAGCAGTCTGCAGATAAGTGCAATCTTATTATAATTCCATTTGATTTTATCTATGTGATATCAATGCTATCAATACAAACTTAGATTCACCAATCTATTTTACCCATTGGTGGTGGTTTAGTCACTAAGTCATGTTCTACTCTTGCAACCCCATGGAATGGGAATCTACCAGGCTCCTGCATCCATGGGATTCCCCAGGGAAGAATACTGGAGTGGGTTGCCATTTCCTTCTCCAGGGGATCTTCCCAACCCAAGGACTGAAGCCAGGTCTCCTGCATTGCAGCCAGATTCTTTACCTACTGAGCTATAAAGGAAGCCCCCTTTACTTATTATTTTGTTCTAATTTTTCCTTCCTAATCCCTTCTTTGTTCTTTCTTCAAACATTTTTCTTTTTGTATTATAGGTTTCATTCTTTCTGAATCTTTTGAAAAGTATAAACATAGTTCTCTGAAGTTCTCAGTTGCAGCTTTCTCAGTTAACTGTGGTTTTCAGACTGTGGTTTCCTGTTGGTGGCCTCTGCTGACTCTGTCTCAGAGGGATATGCATTTCTTAACAAACTAGTAATGTTCTAGTGTTATCATACATACAGTAGCAATTGTTCCCTATAAGAGTCCAAACACATGACTTGATATGGAAGTTGCCTTACTGGTCTATTTACTCTTTGCTCCTGCCAAAGCCCTGTAAGCTCTATTTTATGGTATTGTTTTTGAGTTTTAGAGCATAGTGAGAAATCACACTCGCAATTACATATAGTGCAGGCTTGGGTGCCAGTTTCTCACAAATTTCTCACAGATTCCTCCCATACAGTGCAAGTGGCAGCCCTCAAGCCAATTTCCTATGAGGCAGGTATTTTCTCATCCTGTATTTACTCCAGCTCCTTTTCTGGACTTGTGCAATACCCCTAAAGGTCAAAGTCACACTTAAGAACATATAAAACTGACCTCTAAGGGACAGATACATTTCTGACAACTCCATGGGATAAGAGAAGTTTAAATCTCATGCACCCATTTAACACTTAATTCTCTCTGGTTTCTGTAACTGGAGTTTCCCGAACCTCACTTACACAGTTAAAACACTTAGTTTAATAAAGAATTGTTGTTACTGAACTAAAACACTTTATTATATAGTTAGCAAGCATTATTGTATAGCCAGAGTTTGAGGAGGTGCTCCCAAGTCAGTTTGTGTCTTCTTCTCTGGAAAATTCTAAAGTATTTTTCCACTCTTGGAATCCTTCCTCCCCACAGCCTCCAACACCTGGGGCTGAAGCAGCCATGCTTAAGACAGAAGCTAGAGCTCCACCGAAGGTGTAACTCCATGTTCATCTTTTAACTTCAAAATATGAAAGACTATATTTTATTGATTAAAAAGATTTGTTTTCCAAAACCAAGGATTATTGATTCAGAGAAAAAAAAATATTTTTCAAAAAGTACTGATAACAAACTGAAAAGATGCCAGGCAAGCTGTGGGGCTGAGATGTGTAACAACCCAGGTGATAAAAACTCCAAACAGGTTAAGAAGGAGCACGTCAGAAGAAGGAGCTGTGGTGCCTCTCATAATTACTCTGAGATGTAATTCCATCTCCCAGGAAGTCCTCTGTATATTAATAACAAACTAAAACTATGCCAGGAAAGCTGTAGGGCTCAGATGTGGGACAAGCCAGATGATAGAAACTCCAAACAGGTTAAGAAGGAGCACTGCAGCAGAGGCTTCCCAGCTTGTGCTAGTGGTAAAGAACCTGTCTGCCAGTGTGGGAGGCATAAGAGACGTAGGTTGGACCCCTGAGTTAGGAATGTCCCTGGAGGAGGGCCTGGCAACCCGCTCCAGTATTCTTGCCTGGAGAATCCCATGTACAGAGGAGCCTGGTGGGCTCCAGGCCATAGGGTTGCAAAGAGTAGGACACGACTGAAGCAGTTCAGCAAGCACACATGCTCACTGCAGCAGAAGGAGCCGAGGTGCCTCTCATAATTTATCTGGGACAGTAGGGCCATCTCCAAGGAAGTCCTCATGGGTAGGAATCAAGGCATGGTGGATCTAGACAGAAGAAAAAACCTTAAAAGGGCTCCAAGTTCCCATAACCATTTACATGATGATAGGGAGATTCAGAGGTTCTCATGGATCCAAACAGGAGGACAAATGTGCTGGGAGGATCATGTGGCAGAAAATGCCTAAGAGGAGAAAAGAAAACCTCAGAGGACACAGATCTCACTCCAGGAGACAGTGTGGGCTGTCCCAGAGGCATCTCTCCCTTTGGCTTTCTTAGGTGTGAGTCAGTCACCTGTCCAGTGCATCCTCAAAGGACAAGAGACACATCAAGCTCTCTGAGTAGTCTCATTAAAGCTCAGTCTCACCAGCTCATAGCTTTTGGGAACCTACAGAGGGGAGCAAGGGAATCACAATATAGCTTTCTCCACATAAATTCTCTTTGTCCTTGTGTCCAATCCTACTTTTTTATGCCTTCAGTATGTCTGAGAGCTAAGAGTTGCAAACCACTTTTCAGACACTAACTTGCATATTATGCCTGCAATGCTATTTTCCCAAGAGATTTTACTTTACTTCCCAAAGGTTATGGGTCTTGTTAAGGTGACATGTGTGGAGGTCAACTGGTGAATTCACCTGTTTGTGTGGTACGGGCAGGGGATATGCATGGTGGGGGAAACCAAGAGACTTTAGCCACCTGCCCTTCTCCAAAACTGATTTTCTGAATGCCTTTCTCATTACATAACTTTGGGTAAAATGTTTTCACTCTCCAGATTTCCGTTGCTTCATCTGTGAAATGCCCTGCCTTCCTGGCAGGGTTTTCTGAAACTAAATAAGATAATAAAAGAGCAATATGCTCTACAATGCAAAAATAAGTGAGATGTTGCTAATCCAAAGAGGAAATTTAGTTGCTGTAGACATTTATAGAATTGCTGATAAAATAGAAACAGAAAACTCTGTAAAAAAAGACAACATAGAATACAGTAGTGGTACCCATCTTGTTTTCCAACTCCTTGAAAAAGATACTAAGAAGAGATGTAGACTTATTCCCTATTACCAACACGCTTAAAGGCTCAGAATACAACAGCAACAAATTTAAACTTTTTTAAAACTCAGCACAAATTAAACCTTGTCTGATGTTCTCAAACTGTTTTATGATTGTTTCTGCTTTTAATGGTAGCAAATAACTTTCATCATTTATTCAAAAAACGTTCTTGAAGTACACATTCTCTTCCGTTTTATGTACTGTATGAGACAGTTGGAATAAACTATCTAAATCCTCAAAATCACCCTGTGAAATAGTTGTTATAGTACTTTTTTCTAGTTTTCTCAAAAATATATACATATGTCTTCATATATATATATATATACATGTATATATATGTATATATATATATATCTTCTTACAGTTTCTTGTTTATATGGACCTTGTATATATTTATTGTAAACTCTGGTTTTGAGTACTTTTAGGTTTTTAAGGTCACAGAAAAACTCAACAGAAGGTAGGAAGAGTTCCCTCATATCTCTTGCCTCCACACATCCGTAGTCTCTCCCAGTACCAAAGTCCCCAGTCTGAGTCGCATATTTGTTACAGTTGACTAACCTACATTCATTATCACCTAAGTCCATAGCTGACCCAGCTCTTCATCCTTGGTGTTATACATTCTGTGGGTTAGGACTAACATAGTATGACACGTGCTCACCATCAGTGTTATTGCTGCTGTTGTTCCGTTGCTAAGGCAGGCCCAGCTCTTGGCAACTCCATGGACTGCAGCCAGGCTCCCCTGTCCTTCCCTGTCTCCTGGACCAATGTTCATTGAGTCAGTAATGCTATCTAACCATCTCATCCTCTACCACCCCCTTTTCCTCCTGCCCTCTATCTTTACCAGAATCAGGGTATTTTCTGATGAATTGGCTCTTTACATCAGGTAGCCAAAGTATTGGAGCTTCAGCATCAGTCCTTCCAACATATAGTATCATATTTTCACTATACGCACTCTGAAAAGAAAGTGCCCTGCCCATTCATCCACTAATATTCATTGGTTACCTGCTACCACAGAACCCAATCCACTCCACAGATTCTATTTTCAGAGTCTATCACAATAGGCTGATACAAACAGGGCCACAGAGAATCTGAACCTCACCTGGAAAAGCAAAATTCACCCCCAAGGAGCTCGAGAAGAGAATGACCTGGGACCAGACCCAACTTTTGGGTCCTGACTATAAGCCAACCTCAGGGACAGTCCAACACCTGGCCCAGCTGCTTGGTGACAACCCAAGGGACAAGAAACCTGCCTCAATGAATCCTAGAAATCTGTTAGGATCAAGAAATGTCCAGGCAGGTGATGCCAGCCACTTCAGAGCACACTTCTTTTCCAGGGGATTGTGGGAGTGGTGGTGCTCACTATCACCCAGGAAATGTGAAATCCAATCCCTTCAGGCCTTTGCCTGATGCCAAATGGGATTGCACAGACCATAAAGGTTATTGTGTGCCTCAAGAAACCATTGAGTTTGGAGTCAGAAGGGATTTTTATGAAGCAGCAGCAGCTCTACTGGGCACTGATGTTTATCTCTGCTCAAAAACCCATTTGAAGGGCCATTGAGTTGACAAGGAATCCTATTTGTAATGAGAAAACTCAAGACAGAAACTATTGTCAGAGGATGAAGATAGAGGGAGACAAGTTTTGACTTAAATATTCGAGGACATCTCATATATTATAGGAGGTCTTTCTATAGTCTTTCTATAGCCAGAGTCATGTAAAAATGAAATAGATGCTTTGGGACACAGTGAGCTCCCGTAAATGGTAGAATATAACCATAGGTTCAGTCAGTTTATGGGTAGTTATAAGGCACAGAATGGGGTAGAAGGATGGGGATGGGGTAGAACTCCATGGTGAGATTACTACCAATGAAATGCTCAGTCGTGTCCAACTCTTTGCAGCCCCGTGAATTGTAGCCCATCAGGCTGCTCTATCCATGGAATTTTCCAGGCAAGAATCTTTGAATGGGTTGCCATTCCCTTCTCCAGGGGATCCCTAGCCAGGGATCGAACACTGCAGGCAGATTCTCTACCATCTGACCTACCAGTGAAACCCAGCTTCCAATGAGACATCCTTAGAATAAGAAACTCTCTTTACCAAAGTAACAGGATAATTCTGATCCCCAAATCCCATTTTCCCCATAACCATCAAATGAAGCAGAGTCCCTGGCATTGAGCCAGTCTACTGCAGGGAGAGTGGCCAGTCCAGTATCCATCACCCAGAAGCCTGTTTCTTCCTCCTCTTGTTTCTACCCAATAGAGATCAGAACTCTATTCTTACTCCCATTAGTATAGATGAGACTGGTGAAAAGCTTTCTGCTCCTCAAGCTCCTTGGGAAATTGAAAGTTTAGTTTACAAGAAGAGGTTTTCATTAGAAGCAGGAAAGTCAGAGGTACCCAAACAACGTTGAGAAATGGGTTGGGGGTTTCTTGTTGGGCTTTGTCAAGCTTTATGCCTCATAAATGAATGATTTCTATCACCTGCCAACTTTTAAGGTGTGTTTGTTGGCATAAAAAATAGCCCTTCTATAAAGATTTGAAGGAATTCACTGCTGATAGAATTTGGCCCTTATGCCCTCAAAGGAGAAATACATACTTAGAAGTTTTACAATAATTTCTGTGTTGGTTTTCTGTGATTGATGTACACACATAACTAAATTTCAGTCATTTATATTTTTCCAAAAATTGCCCATCATGAAACTTTTTCATTTAATAGATGATATTTTCTAAGGGTTCTATTGTTGTTGTGTTGTATTTTGAAGTTTTAAATATGAGAAAAACTTACTGAAAGGCTTAAGATATAAAAGAGGTGAACACACCAAACTTGAGAGTCACAGGGTTCATTAACCAGTTCACCACATATTGTGGAATCACTGTGAAAAATCGGATTTGCGGTTGAGCTGGTGCTATGTGGTATAGTAAGAAGATGTCCTTTCTCTCTTCCTGTCCTCTCTACTAAGAACTTGGGAACAAGTAAATAGGGCTGGTGAGAGTTTTCAGGGTTTTTTGTTTGTTTTTCATGTTCTTCTTGTTTAAAAGTTAAGTAAAATACCAAATACCTGTATTACATGAGAGGTATAGAGATTCTCTTTCAGATCAGAGCAAGCCTTCATCTCACATATGGACATGATTAAAGAATATATTAATCAGTCAAAGAGATGATAAATAAGAAAAGTAGCATAAACAGAGATAAGGGGCAGAGACAAATGAAGCACACAGTTGGGCTGGCAGGGGAATCTCATGCCCTGGGAAGATAAGTCCTTCCACAGGGATGGAGAGCTCAGATGAGAAGGCCATTGGGATCCATGCCAACAGCATCTGCTCACCTGTCCTAATTCAAGGCTTCCCAGGCAGCTCATTGGGACCTTGGTTTCCCATGTGCTCTTTTTTGGGGGAAATGATGCTCTAAGAAAAATATCCAACTTAGTTGACAAGTATCATTTTTACTGTTACTTTATAAATAAGAAAACTGATTTTATGTATCAGCATCTGATGACATTTTTTATCAAGATTTTTCATCTCCAAGTTTATCTCTTTTATGGGCAAATGATGAGATGGAGTTTCTGGACTCAGCCTGAGCCAAAGGGTCAGATTCTGAACCTTGGTGAATACATGCAAATAATGCCATTTCGAGGAGTCTCATCATTCAATCATTCCACCACTCAATTGACATACTACACTTCATGCTGAGCATATGTTAAGCATCATCTTGGAAGGCAAACTCTCAACCTCTTTGTCTTCCCATTTGAACCTTCTGAAGACACCATCTAGACCAAAGATTTTCAGTTCTTAACACCCACTATGCTTCAGAATCTATTCAGATTTTTTTTTTAATACATATGATTTGTAGTTTGGGTAGGGGTTTCAGGCAATTGTGTTTTTGAAAGCACTGTAGGTGATCTGAAGAATAGCCAGAGTTGTAGCAATGAAAGGATTTTGCATTGGCATCACTTACAAAAAATGTTCTTTTGTCAAAGGCTTTCTCTGCATCTTGTGAGTTCATCATATGGTTTTTATTTTTCAATTTGTTAATGTGGTGTATTACATTGATTGATTTGCAGATATTGAAGAATATTTGCATCCCTGGAAAAAAGCCCACTTGGTCATGATGTATGATCTTCTTAATATGTTGTTGGATTCTTTTTGCTAGTATTTTGTAAGGATTTTTGCATCTATGTAAATCAGTAATATTGGCCTATAGTTTTCTTTTTTGTGGCATCTTTATCAGGTTTTGGTATTAAGGTGATGGTGGCCTCATAGAATGAGTTTGGAATCTTACTTTCCTCTGCAATTTTCTGGAAGAATTTGAGTAGGATAGGTGTTAGTTCTCTAAATTTTTGGTAAAATTCAGCTGTGAAGCTGTCTGGTCCTGGGCTTTTGTTTGTTGGAAGATTTCTGATTACAGTTTCAATTTCCGTGCTTGTGATGGGTCTGTTGAAATTTTCTATTTCTTCCTGGTTCAATTTTGGAAAGTTGTACTTTTCTAAGAATTTGTCCATTTCTTCCAAGTTGTCCATTTTATTTGCATATAGTTGCTGAAAATAGTCTCTTAGGATCCTTTGTATTTCTGTGTTGTTGGTTGTGATCTCTCCATTTTCATTTGTAATTTTGTTGATTTGATTTTTCTCCCATTGTTTCTTGACGAGTCTAGCTAATGGTTTGTCAATTTTATTTACCTTCTCAAAGAAGCAGCTTTTGGTTGTGTTGATTTTTGCTATGGTCTCTTTTGCATTTATTTCTGCCTTAATTTTTTTCCATATATTAGAAACAAAATATTATTTTTTTTCTTTCTTTTTTTAAATTTATTTTTAAGATTTCTTTCCTTCTACTAACCCTGGGGCTCGTAATTTATTCCTTTTCAAGTTGCTTTATGTGTAGAGTTAGGCTATTTATTTGAATTTTTTCTTGTTTCTTGAGGTAAGCTTGCATTGCTATGAACCTTCCCCTTAGCACTGCTTTTACAGTGTCCCATAGGTTTTGGGTTGTTGTGTTTTCATTTTCATTTGCTCCTATGAATATTATCATTTCTTTTTTATTTCTTCTGGGCTTTGTTGGTCATTCACAAGCGTGTAGCTCAGCCTCAATATGTTGGAATTTTTAATAGTTTTTCTCCTGTAATTGACATGTAATTACTGCATTGTGGTCAGAAAAGATGCTTGGAATGATTTCAATTTTTTTTAATTTACCAAGGCTAGATTTATGCCCCAGCATGTCGTCTATCCTGGAGAAGGTTCCGTGTGCACTTGCGAAAAAGGTGAAATTCATTGTTTGGGGGTGAAATGTCCTATAGATATCAATTAGGTCTAACTGGTCTATTGTACCATTTAAACATCCATTTATGATAAAAACTCTCCAGAAAGCAGGAATGGAAGGAACATACCTCAATATATAAAAACTATATATGACAAACCCTCAGCAAACATTATCCTCAATGGTGAAAAACTGAAAGCATTTCCCCTAAAATCAGGAACAAGGCAAGGGTGCCCACCCTCACCACTACTATTCAACATAGTTTTGGAAGTTTTGGCCACAGCAATCAGAGCAGAAAAAGAAACGAAACGAATCCAGATTGGAAAAGAAGAAGTAAAACTCTCACTGTTTGCAGATGACATGATCCTCTACATAGAAAACCCTAAAGATCCACCAGATAATTACTAGAACTAATTAATAAATACAGTAAAGTTCCAGGATACAAAATTAACACAGAGAAATCCCTTGCATTCCTATACACTAACAATGAGAAAACAGAAAGAGAAATTAAGGACACAATACCATTCACCATTGCAACAAAAAGAATAAAATACTTAGGAATAAATCTACCTAAAGAAACAAAAGACATATATATAGAAAATTATAAACACTGATGAAAGAAATCAAAGAGGACACAAATAGATGGAGAAATAAATATACTGCGTTCCTGGATTGGAAGAATCAATATAGTGAAAATAAGCATACTATGCAAAGCCATCTATAGATTCAATGCAATCCCTATCAAGCTACCAACGGTATTTTTCACAGAACTAGAACAAATAATTTCACAATTTGTATGGAAATACAAAAGACTTCGAACAGCCAAAACATCTTGAGAAAGAAGAATGGAACTGGAGGAATCAACCTGCCTGACTTCAGGATCTACTACAAAGGCACAGTCATCAAGACAGTGTGGTATTGGCACAAAGACAGAAATATAGATCAATGGAACAAAATAGAAAGCCCAGAGAAATCCATGCACCTATGGACACCTTATCTTTGACAAAGGAGGCAAGAATATACAATGGAGAAAAGACAATCGCTTTAAGAAGTGGTGCTGGGGTCTATTTTATCTGATATAAGTATTGCGACTCCTGCTTTCTTTTGGTCTCCATTTGTGTGAAATATTTTTTTCCAGCCCTTCACTTTCAGTCTGTATGTGTCCCTTGCTTTGAGGGGGGTCTCTTGTAGACAGCATATATAAGGTTCTTGCTTTTGTATCCATTCAGCGGTCTTTGTCTTTTGGTTGGGGCATTCAACCCATTTACATTTAAGGTAATTATTGATAAGAATGGTCCCATTGCCATTTGCTTTGTTGTTTTGGGTTCACATTCATACAACCTTTCTGTGTTTCCTGTCTA
This sequence comes from Dama dama, assembly GCF_033118175.1. NCBI lineage: Eukaryota > Metazoa > Chordata > Mammalia > Artiodactyla > Cervidae > Dama > Dama dama. Next base: position 14,567,903 of record NC_083700.1, read on the forward strand.
GAAACACAAACTTTAAATGACACAATGGACCAGCTAGACCTAATTGATATCTATAGGACATTTCACCCCAAAACAATCAATTTCACCTTTTTCTCAAGTGCACATGGAACCTTCTCTAGAATAGATCACACCCCGGGCCATAAATCTAGCCTTGGGAAATTCAAAAAAATTAAAATCATTCCAGTCATCTTTTCTGACCACAATGCAGTAAGATTAGATCTCAATTACAGGGGGGGAAAAAAGTATTAAAAATTCCAACGTATTGAGGCTAAATAACACACTTCTGAATAACGAACAAATCATAGAAAAAATCAAAACAGAAATCAAAACATGCATAGAAACGAATGAAAATGAAAACACAACAACCCAACCTATGGGACACTGTAAAAGGAGTGCTAAGGGGAAGGTTCATAGCAATACTTGAGGCTTACCTCAAGAAACAAGAAAAAAGTCAAATAAATAACCTAACTCTACACCTAAAGCAACTAGAGAAGAAAGAAATGAAGAACCCCAGGGTTAGTAGAAGGAAAGAAATCTTAAAAATTAGGGCAGAAATAAATGCAAAAGAAACAAAAGAGACAATAGCAAAAACCAACAAAGCTAAAAGCTGGTTTTTTGAAAAGGTAAATGAAACTGACAAGCCATTAGCCAGACTCATCAAGAAACAAAGGGAGGAGAACCAAATCAACAAAATTAGAAATGAAAATGGAGAGATCACAACAGACAACACTGAAATACAAAGGATCATAAGAGACAATTACCAGCAGCTCTATGCCAATAAAATGGACAACTTGGAAGAAATGGACAAATTCTTAGAAAAGTACAACTTTCCAAAACTGAACCAAGAAGAAATAGAAGATCTTAATAGACCCATCACAAGCACGGAAATCGAAACTGTAATCAGAAATCTTCCAGTGAACAAAAGCCCAGGACCAGATGGCTTCACAGCTGAATTCTACCAAAAATTTAGAGAAGAGCTAACACCCATCTTACTCAAACTCTTCCAGAAAATTGCAGAAGAAGGCAAACTTCCAAACTCATTCTATGAGGCCAACATCACCCTAATACCAAAACCAGAAAAGGATGCCACAAAAAAAAGAAAACTACAGGCCAATATCACTGATGAACATAGATGCAAAAATCCTTAACAAAATTCTAGCAAACAGAATCCAAAAACATATTAAAAAGATCATACATCATGACCAAGTGTGCTTTATCCCAGGAATGCAAGGATTCATTGAGTTGTGGATATTAAATTGGATATTAAATTTGATTAAATTGCATATTAACTTGGATACATGAAATTAACAAATTGAAAGATACAAACCATATGATTATCTCAATAGATGCAGAAAAATCCTTTGACAAAATTCAACATCCATTTGTGATAAAAAAAAATCTCCAGAAAGCAGGAATGGAAGGAACATACCTCAACATAATAAAAGCTATATATGACAAACCCACAACAAATATTATCCTCAATGGTGAAAAATTGAAAGCATTTCCCTTAAAGTCAGGATCAAGACAAGGGTGCCCACTCTCACCACTACTATTCAACATAGTTTTGGAAGTGTTGGCCACAGCAATCAGAGCAGAAAAAGAAATAAAACAAATCAAGATAGGAAAAGAAGAAGTGAAACTCTCACTGTTTGCAGACGACATGATCCTCTACATAGAAAACCCTAAAGACTCTACCAGAAAATTACTAGAGCTAATCAATGAATACAGTAATGTTGCAGGATATAAAATTAACACAGAGAAATCCCTTGCATTCCTATACACTAACAATGAGAAAACAGAAAGAGAAATTAAGGACACAATACCATTCAGCATTGCAACAAAAAGAATAAAATACTTAGGAGTATATCTACCTAAAGAAACGAAAGACTTATATATAGAAAGCTATAAAACACTGAAGAAAGAAATCAAAGAGGACACAAATAGATGGAGAAATATACCGTGTTCATGGATTGGAAGACTCAATATTATGAAAATGGCTATACTACCCAAAGCAATCTATAGATTCAATGCAATCCCTATCAAGCTACCAATGGTGTTCTTCACAGAACTAGAACAAATAATTTCACAATTTGTATGGAAATACAAAAAACCTCGAATAGCCAAAGCAATCTTGAGAAAGAAGAATGGAACTGGAGGAATCAACCTGCCTGACTTCAGGCTCTACTACAAAGCCACAGTCATCAAGAGAGTATGGTACTGGCACAAAGACAGAAATATAGATCAATGGAACAGAATAGAAAGCCCAGAGATAAATCCACAAACCTATGGACACCTTATCTTCAACAAAGGAGGCAAGGATATACAATGGGGAAAAAAAGACAACCTCTTTAACAAGTATTTAACAAGTGGTGCTGGGAAAACTGGTCAACCACTTGTAAAAGAATGAAACTAGAACACTTTCTAACACCATACACAAAAATAAACTCAAAATGGATCAAAAATCTAAATGTAAGACCAGAAACTATAAAACTCCTAGAGGAGAACATAGGCAAAACATTCTCTGACATAAATCACAGCAGGATCCTCTATGACCCACCTCCCAGAATATTGGAAATAAAAGCAAAAATACACAAATGGGACCTAATGAAACTTAAAACTTCTGCAGAACAAAGGAAACTATAAGCAAGGTGAAAAGACAGCTCTCAGAATGGGAGAAAATAATAGCAAATGAAGCAACATGCAAAGGATTAATCTCAAAAATATACAAACAGCTCCTGCAGCTCAATTCCAGAAAAATAAATGACCCAATCAAAAAATGGGCCAATGAACTAAACAGACATTTCTCCAAAGAAGACATACAGATGGCTAACAAACACATGAAAAGATGCTCAACATCACTCATTATCAGAGAAATGCAAATCAAAACCACAATGAGGTACCATTACACGCCAGTCAGGATGGCTGCTATCCAAAAGTCTACAAGCAATAAATGCTGGAGAGGGTGTGGAGAAAAGGGAACCCTCTTACACTGTTGGTGGGAATGCAAACTAGTACAGTCACTATGGAGAACAGTGTGGAGATTCCTTAAAAAACTGGAAATAGAACTGCCATATGACCCAGCAATTCCACTCCTGGGCATACACACTGAGGAAACTAGATCTGAAAGAGACACGTGCACCCCAGTGTTCATCACAGCACTGTTTATACTTGCCAGGACATGGAAGCAACCTAGATGCCCATCAGCAAACGAATGGATAAGGAAGCTATGGTACATATACACTATGGAATATTACTCAGTCATTAAAAAGAATTCACTTGAATCAGTTCTAATGAGATGTATGAAACTGGAGCCCATTATACAGAGTGAAGTAAGCCAGAAAGATAAAGACCAATACAGCATACTAACGCATATATATGGAATTTTAAAAGATGGTAATGATAACCCTATATGCAAAACATATATAGGGAAAACTGGTCAACCACTTGTAAAAGAATGAAACTAGAACACTTTCTAACACCATACACAAAAATAAACTCAAAATGGATCAAAAATCTAAATGTAAGACCAGAAACTATAAAACTCCTAGAGGAGAACATAGGCAAAACATTCTCTGACATAAATCACAGCAGGATCCTCTATGACCCACCTCCCAGAATATTGGAAATAAAAGCAAAAATACACAAATGGGACCTAATGAAACTTAAAACTTCTGCAGAACAAAGGAAACTATAAGCAAGGTGAAAAGACAGAAAAAGAGACACAGATGTACAGAACAGACTTTTGGACTCTGTGGGAGAAGGCGAGGGTGGGATGTTCTGAGAGAATAGCATTGAAACAAGTATATTATCAAGTGTGAAACAGACCACCAGCCCAGGTTGGATGCATGAAACAAATGCTCAGGGCTGGTACACTGGGAAGACCCAGAGGGATGGGATGGGGAGGGAGGTGGGAGGGGGGATCGGGATGGGGAACACATGGAAATCCATAGCTGATTCGTGTCAATGTATGGCAAAAACCACTACAATTTTGTAAAGTAATTAGCCTCCAACTAATAAAAATAAATGAAAAAAAAAAAAAAAAAGAAGAAGAAAGTGGTGCTGGGGAAACTGGTCAACCACTTGTAAAAGAATGAAACTAGAACACTTTCTACACCATACACAAAAATTAACTTGAAATGAATTAAAGATCTAATCAGTTCTAATCAGAATCAGTTCTAATGAGGTGGATGAAACTGGAGCCCATTATACAGAGTGAAGTAAGCCAGAAAGAAAAACACCAATACAGTATACTAATGTATATATATGGAATTTAGAAAGATGGTAACAATAACCCTGTATGCAAGACAGCAAGAGAGACACAGAAGTATTGAACAGTCTTTTGGACTCTGTGGGAGAGGATGAGGGTGGGATGATATGGGAGAATGGCATTGAAACATGTAAATTATCATATGTGAAACGAATCACCAGTCCAGGTTCGATGCATGATACAGGGTTCTCGGGGCTGGTACGCTGGGATGACCCAGAGGGATGGGATGGGGAAGGAGGTGGGAGGAGGGGTTCAGGATGGGGAACACATGTACACCCATGGCGGATTCAAGTCAATGTATGGCAAAACCAATACAATGTTGTAAAGTAAAATTAACAAATTAATTAATTTTAAAAAAAGAACAAAATGTTCATCTATATTGGTTTTCTATTACTACCTTTAGTGTCTATAGACAGATCTAAGTAAGTTTTATGGGTGATTTCAATAAAAACCCTGAAGGAGTCATTTGAAGACAAAAGAAAGTGAAAGATAAAGAAATGGGAATAAATGCTTGAATTTATATATTAGTATTCTCTGGATGCTGTAGCAGAAGATCACAGACTGAATGACTTACATAATATAAATTTATTTTCTCATATTTCTGAAAGTTCACCATCCAAGATCAAGGTGCAGTAAAAGTTGGTTTCTGGTGATGCCTTTCTCCTAGGCTTGTGGACAACACCTTCTCACTGTGACCTCGTGGCCTTTTCTCTGTCAGGGCAAAGAGAGAACTCTTTCTCTTAAGTTCTATCAAATTAGTCTACTTCCTACAACCTCATTGAACCTTAACTACCTCCATAAAAGCTATACCTCAAATTCCAATCATATTAGGGTTTAGGAAATGGCAACCCACTCCAATATTCTTGCCTGAAAAATCTCATGGATGAAGGAGCCTGGTAGGCTACAGTCCATGGTGTCGCAAAGAGTCGGACAAGACTGAGCAACTTCACTTTCACTTTCAGGGCCTCAACATATGAATTTTGAGGGGACATACTTCAGTCTATAACAACTGGTTTACAGGATGATAAACTTCTTCTTGGGGTGTATGTGGTTTTACTATTTCTAAGATCAGCTCTGGTCATGTCAATCCCATGCTCAAAACTTTAAATAAATGATGTTTTTCTGTTAGGTATTTTGGAAAATATTATTATACAGAAAAGGAAACAGACCCAGAAGTTAACCACTATCAACATCTTCATATCAATTTTTGTATTCCATTGTGTCCCACATAAACATATGTGAATATCTTTTAAGAATACCAAGATAACTTAATAGGTGCTGGTGAACCCAGCCACCTATGTGATGTAAATTATTAGAAAGACTATCTGAATGCTGTTAGAAAATAAACTTAAAGGGTACAGAAAGAGGGAGACTGTGAAGCTACTAAACTACTCCAGGTAAATATTGGTGGATATCTTGGATCAGATATGTGATAAGAGATAGTCATATTACCAATATAGATAGATGACAGGTAAATAGATGATAGATGAGATATATTGATAGATAGAAAAGATAACAGTATTTGGTGATAGAATGTGGGTTATGAGAAAATCAGTAAAATCTAGGATAACCTGTAAGACATTTTTGCCTCATAAGTTTACATAGTCACAGGTTCGGGGATTAGTACATGGCTATAACACAAGAAAATAATGAGTATAGATAGTGAAGAAAAATTACATGGATGGTCTGTGTCTGACCCCTGGGATATTCCAGAATTTAGAGATTGAAGAGATGAGAAAGAAACTAGTCAAGGCAGCTAGGGAGCTACCACTGAGTGTGAGAGAAATGATTATGATTGTTGAATGCAAGGTGATGCTGGGAATTCAAGCAAAGACAGCTCCATTGCTGCTGAGATTGAAAGGAGATGAAACACGTTGTCTATGAGATGTAACGATAGTTTAATGAAGTTTCCTAGTGACTTGAACAAAAGCAGTTCTATTGGTGTGGTGGGAATAAAGCATGACGAGAGGGACTTGGAGAGAAATTAATTAATTCAAATAAGGTATACAAATGGTTAACACACAAGAAATGATGTTCAACCTTGTTGTCATTATTGTTGTTGTTGTTCAGTCACCAAGTCATGTCCAATCCTTCGCAACCCCATGGGTTGCAGCACTCCAGGTTTCCCTGTTCATCACCATCTACCAGACTTTGCTAAAGTTCATGGGCATTGAATCAGTGATGCCATTCAATCACATCATCCTCTGTCACCTTCTGCTCCTTCTACTTTCAGTCTTTCTCAGCATCAGAGTCTTTTCCAAAGAGTCAGCTGTTCTCATGAGGTGGCCAAAGTATTGGAGCTTCAGCTACAGCATCAGTCCTTCCAAAGAGTATTCAGTGTTGACTTCCATTAAGATTGACTGGTTTGATCTCCTTGAGACCAAAGGATTCTCAAGAGTCTTATGCAGCACCACAGTTCAAAAGCATCAATTCTTTGGTGCTCAGCCTTCTTAAGTTCAAACTCTCACATATATGACTACTGGAAAAACCATAGCTTTGACTATATGGACCTATATCACAAAGTGATGTCACTGCTTTTTAAAACACTGTCTAGGCTTGACATAGCTTTCCTGCAAAGGAGCAATTATCTTCTAATTTCATTAATTATTCAGCACAGCTCAGTTCAGTCGCTCAGTCGTGTCCGACTCTTTGCGACCCCATGAATCGCAGCACGCCAGGCCTGCCTGTCTATCACCAGCTCCCGGAGTTTACTCAAACTCAGGTCCATCGAGTCAGTGATGCCATCCAGCCATCTCATCCTCTATCGTCCCCTTCTCCTCCTGCCCCCAATCCCTCCCAGCATCAGGGTCTTTTCCAATGAGTCAACTCTTCACATCAGGTGGCCAAATATTGGAGTTTCAGCTTCAGCATCAGTCCTTCCAATGAACACCCAGGATTGATCTCCTTTAGGATAGACTGGTTGGATCTCCTTGCAGTCCAAGGGCCTCTCAAGAGTCTTCTCCAACACCATAGTTCAAAAGCATCAATTTTTTGGTGCTCAGCTTTCTTCACAGTCCAACTCTCACATCCATACATGACCACAGGAAAAACCATAGCCTTGACCAAATGGACCTTTGTTGGCAAAATAATGTCTCTACTTTTTAATACGCTATCTAGGTTGGTCATAACTTTCCTTCCAAGGAGTAAGCGTCTTTTAACTTCATGGCTGCAGTCACCATCTGCAGTGATTTTGGAGCCCAAGAAAATAAAGTCTGACATTAATAATTAGGGAAATGCAATTCAAAAGTGACAATGAGCTATTACATCACACACACACACTAGGAAATCTATAAGCAAAAAATGTATAATAGTTATACACAGAAACTCTCCTATAATGTTGGTGGCATTGTGAAAAAGTTGAAACTGCAGGTAGAATATAGGAATAAAGGAATGAGAGGCGGATGGATTACAAGAAGCATTTTGAAGAATGACCCAATGGAAAATAATGACTGGTTGGATGTCCTGAGAAATCTGTATGCAGATCAAGAAGCAACAGTTAGAACTGGACACAGAACAACAGGCTTCTTCCAAATCTGAAAAGGAGTATGCCAAGACTGTATATTGTTACCCTGCTTATTTAACTTATATGCAGAGTACATCATGCAAAATGCCAGGCTGGATGAAGCACAAGCTAGAATCAAGATTGCCGGGAGAAATATCAACAACTTCAAGATATCATTCTAATGTCAGAACGTGAAGAGGAACTAAAGAGTCTCCTAATAAGATTGAAAAACCTGGATTAAAATTCAACATACAAAAACCATGATCATGCAATCCAGTTCCATTACTTCATGGCAAATAGATTGGGAAAAGTGGAACCAGTGACAGATTTTATCTTCTTGGACTCCAAAATCAGTGCAGATTGTGACTGCAGCCATGAAATTAAAAGATGCTTGCTTCTTGGAAGAAAAGCTATGACCAAACTAGACAGCATATTAAAAAGAAGAGACATCACTTTGACAGAAAGAACTGTATAGTCAAGATATGATTTTTCCAGTAGTTATTGATGGATGTGAGTGTTGGACCATAAAGAAGGCTGTGAAGTGAAGTGAAGTGGCTCAGTTGTGTCCGACTCTTTGCGACCCCATGGACTGCAGCCTCCCAGGCTCCTCTGTCCATGGGATTTTCCAGGCAAGAGTACTGGAGTGGGTTTGCCATTTCCTACTCTAGGGGATATTCACAACCCAGGGATTGAACCCAGGTCTGCTGCATTGCAGGCGGATGCTTTACCCTCTGACCCAAGAGAAGGCTGAGGGAGAACCAAATAATTAATGCTTTCAAACTGTGGTGCTGGAGAAGACTCTTGAGAGTCCCTTGGACTGAAAGATCAAACCAGTCAATCCTAAAAGAAATCCTGAGTATTCATTGGAAGGATTGATGCTGAAGTTGAAGCTCCAATAATATGGCCACCTAATGGAAAAGCTGACTCGTTGGAAAAGTTTCTGATGCTAGGGAAGATTGAGGGCAAGAGGAGAAAGGGACAAAAGAGGGTGAGATGGTTGTATGACATCGCAACTCAATGGACATGAGTTTGAACAATCTCCATGAGATAGTGAAGGGTAGAGAAGACTGGCATGCTACAGTCCATGGGGTCTCAAAGAGTCAGACACGACTTACTGACAAACAACAAAGGAACCCACTTGGAACCACTACTGCTGACACGCACTGATTATGGATGCCCCCCAAGTTTCCAGTACTACACAGGCCTCAGATGTAAATTTTCCTAGTTAACAGTGTTGATTGTTCAGAAAGAGGCAGCGGGACAGAAGTAGCAGTGATTAGGTTTGATAAGCACAAGTGTAGGTGCAGAGGAAACTGGTAAAGCCCAGGATGATCACAGCTCCCGCCTCTCACCTGGTCCATGCCTTCTTGATACTCCTCTTAACTCTGCTCTGTCCTATTGCCATTATCATGGTTCCTCTGGTCCTCCTGCAATGCTTCTCCTGAGTCACACACATACACAGAGTAGAGCTTTAATCTCAGTCTCATAAACCTGTACCCAGTTCCATGGTTATACCCCAGTGCCATTATCACACCCATCCGCCCTTTTGCAGAGGGAAATCTCTGAGCAGCAAGGTGAAGAAAGTGGGTTTCAATAGAAGAGAGGATTTATCTGAGGAAGAAAAAGAAGTTCAACTTGCCTCTTCCAGTATCCATGTTCCTTTCCCTCTTATATATTTTCCAAAAGCACAGTCCAGTTCCCAGGAAGTATAGCACAAGCACAGTGATACATAGGACGATTCCAAAGGGGCCAGAAATGGTCTGTTCTTGTGAACCTGTTTCCCTCACACAGAGAAAATGGAGAATGGTTAAGGGAAGGCAGAATTTTAAATATCCATTGCCATAGGGAGATAGAAAACATATGGAGAAGTCTAAAGTCCTGGTTCAGAAGTTGAAGAGGTAAGAGTGCAGTAGGTTCATTCATAACTGAACTGAGAAAATACCACCTGGTACACATGTCTTCAGGATGGGCTGTCCAGAGGAGGTGATGCATAAACTGAGTCTTGAGGGAGGAGTAGGAGTTTCCCAGATATTCAAGGTGGGCAGAGAATTTCAGAAAGGAGGAGCACCATGTTCAGGGAATCTTACTGTCAGATCATCAGCCCTGAGGGTTGCCACCACCTCACGCTGCAAGTTGGAGAGGGACAGATCAGGAAGGAGCCAGATGAAGAGGAGAAGAGGGAGAAAGAACCTCCTTCCCAAGGGTCTGACTGAATGTTTATTTTATCTGACAGTCCATGATGAGGCTGAGGGGAGGGTTATAGGGGTTTAAGTGATGCTGACATATCAGATGCCTCCAGCAGGTCAGGTCTCCCTTGTGGAGGATGGGTTAGAAGGGCAAACTACACATATTCATTCATGATTCAATGAAACAGTGAATGTGAACAAACACTGCCAGAGTCTTTGCTTGGGACATGAATTCAAAGACAACAAGACATGGCCTCTGCCCTCCAGGTATTCTAAGTTACACAGGAGACAAGTCCATAAACAGAATTGTTAACTCCGTGTGGGGTGGCCTTGGACCGCTCCTTTATAAAGATAATGTCTATGCTGGAAGGTCACAGCACCTGCAAGGCCCCGTACCAAATGAGATGGAGGTTCCTTTTCTTCGAACATTATTAAGAACAGAACCATAACCAAGCACAGGACCCTGGGTAACCATATTGATCATCCCCCATGAAGCTGGTCTTAACTGAGAGACATCCCTCAACAGGAGGAAATAAGAAAGTGAAGGGCTCTTGACTTTGGAGGACTGATGGTAGAGGAAACAGCATTTCCAGAGGGTCGGAAGCTTGTGATAGCAAGACTCATTCAGGGTCTCTAGTTAAACAATCCAGTGTGAAATATGTGAGGAGAGTGACATGGGCAGAGAAGCATTTAAGCCCTGAATCATACAGGGAGACACTGGAGGTCAATCCCTCAGATGGCACAGCTGACACAATCAAATTCCCTTTTTCTAAGACCACACTGAACACACAGTGAATGATGAGTGATGTGGGGAGAGTTCCTGAAAGGCTGCTGTCTGGACCAGCAATGGCAAGGGGTGGAGAGGAGAGCATGGATGTGCGAGAAATTTAAAAGCAGAAGCAAATTGGTTGTGCTTCCCAGGCTCAGGTATCAGGTGACCCCAGTGGAAGGTGGTGCTAATAATAGAGGGGGGAGAGAATCCCAGAGCTCTCACCCAGAGCACGTGAACTCTGGGAGTGCCCCTCCCCTCTGGCAGGTTGCACTCACCGTGGGAACAGACTTGTGCAAAGTCTACAGAGGCAGTTTTCTTCTCTACATGGTTGCTGACCACACAGGTGAGGGTGGCACTGGACTGGATCAGGGACTTGTTCACAGTCAGTTCCCAGGTGTTGGGGTCTAGTTCCAGTGTCCCACTCCACTCCAGCTCCCTGGGAAGGCCCTTGCTTTCCCAGGTCACACTCAGGTCTTCTCTGTTTCCTGGGACGTTACACTCCAGAGTGACATTGCACCAGCCTGGTGTGATGGATGATGAGTTGACCAGGATCTCAGGAATGATCACGGGCTCTGGGGCATGTGAGACAGAAGAATGGAGCATCACATGAGTGGAGAACTTTACAGTTCACATTTTCTCATCCATTATCTCACTGAACCTCTGGCAACCTCCCTCTCAGGATGCTGAATGCATTTTCCAGAAGAAGCACTATTTTCCCAAAACCCAAATATACAGCAGTGACAATAAGAAAAGAAACAATTGAGGTAAGCCCTATGTGATCTTACTAGATTACCAAGCCTTAAAATTCTTCCATTAAAATGAAAAACTATATGCTGGACCTCACCTTCCAGGATGCATTGTATATAAGAAATTGGGATGTTTCCTTCTTTCCAAGGGAAGACGGTGGGGAAGTAAGGACTTGACCTTGTCCAGGACCATTGCCCTGCTTCTCCTGTTCAGATGATGCCTGGGACTACACAGCCCTTATGGAACATTGACATATGGCCTGTGCTGGGATGCCAAACTAGAGACATTTCTGAGAGATGCAGTGGCAGTGACCAGCAACCACAAACCAAGTGTGGTTAGAAAATGCCACTAAACTTGAGGCGCACACCGGCAGAGAAGTCACTGACAAGTTTGTCATAGATATCACGTGGGAAACTAAAGTTGTCAAAGTCACTCTCATAGCAGATATTTCCCTATGCAGCAGAAACTCTAGGGAAAAAAGAGTTGACTGAATGAGGCTCTTAAGATGTATCGCTGTGTAAATTTTCTCCTGTTTCTATTGAGGATTTGAGAGCTAGATTGAAGGGGTCTTTGTGAGCAGTTATATCTCTGGCCTTTTCATACCAGAGTTTGAGCAAGCTCCGGGAGTTGGTGATGGACAGGGAAGCCTGGCATGCTGCAGTCCAGAGAGTGGTAGAGTCAGACATGACTGAGTGACGGAACTGAATTGATACCTCTAGCTGGTGAGAAGAGAGAGGATAGGGAGGACTACCTACATATGGAATTCCAAATTGTGGTAGACGAATAGTGCCCCAACCTCCGGAACCTCTGAATGTGTTAGGTTAAAAGCAGAAGTTTAGCCCAGTGAGACCCCTATTTGACTTCTGATCTCCAAAAAGATAAAATAATACTTTGGTGTTTTAAGCCACTAACTTTATACTAATTTGTGGTAGAAGCAATAGAAAATTAATACACAAATCAAATAAACTGAGTCCTATAAAGAATAATAATTATTATGGCAAATACTAATGAAGAACTATGGATGGAGGTTCATAACATTGTACAGGAGATGGTGCTCATAATCATTCCCAAGAAGAAGACATGCAAAACGGCAGTGGTTATCTGAGGAGGCCTTACAAATAGGTGAGAAAAGAAAAGAAGTGAAAGGCAAAGGAGGAAAAGCAAGATATATCCATCTGACTGAAGAGTTCCAAAGAATAGCAAGGAGAGAAAAAATAGCTTTCCTCAGTGATCAATGCAAAGAAACAGAGGAGAACAATAAAATGGGGGAGACTAGAGATCTCTTCAAGAAAATTAGAGATACCAAGGGAACTTATCATGTAAAGATGGGCACAATAAAGGACAGAAACTATATGGACCTAGCAGGAGAAGATATTAAGTGCAGTGGCAAGAATACACAGAAGAATTATACAAAAAAGATCTTAATGATCTAGATAACCATGATGGTGTGATCACTCACCTAGAGCCAGACATCCTGGAGTATGAATTCAAGTGGGACTTAGGAAGTATCACTACAAACAAAGCTAGTGGAGGTGATGGAATTCCAGCTGAGCTGTTTCGAATCCTAAAAGATGATACTGTTAAAGTGCTGCACTCAATATGCTAGCAAATTTGGAAAACTCAGCAGTGGACATGTTGCAAGAATCCGACTGCTAAAACCAAGCACCAGACGTGGAGGGTTGGAGAACTCAGGTTTATTAAGCCTGCGGTCCCAGATGAGCTAACGCTCTAGGGTTCTGGGAGCCCGAACTCAGGATGAGCTTTACTTTTATAGGTTCAGTACACACAATTACACTTGGCACTGGATGATTGGTTACCTGGGTGCTATGGGAAATGGGCAGTTACAGAGCACAGGAGTTGCTATGGGTTATGTGCAGGGAATTGACAAACAGAAATTCACAGAAGCAGGAATAGAACATTCCATACTTATCAGAACATCTCATGGTAATAGTCAGTTGCTTGGTCATCTTGTTCCTATCTTGGAGCTGCAAGAATATTTTTACAGAAGCAGAACTAGCATGAAGTTATTTCTGAGTGTAAGTTTTAAATTTTCCTCTTCAGTCTCCCCTCTTGAAGCCCCTTAAATCTTATAAGGCACCAACGTCTTGATCTTCTTGGCCCAGGGGCTGATAACCTCTCAGGGCTAGGAGGTGTGTGGTGCCCTCCGTCTGCAGCAGCTTCTACTAGGCCAGAAACTGTCCTCATGATTAATGACAAAAGGCATGATAAGAGGAAGCAGATCCAAAGGAAGAATAGGACTATTCATGCTAGTGTTTTGAATCCTCTGTGATAAGAAAACCATCCCTCAAGTAGCTCTCCAGGATTCCATCCCTTTCAAGTCTGGACTGGGACATGAGCTATTTTAGTCATTTTCCTGGTTATTTCTTCTATGACCTTGCCTTTATCATCTATCTGTAGACAACAGTTGCTAAGATTGAGCTTCCCACAGATGCCCACCGCCACCCCTTGTAGCCAGTAAGTAATCTAGAGCTAGGTGATTCTGATAGATAACATCTTGGTTTGTTGTTCTACCAATAAGTTACAAAACTTTACCATTTCATTAGTAAAGACCTCAACCACCGTTTGGAGCCAGATAATTCTGTTATGCATGTAAATTGGGGCTTGGTAGCCTCAGGACCCATCTTCTGCTCAATTGGCTGGCCCATAGTGTAGGATTATACATTCAGGAGGACATTTGTCATCTTTCCAATTTCCAATCTGTAGATATCTGCACTTTTTGATGAGGACTTTGTCTTTATAAACTGGGACTCCCCGTGATTAACCTTGGGCTAGGGGAAGTAGGAAAAGGAGAGATGGATAGTCCCCAATAACCATGCCCCCTGACCAGTTGGCTGGCAAAATTGAATATGCATTAGCCCCACAAATCTGATATAATAATCCTTCTGGAGCAGGCCAATGACCTTCAGTGGACAAGTCATCCCATCTGGTCTTTAAATTGGGGAAGCTTGCTAGAGGGTGAGGATTAGGCTCTGTATAGTTTGTGTTTCCCCACCAATCAGAGGTGTGAGTAGTTGCATTATAATATCTTTGGCCAAGACAAGTGACTCTTCCTACCGGAATGTTGAATATTGGGCCCCACAGCTCCAGACACTTCTTGCCAATTATGGAAGTCTTTAAATGCCAAATTCTGACCCTGGTTTTCTTGAATTCACCTGAGCTGTTGAAGGGTCTCTGGGGATCTGATTCTTTAGCTTCCCAGGGCCGTTGTTCTCCCATGTTAGTTACCCCACACACACAGCAGGAAATAACCATTAATGTCTGGGCTATGTTCTCAGCTAGAGCTAAGAACAGGTTTTTAGTTTTGACTGAAGAAGGAAGGGGACCACTTTCTATCTCTTTATAAAAAGAATGGAAGAGCTTTTGTGTAGATGCCAGGAATTGAACATAAACACTCTGGAAATCCAACCCAGTTCCTGGGTCAGCACCTCTCCCATTGATATAAATACCGATTTTGAAACCATTTTTATTCATTTTGAGTCCCCGGGGTTTAAGATAGTGAAACTGACAGGATTATATATCCCTAGCTCACAATTGGGGCCAACAATTCCCTTTTGAAGGAGAGTTATCTTCTTTTATCTTTTCACATTGTCCATGTGACACAGCTCCAGTGAGTGCAGTGAGCCCAACAATCACCATAGCAAGAGTAGTGGGTGGGTGCTAATTCACACATATATTTGTCATTGAACGCGTACTCTTGTTCCCATGATAAGCCCCACATTTTATAGTATTCCAGGGGTTTCTATTAATAGCAGCACACACTTCAAAATGTACCACCACCAGAAGTTCTAAATTTGTAATTTGTGTCTGGTTAATCAGAAGCCCTCCTTCTTGGTGCCGAATCTCTAACCAATCTTCATTAGGAGGCAATCTGGTGGTCAAACCAAATATATTGACCTTTTTGTTGACAAATAGAATAGGTTGCCTTGTTATGAACACAGGTTTCTTGGGCCTCTCCTTGGCAGGGGAAGTGAATATGGTGAAGCAAGGTCCAAGTGACCCCCTGACCTGATCTAGTCATGTGAATGCATGGAGTACATGTGGGGCTGCTTTACTTTCTAATGCACTATAGCTCAGCAGGATATAAGCTGCTATTATACAAAACATTTGATTCCATTTAATAATCCCATTACTTTGGGGGTAGATTTTAACCAAAGAAATTCCTCATATTTGACCCACAGAAAGCATCAAGGTCAGTGGTGCAACCAGTCCCTACTTGGCAGGGTATCATCGTAACCCTGACTCTAAGAGGTCCCTGGTCAAATTCCTCAAGGTTCCACCATGTGTGAACCAGCCAGCCCTGAAGTGACTTGAGCAGGGTTGAAGATCTTAGGCAGGATTTGGGTGTCTAGGAAGGAAGACCCAAAGTGGGATTGTTGAGATGAGCCTCAGCAGTCCCGAACTCTTGCCCTTCTAGAGGTGCTGTTATCTTCACCCAGGTATGGTGACTCTACGGAGTGACACCTGTAACTTAACAGCAGCAGGGGTCACCCGGACGACTGTTTGAGGGCCTGTCCAGACTGGCTGAAGTGTTTCCTCTTTACAGTCTTTAACCCATACCTCATCTCTTGGCCTATAGGAATGAACCCAATTGCCCAAAGGAATGGGAGTCCTTCCTAAGGTTTCTTGAGCGACATGGCAGAAGACTCTTCCTAGGGCCTGGAGGTGTCAGGACATCTTCAGGTCAGCTAGTCATTGGGAGTCTCCCTTGAGCTTCCCTATCACTGGGGGTGGTCTCCCGTATAAGATCTCAAGGGAGAATAGCCTGAGGATCTTAGGGTGCACTTGGCTCAGAGCAAGGCTGGGGTAGCATGACGACCCAAGGTAACTGGGTCTCCTGACAGAGCTTAACTAACGTAGTCTTCAGGGTCTGATTCATGTGCTCAACTTTCCCTGAGCTTTGTGGCCTGTTAGTGGTTGGGAGCTTCCATCTGACCATCAGTGTCTTGGATAAAGTCTGGATTATCTCAGATACAGAGGCTGGCCCTTTGTCATACCCTATGGAGGCAGGTAGCCCGTACTTCAGGATTATCTCTCTTAGTAGGGCCTTGGCCACCTCGCGTGCCATTTAGTGTGCCTGGGATAGGCCTCAGCACATCCCGAGTAGGTGCAGACTACCACAAGTAAATATTGAGAACACTTGCAGGGCTTGACTTCAGGGAAGTCAAAGGGCAGTGTCCCAAGTGCCTGAACCCCTGGGCTGGGTCTTGGTCGTTGGCTGGCATTGTCTCACGCACAAGTCACATCTAACACTGATCTGAGGACACAGGGTTGGGAGCTTAGGAACAGAATACTAGCAGCTCAGTAAACTTTCCAGTGCACTTTTCTTTAAGTGAGTTGTCTCATGGTGCTGTTTCACCAGCTGGACTGCTATATTGCTGGGGACAAAGACCCTTTGCTCTGGCAGACTCCACCAACCCTCTTTTTCTTTTGTTCCTCCCTCATCTAAAGCCCATTGATCTTCTTTCTCCATATATCTCAGGGACGGAGGCAACTTTGGTTCCAAGAGTACCTTAAAAATTGGCTCAGGGCCTACCGTGGGACTTGGTTGGGTTGCTGCCTTCTTGACTGTCTGGTCGGCCCATGGATTCCCTTTGCTACCTGGATCAGTTCCCCTTTGATGTCCTTTGCAACGGATGACTGCCACTTGGGAAGGCTTTCAAACTGCCTCTAACAGCTGAAGGATTTCTTCTTTGTTTGTGATCTCCTTTCCCCCTGCTATCAGTAGTCCCCTTTCTTCATAAAGGACTCCATGAACATGTAAAGCAGCCAAGGCGTAACTTGAGTCAGTGTAGATATTGACTCACTTTTCTTCAGTGTGCCTTAATGCCTAGATAAGTGCCCACACCTCAGCCCGTTGTGCTGCCCACCCTTGTGGGAAGGCCTCAGCCTTTATTACGCTGTCTACTGTTGTTATTGCATAGCCTGTCTGGTTTTGTTTGCCCTGACAAAACTGCTTCCATCAATGAACAGTTCCAGTTCTGGGTTTTGGAGAGGAACATCCATCAGGTTTGGCCTGCTCAAGTAAATTTCATCTATGACCTCTTTGCAGTTATGATCAGGGGTTACAGTCTCCTTAAGTAAGAAGATAGTGGGATCCAGCATCTGCACAGTCTCGAGGTGGACCCGTGGGTTTTCACAGAGTAGTCCCTGATAGTGAGTCATCCTGGTGTTGGTGAGCCGCCTGTACCCTTGGCTGTTCATCAGCGCAGTGACAGCATGGGGAAACTTTACATTTATATTTTGTACTAGTGTAAGCTTATCTGCTTCTCTGACCAGGACCACAGTGGCAGCTAAAGCATGGAGACATGAAGGCTATCCCGTGGTCACAAGATCCAGTCATTTGGACAGGTATGCGACCAGGCACTGCCATGGCCCAACTGTGTGAGGGCCCCCAGTGTAGTGTGATTTTTCTATGCATGAAGAGGTTAAAGTCCCACGAAACATCTAGCAGCTCTAACGCTGGAGCGCTGGTCGAAAGTCTTTTTATCTCCCTGAAGGCTTTTTCTTGTTTAGGCCCCCACTCTAGGGGGTCCTTACCAGACCTTGTTGTGGTTTCGTACAATGGTTTGGCAATTTCAGAAAAACGCAGTATCCAGATCCATTAAAATCAGCAACCCCAAGGAACTCACAAATATTTCTTGGTGCTTTGCTGAGGTATTGAGCAGATAGTTTGTTTCCTCTCATACCCAAGTGCCCAGTGGCTTCTAGAGATGACAAACCCAAGGTACTGACCTCCTGTCTGCAGATAAGAGCCTTTTTCCATGACATCCTGTACCCCGTAGTGGATAGTAGAGCCAGCAGGGCTTTGGTGACTTTCCAGCAGTCCCTTTTGGTTTGACTGGCTAGCAACAGGTCATCCATGTACTGGAGTAGGGTGCGGTTCAAAGTTTCTCTGGGGAAGGCAGCAAGATCCACAGCCAGGACTTCACCAAACAGGGTAGGTGAGTTCTTGATGCCTTGCAGCAGTCGGGTCCAAGTCAGTTGTGTCTGTCTCCTGGTGTGTGGGTCTTCCCACTCAAGGGTAAAGAAGGGCTGGCTGGCCCGTGACAGCAGAAACAGAAGGCATCCTTGAGATCGACACAGTTGACCCAGCTTGTATAGATGGGTAAGAGGCTCAGGAGCTTGTAAGGGTTTGGGAACCACTGGATGGATAGTCATCATTGTGTTGTTGATGGTGCGGAGATCCTGCTTATGGAGACAGTCGTTCCCTCCAGGTTTCTTAACTGGTAGGAGTGGAGTGTTGAAGGGAGATTGACAATCAAAATTTGGGTGTCTCGTAGGCATTGGATGTGGTCTCAAATTCCCAGGCATGCCTCCTGTGGTACTGGATATTGCCTCTGTCCGACAGCAGTGGCCCTTGGCTTCATGTCCACCATGAAGAGTGTGTGGTATTTGACCAAACCTGGGGACCCTTTTCTACCCGGACAGCGGAGAACTCTTTTAGAAGGCTGCTTGGATTTGTCTGTTCTCTCTCTGAAGAATAGAGGCACACTTCTTCTTCCCTGGGCACAGTCATAGCCATCATCAGAGCTGATTGCCTCCACAGGATGAGACTCACATGCCTCCTGGGGGCAAAGGTAATCTGCACGCCAAGCTTTGTCAGTAAGTCTCTGCCCAGTAGGGGAATGGGGCACTCCAGTAAGTATAGGAATTCCTGAGTCACTAGGGGGGCTTTCTGGCATGAGCGGGACTTGCAGAATGAATGGGCAGTCCTGTCTCCTGTGGCACTGATGATAGTTGCTCTTTGACCTGTGAGGGGAATCACAGGTGTGATTATCACGGAGCCTTCAGCTCTGGTGTCCACCATAAAAGTCATTGATTGCCCCCCTAATTTCATTGCCACCGTAGGCTGCCAGGAGGCCACGGTCAGGGAGCCTGGTCCTTCCTAGTCTGATTCTGCTCCTGCCAGGCCGATAAGGTTTTGGACGACTGGCTCAGGCTGGTACTTTCCTTTGTTGAGTTGACTGAACTTCTTTGACCTTTCACACATCCTTCTGTGATGGGAGCATTCATTCTTCCATTGTCCAGTCTCTTTGCAATAGGTGCTCTGGTTGAGATACAGTAGTGGCCCCTTCTTGACTTCCCCTTTACATGGAGGAACGGTCTGTTACACTGGATCTGGGTTCCCCAGTGCAGCAGCCAGCAGCAACACCTACTTCATTCTCTTGTCAGCCATCCTTTGGGCTTCTCAGTAGTGGTTCACAAACACCTTGTCTGCAACCTCCAGCACCTGAGTGGCATTCATTCCAGTGAATCCCTCGGGTTTCTGGAGCTTAAGTCAGATGTCAGCATAAGACTGAGCCACAAATGCTGCATTGACCATGTATTGGTTTTCTCGCACTTCGGGGTCAGAAGTGGTGTACACCCAAAATGCTGCACACAGTCTCTCATAGAACTCCAGGAGTGATTCACCTCTGGTGATTCATCAGGTGCTTCTGGTGCCCCTCCGTTGTCTTAGACATATTTGTTGGTTTTCTGGCTCCTGCCCTCAGTCCCTGTAGCAGGGCTTGACAGTAATTGTTGAGGGAGTCCTTCCCATCCAGGGCATTGAAGTCTCAGTTGGGCCAAATGTCCATTGTAGTCCCCAGGGCCCAGGCTGCAGGATCTACTGTACCAGATGGCGCCTGCCCTTTGATCCATCCTGGAGATTCTGAAGGATTCAGCAGCATTTCTCAGTGTCAAAGAGAGTCAGAAGAAGATGGCGACAGTTGTTCCAGGTAGGCTGGTGGCTATGAGAAATAGACTGAAAAAGACCAATCATTGCCTGCGATATCTCTGCGTAAGATGGAGTATGGTGTTTCCAGTTGAGGAGGCCGGTAGTGGTAAAGGGTTGGTAATAAAGGACTGGGCATTCTAGCTGGACAGAGTCATCCTCATTAATCTGGGAAGGGCCTCAGGTCTCTCATAAAGGCATCAGCAGGGCTGTGGGCTGATGAGCTGGCTGGTTGTCTGAGTGAAGTCGCTGTGGGCTTGGAGGGTGCTCTGGATTTGGAGGTGAAGGAGACACAGATGGTGAAGGGCTGTCTGGTAAACGGTGAGGAAGCTGGATGAGAACTGGAGGAGCAGTTGGAATGTAGGGCAGAGGCACAGGGACTCTTCTTCAGGGTCCCCTTGGTGGATAACCCTTTTTGGCCTTTCTTTGCCTTTTCTTGGAGCCAGCCAGGCCACTGGCTCAAAGATCCTACACTGTCCCTGCTGGTTTGCACAGAACTGAACCCAAGGAGTTAGCTGATTGGTGATTTGCAACCAGGACTCTATGTTTGGAAACTGGTCTGGGTGCCTGGTGTTCTCTATCACCACTCAGTATACAGCTCTAACAGTAGGAAGATCTAGACTACCCTCTGCAGGCCAAGCCACCCCAACAATGGGCCATTCTGACTCACACAGGGTGCAGAGCTTTTCTGAGGTCATCTTAACCCCATAGTCTCCAGAGAAATTTTTCTTAAAGTTTTTATCATACAATCTAAAACAGTTCGCTTAGAGTAGCCTCCCCCATATTGACAAATGTAATCTGCCTCTCTGACCCAGAAAAAGGGGGTGCACATGGGAAGGGCCTTGTCTTAGGGCCTTATAGCTCAGGTAGCACTGACATCACCACTCCTGGAAAGCCCAGTATTCCCACACAGCACAATTGCGGGTCTCCTTAAAGATGGCCCTGATCTCTAAATACCTCAGGGAGACAGGACTGAAAGGAGGAAATCCCCTGTAATGGGATTCATGAAAAAATAATATCAGGTGGGACTCCGGAGGGCATCTGGGGTGATTGACCCTCTCAAAGGCACTGAGCAAGTGGAGAGAGCAGTATGCATGCTCCTTGCCTAGGTAAAGGGCCCAAACACTTGGGGAATTGGGGAATTATATGGAAAAAGTGAAAGAGGAAGACAGCCTCGTAATGAGAATCCAAAAGTAGGCAGGAGCACATCAGAGTGTGCCTCTTCACATGGGCTGGCCCAAGGGACCAAGAGAAAGTGAGGTACAGAATTGCCTGGCAAAAGAGGCAAGCTTTTTGAGGAAAACTCAATTTATCAATAAGTTGGCTCAAAGAGTCAGCTGATGGAAGGGGAAAATGAGCATTCAAAATTTTAAGAAAATAATTTTGGCAGAGGGTCCTAGGGCAAAAGAGCCATTTGGACATACACAACTTCTAAATCAAATCAGTAACCAGTTGTCCCCCTCCCTCTGTATCCTGCCCTGTGTTGGTGGCATGAAGAGAAACAAGTATGGGTACCCCCTCCAAGAAGACACCATTCAGGTGCCCACCTGGCCAAGTCGTCATGGGGAACTTAGGTACCTCTTAGCTTTGGCAGGTAGTGTAAGCCTCTGACCAGGATCTGACTCACAGGGAGGGACTGGGTCCCCCAGAGACAGACACTGCCCTGAGCCATATGAGGTCACCCCAGAACCGCAGGTTAGGGCCCACTCAGAACCCAAAGCCATGAGGCCCGAAGAGCCACACAATCACCCTGGAACAAGGACAAACTTGGGAGTTCACTCATATACACATTCAGAACAGAGGTCATCACAACACCTGCCTTCTGCAGAGTTCCCAGATTTCCCTAACTGTTGCTCAAGGAGATGATCAATCTCCTCTTCTACCCATTGAGTTAGGACATGACTGGGGGCTGGCCCTGGGGCCTTACCTTGTTGAGAAGTCTTGCCTGGTGAGTTGGTCCATCCCTCCAATGAGTCCGGCCAGGGCTCAGCCACATGGAGATTCAGAATGCCAGTCCAAAACAGAATACAGAAAACCACCAAGTGGCAGCCCTCCTCATTTGGCTTGGAGTTCCTCCACTCTGAACTGGCCAAGACACTGGTGCGGTGTCTCAAGGGGTCAGTGTGGTTGGAATCTCCCTGGGGCTTCCAGAAATGTTGCAGAAGTCAGACCATCAAGAAACCAAGCACCACACTTGGAGGGTGGGAGAACTCAGGTTTATTAAGCCAGTGGTCCTGGACAAGCTAAACCTCTGAGGTCTGGGGGCCCGAGCTCAGGGTGAGTTTTACTCTTATAGGGTCAGTACATATAATTACAGATGGCACCAGTTGATTGGTTACCTGGTTGTTATGGGTTTTGGGCAATTACAGAGCACAGGAGTTGCTATGGGTTACATGCAGGAAATTTCCAAACAGAAACTCATAGAAGCAGGAACAGAATATTCCATACTTGTCAGAATATCTTATGGTAATAGTTGATTCCTAGGTCACATGTACCATCTTCACTCAGCAAGAATATCTAACAGAAGCAGAATGAGTATGAAGTTATTTCTAACTGAGTGTTAAGTTTTAAATCTTCCTCTTCAGCCACAGGATTGGAAAAGATCAGTTTACATTCCAATCCCAAAGAAAGGCAGTGCAAAAATATTCAAATTACTGCACAATTGCCCTCATCTCACACGCTGGCAAACTAATACTCAAAATTCTCCAAAATAGGCTTCAACAGTACCTGAACTGAGAAATTCCAGGTATTCAAGCTGGATTTAGAAAAGCAAAAGGGGCCAGAGATCAAATCGCCGACACCTGTTGATTATAGAAAAAGCAAGAGAGTTCCAGGAAACAATTAAATCTGCTTCACTGACTATGCTAAAGCCTTTGACTGTGTGGATCACAACAAACTGTGGTAAATTCTTAAAGAGATGGGAATACCAGACCACCTTACCTGCCTCCTGAGAAATCTGTATGCAGGTTACGAAGCAAAGTAAGTAGTAGACATGGAACAACAGACTGGTTCCAAATAGGGAAAGGAGAACATCAAGGCTATATGTTGTCACCCTGCTTATTTAACTTCTACACAGAGTACATCATGTGAAATGCCATGCTGGATGAAGCACAAGCTGAAAACAAGATTGCCAGGAGAAATATCAATAACCTCAGATATGCAGATGACACCACACTGATGGGAGAAAGAAAAGAGGAATTAAAGAGTCTCTTGATGAAAATGAAAGAGGAGAGTGAAAAAGCTGGCTTAAAGAAAGATAAAGAACATTACAGCATACTGACACATGTATATGGAATTTAGAAAGGTGATAACGATAACCCTATATGCAGAACAGAAAAAGAGACACAGAAATACAGAACAGACTTTGGAACTTTGTGGGAGAATGTGAGGGTGGGATATTTCAAAAGAACAGCATGTATGCTATCTATGGTGAAACAGATCACCAGCCCAGGTGGGATGCACGAGACAAGTGCTCCGGCCTGGTGCACTGGGAAGACCCAGAGGAATTGGGTGGAGAGGGAGGTGGGAGGGGGGATCGGGATTGGGAATACGTGTAAATCCATGGCTGATTCATATCAATGTATGACAAAACCCACTGGAAAAAAAAAAATAAAAATAATAAAAAAAAAAAAAAAGAAAAAAAAAAAAGCTGGCTTAAAACTCAACAACAAAAAACTAAGATCATGGCATCCAGTACCATCACTTCATGGCAAATAAATGGGGAAACAATGGAAACAGTAACAGACTTAATTTTCTAGGGCTCCAAAATCACTGCAGATGGTGATCACAGCCAAGAAATGAAAAGACACTTGCTTCTTGGAAGAAAAGCTATGACCAACGTAGACAGCATATTAAAAACCAGAGACATTACATTGCTGACAAAGTTTATTCTAGTCAAAGCTATGGTTTTACAAGTAGTCATGTACGGATGTGAGAGTTGGACCATAAAGAAAGCTGAGAACCAAAGAATTGATGTTTTTGAGCTGTGGTGTTGGAGAAAACTCTTGGGAGTCCATTGGACTGCAAGGAGATCAAACCAGTCAATAGTAAAGGAAATCAGTCCTGAATATTCATTGCAAGGACTGATGCTGAAGCTGAAGCTCCAATACTTTGACCACCTGATGTGAAGTATTGACTCTTCACAGCATCAGAAAAGTCTCTGGTGCTGGGAAAGACTGAAAGCAGAAGGAGACGGAGAAGACAGAGGATGAGATGGCTGGATGGCATCATCCACTCATTGCACATGAGTCTGAGCAAGCTCTGGGAGTTGGTGATGGACAATGAAGCCTGGCATGCTGAAGTCCATAGGGTCACAAAGAGTCAGACATGACTGAGTGATTGAACTGAACTGATGATAAATACACTTACCCCAAATTTTCTTTCTCCTTTTCCAAAACGCTGAAATGATTTTATCCCTGCTTTGAATCTCAGCTCTGTTCATTTGTGGTAAACCTACTTATCCTAGCTCTGAATGAGAAAATGGGATATGAAGTCTGGTGTCTTGAAGGGATCCTGAAAAATGGGGTCTGTGTGAAACTCCTACCACAAAAGCAGGAGGGCAGCCTTAGTGTGGGGTGAGGAGGTCTCACTTACCATCAACAGTGAGGTGGAAAACCTCGGTACGTTCTATTCCTCCAGTGAAGCTGGCTCGAGCCCGGTACTGCCCACTGTCCTCAGAGGTCAGGCTCTCAATCTTCAGAGACCTCACATTGGGTACGTGGACCCTCTGCTGGTACTTGTCCTGGAGGCTGACCCAGGTTGGGGTTTCTGCCCCACGGCGGACTCGCAGCAGGACTCTGTAGTTTGACTCAGGACCAAAGCCCCATGAGACCTCCTCTGGGTCAGCTTCTTGCTCCTTGATCACATGAAACAGCACAGAACCTCCTCGTATCCCATACATGGGAACAAATCCAGAATCCTGAGCTTCAGAATCACGTGGTCCAGAATTCTGTGCCACTGTGCTGCAGATGCCTAGGACATTGGAGATAGAAAATGTGAGTAGTTTCTCACTTAAGAAGAAAAGAGAAAGCAACAGAACTTATCTTTTTCATGAAATCCATCCAATATACTCTCCTGATTCTTGGAATGCAAGTACAGTGAATTTGAAGTAATTCTGAAATCTAATCCTGGTTCTGGTGGTGCCTAAGCTTGAACAAGTTACTTAAACTTGCTAACCCAGATTTTCCTTGCTTGGCTGTTAATGATGTGTGGGAATTATGTGAGATCATCCTCTGAATCACATTTTCAGGTATATATAACTGTGAATTTGTAGAAGGAGCTCCCAATGTGTCTCTCAAAGACCCCCCTTCCTCCTGTTCACACCCTTTTGACACCTCTTCCCCTGGAATACGGGCTGCACCTGGTGATTTGCTTCCAAGGAATAGAATACAGACACAGATGGATGTTATTGCATGATACTGGGTTACATAAGACTGTGATGTCCCTCTTCCTTACACACACACTCTCTTTCTCTCCTTCACTCTCTTTCTCACTCTGAGGAATACACCTGCCATATTGTCAGCTGCCCTAAGGAGGGGCCCACGTGGCAAGGAGCTGAGGGAGCCTCTGGCCAACAGCCAGGGAGAAACTGAGGCCCTCAACCCAACAGGCACAGAAACTACCTCCCATCAACAATCCTAAGTGAGCTTAGAAACAGATCCTTCTGGGATGACCCCAGGGTGGATGCAGCCCCAGCCAAGACTTTGATGTTAGTTGAGGACACCTTGAGCCAGAGAGGACTCAGCTGAAATACCCCTAAGCCCTGACCCATGGAAACTGTGAAACCATATTGGGTGGTGATTAAGGCACTACGTTTTGGGGTGACAGGTTATACAGCAATAGACACCTAATACAAATATGAAGGCTGCTCTCCTTCCTGTTCTTTATAGGCAGCATTGTAGTCAGGACAGATAGACTGTGCTGTGTAAAAAACAGTTATAATACCTCAGGGTCTTAGAACAAGGGGTGTTTATATCACACACCCAGGTCCCAAAAGACAGTGAGAGAGAAGTCCTATCACACATGGAGGAGGTGCCACCTCCTTGTAGCTGCACCCATGGAGCTCACAGCATCCTCACAGGCTCCCAGTCCCACAGTAGGGAGGGGAGACAGGAGAATCACCCAAGGGTTTCCCTGCTTCTGTCCAGATATAGTGTGATTTCTGTTTTTGCTTTTTTGCCAGAACTGGTCACAAGGCCCTGGCTAACTGCCATGGCCTAGAATATGAGAGGGAGCAAGTGAGCATTTAGTGAACTCTGCTGTCCCTGCCACCAAGTCAGCACTTCCCAACGAGTCCCTGAGAAATAGCAGTGGGCCTTCCTCAGATAATTTTATGCAGAGTTGTGACCACTTGGCACATTCCCCTCAGGGCCAATTGCTCCAGAGTTTATCTTGCCCCTTGAGGCTTAAGGTCCAGGGACCTGATACCTCTGTCCTTTAGGGGACCAGGGTAGGACAGTATAGGACCAGGGAAAGTGCCACAGAATAACTTTATCCTCAAAGGAAAAATAATCTCCTTCTTCCAACAGGTCAAGATGTTCCTGGGTGGGGCTCTGACTGCCGGGGACACAGTCTTCTCTCCAAATCAGTACATTCTCATCTCAAACCTGCCTATCTCCTGCTGTCCTAACACCCACTCCTGGTCTCACTGGAAGCAGAGAAGAGCTTATGCCAGCATTCATATGCACAAGTGTTTCTGATATTTTTGTATTCATTTAGTCATCAACTCATTTAATAAGGCATCGCCTCAGGATCAGGCCTTCACCACAGTCCTTTCATCTTCTTTTACAGAACTCACAGACCCTCTTACAGACCCTCACACTGAGCTTAATGACCTTTTAGTCCCAGGTCAAAAGGCTTCACAATATGTATCATTAGGGAAAGTGGTCCACGAGAGTAAAAGGTATTCATTCATCCATATATCCTGTCTGGCTCCTCAGAGTTCCTCTTTTGTCCCTTCTTTCCACATCTCACCCTATATGAGACCCTACTGCAAGACTAGGTCTGGTGCAAAGGATTGCTGCCCTGTAGAGCAGCAGTCACCAACCTTTTGACAGGAGGGACTGGTGTCATGGAAGACCATTTTTCCACAGACAGGGGATGGTTTCAGGATGATTCAATTACTTTACACTTATTGTGCACTTTATTATTATAATAATACATTGTGACCTGTAATGAGATAATTATACAGCTCACCATAATACAGAATCAGCAGAAGCCCTGAGCTTGTTTTCCTGAGCTTTGGCAGTGAGGGGGAGTGGCTGTAAATACAGATGAAGCTTCACTCACTCACCTGCCACTTAGCTCCTGCTTTGTGGCCAGGTTCCTAACAGGCCAGTGACCAGTGCTTGTCCATGGCCACGGAATTGGGGACCCCACTGTAAAGCACACACCCTGGTGTGAGAATGGACCTCCACACACAGTTCACAGAAGGTCAATTGAGAAGTGCTGGGAAAAACTTTGATACCAATCCCTCTAAACAAATCAGGACACAAACACCATGCCCAGCAGGCCCCCATGACACAGTGCCCTATCCCTCTCTCACCAGAAACAGAGCTGGCACAAAACTTGATCTTAGAATACAGCCTCCAGAACTAAGGGAAAACAAATTTCTGTCGTTAATAATTGAACTAAGGGAAAACAAATTTCTGTCGTTAATTCACCCAGTCTGTAGCCTCTTGTTTGGCAGTCCAAACAGTGTAACACCCCCTACAGATTTTAGAGAGAATATATTCCTGCTGACACCTTGATTTTGGACTTGTGAGCATCAGAACTGAAACCATACATTTTTGCATTTTTATGTCATGCAGATTTGTGGTTCTCATTAAGAGATTAGTGTCTATATAGGAAGAAGAAGAAGAAAGAGAGAAGTGTCTCTCTCTCTCCTCAACCCCTTCCTCTCTCCCTTTTTCCCTCTGCTCTCTCTGCATGTCTGTCTATCTCTCTTATGTAATCTTTGAGCCCCAGGAACTATAGGAAAAACAAAACAACTCTACCATATCTCTTTAGTGAAATAAAATTGACAGAGGAGAAAGCTTACAATTTACTGCTGACACAAAGGTACCTAGTTAAATGGGATGTAATGTCATGCAATGTTCATTGTTATTTCAAGACATCTATTTACAAATGCTTTCCAGGTGGCACTGATGGTAAAGAACTGGCCTGCCAATGCAGGAGACTTAAGAGACATGAGTTCGTTCCCTTGGTCGGGAAGATCCCCTGGAGACTTAAGAGACATGAGTTCGATCCATTGGTCGGGAAGATCCCCTGTAGTCCACTCCAGTATTCTTGCCTCGAGAATCTCATGGACAGAGAAGCCTGGAGGGATACAGTCTGTAGGGTCAAAAAGACTCAGATACAACTGAAGCAACTTAGAACGAATGTTTTCAAATGCTCTCTAATTCACTGAATTTTATATAACTCTGACAAGTTCATATAATGACTGGGATACTAAACCCAAAAATTAAAACAATAAAAGCTTTCCAAACACTCTTCAGAATTGCTACCTCACTGGGTCTTATTATTTATCATCAGTTTTTATTTAATTTCATTATAGACACATAATCTGTGACGAAGTCCTAAATGAGATATACAGAGAACAAGATGGTTGAGGAGTAGGCAGGTGTAGAGTACATCTCCCTCCACAAATACATCAGGAATATACCTTCAGACACAGAAGTGCTTGCAGAACACCACCTGAGAGCAGACAGGAGTACCTGACCACTGGAAAAGAATATATAGAAGCATGAAAAACTCGGTAGGATAAAGGAACTAGGGGGGAAACAGTTAATAGGACTGGACCTGCCCTCAGCGGTTGGGGGAAATGAAGCTGGGGTCTGACCCCACATCGGGGCAATTGTCTGGGTCAGAGGAGAAACATTTAAGGCTGAGAGTGAAACAGCTGATCTGTGGCAGCCAAAATGGAAGGAGAATCAGACAGTCCTTGCCGCAGTCATACTGCAGACAAGGACACAGGTCCCCTAGAAGGCACAGTGTCTGGAAGCTGAATTGTATGGACTGCGGAGCAATCCCAGGGCGAGGGCTGCTGTTGACTGCAAAGAGGCAGAGCTAGGGGACATGAGGCAGCAGGTTGTGGTGGGAAATGCCTGTGGAAGAAAGTCAAGCAGCCATGGAAGCAAGGAAATACTGCTGAGTCATGCATCGGGGGTGGAGCCAAGGGGGGTTTCACAAGTTGAAATCCAGAGGCACCTTGCTTTAGTTTTTTTTCCTTTTTTCTCCAGCGTCTGCTTCAGTTAGTTGTGTTCTTAACTGGTAGGTATCATTTTTGGTTTCCTTTGTTCACCAAGTCAATCTATTGTACTTTATTTTTGTTTGACTGTTTTGATTTTGCTTAGGGGTGTATATGTATATGTGTATATTCCATTATTTAAATGATTATTTCCCTGATTTTGTAACTGCCATTTGTCAAATCAAAAAATTCCTAGTAACAAATGACAATGGAAAAAAGACAACTCAAGACCTACGGGATGCAGCAAAAGCTGTTCTAAGAGGGAAGTTAACAGCAATACAATCCTATCTCAAGAAACAAGAAAAACCTTGAGTAGACAACCTAACTTTACACCTAAACAACTGGAAAAAGAACTAAAAAGTCCCAAAATTAGCAGAAGGAAAGAAATCATAAAGATCAAAATGGAAATAAATGAAAAAGAAATGAAAGAAATAATAGTAAAGTTGAATAAAACTAAAAGCTGGCTCTTTGAGAAGATAAGCAAAATTGACAAACATTTAACCAGACTCATCAAGGAAAAGGAGAGAAGAATCAAATCAACAAAATTAGAGATGAAAAAGGAGAGGTTAAAACAGACAATGCAGAAATTAATAGGATTAAAATAAGAGACTATTATGAACAATTATATGGCAATAAAATGGATAACCTCGAAGAAATGGACAGATTCTTATAAAAACTCAATCTTTAAGACTGAACCTGGAAGAAATAGAAATTATGAACAACACAATTACAAGCACCAAAATAGACGCTATAATCAAAATTCTCCCAAAAAAGGAACGCCCAGTAACAGATGGCTTCACAGAATTCTATCAAACATTTAGAGAAGAGCTAATGCCAATCCTCCTAAAACTCTTTCAAACACTTGCAGAGGAAGGAACACTTCCAAACTCATTCTATGAGACCACCATCACCCCGATACCAAAATCAGACAAAGACAACACACAAAAAAGAAAACTATAGGTCAATATCACTGATGAACATAGATGTAAGATTCTTAACAAAATTTTAGCAAACAGAATTCAACAACACATTAAAAAAAGCTCACACACCATGGTCTAGTTGGGTTTATTCCAGGGATGCAACAATTCTTCAATAAATGCAAATCAATCAATCTGACACATCATATTAACAAATTGAAAGATAAAAGCCATATGATAATCTCAGAAGAGGCAGGAAAAGATGTTGACAAAATTTAGCATCCATTTATGATGAAAACTCGTCAAAAAATGGGCATAGAAGGAACCTACCTCAACATAGTAAAAGCCATGTATGATAAGCCCACAGCAAAAATTATTCTCAATATTGAAAAACTGAAAGCATTCCCCCTAAAATTGGGAACAAGACAAGGGTGTCCACTTTCCCCACTACTATTTAATATAGTTTTGAAAGTCCTAGCTAAAGCAATCAGAGAAGAAAAAGAAACAAAAAGATTCCAGATTGGAAAAGAAGAAGTAAAGCTCCCACTGTTTGCAGATGGTATGATACTGTACATAGAAAACCCTAAAGATAGTATTAGAAAATTTCTAGAACTAATCAGTGAATTTAGCAAAGTCACAGGATACAAAATCAATACACAGAAATCACTTGCATGCCTTTATACTAACAATGAAAAATCAGAATGAGAAATTAAGGAATCAGTCTCATTTACCATTGCAACAAAAAGCATAAAGTATCTAGGAATAAACTTACCTAAGGAGACAAAAGGACTTTAGACAGAAAATTATGAGACATTGTTGAAAGAAATAAAAAATGACCTAAACAGACAGAGAGATATTCCATCTTCCTGGGGAGGAAGAATCAATATTTTGAAAATGACTACACTACTGAATGTAATCTACAGATTCAATGCTATCCCTATCAAATTACCAATGGCATTTTTCACAGAACTAGCACAAAAAATTTTGCAATTCATGTGGAAGAACAAAAGACCCCAAATAGCCAAAGCAGTCTGGAGAAAGAAGAATGGAGCTGGAGGAATCAACCCTCTGGACTTCAGATTATACTACAAAGCTACAGTAATCAAGACAGTATGGTACTGACACAAAAACAGAAATATAGACTAAGGGAACAAGTTAGAGAGCCCAGAAATAAATCCAGGCACCTATGGGTACCTTATTTTTAACAAAGGAGGCAAGAATATATAATGCAGCAAAGACAGCCTCTTTAATAAGTGGTGCTGGGAAAACTAGACAGTTGCATGTAAAAGAATGAAATTACAACACTTCCTAACGCCATACACAAACATAAAATCAAAATGGATTACAGACCTAAATTTAAAATCAGAAACTATAAAACTCTTAAAGGAAAACATAGACAGAACACTTAATGACATAAATCAAAACAAGATCCTCTATGACACATCTCCTGGAGTAATGGAAATAAAACAAAAGTAAAAAGCAGGGACCTGATTAAACTTAAAAGATTTGCACAGAAAAGGAAACTGTAAGCAAGGTGAAAAGACAACACTCAGAATGGGAGAAAATAATAGCAAATGAAACAACTGACAAAGGATTAATTTCCAAAATATACAAGCAGCTCATACAATTCAATACCAGAAAAACAAACAACCCAATCAAAAAAAAAAAAAAAAATGGGGAAAAGACCTAAATAGACATTTCTCCAAAGAAGACATACAAATGGCTAACAAACTCCTGAAAAGATGCTCAACATCACTCATTATTAGAGAAATGCAAATCAAAACTAAAATGAGATATCACTCACGCTGGTCAGAATGGCCATCATCAAACAGTCTACAAACAATAAATGCTGGAGGGGGTGTAGAGAAAAGGAAACACGTGCACTCTTGGTGGGAATGTAAATTGATAAAGCCACTAAGGAAGATGGTATGGAGATTTCTTTAAAAACTGGGAATAAAACCACTATATGACGCAGCAATCCTACCCCTAGGCACATACCATGGGGAAACCAAAATTGAAAAAGACACATGTATCCCTTTGTTCACTGCAGCACTGTTTACAACAGCTAGAACACGGAAGCAACCTAGATGTCAATCAACAGATGAATGGATAAAGAAGTTTTGGTACATACACACAATAGAGTATTACTCCGCCATAAAAAGGAATGCATTTGAGTCAGTTCTAATGAGGTGGATGAACACAAAGCCTATTATACAGAATGAAGCAGGTCAGAAAGAGAAAGATAAATATCATATGCTAACGCATACATACAGAATCTAGAAAGATGGTACCAAAGAATTTATTTGCAGGGCAGCAATGGAGAAACAGACACAAAGAACAGACTTACAGACATGGGAAGAGGGGAGGGGAGGGTGAGATGTATGGATAGAGCAACGTGGAAACTTACATTGCCACATGTAATATAGATGTATAAGGGGAATCAGCTGTATGTCTCAAGAAACTCAAACAGGGGCTCTGTATCAACCTAGAAGGGTGCCATGGGGAGGGAGATGGGAGGGAGTTTCAAGAGGGAGGATATATATGTATATCTATGGCTGATTCATCTTGATGTTTGACAGGAAACAACAAAATACTGAAAAGCCATTATCCTTCAATGTAAAAAAAAAAAAAAAATAGAAAGCTAAAAATAAATAAATAAATGAGATATACAACTTTCTCATGACAGTCACCCTTAAGTTCCCTTTTTGCTTAATTCCCAGTCCTCTCTGCTTCACCCTCCTTTCTTTCTTCTCCAAGTTCACCCCCTGCTGGAACCCACTTAGCAGTTTACTGTTCCTTCCATGGTTTCTTCATTCTTTTACAACATGTGGCTATACAGACGCCCTTAAATTTTGGAGGCTCCTCCTTTTACAAAATTAGAATTTTACTGTATTCAACATCCTTCATTGGTCCAAGAAAACTAGACTCCAGTTGCTTCCTCCAGCTCAGATACAGGGTTCTAGGTCTGCCCCTTCTCCATTGGACAGTGGCAGAGGCTATTACATTCCCTCTGTCAGGTCAGGGGGGTCTTGTTCCCACTCCTTTCATCCCAGAAGCTGCTTCTGTATCTCTCTCTAATCCTCTCCCCAAGTAGCTCCAGACTGCCTTGGCTTCCCTGTTATTGAAACAGTAGTGACCTCACCTCCCTAGTAATGGATCCCTTATGCTAGCTAAGGCTGCCTCCAATCAGGGGTCCCAGCCTCAACACAACTTAAGACATCAGAAAGAGAAGGGGTCCCTGTATGTTGCCCCCCACCACAAAGAGCCCAGGCAACTCACTGAGGAGGAGGCTGGTGAGTCCCAGGAGACGGGTGGCCCAGCAGAGGTGGGGGTCTTCTGAGGAGGGCTCCATCTCAGGCTGCCTGACAGCCTATGCGGCTGCAGAGGAAACATTTAGGAGGAGCAACAAGTGAGCGGGAAAGGCTTCATCTCTAAGAGTTCTTGGGCTCTTCCCCACCCCAAGGGTGGGGCTACCAAGTTAGTTCTGGGTGCCAGCTCACAGGGATAGAATAAGCCATAGAGATGTTTCTTATTATCCCCAGAACCTACAATAGGACCTCAATAACTTATTGCAGAATAAATACATAAACAACTCCACTTTATGATATACCTGTACTGCATTGGCAAGGTGCCCCATTCCTGTGGTCATGCTAGGTTGGTGATCACACACTCCTTACCCCTATCCTCATTATAATCCCTTTACTAGTTTCCCCTGGTTAACAGCTCAGCCCAGGCAGTCTTGGTCACTAATATCAACCTATGATCCAGCACAGAAATTATACTGTTACACCCAGGATGGACAAGGTATCTTCTTATTTATACCATTTTGAGATAAATTTTCTGTTTGATTTTCTGTGAACTTCAACTATCAGTTGCCCAGCTAAGAAGCCACTAGCAAAAGAAACTAAAGGTTGCTGTGAGAAGTGTTGTGTTCTCGCATGCCCAGTACAAATATTAGCATATATCTGTTCTTGCACTCTTCTGGTTTTCTTACTTGTCACTAGTAGCAGTTATCCTCCCTACACACAGGGCAAAGCCAGACCCCATGGCCTCTGATAGGCTCTTGTCTGCATCACACCCACCACTTCTCTTTCATTCTCTGCCAGCCCTGCTCCTGCTATCATGGAGGGTCAGGCATAGATATCTACACTCCTCCTGTCCATAGCCTCAGCTGCCTCAGACTCACTGCCACCTGCTGAGGCTCAGGCTCTGGTGTCTTCTCCCTAGACTGAATCCCCACACTTGAGAACTGTCTCATCCCACACTCCACAGGAGCAGCCCCATCCACCTAACTCCTGGTCCATGCCTCCTTTCCCTGCCCACTGAGGCTTTCTGCTCAGCTGCCCAGACCCCAAAACTGCATCCACAAGACTGGCATGCATTCAGTCATGCACTCAAGGCATTCATGGCATGGTGCATTAAACCCATTTTTGGATGTGAAAACCGAGATCAAGTGTGGCTGCATGTTCTGCGAAAAATCACACAATGAACCAAGGGTAAGGTGTGTACTCTCAACAACAAACTCTAGAAAAAATTTCACTACATCACAGCCACTGTCCCATCCCACTCTGTGACCTCGAACAACTCACAAGAGTTCATTTTCTGTTCCCTTAAACTGTTCTGCAACATCTCAGACAAGACAATATCCACCAGGCTCATCCCCTTCAACCCAATTTATTGAGGAAATTACTTCAAAAGATGGTCCGTGTGTCCTGTGGTCACTAACTTCTGTATGCAGTCAAAATCCAGGCAGCTCATCCACTGGTCATTCTCAGGGTGAAGATGAATGAGTCTGGTATGTCCTTCTCTGCCATGTCCCTACACCTGTTGTGAGCAATCTTTGTGTGAGAAATGTTTGGCTTTGAAAATCATTTGTTAAACGGGGTTGGGAAGGAGGAGCCTAGAGAGAAAGAAGGACCAATGTGGTACAAGCCACGGACATTGAGAGAGAGCCACATGGTAGAATTTATATGCTGGTAAAACAAGTAGAACTTTTAAAAAGTTGAGGTAGCCGATGTCCTATTCCACATACTAACCATCCTGTACTAGGCATAACACATAAACAAGCACACATACCAACTTCAGAAACCTTGCAAAGAGTTTACTAAACACAAACACTTGGTGCTGGGATTCTCTGGGGAATTAAAGGAAGACAGACCTGGATCTCCATAGTGTGTGTGTCAGGAGGATCAGATGGGAGGAAAGTGTAGAGTCCAGTGATATGAAGAGTCCAGGAAACAGATATCTGAGAGATGACAAGAGAAAATAAGCTCCAGAGAATGCACTGAAATTTTCAGAACTCTGGATGTCCAAGGGACTTAATGGATGATCATATCTATTTTTATTTGCATTTTCAAAAGCAAACTATTCCAATGGAGAGCTGAGTGTGAAGAATACATTTATTGAATATCTATTCTATGTGTTTTTAATTGCACATTATTATGCATAATTATGTGCAAAAAAATTACACATAGAAACTTACCTACAATATGTGCTTAATTAAATCCTCATAATATATTACCTAAGCATTACATGCATCTAATGAAGGATCATCCTGAAATTACAAAGAGATTAAATAACTTGCTCAAGGTTGTGTTTTAAGTAATGGACAAGTTGCTCACAAGGATCAACATCAGCCCAGCCATGGACTTGCTCAGGAGAGTGTCATTTCTGAGGAACTTACATCATGACTGTGAAAGCCTGAGGAGTTAGAGGTCGGCTGTTTCCTTATATGGGAGGAAACTGCAGCTCTGGGAGAAGGATTAGGTAGCCTAGGTAAAGGAAAATTTGGGATAGAAGATCCCATTAGTCTTTTCTACAATTTCCCTTCCTGGTGAAAGACAAGAGGCACCAAACCAGCCATGTGTGGTTTACCATAGAGCAGCTGAGAAGCCCCAGAGCTGGGCTGGAGGGAGAAGCAGACAGCAGCAGGTGCAGACTAGCCATCAGTAATCCTCTCCTCTTCTCTTCCTTTTTAATAGAACTGATAATTTGCCAGTTTAAAATTATATTTAATTATTTTAATGAAAAATAAACAGCACTAAAATTTTTAAATTATTGAGAGGATGATGGGTGGTTTCAATGAGTCATTCAGGGAAACATAGGTAAATACTGAGCAATGATAACCATAATTAGAAAACAATGAATAATTCAACATGTGTGTTAAAATGTGAAAGGTATAAAATCTCAGAGTAAGAAAATTCTCTCCTTTATAAAAGAAATGAGAAAAACGGCTTCCCTTCTAGATCACTTTTTCAGAACTCTGGAAAATAACTATGACACACAGTAATCAGATGGGGCATTTATTCAAGAAAAAAACAGAATCCCAATAAGAACAGGAAGTGTTGTGGTGCTTTAACTTGCTCTATGTTCTCAAGTAGCATAATTCACCTGAAAAAGAATAGCCTGTATTCTTGGTGAACACAAGAGATCTTGCAACCACCAGAGAGAGCCATTTCAGAGTTTCATTCCCAATAAATCTGTCATGATTTGACACACCTGTTGCTACTCCTCAAGATCCCACCTCAAAAAAAATCTGTGTTTGCCCAAACAAGGGGTATTTCTTTGAGCTGCCCTAAGTATTGAATAACAGTTAGTGCAAACTATAGACTAATTAAAGTCTTACAAGGGAAAACTGGTGAGTGAAGGTGTTCTGAAAGGAGTCAGAGATCAAATTGCCAACATTCTTTGGATCATAGAGAAAGCAAAGGAATTCAGAAAAACATCTACCTTTGCTTTGTTGAGTACACTAAAGACTTTGACTCTGTGGATCACAACAAACTGTGGGAAAATCTTAAATTAATGGGAGTACCAGACCACCTTCCTTGTCTCCTGAGAAACCTGTATGTGGATGAAGAAGCAACACTTAGAACCAGACATGAAACAACTGAATGGTTCAAAATTATAAAAGGAGTATGAAAAGGCTGTATATTGTCACCATGCTCCTTTATCTTCTATTCAGAGCATATCGTGCAAAATACAGGTTGCATGAATCACAAGCTGGAATCAAGATTGCCAGGAGAAGTATCAACAACCTCAGATGTGCACATGATACCACTCTAATGGCAGAAGTTGAAGGAGAGCTAAACAGCCTCTTGATGGAGATGAAAGAGTGAGAGAGTCAATTCCTAGACAGGTTGATAAGAAATCTTGGAGGAGGAGGAGAAACCAAGTCCGGAGCTCTCAAGGTGAAGATAAGGGTCTGGAGTTCTCATGGAAGAGAAAAGGACAAACTTCTTTTTCTATAAGCCCAGAGCTGATGATTGCACAACTAAACAACCTATCTTGCTCAAGAGTATGTTTTCCCTTAACCTATGTACCAATGATTATATAACAACAATGTATGCTACTTGAGGACATGTTTCTCCTTCTTGAGAAATTTCTAAATAATCCTGTCAACTTAAAATGTATAGCATGGGAGTGTGTCTGTAAAGATCTTTCTATTGTTAGCTCTAAGCCTGTTGTCGTAAAATATATATTGTGGGAGTGGGTCTGGTAAGACCTTTACAAACTTGACACAATCTTTTCATTTATTGTAATAACCAATTGAAAATGTATATAGCTCCCTTGCTAGGAATAACAAGGCTCCCAATTATAATCATGAACATGGACTTCTCCTGCATAGGAACATCACTCCTGACCTCTAATGTGGGATAATATTGATCAGGGACTTGGGCCCTAATCACAAAGTCCTGAGACATGCTTTTACATCTGAACTTTTGCTCCAGCAATATACCGGACCCCCTCTCACAGCCTCTAGTTCTAACCACACCTATAAGTTTCTGAGGTCAATGTTAAGGGCTGAATATTTGTATACCCACAAAATTCATATTTGGAAGCCCTAACCCCAA
This sequence comes from Dama dama, assembly GCF_033118175.1. Lineage (NCBI taxonomy): Eukaryota > Metazoa > Chordata > Mammalia > Artiodactyla > Cervidae > Dama > Dama dama. Next base: position 14,606,125 of record NC_083700.1, read on the forward strand.
TGCTGGATTTTTAGGACCTGGCCCTTTAAGAAGTGGTCATTTTATGATCAAATCATGAGAGTAGAGCCCCCAGGACAGGATTAGTTCCCTTATTAGAAGAGGAAGAGAGACCAGAACTTCCCCTCCACACCATGTAGGGAGACAGCAAGCCATGAAGAGGGCCTTCGCCAGGAAGAGCACCAACCTGATCAACCTTGATCTTCAGCCTTGATCTTGGACTTCACAGCCTTCAGGACTATGAGAAAATTAATTTCTGTTGTTTAAGTCATCTAGTATATGGGATTTAGGAATAGTCCCCTGAAAAGAACAAGCAGAACTTCAGGAAAAGAAAAGGATTGACTCCAGGACCCTCCAACCAGCATCCAAGCCTCCCTCACAGCATCTTTCTACCCTGTCTACTGAGCGCTAATGTCCCCTGGTGGCTGAACACCAAAGTGACGTTAGTGCTTTCCTGATGATGACTTCCGACACTCACTCAACATTCAGCAATCAGTCACGCAGTGAGAGTCTACTGTGAGCAGCACCACTGGGATACAAACACAAAAGGCAAAGTTACTGTCCTAAAGGAGTTCAAACTCTAGTGGGGAGACTTCTAGAAGCAGAAACTGCTGCAGTGTGGGTGTATGTGCTACAGGACAGAGGAGTTAAGAGGCATTTTCTTTCACAGAGGAGTAAGGGCAGCACGTGTGAAACTGAAATAAAGCAGGAAGGCCTCCCGGAGGAGGACTTCAGGATGACCTGCAGGAGGCAGGTCGACCTGGCCACCAGCAGGGGAAGGGTCTGCTTCAATAGTAAGAGCTGTAGCTGGGAGGTCTGTGGCCAGGGTCTCCGCCCCTTACAGAGGCCAAGGCAAGTTCAAACTGGGAGGAGACTGGTCCAGCACTAGGGATGTGAGGCATGGCCAATGCAATGGCCCTAAGGTTAATTTTATTTTATTTTTTATTTTTTTAGTTGGAGGCTAATTACTTCACAACATTTCAGTGGGTTTTGTCATACATTGATATGAATCAGCCATAGAGTTACACGTATTCCCCATCCCGATCCCCCCTCCCACCTCCCTCTCCACCCGATCCCTCTGGGTATTCCCAGTGCACCAGGGCCGAGCACTTGTCTCATGCATCCCACCTGGGCTGGTGATCTATTTCACCATAGATAATATACATGCTGTTCTTTCAAAACATCCCACCCTCACCTTCTCCCACAGAGTTCAAAAGTCTGTTCTGTACTTCTGTGTCTCTTTTTCTGTTTTGCATATAGGGTTATCGTTACCATCTTCCTAAATTCCATATATATGTGTTAGTATACTGTAATGTTCTTTATCTTTCTGGCTTACTTCACTCTGTATAATGGGCTCCAGTTTCATCCATCTCATTAGAACTGATTCAAATGAATTCTTTTTAATGGCTGAGTAATATTCCATGGTGTATATGTACCACAGCTTCCTTATCCATTCGCCTGCTGATGGGCATCTAGGTTGCTTCCATGTCCTGGCTATTATAAACAGTGCTGTGATGAATATTGGGGTACACGTGTCTCTTTCAGATCTGGTTTCCTCAGTGTGTATGCCTAGAAGTGGTATTGCTAGGTCATATGACAGTTTTTTTTTTCCAGTTTTTTAAGAAATCTCCACACTGTTTTCCATAGTGGCTGTACTAGTTTGCATTCCCACCAACAGTGTAAGAGGGTTCCCTTTTCTCCACACCCTCTCCAGCATTTATTGCTTGTAGACTTTTGGATAGCAGCCATCCTGACTGGCGTGTAATGGTACCTCATTGTGGGTTTGATTTGCATTTCTCTGATAATGAATGATGTTGAGAACTTTTTCCTGTGTTTGTTAGCCATCTGTATGTCTTCTTTGGAGAAATGTCTGTTTAGTTCTTTGGCCCAATTTTTGATTGGGTCATTTACTTTTCTGGAATTGAGCTGCAGGAGTTGCTTGTATATTTTTGAGATTAATCCTTTGCCTGTTCCTTCGTTTGCTATTATTTTCCCCCAATCTGAGGGCTGTCTTTTCACCTTACTTATAGTTTCCTTTGTTGTGCAAAAGCTTTTAAGTTTCATTAGGTCCCATTTGTTTAGTTTTGCTTTTATTTCCAGTATTCTGGGAGGTGGGTCATAGAGGATCCTGCTATGATTCATGTCATTTTGCCTATGTTCTCCTCTAGGAGTTTTATAGTTTCTGGTCTTACATTTAGATCTTTAATCCATTTTGAGTTTATTTTTGTGTATGGTGTTAGAAAGTGTTCTAGTTTCATTCTTTTACAAGTGGTTGACCTGTTTTCCCATCACCACTTGTTAAAGAGGTTGTCTTTTTTCCATTGTATGTTCTTGCCTCCTTTGTCAAAGATGAGGTGTCCATAGGTTCGTGTGTTTATCTCTGGGCTTTCTATTTTGTTCCATTAATCTATATTTCTGTCTTTGTGCCAGGACCACACTGTCTTGATGACTGTGGCTTTGTAGTAGAGCCTGAAGTCAGGCAGGTTGATTCCTCCAGTTCCATTCTTCTTCCTCAAGATTACTTTGGCTATTCAAGGTTTTTTGTATTTCCATACAAATTGTGAAATTATTTGTTCTAGTTCTGTGAAAAATTCTGTTGGTAGCTTGATAGGGATTGCATTGAATCTATAGATTGCTTTGGACAGAATAGCCATTTTGACAATATTGATTCTTCCAATCCATGAACACGGTATGTTTCTCCATCTGTTTGTGTCCTCTTTGATTTCTTTCATCAGTGTTTTATAGTTTTCTATGTATAGGTCTTTTGTTTCTTTAGGTAGATATACTCCTAAGTATTTTATTCTTTTTGTTGCAATGGTGAATGTATTGTTTCTTTAATTTTTCTTTCTGTTTTTTCATTGTTAGTATATAGGAATGCAAGGGATTTCTGTGTGCTAATTTTATATCCTGCAACTTTAATATATTCATTGATTAGCTCTAGTAATTTTCTGGAAGAGTTTTTAGGGTTTTCTATGTAGAGGATCATGTCATCTGCAAACAGTGAAAGTTTCACTTCTTCTTTTCCTATCTGGATTCATTTTACTTCTTTTTCTGCTCTGATTGCTGTGGCCAGCACTTCCAACACTATGTTGAATAGTAGTGGTGAGAGTGGGCACCCTTGTCTTGTTCCTGATTTCAGGGGAAATGCTTTCATTTTTTTACCATTGAGGGTGATGCTTGCTGTGGGTTTGTCATATATAGCTTTTATTATGTTGAGGTATGTTCCTTCTATTCCTGCTTTCTGAAGAGTTTTAATCATAAATGAGTGTTGAATGTTGTCAAAGGCTTTCTCTGCATCTATTGAGATAATCATATGGTTTTTATCTTTCAGTTTGTTAATGTGGTGTATTACATTGATTGATTTGCGGATATTAAAGAATCCTTGCATTCCTGGGATAAAGCCCACTTGGTCATGGTGTATGATATTTTAAATATGTTGATGGATTCTGTTTGCTAGAATTTTGTTAAGGATTTTTGCATCTATGTTCTTCAGTGATATTGGTCTGTAGTTTTCTTTTTTTGTGGCATCTTTGTCTGGTTTTGGAATTAGGGTGATGGTGGCCTCATAGAATGAGTTTGGAAGTTTACCTTCATCTGCAATTTTCTGGAAGAGTTTGAGTAAGATAGGTGTTAGCTCTTCTCTGAATTTTTGGTAGAATTCAGCTGTGAAGCCATCTGGTCCTGTGCTTTTGTTTGCTGGAAGATTTTTGATGACAGTTTCGATTTCCTTGCTTGTGATGGGTCTGTTAATGTCTTCTATTTCTTCCTGGTTCAGTTTTGGAAAGTTATAGTTTTCTAAGAATTTGTCCATTTCATCCAAGTTGTCCATTTTATTGGCATAGAGCTGCTGGTGGTAGTCTCTTATGATCCTTTGTATTTCAGTGTTGTCTGTTGTGACCTCTCCATTTTCATTTCTAATTCTGTTAATTTGGTTCTTCTCTCTTTTTTCTTAATGAGTCTTGCTAATGGTTTGTCAATTTTGTTTATTTTTTTCAAAAGACCAGCTTTTAGCTTTGTTGATTTTTGCTATGGTCTCTTTTGTTTCTTTTGCATTGATTTCTGCCCTAGCTTTTAAGATTTCTTTCCTTCTGCGAATGCTGGGGTTCTTCATTTCTTCCTTCTCTAATTGCTTTAGGTGTAGACTTAGGTTATTTATTTGGCTTTTTTCTTGTTTCTTGAGGTAAGCCTGTAATGATATGAACCTTTCCCTTAGCACTGCTTTTACAGTGTCCCATAGGTTTTGGGTTGTTCTGTTTTCATTTTCATTCATTTCTATACATATTTTGATTTCTTTTTTGATTTCTTCTATGATTTGTTGGTTATTCAGAAGCGTGTTATTTAGCCTCCATATGTTTGAATTTTTAACAATTTTTTTCCTGTAATTGAGATCTAATCAAACAAAGAAGAGAAGCCCTATTTTTAAACTGAACTTCATATATATATTTCTAAAATTTTTTGTGTGTGTTTTGGTTTTTGTTTTTAATGTAGTATTTTTAAGAGTCTAACCTCTACTCTAGATTTTTAATTTTTGTTTTTCAGTATATGATATAAATTGTGAACGTTTAAGAATCCAATATTCAGTTCCCATTTTTATTCAGGAGTGTGTTGATTATTCTCTCCCAATCTTGACTCTCTGTTTTCTACCTCAGAACACCTCTATTTGCTCCTTTCCCCTTCTCTTCCCAATCCAATTATGTGAATCTTTGTAGGTGACTGGGCTATGGAGAACACTCTGGGAACAGACAACTGCATAGATCTGTCTCTCTCCTCTTGAGTCCCCCTTTTTCTCCTCCTGCTCATCTCTATCTCCCTCCTCCCTCTCTTCTTCTTCATGTAACTCTGTGAACCTCTCTGGGTGTCCCTCACGGGGGAGAATCTTTTCACCATTAACCTAGAAGTTTTCTTATCAGGGCTGTATAGTTGAAGAAGTCCTGAGACTACGGGAAGAATAAAACTGAAATCCAGAGACAGGAGACTTAAGCCCAAAACCTGAGAACACCAGAAAACTCCTGACTACATGGAACTTTAAGTAATAAGTGACCGTCCAAAGGCCTCCATACCTACACTGAAACCAACAACCACCCAAGAGCCAATAAGTTTTAGAGCAAGATATACCATGCAAATTCTCCAGCAACGCAGGAACATAGCCCTGAACGTCAACATACAGGCTGCCCAAGGTCACACCTAACACATAGACCCATCTCAAAACTCATTCTGGGCACTCCATTGCTCTCCAAAGAGAAGAAATCCAGTTCCATGCACCAGAACACCGATGCAAGCTTCCCTAACCAGGAAACCTTGATAAGCCAATCGTCTAACCCCACCCACTGGGTAAAACCTCCACAATAAAAAGGAACCACAGACCTCCAGAATACAGAAAGCCCACTCCAGACACAGCAATCTAAACAAGATGAAAAGGCAGAGAAATACCCAAAAGGTAAAGGAACATGAAAAATGCCCACCAAGTCAAACAAAAGAGAAGGAGATAGGGAACCTACCTGAAAAAGAATTTAGAATAATGATAATAAAAATGATCCAAAATCTTGAAAACAAAATGGAGTTACAGATAAATAGCCTGGAGACAAAGATTGAAAAGATGCAAGAAATGTTTAATAAAGACATAGAAGAAATAAAAAAGAGTCAATTAAAAATGAATAATGCAATGAATGAGATCAAAAACACTTTGGAGGGAACCAAGAGTAGAATAACGGAGACAGAAGATAGGATAAGTGAGGTAGAAGATAAAATGGTGGAAATAAATGAAGCAGAGAGGAAAAAAGAAAAAAGAATTAAAAGAAATGAGGACAACCTCAGGGACCTCTGGGACAATGTGAAACTCCCCAACATTCGAATCATAGGAGTCCCAGAAGAAGAAGACAAAAAGAAAGGCCATGAGAAAATACTCGAGGAGATAATAGCTGAAAAATTCCCTAAAATGGGGAAGGAAATAGCCACCCAAGTCCAAGAAGCCCAGAGAGTCCCAAACAGGATAAACCCAAGGCGAAACACCCCAAGACACATATTAATCAAATTAACAAAGATCAAACACAAAGAACAAATATTAAAAGCAGCAAGGGAGAAACAACAAATAACACACAAAGGGATTCCCATAAGGATAACAGCTGATCTATCAATAGAAACCCTCCAGGCCAGAAGGGAATTGCAGGACATACTTAAAGTAATGAAAGAGAATAACCTACAACCTAGATTACTGTACCCAGCAAGGATCTCATTCAGATATGAAGGAGAATTCAAAAGCTTTACAGACAAGCAAAAGCTGAGAGAATTCAGCACCACCAAACCAGCTCTTCAACAAATGCTAAAGGATCTTCTCTAGACAGGAAACACAGAAAGGTTGTATAAACGTGAACCCCAAACAACAAAGTAAATGGCAACGGGACCACACCTATCAATAATTACCTTAAATGTAAATGGGTTGAATGCCCCAACCAAAAGACAAAGACTGGCTGAATGGATACAAAAACAAGACCCCTATGTATGCTGTCTACAAGAGACCCACCTCAAAACAAGAGACACGTACAGACTAAAAGTGAAGGGCTGGAAAAAAATATTTCACGCAAACGGAGACCAAAAGAAAGCAGGAGTCGCAATACTCATATCAGATAAAATAGACTTTGAAATAAAGGATGTGAAAAGAGACAAAGAAGGACACTACATAATGATCAAAGGATCAATCCAAGAAGAAGATATAACAATTATAAATATATATGCACCCAACATAGGAGCACGGCAATATGTAAGGCAAACGCTAACGAGTATGAAAGAGGAAATTAATAGTAACACAATAATAGTGGGAGATGTTAATACCCCACTCACAACTATGGATATATCAACTAAAGAGAAAATTAACAAGGAAACACAAACCTTAAATAACACAATGAACCAGCTAGACCTAATTGATATCTATAGGACATTTCACCCCAAAACAATCAACTTCACCTTTTCCTCAAGTGCACACAGAACCTTCTCCAGAATAGATCACATCCTGAGCCATAAATCTGGTCTTGGAAAATTCAAAAAAATTGAAATCATTCCAGTCATCTTAAAGTTAATTTTAAAAGGAAAATTTGAGCTTCTCATGCATAAAAATTTACCAGGAACTGACAGTCTGAGAAAAGAGGATACAAGGGAAGAAGAGAGTTCATTGTCTGCCTAGGTTTTCCCCAAATACCTCTTTATACATCTCCAGGGGTTCAAGTAAGGCTGGGATGTCAGCATAGAGGTTGGGAGCCCACAGGACTGAGAAAGGCAGAACTGACCCCCAAAAGTTCCCATCCAACAGACCAATGCACTGTCCAGAATGTAGATGTGAATAGGAGGGATGGTGGGTCCCATGGACAGGCCCTAAGAGGATGGACTTTGACCACAGGAGCCTGAAAGCAAAAGGGATGAGCAGAGTCAGCAGCAGTGAGTTCCAGGTAAGCCATCCACTTAGATCAAGAATCCACCAACCATCAGGAGGGGTATAGAGAAGCCCCACATGCAGGGAGGCAGAGCCAGGCCAAGCAGAGAGGGGGTGAGGCCGGGAGACCAGGCCCAGCAGGATCAGGGAATGTGGACAGAGCCCAGTGTCACAGCCAGATCATGTGATGAAAATACAGGATAGCAGTAAGACTGATAGCCCCTGCTCTGAAGACTTCAGTCTTCAGGGCTGCAGACGGGGCCTGTGGCTTCCACAAGGAAATGGGGCCCAGAGACCCGGACAGTCTTTTTCTCTTGTGTCCTCAGGCTTCCCACAGCCCTTCAGAGAGTGGGTGCTGAATAAAGATTTGCTGGATGTGAGGATAACTCAACTTCCACCTGAAACAAACAGACAATTCCTACAATAAATAACACCGAAGATAGAGGCCCTTTGTCTCTGAGCTAGTCTTTCCCCAGTTGGTGTTCCAGACTCCAGTCAGTGCTCGGAGGTCCAAGCCTGATTGAACTCTGCTCCTCAGCCTGCCAACCAGCCAGTTCCCAGGGGCCCTTACATGCAAGGCTGCCTCCTCCCACTACCCCTGACCTAACACAGTGAGTATCAACTTCCCCCTGAACCAGTATAGCCGAGACACAGGACCTGTGCAGGTTCAGGATGGGGCACAGAGACTGTGGGTGACATGCCAGGAGTTTCTCTCAAACCATCCATGGACTTAGTGAGTATGGGTTGACTGTTGTTCACACCTTCTAGACACCCAGGGACAGAACTGAAAAAAAAATGGCCCTGGATCTCAGACTAGATATTCTGGACACCATTCCAAATAACATTAGGTGTTTCTCCTTCTCCCAGAAGAGTCTGTAACCAAACTCTACTTCCCATGAGATCCTTAGCTCTATCCCTGGACCAGAGGACTTACAAATTTCCCACTTCCTCAAGTCCCTAGTGCTGGGATGCCTGCAACCAGAAAGCCCTTAAAAATTGCTGACACCTAACCTAGACTCTTACTGCATGTCCCCTCACTGTCAAGGCTGCTCTCACCCCTTGTCCTGTAAGGAGAGAGAATACCCCGGGAGCAGGATCCTTCTTCTGAGCACAGCCCCACTCTGTGCATCCAGCAAATAGCTGAGGTCTACCCACTCCTTTCTATGGGCATTGAGAGACCAGATTCACATTCCCCTTCTCTTCTTGCCAGCCTCTCTTGGTAAATTTTCTTCATAAAGCCTGTTCCTTAACCATACGAATTTTCAGGAATTCTACCTTTGACTGGTATACAACCATGGTAATAACAAAAGACCCATCTTGCAAACCAGCACAAGACCCTGAAAGTCAGCAGTGGGACATTAAAATGATTTTTTAAATGAATCAACGGCAGTGGGGCTGTTTCTCCAAGCCCCACACTAGCCGCAGCATCCCTTCCCAGCCAGGGAGCATCCCAGCTTCCCAACAACGCCTGCTGCCCATGACTGTACAGTCCACTTTCCAGCTTTCTTTCTCTTGCCTCAATATCTCTGGGGGAAAAGAAAATGTCCAAATAGCTTAAGTATTCTCTTCCTCTGAAATATAGATTAAATCATTCCCATTTAGAGTCTAAAGATCAGCCTACTGAAAAGTGAAGAGGCACCCTCTTGTCAATGAAGGATGTTAGAGAAGAATGAGGAGTGGCAGAGGGGTGGGCTCTGCCTGGGGCAGCTGTGTCCTGTTACTGGAGGAAAATCCTAAGGAACTCACAGGCTGGGAGATGTGTGAAGCAGAGGATAAAATGCTGAGACTGCTCTGGCAGCCAGGAGGTCAAAACTCAATTTCAGGATGCTAGAAAGAAGCGCTGGTGGCAGGAGGTGAAGCAGATCAGGACTGAGAATGGGAGCAAAGAGAATCCTGCTTCCACATGCAGTTGGGCCCATGTCAAAGAGGGAAGGTAAGAATGACTGTAGTAAGTCCCCACTGTGTTCAGGGCACTGTGCCAGGATCTTATATACATTCTCCCATGTTATCCCTGTGACTCTAATTCTGCTCCTAACTACCTGGTCTACACAAATGCATACACCTGGCTCCAAGGGACATGAGATAAAAACTCCCGTAACGTTGGGTGAAGCTAGAGGAGAAAACACAAACTCTGTGCATTCAATTGTGTGAACCCCCAAACAGGCAACAGAAGTCTCCATGTTCGTGGATGCCAACCAAGGGGGTCAAACTCTGGAGAAAGGCAAGAGCTTATCCTTGGGGTGGGGACCTTGTCATTGGTAAGGGACACACAGAGATTCCCAGGATGTAAGGGTGTTCAGTCTAGTGACCTGTGGTGCTCTTGTCGACTGTTTCTTTATAATTCATTAGGCTATTCATTAACTGTTATGTTCTACCTCTGCTGTTTTTCATAATTAAGAAGGTCTTTAGCAAAGAAAACTATGAACAACTTTGAAGCATAAAATGTTTACAATATTTTTGAGTTTTTTCCTTAGAGTGTATTACCAGATATGAGTAATGATGCAGATAGCATGAACAATTTACAGTTTTTGATACACATTACATTTGAATTTCTACCACTTCAAGTAAGTTCAAATGTGTGCGAAATGTTTTTAACTGCTTATATTTTTATTTTCTGAACTCTTTATACATACCTTTGAATATTGTTCATTTGGGAAGTCAAGTCATCTTTGCAAAGCTGACTTAGAGTGATTTGAGGGCAATGAGGTGTCCATGAAGAGGAAGATACTAAAGATACCAATGGGCAGGGGTAACTGAAGGGACCAGCTGGTGTCACTTCCCCAGGATGCAGACACAGAGCCCTGAGAATCCTTTCTGTTTGGCCCCACCCATCCTGTGGCCACTGAAACTGCTCATAGGACAAGCTCTGGAGATGCAGAGTGAGCCGACTGCATACCTGCCTGGGAGAAGCAGGGCCAGAGGGATAGCAGACAAATCAAACCAAGACATCAGAGACACGGGACTGGTAGGAACACACAGAGTGATGGAAGGCAGACGACATGAACAGGCAGGGTAGGGAAATGAGCACTTGAAATATCCAAGGAAAGCGTTTGGACATGGGGCAGTAGGGGCTGGGGGAAAAGAAACACAAGCAGATACAGAACTGCAAGGAACATTCAGTATGTTTGAAACTGGTCTGGGGAGACTGGGAGAGACCATGAAGGCCCCGGATGCCATGCTCAGAGTCAAGCTTTATCTTGTAAACTGAGATTTCCAAAGTACTAATTTAGTGAAAGCTCAGACCTTAATTTAGTAAAAGCTCAGAAGGGCTTTTGCTTGAAAAAATTAGAAGGAACATGGAATCCCATGGTCACATATCTTGTGAAATACCAGATTAAAGAATTAAAACTGATGTCCCCACTGGATAGGGGACTGTTCAATCTCTCAGAAAGGATCAGTCTGTATATTTTGCAAAATTATCTGACCTATGGGCCCCACCATCTTTTTGAGGAGTGTTCTTAGAACTGATGGTCCATGGAGCACCCTGAGAATTTCTGATGTAGGTAAGCTGAGTGCCAGCTTGTGGTACAGTGTGTGCAGGAGCCAAGCTATGTTTTGTTCTCTTCACGAGCCCTCACCTTCCTCTCCATCTCCCCCACCTATGGCAGATCATCAGTAATGTGATTCTTTTAATGAATCCCTGTTTAATGTCAGTAGCACAGCCACATCTCTGCATTAAGCATGAGCTGTTTGAGGTAGATCTGTCTGCCCCAAGCCCAATCCTCTTCAATGGGATCCTCTCCCTTCCACAAATATTCATGAGAACTACTATGTGCCGGTCTCTGCTCGGTTTGCTTAGAATACATCCACTAATGAATCCAACGAACCTTCTATCTCACAGAGGTTCAGCTCTCAACATTTAGATAATTAAGATGCTGTCATAAATGTAGCAAATTTCTATACGTTTTTTTTCTTTTAAAAATTTTATAGCATTCTCTGCTGGTAAGACATTAATATTGCTCAGTGTTCATTTCTATTGAATGAGAAGATATGATCTCTGGCTTTGGAGACCTGCTTTAAAATATATTTTCTACTCTTATCATTAGAATAGCATTAAACTACCTTCTTGTAGCATTTGTGTTCTTTTATATAAGTACATTCTTTCATTCTTTATACATCCTTGTTTGGCTCCTGATTTTAGAGAAAAAGCTTGTAATTTTTTAGTAAAGCATTGAGACTGACAATAGTTATGGATTTGTGTATATTGCCTTTGTGATGTTGAGATATGTATCCTCTACATCAACTTTGTTGTGAGAGTTTAATCATGAATGTGTCTTGAATTTTGTCAAATGCTTCTTTCGCATCTATTAAGATGATCATGTGACTTTTATTTTTCATTGTGTTAAAGTCCTGAGTCATATTAATTGATTTGAGAGTGTTAAATCATCCTTGAATTCCTCAAATAAATCCCACTTAATCATTGGATTTGATCCATCTTTGTGTGATAGAATTCAGTTTTCTAATATTTTGATGAGATTTTTTGTATCTATGTTCATCAGGGATATAATTTTCTTCTTTATAGTGTCTGTATCTGATTGTGGCATCATGATATGTCCAGCTGTGCCTCTATTTGGGTTCCTCTTGTTTGAATCTTTCTGTGATTCCCATTCCTGGATTTCTGTTTCCTTCTTCAGATTCTGGACATTTTCAGCCATAATTTCATCAAATACATTTTCACCTCCTTCCGCTCTCTCTTTTCCTTATGAGACCCTATGATGGGAATATGAGTGTCTTGAATGCTGTACCAGAAGTCCCCTAAACTATTCCCATTTTTTAAAGTTTTGTTTGCCTTTTGCTGTTCTGATTGAGTGATTTCACTTACTCTATTTTCCAGATTACTTGTGCATTCTCCTGTGTCACCTAATCTTCTATTTATACAGTCCAGTGTAGTTTTATTTCTTTATTTTATCTTCCAGTCTGACTAGTTTTTGTTATATTTTCTTGTTGTTATTGTTCAGTTGATCTGTCAAGTCAGACTCTTTGTGACACCATGTACTCCAGCATACCAGGCTTCCCTGTTCTTCACCATCTCCTGGAAATTCTCACTGTGTTCACGTATCATGTTTTCCAGTTCCATTAGAAATCTCTCTTACTATTGCTTTGAACACTTTATCAGATAAATTGCTTCTGTCTCATTAAGGTTTTATTCAGGGTTCTTTTGTTGCTGTTCTTTCATTTGAAGCATATTCATCTGTGTGCTCATTTGGTTTCATTTCCTCTGTCTCTATGAAATTAAGTAAAACAATTGCCTATCCCAGTCTTGAAGGCATATCCTTGTGTGAGAGTGTCCCTAGGCAAACTGCATCTAGCCAGTGGCTTTGGTGGGAGAGCTGGATCTTAAGTGAGAGCAGGCTGCATCTTCCTCTGCGGTATGCTAGCAGACACCACTTTAGTGGGAGCTAGGCTGGAGGTCTGGATCTGAGGCTAGATCCAGAGGCAGGTGCAAGGTAGGGTTTCTCCTATGCTCTAATGGCTGGGGGCAGAGGCGGGCTCAGAGGGCTAGAGCAGGAGCCCAGAGGGAGTTGAGTTTCTCTCAGTGTGATGGCACTCTCTTCTTTGGTTTGGGACGTGGTCAGGAAGCCTTGGGCTCCTGAGGGCTTGGGGATGTACTTCTGTGTTGGTTGCCATTTTTTCCCTGATGTGCCTTGGATGGAGGCTTGGTTGGGTTCAGAGTGATTGATGCCACCTGAATGAGCTGGCCCTGCCTCCTCCTAAATACCGGGTTTAATGTATGTCTCATACTCCTCATCCCCAAGGGGGATTCTTGAGCCTGTGCTACCCCTTCTCCTCTCTGTGCCCCCTAATAATGGTGTGGGACCTGAACAGAACACTCCTCCTTCTTTCCTACCAGATTCCATGTATCCTTTCTCTACAACCTTTGTTGTAGAAGAGCTATAAGGAAGCTAGAGCCATGTATGTTTCAGGATCTCTGGGGGTACAGATGGGAGTTTCCTTGACCTGGTCCCTGTCTAGCAAGTAGTCCATGGATGGCATCTGAGAGAAGGGTAATAGCTAATATGGAACCCTTTAAGTTCTCTCCAGAGATGCAGATTAGAATGTCTCCTGAGGGTACCTATATCATCAAGACAGTCTTGGTCTGTGATGGGGACAAAAAGGGCACATTTAAATCTTTCAGAATCTAGTCGGACAAACTTTGGTGGACTTACCACCAAGAGTTTCCCTACCACAGAGGGGCTGAACTGTATTCACAGGCAATTTCAGGGTCCACAGCCAGGACCAAGGTATGTATATTTATTACCTGTTGCACAGGTGGAAGTGATTTTTCCTGGGTCTTCTGCCTATGTTGATGACAGTCCCACAGCTAAAAGAGGTTCTAACTGACTTCTCAGAGGTAGAGAGCTGATTCCATTTCTGTGGCCAGGACCACAGTTAATAAGTCAGCTTCTTTCTTGGAAGTTATATGCTTCATTTTTATTCATTTGGAGATTTGACTTAACATTATGAAATGCATACCTAATCCAAACCCTACATCAATACCTCTGCCCACCTCCTGAAACTGAAAAGGAACTTAGAGCACTTCTGTTCTTCTCTCTCTAGTCCTTAATGTTATTTTTACCCAATGCTTGTGTTCTGTAAATTCACTACAGCACTTGTAAATTCTTCACTCCCAAGATCATTCTATGGGGCTTCTGTCACCCTGATACCAAAACCAGACAAAGATATCACATAAAAAGAAAGAAAGGTCAACATCACTGATGAATACAGATGTAAAACTCTTCAAAATAATACTAACAAACTGAATCCAAAGACACATTAAAAGGATAATACACCATGATCAAGAAGGACTGAACCCAGGGATGTAAGGATTCTTCAATCTATGCAAGTCAATCAAAGTGATGGGCCATATTGCCAAATAAAAGGATAAAAACCATACAATCATCTCAACTGATGCAGAAAAAGATTTGACAAAGTTCAATACTCATATACGATGAAAGTTCTCCAGAAAGTGGGCATAGAGGGAAACTACCTCAACATAATAAATGCCATATACAACACACATATTGACTGCTGAGAACTGACTCACTGGAAAAAACCCTTGGCTGGAAAAGATTGAAGGCAGGAGAAGTGGATGACAGAGGATAAGATGATTGGATGGCATCACTGACTCAGTGGACATGAGTTTGAGCAAGCTCCGGGAGTTGGTGATGGGCAGGGAAGCCTGGAGTGTTGCAGTCCATGGGGCATCACACAACTGAGTGATGGATCAGACCTGAACACAGCATTGTAAATCAACTACACTCTAATAAAAATATTTTTTAAATTGTAAATTTTTGTTATTTTTATACAATGTACTCCCTGTTAAGTTCTACTCCCTGTTTAAGTTCTACTCACTTTTTCCACTCACCATTCCTTTATGTTTTCAAACTTCCCTAGTAGGTCATTTTTTAATGAAGTCATGTTTAGTGATTAACTCTTGGTGGTAACAGTCTCAGTTTTAATTTGACTGGAAATATCTTTGTTTTAACTTTTCTTGAATGACAGGGCAGACCTTGTCTAGAGTAATATATCTGGCACAATCGACACCCTGCTTCCACTGCTTGTAGAAGAAGCACCACTGGACCACTGGCGGAGACTGGCATACCTCCTATCCTAGTGAATGGGGCCACAGGCTCCTGCAGTGGTCCTTAGTGTAATACTCAGCCAAGGAGGTCACTCCAAACAGGCACAAGTTCCCAAGGTTATGACTTGGATTGGTTTTGTCTTGGGCTCCAAGAGTCATGAACTTGGGTTGACTCACACAGACCCTTCCTTGGAAAGCAGTCTGCAGATAAGTGCAATCTTATTATAATACCATTTGATTTTGTCTATATGATATCAATGCTATCAATACAAACTTAGATTTGCCAATCTCTTTTACCCATTGGTGGTGGTTTAGTCGCTAAGTCATGTTCTACTTTTGCAACCCCATGGAATGGGAACCTGTCAGGGAATGTTTGACGGGAGGATTCCTACGTGCTGTCTCTCATGAGTCCTTTGTCCCTCTTCAAGCGGAACAGCACGCTGCTCCCAGGGACTGAGGTCATTGTGTGAGGCAGGCTTGGGTCTCCTTTAGTAAACATTCTCCTTAGGACAAAACTGCTTAGTCTCCTTCCCCTTTCTTGAGATATGGATTGTCTCCTGACCTTGTGACTAACATTACCCCTGTTCCCTTGGTAACGGTTGCTGTACGTTTGGTTTTCTGATCTCTATCATTCCCGAAAGAAGTTTCTTGTACCACAGCCTATATATACTCATAGAAAAATCATTAAAACACCTTTGCTCCATCAGAGCTTAGGTCCCCGGGTCTTTTTTTGTCTCTCTCTCTCTTTCTCTCTTTCACTTCCTTATCATCGACTCCGTACCACCAGGTTCCAGTCCATTAAAGGACCCCAACAAATGGTGCCAAGGAACAGGGACACTGGTATATGTGACATATCGGGCGGAATGACTCAGGGACTTATTGAGGTCGGTAAGTACTAAGGCATGGGTCAAACGGCTGGCCAGCCCCATTATTTTTCTACTTTACTTCACCATTTGTTTAAATTTCAGGGTCTTCTGGTTTCATGCCAATGAATAGAGGCTTGCCTTCAGACAGTAGTTGGACATAATTCTTAGTTTCCTGATAAATGCAGTGATGATTTAGAAATTTGGCTCCAGGTCAAGGAAAATGTTAAATGAGCAGCCAAACAAGGAAAAAATATTCCAATTGATCTCTAGCCTCTATGGGCTCTTATTAAAGCTGTAATTCTGTCATTTCAAGGTACATTCTAGCCCTTCCAATATTCAGCAACAGACAGAACACTTATTACATAAATATAAATTAAATGATTAAACTTTACAAAAGGCCCAATTAAAACAATAATACAAAATATCTCAATATTTCTTACTAGCCCTCCCCGGCTGCTCCAAATGCTTCTCCTCTGCCAACAGTCGCAACTCCAAAAGTCTCTCCTTTGTTGGAACCTAATGAAAAGTTATGCTAATTTTTAAGCTAGATTGGAAGCTGCTATTTCCAGTACTGTAATCGGAGAAGAAACCAAAAAACAGCTAGAGAAATTACTTGCTTATGAGAATGCAAATCAGAAATGACAAAGAGCCATAGCTGCAATTTGTGAGACTAGGACTATTATTATTTGAAGGCTTGTCACATCCAGGATCAAAAACTTAAAAGATGCAAATACTAGCTGAAACAATGGCTACTACCTTTTAAAAAGGGAAATGAAGGATGCTTTACATGTGGAGATAAAAACCGTTTAAAAAGGGACTGCCCTAAGAAGGCTAATAAAAAAAACCTCCAAAAATTTGCCCTTGCTGTCATAGAGGAAAGCATTGGGCCAAAGACAGTAAATTTAAATTTGATATTGAAGGAAAACCTATTCCAGGAAACTCCAAACAGGGGACCTCCCAGGTCCCCTACAACAAAAACCAGGGGCAAATTCTATCTTTTCCCTCAAACCCTCAATATCCAGCAGTGCTGCCATTAATATACCAGCCCTAAGTGATTTTTTTCCTTTACCCTTAAGCAGTCCCTTCTAGAGTGCCTACTGGACTTTTTGGACCCCTGCCCCCACAAACCTTCAGTCTTTTACTTGGCTGATCTAATTTGGCTTCTAAAGGAATTACTATTCACCATGGAATAATTGACTCAAATTATAAAGGAGAAATTCAATTATGATGTCAGCTCAGATTCTATGGCAATTCAAAAGGGGGGACAAAATTGCCCAATTACTTCTTTTGCCTTACATTTCTATTAACTCCTCTAATAATGTACAGACAGGCAGATTTGGCAATACAGATCAAAAACAATCCTTATGGACATCATTTGTATTTAAATATGTCTGACCAAATATAAATATCAAAATTAGTGGTAAAAGATTTTCTGATCTCCTCGGCACTGGATCTAATATCATTATTATTTCCAAGCACTTGTAGCCCAAATCCTGACCTATACAAAAGGTCTCTTGCCAAGTTGCAAGAATTTCTCAAACCAAAGCATAAGAAATTTATCAAAATATTCAAATCTACCCATATGATAGACCAAAAGGCCAACCTACAACATTAAGACCTTATGTGATAGATGCACCCCTTAATCTAATAGGAAGGGACTTAGTTATGCAATGGCAAATTCAGATATACATTCCACATTTTTCCTAGGGGCCACTGCTCATTTAACAAACAAAACAATTATTAAATAACTGAGAAAAATTATGAGCCTATTTGGACAAAGCAATGGCCCCTTATGAAAGAAAAATTACAAAACTACTAACGAACTTATAAACACACAATTAAAATTGAAACATATTGAGGAATCTTGCTCTTTTTGGAACTCTCCTATTTTTGTTATAAAAAGGAAATATAACAAATGGTGTCTCTTAACAGAGTTTAGAAAAGTTAATTCTTTTATGAAACCTATGGGTGCATTGCAACCAGAGATCCCATCACCTATTACTATTCCTCAAAATTGGCACATTATTATTACTGATTCACAAGATTGTTTTTTTAATATACCTTTACACCCTTTAGACCGGGAGAGATTCACTTTCTCTCTCCCTTATCCTAATCATATCAGGCCTCATAAAAGATTTCAGTAGACTATGTTACCTCAAGGTATGCTTAAAAGTCCTGCTACTGCTGCTGCTAAGTCACTTCAGTCGTGTCCTACTCTATGCGAGCCCATGGATGTCAGCCCTCCAGGCTCCCCCGTCCCTAGGATTCTCCAGACAAGAGTACTGAAATAGGGTCCCATTGCCTTCTCCATAACAGTCCTAGTATTTGTCAAAATTTTGTAGCCAAGGCTTTACTTCCTATGTGACAGCAATTCCCTCATGCATATATCATTAATAATATACTATAGCTACAAAAAGGAGAAATGATATTTTTGACACTGAATGGCTATGATATTCTTTAGACTCCGGAGAAAACTGATTAAAATAAAATCTTGTTTGAAATTGCAAAACTGGTTCTTCTTGCACGTGCAGTTAGGAAAAGGTTAACTTGTTAAAATATTTTTTTGGAGCTCCGGTTCTGCTTGGGAAACAACAATAGGCCTAAGAAAAAACCTTGAGTTAACTCTTATCATGTCCTTGGGATACACAGCCGACTCTACCTAGGACTCCAGCCATTAACAAATTGGTGGAGCTCAAAATAAATAAATAAAACAAAAAGATATTTTAAATTTCAAACGGAGAACTATGCTTATGTATCTAAAATCATCTATGTCTCAATGTATGTCTTTTTTTTTGGATAATATAAAGTTAATAAGCTCTATTTAAATTCAACTTCACATGAACTGAAAAGTATTCAATATTAAATATAATATTTATTTAAATATAAATATAATTTAAATATAATTATTTGTTAATCTAATTAAGACATGTCTTAAGTCATCATCATTATATAATACTTTTATTATGCCTTGGTTTAAGGTAAACTAAGTTTGTCAACAAAAAGGTAACTCTTTATATATATATACAAATATATAAATGAGATGAAAACTTTTATATAAGCTCTATTAGAAATAATTATATTTTTAATAGAATAATCTATTATCTATAATCTAAAACAATCTCTTAGGATTGGAGTGACTTAGGTTTCTGGAGTTGTACTGAACTAAATAGTGGAAGTTTGTTGAATGGCTGGGTCATTTCCAAATGAAGTAGGATTTTGAAGCATTAATTGCTGAACATTGGCTTACTCTTACAAGGGGTTTTTCTTGCAGAAGAGCTGAAGAGATTTTTGAGCTGTTAATGAATATAAATACATATTTATATAGGAATGGATATATATATATAATATAATATGATTTGATAAATATATTCAACAGTCTATAAAATACTAACAAACAAGACATTTCATAGTTGCTATAGAAAAGTAAAATATATACTTTTAATAGAAAGATATAAGAAATGGCAAATAAAATGATGAATACAAAAATATTTTTTAATTGTTGAAACATTTATTATAAAATAAAGAAGTATTTACATAAGCTTTACTAAACTAGTTTTTCATTGTCGTTCTAGCTACAGCAAATGTTCTTTCTCCAAATTAAACCAAATTAGAAACAAAAGAAAAATTCTGGGAAAACAACATTTAACAGAATTAACTTTAGTCAGCAGATACATTCAGACTGCAAAAATATTGGAAAATGCAGTTAAAATACTTAGGTAGATCACAATGAAAACCACAAAGTATAATGTGTTTATTTGAAATAAGCATTGCATTTGTTTATTGTGCTACCATATTTTGTTTTGGCCTTTTAACTTTTAAAGACATTTAGTGCTGGAATTTTAAAAAGGCTTATGACAAATGAAAGAAAATTTTATGGCAAATAAATGTAACTCATGGTCCTGAACTTTCTTCCTCTTCCTTCTTACATGTCTCGATCAATACAAATTCTTCTTTTCTAGGGGCAACACCTCTCTAAGGTAAAACTACACAACATGTTATAACCCACCTATCAACTTACTTCATGATAATGAGAACACCTAATTCTATAAAAACAGACAATGACTCTGCCTATATTTCTAAGCAGTTCAAACAATTTTTACATTCATTCTCTATTAAACAGATTACAGACATTCCTTATAATCCACAAACACAAGACATAATTAAACACATTACACACTGTAACTGCAAATAAAAAATTAAATAAGAGGAAATACACAGGAACACTTTTATCTTCCTTATCCAGAACAAACTTTACTAGATTCTAATGTAATATAGTCTTTAAGCCTATAACTATTATTAATATGACTTTATTTCTGTTTCCAATATGTAAGATTCTTAAAATGAAAACAACATAAAAAAAGATACCATTTCCCGAATAAATTATTTGTTCATAAGAATATCAAAAATGTAAAATATTCACCTTCTTTTCAGGTCTGTCTTGAAAGTATAATCATCTTCTTTAACACACTGAACAGTGAGATTCAACAGTTGCTAGGCTGCATTTCTTTTTCAAGGACAAGGTCAAATATATTTGGATGTGAGCAACATTTCATTTGTCAAGTTGTTCTGCATCACCTTTTCAATAATTTCACTTAGGAAAAAATATTTGAATGGTTACTCCTAATCCTTTGCCCCAGATAACACATACCACAGCCAAATACCAGTCCCAAACAGATTTCTGAATGATTTTTTTCTTTTGGACTGAAATATTTCCTAAGAATGTTTTCATCATTATCGCTTTCCTTTCTTTTTATAACTACTGTTAATCTAGCCTTATTTGTTTTAAACTTTTTAAGCTTACCACAAAGAGATGTTTTGACAAAAACAAAAAACAAAGAAGTTTTGAAACATTAAAGGACACCTCCTTTCCTTTGCCCATTTGATATCAAGACAGGTTAACTAATCAATGGAAATCTAAGAAACTAATCTTACAGGGAAAGGGTATGCTTCTATTTCTCCAGATAGATCCAACGAGCTCACATGACTTCCTCTTCAGAAGATTCAACCTAAGGCGGCCCCCAGCATTCAGACTAGAGATGAAACAGCAAAAAACCCAGGAAGAAGGAATTCGAATACAAGCCATGGCGACATTAAAAATTTCCCAAAAAACGCCGCACTCGATGTCATCGACCTTATGATCTCCCTACTTGGGGACAGATAAAAACCCTTACTAATCAAACTGAAAATCTGATTTCTCAACAGGGAATGCCTCAGAATCCTGAAAATATTTTTCTTCGCTATGCTTGTTTTGCTTGCTTTTGCTTCCCCTGCTCAGGCTGACTTGATTGATCATACTTACTGGGCTTATATACCTAACCCCCTTTTTTATTGTAGGTTATAAAATGGACAGATATAGGACCAATCATATCCACTAATGAGTCAACACATATGCCCCCTCCTTGGAACTGGGAGGGGCCCTCTCATCCTGAAGGAAAAGAAAAACTATAATTAATATCTTTCTAGGTTATGAAATCCTTCCTTTTTGTATGGGCACAACAGAATTATGCATAAACGTTAGCTGACAAACTTAGGCCTTCCCCTGCCTCCAAAAGAGGACTTTCTGATGCTTCTTGGATTACTTACTGCCCTTTCTTTGTCCATGAATCATGTTTATACTACTAAAACTTTAGGAAAAGAATTAAAGAAAAAACAAAGAACACTATGCAAAGGGTTTGCTAATAAGAACTTTAAGTATATTCCTGTTCATTGGGACAAATGTCAGGCCAAATCAGGAAAATTAATGTTTATAGCTAATCATACTATTGTCAATTGGGGACACCATAGTATGTGGTTATTGAACTGCTCAGATGATATTAACAATACTATGTATGATTATATTACTCAAGTAACATGGAAGGTTACTAATACTACAATGGAACATTACCATGACAGAGGACTTCTTGGCTAGCTTGACGATGGAATGGCCCCCACCTTGTCCTTGAATCATCCTTGATAAACAGATTGGGCCTAAACAATGGGACATCTGAAAACTTGCTGCAAACACCGAAGAACTTGGGACTTGGACCAGACATTTCACAGGGACCAATTATAGCTATAGCAATTATTTCTTTCACTATAATCAATCATATTTTTTTCTTTTTTCTATATATTTAGTTTTAATTTGTAAGTGCCTATCTTTAAGTCAATTAAATATAGCTCAGCCAGTCAAAGTAAGTACCATCATACATACATACAAATAATAAAACATTGTCCCACAAACAGAAGGTCAAAGTATAGCCCGAAGATTCCACTTCTGCTCCCAGAGAGAGGCTTCCATGGAGATTGAGAAAAGGGCTAACACTCAGGGAACCGAGTGGCTCAGATCCCCCCAAGGAAGTAAGCCCAGAGTGGAGTGGAGAGAATTTCCAATCTTGCCATTCCTGTGACAAAAACATAGCTGAAGAGTTGTGTATGCTACTATACAAAGTTTCAAAGTCCCAAAATGGCCTCAACACAGTTTGGTCGTTCCTGAAGTTACCGGCTCCTGACCTGTCTCGAGTCTTAGATTATTAATAGTCCATTCTATACAGTTCATTCCACCTCCCACCCCTAGTAGGTTTTCAGAACCTACTTCCCAGCATGTAGAGGTGCTGGTAAATGTTTTGCACTATTTCAGGTACTGTCTGTACTGGAACATTTTTTTTCCTCCTGTGTCCATGCAAACTTTTTTTTTTTTAGTTGGAGGCTAATTATTTTACAATATTGTAGTGGGTTTTGTCATACATTGACATGAATCAGCCATAGAGTTACACGTATTCCCCATCCCGATCCCCCCTCCCACCTCCCTCTCCACCCGATTCCTCTGGGTCTTCACAGTGCACCAGGCCCGAGCACTTGTCTCATGCATCCCACCTGGGCTGGTGATCTGTTTCACTATAGATAATATACATGCTGTTCTCTCGAAACATCCCACCCTTGCCTACTCCCACAGAGTCCAAAAGTCTGTTCTGTACATCTGTGTCTCTTTTTCTGTTTTGCATATAGGGTTATCATTACCATCTTTCTAAATTCCATATATATGTGTTAGTATGCTGTAATGTTCTTTATTTTTCTGGCTTACTTCACTCTGTATAATGGGCTCCAGTTTCATCCATCTCATTAGAACTGATTCAAATGAATTCTTTTTAATGGCTGAGTAATATTCCATGGTGTATACGTACTGCAGCTTCCTTATCCATTCATCTGCTGATGGGCATCTAGGTTGCTTCCATGTCCTGAAAGGGGACTGAAAGTCTAAGCAAAATAATTTGATCAATAAAGGGTCTTTTGAAGTACTTTATAATAAGGATAGTTTAAGCAGAGTATCGGAGAAGGCAATGGCACCCCACTCCAGTACTCTTGCCTGGAAAATCCCATGGAAGGAGGAGCCTGGTAGGCTGTAGTCCATGGGGTCACTAAGAGTTGGACACGACTGAGCAACTTCCCTTTCACTTTTCACTTTCATGCATTGGAGAAGGAAATGGCAACCCACTCCACTGTTCTTGCCTGGAGAATCCCAGGGACTGGGGAGCCTGGTGGGCTTCCATCTATGGGGTCGCACAGAGTCAGACACGACTGAAGCGACTTAGCAGCAGCAGCAGCAGCAAGCAGAGTATGTTCTGACTCAAGGTCTCTTTTGTGATCTAAACCTGGAATGAAGCAGCTTTGGAATCACGCTGGCTTGGGTACAAATTCTTGCCCTATCACTTTTTGGAAGTGTGATCTTGGGCAAAATTCTTCAACTTCTCTGAGCCTCAGACTGCCTTGCACAGTGAGGTGGATCAATGAACTAAGGCATGTGAAATTTACAGCACAATGCCTGCATCTGATAGGTAAGCAAGTCTCAATTTTGTAGCACAGGGCAGGCTCAAATGAGAGGAATGAGGTAAGAGGTTCTTCACTTATTTTCAGAAGGGTTTCCAAACATCTCCTTGGAGGTGTTGCACAGAACAGAAGAATGTTTGTAACGTTTGTGAAACTGAACAAAATACCTTTCTCTAATCTCAGTTTTCTCACCTGTAAAGTGGGAATTACAATTTCTTTTATGCAGGATCATTGGAAAAAAGACAAGATTGGCCATAGAATGCTATGCAGTGTTAAAGATCATTATTAATCTTCACTGACCCCGGTCACTTCTTAATTTTTCCAAATGAAACAACAAGCTACCTATCCCATCTTCTTATTTTTCTTATTTCAAGCCATTACTAAGATTTCTTTCATATTGTGGAAATTGATGCCAACAGTTATGATTCAGAAATGCTAACCCTAAAGAAGGCGAAGTATCAGAATTGGATAACAGAGAAAAAAAGTGTGGCAAATACACAGAATAGTAATTTCTACAAGAAAAATGATAATTTCTAAAATCATAAAACTCATTAGGAGATTAAGCCAGAATTTAAAACTTCTATACATCAAAAAACACAACCAACAGAATGAAAAAGTGGCTTATGGAATAATGGAATGCAAGTCATGATAAAAAGATTAATATCTAGAATATACAAAGAACTCCAATGAGAACACAAAAAACCTGACTAAAAAATGAGCAAAGAACTTAAATAGATATTTCTCCAAACAAGATATTCAAGTGGTTAACAAGCTATGAAAAGGTGCTCAGCATCACTAGTCATTGTAGAGATGCAAACCAGAACCACCAGGACTGTGCTGTGTGCTTAGTCACTCAGCCGTGTCTGATTGCGACCCCAAGGACTGTATTCCACCAGGCTCCCCTGTCCATGGGGATTCTCCAGGCAAGAATACTGAAGTGGGTTGCCACGCCGTCCTGCAGGAGAACTTCCCAACTTAGCATCGAACCCAGGTCTCCTGCACTACAGGCAGATTCTTTACCATCTGAGCCACTGGGAAGACCAAAACCACCATGAAATATCACTTTATACCCATTAGGTTGGGTACAGTTGAAAAGATAGGAATAACAAATGCTGGGAAAGATATAGAGAAACTGAAAATTTGGCACCCTGTTAGTAGGAATGTTAAATGGTGACCCCCTGTGGAAAATGGTATATAACAGTCTCTAAAAAATTCTATTAGAAATAGAATTTCCATATGATTCTGCAATTTCACTTCTGGGTATATGAATAAAAGAATTGAAAGAAATGTACACCCATGTTCATAGCAGCAATATCCACAATAACTGAAAGGTAGAAGAAACCCAAGTGTCCATTAACAGATGTATGGACAATCAAAATTTACTGTAGACATATGTAGATACATATAATGGAATATATGTATATGATGGAATATATATATAATGGAATATCATTTAGTCTTAAAGGGAAAGAAATTCTGACACATGCTTCGATGTGAATGAAACTTGAGGGCATTATGCTAAGTGAAATAAGTAAGTCACAAAAAGATAAATACTCTATGATTCTACTCACACAGGGTATCTAGAGTAACCAAATTTGTAAAAGCAGAAAGTAGAGTGGTAGGTTCCAGGGGCTTAGAGGAAGAGAAAATGAGAATGGTTGCTCAATGGGTATAGAGTTTAATTTTGCAAGATAAAATTGTTCTGGGGATTACTTGCACAACAGTATGAATATACTTAACATTACTGAACTGTACACTTAAAATGGCTAAGGTAGTAAATTTTATGTTATGTGCATTTCGTTACAATTGAAAAAAACTTGTTTGGCAAAAAGCAATAGGAAGAAGTATAAAAGAGAACAGAAGAGTGAGCAGGTGACAAGAGTACAGTAACATTATGTGGGCATCAGAAATGCATTTGACAACTACTTCCATAAAAGTTGTGCTTCAAATTAAATTGGCCTGTTTTTGAATGTTCTCATCTAAATGGATTGCTGGCAGGGTGAAAATACTACGTAATCAGGGATAAATGGGAAATACATCTGGTTGGAAGCAAAAGGTCCACTAGGGCATGTCAGAGGCTGGTGCTGGAACTGACCTCATTTAACAAACTCATTAATGACCTAGAAGAAAATGGAAATAGCCACTGCTAATCAAATTTGCAAAAATATGTTGGCGATGCCCTGGACTTGGCCATCACAGCATAAGCATTGCTGGGATGGAGAGATTTTCCACTAGGTAATTAATTAGATTAAAAGAATGACTTCCTGGGATAAGAACACTTGCTCATTTCCAGCTCTCATCTCCAGAGCAGAAAGCAGATTTTGTCATGTGATGCAGATCAGAAAACCACACTTGATAGAGGCCTATGAAAGAATAGTGCTTTCCAGAGCACAATTCTGCCTTTGTCCTTTATCTCTAGGTAGAAGACAATGGAATCTATTCCTTAAAAAGATAGAAGAAAGGAGAAGGTAAAAGAAGCAGAGGAGATACAGTCTTTCTTCCACGGAGGAAGGTCTAGGCAAGAAGCCCATATGTGCTCAGTCACTCAGTCGTGTCCCCACTAAAACTTAATGTATACTCTCTGAAGCTTGGCACAAATTATGCCATGCTTAAAACCTGTCTGTGGTCTCCCAGGGCACTCAGGAGGAATCCAGAATCTTTGACAAGGCCCCGAGTGATCAGCCCTGCCTCCCTATCCAGTCTCATCTTGCACAACTGCCCTTCTCACCCACGTAGTGGCCACCAGCTTCTCCGCCAGCCCAGCAGAAATTCAGCACCACTATCTGCCTTGGCAGTTTCACCCCTTCCCACTCTGAGCCACTGTGCTTGGTTCAGGAGTGGACAGGGGACTCAAGCTGTGCCAATCTGATTCCATCCCATCACTTCCAGAACAACAAACGCCGAGGAGCAGCTCTCCTGATGAGGTTGGCTGCCTATAGGGCTTCTCAGATGAAGATGTTGTTAGCATTTCAAGCAGGATTCTTCTGTATTATGCAGAACCCTCATTAGCCTTTAGTATTCGCACTTCTATATGCAAACTTTCAGTTATACTCCCTGAATCATTGTGATGACAACAGCAGCAACAAAATGATACACCTGAACACTACCCAGGGTTGAGAACTGCAAGACGTAGAACTTTTTGTGATGAGATGGAAATCGAGGAATGAAGCAATTTGCCTAAGGCATTCAAGTCTTCAGTCAATGTGTCACTTCCTCAGAGAACTTTTCATATCTCCCCCATCTGAAGTAGGTCTCTGTCATGACACTACTTATTGCGTATAGTACAGAACCAGTTTACAAATACGTGCTCAGTTGTGTGGTTTTTTTGTTTCATATCTGTTTTCTCCCATTAGACTGTAAGATCCATGTTGTTGCTGTTCAGTCGTTAAGTCCTGTCTGACTCTTTTTGACCCCACGTACTGCAGCATGCCATGATCCCCTGTCCTCCACTATCTCCCAGGATTTGCTCAAATTCATGTCTATTGAATCAGTGATGCTATCTAACCATCTCATCCTCTGCCACCACCTTCTCCTTTTGCCTTCAATCTTTCCCAGCATCAAGGTCTCTTCCAATGAGTCTTCACATCAGGTGGTCAAAGTACTGGAGCTTTTCCAATGACTGACATTCAATAAACATTTGTAGAGAAAAGAAGAGAGGGGTAAAGGAAGGTTGTTTGGAAACTAGTAACACTGTTCAGTGACTAACATCTCAACCCAACCCACAAAAGTCTGTTTAATCTAAGAACTTAAATGTCATCCCTACATTGCTTTTATGAGAGATGGGTTGATTGTAGGACCCCAGGAGCCCACCTGCCTCTCCATAAAGCCAGTTTTGAGAATTCCCCTGGCTCCCAAGGAAACAGGTCCCACTTCAGAAGAGCAGGGCTTGGAAGATGGAGGGGGCTGGTATGAGTCTGATAGCATTTCATTAACCCTTTCCTCTCCCCTCCCTCACTCCAGCATTGGCAGTACTCAGGGGCTCCAACAGCAGGGAGAAAAGGTAGGCTTCAGAGAGGGAACATTTGCACTACTTTGGAAATCAGACACCTCTCTTCTAAAAGCCTCCTTTTTTGGAAACGCGCTGTTTTGTGGTCGCCCAGCACCACGCCCCCCTCCCTAACACACCCTGCCCTTAGGAGGAGTTACCCTTTCTTTTGCAGGTTTGCCTTTTTGGGGTGGGAAATCCAGATGCCTGACTCCCACTCCAGAAGCCAATAGATCAAATTCTTCCTGCCATGGTTGTTGTATAGCTGATAGAGTCTCTCCAGGGCTTTAAATATTGAGTGAGCAATTTTTTTAAAAAGACTGGGGGACATTCCCTCAGTAATGTAACACTGATCATAGTGTTTCTACTGTTTGGTTAGTCCTGACTTCTAGTTTCCTGGCCCTCAACGGCTGCCTTGCCTCATGCCCATTTCCAGGCCTAGTTCTCTATTTCCTCAATCCTTGGACTATCTCAAAATCATTCCAATAAAATCTCCTTTGTTTAAATTACCAGAGTCAAAGACTCTGTAGGCAATGCAAGATTCTAGATGAATTTCCTGAGTCCTGATCAAATTATTCATTGGAGTTTCACATTTGCATTCATGTGTTCCAAGTATAGCTAATGAAAGTCCATTATGCCCCAAGTATGGACCAAGTGTTAAGTGTGCAAAAACAAATAGGATTCAGGCCCAGGCCTAAGAGAACACATTCTGCTTGAAGAGGCAGCGAATTAGATCAGAAATTGAAACTGAAGTGATGTAACCTGTTGCAAGAGTCCTTGGAAGATAATGATCCAAACTCCTTCACTCTCTCAGGTACGCATTCAATCTCTCTACCTCTCCCACTTCTAAGGGCTTCTGGGGTCTTTGGACAGCAGGCTCTAGTGAAGATGTGGGTAATGTGAGTTTCTGCTGACATGGAAATATCCATAAGAAGACACAGAATGCATGTGCAGTGAAATAGAGCTGCTGAAGAAGAATGTCAACACTTTTAAAATGAATTTTTAATTTAATTTATTAAATTAAATTAAATTAATATTTTTTTAAATAAAAATAATGATTACTTGGGGACTTCCCTGGTGGTCCACTGGTTAACACTCCATTCTCCCTATGCAGGGGACATGTGCTCGATCCCTGGTTGGGGAAATAAGATCCCACGTGCTGCAAAGCATGGTCTGAAAAGAGAAATTAAAAATAAAATAAAATAAAAAATAACAAGTACTTATGGAGACTCACGTACAAAACACACAAGAGCAAGATAGCCTTGCTGGTGTCTAAAAAAATCTCAACTAAGAGATTCAGGAAAGAAATCACAATAGAGCGTGGTCATTGTTGAGATCCAAATTAATGGCCTGGAAGATCAAATTATAAGAAATATTTCAAAGCACAAAGGAAAAATGTGAAGAGATGGAAATCATGAAGGAGAACTTAAGAGCCGTGGAGAACATATCCAGAAGGCCCAGTATGTGAAACATGGGTGTTTCAGGAGAAGCAAAGGAGAGTTATAACACAAGACTCTCTGAGTTCTGTCGGGACTATAGAGTAAAGACACATGAAGAAGCATCTTGGTAATATTCCAAACTTTGGGTGAAAAGAAAAGCATTCAGATAAAAAGAATGTAAGCTCAGACTTGTAGAGACAATGCGAGAAGGAGAGGGTGGGACAAATTGAGAGAATAGCATTGAAACATTACCATATGTAAAATTAAATAGCCAGTGGGAGTTTCCTGTATGGTGCAGGGGACTCAAATCATGTGTTCTGTGACAGCCTAGAGGGGTGGGTTGGGGTGTGAGGTGGGAGGGACGTTCAAGAGGAAGGGGACATACTTATACCTATGGCTGATCTGTGCTGCTATATGGCAGGAACTAACACAATATTGTAAAGCAATTATCCTTCAATTAAAAATAAATTTAAAAAAATAAAAGAACGCAAGCTCTGTAAGGGAAAATAATCAGAATGGCATCAGATTTCTTTACTGCCACCATAGACGCTGAAAAACAGTAAAATAGCAGTCACAGACACTGTGAGATTGCAATCAAGATTCTACTCCCAACCAAGATTATTCCCTTATTAGAATGAATGGAAAATGTATAGGAACATGCTGGAAGTCGGAGAGTGTATAAACACCTTATGAAAAGAATCTAGGGAGGATATCCATAGGCAAAACAACAAAGTGGGATTCCTACTTAAGAAAAGTGGAACATAGACATAAATATAATAGCTAAAACTCCTAGAAGAAAACATAGGAGTAGATCTTCATGACTTTGGGTAAAGCAATGATTTCTAAGCAATGTCATTGAAATCGCAAGCAACAGATGAAAATATTGGAAATATTGGACTCTTCGAAATTTAAAATGTTTGTGGTTAAAATGACACTATCAAGAAAATAAAAAGACAACCCATAAAAAGGAAGAAAGTATCCACAATTCATGTATCTGGTAAATGACATGTATCCAGAATACAAAAAGAACACTTTTCAATTCATTATTTTAAAGGTAGATTTTATTTTGGGGAGCTCCAAAATCACTGCAGATGGTGACTGCAGCCATGAAATTAAAAAATGCTTGCTCCATGGAAGAAAAGCTATGACTAACCTAGACAGCATATTAAAAAGCAGAGACATTACTTTGCCAACAAAGGTCCATCTAGTAAAAGCTATGGTTTTTCCAGTAATCAGGTATGGATGTGAGAGTTGGACCATAAAGAAAGCTGAGCACCGAAGAACTGATGTTTTTGAACTGTGGTGTTGGAGGAGACTCTTGAGAGTCCCTTGGACTGCAAGCAGATCCAACCAGTCCATCCTAAAGGAAATCAGTCCTACATATTCATTGGAAAGACTGATATTGAAGCTGAAACTCCAAAACTTTGGCCACGTGATGAGAAGAACTGACTGATTTGAAAAGACCCTGATACTGGGAAAGATTGAAGGCAGGAGAAGGGGACCACAGAGGATTAGATGGTTAGATGGCATCACTGACTCAATGGACATGAGTTTGAGCAAACTCCAGGAGTTGGTGAAGGACAGGGAAGCCTGGCGTGCTGCAGTCCCTGGGGTCACAAAGAGTTGGACAAGACTGAGAGACTGAACTGAACTGAACTGAGAACTGACAATAGAAAGGTCTTACCAGACCCACTCCCACACTATACATTTTAAGATGACAGGATTAGTCAGAAGGTTCTTAAGAAGGAGAAACAAGTCCTCAAGCAGGATACATTGTTTTTTATATTATCATTGGTACAGAGCTTAAGGGAAAACATAGCCTTGAGACATTAGTTCCTGGTCTTAAAGAAAAAGCATTTTATGTGACTAAGACAAGGAATGTAGGAAAAAAATGTTTGTCCCTTTCTCCTCCTTGAGAGCCCAGGACACTTTCCTCCTTCTTGAGGGCCTGGACTACTTCCTCCTTGAGGACTCTGGACTCCTTATCAACCTACCAGATTAACTCTCTCATTGGAGATTGAGGAAATGAATAATAAAATTATAGGTATATTTCAATCCTAAATCCACCAAACAAGAACTACTCATTTTTTTCTTATGTCCCTGGAATATTTATGAAAACCAGCTATGCATTTGTCCACAAAGAATATATTGGGAAAAAATTAAGGATTAAATTAATAGTCAATAAAAAAAGAAAGTTTTTCAGCCAATAAAAAGGAAATTAATAATTTAAAAGTAATCAAAAGAAAATCCTAACTTTTAGAAATTAGAAATACCTTCTTGGTTAATATAGTATATATATGATACATATTAGTCAGATTTTTCTCTAGAGAAGCAGAATTGAAGACAGGGACTCAAATTCATGTGCATCATAATTATTTTGCTTTTAAAAGATTTGTTTTATTGAAGGATAATTGATTTACCATGTTGTGTGAATTTCTGCTTTACAGAAAAATGATTCAGTTATACATATATATGTATATATATATATTCTTTTAAAATTTCTTTTCCATTATGGTTTATCATAGGATATTGAATATAGTTCCCTGTGCTACATAGTAGGATCTTGTTGCTTATCCATTCTGTATATAATAGCCTGCATCCAAACTTCCAATCCATCCCACCTCCCTCCCTATTGGTAACCACAAGTTTGTTCTCTATATCTGTGAGTCTATTTGTGGGGAGAAAGCAAATGAGCCAAGATGCTGTGGTCACACTCTCTCGCCCATTTTGTAAATAATGACTGTGTAACAGTTGAGATCACTTATGTCTGACACCTGAGCTTAAAAACTGAGAATTTTAGGGGCTTTTCCCATGGTCCAGGAATTAAGACTGTGCTCCCATTGCAGGGGGGTGCAGCATGGGGGCAGGTTTGATACCTGGTCGGGGTACTAGATCCCACATGCTGCAACTAAGAGTTTGCATGTTGCCACTAACAGCCGGCACAGCCAAATAAATTACAGCATGAGTGTGAGCGCATGCTCAGTCACGTCCGGCTCTTTGTGACTCCACGGGCTGTAGCCTGCCACGCTTCTCTGTCCATGGGATTTCTCAAGCAAGAGTACTAGAGTCGGTTGCCATTTCCTCCTCCAGGGGATCTTTGTGACCCAGGGATCAAATTGGCATCTCCTGCTTTGGCAGGCAGATTTTTAATAAGTGAGCCACCTGGGAAACCCAAATAAATAAATAATAAATATTTTTTAAAAAGGGAAAATTTGAAAGCTACTAAAATTTAGAATCTGTATAATTTATATGTTAGCTTCACTCAATCACTTAGTAGTTACATTAGCACACTTAATTGGGGCATATTATGTGTAAACTCTCTGTGCCTCAGTTTCCTCAGCTGAAAGGAGATGATCACAGCACATTCTTCAGACAGTGGCTGTAAGAACAGAGAAAGTTAATATATATAAAACATTCAAATGGTACTTGTTGTCATTACTCTCTATGTGGCTGGTTCTTTCTGCACATTTTGTATGAAACCACAGCTGGTCCTGTACAGAAAGTAAACAGAGGATCATTATTCTCCTCATTGGTTTTTCTTCCTCTTCTCCCCTCCTTTTCCTGTAGTGGAAGGAAGTGCTTGTTCTTCCTTGTTCTTGCTTGTTCTATGGCAACTCTGGAGTCATGGCAACACTGAAATGAGAAGTAGACCAAGCATCGGGCAAGGCCAAGTGATAATATAAATGGACTTAGTGGATTAGAAATATGGACAGCACATAATAAAATGAGGTTTATCTTGGGAGAAAAATAGTTTATCTAAGAAGAAACAGTTCAATGCATAGTCAACCCAGAAGGGGGAAACGGTGTATCTCAGGGAGGTAGAGATAATGAACAGAGGAAAGGGTACTGGCAGCAATACAGCCAGAGGGCCCCTGTCCTATATAGCATGACCCTAGGAAAAGGAGATGGATGGCCTCTGATAAATATCTCCTCATCCTATGGACTGCTCCTTTTGTGCTTGATTTAAGATTTCCAACTCTAACAGAGGTCAGTGGTCAAGTGGTTGATGTCACTGTGCACCAAAAATATTTTTGTCAGTTGCATTAGTCATTATTTTGGCTGTTTGAATAACCAAATTAGAACAATCACAGACAGTCTGAACCATGGCTGGGCAATGTGTCCTCATGACGAGCACAGATACCAAATCTAGTACCGAGAGAAGTCTCAGTCACACTGCATAGACACAGCCCTGGGTTCCAGAGCTATTGCCAGAAAACACAGTCCAGTCCAGAGCTGGTGCTGGGAGCTGAGGGATCGTGCTGCCATTGCATCTCTAAATTGAGTGCCATGGGAGCCTGCCTTTCCTCTGCTGTGGGTTAGGTCAGCTCAGGAGGCTTTGTGTCTGAAGACAGGAGCATTGGACTCCCTTAATTAAGAACTAAGGTGTTAGTGTAAAACTGATCAATAAAGACACAATCTTACTTGAAATTCCTCCCCATCTTAATTGGTTTAAAACTAACATCAATGGAGAAAACAAAGAGAGCCAGGGTATAATTAGCCCCTGGGATGGTGCTGTGAGGCAGTAGACCCAACAGAGGCTGTGATACCTTTATCGCATCCCTCCAGGGGCAAAACCCCAGGACAAGGAAGACCTTCAGCCTGGGAGGCACCCAGAGCCAGAAGGGTGACTTCCTGCTGTCTGACCATGATGGAAAAGAATTTGCAAGAACTGGATTCACCCCCAAAACAGATCATTATGTTCCCTCAGTTTTCCCTTCAAACAATCTCAGGGACCTGTCCTTAGTTCTTCAACACCACTGATTGTCCCTTAGTACAGATCCCCTCTATACTGGCTCCCAAACTGATCTCCCTGCCTCTCGGCATCGAGGCCTTCCACCCTTCAACACCTCCCCAACTTCATCTGCCCTTTGAACAATGAAATGCATGTAGCCTAGGAGATCTACTTAAAGTGCAAATGTGACTATGACAGTCTCTCATCCATCAATTTAAAAATACCCAGGTAATTTATTCAACAAAGTTTTAATGTGCATAGGTGGGTCCCAGGCACTGTACTAGGCACTGAGAATATGATGATAAAAAATAAAGAAGCCCCACCCTCATGAAGCTTGGAGTTTAATGGGGAAAAAAGACAGCCAAACAATTACACAAGAAGACATGGTTAAATTCTATGAAGAAGAGGGGGCTCTAGCAGAGGCTCAATCTAGCCTGGAAGGTCAGGAGACTTTCCTGAAGAAACAACTTGTGAACAGAGATCTGAAAGATAAGTAGGAATCAACGAGGCCAATGCTTCTTGTAAACTCTAATTAGGTTAAGGAAATTAAATAGTGTGCCACAACCAATGTCTTTTGAAATGAAATAATAGACTGGACAATAGCACAGTAGAAGAGAAAAGGATAGAAGGAAACAGAATAGAGTATAGATCAGAACATATGTCAGGTAGCAAAGGTTAATATTTCATGATATGTTTATAATGAGTTAACTATAAAATGTATTTCTTAGTGTGGGCTGTAAACTAGCCAGTGGCAGAAGTAAGGGGAATGGAAGCACACATCCTAGAAAGGGAACAGCCTCTGCAAGACCCAGGTGAGAGAAAGCAGGAGGTATTTAGCCTCATTTTTAATCTGTGAAAGAACCCACACATCATTCATTCAGCAAATGCTTATTTAATTCTCTTTCAAAGCAGCACACCGAATCAGAGTCCCAAGGAGGAGCCAGGCAGCTTTCCTTGTCTAAATGAGTTTACATGCCATCAGGAGAGAGAGGTATGTAAATAAATATTAGACTAAGTTTGAAAAAAAAGCTGCAGGAATAAATCAAATATAATGAGAAGAGAATATAAGGAAATTGCTTCTCTCTAGGAAAGATCTCAGAGAGCTTTATGAAAAGAGAAGGCTTTTTCTTTAGGTCTGGAAGGACAGCTAGAGGTGAAAATTCAGGAGAGGAAGGGACACAGAGGTACGAACAGTCCAGGATAAAGAACAGTGGTGATAAAGGCATGGAATGCCTCTGGGGATTCCATATTTGGGGAATGGTGAATCAAGGCTGAGAGTGGAGAGAGGGTCATTGAAAGACTTCATAAGGACCAGAGTGGATCAGTATCTGTCTCAACCTCCAACTGTGATACCTCAGACAACTCTAGCCTTCTCTCCATTGGTTATCCCCTCTGTGAATTGGGAAATATAACTCTGGCCTCTGATACAATCAGCAGAGCTGGGGAAAATAAAATGCACTCAACCACATAAAGTGTTTATAGCTCACTGGAGTAAAGGTGCCCAAAATCTGCAAAAATCTTAGTAGCCCCAAAGAAAGTCAGTTGTTTTAGAGTAATAGGATTAATGGGGCTTGGGGGGTAGGGGGCATATTTTTCAGTCCTTCCAATCTTCTTATTGTTGAGCTGCCTCAATTTCCTTTTTAAGAAAATTTTTCCTTTTTAATAATAAAAACTAAAAGACCTGAGGGTCATTATAGAGTAAAACAAATATCAAAGCATGAATATTTCTGTAATAATACTATGAACATACCTTCAAAGTCATAGGATCTATCGTCAGGTGATCCTATCCATCAATAAAGGGTATTATCAAAATCTGTTAATTTTTTTCTATAGCTATGTATCCTGGATTCTTGATTCACTAAAATCTGTTAGATTGTAATCTCTGTTAGGTAAACAGAGATCTTGTTTACCTGACACATCTTTATCGCCTCACACAAGTAGACACCCATCAATGAATGAATGAATGAACTGCAGGGTCTCCTCCAGTGAATGAAGCCATTCTCCAACCAGCAAGATGTTACAGAATCACTTTAATCAGACCACTCCAATAAAATAAGGGAGTGTCTGATGGACCCAAGCACTTTTTCTAGGGGAGGAAATATATTTTTTTAAATGTATATGTATCTCTGGGACTTTTGTGGTGGTACAGTGGTCAGGACTCTGCACTCCACTGCAGGGGGGGCACAGTTTCAATCTCTGGCTGGAGAACTAATATCTCACATGCCTCGCAGCATGGCAAAAAAAAAAAAAAAAGTATAATTATTTCTAAAACACTGAATCTTATTTCCTGCAGACTGACTTCTTTCTGTCTCATTCTCATTTTTCTTAAGGATCTGAACATAAATGCTAAGGCAGAAGGTATGGTGATTAGCAGCATCATTTGAGTCAAGACTCTATGTTACAAGTGACAAAAATCTATTCAAACTGGTTCATATAATGGCAAAGCACAGGATCAGGTTTGTCTTCAGGTATGACCAAACCCATATATTCAAACAAGGCCAGCAGAGTTTATCTCTCTCCATCTCTTGGCTCTCCTTTCCTCTGTCTGCATTCTTAGCTGAACTCTCCATCGTTTGTGACAAAGAGACCAGAAACTCTAGGCTTAATGGAAAGAGAGAGCTGTTCTTTCCCCACGTGTGTGTGTGTTAAGCCGCCTCAGTCGTGCCTGACTCTTTGTGACCCTATGGACTATGACCCGCCAGGCTCCTCTGTCTGTGGGATCTTCCAGGCAAGAATACTGGAGTGGGTTGCCATTCCCTCCTCCAGGGGATCTGTCCAACCCACGGACAGAACCTGCGGCCTGTGTCTCGCATCTCCTGCTTTGGCAGGGGGGTTCTTCACCACTAGTGCCACCTGGGTCCCAGGGGTGCCTCTCACTGGCTCAGCTTGGGTCGCATGACCATTCTTAAACCAATCATTGAGATTCTAATTGTGTGAGACCTGCCCTGGAGCAAGGGAAATGAGATCAGCTCTACTTGAACCACAGAGAATATAAGCAGGCAAAGTGTAGGAGGAAGGGTAGGGTCCCAAAAGAAAATTAGGTGCCATTAACAGAAAGGGTAAATGATTGCTGAGAAGACCAGACTGGCAGCTGTCATCATCTCCATTTGTCCAGAAAGAGGTTGAAGAGGGCCATCAGATGGGCTGGCAAAGAGAAAGTGATTAAGCCTTTTGCCACTATTGATGCTATGCATGTGCTTAATGATAACAGATGAGATTCAGCGCCAGTGAGCAGCTGCAGAAAAGAGCCAGCAGGGTTGGGAGTGGAAGCCAAGCGGCAATCCATCTCACAGCCTATGAGTTCCCCCAAGTCTGTTTTACTACATGAAATGCCCAAACTGACTCAGGCATTTTTCAAGTTGCAAAACTTGCACTCATGCTCAGCAGATATATTTAAAACTGTTTTACAACCAACAGTTAAACAGAAGGAAATTAAGGGAGAAAAATCAAGGATACAGCTTCATGCATAAAACTCAACCATACAATTAACAGAGTCCATATTAATCACATGTCAGTTAGGCCTCAGTGGTTTGGTAGTTTTTCGTCGGCAGAAATAAGCCAATCCTGATAGGCAAAGATGGTTGATGTCAGTATAACTGAAAGACTTTAAACATAGGGCCCCTATCATTAATTAATCAAGTAATTACTCTCTTAATGCCATATTTGGTAATTAGGTTTTTAGCATTTTTCCCCCTTTAGCTCTAGCTCTTTATCATACCAACATTCCTTTATCTAGAGGTTCCAGTGGAAGATGAGATGTGTTTTTAATAATAATAAAAATGCTTGTATTTGTAGATCACTTTGTACTCTATAAAATCACTCACTAGAGTCTTCCAGCAACCTTTGCAGATAAGCAGGACAAATATTATTCTCCCAAATAACTGCCAGAGTGTCTGGCTTGGACTCAGACTTGCAAAATGCCAGCAGAATCCCATTCTCTTGCAGGTGGAGTAAGGCATTGTCTCATTCTGATGGCAGAGTCTTGGTTCCGGGGTGATGCACAGAACAGCATCACCCTTAGTACTTACAGTCCCCGAGGACATGAGTCAGCACCACACAACTCCAAAGGCATTGCATGTGCCTGGGCTTGAGAGGAACCACAATTCTCTTGAGGTGGAGAAAAGCAATCAAAGAGAAAACATGAATTCACAAGATAATATTTCACAAGATAATAAAAATGTGCTTTAATGTTGCTCCCACTCATATTGTGGTTAGGAATCCTTCATGAAATGCATTATCCCATTAGTCCTCAATCTCTGTAGATCAGAAGTACTGTCATCTCTACGATGGTGAGAAATCTTATAGGAAACAGACAAGGTCCTGCATTGCTGAGAGACCTCATAGCTTTTAGATTAATCTTTCTCAGGGCTGATAATACAATAAATGTATTCAGGAAGTGACTCTTTATTTTAATAAGAAAAATATTGGCTCCTTGAATTAATAATACTCATTAGCTTTTTGCATGACTTTGAGGTCCATTCTTGGAACTACTATCCTGAAAAATGATAATTATAAAAAGGTACCTGAATTTACTCTCTAAAGCATTCATTTATCCATTCATTTAGTCAATAAACTTTCAAGGACACGATGCCAAGTTCTATGGTGGTGCAGAGTATGTAAAGATGAAAAGTTATAGTCCCTCAATTCAGCGGCTAGCCATGCAAGTCAATCATTACAACAGTAACAACAAATAATGCCAGATGTTTCTGAGCACTTACCATAGTCCAGGCACTGTGCCAAGTGCCTTCTTTGTAGTTTTTAATCTTTCCCACAGCCAATGAGGTAGATATTATTAATAATACCATTTTACAGATGAGTAAACTGAGCCCTGAGAAGGGAAAAAGTAGAAGCAGTGACAGACTTTATTTTCTTGGGCTCCAAAATCACTGTGGATGGTGACTGCAGCCATGAAATTAAAAGATTCTTGCCACTTGGAAGAAAAGCTATGACAAACCTAGACAGGTATTAAAAAGAGACATCACTTTGCTGGCAAAGGTCTATCTAGTCAAAGCTATAGTTTTTCCAGTAGTCAGGTATGGATGTGAGAGTTGGTCCATTAAAAACATTGAGCATCAAAGAACTGATGTTTTTGAACTCTGGTGTTGGAGAAGACTCTTGAGAGTCCCTTGGACTGCAAGGAGATCCAACCAATCAATCCTAAAGGAAACCAACCCTGCATATTCATTGGAAGGACTGATGCTGAAGCTGAAGCTCCAATTCTTTGGCCACCTTTTGCAAAGAGCCACCTCACTGGAAAAGACTCCAATGCTGGGGAAAATTGAAGGCAAAAGGAGAAGGAGGCAGCAGAGGATGAGATGGTAAGGTATCACGATATGACTTTGAGCAAACTCCAGTACATAGTGTAGGACAGAAGAGCCTCACATGCTCCAGTCCATGGGGTCACAAAGAGTCAGATATGACTTAGAAACTTAACAACAACAACAAACTGAGGCTCCCATTATTTTAGTGACTTTTCCAGTTAGATATGGAGCTGAGAGCCAAGCTCAGGCAGTCTGACCCCATAACGCATTCTTTTAGCTCTGTAACTCATACTTCATATGCACTAGTCATAGCATATGTAGAAAGTTTGGTGGTTGCCCAAGGGAAGAGGCTGTACGATATCCATGAAGGAATTAGGTAAGCATCACAGGGGAGAGAGGACCTAGGCTGAGACCTAATGGACTTGTAATACTTGTTCAGGCTGAATAGCTTGTAAAGAGCATCCCAAGTAAGGGAAAGCATGCAGCAAGCACAAAGCAGGGAGAGAAGCCTGGTACATTCTATGATGGAGAGCTAGATCCCAGGAGCTTGGGCACTGAGCAAAGACTGGGGAGAATGGAAGGCAAGGCCAGTGAAGAAGGCAGGATCTGAATACCATGCCTTATTATGTAAGGTATCTATGAGCAGCAAGTGGCAATGGTGCTGGAGTGGCGAGCGGCCGAGAGGAGACACCCCATGTCCAAGGTAAGAGAAACCCCAGGAAGATGGTAGGCACTAAAAGAGGGGATCAGAGGGCAGACAGACTGAAACCACAATCACAGAAAACTAACCAATCTAATCACATGGACCACAGCCTTGTCTAACTCAATGAAACTAAGCCATGCCGTGTTGGGCCACCCAAGACAGACGGGTCATGGTGGAGAGTTCTGACAAAATGTGGTTCACTGGAGAAGGGAATGACAAACCACTTCAGTATTCTTGCCTTGAGAACCCCATGAACAGTATGAAAAGGCAAAAAGATAGGACACTGAAAGATGAGCTGCCCAGGTCGGTAGGTGCCCAGTATTCTACTGCAGATCAGTGGAGAAATAACTCCAGAAAGAATGAAGGGATGGAGCCAAAGCAAAAGTAACACCCAGCTGTGGATGCAACTGGTGATAGAAGCAAGGTCCAATGCTGTAAAGAGCAGTATTGCATAGGAACCTGGAATATTAGGTCCATGAATTGGAAGTGGTCAAACAGGAGATGGCAAAAGCGAACATTGACATTTTAGGAATCAGTGAACTAAAATGGACTGGAATGGGTGAATTTAACTCAAGTGACCATTATATCTACTACTGTGGGCAAGAATCCCTTAGAAGAAATGGAATAGCCATCAGAGTCAGCAAGAGAGTCTGACATGCAGTACTTGGAAAATATATGAAATATATATATAATATAATATAAAATATTTATATTTATATATAATATAATATAATATATTCTTCATATTTTTCATATACTTTCATATTCTTCATATTTTTCATATACTTTCATATTCTTCATATTTTCCATATTCTTCATATTTTTCATCTACTTTCATATTTTTCATATACTTTCATATTCTTCATATTTTTCATATACTTTCATATTCTTCATATACTTTAATATTCTTCATATTCTTCATATTTTTCATCTACTATCATATTCTTCATATTTTCCATATTCTTCATATATTTCATCCACTTTCATATTCTTCATATTTTTCATCTATGTTCATATTCTTCATATTCTTCATATTTTTCATATGTCATATTCTTCATATATTTCATATACTTTCATATTTTTCATATACTTTCATATTCTTCATATTTTTCATATACTTTCATATTCTTCATATTTTTCATCTACTTTCATATTCTTCATATTTTCCATATTCTTCATATATTTCATCCACTTTCATATTCATATTCTTCATCTACATTCATATTCTTCATATTTTTCATCTACTTTCATATTTTTCATCTACTTTCATATTCTTCATTTTTTGCATATTCTTCATATATTTCATATACTTTCATATTCTTCATATTTTTCATATACATTCATATTCTTCATAATTTTCATCTACTTTCATATTCTTCATAGTTTCCATATTCTTCATATATTTCATCCACTTTCATATTCTTCATATTTTTCATATATGTTCATTTTCTTCATATTTTCCATATTCTTCATATTTTTCATCTACGTTCATATTCTTCATATTTTTCATCTACGTTCATATTCTTCATATTTTTCGTCTCCTTTCATATTCTTCATATTTTCCATATTCTTCATATATTTCATCCACTTTCCAATTCGTCATATTTTTCATCTATGTTCATATTCTTCATATTTTTCATCTATGTTCATATTCTTCATATTTTTCATATTCTTCATATTTTTCATATATGTTCATTTTCTTCATATTTTCCATATTCTTCATATTTTTCATCTACGTTCATATTCTTCATATTTTTCATCTACGTTCATATTCTTCATATTTTTCGTCTACTTTCATATTCTTCATATTTTCCATATTCTTCATATATTTCATCCACTTTCATATTCATCATATTTTTCATCTATGTTCATATTCTTCATATTTTTCATCTACGTTCATATTCTTCATATTTTTCATAATCTTCATATTTTTCATATATGTCATATTCTTCATATATTTCATATAGTTTCATATTCTTCATATATTTCATATACTTTCATATTCTTCATATTTTTCATATACTTTCATATTCTTCATATACTTTCATATTCTTCATATTTTTCATATACTTTCATATTTTTCATATACTTTCATATTCTTCATATTTTTCATAGTCTTCATATTTTTTGTATACTTTCATATTCTTCATATTTTTCATCTACTTTCATATTCTTCATATTTTCCATATTCTTCATATATTTCTTCCACTTTCATATTTTTCATATACTTTCATATTCTTCATATACTTTCATATTCTTCATATTTTTCATATACTTTCATATTCTCCATATTTTTCCTATTCTTTATATTTTTCATAAACTTTCATATTCTTTATATATTTCATATACTTTCATATCTTCATATTTTTCATCTACTTTCATATTTTTCATATACTTTCATATACTTCATATTTTTCATATTTTTCATATACGTTCATATTCTCCATATTTTTCATATTCTTTATATTTTTATATACTTTCATATTCTTCATATTTTTCATATTCTTCATATATTTTCATATTCTTCATATTTTTCATATTTTTCATATACTTTCATATTCTTCATATTCTTCATATTTCTCATATACTTTCATATTCTTCATATACTTTCATATTCTTCATATATTTCATATACTTTCATATTCTTTCTATTTTTCATATTCTTTCATACTCTTCACATTCTTCATATTCTTCATATTTTTCATATACTTTCATATTCTTCATATTTTTCTTATTCTTCATATTTTTCATATACTTTCATATTCTTCATATACTTTCATATTCTTCATATTTTTCATATACTTTCATATTTTTCATATACTTTCATATTCTTCATATTTTTCATAGTCTTCATATTTTTTGTATACTTTCATATTCTTCATATTTTTCATCTACTTTCATATTCTTCATATTTTCCATATTCTTCATATATTTCTTCCACTTTCATATTTTTCATATACTTTCATATTCTTCATATACTTTCATATTCTTCATATTTTTCATATACTTTCATATTCTCCATATTTTTCCTATTCTTTATATTTTTCATAAACTTTCATATTCTTTATATATTTCATATACTTTCATATCTTCATATTTTTCATCTACTTTCATATTTTTCATATACTTTCATATACTTCATATTTTTCATCTACTTTCATATTTTTCATATACTTTCATATACTTCATATTTTTCATATTTTTCATATACTTTCATATTCTCCATATTTTTCATATTCTTTATATTTTTATATACTTTCATATTCTTCATATTTTTCATATTCTTCATATATTTTCATATTCTTCATATTTTTCATATTTTTCATATACTTTCATATTCTTCATATTCTTCATATTCTTCA
Source organism: Dama dama (assembly GCF_033118175.1). NCBI lineage: Eukaryota > Metazoa > Chordata > Mammalia > Artiodactyla > Cervidae > Dama > Dama dama. The sequence goes on from NC_083700.1 coordinate 14,649,278, forward strand.
TATTTCTCATATACTTTCATATTCTTCATATACTTTCATATTCTTCATATATTTCATATACTTTCATATTCTTTCTATTTTTCATATTCTTTCATACTCTTCACATTCTTCATATTCTTCATATTTTTCATATACTTTCATATTCTTCATATTTTTCTTATTCTTCATATTTTTCATATACTTTCATATTCTTCATATATTTCATATTTTTATATTCTTCATGTTTTTTGTATATTTTCATATTCTTCACATATTTCATATTTTTCATATATTTTCATATTCTTCATATATTTCATATTTTTCATATATTTTCATATTCCTCATATATTTCATGTTTTTTCATATTTTCATATATTTTCATATATTTCACATTCTTCATATATTTCATATATTTTCATATTTTTCATATATTTTCATATTCTTCATATATTTCATAGTTTTGTATATTTTCATACTCTGCATATATTTCATGTATTTTCATATTCTTCATATATTTCATATATTTTCATATTTTTCTTATATTTTCATATATTTCATTTTTTTTTGTATTTTATGTACTCTTCTTTGGTTTACTTGCCAGCTTTATTGGAATGCATACTGGATAACTTTCTGAGAAATAATTTTTTCTAGGCCCTTGAATGTCTTAAAAAGTTTTCATTTATCCCTTCATTGTATCTTGGGTAGGTTGGGACTATAGGTTGAAAATTTTAATGTCTCTGAATTTTGACAACATCAGTCAAATTGCCTATTACCATCCACGGCTAATTAATGGGATGTTTGGGTGATCTGGTTTTACTCTGAAAAACAGCATTGCCACATCTAGCACGTAAAAATATAGGATATACAACTAAGTTTGCATTTCAGATAAACAAGGAAATTCTAGAAACATATTCTAAAAAATTACTTATTGTCTATTTGAACTTCAATGTTAAGAGTCTGTCCAAGGTCATCCAGCCAACTGACCAAAGCATCAGAATTAAAATCCTGGTCCTTCAACAGCTTGTTTTCTTGGGCACATGAGGTCTCTCCATTTTGCAACTGTTTTTGATTTCAGTGGGTCATGGGAGGATGAAGGTGGTCATTTCTGTATAACTGCATTTGTAAAGAGCTATAAGGTCCTCTTGGGCAGGGAAGGGATAAGGAGAATAAATACTTGATTAAGTTAACATTTTCCATTTGCCAGACACCAGGCTAAGTGCTTTACCTAAATAAGTTATTCAACCCTCATAGCAACATATGAAGCAGATTAAGTTATTATCTTTTCACAGACAAAGAAATTGTGGCTGGAAGAGATTTAATAATTCACCTGAAATCACACCAGCAAAAGCCAAATAAAAAAAGTGGGGGTTTTAACCAGTAGATTATCCCATCTCTCATATGCTATTTCACATCTTGAAAGATGATGCTGTGAAAGTGCTGCACTCAATATGCCAGCAAATTTGGAAAATTCAACAGTGTCCACAGGACTGGAAAAGGTCAATTTTCATTCCAATCCCAAAGAAAGGCAATGCCAAAGAATGCTCAAACTACTGCACAATTAGTGATATTTTTAAATATCACAATTAATTTTTTCTAGGTACAGTCACATTTTTGTCCTGTTTTATTTCCAGAAAATGCTGTGAGACAACTGAGAACATCAACTCCATTTGAGAATAGGGACAATGAAACATATTCTCTCTCTCTCCCCTGCTCCCACTTCTCTCTCATACACACACATACACACACCATTAGGGAGGAAAGCCCATTAGAATGGAAGTAACAGAGCCTAGATAGCTCGGTGGCCGAATTTGCCAGAGCTGCCAGGACCCTTAAGAGAAGAGATTCAGTCCTCTGCTGTTTTTAGCCAGCAGCACCTGGTGTCCAGGGTAAAGGAAATAAACCCATTCCATCAAAATGCCAGAATGTATGCCCACAAGCAGCTTTATCAGAAGACCAGATGAGACGACTCATAAATAATAACTAGGAAAACTATTTCCAAGTGGAACAAACTCTTAAAATAATAAACGCAGCTGATCTTGACCACTACTAGAATTCTTTCCTCTCCCCAGTGAACTACAATGAGTCTCTTGGCATCACAGGGCTCTGTGCTGAGATGAGAATTTGCAATTAGCTTTAAAAATAAAAGAGTAAGTACAAATTGGCCCCATATAGCCTTGATTCATAACATACCACTTAAAAGACAGTATCCATCAGTTACAAAAAAGAGTCTCTGTGTGAAGGTCAGCCTAGGTATGGTTTGTTTGTAATTTTTGTGCAAGAGCTGTGTCTTACTCATCGTTGCATCCCCAGCACCCAGCATAATGTCTGGCACATTGTTAGTATCCAATAAGTTTTGTTTAGTGATTAGTGAATATTAGCCAGGATATAATGATTCCATGTCTGCCACTTTGCTCCAGTTCTCTAAAACCAAGGAATATATTTAGGATTATGTTAGTCAAATATACTTAGTTGGATGAAGGTAACACTGGATTGACATCAAACAGCTCTAGCCTGAATTTCCAAGGGAATTGCCTCAACTTTTAACTTACATGGTTTGTAGCATTCTGATTTAACGGAAGCAATTCCATTATTAATGGGTGAGTTTCTAGATCAGCTTGTAAAATTCAGTCAGTAAGTTCAGTCGTTCAGTCATGTCCAGCTCTTTGCAGCACCATGGACTGCAGCACGCCAGGCCTCCCAGTCCATCACCGACTCCCAGAGCTTGCTCAAACTCATGCCCATAGAGTCGGTGATGCCATCCAACCATCTCATTCTCTGTCATCCCCTTCTCCTCTTGCCTTCAATTTTTCCCAGCAGCAGGGTCTTTTCAAATAAGTCAGTTCTTTGCATCAGGTGACCAAAGAATTGGAGTTTCAGCTTCAACATCACTCCTTCCAATGAATATTCAGGACTGATTTCCTTCAGGATGGACTGGTTGGATCTCCTTGCAGTCCAAGGGACTCTCAAGACTCTTCTCCAACACCACAGTTCAAAAGCATCAATTCTTTGGCACTCAGCTTTCATTATGGTCCAACTCTCACATCCATACATGACCACTGGAAAAACCATAGCTTTGACTACACGGACCTTTGTTGGCAAAGTAAGTCTCTGCTTTTTAATATACTGTCTAGGTTGGTCATAACTTCCCTCCCATGGAGTAAGCGTCTTTTAATTTCATGGCTGCAGTCACCATCTGCAGTGATTTTGGAGCCCCCAAAAATAAAGTCTCTCACTGTTTCCATTGTTCCCCCATCTACTTACTATGAAGTAATGGGACTGGATGCCATGATCTTAGTTTTTTTGATGTTGAGTTTTAAGCCTGCTTTTTTACTCTTCTCTTTCACTTTCATCAGGAGGCTCTTTAGTTTCTCTTCGCTTTCTGCCATAAGGGTGGTGCCATCTGCATATTTTGGGTTATTGATATTTCTTCTGGCAATCCTGATTCCAGCTTGTGCTTCATCCAGCCCAGCATTTCGCATGATGTACTCTGCATATAAGCTAAATAAGCAGGTGACAATATACAGCTTTGATGTACTCCTTGTAAAATTATTTTATCAGAATATAGAAAAATAATGGCATTCAATTATATTACAGACCTGTTTTTCCATTGTAATCATTCTTATTTGGCAATATTTATTTGAAGTTCCAGTCTAAGATGGCAGAAAGAGACTGTCTGCTGTTCAGATTCGGGAATCCCTTCTTAACTCTCCACTCTTTCTTACCTTCCGTTACCTGTATTCACCTACCCACTTTCATCCAAATAAAGCCTACTTCTCCTCCTGTTTTCTGAATCTCAGTGAGTAGCACTTGTCGTCTACCATTGACTAAAGTCTGACACTTTAGAGTCATCCTCCCTTAGTGTGTCCCCTCACTCGCATTACATAGATGCACATCCACACAGACATGTCTAGTGGGCTATCAGGTAGTGATGATTCTATCTCAGCCACTGCTTTAGTTCAGGACATTATCTTTCTCGACTACTTCATATGGTTTCTGGGTTCCAGAGAGAAGAAATCTGTAAATATGGTAAGTCTTCTTGCCATTTCCATGCATAGAAAATTTACCTGAATTAATAAGTTAGTACATATACTCAGATGAAGACAACACTGAGGTAATAAATAAGATTTTAGTAGTGGATAAACTCTCCAAAGAAGGACACAATCTTTCATCAGGACCTTGGAGAGAACCAGCAAAGGTCGCTGATAAATAGAACTAGGCAAGTTCTGTCAAAACCAGGATTATGAACGGGCAAATACTGGAAAGAAGTCAGCTTAGACTTTCCAGCCACAGGTTGACTTTCTGATCCTTAAATGCTTCATGTCCAGTCCTGTGACAGGCTTTTGCACCAGATGTTTCCCTTGATTGCAACCCTCTTCCCCCACATCTTTGCATTGCTGTCACCTTCTCACCATTCAGGTCTCAATCCAAATGACTGTGCAGCACAGCCTTTCCTCAATCACTCCTATCCCATTTCCCCATTTTACTTTCTTCATAACAATTATCACTGCTTGAAACTGTGTTATTTATTCATTTGTTTACATGACTATTGTCTCCCTAGGCTTCACAGAGAGTAAGCTTTGTGGGTGAATAGACCATGTCTATGTGATTAACTGTCATATATCTTTAGTGTTTAAAACATATCTGACACCTAGGAGGCAGTCTATAAATATTTGACAAATGAGAAAATGAAATAAGACAGGCAATTAGATTTGAAGTTTAGGAGACTAGTGAGGACCTTGAACTGAGAAGTTGGAGCTAATATCAGACACTAATTATTGAGTTTGAGAAATAGGATTCAAGATGCCATGTATAGATTTGTGTTCACATGACCCATGTAGGGCCAAACATCAAACACACTCATTGGGTGGCATGCATACCAATACTACATTTTAATTTCTAGAATAATTACTATAGTTTGAATAAAAGCAAGATAGCCCTTATTTTGATCTCATCATTCAATCATTCCGCTACTCAACTGATACACTACACTTTGTGCTGAGCACATGTTAAGCATCATCTTGGAAGGCAAACTCTCAACCTCTTTGTCTTTCCATTTGAACTTTCTGAAGACACCATCTAGACCAAAGATTTTCAGTTCTTAATGCCCACTATGCTTCAAAATCTATTCAGATTATTATTTTTTTTAAGTACAGATGGCTTGTATTTTGGGTAGGGGTCTCAGGCAATTGTGTTTTTGAAAGCTCTGTAGGTGATCTGAGGAATAGCCAGAGTTGTAAGCAATGAAAGGATTTGCATTGGCATCACTTAGAACAAAATGTTCATCTATATTAGTTTTCTATTACTACCTTTAGTGTCTAGACAGATCTAAGTATGGTTTATGGGTAATTTCAATAAAAACCCTGAAGCAGTCATTTGAACACAATAGAAAGTAAAAGATAAAGACATGAGAATAAATGTTTGAACTTATATATTAGTATTCTCTGGATGCTATAGTAGAAGATCACAGACTGAATGACTTACATAATATAAATATATTTTCTCATATTTCTGAAAGCTCACAGTCCAAGATCGAGGTGCAGTAAAAGCTGGTTTCTGGTGATGCCTCTCTCCTAGGCTTAAGGACAACACCTTCTCAGAGTGACTTCATATGACCTTTTCTCTGTCAAGGCAGAGAGAGAACTCTTTCTCTTCTCATAAGTTCTATCAAATTAGTCTCCTCCCTACAACCTCATTGAACCTTAACTAACTCCGTAAAGGCTATATCTCAAAGTCCAGTCATAGTAGGGTTTAGGAAATGGTAACCCACTCCAGTATTCTTGCCTGGATAATCCCATGGACGAAGGAGCCTGATAGGCTACAGTCCATGGGGTTGCAAAGAGTCGGACACAACTGAGCGACTTCACTTTCACTTTCAGGGCCTCAACATATGAATTTTGAGGGGACATAATTCAGTCTATAACAACTAGTTCACAGGATGATAAACTTCCTCTTGGGGTTATGTGGTTTTACTATTTCTAAGATCAGCTCTGGTAATGTCAATCCCATGCTCAAAAATTTAAATGAATGATGTTTTTCTATCAGGTATTTTGGAAAATACTATAATACAGAAAAAGAAACAGACCCAGAAGTTGACCACTATCAACATCTTCATATCAAGTTTTGTATTCCCTGGTGTCCCACATAAACGTATGTGAATATCTTTCTTTTTTTTTTATTTATTTTTATTATTTGGAGGCTAATTACTTTACAATATTGTAGTGGTTTTTGCCATACATTGACATGAATCAGCCATGGATTTACATGTGTTCCCCATCCCGATCCCCCCTCCCACTTCCTTCCCCACCCGATCCCTCTGGGTCTTCCCAGTGCACCAGCCCCAAGCACTTGTCTCATGCAGCCAAATTGGGCTGGTGCCAATAGGTGCTGTTAAACCCAGTCACCTATATGATGTAAATTATTAGAAAGACTATCTGAATGCTGTTTAAAAATAAACTTAAAGGGGTACAGAAACATGGAGACTGTTAGGCTACTAAACTACTCCAGGTAAATATTGGTGGCCATTTTGGATCAGACATGTGGTGAAACATAGTCATATTACCAATATAGATAGATGACAGATAAATAGATGATAGATTAGATATATTGAAAGATAGAAAAGATAACAGTATTTGCTGATAGAATGTGGGTTATGAGAAAATCAGTAAGATAACAGAAAAGTTATGTGGCAAAAAAATGGAAGTTTCAAGATGGCATTTATTGGGATTGGAAAACTGCATAAACATAGACATGCAAAGTTGGAGATGTCTATTATACATCTAAGTGGAGATGTCAGGTAAACAGTTGCATATTTATTGCACTCTCCAAAGTGGAGTGCCTTGGAGAAATCCAGACCAGAATTTTTGGAGCAGTCAATATGTTTAAAATCATGAGATGGTATGATATCTATATTGGTTTTCTATTACTGCCATAAAAAATAAATCACTACAAATATAGTTGCTTAACAGAAAACTATTATCTCACAGCTCTGAAAATCAGAAATCTGGAGTCTCATTCACATTAAATTGAGGTATTCACAAGCTAGAATACTTTCTAGAGTCTCAGCAGGAGAACCCATTTTCTGCTTGTTCGTTTTCTTAACTGACTCAAACTTTTCTATTGTGAGGTAATTTTTTTAACTAATTAATTTATTTTATTGGAGGAGAATTACTTTACAATATTGTGATGGGTTTTTCTATACGTCAACATAAATTGGCCCCATGTATACATATTCTTGTTATTGCCTGAATTCAGTTCTTGGCAGTTGTAAGACTGACATTTTCATTTTCATTTGGTTGTAGGCTTTCTTAGCTTCTAGAGACCACCACACGTTCTGAATTTCTGTCCCTCTTACTCCATCTTCAAAGACAGAAATAGCATGTCAAATTCTCATCTCATATCTCTCTGACTCACTTTCCTACCTCTTATGCTTCCACTTTTGTGAACTGCCATGATTAAAATATAACCATCTGGATAATTTAGAATCATATCCCAATCTCAAGGACTTTAACCTTGATCACATCTGTAAGGCATTTTTGCCTCGTAAGTTTACATAGTCACAGGTTCTGGGATTAGTACATGGCCATAACATAAGAAAACAATGAGTATGGATAGTGAAGAAAAATTACATGGATGGTCTGTGTCTGACCCCTGGGATATTCCAGAATTTAGAGATTGAAGAAATAAGAAACTAGTCAAGGCAACTAGGAAGCTACCACTGAGTGTGAGAGAAATGATTGTGATTGTTGATTGCAAGGTGATGCAGGGATTCAAGCAAAGACAGCTCCATTGCTGCTGAGATTGACGGGAGATGAAACAGGTTGTCTATGAGATTTAATGATAGTTTAATGAAGTTTCCTAGTGACTTGAACAAAAGCAGTTCTATTGGTGTGGGGGGAATAAAGCATGATAAGAGGGACTCAGAGAGAGAAATGAATTAATTCAAATAAGGTATACAAGTGGTTAACACACAATAAATGATGTTCAACCTTGTTATCATTATTGTTGTTGTTGTTGTTGTTCAGTCACCAAGTCATGCCCAGTTCATCGCAACCCCATGGATTGTAGCACTCTAGGTTTCCCTGTTCATCACCATCTACCAGACTTTGCCAATGTTCATGGCCAGTGAATTGGTGATGTCATTCAACCACATCATCCTCTGTCACCCTCTTCTCCTTCTACGTTCAATCTTTCTCAGCATCAGGGTCTTTTCCAAAGAGTCAGCTGCTCTCATCAGGTGTCCAAAGTATTGGAGCTTCAGCTACAGCATCAGTTCTTCCAGAGTGTATTCAGTGTTGATTTTCATTAAGATTGACTGGTTTGATCTCCTCGAGATCAAAGGATTCTCAAGAGCCTTATCCAGTACCACTGTTCAAAAACATCAATTCTTTGGTGCTCAGCCTTCTCTATGGTCAAAGTCTCACATCCATATATGAGAAACCATAGCTTTGGCTATATGGACCTATGTCACAAAGTGATGTCTCTGCTTTTTAAAACACTGTCTAGGCTTGTCACAGCTTTCCTGCCAAGAAGCAATTATCTACTAATTTCAATTATATTTAGGGAAATGATTCAAAAATGATGATTAGATATTACATCACACACACTAGAAAGGCTATAATCAAAAAATGTATAATAGTTATACACAGAAATTCTCCTATAATGCTTGTGGCAATGTGAAAATGGTGAAACTGCAGGTAGAATATAGTAATAAAGGAATGAGAGGAGGATGGACTACAAGAAGCATTTTGAAGAATAACCCAATGGAAGATGATTATTGGTTGGATGTCCTGAGAAATCTGTATGCAGGTCAAGAAGCAACAGTTAGAACTGGACACAGAACAACAGACTTGTTCCAAATCAGGAAAGGAGTATGCCAAGACTGTATACTGTCACCCTGCTTATTTAACTTATATGCAGAGTACATCATGCGAAATGCCAGGCTGGATGAAGCACAAGCTGGAATCACGATTACCGGGGGAAATATCAACAACCTCAATTATGCAGATGACACCACCCTTATGGCAGTAAGCAAAGAAGAGCTAAAGAGCCTCTTAATGAAAGTGAAAGAGGAGAGTGAAAACGTAGCTTAAAACTCAACATTCAGAAAACTAAGATCATGGCATCTGGTCCCATCACTTCATGCCAGATAGACAGGGAAACAATGGAAACAGTGAGAGACTTTATTTTATTGGGCTCCAAAATCACTGCAGATGGTGACTGCAGCCATGAAATCAAAAAACACTCACTCCTTGGAAGAAAAGCTATGTCCAACCTAGGCAGCATATTAAAAAGCAGAGACATGACTTTGCCAACAAAGGTCCGTCTAGTCAAAGCTATCGATTTTCCAGTAGTCATGCGTGGATGTCAGAGTTGGACTATAAAGAAAACTGAGCACCAAAGAATTGATGCTTTTGAACTGTGGTGTTGAATAAGACTCTTGAGAGTCCTCAGACTGCAAGGAGATCCAACAAGTCAATCCTAAAGGAAATCGGTACTGAATATCCATTGGAAGGACTGATGCTGAAGCTGAAACTCCAATACTTGGGCTATCTGATGTGGAGATCTGACTCATTCGAAAAGACCCTGATGCTGGGAAAGATTGAAGGAGGGAGGAGAAGGGGAGGACGGAGGATGAAATGGCTGGATGGCATCACCGACTAGATGGACATGAGTTTCAGCAAGCTCCAGGTGTTGGTGATAAGCAGGGAAGCCTGGTGTGCTGTTGTCCATGGGGTCACAAATAGTCAGACATGAATGAGTGACTGACCTGAACTGACTTGAACTGGATGCCTGGAATAATGGAGGAAAAAAGAGTCAAAATTAGTGAAAGTATAATTCTCTATAAATCCAAATCAGGCATGTTACTTTACTTGGGAAACATAAATGTATTGTTTAACATCTGTAAGTTTTATTTTTCCATCTGTTCGGTGGAAATTTCTGCCTCACAGTATCATTGAATGTTTAAATGAAAAACTTATGTAAAACCTATTGAGCAGACTGCTGAATAACAATGGAAGGGGAGCTACTTTGAAGACTGGGCTGCAGAAATCCAAAACACACCTTGTAAAGAGAGGAAGAACTCTTACAAGACCCAAGATTGAGAAGCATGTCCTCTCAGAATGTTTCCTCTAAACTGAGGTCATGGTCCCCCTCTCCAGGTCTCCCATGCACCAAGCCCCCTTTGTTCATTTAAGGGGTAATTCTTCTATTAGCAACAAGCTGATGCATAAACAGTGAACTCAGTCCATATTGCAGCAGCGGCATCAGAGGCTAGGTCCTTGCGAGAGGAACAAATGAAGAATATTCCCATCCAATATTCCAGGATTCAGTGACCATGTAGAGAAAGGATAAGATGTGAAAATTGGAATCACTCAGTGTTGGATTTAAGGCTTTCCTCTGTCACCAACCAGCTGGAAATAACAATTACTGTCTTGTAAAATATAGAACATGATAGCTACCCTAGAGCGTTCTTGTGAGAACTAGAAGAGGTAATATTTGCAGAGTGCCCAGGATAAAACTTAACCCATTATCAGCTCTGAAACTCCAGCTCAATCTCTTGCTGAGCTGTCATCACATGGGTCAAAGTAAAAGACCAGGGGCAGCTGGAGCTGAACCTGAATTGGAGAGGCAGGTGTCTGAAGGATGTCAGCATCAGGTGGAGGTGTCCCAGGATTCCCCTCTTTTTCAATGATCTTCGTGCTCGCAGGGTAGACACCGCTGAGAGGCAACTCTTCTTTCAGACACTGCTCACTGATACTCTGGGAATGAAAGGCAATGGATTCTAAAAGCAGATGAAGCATAAACCAGTTCCAAATTTGGAAAACTCAGCAGCGGCCATAGGAAAGATAAATTTTCACTCCAATCCCAAAGAAAGGCAATACCAAAGAATGTTCAAATTACTATACAGCCGTTCTCATTCCACATGCTAGCAAGGTAATACTCAAAGTCCTTCAAGTTAGGTATCAGCAGTATGTGAACCAAGAATGTCCAGATGTATAAGCTAGATTTAGAAAAGACAGGGAACCAGAGATCAAATTGCCAACATGTGTTGTACCATAGAATAAGCAAGGGGATTCCAGGAAAACATCTACTTTACTTCACTGACTACACTAAAGCCTTTGACTGTGTGGATCACAACAAATTGTGGTAAATTCTTAAAGAGATGGGAATACCAGATCACCCTACCTGACTCCTGAGAAACCTATATGCACATCAAGAAGAAACAGTTATAACCAGACATGGAACGACAGACTGGTTCCAAATTGGGAAAGGAGTACATCAAGGTTATATATCATCACCCTCTTATTTAAATTATATTCAGAGAACATCATGGGAAAACATGGGCTGGATGAATCACAAGCTGGAATCAACATTGCTGGGAGAAATATAAACAACTTCAAATATGTAGATGATAGCATTCTAATGGCAGAAAGTGAAGAGGAACTAGAGTCTCCTAATGAGAGTGAAAAAGCTGGATTAAAATTCAACATACAAAAAGTATGATCATGCAATCCAGTCCCATTACTTCATGGCAAATAGATTTGGAAAAGTGGAAACAGTGACAGATTTTATTTTCTTGGGCTCCAAAATCAGTGCAGATGGTGACTGCAGCCATGAAATTAAAAGATGCTTGCTTCTTGGAAGAAAAGCTATGACCAAACTAGACAGCATATTAAAAAGAAGAGACATCACTTTGACAGAAAGAACTGTATAGTCAAGATATGATTTTTCCAGTAGTTATGGATGGATGTGAGAGTTGGACCATAAAGAAGGCTGTGAAGTGAAGTGAAGTGACTCAGTAGTGTCCGACTCTTTGCGACCCCATGGACTGCAACCTCCCAGGCTCCTCTGTTCATGGGATTTTCCAGGCAAGAGTACTGGAGTGGGTTGCCATTTCCTATTCCAGGGGATCTTCCCAACCCAGGGATTGAACCCGGGTCTCCTGCATTGCAGGCAGACACTTTACCCTCTGACCCAAGAGAAGGCTGAGAGAGAACCAAAGAATTAATGCTTTCAAACTGTGGTGCTGGAGAAGACACTTGAGAGTCCCTTGGACTGCAAGATCAAACAAGTCAATCCTAAAAGAAATCAGTCCAGAGTATTCGTTGGAAGGACTGATGCAGAAGTTGAAGCTCCAATAATATGGCCACCTAATGGAAAAGCTGACTCTTTGAAAAGACCCTGATGCTAGGAAAGATTGAGGGCAAGAGGAGAAGGGGACAAAAGAGGGTGAGATGGTTGTATGACATCGCAACTCAATGGACATGACTTTGAACAATCTGCATGAGATAGTGAAGCATCGGGAAGCCTGGCATGCTACAGTCCATTGGGTTGCAAAGAGTAGGACACGACTTACAGACAAACAACAAACAACAAAGATCCCACATGGAGCCAATGCTGCTGACACGCACTGATTATGGGTGCCCCACAAGTTCCCAGTACTACAAAGGCCTCAGATGTAAATTTTCCTAGTTAATACTGTTGCTTGTTCAGAAACAGGCAGTGGGACAGAAGTAGCAGTGATTAGGTTTAATAAGCACAAGTGTAGGTGCAGAGGAAACTGGTAAAGCCCAGGATGATCACAGCTCCGGCCTCTCAACTGGTCCATGCCTTCTTGATACTCTTCTTAACTCTGCTCTGTCCCATTGCCATCATCATGGTTCCTCTGGTCCTCCTGCAATGCTTCTTCTGAGTCACACACATACACAGAGTGGAGCTTGAATCTCAGTCTCAAAAACCTGTGCCCAGTTCCATGATTATGACACAAATGTCATTATCACATCCACCAGCCCTTTTGCAGGGGGAAATCTCTGAGCAGCAAAGTGAAGAAAAAGGGTTTCAGTGGAAGAGAGGAGTTATCTGAGGACGAAAAAGAAGTGCAACTTGCCTCTTCCAGTATCCATGTTCCTTTCCCTCTTATACATTTTCCAAAAGCACAGTCAAGTTCCCAGGAAGAATAGCAGAACCACGATGGTCCATAGGATGCCTCCAAGGGAGTCAGCCATCATCTGTCTGTGTGAACCTGTTTCCTCACACAGAGAGAATGGAGAATGGTTAAGGGAAGACAGAATTTTAAATATCTATTGCCACAGGGAGATAGAGAGAAAACATATGGAGAAGTCTAAAGTCCTGGTTCAGAAGTTGAAGAGGTAAGAGTGCAGTAGGTTCATTCATAACTGAACTGAGAAAATACCACCTGGTACACATGTCTTCAGGATGGGCTGTCCAGAGGAGGTGATGCATAAACTGAGTCTTGAGGGAGGAGTAGGAGTTCCACAGATATTCAAGGTGGGTGGAGAATCAGAAAGGAGGAGCAACATGTTCAGGGAACGTTACTGTCAGATCATAAGCCCTGGGGGTTGCCATCATCCCACGCTGCAAGCTGGAGAAGGTCAGATCAGGAAGGAGCCAGATGAAGAGGAGAAGAGGGAGAAAGAACCTCCTTGCCAAGGGTCTGACTGAATGTTTATTTTATCTGACAGTCCAAGATGAGGCTGAGGGGAGGATTATAGGGGTTTAAGTGATGCTGACATATCAGATGCCTCCAGCAGGTCAGGTGTCCCTTGTGGAGGATGGGTTAGAAGGGCAAACTACACATATTCATTCATGATTCAATGAAACAGTGAATGTGAGCAAACATTGCCAGAATCTTTGCTTGGGACATGAATTCAAAGAAAACAAGACATGGTCTCTGCCCTCCAGGTATTCTAAGTTACACAGGAGACAAGTCCATAAACAGAATTGTTAACTCAGTGTGGGGTGGCCTTGGACCACTCCTTTATAAAGGTAAAGTCTATGCTGGAAGGTCACAGCACCTGCAAGGCCCCATACCAAATGAGATAGAGGTTCCTTTTCTTCAAACTTTGTTAAGAGCAGAACCATAACCAAGTACAGGACCCTGGGTAACCATATTGATCATCCCCCATGAAGCTGGCCTTAACTGAGAGACATCCCTCAACAGGAGGAAATAAGAAAGTGAAGGGCTCTTGACTTTGGAGGACTCATGGTAGATGAAAGAGCATTTCCAGAGGGTCGGAAGCTTGTGATAGCAAGACTCATTTCAGGGTCCTAGTTAAACAATCCAGTGTGAAATACGTAAGGAGAGTGATATGGGCAGAGAAGCATTTAAGCCCTGAATCATTCAGGGAGACACTGGAGGTCAAACCCTCAGATGGCACAGCTGACACAATCCAGTTCCCTTTTTCTAAGACTACACTGAACACACAGTGAATGATGAGTGATGTGGGGAGAGTTCCTGAAAGGCTGCTGTCTGGACCAACAATGGCAAGGGCTGGAGAGGGGAGCATGGATGTGCGAGAAATTTAAAAGCAGAAGCAAATTGGTTGTGCTTCCCAGGTTCCGGTATAGGTATCAGGTGACCCCGGTGGAAAGTGGTGCTAATAATAGACAGGGGAGAAAAGCCCAGAGCTCTCACCCAGAGTGCTTGAACTCCTGGAGTGCCCCTCCCCTCTGGCAGGATGCACTCACCATGGGAACAGACTTGTGCAAAGTCTACAGAGGCAGTTTTCTTCTCCACATGGTTGCTGACCACACAGATGAAGTTGGCACTGGACTGAATCAGGGACCTTTTCACAGTCAGTTCCCAGGTGTTGGGGGCTAGTTCCGGTGTCCCACTCCACTCCAGCTCCCTGGGAAGGCCCTTGCTTTCCCATGTCACACTCAGGTCTTCTCTGTTTCCTGGGGACTTACACTCCAGGGTGATATTGCACCAGCCTGGTGTGATGGATGATGACTTGACCAGGATCTCAGGAATGATCACGGGCTCTGGGCCAGGTGAGACAGAAGAATTGAGCATCACATGAGTGGAAAACATTACAGTTCACATTTTCTCATCCATTATCTCACTGAAGCTCTGGCAACCTCCCTCTCAGGATGCTGAATGCATTTTCCAGAAGAAACACTATTTTCCCAAAACCCAAATATACAGCAGTGACAATAAGAAAAGAAACAATTGAGGTAAGCCCTATGTGATCTTACTAGATTACCAAGCCTTAAAATGCTTCTATTAAAAAGAAAAGCTGTATGCTGGACCTCAGCTTCCAGGATTCATTGTGTATAAGAAATGGGATGTTTCCTTCCTTCCAGGGGAAGAAGGTGGTGAAGGAAGGACTTGACCTGGTCCAGGACCATTGCCCTGCTTCTCCTGTTCAGATGATGCCTAGGACTGCACAGCCCTTATGGAGCATTGACATATGGCCTGTGCTGGGAAGCCAAACTAGAGACATTTCTGAGAGATGCAGTGGTAGTGACCAGCAACTACAAGCCAAGTGTGGTTAGAACATGCTGCTAAACTTGAGGCGCACACCGGCAGAGAAGTCACTGACAGGTTTGTCATAGATATCATATGGGAAACACAAGCTATCAAAGTCACTCACGTAGCAAATATTTCCCTAAGCAGCAGAAACTCTAGGGGAAAAAAGAGTTGACTAATGAGGCTCTTAAGATGTATCACTGTGTAAATTTTCTCCTATATCTATTGAGGATTTGAGAGCTAGATTGGAGGGGTCTTTGTGAGCAATTATATCTCTGGCCTTTTCATACCAGAGTCTGAGCAAGCTCCGGGAGTTGGTGACGGACAGGGAAGCCTGGCATGCTGCAGTCCAGGGAGTGGAGAGGGTCAGACACGACTGAGTGGCTGAACTGAATTGATACCTCTGGCTGGTAAGAAGAGAGAGGACAGGGAGGACTAGCTACATATGGATTTCTGAATTGTGGTAGACGAATATTGCCCCAACCTCCAGAACCTCTGAATGTGTTAGGTTATTTGGCAAAGGGAAATGAAAGTAACAGATGAATTAAGGATATGTATTAACTGACCTTCAAATAGGGAGATTATTCCAGAATAACTGGTTGGAACCAAGGTAATTACAAGGGTCCTTACAAGAAGAAGAAGGAAGAAGAGGAGGGGGTCAGAGAGATCAATGTGAGAAGGAATTATCCCTCCATTGCTGGCTCTAAAGATGGACAAGTGTGACCGTGAGCAAAGAATGCAGGTAGACACTAAAAGGCACAAGGTGAAAGAAAATGTTTGTGCCTCTGGAACCTCCAGGAAGGCACTCAACCCTGACAGCACTGAGAAATGGAGCATTTCCTGCCATATCAGTAAACAAGGATGTCACAGCCATCAGTGACTCCAGCCCCCAAATATGAACTTCTGAGCTCAGAAGGGGCCCAGGAAGAACAGTGCCTGTTATCCTGCAGCCATCAGTCACTCCTCATGGTGATTGCTGAGGAGATGGGGTAAGGGGACAACCGGGGTATGAAAAAGCCCCAGAGAGCTGAGATGAATAAGAAAGAAGTGATTTTAGTAAGTCCAGACTTTTGCACCTTCCCACTCATAGAAAAGGGCTAAATTCCTTGAGATATCTGTTTTTCTTTAATTAAAAATTATCTTTGATGTTCAGACTACCTGCCCTTCTTGCAAACTTCTATATGACCTGACTCCACCCCCTGACTCCTCAGAGCAGTTCTCTCAGGGTTACTTGAGATGCTGTCTCTCAGGCTTGAAGTCCTAAAAATATCCACTGAATAAAACTTAATTCTCAATTTCTAGCTTGCAACCTTTTTTTTTTTAAATCAACTTGATTTAGCCCAGTGAGACCCCTCTTTGACTTCTGACCTCCAGAAAGATAAAATAATACTTTTGTGTTTTAAACCACTGACTTTATACCAATTTGTGATAGAAGCAATAGAAAATTAATACACAAATCAAATAAACTGAGTCCTAAAGAGAATAATAAATATTTTGACAAATAGTAATGAAGAACTATGGATGGAGGTTCATAACATTGTACAGGAGGTGGTGCTCATAATCATCCCCAAGAGGAAGAAATGCAAAAAGGCAAAGTGGTTATCTGAGGAGGCCTTACAAATGGCTGAGAAAACAAGACAAGTGAAAAACAAAGGAGGAAAAGCAAGATATATCCATCTGACTGAAGAGTTCCAAAGAATAGCAAGGAGAGATAAGAAAGCTTTCCTCAGTGATCAATGCAAAGAAATAGAGGAAAACAATAGAATGGGGAAGACTAGAGATCTCTTCAAGAAAATTAGAGATACCAAGAGAACTTATCATGTAAAGATGGGCACAGTAAAGGGCAGAAACTGTATGGACCTAACAGAAGGAGAAGATATTAAGTGCAGTGGCAAGAACACACAGAAGAGTTATGCAAAAAAGATCTTAATGACCCAGATAACCATGATGGTGTGATCACTCACCTAGAGTCAGACATCCTGGAGTATGAAGTCAAGTGGGACATAGGCAGCATCACTACAAACAAAGCTAGTGGAGGTGATGGCATTCTAGCTGAGCTATTTCAAATCCTAAAAGATGATGCTGTGGAAGTGCTGCACTCAATATACCAGCAAATTTGGAAAACTCAGCAGTGGCCATGTTGCAAAACTCCGACTGTTGAAACCAAGCACCACACTTGGAGGGTTGGAGAGCTCAACTTTTTTAAGCCAGCTGTCCCAGATGATCTAACGCTCTGAAGTTCTGGGAGCCCAAACTTAAGGTGAGCTTTACTCTTATAGGTTCAGTACACACAATTACACTTGGCACTGGTTGATTGGTTACCTGGTTGCTATGGGATATGGGCAGATACAGAGCCCGGAAGTTGCTATGGGTTATGTGCAGGGAATCACCAAACAGAAACTCACAGAAGCAGGAACAGAACATTTCCATACTTATCATAACATCTTATGGTAATAGTCGATTGCTAGGTCATCTTGTTCCTATCTTGGCACAGCAAGCACATTTTAGAGAAGCAGAACTAACATGAATTTATTTCTGAGTGTCAGTTTTAAAATTTCCTCTTCAGTCTCCCTTCTTGAAGCCCCTTAAATCTTATAAGGCATCAACTTCTTGATCTTCTTGGCCCAGGGGCTGATAACCTCTCAGGGCTAGGAGGTGTGCGGGGCCCTCCATCTGTGGCAGCTTCTGCTAGGCTGGAATCTGTCCTCCTGATTAATGGCAAAAGACATGATAAGAGGAGGCAGGTCCAAAGGAAGAATAGGACTATTCACACTAGAGTTTTGAATCCTCCTAGATAAGAAAAGCATCCCTCAAGTAGCTCTCCAGGATTCCATCTCTTCCAAGTCTGGACTGGGACATGAGCTATTTTAGTCATTTTCCTGGTTATTTCTTCTATGGCCTTGCCTTTATCATCTATCTGTAGACAACAGTTGCTAAGATTGAGTTTCCCACAGATGCCCCCTCTCTGTAGCCAGTAAGTAAACTAGAGCCAGGTGATTCTGATAGATAACATTATGCATCTTGGTTTGTTGTTCTGACAATAAGTTATGAAATTTGACCATTTCATTAGTAAAGATCTCAACCACTGCCTGGAGCCAGATAATTCTGTTATGCATGTAAATTGGGGTTTGGTAGCCTCAGGACCCATCTTCTGCCCAATTGGCTGGCCCCTTGTATAGGATTATGCATTCAGGAGGCCATTTGTCATCTTTCCAATTTCCAGTCTGTAGAGATCTGCACTTTTTGATGAGGCCTCTGTCTTTATAAACTGGGACTCCCAATGTGTCACCTTGGGCTAGAGGAAGTAGGAAAAAGGAAAGGTGGATAGTCCCCAATAAGCATGCCCCCTGGCCAGTTGGCTGGCAAAATTGAATATGCATTAGCTCCACAAATCCAATATAATAATCCTTCAGGAGTAGGCCAATGGCCTTCAGTGGACAAGTCATCCCGTCTGGTCTTTAAACTGGAGAAGCTTGCTAGAGGGTGAAGATTAGGCTCTGTATAGTTTGTGTTTCCCCACCAATCAGAGGTGTGAGTAGTTGCATTATAATATCTTTGGCCAAGACAAGTGAGGCTTTCTACTGGAACGTTGAATATTGAGCTCCACAGAGTCAGACAGTTCTTGCCAATTATGGAAGTCTTTAAATGCCAAATTCTGACCCTGGTTTTCTTGAATTCCCCTGAGCTATTGAAGGGTCTCTAGGGATCTGATTCTTTAGCTTTTCAGGGCCATCATTCTCCCATCTTAGTTACTCCCCACACATAGCAAGAAATAACAATTAAAGTCTGGGCTATGGTCTCTGCTGGAGCTAAGAACAGGTTTTTAGTTTTGACTGAAGTAGGACGGGGACCACTTTCTATCTCTTCATAAAAAGAATGGAAGAGCTTTTGTGTAGATGGCAGGAATGGAACAGAAACACTCTGGAAATCCAACACAGTTCCTGGGTCAGCACCTCTCCCATTGATATAAATACCATCTTGAGACCATTTTGTTCATTCTGAGTCCCTGGGGTTGAAGATAGTGAAACTTACAAGATTATACATCCCGAGTTCACAACCGGGGCCAACAGTTTCCTTTTGAAGGAGAGTTATCTTCTTTTATCTTTCCAGATTATCCATGTGACACACCTCCAGTAAGATCAGTAAGCCCAGCAATCACCATAGCAAGAGGAGTGGGTGGGTGCTAATTCACGCTTATATTTATCATTGAACGCATACTCTTTTTCCCGTGATAAGCCCCACATTTTATAGTATCCCAGGGGTTTCTGTTAATATCAGCACACACATCAGAGTGTACCAACACCAGAAGTTCTAAATTTGTAATTTGTGTCTGGTTAACCAGAAGCCTTCCTTCTTGGTGCCAAATCTCTACCAATCTTCCTTAAGGGGGAATCTGGGGGTCAAAACAGATATATTGACCTTCTTGTAAACAAATAGAATAGGTTGCCTTGTTGTGAACACAGGTTTCTTGGGCCTCTCCTTGGCAGGGGAAGTGCGTATGGTGAAGCACGGTCCAAGTGACCCCCTGACCTGATCTAGCCATATGAACACATGGAGTACGTGTGGGGCTGTTTTACTTTCTAATGCACTATAGCTCAGCAGGATATAAACTGCTATTATACAAAACATGTGATTCCACTTAATAATCCCATTACTTTTGGGGTAGATTGTAGCTAAAGCAATATCTCATGTTTGACCCACAGAAAGCATCAAGGCCAGTGGTGCAACCAGTCCCTACTTGGCAGGGTGTCATCATAACCCTGACTCTCAGATGTCCCTCATCAAATTCCTCAAGTTTCCACCATGTGTGGACCAGCCAGCCCTGGAGTGACTGGAGCAGGGTTGAAGATCTTGGGCAGGATTTGGGTGTCTAGGAAGGAAGACCCAAAGTGGCTTGTTGAGATGAGCCTCAGCAGTCCAGTTCTCTCACCCTTCTAGAGGTGCTGCTATCTTCACCCAGGGATGGTGAATCCACGGAGTGACACTTTTAACTAACAGCAGTAGGGGTGATCAGGACGACAGTTTGAGGGCCTGTCCAGACTGGCTGAAGTGTTTCCTCTTTCCAGTCTTTAACCCATACCTTGTCTCCTGGCTTATAGGAATGAACCCAACTGCCCAAAGGAACAGGAGTCCTTTCTAAGGTTTCTCAAGTGATATGGTGGAAGACTCTTCCCAGGGCCTGGAGGTGTCTGGACATCTTCAGGTCAGCTAGTTGTTGAGAGTCTCCCTTGAGCTTCCCTATCACTGGGGGTGGTCTCCCGTATTAGATCTCAAAGGGAGAATAGCCTGAGGACGTCAGGGTGCACTGGGCTCAGAGCAAGGCTGGGGTAGCATGACGACCCAAGGTAACTGGGTCTCCTGACAGAGCTTAACTAACGTAGTCTTGAGGGTCTGATTCATGTGCTCAACTTTCCCTGAGCTTTGTGGCCTGTAAGCAGTGGGGAGCTTCCATTTGACTCTCAGTGTCTTGAACAAAGTCTGGATTATCTCAGACACAAAGGCTGGCCCATTTTCATACCCTATGGAGAGAGGTAGCCCATACTTCAGGATTATCTCTCTTAGTAGGGCCTTGGCCACCTCGCATGCCATTTAGCATGCCTGGGATAGGCCTCAGCACATCCCGAGTAGGTGCAGACTACCACAAGTAAATATTTAGAGCATTGCAGGGCTTGACTTCAGGGAAGTCATTTTCTAAATCTTCAAAGGGCAGTGTCCCAAGTGTCTGAACCTCTGGGCTGGGTGTTGGTCCTTGGCTGGCATTGTCTCATGCCCAAGTCCCATACATAGCACTGATCTGGGGACACAGGGTCTGGAGCTTAGGAACAGAATAGTAGCAGCTCAGTAAACTTTCCAGTGCCCTTTTCCTTAAGTGAGTTGTCTCATGGTGCTGTTTCACCAGCTGGACTGGTATATTGCTGGGGACAAAGACCCTCCGGTCTTGAAGCTTCCACCAGCCCTCTTTTTCTTTTGTTCCTCCCTCATCTAAAGCCCATTGATCTTCTTCCTCAGTATATCTCAGGGATGGAGGCAATTTTGGTGCCAGGAGTACCTTAGAAACTGGCTCAGGGCCTACAGTGGGACTTTGTTGGGTTGCTGCCTTCTTGGTTTTCTGGTCGGCCAACCGATTCCCTTTGCTAACTGGATCAGTTCCCCTTTGATGGCCTTTGCAGCAGATAACTGCCACTTGGGAAGGGTTTCAAACTGCCTCTAACAGCTGAAAGATTTCTTCTTTGTTTGTGATCTCCTTTCCCCTGTTATCAGTAGTCCCCTTTCTTCATAAATGACTCCATGAACATGTAAAGCAGCAAAGGCGTACCTTGAGTCATTGTAGATATTGACTCACTTTCCTTCAGTGTGCCTTAGTGCCTAGATAAGTGCCCACAGCTCAGCCCGTTGGGCTGCCCACCCATGCGGGAAGCCTTTACTACGCTGTCTACTGTTGTTATTGCATAGCCTATCTGGTTTTGTCTGCCCTGACAAAACTGCTTCCATCAATGAACAGTTCCAGTTTTGGGTTTTAGAGGGGAACATCCATCAGGTTTGGCCTGCTCAAGTAAATTTCATCTATGACCTCTTCGCAGTTATGATCAGGGGTTCCCGCCTCCTTAGGTCAGAAGATAGTGGGATTCAGCATCTGCACAGTCTCGAGGTGGACCCGTGGGTTTTCACGGAGTAGTCCCTGATAGTGAGTCATCCTGGTGCTGGTGAGCCGCTCGTGCCCTTGGCTGTTCATCAGCGCAGTAACAGCATGGGGAAACTTTACATTTATATTTCGTACTAGTGTAAGCTTATCTCTTCTCTGACCAGAACTACAGTGGTAGCTAATGCCTGTAGACATGAAGGCCATCTCGTGGTCACAAGATCCAGTCGTTTGGACTGGTATGCGACCAGGCACTGCCATGGCCCAACTGTGTGAGGGCCCCCAGTGCAGTGTGATTTTTCTATGCATGAAGAGGTTAAAGTCCCATGAAATATCTAGCAGCTCTAATGATGGAGCACTGGTCAAAAGTCTCTTTATCTCCCTGAAGGCTTTTTCTTGTTTAGGCCCCCACTCTAGGGGGTCCTTACCAGACCTTGCTATGGTTTCGTAAAATGATTTGGCAATTTCAGAAAAACGCAGTATCCAGATCCATTAAAATCAGCAACCCCAAGGAACTCACAAACATTTCTTGGTGCTTTGCCGAGGTACTGAGAAGATAGTTTATTTCCTCTCATGCCCAAGTGCCTGGTGGCCTCTAGAGATGACAAACCCAAGGTACTGACCTCCTGTCTGCAGATAGGAGCCTTTTTCCGTGACATCTTGTACCCCGTGGTGGACAGTAGAGCCAGCAGGGCTTTGGTGACTTTCCAGCAGTCCCTTTTCATTTGACTGGCTAGCAACAGGTCATCCATGTACTAGAGTAGGGTGCAGTTCAAAGTTTCTCTGGGGAAGGCGGCAAGAGTCACAGCCAGGACTTCACCAAACAGGGTAGGTGAGTTCTTGATGCCTTGCAGCAGTTGCGTCCAAGTCAGCTGTGTCTGTCTCCTGGTGTGTGGGTCTTCCCAGTCAAAAGCAAAGAAGGGCTGGCTGGCCCGTGACAGCAGAAACAGAAGGCATCCTTGAGATTGAGACAGTTGACCCAGATTGTATAGATGGGTAAGAGGCTCAGGAGCATGTAAGGGTTTGGGAACCACTGAATGGATAGTCATCGTTGTGCTGTTGATCATGCGGAGATCCTGCTTATGGAGACAGTCGTTCCCTCCAGGTTTCTTAACTGGTAGGAGTGGAGTGTTGAAGGGAGATTGACAATCAAAATTTGGGTGTCACAAAGGCATTGGATGTGGTCTCAAATTCCCAGGCATGCCTCCTGTGGTACTGGATATTGCCTCTGTCTGACAGCAGTGACCCTTGGCTTCATGTCCACCATCACGAGTGTGTGGTTTTTGGCCAAACCTGAGTGCCCCTTTTCTGCCCAGACAGCGGAGAACTCTTTTAGCAGGCTGGTTGGATTTGTCTGTTCTCTCTCTGAAGAATAGAGGCACACTTCTTCTTCCCTGGGCACAGTCATAGCTGTCATCAGAGCTGATTGCCTCCACAGGATGAGGCTTGCATGCCTCCGGGGGGCAAAGGTAATCTTCACGCCAAGCTTTGTCAGTAAGTCTCTGCCCAGTAGGGGAATGGGGCACTCCAGTAAGTATAGGAATTCCTGAGTCACTAGGGGGGCTATCTGGCATGAGTGGGACTTGCAGAATGAGTGGGCAGTCCTGTCTCCTGTGGCCCTGATGATAGTTGCTCTTTGACCTGTGAGGGGAATCACAGGTGTGATTATCACAGAGCCTTCAGCTCTGGTGTCCACCATAAATGTCACTGATTGCCCCCCTAATTTCATTGCCACCATAGGCTGCCAGGAGGCCAGGGTCAGGGAGCCTGGTCCTTCCTAATCTGATTCTGCTCCTGCCAGGCCGATAAGGTTTTGGACGACTGGCTCCAGCTGGTACTTTCCTTTGTTGAGTTGATTGAACTTCTTTGACCATTCACACACCTTCTGTGATGGGAGCATTCATTCTTCCAGTGTCTGGTCTCTTCGCAATAGGTGCTCTGGTTGAGATACAGTAGTGGCCCCTTCTTGACTTCCCCTTTACATGGAGGAACGGTCTGTTACACTGGATCTAGGATCCCCAGTGCAGCAGCCAGCAGCAACACCTACTTCATTCTCTTGTCAGCCATCCTTTGGGCTTCTTGGTAGTGGTTCACAAACACCTTGTCTGCAACCTCCAGCACCTGAGTGGCATTCATTCCAGTGAACCCCTCGGGTTTCTGGAGCTTAAGTCAGATGTCAGCATGAGACTGAGCCACAAATGCTGCATTGACCATGTATTGGTTTTCTCGTCCTTCGGGGTCAAAAGTGGTGTACACCCAGAATGCTTCACACAGTCTCTCATAGAACTCCAGGGGTGATTCACCTCTGGTGATTCACCAGGTGCTTCTGGTGCCCCTCTATTGTCTTAGACATATTGGTTGGTTTTCTGGCTCCTGCCCTCAGTCCCTGTAACAGGGCTTGCCAGTACCTGTCCAGGGAGTCCTTCCCATCCAGGGCATTGAAGTCTCAGTTGGGGCGAAGGTCCACTGTAGTCCCCAGGGCCCAGGCTGCAGGATCTATTGTACCAGCTGGTGCCTGCCCTTGGATCCATCCCGGAGCCTCTGAAGGATTCAACAGCATTTCTCAGTGTCAAAGAGAGTCAGGAGAAGATGGCGACAGTTGTCCCAGATAGGCTGGTGGCTGTGAGAAATAGACTGAAAAAGACCAATCATTGCCTGCCATTTCTCTGAGTAAGATGGAGTGTGGTGTTTCCAGTTGAGGAGGTTGGTAGTACTAAAGGGTTGGTAATAAAGGACTGGGCATCCTAGCTGGACAGAGTTATCCTTATTAATCTGGGGAGGGCTTCAGGTCTCTCATAAAGGCATCAGCAGGGCTGTGGGCTGTTGAGCTGACTGGTTGTCTGAGCGAAGTTGCTGTGGGCTTGGAGGGTGCTCTGGATTTGGAGGTGATGGAGACACAGATGGTGGAGGGCTGTCTGGTAAAGGATGAGGAAGCTGAACGAGAACTGGAGGAGCAGTTGGAATGTAGGGCAGAGGCACAGGGTCTTCTTCAGGGTCCCCTTGGTGGATAACCCTGTTTGGCCGTTCTTTGCCTTTTCTTGGAGCCAGCCGGGCAACTGGCTCAAAGATCCGACACTGTCCCTGCCGGTTTGCACAGAACTGAACCCAAGGAGTTAGCTGATTGGTGATTTGCAACCAGGACTCTATGTATGGAAACTGGTCTGGGTGCTGGGGGTCGCTGTCACTGCTCAGGATACACCTCTAACAGTAGGAAGATCTAGACTACCCTCTGCAAGCCAAGCCACCCCAAAAGTGGGCCATTCTGACTCACACAGGGTGCAGAGCTTTTCTGAGGTCATCTTAACCCCATAGTCTCCAGAGAAATTTTTCTTAAAGTTTTTATCATACAATCTAAACAGTTGGCTTAGAGTAGCCTCCCCCATATTGACAAATGTAATCTGCCTCACTGACCAGGAAAGAGGGGGTGCACATGGGAAGGGCCTTGTCCTAGGGCCTTATAGCTCAGGTAGCACTGACATCACCACTCCTGGAAAGCCCAGTATTCCCACACAGCACAATTGCGGGTCTCCTTAAAGATGGCCCTGATCGCTAAGGACCTCAGGGAGACAAGACTGAAAGGAGGAAATCCCTTGTAAAGAGATTCATGAAGGAGTAATATCAGCTGGGACTCCGGAGGGCATGTGGGGTGATTGACCCTCTCAAAGGCACTGAGCAAGTGGAGAGAGCAGTATGCATACTCCTTGCCTAGGTAAAGGGCCCAAAACACTTGGGGAATCGGGGAATTATATGGAAAAAGTGAAAGAGGAAGACAGCCTCGCAATGAGAATCCAAAAGTAGGCAGGAGCACATCAGAGTGTGCCTCTTCACATGGGCTGGCCCAAGGGACCAAGAGAAAGTGAGGTACAGAATTGCCTGGCAAAAGAGGCAAGTTTTTTTGAGGAAAACTCAATTTATCAATAAGTTGGCTCAAAGAGTCAGCTGATGGAAGGGGAAAATGAGCATTCAAAATTTTAAGAAAATAATTTTGGCAGAGGGTCCTAGGGCAAAAGAGCCATTTGGACATACACAACTTCTAAATCAAATCAGTAACCAGTTGTCCCCCTCCCTCTGTATCCTGCCCTGTGTTGGTGGCATGAAGAGAAACAAGTGTGGGTACCCCCTCCAAGAAGACACCATTCAGGTGCCCATCTGGCCATGTCGCCATAGGGAACTTAGGTACCTCTTAGCTTTGGCAGGTAGTGTAAGCCTCTGACCAGGATCTGACTCACAGGGAGGGACTGGGTCCCCCAGAGACAGACACTGCCCTGAGCCATATGAGGTCACCCCAGAACCGCAGGTTAGGGCCCACTCAGAACCCAAAGCCATGAGGCCCGAAGAGCCACACAATCACCCTGGAACAAGGACAAACTTGGGAGTTCACTCATATACACATTCAGACCAGAGGTCATCACAACACCTGCCTTCTGCAGAGTTCCCAGATTTCCCTAACTGTTGCTCAAGGAGATGATCAATCTCCTCTTCTACCCACTGAGTTAGGACATGACTGGGGGGCTGGCCCTGGGGCCTTACCTTGTTGAGAAGTCTTGCCTGGTGAGTTGGTCCATCCCTCCAATGAGTCCGGCCAGGGCTCAGCCACATGGAGATTCAGAATGCCAGTCCAAAACAGAATACAGAAAACCACCAAGTGGCAGCCCTCCTCATTTGGCTCGGAGTTCCTCCACTCTGAACCAGCCAAGACACTGGTACAGTGTCTCAAGGGGTCAGTGTGGTTGGAATCTCCCTGGGGCTTCCAGAAATGTTGCAGAAGTCAGACCATCAAGAAACCAAGCACCACACTTGGAGGGTGGGAGAACTAAGGTTTTTTAAGCCAGTGGTCCCAGATGAGCTAGCCATCTGATGTTCTGGGGGCCCAAGCTCAGGTTGAGTTTTACTCTTAGAGGGTCAGTACACATAATTACAGTTGGCACCAGTTGATTGGTTACCTGGTTGTTATGGGTTTTGGGCAATTACAGAGCACAGGAGTTGCTATGGGTTACATGCAGGAAATTTCCAAACTGAAACTCATAGATGCAAGAACAGAATATCCCATACTTGTCAGAATATCTTATGGTAATAGTTGATTCCTAGGTCACCGTGTACCATCTTCACTCAGCAAGAATATCTAAGAGAAGCAGAATGAGCATGAAGTTATTTCTAACTGAGTGTTAAGTTTTAAATGTTCCTCTTCAGCCACAGGATTGGAAAAGATCAGTTTGCATTCCAATCCCAAAGAAAGGCAATGCAAAAACACTCAAACTACTGCACAATTGCACTCATCTCACACGCTGGCAAACTAATACTCAAAATTCTCCAAAATAGGCTTCAACAGTACCTGAACTGAGAAATTCCAGGTATTCAAGCTGGATTTAGAAAAGCAAAAGGGGCCAGAGATCAAATCACCGACACCTGTTGATTATAGAAAAAGCAAGAGAGTTCCAGAAAAACAATTACATCTGCTTCACTGACTATGCTAAAGTCTTTGACTGTGTGGATCACAACAAACTGTGGTAAATTCTTAAAGAGATGGGAATACCAGACCACCTTACCTGCCTCCTGAGAAATCTGTATGCAGGTCAGGAAGCAAAGTAAGTAGTAGACATGGAACAACAGACTGGTTCCAAATAGGGAAAGGAGAACATCAAGGCTATATGTTGTCACCCTGCTTATTTAACTTCTACACAGAGTACATCATGTGAAATGCCATGCTGGATGAAGCACAAGCTGAAAACAAGATTGCCAGGAGAAATATCAATAACCTCAGATATGCAGATGACACCACACTGATGGGAGAAAGAAAAGAGGAATTAAAGAGTCTCTTGATGAAAATGAAAGAGGAGAGTGAAAAAGCTGGCTTAAAACTCGACAACAAAAAACTAAGATCATGGCATCCAGTACCATCACTTCATGGCAAATAAATGGGGAAACAATGGAAACAGTAACAGACTTAATTTTTTAGGGCTCCAAAATCACTGCAGATGGTGATCACAGCCAAGAAATGAAAAGACACTTGCTTCTTGGAAGAAAAGCTATGACCAACATAGACAGCATATTAAAAACCAGAGACATTACTTTACCGACAAAGTTTATTCTAGTCAAAGCTATGGTTTTACAAGTAGTCATGTACGGATGTGAGAGTTGGACCATAAAGAAAGCTGAGAACCAAAGAATTGATGTTTTTGAACTGTGGTGTTGGAGAAAACTCTTGGGAGTCCATTGGACTGCAAGGAGATCAAACCAGTCAATAGTAAAGGAAATCAGTCCTGAATATTCATTGCAAGGACTGATGCTGAAGCTGAAGCTCCAATACTTTGACCACCTGATGTGAAGTACTGACTCTTCACAGCATCAGAAAAGTCTCTGATGCTGGGAAAGACTGAAAGCAGGAGGAGAAGGGGAAGACAGAGGATGAGATGGCTGGATGGCATCATCCACTCATTGCACATGAGTCTGAGCAAGCTCTGGGAGTTGGTGATGGACAATGAAGCCTGGCATGCTGAAGTCCATAGGGTCACAAAGAGTCAGACATGACTGAGTGATTGAACTGAACTGATGATAAATACACTTACCCCAAATTTTCTTTCTCCTTTTCCAAAACGCTGAAATGATTTTATCCCTGCTTTGAATCTCAGCTCTGTTCATTTGTGGTAAACCTACTTATCCTAGCTCTGAATGAGAAAATGGGATATGAAGTCTGGTGTCTTGAAGGGATCCTGAAAAATGGGGCCTGTGTGAAACTCCTACCACAAAAGCAGGAGGGCAGCCTTAGTGTGGGGTGAGGAGGTCTCACTTACCATCAACAGTGAGGTGGAAAACCTCAGTACGTTCTATTCCTCCAGTGAAGCTGGCTCGAGCCCGGTACTGCCCACTGTCCTCAGAGGTCAGGCTCTCAATCTTCAGAGACCTCACGTTGGGTACGTGGACCCTCTGCTGGTACTTGTCCTGGAGGCTGACCCAGGTTGGGGTTTCTGCCCCACGGCGGACTCGCAGCAGGACTCTGTAGTTTGACTCAGGACCAAAACCCCATGAGACTTCCTCTGGGTCAGCTTCTTGCTCCTTGATCACATGAAACAGCACAGAACCTCCTCGTATCCCATATATGGGAACAAATCCAGAATCCTGAGCTTCAGAATCACGTGGTCCAGAATTCTGTGCCACTGTGCTGCAGATGCCTAGGACATTGGAGATAGAAAATGTGAGTAGTTTCTCACTTAAGAAGAAAAGAGAAAGCAACAGAACTTATCGTTTTCATGAAATCCATCCAATATACTCTCCTGATTCTTGGAATGCAAGTACAGTGAATTTGAAGTAATTCTGGAATCTAATCCTGGTTCTGGTGGTGCCTAAGCTTGAACAAGTTACTTAAACTTGCTAACCCAGATTTTCCTTGCTTGGCTGATAATGATGTGTGTGAAATATGTGAGATCATCCTCTGAATCACATTTTCAGGTATATATACCTGTGAATTTGTAGGAGGAGCTCCCAATGTGTCTCTCAAAGACCCCCCTTCCTCCTGTTCACACACTTTTGACAACTCTTCCCCTGGAATATTGGCTGCACCTAGTGATTTGCTTCCAAGGAATAGAATACAGACACAGATGGATGTCACTCCATGATACTGGGTTACACAAGACTGTGATGTCCCTCTTCCTTACACACACACTCTCTTTCTCTCCTTCACTCTTTTTCTCACTCTGAGGAATACACCTGCCATGTTTTCAGCTCCCCTAAGGAGGGGCCCACATGGCAAGGAACTGAGGGAGCCTCTGGCCAACAGCCAGGGAGGAACTGAGGCCCTCAACCCAACAGGCACAGAAACTGCCTCCCATCAGCAATCGCACAAGTGAGCTTATAAACAGATCCTTCTGAGATGACCCCAGGGTGGATGCAGCCCCAGCCAAGACTTTGATGTTAGTTGGGGACACCTTGAGCCAGAGAGGACTCAGCTGAAATACCCCTAAGCCCTGACCCATGGAAACTGTGAAACCATATTGGGTGGTGATTGAGGCACTACGTTTTGGGGTGACAGGTTATACAGCAATAGACACCTAATACAAATATGAAGGCTGCTCTCCTTCCTGTTCTTTATAGGCAGCATAGAGGTCAGGACAGATAGACTGTGCTGTGTAAAAACAGCTATAATACCTCAGAGTCTTAGACAAGGGGTGTTTATATCACACACCCAGGTCCCAAAAGACAGTGAGAAAGAAGCCCTATCACACATGGAGGAGGTGCCACCTCCTTGTAGCTGCACCCATGGAGCTCACAGCATCCTCACAGGCTCCCAGTCCCACAGTAGGGAGGGGAGACAGGAGAATCACCCAAGGGTTTCTCTGCTTCTGTCCAGATATAGTGTGATTTCTGTTTTTGCTTTTTTGCCAGAACTGGTCACAAGGCCCTGGCTAACTGCCATGGCCTAGAATATGAGAGGGAACAAGTGAGCATTTAATGAACTCTGCCATCCCTGCCACCAAGTCAGCACTTCCCAACGAGTCCCTGAGAGATCACAGTGAGCCTTCCTCAAGACACTTTTCTGCAGAGCTATGACCACTTGGCACATACTCCTCAGGGCCAGTTGCTCCAGAGTTTATCTTCCACTTGAGGCTTAAGTTGCAGGGACCTGATACCCTCTGTCCTTTAGGGGACCAGTGTAGGACAGTACAGGACCAGGGAAAGTGCCACAGAATAACTTTATCCTGAAAGGAAAAATAATCTCCTTCTTCCAGCAGGTCAAGATTTGCCTGGGTGGGGCTCTGACTGCAGGGGACACAGTCTTCTCTCCAAATCAGTACATTCTCATCTCAAACCTGCCTTCCTCCTGCTGTCCTAACACACATTCCTCGTCTCACTGGAAGCAGAGAAGAGCTCATGCCAGCATTCATATGCACAGGTGTTTCAGATACTTTTGTATTCATTTAATCATCAACTCATGTGATAAGGCATCACCTCAGGATCAGGCCTTCACCACAGTCCTTCCAACTCCTCTTACAGAACCCACAGACCCTCTTACAGACCCTCACCCTGAGCTTAATGACCTTTTAGTCCCAGGTCAAAAGGCTTCACAACATGTATCATTAGAGAAAGTGGTCCACAAGGTATTCACTCGTCCATATATTGTGTCTGGATCCTCAGAGTTCCTCTTTTGTCCCTTCTTTCCACACCTCACTCCTCTATCAGACCCTAGTGCAAGACTAGGTCTGGTGCAAAGGACTGCTGCCCTGTAGAGCAGCAGTCGCCAAACTATTGACGCGAGGGACTGGTGTCATGGAAGACCATTTTTCCACAGACGGGGGATGGTTTCAGAATGATTCTATTGCATTACACTTGCTGTGCACTTTATTATTATAATAATATACTGTGACATATAATGAGATAATTATACAGCTCACCATAGTACAGACTCAGCAGTAGCCCTGAGCTTGTTCTCCTGAGCTTGGTAGTAATTTGAGTGATGGAGAGTGGCTGTAAATACAGATGAAGCTTCACTCACTCACCTGCCATTTACCTCCTGCTTTGTGGCCAGGTTCCAGTGCTTTTCCATGGCCACGGAATTGGGGGCCCCACTGTAAAGCACACACCCTGGTGTGGCAATAGACCCCCACACACACTGTTCACAGAAGATCAATAGAGAAGACCTGGGCAAGACTGTGTTACCAGTCTCTCTAAACAAATCAGGACACAAACGCCATGGCCAGAAGGCCCCCATGACACAGTGCCCTATCCCTCTCTCACCAGAAACAGGGTTGGCACAACATTTGAGCTTAGGCTATAGCTTCCAGAACTAAGGGAAAACAAATTTCTGTTGTTAATTCACCCATCTGTGGCATCTTGTTTGGCAGTCTTTGCAGTGTAACACACCCTACAGGTTTTAGAAAAAATATATCCTGCTGACACCTTGATTTTGGGCTTGTGAACACTGGAACTGTAACCATACATTTTTGCATTTTTATATCATGCAGATTTGGGGTTCTCATTAAGGGATTAGTGCCTATATAGGAAGAAGAAGAAGAAAGAGAGAGAAGTGTCTCTCTCTCTCCTCCCCCCCTTCCTCTCTCCCTTTCTCCCTCTGCTCTCTCTGCATGTCTGTCTGTCTTTCTTATGTAATCTTTGAGCCCCAGGAACTATAGGAAAAAACAACAACAACAACAACTCTAACATATCTCTCTAGTGAAATAAAATTGACAGAAGAGAAAGCTTACATTTTACTCTTGACACAAAGTTACTTAGTTAAATGGGATGTAATGTCATGCAAAGTTGATTGTTATTTCAGGACATCTGTTTACCATGCTTTCCAGGTGGCACTGGTGGTAAAGTACTGGCCTGCCAATGCAGGAGACTTAAGAGACATGAGTTTGATCCCTGGGATGGGATGATCCCCTGGAGGAGGGCATGGGCATACACTCCAGTATTCTTGCCTAGAGAATCTCATGGACAGAGAAGCCTGGAGGGCTACAGTCTGTAGGGTCAGAAAGAGTCAGATACAACTGAAGCTACTTAGAACGAAAGTTTTCAAATGCTCTCTAATCCACTGTATTTTATATAACTCTGACAAGTTCATATAATGACTGGGATACTAAACCCAAAAATTAAAACAATAAAAGCTTTCCAAACTTTCTCCAGAATTGATACCTCACTGGGTCTTATTATTTATCATCAGTTTTTATTTAATTTCATTATAAACTCATAGTCTGCGATGAAGTCCTAAATGAGATATACAGAGAACAAGATGGTTGAGGAGTAGGCAGATGCAGAGTACACCTCCCTCCACGGATGCATCAGGAATACACCTTCAGACAGAGAAGTGCTTGTAGAATATCACCTGAGAGCAGACAGGAGTACCTGATCACTGCAAAAGAATATACAGAAGCATGAAAAACTCAGTAGGATAAAGGAACTAGGGAGGAAAAGAGTTAGTAGGACTAGACCTGCCCTCGGCTGTTGGGGGAAATGAAGCAGGGGTCTGACCCCACATTGGGGCAATTGTCTGGGTCAGAGGAGAAACATTTAAGGCTGAGAGTGAAACAGCTGATCTGTGGCAACCGAAACGGAAGGAGAATCAGACAGTCCTTGCCGCAGTCATACTGCAGACAGGGACACAGGTCCCCTAGAAGGCACAGTGTCTGGGAGCTTGAGTGCATGGATTGTGGAGCAATCCCAGGGCGAGGGCTGCTTGTTGACTGCAGAGAGGCAGACCTAGAGGACACGAGGCAGCAGATTGTGGTGGGAAATGCCTGTGGAAGAAAGTCAAGCAGCCATGGAAGCAAGGCAATACTGCTGAGTCATGCATCAGACAGACAAAATCACAGGATACAATATCAATACACAGAAATCACTTGCATGCCTGTATACTAAAAATGAAAAATCAGAATGAGAAATTAAGGAATCAATCCCATTCACTATTGCAACAAAAAGCTTAAAATGTCTAGGAATAAACTTACCTAAGGAGGCAAAAGAATTCTATACAGAAAATTATAAGACACTGATGGAAGAAATAAAAAATGACACAAACAGATGGAGAGATATTCCATGTTCCTGGGTAGGAAGAATCAATATTGTGAAAATGACTATACTACTGAATGTAATCTACAGATTCTATGTGATCCCTATCAAATTACCAATGGCATTTTTCACAGAGCTAGAACAAAAAATTTTGCAATTCATGTGGAAGCACAAAAGACCCCCCAAAAGCCAAAACAGTCTTGAGAAAGAAGAATGGAGCTGGAGGAATCAAACTTCTGGACTTCAGATTATAGTACAAAGCTACAGTCATCAAGACAGTATGGTATTGGCAAAAAAAAAAAAAAAAAAAACAGAAATATAGACTAATGGAACAAGTTAGAAATCCCAGAAATAAATCCAGGCACCTATGGGTACCTTATTTTTAACAAAGGAGGCAAGAATACATAATGTGGCAAAGGCAGCCTCTTTAAGTGGTGCTGGGAAAACTAGACAGTTGCATGTAAAAGAATGAAATTAGAACACTTCCTAACACCATACACAAACATAAAATCACAATGGATTGCAGACCTAAATTTAAGATCAGAAACTATAAAACTTTTAAAGGAAAACATAGACAGAACACTCAATGACATAAATCAAAGCAAGATCCTCTATGACACATCTCCTGGAGTAATGGAAATAAAACAAAAGTAAACAAGGGGGACCTGATTAAACTTAAAAGATTTGCACAGAAAAGGAAACTGTAAGCAAGGTGAAAAGACAGCACTCAGAATGGGAGAAAATAATAGCAAACGAAACAACTGACAAAGGATTAATTTCCAAAATATACAAGCAGCTCATACAACTCAATACCAGGAAAACAAACAATCCAATCAAAAAATGGGGAAAAGACCTAAATAGACATTTCTCCAAAGAAGACATATAAATGGCTAACAAACACCTGAAAAGATGTTCAACATTGCTCATTATTAGAGAAATGCAAATCAAAACTACAATGAGATATCACCTCACGCTGGTCAGAATGGCCATCATCAAACAGTCTACAAACAATAAATGCTGGAGAGGGTGTAGAGAAAAGGAGACACGTACACTGTTGGTGGAAATGTAAATTGATACAGCCACTAAGGAAGACAGTATGGAGATTTCTTTAAAAAGTGGGAATAAAACCACTATATGATGCAGCAATCCTACTCCTAGGCACATACCATGAGGAAACCAAAATTGAAAAAGACACATGTATCCCCTTGTTCATTGCAGCACTATTTACAACAGCTAGAACACGGAAGCAACCTAGATGTCAATCAACAGATGAATGGATAAAGAAATTTTCGTACATATACAATAGAGTATTACTCCACCATAAAAGGGAATACATTTGAGTCAGTTCTAATGAGGTGGATGAACACAGAGCCTATTATACAGAATGAAGTAGGTCAGAAAGAGAAAGATAAATATCATATGCTAACGCAAACATACAGAATCTAGAAAGATGGTACCAAAGAATTTATTTGCAGGGCAGCAATGGAGAAACAGGCACAGAGAACAGACTTACAGGCATGGAAGTGGGGAGGGGAGGGTGAGATGTATGGATAGAGTGACATGGAAACTTACATTGCCACATGTAATATAGATGCACAAGGGGAATCAGCTATATGTCTCAGGTAACTCAAACAGGGGCTCTGTATCAACCTAGAAGGGTGCCATGGGGAGGGAGATGGGAGGGAGTTTGAAGCGGGAGGATATATACATATATCTATGGCAGCTTCATCTTGATGTTTGACAGGAAACAATAAAATACTGTAAAACCCTTATCCTTCAATGTAAAAAATAAATAGAAAGCTAAAAGTAAATAAATAAATGAGATTTGCAGCTTTCTCATGACAGTCATCCTTTAAATTCCCTTTTTGCTTAATTCCCAGTCCTCTCTGCTTCACCCTCCTTTCTTTCTTCTCCAAGTTCACCCCCTCCTGGAACCCACTTAGCAGTTTGCTGTTCCTTCCATGGTTTCTTCTTTCTTTTACAGCATGTAGCTATACAGACACCCTTAAATTTTGGAGGCTACTCCTACTTTTACAAAATTAGAATTTTACTGTATTTAACATCCTGTATCAGTCCAAGAAAACTAGACTCCAATTGCTTCCTCCAGTTCAGATACAGGGTTCTAGGTCTGCCCTTTCTCCATGGGACAGTGGCAGAGGCTGTTACATTCCCCTGTCAGGTCAGGGGGGCTTTGTTCCCACTCCTTTGGTCCCCAGAAGCTGCTTCTGTATCTCTCTCTATTCCTCTCTCCAAGTAGCTCCAGGCTGTCTTGTATTCCCTCTTATTGATACAGTAGTGACCTCACCTCCCTAGTAATGGATCCCTTACTGTAGCAAAGGCTGCCTCCACTCAGGGGTCCCAGCCTCAACAAAACTTAAGACGTCAGAGAGAGAAGGGGTCCCTGTATCTCGACCCCTGCCACAAAGAGCCCAGGCTACTCACTGAGGAGGAGGCTGGTGAGTCCCAGGAGCCGTGTGGCCCAGCAGAGGTGGGGATGTTCTGAGGAGGGCTCCATCTCAGGCTGCCTGCCAGGCTATGCGGCTGCAGAGGAAACAGTTAGGAGGAGCACAAGTGAGCGGGAAAAGCTTCACTCCTATGAGTTCTTGGGCTCTTCCCCACCCCAAGGGTGGGGCTACCAAGTTAGTTCTGGATGCCAGCTCACAGGGCTAGAACAAGCCATTCAGATGTTCATATTATTCCCAGAACCTACAATAGGACCCCAATAAACTATTGCAGAATAAATATATAAACAACTCCACTTTATGATATACCTGTACTGTATTGGCAAGGCACCCCATTCCTGGAACTAGACATAAAAACTACACATAAAACCTTACCTACAATATAAGCTTAATTAAATCCTAATAACATGATAATACCGAAGCATTACATGCATCTAATGAAAGATCATCCTGAAATTACAAAGAGATTAAGTAACTTGCTCAAGGTTGTGTTTTAAGTAACTTACAAGTTGCTCACAAGGATCAACATCAGCCCAGCCATGGACTTGCTCAGGAGAGTGTCATTTCTGAGGATCTTACATCATGACTATGAAAGCCTGAGGAGCTAGAGGTCGGCTGTTTCCTTATATGGGAGGAAACTGCAGCTCTGGGAGAAGGATTAGGTAGCCTAGGTAAAGGAAAATTTGGGATAGAGGATCCCATTAGTCTTTTCTATAATCGCCCTTCCTGGTGAAAGACAAGAGGCACCAAACCAGCCGTGCGTGGTTTACCACAGAGCAGCAGAGAAGCCCCAGAGCTGGGCTGGAGGGAGAAGCAGACAGCAGCAGGTAGAGGCTAACCATCAGTAATCCTCTCCTCTTCTCCTCCTTTATAATAGAACTAATAATTTGCCAGTTTAAAATTATGTTTCATAATTTTAATGAAAAATATACAGCACTAAAAGTTTTTATATTATTAAGAGGATGATGGGTGGTTTCAATGAGTCATTCAGGGAAAAGAAGATAAATACTGAGCAATGATAGCCATAATTAGAAAACAATGCATAATTCAACATGCGTGTTAAAATGTGAAAGGTATAAAATCTCAGAGTAAGAAAATTATCTCCTTTATAAAAGAAATGAGAAAAATGGCTTCCCTTCTAGATCACTTTTTCAGAACTCTGGAAAATAACTATGACACACAGTAATCCGATGGGGCATTTATTCAAGAAAAACAACAGAATCCCAATAGGAACAGGAAGTGTTGTGGTGTATTAACTTGCTCTATGTTCTCAAGTAGCATAAATCACCTGAAAAAGAATAGCCTGTATTCTTGGTGAACACCAGAGATCTTGCAACCACCAGAGAGAGCCATTTCAGAGTTTCATTCCAAATAAATTTGTCATGATTTGACATACCTGTTGGTACTCTTCAAGATCCCACTTCAAAAAAAAAAATCTGTGTTTGCCCTAACAAGGGGTATTCCTTTGAGCTGCCCTAATTATTGAATAACAGTTAATGCAAACTATAGACTAATTAAAGTCTTATAAGGGAAAACTGGGGAGTGCGGGTGTATTGAAAGGAGCCAAAGATCAAATTGCCAACATTCTTCAGATCATGGAGAAAGCAAAGGAATTCAGAAAATCACCTATCTTTGTCGTTGACTACACGAAAGAGTTTGACTATGTGGATCACAACAAACTGTGGGAAAATCTTAAATTAATGGGGGTACCAGACCACCTTCCTTGTCTCCTGAGAAACTTGTATGTGGATCAAGAAGCAACACTTAGAACCAGACATGGAACAACTGAATGGTTCAAAATTATAAAAGGAATATGAAAAGGCTGTATATTGTCACCCTGCTCCTTTAACTTCTATTCAGAGTATATCATGTAAAATCCAGGCTGGATGAATCATAAACTGAAATCAAGATTGCCAGGAGAAGTATCAACAACCTCAGATATGCACATGATACCACTCTAATGGCAGAAGTTGAAGAAGAACTAAACAGCCTCTTGATGGAGATGAAAGAGTGAGAGAGTCAATTCCTAGGCAGGTTGATAAGAAGTCTGGGGTCCCCAAGGAGGAGAAACCAGTACGGGATTCTCAAGGAGAAGATAGGGGTCTGGAGTTCTCAAGGAAGAGAAAAGGACAAACTTTTTTTTCTATAAGCCCAGAGCTTATGATTGCACAACTAAACAACCCAATTGCTCAAGAGTATGTTTTCCCTTAACCTCTGTACCAATGATTATATAACAACAATGTATGCTACTTGAGGACATGTTTCTCCTTCTTGAGAAATTTCTAAATAATCCGGTCATCTTAAAATGTATAACATGGGAGTGGGTCTGGTAAGATCTTTCTATTGTTAGCTCTGATCCTGTTGTCTTAAAATATATATGTGGGAATGGGTCTGGTAAGACTTTTACAAACTTGAGACTCTCTTTTCATTTATTGTAATAACCTTTTGAAAAACTATATAGCTCCCTTGCTAGGACTAACAAGGCTCCCAACTATAATCATGAACATGGACTTCTCCTTTGTAGGAACATCAACCCTGACCTCTAATGTGGGGTAATATTGTTCAGGGACTTGGGCCCTAATCACAAAGTCCTGAGACATGTTTTTACATCTGAACTGATGCTCCACCACTATACTGGACACCCTCTCGAGGTCTCTCATTCTAACCACACCTATAAGTCTCTGAGGTCAATGTTAAGGACTGAATATTTGTATACCCACTAAATTCATATTTGGAAGCCCTAACCCCCAGTGCTGGGATTTTAGGAACTGGCCCTTTAGGAAGTGGTTATTTTATAATCAAATCATGAGGGCAGAGCCCTCAGGACAGGATTAGTTCCCTTATTAGAAGAGGAAGAGAGACCAGAACTTTCATTCCTAAGGAGACCGCAAGCCAGGAAGAGGACCTTCGCCAAGAGGAGCATCAACCTGATTAACCTTGATCTTCAACCTTGATCTTGGACTTCACATCCTTCAGGACTATGAGAAAATTAATTTCTGTTGTTTAAGTCATCTAATATGTTTGATTTAGGAATAGTTCCCTGAAAAGAACAAGCAGTACTTCAGGAAAAGAAAAGGATTGACTCCAGGACCCTCCAACCAGCATCCAAGCCTCCCTCACAGCATCTTTCTACCCTGTCTACTGAGCGCTAATGTCCCCTGGTGGCTGAACACCAAAGTGACGTTAGTGCTTTCCTGATGGTGACTTCCGACACTCACTCACCATTCAGCAATCAGTCACGCAGTGAGAGTCTACTGTGAGCAGCACCACTGGGATACAAACACAAAAGGCAAAGTTACTGTCCTAAAGGAGTTCAAACTCTAGTGGGGAGACTTCTAGAAGCAGAAACTGCTGCAGTGTGGGTGTATGCACTAGAGTAAGGAGGAGTTAAGAGGCATTATCTTTCATAGAGGAGTAAAGGGCAGCAAGTGTGAAACTGAAATAAAGCAGGAAGGCCTCCTGGAGGAGGACTTCAGGATGACCTGCAGGAGGCAGGTCGACCTGGCCACCAGCAGGGGAAGGGGCTGCTTCAATAGTAAGCTGTAGCTGGGAGGTCTGTGGCCAGGGTCTCCGCCCCTTACAGAGGCCAAGGCAGGTGCAAACTGGGAGGAGACTGGTCCAGCACTAGGGATGTGAGGCATGGCCAATGCAATGGCCTTAAGGTTAATTTTAAAAGAAACAATTGAGCTTCTCATGCATAAAAATTTACCAGGAACTGACAGTTTGAGAGCAGGATACAAGGGAAGAAGTGAGTTCATTGTCTGCCTAGGTTTTCCCCAGATCCCTCTTTACACATCTCCAGGGGTTCAAGTAAGGCTGGGATCTCAGCATAGAGGAGGGGAGCCAACAGGACTGAGGAGGGCAGAACTGACCCCCAACAGTTCCCGTCTAACAGACCAACTCAGTTTCCAGAAGGTAGATGTGAATGGGAGGGATGGTGGGTCCCATGGACAGGCCCTAAGAGGATGGACTTTGACCACAGGAGCCTGAAGGCAAAAGGGATGAGCAGAGTCAGCAGCAGTGAGTTCCAGGTAAGCCATCCACTTAGATCAAGAATCCACCAACCATCAGGAGGGGTATAGAGAAGCCCCACATGCAGGGAGGCAGAGCCAGGCCAAGCAGAGAGGGGGTGAGGCCGGGAGACCAGGCCCAGCAGGATCAGGGAATGTGGACAGAGCCCAGTGTCACAGCCAGATCATGTGATGAAAATACAGGATAGCAGTAAGACTGATAGCCCCCGCCCTGAAGACTTCAGTCTTCAGGGCTGCAGACGGGGCCTGTGGCTTCCACAAGGAAATGGGGCCCAGAGACCCGGACAGTCTTTTTCTCTTGTGTCCTCAGGCTTCCCACAGCCCTTCAGAGAGTGGGTGCTGAATAAAGATTTGCTGGATGTGAGGATAACTCAACTTCCACCTGAAACAAACAGGCAATTCCTACAATACATATCACTGAAGATAAAGGGCCTTGGTCTCTGAGCTAATCTTTCCCCAGAAGGTGTTCCAGACTCCAGTCAGTGCTCGGAGGTCCAAGCCTGATTGAACTCTGCTCCTCAGCCTGCCAACCACCCAGTTCCCAGGGGCCCTTACATGCAAGGCTGCCTCCTCCCACTACCCCTGACCTAACCCATTGAGTACCAACTTCCCCCTGAACCAGTACAGCCAAGACACAGGACCTAGCAGGTTCAGGATGGGGGACAGATGGTGGGTGACATGCCAGGAGTTTCTCTCAAACCATCCATGGACTTAGTGAGTATGGGTTGACTGTTGCTCACACCTTCTAGACAGCCAGGGACAGAACTGAAGAAAAATGGCCCTGGATCTCAGACTAGATATTCTGGACACCATCCCATATAATATTAGGTGTTTCTCCTTCTCCCAGAAAAGTCTGCAGCCAAACTCAACTTCCCATGAGATCCTTAGCTCTATCTCTGGACCAGAGGACTTACAAATGACCCACTTCCTCAGGTCCCTGGCGCTGGGATGCCTGCAACCAGAAAGCCCTTAAAAATTGCTGACACCTAACCTGGACTCCTACTGCCTGTCCCCTCACTGTCAAGGCTGCTCTCACCCCTTGTCCTGTAAGGAGAGAGAATACCCCAGGAGCAGGATCCTTCTTCTGAGCACAGCCCCACTCTGTGCATCCAGCAAATGGTTGAGGTCTAACCACTGCTTTCTATGGGCGTTGAGAGAACCAGGATCACTTTCCCCTTCTCTTCTTGCCAGCCTCTCTTGGTAAATTTTCTTCATAAAGCCTGTTCCTTAACCATATGAATTTTCAGGAATTCTACCTTTGACTGGTATACAATCATGGTAATAACAAAAGACCCATCTTGCAAACCAGCACAAGACCCTGAAAGTCAGCAGTGGGACATTAAAATGATTTTTTAAATGAATCAAAGGCAGTGGGGCTATTTCTCCAGGCCCCACACTGCCTGCAGCATCCCTTCCCAGCCCAGGAGCATCCCAGCCTCACAACAACGCCTGCTGCCCATGACTGTACAGTCCACTTTCCAGCTTTCTTTCTCTTGGCTCAATATCTCTGGGGGAAAAAAATGCCCAAAAAGCCTAAGTACTCTCTTCCTCTGAAATATAGATTAAATCATTCCCATATGTAGTCTAAAGATCAGCCCACTGAAAAGTGAAGCAGCACCCTCTTGTCAATGAAGGATGTTATTGAAGAGTGAGGAGAGGCAGACAGAGGGGTGGGTTCTTCTGGGTCAGCTTTGTCCTGTTCCTGGAGGAAAATCCTAGGGGACTATCAGTCTGGGAGCTGTGTGAATAGCAGAGAATAAAATGCCAAGACTGCTCTGGTGGCCAGGAAGACAAAACTCAATTTCAGGATGCTGGTAAGAAGTGCTGGTGGCAGGAGGTGAAGCAGATCAGTACTGAGAATGGGAGCAAAGAGAATCCTGCTTCCACATGCAGTTGGGCCCATGTCAAAGAGGGAAGGTAAGAATGACTGTAGTAAGTCCCCACCGTGTTCAGGGCACTGTGCCAGGACCTTATATACATTCTCCCATGTTCTCCCTGTGACTCTAATTCTGCTCCTAACTACCTGGTCTACACAAATGCATATACCTGGCTCCAAGGGACATGAGAAAAAAACTTCTGTAATGTTGGGCGAAGCCGGAGGAGAAAACACAAACTCTGTACATTCAATTGTGTGAACCCCTAAACAGGTAATGGAAGTCTCCATGTCCGTGGATAACAACCAAGGGGGTCAAACTCTGGAGAAAGGCAAGTGCTTATCTCTGGGGATGGGGACCTTGTCATTGGTAAGGGACACACAGAGATTCCTAGGATGTAAGGGTGTTCCCTCTAGTGACCTGTGGTGCTCCTGTTGACGTTTCTTTATCATTCATTAGGCTATTCATTAAATGTTATGTTCTACTTCTGCTGTTTTTCAAAATTAAGAAGGTCTTTAGCAAAGAATACAATGAACAACTTGGAAGCATAAAATGTTTACAATATTTTTGAGTTTTTTCCTTAGAGTGTATTCCCAGATATGAGTAATGAAGCAGATGGCATGAACAATTTATAGTTTTTGATATCCATTACATTTGAATTTCTACCACTGCAAGTAAGTTCAAATGTGTGCAAAATGTTTTTTAACTGCTTATATTTTTATTTTCTGGACTCTCTATACATACCTTTGAATATTATTCATTTGGGAAGTCAAGTCATGTTTGGGAAGCTGACTTAGAGTGATTTGAAGGCAATGAGGTGTCCATGAAGAGGAAGATACTAAAGATACCAATGGGCAGGGGTAACTGAGGGGTCCAGCTGGTATCACTTCC
The DNA here is from genome assembly GCF_033118175.1 of Dama dama. NCBI lineage: Eukaryota > Metazoa > Chordata > Mammalia > Artiodactyla > Cervidae > Dama > Dama dama. The sequence continues at coordinate 14,691,922 of NC_083700.1, forward strand.
CCAGGGATGCAGACGCAGAGCCCTGAGAATCCTTTCTGTTTGGCCCCACCCATCCTGTGGCCACTGAAACCACTCATAGGCCAATCCCTGGAGATGCAGAGTGAGCCGACTGCATACCTGCCTGGGAGAAGCAGGGCCAGAGGGATAGCAGACAAATCAAACCAAGACATCAGAGACACGGGACTGGTAGGAACACACACAGTGATGGAAGGCAGATGACATGAACAGGCAGGGTAGGGAAATGAGCACTTGAAATGTCCAAGGAAAGAGCTTGGACATGGGGCAGTAGGGGCTGGGGGAAAAGAAACACAAGCAGATACAGAACTGCAAGGAACATTCAGTATGTTTGAAACTGGTCTGGGGAGACTGGGAGAGACCATGAAGGCCCCGGATGCCATGCTCAGAGTCAAGCTTTATCTTGTAAGCTGAGATTTCCAAAGTACTAATTTAGTGAAAGCTCAGACCTTAATTTAGAAAACTCAGGAGGGTTTTTGCTTGAAAAAATTAGAAGGAACATGGAATCCCATGGTCACATATGTTGTGAAATACCAGATTAAATAATTAAAACAGATGTTCCCACTGGAATAGGGGGCTGTTCAATCTCTCAGAAAGGATCAGTCTGTATATTTTGCAAAGTTATCTGACCTATGGGCCCCACCGTCCTTTTGAGGAGTATTCTTAGAACTGATGGTCCATGGAGCACCCTGAGAATTTCTGATGTAGGTAAGCTGAGTGCCAGCTTGTGGTACAGTGTGTGCAGGAGCCAAGCTATGTTTGTTCTCTTCATGAGCCCTCACCTTCCTCTCCATCTCCCCCACCTATGGTAGATCATCAACAATGTGATCCTTTTAATGGGCCCCCATTTTATTGTCAGTAGCACAGCCACATCTCTGCATTAAGCATGAGCTGTCTGAGGTAGATCTGTCTTCCCCAAGCCCAATCCTCTTCAATGGGATCCTCTCCCTTCCACAAATATTCATGAGAAACTACTATGTGCTGCTATGTTTGCTTAGGATACATCCCCTAATGAATCCAACAAACCGTCTATCTCACAGAGGTTCAGCTCTCAACATTTAGATAATTAAGATGCTGTCATAAATGTAGCAAATTTCTATACATTTTTTTTCTTTTAAAAATTTTATAAGCATTCTCTTCTGGTAAGATATTAATATTTCTCAGTGCTCATTTTGAATTGAATGAGCACTTCTTATATTGAATAAGAAGATATGATCTCTGGCTTTGGAGACTTGTTTTAAAATATATTTTCTACTTCTATCATTAGAAAAGCATTAAACCACCTTCTTGTAGCATTTGTATTCTTTCATATAAGTACATTCTTTTATGCTTTATACATCTGTGTTTGGCTCCTGATTTTAGAGAAAAAGCTTTAAATTTTTTAGTAAAGCATTGAGACTGACACCAGTTATGGATTTGTATATATTGCCTTTGTTATGTTGAGATATGTATCCTCTACATCAACTTTGTTGTGAGTTTTTAATCATGAATGTGTCTTGAACCTTGTCAAATCCTTCTTTTGCATCTATTAAGATGATCACGTGACTTATATTTTTCATTTTGTTAAAGCGCTGAGTCATATTAATTGATTTATGGGTGTTGAACCATCCTTGAATTCCTCAGATAAATCCCTCTTAATCATTGTGTTTGATCCCTTTTTTGTATGATAGAATTAAGCTTTCTAATATTTTGATGAGAATTTTTGTATCTACATTCATCAAGGGTATAATTTTCTTCTTTATAGTGTCTTTATCTGGTTTTGGCATCTTAATATGTCCAGGTGTGTGTCTATTTGGGTTCCTCTTGTTTGAATCTTTCTGTGATTCCCATTCCTGGATTTCTGTTTCCTTCTTCAGATTCTGGACATTTTCAGCCATAATTTCATCAAATACATTTTCACCTCCTTCCTCTCTCTCTTCTCCTTATGAGACCCTATGATGGGAATATGAGTGTGTTGAATGCTGTCCCAGAAGTCCCCTAAACTATTCTCATTTTTAAGTTTGTTTGCCTTTTGCTGTTCTGATTGAGTGATTTCAATTATTCAATTTTCCAGATTACTTGTGCATTCTCCTGTGTCACCTAATCTTCTATTAATACACTCCAGTGTAGTTTTATTTTATTATTTTATTTTCCAGTCTGACTAGTTCTTTGTTATATTTTCTTGTTGTTGTTGTTCAGTTGATCTGTCAAGTCGGACTCTTTGTGACACCATGGACTCCAGCAGGCCAGGCTTCCCTGTCCTTCACCATCTCCTGGAAATTCTCACTGTGTTCTCCTATTATTTTCTCCAGTTCCATTAGAAATCTCTCAGATAAATTGCTTCTGTCTCATTAAGGTTTTATTCAGGGGTTTTTTTTGTTGTTGTTCTTTCATTTGAAGCATTTTCATCTGTGTGCTAATTTGGTTTCATTTCCTCTGTCTCTATGAAATTAAGTAAAACAATTGCCTATCCAGTCTTGAAGGCATATCCTTGTGTGGGAGTGTGCCCATGCAATCTGCATCTAGCCAGTGGCTTTGGTGGAGAGCTGGATCTTAAATGAGAGCAGGCTTCATCTTCCTCTGGGGTATGCTGGCAGCCACCACGTTAGTGGAAGCTAGGCTGGAGGTGTAGGAGCTAGATTCAGAGCAAGGTAAAGCTAGAGTTTCTCCTATGCTCTAATGTCTGAGGGCACAGCGGGGCTCAAGGGGCTAGAGCAGGAGCCCAGAGAGAGTTGAGTTTCTCTCAGTGTGATGGTACCCTCTTCTTTGGTTTGGGACATGGTCAGGAAGCCTTGGGCTCCTGAGGGCTTGGGGATGTACTTCTGTGTTGGTTGCCATTTTTCCCTGATGTGCCTTGGATGGAGGCTTGGTTGGGTTCAGAGTAGTTGATGCCACCTGAATGAGCTGGCCCTGCCTCCTTCTAAACATGCACAGACACATACTCTGGTGATGGGGATCTCTGCCCTGGGGCTAACTGTCCTCACTCTGGAGTGAATGCAGGGGTACACGAGCTGGCAATGAGCTGCCTTTACCCTGATAAAAGACAAGTTCAGGGTCCAAGCTGGCTCCATTCTTTTCAGGTGTGCACACTCTCATTGGCAATAGCAGCCTCTGAATTAGTGGGGAGCTGCACTGGAACGAGAAGGGCTGAAGGAGGAGCCTACTGTGTGTCCGGCAGGAAGGCTGGGTAGCTAGCAAGAACCACAGGCAGTTTTCCACCTGTTTCGTCCAAATGGTGACTGAGAGCAAGCATATATGTGTGTATGCTCTTCAATAATGCACTTTTTCCTTACAGTGCTCTAATCAGGACATGGGTATTCAAACCAGCTAACGGGCTTCGTCTTCCCGTATCAGGCCAGGACAGCATATTTAATGTATGTCTCATACTCCCCATCCCCAAGGGGTATTCTTGAGCCTGTGCTACCCCTACTCTTCTCTGTGCCCCCTAATAGTGGTGTGGGATCTGAACAGAACACTTCTCTTTCTTTCCTACCAGATTCCATGTATCCTTTCTCTACAACCTTTGTTGTAGAAGAGCTATAAGGAAGCTGGAGCCATGTATGTTTCAGGATCTCTGGGGGTACAGATGGGAGTTTCCTTGACCTGGTCCCTGTCTAGCAAGTGGTCCATGGATGGCAGCTGAGAGAGGGGTAATGGCTAAAATGGAGCCCTTTAAGTAGCTCCAGAGATGGAGATGAGAGTGTCTCCTGAGGGCACCTGTATCATCAAGACAGTCTTGGTCTGTGATGGGGACAAAAGGCGCACGTTTAAATCTTTCAGAATCTAGTCAGACAAACTTTGGTGGACTTACCTCCAAGAGTTTCCCTACCACAGAGGGCCTGCACTGCATTCACAGGCAATGTCAGGGTCCACAGCTAGGACCAAGGTCTGTATATTTATTACTTGATTCACAGGTGGACATGATTTTTCCTGGGTCTACTCCCTATGTTGATGACAGGCCCACAGCCAAAAGAGGTTCTAACTGACTTCTCAGAGGTAGAGAGCTGATTCCATTTCTGTGGCCAGGACCACAGTTAATAAGTCAGCTTCCTTCTTGGAAGTTATATGCTTCATTTTTATTCATTTGGAGATTTGACTGAACATTTTGAAATGCATACCTAATCCAAACCCCACATCAATACCTCTGCCCACCTCCTGAAACTGAAAAGGAAAATGAGCACTTTCATTCTTCTCTCTCTAGTCCTTAATGTTATTTTTACCCAATGCTTGTGTTCTGTAATTTCACTACAGCACTTGTAAATTCTTCACTCCCAAGCTGATTATGGGGCTTCTGTCACCTGATACCAAAACCAGACAAAGATATCACAAAAAAAGAAAGAAAGGTCAACATCACAGATGAATACAGATGTAAAATTCTTCAATATAATACTAACAAACTGAATCCAAAGACACATTAAAAGGATAATGCACCATGATCAAGAAGGACTGAACCCAGGGATGCAAGGATTCTTCAATTTATGCAAATCAATCATTGTGATAGGCCATATTGTCAAATCAAAGGATAAAAACCATACAATCATCTCAACTGGTGCAGAAAAAGATTTGACAACACCCATGTATGATGAAAGCTCTCCAGAAAGTGGGCATAGAGGGAAACTATCTCAACATAATAAAGGCCATATACAACACAGTTATTGACTGCGAAGAACTGAGTCATTGGAAAAGACCCTGGTGATGGGAAAGATTAAAGGCGGGAGGAGAAGGGAATGACAGAGGATGAGATGATTGGATGGCATCACTGACTCAGTGGACATGAGTTTGAGCAAGCTCTGGGAGTTGGTGATGGGCAGGGAAGCATGGAATGCTGCAGTCCTTGGGGTTGCAAGGAGTCGGACACAACTGAGTGACAGATCAGAACTGAACACAACATTGTAAATCAACTACACTCTAATAAATAATATTTTTTAATTGTAAATTTTTGTTATTTTTATACAATGTACTCCCTGTTAAGTTCTACTCCCTGTTTCAGTTCTACTCACTTTTTCCACTCACCATTCCTTTATGTTTTCAAACTTCCCTTCTAGGTCATTTTTTAATGAAGTTATCTTTAGTGATTAACTATTGGTGGTAACATTCTCAGTTTTAATTTGACTGGAAATATCTTTGTTTTAACTTTTCTTGAATGACAGAGGCAGACCTTGTCTAGAGTAATACATCTGGCATAATCAACACCCTGCTTCCACTACTTGTAGAAGAAGCACCACTGGACCACTGGCGGAGACTGGCATACCTGCTATCCCAGTGAATGGGGGCCACAGGCTTCTGCAGTGATCCTTAGTGTAATACTCAGCCAAGGAGCTCACTCCAAACAGGCACAAGTTCCCAAGGTTATGACTTGGCTTGGTTTTGTCTTGGGCTCCAAGAGTCATGAACTTGGGTTGACTCACACAGACCCTTCCCTGGAGAGCAGTCTGCAGATAAGTGCAGTCTTATTTTAATTCCATTTGATTTTGTCTATGTGATATCAATGCTATCAATACAAACTTAGATTCGCCAATCTGTTTTACTCATTGGTGGTGGTTTAGTCACTAAGTCATGTTCCACGCTTGCAACCCCATGGAATGGGAACCTACCAGGCTCCTGCATCCATGAGATTCTCCAGGGAAGAAGACTGGAGTGGGTTACCATTTCCTTCTCCAGGGGATCTTCCCAACCCAGGGATCGAAGCCAGGTCTGCTGCATTGCAGCCAGAGTCTTTACCTACTGAGCTACAAAGGAAGCCCCCATTACTTATTATTTTGCTCTAATTTTTCCTTCCTAATCCCTTCCTCTTTGTTCTTTCTTCAAACATTTTTCATTTTGTATTATAGGTTTCATTCCTTTCTGTATCTTTTGAAAGGTATAAACATAATTCTCTGAAGTTCTCAGTTGCAGCTTTCTCAGTTAACTGTGGTTTTCAGACTGTGGTTTCCTGTTGGTGGGCTCTGCTGACTCTGTCTCAGAGGGATATGCATTTCCTAACAAACTAGTAATGTTCTAGTGTTATCATACATACAGTAGCAATTGTTCCCTATAAAAGTCCAAACACGTGACTTGATATGGAAGTTGCCTTACTGGTCTGTTTACTCTTTGCTCCTGCCAAAGCCCTGTAAGCTCTATTTTATGGTGTTGTTTTTTAGTTTTAGAGTATAGTGAGAAATCACACTCACAATTACATATATTTGTCGGCTTTGGTCCCAGTTTCTCACAAATTTCTCACAGATTCCTCCCATACAGTGCAAGTGGCAGCCCTCAAGCCAATTTCCTATGAGGCAGATATTTTCTCACCCTGTATTTACTCCAGCTCCTTATCTGGCATTGTGCAATGCCCCTAAAGGTCAAAGTCACACTTAAGAACATAAAACACTGGCCTCTAAAGGACAGATACATTTCTGACAACTCCATGTGATATGAGAAGTTTAAATCTCATGCACCCATTTAACACTTAATTCTCTCCTGTTTCTGTAATTGGAGTTTCCTGAACCTCACTGACACAATTAAAACACTTGGCTTAAACAAGCACTGTTCTTTCCTAACTAAAACACTTTACTCTATAGTTATCAAGAATTTTTGTATAGTCAGAGTTTGAGGAGGTGCTCCTGAGTCAGTTTGTGTGTCTTCTTCTCTGGAAAATTCTAAAGTATTTTTCCACTCTTGGAATCCTTCCTCCCCACAGCCTTCAACACTTGGGGCTGAAGCAGCCATGCTTAAGGCAGAAGCTAGAACTCCACCAAAGGTGCAACTCCATGTTCTACTTGTAACTTCAAAATATGAAAGACTGTATTTTACTGATTAAAAAAAAAAGACTTGTCTTCCAAAACCAAGAATTGTAGATTCAGAGAAAAAAAATATTTTTCAAAAAGTACTAATAACAATCTGAAAAGATGCCAGGAAATCTCTAGGAATGAAATGTGTAACAACCCAGGTGATAAAAACTCCAAACAGGTTAAGAAGGAGCACCTCAGAAGAAGGAGCTGTGGTGCGTCTCATAATTACTCTGAGATATAATTCCATCTTCCAGGAAGTCCTCAGTTTATTTATAACAAACTAAAAAGATGCCAGGCAACCTGTGGGGCTGACATGTGGAACAAGCCAGATGATAGAAACTCCAAACAGGTTAAGAAGGAGCATTGCAGCAGAGGCTTCCCAGCTTGTGCTACTGGTAAAGAACCTGCCTGCCAGCGTGGGAGGCATAAGAGACGTGGGTTGGATCACTGGGTCAGGAATGTGCCCGGAGGAGGGCATGGCAACCCGCTCCAGTATTCTTGCCTGGAGAATCCCATGGACAGAGGAGCCTGGTGGGCTCCAGGCCATAGGGTTGCAAAGAGTAGGACACGACTGAAGCAGCTCAGCAAGCACACATGCTCACCGCAGCAGAAGGAGCCGAGGTGCCTCTCAATTCACCTGGGACGGTAGTGCCATCTCCAAGGAAGTCCTCATGGATAGGAATCAAGGCATCTAGACAGAAGAAAAAACCTCGAAAGGGCTCCAAGTTCCCATCACTGTTTACATGACGATAGGGAGATTCAGACGTTCTCATGGATCCGCACAGGAGGAAGAAAGTGCTGGGAGGATCATGTGGCAGAACATGCCTGAGAGGAGAAAAGGAAAGCTCAGAGGACGCAGATCTCACTCCAGGAGACAGTGTGGGCTGTCCCAGAGGCACCTCTCCCTTTGGCTTTCTCAGGTGTGAGTCAGCCACCTGTCCAGTGCATCCTCAAAGGACAAGAGACACATCAAGCTCTCTGAGTAGTCTCATTAAAGCTCAGTCTCACCAGCTCATAGCTTTTGGGAACCCACAGAAGGGAGCAAGGGAATCACAATATAGCTTTCTCCACATAAATTCTCTTTGTCCTTGTGTCCAGTCCTACTTTTTTATGCCTTCAGTTTGTCTGAGATCTTAAGAGTCGCAAACCACTTTTCAGACACTAACTTGCATATTCTGCCTGTGAAGCTATTTTCCCAAGAGATTTTACTTTACTTCCCAAAGGCTATGGGTCTTGTTAAGGTGACATGTGTGGAGGTCAACTGGTGAATTCACCTGTTTGTGTGGTACAGGCAGGGGATATGCATGGTGGGGGAAACCAAGAGACTTTAGCCACCTGCCCTTCTCCAAAACTGATATTCTGAATGCCTTTCTAATTATATAACTTTGGGTAAAATGTTTTTACTCTCCAAACTTCCATTGCTTCATCTGTGAAATGCCCTGCCTTCCTAGCAGGGCTTTCTAAAACTAAATAAGATAATAGAAGGGCAATATGCTCTACAGTGCAAAAATAAGTGAGATGTTGCTGATCCAAAGAGGAAATTTAGTTGCTATAGACATTTATAGAATTGCTCAGAAAATAGAATCAGAAAACTCTGTAAAAAAGACAATATAGAATACAGTAGTGGTACCCATCTTGTTTTCCTACTCCTTGAAAAAGATACTGAGAAGAGATGTAGACTTATTCCCTATTATCAACAGGCTTAAAGGTTCAGAATATAACAGCAACAAAATTAAACTTTTTTAAAACTCAGCACAAAAGAAGCCTTTTCTTATGTTCTCAAACTGTTTTATGATTGTTTCTGTTTTTAATGGTAGCAAATAACCTTCATCATATATTCAAAAAATATTCTTGAAGTACTCACTCTGTTCTGTTTTAGGTACTGTATGAGACTGTTGGAATAAATTGTCTAAATCCTCAAAATCATCCTGTGAAATAGTTGTTATACTCACTTTTTCTAGTTTTCTCAAAAATATATACATATGTTTTCATATATATATATATATATATATATATATATATATATATATCTTCTTATAGTTTCTTGTTTACATGGACCTTGTATATATTTATTGTAAACTCTGGTTTTGAGTACTTTTAGGTTTTTAAGGTCACAGAAAAACTCAACAGAAGGTAGGAAGAGTTCCCTCATATCTCTTGCCTCCACACATCCATAGCCTCTCCCATTACCAAAGTCCCCAATCTGAGCTGCATAGTTGTTACAGTTGACTAAGCTACGTTCATTATCACCTAAGTCCATAGCTGACCCAGCTCTTCATCCTTGGTGTTATACATCTGTGGGTTAGGACTAACATAGTATGACACGTGCTCACCATCAGTATTTGTTGCTGCTGTTGTTCCATTGCTAAGGCAGGCCCAGCTCTTGGCAACTCCATGGACTGCAGCCAGGCTCCCCTGTTCTTCCCTATCTCCTGGACCCATGTCCACTGAGTCAGTAATACTATCTAACCATCTCGTCCTCTACCACCCCCTTTTCCTCCTGCCCTCTATCTTTACCAGAATCAGGGTCTTTTCTGATGAGTTGGCTCTTTACATCAGGTAGCCAAAGTATTGGAGATTCAGCATCAGTCCTTCCAACATATAGTATCATATTTTCACTATATGCACTCCGAAAAGAAAGGTGCCCTGCCCATTCATCCACTAATATCCATTTGTTACCCGCTACCACAGAACCCAATCCACTCCACAGATTCTATTTTCACAATCCATCACAAAAGGCTGATACAAACAGAGCCACAGAGCACCTGAACCTCACCTGGAAAAGCAAAATTCAGCCCAAGGAGCTGGAGAAGAGAAAGACCTGCGACCAGACCCAACTTTTGGGTCCTGACTATGAGCCAACCTCAGGGACAGTCCAACACCAGCCCCAGCTGTGTGGTGAGAACCTAAGGGACAAGAAAACCACCCCCAATGAATCCTAGAAATCTGTTAGGATCAAGAAATGTCCAGGCAGGTGATGTCAGCCACTTCAGAGCACACTTCTTTTCCAGGGGATTGGGGGAGCGGTGGTGCTCACTATCTCCAGGAAATGTGAACTCCAATCCTTTCAGGCCTTTGCCTGATGCCAAATGGGATTGCAAAGACTGTAAAGGTCATGTGTACCCCCAAGAAACCATTGAGTTGGGAGTAAGTAGGGATTTTCAAGAAGAAGAAATAGCTCTACTGGGCGCTGATGTTTATCTCTGCTCAAAAACCCATTTGAAGGGCCATTGAGTTGACAAGGAATCCTATTTGTAATGAGAAAACTCAAGACAGAAACTATTGTCAGAGGGTGAAGATAGAGGGAGATAGGTTTTGACTTAAATATTAGAGGACATCTTAAATATTATAGGAGATCTTTCTATAGTCTTTCTATAGTCAGAGTCATGCAAGAATGAAATAGATGCTTTGGGACACAGTGAGCTCCCATAACTGGTAGAATATAACCATAGGTTCAGTCAGTTTATGGGTAGTTATAAGGCACAGGATGGGGTAGATGGATGGGGATGGGGTAGAACTCCATGGTGAGATTACTTCCAATGAAAGGCTCAGACATGTCCAACTCTTTGCAGCCCCGTGAATTGTAGCCCATCAGGCTGCTCTATCCATGGAATTCTCCAGGCAAGAATCTTTGAATGGTTGCCATTCCCTTCTCCAGGGGATCTTCCCTACCCAGGGAACGAACCTGGGTCTCTTACATTGCAGGCAGATTCTCTACCATCTGACCCACCAGTGAAGCCCAGCTTCCAATGAGACTTCCTTAGAATAAGAAACTCTCTTTACCAAAGTAACAGGATAATTCTGATCCCAAAATCTCATTTTCCCCATAACCATCAAGTGAAGCAGAGTCCCTGCCATTGAGCCAGTCTACTGCAGGGAGAGTGGCCAATCCAGTATCCATCATCCAGAAGCCTGTTTCTTCCTCCTCTTGTTTCTACCCAATAGAGATCAGAACTCTATTCTTACTCCCATTAGTATAGATGAGACTGGTGAAAAGCTTTCTGCTCCTCAGGCTCCCTGGGAAATTGAAAGTTTAGTTTACAAGAAGAGGTTTTCATCAGAAGCAGGAAAGTCAGAGGTGCCCAAACAACCTTGAGAAATGGGTTGGGGGTTTCTTTTCAGGCTTTGCCAAGCTTTAAGCCTCATAAATGAATGATTTCTATCATCTGCCAACTTTTAAGGTGTGTTTGTTGGCATAAAAGTTAGCCCTTCTATAAAGATTTGAAGGAATTCACTGCTGATAGAATTTGGCCCTTATGCCCTCAAAGGAGAAATACATACTTAGAAGTTTTACAATAATTTCTGTGTTCGTTTCCTGTGATTGATGTACACACATAAGTAAATTTTAGTGATTTGTATTTTTCCAGAAATTGCCCATCATGAAACTTTTTCATTTAATAGATGACATTCTCTTAGCATTCTATTGTTGTTGTGTTGTACGTTGCAGTTTTAAATATGAGAAGAAATTAACTGAAAGGCTAAGGTATAAAGGAGGTGAACACACCAAACTTGAGAGTCACAGGGTTCATTAACCAGTTCACCACATATTGTGGAATCTCTGTGAAAATTCAGATTGTGGTTTAGCTGATGCTATGTGGTATAGTAAGATGTCCTTTCTCACTTCCTGTCCTCTCTACTAAGAACTTGGAAATAAGTAAATAGGACTGCTGAGAGTTTTCAGGGTCTTTTGTTTGTTTTTCATGTTCTTCTTGTTTAAAAGTTAAACAAAATACCAAATACCTGTATTACATGAGAGGTATAGAGATTCTCTTTCAGATCACAGAAAGCCTTCATCTCACATATGGACATGATTAAAGAATATATTAACCAAAGAGATGATTAATAAGAAAAGTAGCATAAACAGAGATAAGGGACAGAGACAAATAAAGTGCACAGTTGGGCTGACAGGAGAATCTCATGCCCTGGGCAGATAAGTCCTTCCACGGGGATGGAGAGCTCAGATGAGAAGGCCATTGGGATCCATGCCAACAGCATCTGCTCACCTGCCCTAATTCAGAGCTCCCCAGGCAGCTCACTGGGACCTTGGTTTCCCATGTGGTCTTTTTTGGGAAAAGGATGCCCTAAGAGAAATATCCAATTCAGTTGACAAGTATCATTTTTACTGTTAATTTATAAATAAGGAATGTGATTTTATGTGTCAGCATCTGATGTCATTTGTTATCTAGATTTTTCATCTCCAAGTAAATCTCTTTTCTGGGCAAATGATGAGATGGAGTTTCTGGACTCAGTCTGAGCCTCAGGGTCAGATTCTGAACCTTGGCGAACATATGCAAATAATGCCAGTTCAAGGAGCCTCATCATTCAATCATTCCACCACTCAACTTATACACTACACTTTGTGCTGAGCGCATGTTAAGCATCATCTTGGAAGGCAAACTCTCAACCTTTTTGTCTTCCCATTTGAACATTCTGAAGACACCATCTAGACCAAAGATTTTCAGTTCTTAACACCCATTATGCTTCAGAATCTATTCAGATTATTATTTTTTTAATACAGATGATTTGTAGTTTGGGTAGGGGTCTCAGGCAATTGTGTTTTTGAAAGCACTGTAGGTGATCTGAAGAATAGCCTGAGTTGTAAGCAGTGAAAGGATTTGTGTTGGCATCACTTAGAATAAAATGTTGATCTATACTGGTTTTCTATTACTATCCTTAGTGTCTATACAGATCGAAGTATGTTATATAGGTGATTTCAATAAAAACCCTGAAGGAGTCATTTGAACACAATAGAAAGTAAAAGATAAAGACATGAGAATAAATGCTTGAACTTATATATTAGTATTCTCTGGATGCTATAGTAGAAGATCACAGACTGAATGACTTACATAATATAAATTTATTTTCTCATATTTCTGAAATCTCACAGTCCAAGATCAAGGTGCAGTAAAAGCCGGTTTCTGGTGATGCCTCTCTCCTAGGCTTAAGGACAACACCTTCTCACTGTGACCTCAAATGACCTTTTCTCTGTCAAGGCAGAGAGAGAACTCTTTCTCTTCTGATAAGTTCTATCAAATTAGTCTCCCCTCTACAACCTCATTGAAACTTAACTAACTCCATGAAAGCTATATCTCAAATTCCACTCATATTAGGGCTTAGGAAATGGTAACCCACTCCAGTATTCTTGCCTGGATAATCCCATGGATGAAGGAGCCTGGTAGGCTACAGTCCATGGGGTTGCAAAGAGTCGGACACAACTGAGTGACTTCACTTTCACTTTCAGGGCCTCAACATATGAATTTTGAGGGGACATAATTCAGTCTATAACAACTAGTTCACAGGATGATAAACTTCCTCTTGGAGTGTATGTGGTTTTACTATTTCTAAGATCAGCTCTGGTCATGTCAATCCCATGCTCAAAAATTTAAATAAATAATGTTTTTCTATCAGGTATTTTGGTAAATATTATAATACAGAAAAAGAAACAGACCCAGAAGTTAACCACTATCAACATCTTCATATCATTTGTACTCACTTGTGTCCCACATAAATGTATGTGAATATCTTTCTTTTTTTTTCATTTATTTTTTTATTTGGAGGCTAATTCCTTTACAATATTGTAGTGGTTTTTGCCATACATTGACATGAATCAGCCATGGATTTACATGTGTTCCCCATCCCAATCCCCCCTCCCACCTCCTTCCCCACCCGATCCCTCTGGGTCTTCCCAGCGCACCAGCCCCAAGCACTTGTCTCATGAAGCCAAATTGGGCTGGTGCCAAGAGGCGCTGTTAAACCCAGTCACCTATGTGATGTAAATTATTAGAAAGACTGTCTGAATGCTGTTTGAAAATAAACTTAAAGGGGTACAGAAACATGGAGACTGTTAGGCTACTAAACTACTCCAGGTAAATGTTGGTGGCCATTTTGGATCAGACATGTGGTAAAACATAGTCATATTACCAATATAGATAGATGACAGATAAATAGATGATAGGTTAAATATATTGAAAGATAGAAAAGATAACAGTATTTGCTGATAGAATGTGGGTTATGAGAAAATCAGTAAGATAACAGAAAAGTTATGTGGCAAAAAAAATGGAAGTATGAAGGTGGCATTTATTGGGATCAGAAAACTGCATAAACATAGACATGTAAACTTGGAGATGTCTATTATACATTTAAGTGGAGATGTCAAGTAAACAGTTGTATATTTATTGCACTCTCCAAAGTGGAGTGCCTTGGAGAAATCCAGACCAGAATTTTTGGAGCAGTCATTATGTTTAAAATCATGAGATGGTATGATATCTATATTGGTTTTCTATTACTGCCATTAAAAAATCACTACAAATATAGTTGCTTAACACAAAACTATTACCTCACAGCTCTGAAAATTAGAAATCTAGAGTCTCATTCACATTAAATTAGGGTATTCACAAGCTAGAATCCTTTCTAGAGTCTCAGCAGGAGAATGCATTTTCTGCTTGTTCTTTTTCTTAACTGTCTCAAAACTTTTCTATTGCAAGGTAATTTTTAACTAATTAATTTATTTTATTGGAGGATAATTACTTTACAATACTGTGATGGGTTTTTCTATACATCAACATAAATTGGCCCCATGAATACATATTCTTGTTATTGCCTAAATTCAGTTCTTGGCAGTTGTTAAGATTGACGTTTTCATTTTCATTTGGTTGTAGGCTTTCTTAGCTTCTAGAGACCACCACGTGTTCTGAACTTCTGTCCCTCTTACTCCATCTTCAAAGACAGAAATAGCACATCAAATTCTCATCTCATATCTCTCTGACTCACTTTTCTACCTCTTATTCTTCCACTTTGATGAACTTCCATGACTAAAATAGAACCATCTGGATAATTTAGAATAATATCCCAATTTCAAGGACCTTAACCTTGATCACATCCGTAAGACATTTTTGCCTCATAAGTTTACATAGTCACAGGTTCAGGGATTAGTACATGGTCATAACATAAGAAAATAATGAGTATAGATAGGGAAGAAAAATTACATGGATGGTCTGTGTCTGACCCCTGGGATATTCCAGAATTTAGAGATTAAAGAGATAAGAAACTAGTCAAGGCAACTAGGGAGCTACCACTGAGTGTGAGAGAAATGATTGTGATTGTTGAATGCAAGGTGATGCAGGGATTCAAGCAAAGATGGCTCCATTGCCGCTGAGATTAAAGAGAGATGAAACAGGTTGTCTATTAGATTTAAAGATAGTTTAATGAAGTTTCCTAGTGACTTGAACAAGAGCAGTTCTATTGGTGTGGTGGGAATAAAGCATGATGAGAGGGACTCAGAGAGAGAAATGAATTAATTCAAATAAGGTATACAAATGGCTAACACACAGGAAATGATGTTCAACCTTGTTATCATCATTGTTGTTGTTGTTCAGTCACCAAGTCATGTCCAATTCATCGCAACCCCATGGGTTGCAGCACTCCAGGTTTCCCTGTTCATCACCATCCACCAGACTTTGCCAAAGTTCATGGCCAATGAATCAGTGATGCCATTCAACCACATCATCCTCTGTCACCCTCTTCTCCTTCTACCTTCAATCTTTCTCAGCATCAGGGTCTTTTCCAAAGAGTCAGCTGCTCTCATCAGGTGTCCAAAGTATTGGAGCTTCAGCTACAGCATCAGTTCTTCCAAAGCGTATTCAGTGTTGACTTTCATTAAGATTGACTGAATTGATCTCCTCGAGATCAGAGGATTCTCAAGAGTCTTATGCAGCACCACAGTTCAAAAGCATCAATTCTTTGGTGCTCAGCCTTCTTTATGTTCAAACTCTCACATTTATATGAGAAAAACCATAGCTTTGACTATATGGACCTATGTCACAAAGTGATGTCTCTGCTTTTCAAAACACTGTCTAGGCTTGTCACAGCTTTCCTGCCAAGAAGCAATTATCTTCTAATTTCAATAATTATTAGGCAAATGCAATTCAAAAATGATAATGAGCTATTACATCACACACACTAGAAAGGCTATAATCAAAAAATGTATAATAGTTATACACAGAAATTCTCCTATAATGCTTGTGGCAATGTGAAAATGGTGAAACTGCAGGTAGAATATAGTAATAAAGGAATGAGAGGAGGATGGACTACAAGAAGCATTTTGAAGAATAACCCAATGGAAGATGATTATTGGTTGGATGTCCTGAGAAATCTGTATGCAGGTCAAGAGGCAACAGTTAGAACTGGACACAGAACAACAGGCTTGTTCCAAATCTGGAAAGGAGTATGCCAAGACTGTACATTGTCACCCTGCTTATTTAACTTATATGCAGAGTACATCATGCAAAATGCCAGGCTGGATGAAGCACAAGCTGGAATCACGATTGCCAGGAGAAATATCAACAACCTCAGTCATGCAGATGGCACCACCCTTACGGCAGTAAGCAAAGAAGAGCTAAAGAGCCTCTTAATGAAAGTGAAAGAGAATAGTGAAAAGGTAGCTTAAAACTCAGCATTCAGAAAACTAAGATCATGGCATCTGGTGCCATCACTTCATGCCAGTTAGACGGGGAAACAATGGAAACAGTGAGAGACTTTATTTTATTAGGCTCCAAAATCACTGCAGATGGTGACTGCAGCCATGAAATCAAAAAACACTCACTCCTTGGAAGAAAAGCTATGACCAACCTAGACAGCATATTAAAAAGCAGAGACATGACTTGGCTGACAAAGGTCCGTCTAGTCAAAGCTATCGTTTTTCCAGTAGTCATGCATAGATGTGAGAGTTGGACTATGAAGAAAACTGAGCACCAAAGAATTGATGCTTTTGAACTGTGGTGTTGAATAAGACTCTTAAGGGTCCTCAGACTGCAAGGAGATCCAACAAGACAATCCTAAAGGAAATCAGTACTGAATATTCATTGGAAGGACTGATGCTGAAGCTGAAACTCCAATACTTGGGCTATCTGATGTGAAGAACTGACTCATTTGAAAAGACCCTGATGCTGGGAAAGATTGAAGGAGGGAAGAGAAGGGGAGAACAGAGGATGAAATGGCTGGATGGCATCACCAACTAGATGGACATGAGTTTCAGCAAGCTCCAGGTGTTGGTGATAAGCAGGGAAGCCTGGTGTGCTGTTGTCCATAGGGTCACAAACAGTCGGACACGAATGTGTGACTGAACTGAACTGAATTGAACTAGATTCCTGGAATAATGGAGGAAAAAAGAGTGAAAGTCAGTGAAATTATAGTTTTCTATAAACCCAAATCAGGCATGTTACTTTACTTGGGAAACTTAAATGTGGTGTTTAACATCTGTAAGTTTTATTTTTCCATCTGTTCAGTGGAAATTTCTGCCTCACAGTATCATTGAATGTTTAAATGAAAAACTTATGTAAAACCTATTGAGCAGACTGCTGAATAACAATGGAAGGGGAGCTACTCTGAAGAATGGGCTGCTGAAATCCAAAACACACCTTGTAAAGAGAGGAAGAACTCTTACAAGACCCAAGATTGAGAAGCATGTCCTCTCAGAATGTTTCCTCTAAACTGAGGTCAAAGTCCCCCTTTCCAGGTCTCCCATGCACCAAGTCCCCAATGCTCATTTGAGGGGTAATTCTTCTATTATCCACCAGCTGATTCATCAACAGTGAACTCAGTCCATATTGCAGCAGCAGCATCAGAGGCTACGTCCCTGGGAGAGGAACAAATGAAGAATATTCCCATCCAATACTCCAGGATTCAGTGACCGTGTAGAGAAAGCATAAGATGTGAAATCTGGGATCACTCAGTGTTGGATATAAGGCTTTCCTCTGTCACTAACCAGCTAGAAATAACAATTATTGTCCTGTCAGATATAGAACATGATACCTGCCCTAGAGGGTTCTTGTGAGAATTAGAAGAGATAATATTTGCAGAGTGCCCAGGATAAAACTTAACCCATTATCAGCTCTGAAACTGCAGCTCAATCTCTTGCTGAGCTGGCATCGCATGTGTCAAAGTAAACAACCAGGGGCAGCTGGAGCTGAACCTGAACTGGAGAAGCAGGTGTCTGAAGGATGTCAGCATCAGGTGGGGGTGTCCCAGGATTCCCCTCTTTTTCAATGATCTTCGTGCTCTGGCCTGTGTTCTGGATTGCAGAGTAGACACCGCTGAGAGGCAACTCTTCTTTCAGACACTGCTCACTGATACTCTGGGAATGAAAGACAATGGATTCTAAAAGCAGATGAAGCATAAACCAGATGCAAATTTGGAAAACTCAGCTTTGGTCACAGGAAAGATCAGTTTTCACTCCAATCCCAAAGAAAGGCAATACCAAAGAATGTTCAAATATCTATACAATTGATCTCATTCAACATGTTAGCAATGTAATACTCAAAATCCTTCAAGTTAGGCATCAGCAGTATGTTTTCCAAGAACTTCCAGATGTATATGCTAGATTTAGAACAGACAGGGAACCAGAGATCAAATCGCCAACATGTGTTGTACCATAGAAAAAGCAAGGAAAATCCAGAAAAACATCTACTTTGCTTCACTGACTACACTAAAGCCTTTGAATGTGCAGATCACAACAAATTGTGGTAAATTCTTAAAGAGATGGGAATACCAGACCACCCTACCTGTCTCCTGAGAAACCTGTATGCACATCAAGAAGCAACAGTTACATCCAGACATGGAACAACAGACTGATTCCAAACTGGGAAAGGAGTACATCAAGGTTGTATATCGTCACCCTCTTATTTAAATTATATGCAGAGTCCATCATGGGAAAAGCTGGGCTGGATGAATCACAAGCTGGAATCAACATTGCTGGGAGAAATACAAACAACCTCAAATATGTAGATGATACCATTCTAATGGCAGAAAGTGAAGAGGAACTAGAGTCTCCTAATGAGAGTGAAAAAGCTGGATTAAAATTCAACATAAAAAAAACTATGATCATGCAATCCAGTCCCATTACTTCATGGCAAATAGATTAGGAAAAGTGGAAACAGTGACAGATTTTATTTTCTTGGGCTCCAAAATCAGTGCAGATGGTGACTACAGCCATGAAATTAAAAGATGCTTGCTTCTTGGAAGAAAAGCTATGACCAAACTAGAAAGCATATTAAAAAGAAGAAACATCACTTTGACAGAAAGAACTGCATAGTCAAGATATGATTTTTCCAGTAGTTATGTATGGATGTGAGAGTTGGACCATAAAGAAGGCTGTGAAGTGAAGTGAAGTGACTCAGTCGTGTCCAACTCTTTGCAACCCCATGGACTGCAGCCTCCCAGGCTCATCCATCCATGGGATTTTCCAGGCAAAAGTAATGGAGTGAGTTGTCATTTCCTACTCCAGGGGATATTCCCAACTCAGGATCTGAACCCGGGTCTCCTGCATCACAGGTTTACCCTGTGAGCCAAGAGAAGGCTGAGGGAGAACCAAAGAATTAACGCTTTCAAACTGTGGTGCTGGAGAAGATGGTTGAGAGTCCCTTGGACTGCAAGATCAAACCAGTCAATCCTAAAAGAAATCAGTCCTGAGTATTCATTGGAAGGACCGATGCAGAAGTTGAAGCTCCAATAATATGGCCACCTAATGGAAAAGCTGACTCGTTGGAAAAGACCCTGATGCTAGGAAAGATTGAGGGCAAGAAGAGAAGGGGACAAAAGAGGATGAGATGGTTGTATGACATCGCAACTCAATGGACATGAGTTTAAACAATCTCCATGGGATAGTGAAGGATCGGGAAGCCTGGCATGCTGCAGTCCATCGGGTCGCAAAGAGTAGGACATGACTTACTGATGAAACAACAAACAACAAAGATCCTACATGGAACCAATGCTGCTGACAAGCACTGATTATGGATGCCCCCCAAGTTCCCAGTACTACACGGGCCTCAGATGTAAATTTTCCTAGTTAATACTGTTGCTTGTTCAGAAAGAGGCAGCGGGACAGAAGTAGCAGTGATTAGGATTGATAAGCACAAGTGTAGGTGCAGAGGAAACTGGTAAAGCCCAGGATGATCACAGCTCCGGCCTCTCAATTGATCCATGCCTTCTTTTTTTTTTTTTTTTTTTTTTTTTATTAGTTGTAGGCTAATTACTTCACAACATTTCAGTGGGTTTTGTCATACATTGATATGAATCAGCCATAGAGTTACACGTATTCCCCATCCCGATCCCCCCTCCCAAGGATTAATCTCCATGCCTTCTTGATGCTCTTCTTAACTCTGCTCTGTCCCGTTGCCATCATCATGGTTCCTCTAGTCCTCCTGCAATGCTTCTCCTGAGTCACACATATACACAGAGTGGAGCTTGAATCTCAGTCTCAAAACCCTGTGCCCAATTCCGTGATTATGACACCAATGTCATTATCACATCCACCAGCCATTTTGCAGGGGAAAATCTCTGAGCAGCAAAGTGAATAAGAAAGGGTTTCAGTGGAAGAGAGGAGTTATCTGAGGAGAAAAAAGAAGTGCAACTTGCCTCTTCCAGTATCCATGTTCCTTTCCCTCTTATACATTTTCCAAAAGCACAGTCAAGTTCCCAGGAAGAATAGCACAACCACGATGGTCCATAGGATGCCTCCAAGGGAGTCAGCCATCATCTGTCTGTGTGAACCTGTTTCCCTCACACAGAGAGAAAGGAGAATGGTTAAGGAAAGACAGAATTTTAAATATCCATTGCCATAGGGAGAAAGAGAGAAAACACATGGAGAAGACTAAAGTCCTGGTTCAGAAATTGAAGAGGCAAGAGTGCAGTAGATCCATTCATAACTGAACTGAGAAAATACCAGCTTGTACACATGCCTTTGGGGTGGGCCTTCCAGAGGAGGTGATGCATAAACTCAGTCTTGAGGGGAGAGTAGGAGTTCCCCAGATATTCAAGGTGGGTGGAGAATCAGAAAGGAGGAGCACCATGTTCCGGGAATGTTACTGTCAAATCATAAGCCCCAGGGGTTGCCATCATCCCACGCTGCAAGCTGAAGAGACACAGAGCAGGAAGGAGCCAGATGAAGAGGAGAAGAGGGAGAAACAATCTCCTTCTCAAGGGTATTGCTGAATGATTATTTTATCTGAGAGTCCATGATGAGGCTGAGTGGAGGGTTATAGGGGTTTAAGTGATGCTGACATATCAGATGCCTCCAGCAGGTCAGGTGTCCCTTGTGGAGGATGGGTTAGAAGGGCAAACTACACATATTCATTCATGATTCAATGAAACAGTGAATGTGAGCAAACATTGCCAGAGTCTTTCCTTGGGACATGAATTCAAAGAAAACAAGACATGGCCTCTGCCCTCCAGGTATTCTAAGTTACACAGGAGACAAGTCCATAAACAGCATTGTTAACTCAGTGTGGGGTGGCCTTGGACTGCTCCTTAAAAAAGATAATGTCTATGCTGGAAGGTCACAGCAGCTGCAAGGCCCCATACCAAATGAGATGGAGGTTCCTTTTCTTCGAACTTTGTTAAGAGCAGAACCATAACCAAGTACAGGACCCTGGGTAACCATATTGATCATCCCCCATGAAGCTGGTCTTAACTGAGAGACATCCCTCAACAGGAGGAAATAAGAAAGTGAAGGGCTCTTGACTTTGGAGGACTGATGGTAGAGGAAATAACATTTCCAGAGGGTTGGAAGCTTGTGATAGCAAGACTCATTCAGGGTCTCTAGTTAAACAATCCAGTGTGAAATACGTGAGGAGAGAGACATGGGCAGAGAAGCATTTGAGCCCTGAATCATACAGGGAGACACTGGAGGTCAATCCCTCAGATGGCACAGCTGACACAATCCAATTCACTTTTCCTAAGACCACACTGAACACACAGTGAATGATGAGTGATGTGGGGAGAGTTCTTGAAAGTCTGCTGTCTAGACCAACAGTGGCAAGGGCTGGAGAGGAGAGCATGGATGTGTGAGAAATTTAAAAGCAGAAGCAAATTGGTTGTGCTTCCCAGGCTCAGGTATTGGGTGACCGGGTGAAAGGTGGTGCTAATAAGAGAGTGGGGAGAAAAGCCCAGAGCTCTCACCCAGAGCACGTGAACTCCAGGAGTGCCCCTCCCCTCTGGCAGGTTGCACTCACCGTGGGAGCAGACTTGTGCAAAGTCTACAGAGGCAGTTTTCTTCTCCACATGGTTCTGGACCACACAGATGAAATTGGCACTGGACTGAATCAGGGACTTGTTCACAGTCAGTTTCCAGGCGTTGGGGGCTAGTTCCGGTGTCCCACTCCACTCCAGCTCCCTGGGAAGGCCCTTGCTTTCCCAGGTCACACTCAGGTCTTCTCTGTTTCCTGGGGCTTTACACTCCAGGGTGATATTGCACCAGCCTGGTGTGATGGATGATGACTTGACCAGGATCTCAGGAATGATCACGGGCTCTGGGGCAGGTGAGACAGAAGAATGGGGCATCACATGAGTGGAAAACATTACAGTTCACATTTTCTCATCCATTATCTCACTGAAGCTCTGGCAACTTCCCTCTCAGGATGCTGAATGCATTTTCCAGAAGAAGCACTATTTTCCCAAAAAACAAATATACAGCAATGACAATAAGAAAGGAAACAATTGAGGTAAGCCCTATGTGATCTTACTAGATCACCAAGCCTTAAAATTCTTCCATTAAAAAGAAAAACTGTATGCTGGACCTCAGCTTCCAGGATTCATTGTATATAAGAAATTGGGATGTTTTCTTCCTTCCAGGGGAAGAAGGTGGGGAAGGAAGGACTTGACCTGGTCCAGGACCATTGCCCTGCTTCTCCTGTTCAGATGCCTGGGGCTACACAGCCCTTATGGAGCATTGACATATGGCCTGTGCTGGGATGCCAAACTAGAGACATTTCTGAGAGATGCAGTGGTAGTGACCAGCAACTACAAACCAAGTGTGGTTAGAAAATGCCGCTAAATTTGAGGCGCACACCAGCAGAGAAGTCGCTGACAAGTTTGTCATAGATATCATGTGGGAAACTCAAGCTGTCAAAGTCACTCATGTAGCAGATATTTCCCTAAGCAGCAGAAACTCTAGGGGAAAAAAGAGTTGACTAATGAGGCTCTTAAGATGTATCACTGTGTAAATTTTCTCCTATATCTATTGAGGATTGAGAGCTAGATTGGAGGGGTGTTTGTGAGCAATTGTATCTCTGGCCTTTTCATACCAGAGTTTGAGCAAGCTCCGGGAGTTGGTGATGGACAGGGAAGCCTGGCATGCTGCAGTCCAGGGAGTGGTAGAGTCAGACACGACTGAGTGATGGAACTGAACTGATACCTCTGGCTGGTGAGAAGAGAGAGGACAGGGAGGACTACCTTACCTATGGATTTCCAAACTGTGGTCAATAAATAGTGCCCCAACCTCCAGAACCTCTGAATGTGTTAGGTTATTGGGCAAAGGGAAATGAAAGTAACAGATGAATTAAGGATATTTATTAACTGACCTTCAAATAGGGAGATTATTCGAGAATATCTGGTTGGAACCAAGGTAATTACAAGGGTCCTTACAAGAAGAAGAAGGAAGTAGAGGAGGGGGTCAGAGAAATCAATATGAGAAGGAATTGTCCCTCCATTGCTGGCTTTGAAGATGGACAAGTGTGACCATGAGCCCAAGAATGCAGGCAGTCACTAAAAGTTACAAGGTGAAAGAAAATGTTTGTTCCTCTGGAACCTCCAGGAAGGCACACAGCCGTGACAGTACTGAGAAATGGAGCATTTCCTGCCATATCAATAAAGAAGGATGTCACAGCCATCAGTGATTCCAGCCCCCAAATATTAATTTCTGAGCTCAGAAGGGGCCCAGGAAGAACAGTGCCTGTTATAGTGTGGTCATCCAATGGTGATTACTGAGGGTTTGGGGTGGGGGGTCGGGCAGCAGGGTTGTGAAAAAGCCCCAGAGAGCTGAGGTGAATATGAAATGAGTGATTTCAGTAAGCCTAGACTTTTGCACCTTCCCACACATAGAAAAGCATTAAATTCCTTGAGATATCTGCTTTTCCTTAATGTTCAGACTGCCTGCCCCTTGTTGCAAACTTCTATATGACCTGACTCCACCCCCTGCCTCCTCAGAGCAGTTCTCTCACGGTTACTTGAGATGCTGTCTCTCAGGCTTGAAGTCCTAAAAATGTCCACCGAATAAAACATAATTCTCGATTTCTAGCTTATGACTATTTTTTTTAAATCAACTTGATTTAGCCCAGTGAGACCCCTATTTGACTTCTGATCTCCAAAAAGATAAAATAATACTTTGGTGTTTTAAGCCACTAACTTTATACTAATTTGTGATAGAAGTAATTGAAAATTAATACACAAATCAAATAAACTGAGTCCTATAAAGAATAATAATTATTATGGCAAATACTAATGAAGAACTATGGATGGAGGTTCATAACATTGTATAGGAGATGGTGCTCATAATCATCCCCAAAAAGAAGAAATGCAAAAAGGCAGTGGTTATCTGAGGAGGCCTTACAAATAGCTGAGAAAAGAAAAGAAGTGAAAGGCAAAGGAGGAAAAGCAAGATATATCCATCTGACTGAAGAGTTCCAAAGAATAGCAAGGAGAGATAAGAAAGCTTTCCTCAGTGATCAATGCAAAGAAATAGAGGAAAAACATATAATGGGAAAGACTAGAGATCTCTTCAAGAAAATTAGAAATACCAAGGGAACTTATGTAGAGATGGGCACAATAGACAGAAACTTTATGGACCTAACAGAAGGAGAAGATATTAAGTGAGATTGCAAGAAAACACAGAAGAATTATACAAAAAAGATCTTAATGACCCAGATAACCATGATGGTGTGATCACTCACCTAGAGTCAGACATCCTGGAGTATGAAGTCAAGTGGGACATAGGCAGCATCACTACAAACAAAGCTAGTGGAGGTGATGGCATTCTAGCTGAGCTATTTCAAATCCTGAAAGATGGTGCTGTGAATGTGCTGCAGTCAATATGCCAGCAAATTTGGAAAACTCAGCAGTGGCCATGTTGCAAAAATCCGACTGTTGAAACCAAGCACCAGACGTGGAGGGTTGGAGAACTCAGGTTTCTTAAGCCAGCTGCCCCAGATGAGCTAGCACTCTGAAGTTCTGGGAACCCAAACTTAAGGTCAGCTTTACTCTTATAGGTTCAGTACACACAATTATACTTGGCACTGGTTGATTGGTTATCTTGTTGCTATGGGAAATGGGCAGTTACAGAGCATGGGAGTTGCTATGCGTTATGTGCAGGGAATTGCCAAACAGGAATTCATAGAAGCATGAATAGAACATTCCATACTTATCAGAACATCTTATGGTAATAGTCGATTGCTAGGTCATCTTGTTCCTATCTTGGCACACCAAGCATATTCTACAGAAGCAGAACTAACATGAAGTTATTTCTGAGTGTAAGTTTTATATTTTCCTTTTCAGTCTGCCCTCTTGAAGTGCCTTAAATCTTATAAGGCATCAACTTCTTGATCTTCTTGGCCCAGGGGCTGATAACCTCTCAGGGCTAGGAGATGTGTGGTGTCCTCCATCTGCGGCAGCTTCTGCTAGGCTAGAAACTGTCCTCATGATTAATGACAAAAGGCACGATAAGAGGAGGCAGGTCCAAAGGAAGAGTAGGACTATTCATACTAGAGTTTTGAATCCTCCGTGATAAGAAAACCATCCCTCAAGTAGCTCTCCAGGATTCCATCCCTTCCAAGTCTGGACTGGGACATGAGCTATTTTAGTCATTTTCCTGGTTATTTCTTCTAAGACCTTGCCTTTATCATCTATCTGTAGACAACAGTTGCTAAGATTGAACTATCCACAGATGCCGCCCCACCCCCTGTAGCCAGTAAGTAATCTAAAGCCAGGTGATTCTGATAGATAACATTATGCATCTTGGTTTGTTGTTCTACCAATAAGTTAAGAACCTTGACCATTTCATTAGTAAAGATCTCAACCACTGCCTGGAGCCAGATAATTCTGTTATGCATGTAAATTGGGGTTTGGTAGCCTCAGGACCCATCTTCTGCCCAATTGGCTGGCCCATAGTGTAGGATTATGCATTCAGGAGGCCATTTGTCATCTTTCCAATTTCCAATCTGTAGATATCTGCACTTTTTGATGAGTCCTCTGTCTTTATAAACTGGGACTTGCAATGATTCACCTTGAGCTAGGGGAAGTAGGAAAAAGGAAAGGTGGATAGTCTCCAATAAGCATGCCCCCCTGACCAGTTGGCTGGCAAAATTGAATATGCATTAGCCCCACAAATCCAACATGATAATACTTCTGGAGCAGGCCAGTGGCCTTCAGTGGACAAGTCATCCCGTCTGGTCGTTAAATTGAGGAAGCTTGCTAGAGGGTAAGGATTAGGCTCTGTATAGTTTGTGTTTCCCCACCAATAAGAGGTGTGAGTATTTGCATTATAATATCTTTGGCCAAGACAAGTGACTCTTCCTACCGGAATGTTGAATATTGAGCCCCACAGCTCCGGACACTTCTTGCCAATTATGGAAGTCTTTAAATGCCAAATTCTGACCCTGGTTTTCTTGAATTCACCTGAGCTGTTGAAGGGTCTCTGGGGATCTGGGGTCATTGTTCTCCCATCTTAGTTACCCCACAAACATAGCAAGAAATAACCATTAATGTCTGGGCTATGGTCTCAATTAGAGCTAAGAACAGGGTTTAGTTTTGACTGAAGTAGGAGGGGGACCACTTTCTATCTCTTTATAAAAAGAATGGAAGAGCTTTTGTGTAGATGCCAGGAACGGAACAGAAACACTCCGGAAATCCAACACAGTTCCTGGGTCAGCACCACTCCCATTGATATAAAAACCAATTTTGAAACCATTTTTCTTCATTTTGAGTCCCCAGGGTTTAAGATAGTGAAACTGACAGGATTATACATCCCTAGTTCACAATTGGGGCCAACAGTTCCCTTCTGAAGGAGAGTTATCTTCTTTTATCTTTTCACATTGTCCATGTGACACAACTCCAGTGAGGGCAGTAAGCCCAACAATCACCATAGCAAGAGTAGTGGGTGGGTGCTAATTCACACATATATCTGTCATTGAACGTGTACTCTTGTTCCCATGATAAGCCCCACATTTTATAGTATTCCAGGGGTTTCTGTTAATAGCAGAAACCTTCAAAGTGTACCGCCACCAGAAGTTCTAAATTTGTAACTTGTGTCTGGTTAATCAGAAGCCTTCCTTCTTGGTGCCGAACCTCTAACAAATCTTCATTAGGGGACGATCTGGGGGTCAAACCAAATACATTGACCTTCTTGTAAACAAATAGAATAGGTTGCCTTGTTATGAACACAGGTTTCTTGGGCCTCTCCTTGGCAGGGGAAGTGCGTATGGTGAAGCATGGTCCAAGTGACCCCCTGACCTGATTTAGCCAATGTGAATGCATGGAGTAAATGTGGGGCTGTTTTATTTTCTAATACACTATAGCTCAGCAGGATATAATCTGCTATTATACAAAACATTTGATTCCACTTAATAATCCCATTACTTTTGGGGTAGATTGTAGCTAAAGCAATATCTCATGTTTGACCCACAGAAAGCATCAAGGCCAGTAGTGCAACCAGTCCCTACTTGGCAGGGTGTCATCATAACCCTGACTCTCAGATGTCCCTCGTCAAATTCCTCAAGGTTCCACCATGTGTGAACCAGCCAGCCCTGGAGGGACTAGAGCAGGGTTGAAGATCTTGGGCAGGATTTGGGTGTCTAGGAAGGAAGACCCAAAGTGGCTTGTTGAGATGAGCCTCGGCAGTCCAGTTCTGTTGCCCTTCTAGAGGTGCTGTTATCTTCACCCAGGTATGGTGAATCCACAGAGTGACACTTGTAACTAACAGCAGTAGGGGTGATCAGGACGACAGTTTGAGGGCCTGTCCAGACTGGCTGAAGTGTTTCCTCTTTCCAGTCTTTAACCCATACTTCGTCTCCTGGATTATAGGAATGAACCCAATTGCCCAAAGGAATGGGAGTCCTTTCTAAGGTTTCTCAAGTGATATGGTGGAAGACTCTTTCCAAACCTGGAGGTGTCCGGACATCTTCAGGTCAGCTAGTTTTTGGGAGTCACCCTTGAGCTTCCCTATCACTTGGGGTGGTCTCCCATGTTAGATCTCAAAGGGAGAATAGCCTAAAGACGTCAGGGTGCACTGGGCTCAGAGCAAGGCTGGGGTAGCATGACGACCCAAGGTAACTGGGTCTCCTGACAGAGCTTAACTAACGTAGTCTTGAGGGTCTGATTCATGTGCTCAACTTTCCCTGAGCTTTGTGGCCGGTAAGTGGTATGGAGCTTCCATTTGACCATCAGTGTCTTGGACAAAGTCTGGATTATCTCAGGGGCAAAGGCTCGCCCGTTGTCATACCCTATGGAGAGAAGTAGCCCATACCTAGGGATTATCTCTCTTAGTAGGGCTTTGGCCACCTCGGGCGCCCATTTAGCGTGCCTGGGATAGGCCTCAGCACATCCCGAGTAGGTGCAGACTACCACAAGTAAATATTTAGAACACTTGCAGGGCTTGACTTCAGGGAAGTCAATTTCTAAATCTTCAAAGGGCAGTGTCTGAACCCCTGGGCTGGATCTTGGTCCTTGGCTGACATTGTCTCATTCAGAAGTCACATACCTAGCTCTGATCTGGGGACACAGGGTATGGAGCTTAGGAACAGAATAGGAGCAGCTCAGTAAACTTTCCAGCACACTTTTCTTTAAGTGAGTTGTCTCATGGTGCTGTTTCAGCAGCTGGACTGCTATATTGCTGAAAACAAAGACCCTTTGTCTGCAAGTCTCCACCAGCCCTCTTTTTCTTTTGTTCCTCCCTCATCTAAAGCCCATTGATCTTCCTTGGTATATCTCAGGGATGGAGGCAATTTTGGTGCCAAGAGTACCTTAGAAACTGGCTCAGGGCCTACCATGGGACTTGGTTGGGTTGCTGCCTTCTTGGCTGTCGGGTTGGCCAATGGATTCCCTTTGCTACCTGGATCAGTTCCCCTTTGATGGCCTTTGCAATGGATGACTGCCACTTGGGAAGGCTTTCAAAATGCCTCTAACAGCTGAAGGACTTCTTCTTTGTTTTTGATCTCCTTTCCCCTGTTAGCAGTACTCCCCTTTCTTTATAAAGGACTCCATGAACATGTAAAGCAGCAAAGTCATACCTTGAGTCAGTGTAGATATTGACTCACTCTCCTTCAGTGTGCCTTAGTGCCTGGATAAGTGCCCACAGCTCAGCCCGTTGGGCTGCCCTTGTGGGAAGGCCTCAGCCTTTACTATGCTGTCTGCTGTTGTTATTGCATAGCCTGTCTGGTGGTGTCTGCCCTGACAAAACTGCTTCCATCAATGAACAGTTCCAGTTCTGGGTTTTAGAGGGGAACATCCTTCAGATTTGGCCTGCTCAAGTAAATTTCATCTATGACCTCTTCACAGTTATGATCAGGGGTTCCTGCCTCCTTAGGTCAGAAGATAGTGGGATTCAGCATCTGCACAATCTCGAGGTGGACCCGTGGGTTTTCACGGAGTAGTCCCTGATAGTGAGTCATCCTGGTGTTGGTGAGCCGCCTGTACCCTTGGCTGTTCATCAGCGCAGTAACAGCATGGGGAAACTTTACATTTATATTTTGTACTAGTGTAAGCTTATATGCTTCTCTGACCAAGACCACAATGGCAGCTAATGCCTGGAGACTTGAAGGCCATCCCGTGGTCACAAGATCCAGTCGTTTAGACAGGTATGCGACCAGGCACTGCCATGGCCCAACTGTGTGAGGACCCCCAGTGCAGTGTGATTTTTCTCTGAATTAAGAGGTTAAAGTCCCACATCAAATCTAGCAGTTCTAATGCTGGAGCACTGGTCAAAAGTCTTTTTATCTCCCTGAAGGCTGTTTCTTGTTTATGTCCCCACTCTAGGGTGTCCTTACCAGACCTTGCTGTGGTTTCGTACAATGGTTTGGCAGTTTCAGAAAAAACCCAGTATCCAGATCTGGCAAAATTCGGCAGACGCAAGGAACACACAAAATTTCTTGGTGCTTGGCCGAGGTATTGAGCAGATGGTTTGTTTCCTCTCATGTCCAAGTGCCCAGTGGCCTCTAGAGATGACAAACCCCAGGTACTGACCTCCTATCTGCAGATAGGAACCTTTTTCCATGACATATTGTACCCCATGGTGGACAGTAGAGCCAGCAGGGCTTTGGTGACTTTCCAGCAGTCCTTTTTGGTTTGACTGGCTAGCAACAGGTCATCTATGTACTGGAGAAGGGTGCAGTTCAAAGTTTCTCTGGAGAAGGCAGCAAGATCCACAGCCAGGACTTCACCAAACAGGGTAGGTGAATTCTTGAAGACTTGTAGCAGTTGGGTCCAAGTCAGCTGTGTCTGTCTCCTGGTGTGTGGGGCTTTCCAGTCAAAGGCAAAGAAGGGATGACTGGCCCATGACAGCAGAGACGGAAGAAGGTGTCCTTGAGATCGAGACATGTGAACTAGCTTGCATAGATGGGTAAGAGTCTCAGGAGTGTGTAAGGGTTTGGGACTAGTGGATGGATAGTGATCATTGTGTTGCTGATGGTGTGGAGATCCTGGATATGGAGACAGTCATTCCTTCCAGGTTTCTTAACTTGTAGGAGTGGAATGTTGAAGGGAGACTGACAATCAAGATTTTGGTGCCATGCAGGCATTGGATGTGGCCCGAAATTCCCAGGCATGCCTCCTGTGGTACTGGATATTGCCTCGGGTGATAGGAGTGGCCCTTGGCTTCATGTCCTCCATGATGGGTGCATGCTTTTTGGCCAAACCTGGGGGCCCCTTTTCTGCCCTGACAGTGGGGAACTCTTTTAGCAGGCTGGTTGGATTTGTCTGTTCTCTCTCTGAAGAATAGAGGCAACTTCACCTTCCCGGGGCATGGTCATAGCCATCATCAGAGCTGATTGCCTCCACAGGATGAGGCTTGCATGCTTCCTGGGGGCAAAGGTAATCTGAACTCCAAGCTTTCTCAGTAAGTCTCTGCCCAGTAGGGGAATGGGGCCCTCCAGTAAGTACAGGAATTTATGAGTCACTAGGGGGCTATCTGGCATGAGCAGGCCTTGCAGAATGAGTGGGCAGTCCTGTCCCCTGTTGCCCTGATGATAGCTGCTGTTCGACCTGTGAGGGGAGTCACAGGTGTGATTATCACAGAGTGTTCAGCTCTGGTGTCCAACATAAAAGTCATTGATTGCCCCCCTACCTTCATTGCCACCATAGGCTGCCAGGAGGCCAGGGTCAGGAAGCCAGGTCCTTCCTAGTCTAATTCTGCTCTTGCCAGTCCAATAAGGTCTTGGACGACTGGCTCAGGCTGGTACCTTCCTTTGTTGAGCTGATTGAACTTCTTTGACCATTCACACATCCTTGTGCATTGGGAGCATTCATTCTGCCAGTGACCGGTCTCTTTGCAATAGGTGCACTGGTCGAGATGCAGTCGTGGTCTCTTCTTGACTTCCGCTTTCCATGGGGGAACAGTCTGTTTCACTGGATCTGGGTTCCCCAGTGCAGCACCCAGCAGCGACTGCTTCTACTTCATTTGCTTGTCAGCCATCCTTTGGGTTTCTCAGTAGTGGTTCACAAACACCTTGTTTGCAACCTCCAGGAGCTGAGTGGCATTCATTCCAGTGAAGCCCTCAGGTTTCTGGAGCTTATGGCGATGTCAGCGTAAGACTGAGCCACAAACTGAGCCACTGACCATGTGTTGGTTTTCTCACACTTCAGGGTCAAAAGCAGAGTACACCCAGAATGCATCACATAGTCTCTCATAGAACTCCATGGGTGATTCACCTGGCTTCTGGTGCACCTCTGTTGTCTTAGACATATGGTTGGTTTTCTGGCTCCTGCCCTCAGTCCTTGTAGCAGGGCTTGTCAGTACTTGTCCAGGGAGTCCTTCCCATCCAGGGCATTGAAGTCTCAGTTGGGCCAAATGTCCAGTGTAGCCCCCAAGGCCCAGGCTGCAGGATCTACTGTACCAGCTGGTACCTGCCCTTGGATCCATCCCGGAGCCTCTGAAAGGATTCAGCAGCATTTTTCAGTGTCAAAGAGAGTCAGAAGATGATGGCAAAAGTTGTCCTAGGTAGGTTGGTGGCTGTGAGAAATAGGCTGAAAAAGACCAGTCATTGCCTGCGGTTTCTCTGAGGAGAATGGAGTGTGGTGTTCCCAGTTGAGGAGGTTGGTATGGTAAAGGGTTGGTAATAAAGGACTGGGCATCCTAGCTGGACAGAGTCATCCTCATTAATCTGGAGAGGGCCTCAGGTCTCTCATAAAGGCATCAGCAGGGCTGTGGGCTGTTGAGCTGGCTTGTCTGAGCAAAGTTGCAGTGGGCTCGGAGGGTGCTATGGATTTGGAGGTGATGGAGACACAGATGGTGGAGGGCTGTCTGGTAAAGGGTGAGGAGGCTAAATGAGAACTGGCAGAGCAGTTGGAATGTAGGGCAGAGGCACAGGGACTCTTCTTCATGGTCCCCTTAGTGGATAACCTTTTTTGGCCCTTCTTTGCCTTTTCTTGGAGCCAGCTGGGCCACTGGCTCAAAGATCCTACACTGTCCCTGCTGGTTTGCACAGAACTGAACCCAAGGAGTTAGCTGACTGGTGATTTGCAACCAGCAGTCTATGTATGGAAACTGGTCTGGGTGCCCGGGGGTCCCTGTCACTGCTCAGTATACAGCTCTAACCATAGGAAGATCTAGAGTACCCTCTGCAGGCCAAGCTACCCCAAAGGTGGGCCATTCTGACTCACACAGAGTGCAGAGCTTTCCCGAGGTCATCTTAACCACAGTCTCCAGGAAATTTTCTTAAAGTTTTTATCATACAATCTAAAACAGTTGGCTTAGAGTAACTTCCCCCATATTGACAAATGCAATCTACCTCTCTGACCAGGAAGGAGAGGGGTGCACATGGGAAGGGCCTTGTCTTAGGGCCTTATAGCTCAGGTAACACTGACATCACCACTCCTGGAAAGCCCAGTATTCCCATACAGCGCAATTATGGGTCTCCTTGAAGATGGTCCTGATCGCTAAATGCCTCAGGGAGACAGGACTGAAAGGAGGAAATCCCTTGTAATGGGATTCACAGAGGAATAATTTCAGGTGGGGCTCTGGAGGGGCCCTGGGGTGATTGACCCTCTCAAAGGCAAGTGGAGAGAGCAGTATGCTTACTCCTTGCCTAGGTGAAGGGCCTGAAACCCTTGGGGAATTGGGGAATTATATGGAAAAGGTGAAAGAGGAAGGCAGCCTTGTAATGAGAATCCAAAAGTAGGCAGGAGCACGTCAGAGTGTGCCTCTCCACAAGGACTGGCTCAAGGGACCAAGAGAAAGGGAGGTACAGAACTGCCTGACAAAAGAGGCAAGTTTTTTGAGTAAAACTCAATTTCTCAATAAGTTGGCTCAAAGAGTCAGCTGATAGAAGGGGAAAATGAACATTCAAAATTTTAAGAAAATAATTTTGGCAGAGGGTCCTAGGGCAAAAGAGCCATTTGGACATACAGAACTTCTAAATCAAATCACTAACCAGTTGTCCCCCTCCCTCTGTATCCTGCCCTGTGTTGGTAACACGAAGACAAACAAGTGTGGGTATCCCCTCCAAGAAGACACCATTCAGGTGCCCATCTGGCCATGTCCCCATGGAGAACTTAGGTACCTCTTAGCTTTGGCAGGTCAGTATAAGCCTCTGACCAGGATCTGACTCACAGGGAGGGACTGGGTCCCCCAGAGACAGACACTACCCTGAGCCATATGAGGTCACCCCAGAAGTGCAGGCTAGGGCATACTCAGAATCCAAAGCCATGAGGGCCGTGTAGCCACACAATCACCCTGGAATGAGGACAAACCAGGGAGTTCACTCACACACACATTCAGAACAGAGGTCATCACAACACCTCCCTTCTCCATAGTTCCCAGGTTTTCCTAACTGTTGCTCAAGGAGATGATCAATCTCCTCTTCTACCCACTGAGGTAGGACATGATTGGGGTCTGGCCCTGGGGCCTTACCTTATTGAGAAGTCTTGCTTGGTGAGTTGGTCCATCCCTCCAATAAGTCTGGCGAGGGCTCAGCCATATGGAGAATCAGAATGCCAGTCCAAAACAGAACCGAGAAAACCACCAAGTGGCGGCACTCCTCATTTGTCTCCGAGTTCCTCCACTCGAACCGGCCAAGCCACCAGTGCAGTGTCTCAAGGGGCCAGTGTGGTTGGAATCTCCCTGGGACTTCCAGAAATGTTTCAGGAGTCAGACCATCGAGAAACCAAGCACCACGATTGGAGGGCTGGAGAACTCAGGTTTTTTAAGCCAGTGGTCCCAGACAAGCTAGCCATCTGATGTTCTGGGGCCCAAGCTCAGGGTGAGTTTTACTCTTTCAAGGTCAGTACACATAATTACAGTTGGCACTGGTTGATTGGTTACCTGGTTGCTATGGGTTTTGGGCAATTACAGAGCACAGGAGTTGCTATGGGTTACATGCAGGAAATTTCCAAACAGAAACTCAGAGAAGCAGGAACAGAACATTCCACACTTATCATAATATCTTATGGTAATAGTTGATTGCTAGGTTATCATGTACCACCTTGACCCAGCAAGAATATCTAACAGAAGCAGAATGAGCATGAAGTTATTTCAAACTGAGTATAAGTTTTAAATTTTCCTCTTCAGCCACAGGACTGGAAAAGATCAGTTTTCATTCCAATCCCAAAGAAAAGCAATGAAAATTTTCAAACTACCACACAATTGTCCTCATCTCACATACTAGCAAAGTAATACTCAAATTTCTCCAAAATAGGCTTCAACAGTACCTGAAGTGAGAACTTACAGGTGTTCAAACTGGATTTAGAAAAGGAAAAGTGACCAGAGATCAAATTAACAACATCTGTTGATTATAGAAAAAGCAGGAGAGTTCCAGATAAAAAACTACATCTGCTTCACGAACTATGCTAAAGCCTTTGACTGTGTGGATCACAACAAACTGTGGTAAATTCTTAAAGAGATGGGGATACCAGACTGCCTTACCTGCCTCCTGAGAAATGTGTATGCAGCTCAAGAAGCTACAGTTAGAACTGGACATGGAACAACAGACTGGTTCCAAATTGGGAAAGGAGTATGTCAAGGCTGTATGTTGTAACCCTGCTTATTTAACTTCTATGCAGAGTACATCATGTGAAATGCCAGGCTGGATGAAGCACAAGCTGGAAACAAGATTGCCAGGAGAAATATCAATAACCTCAGATGTACAGATGACTCCAAGCTAATGGGAGAAAGAAAAGAGGAACTAAAGAGCCTCTTGCGGAAGTGAAAGAGGAGAGTGAAAAAGCTGGCTTAAATCTCGACAACAAAAAACTAAGATCATGGAATCTGTATAAGACAGAGGATGACTTAGCTGGATGACATCATCCACTCATTGGACGAGTCTGAGCAAGCTCTAGGAGTTGGTGATGGACAATGAAGCCTGGCATGCTGCAGTCCATAGGGTCGCAAAGAGTCAGACATGACTGAGTGATTGAACTGACCTGAACTGATGACAAACATGCTTACCCCAAATTTTTTTTCTCCTTTTCCCAGACAATGAAGTGATTTTATGCCTGGTTTGAATATCAGCTCTGTTCATTTGTGGTAAACCTACTTATCCTAATTCTGAATGAGAAAATAGGATATGAAGACTGGTGTCTTGAAGGGATCCTGAAAAATGGAGCCTGTGTGAAACTCCTAGCACAAAAGCAGGAGGGAAGCCATAGGGTGGGGTTAGGAGGTGTCACTTACCACCGACAGTGAGGTGGAAAACCTTGGTAAATTCTATTCCTCCAGTGAAGCTGGCTCGAGCCCGGTACTGCCCACTGTCCTCAGAGGTCAGGCTCTCAATCTTCAGAGAACTCACGTTGGGTACGTGGACCCTCTGCTGGTACTTGTCCTGGAGGCTGACCCAGGTTGGGGTTTCTGCCCCACGGCGGACTCGCAGCAGGACTCTGTAGTTTGACTCAGGACCAAAGCCCCATGAGACCTCCTCTGGGTCAGCTTCTTGCTCCTTGATCACATGAAAAAACACAGAATCTCCTCGTATCCCATACATGGGAACAAATCCAGAATCCTGAGCTTCAGAATCATGTGGTCCAGAATTCCGGGCCACTGTGCTGCAGATGCCTAGGACATTGGAGATAGAAAATGTGAGTAGTTTCTCACTTAAGAAGAAAAGAGAAAGCAACAGAACTTATCTTTTTCATGAAATCCATCCAATATACTCTCCTGATTCTTGGAATGCAAGTACAGTGAATTTGAAGTAATTCTGGAATCTAATCCTGGTTCTGGTGGTGCCTAAGCTTGAACAAGTTACTTAAACTTGCTAACCCAGATTGTCTTTGCTTGGCTGATAATGATGTGTGTGAAATATGTGAGATCATCCTCTGAATCACATTTTCAGGTATATATAACTGCGAATTTGTAGGAGGAGTTCCCAATGTGTCTCTCAAAGATCCCCTTCCTCCTGTTCACACCCTTTTGACAACTCTTCCCCTGGAAAACGGGCTGCACCTAGTGATTTGCTTCCAAGGAATAGAATACAGACACAGATGGATGTTATTCCATGATACTGGGTTACACAAGACTGTGATGTCCCTCTTCCTTACACACATACTCTCTTTCTCTCCTTCACTCTCTTTCTCACTCTGAGGAATACACCTGCCATGTCAGCTGCCCTAAGGAGGGGCCCACGTGGCAAGGAACTGAGGGAGCCTCTGGCCAACAGCCAGGGAGGAACTGAGGCCCTCAACCCAACAGGCACAGAAACTGCCTCCCATCAGCAATCCCAAGTGAGCTTAGAAACAGATCCTTCTGAGATGACCCCAGGGTGGATGCAGCCCCAGGCAAGACTTTGATGTTAGCTGGGGACACCTTGAGCCAGAGAGGACCCAGCTGAAATACCCCTAATCCCTGACCCACGGAAACTGTGAAACCATATTGGGTGGTGATTGAGGCACTATGTTTTGGGGTGACAGGTTATACAGCAATAGACACCTAATACAAATATGAAGGCTGCTCTCCTTCCTGTTCTTTATAGGCAGCGTAGTGTCAGGGCAGATAGACTGTGCTGTGTAAAAAACAGTTATAATACCTCAGAGTCTTAGACAAGGGGTGTTTATATCACACACCCAGGTCCCAAAAGACAGTGAGAGAGAAGTCCTATCACACATGGAGGAGGTGCCACCTCCTTGTAGCTGCACCCATGGAGCTCACAGCATCCTCACAGGCTCCCAGTCCCACAGTAGGGAAGGGAGACAGGAGAATCACCCAAGGGTTTCCCTGCTTCTGTCCAGATATAGTGTGATTTCTGTTTTTGCTTTCTTGCCAGAACTGGTCACAAGGCCCTGGCTAACTTCCAGGGCCTAGAATATGAGAGGGAGCAAGTGAGCATTTAGTGAACTCTGCTGTCCCTGTCACCAAGTCAGCACTTCCCAATGAGTCCCTGAGAGATCACAGTGAGCCTTCCTCAGACACTTTTCTGCAGAGCTATGACCACTTGGCACTTTCCCCTCAGGGTCAATTGCTCCAGAGCTTATTTTCTCTCTTGAGGCTTAAGTTCCAGGGATCTGATACCCTCTGTCCTTTAGGGGACCAGGGTAGGACAGTACAGGACCAGGGAAAGTGCCATAGAATAACTTTATCCTGAAAGGAAAAATAATCTCCTTCTTCCAGCAGGTCAAGATTTGCCTGGGTGGGACTCTGACTGCAGGGGACACAGTCTTCTCTCCAAATCAGTACACTCTCATCTCAAACCTGCCTCCCTCCTGCTGCACTAACACCATTCCTGGTCTCACTGGAAGCAGAGAAGAGCTCATGCCAGCATTCATATACACAGGTGTTTCAAATATTTTTGTATTAATTTAGTCATCAACTCATTTAATAAGGCATCTCCTCAGGATCAGGCCTTCACCACAGTCCTTTCAACTTCTCTTACACAACTCACAGACCCTCTTACAGACCCTCACACTGAGCTTAATGACATTTTAAGGTCATTAGGCTTCACAACATGTATCATTAGGGAAAGTGGTCCACGAGAGTAAAAGGTATTCATTCATCCATATATCCTGTCTGGATCCTCAGAGCTCCTCTTTTGTCCCTTCTTTCCACCCCTCACTCCTCTATGAGACCCTAGTGCAAGACTAGGTCTGGTGCAAAGGACTGCTGCCCTGTAGAGCAGCAGTCGCTAAACTATTGACGCGAGGGACTGGTGTCATGGAAGACCATTTTTCCATAGACGGGGGATGGTTTCAGGATGATTCAATTGCATTACATTTATTGTTCACTTTATTATTATAATAATACATTGTGGCATGTAATGAAATAATTATACAGCTCACCATAATACAGAATCAGCAGAAGTCCTGAGCTTGATCTCCTGAGCTTTGGCAGTAACTTGAGTGATGGGAAGTGGCTGTAAATACAGATGAAGCTTCACTCACTCACCTGCCACTTAGCTCCTGCTTTGTGGCCAGGTTTCTAACAGGCCAGTGACCAGTGCTTGTCCACGGCCCTGTAATTGGGGGCCCCACTGTAAAGCACACACCCTGGTGTGAGAATGGGCCCCCCACACACAGTTCACAGGAGGTCAATTGAGAAGATCTGGGCAAAACTTTGCTACCAGTCCATCTAAACAAATCAGGACACAAACGCCATGGCCAGAAGGCCCCCATGACACAGTGCCCCATCCCTCTCTCACCAGAAACAGGGTTGGCACAAAATTTGAGCTTAGACTATAGCCTCCAGAACTAAGGGAAAACAAATTTCTGTTGTTAAGCCACACAGTCTGTGGCATCTTATTTTGGTAATCCATGCAGTATAACACACCCTACAGGTTTTAGAGCAAATATATTCCTGCTGACACCTTGATTTTGGACTTGTGAGTGCCAGAACTGAAATCATACATTTTTGTTCTTTTATGTCACCCAGATTTGGGGTTCTCATGAAGAGATTAGTGTCAATATAGAAAGAAGAAGAAGAGAGAAGTCTCTCTCTCTTTCTCTCTCTCTCTCTCTCTCTCTCTCTCTTCCTCCCCCACCCCACCCCCCCACTTCTCTCTCCCTTTCTCCCTTCCTCCCTCCACTCTCTCTGCAAGTTTGTCTGTCTTTCTTATATAATCTCTGAGCCCCAGGAACTATAGGAAAAACAAAACAACTCTAACATATCTCTCTAGTGAAATAAAATTGACAGAAGAGAAAGCTTACATTTTATTGTTGACACAAAGTTACTTAGTTAAATGGGATGTAATGTCATACAAAGTTCGTTGTTATCTCAAGATATCTGTTTACAAATGCTTTCCGGTAGTATTGGTGGTAAAGAACTGGCCTGCCAGTGCAGGAGACTTAAGAGACATGAATTCGATCCCTGGGTCTGGAAGATCCCCTGGAGGAAGGCATGGCAGTCCACTCCAGTATTTTTGCCTCGAGAATCTCATGGACAGGGAAGCCTAGAGGGATACAGTCTGTAGGGTCACAAAGAGTCAGATACAACTGAAGCAACTTAGAACGAATGTTTTCAAATGCTCTCTAATTCACTGAATTTTATATAACTCTGACAAGTTCATATAATGACTGGGATACTAAACCCAAAAATTAAAATAATAAAAGCTTTCCAAACTTTCTTCAGAATTGATATTTCACTGGGTCTTATTATTCATCATCAGTTTTTATTTAATTTCATTATAGACACATAATCTGTGATGAAGTCCTAAATGAGATATACAGAGAACAAGATGGTTGAGGAGTAGGCAGATGCAGAGTACATCTCCCCCCCCCCGCCACGGATACATCAGGAATACACCTTCAGACACAGAAGTGCTTGCAGAACACCACCTGAGAGCAGACAGGAGTACCTGACCACTGGAAAAGAATATATAGAAGCATGAAAAACTCAGTAGGATAAAGGAACTGGGGGGGGGGGGAAGAGTTAATAGGACTGGACCTGCCCTCAGTGGTTGGGGGAAGTGAAGCAGGGGTCTGACCCCACATCGGGGCAATTGCCTAGGTCAGAGGAGAAACATTTAAGGCTGAGAGTGAAACAGCTGATCTGTGGCAGCCGAAATGGAAGGAGAATCAGAGAGTTCTTGCCACAGTGATACCACAGACAAGGACACAGGTCCCCTAGAAGGCACAGTGTCTGAGAGCTGGAGTGCATGAATTGTGGAGCAATCCCAGGGTGAGGGCTGCTCTTGACTGCAGAGAGGCAGAGCTAGGGGACACGAGGCAGCAGGCTGTGGTGGGAAATGCCTGTGGAAGAAAGTCAAGCAGCCATGGAAGCAAGGCAATACTGCCGAGTCATGCATCAGGGGTGGAGCCAATGAGGTTTCACAAGAGAAATCCAGGGGCATCTTGCTTTAGCGTGTTTTTGTTTGTTTGTTTGTTTGTTTGTTTGTTTGTTTGTTTTTCTTTTCAGCATCTGCTTCAGTTAGTTATGTTCTTAACTGGTAGTTATCATTTTTGGTTTCCTTTGTTCACCAGGTCAACGTACTGTACTTTATTTTTGTTTAACTGTTTTGATTTTGCTTAGGGGTGTATATGCCATTATTTATATGATTATTTTCCTGATTTTGTAACTGCCATTTGTCAAATTAAAAAATTCTTAGTAACAAATGACAATGAAAACACAACTCAAGACCTATGGGATGCACCAAAAGCTGTTCCAAGGGAAGTTCATAGCAATACAATCCTATCTCAAGAAACAAGAAAGTCATTGAATAGACAACCTAACTTTACACCTAAAACAACTGAAAAAGAGCCAAAAAAATCCCAAAATTAGAAGAAGGAAAGAAATCATAAAGATCAAACTGGAAAAAAAAGTCAAAGTGGAAATAAATGAAAAAGAAATGAAAGAAATAATAGTAAAGATGAATAAAACTAAAAGCTGGCTCTTTGAGAAGATAAGCAAAATTGACAAACCTTTAACCAGACTCATCAAGAAAAAAGAGAGAAGAATCAAATCAAGAAAATTAGAGATTAAAAAGGAGAGGTTAAAACAAAGCAGAAATTCATAGGATTAAAATAAGAGATTATTATGAACAAGTATATGGCAATAAAATGGATAACCTGGAAGAAATGGACAGATTCTTATAAAAACTCAATCTTTAAGACTGAACCAGGAAGAAATAGAAATTACGAACAACACAATCTCAAGCACTGAAATAGAAGCTGTAATCAAAATTTTCCAAAAAAATGAAAGCCCAGTAAAAGATGGCATCACAAAATTCTATCAAACATTTAGAGAAGAGCAAATGCCGATCCTTCTAAAACTCTTTCAAAAACTTGCACAGGAAGGAACACTTCCAAACTCATTCTATGAGGCCACCATCACCCCGATACCAAAATCAGACAAAGACAGCACACAAAAAAGAAAACTATAGTCCAATATCACTGGTGAACATAGATGTAAAGATCATCAACAAAATTTTAGCAAACAGAAGTCAACAACACATTAAAAAGCTCATACACCATGATCAAGTTGGGTTTATTCCAGGGATGCAAGAATCCTTCAATAAATGCAAATCAATCAATCTGATACATCATATTAACAAATTGAAAGATAAAAGCCATATGATAATCTCAACAGATGCAGAAAAAGACTTTGACAAAATTTAGCACCCATTTATGATTAATACTTGTCAAAAAGGGGCATAGAAGGAACCTTCCTCAACATAGTAAAGGCCATGTATGATAAGCCCACAGCAAAAATTATTCTCAATATTGAAAAACTGAAAGCATTCCTCCTAAAATCAGGAACAAGACAGGGGTGTCCACTTTCCCCACTATTATTCAACATAGTTTTGAAAGTCTTAGCTAAAACAATCAGAGGGAAAAAAAGAAACAAAAAGAATACAGATTGGAAAAGAAGAAGTAAAGGGCCCACTGTTTGTAGATGACATGATACTGTACATAGAAAACCCTAAAGATAGTATCAGAAAATTTCTAGAACTAATCAGTGAATTTAGCAAAGTCACAGGATACAAAATCAGTACACAGAAATCACTTGCATGCCTGTATACTAACAATGAAAAAATCAGAATGAGAAATTAAGGAATTAATCCCATTCACCATTGCAACAAAAAGCATAAAATATCTAAGAATAAACTTACTTAAGGAGACAAAAGAACTATATACAGAAAATTAGACTGATGAAAGAAACCAAAAATGACATAAACAGATGGTGAGATATTCCATGTTACTAGGTAGGAAGAATCAATATTGTGAAAATGACTATACTACTGAATGTGATCTATAGATTCAATGTGATCCCTATCAAATTACCAATGGCATTTTTCACAGAACTAGAACAAAATATTTTGCAGTTCATGTGGAAGCACAAAAGACCCCAAATAGCCAAAGCAGTCTTGAGAAAGAAGAATGGAGCTGGAGAAATCAACCTTCTGGACTTCAGATTATACTACAAAGCTACAGTAATCAAGACAGTATGGTATTGGCACAAAAACAGAAATATAGACTAAGGGAACAAGATAGCCCAGAAATAAATCTAGGCACCTATGGGTACCTTATTTTTAACAAAGGAGGCAAGAATATATAATACGGCAAAGACAGTCTCTTTAATAAGTGGTGCTGGGAAAACTAGACAATTACATGTGACAGAATGAAATTAGAACACTTCCTAACACTATACACAAAGATAAAATCAAAATGGATTACAGACCTAAATTTAAGATCAGAAACTATAAAACTTTTAAAGGAAAACATAGAAGAACACTCAATGAGATAAATCAAAGCAAGATCCTCTATGACACATCTCCTGGAGTAATGGAAATAAAACAAAAGTAAACAAGGGGGACCTGATTAAACTTAAAAGATTTACACAGAAAAGGAAATTATAATCAAAGTGAAAAGACAGCACTCAGAATGGGAGAAAATAATAGCAAATGAAACAACTGACAAAGGATTAATTTCCAAAATATACAAGCAGCTCATACAACTCAATACCAGAAAAACAAACAATCCAATCAAAAAAAAAAATGGAAAAAAGACCTAAATAGACATTTCTCCAAAGAAGATATACAAATATCTAACAAACACCTGAAAAGATGCTCAACATCACTCATTATTAGAGAAATGCAAATCAAAACTACAGTGAGATATCACCTCACCCTGGTCAGAATGGCCATCATCAAAACGTCTACAAACAATAAATGCTGGAGAGGGTGTAGAGAAAAGGAAACACGTGCACTGTTGGTGGGAATGTAAATTGATACAGCCACTAAGGAAGACGGTATGGAGATTTCTTTAAACCTGGGAATAAAACCACTATATGATGCAGCAATCCTACTCCTAGGCACATACCATGAGGAAACCAAAATTGAAAAAAACACATGTATCCTCTTGTTCATTGCAGCACTATTTACAACAGCTAGAACACGGAAGCAACCTAGATGTCAATCAACAGATGAATGGATAAAGATGTTTTCGTACATATACATAATAGAACATTACTCCGCCATAAAAGGGAATGCATTTGAGTCAGTTCTAATGAGGTGGATGAACACAGAGCCTATTATACAGAATGAAGTAAGTAAAAAAGAGAAAGATAAATACCGTATACTAACGCATACATACAGAATCTAGAAAAATGGTACCAAAGAATTTATTTGCAGGGCAGCAATGGAGACACAGAGAACAGACTTCCAGACATGGGAAGAGGGGAGTGGAGGATGAGATGTATGGACAGAGCAACATGGAAACTTACATTGCCACATGTAACATAGATGCACAAGGGAAATCAGCTATATGTCTCAGGAAACTCAAACAGGGGCTCTGCATCAACCTAGAAGGGTGGATGGGGAGGGAGATGGGAGGGAGTTTCAAGAGGGAGGATATATATGGATATCTATGGCTGATTCATCTTGATTTTGACAGGAAACAACAAAATACTGTAAAGCCATTATCCTTCAATGTAAAAAATAAATAGAAAGCTAAAAGTAAATAAATAAATGAGATATACAGCTTTCTCATGACAGTCATTCTTTAAGTTCCCTTTTTGCTTAATTCCCAGTCCTCTTTGCTTCACCCTCCTTTCTTTCTTCTCCAAGTTCACCCCCTGCTGGAACCCACTTAGCAGTTTACTGTTCCTTCCATGGTTTCTTCATTCTTTTACAACATGTGGCTATACAGACACCCTTAAATTTTGGAGGCCGCTCCTCCTTTTGCAAAATTAAATTTTACTGTATTCAACATCCTGCATTGGCCCAAGAAAACTAGACTCCAGTTGCTTCCTCCAGTTCAGATACAGGGTGCTAGGTCTGCCCCTTCTCCATGAGACAGTTGCAGAGGCTGTTACCTCCCTCTGTCAGGTCAGGGGGACCTTGTTCCTTTGGGGAGCACTCCTTTGGTCCCCAGGAGCTGCTTCTGTATCTCTCTCTATTCCTCTCCCCAAGTAGCTCCAGGCTGCCTTGGCTTCCCTGTTATTGATAAAGTAGTGACCTCACCTCCCTAGTA
Organism: Dama dama; assembly: GCF_033118175.1. Classification (NCBI taxonomy): domain Eukaryota; kingdom Metazoa; phylum Chordata; class Mammalia; order Artiodactyla; family Cervidae; genus Dama; species Dama dama. The sequence continues at coordinate 14,736,042 of NC_083700.1, forward strand.
ATGGATCCCTTACTGTAGCCAAGGCTACCTCCACTCATGGTTCTCAGCCTCAACACAAACTAAGACATCAGAGAGAGAAGGGGGTCCCTGTATCTAGACCCCTGCCACAAAGAGCCCAGGCTACTCACTGAGGAGGAGGAGGCTGGTGAGTCCCAGGAGACGGGTGGCCCAGCAGAGGTGGGGGTCTTCTGAGGAGGGATCCATCTCAGGCTGCCTGACAGCCTATGCAGCTGCAGAGGAAACAGTTAGGAGGAGCAGAGAGAGCGGGAAAGGCTTCACTCCTACGAGTTCTTGGGCTCTTCCCCACCCCAAGGGTGGGGCTACCAAGTTAGTTCTGGATGCCAGCTCACAGGGCTAGAATAAGCCATAAAGATGTTTCTTATTATCCCCAGAACCTACAATAGGACCTCAATAAACTATTGCAGAATAAATACGTAAACAACTCCACTTTATGATATACCTGTACTATATTGGCAAGGCGCCCCATTCCTGTGGTCATGCTAGTTTGGCGATCACACACTCCTTACCCCTACCCCCATTATAATCCCTTTACTAGTTTCCCCTGGTTAACAGCTCAGCCAGGCAGCCTTGGTCACTAATATCAACCTATAATCCAGCACAGAAATTACACTATTACACCCAGGATGGGCAATATATCTTCTTCTTTATACCACTTAGTGAGATAAATTTCCTTTTTGATTTTCTGTGAACTTCAGCTATCAGTTGCCCAAGTAAGAAGCCATTAGCAAAAGAAACTAAAGGTTGTTGTGAGAAGTGTTGCATTCCCACACGGCCAGTACAAATATTAGCATATATCTGTTCTTGCACTCTTCTGGTTTTCTTACTTGTCACTAGTAGCAGTTATCCTCCCTATACACAGGGCAAAGCCAGAATCCACGGCCTCTGATAGGCTCTTGTCTGCATCACACCCACCACTTCTCTTTCATCCTCTGCCAGCCCTGCTCCTGCTATCATGGATGGGCAGGCATGCATATCTACACTCCTCCTGTTCACAGCCTCAGCTGCCTCAGACTCACTGCCACCTGCTGAGGCTCAGGCTCTGGCGTCTTCTCCCTAGACTGAGTCCCCACACCTGAGAACTGTCTCACCCCACACTCCACAGGAGCAGCCCCATCCACCTAACTCCTGGTCCATGCCTCCTTCCCCTGCCCACTGAGGCTTTCTGCTCAGCTGCCCAGACCCCAGTGCTGCATCCACAAGACTGGCATGCACTCACTCATGCACTCAAGGTATTCATGGTGCCTTAAACCCATTTTTGGATGTGAAAACTGAGATCAAGTGTGGCTGCATGACCTGCGAAAAGTCACACAGTGAATCAAGGATAAGGTATGTACTCTCAACAACAACCTTAGAAAAAATTTCACTACATCACAGCCATTGTCCCATCCCACTCTGTGACCTCAAACAACGCACAAGAGTCCATTTTCTGCTCTGCAACATCTTAGACAAGAGAATATCCACCAGGTTCATTCCATCCAACCAAATCTATTATCGAGAAAATGACTTCAATAGATGGTCCGTGGGTCCTGTGGTCACTAACTTCTGTATGCAGTCAAAATCTAGGTAGCTCATCCACTGGTCATTCTCAGGGTGAAGATGAATGGGTCTGGTATTTCCTTCTCTGTCATGTCCCTACACCTGTTGCAAGCAATCTTTGTGTGAGAAATGTGTGGTTTTGAAAATCATTTGCTAAAGGGGGTTGGGAAGGAGGAGCCTAGAGAGAAAGAAGCAGCAATGTGGTACAAGCCACAGACACTGGGAGAGAGCCACACGGTAGAATTTATATGCTGGCAAAACACCTAGAACTTTTAAAAAGTCGGGGTAGCCTATGTCATATTCCACATACTAACCATCCTGTACTAGGCATAACACATAAACAAGCCCTCATACCAACTTCAGAAACATTGCAAAGAGTTTACTAAACACAAACACTTGGTGCAGGAATCTTTGGGGAATTAAAGGAAGACAGGCCTGGATCTACATAATGTGTGTGTCAGGAAGATCAGATGGGAGGAAGGTGTAGAGTCCAGTGATATGAAAAGTCCAGGAAACAGAGATCTGAGAGATGACAGGAGAAATTAAGCCCCAGAGAATGCACAGAAATTGTCAGAACGCTACATGTCCAAAGGACTTTATGGGTGACCATATCTATTTTTATTTGAATTTCCAAAAGCAAACTATTCCAATGGAGAGCTGAGTTATGTGAAGAATATATTTATTGAATATCTATTTTATGTGTTTTAATTGCACATTATTGTTATACATAATTATGTGCACAAAATTACACATAAAATCTTACCTACAATATATGCTTAATTAAATTTTCATAACATGATATTACCTAAGCATTACATCCATCTAATGAACGATCATCCTGAAATTACAAAGAGACCAAATAACTTGCTCAAGGTTGTGTTTTAAGTAACTGACAAGTTGCTCACAAGGATCAATATCAGCCCAGCCATGGACTTTCTCAGGAGAGTATAATTTCTGAGGAACTTTTATCAGGACTGTGAAAGGCCTGAGGAGTTAGAGGTTGGCTGTTTCCTTATATGGGAGGAAACTGCAGCTCTGAGAGAAGGATTAGGTAGCCTAGGTAAAGGAAAATGTGGGATAGAGGATCCCATTAGTATTTTCTACAATCACCCTTCCTGGGTGAAAGACAAGAGGCACCAAACCATCCATGCGTGGTTTACCACAGAGCAGCTGAGAAGCCCTAGAGTGGGCTGGAGGGAGAAGCAGACAGCAGCAGGTGCAGACTAGCCATCAGCAATCTTCCTCTCCTCTTCTCTTCCTTTTTAATAGAACTAATAATTTGTCAGTTTGAAATTGCATTTAATATTTTTAATGAAAAATAAACATCACTAACAAATTTTTAATTATTAAGAGGATGATGGGTGGTTTCAATGAGTCATTCAGGGAAAAGTAGGTAAACACTGAACAACTACAGTCATAAATGGCTTTCCTGGTGGCTCAAATGGTAAAGCATCTGCCTACAATGCAGGAGACCTGGGTTTGACCCCTGGGTTCGGAAGATCCCCTGAAGAAGGAAATGGCAACCCACTCCAGTACCCTTGCCTGGAAAATCCCATGGACAGAGGAGACTGGTAGGCTACAGTCCACGGGGTTGCAAAGAGTCGGACAGGACTGAGCGACTTCACTATAGCCATAAATAGAAAACAGTGAATAATTCAACATGCATGTTAAAATGTGAAAGGTATAAAATCTCAGAGTAAGAAAATTCTCTCCTTTATAAAAGAAATGAGAAAAACGGCTTCCCTTCTAGATCACTTTTTCAGAACTCTGAAAAATAATTATGACACACAGTAATCTGTTGGGGCATTTATTCAAGAAAAACAACAGAATCCCAATAGGAATAGGAAGTGTTGTGGTGCCTTAACTTGCTCTATGTTCTCAAGTAGCATAATTCACCTGAAAAAGAATAGCCTGTATTCTTGGTGAGCACCAAAGACCTTGCAGCCACCAGAGAGAGCCATTTCAGAGTTTCATTCCCAATAAATCTGTCATGATTTGACACACCTGTTGCTACTCCTCAAGATCCCACCTCAAAAAAAAAAAAAAAATCTGTATTTGCCCTAACAAGGGATATTCCTTTGAGCTGCCCTAATTATTGAATAACAGTTAATGCAAACTATAGACTGATTAAAGTCTTATAAGGAAAAACTGGGGAGTGAGGGTGTATTGAAAGGAGCCAGAGATCAAATTGCCAACATTCACCGGATCATGGAGAAAACAAAGGAATTTAGAAAAACATCTACCTTTGCTTCATTGATTACACTAAAGCCTTTGACTGTGTGGATCACAACAAACTGTGGAAAAATCTTAAATTAATGGGAGTACCAGACCACCATCCTTGTCTCCTGAGAAACCTGTATGTGGATCAAGAAGCAACAGTTAGAACCAGACATGGAACAACAGAATGGTCCAAAATTATAAAAGGAGTATGAAAAGGCTGTATATTATCACCCTGCTCCTTTAACTTCTGTTTAGAGTATATCATGTAAAATCCAGGCTGGATGAATCACAAGCTGGAATCAAGATTGCCAGGAGAAGTATCAACAACCTCAGATATGCACATGATACCACCCTAATGGCAGAAGTTGAAGAAGAGCTAAACAGCCTCTTGATGGAGATGAAAGAGTGAGAGAGTCAATTCCTAGGCAGGTTGATAAGAAATCTGGGGTCCTCAAGGAGGAGAAAGCAGTCTAGGGTTCTCAAGGAGAAGATAGGGGTCTGGAGTTCTCAAGGAAGAGAAAAGGACAAACTTTTTTTTTCTATAAGCCCAGAGCTGATGATTGCACAACTAAACAACCCATCTTGCTCAAGAGAATGTTTTCCCTTAAACTCTGTACCAATGATTGTATAACAACAATGTATGCTATTTGAGGACATGTTTCTCCTTCTTGAGAACCTTCTGACCAATCCTGTCATCTTAAAATGTATAGCATGGGAGTGGGTCTGGTAAGATCTTTCTATTGTTAACTCTAATCCTGTTGTCTTAAAATGTATATTGTGGAAGTGGGTCTGATAAGACATTTACAACATTGAGACACTCTTTTCATTTATTGTAATAACCAATTGAAAAAGTATATAGCTCCCTTGCTAGGACTAGCGTTGGGCACTCTCTGTAGCCCTTCTGATGTCTATGTCAGAAGCTTTCACTTTAATAAAATTCTGCTACAAAAAAGTCCTCAAGTGATCAAGCCTGGTCCCTGGCCCCAGAGATAAATCTTCTTCTTCGGAGATCATGAATCTGACATCATTCACTGTGAGCTATCAAGAGGAGAGTGAAAAACCTGACTTAAAACTCAACATTCAAAAAACAAAGATCATTGAATCTGATCCCATCTTTTAATGGTAAATAGATGAGAAAAAAGTGGAAACAGTGGCAAATTTTATTTTCTTGGGCTCCAAAATCACTTCAATGGTGACTGCAGCCATGAAATTAAAAGACAATCTCCTTGGAAGAAAAACTATAGCAAACATAGTGTATTAAAAAGCAGAGACAGCAATTTACCAAAAAGGGCTGTATAGTCAAGGCTATGGTTCTTCCAGTAGTCAGGTACAGATGTGAGAGTTGGACTGTAAAGAAGGCTGAGTGCCAAAGAATTGATGCTTTTGAACTGTGGTGCTGGAGAAGACTCTTGGAAGTCGCTTCGACTCCAAGGATATTAAATCAGTCAATCCTAAAGGAAATCCACCCTGAAGAAAGAAGAGAGAAAGAAAGGAGAGGAAGCAGGACAGGATCTGAACCCCAGAAAAGCCCACTCACTGATGGGGAAATCAGTTGGGATGGAAGGGGAGAATCTGAAGCTATTGAAGGAGAATGAAACAGCTGATCTGTGGCAGACAGAACAGAGTGAGACCTATACAGATGATCTGTACCAAAGCCCTGTACACCCAAGCCTGGGACATGTGTTTGCCAGTTCACAGTGGGGGTTGAAAGCTGGAACATAGGGATTGGAGATGAAACTCAGGAGGAAGATTGTTATTGGCTATGAGGAGACAGCCAGAGGGGATGAAAGGGAAGAAATTCACAGCCAGGAATCCTTGTGGAAGAAACCCAGACTGCCATAGAAGCAAGGCACCACTGTTGAGTGACATCACATGCAGGGGATGGAGCCATCATTGCAGCCCCACTCTCCCTACATGATAGCCTCCTGACCCACCAGGTGCTAGGAAAAGCACCATGTCTGGCCTTCTGGTGCTGGCTGCCAGGATCTAAGAAAGTCTCCCCCTAGGACCAGATGTCTTGCACCCATGGCCACTGGTTTTCCTGCACACCTATTGCCACTGAGGCCCCCATTCCCAAGCAGTCATGCCACTTCTGCATCCTGTCCTCACCAGAGCAGACTGCTCCAGGGCAGTCTTGGGAGCAGACTTCTGTGACTGGGCCCCATACACAGGTGGGGTTAAAACCGGAGCTGAGCCCCAGGGGTAGAGTGACTAAGGAAGAGGAACAAAAATCTTTCTGTGCAGTTGCAAAAGCCACAGCTTTAATTCCCAAGATCATCTTAGTAAACCTTACATCCTTGGAATATCTGAATAGACAATGAGTCCTCCCACAAATGAAACCAATCTAACTCTAGCAGCTGTGGATTTGAGGGACTAGGACATGTGGGAGTAGGACCAAGTCTAAGCTGCCTTTGCAATGCACACAGAGAGACCAGAGACCTACCGAGAGATTTTGGATGGCCTCCTGGGGAGGCAAAGGTTGGCTGTGACTCACAGTGGGGACAAGTACACTGACAGCTAAGATACTAGGAAAATATAATTATTATTACTTTTTCTCATGTTTTGCTTTCCTATATTGTTGCTGTTTATTATTATTTGGTTTTATTTTTAGTTTTTTAAGCTTTAATTTATTTTTTATATTTCTATTTCAATGTTACTTTGTAGTTAGTCTGTTTTTGCTTGTTTTTTTCTTTATTTTGTTCTACTTTGTTTTATATCTTTTTTCTTTGTCCTATTTGTTTCTGTCATTGCTGTTTAATTACTAAGTGGTGTCTGACTCTTTATGACCCATGGACTATAACCACCAGGCTCATCTATCCATGGAATTTCCCAGGCAAGAATACCAGGGTGAGTTGCCATTTCCCTCTCCAGGGGATCTTCCTGACCCAGGGGTCTTCTGCATTGCATGCAGATTCTTTACTGTTGTGCCACCAGGGAAACCTCTCTCTCTCTCTCTCTCTCTCTCTCTCCTCTTTTTTAAAATCACTTTTGCCCTTGTTTACTTTGTTTGCTTTTTCCTTCAGTTTGCATTCTGCTTTTGCTTTGCATTTTATTTTGATAGTTTTGTTTTTAATTGTTTGATTTCATTTGGGGATTTTCATTTTTGTTTCTTGTTTTGAATGTGCATCTGTTTCCTTGGGGCTTTTTTGCTTTTGTTTGTTTGCTTTTGTTTTTACCATTTTTCTGGGGTATTGTTTGTCTCTTTTGTTTTTAATCATTGCTGTTTGCTTATTTTTGTCTTTGCTATTTGTCGTGGTTTTGTTTGTTTATTTTAATCCCATAGTTATATTCCTTTTTCCCTTTTTTGCCAAGCTGTGCAGCTTGCAGAGTTTGGTTCCCAGGCCAGGAGTCCAGCCTGAGCCTCTGAGGTGGAAGCACTGAGTCCAACACACTGGAACACCAGAGTTTCAAGCCACAGAGAATTTTAATCTTCGAGAGCCCTCCCAGAAGTCTCCATCTCAACTTCAAGACCTGGATCCACCCAACTATCTGCAGGCACAGAGCTGAATTTCCCATGCCATCAACAAGCAAGATAGGAACACAAACACACCAATCAGCAGACAGGCTGCTTACAAATCCACAGACACCCCAAAACACACCCTCTGATATTGCCCTGCCCTTGAGAGGGAAAAGATCTTGTTTGAACCACCAGAAAACAGGCTCTTGGCCTTCCCATCAGGAACCCACACAAGCCACTGAACCAATCTCTCCCACTGGAATGAGATGCCAGAAGCAAAAAGAATTACTGCCCTGTATACTGTAGAAAGGGGACCTCAAATACAATAAGTTAGACAAAATGAGAAGACAGAGAAATATGTTGCAGATGAAGGAACAAGGTAAAAACTGACAAGACCAAACAAATGAAGAGGAACTAGGCAACTCACCTGAAAAGGAATCCAGAGTAATGATAGTAAACACGATCCAAAATCTTGATAATAGAATGGAGAAAATATAAAAAACATTTAGCAAGAATCTAGAGAAACTAAAGAACAAACAGTGATGAAGAACACAGTAACTAAAATTGAAAATACACTAGAAGAAACCAATAGCAGAATAACTGAGGTAGAATGAATGAGCTGAATAAAATGATGGATACATAAAATGGTGAAAATAATTGCCACCGAGCAGAATAAAAAAAAAAAAAAGAATTGATGTCAGCCTCAGAGACCTCTGGGATAACATTACGTGCAACAACATTCAAATTATAGAGTTTCCGGAAGACAAAGTGAAAGCATCTGAGAAAATAGTTCAAGAGACTATAGTGGAAAGCTTCCCTAACTTAAGAAAGAGAATAGTCAATCAAGTCCAGGAAGTGCAGAGAGGACCCAAGGTAAACCCAAAGGGAAACATGCTGAGGCACATATTAATCAAATTATCAAAAAATAAATACAAAAAAAATACTAAAAACAGCAAGGGAAAATCAACAAATAATAGACAGGAGAATCCCCATAAGGTTATCAACTAATATTTCAGCAGAAACTCTACAGGCCAAAAGTAAGTGGCAGAATATATTTAAAGTGATGAAAGGGGGAAATCTACAACCAAGATTACTCCATCCAGCTGAGCTCTCATTCAAATTTGACAAAGAAATCAAAAGCTTTACAGACAAGCAAAAGCTAAGAGAATTCAGCACCACCAGACCAATTTTACAACAAATGCTAAAAGAGCTTCCCTAGGTAGGAAATACAAGAGAAGAAAAAGACCAACAAAAACAAACTGAAAGCAATTAAGAAAACAGTAATAGGAATACACATAATGATAATTACCTTAAGTTTAAATGCATTAAATGCTCCAGCCAAAAGAAATGGACTGGCTAAATGGATATTTAAAAAAGACCTGTATATATGTTGTCTGCAAGAGACTCACTTCAAACCTAGAGACACAGAGAGAGGGAATGGAGAAAGATATCTCATGCAAAGGGAAATCAAAAGTTGGAGTAGCAAAACGCATATCTTTATGAGTTCTATCTCTTTAAAAGAAACACGGAAGGACACTACATAATGATGAAAGGATCAATCCAAGAAGAAGATATAGCAATTGTAAATATTTATGCATCTAATATAGGAACACCTCAATATACAAGACAAATGCTAATATCCATAAAAGGGGAAACTGATGGTAACACAATGATAACAGGGGGCTTTAACATTCCACTTACACCAATAGATAGGTTATCAAGACTGAAAATTAATAACCAAGCACAAACCTTATATGACACATTGAAACAGATAGACTTAGTTGCTATTTATAGGACGTTCCATTCAAAAGCAGCAGAAAACACTTTCTTCTCACGTGCACACAGAACATTCTCCAAGATAGATCACAACTTGAGTCACAAATCAAGGTTTGGTAAAGTAAACAATATTGAAATCATATCAAGCGTCTTTTCTAACCACAACACTATGAGATTAGAAATTAATTACAGGAAGAAAACTGTAAAAAACACAAACACATGGAGACCAAATAATGTGCTATTAATAAACCAAGAGATTGCTGAAGAAATCAAAGAGGAAATAAAAGAATACCTAGAAACAAGTGACAATGAAAACACAATGACCTAAAACCTATGGGATGTAGCAAAAGCATTTCTAAAAGATAACTTTATAGCAATACAGTTCTGTCTCAAGAAACAATAATAATCCCAGATAAACACTCTAACCTTATGTCTAAAGCAACTAGAAATAGAAGAGCAAACAAAGCCCAAAGTCAGTAGAAGGAAAGAATTCACAAAGATCAGAGCAAAAATAAGTAAAATGGAAATGAAAAAAAATTGCAAAGATCAATAAAACTAAAAACTGATTCTTTGAGAAGACAAATAAAATTGGCAAATTATTACCCAGACTCATCAAGAAAAAAGGGAGGAACTGCAAATCAATAAAATTAGAAATGGAAAAGAAGTCACAACTGACACCACAGAAATACAAAGGATCATAAGAGACTACTGTGAGCTTCACTACTACTACTGTATGACAATAAAATGGACAACTTGGAAGAAATGGACAAATTCTTAGAAAGGCGCTGAACCAGGAAGAAATGGAAAATACTAACAGAACAATCACAGATATTAAGTTGAAACTATGATTAAGAATCATCCAATAAACAAAAGTCCAGGGCCAGATGGTCACGGGTGAATTCTATCAACCACTTAGCGAAGAACTAACACCTATCCTTCTCAAACTCTTCCAAAAATTGCAGAAAAAGGAGAACTCCCAAGCTCATTCAATAAGACAACCATCACCCTGATAACAAAACCAAAAATATCATAAACAAAAAAATTACAGGCCAACAACACTGATGAATATAGATACAAAAATCCTCAAAACAATACTAGAAAATGAATCCATTAATACAGTAAAAAGGATCATATACCATGATCAAATGGGATTTATTGCAGGGATGAACGATTCTTTGATATATGCAAAGTAATCAATGTGATACCCCATATTAACAAATTAAAGAATGAAAGCTATGTGGCAATCAATGTGATACCCCATATTAACAAATTAAAGAATGAAAGTTATGTGATCATCTCAACAGATGCAACAAATCTTTCAACAAAATTCAACACCCATTTTAGATAACTCTCCAGAAACTGGGCACAGAAGGAACCTACCTCAACATAATAAAGGTCATATTTAATACATAACAAACCCACAATAAACATTCTCAATGGTGAAAAACTGGAAGCATTTCTTCTAAGATCAGGAACGAGATAAGGGTGTCCACTCTCGCGGCTATTCAGTATAGTTTTGAAAGTCCAAGCCACAGCAATCAGAAAAGAAAAAGAAGTAAAAGAAACCTAAATGGGCAAAAAAAAAAAAGAAGAAGAAGAAGAAGAAGACAAATCTATCACTATTTGCCAATGACTTGATATTATGTAAAGAAAATCCTAAAAATACCACTAGAAAACAACTAGAGCTAATCCATGAGTTTAGTAAAGTCATAGAATACAAATTAGTATACAGAAATCTCTTGCATTCCTCTTTGCTAGCAATGAAAGATCAGAAAGAGAAATTAAGGAAAGAATCCCATTTACCATTGCAACAACAACAACGAATACATAGACATAAGCTTACCTAAGGAGGAAAAAGCCCTGCACACTGAAAACCATAAGACAGTGATGAAAGAGATCAAAGATGTTATAAACAGATGAAGAGATATACCATGTGCTTGGATTGAAGAATCAATATTGTGAAAAAGACTATACCACTTAAAGCAATCTACAGATTCAGTGCAAACCCTATCAAATTATCAATGGTGTTTTTCACAGAACTGAAAAAAAAAAATGTTTACAATTTCTATAGAAACACAAAAGACCTCAAATAGCAAAGCAATCTTGAAGCAAAAAACAAACAAACAAACAAAATGGAGTTGGAAGAATCAGTTTCCCTGACTTCAGACTGTACTACATGGTTACAGTAATCAAGATAGTATGGCACTGGCACAGAAACAAAAATGTAGATCAATGGAAGAAGACAGAAAGTCCAAGACAAAACCACCCACCTATTGTCACCTAATCTATGGCAGAATGTACAATGGAGCAAAGACAGCCTCTTCAGTAGGTGGTGCTGGGAAATCTGGACAGCTATATGTAAAAGAATGAAATTAGAAAACTCCCTAACACCATGCATGCATGCAGGTCGTTTCAGGCATGCCGACTCTTTGCAACCCTACGGGCTATAGCCTGCCAGGCTCCTCTGTCCATGGGATTCTTCAGGAAAGAATGCTGGAGTGGGTTGCCATGCCTTCCTCCAGGGGAGCTCCCCCACCCAGGAACAAACCTGCATCTCCTAAGTCTCCTGCATTGGCAGGTAGGTTCTTTACCACCAGCACCACATGGGAAGCCCCACTAGCACCATACACAAAAATAAACTCAAAATGGATCAAAGACTTAAACATAAGGCCAGAAACTATAACTCTTAGAGGAAAATGTAAGCAGAACACTCTTTGACATAAATTGCGGCAAGATCTTTTGTGACCCACCTCTTAGTGTAATAAGCTAATGGGACTTAAATAAATTTAAAAGCTTTTGCACGCAAAGGAAACCATAAACAGATGAAAAGACAATCCTCATCATGGGAGAAAATATTTGCACATGAAGCAACTGACAATGGATTAATCTCCAAAATATACAAACAGTTCATGAAGCTCAATATCAAAAAAAAAAAAAAAAAAGCCAATCAAGAAATGAGCAGGAGACCTAAACAGTCACTTCTATACAGATGACCATCAAACACATGAAAAGATGATCAACATCACTAATTATTAGAGAAATGCAAATCAAAACTACAATGAGAGCTCACATCATACCAGTCAGAAAAGAAAAGGTAGCCACCCTAAATTTTAAAACCAAGTGTGTGTTGTCACTGATTCTGTGTTCAAGTCCCCAACTGATTAAACTCCTTCTTTGGGTTATAAGACATGTTTGATTAAATCTCAACACCAAGTTTCCAGGTCACTTGAATGGAGAGACTATGTTAGGATCTAAGAGAACCGAGTGGCACCATTTCCTTCCCTGACAGACATCATATTCAAGATGAGCTTGAGTCTCCTTCCACTGCGCTGCCAACATGTTATCAGGAGATTGATGACAGCTGATCCTCCTACCCCGCCTCCAGCACCAATGGGAGGTTCCCAGCAGTGTGTCATTGTGTATACTAGACTTTCACTCTTTCAATCAGAAAAGTTGTGGTTACTTTAAAAAGGGGGTGGGGTGGAGAAATGAAAATCCAAGAGTCTAAAGGAACAAAGTCCAACTCTAGTTGGAGTCTGGAAACAGAATAGATTGAATTTAAATAATCCCAACCTATGAGAGTAAAAAGGCATCCATAGTAGGCTTTTAATCAGCCAGCTTCTTTGAGACCCTCCAAGGGTTTTGAACTCTACAAAGCATGCACAGTACTTCAAAAAGCAATAAGACAAATGGTATAAAATGGCAAAAAGAAACAGTGTAACAGCAATCCTGGAGGCCATCAACACCTCCATCTTTCCCTTCTTCCATGTGTTGTGAACTCTCTTTTACTTTGGTAAGAGCTCTTTTCTGAACTTGGATGATGTCAGGGAAATTGGCCAGGTGCCTCTGATACAGCACTAACATGTCCATGATGGGGTCCAGGTACTGCCTGGCCTGCTCTGAGAACTCACCAATGGCTTCCTAGGTATCTGCAGTGAAGGCAATGGTGGGCCCAGGCCACCGTCACTTGTCAGGCCAGGCTAATGGGCATGGATCACCTTCACATATGAGGCCAAGAAGAGACCCGGAGTCCCCAAGGCTGTTGATCCACTTGAGCCAGCCCTCAAATGTCCTGCTAGCTGTACAAGCTCAGCACCTCATCCTCCCACAATGAGATCATGTCCAAGTTCTTCCACCGGAAATGGTACAGTGCCTGGGTGTGCAGCTCCACGGTCCTGGCGCCTCGATAGTCTGCCTCCAACTCACAGCTCCCAGAGACTGGTGCCCACCTGAAGGGCCCACAGTGGTGCCCACTTTAGGGAGCAGGGAGAGGAACCCCAAAGGCCACGCAAGCCTCAGGCTCTGCCCACCAGTTACACTCTCTGCACAAATATGCTTGCAAGTTTTTGGCTTTTAGTGAGACTAGTTTTAGAATATGGATCAAAACTATACCAAGAGCCAAAATATAGTGATACTCAGGCAGAACAATTAGTGGTAGATGTGTTTTACAAGTGGAGATGGAGATGTTGATCAATTGCCTAGATTCTGATCAATGAATCCTCCTAGATCCGCCAACCCTACAGAGAATGTGGAGTGGACTTGACTTCCCTCCTCCATATATTCCCTAGCAGAAGGTTCAGGAGAAAGAAAAGGTAGACAGTGTCACATAATATTACATTATTAGAATGAGCAAAGGCCATCTCGCTTGACAAACTTGAAGAGACTCAGAGGCTTGACGAGACTCAGAGGCAGATCTAAGTATGTGGATGGTTTCAGCCAACAGTAGGAGATATTTCTGGCAAGAACATATTCTTTTTTCTCTCTCTCTTTAATTTATCTATTTTTACTTGAAGGATAATTGCTTTACAATATTGTGCTGGTTTCTGCCATACATCAACATGAATCAGCCATAAGCATACATACGTCTCCTCCCTCTTGAACTTCCCTCCCACCTCCCACCCCTTCCCACTCCTCTAGGTTTACAGAGCTCAGATTTGAGTTCCCTGAATCATACAGCAAATTTCCATTGGCTATCTATTTTATATAGGACAGTGTATATATTTCCATGCTACTCTCTCCATTTGTCCCACTCTCTCCTTCCACCCCTCCCCACCCCCCATCCAGGTCTGTTCTCTATGTCTGTCTCTCCATTGCTGTCCTGCAAATAGGTTCATCAGAACCATATTTCTAGATTCAAAATATATGCATTAATATACTATATTTATTTTTCTCTTTCTGACTTACTTCACTCTGTATAATAGGCTCTAGGTTCAACCATCTCATTAGAACTGACTCAAATGCATTCTGTTCTGTATCTAAGTAATATCTTACTGTATTAGTGTACCACAGCTTATTTATCCATTCATCTGTTGACAGACATCTAGGTTGCTTCCATTTCCTAGCTATTGTAAATAGTGCTGCAGTGAACATTAGGGTACAAGTGTCTTTTTCAGTTGTGGTTTCTTCAGGGTATATGCATAGTAGTGAGCTTGCTGGGTCATATGGGGCTTCCCAGGTGGCACTAGTGGTAAAGAGCCCACCTACCAATGCAGGACATGTAAGAGATGCAAGTTCGATCCCTGAGTCAAGAAGATCCCCTGGAGTGGGGCATGGCAATCCACTCCAGTATTCTTGCTTGAACAATTCCCTGGACAGAGGAGGCTGGAGAGCTACAGTTCATAGGGTTGCAAAGATTTGGACAAAACTGAAGCAACTTAGCACACACACACAGGGTAGTTTTATTCCTAGTTATTTTCAAGGAATCTCCATACTGTCTTGGTGTCTGTATCAATTTACATTCCCATCAACTCTGCAAAAGGGTTCCCTTTTTCCACACCCTCTCCAGCGTTTATTGATTGTGGATTTTTTGATGATGTGCATTCTGGCCAGTGAGAGGTGATTTTATACTTATAGTTTTGACTTCCATTTCTCTAACAATGAGCAATGTCGAGCATCTTTTCTTTTATTTAATAGCCATTTGTATGTCTACTTGATGATCTTCTTGTTTCTTGAAGTAGAATTGTATTGCTATAAACTTCCCTCTTAGAACTGCTTTTGCTGCATCCATCCCATAGGTTTTGCATCATCGGGTTTTATTGTCATTTGTTTCTAGGATTTTTTTTTATTTCCCTTTTTATTTCTTCAGTAAGCCATTTATTATTTAGAAGTGTATTGTTTAATCTCTATATCTTTGTTTTCTCACAGCTTTCTTTTCCCTGAGAGTGAAATCTAGACTCCTAGCATTGTGGTCAGAAAAGATGCTTGATATGATTTTTATTTTCTTAAATTTACTGAGGCTTGATTTGTGACCTAAGATGTGGTCTATCCTGGAGAACGTTCTATGTGCACTTGAAGAGAAAGTGTATTCTTCATTAAGATGGAATGTTCTGAGGATATCAATCATGTCCATCGGGTCCAATGTGTCATTTAAGGCTTGTGTTTCCTTATTAATTTTCTATTTTCATAATCTGTCCATTGGTGTATATGGGGTGTTAAATTTCCCTATTATTATTGTGTTACTGTCAAGTTCCCCTTTTATGTCTGTTAGTCTTTGCCTTATGTATTAGGTGTTCCTATGTTAGATGCAATATTTTAAACTGTTATGTCTTCTTCTTTGCTTCTCTTTTGCCTTTGGATGTGGGGTATGATTTTTCCGTAGGATGCAACATTCTCCTGTCAATGGTTGCTCAGCAGTGAGTGTAATTTCGGAGTTCTAGCCGGAGAAGATGAGTGCACGCCTTCTACTCTGCCATCTTGGCCATGGTAGGGCAAAGGAAAAGCCCCAGCAAGCTAGTAGAAGGGGGAAAATCATGTTTAGAATCAAACCCCAACACACCCCTGAGATTCTCAGAGGACTCAAACAAAACCTTGTGCACACCAGGACCCAGGGACTCCACAGAGACTAAGCCACACCTGCCGTTGAGTATTTGAGTGTCTTCTGCAGAGGGAAAGTTGAGCAGTGGCCTGCCACAGGGGCAGGGGCTCTAAACTTCCTGGAGGAGACCTCCAGGAACCCTACCATAGAGCCGCTGAGCAGATGATGCACAAACTGCAGAAGAAGTATACCAAATAAATTCTTACACTGTTAAGAATGTTCTAGGACCCACAACAGATTTCCCAACCTGGGGATCTGGCAAAGGGACTGAGAACCCACAGGCAATTTGACTTTGGAGGACAGAGGGACTTGATTACAGAACTTACACAGGACTGGGGGAACAGACTCGTGGAGGGCACAAACAGAACGTTGTGTGTAACAGGACCCAGGATAAAAGATCAATGATCCCACAGGAGACTGACCCAGACTTGCCTGTGAGTGTCCAGGAGTTTCTAGTGGAGGCATGTGTCAGCAATGACCTGCTGCAGGGTCAGGGACACTGAGTGCAGCAGTGTGTGCATGTGACGTTTTGAAGGAGTTTGTCATTATCTTCATTACCTCCACCATAGTTTGGTCTCTGGTCAAACAACAGGGAGGGAACACAGTCCCACCCATCATCAGAAAATTGGATTAAAGATTTACTGAGTATGGTCCTGACCATCAGAACAAAACCCAGTTTCCCCCGTTGGGGAAAGAGTGGGGGAAAGACTGATGAGAGAGACAGTCTCTCCCATCAGGAAGCTTCCATAAGCCTCTATCCTTACTCATCAGAGGGCAGACAAGATGAAAACCATAAACACAGGAAACTAATCAAGCTGATCACATGGACCACATCCTTGTCTAACTCAATGAAACAATGAGCCATGCCGTGTAGGGCCACCCATGATAGACAGGTCATGGTGGAGAGTTCTGACAAAATATAGTCCACTGGAAAAGGGAATGGAAAACCACTTCAGTATTCTTGCCTTGAGAATCCCATGAACAGTGTGAAAAGTCAAAAAGATATGGCACTGAAAGATGGACTCCCCAGGTCAGTAGGTGCCCAATATACTACTGGAGAAGAGTGGAGAAACAACTCCAGAAAGAATGAAGAGCTAGAGCCAAAGCAAAAACAACACTCAGCTGTGGATGTGACTGGTGATGGAAGTAAAGTCCGATGCTACAAAGAACAATATTGCATGGGAAACTGGAATGTGAGGTACAAGAATCAAAACAAATAGGAAGTGATCAAACAAGACATGGCAAGAGTGAACATTGACATTTTAGGAATCAGTGAATTAAAATGGACTGGACTGGGTGAATTTAATTCAGATGATCATTATATCTACTATTGTGGGCAAGAATAGCTTAGAAGAAATGCAGTAGCCCATGAGTCAACAAAAGAGTCTGAAATGCAGTACTTGGGTGCAATCTCAAAAATGACACAATGATCTCTGATCATTTCCAAGACATACTATTCAATATTACAGTAATCCAAGTCTATGCCCAAACCAGTAATGCTGAAGAAGCTGAAGTTGAATGGTTCTATGAAAACCTATAAGACCTTCTAGAACTAACACCAAAAAAATAAAAATAAAAAAAGATGTCCCTTTCATCACAGGGGACTGGAATGCAAAAGTAGGAAGTCAAGAGATACCTGGAGTAACAAGCAAGTTTGGCCTTGGGGTACAAAATGAAGCACGGAAAATACTAACAGAGTTTTGCAAAAAGAATCCACTGGTTATAACAAACACCCTCTTGCTACAACACAAGAGACATCTCTCTACACATGTACATCACCAGATGGTCAATACCAAAATCAGATTGATTATATTCTTTGCAGCCAAAGATAGATTAGCTCTATACAGTCAACAAAAACAAGACCAGGAGCTGACTGTGGCTCAGATCATGAACTCCTTATTGCCAAATTCAGACTTAAATTGAAGAAAGTAGGGAAAACCACTAGATCATTCAGGTATGACCTAAATCAAATCCCAAATGATTACACATAATCTACATATATAGGTTCAAGGGATTAGATCTGATAGAATGCCTGAAGAACTATGGACAGAGGCTCATGACAGTGTACAGGAGGCAGGGATCAAGACCAACCCCAAGAAAAAGAAATGCAGAAAGGCAAAATGGCTGTCTGAGGAGGCATTAAAAACAGCTGAGAAAAGAAGAGAAAATAAAGGCAAATGAGAAAAGGATAGATATACCAATCTGAATGCAGAATTCCAAAGAATAACAAGGAGAGATAAGAAAGACTTCCTCAGTTATCAATGCAGAGAAATAGAGGAAAACAATGATTGGGAAAGAGGAGAGATCTCTTCAAGAAAATTAGAAATACAAGGGAACATTTCATGCAAAGATAGGCACAATAAAGGACAGAAACAGTATGGACCTAACAGAAGCAGAAGATACTAAGAAGTGGAAAGAATACACAGATGAACTATACAAAAATATCTTAATGACACAGACAACCATGATGGTGTGATCACTCACCTAGAGCCAGACATCCTGAAATGAGAAATCAAGTGGGCCTTAGGAAGCATCACTACAAAGAAAGCTAGTGGAGGTGATGGAATTGCAGTTGAGCTATTTCATATCCTAAAAGATGATGCTGTGAAAGTGCTGTACTCAATATGCCAGCAAATTTGGAAAACTCAGCAGTGGCCACAGGACAGGAAAACATGTTTTCATTCCCATTCCAAAGAAAAGCAATGTCAAATAATGTGCAAACTATTACACAATTGCATTCATCTCATACACTAGCAAAGTAATGCTCAAAATTCTCCATGCCAGGCTTCAACGGTGCTTGAACCATGAATTTCAAGATGTTCAAGCTGGATTTAGAAAAGGCAGAGGAACCAGAGATCAAATTGTTAACATTTGTTGGATCATAGAAGAAACAAGAGAGTTCCAGAAGAACATCTATTTCTGCTTTATTGACTATGCCAAAGCTTTTGACTGTGTGAATCAAAGCATACTGTGGAAAATTCCTAAAGAGATGGGAATACCAAACCACCTTACCTGACTCCTGACAAATTCGTATGCAGATCAAGAAGCAAGAGTTAGAACCAGACAGGGAACAATGGACTGGTTCCAAATTGGGGAAAGAGTATTTCAAGGCTGTATATTTTCATCCTGCTTATTTAACTTCTATGCAAAATGCAAATGCATCATGCAAAATGCTGGGCTGGATGAAGCACAAGCTGGAATCAAGATTGCCAGGAGAAATACTGATGACCTCAGATATGCAGATGACACCACCCTTTGGCAGAAAGTGAAGAACTAAAGAGTCTCTTGATGAAAGTGAAAGAGGAGAGTGGAAAAGTTGGCTTAAAATGCAACATTCAAAGAACTAAGATCATGGCATCCGGTCCCATAACCTCAGGGAAAATAGATTCGGAAACAGTGACAGGCTTTATTTTGGGGGACTCCAAAATCACTGCCGATGATGACTGCAGCCATGAAATTAAAAGATGCATCCTCCTTGGAAGAAAAGCTATGACCAACCTCGACAGCATATTAAAAAGCAGAGACACTAATTTGCCGACAAAGGTCCATCTAGGCAAGGCTCTGGTTTTTCTAATGGTCATGTATGGAGGTGAGAGTTGGACCATAAAGAAAGCTGAGTGCTGAAGAATTGATGCTTTTGAACTGTGGTGTTGGAGAAGACTCTTGAGAGTCCCTTGGACAGCAAGGAGATCAAACCAGTCAATCGTAAAGGAAATCAGTCCTGAATATTCACTGGAAGGACTGATGTTGAAGCTGAAACTCCAATTCCTTGGCCACCTGATGTGAAGAACTGACTCATTTGAGAAGACCCTGATGCTGGGAAAGACTGAGGCAGGATAAGAAGGGAATAACAGATGATGGATGGCATCACCAGCTCAATGGATGTGAGTTTGAGTAAGCTCTGGGAGTTGGTGTTGGACAGGGAAGCCTGGCATACTGCAGTCCATAGGGTTGCAGAGTTGAACATCTCTGAGCAGCTGTACTGAACTGACTGACTGTCTGATGTCTTCTTCTTGGATTAATCCCTTGATCATTATGCACTGTCCTTGGGAAGGACATATTCTTCCATGACTCATCTGGTAGGTTTTGAGGAGTTTGCCGATAGATGCCAGTATCATTTGCAGCATACCATGGACTCTGAAGATCAGTAGGGAAGAAAGTATCAACTCCTTGATAGAGCTGGTGTTTCAAATGATGGGGAAATTAACAAAACTGTCATCTCTAAATAAACTCCCAAGTGATACAGAGGGGTCTCTGCCTCATCCTATCTTTTATCTCTCTTTTAGTTGATGAAGCAACATAGGAGCCTGTCATACACTCAAAACCTGGGGGAAAGTTATTAAGTTCCCCATCTACTGTACATGTGAAGTAATTACATTTCTTGTTTTCTGACCTGACTTTCCACATTCTTTGTCCATAAGTATATAATCCTGTCTGCTTAGGTTTTTGCTTAGGTTTATGACATTTCTTTCTGGTAAGTGAAACATCTACTATGTGTGAGCAGATATGTTATAGAAGCACGTTCATATTTTTCATTAACTGTAAGTATTGAAACAGTGGCTCACATTTTAAAATATAGAACTGAGTTGGATGAAGGACTTAGTATGTGCCTATCTTCAGTATTTACCACCCCCAATGACCATTTTACTTTTTAATGAAAATTTAATGTCATGAAAGGGAATCCCTGGAATTCTGGTCTACTAGTACAATCAACACATTCATAATAAAAGAAATAGCTCATAGACAAGGGATTCAAATTAAAACAGGTATTTTACTGAACATCTACAAGTGATCTGACTGGTGGCATGAACAAGAGCCCTACTTACCTAATCCATAAACTGCTGAAATAGATAAATACAGCCCCCCCCCCCCCACCAACAGCTGTGAAAAGCTCACAGGCTCAAATAAGTTCAGCAATTTCCAGGGTTATTCAGATAATAAGTGAAGAAGATGAGACTCAGATATAATTCTGTCAAGTCCCAAAGCCCTGGATTTTCCAGGACAGCAGAATAAGGAAGCAGCACAATAAGGATAGTTTATAATGTGAAGGGCACTGGTCAGGACAGAAGCAATGTGGGTCAGCATGTGTCCCCAGAAAAAGGTCACCAGCAACCTGTGCCCCAGAGCAGTGTTTCCAGTCTGGCAGGAAATTCCCAAATGTGGGACACTGAGCCAGCTCAGGGCTTAGTGACTGAAGCAGACAGTGACTAGACTGGAAAGGAGGGCCTAGCTGTGCAGAGACACAACCGTGACCATAAGTATGTGCTGGTGAAACACAGCACTGGTTGCCACTTGCAGTGCAGCTGAAAGAGGCTGGCCTTACTCAGGAACATGTGTGACACCGCAGCGTGCTCACAGGAGGCCTGGAACAAAAGTGAGATGACAAGACTCCCACTCTCAGGTGCTAACCCTGCACTTGCACCAGCCTGAGAGTGGGATCTCCTTGCCTCCTCTGTGCACAGGGCCAGGGGTCTGCGTCAGAAGGGGAGGGCAAAAGCCAGTGACCAGTTCACATCACAAATGACAGACAACTTGCTGAAGTGCTGTGGGAGCCCAGCACAGAGAGCACATGATTCCATCTGGGGCAGGATGGGGAAGGCTCCCAGGGGACCATTTGAGCTTGATTTGAAAGAAGAGGGAGGGAAGGGCCTTACCCCAGGGAGTGGGAGCAAGTATGCAGGCTGGAGACTGATGGGGTTTCTTTACTTAGGCCCATAAGGGGCATTGACCCTTAATATGGGGAGGTTTTTCCCAGTTAATTGCAGCTTCTGGGGCTCTCCTTCTCCCTCTGTCCCCACTGTGATTCTCAAAGATCTTGGGCAAGTTCTCAGGAGCTTTGAGTGGAGATCTGCAAAGCCTGCCCTCTTACCTATGGGGTAGAGTAGTGTGACTTGAGCCCCTGTGGTGGGTAGAAAGTTGTGTTGGGTGTTGTGATCTGTTCTCCTCACACTGGAGAGAAAAGAGATGCTCAGAACCAGTCCAGCCAAGAACTAAGTTTTTTATAAAGAAAGCCCTGCAGAAAGAGGCCTGACCTATGTGCCTGGGGAGTCACCCACACACTATGGTTGGGCAGGAGCCATGCAAGGGGTATAAGCACAATGTGGGAGCAGTCTCTCTACCATGGGGGGGCTTCTCCAGGTTCAAAAGGTGATGTAGTTTGTGCGACTGATCAGATGGTGGTTAGACTAAGATGAAAAGACCCTGTGAAAGCTGGACCATGAGACTCTCTAGGAGGACAGTTCACTGCCCCAGGAAGGACAGCAGGGTTCACTAGCCTTCAGCTCCCAGACAGTGAGGGTCCCCGGGCCCTGCTGGGAGACCAGCTGAGCTTCTTGTGCTAGTGGCTTTTGCAGGTGTGGGAGAGGCTGGAGATTCTGGCCTATCTGTGACGCACTGAGCATAGAGGGAAGTGGCTGTGGTTGGCCAAATGTTGCTTTATTTCTCAGAGGCTACTGAGACACACCACAGGCCTTTGTTCCTCTCCTGAGGTGGTGTGAGAGAGGTGAGAAGCTGTGCTGGGACAGGTCTGGCCTCCTCCCCCTCGTGTGGCCTCTCAAGATTTGAAACCATCTTAGTGTGGGAGATTCACTGTGATGAAAAAGACTTGAATTCAGAAAGACCCTTGGTTGGGGTAGTATAGAACTGGTCCTAGTACTGACTTTCTCATGTATTGACTTCCCAGACCTTGGGCTTATCCATTAATGTCTTTGGATCCTCAGTTTCCACACCTGGAATATGGGAGGTGATCACAGTTGTACCTATATGCAACTCATGGGTGAAAGTGTTTCACATACCAAAAGGTGCTTGACAAATGATGGGCATTTGTTGTAGCCTGGCGGAGCAGAGACCAGAACCTGCCCCATGACTCCAGGGTGCCGCAAACTGTGCCCTCGTGATTGTCCTAGTAAGCATGCTGAAGGGATATAATTGTGGCAGACGGTGCTCTCTGCTCTGCTTCACTGCCTGCTCCTGCATCCGTCCCCCTGGAAACAAAACAAGATGTTTCTGATCAACAGCAAAGCCTTAACTTTACTCCCTCTTCATGGTGCTCTGATCAAACTCCCCAGTATAGCTATTCCCTAGCATATTAAAAAGCAGAGACATTACTTTGCCAACAAAGGTCCGTCTGATCAAGGCTATGGTTTTTCCAGTGGTCATGTATGGATGTAAGAGTTGGACTGTGAAGAAAGCTGAGCGCCGAAAAATGGATGCTTTTGAACTGTGGTGTTGGAGAAGACTCTTGTGACTCCTTTGGACTGCAAGGCAATCCAACCAGTCCATCCTAAAGGAGACCAGTCCTGGCTGTTCATTGGAAGGACTGATGCTGAAGCTGAAACTCCAATAATTTGGCCACCTCATGTGAAGAGTTGACTCATTGGAAAAGACCCTGATGCTGGGAGGGATTGGGGGCAGGAGGAGAAGGGGACGACAGAGGAAGAGATGGCTGGATGGCATCACTGACTCGATGGGCATGAGTTTGAGTAAACTCTGGAAGTTGGTGATGGACAGGGAGGCCTGGAGTGCCGCGATTCATGGAGTCGCAAAGAGTCGGACACGACTGAGCGACTGAACTGAACTGAAAGATCTCATGTGACTTCTACCAATAAAAGTGCAGGCTGAAAGGAGCCATTTTGTCTTCTTGCCATGACCAGCAGGAGGGCCCCCTGACTCCCCACTTGCCAAATTACACGTGTCTGTCTTTTCATTTCGCTCTCGCCCCCTCATCAGGTCTTCCTCTGTGCCAGACGCGGCAGGCATTGGTGGTGATTTAGCTGACTGACCCGAGACCAGAAGAAACGTCCATTATGTTGATTTAGCGGCAGTAGATCAAGCAGTGACCTCATTTATCCACATCAAGCTTCCTCACGTCGTTAACCCTTTAGATCTTAGCCCCAGCAGTACTCCCATTTCACTGCCATGGATACAGGGGCCCATTTCAATAAGCTGAACCCAGAACCTCTTATCACCCACCTTTTGGAGCCCTACATCTCTACAGGAGTTTCTCTCGGACCCAGTCTAAAAAATGGAGATAATTTTCTTTTGTCATATGGAAAAATATAGTTGTTTTTATTTTATCTTTGATACAGCATCAAATAAGTTAGTTAAACAAAATATTCAGTTCCAAATGACTTTCAAACCCACCTGGATCAGATAGAAATTTTATACTCTCTTTAGATTCTCTCATCATCACCTGTCTTTCATATAATTTATTACAGTTTTAAAATTTTAGTTGAGAGTGAAGCATACTTTTAGCTAGTGCTAAGAAAAACTTTTACTAAAAGGCATATTTTATATCAATGATTTTTTGGTAGAATCAAAGAAACAAATCCAAATCAGAGATCCCAGAAACTACATCTGGAACCATACTGTAGAACTGGGCTGCTAACAGTGTCTGCCTCTGCCATGAACAGGAATCTGCAATATCAGGAGATGCTACTCTCTAATCGTGCTATCTCTGCTTGCATTCCATGCCAGCAAAACAGAGGTTCAACTCCTTGCCTAGGCCCCAATATGTCTCAGTCTCAAAAGTCTTGTGTGTATAAAAACGGTGGTGGAAACTTAGCCATCAGAAGTCTGATAATGGGTTTAAAACTTTTTATAAAAATTAAAATATAATATGTCAAAATTCATGAACTGAAACTAAAGTAGCACTTAGCAGGAAATTTGTAGAATTAAAGAGTTAGATTAAGAAAAAAGAAATAGCTGATTAATATTTCATGCTCTAACACAGAAATACAGAACAGACTTTTGAACTCTGTGGGAGAAGGTGAGGGTGGGATGTTTCAAAAGAACAGCATCTATACTATCTATGGTGAAACAGATCGCCAGCCCAGGTGGGATTCATGAGACAAGTGCTCGGGCCTGGTGCACTGGGAAGACCCAGAGGAATCGGGTGGAGAGGGAGGTGGGAGGGGGGATCGGGATGGGGAATACGTGTAAATCTATGGCTGATTCATATCAATGTATGACAAAACCCACTGAAATGTTGTGAAGTAATTAGCCTCCAACTAATAAAAAAATTTTAAAAAAAATATTTCATGCTCTAACTTTAGAACAAGCAAAAAAAAAAAAGGAAACAAAAAATATCAGAGGAGAAACAAATAGAACTGATAAATCTTTAAAAAGGTGTATATTTTTTAAGTTGTAGTTAAAATCACTCTTAATTGTGAAAAACTGAAAGCTTTTACCTGATTTAAAAAAAAAAAAAAAAGATGTTCTGGTAAACCACTTGTATTCATCATACTGACTTCTATCTATCCACTAAGACAATAAAATAAATAAAAAGTATACAGATCTTAAAGGGTAGGTGGTGGGAAATGAAACATTTTTGTAGACAAAATGTTTGTCTATGGAGAAAGCTTTCTAGAACTAATAAGTTTACTAAGATTAAAAGAAAAAAAGAGGTCAATGGAGGAAAAAACATACTTTTGTGTACTAATGAAAGATACCAGGTTTAAAAATTTTTAATTACATGTTGTGGGGAGTCCATTGGGGTTCTTGAAAAAATCTGTAGGGACAGAGATCATCTAGCATAGTGATCAAGAGGGTTCAGTAGGCACTAGCGGAACAGAGCCCCAACAGGATTTGAGGGTTTATCCTGGCCTCAGGTACTCACTTCTAGTCCCCGATCCATCCCCATTACCATTCAGTCTATATTGAAAATATGAATTTTTGTTTAAATTCAAATTGGGGCACTTCTTCCACAGATTATTTGCAGAGTACTTAATGATAATATCGCTGTATACTGTGGCTAGTGCACCTTGTGTCCTGTCGAATTCTTCCTTCTTATTCCCTGCCACTAGCAAAGCTGAGCTTCTGAAAAACTTTAGGGGGAGGAGCCCAGTTCAATACATTCACTGTACAATTCAGAGAAACAATTTTGGTCCCTGTCCATTGAAAATATTGCATTTTCAAGTACTTTGAGTCCTCCTTTCTATTTGTAATCTGAGTTTGGGGGTGGCTTTAGTAATAACTGACAGAGTTGCATGTCTGGGGGGCTTGTGTGTCAGTGTTTATATGTGTGTGTGTATCTGTGTTTGGGTGTGTGTGCTTCCTTGAAGAGGCTGGGATTGGTATGATAGATTCCCATGGTTCTTTCTGATCTTTAGAAATATAATTTAGGTGGAGCTTGCAGGCTAAGGTGGGAAGATTGAAGGAAAGAGAAGAGACATAATTTTTATTTGTTTGAATTTTAAAATTTCAAACAAACAGCAACTTTCTTTATTTGTACTGGGGGTAATATTGGTGGTGGGGAAAAAAAGAGAGAATTTGCTATGCAAGAGAAGATAACTTTTCAATGAATTTTTAGACTCAGGTAAATCAGCTTATGCTATTAATACTTTAACCTCTCCCACTAAAGAAAGAATACATGTATTGCCTGAATACACAAGCAGTGATTGTTTCTGTATTTATTTCCTGTGAGAGAAGAAGCCTTCCTATTTCTCACTAGGTTCAATATAATACCAAAAAGGAACATGGAAGATTGCAGTACAGTGTGACAAGAAGTTACAGAGACATAGTGGAGTATCTCCACCGGTCAGCAGTCAGAGAGAGGGGTGGGGATGGGCAAGCCTATTCCAGGAAACCACAACATCTAGGGCTGTGGGGTAAGCTGAGAAACAACGTGATGACTTAGTGGAACTCTGCTCAAGTGTCCTCACCAAAAAGTACCAAAAACAACTAAAGTTTCACTATTTCTTTCTTCCCAACAATAAGAAAAAAATAATTGCATGTGAGGTGCTTAGCACAGGACCTGACATGTCTCTTGCACTCGATCAACTGCTCCTCAAGGTGGAAGAGAGAAAGGAGTCGAGGACAAGCTCCAGGTTTCCAAAATGGGCCACTTACTGAAACTTGTTATTGTTCAGTCACCAAGTCGTGTCCAACTCTTTGCAACCCCATGGACTACAATACGCCACGCCTCCCAGACCCTCCTCTTCTCCTGGAGTTTGTCCAAATTCATGTCCATTGAATAGGTGATGCCATCCAACCATCTCATCTTCTGTTGCCCTCTTCTCCTTCTGCCTTCAATCTTTTCCAGCATCAGGGTCTTTTCCAATGAGTCAGAACTGAGAATAGGGCCCCAGAAATAGGTTGGAAGCTGAAGACAACAAATGCAGCATCAGACACATTGAGACTGAGCCCCAGTGAAGACGTCTAGTAAAGTTGAATGCAGGGTCTGATGCTCAGCAGAGAATGATTTGGGGAAAGAGTTTGGGGCATCAGCAGCATGTGAATGATAACAGGAGCTGATGGAGTAGGTGTCAGTGAGAGAATGAGAACTGAGATGAAAAGGCAACTGTCTTCAAACACTTGGAAGCAGCAACGTTTGAGGGAAGGACAGAAGTAAAGGAAGAGGAGCCAGAAAAGGAGCCTGAGCAGGATGGCAGGTAGGAAGGGGAGACACAGGGGAGGGGGATATGAAGGAAGCTGACAGAAGAGAGACTTTACCAAGAAGAGAGAAGTCAACAGCGTCAGTGTTGGAGTGGCAGTGGGTCACCCTGTGAAAGCCTAAGGAGTCCTGATGAAGAAAGGCCAAGAAGTGAATGTCTTGAGGCAAGTGTAGAGGTGTGACTGTGATGTGGAAGCGACAGGATTAGGACAGTAGTTGTGGTTATGGGGTAAAGGGTGAAGTCAAGAAAGGGGTGTGCTAAGAGCACTCAAGGGCTCCAGGAAAGGAGTGAGCAAAGTAGGATCAGTTGAAAATACCCAGAGAAAGAGGAAATATGTAAGAAACCGTTTTCCCAAACAGATGAGAAAAGATCAGGCTTGAAGCACAGGTGAAGGTACTGTTAACCATTGAGAAGTTTACACATTCTCCCAAAATGTACATGAGGCATTCTCCAAAATAGGCCATATGTTAGGCCATAAACAGCCTTGTTAAACTCAAAAGATGGAAATCATACAAGTTATATCCTCTAACTCCAACTGAATGAAAGTGGAAAATGGTAGCAACAGAAATATGGAAATATGTGGAAATTAAGCAATATATTCTTCATCAACCAAAGGGCAAAAGAAACAAGGAAATTGGAGAGTTTACTGAGATGAAAAAAACTGAAAACACACAACATTCCAAACTTATGGGATGCAGCAAAGGCAGTACTTGAGGGAAAGTGTAAGTATAAAACCCCATGTTAAAGAAGAAGGATCTCAAAACAATAACCAAAACTTCTAACGCAAGAAACTATAATATAAAGAACAAACCAAACATAAAACAAACAGAAATACAGAAATAATAAAGATTATATATGCCAATGTATGGATTGATATATCACATCTTATTTATTCACTCATCAGTTGTTAAATATCTGTGTTATTTTGACTTTTTGACTACAAAGATAATGCTGATTATTCTCCGTAAATGTGGTTTCAATTTTCTTGGATGTTTACCTAGAAGTGGCATTGCTGGGTCATATGGTAGCCCTATGGTTACCTTGCTGAGGAACTGCCAAAATATTGTTCAAAGTGGCTGGACCATTTTATATTCTTAGCATCAGTGTATGAGGGTTCCAGTAGCATATTGGGCACCTACCGACCTGGGGAGTTCATCTTTCAGTGTCCTATCTTTTTGCCTTTTCGTACTGTTCATGGGGTGCTCAAGGCAAGAATACTGAAGTGATTTGCATTCCCTTCTCCAGTAGACCACATTCTGTCAGATCTCTCCACCATGACCCGTCCTTCTTGGGTGGCCCCACATGGCATGGCTTAGTTTCATTGAGTTAGACAAGGCTGTGGTCCTGTGATCAGATTGGCTAGTTTTCTGTGATTATGGTTCAGTGTGTCTGTCCTCTGATGCCCCCTCGAAACACCTACCATCTTACTTGGGTTTCTCTTACCTTGGATGAGGGGTATCTCCCACAGGCGCCCCTCCTGACCTTGAACATGAGGCAGCTCCTCTTGGCCCTCCTGTGCCCGCGCAGCCACTGCTCCTTGGACGTGGGGTTGCTCCTCTCGGCCGCCGCCCCTGACCTTGGGCTTGGGGTAGCTCCTCTTGGCCACTCCTGCACTGTTGCAGCCTGGTGGGGTAGCTCCTCTCGGCCGTGCTCTGCGGTCCGTCGCAGATGTTCAAGCTTGTTTTAGAAAAGGCAGAGGAACCAGAGATCAAATTGCCAACATCCGCTGGATCATTGGAAAACAAGAGAGTTCCAGAAAAACATCTATTTCTGCTTTATTGACTATGCCAAAGCCTTTGACTCTGTGGATCACAATAAACTGTGGAAAATTCTGAAAGAGATGGGAATACTAGACCACCTGACCTGCCTCTTGAGAAACATATATGCTGGTCAAGAAGCAACAGTTAGAACTGGACATGGAACAATAGACTGGTTCCAAATAGGAAAAGGAGTACATCAAAGCTGTATACTGTCACCCTGCTTATTTAACTTCTATGCATACTACATCATGAGAAACGCTGGGCTGGAAGAAGCACAAGCTGGAATCAAGATTGCCAGGAGAAATATCAATAACCTCATATATGAAGATGACACCACCCTTATGGCAGAAAGTGAAGAGGAACTAAAAAGCGTCTTGATGAAAGCAAAGGAGAAGAGTGAAAAAGTTGGCTTAAAACTCAACATTCTGAAAACTAAGATCATGGCATCTGGTCCCATCACTTCATGGGAAATACATGGGGAAACAGTGGAAACAGTGTCAGACTTTATTTATTTATTTATTTAGCTCCAAAATCAGTGCAGATGGTGATTGCAGCCATGAAATTAAAAGACACTTACTCCTTGGAAGGAAAGTTATGACCAACCTAGATAGCATATTTAAAACAGATACATTACTCTGCCAACAAAGGTCCATCTAGTCAAGGCTATGGTTTTTCCAGTGGTCATGTATGGATGTGAGAGTTGGACGGTGAAGAAAGCTGAGCGCCAAAGAATTGATGCTTTTGGACTGTGGCATTGGAGAAGACTCTTGAGTGTCCCTTAGACTGCAAGGGGATCCAACCAGTCCATCCTAAAGGATATCAGTCCTGGCTGTTCATTGAAAGGACTGATGCTGAAGCTGAAACTCCAATACTTTGGTCACCTCATGTGAAGAGTTGACTCATTGGAAAAGACCCTGATGCTGGGAGGGATTGGGGGCAGGAGGAGAAGGGGACAACAGAGGATGAGATGGCTGGATGGCATCACTGTCTCAATGGACATGGGTTGCGTAGACTCCGGGAGTTGGTGATGGACAGGGAGGCCTGGCATGCTGCGATTCATGGGGTCGCAAAGAGTCGGACACGACTGAGCGACTGAACTGAACTTATGAGGGTTCCAATTTCTCCACATTCTTGCCAAGAGTTGTTACTGTTAGACTTTTTTATTCTAGTCATCCTAGCAGGTGTGAAATGGTATCTCAATATGGATTTGATTTTCATTTCCTAATGATTAATGTTGTGCACCAATATGTTTGTTTACTGGACTTTTATATATACACTTAGGAGAATTATATATTCAACTCCTTCATTTATCTAAAAAAATATTTGTCTTTTATTACCGAAGTAGAAGAACTCTTCATATAATAGTGACACTATACTTATCAAATATGTAATTTGCAAATCTTTTGTCCCATTCTCTGGGGTGTTGTCTCAGTCTGTTCATGCTTGCACAACAAAAATGTTGTACACTGATGACTTAAACAACAAACATTTATCTATGTTCTAGAGACTAGGATTTCCAAGATCAAGGTACCAGAAGATTCAAGGTCTGATAAACCAAGCCTGCATCATAATTTATAGATAGAAACCTTCTCTCTGTGTCCTGAATGGTGGAAAGGGTGACAGAGCTTAATACTTGGGCCACCTGATGTGAAGAGTTGACTCTTTAGAAGAAATGGACAAATTCTTAGAAAAGTATAACTTTCCAAACCAGAGCCAGGAAGAAATAGAAAATCTTAACAGATCCATCACAAGCACAAGAATCAAAACCAAAATCAGAAATCTTCCAGCAAACAATCCCAGGACCAGATGGCTTCACAGCTGAATTATACCAAAAATTTAGAGAAGAGCTAGCACCTATCCTACTCAAACTCTTCCAGAAAATTGCAGAGGAAGGTAAACTTCCAAACTCATTCTATGAAGCCACCATCACCCTAACACCAAAACCAAGCAAAGATGTCACACAAAAAAAGACAACTACAAGCCAATATAATTGATGAATATAGATGCAAAAATCCTTAACAAAATTCTAGCAAACAGAATCCAACAACATATTAAAAATATCATACATCATGACCAAGTGGGCTTTATCCCAGGGATGCAAGGATTCTTCAATATTCACAAATCAATCAATGTGATACACCACATTAACAAATTAAAAGATAAAAACTGTATGATTATCTCAATAGATGCAGAGAAAGCCTTTGACAAAATTCAACATCCATTTAAGATAAAAAAGAAAAAAACCTCCAGAAAGCAGGAATAGGAGGAACATACCTCAACATAATAAAAGCCATATATTATAAACCCACAGCAAACATTATCCTCAATGGTGAAAAATTGAAAGCATTTTCCCTAAAGTCAGGAAGAAGACAAGGATGCCCACCCTCACCACTACTATTCAACATAGTTTTGGAAGTTTTGACCACAACAACCAGAGCAGAAAAAGAAATAAAAGGAATCCATATTGGGGAAAAAAAGAATTAAAACTCTCACTGTTTGCAGATGACATGATCCTCTACATAGAAAACCCTAAAGACTCCACCCAATAATTACTAGAACTAATTGATGAATTTAGTTAAGTTGCAGGATATAAAATAACACACATAAGTCCCTTGCATTCCTATACAATAACAATGAGAAAACAGAAAGAGAAATTAAGGAAACAATTCCATTCACCATTGCAATGAAAAGAATAAAATACTTAGGAGTAAATCTACCTAAAGAAACAAAAGACCTATATATAGAAAACTATAAAACACTGATGAGAGAAATCAAAGAGGACACAAATAAATGGAGAAATATACCGTATTCATGAACCAGAAGAATCAATATAGTGAAAATGAGTATACCACCCAAAGGAATCTATAGATTCAATGCAATCCCTATCAAGCTACCACTGGTATTTTTCAGAGAATTAGAACAAATAATTTCACAATTTGTATGGAATTACAAAAAACTTTGAATAGCCAAAGCAACCTTGAGAAAGAAGAATGGAACTGGAGGAATCAACCTGCCTGACTTCAGGCTATACTACATAGCCACAGTCATCAAGACAGTATGGTACTGGCACAAAGACAGAAATATAGGTCAATGGAACAAAATAGAAAGCCCAGAGATAAATCCATGCACCTGTGGACACCTTCTCTTTGACAAAGGAGGCAAGAATATACAACGGAGAAAAGACAACCTCTTTAACAAGTGGTGCTGGGAAAACTGGTCAACCACTTGTAAGAATGAAACTAGAACACTTTCTAACCCCATACACAAAAATAAACTCAAAATGGATTAAAGATCTAAATGTAAGACCAGAAACCATAAAACTCCTAGAGGAAAACATAGGCAAAACACTCTCCGACATAAATCACAGCAGGATCCTCTATGACCCACCTCCGAGAGTAATGGAAATAAAAGCAAAAATAAACAAATTAGACCTAATTAAACTTAAAAGCTTTTGCACAATGAAGGAAACTATAAGGAAGGTGAAAAGACAGTCTTCAGAATGGGAGAAAATAATAGCAAATGAGAAACTGACAAAGAATTAACCTCAAAAATATACAAGCAGCTCCTGCAGCTCAATTCCAGAAAAATAAGCGACCCAATCAAAATATGGGTCAAAGAACTAAACAGACATTTCTCCAAAGAAGACAAATGGCTAACAAACACAAGAAAAGATGCTCAACATCACTCATTATTAGAGAAATGCAAATCAAAACCACATTGAGGTACCATTTCACGCCAGTCAGAATGGCTGCTATCCAAAAGTCCACAAACAATAAATGCTGGAGAGGGTGTGGAGAAAAGGGGACCCTCTTACACTGTTGGTGGGAATGCAAACTAGTACAGCCACTATGGAGAATACTGTGGAGATTACTTTAAGAGATGGAAATAGTACTGTCGTATACCCAGAAATCCCACTGCTGGGCATACACACTGAGGAAACCAGAATAGGAAGAGACACGTGTACCCCAATGTTCATTGCAGCACTGTTTATAATAGCCAGGACATGGAAGCAACCTAGATATCCATTGGCAGACAAATGGATAAGAAAGCTGTGGTACATATACACAATGGAATATTACTCGGCTATTAAAAAGAATGCATTTGAATCAGTTCTAATGAGGTGGATGAAACTGGAGCCTATTATACAGAGCGAAGTAAGTCAGAAAGAAAAACACCAGTACAGCATATTAATGCATATATATGGAATTTAGAAAGATTTTCACAATGACCCTATATGCGAGACAACAAAATAGACACAGATATAAAGAACACTGTTGGACTCTGTGGGAGAAGGCAAGGGTGGGATGATTTGAGAGAATAGCATTGAAACATGTATATTATCATATGTGAAATAGATCGCCAGTCCAGGTTCAATGCATGAGGCAGGGTGCTAAGGACTGATGCACTGGGATGACCCTGAGGGATGGGATGGGGAGGGAGGTGGGAGGGAGGGTCAGGATGGGGAACACATGTACACCCATGGCTGATTCATGTGGATGTATTGTATTGTGGTGGTTTTTTGCCATACATCCACATGAATCAGCCATGGGTGTACATGTGTTCCCCATCCTGACCCTCCCTCCCACCTCCTTGTAAAGTAATTAGCCTCCAATTAAAAATTTTTTAAATAATATCAAAAAATATAAATAAACTCAAAAAAAAAAGAAAGGAAAAGAAAAGACCCTGATGCTGGCATAGTCTGAAGGCACAGGAGAAGAGGGCAGTAGAGGATGAGATGGTTAAATAGCGTCACTGACTCACTGGACACCAATTTGAGCAAACTCCAGGAAATAGTGAAAGGCAGGGGAACCTGGCATGCTGCAGTCCATGGCGTCACAAAGAGTCAGACATGACTTAGGGTCTGAACAACAACAAGGCAGAGAGAAAGTGGCAAAGATGACACTATTTGATTAGTCTTAATGCTTCTGGTCAGAAGTGGTAGTTGTGCTTCTGTTCACATTCTGTTGATCAAAGCAAATCACCTGGATAAGTCCAACATCAGTAGTGCAGAGAGGTACCATCCTCACATAGGAAGGGCAGTTATTATTTGGGAACAATAATAAATACATTTTATTCTTTATGTTACTTGTCTGGCTAGAATCTATAGCATAACGCTGAATACAAGTGGGGAGAACAAACTCTTTTTTCTGATCTTAGGTGGAAAACTTCCCAGTCTTTCACTACTAAGTATGAGGTTAGCTATGAATTTTCACAGATACCCTTTATCAGTTAAGGAATTTCTCCTCGATTCCTACATCATTTAATGAAATGATGTTGCATTTTGTCAAATACTATCTTGTTGTCTACTGAGTTTGACTATTGTGTTTTCCCTTTAACCTACTAGTATAGTATTTTGTTTTGATTGATTGTCACATGTTCAATCACCCTTGAATTCCTAAGAAAAATCTCACTTTGTCATGCTATATAATCCTTTTAAAGTGATAGTGGATTTTGTTTTCTTAATTTTTGAAGACTTTTTAACCTTTATTAATGAAAGGTATCAGTCTATAGTTTTCCTTTGATATTTTTGTCTGGTTTTGGATCAGAGTAATTCTGACATCATAGAATTAGTTGGGAGTGTCAGAGACAAAGTTACTCTGTGAATTGCTTTAGACTCTAAGGGTTGCCATAACACAATACTAAGACAAGGTGGCTCAAACAACAGCCATTTACTTTCTCACAGTCCTAGATGCTGAAAGTCGAAGTTCACGATGTTGGCAGGTTTGATTTCTCTTGCAGTCTTTCTCTCTGGTTTGCATAAGGCCCCTTCTTGCTGTGTCTTCACATGGACTTTCTCTGTGTGTGCACATAACTCATCACCTAAGGAGCCCAGTGATTCAGATGTAGTGCCCTGCCTTTAGGACTTTTTAACCTAACTGCCTCCTTAAAGACCCTATCTCCAAATACAATCACATTAAGAATTAGGACTTCAAAATTTGAAAATAAGGGACAAGCGGATGGGTTATAATTCAGCTCACAACTGGAGTGTTTTGAATAATTATTCTATCTCATTGTTTGTTATAGATCTGTCCAGATTTTCTATTTCTTCTTCAGTTCATTTTGATACTTTGTGTATTTCTTGGAATTTCTCTATTATCTAGGTTATCAAATTTGGTCATACAACTATTCATACTATTTCCTCATAACCTTTTTTATTTCAGGGCATTGTTAATTAACATCTTAATTTATACAAGTTTGTTCAGATTAACACCAACTAAGTTCAATGGGCTTTACCACCTAGTGGTAAAGAACCTGCCTGCCAATGCAGGAGACATAGAGATGTAGGTTCAATCCCTGGGTTGGGAAGATCTCCTGGAGGAGGGCATGACAATTCACTCTGGTATTCTTGCCTGGAGAATCCATGGACAGAGGAGCCTGTGGGGCTACAGTCCATAGGGTTGCAAAGCATTGGACACAGCAACTTAGCATGCATGCAGTATACAAAAGCTTTGATCTTACATACCTGTTTCTCCTTCATTTTCGCTGCTACTGTTGTACTAAGTTTACCTTTCATCTAGTGTGCCCATAACACATTTTTATTTTAACTGCTTTCTGCAAATTGTCTTTTAAATAAGATAAGAGAAAAAAAACTGTGATAAACAACCACAAAAAAATTACATTGCTTTTAATATTTACCTTTTTTGTTTCCTCTACTGGTACTCTTCCTTAGTTTATATGATTTTATTTATTGTACATTGTCTTCTATTTTAGCCTGATAAAGCAGGTCTGCAAGTAAAAAATTTAGTTTTTGTTTATCTGTGTGTCTTAACTGATACTTAAAGAATAGCTTTTTGTTATTGAGCTCTTGGTTGACTTTTTCTCTCAACACCTGCATTTGTCATCCCTGGGTCTTCTCCACTCAGTGGTTTCTGAAATAAACTGTTAATCTTATTGGGTAATCCCTTGTAATATGATGAGTCACTTTTTGTTTCTACTTTCGAGATTCTCTGTCTTTTGATAACTTGGTTATGAAATGCCTATGTGTAGACCTCTTTGAATTTATTCTATTTTGACATATTGAGCTTATGGGGGGGGGGCGGAATTTATCACTTTGAATCTTCTGTGTGGTCCTTTTATTTTCTCTTCTCTTTTTATGAGAATCCATTATGTGTGTGCTGATACTGTCCCTCAGTTTATTGCTGATGGTGTCCCTCAGTTCTCTGATAATCTGTTTATTTTTTGTGTTTTTTTTTTTCTTTCCATTCTTAAGGCTGGATTATCTAAATTCTGATATTTTTTATTTGTTAGGGTTTTTTTTCTGCCTGTTCATAAATGTTATTGAGTTCCTCTAGTGATTTTTCTACAAGTTATCATATTTTTAAACTCCAGAATTTCTACTTGGTCCTTTATCTTTCTATATCTTTGATGACACTACTATTGATGATACTTTGATCTTATGTTTTCCTTCTGTTCTTCATATTTGATTTCCTTCAGTTCTTTGAACTTATTTAAATAGCTAACCTAGAATCTTTGCCAAGTAAGTTCCATATTTGGTTTTCCTCAGGGATATTTTCTATTGATTGTTTTTTTCTATGTGTATGGATCATATATTCTTGCTTCCTTGTCTTGTATGTTTTATTGGAAATTATACATTTAAAATAATAAAATGTAACAACTCTGGAGATCAGAATCTCCTCCCTAAAAAGACTTTTTAAAATTGAGATATATTTGACATGTAAAATTGTGTAAGTTCAAAATGTACAATATGTTGAGTCAATAGTGAGTACAATGTAATTACTATGACAGCATTAGCTAACACTTCTATCATGATATGATTCTAATTGCTTTGTTGTTGCTACTGCTACTGCTTGTAAATTTTTGTAATTTTTATTTAAAAGTTGACTTTTTATTTGACTTTTCTGAAAATATTCTGAATTTTGTTGTGTGTGTCCAGTGGAGTTATTGATTGGTTGGCTTAATAGGCAACTAGCGTTGAAAGGAAATCTCCTTAAATGTCTGGAACTAATGCATCTTTTAGTCTTTGGTGAAGATCTTTGTTTGAATTTTGGTCTTGTCTTCAATACTCATTCATACAATTCACAGCTCTGCCATAGGCTTCAGTTCCTTCTTCATCCCATACTTGTGATGATCTCCAAGGTCAGCTGCAAATCAAGGAATAGGACCATCTCAGGCTTTTTCTGAAAATGTACATAGCTGTATGCATTTTCTTTACTTATAGAGCCCATAGAATATGTCAGAACTTTTCAAAGCATCTATGAACATATCATTACCAAGATTTTCCTGCTAAGATATTAGTTAGTGTCTTGTTTGCATTACCAGTTATCCAACTCCTCAGGTATCCACAAAATGGAAAAATTGTTCGTAATTACTTTGATGAATGCCACTGGGTAAAATAATTTCACAATGGAAGAGCTCTGAGTTAGGTTAAATACAGACTTCCTTGCAAACGAAGTCTTCCAAATTACCAGCAAATACTTGATATCATGACAATTTATTAGCAATGATTCTGTCTTTTCAAAGCTCCTTGTTTGTCTTTGTCACCTTGAGATACTATAACAAAATACCATAGAATGGTGATTTAACAAGACTTTTTTCTCACAGTTATGGGACTGGTTAAAAATCAAATTGCTGACTGAATCAGTTCTTGGTGAGGGCCTCTTCTTGGCTTGCAGATGGCCAGTTCTTGCTGTATCTCACAAGGAAGAGACAGAAAGAGCTCTCAAGTATCCTTTCTTGTAAAGACAATAATCTCATCATGAGGGCCCCACCTTGTTGACCTCATCCAATTCCAGTTACCTCCCAAATGCCCTATGTCCAGAAAACATCATATTGGAGGTTACTGATACAACATAAAACTTTTGGAAAAAAACCAACATTTGGTTCATAATACTGTTGTGAATGTGATTCAGCCTTTTGTTGTTGTTGTTGTTGTTGTTGTTTTTTACTAGACGCTTCTCCAGTTGCCATAAACCATTGGATACTTTCTAGCATTTTGAAAAAGATCTCCAAAAGTGTAGTTGATTTTCTCACTCTTCCTAAGAAGAAGAGAATTTTGTATGATCCTAAATTTTCTACCTTCCACATTTTAATACGTATGTTAAATTATTCATTGTTTTCTAATCACATCTAAAGTTTTTCAATGTGTGCTATGTGTGTTATGTCTTTAGTCGCTAAGTCATGTCTGACTCTTTACAACCCCATGGAATGCAGCATACCAGGCTCCTCTGTCTTCCACTATCTCACAGACTTTGCTCAAATTCGTATCCATTGAGTTCATGATGTTATCTAACCATCTTATCTTCTGCCATCCCCTTCCCCTTTTGCCTTCAGTCTTTTCTAGCATCAGGATCTTTCCTGAGTCAGCTCTTCACATCAGGTTGCTAAAGTATTAGAGCTTCAGCTTGAGCGTCAGTCCTTCCAATGAATATCCAGGATTGATTTCCTGTAGAATTGACTGGTTTAATCTCCTTGCAGTCCAAGGGGCTCTCAAGAGTCTTCTCAAGCACCACAATTTGAAGGCATCAATTTGTCAGTGCTCAACCTTCTTTATGGTCCAACTCTCACACATGACTACTGGAAAAACCATAGTTTTGACTATACAGACCTTTGTCAGTAAAGTGATGTCTCTGCTTTTTAATACGCTGTCTAGATTTGTCATAGCATTTCTTCCAAGGAGCAAGCACATTTTAATTTCATGGTTGTGTCACAGTCCACAGTGATTTTGGAGCCCAAGAAAATAAAATCAGTCACTGCTTCTATTTTTTATACATCTATTTGCATGAAGTTATTGGACCAGATGCCATGATCTTAGTTTTTTGAATGTTCAGTTTCAAGCCAGCTTTTTCACTCTCCTCTTTCACCCTCATCAAGAGACTCCTTTATTTACTCTTCACTTCCCGCCTTAAGGGTGGTGTCATCTGCATATCTGAGCTTGTTGATATTTCACCCAGCAATGTTCATTCCAGCTTGTGATTCATCTGTTCCAGCATTTCTCATAATGTACTCTGCATATAAGTTAAATAAGCAGGGTGACAATATACAGCCTTGTCATACTCCTTTCCCAATTTGGAACCAGCCTGTTGTTCCAAGTCCAGTTCTAAGTGTTGCTTTTTTTTTTTTTTTTTTGGTTTGACCGTTTGGTTTCTTTTTTTTTTTTTTTTTCCCCTCTCTCTTTTTTTTTTTTTTTTTTTCCTTTTTTTTATTAGTTGGAGGCTAATTACTTCACAACATTTCAGTGGGTTTTGTCATACATTGATATGAATCAGCCATAGAGTTACACGTATTCCCCATCCCGATCCCCCCTCCCACCTCCCTCTCCACCCGATTCCTCTGGGTCTTCCCAGTGCACCAGGCCCGAGCACTTGTCTCATGCATCCCACCTGGGCTGGTGATCTGTTTCACCATAGATAATATACATGCTGTTCTTTAGAAACATCCCACCCTCACCTTCTCCCACAGTGTTCAAAAGTCTGTTCTGTACTTCTGTGTCTCTTTTTCTGTTTTGCATATAGGGTTATCATTACCATCTTTCTAAATTCCATATATATGTGTTAGTATGCTGTAATGAGGTACAAGCCAGTGAGGATGGCTGTTATCCAAAAGTCTACAAGCAATAAATGCTGGAGAGGGTGTGGAGAAAAGGGAACCCTCTTACACTGTTGGTGGGAATGCAAACTAGTACAGCCACTATGGAAAACAGTGTGGAGATTTCTTAAAAAACTGGAAATAGAACTGCCATATGACCCAGCAATCCCACTTCTGGGCATACACACTGAGGAAACCAGATCTGAAAGAGACACGTGCACCCCAATGTTCATCGCAGCACTGTTTATAATAGCCAGGACATGGAAGCAACCTAGACGCCCATCAGCAGATGAACGGATAAGGAAGCTGTGGTACACATACACCATGGAATATTACTCAGCCATTAAAAAGAATTCATTTGAATCAGTTCTAATGAGATGGATGAAACTGGAGCCCATTATACAGAGTGAAGTAAGC
This sequence comes from Dama dama, assembly GCF_033118175.1. Lineage (NCBI taxonomy): Eukaryota > Metazoa > Chordata > Mammalia > Artiodactyla > Cervidae > Dama > Dama dama. The sequence continues at coordinate 14,775,981 of NC_083700.1, forward strand.
CAGAAAGATAAAGAACATTACAGCATACTAAGTGTTGCTTCTTGACCTGCATACAAGTTTCTCAGGAGACAGGTAAAGAAGTCTGGTACTCCCATAAGTTGAAGAATTTTCCAGTTTGTTGTAATCCACACAGTCAAAGGCTTTAGTGTAGTCAATGAAGCAGAAGTAGATGTTTTTCTGGAACTCCCTTGCTTTCTCCATGATCCAATGAATCTTTGGCTCATTGAAACCACCCTTCATCCTGTTTATGATTTTTATTATAATTTTTATTGATGTATAGTTGATATACAATGTTAGGTTAGTTTCAGGTGTACAGCTTGTGAGTCGATATATTGATAGCTTATACTCCATTAAAAGTTATTACAGGACTTCCCTGTTAATCCAGTGGTTAGGAATCTGCCTGCCAGCGCAGGGGTCATGAGTTCCATTTCTGGTCTGGTAAGATTCCACGTGCTGCAGGGCAACTAAACCAATGTGCAACAAACTACAGAAGCCTGCACACTCTACAGCCCGTGCTCTGCAACAAAAGAATTGAGAAGCCTCCACACCACAACTAAAGAGTAGGCCCCACTCACCACAGCTAGAGAGAAAGCCCATGCACAGCCAAAACAAAAATGTTACTGCAAAATAAAGGCTATAATTTCCTGTGCTGTGCAATATATCCTTGCTGCTTATCTATTTTATATAGTAGTTTGTATCTCTTAGTCCCATTCCCCCATTTTTTCCCCTCCCCCTTTCCCTCTCCCCACTAGTAATCACTTGTTTTCTGTATCTGTGAGTCTGTTTCTGCTTTGCTATATATGTTCATTGCTTTTATCTGATAACTTTTAACACCAAATAGATACCTGATTATAGAGCTGGAGGTAAGGAGGAGAAAAAGGACAATGAAGGCAAGTTGTCACCCTGCAACTGCTGCCATCTGTTCCCCTCCCCAGCCCAGCTATGAAATGCCCTGGTGCTCTGCTGCAAATGCTACAGGCTGGAGTGGTGGCTTTTCTCTCTCAGGCCAGCCAGAATGGTCAGGGAGAAGATCATAACTCAGATCGTCTCTACCAACATCTTTTATCTAAGCACCTAGTCTTTCTTACTCCTGGGGCTGAAGTTTCCTTCTACATCAGGCAGTGATCATCCTTTCTATACTGAGGTCCTTTCTCTCTCAGTTAAAACTTGAGTTTCTCAAAATCTACAGTCTTCTCTCCCTCCTGGTCAAGTCCATGGCTCAACTGATGTCAACAGTGTGTGAACACCTTGTTGCTTACTTAAAATATAACTTTGGACAAGTTATTTAATCTCTTTGGACACTCTGGACACTCTTCTATAAGGTGTATGTGATGATTAGATAATAGAATTGCTTTGAGGATTTGATTCAGCAAGTAATGTCAATTAACTGAAAAGATATGCATAAATCTTCTGGTAGAGTGCAGGTATTGAATCAAAATTTTGGCCACCTGATGTGAAGAACTGACTCATTAGAAAAGACCTTGATGCTGGGAAAGATTGAGGGAAGGCAGAGAAGTGGACAACAGAGGACGAGATGGTTAGATGGCATCACCAGCTCAAAGGACAGGAGGACATGAGTTCGAGCAAACTCTGGGAGATACTGAAGGTCAGGGAAGCCTGGTGTGCTGCTGTCCATGGGGTCACAAAGAGTTGGATATGACTTAGTGGCTGAACAACCACAAAGTCTTCATGTAATTCAGTCCTTAAGTGGGGTGTCCTGTCCTGTGCAATTCAAATAAGATAGACATCATCACTCATATTTTCTAGAAGTCCAGAGCCTTCCTATAATTTCTGTCATTTCCTAGAAATTTTGACCTCATTGTCATTTCTCTGACTGGTTTTCCTGGGCTCCCCATCTCATTCAGCTCTACATTTCTTTCTTATCCTATACCCTATAATACACATGTATATACTTGGCTGCAACAAATTCAAGCATCCCTTCCTTTAATTCTCCGAAACATTACCAGTACCAGGTAGTTCCATGTAGTAAGCTCTTACCAAAAGTTTGGTAAGGCAATGTGTACATGTGTATGTGCTATGCCTTAGCACAGGAAGTCTGGGATGCCAAAAATGAGATAAGATCTCTGGATATTCTTAAAGTCCCTGACATTATACCAGCATGGATTAACTGTTGCCTGACTCTTCTTCCAGTGTCTTTGGTCTCCAGTGACATTACTGGTTTCCCCTCTCCAGGGTCCTCCTTCCCACTGCCCATCACCCACATGGTTTTCAGAACTAAAATGTTCTCACACTAGGATTTCTCTCATGACAGTTGTGAGGACCAATTGGAGGAGGGGATTGTGACTTGCTCTCCAATGCCCTAAAGGCAACCAGTGAATAAGCAGCCAGTATTTAATTCAATATAAATAGTTTCTGACCACAGGATGCACAAGCCACATTTATGCTGATTCGTCTGCTATTAGGTGGAGTAGGGAGAAAATAAAACTAGTCTGAATACTCTCTTGTTTGGGATATTGCAGAAAAGATTTTGGAAGGAGCACAGACTAGGCTTCAGAAGACATCCTTGAAGCCACTAAGATGGACAGAGAAAGGGGCTGTGATTGGGGGCGGGGGGGGGGGGGAATGTGTCTTCAGCTTGCTGTCAAGAGTCCAGGTCTTGCCCATTGTTTAGCTCTGTGACCTTTTACAGATTAAAAAAATCCCTCTTGGAGGAGGATTTTACATTCATAAGATTTCACATGAAGTACCTGACTACCAGTACCAGGTGGACCCAGTCCTGTGGACCCAGCTTTGGGGCTTTCTGCCTGAGCAGCTAAGGGAGAAGTTTCAATGGGAAGGAGAAGGAGGTACATTAGGAGGGTGGTGCTGCTCCTCCAGAATATGAGAGGTGAGAGTCTTGGATAATGTGGGGTATCCAGCATGGTGAGAAGAAGCCAGGGCCTGACCCTCAGCCAGTTGTGTGGATTTGGAAGCAGCTGAGGCTGTGGTCAGGAGGAGTGTGTAGATGTCTATCTCTTCCCCTCTGTGAGAGCAAGAATGTACCCAAAGGTGGAGACTAAAGGGAAATGCTTGGCTGTGGCACAATTTCTATGGAGGTGTCTGGCTTTGCCTTGTGTATATAGGGAGCCCAGGTGACAGCCGGGAAGGCCAAACAGATGCAAGCAACAGGTAAATGCCAATATTTGTGTTGGGATGTGGGAAGTTCACACTTCCCCCAAAGAACTTTGTTCCTTGCCACAGCTTCTTACATAGGAAACTGAGTGTTGAAGTTTCTGAAAAATTAGAAAATTTGACTTGTTAAATGGACAAGACAGCAGCCACGAAGCCAAGATGGGGCTTTGCTGTTGTTTAGTCTCTAAATCGTGTCTAACTCTTTTGCAACTCCATGGACTGTAACCTGCCAGCCTCCTCTCTCCGTGGAATTTTCCAGGCAAGAATACTGAGTGGCCTGTGATTTGCTTCTCCAGGGGATCTTCCCAAGCTGAGAACTGAACTTGCATCTCCTACATCTCCTGGGTTGGTGGGCGGATTCTTTACCACTGAGCACCTGGGAAACCCAAGATGGGGCTTAGCCTCTCTTTTTTGAGGAGCATGACTTCTTTGCTTGACCATAGCCTGGCACTGCTGAGCTGGGCTGCCTGAGGCAGAGCTGTTACCCCAGGGAATCACGGAAGAGTATGTGAGAACTCCAAGCTGGCTGTGACTTCACTGAGTGGAGTCTGTCCAACAGTATGCCAGGCACATCACAGAGTGAGATTATTTATACATTCATTTTAAAATTACTTATTGAGTGGGTACTGTATATGCTGGGGATAAGATTAAAGGAGTTTCTCTAGACTGACAGAGCTCGGGCTTCCCAGGTGGCGCTAATGGTAAAGAACCCGCCTGCCAATGCATGAGACATAGACTGACAAAGAACTAACATGCTGGCCAGTGGTCCACTGGAAACAAATTTGTTAGCTCCACCCTGAGGGTGGGAAGCTGGGGCCCAAGCTTTTCTCTTCTCTTGCAGCTACCTTCATCAATATTTCCTCTACAGCTGAACTGGATGGCATGCAACCTGCAATGAGGCTCTGCTCAGAAGACCCCCACCTCTGTTGGACCTCCTGGCTCCTGGGATTCATCAGTCTCTTTCTCAGTGAGTGGCCTGGGCTTCTGGGGAGGGAGGGATATCGGATAAAGCCAGCAAAGCAGGACCCTACCACTTGTAGATCTCTCTAGGTTTTAATGTCTTTGTTGAACAAAAAGGGAAATCAGCTCTGTTATAAGTTTTCAAATGCAGAGTACCTGGTTTAGAGCCCCAGAGTGCAAAGAAAGACTAATATGGCCTTTTGATTATGTGGCAAGTCTGGGACCCCTGAGCTCAGGCAGCCCTTGCCTGCATTAAGAGAACCATTTCCAGGGAGGTGAGGTTGCTTCTGCTGCAGTAACAGGGAAGCCAAGAGAGCCTGCCGAGGGTCCTGAGGAGAGGGAGGGAGACAAAGAACATGGCTCCTTAGGGCAGAGGGCAAGGGACTGAGGTTCTCCTGGTCTAGACTCAGAGGGGCCCTGGAAGCTTATACAACACATCGTGGAGGAGGAGGCCACCAAGAGCCCCAGGTCTGGGCCAGAGGAAGCAACTCTAGTCAGGCTCCTTGGGCTTCTCTACTAGAAAGGATAGTGAACATGCACTCTCCACCAGGGTTTGGGGTGCAGATCCTAGCAGATCTTCACAAAGGAAAGGGTCCTTGCAGCCTCCAGTTTATCACAAAAGAGTTTATAAATTTTGCATTCTACCTCAGTGTTAGTTTTCATTTTCAAAAGTTGAAAAATTACCTCCCAGTAAAACAAGTTCTCTGGGAGGTTGCCCTCTATAATACGAAGCACTGTTTTAGGGCAAAATCCTAGAAACAATTGATCTTTACATCAATTTGGAAATGATTGAACAAGATGGGAGGTTTCTGTACAGTGGAATATTATGAATCCTTAAAAATAAAAAAAACAGTCTACCAAATGGCTGGGAGGTATTTCTAATTTTTGATAGTGTCAAATGCATGGATTTCCATCAGTAAGATGCAGAAAACTGTATGTAATAAAATTCTAATCTTGTGAATAAAACAGTAATATTTGATATTTAAACTCATCTGTACACCCATGTATTTATGAGAGTAGGAGAAAATGCTGAAGAAAATGTAACAGATAACTAACAGAGGATTAAAATGGGGGAAAGTTCGGAGGTAGGAGAAGAAAAAGTGGAGAGGATAAGGAGTTGAGCAAAAAAGAGGAACTGAAAGAAAAAGAGAATGTCCTAAAGAAGGTTGCATACCAAGCAATTATTCTTCAATAAAAAATAAATAAATTTGGAAAATATACAGAAAGAGTGTGAATATATCTATAAATTTATGAAAAATTAGACATTTGCACATATAAAAATTAAATAAAAATGAATGAAGAAAAGAAGAAAATATAGTGGATTGTGAATTCTGGATAAAATTAAACAAATTAGAGAGCATTGGTAAAAATGGGCCAACTTATATTAATAAAGGGCATTGAAATGAGGACTATATCCATTTAACTAAATTGCTTCTGCCTACAGTAAAATGTAGATTTTCTTCACTTTTCCAGTGTTCAGTTCAGTTCAGTCACTCAGTCGTGTCTGACTCTTTGCGACGCTATGAACGACAGCACGCCAGGCCTCCCTGTCCATCATCAACTCCTGGAGTCCACTCAAACCTATGTCCATTGAGTCGGTGATGCCATCCAACCATCTCATCCTCTGTCATCCTCTTCTCCTCCTGCCCCCAATCCCTCCCAGCATCAGGGTCTTTTCAAATGAGTCAACTCTTCACATAAGATGTCCAAAGTATTGGAGTTTCAGCTTTAGCATCAGTCCTTCCAAGGAACACCCAGGACTTATCTCCTTTAGGATGGACTGGTTGGATCTCCTTGCAGTCCAAGGGACTCTCAAGAGTCTTCTCCAACACCACAGTTCAAAAGCATCAATTCTTCGGTGCTCAACTTTCTTTATAGTCCAACTCTCACCTCCATACATGACTACTAAAAAAACTATAGCCTTGACTAGATGGACCTTTGACAAAGCAATGTCTCTGCTTTTTAATATGCTATCTAGATTGGTCATAACTTTCCTTCCAGGGAGTAATCATCTTTTAATTTCATGGCTGCAATCACCATCTGCAGTGATTTTGGAGCCCAGAAAAATAGTCAGTCACTTGTTTCTACTGTTTCACCTGCCATACTGTAAATATATGTTCAAGATTATAGTCTTATCCAAAGTCTAGGGCTAGAAATTCACAAATGAAAAATAAAGAGATGGAGACAAAGTGAGATAAAAGTAGAAAAAAAGAGAGAAATGGTTTGAATTTCTCAAGTTAGAGATGAGACGATCTACACACAGAGAAGAAAAATTACTTTCTCAGGGTTCCCCAGGATCTGGGAAGGAGTGGAATTTGTTGCCACCTTAGTCCCAACCTCCATGGTACTGAATGAGATGGATACTTCCCAGTGGAGGTTGGGCACCCTGGGTGAACTAGAAGGGGCATCATTGGAAGGAACATTAAATTGCTGTACACGTTTGGAGGGGTGGGTGGTGAGGAGTGATGCTGTGGGTGAAGTATCTTTTCCTTTATCATACTTAACACCTTTAACCCTTTTCTGGACATGAGCTTGTAAGTGGGAAAGGAAGCTTGAAGGTGAGTTCAGTTCGCACTGGAATTTCCCAGAGACACAGAAGCTACTGGTAGGTCCTGGGAAGATGCACTCACCAGAGCAATAGTCTCCTTCATGCCCTCAGAGTGTCCCTGTGTCTACTGGCAGAAAACAAAGAAGAAAAGGTCCCTACCATCACTGACATCTAGAGAGAGTCATGGAGACGGAGGAGACAGTGCAAAGGTACAGGTGGGTTTGATTATGAGTTGAGAGAAAACGGCTATTGATTTCCTGGTGTGATGATGAAGGAAGGGTCAGAAATGTGAACAAAATTTTATGTTGATTTTTAAATTTTATAGCATTTAAATAAATTTCACTCTCTTGTTTATAACCACAGCCTTTCTGGCTTAATTTTCTTTCTCAGGATTAGACCTTTTGTAGTTCACAATGCTCTTACTGTCTGCTTTCTTTTTCTATGTCTTCATTCATCTTCCTCACAGCTGGTGCTCACCACCAGCTTCTAAGTCCATCCTCCCTGCAGCCTGAGGGCTGAGCCTCCTCTCTCCCTGGTTCCCTCATTTCCAGCAAGTGTAGGGTCTGGCAGGGCTACTGTTTAACTCAGCGCAGACCAGAAGTCCCTGCTCTGCTGTGTGTGCATGCTAAGTCTCTTCAGTCGGGTCTGACTCTGCAACTCCATGGACTGTAGCCCACCAGGATCCCTTGTCCATGAGATTCTCCAGGCAAGAATACCAGAGTGGGTTGCCATGCCCTCCTCCAGGGAATCTTCCTGATCCAGGGACCAAAGCTGCATCTCTTATGTCTCCTGCATTGAAAGGCAGGTTCTTTATGACTAGTGCCACCTGAAAAGTTACCCCCTGCCCTGCTCAGTTCAGTCCACTTCAATCGCTCAGTTGTGTCCAACTCTTTGCAACCCCATGGATCGCAGCAGTACAGGCCTCCCTGTCCATCACCAACTCCCAGAGTTCACACAAACTCATGTGCATCGAGTCGGTGATGCCATCCAGCCATCTCATCCTCAGTCATCCCCTTCTCATCCTGCCCCCAATCCTTCCCAGCATCAGGGTCTTTTCCAATGAGTCAACTCTTCGCATGAGGTGGCAAAAGTATTGGAGTTTCAGCCTCAGCATCAGTCCTTCCAATGAACACCCAGTAATGATTTCCTTTAGGATGGACTGGTTGGATCTCCTTGCAGTCCAAGGGAGTCTCAAGAGTCTTCTCCAACACCACAGTTCAAAAGCATCAATTCTTCGGTGCTCAGCTTTCTTCACCGTCCAACTCTCACATCCATACATGACCACTGGAAAAACCATAGCCTTGACTAGATGGACCTTTGTTGGCAAAGTAATGTCTCTGCTTTTAAATATGCTATCTAGGTTGGTCAGAACTTTCCTTCCAAGGTGTAAGCGTCTTTTAATTTCATGGCTGCAGTCATCATCTACAGTGATTTTGGAGCCCAAAAAAATAAAATCTGACACTATGTCCAGTGTTTCCCCATCTATTTCCCATGAAGTGATGGGACTAGATGCCATGATCTTAGTTTTCTGAATGTTGAGCTTTAAGCCAACTTCACTCTCCTCTTTCACTTTCATCCAGAGGCTTCTTAGTTCCTCTTCACCTTCTGCCATAAGGGTGGTGTCATCTGCATATCTGAGGTTGTTGATATTTCTCCCAGCAATCTTGATTCCAGCTTGTGCTTCTTCCAGCCCAGCGTTTCTCATGATGTACTCTGCATATAATTTAAATAAGCATATGACAATATACAGCCTTGACATACTCCTTTTCCTATTTGGAACCAGCCTGTTGTTCCATGTCCAGTTCTAACTGTTGCTTACTGACCTGATACAGGTTTCTCAAGAGGCAGGTAAGGTGGTCTAGTATTCCCATCTCTTTCAGAATTTTCCACAGTTTATTGTGATCCACACAGTCAAAGGCTTTGACATAGTCAATAAAGCAGAAACAGATGTTTTTCTGGAACTCTTGTTTTTTCAATGATCCAGCGGATGTTGGCAATTCGATCTCTGGTTCCTCTGCCTTTTCTAAAACCAGCTTGAACATCCAGAAATTCATGTTTCACGTATTGCTGAAGCCTGGCTTGGAGAATTTTGAGCATTACTTTACTAGTGTGTGAGATCTGCTAAGCCCCTGTAATTACTTGCTTCCCCTTTCCCAGGAGAGAAAGTTGGAGGATGATCCTCCAGGAGCTGCTCAGATCCTGGTGATAAGACAGCAATGCTGGGAGAGAAGCCCCTGGGGAGGACAGGGACAGGGTGGGGAGCTGGTGGGAGCTCCTGCAGGGGAGAAGCATGGGGCTGGGAGAGGGGAGCCCTGGTGCCAGGAATGGCTCTGCCCTGTGTGATCCAGGACAGGTTCACCCCATAGGTTGCCTCCTCCTCTGTGACAGGAGGGGCCTGGGCAGATGCCTCCCTAAGGGCCTTCCCAGCTTCTGTCCCCAGATAGGACTCCCCTGTGTGTACGTCAAGGCTCTGCTCTGTCTCCTCATCCCATGTATCCTAGTCCTGTGTCATGACAGGGACTGACAGCAGTGAGCCTGCTCAGGGTACCTGCAAAGAGGAGACCCCCGAACATTACTGTGGTCACTTCTCGGCCCTGCATGGAATGAGGGATGCTCTTCTTCAAGCATCCCCCTTGAAATCCAGGCTGGCCCTCTGTTTTCTCTGCCTCTGCTCCTGAGAGGGGCATTTAGACCACCTCCTGAAAGACATTGTCTTTCACAGTCTATGGAAACTTTGTTTGCAAACCATGCTCTGGAAATATAGTAAAGCAATATTAGGCCTAATGTAAGGCTTCAGGCCTGTGAGGGGAGCTGAAGGGACTGGGATAGAGGCCTGACCCCAAGGAGATGCTTAATTCAGTGAACAAGTGATTAAATAAATACAAAGAAATATCTGAAATACACATATATATGAATACTGGCCTGAGTCACCCTCTACTTCTAATGAGAGCCAGGAATGGGTATAAGTACAATAGAGGAAGGCAGGCTTGACATGAGGAGAACTTACTCATTTGGAGAGGGAACTTTTCCCCCTGGCAGGCAGAGACCAACCCATATCCTGACCGCCTAGAAAAAGCAAAGTATGTTCCCTTCAGGATAAGAGTGTTCTGCGTTACTTTCTCTGGTTCTGTTCTGTCCTACCTTGTCCCAAAAAAGGACAGAGGGTAGCTGGTTCCTGGGGCCTGTGTCTGACGAGGACGGGTGGGCTCAGGATGGGGTGGCCCTGAGAGGAATGTGCCCACTGGTCTCAGCTCTGCAGGAAAGTGATCGAGGAAGGCCCACTGCAACCTCTCGGGGACTGGCTAGGGAAGTGCTGACTCGGTGGCAGGGGCAGCAGAGCTCACTAAATGATCACTTGCTCACTCTCATATTCTAGTCCCTGGTAGTTAGCCAGGGCCTTGTGACCAGTGCTGGCCAGAAAGCAAGAGCAGAGAGCACGCTACTTCTGGACAGAAGTGTGATTCTCCTGTTTCCCCTCCCTGCTGTGGGGCTGGGAGCCTGTGAGGACCCTGTGGGCTCCATGGAGGTGGTGTAAGCCTCCACTCCGTGCGACGGGATCCCTCCCTCGCTCCCTCATGGGGACTGTGGTGGGGCATATAAACTCCTCTTGTTCTAAGATCTTGAGGTATTTTAACTGCTTGTTACACAGCACAGCCTAGCCTCTCCTGACTACCACACTGCTTAGAAGCAAGAAGGAGAACAGCATTCATATTTGTATTAGGTATTTACTGTTGTGTAACCTGTCACCCCAAAAGTTAATGCCTTAAACACCATCAAGTATAGTGTCACATTTGCTCTAGATCAGGGCCCAGGGGTGGGTCAGCTGGGTCCTCTGGCTCAGGGTCTCTCAAACTGAAATCAAGGTCTTGACTGAGGCTACATCAGCCCAGGATCATCTGGGAAAGATCTGCTAGCAGGAAGCTCCTGTTGGGCTGAGGGCCTCAGCTCCTCCCTGGATGTTGCCCAGAGGCTCCCTCAGTTCCCTGTTACATGGGTCTCCCCAATAGGGCAACTGACAGCATGGCAGCTGGATTCCTCAGGGCAAGCAAAGGAGAGAGTGAAAGACAGAGTGTGTGAGAGTGTAAGCAAGAGGGAAGTCACAGTCCTGTGTACTCTAAAACCACTGAGTGACATCCACTGTGTCTGCTGCGGTCCATTCCTGAGAGCAAGTCATTAGGTGCAGTCCACACTCCAGGGAAAGGGGTTAAACAAATGTGCAAACACAAGGAAGCAGGGATGTAAAGAGACATTTTAGAAGCACCTTCTACAGTTATGCACCTAATTTGTGCCTGAAAATGTGCTGGGTGCTTTTCACTTGTGATGTCATTTAACTTATACTGACCTTATGAGTTCGGCAAGGAAATGTCAGGTTAGCAAATTTATGTAACCTATTCAATGTTAAACTTCATTAGAAAGAGGACTTGATTCCAAAAGTTATTTCTTTTTTTTTTTTTTTAGTGATATTTGACTTTTTTTTTTTTTTTCCATTTATTTTTATTAGTTGGAGGCTAATTACTTTACAATATTGTAGTGGTTTTTGCCATACATTGACATGAATCAGCCATGGATTTACATGTGTTCCCCATCCCGATCCCCCCTCCCACCTCCCTCTCCATCCCATCCCTGTGGGTCTCCCCAGTGCACCAGCCCTGAGCACTTGTCTCATGCATCCAACCTGAGCTGGTGATCTGTTTCACCCTTGATAGTATAGTTGATTCAATACTGTTCTCTCTGAACATCCCACCCTTGCCTTCTCCCACAGAGCCTAAAAAAATGCTGGAGGGGGTGTGGAGAAAAGGGAACCCTCTTAGATTGTTGGTGGGAATGCAAACTAGTACAGCCACTATGGAGAACAGTGTGGAGATTCCTTAAAAAACTGGAAATAGAACTGCCATATTACCCAGCAATCCCACTCCAGGGCATACACACCGAAAAAACCAGATCTGAAAGAGACACGTGCACCCCAATGTTCATCGCAGCACTGTTTATAATAGCCAGGACATGGAAGCAACCTAGATGCCCATCAACAGATGAATGGATAAGGAAGCTGTGGTACACATACACCATGGAATATTACTCAGTCATTAAAAAGAATTCATTTGAATCAGTTCTAATGAGATGGATGAAACTGGAGCCCATTATACAAAGTCAAGTAAGACAGAAAGATAAAGACCAATACAGTATACTAACACATACATATGGAATTTTAAAAGATGGTAACAATAACCCTATATGTAAAACAGAAAAAGAGACACATCTGTACAAAAGTTATTTCAATTAATTGTACTTGACTGTTTTACTAGAATTACGGAATTATCCTGGGTGGCTTTCTTTACAAAGAGGTTTGTGTGGGTTCTTTGCTTTATTATTGATGAAAAATATATATGTCCAATTTCCAATCCTTTAGGCATCTGCAGCACTGGGACCAAGAATCCTGGTGCACGTGGTTCTGAAATTCAGGATTCTGGAGCCCATGTTCCCCTGCAGGGGATCCGAGGAGGTTCTGTGTTGTTTCATGTGATCAAGAAGCAAGAAGCTGAACCAGAGGAGGTCTCATGGGGCTTTGGCCCTAAGTCAAACTACAGAGTCCTGCTGCGAGTCCATCGTGGGGCAGACACTCCAACCTGGGTCAACCTCCAGGACAAGTACCAGCAGAGGGTCTATGTGCCCAACAACTTGTCCCTGAAGATTGAGAACCTGACCTGTGAGGACAGTGGACACTACCGGGCTCGAGTCAGCTTTACTGGGGGATTAGAATTTACCCAGGTTTTCCTCCTCACGGTCTATGGTAAGTGACACCTCCTCACCATGGATTCCCTCCTTCTTTTGTCCTAGGAGGGTCACATAGACCCCCATTTTGTAAGATTTTATTTAGACCCCAACCTTCAGACTCTGTCTTCTCACCCAGTAATAAGGTGTGCATGTTAGCCAGAAAAGGAGAGCAGACTTGAGAGTCACCAAAGGGAGAAATCACTTCAGTATTTTGAAGGAGGAAAATGGGAATTTATATGGTAACTTTAATTGTTCTTTCTAAAACTGAATTGCTTAATTTCTCTACTTGTTTTCTGTTACTGCTGTAACAAATTACAAGAAAAACTTACAGCCTTCAGTTCAGTTCAGTTCAGTTGCTCAGTCGTGTCCGACTCTTTGTGACCCCATGAATCGCAGCATGCCAGGCCTCCCTGTCCATTATAAACTCCAGGAGTTTACCCAAACTCAAGCCCATCGAGTCGGTGATGCCATCCAACCATCTCATCCTCTATCGTCCCCTTCTCCTCCTACCCCCAATCCCTCCCAGCATCAGGGTCTTTTCCAATGAGTCAACTCTTTGCATGAGGTGGCCAAAGTATTGGAGTTTCAGCTTCAGCGTCAGTCCTTCCAATGAACTCCCAGGACTTATCTCCTTTAAGATGGACTGATTGGATCTCCTTGCAGTCCAAGGAGTCTCAAGAGTCTTCTTCAACACCACAGTTCAAAAGCATCAATTTTTCGGCCCTCAGCTTTCTTCACAGTCCAACTCTCACATCCATACGTGACCACTGGAAATGGAAAAACTATAGCTTTGACTAGACAGACCTTTGTTGGCAAAGTAATGTCTCTGCTTTTAAATATGCTATCTAGGTTGGTCAGAACTTTCCTTCCAAGGAGTAAGCGTCTTTTAATTTCATGGCTGCAATCACCATCTGCAGAGATTTCAGAGCCCAAAAAAAATAAAGTCTGACACTCTTTCCACTGTCTCCCTATCTTATGGCCTTAAAACCTCTCAAATTGATTACGCTATCATTTTTTAGGTCATAAGTCAGACTTGGGTCTCATGGGGCAAAATCAAGGTGTCGGCAGACCTGTATTCCTACCTGGTGACTCAAGGGAGAATCCATTTCTTGCCTTTCCCACCTTCAAGTGGATACCTGATTTCCTTGGCTGGTGTCCGCGCTTCACTCACCTTCAAAACATCAAATTCATCTCCCATTGCATCTATCTGATCTGTTCTGCCTGTCTTTTTCACTTTTTTTTTTTTTTTTGATGAGAAGTTTTTTTTTTTTAAGTATGCCTTTTACTGTGATCTGTGACAAATAAACTAGATTCAGCCTTGTAGTTAACAATGACACAACAACAACAGCTTGATAGCAACAAGCAAATTTTTTATAAAAAAAAAATTAAGAAGTCCTTGAATATTTGCATTTGCCATAATACAGATACAAAATACACAGATATATCAGATGGGCTCTTAAATTATAAAAAAGTTTATATTAACTATATAGTATTGTTTTTCAAAAGAACTGTAGGTAATTTTCATATGTGTGTGTGGGGGGGGCGGGTGTATGGACTTCCCCAGAGGCTCAGCAGTAAAAAAAAAAAATCCACCTGCAGTACAAGAGTCACAGAAGACATGGGTTCTATCCCTGGGTTAGGAAGATCCCCTGGAGGAGGGCTTGGTAACCCACTTCAATATTCTTACCTGGAGAATCCCATGGACAGAGGAGCCTGGCGGGCTGTGGTCTAAAGAGTTATGAAGAGTTAGACATGACTGAAGAAACTGAGCATGCACATATACTAGTGAAACCATCACCATAACTTATGCCAAAACATTAGATTCATCCTCTCCAAATGCTTCCTCCTGCCTTTATTTGACAGTTGCTGTTGTTGCTTGTGTAACTGCTCACAATTTAAGTGTAGTCTACAGTGTTATATATTATAATTACTTTACATATATTATGTAGTATTGTTAACTTTAGGCACTATTCCATACAGTAGGTCTCTAGGATTTATTCATCTTGTGTAACTGAACCTTTGTACCTTTTGACCAATACCTACTCATTTCACCCTCTTCCCAGATCTGTGCAAGAACCCTTCCACTCTTCACTTCTATAAGACTGATAATATTAGGCTCATCATATAAGTGGTTTCATGTAGTATTTATTTGTTCTTTTCTCTCTGGCTTGCTTTACTTAGAGTAATGTCCTACTGCTTCATCTATGTCACAAAAGGCAAAATTTCCTTCCTCTGTAAATTTGAATAATATTCTTCTAGAGGAAAGTGAAAAAGGAGAGTGAAAGAGCTGGCTTAAAACTCAGTATTCAAAAAACTAAGCTCATGGCATCTGGTTCCATCACTTCATCGCAAGTGGATGGGGGAAAAGTGGAAATAGTGAGAGACTATTTTTGGGGGTCCCAAAATCACTGCAGACAATGACTGCAGCCATGAAATTAAAAGATGCTTGCTCCTTGAAGAAAAACTATGACAAACCTAGACAGCATATTGAAAAGCAGAGACATCACTTTGCAAACAAACGTCCATCTATTCAAAGCCATTGTTTTTACAGTAGTCGTGTACAGATGTGAGAGTTGGACCATGAAGAATGCTGAACATCAAAGAACTGATGCTTTCATATAATGTTACTGGAGAAAAGTCTTGAAAGTCCCTTGGACAGTGAGGAGATCAAACTAGTCAATCCTAAAGGAAATCAACACCAAATAGCCATTGGAATGACTGATGCTGAAGCTGAAGCTCTAACACTTTGGCCACCTGATGCAAAGAACCAGTTCTTTGGAAAAGACCTGATGCTGGGAAAGATTGAGGGCAGGAGGAGAAGGGTGAGACAGAGGATGAGATTGTTGGATGTCATCACCAACTCAATGAACATGAGTTTGAGCAAACTCCAGGAGACAGTGAAGGACAGGGAAGCCTTCAGTTCAGTTCAGTCCAGTCGCTTAGTCTTGTCCGACTCTTTGTGACCCCATGAATCGCAACACGCCAGGCCTCCCTGTCCATCACCAGCTCCCGGAGTTTACTCAAACTCATGTCCATCGAGTCAGTGTTGCCATCCAGCCATCTCATCCTCTGCCGTCCTCTTCTCCTCCTGCCACCAATCCCTCCCAGCATCAGGGTCTTTTCCAATGAATCAGCTCTTCGCTGACTTCACCTTCACTGAGGTGGCCAAAGTATTGGAGTTACAGCTTCAGCATCAGTCCTTCCAATGAACAGCCAGGACTGATCTCCTTTAGGATTTACTGGTTGGATCTCCTTGCAGTCCAAGGGACTCTCAAGATTCTTCTCCAACACCACAGTTGGAAGCCTAGCGTGCTGCAAATCCAGGGGTTGCAAAGAGCTGGACATGAGTAAGTGACTGACCAACAACAATATTCCTTTGTATGTGGCTCAGAAGGTAAAGCGTCTGCCTACAATGCAGGAGACCCAGGTTCAATCCCTGGGTCGGGAAGAGCTCTTGGAGGAGGACATGGCAACCCACTCCAGTATTCTTGCCTGGAAAATCCTGTGGATGGAGGAGCCTGGTGGCTACCGTCCATGGGGTCTCAAAGAGTCAGACACGACTGAGCAACCTCACTTTCACTTTCACAACGTTTATCATCTCACCTGGCAACAGATATTTAGGTTGCTTCCATGTCTTGTATATTGTAAAAATGTTGCAGTGAACATGAAAGTGCTGATATATTTTTGAAATCCTGATTTCATTTCCTTTAAATATATACCCAAAGTATAATTCCTGAATCATAGAGTAGTTATAAGTCATAGTCAAAGTTACGGTTTTTCCAGTAGTCAAGTATGGATATCGGGCATGGAATAGTAGTCAGGTATGGCGAGTCGGTCCATAAAGAAGGCTGAGCATTGAAGAATTGATGCTTTTGAACTACGGTGTTGGAGAAGACTCTTGAGAGTCCCTTAGACTGCAAGGTGATCAAGCCAGTTAATCCTGAAAATTCACTGGAAGGACTGATACCGAAGCGTAAACTCCAGTACTTTGGGACCTGATGCAAAGAACTGACTCATTGAAAAAGACCCTGATGCTGGGAAAGATTGAATGCAGAAGGAGAAGGGGACAACAGAGGATGAGATAGTTGGATGGCATTACTGACTTGATGGACATGAGTTTGAGCAAGCTCAGGGAGTTGGTGATGGACAGGGAAGCCTGGCGTGCTGCAATCCATGGGGTCACAAAGAGTTGGACACAACTGATTGACTGAACAACAGCCAGTTATATTTTTAATTTTTGAGAAACTCTATACTATTTTCCAAAATGGCTGCACCAATTTACAATCCCACCAACAGTGTATGAGTATCCCTTTTTCTCTACCCCATCATCAACACATCTTTTTTTTCTTTTTGTTAGTAACCTTTACTACTTGTATACTCACTGTGGTTTTAGGCTTCCCCTGTGGCTCAGCAGCAAAGAATCTGCCTGTAATGAAGGAAACACAGGAGATGCAGGTTTGATACCTGAGTCAGGAATATCCTCTGGAGGAGGAAATGACACCCTGTTTCAGGATTCTTGCACACACTGTGGTTTTGATTTTTACTTTCCTGGTGATTAATAATGTTGAGTGATTTTTCATATACCTGTTGGCCATTTTTATATCTTCTGTTGACAAATGTCTATTCAATTCATTTCCCCACTTTTAACTAGATTATTTAGGTTTTTTTCCTATTGAGTTTTATGAGTTCCCTTATAAAATTGAGTATTGAGTAAAATAAAATTATGCAAAGTAAAAATAAAATTATGTGTTGAGTTCCCTTATAAAATTTGGACACTAACTATTTATCAGATTTATAGTTTGCAGCTATTTTCTTCCATTTTTTAGGCTTCCTTTTCACTCTGTTGATGTTTCCCATGCTGTGCAAAACCTTTTCAGTTTAATATAATCCCATTTGCTATTTTTGCTTTATTGTCTATGCTGTTGTTGTCATATTCAAGCAATTATTGTCAAGGCCAGTGTCAGGAAGATTTTTCCTTTTGCTTTCTTCTAAGAGTTTTACAATCTACAGCATTACTTTTAGGTCGTTAATCCATTTTTAGTTTATTTTGTGTATGGTGTAAGGATATAATTTCATGCTTTTTCATGTGGATGGAAATAGTGTTATTTCCCCAGCACTATTTACTGAGAAGACTTCCCTTTCCCCATTGTGTTATCCTGGTTTCCTTGTCAAAGATCAGCAGACCATATATGCATGGGTTTATTTCTGGGATTTTTATTCTGTTTCATTGGTTTATATATCTGTATTTATGTCTGTACCATACTGCTTTAAAAGCATTGTGATATACTTTGAAATAAGGAAATGTGATGCCCCCCCCCCCCCCCCCCCCCCGTTCAGTACCTCACACTCTAAGTTGCTTCTCTATTTGGGATCTTTTGTGGTTCCATATGAATTTTAAGATTTTTTTCTCTTTTTGTAAAAACTCCCTAATTATATTCACACAGTTTGGATAGAATCTATATTGCTTTGGTACTGTGAACATTTCAACAATATTAATTCCTCAGATTCATGAACATGTAATGTCTTTCTATATATTTGTGTGTTTGCAAATTTCTATCATCAGTGTTCATAGTTTCTGGTGCACAGACCTTTCAATCCTTAGTTAAGATTATTCCTAGGTATTTTGCTCTTTTTTATTGTAATGTAAGTGGTATTGTTTTCTTGTTTCCCTTTTCAGATAGTTCATGGTTAGTGTATAGAAGTGCAAAAGATTTTCATATGTTGATTTTGTGTTCTGCAATTTTGTTGAAATCACTCATAAGTCCTAAAACGATTTTTCTGTGGAATCTTTAAATTTCTCTACATACAAGATCATGTCGTTTGCAATAAAAATAATTTTACGTCTTCCTTTCCAATCTGGATGCCTTTTATTTCTTTGGCTTGTCTGATTGATGTTGCTAGAACTTCCAGTCCTAAGTTGAATAGAAACAGCAAACAGACACACTTGCCTTGTTCCTAATGTTAAAGGAAAAGCTTTTAATCATTCACCATTGAGTTTGATGTTAGCTGTGGACTTTATATATGGCCTTTATTGTGTTAAAATAGCTTCCTTCAATTCTTAATTTGAGAGTTTTTAATCATGAAAGCATGTTGGTTTTTTGTCATATGATTTTTCCACATCTATTGAATTATTGTGTGATTTTTATCCTTCATTGTTTTAACATGGTATATCATATTATTGATTTGCATATGCTGAAACATCCTTGCATCTTTAGATTAAACCCCAATTGGTCATGGTGTTTGATCCTTTTAATATTTTGTTGAATTCCATTTGCTAGTATTTTTGTGGAGATTTTGCATTTTTGTTCATCAGGGTCATTGGCCTATAAGTTTTTGTGTGGTGTGTTAGTTTGGCTTAAGATATACCAGCATCTTTACATGTGTTCCCTATACTACTATTTTTTTTTTTTTGAAGAGTTTAAGAAGGATTAGATTAATTCTTTGGTATGTGATTTGATAAAATTCACCTGTTACTCCATTCAGTCTTGGAATTTTCTTTGTTGGAGAGTTTTTGATTGCTGATTAAAACTAATTATTTGTTATTATTAATCTTTTTGAGTTGTGTATTTCTTCTTGTGTGTGTGTGTGTGTATTTCTTCTTGATTCAAGCTTTATAGGATGTACGTTTCTCAGAATTTATCCATTTTTTTGACAATTGTCCAACTTGATGGTATATAATTATTCAAAAGAGTTTCTTATGATCTTTTTATTTCTGTGCACCCATAATCTCATTTTCTGTATTAATTGATTCTTCCTTATTTTTTTCTGGTCTTGCTAAGGGCTAGCCAATATTGCTCATCAACACATTCTTAGGTTCACTGAATTTTTTATTGTCTTTCTAATCTCTATTTCATTCACTTCTGCTGTAATCCTTACCACTTCCTTACTTCTGCTAACTTTTGACTTAGGTTTTTCTTTGTTTTCTAGTTCCTTGAGATGTAAACTTAAGTAGTTTGAGAACTTTCTTATTGTTTATTGTGTTTATCACTGTAACATTCTTTCTTAGTTCTGCTTTTTTAAATTTATTTTTTAATTGAAGGATAATTGCTTTACAATGTTGTGTTGGTTTCTGCCTTACAACAACGTGAATCCATCATAAGTATACATATGTTCCCTCCTTGATCCTCCCTCCCCTTCTAGCTAACCCACCCCCTAGGTCATCACAGAATACCAGGCTGAGCCTGCTGTGTTAACTTCCCACTAGCTACCTATTTTGCACATAATTATGTGTATATTGCAAAGCTATTCTCTTAATTCATCCCACCTTCTTCTTCCCTGACTGTGTCCACAAGTTTGTTCTCTACCTCTGCATCTCTATTCCTCCCTGCAATTAGGTTCATCAGTACCATTTTTCTAGATTCCATATATGTGTATTAGTATGCAGTATTTGTTTTTCTCCTTCCGACTTACTTCATTCTGTATAACAGGTTCTAGGTTCATCCACTTCACTACAACTGACTCAAATTTGTTCCTTTTTATGGTTTAGTAATATTTCATTGTATATGTAACAATTTATCCATTCATCTGCTGATAGACATCCAGGTTGCTTCCCTGTCCTGGATATTGTAAATAGTGCTGCAGGGAACATTGGGGTACATGTGTCTTTTTGAATTATGGTTTTCTCCAGGTATATGCCCAGTAGTGGGATTGCTGGGTCATATGGTAGCTTTTGAGAAAGGAATACGACAGGACTGCCTGCTGTCACCCTGTTTGTTTAACCTATACACTGAACACATCATGAGACATGCTCGGCTGGATGAGTTACAAGATGGAATCAAAATAGGTAGGAGAAATATCAACAACCTCAGATATGCGGATGATACCACTCTAATGGCAGAAAGTGAAGAGGAACTAAAGAGCCTCTTGATGAGGGTAAAGGAGGAGAGTGAAAGAGCTGGCTTAAAACTAAACATTTAAAAATTAAGATCATGGCATCCAGCCCAATTACTTCATGGCAAATAGAAGGGGGAAAGGTGGAAGTAGTGACAGATTTCCTCTTCTTGGGCTCTAAAGTCACTGTGGATGGTGACTGCAGCCATGAAATCAGAAGACAGTTGCTTCTTGGCAGGAAAGCTATGACAAACCTAGACAGTGTGTTGAAAAGCAGAGACATTACTCTGCCGACAAAAGTCCGTATAGTCAAGGCTATGGTCTTCTCAGTAGTCACAAATGGTTATGAGAGCTGGACCATAAAGAAGGCAGAATGCCAAATAACTGATGCCTTTGAGCTGTGGTGCTAGCGAAGACTCCTGAAAGTCCCCTGGACAGCAAGGAGATCAAACCAATCAATCTTCACGGAAATCAATCTTGAATACTTATTAGAAGGACTGATGCTGAAGCTGAAGCTCCAGTGTTTTGGTCATCTGATGTGAACAGCTGACTCATTGAAAAAGTCCCTGATCCTGGGAAAGACTGAGGGCAGAAGGAGAAGAGGGCATCAGAGGGTGAGATGGTTGGATGGCATCACCAATGCAATGGATATGAATATGGGCAAACTTTGGGAAATGGTGAGGGACAGGGAGGCCTGGCATGATGCAGTCCATGAGGTCACAAAGAGGTGGATTCAACTGGGTGACTGAACAACAACATGGTAGTTTTATTTCTAGTTTTTTAAGGAATCTCCAATGTTTTCCATAGTGATTTTATCAGTTTGCATTCCTGTCTACGGCCATACCAACCTGAACGTGCCCAATCTTGTCTGATTTTATCAGTATGCATTCCTGTCAACAGTGCAAGAGATATATCTTTTCTTCACACCCTCTCCAGCATTTATTGTCTATAGATTTTTGGATGACAGCCATTCTGACCTGTGAGGTGATACCTCATTGTAGTTTTGATTTGCATTGCTCTAATAATGAGCAATTTTGAGCATCTTTTCACGTGTTTGTTGGCTTAGTACTGCTTTTGCTTCCTTCTGTGTTTTATATTTTTTTCCTTTTCTTTTACTCAAGATATTTTCTTATTCCCTTATGATTTCTTCTTTGACCCAATGGTTGTTTAAAAAAAAAGTGTGTTGGTAATTTCCATGTATTTGTACATTTTCCCATTTTCCTTCATTTATTGTCTTCTAACTTCATTCCATTGTGATTGGAAAAGATATTTTATATAATTTCTTAAATCTTAAGTATTGTTTCATGGCCTAACATCTGATGTATCCTGGAGATTATTCTGTGTGCATTTGAGAAAAATATGAATTTTACTGCTGCTGGGTATAATATTCTGTTTGTTAGGTCCATAAGGTCCAATAATACATGCTTGTTAGGTCCAATTGGTCTATAGTATTGTTCAAGTCTGCTGTTTCCTTCTTGATGTCCTGTCTGAATTTTCTATCCACTCTTAAAAGCAAGGTATTCAAGTACACGATCATTCTATTGCTATTTCTTCTGTCACTGTTTGCTCTATATATCATAGGTGCTCTGATGTTGAGTGCATGAATATTTATCATTGTTATATCTTCCTATTGAATTGACCCTCTTTCATTATGTAATGACTTTCTTTGTCTTCATGGCAGCTTTTGATCTAACATCTATTTTGTCTGCTATAAGTGTAGCCACCCACACTCTCTTTTGATTCCCATTTGCATGGAATATCTTTTCCCATCCCTCACATTTAGCTTGTGTGTGCCCTTAAAACTAAAGTGAGTCTCTTGTAGATATCATATATATATACATATATATATATATATAAAATATATCTAGTTGAATCATGTTTTATTCATTCAGTCACTCTATGTCTTTTATTGGGGAGTTTAATCTATTTATATTTAAAGTAAATGTTAATTGTAAGAATTTATAATTTCATTTTTGGTTTGGGGGGATATTTTTTTACTGGAGTATAGTTGCTTTACAATGTTGTGCTGGTTTCTGCCATACAATGTGAATCAGGTATAAGTATACACATATCCCCTCCCTTTTGATCCTCCCTCCCACCCCACCCCCTATCCCAGCCCTCTAGGTCATCACAGAACAACAAGCTGAGTTCCCTGTGTTTACAGCTGCTTCTTACTAGCTAGCTATTTTACACACAGCAGTGTATATATGTCAATGCTACTCTCTCAGTTCATCCCACCCTCTCCTTCCCCTACTGTGTCCACAAGTTCATTCTTTACATCTGCATCTCTAGTCCTGCCCTGCAAATAAGTTCACCAGTACCATTTTTCTAGATTGCACATATATGAGTTAATATACAATCTTTGTTTTTCTCTTTCTGGCTTATTTCACTCTGTATAACAGTTTCAAGGTTCATCCACCTCACTACAACTGACTCAGGTTCATTGCTTTTTAGGGCTGAATAGTATTCTGTTGTATATATGCATAACTTCTTTATCCATTCATCTGTTGATGAACAGCTAGATTGCTTCCACATCCAGGCTATTGTAAATATTGCTGCTATGAACATTGAGGTGTGTGTGTCTTTTTTAAAGTTTAATTATTTTTTAATGTTTGGAGTGGCTTTACTCATAATCACTCCAAATGAGCAACAGCCAAGATGTTTTGCTAAAAGACAGCTATCAAAAACAAGCACATTTTTTAAAAGTTATATCTATACAATGGAATTCTAGTTGGCAATAAAAGTAACATACTTGATGCATGCAACAGGTGGATGAATCCTAAGTGTATTTTTAAAGTGAAAAAAGCCACATCCAAAAGACATGGGTCTTTTTTAAATTATGGTTTTCTCAGGTGTGTGCCCAGTAGTGGAATTCTGGGTCATATGATAGTTGTATTTTTAGGTTTTAAGGAACCTCCAAACTGTTCTCAATAGTGGTTGTGTCAATTTACATTGCCACGAACCGTGCAAGTTCTCCACACCCTCTCTAGCATTTATTGTCTTTAGATTTTTTGTTGATGGCCATTCTGACCTGTGTGAGGTGATACCTCATTATAGTTTTGAGTTGCATTTCTCTAGTAGTGAGCGATGTTGAGCATCTTTTCATGTGTTTGTTGGTCATGTGTGTGTCTTTTTTTGAGAAACATCCCTTTAGGTATTCTGCCTGTTTTTTTTAATTTTTTTAATTGAGCTGCGTGAGCTGCTTGTATATTTTGAAGATTAACCTTTTATCATTTCACTTGCAAATATTTTCTCCCATTCTGAGGGTTGTCTTTTCATCTTGTTTATGGATTCCTTTGCTGTGAAAAAGTTTTTAAGTTTAATTAGGTCACATTTGTTTATTTATCAATGTCATCTTGTTTAATTATTTTCTGTTTTATAGTACATTTGTTCCATTCTTTATCCCTTACTGTCTTCCCTTGTGACTTGATGATTTTCCTGTATTAACGTGCTTTGGTTTTGTCCTCTTTACTTGCATGTATCTTTTTTAGGTGTACTCTTTGTGGTTACCATGCAGCTTAGATAAAACATACTTATAACATCCTGTTTTGAACAACTAATTTAATTTCAGTCACATACAAAAACTCTACACTTTTACTTCTACTCACACAAATACATTTTATGTTATTAAGTCACAATTTAAATTTTTTATATTTTGTACTAATTAGCATATGTTTCTATTATAGTTATTCTGAATACTTTTGACTTTAACTGTCATATCAAAGTTTAAAAGTGGTTTATGCACCACAATTACAGTATTATTGCAATATTGCATATTATATTTATCTATATTGTCAGTGAGATTTATATTTTCATATGATTTTGTATATTTTTAGCATCTTTTTATTTCAACTTTAAGGGCTCCCTTTGGCATAGCTTGTAAGGCAGTTTTAATGAGGAAAAACTTTCTGTTTTTGCTTGTATGGAGAGTTTTTATCTCTGCTTATTTTTTAAAGAACATTCTTACCAGGTATAATAACCTTGGAGCCAGTGGGGTTTTTTCAGTACCTTGAATATATCATTCCATTCTCTCTTGATCTATGAGGTTTCTACTGAGAAACCTGATGATATTCTTAATAGAGATTCCCTTGAATATGATGCTCTTCTCTTGCTATTTTCAAAAGTCTGTCTTTGTCTTTGAATTTTGAATATTCAATTATTACATGTCTTGATTCATACTTCTTTGATCCTGGGACCTTTGGGCTTCATGGATCTGAAAGTCCATTTACTTTTCCAGACTTGGGAATTTTTCAGCTATAATTTCTTTAAATAAATTTTCAACATTCTTTCTTTGTATTGTCTTTCAATTCAGTTCAGTTAAGTCACTCAGTCGTGTCCGACTCTCTGCCACCCCATGAATCCCAGCATGCGAGGCCTCCCTGCCCATCACCGGCTCCCAGAGTCTACCCAAACTCATGTCCATCAAGTCGGTGATGCCATCCAGCCATCTCATCCTCTGTCGTCCCCTTCTCCTCCTGCCCCCAATCCCAAAAGACCATCAGGGTCTTTTACAATGAGTCAACTCTTCGCATGAGGTGGCCCAAGTATTGGAGTTTCAGCTTCAGCATCAGTCCTTCCAATGAACAGCCAGGACTGGTCTCCTTTAGGATGGACTGGTTGGATCTCCTTGCAGTCCAAGGCACTCTCACGTGTCTTCTCCAACACCACAGTTCAAAAGCATCAATTCTTCAGTGCTCAGCTTTCTTCACAGTCCAACTTCACATCCATACATGACCACTGGAAAAACCATAGCCTTGACCAGATGGACCTTATTGGCAAAGTAATGCCTCTGCTTTTTAATATGCTATCTAGGTTGGTCAGAACTTTCCTTCCAAGGAGTAAGCGTCTTTTAATTTCATGGCTGCAATCACCATCTGCAGTGATTTTGGAGCCCAAAAAAATAAAATCTGACGTGGTGTCCACTGTTTCCCCATCTATTTGCCATGAAGTGGTGGGACCAGATGCCATGATCTTAGTTTTCTGAATGTTGAGCTTTAAGCCAACTTTTTCACTCTCCTCTTTCACTTTCATCAAGAGGCTTTTTAGTTCCTCTTCACTTTTTGTCATAAGGGTGGTGTCATCTGCATATCTGAGGTTATTGATATTTCTCCGGGCAATCTTGATTCCATCTTGTGCTTCTTCCAGCCCAGCGTTTCTCATGATGTACTCTGCATATAAGTTAAATAAGCAGGGTGACAGTATACAGCTTTGATGTACTCCTTTTCCTATTTGGAACCAGTCTGTTGTTCCATGTCCAGTTGTATTGTCTTTGGAACTCCCATAATATGTGTATTGATTTTCCTATAGTATCCCATAGACATTTTTCATTCTTTTTCCTTTTCCTACTCTAAGTAGATAATTTCAAATGCTCTATCTTTGAGTTTGTTGTTTGTTTCTTCTGTTTGATCAGCTCTGTTGATGAGACACTTTATTCAATTTTTAATGCAGTCTTTGTGCTTAAAGCTTAACATTCAGAAAACTAAGATCATGGCATCTGGTCCCATCACTTCGTGGGAAATAGATGGGGAAACAGTGGAAACAGTGTCAGACTTTATTTTTCTGGGCTCCAAAATCACTGCACATGGTGACTGCAGCCATGAAGTTAAAAGACCCTTACTCCTTGGAAGGAAAGTTATGACCAACCTAGATAGCATGTTAAAAAACAGAGACATTGCTTTGCCAACAAAGGTCCATCTGGTCAAGGCTATGGTTTTTCCAGTGGTCATGTATGGATGTGAGAGTTGGACTGTGAAGAAAGCTGAGCACTGAAGAATTGATGCTTTTGAACTGTGGCATTAGAGAAGACTCTTGAGACTCCCTTGGACTGCAAGGATATCCAACCAGTCAGTCCTAAAGGAGATCAGTCCTGGCTGTTCATTGGAAGGACTGATGCTGAAGCTGAAACTCCAATACTTGGGCCACCTCATGCGAAGAGTTGACTTATTGTAAAAGACCCTGATGGTCTTTTGGGATTGGGGGCAGGAGGAGAAGGGGACGACAGAAGATGAGATGGCTGGATGACATCACTGACTCGATGGGCATGAGTTTGAGTAAACTCCGGGAGTTTGTGATGGGCATGGAGGCCTGGCGTGCTGTGATTCATGGGGTCACAAAGAGTCGGACTGAACTGAGCAACTGAGCGACTGAACTGAATGGAGCTGAACTGTGTTTTTAGAACCAGAATTTCTGTTTGGTTCTTCTGAATGTTTTCTATCTCTGTATTTAACTTCTCATTTTGGTCACAAATTGTTTTCCAAATTTTGCTTAGTGATCTGTCTGTGTTCTTTTGTAGTTTGCAGAGATTATTTAATATGACAATATTGAATTCTTTATTAGGCAATTCATAGATCTCTATTTCTTTCTGTTTGGTTATTGGAGTTAATTTTGTTCCTTTGGTATTGTCATGTTTCCCCGATCCTCCATCCTTGTAGCCTTGCATTGATGTCTGTGTATTTGAATAAGCAGTCTTTTCTTCCAGCCTTATAGGGCTGGCTCTAAGGGGAAAAAAGACAGTCACTGTAAAGCTCAGCAAAGTTTGAGGCTTCAGCTGTAGAGGCATGTGGGATGCTGGCTGCAGGGGTATATGAGGTTCTGGGTGTAGGGTTGCATTGACCACCGTCTGTGGGTATATGTGAGAAATGGTTTTCAGGGCCATGTGGCCCAGCTGCTGTGATCTCATTCCACTTATATTTGTTTGGAAAAGAACCCACTTGCCAATGCAGGAGACATAAGAGATGCAGGTTCGACCCCTGGGTTTGGAAGATCCCCTAAAGAAGGACATAGCAGTCCATTCCAGTATTCTTTCCTGGAGAATCAGATGGACAGAGGAGCCTGGTGGGATACAGTCCATAGATTTACAAAGAGCTGGACATGACTGAAGTGATTTAGCATGCATGTACGCTCAAACGATGTCCTTACTGTTCTGGGTGCACTGAGACAGAAGCCAACTTCCCAGGCATTGCCTCACAAATTATGGGGAAGCTAGACTGTCACTTCATTCCCTCTTTCTCCTGTGGGAAAAGTCACAGTATAGAGGCATCTCTCTCAGCACTGAGTCATCCTGGGGTGGGATTAATGTGATGAGGTAAAGCAAACCTGTTCTTCCTACACTTTCCCTGTGAATGACCTAGGATTTTTGGTCCATCAAAGTGCTGGAATCCCCCAACAGAACTCTGAAGATCTCTTAGAGGTATTTCTGACCATGGATAGTTGTTAAAATCATATAGCCTGGTGTCTTGCTGGCACCAGTGACTTCTTTCTCTTTTAAGGAAACTTATGATTGCATTTTGCCCATCCAGATAGTCCAGAATAATATCACTATTGTAAGGTCAACTTATTAGCAGCTTTCATTCTATCTGCTACCTTAATTCACCTTTTCATGTAATATGACATATCCACAGATTCCAAGGATTAAGACATGGACATCATTGAGGGTCCATTATTCTACCATGATTTGGACATCCAAGTGTAGTTAGTACCCAGTGAACACTGTCTTCTCTCTCAGAGCCAATCTGTTAATGGTCTCACTCAGAAAAGACACCACAATTTAGTTCTTAAATGCTACATGAGCATAGGAGAAAGTTTACACTGCAATGCTTATTAAGGAACCCATTTAGCAAACACTGTCTTTCCCTAAAGATCCTCCCTGTATAGGGAAGTATCCTTCTATGGAGAAGACAACTCATAAGTCCCCATGGGATTTCAAGGCAGCTTGAAAATCTGTCACTTTTCTTCCTGTGTATACCACATGAATACACATTTACACTTTTCTTCCATGTATATACCATGTTCAGTGGCATGCTCTAACCACACTTGGAATTGTCATTCCTAGTTGTAACAAATGCATCTCCCACAAATGTCTCTACTTTAGGAAGTTAGTGCCTTTCTCTGGCCTCCCAAAACTAACCAGACCTCCTTCCCCATAAGCGTCGTGCTGTCCCAAGCTTCACCTCAGCTGGAGACACAGGGTAAGGGCCATGAACCAGGACAAGCCCTTCTGTCCTAAACTTCTTTCTCTTCTGGGAAAAATCCCAATTTTTAAAAAAATAATAGACCCTAAGAAAATGAAATTTAAATTTTATTTCCTTGTGGATGATTTTTAAGCCTGGTAAATCTATTGACGTTGCATAGGGCCTAATCCAATGGCCCCATTCCAAGCTCTTGGTGAATATTTAGCTTTAGGAAAATTATGTTTTAAGTATAAAATGCACCTACTTTCTTTATAGGAGAAGGAAATGGCAACCCACTCCAATGTTCTTGCCTGGAAAATTCCATGGACAGAGGTGACTAGCAGGCTACAGTCCATGGGATCGCAGAGAGTCAGACATGACTGAGCAACTATCACTCACTCACTCACTTTCTTTATAAGGCTTCCTTACACTCCTTGGCTACAATGAGGTAATAGACATTAAACCGTGGCATGTAATGTTTTCCACATCTGTGAAGTTTTATTCTTTTGTTGCCTCCTACCGCAGAGCCTGTGCCCTTTCCCCAGATTCTGATGGGGTCAACATCCATCACACCAGACCGGTGCAACGTCACCCTGGAGTGCAGAGTCTCTGGGGCCACAGAAGACCTGAATGTGACCTGGGAGAACAAGGGCCTCCCCGAAGAATGGGAGCAGAGAAGGACATTAGAACCAGCCTCCAACTCACGCATCCTGGCTGTCAGCTTGCCTAGAGGCCAGCCGCATGCCAGCCTCGTCTGTGTGGTCAGCAACCCGATGGGAAATAAAACTGCCTCCTTCGACCTTGGGAGAGTCTGCGTCCATGGTGAGTGCAATCTGCCAGAGAGGAGAAGCACTCTCAGACCTCAGATAGCACTGAGGCCTGGGGGTTCAGAGCTTTCCTTCCCACCGTTTTGTTAGCACTGCTTTCTATCTGGCTGCTTCATACAGGAGTCTAGGAAAAACAGCCAACTTAGTTTTGCTTTTCAGTGTGTCACACACCCATGACCTACTCTAAACTGCTTGCCCCTGCTAGTCCAGGTAGTAGTTTTGAGTACCTCTCTCCACCACTATCCAACATTCACTGTGCATTCAGCATGGTCTTTAGGAATGTAATCATACTGGGTCATTTGTGGCTTTTCTTCAAGTCTGACCTCCATGACTCCCTGCGGGATATCATGGAGGGGCTCAGAGGCTCCTCTGTCCACATTTCTGATCTTATTTATACACTTACCACTGAATTTCTTGTTTGTCCTTCCAGAATGTGCCTTGCTTTTATAAGTTTTTGCACCTCTGGACATGTTGTTTCCTTGACCATCAGCCCATATTCACCCTGGGTCCTTGACTTCCTGTCTTATT
This sequence comes from Dama dama, assembly GCF_033118175.1. Lineage (NCBI taxonomy): Eukaryota > Metazoa > Chordata > Mammalia > Artiodactyla > Cervidae > Dama > Dama dama. The sequence continues at coordinate 14,805,527 of NC_083700.1, forward strand.
CTTCATGGAGGATTCTCCTCAGCCACTGCATATATGTGGGCATGTGAAAATGCATTCACACATGGCCCTGCCCTAAGATAGGCCCCATGATTTGTCTAAAAATCTGCCTATTTGTCTAAAATTCTACTGATGTCTTAAATTTTTCATAATTTTTTTCAATTTTCATAATTTTTTAACAAGGAGCCTGCCTTTTCATTTTGCACAGAGCCCTGAAATAATGTAGCCATCCTGCCTTCAGGCATCGACTCCCTCTGGGTGTCTGTGGCCACCCCCATACTGAGTGGTGATTATCTGTTTATGGATTTGTCTCCTGCATGGACAGGAATACTATGAAGGCAGGAGCCACATTTTGTTCTCCTTTGAATCCCTGTGCAAGCACAAGCTTCTGGCCAAAGTTTATGTAATCAAAGTTGCATTGAATGAATGAATAACTTTATCCTGTGTGTGGTCTCACCCTCTGTAAACCATCCTCTATAAGATGTAAAGGGGTCTGAAATGCCAGGATCACTTAAAACATCTGTTAATTGGACCTCTCTACTCCAAGGCTAGAGTATCAGGTAATTTTCAATACTCAGCATTACCCACAAACCCTCATTATTCCCCCTTTTCCTACATCTGGTTCCCTGCCCAGTCCTGCCTGCTGCAATAAGGTGCTGGCAACTCCCAGGGGCTGACTTTAGATACTACCATTTCCCAAATGTGGCATCCCTCCTTCCTGGAATGCTGTGCCCACCCTGAATATCTGGGAAACTGCTGCTCATCCATCAAGGTCAGTTTATGCATCACCTCCTCTGGGTGACCCTCACTGAGGACCTCTCTGCAAGAGGTAAAGCTCTGTTTTACTGCAATCCCTCTGGTTAGCAGACTTTGATATTTTCTCAGTTCTCTCCACTGGGTGACTTCATCATACTCATCTCAGTACCCTTGGCACCAAGCAGAAGTTCAGGACCTGGTTGAATGAATGATACTACAAAGTTCCTCGCTCTTCAGCCTCTGAACCAGGACTCTTTCGACTTCTCCACCTCCTGTCTATCTTCATTTGGCAGTGGGTATCTCAAGTTCTCTCTTGACTTTAACTTATTTGCTCTCTGTGTTTGAGGAAAACAGATTCAGCCAACCAGGTCAATGCTGATCTCCTATCTGGCATTTGTGGGGCAGTCGCAGCTGTGTTATTGATCCTCGGAGGTGGACTGTGCCTTTGGAAAATCCATGGGAAGAAGATGAAGACTGGAAGAGGCAGGTTGCCCTTCTCCTTCCATGCCCACATACCTCTCTTTCTTCACTGGATTCTTAACATCCTTTCTCCTACAATTTGTTGCCTGGAAATGTCCCTGCAGAGGGGTTAGTGGGTGTGGCCATGGTCTGTGTCCATAGCAATGGAAGAGGGTACAGATTTCCAAGGCTCAGATTCAAGCCACTCTGCCTATCTCTCAGGTGCAAATCACAAGAGGATGATGATGACGCAGCCAGCAGGAATCTCTAGAAAGCATGAACAAGGTAAGACCTGGGCACTGTGCTTTTCCAGGTCTCTCACTGCCTAGCCTGGATTTGTCAAATCTAGTCACTGATGTTTCTTTTCCTACTTCCTCTTTAACACTTTCCAGGCAATAAACAGTGTTAACTAAGAAAATTTACATTTGGGAAGAATATACTTCTGGGCACTTAGGGGAATTCATAAGTATTACATGTCAATAGCATTGATTCTTTTCTGGTCCTTCTAGGACTCCTCTATCCCTCAGCTGTTTCAGGAACCCTTTGTCGTGCATTTCCAGGTTATCAGGGAACAGCATCTGAAAGAAAATGGACCTCTCACTACTATCAACAGTGAGGTCTGTAAGCCAGGTCATGCCATGAAGATAGTTTAATTGGAGGAAACAGAAGAATTGGCCCTCCTAGGACACCTCCACCAGGAGCTTGATCCCTGAAGACACCCGCCTATTCCACCTCTAGTCCAGTTCCAACTGCCTTTTGTCTGTTACCTGGGCCTATGTGGTCTTATTGCTTCCTCTGACACCTCTCCAAACTGCCCTCCTATTCAGGATCCTCACAGTTGCAGGATGAGCACTCCTCCTCTGCCATTGGCTCAACTCTTGACCCCTCACCTTCTGAAGCTTTCCAAAGAAGACTTTTCTGACTGTGTTAATCCCCACAGCCTCTGCTCTGTGGCTGCTGTGTGTCTTTCCTTGAGAACATGAGCCCAGGCATGGGGACTGTGTGGAGATGGTCCATGCCACAGAGGAGGGAGTTATGACCTTGATGTTGAATGCTGAGTTGGGGGTCAATGGAAGCAGCATGGGTAGGTATGAATCCTTAAAAGACTGGCCTGAGGATTCCTTTGCACCTTACATAGAGCAAAGTGTGTGTCAAGCAGTACACTTGTACTGGGAAGAATGTCTAGTGTATCTTATAATCTTCTTCTTGGTTACTTGTGTTAACCTGGACTTTGGCCTCAACTTGGCCCATGGGCCCCAAACCCACCTTCCTGTAAGGTGGGAAGAGGAATTTGTAAGTCTTCACCCCCTTCCAGGACTTAATTTTCTCAGAAAATAATCCTAGAACCTATAAGTCAGGAATTGCATTCTTAGGAAAATAGTTTCAGCCTGTCCCTTTCTGGGATAGGGGTACTTGGTCATGATGATGAATGTGCAGTATCCTCTGACCATCCTTGATGAGGCTTCCAAGGGATAGGAAGAGTGAAGTTTGTAGGAAGATCTGCACCAGCCCTCTCTGGTCTTTTCTATTGAAGAGTCTTGCTGGCCTCCGTCTAAAGGTCAGCCTCCTCTTTGCTCACTCACATCCCTTTGTCCAGAAAGATGGCTCCCTTTCCCTACTCCTTGCTCCCACCCCTGCCTACTGGAATCTTATCATTCTGCCCAAAGTCCTCTTCCAAACCACAGGTTCCATGAAGCCTATCTGGTTCCCAAAGGTTTAGAGATGGTCTTTCATATATCTGACCGTTTCAAACACCTTGGAGTCCCTGACACAGTCTGCCCTGGATTGATCATGAGTCTTCCCTGCTGGACTCACCTGGGGCTCCCTCAGGAGGGTGTTGGAGTCACAAGAAGCCAGCGCCAAGGAGACAAGCACCTCTGTCTGTGAAAGATCTGGGCAACCCTTTTTTTCCAACTCCCGGGGGACTCAGCAGACTGAGACCAAGAGCAGAGGCTGCTGAAGGTTTTTCTGGCAGTGAGTCCACATGGAAGCAAAGATGGATGTGATGACCTCCAGCAAGCCCACCTGTCCCAGAAGTTGGAGATGGGGATATCTTCACACCACCTCCAGCCTCACATGGCCCGAAGACCTGTTTCAGCTGCACTATGGTGTGTGAGAGCTTCTCCTTTCTCTGAGAGTCCTCACCTCCTGGAAGCCCCTGCTTCCTGCCTTGGGTCCAAGCTCTTGTGTAAGAAGTGGGCTCACTCTAGCAGTGAGCTGCTGTGGTTTCTCAACTGACCCAGATTCTTGAGTCATGTGGTTCTCCTCCTTGCTCAGCTCAACTCAGCTGCTTCATATCTGCTTTCAGACTGTCTAAACATGGTTCCCGCTGAGGGCTTGAGCATCATGAAGCAATGCCATGAGCCTACTGGATGGTAAACAGGTGAGAGGGGGAGGTGGGGATCTGCAAAAAGTCACCTTTTCTGATTTCCTGTCCCTCAGGTGGAGCAAAAACCTGAGGGAGAGATAGGCACCATCTCCTCACAGACTTCCCATGTAACTGGTCTTTCTGGGCACCAGCGCCCATAAGCCCAAGAGCACTGTAAGATGGGACCATCTAGTAGCCATTCCCACCCCACCAAAAGTAGAAAAAAATAAAATGAAGGGACCTGGGTTTTTCCAAACCTATAGTGAACCAGGGTTTGTCCCATGCACTTTGGAAATATTATTCTTCTAATCTTTATAAGGAACCTCTAAGGTAGGTATAGTTATTCTCATTTGAATAACAGAAAATTGATATCTCAGACTAGTTCAGTGGTAGAGCAAAACCTTAATCTAACAAAGTTCACAGCTTACCCCTTCACCATTAATCACTGAAGATCTTGGAATTCTAGAGTATTCAGATGGAAATAGCCAATTTTTCCTCTCCCAAGGATCTTGGACTCTGACTGAGGTGCCTCAATATCCTAATTGATATGGAGCAGCTGGTGGTTAGAAAGGATTACTCCTGAAGTAATCCCCTGAAGTGGACAATGCAGCCTTCGTGGGTGGGAAACCATAGAATGAGAGATCTTGACTTCTGATGCAGATGAGACATTTTAAGAGATGTTTCCACCTCTTGCCTCTCTTTCCATGCAAGGTGTGTGTGGATGTCATCACTTCATCTTCAAACCAGTTTCCCCTTTGCAATGTTATTCATAAAATCATTCAACATTCAATAAACTTTCTGTAAGTCTCTCATTTATGCCTTTAACAATACTGTGAGCAAAGATCTCTATCATACAGATGAAGATATATAATCCACAGATATTAAGTTCTTCCACAAAGTCTCCTGAGTGTAAATGATTTGCGTCAAAGGGAATCATAATTTCATTCATTTTGACTCCTTCTTCTCCCTCATCCCAGACACCCAACCAATCACCGTGTGCCATTGAGATAATCCTCATTAAGTTTCTTGCATTCCATTCTCTTATTCTTTTAACCCCATTGTCTACCTAAAAGATCTACTACTTACATGACATCTTCATTTGGATATCTAGCATGTCTAAATTTGAACTCCCTAAACATGCTTTCCATATACATACATTAAAGACACGTGCACCCCAATGTTCATCGCAGCACTGTTTATAATAGCCAGGACATGGAAGCAACCTAGATGCCCATCAGCAGATGAATGGATAAGGAAGCTGTGGTACATATACACCATGGAATATTACTCAGCCATTAAAAAGAATTCATTTGAACCAGTCCTAATGAGATGGATGAAACTGGAGCCCCTTATACAGAGTTAAGTAAGCCAGAAAGATAAAGAACATTACAGCATACTAACACATATATATGGAATTTATAAAGATGGTAATGATAACCCTATATGCAAAACAGAAAAAGAGACACAGAAATACAGAACAGACTTTTGGACTCTGTGGGAGAAGGTGAGGGTGGGATGTTTCAAAAGAACAGCATCTATACTATCTATGGTGAAACAGATCACCAGCCCAGGTGGGATGCATGAGACAAGTGCTCGGGCCTGGTGCACTGGGAAGACCCAGAGGAATCGGGTGGAGAGGGAGGTGGGAGGGGGGATCGGGATGGGGAATACGTGTAACTCTATGGCTGATTCATATCAATGTATGACAAAACCCACTGAAATGTTGTGAAGTAATTAGCCTCCAACTAATTTAAAAAAAAAAAAAAGAATGAAAAAAAAAATAAATGTTACCTCTGTCCTTCTTTTTGTTCTGGCTACCAAACCTTGGTGTCATCCTTAATCTTATTCTTTTTTTATACTACATACTCTCTCAGCAAATACTGATTATCTTTTCATTTTATATATATAAACACATACACATAATATAACCACCTGTCACTACCTATTTGATCCAATATGACCAACATCTCTCATCTGGACTACTGCAATAGTCTCACAGTCTTTCTGTTTCTGCTCTTGGTCTCTTAAAAACTGTTCACAAAATAGCATCAAAAGTGATTCCTTCAAACATGTTTCATTTCGTTACTCCTTAGCTGAGTATTCTTCCTTCACTCCCACTTTTCCTGCAAGGCCCTACACCACCTGACCCCACACTCCCTTCTTCCCTTAGTCCACTCTAGGACACGGGGGCTTTTTGCTATACCTTTAACATAGCAGTCATGCTCCTGCCTCAGAGTCTTTGTTTCTGCCTAGAATACTCTTATTCCAGACACTTGTATGTCTCATTCCCTTACCTTTTTCAGGTCATTGCACAAATTTTATCTTCTTCACTCCCCTATTTAATACTGCACCCTTCTTCTGGCACCTCCTCACTCCTCCCTGATCTGTTTTATGTATAGCACTCATAATAAGGATGTACTTAATCTAGAATGTCCTCTAAGACAAATATGCAAATCAGTTCTCAAAGAGTAACCTGCAAATGCTAGTATACAAATATCATTATTATTTCCAGGAAATTGAAACACTGATAAGTTAATGAACTTGCTCTAGGTCACACAGCTAATAAGTTGGCAGAGCTATGATTTAAATGTTTGAGTCAAATCAAGTCCCTGATCTTGACTACTAATTATATTTATTAAATAAATTATATGAAGGGATGCTATTTATGATTAAAAATAGTGAAATACATCTTTATATATTTAAACTGCAAAGTGTCTGTGAATAGTAAATGTTCCAATCTATTGTTGATTCCTTATAGTGCAGTTTTTCTTTTTATTTTTTTAAGTTATTTATTTATTTTACTTTACAATATTGTATTGGTTTTGCCATACATTGACTTGAAGTTTTTAGTTCAGAAGAAAAAATGCATGAACACAGTGAGATGTTGAACAAACAATTTTTTTTTAAATAGGACCAAACAGAACTGAGAAATACAATAACTGAACTAAAAATTACACTACAAGGAGTTAATAATAGATTAGATGCTACAAAAAAAAAAAAAAAGAAGAAGAAGAAGAGGAAGATCAGCAAACTGGAAAACATAAGAGTGGAAATCACTCAAGCTTAGCAGACAAAAGAAAAAAATTTTAATTAAGACCATTTAAGAGATTTTTAAGACAACATCAAGCATACTAGCATTCACAGTACAGGGGGTCCCAAAAGAATAAAAGAAAGAGAAAGGGGTATAGAACATATTTGAAGACATAATAGCTGAAAAGTTCCCTAATCTGAAAAAGGACACAAGCATTCAGCTCCAGAAAGAACAGAGTCCCAAGGATGATCAACCCAAAGAGAATTACACCAAGACACACTATAATTAAAATCAGAAAAATTAAAGATAAAGAGAAAATATTAAAAGCAACAAGGAAAAGGAAACAAGTTATGTGCAGAGAAAAATCACATAAGACTATCAGCTGATTTTTCAGCAGAAACTGTAGGTCAGGGCGGGTGGCATGATAAAGTGATGAAAAGGAAAAGCCTACAACCGAGAGGCTACCTGGCAAGGCTCTCACTCAGATTTGAAGGAAAAATCAAAGTTTTACAGGCAGGAAAATTCTAAAAGAGTTCAGCACCAACAAACCAGCTTTATAACAAATGTTAAAGGAACTTCTCTAAGCAAAAAAAGAAAAGACCACAACTAGAAATATAAAAACTATAAAAGGAAAAAGCTAATAGTAAAGGCAGATGTAAAGATAAGAAATCATCCATACACAAAGCTAAGAAGAAGGTTAAAAGAGAAAAGTAGTAAAAAATTATCTATATTCACAATAACCAGTTAAGGGATACACAAACCATATGTAAAATATGATATCAAAAACAGTAATAATGAGGGGAGAAGAGTACATGCAGGATTGTTAAAATGCATTTGAACTTGAGAGCGGTAACTTTATATTATATGTGTGTGTGTGTGTGTGTGTGTGTGTGTGTGTATACAAATGCCAATATATATGCCTCATATACATTTAAGCCTCATAGTAGTCACAAGACAAAATCTATAACAGATTCACACACAGAAAGAGAAAAGAATCCAATCGTAATACAAAAGATAGTCATCAAGCCACAAGAGAAGAGAGCTAAAGAACAAAAAATAAATTAAAAAAGAACTGTAAAAACAACCAAAAAACAATTAACAAAATGACAATAAGTACATAACTATCAATAATTGCTGTAAATTTAAATGGACTAAGTGCGCCAATCAAAAGACATAGAGTGACTAGAAGGATATCCCCCCAAAAAAGGATCCATATGTATGATGTCTGCAAGAGGCTCACTTCAGTTCTAAATACACACTGAATCAAAATGAGGAGAAGGGAAAAGGTATTCCATGAAAACAGGAACAAAAATAAGCTAAGGAAGCTATACTTACATATGACAAAATATACTTTAAAACAAAGACTATAACAAGAGACAAAGAAGGACATTATATAACAATAAAAGCATCAATTTCAGGAAGAGACATAACAATTGTATTAATAACTGTATTTCTCCCAAAACAAGAGAACCCAAAGCAAATATTAACACAAATGAAAGTAGAAACTGATGGTAAAACAATAATAGTATTATTATTGTTTATCTATATCTATCTATATATATCTGTTATATATAGATAGATATATAGATAATAGTATATATATATATATACTATTAGATAATAGTATGTGTGTGTGTGTGTGTGTGTGTGTGTGTATATAACAACACAATAGGAAAGTTATGACCAACCTAGACAGCATATTAAAAAGCAGAGATACTACTTTGCCAACAAGGTCCGTCTAGTCACAGCTATGGTTTTTCCAGTGGTCATGTATGGATGTGAGAGTTGGACTGTGAAGAAAGCTGAGGACCGAAGAATTGATGCTTTTGAACTGTGGTGTTGGAGAAGACTCTTGAGACTTCCTTGGACTGCAAGGAGATCCAACCAGTCCATCCTAAAGGAGATCAGTCCTGGGTGTTCACACTTACATCAATGGAAAAATCATCCAGACGGAAAATCAATAAGGATACATTGACCTTAAATGACACATTAGATCAGATGGACTTATAGATCTACATAGAACATTCCATCCCAAATTAGAAGAATACATATTCTTTTCAACTATGCATGGAGCATTCTCCTAGACAGATCATATTCCAGCTACAAAACAGGTCTCAGTAAATTTAAGAAAACTGAAATCATATTAAGCATCTTTTCTGACCACAATGCTTTGAGACTACTATGCTCATAGTATGATGCTCATATTATGATGCTCATAGTATTCTGACTACAATGCTATGAAAACAACTACAAAAAAAGAAAAACCCACAAACATGTGGAGAATCTTATCCTTAAGCCTCTTATCCTTCTCCAACAAATGGCAGACAGACTGAAAAACCACAATCACAGAAAACTAACCAATCTGATCACATGGACCACATCCTTGTCTAACTCAATGACATTATGAGCCATACCATATATGGTCACCCAAGATGGATGGGTCATGGTGGAAAGTTCTGACAAAATGTGGTCCTCTGGAGAAGGGAATAGCAGACCACTTCAGTACTCTTGCCTTGAGAACTCCATGAACAGTATGAAAAGGCAAAAAGATAGAACATTGAAAGATGAACACCCCAGGTAGGTGGGTTCCCAATATTCTACTGGCGATCAATGAAGAAATAACTCTAGAAAGAATGAAGAGACCGAGCCAAAGCAAAAACACCCGGTTGTGAATGTGACTGGTGATAGAAGCAAAGTCCAATTCTGTAAAGAGCAATATTGCACAGGAACCTGAAACGTTAGGTCCATGAATCAAGGCAAATTGGAAGCGATCAAACAGCAGATGGCAATAGTGAAATTCAATATTTTAGGAATCAGCGAACTAAAATGGACTGGAATGGGTGAATTTAACTCAGATGACTAGAGTAGCCATCATAGTCAACAAAAGAGTCCAAAATGCAGTACTTGGGTGCAATATCAAAAATGACAGAATGATCTCTGTTCGTTTCCAAGGCAAACCATTCAATATCATAGTAAGCAAAGTCTATGACCTGACCAGTAATGCTGAAGAAGCTGAAATTAAATGTTTCTATGAAGACCTGCAAGATCTTCTAGAACTAACACCCAAAAAAATGTCTTTTTCATTATAGGGGACTGAAATGCAAAAGTAGAAGTCAAGAAACACCTAAAGTAACAGACAAGTTTTGCCTTGGAGTACAGAATGAAGCAGTGCAAAGGCTAATAGAGTTTTGCCAAGAGAATGCACTGGTCATAGCAAACACTTTCTTCCAACAACATAAGAGAAGACTCTACACATGGACATCACCAGATGGTTTATACCAAAATCAGATTGATTATACTCTTTGCAGCTGAAGATGGAGAAGCCTTAAACACTCAGCAAAAACAAGATCAGGAAATGATTGTGGCTCAGATCATGAACTCCTTATTGCCAAATTCAGACTTGAATTGAAGAAAGTAGTGGAAGTCACTAGACCATTCAGGTATGACCTAAATCAAATCTCTTATGATTATACAGTGGAAGTGGCAAATACGTTAAAGGGACTAGATATGATAGACAGAGTGCCTGAAGAACTACAGATGGAGGTTTGTGACATTGTACAGAAGACAATGATCAAGACAATCCCCAAGAAAAAGAAATGCAAAAAAGCAAAATGGCTGTCTGAGGAGGCCTTACAAATAGCTGTGAAAACAAGAGAAGCCAAAAGCAAAGGAGAAAAGGAAAAATATACCCATCTGAATGCAGAGTTCCATAGAATAGCCAGGAGAGATAAGAAATCCCTCCTCAGTGATCAGTGCAAAGAAATAGAGGAAAACAATAGAATGGGAAAGACTAGAGATCTTTTTAAGAAATCAGAGATAAGGGAACACTTCATGTAAAGATGGGCACAATAAAGGACAGAAATAGTATGGACCTAACAAAAGCCGAAGATATTAAGAAGAGGTAACAAAGCTACACAGAAGAACTATACAAGAAAGATCTTCACGACCTAGATAATCATGATGGTGTGATCACTCACCTAGAGCCAGACATCTTGGAATGTGAAGTCAAGTGGGCCTTAGGAAGCATCACTATGAACAGCTAGAAGAGGTGATGGAATGCCAGTTGAGCTATGTCAAATCCTAAAAGCTGATGCTGTGAAAGTGCTGCACTCAATGTGCCAGCAAATTAGGAAAACTCAGCAGTGGCCACAGGACTGGAAAAGGTCAGTTTTCATTCCAATCCCAAAGAATGCTCAAACTACTGCACAATTGCACTCATCGCTCATAAAATAATGCTCAAAATTCTCCAAGCCAGTCTTCAACAGTACATAAACCTGGAACTTCCAGATGCTCAAGCTGGATTTAGGAAAGGCAGAGGAATCAGAGATCAAATTGCCAACATCCACTGGATCATTGAAAAAGCAAGAGAGTTCCAGAAAAAAATGTCTTTCTGCTTCATTGACTATGTCAAAGCCTTTGACTGTGTGAATCACAATAAACTGTGGAAAGTTCTGAAAGAGATGGGAATACCAGGCCACGACCTGCCTCTTGAGAAATCTGTATGCTGGTAAGGAAGCAGCAGTTAGAACTGGACATAAAACAACAGACTGGTTCCAAATAGGAAAAGGAGTACATCAAGGCTGTATATTGTCATCCTGCTTATTTAACTTATATGCAGAGTACATCATGAGAAACACTGGGCTGGATGAAGCACAAGATGGAATCAAGATTGCCGGGAGAAATATCAATAACCTCAGATATGCAGATGACACCACCCTTATGGCAGAGAGTCAAGAGGAACTGAAAAGCCTCTTGATGAAAATGAAAGAGGAGAGTGAAAAATTGGCTTAAAGCTCAACATTCAGAAAACTAAGATCATGGCATCTGGTCCCATCACTTCATGGCAAATAGATGGGGAAACAATGGAAACAGTGGCTGGCTTTACTTTTCTGGGCTCCAAAATCACTGCAGATGGTGGCTGCAGCCATGAAATTAAAAGACACTTACTCCTTGGAAGAAAAGTTATGACCACCCTAGACAGCATATTAAAAAGCAGAGACATTACTTAGCCAACAAAGGTCTGTCTAGTCAATGCTATGGTTTTTCCGGTAGCCATGTATAGATGTGAGAGTTGACTATAAAGAAAGCTGAGCAGTGAGGAATTGATGCCTTTGAGGAGAAGACTCTTGAGAGTCCCTTGAACTGCAAGGAGATCCAACCAGTCAATCCTAAAGGAAATCAGTCCTGAATATTCATTGGAAAGACTGATGCTGAAGCTGAAACTTGGCCATCTGATGTGTGAAGAACTGACTCATTTGAAAAGACCTTGATGCTGGGAAAGATTGAAGGCAGGAGGAGAAGGGGACGACAGAGGGTGAGATGGTTGGATGGCATCACCATCTCAATAGACGTGAGTCTGAGTAAACTCTAGGAGTTAGTGATGGATGGGCTGCCTGGAATGCTACAGTCCATGGGGTCTCAAAGAGTTGTACACAACTGAGCAACTGAACTGAACTGAACTGATGTGGAGACTAAACAGTATGCTACTAATCAATAAGAGTTACTGAAGTAATTAAAAAAGAAATCAAAAACTACTTGGAGACAAATGAAAATACATGATTCATATTTTATGGGGTGCAGCAATACCAGTTCTAAGAAGAAAGTTTACAGCAATACAAGCCTACTACAAGAAATAAGGAAAAGCTCAAATAAACAACCAAACTTTATAACTAAAGGAACTAAAATAAAAAAGACCATACCAAATCCAAAATTAGTAGAATGAAAGAATAATAAAAATCAGAGCAGAAAATAGAGACTAAAAAGACAATATAAAAGATCAATGAAACTACGAGCTTGTTCTTTGAAAAGACAAGCAAAGTTGGTAAAATTTTGGCCAGATTCATCAAAAGAAAAAAAGACAGATAAATAAAATAAGAAATATTTTTAAAGTTATAACTGACACCACAGAAATAGAAAGGATCATAAAGTGTAATGCAAATAACTTTACACCAATAGAATGGACAGTCTAGAAGAAATGATCAAATCCCTACAAATGTACAATCTCCCAAGACTGAATCAGGAAGAAATAGAAAGTATGAACAGATCAATTACCAGTAATAAAATTGTATCAGTAATGAAACAAAAACTCCCAGAAAGCAAAAGTCCAAGACCAAAAAACTTCACAAGTGACTTCTACCAAACATTTAAAGATATTCTTCTCAAACTATTCCAAAAAATCAAAGAGTGAGAAAAACTTCTGAACTCATTCTACAAAGTAAACATCACCCTGACATCAAAACCATACAAAGATATTACAGTGAGTCAATATCACTGATGAACACAGATGCATAAATCCTCAACAAAATATTAGCAAACTGAATTCAACAAGACATTAAAAGTAGGATTTGTTCAGTAAGATTTATCCCAACGTTTCAAGGATGGTTCAATATTCACAAATCAATGTGATATACCACTTTACCAAATTGAATAATAATAATAATATTTATAGGATCAACTCAATAGATACAGGGGAAGTTTTTGATAAAAGTTATATTCATTTATGATTTTTAAAACTCTTAACAAATTACATAGAGATGGAATGTACCTCAACATAATAAAGGCCATATATATATGACAAGCCCACAGCTAACATTACACTTAACAGTGAAAAGCTTAAAACTTTCAGTCTAAAATCAAGAAAAAAAACAAGGGTGCCCACTCTCATCACTTTTATTCAACATAGTATTGGGAGTTCTGGCTAGAGCTGTTGAGAAATAAAAAGAAGTAAAAGTCATCAAAAGTAGAAAAGAAGAAGTAAAAATGTCACTATTTGTAGAAGACTGAATATTATATATAGAAAACTTTAAAGATTCCATCAAGAAACCACTACAGTATTGTAAAGTAATTAGCTTCCAACTAATAAAAATAAATGGAAAAAAATAAAAAATAAAAGAAACTGTTTGAATTAATAAATTCAGTAAAGTTGCAGGATTAAAAATCAATACACAAAAATGTTGTATGTGTATGCATTAATAACACTTATCAAAGAGAAATTAAGAAAATAATCCCACATACAACTTCATCAAAAAGAATAAAACACCTAGGGATAAATTTAATAGAGGTGAAAAAACCTGTATATTGCAAACTATAAGATATTGAAGAAAGAAATTGAAGATGACACAAATAAAAGAATAATATTCAGTGCTCACATATTGGAAGAATCAATATTGCTAAAATGTCTAGACTACCCAAAGCAATCTATAGATTCAATGCAATCCCTACCAAAATACCTGTGATAGTTTTCAAAGAAATAGAACAGATAATCCTAAAATTTAGGGAAACACACACACGCCCAAAGGGCAAAAGCAATATTGAAAAAGAAGAACAAACTGGGAGGCATCACATTGCCTGATTTCATAATGTATTACAAAACTATAAGAATTAAAACAGTATGGTGTTGACATAAAGACAAACACATATCAATAATCAGAACTGAGAGCCAAAAAATAAACTCATGCATATACAATTGTTAACAAGGGACCCAAGAATATATAATGGGGAAAGGACAGTTTCTTCAATAAATGGTGTTGGGAAAACTGCACAACCATATGTCAAAAAATGAAATGACTGTGATTTCACACTACACACAAAAATTAACTCAAAATGAGTTAAAAACTTAAACATAAAACCTGAAATCATAAAACTTCTAGAAGAAAACATAGGCACAATCACCTTGGACCAGGTCTTGGAGATGATTTCTTTAATCTGACTCTAAAAGCAATAAAGGAAAAAATAAATAAGTGGGACCACATAACACCTAAAATGGTGTGCTCAACAAAGGAGACCACCAACAAAATGAAAATAAAACCTACTGAATGGTATTGATTTTTTAAAAATTCAAAACATATATCTGATAAAGGGTTAATATACAACCTTTATAAATAACTCATACAACTCAATGCGGAAAAAGCTAACAATACAATTAAAAATAGGTGTAATATCTGAATAAACATTTTTACAAAGAAGACATAAATATGACCCTCACACCTGTTAGAATGGCTATTATCAAAAAGACAAAAGACAGCAAACATTGATAAGGTTATAGCTATAGAAAAAAGGGAACCATTATGAAAAGTTGGTAAAAAAAATAAATTGGTAAGTTCAGTTCAGTTCAGTTCAGTTGCTCAGTCGTGTCCGACTCCTTGTGACCCCATGAATCACAGCACGCCAGGCCTCCCTATCCATCACCAACTCCCGGAGTCCACTCAAACTTATGTCCATCGAGTCGGTGATGCCATCCAGCCATCTCATCCTCTATCGTCCCCTTCTCCTCCTGCCCCCAATCCCTCCCAGAATCAGGGTCTTTTTCAATGAGTCAACTCTTCGCATGAGGTGGCCAAAGTACTGGAGTTTCAGCTTCAGCATCAATCCTTCCAATGAACACCCAGGACTGATCTCCTTTAGGATGGACTGGTTGGATCTCCTTGCAGTCCAAGGGAGTCACAAGAATCTTCTCAAACATCACAGATCAAAAGCATAGATTGCATTCAAGTACTGCATTTTGGACTCTTTTGTTGACCATGATGGCTATTCCATTTCTTCTAAGGGATTCCTCCCCACAGTAGTAGATATAATGGTCATCTGAGTTAAATTCACCCATTCCTGTCCATTTTAGTTTGCTGATTCCTAGAATGTCAACATTCACTCTTGCCATCTCATGTTTGACCACTTCTAGTTTGCCTTGATTCATGGACCTAACATTCCAGGTTCCTATGCAATATTGCTCTTTACAGCATCAGACCTTGCTTCTATCACCAGTCACATCCACAACAGGGTATTGCTTTTGCTTTGGCTCCATCCCTTCATTCTTTCTGAAGTTATTTCTCCACTGATCTCCAGTAGCATATTGGGCACCTACTGAACAGTATGAACAGTATGAAATTGGTAAAGCCACTATGAAAAACTATGAATGTTCCTCAAGGAAATAAATAAGTAAATAAAACTACCACATGCTAACTTGCTTCAGTGTGTGCAACTTTTTGCAAACCTATGGACTATAGCCCTCCAGTCTCCTCTGTCCATAGGATTCTCCAGGCAAGAATACTGGAGTGGGATGACACGCCCTTCTCCAGGGGATCTTCCCAGCCCAAGGATCATACCTGTGTCTCTTACATCTCATATACTGGCAGGTGGGTTCTTTACCACTAGCACCACCTGGAAAGACATAAAACTACCACATGATCTATCAAACGCATTTCTGGGTATATATCCAAAGGAAGTGATATCACTACCTGGAGGAGATATCCAGCTCTCATGTTCACTGCAGCATTATTTACAGTAGCCACAAGAAGGAAATGTAAATATCAATCAATAGAACAAAGGACGAAGAAAAACGCAGCATATATATATAAAGAAATGTTGTTCAGCCGTAAATAAGAAGAAAATCCTGCTGTTTGTGGCAAGATAGATGGACCTTGAAGACATTAAACTAGTAACAGAGAAAAACAGATACTATATGCCAGGTAGTTTGGAAACAGTATGCTTGGTTTTTTAGGAAACTGCAATATGGCCTTCCAAGGTTGCTGTGCCATTTTGCATACTCACCAGTGGCGGATGATACTTCCTATTGTATCGCATCTTGTTAGTGTTCTGGATTTGGCCACTTTGATTGGTGCAAAGAGATGTCTTATTGTTGTTTTGATTCACATTTCCCTGATGACACATCGTGTGAAGCATTTTTTTTCACGTGTTTATTTGTCATCTGTGTATATTCTTTGGTGAAGTGTCTGTTGGAGTCTTTGGCCTATTTTTTTATTGTTTCATTTGTTTTCTTATTCTTGAGTTTTTAGCGTTTCTCTTCTATTTGGATAAAAGTCCTTTGTCCAATGTGTCTTTTATATTTTCTCCCAGCATATAATTTGACTTCTTATTCTTTTGTCGTTGTCTTTCACAGAGTGATTATTTTTTTAATTTTAATAAAGTCCAACACATCAATGATTTCTTTTGCGGATTATGTCTTTGGTGTATTTAAAAGTCACCACCATACCCAAGGTCATCTCGGTTTTCTCCCATTATATCTTCTGGAAGTATCATTTTATTTTTTTAATGGAGCATAATTACTTTACAACGTTGTGTTAGTACCTGTACAACAATGTGAATCAGCCAAATTGTTGTTCAGCTGCTCAGTCATGTTGACTCTTTGCAACCCCATGGACTGCAGCATGCCAGGCTTCCCTGTCCTTCAAGATCTCCTGAAGTTTGCTTAAAATTGTGTCTATTGAGTCGGCAATGCTATCTAGACATCTCATCCTCTGTCATATCCTTCTTCTCTTGCCCTCAATCTTTCCCAGCATCAGGGTCTTTTCCAATGAATCAGCTATATGTATATATATATTCCCTCCCTCTTGAGCCTTCCTCCCACTCCCACATCCCACCCCTCTAGGTCATCCAGAAGTTGTATAGTGCTGTATTTTAGGTATAGGTTTATGGTCCGTTTTGAATTAAGCTTTATGAAGGGTGTAAATTTTGTGTCCAGATTCATTTTTTGTATGTATGTGTACAATTGTTCTGGTACTGTTTGTGGAGAAGATTGTCATTGCTCTACTGCGTTACATTTGCTGCTTTATCAAAGATACCCTGACTATTTCTGGGCTCTCTAGTCTATTTTCATTGATACGTTTGTGTATTGCTTTGTCATTGCTGGGCTGTCTGGATTACTATAGCTTTGTGTAAGTCATGAAGTTGAGTAGTGTTAGTCCTTCACCTTTGCTCACTTTCAGTATTGTGGTAGTTATTCTGGGTTTTTAGCTCTCCAAATAAACTTTAGAATTTGTTTATCAATATTCACAAAGTATTTTTCTGGGATTTTTATTGGAATTGCAATGAATTTATAGATCGAGTTGTGAAGAACTGACATCCTGAGGTGTTGAATCCTATCCATGAACATGGGATATGTATTTATGTATTTATCAGATATGTATTTTTCAGATTTCTATAATTTCTATAATTCTGATTTCATCAGATTTCTATAATTTTCCTCATATAGATCTTATACCTAGTTTGTTAGGTTTATACCTACGTTTTTGATCTTTCAAGGGCACTAAAGTAAATTAGATGGAAATGAGGCCTTAAAGCTTGTGCTAATCCAATATGACTGTGTACTTATAAGAAGAGGAAACTTGGACACCCAAAGAGACATCAGGTATATATGCCCACAAGACCATGTGAGAACTTAGCAAGAAGTTGACAATCTATAAGCCAAGAGGAGAGTTCTCATAAGAAACCAAACCTGCCAACATGATGTTGAACTTCTAACCTCCAGAACTATGAAAAATAGTGTTGCAGGGCTCCTCCTTGAAAGTGAAAGTCATTCAGTCATGTCCAACTCTTCGAAACCCCATGGACTGTAGCCTGCCAGCCTCCTCTGTCCATGAAAACTAAATCTCTGTTAAGTTATCCCAAAAAAATGCCCTTTAGATCATCAAGAAGGAGAGACTTTTCATAGTTCTTTCTGCAGCAGTTGATTCCCCACTTAGACCCTTATGTTCCAAATAAGCTTCATTTTTGGTGAGTAACAGAACAGGCCATTCCAGCCCTCAGAATAGGAAAATCACCATTAAACTTCAAAAAGCAAATGTTTGTCCTGCTCTACCCAGCTACTGCAGCTGCCATCTTAAGTTCTTCTTGTTTTTCAGTCTTAAGAGTGGTGTCTTATCTTCCTGTTTCCTGTTTCTTGGGAGTACAGTATCCACAACCTGAGGCTCTTCTCTCCACCCAGTATTTACCCCTCAACCTCCTTCCTTCTTCTACTCCCAGACTGAGGAGAACATGCGGGGTGAGTGTGAAGCTAGAACAACCCTCCATTGCTCCATCATTCAGGGACAGCTGACTTATAGCGCCATCTGCAGACACAGGAGAGAAGGCTCACTGGGATCCCTGCGGCCTGTGGATTGAAACCTCTGTGGTTTCAAGCTGTTTACACACTCTCTATGGAGGGAGGCTGGTATACTGCAGATGCTGCCTCATGTGAAACAGGTTTCATCATGGTGACCCTGTCCTGCCCTTGTCCCCAGAATTTACTTATGGTGGAAAGAAGGACTGAACTCTGCAGTCAGACACTGGATCTCAATTTCTGGATCTCCCATTATTGGCTAGAAAATCCTGGGCAACTCGTATATATGCTAAACAACTGGCTTTACCTCTCTGAGCTTCAGATGGCTCTCCTGATAAATGTTAATGATTTCTGAGGAAGAACTGACTCTTTTAGAAGTTCCCACAATGTTCACTATTGTAGAGGAGGTGGAAGGGGTAAGGGAACATAGGAAAGTGTGTAATCTGTGTGTTACTTGTCGGGACCAGCCCAACAATGAATCATCCTGAAGGAGCAGTGCCACAGAAGAATAAGGAAAAAACAAGACTCAGAAATATGGTGAGATAAAATTGACAAACCATTAGCCACACTCATCAAGAAACAAAGGGAGAAAAATCAAATCAACAGAATTAGAAATGAAAATGGAGAGATCACAACAGACAACACAGAAGTACAAAGGATCATAAGAGACTACTATCAGCGACTATATTCCAATAAAATGGACAACTTGGAAGAAATGGACAAATTCTTAGAAAAGTATAACCTTCCAAAACTGAACCAGGAAGAAGTGGAAAATCTTAACAGACCCATCACAAGCATGGAAAGTGAAACTGTAATCATAAATCTTGCAGCAAACAAAAGCCCAGGACCAGATGGCTTCACAGCTGAATTATACCAAAAATTTAGAGAAGAGCTAACACCTATCCTACTCAAACTCTTTCAGAAAATTTCAGAGGAAGGTAAACTTCCAAACTCATTCTATGAGGCCACCATCACCCTAATATCAAAATCAGACAAAGATGCCACACACAAAAAAAAGAAAACTACAGGCCAATATCACTGATGAACATAGATGCAAAAATCCTTAACAAAATTCTAGCAAACAGAATCCAACAACATATTAAAAAGATCATACATCATGACCAAGTGGGCTTTATCCCAGGGATGCAAGGATTCTTCAATATCCCCAAATCAATCAGTGTAATATACCACATTAACAAATTGAAAAATAAAAATCATGATTATCTCAATAGATGCAGGAAAGGCCTTTGAAAAAATTCAACATCCATTCATGACAAAAACACTCCAGAAAGCAGAAATAGAAGGAACGTACCTCAACATAATAAAAAGCTATATATGACAAACCCACAGCAAACATTATACTCAATGATGAAAAATTGAAAGCATTTTCCCTAAAGTCAGTAACAAGACAAGTGTGCCCACTCTCACCACTATTATTCAACATAGTTTTGGAAGTTTTGGCCACAGCAACCAGAGCAGAAAAAGAAATAAAAGGAATCCAGTTTGGAGAAAAAAGAATTAAAACTCTCACTGTTTGCAGATGACATGATCCTCTACATAGAAAACCTTATTTAAAGACTCCACCAGAAAATCACGAGAGCTAATTAATGAATATAGTAAAGTTGCAAGATATAAAGTCAACACACAGAAATCCCTTGCCTTCCTATATAATGAGAAAACAGAAAGAGAAATTAAGGAAAGTGTTCCATTCACCATTGCACCGAAAAGAATAAAATACTTAGGAATAAATCTACCCAAAGAAGCAAAAGACCTATATATAGAAAACTATAAAACACCAGTGAAAGAACTCAAAGAGGACACAAATAAATGGAGAAATATACCGTGTTCATGAATCAGAAGAATCAATATAGTGAAAATGAGTATACTATCCAAAGCAATCTATAGATTCAATGCACTCCCTATCAGGCTACCAATGGTATTTTTCACAGAACTAGAACAAATACTTTCACAATTTGTATGGAAATACAAAAAAAAAAAACCTCGAATAGTCAAAGCAATCTTGAGAAAGAAGAATGGAACTGGAGGAATCAACTTGCCTGACTTCAGGCTCTACTACAAAGCCACAGTCATCAAGATAGTATGGTACTGGCACAAAGACAGAAATATAGGTCAATGGAACAAAATAGAAAGCCCAGAGATAAATCCATGCACCTGTGGACACCTTCTCTTTGACAAAGGAGGCAAGAATATACAATGCAGAAAAGACAATCTCTTTAACAAGTGGTGCTAGGAAAACTGGTCAACCACTTGTAAAAGAATGAAACTAGAACACTTTCTAACACCATACACAAAAATAAACTCAAAATGAATTAAAGATCTAAACGTAAGACCAGAAACTATAAAATTCCTAAAGGAAAACATAAGCAAAACATTCTCCGATATAAATCGTAGCAGGACCCTCTATGATCCACCACCCAGAGTTTTGGAAATAAAAGCAAAAATAAGCAAATGGGACCTAGTTAAACTTAAAAGCTTTTGCACAACAAAGGAAACTTTAAGCAAGGTGAAAAGCCTTCAGAATGGGAGAAAATCATAGCAAATGAAGCAACGGACAACGAATTAATCTGAAAAATATACAAGCAATTCCTGCAGTTCATTTCCAGAAAAATAAATGACCCAATCAAAAAATGGGCCAAGGAACTAAACAGACATTTCTCCAAAGAAGACATACAGATGGCTAACAAACACATGAAAAGATGCTCAACATCACTCATTATCAGAGAAATGCAAATCAAAACCACTATGAGGTACCATCTCATGCCAGTCAGAATGACTGCTATCCAAAAGTCTATAAGCAATAAATGCTGGAGAGGGTGTGGAGAAAAGGGAACCCTCTTCCACTGTTGGTGGGAATGCAAACTAGTACAGCCACTATGGAGAACAGTGTGGAGATTCCTTTAAAAACTGGAAATAGAACTGCCATATGACCCAGCAATCCCACTGCTGGGCATACACACCAAGAAAACCAGAATTGAAAGAGACATGTGTACCCCCCAATGTTCATTGCAGCACTGTTTATAACAACCAGGACATGGAAGCAACCTAGATGTCCATCAGCAGACAAATGGATAAGATAGCTGTGGTACATATACACAATGGAATATTACTCAGCCATTAAAAACAATACATTTCAATCAGTTCTAATGAGGTGGATGAAACTGGAGCCTCTTATACCGAGTGAAGTAAGCCAGAAAGAAAAACACCAATACAGTATACTAATGCATATATATGGAATTTAGAAAGATGGTAACGATAACCCTGTATGCGAGACAGCAAAAGAGACCAGATATATAGAACTGTCTTTTGGACTCTGTTGGAGAGGGCAAGGGCAGGATGATATGGGAGAATGGCATTGAAACATGTGTATTATCATATGTGAAACGGATCACCAGTCCATGTTCGATGAATGAGACAGAGTGCTCAGGGCTGATGCACTGGGATGACCCAGAGGGATGGGATGGGGAGAGAGGTGGGAGGGGGGTTCAGGATGGGGAAGACATGTATACCTGTGGCAGATTCATGTCAATGTATGGCAAAACCAATACAATATTGTAAAATAATTAGCCTCCAAAAATAAAAATTAGTTTATTTTTTTTTTTAAGAAATATGGTGAGGATCAGGGCTGATGCCATTTGCAGGCAAAAGCCCAGATTCTAATCCTTGCCTTTTATTATTAACTTCTACTTCCTTGTTCATGCTCTAGAGATATCTGTTCTTTATAATCTCAGATCAGGGATAAAGACATACAATGTACATCCTCAACGTCAAACCTTCAGGCTTTTCATGACTTTGTTTAGCCCTTCGACTAGTGACACCCTTTCTCAGCAACTCCCTCAAGGCTCTAGTTACGGGAACAGTCACTAATGGTTTTCTATCAGTCACATCAGTACTTCAACATCTTGTTTTCCACTATGTACTTTTTACTTCTCCCAGCCCTTCTCCTGGAGGCATTGAGAAAGTCATTCTTATTTTTCAAAGAAGCCCTATTAATTATAGTACAGGCATGTGCATAGCATATTACCTATATATCCCCCTTTTTTATTTTTTGAAGCTTATTTTTGGTGATTATTAGCTATCATAGAAGCTAAAGCGATAGTCGTTAATTGCTGCTGTTGTCCATTGACTTTCCTGGTGATTCACCACCAGACTATGTAGAAACAGAAAAAAAGACATATAACAATTAACATAAAACCAGCCATTGATCCTCTGATAGCTTTCAAGTGAGGGATGGGCTTTAACTGAGAAATCCCATCTGCTACTGCATCCAGCAGATTAGATCCTTGCAAAACTGTTGCTTCTGAGAGAAAGTTTCCATAATCTCTTATTTTAAGTTATTTATATCCAGAGATAGATTACCTTGATTTAAGAGGTGTTGTTTAACTTTGTCCCAATGAAATGAAGATTCATTATATTTGTGAAAAAAAAGAAGCAATATTCCAATCACACTTAAGATGAATCTATTTCTGAAGACTATTTACTTGATCACCTAGTAGCATAAAAACGTATTGTAAATCAGCCATTTGTGCAGCTAATTTTTCATCTATTTGTCTCTGGATAGGCCAAAGAACATCAGAGTCTTTATGCCACTCTTGCACAAACTGCACAGTCTGTACACTCTGATGTAATGCCACTCCTGCTACAGCTGCAGTAGTAGCTACAGCAGTAATTCCTAAAATGGCAGCAATTAACAGTCCAATAAACCATTTAGTGCATTTTAACACTTTCTTAAGGATTTCTTCTACAATATAGACTGTAGGGCTATCCTGCAGAAAGTTTGTTGCTGACACATGAAAAGACGCTGGAATTCTTGGCCTCTGGAAGAGAAGAATTCAATCCAGGGCCAGAGACGAGGCTTGATAGGTCAGAGCTTTTGTGCAATAGAGTTTTATTAAGTATAAAAGGGACAGAGAAAGCTTCTGACATAGACATCAGAAGAGGGCAGAAAGAGTACCCCCTTGCTAGTGTTAGCAATGGAGTTACATAACTTTTAATTAGTTATTACAATGAATCAAAAGAATGTCTCAAGTTTGTGAAAATTCTACCAGACCTACTCCCACAATTTACATTTTAGGACAACAAGATTTGAATTTAACAATAGAAAGATCCTCCAGACCCACTCCCATAAAATGCATTCTAAAATATCAGGATTAGTCAGAAGGTTTTCAGGAAGGAAAAACTGTCCTCCAGCCAGATACATTGTTGTTGTGTAATCACTAGTACAGAGTTTAAACTGAGTTGTGTAATTGACTGAGTCTTAGGAATGCAGAGGGGAAAAAAAAAAAAGTTTGCCCTTTTCTCCTCCTTGAGAATTCCAGGCCCCCAATCTCCACTTCAAGAGCCCCAGACCCCTTTCTCCTCCTTGGGGACCCTGAACTTCTTATCAATCTGCCTAGGAGTTGACTCTCTCACTGCCTTGGTCTATTTATTTTTACAGGAAGCCACACTCCAGATCTGGTTTTTAGAATATATAGAGAATAGTCATTTTGAAATTGGGCAGAAGAATTGATACAAGTGTAAAAAGAACAATTTTGACAAGTAAGTAGCCCAGAAGAGGCATTATAAAAAGCAGGTCCTATCAAAAATACAAAAGGTAAATGAACACACGCTTTAATCCAGTGGGTTGAATTTTTATCAAAATGTAAGGAATGACTGGATACTGTAGAATTAAATTGCCTCTTTCATGCTGTTATGGGTTGGAAAGCAACTGATATTTTCCACAATTCTGACTATAAAGGCATATAAGGTAACTGAGGTAAGGGAGGGGAGAAATTCCTTCCATGCCAATATATAGAGCTATTAACAATGTTATTCATGGAGTCTATAGTATCGTTTAACAATATAGGCAAATCCAAATTATTATTTTTATCCAGAGGATCTCCTCTGGGGACTCCAATCAATAATTTCTCCATCAGAATTATTGGCTATAATATGTCCAGTATTAGCTTTATATAATGTCCATTGTACCCAATGTTCTATTCCAGATTTAATATAAATAACACAATTAGGTATGTGGGGTGGAAACATAGTAGTGTTTTCTCCTGTGACATTAAAGGAAAATGCTTCTAATAAGAAAAAATGAATTTTGCTCCCTTGAGGTTCTTTAACTATAGATAGCCAACTTTGTAATCCCCTTTTAAGACAAAGAGTTTATGCTCCCATACATATGCTCCCATACACTGTTCCCACAGTGTAATTAACACTAACATTTGAAAGTTGTTGGCCCTCTTCTTCTGGTTTTAAAGGAAGACTCGCGTCAAAAGTTCCGGGTAACCAAGAAGAGTCATTTATGAAAACTAGAACAGAAGAATCCTCCCACATAATTGGTTTTAATAGGAGAGGATTGGGCACACGTGCCCGATAAGTATGATTCGCACCTACTGTGGTAGTTACCACAGATAACACAGCCAAGAACAGGGTAGCCAAGGTCAAAGACTGTCCCTGTTCTTTGACTAGTTTTTCCTCTTCAATGGTCAATTTCTTAAATTGACCCCAAGTGGGCGGTTTGGCTTTGTTGGTCCTTGGAGCCAGTTTGGGGTGATTGCTGATTGTCACTCTTGTTATCCCCATCACTGGCGACTCTCCGGGAAGATCGATGTTGAACCATGTCCTCTTATTTCTTTTCTTTGACATACCTTCCTGGTATCCAATGGTGTTATCCATCATCTGAAAATACAAGAGCATAACGTCATCCTTTCCTAAGTCTAAGGCCCTTACACCAATTGTTCATAGCATGTTTCCACCATACAGGAGTATTATCTGTGATCCTTGGACCAGGAGTATAATTTTCACGAAGAATGCTGTTCTGAAAATGCAATGTTACAGCTGACTTTGTATGATCCAATCTTAAATCCAAAAAATTTAAAGTAAATAAATCTTGGGCTAATTTCCCTTTTGGTGTCATCAATATGCCATACTTTTCTCCCCCTTTCTGTTTAAATAACATATTTTATAGAGTACAATGAGTGCATTCAGTGATAGCCCGACCTTGAGAATTATATGGAATACCTGTAGCATGAGAAATATTCCAATCAAATAAAAATTCTGCAAAACCATGACTCACATATGCAAGGCCGTTATCAGTTTTAACATGTTTTGGTAGGCCCGTGTGAGAAAAGGCTTGCAAAAAATGTGAGATGACATGAGTAGATGTTTCTACAGAATGAGCAGAAGCATAAATCATGCCCAGATAGGTATCCACAAAAACATGAACAGCTCCCAAATGTCCCAAAAAAGAGACATGAGTAACATTACTCTGCCAGATATCATTGGGATAAAGGCCTCTGGGATTAACCCCCATAGTTGTAGGGACATGGTGAGTAAGAGTACGTGTGGGGCAGGCAGAAACAATATCTCTGGCTTCTTGTCTGGATAATTGAACTTTATTCATCAATTCAATTCTGTCACTCAGTCGTGTCCGACTCTTTGCGACCCCATGGATTGCAGCACACCAGGCCTCCTTGTCCATTACCAACTCCCGGAATTTACCCAAACTCATATCCATTAAGTCAGTGATGCCATCCAACCATCTCATCCTCTGTCTTCCTCTTCTCCTCCTGCCTTCAATGTTTCCCAGCCTCAGAGTCTTTTCAAATGAGTCAACTCCACATCAGGTGGCCAAAGTATTGGAGTTTCAGCTTCAACATCAGTCCCTCCAATGAACATCCAGGACTGATCACCTTTAGGATGGACTTGTTGGATCTCCTTGCAATCCAAGGGACTGTCAAGAATCTTCTCCAATACCACAGTTCAAAAGCATCAATTCTTCGGCACTCAGCTTTCTTTAAAGTCCAACTCTCACATCCATACATGGCTACTGGAAAAATCATAGCCTTGACTAGACGGATCTTTGTTGGCAAAGTAATGTCTCTGCTTTTTAATATGTTGTCTGGGTTGGTCATAGCTTTCCTTCCAAGGAGTAAGAGTCTTTTAATTTCATGGCTGCAGTCACCATCTGCAGTGATTTTGGAGCCCCAAAAAATAAAGTCAGCCACTGTTTCCACTGTTTCCCCAACTATTTACCATGAAGTGATAGGGCAGATGCCATGATCTTAGTTTTCTGAATGTTGAGCTTTAAGCCAACTTGTTCATTCCCCTCTTTCACTTTCACCAAGAGGCTCTTTAGTTCTTCTTCACTTCCTGCCATAAGGGTGGCGTCATCTGCAAATCTGAGGTTATTGATATTTCTCCCGGCAATCTTTATTCCAGTTTGTGCTTCATCCAGCCCAGCATTTCTCATGATGTACTCTGCATATAAGTTAAATAAGCAGGATGACAATATACAGCCTTGACGTACTCCTTTTCCTATTTGGAACCAGTCTGTTGTTCCATGTGCAGTTCTAACTGCTGCTTCCTGACCTGCATACAGGTTTCTCAAGAGGCAGGTCAGATGGTCTGGTATTCCCATCTCTTTCAGAATTTTCCACAGTTTGTTGTGGTCCACACAGTCAAAAGCTTTGACATAGTCAATAAAGCAGAAACAACCGTTTTTCTGGAACTCTCTTGCTTTTTCGATGATCCAATGGATGTTGCCAATTTGATCTCTGGTCCCTCTGCCTTTTCTAAAACCAGCTTGAACACCTGGAAGTTCACGATTCACATATTACTGAAGCCACATGTATTTATATGTGTGAGTTGGTGAAATTTATAAGGAGTAAGAAAAGCAATTAACAAAGAGTCAATGGAGTCATTGCCCTTTGCCAATGGTCCAGGCAAATTAGAATGAGATCTAATATGTGTAATGCAAAAAGGAGCAGAACAAAGCCTTATTATATTTTGTAATTGAGATGATATTGTAATAATAGATGATTTAGAAGGAGCCTTTATAGAAATATGGCTTCAATAATTTGTGTTATCTGTAAATGCACATTCTCAATATGCATATTGAGAATCCAGTATAATATTTAATGCTGTGGAAACATCCTGTAATAAGGTAGCAATAGCCTCTAATTTGGCTTGTTGAACAGAGGCTAGGGTAGATTGCCAAATCTTTGTTGTGGGTCCAGTACAATTGGCTTTGAGAGTTTTATTTGCATCAGTAAAATAAATGGAGACATTAGCAAGAGGAATTGTTTTAGTAATAATAGGAATTATCCATTTGTATTTAGCAGCAATAGTAATCAAAGGTGACTTTGGAAAATGGCTATGAACCTCACCTATGAAATTAGCAATGGCAATTTGCCAATCCATACTGGTAACAAATAATCTATGGATCTGATCATTAGTGAAAGGAAGAACAATTTCATATGGATCATAACCAGAAAGTTGTATACATCTGGATCTCATTTTTGAAACAAGAAAGGAAATAATCATAATGTAAGTAGTCATTATTTTCTTAGGAGTGTGGGATAAAAATCCCAATTCAAATATACCTTGAGGTTGCCATAATATTCCTGTAGGGGAATCTAAAGTAGGAAGATTAAGTAAAGAAACTGGTACAGTCAAATCTACTTGTTTAAGTTGTCTTTGCTGGATAGCTTGATTTACAAGATCCAATTCCTGTTTAGCTTATTCTGTTAGTATCCACAGGCTATTTAAATCAGAGTCTCCTTGTTGGATTTGAAGTAGATGTGTTAAGGAATGATTAGGAATTCCTAAAGATGGTCGCAACCAATTTATATCTCCTAATAATTTCTGAAAATCATTTAAAGTTTTCAAGGAATCCGTTTGAATTTGTATTTTTTGAGGTTTAATAATATTTCTTTGCAATATATATCCTAAATAGGTATATGGTTCCTGCTCTTGTAATTTATCAACAGCAATATGTAACCCATATTCTTTTAATTTAATCTCTGTATTTAAGAAAATACGTTGAAGTTCCTCGGCAGAAGGAGAAGCCAAAAGAATGTCATCCATATAATGGATAATACAAGCATGAGAGAATTGTTTTCTAATAAATTCAAGCTGTTGGGAGACATAAATTGACATAATGTAGGACTATTAACCATTCCTTGTGGCAATACCTTCCAGTAATATCGAGACACTGGTTTTTTATTAATTGACGGTACAGTAAAAGCTAAATGGATAACATCAGATTCCTGTAGAGGAATAGTATAAAAACAATCTTTAAGATCAATGATTTTTATTTTCCAATTTTATGGTATCATAGAGGGTGACGGAATACCTGGTTGTAAAGCACTCATAGGTTTGATTATAACATTAATTTTTCTTAAATCAGTTAACATTCTCCATTTTCCAGATTTCTTCTTAATAACAAAGACAGGAGAATTCAAAGGACAAGTAGTTGAGGCAATATGATTAAGAGATAATTGTTCCTCCACTAACTGTTCAAGAGCCTGTAACTTTTCATGTGATAGGGGCCACTGCTCTGTACAAATAGGCTCATCAGATTTCCATGTCAATTTAAGTGCTATTTTTTGTCATTCGGCAGTGGTCCCCGCTAAAAAGCCTGTGTATTTTGAACAGGATTATATCCTATATTTGCCATAATTTGTTTAGCTTGAGAAGATATAGTAGGAATTGTTACATAAGCTCCCCATTGCATCAATAGATCTCATCCCCATAAATTAACAGGGGTATCTGTAACTAAGGGTTGTAAAGTTGCAGGCCTGAGCAGGTCAAAATATTGTACATTTTTTAATATTTTGCATAGTTCCAATTCCAGTTAACATAATAGGAACATCTGTTAAAGGTCAAGAAACTGGCCAGTGCCTTTTAGATATTATAGAAACACCAGCTCCAGTATCTACAAGTTCTGAAAATTGCTTATTATTAATATATACAGATAATGTGGTTCTAGAATCAGATACAAAAGTTTACCATTATACCTGGTTTCCTGTACTTCCAAATCCTCCAGTTCTTTTAATATGAGATTTACTAGTAGTGATATAAAGTAATAATAACAATAGAGCTATATGATCTCCTTTTATTATTTGATAAGGATACTCTGTTTTCATCATAATAGAAATTTCACCCTCATAATCGTCATCTATAATTCCCATTAGGACATGAACTCCCTTACTTGTTAAACTACTGCACCCTAATAATAATCCCACACTTCCTTTAGATATTGGACCTTTAATTCCAATAGGGACTTTATAAATTCCCATAGCTGGCATAAAAAGTAAATTATCAATGGTGGGGATATCTAATGCTGCACTCCCAGATGTTGCAGGAAGGAGGTCGGCAACCCAGTGTATGGTTTGGAAGGGCTGGATGAGGTTGCTGTTCGCTGGCTGGGTACACAAAAGGAACAGCGTTCCAAGTTTGTTGAGAGTTCATATTGTTTGACAGGCCCTGAGCGTGGTCCTTCTTCCACTTTCCCAACAAAAGGGATTCATTTTTATGTAATTTAGATCTACACTGACTATCCCAATTATTGCCTCTATTACAGAGAGGGTATAATCCAAGTGTCTTTTCATTTGCGGGAGTAGGCTTATTAGGTGTATTTTTATTAGTCTTGCAATTTTTCTGCACATGTCCTCTCTTACCACAACTAAAACATTTAACCTGTCGATTTTTTTGTTGTTTCAAGCCGGTAGTGGCTTGAGACAACAATTGCATCTTATAGGGTTCTGATCCAATATCATGACAAGCCTTAATATAATCATCTAGAGGCTTTCCTTGTGTTTTGAGAGGCTACAAAACCTTTTGATATTCTGAATTTGCATTACCATAGGCAAGCATCGGTAATAACATATCCCTTAATTCAGTTTGAGCAACAGTTCTCACCAGGTTTTGTTTTAATCGGATGATAAAATCAGTATAAGGTTCTCCATTAGATTGTTTTACATTAACAAAAGAAGGATGAGACTGTCCTGGGGGCTAACCTTTTCCCATGCCCTAAGACAAATAAATCTAATTTGACTTATAAGTTGATCATCGAATTGTAGTTGTCTCTGAACCCCTTGGTACATCCCTGACCCCATTAGTTGTTCCACAGCAATATTAAGAGGAGGATTAGCAGCTGCATTTCTTTGAGCCTGTTGAGAGGCTTCATCTTGCCACGATGGTCAGAATTGTAAAAATTCCAAGTGGATAAGCAAGTTCTAGCAATCATTTCCCAATCACATGGAATGAGTCGTTCAGACTGAGCCAACCCCTGAATAAGACCTGTGGTGTAAAGAGATTTATTTCCATACTGTGTGCATGCCTGTTTAATCTCCTTAATTGTTTTAAAAGGTAGAGGACTATGTTTACATTGTATCCCGCCTTGGGGAAGTTGAGCATTAGAGGGCACCTCAGTCATGATAACAGGCAAAACCAAAGCATCAGGGTCACCTTCTCACTTCGCTGCTCATACAGCTTGTTGAAAAGATGAGAGCGCAGGCGCAGACGTCTTTGGTACTGTGACTGAGGCTCTAAATACCCCATCATCCCATGGTGTATCAGGATCCAGTGGAGGGGGTTCCTGAACTATAGTGGGCTCCAGCCAAGGAGCTGAAGACTGTGAGACTGGTGATAAAGGGAGAGCTTCAGGATGTTGTCCAGTACCATAGTTAACACGGGATTTAGGACTCAAAAATTGAGCCTCTCTCTCCCCTTCCAAAGGATTATATTTCCCCTTACCCAGATTTTCATAAATATGAGGTGGCCAGACAGGCAACTCCTGAGATGCAGGAGGAGCAGGAGTATCAGATTCTGAATCAGAAGAATCAGACCGTTCAGATTGTAAAGAAGCCAAAGTAGTATAAACAAGATTACAAAGAAACCACACACTTATAGGAATGGGTTCCCCAGACTGATAGGCTCTACACAAATAACGCATCACTTCTTTCCACTCACTAAGATGCAAAGTCCCTTTTTCTGGGTCCTAACAGTAACAGCACTTATGAATTGCCTGAAATAATTCCCCAAAAGTCTCTTCTTTCACTTTCACTTCAGAGCTACATAGTAAGGTGTTTAGAAGCACAATATAGTCAGCATGCTTAGAACGAGATTGCCCATTGTGTCCCTGATTGACAAATCCACGCGGCTGTACTCACCAAGTACTTTCACTGTCCTCCAATCCCTCGCTGGAATTCCCCCATGTCTTCTGGCACTGTCAAACAAGTCTCGAAAGCTACTTGTGCCCTCCGGTCCCTGTTCAAGTGCCAAGTGTCGGGACCAGCCAAACAACAAACCAGCCTGAGGGAGCAGTGCTGCAGAAGGATAAGGAAAAATAAGACTTAGAACTAAAGTGGGGATCAGTGGGGCTGATGCCATTCGGAGGCAAAAGCCCAGATCCTAATCCTTGCATGCTTTTTATTGCTAACACCTATGTCCTTGTACGTGCTCTAGAGATGTGTTTTTTACAATCTCAGATAGGGGATAAAGATATACAATGTACAGTCCTCAATGTCAAACCATCAGGCCTTTCATGACTTTGTTTAGCCCATTAGCTAGTGATGACCTTTCTTAGCAACTCCCTCAAGGCTCTGGTTAGGATAACAGTCACTAATGGTTTTCCATCAGTCACATCAGTACTTCAACATCTTGTTTTCAAGATGTTTTTCCACGATGTACTTTTTACTGCTCCCAACCCTTCGCCTGGGGGTGATGAGAAAGTCATTCTTATTTTTCAAAAAAGCCCTGTTAATTATAGTACATGCCTGTGCATAGCATATTCCCTACAGGAGAGGGCACATTTTAAAATTTTACTTAAAATGACCCCATGACTCACATCATTGTGTTCCATAAACACATAATACCTTTGTAATTAAAAAGCAACCCACCAGAGAAATATAAAAGAAGCAACTTAACTATCCATGATAAGTAGGCTAGAAGTAGGGTCACATGTGGAACAATATACAGGCATTAAGTGAGTCACTTCTATATGTACAGACCTAAGGTGGGCTCCTGTGTGTTGTTAATAGAATAGGCAAGAGCAGAACAGCCCATGAGGAACATGCTCACATATGTGAGGATACAGGTATCTGTATGGTTTATGTGCTTTTAGATACATAATTGTCTCTGTATAGATGCACAGGAAACTGGTGAGAGTGTCTGCTCGTGGGAAGGGAAACAGACAGTAGGAGTCAGAAGTAGGGAGATACTCCACTTTCAGTCTCTATTTCCTTTTTTGAATCACAAGAAAGCATGATCCATTTAAATTTTTTAAATTAAAAAGCCACATGTTGTAATTAAAATGCCATCTCCTCATCCTTGAAGTGAAGTGAAGTGTAAATTGTGTCCAACTCTTTGCGACCCCATGAACTATACAGCCCCTGGAATTCTCCAGGCCAGAATACTGGAATGGGTAGCCTTTCCCTTCTCCAGCAGATCTCCCAGACCCAGGAGTCAACCTGGGGTCTCCTGTGTTGCAAGCAGATTCTTCACCAACTGAGATACCAGGGAAGCCCCTGAGGATTATGAGACACTCAGTGTTTGATGGAGC
This sequence comes from Dama dama, assembly GCF_033118175.1. Taxonomy (NCBI): domain Eukaryota; kingdom Metazoa; phylum Chordata; class Mammalia; order Artiodactyla; family Cervidae; genus Dama; species Dama dama. Next base: position 14,838,321 of record NC_083700.1, read on the forward strand.
TGCTGAAATGACCAAAATCATGTTCAGGGTGCTGGGCTACCTCTTTCCCTGGTGATGCAAACATCAAGTGAAATCCAGCTGACTTTGGAAACTCCTAATAACAGTAATACAGTAATGGGAACTGAACACATATTGCTGAGTTCTTTTATGTATCTTTATACTTAATCCTCACTGGAGCCCCATGAATGCTTGCAATTATTGTCCTGTTGTTTCTGTGCAGGAACTCAAGGATTACACAGTGTGGGAACTTGTTAAATATTACAGCAGCAGGAAAAAGTGGATTTAGGACATGGTGCAGATATGTTTCCGTCCAGAGCTTACACCTCAGGGGTTAGCAGGACTCAAAGGGACAAAGTGTTGAAAGGTTGCTGCTGGGAGCTGTGTGCTATGCTGGGATTCCTGGCCTGCAGAGGAGAGATGAGGCTTGACCACTTGGAGCATTCATATAGCGAAGTTTTATTAAAGTATGATAGAGATAGGGAAAGCTTCTGACGTAGACATCAGAAGGGAACAGAAAGAGCGCCTGCTTGCTAGTTTTTAGCAAGTTGTTTTATGTCTGTTAGTGAGCTGTTAATCAGATAAGAGAAATACCTCAAGGCTGAGGGAGTTTCACCAGGCTCCTTTCCCACAATATGCATTTTTGAGACAGGATGGCACAAGGTGCATTACCCCTCTGGCCATAAAACAATTGACATGAACACTGGTTGGTTAAGCCATTATCAGCTCAAGGTTTGAGAAAAGGAAAAAATGTTAGTATTAGGCAGAACCATTTTGAAGAAAGGCAGATTCCAAAGCAAATGCATAGTTTAATTTACATAACTTTAAAAAATTTCCATAAGAAAAACACATTGGTTAGTTCAAGACAGAATCAGGTGTCCTCAACACAGAATTAAAAGAAGCCTCTTTTAATTTTGTGTAGAGAAGGAAAAAAAAATTTTCTGCCACTTGCTGTTTATTTCCACCTGTCCCTTGGGGACCTCTGGCTTTATGCCTGTTACTGTCTCAGTGTGGGCCCTGGGTTCCACACTTCTTAGGGTCCTGTATAACTTCATGGGGTTGCCATACCAAAATATCAAACTCTAGGTGACCTAAAAACAACAAAACTTTACAGTTTCATAATTGTATTGACTAGGAGTCAAAAATCAAGTGTTTGTCAGAGTCAGGCTCCCTCTGATACCTCTAATGGTGTATTAGTCAGCTCATATGGCTTCTGCCATAGCAAGATAGCATAGACTGGGTAGGTGTTAATCAACAAACATTTATTTTCTCACACTTCTGGTGGCCAAGAAGTCCCAGGTGAAGGTGCCAGTTTAATCAATTTCTGGTAGGACTCTCTTCCTGGATGGCAGACTGCCACCTTCTAGGTTGATTCTCACATGGCCTTTCTCAGAGTGAACCTGTGGAAGGGGAGAGGAGAGAAAGCAAGAAGGGAGAGAAGAGGCTCTCTGGTATGGCATAAGGACATTGATCCTATCCGGTCAGGCCTAAGACCTCATTTAACCTTAATTACTTTCTAAGAGACTCTCATCTCCAAACACAGCTACACTGGTGGTTAAGACTTCAACATATGAATGCGGGGGGTTGGGGTGGGGGGGTCACACATTTAATCCATAACAAAAGGAATCCACCTTTAGTCTTGCTTCTAGTGTTTGCTCCGACCTTTGGTATTCCTTGATTTAAAACACATCACTTCAGTATCCTCATATGGAATTCTCTCTCTCTGTCTCTTCACATCATCTTCCCTCTTTGCATGTCTGTGTCTGTGCCCAGATTTCCCCTTTTTGTAAGGACACCAATCCTATCACATTTGGGTCCAAACTAATTACATGTTAACTACATATGGACAAACTCTCTTTCCACATAAAATTACATCCTTAGGTACTAAGGATTAGTGTCAGCTCTGCAGGATATGACCAGGAAAGTTCTCCCTTACCTCATCCTCAAGAGCACACCTTCCTACTGGGGGACTCTGGCAGTTACATCTACAACCTCAAATACCACATCATAGGGAATCCTACTGAAGACTACAACCGTATTTTTTCTTCTTTATTAATAAATGTTATCAGATATATATTTAAACAAAGAAACACAAATATCACCTTGAAAACCATCACCAAACAAAATAGCCAAATTTCACCACCAGTGGATGTCCTTTGGCTATGAAAATGTAAAATGGGAAGGTCTCATAGCGGGAGGATGTAGGAACCAAATCTTAGGGTTTTGAATGAAAGTGCCTTCCTGTGGAGAGTGTTGAGTGTGCACTGCGGAGGCATGTTAGGTATCAGAGTGTATGTGGAAGGTTAACTGCTGTGGAAGACAAGGTGACCCAAGGGTCTGGGTCTATGGGGCAGGTGCCCATTGAAGAGGCCGTATGTGACCTGAAAGGGGGATCTCACCCACAGTGAATGAGGCTTCAGCCTCTTTGGGGCTTAGTCTGCCATTTGGATGAGACCCTAGAGGATGGGTGGCTTTTTCTCCATAGCCTCCAGCAACATGTTCAGGACCCTCATTTCAGGGATACGGTGACCCTTGTGTGGTCTTTGAGTTTCCCTTGTGGCCTCCACAAGAGAGACTTAAAGAAAGTCCTGAGCAGGCTCAGCTCACCTGCGATGGCTTCCCTCCTTCTGCCTGCGCCCTGACACCAAGGCACCTCTGCCCCATAAACAGGATTTCAGAACTCCGCGACAATGTCACCCAGTGACAGTGGCCACCTTAAGTGTTGCTGCCTCACACGAACCTCTGTCCCATCACCTCTACTGTGGGAAAACCCCAAGCCCCTGCATGACATTCATTGAGGGATCCCAGGTCATTTTTTGGGGGAGGTCCCTTCATGTAGGGTGAATTTGGGGAGCAGGAGATAGCCCCAGTGTGTGGCAGTTATCAAAGAGTGCTGTGTCCTCTTCCCTATCACAACTACAGAAACAGCGGAATTCATGTGCCTTCTGTTCCAGGGAGAAGATCCCACAAGAGCAGCATCTACTCAGCAGTGGGTGCCACCCTCCCCTCCTTCCAGCCAGTACAATGCACTAGGACAGGCTGAACTAATTCAGACACTACTATCCCAAAATGTCCATGATCCTGTGTGCATAAAAGGAGGTGGGATTTTGGAGCTTGGGAGGAAGTAGAGTACCCCTCTGCTCCCTCCTTAAAATTGAGCACATTTCCAATGGACGTGCCGGCCATGGAATTTGTGTTGTGATTTGTTTAGAGAGCCCTAGCAGCACAGCCTCACCCAGCTCTTCTCAGTCAACCTTCTGTGGGCTGTGCTGGGGAGTCCATCCTGTCAGTAGGGTGTGTGCTCTGGAGGACAGCATGGTGTCTGCACCAGACCTCTTCCTGGGAATCAGAGAGGTGTGAGGTGTGGAAGGAAGGAACAGTGGAAGAGCTGTTAGGAGCCAGAGAGAAGGAGGGTGAGTGAATATCTGTTTCTCTCTTGGACATTCCCCACTGATATAGGTTCTGAAGGTTGTGGCCTTGAAGCCAAGGTGGTATTAAGCTCAATGTGAGGGCTGTAGTCCTGTGAGGGGAACTGAAGGGACTGGGCAAAAGCCTGAGTCTGTGAATATGTCTGATTGAGTTAATGTTAACTGAATACAAAGAAATATCTGAAATACTTGTATGTATGAATACTAGCACAAGCTATTATCTGCTTCTAGTGAGACCAGGAACAGGTATGAGTACATCAAGAAGGAGGCAGGCTGGATATGAGCTCACTGATTTTGAGAGAGGACTGGGTCCCTAGCAGGCAGAGGATCCTGACCTATTGGAAAAGAAGTTTATATGGTTCTCTCCTCTCTCCTTTATTCTTGATGAAAAACCACACTTTCTGTGTCCAACCCTCTAGGCATCTGCAGCACTAGGGTCAAGAGTTCTAGAGCACATGTTCCTGGAGGTCAGTATTCTAAAGCCCACATTACTCTGCATATGGTCTGGAGAGGTTCTGTGTTGTTTTATGTGGCAAACGAGACAGGAACTGAGCTGGAGGAGGTTTCATGGGGCTTTGACCCTGATTCAAACTACAGAGTCCTACTGAAAGTCCATCCTGGGACAGATGCTCCAACCTGGGTCAGGCTCCAGGACAAGTACCACCAGAGGGTCCGTGTGCCCAACATGAGGTCTCTGAAGATTGAGAACCTGACCTCTGAGGACAATGTATTGTACCAGGCTTAAACCAGCTCCACAGAAAGAATAGAATTTAACCATGTTTTCCATCTCACTGTCTATGGTAAGTGACACCCTTTTCACGCCATCCTATGGCTCATCACCTTTATTTGTCCTAGGAGTGCCACATAGGCTCCATTTTGCAGAATTCCACTTACACTCTAACGTTCAGTCTCTCTTTTCTCCTCTGATGGAAAAGTAAGTATGTTAGTGGCAAGGAGAGCAGAATTGAGATTAACAATAGGGGAAAATCACTTCAGTATTTGGGGAAAGAAAAATGGAAATTTGGGCAAAAGGTGAGTTTTTATAATAACATTAATTGTTCCTTCCAGAACTAAGGTTACTTTTATTTTTGCATTAATTTTTTATCACTATTGTAACTATTTATCACAAATACAGTGCCTTAAAACAACTCAAATTTGTTTTTCTACCAATCTGCTTGTCTAAGATAGACACAATTCACACAGGGCCAAATCAAGGTGTTGGCAGGGCTACATTCCCTTCTAGTGACTCCAGGGAAGAATCTATTTCTTGCCTTTTCCCCATTGAAATGACTGCCATGTTCTTCACTGTGGTCTTCCTTCCTCCATCTTCAAAACAGTGACAGTACATCAAGTCCTTCTCATATTACATCATGAGCTGTTCTTCTGTCTCCCTCTACCACTTTTTTTAAGGTGAGATCATTTTGAGTATGCCTTTTACTATAGGTCTATGATAAATAATCATACTCAGTATTATAGTTAACAATGACAGCAACAACATAATAGCAATAACAATAACTAATAGAAAATTAAGAAAGCCCTTGACTATTTGGAACTGCCAAAGCACATATGTATAAAATAAAGGATTTAGCAAGGAAAACAAGACACACATGTTCATGCCATTAAGCAGTGGTGATGGAAGTAAACAACTGAGATGCTGGAAGTGAAGAAGTTATTATTTTTTAAAAAATCACTTCATTGTGGTATGATTGGCTTACAAAGAACTGTACATATTTACTGTATGCAATTTAAGGAGATTTAAGTATTTATTCAGTCTCTCAGTCATGTCTGAATCTTTGCAACCCCATGGACTGCAGCATGCCAAGCTTCCCTGTCCTTCACTATTTCCCCGGAATTTACTCAAACTTATGTCCATTGAGTTGATGATGCCATCCAATCTTCTCATCCTATGTTTCCCCCTGCTCTTCTGCCCTCAATATTTCCCAACATCAAGGTATTTCCAGTGAGTCAGCTCTTGCATCAGGTGGCCAAAGAATTGGAGCTTCAGCTTTAGCATCAGTCCTTTCAATGAATATTCAGTGCTTCCAGTCCAAGAGGTTCATTTCCTTTAGGATTGACTGGTTTGATCTCTTTGCTGTCCCAGGGACTCAAGAATTTTCTCCAGCACCACAGTTAGAAAGCATCAATTCTTCAGTGCTCAGCCTTCTTTACATCAAACTCTCACATCCCTACTTGACTACTGGAAAAACCACAGCTTTGACGAGAGGGACCTTTGTTGGTAAAGTGATGTCTCTGCTTTTTAATACTCTGTATAGGTTTGTCATGGCTTTTCTTCCAAGGAGCAAGTGTCTTTTAATTTCATGACTGCAGTCACCATCCACAGTGATTTTGGAGGCCAAGAAAATAAAGTCTGTCACTGTTTCCATTGTTTCCCCATCTATTTGCTGTGAACTGATGGGACCAGATGCTATGATCTTCATTTTTTGAATGTTGAGTTTTAAGCCAGCTTTTTCACTCTTCTCTTTCACTTTCATCAAGAGGCTCTTTCTGCTTTCTGGTGTCAACTGCATATCTGAGGTTATTGATATTCCTCTTGGCAATCTTGATTCCAGCTTGTGATTCATTCAGTCTGGCATTTCACATAATGTTCTCTGCATATAAATTAAATAAACAGGGTGACAATATACAGCCTTGAAGTACTCTCTTCCCAATTTGCAATCAGTCTGTTTTTCATGTCTGGTTCTAACTGTTGCTTCTTGACCTGCTTATAGGTTTCTCAGGAGGCAGGTAAGGTGGTGTAGCATTCCATTTCTTTAAGAATTTTCCAGTTTGTTGTGATCTGCACAGTAGAAGGCTTTAGTGTAGTCAATGAAACAGAAGTAGATGTTTTCCTGGAATTCTCTAGCTTTTTCTATGATCCAACGGATGTTGGCAATTTGATCTCTGGTTCCTCTGCCTTTTATAAATCCAACTTGTACATCTGGAAGTTCTTGGTTCACAAACAGCTGAAGCCCAGCTTGAAAGATTTTGAGCATTACCTTCCTAACATGTGAAATGAGTGCAATTGTGCAGTAGTTTGACCTTTTTTTGACATTGCCCTTCTTTGGGATTGGAAAGAAAATTTTACCTTTCTATTCCTGTGGCCACTGTTGAATTTTCCAGATTTCTTGGCATATTAAGTGCAGCACTTTAACAGCATCATCTTTTAGGATTTGAAATAGTTCAGCTGGAATTCTATCACCTCCACTTGCTTTGTTCATAGTAATGTTTCCTAAGGCCCACTTGACTTCACATTCCAGGGATACTGGCCCACAACTCTGTATGTGTGAATGTATATATGTTAGTGCACCTGCTCTAACTTTGTCTAGCTTTGGTATCAGAGTATTACAGTGTCATTAAATGAATTTGGTGGTGTTCCCTCTCCTATTTTGTGGGAGAGCTAAACAAAAATTAGTATTAATTCTTCTTTAACCGTTAGAGTTCACCTCTGACACTATCTGGTTGTAGGCTTTTCTTTGCTGGGAGGTTTCTGATTGCTGATTCAATCTCATTATTGGTTATTATCTGCTCAAGCTTTCTAAAGTATTTCTTTTTGACTCGGCCATGAAAGTTTGTATGTTTCTAGGAAGTTATGTGTTTTTTTCAGACTGCCCAATGATTGTGTATAATTGTTCGTAATAGTCCCTTATGACCTGTGACATTTCTATGGCATAAATTGTAATATCCCCATTTTCTTTTGTGAATTTAAATCTTCTTTTTTCTTCTTAGTCTTGCTAAGATTTCATTATTTTTTATATTTTCAAAAAACCTCTTAGTTTCATTAAATTTTCCTCTTTTATCTTTTTAGTTTCTATTTTATATAAAACTTTATATATTAAACTATTTAATTTAATAAATTAATACATATATTAAGCTATATAAAAATATTTTATATAAAACTTTTCCTAGTTTCTGTTTCATATAATTCAGCTCTAATTCTCATTGCTTCTTTCTTTCTGCTAACTTTTGGTTTGTTCTTTGTTTCCTAACTTCTTTGACATATAAAGTCAGGTTGTTTATTTGGGATCTTTCTTATTTTTGATGTGTTTATTGCTGTTAGTTTCCTCTTAGTACTGTTTTTGCTACCTTCCATAAGTTTAATGGATTTTTTCCCATTTCTTTTGATTCAAGATAATTTTTTATTCTCCTTTTGATTTCTTCTTTGACCCAATGATTGTTCAAGAGACTGTTAGTTAATTTTCATGTATTTGATAATTGTTCTATTTTCTTTCATTTATTTTTCTGGTTTCATTCCATTGAGTTTGAAAAAAGACAAGATACAATTTCAGTCTTGTCAGCTCTTAAGACTTGCTTTGTGGCCTAACATATGATATAGCCTGGAAAATATTCTGTGCATGCTTGAGAAGACTATCTATTCTATTCTACTCTGTTGTGTGTATGTTCTGAATATATTTGTTAGGTTCACTTGATCTATAGTGTTGTTCAAGTCTGCTGTTTCTTTTTTGGTATTCTGTCTGCATGTTCTATCCATTATTGAAAATAAGATAGTCAAGTTTACTATGATATAACTGCTATTCCTTCCTTCTGTTTTCAATGTTTGCTGTATATATTTTGGTGCTCTAATGTTGGGTTTTTGTTCGTATTTAGTCGTGTCTGACTCTTTTGCCACCCATGGACTGTAGCCCACCAGGCTCCTGTGTCCATGGGATTTCCTAGGCAAGCAGGCTGGAGTGGGTTGCCATCCCCTTTTCTAGATCTTCCCACCAAGAGATCAAACCCACATCTCATGTGTTGCAGATGACAGGTTTTTTTACCACTGAGTCACCTGGGAAACCCTGATAATGTTGGGTGCATAAATTGTTATGTCATCCTGTTGAATAAACTATTCAACTTTGTCTTTTGTGACAGTTTTTTGCTTTAAAGTCTATTTTCTCTGATATAAGTATAGCTACCTCTTCTCTCTTTTTGTTCTCTTTTGCATGGACTGTCCTTTCTTATCCCTCACTTTCAACCTCTATGTATACCCTTACATCTACAATGAGTCTCTTTTAGCCTCTATATAGTTCCCTCTTGCTCTTTTATCTATTCAGCCACTCTGTGCTTTGATTGGGGAGTTTAATCATTTAAATTTAAAGTAATTACTTATAGGTGAAGGCTTACAGTTATCATTTTGCTAATTTTTTTTCCATTTTATTGGTTTCCTTATGCTGTTGTTACATCTTTTGCCCTTACTTTCATTGTAATATGATGATTTTTTTTGCATTGATATGTTTTGTTTCCTTTCTCTTTTCCTTTTGTCTTTTTGAGGTGTATACATTGTGGTTACAATGACACACATAAAACATCTTATAACAGTTCATTTAAAGCAAAGAACTTAAATTCAATTACATACAAAATCTTTACATTTCTATAATTTACCCCAAACATAATTAATGTCACAATTTACATCTTTCATAGTGTGCACCCATTAACAATTTTGTCTTAAAGCTATTCTTAATACTTTTGCCTTTTAACTTTTATATCAAAATTAAAAGTGATTTATATAGCACAATTATAATAATATCATTACAGTATTAGATTTTGTATTTATCTCCTATTGATTTCAAAATTATTTCTTTGAGTTTTAAGTAATCTGTCTTGATTTAGATTTCTTTAGTTCTACCTATTTAGGATCCTTTGGGATTCATGAATCTGGGTGTGTATTTACTTCCACAGACTTGGGAAATTTTCATGCATTGTTTCTTTAAATAAGTTTTCATCTTGTTTCTCTTTGTCTTCTCTTTCTTGAATCTCCATAATGTGGATATTGATTTCCTATGGTGTCCCATAAGCTTTCTTCACTCTTTTTCCTTTTCTGCTTTTCTGACTATATAATTTTAAGTGAGTATCTTGGAGTTGGCCAATTTGTTTCTCCTGTTTGATCAGCTCTGCTGTTGAGGCCCTCTATTGAATTGTTCAATGCAGTCTTTGTATTCTTCAGCTCCAGAATTTTCTGTTTCTTTTTTATGCTTTCTGTCTCTGTATTGTACATCTCATTTGTTCAGGTACTGTTTTTCAAATTTCATTGCTTTGTCTGTGTTATCCTGCACCTCACTGAGCTTCTTTAAGATAATGATACTAATATTTTTGCTAGGCAATTTAAAGATCTCTGTTTCTTTGAGGTTGGTGATTAGAGATTTATTTTGTTCCTTTGGTAGTCTCACATTTTCATGATCCTTCATGACCCTTATAGCCTTGAACTAATTTATGTACATTTATATAAGCAATATCTCTTCCATTCTTTAAGAACTGACTTTGCTAGCAAAGATCTTGATTAGAAAATCCAAAAAGACCTTCAAGGGCATCAACTTTATGAGCATTTGGGACACTGGCTTCAGGGGCATGTAGGGTGTTTACTATAGGGTAGCACTGACCAACATCAGTGGGGATGTGCAAGACATGGTCTGCAGGGGCATGTGGGCCAGTTGCTGTGCGCTGCTGCCATATATGCTTGTTCCTAACTAGCCACACATCATCCATCCCAGCTGATTTACTCACTGTTTTCTGAGAGCAGAAGCAGATCTCCCATGCAGTGTCCCAAAAGCATGGGGAAGTTGGGCTCTTACTTCATTCTTTCTTTCACCTGTGGGAGAAGTCACAGGCCAAGGCATTTTTGGCAGCCCTGAACGATGCTGGCATGTGGTTAAGGTGTCAACATAAAGAAAAACTACTCTTACCCTTTCATTGCCGCTAATTTAGGGTTTTGCACTTAACTGTTGTTCCAGAATGCTACATCTGGACTTTAGAGTTCTCATAAATATTATTCACTGTGTATAGTTTTCAAATGTCATATCCTGCCATCTTGCTGGCATAATTGCCTCTTTTCAGTTTTAAAGACCCTTGTAACTACATCACATCCATCCAGATAGTCAGAAATATCTCCCTGTTTTAAGGTCAACTCGTCAGCAACCCTAATTCTATCCACCATGGTAATTTCCCCTTTCATATAACCTAACAAATTCACAGCTTCCAAGGATTAAAACATGGACATCTTTTAGGGTCCATTATTCTGCCTACCACAATTTGGAAATCCAAGCATAGTTAGCTTTCTCTTTTTTTGTGCTCTCACTCAGAACTAACCCAGTACCAGCCTCACTCAGAAAAGACACCATAAATCCAGCTGCTAAAACCTATACAGATATAGGAGAAAATTTACACTGCAACACTTATAAATAAATCCATTTACCAAACTCTTTCTTTCCATAAATTTCCTCCCTACAAAGGGAAACGTACTCTTATGGATAAAGCAACTTTGCAGCTGCCTCGTAATTGCAAAGGCTAGATTGTACATCTGTCACTTCTCTTCCTGTACATACCACAAAATCACTGATATGTTCTAACTACACTGGAAGTTGTCATTCCTAGTTGCTATCATTGCATCTCACATAAATATCTCTACTTTTGGAAGCATAGAGCCTTTCTCTGGCCTCACAGAGTTATCCAGACCATTCCCCTGAGGGCTATGCTGCCTCAGACATCATCTCAACTGGAGATGCAGAGAAAGGGCTTGGACCAGGACAAGACCTTCTGCCCTAGGTTCTATCACTTCTGGGACAAACTCCAGGTTTTTAGAAATAGTAGGCTTTGAGAAAATGGTATCTAGCTATTTTTTCTTCTGAATGATTTCTAAGGCTTGTTCAATAAATAAAGTGCTTTACAGTTTAACTCAGTGGGTCCTTTCTTTACTATCTCTTGGTGAATATTTATCTTTAGGAAATTTGTGTTTTATATATAAAATGTACCCTGTTCTCTTACAGGCTCCCTTATGAGCCTGGGCATCAGTGAAGTAATAGATGTTTAACTGTGACATGCTATGTTTTCCACATAAGTGAAGCTCAATAGTTTTGTTGCCTCCAATCCCAGAGACTGTGCCCTTTCCCCAGATCCTGATGAAGTCACCATCCATCACACCAGACTGGTGCAATATTACCCTGGAATGCAGAGCCTCTGCTGGCACAGAAGACCTAAATGTGACTTGGGAAAGCAAGGGACTCCCCAGGTAGTGAGAGCAGAGAAGGACATTGGGACTAGCCTCCAACTCCTGCACCCTGACTGAGCCTGCCCCTAAGCCACCCCCATGCCAGCCTCATTTGTGTGCTCAGCAACCAGGTGGACTAGAAAACTGCCTCCTTAGACCTTGGGAAAATCTGTGCCAGTGGTGAGTGCAACTTGCCAGAGGGGAGGAGCACTTTCAGAGCTCAGATAGCACTGAGGTCTGGGGGTTCAGAGCTTTGCTCCCCACCATGTTATTAGCACTACCTTCCATCTAGTCACTTTATACAGGAATCTAGAACACACATCCAATGTATTTTTGTCTTTAAATGTCTTCACATAGAAGCTTACCTCTAAATCCCTTGCCCCTCAAGTCAAGAAAATAACTTTCTAATAACTGTCCCCACTCCCACCCCTCATTGTTGCTCATTCATGATCTTCAGGGAAATAAATCATATTGGGTCATTTCTCTGTGCTCTTTATCTGAGTCTGACTTCCATGATTCTCTATAAGATTTGGGGCTCAGATTGTCCTCTGCACATATTTCTTGTCTCATTTACCAACTCCTTACTCATCTAAATTCCTTGCTTGTAGTTCAAGAATGTGTCCTGCTACCACAAGCTATTGTACCTCTGAAAATGCTGCTTCCCCATCACTAGCCTTTCTTCTTCATGTATCCTTGACTTCCTGTCTTATTCTCTATGAAGAATACTTCTCTATCACTGCTAGATTCATGGGGATATGAACATGCATACACATATATGACTCTGCCCTTAGAAGAGGCCAATGATTGGTTTAAAATCTGTGCTGTTGTTTTAAGAAGCAGTCTATTTTTAATTTCTGCACAGAGCCCTACACTGATGTATTCACCTTCCCCTCCAGCATCACCTTTTTTAAGGAGCTGTCGTTAGCCACCCCCACAATGAGTGGTAATGTTCTGTTGTAGATTTGTCTCTTCCATAGACATACCTTGATGACAAGAGCCATGTTTTGTCCTCCTTGGAATCCATGGGCCAAGTACAACTTCCGGCCAAATTTTGCTTGTAATCTGTATTTTATTGAATTAATGAATGACCTTGTAATCCTGTGTGCAGCCTCATCCTCTAAACAATCCTCAATAATCTAGTGTCCAGAGATATCTCATGTGTCAGTCTTGCTTAAAATGTCTGTTACTTAGCTTCACTTCTAAATAAAGGCAGAAGTGTCAGATAAATTTCAACAGTCCCTTGACCAGCACTAGCCCTCTCACCCACCTTGACCACATCTCCTCCCTGCTCTATAATCCTACCTGCCTAAGTTGGGTACTGGCAACTCCCAGGGACTGACCTTTTGACACTTTTCTGAATGTGATACTCCCCCTATCTGGAATGCAAAGGCCTACCAGGATGGTAAACACCTACTTCTCCCTCAAGTCTCATGTTACACATTACTTTGTCTGAGAAGATCACCAGAAAGTCCTGTGTACAAAGTATAAAGACCTTTGCACTGCAGTTTCTCGCTGGCAGACTTTGGCTTGTATCTTCTCAGTCTTCCCCATGGGTGACCACATCTTGTTCATTTCAGTATCTCCGGCATCAAGCAGCAGTTCAGGACCTGCTTGAGTGAATGCCTCCCACTCAGCTTCTGAACAAGGTCCTTTGACCTCTCCACCTAACATTCTTCATTCTCTCTGTGTGAGAGAAACAGGTTCACATCAAAAGACCAGTGCTGTGCCCCTGTGAGGCATCCTAAGTGCTGTTGTGGTTATGCTGTTGATCCTCAGAGGTGGACTGTACCTTTGGAAGACATGTGGTAATTCAGTTCAGTTCAGTTATTCAGTCATGTCTGACTCTTTGTGACCCTATGGACTGCAGCACGCCAGGCCTCCCTGTCCATCACCAACTCCAGCAGTTCACCCAAACTCATGTCCATTGCAATAGTCGGTGATGCCATCCAGCCATCCCTAACTCTGTCGTTCCTTTCTCCTCTGGCCCTCAATCTTTCCCAGCAACAGGGTCTTTTCAAATGAGCCAGCTCTTCGCATCAGGTGGCCAAAGTTTTGGAGTTTCAGCATCAACATCAGTCCTTCCAATGAACACCCAGGACTAATCTCCTTTAGGATGGACTGGTTGGATCTCCTTGCAGTCCAAGGGACCCTCAAGAGTCTTCTCCAACACCACAGTTCAAAAACATCAATTCTTCAGCACTCAGCTTTCTTTAGAGTCCAACTCTCACATCCATACATGACCACTGGAAAAACCATAGCCTTGACTAGATGGAACTTGTCGGCAAAGCAATGTCTCTGCTTTTTAATATGCTATCCAGATTGGTCATAACTTTCCTTCCAAGGAGTAAGTGCCTTTAATTTCATGGCTGCAATCACCATCTGCAGTGATTTTGGAGCCCAAAAAAATGAAGTCTGACACTTTTCCACTGTCTCCCCATCTATTTCCCATGAGGTGATGGGACCAGATGCCATGACCTTAGTTTCCTGAATGTTAAGCTTTAAGCCAACTTTTTCACTCTCCTCTTTCACTTTCATCAAGAGGCTTTTCAGTTCCTCTTCACTCTCTGCCATAAGGGTGGTGTCGTCTGTATATCTGAGGTTATTGATATTTCTCCCAGCAATCTTGATTCCAGCTTGTGCTTCTTCCAGCCCAGCATTTCTCATGATGTACTCTGCATATAAGTTAAATAAGCAGGGTGACAATATACAGCCTTGACGTACTCCTTTTCCTATTTGGAATCAGTCTGTTGTTCCATGTCCAGTTCTAACCGTTGCTTCCTGACCTGCATACAGGTTTCTCAAGAGGCAGGTCAGGTGGTCTGGTATTCCCATCTCTTTCACAATTTTCCACAGTTTATTGTGAACCACAGAGTCGAAGGCTTTGGCATAGTCAATAAAGCAGAAATAGATGTTTTTCTGGAACTCTCTTGCTTTTTCGATGATCCAACGGATATTGGCAATTTGATCTCTGGTTCCTCTGCCTTTTCTAAAACCAGCTTGAACATCTAGAAGTTCTCGGTTCACGTATTGCTGAACTTAGGTAAGTTTATTAATAGATACTTAATTCTTTTTGTGGCAATGGTGAAAGGGATTGATTCCTTAATTTCTCTTTCTGATTTTTCAGTTAGTATATAGGAATGCAAATGGTTTCTGTGTACTGATTTTGTATCCTGCAACTTTGCTAAATTCACTGATTATCTCTAGTAATTTTCTGATACTATCTTTAGGGATTTCTATGTACAGTATCATGTCATCTGCAAACAGTGAGAGCTTTCCTTCTTCTTTTCCAATCTAGATTCCTTTTATTTCTTTTTATTCTCTGGTTGCTGTAGCTAGGCCTTTCAGAACTATGTTGAATAACAGTGGTGAAAGTGGACACCCTTCTCTTATTCCTGACCTTAGGGGTAATGCTTTCAATTTTTTACCATTGAGAATAATGTTTGTTGTAGGCTTATCATATATGGCTTTACTATGTTGAGGTAGGTTCCTTCTATGCTCATTTTTTGAAGACTTTTCATCATAAATGGGTGCTGAATTTTATCAAAGGATTTTTCTGCATCTATTGAGATGATCGTATGGTTTTTATCTTTCAATTTTTTAATATGGTGTATCACATTGATTTATTTGTGTATATTGAAGAATCCTTGCATTCCGGGAATAAACCCAGCTTGATCAAGGTGTATGAGCTTTTTGATGTGTTGCTGAATTCTGTTTGCTAAACTTCTGCTGAGGAGTTTTGCATCTATGATCATCAGTGATACTGGCCTGTCATTTTTTGTGTGTGTGTTGTCTTTGTCTGGTTTTGGTATCAGGGTGATGGTGGCCTCATAGAATGAGTTTGGAAGAGTTCCCTCTTCTGCAATTTTTTGAAAGAGTTTTAGAAGGATCGGCATTAGTTCTTCTCTAAATGTTTGATAGAATTCTCCTGTGAAGTCATCTGGTCCTGGGCTTTTGTGTTTGGGGAGATTTTTTATCACAGCTTCAATTTCAGTGCTTGTAATTGTGTTGTTCATAATTTCTATTTCTCCTGGTTCAGTCTTGGAAGACTGAGTTTTTCTAAGAATCTGTCCACTTCTCCCAGGTTGTCCGTTTTATTACCATATTGTTGTTCATAATAGTCTCTTGTAATCCTTTCTATTTCTGCTTTCTCTGTTGTAACCTCTCCTTTTTCATTTCTAAATTTGCTGATTTGATTCTTCTTTTTTCTTGAATAGTCTGGCTAAAGGTTTGTCAATTTTGTTTATCTTCTCAAAGAACCAGCTTTTAGTTTTATTCATCTTTACTATTGTTTCTATCATTTCTTTTTCATTTATGACTTCTTTCCTTCTACTAATTGTGGTGGTGTTTCTGTTTTTCTTTTTCCAGTTGTTTTATGTGTAAAGTTAGGTTGTCTAGTCGATGTTTTTCTTGTTTCTTGAGGTAGGATTGCATTACTATAAACTTCCATCTTAGAACGGCTTTTGCTGTATCCCCTAGGTTTTGAGTGTCATGTTTTCAGTGTCATTTGTTTCTAGAAAATATTTGATTTCCCTTTTGATTTCTTCAGTAACCTGTTCATTATTTAGAAATCTGCTGTATAGTCTCCATGTGTTCGTGTTTCTTACACTTTTTTTCTTGTAATTGATATCTAGTCTCATAGCATTGTGGTCGGAGAAGATGCTTGACACAATTTCAATTTTCTTAAATTTACTGAGATTTGATTTGTGACCCAAGATGTAGTTTATCATGGAGGATATTCCTTGTACAGTTGAGAAAGTGTATTCTTCTGCATTTTGATGGAATGTCCTGAAGATATCATGAGATCCATCTCATCTAATGTAACATTTAAGACTTGTGCTTCCTTATTAATTTTCTGTTTTGATGATCTGTCCATTGGTGTGAGTGGGGGTGTTAACATCTCCTACTATTATTGTATTACTGTCAATTTCTCCTTTTATGTCTGTTAGTGTTTGTCTTATGTATTGAGGTGCTTCTATGTTGGGTGCATAGATATTTAAAATTGTTACGTCTTCCTCTTGGACTGATCCCTTGATCATTATGTAGTGTCCTTTTTTATCTCTTGTAAACTTCTTTATTTTAAGGTCTATTTTATCTGATATGAGGATTGCTACTCCAACTTTCTTTTGCTTCCCATTTGCATGGAGTATATTTTTCCATCCTCTCACTTTCAGCCTATATGTGTCTTCAGGTATGAAGTGGGTTTCTTGTAGACAGCATATTATGGGTCTTGTTTTTGTATCCATTCAACCAGTCTGTGTCTTTTGGTGGGAGCATTTAATCCATTTACATTTATTGATATATATGTTCCTATTGCCATTTTCTTAATTGTTTGGGGTTGATTTTGTAGATCTTTTTTCTTCTGTTGTATTTCTTGACTATATAAGTCCCTTTAACTTTTGTTGTAAAGCTGGTTTGGTGGTACTGAAAGCTGTTAACTTTTGCTTGTCTGAAAATCTTTTTATTTCTCCATCAATTTTGAATGAGATCCTAGCCAGGTACAGTAATCTTGGTTGTAGATTTTTCCCTTTCAGTATTTTAAATATATCCTGCCATTCCCTTCTGGCCTGCAGAGTTTCTGCTGAAAGATAAGCTATTAAACGTATGAGGTTTCCCTTGTATGCTACTTGTTGCTTCTCCCTTGCTGCTTTTAGTATTCTTTCTTTGTGTTTAGTCTTTGTTAGTTTGATTAGTATATATCTTGGCATGTTTCTCCTTGGGTTTATCCTGTATGGGACTCTGTGCCTCTTGGACTTGATTGACTATTTCCTTTTAAATGTTGGGGAAGTTTTCAACTATTATCTCTTCAAAATTTTTCTCATACCCTTTGTTTTTCTCTTCTTCTTCTGGGACCCCTATAATTCGAATGTTGGTGCCTTTGTTATGGTCCCAGAGGTCCCTGAGACTGTCCTTAGCTCTTTTCACTCTTTTTACTTTACTGTGTTCTTCAGAAGTTATTTCCACCATTTTATCTTCCAGCTCACTGATTCTTCTGCTTCAGATATTCTGCTACTGATTCCTTCCAGAGTATTTTTAATTTCAGTAATCACGCTGTTTGTCTCTGTATGTTTATTCTTTAGTTATTCTAGGTCTTTGTTAATTGATTCTTGCATTTTCTCCATTTTGTTTTCAAGGTTTTGATCATCTTACTAACATTATTCTGAATTCTTTTTCTGATAGTTTGCCTATTTCTTCTTCATTTATTTGGACTTCTGTGTTTGTAGTTTGTTCCTTCATTTGTGCAGTATTTCTCTGCCTTTTCATTATTTTTTAAATTTATTTTTTCATTTATTTTTATTAGTTGGAGGCTAATTACTTTACAATATTGTAGTGGTTTTTGTCATACATTGACATGAATCTGCCATGGACTTACATGTATTCCCCATCCCGATCCCCCCTCCCACCTCCCTCTCTACCCGATCCCTCTGGGTCTTTTTTTAACTTACTGTCTTTGAGGTCTCCTTTTCCCAGGCTTCAAGGAAAGCGGAATTCTTTCCTTGAAGAAGGTTGAATTCTTTCTTCCTTTTGCTTTCTACCCTCCTAAGGTTGGTCCAGTGGCTTGTGTGAGCTTCCTATAGAGTGAGATTTGTGCTGAGTTTTTATTTGTTTGTTTTTCCTCTGATGAGCTTGGCTGAGAGAGTTAGTAATCCTGTCTGTTGATTATTGGGTTTGTACTTTTGTTTTGCTTGTTGTTTAGATGAGGCATCCTGCACAGGGCACTACTGGTGGTTGGGTGATACTGGGTCTTGTATTCAAGTGGCTTCCTTTGTATGAGTTCTCAATTTGCTACTCCCTAGGGTTAGTTCTCTGGTAGTCTGGGGTTTTGGAGTCAGTGCTCCCACTCCAAAGGCTCAGGGTTCAATCTCTGGTCAGGAACGAAGATTCCACAAGTGGTTTTCTATGGCATTAAGTGAGATTAAAACAAATATCCAAAATCAAGAAACCAAAGATGAACCCCAGAAAAACAGCAGTTACAAAATCAGGCAAATAATAATTAAAATAATGAAATATACACATACACCCATGAGCAAAGTGAAGACAGTCCAACAAAAATAAAGTACAGTAGATTGACCTGCAAACAAGGGAAATCAAAAATTATATTTACCAGTTAAGAACAAAACTAGCTTAAGCACAAAGTGGAAAATAATACTAAAGCAAGGTGCCAAGTGGGGAATAGAGCAATGAAAACAAATCTAACAAATATGCTGAGAGGAAAGGAAAGAAAGAAAAGAAAGAAAGAATGGATATACAAAGTTAAATAGAGGTAGATGAAGAAGATTTATATACATTAAAGATTAACTGAAAGAGGAAAAGAACAATAGGAATGGCAAACAAAGGAATAAATGTATAAAAAATAATAATAGATTTTTTTTTAATTTTTTTAAGAGAAAAGAAAAAAAAAAAAGAGGAAAACACCACAAAATGGCAAAAGCCCAACATATAGGCAGAGGTTTATGATAACAATATAAAATGTGACTGGGTGGGGGGGGAAGCTCAAAAGCTTAATTGGATTTCTTAGTGCAGAGGTTTATGATAACAATATAAAATGTGACTGGGTGGGGGGGGAAGCTCAAAAGCTTAATTGGATTTCTTAGTGCCAATAAAATCGACAATTACAGTGCCGGGGGGGGGGGGGATAAAAAGAAAAAAATTTTAAAAATCCAAAAGAATGTACAGAATAAGTCAAAAAATAAGAATAATAAATGTTTTCTTAAGTCACTGCTGTCAGGGTCCTTTCCCTCGCTGGGAGTCCCAGTCCACCTCACCTTCCTAGGATGCCTTCCAACACAGTGCTGCTCTCTGGACCTGTTGTGGGGGCAGCTCAGATTCTAATCTGGTCTTACTCCTATGTGTTCTTGCCTCCATGTCCAAATCCATCAGAGTTAGTACATTTTCTTTTGTGTAAGCTCTCAGTGGCCTTTCATATCTTCCATAGACACAGAATCTGCCTAGTTGATCGTGTGGATGTAATCTGCAGCTTGTACAGCTGGTGGGAAGGTTCTGGGTCTTCTTCCTTAGCCACACGCCCCTGGCTTTCAACTGTGGTTTTATTTCCACCTCTACATGTGGGTCGTCCACTGGGGTTTAGCTCCTGAGGCTGTCCTGGAGGGCTTGGGTTTGCCCCATGAGGGCCAGGTGTGGAGGTGGTTCAGCTGCTTGGGTTGCATGGGTTCTGGAAGCACCAGGTACTCGGGGAGCTGGCAGCTAGGGAAGCAGAAAATATAGTGCTCCGGAAGGGTATTGCAACCGGTATTGGCCAATATGCTCCAGTATTCTTGCTTGGAGAACCCCCTCTCTGAAAGAGAAGCCTGGCAGGCCACAGTCTACAGGGTCGCAAAGATTCAGACATGACCGAAGTGACCCTGCACGCATAGATGCAAGACTTGCTTTCCCTGTGGAGCTCTGCCCCAGTGAGAGTTGAGCATGAAGGTGGCACAGCTGTTTGGCTTGCAGAGACCCTGGCAGCGCCAAGTGTGCGGGGACACAGACTGCTTCTGCCACAGGAGTTACGGCCCTATCAGAGTCGTTTTTCAAGCCTCTTGTACCTGGCAATCAGGAGACCTCTTTGGTCAGTCTTTCTCCATCGCTCCACCCGTTCAGGCACTTAAGAGGGCTCCCTTGCCTGGGTTCTTCTCTATTGTTCGGTGCATCAGGCACATAGAGGGGCCCCCCTTGGCTGGGGTCCTGTTCTGTAGTTTTGGTGCATCAGTCACTGAAAGGAGCACCCTGGGTGGGGTCCTACTCTGTAGTTTAGTGTATCATGCATTTGATGGGCCAGCCTCTCTCTCTATTGTTCAGCTGCCAGCGCTGGCAAGTAGGGAGAGAGAGGCTATGGTGACGGCTCCACTCCCTAAAGACGACTCAGCAGTATCACCTTTTTCCGTGGCTGCTTGGCTTTCCTCCACTGGTATTTCCCACCATGATCTCCTCCCTCACATCCCCTCAATCTGTCTCTCCACAGTCAACAGCAGTCCTCGCCCTGGGATTGCTCCACAATCTCTTAACTCCAGCTCCCAGCTGCTGCGCCTTCAGGAGACCAGTATTCCTGTCCAGGGTGTGTGTGGCTGTGGCAAGGACTGCCCAATTCTCATTCCATTTAGGCTGCCATAGATCAGCTGTTTCACTCTCAACCTTAAATGGTTTTCCTCTGACTCAGACAGTTGCCTTGATGTGGGAATCAGACCGTTGCTTCAGTTTCCCCACCCACTGGGGGCAGGTCCAGTCCTACTAACACTCCTGTTTTCCCCCTAGTTCCTTCATCCTACAGAGTTTTGCATGGTTCTGTATATTCTTTTGCACTGGTCAGGTACTCCTGTCCACTCTCAGCTGGTGTTGTGCATGCATTTCTGTGTCTGAAGGTGTATTCTCGATGTATTCGTGGAGAGAGATGTACTCCACATCCACTACTCCTCCGCCATCTTGTTCTCCCGACCAGGAGCCTTTTATAGTGTCTACTGAGAGGTCCATACACAAGCCATGCCATAAAGGAGGAAGCAGGAAAATCAAAATTCCTGGTACACTTGTAATGTAACCTGATCACTTAGACACCTGCCACTTCCACCTCCACTCTCCAGCTTCACATGCCCATGGTCTGCTCTACCTTGACCCTCATGGCCACAGCTCCCTGGGCATTCATCGTCCTATCACTTCCTCCCCAAACTGCCCTCCCCCTCAGAACTCTCATCCCTGTAAGACAATAATTCTTCCTGTCATTGACTCTACTCCAGACCCCTCTTCTCCTGGAGCTTTTGAAGAGGACATTCCTGACTGTGCACATGTTAATCCCCACAGTCTCTGCTGCATGGCTGGAATGTTCTTTCTGAGAACATGAGACCAAGCAGGGGACTGTATACAAGTATTAACCATGACACAGAGAAGAGAGTCAGAAATAATCTTGGATGCTGAGTTGAGAGTCCATGGAGGTGGCATGAATGGATGGGAGCTCACAAGCCCAAGGTTTCCTTTGCATCTCGTATAGGGCCAAGAATGTGCATCAGGCTATGTGTGTGCATGTATCTGCATATTGGGAAGAGTGTCTAGTTCACAATGTGCACCTCCTTCCTGACTATCTTGTTAACTTGGACCTTACTGCTTATGTGAAATCTTCATTTGGATGTCTAACATGTCTAAATTTGAACTCCCTTAACATGCTTCCCATATGTGCAGCTGCCTCTATCCTTCTTCTTCTGATTACCAAACCTTGGTGTAATTCTTGGTTTTATTCTCTGTTTTTCATATCCCATGCTCTCTCAGCAGATACTAATATATTTTACATATATATATATTATATATATATGTGTGTGTGTGTGTATATATATATGATGTTGGAGAAGACTCTTGAGATTCCCCGGACTGCAAGGAGATCAAATCAGTCAATCCTAAAGGAAATTAACCCTGAATATTTATTGGAAGGACCGGTGCTGAAGCTGAAGCTCCAATACTTTGGCTACCTGATGAGAAGAGCTGATTCATTGGGAAAGACCCTAATGCTGGGAAAGATTGAAGGCAGGAGGAAAAGGGGGCAACAGAGGACGAGATAGTTGGATATCATCACCAACTCAATGGACATGAGTTTGGGCAAACTCCAGGAGAAGGTGAAAGAGAGAAAAGCTTGGTGTGCTGTAGTCCTTAGGACTGCAAATCAGACATGAATTAGCAACCTAAAAATTATAAATGCATGTATATGTATATATACATACATATATGTATATGTATGTATACATATATACATATATATACATATGTATATATACATACATACATATGTATATATACATACATATATGTATATATGTATATATACACAGACATACACACAATATAACCATCTGTCACCACCTACCTGATTCAAAATGACCATCATCCCCCACCTGACTATTAGAATAGCCTCACAGTCTCTCTGTTTCTGTTCTTGACTCCTTAGAGTCTGTTTGCAAACACGTGTCCAGAG
Organism: Dama dama; assembly: GCF_033118175.1. Classification (NCBI taxonomy): domain Eukaryota; kingdom Metazoa; phylum Chordata; class Mammalia; order Artiodactyla; family Cervidae; genus Dama; species Dama dama. The sequence continues at coordinate 14,860,669 of NC_083700.1, forward strand.
CAATCATTTCAAATACAAGTTGTATTAAATAACTCTTGCTCAGTACTCCTCCCTGACTTCCACCCTCTCAGTGAGGCCCTGCACCATCTGACCTCATCTCTCATGCTCCCTTCTTGCCCTCATCCATTTAGGATACTGGGCTTTTTGCTATGCCTTCAACACAACAGACATGCTCATGCCTCAGAGCCTTTGCTTCTCCCTGGAATTCTCTTCTTCCCTGTATCTGTATGTGTCATTCCCTCACCTTCTTCAGGTGTTTGCAAAGATTTTATCTTCCTCTTTCTTTTATTTAATACTGTACCCTCCGTCTGGTAACCTCCTCATTCCTCCCTGCCCTAGTTTATCCGTAAGACTCAACAAGGATGTGAAGCAAAGTGCACTTACTCTAGGCTGTTCTTTAAAGACAAACATGCAAATCAGGTCTGAAAAAATAAGCTGCAAATGCTAGTGTTCAGATGTTTGTATTATTTCCATGAAATTGCAACACTGAGAAGCCAATGAACTTTCCCAAGATCAGGTAGCCAATACATGGGCAGAGTTGTAATCCAAAAGTTGAAGCCAGATTCAAAATTCACTGATCTTGACCACTACATTATACTGATTTATAATGTATAGTCTATCTACAGGGTGAGATACTATTTAGATAATTTTTTTAAAAAAATAGTAAAGCCCATTTTATATATTTAAATTGGAAGATGTACATGAAATACTGAATATACTTTAGAACAATATGTAGTATTACCCTACATTGTAAATATAAAAATCAATAGTTATGTTTATATGTATTTTGTGTTATAAAGAACATCTAAATGTTGATGTGTCAAGAAGTCAGCAGTAGTTGTCTTCTGGGGTGTGTCTCTTTCTTTATAAGATTTTTATAACATGTATCAGATAAAACATCAGCTATCAAAAATTTTGAGCAGAGCAGTAATATTGTTAGAGTTGTGTTTCAAATAAATAAATCTACATATATGTCCACAGAATGCTTATCATCTTGGAATCTAGTTAAAGTGCTTTTCTCAGACTCCACCTTTCACTTCCTATTGTGTTCAATACCGGTATCCTCATTAAAAGATTGTTCAAAGTAATCTCCAGTGTCTTTATTGAAATTAACCTAAATATCTCTAGACATGTCTAGACAATACAGGAAAAGTGAACATTTGACTTAATCACTGCAAATAGAAAATCCCTCTGAATTGTTCACAATCACCAATAGAGCTTGCAAAACCCAAAGATGCCAGGACCCTTTGAGCACATATGGCATCATGTATCCACCATTACATAGCTTCCTGGATCACATGTAAATGTTATTGTTTCTGTGTCTTCCCACAACCAATATTGGCATCATATTTCTTGGGGTGGAGAGCACTAACACACCACACCCCCAGTCTCCTAAGGGAGAAAGCATCTCATGAGCTGAACACACTCACCTCACTGAGGTCTCTCTGCATCCCAGCAGACTTCTCCAAGATCTCAGGTGACAGTTTTCTATTCCATCTGGTTGCTGACTAAACAGGTGAGGTTAGAGTTGGGACAATTTGAAGGCCAGCTCACAAGCAGATTTCAAGAGGGGGCTGGTCCCAGTGTCACTTAAGATTTACTCTCACAGCAGTTTTCAAGTATCTTGCAACTAAAAGTTTGTACCTTTGCAGTCAGGTATTGATATTTTATGGAATGTCCCACAATTGTGATTTATCTGGTGGTTCTCCCACAATTAGACTTCAGTTAAGAGATTTTTGGAGGAAGACCACAGAGGGAAAGTGTTCTTTTCATTATTTCAAGGGTACTATCAACATGACATGACTTGAATTTGACCTTGATCTTCTGTGTGAAGTAGTGCCTTGTAGTAATTTTTTCTTATTTCTTTGAGTTCTTATCCCCATTTCTGAGATCTTTCTCAGTTTTCACATTATTTCTTTATTGTGCTGTTGGGCAAGTGTGTGTGTTTTTCTTAGGAAGGTGTTCCTCTGCTTCCATCAAACCTCCAAAAGGAAGGAGCTTGAACTAAGTCCCAAGACTGAGAAGTAGGTTGTAATCAAGTCTGCTGCTATTTGGGGATCAGAGGAGGGAAGGGATGGTTCTGCAAGTCAAGAACCCCACACACAGTGCTTTCTATATATAATATTATTGAAATTGGGATGCAAACTTAAATCAATGTTACTTAGTAGTAAATAAAAATATTGATGTGTCTTAGTTCAGTTCAGTTCAGTTCGTTCCTTCTGTCGTGTCCAACTCTGCAATCCCATGAACCACAGCACACCAAGCCCCCCTGTCCATCAAAAAGTCCTGGAGTTCACTCAAACCCATGTTCATCCAGTCGGTGATGCCATCCAACCATCTCATCCTCTGTCATCCCCTTCTCCTCCTACCTTCAATCTTTCCAAGCATCAGGGTCTTTTCCAATGAGTCAGCTCTTCACATCAGGTAGCCAAAGTATTGGAGTTTCAGTTTCAACATCAGTCCTTCCAATGAACATTCAGAACTGATCTCCTTTAGGATGGACTGGTTGGATCTCCTTGCAGTCCAAGAGACTCTCAAGAGTCTTCTCCAACACCACAGTTCAAAAGCATCAATTCTTCTGTGCTCAGCTTTCTTTATAGTCCAACTCTCACATCCATACATGACCACTGGAAAAACCATAGCCTTGACTAGATGGACCTTTGTTGACAAAGTAATGTCTCTGCTTTTTAATATATTGATGTGTCTTAATATAGACACAATTATAGACTTGATAAAAGATAGTAATTACTATTAATTGTAAGAAACAAGAGAAGCTACCCTTGAGAAAATGACTGTGGGAAACAAAGGTGATACAGATACTCTCTTCTTCTGTAAACACTGGATTGACCTTTTAATCATATGTGTATTATCACAAGATCTTTGTCATCACAAAATATCTTCCAGAGAGAACATGACACAATTTGTTTTCCTGTGTCACTTTTAAAATTAAACTAATAGACATTAGATTGCTTTAAGTAAGTATTGTGTTAGTCGCTCAGTCATGTCCGACTCTTTGCAACCCCATGGACTGTAGTCTGCCAGGCTTCCCTGTCCATGGAATTCTCCAGGCAAGAATACTGGAGTGGGCTGCCATCTCCTTCTCCATAAGTAAGTATTATTTGTTGAGTATTTATGTTAGGCACTAACTAATACTAAATAGTATTAGGCACTACTAAATATTAGGCACTACTAATAAATTAAATAATAATTTATTTAATCCTTGCAGTAATTAGATGAAGTCTGTCATGTTAATATCCTCAGTGGGATCATGAGAAATCTGAGGTGCACAGAGGTAGAGTAAGGTGCTCAGGGTCACACCATGGGGAAGAAGCTCAGACTTCCAGCCCCAGCAGGCAGGTGCTCAGTTGTGAGTGCTCAGGATGAGAATGAGGCAGTAAACATCCCACAGGTTCCAAAGCCTGAGACATCTCAGGCTGTCTCCAAACTGACCTGTGAGGCAATGGTGACTAATCTCCACTCTACAGAAAAGAAAACCAGCTCTCAGAGAGGAAGAAGTGATCATGGAAGAGGTAACAGAGATCTGATGTGGGAGCTGGACTTGCTGTTGATGTGGGGTCTTCTCTTAGTCTTTCAAATCAGTCAACCTTCCAGGGACCAAAATAGTTTCTCCAGGGTTGGGTATTTCCCCTTGAATGAATTGTACTTCATGGAAAACCCTGTGAAGTCTTTTCCACTTATGTTCTCAGGCTTCCCATAGGCCCATCAGAGAGTGGGTGCTGAATAAACATTCGCTGGATACTAGGAGGACTCAACTTCCACCTGAAACAGAGAATTCCTATACTACATCTCACTGAAGGTCAGGGCCTTCCTTGGTCTCTGAGCTAATCTTTCCCCAGAAGATATTCCAGACTCCAGTCAGTGCTCAAAGTTGCAAGGGTGATTGAACTCTGCTCCTCAGCCTGCCAAACACCCAGTTCCCAATGGCCCTTACACGCAAAGCTGCCTCCTCCCACTATCCCTGACCTAACCCATTGAGTACCAACTTCCCCCTGAACCAGTACAGCCAAGACACAGGACCTGTGCAGGTTCAGGATGGGGCACAGAGACTGTGGGTGACATGCCAGGAGTTTCTCTCAAACATTCCATGGACTTAATGAGCATTGGTTGACTGTTGCTCATACCTTCTAGACAGCCAGGAACAGAACTGAACAAAAATGACCCTGGAGCTCAGTCTAGATATTCTGGACACCATCCCAAATTACATTAGGTGTTTCTCCTTCTCCCAGAAGAGTCTGTAGCCAAACTCAACTTCCCATGAGATCCTTAGCTCTATCCCTGGAACAGAGGACTTACAAATGTCCCACTTCCTCAAGTCCCTGGTGCTGGGATGCCTGCAACCAGAAAACCCTTAAAAATTGCTGACACCTAACCTGGATTCTTACTGCCTGTCCCCTCACTGTCAAGGCTGCTCTCACCCCTTGTCCTGTAAAGAGAGAGAATACCCCAGGAGCAAGATCCTCTTCTGAGCACAGCCCCACTCTGTGCATCCAGCAGATGGTTGAAGTCTAACTACTCCTTTCTATGGATGTTGAGAGAACAAGGATCACATTCCTCTTCTCTTCTTGCCAACCTCTCTTGGTAACTTTTCTCCATAAAGCCTGTTCCTTAACCATATGAATTTTCAGGAATTCTACTTTGACTGGTATACATCATGGTAATAACAAAAGACCCACCTTGAAAGCCAGCACAAGACTCTGGAAGTCAGCAGTGGGACATTAAAATGATTTTTTTAAAGGAATCGAAGGTACCGGGGCTGTTTCTCCAGACTCCACACTGCCCACAGCATCCCTACCCGCCAGGGAACATCCCTGCTTCCCAAAAAGGCCTGCTGCCCATTACTATACATTCCACTTTCCAGCTTTCCTTCTCTTGCCTCAATATCTTTGGGGGGAAAAAATGTCCCAAAAGCCTAAGTATTTTCTTCCTCTGAAATATAGATTAAATCATTCCCATTTGTAGTGTAAAGATCCACCTACTGAAAAGTGAAGCAGCACCCTCTTGTCAATGAAGGATATTAGTGAAAAGTGAGGAGTGGGAGACAGAGGGGTGGGTTCTGCCTGGGGCAGCTTTGTCCTGTTCCTGGAGGAAAATCCTAAGGAACTCTCAGGCTGGGAGCTGTGTGAATAGCAGAGAAAAAAATGCTGAGACTGCTCCGGTGGCCAGGAGGGCAAAACTCAATTTCAGGATGCTGGTAAGAAGTGCTGGTGGCAGAATGTGAAGCAGATCAGTACTGAGAATGGAAGCAAGGAGAATCCTGCTTCAACATGCAGTTGGGCCCATTTCAAAGAGGGAGGGTAAGAATGAAACTGTAGTAAGTCTCCACTGTGTTCAGGGCACTGTGCCAGGAGCTTATATACCTTCTCCCATGTTATCTCTATAACTCTAATTCTGCTCCTAACTACCTGGTCTACACAAATGCATGCCCCTGGCTAAAAGGGACATGAGGGGAGGGGGGAAAAGCTCCTATAATGTTGGGTGAAGCCAGAGGAGAAAACACAAACTCTGTGCCTTCAATTGTGTGGACCCCCATAGGCAATATAAGTCACCATGTTCATGAATGCCAACTGAGGTAGTCAAACTCTGGAGAAAAGCAAGTGCTTATCTCTGCGGATGGGGACCTTGTCATTGGCAACGGACACACAGAGATTCCTGAGATGCAAGAGTGTTTCATCTAGTGACCTGTCATGCTCTTTTTGGCTGTTTCTTTATCATTCATTAAGCTATACATTAATCATTATGTTTTACCTCTGTTGTTTTCCACAATTAAGAAGACATTTAGCAAAGAATACAATGAACAACTTTGAAGCATAAAATGTTTCCAATATTTCCCTTAGAGTTTATTCCCAGGTAGGTATAATGAAGCAAATGGCATGAAAAATTTATCGTTTTTGATACACATTACATTTGCATTTCTACCACTGCAAGTAAGTTCAAACACATGCCAAAATGTTTATTAACTTTCTGAACTCTCTATACAACCTTGGTTATTATTCATTTGGGAGGTCTAGTCGTGTTTGGGATGCTGACTTACAGTGATTTGAGGGCAATGAGGTGTCCATGGAGAGGAAGATTCTAAAGACATCAAGACTGGTTGTATACCTGGAGGGAGCATCTGTTGTCCCTTCCCTAGGATGCAGATGCACAGCAAGGAGAATCCTTTCTGTTTAGCTCCATCCATCCTATGTCCACTGAAGCCACTCATGGGACAGGCCCTGGAGATGCAGAGTGAGCTGACTTCATACCTGCCTGGGAGGAGCAGGTCCAGAGGGATAGCAGACAAGTCAAAACAAGACAACTGAGACACAGGACTGGTAGGAACACACACAGTGATGGAGAGTAGACAAAATGAACTGGCAGGGTGGGAAAATGAGCCCTTGAAATGTCTGAGGAAAGATTTTAGACATGGGGCAGTGGGGGTGGGGGAATAAGAAACACAAGCAGATACAGAACTGCAAGGAACATTCAGTATGTTTGAACCTGGCCTAGGGAGACTGGGAGAGACCATAAAGGCCCTGAATGCCATGCTCAGAGTCAGAATTTATCTTGTAAGCTTGGATTTCCGCAGTACTAGTTTAGTAAAATCTTAGACATTAATTTAGTAAAAGCTCAGGAGGGTTTTTGCCTGAAAAATTAGAAGGAACGTGGAATCCCATGGTCAAATATGTTGTGAAATACCAGATTAAAAAATTAAAACTGATGTTCCCACTGGAATAGGAGACTGTGAAATCTCTTAGAAGGGATCAGTCTGTATATTTTGCAAAGTTATCTGACCTAGATGACACTACCCTTATGGTAGAAAGTGAAGAAGAACTAAAGAACCTCTTGATGAAAGTGAAAGAGGAGAGTGAAAAAAAATGGCTTAAAGCTCAACATTCAGAAAACTAAGAGGATGGCATCCGGTCCCATCACTTCATGGCAAATAGATGGGGAAACGGTGGAAACAGTGGCTGACTTTCTTATGGGGGGGGTTCCCAAATCACTGCAGATGGTGATTGCAGCCATGAAATTAAAAGACGCTTACTCCTTGGAAGGAAAGTTATGACCAACCTAGATAGCATATTAAAAAGCAGAGACATTGCTTTGTCAACAAAGGTCCATCTAGTCAAGGCTATGGTTTTTCCAGTGGTCATGTATGGATGTGAGAGTTGGACTGTGAAGAAAGCTGAGTGCAGAAGAATTGATGCTCTTGAACTGTGGAGTTGGAGAAGACTCTTGAGAGTCCCTTGGACTACAAGAAGATCCAACCAGTCCATCCTAAAGGAGATCAGTTCTGAATGTTCATTGGAAGGACTGATGTTGAAGCTGAAACTCCAATACTTTGGCCACCTGATGCGAAGAGCTGACTCATTTGAAAAGACCCTGATGCTGGGAAAGATTGAAGGCAAGAGGAGAAGGGGACGACAGAGGATGAGATGGTTGGATGGCATCACAGACTCAATGGACATGAGTTTGGGTGAACTCTGGGAGTTGGTGATGGACAGGGAGGCCTGGCGTGCTGCGGTTCATGGGGTCACAAAGAGTTGGACATGACTGAGTGACTGAACTGAACTGAACTGAAGTACCCCACCACCTTTTTGAGGAGTATTCTTAGAACTGATGGACCATGGAGCACTTTGAAATTTTCTGATGTAAGTAAGCTGAGTGCCAGCATGTGGTACAGTGTGTGCGGGAGCCAAGCTATGTTGTGTTCTCTTCATGAGCCCTCACCTTCCTCTCCACCTTCCCCACCTATGGTAGATCATCAGCAATGTGATCCTTTTAATGAACCCCCATTTTGCTGTCAGTAGCACAACCACATCTCTGCATTAAGCATGAGCTGTTTGAGGTAGACCTGTTTGCTCCAAGCCCAATCCTCTTCAATGCTATACTTGTTTCTTCCACAAATATTAATGAGAAACTGCTATGTGCCAGTCTCTGCTCCATGTGCTTAGGATACATCCATTAATGAATCCAACAAACCTTCTATCTTCATCATTCTATTAGGAGGAGAAAGACACTGTACAATAATCATAATATATAAGGAAATGGAATGGTTTTAATATGTTAGAAGGAAAGGTTAGTGAAAGCAAGATTCAGACCTTAGAAAATGGGTTCAATTTTACATCAGGAGGTAATAACAGGCTTCATTAAGGTGTAACCTTTGAGAAAAGAGTGGGAGGAGGTGATGGAGTGGACACCTTAAGGAACGTTCCCCCTGGTCGAAGTGACAATTCTTGCAAAGACCTTCAGCTGGGAGTGTGCCTGGTATGTCCCCAGAACAGGAGGTCAATGTAATTGAGGCAAATTTGAGTGTACACAAGAGGGAAAAAAGATTCTGTGATCAAAGGAGAAATGGGGTCAGATCACATCCTACTTGACCTGGAATCTTGGGCAGAGCCAGAGTGGTTCCCAAAGACTGTGTGATAACCCACTACTTGCTGGACAGATGAAAAAATGAGGTAGATAGCATGGGGGCTCTCCCCAAGTGGTGCTAGGGTAGAATCTGGTTTCTGGACAGTTTCTCAAATCCAACTCATTCTAGAGTAGACCTCATCTGGTCCAGGAAAGATCATCAGGCAGGGACACCCAGCTCTGGGTGGCTGCCACTGCAACACTCTCCACCAGGGTTGCTGGCTCAGAGCTCAGCTTCTCCCTCCATCCCTGGAAACTCCCTGACCTTGGCTCCCGCACTATCCCAGCCTGATTCTGATCATGACACTAGCCCATCCACTGCTGCCTTCCAACTAGTGCTTGCTCCCTTTGCTTCAATATCTCTCTTTCCTAGGTTATGAGGTTAAGTAAAAGTGTTAGTCACTCAGTCATGTTCAACTCTTTGTGACCCCATAGACTGTAGCCTGCCATTCTCCTCTGTACATGGAATTCTTCAGACAAGAATATGGGAGTGGGCTGCCATGTCCTTCTCAGGGGATCTTTCTGACCCAGGGATCAAACCCAGGTCCCCTGGGTCAGAAAAATGTTTCATCATCTGAGCCAGCAAACCCCCAAGAAAAGCCTTGAAAAATGAACCTCAACTTGGGTTTCAAGGAACAGACAAGGGAGATGAGGAAACTGAGGAGGGGGATGAAGGGGAGCAAGTGTGGAAATTACAGAGTCATGCTGCCAGTCCCCACATGGACATACTCTCCAACCCAGGTCAGCCTGCAGGACAAAATAGAAGCAGAGAGTCCATGGCTTCAACTTGAGGTCCTGAGGATTGAAAATCTGACCTATGAAGACATAAGGCAGTACTAGACTAAAACAAGCTTAACAAGAAGAAATATAGCCCCACACTTTTTATCCACTCCCAAACCTCCCTTCCCCAGTTCTAACATGACTAGGCTTTCCAGGAGTGAGTGGACCTCAGTAGGTTCCTACTCTCGTTACTGCCTCTTCCTTTCCTTTCTCACTGTATCATGATGAGCATGGCCAACACAAATTTTCTCCCTCTCTCTCTCTCTCTCCCCTTAACCCCACATTTAGGTTTGCTACAATATCCTCTTTTGCTATTTTTGCCTCCCAGAAGCTGATTATCCCCTTTTCTTCCTCTTTGCATTTCTTCTCAATCAAATCCTACCCTTTCAAGGTACATGTTTGGTTCCAGCCTGCTAGGTAAAGGCTATATATTCAATATATTCAGACAACCAAAATAATAATAAAAAAAAACTATCAGTAATCTTTAAAGCACTACTTCATTAATATTAAAAATAGAAAAATTGCTGATATGTCTAAATGTACATCAACCAACTTTTAATAAGTATAATTGGTGTAGTCTCTTAAGAACATGATTATCAAAGAAACAATTACTCAGTGATAAACTAATCTAACAACCATTTTAAACTGCCCATTGTGAACACTTATAAGGTATGTTAGTCGTATGGTTTTTATTTTCTTTAAAAATGTCTCTGCAATTCAAGCTATTTTTATAACTAAGGATATCATATACTCAAAATCAAGCAGTTTTTAAATGTAGAGTCAACAACAGACTCAGATATTTTTGACACTAAATTTGAGCACTTTCCACTGCACCTTAAAAATGTCAAACCCATCTTAAAAGAAAGGAAAAAATCACCCATTAACATCATCTATTAAGGAGCTGTCTATGAAATTTGCATCCTTGGTAGAAATGATGTATCAACTAGCCACATGTACACTTGAAATTTGGCTAGTATAAATGAAAATAATTTTTTATTTTATCTAATTTTAATTAATTTAAAATTAAATAGACACTATTTGATTCTACTCACAGCATCACTGAATGTAAAGAACTTCTATGGAAACCCATCCCTCTCCTTAAGGAAAAACCTGGAGCTCAGGATCTTCCTGAATGGGAGAAAGGATACAGAAGTCACAAGAATAAGAGTAAAACACTAGCCAATTCTATATATTTCTCCTTGAAATCACAGGTATATTTTAACAGTTAGAAAACATACTCTTCAACCCACCCAAACTAATAGCCTCTCCTTTGGGGTAGAAAGCTATGTGACAAGTGAAGCACATTTAGATAATTAAGATGCTGTCATAAATGTGGCAAATTTCTATACATTTTTTTCTTTTAAAAATTTTATAGCATTCCCTGCTAGTAAGGTATTAATATTTCTCAGTGCTCATTTCTATTGAATAATAAGTCATGATCTCTGGCTTAGAAGACCTGCTTTAAAATATATTTTCTACTATCATTAAAATACCTTTAAACTACCTTCTTGTAGCATCTGTATTCTTTTACATAAGTACATTCTTTTATTCTTTATACTTCCTTGTTTGGTTCCAGATTTTAAAGAAAAAGCTTAGTGTTTTAGTAAAACATTGAGCATGATATTAGCTATGGCTTTGTGTATATGGCCTGTGTTTTATTGACCTATGTTACCTCTTTATCAACTTTGTTGAGAGTTTTTAATCATGAATCTGTCTTGAATACTGTCAAATGCTTCTCTTGCATCTATTAAGATGATCGTGTGACTTTTATCTTTCATTTTACTAAAGTATTGGGTTATATTGATTGATTTTGGGATATTGAAGCATCCTTGAATTCCTCAAATAAATCCCACAGAATCATTGTGTTTGATCCTTTTTTTTTTTTTTTTTTTTTTGGTATGATTGAATCCAGTTTTCCAATATTTTGTTGAGAATGTTTGTATCTATGTTCATCAGGGATATAATTTTATTTTGTATCTGATATTTTATCTGTGCCTTTATCTGGTTTAGGCATCATGATATGTCCAGGTATGAGTTTATTGGAGTTCATTTGTTTGAATCTTTCTGTGATTCCTGTACCTAGATTTTTGTTTCCTGCTTCAGATTAAGGAAATTTTTAGCCATAATTTCATCAAATATATTTTTGCCTCCTACCTGCCTCTCTTCTCCTTATGAGACCTATGATGAGAATGTGAGTGTGTTGAATGCTGTCCCAGGGGTCCCTTAAACTATCCCCATTTTTTTTTATTTTGTCTTTTGGCTGTTCTAATTGAGTGATTTCTATTATTCTATCTTCCAGATTACTTATGCATTCTTCTATGTAACCTAATCTTCTATTAATACACCCCAGTGTAGTTTTATTTCATTATTTTATTTTCCAGTCTGACTAGTTCTTTGTTATATTTTCTTGTTGTTGTTCAGTCACTCTGTCACGTAGGACTCTTTGCAACACCATGGACTGCAGCACGCCAGGCTTCTCTGTCCTTCATGATCTCCCAGGAATTCTCACTGTGTTCACCTATTATTTTTCCCAGTTCCATTAGCATTCTCTTACTATTGCTTTGAACTCTTTATCGGATAAATTGTGTCTCTCTCATTAAGCTTTTTTCAAGGTTATTTTATTGTTGTTGTTGTTGTTCTACTTGAAACATATTCCTCTGTGTCTTTATTTTGTTTAATTCCCTCTGTCTCTATGAAATTAGGTAAAACAATTGCCTATCCAAGTCTTGAAGGCATATCCTTGTGTGGGAGTGTCCCTATGCAATCTGTATCTAGCCAGTGGCTTTGGTGGGAGAGCTGGATCTTAAGCGAGAGCGGGCTGCATCTTTCTCTGGGGTATGCTGGCAGCCACCACTTTAGTGGGAGCTAGGCTGGAGGTGTAGGAGCTAGATCCAGAGCCAGGTAAAGCTAGGGTTTCTCCTACACTCTAATGGCTGCCACCACAATCTTGGGGTCAGAGAGGGTCTCAAAGGGGCTAGAGCAGGATCCCAGGGGGAGCTGAGTTTCTCTCAGTGTGATGGCACTCTCTTCTTTGGTTTGGGACATGGTCAGGAAGCCTTGGGCTCCTGACAGCTTGGAGATGTACTTCTGTGTTGGTGCCATTTTTCCCTGATGTGTGTGCCTTGGAGAGAGGCTCAATCAGGGCCAGAGGGGTAGATGCTACATCACGGAGCTGGCCCGGCCTCCTTCTAAATGTGCACGGTGACACACACTCTGGTGATGGTCGTCTCTTCCCTAGAGATAGCTTTCTCACTCTGGGGTGTATGCAGGGGTACACAAGTTGACAATGGCTGCCTCTACCCCGGTAAAGGACAAGCTCAGGGTCCAAGCTGGCTCCATTCTTTCCAAGTGTGCACACTTTCATTGGCAATAGCACCCTCTGAATTGGTTGGGAGCAGAACTGGAACTAGAGGGACTGAATCAGGAACCCACTGTGTGCCCAGGGGGAAAGCTGGGTAGTCCTGTCAAGCTATCAAGAGCCACGGGCAGTTTTTCCATCTGCTGCCTCTAAATGGTGACTGAGAGTAAGCATATATATGTGTATGCTCTTCAAAAATTCAGTCTTTCTTCATTACAGCACTCTCATAAGCACATGGTTATTCAAACCAGCTAAGGGGATTTATCTTCCCAGTGTCAGAGCCGAGGCAGCATGTTTAATATATGTCTCATACTCCTCATCCCCAAGGGGGATTCTTGAGCCTATGCTATCCCTTCTCCTCTCTGTGTCCCTAATAGTGCTTTGAGACATGACCAAAACACTTCTCCTTCTTTCCTACCAGATCCCATGTATCCTTTCTCTACAACCTTGGTTATAGAAGAGATATAAGGAAGCTGGAGCCATGTAGGTTTCAGGATCTCTGGGGGTACAGATGGGAATTTCCTTGACCTGGTCCCTGTCTAGCAAGTAGTCCATGGATGGCAGTTGAGAGAGGGATAATGGCTAATATGGAACCCTTTAAGTAGACCCAGAGATGCAGATGCAGGGTATCTGTGTCATCAAGAATATTCTTAGTCTGCAACTGGGACAGAAAGGGTGCATTTACATGGCCCTTTCAGAATCTAGTCAGACCAAGTTTAGTAGGCTTACCACAAAGTTTCCCTACCACAGAGGGGCTGCACTGCATTCACAGGCGATTTCAGGGTCCACAGCCAGGACCAAGGTCTGTATATCTATTACCTGATGCACAGGTGGACATGATTTTTCCTGGGTCTTCTGCCTATGTTGGTGACAGGCCCACAGCCAAAAAGGGTTCTAACTGACTTCTCAGAGGTAAACAGCTGATTCTATTTCTGAGGCCAGGACCACAGTTAATCAGTCAGCTTCTTCCTTAGAAGTTTATTCTTCATTTCTATTCATTTGGAGATTTGACTTAACATTATAACATGCATACCTAATCCAAACCCTACATCAATACCTCTGTCCACCTCCTGAAACTGAAAAGAACCTTAGAGCACTTTCATTCTTCTCTCTCTAGTCTTAAATGCCTTTTTTATCCAATGTTTGTGTTCTGTATTTTCACTACAACACTTTTTTTTCACTACAACACATAAATTCTTCACTCTCAAGCTCATTCTATGGGCCACTGTCATCCTGATACCAAAATTAGACAAAGGCCAATATCACTGATGAATATAGATGTGAAAATCCTCAATAAAATACTAACAAACTGAATCCTAACAGACTGAATCCAAAGATACATTAAGAGGATCATATTCCATGTTCAAGTAGGATTGATCCCAGGGATGCAAGTATTCTTCAATCTAAGTGAGAGTCAATTCCTAGGCAGGTTGATAAGAAGTCCAGGGGTCTGCAAGGAGAGAGGGGTCTGGAATTCTCAAGGAGGAAGAAAGGACAAACTTTTTTGTCCCTCTACATTCCTAAGGATTATATAGCAATAATGTATCCTGCTTGAGGACAGTCTCTGGAAAAAACCTTCTGGCTAATCCTGTTATCTTAAGGTGTAAATTACGGGAGTATGTCTAGTGAGGTCTTTACAACCTCCAGACATTCTTTTGATTCACTGTAATAACTAATTAGAGAGTATATAACTCCATGGCTAACACTAGCAAGGGGGTACTCTTTCTGCCCCCTTCAGATGCCTATGTCAGAAGCTTTCTTTATCTCCTTTATACTTTAATAAAACTTTATTACACACAAGCTCTGAGCGATCAAGCCTTGACTCTGGCCCCGGATTGAATTCTTCTCCTCTGGAGGCCAAGAATCCCGGCATCTTTGCATGGTTCAGCAACAACCTTTCACATGCTAATCAATCAGTGTGATAGGCCATATTGCCAAATTAAAGACTAAAAACCATACAGTCATCTCATCTGATGCATAACAGCTTTGACAAAGTTCAGCAAAAACCATACAATCATCTACATTAATGCAGAAAATGCTTTGACAAAGTTCAACACCCATGTATGATAACAACTCTCCAGAAAGTGGGCATAGAGGGTAACTACCTCAACATAACAAAGGCCATATACAACAAACTCACATCATTCTCAGGCTTCCCTGTGGCTCAGCTGGTAAAGAAGCCACCTGCAATGCAGGAGACCTGGGTTTGATCCCTGGGTTAGGAAGATCCCCTGGAGAAAGGAATGGTTACCCACTCCAGTATTCTGGGCTAGAGAATGCCATGGGCTGTATAGTCCATGGGGTCTAAGAGTCGGACACGACTGAACGACTTTCACTTTCACATCATCCTCAACACAGGAAAACTGAAAACATTTCCTCTAAGATTACAAACAAGAAAAGGATGTCCACTCTCACCACTATTAAACATAGTTTTGAAAATTTTAGCCATAGCAATCAGAGAAGAAAAAGAAATAAAGAATACAAATTGGAAAAGAAGTAAGACTGTCATTATTTGGAGATGGCATACTATACATAGAGCATCCTAAAGATGCTACTAAATACAATTACTAGACCTAATCAATGAATTCGGTAAAGTTGCAGTATAAAAAAATTAATACACAGAAATCTCTTACATTCCTAAATACTAACAATGAAAAAGCAGAAAAAGAAACCAAAGAAGCAATCTCATTTACCATTGCATCAAAAAGAATCAGTCTTCTAGAAATAAACCTACCTATGGAGGAAAAAGATCTGTACTCAGAAAACTGTAAGATACTGAAGAAAGATAACAAAGAAACAAGCAGATGGAAAGATATATCATGTTCTTGGATTGGAAGAGTCAATATTGTGAAAATGACTATATTACCCAAAGCAATCTGCAGACACAGTGTGATTTCTTTCAAATCTTTCAAATTCAAATGGAATTTTTCACAGAATCAGAACAGAAATTTTACAATTTGTATGGAAACACAAAAGCCTCAAATAGCCAAAGCAATCTTCAGAAAGAAAAATGGAGTTGGAGGAATTAGATTTCTTGACTTTAGACAATACTACAAAGCTACAGTCATCAAGACAGTAGGGTAAAGGCACAAAAACAAAAATATAGATCAATAGAACAGGACAGAAAGTCCAGAGATAAACCCACACACCTATTGTCACCTAGTCTATGACAAAGGAGGCAAGAATATACAAGAAAAGACAGTTTCTTCAACAAGTGGTACTGGGGAAATTGGACAGCTACATGTAAATAAATGAAATTAGAACACTCCCTAACACCATACACAAAAATAAACTCAAAATGGATTAAAGACCTAAATGTAAGGCCAGACACTATAAAACTCTTAGGGGGAAACATAGGCAGAATACTCTTTGACATAAATTGCAGCAAGATTTTTTTTCAATCCAACTCTTAAAGTAATGAAAATATTAATAAAAACAAAATAAACAAACATAACCAAATTAAACTGAAAAGCTTTTGCACAGAATAAAATGAAAACACACCCTTCAGAATGGGGGGAAAATATTTGCAAATGAAGCGACGGACAAGGGATTAATCTCCAAAGTATACAACAGCTCATACAGCTCAATATTAAAAAGCAAATCAAAAAATGAGCTGAGGATATAAATGAATCTATTTTCAAAGAAGACACATGTGCCAGAAATCACATGAAAAGTTGTTCAACATCACTAATAACTACATTATCAAACAATTTTTTTTTTTTAAGTGTGATGGAGGGAGGGGAAAGAGGCTCAATGGGGAGGGGACATATAGATAAGTATGATTGATTCATGGGGTTTTTTGTGGCAGAAACCAACACAACATTATAGAGCAATTTTCCTCCAATTAAAATATAAATGCAATTTTTTAATCTATAAACCATAAATGCTTTTGAGGGTGTGGAGAAAATGCAACCCTTCTAAATTATTAGTGAGAATGTAAATTTGTACAACCACTATTGAGGACAGTATGAAGGTTCCTTAAGAAACTAAAAATACAGCTACTATAGGATCCAGCAACCACAATTCTGGTCATATATCCAGAGAAAATCATAATTTGAAAGAATATATGCATCCCAATGTTCACTGTACCATTATTTACAATGACCAGGACATGGACACAACATAAATGTCCATCAACAGAAGAATAAATAAAGAAGATGTGATACCTATATACAATAGAATATTACTCAGCCACAAAGAAGAATGAAATATTGCCATTTGCAGCAACATGGGTGGACCTAGTGATTATACAGAATGAAGTAAGTTAGACAAAGACAAATATCATAATATCACTTAAATGTGAAATCATAAAAGTGGTAAAAATGAACTTATTTACAAAACAGAAACATATATCAAGGGGAAAGTGTTGTTGCTCAGTTGCTCGGTCGTGCCCAACTCTTTGTTACCCCATGAACTGCAGCACGCCAGGTTTCCCTGTCCTTCACCATCTCCTGGAGTTTCCTCAAACTCATGTCCATTGAGTTGGTGATCCCATCCAACTACCTCATCCTTTGTCATCCCCATTGCCTCCTGCTTTCACTCTTTCCCAGCGTCAGGTTCTTCTCCAATGAGTCAGCTGTTTGCATCAGGTGGCCAAAGTATTGGAACTTCAGCTTCAGCATCAGTCCTTCCAATGAATATTCAGGACTGGTTTCCATTAGGATTGACTGGTTTGATCACCTTGCAGTCCAAGGGACTCTCAAGATTCTCTTCTCCAACACCAAAGTTCAAAAGCATCAATTCTTTCGCTCTCAGCCTTTTTTATTTTCCAGTTCTAATATCCATTCATGACTACTGAAAAAACCATAGCTTTGACTATAAATACTATGTAAGCAAAGCAGCGTCTCTGTTTTTTAATATGCTGTCTAGGTTTGTCATTGCTTTTCTTCCAAGGAGCAAGCATCTTTTAATTTCATGGCTGAGGTCACCATCCACAGTGATATTGGAGCCCAAGAAAATAAAGTCTGTCACTGTTTCCATTGTTTCCCCATCTATTTGCCATGAAGTCATGGGACCGGATGCCATAATCTTCGTTTTTTGATGTTGAGTTTTAAGCCAGTTTTTTAATTCTCATCTTTCACTTTTTATCAAGAGACTCTTTAGTTCCTCTTTGCTTTCTGCCATAATAGTGGTGTCATCTGCATATCTGAGGTTATTGTTAATTCACCCCACAATCTTGATTCCAGTTTGTGCTTCATTCAGTCTGGCATTTTGCATGATATACTCTGCATAAATAAACAGAGTGACAGTATACAGCTTTGACGGACTCCTTTCCCAACTTGGAACCAGTCTATTGTTCCATGTCCAGTTCTAAGTGCTGCTTCTTGACCTGACTACAGGTTTTTCAGGAGGTAGGTAAGGTGGTCTGGTATTCCTGTCTTTTTAAGAATTTTCCAGTTTGTTGTGATCTATACAATCAAAGACTGTAATGTAGTCAATGAAGCAGAAGTAGATATTTTTCAGGAAATCCCTATCATTTTCTATGATCCTATGGATATTGGCAATTTGATCTCTGGTTCTTCTGCCTTTTCTAAACTCAGGTTGTACATCTGGAAGTCCTTGGTTCACATGCTGTTGAAGCCCAGCTTGAAGAAGTTTGAGCATTACTCTGCCAGCATGTGGAATCAGTGCCATTGTGTACTGGTTTGACTGTTCTTTGGCATTATCCTTCTTTGGGACTGGAATGAAAACTGACTTTTCCAGTCCTGTGGCCACTGCTGTGTTTTCCAAATTTGCTAGAATATTGATTGCAACAATTCCACAGCATCATCTTTTAGGATCTGAAACAACTCAGCTGGAATTCTATCACCTCTACTAGCTTTGTTTGTAGTGCTGCTTTCTAAGGCTCACTTGACTTCACACTTCAGAATGTCTGGCTCTAGGTGAGTGATCACACCATTGTGGTTATCTGGGTCATTAAGATCTTCTTTTGTATAGTTCTTCTGTGCATTGTTGCCACCTCTTCTTAATATCTTCTGCTTCTGTTAGGTTCATACAATCTTTGTCCTTTGTTGTGCCTATCTTTGCATGAAATGTTCCCTTGGTATCTCTAATTTTCTTGAGGAGATCTCTAGTCTTTCCCACTCTATTGTTTTCCTCTATTTTTTGCATTCTTCACTTAAAAAGGCTTTCTTATCTCTCCTTGCTAGTCTCTGGAACTCTGCATTCAGATGGATATATATGAATGGGAAAGGGGAGGAAGAGGTAAATTGGGAGATTGGGATTGATGTATACATTCTACTATATATAAAAATAGATAACTAATAAGAACATACTGTATAGCACATGGAACTAAATACTCTGTAATGACCTATATAGGAAAAGAATCTTTAAAAGAGTGGATTTATGGATATTTATAACTGATTCACTGCTGTACAACAGAAACTAGCACAACATTAACACAAGATTGTCAGGAGAAATATTAATAACCATATGCAGATGACACCACCCTCATGGCAGAAAGCAAAGAGGAACTAAAGAACCTCTTGATGAAAGTGAAAGAAGGGAGTGAAAAAGCTGGCTTAAAACTCAACATTAAAAAACAAAGATCATGGCATCCAGCCTCATGACTTCATGGCAAATAGATGGGGAAACAATGGAGAGAGTGACAGATTTTATTTTCTTGGGCTCCAAAATCACTGCGGATGGTGACTGCAGCCATGATATTAACAGACACTTGCTCCTTGGAAGAAAAGCTATGACCAACCTAGACAGCATATCAAAAAGCAGAGACATTACTTTGCTAACAAATATCCATCTAGTCAAAGTTATGATTTTTCCATATATGGATGAGAAAGTTTGACCATAAAGAAAGCAGGGTGCTGAAGAATTGATGCTTTTGAACTTTGGTTTTGAAGAGGACTCTTGAGAGTCACTTGGACTGCAAGGAGATCAAGAGAGTCAATCCTAAAGAAATACAGTCCTAAATATTCATTGGAAGGACTGATGTTGAAGCTGAATCTCCAATACTTTGGCCATGTGATGCGAAGAACTGACTCATTTGAAAGACCCTGATGCTGGGAAAGATTGAAGGCAAGAGGAGAAGGGGATGACGGAGGAAGAGATGGTTGGATGACATCACCAACTCGATGGACATGAATTTGAGCAAGCTCCAGGAGTTGGCAATGGACAGGGAAGCCTGGTGTGCTACAGTCCATTGCATCACAAAGAGTTGGACATGACTTACAATGGAACTGAATATGACTTTATTCCAACAAAAAATAATATTTTAAGATTGTAAATTTTTGTTATTTTTATACAGTCAGTGCTAAGTTCTACTCCTTGTTTAAGTTCTCCTCTCTTTTTCCACTCACTCTTTCTTTATGTTTTCAAACTTCCCTACTGGGTGGTTTTCTAATGAAGTTATGTTTTGTGGTTTACTATTGGTGGTAACATTCTCAGTTTTAATTTGACTGGAAATATCTTTATTTTAACTTTTCTTGAATGACAGGGGCAGACCTTGTTTAGAGTAAGATATCTGGCACCCTGCTTCCACCACTTGTCAAAGAAGCACCACTGGACCACTGGTGGAGACAGGCATACTCTTATCCCAGTGAACTAGGGACCATATCCCAGTGAACTAGGGACCATGCAGTGGTCCTTAGTGTAACACTCAGTCAAGAAGGTCACTCCAAACAGGCACAAGCTCCCAAGGTTATGACTTGGGTTGGTTTTCTCTTCAGATCACTCCCAACAGGCACAAACTTTGAAGGTCATGTCTTGGATTGGTTTTGTCTTGGACTCCAAGAGTAATGAACCTGGATTGACTCAGAAAGACACTTCCCTGGAAAGAAGACTGCAGATAAATGAAATCTTATTATAATACCATTTGATTTTACATATGTGATATCAATCTTATCAATACAAACTTAAATTCACCAATCTCTTTTACCTGTTATTTTGCTCTAATTTTCTCCTTCTTAATTCATTCCTCTCTGTTCTTGCTTCAAACATTTTTCATTTTGTACTATAGGCTTAATCCCTTTCTATATCTTTTGAAAAGTATCAACATAGTTCTCTGAAGTTCCCTTGCAGCTTTTTTCCGTTAATAATGGTTTTTAGACTGTGGTTTCCTGTTAGTGGCCTCTGCTGACTCTGTCTCAGAGGGATATGCATTTCCTAACAAGCTAGTAATGTTCTCCTGTTATCATACATACAGTAGCAATTGTTCTCTACAAAAGCCCACACACATGATCTGATATAGGAGTTTCCTTACTGGTCTGTGTCCTGTTTGCTCCTACCAAAGTCCTATAGGCTCTATTTTGAGGGATTTTTTGAGTTTTAGTCCATAGTGAGAAATCACACTCACAATTATATATAGTGCAGGCTTGAGTGCCAGTTTCTCACAAATTTCTCACAGATTCCCCCCCATACAGTGCAGGTGGCAACCCTCAAGCTAATTCCCTATAAGGCAGATACTTTCTCACCCTATATTTACCCCCAGCTCCTTATCTGGCCTTGTGCAATACCCCTAAATGTCAAAGTCACATGTAAGGCTCTATCCCTCCTTAGGCACATATAACGTTGGCCTCTAAGGGACAGATAAGTTTCTGACAACTCCATGGGATATGAGAAGTTTAAATCTCATGCACCCTTTTAACCCTTAGTTCTCTCTTGTCTCTCTAACTGGAGCATCCTGAATCTAACTTACAAAATTAAAACACTTAGTTTAATAAAACACTGTAGCTACCTAATTAAACCACTTTTATTATATAGCTATCAAGCATTACTGTATAGTCAGAGTTTGAGGAGGTTCTCCTGAGTCAGTTCATGTGTCTTCTTCTTTGGAAAATTCTAAAGTATTTTTCCACTCTTGTAATCCTTGCTCCCCACAGCTTCCAACACTTAGGGCTGAAGCAGCCATGCTCAAGGCAGAAGATAGAACTCAACTGAGAAGGTGCAACTCTATATTCATCTTTTAACTTCAAAATATGCTGACTATATTTTATTGATTTTAAAAAAGAGATTTGTGTTTTCCAAAACCAAGGATTGTAGATTCAGAGCAAAAATATTTTTTCAAAAAGTACTGATAACAAGCTTAAAAGTTGCCAGGCGAGCTGTAGAGCTGAGATGTGGAACAAGCCAGGTGACAGAAACTCCAGACACATTAAGAAGAGGGCTGCAGCAGAGGCAGCAGAGGATTCCCAGGTGGTGCTAGTGGTAAAGAACCTTCCTGCCAATGCAGGAGGCATATGAGACATGGGTTAGATCCCTGGGTCAGGAAGATCCCCTGGAGGAGGGCATGGCAACCCACTCCAGTATTCTTGCCTGTAGAAACAGAGGAGCCTGGAAGCCTACAGTCCATGGGGTTGCAAAGGTTCAGACAGGACTGAAGCAACTCAGCACGCACACACGCACACTGCAGCCAAATGAGCTTTGGTGACTCTCATAATTCATCTGGGATGTTAGTTCCATCTCCCAGGAAGTCTTCATGGATAGGAGTCAAAGCATGGTGCATCTAAGGCAGAAGAAAACCTCATAAGTGTTTCAAGTTCCCATCATCCTTTACACAATGATAGGGAGATTCAGAGGTTCTCACGGATCCTTACAGGAGGAAGAGAGTCCTGGGAGGATCATGTGGCAGAATATGCCTGAGATGAAAAAGGAAAGATGAGAGGACACAGATCTCACTCCAGGAGGCAGTGTGGGCTGTCTCAGTGGCATTACTCCCTTTGGTTTTCTCAGGTGTGAGTCAGTCACCTGTCCAGTGCATCCTCAAAGGACAAGAGACAACTCAAACTCTCTGAGTAGTCTCATTAATGCTCAGTCTCACCAGCTCATACTCTTCAGATAAGTTATTTTTCCTTGTGTCTAATTCTACTTTTTTATGCCTTCAGTATATGTGATGGCTTAAGAATCTCAAACCACTTTTCATACACACATGTAAATCCAGGGCTGATTCATGTCAATGTATGGCAAAAACCACTACAATATTGTAAAGTAATTAGCCTCCAACAAATAAAAAAAATGCAACGAAAAAAAAAAAAAAAGCCTATTTTCCAGAATTAAAAAAAAAAAAAGAAAAGAAAAGAAAATTCTGAATGTGGAGGTATTTCCCCAAGAGATTTTACTTTACTTCCCAAAGGCCATGGGTCTTGTCAAGGATCTGGTGACATGTGTGGAGGTCAACTGGTGAATTCACCTGTTTGTGTGATATTAAAATGTTGTTGCTGAACCACGCAAAGATGCCAGGATTCTTGGCCTCTGGAGAAGAATTCAATCCAGGGACAGAGACAAAGCTTGATCGCTCAGAGCTTTTGTGTAATAAAGTTTTATTACAGTATAAAGGAGATAGAGAAAGCTTCTGACATAGGCATCAGAAGAGGGCAGAAAGAGTACCCCCTTGCTAGTGTTAGCCATGGAGTTATATACTCTCTAATTAGTTATTACAGTGAATCAAAAGAATGTCTGGAGGTTGTAAATACCTCACGAGACCTACTCCCATAATTTACACCTTAAGGTAACAAGATTAGCCAGAAGGTTTTTCCAGAGACTGTCCTCAAGCAGGATACATTATTGTTATATAATCCTAAGAAATGCAGAGGGACAAAAAAGTTTGTCCTTTTTTCCTCCTTGAGAATTCCAGACCCCTCTCTCCTTGGGGACCCCTGGACTTCTTATCAACCTGCCTAGGAATTGACTTTCTCAGTATGGGCAAGGGATATGCATGCTGGGGGAAACTGAGAGACTTTAGCCACCTTACCTTTTCTAAAACTGACACTCTGAACCCCTTTCTCATTATAAAACTGGGTAAAATGTTTTCTCTCTCCAAACTTGCATTGCTTCATCTGTGAAATGTCCTGCCTTCCTAGCAGGGTTTTCTGAAACTAAATAAGATAATAGAAGAGCAGTATGCTCTACAATGCAAAAAAATAAGTGAGATGTTGCTGATCTAAAGAAGAAATTTGGTTGCTACAGACATTTATAGAATTGCTGGGAAAGTAGAACCAAAAAATTCTGGGACAAGGGCAATATAGAATACAGCAGTGGGGCCCATCATGTTTCCTATTCCTTGAAAGAGAGAAGATACCAAGAAGAGATGTAGCCTTATTCCTTATTACCAATAGGCTTAAAGGCTCAGAGTGCTACAGCAACAAAATTAATTTTTTCTAAACTCAGCACAAATGAAGCCTTGTCTGATGTTTTCAATTTGTTTTATGATTGCTACTGCTGTTGTTAATGATAGCAAATAACTATTATCATTTATTCAAAAAACATTTTTGAAGTGCCCACTCTGTTCTGTTTTAGATACCGTATGAGACAGTTGAAATAAATTATCTAAATCCTCAAAATCACCCTGTGAAATAGTTGTTATAGTCACTTTTTTGCTAGTTTTCTGAAAAAATATGCATATATTTTCATATATATATGTTTTCTAATAGTTTCTTATTTATATGGACTTTGTATATATTTATTTGGTAAACTTTATTTTGGGGCATTTTTAGGTTTTTAAGGTCACAAGAAAACCCAACAGAAGGTACAAACTGTTCCCATATACCTCCTGCCTCCACACGTCTATAGTCTCTCCCACTACCAAAATCCCTGATCTGAGTTGTGTGCTTGTTAGAGTTGACAGACCTACGTTCATTATCACTGAAAATCCATAGCTGACAATGCTTTTCATTCTTGGTATTATATATTCTATGGGTTTAGACAAATGTAAAATGACATGAGCTTATCATCATGTTTTTGTTGTTGCTGTTGTTCAATCCCTAAGGCGTGTCCAACTCTTTGCAACTCCATGGACTGGAGCACGCCATGCTTCCCTGTCCTTCACTATCTCCTGGTGTTTGTGCAAATTCATGTCCACTGAGTTGGGGATGCTATCTAAACATCTCATCCTCTACCACCCCTTTTTCCTCCTGCCCTCTATTTTTCCCAGCACCAAGGTCTTTTCTGATGAGTTGGCTCTTTACATCAGATAGCCAAATATTGGAGCTTCAGCTTCAGCATCAGTCCTTCCAATGAATAATATCTTATTTTCACCGCAGGTACACCCAAAAAAAAAAAAAAAGTGCTCTGCCCATTCATCCACTAACATTCACTTGCTTCCTGCTACCACAGGGCCCAAATCCATTCCACAGATTCTATGGTCACAGTTCATCAAAACAAGCTGATACAAACAATGCCACAGACCTGAACCTCACCTGGGAAAGCAAAGGCCACCACAAGGAGCTAGAGCAGAGAAGGACCTGGGACCAGCCCCCACTTTTAGGTCCTAACTGTGAGCCACCTTAGGGACAGTCCAACACCAGCACCACCTGTGTGGTGAGAACCCAAGGGACAAGAAAACTGCCCTGTTGAATCCTAGAAATCTGTTAGGATCAAGAAATGTCCAGGCTAGTGATGTCACCCACTTCAGAGCACACTCCTTTCCCAGGAGATTATGGGAGAGGTGATGCTTACTGTCCCCAGGAAATGTGAAATCCAATCTCCCCAGGCCATGGCACAACACCAAGTGGGATCCCAAAGACAGTAAAGATTGCTGTGTGCCCCAGAAAACCGTGCAGTTAGGGGTAAGTGGGGATTTTTAAAAGAGGAAACAGCTGTACTGTGCACTGATGTTTCTCTCTGCTCAAAAACCCATTTGAAGGGCCATTGATTTGACAAGGAGTCATATTTGTAATGAGAAACCTCAAGACCAAAATTATTGTCAGAGAAGGAAGATAGAGGGAGGCAGGTTTTACCTTAAATATTAGAGAAAATCATTCTATAGTCAGAGTCATGCAAAAATGAAATAGATGCTTTGGGACATAGTGAGCTCCCATCACTGATAGAACACAGTCATAGGCTCAGTTAACTGATGGGTAGTTATAAGGCACAGGATGGGATAGAACTTCGTGGTGAGATTACTTCCAATGAAATATTATTCACTCAGTTGTGTCTGACTCTTTGCAACCCATGGATTGTAGCCCGTCAGGTTCCTCTGTCCGTGGAACTCTCCAGGCAAGAATACTGGAGTGGGTTGCCATTCCCTTCTCAGGGGATCTTCCCAAACCAGGGATCAAACTCAGGTATCCCACACTGCAGGAAGATCCTTTACCATCTGAGCCACTGGGGAAGCCCAGCTTCCAATGAGACATCCTTAGATTCTAAGAAATTCTCTTTACCAAAATAACAGGATAATTCAGATCCTGAAGACCCATTTTCCCTATAACCATCATGTGAAGCAGAGTTCCTGGCATTAAGCCAGCCCACTGAAGGGAGATTAGCCAGTCCAGTATCCATCATCCAGAAGGCTGTTTCACCCTCTTCTTGTTTCTACCCAATAGAGGCCGAACTCTATTCTTATTCCCATTTCTATAGAAGGTAAAAGGCTCTCTGCTCCTCAGTCTCCTTGGGAAGCTGAAAGTTTAGTGCACAAGACAGTTTTCATCAGAAGAAGGAAAGTGAGAGGTGCCCAAACAATCTTGAAAAATGGATCGGGGCTTACTTATTTTGTATTTTGTCAAGTTTTTAGAATCATAAATGAATGATTTCTATCATCTGTCAAGTTTAAAGGTCTGTTTCTTGGCATAAAAGCTAACCCCTCTTCAAAGATTTGAAGGAATCCACTGTTGATAGAATTTGGCCTTTATGCTTTTAAAGGCGAAATATGTATTTATAAGTTTTACAATAATTTCTGTGTTGGTTTTCTTAGGTTGATGTACACACATAAGTAAATTTTAGTGATTTATACTTCTCAAGAAATTGCCCATCATGAAACTTTTTCTTTTTTTATATATTTTTTTCATTTATATTTATTAGCTGGAGGCTGATTACTTTACAATATTATAGTGGTTTTTGCCATACATTGACATGAATCAGCCATGGATTCATGTGTTCCCCATCCCGATCCCCCCTCCCACCTCCCTCTCCATCCCATCCCTCTGGGTCTTCCCAGTGCTCCAGCCCTGAGCACCTGTCTCATGCATCCAACCTGGGCTGGTGATCTGTTTCACACTTGATAGTATACTTGTTTCAATGCTATTCTCTCAGATCATCCCACCCTTGCCTTCTCCCACAGAGTCCAAAATTCTGTTCTATACATCTGTGTCTCTTCTTCTCTCTTGCATATAGGGTTATCGTTACCATCTTTCTAAATTCCATATATATGTGTTAGTATACTGTATTGGTCTTTATCTTTCTGGCTTACTTCACTTTGTATAATGGGCTCCAGTTTCATCCATCTCATTAGAACTGATTCAAACGTATTCTTTTTAATGGCTGAGTAATATTCCATAGTGTATATGTACCATAGCTTCCTTATCCATTCTTCTGCTGATGGGCATCAAGGTTGCTTCCATGTCCTGGCAATTATAAACAGTGCTGCGATGGACATTGGGGTACACGTGTCTCTTTCAGATCTGGTTTCCTTGGTGTGTATGCCCAAGAGTGCGATTGCTGGGTCATATGGCAGTTCTCTTTCCAGTTTTTTAAGGAATCTCCACACTCTTCTCCATAGTGGCTGTACTAGTTTGCATTCCCACCAACAGTGTAAGAGTGTTCCCTTTTCTCCACACCCTCTCCAGCATTTATTGCTTGTAGACTTTTGGATAGCAGCCATCCTATCTGGCGTGTAATGGTACCTCATTGTGGTTTTGATTTGCATTTCTCTGATAATGAGTGATGTTGAGCATCTTTTCATGTGTTTGTTGAAACTACATGTAACACACAAGGGGATTCCCATAAGGATAACAGCTGGTCTTTCAATAGAAACTCTTCAGCCGGAAAGCAATGGCAGGACATACTTAAAGTAATGAAAGAGAATAACCTACAGCCCAGATTACTGTACCCAGCAAGGATCTCATTCAGATATGAAGAAGAATTCAAAAGCTTTACAGACAAGCAAAAGCTGAGAGAATTCAACACCACCAAACCAGCTCTTCTACAAATGCTAAAGGATCTTCTCTAGACAGGAAACACAGAAAGGTTGTATGAATGCGAACCCAAAACAACAAAGCAAATCCAACGGGACCATCCTTATCAATAATTACCTTAAATGTAAACGGGTTGAATGCCCCAACCAAAAGACAAAGACTGGCTGAATGGATACAAAAGCAAGAGCCCTATATATGCTGTCTACAAGAGACCCATTTCAAAACAAGGGACACATACAGACTGAAAGTGAAGGGCTCAAAAAAAAATATTTCACGCAAACAGAGACCAAAAGAAAGCAAGAGTAGCAATACTCATATCAGATAAAATAGACTTTAAAATAAAGGCTGTGAAAGGAGACAAAGGACACTACATAATGATCAAAGGATCAATCAAAGAAGAAGATATAACAATTATAAATATATGTGCACCCAACATAGGAGCACTGCAATATGTAAGGCAACTGCTAACAAGAAGAAAAGGGGAAATTAACAATAACACAATAATAGTCGGAGACTTTAATACCCCACTCACACCTATGGATAGATTAACTAAACAGAAAATTAACAAGAAAACACAAACTTTAAATGACACAATGGTCCAACTAGACCTAATTGATATCTATAGGACATTTCACCCCAAAACAATCAATTTCACCTTTTTCTCAAGTGCACATGGAACCTTCTCCAGAATAGAAACTTTTTCATTTAATAGATGTTAATTGTTCATTACATTCTCTTAGGGTTTTGTTGCTGTTATTTCTATTTTGTGGTTTTAAATATGACAAGAACTTACTGAAAGGCTAAGGGGTAAAGTAGGTGAAGATTCCGAACTTGAGAGTTGCAGAGTTCATTAACCAGATCACCACATATTTGTTAGGTCTCTGCATAAAATCAGATTGATTGTTCACCTGGTGCTATGTGGTATACTAAGAAGGTGTTCTCTCTCTCCTTCCATACTCTCTCCTAAAACCTTGGAAATAACTAAATAGAGCTAGTTAGTGTTTTTAGGGCTTTCTGTTTGTTTTTCATGTTGTTCTTGTTTAAAAGTTAAGTAAAATACCAAATACCAGATGACAGTATTTGAGATTCTCTCACATGAGAGTTATAGAGATTCCCTTTCAGACCAGAGCAAGAGTCAATTTCACATATGCACATTATCAAAGAAATAGTATATTAATCAAAGAGATGATAAATAAGAAAAGTAGCAAAGCAGAGATAAGGGACAAAGGCAAATGAAGCGCACAGTTGGGCTGGCAGGAGAATCTCATGTCCTGGGCAGTCAAGCTCTTCCACGGAGATGGAGAGCTAACATAAGAAGGCCATTGGGATCCATGCCAACAGCATCTGCTCACCTGTCCTCACTCAGGGCTCCCCAGGCAGCTCTGTGGTACCTTGGTATCCCATGTGGCCTTTTTTGGGAAGAGGATGCCCTAAGAGAAATATCCAACCCAGTTGACAAGTATAATGTTTACTGTTACTTTATAAATAAGGAACATGATTTTATGTAGCAGTGTCTGATGACATTTGTTATCAAGATTTTTCATCTCCAAGTTAATTCACTTTCTGGGCAAATGATGAGATGGAGTTTCTGGATTCAGCCTGAGCCTAAGGGTCAGACCCTGAGCCTTGATGAACACATGCAAATAATGCCAAGTTGAGGAGCCTCTTCATTCACTCTTTCCTCCATTCAACCAATTTTATTGCACTTTGTGCTGAGCACACATTAAGCATCATCTTGGAAGGCAAACTCTCAACCTCTCTTTGTCCTCCCATTTGAACTTTCTGAAAACACCATCTAGACCAAAGGTTTTCAGTTCTTAACACCCACTATGCTTCAGAATCATCTATTTAGATTTTTAATAAATACAAATGATTTGTAGTTTTGGTAAGGGTTTCAGGCAATTGTATTTTTGAAAGCTCTGTAGGTGACCTGAAGAATAGCCAGAGTTGTGAGCAGTTAACAAGGATTTTGTGTTGGCAACAATTAGAACAAAATATTCATCTATAGAACAAAATATACCATCTACTTGTTTTCTATTGCTGCCTTTAGTGTCTAGACAAATATAAGTATGTTTATGGGTGATTTCAAAGAAAACTTATGTTAGTATTCTCTGGCTGCTTTAGTAGAATATCACAGACTGCATGACTTACCCACCATAAGTTTATTTTCTCATATTTTTTAATGTTCAAGGTCCAAGATCAAGGTGCAGTGAAGGTTGGTTTCTGGTAATGCCTTGCAGAAACAGCTTGCAGACAACAGCTTCTCACTGTGACCTCATATGGCCTTTTCTCTGTCAGGGCAGAGAGAGAGCTCTTTCTCTTCTCATAAGTTCTATCAAATTTCTCCTCCCTATTGACTTCATTGAACCTTAATTACCTCCATAAAGACTATATCTCAAATTCCAGTCACATTAAGGTTTAGGGCTTCAACATGTGGATTTTTGAGGGGACAATTCAGTCCATAACAACTAGTTTAACAAGATGACAAACTTCCTCTTTGTATGTATGTGACTTTACTAAGATCAGCTCTTAGTCATGACATTAGGTCATATCAATCCCATGCTCAAAAATTTAAATAGAAGATCTTTTCTTTCTGTTAAGTTATTTTGGAAAATATGATACAGAAGAGACAGACCCCAGAAGACAACCACTACCAATACCTTCACATCAATTTTTATATTCCTTACGGCCCAGATAAACATATGTGAATATCTATTTATAATACCAAGATAACCCAATATCTGCTGTTAATCACATCCTGCCTATATGATGTAACTTATTAGAAAGACTACTCTGAATGCTATTTGAAAAAAAAACATAAAGGGGTACAGAAACAGAGAGAGTGTGAGGCTACTAAACTACTCCATGTGAAAATTGGTGGTCATCTTGGATCAGATATGTGGTAAGAGGTAGTCATATTACCAATACAAACAGATGATAGATAAATAGATAATAGATTAAAAATATTGATAGATAGAAAAGGTAACAGTATTTGCTAATAGAATGTGGGTTGTGAGAAAATGAGTAAAATCAAGGACAACAGCAAAATTATGTGACAAAAAAATGAAAGTATGAAGGTAGCATTTATTGGGATTGGAAAACTGTACGAGAACATGGTTAGGAAGCTTAAACATAAACATGTAAAATTTGAGATATCTGTTATACATCGAAGTGGAGAGTCAAGTAAACAGTTGGATATTTACAATGTGGACTCTTTTGGAGAAATCCAGACCAGAATTTTTGGAGCAGTCAAGTATTTAAAATCATGAGATGGTACATATCTATATTGGTTTTCTATTGCTGCCATAGAAATCACTACAAATATAGTTGCTTAACACAAAATTATTATCTCACAGTTCTGAAAATCAGAAATCTGGTGTGAGTCTCACTGATATTAAATTGAGGTATTCATAAGCTATGATCCTTTCTAGAGTCTCAGTAGGAGAATCCACTTTCTGCTGGTTCTTGTTATGACCTGAATTCAGTTCTTGGCAATTGTAAGACTGAAGTCTTCATGTTCCCCTAGTTGTAAGCTTTCCTAGCTTCTACAAACCCCAATATGTGCTGGACTTATGTTCCTCTTACTCCATCTTCAAAGACAATAGTATGTCAAATTCTCACCTCATATCTCTCAGACCCACTTTTCTACCTCTTATTCTTCCACTTTTTTGAACTTCCATGATTAAAATAGGACCACCTAGATAATCCAGAGTAACTCCCAATCTCAGGGACCTTAACTTTGATTACATCTGTAAGACATTTTTGCCTCGTAAGTTTACATAGACACAGGTTTGGGGATTAGTGCATGGCCATAACACCAGAAAGTAATGAATGTAGATAGTGAAGAAAGGTGATGTGGATGGTCTGTGTCTGATCCCTAGGATATTCCAGAATTGCGAGATTGAAGAGATAAGAAAGAAACTAGCCAAAGCAACAAGGAAGCTACCACTGAGTGTGAGAGAAAGAATTGTGATTGTTGAATACAAAGTGATGCAGGGATTCAAGCAAGGACAGTGCCATTGTTGATGAGATTCAAGGGAGATGGAACAGACCATCTATTAGATTTAATGACATGAAGTTTCCTAGTGACTTGAACAAAAGCAGTTCTATTGGTATGGTGGAAACAAAGCATGATGAGAGAGACTTAGAGGGAGAGACAGATTAATTCAAATAAGGTATACAAATAGTTAATACACATGAAAAAATATTCAACCTTATTCATCATCATTGTTTTTGTTCAGTCATCAAGATGTGTCTAACTCTTTGCAGCCCCATGGACTGCAGCACACCAGGGTTCCTTGTCCCTCACCATCTCCCAGATTTGCCCAAGTTCATGTCCACTGAAGCAGTGATGCCATCCAACCATCTCATCCTCTGTTGCCCTCTTCTCCTTCTGCCTTCAATCTTTCCCAGCACCAGGATCTTTTCCAATGAGTCAGATGTTCACATCAGGTAGCCAAACTATTGGAGCTTCAGTTTCAGCATCAAGCATTCCAATGAGTATCCCAGGTTTCCATTAAGATTGACTTGTTTGCTCTCCTTGCTTTCCAAGGGATTCTCAAGAGCCTTCTACACCACCACAGTGTAAAAGCATCATTTCTTTGGCACTCAGCCTTCTCTATTGCCCAGCTCTCACAACTGTACATGACTACTTGAAATACCATAGCCTTGATTATATGGACCTGTGTCACCATCATGACATCTTTGCTTTTTAACACACTGTCTATGTTTTCATAGTTTTCCTGCCAAGAAGCAATCGTCTTCTAATTTCATTAATTATTAGAGAAATGCAATTCAAAATGACAATGCGATATTACATCAGACACATACTAGGAAGGTTATAATCAAAAAATTATAAGAGTTATGTGCAGGAATCCTCCTATATTGCTGGTGGAAATGTGAAAATGGTGAAACTGCAGGTAGAATATTTCTATAGGTAGAAAATAAGAATAAAAGAATGAGAGGAGGGTGGACTACAAAAACCATTTTGAAGGATAACTCAATGGAAGATAATGATTGGTTGGGTATCTGGAATAATGGAGGAAAAGAGAGTCAAAATTAGTGAAACTGTGATCCTCTGTAAACCCAAATCAGGCATATCACTTTACTTGAGAAGCTTAAATGTGGTGTTTAACATCTGTAAGTTTTAGTTTTCCACCTGTGCAGTGGAAATTTCTGCCTCACAGAATCACTGAATGTTTAAACGAAAAACTTATGTAAAACCTATTGAGTGAACTTTTGAATAACAATGTAAGTGGAGTGACTGTGCTGCTGAAATCCACAACACACCTTGTAAGGAGAGGAAGGACTCTTACAAGACCCAAGAGTGAGAAGCATTCCTCTCAGAATGTTTCCTCTAAACTGAGGTCAAGATCCCTCTTCCCACATCTCCCACATACCAAGTCCCCATTGTCCACTTAAGGGGAAATACCTCTTTAGCCACCAGATGATTCAACAATGAACTCAGTCCATATTGCAGCACCAGCATCAGAGGCTAGGTCTTTGGGAGAGGAATAAATGAAGCATATTCCCATCCAAATTTTCAGGATTCAGTGCCCATGTAGAGAAAGGGTAATATGTGAAATCTGGATTCACTCAGTATTGAATTTAAGGTTTTTGTCTGCCACCAACAGCTTGGGAATAATATTTACTGTTCTATAAAATACAGAACATGATACCTATCCTAAAGAGGTTCCTTGTGAGAACTAGAATAAATAATATTTGTAGAGTGCCCAAGATAAAACTTGGTCCATTATTAGCTCTGAAATTCCAGGTCCATCTCTTGTTGAGCTGAGATCACAAAGGTCAAAGTAAAAGACCAAGAGCAAGCAGAGCTGAACCAGAATTGAAGCAGGTATCTGAAGGATGTCAGCATCAGAGTAGAGGTGTCCCAAGATTCCTTTGTTTCCTCCAATTATATTATCTTCATACCCTCGCCTGTGTTCCGGATTGCAGAATAGACAGTGTGGAGAGGCAACTCTTGTTCCAGACGTTGTGCACTGATACTCTAGGAGTGAAAGACAATGGATTCTCAGAGCAGATAAAGTATAAACTAGACCAAATTTGGAAAACTCAGCAGTGTCCACAGGACTGGAAATGTCAGTTTTTATTTCAATCCCAAAGAAAGGCAATGCTAAAGAATGTTCAAATCACCATACAATTGCACTCATTTCACATGCTAGCAAAGTAAAGCTCAAAATCCTTCAAGCTAGGCTTCAGCAGTACATAAACCAAGAAATTCCAGATGTACAAGCTGGATTTAGAAAAGACAGAGGAATAAGAGATCAAGTTGTCAACATGCGTTGGATCATAGAAAACACAGGGGAATTCCAGAAAACTATTTACTTCTGCTTCATTAATTACACTAGAGCCTTTGACTGTGGGGATCACAAAAAACTGTGGAAAAATTCTTAAAGAGTTGGGTATACCAGACCACCTTACATGTCTCCTGAGAAACCTATATGCTGGTCAAGAAGCAACAGTTCAAACTATACTTGGAACAATGGACTAGTTCAAAATTGGGAAAGGAGTATGTTGAGGCTGTATGCTGTGAACCCACTTATTTAATTTATATGCAGAGCACTTCACACAAAAAAACCAGGCTGTATGAATCACAAGATGGGATCAAGATTGCTGAGAGAAATATCAACAATTTCAGATATGAAGATGACAACACCCTTATGGCAGAAAGTGAAGAAGGACTAAAGTGTCTCTTGATGAAGGTGAAAGAGGAGCATGAAAAAGCTGACTTAAAACCCAGTATTCACAAAACAAAGATCGTGGCATTGGTCCCATCATTTCAAGGTGAAGAGATGAGGGGAAAGTGGAAACAATGACAGATTTTGTATTCTTGGGCTCCAAAATCAGTACGGGCTATGACTGCAGCCATGAAATTAAAAGATGCTTGCTTCTTGAAATAAAAGCTATGACCAACCTAAATAGCATATTAAAAAGCAGAATTACTTTGCTGAAATGTATGTATAGTCAAAGCTATGGTTTTTCCAGTAGTCATGTACAGATGTGGGAGTTGACCATAAAGAAGACTGAGTGAGCACCAAAGGATTGATGCTTTAGAACTGTGGTGCTGGAGAAGACTCTTGAGAGTCCCTTGGACTGCAAGGAGATCCAACTAGTCAATCCTAAAGGAAATCAGTCCTGAATATTCATTGGAAGGACTGATGCTGAAGCTGAAGCTCCAATACTTTGACCACCCTATGTGAACAGCCAACTCATTGGAAAAGACCCTGATGCTACAAAAGATTGAGGGCAGGAGGAGAAGGGAGTGAAAGAGGATGAGATGGTTGTATGGCCTCACCAACTGAATAAACATGAATTTGAACAAGCTTCATGAGATAGGAAAGGTTAGGGAAGCCTGGAGTGCTACAGTCCATGGGGTTGCAAAGAGTTGGATGTGACTTAGTGACTAAACAATGGACCACAAAGGAACCCACATAGAACAAATGCTGCTGACATGCACTGTTTATGGTTCCCCCTAAGTACCCAGTACCACACAGGCCTCATATATAAATTGTCCTAGTTAATGCTGTTGGTTGTTCAGAACAGTAGGACCAGAAATAGCAGTGACTAGGTTTGATAAGGACAAGTGCAGCTGCAGAGGACCTAGT
Source organism: Dama dama (assembly GCF_033118175.1). Classification (NCBI taxonomy): domain Eukaryota; kingdom Metazoa; phylum Chordata; class Mammalia; order Artiodactyla; family Cervidae; genus Dama; species Dama dama. Next base: position 14,895,702 of record NC_083700.1, read on the forward strand.
AAGCCTAGGACGAGCTCAGCTCCCGCCTCTCACCTGGTACATGCCTTCTTGAAACTCTTCCTGGCTCTGCTCTGCCCAGTCGCCATCACCTTGGTTCCTGTGGTCCTCCTGCAATGCTGCTCCTGAGTCACACACATACAGAGTGGAGCTTGAATCTCAGTCTCAAAAACCTGTGCCCAGCTCCATAGTTATGACCCCAATGCCATGATCACAGAAACCAGTCCCTTTGCAAGGACAATCTCTGAGCAGCAAAATGAAGAAGAAAGGGTTTCAGTGGAAGAGAGGAGTTATCTGAGGATGAAAGAGAAGTGCAACCTACCTCTTCCATTCTCTGTGTTCCTTTCCTTCTTATATGTCTTCCAAAAGTACAGTCCAGTTCCCAGGAAAAATAGCACAACCACCACGGCCCATAGGATGCCTTCCAGGAGACCAGCAATGGTCTGTTCTTGTGAACCTGATTCCCTCACACAGAGAGAATGGAGAATGGTTAAGGGAAGACAGAATTTTAAATAACCATTGCCATAGTGAGATAGAGAGAGAACACAGGGAGAAGTCTGAAGTCCTGGTTCCAGAAGTTGAAGAGTGCAGCAGGTTCATTCATAACTGAACTGAGAAAATATCAAAATCTCCCAGTCAGAGACATTGCTGTTCAATGGAGGTTTACATCTTGTACACATGTCTTCAGGGAGGGCCTTCCAGGGGAGGTGATGCATAAATTGAGTCTTAAGGGAGGAGTAGGAGTTTCCCAGATATTCAGGGTAGGCACAGCATTTCAGGAAGGAGGAACATAATGTTCACGGCATGTCTGTGTCAGATCATCAGCCCTGGGGATTGCCATCATCCCACTGTGGCAGACAGGAGGACAGAGCAGGAAAGAATTGGACAAGGAGGATAAGAGGGGATAAGAGTCTCTTTCCTAAGGGTTTGCTGAGTGTTTAATTTTATCTGAGAGTCCATGATGAGGCTGAGGCAAGGGTTATAGGGGATTTAAGTGATGCTGACATATCAGAGCCCCCCAGCAGGTCAGGTCTCCCTTGGGGAGAATGGGTTAGAAAGGTGAACTATACACCAGGTCATTCATAATTCAATGAAACTGAGTGTGAGGAAAGTTACCAGGATCTTTGCTTGGGACATGAATTCAAAGAAGACCAGACATGGCCTTTGCCCTCAAGGTGTTCTAATCTGCACAGGAGACAAATCCACAAACAGCATTGCTACTCAGTGTGGAGTGGCCATCGATCACTCTTTTAAAAAGATAATGTCTCTGCTGGCAGATTACAGCACCTGCAAGGCCCTCTGCCAAATGAGACTGAGGTTCCTTTTCTTCAAACGTTATTAAAAGCAGAACCATAACCAGCATGGGGCCCTGTGTAACCGTATTGATCACTCAGTTAAGATCACTGGCCTTCAACAGCAGTAAGTAACGAAGTGAAGGACTCTTGACTTGGGAGGGCTGGTGGTAAAGGAAATAGCAATTCCAGAGGGTCAGAAGGGGCTCTAGGCAAACAATCCAGTGTGAAACACATGAGAAGAGAGACATTGAGCCCTGAATCCTACAGGGAGACACTGTAAGTCAAGTCCCTCAGATGACACAATTGACAGAATCCAATTCACTTTTCCTAAAGATCACTCTAGACACACAATGAATGATGAATGACGTGGGGAGAGGTACTGGAAGGCTACTGCCTGGACCAATAGGGGCAAGGGGTGGAGAGGAGAGCATGGATGTGAGAGAAATTCAAAAGCAGAAGCAAATTGGTTGTGCTTCCCAGGCTCCTGTATGGGGCGACCTGGTGGAAGGTGGTCCTAATAACACAGTGGGGACAAAAGCCCAGAGCTCTCACCCCAATATACCTGAGCTCCACGAGTGTCCCTCTCCTCTGGCAGATTGCACTCACCAGGGAAACAGACTTTCCCAAAGTCTACAGTGACAATTTTCTTGTCCACATGGTTGTTGACCACACAGGTGAGGCTGGCATTGGGCTGGCTCAGGAACAAGTTCACATGCAGGCTCCAGGAGCTGGGGGCTGGTCCTGGTGTCCCACTCCACTCCAGCTCCCTGGGAAGACCCTCGCTCTCCCAGGTCACCTCCAGGTCCTCTCTGTTCCCTGGGTCCCTGCACTCCAGGGTGACATTGCACCAGTCTGGTGTGATGGATAATGACTTGACCAGGATCTCAGGAAGAAGCATGGGCTCTGGGGTAGGTGAGACAAGAGAACGGAGCATCACATGAGTGGAGAACATGGCAGTTCACGTTTTTCATCCATTATCTCGCTGAAGCTCTGGCAATATCCATCTCGGGATTTTCCAGAAGAAACACTATTTTTCCAAAATCCAAATATACAGCAAAGACAATAAGAAAGGAAACAATTGAGGTAAATCCTGTGTGAACTCAGTAGATTAGCAAGCCTTAAAATTCTTCCATAAAAAAAATTGTATGATGGACTTCACCTTCCAGGACTCATTGTATGTAAGAAATTGAGATGTTTCCTTCTTTCCAGGGGAAGAAGTTGGGGAGGGAAGAACTTGACCTGGCCCAGGGCCATTGCCCTGCTTCTCCTGTTCAGATGATTCCTGGGACTGCACAGCCCTTGTGGAGTACTGACATATGGCCTGTGCTAGATGCCAAAAGTAAAGACATTTCTAAGAGATTCACTGGTAGTGACCAGGAACTACAACCCAAGTGTGGTTAGAACATGCCACTAAACTTGAAGTCCCCATAGGCAGAGAAGTTGCTGATTGACAAGTCTGTTATAGATATCACATGGGGTCCTAAAGGGTTCAAAGTCATTCTCGTAGTAGATATTTCCCTATGCAACAGAAACTTTAGGGAAACAAAGAGTTGACTAAATAAGGCTCTTAAGTTGCAGTGTCAGTTTTCTCCTATATCTATTGAGGATTTGGGAGCGAGATTTCAGGAGTCTTTGTGAGCAATTATATCTCTGGCTGGTAAAACGAGAGAGGACAGGGAGGACTACCTACCTATAGATTTCCAAATTGTGGTAGATACATAATGCACTAATCCCCAGAACCTCTGTTTATGTTAGGCTATTTGGCAAAGAGGGATGAAGGTAACAGATGGATTAAGGATATTTATTAACTGACCTTTAAATAGGGATTTATTCCAGAATACCTGGTTGGAACCAAGGCAATACAAGGGTCCTTAAAAGTAGAAGAAGGAAGAAGAGGAGGAAGTCAGAGGGATCAGTGTGAGAGGAAATCACCCCTCCATTGCTGGCTCTGAAGATGGACAAGTGTGACCATGAGTCAAAGAATGCTGGCAGTCATTTGTTCCTCTGGAACCTAAAGGAAGGAAGACAGTTCTGACAGCATTAAGAAATGGAGCATTTCCTGCCATATCAATAAACAAGGATGTCACAGCCACCAGTGATTCTAGCCCCCAAATATGAATTTCTGAGCTCAGAAGGGGCCCGGGAAGAACAATGCCTCTTATCTTACAGCCTTCAGTCATTTCCCATGGTGATCCCTGAGGAGCTGGGGTGATGGGGGGGGGGGGGAGGGAAAAAGCCCCAGAGAGCTGAGATGGATATGAAAGGAATGACTTCAGTAAACCCAGATTTTTGCACCTTCCCATACATGGGAAAGTGCTAAATTCCTTGAGATATCTGGTTTTGCTTAATTACCAATAATCCTTTAATGTTCAGACTACTTGCCCCTTCTTGCAAATTTCTATATGACCTGACTCCTCCCCCTGCCTCCTCAGAGCAGTTCTCTCAGGGTTACTTGAGATGCTGTCTCTCAGGCTTGAAGTCCTGAAAATATCTACCAAATAAAACATAACTCTCAACTTCTAGATTGTTAATAATTTTTTTAAGTCAACTTGATTAGCCTAGTGAGACTTCTGTCTGACTTTTGACCTCCAGAAAGATAAAATGATATTTTTGTGTCTTAAGCCACTAGTTCAGTTCAGTCACTCAGTCACATCCGACTCTTTGCAACCCTGTGGACTGCAGTACACCAGGCTTCCCTGTCCATCACCAACTCCCAGAGCTTACTCAAACTCATGTACATCGAATCGGTGATGCCATCCAACCATCTCATCCTCTGTCACCTCTTCTCCTCCCACCTTCAATGTTTCCCAACATCAGGGTCTTTTCCAATGAGTAAGGTCTTCCCATCAGGTGGCCAAAGCCTTTGAGTTTCACCTTCAGCAAGAGTCCTTCCAATGAATGTTCAGGATTGATTTCCTTTAGGATGGACTGGTCAGCTCTCCTTGCAGTCCAAGGGACTCTCCAGAGTCTTCTCCAACCAGAGTTCAAAAGCATCAATTCTTCAGTGCTCAACTTTATTTATAGTCTAACTCTCACATCCATACATGACTACTGGAAAAACCACAGCTTTGACTAGATGGACCTTTGTTGGCAAAGTAATGTCTCTGATTTTTAAAATGCTGTCTAGGTTGGTCATAGCTTTTCTTCCAAGGAGCGAGTGTCTTTTAATTTCATGGCTGCAGTCACCATATGCAGTGATTTTGGAGCCCAAAAAAATAAAGTCTCTCAATGTTTCCCCATCTTTTTCCCATGGAGTGATGGGACCGAATGCCATGAACTTAGTTTTCTGAATGTTGAGTTTTAAGCCGACTTTTTCACTCTCCTCTTTCACTTTCATCAAGAGGCTCTTTAGTTCTATTTTGCTTTCTGTCATAAGGGTAGCGTCATCTGCATATCTGAGGTTATTGATATTCCTCTTGGCAATCTTGATTCCAGCTGTGCTTCATCCAGCCCAGAATTTCTCATGATGTACTCTGCATATAAGTTAAATGAGCAGGGTGACAATATACAGCCTTGACGTTCTCCTTTCCTGATTTGGAACCAGTCTGTTGTTTCATGTCCAGTAATTTGTGATTTTTGATAGAAGCGATAGATAGAGTTAATACACAAATCAAATAAACTGAGTTCTATAATGAAGAATAATTATTATAACAAATACTAATGAAGAACTATGGATGGAGGATTGTAACATTGTACAGGAGGTGGTGATCAAAACCATCCCCAAGAAAAAGAAATACAAAAAGGCAAAATGGCTGTCTGAAGAAGCCTTACAAATAGCTGAGAAAAGAAGACAAGCAAATGGCAAAGGAGAAAAGGAAAGGTATATCTGAATGTAAAGTTCCAAAGAATAGCAAGGAGAGATAAGAAAGCCTTTCTAAATGATCAATGCAAAGAAATAGAGAAAAACAATACAATGGGAAAGACTAGAGATCCCTTAGAGAAAATTAGATATACCAAGGGAACATTTCATGCAAAGATGGGCACAATAAAGGACAGAAACAGAATGGACCTAACAGAGGCAGAACTTATTAGCAAGAAGTGGAGAACTTCTTCACAGAAGAACTATACAGAAAAGATCTTAATGACCCAGACCACCACGATGGTGTGATCACTCACCTAGAGCCAGACATCGTGGAGTGCAAAGTCAAGTGGGATTTAGGAAGCATCACCATGAACAAAGCTAGTGGAGGTGACAGAATTCCAACTGAGATATCTCAAGTCCTAAAACATGATCCTGTGAAAGTGCTGCACTCGGTATGCCAGCAAATTTGGAAAACTCAGCAGTAGCCACAGGATTGGAAAAGGTCAGTTTTCATTCCAATCCCAAAAAAAGGCAATGCCAAAGAATACTTGAACTACCACACAATTGCACTCATCTCACATACTAGCAGGCAATGCTCAAAATTCTCCAAGCCAGGCTTCAGCAGTACATGAACTGAGAACTTCCAGATGTTCAAACTGAATTTATAAAAGGCAGAGGAACCAGAGAAAATTGCCAACATCTGTTAGATAATAGAAAAAGCTAGAGAATTCCAGAGAAACTTCATCTTCTGCTTCACTGACTACACTGAAGACTTTGACTATGTGGATCACAACAAACTGTGGAAAATTCTTCAAGAGATGGAAATACCAGACCACCTTACCTGCCTCCTCAGAAATCTGCATGCAGGTCAAGAAGCCACAGTTAGAACCAGACATGGAAAAACAGACTGGTTCCAAATTGGGAAGGCGTACTTCAAGACTGTATATTGTCACCCTACTTATTTAACTTATATGCAGAGTACATCATGCAAAATGCTGGGCTGGATGAAGCACAAACTGGACTCAAGATTGCCAAGAGAAATATCAATAACCTCAGATATGCCTATGACACCACCCTTGTGGCAGAAATCAAAGAAGAACTAAAGAGTCTCCTGTTGAAAGTGAAAGAGGAGGATGAAAAAGCTGGCTTAAAGTTCAACATTCAAAAAATGAAGATCATGGCTTCCAGTCCCATGATTTCATGGCAAATAGATAGGGAAACAATGGAAACAGTGACAGACTTTATTTTCTCGGGCTCCAAAATCATTGCAGACAGTGACTACAGCCATGAAATTAAAAGACACTTGCTCCTTGGAAGAAAAGCTGTGACCAACCTAAACAGGATATTAATAAGCAGAGACATTACTTTGCCAGCAAAGGTCTATCTAGTCAAAGCTGTGGTTTTTCCAGTAGTTATGTATGGATGAGAAAGTTGGACCATAAATAAATTTGAGCCCTGAAGAACTGATGTTTTTGAATTGTGGTGTTGGAGAAGACTCTTCAGAGTCCCTTGAACTACAAGGAGATCCAACCAGTCAATCCTTAAGGAAATCAGTCCTGAATATTCATTGGAAGGACTGATGCTGAAGCTGAAGCTCCAATACTTTGACCACCTGATGGGAGGAACTTATTCATTGGAAAAGACCCTGCTTCTGGGAAAGATTGAAGGCAAGAGAAGAAGGGGATGACAGAGGATGAGATGGTTTGATGGCATCATCAACTCGATGGACATGAGTTTGAGCAAGCTCCTGGAGTTGGTGATGGACAGAAAGCCTGGCATGCTGCAGTCCTTGGGGTCACAAGAGTCAGGCACAACTCAACAACTGAATAGAACTGAACTGAGCTAATGAGAAATACATTTACCCAAATTTTCATCCTCCCTTCCCAAAACACTGAAGTAATTTTATCTCTGGTATGAATATCAGCTCTGTACACCATTTGTGGCAAACCTACCTACCCTAATTCTGAAAGAGAAAACAGGATATGAAGGCTGGTGTCTGGAAGGGATCATGAAAAACGGGGCCTATGTGAAACTCCTAGCACAAAGGCAGGAGGGAAGCCATAGGGTGGGGTGAGGAGTGTCACTCACCATAGACAGTGAGGTGGAAAACCTGAGTAAGTTCTCTTCCTCCAGTGAAGCTGACTCGAGCCCGGTACTGCCCACTGTCCTCTGGGGTCAGGTTCTCAATCCTCAGGGATGTCACATTGGGCACATGGACCCTGTGCTGGTACTTGTCCTGGAGGCTGACCCAGGTTGGGGTGTCTGTCCCATGGCGGACTCGCAGCAGGACTCTGTAGTTTGACTCAGGGCCAAAGCCCCATGAGACCTCCTCTGGGTCAGCTTCTTGCTTCTTGACTATATGAAACAACACAGAATGTCCTTGAATCCCCTGCATGGGAACAAATCCAGAATTCTGAACTTCAGAATTATATTTTCCAGAACTCTGGACCACTGTGCTGCAGATGCCTAGAACAATGGAGACAGGAACTGTGAGTAGTTTCTCAGTTAAGAATAAAGGAGAAAACAAGAGGATTCATCTTTTTCATTAAATCCATCCAATATACTCTTCTGATTCTTGGAATGCAAGTACAATGAATTTAAAATAATTCTGGGATCAAGTCCTGGTTCTGGTGGTGCATAAACCTTCTACAAGTTACCTAAGCCTGCTAATCCACATTTTCCTTACATGGCTGATAATGATGTGTGTGAATTATGTGAGATCATGTGTCTGAATCACATTTTCAGGTATATATTAAGTGTAAGATTGTCAGAAGGGCTTCTAAAGTGTTTCCCAAAGACCCCCCTTCCTCCTGTTCACACCATTTTGACACCTCTTCCCCTGGAATATGGGCTGCACCTAGTGACTGGCTTCTAAGGAATAGAATACAGACACAGATGGATGTCACTCCATGATACTAGGTTACACAAGACAGTAGGGTTCCTCTTCCTTACACACACACACTTTCTCTCCTTCACTTTCTTTCTTTCTCACTCTGAGGAACCCAGCTATCATGTTGTCAGCTGCCCTAAGGAGGGGCCCACATGGCAAGGAACTGAGGGAGCCTCTGACCAACAGCCAGGGAGGAACTGAGGCCCTCAACCCAACAGGCACGGAAACTGTCTCCCATCAGCAATTGCACAAGTGAACTTAGAAGCATATCCTCAGATGACCCTAGGGCTGATGAAGCCCCAGCCAAGACCTTGATTTCACTTGGGGAGACCCTGGGCCAGAGGACCAAGCTGAAATACTCCTAGGCCCTCACCCACAGAAACTGACTGGGTAGTATTCAAGGCACTAAGTTTGGGGGTAACAGGTTATACAATAGACACCTAATTGCAATAGACACCTAATACAAATATGAAGGCTGGTCTCCTTCCTGCTCTTTACAGGCAGTATAGTAGTCAGGAGAAAATAAACTAAGCTGTGTAAAAATGGTTATAATACCTCATGGTCTTAGAACAAGGGGTGTTTATATCCCCCACCACAGTTCCCATGAATGAGTGACAGAGAGAGGTCCTATCACACATGGAAGAGGCTCCACCTTCTTGTAGCTGCAGACATGGAGCTCACAGCATCCTCATGGGCTCCCAGCCCTACAGCAGGGAGGGGAGAGAGGAGAGTTACACAGGGGTTTCCCTGCTTCCGTCCAGAAGTAGCGAGCTCTCTGCTCTTGACTGTGGCCAGCACTGGTCACAAGGCCCTGGCTAACGGCCAGAGGCTAGAATATGAGAGGGAGCAAGTGATCACTTGGTGAGCCCTGCTGTCTCTGCCACCAAATCAACACTTCCCAGCTAGTCCCTGAGAGGTCGCAGTGGGCCTTCCTCAGACACTTTCCTGCAGAGCTGTGACCATGGGGTACATTCCCTTCAGGGCCACCTGATCCAGAGCCCATCTTCCCACTTGAGGCTTAAGTTCAAGAGACCTGATGCCGTCCTTTAAGTGACCAGGGTAGGACAGTACAGGACCAGGAAAGTGCCACAGAATGACTTTATCCTGAAAGCAAAAACAATCTCCTTCCTCCTTCAGGTCAAGATTCACCTGGGTGGGACTCCAAATGCCCAGTTTTCTCTTCAAATCATTAAGTTCTCATCTTAAACCTGCCTCCCTCCTTCTGTACTAATACCCATTCCTGGTCTCACTGGAAGCAGAGAATAGCTCATGCCAGCATTCATATGCACAGGTGTTTCAGATATTTTTGTATTCATTTAATCATCATATCATTTAATAAAGCCTTTCCTCAGGGTCAGGCCTTCACCACAGTCCTTTCAGCTCCTTTTGCAGAACTATGGTCCTCACACTGAGCTTAACAACCTTTTAGTCCCAGGTCAAAAGCCCTCATGATCTGTATCAGTGGGGACAGTGGTCCACGAGAGGAAACGGTATTCACTCATCCATACATCCTATCTGGCTCCTCGCAACCCCTCTTCTATCCATTCATTCTACACCTCACTCCCCTCTGAGACCCTAGTGCAAGACTAGGTCTGCTGCAAAGGACATATTACCCTGTAGAGCAGCAGTCCCCAACCTTTCAGCACTAGGCACCAGTGTCATGGAAGACAATTTTTCCACAGACGGGGGCAGGGGATGGTTTCGGGATGATTCAAGCACATTATATTTATTGTGCACTTTATTTCTATTATTATAATAATACACTGTGATATATATGAAATAATTGTACAGCTCACCATAATGTAGAATCAGTGGAAGCCCTGAGCTTGTTTTCCTGAGCTTGGGCAGCACTCAAATTGCTGGAGTGATAGGGAATGGCTGTAAATACAGATGAAACTTCACTCGCTCACCTGCCACTTAGCTCCTGCTGTGTGGCCAAGTTCCTAACAGGCCAGGGACCAGTTCTTGTCCATGGCCCAGGAATTGGGGGCCCCCACTGTAAAGCACACACCCTGAGATGAGAATGGACTCCCCCACACAGTTCACAGAAGGTCAGCTGAGAAGAGCTGGGCAAGACTGTGTTACCAGTCCCTCTAAACAAATCAGGACACAAACGCCATGGCCAGAAGGCCCCCATGACACAGTGCCCTATCCCTCTCTCACCAGAAACAGAATTGGCATGAAACCTGAGCTTAGAATATCACCTCTTGAACTAAGGGAAAACAAATTTCTGTTGATAAGCCACCCAGTCTGTGGCATCTTGCTTTGGCAGCCCACACGAAGTAATACACCCTACAGGTTTTAGAGAGAATATAGTCCTGCTGACACCTTGATTTTGGACTTTTGGGCTCCAGAACTACATTTCTGCTCTTTTATGCCATTCAGATTTGGGGTTCTCATGAAGAGATTAGTGCCTATATATGAAGAAGAAGATAGAGAGGTCTCTCTCTCTCATTCTCTCTCACTCTCTCCCTTTCTCTCTCTCTCTGCATGTCTATTTGTCTGCCCTTCTTATGTAATCTTTGAGCCTCAGGAACTACAGGAGAAAAAAAAAGAACTCTAACATATCTCTCCAGTTAAATAAAATTGAGAGAGAGAAGAAAAAGCTTACATGTTACTATTGTCACAAAGGTACCTAGTTAAATGTGAGTAATGTCATGCAAAGCTCACTGTTATTTCAAGACATCTGTTTACAAATGTTTTCCAGGTGGCGCTGGTGGTAAAGAACTGGCCTGCCAATGCAGGAGACATAAGAGATGTGGGTTCAATCCCTGGGTCAGGAAGACCTGGAGGAGGGCATGGCAATCCACTCCAATATTAGTGCCTGGAGAATCCCATGGACAGAGAAGCCTGAAGGGCTACAGTCCACAGGGTCACAAAGAGTTGGATACAACTGAAACAACTTAGAATGAACTTTTACAAATGCTCTCTAACCCACTGAATTTTATATAACTCCAACGAGTTCATATAATGACTGGGATCTGTGTGTGTCAGTAAGTCAGTTGCATCCAACTCTTTGCAACCCCGTGGACTGTAGCCTGCCAGGTTCCTCTGTCCATGGGGATTCTCCAGGCAAGAATACTGATCACCATGCCCTCCTTCAGAGATTCTTCCCAGCCCAGGGATCAAACCTGCACCTCTTACATCTCCTGCGGGTTCTTTACCCACTAAGCCACCTGGAAAGCCTCTAAAACCAAAAATCAAAACAATAAAACCTTTCCAAACTTTTTCAGAATTGACACTTCACTGTCATTATATTCTCATCAGTTTTTATTTAATTTCATTACAAACACATAGTCTCTGAGGAAGTCATAAATGAGATATACAGCTTTCTCACGACAGTCTTTCTTTAAGTTCCCTTTTTGCTTAATTCCCAGTCCTCTCTGCTTCACCCTCCTTTCTTTCTTCTCCAAGTTCACCCCCTCCTGGAACCCACTTAGCAGTTTTCTGTTCCTTCCATGGTTTCTTCATTCTTATACAGCATGTGGCTATACAGACACCCTTAAATTTTGCAGGCTGCTCCTCACTTTACAAAATTAGAATTTTACTGTATTCAACATCCTGCATTGGCCCAAGAAAACTAGACCCCATTTGCTTCCTCCAGTTCAGATACATGGTTTTAGGTCTGCCCCTTCTCCATGGGACAATGGCAGAGGCTGTTACATCCCTCTGTCTGGTCAGGGGAGTCTTGTTCCTTTGGGGAGCACTCCTTTGTTCCCCCAGAAGCTGCTTCTATATCTCTCTATTCCTCTCCCCAAGTAGCTCCAGGCTGTCTTGGTTTCCCTGTTATTGAAGCAGTAGTGTCCTCATCTCCCTAGCAAAGAATCCCTTACACTAGCCAAGGCTGCCTCCACTCAGAGTTCCCAGCCTCAACACACTCTAAGACATCAGAGAGAGAAGGGTCCCTGAATCTTGCCCCCCACCACAAAGAGCCCAGGCTACTCACTGAGGAGGAGGCTGGTGAGTCCCAGGAGCCGGGCGGCCCAGCAGAGGTGGGGGTCTTCTGAGGAGGGATCCATCTCAGGCTGCCTGCCAGCCTATGCAGCTACAGAGGAAACATTTAGGAGGAGCAGCAAGCGAGCGGGAAAGGCTTCACTCCTACGAGTTCTTGAGCTCTTCCCCACCCCAAGGGTGGGGCTACCAAGTTAGTTCTGGATGCCAGTTCACATGGATAGAATAAGCCATTCAGATGTTTCATATCATCCCCAGAACCTACAATAGGACCTCAATAAACTATTGCAGAAAAATATATAAACAACTCCACTTTATGATGTACCTGTACTGTAGGCAAGGCGCCCCATTTCTGTGGTCATGCTAGTTTGGTGATCGCACACTCCTTACCCCTACCCCCATTATAATCCCTTTCCTAGTTTCCCCTGGTTAACAGCTCAGCCCAGGCAGCCTTGGTCACTAATATCAACCTGTGGTCCAGCACAGAACTATTACACTACAGCACCACACTATTATAGCCAGGGTGGGCAAGACATCTTCTTTACATCATTTAGTGAGATAACCTTCCTTTTTGATTTTCTGTGAACTTCAACTATCTGTTGCTTAAGTAAGAAGCCATTACTAAAAGAAAATAAAGATCGTTGTTAAAAGTGTCGCGTTCCCACATGCCCAGTACAAATATTGGCATTTATCTATTGCTTGCACTCTTCTGGTTTTCTTAGTTGTCACTAGTACCAGTTATCCTGCCAACACACAGGACAAAGCCAGACCCCACAGTCTCTGATAGGCTCTTGTCTGCATCACACCCACAACTTCCCTTTCATCCTTTGCCAGCCCTGCTCCTGCTATCATGGAGGGGCAGGCGTGGATATCTACACTCCTCCTGTCCACAGCCTCAGCTGCCTCAGACTCACCGCCACCTACTGAGGCTCCCACTCTGGTGTCTTCTCCCCAGACTGAATACCTCACACCTGAGAACTGTCATGCCCCACATACCACAGGAGAAGCCCCATCTACATAACTCCTGATCCATGCCTCCTTCTCCTGCCCACTGAAGCTTTCTCCTCAGCTGCCCAGGCCTCAATGCTGCATCCACAAGGCTGGCCCCACAATCATGCACTCAAGGTACTCAGGGCACGGTGCACTAAACCCATTTCCTGGATGTGAAAACTAAGATCAAGAGTGGCTGCATGACCTGCACAAAGTCACACAGTGAATCACAGGTAAGGTCTGGATTCTTGACAACCAACTCTAGGAAAAAAATTCCCCACATCACAGTCACTGTCCCATCCCTCTCTATGGCCTCAAACAACTCACAGGAGTCCATTTTGTGCTTGCTCCCATAAACTGCTCTGCAACATCTCAGACAAGAGAATATCCAGCACTGGCTCATTTCCTCCAACCCAATCTACTAATGAGGAAATTACTTCAAAAGATGATCCGTGAGTCCTGTGGTCAGAAATTTCTGAATGCAGTCAAAATCCAGGCAGTTCATCTACTGGTCATTCTCAGGGTGAAGAAGAACGAGTCTGGTATTTCCTCCTCCCCCAAGTCCCTACCCCTGTAGTGAGCAATCTTTGTGTGAGACATGTCTGGCTTTGAAAATCATTTGCTTAAGTGGGTTGAGGAGGAGGAGCCTAGAGAGAGAAAACCAGCAATGTGTTACAGGCCACGGACGCTGGGAGAGAGCCAGACAGTAGACTTTATATGCTAGAAAAACACCTAGAACTTTTAAAAAGTCGAGGTATCCTATCTCACATTCAACATACTAACCATCCTGTACTAGGGCATAACACATAAACAAGCACACAAACCAACTGCAGAAACTTTGTGAAGAGTTTACTAAACACAAACACTTGGTGCCAGGAATCTTTGGGGAATTAAAGGAAATAAGACCTGGATCTACACAATGAGTGTGTGTGTCAGGAAGGTCAGATAGGAGGTAAGTGTAGAGTCAAGTGATATGAAGAGTCCAGGAAACAGAGATCTGAGAGATGACTAGGAGAAATTAAGCCTCTGAGAACACACAGAAATTGTCAGGAAATCTGGATGTCCAAGGGACTTGATGGGGGGGTCATAGCTATCTTATTTGAATTCCAAAAAGCAAATTATCCCAATAGAGAGCTGAGTTATATGAAGAATGCACTTACTGAATATCTATTCTTTTCTCTCTCTTTTTCATTTATTTATATTAGTTGGAGGCTAATTACTTTACAATATTGTAGTGGTTTTTGCCATACATTGGTATGAATCACCCATGGATTTACATGTGTTCTCCATCCTGAATCCCCCTCCCACCTCCCTCCCCATCCCATCCCTCTGGGTCATCCTAGTGCACCAGCCCTGAGCACTTGTCTCATGCATCAAACCGGGACTGGCGATCTGTTTCACAATTGATAATATACATGTTTTGATGCTATTCTCTCAGATCATCCCACCCTCGCCTTCTCCCACAGAGTCCAAAAGTCTGTTCTATACATCTGTGTCTCTTTTTCTGTTTTGCATATAGGGTTATCGTTACCATCTTTCTAAATTCCATATATATGCATTAGTATACTGTATTGGTGTTTTTCTTTCTGGCTTACTTCACTCTGTATAATGGGCTCCAGTTTCATCCACCTCATTAGAACTGATTCAAATGTATTGAATATCTATCCTATGTGTTCTTTCAATTAATCTAAAATATATGCTTAATCAAATCCTCATAACATGGTATTATCTAAGCATTACATGCATCTATTGAAGGATCATCCTGAAATTACAAAGAGATTAAATAACTTTCTCAAGGTTGTGTTGTGTTTTTTTTTTTAATTTTAGGTTTTTTTTTTCATTTATTTTTATTAGTTAGAGGCTAATTTATTAATTAGAGGCTAATTACTTTACAAATATTGTAGTGGTTTTTGCCATACATTGACATGAATCAGCCATGGATTTACATGTGTTCCCCATCCCGAACCCCCTCCCACCTCCCTCACCATCCTATCCCTCTGGGTCGTCCCAGTGCACCAGCCCCAAGCACTTGTCTCATGCATCCAACCTGGACTAGCGATCTGTTTCACACTTGATAATATACATGTTTCAATGCTGTGTTTTAAGTAACTGACAAGATGCTCACAAACTTCAACATCAGCCCAGCTATGGACTTGCTCAGGAGAATGTAGTTTCTGAGAAACTGAAGTCATGATTGTGAAAGGCCTGAGGAGATAGAGGTTGACTCTTTCCTTATGTGGGAGGAACATGCAGTTCTGGGAGAAATGTTAGGTAGCCTAGGTAAAGGGAAATTTGGGGGAAAGGATCTAATTAGTCTTTTCCACAGTCACCCTTCCTAGGTGAAAGACAAGAGTCATCAAGCCAGCCATGCATGGTTTACCACAGAGTAGCTGAGAAGCCCCAGAGCTGGGCTGAGGGGAGAAGCAGACAGCAGCAGGTGCAGACTAGCCATCACTATTCCTCCTCTTCTCTTCCTTTATAACAGAATTAATAATTTTCCAGTTAAAAATTGTATTTAATATTTTAATAAAAAATAAACAGCACTAAAATTTTTTAAAGTATTAAGATGATGATGGGTGGTTTCAATGAGTCATTGAGGGAAAAGTAGGTAAATACTGAGCAACAATAGCCATAATTAGAAAACAATAAATAATTCAACATGCACATTAAAATATGAAAGGTATAAAATCTCAGAGTAAGAAAATTCTCTCCTTTATAAAAGAAATGAGAAAAATGGCTTCCCTTGTAGATCAATTTTTCAGAACTCTGGAAAATAACTATGACACACAGTAGTCTGATGGGGCATTTATTCAAGAAAAACAACAGAATCCCAATAAGAACAGGAAGTTTTGTGGTGTTTTAACTTTCTTTATGCTCTCAAGTAGCACAGTTCACCTGGAAAAGAATAGCCTGTATTCCTGGTGAACACCAGAGACCTTGCAACCACCAGAGAGAGCCAATTCAGAGTTTTATTCTCAATAAATTTGTCATGATTTGACATACCTGTTGGCACTCCTGAAGATCCCACCTCAAAAACATCTGTATTTGCCCTAACAAGGGGTATTCCTTTGAGCTGCCCAAAGTATTGAATAACAGTTAATGCAAACTATAGACTAATTAAAGTCTTATAAGGGAAAACTGGGAAGGGGAGGAGAGTTTGAACAGAGCCAGAGATCAAATTGCCAATATTTGTTGGATCATGGAGAAAGCAAAGGAATTCAGAAAGAAACATCTGTCTTTGATTCATTGACTATACTAAAGCCTTTGACTGTGTGGATCACAACAAACTGTAGAAAAATCTTAAATTAATGAGAGTACCAGATCACCTTACTTGTCTCCTTAGAAACACGTGTGTGAGTCAAAAAGCAACAGTTAGAACCAGACATGGAACAACTGACTGGTTCAAAATTGGGAAAGGAGTACAACAAAATTCTATATTGTCACCCTGCTCCTTTAACTTCTGAGCAGAGTATACCATGTGAAATCCCAGGCTGGATGAATCACAAGCTGGAATCAAGATTGCCAGGAGAAATATCAACAACCTCAGATATGCAGATGATACCACTCTAATGGCAGAAGTTGAAGAGGAGCTAAAGAGCTTCTGATGGAGATGAAAGAGGAGAGTGAATAAGCTGGCTTAAAACTCAACATTCAAAAAGCTAAGATCTTTGCATCCGCTCCCATCTTTTCATGGCAAATAGATGAGGAAAAAGTGGAAACAGTGGCAGATTTTATTTTCTTGGGCTTCAAAATCACTGAGACGGTGACTGCAGCCACGAAATTGAAAGACGCTTGCTCCTTGGAAGAAAAACTGTAGCAAAAATAGACACCATATTAAAAGGCAGAGACATCATTTTGCCAGAAAGGTTCCTATAGTCAAAGCTATGGTTTTTCCAGTAGTCATGTACAGATGTAAGAGTTGAACCAGAAAGAAGACTGAGTGCTAAAGAATTGATGCTTTTGAACTGTGGTGCTGGAGAAGACTCTTGAAAGTCAACTGGACTCCAAAGAGATCAAACCAGTCAATTGTAAAGGAAATCAACCATAAAGAAAGAAGAGAAAACGAAAGGAGAGCATGCAGGACAGGATTTGCGCCCCTGGGGAGCTGGAGTGTAGGAGAGGTTCCTGCACCCAGGGAAGCCCACTCACTGATGGGGAAATCAGTTGGGATGGAAGAGGAGCATCTGAAGCTATTGAAGGAGGATGAAACAGCTGATCTGTGGCAGAGAGAAGAGAGTGAGACCTACAGATGATCTGTGCCATAGCCCTGTATACCCAAGACTTGGGGGTGTGTTTGCCAGTTCACAGTGGGACTGAAAGCTGGAACATGGGGATTGGAGACCAAACTCAGGAGGAAGATTGCTATTGACTGTGAGGAGACAGCCTGAGGGGATGAAAGGAGGAAATTTACAACCAGGAATGCTTGTGGAAGAAACCCAGAAGTGCCACAGAAGCCAGGCACCACTGTTGAGTGACATCACATGCAGGGGGTGGAGCCATCATTGCAGCCCCACTCTCCCTACATGATAGCGCCTGGCCCACCAGGTGCTAGGAAAAGCCCCCACCATGTCTGGGCTTCTGGTGCTGGCTGCCAGGATCTAGGAAAGTCTTCTACTAGAACCAGATCTCTTGCACCCATGGCTGCTGGTTTTCCTGCACACCTATTGCCACCGAGGCCCCCATTACTAAAGGAGTCATGCCACCTCTGCACGTTGTCCTTACCAAAGCAGACTGCTCCAGGGCCGTCTTGGGAGCAGACTCCTGTGGTTGGGCCTCATACACAGGTGGGATTAAAACCAGAGCTGAGCCCCAGGGGTGGAGTGACTAAGTAAGAGGAACAAAAATCTTTCTGTGAAGTGGAAAAAGCCACAGCTTAAATTCCCGAGATCACCTTGGTAAAGCTTACATCCTTGGAATATCTGAATAGACAATAAGTGCTCCCACAAAGGAAACGAATCTAGCTCTAGCAGCTGTGGATTTTGGGCACTAGTACATGTGGGAATGGGGCCAGGTCCAAGCTCCCCTCACAGTGTACATAGGGAGTCCAGAGACCTATCTAGAGGTTTTGAATGGCCTCCTGGGGAGGCAAAGGTTGGCTGTGACTCACGGTGGGGACAGAATACTGACAGCTAAGACACTAGGAAAACATAATTATTGCTTTTTTGTGTTTTGTTTTGCTCTGTTGTTGTTGTTTATAATTATTTCTTTTTAGTTTTAGTTTTTTTTAATTTTTAATATATTTTTTAATTTTTTATATTTCTATTTCAATGTTACTTTTTAGTTGTTCTGTGTTTTCCTTTGTTTTTTTCTCTCTTTTGTTCTTTGTTTCTTTGTCCTAATTGTATCTGTTATTGTTGTTTAGTTACTAAGTGGTATCTGACTCTTTAAGTCCCCATGGATTGTAGCCCATTAGGCTCATCTATCCATGGGATTTCCCAGGCAAGAATACTGGAGTGAGTTACCATTTCCCTCTCCTGGGGATCTTCCTGACCCAGGGGTCTTCTGCATTGCAGGCAGATTCTTTACTGTTGTGCCACCAGGGAAGCCCCTATCTCACTTTGTTTTTCTAAATTATTTTTCTGTTTGTTTTGTTTTGTTTGCTTTTTCCTTCAGTTTGCATTCTGTTTGCATTTTGTTTTTTACTTTGATTTTGTTAGATTTGTTTTTAATTGTTTGATTTCATTTTGGGATTTTCATTTTTGTTTCTTATTTTGAATGTGCATCTGTTTCTTTGGGACTTTTTTGCTTTTGTTTTTACCATTTGTCTGGGGTATTGTTTGTTTGTTTTTAATCATTGCTGTTTGCTTGTTTTTGTCTTTGCTACTTCCCTCGGGTTTTGTTTGTTTGTTTTCATCTCATCCTTTTTTAATTTTCTTTTTTCCCTTTTTTGCCAAGGTGTGCAACTTGCAGATTCTTGGTTCCCAGGCCAGGGGTTGGGTCTAAGCCTCTGGGGTGGAAGCACTGAGTCCAAAACACTGAAACACTAGAGAATTTCAAGCCAAGAGAATTTTAACTTATGAGAGCTCTCCCAGAGGTCTCCATCTCAATTTCAAGACCTGGGTCCACTCAACTACCTACAGGCACAGTGCTAAATGTCCCATGTTATCAACAAGCAAGACAGGACACAAACACACAAATCAGCAGACAGGCTGCTTAAAGTTGTACTAAGTACACAGACACCCCCAAAACACACCCCTTGATGTCACCCTGCCCATGAGAGGGGAAAGATTCTATTTCAACCACCAGAACACAAGTTCCTATCCCTCTCATCAAGACCTACACAAGCCACTGAACAAACCTCACCCACTGGAGACAGATACAAGAAGCAAAAAGAATTACTATCCTGTAGCCTGTGGAAAGGAGAACTCAAACACAGTAAGTTAAACAAAATGAGAAGACAGAGAAATATGTTGCAGACGAAGGAACAAGGTAAAAACCCACAAGACCAAATAAATGAAGAGGAGCTAGGCAATTCACCTGAAAAGGAATTCAAAGTACTGATAGTAAAGATGATCCAAAATCTTGGAAATGGAATGGAGAAAATATAAAAACATTTAACAAGGATTTAGACAAACTAAAGAACAAACTATCAGAGATGAAGAACACAGTAACTGAAATTGAAAATACACTAGAAGTAATCAATAGCAGAATAACTGAGGCAGAAGAATGAATGAGATTAATAAAATGGTGGATACATAGAATGGTGAAAATAACTGCCTCAGAGTAGAATAAGGAGAAAATAATGAAAAGAATTGAAGTCAACCTCAGAGACATCTGGGATAACATTACATGGACCAACATTCAAATTATAGAGGTCCTGGAAGACAAAGTGAAAGTGTCTGAGAAAATATTTCAAGAGACTATAGTAGAAAACTTCCCCAGCGTGAGAAAGAGACTAGCTAATCAAGTCCAGGAAGTGCAGAGAGTTCCATATAAGGTAAACCCAAGGAGAAACATGCTGAGGCACATATTAATCAAACTGTCAAAAATTAAATACAAAGGAAAAAAATGTTAAAAGCAGCAAGGGAAATCAACAAACAATACACAGAAGAATCCCCATAAGGTTATCAACTAATATTTCAGCAGAAACTCTACAGGCCAAAAATAAGTGGCAGAATATATTTAGAGTGATAAAGAGGAAAGCCTACAACCAAGATTACTCCACCCAACTGAGTTCTCATCCAAATTTGACAGAAAAATCAACAGCTTTACAGACAAGGAAAAGCTAAGAGGATTCAGCACCTTTACAACAATGCTAAAAGAACTTCTCTAGGTAGGAAACACAAGAGAAGAAAAACAACAACAGCAACAACAACAAAAACCCAAGGCAATTAAGGAACATACATATTGATAGTTACCTTACGTGTAAATGGATTAAATGCTCCAATCAAAATAAATCTACCTAAAGAAACAAAGACCTATATATAGAAAACTATAAAACACTGATGAAAGAAATCAAAAAGGACACAAATAAGTGGAGAAATATGTAGTGTTCATTGATCAGAAGAATCAATATAGTGAAAATGAGTATACTACCCAAAGGAATTTATAGATTCAATGCAATCCCCATCAAACTACCAACAGTATTTTTCAGAGAACTAGAACAAATAATTTCACAGTTTGTATGGAAATACAAAAAACCTCAAGTAGCCAAAGCAATCTTGAGAAAGAAGAATGGAACTGGAGGAATCAAGCTGCCTGACTTCAGTCTCTACTACAGAGCCACGGTCATCAAGACAGTGTGGTACTGGCACAAAGACAGAAATATAGATCAATGGAACAGAATAGAAGGCCCAGAGATAAATCCACGCACCTACGGACACCTTATCTTTGACAAAGGAGGCAAGAATATACAGTGGAGAACAGATAACCTCTTTAACAAGTGGTGCTGGGGAAACAGGTCAATCACTTGTAAAAGAATGAAACTAGAACACTTTCTAACACCATGCACAAAAATAAACTCAAAATAGATTAAAGATCTAAGTGTAAGACCAGAAACTATAAAACTCCTAGAGGAAAACATAGGCAAAACACTCCCTGACATAAACCACAGCAGGATCCTCTATGACCCACCTCCCAGAATATTGGAAATAAAAGCAAAAATAAGCAAATGGAACCTAATTAAAATTAAAAGCGTCTGCACAACAAAGGAAACTATAAGTAAGGTGAAAAGACAGCCCTCAGATTGGGAGAAAATAATAGCAAATGAAGCAATGGACAAAGAATTAATCTCAAAAATATACAAGCAACTCCTGCAACTCAATTCAAGAAAAATAAAGAACCCAATCAACTGAGCCAAAGTTGCGGGATATAAAATTAACACACAGAAATCCCTTGCATTCCTATATACTAACAATGAGAAAACAGAAAGAGAAATTAAGGAAACAATACCATTCAGCATTGCAACAAAAAAGAATAAAATACTTAGGAGTATATCTACCTAAAGAAACAAAAGACCTATACATAGAAAACTATAAAACACTGATGAAAGAAATCAAAGAGGACACAAACAGATGGAGAAACATACCGTGTTCATGGATTGGAAGAATCAATATTGTCAAAATGGCTATTCTACCCAAAGCAATCTATAGATTCAATGCAATCCCTATCAAGCTACCAATGGTATTTTTCACAGAACTAGAACAAATAATTTCACAATTTGTATGGAAATACAAAAAACATCGAATAGCCAAAGTAATCTTGAGAAACAAGAATGGAACTGGAGGAATCAACCTGCCTGACTTCAGACTCTACTACAAAGCCACAGTCATCAAGACAGTATGGTACTGGCACAAAGACAGAAATATAGACCAATGGAACAGAATAGAAAGCCCAGAGATAAATCCACGAACCTATGGACACCTTATCTTTGACAAAGGAGGCAAGGACATACAATGGAAAAAAGACAACCTCTTTAACAAGTGGTGCTGGGAAAACTGGTCAACCACTTGTAAAAGAATGAAACTAGAACACTTTCTAACACCATACACAAAAATAAACTCAAAATGGATTAAAGATCTAAATGTAAGACCAGAAACCATAAAACTCCTAGAGGAAAACATAGGCAAAACACTCTCCGACATGAATAACAGCAGGATCCTCTATGACCCACCTCCCAGAATACTGGAAATAAAAGCAAAACTAAACAAATGGGACCTAATGAAACTTAAAAGCTTTTGCACAACAAAGGAGACTATAAGTAAGGTGAAAAGACAGCCTTCAGATTGGGAGAAAATAATAGCAAATGAAGCAACAGACAAAGGATTAATCTCAAAAATATACAAGCAACTCCTGCAGCTCAATTCCAGAAAAATAAATGACCCAATCAAAAATTGGGCCAAAGAACTAAACAGACATTTCTCCAAAGAAGACATACAGATGGCTAACAAACACATGAAAATGCTCAACATCACTCATTATCAGAGAAATGCAAATCAAAACCACAATGAGGTACCATTACACACCAGTCAGGATGGCTGCTATCCAAAAGTCTACAAGCAATAAATGCTGGAAAGGGTGTGGAGAAAAGGGAATCCTCTTACACTGTTGGTGGGAATGCAAACTAGTACAGCCACTATGGAGAACAGTGTGGAGATTTCTTAAAAAACTGGAAATAGAACTGCCATATGACCCAGCAATCCCACTTCTGGGCATACACACCAAGGAAACCATATCTGAAAGAGACACGTGCACCCCAATGTTCATTGCAGCACTGTTTATAATGGCCAGGACATGGAAGCAACCTAGATGCCCATCAGCAGACGAATGGATAAGGAAGCTGTGGTACATATACATCATGGAATATTACTCAGCCGTTAAAAAGAATTCATTTGAATCAGTTCTAATGAGATGGATGAAACTGGAGCCCATTATACAGAGTGAAGTAAGCCAGAAAGATAAAGAACATTACAGCATACTAACACATATATATGGAATTTAGAAAGATGGTAATGATAACCCTATATGCAAAACAGAAAAAGAGACACAGAATTATAGAAAACACAGTAGGCTTTTAACCAGCCAGCTTCTTTGAGACCCTCCAAGGGTTTTCAAGTCTACAAAGTATGCACTGTACTTCAAAAAGCAATAAGACAAATAGTACAGTCATTATTCTGAAAGTTGCAAAAGTGGTATAGGCATACATGGTGTAATTTAGTTACAATGTGTGGTTATGTTTCTATTACATAATCATATTCACTGCTTTTTTCCTACATAATTACCTATTCAGCCAGGTTTTAGTTGAACATGAAACCATCCTTGTACCAGTGCTGATAGCTGGTGATAGCTCTTTGATAGCAGCATTTATTCTAGTGGAAGAGTCTTTTCCAACTTCTGTGTCACTTTTGGGAAAATTTTTATTTGTTGTTGTAAGGAATGCTGCCTCTGTGATTTAAAGTCTCTTAATCCAATTCCACGAAAGTGATGAATTTCACCCAAAGTGGCAAAAAGAAACAGTGTAACAGTGATCCTCAAGGCCATCAGCACCTCCATCTTTCCTTCTTCCATGTGTCACCAACTCTACTTTGGTAAGAGCTCCTCTCTGAACTTCAATGATGTCGGGCAAGTTGGCCAGGTGCCTCTGATACAGTGCTAACATGTCCATGATGGGTCCACATCCTGCCTGGGCTGCTCAGTGAGAGCTCACGAATGGCTTCCTAGGCATCTCCAATGAAAGCACCGGTGGGCCCGGGCTGCCGTCGCCTGCCAGGCCAGGCTGAGGGGCATGGATCACATTCACGCATGAGGCCGAGAAGAGGCCTGGGTCCCTGCGTCTGTGGTCCCCTCAAGCCAGCCCTCAATGTCCTGCTAGCTGCACAAGCTCTGCACCTGGTGCTTCCACAACACGATTGTGCCCAGGTTCTCCCACCTGAAGTCAGTCAGCTCCTGGGTGTGCAGCTGCATGGCCCTGGCGCCTCCACTTGCTGCCTCCGACTCCTGGTGCCCAGAGCCTGGTGACCGCCTGAGGGGCCCACTGTGGTGCCCGCCCTAGGGTGCTGGGAGAGGAGAGCCCCAAAGGCGACGCACACTACTCGGCCCCTGCCCACCAGAGGTGCTCTCCGCACAGCTCTGCTTGCATTTTTTGGTTTTTAGTGAGGATAGTTTTAGAATATGGGTCAACACTATTTCAAGAGCCAAAAATATAGTGATATCCAGGCAGAGTAATTAGTGGTAGTTATGTTTTACACGTGGAGGTGGAGATGTTAATCAATTGCCTAGATTCGATAAACAAGTCATCTTACATCAACCCTAGAGAGGATGTGGAGTGGACTTGACTTCTGTCCTCCATATATTCCCTAGAAAGAGGCTCAGGAAAAAGAAAGGGTAAACAGTGTGACAAAATAGTACATTATTAGAATGGGACGAAGTCAGCTGGCAGTACCAGGCTTGATGAGAGTCAAAGGCAGATCTAAGTATGTGAATGGTTTCATCCCATAGAAGGAGCTATTTCTGGGAAGAACATATTATTTTTCCTCTCTCTTTTTAATTTGCTTATTTTTAATTGAAGGATAATCGCTTTACAATATTGTGTTGGTTTCTGCCATACATCAGCATGAAGCAGCCATAGGCATACATATGTCACCTCCCTCCTGAACTTCCCTCCCACCTCCCACCCCCTAGGTTGTTACAGAGCTGGAATTTGAGTTCCCAGCAAATTCCCATTGGCTATCTATTTTAAATGAGGTAGTGTATCTATTTCCCTGCTACTATTCATTTGTCCCACTCTCTCCTTCCTCCCACCCATCCCCCACCCAGGTCTCTTCTCTATGTCTCCCTCTCCATTCAGTTCAGTTTAATCACTCAGTCGTGTCAGACTCTTTGCCACCCCATAGGCTGCAACACTCCAGGCCTCCCTGTCCATCACCAACTCCCGGAGTTTACTCAAACTCATGTCCATTGAGTCAGTGATGCCATCCAACCATCTCATCTTCTGTTGTCCCCTTCTCCTCCTGCCTTCGATCTTTCCCAGCATCAGGGTCTTTTCAAATGAGTCAACTCTTTGCATGAGGTGGCCAAAGTATTGGAGTTTCAGCCTCAAGATCATTCCTTCCAATGAACACTCAGAACTGATCTCCTTTAAGATGGACTGGTTGGATCTCCTTGCAGTCCAAGGGACTCTCAAGAGTCCTCCAACATCACAGCTCAAAAGCATCAATTCTTTGGCACTCAGCTTTCTTTATAGTCCAACTCTCACATCTGTACATGACTATTGGAAAAACCATTCTTGACTAGATGGACCTTTGTTAGCAAAGTAATGTCACCGCTTTTTAATATGCTGTCTAGTTTGGTCATAACTTTCCTTCCAAGGAGCAAGTGTCTTTTTATTTCATGGCTGCAGTCACCATCTGCAGTGATTTTGGATCCCAAAAGAATAAAATCTGCCACTGTTTCCACTGTTTCCCCATCTATTTGCCATGATGATGGGACCAGATGCTATGATCTTAGTTTTCTGAATGTTGAGCTTTAAGCCAACTTTTTCACTCTCCTTTCTCGCTTTCATCAAGAGGCTCTTTAGTTCTTCTTCACTTTCTGCCAAAAGGGTGGTGTCATCTGCATATCTGAGGTTATTGATATTTCTCCCAGCAATCTTGATTCCAGCTTGTGCTTCTTCCAGCCCAGCGTTTCTTATGATGTACTCTGCATATAAGTTAAATAAGCAGGGTGACAATATACAGCCTTGACGTACTCCTTTTCCTATTTCGAACCAGTCTGTTGTTTCATGTCCAGCTCTAACTGTTGCTTCCTGACCTGCATACAGGTTTCTCAAGAGGCAGGTCAGGTGGTCTGGTATTCCCATCTCTTTCAGAATTTTCCAGTTTATTGTGATCCACAGAGTCAAAGGCTTTGGCATAGTCAATAAAGCAGAAATAGATGTTTTTCTGGAACTCTCTTGCTTTTTCGATGATCCAGCAGATGTTGGCCATTTGATCTCTGGTTCCTCTTTCTTTTCTAAAACCAGCTTGAACATCCGGAAGTTCATGGTTCACTTATTGCTGAAGCCTGACTTGGAGAATTTTGAGCCTTACTTTACTAGTGTGTGAGATGAATACAATTGTGCTGTAGTTTGAGCAATCTTTGGCATTGCTTTTCTTAGGGATTGGAATGAAAACTGACCTCTTCCAGTCCTGTGGCCTGCAAATAGGTTCTTCAGTACCATTTTTCTAGATTCCATATATATGCGTTAATATGCAGTATCGGTTTTTCTCTTTCTGACTTATTTCACTCTGTATAATGGGCTCTAGGTTCATCCATCTCATTAGAACTGACTCAAATGCATTATTTTTTTATGGCTGAGCAATAACTCATTGTATAAATGTACCACAGCTTCTTTATCCATTCATCTGTCTATGGACATCTAGGTTGCTTCCATGTCCTTGTAAATAGAAGCTATTATAAATAGTGCTGCAGTGAATATTGGGCTACATGTGTTTTTTTCAATTTTGGTTTCTTCAGTGTATATGCCTAGTAGTAGGATTGCTAGGTCATATGGGGTTTCTTAGGTGGTACTAGTGGTAAAGAACCCACCTGCCAATGTAGGACATGTAAGAGATGCAAGTTTGATCCCTGAGTCAGGAAGATCCCCTGGGGCAGGGCATGGCAATCCACTCTGGTATTCTTGCTTGGACAATTCCCTGGACAGAGTAGCCTGGAGGGCTATAGTACATAGGGCCACAAAGAGTTGGACACAACTGAAGCAACTTGCAAATTCACACATGGTAGTTTTATTCCTAGTTGTTGTTTTTTGTTGTTGTTGTTTGTTTGTTTGTTTGTTTGTTTGTTTTAAGGAATCTCCATACCATCTTCCATAGTGGCTATATCAATTTACATTCCCACCAACAGTGCAAAAGGGTTCCTTTTTCTCCACATCCTCTCCAGTGTTTATTGATTGTGGATTTTTTTATGATGGCCATTCTGACCAGTGAGAGGTGATTTTGTAGTTATAGTGTTGACTTGCATTTCTCTAATAATGAGAAATGTTAATCATCTTTTCATGTGTTTAATAGCCATCTGTATGTCTACTTGATGACCTTCTTGTTTCTTGAAGTAGAATTGTGTTGCTATAAACTTCCCTCTTATAACTGTTTTTGCTGCATCCCATAGGTTTTAAGTTGTCACGTTTTATTGTCATTTCTTTCTAGGAATTTTTTATTTCCCTTTTTACTTCTTTGGTAGGCCATTTATTACTTAGAAGTGTATTGTTTAATCTCTATGTGTTTGGTTTTTTACAGTTTTTTTCCTGTAATTTATATCTAGTCTCCTAGCATTGTGATCAGAAGAGATGCTTGATATGATTTTGATTTTCTTAAATTTACTGATACTTGATTTGTGACCCAAGATGTGGTCTATCCTGGAGAATGTTCTATGTGCACTTGAGAAGAAAGTGTATTCTGCATTTGGATGAAATGTCCTGAGGATATCAATTATGTCCATCTGGTCTAGTGTGTCATTTAAGGCTTGTGTTTCCTTATTCTCTGTTTTGATGATCTGTCCATGGGTGTAAGTGGGGTGTTAAATTCCCTTACTATTATTGTGTTACTGTTAAGTTCCCCTTTTGTGTCTGTTAGTCTTTGCCTTATGTATTAGGTGTTCCCATGTTGGGTGAAATACTTAAAATTGCTGTTTTCTTCTTGGATTGATCCCTTGATCATTATGCAATGTACTTGGGAAGGACATATTCTTCCATTACTCATGTGGTAGGTTTTGAGGAGTTTAGTGGTAGATGCCAGTATCATTTCCAGGGCACCATGGACTCTGAAGGTCAGAAGGGAAGAAAGTGTCAACTCCTTATTTGAGCTGCTATCTCAAATGATGGGGGAAATTAACAAAACTGCCCTCTCTAAATAAACTTCCAAATGATATGGAGGGTTCTCTGCCCCCATCTTATCTTTTATCTCTCTTTTAGTTGTTGATGTAATATAGGAGCATATCATGCACTCAAATCTTCACTATAGAGGCTAGAAACCTAGGAAAAAGTTATTCAGTTCCCCATACACTGCACATGTGAAGTAATTACATTTCTTGTTGTCTGAACTGACTTTCCTCATCCTTTGTCCACAAGTATATAATCCAGTTTGCTTATTCATTTGCTTAGGTTTATGACATTTCTTTCTGGTAAGTGAAACATCTCCTATGTGTGAACAAATATGTTATATAAACACATTCACATTTTTCCTTAACTATAAACACTGAAACAGTGCTCAAATTTTAAAATATAGAACTGAGTTGGATGAAGGACTTAGTATGTGCCTATATTCATTATTTACCATCCCCAAGGACCATTTTTTTATTTATTTTTTATTGAAGGATAATTGCTTTACAGAATTTTGTTGTTGTTTTCTATCAAACCTCAACATGAATCAGCCATAGGTATACATATATCCTCTCCCTTTTGAACCTCCCTCCCATCACCCCCCCCCCCCATTCCACCCCTCCAAGTCGATGAGGAGCCCCTGGCTGAGCTTCCTGAGCCACATAGCAAATTCCCATTGGCTATCTATTTCACATATGGTAATGTAAGTTTCCATGTTACATCTCACCCTCTCTCCCCCTCTCCCCGTGTTCATAAGTCTATTCTTTATGTCTATTTCTCCACTGTTGCCCTGTAAATAAATTCTTCAGTACCATTTTTCTAGATTCCATATATGTATGTTAGAATACAATATTTATCTTTCTCTTTCTGACTCACTTCACTCTGTATAAGTTCTAGGTTCATTGACCTCATCAGAACTGACTCAAATGCATTCCTTTTATGGTCGGGTAATATTGCATTGTGTATATGTACCACATCTTCTTTATCCATTCATCTGATGGTGGACATCTAGATTGCTTTCATGTTCTAGCTATTGTAAATAGTACTGCAATGAACAATGGGATGCAAAGAACAATGTCTTTTTCAATTTTGGTTTCCTCAAGGTATATGCCTAGGAGTGGGATTGCTGGGTCATATTTTGGTTTATTCCTAGTTTTTAAGGAATCTACATACCGTCTTCCATAGTGGCTATATCAATTCACATTCCCACCAGCAGAGCAAGAGCTTTCCCTATTCTCTACACCCTCTCTAGCATTTATTGTTTGTAGACATTTTGATGATGGCCAATCTGACCTGTGTGATGTGATATCTCATTGTGGTTTTGATTTGCATTTCTCTAATAATGAGCGATGTTGAGCATCTTTTTATGTGTTTGTTAGCCATCTGTATGTATTCTTTGGGGAAATGTCTGTTTAGGTCTTTTTCCCACTTTTTGATTAGGTTTTTTGTTTTTCTGGCATTGAGTTGTATGAGCTGCTTGTATATTTTGGAAATTAATCCTTTGTCCGTTGTTTCATTTGCTATTATTTTCTCCTATTCTGAGGGCTGTCTTTTCACCTTGCTTATAGCTTCCTTTGCCATCAGATGCTTCTAAGTTTAATCAAGTCCCACTTGTTTACTTTTGTTTTTATTTCTGTTACTCTAGGAGGTGGGTCATAGAGGATCTTCCTTTGATTTATGTCACTGAGTATTCTCCCTATGGTTTCCTCTAAGAGTTTTATAGTTTCTGGCCTTACAGTTAGGTCTTTAATCCATTTTTAATCTCTTTGTGTATGGTGTTAGGAAGTGTTCTAATTTCATTTTTTTACATGTAGCTGCCCAGTTTTCCCAGAACCATTTGTTAAAGAGGCTATCTTTGCCCCATTGTATATTCTTAAGTCCCTTGTCAAAAATAAGGTACCCATAGGTGCATGGGTTTATTTCTGGGCTTTCTATCTTGTTCCATTGGTCTGTATTCCCATTGGTACTGTTTTTGAGCCAATACAATACTGTCTTGATGACTGTAGCTTTGTAGTATAATCTGAAGTCAGGAAGATTGACTTCTCCTGTCCATTCCTCTTTCTCAAGACTACTTTGACTATTCAGGGTCTTTTGTGTTCCCATATGAATTGTGAATTTTTTTGTTCTAGTTCTGTGAAAAATGCCATTGGTAATTTGATTGGGATCACATTAAATCTGTAGATTGCATTTGGCAGTACAGTAACTTTCACAATATTCATACTTCCTATCCAGGAACATGGAATATCTCTCTATCTGTTATGTTGACTTTGATTTGTTTCATTAGTGTCTTATAATTTTCTGTGCACAGTTCTTTTGTCTCCTTAGGTGAGTTTATTCCTAGATATTTAATTCTTTTTGTTGCAATGGTGAATGGGATTGATTCCTTAATTTCTCTTTCTGATTTTTCATTGTTAGTATATAGAAATACAAATAATTTCTGTGTATTGATTTTGTATCCTGCAACTTTGCTAAATTCGCTGATTAGCTCTTGGAATTTTCTGATACTATCTTTAGGATTTTCTTTGTACAGTATCATGTCATCTGCAAACAGTGAGAGCTTTACTTCTTCTTTTCTGATCTGGATTCCTTTATTTCTTTTTCTTCTCTGATTGCTCTAGCTAGGACTTCCAGAACTATGTTGAATAACAGTGGTGAAAGTAGATACCCTTGTCTTATTCCTGATCTTAGGGGGAATGCTTTCAGTTTTTCACCATTGAGAATAATGTTTGCTGTAGACTTATCATATATGGCCTTTACTATGTTGAGGTAGGTTCCTTCTATGCCCATTTTTTGAAGACTTTTAATCATAACTGGGTGCTGAATTTTGTCAAAGGCTTTTTCTGCATCTATTGAGATTATCATATGGCTTTTACCTTTCAATTTGGTGGTATGGTATATCACATTGATTGATTTGTGTATATTGAAGGATCTTTGCATCCCTGGAATAAACCCAAATTGATCTTTTGAGCTTTTTGATGTGTAGCTGAATTCTATTTGCTAAAATTTTGCTGAGGATTTTTGCATTTTTGTTCATCAGTGATATTTGCCTGTCGTTTTCTTTTTTGTGTGTGTGTTGTCTTTGTCTGGTTTTGGTATCAGGGTGATGGTGGCCTTGTAGAATGAGTTTAGAAGTGTTCCTTCCTCTGCAATTTTTTGAACATTTTAGAAGGACAGGCATTACCTCTTCTCTAAATGTTTGATAGAGTTCTCCTTTGAAGCCATCTGGACCTAGGCTTTTGTTTTTGGGAGATTTTTTATCCCAGCTTCAATTTCAGTGCTTGTGTTTGTGTTATTCATAATTTCTATTTCTTCCTGGTTCGGTCTTGGAAGATTGAGTTTTTCTAAGAATCTGTCCATTTCTTCCAGATTATCCATTTTATTGCCTAATAGTTGTTCATAATAGTCCCTTATAATCCTTCATATTTCTGCATTCTCTGTTGTAACCTCTCCTTTTTCATTTCTAATTTTGCTGACTTGATTCTTCTTTCTTCTTTTCTTGATGAGTCTGGCTAAAAGTTGGTCAATTTTGTTTATATTCTCAAAGAACCAGCTTTTAGTTTATTCATCTTTACTGTTGTTTCTTTCATGTCTTTTTCATTTATGATTTCTTTCCTTCTACTAATTTTGGGGATGTTTCTGTTCTTCTTTTTCCAGTTGTTTTAGGTGTAAAGTCTATTTGATGTTTTTCTTGTTTTTTGAGGTAGTAGCATTGCTATAAACTTCCATCTTAGAATGGCTTTTGCTGCATCCCATAGGTTTTGAGGTGTCATGTTTTCATTGTCATTTGTTTCTAGAAAATTTTTATTTCCCTTTTGATTTCTTCAGTAACCTGTTGGTTATTTAGAAATGTGCTGTTTAGTCACCATGTGTTTGTGTTTCTTACACTTTTTTTCTTGTAATTGATATCTAGTCTCATAGCATTGTGGTCAGAGAAGATGCTTGATACAATTTCAATTTTCTTAAATTTACTGAGATTTGATTTGTGACCCAAGATGTGGTCTATCCTGGAGAATATTCCATGGGCACTTGAGAAAGTGTATTCTTCTGCATTTTGATGGAATGTCCTGAAGATATCAATGAGATCCATCTCATCTAATGTAACACTTAAGACTGTGTTTCCTTATTAATTTTCTGTTTTGATGATCTGTCCATTGGTGTGAGTGGGGTCTTAAAAAGTCTCCTAGTATTATTGAGTTACTATCAATTTCCCCTTTTATGTCTGTTAGTGTTTGTCTTATGTATTGAGGAGCTTCTATGTAGGATGAATAGATATTTACAATTGTTATCTCTTCTTTTAGGATTGATCCCTTGATCATTATGTAGTGTCTCTCCTTGTCTCTTCTAATCTTCTTTATTTTAAGGTCTATTTTTTCTGATATGAGGATTGCTATTCCAGCTTTCCTTTGCTTCCCATTTGCATTGAATATATTTTTCCATCCTCTCACTTTCAGTCTATATGTGTCTTTAGATATAAAATGGGTTTCTTGTAGGCAGCATATATATGGGTTTTGTTTTTGTATCCATTCAGCTAGTCTATGTCTTTTGGTTGAAGCATTTAATCCACTTACATTTAAAGTAGTTATTGATATATATGTTCCAATTGTCATTTTCTTAATTGTTTGGAGTTGATTTTGTAGATCTTTTTTCTTCTGTTATATTTCTTGACTATATAAGTAAGTCCCTTTAACTTTTATTGTAAAGCTGGTTTGGTGGTACTGAAAGCTGTTAACTTTTGCTTGTCTGAAAAGCTTTTTATTTCTCCATCAGTTTTGAATGAGATCCTTGCCAGGTACAGTGATCTTGGTTGTAGATTTTTCCCTTTCAGTGCTTTAAACATATCCTGCCATTCCCTTCTGGCCTGCAGAGTTTCTGCTGAGAGATCAGCTGTTAAGCATATAGGGTTTCCTTTGTATTTTACTTGTTGCTTCTCCCTTGCTGCTTTTAAAATTCTTTCCTTGTGTTTAGTC
The DNA here is from genome assembly GCF_033118175.1 of Dama dama. Lineage (NCBI taxonomy): Eukaryota > Metazoa > Chordata > Mammalia > Artiodactyla > Cervidae > Dama > Dama dama. The sequence continues at coordinate 14,928,403 of NC_083700.1, forward strand.
TTTGTTAGTTTGATTAGTATGTGTGTTCGCATGTTTCCTCTTGGGTTTATCCTGTATGGGACTCTTTGTGCCTCTTGGACTTGATTATTTCCTTTTCTATGTTGGGGAAATTTTTCAACTATAATCTCTTCAAAAATTTTCTCATACCCTTTCTTTTTCTCTTCTTCTTCTGGGACCCCTATGATTCAAATGTTGGGGCATTTGATATTGTCCCAGAGGTCTCTGGGACTATTCTCAGTTCTTTTCATTCTCTTTGCTTTATTCCGCTCTCTAGAAGTTATGTCCACCCTTTTGTCTTCCTGCTCACTGATTCATTCTTCTGCTTCAGATACTCTGTTATTGATTCCTTCTAGAGTATTTGTATTTCAGCATTGTGTTATTTGTCTCTGTATGTTTATTCTTTAATTCTTCTAGGTTTTTGTTATTGTTTTGTTTTTTATTCTTGTATTTTCTCCATTTTGTTTTCAATATTTTTGATCATCTTTACTAACATTATTCTGAATTCTTTTTCAGGGAGTTTGCCTATTTCCTCTTCATTTATTTGGACTTCTGTGTTTCTAGTTTGTTTCTTCATTTGTGTAGTATTTCTCTGCCTTTTAATTATTTTTTTAACTTACTGCATTTGAGGTCTCCTTTTCCCAGGCTGCAAAGTTGAATTCTTTCTTCCTTTTGGTTTCTCTCCTCCCAAGGTTGGTGCAGTGATTTGTGTAAACTTTGTATAGAATAAAATTTCTGCTGAGTTTTTGTTTGTTTGTTTTTCCTCTGATGGGAAAGGCTGAGTGAGGTGGTAATCCTGTCTGCTGATGATTGGGTTCTTATTTCTGTTTTGTTTGTTTTTTAGATGAGGCATCTGCACAGAATGCTACTGGTGATTGGATGATGCCAGGTCTTGTATTCAAGTGGTTTCCCTTTTGTGAGTTCTCTCTATTTGATACTCCCTAGGATTAGTTTTCTGGTAGTCTAGGATCTTGGAGTCAGTGCTCCCACTCCAAAGGCTCAGGGCTCAATCTCTGGTCAGGAACAAAGGTTCCACAAGTGGTTTGTTATGGCATTAAGTGAGAGTAAAAAAAATATCCAAAAATGAGAAACCAAATATGAAACCCAGTTCAAATGACAGTTACAAAATCAGGCAAATAATAATTAAAATAATGGAATATACACATATATATATACACCCATGAGCAAGGTCAAAGCAGCCCAACAAAAATAAAGTACAATAGATTGACCCAGCAAAGAAAATTAGAAATTATATTTACCAGTTAAGAACAAAACTAACTAAATCACAAAGTGGAAAACAAAACTAAATCAAGGTGTCAAGTGGGGAATAAAGCAATGAAAATGAAACTAACAAATGTGTTGAGAGGAAAGGAAAGAAAGAAAGAATAGATATGCAAAGTTAAATAGAGGTAGAAGATCTATATACATTAAAGATTAACTGCAAGGAGAAAAGAACAGTAGGAAAGGCAAACGAATAAATGTAGAAAAACTATAATATGTTTTTAAAAATTAAAAGTTAAAATTATAAAAATGAGAAAAAAAAATCGAAGAAGAAAGAAGGAGAAAAAAAAAAAAAAAAAAAAAACAGGAAAACTCCATAGAACAATAAAGCCCAACATAGATGCAGAGATTTATAACAACAGTAAAAAAGTGTGACTGAATATACACATATACATATACACCCATAAGCAAAATCAAAACAGTCCAACAAAAATAAAGTACAATAGATTGACCCAGCGAACAAAGGAAACCAAAAATTATGTCTACCAGAACAAAACTAACTAAAGCACAAACTGGAAAACAAAACTAAAGCCAGGTGCCAATTGGGGAATAAAGCAATGAAACTAAAACTAACAAATATGCTGAGAAGTAAGGAAAGAAAGAAGGAATATATACACAAAGTTAAATAGAGGTAAATAAAGAAGATTTATATACATTGAAGATTAACTGCAAGGGGAAAAGAGCAGTGGGGAAAGCAAACAAAGGAATAAATGTAGAAAAAAATAATAGGTTTAAAAAATTAACATTAAAAATTATTTTTTAAAAAAGGGGGGGAAACTCCCCAGAACTTCAAAAGCCCAAAATAAAGGCAGAGGTTTATAACAACAATTTAAAAAAAAATGTAACTAAGAATAAAAAGAAGGGAAAAAAGCTCAAAAGCTTAATTAGATTTCATAGTGCCAATAAAACTGACAACACCTGAAGTGGGGGGGGGGGGGAGAGAAAAAGAAAAATCCGAAAGAATCTACAGAACAAGTCAAAAAATAAGAATAATAAACGTTTTTCTTCAGTCAGTGCTGTCAGAGCCCTTTCCCTCGCTGGGAGTCATAGTCCACCTCACCTCCCTAGGATGCCTTCCAACACTGTGCTGATCTCTGGACCTATTGTGGGGGCAGCTCAGATTCTAATCTGGTCCTGCTACTCCATGTTTTTGTCTCCAATGTCCATAGCTATCAGAACTAGTGCATTTTCTTTTGTGGGAGCTCTCAGTGCGCTTTTATATATTCCATAGACACAGAGTCTGCCTAGTTGATCATGCGGATTTAACCTGCAGCTTGTAAACAGCTGGTGGGAAGGTTTTGGGTCTTCTTCCTTAGTCACACTGCCCCCTGGATTTCAATTGTGGTTTTATTTCCACCTATGCATGTGGGTCGTCCACTGGGGTTTGCTCCTGAGTCTGTCCTGGAGGACTTGGGTTTGCCCCATGAGGACCAGGTGTGGAGGTGGTGCAGCTGCTTGCGTTGCAGAAGTTCTGGCAGCACCAGGTACTCAGGGGAGTTGGTGGCCAGGGCAGCAGGAAATACAGCGCTCTAGAAGAGTAGGGCAACCAGTATTGGCCAATATGCTCCAGTATTCTTGCCTGGAGAACTCCCCTTCCTATAGAGAAGCCTGGCAGGCCAGTCTACAGGGTTGCAGAGAGTCAGACACTACCGAAGCAAACCCGCACACACAGAAGAAAGACATTTTTGCCTGTGACAGCTCTGCCCCAGTGAGTGTTGATCATGAAGGTGGCACAGCTGCTTGGCTTGCAGGGACCCTGGCAGCACCAAGTGTGCAGGGACACAGACTGCCTCCACCAAACGAGTTATGGCCCTGTCAGAGCCTTTTTTCAAGCCTCTTGTAACTGGCAATCAGAAGGCCTCTTTGGCCAGTCTTTCTCTGTATCTCTGCCAACTCAGGCACTTAGAGGGCTCCCTTGCCTGGGGTCCTTCTCTGTTGTTTGGTGCATCAGGCTCATAGAGGGGCGCCCCTGGCTGGGGTCCTACTCTGTAGTTCAGCACATCAGTCACTTAAAGGAGCAACCTGGATGGGGTTCTACTCAGCATTTCAGGGTGTCAGGCATTTGATGGGCCAGCCTCTCTATTGTTCAGCTGCCAGTGTTGGTGTGTGCGGGGAGAGAGGCTATGGTGATGGCTCCACCCACTATGAGTGACTCAGCAGTAGAGCCTTGCTTCCATGGCTGCCCAGCTTTCCTCCACAGGCATTTCCCACCACGATCTCCTCCCTCACAACCCCTCAATCCTTCTCTTCACAGTCAACAGCAGCCCTCACACTGGGATTGCTCAACAATCCCTAAACTCCAGCTCCCAGCTGCTGCACCTTCCAGGAGACCAGTTTTCCTGTCCAGGGTATGTATGGCTGTGGCAAGGACTGTCTGATTCTCATTCCATTTAGGCTGCCACAGATCAGCTGTTTCACTCTCAGCCCGAAATGTTTTTCTTCTGACTCAAACAATTGCCCCGATGTGGGGATCAAACCCTTGCTTCTGTTCCCCCACCCACTGAGGGCAGATCCAGTCCTACCAACACTCCTGTTTTTCCCCCTGTTTCCTTCATCCTACCGAGTTTTGTGTGGGTCTATACTCATTTGAAAAGACCCTGATGCTAGGAAAGATTGAGGGCAGGAAGAGAAGGGGACAACAGAGGATGAGACGGTTGGATGGCATCACCGACTCAATGGACATGAGTCTGGGTAGATTCTGGGAGTTGGTGATGAACAGGGAGGCCTGGTGTGCTGCGGTTCATGGGGTCACAAAGAGTCAGACACGACTGAACAACTGGACCGAACTATTATTTTCCACTGGTCAGGTCCTCCTGTCCTCTCTCAGCTGGTGTTCTCCGTGCACTTCTGTGTCTGAAGGCATATTCCTGATGTATCCATGGAGAGAGATGTACCCCATGTCCACCTACTCCTCCACTATCTTCTCTGTCAACCATTTTATTTTTTAAGGAAAATATAGTGCCTTGAAAGGGAACCCCTGGAATTCTGGTCTACTAGTACAATCACACATTCATAATGAAAGAAATAGCTCATAGACAAGGGATGCAAATTAAAACAGATATTTGGTTGAACCTCTACAAGTGATCTGACTGGTGGCATGAAAAAGGGCCCTACTTACCTAATCCATAAACTGCTGAAATAGATAAATATCCACCCCTCCCCACCAGCTGTGAAAAGCTCACAGGCTCAAATAAGTTCAGCAATTTCCAGGGTTATTCAGATAATAAGTGAAGAAGATGAGACTCAGACATAATTCTGTCAAGTAACAAAGCCCTGCATTTTCCAGGACAGCAGAATAAGGAAGCAGCACAATAAGGACAGTTTATAATGTGAAGGGCACTGGTCAGGACAGAAGCAATGCAGGTCAGCATGTGTCCCCAGAAAAAGGTCACCAGCAACCTGTGCCCCAGAGCAGTCTTTCCAGTCTGGTAGGAAGTTCCCAAATGTGGGACACTGAGCCAGAGCAGGGCTTAGTGACTGAAGCAGACAGTGACTGGACTGGAAAGGAGGGCTTAGCTTTGCAGAGACACAACTGTGATCAGTAAGTATGTGCTGGTGAAACACAGCACAAGTTGCCACTTGCAGTGCAGCTGAAAGAGGCTTGCCTTACTCAGGAGCATGTGTGACACCGCAGCGTGCTCACAGGAGGCCGGGAACGAAAGTGAGACGACAAGACTCCCACTCTCAGGTGCTAATCCTGCACTTGCACCAGCCTGAGAGTGGGATCTCCTTGCCTCCTCTGTGCACAGGGCCAGGGGTCTGCGTCAGAAGGGGAGGGCAAGAGCCAGTGACCAGTTCACATCACAAATGACAGACAACTTGCTGAAGTGCTGTGGCAGCCCAGCACAGAGAGCACATAATTCCATCTGGGGCAGGATGGGGAAGGCTCCCAGGGGACCATTTGAGCTTGATTTGAAAGAGCAGGGAGGGAAGGGTCTTACTCCAGGGAGTGGGAGCATGTATGCAGGCTGGAGACTGATGGGGTTTCTTTACTTAGGCCCATAAGGGCTATTAACCCTTAATGTGGGAAGGCTTTTCCCAGTTAACTGCATCTTCTGGGGCTCTCCTTCTCCTCCTGTGGTCCTCAAAGATCTTGGGCAAGTTCTCAGGGGTTGTGAGTGGAGATCTGCAAAGCCTACCCTCTTCCCTATGGGGTAGAATAGTGTGGTTTGAGCCCTTGGGGTGGGTAGAAGGTTATGTTGGGTGTTGCAGTCTGTTCTCCTCACACTGGAGAGAAAAGAGATGTTCAGAACCAGTCCAGCCAAGAACTAAGAGGGAAGTTTTATGATAAAGAAAGCCCTGCAGAAAGAGGCCTGAACAATTTGCCTGGGAAGAGAGTCACCCACACACTATGGTTGGGCAGGAGCCATGCATGGGGTATAAGCACAATGTGGGAGCAGTCTCTACCATGGGGGGCTTCTCCGGGTTTAAAAGATGATGTAGTTCGTGCAACTGATCAGATGGTGGTTAGACTAAGATGAAAAGACCCTGTGAAAGCTGGACCATGAGACTCTCTAGGAGGACAGTTCACGGCCCCAGGAAGGACAGCAGGGTTCATTAGCCTTCAGCTCCCAGACAGTGAGGGTCCCTGGGCCCTGCTGGGAGACCAGCTGAGCTTCTTGTGCTAGTGGCTTTTGCAGGTGTGGGAGAGGCTGGAGATTCTGGCCTATCTGTGACGCACTGAGCATAGAGGGAAGTGGCTGTGGTTGGCCAAATGTTGCTTTATTTCTCAGAGGCTACTGAGACACACCACAGGCCTTTGTTCCTCTCCTGAGGTAGTGTGAGGGAGGTGAGAAGCTGTGCTGGGACAGGTCTGGCCTCCTCCCCCTCGTGTGGCCTCTCAAGGTTTGAAACCATCTTAGTATGGGAGATTCACTGCGATGAAAGAGACTTGGATTCAGAAAGACCTTGGGTTGGGGTAGTGGAGACCTGATCCGAGTCTTGACTTTGTCAAGTACTGACTTTCCAGACCCTGGGCTTATCTATTAATGTCTTTGGATCCTCTGTTTCCTCACCTGGAAAATAGGAGATGATCACAGTTGTACCTATCTGCATCTCATGGGTGAAAGTGTTTCACATACTGAAAGGTGCTAGACAAATTATGGGCATTGATGGTGATTTAGCTAACTGACTGGAGACCATAGGAAATGTCTGTTATGTTGATTTAGCAGTAGTAAATCAAGCAGTGACCTCATTTACCCTCGTCAAGCTTCCTGGAATCCTTAACCCTTTAGACCTTAGCACCAGCAGTACTCCCATTTCACTATGGACACAGGGGCCCATTTCATTAACCTAAGCCCAGGACCTCTTATCATACACCTTTGGGAGCCCATCTCTAAAATAGTTTCTCTTGGACTCAGTCTTACAAAATGGAGATAATTTTCACTTGTCACATGGAACAATATATCTGTTTTTATTTTATCTTTGATACTGCAGCAAATAAGTTAAACAAAATATTCAGATCCAAATGGCCTTCAAATCCACCTGGGTCAGATATAAATTTTATACTCTTTCTTTAGATTCTCTCACCGTCAACTATCTTTTATATAATTTATTGCATTTTTAAGATTTTAGTTAGTGAAGCATACTCTTAGCTAGTTCTAAGAAAAAACTTTACTAAAAGGCAAATTTTATATCAATGATTTTTTTCATAGAGTCAAAGAAACAAATTCAAGTCAGAGACCCATAAATTACATCTGGAACCACACTGTAGAACTAGGCTGCTGACAGTTGCTTCCTGTGCTGTCTACAGGAATCTGCAATATCAGGAGACGCTACTCTGTAACCATCCTATCTCTTCTAGCATTCCATGCCAGTAAAACAGATGTCCAACTCCTTGCCTAGACCCCAATATATCGAGGTCTCAAAAGTCTTGTGTATATAAAAACAGTTGTGGAAACTTAGCTATCAAAAGCCTGGAAATGGGTTTAAAACTTTTCATAAAAATTAAAATATAGTATATCAAAATTCATGAGCTGAAACAAAGTAGTACTTAGAAGGAAATTTGTAGAATCAAAGACTTATATTAGGAAAGGAAGAAATAGCTGATTAATACTTTAAGCTGTAAATTTAGAATAAGCAGAGAAAAGGAAATAAATATCAGAAGAGAAACAAATAAAACTGATAAATCTAAAAACAGATATATATTTTTTACCTATGGTAATTTAGTCACTAAGTCGTGACTGCCTCTTGTGACCCCATGAACTGTAGCCCACCAGGCTCCTCTGTCCATGAGATTCTCCGGGCAAGAATACTGGAGTGGGTTGCCATTTCCTTCTCCAGGGGGTCTTCCCGACCCAGGAATTGAATCCGGGTTTCCTGCATTGCAGGCAGATTCTTTCCCAACTGAGCTATAAGGGAAGCCCATATTATATTTTTTAACTAGAGTTAACAATCATATGTAATTGTGAAAAACTGAAAGTTTTTACATGATTTTAAAAACAAAACAGACAAAAAAAAAGTGCTTGTAAACCACTTCTATTCAATGTCATACTGACAATTCTATCTCCACTAAGGCAATAAAAGAAGTAAAAAGTATACAGATTTAAAGGGCGGGGGGAACCAAACGTTTTTGTAGACAAAATGCTTGTCTATGGAGAAAGCTTTCTAGAACTAAGACGTTCACAAAGATTACAAGGAAAAAAGACCAATTGGAGGAAAAAACATACTTTTGTGTACCAATGAAAGATACCAGGTTTAAAAATTTTAATTCCATGTTGTGGGGAGTCCACTGAGGTTCTTGAAGAAATCTGTAGGGACAGAGATCATCTAGCAAGCTGTGCATGGTGATTAAAAGGTTCAGCAGGCACTGGTGGGAAAGAGCCCCAACAGATTTTGAGGGTTTATCCTGGCCTTGGGTACTCACCTCTAGTCCCTGATCCATCCCCATTACCAATCAATCTATATTGAAAATATGAATTTTTTTTAAATTCAAGTTGAGGCACTTCTCCCATAGATTGTATACAGAGTACTTAATGATAATATTGCTGTATACTCTTTCTAGTGCACCTTAGCAGCAGCAGCAGCAGTACACCTTGTGTCCTGTCGAATTCTTCCTTCTTATTCCCTGCCACTAGCAGTGCTGAGCTTCTGAAAAACTTTAGGGGGAGGAGCCCAGTTCAATGCATTCACAGTACAATTCAGAGAAGCAACTTTGGTCCCTACCCATTGAGAAGATTACAACATTTTCAAGTACATAGAATCCTCCTTTATATTTGTAATCTGACTTTCGGGAGTGGCTTTAATAATAACTAACACAGTTGCATGGCTGGGGGCCTGGTGTGTCTGTGTATATATCTCTGTGTGTGTATGTGTGTTTGTGTGTGTGTGTGTGTGTGTGTGTGTGTTTGCTTGAAGAGGCTGGGATTAGCATGATAGATTCCCATGGTTCTTTCTGATCTTTGGGACTCTAACTTAGGTGGAGCATTCTGGTTAAGCTGGGAAGATTGAAGGAAAGAGAATAAACACCATTTTGACTTGTTTGCATCTTAAAATTGAGCAAACAGTGATCTTCTTTATTTGTATTTAGGGGTAAAATTGGTGGTGAAAAAAGACAGAATTTGCTGTGTGAGAGAAAATAACTTTTCAATGATTTTTTAGACTCAGGTAAACCAGCTTAGGCTATTAATACTTTAACATCCTCTACTAAATAGAGAATGCATGTATTGCCTGAATACACATGCAGTGACTGCTTCTGCATTTTTTTCTTGAAAGAGAAGAATCCTTCCTCTTTCTCAGTAAGTTCAATATAATACAAAAAAAGGAACCTGGAACATTGCAATACAGTGCGATGAGAAGTAATGGAGACATAAGAGGAGTATCAGGGGTCAGGGGTCAGGGAGAGGCATGGGGATGCGCAAGCCTATTCCAGGCAACCACAACATCTAGGGTGTGGGGTAAGCTGAGAAAAAATGTGATGACTTAACGGAACTCTGCTTAAGTGTCCTCACCAAAGTATCAAAAACAACTGAAGTTTCACTATTTCTTTCTTCCCTAAGATTCACTATTCTTTTCTTCCCAACAGTAAGAAAAAAATAATCACATGTGTGGTGCTTAGCACAGGACCTGATACGTTGTTTGCACTTGATCAACTGCTCTTCAAGGTGGAAGAGAGAAAAGAGCCAAGGACAAGCTCCAGGTTTCTTAAATGGGCCACTTACTGAGAATTTTTGTTGTTGTTCAGTCGCCAAGGCATGTCTGACTCTTGTGCAACCCCTAGGATTGCAACATGCCAGGCCTCCCTGTCCCTCACCTTCTCCTTGAGTTTGCCCAAATCCATGTCCATCGTATAGGTGATGCCATCCAACCATTTCATCTTCTGTTGCCCTCTTCGCCTTCTGCCCTCATCATCTCCTTTCCCAGCATCAGGGTCTTTTCCAATGAGTCAGAACTGAGAATAGGGCCCCAGAAATAGGTTGGAAGCTGAAGACAACAAATGCAGCATCAGACACATTGAGACTGAGCCCCAGTGGAGACGTCTAGTAAATGCAGGGTCTGATGCTCAGCAGAGAATGATTTGGGGAAAGAGTTTGGGGCATCAGCAGCATGTGAATGATAACAGGAGCCAATGGAGTAGGTGTCAGTGAGAGAATGAGAACTGAGATGAAAAGGCAACTGTCCCCAAACACTTGGAAGCAGCAACGTTTGAGGGAAGGACAGAAGTAAAGGAGGAGGAGCCAGAAAAGGAGGCTGAGCAGGATGGTGCATAGGAAAGGGAGACCCAGGGGAGGGGATATGAAGGAAGCTGACAGAAGAGAGACTTTACCAAGGAGAGAGGAGTCAACAGCGTCAGTGTTGGAGTGGCAGTGGATCACCCTGTGAGAGCCTAAGGACTCCTGATGAAGAAAGGCCAAGAAGTGAGAGTCTTGAAGCAAGTGTGGAGGTGGACTGTGATGTGGAAGTGACAGAATTGGGACAGTAGTTGTGGGGTAAAGGGTGAAGTCAAGAAAGGGGTGTGCTAAGAGCACTCAAGGGCTCCAGGAAAGGAGTGAGCATAGTGGGATCAATTGAAAATACCAGAGAAGAAAAATGTAAGACAACAGTTTTCCCAAACAGATGAGAAGAAATCAGACTTGAAGCACAGGTGAAGATATTGTTAACCACTGAGAAGATTACACACTCTCCTCAAATATACATGGGATGTTCTCCAAAATAGGTCATATGTTAGGCCATAAAGAGCCTTGATAAACTTAAAAGGTGGAAATCATACAAATTATATCCTCTAACTCCAACAAAATGAAAGTGTAAATCAGTAACAGCAGGAAATTTGACAAATATGTGGAAATTAAACAATACATTCTTCATCAATCAAAGGGCAAAAGAATAATTCACAAGGAAATTGGAGAGTCTACTGAGATGAAAAAAAAACTGAAAACACACAACATTTCAAACTTATGGGATACAGCAAAAACAGTACTTGAGGAAAAGTGTAAGTATAAAAGCCCATGTTAAAGAAGAAAGTTCTCAAAACAATAACCCAAACTTCTACCATAAGAACTAATTTTTTTTAAAAAGCCCAAATCTAAAACAAATAGAAATTAAGAAATAATAAAGATTAAATATGCCTTTGTATGGATTGATATATCACATTTTATTTATTCACTCATCAATTGTTGAATATCTATGTTATTTTGACTTTTTGACTACTAAGGATAACGCTGATTATTTCCTGTGATTATGTTTTCAGTTTTCTTGGATGTTTACCTGGAAGTGGCATTGCTCAGTCATATGATAGCTCTATGGTTAACTTGCTGAGAAACTGGCAAAATATTGTTCAAAGTGGCTGGACCATTTTATATTCTCAGCATCAGTGTATGAGGGTTCCAATTTCTCTACATCCTTGCCAACAGTTGTTACTGTTAGATTTCTTTTATTCTAGTCATCCCAGTAGGTATGAAATGGTATCTCAATATAGGTTTAATTTTCATTTCCTAATGACTAATGATGTGCATCTTCTTTCCATATGTTTGTTTATTGGACCTTTATATATCCACTTGGGAGAAATGTATATTCAACTCCTTCATCCATCTTAAAAAATGTTTGTGTTTTATTACTAAAGTAGAAGAACTTTTCACATAATAATGACATGAGACTTATCAAATACGTAATTTGAAAATCTTTTGTCCCATTCTCTGGGATGTTGTCTCAGTCTGTTCATGCTACCACAACAAAGACTGGATGACTTTAAAAACAAACACTTATTTCTCTCTGTTCTAGAAACTATGATTTCCAAGATTGAGGTACCAGAAGATTCAGTGTCTAATAAACCAGGCCTGCTTCCTAATTTATAGATGGAAATCTTCTCTCTGTGTCCTGAATGATGGAATGGGTGAGAGAGCTTAATACTTGGGCCACCTGATGCGAAGAGCCAACTCATTGGAAAAGACCCTGATGCTGGCAAAGATTGAAGCGAAAGGAGAAGGGCACAGCAGAGGATGAGACAGTTTGATAGCATCACTGACTCAGTGGACACAAACTTGATCAAACTCCGGGAGATAGTGAAAGGCAGGGGAACCTGGCATGCTGCAGTCCATGGGGTCACAAAGAGTCAGACACGACTTAGACTTAGCAACTGAACAACAACAAAAGGCAGAGAGAAAAGTACCAAAGTTGATACTATTTGATTAGTCTTATAGCTTCTGGCCAAAAGTGGTACTTGTCACTTCTGCTCACATTCTGTTGATCAAAACAAATCACCTGGATAAGTCCAATATGAGTAGTGCACACAATTTGTATGGAAATACAAAAAACCTCGAAGAGCCAAAGTAATCTTGAGAAAGAAGAATGGAACTGGAGGAATCAACCTGCCTGACTTCAGACTCTACTACAAAGCCACAGTCATCAAGACAGTATGGTACTGGCACAAAGACAGAAATATAGATCAATGGAACAGAATAGAAAGCCCAGAGATAAATCCACGAACCTATAGACACCTTATCTTTGACAAAGGAGGCAAGGACATACAATGGAAAAAAGACAACCTCTTTAACAAGTGGTGCTGGGAAAACTGGTCAACCACTTGTGAAAGAATGAAACTAGAACACTTTCTGACACCATACACAAAAATAAACTCAAAATGGATTAAAGATCTAAATGTAAGACCAGAAACTATAAAACTCCTAGAGGAGAACATAGGCAAAACACGCTCTGACATAAATCACAGCAAGATCCTCTATGACCCACCTCCCAGAATATTGGAAATAAAAGCAAAACTAAACAAATGGGACCTAATTAAGCTTAAAAGCTTTTGCACTACAAAGGAAACTATAAGCAAGGTGAAAAGACAGCCTTCAGATTGGGAGAAAATAATAGCAAATGAAGAAACAGACAAAGGATTAATCTCAAAAATATACAAGCAACTCCTGCAGCTCAATTCCAGAAAAATAAATGACCCAATCAAAAAATGGGCCAAAGAACTAAACAGACATTTCTCCAAAGAAGACATACAGATGGCTAACAAACACATGAAAATGCTCAACATCACTCATTATCAGAGAAATGCAAATCAAAACCACAATGAGGTACCATTACACACCAGTCAGGATGGCTGCTATCCAAAAGTCTACAAGCAATAAATGCTGGAAAGGGTGTGGAGAAAAGGGAATCCTCTTACACTGTTGGTGGGAATGCAAACTAGTACAGCCACTATGGAGAACAGTGTGGAGATTTCTTGAAAAACTGGAAATAGAACTGCCATATGACCCAGCAATACCACTCCTGGGCATACACACCAAGGAAACCAGATCTGAATGAGACACGTGCACCCCAATGTTCATCGCAGCACTGTTTATAATAGCCAGGACATGGAAGCAACCTAGATGCCCATCAGCAGATGAATGGATAAGGAAGCTATGGTACATATACACTATGGAATATTACTCAGCCGTTAAAAAGAATTCATTTGAATCAGTTCTAATGAGATGGATGAAACTGGAGCCCATTATACAGAGTGAAGTAAGCCAGAAAGATAAAGAACATTACAGCATACTAACACATATATATGGAATTTAGAAAGATGGTAACGATAACCCTATATGCAAAACAGAAAAAGAGACACAGAAATACAGAACAGACTTTTGAACTCTGTGGGAGAAGGTGAGGGTGGGATGTTTCGAAAGAACAGCATGTATATTATCTATGGTGAAACAGATCACCAGCCCAGGTGGGATGCATGAGACAAGTGCTCGGGCGTGGTGCACTGGGAAGACCCAGAGGAATCGGGTGGAGAGGGAGGTGGGAGGGGGGATAGGGATGGGGAATATGTGTAACTCTATGGCTGATTCATATCAATGTATGACAAAACCCACTGAAATGATGTGAAGTAATTAGCCTCCAACTAATAAAAATTTTTAAAAAAATAAAAAAAATAAAATGTAGGAAAAAAAAGAAAAAGAAATAATCCTTAGTAAAATGAGAACAAGTCCTATGCAACAGATCATTTTACAGTCCAAAATAAAAATACAACCAAATATCCTTGAAAAAAAAAAAAAAATGAGTAGTGCAGAGAGGTACCATCTTCACACAGGAAGGGCAGTTATTATTTGGGAATAATAATAAATTTCATTCTTTATGTTACTTGTCTTGGCTAGAATCTACAATATAATGCTGAATACAAGTGGAGAGAACAGACTCTTTTCTCTGATCTTAGATGGAAAACTTTCCAGTTTTTCACTACTAAGTATGAGGTTAACTGTGAATTTTTATAGATATCCTTTATCAGGTAAGGAATTTCTCCTCAATTCCTGCATTAAGTTTTTTTAATGAAATAATCTTGTATTTTGTCAAATACTTTCTTGTTGTTTACCAGGTTTTATCTATGGTGTTCCCTTTAACCTACTAGCAGAACAGTCTACATTGATTGGTTTTCACATGTTCAATCACCCTTGAATTCCTAAGGAAAAAATCCCACTTGGTCATGCTGTATAATCCTTTTTAAGTAATGGTGGATTTTGTTTACTTAGTTTGTGGGGACTTTTTAATCTTTACTAGGGCTTCCTTGGTGGCTCAGATGGTAAAGAATCTGCCTATGATGTGGGAGACCTGGGTTCGATCCCTGGGTTAGGAAGATCCTCTGGAGAAGGAAATGGGAATCCACTCCAGTACTCTTGCCTGGAAAATCCCATGGATGGAGGAGCCTGGTAGGCTACAGTCCATGTGGTCACAAGCAGTCGGACACAACTGAGCGACTTCACTCTCACTTTCACTTTCAATGGAGGATATTGGTCTGTAGTTTTCCTTTGATATTTTTGTCTGGTTTTGGATCAGAGTAATTCTGGCTTCATAGAAATAGTTACAAGTGTCACAGATAAAGTTACCCTGTGAATTGTTTTAGATTCTCAGTCAGTTCAGTCACTCAGTGGTGTCTAACTCTTAGCAACCCCATGGACTGCAGCATGCCAGGCTTCCCTGTCCATCACCAACTCCCAGAGCTTGCTCAAACTCACGTCCATCAAACTGGTGATGCCATCCAACCATCTGATCCTCTGTCATCCCCTCTCCTCCTGCCTTCAATCTTTCCCAGCATCAGGGTATTTTCCACTGAGGCAGTTCTTCGTATCAGGTGGCCAAAGTATTGGATTTTCTGCTTCAGCATCAGTCCTTCCAATGAATATTCAGGACTGATTTCCTTTAGGATTTACTGGTTGGATCTCCTTGCTGTCCAAGCGACTCTCAAGAGTCTTCTCCTACACCGCAGTTCAAAAGCATCAATTCTTTGGCACTCAGCTTTCTTTAGCATCCAACTCTCACATCCATACATGACCACTGGAAACACCATAGCCTTGACTAGACTGATCTTTGTTGGCAAAGTAATGTCTCTGCTTTTTAATATGCTATCTAGGTTGGTCATAATTTTCCTTCCAAGGAGTAAGTGTCTTTTAATTTCATGGCTGCAGTCACCATCTGCAGTGATTTTGCGCCCCGCCCCCCCCAAATAAAGTCAGTCACTGTTTCCACTGTTTCCCCATCTATTTGCCATGAGGTGATGGAACTGGATGCCATGATCTCAGTTTTCTGAATGTAGAGCTTTAAGCCAACTTTTTCACTCTCCTGTTTCACTTTCATCAAGAAACTCTAGTTCTTTTTCACTTTCTGCCATAATGGTGGTGTCATCTGCATATCTGAGGTTATTGATATTTCTCCCAGCCAGTGAGGCCTGGCGTGCTGCGGTCCATGGGGTCGCAAAGAGTTGGACACAACTGAGCGACTGAACTGAACTGAACTGAACTGTTGTACTAAGTACATCTTTTATCTAGTGTGCCCATTAACACATATTTATTTTAATTACTTTCTGCAAGTTGTCTTTTAAATAAGACTGAAGAAAAAACTATAATAAATGACAAAAAAAATCACATTCCTTTCTTAAAATTTTATTTATTTATTTTAATTGGAGGTTAATTGCTTTACAATATTGTGGTGGTTTTTACCATACATAGACATGAATCAGCCATGAGTGTACATGTGTCCTCCCCTCCCACCTCTCTCCCCACCCCACCCCTCTGGATTGTCCCAGAGCACCAGCTCTGAGTGCCCTGCTTCATGCAACGAACTTGCACTGGTCATCTGTTTTACGTATGGTAATATACATGTTTCAGTGCTATTCTCTCAAGTCATCCCACCCTCACCCTCTCCCACAGAATCCAAAAGTCTGTTCTTTACAGCTGTATCTCTTTTGCTGTCTTGCATATAGGGTCATCGTTACCATCTTTCTAAATTCCATATATATGCATTAATGTATTGTATTGGTGTTTCTCTTTCTGACTTACTTCACATTCCTTTTGATATTTACCTTTTCTTATTTTCTCTACTAGTACTCTTCCTTAGTTTATATGATTTTATTTGTTGTACAGTGTATTCTATTTTAGGCTGATAAAACAATTCTGAAAGTAAAAAACTATTAGTTTTTGTTTATCTGAGTGTGTCTTAACTGGTATTGAAAGAGTAGTTTGCTGTTATCAAGATCTTTCTTGACTTTTTTTTTCTCAACACCTGCATTTTTCATCCTTGGGTCTTCTCACCACAATGGTTTCTGAAATAAATTGTTAATCTTATTGGGTAATAATATGATGAATCACTTCTTTATTTCTACTTTTTTTTAAACCACTTGAAAGAATTTTTATTAAACCAGACACATTCTAAGTGTATGACTTCTCAAAAACAAACACTACTCACACCGAAGGTCATATACCTCTAAACCAGTTTTTTTCTTGATTTTTTACCAAATGGGACAAATAATAGTTTGAAATTATTTTTTTTCATTTATTTTTATTACTTGGAGGCTAATTACTTTACAATATTGTAGTGGTTTTTGCCATACATTGACATGAATCAGCCATGGATTTACATGTGTTCCCCATCCAGATCCCCCCTCCCTTCCCCCTCCCCTTCCCATCCCTCTGGGTCTTCCCAGTGCACCATCCCTGAGCACTTGTCTCATGCATCTATTTCTACTTTCAAGGTTCTCTATCTTTTGGTAACTTGGTTATGATATGCCTAGGCGTAGGACTCTTTGAATTTATCCTGTTTTGACATGTTGAGTTTTTGACTCTGCAGATTTTTTTAAATTAACTTTGGGAATTTTACCACCATTTATTGCTTTGATCATTCTGTGTGGTCCTTTTTCTTTTGCCTCATTTTGTGAGAATCCATTATGTGTGTGCTGATATTGTCATGGTGTCCCTCGGGTCTCTGATAGTCTGTTTATTTTTCTTTATTTTTTCTTTCCATTCTTCAGGCTGAATTATCCAAATTGACATATCTTTGATTTGTTGGAGTTTTTTTCTGCCTGTTCATAAATGTTATTGTGTTCTTCTAGTGATTTTTCTACAAGTTATCATATTTTTCAACTCCAGAATTTCTACTTGGTCCTTTATCTTAATTTCTATATCTTTGATGACACTTACTATTGATCATACTTTGATCTTATGTTTTCCTTTTGTTCTTCATATTTGATTTCCTTTAGTTCTTTGAACTTATTTAAACAGCTAACCTAGAGTCTTTACCAAGTAAGTTCCATATTTGGTTTTCCTCAGGGATATTTTCTACTGATTGTTTTTTTCTTTGTGTACGGATCATATACTCTTGCTTCCTTGTCTTGTATGTTTTATTGGAAATTACACATTTAAAATGATAAAATGTAGCAACTCTGGAGATCAGGATCTCCTGTCTAAAAGGACTTTTTAAAATTGAGATATAAAAACATAAAAGAAAATTGAGATATAACTGACATGTAATATTGAGTAATTTAAATTGTACAATTTGTCAAGTCAATATATATAGTGATTGCAATAAAATTACTACAAAAGCATTAACTAACACTTCTATCATGATATGATTCTAATTTCTTTGTTGTTGCTGCTGCTTCTGTTGGTAAATTTTTGTCATTTTTATTTAAAAGTTGACTTTTCCTTGACTTTTCTGGAAATATTCTGAATTTTGTTGTGTGTGTTCAGTGGAATTTCTGATTGGTGGACTTTAAAGGCAACTAGTGTTGAAAGGAAATCTCCTTAAATGTCTGAAACATCTTTTAGTCTTTGGTGAAGATCTCTGTGTGAATTTGGGGCTTGTCTTCAACACTCATTCATACAGTTCACAACTCTACCTTAGGCTTCAGTTTCTACTTGCAATGATGATCTCCAAGGTCAGCCGCAAGTTAGGGAATAAGACCATCTCAGGTTTTTTCTGAAAATTCTACACAGCTGTATGCATTTTCTTGGGCTTATAGATTCCTGGGGTATGTCAGAACTTTTCAACGTGTCTATGAATATATTGTTACCAAGATTTTCCTTTTAAGATATTAGTTAGTCTCTTGTTTGCATTACCAGTTATCCAACTCCTCAGGTATCCACAAAATGAAAAACTTGCTCATAATTGCTTTGATGAATGCCACTGGGTAAAGCCATTTCACAGTGGAAAGGCTCTAAGTTAGATCAAATACAGACTTTCTTGCAAACGAAGTCTTCCAATTTATCACCAAATACTTGATATCATGACAATTTATTGACAATGCTTCTGTTTGTCTTTGTTAAAGCTCCTTGTTTGTCTTTGCCATCTTGAGATGCTATAACAAAATACAATTGAATGCTATTAAACATGACATTTATTTCTCACAGTTATGGGGCTGGTTCAAAATCAAGGTCCTGATTGAATCAGTTCCTGGTGAGGGTTCTCCTCTTGACTTACAGATGGCCAGTTCTTGTTGTATCTCACAAGGAAGAGAAAGAAAGAGCTCTCTAGTATCCCTTCTTATAGAGACAATAATCCCATCATGAGGACCCCACCTTCTTGACCTCATCTACCTCATTATCTCCCAATTGCCCTGTCTCAAAAGAGCATCATATTGGAGGTTTGTGATTCAACATAAAAATTTTGGGAGAAAACAAATATTAGGTTCATAATATTGCTCTGAATGTGATTCAGCCATTTTTCTTGACTACATGCTCCTCAGGTTGCTGCAAACCATTGGATAATTCCAGCATTTTGAAAAAGATATCCAAAAGTGTAGTTGGTTTTCTCACTTCTTCTATGAAGGAGAGAATTTTGTATGATCCTAAATTTTCTACCCTCCACATTTTAATACACATTAAAATATTCATTGTTTTCTAATCACATCTAAAGTTTTTCAGTGTGTGCTGTGTATATTATGTGTTCAGTCGCTAAATCATGTCTGACTCTTTACAAGCATACCAGTCTTTTCTGTCTGCCACCATCTCCCAGAGTTTGCTCAAATTCATGTGCATTGAGTTGGTGATGTTATCTAAACATCTTATCTTCTTCATCCCCTTCTCCCTTTCTCTTCAGCCTTCCTGACATCAGGGTTTTTCCTGAGTCAGCTCTTCACATCAGGTAGCCAGAGTATTAGAGCTTCAGCTTGAGCATCAATCCTTCCAACGAATATACAGGGTTGATTTCCCTTAGGATTGACTGGTTCAATCTCCATGCTGTCCAAGGGACTCTCAAGAGTCTTCTCAAGCACCACAGTCTGAAAGCATCAAGCTGCAAATGCTACAGGTTAGAATGGTGGCTTTTCTCAACTTTCACACCCATACATGACTACTGAAAAAAAAAAACATAGTTTTGACTAGACGGACTTTTGTCGGCGAAGTGATGTCTCTGCTTTTTAATATGCTGTCTAGGTCCTTCAAGAAGCAAGCGCCTTCTAATTTCATGGCTGCAGTCACCATCTGCAGTGATTTTGGAGCCCAAGAAAATAAAGTCTGTCACTGCTTCCGCTATTTCCCCATCTATTTGCCGTGAAGTGATGGGACTGGATGCCATGATCTCAGTTTTTTTAATGTTGAATTTTAAGCCAGATTTTTCACTGTCCTCTTTCATCCTCATCGAGGGACTCTTTTGATTCCTTTTCACTTACTCCCATCGGAGTGGTGTCACCAGCATATCTGAGGTTGTTGATATTTCACCCAGCATCTTGATTCCAGCTTGTAATTCATCCATCCCAGCATATCTCGTGATGTACTCTGCATATAAGCTAAATAAACAAGGATTTGACAATATACAGCTTTATTGTACTCATTTCCCAAATTTGAACCAGTCAGTTGTTCCAAGTCTGGTTCTAACTGTTGCTTCTTAACCTGCATACAAGTTTCTCAGGAGACAGGTAAGGAAGTCTGGTACTCCCATAAATGGAAGAATTTTCCAGTTTGTTGTGATCCCCACAATCAAAGGCTTTAGTATAGTCAATGAAGCAGAAGTAGATGTTTTTCTGGAACTCCCTTGCTTTCTCCATGATCTAATGATTATTTGGCCCATTGAAACCATCCTTCATCCTGTTTATGATTTTTGTTATAATTTTTATTGATGTATAGTTGATACACAGTGTTATGTTAGTATCAGGTGTATAGCATAGTGAGTCAATATACTGATAGCTTATACCCCTTTAAAAGTTATTACAGGACTTCCCTGTTAACCCAGTGGTTAGGAATCTGCCTGCCAGTGCAGAGGTCATGGGTTAGATTTCTGGTCCGGGAAGATTCCACATGCTGCAGGGCAACTAAGCTGATGTGCCACAAACTACTGAAGCCTGCACACTCTAGAGCCCAGGCTCTACAACAAGAGAATCGAGAAGCCTCCACACCGCAACTAAAGAGTAGGCCCCACTCACCACAACTAGAGAGAAAGCCCATGCACAGCCAAAACAAAAAACTTATTGCAAAATAAAGGCTATAATTTCCTGTACTGTGCAATATATTCTTGCTGCTTACCTCTTTTATATAGTAGTTTGTGTCTCTTAGTCCCTTTCCCCTAGTTTGCCCCCCTCTTCCCTCGCCCCTCTGGTAACCACCAGTTTGTTTTCTATATCTGTGAGTCTGTTTCTGCTTTGCTATATATATATTCATTTGCTTTATTTGATAAGTTTTAGCAGCAAATAGATACCTGGATTATAGAATAGAAGGTAGGGAGGAAAGAATGGACAATGAAGGCAAGCTGTCACGCTGCAACTGCTGCCATCTGCTCTCCTCCCCAGCCCAGCTCTAAAATGCCCTGGTGCTCTGCTGCAAATGCTACAGGCTAGAATGGTGGCTTTTCTCTCTCAAGTCAGGCAGAATGGTCAGGGAGAAGACCGTAACTCAGATCCTCTCTACCAACATCTTTTATCTAAGCACCTAGCCCTTCTTACTCCTGGGGCTGAAGTTTCCTTCTACACCAGGAAGCAAACATCCTTTCTAAACTGAGGTCCTTTCTCTCTCAATTAAAACTTGAGTTTCTCAAAATCTACACTCTTCTCTCCCTCCTGGTCATGTCCGTGGCTCAGCCGATGTCAACAGTGTGTAAACACCTTGCTGCTTACTTAAAATATAACCTTGGACAAGTTATGTAATAGCTTTGGACGTTCTGGATACTCTTCTATAAGATGCATGTAATGATTAGGTAATAGGGTTGTTTTGAGGATTTAATTCAGCAAATAATTTTGATTAGCCAAAATGACACATATAAATCTTCTGGTAAAGAGTAGATATTGGATCAACACTTTGGTCACCTGATGTCAAGAGCCGACCCATTGGAAAAGACCCTGATGCTGGGAAAAACTGAGGAGAAGGGGACAACAGAGGACAAGATGGTTGGATGGCATCACAGACTCAATGGACAGGAGCTTGAGCAAACTCGGGGAGATAGTGAAGGTCAGGGAAGCCTGCCATGCTGTTGTCCATGAGGTCACAAAGAGTTGGACATGACTTAGATACTGAACAACAAGTTCCTCATGTAATACAGTCCTTAGGTGGGGTGTCCTGTCCTGTGCAATTCAAATAAGATAGACATGACCACTCATGGTGTTTTCTAGAGGTCCAGAGCCTTCCTATAATTTCTGGCATTTCCTAGGAATTTTCACTCTTATGGTCGCTTCTCTGACTGGTTTTCCAGGGCTCCCAATCTCACTCAGCTCTACACTTCTTTATTATCCTGTACCCCATATATACACATGTATATACTTAGCTGCAGCAGAGCCAAGTGTGCCTTCCTTTAATTCCCCAAATCATTACCAGTACCAAGTAGTTTCATGTAATAAACTCTTACCAAAGTTTCTGTCAGGGAATGTGTGCATGTATATGTGCTATGCCTTAGCACTGGATGGTTGGGATGCTGAAAATGAGATCAGACCTCTGGATAATTTTAAAGTCGCTGACATTTTACCAACATGGATTATCTGTTGGCTGACACTCCTCCCAATGTCCCTGGTCTCCAGTGACATTTCAGGTTTCCCCTCTCAGGGTCCTCCTTCCCACTGCCCATCACCCACATAGTTTTCATAACTAAAATGTTCCCACACTAGGTTTCTCTCATGAGAATCGTGAAGACCAGTGGAGGAGGGGATTGTGACTTGCTCTCCATTGCCCTAAAGGCAACCAGTGAATGAGCAGCCCATATTTTCAATCAATATAAAAAGTTTCTGACCACAGGATGCATGAACCACATTTTAAGCTGATTTGTCTGCTATTAGGTGGAGTAGGGGAAAAATAAAGCTAGTTTTGAATATTCTCTTGTCTGGAATACAGCACAGCCAGTTTTAGAAAGGAGCACAGACTAGACTTCAGAAGATTTGCTTAGAATGGGAAAGGGGCTGTGATTGGGGGGATGTGTCTTCAGCTTGTTGTCAAGAGTCCAGGTCTTGCCGTTTGATTAGCTCTGTGACCTTTTACAGATAATAAGATCCCTCTTGGAGGAGGGGTTTACATCCATAAAGGATTTAATATGCAGTACCTGACTACCTTAAGTGTATGGTCATAGGGCCAGTCCTGTGGACCCCACTTTGGGGCTTTCTGCCTGAGCAGCTGAGGGAGAAGCCTCAACAGGAAGAAGAAGGAGGTAAGTTAAGAGGATGGTGCTGCTCCTCCAGAACATGGCAGGTGAGAGCCTCGGATAATGTAGGGTATCCAGCATGGGGAGAAGAAGCCAGGGCCTGACCTTCAGCCAGTTGTGTGGAGGCTGACGCAGCTGAGGCTGTGGCCAGGAGGAGGGTGTAGATGTCTATCTCTTCCCCTCTGTGAGAGCAGGAACAGAGCTGGCAGAGACTAAAGGGAAATGCTTGGCTGTGGCACAATTTCATGGGGGGTCTGGCTTTGCCTTGTTTATATAGGGATCCCTGGTGACAGCTGGGAAGGCCATACAGATGCGAGCAACAGGTAAATGCCAATATTTGTGTTGGGATTTGAGAAGTTGACACTTCCCCCGAAGAACTTTGTTCCTTGCCACAGCTTCTTACATAGGAAACTGAGAGTTGAAGTTTCTTAAAAATTAGAAAGAAAATTTGACTCATTAAATGGAAAAGAGACAGAGCAGCCACCAAGCCAAGATGGGGCTTTGTTGTTGTTTAGTCTCTAAATCATCTGTAACTCTTTTGCAACCCCATGGACTGTAAACTGCCAGCCTCCTCTGTCAACGGAATTCTCCAGGCAAGAATACTAGAGTAGCCTTCCATTTGCTTCTCCAGGGGATTTTCCCAACCCAAGAATCGAACCCATATCTCCTACATCTCCTGCACTGGTAGGCAGATTCTTTACCCGTGAGCACCTGGGAAGCTCAAGATGGGGCTTAGCCTAGCCTTTTTGCAGAGCATGGCTTCTGTGCCTGACCATAGCCTGGCACTGGTGAGCTGGGCTGCCTGGGGCAGAGCCATTACCCCAGGGAATCACGGAAGAGTATGTGAGAACTCCAAGCTGGCTGTGACTTCACTGAGTGGGGTCTGTCCAACAGTATGCCAGGCACATCACAGAGTGAGATTATTTATACATTCATTTTAAAATGTCTTATTGAGTGTGTACTGTATATGCTGGGGATAAGATTAAAGGAGTTTCTCTAGACTGACAGAGCTCGGGCTTCCCAGGTGGCGCTAGTGGTAAAGAACCCGCCTGCCAATGCATGAGACAGAGACTGACAGAGAACTAATGCTGGCCAGTGGTCCACTAGAAACAAATTTGTTAGCTCCACCCTGAGGGTGGGAAGCTGGGGCCCAAGATTTTCTCTTCTCTTGCAGCTACCTTCATCAATATTTCCTCTGCAGCTGAACTGGCTGGCAGGCAACCTGCAATGAGGCACAGCTCAGAAGACCCCCACCTCTGCTGGACCTCCTGGCTCCTGGGATTCATCAGTCTCCTTCTCAGTGAGTGGCCTGAATTCCTGGGGAGGGAGGGATATCGTATAAAGCCAGCAAAGCAGGACCCTACCACTTGGAGTGCTCTCTAGGTTTTGACGTCTTTGTTGAACAAAGAGGGAAAACAACTCTAAATTTTCAAAAGCAGTGCACTTTGTTTAGAACCCCAAAGTACAAGGAAAGAATAATATGGCCTTTTTGGTTGTGGCAAGTCTGGGATCCCTGAGTTCAGATAGGCCGTCTGCATTAAGAGGACCCTTTCCAAGGAGGTGAGGTTGCTACTGCTGCAGTAACAGGGAAGCCAAGAGAGCCTGCCGAGGGTCCTGGGGAGAGGGAGGGAGACAAAGAACATGGCTCCTTAGGGCAGAGGGCAAGGGACTGAGGTTCTCCTGGTCTAGACTCAGAGGGGCCCTGGAAGCTTATACAACACATCGTGGAGGAGGAGGCCAACTAGAGCCCCAGGTCTGGGCCAGAGGAAGCAACTCTAGTCAGGCTCCTTGGGCTTCTCTACTAGAAAGGATAGTGAACATGCACTCTCCACCAGGGTTTGGGGTGCAGATCCTAGCAGATCTTCACAAAGGAAAGGGTCCTTGCAGCCTCCAGTTTATCACAAAAGAGTTTATAAATTTTGCATTCTACCTCAGTGTTAGTTTTCATTTTCAAAAGTTGAAAAATTACCTCCCAGTAAAACAAGTTCTCTGGGAGGTTGCCCTCTATAATACGAAGCACTGTTTTAGGGCAAAATCCTAGAAACAATTGATCTTTACATCAATTTGGAAATGATTGAACAAGATGGGAAGTTTCTGTACAGTGGAGTATTATGAAGCTAGGGGTAAAAAACAGTTTACCAATTGTCTGGGAGGTGTTTCTAATTTTTGATAGCATCAGATGTATGGATTTCCATCAGTAAGATGCAGAAAACTGTATATATTAAAATCTTAATCTTGTAAATAAAACAGTAATCTGTGATATTTAAAATCTATACACCCACATATTTATGAGAGTAGGAGAAAATGCAGAAGAAAATGTAATAGATGACTAACAGGGGATTAAAATGGGGGTAAAGTTTGGAGGTGGGAGAAGAAAAAGTGGAGAGAATAAGGAGTTGAGCAAAAAAGAGGAACTGAAAGAAAAAGAGGATGTCCTAAAGAAGGATGCGTACCAAGCAATTACCCTTCAATTAAAAATAAACAAATCTAGAAAATTCACAGGAATGATGTGGATACATCTATAAATTTATGAAAGATTAGACATTTGTATATATAAAAATTAAATACAAATGAATGAAGAAAAGAAGAAAATATAGTGGATTCTGAATTCTGGATAAAATTAAACAAATTAGAGAGCATTTGTAAAAATGGGCCAACATATTAATGAAGGGCATTGAAATAAGGACTATATCCCATTTAACTAGATTGCTTCTGTCTACAGTAAAATGTAGACTTTCT
This sequence comes from Dama dama, assembly GCF_033118175.1. Lineage (NCBI taxonomy): Eukaryota > Metazoa > Chordata > Mammalia > Artiodactyla > Cervidae > Dama > Dama dama. The sequence goes on from NC_083700.1 coordinate 14,953,732, forward strand.
TCATGTTTCCAGTGTTATTTAACTGCAAAAATATGTTCAAAATTATAGTCTTATCTAAAGTCTGGGACTAGAAATTCACAAATTAAAAACAAAGAGATGGAGACAAAGTGAGATAAAGGGAGAAAAAAGAGAGAGAAATGGTTTGAATTTCTCATGTTAGAGATGAGACAATTTGCACACAGAGAAGGAAAATGACTTTCTCAAGGTCACCCAGGATCGGGGAAGGAGTGGAATTTGTTGCCCCCTTAGCCCCAGCCTCCATAGTACTGAATAAGATGGATACTTCCCAGTGGAGGTTGGGCACCCTGGGTGAACTAGAAGAGGCATCATTGGAAGGAACATTAAATTGCTCTATACATTTGGAGGGGTAGGTGGTGAGGAGTGATGCTGTGGGTTAAGTATCTTTGTCTGTATCATTCTTAACACCTTTAACCCTTTTCTGGACATGAGTTCGGAAGTAGTGGGAAAGGAAGCTTGAAGGTGAGTTCAGTTCGCACTGGAATTTCCCAGAGACACAGAAGCTACTGGTAGGTCCTGGGAAGATGCACTCACCAGAGCAATAGTCTCCTTCATGCCCTCAGAGTGTCCCTGTATCTACTAGCAGAACACAAAGAAGAAAGGGCACCTACCATCACTGACATCTAGAGAGAGTCATGGAGACAGAGGAGACAGTGCAAAGGTACAGGTGGGTTTGATTATGAGTTGAGAAAAAATGGCTATTGATTTCCTGGTGTGATGACGAAGGAAGGGTCAGAAATGTGAACAAAATTTTATGTTGATTTTTCAATTTTATATCATTTAAATAAATTTCACTCTCTTGTTTATAACCACAGCCTTTCTGGCTTAATTTTCTTCCTCAGGATTAGACCTTTTGTAGTTCACAATGCTCTTACTGTCTGCCTACTTTTTCTATGTCTTCTTTCATCTTCCTCACAGCTGGTGCTCACCGCCAGCTTCTGAGTCCATCCTCCCTGCAGCCTGAGGGCTGAGCCTCCTCTCTCCCTGGTTCCCTCATTTCCAGCAAGTGTAGGGTCTGGTAGGTCTTCTGTTTAATTCTCCACTTGCCAGACGTCCCTGCTCTGCTGTGTGTGCATGCTAAGTGGCTTCAGTCAGGTCTGACTCTTCAACTCCAAGGACTGTAGCCCACCAGGCTCCCTTGTCCATGAGATTCTCAAGGCAAGAATACTAGAGCAGGTTACCATGCCCTCCTCCAGGGAATCTTCCTGATCCAGGGACCAAAGCTGCATCTCTTATGTCTCCTGCATTGAAAGGCAGGTTCTTTATGACTAGTGCCACCTGGAAAGCTACTCCCTGCTCTGCTAAACCCCTGTAATTACTTGCTTCCCTTTTCCCAGGAGAGAAAGTTGGAGGATTAGCCTCCAGGAGCTGCTCAGATCCTGGTGATAAGACAGCAGTGCTGGGAGAGAAGCCCCTGGGAAGGACAGGGACAGGGTGGGGAGCCGATGGGAGTGCCTACAGGGGAGAAGCACTGGGCTGGGAGTGGGGAGCCCTGGTGCCAGGAGTGGCTCTGCCCTGTGTGACCCAGGACAGGTTCACCCCATAGGGTGCCTCCTCCTCTGTGACAGGAGGGGCCTGGGCAGATGCCCCCCTAAGGGCCTTCCCAGCGTCTGTCCCCAGAGAGGACTCTCCTGTGTGTACGTCAAGTCTCTGCTCTGTCTCCTCATCCCATGTATCCTAGTCCTGTGTCATGACAGGGACTGACAGCAGTGAGCCTGCTCAGGGTACCTGCAAAGAGGAGACCCCCGACCATTACTGTGGTCACTCCTCGGCCCTGCATGGAATGAGGGATGCTCTTCTTTATGCATCCCCTGGGGAATCCCGTATGGCCCTCTGTTTTCTCTGCCTCTGCTCCTGAGAGGGGCGTTTAGACCACCTCCTGAAAGACATTGTCTTTCACAGTCTATGGAAACTTTGTTTGAACACCATGCTCTGAAAGTATAGTAAAGCAGTATTAAGTCTAATGTAAGGCTCCAGTCCTGTGAGGGGAGCTGAAGGGACTGGGATGGAGGCCTGACCCCAAGGAGATGCCTAATTCATTGAACAAGTGACTAAATAAACACAAAGAAATATCTGAAACACATATATATGAATACTGGCCTGAGCCATTCTCTGCCTCTAGTGAGAGCCAGGAATGGGTATAAGTACAATAGAGAAAGGCAGCCTTGATATGAGGAGAACTTATGTAGAGAGAGAACTTTTTTCCCTGACAGGTAGAGGCAACCCAGGCGGATCATGACCCCCTGGAAAAAGCAAATTATTGTTCCCTTCAGGATAAGGCTGTTCTGCATTACTTTTCCTGGTCCTGTTCTGTCCTACCCTGTTCCTAAAAAGGGCAGACGGTATCTGGCCCCTGGGGCCCATGTCTGACGAGGGAGGGTGGGCTCAGGATGGGGTGGCCCTGAGAGGAATGTGCCCACTGGTCTCAGCTCTGCAGGAAAGTGATTGAGGAAGGCCCACTGCAACCTCTCGGGGACTGGCTAGGGAAGTGCTGACTCGGTGGCAGGGGCAGCAGAGCTCACTAAATGATCACTTGCTCGCTCTCATATTCTAGTCCCTGGCAGTTAGCCAGGGCCTTGTGACCAGTACTGGCCAGAAAGCAAGAGCCGAGAGCACGCTACTTCTGGACAGAAGTGTGATTCTCCTGTTTCCCCTCCCTGCTGTGGGGCTGGGAGCCTGTGAGGACCCTGTGGGCTCCATGGAGGTGGTGGAGCCTCCACTCCATGTGACGGGATCCCTCCCTCGCTCCCTCATGAGGACTGTGGTGGGGGATATAAACTCCTTTTGTTCTAAGATCTTGAGGTATTTTAACTGCTTCTTACACAGCACAGCCTAGCGTATCCTGACTACCACATTGCTTAGAAGCAAAAAGGAGAACAGCATTCATATTTGTATTAGGTATTTACTGTTGTGTAACCTGTCACCCCAAAAGTGAATGCCTTAAACACCATCAGGTAGAGTGTAGGTCTAGGGCCCAGGGGTAGGTCAGCTGGGTCCTCTGGCTCAGGGTCTCTCAAACTGAAATCAAGGTCTTAACTGAGGCTAGGCTAGACCCTGATGCTCCAGGTCACCTGGGAAAGGTCTGCTAGCAGGAAGCTCCTGTTGGACTGAGGGCCTCAGCTCCTCCCTGGATGTTGACCAGAGTCTCCCTCAGTTCCTTGTTACATGGGTCTCCCCAGTAGGGCAACTGACAGCATGGCAGCTGGATTCCTCAGGGCAAGCAAGGGAGAGAGTGAAAGACAGAGTGTGTGAGAGTGTAAGCAAGAGGGAAGTCACAGTCCTGTGTACTCTAAAACCACTGAGTGACATCCACCGTGTCTGCTGTGGTCCGTCCATTCCGGAGAGCAAGACACTAGGTGCAGTCCACACTCCAGGGAAAGGGGTTAAACAAATGTGCGAACACAAGGAGGCAGGGATGTAAGGAGACATTTTAGAAGCGCCTTCTACAGTTATGCACCTAATTTGTGCCTGAAAATGTGCTGGGTGCTTTTCACTTATGATGTCATTTAACTTATACTGACCTTATGAGGTCAGTAAGGAAATGTCAGGTTAGCAAATTTATGTAACCTATTCAATGTTAAACTTCATTAGAAAAAGGACTTGATCCCAAAAGTTATTTCAATTAATTGTTCTTCACTGTCTTATTAGAATGAAGGAATTATCCTGGGTGGATTTCTTTAAAAAGAGGTTTGTGCAGGTTCTTTCCTTTATTATTGATGAAAAAAATATATTTCCAGTTTCCAATCCTTTAGGCATCTGCAGCACTGGGGCTAAGAGTCCTGGTGCACGTGGTTCTGAAATTCAGGATTCTGGAGCCCATGTTCCCCTGCAGGGGATCCGAGGAGGTTCTGTGTTGTTTCATGTGATCAAGAAGCAAGAAGCTGAACCAGAGGAGGTCTCATGGGGCTTTGGCCCTAAGTCAAACTACAGAGTCCTGCTGCAAGTCCATGGTGGGGCAGATACTCCAACCTGGGTCAACCTCCAGGACAAGTACCAGCAGAGGGTCCATGTGCCCAACAGCTTGTCCCTGAAGATTGAGAACCTGACCTGTGAGGACAGTGGACAGTACCGGGCTCGAGTCAGCTTCCCTGGAGGAATCGAACTTATCCAGGTTTTCCTCCTCACGGTCTATGGTAAGTGACACCTCCTCACCCCACTCCATTGCTTCCCTCCTCCTTTTGTCCTAGGAGGGTCACATAGACCCCCACTTTGTAAGATTTTATTTAGACCCCAACCTTCAGACTCTTGTTTTCTCACCCAATAATAAGGTGTGCATGTAAGCCACAAAAGGAGAGCAGACTTGAGATTCACAAAAGGGAGAAAATCACTTTAGTATTTTGAGGGAGGAAAATAGGAATTTTAATTGTTCTTTCTAAAACTGAGTTGCTTAACTTCTCTACTTGTTTTCTATTAGTACTGTAACAAACTACCAGAAAAACTTATGGCCTTAAAACCTCTCAAATTGATTACCTTACCATTTTGTAGGTCGTAAGTCAGACTTGGGTCTCATGGGTCAAAATCAAGGTGTCAGCAGGCCTGTACTCCTACCTGGTGACTCCGGGAGAATCCATTTCTTGCCTTTCCCACCTTCAAGTGGATCCTGATTTCCTTGACTGGTGTCCCCGCTTCATTCATCTTCAAATCATCAAATTCATCTCCCATTGCATCCATCTGATCTGTTCTTCTGCCTGTCTTTTTCACTTTATTTTTGATGAGCAGTATTTAATTTTTTTTACAGTATGCCTTTTACTGTGATCTGTGACAAATAAACTAGATACATCATTGCAGTTAACAATGACACAACAACAACAACTTGATAGCAACAAGCAAATTTTTTATAAAGAAATTAAGAAATCCTTGAACATTTGCAGTTGCCAAAATACACAGATGCTAAGCAAGAGGCCACTTGAGAGAAGAAAATTAAGATACCAAATGTTTAGGCCAATAAACAATGGTAACAGGGTCAAACAATTCAAACTATGTAAAAAGTTAATATTTTTTTAAGAAAACACTTTATTGAGGTTTGATTGACATACAAAGAGCTGTGCATATTTAATGTATCCAACCTTGTAATAGGCTTTCTCAGTGAATTATTTTGCACTTGAATATCTTATAGTTGCACATGAAATAGGTATTGAGATCTATTTGGCTAGAAAAAAGAAATAGCTGAGAAAAGAAATAATAGGTGGCCTTGGGTGAATCATTTAACATCATGTAACTTGATCTAAAAAGTGACAGTAATTCTTTATTTTTCTTAAGGCATTCACTGAACCAGGCGATTGCTTAAAATTCCTTCAAGTTCTAAGAGAGATTGAATCTGTGAATTATTTTAGGGGAATGTCTCAAGAAGATATTTCCTCAAAAATTTTAAGACATTATCAGATATATCAGATGAGCTCATAAATTATAATAAAGTTTATATTAACTATATATTATTATTTTTCAAAAGAACTATAGGTAATTTTCATACATACATGTGTGTCTCTGTGTGTGTGTGTGTGTGTGTGTGTGTGTGTGTGTGGACTTCTTCAGAGGCTCAGCAGTGAAAAATCCGCCTGCAGTGCAGGATCCACAGAAGACATAGGTTGGATCCCTGGGTTATGAAGATCCCCTGGAGGAGGGCATGGTAACCCACTTCAATATTCTTACCTGGAGAATTCTATGGACAGTGGAGCCTGGCAGACTATGGTCCATAGGGTTATGAAGAGTCAGACATGACTGAAGTGACTGAGCAAGCTCATATACTAGTGAAACTGCCACCATAACTTATGCCAAAAAATCAGATTCATCCCCTCCAAAGGTTTCCTCCTGCCTTCCTCATTTGATTGTTGTTGTTGTTACTTATGTAACAGCACAAAATTTAAGTGTAGTCTACAGTGTTATTAATTATAGGCATTATAATTACTTTACAAATATCATATAGTATTGCTAACTTTAGGCACTATGCCATACAGTAGATCTCTAGGATTTATTCATCTTGTGTAACTGAACCTTTGAACCTTTTGACTAATACCTACCCATTTCACCGTCCTCCCAGATCTGTGCAAGAACCCTTCAACTCTCTGCTTCTATAAGATTGAAAATATAAGACTCATCATATAAGTGGTTTCATGTAGTATTTGTTCTTCTCTCTCTAGCTTATTTTACTTAGTGTAATGTCCTACTGTTTCATCTATGTTTGTCACAAAAGACAAAGCTTCATTCTTTAAGTTTGAATAATATTCCTCTAGATGAAAGTGAAAAAAGAGAGTGAAAAAGCTGGCTTAAAACTCAATATTCAAAAAACTAAGATCATGGCATCTGGTTCCATCACTTCATCACAAATGGACAGGGAAAAAAGTGGAAACAGTGACAGGCTTTATTTGTTTGGTTTCCAAAATCACTGCACACAGTGACTGAATGAAATTAAAAGATGCTTGCTCCTAGAAAGAGAAGCTATGACAAACCTAGACAGCATATTAAAAAGCGGAGACATCACTTTGCCAACAAACGTCCATCTAGTCAAAGCTATGGTTTTTATAATAGTCATGTACAGATGTGAGAGTAGTTGGACCATAAAGAAGGCTGAACATCGAAGAACTGATGCTTTCAAATAGTGGTGGAGAAAAGTCTTGAAAGTCTTCTGGACAGTGGGGAGATCAAACCAGTCAATCCTAAAGGAAATCAACCCTGAATAGTCATTGGAAGGACTGATGCTGAAGCTGAAGCTCCAATACTTTGGCCACCTGATACAAACAGCCAGCTGTTTGGAAATGATCCTGATGCTGGGAAAGATTGAGGGCAGGAGGAGAAGGGGGATACACAGGATGAGATTGTTGGATGGCATCACCAAGTCAATGGATGTGAGTTTGAGCAAACTCCAGAAGACAGTGAAAGACAGGGAAGCCTGGCATGCTGCAATCCCGGGGGTTGCAAAGAGTTGGACATGACTTAGTGATTGACCAACAACAATATTCCTTTGTATGTATATACCACATGTTTATCAACTCATCTGGCAATGCATATTTAGGTTGGTTCCATGTCTTGTATATTGTAAAAATTTTGCAGTGAACATGGAATTGCAGATACATTTTTGAAATCCTGATTTCTGTTCTTTTAGATACATACCCAAAGTATAAATGCTGAATCATAGAGTAGCTATAAGTCATAGACAAAGCTACGGTTTTTCCAGTAGTCATCAGGTATGGATGTGAGAGTAGGACCATAAAGATGGCTAAGCGTCGAAAAATTGATGCTTTTGAACTGTGATGTTGGAGAAGACTCTTGAGAGTCCCCTGGACTGCAAGGAGATCCAACAGTCAATCCTAAAGGAAATCAGTCCTAAATATTCATTGGAAGGACTGATGCTGAAGCTGAAACTCCAGTACTTTGGCCACCTGATGCGAAGAACTGACTCAGTGGAAAAGACCCTGATGCTGGGAAAGATTGCAGGCAGGAGGAAAAGAGGGTGACAGGATGAGACGGTTGGATGGAATCACCGACTCGATGGACGTGAGTTTGAGCAAGCTCTGGGAGTTGACGGACAGGTAAGCCTAGCGTTCTTCAATCCATGGGATCACAAAGAGTTGGACCCGACTGAGTGACTGAACTGATCTGAGGACAAGATGGTTGGATGGCATCACCAACTCAATAGGCATGAGTTTGAGCTAGCTCCGGGAGTTGGTGAAGGACAGGGGAGCCTGGCATGCTGCAGTCCATGGGGTTGCAAAGAGTTGGACACACAACTGAGCAACAGAACAACAGTGAGTAGTTACATTTTTAATTTTTGAGAAACTCTATACTATTTTCCAAAATGACTGCACCAATTTACAATCCCATCAACAGTGTATGAATATCCCTTTTTCTCCAGCCCATCAGCAACACATCTTTTTTTTCTTTTGGTAGTAGCCATTACAACTGGTATAAGAGTATACTCACTGTGGTTTTGGACTTCCCCTGTGGCTCAGCAGTAAATAATCTGCCTGAAGTGCAGGAAACACAGGAGATGCAGATTTGATCCCTGGGTCAGGAATATCCCCTAGAGGAGGAAATGACAAACTGCTCCAGTATTCTTGCACACATTGTGGTTTTGATTTTCACTTTCCTGGTGATTAATAATGTTGAGTGATTTTTCATATACCTGTTGGCCATTTTTATATCTTCCATTGACAAATGTCTATTCAGTTCATTTCCCCATTTTTAACTGGATTATTTAGGTTTTTCCTATTGAGTTGTATGGATCCCTTATAAAATTTGGATACTAACAATTTATCAGATATATAGTTTGCAGCTATTTCCTCCCATTTCTGTAGGTTTCCTTTTCACTCTGTTGATGTTTCCTGTGCTGTGCAAAAACTTTTCAGTTTTTCATAATCCCAGTTGTCTATTTTTGCTTTATTGTCTATGCTTTTTTGTTATTCAAACAATTATTGTCAAGGCCAGGGTCAGGAAGATTTTTCCTTTTGATTTCTTCTTAGAGTTTTACAGTCTCTGGTATTACTTTTAAGTTATTAATCCACTTTTAGTTTCTTTTTTATATGGTGTAAGTGTCCAATTTCATTCTTTTGCATGTGGATATCTGATTTCCCCAACACCATTTTTTGAGAAGACTTTCCTTTCCCCATTGTGTATTCCTGGTTTCCTTGTCAAAGATCAGTTGACCATATATGCATGGGCTTATTTCTGGGATTTTTATTCTATTCCATTAGTTTATATGTCTGTTTTTATGTCTGTTTTAAGTAGCATTGTAATATACTTTGAAATAAGGAAATGTGATGCCTCCAGTTTAGTACTTCTTGCTATAAGCTGCTTCTGCTCTTTGGGATCTTTTATGGTTCCATATGAATTTCAAGATTTTTTTCTCCTTTTGTAAAAACTCCCTAATTATACTTACACAGTTTCGACAGAATCTATGGATTGCCTTGGCACTGTGACCATTTCAGCAATATTAATTCCTCAAATTAATGAATGTGCAATGTCTTTCTGTATATTTGTGTGTATATATCTATCATCAATATTTATAGTTTTTGGTGCACAGATCTTTCAATCCTTAGTTAAGATTATTCCTAGATATTTTATTCATTTTGATTGTAATGTAAGTGGGATTGTTTTCTTGATTTCCTTTTCAGATAGTTCACTGTTAGTGTATAGAAGTGCAAAAGATTTTCATATGTTGATTTTGTGTCCTGAAATTTTGTTGAAATCACTAATTAGTTCTAAAAGAATTTTTCTGTGGAATCTTTAGTTTTCTCTACATACAAGATCATGTCATTTGCAATAAAAATAATTTTACTTCTTCCTTTCCAGTTTGGGTACCTTTTATTTCTTTTGCTTGCCTGATTGCTGTTGCTAGAACTTCCAGTCCCAAGCTGAATAGAAACAGCAAACAGACACAGTTGCCTTGTTCCTAATGTTAGAGGAAAAGCTTTCAATCATTCACCACTGAGTTTGATGTCAGTTGTAGGCTTTCATATATGGCCTTTATTGTGTTAAAATAGCTTCCTTCTATTCTTAATTTGAGAGTTTTAAATCATGAAAGAGTGTTGTTTTTTGTCATATGCTTTTTCCCACATCTATTGAATTATTGTGTGATTTTTATCCTTCATTGTTTTAATGTGGTATATCATATTATTGATTTGCATATTCTGAAACATCCTTGCATCTTTAGATTAAATCCCAGTTGGTCATGGTTTGATCCTTTTAATATTTTGTTGAATTCCATTTGCTAGTACTTTGGTGGAGATTTTGCATTTATGTTCAACAGGGTCATTGGCCTATAATTTTTTGTGTGGTGTGTTAGTTTGACTTAGGATATGCCAACATCTTTAAATGTGTTCCCTATACTACTACTTTTTTTGGAAGAGTTTAAGAGGGATTAGATTAATTCTTTGGTATGTGATTTGATAAAATTCACCTGTGACTCCATTCAGTCTTGGAATTTTCTTTGTTGGGAAGTTTTTAATCGCTAATTAAAACTCCTTATTTATTATTATTGATCTGTTCGAGTTGTATATTTTCTATTGATTCAAAATGTATAGGCTATATGTTTCTAAGAATTTATTCTTTTTTTTTCAGGATTTTGTAGTTTGATGGTCTATAATTGTTCATAATGGTTTCTTATGATCTCTTTATTTCTGTGCACCAGTAATGTCATTTTCTGATATTAATTGATTCTTCCTTGTTTTTTCCTTGTCTTGCTAAGTCAATTTTGCTTATCTTTCTGACACAGTCTTAGGTCCACTGAGATTTTTACTGTCTTTCTAGCCTCTATTTCATTCATTTCTGCTGTAATGCTTATGACTTCCTTGCTTCTGCCAAATTCTGGCTTAGGTTTTTCTTTGTTTTCTCAGTTCCTTGAGATGTAAACTTAAGTAGTTTGAGAACTTTATTTTTTAATGTGTTTATCACTATAACATTCTTTCTTAGTACTGCTTTTTTTATTTATTTTTAAATTGGGGGATAATTGCTTAACAATATTGTGTTGGTTTCTACCTTATAGCAAAGTGAATCAACCGTAAGTATAAACATGTTCCCTCCTTAATCCTCCCTCCCACTCTACCTAGCCCACCCCTCTAGGTCATCACAGAATACCGGGCTGAGTTTGCTGTGTTGACTTCCCACTAGCTATCTATTTCACACATAATAACGTATATATTGCAGTTACTCTCTTAATTCATCCCACCCTCCTCTTTCTCGACTGTGTCCACAAGTTTTTTCTCTACTCCCAAATCTCTATTCCTGCCCTGGAATTAGGTTCATCAGTGCCATTTTTCTAGATTCCATATATATGTGTTAATACATGATATTTGTTTTTCTCCTTCTGACTTACTTCACTCTGCATAACACGTTCTAGGTTCATCCACCTCATTACAAATGACTCAAATTTGTTCCTTTTCACAGATGAGTAATATTCCATTGTATATGTAACAATTTATCCATTCATCTGCTTATAGACATCTAGGTTGCTTCCATGTCCTGGCTATTATAAATAGTGCTGTAGTGAACACTGGGGTATGTGTCTTTTTGAACTATGGTTTTCTCCAAGTATATGCCCAGTAGTGGAATTGCTGGGTCATGTGGTAGTTTTTGAGAAAGGAGTATGACAAGGCTGCCTGCTATCACCCTGTTTGTTTAGCCTATACACTGAGTACATCATGAGAAATGCCAGGCTGGATGAGACACAACTGGAATCAAAATAAGTTGGAGAAATATTAATAACCTCAGTTATGTGGATGATACCACTCAAATGGCAGAAAGTGAAGAGTAACTAAAGAGCCTCTTGATGAGGGTGAAGGAGGAGAGTGAAAGATCCAACTTAAAACTAAACATTAAAAAATTAAGATCATGACATCTGACCCCATTACTTCGTGGCAAATAGAAAGGGACAATGTGGAAGCAGTGACAGGTTTCCTCTTCCCGGGCTCTAAAATCACTGTGGATAGTTATTGCAGCCATGAAATCAGAAGACAATTGCTTCTTGGCAGGAAAGCTAGGGGAAGGCAATGGCACCCCACTCCAGTACTCTTGCCTGGAAAATCCCAAGGATGGAGGAACCTGGTAGGCTGCAGTCCTTGGAGTCGCTAGGAGTTGGACACGACTGAGTGACTTCACTTTCACTTTTCACTTTCATGCATTAGAGAAGGAAATGGCAACCCACTCCAGTGTTCTTGCCCAGAGAATCCCAGGGATGGGGGAGCCTGGTGGGCTGCCATCTATGGGGTCCCACAGAGTCAGACACGACTGAAGTGACTTAGCAGCAGGAAAGCTATGACAAACCTGGACAGTGTGTTGAAAAGCAGAGACATTACTTTGTCAACAAAGGTCCATATAGTAAAGGCTATGGTCTTCCCAGTGGTCATGTATGGTTGTGAAAGCTGGACCATAAAGAAGGCAGAATGCAAAATAATTGGTTCCTTCAAACTGTGGTGCTGGAGAAGACTCCTGAAAGTCACTTGGACAGCAAGGAGATCAAAGCAGTCCATCCTAAAGGATATCAACCCTGAATACTCATTGGAATGACTGACGCTGAAGCTGAAGCTCCAGTATTTTGGTCATCTGATGTGAACAGCCAACTAATTGGAAAAGTCCCTGATCCTGGGAAAGATTGAGGGCAGAAGGAGAAGAGGGCATCAGAGGATGAGATGGCTGGATGGCATCACTGATACAATGGACATGAATTTGGGCAAACTTTGGGAAAAGATGAGGAACAGGGAGGACTGGCATGCTGCTGTCCATGGGGTTGCAAAGAGTTGGACATGACTGAGAGACTGAACTGAACTGAACTGATTCTGATCTGTGTGAGGTGATACTTCATTGTAGCTTTGATTTGCGTTTCTCTAATAATGAGCAATGCTGAACATCTTTTCATGTGTTTGTTGGTTTAGTACTGCTTTTGCTTCCTTCTGTAGGTTTTATGGGCTTCCCTTGTGGCTCGGCTGGTAAAAAATCCACCTGCAATGTGGGAGACCTGAGTTAGATCCCTGGGTTGGATATTTTTTTTCCTTTTCTTCTACTCAAGATATTTTCTTATTTCCCTTAAGATTTCTTCTTTGACTCAATGGTTGTTCAAAAATGTGCTGGTAATTTCCATGTGTTTGCAAATTTTCCCATTTTTCTTCATTTATTGTTTTCTAATTTCATTCCATTATGATGGAAAAGATATTTGATATAATTTCTTAAATCTTAAGTATTGTTTCATGGCCTAATATGTGATGTATCCTGGAGAAAGTACTGTGTTCACTTGAGAAGAATATGAATTCTACTGCTTTGGGTATAATATTCTGTTTGTTAGATCCATTTGGTTCTAATAATATAGTTGGTAAAGAATCGCCTGCAATGTAGGAAACCCCGGTTCAATTCCTGAGTCAGGAAGATCTGCTGGAGAAGGGATAGACTACCCACTCCAGTATTCTTGGGCTTCCCTTGTGGCTCAGCTGGTAAAGAACCTGTCTGCAATGGGGGGCACCTGGGTTCAGTCCCTGGGTTGGGAAGATCCCATGGAGAAGGGAAAGGCTACCCACTCCAGAATTCTGGCCTGGAAAATTCCATGGAGTGTATAGTCTATGGGGTCGCAAAGCATCAGATGCAACTGAGCGACTTTCATACAAAATACATACCTACATACAATATATGTTTTTTAGGTCCATTTGGTCTATGGTATTGTTCAAGTCTTCAGTTTCCTTCTTGATTTCCTGTCTGAATTTTCTATCTATTCTTGAAAGCAGGGTATTCAAGTCCACAATCATTCGATTGCTATCTATTTCTTATGTCACTGTATGCTCTATATATTATAGGTGTTCTGATGGTGGATTCATAAATATTCATCATAATTATATCTTCCTATTGAATTGGCCCTCTATCATCATGTAAGGACCTCCTTTGTCTTCATGACAGCTTTTGATTTAATGTCTATTTTGTTTGCTATCAGTGTAGCCACCCACACTCTCTTTTGGTTCCTATTTGCATGGAATATCGTTTCCCATCCCTTACATTTAGCTTATGTGTGCCCTTAAAACTAAAGTGAGTCTCTTGTAGATATCATATATTGATATTGTATATCATATATATATAAAGTTAAGTCTTGTTTTATTCATTCAGTCACTCTATATCTTTTATTGGGGAGTTTAATCTATATTTAAAGTAAATGTTAATCATAAGAATTTACAATTTAATTTTTGGCTTGGGGGGATATTTTTTTACTGGAGTATAATTGCTTTACAATATTGGGTTGGTATCTGCCATTAAAAAATGTGAATCAGCTATAAGTATACATATATTCCCTCCGTCTTGATCCTTCCTCCCACCCCACCCCCTATCCCAGTGCAGCAGGTCATCACTGACCTACAGCTGAGTTCCCTGTGTTCTACAGCTGCTTCTCACTAGCTATCTGTCTTACGCATTGCAGTGTATGTATGTCAATGCTACTCTCTCAATTCACCCTCTCCTTCACTGACTGTTTCCATAAGTTCATTCTTTACATTCTTTATCTCTATTCCCGCCCTGCAAATGAGTTAATCAGTACCATTTTTCTAGATCCCATATATATGTGTTAATATAAAATATTTGTTTTTCTCTTTCTGGCTTACTTCACTCTGTATAACAGGCTCTAGATTCATCCGCCTCACTATAACTAACTCAGGTTCATTTCCTTTTATGGCTGAGTAGTATTCTGTTGTATATATGTACCAGAGCTTCTTTATCCATTCATCTGTTAATGGACAGCTAGATTGCTTCCATGTCCTGGCTATTGTAAATAGTGCTACTATGAACATTGGGGTGCAAGTGTCTTTTTTAAAGTTTAATTATTTATTAATGTTTCAGTTCAGTTCAGTCTCTCAGTCATGTCCGACTCTTTGCAACCCAATGAATTGCAGGACGCCAGGCCTCCCTGCCCATCACCAACTCCCAGAGTTTACTCAAACTCATGCCCATCGAGTCAGTGATGCCATCCAGTCATCTCATCCTCTGTCGTCCCCTTCTCCTCCCACCCCCAATCCCTCCCAGCATCAGGGTCTTTTCCAGAAAGTCAACTCTTCGCATGAGGTGGCAAAAGTATTGGAGTTTCAGCTTCAGCCTTCAGACTGAAACATCAGTCCTTCCAATGAACACCCAGGATTGATCTCCTTTAGAATGGACTGGTTGGATCTCCTTGCAGTCCAAGGGACTCTCAAGAGTCTTCTCCAACACCATAGTTCAAAAGCATCAATTTTTCGGCCCTCAGCTTTCTTCACAGTCCAACTCTCACATTCATACATGACCACTGGAAAAACCATAGCCTTGACCAGATGGACCTTTGTTGGCAAAGTAATGTCTCTGCTTTTTAATATGCTATCTATGTTGGTCATAACTTTCCTTCCAAGGAGTAAGCGTCTTTTAATTTCATGGCTGCAGTCACCATCTGCAGTGATTTTGGATCCCAAAAAAAATAAAGTCTGACACTGTTTCTACTGTCTCCCCATCTATTTCCCATGAGGTGATGGGACCAGATGCCATGATCTTAGTTTTCTGAATGTTAAGCTTTAAGCCAACTTTTTCACTCTCCTCTTTCACTTTCATCAAGAGGCTTTTCAGTTCCTCTTCACTCTCTGACATAAGGGTGGTGTCATCTGCATATCTGAGGTTATTGACATTTCTCCCGGAAATCTTGATTCCAGCTTGTGCTTCATCCAGCCCAGCGTTTCTCCTGATGTACTCTGCATATAAGTTAAATAAGCAGGGTGACAATATACAGCCTTGACGTACTGCTTTTCCTATTTGGAACCAGTCTGTTGTTCCATGTCCAGTTCTAACTGTTGCTTCCTGACCTGCATACAGGTTTCTCAAGAGGCAAATCAGATGGTCTGGTATTCCCATCTCCTTCAGAATTTTCCACAGTTTATTGTGATCCACACAGTTGAAGGATTTGGCGTAGTCAATAAAGCAGAAATAGATGTTTTCTGGAACTCTCTTGCTTTTTCAATGATCCAGCAGATATTGGCAATTTGATCTCTGATTCCTCAGCCTTTTCTAAAACCAGCTTGAACATCTGGAAGTTCTCAGTTCACATATTGCTGAAGCTTGGCTTGGAGAATTTTGAGCATTACTTTACTAGCGTGTGAGATGAGTGCAATTGTGTGGTAGTTTGAGCATTCTTTGAGGTTGCCTTTCTTTGGGACTGGAATGAAAACTGATCTTTTCCAGTCCTGTGGCCACTGCTGAGTGTTCCAAATTTGCTGGCATATTGAGTGCAGCACTTTCACAGCATCATCTTTCAGGATTTGAAATAGCTCAACTGGAATTCCATCACATCCACTAGCTTTGTTCGTAGTGATGCTTTCTAAGGCCCAGTTGACTTCACATTCCAGGATGTCTGGCTCTATGTGAGTGCTCACACCATTGTGATTATCTGGGTTTAGGGTAGCTTTACTCATAATCACTCCAAACTAGCAACAACCAAGATGTTTTGCTAAAAGACAACTATCAAAAACAAATGAAATTTTTAAAAGCTATGTTATATCTATACAATGGAATTCTAGTTGGCAATTAAAGTAACATACTTGATGCATGCAACAGGTGGATGAATCATAAATGTGTTTTTTTTTCATAAATGTACTTTTACAAGTGAAAAAAGCCACATCCAAAAGACATGGGTCTTTCTGAATTATGGTTTTCTTGAGTGTGTGCCCAGTAGTGGAATTGCTGGGTCATATGATAGTTGTATTTATAGTTTTTAGGGAATCTCCATACTGTTCTCCATAGTGGTTGCATCAATTTACATTCCCACCAACCGTGCAAGTTCTCCACACCCTCTCCAGAATTTATTTTCTGTAGATTTTTTATGATGGTCCTTCTGACCTGTGTGAGGTGATACCTCATGACAGTTTTGAGTTGCATTTCTCTAGTAATGAGCAAAGTTCAGCATCTTTTCATGTGTTTCTTGGTCATGCATATGTCTTCTTTGCAGAAACATGTATTTAGGTCTTCTGCCGTTTTTTGATTGATTTTTTTTTCAGCTGCACGAGCTGCTTGTGTATTTTGAAGATTAGTCTTTTCTTGCTTCATTTGCAAATATTTTCTCCCATTCTGAGGGCTTTTTTCATCTTGATTATGGTTTCCTTTGCTGTGCAAAAGCTTTTAAGTTTAATTAGGTCCCATTTGTTTATTTATAATTGTCATTTTGTTTAATTGTTTTCTATTTTGTAGTTATTTTGTCCCATTCTTCCTTCCTTACTGTCTTCCCTTGCAATTTGATGATTTTTCTATATTAATGTGCTTTGATTTCTTTCTCTTATTCTTGCATGTATCTTTTTTAGGTATACTTTTTGTGGTTACCATGCAGCTTAGATAAAACATATTTATAGTAGCCTATTTTGAACAACTAATTTAATTTCAATCACATACAAAAACTCTGCACTTTTACTTCTACCCACACACAGACATATTTTATGTTATTATGTCACAATTTAAATTTTTTTATATCTTGTACTCATTAACATATGTTTCTATTATAGTTATTCTGAATACTTTTGTCTTTTTTTTTTTTTTTAAAAAACCAAAAAAGGAAACAACACATTTAATTTAAAGGCAGAAACCTAGAAATTGTCCAAAAAAGCAGTGGAGCAAATCAATTCCTGAAAAAGCTCTGTATCACGGCGATCACATTTATTGGAAGGGTTGGAGAAAAATAAAAATGCCGTTTAGCTGAAGAACTTGTGAGTTATCTACAAATCAACTTATGTCAGGAGTGGAAGAATTCTTGGTTATTTCTTAGTATCAAGATGTACATCGGTCTCTCTTTTGAATATCTTCCACATTCAAAGACGCAATCACACAGTATAGCCCATCTTCTACACAGGATAAATTCTCTGTTTCAGCCAACTCTCAGTGGCGGGGCAACTAGCACAACGCCATCTCCCCGTACAAAGAGCATCGGAATGTTCCGTTTTGTTGATTTATATATCTCTTCATATGTTTCTTCATCAATTTCTATAGTTGTCACAGTTTCTTCCACATCTCCCAATATCATATTTAAATGCTGATCATAAGCATGTAACCTGCCTCGAAGCTCTCTGTCATTTCTCATCTTCACGTAGATGCGCTCGTCCAGGCTGAGCCGGATGAGATCCAGGGGCTCTTCCACAGTGTTGGTCGTTTGTTGCTGGTCCACGTCGTCCGCCATCTTTCAAACCCTGCGCTCTTTCCCGCCTCTCGCAAGAGCACGAGAACCCCACCCCCCCCACCCCCGCCTCCGGCCTCTGGAAACGCGAGAACACAACGCCAATACTTTTGTCTTTAACTGTTATATCAAAGTTAAAAAGTGACTTGCACCATAATTACATATTATTGCAACATTGCATATTATATTTAACTATTTGTCAGTGAGACTTATACTTTTATATTATTTTATATGCTTTTAGCATTTTTTTATTTCAACATTAAGAGCTCCCTTTGGCATATAAGTGAGGTTTAATGATGAAAAACTGTCTCAATTTTTGCTTGTCTTGGAGAGTCTTTATCTCCTCTTCTTTTTTAAAGGACATTCTTACCAGGTGTAATAATCTTGGTTGCCAGTGGGGTTTTTTCAGTACTTTGAATACATCATTCCATTCTTCCTTGGTCTATAAGGTTTCTGCTGAGAAATCCAGTGATTTTTTTTTTTTTTTTTTTTTGATGAGCGAACAGTTTAGAGTGTCACTAACAGGAAACAGACAGTAGCACTATTAAAATCATAACTTGTAGCAATTTGCAATTCATTCACATTTCGCAGTAGATGCCCCCTCCTTTCAGCCTATGTTGACTATTACCAGTGAAATACACTATAGCAACCACTAATTGAGTATTCCCAGTGTGCCATGAGCTTTAAAAGCGTTCTATGACTGAACATTTAAACAGAACTTCCTATATGCCAGACACTGTTCTCAGCACTTTATATGTATTAACTTAGTCCTCACAAAAATCCCATGAGGTAAGTACTATTATTATCACATTTTTCAGATGAGAAAACTGAGATGCAGTGAGTTTAGACAATTTCTCCAGGATCATATATCTAATTAAGGGACAGGGCAAAAGTTCAAAATCCTTGCAAGTCTGTTCCACAGTTCATACTCTCAATTCTTACCTCATAATCGTATCTTCAAAATATCTCCAAGAAATATATGCTGTAATTCTCTCTTTCTATAAGTAAGGAAATTGAGGTTTAGAATACTTAAGTGATTTCTGTAATCACCCAGCCAGGAAGTGGCAGAGCCTGGACCCAGAGCACTAGCCTTTCTGATCCCCGAAGCCTAGAGGCCAGAGGTTTATGTGGTTTATTGGCTCTTAATAATCATTCTTCTTAAATGAATATTAGGTCATATATCTAAATGACTGCTGAGTTCTAGACACTGTGCAGGCAAAGACTAAATGGCCCCGCCCTTCCAAGAGCTTGCATTATAGCTACAGAAGTTCTGATGTTGAAGCTGTCATTCAGGTATATAGAGAGGCTAAACAAATGACATCTTCCCCATGCTTTTTTGTCACCTGCAAAGACTTCTGGTGGCTGGTGGCTGTAACTATGATTGTAGAAAAGAACACTGACCATATCCCTTACTCAGTCAAAAGTATCTCTCATAATAAAGGGATACTTTTGCCGACGCTAATTACCAAACTCTCCAAGCCATGTCATGTTGCTTTAAGCAATTGTCAACAAATTTTTATGGCAGTCTCACTTTCTTCTGCCCATTCTGAGTGAAAATCCTTCTGCATCTCCCCCACTCTGGCCTTAATGGTTATAGCCATTGCATTGAATTGAGTAAGGCACCACTTCTAGAGGTGACCATGCTCGAGAACTCAATAATAGTACTAAGAGACATTAACAAAGCATCTAAGGACATGAACACTGTCTTGTTGGTAACCTCAAGAATAACCTTCCTGACTCTGCTGCTATTGGCCATGGGATCTCTGTTTACTCGATTTGGGTGTGCCTAAGTGTCCTCTTTCACTAGAGTATCTTTCACTAGAGTTTTTGTAATAAGCTAATACATGTAAAGCACTTAAAACAACCCTGGAGGATTGATGACCATAGATGTTAGCTGGTGCTGCTATTTCTTCTCTTCGCCCTTCTCCCTCCTCCTCCTTCTTTTCCTCCTCTTCCTTTGATGATATTCTTATAGAGATTCCCTTGTATATGATGCTTTTCTCTTGCTATATTCAAAAGTCTGTCTTTCTCTTTGACTTTTGAATATTCAATTATTACATGTCTTGAATTACACTTCTTTGATTAAACCATCATGGAACCTTTGGGCTTCATGAATCTGAATGTACATTTACTTGCCCAAACTTAGGAATTTTTCAGCCATAATTTCTTTAAATAAGCTTTCTACTTTTTTTCTTTGTCTTCTCTTTGGAACTCCCATAATGTGTGTATTGATTTTCCTGTGGTATCCCATAAACTTTTTTCACTCTTTTTACTTTTCCTGCCCTGACCGTATAATTTCAAATGCTCTATCTTTGACTTTGCCGGTTGTTTCTTATGCTTGATCAAGTCTGCTGATGAGACCCTTTATTGAATTTTTAACACAGTCGTATCTTTAGTTCCAAAATTTCTGTTTGGTTCTTCTGAATGGTTCCCATCTCTGTGTTGGACTTCTCATTTTGGTCACAAATTATTTTCCAAATTTTACTTAGTGGTCTGTCTGTGTTATTTGGTAGCTTGCTGAGCTTATTTAACATTATTATATTGAATTCTTTGTTAGGCATTTTCTAGATCTCTATTTCTTTGAGGTTTGTTATTGGAGTTAGTTTTGCTCCTTTGGTATTGCCATGTTTCCCTGATCCTCCATTCTAGTAGCCTTGCACGGGTGTCTGTGTATTTGAATAAGCAGTCTCTTCTTCCAGTATTTTAGAGCTGGCTTTGGGGGGGGTGGGGCGGGGAGACATTCACTGTAAAGCTCAACAAAATGTGAGGCTTCAGCTGTAGAGGCATGTGGGATGTTGGCTGCAGGAGTAAGTGAGGTTCTGGGTATAGGGTTGCATTGACCACCATCTGGGGGTATATGTGAGAAATGGTTTTCAGGGCCATGTGTCCCAGCTGCTGCAATCCCCTTCCAGTTACATTTGCTTGGTAAAGAACCCACCTGCCAATGCCGGAGACATAAGAGATGTGGGTTCGATCCCTGGATTGGGAAGATCCCCTGGAGAAGGGCATGGCAGTCCAGTCCAGTATTCTTTCCTGGAGAATCCCATGGACAGAGGAGCCTGGTGGGCTACAGTCCATAGGTTTGCAAAGAGTCGGACACAACTGAAGTGACTTAGCACACATGCATGCACCTTTGAATAATGTTCTCACTGTTCTGGGTGCAGTGAGACAGAAGCCAGCTTCCCAGGCATTGTCTCACAAATTATGGGGAAGCTAGACTGTCGCTTCATTCCCTCTTTCTCCTGTGGGAAAAGTCACAGTCTAGAGGCATCTCTCTCAGCACTGAGTCATGCTGGCATGGGATCAAGGTGATGAGGTAAAGTGAAACTGTTCTTCTTACACTTGCCCTGTGGCTGAACTAGGATTTTTGGTTCATCAAAGTGCTGGAATCCCCCAACTGAACTCTGAAGATCTCATAGAGGTATTTCTGACCATGGATAGCTATTAAATCATATGCCTTGGCATCTTGCTGGCATCCGTGCCTTCTTTCTCTTTCAAGGAAACTTATGGTTGCATTTTGCCCATCCAGATATTTCAGAATAATCTCACTATTTTAAGGTCAGCTGATTAGCATCCTTAATTCTATCTGCTACCTTAATTCCCCTTTTTCATGTAATGTAACATAGCCACAGGTTCCAGGGATTAAGACACAGACATCTTTGAGGGGCTATTATTCTATCATGATTTGGAAATCCAAGTGTAGTTATTATCCCCTGTACACTGTCTTCTTGCTCAGAGCCAATCCATTAATGGCCTCACTCAGAAAATACACCACACTTTAGCTCCTAAATGCTACATAAAGCATAGAGAAAGTTTACACTGCAATGCTTCTTAAGGAACCCATTTAGTGAACACTGTCTTTTTCTAAAGATCCTCCCTGCATAGGGAAATATCCTTCTATGGAGAAGACAACTCATAAGTCCCTGTGGGATTTCTAAGGCAGCTTGTAAATCTATCACTTTTCTTCCTGTCTGTACCACAAGTTCAGTGGCATGTTCTAACCACATATGGAATTGTCAGTCCTAGTTGCTACCACTGCATCTCCCACAAATGTCTCTCTACTTTTGGAAGCCTAGTGCTTTTCTCTGGCCTTCTAGAACTAACGAGATGTCCTTCCCCATAAGAGCTGTGCTGCCCCATGCTTCATCTCAGCTGGAGACACAGGTCATGAACCAGAACAAGCCCTTCTGTCCCAAGCTCACAAGCTTCTTTCTCTTCTGGGAAAAATCCAATTTTTAAAAAATCATAGGCCCTAAGAAAATGGAATCCAAATTTTATTTTCTTGTGGATGATTCTTAAGTCTTGTGAAATCTAGTGAAATTACATAGGGCCTAACCCAATGGCCCCATTCCAAGCTCTTGGTGAATATTTAGCTTTAGGAAAATTATGTTTTAAGTATAAAATGCACCTACTTTCTTTATAGGAGAAGGAAATGGCAGCCCATTCCATTGTTCTTGCCTGGAAAATTCCATGGACAGAGGTGACTGGCAGGCTACAGTCCATGGGAACGCAGAGAGTCAGACATGACTGAGCGACTATCACTTGCTCACTCACTTTCTTTATAAGGCTTCCTTATACGCTTTGGCTACAATGAGGTAATAGATATTAAACTGTGGCATGTAATGTTTTCCACATCTGTGAAGTTTTATTCTTTTGTTGCCTCCTACCACAGAGCCTGTGCCCTTTCCCCAGATTCTGATGGGGTCAGCATCCATCACACCAGACCGGTGCAACGTCACCCTGGAGTGCAGAGTCTCTGGGGCCACAGAAGACCTGAATGTGACCTGGGAGAACAAGGGCCTCCCCGAAGAATGGGAGCAGAGAAGGACATTAGAACCAGCCTCCAACTCATGCACCCTGGCTGTGAGCTTGCCTAAAGACCAGTCCAATATCAGCCTTGTCTGTGTGGTCAGCAACCCAGTGGGAAATAAAACTGCCTCCTTCGACCTTGGGAGAGTCTGCGTCCATGGTGAGTGCAATCTGCCAGAGGGGAGGAGCGCTTTCAGAATCAGATAGCACTGAGGTCTGGGGGTTCAGAGCTTTTCTTCCCACCATTTTGTTAGCACTGCTTTCTATCTGGCCACTTCATACAGGAGTCTAGGAAAAACAGCCAGCTTAGTTTTGCTTTTCAGCGTGTCTCACACCCATGACCTACTCTAAGCTGCTTGTCCCTGCTAGTCCAGGTAGTAGTTTTGAGTACCTCTCTCCACCACTATCCAACATTCACTGTGCATTCAGCATGGTCTTTAGGAAAGTAATCACACTGGGTCATTTGTGGCTTTTCTTCAAGTCTGACTCCCATGACTTCCTGTGGAATGTCCTAGAGGGGCTCAAAGGCTCCTCTGTCCACATTTCTGATCTTATTTATACACTTACCACTGAATTTGTTTGTCGTTCCAGAATGTGCCTTGCTTTTGCAAGTTTTTGCACCTCTGGACATGTTGTTTCCTTGACCATCAGCCCTTCTTCACCCTGTGTCCTTGACCTCCTGTCTTATTCTTCATGGAGGATTCTCCTCAGCCACTGCAGATATGTGGGCATGTGAAAATGCATTCACACCCTACAATAGGCCCCAAGATTGGTCTAAAAATCTGCTAATTTGTCTAAAAACCTACTGATGTCTTGAAATTTTAATAATTTTTTAACAAGGAGTCTGCCTTTTCATTTTGCACAGAGCCCCGCAATAATGTAGCCATCCTGCCTTCAGGCATCGACTGCCTCAGGGTGTCTGTGGCCACCCCCATACTGAGTGGTGATTATCTGTTTTGGATTTGTCTCCTCCGTGGTCAGGAACACTATAAAGGCAGGAGCCACGTTTTGTTCTCCTTTGAATCCCTGTGCAAGCACAAACTTCTGGCCAAAGTTTATGTAATCAAAGTTGCATTGAATGAATGAATAACCTTATCCTGTGTGCGGTCTCACTGTCTGTAAACCATCCTTCATGATCTGGTGCAGGGGTCTGAAATTTCAGGATCACTTAAAACATCTGTTAATTGGACCTCTCTACCACAAGGCTAGAGTGTCAGGTAATTTTCAATACTCAACATTACCCACAAACCCTCACTAATCCCCCTCACCAACATCTTATTCCCTGCCCAGTCCTGCCTGCTGCAATAAGGTGCTGGCAACTCCCAGGGGCTGCCATTTCCCAAATGTGGTATCCTTCCTTCCTGGAATACTGTGCCCACCTTGAATATCTGGGAAACTGCTACTCATCACTCAAGGTCAGTTTATGCATCAGCTCCTCTGGGAGGCCTTCCCTGAGGACCTCTGTGCAATGGGTAAAGCTCTGTTCTACTGCAATCCCTCTGTCTAGCAGACTGATATTTTCTCAGTCCTCTCCACTCCATCTTACTCATCTCAGTGCCCCTGTCACCAAGCAGGAGCTTAGGACCTGGTTGAAGGAATGAAACTGCTATACTCCTCCCTCTTCAGCTTCTAAACCAGGACTCTTTAGACTTCTCCACCTGTTGTCTATCTTCCTTTGGCAGTGAATATCTCAAGTTCTCTCTTGACTTTAATTTATTTGCCCTCTGTGTTTGAGGAAAACAGATTCAGCCAAACAGGTCAATGCTGACCTCCTGCCAGGCATCCTTCGGGCAGTCGCAGCTGTGTTATTGATCCTCGGAGGCGGACTGTACCTTTGGAAGACACGTAGGAAGAAGATGGAGACTGGAAGAGGCAGGTTTCCCTTCTTCCATGCCCACATACCTCTCTTTCTCACTGCATTCTTGATATCGTTTCTCCTACAGTTTGTTGCCTGGGAATGTCCCTGCAGAGGGCTTAGTAGGTCTGGCCATGGTCTGTGTCCATAAAAGTGAGTGAGGGTACAAATTTCCAAGGCTCAGATTCAAGCTCCACTCTACCTGTCTCTCAGGTGCAAGATCACAAGATGATGATGATGATGATAGCATCCAGTATGCAGAGCTGAGCCAGCAGGAATCTCAACAGAGCTCGAACAAGGTGAGAGCTGGGCACTGTGCTCTCCCAGGTCTCTCACTGCCTAGCCTGGGTTTGTCAAATCTTGTCACTGATGTTTCTGTTCCTACTGCCTCTTTAACACTTTCCAATCAACAGTGTTAACTAAGAAAATTTGCACTTGGGATCAATATAATGCTGGGCACTTAGGGGAATTCATAAGCATTGCATGTCATCCACTGGTTCTATTCTGGTCCTTCTAGGGCTCCTCTATCCCTCAGCTATTTTAGGAACCCTTTGTCTTGCATTTCCAGGTTATCAGAGAACAGCATCTGAAAGAACGGATACCTCTCACTACTATCTACAGTGAGGTCTGTAAGCCAGGTCATGCTGTGAAGATAATTTAATTGGAGGAAACAGAAGAACTGACATTCCTAGGACACCTCCACCAGGAGCTTGACCCCTGCAGACACCTGCCTCTTCCACCTCTCTGGTCCAGTTCCAGCTGCCTTTGGTTTGCTGTACTCTGATCCTCCTGGCCACCGTTACCTGGACATATGTGGTCCTACCACTTCCTCTGATGCCCCTCCATGCTGCCTCCCACTCAGGATCCTCACAGCTGCAGAACAAGCACTCCTCTGCCATTGACTCAACTTCTGACCCCTCTCTTCCTGAAGTTTCCCAAAGAGGACCTTCCTGACTGTGTTAATCCCCACAGCCTCTGATGTGTGGTTGGTGTGTATCTTTCTGAGAACATGATTCCAGGCATGGGGTCTGTGTGGAGATGGTTCACACCACAGAGGAAGGAATTAGGACCTTGGTGTTGGATGCTGAGTTGGGGGTCCATGGAAGCAGCACATATAGGTGGGAGCCCACAGAGGACTGGCCTGAGGCTTTCTCTGTGCCTCACACGGGGCGAAGTCTGTGTGTCCCACAGTACACTTGTATGGGGAAGAGTGTGTAGTGTACATTATATACCTTATTCTTGGCTACTTGTGTTCACCTGGACTTTGGCCTCAACTCAGCCCAAGGGCCCCAAACCCACCTTCCTTTAAAGTTGAAAGAGGAATCTGTACCACTTCACCCCCTTCCAAGACTTATGTTTCTCAGAAAAGAATCCTAGAACCTCAAAGTCAGGAGTTGCATTCTTAGAAAAATAGCTCCAGCCTGTCCCTTTCTGGGATAGGAGTACTTGGTCATGAAGATGGATGTCAGTATCCTCTGACCATCCTTGATAAGGCCTCCAGGGGATAGGAAGAGTGAATTTGGTGGGAAGATCTGAACCAGACCTCTCCAGTTGCTTCTATTGAAGAGACTGCTGGCTTCAGTCTCTAGGTCAGCCTCTTTTTTACTCACTCACATCCCTCTGTCAGGAATGATGGTTCTCTTTCCCTGCTCCTTGCTCCCACCCCTGACTACTGGAACCCTACCATCCTGCCCAAAGCCCTCTTCCTAACCACATGTTCCGTGATGCCTGTCTGGTACACAGAGGTTTCGACATGGTCTCTCCCATACTGACCTTTTCAAACACATAACTGAGGCCCTGCCACAGTCGGCCGTGAGATTGGTCATGAGTCTTCCCTGCTAGACTCACCTAGGGCTTCCTCAGGAGGGTGTTGGGGCCACAGGAAACCAGTGCCAAGGAGACAAGGACACACCCCTCTGCCTGTGAAAGGTCTGAGCAACACTTCTTCCCAACTCCCAGGGGACACAGCAGACTGAGCCCCAAAGAAGATTGCTGAAGATTTTTCTGGTAGTGAATCTACAGGGAATCAAAGATGGACATGATGACCTCCAGCAACCCCACCTGTCCCAGACGTTGGAGGCAGGGACATCCCCACTCCACCAACAGCCTCACACTGCCCAAAGACCTGTTTCAGCTGCACTTTGGTGTGGGGGAGCTTCTACTTTCTCTGGAGGTCCTCAATTCTTAGAAGCCCCTGCTTCCTGCCTTGGGCCCCAGCTCTTGGGTCAGAAGTGGGCTCAATCTAGTACTGTGAGCTGCTGTGGCTTCTCATCTGGCCCAGATTCCTGGGTCACTTGGTTCTCCTCCTTGCTCAGTTCAGTTCAGCTGCCTCATATCTGCCTTCAGACTGTCTAAACGTGGTCCCTGCTGAGGGCTTGAGCATTGTGAGCAATACTAAGAGCCTGCTGGATGGTGAACAGGTGAGGGAGGAGGCGGGGGATCTGTAATAGGACACCATTTCTGATCTCCTGTCCCTCAGGTGGAGCAGAAAACTGAGGGAGAGATAGGCTCCATCTCCTCATGGACTTCTCAGGTAACTGATCATGGCTGGGCATCAGTGCCCATAAGCCCAAGAGTCATTCCCACCCCACCAAAATTAGAGAAAAATAAAATGAAGGGACCTGGTTTTTTTCTGAACCTGTAATGAACCAGGGTTTGTTCCATGCATTTTAGAAATATTATTCTTCTAATTCTTACAATGACACTCTAAGTTTGGTATTATTATTCCTATTGTGCAGGACAGAAAATCAATATCTCAAACTAGTTGGTGGTACAGCAAAACCTTAATCTAACAAAGTTCACAGCTTACCGCTTCAACATTAGTCACTGAAGACTTTGGAATTCTCGAGTATTCAGGTGGGAATATCCTTCAATTTTTTTCTCTCCGAAGGACCCCAGACTCTGACTGAGGTGCCTTAGTATCCTCATTGATATGGAGCAGCTGGTAGTTAAAAAGGAATTACTCCTCAAGTGGATAATGTGGCCTTGGTGGGTGGGAAACATAGAATGAGAGACCTTGACTTCTGATGCAGATGAGACATTTTAAGAGAAGACGTTTCTGCCCCTTGGGTCTTGGTCTTTCCTTGTAAGGTATGTATGGGTGTCATCACCTCATCTTCAGACCAGCTTCCCTTTTGCAATGTTATTCATAAAATCATTCAACATTCAATAAAGTTTCCATAAGTCTCTCGTTTATGCCTTTAAAAATTCTGTGAGCCATATATTTTTGGATAGCAGCCAACAATATTGTAAAGTAATTAGCCTCCAACTAATAAAAATAAATGAAAAAAAAATAAAGTGTGAAAAAAAGTTATGTGAGCAAAGATCTCTATCATACAGATGAAGACATATAATCCACAGATATTAAGTACTTCCACAAAGTCTCCTGAGTGTAAATGGTTTGTGTCACAGGGAATCATAATTTCATTCATTTTGACTCCTTTCCCTCATCCCAGACACCCAACCAATCACCATGTGCCTTTGAGATAATCCTCATTAAGTTTCTCGTATTCCATTCCCTTATTCTTTTAACCACATTGTCTACCTAAAATATCTGTTACTTACATGACATCTTCATTTGGATGTCTAGAATGTTTAAATTTGAACTCGCTAAACATACTTTCCATATACATCCAGTCAGTAAATATTACCTCTCTCCTTCCTTTTGTTCTGGCTACCAAACCTTGGTGTCACCCTTGACTTCATTCTTTTTTTATACCCCAAACTCTCTCAGCAAATACTGATTATCTTTTCATTGTATATATAAACACATACACATAATATAACTACCTGTCACTACCCACTTGATCCAATATGACAATCATCTCTCGTCTGCACTACTGCAATAGTCTCACAGTCTCTCTGTTTCTGTTCTTGGTCCCTTAAAGACTATTCACAAAATACCATCAAGAGTGATCCCTTCAAACATGTTTCGTTTCATTACTCCTTAGCTGAGTATTCTTCTTTCACTCCCACTTTTCCTGCAAGGCCCTACACCACTGACCCCATCTCCCACACTCCCCTCTTTCCTTAATCCACTCTAGGACAATTGGGCTTTTTTCTATACCTTTAATACAACAGTCATGCTCCTGCCTCAGAGTCTTTGTTTCTGCCTAGAATTCTCTTATTCCAGCATCTATATGCCTCATCCCCGTACCTTCTTCAGGTCTTTTCACAAATTTTGTCTCCCTATCCCCCCTATTTAATACAGCGCCCTTCTTCTGGCACCTCCTCACTCCTTCTCGATCTGTTTTACCTATAGCACTCATCATAAGATTGAGGCGAGATGTACCTAATCTAGGCTGTCCTCTAAAACAAGTATGCAAGTCAAGTCTCAAAAAGTAACCTGCAAATGCTAGTATACAAATATCATTATTATTCCCAGGAAACTGCAACACTGATAAGTTAATAAACTTGCCCCAGGTCACATAGCTATTAGGTGGGCAGAGCTATGATTCAAATGTTGGAGTCAGATTCTAAGGTCCCTGATCTTGACCACTATATTATATTGACTAAATAAATTATAGTCTATCTACATGAAGGGATACTATTTGGGAATAAAAATAGTAAAGTACATCTTTATATATTTAAACTGAACAGGGTCTATGAACATTAAATGTTCTAACCTATTGTTGATTCCTTATAGTATAATTTTTAGTCCAGAAGAAAAAAATGCATGAACACAGTGAGATATTGAACAAATAATTTTTTTAAAAAAGAACCAAACAGAACTGAAAACCATAATAACTGAACTAAAAATTACACTATAAGGAGTCAATAATAGATTAGATGTTACAAAAAACTTAGCAAACAGGGAAAGAGAAAAGTAGAAATCACTCAAGCTTAATAGACAAAAGAAAAATATTTAAATTAAGACCATTTAAGAGACTTCTGAGACAACATCAAGCATACTAGCATTCACATTACAGGGGGTCCCAAAAGAATAAAAGAAAGAGAAAGGGTTGTAGAATATACTTGAAGACATAATACCTGAAAAGTTCCCTAATCTGAAAAATATCACACGCATCCAGTTCCAGAAAGAACAGAGTACCAAGGTTGATAACCCAAAGAAAATTACACCAAGACATACAGTAATTAAAACAGAAAAAATTAAAGATAAAAAGAGACTATTAAAAGCAACAAGGAAAAGGCAACAAGTTATGTGCAGAGGAAATCACGTAAGACTATCAGTTGATTTTTCAGCAGAAATTGTTGGTCAGAGGGTGTGGCATGACAAAGTGAAGAAAGGGGAAATCCTACAACCAAGAACATGTTACCTGGTAAGGCTCTCACTCAGATTTGATGGAGAAATCAAAAGTTTTGTAGGCAAGCAAGTTCTAAAAGAGTTCAGCACCAACAAACCAGCTTTACAACAAATGTTAAAGGAACTTCTCTAAGCAAAATAAGAAAAGACCACAACTAGAAATATAAAAACTACAAAAGGAAAAATCTAATCAGCAAAGGCAGATATATAGAAAAGATAGGAAATCATCCATACAGAAAACCAGGAAGAAAGGTAAAAGATAAACGTAGTAAAAAAAAAAATTATCTATATTCACAGTTAGTAGTTAGTTCAGTTCAGTTCAGTTGCTCAGTCATGTCCGACTCTCTGCAGCACTCCAGGCCTCCCTGTCCATCACCAACTCCCGGAGTTTTCTCAAACTCAAGTCCATTGAGTCGGTGATGCCATCCAAACATCTCTTCCTCTGTTGTCCCCTTCTCTCACCTTCAATCTTTCCCAGCATCAGGGTCTTTTCAATGAGTCAGCTCTTCGCATCAGGTGGCCAAAGTATTGAAGTTTCAGCTTGAACATCAGTCCTTTCAATGAACATTCAGGACTGATTTCCTTTAAGATGGACTGGTTGGATCTCACTGCAGTCCAAGAGACTCTCAAGAGTCTTCTCCAACACCACAGTTCAAAAGCATCAATTCTTCAGCACTCAGCTTTCTTTAGAGTCCAACTCTCACATCCATACAAGACCACTGGAAAAACTGTAGCTTTGACGAGATGAACCTCTGTTGGCAAGGTAATGTCTCTGCCTTTTAATATGCTTTCTAGGTTGGTCATAACTTTCCTTCCAAGGAGTAAGAGTCTTTTAATTTCATGGCTGCAGTCACCATCTGCATTGATTTTGGAGCCCCCCAAAATAAGGTCAGCCACTGTTTCCACTGTTTCCCCATCTATTTGCCATGAAGTGATGGGACCAGATGCCATGATCTTAGTTTTCTGAATGTTGAGCTTTAAGCCAACTTTTTCACTCTCCTCTTTCACTTTCATCAAGAGGCTCTTTAGTTCTTCCTCACTTTCTGCCAAAAAGGTGGTGTCATCTGCATATCTGAGGTTATTGATACTTCTCCCAGCCATCTTGATTCCAGCTTGCGCTTCTTCCAGCCCAGCGTTTCTCATGATGTACTCTGCATAGAAGTTAAATAAGCAGGATGACAATATACAGCCTTGACATACTCCTTTTCCCATTTGGAACCAGTCTGTTGTCCCATGTCCAGTTCTAACTGTTGCTTCCTGACCTGCATACAGGTTTCTCAAGAGGCAGGTCAGGTGGTCTGGTATTCCCATCTCTTTCAGAATTTTCCACAGTTTATCGTGATCCACACAATCAAAGGAGTTGCGAGCGGCCGAGAGGAGATACCCCAGGTCCAAGCGCAAAGGAGAAGCCCCAGCAAGACAGTAGGAGGGGCGAATTCGCATTTAGAATCAAACCCCATTCCCACCAGAGATGCTCAGAGGGCTTAAACAAACCTCGTGTGCACCAGGACCCAGGGACCCCACAGAGACTGAAACAGGGCTGTGTTTGAGTGTCTCCTGTGGAGGTACGTGTCGGCAGTGATCTGCCACAGGGACAGGAGCTCTGGGTGTTCATATGGCATAAGTCTTCTTGGAGGCGGTCGCCAGTAACTCCACCATAGAGCTGCCAGAATTTACATAGGACTGGGAAATAGACTCTTTGAGGGCACAACAGAACTTTGTGCACCAGGACCCAGAAGAAAGGAACAGTGACCCTACAGGAGACTTGCCTGTGAGTGCCCAGGAGTCTCCAGCAAAGACGTGGGTTGGTGGTGGCTTGCTGCAGGATTGGGAGTATGGACTGTAAGAGTACATGCATGGGATATTTTGAGGGAAGTCACCA
This sequence comes from Dama dama, assembly GCF_033118175.1. Classification (NCBI taxonomy): domain Eukaryota; kingdom Metazoa; phylum Chordata; class Mammalia; order Artiodactyla; family Cervidae; genus Dama; species Dama dama. The sequence continues at coordinate 14,985,191 of NC_083700.1, forward strand.
TTATCTTCATTACCTCCACCATAATCTTCATTACCTCCACCATAATTTGGCCCCAGGTAAATAACAGGGAGGGAACACAGCTCCACCCATCAACAGAAAATTGGATTAAAGATTTACTGGGCATGGCTCCGCCCATCAGAAGAAGACCCAGTATCACCCTCAGTCAGTCTATCCCATCAGGAAGCTTTCATAAGCCTCTTATCCTTCCCCATCAGAGGGCAGAGGGACTGAAAATCACAATCACAGAAAACTAACTAATCTGATCACATGGACCACAGCCTTCTCTAACTCAAGGAAATTATGAGCCTTGTCATGTAGGGCCATCCAAGATGGACGGGTCATCGTGGAGAGTTCTGACAAAGTGTGGTCCACTGGAGAAGGGAATGGAAAACCACTTCAGTATTCCTGCCTTGAGAACCCCATGAACAGTATGAAAAGGCAAAAAGATAGGACACTGAAGGATGAACTCCCCAAGTCGGTAGGTGCCCAGTATGCTACTGGAGATCAGTGGAGAATTAACTCGAGAAAGAATGAAGAGACAGAGCCAAAGCAAAAACAACACCCAGTCGTGGATGTGTCTGGTGATGGAAGTAAAGTCCAGTGCTGTAAATAACAATATTGCATAGGAACCTGGAATGTTAGGTCCATGAGTCAAGGCAAAGTGGAAGTGGTCAAACAGGAGATGGCAAGAGTGAACATCGACATTTTAGGAATCAGCGAACTAAGATGAACTGGAATGGTTGAATCTCAGATGATCATTATATCCACTACTGTGGGCAAGAATCCCTTAGAAGAAATGGAGTAGCCATCATAGTCAACAAAAGAGTCCGAAATGCAGTACTTGGATGCAATCTCAAAAACGACAGAATGATCTCTGTTCATTTCCAAGGCAAACCATTCAATATCATAGTAATCTGAGTTTATGCCCCAAACAGTAATGCTGAAGAAGCTGAAGTTGAATGGTTCTATGAAGACCTACAAGGCCTTCTAGAATTAACACCCCAAAAAGATGTCCTTTTCATTATGGGAGACTGGAATGCAAAAGTAGGAAGTCAAGAAACACCTGGAGTAACAGGCAAATTTGGCCTTGGAGTGCAGAATGAAGTAGGGCAAAGACTTATAGTGTTTCAAACCCCTTATGATTATACTATTGAAGTGAGAAATAGATTTAAGGGACTAGATCTGATAGACAGAGTGCCTGATAAACTATGGATGGAGGTTCGTAACATTGTACAGGAGACAGGGATCAAGACCATCCCCAAGAAAAATAAATGCAAAACAGCAAAATGACTGTCTGAGGAGGACTTACAAATAGCTGTGAAAAGAAGAGAAGCCAAAAGCAAAGGAGAAAAGGAAATATATACTCATTTGAATGCAGAGTTTCAAAGAATAGCAAGGAGAGATAAGAAAGTCTTCTTCCGTGATCAGTGCAAAGAAATAGAGGAAAACAATAGAATGGGAAAGACTAGAGATCTCTTCAAGAAAATTAGAGATACCAAGGGAACATTTTATGCAAAGATGGGCTCAATAAAGCACAGAAATGGTATGGACCTAACAGAAGCAGAAGATATTAAGAAGAGGTGGCAATAATACACAGAAGAACTGTACAAAAAAGATTTTCATGACCCAGATAATCACAATGGTGTGTTCACTCACCTAGAGCCAGACATCCTGAAGCGTGAAGTCAAGTGGGCCTTAGGAAGCATCACTATGAACAAAGCTAGTGAAGGTATACACAAATCAGATGTAAAATATTATATCAAAAACAGTAATAATGAGGGGCTGCTGCTGCTGCTGCTAAGTCACTTCAGTCGTGTCCGACTCTGTGCGACCCCATAGACGGCAGCCCACCAGGTTCCCCCGTCCCTGGGATTCTCCAGGCAAGAACATTGGAGTGGGTTGCCATTTCCTTCTCCAAATAATGAGGAGAGGAGAATACAAATGCAGGATTGCTAAAATGCATTTGAACCTAGAGATAAGCAACTTAAAATTATATATACATATATATATATATATATATACACACATACACAAATGCCAAAATATATGTCTCATACACATATAAGCCTCATGGTAATCACATGACAAAAATCTATAATAGATTTACACACAGAAAAAGAAAAGAATCCAATCATAACACTAAAGATAATCATCAAATAAGACAAGAGAGCTAAAAAGCAAAAATTAAATTAAAAAGAACTACAAAAACAACCAACAAAACAACAACATGGCAATAAGTATATAACTATAAATAATTATTGTAACAATAAATGCACTAAAAGCTCCAATCAAAAGACATAGATTGACTGTATGGATATCCCCAAAAGAAGGATCCATATAAATGATGTCTGCAAGAGGCTCACTTAGGCTTTAAATACACACAGAATCAAAATGAGGAGAAGGAAAAAACATATTCCATGCAAATGAAAACAAAAAGAAGCTAGGGTAGCAATACTTGCATACAACAAAATATACTTTAAAATGAAGACTGTAACAAGAGACAAAGAAGGACATTATATAACAATAAAAATATCAATTTTAGGAAGGGATATAACAACTGTATTAGTAAATGCATTTGTCCCAAAAGAGGAGAACCTAAAGCAAGTATTAACGCACATGAAAGGAGAGACTGATAGTAACACAGTAATAGTAGGGGACTCTAACACCACACTTACATCAATGAAAAAATCATCCAGATAGAAAATCAATAAGGATACTCTGACCTTAAATAACACATTAGATCAGATGGATGTATAGATCTAGAGAGAACATTCCATCCCAAAGTAGCAGAATACACATTTTTTTCAACTGTGCATGAAGCATTCTCCAGGACAGATAATATTCTAGCCACAAAACTAGCCTCAGTAAATTTAAGGAAACTGAAATCATATCAAGCATCTTTTTCTGTCCACAATGCTATGAGACTAGAAATCAACTACAAGAAAAAAACTACAAAAAAAAAAATAATAACACACAAATATGTGGAGACTAAACAACATGCTACTAATCAACAAGAGTCACTGAAGAAATTTAAAAAGAAATCAAAAACTACTTGGAGACAAGTGAAAATACAATGATTCATAATTTATGGGATGCAGCAAAACCAGTTCTAAGAAGGAAGTTTAGAGCACTACAAGCCTACTACAGGAAACAAGGAAAAGTTCAAATAAACAACCTAACTTTATACCTGAAGAAACTAAAAAAATGTACATACAAAACCCAAAGTTAGAATGAAAGAATAATAAAGAGCAGAGCAGAAAATAGAGACTAAAAAGACAATATAAAAGGTCAATGAAATAACAGCTTGGTCTTTAAAAAGAAACCAAATGGGTAAACTTTTAGCCAGACTCATCAAGAAAAGAATGTAGGCATAAATGAGAAATAAGAAATGAAAAAGAAATTACAACACCACAGAAATTTCAAGGATTAGAAGAACATAATGCAAACAACTTTATACTAATAGAATGGACAGTCTAGAAGAAATGAACAAATTCCTACAAATGTGCAATATCCAAAGACTGTATCAGGAAGAAATATAAAGTATGAACAGAACAATTACCAGTAATAAAATTGTATCAGTAATGAAACAAAACCCCAAAAAGCAAACGTCCAAGACCAAAATACTTCACAAGTGACTTCTACCAAGCATTTAAAGACGAGTTAACAACTATCCTTCTCAAACTATTCCAAAAAATCAAAGTGGGAGAAAAGCTTCTGAACTCATTCTGCAGGGTAAGCAGCACCCTGACACCAAAATCAGACAAAGATATTACAGAAAAAGAAAGTTGTGAGTCAATATCACTGATGAACATAGATGCAAAAGTCCTCAACAAAATATTAGCAAACTGAATTCAGCAATACATTAAAAGTAGAATTTATCAAGTAGGATTTATCCCAAGATTTCAAGGATGGTTCAATATCCACAAATCAATCAATGTGATATACCACTTCACCAAATTGAAGAATAATGTTTATAGGATCATCTCAGTAGATACATAAGAGGCTTTTGATAAAAGTTAATATTCATTTATGACTTTTAAAACTCTCAGCAAATTAAATGTAGATGGAATGTACCTCAACATAATAAAGGCCATATATATATGACAAGCACACAGCTGACATTATACTTAACAGTGAAAAGCTGAAAGTTTTCAGTCTAAAGTCAAGAAAAAAACAAGGATGCCCACTGTCATCACTTTTATTCAATATAGTATTGGAGGTTCTGGCTAGAGCAGTTAGGAAATAAAAAGAAGTAAAAGTCATCAAAACTAGAAAAGAAGAAGTAAAAATATCACTATTTGCAGATGACAAAATATTATATATAGAAAACTCTAATGACTCCATCAAGAAACTGTTAGAAATGATAAACAAATTCAGTAAAGTTGCAGAATTAAAAATCAGTACACAAAAATGTTGTGTTTGTATACATAAATAACACTTATCAAAAAGAGAAATTAAGTAAACAATCCCTCATATAACTGCACCTGGAGAAGGAAGTGGCAACCTACTTCAGTATTCTTGCCTGGAGAATCCCTTGGACAGAGGAGCCTGATGAGCTACAGTCCATGGGGTCACAAAAAGTTGGACACGACTGAGCGACTAACACACACACACATAACTGCATCAAAAAGAATAAAACACCTAGGAATAAATTTAACCAAAGAGATGAAAGACCTGTATATTGCAAACTATAATATATTAATGAAAGACATTGAAGAAGACACAAATAAATGAAAAAAATTACATCACTCATATAGTGGATGAATCAATATTGCTAAATTGTCTACACTACCCAAAGCGATCTACAGATTCAATGTAATCTCTACCAAAATTCCTGTGATTTTTTTCAAAGAAATAGAACAGATAATACTGAAATTTATGGAAACACACACCCAAAGAGCAAAAGCAGTATTGAGAAAGAAGGACAAGCCAGGAGACACCACACTGCCTGATTTCATAATATATTACAAAGCTATAGGAACTAAAACAGTATGGTGTTAACATGAAGAAAGGCACAGATCAATAATCAGAACTGAGAGCCAAAAAATAAATGCATGCATATACAGTTAATTAATTATTAACAAGGGACCCAAGAATATACAGTAGGGAAAGGACAATCTCTTCAATAAATGGTGTTGGGAAAACTGCACAGCCACATGTGAAATGACCATTATTTCATATCATACACAAAAATTAACTCAAAATGGGTTAAAGACTTAAATATAAGGCCTGAAACCATAAAATTTCTAGAAGAGAACATAAGCAGTAATCCCATTGACATAAGTCTAGGTGATGATTTCTTTAATCTGATGCTAAAGGCAAAAGCAATAAAAGAAAAAATAAATAAGTGGGACCACATAATACCTAAAAGCTTGTGCACAGCGAAGGAGATCACCAGCAAGATGAAAACCTAACCTACTGAATGGTATTGTTTTTTAAAAAAATTCAAAACATATCTGATAGAGGGTTAATATACAACCTTTATAAATAACTCATACAATTCAATGGCAAAAAACTAACAATATAATTAAAAATAATTGAATATCTGAATAAGCATTTTTACAAAGAAGACATACATATGACCCTCACACCTGTTAGAATGGCTATTATCAAAAAGACAAGAGACAACAACTATTGATGAGTTTATAGCTATAGAAAAAAAGGAACCATTATGTAGAGTTGATAAAAAGTAAATTGGTACAGCCACCACAAAAAACTATGAATGCTCTTCAAAAAAAATAAACAAAAAGCCAGCTTTTAGTTTTGTTGGTTTTTGCTATGGTCTCTTTTGTTTCTTTTGTGTTTATTTCTGCCCTAATTTTTAAAATTTCTTTCCTTCTACTAACCTGGGGTTCTTCATTTCTTCCTTCTCTAGGTGCTTTAGATGTATAGTTAGGTTATTTATTTGACTTTTTTCTTGTTTCTTGAGGTAAGCCTGTAATGCTATGAACCTTCCCCTTAGCACTGCTTTTACAGTGTCCCACAGGTTTTGGGTTGTTGTGTTTTCATTTTCATTCATTTCTATGCATATAAATATACTAGCAACTCCTGAAGCTCAATTCCAGAAAAATAAATGACCCAATCAAAAAATGGGCCAAAGAACTAAACAGACATTTCTCCAAAGAAGAAATACAGATGGCTAAAAAACACATGAAAAGATGCTCAACATCACTCATTATTAGAGAAATGCAAATCAAAACCACAGTGAGGTACCACTACATGACAGTCAGAATGGTTTCTATCCAAAAGTCTACAAGCAATAAATGCTGGAGAGGGTGTGGAGAAAAGGGAACCCTCTTACACTGTTGGTGGGAATGCAAACTAGTACAGCTGCTATGGAGAACAGTGTGGAGATTCCTTAAAAAACTGGAAATAGAACTGCCATATGACCCAGCAATCCCACTCCTGGGCATACACATCGAGGAAACCAGATCTGAAAGAGACACATGCACCCCAATGTTCATCGCAGCACTGTTTATCATAGCTGGGACACGGAAGCAACCTAGATGCCCATCAGCAGACGAATGGATAAGGAAGCTGTGGTACATATACACAATGGAATATTACTCAGCCATTAAAAAGAATACATTTGAATCAGTTCTAATGAGATGGATGAAACTAGAGCCCATTGTTCAGAGTGAAGTAAGCCAGAAAGAAAAACACCAGTACCATATACTAACGCATATATATGGAATTTAGAAAGATGGTAACGATAACCCTATATGCAAGACAGAAAAAGAGACACAGATGTATAGAACAGAAGGCAAGGGTGGGATGATCTGAGAGAATAGCATTGAAACATGTATATTATCAAGTGTAAAACAGATCGCCAGCCCAGGTTGGATGCATGAGACAAGTGCTCAGGGCTGGTGCACTGGGATGACCCAGAGGGATGGGATGGGGAGGGACGTGGGAGGGGGGATCAGGATGGGGAACACATGTAAATCCATGGCTGATTCATGTCAATGTATGGCAAAAACCACTACAATATTGTAAAGTAATTAGCCTCCAACTAATAAAAATAAATGAAAAAATAAAATTTTTAAAAAAAAAGACCCTGAAAGCTGTGCAGCCAAAAAAAATATTTTAATGAATAAAATTGTAAATTAACAAAAGAAAAAATAATAATAAACAAATAAATAAAACTACCATGTGCTAAGCTACTTTGGTTGTGTCTGACTCTTTGCAACACTATGGACTGTAGACCTTCAGGTCCCTCTGTCCATGGGATTCTCCAGACAAGCACACTGGAGTGGGATGCCATGCTCTTCTCCAGGGGTTCTTCCCGACCCAGGGATCGAATCTGGGTCTCATGTCTCCTGTACTGGCAAGGGGGTTCTTTACCACTAGCGCCACCTGGGAAGCCCTAAAACTATCACATGATCTATCAAACGTATTTCTGGGTGTATAGCCAAAGGAAATGATATCACTACCTGGAGGAGATATCCACCTCCCATGTTCATTGCAGCCTTATTTGCAGAAACCACAAGAAGGAAACCTAAATGTCCACCAACAGAACAATGGATGAAGAAAAATGTAGTATACATAAGGAAAAGTTGTTCAGCCATAAATAAGAAGAAAATCCTGCTATTTGTAACAAGATAGATGGACCTTGAAGGCATTATACTAGTAAGTCAGGCAGAGAAAAACAGATGCTATATGTTCTTGCTTATATGTGAAATTTTAAAAAGCCAAACTCATAGAAACATGGTAGAATGATGCTTACCAGGAGTCAGGATGGAGGAGATTGGGAGATGTTGGTCAAAATGTACAAATTTCCACTTACAAAATGAATAAGTCCTTTGGATCTAATGTACAGCATGGTGACAATAATTAACAATTATATATGGGCCTCCCTGGTAGCAAAGCTGGTAAAGAAACTTCCCATAGTGTGGGAAGATCTATGTTCAATCCCTGGGTTGGGAAGATCCCCTGGAGAAGGGAATGGTTATGCTTCCCAGTATTCTTGGGACTTCCCTGATGGCTCAGACAGTAAAGAACCTGGAGAAGGAACGATCCCCCCTCCCATGTTCTTTACTGTCTGAGAAGGAAAGGCTTCATATATACTTGCAAGCTGTTAAAAGGATACCTTTTAATTCTTATTTCCAAGAAAAAAAAAGAGTAATTATGTGGGGATGGTAAGTTTGACTAACCTCATTGTACTAATTATTTCACAATATTATATGTTTCATAATCACATTAAACACTAGCTTACATGTCCTATAAATCAATAATATCTCAATAGGACTGGAAAAAATAGAATATTTTGATAGCTATCTTTGTGATGTGTGATAACAAGTGATTTTTATTCGTCTATATAATTTTTCAATGTTTTTCAAATTTTATATAATCAAACTGGATTATTGATTACCATGGATTATTCTTATCAGGAAAAAGTTCACTTTTAAAGATTTGCTTTTGTGCATATTTTGATTTCTTTTTTTATTTCTTCTGTGATTTGTTGGTTATTCAGAAGCGTGTTGTTCAGCCTCCATATGTTGGAATTTTTAATAGTTTTTTTCCTATAATTGACTTCTAATTTTACTGTGTTGTGGTCAGAAAAGATGCTTGGAATGATTTCACTTTTTTTAAATTTACCAAGGCTAGATTTATGGCCCAGGATGTGATCTATCCTGGAGAAGGTTCCGTGTGCACTTGAAAAAAAGGTGAAATTCATTGTTTTGAGGTGAAATGTCCTATAGATATCAATTAGGTGTAACTGGTCCATTGTATCATTTAAAGTTTGTGTTTCCTTGTTAATTTTCTGTTTAGTTGATCTATCCATAGGTGTGAGTGGGGTAGTAAAGTCTGCCACTATTACTGTGTTATTGTTAATTTCCCCTTTCATGCTTGTTAGCATTTGCCTTACATATTGTGGTGCTCCTATGTTAGGTGCATATATATTTATAATTGTTATATCTTCTTGGATTGATCCTTAAGTCATTAAGTAGTGTCCTTCTTTGTATCTTTTCACAGCCTTTATTTTAAAGTCTATTTTATCTGATATGAGTATTGCTACTCCTGCTTTCTTTTGGTCTCCATTTGAGAGAAATATTTTTCCCAGTCCTTCACTTTCAGTCTGTATGTGTCCGTTGTTTTGAGGTGGGTCTCTTGTAGACAGCATATATAGGGATCTTGTTTTTGTATCCATTCATCCAGGATTTGTCTTTTGGTTGGAGCATTCAACCCATTTACATTTAAGGTAATTATTGATAAGTATGATTCCATTGCCATTTACTTTGTTGTTTGGGGTTCGAGTTTATACACCCTTTCTGTGTTTCCTGTCTAGAGAAGATCGTTTAGCATTTGTTGAAGAGCTGGTTTGGTGGTGCTGAATTCTCTCAGCTTTTGCTTGTCTGTAAAGCTTTTGAATTCTCCTTCATATTTGAATGAGATCCTTGCTTGGTACAAGTAATCTGGGTTTTAGGTTTTTCTCTTTCATCACTTTAAGTATGTCCTGCTATTCCCTTCTGGCCTGAAGAGTTTCTATTGAAAAATCAGCTGTTACCCTTATGGGAATCCCCTTGAGTTTTATTTGTTGTTTTTCCCTTGCTGTTTTTAATATTTGTTCTTTGTGTTTGATCTTTGTTAATTTGATTAATAAGTGTCTTGGGGTGTTTCACCTTGGGTTTATCCTGTTTGGGACTCTCTGGGTTTCTTGGACTTGGGTGACTATTTCCTTCCCCATTTTAGGGAAGTTTTCAACTATTATCTCCTCAAGTATTTTCTCATGGCCTTTCTTTTTGTCTTCTTCTTCTGGGACTCCTATGATTTGAATATTGGGGCATTTAACATTGTCCCAAAGATCCCTGAGGTTGTGCTCATTTCTTTTAATTCTTTTTTCTTTTTTCCTCTCTGCTTCATTTATTTCTACAATTCTATCTTCCACCTCAGTTATCCTATCTTCTGCCTCCGTTATTCTATGTTGGCTCCCTCCAGAGTGTTTTTTTATCTCATTTATTGCATTATTCATTATATAGTGACTCTTTTTATTTCTTCTAAGTCCTTATTAAACATTTCTTGTATCTTCTTAATCCTTGTCTCCAGGCTATTTATCTATAACTCCATTTTGTTTTCAAGATTTTGGATCATTTTTACTATCATTATTTTGGTTTGTTTGTTTGTTTTTCTGTTTTTTCAGGTAGACTCCCTATCTCCTCCTCTTTTCTTTGGTTTGGTGGGCATTTATCATGTTCCTTTACCTGCTGGGTATTTCTCTGCCTTTTCATCTTGTTTATAGTGCTGTGTTTGGGGTGACCTTTCTGTATTCTGGCAGTTGGTGGTTCCTCTTTATTGTGGGGGTTCTTCCCTGTGGGTGGGGTTGGACGAGTGGCTTGTCAAGGTTTCCTGATTAGGGAAGCTTCTGTCGGTGTTCTGGTGGGTGGAACCGGGTTTCTTCTCTCTGGAGTGCAATGAAGTGTCCAGTAGTGAGTTTTGAGATGTCTATGGGTTTGGTGTGACTTTGGGCAGCCTGTATATTAAAGCTCAGGGCTATGTTCCTGCATTGCTGGAGAATTTGCATGGTATGTCTTGCTCTGAAACTTGTTGGCTCTTGGGTGGTGCTTGGTTTCAGTGTAGGTGTGGAGACTTTTGGATGAGCTCTTATTGATTAATGTTCCCTGGTGTCAGGAGTTCTCCGGTGTTCTCGGGTTTTGGACTTAAGCCTCCTGCCTCTGGTTTTCAGTCTTATTCTTACAGTAGCCTCAAGACTTCCCCATCTATACAGCACCAATGACAAAACATCTAGGTTAATGGTGAAAAGATTCTCCACAGTGAGGGACACCTGGAGAGGTTCACAGAGTTACATGGAGAAGAGAAGAGAGACGAAGAAGATAGAGGTGACTAGGAGGAGAAGAGGGGGGATCAAAAGAGGAGAGAGCAATCTAGCCAGTAATCAACTCCTTATGTGCTCTCCACAGTGTGGATCCCTCAGAAAGGTTCACGGAGTTCCAGAGAGAAGAGAAGAGGGAGGAAGGAGACAGAAGTGAGCAGGAGGAGAAAAGGGGGAATCAAAAGAAGAGAGACAGATCTAGGCAGTAATCAGTTCCCTAAGTGTTCTCCACAGCCCGGAACACACAAAGAGATTCACAGAGTTGGGTAGAGAATAGAAGGGGGAGGGAGGAGATAGAGGTGACCTGGGGGAGAAAAAGGAGAGTCAAAAGGGGGAGAGAGTAATCAAGCCAGTAATCACACTCCTAAGTAAAAATGAGCACTGAAGATTCAGTTCTTAAAGGTACAAAATTGATAACAAATACCAAAAAGCAAAGATTAAAAATCTAGAGTAGAGGTTAGATTCTCAAAAATACAATATTAAAAAAACAAAACAAAATGACAAAAATTATAAAAAATATATATGAAGTTTGCTTTAAAAATAAGGGCCTTTTTTTGCGAGGTCATAGTAAGTTATAAAAATGAAAATTAAAGGAGTGATAGAGGACTTAAATTTTTTTTAAGTTTTAAAACTTTAAAAAATGATAATAGTAAAAATATATCTAGGAATTTCTCTAGAGCTGTTGTGGGCAATGTGGGATTAGTTCAGTTTCAGACAGTTCTTTGTTCCAGCTTATACTTCTCAAGATCTATAGGCCCCTTCCAGTGTAGTCGGTGCGAACTACAGGGTTTTAATCTGTTGCCCCTGTCACTTCCAAAGCGGTTCCCTCTGTTTATTTTAGATTCTTCTGTTTGCAGGTCTCTTCAGTGTCTAATTTCTGCCCTGACACAAGGGGGGGAAGGTGGTCACTTATCTAGGCTCACTTGTTCAGTCGTGCTGCGGGGAGGGAGAAACACTGCAAACAAATATCACTGGTGTGTGTGGCGTGCTCGCAGTGTTTCAGTCTCACTGGGTTTGCCCCCCGCTCAGGGCGTGTGTGCTTTCCCAGTCTACACTGCTCAGGCTCTAGGTTGTTCTGCAGGGGAACTGTCTAAAGCAGGCCCTGGGTTGCATGCACTTCTCGGGTCTAAGCCACTCAGGTTCAGGTTCTCGGGTACTCCACAAAGGAACAAAAATGGTTGGGCCTGCATTTTGTGCCCTTCCCAGGTCCGAGCAGCTCAGGCGACCAGGTGCTTGGCTAGTGCACTCTCCCCAAGTCGGGGAGTGGGGGTGTCTTTTTGCCTCCCCCGTCCCAGCTGCTTGGTTTCCTGGGTGCGCAGTGGGTACGCTGTCTCAGGTGTCCTGCATCTCTCTTCTGGGGAGCTGATCTCTGGCTGTGACCCTCCCGGCGGATGTCATCCGTCCAGAATCCCAGGAAGTCTTGGTTAGCAACTGGGAGCCTGCTCGCAGTTTGGTAGAGGATGCCGTCTCTGGGGACGAGATTGCCCCTTTCCGGCTCTGTCTGCCACCCGCCTGCCTCCCCGCCTCCCTGCCTCCAGCGAGGGATGGGCCATTCCGCTGCCAGCTAGCTCTCCTCTGGTGTTGGCTCAGTCCTTTGTTCTGTGAGTGACCCAGCAGTCCCTTAGGTTAGGGCTTTTTGCGGGATAGTTCTCTCTCTCTCTCTCTCTTTTTTCTCTCTCTCTGGCTATCCCACAGTTTGGGTTGCCATCTCATGTTAGCTCCCTCAGATTGCCCTCAGGGCATTCAAGCTGGGTCCTTACCCTAAGCAATGCAGCCTGCACCCCCCTGTTCAGCCCCCGCTTGCTGGTGGCGGATGCAAGCGTCTGGGTTACTTTTCTGCTGGGAGTTGCCATTAGGCATGTAACCTGTGGGTTTTATTTATTTATATAATTATTTTTCCTCCCAGTTATGTTGCCCGCTGAGATTCCAGAACTCCCCACAGACCCGCCAGTGAGAGGGTTTGCTGGTGTTTGGAAACTTCTCCTCTTTTAAGACTCCCTTTCTGGGACAGGTCTCCATCCCTAACTCTTTTGTCTCTGTTTTTATCTTTTATATTTTGTTCTGACTCCTTTTGAGGACAATGGGCTGCCTTTCTGGGTGCCTGATGTCCTCTGCCAGCATTCAGAAGTTGTTTTGTGGAATTTGCTCAGCGTTCAATGTTCTTTCAATGAATTTGTAGGGAAGAGATTGGTCTCCCCATCCTATCCCTCTGCCATCTTAGGACCGCTCCCCTGTCCTGGCACTATTTGTGAAGACCATCATTGCTCTACTGTGCTACCTTTGCTGCTTTCTCAAAGATAAGCTGACTATTTCTGGGCTCTCTAGTCTATTTTCATTGATCCATTTGTGTATTGTTTTGCCATTGCTGTGCTGTCTAGATTACTATAGCTTTGTTTAAGTCACGAAGTTGAGTAGTGTTAGTCCTTCAACTTTGTTCACTTTCAATATTGTGTTGGTTATTCTGGGTTTTTATTTTTCCAAATAAACTTTAGAATTTGTTTATCGATATTCACAAGGTATTTTTCTGGGGTTTTAATTGGAATTGCAATGAATCTATAGATCAAGATGTGAAGAACTGACATCCTGGGGTGTTGAATCCTATCCATGAATATGGAATATCTCTCTATTTAGTTCTTCTTTAACTTATAAAATTTCTATAATTTTCCTCATATAGATCTGGTACCTACTTTGTTAGATTTATACCTAAATTTTTTATCTTTTAAGGGTACTAAGGTAAATTAGATGAAAATGAGGCCTTAAAGCTTGTGCTAATCCAATATGACTGTGTACTTAAAAGAAGAGGAAATTTGGATACTCAAAGAGACATATATGCCCAAAAGACCATATGAGAAATTAGCAAGAAGTTGGCCATCTGCAAACCAAGAGGAGAGTTCTCAGAAGAAACCAAACCTGCCAACATCATGCTCTTGAACTTCTAACCCACAGAACTATGAAAAATAGTGTCACAGGGCTCCTCCTTGAAAGTAAAAATCACTCAGTCATGTCCAACTCTTCATGACCCCATGGACTGTAGCCTGCCAGGCTCCTCTGTCCATGAAAACTAAATCTCTGTCAAATCATCAAAAATGTGTATATATATATATATATATTTGTCCTTTAGCCCGTCAAGCAAGGAGAGACTTTTCATAGCTCTTTCTGCAGTGGCTGATTCTCCACCTAGACCCTCATGTTCCAAATCAGCCTCGTTTTTGGTAACAGGTCAGGCCATTCCAGCCCTCAGAATAGGAAAATCACTATTAAACTTCAAAAGGCAAATACTTGTCCTGCTCTGCTCAGCTACTGCAGCTGCCATCTTAAGTTCTTGCTATTTTTCAGTCTTAAGAGTGGTGTCTTATCTTCCAGTTTCCTGTTTCTTGGGAGTACAGTATCCACAACCTGAGGCCCTTCTCTCCACCCAGTATTTACCCCTCAACATCCTTCCTTCTTCTACTCCCAGGCTGAGAACATGCGGGGTGAGTATGAGGCCAGGACAGCCCTCCATTGCCCCATCATTCAGGGACAGCTGACTTATAGCGCCATCTGCAGACACAGGAGAGAAGGCTCACTGGGATCCCTGTGGCCTGTGGCTGGTGACCTCTGTGGTTTCAAGCTGTTTACACACTCTCTATGGAGGGAGGCTGGTATACTGCAGATGCTGCCTCATGTGAAACAGGTTTCAACATGGTGACCCTGCCCTGCCCTTGTCCCCAGAATTTACTTATGGTGGAAAGAAGGACTGAACTCTGCAGTCAGACAGTGGGTCTCAATTTCTGGTTCTCCCATTATTGGCTAGAAAATCCTGGGCAACTCGTATATACGCTAAACAAGTGGCTTTGCCTCTCTGAGCTTCAGATTCCTCTCCTGATAAATGTTACTGATTTGTGAGGAAGAACTGACTCTTTTAGAAGTTCCCACAATGTTCACTATTGTAGAGGAGGTGGAAGGGGTTAGGGAACATAGTAAAGTGTGTAATCTGTGAGTTACTGATATCCATTCTATTCCCAGAGGAAAGTCTTTTCTGTTTTTAAACTGTGAATCATGATAAAAGTATCAGTTATGAAACAAGAAAACACCATTTTTCATCTTTTACTTGCAAATTTTTTATCAAAACAAAAAAGTATAATGCATACATAAGTAATCTGTGTCCCTATATCAGACATCAGAATGTGCATTGTTTTATTTAGTTCCTCTCACAAATTCTGGCCTTCCCTTTCCATCCCATTATATTTTTTTTTTCTACAAAAATTATCTCAATAGGGAAACAGCTGCTCCCTGAGTGTTTTTCCTACCTGTATTCCTGTTCCTTTTTCTGCTCAACAAATACTATCATTTTCCGGTCAGTGTCATGGAGTTCAAAGGATCAGTGAGTAGTTCCAGGAAACCTGCATGAATTTGTTTGGTTTTCTTCTTGAGTTGTTGTTTACATTTAAGCTGGCTCTCCTCTGTGCTACCAGAGCGCTTCCACAGTACTGCTATTATATCATTTGTCGTCATTCTCTGAGAGCTGTGTAGGTGGCAGGGCAAAGGTTGCCCAGGAAACCATCTCTGATTTCAGCAGCTCTCTGTGTGCTATTGGTGACCCAAGAACCAGTGATATCCAGAAGTCCTTCAGAGAAGGAGATGCAACTGTCTTTTATAAAAGAACAAGTTTGAAAACATTAAAGCATACTGCATTAAATCATTATATTTACTCTTAGTTCCTTAAAAGTTTACAAGGAAAAAATGTTATGGACACATATTTGCATGTGTCTTCAAGGCAGGGTACACAGGATGTGTTGGTATACATGAGAGATGGAAATGACCTTACCTATTACCCAGACTTTCAGTCATTCTGAGATTTGGCCCTCTTCCTGTTATCTTTTGTGGGTTCCAGAAGTGCAGTGAGAAAAAAAATTGGAAACAACCTGGATCTTATACAGATTCCAGCATCAAATGTTTTCTCATTTTGGCTATAAATTAGAACTCCATCTCCCTGTCATGGTAAAGAATTGTTTCTGTAGCTTATGAGAAATAGTTTAATAAGTTTCTTTATATGAGAGAGAGAGGAAGAGCAGGCTTCAAGAAGCTCACAGACCACACAGACATACAGATGTAGGTTCCCTGTTCAAAAAACCACACATTGCTTTGGGGTAAATAAAAGGTCTTCTCTGAAATATCCTATCTGAAAAAGATCAAGCCCCTGAATCGTTGCCACTGACAAGTATGACTTAATGTCTCCAATCTTTCAAAAACTTTCATTTTAAAGCCTAAATAACCAAAGAAAGAAATAAAAAATCAGAAAATAATCACATACAAAGGAAGTTAAACAAAATATTTTGCCTAATATCATACAAATTTATTGAAAATCTAGATAAAAAGAATAATTTTCTGGGGAAAAATAATTTGCCAATAGTAACTCCACAAGAGGGCTTCCCTGATACTCAGCAGTAAAGAACCCAGCTGCCAATGCAGGAGATGCAGGTTCAACCCCTGCATTAGAAAGATCCCCTGGAGAAGGAAATGGCAACCCAATCCAGTATTCTTGCCTGGGAAAGCCCATGGGCAGAGGAGCCAAGTGGGCCACAGCCCATTGTGTTGCAAGGAGTTGGACACAACTTAGTGACTAAACAACAAACTCCAAAATAGAAAGAAAACATAGACAGATAAATCACCTTACTTTTAAAATTTTTACCATCAAATAGTACTCCTAAGAAAGTAGCTGACCTAGGCAATTTCAAAGGTTAATTATAACCAAAGTTTAGAGAACAGATAATTCTACCATTCTATCACTATAATTTTACAGTGTTAGACATACTAGTTAACATAGTTAACACAATTAGGCCAGGAAAAGAAATGAAGTATAAAATTTTTAAAGATGGAGTTTATATTAGTTATAGATTCTTAACTTTTTTACTTGAAAACTCCAAAAGAACCCACATGAAAATTATTGCATGTGATATGAATAACTCAGGAAAAGAGTTGGATGCAAAATTAATGTAGCAAAATAAATAGACTTGTTATTAATGTTGTTATTGTTCAGTTGCTAGGTCATGTTCAATTCTTTGAGATCCCACGGACTGCAACATACCAAGCTTCCCTGTCCTTCACTATCTCCCAGAGTTCATTCAAATTCATGTCCATTGAGTCAGTGATGCTATCTAACCATCTCATCCTCCACTGCCCTCCCCCATGATACTAATAAACAGAATGGGATGCTTAGGCACCACATAAATAAACTGCCTGTGTAAAAATATAACAGAAAATGTGGAAAAGATTTATGACAAAAAATATAAAATTCAAATGATGTTGTTGTTCAGCCACTCACTATTGGCTGACTTTGTAACCCCATGGACTGCAGCATGCCAGACTTCCCTCTCCTTCATTATCTCCCAGAGTTTGCTCACGTTCATGTCCACTGAGTTAGTGATACTATCTAACCATCTCATTCCCTGCCGCTCCTTTCTCCTTTTGCCTTCAGTCTTTCCCAGCATCAGCCTTTTCCACTGAGTCAGCTCTTCACATTAGATGGCCAAAGTATCATTATCAGTATCAACTTCAGTATCAGTCCTTCCAATGAAAAGTCAAGGTTGATTTCCTTTTGGATTGATTGGTTTGATCTCCTTGCAGTCCAAAGGACTTTCAAGAGTCTTCTCCACAATTCAAAAGCATCAGATTTTTGGCCCTCAGCCTTCTTTATGTTCCAATGAAGATTACAAAATAATTCCTGAACAAAGGAAAAACAAAGCATGCTCTTCAACAGGAAAATTAAAATATAAATAATCAGTTCTCTTGAATTAATCTATAAATTTAATATGATCTTAATTTTAAAAAACACCAACAGGATTTTTGTTTAAATCCAGACAATCAGGGTTTTTTATATGAAAACATAAGAAGCAATTACATTCAAAGACATTCTAAAAAATAAGGACAAAAAAGAAATTACCCAAAGAAATTAAAACATACCTTGGAACTATCATTATTAAAGCAGCATGGTGTCAGCACCTAAATAGGCATAAAAAATTCAGGATAAGACACAAAAATATTCTGAGACAATTGGCTAGCCATTAGGAAAATATACTGAAGTCACACAACATGCTTCAGACAAAAATAAATTTCACAAAGACTTGAATGTGTCTGGAAATGGATAGTGCTAATGACTGCACAACATTATGAGTGTACTTAATGACACTGAACTTTATACCTAAATTGATTAAGATGATAAATTTTATGTTACATTTATTTTTCCACAATAAAAAATACACCACACAAAAAAAAATTTAATGTAAAAAAAGAAAAGATATTGGAATGATTTTTTTTAATATCCAAGAGTACGAAAAACTTAAGTATGACAAAAACACAAATAATCAAAAACCTCTGAAGCCAGAAAAGGTTGATATAGTCAACAACATAAAAATAAAAATTTTTTTTCATAGTAAAACTAGCTACAAGTTTTAAAATATCAGAAATTAGGACAGACATTGAAACTCATATAAAAATATAAAAAAAATATGAAAAATACTTAAATGTTCATTATTTGGAGACAAAGGAAGATCAATATGTTATTGATATATAGTAGAATTCTATGTAACCATACAAAATAGTAAGGCAGTTCTTTATGTGATGTTATGAAATAACTGAAATCTTGAAAGCAGCAAGAACTGACTTGTCACATACATATACAAGGCTGCTCAATAAGATGAACAGCTTATTTGTCATAAAAAACCATGTAGGCCAAAAGATAGTGGGATCATATAGTTAAAGTTCTGAAAGTAAAAAAATAGTCAAATAAGAATTCTGTTATTTATAAAACTACCCAAAAATGAAGCAGAAATTAAGAAATCCCAGAAAAACAAAAGCTTAGAGAATTCAACGCTAATAAATCTGCCTTCAGATAGTCCTTCAGGCTGAAACAAAAGGGCGCTAGAATCAGGCTGAAGCAATAGGACACTAGAAGCCATAGGAGGAAATAAAAGTCACCAGTAAAAGTAGCATTATTAAATATAGAAGATAGATGTATTGTATTTTTGATATGTAGCTCCTCTTTTTGCTTCCTATGCAATATAAAAGAAAAATGCTTAAACAATAACTATACCTATGTTAATGAGTACACAGTGTATAAAGCTGTAATTCATGACAGTAACAAAATTAAGCAGCTGATGGAACCGGACAGGAGCAGAATTAAAGCAGGCTATTGAAGCTAAAATGGTATCAATCTAGCAAGCTGTATTTTTATAAATTAAGGATGTTAATATTTAAAATGTTCACTTTTTCCCTATAGCAAGCACTTGGAGAATAACTGAAACTGTACAAAAAAGGCAGTTAAATGAAATCAAAGTGGAACACTAGAGAAAAATTAGCCAAACATGAAAGAAACCTATATTGAAGGAACTGACAGAGGGGGAAAAAGATATAAGACTTAGAAAACAAATAAGACAAAGGTACAAGACTCCTACATTTTATTGGCCTGTAGTCACTATTGCCAGTGCTGCAATCGTTTTGCTGACATTTTTCTAGTATACATATTTTTTTAAGTTGAATCATCAACACTTGTTGATGCAAATACAGATGCCAGGCTCAAGCAAAAACAGTGTTATCTTTCTATTACAGACATAGATGCTCCAAACTACTGGCATAAATTCAATTGTTCTACATACCTGAAAGTTGAATCTGAAGAGAAATTGGAACATTACCTCTAAAACAAAATTTAAACCTATGATTTTTATGAGCCCACCGTTGAGAGTTTTATATCAAGACAGTAAAGGGAAAAAATGTACTTTACTTTTGATATGGTGAAATGTATTACACTGTGAAGGTGATTTAATTATTTTAGACAACATGTATCATTCCTACACTTTCTCGTTTATAAACAAAATGTCATGTAAGACCAGGTTCATTCACTGCACTCATTAAGGTCTATTGACTGTTGGTTTTTATATTTATCCAATAGCTTTAGCTTCAAGGGTTTTATGTTCATTTCAAAAATTTAGCGGAAACTCTGCTTTCAGTACTGTTGCAAATGACTTGTGCAGAGTCTCTGTTACAAGTGACTGGGGCTTTTAACTAAAGCTTGCCCTTCAAGTGAGTGAGAACTCAAGGTGCAAAAACCTCTCTCAAAAAACAGTTCAAAGTCCACCTCAAGGCCCTAAACCTAACCCCTCCCCAATATGAATTAGTAAAATAAGTGTTACATTGCCTCTTTTTGTCACATGTACCTGTGTGTAGAGAAATGACCTTAGAACCCTCCAGAGGCAGAAAAGGTCTTTATTTAGCTGTTCATCCAAATTTTAATTTTGCCAATCACTAAGAGGCTAACTTCAGCTCAGTTCAGTCACTCAATTGTGTCCGACTCTTTGCAACCCCATGGACTGCAGCACACCACTCTTCCCTGTCCATCACCAACTCCCAGAGCTTACTCAAACTCATGGCCATCAAGTCGGTGATGCCATCCAACTATCTCATCCTCTGTCATCCCCTTCTCCTCCTGCCTTCAATCTTTCCCAGCATCAGGGTCTTTAACAATGAGTCAGTTCTTTGCATCAGGTGGCCAATGTATTGGAGATTCAGCTTTCAGCATCAGTCCTTCCAAAGAATATTCAGGACTGATTTACTTTAGGATTGACTGATTGGATCTGCTTGCAGTCCAAGAGACTCTCAAGAGCCTTCTCCAGCACCGCAGTTCAAAAGCACCAATTCTTCGGAGCTCAGCAATTTTTATAGTCCGACTCTCACATCCATTCATAACTACTGGGAAAATCATAGCTTTGACTAGACGGACCTTAGCTGGCAAAGTAATGTCTCTGCTTTTTCATATGCTCTCTAGGTTAGTCATAGCTTTTCTTCCAAGGAGCAAGCGTCTTTTAATTTCATGGCTGCAGTCACCATCTGCAGTGATTTTGGAGCCCCCAAAATCACTCTTTCCATTGTTTCCCCATCTACTTGCCATGAAGTGATGGGACCAGATGCCATGATCTTAGCTTTCTGAATGTTGAGTTTTAAGCCAACTTTTTCACTCTCCTCTTTCACTTTCATCAAGGGGCTCTTTAGTTCTTCTTTACTTTCTGCCATAAGGGTGGTGTCATCTGCATATCTGAGGTTGTTAATATTTCTCCCAGCAGTCTTGAGTCCAGGGTGATTCCAGCTCAGCATTACACATAATGTACTCTGCATATAAGTTTAAAAAGCAGGGTGACAATACACAGCCTTGACTTACTCCTTTCCTGATTTGGAACAGTCTGTTGTCCCTTGTCCAGTTCTAACTGTTGCTTCTTGACCTGCATACAGATTTCTCAGAAGGCAGGTCAGGTGGTCTGGTATTCCCATCTCTTTCAGAATTTTCCACAGTTTGTGACTATGATCCACATAGTCAAAGGCTTTGGTCTAGTCAATAAAGCAGAAATAGATGTTTTTCTGAAACTCTCCTGTTTTTTTCAATGATCCAACAGATATTGGCAATTTGATCTCTGGTTCCTCTGCCTTTTCTAAAACCAGCTTGAACATCTGGAAGTTCACAGTTCACATACTGTTGAAGCCTGGCTTGGAGGATTTTGAGCTTTACTTTGCTAGCATGTGAGATGAATGCAATTGTGCGGAAGTTTGAGCATTCTTTGGGATTGCCTTTCTTTGGGGGTGGACTGAAAACTGAACTTTTCCAGTCCTATGGCCACTGCCGAGTTTTCCAAATCTGCTGGCATTTGAGTGCAGCACTTTCACAGCATCATCTTTTAGGATTTGAAATAGCTCAACTGAAATTCCATCACCTCCACTAGCTTTGTTCATAGTGATGCTTCCTAAGGCCCACTTGACTTCACATTTCAGGATGTCTGGTTCTAGATGAATGATCACACCATCATGGTTATCTGGGTCATGAAGATCTTTTTTGTATAGTTCTTCTGTGTATTCTTGCAACCTCTTCCTAATATCTTCTGCTTCTGTTAGGTCCATACCATTTCTGTCCTTTATTGTGCCCATCTTTGTATGAAATGTTCCCTTGGTATCTCTAATTTTCTTGAAGAGATCTCTAGTCTTTTCCATTCTGTTATTTTCCTCTATTTCTTTGCACTGATCACTGAAGAAGGCTTTCTTGTCTCTCCTTGCTATTCTTCAGAACTGTGCGTTCAAATGGGTATATCTTTTCCAATATGCTACGGGAGAACAGTGTAGAAATAACTCCAGAATAAATGAAGAGACAAATCCAAAGCAAAAACAACACCCAGTTGTGGATGTGACTGCTGATGGAAGTAAAGTCTGATGCTGTGAATAACAATATTGCATAGGAACCTGAAATGTTAGGTCCATGAATCAAGGCAAATTGGAAGTGGTCAAACAGGAGATGGCAAGAGTGAATATCGACATTTTAGGAATCAGTGAACTAAAATGGACTGGAATGGGTGAATTTAACTCAGATGACCATTATATCTACTACTGTGGGCAAGAATTCCTTAGAAGAAATGGAGTAGCCATCATAGTCAACAAAAGAGTCCATAATGCAGTACTTTGATGCAATCTCAAAAATGGCAGAATGATCTCTGTTTGTTTCCAAGGCAAACCATTCAATATCACAGTAATCTGAGTCTATGCCCCAACCAGTAATGCTGAAGAAGCTGACGTTGAACGGTTCTATGAAGACCTACAAGACCTTCTAGAATTAACACCCAAAAAAGATGTCATTTTCTTTAAGGGGACTGGAATGCAAAAGTAAGAAGTCAAGAAACACCTGGAGTAACAGGCAAATTTGGCCTTGGAGTACAAAATGAAGCAGGTCAAAGGCTAACAGAGTTCTGCCAAGAGAACACACTGGTCATAGCAAACACCCTCTTCCAACAACACAAGAGAAGACTCTACACATGGACATCACCAGATGGTCAACACCAAAATCAGATTGATTATATTCTTTGCAGCCAAAGATGGAGAAGCTCTACACAGTCAACAAACCAGGAGCTAACTGTGGCTCAGATCATGAACTCCTTATTGCCAAATTCAAACTTAAATTGAAGAAAGTAGGTGAAGCCACTAGGTCATTCAGGTAAGACCTAAATCAAATCCCTTATGATTATACAGTGGAAGTGGCAAATAGATATAAGGGATTATATCTGATAGAGTGCCTAAAGAACTATGGATGGAGTTCATGACATTGTACAGGAGGCAGTGATCTAGACCATCCCCAAGAAAAAGAAATGCAAAAAAGCAAAATGGTTGTCTGAGGAGGCCTCACAAAATCTGAGAAAGAGGAGAAGCTAAAGGCAAAGGAGAAAAAGAAGCTAACTAGGAGAATTGTATTTTTCTGAGATGGGTATCCAAATCAAGGACAAGGGGTATAACAGATAATTTTCCAGTCTATCTCTTCCCCTCTCTCTTTCTTTTTACCTTTCTGTGTCATTAGATCATGTAAATAGCATAGAGCTGACTTTACCTAATCTAGAATCTTGTCCTTTTAATAAGGGGATGCAATCCATTCAAATGTATTCCTTTTTCTACATGCAGGTACCTACTAGAGGAATCACAAGCTGAAATTAAGATTGCCAGGAGAAATATCAACAACCTCAGGTAAGCAGATTGTACCTCTCTAGTGGCAGAAAGTGAAAAGGAATTAAAGAGTCTATTGATGAGAGTGAAAGAGGAAATGAAAAACTGGATTGAAATTCAACATTCAAAAACTAACATCATGGCATTCAGTTCTACCACTTCACAGCAAATAGAAGGAGGAAAATTGGAAACAGTGACAGATTTTATTATCTTGGGCTCCAAAATCACAGTGGATGGTGACTGCAGTCATGACATTAAAAGATACTTGCTCCTTGGAGGGAAAGCTATGACAAACCTAGACAACATATTAAAAAGGAGAGACATCACTTTGCCAACAATAGTCCATAGAGTCAAAGCTATGATTTTTCCAGGAGTCAGGTAGAGATGTGAGTTGAACCATAAAGAAGGCTGAGTGATGAAGACTTGGTGCTTCCAAATTGTGGTGCCAGAGAAGACTCTTGAGAGTCCCTTGGGCTGCAAGGAGATCAAACCAGTCAATCCTAAAAGAAATCAACCCTGAATATTCATTGGAAGGACTGATGCTGAATCTGAAGCTCCAAGGCCACCTGCTGCAAAGAGCTGACTCGTTGGAAAAGACCCTGATGCTGGGAAAGATTGAAGTCAAAAGGAGAAGGGGGTGGCAGAGAATGAGATGGCTGGATAGCATCACCAACTCAATGTACATGAATTTGGGCAAACTTCAGGAGATACGGAAGGACAGGGAAGCCTGGTTTACTGCGGTTCACGGGGTCGCAAAAAGTCAGACAAAATTGAGTGACTGAACGGAACGGAACTGATTCTGACCAGCATGAGATGATACCTCATTGTGGTTTTGTTTTGCATTTCTCTAATAATGAGTGATTGAGCATCTTTTCATGTGTTTATTAGCTATCTGTATGTCTTCTTTGGAGAAATGTCTGTTTAGTTCTTTGGCCCAGTTTTTGATGGGATTGTTCATTTTTCTCGTATTGAGCTGCATGAGCTGCTTATATATTTTGAAGATTAATCTCTTGTCAGTTGTTTCATTTGCTATTATTTTCTCCCATTCTGAAGGCTGCCTCTTCACCTCACTTATAGTTTCCTTCGTTGTGCAAAAGATGTTAAGCTTAATTAGGTCCCAATTGTTTATTTTTGTTTTTATTTCCTTTACTCTGGGAAGTGGGTCATAGAGGATCTTACTGTGATTTATGTCAGCTAGTGTGCTGCCTATGTTTTTCTTTAAGAGTTTTATAATTTCTGGTCTTACATTTAGATCTTTAATCTATTTGAGTTTACTTTGTGTATGGTGTTAGAAAGTGTTCTAGTTTCATTCTTTTACATGTGGTTGACCCATTTTCCCAGCACCACTTGTTAAAAAGATTGTCTTTTCTCCATTGTATATTTTTGTCACTTTTGCCAAAGATAAAGTGTCCATAGGTGCATGGATTTATCTCTGGGTTTTCTATTTTGTTCCATTGATCTATATTGCTGTCCTTGTGCCAGTACCATAATGTCTTGATGACTGCAGCTTTGTAGTATAGCCTGAAGTCAGGCAGGTTGACTCCTCCAGTTCCATTCTTCTTTCTCAAGATTGCTTTGGCTCTTCAAGTTTATGTGTTTCCACACAAATTGTGAAATGATTTGTTCTAGTTCTGTGAAAAATACCTTTGGTAGCTTGATAAGGATTGCATTGAATCTATCTTTGACACAGAATTCTTTAGTAGTTTATAAATTATACCACCTTGTATTTTTATCCTACTGGTTACTAAAGTTCAATTTTTACTTCAACATTTAAAGATAATCAGTATTATGCCTTCCCTTTCTACAAAACAAGAACTTAGACATATTTTTCCACTATATTCTCAACCCATCCCATGTCTTGGTTATTATATACATTATGTAATTGTCATATATAATTTTCATGTATATGTAAAATTATAAAATGTTATATAAATCATGATTATTTAATTATCTAGGCTTCACTAAGCACAGAAAGAAGTCAGCCATTTACCCCAGGGCTGGGAGTCAGAACCCATCAGGCCAGGGGGAGTAGATTTCTTCCCCAGGTCTGTAGTTAGAAAACTCCCATAGCTGCATCACATGGGTGAAAGTGGCAGTATGTAACTTAATACTTGGATGTGCCTCCAACCCTGAAACCTAGTTTCTCTTTTGTCACCTCTCACCCAAGAGCCCATCCCCAGATCCAGATTCATTCATCTACTAACACAGTAGGCTGGTGCAATGTCAGTCTAGGGTGTGAGACCCCAGGAAACACAAGAAGCCTGACAGTGACCTGGCTGAGCCAGGGTCTCCCCAGGGAGCTGGAGCAGAGAACACTGGGGCCAGCCCCCAGCTCCAAGAATCTAAGCCTGAGGGACAGCCTCCTCACCTGTGTGGACAGTATAACCCTGCAGATGAGAAGAAAGCAACCTTATACCTGGAGGTCATCTGTCCATGGAGGCGTGAGTGTGATCTGCTAGAAAGGTGATGAAAATGAGTCAGCAAAGACCAGGGGAGGTCAAGGCTGGGAAGTCTCAGGGAAAATAGGAGAACTGAGAAATATTTTTAAATAGTTTCTGTGATGTAACCAAAAGGTCACCACCTCAGTGAATGTGAACAGCCTCATTATAGACTATAGTCTTCAAACCTGCAAGTCCAGAAATTGGAGCAATATATGGAGGTTAATGCATCACCCAGGATATCAATGTAAGACTGGCAGGCAGACACCCATTTCCCAACATCACTGAGCCTAGTAGGCTGAATTAGACAACAGATCCAAGCAGGAGAGGAGAAGGATCTGAGGAATAAGGACTAAGGAACTCAGGGTACCCTGCCCCCAGTCCTGGAAAGCTCGTGCCCTCCAGACTCTGGCCCTCACCCTGGATGGGTGGGACTTAATCACTTGTTCAGGCTGATAGATGCCCTTTTTTTGCTGCATTCCAGACTTGCCCTTTCAAATGCTGGTTACCACCTCTGAGTACATAAACAGTTCAACCCTCCTCTGAGCAGTGTGAGAACCTGCGGTCAGCACAACCCATTACCACCCTTCCCCCATCAGCTTAGAGAATCACCTTGATTACACAGAGGAAGTAAACAGGGTAGGTCAGGGGATGGCCCTACCATCCCCTACAGGAGCTTTAAGCCATGGCATCATAAAATACCAAGTCCCCTACTTTCCTAAGGGCTACAGACTAGAAACAACTAATGTTAAAAAGGAGGGGCAGTCAGACAGAGAAAGACATATGATAGTGCTTATATGTGGAATCTAAAAGCATGGTACAAATGAACTTATTTTCAAAACAGAAATAGAGATACAGAGGCAGAAGACAAACTGATGCTTACCAGTTGAGGAGGAGAGCAGGTGGGATTAGTCGGGAGATCAGGATTAACATATGTGCACTACTATACTTAAAATTGTTGTTGTTTAGTCACTAAGTCATATCCGACTCTTTTAGTGACCCCGTGGACTGTAACTTACCAGGCTCCTCTGTCCATGGGATTTTCCAGGCAAGAATACTGGAGTGGGTTGCCATTTCCTTTTCAAGGGGATCTTCCCAACCCAGGGATTGAACCCACATCTCCTGCATTGGCAGGTGGATTCTTTACCACTGAGCTGCCTGGGAAGCTCCATGATATATAAAACACATAACTAATAAGGACCTATTGTGTCGCACAGAGAGCTCTATTCAACACTCTGTAATGGCCTATATGGGAAATAATCTAAAAAAGAGTGGATATATGTATATGTATAACTAATCCACTTTGCTATACACCTGAAACTAATAAACACTGTAAACCAAATATATTCCAATAAAAATTTAAAATAAAAAAGGAGATGTAATATCAATTCAGCTGCCCCATTCCACCAATGCCCTCTTGACCTCTGCTTGCATACATGGGGCTCTCTTCTGAACAGTCTCTTCCTTTTCATTTCCTCACTCACTCCTCACGTTCAGGCAGAGTGCCCACTAGGTGCTGGTAAGGGGAAAGTTCAATGAAAACTAAGGTAAACCCCTGTCCTCAAGGAACTTACAGTGCAGTGGGGGCTTCACCACACACTGGTTGTGTGACCCTGGACAGGTTATGTAATTTTTGTAGCCTTTCTATAGTATGGATAAGGATTGTATCTACTTCATAGGGCATCAACATGCTCTGAAGTCTGGTGATCCCAGAGTCTTCTGTACCTTCTCTGTCTTGGAATTTATTTCTCTTAAGGGAGCCTGAGGGAGAAAAGACAAGCACAACTTTAGTGTAATGAGATGGGTGGTGAAAGTAAATCATTCATGCTAGGATCAGGAGGAAAAAACTGTTGCTTCACATCAGGTTATATGTTTAATTTACTTTTTAACTTTAACACAAAGAATGCCACTTCACGTGCATTTGTTGTACAACATTTGGTTAAAGTTTTTCTTCACTAATTCAAGATAGACAACTTCATCTTAACCAAAATTCAACTAGGTAGCAATTGATATACCTGTAAATTGTTTTATTGGCCTGAAAAAAATAGCAATGCACCATTATTAAAATCTCTATTGAATAAATATTGACCTACTTATTACTGGAATTATAGAACAAGAAAGTTGTTCGTTGGGTATTTGCACCCATAGTGGATATTTACTACATTATTACTAATGAACTTTTATAAGTTGCTGCCAGAAAGATAGAATACCATACTTCTTCATACAAGTCAGACATGTCCCTGACAACTCCAGAGCAGGAATTTTTGAACATAATGTGCCTATTGGAGAGGTGCTCAGGGGCTGAAGAAGGCCAGTTTGCCAGATGCCAATTTGGTGAATGATTCATAAAGTCATCGGAATTATCAAGGTATCCATTTATAAGAAACTTTTTTATTTTTAAGCTATCTGTTAAACTTAAAGCAATTCATATTGGATGAAATGGTTAACAGCCTTCAAAGATTTCTGCTATTTGAGCTGGCAGGTTTCATTATTTCTTCCTAAGGGTACCTAAAGCAATGTTTCATGTCTCTATACCCAGCTCCCTGCAGGAGACAGAAAGAGAAGTCAGTTCACAAGACAGCCTGAGAGGGAAGACTGCAGCGCAGAGAGACGAGGAGACTGACAGGCAGAGAGACTGGGAGTCTGAGGCCAGGGAGGCAAGCTGAAGCCAGATCCCTGGAGTCTTTGCTCCCCAAAGTTCTCATGGGCTCTGGTAATCCATCTGATTCAAATCATTGTAAATGTATCAATAATTGATAGAAATAAATATTTTACAAATTTGTCAAATTCATCAAACTGCTCATCCTGTGATTTACCCATTTAGAAAATGGATTTTTCTATAAACTGTTTTTCAGCAAACTGGTTGTTGCTGAATTTAACCCTTGAGCAAATGTACTTGAGTCTTACAGCATAATGGGTAAGAAGTTAGGCTTTGGGGCCCAGCTGCCTGGGCCACACCCTCACAACACTTACTGGCTGCACACTCTTGAGCAGGGCCTTGACCTCTCAGTGCCTCCATCCCCTCAGCTGTGAGAGGAGAGTCATCAGGCCTTCCCTCATAGAGCTGTTGGCAGGGTCACTGAGTCAACACACTCACAGCAGAAAGAGCGGCGCTGGCATCAAAACCACAGGTTATTACTGTCACTGCCCTGCCCCACCTCAGGCCCGGTCCTCCCACCTGTCTCCTCCATGTGAACCACGCATCAGGTGGTCCCCATCAGGGCGATGCTCTGTGCCATTATCTGATCCCCCCATGAAGGTGCCTTAACACAAAAGCAGATGCAGCCCTGAAAATGCCTTTGTTATAAGGTGGGCACCTGCAGGACCCAAATATACACACACTAATCACCAGATTATTATTGAAATGAAAGCATAAAATATAAACACTCTAATATAGCTCTTGCAGGATCCCAAGACTATAAAACACACCAGTTTGAGAAACACCATTCCAGGAGCAAGAGACCCAGATGGGAAAGGCAGCAGACACAGGGGCAGAGGGGTGAGGAGACAGAAAGCCCGTGAACCACAAGGATGCCACATCACCCAGCCGGCCCAGTCTGATGGGGAGGAGGGGAAAGGGAACAGAATCACACAGGCACTCCTCATGAAACGAAGACCCCACCCAGAGGAGACTGTTTCTCTGTGGTTTTCATAGAACTGGAGCAAGTGGAGCAGGCAGGGTTCTCCACCTCCCATGGCCCAGAGCCCGTGCTCTCCTCCCACCTTCACCAGGAAGCTGTAGACCAAACAAAGAATACCAGCCCTCACATACAGATCTCTAACTCATGTGCTCAGACTTCAGGGTCCTGACAGAAGGCAAAATCAAAAGGAATCCAAATACACAGGTTTGCCAAGGCAAACAGCAGAACAAACAGAAAGTCTCCAATCAAAGATGAAAATGCAGGGGGTGAAAAAAAAAAAAAAAGCTAGCAGAGACCTACACAAATATTTGATCCTACAAAGTAGAAGAAAGAAACAAGAGTTTGCAAAAGACTGATGAAACAAGAGATGAAAGATGAACTAAAATATCAAAATATGAAGAGGGATGGAGGATCTAGCAGGTCAGAAAATAATTGAGGAGAGAATTAATTCTTTTGTAGAATCTAAAAATACAAACACAACAGAAAACTCTATCAGTGATGTGAAAAACAGGATGAGAAAATAACATGGAAAATAAGAGGGAAACAATTAAGCAAAATGGACTGACAATGGGAATCAAACATGTAGATAACTAGTTCCCTAAGGAAGACACAGAAGGAATAGAGAAATAAAATACTGTGATCAACACCATCTTCTTACTAACAGAGCCCTGACTGGTCCTACTGCCAAGGTGAGATACCTGGTATCTGGGATACAGGTGGGGTATTCACCTGATTTTGTGAGTGATGAGCAGGTGACCCTGTTCTGGTCAATGATAGGTAAGAAAAGTTTTCTGGGAGCTTCTGCAAATGACTTTCATTCTGACAAGAGGAAGGAGGGACAGGAAAAACTCCTGCCCCAAGTTGCTAACTGACTTTTGCCTCTGACTGTGGCTGTGTGAGAGTGAGGAGCTTGAATCTGTTGGAGCCGTTTCAGAGCAGAAGGAAGGTCAGGAGATGCAGAGGCTGAGCCATAGCTCTTCTCTGGGCTTAGAAGTTACCAAGGAAGCAGCAAGAGTGATGCCACAGATGTGGGGAAAGAGCTGTGTGAAGATGGGTGAAAGCAAACAGTTTTGGAGTTTATACTTGCTAAATTACAGAGCATAAAGGAGTGGTTGGAGATGGTGTTGGACCTGTAGACTGAAATTAGGTTTTGGACTTCTTGTTCAAGATATTCATGAACCAAGTAAATGTATGTGTGTTCTCTCCTTTCCTGGAACTGTAAAACTATAGTAAATGTATTTTAGGAGTATCAGTCACACAGAGAGAGACAGGGAAGCAACTACTCAGCAGACCAGAGATGCCTGGAATCTGAGAGATGAGGAAAATTGTTGCCTAGTAAGGAAGAGCCAGACCCAGGACATCAGATTCTCCGGGATCGTGCCCAGGGCTTTGTTAATGACTCAGATGAGCCCAGTGTGCAGCCATGTTTGAGAACCACTAACCTAGAACACACATGTATGGACACAGCAGAGGATGGAGCCATCTGCCCAGAGGAACCACAATGACTCCAAGCTCAGAGGGCCAGGTAGGAAGGAGGGTGGGGTGAGAATGAGGCTGAAACAGGGGACCAACCTACTGGGTGGTCTGGGAATGAAATAGTCACCCGGCAACCACCCCCCCCAACCCAGGCATGACTATCCAGGACCCAGGCATTACCTTCTCATGAAACAGCAACAACAAAAAGACTCTTCTAAAACAAAATAAAACCCAAAAACCCGGAATGCATGGCATGGAGAGAACTGTGGGTACTGGATCTCAGGAAAGCCTCCTCATTCTATCATTTATGGGTTCCCCAGCATAAAAGCCAGTCCCTGTCCCTACCCTAAGGTGGAGTCTGACTGCCCACAGAGCTGCCTGGTTCCTTTTCAAACTTAAGAGGAAAACAAAGGATCCCCCAGACACGTGACAAAAGCTGGCAGCACGAAGATCAATTCCAACCACTGACAGGCAGAACAGGAGGCAGGCTGGAGAGGAGGGGCAGTCAGTGAATACATCTCCCATAGATTAACAAGAAGTCATTGGGCAATACTTCAGTTTAAAAATTCCAGAAATACCCTTAGAAGTATTACCTAGAGACACAGAGGTAATCAGAGAAAAACTAAAACCAGAAATAATAGAATTGGTTGCCTCTGGGGAGAGGAATTGGGGCCAGCATGGTGCTGAGACTTTTCAGTATGCTTTTTTAAAATCATATGCATGAGTAACTTGATCACAAATATATGTATGCTATGTGTGTGTGTGTATATATATATATATATATATATATATATACACACACATTATATATATATTATATCTGATTATATGTACTAGGTTGGCCAAAAAGTAAGATGGCATGGAAAAACCCAAATGAACATTGTAATAACCCAGTATTAAAAAGAAAATAATCAAACTATAAAGCAGCACTGTCCAACTTGAGCATGCACACAATTCACCTGGCAATCTTGTTAAAGAGCAGATTCTGACTTAGTAACTCTAGGGGGCCTGAGACCCTGCATTTCTTATAAGATCCTGGGTGATGCTAAAGCTGCAGGTCTGAGAACCACAGGCAGTAGCGCTGCAGATGATGAAAGCCAGGCTGAGGCATCTGAAATAAATTCTGTGGATAAGTGGAAATCAGCGAAGATCTTTGAACAGAGGTGAGATAAGGTCAGAGGATGCTTTATGAGGACTGATCAGGGCAGCATCACCTATTGGGAGACACTGGGAGCACAGGACCAGACATTGTAAAATTCAGGCAAGAGAAGGGGGCTAGGGCAGGGCAGTGATAGAGGGCAGAGATGACAGGATAGAGAGACACAGCTGCAGTAGAATCGCTCAGCAAAGGACTGGGGGTGAGGGGTTAAGGCAAGAAGGTACCCAGGTCCAAGGAGAGTGTTCTGGGCCTCAGAGACTCTGGGCAGGAAGGGGAGTGCAGTCTGGGGACCTGAGCATAAGGGACCTACAGGACCACCAGGGGTTGGTAGTGCAGACCAGGAGGTCGGGAGAGGTGGAAATCAGTGAGGAAGTGACCCCACAGTAGGAATACTCATCACTCACAAACACTAAGGATTGTCCTATGTCAAGAGCACAGCCACAGCTGCACGTGACATAGGTTCTGGTGTTGGGGTCACACTCAGGCCATTCAGGGAGCCTCTTTCCTGCACCCTCTCCACTCTCCAGCTCCATCTCTGATGCTAAGAGCATCAGGTCCTAGGCTCAAAGCTGACCTGAAGACTCAGGACAACTCTGGCTTTTCCAAAGAAAGACCCCAGGACAAAGCTCACTCTCAAGGAAACATGATCTCTCTCTGTGGCCTGGGCTCAGAGCTTCCCTTCACAGGCCCCCAAAAGGGCCAGGGTGACCCAGAGCAGCTGGGAAGATGGGGACACTCCTTCCAGTGACTTCTGTCTCTTCACCTCCACACACACTTATGGAGTGGAGATAAAACGCTGAATATAAGCATGGTCTCAGGATAGTCACTGAAGAACCCGCTATATATGGTACTTTAGTTTAACTTTTTACATGTCTTGCTCATAAGGTACTTTTTAAAGTAAATCTGGAATATGGTTTACTGTGCTACCAAACAAAGTGAAACAGTTGCTTGGCTCTGTATGAGACAATTAAGGAGTATCTCTCTTCTGGGTGAAGAAAGTCAGACAGAAAAGGAGAAATATTGTAGGAGATTCCTTATATGTGGATTCTTAAAAATAAAATGACACAGATGAACTTACAAAATGGAAAGAGACTCACAGAGAACAAACTTATGACTGCCAATGGGAGGGATAGCAGGAAGGAATAGTTAGGGAGTTTGAGATGGAATTATACACTCTGCTATGTTTAAAATGGATAACCAACAAGGACCTGCTGTAGAACATGGGGAACTCTGCTCACTGTTATGTGGCAGCCTGGATGGGAGGGGAGTTTGTGGGAGAATGGATCCATGTGTATGTATGACTGAGTCCCTTTGCTATTCACCTGAAACTATCACAACATTATTAAAAGGTTATACCCAAGTACAAAATTAAAAGATTTTATTGTAAAGTAATTAGCCTCCAACTAACAAAAATAAATTAAAAAAATAAATTAAAAATAAAATAAGTTAGTTCCAGTCAAAAAAAAAAAAATCTCTCTTTGAAAGGCTGAGCACCTTACCAGAAGCCATTCTATGCATGAAAGGTCCGTGTGCCCATGGCAATGACATTGGACCCCCGGCCTGCGTTAATTTTAAAGAATTAAGGAAAGGAGAAGTGTGACCCTTGATAAATGGGGCACGGCTTCACCAGTTCTTGCTGAATCTACAGGACAGACATTTCCCCTGGTGTCCAGTCCATCAGGGGCACCCAGACAGCTAAAGCATCATCAACGCCCCCACTTGTCTAGTAGTTTCCAGTGCGAAAGCACTTTGACCTGCGAGAGGCCAGTATGTACCATGATTACCTTCCCATTAAACAGACGAGGAAACTAAGGATGCATATAGCTTATTTGTTAACCCAAGGTGTAGAAAGTCAGCATGTGTCAAAACCAGGCCTCAGACCAGATCCCCGTCCTTTCAGACCAACAGCCTTTTCAGATTCAGGTTCCTCTCGGCGCAGTGAAGCTCCCACACAAGAGGGTTTCAGACCTTGAGAAGCCACACGAGGGGGAGGAAGGCCAGGCCGGTCCCAGGCAGCCTCTCACCTCCCTCACACCACCACAAGCGGAAATGCTAAGGCCTGTGGCTGCATGTCAGCATTCTCTGGGTCCCCAGCGCAGCCCTCGTCCAACCACAGTTAAACCCCCTGTGCACTCCGTGGGTCACAAACAGGCCAGCACCTCCAGCTACAGCCCAGACCTGCAAAGCCTGCTGGCCTGAGAAGCCTCAGCTGGCTGGTCTCCCAGCAGGGCCTGGAGATTCCCACTGTCTGTGAGCAGCAAGCTGGTGGGCCTGCCCTACACCCTGGGGCAGTGAACTGTCCTCCTAGAGCGTCTCATGGTCCAGCTTTCACAGGGCCTTTTCATCTTAGTCTTAGCATCCATCCCATCAGTCACACTAAGTACTTTACCTTCTAAGCCTGGAGAAGGCCCCCCACCCCCATGGAGAAACTGCACTCACCCCATGCTTGCGTCCAGCTCCCATGCACCACTCTCATCTAACCTCATCCCAACCACAAACTTGGGCCCCTTCTTCTGGGCTTCCTTTATCACAAGATTTTCCTCCTGATTCTCGGCGAGACATGTTCTCAGCATCTCTCTTCCATCCAGCGAGGAGAGGACAGACCACGACAGCCAGCACAATCTTCCTCCCACCCCAGGGGCTCACGTAACACCGAACAACCCACAGGGAGGCAGGTGGGCCCTGCGGATCCCTGAAACTGTGCCCTCAGACCTTTGAGACCCCCCCATTGGGGGCAGAGAGAGGAGAGAAAGCCCCAGCATGAGCTGATAATGGGAAAACCTCCGCATTTTCGAGGTCACACCACATTTCTTATGGCCCTAAGAAAGAACCCCCATCATCAGCCTCCAGCCTGTAGACCGGCTCGCCCTCCCTGGAGTAAGATCCTTCCCTCCCACCCCTGCCAAACTCCCACCAACCCTTCCAGATGCAGCTCAGATGGCCCCCCGGAACCCTGCCCCACCCTACCCCAGATGAACTAGGTGCCCTCTGCGCTGGGGTCCCACAGCACTTGGGCAAGCTATTGGTCATTTGTGATATAACCAAGCATCAGTGGATCTTGTCCACCCACCCTCTTCTTACACCCGGGCCTGTGAACAGGAGGGGCAAACAGGCCCCACTCTCAGTATAATCATTTTCTAGGGCTGCCCTAACAAAGTACTCAGGCTGGGAGGCTTCCTTAGCAGCAGATATCTTCTCACACAGTTCTGGATTCTGGGAGTCTGAGATGAGGTGTCAGCAAGATTCATGTCTTCTGAGGACTCTTTCCTTGTCTGGTTGATAGGCTTCTTCTCCATGTGTCTTTCCATAGTCTTCCCATTGTAAATGTCTGTGTCCAATGTCTTTTCCCCGTAAGGACCTCAGTTATATTGTATTAGGGCCCATTCTTATGACCTCAGTTCAGTTCAGTTCAGTTCAGGCACTCAGTCATGCCCAACTCTTTGCAACCCCATGGACTACAGCACGCCAGGCTTCCCTATCCATCACCAACTTCTGGGTTTTAATCAAACTCATCTCCATTGAGTCGGTGATGCCATCCAACCATCTTATCCTCTGTTGTCCCCTTCTTCCACCTTCAATCTTCCCCATCATCAGGGTCTTTTCCAATAAGTCCGTTCTTCACATCAGGTGGCCAAAGTATTGGAGTTTCAGCTTCAGCATCAGTCCTTTCAATGAACACCCAGGACTGATTTCCTTTAGGATGGACTGGCTGGATCTCCTCAAAGTGCAAGGGACTCTCAAGAGTCTTTTCCAACACCACAGTTCAAAAGCATCAATTCTTCGGCACTCAGCTTTCTTTATAGTCCAACTCTCACATCCATACCTCATTTTATCTTAATTGCTCTGCTGAAGGCCCTGTCTCCAAATGCAGTCACATTCTGAGGAACTGGGGCTGGGGGTGGGGGAAGGAGTTCATGTGAACTACAGGAGCGAAGAAGTCAGCCAACTCTCAGGCTGGTGTGAGTCAAAGCTAGCACTGAGAGCAGGTGCCCTGTTGACTCACCCTTGTCCCATCCCTCCTGTGAAGATGCTGGGGTGTCACACATGCTCTTAAATAAGACAAGCAGCTTTCAGCTAAGCAGCACATGACAGCCGTGATCGCTTTCCACTCAGCAAATGTTTACAGTCTGTGTCCACCATCTTGCTTCCAGTGGAGACACAGTTTATGCATGTTTCATACTCAGTTATTTGCCCTCAGTAACAGTAAACAGTAAAACAGAGACAGGAGAATAGCAATTTCAATTATGCAGAAATTCCACTCCAGGAGAATCCACTCTCTTCACAAACTGAAGGCTTGGCGTGAGCTTGAGATGGAAGCTGTAAATCCACGGCTTCCCGTGGGTCCAGTGGTCCATCTCTCTGCTCCCACCCATCTTCCCCGGCAGCAGGGCTGTGCCAGGAACTGTTTAACAACTGGCTTTTCAGGAGGAGAAGGCCCTGGTCTCTAGCATTTGCCAATCCCAGTGGTGTGGACACCCCCCTCTGTGGCTCATTCCAAACCACCAGCATGCTGACACTGAGCACAGACTTGGGAAAAAACGGATACAACCAGCTCTCACAAGCCAGCTGCAGGTGTTTCTAGCACATCACTGTCTGGGGGGAATCTAACATTTCAGTCTACAGACACATTTTCATGCAGCATTGCCCGAAAATACAGACAACTGTTTACCAGGAGGAAAAGGCAGTCTCTCCCAAGGCAGGAGGATGACTTCTGGAGGGTGGTCCATGTGTCTGCACCATAGCAGCATCCTAGGAATCCACAGAAGAGGTTTTCTCTTGCCTTTTTTTAATTTTTAATTTTTTTAGCACCAAAAACATTTTGTATTGGGGTGTAGCTGATTAACAATGTTGTGGTAATTTCAGCAAAATTTGGTACTAGAACAGCAAAGAGACTCAGCCATACATATATATGTATCCATTCTCTCCCAAACCCCGCTTCCATCCAGGCTGGCACATAATATTAAGCAGAGTTCCCTGTGCTCAATAGGTCTTTGCTAATTATCCATTTAAAATATAGCAGTGTGTACATGACCTTCCCAAAGTCCCTAACTATCCCTTACCCTTGGCTTGCCTATTGTAAACAGTGCTGCAAGGAACATTTGGTGCATGTAGTTTTTACAGGAGTGATTTTAACTCTATTTCACCTAACTTTTCCATCAGTAACCAAAGTGAAGGCCTGGATGACCCTCATCCACTCTTCTCCTTCACAAGACCACCCCAGCCCAGGCTCAAGTGGGGTAGCCCTCCTTGTCTACCTGCCCACATGACTGTGTATCCTGAGAGCACAGAACAACTTTGTCTTTGGGAGCCCAGCCTACTGGGAGGCAGGACTTCACAGACAGACACATCCTGATTCCATTCCTACTTCTACCACAAGCTGGATAATTGTGGGCAGATCCCCAACATCCTTCTCTAGAAAATAAGATAATATCTCTTTCCCAGAGTTGTTGGAAGAACTAAGTAAATATGGTGAAAAGCACCCAGCACAGGGCAATCCCAACAGACTTCACCGCTCCCATCCTCCCAGGGGAGGCAGTCTGAGCCCAAAAGGCACACACGTGTTCCTGAATTTGAGGGAAACTGTTTAGAGAAGAGAAGTGGTGGGCGTCTGGGAGAATCAAGACCATGGTTTCTGAGAGGCCGCCAGATACCATGGAAGGACGTGTGGCACTGGCATCTGGTTCAGATGACAGCTCTGCCAGGTGTTAGCTGTCACTTGCCTTAGTTTCCTCATCTGTAAAATGGACGTGAGTTCTGTGTTGTTAGATAAGCAGACACTCTCAATAAGTGTTGCCCTTCTGCTTGCTCTTGACCCTCTTCCCAGCCCCATTTCCCAGAACCTAATATCATTTCCTGCCTCCCCCACGCCACGCTGCACTCAGTCACTCAGGCATGTCCGACTCTTTGGACCCCACCAACTGTAGCCCACCAGTCTCCTTTGTCCATGGGGATTCTCCAGGCAAGAATACTGGAGTGGTTGCCATTTCCTTCTCTAGGGATCCTCCCAACCCAGGGATCAAACCCAGGTCTCCCTTATTGCAGGCAGATTCTTTACTGTCTGAGCCAGCAGGGAAGACCATGAACACTGGAGTGAGTAGCCTATCCCTTCTCCAGGGAATCTTCCCGACCCAGGTATCAAACCAGGGTCTCCTGCACTGCAGGCAAATTCTTTACCATCTGAGCTACCAGGGAAGCCCTCCTGCCTCCAAAGGTCCCCTTAGTAGTTCTTTCTTGGCCTCATCTTTTCAATACTGTTCAGGATTCTCTTCACTCCGAGAGGAAGGATCTCAAAGTCCACAGTCATCCACAGTACTTTAAGTTCTAAATCTTTACAGTAGTTCAATAATAGGCAGACTCTTGGTGATACATGCTTGCTGACAAAAATATATCAAGGATGATATATAAAGTAAAACCTAAGTGATTTATTTGTTTAAAAAGGAGGAAGAGAAGAAGAGGAAAAAGAAAGGACAGACTCCCCAGAAAATATTTGAAAAAATGTGACTGACAATAGGTTAATCTCCCAACTATACAAAAACTCATATATCTAAATATCAGGAAAAAACAATTTAAAAAAATGGGCAGAAGACCTAAATTGACATTACTCCAAATAAGACATAGATGGCCAACGGGTACATGAAAAGATATTCAACATTGCTAATATTTAGAGAAATGCAAGTCAAAACTTCAATGAGGTATCACATCTCGCCAGTCAGAATGACCATCATCAAAATGGCTACAAATAACAAATGCTGCAGAGGAGGTAGAGAAAAGGGAACCCTCTTGCACTGTTAGTGGAGATGTAAATTGGTAAAGCCACTACAGAGAATAGTATGGAGGTTTCTCTAAAAACTAAAAATAGAGTTACCATATGATCCAGCAATCCTACTCCTGGGCAGAAAATATTAAAACTCTAATCTGAAAAGAAACATGTGCCCCAGTGTTCACAGCAGCACTATTTACAATAGCCAAGATGTGGAAACAGCCCAAATGCCCAGCAAGAGATGATTTAAGAAGATGTTGTAGATATACACAATGAAATATTACTCAGTCATAAAAAGAATAAAATATTGTCATTTGCGGCAACATGAATGGACCTACAGAATATCATACTAAGTGAAGTAAGTCATACAAAGGCAAATATCATATGATATCATTTATATGTGGAATCTAAAAAATAATACAAATGCATCTATGTACAAAGCAGAAACAGACTCACAAACAGAAACCAAATGTATAGTTACCAAAGGAGAAAGAGAGTGGGGAGGGATAAATTAGAAGTATGGGATTAACAGACATACACTTCTACACATAAAATAGACAAGCAACAAGGATTTACTGTGCAATACAGGGAATAATATTCAATATCTTGCAATAATCTACAATGGAAAATAATCTGAAAAAGAAGAGAGAGATAATTGAATCATTGATAATTGATAATTATCAGTTGATAATTGATAATTATCAATCATCAATAATTATTGATTAATTATCGATTGATAATTTGTTGTATACCTGAAACTAACACAACATTGTAAGTCAGCTACACTTCAGTTAAAAAGATTCCTCAGTCTGGGGAGAGGTATCAAACTAGGAACCCCACACACCCCCTTCTCATTATCAAGGACTCTCCCCAAGGGGGCTTTTGGGGCATAGACTCCACGATGGTCGGTGTGGGGACTATTCGTCCCACACTAGGGAATTTTCTGGAACCTTCTGACCCAAATTGTAACACCTGGCTGGCGACTCTGATTTCAAGGACACACAGTGACCAGCATTGTTTCAGTGCTGACCAGTGTCCTTGGGGTTATAAATCCTCCCTGATGGGCCAGTGCCACACCTTATTTACTCATTAGGTCTGAATCTCATCTTGTTTACCCGAGTGACTCTGGACAAACATCTGAACTTCTCTGAGCCTGCGAGCTGTCACAACACTGGGGATGTGTTCCCACTTCCGGAGTCTCTGGGTTTAGTAAGCGGGGCCCTGCGCGTGTGTCCAGTGAGGCCACAAACGCTCCACAAACACACCTGTTCTCCAGAACCCATTCTCCAGGAGATGCTCCTATTATGAACGGTTGCTCTACCGCTAAAGCAGGTTTTCAGCAGCGCCCCCTTGTGGCACCACGTTTTCCTAATTTCCTTTTAAAAAGTAAGACCATCCTTCAGGATACAAAGCAGTTGGGGATGGATACTCACTAATTCCTTTACCAATTCATTTCTGGATTTTAAACCTCAGCCACTTTGGACAGAGGAGTCTGGCAGGCTACAATCCATAGGGTCGCACAGAGTCGAACACAACGGAAGCAACTTAGCATGCACGCACGGAAGCTTGTTTACAGTGAAACAAAAATGTGAACATTCATCAATAGTGCACTTGCCTGAACAAATGCTGGATTCTTCACTCACCAGAAAGAAATGCCATTAAATGTAAGCAAATGCATAAATGGAGTACATTTTATTATGTGGCTAGAGTACAGGAAAAACCAGATCACAAACAAGAAAAGAAATTATTTCACACATGCAATAGGAAAAAACATGAGGTTTATTAGTCACTTCAGACTGCTATTAAAAAATACCACAGACAAGGTGGTTAAAACAACAGAAATCTATTTTCTCACACTGAGGAGGCCAGAATTTCAAAATAAAGGTACCGTCAGGGTTGGTTTCTGGTAAGTCCTCGCTTCCCAGTTTCTAGATGGACACCTTCGTAATACCTCCTCACATAACTTCTTCCCCATTCATGCACAGAGCAAGGGGGAGACAGGGACAGAGAGACAGACGGACAGAAACAGCAAGCTCTACTTTTGTTCCCTTGGGGACTCTGCTTCTACGTGAAAATTCAGTAGTTTCTTTCATAATAATTTTATTTTACTTTTATGGAGATACACATGCTCAGTCGCTCAGTCATGTCCAACTCTCTGCGACCCCTTGGACTGTAGCCTGCCAGGCTTCTCTGTCCATGGGATTCCGCAGGCAAGAATACTGGAGTGGGTTGCCATTTCCTACTTCAGGGAATCTTTCTGACCCAGGGATCGAACTCATGTCTCCTGTCTCCAGCATTTGTAGACAGATTCTTTACCACTGCCTCACCGGGGAAGCCCTTTATGGAGGTATAGTTGATGTGTAATATTATATAAGTTTCAGGTATACAAAATACAATGCTTAAAAGTTATATTCTAGCTATAGTTATTATAAAATACTGGCTGGCACTGGTAACCACTAGCTTGTTCTCAATATCTATGAGTCTGTTTCATTTGGCTCTTTTGACTTCAGATAACCTGAATTATCTCCCCAAAGGTCCTTGCTCTACATGCAGTTACACTGGGGATCAAGGCTTCAATATATGAATTTGGGGGAGACTGTTCAGCCCATAACATGAGGCAATCAAGAAATGTTTGCTCCTGGGGTTGCTGTCCCTGGGGTAGAATTTTGAGTGTATGCTATCCTCACTAGTGACCTCACTAACCCAAACAGCAATCAGAGATAAGGCCACTGTAATAATGAGATGGAGGCCACTCCATCCCATTGGGTGATTCACTGAGAGAGAGCAGCTCTTTTCTCACCATGACCTTTATCTGAGATACCGTCTCCATCAAGAAGTGCCTGGTGCTTCCCCCACAGGCATCACAGTCCTTGGGACCCCACAAGTGACTCTGATATCTGTTGCCAAACTCTTCATAACTTCCCAGCAAGGGTGGCAGAACAAGCTCTCCCTCCCAGAGACGGCTCTCCCAGGGGCTAAACCTATCCATCTATTTAGATCTGCTTCTGATCCAAATCAAGTTCTGGAGAGAGAGCTGGCCTCTGGCCATCAGAATAATGCAACTATTCCACTGCTCTCTCCACCTTTTCTTTCCCCTGGGTCATCTGCCTGGGGAAGCTGTGGAAGAGAGGAGGCAAGTCGACACCCCACTCTCTGTAGGGTTGGCAGATCAAGGAAAACTAACAAGAATCTCAGCAACGGAGCAGTGCCTCCACCCCTACACAGAAAAAAGATCTACCACTAATGGCTCTGTCTGGGTGCTGCTATCCTTTGGGCCTTGAAATAGTTTTGACCCATTCCTAAAGCTGGCCACACCAAAGGTCAAAATCTGCTGTTCTAATAAAATTTATTTTCAGGTGTCTGAATAGGTCTTTTATACCCTGACATCTGCTCTACATGTTTTCCCCTAATCCAGGTGCTCCCTGGCATATTTCAGGAAGGTTTGCATTTATGGAGTGTTTGCTATACAGACACTGAGACTAAGCACTTGATATGCAATATCTCATTAATCCTCAAACAGCTCCATGAAACAGGTATGATCATTATATTCCTTTTGCAGATGAGAAAAATGAGGCATAGAGGAGTAGATCCAAGATCGAAGGCTGATCTATAACAAAAGATTCAAATCCACATCAGTCCAACCCCAAAGCATCATTCTTATCCTGTATTTCCACTAAAAGCTTGATTTCTTTGATCAGCAGAGCTTTACAATAACATCTGTGCTACGATAACTGTTAATGAGACATCTAGTAACAAAACAACAGACCCTTTTATGTTTTCCTTGCCTGATACTTCAGCTGTTTTCATATTTGAGGGGTGGCCAAATGATACTCCTTTAGTGACTATTATTTTAGCCAATCTCATTCCCTTCCAAAGACGTCAGTGATTCATTTCTGTCACATCTGTGTCCTCAAAGTCTACTCGTCTAACAAAACAGGAAAATAATAAGGTCTTACAGACTTAGGTAGAATCTATACCTGTAGAGAAGAAATGCCCCTCTGAATCCCCAATGCTTGAGAAAGTTCTATCACCTCCCATCACAAGAAGCATACCTAGTATCCATTTGCAATATCATTCCCCAAGGGAACTAGAGACCCTTGGAGAAAAGGTTGGTTCTAGGACTGAAGCAATAAATATACAAGATGAGTCTGAAGTTCTTATAGCACCACAAAGTAAGGAAATTCTTGAAAAAGAAATGATAGAGGCATGTCAGATGATCACAGGAGCCAGCAAAAGAGCATCCAATGGCCAAAATAAAGAATAATCT
Organism: Dama dama; assembly: GCF_033118175.1. NCBI lineage: Eukaryota > Metazoa > Chordata > Mammalia > Artiodactyla > Cervidae > Dama > Dama dama. Next base: position 15,028,264 of record NC_083700.1, read on the forward strand.
GAGCAACAAGATTATAAAAGTAAATTTAGACCATAACCTAAAGTATAAAGTAAATGTCAGTGATTGTTTGCTGATACAAATTAACGATTATGTAAATAAATAAATGGAGATGAGACAGACTCCCGTGCAGAAGAATTCTAACAGTGTATGTAAATACTCCCCCCTAAAGGAGTGAAGTATAATCCCCCACTTAAGTGGGAACTGCACATAATGACCTCCTTCCAATGAGGATGGTATGGAAAGCAGAGGGAAGAGTAACTTCACAGTGAATGAGCCTGCTAAACACTGCCTTTGTTCAGGTGATGAAACTCAAGCTCAACAGTGGAAAGTCATGTTGACAGTATATACCTTTGACATGTGATAAAAATAGTACTTTATCTCTGTGGTCTTCTTCGCAAAAACCCAGTCTAATCATGAAAGAGATTTCAGCCATATCTCAATAGAAGGACATTTTACAAAATATCTGGCCACTGTTTAAAATGATCATCAAAAAAAAAAAAAACAAATAGAAACCTGAGACCCTGTCCCAACCTAGAACAGTGGAAAGAGACAGAACGACTACAAGTAAGTTTATGTCCTGGGTAGGATCCTGGAACAGAAAGGGCAGATAAAAACAAACTAAGGACATCTGAATATGAACTATAAATGTGTCAGTATTAGTTCATTAATGGTGACAAATGTTAATTGATATAAATGTTGCTAATAGGGGAAACTATGAGAAAAGTATTTGTAAACTCTTCTATTTTCCCAATTTTCTGTAAATCTAAAACTGTTGCAAAAAATAAATTTTATTAAAACAAAAAATGCTAACCTCCCTGAACTCACATCCCTTATGTTACAGCAGCTCATGAAAGACATTCAGGCAAGAATATCACCATTTCCACAAAAGTCAACAAGATCTGTGTGTGACTCTCTTCCCCTACATACACAGGAACATTTGTTCTCAAATTAAACCCTGTCCCCACTGGCAACCCCGTGAAAGCAGACTTGAAACCTGGAGACTACTGTCAGCATAATGATGGCATGAGTTGCTCCCTTTGTCTCTCCCCTTCCATCTGCAACCAGTAAAATATCCACGACTCAACAAAGGTGAGTCTGCCCAGCACACCAGGATGCTGGAGAATCCCACAAGTCTGTACACTTGAAGGCAGGTGGACTGAGCCACACGGAGGAGGCAGGTGAGGGGACAGAGGAGGAGGCACCTGCCATCCCAGACCTTCAGTCGTGGCAGATATACCCACAGCCCCAAGTAGCTTCAGGGGAGGCAGCCCACACAGCACAAGCCTCCCGGCTTCAGTGGTGTCCCTGGCCACAGAAACTGAATAGCATCCGCATGACCTGTGGCCTTGTCCCTCCAGCCATGAAGACACCCAAAATCCAGGCCCCCAACTGCAGCGCCCGTGAACCTGCAAACCAGCAGCAGCAGGGACACCAGACCCCGGCTCCCCACCTCATTGTTTCCCATTCTGCAAAGTCAGAGCCGGCCATCCAAGAGGTCTTGGGCGGGGTGAAGGCTCACACCATCCCATGACGCAGGCAGCAATGCCAGGGACACCCTCAGCAGCAAAGCACCAAGGACTCCAGAGGCACAAGCAGAGACCACAAGGGCAGCAGGCATCCCCTCTAAGGGAGGTGATGGAGTGTGGGAAGTGCCAAACCTCAAATATAGCCAGAGTAGGAGAAACTAAAGTAATGCTCAAAATTCTCCAAGCTAGGCTTCGATGGTATGTGAACCGAGAACCTCCAGATGTTCAAGCTGGATTTAGAAAAGGCAGAGGAGCCAGAGGTCAAATTGCCAAAATCCATTGGATCATAGAAAAAGCAAGAGAGTTCCAGAAAAACATCTACTTCTGCTTCATTGACTACGCCAAAGCCTTTGACTGTGTGGATCACAACAAACTGTGGAAAATTCTTCAAGAGATGGGAATACCACAACACCTTACCTGCCTCCTAAGAAATCTGTATGCAGGTCAAGAAGCAACAGTTAGAACCAGATACAGAACGACAGACTGGTTTCAAATTGGGAAAGGAGTATGTCAAGGCTGTATATTGTCACCCTGCTTATTTAACTATATGCAGAATATATCATGAGAAATGCTGGGCTGGATGAAGCACAAGTTGGAATCAAGATTGCCAGGAGAAATATCAGTAACCTCAGATATGCAGATGACACCACCCTTATGGCAGAAAGCAAAGAGGACCTAAAGAGCCTCTTGATGAAAGTGAAAGAGGAGACTGAAAAAGCTGGCTTAAAATTCAACATTCAAAAAATGAAGATCATGGCATTTGGTTCAAATATATGGGAAACAATGGAAACAGTGAGAAACTTTATTTTGGGGGGCTCCAAATTCACTTCAGATGGTGACTGCAGCCATGAAATTAAAAAACGCTTGCTCCTTGAAAGAAAAGCTATGACCAACTTAGCATATTAAAAAGCAGAGACATGACTTTGTCAACAAAGGTCCATATAGTCAAAGCTATAGCTTTTCCAGTAGTTATGTATGATTGTGAGAGTTGGACCATAAAGAAGACTGAATACCAAAGAATTGATGCTTTTGAACTGTGGTGTGGGAGAAGACTCTTGAAAGTCCCTTGGAATGCAAGGAAATCAAACCAGTCAATCCTAAAGGAATTCAATCCTGAATATTGATTGGAAGAACTGATGCTAAAGCTGAATGCTCCAATGCTTTAGCCACCTGATGCGAAGGGCTAACTCATTAGAAAAGACCCTGATGCTAGGAAAGATTGAAGGCAGAAGAAGGGGACAACAGAGGACGAGATGGTTGGATGGCATCACTGACTCAATAGACCTGAGATTGAGCAAACTCTGGGAGATAGTGAAGGACAGGGAAGCCTGGCATGCCTCAGTCCATGGGGTCGCAAAGAGTGGGACAGGACTGAGTGAGTGAACAAGGAAAAACCAAAAACATGCAATAGCACCACCTACTGGGGAAAAAGAGGAAGGCCTCTAGTTACTAACGGTGAATTAAAATAGAAACAAGAGGGGGAAACAATAAAAAAGCCTTACCTAAGGAGGAGAGTGTTCTCCTCTGCTGGTTAAATGCACCAGCAGAGGAACAACAGATAAAGCCCCGTAAAGAACTACAGTAACACAGTATCACAAAAATAAAGTGACAATTCTCCAGAAACCAAACTTAAAGTTACAGAATATTAACCTCTGTCATGAAGATACTCAACAAGCTACAAGAAAATTGAGAAAGGCAATAGATTAAGCTGAGAAAAAAATTAATGAAAAAAGAAGGTATACTTTATCAAAGAGACTGATATTCTAAAAAGGAATCAAATTCCAGAGCTGAATAACTCAATAGACAAAGAATTCATTAGAAAGCTCACTGGAAACGGAGCGAACCATATGGGAGAGAGAATTAACGAGCTCAAAGATATGAATCATTCAGGTAGAAGAGGAGAGAGAATTAAGACCTAAAAACGGGAAGAAATTCTGCAAGAACTATCTGACTCTATTAGGAAGGGCAACATCAGGATAAAGAGTTTCCCAAAGGAGAAGAGAGGAAGAAAGGAGCAAAGAAGTTACTTGAGGAAATAACCACTGAAAACTTCCCAGCCTGGGGAAGGAACTGGATTTTCAAGTCCATGTGGCTTAGATAACTTCTTATCACCTCAATGCAAAAAGACCTTCTCCAAGGTACATTGTACTAAATTGTCAAAAGTCGATGACAAAGAAACAATTTTAAAGTCAACCAGGAAAAAAGGATTGTAACCTACAAAGAAACCTCAATTAGACTATCACCAGATTTCTCAGAAGACATTCTGTAGGCCAGGAGAAAATGAAATAACATACTCAAAATATTGAAAACCATTATTATCCTTCAGACATGAAGAAGATATAAAGACTTTCCCAGACAAACAAAAGCTGATGGTGCTCACCAATTCTAGACCTGTCTTATAACAAATGTTGAAAGGTACTCTTCTACCTTAAATGAAAAAAACAAAAGTACACAAAACTTTCAGAAGGTTATAAATAGAAAGACAGAATCAGGAAATTGCCACTCCATGTCAGAATGGATTGTTGTGAAACAATTATAGCATAAAGGTTAAATGAGGATAAGGAGTAAAAATAATTATAGGTACTTAAATTTGGTAACAAACTCACAACATAAAAAAGGACAATTTGAAACAACAAAAAATAAAAGGGAAAGAGGAAAAGAATGAAATCCACACAAGGAAATGAAGCTAAGATGATATCATCACAAAAGGGACCAATTTATCTATGAGACATTTCATACAAACCTCATGGTACCCATAAAGTATAAATTGAGAGCAGAGACATGAAACATTAAAAAGAGGAACCTGAATAAAGCCTAATAATAGAGCACCAAACTAAAATGGTAGGTAGAAACACAGGTAAAAAACAAACTATAGAGATAGAGAACAACCAGAAAACAAAAGACAAAAAGGCATCAATTAGTTCTCAGATATCAGTAATAACCCTAAATGTAAATGAGGAATTGACCAATCAAAGACACAGAGTGGCTGGAATTATTTTAAAAAGAAGACTCAACTATATGCTGCTGCCAGGAGACTCATCTCAACTCAAAAGACAAATGTACGCTCAAAGTGAAGATATGAAAAATGATACTCCAAACAAATGGCAACCAAAAGAAAGCAGGTGTAGCCATATTCATACTACACAAAAGAAAATTCAGGCCATGAAAGGTCACAAAGGTGGACACTCTATAATGATAAAGGGAACAACTTATCAAGAAAACATAGAGTTATTATTATATATACACTTAACATAGGAAGACAAAATATATAAAGCAATTATTAACAGACCTAAAGGGAGAAATTGACAGCAACACACAGTAGTAGGGGGCTGTAACGACCATTCACATTCAATGGATAAATCATCAGACAGCTTATTTAACTTACATGCAGAGTACATCATGTGAAATGCCTGGCTGGATAAATCACAGGCTGGAATCAAGATTGCCAGGAGAAATATCAACAACCTCGAACATGCAGACAATACCACCCTAGTGGCAGAAAGTGAAAAGAAACTAAAGAGCCTCTTGATGAAAGTGAAAGAGGAGAGAGAAAAAACTGGCTTAAAACTCAACATTCAAAAAACTAAGATTTGTGAAGTAATTAGCCTCCAACTAATAAAAAAAAAAATAGTTTAAAAGAACATTAAAGGAATATGTTTATGTGAAAAAAAAAAAAAAAAACCTAAGATCATGGCATCCAGTCCCATCACTTCATGGCAAATAGATGGGGTAAAAATGGAAACAGTAACAGACTTTATTTTCTTGGGCTCCAAAATCAAAGAGGACAATGACTGTAGCCATGAAATTATAAGACACTTGCTCTTTGGAAGGAAAGCTCTTTGGAAGGAAAGCTATGACTAACATAGACAGCATATTAAAAAGCAGAGACATTACTTTGCTGACAAAAGTCTATACAGTCAAAGCTATGGTTTTTCCAGTAGTCATGTGTGGGTGTGAGAGTTGGGCCATAAAGAAGACTGAGAGCCAAAGAATTGATGCTTTCAAACTGTGGTGCTGGAGAAGAGTCTTGAGAGTCCCTTGGAATGCAAGGAAATCAAACCAGTCAATCCTAAAGGAAATCAACCCTGAATATTCATTAGAAGGGCTGATATTGAAGCTGAAGCTTCAATATTTTGGCCACCTGATGCAAACAGCCAACTCACTGGAAAAGATCCTGATGCTGGGAAAGATTAAGGGCAGGAGGAGAAGAGGGCAACAGAGGATGAGATGGTTGAATGGCATCACCGACTCAGTGGACGTGAGTTTGAGAAAACCCTGGGAGATAGTGAAAGACAGGGAAGCCTGGCATGCTGCAGTCCATTGCAAAGAGTTGGACATGACTTAGTGGCTGAGCAATAACAACAAAGGGAGAAACTGGCAGCAACACAGTAACAGTAGAGGACTGTAATTAAAAGCTATCATTAGGATGAGCTCATTTTGAGCCGGAGCACCTGAGTCAGAAAACCAGGATCCTTGGCGGGAAACAAATGGAAGGTTTCTAAATATTCCAGAAATCCAAGGTCTTCAGTGACCATGTGCTGTGCTATGCTCAGTCATGTCCGACTCTTTGCCACCCCACGGACTAAAGAACCCCAGACTTCTCTGTTCATGGAATTTTCCAGGCAAGAACACTGGAGTGGATTGCCATTTTCTGTCTCAGGGATCTTTCCAACCCAGGGATCAAACCCGCGTCTCTTGCATCTCTTGCACTGGCAGATGGATTCTTTACCACTGAGCCACCTGGGAAGCCCTTTAAGCGACTATGGTGAAGTGATAAATATGAATATGGAATTATCCAGTGTTGGATTTAAGGCTTTGCTCTGTCACCAGTTAGTTTGGGATGCTAATTACCTGTCCTGCAAAAATGGGGGTAATAATACCTACCCTAGAGGATTCATGTAAGAATTAGAAGAAAATATTTCTAAAGTGCCCAGGACAAAACCTGGTCCAATACAGGCTTGGAAGCCCAGTTTCCTTCCCTTGTTGTTTTGTTGTTGGTGGTGGTGGTGGTTTGTTTTTTGTTTCCTGCTTCAGGTGAAGTGAGAAGAGACACTGGATGGTAGACTCTTACCCTGCCCCTGAGCTTATGGGCATTGATGTCCAGCCATGACCAGTCACCGGGGAAGCCAGTGTGAGGATGACATCTCTCATGCTCTCTGCTTTATGCTCAGCCAGTGGGGGAAGATGCCATCCCTCCTGTTCCTCTCTCACCCAGCCAGCCACCCAACAGTCTCCTGGCACTGATTCGTAATGCTCAATCCTCACGGGGACTCTGCCCAGCCCTTTACTATCTGAGGTCAGAGGTAAGGTGGCTTAATTGAGCTATGAAGGGAACAAGCCACGGCACCTCATGGCACTAGAGTGAGTCCACCTCTGACACAAAATCTGAGACCTAAGGCAGGAGGGCGCGGCTTCCAGAAGGTAAGGACCCACAAGGAAGGGAAAAGCTCCCATACACCACAGTGCAGGCTGCCTCAGGACCTCAGTCAGTGTGGGGCTGAAGGTGGGGTGGGAAGCCCCCACCTCAGACCTCTGAACCAGGCAAGGTCATGGGAGGTCACCTCATCCACCCTTCCTTCTACGTGGACTCACCACCAGGAACCTTCAGCAGCCTCGGTGCTGAGTCTTCAGTCTGCTGAGCCCCCAAAGGAGGGAGGAAGAGTAGCTCATACCCTGGGTGCTTATCTCCTTGTCCCTGGATCCCACAGCCCATCAGCCTCCTAAGGGAGCCCCAGGTGAGTCCAGCAGGAAAGACTCATGACCAACCCAGGGCAGACTGTGGCAGGGGATTGAGTTAGGTCCAAGGTGTTTGATAGAGTCAGATGTGGGAGAGACCATTTCCAAACATTTAGGATCCAGACATACTTTGTGAACAAGTAGTAGGATTTCAACAAGCAGGGTTGGAGGCAAGTGACAGGGGGAGGAAGCCATCATTCCAGACAGAGGGGTGTGAGTGAGTAAAGAGGAGGCTGACCTAGGAACTGGGCTGGCAGGACTGACAGGTCAATGAAAGAGGCAGATACAGACCATCCCATAAGCTCCATCTCTCACACCCCTCACACCCCACGATAGGAGGGTGAGAGGACATCACACTTCATTCTAACCTCCAGTGCCCCTGTCCCAGACGGGAAGGCTGAGGCTTCTTTTCTAAGACAATCGCAACTTTGCCCAACCAAGGTCATTCTCTGGCCTGAAGTAATATCAATTCCTCTACCATTCTGCAGGAAGGTGGTTTGGGGGCCCATAGGCTGAGGCTAAAGCTGGGGTCCAGGTTATCACAGGTGGCCTGGAATAACAGTGTACAACATACAATAAATTCTCACACACACGGACACCCACACATAAACACACAAACACACACACACTCACACACACTGCCCAACACCTGCAAGGAAGCCCTACACAAGGTACAATGGAAGCCTCAGCCCAGTCCTTTATGGGTTCCCACCTACCCATGCTTCCTCCATGGACTCCCAACTCTGCATCCAGGCCCTACCTCCCTTCACTGGGGTGTAGTCAGCACCTCTACACAGTCCCCATACCTGGGCCTGTGTTCTCAGAGAGGCACACATCAGTCACACGGCAGATGCTGCGGGGATTAACACAGTCAGGAAGGTCCCCTTTGGGAAGCTTCAGGAAAAGAAGGGTCAGGAGTTGAGTTGATGGCAGAAGAAGAGAGCTCATCCCTCACGTGTGAGGATCCTGAGTAGGAGGGCAGCATAGGGAAACGTCCTCTGACTCGGCCACGTGTGTCCAGCGAGTTGAGGGCATGAAGGTCAGAGGAACACAGACCAGGGGCAGCTGGAGCTGGACTAGAGCTGGGAGAGGCAGAGCCAGAAGAGCTGGACCAGAGCTGCAGGCCTCGGGAGCAGAAGAGAGAGCTCCTAGGAGTGCTGCTTCTTCCAGTGATGTTATCTTCATGGCCTGCATGGCTCACGGACCTCACTGTAGATAGGAGTCAGATGCCCCTTTTCTTTCAGATATTGCTCACTGATACCCTGGGAATGCAAAACAAAAGGTTCCTGGAACAGCTGAGAGACAGAAGGGCCCAGAGGAGCCAGCATAGACCCAGTGCTGTCGAATGCAATGCGCCCAGCACATTGATCCCAGTTTTAACCTTTCCTAGTTAACAGTGCATTGTCCAGAAAGAGAAGCAGTGGGGCCAGAGTTTGACAAACCCAAGCCCGGACAGTGAGGGCCCCAGGAAAGCACAGGCTGGACACGGCTCCCAGCTCTCACCTCATGCGTGTCCTCTCGAGACTCCGGCTGGCTCGGCCGTGCACACTGGACCCCACCGCCATGGTCCCTGTCGTCCTCCTGCAGTCCTGTTCCTGAGTCATGGACAGAGTGGAGCCTGAATCTCAGCCTTGAAAACCTATACCCTCCCCCACTGCTAGGAACTCCAGTGATATGACGGCACCCATCATCCCCTCTGCAGAGAAATTCATTGAGCAGCAAAAGGCAGAAGGAAGGGAAGGGCTCAGTGGGGGAGGGGAGGGATCTGGGCCATGAGCGAGAAATGCAACCTGCCTCTTCCAGTCTCCATTTTCTCCTTCTTCTCACATGTCTTCCAAACATAGAGTCCACCTGTGAGGATCAACAGCATAACCATGACAGCACCTAGGATGCCTCCCACTGGAGTGATGTATGAACCTGTTTCCATCACACAGAGGGAGTGAAGAACGTTAAGGTAACAGAAAACATGAGATACCCACTGCCAAGGGGAGACAGAGAGCCGGTGGAGAGGTCTGCAGGGTCTTAGTTCAGAAACTAAAGAGGAAGAAGCCTGGCAATATCATTCATTCAACTCCCGCCTTGTGCAAGGGATACTGAGATGAACAAGACACAGGGAGGACTAAAAAACACCAAAGTCTGCCAGCCAGAGGGACTACAGTGCAATGGAGGTTTACACCTTGGACACAGGTCTTCATGAAGGGCATCCCAGAGGAGGTGAAGCATAAACTGAGTCTTGAGAGAGGAGGAGGAGTTTGTTAGTTATTCAGGGTGGGCACAGCATCCCAGGAAGGAGGAGCATCATGTTCTGGGAATGTCTGTCAGATCATCAGCCCTGGGGGGTTGCCATCACCCCAGTGCTGCTGGCAAGAGAGGGACAGGGCAGGGAGGAGTCAAGCAAGGAGGGTCAGAGGGAGAAAGAGTCTCTTTCCAGAGGGTCTTGTGGGTCATGCTGAGTTGAACTTTACCTGACTCCAGGATGGGGCTGAGTGTAGGCTAACAGGGGGTTTTAAGTGATGCTGACACATCGCCTCCCCCTCCCAGCAGCTCATGGAGGATAGGTTAGAGGGGCAAGACTGCACACAGGATACCAGGTCACTCATTCATTCAGTGAAATACTATAAACCAATTTGCCACATGCTCTTCTTGGGATAGGGATTCAAAAGAAAACTATGCATGACCGGTGCATTCTTTATAAAAAAAGGGAATGCCTGAGAGTGGAGGGGCTTCCCTGGTGGCTCAGACAGTCAAGAATCTGCCCACAATGCAGGAGACCCTAGTACAATCCCTGGGTCGGGAAGATCACCAGGAGAAGGGAATGGCAACCCACTCCAGTATTCTTGCCTGGAGAATACTATGGACAGAGGAGCCTGGAGGGCTACAGCCCATGGGGTCAAAAAGAGTCAGACAGGACTGAGTGACTAACACTTTCACTTTCACTTTCTGAGAGCAGAATGGTCACATCACCTGCAGGCTCCTGTGAAAACGAAAATGCAGGGCCTCTGGCTTAAAAATTACTTAAAATTTTCTGATGACAACTGCATAGCTTTAAACCAAAGAGGGACCCAAGTCCAAGATCTTAAGTGACAACACAGGTCACATGCCCAGGAAGTAGCAGTGCCTGAGGGAGATCCTTCAATAGGAATAAGTTAGGAGGTGAAGGACGAGGGTAGAAGAGCTAATGGAAAAGGAAACAGCATTTCCAGAGCTCAGAAGCTGGCAATAGCAGGACACATTCCAGAACTCCAAGCAAGCCGCTCAGTGTGAAGTGTGTAAGTGAGACCAGAAACATGGGCAGAGGAGCTTCTGAGCCCTGAATCCCCAGGCAGGCACTGGGTCAGATCACAGAGACAACACAGAACAATGACACAGTCTGATTTCTCTTCCGAAGGACCACTCCAGGCACACAGCAGACAATGCACAGGGTGAGGAAAAGTTCTGGAAGGCTGCTGCCTGGACCAACAAGGGTAAGGGGTGGAGAGCATGGGTGTGAGGGACGGTTAAAAGCAGAAGCAAATTGGTTGTGCTTCCCCGGCTCCTGTATGGGGTGACCCAGCGGAAGTAGTGCTGATAACACAGTGGGGGCAAAAGCCCAGAGCCCTCACCCCCATGTGCCTGAGCTCTCAGGTGCCCTTCCCCTCTGGGAGGTGCACTCACCGTGGGAACAGACTTCCCCCAGGTCTAAGGTGGCAGTTTTCTGGTCCACCTGGTTGCTGACCACACAGGTGAGGCTGGCATTGGGCTGGCTCAAGGACAAGTTCACATGCAGGCTCCAGGAGCTGGGGGCTAGTCCTGGTGTCCCACTCCACTCCAGCTCCCTGGGAAGACCCTCATCTCCCAGGTCACATTCAGGTCCTCTGTGTTCCCTGGGGCCCTGCACTCCAGAGTGACATTACACCAGCCTGGTGTGACGGACTTCAGCAGGACGTGGGGAAGGGGCGCAGATTTTGGGACAGGAGGAACAAAAGAATGGAGCTCACATGAGTGGAAAATATTCCAGTTCTCTCTTTCTCATCCATTATCTCATTGAAGCGCTGCAGTCTTCCCTGTCAAAATGATGAGTGCATTTTCCCGATAAAACACAGTTTGTTCACACCCCAAATATGTAGCAATGACTGTAGGAAGGGAGCCACTGAGGTATGCCCTATGAGACCTCACTGGACTAAAGAAACCTTAAATTCTTCCATAAGAAAACTAAATGCTGGACCTCACCTTCCAGAACCCATTATTTACAGAAGCTGGGATGTTTCCTAGAAAGGAAAGGTTTGGGAACAAAGGGTTTGTCCTAGTCCAGGACCATTGCCCTGCTTCTCCTGCTCAGATGATGCTGCACAGCCCTTGTGGAGCACTGACATCTGTGCTGGGATGCCGGAAGTAGAGACATTTCTGAGAGATGAAGTGGTGGTGACCACGAATGACAGCTCCAACTGTGGTCAGAACATGCCATTAAATTTGAGGTCCACACAGGCAGAGAAGTCACTGATTGACAAGTCATCCTTAGAAATCAAATGAGGGGACCTCCCTGGGGGTCCAGCGGCTAAGTCTCCATGCTCTCAATGCAAGGGGCCCGGATTCCATCCCTGGCCAGGAAACTAGACCCCACATGCAGCAACTAAGAGTTCACACACTACAAGTAAAGATCTCGCATGCTGCAATGAAGATAAAAGATCCTGCACAACAAGTAAGACCCACCACAGCCAAATAAATAAATATTAAAACAAAAAAAGAGAAATTACATGATGACCTAAAGCTGCAAAAGGCCCTTTCATAACAGATATTTCCCTATGCAATAGGAACTTTAAAGAAAGTCTTGATCAACTGAATTTAAGTAAACTTAAATAAGCTTTATCCTCTATCTATTAAGGCTTTTGGAGCTGGACTTGTGGCATCTTTGTGGGTGAAGCTGGCCTCAGGCTGGTGCTCAGTAGGAGAGAGGGCAGGAAGCTCTAGGTACACATGAATTTTCAAACTGTGGTCAGCAGAATAGTGTCCTCGCCCTTCCATCAAACATCTCAAAATCTGTAAGGATGGCAGAAAGGGAATGAGATAACAGAATTTAGGTTGTTAATCAGCTGACCTTCAAATAGAGATTATTCCGAATTATCTGGATGGGCCCAATGTAATCACAAAAATCCTTTAAAATGGAAGATGGAAAGAGAGTAGTTCAGAGCAATACAATGTGAGAGAAACTGATCCCACTGTTACCAGCTTTGAAGGTGGAGGAAGGTTGTCTCGAGCCAAGGAATGTAGACAACCACTAGAAAGTGGAAAAAACAAGAAAACGTTTCTGCCCTGAAGCCTCCAGGAAGGAACACCTTGTCTTTAAAAGCTCTGTGAGACTGTGTCCGACTTCTGACCTACAGTCAGGTAAGATAAAATATTAAATTAAAAAAAAATGTTTGTTGTTTTATGCCACTGTTAGTCTCTCAGTCATGTCCAACTCTTTGCGACCCCATGAGCTGTAGCCTTCCAGGCTCCTCTCTCCATGGGATTTCCCAGGCAAGAATACTGGAATGGGTTGCCATTTCCTTTTCCAGGGGATCTTCCCAACCCAGGGATCAAACGGGGTCTCCTGCCTTGCAGACAGATTCTTTACCGTCTGAGCCACCAGGGAAGCCCTACATTTGTGTTATTTTATGCCACTAGTTTATAGTAATTTATGATAGCGACAATAGAAAATTAATATACAAATCAAGTAAACTAAGTCCTAACAAAGAACAATAATTGTTATGAAAAATACATTTCCCCCAAATTTTCATTCTCCTTTCCCAAGACACTGAAGTGATTTTATCCCTGGTATGCATCTCAGTTCTGCTCACCATTTGTGGTGAACCTACTTACCCTAATTCTGAAGAGAAAATAGAATATGAAAGCTGGTGTCTGGAAGGCATCCTGAAAAATGGGGTCTATGTGATCCTCCTAGGACAAAAGAAGGAGGGAAGCCATGGTGAGGAGGCGTCGCTTACCATAGACAGTGAGGTGGAAACCCTGGCTATGTTCTCTTCCTCCAGTGAAGCCGGCTTGAGCCCGGTACTCCCCACTGTCCTCTGGGGTCAGGTTCTCAATCCTCAGGGATGTCACATTGGACAAATGGACCCTATGCTGGTACTTATCCTGGAGGCTGACCCATGTTGGGATGTCTGCCCTACGGCAGACTCGCAGCAGGACTCTGTAGTTTGACTCAGGACCAAAGCCCCATGAGACCTCCTCCGGGTCACCTTCTTGCTCCTTGATCACATGAAACAACACAGAACCTCCTCAGATCCCCTGCAGAGGAATGTGGGCTCCTGAACTCTTTGCCACAGTGCTAAAGATACCTAGGGCATTTGGAACAGGAAACGTGAGTATTTTCAAATCAAGAACAAATGAGAAAGCCACAGAAAGCCATCTTTCTAATGAAATCTACCCAATATTCTCTCTTGATTCTTGGAAATCAGTTAGTAAAATGAATTTAAAGCAATTCTGTCCTAATGAGATGGATGAAACTGGAGCCCCTTATACAGAGTGAAGTAAGCCAGAAAGATAAAGAACATTACAGCATACTAACACATATATATGGAATTTAGAAAGATGGTAACGATAACCCTATATGCAAAACGGAAAAAGAGACAGAGAAATACAGAACAGACTTTTGAACTCTGTGGGAGAAGGTGAGGGTGGGATATTTCAAACAGCATGTATACTATCTATGGTGAAATAGATCACCAGCCCAGGTGGGATGCATGAGACAAATGCTCGGGCCTGGTGCACTGGGAAGACCCAGAGGAATCGGGTGGAGAGGGAGGTGGGAGGGGGGATCGGGATGGGGAATACGTGTAAATCTATGGCTGATTCATATCAATGTATGGCAAAACCCACTGAAATGTTGTGAAGTAATTAGCCTCCAACTAATAAAAAAAATAAATAAATAAAATTTAAAAATAAATAAATAAATAAAGTAATTCTGGAATCAAGTCCTGATTCTAGAGAATTGTAACATTGAAAATGTTACTTAAACTTTACTAACCTTCTGTTTCCTTATCTGCCTCATCATAATGGTATGAATTAAATAACAGATCAAATATCACTCAGCACATTTCCAAGCACATACAGTATACAACCATAAGAGGCAGCTTCTAAAGTCCCTCCTTCCTCCTGTGTACATCCTTGTGTAACCCTCTCCCCCTGGACTGTGGGCTGCACCTAGTGACTGGTTCTAAGGAACAGAACGCAGCTGATGTGATGATGTCACTCCGTGATGATAGGTTGTATAAAACAGTGACTTCCAACGCAAAAGTGATAGTATCCGTGAAGAGTTGGTCTTGAGGGTGGCAGTCGAAATTGTAGAGAAAAAGTCATCCTTAGCAAAACCGAAGTGGCTATAGAAGAAACCCCCCTTTCTCTTCACACCTGGCCTCTTCCTTGGGCATCAGATCACAGACCCTGAACCTTGGACCAGCCCATCTTCCTCAACAGGAAACTCCTAAAGCCTTGCTCCCCAAGGCTCAGGACAGGCACCATCCACGATTGTACTCACCAAGAAGGCACACTTCTGTGTCTCAAAATGCTAAAGACCTATTTCTTTCTTCTCCTAAAAAATGGAAACTACTCACACAACATCTTTGTAACTAAGGGAGAACTCACAAGGAAATCTTTTTTCGATGCCCTCTTTCACAGGTGATTCACAGTGATTTGTGCTAGTTTATTTAAAGATGTATCTGAAAATATTTATTAATTTAAAAAGAAGAAGAAAACACAAATGTTGTCTCTAGCAGGGCACCCTAACTATATGGGGGTGAGTTTACAGACATATTAACTAGAATCTAGTGTCCCTCAGTCAGGAGGGCAACTTTTCATGGGACAAATGGGGGAACCTTTTCTGCATTGAATTCTGTCCCCCAGAAATGATGTATTTAGGTCCTAACTTCCAGAACCTCAGAATGTGATCTTATTTATATATAGGGTACTGGTACATAAGGGCTTCCCAAGTGGCTCAGCGATAAAGAATCTGTCTGCTATGCAGAAGATGTGGGTTCGACTCTAGGGTCAGGGAGATCCCCTGGAAGGAAATGGCAACCCATTCCAGTATTCTTGCCTGGGAAATCCCATGGACAGAGGAGTCTGGCAGACTATAGTCCATAGGGTCGCAAAAGGGTCAGACATGATATACCAACTAAACAACAACAACCTGTACATGTAGTCAGGTTTAGATGAAGTCATTACAGTGGGCCCTTATCTAATAGAGTTGGAGTCCTTATTTTAAAAAGAGAAAAAAGGAAATCTGGACACAGATACAAACAGTTTTAGAAGGAAGACAAAATGAAGAGACTTGGGGAAAATGCCACGTGAAGATAGACAATTGCTGTGGTGTGTCTACAAACCAAGGAATGCCAAAGATGGCCAGCAAACACTATAAGCTAGAGGCAGCCAAAAAAAAAAACACAGTTCCCTTTGTTATGAACTAAATGTTTGCGTGCCCTCCACAAATTCATATATTGAAACCCTAACCACCAGCGTAACTGTATTTGGAGCTGGAACCTCTGAGGAAGTAATTAAGCTTAGATATGATCTAAAAGTGGGGCTCTGATCTGATAGGAAAAGTGCATTTATCAGAAGAGACACCAAAGGGCTGTCTCCCTCTGTGTGTGTGTGTGTGTGTGTGTGTGTGTGTGTGTGTGTGTGTGTCTCCAAACTAAGCAAAGGTCTCATCAGCGCACAGCAAGAAGGCATATATCTACAAGCTGAGAAGATAGCTCTCATCGTAAATCAGACTGGCCGAAAACTTGCTCAAGGACATCTCAGCCTCCAGAACTGTGAGACAACATGTCTCTGTTGTTTGTCAGCCAGTGTTTAATATTCTTGTTATTGCAGACCCCTACAAAGGTGGCACCCAGGAACTACATGTTGACACTATGAGGGCTTCCTGGGAGCCAGGGCTGGGCTCTTGACCAGCAAATCAGGAGTGAAACAGACCTGGGTTCAAGTCCCAGACCCACCCATTACTGCTGAGTGATTTCGGCAATTTCCTAAACTATCTAAGCCTTGAGTTCCTACATCTGAATGGTTCGGTGAGAATCATGAGTATTCTTGGAGTTCCTGGGAGGTTAAGTAAGATGATGCATAAAAACCACCCAGGAGTAAGTATTTAGTTGTTGTTACCATTACATCAGGATTACTGTTAGATGGATTTTGATGCCTTCACTGCTTGGAACAAGAGGCAGCCCATTCCCCCATGAACGTGATTCCAGTCCCCACGTTTCAGAAGCCCCATCAGGTACTAAGTATCTAGTTATCCACAAGACAACCATCAAAACCAGCAGTTACAGATGATTATACCCATTTGAAGGATAAGGAAATTTCATTTCAGATACACTGAGTGGTTTTTTAATTTTCTTTTATTTTAAACAGATTATAACTTCACATGGTTAGAAAAGGAGAAGGTGTAGAGACTGAAAATGAAGTTTCTCCCCCATCTCTGATTCTCACTGCCCAGTTCTCTTTCCCACAGTTTGGCACTATTGCCTATTTTTTGTGTACTATCCAAAGACAGTCTATGCATTTACAAACACATATGTTTATCTGCACATACACGAACACACTCAGCACATGCTGATCTGCTCCTCGCCTTTTCTCATAATAGCACACGCAAGAGCCCACTCTGGGCCTCTACACTTAGAAGCGGCTCATTTAAAGGCTGCAGATGTTCTGGACTGCTTCTCATGGATAAATTTGTTTCTTTCCACTGCAAACAGTGCTGCAGTGAATATCCTTGGCTTTGAGTCTTTGCCCACATGGTGTGTGTTATTTTGGTGTTACTAATCTTTTAGTTATTACTAAAAAATTTTGGTGTTACTAATAGGTCAAAGCAGGTACATCTGAACTTTTGATGAATACTGTTAAATCAGCCTCCAAAGAGTGTTCCTATCTACCCTTCTACCAGTAATGTTTAGGTTTCCCACCAACAGACAACGTATAATGATGAAACATGTTGCCATTTGCCATTAATAGGGAAAGTTATATGTCATTACAGTTTTAATGAGCATTTCTTATATAAATGGTATAGTTCATTATTTCAGGTGTTTAAGTCATTTTATGCCCTTTTCTGTGAACTGTAAATAGTCTGTTAATGTCCTTTAACCACACTTATTTTTCTTCTATTAATTTGTAGAAGTCAGATATATTTTAAGAAAATTAGTTCATTGCTAATATAAATGGTACAATTTTTTTTCCAGTTTTTTGTCAGCTTTCTCTATGGCTATTTGTCATGTGAATTGTTATTTTCATAAAATCAAATATATCAATCTTTTATGGCTTATTGTTTTAATATCTTGCATAAAAATATTGCAAAAAGTTTGTTCTTAATTCTCTCTTCTTTTCTTCTAGTACTTTTATGATTCAATATTTATGTTTACATCTTTGATCCACTGGAAATTTATTTGGGTGTGAGACTAGGTGACTAGGATATCAGAGCAGCCAAAGCTTGGACATTAAAGTCATCAAGGCTTGAGTCAAGATCATCCTGTGTGGACTTGAACAGAAATATAACCTATCTGCCTTCAGCTTCCTCATCTGTGAAATGGGAATAGTAACAGCACTTCAGTCATAGAATTATGATTAGAATTTAAGAAGAGGAAAGTTTTTTAAGTATAGTTTTGTCCAAGATACATGCACCCCTATATTCATAGCAGCACTGTCCACAATAGCCAAAACATGGAAACAACATAAATGTCCATCAATAGAGGAATGGATAAAGAATCTGCGGTACGTATATACAATGGAATACTACTCAGCCACAGAAAGAATGAAATAATGCCATTTGCAGCTATATGGATGGACACAGAGATTATGTTACTAATTACTTAATTACTAACTAATTAGTTAATTAGTAATTAAGTTAGAAAGACAAATACCATGTGATATCACTTATAAGTGGAACCTAAAATATGACACAGATGAACTCATCTACAGACAAAAACAGACACACAGGACACAGAGAACAGACCTGTGGTTGCTAAGGGGGAGAATGAGGAGAGACGAAGTGGGAGTTTGACATTGGCAGATGCAAACTATTATATTGAATGGATATATATAAAGAATTGATGTCTATAGAATGGATAAACAGCAAGGTCCTATTGTATAACACAGGGAACCATATTCAATATCCTGTGATAAACCATAATGGAAAAAAACACAAAAAAGAATGTATACGTATATATATATATATATATATGAAGTGAAAGTCACTCAGTCATGTCCAACTCTTTGAGACCCCATGGAATTCTCCAGGCCAGAATATTGGAGTGGGTAGCCTTTTCCTTCTCCAGGGGATCTTCCCAACCCAGGGATTGAAACCAGGTCTCCCGCATTGCAGGCAGATTCTTTACCAGCTGAGCCACAGGGATATGTATTTATAAAACTTAATCTCTTTGCTGTACAGCAGAAATTAATACAATGTAAATCAACGGTACTTCAATTTAGAAAGAAAAGAAAAAACAAAACAAGAGGAAAGCTTGCACCATAGTGTTTGATAACTGCTCCGTACATGTGAGCTCCGTACGTAATCCCATTATTATGACGATGACTCCTGAGCAGGCACACCTGGGGTCAGAACCAGATGTTCCCACTTACCAGGGTGAAGCCCTTCCCTCTCCACCAGCTGACCCTTTCAGGGGTCTCCTCCTGGATACAGGGACAGGCTCCACAGAGGCAGACACCCATGGACGAGTCCCATTGGAAGTCATAGGGAGACAACATCCAGCCAGGGCCTCCTTCTTCACCAAAGCCCCAAGACTGAAAGGAAATTCATTCTGAGTCCACAGCAGCTGGAATCCACAGCCGCTGTCGACTCCCATGTCACTAAGTACCTCAGTATATCTGCTTCCAGGGACAGTGGGAAAGTTGGAGGGAAGAACAGGCTACATGTTACTCCAAGCCTGGGCTGAAAATTTTTATATTATTGACTCTATTTGGTTTGGGCATTATCCTTTCCTTTCCTTTGTACTTATAAAAACTTCATGTGTTCATAAAAACCTATTACATGGAATATGAAGCTGAGTAAAAGTTCTAAGTGTGCCTCTTCCCAAAAGTAAGTACTGTTAATGATATGCATCCTTCCAGACCTTTATGTTGCCATGAATACTGTAAACCCATGTAAACACAGGGTATCTGTTTTTAAATTCATTTCAGCATTCCTGATGTGACTTTTGATTCTACTCTTCTTTAGTAAGAGAAATAGTATTCTTTAATAACACAGTCAGTCAGACATTTAGAATAAATCTCCCATTTAAAATCCACAATTCTGGTACAACCATGGGCTCTAACCATAAGTATTTGTTTAATCTGGAGCTCAAAGAAACAGTCCTTGTTCCATAAGCATGCGTACATTAGGACTTGGATATAGCATTTAAGTCTCCAGTGTGCCTCCTTCCTAAGGGATTTTCACCAGTAACTCTAACCAAGCAATGTTTGTCTTACTTCCCCTCAAGCGTTAGTAAGTGGGAGTCAGCACCAGGGAAACAAGGAGAAAGAAGTTGGTATTTTCTGCTGAACAGATAGGAACAGAAAGAGTCTGGCCAAGGCCATTAATTAGCGGTTTCTAAAGAGCACAGCTATAGCTTGCTTTCCTGAGGGTGGTTTGTAGACCAAGTTTTCACTCACTGTGAAGAAGGAGATGATGTCCTTCAGCAGGTGGTCTGAGCGTGCTGGGTCCTGAGACACCTCCCAGGAGCAGAGGCAAAGACAGAGGGCCAGGCTGGATTCCCAAGAAGGCCTTGAAGAGGAGCACCCCGCACTCCATGAAAGGCTGAGAAGTGACCACAGGACCACTGGGGGTCTACTCTTTGGAGGTGCCCTAAACAGGCTCACCTGTCTTCTGTCCCTGTCAGGACATGGGGATAGGACAGGACAGGATGAAGAGTCAGAGCAGAGGCCTTGAAGTCCCCACAGGAGAGGCCTGTCGAGGGGAGGCACTGAATCCCAGAACATCACCGTTAGAGGGACTTTAGAAAGGATTTGCCCAGGCCCCTCCTGTCACAGAGGAGGAGGCACCCCAGGGGGTGAACCTGTCCTGGGTCACACAGGGTAAAGCCACTCCTGGCACCAGGGCTCCCCGCTCCCAGCCCAGTGCTTCTCCCTTGCAGGCGCTCCCATCGGCTCCCCACCCTGTTTCTGACCTCCCCAGGGTCTCCCCTCCCAGCACTGCTGTCTCATCACCAGGATCTGAGCAGCTCCTGGAGGCTCATCCTCCAACGTTCCTCTCCTGAGAAAGGGGAAGCAAGAACTTAGAAGCGGTTAGCAGAGTAGGGATTCTGGCCAGCAGAGGGTTAAACAGCAGTCCAGCCAGAAAAGAAGGGAACCAGGGAGAGAGGAGGCTCAGCCCTCGGGCTACAGGAAAGAGTCACCCAGAAGCTGATTCTGAGCAGCAGTTGTGGTAAAGATGGAAGAAGACTTAGAAAGAGAAGGAAGGCAGCAAGAACGCTGTCATTTACAAAAGATCTAATCCTGCAGAAGAAAATAAAGCCAGAGAGGGAGTGGTTTAAGTAAGGTGAGTTTAAAAATATATTTCAATAATATAAAATTTAAAACTCAACAATCAACATAAAATTGTGTACATATTCTGACTCTTCCCACATCATCACATTAAGAAACAAACAATGGTTCCCTCTCAACTAGTGATCAAATCCAACTGCATTTCTGTACTGTCTACTCTGTCTCCGTGTCTCTGTCTAGAGCACATGATGGCACGGGCCATTTGTTCTCCAGGTCCTGTCAGCAGACACAGGACATTGAGTAAATGCTCCAATTGCTATGATGAGCGAGTCCCATAGTACAAGGACTGACCTAATCAGGAGCTGCGGTATCTCTGGGAAATTGCAGCTTGAATTGAACACACATTCAAGCTTCCTCTCCTATCTCTACTTCCAAACCTCTGCCCACGAAAGGGTTAAAGATTTTAAGAATGATAAAGACAACTACTTCACCCACAGAATCACTCCCTCCCCACCCACCCCAACGGATGTTGAAATGGAACAGAACCCTATGGTCCTTGACCCCCTGCCCCCACCATGTCCTCTGCCTGCCTTTTGTTTGTGGGAAACTTTGGCCAAAAGAATGTTTAATCAGAGAAATGAGAAATGCAGAAACAAAGGGAAACAGTCAAAGGAGACCAAGTAATCATAATGTAGTCATTAAGCATAGTCAAGGATCTTTAGTTCCTTCCCAAGGACTATAGGTAATATTTTAAGCCATATCCTATGAGCTCTCTTATAGATACTAAAACCCCAGGTGGAGAAGTTAACTATATGATGACCAGACTGTGCCCAGGACAGGAGCTGCCACACTTCTGAGAACTGGCCTCAAAGAAATGGAAACAACCCGACCCTGGAACTGAAGATTAACTGTACCTAAAACCATCAAGATGATGGCTGGTCAGACCACCGATGACTGATTTGAAGACAACTGTCAGACCTCACTGTGCTGTTTCTGCATGTAGCCCCCTCCTTCTGTCTGTAAAAGCTCTTGCCCCACTGGTTGCCAGGCAGAGTGGGGAGTCAGCCTTTGGGCAGATGTCCACCCCCACCCCAGTTGCCGGTGTCTGAAGTAAAGCAAACATTCTTTTCCACCAACCTGGCCTGTTTTGCTGACTTTGGGGCAGCAAGTGAGCTGCCAGTCCCCACACACCTTTTGGTAATAATGTGTAAAGCAATTCAGCAAGGATATTCCTTCCAGTGATGCCTCTTCTGGTCCACTCAGTCTGCCCAACCTCCAATGGGAGGTGTCCATCTCACTAGGTACCAAGAAGGCTGGGGCTAAGGTGGCAACGAATTCCACTCCTCCCCAGATCCTGTGTGACCTTGAGAAAGTCACTTTCCTTCTCTGGGTGTAAATAGTCTCATCTTTAAAATGAGAAATTAAAACTGTTTCTCTCTCTCTCTCCCTCTCTCTTTGTCTCACTTTCTGTTTCCTTCTCTTTCTAATTTGTGAATCTTCCAGGGCCTATGGAGAAAACTGTAATATTGAATATAAATATTTTTCCAGTTAAATAGCACTGGAGAAGAAAGCTACATTTTATTTGTTAAAAGGAATCTAGTCTTTACTACAAGTCTCAGTGTTGAATCAAATAGTTACAAATACTCTCTAATTCATGAAATCTCATTTAATTTCCTGATAGTTCATTTAATGGCAAGAATTAATGAAACAAAGAATTAAAACAATAAATGCTTTCAAAACTTTCATCAGAATTCTTAATTTACTATGTGTGTGTGTTAGTCACTCAGTCGTGTCTGACTCTTTGCAACACCACGGACTGTAGCCCACCAGGCTCCTCTGTCCATGGGATTCTCCAGGCAAGAACACTGGAGTGGATTGCCATAACCTTCTCCAGAGGGCCTTCCCAACTCAGGGATCAAACCTTGGTCTTCTGCATTGCAGGCAGATTCTTTACCATTTGAGCTATAGGGAAGTCCTTTGGTTTACTATACCTTCTTACTTTCTTGGTTAATTTTTGCTTAATTTCTTTATCTGTCACAAACATATAACTTTTCATAAATTCACAGGCATTTACACATTCTTTAGGGGGGACATTCTTTGTTTTTCTTTCAGTTCCCTTTTCACTTAATTCCTCATCGTCTCTAATTTCTATCCTCCACCTCCAATCTTTTTCTCCATTTTAACCCCCATTAGCAATCTATGATGTTTCCTTCTACATTTTCTTCACACTCTTATAAACATGTGGGTGTCCCTTAAATATTGAGGACTGCTGTTTCCTTTATAAGATTAAGATTTTATTAAATACAGCTCTGTGTATCTTACTGATGTAGATACATGCATCTGACCTTATGGAAATTGGAAATACCTTCCAACCAATTGGTACATGCATTTTTTAAGGTTTTATAATGTTCCGTGGTACGGATACTGTGCATCTTGTTCAGTATTTCTGAATGATAGGCATGTGTTTTATTTTCAGTTTTGTCCTAAAACAGTGTTTTACATCTATAGAGGGCATCTGCCTAGAGTATTTGTTTTTCCTAAAGGTAATTTTTTTTTTTAAATTTTCATGAAAGCTGACACTGAGGTGGAAGGCAAATTTCATAAGCTCTTTTAAGATAAAAGAGAGACCTTCAAGGACCCTCTACTTTGTGAAGATATGCTAAGAGCTGAGCCCTTAATCTGAGTGGGGAGTGTGTGGTCACCCTCCTTTTTTAATGGAAAAGTCCCAAGAAACTTGGACTAAAATTGCTTCCTCCAGCTCAGACTGGGGGCCCGAGTCAGCCCCCTCCTCCATAGGACAGCTGCACAGGCAGTCAGTTCCGCTGAGTCCAAACCAGGAAGAGCCTTTTCCCTTGCCCTCTGCCCCAAGGAGTCATGCTCTTTATCTCCGTCCCTCTCCCCAGGACCCCAGGGAAGCTCTCCTGGCTTCCAGGTTACTGCAGCAGGAGCAGCCTCACCTCCCTGGAAATGGTTCCCTGATGCAGTCAAGGCTGCTTGAGCTCAGTGGTCCCAGGCTCACCAGTCTCACCTGAGACTCTAAATCAAATGCACTGCTTTGCTAAATAATTACAGAGCTCTTTTGTCTTTATGTTCACCTAAGACAAGTTATGTAGAAAGGAGACCCTGCCTTATGCTCCACCCAGAGGCCCTCCCTTCCCAGAGCCCTGACCACTCACTGAGGAGGAGGCTGGTGAATCCCAGGAGCCTGCAGGCCCAGCATAGGTGGGTGTCTTCTGAGCAGGGCAGGCTGCCTGCCAGCCTGTGCAGTTGCAGAGTAAATATCTAGAAGGAGCAGAAAGAGAGGAAAAGCCCTAGGAGCCCTTTATACAACTCTTCTCACCCCAGGGTGGCGTACAAAGTATTTCCTCCTTGACCACTGTTCAGCAGGTTAGTTCTGGGAAGACAGGCCTGTTGGTTTAGAGAGAACCCTTTTATCTTATCCCCAGCACAAACAGTTACACAGTCAATAAATAATTTTAGGATGGATGTATAAACATGTGCCTGACAAGGTGCTGTGCAGACCCCACTCCACGGAGTCACAGTCAGTTTGGAGTTCTCACATACCCTTCCTTGCTTCCCTGGAGTAACAACTCAGCCCAGACAGTCCTGCTCATCAATGTCAGCCTGTGGTCAAACACAGAAGTCACCCGATGACAGCCAGGGCAGGCTAGGTCTCTCCTGCTTTGGGCACCCCTCTGTCTACACAGTTTAATGAGTCGATTTCCTTTTGGATTTTCCATGAACTTCAACTCTCAGTGGTATATGACAGAAGCTCTGAACAAAAGAGCAAAGCTCTTTGGGAGAAGTGCCAACTCTCTACAGCCCCAATGCAAATGTAGGCATTTACCTATTGCTTGCACCCCTATGGCTTTCCTGATGCCGTTAGTGCTAGACATGCTCCCTACACACAGGACAAAGCCAGACCCCACAGGATCTAATGGGCTCTTGTCTGCATCACACCCACCATTTCTGCTTCAGCCTCTGCCTGACCTGCTTCTATTATCACAGAGAGACAGGGAGAGATGTCTACATTCCCCTCCTGGGCACAACCTCAGCTGCCTCAGACTCACTCCCACTTACTGAGGCTCAGGCTCTGGTTTCTTCTTCCCAGACTGAATACCCCACGACTTCTGAGAACTATCACATCCCATACCCTAGATGGGCTGTAGCCCACCAGGCTCCTCTGTCCATGGAATTCTCCAGGAAAGAATATTGGAGTGGGTTGCCATTCCCTTCTCGGGGGATCTTCCTGACCCAGGGATCGAACCCTAGTCTCCCACATTGCAAACAGACTCTTTACCATCTGAGCCACCAGGAAAGCCCTAGGGGAGCAGCACCATCTATCTAACTTTCAGACAGTGTCTTCTCCTCCCTACTGAGGCTTCCCCCTTAGCTACTCTGACCCAAAAGCTGGTTCTGCAGGACTGACTCCAAGACCATACACTCAATGTAGTCAGGGCACTGCCTATAAAATGCATTTTTCAGATGTGAAACCTGAATCTAGAGTCATTAAGTGACCTATAAAGGTCACATAGCCAACCAAGGTCCAGAGTCTGAATTCCTGACAACAAGCTCTGAAGAAACCTCCCAACACCATGGCCCCTCTCCCCGTGTAGCTTCAAGCAAGGCATCTGGACTCCAGTCTGTGCTCCCTCAAAGCAGACAGCAGCACATGCAGAGTGACAGTCCGCTGGCCCTCACTACCCATTCTTTCCTCCATCCCTCCTCCTCTGCAACCAAACAACTATTTGCTTTTTTTTAAGTTATACTTGTTTGACAGAAAACAACAAAATTCTGTAAAGCAATTATCCTTCAATTAAAAAATAATTTTTTAAATTTTTTAAAGTTATATTTAGTTTTTATTAAAGCAGATAGAGCTAAAGCTTTAGAAAATAATAACAGAATGAAGGGTGGTTTCAGGGGGTCATTCAAGAAGTACACAAATATTTTAAAACTTTAGCTGTAATTAGGAAATAATTAATAATTCAACATGTACAATTTGTTCAGCCACTATAGAAAACAGTATGAAGGCACCTCAAAAAAGTATTTTAATTAAAAATTCAGCAACTATATACTACTACTAATACTATATGGTCCAGCAATCCTATTTGCTAGCCAACGGAAATGAAAATCAGATACCAAAAAGGTACCTGTATTCCCATGTGTATTGCAGCATTATTCATAGTAGCAAGATATGGAAACAACTTGAGTATCCACGAATAGATGAATAAGTAAAGAAGATGTGACTTATATATACACGGTGAAATATTACTCAGTCATGAGAAAAAGAAAATTTTTGCTGCCCTTTGTGACATGGATGGACCTTGAGGACATTATACTTAGTAAAATAAGCCCACAGAGAAAGATAAATATTGTATGATATCATTTATATCACTTATGTGGAATCTTAAAAAGTCAAACTCATAGAAACAGATAGTGGAATGGTGATTATCAGAGGCTGGAGGGGGCGGGATATTGTTAACGGGTATGATATTGCAACTGGAAGATGAATAAATTCTGGAGATCTAAGGCACAGCATAGTGATTATATATAGTCAGCAATGCTGCATTATATACTTCAAAAATGCTAAGAGACTAGATCTTGCATATTCTCACCATAAAAAAGAAATGATTAAAACTCAACATTCAGAAAACTAAGATAACAGCATCTGGTCCCATCTCTTCATGGCAAATAGATGGGGGAAAAATGGAAACAGTGAGAGACTTTATTTTTCTGGGCTCCAAAATCACTGCAGATGGTGACTGCAGTCGTGAAATTAAAAGATGCTTGCTCCTTGGAAGAAAAGCTATGACCAATCTAGACAGCATATTAAAAAGCAGAGACATTACTTTGCCAACAAAGGTCCATCCAGTCAAAGCTGTGGGGAAAAAAGTAGTCATGTATGGATGTGAGAGTTGGACTATAAAGAAAGCTGAGTGCAGAAGAATTGATGCTTTTGAACTGTGGTGTTGGAGAAGACTCTTGAGAGTCCCTTGGACTGCAAGGAGATCCAACCAGTCCATCCTAAAGGAGATCAGTCCTGGGTGTTCATTGGAAGGACTGATGTTGAAGCTAAAACTTCAATACTTTGGCCACCTGATGCGAAGAGCTGACTCACTGGAAAAGACCCTGATGCTGGGAAAGATTGAAGGCAGGAGAAGGGGATGACAGAGGATGAGATGGTTGGATGGCATCACCGACTCAATGGACATGAGTTTGGGTAAACTCTGAGAGCTGGTGATGGACAGGGAGGCCTGGCATGCTGCAGTCCATGGGGTCACAAAGAATCAGACCCGACTGAGCAACTGAACTGAACTGTTCATAATAGTCTCTTATAATCCTTTGTATTTCTGCATTGTCTACTGTAACTTCTCCTTTTTCATTTCTAATTTTGTTGATTTGATTCTTCTCTCTTTCTTTCTTGATAAGTCTGGCTAAAGGTTTGTCAATTTTGTTTATCATCTCAAAGAACCAGCTTTTGGTTTTATTCTTCACTATTGTTTCTTTTTTCTTTTTTTTTTTTTTTTTTTTCATTTATTTTTATTAGTTGGAGGCTAATTACTTCACAATATTGTAGTGGTTTTTGTCATACATTGACATGAATCAGCCATGGATTTACATGTATTCCCCATCCTGATCCCCCCTCCCACCTCCCTCTCTGCCCGATCCCTCTGGGTCTTCCCAGTGCACCAGGCCCGAGCACTTGCCTCATGCATCCAACCTGGGCTGGTGATCTGTTTCACCCTAGATAATATACATGTTTCAATGCTATTCTCTCGAAACATCCCACCCTCGCCTTCTCCCACAGAGTCCAAAAGTCTGTACTGTTCTGTGTCTCTTTTTCTGTTTCACATATAGGGTTATCATTACCATCTTTCTAAATTCCATATATATGTGTTAGTATACTGTAATGGTCTATACAGAGTGAAGTAAGCCAGAAAGATAAAGATCACTATTGTTTCTTTCATCTCTTTTTCATTTATTTCTGCTTGGATATTTATGATTTCTTTCCTTCTACTAATTTTGGTGGGTTTTTTGATCTTCCCTTTCCTGATGTTTTAGGTGTAAAGTTAGGTTGTCAATTCGATGTTTTTCTTGTTTCTTGAGGTAGAATTGTATTGCTATAAACTTCCCTCTTAGAACGACTTTTGCTGCATCCCATAGGTTTTGAGTTGTCATGTTTTTGTTGTCATTTGTTTCTAGAATTTTTTTATTTCCCTTTTGATTTCTTCAGTAACCTGTTGGTTATTTAGAAATGTGTTGTTTAATATCCAAGTCTTTGTATTTCTTACAGCTATTTTCTTGTAATTGATGTCTAGTCTCATAGCGTTGTGGTCAGAAAAGATGCTTGATACAATTTCAATTTTCTTAAATTTACTGAGGCTTGATTTGTGACCCAAGATGTGGTCTATCCTGGAGAATGTTCCATGTGCACTTGAGAAGAAGGTGTATTCTTCTGCATTTGGATGGAATGTCCTGAAGATATCAATGAGATCTATCTTATCTAATATATAATTTAAGACTTCCTTATTAATTTTCTGTTTTGATGATCTGTCCATTGGTGTGAGTGGGGTGTTAAAAATTCTCCTAGTATTATTGTGTTACTATCAATTTCCCCTTTTATGTCTGTTAGTGTTTGTCTTATGTATTGAGATGCATGTTGGGTGTATGTTGGGTGCATAGATATTTACAATTGTTATGTCTTCTTCTTGGATTGATCACTTGATCATTATGTAGTGTCTCTCCTTGTCTCTTCTAATCTTCTTTATTTTAAGGTCTATTTTTTCTGATATGAGGATTGCTACTCCAACTTTCTTTTGCTTCCCATTTGAATGGAATATATTTTTCCATACTCTCACTTTCAGTCTATATGTGTCTTTAGATCTAAAATGGGTTTCTTGTAGACAGCAGATATGTGGGTCTTGTTTTTGTATCCATTCAGCCAGTCTATGTCTTTTGGTTGAAGCATTTAATCCATTTACATTTAAAGTAATTATTGATATATATGTTCCAATTGCCATTTTCTTAATTGTTTGGGGTTGATTTTGTAGATCTTTTTTCTTCTGTTATATTTCTTGACTATATAAGTAAGTCCTTTTAACCTTTGTTGTAAAGCTGGTTTGGTGGTACTGAAAGCTGTTAACTTTTGCTTGTCTGAAAAGCTTTTTATTTCTCCATTAATTTTGAATGAGATCCTTGTGAGGTACAGTAATCTTGGTTGTAGATTTTTCCCTTTCAGTACTTTAAATATATCCTGCGATTCCCTTCCAGCCTGCAGAGTTTCTACTGAGAGATCAGCTGTTAAGCCTGTGGGGTTTCCCTTGTATGTTACTTGTGGCTTCTCCCTTGGTGCTTTTAATATTCTTTCCTTGTGTTTAGTCTTTGTTAGTTTGATTCATATGTATCTTGGCATGTTTCCTCTTGGGTTTATCCTGTATGGAACTCTTTGTGCCTCTTGGACTTGATTGACTATTTCCTTTTCCATGTTGGGGAAATTTTCAACTATAATCTCTTCAAAAATTTCCTCATACACTTTCTTTTTCTCTTCTTCTTCTGGGACCCCTATAATTCGAATGTTGGTGCATTTTATATGGTCCCAGAGGTCTCTGAGACTATCCTCAGTTCTTTTCATTCTTTTTACTTTATTCTGCTCTTCAGAAGTTATGTCCATCTGATCCCTCTGTGTCTTCCCAGTGCACCAGCCCTGAGCACTTGTCTTATGCATCCAACCTGGGCTGGTGATCTGTTTCACCCTTGACAGTATAATTGTTTCAGTGCTATTCTCTATGTAAATCCATGGCTGATTCATGTCAATGAATGGCAAAAACCACTACAATATTGTAAAGTAATTAGCCTCCAACTAATAAAAATAAATGAAAAAAAAAAGAAGTTAGGTCCATCATTTTATCTTCCAGCTTACTGATTCATTCTTCTGCTTCAGATATTCTGCTATTGATTCCTTCTAGAGTGTTTTTCATTTCAGTAGTTGTGTTGTTTGTCTCTGTATATTTATCCTTTAATCCTTCTAGATCCTTGTTAATTGACTCTTGCGTTTTCTCCATTTTGTTTTCAAGGTTTTTGATCATCTTTACTAACATTCTGAATTCTTTTTCAGGTAATTTTCTTATTTCCTCTTCATTTATTTGGACTTCTGTGTTTCAATTAACACACAGAAATCCCTTGCATTCCTATACACTAACAATGAGAAAACAGAAAGAGAAATTAAGGAAACAATACCATTCACCATTGCAACAAAAAGAATAAACTACTTAGGAGTATATCTACCTAAAGAAACAAAAGACCTATACATAGAAAACTATAAAAGACTGATGAAAGAAATCAAAGAGGACACAAACAGATGGAGAAATATACCGTGTTCATGGATTGGAAGAATCAATATTGTCAAAATGGCTATACAAAGCAATCTATAGATTCAATGCAATCCCTATCAAGCTACCAACAGTATTCTTCACAGAACTAGAACAAATAATTTCACAATTTGTATGGAAATACAAAAAACCTCAAATAGCCAAAGCAATCTTGAGAAAGAAGGATGGAACTGGAGGAATCAACCTGCCTGACTTCAGACTCTACTACAAAGCCACAGTCATCAAGACAGTATGGTACTGGCACAAAGACAGAAATATAGATCAATGGAACAGAATAGAAAGCCCAGGGATAAATCCACATACCTATGGACACCTTATCTTTGACAAAGGAGGCAAGAATATACAATGGAAAAAAGACAACCCCTTTAACAAGTGATGCTAAGAAAACTGGTCAACCACTTGTAAAAGAATGAAACTAGAACACTTTCTAACACCATACACAAAAATAAACTCAAAATGGATTAAAGATCTAAATGTAAGACCAGAAACTATAAAACTCCTAGAGGAGAACATAGGCAAAACACTCTCTGACATAAATCACAGCAGGATCCTCTATGACCCACCTCCCAGAATATTGGAAATAAAAGTAAAAATAAACAAATGGGACCTAATTAAACTTAAAAGCTTTCACACAACAAAGGAAACTCTAAACAATGTGAAAAGACAGCATTCAGAATGGGAGAAAATAATAGCAAATAGAACTGCCATATGACCCAGCAATCCCACTCCTGGGCATACACACCGAGGAAACCAAATGTGAAAGAGACACGTGTACCCCAATGTTCATCGCAGCACTGTTTATAATAGCCAGGACATGGAAGCAACCTAGATGCCCATCAGCAGATGAATGGATAAGAAAGCTGTGGTACACAATGGAATACTACTCAGCCATTAAAAAGAATTCATTTGAATCAGTTCTAATGAGATGGATGAAACTGGAGCCCATTATACAGAGTGAAGTAAGCCAGAAAGATAAACACCAATACAGTATACTGACCCATATATATGGAACTTAGAAAGATGGTAACGATAACCCTATATGCAAGACAGAAAAAGAAACACAGGTGTATGGAACAGACTTTTGGACTCTATGGGAGAAGGCGAGGGTGGGATGATCTGAGAGAACAGCATCAAAACATGTATGTTATCAAGAGTGAAACAGATTGCCAGTCCAGGTTGGATGCATGAGACAAATGCTCGTGGTGGTGATGGGATGGGGAGGGATGTGGGAGGCGGGATCAGGATGGGGAACACATGTAAATCCATGGCTGATTCATGTCAATGTATGGCAAAAACCACTACAATATTGTAAAGTAATTAGCCTCCAACTAATAAAAATAATTGGGGAAAAAATGGACTTCTGTGTTTCTAGTTTGTTCCTTCATTTGTATAGTATTTCTCTGCCTTTTCATTATTTTTTTTTTAACTTATTGTGTTTGAGGTCTCCTTTTTCCAGTCTTCAAGGTTGAATTCTTTCTTCTTTTTGGTTTCTGCCCTCCTAAGGTTTTTCCAGTGGCTCGTGTGAGCTTCATATAGAATTAGATATGTGCTGAGTTTTTGTTTGTTTGTTTGTTTGTTTTTCCTCTGATGGGTAGGGCTGAGTGCGGTGATAATCCTGTCTGCTGATGACCGGTTTGTATTGTGAGGCGAGCAGAAGTAACGCAACTTAGATTAGGAGTAGGCCTTCCTACTATCAGGTAGCTTTCGCTTAACAATGACCACTGTTTGCCAATTAGGACCAATTAGCTTTCACCGATGTTTGCCAATTAGGAAATTAGAAACGGGGTGGAAACCCCCAGGAAAGTCCCGCGCGCCAAAGTATTGACCAATGAAATTGTTTTGCAAACGTGTAACCAATCCGCTTCTCACCCTATAAATTTGTGTAACAGCTTGGGCTCGGGGCTCTCTTACTCACACCACTGCGTTGGTTGCGGGCGGAGAGTCCTGGCTCGAGTCAGTAATAAACTTCCCTTCCTGCGAGTTGCATTGTTTTGGAGGCCTTCTCTCTTCCCCGCTCGGGGATTCGGACATCGGGCATAACAGTATTTTTGTTTTAGTTGTTATTTAGATGAGGCGTCCTGCACAGCGTGCTACTGGTGGTTGGGTGATGCCGGGTCTTGTATTCAAGTGGTTTCCTTTGTGTGAGTTCTCACTATTTGATACTCCCTAGGGTTAGTTCTCTGGTAGTCTAGGGTCTTGGAGTCAGTGCTCCCACTCCGAAGTCTCAGGGCTCAATCTCTGGTCAAGAACAAAGATGCCACAAGGTGTTTGTTATGGCATAAGTGAGATTAAAACAAATATCCAAAAACAAGAAACCAAAGATGAACCCCAGACAAATGGCAGTTACAAATGAGGCAAATAATAATTAAAATGATGGAATATACACACATACATATACACCCATGAGCAAACTTAAAACAGCCTAACAAAAATAAGGTATAGTAGATCGACCCAGTGAACAATGGAAATTAAAAAAATTTTTTACCAGTTAATAACAAAACTGACTAAAGTACAAACTGGAAAACAAAACTAAAGCCAGGCACCAAATGGGGAATAAAGCAATGAAAACAAGACTAACAAATATGTTGAGAGGAAAGAAAAGAAGGAATAGATATACAAAGCTAAATAGAGGTAGATGAAGATTTATATACATTAAAGATTAACTGCAAGGGGAAAAGAACAGTAGGAAAGGCAAATAAAGGAATAAATGTAGAAAAAATATAACAAGTTTTAAAAAAACTAAAATTTAAAAAAGAAAAGAAAAAACAGAAGAAGAAAGAAAAAAGGAGGAAAAAAAAAAAAAAGGAAAATCCCAGAGAACTGCAAAAGCCCAACGTAGAGGCAGAGGTTTATAACAACTATAAAAAGTGGGACTGATATACATATACAACCATAAGCAAAATCAAAACAGTCCAACAAAAGTAAAGTACAATAGATTGACCCAGTGAACAAAGGAAATCAAAAATTATATCTACCAGAACAAAATTAAGTAAATCACAAACTGGAAATCAAAGCTAAAGCAAGATGCCAATTGTGAATAAAGCAATGAAAATAAAATTAACAAATATGTTGAGAGGAAAGGAAAGAAAGAAGAAAGAAAGAATAGATACGCAAAGTTAAATAGAGGTAGATAAAGAAGATTTATATACATTAAAGATTAACTGCAAGGGGAAAAGAACAATAGGAAAAACAAACAAAGGAATAAATGCAGAAAAATAATAATAGCTTTAAAAAATTAAAAGAGTGGGGGAAAATGGAAAACTCCACAGAACTACAAAAACCCAATGTAGAGGCAGAGGTTTATAACAACAATAAACATTGTGACTGAGAAAAAAAGCTGAAAAGCTTAATTGGATTTCTTAGCACCAATAAAATGACAACTACAACAGGGAAAGGAAAATAGGGGGAAAAAAATCCAAAAGAATCTACAGAACAACTCAAAAAATAAGAATAATAAATGTCTTTCTTGAGTCACTGCTGTCAGAGTCCTTTCCCTCTCTGGGAGTCACAGTCCGCCTCACCTCCCTAGGATGCCCTCCAACACTGTGCTGAACTCTGGACCTGCTGTGGGGGCAGCTCAGATTCTAATCTGGTCCTACTCCTGTGTGTTCTTGCCTCCAATGTCCGCATCTATCAGAACTAGTGTGTTTTCTTTCATGGGAGCTCTCAATGATGTTTTATATATTCCGTAGACAGAGAGTCTGCCCAGTTGATCATGTGGATGTAATCTGCAGCTTGTACAGCTGGTGGGAAGGTTTTGGGTCTTCTTCCTTAGCCACACTTACCGAGTTTCAATTGTGGTTTTATTTCCACCTCTGCATGTGGGTCGTCCGCTGGGGTTTGCCCCTGAAGCTGCCCTGGAGGACTTGGGTTTGCCCCTCTGAGGGCCGGGTGTGGAGGTGGTGCGCTGCTTGGGTCACAGGGGTTCTGGCAGCACCAGGTACTCAGGAGGGTTGGTGGGCGGGGCAGCAGGAAATACAGTGCTCTAGAAGAGTTGGGCAACCAGTATTGGCCAATATGCTCCAGTATTCTTGCCTGGAGAATCCTCCTCCCTGATAGAGAAGTCTGGCAGGCCACAGTCTACAGGGGTGCATAGAGTCAGACACTATTGAAGCAAACCTGCACGCATAGAAGCATGACTTTTGTTGCCTGTGGCAGCTCTGCCCCAGTGAGTGTTGATCATGAAGGTGGCACAGCTGCTTGGCTTGCGGGGACCCTGGTGGTGCCAAGTGTTCAGGGACACAGAATGCCTCAGCTGCAGGAGTTATGGCCCTATCAGAGTCTTTTTTCAAGCCTCTTGTAGCTGGTGATCAAAAGGCCTCTTTGGCCAGTCTTTCTCCATAGCTCTGCCATTCAGGCACATAGAAGGGCCTCCTGGCTGAGGTCCTACCCTGTAGATCAGCATGTCAGGCACTTAAAGGGACACGCTGGGCGCGGTCCTACTCCGTAGTTTAGTGCATCAGGTGTTTGATGGGCCAGCCTCTCTATTGTTCAGCTGCCAGTGCTGGGGTGGGGAGAGAGAGGCTATGGTGATGGCTCCTCCCCCTACGCATGACTCAGCAGTATCACCTTGCTTCCATGGCTGCCTGGCTTTCCTCCACCAGCATTTCCCACCATGATCTCCTCCCTCACATCCCCTCAATCCATCTCTCCACAGTCAACAGCCCTTGCCCCAGGATTGCTCAACAATCCCTAAACTCCAGCTCCCAGCCGCTGCGCCTTCCAGGGGAGGAGCATTCCTGTCCAGGGTATATATGGCTGAGGCAAGAACTGTCTGATTCTCATTCCATTTAGGCTGCCACAGATCAGCTGTTTCACTCTCAGTCTTAAATATTTTTCCTCTGACTCAGACAAATGTCCTGATGTGGGGATTGGACCCCTGCTTCAGTTCCCCAACCAGTCAAGGGCAGGTCCAGTACTACTAAGACTCCTGTTTTTCCACCTAGTTCCTTTGTCCTGCCGAGTTTTGTGTGGTTCTATATATTCTTTTCCACTGGTCAAGTACTCTTGTCCACTCTCAGTTGGTGTTCTGCATGTACTTCTGGGTCTGAAGGTGTATTCCTGATGTATCCATGAAGAGAGATGTACCCCACATCCACCTACTCCTCCACCATCTTGTTCTCCCATCCTTGTTCTTTAGAATCATGCCAATGGTTATAAGAATGAGCAAGGTCTTCCATCTTTCCTCCTCACTCCACTCTCTCAATTATTTTCACTTTTGTTTCCATCATTCTTGCTTGGTGCTTCTTAGCATTGCCAGCTACATCACCACTGCTTTTACACTCGCTTCCAGAAATCCTGGGCTTGAAACAGAGATACTGTACTACTATACTCTACACAGTACTGTACAATAAAGTACACAGAATCACAACCACTTGTAAGGCTGCATGCACATGGCAATATATGCCCGACATGTCAATTAACTTACATGAATGGACACCTGAACACATGTTCACGTCTTTGAAAGTTCGAAACTTGAAGGTTCATACGTAGAAGACTTACATATTTAAATATGTTCAAAAGCAAATCAAGTATGAAGAAGAAAAGGAAAGCATAAGATCAATGTATCACCAAATAGTAAACATCAATAAAGATATAAAATTATAAAAGAATTACATTATAATTTTATATTATAAAAGAATGAAGTACAAATTCTGAAGTTGAAAAATACAATAACTTAGATAAAAAGACCACTAGGGAAACTCTATAGGATATGTAAGCAAGCAGAAAAAAATAAGAACCCAAGTCAAACATACGTCTATTTAGATAATCCAGTCTGTGGAATTTAAAGAAATTGTAACAAACAGTTTTAGAAAACTGTGGGACACCATCAATTGCACTAGCATACACATAATGGATTCCCAGAAAGAGAAAAGAGCAAGAGGATATTCAAAGAAATAATGCCAGTAAATTTCCTTACCTGAATTTTTAAAGAAAAACCTAATCTACAGAGTCAAGAAGCTCAAGAAATCCCCTATACGATGATCTCAAAGAGATTCACACCTAGGCTTATAATAATCAAACTACTATTTAAAAGACAAAGAGAAAATCTTAAAAGCAGAAATAGGTGACTCATCACATAAAAGAGATTCCCAGTAAGATTTATAGCTTATTTCAGAAGCCATGGCCAGGAGACCCAGGTGACAAATTCCAAGTGCTGACAGGAAAAGCCTATCAACCAGGAATTAGATAACAGCAAAGCCATTTTTCAAATATAAATTAAGACATACTCAGATAAACAAAAACTGACATTTGTCTCTT
This sequence comes from Dama dama, assembly GCF_033118175.1. Taxonomy (NCBI): domain Eukaryota; kingdom Metazoa; phylum Chordata; class Mammalia; order Artiodactyla; family Cervidae; genus Dama; species Dama dama. The sequence goes on from NC_083700.1 coordinate 15,064,640, forward strand.
GCAGATCTGCCCTATGAGAAATACTAAAAAGAGTCATTCAGACTGAAATATTTATGTGGTAAATAAAACCATACAAAAAATAAAGACCAACAAATGTAACTAAATATGTAAATGTAAAGGACAATTTGAATATTTTGTTGTTTATGACAGTTTTTTCTCCTACCTGATTTTATATAACTAGAACAAGGCTATAATTACAAATCTGTGTCAATGAGCACACTAAATATAAAATGAAATTTGTATAACAATAACAGCACAATGATGGGGGAACAAAGCTATAGAAGATCAAAGACTCTGTATACTATTGAACTTATATTGGTATTAATACAAATAAAATTATATAAATTAGGGTGTTAATTATAATGCCCAGCAAGAGAAAGGATTATGAATGAGTACTGTGAAATACTGTGCAATAAGAATTAGGTAACAACTCATGCCACAGCCCTGCACATCCCAACCTGAGACATGTGTCCACTGGGGTGTATGAATGCTGGGTGCTGGAACATGGGGTTTGGAGAGCAGACCCAGGGAAAGGACTACTGTTGGCTGTGAGTAGACAGCCTGAGGTGATGGAGCGAGGAGCTTCATAACCAAGAATGCTTGCTGAGGAAGGGCAGATTGCCACAGAAGCAAAGAAGCATTATTGAATGACGTACAAAGGGTGGGGCCCCCACTGCAGCCTCTCTCCTCATGTTTTGGCTCCTGCTTCCCTGAGCACTAGGGAGGGCTCCCACAGGAGCAGGCTCATGCTCCCCCCCATCCCCATCACTGCCTCTTTTACCTCCTCCCCACCTGGGTGGCCCACTTGCCCCATCCTGCCTCAGCCCCCTCCACCGGATCAGCTTGCACATCCCAATTCCACTATAGCACCCACACTCCTGGGTGGCCAGCTCACCCTGAGCATTGCAGCCCTTTCCCACCTGGATGGCCTTATGTGTTCCAGCAGCATCCAGAGCAGAAAGCTGATGGGTCGACTTCATGCAGAGGTGAGGCTGAAACCACAGCTGAGCCCTAGGGGCCTTGTGACTAAAGAAGAGCTGAAATCTCTCTGCAAGGCTATGTGAACCATGGATTATACCTCAACTGATAGCTTCATAAATTTACTACCTACAGAACATCCAAACAGACAAGTGCACCTGCAAAAAAAAAAAAAAAAAAAATAGGCAACCTAGATGATGGACAAACTTCTAGAAAGACACAAACTGTCAAAATTGACTCTAAATCTTCATCTGTGACCCAGAGTTTGGGAAGCCATCCCCAGAACTGTCAGCTGCAGAAGCATCCCACAGGTGTTAGACGCATACTGGCAAAAAAAATCAGTGTCAAACCCCTCGTCTCCCAATACTATGGATGCAGAGAGCGCACAGTGTTGCTGCAGAAACTGTGTTGCTGCAGAAAATCCAGTGACTCTATGACCGGCTTTCACACAGAAAAAGCAGAAAACACAAAGGCAACTTCTATCTAACTTTCATCCTCTAACCCCACTTCTGATAAGCAAACTTAAGTCACATTCAGAACCCAATTTTGCAGAAAGCCTGGATAATGTGGGCTTCTCTTTCCTACCTCTGCAATACGAAAGTCTGATTGAGTGCCTACTCCCCATATCCACCACAATTCCTTCACTATCAGGCTAAAACCATGGGTCACTCATCAAAAATTCCCTCTCCTAAAAGCCTTTGTTTCACTGTTACTCAGTCACACTTACTTAGTGAATCATAAACCTTTGTTGTTGTTGTCCAGTCGCTCAATTGTGCCCAACTCTTTGCAACCCCATGGACTGCAGCACACCAGGCTTCCCCTGTTCTTCACCATTTGCCAGAGCTTGCTCAAACTCATGTCCATTGAGTCGGTGATGCCATCCAACCATCTCATCCTCTGCCACACCCTTCTCCTCCTGCTCTCAATCTTTCCCAGGATCAGGGTATTTTCCAATGATTCAGATCTTCTCATCAGGTGGCCAAAGTATTGGAGCTTCAGCTTAAAGAATCAGTCCTTCCAATGAATATCAGGGTTGATTTCCTTCAGGACTGACTGGTTTGATTTCCTGCTGTCCAAGGGACTCTCAAGAGTCTTCAGTACCACAATTCAAAAGCATCAATCCTTCAACACTCAACCTTTTTTATGTCCAGCTCTCACATCTGTACATAACTACTGGAAAAACCATAGCTTTGACTCTAATCATAAACCTTGGATTGATCCAACTGTCCCCCACCTCTGCATATAACTCATACTACCTGACAAAATCACCAACCTCTCAAACAAATTCATTATAAATTCACACTACCTAACCTCAATCAATCTTTAAAACCATTCAGCAATCAATCATTTGGATAATATCTACTGAGTACTTGCTGCATGTCCTGCATTGTTCCAAATATTTTGCATGTTTTAATTCAGTCATCAAAAACAATCTGTGAGATATGTATCATTATCCCCATTTTACAGACTAGAAAACAAAGACATAGTAAACACTAAGTCATTTGCTCAAAGCCACACTGGGAATATCAGAACCAGGATTCAAAACCAGGAAGTCTGGCCCAGAGTCCACCTTTTCATGATTCTCACATGCTCCCAATGCTCCATCCACCCCATCATTCTGAAAAATGACAAGACATATTTCTCTGGGAAAAATAGAAATCAGAAAGAGGTGCCTTCAAGTTCCCACAAGAAAACTTTTAGCTGTCCTGGATTGACTTATATTCATCCTAACTTTCTCTTGTCCCACAGAAGATACTGTTCTTCTACTGTGAAAAGTCAACACCTTCGCCTGTGCTTCAAGTCCAGTCTCCTCTCACCTCTTCTGGAATACTGCTCTCTTTTACAGTTCCTCTTTCTCTGAGAGCTGCAACTGATCCCTCTTTGCTCACTTCTTTCCTGAAGCCCTTGAGGGTTCTCAGCACACTCACTTCTTGACTTCACCCTTAACCACATACCTAATCCATTGTCCTAATTCTTCCCCTCCCTCATCACAGTCACACTGGTACATTTGCTTTAAGACACTTGCTCCTCAGCTTTCCTTCATCAGGATTCCCTCAACCTCAAAAAGTGCCTGCTAACTGCTCTAGTATTTGAGACTATTGACTTGTCTTTCCTTCTTAAAATCCTTTTTCTCTCAGTATCTTTAATATCAATACCCTAGATCTCATCTTTCCCATCCGCCATCTTTCTCAGGTTCCTTTGCTGACCCCTTTCTCTACCTCTGTTCTTCCCTCAAATGTTGGTGCTTCCAAGGGTTTGGGGATGGCCCCCATTTAATCTCAGTTTTCATTCTCTCACTGGGATATCTACTGCATGGATTTCTATTATCATTCACACGTTGCTAATTCCAAACTCTGTTTCCCCACCACACACCCTCTACTAAGCATCAGACCCTGCATTCAACTCTGTTAGTAGACATCTCCAATAGGGCTCGATTTGAAGTGTCTGATGTTGCATTCATTATCTTCCACTTCTAACCTATTTCTGTGCTCCTACTCTCAGTCAATGGCCCACCCCAGAAACCTAGACCTTGTTTTCAGGTCCTTTCATTTCCCCCACCACCTAGGGCAGTTAATCAAGTGCAAATAACATGTCAGGTCCTGGGCTAAGCATCTCACATGCAATAATTTTATTGTTACAATCTTAAGTGAGGAGAAAGACAAAGTGAAACTTCAGTTCTTCCTAATACTTATTATGTCTTCCTTGTGGTTCAAATGGTAAAGAATCTGCCTACAATGCAGGAAACCATTGGGATCCCTGGGTTGGGAAGATACCATGGAGAAAGGCATGGCTACCCACTCCAGTATTCTTGCCTGGAGAATTCCATGGACAGAGGGGTCTTGCGAGCTACAGACCTTGGAATTGCAGAGTCAGACACTACTAAGCAACTAACACTTTTTCTTTCTTTCAATGCTTATCATGGAGAAGGAAATGGCAACACACTCCTGTATTCTTGCTGGGAAATCCCATGGACAGAGGAGCCTGGTGAGCTACAGTCCATGGGGTCACAAACAGTCAGACACAACTGAGCTTGCATGCATCATCATCAGTGCTTATTGTTGTTGTTGTTGCTCTGTCACTGAGTCGTGTCCAACTCTTTGTGACACCATGGACTGCAGCATGCCAGGCTTCCCTGTCCTTCACCATCTCCTGGAGTTTGCTCAGATTTGTGTCTACTGAGTCGGCAATGCTATCTAACCATCTCATCCTCTGTTGCACACTTCTCCTCCTGCTTTCAATCTTTCCCAGCATCAGGGTCTTTTTCAATGAGTCATCTCTTCACATCAGGTGGCCAAAGTATTGGAGCTTCAGCTTCAACATCGGTCCTTCCAATGAATATTCAGGGTTGATTTCCTTTAGGATTGACTTATTTGATCTCCTTGTTGTCCAAGGGACTCTCAAGAGTCTTCTCCAGCACCACAGCTCAAAAATATCAAGTCTTCAGCATTCAGCCTCCTTTATGGTCCAACCCTCATATCTGTACATGACTACTGGAAAAAACAAAGATTGACCATGCGGACCTTGTCAGCAAAGTGATGTCTCTGCTTTTTAATATGCTGTCTAGGTTTGTCATAGCTTTTCTTCCAAGAATCAAGAATCTTTTAATTAATGGCTGCAGTCACTGTCGACAGTGATTTTGGAGCCCAAGAAAAGGAAAATGGCCACTATTTCCATTTATTAGGAAATACTTATTAGGGAAGAAATTTAACAGAGTCCCCTAAGCATCACACTTTTTCTCAGCTTTCCTTCCACCTTTTGTGACTGTCTGAAACAGGTTCCTATCCCCACCCTTCTCTGTGGCCCCTGATCAGTGGAGATGCACCTCTCTACATCCCTCTCATCACACTATATTGCAGTATTCCAGTATTCTTTTTGTAATGTATGGAACTGAAAAACAGGATGGATTATTCTTCTCCCACAAGAAAGGAGTGCAGAAGCAACTATAGTATGTGTAATCAGGCAATGGATGTAGTCTTTGTTTGGTGAGAGAGGTTAAAGTGGTATTAACTGATTTACCTGTTTCTAAGAAAAAATGTTGAAAAGTTTCCCCTACACAACAATTTCACTCTCCTTCATGTCTCCACAACCATCATTATCCCCTGTACAAACAAAGAAGCCTGCTATTTGTTCAATCTTTTAATTCAAACAAGGCAAGCTCTGTCTCTTCTCTCTTCCCTTCAATCTCCCCAGCTCAACCAGCAAGTTCCATCTGCATCAGTTAGACTCCCAAAGATCAGAGGGAACCAAGAAAATCTATCAGGCCTAATCTCTAATCTCTGCAAACACACACACGCACACACAAATACACACAGCCACACACATAGACACATACACATATGAATACAAGTTGAGAATTGTCCCAACTTGAATTTTAAAATGATTCAAATTTTCAGTTTTGGCTGATTGGTAAGAAGGATGGATCAGAAACTCGAGGTAAGTACTTAAAGCCAGGATAACACCTACAGAAACTAACAGGGCTCTGTGCCACCTGTACCCTGCCCTGGGTTTCAATGCATTTTGTAGAACTCAACTAAATTAATCTGTAAATTATTTCAAGAACCTCAGTGTTCTTCCCACAATGTGGAATCCAAACATTTTAATCTGAAGCTCATGTCCTCCACTGGTATATAAAAGTATTTTATAAAAAAAATACTTAGCCTTTTTTCTTATAATCTTGCTAAACTTACTTAGTAGATCTAGGTTTTCTACATAGACAAGCTTGTTGTCTACAGATAATGATTGGTTCCCCTCTGCATTTCCAATCTGTATTCTCCTATTTCTTTTTCTTAGAAGACATGGCGGGGTGGGGGGGGTGGAATTATAGGGAGGATTTGTGTAAAACCCTGAAAAGAGGACAAACCAAGTTCAAGCAATTCTTTGAAGACAAGACTGCAAATACCAAGAACTAGCTCATCCAAAACCCATCTAGAATACCTTCCTACCCTGCAGTGACAAAAAGCTCAAAACTGCATTTTTGAGACTCCTTGCAGCTGTTTCCACCAAGACATACACAAGACATTTATTCTTACATACATAATATATTTATTTGAGATCGAGTTTTATTGGGGTCTAGGCAAGGTTTTTCTGGCATGGATGCTGGCAGAGATACTAAGGCTGTAATGCAGCAGCTACTGATCTTGCTGATTCTTGTTAGTGGCAGAGGCAACAGCTCTCTTAGCAGCCCAGTTCTGCCATGTGATTCCCAATGTCATTTCTGGGATCTCTGGCTTGAGTTTGCTTCTTCAGTCCTCCCCAAAAAAATCATTGAACTAAAATACACTCAGTAAACTTTTTTTCCTGAAACTTTCTAAAGAGAATGCTGTACTGAACAACTAAAAACCTTAAAATATAATGAGTTATATCAAAGATAGTTGAAGGTGAAAGAAAGAAGCTAAAGGAAAATAAAGTATGGGATTTCTGTCTGAGCCAGATGGTTTTGGAGGCCAGTAGGTGCTAATATATTTTATTTAAATATTTGCTAGAGTACCAACAGTGAAAATAAAAACAGCTACACCATTCTCTGTGAGACAGTTGGAGAGTAACTCTGTTTTGTGAGGTTGGGACAAAGAGAAACCATAGTAGACGAGAAGGACCCCCAAAGATGGGCGATGAGGGTTTCCTGTCCTCAAATCACTGAAATGGGCCCCTGTGTCTATGAAAATAAAAGAGAGCCCTGTCCATGGCTAAATTCTAAAGGACTGAGGACGGGAGAAGTTAGATCCATAGAAAAGCTGGGGCTCTGCTTCATCTGTCCCTCCTGAAGTTACCTAACAGACATTGGCCATAGTCCTCAGTCAGTCAGCGGCAGACAGGCAGCTAAACCAACATCATCATCTCTCCCTTGTCTAGCACTTTCCACTTGACAAAGCCTTTATTGTAATAGAGCCACATAGCTATCTTTATGATTATCTTCCCATTTTGCAGATGAGGACACTGAGGATCTAAAGAGGTTAATGAATACACTGAAAGTTTGAAAACTAAGTGTGTGGCAGAGCCAGGCCTAGGGCAGGCCCTAGCCTCCAACCACTGGTCTTTCCAGATCCAGGTCCCTCTCAGGGCTGTGAATCTCCCCCATGAAATGGTTTCAGACCTTGTGAAGCCACATGAGGAAGAGAGAGGCCAGACTTGTCCCAAGGCAGCCTCTCACCTCCCTCACACACTGCAGGTAGAGGAAGTAGGGCCTATGGCTGCATCTCAGCAACGTCTGAGCCCCACGATGGCCCTTGTCCAAGCACAGAAGCCCCCTGTCCACTCTGTGTCAGGCCTGCACCTTCAGCCTAGCCCAGACCTGCAAAGACTGCTGGCCTGAGAAGCCTCACTAGTCTTCCAGCAGGGTGTGGGGACCCCCACTGTCTGTGAGCTGCAGGCTGGTGGGCCTTCCCTCTTCCTGGGGCAGTGAAATATCCTCCTAGGGAGTCTCATGGTCCTGCTTTCACAGGATCTTTTCATCTTAGTCTTAACATCCATCCCATTAGTCACACCAACTACATTACCTTTTAAACCTGGAGAAGTCCCCCTGGTAGAGGGGCTCCTGGGAGGGTCTCCAGGACCTGGGAGGGTCCCTACCCAGGTCTCCATTCCTGGGAGGGACTCCAGCTCCTGGGAGGGTCCCTACCCAGCCTCAGTTTGTAGGTGACACTCACTCCGAACACAGTCAGGCCTCTTTCTACTGGGCTTCCTTTATCACAAGGTTTCCCTTGTGGTTCCTGGCTGGACAGGTTCTCAGCATCTCTCTTCTGTCCAGTGGGGGAGGACAGACCACAACACCCAGGACAACCTTCTACTCACCCCAGGGGCTCAGACCACACTATGCCACTCCACATGCCTATAGAACCTTGAGACCCTCCCATCAGGGGCACAGAAGGGAGGAAGAGCGCCACTGGAAGCAGATAACTGGGAAATACTTCCCCATTTACGATGGTAAGTCCCCATCATTTATGGACCTAAAAAAAAGGTAATATATAAAGCAGAATGCCAAGTTACTCATTTATGATAAAGGACCCTCCAGTCTGGGGATGAGTGTCAAACTAAGGACCCAAGACACCCTCTTCCTATTAATAAAGTCTCCTCCCAACACACAGGGGCTTTCTGGGCACAAACCTGTGATGATCAGTGTCAGGGCTATTTCTCCAACACTCAGGAACAGGCTGAAACTTCCTGAACCCACTGGGAATACCTCTCAGGTGCAGATTGCTGGTGAACCTATCCTGGGGAAATGCTGATCAGTGCTGCTTCTGTGTTGACCAGTGCCCTTCAGGTTATAAACCTGATGTCTGCTGTCATGGGAAAGCCTGGTCTTTAAGACTAGACAGAACTAAGTCTCCTCTCTTTCACTCTATCTGAGTGACCCTGGACAAGTTGCTGAACTTATCTGAACCTGGGAATTATCACAGCATTGGTCTTCCTTCAGGAGTCTGTGAATTTCATAAGCAGGGCCCTGTGCATGCACCCAGTGAGGTTCATTGGCAGATCTTAAACAATAATACCAATTTTAAACTGAATCCCTTATCTAGGAGGTACTTCCTCCACTATGAATGTGATGGTTTTACTATTAACGCAACCAGACTTTTAGGGGCGCCCCCTTGTGGCATTATACCTTCTTATTTTCTATAAAAAATAAAACTTCTTTGATGGTGCTGAATTGGAGAAGGAAATGGCAACCACGCCAGTATTCTTGCCTGGAGAATTCCATGGACAGAGGAGCCAGGCGGGCTACAGTCCATGAGGTCACAAACAGCCAGACACGACTGAGTGACTAACACTGATGGTGCTGAATAACTGATGATGGATACCCACTACTTTCTTCAACCAACTCATTTCTACATTTTAAAATATGAGCTATTGAAACCTTTTACAATTAAAGAAAAATGTGAAGGTACTTCTAAGCACATTTACCCAAACATATGGCAGGTTCTTTACTCACCAGAAAAAAAAAAAACAAGCAAATGGATTTTAAATATATATATATATAGCCATAGGACGGGAACAAACAGGTCACAAAACACTCAGTTACTCTCATATGAAGTAGAAGAAAACATGGGATAATTGAGTAAATGTTTTCCTTAGGTTTCAGTCTCTGGGGTGGAGTTCTGAGTGCATGCCATGCTCCCAAATGGGCTTAAAAACTGGAAAAGGGTCTGTTTATCATAATATGAGCAATACAGCAGGCTTCCCAGGTGACTCAGTGGGTAAAGAACCCTTCTGCAATGCAGGAGATGCAGGAAACATGGGTTCGATCTCTGGATCAGGAAGATCCCCTGGAGGAGGGCATGGCAACCGACTCCAGTATTCCTGCCTGGAGAATCCCGTGGACAGAGGAGCCTGGTGGGCTACAGTTCAGAGGGTTGCAAAGAGTCGGGCGTGACTGAAGCAGCTGAGCATGCACAAGCAATACAGCAGCGCACCCACCCGAACCTGGGAAAAATAGCTAGTACTAATTGCTCCACCTGTCACTATATTTTGAGCCATGAAACAGTTTTGATCCATATCCTAAAACGATCCACACTATAAACCAAAATCCGTTGTTCTAACAAAATTTAATTGCAGGAGCCCAATAGGCCTCGCATGCCTCCGCCATCTGCTCCACCTTTTCTCCCCAGCCAGGTGCTTCCTGGCATCTTTCATGCAGCTGACACTGAATGCTGACACTTTGCTAAGACTGATTCAGCACTTGAGATGCGTTATCTTACGAATCCTGAAACAACACTATGAGGTAGCTACGATTATTATATCCACTTTACAGACGAGAAATTGAGGAATAGAAAAGCAAAATGACTTGTCCAAAATCCAAGGCTGAAATAACAGATTAAAGGATTTAAACCCACATCAGTCTGGTACAGGGGCCCTTTCTAAGTGGGAATTAATCCAAGAGTCAATTCCCTTCAGTTTCAATGTGCATGAGCTAATTAAGAGTACCTAATATGGTTTCTTCTATCTCAGTTGGAGATAGTCCATTAAATTGTGTCTCTTTCACTATGCATAAATCCCCTGGTTGCAGATCATGGGGCACTTGATCTTCATCCAAAGATTGATTACTGGGATAAGTTTCAGAAACAAACTTAGAATGTCTTTATAATAATTAATCTTTACATTAATGTTGTATAATGTAACAATGAGGAACCATCTGGGAAGTGAGTCTTAGTAAATACAGACCTCCATTAACAGAATTGGGACTTAACATTCATTGAAACTTACTCTTTTTCTCTCTAAAATTACCCTAATTTCTATTGAATATAAACAAATTAAGACTAATTTGTTTGCAAAATAAGGTCTAATGACTTTCTCCCTTTTCAAGGTCCCCAAAATACTGTGAGCTTTCTGTACCTGTTAGTGAGTGGCCTTCCTAATTTATCTGATAAAGCTGCCAGAACCTAAGAATTTCCAACCTCTGGAGAGAAAAGATAGAAAAGATAAATGTTTCAATTCTGCTTATGGAGGTATAATTTACAATAAAATTATAACCATATTCATCAGTTCACCAGTCCTATGTAACTAATTCTTCCTGTTACAAACAGTTTTATGAAGCCATCAGGTTTCCTATTAGAATCCTTCAATTTCTTACTCAGTTCAGCATTATGGTCCCCAAACCAGAAATTTATATTTATCCAAAAGTCTTTTTTGTAAATTTTTTAAGAGGAAGCAGTTTTGCAAAAGCCTCAGGATAAAACCATAACCATTTATAATGACAGAAGACTTAAGGCACATTTAAAATTTGATTAGCCTCCAACTAACAAAAATAAATGAAAAAAAAAAACTAAAAGTAAAAAAAAGATTTGATTATCATGCAGTTGACAAAGAAATTGGTTACTGTTGTGACATACAATGCTTGTAGATAATAGCTAGAATTATAACTGAGAGCATTTTACCAGGACATATCAGATTTTTAGGAATTCCATATAATTTCTAGACTATCTATATTAATAACACCTACCATATGATATAAGAAGATTTTTTTACTGATTCAATAATGCTCCTCATGTAATTTAACATACCAAATAAACCTAATTAGTTTAATATCCCTCTTTGGGCTGTTTCAGGAGCCCGTTGAAGCATCCCAAAAATAGCTAGAGGTCAAAGGGACTTCATTAGAATTTTATTCATTTATCTAGGAAGTTTTGTCAAAAAAATAAAATATCAAAAGGATTTAGAACACTCAGTCAGATAGGATCATAGGTCACTGTGAAATAATAGTTATTTACTTAGCCAAAGTGACAATAAAATATTTCAAAGACAAATATGGAATAGATTACTTAAAAGGTAAAGAACTTAAAACCTGTTATCAAAGGTAGTTTAATATTTTAAGAAAATTTGTCCTCTTAACAGACAGAAAAGCCAAACTCAAGTTTTCCACCAGCTTACTTTTAAATTCATTCTAAATTTGGCATTCCTGACCATGCACAAACCTCTTTTCTCAGGGTCCACTTCCCACAAACCTTTCATGACTTTCTGTATCCACTAGCTTTATTTTTTCCATTCAGAAATAAGCAGCTCTAAAGCACACTTACTTTTTTTTCTCTAATAAAGCGAAATTCCATTCCTCATACCTTCTTTACTGAAAACATACATCCTATCTTTCTGATGAAGACTGACATGTTTCCTTTATTATTTCTATTAACTTTAATTACATGTTCGTATTAAAGTCCTCAGCTCTGAAAGTCTTGATTTCCTGTGAAAACTAAGAAGTAAGCAATAATGAACTATCCTTTACATTAGCACTCTGAAGATCGGTGAACATAAATATCAGTGATAATTTCTAAAAGCATTTGCTTTCTAATGGAGAACATCACAGAATAGCACCAAACATATTCATTAACAGTCCTAAATACATTTGAGTGTGTTCTTAGCTGCTCAGTCCTTTGAAAAGTGAAAGTGAAAGTCGCTCAGTCATGTCTGACTCTGCGACCCCTTGGACTATACAGTCCATTGAATTCTCCAGGCCAGAATACTGGAGTGGGTAGCCTTTTCTCTTCAGGGGATCTTCCCAACTCAGGAATTGAACTGGGGTCTCCTGCATTGCAGGCAGATTCTTTACCAGCTGAGCTACCAGGGAAGTTCAGTCCTTTAGTTTTTCTGTAAAAGGAAGCCAATGTTCAATAGTTAATGTTTCACCATCATATTTTATTTGGAAATAATGTAGCTATTATTCAATAACTTTCACAACTTAATTTACCACAACTATAGAATTTCAAGTTACCAAAATCTGCCGAGACTATTTTAGATAGCCGTTTCTAAAACATAATTATTCTTGATAGGAATTACCTAAAATCTCTTACCTCATTTTCGTTTTCTTTCCTTAAATTTTCTTCAAGTCAAGTTACTTTCCTTGCTGACAAATTTGCAACAGATATGATAAGATTTTTATTTAACTTGTATTAAACTAGGTGCAATAAAAGTATTACACTTAATATTGATGACTCAAAAGACATGTCTATATTAATTAGATCAACAAACAAACCTTAATACCAGGTGTTAATTTAACACTAAATATTTCCCAGTTGACATGACCTGAAATTAATTCTGTTCTGTATTTTTTCTTAGAATGTATAAAAGTGCTTAACTTCCTTTAATTCAATTAAGTATAGCTCACAAATTAACTTTGATAATAACCATCCAAAGTGAAAGTGAAAGTAGCTCAGTCATGTCCAACTCTTTGTGACCCCATGGACTGTAGCCCACCAGACTCCTCTGTCCATGGGGATTCTCCAGGCTAGAATACTGGAGTCGATTGCCATGTTCTCCTCCAGGGAATCTTCCCAACCCAGGGATCAAACCCAGGTCTCTCGCATTGCACGCAATACCATTCAAAGGTAAAAACAAAGATAATGCACATATAAACATATAGACAGACACGAGAGATCCCATATCTTCATTTTCTAAATTTAGTCGTGAATCAGATATCACAGTATAAAGTTCACTAACATAAATAACAGTTGGAATAAGTAAATTTTTAAAATGTTTCTTCCCCTTTTTTCTCCTGAGTCTCAGGACTTAAAGATGGTCTAGATAAGATAAATGTTCCAGGAAGCTCTGGTATCAAAACACAGGGAGAGAAAATCAAGTTCTCCTAGTAGAATTTGGTCCCTCGGGATCAGAATTCTGATAAGACTTTTTTTCCTTCAAGCTTGCTTTCTCTACCAGTTGGGCATTAAACACAGGTCAGTTAACCTTCAACTGGCATTGAGTACTTAATCGGTGCAACTGAAGATTCATAATTTTCATAGATACCCCCTTTTCTTTTTTATGGTTTTGAAAAGTGGTGAGCCAGTATTACAACGGCCTTTGTATGGAATGCCGATCAAATGAGATTGTGTCTTTTGACTAGAGTAGTCAATCCTCATTTAAATCATCTAAAAAGGTAGAGTTAAGCAAGGATCATTTTGGTGGTTAGAGAATGATTTAGGTGTCAAGCCAGAATTTTACTTCAAAGTTTAAAAAAAAAAAAAAAAACCTTCCATAATAGCCTGGAATTGATTCATCTGGTCTTTGCTTGCACTGCTGAATCTTTGTCCTGTCTGTGGTTTTTGAGCAAAGCTCTGGGATAAGTTTGAGTAATTTCTGAGCTAATTCCTCACATTCAGTATGAACTTGTGGTTCAAAATTCATTAAGAAGTGTTTCCATCCTGCTTTCTTTATTCACTCCTTTCTTAGCTTTCAGAAACTAGCAGCTATATTAACTGATATCAATCTGAAAACCCTGGCGCATAGGTCCAGATGGTTGACTTAAATTCCTTAGGAAATTCCAGTGGTTCCTGACTTAGATCAAGAAATTCCTTAGGCTCTAAGTTCTGTTCAGATCTGGGGTGTGTACATAAGCACTGAGGAAGGTTCACTTCTCCCTATAGTATGTTTCTCCTTAAAGGGAGTTATAATCACTTCTGATTATTATTTTTATCTTTACTGGGGAAGTGGGAGCAGCAGGAGGTGGAAGAGAAGAAGCAATAGTGTCTGGATCAGGCAATTCAGATAGAAGAGGATACATGGGAGGAGCAGGAGAGACAGAGTCAGTATTAGTGGCCTTTTTTTTTTTTTCTTTTTTGCAGTTCTGATATCATTTCAAGAAGTTTTTTGTTGGTTTCCTGCAAAGAAGTTATCATTTCCTCTTTTAGAAGCTTCTATAGACCAATCAAAGTAAGCATTTTATTCAGTCTGTTTGGTCCTATGGCCAGTTTTTCTGTGTGCACAAATATCAAAAAATATCAATTTTGGAATATGTAATGAACTCTAATTTGGCCATTTTAGGCTGAGATCTCCTTTAGTATAATTTTCCCAATTAAGTAAATACTTGCAAGTACGAGTTTTATATGTACATAACCTTGTCTGGGGTGTTAGTCAAAGGCTGGCTTTCTGGTGCTCCTGCTTCTGTGATTGAGAGGCTCTATTTCCCACTTTAAAGTTGAATTTGTCAGGGATAAAATTTACCAGTGAAATTGTGTGGTGGCCAATGTACTGCTTGTAAGCTTAACTTCTCTAGGTGTCACCCTAGAGTCATTTCAGCCCTCTTACCTGTCAGTTTCTCCCTTCAGTGGTCTAAGACCATTGTGGTGATTGGATCGCTGAATGGCCAACTCTTATTCATGACCTTCAGACGAGCAAGTGTTTTAATAAATGAGTGTTTCCCTATGGGACCACTGCATGGTATGAGGACTCTGCCTCCATCACTCCCATAAATTTCTTAGTCACCTGAGAAAACAATAACCCACCAGGAGGAGTCTTGTCCCTTTTCTTCAGAGCAAAACTCTCATGCATAATAATATCTTCCCTTTTATCTGGGCAAATTCTATTAAGGTAGCCAAACTGAGGAAAAGCATCAGATCCACTAGGCTTCCCAGGTGGGCGCTAGTGATAAAGAACCCGCCTGCCAATGCAGGAGACATAAGAGATGCAGGTTCGATCCCTGGTTGGGAAGATCCCCTGAAGGAGAGCATGGCAACCCACACCAGCATTCTTGCCTGGAGAATCCCGTGGACAGAGGAGCCTGGCAGGCTACAGTACAGAGGGTCACAAAAAGACATGACTGAAGTGACTTAGTAGTAGCAGCAGCTTCAGATCCACCTCTTATCTAATCATTCAGCCCAGGCCACTCAGTCTCTTACAACTGAATCCCAGTATCTTTCAACTTGGGGGCTGGGTGTAGGGGAGGCAGGTACCTGTTATAAACCACCAAATAAAACTCAGGATCACCAAATAAAACTCCTAAAATATAGGAGATCCAAGAACCAGAAGAGACCCACTCAAATGTCTGCTCTCTCTGAGGAGGTGGACAGGCCCAAAGGGCCTCTGCGGGTACCAAGACTCTGGTTCCTCATAGAGGTCAAGCAAAGGGGAGAAGTCCACTCTGGGTCCCTTATCCGTGGTCACCATTAATGTTGACTGAAAAAACACCCAACGTGAGAGCTTTGAGCTCAGTTTTATTTGGGACAAAACGAGGATTATAGCCTGGGAGACAGCATTTTGGATAGCTCTGAAAAACTGTTACAAAGAGCTAGGAAGGAAGGTCAGTATACATGTAATTTTAGTAAAGGGAAAGTATATGCAATCAAGCACTTTTTTTTTTGCAGAAAATTTCTGCTACTACTAATCATATGAAGGTTACTGCTAGTCACAAAGAGCATACACTCACCATGAAGGCTTTTCTAGATATGAACAGATGCAAGAATTGGGCTCATAAAATTGTCTCCTGAAAACAGTCTGTCTGAGGACCTGTTCTGCCAGTTTTCCCAGAGCACAGAGTGCCTCATTTCTAATCTTCACCCTGCACTACTTTCAGTGAAGGTTAGCGGCTACCACAGCTCATAATCTAACTTTTGTAGATATAGATGGTAAGTGCCAGTTTGTAGGTGATAGGGTATATATCTGAAGTAAATGGAATCACTATCTCAAGGAAATATCTGCACTGCCATCTCTACTGCAGTATTATTCACAAAAGCCAAGATGGAAATACACATGTCCATCGATGGATAAAATGGATATTGTATGCACACATATTGGAATATTATTTGGCCATAAAAAGAAGAAAATTCTGCCTTTTGTAACAACATGGATGGGCCTTGAGGGCATTATGCTAGCTGAAATAAGTTAGAAAGACAAATACTGTATGTTCTCACTTACATATGGAATCCAAAAGGCTGAATTCATAGACCCAGAGACCAGAATGATGGCTGTCAGGTGGTGAGAAGGGGATATGGGGCGATGAGTGTCAAAGGTACAAACTTTCATCTTTAAGATGAATAAGTTCTGGGCATCTAGTGCATAGCATGGTGATCATAGCTAATAATACTGTATTGTATACTTGAAAGTTGTTAAGAGAATAGATCTTTAATGTTACTAGCAATCACACATACACACACAAAAGATAATTATGTGAGGGGGTTGAGGTGTGAACTATCACCATTGCAGTATAAACATGCATGAAATCATCATATCGTAGACATACATATGTTATATGCCAATGACTCAATAAAGCTGGGAAAAAATTGAATGTTTATGATGGTTAGTTTTGTGAGGTATGATGTGACTTTTATTCTTCTATATCATTCTCCAAATTTTATATCATCAACATGGATTATTCTCATCAAGAAAAAATACATCTTCCTTAAACTTTTATGTCCTTTGATTCATCAGGAAAAGAGAGATAACCACTACTGACTTCCTGATTGCCAACATTTAGGTAATCTTTATACCCACATGAACACATATGAATATATATATATATATATATATATATAATATGTGTGTGTGTGTGTGTGTGTGTATTTATAATCCCTAGTGGCTCAAGAGGTAAAGATGTGGGTTTGATCCTTGGGTCAGGAAGATCCCCTGGAAAAAGAATGGCAACCCACTCCAGTATTCTTGCCTGGAATATTCTATGGACAGAGGAATCTGGCGGGCTACAATCCATGTGGTCACAAAGAGTCGGACATAGCTACTAAACAACAACAAAGATTACTTTTTTAAATAAGCTCTCTGCCTCCTTCTCTTCTGCTCTTGGGATATCTATTATCCTTAAGTTGTCTTTTCTAATGGAGTCAGATTGTTCTCATAAAGTTTCTTCATTTTTTAAATCTTAGTTTTCTCTCCTTGTCTATCTAAATAACTTCTAGACTTCTATCATTAATTCTCTTTTCCATATGATCTGTTCCACTTCCAGTGCTTCCTAGTGCATTGTTCATCTCATTTATTGAGTTCTTTAGCTATAGGATTTGTTTTGTTCCTTTTTGGAGCTTCAATCTCTTTGGTAACATATTTCTTCTATTCACTCATTTTAATCCTGAGCTTATCGAACTGCATTTCTGAATTCTCTTGAAGCTGATTGAGTATCTTCATGACAGCTGTTTTGAATTCTCTATCAGATCACAGTATTCTGCAACTTTATTTTGGGCTTTTAGAGAATTGTCATTTTGTATTTGTGATACATTACCAAGGTTTTTCACAGTGCTTGATGAACTCTTCCTGTACCAGCACATTTGAAGTGGCAAACACCTTATTTAGGTAAAACTCCATTTTCCTTTAATTCTAACTCAGTAGGTTGGTTAAAAAGTCTTTCTTCTGTTTCTCAGTAGGTGGCACTATAGCAAAGGTTTTGGTTTCTCTTACCTGAGCCATCTTTAGCTGTATTTGAGTCAACACTTTTTCCACCCTTTAGCACCTCTACCAAAGGTCTCATCAGTACCCTTATCCCTGCTGCTGCCTTGTTGGTGCTGGGGTCAGTGCTGTCTCTGGCATCACCACGAGGGGCACCCGGGTGGCAGGCACCTCTGCTGCACCTGGGGTCTGCTGGGTCATTGGCACCACCCCTGCAGCAGGGGAGGGGAGGGAAGCCAGGATTGCAGGCACCTCTCCCATGTCCAGAGTTCTTGGGTTCTCGGGTGCTGCCACCACTGCAGGGGCGTGGGGAGGGAGGCCAGAATCACAGATACTTCCAGACTGGAAAGACCACAGTTGTGGGCCAATTGCCATTGCTGCCCAGTTACCTGTGGCCATGGGGCCTCTGTGGCTGGAAGGAGTCATGTGCATCATCTGCTGTTACTACCAGGTTCTTGGAGGCTGCGGGCTCAGTCACTGTTGCGGCAGGGTCTAGGATCTCTTCTGGGAGACCTTCTGCTGGTCTCCCAATTCTGCCTCCACTATGTGCTCCAATCCACTCACTTTTGTGTATACAGATGTGTGGATATCTGGAATCCTGGTATGTTGGGCAGAAGAACCTTTGTGGAATTATGAATGTTTTACTAGTTTTAGATTGAAAGAGACAAAGACAGCATCTCATACAAACATAATGCTGACATCACTACCAGACTCTGACTCTTGATTTGTTGTATGACTTTTCAGGTTGCATTGCTCTTCAGAACTTAGGTTTAACATCCCAAAAAGTGAATTTAATATTCAGTAACCAAATACCTTGACTGCGCGGTCTTTGAGTCAGTCCTGCAGATCCAACCTGAAAATCTGAACAGCTGAGGGGGAAGCCTCAGTGGAATCTTTCTGGAAAGAACTCCCAGAGGCTAAGAAGACAGTGTTAATTCTCTAGAGTATGGGAGTAGAGAGTTCTCAGATGTTGTGGGTATTCAGTCTGGGGAGAGAAACCAGAGCCTGAGACTCAGTAGGTGGCAGTGAGTCTGAGGCAGCTGAGGCTGTGGCCAGGAGGATGGTATACATCTCTCTCACGGCCCTTCTGTAATAGCAGGAGCAGAGCCGGCAGTAATTTAAAGGAAATGCTGGGTGTGATTTAGCTTCTTTGGGGGGGCAGGGTGAGATTGCCCTGTGTGTAGAGAGTATAACTTACATTGGGAGCTGCTGAGAAAGCCATATATTGTTTTGTTGTTCAGTTACTGAACAAATTTGCTGGCACTGAATGCAGCACTTTCACAGCATCATCTTGTAGTATTTGAAATAGCTCAGCTGGGATTCCATCACTTACACTAGTTTTGTTTGTAGTGATGCTTCCTAAGGCCCACTTGACTTCACACTTCAGGATGTCTGGTTCTAGGTCAGTGATCACACCATCACGGTTATCTGAGTCATTAAGATCTTTTTTGTATAGTTCTTCTGTGTATTCTTGCCACCTCTTCTTAATATCTTCTGCTTCTGTTAGGTACATAACATTCTGTCCTTTACTGTGCCCATCTTTGCATGACATGTTCCCTTCGTATCTCTAATTTTCTTAAAGAGATCTCTAGTCTTTCCCATTCTATTGTTTTCTTTATTTCTTTGCATTGATCACTGAGGAAAGCTTTCTTATCTCTCCTTGCTGTTCTTTGCAACTCTGCATTCAGATGGGTAAATCTTTAAGGCCAAACTTGCCTTCGACAGGATTTATGCCAGAGAATAGCCAACAAATGCAGGAGAAGCTTCACCAAGTCTTGCTGTAATAGCATGACTTCTGTGCATGATCACGGGCTGACATTGGTGAGCAGGGCAGCCTAGGCTGAGCTATTAACCCAGGGAAACAGGTAAGGGTTTCAAGTGAACATAGGTGTGGAGAGTGTGAAATCACCAAGCCGGTTCAGTTGAACAAGTTGAACTGAGCCTCAGTAGGTGGCAATGAGTCTCACTAGGTGCCACCTACTGAGGCTCAGTTGTTCAGTTGAAAAAGCGAAATCACCAAGCTGGTTCAGCTGGTTCACAAGTTCAGTTCAATCGCTCAGTCATATCCGATTCTTTGTGACCCTATGGACTGCAACACGCCAGACTTCTCTGTCCATCACCAACTCCTGGAGCTTACTCAAACTCATGTCCATTGAGTCTGTGATGCCATCCAACCATCTCATCCTCTGTCCCCACCTCCTCCTCCCGCCTTCAGGTGGGAGCATCAGGTGACCCAAGTATTGGAGCTTCAGCTTCAGCATCAGTCTTTCCAATGAATATTCAGGACTGATTTCCTTTAGGATGGACTGGTTTGATCTCCTTGCTGTCCAAGGGATTCTCAAGAGTCTTCTCCAACACCACAGTTCAAGAGCAGCAGTTCTTTGGTGCTCAGCTTTTTTTATAGTCCAACTCTCACATCCATACACGACTACTGGAAAAACCATAGCTTTGACTAGATGGACTTTTGTTGGCAAAGTAATGTCTCTGCTTTTTAATATGCTGTCAAGGTTGGTCATAGCTTTTCTTCCAAGGAGCAAGCCTCTTTTAATTACATGGCTGCATCACCATCTGCAGTGATTTCGGAGCCCCCAAAAATAAAGTCTCTCACTGTTTCCTTTGTTTCCCCATCTATTTGCCATGAGGTGATGTGACCACATGCCATGATCTTAGTTTTCTGAATGTTGAGCTTTAAGCCAACTTTTTCACTCTCCTCTTTTACTTTCATCAACAAGCTCTTTAGTTCTTCTTCACTTTCTGCCATAAGGGTGGTATCATCTGCATATCTGAGGTTATTGACATTTCTCCCAGTAATCTTGCTTCCAGCTTGTGCTCCATCCAGCCCGGCATTTCGCATGATGTACTCTGCATATAAGTTAAATAAGCAGGGTGACAATATACAGCCTTGATGTACGCCTTTCCCAATTTGGAACCAGTCTGTTGGTCCATGTCACCACCAGACACATCCAGTACTGGGCATTGTTTCTGCTTTGGCTCAGCCTCTTCATTCCTTCTGGAGCTATTTTTCCGCTCTTCTCCGGTAGCATATTGGGCACCTACTGGCCTGGGGGAGTTCATCTTTCAGTGTCTTATCTTTTTGCCTTTTCATGCTGTTCATGGGGTTCTCAAGTAAAGAATTCTAAAGTGGTTTATCATTCCCTTCTCTGGAGGACCACGTTTTGTCAGAACTCTCCACCATGACCTATCTGTCTTGGGTGGCTCTACACAGCATGGCTCATAGTTTCGTTGAGTTAATCAAGGCTGTGGTCCATGTGATCAGTTTGGTTAGTTTTCTGTGATTGTGGTTTTCATTCTGTCTGCCCTCTGATGTATGAGGATAAGAGGCTTGTGGAAATTTCCTAGTGGGAGGGCCTGACTGTGGGGAAAACCAGGTCTTGCTCTGGTTTTGTGGGCAGGGCCGTGCTCAGTAAATCTTTAATCCAGTTTTCTGGGGACAGGGCTGTGTTCCCTCCCTATGGTTTGGCCTGAGGACAAACTACGGTAGGGATAAGTCTGTTTAGGACATCTTCAAAGAAGAGACTCCCGACCATCCTTCGGTCACATCTCAGCCCTTTTAAGAGAGGGTTGCTCCCTTCAAGCCCCTCTTGGGAATCCAGCCTGGCCCTCTGTTTTGTCTGTCTCTGCTCCTAGGAGTGGTTTCAGGACCCATTGTCCTCAGATCACCTGCTGAAGGACATCATCTCCTTACCCACATTGTGTGGAAAACTGGTCTACAAACCACGCTCAGGAAAGCAAACTAGAGCTGTTAAGAAACCACTAACTAATAGCCTTGGCCAGAGCTTTATTGTTCCTGCTATTTTAGCAGAAAATACCAGCTTCTTTCTCCCTGTTTCCATGGTGTTGACCCCCTCTTACCAACACTAGTGGGGTGGATGGGGAGAGGGGGGTGGGAGAGCAAGAATAAGACAAACTATTTGGTCAGAATTACTTGTGACAATCCCATAGAAAGGTGCTACATTTGAGACTGAAATGCTGTATCTTGGGAAGTCCAATTGCATCCTCCCCCCATTGGAACAAAGATCTGTTTCTCTGATTTAATGGTTAGTATCCCCAAAATTGTATATTTTGACATTAAATTAATGCTGACCATGATGACTGTGATGCTAACTTAAGGATACTTTTATTTTGGGCGTTAGTTAATGAGGGAACCAGCGGGGTCTTACAACCCATTCTAAGGAAGAGTCAAAGACACACCTATACACACCACAGAAATGCTGGAATGAATTTATAAACAGATATCCTGTGTTTACATGGATTATAGCATTTGTGATAACACCAGTGGTCATGTATGGATGTGAGAGTTGGACTGTGAAGAAAGCTGAGCGCCGAAGAATTGATGCTTTTGAACTGTGGTGTTGGAGAAGACTCTTGAGAGTCCCTTGGACTGCAAGGAGATCCAACCAGTCCATCCTAAAGGAGATCAGTCCTGGGTTTTCATAGGAAGGACTGATGCTGAAGCTGAAACTCCAGTACTTTGACCACCTCATGTGAAGAGTTGACTCACTGGAAAAGACCCTGATGCTGGGAGGGATTGGGGGCAGGAAGAGAAGGGGACGACAGAGGATGAGATGGCTGGATGGCATCACCAACTCGAGTGGACTCCGGGAGTTGGTGATGGACAGGGAGGCCTGGCGTGCTGCGATTCATGGGGTCACAAAGAGTCGGACATGACTGAGAGACTGAACTGAACTGAACTGAACTGAGATAAAGGTCTGGAAGTATACACATCTTTAACAGTGCTTACTTTGGGGAGGAGGCACACTTAGAATTTTGACTTGAGTCAACTCCATAATCCATATAATTAGATTTTATGAACACAAAGAATGTTTATAATTACAAAGGAAAGGAAGGGATAACGCCCACACCAAATAGAGTCAATAACATAAAATTTTTCAGCCCAACTTGGAGTAACATGTAGCCTGTCCTTCCTTCCATCTTCCCTGCTGTCCCTGGCAGCAGATATACTGAGGTACTTGGTGACGTGGGAGTCGACAGAGGCTGTGGATTCCAGCTGCTGTGGACACAGAATGAATTTCTTTTCAGTCTTGGGGCTTTGGTAAAGAAGGAGGCCCTGGCTGGACGATGTCTCCCTATGGCTTTCTATGGAATTGCACCCATGGGTGTCTAGCTACCTGGAGCCTAGCTCTGTAACCCAGAAGGAGACCCCTGAGAGGGTCAGCTGGTGGAGAGGGAAGGGTCCACCCTGGGAAGTGGGGATGCCTGGTTCAGACCCCAGAAGTGCCTGCTCAGGAGTCATCTCACAGTGATGAGAGTAGTTCACATGTAGGAAACAATTATCTAACTGTAAGCTTTCTAACTTTGCTGTAAGCTTTCCTCTTCTTAAATTCTAATAATAATCCTTTGACAGAAAAGTGTCATTATTTCCACTTCACAGATGAGAAAACTGAAAGCAGAAAGGTTATATAATTGCTCAAGTCCACATAGGAGGTTCTGGACTCAGCTCAAGTCTCACTGACTCTGACGTCCAAGCCTTGATGGCTCTGATGTCCTAGATCACCTAGTCTCACACCTAATAAATCTCAATGAGTCAAAGATTAAAACATAAGCATTGAATGACAAAAGTTCCAGAAGAAAACGAGAGAGAATTAGAGAATTAAAAACATACCTTTGAATTGGGGCAAACTTTTTATGCAAGACATAATACCCGGGAAGCCTTAAAAGTGGTTGATATTAATATGTTTAACATCATAAAAATAACAATTTGGTATGGCACATCATTCACGGACAAAACCAAAAAGTGAACTGGAAAATATTTCTATTACTTATGCTAGAAACAGGACAAATTTTCTACAAATGTCTATTTCCTATAAACTAATTGGGGAAAAAATCTGCACAGCAAAGGACATAAGCAGATATTATAGCTCACAGTTGACAGAAAAGAAGATTAAAATGAAAATAACATGAAACAATGATCAACTTCATTTATATAAAAAATGTTCATTAAAACCCTTACCAATTTGGCAAAGAGGAAAAGTTTGTTCATTATATGTTGGTGGGAAACCTAAACATAATTGGTAGGAGTGTAGACAAGAAACCCTTTGGAGGGTAATTTAACACTATCCATCAAACGTTCAGATGTACATGCTTTTGATCCATTAGATCCACCTAAGGATTTATCTTGAGGTATACACACATGTGTGCAAAGACTCAAAGCCAAGGATATTCACTGTAGCATTGTCTGGAGCAGAAAGAAATAATCTAACTACTGGTGAGAAGTAGTCCAGAAACAAAGCCCCACACGGAACATCTGTAGCCATTAAATGAGACACGTCCAAGTGTACAGACCCGGAGTGGGCTCCTGCATATGGTGTTACGAGAAAAGGTGAGGAGAACAGTGTGTGCTGAGTGTGTTCATGTACGTGCAGATAACTTGTACATGCTCATAAATGTGTAGACTGTCTCTGGATGGTATACAAGAAACCGATAATAGTGCCAGCCTGTGTAAAAGGGAACTGGGCACTGGGAGTCACAGTGGCATGTAACTTCATTTTCAATCTCTATTTGCCCTCCTTTTTTAACCATGTGAAGGTATAACCTGTTTAAAATTTACATAGTGACTCAGTGTAGCTGAAATAGTTTCCTCATCCTTCAAATGGGGATAATCATTTGTAATTGCCAGCTTTAACAGGGTTGTCCTGAGGATGACTAGATACTCAGTGTCTGATGGAGCTGTTGAAATGTAGGGACTGGAATCACAGTCATGGGGGGATGGGCTACCCAAATCATTTCACTGATTTCCAGACAGTGAAATCATCAAAATCCACCTAAAAATAATCCTAATTATAGTAATGATAATAGCAACTAAATACTTACTCCTGGGTGCTTTTTAAGTATCATCTTATTTAACCTCCCAGGAACCCCATAAATATTCACGATTCTCACCCCATTATTCAGATGTAGGAATCCAAGGCTTAGATGATACAGGAAATTGCTAAGTATTACTCAGCCAGTAAAATGTAGATCTGGGACTTGAACCCAGGTCTGTTTCACTCCAGAGTCTACACCTCACTGATTTTCTTACCAAGAGTCCAGCCCTGGCTCCCAGGAAGCTCTCACAGGGTCAGCATGTAGTCCCCGAGTGCCACCTTCCTGGGATCCTACGGCCGCCATAACAATGTTCCAAAAACTGGTGACCAAAAAAAACTGAAAACTATTGTCTCACCATTCTGGAAGCTAGAGTCCAAAATCAAGCTCTGGGTCAATTCTGCGTCTGGTGAGAGAGCAAGAGGGCACTGTGTCGCGGGGACCTGCTGGCCTTGGCATTTGTGTCGTGACCTGTTCAGAGGGATCTGGTAGCACAGGCTCATCCAGCTCTTCTCAGTCAGCCTTCTGTGGGTCGTGCTGAGGAGTCCATCCTACACCCCACGGCGTGTGCTACTCAAGGTTACACTTCACTAGGACCAGGACTTGGTTCCAGAATTGCTTCAAATTCATTGTACTAGGCTGCCTTTCAGAAATCTAGGGAAAACATTAAGGGTTTCATTTAAACTATGGATTCTGTAGTTCTTCTTTATTCTTGATGAGAAAACATTTACACTTACTGTCTTAAATGCCCTAGGCATCTGCAGCACTGGGAGCAAGAGTTCTGGAGGACCTGGTCCTGGAGTTGAGGATTCTGGAGCCCATGTTCCCTGGGAGGGGATCTGAGGAGATTCTGTGTTGTTTCACGTGATCAAGAATCAAGAAGCTGAACCATGGGGCCTCTGCCCTAAGTCAAACTACAGAGTCCTGCTGCGAGTTGGTCCTGGAGCAGACACCCCAACCTGGGTCAGCTTCCAGGACAAGTACCAGCAGAGGGTCCATGTGCCCAACATCTTGTCCCTGAGATCTGAGAACTTGACCTTTGAGGACAGTGGGCAGTACTGGCTAAAACCAGGTTAACTGGAGGAATAGAACTTAACAGGGTTTTCCATCTCACTGTCTATCATAAGTGACAACCTCTCACCCCATCCTATGGCTTCCCTCCTTCTTTTGTCTCTAGAAGTGTCACATAGGCCAATTTTTTAGAATTTCATTTATATCCCAATTTTCAGATTCTATTTTATCCTTAGAAATTAGGAATTAGTGGGTTCACCACAAATGGAGAGCCCACCAGTTAAGATTCACACCAGGGATAAAAATCACTTAAACATTTTGGGAGAGGAGAATGGAAATTTGGGGAGACAGAATTTTTGCCACAACACTTCTTCACAGGACTAACTTTATTTAATTTGTGTATTAGTTGTATATTGCTGCTATAACAAATTACTGTAAATTAGTGGCATAAAACAACATAAATATATTACTTTCCTGTGCTGTAGGGCAGCAGTTAGACACAGTCTCACTGAGCTGAAGTCAGGGTGTTGGCAGGCCTGTGTTCCTTTCTCCCCTGGAGGAGGAGGCATTTTCTTGTCTTTCTAGCCTTTTAGTGGCTGCCTACCTTCGTTATCTCCAGACTACCTTCCTCCACTTCAAAGCCTGCAGTAGTGGAATCAATCCTTCTCACACTGCAGTTCTCTGACCTCCTCCTCTTCTTCCTTCTTCCACTTCCAAGCACCCATGTGATTACATTAGTTCCATCCAGATAACTCAGAACAATCTGGCTTAAACCTTTTTTATGGTCAGCTGATTAGCAAACTTCATTCCATCTGTTACCTTCATTCCCCTTTGCCATGTAACCTAATATAATCACAGGTTCTGAGGATTGGTCGTGAACTTATTTGGAGGTCTCTGTTCACCTATCATGGGCTTCCCTGGTGGTTCAGTGGTAAAGAATTTGCCTGCACGGGAGATGTGGGTTCAATCCCTGGGTGGGGAAGATCCCCTGGAGGAGGCCATGGCAACTCACTCCAGTATTCATGCCTGGAGAATTCCATGGACAGAGGAGCCTGGAGGACTACAGTTCACAGGGTCGCAGAGTCAGACAGGACTGAAGCTACTGAGCACACATGCACGCACTCACCTACCATATTTTGAAATCTGTGTGAAGTTAGTTCACCTGCCCCTCTCCTCCCACTCAGCACCAGCCTCACTCACAAAGACTCCCCAGATCCAGCTCCAAAATTATGATTAGATGTAGGAGAAAGTTTATACTGCAACATTTCTTAAGACCTCCATTTGGCAACTCTTTCTTTCCCTAAAGTTCCTGTTACATAGGAAAATATCAGCTATAAGAAAGTGACTTTGACAGCCTCAGGTCCCCGTGTGACTTCTAAGACTAACTTGCCAACCTGTCACTTAGCTTCCTGTCTGTGCCTAAAGGCAAGTCTTCAGTGGCAAGTTCTAACGAGACCTGGAGTTGTCATTCCTAGTCACTACTATATCTCCCACAAATGTCTCTACTTTGAGAAGCATGGACTCTCTCTGGCTTCCCAGAGCTGGCCTGATGCCCTGTCTCCCAGTGGACATCCTAGACATCATCTCAGCAGGAGAATCAGCACAAGGGCCAACGCTTCTGTTCCGGACTTCTTATCCTTCTAGGAAAGACTCCAATTTCAAAATATAACAAGACTTGGATATTGTGAGCTCCAGGCTTTATTTTCTTGTGAGATATTTTTAAGACTTGCTCAAACTAGTGAAATTTTGTAGGACTTAACTCAGTGACTCCCTTCCTTATTGTCACTGCTATGTATTTATCTTTGGCAAATTGTTGGGGGGGGGGGCGGTTTCCCTAAAAATGACCCCACCTTCCTTAGAGGGCGAATGCCAGAGTTTCAATGAGATAATGAATAAGAAAGCAAGAACTGGAATGTTCACCACTCATGTGAGGCTACTTTCTTTTATCTCATTAGTCCCAGAGCCCATGACCCTTCCCCAGATCCTATTCAAGTCATCATCTGTCACACCAAACTGGTGTGATGTCACCCTGGAATGCAAGGCCTCAGAGAACAGAGAGGACCTGAAGGTGACCTGGGAAAGCAAGGGCCTCCCCAGGGAGCTGGAGTGGAGAAGGACATTGGGACCAGCTGGCAACTCCCGGAGCCTGCCTGTGAGCCTGCCCCTGAACCAGCCCAGTGCCAGCCTCACCTGGGTGGTCAGCAACCCTGTGGACCAGAAAACTGCCACATCAGACTTGGGGGAGTCTGTTCCCATGGTGAGGGCACCAGCCAGAGGGAAGCAGCACTCTGAGAGCTCAAATGCACTGAAATATGGATTCTGGGCTTTTCTCCCCAGTGTGTTATTAGCATCGCCTTCCACCAGGTCACCCCATAGAGGAGCTTGAGAAGCACAACCAGTTTGCTTCTGCTTTTAAACATCCCTCACAGCCATGCTCTCCTCTCCACCCCTTGCCCCTGCTGGTCCAGGCAGCAGCCTTCCAGTACCTCTCCCCACACCCATTCATCATTCATTGTGTGTCTAGAGAGGTCTTTAGGAAAACTGAATTGGATTGTGTCAATTGTCTGCGTCATCTGAGGGAATCTCTTAGCATTCAGAGCTCAGAAGCTCCTCTGTTCATATTTCTTAGCGCACACCCTTCACACCGAATTGCTTGCTTGGCCTCCCTGAATGTGTCCTGCAATTGCAAGCTTCTGAGCCCCCATAAATGCTCTTCCTCTACCATCAGCACTCCCAAATCAGGAGTCTTTCACTTCCTTACTCCTGTTGAAAGATTCCCCGTGGTCACAGCCGAGTCATGGACGTGTGCTAGTACAGTCACATAGGACCCTGGACTTGGTTATGGTTCTGCTCCTACTAGAGTTGGAATAAAGAGAACCTCAGTCTCGTTTTGTGCACAGCCCTGCAGGTTCCGTAGCCATCCTGCCCTCAGCACACCTACTCTAAGGAGCTGTCCATGACCACCCCACACTGAGAACCCACTATTTGTGGGTTTGTCTCCTCCAGAGCCTGGAGGCCCTTAAAGGTAGAGGCCACGTCTTGTCTTTAAATCTGTGTCCCAAGCAGAGCTTCTGGCAGAGTTTGCTCACAGTCAGGATCCCACTGAATGAGTGAACAACCTGGTACCCTGCGTACAGTCTTGCCCTTCTAACCCATCCTCCACTGGGTAGACTTGCTGAGAGAAGCTAATGTATCAGCATCACTTAAAGTTACCTGTTACCCTCCCCTGAGCTCCATCCTGGACTCTCAGATAAAGTTCAACTCAGCATGACCCAGTGGGAAACGGAGAAAGACTCCTTCCTTCCTCCAGTCCTCCTTGCCTGGCTCCTCCCCGCCCTGTCCCTCTCCTGATTGCTGCAGCGGGGTGATGGCTACCCCCAGGGCTGACGATCTGACACAGACATTCCCTGAACGTGATGCTTCTGCTTCCCAGAAGGCTGCGCCCACCCTGAATAACAAACTCCTACTCCTTCCTCAAGGCTCAGCTTATGCATCTCCTCCTCCAGAAAGCCCTCTGTGAAGACCTGTGTACAAGGTGCACACCTCTATGCTCTGCCATCTCTCTGGCTGGCAGATTTTGGTGTTTTCTCAGCCTTCCCCCTGGGTGATCAGTCATGTTCATCTCAGTATCCCTGGCACCAGAAGCTTGGGACCTGGTTGAGTGAATGAACCTGCCACCCTCCTCCCTCTTCAGCTTCTGAATCAGGACGCTTTAGACCTTTCCACCTGTCTTCTCTCTGTCTCCCCTTGGCAATGGGTATCTCAAGTTCTGTCTTGCCTTAACCTTCTTCATTCTCTCGGTGGGAGGGAAACAGGTTCACATGGACAGGCCAGTGTTGACAGTCATTGTAGTGGGCCTGTGGCTGTGCTGTGGATTCCGGGAGATGGACTGTGCCATTGAAAGATATGTGGGAGAGGAAAGAAGATGGAGATGAAAAAAGCAGGTTGTACTTCTCCTTCCTGCCCCAGACCACCACCACCACCCCACCACCCCCCGGCGCAACACTGAACCCTTGGCTCGCTTTCTCCTGCATTTTGCTGCTCAAGGAATATCTCTGCACTGGGGATGATGCGTGTGGCCTTGGCCCTTAGTTCACAGTCTTTGGGGGAAGGTACGGGTTTTCAATCTCCCGGTTCCAGCTCTACTCCGTGTATGACTCAGGTACGGAGTGCAAGAGGATCACAGGGACCGTGACAGTGCCACTCACTGTGCGAAGCTGAGCCAGCAGGGGTCTTGAGAGGACAGAGACCCATGAGAGATGGGAGCTGGGAGCTGTGCCCAGCCCTGGTTCTCCTGGGTCTGCCCTCCCCCAGGTCTGGGTCCTCTGCCTTTCCTGGCCCAGCTGTCTCTTTAACTCTTTCCAGGCAGTCAATGGTACTTACTAAGGAAATTTATAACTGGGGCCAGTGTAGTGCTGGGCACTTTGGGAGAATGACCATGCAGTTCATGTCAGCAGCATCGGTCCCCTGTGAGTCGCTCTTTGGCCTCTCTGTCCCCCAGCTATTGCAGGAACCCTCTGTCTTGCATCCCTAGGGAATGGGTGAACAACCTCTAGAAGAAAAGAAGCCTCTTACTACTGTGTACAGTGAGGTTCACAAGCCAGGGAGACAGGCCATAAAAATAATTTAACTGGAGAAAGCAGAAGAATCAGAACTACTAGGACACCTCCATTCGAAGCTTGATTCTTGCAGACACCTGCCTCTCTCAGCTCAGGTTCAGCTCCAGCTGCCCCTGCCCTGGCTCTGCCAGGTCACTTTCAGGCTCTATCTGTTCTCTGAGGCCCTGAACTCCAGGATGACATCACACCAGTCTGGTGTGACAGATGATGACTTGAACAGGACCTGGGGATGGGGCACGGGCTCTGGGACAGACAAGATAAAAGAAAGGAGCCTCACATGAGTGGAGAGCATTCCAGTTCTTGCTTTCTTATCCATCATCTCATTGAAACCCTGGCATCTTCCCTCTAAGGAAGGTGGGGTCATTTTTAGATAAAACACAATTAGCAGCCATGAAATTAAAAGATGCTTGCCCCTTGGAAGAAACTCTATGACAAACCTAGACAGAATATTAACAGGTAGAGACGTCACTTTGCTGACAAAAGTCCATCTAGTCAAAGCTATGGTTTTTCCAGTAGTCATGTATGGATGTGAGAGCTGGACCATAAAGAAAGCTGAGCTCCAAAGAATTGATGCTTTTGAACTGTGGTATTGGAGAAGACTCTTGAGAGTTCCTTGGACTGCAAGGAGATCTAACCAGTCAGTCCTAAAGGAAATCAGTCCTGAATATTCATTGGAAGGACTGATGCTGAAGCTGAAGCTCCAATACTTTGGCCACCTGATGCAAAGAACTGACTATTGGAAAACACCCTGATGCTGGGAAAGATTGAAGGCAGGAGGAGAAGGGGACAACAGAGAATGAGATGGTTGGACGGCATCACCGACTCAATGAACATGAATTTGAGCAAGCTCCGGGAGTTGGTGATGGACAGGGAGGCCTGGCGTGCTGCAGTCCATGGGGTCACAAAGAGCTGGACACAACTGAGCAACTGAACTGAACTGAACTGCCCCTAGTCTACGTTACTGTGACCCTCCTGCCCTCAAGTCCCCAGGCACACATGGTCCTGTCATGACCTCTGACACCTCCCCAAGCTGCCCTCCCACTCAGGATCCCCAACCTGCAGAATGAGAGCTCTTCTTCCATCATTGACTCAGCTCTTGACTCTTCTCCTAAAGCTTCCCAAAGAGGACCTTCCTGAGCATGACAATCCCCACAGCCTCTGCAGTGTGGCTGGTGTGTTTCTTTCTGAGAACATGGGCCCCGGCAAAATCACCATGAAACCTCTACTTCAAAAGGCATTGTTTCCCTTGCTCTGTTTGGCTGCTGCCTCTGCCACATTAAGGGCAATGTCTTATCTTCCAGCGTCCTGTGTTCCTGTGTCTTCAGAGAAGAATGATCATAATCTCAAGCCCTCTCTCCATCTGCTACCCAAACACCAGCCGGTTTCCTTCCTCTCCTTGGGGCTGAGGGGGACATGTGGGGTGAGCGAGGGGCCAGGACAGCCTCCCATTGCCCCATCACTCAGGGACAGCTGAGCTGTGGCATCACCTGCAGAGGTGGGGGAGGTGCGGGGGAAACAGAACCCTGGTCTCTCTTCTGCTGGTGACCTTTACTGTGGTCACAAGCTGTTTCCAAGCTCTTCAGGGTGGGGTATAAGGAGGCAGTGGTGGCTATGCTTCGGAGGCTGCATAACCTTGGGTGATCCAGGCTCCAATTTAATGACTTGGCCTCTGCCCTTGACCCCAAAACCTCCTTGTGATGAAGAGAGACTGAGCTCTAAAGTCAGACCCACCAGGTCCCAAATTCTGGTTCTGCCACATAATGACCATGAAGTCTTGGGCAAAAGACTTATATCCAGGGACAAGTGGCTTTACCTGTCTGAGCTTCAATGTCCTCCCCTGTAAAATGGGTAAGACCTGACTTTGAGGTGTTATGTGGGAGATTAAATGAAGTAGAACACGTTCTGACCAGTGTCTGACACAGGGACACAGGTTACTCATGTATATTATACTTTTCTCTCTTGATGAAAAATTTGTAAATAGACACTGGAAAAGATAAAAGACAGTATTGTTTTTTTTGTTTTTTTTTTTTTATTATTATTATTTTTTTTTTCCAGTGGGTTTTGTCATACATTGATATGAATCAGCCATGGATTTACATGTATTCCCAATCCCGATCCCCCCTCCCACCTCCCTCTCCACCCGATTCCTCTGGGTCTTCCCAGTGCACCAGGCCGGAGCACTTGTCTCGTGCATCCCACCTGGGCTGGTGATCTGTTTCACCATAGATAGTATACATGCTGTTCTTTTGAAATATCCCACCCTCACATTCTCCCACAAAGTTCAAAAGTCTGTTCTGTATTTCTGTGTCTCTTTTTCTGTTCTGCATATAGGGTTATCGTTATCACCTTTCTAAATTCCATATACATGTGTCAGTATGCTGTAATGTTCTTTATCTTTCTGGCTTACTTCACTCTGTATAAGGGGCTCCAGCTTCATCCATCTCATTAGGACTGGTTCAAATGAATTCTTTTTAATGGCTGAGTAATATTCCATGGTGTATATGTACCACAGCTTCCTTATCCATTCATCTGCTGATGGGCATCTAGGTTGCTTCCATGTCCTGGCTATTATAAACAGTGCTGCGATGAACATTGGGGTGCACGTGTCTCTTTCAGATCTGGTTTCCTCAGTGTGTATGCCCAGAAGTGGGATTGCTGGGTCATATGGCAGTTCTATTTCCAGTTTTTTAAGAAATCTCCACACTGTTTTCCATAGCGGCTGTACTAGTTTGCATTCCCACCAACAGTGTAAGAGGGTTCCCTTTTCTCCACACCCTCTCCAGCATTTACTGCTTGTAGACTTTTGGATAGCAGCCATCCTGACTGGTGTGTAATGGTACCTCATTGTGGTTTTGATTTGCATTTCTCTAATAATGAGTGATGTTGAGCATCTTTTCATGTGTTTGTTAGCCATCTGTATGTCTTCTTTGGAGAAATGTCTGTTTAGTTCTTTGGCCCATTTTTTGATTGGGTCATTTATTTTTCTGGAATAGAGCTGCAGGAGTTGCTTGTATATTTTTGAGATTAATCCTTTGTCTGTTTCTTCATTTGCTATTATTTTCTCCCAATCTGAGGGCTGTCTTTTCACCTTACTTATAGTTTCCTTTGTAGTGCAAAAGCTTTTGAGTTTCATTAGGTCCCATTTGTTTAGTTTTGCTTTTATTTCCAATATTCTGGGAGGTGGGTCATAGAGGATCTTGCTTTGATTTATGTCGGAGAGTGTTTTGCCTATGTTCTCCTCTAGGAGTTTTATAGTTTCTGGTCTTACATTTAGACCTTTAATCCATTTTGAGTTTATTTTTGTGTATGGTGTTAGAAAGTGTTCTAGTTTCATTCTTTTACAAGTGGTTGACCAGTTTTCCCAGCACCACTTGTTAAAGAGGTTGAAAAGACAGTATTGTTTCCTTGATTCATAACTGACAGTTTTATCATGATCCAACAGTTTAAAAAGAAAATGTTTTCCTGGGATCCAAGGTAGTTGTGATCACATAGAAACTACACACTTTCCTATGCTCCCATCTTCCCCTCCATCTCTTACACGTGGTGAACATCCTTGTAGAAACCTTTAAAAAATTCAGTTCCCTCTTACAAATCAGTAAGAGAAATACTGCCTTTATTGTTGATAAGTAAACAAAGGATATGAACAGATAAAACGTAAAGAAAACATAGATACAAAAAGCATAAAAGATAGTTATTAGCACATGTAAACAAACAAAAGCAGAGTAAGAAAACTGGATATCATATTTTTGCCTATCAAAGTAACAGGTGTTTTTCTTTAATGAGAACACGCCAGTGGCAATGGGACAGTGTGACAGGTGCTCTCATATATCACATTCAGTTTTTAAATGAGTAAAAAACTTCTTGGTAGTTCATTTGATGTGTCAGAAACATTTAAACAAATAAATGTTTGTACTTTTTCCTTGGCAACTCCACGTCTGCGATTTAACCCCAAAGAAGACCCCATCCTGCAGAAGAAGGCATGCACAAAGGCATTCCTTTTGGTTTACTTATATTAATGAAAGGGCATCCCTGGTGATTCAATGGTAAAGAATCTGCATGCAACTATGGAAACCAGATTCAATCCCTAGGTTAGGAAGATCTCCTGGAGAAGGAAATGGCAACCCACTCTGGTATTCTTGCCTGGGAAATCCCATAAACAGAGAAGCCTGGGAGGCTATAGTCCATGGGGTTGCAAGAGTCAGAGACAACTTGGCAACTAAACCATCACTGAAAGAAAGTGAAAGTGAAGTCGCTCAGTCGTGTCCAACTCTTTGCGACCCGGTAGACTGTAGCCCACCAGGCTCCTCCATCCACGGGATTCTCCAGGCAAGAATACTGGAATGGGTTACCATTTCCTTCTCCAGGGGGTCTTCCTAACCCAGGGATTGAACCCGGGTCTCCCGCATTGGAAACAGACGCTTTAACCTCTGAGCCACCATCACGACCACCATCCATAATAATGAAAACTTTGGAACCCATTAAGAGGATAAATTACTTAAGACCAAAAGTTACAACATGAAGGTGGTGACAATGACCACTATAGGTAAACAGTGTTGGCTGGGTGAGTGAGAAGATAAAAGGACTTGGTTTAGAGGGGAAAAAAAAAGAACAAATATGTGTTGCACTTCTACCATACGCAAGGTCTATATTAGGAGTATTACATAGGTTATCTCATTTCAGCCTCACACCCTATATGCTTCCTATGGGGTTTCCTAATGAGGCAGGAAGGGTCATACAATGGAAGATCCCCTGCTAAGCACCAGGGACTGTGACATATGTCTGGGATCTGGCTTTACACATGAACCCCATTAAGTAGATGACACGACCCTCATTGTGCATTTGTGGAAACAAAGGCTCAGAGAGGCTAATTAACTTGCCTGAGGTCCCAGAACTAAGAAGTATCACTAGGCGTCTAGCAGCTCCAGGACCGTGTTCTGTCTCAGACCGCACTGTCCTCACAGTCCTAACCCCCACCCACTCCCCCCGAACAGAGAACTCTGACCTCTTAATTCAGGGATATGAGAACCTCTGCAGTTTAAAAGAAATTGCTCTCCTCTCACTACTTCTGGCCCTTTCTTCCATCCCCAGCCTCTAAGAAAATGATCCCATTTACATTTCTCAGCAAGGAAACAGCTGCTCCCTTAGTGGCTTCTACCATCTGAATTCTCTTTCCTTTTTCTAGTCAACAAACGCTAAATTACCTCACTGGGGTCATGGAGTTTGTGGGGCTAGTGAGTAGTTTAGGCAGGCTGTCCTGATTTTTTTTTGTTTTTTGAGATGCAGTTACATCTAGGCCGGCCCCTCTGTGCTTCCAGAGCACTTCCACTGTTCTGCCATTAGAGCACTCTTCAAAGTTCTCAGAGAGTTGTGTAGGCAAGAGGGCAAGGGGGACACAGAAGCCACCTGCCTATCTGCTGTCTGTCTGTGCACTTTAGTTGCAAAACAACCACTGAGGACTGGAAGGCCCCCCAAAGAAAATGCAGCTGCTCCTGTCTCACACAAACAGGCGTCAGCCGAACTATAAGCAGATCGAGAACAACAGTCACAAGGCTGTGTACAGTCCCGCAGGAGAGGGAGGGTGGGGAGCTGGGTGGGTCCTGGCGGCTCTAACCGTGAGGTCTTTTCCATTCCTTGAACAGTGATGAAACGAAAACTCTTTCCCCTAAATGTATCTTGGATTAAAGCAGATTCAGCTAGGGCTGGGTTATTGATTAGCCCATTTGCATTAAGAGCCAAAATTGACCAAACTAGTGAGCTATTGTCCTTTATTTAAAAGAGTATCTTTTACAACATTTAAAGTATATGGCATTGAGTGATCATTTCATCTTATACTTAAAAGTTTGCAGTGGAGAAATTTTATGGACATACGTCTGCATTACCCCTCAAGGCACAGGACGTGTCTGTAGAGATGAGATGAAAACATTAGTAATAGCACGGCTCTTCCCCAGCCTTTCAGTCATCATTGGATTTAGCCCTTTTCCTGTATGCTTTATGGACTCCAGATGTGCAGTTGGGAAAGAACTGGAACCTGAATTTTTTAAGGATCCATCTCTCTGTTCTTGATAAAGAACATTTTTAATAATCTATGAGAAACAGCTGGATAAATTGATTTACATATGAGAGAAAGAGAACAGGAATCAGACAGCTTGCAGACCACACAGATATACAGATGTAGCTTCACTACTGTGTGAACATATTGTAGCTCTCCTGATAAAATTTTTGGTCTCTGTGAAATTCCTTCACTCCTACCTTTTTGTGAACTTCACCTTTTTGTGAACATACTAGTTAACGTGGACTTCCCAGGTAGCAGTAGTGGTAAAGAACCTGCCTGCCAATGCAGGAGACATGAGAGAAACAGGTTTGATTCCTGGGTTGGGAAGATCCCCTGGAGAAGGAAAGGGCAACCCACTGAAGTATTCTTGCCTGGAGAATCCCATGGACAGAGGAGCCTGGCAGGCTACAGTCCATGGGGTTGCAAAGAGTCAGACATGACTGAGCACGCACACACACACACTAGTTAACAGTTAGACCAGAGAAAGAAATGAGGTACAAAAATTTCAAAAGAGAGTTATTTTTATTATTTACAGACTATTTAATTTTTCACTTAAACTCATAGGAAAATTATTGCAGAAGATTACCAAAAAAAAAACCCCCAGGAAAGCAAGATATAAAATTAAGATAGCAAAATAAATAGATTATTACATGATACTAACAACAAGAATGATGTTATGGAATCACAAAAATAAAATGTTTATGTATAATCATAACAGAAAATAAACAACTATATACAAAAATTTAAATTCAACAGAAGATCACAAAATAATGCCTGGACAAATAGAAAAGCATAGTATGTTCTCCAATAGGAAAATTAAATACTAACTCTTAAAGTTAACCTATAAATTTAATATGACCTTAATAAAAAATACCATTAGGACTTAAAAAAAAAAATCCAGACAAGCAGGTTCCTTATATGGAAATATGAGAGACAAGAACATTTAAAGATATTCTGAAAAATTAGCATAATTAGGGACTTTCCTGGTGAACCAGTGGCCAAGACTGCACTCCCAATGCAGGGAGCCCAAGTTTGATCCCTGGTCAGAGTACTAGATCCCACATGCCTCAACTAAGCATTCACATGCTGCAAGTAGAGATCCTGAGTGGCACAACTAAGGCCTGGCACAGCCAAATAAATAAAAATAAATATTTTTTTAAATAAGCATAATTAGGGCACTAGCCCTGACAAGTATCAAAATATATCAGGAAACCACAGTTATTAAAGCAGCATGGCCCTGCTTAGGAAAAGCATTCAAGGAGTCTGTTTGGAAGTCAGCCAGTGATTTTTATAAGATGGCTGCTCTAGTTTATAGATCCTGAACTCCAGTTGCAACATTTCCAGCCTCCAGCCAACCCCGCTCATTTCAAATGGGCCCTTGCAATCCAAATTGACTCTAGCCAATCTATCTTGATAACTGTTTTTGTGTGTACTGACAGACTCCCTCGGTTCATCTCAAGTCCCAAGTCAAGGAGAGATTCTGTCAGCAGCCAAGGACCTCTGTTCAGTCCTGAGTAACGGGCTTTTCCTCCAGCTCAGGGCTTGTCTCTATGCTTGTGCTCCTACGTGTACACTTCTACCACTCCCTAGATTGTCTGACTGCTGAATATATTGTACAGTGTTAAATATGGTGCACCCTTAAAGCTGTCTGTCTATCCTTTCTATCTTTACTTCAAAACTCTGAACATGTGACTAGCATATACTTGAGCTCACTATTGAAAAACTGTAAATGTTAATAAAATAGTATACCCACAAATATATGATAAAGAAATAGTAAGGGCCTAACAGAAGCAGAAGAGATTAAGAATAGGTGAAAAACTATACAAAAAAAGTCTTAATGACCCAGATAACCACAAAGGTGTGGTCACTCTCCTAGAGCCAGACATCCTGCAGTGTGAAATCAAGAGGGCCTTAGGAAGCACTGTAAGGAACAAAGTTTGTGGAGGTGATGGAATTTCATTCAGCTGAGCTATTTCAAATCCTAAGAGATGATGCTGTGAAAGTGCTGCTCAATATGTCTGCAAATCTGGAAAACTCAGCAGTGGCCACAGGACTGCTGAGTTTTCATTTCAACCCCAAAGATGGGCAATGTCAAAGAACGTTCAAACTACCATACGATTGTGCTCATTTCACATGCTAGTAAGGCTATGCTCAAAATCCTTCAAGCTAGACTTCAGCAGTATGTGAACTGAAAATTTCCATATGTACAAACTGGATTTAGGGACCAGAGATCTAATTGCCAACATTTGTTGGATCATGGGAATTCCAGAAAAATGTCTGCTTCATTGACTATGCTAAAGGCTTTGACTGTGTGGATCACAACAAACTGTGGAAAATTCTTCAAGAGATGGGGATATCAGATCACCTGAGCTGCCTCCTGAGAAATCTGTATGCAGGTCAAGAGGCAAGAGTTACAATCAGACATGAAATAACAGACTGGTTCCAAATTGGGAAAGGTAAGACAGGGCTGTATATTGTCACCCTGCTTATTTAACATTTATGCAGAGTACATCATGCAAAATGCCAGGTTGGATAAATCGCAAGCTTGAATCAAGATTGCCAGAAGAAATATCAAAAACCTCAGATAGACAGATGATGCCACTCTAACGGCAGAAAGTGAAGAGGAACTAAAGAGTCTTTTGATGGGGGTAAAAGAGGAGTGAGAAAGCTGGCTTAAAACTCACCATTCAAAAAACTAAGATCATGGCATCCAACCTCATTATTTCATGCAAATAGAAGGGGGAAAAGTGGAAGCAGCAGCAGATTTTCTTTTCTTGGGCTCCAAAATCACTTCAGACAGTAACTGCAGCCATGAAATGGAGAGACACTTGCTCCTTGGATGGAAAGCGAAGACAAACCTAGGCAGCATATTAAAAAGCAGAGATGTCATTTTGCCTGACAAAGGTCTGTACAGTCAAAGCTATGGCTTTTCCAGTAGTCATGCGCGGATATAAGAGTTACGTGGACTCATGCAGACTATAAGAAAGGCTGAGCACTGAAACTAAAACCAGAAATAATAGAAGGGATTGCCTTTGGGGAGAAGAACTGGGGCCAGCAAGAGACTGAGATGTTTCAGTACAGTTTTTAAAACCGTATACACCGTAGCCCACTAGGCTCCTCTGTCCATGGGACTTTCCAGGCAAGAATACCAGAGAGGGTTGTCACTTCTTAGCCAGGGGATCTTCCCGACCTAGGAATCGAATCTGTGTCTCCTGCGTCACCTGCTGGCAGGCATATTCTTTACCACTGAGCCACCTAGGAAGCCCCTGTATAT
The DNA here is from genome assembly GCF_033118175.1 of Dama dama. NCBI lineage: Eukaryota > Metazoa > Chordata > Mammalia > Artiodactyla > Cervidae > Dama > Dama dama. The sequence goes on from NC_083700.1 coordinate 15,103,998, forward strand.
GTTTTTTTTTTTAAGAAATCATAAAGCAGCACTTGTCCAACTTGAGTGTGCACACAATAGCAGGTTCTGACTCAGTAACTCTGGGAAACCTGAGACTCTGCATTTCCTACAAGCTCCTGGGCAATGCCAAAGTTGCTGGTCTGAGGACCACACTCTGAGTAGCAGGGTTGCAGATGATGTAAAGCCAGGCTGAGTCAACTGAAATAAATTCTGTGGATAACTGGAAATCGGGGAAGATCTTTGAACAGAGATGAGACGGGATCCGAGGATGCCTTAGGAGGACTGATCAGGGTGGCATCACCTATTGCGAGACCCTGGGGGCACGGGGCCAGACAGGAGACATTGTAAAATCCAGGCAAGAGAGGGGGGCTAGGGCAGGGCAGGGATGGAGTGCAGGGACAACAGGATAGAGACAAGACTGCAGTAGAATCACTGGCAAAGGACTGGGGGTGAGGGGTGATGGCAACAAAGTACCCAGGTATCCAGGGAGAGGGTGCTGGGCCTTTGGAGACTCAGGGCAAGAAGGGGAGCACAGTCTGGGGGCCTGAGTGTAAGGGGCCTACAGGACCACCTGGGTTAGAAGAGGCAGGGATCAGTGAGGAAGTGACCCAAAGGTAGGAACACCCATCACTCACAAACACCACGGATTTTCCTGTGTCTGGAGCACACCCACAGCTGTATGCGATGTGGGTTCCGGCTGTCGGGGTCACACTCAGGCCATTCAGGCAGCCTCTTTCTGCACCCTCTCCACTCTCCAGCTCCATCACTGATGCCAAGAGCACATTTGCAAGGCCACAGCCCAAGGCTGACCTGAAGAGCCAGGACAACTCTGGCCCTTCCAGAGCAAGACCCCAGGACAGATCTCATTCTCAAAGAAACATGACCTCCCTCTGGGGCCTGGGTTCAGAGCTTCCCTTCACAGGCCCCCAAAAGGGTCAGGATGACGCAGAGCAGCTGGGAAGCTGGGGACACTCCTTCCAGTGACTTCTGTCTCCACCTCCACACACACTTAGAGAGCAGAGATAAAATGTTAAGTATATTCATGGTCTCAGGATAGTCACTGAAGAATCTGTTTTATAGCACTTAAATTTTTTACGTCTTGCTTGTTGAGGATTTTTTTTTTTTTTAATTCTGTAATGTGATTTGCCGTACGTAGAATAAAAAAAAAGAAAAGAGCTCCCTCCTCGCACAGCGGCCGCTGCCAGACGCCGTGTCTGCTGTTGGGTTGGTGTTTCTCTGAAAGTCGGTGCCGTCGAACTTCCCGCCATGGCTGAGTTAGATCCGTTCAGCGTCCCCGCTGGCGGTCCCGCCCTGGGGAACGGAGTGGCCAGCGAAGAGGACCCTGCCGCGGCCTTCTTGGCGCAGCAGGAGAGCGAGATTGCGGGCATCGAGAACGACGAGGTCTTCGCCATCCTGGACGGCAGCGCCCCCGGACTCCAGCCTCACGGCGAGCTGCCGGGGGTTCCAGATGCTGCTGATGGAGTGACGAATGGAGAATGCTATCAGGAGAGTAATGGGCCGACGGACAGTTATGCAGCTATTTCACAAGTGGATCGATTGCAGTCAGAGCCTGAAAGTATCCGACAATGGAGAGAAGAGCAAACGGACGCTTGCAAGCCCTTGATGCCAATTCTCGGAAGCAGAAAGCGGAGTGGAAAGAAAAAGCAATAAAGGAGCTGAACGAGTGGTGTGCAAGGCAGGAAGAGCAGCTCCAGAAGACAAAAGCCGACAACAGGGCAGCAGCAGAAGCCTTTGCCATTGAGGAGTCGTCCCCAGGCACTGAGTGGGAACGGGTGGCCCGGCTGTGTGACTTTAACCCCAAGTCCAGCAAGCAGGCCAAAGACGTCTCCCGCATGCGTTCTGTCCTCATCTCCCTCAAGCAGGCCCCCCGGGTGCACTGAAGAGCCTCCCTGCGGCAACACTACATCTGCAGCGTCTTAATCCTACTCAGTGAAGCTCTTCACGGGTAACTGGATTAATTATGTTGAGTCCTTTTGGACCAAACCTTCTGTCTTTAGAGTTGATCATTGTGATTGAATGTTGCCTTCAACTGTGTTCTCCCTGGCATTCGAGGAGGCGAGGTGGCGGCAGAGGAAGGGAGGGAGGCCTCCCAACGGCAGCCTCAACCTATGCTTTTGTGCATTATTCTGAGAATAAATTTCTGATCCGAGAAATAATAAAAAGAAAAGAAAAGAAAAACAGCTGCATGGTTCTGCATGAGACAGTTGGAAAATACCTCCATTTGGGGAAGCTGAATAGCCTGAGGGAAACCTCTCTGGTGGGTGAGGAGCCACCAAAAGTGGGCAATGGGAGGTCCTCTGCTCAAGTCACTGAGACAGGCCCCTGTGCCCATGACCATGAGGTGGGAGCCCAGCCCTGGACTGAATTCTAAAGGATTAAGGATGGGAGAAGTCCGACCCTTGGATACACAGGGCACTGCTTCACCTCTTCCTGCTCAATCTACACAACAGATATTTCCTCTGATGTCCAACCCATCAGGGGCACCCGGGAGCTAAACCACCGTCAACGCCTCCCAGCTGTCTAGTTACTTTCCAGTGCGAAAATACTTTCACCTGTGAGAGGCAGATAAGTACTGTTGTGATTACCTTCCCATTTTTCAGATGAGGAAACTGAGGCTCCAGAGAGCTTAACTGGTGAACCCCAAGCTGTGGAAAGTCAGTCCATGGCAGAGTCTGACCTTAGACCAGATCCCCACCCTTTCAGACCACTGGTCTTTCCAGATCCAGGTCCCTCTTGGTGCAGTGAATCTCACACTCCAGATGGGAGATTTCAGACCTTGAGAAGCCGCATGACAGGGAGGGAGGCCAGGCCTGTCCCAGGAGAGCCTCTCACCTCCCCCACATCATTTGGCCTCTGGTTCCATGGCAGCGTCCTCTGAGGCCCCAGGGCGGCCCTTGTCCAACCACACCCACCTCCCTGTGCATTCAGCGAGTCACAAACAGATCTGCACCCTCAGCCCAGCCCAGACCTGCAAGGGCTGGTGGCCTGAGAAGCCTCAGCTGGTTGGTCTCCCAGAGCCCAAAGACCCTCACTTGTCTGTGAGCTGCAGGCTAGTGGACCTTCCCTCCTTCCTGGGGCAGTGAACCGTCCTGCTAGAGAATCCCATGGTCCTGCTTTCACGGGGTCTTGTCCCATCTCAGTCTTAACATCCATCCCATCAGTCACACCAAGTACATTACCTTTTAAACCTGGAGAACCACCCCTGGTGCAGAGACTGCTCCCACCCCGGGCTTGTGTCCAGCCCCCATGCATGGCTCGCGTCCAGCCTCCGTTTGTGGTGACTCTCTCCCCAGGCCATTGGTCAGGCCTCTTTCTTCTGGGCTTCCTTTATCACAAGATGTCCCTCCTGATTCTTGGCTGGACAGGTTCTCAGCATCTCTCTTCCATCCAGCGGGAGGAGGGCAGACCACAACAGCCAGCACAACATCCTACCCACCCCAGGGGCTCGGGACGTACCAACCACCCCACAAGGAACAGGAAGTGGGGCCCTGCAGATCCCCACTCACGGCCCCTGAGATCATGCTGACAGATCTCTGAGACTCTCGCATCGGGGGCACAGAGGGGAGGGTAAGCCCCAGCGGGAGCAGGTAAATGGGGAAAACCTCATCTGAGGGGTCACTCCCCATCCGTTATGGGCCTAAGCAAGAATCCCATCAGCCTGTAGCCAGCACACCTGCTCTCCCTCCCTGGAGTGAGACCCTTCCCTCCTACCCAGTGCCCACTGGCACTTCCAGATGCAGCTCACATGGCACCCTGGGAGCCTTCCCCGTCCTGCCCCAGCTGGAATCAGGTGCTGTCTGTGCTGGGTTCCCACAGCACTTCAGCAAGCTGTCAGTCATCTGTGATGTGACCAGGTCACTGGCTCTTGCCCTCCCCTTCTGATGCAGACCCCCAGCCCCCTGCAAGTAGGAAAGGAGACCCCACTCTCCAGCTGGTGCAAGTCCAGGTTGGCACCTGAGAGTGGGGCCCTGTTGACTCACCCTTGTCCCATCCCTCCTGTGAGAATGCTGGGGTGTCACACATGCTCTTAAATAAGACAAGCAGCTTTCAGCTAAGCAGCGCATGGCACCCTTGATGGGTCTCCACTCAGCAAATGTTTACTGAGCACCAGGGCCCTCCTTTCCTGTCCAGTCACCATCTACTGCAGCCGCTGAGTCCCGAGGTGAGCATCACATGTGCCCCATCCCTCCACAGCTAACCCCATAGCCACCCAGTCCCCTGCAGGCGCCCCACCTCTTTAGGACCCAGGCAGTGTCCATCACAGGTTGGGCCCAAAGACACAGTCCGTGTCCACCATCTTGCTTCCAGTGGAGACACAGCTTATGTGTGTTTCATATTCAGTTATTTGCTCTCAGCAACAATAAAGAAGACAGTCGAGAAGAGCAGTTTCAATTGTGCAGCAATTCCACTCTAGGAGAATCTACTGTCTTCACAAACTGAAGGCCTGGAGTGAGCATGAGATGGAAGCTGTAAATCCACAGGTTCCCTCGGGCCCCTTGATCCATCTCTCTGCTCCCACCCGCCTTCCTTGAGGGTAGGGCTGTGCCGGGCTGGCTTTTCAGGAGGAGAAGCCCCTGGTCTCTAGCATTTGCCAATTCCTCTGGCGTGGGTGCTTCCCTGGTGGCTCAGACGGTAAAGAATCTGCCTGCATGCAGGAGATCCAGGTTCAATCCCAGGATGGGGAAGACCCCCAGGAGAAGGGAATGGCAACCCACCCCAGGATTCCTGCCCGGAGAATTCCATGGACAGAGGAGCCTGGCGGGCTACAGTCCATGGGGTCGCAAAGAGTCAGACACCACTGAGTGACGAACACTTTGGGCTTCCTGGGTGTCCTGTGACTCAGCACGCACGCGCACGGTGTGGATATCCCCTCTGTGGCTCACTTCAAACCACCAGCATGCTGACACTGAGCACCGACTTGGGAAAAAGACGAGCAAAACCAGTTCTGTCTCACAAGCCAGCTCCAGGTGTTTTTAACACATCACTGTCTGAGGAGAATCTAACATTTCAGTTTACAGACACATTTTCACATAGCGTTGCCCAGAAACACAGACAACTGTTTATCAGGAGGAAAAGGCAGCCTCTCCCAAGGCAGGAGGACAACTTCCCAAGGGTGGTCCATGGGTCTGCACCGCAGCGGCATCCTAGGGATCCAGGAGTGGTCGTCACTGTATTTTGTGTGTGCTCAGTAGCCTCCGACTCTTTGTGGCCTCATGGACTGTAACCCGCCAGGCTCCTCTGTCCATGGGATTCTCCAGGCAGGGCTACTGAAGTGGGTTGCCAGTTCTTACTCCAAGGGATCTTCTCAACCCAGGGACCGAACCCATATCTCTTGCATCTCCTGCGTGGGCAGGGAGGATTCTTTACCACCAGAGCCACCTGTGAAGCCCAACTGTATTTTATTTCACTTTAAAACCTAATTCTCCCTTTCAATAACCAAAGTGAAGGCTTGTCACCCTTCACCACTCTCCTTCTTCACTAGACACCCCTGGCGAAGGCTCAGTGGGTCGCCCACCTACCTGCACACCAGCCTGTGTATCTTGAGAGCGCAGAACGGCTGTCTCTGTGGAAGCCTTCCCCTTCCCCACACCCCATCCCCGCCCCTTTCCAACCCAATCCTCGCCCGCACCGCCCACCCCAGTTCCGGTGCTGGGAGGCAGGACTTTGCAGACAGACACACAGACATAGACTGATTGCATTCCTGCTTCTACCACGGGCTGGGTAATCATGGGCAGATCCTCTACGTCCTCCTTCCCTGGCTTGTTGGGAGAACTAAGTAAATATGGTGCAAGAAGCAGTCAGTACAGGGCTGCCCCAACAGGCTTCCCTCCTCCCATCCTCCCAGGGAGGCAGCCTGAGCCATGGTCAGACAATGTCGCCACCCAGTGGCTGATCTCAGAATTGCCCAAAAGGCCCGTAGCTGTTCTCTATTTGAGGGAAACCGCTTTAAAGAAGGGAGGGGCTGGTAAGTGTATGGTGGGAATCGAGACCCAGTTTCTGAGAGGCTGCCCGGTATCATGGAATGACCTGGGGCACTGGCATCGGATTCAGGTTACAGTTATGCCAGAATCTAGCTGTCTGACCTTCAGCAAGTTATTTAACTTCTTGAGCCTCGGTATCCGCATCTGTAAAATGGGTATAATGATTTCTGTGTCATTAGATAAACACTCAGTGTTTGTTGCCATTCTCCTTTTGAGCCCTCTTCCCAGCCCTGTTTCCCAGAACCTAATAAATATCACCTTTCTGCCTCTACAGTTCCCATGAGTAGTTCCTCCTTGGCCTCATCTTCTCAACTCTGTTTTCAGGGTTCCCCTTACCCCAAGAGGAAAGATCTCAGAGTCCACAGTCATCCCCAGTACTTCACGTCCCAAAGCTCTAAATCTTCACAATATTTCAATAAAAGGGATACTTTTGGTGACACACTCATGTGACAAAATTATGTCAAAGATGTTATATAAAGTAAAATACCACGTTATTTATTTGCAATAAAAGCTTCTCCAGTCTGGGGACAGGTATCAAGCCACGGAACCTAGACACCCCCTTCCCATTAACAAGTTCTCTCCCCAACAAGGGGGCTTGCTGGGCACAGACCCTTGATGATCAGGTTGGGATTATTTCTCCCACACTCAGGAACTTTCTGAAACTTCCTGACCCAACCAGAAGCACGTTGCTGGCGGGCAGATTGCTATGACCCTGAATTCCAAGGACACACAGTGACCCACATTGTCAGTGCTGGCCAGTGTCCTTGAAGTTATAAATCCTCCCTGGTGCGCCATCTTATCCCATCTTGTTTTGAGTGCTCTGGACAAATATCTGAACTTATCTGAGCCTGTGCGCTGTCACAGCACTGGGGATGTGTTCCTACTTCAGGACTCTGGGTTAAGTAAGTGCGGCCCTGTACATGTGCCCAGTGAGGCCACAAATCCTTCACAAAAACGCCTATTTTCCAGAATCCATTCTCCAGGAGATGCTGCTTTTATAAATGGTTGGCTGTAATACTAGACAAGGTTTCCGGGAGCGCCCCCTCGTGGCATCACATTTTCCTAATTTTCTTTTTAAAAGGTGGGATAGAAAACAACTGAAGGTAGATTCTCACTAATTCCTTCACCAACTCATTTCTGGATTTTAAGTTTCAGTCACTGAAGCTTGTTTGCAATAAAAGAAAAATGTAAATGTGTATCAATAGCGCCCTTGTCCAAATGAAAATAAAAACAAAAAATATTTATTTTAAAATAGTGCACTTCCCTGGTGGCACAGTGGATAAGAATCCACCTGCCAGTGCAGGGGACACAACTTTGATCCCTGGTCCAGGAAGATTCCACATGCCACCGAGCAACTGAGGCCGTGAGCCACAACCACTGAGCTCACGCTGTAGAGCCCACAAGCCACAACTACTGAGCCTGCGTGCCTAGAACTCATGCTCCACAGCAAGGGAAGCCCCCTCAATGAGAAGCCTATGCATGGCAACAAAGAGTAGCCCGTGCTCACAATAACTAGAGAAAGCCCAGGCAAATGCAGCGAAGGCCTAGCACAGCCAAAAAACTTAAAAATAAATAAAAACTTTAAAAAAAAAATAGTGCATCTGTCCACACAAATGCTGTAGTCTTCACTCACAGGAAAGAAACACCACTAAATCTGAGCAAAACTTGTAAGTTTTATTATGCAGCCAGAGGACAGGAACAAACAGATCACAAAACAGGAAATGCAACTGTTTCACACAACCAGGGGAAAAAATATGGGCCTATTGGACAGCTCGGGATCCCACTGCAAATTACCACAAACTGAGTGCCTTTAACAACAGACATTTGTTTTCTCACTCTCGGAGGCTAGAAGTTCAAGATACAGATGCCATCAGGGTTGTTTTGGGATAAGACTTCTCTTCCTACTTTGTAAATGGAGTAATCAAGTAAATGTTTGCCCTTAGGGTTTTCTTTAAGCCCAAAAGAAAGTATCAACACCCATTTATGATAAAATCTGTGGCTACAGTAAGATGATCATTGTTTGACAGGGGTTAGTGGGGACTGCGGTCTGAACAGGTGGAGCACAGAGGTTTTTTAGGACAGTGGAAATATTTAGTGTGATACTGTAAGGGTACATACCGGACAGCGCACACTTGTCCAGACCCACAGATGGACAACACCACAAGAACCCAATGTAAACTACGGAATTTGGCTGATTATGATGTGTCCATGTAGGTTCATTCGTTGTAACAAATGTCCAGTCTGGTGGGGGATGTTGAAATGGGGGAGACTGTGCATTGAGGGGGCACAGAGGGTGTATGGGAAATCTCTATACCTTCCACTTTAGTTTTGCCATGAACCTAAACTACTCTTTAAATAATAACAATATTTTTTTTTACCAAAAAGTGACAAAGCACTATAAAAGATTCAAACAATATAGAAGTATACATTGCAGAAAGTGAATAAGCAAACCCTGATCAATTCCTCATCTTTGAGTGAGTAGTACAGTTAACCTGGGTACAGTATAGATTTTTCCTGTACATGCATCTATATACACATGTGTATCTATATATATGTTTTTGCAAAAAATGAGACTATAGAATAGTTTTGTAATTTTTTCCATTGACAAGCATATCTTGGACATCTTCACTTGGTGATACATCTGGTTGTATCACCTCTCCTAACAGTGAATTACTCACTTGTCCTAACAGTGACATTCTTTCCTTCTTCAAACAATTCCCTATTGGTGGCCATTTGGATTGTTTCTTATTACTGAAAACTGCTACAGTGAATTTGGCTGTGTATATATCACTGTGATCTTTGTTTTTCTAAAGGGTAAATTGATGGGGCAAAGGCTATACACATTATATATTTTAATAAATATGTCACCTTTTTCTCAATTTTTGTATCAAATTAAAACTCGAGAGCATGTGAGTATCAGTTTCCCTAAACCCTCGTCAACCTTCAGTATTGTTAAAATTTTTTAACTTTACCAATGTCTGCAAAAATAGCTCATGGTTTTAATTTTCATTCCTTAAATTTTCATGCAAGTTTTAAAATTCTAGTATTCATTAAATGGCCAGTTGTATTTATTCTTCTGACTCTCCATAGTCTCCCCACACTTTTCTATCTATTGTTAGTCTGAAAAAGTGAAGTAAAGTCACTCAGTCATGTCCAGCTCTTTGCGATCCCATGAACTGTAGCCTACCAGGCTCCTCCGTCCATGGGATTTTCCAGGCAAGAATACTGGAGTAGGTTGCCATTCCCTTTCCAGGAGAGCTTCCCAACCCGGGGATTGAACCCAGATCTCCCGCGTTGTAGGCAGACGCTTTACCATCTGAGCCACCAGGGAAGTCCTATTTCCTATTTATTTGTAAGAGTTTCTGTGGGAAAGAGTTATCTATCTACTTTATGTATAGGAAATATATTTCTCCAACGTGCCCTTTTTCTTTGTTTATTTCCTCTCCCACCCTGCCATCAAGGACTTGAATGGCTAGAAGCCATCTGTGATTTAGGGCAGGGATAAGGTTTTGAGGAAGGACATTGGCCAAGTAGAAGAGTGTCGCAGTCTTAAGTACCCCCAGCTCCTCAGACGCTAGGAGAACCTTGGTGTCTGTGGTGCTCAGTTGTGTGGAAAATACTGGGAAGGAAACCCTGAGTGGAATGAAATGCAGCACTCTGCAGTGAGTAGGGTAAGGAAGTCTACGGAGGTGAGTCAGTGGGTCTGTTGGCCAGTAGGAAGAGGGACATGCCATGGCTTCAAGAAGAAGTGTTTCCATTGAGGTAACCCGGCCAGGAATACACAGTGCTGACCACATAGCCGCTGGAAGCCTCTGATTACTGTGCAGCTCAGGCCTTAGCAAGTTCTCCCTGACGGCAGGCCACCCACCCACGGCAGTCCCAGACCTTCCAGACTGCAGCCTTAGGGGCTGCAGATGGTCTTCAAAGAAAGAAGTTCTAGCAGAAAGAAGCCAGGTCTTTATGCAGAACTGGGAGCTTGTCCCAATGGCTGAGACAGATTCACTGAGAGTCATGGAGGAAACCATGGTCCCAAGTGCACAGAATCGAAAGTAACTGTGGCAAGTCCTCCTGGGACCCCAAGGTCATCATAAAGGACCAGACCACACCAAGGTGGCAAGAGTCCTATTTGGCATTTTTTACTTCAAAGAAAAAATGAAAAGTAGGCTTATTGTACCTGTTCAGTTGAACTGATCAGGAGTGATCAACTCCTGCAATGACAGATCCACCTTTACATTCTGAAGATCTCCCGGGGGCAGGGGGGAGGGCGTGAGGTGGGGGGCGGGCAGGATGGGGGTGGGTGGCTCCAACTTTGGCTCTGGTCTTTTAATTTCTGGAAGGCAGTTCTTCCACAGCATCTTTATGGAATTTGAAAAGTTGCTGCCAAGGGAGTCTCAGTGATGCTAATCAATTCTCTGGCTATCTCCTTTAGGCCACTGTCTGGTGGCATCATGCCTAAGAAAGGAGCCTCAGCTCTAATGACTTGGAAAATATCAGTAGCCTGTGGGAATTGGTGGTTAATGTGAACTCTGTGTGACACTAGAGGCCTCCATCAAGCCAACCACAGAGCACCTAAATCCAAACCATCGGCTGGGTGTGTTCCACAGGTTAGATGTGTTCCATGGCCATATGTGCAGTATATAATCATGCCTTCCAGGAAATCGCTTTCAAATGTAACTTCCCAAAGATACAGAGATGATGCTGATCAGTACCCACACCTATGCACACCTGCAATATTTCAAGATTCCAGAAGAACAAATCAAGAAACTTCGAAGTGAAAACAGTCTATGAGGCCATTTTCAGGAGCCACTTTAAAGATCATGACAACAGTTTCATGAAATCTGTACTGTTCACATCATCACTGGGATCATGAGAAATCAGAGGTGCAGAGGGGTTGGGTGACTCACCCGGGGACCCACAGGAGGAGAGGGAAAAGCGGGCAGGTGCCCAGCTGTGAGTGATCAAGATAAGAACCAGCTAGGAAGTGCCCTACAGGTTCCAAAGCACTGCCCATTGTTCATCTCAGTCTGTCTCCAAACTGACCTGAGAGGTGGGGAGCCCCACTCTACAGAGAAAAAAGCCAGCTCAGAGAGGTGCAGAAGTGAGGATGGAAAAGCTGCCTGATACATAATTGTGGCCGCTGGATTTGCTGTTGATATGGGGTCTTCTCTCCATCCTTCAAAGCAGTCTTACATCCACGGATCGAAATATTCTCTCCAGAGCAGGGCATTTCTCCCTGTATGAACCACAGCTCCAGAAAAGCCCCTGCCCGGGAAATCTGCCTTCACCTCTTAGAGTCTGTCTCAAGGGGTAGGGCAGAAGTTCCCCCACTTTGATGCTGTTTCACCTCAGAAATTTCTCATTTGTATCAAGAGCTTGGATCTGAAACACAGGCTCTTCAATGGTCCCCCATTCCCATTGGTAACCTGCCCCACTCTTCTCACGCAGCCCAATCTGAGACGTGCACCCCCAGGTTCCCCTACTCTAACCCCTAGCCTAGGCTTCTTCTGCGTCCAGACCTTGCCCCTGATTTCTCACCCAGATCATGGATCTCTCACTCAAAATGAGCTCATTTTGCCCAGGACTTAGTTTTTTACACTTGTGCTGCCGCCCCAGCCATCAACTCACCACGTCTCCCACTGTCTCTGTTCTAAGCCCCCGTGCTCCGTCTGACAGTGAAAGGGAAAGACTCCAGGTTTCCACAGCACTACCTGCAACCAACAGGGAACCAAAGCCTGACTCAAAGCATCCTTACGCCCTGCCTCCCGGCAGCGCCTGGGCCCCAGTGCCACCTGGCGGCTCAAGATCAAACTGCCGCTTGTGATTTCCTGAAGGGAGGCCTTCCAACATGTCAACACTGTATTATACAAAAAACACTATTGTTGTTTAGTCGCTCTGTTGTGTCTGACTCTTTGCAACCCACAGTCTGCAGCACGCTAGGTTTCCCTGCCCTTCACCATCTCCTGGAGCTGGCTCAAACCCATGTCCATTAAGTCAGTGATGCCATCCAACCATCTCATCTTCTGTTGTCCCCCTCTCCTCCTGCCTTCAACCTTTCCGAGAATCAGGGGCTTTTCCAATGAGTCTGCTGTTCACATCAGTTCGCCAAAGTATTGGAGCTTCAGCTTCAGCATCAGTCCTTCCAATGAATATTCAGGATTGATTTCCTTTGAAAGAGAAAATGAAAGTATTCAGTCGTGTCCAACTCTTTGTGACCCCATGGACTCCAGCCCACCAGGCTCCTCTGTTCATGGAATTCTCCAAACAAGAATACTGGAGTGGGTTGCCATTTCCTTCTCCAGGGCATCGTCCCTGGAGATTGAACCCAGGTCTCCCACATTGCAGGCAGACTCTTTACCGCCCGAGCCACCAGGGAAGCCACGGATTTCCTTTAGGATGGACTGGTTGGATCTCCTTGCAGTCCAAGGGACTCTCAAGAGTCTTCTCCAGCACCACAGTGCCTTCTTTATGGTCCGATTTTCACATCCATACATGGAAAAACTGTAGCTTTGACTAGATGGACCTTTGTGGGCAGCACCCTGAACACAAACACAGAAAGCAAAGTTGTTGTCCCAGAGGAGTCCATAGTCTAGCAGGGAGGTATAAGCAGAAATCATTTTAGCGCAGGTTGTGTGGGCTGCAATATATTTTCTTTCATCTAGGAGAGGAAAGCAGAACATGTGAAAACTGAAATAAAGCAGGAAACCCTCTTGGAGGTGTGCAAGATGGCCTGCAGGGGGCAGGTGAAGCGCGTGCCACCACCAGGAGAGGGCGGGGAAGAAACGCAGGACTGGGAAGAAATGTAGCTCCCAGGGCTGTGGCCAGAGTCTCTGTGCCTGATAGAGGTCAAGGCAGGTGTAACCTGGAGGAGACTGGAAGAGACTGGTCCAACGTGCTGTGGCATGCAGGCTCCTGAGTCGGCATGGGAGTGTGCTGGGGAAGTTAGAGATGGCCAAAGCAGTGGCCTTAATATTAATTTTAAAAGAAAAAAAAAAAAATGAACTTCTCAAGCATAAAAATTTACCAGGAGCATGACAGCATAAGGGGAAAGGACAAAAGGGGAATAAGGGAGCCCATTGTCTACCCAGGTTTTCCCCAACCAAACGGAGCCCTGAGACCAGCAGTCTTTTTCACTTGTGACCTCAGGCTTCCCACAGCCCTTCAGGGAGTGGGTGCTTAATAAATGTTTGCTGGCTATGCGGATGACTCAGCTTCCACCCGAAACAAACAAGAGAATTCCTGTAACAGGTATCACTGAAGATAAAGGCCTTGGCCTCTGAGCTAATCTTTCCCCAGAAGGAATTCCTGACTCCAGCCAATGCTCAGAGGTGCCTGCCTGCTTTGAACTCTGCTCCTCAGCCTGCCAACCACCCAGTTCCCAGAGGTTCTGACAGCCAAGGCTCCCTCCTCCCACCACCCCTGACCTAACCCCGTGAGCACCTGCTTCATGCCTGCCCCAGCAAGGCCAAGACCCAGGACCTGTGCAGGCTCAGGACAGGGGACATCATCTGCCAGCCAAGAGTCTGGTTTTCCCCCACACCAGAGCATAGGACTTCATCCACGGACTCAGTTCGCATTGGCTGATTGTCACCCAGGCCTCTGAGTCAGGAACCGAACTGAACATTCTGGAGCTCATTCCAGTTTTCCTAGACACCACACCAAGTGATGTCGGGGTTCCTCTTCCTCCTCCTGGGAGAGTTTCCGCCCACACTCAATGTTCCATGAGACCATTAGCTCTATCTCTGGGGCAGAGGGCTTACAAATGCCCCATGTCTCCCGAGTCGCTGGCACGGGGCTGCCTGCACTCCCAGAAACCTCTTATAAGTTACTGGCACCTAACCCAGTCTCTTATGGTCTGTGCCCTCCCCATCGAGGCTGCTGTCTTCCCCTGCCCTGTAAGAAGGGAGCAGAGTCCTTCCTCGGGGACACAGCCCCACCCATGTCAGCAGCAAGTCGCCGAGGCCCCACCACTCCTTCCCACAGGATGGTGAGAGAGCCAGCGTCACTGCCTCCTCTCTCCTGCCAACTTCTCTTGGTAAGTATGCCTGATAAGACCCATCCCTTAACCCGGAAGGATTTTCAGGAATTCTTCCTCAGATCCAGTATATAATGGTGATAATCACAGAAGACTCACCTTGCAAAATGGCCCAAGACACTGACCAGTGGGGACATAAAAGTCATTTTTAAAGGACAGAGAATGAAAGAAAGAGGGGATTAAAGCACCAAGGCTCTTTGTGCAGACACTTGCCCTGCCCACCACTGCGCTTCCCTCAGTCAGGGAGCTTCCCTGCCTTCCCACCTCCCCAGCCTCCCACCCCTGCACTCTCTTCTGGACTCCACTTTCCAGATTTCATTCTCTTGCCTTGACTTCTTTGAGAAACTGTCCAAGAGTCTGAACAGTAGTCATCCTCCTCTGAAATATAAATTAAACCTTTCCCTATCCTTGTGTGAAGATTGCCTCCTGAAATGCCTGGGCAACCCTGGGCAGCGAAGGGTCTTATTCTAGAATGAAGGGTGGGAGACAGAGATGAGCTCTGCCTGTCTTATTCTGGAAGAAAATCCTAAGAACCCTCACAGGAGTGAGGAACCATGCAAAGGGCAGAGGATAAAATGCTGAGAATACTCTGTCCCTGATGACCAGGTGGATAGAATCTGGATTCCAGGTGGTGGGAGCAGGACAGGAAGTAGATCAGCCTTGCGATTGGAAGGGTGGAGAATCCTTAGAAATGGAGCAGGGCCCATGTCATAGAGGGAGGGTAAGGATGAAACTGTATTAAGTGCCTACTGTGTGCAGGGCACCAGGCCAGGATCTTATATACGTTCTCCCTCATAATCCCCATGATTCAGTGATTCTGCTCCTAACTACCTGCATGCACCTGGCTCCAGGGAACACGAGAAAAAACTCCTGGACCCTAGAGAATATCATACTCAGTGAACTAAGTCAGACAGAGAAAGACAAATACTAAATGATACCATGTCTATGTGGAATCTAAAAAACCATACCAATTAATCTACATACAAGACAGAAACAGACTTGCAGACATAGAAAACAAACTTAGGATCACCAAAGGGGAGAGGGATGCAAACTACTACACATAAAATAGATAAGCAACAAGGGTTTACTGTACAGAACAGAGAACTATATTCAGTATCTTGTAATAACCTACATTGGAATATAACCTGGAAAAAAACAGAATTACTTTGTTGTACATCTGAAACAAACACAGTATTGTAAATCAAGTAGACTTCATTTTTTTAAAAAAAAGAACAAAAAAATAGGGAAAGAGTAAAATAGGAAAAAAAAAAGGGGGGATGCCTCCTGTGAGGTTGGGTGGAAGAAGTCAGAGAGGGCACAATTATGTGCCTTCTCTTGTGTGAACTCCCCCAAACAGGCAAAGTAACCAGCATGCTTGCGGACGCCTACTGAGGAGGTCAAACTCTGCAGAAAAGCAAGGAAGTGCTTATCTCTGGAGATGGGGACTTTGTGATTTTTAAGGGACACATGGAGACTCCTGGAGTACAAGGGTGTTCCATCTTGTTACCCTAGAGGCTTACGTTGAGTACTTCTTGATAATAATTCACTATGTTGTATGTTCATTATCGTATACTTTCTGTGTATTATTTTCTACAATCAAGAAAGTTATTCAACAAAAGAATATTGTGGATAACTGTTGGGCATTAAATGTTTCCAATATTTGGGGAGGGTTGTTAGGATTCATCACAGATGTGGGTAATGAGGCAGATGGTATGAATATTTCACAGTTCTTGATACACAGACCCTATGTGATCTCACTGCTTAATTTGCATTTCTATGACTACTAGTAAGTTACAGCATGTTCTTAAATGCTTCTTGCTGTTGTTCGGTCTCTCAGTTGTGTCCGACTCTTTGCGACCCTATAAACTGCAACACATCAGGCTTCCCTGTCCTTCACCATCTCCCGGAGCTTACTCAAACTTGTGCCCATTGAGTCAGTGATGCCATCCAACCATTTCATCCTCTGTCATCCCCTTCTCCTCCTGCCTTCAATCTTTCCCAACATCAGGGTCTCTTCCAATGAGTTGGCTCTTTGCATCAGGTGGCCAAAGTACTGAAGTTTCAGCTTCAACATCAGTCCCTCTAATGAATATTTAGGGTTGATTTCCTTTAGGATTGACTGGTTTGGTCTCCTTGTGGTCCAAGGAGAGTCTTCTCCTTCTCAAGAGTCTTCTCCAACACCACAGTTTGAAAGCATCAGATGTTTTTTTGCAGGCTGTATTTTTTATTTTGTGAATGATCTGTGCATGTCTTCCCATGCTACCCTTTGGGGAAATCAAGTCACATTTGGGATACTGAATCTTCAGCATTTTGAGAGCAGAAATGTCCATGGAGAGGAAGACACCTAAAGGGGGGCGGGGGGACAGGGGTAACCAGAGAGAGCAGCTGGTGTCCCTTCCCCAGGCTGCAGGCGCAGAGCTGTGAGAATCCTTTCTGTTTGACTCCAACCATCCTGTGTCCACTGAGGCAGCTCAAGGGACAGGCCCTGGGGATGCAGAGTAAGCCAACTTCATACCTGCCCGGGAGGAGTAAGCCCAGAGGGGCTCAGGCAACATAAAACAAAACAAATGAGACAGAGCTGAATAAAACAGATACAGTGAAGGAGGGAAGACAATGCACACAGGCCGGAGGGGGAAGTGAGCACTTGAACTGGTCCAGGAAGGGGTTTGGACAGGGGCAGCGGGAGTGGGAGAAACTAAATGAGCTGTGAGCACATAGAAAACTGTATGGAATGGGTGAAATATCAGGCATGTTTGAAACTAGTCTGGAGAGACTACAAAGGCCCTAAATGCCATGCTCAGAGTTCAACTTTATCTTGTCAGTCGGTATCTCCAAAGTATGTGATGTCAGAATGCCAATTTAGCAGAACAGTTAAGGCTCTTGCTTGATAAGACAGAAGGAATGTCAATCCCATGGTCACACATGTTGTGAAATACCAGACTGAAGAATGTAATGTTCCCACTGGAGTAGGAACCATGAATACCTCAGAAGGGGTCAGTCTCTACATTTCCTAAATTTCTCTGATCTCTGCCTTTCTTGAGGAGCATTTCTCAGAACTGCCGTTCCCAGGAGCACACTCAGAATTTCTGATGTAGGTAACTTGAGTGACAGTGAGCACAGGAACCAAGCTGTGTTGTACTCTCTTCACAATCCTTGCCTTCTCCTCACCCTATCTACCAGCTATAAAAGCTCATCAACAATGTAATCCTTTTGATAAAACTCTATTTTAGTTTTTTAGGAGCTCTTAAGGCAAACCTTTGTCTTAGTCTACTTAGGCTGCCATAACAAAATGCCAGAGGGAAACCCCTGGCAGGAATTAGGATTCTGTACTCTGCTAAGGGTCTACGTTCAATCTCTGGTCAGGGAACTAAAATCCCACAAGCCACTCAGGGGGGAACGGGGGCAAGCCAGAGACTGGCTTAGACAACTTAGACTGGCTTAGACAACGAGATCCTCATAGATCTGGAGGCCAGAGTGTCCAAGACCAGTGTGCCAGCTGATTCACTTCCTGGTGAGAGCTCTCTTCTTGGCTTTTGATGGCCACCTTTGTGCTCTGTCCTCACACAGCAGAGTCAGAGGCAGCTCTCTGGTTCCTCCTCTTATGAGGGCACTAATCCCATCATGAAAACCCCACCCTTATGGCTTCATCTAACTCAATTACCTCCCAAATGCCCCATCTCCAAATACCATCAAATTGGGGTTGAGGCTCTAATATATTAATTTGGGGGACACAGTTCAATCCAAACCTGTCTGGCCTCAGCCCTCCTCAATGGTATATTCAACAAGCGATTAAGGAGCTCCTACTGCCTGCCAGTCACTGCTCCGGGTACTCAGGATACATCCATGCATGAGTCCAACAAACCCTCTACCCTCATCATTCCAATAGAAGGAGAAGGACACGACACAGTAGTCATGATAAATAAGGAAATGGTATAGTGTGTTAGGGGATAAGAGCTCTGGAGAGTGATTTCAATTTAATATCAGGAGGTCAGAGCAGGCTTCATCAAAGAGAAGACCTCTGAGAAAAGACTGGGAGGAGGTGATGGAATGGACATCTTAAGGAATAGTTATCCTGGCCCTTGGGGGGACTGTGCCTGGTGTGTTCCAGGAACAGGAGGCCAGTGTGGCTGAGGCAAGAGCGGTAGGAGAGTCTGAGATCAGAGCAGAAACAGGGAGCCAGATCAGGTCCATCTAGACCTGGAATGTCGCAAGGCCCATGCCAGAAGGGGCCTCGAAGATTGCATGATGATCCACCACTTGCTGGTCAGATGAGAAAATGAGGTGGACAGGGTTGACGGGCACTGGAATAGACCCTGGTTCCTGTGCAGTTTCTCAAGCCCGGCTCTTGCTAGTGAGGACCCTGCCTGGGTCGTGTGCAGGGCTGTGCCCGCCACTCCGTCCAAACGTCCAGGAAAGACCACCCAGGTGGCCACACCCGCGGGTCTGAGACCGCGTGGCTGCCGTTGCAGCACTGCCCACCAGGGGGCGCCGGCCCAGCGCGCCGCTTCTCCCTTCATCCCTGGAAACTCCCCGGTCTCGGCCCTCAGGACTGCCCCGCCTGACTCCGACCCCAGCGCCGGCCCCGCGGTGGTTCCTTCCCCCCAGGCTTGCCCGCTTGGTCTCCTCCTTCTCTCTCTCCGCCTTCCCCTCCCGCTCCTACCTCTGCCCGAGCTGCGGGCTGAGCCCGCCCGGCCTGAAGAAGAGTTCTGGAAAGGGCACGCCGCCCCCGCCCCCCGGGTTTGCGGGGCGGAGGAGCTGGGGACGCGGAGGGGCGGGCGGGTGGAGTGTGCACAGTCGCCCGTGTCGTCCACCCTGCTCCCCCGGGGCTGGCTCTTGCTCTTTCCCTGTTGTGTTTGCTGCTGAGGGGTCCCCGGGGGCTCGTTTGGAGCCAGGGAACAGGGCAACCTGGGAGCAAGGGCTGAAGAGAGATTCCCAGAGGAGAGGGGGCCTCTGCCCGCCAGAGCCCCTGGGAAAGGAGGCCGCTCTCCCCCTAACCTCACTCGCAGGGTTTATCCCCTTCCATCAGCCACAGCCCCGGGAGGGAGACTGAGGCACCAGAGAAAGGCTTCCAGGCACCTCCTTTCCTGCCTCTGGTTCCTGGAAGTGTCAGGACCAGGACAAGCGGGGGGCGGACTCTGCGCGCACGCCGCTCTGCTCCGGGCCACCAGGAGCCCACGGGCTGGGGCGGCGGGCTGCGGCCCCTTATCAGGGCTCTGTGCCCAGGCCGCACCCGCCTGGCACACACAGCCAGCCCGGAGAGGAGAGACGTCCAGGGAGCCCCCTCCCCACTGCTCCGCAGCCTGGGGGACCGAAGCCAGCGTGGGCTGATGCGGGGCTCCCCCCACCGCCCTCCAGTGCCTCCGTCCGGTCCCCACCCTGACCTGGGGCTGCTCTCTGGCCCTCTGAGGCCTGAACCCCGAAGCTGAAGAGGAGAGATCAGCGGGAGTCCCCAGGCACCTCCCCTGAACTTTGGTCTGGCTGAGTAGCTGGCCAGAGGCCAAGAGCAAGGTTCCCTCTCCAAGGGCAGACTTCCTGCTGGCCAGAGGCCGGGGAAATCCCAGGAGCCGAGCTTCCCCTGCCCGACAGGGGCTCCCAGCGGCCAGGCCACGGCAGGGAGCTGCTGGGCCCTCCCACAGCAGGGGGAGTGCCAGGCAGGCGGAGAGCTGAGGGCACTCGGGGGGCAGGGCTGGGGCCTGCCAAGGACGGAGAGAGGAGCTGGGGAGACCGGGGAGCAGGGCCAGAAGCCCCGGAAGGAGGGAGAGGGGACACCCTTCACTTCTGGGTATCTGGCTCTATCACTGTCATCCTGCTCAGGAGAGAGGGTGAGGGCTGGGGGCACAGTGGAGGGGGGCGGCCAGGAGACACGGAGAGGTGGGTGCCTGGTTTGCCTGTCAGGCCTAGGAGTAGGGGATCTGATCGTGATGGGCTGAGGTGGGGAGGAGACAGCTGGCAAGGCCCACTCTCCCCCACTGGTGGTCCTGTGGGAAGATAGGGAAGGGAGGAAGGAGGTAGTAAGAGTGAGGGGTTTCCACGTGGCAGAAAGCCAAGCCCCCGCAGAAGAGAACTGCAGCAGGCAGAGGGTGGTGCTGGGCATTACAGTGGTTATTCTCGTCCTGTTTCCCTAGAGATCTCATTCGGGCCCCCTCACAACAGCTGTGGTATGTTCCTCCCCCAGCTCCCCCGCTGGGACCAGGCCCAGAATCTTCCCTGCAGTGAGCACCCCACCCCACATTCTGTCTCCCTCCTTTGCAGCTAACTGCCCCTCCTGACCAAACCTGAGCCGCTGCCTCCTCCTCCAGGAAGCTCTCCTAGACTGACCTCCCCCATCTCTGGCATTCCAGGGCTCCTCATCCCCACCACAACGGCCAGAAACCCTTTTCTGGGCTCTGAAAGGTGGCTGCATAAGTGTTCTAAACACTGTGGTTTCCTGGGTGTGCCTCATGTCTCCCATTAGTAACAAGTCCAGGGCAGGGACCTTGACATCAGGTCACAAGCCAGTCCATGTGGAGACGGGGTGGGGGAGCCACCAGTGGATTTTCATAGCTCCAAATCCTAATTAAAGGGTCTCTTTCTCCATCACAACCTGCCCAAACCTGACCTTGTATCTTCCCTTTTGCCTACTTTCTTCTCAAACCCAAACCATCAACTTCTGGCAACTTCCAGTTCTCGGCCAACTGGTCTACCCCTCTCCTACTCACTGAAGCTGGAAACCTGGAGTCATCTTGATTCCTTCCTCCAACAGCCCAGATACAGGCTCACATCCAGCCCTGCCTTTTCCAGGGCTCCAACCCAGGTCACTTCACCTCATCTCAAGTCAGCAAGCATTCTTGATCACCTGCCAGGGCCTGACTGATGTCAGGTGCGTGTACACAAAAGATGAGTAAGGCAGCAGCCTTGCCCTCAAGGGCGTCACCGAGGTGTTAGTCGCACTGTAGTAAGTTCCATACTGGAAGCCCTGAGAGGTTTGGAGTCGGAGAGCTGCATTTCCGCTGGGGACATGAGGAAGGCAACCTGGACTGTTTCTGTGCTCCCTTCATGGAAAGGGCAAAGTTCTGCTCACCAGTGACTGGCTGGAGGACGTTGGACAAGTTACTTCACCTCTGAGACTTTGTTTCCACAGCAACAATATGGGGATGGTAAACCCTTGCCGGATTTGGGAGGATTAGCTGTAATGATAGCCAACATTTATTAGGGTTTGTTAGGTACCAAGCGCTCTCCTAAGTGTTCTATAGGTAACAGGTCATCTTATCCTTACAGCCCCCTGTGAGACAGAGGCCACAGTCATTCCTATTTTCAGATGAAGGAGCTAAGGCTCAGGGATGTTAAGTATACTGCCCAAGTGAGCCCAACTAAAAAGGACTGATGCCAGAATTTGATGTAAGACACTGTTTCATAATTTGGTCATTCTCACCTGTGCAAGTTTATCTTCAAAATAATTGTAATAATAATTATTTTGTTAATAATAATTAATTGTAATGATAACTTTTTTTTGAGAGCTCTACTCTGTGCCAGGCTCTATGATGATGACTTGCATTTAATCCTTAGAACAACCTTGAATGGCACATATTATCATATTGTGAGAAAATCAAGGCTCAGAAAAGTTAAGTAATGTCCCAGTCTTACAAGCCAGTTCCCTGGATAGTCAGGCTTTAACCCAGATCTGTCCAACACCAGAGTTTTCTTTTCTGCCCAGCACTCTCCCGTGGCTCAGCCTATCTGCTCACCTCCCAAGCTCACACAGTCACCACGCTTGTTCACCATGTTTGTTAATGCCCACTCCCCACCAACTCTCCACATCACCTCTGATTAACCCCCCTCCACTTTTCGGATTCCCACCCACCATTAAAGGCTCAGCGTCTCTGTAAGCCATCCACACTGAGTCACTGAAGCCCACCCTGGCTTCTCCCAGACAGTATGTTTGTGACATGTATTTTGACATTTGACCATATTTAATTGGGGCTTCCCAGGTGGTGCTAGTGGTAAAGAATCTGCCTGCCAATGCAGGAGACGTAAGAGACACAGGTTCAACCCCTGGGTTGGGAAGAACCCCTGGAGGAGGGTATGGCAACCCACTTCAATATTCTTGTCTGGAGAATTCAATGGACAGCGGAGCCTGGTGGGCCACAGTCCATAGGGCTGCAAAGAGTCAAACACAAATGAAGCAACTTAGCACACATGCACATATTTAACTGAGAGTGTAATTATATATTATTTGGCATTGTCTTATAATTATCTAATATTTAGAAATCATACATCCCCAACCAGTTCAAAACTTCCTTGAGGGCAAGAAACTTAACTTTCCCTTCACTTATTCTGTCTCCTCCCCTCATCACTTCAGCAGACTGCTAGACACACAGCAAGTGCTCCTTAAATAAATCGAGATGTGAAAGGTATTGAAGAGGCAGGAATTCCTAGATTGTTAATCATCTTTGTATCTTACTGTATGGATGCATATCTATACAGCACATAACCCTGGGCAGACACGCATAAACCTCACCTGAAGGCAGATTCTTCCTCAGATTCTGGGAGCTGGGATCCTTTGAGGGCAGATCAGCCAGAGCACGGCGTTACTCTTCCCTCTCCACCGGCAGTGCCGGTTCCTTGTCCTTTCATTCCCTCCCTCTTCTGCCTGGATGAGGGCACTGAGATTTACCTGAGGCAGGAGAGGAGTCGTGGAGGAGCAGGGAGGGCACACAGGGCCCCCGTCAGCTCTTAAGCCTGCTGTGCCACTCTTGAGTCTCCGCAGTGACCCACGCAATCACCGGGTTTCGTGAGTAGGTGACCCGCACAGTGGCACAGCGTCCAGCCCTCAGAAGGTCTCCCCAGATGAAGGTGAAAACACAGCCGGGGCTCCTTGCTAGCTCTGCCACCTACGGGAGACAAGGGATTTAGGGGGAAATTTGTCAGCCTCTCTCAACAGGCTCTTAGCTCTACTTGTAGTTTCACCGTTTCCTCACGTATGAAGTGCAGATTCCCCTTAGTGTTTCCAGCGGGGGTCACAGGATATGCACACAATGCAGTGCCTGGCACATTGCAAGCGCTCAACATCTGGCAGACATTGTGGGTGCTATTGTGACTATTGCTGAGGCAGGAGATCCCAATGGGAGTTGGGAAGGTAGACTGAGCTGGAAAGAACTGGAGGTTTGGCCTTGTGACCAGACAACTCACACCCATGGTCCAGAGATCAGGAACAGAGCTTCTATGGGTCCAGGCCTCCCGCCATTATTAATTACCCTTTCTCTCCTTCCGGTTTTCTAATCATACCTCTCCTGCCTCCTCGGCAAGGGCTGTGCTCTATCTCTAGCAGTTTTCTTATCATGTCTTGAACATAAGCATTGCTTGTGTCTGCTTCCGAAACTTTGCACAAAACACTTGCTGCTAGATAGTCTCCTTCTCTCCACCTTCCCACATACGTGCCTATCACCTCCTCCAGGAGCCCTTCTTCACTAAGCCTCTCTACTCCTCTCCTTGATTCCAGGGGCAACCTTACCTTGCAATTGCTCAGACCTCACTTAGTCGTGGCTTCCTGCCTCCCCCACTCACTGAAGGAAGCAGATGCCATGTCTTTGTCTTGAATATAAATGCCTGAGGACAGACACCTGGCCCCTTTGAAATTCTCCCTGCCTGATTAGAATGTCTCTTTCTGAGCTTTGAGCTCTGTGTAAGCCCACTCCGCTGTGCTCCATTTTCAAAGAGAGTGAAACCCAGCTGCTCCTTCTCACTTTCTCAGAGGGATAGACCATAACTCAGAAAAGAAGGCTGACTGTCTGGGAATCAGGGTTCCAGAAAACCACAAGATAATCATGATTTAAATGTGTTTCTGTCCTCAGCAGCAAGGATGAAGGAACATCATGGTGCAGTAGAAAACTCTGTCTTTGAAAAGAGCCCAAGAGAGTCAGATCTACTCCTGACATGTTGGGTAATCTGAGCAAAGAACTTCTCCATGACTTACTTTTCCTGATTTGGGGCTCTGAATGTTGAGGCTGGTGCCTATCCATCCTGGACTGTGCATATGATTGGCCCTTTCAAGATTCCCTGGGCTTGGTGAAGCTTTTATTTGTTTACTTTTAAGTATGAAAACAGAGCTGACCCTAAATGACACTGTCAAGATCTGAGATTATGTTTTATAGTCCTCCTTCCTGCTCTTTCAGCCCAGATCCCTTCCACCTGCTTCCGGTAGTCAGCGGGTAGTGAGAGGAGGACTTCCTCTCTCCCATATATTTCCCTCATTTATTTCCACCTAAACATGAAACGATTTGAGTAGTAGAGTCTTGCAGAAGTGAGGTGAGTTTCAGTCAGTTGCCTTTGACAGGTCAGTTGAACTTCAGGCCTTCAATCACTAACAGTATGTGATTGACTGTATTCCATATTCTAATAATGATCTCCAAGAATATTTAGATGGAAAGATCCTAGGGAGCCCTTTATCCCTGAAATTCCTTGTGCCCATTCAAAATATTGCAAATAAACTATACTAACATTTTGTCTGTATTTGATTTTATCTATTGCTATATAATAAACCATCCCAGGAGGAGGGTATGGCAACCCACTCCAGTATTCTTGCCTGGAGAATCCCCGTGGACAGAGGAGCCTGGTGGGCTACAGTCCATAGGGTTGCAAGGAGTTAGACGTGACTGAAACAACTTAGCACACAAAACCCCCCGAAATTTAGCTGTCTAAAACAAGAGCCGTTTTATTATATCTCACAATTTTATGGATCAGGAACTTGGACAGGGCTCAGCTGGGTGATTCTTCTGCTCCACAAAGCATTGAATGGCATTACCCAGTGGTATTCAGCTGGGGGCTCAGCTCAGCTCAATGGTCCAAGATAATTTTCTCATATGTGTGGTATATTGCCAGAGATGCTGGAAAGACTGATCTTAGTTGGGAGCCTTTCCATTTCCATGTAGTTTCAGGGTCTTTGCACATGTTTTCTCTAACAGAGGGACTGGACTTCCTAAATAGTAGCTCAGAGGTCCAAGAGAAAAAGGTAGAAGCTGCAAATCTTCTCAAAGCCCAGGCCCAGAACTCTCACAGTATCACTTCTGCTACACTCTGATGGTCAAAGCAGTTATAGGCCAGCTAGCACTCAGGAGAAGGAGAAATAGACCCCATCTCTCCAGGGAGGAGTATCCAAGAATTTGTGGTCATCTTTAATCCACCACACAGAGTAACCAGATGGGGACTCAGAAGGAAAGATGTGTGGGAGAGGAAGTGAAGGACCTGGGATTTAAAAAAATGCAATGGAGAGTTTCTTGATGTAAAAGTTGAAGTTTCAGACGTGACTAGGGTCCCTGACAAAGGTAATAAATACCTCAACTTCCCAGATATCTCTCCTCTCTACACCCCAAACCTAGCCTAGCCTGGTCAGATCCCAGGAGTTTGGTTAATTTGAAATCCAATGGGTCAAAATCCACTCTACCCAAACACAGAACCCTCTTCTAGGATCCTTTATTCCCCATCTTCTATCACCTCCTGTCTTCTCCTTTTCTCCCAAGGAATTCAGACCCTGTACTTACTATCTCCCAGGACTAGTTTCTCTAATCAGTAACCACCACCTTGCATTTAATGAGCACTTCCTTTGTACCAGAGTCTATGCTAAGTGCTTCAAATGAATTACTACATTGACTCCTCACAACAAGGCACACCTCTCATTTTACAGATAAGGAATTTGAAACTCAGAGAAAGTGTGCAACACACCTGATCTTGTGTGCGCCAACTCAAAAGTGCAGGCTTTAATTACCACATTATACATCCACTCCTCCAAAGTGTTAGTTGCTCAGTCATGTCCGACTCTTTGCCACCTCATGGACTGTAGCCCACTGGTCTCCTGTCCATGGAATTCTCCAGGCAAGAATACTGGAGTGGGTAGTCATTCCCTTCTCCAGGCAATCTTCCCAACCCAGGAATCAAATCCAGGTCTCCTGCATTGCAGGTGGATTCTTTACCGTCTGAGCCACCAGGGAAACCCCCAGGGTCACAAAGAGTAGGACACCACTGAGTGACTAACAATCTTCCAGTTGTACACCATTTAAATGACCCATCCACGTCTTTATGAGATGTGAGGGCTGGAAGTCCCCCAACATGCTAAAACAAAGACCCCCATTAGATGACAAAGGAGGGGAGGAGGAAACTCAGGGACCCCAAGTCTTTAAAAATGGGCATGCCAAGAATATTCTCTGTTGAAAAGTTATAGTCAAGGTTTCTGTCTTAACTTATGTCATATAGTGTGAGTCAGTGGTGAGGATAAATCTGTAAGTGATACCATAGAAAACTAGTTACAGAGAGACAAAAGAGAACTAACTAAGCAAGAAGAGAGAAACTGAACCGTTCATCTGGCAGTATAAAAGCACCAGAGTTACACCTCGCTTAACTGGAAATCAGGCTCTGACACCGTCAATTCTGTGGAACACAGTACCAAATTCAGAAGTGAAAAAGGCCTTTAAGCTCACAGAGTAGCGAGCACAGAGCTCCTGAACCAAAGTCAGATCCTTAGGGCTACACACGGAGCCTTACTGAGTTACACTGAACACAGTTCCTGAGAGGCTGACCTCTGGCTTCCCAGCCCATGGTCCCAGGGGGACCAGGTGGGTGTGGGTGAAAGGCCTTCTAAGGAGGGAAGTGCTTGGAGAGCAAAGAGACAGCAAACAGCTTAAGAGCCAAGGACAATAGGACTCAAAAGTAGACACAGTATTGTGTTGTATATCACTTCACTCTAGAGAAAGGATTATAATGCCTCATTGTCTGGTGCCTGATGGTTTATCAAGCCCTTTCACACACATTATCTCATTTCAACTCCACAGCAAGCCTATGAAGTAGGTGTCGAGGGGGAAAAAAATACACAGAGAGGGTTGGTAACTTATCCATGGTCACACTGATAAATAAACCCAGATTTTATGATGTCTAACACAGCCCTTTTCCTCTACACCAGGATGCCTGATAATGATGACTATGAGTCATCAAGAGGTTAGTTTGCAACTAGCAGACTCTGTTGAAGACAACAGGGAAGTAGGTAATATGCTTTTTTTTTTTTTTAATTAAAAAATGATACAAATTAGACAAAGGTTGGCATTTAGGATAAAGATCAGCTTTCTATTCTCAGCTGCAGCATAATTCTAATCATTAGACAGTAGTCTATGCCTAGTTGTTCAGACAGCACACTGACTGAGAAGCATCACTCTTTGTCTCCTCAGCTTTCTGGCATTAGCTCCTCCTCTCCATCTCAACTCTACTGCCCTAATTCTGTTCTCTCCTCTCTCTCTCTCCCGAACTTTCATAAAACTCTCAATTGGGATCCCCACTTCCAGTTATGACCCCTCAAATTTATCCTCCACTCATATCCTTCTAGCCAAGCTGACAGGAAGAAAGTCACAGCTCTTAGCAGCAATCAAAGATCCACTCCATGGGACTTCCCAAGTGGTCCAGTGTTTAAGAATCTGTGCTTCCACTGCAGAGGACGTGGGTTCCATTCCTTGTGAGGGAACTAAGATCCCACAGTCCACAGAGTGCAACCAAAACAAAAAACAAAAAAGACTTACTCCACGATCCAACCCCTGCCAACCTCCACAGGTAAAGTCTTGCCCCTCCTGACTCTACTTTTGGGTTCCTACAGCACCAAAGTCTTCTTGCTACCAAGTTTCTCCCTTATAGTTGGTGGCTTCTGCTCTTTTTATGATCCTCTCTTTCTGAAGTGCCCTTCGGTCATTTACTTGATCAATTTCTGCACATCTATAAAGACCCAAGCTTGGTTGTCATCTAGACTCCTCTCCTTGGCCTTACAGTGCCCTATTTCCACACAAGGCCTCTATCCATGAATGTATCAACTACAACTTTTGTGGGTTTGTGTAACAGAACTCCCACACATAAAGCAGCTTAAACAATAGGGGCTTATTGTTTCTTTACAAGATGTCCGGAAGTAGGTGGTTCCTGAGTTGGTTCAGTGATGTCAGGGACTTAGTTAGCATCTCACCAATTCTTTTCGACCTTCTGCAAGATGACTGCAGCGGATCCAAACTCATGACAACATCCAAATTCAGGGAAGATCTATTCGTTTTCTAGGGCTGCCATAACAGTACCACAGAAGGGAGTACTTGAACAATGGGACTTTATTTTCTCACAGTTCTGGAGGCTACAAGTCCAAGGTTAAAGTGTTGGCAGGGTTGATTTCTTCTGAGTTCTCTCTTCCATCTTAAATGGCCATTTTTCCCTGTATCCTCACATGGTCTTTCCTCTGTGTGTGTGTTCAAATTTCTTCTTCTTTATGAGAATATCAGTCACCTTGGATAAGGATCCACGCCAACAGTCTCATTTTAATGTAATCATATCTTTTATTTTATTTATTTTTGGCTGCACTGGGCCTTCCTTGCTTCTCGGGCTTTTCTCTAGTTTCAGGGAGTGGAGGCTACTCTTCAGTTACGATGTACAGGCTTCTCATTGCAGTGTCTTCTCTTGTTTTGGAGCATGGACTATAGAGTGAGTGGGCTTCAGGAGTTGCAGCTCCCAGGCTCTGGAGCACAGGTTCAGTAGTTGTGGTACACGGGCTTAGTTGCCCCGCAGCATGTGGGATCTTCTCGGATCAGGGATCAAACCCGTATCTCCTGTATTGGCAGGCAGATTCTTTACCACTGAGCCACCAGGGAAGCCCATATAACTATCTCTATAAAGACCCCATTTCCAAATACAGTCACATTCTGAGACACTGGGTGTTAGGACTTCCACACCTGAATTTGTGGGACTCGGGAGGACACAGTTCAGTCCAGAACAGAAGATGAAGGTATAGGAGAGCCCCTCTGGGAATATCTCTTTCCATATAAAGAATGCTTTCCAGTACTCCTCCAGTAGACTTTCAGAGTAGGATTTGGTAGCATGCCCTCTTCCTAGTTACAAGGGGAGGATTACATTCAGTTCAGTTTAGCCGCTCAGTCGTGTCCAACTCTTTGCGACCCCATGAATCGCAGCACGCCAGGCCTCCCTGTCCATCACCAACTCCCAGAGTCTACCCAAACTCATGTCCATCAAGTCAGTGATGCCATCCAGCCATCTCATCCTCTGTTGTCCCCTTGTCTTCCTGCCCTCAGTCTTTCCCAGCATCAGGGTCTTTTCCAGTGAGTCAGCTCTTCGAATCAGGTGGCCAAAGTATTGGAGTTTCAACTTCAGCATCAGGCCTTCCAGTGAACACCCAGGACTGATCTCCTTTAGGATGGACTGGTTGGATCTCCTTGTAGGAAAGTATTTTTGATTTTATAATGGGAAGAGGGTTCTGCTGGCCAGACAGACAGAGTTGGGAATTACTGAGTAGATTACCAAATTGTCTGTTGCACTGTGCCCCTGCACTGTGTGAAGGCTGTCTGCTTATGTTTTTACCTCTCCCACTAGATTCTCGGCTCTTTGAAGCAGAGACCAGTGTTTCAATCATCTGTGTATCCCCAATGACTAGCACAGTGCCTGTCTCATAGTTAAGTGCTCAGCCAGTATCTACTGAACAAATTAACACATAGAATCTAATGAATTAGATGAAACTGTTTATGTTATATTTTATTGCATTAAACTCTATTAACAAATTTGGCTTGCTTCATCTGTGGTTCATACCTTTAATTATTTGTACAGTATATGACTGGGCTTCCCCAGTGGCTCAGCGGTAAAGAATCTGCCTGCAATGCAGGAGACACAGGAGATGTGAGTTCGATCCCTGGGTCAGGAAGATCCCGTGGAGGAGGGCATGGCAATCCACTGCAATATTCTTGATAGGAAAATTCCGTGGACAGAGGAGCCTGACTGGCTACGGTCCATGAGGTCGCAAACAGTAGGACACAACTGAAGTGACTGAGCATACACATATTTGGAGTGCAGCTAATGAAACAGCTATTTCTGTCAGAGGAGACCACATTCCATGAACTTTGCTTCCCCAAAGTCTAGCATAGGACATGGTATATAGTAACAGCTGCACAGACTGTAGAATGAATGATGGATGGATAAAAAAATTAAAATAGATTCACTGCTTTGAAAAATATGTAAACTTAAGAAGTTATGTTTTCTAGAAAAATGTCTTCCAGAAATGGGCATCCCTTCTGCCCTACTGGTACTTGTAAAGGTGGTATATCACCTGGTATTGACACCTCCTAGAAGCAGGCAATAGAGGATGAGATGGTTGGACAGCATCACTGATTCAGTGGACAAGAGTTTGAGCAAACTCCAGGAGATGGTGATGGGTAGGAAAGCCTGGCGTGCTGCAGTCCATGGGGTAACAAAGAGTTGGTCATGGCTTAGTGACTGAAGAGCAACAATAATGTCTATCCTATTCTCTTCTAACAAAGAATGATCCTCATGAGCTTGGCCAGGCAGCCTACAATGCTTAGACCAATTTCGTCTAAGAAGGAAAGACAGACTAACAACTGTAAGGCTGAGCTCTTTATGTGATACTTGATTTTGGTTCTGTGGAGTTGTAGGAAGGATGTCACAGATCCACAGAAAGTGCTGCTGCATGTTACATTTGGTCCACAAAACCCCATGATTTGATCATCCATGTTCTACAGAATAAGGAAGAATCAGGCACCCTAGCCAGTGAATGGCATTAGTTATGGGGATAAGTGACTTATTTGGTGGCAGTTCCCCAATGCTAGAAAGGCTCTCACGATTTCCATCTAATTCCAACTTCCCTCTCTGCATCAAGAGGGACTTCCCTGGCGATCCAGTGGTTAAGATTCCACACTTGCAAAGCAGGGGGCATGGGTTCAATCCCTGGTCGAGGAACTAAGATCCTACATGCCACGCGGTGTGGCCAAAAAAAAAAAAAAAATTAACTTTAAAAAAGAAAAGGAAGGCAGTTAAGGGTGGAATTACACAGAGTCAAGGAGGAGCCGGGGAGGCGAAAGCTCAAAGTTGCCACAAGTAACTGGGTTCCCAGAGGCAGTGGATTTTGGCACCAGGAGACTCACTTGTGTAACCTTGAGTTCTGTCTCCTCACTATTTCAGACGCAAGGGACCCACATCTCCCTCATGCAGTTCAAGTAATGAGGTTCAATTAAAACATTCAGGTTCAATTAGAGTTTCAGGGATTCAGGGGCAGTTTTAGAACAAAATATTTTCCACGAGGAATATAAGAGAAACTAGCACTGTTCTGGGCCTCACTGACATGCAGGGGCAGGAGAGGACTTGGTCTGCAAACAGCATCTGCATAATGTAGAAGGTGAACAAGATGGCACTTGTGTGTGCATGTGTGTGCTTCTGCAGTGCCTATTCTCTGTGCCCCAGGTGTTTTCCTAACAGCCAGAAGAAGGTGTGTGCTAGGGTGTTCTCCTTCTAAGTCGTGATTTTTTTCTTCTTTCCTTAAAGTATTAGCAGCCCAGATTTTTGCTGCAAAATCAAGACCTGTTATTATAATGATGGTGATTTTTTTTAATTGTGCCAATGAACCTGGTCTTAATGCATTACTGCAAGCACATTAGCCAAGCCCATTACAATAATCTATTGTTGAGAGAAAAATATCCTGGCAGTACATGTATCTAGAAGTCCGCCTTCTGAATTGATGCCAAAATATGATAGATTTCCAGTTCCTTATGATGTCCAACTACTGTACATGAACTCCCACCCCACCTCCCTGCTGCCAACATAATGACGAGCTTCACTTTGATGCTCTCTGCTTTCACAGGGGCTTTAACTCTCTGCCAGACTCCCATGCACTAGGCACTCTGCTGTTTGAAATCCCATTACCTGCAACTCTGCTAACTGGCATCTCACAGATCAAAGGTATCATAATTGAGGAGACACTGCAGTGACTTCTGAACCATTTAGAAAATACTTGATTATGTTTAGAATAGCTTAACATTGGCCTTTCAGAAATGCAGAAAATATTCTGCATTTTTTCAGATGCAGATACAGTTGCCCCAAATACAGTTTATCAACAAATGACACCATAATATACTCTAATAAATCAAGATGATGTAGACAGGCTGGAATGAATAACAGATCAAAACAGGTCAAATAAAGATTGACAAGAATTAATGTAACTTAAAGTCTGGCATTTAGATTTTGAAACTACTTAACAGAAGAGTCCTGAGTAACAGTTCCCAAAAGAAAGCCATGAGTATTCTGACTGTCCTATTCAGCAATGTGGCTTCCCAGGTGGCTTAGTGGTAAAGAATCCACCTGCCAATGCAGTAGACACGGGTCAGTCCCTGGGTCAGGAAGATCCCTTGGAGGAGGAATGGCAACCCACTCCAGTATTCTTGCCTGGAAAATTCCATGGAGAGAGGAGCCTGGTGGGCTACAGTCCATGGGATCGCAAAGGGTCGGACACGACTGAGTGAGCACACACACATCCCCTCAGCAGTGTACTGTGGCCTCTGAAAAAGTCAATCCTATCCTCCCCCCCCCCCCCAATAAAAGGAGGGTGGAGAGCATATGAATAAAGGCAGCAGAATAGTTTTACTCTCTACTTTGCTCAGACCAGGTCTGTGAAGGACAGTGTCTAGTTATTGAAGCCGCATTTGCAGAGAAAAGGAACTAAGGAGGTTTGTTTTTTTTTTCCAGCAATGGCTAATGGAGGCATAATACTTGTCTTCAAATAACTTGGTGAACTGTCACACAGAAGAAACATTAAATTTAATCTTCATAGCCCCAGTGCCCAGAACCAGGAGTCATGGCTAGTCATGTCAGTGGAACACATTTCAGCTCCATATAAGGAAGAACTTTCTATAATGAGGGTGATCTAAACATTGAATTTGGATGAATCAGGAGGTACAAAAGAGGACTTCTAGAGTATGGTAATTTCTGTTCTCTGCCTGGGTGGTAGGTACTTAAGGACTTTGTTTTATTATTGTTCTGCATCTGATACATGTATACTTTCATATGCTCTTCTGTAGATGTAATATATTTTTTAAAATATTGAAAAAATACAGGTGTCTAGCAAAGCAGTGACCTCCTTATCATCATGAGGGTCCAAGAAGAGGCTGGGAGCACTGAGAGAAAGGATGTGATAGATGACCTCTGACACTCATTCCATCTCTAAGATTCTACACATATAAAATATATGTGCACAATTATTAAAGGAATGCTTTAAAAAATATTCTTAAAGTGATTACCTGTTAATTAACTAGGTCTGAGGCCTCACTCCATTTTCACTACAACTATTATTGGTGTTTGTTAGACTATGCTCTCCAAGTCTATTACAGTGATTATCACTTTTATTGGCCATTATATAATGAGAATTAGATAGATACAGTCTTTGCCCACTTAAGATGACAAACGATGTGGACAGTCATAAAGAGAATATAGTGAGAGCCGGATATGAACAGTGAATAAATACAAAAGATAGCAAAAGGTTTATATGGCAAACAGGTCAAGGTTCAGCTTGGGGAACAAATATCCTAGGGTCTTAGAAAAAAACATCCTATATAAGTTAAGACCAGGGAATCTAGCCCTCTGCTCCAGTTAACTTCAGCAGGCTTTCTGAAAGAAATGAACCTTCAGAAATAGATGGATTCTAGGAATTCCCTGGTGGTCCAGTGGTTAGGACTCCCCACTTTTGTTACTGGAGGACATGAGTTCACTCCCTGGTCCCAGAACTAGGATCCCACAAGCCATGCAGCATGATTCTGGCAATCAAACATTTGGTTAGGGCAACCTTTCTCCTAGGCTGTCAGGGGGCAAGAAAGTCAGAATAACTTAAGTGGCCATTTCCTCGTGTTAATCTTGTTCTCCTGATCTGTTCCTTCTTGATCTCTCACTACCTTCTCCACAGTGCTGATTTGACATGAAGGAACCAAGACCTAGAAAAGGGAAATGAGAGGAAGGGGTATTTGTGGATTGTGATGGACGTGGAATCGGGGAGAGTCCTTGAGTCCCTAAGTCACTGCTAAATAAACAATCAGGCTCTCTACTCCTTCTGGCTGAGCTGTGACTTTGGGCAAAGTTACTTCTGCTTTGGACTCACTTAACCTTTAATCTGGGGATCCCCACTCATATTACTGACATTAACTCCTCTAGCCTCACAACAACCTTGAGTTGATGGGAAAACTAAACCAAAACACAAAATCCTATGAGACACTTGAGTCCAATGTGGTAAAATGCAAATAATACTTAGTCAAAATTTATTCTCTTATTATCATTTCTCTTCACTTTACCGAAGAGGAAACTGAGCCACAATGAATGGGAATAAGTTAATTTTATATATACCCTTCAGTCTTTGCCCTCATCAGTGTAAATAGTTTAAAGTGTTAGCCATATCAGACTTTTTGGGACCTCGTGGACTGTAGGCAACCAGGATCCTCTGTCCATGGTATTTTCCAGGCAAGAATACTGGAGTGGGTTGCCATTCCCTTCTCCAGGGGATCTTCCTGATCCAGGGATCAAATCCAGGTCTCCTGCACTGCATGCAGATTTTTTACCGTCTGAGCCACCAGGGAAGACTGTAAATAGTCTAACGTTACAGTATTTTTCTTTCTGGAATTTCCTGTCATGATCACTTTATAAATGGGGAAACCAAGGCACAGAGTGATTGAAATGTACTGCCTCAATGTACTGTCTTCATAAGATAGTGCCTAGATGAGAAACTCAAGAACACTAATTCTCATGGCAAAATTCTTTTTCCATTAGATTCCTACCCAAGTTTGAAACATTAAATCCACTCAAAGTTTGTGAAATTAGGTGATAAGTGCTGTAAAGTTTGAGTTCTTGATACCAAGAACAGAGTAGGGTCTGGGGTGGCAACAAAAGTAATCAGGATCCTTGACTTTTATAAAGGGTTTCACAGTTGACAAGCACTCCACAGACACTGTTACACTCTGTCCTCATCAAGGACATCAATAGCATGCCCCTGTTACAGATGAGGAGGCTGAAACACAGAGGCTAGTCAGAACACAGTTCATTAGGAAGGGGCAGAAATGAGATGGAAACTCGGGTCTTCTGAATCCAAGTTTACTGAAGACACACTTTGGGGAAAAGAGGCTACCTGATTTTTCCTGGGAGAATTGGAGGACTCTGAGGGAGATTGGAAGAAGCTAGTCTCAGCAGCACATTCACAGAAAAGGAAATCATCATTATTAGGCATTTCAAATGATGACACAGAACTGCTCTGGGCACTGTGGGGACCTATCAACTGCAACTCTAACCTCTGAGGGCCTGCAATCTAAGACAAACACACTAAGAACAAATATGTACATGACATACAGATGGTATCTAACAGCAGAGCTACTACAGTGATCTACAACAAGAATAGAGAGGAAAGCCTGTGAGTGCATAAATACAAACGGGAACAATAAAGAAAAGTGAGCCAGGGGAGAAAGAAACACACACACCAATTCAGAAGGGGTTTTTTGGAAGGAAAAAAAATTTTTTGAATTCTTTTTTCCCCTCTCTTTTAAGTTAAGAAGCAATGGATTAGCTGTGTTGCAGCCAGAGTAGAGTTGAGAGTGTGAGATTTAAAACAGAAATTTATCCTCAGGCCTATAGAACAATCATAAAGATGGGTGGAAGGAGAGGTGGAAGGCAGTGAGTGGACAAAGAGGGCCTTTGAGCAAGTGGAAACTCAAGAGATATTTACCTGTCTTGACTCCCAGACTGTATCTAAGTGTTTCCACCCCCATGCTTTCAGGAAACTCAAGCTCTCCACACTTCAGGAACAAGAAATTCCAAGTTGTGAAACCTGTTTGCAGCAGATGAAGAAGGCAGCAGTGCCATGGTGGAGGAGATAGGAACCTTGGATACATGAAGCCAAGGTTCCAACATGAAGGCAAGAAGTCCCTATCTTGCCCTCAAACTCCATCTCCCCAGATTCTAACTCCACAGGAGAGGTTATCAGGGCAAAACTCACTTATCCGGATTCACAAATTGTTAGCGAGTTTTCAGTTTGCTTTAAACAGACCCAAATTGACCTGTTGAGTTTCAGGTCAGTGATCAGATTCTTAATGTAAAAACTCTGTTGAGCTCTGCTGGCATATGAACATTTCTCAACATATCAAATCAAACTCCAGCCAGGTAGAGATACCTGTTGGTCTCTGCTAATTTTTGTTAACTCAAGTCATCCTCTGGGGCCTTAATTAGCAAGAGAAGCTGCAGCAGGGGACCTGTAGGAGACTGGGCCATGTGCTTGTGCTTAGTCGCTCAGTTATGTCTGACTTTTTGTGACCTCATGGACTGCAGCCCACCAGGCGCCTCTGTCCATGGAATCCTCAAGGCAAGAATAGTAGAGTGGGTAGCCATTCCCTTCTCCAGTGGGATCTTCCTGACCCCAAGGTCGAACCTGGGTCTCCCGCACTACAGGCAATTTCTTTACCATCTTAGCCACCAGAGAAGCCCGGGGGATTGAGCTAAGAATATGCAAAGAGTCCTATACTCTGATGCTGGCTCCTTGTAGAACGTAAGATCTTTTGAGGTGAAGTGCTGGCTTATCCACGACAATTTGAGACATGAGTCAAAGGTTAGCAATTGCATACTTTCAGAGGAGGATGCTCATCCTAGTTTCTGAGTTGACACAAATACTAAGATTTGTGTGGATGGTATGAGAATTTGAGGATTTTTATGATGGTTCTTATGACTATTTTCACCAACATTTGTTTCTCTGCCGTATTTATAAAGTGCCATTTTGTTCTCTAACCACTCTACATATATTAACACATTTAATACAACCACGTGAGTAGACACTATAGGTATTATGTTCATAGAGAAGTTGAGTAACTTAGCCAAGATCACACAGCTAGTCAGTGAAGGCACTAGGACCTGCCTACAATTTACATCATTTAGCTAAATCCCTTTTTTTTCCCCCCATACTGCTCAGCTGCAGGATCTCAGTTCCCTGACCAGGGAGAGAACCTGCGCCCTGGCAGTGAAAGCCTGAATCCTAACCACTAGGCAACCAGGGAACTCCACAAATTCCAATACATTTAAAAGAATGTTTAGCCAAATCTACATATAAAGCATTGTTCTAGGTACTATGCAGAAGATACAAAGGATATATAGACAGTTCCTGAACTTAAGGGACTCACTGTATAGCTGAAAATATTGGTAAAATGTTACCAAGCCCAAGTTCATAGTGCTCACAGTATGACAGGGCAATATATCAAGAGATGAGCTGTTGGGGCAAGGAAGAGCAACTTTTATTCAGAAAGCCAGGAGACAGAGAAGATGGTGGACTAGTGTCCCAAAGAACCATCTTCCCTGAGTTAGAATTCAAGCTTCTTTTATATAAAAAAGGGATGGGGGTAAAGTCCTGATTTCAGGATGTGTTAACTTCTTCCTTCCTGCAGCCATTTCCAAGAGAGCCTAGTCAGGAGGTTTCCTATGTGCTAAAGAAAGATGCTTCAGGTTAACACTCATTACATGGCAGGCACAGTTCCCAGAGGTGGTCCACTATTTACAATTTAAGACTACAGGCAGCATTTCTTGAGTGATTAACTTGAAGAAAAGCAATAGAATACAAAGGTTAAAGCAATCTATTCTTCCCTGTTACAGTAATCTATATATGGCACTTAAATTTTTCTCATTTTATTCACCTACATAGGATTTTCTCACTAGAAAAGACCTTGTATCACCAACGCCATTCTCTTTTTAAACAGAAAAGGCAACTGTAGGCCCAGAAGGGCCCAACTTACTAGCTAATTTACAGTAACTAGAGAACAGCGAGTGGAAAGCCCAAAACTGGAAGCCAACTTTTCTAACTAATGGTGATGTTTCATGTTCTTCTTGGCATTCAGGACATAACCGTATAGTTAGAACAGCGGTACAAAACAGTTTACTCCTTTATCCAAATTGTCATTCAGTTCCATTTCTCTTCTTCACTTCTGGCACATTCTTACTGATCAATTCACTTCAACTTTACTGATCCCCATTCCTCCCTTTTTTTTTTTTTTCTTTAGGGTAAAACTAGGCCTTGACATCACTCAAACATACGGGGCAGGGATGGAGCTAATGTTGAACTGTTTGAGGTCCTTTACTATTAAAGAACCTTAAAGGAAGAACAAAAAGTGCTTTGGACAAGATGATTGTCATTGCTTGAGCAGGAACAAAAGAGAAAAAGAAAGGGGAGGTGTATTTGAATGACTTAGGGAGACGTGCAAGTTGTTTTAGAAGAGGACAAATTAAGACTAAATGCAGAGGGACAGGGATCAGCGAAGAAACATCACAATCCCCTTATGGGTGGGCGGAGGGAGTTAAAATACCGAAGCAAGGATTCACAGAAAGCCTCACGGAGTCTTTTCAAAGTATCTGAAAAGGCTCTTTCTTAAGAGGGTAAAGAACTCCCTCTGAGGTCCGCGGGTCTCTTCCCATTGTGAAGGCTCTCCTCTCTGGGAGGTCGCAGGCCCCTTTTAAGGAGAAACGGGGCGGAGGACCCCCCCACCCCACCCCGCCCAGTGGTCTCGAGGAAGCTTTCCGTCCAGTGAGAACTGCGAGGTGCCCTCCGGCGACAGGTGAGGCCCCCAGGGCACAGCCTCATCCACACCGAACCGGCGGGAAAACCCGCCGCATCCCCCTACGAGTCCCTCCGACCACAGGCCCGCCGCCCGGCCACCGGCCGCGAGCGTGCGTAACGTGCCCCCGCAGCGTGACGCACGAGCCGCGCCGGGGAAGCTGCGCGGGCTGCGCGGCGGGAGGAGCGCGCGGCGGGGGCGGGGTGCGGGCGGAAGCCGGCGTCTGCGGAAAGGAGAAAGGAAAGGGAGACGCGGCTGGGTGCGGCGGGGCGCGGCTGGGAGACCGGCGGGAGGGCGCCGCCTCCTCCCCCGCCCTCTCCGCTGAGGATGGAAGTGACGAAAGCAGCCGAGGAGGTCACTTCCTGCTGGGGTGGATGAGGAGGAGCCGGAGACGCCGCGGAGGAGACCGGACCGAAGACCGACCGTGCCGGGGAGAGGTGAGTCCCGGCCTCGCCGCCGACCCGTCCGGGCCGACCCCCAAGCTTCGGCGGGGACGGCGTCCCTGCTGCCTGGGCCGCGGGGAGAGCCACGTACTAACCTTGCTGGGCCTCCCCCTGCGCGGGGGCGGGGAAGGGAGGGGGCCCCCATGGCTTAGGGACGACAGGGACCCGGGCAGCGTTCTTGCGGCGGCTCCGCGGAGCCCCGAGACCACGGGGAGAGGAAGGCCCGGTCGGGAGGCAGGTAGATAGGAGGCTCCGGGGGCTGTGGAAGCCGGGACGCGGCACCAGGCTCTGCAAGCCTCACTCTATGGGGAATGGTCGAAATCCGAGGGAGGGCGAGGGGCCTGCCGGGCTGTGCAGAGTTAAGATGAGTGACCCTACTTCGACAGTGTGTCCTCGGAGTGAATTTGCGAAAGGCATGAAGAGGCGCCTCCGGACTCCTGGGAGGAAGGCCTTTATAGGTGAAATCGGAGAGTTGGGATGTCAGGAGAGAGCTTCCTGGGCACGTCATTGTTGCGGCGGGATTTGAACCCCAGAGTCGTCGTGAGTGAAGGCATTCCCGTGTCAGGATAAAGACCCTGCGACCTGACAGAGCAACCTAGTTGTTAACGTTCAAGGCAGCTTCCTGGAGTCTTGGGGAAATTAGTGTTTTTCCTCCCTCATTGTCACGGAGATGGAAGCAGCCAGGAGAGGAAACTCCTGCCTCAGCTCTGGGGCCTTGTTATTGTGTATCTTGTGTATGTAACTGTGTGTTTCTGTTTATGTTTGTTTTCCCCCTCCTTTGGGGCATTTATCCATCCTCATTCCTTGGTAATTTCTTAGACCGAAATTTGCTGATCTTCTAAATGTGTATGGTGAGGAGAAAAAAAATTTTTTTCAAAGGATCTAGAGGAATCCTAGGTTAGATGAAATTTCAAGATTAGGAATTTGTATCCACCCCGCCCTAGGGTCACCAAGGCACCTACATTCCCTCTAGACTCCTGCTAATGTTGGTGCTGAGGGCCTGTCATTCACCCTGGGGAACTGCCTGAGTAAGGGTAAATCTGCCTTCTCCTGCTTGCATATCTCTCTGGCTGTTTTACTCTTCTTTGCTTTTTGCTAAAGGAGTAACTGATACAGGCTGCTTGCTGCTAGGAGCAGGAAATTTATTAAGGAACTGTAAATCTGGATGGAATGAATTGAAATCACAGCCAGACTCCCTCCACTTGTTGAACAGAAGGTTCCCAAAAATGCTTGCTTCTTTTTTCCTTTCTGTTAAAGGGAGAAAATGTAAATTTTTTTCTCAGAGAAAAATTGGAGGAGTGTGAATTTTCATGTATAAAGTAACTGTACATATATGGTGTATTTACTTCCTGTATCCCAGGGTGTTTTTCAAGGAGGAAGGGGCAGTTTCTGACTGGGAGGAGTTTTCCTTTTCCCATCTCACATAATTCAGGAAAGTAAATCAAGATCAGATGTTCCTTCTTGAGTGGCAATCAGATGGATTTGGGTTTTGGGGGGAGGTTTTTTGTTTTTTTGGTTTTTTTTTTTTTTTTTTTTTTTACTCTTTAAACTGGTACATCTGGGTGAACTCAGGCTTGTGTATCTTGGCATCTAGGCCTGTCTAGTAATAGAAGACAAACTGTTTGACTTGTTCTGGCTGCCTTTTTGGACTCATTTCACCATACCCTTCCTTTTTTTACGTTTGAAGGATTGGTCAGGAGGGAGAAAGCAAATATTAAAAACAGTGTTTACTATTTGTGGTTTAAAGTCAGGTGAGAGATGAATTATGGTCTTTGAAGTTGATGACTTGAGGATCATTTCATGACTTGAGGATTAGCACTCTGGAAGTGACATGTTTGAAAGACGGTTACATAAGAAGGGAAAGATGAGGAAATGGAAGTTTGGGAAAAGGCTGTGGCAGAAAACCTTGGGAGGATAATAAACACAGAACACCTTAAAGTAATTGATGTGGCTTGTATCTCTCAGCAGGAGGGTGAAAATGAAAGCAGGCTGTAGCATCGTGGAAAAGCCAGAAGGAGGTGGAGGTGAGCAGAAGTTAATCAGTCATTTTCTGATGTACCTGGAATGTCCCTCAGTGGTTCCTTTTCTCTTCACTCGGGCTTGGTTCACAAATGCCAGACTGTGACTGACCACCTCTTGACAGGGTAGATACCGCTAGGACAGTTGTATGCTTTTTCCTATGGATGAATGTTAACAGATGTGGTCACCACACCCTTATTTCCAAGCTTTCAAGTCTCTTTCCTCTTAGAGAAACAATTCCAACCTTGGGGAAAAGGTGCTCTTTTCTAAAACATTGTCTTTCCTGTGTGTTCCCTTTGGAACTTTCATGTCCTCACAGGAAGTAGGCATGAGATTTAGTAAAGTCTGAAAGGGGAAAAGATTAGAACACCTGGCTGCTGCTGCCCAGCTCTTATCAAATTTAATGATTGCCCCAAGGAAAGGTAACTTCTGTCTGCCTTCCTCTGCGCAGTGGATTAGCCCCAGTTGACTGAAGGGTGTTCATGGCATGTTTGCACAGCACTCTAGAGATTCTGAGCGTTGGAATGTGAAGCTAGGGAAACTGGTATGTATGTTTCTAGCTCCTGACTACCTTGATCTTGCCCTTTTCATATTAAAGGGTATCAGTTTCCTGATTGGGCCTATAAAACAGAGTCGTCCCCGGGCTCCCGGCAGATCCAGCTGTGGCACTTCATTCTGGAGCTGCTGCAGAAGGAGGAGTTCCGCCATGTCATCGCCTGGCAGCAGGGAGAGTACGGGGAATTCGTCATCAAGGACCCAGACGAGGTGGCCCGCCTCTGGGGCCGCAGGAAGTGCAAACCACAGATGAATTACGACAAGCTGAGCCGGGCCCTGAGGTAGGGGAAAGAACTCCCAGATCCATTGTGTTAACAGATTGGAAAGAGGCTTAAGTAGTTTGATACATGTTAGGTAAAAAGGTATCAGGTGATGAGAGACTACACTAGTGAATAATGTGTAGCTTTACAGTGGGAGTAGAAGAGCTGTTAAATCTGGGTGGCACAGGAGAAAAGGCATATCTTTGGTTGTATGTAGGAGGGAATTCCAACGTGGCTGGCACTGGATCCTGACAGCCGATTATGCTCTGTAGTGGGCGAGAAAGTGTGGTGAAACCTGGATTGGAGCTAATTGGTAATCCAAAAGATTAGTTTAGACTTAGCTGTTGGAAATCTATTAGAATGTCTCTCCTTTCGGCTCTCCTGAAAGAAACTAGAAAAAGAGTGAAGCAGGCGCAGAAGAGGAGCGCTCAGCGCTTGGTGGGCCACACTGCTGAGGGACCCATGAGCTCAGTGGGTTGTCGGCTCGCAGGTTGCTCCAGCTTGTCTAAGGATCGGTCACTTAAGTTTTCTCAGGTTCTCGTTTCCCCTTGTCAGTCTTTATATTTCATAACCTTTTACCCCTCCAGGGCTGTGTATCATCTATGCCACTGAATATATTCAAGGTTCTGGGTACATTGAAATTCCCCTGCCTGCCTTCATTGTGTGACCCTGAATGTAGAATCTGAGCAGCAACATTGCTGGAGCCTCTCACTTCTTTTGAAAGTGAAGTAGGCCAAGCTGACTGCTGTTTTCCAGCTCAGAATGTACCATTATTTGACATGCCACCATAAAACAGTTCTACATTCCTTTGTCTATGCCTTGAGCTTAGGCCTCCAGACTAACCACATCAGGCCTCCCAAGAGATTTGTCTGCCCCCACCTGGGGAAGGCAGAAAAGAGAAATGAAGCAGTGACGTGTAGTGGAACAGGAAGGAAACGGACTAAAGAATTGAAACCATAGAGAGATAGAGAAGAAAAGTGGTTGGGGCTCGAATAGGTGTACAGGATCTCAAAGAGAGACTGTCTTTGTAAAGGACTAGAATCTTGTTGAAAATTGAATCAGAAAAGTTAGCTCTTAGGTCTCCCAGCTCTAACCTGAGGGCAAAGCTACAAAAGAATGATAGTGATGTTCACAAGTAATACTCAGAGCAAGAACTGTTGATTGTCGTGGTTACCTAAGTATATCAAAAACGGTCAGTAGCTAGAAGACGATTTGACATGCATTCTTGTTTTTCCAGATACTATTACAACAAGAGGATCCTTCATAAAACAAAAGGGAAAAGGTTTACTTATAAATTTAACTTCAACAAGCTGGTGATGCCCAACTACCCATTCATCAACATTCGGTCAAGTGGTAAGATGCAAACTCTCTTGGTGGGGAGTAAATTTTGAGTTAAAAAAGAATTTTAAAAACCCAAGTCTTAAGATTTGTCATGTTTAAGGGGTATTTAGAAACACCAAAGTAATATGATCCCCTGGATTCCCTCTGCCACGTATTCTCATTCTTCTCACAGGAAGTGATAGACTGTGCAGCACTGAGATAGACTTGGTTTATTTGGGTCTATTTTCTGCATATTATCTGTCATCTCCTAGATATTACTACATTGTCCTCTTTAGGAATAATATTCCATAGGTTTGTGTTGATCCTTAAGTTCAGGATTCAGAATTTCAACACCCAGCCCAGTGGCTCTTTCACAGACAAGAACTAGTTTCTAAAACACTTCCGATTTTCTATGAAACAACCAAGCTCACCCTTATCAAGTGAATCTCATCAAAACCACAGCATCCTTGATCACAGGAGGGGAGGTTCATATGTTTGCAGTGAAAAGCAGTGCCTTTGATCTGCACCAACAACGCCTCAGAGAACAGGACTCTGGGGTTAGTTGACCTTCTCTCCTCTGAAGTGTTGCAAGGCTTCCCCTTTAGGCTCTCCACAGGATAGCTTTCCATTACAGCTTTTCACAGAGGTTTTGGGTCTGCCTCTTAGCGAAGAAGGCAGTCTCTGATAAGGATGTTTGTTTGTTTTAAGATGCAAATCACGCCCCTGCCTAAGAAAATAGAATGTATTTTACTAATTTCTGAGCAGTCCATCAGTGCTCTGTCTTTGTGGAATTGCGTAAGGCAAAGAAATCTGCTTATGACTCTGTAGTAT
Organism: Dama dama; assembly: GCF_033118175.1. Lineage (NCBI taxonomy): Eukaryota > Metazoa > Chordata > Mammalia > Artiodactyla > Cervidae > Dama > Dama dama. The sequence goes on from NC_083700.1 coordinate 15,147,858, forward strand.
TACAACTTCTCAGAGAAAAGTTGGAAGAAACCTGAAAATTTAGAGCAGGGGTGTGGCTGAGAGAATATGCTGAGATCCGTGGTAGATATGTAATTACTACACACAACAAGTTAGGGCAGTTTTAGCTTGATGCTGCTATCATTACTGTTCCATCTCCCCTGTAACCACTCCCTCCTGTCCCTGGGGCATGCATTAAAAAAAAAAAAACTATTGGAATGCATCTCTCTAATTACAACCTGTTTTCTTTCCTTGTGCCTGAGGGAGAGGTGTTAGGAAATCAAACCTGTTCTAACCACTGGCATCTCGTTTCCTCTATTTTTCACTCTTGCCCCCTCCCTATGTACCTAGAGGAATTTTGACTCTAGGAGTCAGTTCTTTGCATCAGGTGGCCAAAGTATTGGAGTTTCAGCTTCAGTCCTTCCAATGAATATTCAGGGCTGATTTCCTTTAGGATTGACTGGTTGGATCTCCTTGCAGTCCAAGTGACTCTCAAGAGTCTTCAACACCACAGTTCAAAAGCATCAATTCTTCTGCCCTCAGAAGAATTTATAGTTCAACTCTCACGTCCATACATAACTACTGGAAAAACTACCATAGCTTTGACTAGACGGACCTTTGTTGGCAAAGTAATGTCTCTGCTTTTTAATATGCTGTCTAGGTTGGTCATAACTTTTCTTCCAAGGAGCAAGCCTCTTTTAATTTCATGGCTGCAGTCACCATCTGCAGTGATTTTGGAGCCCAGGAAAATAAAGTCTCTCGCTATTTCTATTATTTCCCAAACTCTCGCTGGTTCTGTATTATTTCTATGAAGTGATGGGACTGGATGCCGTGATCTTAGTTTTCTGAATGTTGAGTTTAAGCCAACTTTTTCACCTTTCTCTTTCACTTTCATCAAGAGGCTCTTTAGTTCTTCACTTTCTGCCATAAGGGTGGTGTCATCTGCATATCTGAGGTTATTAATATTTCTCCCGGCAATCTTGATTCCAGCTTGTGCTTCTTCCAGCCCGGCATTTCACATGATGTACTTTGCATATAAGTTAAATAAGCAGGGTGACAGTATACCCTTGAGGTACTCCTTTCCCGATTTGGAACCAGTCTGTTGTTCCATGTCCAGTTCTAACTGTTGCTGCTTGACCTGCATACAGATTTCTCGGGAGGCAGGTCAGGTGGTCTGGTATTCCCATCTCTTTCAGAATTTTCAGTTTGTTGTGATCCACACAGTCAAAGGCTTTGGCATAGTCAGTAAAGTAGAAGTAGATGTTTTTCTGGAACTCTCTTGCTTTTCTGATGATCCAGCAAATGTTGGCAATTTGATCTCTGGTTCCTCTGCCTTTTCTAAATCCAGCTTGAACATCTGGAAGTTCACAGTTCATGTATTGCTGAAGCCTGGCTTGGAGAATTTTGAGCATTACTTTGCTGACATGTGAGATGAGTGCAATGGTGTGGTAGTTTGAACATTCTTTGGCATTGCCTTTCTTTTGTATTGGAATGAAAACTGACCTTTTCCAATCCTGTGGCCACTGCTGAGTTTTCCAAATTTCCTAACATACTGAGTGCAGCACTTCTACAGCATCATCTTTCAGGATTTGAAATAGCTCACCTGGAATTCCGTCACTTCCACTGGCTTTGTTCGTAGTGATGCTTCCTAAGGCCCACTTGACTTCACGTTTGCATTTTTTCTATTGAAAACCCACAAATCCAGCCACTTGGATAACCTGAATTGGGACCAATGTGCTTTTCCAGGAAAAGGAAATCTAGACCGTCACTCTGTGAAGACTCTGGCCTAGCAGCCACACAGTAGTGGCCTAGAACCACCTTTTGGCCCAGAAGGCAGTTGAATCAACTTTGATTCTTAACCAAGCTCAAGATCCTGATCAGAAAATCATGGGGAAAGCAAAAAGTCCATTTCTTTTAGGGATACAACTAGTTTTTTCCATCCTGGATGCAGATAACCCCAAAGAACTAGAGTCAATAGTTCATAGAGAACTTTTACCCAAATAGACCAAACATTTCAGGTTAACTTCTAATGATGACAAAGAAATATAACATTTATTGAACATCTACTTAATGGAGATAGTTTTGCCCGGTGTTTTTGTGAGTTAACTCATGCCACTCTCACAGCTTAGTAAAGTATACGTTTTAGTATCCCTATTTCACAAATGATAACATTGAGGATGACAGCAGAGTCAAAGATTGATCAGGGTGGCTTGAATACAGTTACCTGTTGGACAGTTTCTCAGGAAACAATTCTTGAGCCATTGAGCTATTGAAATCTAGCTCATATTTAATAGATCATTCATTCCTTCCCTGGATTTGGGATTCATTCATTTGTTCAACAGATAATGTGTTAAGACTTAAAAACAAAGAAAAAGATTATGGGGGAGTTATTTCCCTCAAGGAACTTAAAATTTAGCAAGAGAGATAAGATATCAATGTGGAATGTGATAAATGCTCTAAGAAGCAGAGCTGTGTGGATTTAGATCCTGGAGGCTAGAGTGATCTTGTCTAGATGGTGGGTTGATACAATTGAGCTATTTTGAACTGTGTGTTTTTGAACATAGAAGCAATAAATTTTTTAATGTATTTTTAAGTTTTTAATATTTACATTAAAATGTATTTTTAATGGACTTATAAGAAACATTGGAAAGATACAGAAGATATGTAGTAAAAATGCTTACTTGTCAGGGTTTGGGGGCAGGGCAGACTAGTTCAAGGATGAACTTGAGACTCCTCTACCCCATCCCAGTTTTTTTAATATTTATTTTAGAAAACTTTCAAGCTACAAAAAAATTGAGGGGGAGAAAATAAAACTGCGAACACCCATATATCCTCTACCTACAATCACTAATGGATAACATTTGCTTTATCTATATATATAACTTCTAAATCTTTCAAGATTAAGTTACAGATGTGACACTTTATCCCTGTGTACTTCAGTATGTATCTCCCATGCACAAGGACATTCTCCTAATCACAATAACATTACCATACTCAGGAAATTTTAACATTGCTCTAATATTGTTATCTAATAAATAGTCCATATGCCTTTAAAAAGTTTTAGCTTCTTAAACCATGATTATTTTCTAATAAAAAATCATGTATTTTAACAAATACATGGAATTTGCTATATGCTGGTACTAGTTTAAGGACTTCACAAATATTAACTCTTGTAGTTTTCATAGCATGAGGATTAGTCTTGTTATCTGTTTTACAGGTAATGAAACTGAGACTTGGAAAGGTAAGTAAGTTACCTAGAATAACATAGCTATTAAGTGGTAGGGCCAGGGTTTAAAGCTAGGCAAGGGCCTTATTCCCATTTTGCCAAAGGGGTTCAAAAACCCATTGGTTACTTGTACTGGGCTACAAAGTAGAAGGTGCTAGAACTAAGATTCAAACCCACATTTTCCAGCCCTACTAAAGTAGGACTGCTGCACCTAGTTAAAGGGATCCAAAATGCTACCTCCAGATTGCCCTCCTTCACTCCCTCTAAATGCACTTGGAAAATGCTCTGTATTCTATCTCCATTTTTGCAAATTGACAGTGTATCTTTAGCCCATGTAGAGACTGAGATACCTGTCTTCCAGTTTGGAAAAACCAAAACAAATAACTGAATTGTTCAGGAGACAGGACCTTCTTTATCACCGCCCTTTCTCTCCGTGTTATACTTATTCAGTCCACCAGCACACAGAAAAGTGTTGGGGGAGGGGGGTGTTTTGGTTTTTTTCTTTTGCTTTTGAATAGATGTGCTCTTAATGCAAAATCAAGATCCAAGAGAATCAAAAAAGAATAGAATCATAGCCACTATAATAGGCTGGTAACAGAAATATTTTGGAGACCCCTGAGTCTGCTGAAATTATATACAGGTCCATCCCTCTGTTTTTCATGATCACACAGTTAAAATCAGTGGTTTTAGGGAAAAAACCTGCAGAACAGTTTTCTGCAGAACATCAGTTTGGGAGATGCTGCTCTGGCACAGTGTTCTTCAGACACGTGTGCCAAGAAAGCTACACAGTCTTGCACTTACCAACTGACTCCAGGGTCCTATCTGAAGATGACTCAATTGTAACAAGAATAGAAGAACACAGCTGATTGCTGGCAGTTCCTACCCACATCATATCTTGTGCACCTTTTTGTTTCTTCTCCTGTGTCGCCACACTTTCACTTATTTGGGTTTTTCTTACTTTTTCTTCTCCTTTATCCTTCCTTCAAGGTAAAAATAGCCCTCCTGACATCATCAGTGATAGAAGACACTGATACCTCCCAGGAGCCCACAGGGTCCCTGAGGCCTCACACCTCTTATGCTCTGATTATCAGAAGGACTTTTGAGGGCAGTAAAGAACTTGTGAGCCTCTGAAGTTGACTTGTGTAGCGCAGTGTTGGTTTCTGCTTAGAACTTCAGATCTCAGTCCACAAATTTGATAGACAGGTGGTAGGTATGGGACTTTCTTCCAGCCTCCTCAGTGGTTGAAAGGCATTGAAAGCAGGATGGGAATGGAGATTGTTATACAGAATTTGTATATTAGAAAATAGATTTGGAGAGATTGAAAAATATTAGACTCTCTATAAAGAAGTGGTTGTATGTCAGAAATGAGAAAAGATACACCATGAGAACCTGCCTTAACAAACATGGTCCTTTCTTGTGTCCTGTTTTTGTTCTTAAAATGTGGTCTTGCTCATGTTCATGTTTGTGAGGTACAGGGTCTTCAAGCTTTTAATGCATTGTTTACATACATATTATCCCCATTTTTGTTGTTGGTTTTAGTTTGTTTGCTTACTTTATAAGACATGGCCCAAATAACGAAAATAAGAAAAGACCATTTGCAAACCTGAGAATTGAAGCAGGTGATACACACTGTATATACACACTCTTACATTCATTCATTCAACTGATAGTTATTAAGAGCCTACTAATTATTCAGCCCTGAACTGCTGGAAATGTACTTGCAAATAAGAAATCCCTGCCTTCATGGGATTTAGGAAACAGATAAACAAGTAAATGATATTTTAGATAGTAATGAGTACTAGGAAAACAAAGTGAGTAAGAGGCTAGAGAAAGGCGGCAACTAAGTTGAATGGAGGAAGCTGAAGAGACAAACAGGTGAGCGATTCAGCCCAGCTGGAATGTTTGTTTCCTGTTGCTCTTCAACATTTTGTACTTAGCGTCAATAAAATTGCCGATCATGCATGACTGTACCTCTAAAGTGGCCTTTTGTCTCTTCCACCCTCACAGGTGTGGTTCCCCAGAGCGCGCCACCAGTGCCAACAGGCTCTTCCCGCTTCCATTTCCCACCTCTGGACACCCATTCTCCAACTAGCGATGTGCAGCCAGGGCGGTTCTCTGCTAGCTCCCTAACTGCTTCTGGCCAGGAGTCAAGTAATGGCACTGATAGAAAGGTGGAGCTTTCAGAGCTGGAGGATGGCCCAGCCGCTGACTGGCGCCGGGGCGTGGATCTCATGTCCTCCCGAAGTGCCGTGGGTGGAGGGATTGGCCATCAGAAGCGCAAGCCTGACATCATGCTTCCTTTGTTCTCCAGGCCAGGGATGTACCCTGACCCCCATAGTCCCTTCGCCGTCTCTCCGATCCCAGGCCGTGGAGGCGTCCTTAACGTCCCCATTTCACCAGCCCTCTCCCTGACTCCCACCATCTTCTCCTATAGCCCCTCACCAGGCCTGAGCCCCTTCACCAGCAGCAGTTGCTTCTCCTTCAACCCTGAAGAAATGAAACACTACCTTCATTCTCAAGCCTGTTCTGTGTTCAACTACCACCTGAGCCCACGGACATTTCCTCGTTACCCAGGCCTCATGGTCCCACCACTGCAGTGCCAGGTGCACCCTGAGGAGTCGTCACAGTTTTCTATCAAGCTGCAGCCCCCACCCGTCGGGCGCAAGAACCGGGAGAGGGTGGAGAGCAGCGAGGAGGCAGCCCCTGTCCCTGTGCCCACACTGACTCCTGTCCCGCCAAGAATTAAAGTGGAACCAGCCTTGGAAAAGGATCCCGAGAGCCTCAGGCAGTTGGCACGGGAGAAGGAGGAGCGCTCTCAAGAAGAGGGCACGGTGCCGAGCAGGACCATGGAAGAGGGGAAAAGCACCATCTTCGCCCGCCCAGCTGCACCGCCTGTGTGGCCTGCTGTGCCCATTAGCACCCCAAGTGAAGAGCCCCTGGAGGTGTCTGAAGACAGTGAGGACAGGCCTGGCAAAGAGCCTGGGGCACCTGAGAAGAAAGAAGATGCCCTGATGCCCCCCAAGCTTCGGTTGAAGCGGCGCTGGAATGATGACCCCGAAGCCCTGAGTAAGAATGGCAAGTTTCTCTGGAATGGGTCCGGACCCCGGGGCTTGGCAACAGCCGCTGCTGATGCTTAGAACTGGAAGAGGATTGGGAGCTGTTTATACTATAATCCAACACATACATGTATTTATGTAGCAAGATTTCAGGGTGGGGGGTGGGGAGGGAATTAGACTGGTTTGATCATTCTAGGGGTGTAGACTTGTATTTTTGTTTTGGGGATAGGATGGGGTGTCTTCTGTTGTAAATTAGGTGGGATGTGAACACACTTTTTCCTGGTGAGTAGGACACGGGAAGGGTATTGAACTGAAAAGAGAAAGAGTCTCTGTTTCCTATTGAGGCTTTCACTTTGACAGACTCCCAGAGGGCCAAGAAACTGTTTGGTCCCATAATAGTTCAGGTTCCAGACTTATTTCTTTTCTATTGTATTTATATATGGAAAGCCATTAATGAATTTATTTTGCTCTGAGAGACATAAAAGGGAAAGGGGTATGGTTGGGAGGTTGAGCAGTGAGAGACCATTAATACTAAATATTTTGCCTGAAATGTTTCTTTATAATTATTTCAGGGGAGGAATAAGATAATCTATCTTACTGGGGCAGGGGGATGTTCACGTGTTGCTCTTTTTCTTTTTCCCTTTGTTGTTGTTTGGCTTTTTTTTTAATATAGAATGTTTTCAGGAAACATGAAATGTACTGCCAGTTAGAGCGGGGCTGGGAAGGCACAGGCACCAAGCCTCAGCTACGTGGTTGAGACAGGAAGCCCTGCTGTGAATTTCTTGGACATTTCACCTACTTCATCTATTAAGAAGCCATGAGGAGTTGTAAACTCGTTCAGGGAAGAAAGAAGAGGACAGAAGGAAGTAACCTGATGCCTTTAAAAACAAAAACACAAAAATTATCTTTTTTTTTTTTCCACCGTGGGTTTGGGGAGCCAAACCAATGTGTGACTGAGCGAGTTGACTGAGAGACACGAGCTGAAGATGTCTCTGTTGTGTCTGCTGCTCTTAACCGTTTTCTTAAGTCAAAGCCTTAACAATGAACACACTTCAACATGATACGGGTCTGTCAGCGTAAACCTGTAAAAGGGCATGGACAACTTTTCAGATAATCCAGAAGTGTTGGAAAATGGTTAAACTTTAAGCTGGTATTAATCATCCCCACTTGATGTTATTGGGATGGGTAGCAGAAAGGCAGGATTGTGGGCTTTAAGGGCAAATTATACTTGGAGATGCAGAAGGTAGCTGGGGGTATAAGTGGATGTGTATGAGGCTGAAGGAAGAGGTGGACAGGAAACACAGAAGGCAGACAGATGCCACAAAAGCTGGTGGAAGTGAACAGTGGATGTCTGTCCTGATGTGGTGTTGCCATTCTTGCCATACCCATTCCCCTAGATCGTACTAATTCTTAAGATCAATGGACTGTCCATGAAACTCCAGGGATTGTTTCTTCATGGGAAGTTCTGTTCCATCAACTTCAAAGGAATCAGAAGGTATTGATCATATATGAAGCAAAAGGAACCTGGACTAAGGGCAGACAGAATCCGCAGCCAGCTGTGTGTGTGTGTGTGCACATGTAAGTACATAGTGCACAGAAATACCTAACATGGCTCAGATCCACGAGCAGCAGAGAGAGAAATAACTGCATATCTGGTTGGGGCAGGAACTGGGCGCAGGGATGCTTTCGAGAAATTCCTGACTCCCATCTTAGCCCAGGTGAACTATATGTACTAAGAAGCACTTGAGGGTTGTCTTTTTATGGTGGGGGTGGGGGGTCTTTTTTAAACTGGAGTGCATGCTTGAGAGAGGAGCCCAGGAAAGGTTAGAGCAGGTGAGTGAGTTATTAGATGGCTTAAGATGACTTGAGTCCATCATGCCTTTTTTTTGGCAGTTGCCCTCCCCGTTGGTTGATTTAGATTCCATGAGTGATTTGTCTTTTCCTGGAAAAAGGATTAGGAGAGTGGTCCCTAACAACTCAGGCTGCCTTTGGTTGTGTTTTTGTCGGTTCCTTTCTCCGTACCTTGACTTACCTCGAATCAGAAAAGCAAGCCCAGGCAGGTGGAAGAGGCATCTCTGCTTGGCATTGCCCAATCTAACCAGGGAGGCTGGTTGCCCACCACCTCTGTCCACTAGAGCGGAGGCGCCGGCAGGTGTCGGTATGAACTCAGGAATAGACATGAGGCCTTTAAAAAAAAAAGAGGGAGAAAAATCCATGATGCGTACCTGTAACCCCCTAGAACCCAAGTGCCAGAATTAATTCCTAGATGCTGCTTCTGTTTGAATAAAAAGTCACTGCTTTTACACTTGAAAAACACTCAAAAAATGTTCAACTCCATGAAAACTGTTTTTGGCTTTAAGAAACTGTTTGATGTTTAACTGTTTCCTTTGATTGCCATTCCACCAGTAAACTGTTGGCTGATTTGCACTGCACACTGGGGTTAGGGGAGGGTACTAAGAGCTGAACTTGGGATCGCCTGGGGCATGGACCAGGGGATGTGGAGGTCGTTGATACTTCCTGGGGCAGAGGGGTGGGAGATAGTTTTTCTCCCCTGAGTCCACTCCTGGCAGCACTTGTCACAAGCCTGGCGCAAAGCCAGGTCATTCTCTTCTGTGAACATCTCATCACTGACAGCATGTGGAAAGAGGGGGACAACACCAGGTCTATTTTCCCTCCCCATTTTTTCCAACTTTTGCTGTGCCAAATGTTTAAGAATTTGCAAATACAGATTTTGAAGTTGTATTAATCAAGAACCTGTTCTTGCAAGCCGTTTGCTTTTCTGGCTATAGAGAAGAAAATAGTCTAGAGATCTCTTCAGGGCATTCAGCCTTGCTGAGTGTTTTTATTTTCTAAGAACCGCTAAGAGTGAAAAATGAACAAGTTCCTCCAACCCCAGTTTTCAAGCTGCACTGCATTAAACCCAGCTCGCTAACAGGGAATCGTCCTCAGTGGGCCAAGAGACTTTCAGAAGCATTAAAAGAAAAACATAGTGAAGTATATCACTTCTTACCAAGCGGGTAGAGTCAGTCAGTTGGCTGTTTGTCCCTTGTTTTTTATTTATTCCATAAATATGTTTGTGTTCTTTGTTTTATAGACAGTAATGGAATATACTTTTAAATTTGGGGGGGGGAAGAACTGATCCAGTCTTTCAAAAACTGTTCGATTTTTTGTTCCTGGCGGGGGGGTGGAGGGGGGTGTTACAAAACAAAAATATTTGTTTTGAAATATTTAGGCATTCTTTGAGTTATAAAATTGTGATGCAGGGATTTTTGGAAATTCACATGTGAAAGGTGACTTCACTAGTTACCCGCTTAAGCAGAATAGTGTGTATATGTACATAATGTGTAAGTAATCTTAACTCCATTGTGCAGTGCCTTTTAGATGTTCTGCTTTCTATAAAGTCTTCAAATTTTTGCATATATATATTATATATATATGATGTAATGTTATAGAAATATATGTATAATATACATATTTTTTCCAGGGGTATCTGATAGCTCTGTATTTTGTTATGGAAGTTGAAAGAAAAAAAAAGTATTTTACCTCAGAAGTTAAAGTTAAATAAAAAAAGAAAAAAATACTTTTAAGCAATGTTTGCAGAGTGTTGGTTTTGTTGTTGACACACCAAGCCAGGGTGTTTGTGCCGGAGAATTTGCTGCGTGCATACTAGTTCACCCACCCCGACACTTTATTCCCGTTGTGCAGGGGACCAGCATAGTGAGGGTAGGTCCCTTAACAGTTTTGGAGATGGTCAATTTCCCTATGTCGATGGCTGCTGCTGGATAGAAGACCACTGAAGCCAGAGACAAGTTGGCTGGGAAATTTCACCCTCAAAATTGATTTGAGAATTCATTCAGAGTACATGCATGGCAAAGCCAGAAAGAGTAGGCCTGCTATGTATGAATCTACTCATATGAAGTCTTCAAAATAGGCAAATCCATAGAGAAAACATAGGTTAATGGTTGCTATGTAGAGTGGTAATGGGTCACATTTTCTTTTGGGGGGTGATAAAAATGTTCTGGAGTTAGTGATGATAGTTGTACAATTTGAATAGAAAACACACTGAATTAGCCACTCCTAAAGGGCTGACTTTTCTGGTATGTGAGTAATAATTGCAATAAAGGTGGTTGTATTGATTCTCTTTTTTGGCTGCAGATCTCAGAATCTTACCCAACCAGGGATTGAACCTGTACCCCCTGCGTTGGGAGCACAGTCTCAACCAGTGGACTATGAGACAGGTCCTCTGTTTTGTTTTTTAAGTATATGAAAGGCCAGTGTGAGGGAAACCTAGTATTTTCCAGAAGAGGACAAGAGTCAAGAGAAGAAGGAGGAGAACTTAAGTATGACATGACACCCGAACAAAAATGGTGCCAGGCTTTTTGTTGTTCAGTCGCCAAATTGTGTCCGACACTTTGCAACCCCATGGACTGCAGCATGCCAGGCTCCTGTGTCCTTCACTATCTTCCGGAGTTTGCTCAAATTCATGTCCATTGAGTTGCTGATGCTATCTAACCATTTCATCTTCTGACGCCCCCTTCTTTTGCCTTCAATCTTTCCCTGCATTAGTCTTTTCCAAAGAGTCAGCTCTTCACATCAAGTGGCAAACATATTGGAGCTTCAGCATCAGTCCTTGCATTGAATATTCAGGGTTGATTTCCTTTAGGATTGACTGGTTTGATCTTGCTGTCCAAGGGACTCTCGAATCCAGACTAAGTAATCTCATGTTACTCTTGAGATAGGCAAAGTGATCTAAGGAGCCCAACATTTGTAGTCACAACCAGGTGTTAAATTTGTCTTCTACGAAAGGATCCTGTGAGTTCGAGAAGGCTGGAATTTATGAGGGGTAAGGCCAAAGAGGCAAACTAGGATGGATTATGAAGGGTCTTAGGAGTCTAGAGTTTACATTTTATTCTACTAGCAGTGGTCATCCCCAATATGCAGAAGAGTTCGGGCTAGGCCAAAGAGCAGGAAGGCCAGCTTGTGAAGTGAACATCTCTGCTATCATGAGACTATTAACTCATTTTGGCAGGAAAAAGTGATGTGGCAGAGGCTGACTGGTTGACTCCCTCAATTCAGTTCAGTTCAGTTGCTCAGTCATGTCCGACTCTGCGACCCCATGAACCACAGTACGCCAGGCCTCCCTGTCCATCACCAACTCCCGGAGTTCACCCAAACCCATGTCCATTGAGTCAGTGATGCCATCCAACTATCTCATCCTCTGTCGTCCCCTTCTCCTCCTGCCCTCAATCTTCCCCATAATCAGGGTTTTTTCAAATGAGTCAGCTCTTCACATCAGGTGGCCAAAGTATTGGAAGCAACCCAAATCAAGCTGGGAATGAATGGGCTTGGATGCAGACCCTCTGAGAGAGCCTCCTGATTCCCATCCTCAGGCTGCTAAAAGCAAAGTGAGGCTTGTTAGGAGTGAAACTGGATTTAGTTTTGAGATCAGGATCCCAGGCCACCAGTTCTGCCACCCCATGTTGGCCATTCAATGCACAGAATTGTAGAGCAGTTAGTCAAATTCTGAGCGAAGAGAGGAGTGAGTGATGGTGAGCAGGGGGAAGAAGTAAGGGAAGATGGAGCTTCAGAATGAGAACACAGGCAGGGGAGGGGGTATCAGGGTGTGAGAGATGAGAAAGTGTGACTCTCAGAGCCTGTCAAGATGAGTGAGCCGGTATACCTATGGCTGATTCATGTTGGTGTATGGCAGAAACCAACATCACATTGTAAAGCAATTATTTTCCAATTTAAATAACTTTTTAAAGATGAATGAATAAGGAATTAACCCTTCAAAGTCTCCTCATCACCTCCCTGTTTACAGTCCTTAGTTTAGTTTAGAAGGCCCTTCATAATCTGGCCTCCATTTACCCTTCCGGCCTCGTCCTTAACCCCACACATGCACACACAGACTCAGCCACCCCACACGTAGCCTGAGCTGCAACCGAAACAACCAGGGCAGCGCTAAGTCATAGAGACGTTAACTGGTATGACCAGGGTTCAGGCCCCAATACCTGTGTTCTTAACCGCTCGTGCCATAAGGCCTCTTGGCCCCACTGAACTCACTGCCAGAAGAGAGACTTCTTCCCTCCACTTCACCTGACCAATTACATCTTATTCAGAATTCAACTCAGATGCCATTGCCTCCAGGGCCTTTCCTGGGCTTACCTCTGTCCTCCACCCTCACACACTGTTATCAGTGCTCTGCCAGTGTGGTTTCTCACAGGATGGTCTGGAAGCCAAGGGCTGGTACAGGGTCAGCTCATTTGTCTGCAGTGCCTAGCACACTGCCTGGAGCCTGAGGATGCTTGATGAGTGTTTACTGGCTGAACGAATAACAAGAAGTACACGAAGGAGGTTTGATTGTCTGGATAGAGAATGCTGGTTTGGAGTATTGAGAATGGGGAGGACTGCTGTCTCAGACATCCCCCCACTCCACCACCCCTACTCCTCTTGTCACAGTTTCTGCTTCCCTTCTCTCTCAGGAGCTGGGCGTGTTGACTCCCTGAGGAAGGGAGATAAACTGGAATTGGCTGAAATCCCATAGTCCCACCCCTGCCATTTTACTGACTGTAGGTCCTTGGGCAGATTATGGAGCCTCTCCATGCCTCTATCTATTTTATAGGATTGTTGTGAAGATTAAATGATACACATAAAGCATTTAGTCCTCGAGTCCTTTTTTATGATATTTATGCCTGGACTCTATATGTGGAGGCTTGTACCTTCACATCACTTCCGTTGGCCCCTCTCAGGAGAGGTGAGATACTTGGTACAGGAAGGGGGACCCTTTCAGGGCCCGAGAGCGTGCTCTTGACTACCACTTGGAAATGAATTATCCGAGGAGACACATGTGCTGAGAAAGTAAGAGACTTCACTGGGAAGGGGCGCCTGGGTGGAGAGCAGCGGGGTCAGGGAACGCAGGAGGACTCTGCCGCGTGGCTCATAGTCTCAGGTTTTATGGTCATGTGGTTAGTTTCCAGGTTGTCTCTGGCCAATCACTCTGACTCAGGGTCCTTCATGGTGGCCCGTGCATCATTCAGCCAAGATAGATTCAAGTCAGAAGGACTCTGGGAGGTTGGTAGGACATATGGACTGGAGTCTCCTTTTGATTTTTCCACAAGTCTTCGGGTTGATGGTAGCTTGTTAGTTCCACGTTCCTTACCAGGACCTCCTGTTGTAAGATAACTCATGTAAGTGCTTACTATCAGGCCTAGCCAGGATGGGCAGTTTCGGTCAGTCGTTCCCCTAACACAATGATCCCTGTTTTACAGATGAGAAAAATGAGGTCCACTGTTGGTGACCCTCCCACTGATTCAAACCTATCTCATGAGTCTGAATCCCATACTTTGCCCGCTCATGGCCTTGGATCGCTGAGGCAGGGTGAAGACCCTTTAATCAGACACACAGAATCAGGGTGCTGCAGGGGACCCCGACTTAGGCGTTTCCCCAGGCATCAGGCCTTGTATTTCAATCTGGAGGGCAGAAGGAAAGTCAGCACCCAGGGGACAGGGCATTTATCTGGACAAACAGATTCCTGGAGCTGGGCTGTGAGGACTGACCAAAGAGGGATAAAGATCAAAGATGAAAGACTTCCCCGAATTCAGGGAAGCCCCACCCTGATTCCCAGGGCCCAGGTTGAGGGGGAAGCCCCATATCTCCAATCCCAGGCTCCAAGATCTGGGAATCTGGTCTAGGCAGACAATGGGGAGGGTGCAGCCCAAACAGTGGGTGAAGACTGGGAAATGAAGGTCTAGAGCCAAGAGGCAGCAGGCCCTTGCCCCAGCATCACTTCCTATTGCCTCAGTTGTCAGGTCCTGGCTCCATCCCAGCTTCAGCCCAAGGACTGGTTTAGAACAGTCAGGACCTCACAGCCTTGGTCCCAGAGAGCTAAGGGCCCGTGAGGGAGGCGCCTCTGGCCTCTCACCCTGGGCCCTGCAGGGACCTGACCAGGGAAGAGAGGGAAAGGGGGAGGAGGATGGAGGGACTCCTCTCCCCAGGAGACAGGTCAGACTTGAAAACACAATTCTAGCTGTAAGGTCTTTTGTTCTAGGGTGTCTTTTTTGTCCTTCTGTTCCTCACCCCCACCCCCAATATTTCTCCAAGAGTAAACAGGTAGAGGGTGGGGTAGAGATGTCTTTATGATTTTGACCTTGCAGCAACTAACTAGAAGGAAAAGGGAGGGAAAACTCAGATTTGCAGCGTAGGTATCCAGAATATCACAATAAAGAAGTTTGCTTTGGTTCTCCCACTCAATTGGTTTCCCAATTCAGAAAAATCTTTATCTGCATATGTTGACATTTTGGTGACCAACTCCTCCAGCCCCCCTGTTGACAATAACAAGTAACATTTGTATGTTCTTGTCACTTGCCTTAACTTACTTGATCCACAGATTGATCCACAAAATTGTCCTCTATGGATTATTATTACTATTATTATCTCCATTCTGCTGATGAGGAAAACAAGGGTCAATGAAGTTAAGTGAATCACCCAAGATCAACACAGCTAGTAAGTAACCAAACCAGGACTCACCGCGTTTGTCCTGGTGTTTGAGAAAAAGACTCCATGCTTTCTCTCAAATACCTCCCTGCCCCTCAGTAAGGGACAAAGACTAGAAGGAAGAGGCAGGGAATCGAGCTGCTTTCAAGAGGCCCCTAGACTTCTCTAAGGGAAACATGGAATCATCGCCAGTGTGAGCTGCCCTGAGATGACCTCCAGGCCAAAGAGGGAGAGACCAAACATGTATTCAGTCATTCATTCATTCCTGAAACTGACATGATGGGCCGCATGCCCAGAGACGCAGTGGGTCCCTGCTTGCAGGAGATTCACAAGGGCTCAGTTTCCTGGGGAAAACAAGTCAACATAATGAACTGAAATACAAGGCAGATTGTGCCTAGATGACAATAGTCATTCATTTATTCAGCTAACATTTCCTGAGTGCCTGCTGGAGGCCAGACTCTGTCTTGGAATTTCGCAGTCAAATAAAGACACTCTGAGTCCACCAGGAGCCTCCAGTCCAAAGACAGGTAATTAGGAGGCTCCAGCTCCTTCTCCAGTGCTCTCCCCACAGTGCCACAGCCTTTACCTGCATTCCGCAGTGAGCTGTAACTTCCCCAGTTACCAGAGAATTTTCAGTACTGATGGGCAGGCAAGAACTCAGATATCCCCACAATACTGGGGGGTTCTCACTCTCCTCCATGCCCCTTCTGAAAAAGAAAAAAGAAAAGAAACCAAGACCCCTTCTAAACACAGGCATAGTCCCCACATGAACTGGTGCCCTTCATCAGTGGCATCCACACCACCACCCTTGGATCAGCAGGAACCAGGGTCCTCCTCCTAGCCTCCTGCCCCAGAGTCCAGCTTGGCCAGCACCTGACATGTAAGGCATGCTCTATAGATAGAGCAGGTAGGTTGTATTGCCAATAACAGTGAAGCAGGAGGCATAGCTCCCTCTCCCACAGTTAGATCAGGCTGATGGGGACGACTTGGTCCTTGCAAATCTAGTTCTCAGCCTGAAAGAGCTCCTACCTGATGGAGGAGAGGGGCGCGGGGATCCCCTTATCTGTACTCGCCCTCAGGACACAGATGTGGGCAACTGACTATCCATCTGGCTAGGGCCATGGCCCCCACCTAGGGGGTAAGGAGGTGGGAGTGGAGAAGATAGAAAATGAGTGGGGCTATAATCCATCAATCTAGAAGGACTATAGAGAGTGGATCAGTTTGGGAAGGGAGGACAGAGAATGAATGAGGGTGTATGAGATGAAGAGGGGGTCCTGGGTGTTGGGGGGGCGAGTGGCAGCCCTAGCACAGGTTGGGAGCTGGGAGGGGCAGGGGGTGATACTTTGGAGGACAGAGCACAGAGGCTGAAGTAGAAGGCAGACTTAGAGACGAATTCCCAAGGAGGTAAGGTGGGGGGAACTGAAGCAAGTGGGTGGGGGCTGCAGAAGGAGTGGGCAAGGGAGGGGGGCTGAGAGCAAGGAGCAGCCCCCCAACCTCCTGCCCATGGTATTGATCCACTAGATTACTCAATTTCACCCGTATTGATCAGGTAATTGCTTTATCTCGGGTCTCATTTGAGCTCTGCATTCTCCTGGCTTCCCCATCTCTCTCCCTCATTTTTTTTCCTATCAGCCTGACACAAGGCTTCTTAACACAGAAATATATATATACATATATGTGTATATATATATACACATATATATATATATATATGTGTGTGTATAAAGGTTTGGTTAGCCTGCCCAGGATTGGTGTTGGGGCGGGGGATGGGAGTGGATAGAAGGAGGTGAGACCAGCCTCCCCTCGGAGCCCCTAAATTCTCTTTCAAGAAATCCTTCCTGGCTGCAGATAGTGGAAATGTCTGCCCATCCCAGGGTCTCCAAGGTCCAGGTAAGAGCTGGAGGAAATAGACACCAAAGGCCCTGAGCTCAGCCTCTCTCTCCTCACCATCCCATCCACCCTGCTCCCCTAACCACAAGAGCTGGAATCCCCCAGCACCCCAGCCAGGCTCTCGGACATCACTTCAGTAAGTCTGCAGAGTCTTGCCTCTGTCTGTCCCTCTGGCTGCTGCTCACTATGTATCCTGCCACTCTACCCCTGCCCTCTCTGGAGCCCAATATATGGGTCCCTCCTGCCCATCTTCCTCACCCCCTCTGACTCTCCTTGGCCCTGGCCCAGTTCCCCACCCCTGGGGACCCAGGCATCCTACCTTCAGCTGAAGGGAAGGAAAACTAGGGAAGGAGCCTCAGTCACTCGCCAGGGAATCCACAGACAGTTCCCCCAGGGAGGCCCTAATCTGAGAGGCAACACCTCATGACTTCCTGAAGCCTCCAGTCTAAGAGAAGGGACCAGACCCATCTGAGGACAGGACTAGGAGAACCACACAAAAGATAAAAGGACAAGGTCCAGGGAGCGGAGGGAATGCTGGGAGATCCCAGACGAGATCCAGCTCTCTCCCCAGCCTCCCAAAGCTCAGCCCTGGTCAGCTCACAGACCAGCTGGGCAGAAAGGCAGTAGACACTGAAACTGTAATTTGCCAACAGTAGCATCCTGAGTGTGGGTGTGGAGTCAGTGTGGCCAAGGGGACCTGTCCACCTGCAGCGCACACCCTGGGCTCCTGGCGCCCTGGAATTCTCTGCGTGGTAGCCAGGGAGTAGCCATGGGCCTCCACCCTGGACGCACCCTCCTGAGCATAGGCCTGGGGACAGCTGTCCATCTGTGCTCTTGCACATGCCTGCTAAGTCGCTTCAGTCATGTCCGACTCTGTGCAACCCCATGGACTATAGCCTGCCAGTCTCCCCTGTCCATGGGATTCTCCAGGCAAGAACACTGGAGTGAGTTGCCATGCCCTCCTCCAGGGGAATCTTCCTGACCCAGAGATCAAACCCACGTCTCCTGCATTGGCAGGCGGGTTCTTTACCACTAGTGCCTGGCACCTGCAAATGTCAAGAGTGGGCCCAGGATGCAAAGATTCTTTGCCATGGAGCTCAATTTCCAAGACTTCCACTGAGACACTGAGTCAGGCACTGAGGTGGAACTGGGAATTCCATGGTGAGCACAATGGATAAGACTCAGACACTCCCCAGGAGCTTAGAGACGCTAGGACACTATAAACCATCTCTGCACCTGTAAGCTCTGGACCCCTCGCCCAATGCCATGCACACCAGTCAGGGCCTTGCAGGCCCACTCTGTCTCCTTTGAGGAAGGGAGCCCCCAGACAGAGAGAGACAAGGACTCAAAGCCGTGTGTCCAGACACGATCTGCCATGGGGAGGGGGGTAATCCCAACTCCGAGCCCCACAAACTCATCCCCACCCAGTGTGGAGCCAGCGGGAGAAGTAGCAGGTGTGCGAGAGGGCATGAGCCCCCACAGGGTCCATCTGGCTACATCTTACCTGACACGAGGTGGCAAGCACCAGTGTCCCCCACAGAGCCCAACACAACTCTTCACCAGAGTTTTTCCTGAGCAGAGGACAACCAATCTCTTTCCTTCCTGTCATAGTTTACAGAGTCCCTCTCTGTGCTCTGGGGAAGCTGAGTCTAACCAGCATTCCTCCTACTGCTCCCACAGTCTTTTTTTTTTTTTCCTAGTTCCTCTTCCATTCAAATGCCTCAACTTTTCCAGCTTCTCCCTCAACTCTCCTCACCCCATCTCTCTCTCATCCTTCCTTCCCTGACACCTGCACCCATTCACTTTGGCCTCCTGGTACCCAGGCTTGGAAGGAGCGTGACCCACTGTCCCAGTTTGTCTCTGACTGTCCCAGTTCTAATACTGAAAGTCCTGAGTTTGAGAGAACCTCTGTGTCCCAGGGACAGGAATGCACCCTACCTGGAAGGTAAGATACTACATGAGGCCCAGATGGGAGCAGGGTTTGGGTGCAAATAGGAAGAGGCCAGCAGCATTTTCCCACATGTCTGCAGAGACAAAGACAGACACACATACACACTATACACAGAGATACCCATAAACAGTCTCCAAAACAAAAACACAGCCCACACACCCAGAAGCAGACATTCACAGACACACAGACACACGCACTCAGACTCACACACAGACAAGCCCAGACTCATACACCCACACTCCCAGAGACAGGTGTGTGTGGACACAGATAGGCACATACAGTATACCAACAACACACAGTGGAAACACAAGAACTGACCCAAACACCCACGCACAAAAACACACGGCCATAGAGACAGACATCCACAGGGAGACGTACACTCATTTTACGACTCCTCAGAGACACACAGACACACATTCAGACACCCACAGAGAGGCAGGAAGGAGACCCAGGAGCACAAAGACGCCTTCACCTGCGCCCACGAGCTGAGCCGAGCAACAGATTCCAGACCTTTTCCCTGTTCTGCCCTGGAAATACTCACAGGGCTGGGGGTGGGGGGCAGCTCCTCCTCACCCCCCAGAGGAGAAGGTGAACCAGCCCCAAGGTCTCCATGGACCCCAGCTCGAGATTCACAGAACCAAACCAAGAGCACGCACCCCCCACCCTCCTGAAGGTCCCTCTGCCTGGGGGGTGGGGGTCCTGCCCCCGACCAGGAGCCAGGGCTGGGGACAGCTCTGAGAACAGCCTCTCTGGAGACCGGGGGTGGGCGTGGGAAGCCCTGGCTCCCTCTCTTGGGGTCGGGTGGTGGGGGTGGAGAAGTGTGAGTGAAATGGGTTTATTACTGGGAGTCTGTTGCCTCGATTGGTATCGATCCCCACATGTCACCTTCCATTGCCACTAATGGGACATGAAGAGTCGCCACCGACAGCAGCCCCCGGCAGCACGCACGAACCCACAGCTCCCCTCCCCCGTCCCCACATCCCAGAGCCGCAGCCCAGGCTGCCTCAGCCCTGCTACCAGCTGCACCTCCTCCTCCCTCCACCTCATCAACTCCTTCTCCTTGTCTTCCTCTCCTTCTGCCTCTTCTTTGTCTCCTTCTCTTTGTCTCCTTGAGTCTGATTCCAAAATCTCCCCACACCTCCTTTCCTTTCCGCCTTTATGGCCACCTGAGGACCCTATCCCCACATTCAGGGATGTCCCTTTTCCCTCCCTTCACTTCCTCTCTCCTCCCTCCTTCTGGGTCCAGAATCAGTCACCATTACTCCCCAATAAGGGTGCAATGGGTCCCAGCCAGTCTTGGGGAACAATGGGGAGTCAAGGGAATGAGCCAGTGGGAATGACCCCTCTTTCACCAACATCTGGCAAGGAGTGCTTCTCAAGGGATAATCTCCCTCTATCACACCAACCTGGCCAGACAGAACATCCTGGAACAGCCAAGTCCCCCCAAACAGACCTTCCTGGAACAGCGGGGTCCCCCACCTTCAGTCCACTGGCTGCCACGACCGCAGGACAAATCCTGGTAGAAGAACAAGGAGAGAGTGAAGATGAGGAGTCTTTTCTTCTTTTCTCTTATCCTGTTCCTCAGGGAGGAGATGGCACCACCTGCCTGTCTCTACCCCACCTGGCAAGCCCCACATCCCCTACAATGTCTGGTGAAGCCCTCCCCAGGGCCTGATCCCATCTGTGGGTCTTCAGTCCTGCCCATGTTAATGTCAGATGGTCACAAAGGCACAAATGATACCTGAAAAGACCCAGCCAGGGTGATGAGGTCTTGATACAAAGTATGTCAGACAGTGTCGATAGGCTGGGAATTTAGCCTATCGTGCTGGTTACTCAAGTATGAAAAAAAGTCACTAACTAGAACAGGAAAAGTCCACTTGAGGCGCAAATAGAGCATCCTTGGTTTTGCTGCTGGGAAAGCAGTCTGCATGCCTGAGTCTGTGCCATTAAGCCCTGGGGACTGGAAGGGGAGCTGAGGAGAGGGACTCCTCTCAGCCCCACCCTGCACCACACTCAGCCCTAAGGGACTCCTCCCCAAGTGGACCCTGGGAAACACCCGGGGCCATAAAAAGCCCCAAAGTAAAAAGGGCGGCCTCTTGTCGATTCCTGTCACCATAAAGGATGGGGTCTCCACCCCGCCTCACTTGGCCCCATTACTGTGTCGCGTCCGGGGTGTTTAGGAGGCTGGACCAGGCCACGTAGAGGTACTAGATACAAAGCTAGGGGTTTGAAGGTAGCTTCAAAAGTTGAGGCTGCTTGAACCTAGATGTCCATCGACTGATGAAGGGACAGCTCAATAAGGCAGCTCATAAAACTATTCAGCCATCAAAAGGAATGCATTTGAGTCAGTTCTAATGAGGTGGATGGACCTACAGCCTATTACACAGAGTGAAGTCAGAAAGAGAAAGATAAATATCGTATACTAACGCATCTATACGGAAACTGAAAAGATGGTACCAAAGAATTTATTTGCAGGGCAGCAATAGAGAAACAAACATAGAGGACAGACTTATGGACATGGGGAGAGGGGAGGAGAGGGTGAGATGTATGGAGAGAGTAACATGGAAACCTACATTACCATATGTAAAATAGACAGCCAACGGTAATTTGCTGTATGTCTCATGGATCTCAAACAGGGGCTCTGTATCAACCTAGAAGGGCGGGGTGGGGAGGGAGATGGGAGGGAGTTCAAGAGGGAGGGGAACGTATGTATACCTATGGCTGATTCATGTTGCAGTCTGACAGATAACAACAAAATTCTGTAAAGCATTTATCCTTCAATTGAAAAATAAATTATTTTTTTTTTAAAGTTTGAGGCTACTTTTTGCCAAGATAGGGTAGTTGGAGGGTCTAGAGTGCGGGGAGCCGGTGGGATGTTCATTTCTGGTTCACCCTGCAATCATTGGTAGGACAGCCCCCGCGTCCAGGCACTGCAGCAGGCACTTGATGCTCACAGAGATGCTCAGAAAACCAAAGGAAGCGACTTCCCTGGTGATCCAGTGATTAGGACTCCATGATCCCACAGCAAGGGGGCATGGGTTCAACCCCTAGTGGTCAATCTAAGATCCACACACCTTATTGAGCTGCCATAAAAAAAAAAAAAGAGCAAAGGAAAGGGCTGGATTTGGCCAGCGGACACCCTTCCCCAAAGGGCATCAGGCCATTTGCCTGTGTCTTGGGGAAGAAACAGAGGAGGCCCAGGGTCCCATCCTAGAAGCCAAAGTCTGTACCAAGTGCCCGGGGTTCCTAATTCCAGCCAACCTCCTCGAGGAGGCCCAGCAATCAAAATGTGCATTAGCCAGAAAGGGTGGGGGTGGTGAGGCGGACACTTTGATCAGGTTTACGGGAATACAAGAGGAAGTGGGTAGGGACAGCGTGTGGAGCAGCAGAAGAGAAAAGGTGAAACCCTAATTGTCTCAGAAGCAGCTGCTCTGATTCTCGAAAGGACTTGAAGTTAACAACATGAGGGACTTTCCTGGGAGTTGGGACGGTGGCAGGAAGTAGGAAAGCAGAAGAGCCTTGATCCTCCCTTCCTGGAGCCTGTCAGATGTGGCCCTCGCAGGAGAGCTGTGGTGGCATCAGGTGGTCCAAAAGACCCTTGGGGTCCAGGCAAGGTGGAGGTCCCAGTCCTCCCACTAAAGATTCTGCCACCACCTGCTCTTCCAATGGGGAATGCTTCTTCCTCCCCAGAATCCTCTCCTTGGCCTTGGCTTCTTCCTGCTTTGAACTCAGATCATCCTAAATCCTTAAATGAAGGAAATGGGATAGAGTGAAGGGGAGCAGGGGGCAGAGCCAGCTCTTCAGGTGGGAAAACACAGTGACACCTGAGGGAGATACCCAGAGTAAGCTGTCTTGGCACTAACCCAGGTCGTCCTGGTTGTAGCTCTCTGTTTTCTATAGCAATCAGGTTTACCTCATCCTGGCTAATATTCCTCCCTTCTCCCTGCACCCAACTCCCTGGAACAATGTTCTGGACCATCCCTCCCTTTGCAGCTTCTTTCCTTTCTGCCCTTGATGGGCTCCAGGCCCCGTCCTTCTGCCTCTCCGCCCCCGACAAGGACTCTCTCTTCGTGGCCCCCCAGCTCCTGTCTCTTCCATCAATCAACCTCTCTCTCTCACCTTTCCATCATGTTAGCTTCGGTTGATTTAACCAGAAAACAACCCCTAGAATTTAATTCCATGGCCCTCCATTCCCATCTCGATCAGCTCGAGACTGGGAGGGGCTGTGTAATGACGGGGGAGTAGCAAGGGATAGAGAGAGAAACTTGGCCTCCTAGAGTCAGGGAGAGAAAAAAAAAAAAAAAAGAAAGAAAATCATATTGATTCCCCAATGACAGCCATCAATCTTTTCCTCCCCATAGGGACTGCAGAGATTGGACACGGGCCCAACAGGCTCCAGGGTCCCCTGGTCCCCAGGACTTAAAAACAGAGGCTGCGGTCTTTGACATCCTCACTCCTCTAGTTCCCCCTGAGGTCAGTTACCTAAATTCTCCACACCCTCCCCAGTGTAAGCTGGAATCCTACTACCTTCTCTTGTTCCTGCTGTTTTAGTGGGACACCCGATGCCCCTGCAGTTCCTTTCTCCCCTCTGGTTCAGGATTTAGGTGGCAGTTCTTCTTGCTGTCTAACTGAGTAGTATTTATAAAGAAAAGGAAAGTAAAAAGTCTATTTTCTATAGCCCTAAGAGGAAAGAGACATAACAAGTGCTTTAAAACCCTTAGAGAAAAGGTGATTGGGTAAACTATCAGTTTCATGTTAGTACTTGAGACTAAGAGGAAAATTACAAATTATGACAGTTCATCCCCAGTATGGGAGCAGAGGTGGGACCTGGGACTCCAAGGGAAAAACAGGGAGTGAGGTAGTGTTAAGAGCCAGAGGTTGTGAAGAGGGGATTCTTTACCAGGCCGGGACTCATCTCCACAGGACCGTCTGTGAGAGAAGCACTGATGCAGAGGGAAGGGTAGACAGCTGGAAAGACTTCCAGGCCGTTCTGTCCCTTTTCCTAAAACTGAGGCAGGAGTAGTCCTCTCATCAGTCTCTCTGTTGGTCAGATGTTTCAGGAGCCATCTGCCCCAGAGGTGGACTGTGGATGCAAAGGACCCAGTGGAAGACATTCCCTCCCACGCCACCCCCCCACTCACACAGAGGTGGAGAGGGCGCAGGCCGTGGTACCACTGGCCCCCGAAGGGTTAAAGCTATTGTCTGAAAAACCACATCGGCTCCCCCGGGAGCTTGGAGATCCCGCTCTCATTTTAAGTAACCCTAACTCAGCGTGTGATGAGCGAGGGGTCGCTGGGCGAGGAGTGCGACTGGAAGGAGCCGCTGGACAGAGCCCGGACCGGCTGGCTGATGCCGCAAGGTAAGGGGGTCTGGGGGCCGGCCAGGGGGTCGATCCTTCTCCGCCCCCACCCTCATCCCCACCCCAGCTGGGGAGCCAGTTGTGGGGTAGCTGGGAAGGGGAGAAGAAAAGAGACACAGGCATCAGGTGAAGCTGAGAACCCGAGGGCCACGCTGAAACTGCCTGGAAGGGGCCGGGCTCCTCCACACAGACGCGGGGCAGAGCAAAGGCAGGTGTGGGGCAGGCAGGGCAGAGAGAGGGGTCGAAAGACTGCGGGTCTGGCATGGCACCAGGCTCTTCTCCTCAGATGGGGCGCAGCTGGGGTCAGATGCCGGCTCCCTGGGGCAGAGAAGACTCCTGGGATTCACGGGGCTGAGTCAGGCTCTGGGCGCTGAATGAATGAGGGTCTCAGCCATCTCCGCGCCCTGCTGTCTCTGCCTACAGGGAGTTCAGCATCTCAGCATGTCACTGCTGCCATCCCCCTGACACTGAGGGGGTGGGCATCACAGCCTGGGCATGGGAAGGAGCAGCAGGTGGCCCAGCGAGGGCAGAGTTAAGGTTGTGCTCCCATCTGAGCCAGGCTGGGATGAAGTGACATCTCTGATGGGGTGACGGGATTCTGCCCCGTCCGTCTGCTTCCCTCGCTTCCTCAGACACCTGGCTCCCTCCCAGAGAACGAGATCCAAGAAGCCTGAAATCTAAGAACTTGGGTGCCCCTTGGCAGGAGCACCCCCTCAGTGGTGGGGACAGATGTGGGCTGTGTGCAATGGGAGAGGCACTGAAGGTGATGTTCCTACGGCAGAGAGAGGTCCCGTGACTCCCAACCCCTTCCCAACTGACCAGAGGAGACGGGGAAGGGAGTGGTGCCATCTCCAGCCCCTCTCTGGCCCTGCTCAAGGGCAGCGGGGCCCCATAGGGAGAGGGTCCAGGGCACATGGATGGGGTCTTCAGCTGGGTTGAGTGGAAGTTGAAGTTAGGGCTCATGGAAAGACTGGGGATGAGGACGAGGGCTGAGGCAGAGGCTGGAAGCAACGCAGCACTCAGGGCTAGGGACTGAGTCAGAAGGCATCAGAGGCCCCCAGCTGAGGAGAGCGTCCCAGAGGCCCGCTGCCCACAGCTGCATTCCTGGTCCCTGTTACTCAGCCCCAGGGAGGTCTGCCAGCTCATCCCAGCTCAGCACTTGGCCGGGAGCTTTCACTTCCTCTGGCTGGCCTGGCTCCTCAGACACCTCAGCAGCGCCTGCTGGAGGGGATTTCTTGTCCCCTGGGTGGGGGGATGAAGGGAAGGATCAGGGGGTGTCCAGACAGGGGGATCCCCTGAGGCCCTGCTGATGGGAATGAGATGAAAGGAACTGACACTGAGTTTGTGCTGGGGGAGAGGGCAAGGGGCCACTGGAGGGCTGGCGGCGGGGAGGGAAGGAGGGAAGGGGCTGTAGAAGCCAGGTCAGGAGGCTGGGAGCCTGGGTTTGACTTGCAGCTCTGAAGCATAGGTGAGAGACAGGAGGGCAGGAGAAAGAACAAGAGGCAAGAAAAAAGAAACAATAAGGAGAGGCAGGGTCGGAGACAGGGCAGGCCGGGTGAAGGTGGGGAGGCACTCGTAAGAAGGAAAACAGGCTCAGCGGAGGCAAGAGAGACGGACCGCTTGGTTTGTAGACACGAGACAGTATGATTTGTAGACGTAAGATGTAAGGAACAGAGAAACTAAGGGAAACTGAAACAGAAAAGGATGGACCACAGAGAGTAAATAAAATGGTGGTGCTGGGGAAGTGAGGCAAGGGAAGGCTTGGCAGACGGGAAGTGGAAAGAAGGAGGAAGAAGGAGACTTGAGTGGGGAGAGGAGAGAAACTGCAAGGAAGGAGGAAACAGTTGAAAATTAAAGGTCAAACAAAGTGAAACAGAGACTTGGAGGGGCCAGACCAAGGCAGGGGTGGGTGTGGGGCTGGAAGCTGGTCTCCTGACGCCCTAATTCACATCCCCCAACCCATGGGTCCTTCTGGGATCTGGGACTTCCCCCACGACTTTTAACCGCCCTTCCTGCCAGATCTGGGGGTGGAGCATGGAGGTGTCTGGGTTTGGGTTTCTACTCCATGGAGTTACACAAACCTTTTAAATCCCATGGCCCCCAGGGACCATGGAGGCAAAAGTCAGATTCAGTCTGCAAGGGGCTGGAGGGGCTGAGGGGAAGAGGAGGTAAAGATCTGAGACCCCTGGGCATGGGGGTGGGGCGGGGAAGCTGACAACAGGAGCAGGTTGAGATGGAGCCTGGAGATGGAGCTCAGGGCTGGGGAGGAGGAAGGAAGGGCTCAGGAGAAGTAGGGTGAACCTGGCAGGAGCAGTGGCGGAGAAGGCGGTGTCTCTCACAGGCGTGGGCTGATGGCCTGAGGGAGGGAGACAGGGTTCAGCTGGCTAGATTCCCAGCCAGGAAGCATCCAGAAGGGGTCCTCTGCCCTAGAGTCTCTAGGTTTGACAGAAGGGACAAGATGTCCTTGGTGAAGGAGGACAACTATCCCAGCTCCTTCCCCAAACTCCCCAAGGTAAAAGGTGTTGGCTTTGCCCTTCCCAGGCCCCCAGCCCAGTCTTGCTCGCCCACCTAAGCTGCTTTCACTAATAGCATTAAGGAAGGTCTCAGGACTAACACTCCCTACTTGGGGCTGAGATCAAGGGGAGAGACTAGAGGCTTCTAATCAGATTGGGGATTTGGTGGAGGGCTGAGGGATACACAGTTTGCTCAGTGCTCGCCAGCAGAAAACACTACCCACCCCACCCCACCCCCAGCCCACCAGCCTGTATTTCCCTGGTTGCCCCTCTGGGCTGGTTTCTCCACTCTGCTCTTTCGGTCTCTCCTGGGGTGGTATCTGGACCTCACCTGTGTCCACAGCATCCAATTTCCACAATGCTATTTGTCTGCCTCATCCTCTCTGATTCACTCTCTTCCTCACTGACTCACTTGCCCTCTCTTTCAGCTGCCTTTGAATTTACAAACAGTTTGTCTTCCCACTGCATCAACCAAGCAGTCGCTGAGAAGACGTGGTTGTGTCCAAACAATCAGATTATGGGGACAATCCATTTTAGCCCTTTAGAAGGGCCAACAACAAAGTGTCTTTGAGGCATAAATTTCCTACTTTGCATGGAGGCAACCTTGGTCTTGAACTCTGAGGGTTTTTTAGTTCTGGGTGTGTTCCTGTCTTTCTCACTGTCACTGTATTCCACCCTGCCTGTCTGATGTCCTCTGGCTTCCTGGGGTCCCCATTGATCATCTTTCAGTCAAAGAGCCCACTCCTTAGGTTTAACTGGAACGCCTCTTTCAGGACCCCAGGGCCTCCTGCCAGCCTCGCCCCTGCTCCCAAGTTTTCTGCCCTGATTAATTACAGCTGGGAGCCTGGAGTCAGACAGACCTGTTTCCATCCGGCTCCACCACTTGCCCTGGGATCTTATGCAAGTCTCCTAATCTTTTGAACCTCAATTTCCTCAGCTTGCAAAATGAAGATAACGATACCCACCACAAAGGATCGTTGTGAAGATTCAATGAAGTAACTAACATAAGGAGAAAAAATGTCAAGCCCAATGCTAGGTGCATGATAGGGGCCCAATTCATATTTACAAGTAAACCCTTGAAAAGGTAAAATCTGCTTGGGACGTTTTGTTTGGCTCCAACCACCAGGCTAAGACTTACTCTCTATTTTATCATTGTTATCTCTGTTGCTTTTCTTAAATAAGGACCTAAAACCTACATGTGTTGCAATGGGCCCTTGCCGTTGGTCAAGGGGATTAATCATATTATTAATAATCAGAATAGTGGTAATGACAACAATAATAATTGCTTGCTCCTATAACCCATCAGGAAATACAAAGCCCTTAAGAGCAGGCTCTCTGATCATTCAAGATTGGGTTATGATCCTTTGTGATTTATGGTTCTCAATACTCATCCTCTCAGGCCATTGCACTGGTCCTGTTGTAGGGGCGGGAGGGGCTGTTCAAGGCCTGTTAGAGCTGCCCCTGCCTCGATCCCCAGCCCACGGGGCAAGAAGGAGGGAGCTGGGAGATGGGGGGAATAGGCAGAGTAGGAACACCTCCCCCCAGCCTTGGGGAGCATTGCCACCAGAATGTGGGTTACAATCAGTCCTAATGAGCTGGATGCACCTAAAGCCTATTAAACAGAGTGAAATAAGTCAGAAAGAGAAATACGGTATGTTAACGCATGTGTATGGAATCTAGAAAGATGGTACTGATGAAACTATTTACAGGGCAGCAATGGAGACGTAGACATAGAAAACAGACTTGTGGACACAGTGGAAGAAGGAGAGGGCAGGGTGAACTGACAGAGAATAGCATGTGTAAAATGTAAAATATACATCACCATGTATCAAATGGATAGCTAGTGGGCATTTCTGTGTGATACAGGGAGCTCAACCCGTGCTCTGTGACCACCCAGAAGGGTGAAAGGAGGAGGGAGATGGGAGGGAGGTTCTGGAGGGAGGAGATATGGGTATATCTGTGGCTGATTCACTCTGATATATGGCAGAAACCAGCACAATAAGGAAAGCAATTATCCTCCAATTAAAACAATTTTTTTTTTAAGTATGAGGAATTAAGGTTAAACAGCCAGAGCAATTCTTGGATGTGAAGGTAGAACTAAAACCCACTCCTCTCTGAGGGTTCCCCATGGCCAGGTCAGGGACTCCAACAGAAAAGCATGGACTAGAGGGAAGACATTTGGCAGGACTTAACCAGCAGTGAGGATTTCCACACCCAGAACCAGCAAGCTCCTCAGATATGTGAGGATCCAGGAAGGACTCTCACAAACATGGGAGAAGCCAAGGAGGAGGCTGAGGCATTTAGGAAACCCAGAGTTTGACCTACTTTGACTTAGTATTTTTAATTTTTTCTTTGAAGGAGCAGGAGAGAGGGTGTGGGTAGCCTACCTAGGTGGCTGAATATCATAAATGTTGAATTAAGGTCTTGCTTTCCACTCTTTCACTTAAGAGCTGTGTGTGCGACCCTAGAAAAGTCACTCAGCACCTCTGAGTTCCATCTCAGCTGATAACTTCCTGTGAGGTTCAAGATGTGTCAATTCCTCCGCATAGTGCAGGGCGCCCTGAGTGTCTGCTCTGTAGTGGGTTTATTGTTCCCTTCTTGCCAGATCCTAAACCTGAGATCTCAAACCCTCCAGATCAGGAAACTTTATCAGATCCAGCAGGCACGGCAGCCCTAGGCATTATATCTGCTTCCTCCAAGGGACACTCCTCCTTCGGCATCTGTCACCTCTGCACCCCCTGTTTCCCCATCCGTTCTCCTGAGGTGAGGTAGGAGAGATCCTCAAGCAGCTGGAGGTTAGACAAAGGAGGAACTTCCCAATGAGTTGCTTCCCAGGTGGCCCTAGTGGTAAAGAACCCTCCTGCCAATGCAGGAGACCTAAGAGACACGGGTTCCATCCCTGGGTTGGGAAGATCTCCTGGAGAAGGAAATGACAACCCACTCCAGTATTCTTGCCTGGAGAATCCCATGGACAGAGAAGCCTAGCAGGCTACAACTATAGAGTTACAAAGAGTTGGACACGACTAAAGCGACTTAGCATGCTTGCATCTGACTCCCAATAGATAGAGCAGGAAAAGAGTGTGGGAGAGGAGTACGGGCATGTGCTTCAGGGGAGGGGAGGAAGGAGAGAAGACCCTAGAATATCAGCTATCAGTTTAGAGACAGACAGGTGGGAAAACCTATTCACCCAGATTCAGAGTGGGCATGGACGTACTCACAGGGCACGGACCTGTCTCCCTTAATTTCTGCAGATTCTCTGCTCAGGCTGGACTGGTGACCCCTGAACACACTTGTCATCAACAGGCTGTAGGTTTGTCAGTTGGCCTACCCTGGAGCAGAGTGTTCCCTGAGACAAGGAGAGCAAGAGACCCAATGACCTCTGGGTGTGGGGGTAGAGAGGGCAGGGATGGAACTCCTTGACTTCTTTATTTTATTTTATTGAACTATAGTTGGCTTCCCTGGTGGTTCAGTCGGTAAAGAATCTGCCTGCAATGCAGGAGACCACCTACAATGCAGGTGGGGTTCGATCCCTGGGTCAGAAAGATCCCCTAGAGAAGGAAATGGCAACCCGCTCCACTATTCTTGCCTGGAGAATCTCATGGACAAACAGAAGAGCCTGGCGGCTACAGTCCCTGGGATCACAAGAGTTGGACACGAATTAGCAACTAAACCACCACCACCATAGTTGGTTAACAATGTTGTGTTCATTTCTGCTATGCAGCAAAGTGGTTCCGTTATTCATAGATACACATCCCTTTTCATATTCTTTTTCACTATGGTTTATCACAGGGTGTTGAATAGCTCCCTGTGCTCTACATTACGACCTTGTTGTTGGGATTCCTCAACTTTTCAACACCCACAGCCCCCTGATGCTGTTTTCCATGGGTTCTTGCTACTCACAGTACAGCCCACAGACCAGGAACATTGGGATCACCTAGGAGCTTGTTAGAAATGCAGAATCTCAAATTCCACCAAGTCCCACTGAATTAGAATCTGCATTTTAAAGAGATCCCCAGGCGACTCTTATGCACAGTAGAGTTTGAGAAGCACTTTTACAGATGATTTAAGTCTTAAGGCAGCAGAGTGTAGGAGAAAGTGCTGTGGAATAGGAGTGGGGCGGTGGGGAGCAGCCACACGTGGTGTAGCAAGTCACTTTCCCTCTCTGAGCCTCATCTGGCAAGTGAGCAGGCTACTCCAGATAAGCTCTCACTTGCCCCCAGACCTGACGGCCTAGGAAGTTCTAGTTGAGAACAGCGCTTGCCTCGTGCTAACTGCAGTGAAGATGGAAACTCAGAGTCCAGGTGGTGTGAGCCGGTCCCCTGCTGGTGAGCGAGTTGTCCGAAACAGTCAGGTAACCCCATGCGTCTGGCCCAGCCTGAAGCAGGCCTCTCATTCTGCCGGACCCTCCCCCCTCCCATCTCTCCTTGTCCTCTGGCCTGTTGGTTCTTCCTGCACTCGTGACATGACGGTGGAAGCCAGCCAGCCTTTCACACCATCCTCAGTTCCATCTAGAAGGCTTTGGGACAAAGACAACTCCTCTCCTCCCCTCACCTGCAACAGGCAAGTTTATCTCACTAGGGCTGGTTCCCCAGTCTTCTCCCATCTCACCAGCTACCCCTATCCCACCCCAAGCTAAATTGGGAACCAGCAAGATTTCTTCTTCCTTGTCCATGGTTCATTAACTCAACAAATATTTATGTCTGTGAGTACAAGCCCCTCGGTTAGGCTGAGATCTGGGGAGCCAGCAGTGAAAAAGACACCCAGGTTTCCTGACCACAGGGAGCTGACACTCCGAGGGGGAAGACGTAGGTTAAACACAAAGTGACATCCTTGACACATTCATCACCATTCACTGATTCTACCAAGAATCATTTCTTAAATATCCGTGAAAAGTTAGGTACTCTGCTAGGCATTTGAGACGTCTCAGTGAGTAAACACACAACAATCCCTCCTCTTCTCAAATGTAAAATTGTTCTAAGCACTATAAAGGTATGGGTCTGTCAATCTGCCACCTCCTTCCCTTCCAGGTTTAGAAAGAGCCGATTAATTACATTTTAGCTTGTCTTCTCTTGGGAAAAACCTCAATCCTGTTAAGCCCTGAGAAGAGATCTCATTCTCTGTCTAAATCCCCCAGCAGGGGGAGAATCTAGGGGGCAAGATCTAGGACCCTTTGCATTCCTCTCCATCTATTTAAGTGGCTCAGCCTCAAACCCCGAGTCCTGGGTCAGCCCCTGGCCAGTGAGGAGGTCCCCAGGGGAGGTTTGACCCAGCCTGGCCGCAGGGGAAGTGTCCTGCTCAGACCCCTCTGCCCTTGCCCAGTCTCCCCCCTCTTCTCTCTTTCCTTCCTCTTTCACTTCCTCCTCCCCTGCCTTCCTCCTTCCTTCCTGCTAAGGGGACTCTTTCCCCCCAAGGCCCGGACGCAGCCCTCGCTCCCTGGGAGTGGACCATGCACTGCAGCTGCCTGGCCAAGCACCTCCCTGCCATCTCCGCGGCTGGCAACGCCTGGATCCCAGGTGAGCCTCTGCCAGGGGTCCCAGCGGCGCCCCAGAGGAGGCCTCGGGGAGCGGTGCGGTGGTGCTGACTCCCCTCTCCACCCCAGGCCTGGCCTTCCCCGACTGGGCCTACAAGGCCGAGTCGTCCCCGGGCTCGCGGCAGATCCAGCTGTGGCACTTCATTCTGGAGCTGCTGCAGAAGGAGGAGTTCCGCCATGTCATCGCCTGGCAGCAGGGAGAATACGGGGAATTCGTCATCAAGGACCCAGATGAAGTGGCCCGCCTCTGGGGCCGCAGGAAGTGCAAACCACAGATGAATTACGACAAGCTGAGCCGGGCCCTCAGGTGAGAGGAGGCGGCCGTCGGGACCAGAGAGGGCAGAGTTCAGAGAAAAAGGCGGTGGTTTCTGGCACCCCTGTCCAATTCCCGCCCCTCCGAGGCTTGGGAAATGCTCTGGAAGGTGACAGGGTGTCTAGCGGTTATCCAAGAACAGCTAGGGGTCAATCTTGCCAACCTGGGGAGCAGGGATGTGGCTGGGTCTCTTGAAAGCATCCTCCCTGCCAACCTCCTGCTCTCATCCTTGGGATCTCCAGATATTACTACAATAAGAGGATCCTGCACAAGACCAAAGGCAAAAGGTTCACTTACAAATTCAACTTCAGCAAGCTCATCGTCGTTAACTACCCTCTATGGGAGATCCGGGCACCCCCGTCCCCCCACTTGCTGCTGGGGGCCCCTGCTCTATTTCAGCCAGCGCTGCTACCCATGCGTGTACAGAGTGAGGTAGGCACGAAAGCCGGTCCCGTCCCCAGAGCTCCACCAGGCCCTGCCTCTCCATCCAGAATGCCCCCACCCTCCTCTCTGCCTTGGGGGCCCATCAGCTTTCTATATTCTTCTCCCCCTGCATCCTAGTCCCTGAGTGTCCCAGGGGCAGAAGTGATACTCTGAATCACCCCTCCATTTTTAACAATCCCTACAATATAGCCTGTGAGAGAGGGCAACTCCTTCTGCACCAGGCGTGACTCCTTTAATGGTGGGTCACAAGGAAGGGGGTGGGGTCTCCAGAGAAGGTGCGGGACATGTGGGCAGTGCTGACTTAAGAACCATTATGAGACTATTTCATTACTTTAATGACTGGTTGTTAAACAATGTGTGCTGTGGAATACATACCAAGGAGGACCCGTTCCGCCCCCGTGCCTGCCTCTCCTCACTCCCCAGCTCCTACACAGCATGCTGTTCGCCCATCGGGCCGTGGCGGAGCAGCTGGCAGGACAGCGGACCCCTCAAGGGCCACCAGAGGCCTCTGGGAACAAGAAGGGAAGCAGCAGCAGCGCCCACCGTGAGTGCTTGCGCCTGGAGAGGGCCCAGGGAACTTTGAACAGAGGAGGGGAGAACCCTTCAGATTGAGCACTTGGAAGAGGGGGCATGAGTCAGGGGATGCATCATGTATACAGTCAAAAAACATTTAATGCACACCAGCTATTTTCTCGGAGAAGGCAATGGCAACCCACTCCAGTACTCTTTCCTGGAAAATCCCATGGATGGGGGAACCTGGTGGGCTGCCGTCTATGGGGTCACACAGAGTCAGACACGACTGAAGCGACTTAGCAGCAGCAGCAATTTATTAGGTGTGGGGATCCACGTATGAAAGACAGCCCTCAGGATGCTGAGAGACCAGTGAGGAGCAGAAACAGGAGGGTGGTCAGTGACCAGTACTGGAATTCAGGGAAGCACACGGTACTACTAGAATGCAGAGGAGTTGGGGCTTCCTGGAGGAGGCTACGCCTGAGCAGGTGAAGAAGATGGAGAAAGATGTCCAGGCAGAGGGAACAGCATTTATAAAGGAAAAAGCTGCAAATGGGTGTAGTCAAATCTGAAGATCTGCTGGTAGCTTACATGGTCAGAGTGAGGCATGTGACAGGAGCAGGGATGAGGAGGAAGAGGAGAGACATGGCTGGCAAGATGATGCTGGCAAGGGAAATGGGCATTTAGTCCCAGCCCAGAGGGCCTCAGAAGCCATGCTGAAGGGCTTGGACTTAATCCTGAAAGCAAGAGGAACCTAGAGGGAGAAACGTGTCCAGATGTTCATTTTACAAAGACAACTTGGGATGTATGTAGAGTTTGGGATGTAGGACACCTACAACTGGTGCTGGAGGCTTTTAAAGATCTAGGTAGCTGGTGATGGAGCCAGAACCAAGGCAAGGGCCTTGGTGGAGAAGGAGGCCCAACTGAAGAGAAATTGGAAAGATAAAGTTCGTTCATTCATTCATTCATTCATTCACTCATTACTTCTTTCAACAGATAGCTCATGAGCTCCTGTTGAATGTGCCAGGCCCTGTCCTAGGGCTTGGGGTGCCAATGTGAGCATATTGCCTTTATAAAGCTTGTAGGCAAGAGGGGGTTTGCAGATATTCAGTTAATAATCCAGCAAACTGACAAGTATTGGTATCTGTACCAAATGCTACAGAGAAGTTCAGGGTGCAGACAGCAGCCAGGAAGACTTGCTTGACAAAGTGACATTTGAGCTGAGACCCAGAATGTAAACCGGTGCTAGATTAGTTCAGAGGGAGAGAGGAAAGCAGAGGGCAAGCAGAGAGCACATGGTGTGCAAAGGTCCTGGGGCAGGAAAGAGGCCCTGGGAGCTCACCAGTGTGGCAGCACAGGGCGATTGAGGGGCACATGGTAAAAATGCAGGCAGGGGCCACCTCTTCCAGGGCTGTAACCTGGGAAACAGCAAAATCAGAATTTTCTGTGAAAACGATCACAGAGATCCTTGACATGTCCCTCCACTTCTGACAATTTCGTGGAACAAAGACCCTTGGCCTTAGCCCCACTCTGGTGCAGCTGGGAGTCCAGAGGTCCCACCTCCCAGAGAACTCAGAGCACCTGGCCGCAGGCCCTTACGAGCGCAGCCAAGGCTGTGGGCGGGGGGCGGCCCGAGGCCTGCCAGGACTCGCAGGGCCACAAGTCTGGCAGCCTAGAGCAAGACAGCACCTGAACACCTCCCTGTTCTTCCACTCTCACCCACCCCTTCCTCGTTCTGGGAATGCCCTGGGCACAGACCTTCTCTCTTTGAGAAACTATCAGGGGAAAAAAAAAGTATTCCCTGGCGAGCCCCAGCTTGGGGTTGTTTTGCACCTCCCTGCCCTCTGTGGGTACAGGCCCTACCCGTCCTGGGGCCCTGAGGCCTGCTCAGCAGGTTAGGTCACCAGAAGGCCAGCAGCACCCACATGGCCCACTTCTGGACTGGGATTCCAGAAGGCAGTGCCAACCCCTCACTCCGCCTTCACTCAGAACTGCTTCTGGGCAGCAGAGAGGCCAGGACTACTGAGCCAGCAGCAGGAAGCCACAGGGTTAGAGCTGGGAAGGGGAGGAGACGGGGAGGAGGACTCTTAGAACCATCTCCTCCACTTGCCTGCTCAGCTGTAGGGCTCTGAGGGAGACGCTGTCTTCAGAACCCCCAAGGGATCCAGCCTTCCTGGGGGAAAACAACAGTCCCCACTTCACCTAAGAATCCAAGGAAAGGACAATGATTCAGGAGAAGGTACATGCTGGGCTTCCCTGATGGCTCAGGTGGTCAAGAGTCCACCTGCAATGCAGGAGACCTGGGTTCAATCCCTGGGCTGGGAAGATCCCCTGGAGAAGGAACTGGCTACCCACTCTGGTACTCTGGCCTGGAGAATGCCGTGGACAGAGGAGCCTGGCGTTCTACAGTCCATGTAGGCTGCATTCCATACTTGTATGACCTTTGCTTACCTGGTGGCTCAGATGGTAAAGAATCCTCCTACAACACAGGGGACCCGGGTTCAATCCCTGGGTTGGGATGACTTCCCTAAAGGAGGAAATGGCAACCCACTCCAATATTCTT
The DNA here is from genome assembly GCF_033118175.1 of Dama dama. Lineage (NCBI taxonomy): Eukaryota > Metazoa > Chordata > Mammalia > Artiodactyla > Cervidae > Dama > Dama dama. The sequence goes on from NC_083700.1 coordinate 15,183,703, forward strand.
GCCTGGAGAATTTCATGGACAGAGGAGCCTGGAGGGCTACAGTCCAAGGGTCGCAAAGAGTCAGGTACGACTGAGCGACTAACATATACACGCTGGTAGGGGTGTCCATGCTTTGCCTCATGAAGAATTATCTTATCTGTTTTCCCCTTTCACAGATCCAATGTCAGAAATTTGTTCTTACCAAATAAACTGGATGAATTAAGTAATAACTAAATGATTTTTCCAGTTTTTACCAGCTATAGCCCTGCTAGTGTTACTACTACCTTGAGTTCATACTTGACCTCGCTAAGAAAAAATGTGGAACTGGGCTTAGATTTTATTTGTTTGTTTGTTTGGTTAGTTGTTTTCAATAATTTTATTTCTTTGGCTGTGCTGGGTCTTCATTGCTGTGCAGACTTTTCTCCAGTTGTGGTGAACGGGGGCTACTCTTCAGCTGTGGTGCACAGGCTTCTCATTGCGGTGGCTTCTCTTGTTGCCAAGCACAGGCTCTAGGGCACGCGGGCTTCAGTAGCTGTGGCCCATGGGCTCAGTAGCCCCAACTCCCGGGCTCTGAAGCACAGGCTCAATAGCGTGGCGCATGGTCTTAGTTGGGCTTTCCAGGTGGCTCAGTGGTAAAGAATTCACCTGCTGACACAAGAGACCCAGGTTCAATCCCTGGATCTGGAAGATCCCCTGGAGTAGGAAATGGCAACCCACTCTAGTATTCTTGCCTGGAAAATTCCATGGACAGAGGCGCTTGGAGGGTTCCAGTCTATGGGGTCTGGAGAATTGGACATGACTGAGTGTGCACACATGCACACACACAGGCTTCGTTGCTCCGCTGCATATGGGATCTGCCCAGACCAGGGATTGAATTCACGTCTCCTGCATTGGCAGGCACATTCTTCACCACTGAGCCACCAGGGAAGCTCTGGAGTTAGGTTTTTTGAACTATAGGAAGTGGTATGAAATTCTATATAATCATTCCCAGAGATCCCAGGCTAGGAACCCCTATTGAAGGATCCTGGGGAAATAGGGTAGATTTGGAAAGAATGGAAGGAGGGAGAGCTTCTTGGAGGAAGAGAGCTATGGGCCAGAGCCAGCCAGAGCAAGGGAAGGCTGGGGCTCACCCCACACACATTGGCCTCACAGCTCTGCAGGCCCCTTTGTACCCGTGACACTGCTTGATCGTAGCTGGGAGAGGAGATTTCATGGATGAAGAAACTGAGACCTGGGGATTTAATGACAAACCCAGAGCCACACAGCCAGCTCTTTGCCAGACAAGAATAGAGCTAGAGTCGTCTTCTACAGGGATGAGGAGAGAGAAGACTGGATCCACTGAATTATGGCAAAGAATATCCTCAATTCATTCAGCCAATGCCTTTTTATTGAGCACTTAATACACGCCAGGCTGGGCTGGATCCCAGGATCCAAAATAAAACAGACACAGTTCCTGCTCCCACAGTGTCGGGGACACAGGTATTAAGCAATCTCACAAATGACTCCTGATTCTGAACAACAGGCCCTGGAGGAGAGGACCAGGAAGGAGGGCGAGAGGGTTGTCCAGGGGCTTTCACCCAGGCTGGGGAGGCACGGAGGCTTCCCCAAAGAAATGACATTTATGATGAGATGTGAATCATAGAAAAAAAGAAAGTGCCCGGGTGGGGAGAGAAAGTTTCAAGCAGGAGCAAAAAGAAATAGGAAGTGGGCGGTAAAAGGGGGCATCTCCAACGGTGGACACTCACTGACTCTTTCTCTCTCTCTCCCTTTCTCCCCTTCTCTCTCTCTCTCTCTAGGACTTGGCTCTGCCCCGGTCTCCTGCCGGTTTGGCTCTTGCTGCCATCTGGGGAGCCCCCTAGACGACCCGCCCAGTTTTGCCCCCTTCACCCCTCCCCTACCATTCCCTGTCCCGTCCAACTGGCCCCGCCTCTCAGCACCCTTCTTGCCCCCTGTCGCCCCAGAGCAGCACTTCCCAGGGTCCTCCACACCAGGCACCCTGCTCCCAGGACCCATCTGTGCCCCAGCAGCCCAGCATTTTCCAGAGCTTCCACTGTTGGCCAGACTGGCGCAGGGGGCTGAGGAGAGGCTCCGACTCTGGTCCCTGAGGCCCGAGGGGCTGGAGGTAAAGCCCGAGACCACGTCGGCTCCCAGGGAGGGCTTCTCCTCAGAGAGGCAGGGAGCCAGCACTGGAGAGGAAAGCCCCGCATACCCCAGTCTGGAGAGCTTCAAAGCAGTGTGGCCCCTGGACCCTCCTTAACGGGGGAGGAAGATGTGAAGTTGCAGGGAGTCCCCCAAACTCCATCTGTCCTCTTGTCTACCTCCCTTCTGGCTTTGCACCTTCCCCTGGCTGGAAGCAGGATGATCTGAGTTGGACCCACAGGGACCGGGGCATCGCAGGGAAGGAGTATACGTGAGGCTGGGAAACCTGAGGCAGAGTGCCCCCTCACCAAACAGCTCACCACATTAAGGAGACATTCTTAATCTCAATTTTTTTCTTGTCTGAGGGAGATGAGAAAGAAGTTCCCATCATTTGAAAGACCCCATACCTGCCCGCACAAGAGGGGAAATTAAGAGTCTAAGTTGGGGAGGGGTCAGGAGGCTTGTTTTGTTCCCCAGGTCTCAGGGCAATTGCTTTCTTCCATGGGCACTTGTCCCTCACCCAGGCTAAGGTCTCCCGTCTCTCTCCTGTGCCTCCATGTGCCTCTCTCCCACCCCTCTGCTTTCTGTGACCCTGGGAGCTTCTGTCCCCTTCTTTCTCCAAGACCTAAGCAGGTGGGATCAGGAGGGACGGGCCTCCTCAGCTCCGTAACACTCCACAGCAAACCACAAATAAAATGCCCTTGGCAAACCACCCTCCTGGCTGACCACCCCCTGCTGCCCTCTATCTGGTGTGGAGCTAAAGGCCACCCAAGATTTCTGATGGGAAGAGGTGGGAGGAGGGGGTCTGGGAGGGGTCCTGAGGCCTAGTAGAAATCGATCCAGCCCGTCTCCTCCCTCTGCCACCTTCATGTCCCAGAGAGAAAGGCTGAGACTGCAGCCCCAGCTGCTCCCCAGACCAGTGGGAAACCAGCCTCAAGGAAGGAACTTCAGAGCAGAGCAGAGGTCTTCACAGAGCAACCCCAGGTCCCTGCCGTGGACTTCTAAGCAGAGTTCTAAGGGGATGAAGTAGGGTGTTGGCAGGGGTCCCCATTGAAGCATCAGGTGGCTGGGGGAAGAGGAGAGAGGGGTCTTTTGTTCAACCAAGGAAAAGCCATCAGAAAAGAAGAACGTTCCAGGAGCCAAGGCAACAGAACCATATGGCTCTGCTATCTCTAGGCTGCCAATTACAGGTTTAGGATTTATCTCTACTTCCTCCCCACGATGGAGAGCAGAAACCAAGGAGGCTCAGAGGGTGCCTTTTGTCCCTTGTTTGTCCCTGCCTCTCATCCAAAGAGTAGGGGAGCATCCTTCTCTCGGAGCTCCCTGTTCATTCTGCTTTTCACTGTCGCTCAGGCCTTATTTGTGGCAGATGCATGTCCTCATGGATGGAATGGGGAAGAAGAGACCCAGAGAAAGGTGGGGCTAAGCCCTCATCCCACAGAAAGGTTAAGATGATCAAGGAACCAGCCCCCAGGCTTCCAAGATGGAGAGAGGCTGGGAGAAAGCATCTGTGAGTGGTCTTCATCTCAGTCTCTCTCCCTTACCCCAGATGCCAAAAAGGGGGACCTCAGACTGTCTCTCCCAGGAGATCCTAGGAGCTACAGTGAAAACTGCTTCTCATTCTCACCCAAAGTCACAGGCCCATCCCCAGTCCTATGAGAAGGATGAACCCCCAGCCTGGGGCTTTCCCATCATCCTGCCCAGTTGAGGGAAACAAAGAGCTAATGTTGTCTGCTTCGACACAAGGAAATGGATCTCACTGTCACAGGGCTAGTGTCCTCTTCAGAGAGGCCAGTCTCAAGGACAGGGTCCCATAAACAGGGACCCCCGTGTGCCTTCTGCCTGACCCCTCCTCCTCTTCGATGGTTTGTTTCTATGATCCCCACGTTTCAGACAATAAAAAATGCTTTGTGGTCACTTTTCTAAAGTTTGTTTTTGGAGGAGGTGAACCCAGGAGACTGAAAGCTCAGCTTCAGAGGACATAAATTTCCAGGCGGTGCACTCTGCCATTTAGACAACAGATTCAAGTTGAGCAGAGGTTCTCAGCCTCAACACTATTTGACATTTGGGGCTGCAAAATTCTCTGTTGGTAAGGAGCTACCCTATGCATTCCTGGCCTCTAGGTACCAGTAGCACTCTCCCCATCTCCCCTCTTCTAGACCTGATGAAATGTCCCCCCAGGGGAAGAAACCGCACCCGCTTGAGAATCACTTAAGAATGGCTTCTGCAAGTCCAGATGTCCTGACTAAGATGGGACCCTGGCTCCACCAACGGCCAGAGAACTATTGATGTCCACATTGCAGGAGTGCCCTCTGGTGGCCAGAATCAAGGTTCGCGATCAGAAGGGCTTAGAGCTCCCGACGAGGAGGAATGAGTAAAGCCCGCCAGGAGCGCAGTTTGAAGTGAAGGGGTGATGAGCACCTTGGAGTCTTCTTAGGGGAGGAAGAGAGTTGCAAGATAGAAATCCCATTTGCAAGCCATGGACTATTCACAAAAGGATCCACAAATCTCATGGGAAAACAGAGGGTAGATTGTCGATTCCTCTGGTACAATCTGCAGCAGCGATCAACCCTAGACGACCCGCTCTGGCCCTCTGGGGCTGTTAGGCTTCCCCTGGGAAGATCACCAAGCAGCTACTCAACCTTCTTCTAGAAGGAGTGGGAACTGGGCTGAAACGCAGCAAAGTGAGCTCACCAACTGCCTCTGATCCAGGGTCCTGGGCTCTTCACACCAGACGCAGCGACAGAAGCACGCCTGGGTTCCAGCAGAGTTTTAGGGTGTCAGAACTCCCAGACTTCATGAACCAGACGTTAATAGCCAGAAGGGACCTTTGAGATCATCCAGTTCAACACTATAATTTTATAGGCCCAGAGAGAAGAAGGGACTTGTTCAAAATCATACATGTAGGGGAGCCAAATTTAGAATATAAATTTCCTAATTATCAGTTAATGTTCTTTCCATCTCACCATAATCACTTGGATTGAGACTTGAGGCCCTTAAAATTCCTTAGAAATAAGAGCATATTATATATTAACAGGGAAGTTTTTTAAGTTATTTCTGTGTGTTTTTTTCCTAATTGAATTATAGTTGATTTTTACACTTTTTTACATAGCTGATTTACAATGTTGTTTACAATGTTTACAAATTTAGATAATTCCATTTTATATATTCTTTATATATATATATATATATATATATATATATAATTCTTTCTCAGATTCTTTTCCATCATAGGTTATTACAAGATATTGACTATAGTTCCCTGTGCTGTATAATACATCTTGTTTGGAATCCATTTTCTATATAGTAGTGTGTATCTTTTCATCTCAAAATCCTTATTTATCCCTCACCCACCCCCTTTTCCCTTTGGTAGCCATAAGTTTGTTTTCTTTGTCTTGAGTCTATTTCTGTTTTGTAAATAAGTATTTTGTAATTTTTTCCCACTGCACCTCGCAGCGTGTGGGCCTTGGTTCCCTGACTGGGGATCGAACCCAGACCACTGCAGTGAAAGCATCGAGTCCTAACCCAGGACCACCGGGGAATCCCCAAGTCTCGTGTGATTTTTAATATGATCATAGTAGCAGACAGGTGCCTCTCTGTGTGCATTTTGGCACATGATTACATATGGTCTGGGGCTGTCCTCTACTTGCCTGATGGGTGGTAATGTCGTGTCCACATAAGGCTGGTTTTCTCAGGGTGATGCCACACATACTGTTAAAGCGAAGCTATTTGTCGCTAGAACACTTGATTAGCGTATGGAAGAGGCCTTGAAGACATAAAAGCAAAAACAAAAGCAAAGTGTTTGCTGCCCTGAATCATTGCTGGCAATGAGGATAATCCCTGTCCTCTCCCTTTTCTCCGCTAATGAAGACGTTGACCAAGACGGGAGAAAAAAATTCAAATACTGTATATGTTTATACACGCACGTATGAACACATGTATGTATAATTCAACAAACATTTCTTAAATGCTCACTGCCTGCCAAACACTGGGCTGCCCTGGTCTGAGGTGCTCTTAAGACACTTCTGTCTGTGACGGATCACAGACAGTGTGGCCGAGTCGGTGCCTTGCACAGAAGGTAGGTGACCTGGCCCCGGAGAGGAGGGTGGAGTGGTGTTGTCAGGGCTTGGCAGTCACGGTAGGTGACTGAGTACCAAGCACTTGAGAGGCAAGGTTTCTGCATACGTGCCCGACACCTAATGTAAACATAAATTTTGTTTGGTATTCAACCTACTTTAAAATACCTGAAAGTAGGCCGCTCTCACTTTCTGAAACAAACTTCATTCTCCCTATGGAATGTGTAGCTCTTTAAATAAACTTGTTTCCACTTTAATTAATTAATTAATTAAAATGCCTAAAGGTAAATCTTAAGAAGTCCTTTCTAATCTCCAAAAGTACAGGCAACATGTGTCGACTGTTTATAAAGTTATAAAAACAGACATACAATTCTGTGATCGCTTTTTTCATCAAATATTACTTCATAAACACTTCACTATGCTATGCATTTGGGAAAGATCGAGGGCAGGAGGAGAAGGGGGGCAACAGAGGATGAGATGGTTGATGGCATCACTGACTCAGTGGACATGAGTTTGAGCAAACTCAGGGAAACAATGAAGGAGGGGGAAGCCTGGCGTGCTGCAGTTCATGGGGTCACAAAAAGCCGGACACGTCTTAGCAACTGGATAATACATTTGTAATTAATGTCACTCACCTTAACCTGAGGCTGGGAAAGATTGAGGACAGGAGAAGGGGGTGACAAAGGATGATATGGCTGGACGGCATCATCAGCTCAGTGGAAATAAGTTTGAGTAATCTCCAGGAGATAGTGAAGGACAGGGAAGCCTGTGCTGCAGTCCGTGAGGTTGCAAAGCATCGGACATGACTAAGCAACTGAAGAGCAACAACAAATCTTAACCGGGGCAGACTGTCCTACCATGCTGATACAACACCGATTTTACCATTACCCTTTGGGTGACTTTTTGGGTTGTTTCTTGTTATTTGCTTTGTAAGTAAAATTGTTTCAAAACTTTTGTCCATAGTTTTAATCTTTTTTTTCCCCTTAAATTGGTTCTTTGAGATTCATTCCCAGGAGTGAAATAACTGGGTCAAGGATTATGACATTTCAATACATATTGCTCAACTGTCCTCTGAATAAAGATTATAATATTTTTAAAAGTTACATTTACACACTGCTTACCATGAGCCAACTGTGTCATAAGAGCTTCAGATACATCAGTTCATACAAAAGCCACAATAGTTTTAGGAGGTAAGTACTATTATCATCACATTTTACAGGACACCAAGGCATAACGAGGTAAAACAACCTGTCCAAGGCCACTTTTCCGGCAAGTGGCAGAGCCAGGTTCAAATCCAAGCCATCTGGCTCCATAATCCTGCCTCGAATGCTTGTCTATGATGTCAGCTGCAAAGGATGAGTTCTTCTAGACCCTGGGACCTCTCCCCGCCTTCCCCCACTTTGATTAATAAGAGCAAACTCTTGCATCGTTACTGTCTTCTTTGGTATGTTTTTAGTAAATGGTGAGGAAACTGAACATTTTTATGTTCATATGCTATTTATAACTTGGACTCTCCTGCTTTAAACCTGGGAACAAAGGCAGCCTCACTAATACAATATTTTAAAAATAGTTTGTGTGTGTGCTAAGTTACTTTAGTCATGTCCGCCTCTTTGTGATCCTATGGATCATAGCCCACCAGGCTCCTCTGCCCATGAGATTCTCCAGGCAAGGATACTGGAGTGGGTTGCCATGCCCTCCTCCAGGGCATCTTCCCGACCCAGGGATGGAACCTGTGTCTCTTATGTCTCCTGCTTTGGCAGGCAGGTTCTTTACCACTAACGCCATCTGGAAAGCAAAGCCCAAAAATAGTTTACATTATATATTATGGCTGGCAAAGGATGAAGGTAGAAAATAGGGTTAGCCAAAATGAGAGCTTTTCAGAAGGTTTTGAGGAAAGAGAGGAAGAAAATGTTCCAGGCACCAAGCAAGAGATCACTTATCTCATTTAGTGTTAATTGCTTATCATAATTACCTACAAAAGTAATTTATCTGGTCACCTGGCTGGGAGGTGTTAATTCCATTTGAAATGTTAACACTATCACTAATTAATACTGTTTTTAATTCTTTCATTGCTTTGTTCTAACCCTTTCAGAGGCTCAGATCAGTCAGAGCAACCCATCAGGTGAGCTCGGCAGTAATTACCTGAAGGGTTCACCCTGAGGAAAGCAAGCAGTGGGTGAGATTTGGTCTCTGGGCCAGAGGTTTTGCATCCAAATGGAATGAGACCCAAACAGCACAATTACCACGGACCATTGCCAGGAAATCAGAAATGAAGCCAGACAGAGCATCCATCCAACCCATCTGTTTTTCAGTTGAGGATTCAAAGGTCACCAAGAATAAGTCATCCTGGGTCACTTGGAGCCACAGACTCTCGGTATCAACTCCTATGTACTAGTAATCGATCCCATTCACTTTTCCCACCCCCAGCTTGCCACGGACTGATGGAGAAAATCCCACAACTGCAGGGCAGGGTGCTACCATGATGCTACCCTGTCCAACCTCATCTAGGCCCGCATGAATCTCCTGATGGTCCCACATCAGCTCTTAGCATCTATTCTAAATCTCCTCGTACCTATTTCCTGCTCTTTTCCTCTCATTCTACTTCACGTCCCCCTAGGGCTTCCCTCCCCTGCCCTGGTCTTTTCTTCCAGTCCTAGAAATGGATTGTCTCCCCAATCCATTGTCTCCCCAATGATGTAATCCTAACCTAACAAGGAAGGTCAGGCAGGTGTCAACTCTTGTGCCAACTCCAATTAATTGACCGGGGCCACTGCAAGGAAGCACACAGTTGAGAAGGACTCCAAGGTTGTGCTGGAGCTTAGGAAGGGAACTAGTGCCGTATTTTTCTGTGACTTTCATAGTACTAAATCTAGTGACCACACTTTGGTCCTCATCTTATCCATTCTCTTCTGCATGCAACATTGTTGACAACCCTTTGTTCCATTAGTTGCTAAGATCCATCCACTGCAACTCTCCCATCCCTATGACTGTTCCTTTTCAAACTTCTTTCTGGGCTTCTCTCTGTACCCTCACCTCCAGTGTTCTCCGGAACACCAGCCACAGCTCTGCTTAGCCTACACATGCTTCCTAGATGGCTTCAGTTTGGTCTTCTCTCCTTGTCTTAACCACCACCACATCTCCACAGCCAGCACCAACCTCTGACTCAAGCTTCAGGCTCATTGGTCCAGCTGCCCACCAAGCATCTCTGCCTGACTGTCCCATAGGCAACTCACACATATCATGCCCCAAATGGAATTCTTTGTCTCATCATCCAGTGCTGCTCCTCAATCCCTTTTACTCTCCGTTTCTAACTTTATTAATAGTTAATGATACCACAATAAAGCCAATTACACCCAAGTAGAAATTACAGAGTGTCAGGCCATGCTTTCTTCTTCCTTACTTCCTACCCCCAGTCAGCCACCAAATCCTACTAGTTCCACCTCCTAAACATTTCTCAAATCTATTCTTTTCTGGACAATGCTGCACTGACCTAGTTTAGGCCCCCACCGGCCTCTTAGAGAATCTAAGCTTTTCTCTTTCCAGTCCATAATCCATACTGCCAGGATGTTCTGTTAAAAAGCCAGTCTAATCATGTGCCTCAAAACCCTTCAGTATCTCCCCTAAAAGGAAAAAAAGGCTTCTGTACCCCCAGTGATGGTAATTTATCTGTATGATTATGTCATTTAAATAGATGTAGGCTTAGAACTAGATATAAATATATACTTACGGCACATATAACTATAAAAGTAATGGCAATTTACCAATTAAATAGAAACAAAACTATACACCCAATGCATCTTAAAATAATAACATTAATTTATTGTGACAGACGATGTCTGCTGAAACCAATTCTTGCACAAAACGTGACTGTGGAACTGATCCCTCCCGCACGGGGTCTCTGGAGTTTGGCAGGCATGGGATGACTCACTTCTCCCACCACTTCTCTCTATTGGAACTTCTGCTAGCCCTTTGTTCACTCAGCCTGCTGGGAGGACATTTGGCCTCCTGGAGGCACAAATGCATCATTTACATACTGAGTCCTCTGTTCTCATCTCATTAGCTGAGACAATTAAAGCAGGACTGCTCGATGCCAGCTCATCACAAAGAAAAAGGCGAATGCAGACACGGGAGTCGTTTGGCAATATAGGTTATTAAGCACCACCCAGATAATCCAGCACATGGTCGTCTCTCTCTCTTTTCTTTTTATATTATCTTAAAAGTTAAGACATGAAAGTTAATCTTCTCACAGAAATCCCATCCACTCCAAGTTGAGACCTAAAGAACCAAGTCCAAGTTCAGTATAGCCTGGAATCTAGGAACTAGCACCCATCAAAAACTCAGAGACACTTCTTCTGTAGCTGCTTCCCACCACCCACTTGACATCCTGCTGGCACTGAATTGCTTGTGCCTTGGGGATTTGGGTGCCTGTTTGTCCCACAGACTGAAAAGTCCTGTCTTGCCCACTGCTTAAGCTAATTCCTCCCCATCCTTTAGGATTTCGCTCAGAAGCTCATTTTGATCCCGTCAGCAGGATCAAATAGGTCTTTCCCCATCTCTGCATGCCAGTGTCTAGGGAAGACTTGGCTGTGGCAGCATGATGCAACAAATGTTGAACTAAAATCCAGGCTCCACGTGGTAGTAGAAGGAAACTCTCACTGTGCCTGGGTCATAGAACTTGCTTTGATGCTCGTTTGTGACCTTGGACATGTCATTGCATCACCTTGAGCCCCAGCTGTCCTATCTATGAAACAGGGACAATGCAGATAAACTGGCACTGGTGCAATATTACAAGGGAATTCGACGCAGCATGGTTTCAAAAGCAAAATAATGGAAGCAACCGAAATGTCCGCCTGCAGTGTTAAACCAACAAATTATAGTACATCTGTAAAATGGAATGCTGTGCGAAGACAGAAAGAAGAACCTTGTGTAGTGATGTTGAAATACCTCTGAGACATAGTAGTATGCATGGGATGTTATTATTTATCCAAAAGGGGGAAATACATACTCATGTTTACTTGATTAGGCATTTGTAAAAAATTAATTAATAGAAATCGCAATTAAATAGAGCGGGAAGACCAGAAGGGGGAGCTCTTACTCCCCGTGATAGTAGCAGAGCCCGGCAAGAAGAAAGACCCCTCTTCTTTCCTGGAAATAACTCAGCCAATGAAAAGCTATGGAGGTTTTGTTTACTATAGCTCTCCCAATTTCCTTTTCCTCTCTCTAAAAATTGTTCTCTTTCCCTTGCCATTTAGATGGCTCATCAAGGTTATGAACCCTGAATTGTAATTCTCTGCTGATCCTGAATAAATCCATCTTTGCTGCCAAATAGCTAGCAAACTCTTTGTTTTAGGTCAACTCATTTAAATGTCTGGAAAAATAAACAAGAACTAATATCAAAGGTTACTTATTTGGGGAGAAGAAAATGAGTGGCTGGAGGACAGATGAGAACATAGATTTTTCACTGCAAATATTTTATTCGTATTCATTTTTTTAGGTAAGAAGTCAATTTACTTAGAGAGAAAAAAACTCCACAGATAGGGTGTGAGCCATCGCAGAAGGTGAGTCCGGTGGCTGCAAATATTTTATACTTGCAATTCTTCTGAACTACAAGACTGGATTATTTATATTAAAAGTAAGCAAATTTTAACATAAAATCTGCCATAACTACATCATAGGATCAAGTAGGAAGATCAAATAACGATTGTAAAAGTGTGTGTTATTGTTATATAAGGTGTAAAGTAATAATGGCATTTTTGTGGTGAAACTATTACACTATCCTATAGTACTACTGATAATTATAATGACAAATATGTGGCATACCTTCCCTTCTCCAAACCCACATCCCACCAGTACATACTCATTGAGGGAGGATCAAGTTTTACTATCATTTTGCAGAAGAAAGGAGACTGGAAAAAGGGAAATGACAACGAGAATGAATAATGATCTTATACCTGCTTACAATATCCAGAGGGTCCCACACTGAAGCCTCCACCCAACAGCCTCCTAAAGGCATCCTCTTCAACAAGAGCCTGCCTCCTTCCTACCCTCCCTGTCCACACCCCAGTCTCATCCCTACCTTTTCATGGGCCCTCACAGTCAGGGGCTCTTCCACATCTAATATCAATTCCACACATCGTTTTCTCATTAGCCTAGTACACACACTGAGTCGCCTGACCTGTCACTTACTCGGACATCCTCACAGATATCTCAAGACTGCACAGCCCAAATAGCAGCCTTTCAGCAGTTTCTGCACATAGATACTGGATGCTGACTCTGAGACCCTAGACCAGCCCAGTTCCTCAGAATGAGTCTCCTTGGATGGTCTTCCTGTTTTGTGTCCCTCTTCCCTTTTGTCAAATATTTCCAAGAAACCAAAACTGGAAGGGACATATGCCAAGGTTTGCTTCTGGAGAGCAGCCAGGTAACACGCAAGTAATACCCCAGTAATGCACACAGCAAGGGTCTCCTGGGATAAGAAATTCCACACTGAGCCTTATTCCATTCAAGGTGTGCTGAAGAGACCTTAATGAAATAATGTGGTTATATGTTTATTCACTGAACAAATATTTACTGAGTGCCAAATAAGTGCCAGGCGTTGGGCTAAATGATGGCATACCAGTAAACCAACTCTCCAAAAACAAACCAAAAAAATCCCTGATTTGAAGCATTAGCCAAATTACGGGGGTGTAAATACTCCCACCATAGTCAATATCAAGCTCTATGACATCTCTGACTGTGGAATTGGGATAAAATGGGCACAACTGGTTACTCTGAGTCAGTTCAAGCTGGTCCTAGAACATCACTGGACAATAAACAAGATATATATTGACCCTACATTCATGACCTTATATTAATAGTATAACAGCAACTATCCTATGCTACTACATGCCAGCTAATATTCTAGTAACTTCATAGTTATAAACCGTTCAATTGTTACCAAAACCCTATACGGTTCGATTTTTTTAAAAGATATAGGCCTATTCAGATTGTCTATTTCTTCTTGTGTGAGTTTTGGCAGATTGGACGTTTCAAAGAACTTGTTCATTTCATCTAATTATGGGTATAGAGCTATTCATAATACTCCTTTATTAACCTTTTAATGCCCATGAGTTTTGAGATGATGTCCCCTCTTTCATTTCTGATATTAGTAACTTGTGTCATCTCACTTTTTCCTTAGTCTTGTTAGAGGTTTGTCCATTTTATTGATCATTTCAAAGGAACAGATTTTGGTTTCATTGATTTTCTTTATTGATTTCTTGTTTTTGATTTCTGCTTTAATTTTTATTTGTTTGCTTCTTCTCATTTGGAATTTAATTTGCTCCTCTTTTTCTAGTTTCCTAAAGTGGAAGCTTAGATTATTGATCTTTTAGATCTTTTGTCTTTTCTAATAAATGTATTCAATGCTATAAATTTCTCTTTAAGCACTGCTTTTGCTTCACTCCACAAATTTCAATAAATTGTATATTTAGTTCAGAATATCTTTTAATTTACCTTGACATTTCTCCTTTAACCTTTTGTTATCTACAAGTACGTTGTTAAGTTTCCAAGCATTTTGGGATTTTCCAACTATCTTTCTGTTATTGATTTCTAGCTTAATTCTATTGGTGTATGAGAGCAAATACTGTATGATTTCTATTCTTTTAAACTTGTTACGATGGGTCTTATGGCCCAGAATGTGGTCTACCTTAGTGGATGCTCCATGAGCTAGAGAAGAATATATAATCTGCTCTTGTTGGATGAAATAGTCTACAGGTGTCAATTACATCCAGTTGATTGATGATACTGTTGAATTAAACTATGTCCTTAATGATTTTATGCCTGCTGGATCTGGCCATTTCTGATGGAGGGGAATTAAAGTTTTCAACTACAACAGTGGATTCATCTACTTCTCTTTGCAGTCACACTGGGTTTTGCCTTATGTATTTTGATAGATGCATACACACAAAGATCATTACAGCTTTTTGGGATACTGACCCCTCTATCATTATGTAATGCCCTTCTTTATCCCTGATACTTTTCTTGCTCTGAAGTTGACTTTGTCTGAATTGAGTATAACTACTTTTACTTTCTTTTGATTAGTATTTGCATGGCATGTCTTTCTCCATCTATTACTTTTTAAATAAAAAATATTTTATTGTTAACAAGATATATACAACAGGAAAGTAAGTGAATCTTCTTCATTTACTTTTAACTTATATATGTCTTTATATTTATTTATTTTTTGGGGGGGTAAAAATTGTATGTGATTTATTTTTATATTAGCATGCTTTATTCATTAAGCACATAAATAGTATATAATCATATCCAAATATATATCAAATTGATACATTCAAGCATTCCATAAAACATATTCCAATTTTAGTCAATCCTCACCTTATTTTAGTTTATAAAATATTTATTATATTCTCTTACTAGCAAGAAATGAACTTATATGAACTTATGATCAAAATTATATATATTAAATACATGCAAGGGAACACATATTTTCCAAAATTTTTATATACTGTGCATAGCTACAAGGTTTTGTTTTGTTTTTCTTTTTCCATTTATTTTTATTAGTTGGAGGCTAATTACTTTACAATATTGTAGTGGTTTTTGCCATACATTGACATGAATCAGCCATGGATTTACATGTGTTCCCCATCCCGATCCCGCCTCCTGCCTCCCTCCCCATCCCATCCCTCTGGGTCTTCCCAGTGCACCAGCCCTGAGCACTTGTCTCATGCTCCCAACCTGGGCTGGTGATCTGTTTCACCCTTGATAGTATACTTATTTCAATGCTCTTCTCTCAGAACATCCCACCCTCGCCTTCTCCCACAGAGTCCAAAAGTCTGTTCTGTACATCTGTGTCTCTTTTTCTGTTTTGCATGTAGGGTTATCGTTACCATCTTTTTAAATTAAATATATATGTGTTAGTATACTGTGTTGGTCTTTATCTTTCTGGCTTACTTCACTCTGTATAATGGGCTCCAGTTTCATCCATCTCATTAGAACGGATTCGAATGAATTCTTTTTAATGGCTGAGTAATATTCCATGGTGTATATGTACCACAGCTTCCTTATCCATTCGTCTGCTGATGGGCATCTAGGTTGCTTCCATGTCCTGGCTGTTATAAACAGTGCTGTGATGAACATTGGGGTGCACGTGTCTCTTTCAGATCTGGTTTCCTTGGTGTGCATGTCTTTATATTTAAAGTGGGTTTCTTGTAGATAACATATTGGATCTTGTTCTTTGTTCCACTTTGACAATCTCTGTCTTTCTTAGCATATTTAGGTCATTGACGTTTAAAGTGATTATTAATGTAGTCAGGTTAATATCTACCATATTTGTTACTTTTCTATTTGGCATCCTTGTTCTTTGTTCCTATTTTTGTCTTCCATACTTTTTTTGCCTTTTGCGGTTTTAATTAAACATTTTATTATTATATCATTTCATTTTCTCTCTTCTCTTAGCATATCAGTTGTATTTCTTTTTCTACATTTTTTAGCTGTTGCCCTAGAGTTTGCAATATATACTTCCAACTAATCCAAGTCCACTTTCAAATATACACAGGAAGTACCTCATAATCATAATATTCCTAATCCCTCTCTCCTGTCCCTTTTATCATTACTGTCATTCATTTCTCTTATACATGAGTACATATATACATATTCTTGTGTGCACATACATGTATAATAATTGAATACATTGTTGTTGTTACTATTATTTTGAACAAAATGTTACCTGTTAGATCAATTAAGAATAAGAAAACTAAAAATTTTTATTTTACTTCACTTACTCATTCTTCAATGCTCATCCTTCTTTTTATAGATTAGAGTTTCTGACCTATATTACTTTCCTTCACTCTGAAAAACTTTTTAAAACATTTCTTCCAAGGAAAATCTAATGGCAAGAGATTTCCTTAATTTTTGTTTGTCTGAAAATGTCTTTATTTCTCTCTCTCTCTCTCTTTTTTTTTTTTTTGGCTACACGATGCAACTTGTAGGATCTCAGTCCCCCCGCCACTCTGGGGATTGAACCTGGGCCCCCTGCAGTGGAAGCATGGAGTCCTAACCACTCCTTCATTTTTAAAGGATATTTTGCAGTGTACAAAATACAAATTGTAGGCTGGTGGGTTTTTTCCGTCAACACTAAATATTTCACTCCACTCTCCCTTTGCTCACATGGTTTCTGAGGAGAAGTTTATCATTTTTATCTTTGCTCCTCTATAGGGTGGTGGTGCTCTCCACCACCCTCATCACAGCTTCAGCTTCTTTTAAGATATTTTCTTTCTTTGATTTTATGAAGCTTAATATTATATGCCCATGTGTAGTCTTTTTTGGCTCTCTGAGCTTCCTGGATCTTGGTTTAGTATCTGACATTAATTTGGAGAAATTCTTAGTCATTATTACTTCAAACATTTCTTTCTTCTTTTTCTAATATTACATGCATGTTACATTTTTTTACTTTTCCCACAGCTCTTGAACATTCTGTTCCATCTTTTTCAGCCTTTATTCTCTTTGCTTTTCTATTGTTGTATTCTCAAACTTGGAGATTCTTTCTTCAGTTAAGTTCAGTCTACTAATGAGTTAATCAGAGGTCTTCTTCATTTCTGTTACAGAAAATGTGTTTTTGATCTTTAGCATTTCTTTTTTAATTCTTTCTTCCATCTCACAGCTTACATTATCCATCAGTTCTTGCTTGTTTTCTATTTTTTTTCATTAAAGCCCTTAGCATAGTAATCATAGTTTTCAAATTCCTGGTCTGATAATTCCAACGTTCCTGTCATATCTGACTCTGGTTATGATACTTATTTGATCTTTTCAAACTGTTGTCTTTTTGTCTTTTAGTATGCCTTGTAGTTTTTTGTTGAAAGGTAAACATGAAGTCCTGGGTAAAAGAAACTGAGGAAAACAGGTCTTTAGCAGCATAGTAGTAAGGTCTGGTAGGAGGGTAGTTGTTCTATAGATTAGGTTTCTGTCTTTTAGTGAGCCTGTGCCCTTGAGCTGTGAACTTCACCAGTGTTTCTCAAGTTTTCCCCTTTCCTAAAGGGGGCTGGAGTTGGGTATTTTCCCTCCCCCCCAGATAGGTTAGGCTCTGATGAAACCCCAGTAGGATAAGTCCTGGTAAGATAGTTTCTCCTAAAGGCACACCCTATTAAGACAGATTAGAAAATACTCTTAATGTATTTAAAAATGCCTCTTTTTCTGACCCCCCAACCCTCTGCCAGAACACAAGGGGCTTTTTCTCCAGTATTCACTGTGAGGATCTGATAGAGTTCCTTGAGTCAAAACTCACAGAAATGAGTGCCCCCCTTCCACTCGTGACTGGGTACCCCTAGAGTCTTTAACTTACAGACATCCACACTGAGCCTGCAGCAATTTATCAATTACAGGTCAGGTTTTCCTACCCCAGCTCTAGTTCCAATGGAAGTTTCTGCTCATGGGTTTCTGCTCTGGTAAGACGCATCTCTTTATCTATGTATCTATTTCTTCAATTGGGTAGAGCAGCAATTTGCCTTGTGATGTCCCTTATTTGGTAGATCTAAGAACTTGGTCTTGCATTTTGTCCCGATTTTACCTTTTTTTTTTTTAATTTAAGGTGGAGTGGTGATTTTTAAGCTCCTAACATGTCACACTGTTTTTTTTTTTTTTCATCAAACAAGAGTGAGAAGGGATACGATGGGGAAAACACCTGAGGCAAGAGGGGAGCTTTACAATAGTTGCTATGACGAAGAAGGGAGGATTTGATACCTCTCAAAAACACACAAGATCACAGGAATTCATCATAAGAGACCATAAATCTGTACTGGTGTTAAATTTCATGTTTGGATGACTCCCTAGCAGTCCTCAGCAGCACAGATATAGTGTTAGAAAAGAGGCACAGGTGTGCTGCGCTTTGGTTAAAGTTTACAAGAATGCAATGCATTTGGGAGTATGGATAACTGAGTTATTGAAGTGATAGTTCATAGATCTAGAACAATTGACTAGAAAAACTGGAGGCGTGATAAGGCAGGAAGTTGTAGCCAGGGGTACTGGAAGAATCAGGTGATAATAAGGCCCATGATATGGGCATAAGAGTAAGTGGATGCAATAGAGTAAAAGGAAAAGGGGTTGAACATAAGAATGTCAAAGGACATAAAGAGCTTGAATATTGGACACTCATTATCTTGACCCTGAAACTGTGCAGGATGATGGTAGCATCCACAAAATATAGAAAGACTATGAGCAAGATTCCAGAATCTTAGATATGACCAGTTCCTTACATGTCAATTCCCCTGTAACAAATAGGAGCATATGGTCATGTAGCTAAATGGTAAGGGTCTCAAAGAGTATGGACAACTTATGATCATCTCTTGGGGCTTCTATTTTCTCCTCTAGGAAAAAAAGGGGGAGGCATTAAATTGAGTCATATTTAAGAAAGTTCACAGCTCTAAAAATCTGTGAACCCCTGAAGATGACAGCCTCGAGGTTGCTCCCAACCTCCCAATATGGTACTCACTGCCTCTGCTGCCCACACTCTGCCAGGATTCTCACATATCACTGCTCAGCGTTGGGCACTCCTCAGGCATGACCATGTGTTTCCCTGGCCTGTGGGCTAAGCTCTACCACCTCAACTCCATGGACTCAACTTGGGCGCTCCTTGCTGTCTGTGCTAACCTGGCTTACCTAGCTTGGTCCATCTGCTTAGCACAGCAACGGCTCTCTTATTAACTGTCCATCTTTGTACCCATAGCCTCCACAGCCTTCCTTCACTCAACTCCACTCAGGTAACTGGTCTTCTGCTGACTCCTTCTGTTTCTCACTGCCACCAACTTGAAGACTTGTAACACCATAAATTCTATGCTGCCAAAGGCTTCTCCCTCACCCACCTGAGAACCCCAGGACTGTCTCTTGTTTGATTAGAGTCGCCCCTTTCATCCAATGCCCATTTCACTCCAGTTAATCTCTGCTTCTCCACCTTCATTCATTTTAAAGCTGAATTTTTGCCTGCCCCACATACTCATTTTAGAACTCCCAGTTTCAGCTTCAGCCTTCAGCCTATCTCACAGCACAGCCATTCAGCCTCTCACTTCTTCTTTCTTAATATTTATTTATTTATTATTTGGCTGGTCCGGGTCTTAGTTGTGACATATGGATCTAGTTCCCCTACCAGGGATTGAACCCGAGTCCTCTGCACTGGGATCTCCACGTCTTAGCCACTGGACCTCCAGGGAAGTCCCCTACTCTGACTTCCTTTATGCTAACCTACTTTTCAGAAAAGGCTGGGTCTCTCCTCTTCTTGGAGTCCTTACGATCTTGATGGAGAATCTCTCCAGTCTGACTCCTGTGTGCTTACCAGCTGTGAGGATTAGTGAGGCATCAGAATAGTCTGGCAGCCACGCTGCACTCCCCCTACAGCCGCCATACCTGCTTCTCAGAAGCCACCCAGCAGGGAACCTCTCCTGCCAGCAGAGAGCTGCAGGCAGGAGCAGCTCCTTGTGATATTCCTCTCAAAACGCAGGTGGGGAAAGTCAGCATGTGTGTAAGTCCTTGTGCAGGACTCCCCAAAAGCTTCCAGTGAAACTCATCAAGTACATAAAGAAGCAGTCATCAGAATATGTGAGTTTTATCCATCCCATTCCACAAACTGCTGCTAGAAGTAAATTACCATATTTACCCTTTTCCTTCACCAGGTAATATTGTTGTTTCCCTGCTGTCCTATATTAAAATTGAAATCATTTAAAATATATAGGAGATGTTTTTATTCTTAACGAAGTTATTACAGAACAGTTGGAAAAGACAAAGTATAAAGATAATATAAATCACTTGTGTGATATCATGATTTACAATAATACATATTTAGTCTTGGTCCAGTTTCTGGCACAGAGCTCCTAAAACCCTTGAATATCCTAAGTGATGAGAGCAACAAGTGTGTCTTTTGTTATGTTACTGAAGCCACTTTTAGACCACACCTAAGGACAGGGGCTGGTTGCCAATGGAACCAGCCTTATGACTAGAGGAACTCTCACAATCTCCCCACTTAGCTCCCACTACCTCCAGGGAGAGGAGAGGGGCTGGAGATTGAGTTCAACCATCAATGGCCGATGACTTAATCAATCATGCCTGTGTAATAAAGACTCCATAAATCCCTGAAAAGACACGGTTTGGAGAGCTCCTGGGTTGCTGAACACATGGGTGTTTGGGGAGAGTGGCATTCAGAGAATATGGAAGCGCCAAGGCCCTTCCCACACATGTTGCCTTTGGCGTCTCCTCCATCTGGCTGTCATCTAGCAAGTAAATTGTTTTCCTAAGTTCTGTGAGCTGCTCTAGCAAATTAGTAGAATGCAAGGCACGGGGTGGGGGGTAGGGGGGGCGGGGGAGGGGAGTGGTAATGGGAACCTCTGATTTATAGCCACTTGGTCAGGAGCACAGGACTTGCAACAGGTCAGGACAACATGGACTTGTGATTTGCATCTAAAGTGGAGGGCAATCTTGTGGGACTGAGCCCTTAACCTGTGGAACCTGATGCTATCTCTGGGTAGATAGTGTCAGAATTGAAATGAATTATGGGACACTCAACGGGTGTTGGGCTTCCCAGGTTGTGTTAGTGGTAGAGAACCCACCTGCCAATGCAGGAGACATAGGAGATACAGATTCGATCCTTGAGTCAGCAAGATCCCCTGGAAGAGGACATGGCAACCCACTCCAGTATTCTTACCTGGAGAATCCCAAGGGCAGAGGAACCTGGTGGGCTACAGTCCATGGGGTCGTACAGAGTCGGACTTGACTGAAGCAACTTAGCACACACGCACACA
This sequence comes from Dama dama, assembly GCF_033118175.1. Classification (NCBI taxonomy): domain Eukaryota; kingdom Metazoa; phylum Chordata; class Mammalia; order Artiodactyla; family Cervidae; genus Dama; species Dama dama. The sequence goes on from NC_083700.1 coordinate 15,204,674, forward strand.
ACTGGTAATTCCTTGGTGTGCGGAACCAAGCCTACCAGTCCCCACTTTGGAATTGGGTGGCAGAAAGATAATCTGTCATCCCATCTCCTAGAAATAGGATAATATTTTGGAATACTGCCTAGCAGCTGTGTGTGCATGTTTGTAGGAATATTTGTGTGTTTCTTGTCTGTTTTAGACACTTAGGATATCTAATACTATTCCAGGATACAGCTGGACTGTAACTCAATTAATTGTTTCATATCATCAGGTATTTTTCCAACTCCTCCTTACTATAAACAATGCTGCTACAATGAACATCCTTGAGGAATTACTGGATCAAAAGACGTGAGCAATACAATGGAATATTATTCAGTCATTAAAAAGAGGGAAATCTTGCCATTTGCTATGACATGGATGAAACTCGAGGGCATTATGTAAAGTGAAATGTCAGAGAAAGACCAAACTGTGTGATTCCACGTATATATGGAGTCTAACAACACTGAACTCATAGACACAGAGAATAGAATGGCAGTTACCAGGGACTGAGGGGATGGGTAGAGGTTAGTCAAAAGGTACAAACTTGCAGATATAAGATAAATAAGCTCCAAGGATCTAACATATAGCATGGTGACTATAGTCAACAATAGTGTACAGTATACTTGACAATGTTATTATAGTAGTACTTTTATGTTCTCAACATAACAATAACAACAAAAATGTTACCATTGTGTGAAGGAAAGGATGTGTTAACTGATCTTGTTGTGGTAGACATTTCACTATATATACGTGTATCAAATCATCACATTGCACACCTTAAATTTACACAGAGTTGTGACTTCCCTGGTGGTCCAGGGGCTAAGATTCCTTGCTCCCAATGCAGGGGTCCCGGGTTCAACCCCTGGTTAGGGAACTAGATCCCACATGCTACAACTAAGAGTTTGAATATCACTTCCTGGCACAGCCAAATATATAAAAAATTAAATAAACATTTTTAATACATATATTAAACATTTCATATATATAAGGTTATATGTAAATCATAATTCAATAAATCTGAGGAAAAGAGATATGTCCTCTTTAAGACTTTTTATTCATTGTACCAAATTGTCCCCCAAAAAGTAAAAATTAATTTTTTACTTCATTCACTGAGAGTTTTTGTTTCCTGGAATCCTTCTTGCCCACAATAGATAATTTCGTTTTTCCAGTGCTTTGCCAATTTGATATTTATAAGTAAACAGAATATTCATTTGTACCCCTTGTTAGGAATTGTCTGTTTTTTTCATGTGCTTATAGGTCTATCCTATCTCAATTAAACTCACTAGTACAATCTCACTTCTTCCGCTGCACCCATCCAGCTTCCTAATTTCACTTCTTATGACTTCCCAGCAATCTGTGGCCTACACTAGTCAAGCTCATCTTTTTGCACTCTTCACACATATGACCAGCTAACATATAACAATCACCTGCTGTGTGTTAGGCAATGCACAGTGCTTTACAAGTATTAACTCATTTAATTCTCACAAACACCTTATAAGGAAGGTATTATGTTGTTGTCGTTCAATGTCTTTGCAACCCGTGAACTGCAGCACACCAGGTTTCCCTGTCCTTCACCGTCTCCCAGAGTTTGCTCAAACTCATGTCCATTGAGTCGATGATGTCACCCAACCATCTCATCCTCTGTGGCCACCTTCTCCTCCTGCCCTCAATCTTCCTAGCATCAGAGTCTTTTCAAATGAGTCAGCTCTTTGCATCAGGTGGCCAAAGTATTAACATGGACACATGGGACTTCCCTGGTGGTCCAGTGGCTAAGGCTCTGCACTCCCAATGCAGAGGGCCTGAGTTTGATCCTTGGTCAGAGAAATAGATCCTACATGCCACGGCTAAACAGCCCACATGCTGCAATGAAGACTGAAGATCCTGTGTGCCACAGATGAGACCCGGCACAGCCAAATAAATAAAGAATATATATAATAAATATACATGTGATAAAAATATATAATAAACCAAAAGTGTGGGCACCGGCATAAATAGATTAATTAACATTCCCAAGGCCCCACAGCTTGAATCTTGAATCTTGGGGCATCCAAAATTCAAATCCAGAAAACCGGCTCAAACACCCACAACAGGCTGCAATGGTAACATGACAAGTCTTCCTTTAATTCCATCAATGAGAAAATTTTTCAAATGTTAAGTATAGAGTTGGGATTTAAACTTGAAGATAAAGGGCAAGCCAGCATTTCCACATCTTGCTAAAAAGGTATAACAAGGGCTGAGTTCAGTTGTTTCAACTGAAACAACTGAAAAAACAGACAAATAGAGCATGCAATTATCTTTAAGTTCAGCCAGTGTTTGGGCTTTCCAGGTGGCTCAGTGATGAAAAAAAAAAATCTGCCTGCCAATGCAAGAGATATAAGAGACGCAGGTTCAGTCCCTGGGGTAGGAGGAATCCCTGGAGGAAGGCATGGCAACCCACTCCAGTATTCTTGCCTGGAAAATCCCAAGGACAGAGGAACTTAGCAGGCTATAGTTAATGGGGTCACAAAGAGTTGGACACTGAGTGACAAAGCGTACATACACACACACACACACACACACACACACACACACAGTAGTTACTGCATATCAGTTTTACTCAGGCACTGCCAGTCACATGCTCTATTTCCCCATATGAGTAGAATATTCTACATGGGTTAGCTCAGTAATTTAACGCCAAGCTAAATTTTGATGAAGAATATCCTATCATTGATCCACAAACTAAAATTTATGATATTTCATTTGTATTAACCTGTATTTTATAAAAAATGATTCATGAGGATAATGGACTACATGTGATCAGTTCAATTCAGCTCAGTCGCCCAGTCGTGCCTGACTCTTTGCGACCCCATGAACCACAGCATGCCAGGCCTTCCTGTCCATCACCAACTCCCGGAGTCCACCCAAACCCATGTCCATCAAGTCAGTGATGCCATCCAACCATCTCATCCTCTGTTGTCCCCTTCTCCTGCCCTCAATCTTTCCCAGCATCAGGGTCTTTTCCAATGAGTCAGCTCTTTGCATCAGGTGGCCAAAGTATTGGAGTTTCAGCTTCAACATCAGTCCTTTCAATGAAGACTCAGGATTGATCTCCTTTAGGATGGACTGGTTGGATCTAATACTGAATATATAAACTTATATAAACTTTATATATTTTGTAATATATAAAGTTTATTTTTAAATATCAAGAAATGAAGTCAATGTGTATACGTGTATATATCACATATGGCTTGTATATCATACATGTATGCTATGTACAACCTTTTAACTGGAAATAGAGTATATATTTTTAACAAAAAAGAAAATAAAATGACAAAGTTCATCATTGGAGAGGAAACATACAACACAGTTTATTACTTCTCAAAAATAGCATCCTAAGCCAGAGTCTCTTGAAAGAATTTGTATTAACTATAACATTTTAAGCAGAAATATTCAACTTTACAGTTTTTTGTTTTTTTTTTTTTTTTGAGATCTTAGGTAAGTAACTTTTTGAGATACGTTTTCTGTCAGGATAGCATGTTAAATACTGTAAAACTTTATCTGACTCTATTAAAAATGAAAGTGAAAGTGAAAGTCTCTCAGTCACGTCCGACTCTTTGCGACCCCATGGACTGTACAGTCCAAGGAATTCTCCAGGCCAGAATACTGGAGTGGGTAACCATTCCCTTATCCAGAGGATCTTCCCAACTCAGGGATTGAATCCAGGTCTCCCACATTGCAGGAGGATTCTTTACCAGCTGAGCTACAAGGGAAGCCCATAAAAATATGTAATAAAAATAAAATAAAATAAATAATATTAAAAACAATAAAAATATATAATTTAAAAAACAGACAAAAAGGTACGAAACAATGGTTCTCAAGACACTGGCAACCAGGCAATGCAGGATAGCGATTCTTGGGAAATGGAATACAAATGAGGCGAGTCCTATAGTTGCTCCAGCTTACTTCCTGGACAAAGTTTCCAGGCCAGCGTACAGGAGAGGGAGCCCAGGTGGAGTGCAGCAGTGCCCCAGAATTGAGATAAAGTGAGAGTCCTGGAGGGCCAGGTGGTTTGCCAGAGGCCAGAAAATCAGAAAGGAAAAAGCTGCATCAAATGAGGACTCCAGAGATCTGCACTGGGCCCCCTTAAAGTATACAGCTGAGTTTAGAACAGTGCATGTGTATGAGGAAATAATCCTAGATTGATGAAAGAACAACCTGAAAGGATTAGAAAGAATCCTTGAAACACACAGGCCCAGGAAAGGTGCCTGTTCCTACTGGTCAGACTGAAAGATCTCATGATTCATAGGACATCCTACAGTCAATTGGAAGATCGAGCCTCAGCAGCTAGGATGGGGGAGATCAGCTTTAGACTAAATAATGTCCTTGTTCTGCCTAACAAAGCTTAAATGTAAGAACTGAAAGGGCAAAACTGCTTCCAAGAAACTTCACTGGGTTCTATAACAAAATTTGAGAATATATATAGGAATATAAAAATATCTAGCATTCAACTAAAACTTGCCAGGTATGCAAAGAAGGGGGACATTAAGACCTATAATATCAACTGGAATATATCAATCAACTGAACCTGATCCAGAAATGACATATATGATAGAATTAGGACACAGAAATAGTTATTATAATTGTATTCTATATGTTCAAAAAATCAGAAGACGGGGCATACTAAGTATAGGTATACAAGAAACTTTAAAAAGAATGTAACTGAACTTCTTGGAATGAAAACTACAAATGTTTCACATGAAAAATACACTGGATATGACTAATGGTAAATCAGAGAAAGCAGAAGAAAAGATTAATGGATTTTTAGAAGAGCAATGGAAACCATCCAAAATGAAACATGAAGAGAAAAAAGGAAGAGTATCAGTGAGCTGTGAGACCCCTCAGTGGCCTAATATACATGTTATCTTTGAAGAAGAAGAAAGAGATGGGGAACAGACAAAAATAGCTGAAGAAATAATTAACCAAAAAAATTTCCAAATTTAACAAGAACCATAACCCACAGATCCAAGAAGCTCAGTGAACGCCAAGCACAGTTCAGTTCAGTTCAGTCGCTCAGTCGTGTCCGACTATTTGCGACCCCATGAATTGCAGCACGCCAGGCCTCCCTGTCCATCACCAACTCCCGGAGTCCACCCAAACCTATGTCCATCAAGTCGGTGATGCCATCCAACCATCTCATCCTCTGTCGTCCCCTTCTCCTCCTGCCCTCAATCTTTCCCAGCATCAGGGTCTTTTCCAATGAGTCAGCCCTTCGCATCAGGTGGCCAAAGTATTGGAATTTCAGCTTCAACATCAGTCCTCCCAATGAACACCCAGGACTGATCTCCTTTAGCATGGACTGGTTGGATCTCCTTGCAGTCCAAGGGACTCTAAACAGTCTTAGCCAACACTACAGTTCAAAAGCATCAATTCTTCGGCGCTCAGATTTCTTCTTAGTCCAACTCTCACATCCATACATGACTACTGGAAAAACCATAGCCTTGACTAGACAGATTTTTGTTGGCAAAGTAATGTCTCTGCTTTTTAATGTGCTGTCTAGGTTAGTCATAACTTTCCTTCCAAGAAGTAAGCGTCTTTTAACTTCATGGCTGCAATCACCATCTGCAGTGATTTTGGAGCCCAGAAAGATAAAATCTGCTACTGTTTCCACTGTTTCCCCATCTATTTGCCATGAAGTGATGGGACCAGATGCCATGATCTTAGTTTTCTGAATGTTGAGCTTTAAGCCAGCTTTTTCACTCTCCTCTTTCACTTTCATCAAGAGGCTCTTTAGTTCTTCTTCACTTTCTGCCATAAGAGTGATGTCATCTGAATATCTGAGGTTATTGATATTTCTCCCAGCAATCTTGATTCCAGCCTGTGCTTCATCCAGCCCAGCGTTTCTCATGATGTACTCTGCATATAAATTATATAAGCACAAGAAAGTAGAAAAAAAATTACACCAAAGACATCACCTACACCAGCACCTACACAGGAAATAACGATAAAGGAAGCATTTCAAACACAAAGAATGATACCAGATAAAATTCCAATTTACAAAAAGGAATGAAGGGCATCAGAAATAGTTACTATGTAGATAAATACATTAACTTCCATTTTAAAAAATAGTTATTTATTTGGTAGCACTGGTTTAGTTGCAGCACACAGGATCACTGATCTTCTTTATGGCAAGCTGGATCTTTAGGTGCTGTATGAAAGAACCCTTAGTTGCAGCATGTGGGATCTAGCTCCCCCATCAGGGATCAAATTCAGCCCCCTGCACTGGGAGTGCAGAGTCTTAGTCACTGGACAGGGTTGGATCCCTGTGTTGGGAAGAGCCCCTGGAGTAGAAAATGGCAACCTACTCCAGTATTCTCGCCTGGAAAACCCCACAGACAGCGGAGCCTGGCGAGCTACAGTCCAGCGGGCTGCAAAGAGTCAGATGAGACTCAGTGGCTAAGCACAAACACACGCACATCTTAGTGAACTAGAAAACAATGGGCAAACTAAACCCAAGGCTGTGAAAAGAGAGAAATAAAACAGAATTTTAAAAATAGACAAAGTCAATGAAACTTAGTCAATTTGGGCTGCTATAAAAATTATCATAGACTAGTTTAAACAACAGAAATTTATTTCTAACAATTCCAGAGACAGGAAATCTGAGACAGGAAATCCAAAATCAGAGTACTGGTATAGCCAGGTTCTGAGAAAGATCTCAAATCAAAGATCTCAACTTCAACTGTAAGGAACTAGAAAAAGAGGAGCAACTGAAATCCAAAGCAAGCAGAAGAAAGGAAACAATAAAGATCAGGACAGAAATCAACAAAACAGAAAAACAACAGAGAGAAAATTCAGTGAATCCAAAAAGCTGGTTATTTGAGAAGACTAATAAAACTACACACCTGTAGTCAGCTTGGCTGGGTCCAGTTGGAAGCAGTGGGAGGGAAGACTTAGAAAAGAGCAAGAGCAATGTGTGAAAGGTTTTGATTTGTGGTGATTGTTTCATGTATATCAAAACTTACCAAGTTATATAGATTTTAAATATGTGTAATTTATTGTATGTCAAATCTTTTAAAGGACAATTTTTTCCATTTTTAAAGCAGGCTTTGGGGACTTCCTTGGTGGTACAGTGGATAAGAACCTGCCTGCCAGTGCTGGGGATACAGGTTCAATCCCTTGTCCGGGAAGATTTCATGTGCCACAGAGCAACTAAGCCTGTGCACAACTACTGAAGCCCACGTGCCTAAAGCCTGTGCTCCACAACAAGAGAAGCCCCCGCAATGAGCAGCCAGTGTGCTGCAATGAAGAGTAGCCCCCATTCAACGAAGCTAGAGAGAGCCCGAATGCAGCAACTAAGACCCAAGACAGCCAAAAATAAAAATAAATAAATAAAACAGGCCTTGAGTAATTTTTCTATCTTCCTCTTGATATCACTCTTTTTGTATCTTACATTTGATCCTGGTTACTTTTTCTTATTGGGATAAAAAAAAATAACACACATACAGACCCAACTTCCAAAAATATTAGCCTTCAATCTAAAACTGATTTTCTTTCACACATTTTCCTTTACAACTTATCTTGGCACCTTCCCGTGTTATTCAGTTTGTCTCAGCTACTAGGGGTGTTGACGGGAGAGAGCTGGTTTCTAAGGTAACCACAGACAGGACGGTACCCCGCTTAGGAGGCTGGGGTGCACACCTAAGAGGTGACACCTCAGACAATGCAGATCTTCTCTCAGTGGGAGTCAAGGAGAGGAGCCCCTTCTCCACTGAATGCCTTGAGATCCTCAAAAGTAAAGAGCGAGCAACTTTCCAGGGGTGACTTCTGGAGGGACACTGAGAAGGGAGACAAAGAAGTGAGAACTCGAGGGTAAAATCTGCTGGTCACCGCTTAATGGAGAAAACGACTCTCTGGAGGGCTGAGGAGTTAAACCGCTGACCTCTACTTCCAGCTCCACGCTCCCCAGTTTCTCCTTCTTTCTGATAAGGTTTTGCCTATGTGTTGTTTCTGCTTTTTGCTTGTTTGTTTTGCTTTCACCAATGCCTGCAGCACACAGGCTGCAGCATAGACTTCACTGTGCTTAACAGCAGTTAAGCATAGACTCTGTGGCCAGACTGCCTGGTTCCCCAACTCTGAGACCCTGAGCAAGTTATTTCACCTCCTTGAGCCTCTGTTTCCCATCTGAAAACAAGGATGATAATAATAACCACCTCCAAAGGCCGCTGAAATGACCTAGTGGTTAACACTTGCAGTTTGTTTAGAAGAGTATTTACCCAGTAAGCACTATGTATGTTTGGGGTGTTATTATTTTTTCACATTAAAATTTTATTGGGAACTCAACAGGTTAAATGGAGAAGGCAATGGCACCCCACTCCAGTACTCTTGCTTGGAAAATCCCATGGATGGAGGAGCCTGGTAGCTGCAGTCCATGGGGTCTCGAAGAGTCGGACACAACTGAGCGACTTTACTTTCACTTTTCACTTTCATGCATTGGAAAAGGAAATGGCAACCCACTCCAGTGTTCTTGCCTGGAGAATCCCAGGGACGGCGGAGCCTGGTGGGCTGCCGTCTATGGTGTCGCAGAGAGTCGGACACGACTGAAGTGACTTAGCAGCAGCAGCAGCAGTAACAGGTTAAATGACCAGAATATTCTGAGTGACAATGAAATGATGTCTATGACAGTTTAATGTTGGTTATTCTGGCTATCCAGCAATATACTAGAGAAATCTGAATCAGCTAAAAATAAATCACAAAATTTTCTCACCCTTAGGACTAAACAACTTAATTAAGCGAAACTGTGAACATCATCTTTCCAACTGATAAAGGTTGAAGGGGGATAGAAGATCACCGACAAACCGTAGCACCATGTTTTTATTTGCTAGGCCTGTCTCCTAACAGCATCTCCGAAGGAGAATGACTGAAATCTGTCTTTCTGAGTCCATCTTTCTAAGACAATACATTTGGTTTGGACTGGGGATATCTGCGCAGGAAAAAGTTGCTTCTCTACAACTTACACTGTGAACCATTCAAGTTTCTCCACCACAGCTTCCAGCCAGCTATTCAATTAAATACCAAGTTTCTAGAATCTGTCTCTACAAAGAAAAAAAAAAAAAAGAGGTTTTTTTCTCTTTGCTTCTCACACCTAAAAATAAAGAGGTATAAACTCAAGCCTAACAATCAGACTAATGGAATTTCATGCAAATCACCTAAAACCCTTCTCTGCCATAGCTTCCTGAGGTGTAAATAAATTTAACATAACAACTAATGAACAAAACAAGAATGTTGGACAGAGACAGTTCATTTATTAACAAAGTTCTTGGGAAAAAGGTAAAATAATTATTAAGATAATATTTTTAAAAGTTTAGTCATGTTTTCCTGCCCAGCGTGCTATAGTTTATAACAGCGCTCCCCAGCCTTTTTGGTACCAGGGACTGGTTTCGCAGAAGACAATTTTCCCATAGACTGGGAGTAGAAGGGGGATGGTTTCCAGATGATTCAAGAGCATCACATTTATTATGCACTTTATTTCTGTTATTACTACATCAGCTCCACCTCAGATCATCAGGTACTAGATCCTAGAGGTTGGGAACCCCTGGTTTACAGAGCCCAGGCTTGACTTTATTTAATCCATACAACCTGCAAACATCAGATTACAAAGCTAGAAAGGGATACACCCCAGAACAAACTCAGTTCTTTGGAGTCCTAGTCTAGAGCTCTTTTCATTCACCAACAACTGCTTCCAGACTCCTACAACCTGGTTTGTCTTGGGTACAATCTAATTTTTTTTTTTTTTCCTCCCCTGAACTGAGATTTAGCAGTTCACTTACATGGCCAGCTAACTTCAGGGAGTTCTATCCTGCTAAGGTCACTCCCCACAACCCCACAGTCTTCAAGGTGGAGTAGACAAAGAGATGCATTGCTCTACAAGAGGAAAATACTTAAGCGCATTCACAGTACCATTTAACTATAGCAAAAATAACTTCTTATTTAAGCTTTGTATTAATAGGTATTATTGTTTGTCTTTAATATACAGACTGACCTAGCACTCTCACAGGATCACTACTTCTGAAGTCATCTGTCATGTGCAGTATGGGAGATGTTTCCAGGAACCAGCCATAATGCCACACATGGTTCAGGCATTCAGTTTCTTTATTACCTATGCCATTCACGGGATTAAAAATAAGCCTCTTAATTGCTACAAATGTTACAACTTTTAGTAAACTCAGGGAAAATGACCATGAAAATTCTTGTTCTGTGAGATTTATTGGTTATCTCCTGAGAGAGGCCTAAAAAGAGATACTGAACAAAGCAGGGATACACATTTTCATTTCACCAAGTTCCACCTGATAGAACATTTTACAGAGTCCTATCAGAAATGGCTGGCAAGAGTATACTATCAAGCATTTATTAAAAAAAAAAAAAACAGCAAAAACCCACTTAATCTGTCCCTTCAAGGTGAAGATGAGTCTATCAATTAGTGAGAACGTTACTGTTTTTCTAAACTCATGCCTATGGAGAAAATATTTTGAAAACCTGACTGAAATGGTTCCAAAATTGCTATTTTTAAATTTATTTTTGGCCACCCCATGTGGCGTGTGGGATCCTGGTTCTCCAACCAGGGATCAAACCCACATCCCCTGCATTGAAAGCTGCAAGTCTTAACCACTGGACTGCCAGGGAAGTCCCTGTTATTTTTTTAATGATCAAAAAGAGTGTGTTTCATCAGTAAAAATTTTGTCTGCACACTTGAAAACTAAGAAACAAAATTTTAAATGTTTAAAAAATCTAAATGATACTTTCCAAGTGGGTTTGAACCCATATGCTAAAATATAAAATGTAAAACCTTCCCATCATCCAAGAAGGACTGATTGACTTAAGCTGTAAATTTACTAGTTGAATTTCAATCAAAAGTCTTTGCATCTTGGTGAATGGGACTGGAAGATGAGTATCATAATTTAATAAATGCAATCAAGAATGTACTTCTGCTTGAGTCTACCTCTTTGACAAGTATCTTTTCCAGTCATGATTCATTCCAGTCATTAACATTCACTAAAAAATATGATTTTAAAACATACTTCATCTTTATTTTAAATAACCTTTCAATATTTCTACTCTAGAGCAAGATTTATAAGGTATGTAATAAAATATATGCAGGCTTCCTGGTGGCTCAGAGGTAAAGAATCCGCCTGCCAATCAGGAGATGTGGGTTCAATCCCTGCATTGGGAAGAGCCCCTGGAGAAGGAAATGGCTACTCACTCCAGTTTCTTGCCTGGGAAATCCCAGGGACAGAGGAGCCTGGCGGGCTACATTCCATGGGTTGCAAAAGAGTTGGACACGACTTAGGATCTAAACAACAATAAAATACATGTAAATAATTGCTTAAAAATATTACATAAAGAAGCATGATAAGAAAAATGTTTGGTGACCACTGATCTATCACTACAGAGTGTACACAATTGGGACCATTGTTTTGCAGGTAGTATAGGAAGGGAATAAACAAGGTCATTAGCAATTTGGACTGTGTTGCCTGATTCCCGGCAGAACTCCTGTCTTTGGGGGGTTTGGCTTATGGGTTGGTAGAGTTGGGGTGCAAGTCTTTCTTTTATATACCAACTTGTATCTGGTATAATTCAGGTTATTAGTTTCTTTTTCCTCTTGCTATTTGCAAACTCATCACTTCTAACAGTGATGAGTCCTGAGATCACTCAGCTTTATGGATGTGTATGGGTAAATACACATACACATGTATTTCACCCCAGAACAATCAAGGTGGTGTGGAAGGAAGAGACCACGAGCAAACACACCACCGCCCGCAGGGTATTTTACGATAGCATTCACCCAGGCGCAAAGACCAAGTTCACTTCCTAGTCCTATTAAAAAGCTTCCTTTTGGTCTTAATTATTTTTAATCATAACGCTTGGGACCTTCTGACTAATGTCATGTTACTTGGAAAGATTTAGAAACTGTGATTCTATGAGAGGAGGTTATGAAAATAGAATTGTCCCTGAAAGGATTTTCCATCGAGTTCAAAAACACTTGACCCAGACTGGTAGCAAGATGCCCAAACAATCGGGGCGGCAAGACCAGAAGGGTCTCTTCCGTGGGTCTAAGAAATGAGAAGGGCCATCGAAACGGGAGAAAACTGTTGAGAGCTCCTGGCACCCGGGCAGGAGGCCGCGACAAATGTCTGAAAAATGAGGAATGCGGCGGAGGTAAAGCGAGCGGAGGCGGGGGCGGGGTGGGAGCAGAGGTGACGACGGTGCACGCCGAAACTGGCCCACGTGGGGAGGGGGCCTAGGCGCGCCGGGCACCGCAGCAGGGGGGCCAGGGGGGCAGCAAACAAAGGTCAGGTCTTGTGAATTCAGGGCAGTAAAAAGGGGGAAAGCACCCAAGGGAAAGCAGCGAGTAGGTGGCCGCAGTGGTGACGGCGGCGGGGACTGCGCGCCGTGATTCTCGGGGTCCGGGCCGGGGTCGCCGGCGAGCCAGGCCGGGAAAAGCCGGGGATCCGGCTAAGCCCGGGATCGGTTAGGCCGCACCAAAGGGCAGGGCCGGCGACTGTGGGGCCGCGGCGGGGACCGGCCGAGGACCAGCGGCGAGGGGTCGCGGCGGGGCAGGGCGCGCAGGGAGACCGGGAGAGAGGCGGGGGGGCGGGAGCCGCGGCCGCAGCGCCCAAAGAAGGGAAGGGCGGTCGGCTTCCCGCCCCCGCCCCCTGCCGCGGCGTGAGTGCGGGGGAAAGGCCGGCGGGCAGCGCTGGGAGGAGGGGCAGGCTGCGGCCCCGCCCCCGCCGGAGCGAGGGTAGGAGAAAGGCTCGCGGGGAAGGCGGAGGGCGGGCAGCGCGGGGAGGGGGCGGCCGGCCGGGCCTGCGCCCGAGCGAGCGGCGAGCCGGGGGGGAAGGGGCCCGGAAGGAGGCGAGCGCGGCCGCGACGCCGGGAGCCGGACGCCCGCCGGTGCCGGCCTGCCGCCGCCGCCTTTCCTGCCTGCGCCCGAGCGCGGAGTCTCGCGGCTGCGGAGGCCGGAGTGCGGCGGTCGGGCGTGGGGCGAGCGGGCAAGCGGGGCCGGGAGCCGGAGGCCGCCGGCGGTCCTGCGCCAGGCGCGGTGGGCTCTTGCCTGCGAGGTTAGGCGAGGGGCGGAAAGGGAGGAAAAAGAGAGGCCGAGCGAGAGAAGCCAGGCGATCGGATTGTCCAGGAGGCTGGTGTGGAGGAATATCCCACCCCGAAGTCAAATCCACAATAATAATCCAAACTATTAATAATAAGGGGCAGTTTTCCTGGCCAGGCGAGAGGGAGAGCAGGCGAAACGGGAAGAAGCGAAAGCTTCGTTTCATGGAGGCTGAGGCTAGAGAAAATTTCGGAGCCTGGATGTGGAGGAGCAAAACAGAACTAACTCAGGAAATTGTCTTTCAGAAAAAGGCCGAACCTAGGCTGGGAATCAGGCTGGGGTAGGTGGAGAAACCTGCAAGTTTAAAGGAAAAAAAGAATATTTTCAGAGATTTGTCTCTGGTTTGTGGTATTGCTTTCATTTTAAAGGTAAAAAGCATTGCATTCAGGTGTCTTTTTTTTTTTTTTGGTGCGATTGGCTCATTTAAGAATTTCAGAACCTTTTCATCTAAAAGCTTTTTTTTTTAAGGAAATTTATAATTTTCATTTCCCAGGGTTGCACTGGACTTGTAAGGAGTGCTGTTGTGTACATACTATTGTATGATTTTATTTATTTTTTTACTGTGCAAATCAGCTGGAAGATTTTTTTCCAGGTGTCACTTTGGATTTTTTTCATCTTTTTTTTTTTTTTGGTCCTTCAGTATATCTGTTGTCGTTTTAAGCATTGGAGACCAGAGAATTATTTTTTTCTGCTTTGGAGCTTGAGGCTCTTGCCAACGTAAGGACAGCTGGAAAAACTGGATTAAAAGAATGTTTTTAATCTATATTTTGCAGTTAAGATTGATATTTTGAAGGCACATTCTTTCTGTGATTCTTTTTTTTTTTTTTTTAAAAGCCCATAGCGCTAACCTTGAAGAGATTTGTGGTTGGGTTTTTGGTTTCTAAGAAGGTCATAGTTTTTTTCTCTTTTTCTTTCGGTTTTTTTTTTTTTTTTTTTTTTTTAAGGAGGGTAGGGGAAAGGGGGGCTAAGAAAGGAGACCATGTTAACTGGTAGAAGTAGAATGGAGCTTCAGTCACCCGGGTCCTGAGAGCTGGAGGAAAAAGGATTGTCTTCAAGTTGGGAGGCCCTCCTCTCACCTTTCTTAAAAATTGCAAGCGATTCAATCCTGATCAAGACATCACAACTACAAGATTCTGAAACCGTGGAGACACCGAGAAACCATGAGTGTAAGGTTACCCCAGAGTATAGACAGGTAAGTTTGCTAATAATGTGGTTTTTCAACACTTGATTAAGGAAAGACTGGGAAAGAAGGTGTTGCATTTTGATAAAAGATTGCAAAATAAGGGTCTGGGTGGGCTGTGGGTATTGGTGGGGTCCCTGGGGACTGTCTGGGCATGTGTGTTTATGTTCCCACTGTGTGTGTCCATGTTCAAAAGGTATCTCCTGAATCAGTGTTTTTTAAATGCAAGCAGTAGACAGTGACGCAAGGAGTGGGGAAAGAGGGGGAAACGCTTTCTAGCCGCCTTTGACTTTTGCCAGGCCAGAGGCTGAATCTGAGTCCCTAACTTGCCAGCTTCGGGGTGGGAGGCGGGCACAAGCCTGGTCACGTGAGACCCCTAGGGTGATCGGGACTGGCTTTAGGTGTTGGAGCCGCGGGGGGAAGGGCCCTGGCAGGGGCGTGGGCCTCCACCGGCTGGTTGTTGTGGAATGGTGGGGCTTGGTGATGGGGTGGATCCCATTTCTAGAATGAGGAGGATGTTCTTGGCCTGAATGATGGGACAGAAACACACTTTGCACCCGTACAGTTCTGGATTTTTACCAGTGGCTGATAATGGCCTGCAGAATAGCATAGGTCAACCCTAGAATTTCTTCTTCTCCAAGCTTGGGGTTTAAATTGAAATCGGCCAACCAGCTAATGCTCTAGGTTTAATCTGCCAAGCCGTTTTTAATAAGCTTGACTCTGCAAAATGGGCCTTCCCTCTGCCTAGAGCCGGAAGGATTTGTTTTGGGCTCTTAGGCCTGATATGCAGAGGCACTGGCCGTTAGAGTCTGAGCGCAGGATGTCCCAGACCCTCTCCCCTCCCCCCCCCCCAGCCACCCCCACCAGAGTGTGCCCAGCCTCCTCATCAGTACATTACAGTTTACAACTTCGTAAGGTATCTGCCTTTTCTTTTCCTCCCCTCCTCTTCAACCCTTAGAGAACCTAGAGAGAGGGTAGTTTTGTGGGTGCTGCACACACCCTAACTGGATGGATGGGTGGTTGGCGGACTGAACAAGCAAATGAAAGAACTGGGCCTGGGGGCTGGGAATTACTGGAGAGATAGGGAAGAATATTTGCAAAGGAGCAATGAGTTGTTTTCTCCCTGTCCAGTTAACCTTTGATTATCCATGCTGATAATTTCTTTTTGGCAGTGGAATGTGGCCTGAAATGCACATAATCTCTCTCTCTCTCCCAAACACTAATCTCTGTATTGCCTCTGAGCCCCGTTTAGATTAGTTCAGCAGTCCCTAGACAGGGACCTGACTTGGCAGTGGAGAGAAGGCAGACAGCCACAAAGGACAGATAATGTACGTGACTGCTTAAACCTCCATCTCTTCCCCTTTTTGTGGCTTCTCTTTAGTTTGATTCTTGTCAAGGCAGGGAGTTGAAATGGTTACATGACTGCCCTTCTCTTTTACCCTCTTGAAATTTGGGGATTAACACACTTGGCAAAGAGATTCGGGGTGAACTGTTCCTCTGAATTCAGAGTTGTGAGAAGGTGGAAACCCAGATGTTGGGGGTGAAAGATGGAGGCAATGAAGGTTCCTGGGCTGGAGTGAGACGCTCCTCTGGGAGTTTGGACACCCTCACAATCTTCTCAGGAGGTGTATAGCATGGTTTTTCTGAGTACTTTCATAGGAATGTATCTATTTGAACCTCCCAATATTTCCGTGAGGCAGACAAGACAGAGGTTTTCATTCCCATTTTACAGAAGGGGTGATTGAGGCTCAGCGAGGATACCTGGCTAGCCCAGTGCCGTCTTCCCTGACTAGTGGCAGAAGCTGGACTCAGATGCAGGTCTTCTAAACTGGAGGCTCTTACTGTTATCCTACCCTAAGTATTGGGTTGGCCAAAAAGGTCATTCCAGTTTTTCCCTATAGTCTTATAAACCCAAAAGAACTTTTTGGCCAGCCCAGGATATTTGTCTACTAGTCCTGTGAAACAGGAGTGGGGCACAGTTTTATTCTTTCTGGCAGCAGAGTACGATGCTTTTTGGCACCCCCTTGCACTTGGGATAGTGCAGCTTTGCAGGTTGAGAGCATTCTTCACTTCCACTCCCACCCCAATTCTCTTCCTCATCAGAGGGTCAGTTCTGGGGCTTGAGTCCCCTTAAAGGTATCTCTATCTGCATTGGATCTTTACCCCTTTAGCAGCAGGTTCGTTCTGTTGGATCTTTTGACATCTCAGGTTCGATACCCCAGTGGATTTTAAATATTTCACAGTGTTACACAATTTTATGCCATACTGGAGGGATTGAGTGGAAGGATTTCAGACTGTTGAGGCAGGGACTCTCTTTTATTTATCCATTTGCTGTGTAGGGAGCCTTGTGTAAGGTACTGCGCTCTAACTGTCAGAAAATTTTAGTATATGTGCTGCCGAAGCAAGCACTGTTTCAGAAAATTTAAGTGAGAAGTTCTTGCTTACAAAGAGCATGCAGTCTTAACTTGAGAAACTGGGAAAGGTACGAGAGATATAAATAACACTCTACTATAAACTCTGTAAAGGCAGGAATTGGGTTTTCTTTGCTCAGATACATCCCTGCATGCCTGACTTAGTGCCTTCCATTGGATGAATGCTCACTAAATACTTGACATGAACGAATATCACAGTGAATAATATGTCAGCACGTACAAGTTCATCCATTTCAGATTTTTCGAGGTTCATGTGTTAATTTCAAATGTAGTCAAGGTAAGGTCAATTAGAGAAGGCTTCCTTGATGATGTGTATTTTCTAGGACATAAGCAACATGATGGAGGACCATGTCTATGAAGAGAGATTGTGGCTCAAGGAATAGAAGGCTGTGGAGAGTCTTTAATCCTCTCTTGGGGAGTGAGTGACTCCTGGTCCAAAGAAACATGAAATATTCACAGCTAATCTTGATCTTGCAGTGTTAATCAGTTGTTACTGAAAGATGGGCTGAATTGTAGCTGTTCATGTCCCTTTCAGTTTTTGTCCGTGGACAGTTTATTGCCCATTAGTGTGTTCTTCTCAAAAGTTTCTAAAAATGTGTTTGATATTGCAAGCACAGATAATAATAGTGAATTATTTTTATAGGAATGATAATGAGTTTTGCTATGCCATGTATATCCATTTCCCTAGTTCTCCATGGCAAATGTTTTTGAGATGGCCAGATGGGTTAGGAGTTTGTATCCATAAAACAGCTTTTCTCTTTGCAGAGACAATTAGCTCATGTGAGGACCAGAGCAGATGGAGAAGTACTAGATATAAGCCGAGTTCTTGGTTTGAGCCCTGGCATTCCCCTTAACTGTGTGACCGTGGGCAAATCACATGCCTCCTTTGGTTTCCTCATATGTAAGACAATAGCTCGTTTATATGAAATGCTTTCCAGTCACAAACATTTTCACATAGCTTGTCATTTGAGGATTATAATATTTATTGCATCTTTCTCATGGTGCTGTTGAAAGGAGCAAATCAAATCAGGTAATATTTCACATTGCTTTCTAAACTGTAAAGCTCTAGAAATTTTAGATGGTAAACTCAGGGATTTGATTTAGCTTTGGGCACTACTTTCTGAACTGGCCCAAAACAAATTAAGAGTGACCGAAAGATCTTTCTATTGTTTTGAAGAATTTAACCAGAGCGAACAGGCTTTTTTGTTGCAGAAGTACAGGAGGTTAGAAAGAAGGCATACTTTTCCAATGGTCAGGGTTGGGTGATGATAGTAGAATATGAGAAGGGGAAGGTTATTGAATCTCCTTCCCAGGAATTTTGATGAATGGGAGAGGCTTGAGCTACCTTGGCTTCCTTAGATGGGGATAGAAAGGATTTGTTTTATGATCTCTGGCTGTTCCTTGTTTTAGAAGCATATGACTTTCCTAATTCAGAATAAACCGAGACCCAAGCAACTGTTCCTTATCAGGGATCTGAGATTGAATGTAACTTTTCCCCAGCCTGTAGCCTTTTTTTTTTTCCCAAGAGGAGGCAAAATCTGGAGTGAGGTGTATGGAGGAGGAGGTGGAAGGAGGTAGAGGAGGGAGGAAAGAAGCTTCAGACTGAGGAATGTTTGTAGAGAAGAAAAACTAGTGGCCTAGGCTGAGGAGGAGGTGGGGGAAAACCCTTCCCACCTCAGGCTCCCTGCTCCCACTTCAGGTTCTTGTTGAGCCCTGGGAATAAGACATACAGCTGAGTTTCTACCTAGTTTAGATGTTCCCAGAGCAATAGCTTCCCTGGTGGTTCAGACGGTAAAGTGTCTGCCTGCAATGTGGGAGACCCGGGTTCAATCCTTGGGTCGGGAAGATCCCCTGGAGAAGGAAATGGCAACCCACTCCAGTACTCTTGCCTAGAAAATCCCATGGACAGAGGAGCCTGGTAGGCTACAGTCCATGGGGTCGCAAAGAGTCAGACACGACTGAGTGACTTCACTCCCAGAACAATGACAGGGATCCAGAGCTCCAAATAATAAGTCCCCTGAAATGCTGAGTCTTCTCCAAAATGTACCCTGGTGCTCTCCAGGCGTGAGATTAGAGATGGCAATGGATTTGCACATGAAACGTTTGGCGATTAATCACCATTATGAACGGGAGCAGTCTAAGCTTATCTTCATATACTCAAAAACTTTTCTGAAAGAGCACCCTTTGATGAACAAATTTATTTAGTTTTTTTTTTTTTAATAGTCAAAGTACTGTCAGAGTCCCTTTCATTGTATTTAGGAGAGTAGACCAAAAAATGTGAAAAGTTTAATGACAATGAGATCGTCAAAAATAAAAGTGATTCTGTGAAGGTCACATGGCTAGTCCCCAAATTGGTACAAAGACAAAGGAGTTCTGGAAGCTTGTAACCTCCATGGAATAGAGTTTGGAAACTTTTGGATAGTGTCCCTTACTGCTTTAAAGATCTGGGCCTCCGCTGTATGTGAAAGGGCTTTGTTAACGCTGAAGTTCCATGAAACATAAGAGGACTGGTTTTAATCTATACTAACTGAATCTGCTTCACATCTTCATAGTGGCACTACCTTTAAAAACCCATTTTATTGGTTTATTATTTTTAAAACTTAATTTCAAGATTTATCATGTGGCTTGGAAACCCGTTTCACCATGGACTGTGCATTCTTCTTTTCTCAGTCACCATCCTTGGGAAAAGACTCAAGTGGAGACTTGCTAGTGGCATCCAAGGTCACTCCTTTGCCCCATGGAGGGAAGCAGGACTGCAGAAAGTTGCAGATTCTGGTTTCAAGAGAAAAAAGTATTCATTACTTTATGAAAAGTTGTGTTAGATCCTTTGTGAAAGGAGACGTGGAGTTCTGAGAGAAGACCCCCCCACCCCAGCATCTGAGTAAATAGAGGAGTAAATTAGGATAGCCAGCCTCTCAGATTTGATTCCGTCTAGCTGTTACGTTCTTTGAGCCTCTGAAAACATAATGCCTGTGCCCTTTCTTTCAGTGAGCCAGGACTTTTTTTCAGGAACCCTATCTGCCCTCCTGAAAACCAGTGAAAAATGAAAGTTGGAAAAAAACCCAGAGAACAGAGTGGTGTGATGAAATGGGAGGGGAAATGGAAGAAGTACAGTGATGTAGAAGCATAAGGAGGGGTCAAGAAATCTGTGGCCCCCAACAAAGTTGGAGTAGGATTTGGAAGACATTTTCAAGGCCTGAAAAAAACACCTGGACTTGTGGCCCTAGAACAAATGAACAGAGTTGAGGGGAAAATCACAGAAGTCTTAAGTCTTAAGGGATCCTCTTCTTTACTCTTGACTTCAAATAGGCTATCTCTTGAGGTCGTTCAGAAGGTTGAGGGGCTCCCATTTTCACTGATCCCCTGTGGTTCCATGAGTTGAATAGTTGAACATTCTTTTGATTACCAAATTTTCCTTCAGTACATTTTTTTCTTTTGGCTGCGCTGCATGGCTTGTGGAATCTTAGTTCCCTGACCAGGGGTTGAACCCAGCCTTGACAGTAAAAGCCCCAAGTCCTAATCACTGGACCACCAGGGAATTTCCTCCTTTGCTATAATTTAAGCCCATCTTCCTGCCTTTTACTTCTGATTTCAGCACAGGCCCTAAAGTCACTTGTATCCCTCTGTCATCTTTAGTGACTTGACAAGATTCTCCTCTTTCTAAAGAATAGCAAACTAAGGGCTGTGTGAGAAAGGAGCTTCAAGAAGTGCAGAGTGAAGTGACTTCATTCAGTCTTGATTTTCAGCACTTTCTCCTCCAGCATTTAAAACTACCATAAAATGGTGCAGTGAGATCTGTAGTCACCAGTCGTGGCCTGGCATCGAATCACAGAGGAAACGAACTATCTAACAGCCTTCCAGATGATGACCTGTGATCAGAGGCACTTGCAGACAGTCAGTTGGATGGCAGATAGTTATAAAATAGCTCCATGCTCAGCTCAGTGCTTAGTGTTCTGGTAGATAATTTGCAAGAATGTGGAGCTTACATTCTTGTTGGGAAATGTAATTAATGAAGCAACATAAAACAATAAAAAGATAGTACATCGTTGCTGAATCTTGATGTATACCAAAAAGGTACATTTAGAGACAAGGAAGAAGTTGGTGCTAATGAGAACAGCCAGGGGAGGGTTAGTTAGATATTATTTAAGTCAGAGAAAGAGAGGAGGCTGTTTCAGACAAGGGGAACAACAAGAGCAAAGTTATGGTATAGAATCAAGCATGAAGGTGGCCTCAGGATGGTAAGAGTGTTGGTCTTTGCAGAGCAGAGAGAAATTAGGTTGTCAGGGTGAGTATGGTGGGAGGGTGGGGTGGGGATAAAGATACCAGATTGATGTGGTAGGAAATGAGAACCAGTGAGGTTTGTGTAATATATGATGATAAAAAGAATGTTTAAAAAAATAATTCTGATATTATGTAAATGAGAAGACAGCAAAAGATAATGTGAGAGCAAAGAAGAAGGGCAGGATTTGAAAGACATTTTGGAAGGAAAATCAACAAGGTATGGTTGTGAAGGCTGAATCAGATTTGGTTCTGAAGTTTTGGAGACTGGCTGACTGGGAGGGTAGTGCTGTTGCTTGAGATAATAAGACCATTAAAAGTCATTCCACCACCCATGGGTACCCAGCAATTCACTGAACACAGCATATCAAATGATACTTATCTTGCTAAGGCCTTTAGGTTAGGCTGTTTCTACCAAATAGTATTATTTATTTATTTACCAAATAGTTTTAAGAGTTCTTCTAGAGGAAGGGAGAGAAGGGAGTGAGTTCTTCAAGATTCCCTTAGGAAATGGGTCATGATTTGAGGAGATTAACATGTATTTGAAATCCTGATTAATTAATCATACCCCACTCACAGCAGACCAAACTCCAGGGCTCAAGGGCTGTCTCTGCAGAAACCACCCTAGTAGCATGATTATAGAGAGGACAGGACTTGAAGCTAGAAGAGCTTTGTGTGAGCCCTAGCTCAGCCGCTAACTAGCTGTGAGATCAGGACGATTTGTGTAAAAGCATTCGGTGAATTCTATAGTGCCAAACATATGGTTAGTGTTGTTGAGGCATTTGGTTTGGCAGGGACCCCAGATTGGTCTGAACTCTCCTCAGTTGCCACCGGAAGACCTGTGCTTAGGTGCTGAGACCTCTGCTGATTCTAAACAGGACTGACAGGCATGGCTCTGGGAACATACAAAACAAACACAGGACATACTAGTTAAAAATCAGATGCGGAAGGTTCTGTCCCAAGAGATCCTTTTTTTTTTTTTTTCTGGAAACTTTTGTTCAGTGTCTTTCCTTTCCAGCCCAAACTCCCCAACTTAGGATCCATGCTTTCTTCATTTCAGCCCGCGTCTCACTAATTGTAGGTCTTGTTACTGTCCCCTATGACCCCACTTTGGGTAGGCCAGCCTGTTTCCTAGACCCCATCACGTCTTTCCACATCTTTATTTGTATCTTATCTTTCTCTTCCCAACTCTCCTTAATCTTAGTTTCTTCAAGGAGGCCTTTTCTGGTTAATATCATCAAACTCTATAGTACATTTATATTATTCAACATTCCTTTTGCACATCCATATAGCAAATGAACTTTTACTACCTTTTTAAAGTTATTTGTTTATTTATTTATGACTGCACTTAGTCTTCATTGCTGCGCATGGACTTTCCCTCACTGTGGTGAGCAGGGCTACTTTCTAGTTGCAGAGCACAGGCTTCTCTTTGCAGTGGCTTCTCTTGTTGCAAAGCACTTGCTCTAGGCCACACAGGATCAGTAGTTGCAGTGCCTGGGCTTAGTTGCCCCATGGCATGTGGAATCTTCACAGAGCAGGGACGGAACCTGGGCCCCCTGCGTTGGCAAGTGGATTCCTAACCATTGTACCACCAGGAAAGGCCCTCTTACACCTTTCATATGTTGATATACTTTATGTCAAGTTCTAGCAGAATCACTAGCACATGATCACTATTATAAATAAATATTGGGTGCTTTTGCATTCTTTGCATGATTTATGTTGGTTATTGTGTCCTGTCCTGTTTCTTGGGGTTCAGAAGCAATGTCTCTTCATTTTTTCATTTTTCTGGATTGTCTTCTAGTGCCCAATAGAGTTCTCTTTATATGAGTTGCATTCCTCCCTGCAGTTACCTGGCTTGAACTGTAGTTCATTCTTGACATTTCCAGTTTCCTCCATGCCTACCCAAGGGATTTCAGGAAAGCAGCACTAAACATGGCTTCCCAGGTGGCTCCGTAGTCAAAAAAAACGTTAGTCTGCCAGTGCAGGAGACACAGGAGACGCGGGTTGGATTTCTGGAAGATCCCGTGAAAAAGGAAACGGCAACCCACTGCAGTATTCTTGCCTGGAGAATCCCATGGGCTGAGGAGCCTGGGTGGCTACAGTCCATGGGATCTTGAAGAGCTGGACATGACTGAGCGACCAGCACACGCTCAACTCTAAACATCGCTGCAAGGCATGGAGAGCAAGGATTCCATGTTCTTATTGGGTGCTAGGTCCTGGGCATTTGGGATTTCTTTTAGGGGCAGAGCAGCCTTGAGGTTGTGTGCCTCCAGCTTCTCCCAGCTCTCAGGGGATTTCCCCACTGGCCGCCTGATTTCAGAGCTGCTGTTCCCTGCAGGGGTCTGACGGCACTGGCCCGGCCTGCCTTTGTCCTGCCTGCCCCAGGCTGGCCCCATTCATTTCCCAGAGCACAGCCCTCAGAAGCTTTCCTCCAAGAGACTGCTGCTGCAGAGAAAGGCCACTGTTGTTCTGGGGGGAGGTGGCTGGAGAGACTGTAGTAAATAGCTTTGTGAATGGGACCTTGTATGAGGCTAGAACCGCAGACCCTTTTCTCCTCAGAGCCCTAGGGATGGGGGCAAAAAGCCACTAGGACTTCAGTGTGTTCACAGGAACAGGGCCTGAGGTTTAGGAATACTCATGCTCTCCCTCAGATAGCAGCATTGGTCCACTGAAGAAGTCTTCACTGGCTGGTGCCCCTCGCGGCACTAGGATTCAGCGTGCATAGGTTGCTTACCCTGCCCTCCAGGAGCCTGTGGTTTCGTAGGGGAGGCATGAGAAAACAGGAGTTGTATGATACCACCCTGAACTCTTCGGTGATACCAGTTGAGGCACATGGGAGACCATCAAGAAGCTTTGCTGGAGGAAGTGACCTTTAATTGAGGCCTGAAAATGAGAGCCAGGCTTGAGTAAGGGAAAGTCCAGGCAGAGGGAACAGCATGTCCTGAAGACAGAAGGCAAGGAAGGGCCTGGAGTGGCAGGAGCTGAAGACAGAGAGGCAGTGAGTGGTCTTGTTCATTCGTGTGTGCCTCTTTGCGACCTCATGGACAGTAGCCCACCAGGCTCCTCTGTCCATGGGATTCTCCAAGCAAGAATACTGCAGTGGGTTGTCATTTCCTCCTCCAGGGGATCTTCCCAACCCAGAGATCGAACCCATGTCTCCTGCATTGCAGCTGGATTCTTTCCTGCTGAGCCACCAGGGAAGCAGAGACTTTAGAACAATTAATTAGATGAAACAGGAGAGTAGGCAGGGAGCTAGGGCTTGGGAACCATGTAATCTTCCTTGTTATCCTGAGGGCAGTGGAGGACCATTGCGAGACAAGTAGAGAGTGACATGGTCAGATATGCTTTTAAAAAATAACAAGATCACCCCGACTGCAGTGTGGACCTTCACGTTGAAAGAATGAGAGAATAGAGAGAGGGAGGACCAATTAGGAGCCCACTGCAGTAATGTGGGCAGGAGGTGAGGGTAGCATCTACTAGGGAAGTGACGGTGGAGATGGAGAAAAATGAAGACTAAGTGGTTGGTTTTGTGAAGGAGGATTGAGGCACAGGTGGCAATCTTATTCTTGGCTTGGTCTGCTGGGTGGTACTGTTCATTCATTTTCGGCTGGGTGGGGTCTTAGTGGCAGCAGGCAGTATCTTTTGTTTTGGCCCAGGGACTCTCAAGTTGTAGCCTGCAGGCTTAGTTGCCGCGAGGCACATGGGATCTTAGTTCTGAGAACTAGGAAACCAGCGATGGAGCCTGCATTCCCTGCATTGGAAGGCGGATTCTTAACCACTGATCAAAGGAAAAGTCCCTGGGTGGTATTCTTCAGTGAAAAGGGGAACTCAAGAGGAAGAGTGTGATTGAGGGAAGGAGTCCCTTTTGGGCATGATGAGTGGCCTGTGGGTGATCACAGGGAAGGTGTTAAGCAGGCCAGCAGCTGGTGACACAGGCCTGGAGGTCAGGAAGGTGTGCGGGGCTGTGGTCATCAATGTGGACAGAATAGTGGAAGTGGGAGGTTGTCCAGGGGCAGGGTGTGGAGTGAGAAGAGCCTTGGACAGAACCCTGGGGGGCACTGCTTCAAAAGGGAGGCAGAGGCAGAGGACCCCACACAGGAGACTGGTGGGGAGTGGCCGGAGAACAGCAGTTAGGGCCGTAGGGGATCTCAGAAATGAGGGGAGGGTCAATGAGGTCAAGTGCTCCCAGGGGGCAAAGGATGGACAGGATAGAGAAGTGTCTGGATTTGGTAACTAGGAGGCTTTTCATGGCCTTGGGATGGGGGGAGGAGCCAGTTCGGAATGAGTTTAAGAGGGAAGAGGAGGTGAGGAAAGGGTGATATAGTCTGGTCAATTCTTTTATGAAATTTAGTCAGAAAGAAGAGGAAAAAATGTAGCCCATTAGTCTCCATTAAATAGGCCTTTGAGTTCCTTTTTTCCAGGTAGAACTAGGTTGTTTTTCAGTCAGAGTTTGGTGTACATCTAGAGTCAGCTGTGGTAGAAGCAGGAGGGGAGATGTGTGACAGGATTAAAGGAAAGATTAGAGTCAAGAGAAGTAGTCAGTTTTTAAGTAGGAGAGAAGACAACTGATAGAGAGGGAAGGATGGAGGTTTTAGTGCCAAGATAAGAGTGCCATAATGATGGCTCCTTTGTATTTCTGCCCTGATAGGAGTTTGTAAAGTGTTCTTGGACTGTTATCTTTTTGAGATAGTCTAGGCGAGTATTTGCATTCCTGTATTATAGGTGGGGAAACAAACTCAGGGAGGCTTTAATGACTTGTCTAAGTCTGTAAGCTAGTAAGTAATGGAGTTGGGATTTTTTAAAAAAAATCTGTGCTTACAGAGCCCTAGCCTCGTGCTCTTTCCATTTTCCTGTCCCCCTAACCAAGCTCACGGTTAAAAATGTGTACATCTTTGAGGGAACCAGACATCAGGTTTGCTCAACACAAATAAAGGGTGCCCTCCAGGAAGACTGGTTGATCAGGAACCCTCTTGAGCATTTAATCTCTTCCCGGTAAGCTTTCTTGTCCATGGCTCCCTGGTAAGACCTGAGGTTTGCATTTGCTGTTCAAGAGGAAGAAAACTTCCCTCCTTCTCTGCCTCCTGGTTGGTTAATGATGGGGAAAAAATGGCACTTAGGGGCCAGGTAAGGTCAGTGACATTGGGAAGAATAAAATCTCAGAAGTGACTCAGCATTCTTTCGCTAAGCAATGTGGCACCTTTAAGCTATTCAAGGATCTTACCTGTGTGTACCCTGTGGTACCTGGGACTTTGTAGTGAATGGATGCTCAGTAAAGTTTCACTAAATGAATAGATGTGTGTGTGCATGTGTGTGTGTGTGTGTGTGTGTATTCAGGCAAGAATACTGGAGCAGGTTGCCATTTCCTTCTTCATGGCATCTTCCCAACCCAGGGATTGAACCCGAGTCTCTAGTGCCTCCTGCCTTGGCAGGCAGATTCTTTACTACTACCCCACTTGGGAAGCCCCCTAAATGAATGGGTATGATTTTTAATTAACACCTTTGTGATGTATAACTCACCTACCATCACTACTTTAGGATATACAGTTTAGTGGGTTTTAGTATATTCACAGAGTTATGCAAACATCTCTATTATCTCAGTCCAGGAAATTTTCGTCACCCTTAAAGAAACCTCATACCCCTTAGCAGTCATTCCCCTCACCACCCCACTAGCCCTAAGCAACCATGAATCTACTTTCTGTCTTTGTAAATTTGCCTATTGTGGACTTTTCCCATACATGGAATCATATAATATGTGGCCTTTTGTGCCTGACGACTTTCACACATGATATTTTTCCAAGTTCATCCATCTATGTTGTATCATATATCACTGTTTTATTCCTTTTTATGGCCAAGAAACATTCCATTGTATGGACATACTACCTTTTGTTTATCCATTCATCAGCTCATGGGCATTTGGGCCATTTCCACTGCTTGGTTATGATGCATAATACTGCTGTGAACATTTGTATACAAGTTTTTGTGTGGATGTACCTTTTCATTTTTCTTGGGTATATACATAGGTGGGAATTGCTGGATCATATGGTATCTCAGTGTTCAGCATTTTAAGGAACTGCCAAACTATTTTCCAAAGTGGCTAAACCATTTTACATTCCCACCAACAAATTGAGAATCCAGTTTTCCCACATCTTCACCAGTGGTTGTTTTACTGTCTGTCTTTTGATGATAGCCATCCTACCAGGCGTAAAGTAGTATCTCATTGTGATTTTGATTTGCATCTGGGGGCTCAGATGGTAAAAGCATCTGCCTACAATGCAGGAAACCTGGGTTCTGTCCCTGGTATGGGAAGATCCCTTGGAGAAGGAAATGGCAACCCACTCCAGTACTCTTGCCTGGAAAATTCCATGAACAGAGGAGCCTGGCGGGCTGCAGTCCAGAGGATGACACAGAGTCAGACATGGCTGAAGCGAGTACGCATGCAGTGACTAGTGATGTTGAGCATCTTTTCGTGTGTTTGTTGGCAGTTTGCATATCTTCTTAAGAGAAATGTCTATTCAGATTCTTTGTCCATTTTTTGTTTATTTGTCTTTTTATTGTTGAGTAAGGGATAGTTTTATGCTAAGTCACTTAACCTCGCTAGACCTCACTCAGTTTGATCAGTCGTAAAATGGGAAAGTTGAATTTGATCTCTGAGATCCCCCCAACTCTCATGTTATTTAATCTGTGGAACTTCAGTCACTCTTTTAAGGTTCTGCTCACCAGATTGCAGTGTAGACTAGTTGTTAGGAGTATGAATTTTGTGTCAAGTAGACCTGGGTTTCCTGTTACTCATTCCCTCTCAGCCTCAGTTTCTTCTGTTGGAAAATAGGTTTCTTGCAAAAAATTAAGTAGTTTTCTTGCAAAAAAAATAATGCATGTAAGTGCTTAGCAAAATACCCGACATAGGTAAGAGTTACCAGGTAGTGCTAGTGGCAAAGAATCTGCCTGCCAATGCAGGAGACACAGGAAACACGGGTTCAATCCTTGGGTTGGGAAGATCCCCTAGAGAAGGAAATGGCTACCCACTCCAGTATTCTTGCCTGGAAAATCCCATGGACTGAGGAGCCTGGTGGGTTACAGTCCTTGAAGTCACAAAGAGTCAGATGCAACTGAGCACACACTCACACACATCTCCTTATTACCTCATATCTTAAAGTCTCCAGCTGGGTGAGCCAGGTCCTCATTCCTTAGGTATGACTTACCTGTCTTGATCACAGAGGCTTTGCACAAATCAGTATTGTTCAAGTTATCCACTGCTGCATAGCAAGCCACCCCAGTGACTTAACATTAATTATTTTGCTCACAGTTCTGGGGGTTGACTGGGTTGAGCTAAGCAGTTGTTCCCAATTGGGATCTCTCACCCAGGTGGAGTTATATAGGGGCCGACCTGGCCTGGGGCTTCAAAGGTCTCTTCACTGTGGCCTCTGTTTTGGGAAGACTCAGACAGCTGGGAGCCGAACAGCTGGGGCTCCTCCACTCCATGTTTTTCTCTCTCTTTTTCTCTCTCTGGAATCTCCAGATTCTCTTTCCACATGGTGGGATCAGGGTAGCCAGACTCTTAAAGAGTGACTGAAGGCTCCCAGAGCAGGCATCCCAAGACATTTGCAGAGGCTGCATCCCCCTTTATGAGCTAGCCTCAGAGGTCACTTCATGTCACTTTTGCCTTGCTCTCATGACCTGAGGGACTCACAGAGGCCTGGCCAGGATCGGGGAAGGGATATAGACTCTACTTCCTGACAGGAAGTGGCAAGGCTCTGGAAGAGCATGAAGGATGGGAAATTTTGTTGTGGTTACTTTTGAAAAATTCAATTTGCTACAGTTACTTAACTTCTTTACGGTTAATTTTTGTCCCTCCTGTCCTTCAAATACCAGTTCAGAACTTCCTTACTAGTGAAGTCTTACCTGACTAACTCCTTAATTCAGGTTTCTTCTTTTTTCTGTATCTCTCACCACATAAATGGCTGTTGATTTTTTTTTTTATGTGACATCTGCTTATCTTTTCTGTCATCTACAAATACTCCCATAGTACTTACAACTGGACTCTGTACTCTTTAAATGGTGTCAAATGAAAGTGGAAGTGAAGTCGCTCAGTCATGTCTGACTCTTGCGACCCCGTGGACTGCAGTCCACCAGGCTCCTCTGTCCATGGGATTTTCTGGGCAAGAGCACTGGAGTGGCTGCCATTTCCTTCTTCAGAAGTGGTGTCAACTAGTGCCCTACATTCTCCAGTTGGGATTTTTCCAATAACTTTAATCGGTTAGTGTTCAAGTGTTGACTGGTTCTCTCTTGGTTAAAGGTTCTTGCAGTGTTTCAGACCAACTGCTAACTTTAATCCATCTGGCTTTTCAGGGAAATCCAAATTCTGCACCCTTTTCTTCTCTCACAGGACACTACCTCCAGCCGTATGAGTGTATGGAAGAGTGGATGGGGAAGATCCGTAAAACAGCTTGGAAGGCGTCCAGTACTTTACTGGTTTTTTGAAAAGTGCTTTAACAGGCATTCTGATACACACTTACTACAGTTATTCTTCTTTATGTATGAGAACACCAAGGCCCATGGGAGTTGAGACTTGAAGTCACCACTGTAGTGAACCTAGGTCCCTGGCTCTAAATCCTGGGCTTCTTCCTCTTGCTTGAGAAGGATGTCTGGTCTGTCCGTGCTGTAACTCTCTTAATCACCCAGAGCTCCAGGGAGCCCCACAGAACTCATCTCAGAAATGTGGATTCTGGGACTCTGAGTTGTATTTTCCTCCTGTGATCTTCCTCTGCCGCCTTTATTCTTTACACCAGAGATTGAGTTGCTCGGGAGCGCTGTGACTTGGTTACTTTGGAAAGGGTGCTCCCAGTTGGGACGTGTATATGTGTGTGTCTGTGTGTGTGTGTTCCGGGAGGAGGATCTGAGACATAGTGCTTACAGGACAGGAAGCACAGAATGATAGGAAAGTAGCTAGAGAAGATAGAGAAAGAAAGTCTCTCAATTTAACTTTAACTGGTTAAGTTTAAAGTTGCCTTGTCTTCAGTCAGGAGGGTAATGTCAGATGCAAAACTGATGCTTTCTCTGCATCTGACCCTGCTGGTGATTTGCTTCTGCCTCCAAATTGATACTTGTGTCATCAGGGGCTCTTCACTAAGAGTCTGCTTCATTTCATTTCCTGTCTTGGTGATCAAATGCTTGGGGAGTTTTATTAGGCTACTTTTGGAGGAACTGGGACACAAACCAGGCAGAGGATGAGAACCACTTAATATAATAATCCTTGCAGTACGAAGCATTTACACAGTGCTTTTATTCTTGAAAGCACGTTCCATCTGTTTTTGTGCCTTAACCTCATTGTGTGCTTATGGGGAAGAGCCTAGGGCATGAGAGGGGCACCTCTCTTCAGTTGACTTAGTTTCTCTCTCCTTCTCTCCCTCCTTGGAGCTGGGTTCCCCCAGGACACATTGTTTTCATTGCTTCTTCCAGCTTTTGCAATTGCCTCCTTTCTGATATAGCTTATCTCCTGTCTTTCTCATGAATGGAGTGCCTTCCCTTCCTGGTGGTAATTAACAGGGGAGCCTGCTCATCTGTGTGGCCATCCTGTCTGTCACTATCAATCTCGTGGAGAGCCTTTTATATGAAAGCTACAAGATTAGAAAATAGATTGGCTGAGGCACAAGGATTACCAGCTCAGAGGGCTCAGGACCCGCAGCTTCAGGAGGGCGTGGAGGAGGGGTGGTGAGGAGGGCAGGGGGAGGTAACCAGCAGCAGCATGAGTCCTGCTGGAATCTGAGGCTCTTCTCCCCTCTGCCAGACTTTCCCCTCGTCTCATATCCACCAGCATTTACTCCTGCCCCATGCTGTGTGCTCGTGACTCTTCTAGATGCCTTGGGAAAGAGCACGGAGACAAGTGGTCCCTGACTTTAGGGAACCTAAAGGCTACTTGGGAAGACACCTGCAAAAGACCTCAGAGCCCTTGAGCAGCATAATACTTTACTGGAATGGGGAGTAAAGGCATCTTAGCCCACCCCCCAGGGAGCTTATTGGAGAAGGAAATGGCAACCCACTTCAGTATTCTTGCATGGAGAATCCCATGGACAGAGGAGCCTGGGAGAGGGGCTGCAGTCAACAGGGTTGCAAAGAGTCGGACATGGCTGAAATGACTTAGCACGCAAGGAGCTTACTGTCGGTAGAGATAAGGAATCTCCTCTGCTTTCTGATCTTACCTTCAAGACTTATTTGGCAGTTCACTGACTTCAAGAAGAAATGTTTATTGATCCCAAGTTGGTATGTCAGCATTGTGCTAGAGGTTATAGGGATTTAATATTTATCAACAGATATTTAACCTGAGGTATGTGTTCAAAAACTAGGAAATGAGTGATAAAGGAATAGTCACTCCAGATGCGAGAAGTGACATATTTGATGCCCTCTTTAAAAGGTTTTCTCTGTTATTAAAAATAGACTAGGTGTTCAGGAGAAAAGCAGGAAGGACTATTAAGCTATTGCAGAAATTTAGGCAGGGCATAGAAAATGGGCATAAACACTGAGTCATATTGTTTTTACTATGGCATAGATACATCTTTTTTCCCCTTAGCCAACAAACTTTGCTTTATTTTTTTTAATTAATTATTTTAATTGGAGGATAATTACTTTACATATTGTGGGTTTTGCCATATATCGACATGAATCAGCCATGGGTGCACATCTGTCCCCTCCATCCTGACCCCTCGCCCACCTCCCTCCCCACCCCGTCCCTCTGGGTTGTCCCAGAGCACCGGCTTTGAGTGCCCTGCTTCATGCACTGAACTTACACTGGTTGTCTATTTTACGTATGGTAATATACATGTTAATTGCTAGTCTCTTAAATCATCCCACCTTCAACTTCTCCCACAGAGTCCATAAGTCTGTTCTTTACATCTGTGCCTCTTTTGCTGCTATGCATATAGTATCATCATTATCCTTTTTCTAAATTCCATATATATGCGTTAATATACTGTATTGGTGTTACTCTTTCTGATTTACTTCATTCTGTATAATAGGCTCCAGTTTCATCCACCTTGTTAGAACTGACTCAAATGCAGTCCTTTTTATACCTGAGTAATATTCCATTGTGTAAATGTACCACAACTTCCTTATCCATTTGTCTGCCCATGGACATCTAGGTTGCTTCCATGTCCTAGCTTTTGTAAATAGTGCGGCAGTGAACATTGGGGTACATGTGTCTCTTTCAGTTCTGGTTTCCTTGGTGTGTATGCCCAGCAGTGGGATTGCTGGGGGTTATATTTTTTAAATTGAGGTAAAATTAACATAATATAAAATTAACCATCTAAAATGTACAGTTTAGTGGCATTAAGTACATTCATAGTGTTGTACAACCATCACTCCTCTCTAGTTCCAAAATGCTTCATTTCCCCAAAGGGAAACCCCTTACTCATTAGCAGTCATTCCCTATTCTCCTTTCTCCCCCAGTTTTCAGAGAAGGCATGGCAACCCACTCCAGTACTCTTGCCTGGAAAATCCCATGGACGGAGGAGCCTGGTGGGCTGCAGTCCATGGGGTGGCCAAGAGTCTGATATGACTGAGCAACTTCACTTTCACTTTTCACTTTGATGCATTGGAGGAGGAAATGGCAATCCACTCCACTGTTCTTGCTGGAGAATCCCAGGGACGGCGGAGCCTGGTGGGCTGCCGTCTGTGGGGTCGTACAGAGTCAGACACGACTGAAGCGACTTAGCAGCAGCAGCAGCAGCCTATGCTTCTACAGATATCTTAAAGTTGGGAACAGGACAGATTTCAATGGGGTTTTGTTTCCTTACCCCATACGTCTTATCTTTAATTATCTTTATTGGTCAAAGATGAAAAGGGAATTGTTATAAATGTACCCTAAAGTCAAGAGATAAAAGATACATTAGATGTAAAATAGGCTGGGCATCTCCCATACCTGCAGACAAGATTTTTGCGGATTAGTGAACTAGCTGATTTAATTGCTACTTCATCTAACCTTCATGACTTCACAATCCACAGCCGTTTATTTGTATCATAATAATCCCTTGTGTTTGTGCATTACTTTGCAGTTTTACAGTTTGAGTATTTTTACACATACGCCTTTTTTTTTTCTTTTAAGTAACAGCTTTATTGAAATACAATTCACATGTCATAAAATTCACCGTCAAGTGTGCAACCATCACCACTGTCTAGTACTAGACAGTTTCATCACCCCCCAAGAAAACCTCATACCCATTAGCAGTCGCTCTCCATTCCCCTCTCCCCACAGCCTCAGGCAACCACTAATCTACTTTCTATCTTTATAGATTTGCTTATTCAGGACATGTCATATAAATGGAGTCATACAATATTTGTTCTTTTGTGTCTGATTTATTTCACCTAGCGTATTTTCAGGTTTCACCTGTGTTGTAGCATTTACCAAACTTTTATTTATTTTTATGGTGAATAATGCTGTATTCCATGGTGTGTATGTGCCATCTTTTTATCTGTCACCTGCTGATGGACACGTGGGTTGTTTCCACATTTTGGTGATTGATGAGTAATACTGTTGTTAACATTGGCATACAGGTATGTTTGAGTCCCTCTTTGCCATTCTCTTGAGTACATACCTCACAGGAGAATGACTAGCCCTGTATTTAGCATTTTGAGAAACTGCTGAACTGTCTTCCAAAGTGGCTGTGCCATTCTTACATTCCCACCCGCAATCTGTGATGGTTTCTATTTCTCTGTATCCTCTCCAACACTTGTCATTATGATCTCATTGTTTTGATTTGCATTTCCTTAATGACTAATGATGTTGAGCATCTTTTCGTGTGCCTGCTCATTGTATATTTTCTTTAGAGAAGTGTCCTGTGCCAAACCAACCTTGCATTCCTGGGGTAAATCCCACTTGGTTGTGGTGTATAATCCTTTTTACATGTTGCTGAATTCTGTATACTAATATTTTGATGATAATCTTTGTACATAGAGTCGTATTTAATCTTTACAACAGCATTGTGAGATTAGGGTTCTCATGAAAAAAAACCTGAAGATTAAACTAAGCAGTTTTCCTGTGACTGTGTAGTGTCAGGACTAGAATAGGAAAGCAAGACTTCTGAATTTAGTCTAATTTTCTTACCACTGCTTTACTTTACCCACCTTTTTAGCATAGATAACCAACAGTTGTTTTCATTTTTGGTCTGATTTTTCTTTTTTGAAATCCCAACATGGTTACTCAGATTTAAAACTCCCGTTACGTGGCCACACAATTAAGACTTAATGTTAGATGCATTTTGAATGATAATAAAATATATATCATTGGTGGTTATTAATTTGATTTTAAATGTGTCCCTGTCACTGTCTCTTTTTAAATGACAAGCATTGCAGAGCAAGGATGCAGGTGTGATTCTTCTTTCTGTTTTAGTGCTCAGCATGCGCTGTGCCCAAATAAATACTCAGTAAAGGCTCCAGGACTGGAAGGATGCCCCTATGTAGCGCCCCTCTGAAAGCATCAAGAACAGCATACTCTGCTGGCCTAGAGTCTTGGTATCTTCTTGGACAGTTCTCTTCTACCTGAGCTGTGTACCCCAGTCACACCTGTCTCTCTGCCCCCTTCCTAAATAGCAGCTGGTACATCAGAGACTGTAATTGCTGAGAATTTAGTGACAGAATCTCAGCATTAGATCTTTGACTTTTTTCATCTTTTCTGATGTGTACATAAGCAAGCTGTAGCACATTTCACATTGAAGTACAAGCATTTGGAGACCCAGAAAAGCTCTTCTGGAGAGCTAAGGAGAGTGAGTGGGGAGCATGTGGGCAGACATTTACTTGTAAGTGTATAACATTGGTGGATATGTATCAATGCTTTTGAGTTCTAATTGTCTACATGTAATTGAACTGCTCTATCCATGTCATCATTGTAATTTATCCTCGCCACCTGTAAACTCCTTATTTCCTGCTCTAGTATAAAATGAGGGGAGAGGAGGAAGAAAGTTTATTTTAACCTTAGTCAGAGCCCAACATCCCTAAGAATATATCTTCTGTAAAACAGGGCCACATGTTAAATTACAAAGGGAAATGAAAATGCTTTTTGGATTATGTATTTTTGCTGATTATTTGTGCTGCCTCTCCAAATGTGGGTATTTGGGACTTGCCTGTGCATCAGTTGATTAAATAATCATTTGTTGTGTAAACAGATAAAATTGAAGAGTGTACATATTGTGATTTTCTCCTATTTTAAGTCCAGAGGCCATGCCTCATTTTAAGGTCTAGCAGCAGTGTGACACGAATACTAAACAGAAGGTCTTTGGACAGACTTGCGTTACCAGTTAGTAGAGACTGCCTGCATGTCTGTCACTGAAAAGAGCAGTGTTTAGCTTCCAGTGGGCCTGGAATGTTTCCCCCCCACTTAAATGTCTTTGTTGATGTGTTGTTGTTGTTGTTTTCATTTAATAGTTTTGTTCTGGTATATTTGATCCACAGTCAATGCACATGTTTAAGGTGTATAATTCGATGCATTTTGACATTGTGTTACATCTGTGACACTGTCCCCATAGTCAAGAAAAGGAACATACCCATCAGCCCCCAGAAGTTTCCTCATGCCCTTTTGTAATCTCATTCATTCTTTTCTCTTCTTTCCCATCCCCAGGAAACTGCCCTTGGGGAATTCTTTCACTGTAGATTAGTTCACATCTTCTGTAACTGTATAAGTGGAATTATATTTTGTCTTTCTTGCCTGACTTCTTTTCACTCAACACAATTATTTAAGGTTAATCCATGTTTTTGTATGTATCAGTAGTGTATTCTTTTTTATTGCTGAATTTTATTCCATTGTGCTGAGTTTCAATCCATTTTACGGATAATTTGTGTATCCATTCTCCTGTGATGGACATTTGGGCTACCACAGATAAAACTGCTGTGAATATTTATGTACGATCTTTGTGCCAACACCTGTTCTCGTTTTTCTTGTGTAAACTCTAGGAAAGGATTGACTGAGTTATATCTTAAGAAACTGCCAAGCAAAATAAAAGAAATTGCCAAATTGTTTTCCAAAGTGGTTTTACAATTTTACTTTCCTACTAGCAATGTATGAAAGTTCCAGTTGTTCTGTGTCTTGGCCAGCACTTGGTATGGTCAGTCTTTTTAATTTTAACCATATTAATGTGTATGTAGTAGTATCTTATTGTGGTTTTAATTTGCATATCCCTGATGACTAATGATGCTGAACATTTTTTATGTGCCTGTTTACCATGCATATGTCCTCTTTGATAAAGTGTTTGTTTAGGTCTTTTGTCCATTTCTTAATTGAGCATAATTGCTCAGTATTAACTCAATTATTAAATTGTAAGAGTTCTTTGTATATTCTAGATACAATTTCTTTGTCAGATATGCTTTTGCAGCTATCTTCTCCCAGTGACATACTTTTTCATTTTTGTAACAATGTTTTTTAAAACTTGTTTCAGATTCACATGCAGCAAAATGTCTTTGAAGAGCAAATGTTCTTAATTTTGATAAATCCAATGTATCAATTTTTTTTCTTTTATAATTTATACTCATTGCATTTATTAAGTAAATCTTTGCCAAATTCAAAGTAAGATTTTCTTCCAGAAGTTTTATGGTTCTGGCTCTTACATTAAATCTATGCCTTTTAATTATTTTCAGTAAGGTGTGAGATAAGTGTTAAGGTTATTTGTCTTTTTTGATGTATGAATGTCTGGTAGTTCTAGCACTGTTTATTGAAAGAGTATTCTTACCTCACTGAGTTGCCTTGGTACCTTTGCTGAAAATCAGCTGGTCATATATATAGTCTAGACTCTACTTTGTTCCATTAATCTGTCAGTAACACTGGTTTGGTTATCATAATTTTATAGTCTTGGTATCAGATGATACAAGTTTTGTAGCATTCTTTTATTTTCAGAGTTATCTTTTCATTTTCATGTAGATTTTAAAATCAGCTTGTCAGTTTTTACAAAAATGCCTTTTGGAATTACAGTTGAGATTGTGTTGAATCCTGTATCAGTTTGGAGGATTGGCATCTTAACAGTATTCAGTCTTTTGACCTATGAACATTGTATATTTCTCCATTTAGGTCTTAAATTTCTCTCAGCAGT
This sequence comes from Dama dama, assembly GCF_033118175.1. Lineage (NCBI taxonomy): Eukaryota > Metazoa > Chordata > Mammalia > Artiodactyla > Cervidae > Dama > Dama dama. Next base: position 15,241,778 of record NC_083700.1, read on the forward strand.
GTTTTTTAGTTGTTAGTGTACAGGTGTTGCACATCTTTTGTCAGATTTATCCCTAAATATTTCGTATTTTGAATGCCATTTTAAATGGTAGTTTTTAAATATCAATTTTCAGTTAATTTTCTGTCCGTACGTACAGACACAGTTGGGCTTCCCACGTGATGCAATGGTAAAGAATCCACCTGCTGATTCAGGAGACGAAGGAGATGCAGATTTAATCCCTGGGTTGGGAAAATCTCCTAGCACAGGAGCCTGGCGGTCTGCAGTCCATGGGGTCACAAAGAGTCGTACACAGCTGAGCGACTGAGCATGCACACACAGATACCATTAATTTTTGTGTATTTTCCCTGTATCCTGCCACCTTGCTAAACTCAGTAATTCTCATAGCTTTTTTGTTAATTCCTTAACATTTTAGAACCAGCTTGTTTGATTCTAAATCATGTTTGTATATAATGAACTGGCCTCTTCATTTTTTTTTTTTTTTGGCCTCTTCATTTTTAAAAAATTTTTATCTATTCATGGCTGTGCTGGGTCTTCACTGTTGCATGTATGCTTTCCTTCTGTAGATGCAGCGAGCGGGGGCTGCTCTCTGGTTGCAGCACACACACTTCTCATTGGATGGTGTCTCTCATTGCAGAGCACAGGCTTTAGGGCTCCTGGGCTTCCATAGTTGTGACACATGGACTTAGTTGCCTGGCGGCATGTGGGATCTTCCCAGACTAGGGATTGAACCCATGTCCCCTGCATTGACAGGCAGATTCTTAACCACTGGTCCACCAGGGAAGTCCTGTCTCTTTATTTCTGTGTATTTTTTGAGTTTTGGAGGAAATTCAGGATTTTATAACTTTTTGCTAGACATGTGAAGCAGATGTTGGATTCTCCCTCCTTAGGAATTCTTTAAAAATAAAAAGGAGATCATTAAATCCTCCTATCCATTCCTTTATTCATTCAGTGAACATTTAGTATCCACTGTGTATCAGTCAATATCTAGTGACTAACAGAAGAGACGGAAGTATAAATAAGTAATTTTTTTTTAATTATTTGTTTGGCTGCACTGGGTCTTAGTTGCAGCATATGGGATCTAATTCCCTGACCAGGAATTGAACCTTAGCCCTCTGCGTTTGCAGGCTACAGTCTTAACCACTGGACTACTAGGGAAGTCCCCCTAAACAAGTAATTTTAATTTAATAAATAAGTATAGTAAGTGCCATAGAAGTTATGATACAGGAACTTCAATGCGAGGTGGTTCAGAATCAGGGGAAAGAATGAACGATCTCTACAGGCCTGCTGCTCTGGATGGGTATGATTGACAAAAGAATACTCAGAGATCACTGATAGGAAGACATTTAAGCTACACTCTCCTGAAAAATTAGATACCTCCCCATCCTGATTGTTAGTTCCAGTTCGCCCTCCGTATCCTTGGTTTTTGTGTCCATGGGTTCAACCAATGTTGGATCAAAATTATTCAAAAAAATAAAATTCCAGGAAGTTCCAAAAAGTAAAACTTGAATTTTCTGTGCACCATCAATAATTTGCATAGCATTTACATTATATAAGGTATTATAAGTAAGGTAGGGATGATTTAAAGGATGTGGGAGGATGTCAGGGATTATATGCAGATACTCTGTTGTTATATATTAGGGACTTGAGCTCTCATGGATTTTGGTGTCTGCCAGTGTGGGTAGCAGGTGGAAGGGCCCTGGAATTAATCCCCCATAGATACCGAAGTACGACTGTACTTACTTTATTGAGAGTCTGAACGGACTGCATCTTTATCAATAGTTCTTTTTCTCTTTCTTCTTTTTTTTAATCTTAACATGAAGGCAACAATCTTTGCTTCCAGCCTCAAATCTCACTGACTAGGAGCAATGGGAGTAGAAATATTTGATACCATGTTATTCTTTTATTTATTTACTTTGGTGTGCTGGGCCTTTCTTGCTGCCCAGGCTCTTTGTGTAGTTGCCGCAGTTCCGGGCCCCTCTCTGGCTGCATTGCGCTGACCTCTCATTGTGGTGGCTTCTCCTGGAGAGCACAGGCCCTGGACACAGGGGCTTCAGTCGTTGTGGCTCCCTGATTCTAGAGCATGGGCTCGGTAGTTCTGGCACATGGGCCTAGTGGTGCCATGGCATGTGGGATCTTCCCCGACCAGGGATGAACCTGTGTCTGCTGCATTGGCAGGCAGATTCTTTACCACTGAGCCACCGGGGAAGCCCAATATCATGTTATTCTTAATACTAAATTATGCTGTGTATTTAGGAAACCTATGGTTCAGTACTGTTGTCCCATTTCTGCAGTTTTGTTTTTTTAAAAGCATTTTAGCATGTATCCTATTATTTTTTTAAATTCTCATAGCAACTCCTGAGGTCTTTGCATTTCTCCTGTCATATGCATTGAAGGGGAACTATGCTTCTGACTTTGTAGCCCCAGCATATTTCCCAGAATCTGGTGAGTGGGAGGTGCTAAATAGACACTGGTGTGTGTGTGTGTGTGTGTGTGTTAGCATAATTTCTCTTCAGCATAGTTGTCATGCTTTGGACTCCTCTAAATAATATAGGATTATTCCCTTTTTACAGATAAGGAAAATTTTCCAGGTCACCAGAGAGTACTTTGCAGGTACTTTTTCTTTTTGGTAGACAATTTAGTATTTTATTGGTTTGCAAAGTGATATAATTTAAGAAATACTAATAGCATTTTTCATTTTAGAGGTGAGAAATTGTGCTTGTTATCATAGAGGAGGACTGAAAACACAGATCTGCATTCCTTACTTGTTTCCAAAACCTCGGTAGTTATGATCTCCTTCTTCCTATCACCTTATTGCAGAAGGAATCTCTCACTTTCCTGAACTGAAAATTCCCAGAGGGCAGGGACCAATATAGGAGAGTGACTGGCACACGGTAGGAACTGAGTAAACTTTGTTGACTGAGTGTGTACAGCTCATGATGGAAATACACCCATCAGACCAATGCGCTAATAATGTGGTGGCCAGTTTCCCATCCCTGTGCTTCTCCTTCCGGGCTAAGCAGGGAGCTGCAGACACATGTGCTGCGTGTGTGAAGGCCCTCTGTGAGCTCGTGGTTGTTAACAGACACACCCCGTGCCTTACGGAGGGCTGCAGTGCAGGTGTGACAGAGGCCTTGCTGCAGGAGTGAACAAGACACGCCCTGCCTCGTGTATCTCACTATTACCCGAGTGCAGCGTGAGTGCAGTGGCGGGGTGTGCACTGCGAGATAGGCGCTCAGAGTGAAGATAACTGACCCAGTCAAGGCAGCGGAGTGAAGCTGCTTGTTTGTTTGTTTGTTTGTTTAAAGATAACTAACACAGTGTTTGTTGTGAACCAGGCACCGTTCTGAGCAATTTGCACATAATAACTCCTTTACTCCTCATAACAACCCTGCAAGTTAGGTACTGTCAGTGTCCCCATTTTACACTGAGGTAAGGAGCTATAAAGTTAAGGTCACACAGTTGGTAAGTAGGGGAACTGGGATTCAAATCCAGGCACTGTGGCTCTGGAGTCTGTGCTCCTAAGCACAGTGCCATTTGGTCTCTTGTAAGTCCTAAAGCAAAGGGGGGGAAGGAATGAGAATTATAAACATTGGTATCGAGTGGGCAGGATTTCTTGTTGAACTGCATATGTGGTTAGAGAGAAGGAAGAGTCAGGATTGATTGCTGGAGTATTTACATCAGGTGAACGAGAGAAGACAGGAGGAGGAAAGAGATGGGATGTACAGAGATGAGGGTTTCCATGCGTTGAGTTTGAGTGTCTGTAGGTCATGGTGTCTCCCAGAAAGTTACATGTGAAAATCAGAAACTTGAGAGAGTCTGAGGGCTGAAAACAAGCTTCGGGAAGTCATCAGTGTTACAGGGGCTGGTTAAAAGCACTGGGATAGACACTGTCCCCTGTGAAGAGCGCGGCAGGCCCACACGAGAGAGATCAGCAATGTCAGGGACATGGAGAAGTCCAGTGAGATGAGATCTAGAAAAGACAGCCTTCAAACTTTCAGTTATGGGACTACTAACAGTTCAGGGTCAGCAGTCTCACTGAAAACAATCTCATCAGCGTCTGGAGGCAGAAGTCAGATTACAGTGGGTTGAACAGTAAGTGGGAGGTGAAAACGTGAAGAGAGTATGTGTAGACTGCTCTGTACTTTCCAGAAGTCTGGATGTGGAAGGAAATTACTTGGTAAAAGCTGAAGGAGCTTTAGGGTAGAGGAAATACTTTTTCTTCAGGTTAAGGGAGCTTTGCATAAATTTATAGGTTGAGATCGTAGAGCCAATAGAATTAGAGGAATGCTGAAGATTTAGGAGAGGAGGAGGGCCTGAGGAAGCAGAGAGGAATGGCGTGAGGGGCCTCGTGAGAGGGTCTCGACTAGTGGAAAGTCGCTAAGAGGTGTGTGAGTGCCGATTGAGGAGCTCACAAGTAGAAGTAGGATACTGAAGAAGATCTCTAAGGACTGGTTATTTCCGTGAGGTAAGAGGGGAAACAGTCTAATGACAGAGTGAGGGCAGACGTCAAATATGGAACTTGGGAGAGCCATACATGTTTGCAGTGTTGGTGGAAGGGATGTGAAATAGAGAATTGGCCGAGGCTAGTGAAGCCCTGGCTGGAGGCACTAAAGGCCTGGCAGAGGCTGGAGACCTGGGGTCTGCACTCGGGACCACATGGCAGTGTAGGCTTTTTCCCAGCTGAGTGCCCCTGACTGGCAGCAGGAGCAGAGGCCGCAGACAGGAGCTTTGCGACAGCGCTGGTTTGCCGGACAGATCTGAAGGACGCGTGGGGCTTCAAAGGACTCAGGATTGTGACTTTAGGTGATCAGCTGCAGAAGAGAAGCCAAGAGGCAACTGCCACCTGGAAGGAAGATAGGAGGGTCTGGTGAGGTCACTCAGAGTTGAAAGAGCAGACCTAGCAGGACTGAAAGTGAGCGAGAGTGAGGGAAACTGGCGTTTGTGTCTTCGAAGATGGAAGTATTCTGAACATTGTCAGGATCCAAAGTGTGTAGTTCTGGGATTGATCGAGGAGGTGGAGTGGAGACGAAAATCATAGAAATTAAGGGATAAAAAGAAAGTATGTTCAAGGAATTCAGTGTGTTGTAAAGAGACCTATAGACAGAGCTTTGCTCTATAGAATAAGAGGTGCTCCAATAGAGGGAGGGAGAGTGTGAGCGACTGCTGGGGAAGAGACAGGGAAATGCTTCACCACAGTATTCGTGTGTGTTTGATCTGAAGCTTGAGGAAGGAGCAGGAGTTTGCTAGACATACAAGCAGTGAGCATGGTGAACACGGCTGTGCTACTTGAAGCAGCAGAGGGAAAACCGAAGTGACTGTGCCTGTGAAACAGCCCACCCCTCGGACAAGGCTCCTCCTCTGTGTGGGTTGGGATGGTGTGTGCAGGGAGTTGGAACCAGACCCAAGTGTAGGTGATGGGAGGGAAGTGGGATTCAGCCCTGGAAATAAACACGATTCTCTAGTGTAGAGCTACCACGGCCCGTGGTCCAGGCCTGCAGTCAGTTATAGGTAGGTGTTCAGCACGAGATAGCAGAGCATAGGATGAGGAGTCCACATGAATTTAAACCTGTGAAGTCCACATTCCCCCTCCCATGTCACTGTCCCATCAACCCCCCAAAATGGCACCCTTATCTGAATGAAGGCCCTCAATGACTTTGCATCAGACAAGGAAGGAGAATCTGACTTGTGTCTTATGTTGCTTTTCTCCATGAAAGCTAGTGGTGCTTCTTCATACACATTAGGCACTGAATAAATTTTGTTGAATGAATGGCTCAAAAATGATGATGGTGGTGATGATAGTGATGATTGTAACTAAAACTTGAATAGCATTTACCATATACCAGGCACTGTTCTAAATAGTGTTTAATAGTTAACAACAATACTGTGAAGTAGGTTCTCTTTTTTACCCAGGTTCAACATAGATAATTGGGCAAAAGTATCAAACTGATAACTAGACAGAGAAACTGGTTTACTTTGGATATATGAAGGATAGGTGTCCATCTGGAGTAGAGTATGAGAGGAAAGTAAGCAACTCATCGTGTGAGTGTTCTAGGAAAGATCTTTTCTTCTAATAAGTGAAACCAGGAAAAGATAAGGGTGGGTGGCTCTTTGGTTTTTTGGTTTATGTTATTGAGATATATTTCACATCCTGTAAATTTGCCCTTTTAAAATATACAATTAATTGGTTTTTAGTACCTTGACAGAATTGTAAGACCATCACAACAGTCTTATTCTAGAATCTTTCAGTACCCCAAAAAGCACCTCTTTGCATTCGTTAACAGGCATTCCCCTCTCCTGCTCCCAACCCTTCACCCTAGCTCCAAGAAGCCATCAATCTGCTTGTTTTTTCTGAAGATTTCACATAAATGGAATCATAGAATGTGAGGTCTTTCGTGTGACTGGCTTCAAGCGTGTTCATCCATGTTGTAGCGTGTGTCTACTTCATTCCCCTTGTCATCGCTAGTTAACATGTCATTGTATGGATACACCCGCTTTGTTCACCTACTTACCAGCTGATGGACATCTGGCTTGTTTCCTCTTTTCGACTTTTATGAATACTGATGCTATGAACATTTGCGTACAGCTTTCTGTGTAAGTATATGTTTTCAGTTCTCTTGGGTATATACACCTAGGAGTGGGATTGCTGGGTCATATGGTATTTCTGTGTTTAGTATTTTGAAGACCTGCTAAGCAGTGTTTCAAAGTGGCTGCACTGTTTTACATTCTCACCAGCAATATCTGAGGGCTTCAGTTTCTCCACATCCTCACCAGCGCTTGTTATTTGCCATTATTTTGGCTCTAGCCACCAGAGTGAGTGTGAATTATTGTAGTTTTGATTTGCATTTCTTTAATGACTAATGATATTGAACATCTTTTTTTGTGCTTATTGGCCATTTGTATATTTTCTTTAGAGAGCTGTCTATTCAGATTTTTTGCCCATTTTTTTAAATTGGGTTGTCTGATCTTTGGTGGGATTTCCTCATAGCTCAGTTGGTAAAGAATCTGCCTGCTTTGCAGGAGACCCGGCTTTGACTCCTGGGTGGGAAAGATCTCCTGGAAAAGGAAATGGCAATCCACTCCAGTGTGCTTGCCTAGAAAATGCCATGGATAGAGGAGCCTGGGGGCCTACAGTCTGTGGGATCACAAGAGTTGGACACAACTTATAGTCAGACATGATTTTTTTTAATTGTTGGTTTATATGAGTTTTTAAAAAATAAATTCTGGTTACAAGTCCCTTATCAGATACATGATTTGCAAATATTTCTTACCCATTCTGTGGATTGCATTTTTACTTTCTTGTTGTTGTCCCTTGAAGCACAGGTTTTTAATTTTGATGAAGACCAATTTATTGTTTCTGTTGTTGCTTATGCTTTCAATTTTACATCTAAGAAATCATTGCCTAACTCAGGATCACAAAGATATACTCCTGTTTTCTTCTGACAGCTTTATAGTTTTAGCTCTTATGTTTAAGTCAGTGATTCATTTTGTGTTAATTTTTGTGTTCAATGTGAAGTAGGGATCCAACTTCATTCTTTTGCATGTGGATTTCCAATTCGAGCACCGTTTATTGAAAAGACTGTTCTTTCTCCATTGAATGGTTCTGGCACCCTTGTCAAAAGTCAGTTGACTGTAAATATGAAGATATAGTTTGGGATTCTCTATTTTGTTTACCTGTATGTCTGTCTGTATGCTGGTCCCATTCTGACTTGTTTACTATGGATTTTGAAATTGGGAAATATGAATCCTCCAACGTTTTCAAGGCTTCCCTGATAGCTCAGTTGTTAAAGAATCCACCTGCAATGCAAGAGACCTCAGTTTGATTTGGTTCCTGGGTCGGGAAGATCTGCTGGAGAAGGGATGGGCTACCCACTCTAGTATTCTTGGGCCTCCCTTGTGGCTCAGCTGGTAAGGAATTCGCCTGCAATGCAGGAGACCTGGGTTCGATCCCTGGGTTGGGAAGATCCTGTGGAGAAGGGAAAGGCTATCCACTCCAGTATTTTGGCCTGGAGAATTCCATGGACTGTGTAGTCCATGGAAAGAGTCAGACACAACTGAGCGGCTATCACTTTCACTTTCAACTTTTTCAAGATTGTTTTAGCTGTTTATTTATTTTCATGTGAATTTTAGGATCAGCTTGTGGAGTTCTGCAAAAAAAAAAAAAAGAAGACTTGGCACTTGGATAGGGATTATACCAATTATATACATCAATTTGCAGAGTATTGCCATTTTAACAATCTTAAATCTTTTAACCCACAAACATGGATATCTTTTCACTTAGTTTCCTTCAGTGATGTTTTGTAGTTTTCACTATACAAGTCTTCCACTTCTTTTGTTAAATTTATTCCCAGGTATTTTATTTTTGGCTATTATTAAAAAGGAAATGTTTTCTTAATTTCATTTTTATATTGTTCATTGCTAGTGTATAGATATATAAATGTTTTATATCAACTTTGTATCCTGTGACCATTTATTCTGTTAGTTTTTTGTGGATTCTGTATCATTTTCTATATACAGGATCACATAGTCTGTGAAGAGAAATAGTTTTACTTATTTCTTATCAATCTGAATGCCTTTTATTTCTTTTTCTTGCCTGATCGCCCTGGCTAGAACTCCCCATTCAGTGTTGAAAAGAAGTGGTGAGAGCAGGTATCTTTGTCTTGCTCCTGATCTTGGGGCAAAGGCAGTTGATCTTTCACCTTTGAGCATGATATTAGCAGTGGTTTATTTGTTTACTTTTGAGGGAAGGGTGAGATAGAATTTAATAGGTGCTCCAGGCAGCAAGTTCATGTTGGGAGAAGGTAAGAGAGGTTCAGAGTGAGAGTCAGCCATTGAATACTGAACTGGGGGGATGGCATGCTTTCATAATGAAATGAAATGGCTCAGAGCTGGACTACTTGGTATGTTGCAGACTTTGCATCCAGATAAGACTAGCTTCACCCTCGTAAAAGTTTTCCACCAGCTAGCTTAGACTAGCTGATGAATTTGCATTGATAAGGAGTCCCCTTGTGTTTAGGTCAAATCATGGTTCGCTTGGGTTTAGAAGCTAGGAGAAACAGAAGGAGGGTGCTTATCCCTTCTGGCTGCCCTTTTAAGAGCTTAGTGCAACACCAATGACCTCAGGATTGCTCTTCTTGAAGAGCCCTGTCTTCCAATCACTGTATTTCTTACTCAGTGCTTTTGTATACAGTTGGCTCTTTGTGGATTTGCTCTTAACTTTTCTTTTGCCTTAAGTCTCTTTTGCCTTTGTCTTCCTAACTCCTCAAGATTGTAAATTTCCCAAGGATAGAAATCATGCCTCTACCTTCATAATAATGCCTCAGATGTGTAACTCACTTCTGTGTACCAATAAGTAGTTATTAACTATTGATAAAGATAAATATGATCATAAATACAAAGATTTCTGAACTGTTGGGAAGTTGTTGATAGACAGGGAAGCCTGGCGTGCTGCAGTCCATGGGGTCACAAAGACTTGGACACGACTGAGTGACTGAACTGAACTGGGGAAGCATACTAAGTAAACCATTTTATACTTGATAAGAAAACTTTTGGAAAAATGAAGAGGTTACCTGAAAGTCATGATTTTAAAGTTTAATATACACCCACTTGAGTTCTTATGTATGTGCAGGAGTGTTAGTTCTAAACTGCCCCAAGAATTTTTTTCAGTTCATTCCTACTTGCCTATAGGTGACATACCAGGCAGTCTGACTTTTCACTTCCTGTGGACTTGGTCTTTACTCCCACTCCTGAATGCAACTTTGTGACTCAGTAGCAACTGTGAGGAAAAGCCTTTGAAAGTTAAGCAGTGCCTTGCCTGTTGTTTCTTTCCCACTTTGCAAAGGAGTGAAGCTACAGAGTAGCTCTCATTGTATCTCTCCCAGAGGTAAAGCCATCAGCTCCAAGCAAGAGTGAGAAGCTCTGCAGAGTTGAATAAATGATGAGGTAGAGACACTGAGCCCATTTTTGCAGCTTCTCCCAGTGTTATCATCTCCAAAGTGGCCAACACTCCTACATTGATGTGCAAACACATTCCAAGGCCTTGGGGTAATAGAAAAATCACCAACCTGGGATAGGAGCCCTGTCACTAGAGGACCCTGAAAATTCACTTAAAGGCTTCTTACTCAGCATAGGCTGCCATAGCAAATACCATAGACTGGATGACTTAATGGAGATTTATTTTCTCACAGTTGTGAAGGCTCAAAGTCCAGGACCAGGTTGCCACCATGTTGGGCTCCGGTGAGGGCCCTCTTCCTGGCTTGCAGACTGCCAGCCTCTGGCTGTGTGCTCACGTGACCTTTCCTTTGTGTGTGTGCGCACAGAGAGCAGCTCTCTGGTGTCTTATCGCCTGAGGGCACAAATACCGTTACGAGGGCCCCACCCTCATGACCTCCTTGAACCCTCTTTACCTCCCAAAGGTGCATCTCCAAATACCATTACACCAAGTGTTAGGGCTTCAATATAATGGTTTTGGGGGGAATACAGACATTCAGTTCATAACAAAAGTTCTGATCCTTAGTCTTCTTGTCTGTGAAATAAGGATGTTGAGATTCTTTCCAGCCCCTTAACATTTATGATTCTGTGAGAAGTGCATTTGCATTATCTATTTTTTAAATTATATTTAATGCCCCCTGCTACATTCTCTCAGGCAACTAAGAATTGAATGGGTTTAGATTCAAATGGAGTTAGGTTTATTCTTTAATAAGTATTTTTTGAGCATCTGAGCATCTCCTTGGTACCAGGAACTATTGTAAGCACTGAGACTATAGCAGTGAACAAAAGAGACAAAAATCCTTGCTTTCCTGGAGCTTACATTCTAGGTGAATTAAATAAAAAATAAAACAATAGTGTGTTAGGTAATAATTGCTAAATAGAAAAAATAGGAAGTTATCAGAAACCTGGGGTTACAGTTTTAGATACAGTGGTTGGAGAAGACTGCCTTACATGGTATATGAATCAAGAAGGAAGAGACTGTGTTTAATTCTGCATGGCCAGGACTTCCCTGGTGGTCCAGTGGTTAAGACTGCATGCTTCCAGTGCAGGGGGCCCAGGTTTGATCCCTGGTCAGGGAACTAAGATCCCACATGCTGCACGGTGAGGCCAAAAAAAAAAAAAAAAAAACCAAAAAAACAATTAATTCGGCACAGCCACATTGGAAAGTGAGACCTTCCTCCGGAAAGCTCCGTAATCCAGAAATCCTGCAGCAAACCTGGTTGTTGATTGCCAGCTACCCAGTTCTCTCTCCACTAACCCTTCTCCCCACCACTCCGTCATCCTGTTTTGTGCCAGACACTCTGCACTAATTAATGATTTCACAGCACTTTTCTAAATCTCAACCCAAAGACTGTAATAAGAAGTTCCATTTAACACCCCTGCTGTCAAGAGACAGGGAGAATCTGGCAGGCTTAGAATCTGTACCAACTCCTGAGCTAGTTTGAAGTTTAAATAGGTCCACAACTCCTTTCTCTCCCTTTCTGAATGCTTTTTCTCTTGTGCTTTCATCTTTCCTCTCCTTTTTCCACATCTTTCCAGTAGCCTTCGATCCCAAGTCTTTTCATTCTGTCCACTCTTGCTTTACTCTTCCCTTTCTTTTGTGACTTCCCTACTTCCTCCCCTTCTTCACCTTGTTCATCTCATGTCTGCGCTTATTCCAGCTCTAACTCTTCCTTTCTGCCCTGTATTCCTTTCCATCCTCTCATTCCCCCCGTGTCTTGTGATATGTGCAGAGATCAGGCTAACACAAGGTGAGGAGATCTCTCCTTTCTCCACGGAATAAGTCACATCTTAGCCTGTCTGTTAGCTTCCCTTAACTGCTGCTGAGCGCACAGAACCCCTTAGGGGAGAAATCCTAACACAGGTTGGTTAGGATTTAGAGGGCTGCTAGTCTGGGCCAGGCTGGCCCTGCAGGAACCCCATCCTCACTAAGCCTGTGGCACAGGCCTCATGCTACAGGTCTTGGGTTGCCACTTCATCCTCTGGCTCTGGCCCTTGGCACATTTACCATTAGTGGATGATGGGGATGGTTTCACATTATCAGTCAAATCACTAAAGGCCCAGCATGATCCGGGCAAGAAGGTACCTGTAGGAGGTGAAGCCATTCATTGGTCACTGCCATCTTTTCATGGCCTTTCTGACCTGACACCTATCCAAGTGCCTCTTGACTTCCCCTGTGTTACCAGGACCGGAGTGTTGAATCTCATTCCAAAGCAGCCTTCTGCACCGGAAGGCAAGCAGGATCAGAGAGCTGTCTCCTCCTTGCCCTCAGAAGCTTTTTCTCTAAGCCTTGGAAGGAGTGACAGAGAAACAAAATCCTACCATTTCTACTCTGTGGTTGTAGTGCTTTTGATGGGATGGATCCTTGCTCCCTCCCTCTCTCCCTCCCTCAGTCCAACTTTGTCTTCAAATCAGAATCACCCCCAGAATTAGAAGGAATCTTGGCAGGCGTCTGATGAATCCGACCCTCTGATTCTTAGCCCATGTGGCTGTGTGGCTCCATCTTGAATGTCTCTAGTTTCTCTTTGGCTATCTGGTCCCTTAGATTTGTGACTTGTGTCAGTGGCCGTTTGTCAGCTGGTTTGCTGAACAAATGGATCGAACAGTGCTTTGTAGAATCCTATATTTCGCAGTGGATGCAGTGTGTGTGCATGTGTTTCTGTGTGTGTACATATGTGCCTGTGCAAAAAAAAAAAAAAAATCTATTTTATTCAGGTGGCCAACAAGGGGGGAAAGAATGCAAAGATATTTCAGAAGTGGAAAACACGTTCTTTCCTCACAAGGAATTTACAGCTTAGTTGGGGAAACCAGGGATGTGGAAGTATATTGATTTAAGAATACTTAGAAAAAGAGTGTCAAAACAAGTGCCATTTAATGCACAAATCAGGTCTTTGTAGAATGAATTCCAGAGACGTGTTCATCTTTGGCCATGCTGGGTATGTCAAATATATCCTAAATGGTTTGAATGGCTATTTGTTTTTCACTGAGGTTGTTGTAAGTAACTAACCAGTAATACAGAGTGAATTTATGAGGACTGAGGTTGTGCCTGCCTAGGGGGAGAGGCTGGTTAGGAGAGGCTAAATCAAGGAAAGCTTCTTGGGGTTAATATGTTTTAATTAAGATTTTGATGGGTGGAATTGGGTCGGTACCGGTCTGCTTTGGGGCTTTTCTCAGTTTGCTCTGTCAACCACAGTTCTGGGGGCTCTGGACTGGCCTCAGGAAACAGCCGTGACAGCCTTCAGGCCTGGGCCCTGAGCCGTAACTGTTCAAAAGCCTTCCAGGATGTTGAAGTCCACTGCCTGTCTGGGATGTTACCCCATCCCTATCCTCTGCCCGATCCAACATTCACTTTACCTGCTGAGAGTTCCTGCAGGTGATTCTGGAGAACTCAGACTCACTGGAAACCTTCAGCGTGGTGGGGACAGGAGGTGCGGACAGCCCTAAGACCACTGGGAGCATTCTCTTCCGTACTGGTGTATCCAGAGCAATCATCAGAGCTTAGCTGAGCAAATCTACTGCCAAGCAACAGACAGTGGACCCTGGAATGGAGAAGAAAGGTACCACATACAGTGCCCTTTTACTGGAGTTTGAAATAATCAGGACATCAGTCCCATGCTTCAGGGTAGAACAGCAGCATATTTAGGAAAGAAGGCAAGATCTGGCATTCTTTCCTGTTTGCCATGATTAGGAGGTAGTCTGGGAGGGGTAGATGTCCTACAAGACTCTTCTAGGATCTTAGAAATAAGAGAGTTCTAGATCCCTTTGGCCTTCTAATGTCATCTTTTCTCCATCCCATCTCCAGCCAAGATTGTTCCATCTGGAGAGACTGAGGTTACTGTTTGCTATTCCACAAGATCCCCTTCATTTTCACATTTGGGAGGGTCTCATCCCAGCATCATCCTTCCCAATGTCACCTTTGTGGGAAATAAGGGGTGGGATGAAGGGAGGGGCCTCAAGAGTGCTTCTCTTTCTGTGAAAATTACTTCAACTTTTGTTGCCATTCAGCATTAGTTACATCCATGAGATGGCTTCTTTCCCCCCTAACCCCACCCTTCTTTGGTTTCCTGGAAATGGAGCAGGGCTGGAAGAAAGAAAGGATGGAAATTCCCATTGCATCTCTTCACTGAGCAGTGGTTGAGATGGGATTTGGATGAGGGGGATGGGAGAGGCAGAGAGATGGAGTCAGCCCTGGAGGGAGAGGCCAAGAGACTGCTGAGCCGATGGTATGGGCCTAATTACTCCTCTGCCTTGAGCTTGCCTGTAATTGTGGTTTCTGGGAGCCAGCGCGTCCTGGAAATCTGCTGGAACAGCAGAGATTTGGGGTTTCCGCCTGGGATGGAGTTGAATTTTCCACTTGGAACAACTTGCCCAGCACTCGTTTTTGGTTGGGGGGCAGGGTGAGTCCCTAAAGCTCCAAAGGGGCAATTAGGATAGTCTTAAGGACCCCAAGGCCTTCGTTTGGAATTGAGAGAGGTGTATTCTGAAATTCTGGACATTTTTGAAAAGTTTAGAGAGGCAGCAGATAGCCAGATCTGGTGAAGAGCTCTATGCTTAAAGTTAGGAGATAGACTCTGTTCCTGACCTTGGGTAAGGGACTTAATGCCTCTAGACCTTAGTTTTCCCATCTGTCGTTTGATTTGAACATCTGTCTTTTTTTTACAGGAATTTTCCTAAATAACAGATGAGGAAATGCTAGACTAACATTATAAGGGAGCAACTTAAGTCCCTTTCCCTATGGTGGCGGTAATAGTAATATCTAATGCACATTTGGGGTATTTATTGTGTGCCCTGTGCTGAATGCTTTAATGAATAGCACCGTATAATCTCACAACAATCCAGCAAAGTAGTTCCTAACCTCTGCTACAGATGGGAAAACTTGAGGTTGAGATTAAATATCTTGCCTGAGGTCATAGAGCCAGTGTCAGCGTCAAGATTATCAACCCAGGGATCTGATTGCCAAACTTGTGTGTTTGGCCGGCAGAGGTATAAATGGTAATCCACATTGTGTTTTACACTTGTGCCAGGAAAAACCCAGAGCCAGCCGGGCTTAGTGAGGGCTAAGCTATTGGACTTGGAGGCTGGGAATCTGAGTTCCAGGACTGGCGTGAGCCATCATTAACCCTGGGACCTCAGGCAAGTCCTTTATCTTCTCTGAACTGCAGCTTCCTCATCTGGAAAATACCTATGTTCAGAGCTCTAGGAATCAGATGAAATACCACTTAGCTCTACACCTGCCACCCAGCATATGCTTAATGTTGGCAGGATCTAAGTTCATATATATGAAAAATAAGCAGCCAATCTCTGTCATCTCGAATCTGTGGTCTGAGATTTCAGGGGAATATTGATGCAAGTTAAGGATAGATCTATGGCAAAAGCAAAGTTATGGTTGCCAAAAGCAGGGGAGGGATAAATTAGGAGTTTAGGATTAGCAGATACAAACTATATAAAATAGATAAACAACAAGGTCCTACGGTAAGCATGGGGAACTATAGTGAATATCTTGTAATAAACCATAATGGAAAGGAACATGAGACAGGATATCTATATCTGAATCACTTTGCTGTATGTTGTTGTGTCTTGACTCTTTGTGGCCCCAGGGATTGCAGCAGGTCAGGCTCGTGTCCTCCACTATCTCCTGGGAGTTTGCTCAAATTCATGTCCACTGAGTCGGTGATGATATCTAACCATCTCATTCATCCTGTGCTGCCCTCTTCTCATTTTGCCCTCAACCTTTCTCAACATCAGGATCTTTTCCAGTGAGGTGACTCTCCACATCAGGTGGCCAAATATTGGAGCTTCAGCATCAGTCCTTCCAGTGAATATTCAGGGTTGATTTCCTTTAGGATTGACTGATTTGATCTTGCAGTCCAAAGGACTCTCAAGGGTCTTCACCAGCATCACAATTGGAAAGCATTGATTCTTCGGCACTCAGCCTTCTTTATGGACCAACTCTTACATCCGTACATGACTGCTGGAAAAGTTACAGCTTTGACTATACAGACCTTGGTCTGCAAAGTGATGTCTCTGCTTTTAACCTGTGTCTAGGTTTGTCATAGCTTTCCTTCCAAGGAACAAACGTCTTTTAACTTCATGGCTGCGGTCACCGTCCACAGTGATTTTGGAGCCCAAGAAAAGAATCTGTCACTGCTTCCACTTTTTCCCCTTCTGTTTGCCATGAAGTGATGGGACCAGATGCCGTGATCTTAGTTTTTTTTTTTTAATATTGAGTTTTAAGCCAGCTTTTTCATTCTCCTCTTTCACTCTCGTCAGAGGAACGCCTCTTCACTTTCTGCCATTAGAGCGATCTCGTCTTCATATCTGAGGTTGTTATTTCTCCCGGCAGTCTTGATTCCAGCTTGTGCTCCATCCAGCCCCGCATTTCGCATGATGTCCTCCGCATAGAGGTTAAATAAGCAGGTGACAGTATACAGCTTTGTTGTACTTCTTTCCCACTTTGGAACCAGTCAGTTGTTCCATGTCTGATTCTAACTGTTGCTTCTTGACCCTCATGTAGGTTTCTCAGGAGACAGGTAAAGTGCTCTGGTATTCTCGTCTCTTTAAGAATTTTCCAGTTTATTATGATCCACACAGTCAAAGGCTTTAGCATAGTCCGTGAAGCAGAAGTAGATGTTTTTCTGGAACTCCTTTGCTTTGTCCGTGATCCAACAAATGTTGGCAGTTTGCTCTCTGGTTCCTCGGCCTCTTTGAAACCTAGCTTATAACTTTGCTGTGTGGCAGAAAGTGAAAGTGTTAGTTGCTCAGTTGTATCCCACTCTTTGCAAACCCATGGACTGGAACCTGTCGGGCTGCTCTGTCCGTGGGATTCTCCAGGCAAGAATCCTGGAGTGGGTTGCCAAGTCTCTTCTCTGGGGGATCTTTCCAGCCCAGGGGTCAAGTCTGCCTCTCTTGTGTCTTCTGCATTGACAGTCAGGTTTTTTACCACTAGCGCTAGTAGTCACATTGTAAATCAGCTATGCTTCAGTTTTTTTTTAAAGGATGGATCTATAGCAAAGAAAAATGGGTGGTTAGAACTCTTCCTAACCTAAGAGAGCAGAGCATTAGCAGAGAACGGTTTTTGAAGTTAAACCATTTGGGTTCAAATACTAGCTCCATCTCACTCACTGGGTACATGAAATTAAGCAAGTTACTTAACCCCTCTGTACCTCAGCTTCTTACTGTAAAACTGCCACATTAATAGTACCAATTCATGGGGTGATGGTGAAAATTAAATAAAGTAAATAAGAATGGCTGATATTTATTGATCGTTCTTACTGAGACCAGGCCCTGGCCTAAGCATTTTAATTTTACATGTTTTAAATAATTTAAGCCTAACAACAGTTCCAAGAGCTAGGTCCCATCACTATCCCCATTTTAAGGATGA
The DNA here is from genome assembly GCF_033118175.1 of Dama dama. Lineage (NCBI taxonomy): Eukaryota > Metazoa > Chordata > Mammalia > Artiodactyla > Cervidae > Dama > Dama dama. The sequence continues at coordinate 15,259,146 of NC_083700.1, forward strand.
AGAACCCAAGGCACAGAGAGGTTAAGTAACTTGTCAGGTCACATAGCTAACAGGTGGCAGAACCAACATTTACATCTGGGCGAGGGGCTTAGAGCCTGCAGTCCTAATCATGCTGTCTTGTCTCAGTAAGTGCTTGAGAAACATGCTGGCCGTCATCATTGTAGCCATCATTGAGTATCAGTCAGTTACTTCACAGTATTTGCGAAGTATGTGTTTAGTACCATGCTAGATATTGTGGGCTCTGTCAACAAAGAATGTAACAGGATTTCTGCTCTTAAGTTTATTATCTATTTGGAGGGAGACATGATGAATATGGATGAAAGAACCTGAAAACAGTCAGGCACTAAGTGATAGAGTATGGACTGAAAAAGCAGCAGAAATGAATTTAGTAATGAAAAAGGTCATTGGAGAAGTGGCACTGCTAATAAGAAAACTTCCTAGAGAAGGTCGTGCTTGACTTCAGCCGTGGAAAATTGGGCCAGAGGCAAGGGTGCTGGGGCACTGGAGTTCGTTACGAGTTAGAACTTCAAGGTCAGTCATTCACCATTCAACACAGTTGAATGTGTTATATATGCCTGTATAAGATCAACACAAGCACTCAGTTGCCATTGTTTCTCTCTTAATCAATCCAGGTTGAATTCCTAAAGATTATGCTTTGGAGACTGGCAATTTCCAAGTTGAAATACTGTTACTGCTGCTGCTCGAGGTGGTCCCTTGTTGATATCATAAGCCCTCATTATAATACGATTTGTGCCTGGATAGAATAAGAGTGTGCTTTCCAGTCCCTGGAAAGGAGCTGCAGGGACCATCTGGTTCATCCATTCCTTTCTCCATCACTCCCCTCTACACATGCACACACATACCACCACACTCTTTGCTTATAAGGAAACTAAGGCTTAGAACTAGGATTATAATCCAAAGATTCAAACCCTCAGGACATTTTATTAAAATCCTTTATACTGCCTGATAGTAAACTGAGTCAAATTATGTGCTCTGAAATGTAGCTGCACAGAACAGATACTTAGCATTTCTGCTTACCCACAGAGGGGTTACAGTTCCATCTCCCAGCGCCAGTTATTTTTGCTTCTGGTGTGGTGGTGGTTTGGCCAAGCTGCGTGGCTTACAGGATCTTAGTTCCGTGACCAGGGATCAAGCCCAGGCCCCCAGCAGTGGAAGCACAGAGTACTACTGCTGGACCACCAGGGAATTGCCAATAATTCTTGTTTTCTTAGTATATCTTTCACTGTTGTGCAGCCCCCCACCCCCACCCCAGTATGAAAGGTTTCATTCTGTAGGAAAGGGTATAAGAGACAGCATTTACTGGAAATGGTAGCAGCCCTTGCTCTAAAAACCCTTGTCTTGGGGACTTTGTTGATGGTCCAGTGGCTAAAATTTTGTGCTCCCAACGCAGAGGGTCTGGGGTCTGATCCCTGGTTGGGGAACTGGATCCCATATGCTGCAACTAAGAAATTTGCATGGCACAACTAAAGATTCGGCATGCCTCAACTAAGACCCAATGCAGCTAAATAAACTAAAAGATAAAAAGCTGTGTCTTCCCACAAAATGGTCTGGCATCTCCCCCCAACAGAAAAGACAGCGGCTCGTTTCCTCTCTTGACATGTACGAGCTAGACCTGCAGACTCGAGAAGTGCCCGTCCAGCTGGGCAGAGCCAGGAGAGAGTTCTTTTGGTTTGTGGCCTGTCCATTCTGCCTCCTATTAGGCAGGCATATGCCTGAGTTGGTTGCTTGGAGTTATCTTAGGCCAAGTTTATGTTTTAATAGCAGTGGCTTGTCCAGCCATCCCAGTCTCATCAGTTGTATGACGGGAGAGAGTAAGGGTCAGAGAGGTCCAAAGTGGATCAGCTGGCAGTAAAACTGCGAGGAGAGTGACAGGGGGTCTGGCTACTGGGGAAGTTGACTCGAAGTTTCTCTGGCTGGCTTTCTGTCAGCTTCCTAACCAACTATGCCTGTAAAGTGTCCTTTGTAGAGCTCAGGTTATTGGTTGAGGGGTCCAGGACAGGTGACTGGAGATGAAGTGCTAAAGAAACTAAAAAGAAGACAATGAGATCTTCTTTGAGAACAAGTATTTTATTAGGAAAAAACACAGAATACTTGAGTTCCCTTTTAAAGTAGTATGGAGGCAAGGATCTATGTGTTTATATTGTTGTCATTCAGTCGCCAAGTTGTGTCCAATTCTTTGTGACCTAACGGACTATATGTAGTGCACCAGGCCTCCCTGTCCCTCACCATCTCTTGGAGTTTGCCTGGGCTCGTATCCATTGAATCGTTGATGCCATCCAGCCACCTTACCTGTGTTGCCCTCTTCTCCTTCTGCCCTCAGTCTTCCCCAGCATCAGGGTCTTTTCTAATGAGCTGACTCTGCATCAAATGGCCAAGGTATTGGACTTTCAGCATCAGTCCTTCCAATGAATAATATTCAGGGTTGATTTCCTTTAGGATTGACTGGTTTGATCTCCTTGCTGTTCAAGGGACTCTTGTGTGTTTATAGCACAAGTCAAATGCTTAAGGGCTGGCAGGATTCAAGAGTTAGTTGAGGAAAAGGTTCTGGAAGGAGGGGAGTTCCCAGGCAGTTTTTAGAAGGAGGAACAGGAATTTGTAGGGAACCTGTTGAAGGCTGGAGAGGAACCTCCCCCACCCACCCGTCTGTCTTCCTGAAGTCACTAGCTAAGCATGTGGAGGTGATGTTCTGTGATGGTCTCAGCCTGTGATGGTCTGGGTCCTCTGCCCCCATTACAGTTGGTAGCTTAGATGCGGTGACTAGGTCTGCACGCTCCTGCAGCACCTCAGCGGGAGGAAAGGACGCCCGCCTCCTTGAGGAAGGCAGCGGCTTGCACAGAAGAGCACAGGCACTGCCGTCGGTTCAGGTGACCCTGCTAGTCACTCATTTCATGGTTTGACCTCAGCAGTTTTAAAATCAAAGACCAACTTTTATCTGCCACCAAGTACTTTCCTATCAATTGTGTTTTGAGCTCAGGAAAGTGAAACCACTAGTTTAAAGCCCACCTTAACAAACGTGAATCTTCTGAGACAAATGACCAAAAAAAAAAAATGTAAGCAAAATGGAGACTTCTTGGGTTGGCTGTTTTTCTGGGCTATTTGTTTTATGATTTGTCCTTCTTGTGCCAACAATAAAAAATTGACTCAAATAACAATTCTATTTTTATGATGTATTAAGCAAGGTACCCCTTGCTTTAAGAAAACCCAGTCTTTTGAAAGTATTATCATCACCTTCAGGAGGATTTACTTCAGAACACATTTGCTTATCTTTCTAGGAAAATTTTAGGTAAAACAAGATATACCTGTAGAGTGATTTTTGGTTTACAAATAACTTAGTTATCACAGTTCCCTGTGAGAAGTGCAGAGTGTGGTCCTCCCGCTTTATCAGTGTGAGAGCTGAAACTTAGAGGTGTCGTGTGGCTTGTCCACAGAGTAGGCGTGATGTAGGTGAGGAAGAAACTTCATTCCTCTTTTCCACGCCACCCTCCTAAGCCTTGAGCCTCATGACAGGTGCTTACTCTCTATCTTGTGAATTCTAGGCTTTGCTTTTTATTCCTTTGCTTTTGTTAAAACTGGGAAAGCAGTAAAAAATATTCTTAGCCATCTCGTGGGCCTTACCAGTACAGTTCCCGAAGTGTTTCATGATGATTGCTGGTGAGGGTGTCTACCATTTTTTTCCCAGTCAGATGAATTTAGTTCTACCTGAGCTCCCTCTGCTACGAAGACCTGATATGCCAGAAAAGCACTGTGAGAGACAAAGAATTACATAATGTTAGTGCAAGAAAGGACGAGAGGTAATGTGGCCCAGCTCCTTCATTGCAGGACATTGATCAGGCCAACTTAAGCTCATGTCCTCACGATACCATTTAATACCTGTGTGTCTTTCAAACTGTTTAACGTCTCTGAATCTCATTTTCTCATCTGTTAAGAAAAATAACAATGTCTACCTCACCAGGTTATTGTGAGGATTAAATGAATACCTGTAACATATTAGGTGCTTATTCTATATAATTTTCTTCTCAATTTTCAAGGGTAAACCAAAAAAAAAAAAAAAAAAATAGAGCAGATTTGATCTAGAACTCACATGTCTAGACTGTCAGTCCTGCCTTCACAATACCTTGGCCTGCTCCCTCCCTGCTACTGTGGCAGTTTCACTGATTTCTTCTCTTGTGCCTCTGCCCTAAACACATGCACACGCTGGATCTTCCAGAGTCTTGTTTTGGTTATTATCTGGAGTTTCACAGCTAGTAAATGGCAGCATTGGTGCTGGGATCCAGGTCTCCTGGGTTTTCTCTTTCTGTCCTGAAGCACATTATTTTCATCAGAAGTAACATTGAAGGATACTTAGACAAAAGCAAATGAATGTGAACTAAATAAAATAGCGGTAGTTTCTTTGCTTCAGAGGAAATCTGTGAGATGGTTGCCCCTGAATTAGATAACTCAAAATTTGTTTATTTTGTGTTAAGTCTCAGGATATGATGGCTTTGATAGTAACTTACTAATTATGTTTGACTTAGGGTCTTACAAATGACAAGAATAGCGATCATTTTTTGAACATTGCTGTGTGCCAGGCATTGTGGTAGAGACCTCACATACATGACACCAGTGCTTACAACAGGCCTGCAGACAGGTAGCTGGTATTCCCATTTTGTAGGTGAGAAAACTGAGTTTCACAGGAAGTAATTCTCCCTCAGCCACACAAGTGATCAGCAGCAGCCAGAACACATACCCCTCTTGTTTAACTCCACACTCCCCCCACACCGTTCCTCAGTATCAGTGTGAATTCCTGGGCATAACCCAAGCGCTGAGTTTCCTCTGAAGGATATGTGACAAATTAGAGACATCAGTTGTGTGCGTATACCTGTGCTGGTAGAGCCTGGGAGGCTAGTGGGGTGTTGGGTCCTGAGTGAAGAGAAGCGTGCCCAGCCAGGTCGTGAGGCACTGTCCTCTGCTCAGCACTGCCATGGCCACCCCCGGAGTGGGTCCCCTGCTTCCTCCCAGGGGCTCCAGAGACTCTGCGGCGCACCCCCAGGGCCTCACAGTCCAGCAGACGCGGAGAAGGGGCAGCACTCGTGTACACAGAGCTTAGGTTAGAGGGGGACCGTGGGCTCTGAGGGACAGAGAACTCTAGGAGGGGTGCCTCTGGGCAGGCTTCTAGTTGCCTTTGGCTGGTCTGATGGATAGGAGGCCCTCCCGCGGGGGAGAAGGCACCGTGGGGTACAGCCGTGGCCAGAGGAGGCTGGACCAGTGCTGTCCAGTAGGAGTAGAATGCAAGCACTTGTGGCACTGAAAATTGTTAGGAGCTACCTAAAAAACAGTAGAGAGAAACTGGTGAATTCATTTTAATGTGTATTTCATTTAACTCAATATATTCAAAATATGTTATTTCAACACGCAGTCAATATAAAAATTATTACTATTTTACGTTCCCTTTTGTGTGTGTGTGTGTAGTCAGTCTGAAATCATCTGTGTTTTGCGCTGCCAGGATCTCAGTTCAGCCTGGTCACATCTCAGGTGCCCTGCAGCCCCGTGTGACTCGGGCTCCCCGAGTCACAGCGCAGGGCTGGAAGGCGCTCCTGAGGTCAGCTGCCGCAGCCCTTGCAGTGTCCGTCCGTCTCCTGCCCTTGCTACTGAATCCCAGCAGCTGGGCTCCATTCAGGTGCACATCGTGTCTGCCCCATCCAGGCTCTGGGCCTCCAGCCTTCCCGCTTCTCATCCACTCTAGTCCCTGCAGTCAGACCTGAGTTTTTAGAGGCTAGATCTTACCCTGTTAGTCCTTGCAGAAAGCCCTCAGCAGCTCCCCTCTGTAAAGAATAAAATCCATAACTGACCCTAACCTTTTCCTCTGCCCTTACACTTCCTAACATGAGTGTGTTGTTCTAGTTTCCAAAGGCTTTGATGTTCCTTGTGTGCTGCATGCAAAGTTGCTTCAGTTGTGTCTGACTCTGCAACCCTTTGGACTGTAGCCCGCCAGGCTCCTCTGTCCATGGGGATTCTCCAGGCAAGAATACTGGAGTGGGTTGCCATGCCCTTCTCCAGGGGATCTTCTTGACCCAGGGATTGAACCTGCATCTCTTACATCTCCTGCCTTGGCAGGCAGTTTTTTTACCACTCGAGCCACCTTATCTCGTTGAATTCTCACAGCAGCTCTCTGAGATAGGTAGAGCAAGGCACATGCATTTTACGCACGGTAACGTAAGTTTCCATGTGACTCTCTCCATACGTCTCACCCTCTCCTCCCCCTCCCCATGCCTGTAAGTCTGTTCTGTGTCTGTCTCTCCATTGTTGCCCTGTAAATAAATTTTTCAGTACCGTTTTTCTAGATTCTGTATGTATGTGTTAGAATACAGTATTTATCGTTCTCTTTCTGACTCACTTCAATCTGTATAATAGGTTCTAGGTTCATCCACCTCATTAGAACTGACTCAAACGTGTTCCTTTTTATGGCTGAGTAAAATTCCATTGTGTATATATGCTACAACTTCTTTATCCATTCATCTGTCAATGGACATCTAGGTTGCTTCCATGTTCTAGCTATTGTAAATAGTGCTGCAGTGAACAATGGGGTACATAACATACGTTTCCTTGTTTGGTGGATGCTTCTCTGCCTGTGTACAAAGTTGAATTCTGGGAATCTGGGAGATTGGAAGACTTAGGGAGCTTAACCAGTTCTTACAGCCAGGTTGATGTCACTCCCTCCTGTAAGTCCGTAGAGAGGCTGACACCTTCCTACTTCATTCAGCTTTGTTTTGAAACTATGACACTGAATTTAACCCTAACAAACATGTGTTATGAGGTTACTCAGAGCTCTTCCTTTTGATGATGTGTGTGTGTGTGTACAGTATTTTGATGTCTAGAAGATTCCTTTGCGTGTATTGTCTGGCTTCATCCTCCAACGTGTATTTATTAAAAGTCTACTATGCACTGTGTTCTGAAGCTGCTGTGTGCTCTAGAGAATAAGAGACAATGAAGTTTATCATTAAGTGAGGAAAGTAGGTATTAAACAATCAGGAAAACACCCAAATAACTAGTTACTATTGAGTTAGGCATTGCAACGGGAAATTTCGGAGGAGATTCAGCTTATTGAGTATCAGAGAAAACTTTACTGAAAAGAAGCATTTGTTTACAGAGAACCATGAAGAAAGTGTGAGTTAGCCTGGCCGAGGTGGGTGAGGAGGCCCCTGGGTTTGGAACATAGTAAGCAAGACGGGTGTGGGTCGGGGTGCTGAGTGACAGGAGATGAGGACCCGCTAGGCCCACGCGACGGGCTTGGAGCTTCATACAAGGACAATGGGAAACCACTGAAGGGGGGTGTGCGTCCTAAATTATCTTTTGAAGAAACCCCTCCCCGCGTGTGTAGGGAATGGTTGGCTTCTAGAGGAGTGGAGGCTGGAGGAGATGTGAGGAGACCAGTGTTCTTCTACCAGCGTGTGTCAGGAAGGGGCAGAAGTAGGTGGATTCCAAAAATAATGGTGAAGGAGTGAAGTGTTAGTCACTCAGTTGTCTGTGCCTCTTTGTGACCCCATAGACTGTAGCCCCCCAAGCTCCTCAGCCCATGGAATTCTCCAGGCAAGAATACTGAAGTGGGTTGCCACTTCCTTCTCCAGGGGATCTTCCGGACCCAGGGATCGAACCCAGGTCTCCCACATTACAGGCAGATTCTTTTCCGTCTGAGCCACCAGGGAAGCCCAGCATGTGTCAGGAAGGAGCAAAAGTAGGTGGATTCCAAAAATAATGGTAGGTCATATCAGTAGGACTTCATGGTTGATTAGATTTGAGAGAGTGTCAGAGATAGCTCAGGTTTTTGGCTTGAGCAACTGTTGTCCTGTCTCCTGAGGAGGAACCATTTGCCCAGGAGCCAGGGTTAGGCTTAAACTGGGGAGATTGATTTCAGTGTGAACATTTTAGCCTCGAGGGATTGGTAACAGGGATTTGGTCCTCCCAGCCACCCTTTGAGGAAAATGTCATTATCCACATTTGTTATTGAGAAACTGAGGCATGGAAGGTCGGGTGACTTGCCTGAGACTACACAGCCAGGAAAAGGCTGAGTTGAAGCTGGAGCCCGTAGTTTACCCCTGAGGCTGTGCTTTCCAGACCTTACCATACGGGCCGCATGCTAAGTCTGAAATGGGGAACCAAGCTCGCCAGCCCTATCACACCCCAGTTCTCTGTCTCCCTCCTCCACACACACTGTCTACCAAGTGATCTACTTTGATTATTGAACCTGTCCCCAGATCTCTTGTTCTCCAAGAATCCTTCTAAAAGTGGAAAGGAGAGCTTTCCTGACCCTGCCTAGAATCGGAACACATCAGGAGTCATTTCCACTTCTCCGTGTGTTGTTCACTCATTCACTCTTGCCTATTCCCCTGACCTCTGACACATATTGAGTGTAGGTCACCCAAGCTGGACCTGGGCAGAAAACGCAACAGAACTGTTTGCAGAGAACTCTGCACTTCCAAAAACTTAACCAGCATTACATCTTTGACCCTCACCTCAGCCTTGGGAGAAAGAAAGGACGTGTATATTCCTTAAGCACACATTTTGGATCATGTGTCCTCCATGCACTGGACACTGTGCTGGACCTTGGCTGGTGATACAAGGTTGAGTAAAATGTCGTCCTTCTCAAGGGGTTTAAGATCTAATAGAGAAAACAGAGGTCATGGTACAATGAGTGTGTGTGTGTGCGCTCGGTCGCTCAGTTGTATCTGACTCTTTGTGATCCCACGGACTGTAGCCCGTCAGGCTCCTCTGTCCATGGGGAAATCAACTCTGAATATTTGTTGGAAGGACTGATACTGAAGCTGCAATATTTTGGCCACCTGATTCAAAGAACCATCTTGTGGGAAAAGACCCTGGTGGTGGAAAAGATTGAAGGCAAAAGGAGAAGGGACTGACAGAGGATGAGAAGGTTGGATGGCATCACTGACTCAGTGGACATGAGTTTGAGAAGACTCTGGGAGATGTTGAAGGACAGGGAACAACGAAACACAGGGAAAACAGATGATAGACTCAGAAGTTAAGGGACTTGTTTTGGGAGTTCCTCCAAGTTATGGTCCTCTGAATAAGGAATCAGTTGAAGTAGAAACAGTATTCACACCACAGACCTGCTGAGTTGAGTTCCTAGGGTTGGAGCCTCACGTAACGCATATGCTGCTCATCAGCTAGTAAGTAATCCACTTGAGATGTGAGCCTTCTCTGACTACATTGCCATTTTTCTCCATTTTTCTGCCCTCTCCTTTTACAGAAGGATTGACATGTGAGAAAGTCAAGTGGGTGGTGGCCCACAGTGAATTAGAGACAGAATTGGAATTAGCACCTGAACTTCCCTGATTTCCAAGCCCAGCCCTTTTTTGCAATATCATTTAAAGTCTTAACTTTGCCCTCTGGTTCTGATTGAAACTGCTGCTTTTATTTGATCTGTACCCTTTTCTACCTCTAAATGTCTTCAGTTATGTAAGCTCTTAGTGAGCATTTGTGTCGTATTCTGCCAGGACGTGTTGTCTGCACACTGGCCTTTTTTCTGTACTATAGGCATGTTTCCAGTCTCAGACCATAGGGAAAGTTCTACCCAGAGGCAGAATCCTTAGAAAGTTAGGGTGCCAGGAAGCTGCCTAAAGCTCCACCCTGGCAGATAAGGGAGGCCAGACCAGTAAGACCAGGTCAGGGTTCAGAGAGTGTGGACTTTATCTAGAACTAAGGTCCTGGCAGGGTAGCTCTTTCCTGGTTTACTGTTCCTCACTTTGGGTAGGGATTCAAGAAGATTACTTTGCCCCAAACGCAGAACACCTAGGTCAGCCTATGTATAGTGTGCCCTTTATATCTGTCATGTGTTATATCTTTATATACATATATTTATATATGTATATTGTACCTATATCATGTATATATCTTGTCACACGTATTGGTCTGCACATGTGAGGCGTATATATGTATGTTTATACATTGTATGCACGTGTGCATGTAAAAAAGGAAAGACCAATTGGATCTGCATATAGACATAGCTTTTGGTTTAGGAACACAGACCTTGCAGTCAGATCAACTTTATGCTCATTTTAACTCTGCTTACTTAAGCTCTCTGTTCCCTCATCTGAGAATGGAGATGTGCTACCTGCCTCACCAGGCTTTTTATGTTTATTAAATAAGATAATGTATGTCAGATGTTTAGCACAGTACCTGGTAGGTAATAGAAACTTAATTATTATCACAGAACAGGGATATTCTCAGCCGTGTGCTCGTTCTCACATTTGTGGTGGGATGGGGATGAGGATGAAGAGACCAGCAATCTTCCACTGGAAGAGGGTGGTACCACCCAGCTTCAGCCAGTTGTCACTGCGTAAGACTCAAGACCCAGTGGTGCCAGACTTCAGCCTTTTCAAGAAAAAATAGAAACCTGTATTTTTAATGATGAAATTGCCTGATTTTTAAAGTTTTTAGCAGTTAATTTTAAACATATATATATATATATATATATATATATATAGTTCAGTCATTAAGTCATGTTTGATTCTTTTTCACCCAACGGACTGTAGCGTGCCAGTCTCCTCTGTCCTCCACAATTTTCCGAAATTTGCTCAAATTTATGTCCATTGAGTCGGTGATGCTATCTCACCATCTCATTCATCCTCTGCTGATGGTTTCTTTTGCCTTCACAGTTTCCCAGCCATCAGGGTCTTTTCTAGTGCGTCGGTGCTTCACATCAGGTGGCCAAAGTATTGGAGCTTCAGCATCAGTCCTTCTGATGAATATTCAGGGTTGATTTCCTTTAGTATTGACTGATTGGACTTCTTGCAGTACAAAGAACTCTCAAGAGTCTTAATTGGAAAGCATCAATTCTTCGGTGCTCAGCCTTCTTTATGGACTAGCTCTCCCATCCATATATGACTACTGGAAAAACCATAGCTTTGACTGTATGGACCTTGGTCTGCAAAGTGACATCTTTGCTTTCTAGATGTGCTGTCTAGGTTTATCATAGCTTTCCTTCCAAGGAGCAAGTGTCTTTTAATTTCCTGGCTGTGTCACAGTCCACAGTGATTTTGGAGTCCAAGAAAAGAAAATCTCACTGCTTCCACTTTTTCCCCTTCTATTTGCCATAAAGTGATGGGACTGGATGCCCTGATCTTGAGTTTTTTTCAGTGTTGAATTTCAAGTCATCTTTTTCACTCTCCTCTTTCATCCTCATCAAGAGGTTTTTTAGTTCTTCTTCATTTTCTGCCATTAGAGTGGTATCATCTGCATATCTGTTTTGTTGATATTCCTCCTGGCAATCTTGATTCCACCTTGTGAGTCATCCAGCCTGGTGACTTCACATGATGTGCTCTGCATGGAAGTTAAATAACCAGGGTAACAATTTTCAGCCTTGTCGTACTCCTTTCCCAATTTTGAACCAGTCAGTTGTTCCACGTCTGCTTCCACCTGTTGCTTCTTGACCCTTGTACAGGTTTCTCAAGAGTTACGAAAGGTGGTCTAATACTCCCATCTCTTTAAGAATTTTCCAGTTGATTGTGATCCACACAGTCAAAGGCTTTAGCAGTCAATGAAGCAGAAGTAGCTGTTTTTCTGTAACTCCCTTGCTTTCTCCGTGATCCAACGAATGTTGGCAATTTGATCTCTGGTTCCTCCGCCTCTTCAAAGCCCAAATTGCACATCTGTAAGTTCTCAGTTCACATATTGGTGAAGCCTAGCTTGAAGGATTTTAAGCATAACCTTGCTAACCTTGCTAACATGTGAAATGAGCACAATTGTATGATAGTTTAAACGTTCTTTGCCGTTGCCCTTCTTTGGGATTGAAATGAAGACTGACCTTTTCCAGTCCTGTGGCCACTGCGGTGGTGGTGGTGGTTTTGACTCTTGCAGCCCAGTGGACTGTGGCCACCAGGCCCTTCAGTCCATGGGATTTCCCAGGCAAGAATACTGGACTGGGTTGCCGTTTGCTTCTCCAGGGGATCTTTCCAACCCAGGGATCGAGCTCACGTCTCCCACATTGCAGGCGAATTCTTTACAGCTGAGTTACCAAAGAAGCCTAGTGGCTACTGCTGAATTTTCTAAATTTGTTGGCATGTTGAGTGCAGCACTTCAACAGCATCGTCATTTAGGATTTGAAATAGCTCAGCTGTAATTCTGTCACTCCACCAGCTTTGTTCATAGTGATGCGTCCTAAGGCCCACGTGACTTTGCACTCCAGGATGTCTGGCTTTAGGTGAGTGATCATACATTCATGGTTATCCAGGTCATTAAGATCTTTTTTTCACTTCTCCTCTTTGCTCAGCTATTTGTAAAGCCTTCTCAGACAACCACTTTAACCTTCTTTCATTTCTTTTTCTTTGGGATGGTTTTGGTCACTGCTTACTGTACAGTGTTATGCACCTCCGTCCATAGTTCTTCAGGCACTCCGTCTACCACATTTAATCCCTTGAACACACACACACACACACACACACACACACATCCACACACAAATACCATAGGCCAGCAGAATGATATGTGGGCTGGTCACCGCCCTTCAGCTTTGCTGTCTGGAAGATCACCAGCCCTTTTCTTGCTTCATCACACACCCTCTAGGCTCGGACAAGGAGGCTGTTTCTCCTTGTTTTTACAGAGCACCCGTCCTGTTTCTGGTGCTGGGGAGCATACTGGGAAGGACACCCTGTAACCTTTGCCCTCTGGCAGCGCTCACACACCAGATGCTCGGGAGCAGGGAGGAACATCTGTGTCAGAAAGTGGGTTGCATTGTAAAGAAAAGGATGAGGAAATGGAAGATTTCTGGGAACTGATAGGGAGTTTCTTTGAAGGTCTACTAAATGAAAAAAGCAAAATGTAAAAAGTGTAGGATACTACCTGTTATGGAAACAAGAAAGGAAAATAAGAATATTTGTATGTGTTTGTTTAGTTTTTACAAGAAGAAGCATAGAAAACCGAAAAACAAATGGAGGTGGTTACCTGGGGAGGAGTGGGATGAAGGGACAAGAACACTTCTGAGTGTACCTTTCAGATTGCATTTCAAGTTTTCAGCCATGTAAATGTTTGACAGATTTAAAAAATAAATAACCCTGAAGAAGCAAACCCTAAAGTTAAGTGCAGATACAAACAGAAACCAAGGACTTCCCCGACAGTACAGTGGCTAAGACTCCATGCTTACCCTGCAGGGGATGCAGTTCTGAGCCCTGCTCAGGGAACTAACATCCTGCATGCTACATAGTGCAGCGAAAAAAGAGAAAAAGAACGAAACCTAAGTGCATTTCAAATTGATAGCATAAAAAATTCATCCAGAGTGACTTTCACAAATAGTACTGGCTATATATACCTAGTGGGATACAGTCTAAGGACAAAGAGAATTGCAAGGAAACTCTAACCTCTGCCTAGTTTGCCGTTACTGCTGTTACTGGGATAGTAACTCTGGAAACAATCTTTGCTGTGTAAATGGGGTAGAGCAGATAATTATATTGTAATAAATATATAAATATATTACTGTTGTTTGTGAACAAGAGTCTCATTGTGGGAAAAGAAAGATAAAATATGGAGTTGCGGAAGATGGGAAAGAACCCTGTAGTGTTGGAGTCAAACAAGATTTCCTTGTAAACTCACAATTTCTTAATATTTCCTGGCTCTGTCCATTGAACGGGCTGGGAAGCAGTCGCAGCTTAGCAACAATGAGCACTTAGCACCCAGTCTTGTTTCTACACACATTCCCTACTAAAAGGAGCCAGGGCTCCTCAAAAAAATGTTTGAGCCCCAGTCTGGCACAGCGAACGTACAAGGTGAGCCTGGAGTGGTTTTTTTCCTGTTTGTTTCTTGTGTGCCAGAAAATAAGGCAGATGGTGACACTTTAAAGGACACAGGAGCTGGCTTGTAGAAGCTCCCACCAGCCAAACTGAGACAACTTTAACATTTTTTAAAAAGCAGTAGTGGATTATAATGCATTTTGCATTGGAGGGAAAAAATTCGTGAGTTCATAGCACTGTTTCAGAAAAGGGATAAAATGACCTTCTTTACAAGACTGACCGCTAATAGATGTAGACAGAATGATAGACTTAGCAGAGTGTCATTTTGCAGCCACCGGTGCGGTAAGTGGTTCAGGCAGGGACCTTTTGGACTGTCGCCCGCCAGGCTCCTCTGTCCATGGTATTCTCCAGGCAAGATATACTGGAGTGAGTTGCCATGCCCTCCTCCCGGGAACCTTCCCAACCCAAGAATCAAACCCGAATCTCCTGTGTCTCCTGCGTTGGCAGGCCGGTTTTTACCTACTGAGGCATCAGTCAGTCCCCCGGGATCACCAGTGGGTAATAAAACTGTTGGGTGGGAAGCTGCTGGACGATAGGATATTCCTACAGTCTCAAAATATCACTTCACAGATTTCCCATTAATTTAAGTGGGAAAATATAGTTTTACCATTGAGAAATCTTAGGAGCACCATCTTACCTAAGTAATCAAACCTAACCTCACCAGAAATGGGCGAGCTGTGTCACATCAGTTATCTAACACTCTTTTAAAATGTTTAATTTGAACCTAATCCTAAAGAGACAGACAAATCTATTGCAGGCCATTCAATAAGGCAACTGGCCTGAACTCTTCTGTATGTCAGTGTTAGGAGAGACCAACAAAAGTAGGTTGGGGTAGGGGGAAATATTCTAGATTAAATGACTCTAAAAGCCATGAATAAATGCAGTTCTAAGATCTATGACTGGATCCTGTATCGAGGCAGTTGGGAACAACTATATAGGAGATTAATGAAAGAATTAGGGAAATTTGAATACAGACTATATACTAGATAATATATCAAAGTTAAACTCATTGGATGTGCTGTTGGCATTGTGGTTATATAGAATTTTAGGGGTCCTGGGATATATGCTGACATAGTTAGGGTAAAATGTCATGACATCTGCAACTTTCAAATTGGGAAAAGTGTATAATCATAAAAAGATAAAGCAAGTGTGACAAATGTTAATTGGTGAATCTAGATGAGGGGTGTGTAAGTATTCATCATGCTGCTCATTTAACTTTAATATATAGGTTTGAGATTTTTCCCAAAAGACATTGGGGTAAAACAAATGCTCGCTGCAGTGGCCGTAGAAGGCTTCATAGAATCAGTGCCATTTGACCAGAGCCTTGACAAAGGAGAAATGAAGAGGAGAAGGGATGGAGGCCGCGGTAAAGCAGAGGCAAGAATGAGTGCAGCATCTTTTAAGATCCAATAGAGGCAGGACAGAGTGAACAATAAGAGTGAATTTGAAAAGGTACTTGGATCCACTTGATGAAAAGCCTTTAATAGTAGGTAACACACGTATCTGATCATATAGAGAATAATAAGGTAAATCCTAAGTTCTTGATCGAGGGGACCCAAAGAAATAGTGTTTGGGAAAGTTAGTCCATCATGATAGAATACTGGAAGAACTGGAAAGTGAAAACAAGAGCTGTTTTTTTCTTCTTCTTCTTCCTTTTTTTTTTTGGTAATTTGAGACAGTGGACATATGGCTTAAAGTGATGGATAGCAATGATGATGAAAAGGAAGGAACAATTCTGGGAAAACATAAAAGGACTTAGCAGTCTCTGTAACTGACTGGATAAATACAGGGCTTAATGAGAAGTTGGATCAGAAGATCTGTCTCAGTGATGCCATTTAGAAGGCCACAGATTTGAGGGAACTTCTCTACTTTCCTGGGCCTCTGATGTTCCCATCGGATTTAGGCTGATTGGAGTCTGATCTCTGCTGCTAAATTTTGATGGGATTGTCACCAGGAAGGGGGAGAGCCTGCATCATAGTCTTGATCTGCTAATACAAGTATTTCTTCCTCCTCTAATTCAGTGGTAGTTTTTCTTCCTTTAAGCTCTAAAAGAGGGAAAAAAAAAACCTGCACCTGTTACAATTATGTTGTAATCCCCCTTGTCCTCCATTGTCTGCGCTCTATGCTGTGATTTTTTTTTTTTTTTTTTTTTTTTTTGAGAGGAAGTTTCCATGGCTGCTGAAATGATCCTTGTCTTTGCCCCAACAGCCCTTTACAGCCAGGTACATAAACCTTGGCCTAGTGTGCCCTTAGGTATGTTGAACAGTCATAACCCAGCCCAGATGCAAAACCAAACCAGGTTTAAGTTACCAGACCGTTCCTTCTAAGCTTTAATGTGGGCATAGGAAACCAGTCTATCACAGAGCCAGGCAGAACAAGGCAAGGAGGAAGCCCAGGCTGTCCTAGGATGGGATGGGTTTTCTCCTAAGGTAGTGAGCAGGGAGGAGTTCAGGCCCGTTCTGGGTAACCCAGTGGTGGGATGTGATGGATCTGGCCAAAGACAGCAGACGAGCAGCCGGAATAAAAGACCTTTAAAAGTTTATTCTGTAGCACAGGGAACTACATTCAGTATCCTGAGATGAACCATAATGGAAAAGAAGCTTTTAAAAAGGAAAGCATATATATGTACAACAGAATCACTTTTCTGTACAGCAGAAATCAGCAAAACTTGGTAAATCAATGATACCACAATTTCAAAAATTGATTAAAAAGTTGACTTAAAATTATTTTTAAAAAAAAAGTTTATTCTGCGAACCCCTCGCTGATGCGGGAAGTAGTTCTGCCCCGCAGCATTTGTACCGAAGCTCTATATGTTTACCTCATCCATTACCTGCAAGTGACTGTCTCATTCATTTTTGTACCTCTAGTGCCAACGTAGTACATAAAGCAGCACCGTCCAATAGAATTTTTTCAGCGAAGGAACTGTTTTATTGTGCACTCTTCTATAAGGTGGCCACTAGCTGTAGTACAACTGAGAGACTGAATTGTAAATTTCGTTTTAAATTTACGTATCTGTGTGGCTAGTGGCTATTGTATTAAATAACACAGGTTTGGATTCTAAGACTTTGCCTCCCCCATTTTATTGAGAGATAATTGACATATAGCACTACCTAATTTTAAGATGGACAGCATAAGGACTTTGACACCCATGTATTGCAAAATAATTACCACAGAGGACTTCTCTGGTGGTCTTGTGGCTAAGATGCCATACTCCAAATTCAGGGGGCCTAGGTTCAACCCTGGTCAGGGAACTAGATGCCCCATGCAGCAACTAAGACCACCCTTCTGCACAGCCACAATTAAATAAAACAATTACCACAGTGAGTTTAGCTATCATTCATAGATTCTAGGACATTTACTTAATGATGAGCTAAGTTGAATCTTCACCTTGGATGAGGAGGTGGAGGGCAGGGCGGGGCAGGATAGACTGGAATAATTTGAAGACAGCCAGAGGTTGTAGCTTCTGGGAGTTGGCTGCCTTGTCTGGTTGACAGATGTAGTAATGGGGAGTAGAGTAGAAAGAACATCTAGGAAGAAGGAGCAGTATGTGCCACCAGCATGAGGCACAGGAGCCAGAAGCCGTGGCAAGTGAAAGAGCAGGGACGAGCAGGGACCAAACCCAGGACGGAGCACTTGCCATGTCAGGCATGGGAGTGCTGATCAGCAAGGCACCGTGCCTTGATGGCCCTCACAGCCCCGGAGGCAAACGAACAAGCGGTTCTACTGGGTACTCACACTGCAGTTAGCATAGGTGCTGGGAGCTGTGGAGATGGTGGCAGGGTTGGCTGGTAGTACTTCCCGTTCACTGCTGTATCGAGTGACCTTTCTCCTGGGTGCAGTGGTGAAACTCTAAAAGGTTTGAATCAGCAGCAAGGTGCAGGTGAATCTGCAGTTTAGTAAGCTGGATCTACTGTACTTGGCCAGTTTCCACCCCTGGGTTCTCCTTAGCTTGCTAGGGGTTTTTCTTTTAAACCAAACACTGTCTCCAGTGTCTTGTCTGGTTTATGTCTTGTTTTGTTTTCCTTTCTTCCTCTTCTCCTGCGTCACTCTCTCCTGGGCCCCACGCTCTCTTCTTCCTTGGTGTCCTTCTGTCTCTGATCCAAAGATCAGCTGGTAAAAAGCAGTCTCACCTGTCCAGGTAAGTGGGGTGCCTGGGTGAGGGGGGAGGAACCCCCCTTTTATATGTAAAAGTTATGTACTTGTATTTATTAGTTGAATAGTTAATACCTTCACATGACTTAGAGTTTAAATGCTAACAAATGAGAAGATAATGGAAAGATTGCAACTCCATCCCTTTGTCCCGGCACAGTTTCTCCCTCAGAGGTAGTCAATGATATATGTTTCTTTTGTACCCTTCCAGAGATATTTTGCACGTTTTATATATATGTAAACAAGCACATAAGCAAATCATTTTCTTCTCTCCTACCATCTACATAATTCTGCATCATGTTTTTTTCAATCAATGTTTCTTGGAGACCATTCCTTATCATATATAAAGAGACCCCTCATTCTTTTATAGACTGAAGGCTGTGTTATTATATTGATATCCTGCAGTTTGTTTAACCAGTCACCCACTGCAAACACTTAGAGTCTTCGCAGTGTTTTGCCTCTGCACAAGGGCCTCCATGAAGACCCTTTTACATAGTCATATGCTGGATATGGCTAGGAGACGCCCTCCGGAGGGGCAGCAACTATTGATTAGGAACTGGCAGCTCAGACACTTTTCTAAAAAGGAGAGGCATAGTAAAGATCTGAGCTTCTCCTGTTCCTGCAAGGCCCTGTTACTAGTTCTGGTTTGGTGATCCCTGGTACTTTGAGACTTTAGGGCTGTAATAGTTTCTAAGCAGGATGCCCTAAGCTGACTGTAGGAATGGGATTGGAATACTACCATCAAACAGACCCAATTTCTGTTCTCCGTGGTACACACAAAATAAATGGAATCTCAGAAGCTTGGGTCATCATTCTACTCCGCCTTTCTAGAAAAGGGTTCAAATTGCCAGTTATCCAACAGGTGAAGTTGCCAGTTAGCCAACTAAAGGCCTGGTCACCCTCCTAGAGACACTTGTTTTGGAGAGGGATGAAGAGACGAAGCTAAAGTGAGGGCGAGTGTCCCTGCTACCGCCCCTTCCGTCCTGTGCTGTGTCCTACAGGCCTGTGTGTGTTTTTGACCCTCCATCCTTGGCTTGCAGTCTCCCCTTCTTTGCAAATCATCACCTAAAACTAACTAGCCGTTTGTTTTTTCCTGTCTTTTTCTCGCATTCATTTTCTCCGCTGCGTCCGTTCTGTTCCATCAGCCCCATTGCAGCCTGGTAAGACCCACCACGCGTGTGTCTCTGCACACCCTGTCTTGCTATTGTCTCTTTGTCGCCTGTCTCCAGGAAGGGCTATTTCCCTTGATGCCTTGCTGGGTATTAAAGAGATCATGTTTGCTCTGCCAGCCTAGCTTTCCAGATAGCTGGTACTGCCCACGGTATAGATGTGGCCAGTCTCCCACCAGAGGGAGCGGGGTGCAGAGTGAGAGGGTCAGTCTCTCGTTACCCAAGACTCAGGGCCCCTGTCGACAGAGCCTCCTTCTGCTGAAAGGGTGGTCCCTCCCTGCTCAGCTTGTTGTGCTTTTCTTACTCTTTCTCCAGGTTGAGTAGCCTGTCTTTGGGAGATTCGGCACCTGAACGCAAATCCCCTTCTCACCACCGCCAGCCCTCTGACACATCTGAGACAGCAGGTAACCTTCTCAGGGCATCAGCACATGGGCACAGAGGTGTTCACCCATACAGACAGATCTGCATACCCTAGATATAAGACAGCTTAGCCTTTGTATTGAGCTCGTAATGTGCGCAAGGCGTTGTGTTATGTGTTTTTACCAGTTGTCTTAGTCCTTTTATCAATGGTAGAAAGTAGATTTTATTATCCCTATTTTACAGATGAGGGAGCTGACACACAGAGTGATTAAAAAATTTTCCAAGTGTGCAGACTTGTAAGAGACAAAACCAGGACCTGAAGCCAGCGGGGTTTTAGCACTGGAACGCGTGCTTTCTCCATTACAGGAAACAGTAACACATACCTGCCCAGTGTAAAGTAACTAATACATGCCCACAGGGGTGGAGTCTGTGGGCAGTTACAGCCTGTCTTTCTTTTTTCCTACATTCTGTGTGTGATCGTACATGTGGCAGAGGGGTTTTCTCTAGTCGTTTATCCTTCCCTGAATTATGGCACAGGGCCAGCCCCTCAGTTGCCCCCATGAGTTATCCGTCTCTGCAGAGTCAGCACGCACAGGCGTCCCACCTTCTGTAGTCACTGAACGTGGTTTATGGAGAACTTCCGGGTCGTGTAGGCTTCTGTCCCAGGGTTGCAGCTCTGAGACATTAGTCTTCAGCCTGGAGTTGGCCAGGCCCCTTTTTTGGCCAGTCCCACCCAAACAAGCCTCAAGAGAGAGACAAACATCTCAACACCTCAGAGAATGGAATTTCTCGTATAGAATACAGAGTAGGTGACGGGGTTTTGTTGATTGCTGCGGAAGGCATGCATTGCAAGCGTGTGTTTGGACAGGCTGTCTGGGGATCCGCAAGGGCTCTTTGGAGGAGGAAACGCACTAGGGCGCTGCTTGTTTGGCCTTGGCTTTTGTGCACTGACTCCCAGAGACAGACCCAGTTCAACCCCCTTCTCCTTCTCCCCTCTTGCCAGGTCTTGTTCAACGCTGCGTCATCATCCAAAAGGACCAGCATGGCTTCGGCTTCACAGTTAGCGGGGATCGCATCGTTCTAGTGCAGTCTGTGCGGCCTGGTGAGTGTTGTGTCTCCCTCGCCAACAGTGGACAGTTCTTACAAAGTCACCGTGGATGTGACAGTGCCGTAGGACTTGGAGAACTTGCATGTGCTTTTGCTAGAGGCCTGGGCGTCCTGCAGCATGCATGGTCCGTTCTAGAACTGGTTCCCTGGGCGCATCTGGGGAGGCCTTGACAATACTAAGCATTTCTAGGGATCACACCCCGGGCTTGAGTCCCTGTTGGAAGTGTGGAAAAGGCAAAATAGCCCTCAGGTCATCAGGCAGGTGCCTGACTGCCCTCGAGGGGAGCTCCTCGTCCCAGGTTGGAAGATACCGTGGAGAAATCGAAGACCCACTTTCTTCTCCTCACCTTCACATGACCTTGCTCCAGGCACAGATGGTTACTGTGCTGCAGCAGTTCACAGTTGAGGCAGGCACTCTGTCCAGATGTCTTTGCAGATACGATTACACTAAGTAATAAATGACTGAAAGATGTATGTTGGACAGTACACAAGAAGAAAGGGTACTTGGGAGGTTGTGTTGGGGTAGTTTGTTCGAAGCATAGTATCTCCCTTCTTATTAGTTTGGGGAGCCTTCTTAAGAAGGAACTCGGATTTCAGGAGTAGTTTGAAAGATGGCCATAGAGAACACATTGACGAGATGGGAATTTGGTGGGAAGGGAGTAGAGAGTGGGAGGGCACTGTAAGCAAATCAGTTGTGTATGGAAAAGCTTCAGGTATTTCAGAGCTCTGTAATGTCCGGTGGTAGAATCACTGTTGTAAAGTGACCCAGATTGAAGACTATGAACAGGAAGGAGATGGGAGTGGCGAAGAATATGAGGCAAGTATCTCTAAAGGGAGTGAACATCGTTGTAGCAAATGGGATTGGGCCTGGCAGCATGGTACATCCCAGGCAGGAAGAAGAGTACAAGAAAGGGGTAGGTAACCAGCCAGCGTTTTCCTGCTAAGTGCAGTGCAAAATGGGAAGGATATGTGCTTTACTTAATTTTGGAAGAAATACTTGGAATTTATTTATGTGAAAGGTGAAAAGAGAATTTCAAATTCATGACCAAAATGAGGTATGTGGGCCATATGAGGATATAAATAATTAGCGCTCCTTATGTCTGGGGGTTAACTTTTATCAGGGGGAGGTTTGTTTTTCATATCCTAGGGTAGAACTCTGAAAAGAAACTTCTTCTTTGCTCCCATATTCTCTCAAGGTTCCTGAACTAGGGTGAGAGAGAGCGAATGGGACTGTAACTTGTACTTTGCCTCTGTGATCTCTTTGATGCAGAATGTATGAGGACCCCCTCCAGTGAATTACGAGTTCAGGGCTCCTCCAGTTTTCACCCCCCTTAGGTCTGAGCAGAGTCAGACTCAGCGAGGAAGGACAAAAGGATGGCTTGCAGTGAGATACGAGTTCTGGAAAATGCGTGTGTGAGTGTGTGCTTTGGGCAGGAGAGGAGGAGACCTCATTTGGATTGGCATCGAATTCACAAAAGTCACAACGCAGCTGTTATTATCTTTTCCAGATTGTAGGCTTCTCAGCTCACTGTTTCTCGAAGTGTAGTCCCTGCTCTGCTCAATCAGAATCACCTAGGCCCTTAGGATGATTGAAATCCTCATTCCAGGGCCCAAGTCCTAAAGTACTGGATCACTCTCTGACAAGAGGGCCAAGGAAGATGCTTCCTGACAAATTCTTCTGGTGATTCTCATGCTTACTGAAGTCTATAATTTCTTCTCTAATTCCTTTACCCTGAAAAGTTAAAAAAATTTTTAAATCACTAAGTTATTAGTGTTTCATGCATTCAGGCAAAATCACTCTTCCTCTCCACCTTTAATTTCTAGATGACAGTGTAAAAGAGAGTTTCAAGCTAGTACTTTTCCCACAAATAGCACACTTTAGATTGGGTAGTCTGGGTCCCAATACAGAAAAGCCAAATTGGAATGTAGTCATCACTGTAATTTCTCTTTTTGGACTAGAAACATATAGATGTACTTCGTGGGAGTTTTGTTTTGATCAGACAAATGCAACTTACGGATTTAGTGACCATCGGGGCAAATTTACAAAAAACAAATGCTTCCCACGAACTTTTCAGCATAGGTGTTTCCTATGCTGTCTGAGTACTACCTAGCTCATTTAAAACTACACTTTGCCCTCCACATCCGCGAGTTTCAAATCTGAGAATTCTACTTCCATAGATTCAACCAACTGCGGCTCAGAATTTCCATCTGCAGTTAGTTCAATCATTGGATGTGAAACCGGAAGGTATTGCACTATGCCATTTTAGGTAAGGTACTTGAGCATCTGCAGGAGGTCCTAGAATTAATCCCCAGTGGATACCCAGGGACGACTATACATGGTGGTCAGAACCGCTGTGGCTGCAGAACCATTTTTTAACAGAAGATAGAGCAGTGATCGTTACCTTCCTTAATGCTGGGAACACCCAGAATGTCTTTATGAACCTCTCAGGGCTTAGGGACCATGATTTGAAAACTCTTGTTGCAATTCTTTTCTCATATTCCTCTTAATAATTACTTCAACAGTTATTTAATACAGTAAACTCGTTCTTCCCACTGGATAAAAGAAATAAACTCTAATTTGACCTTGTAACATATCCAGACACATTCAGATAAAGCACACACTGCTCTCCCCGGAGTCTGGCCCTGCCTCTCTGTCAGTGTGGCCTGGCTCTCAGAGGAGAAGTCTGCTTCTGAGCCAGGTGGTGAAAAGAACAGCAGATGTGACCTCGGACAGTCCAGTCTAGCTCAAAGGTAGTTGTGGCACTGGGGCAGAATAGGATACATACCCAGCATGTGAAATGCTTAACACAGAGGGGAGAAGAGATTGGAGGGGGAAGGTGATTTGGCAGGTTCATGGGTGGAGATTCAGTGACCTCTGGAAAGGTGGTGGTCTCCACTGACCAGGCCTTCTGCTTCCTTACAGGAGGTGCAGCCATGAAAGCTGGTGTGAAAGAAGGTGACCGGATCATCAAAGTGAGTGAAATTCCCTCTCTGGGCGACCCTCCTCCCCCCCGGTGGGGGAGTGGGGGTGCGGGGTCACTTCTGGCCCTGGCCTGTCCTGTACACTTGCGTTTTCATAGCATCTGTCGTCAGCCGCTGACTGAGAGGGTGGTCCCATGAGAATGAGTAGTATACTGTGACAGAGAGCGGGGACTAAGATAGCTGGGTTCCATGTTCTAGGCCCTCCTTGACTGTGACTAAGTTCTACAACAAGTTTTACTATACTAAAGAGCCCTGATAAATGGCTCCCTAAAGAAGTGGCTTTGACCTAGGAAAACGATCCCCTAGGCTTCCACTGCCACGCCTCAGTCATGTCATTTGTCCCCCACAGGTAAACGGCACCATGGTGACCAACAGCTCACACCTGGAGGTGGTGAAGCTCATCAAATGTGAGTTGGAGAGAGGTGACAATGAAAGAAAGTTGGGGAGCAGATGCGCTGGGGGCACGGGGGAAGCAGGCCTGTCGGCCCAGAAGGGCTCCTCTGTAGACGGGAGGCGGCTGGAGTCTTTAATCTTGGCCTGATCTTCATAGACTGCCATGGTTCCCTACTGTCCTTTCAGGGGGAGACGCTATTAATCTCTCATCCGACATGTTTATTTTTCTACCCATCTTTGCACTGCCTTTTCATCATGTTCTACTAAGACCAAGTCTCACTCAAATACCACTCACTCCCCTCTCCCAGTCCTGGGAAACAAGGGACTGAGTGGGCAGCTCCCAAGTAGTGGTGGGTGGGGTTTTGGTTGAGGTCTCTGCCTGAGGAAAGAGAAGGAAAGGAGCCTGTGCTGATGCAGGATGGAAGGACGGGAACTAGAGAACAGGTGGGGCATTAAAAGCGAGGAGAACTTTACCTATAGAATTATAAGCTTAATGGAAGGAGAAGGGAGAACTCCCTGCTCTGTACCTGGGTGTCTGCTGTTGCAAACAGGACCACTTGAGCAGCCCTCTGTTTGTCTTCCTCCAGCTGGTGCCTATGTTGCTCTCACCCTCCTGGGCTCTTCGCCCTCATCCGTTGGTGTCTGTGGACCCCAGCAGGACCCAGCCCCAGCAGGAGCTCCCCGAGTCACCCCGGTGATCCCCCCACCACCACCTCCTCCACCTCTGCCACCTCCACAGCGCATCACAGGACCCAGACCTCTGCAGGTAACCGTCCTCCTGCTCCTCTCCTCATTCTGGTGTCCCTTTGAAGAGCTGCCCATTGGAATGGAAGCAGGTTAAATCGAATGGCATGCCAGTAGGAAGAGACAAGAAAAAGAACTATATGAAGGCCATCAAAAAGTGGAACAAAATGAGAACTGCATTAAAAGGGCATTTCATGCCTTAGTGTCCTCTTTCCATGTAAGTGCATATGCGGTTTATCAGGCAGCAGCATGCAGTGTGTTTCCTATGTGCGTGCAGGACTCTAAGGAGGCCCTTTGAGAATGTTCCTCTCCATCGGGGCGAGGGTGCACACCTCCAGGCATGGTCAGAGGAGTCTGTAAAGACTGTTAACAGTCACTGTTGCAAAGGTGTGGAATAAGTCAAGGAGTAAAGGAGAGGCTTCCTGGGGAAAAAGATGGCCTGGAGGAATGAAATATGGAGCTCAGTCTATAGGGGAGAATCAGGAAAGAGCAAGACTAGTAGGGGGAGAACCCAAGGACCAATATAACCTGTGTAAGGAGTTTAAAAGGACTAGAGGCAGAAAGTAATAGGGAGCAGGATTTTCTGATTGGAAGGAAGACTGACCAGCAAGTCCTGGAAGACTTTAGAGAGCAATTTGATACCAGATGTGATTACAGTCAGGGTTTCTAGGAAGTTAGGAGTGAAATCAAAATAAGATTTTATGTTTATTGAATTCCAGTGAGATAGTGTTATACAAAACATTCTTACAGCCCAGGCTATCCCGTCATAGCTTCCTTTGCCTAGGAATCATCTGGTAGAGGAGAAGAAAGCTATTGATTTGGTCCCCAACTCTCACTCCTATCATGTTTTCCACTCTTAGGATCCCGAATTTCAAAAACATGCCACCCAGATCCTTAGGAATATGCTGAGACAGGAGGAAAAAGAGCTACAGGTAAGGTCACTGCTGAGGGTAGACTGGCCATTGCCTTCATGAAATAATACTTTATCAAAGCAATCTACCAAAGTGTACAACTTAATTTGCAGGCCATACACTATCACAGGAAAACCTTAATGTCAAACCTCAGGACCTCTAAAGAATTGTCATAGGCCAGTGGAATTTGTTAAAGCAGAATTTGATGCAGAGAGACTTCCAGGCCTGGGCAATGATGTGCAGGGAGAACAAGAAGTTTAATCTGGCTGGAAGGAAATGACCGGATTCCGATAATAGCTGTGGCTTACAGCGAGCTCCTGGCCCCTTCATTTCAGTTCTGTTATGCCCACTGTATGTAAAGCATTGTTTAATTCCTAAAAGATTAGATAGTTCTTGCCCTCAACATGTTTACAATATCATGGGGAAAATTCATATTACAGTAGGAAAAAGAGTGGGAGGGACAAGGAAGAGAGCAGATTATTGTTATTAATTAATAATGGGAGATGTGAGGGAAACTTCACTGAGAAGATTGTGTTTCAGCTGGGCCTTGAAGCGTAGGGCCTCAATAAGCAAAAGAGATGGGGAAGAGAATGCTGAGAATGGACAGCATAGCTCCCAGGCACCAAGACATGAAAATATACTCATTTACTTAACAAACATTAAGTTCCTGCTGTGTGCCAGATACTGTGTGTGCTGCAGTGGAGGTGGGGACCAGTGCTAGGGACAAAGGTTAGAATGGCTATAAAGTTAAGTGAGAGATGAACCTTTCCTTTAAGGAGTTTATAATCTAGTAGAATATCAATGGATGAATGAAGGAAGAATTGCATTGCAGTATAATAAGTGCTGATACTGATATTTTGACACATGTCATAGAGTAATCAAGATAGTGTGGTACTGGTATAAGGATAGACCTGTAAATCAGTGAAATAGAATTCAGAGTCCAGAGATTAACCCATCCATCTGTGGTCAGTTGGTTTTTGAAAAAGTGTCAAGATAGTTCAGTGAAGAAAGAATAGTCTTTTCAACAAATGGTTCTGGGACAACAGGATATCTGTGCAAAGAATGAGTTTGGATTCTTACTTCACACAGTAAATAAATTTAAACACAGTAATAAAATTTAAGTCAAAATGGATCAAAGACTTAAGAGTGAAAACTATTTTTAAGAACTATGAAACTCTTGGTAGAAAACATGGGTGTTTATTCCTTGATAAACCACTTGGACTAGACAGTGCTTTCTTAGCTGTGACACCAAAAGCGTAAATAACCAAAAAAAAAAAAAAAACTGAGAAGATAAATTAGACTTCATCAAAATTGAAAGCTTTTGTGCGTCAAAGGACACTAAAGTAAAACAACAACCACAGAATAGGAGAGAATATTTGCAGTTCATATAGATCACAGTTCATTTCAGTTCAGTCGCTCAATTGTGTCCAACTCTTTGCGGCCCCATGGACTGCAGCACGCCGGGCCTCCCTGTCCATCACCAAATCCTGGAGTTTACCCAAATTCACGTCCATTGAGTCAGTGATGCCATCCAACCATCTCATCCTCTGTTGTCCCCTTCTCCCGCCTTAATCTTTCCCAGCATCAGGGTCTTTTCAATGAGCCAGTTCTTTGCATCAGGTGGCCAAAGTGTTGGGAGTTTCAGCTTCAGCATTAGTCCTTCCAGTGAACGCTCAGGACTGATCTCCTTTAGGATGGACTGGTTGGGTCTCCTTGCAGTCCAAGGGACTCTCAAGAGGCTTCTCCAACACCACAGTTCAAAAGCATCAATTCTTCTGTGCTCAGCTTTCTTTATAGTCCAACTCTCACATCCATACATGACCACTGGAAAAACCATAGCCTTGACTAGATGGACCTTTGTTGGCAAAGTAATGTCTCTGCTTTTAAATATGCTGTCTAGGTTGGTCATAACTTCCCTTCCAAGGGGTAAGCGTCTTTTAATTTCATGGCTGCAGTCATCATCTGCAGTGATTTTAGAGCCCAAAAGAATAGTCAGCCACTGTTTCCACTGTTTCCCCATCTATTTGCCATGAACATATAGGTCTAGTACCTGAATATGTAATAGATACTTAAAAATCAACCCAGTTTAAAAGTTAGCTAAGGATTTGAATAGACAGTCCAATAAAGAAGACATACAAATGGCCAGTAAATACGTGAAAAGATGCTCAGTATCACTAGTCATTAGAAAGAGGCCAGCCAATACTTTGAGATACCACTGCACACCCACTTGGATGGCCAGAGCCAAAATAACAGTCGTTGGTGAAAATGTGGAGAAATTGGAGAAATTTTTTTTTTTTGAAATGTTTGTTTACATTTTGTCTACATATTCACTGTCCTGCTCTACTCCCACCGTTGATGCGAAAATGTAAAACGGTGCAGCCAGTTTGGCAATTCTTCAAAATGTTAAACACAGAAATATGATCTGTCAACTCCACGAACCTAAGTATATACCCAAGAGAGTTCAAAGCATAGAACCTCTTATGTGAACATTCATAATAGCATTTATTAATTGCATAATAGCCAGAAGGTGGAAACCACCCAGATTCTCATTAACTGATGTGTAGATGAACAAAATATGTTCTCTCCATAAAATGGGATATTATTCAGCCATATAAAAGAGTGAGGGACTAATGCATGCTTTGATATGGAAGAATCCTGAAAACGTACCAGGTGAGAGAAGCCAGACACCAAAGGCCACATATTGTATGATTCCGTTTATGTGCAAATCCAGAAGAGGTAAATCCATAAAAACAGAAAATAAATCAGTGGTTGCCAGGAGATGGAGGAAGGGAGAAATTGGGAGTGACTGCTTTCTTGTAGGGTTGAAGGAAGCGTTCTGGAATTAGTGGAGATGTTTGTACAGCTCTGTGCATATAGTAAAAATCACTGGATTATATACTTTAAAATGGTGAGTTTATGTGAATTATATGTCAATAATAATTTTTAAATTATTTAAATTATAAAAAGAAGGAATAATTAATTACACAATGATCAGAGAAGGTTCATGAGACGACATTTCAGTTGCGCTCAGTCTGTTTCACTCTGGAAAGTGCTTTGGGCCTTCAGTAACATGATGAGCTTGAAGTTTATTCTGAAAGCAATGGGAATTGATCCAAGGATTTGAGTAGGGGAGTGATCATATCCTCAAATCTGTGTTCTTTAGAAAAGTGTAATAAGTGGATTGACACATAAGGAAACCTTCTCGGAGGCTGTTACAGTACATGAGAAGTGTATCAACTAGAAGGGAGAAGTAAAGGAGAAGGAAGAAAAGATAGCCCCAAGTTTGGGTGCTTGGATAGAGGGTGACACCATTGACGGAGTGAGACAGAGGAGAGAAGGGTTAGGGGAAAGAAATGGCGGTCGGCTTTGGCTGTACTGAGTTTAAAGCAGCCATGGGAGGTTCAGGTAAAAAGACCACCCTCCAGGCACATGGAGATAACAAGGATGAGCCTCAGAAGAAAAGATTGGATTTTGAAATGTTGATAGAGATCCGGGTATCCTCAGCATACAGGTGGCAGTTGAAATTTGGGACTAGATGATATCACCAAGGACAGAGAAGAGAGAGCTGAGGGTGGAATTCCAGAGCTTCTGTGCTTCTGTGGCACACTGCATCAACCTGTAAACAGTCGCTGCTGTATTGTGTTTTAATCATTTGCTTGTCCTCCTCTATTGGCCTGAGTTCCTGAGGGCCGGGACCATGCCTACGTTGGCATATTCCTCCAGCGCAGCTGGAACGGGGCCTGGCGTGTGTCAGCTCTGTCGATGCTTGCAGAGCTGAAGGCTCACCTAGATTTAAGAGAGGAGGCAGGGGTAAATCTACAGCTGGGGGAGGGGTGTGACCCAAGTCAGTGTCAAGATGAGAAGTCAGAGGAGGACAGCATTTTGAGGAGGTGGGTATTTACAGAGCTCTGGAGAGATGAGGACTAGGAAGAAATCACTGGATTTCAGAAGAGCATGGTGATGGGAGGAACTAAACTGTGTCTATTGGTGAGTGACTAGAAGACTAAGAAGCCTGGGCTCTACAGAGAGACTCCTGTTTGGAAGCATGTTGGCTGTAAAAGGAGGGAGAAAAGAATGAGGCAGTGGCTTGAAGACTAATCAGAGTTGATGGAGAAGGTTTTGGTGTAGTAGTATGTTTTGTTTTAGGACAGGAAACTTGAGCCTTTTTATAGGATGAAGGGAAGGAGCCATTGGAATAAGGAAACTTTGAGGATATGTAAATGATGCCTAAGAGGAGCCCTGAGGCTGTTGGAGGCACTACCCTTGTACAGGATTTAGACAGAGTTTCTCTTCTAAGGCAGAGGGTAAGGGTAGCTGCGGATGCTTTGAAATGGAGTGAAGTTGGGAACATTTACCAGATGATAGTATCTGCAGAGACTAAGAGGAGGGCTGAGGGCTTGAGAGGCATGGAGAAGATGAAACAGCAAGTATGAGGGGTCACAGGGAGGTTCCAGATGAGCTTGGAGAAAATGTGCACCCAATGTCTATGTAACTATTTAACCCACCAGCTTCATTGAGCATTTCCTATTGTAGTAAAATAATACTAGCTGCTGTGCATTCAGTCAAGTAGTTACGCACCAGACCTTCTGCTCAGCACTTTACATACATAATCTCATTCATAGCCTACATCCATCCCCAGAGGCAGGTACCACATCTCCATTTGATCTATGAGGACGTAGTCAAACTTGCCCACGTCTACACAGCTAGTAAGTAGAGGTGCCAGTGTTCAGAGGCAGGCCTCCCTGACTGCAGAGCCCAAGCTGTGTGCTAAAAGGATGCTAGATGAGTGTCAGTGGTTCCCAGCTACAGGGCTGGGGGACGGGGGTGCTGGCTTCCTCGGTCCAAGCTTCTTTGTCTCAACTCCCATGGTTCTCGCTGTATGTTTCCTCCTTAGCGTTTTCTGTGTGTGCTGTCTGGCCGGTCACTTAAATATCTGAGTCTTGAGCTGCGGTCAAGGAAGACCTCACTTAGCACGTAGGCCTTAAGGCCAGGTCAGGTCAGGCCCGGCCTCTGTGTCCCGTCTTCCCTGCTGTCGTTGCCCCCTGTGTTCCCTTTCTCTCCACGTGGCCTCCTCCGGGATGGCACACAGCTCCTCCGAGGCAGAGATCTCCTTTCTCTCCCCTTTGTTTTGGGGTAACTGCCTGCTCTCCCCCGTGAGTCGTCCGTTCTCTACTAACCGCTCCTCTGCCTTTTCCCTCCTTGTCCCCCTCGCCCCCGCCCACCGCGCCCCCAGCGTATCTGTGAGGTGTATAGCCGGAACCCCGCCAGCCTGCTGGAAGAGCAGATCGAAGGCGCCCGGCGGCGAGTCACTCAGTTACAGCTGAAGATCCAGCAGGAGACTGGTGGCTTAGTGGTGAGTGATGGTAGGCTTAGCTCTAGAACGGCTCGTGCAGGTGGCCGGAGGGGAGTGTGAAGGAGAAGGCTAGGACAGAGGCTTCCCGGGTCACACAGGACCCGGGGCGGAACCAGTGCGTGCTAGTGTTTCACAAAGAAACAGAGGTCGGCGGGTCTTCATTTAGCACCGCGGAGACTGGCCACTGTCCTGACACTTGGGACCCCATGGAAAGGGATGGCCTGTTTCTTGCCCTCCAGCAGCTTATAGTTGCAATGGAAATGGAAAGAAATATGCAGTAAATCAGACTGTCAGCTTTAACTTGCTGATTATCCATCCCCTGCTGGGTAGTTGCCTCATAGCTGAGGTATATTCCAACACTAATTTTACTCATTATTCATCCGGTAGCTTTTCCTGTCACCTCGCCCTCCAGTAATAGGTCTTCTCAAAGTAACGCAAGCACTTTTAAAGGTCAGCCTAAGTAAAGGGACCCCAGGCAGTTGAGAGGGATCTGTAGCAGCAGCTAACCACACTGCAGGAAATCCTCGGGAGGAGACGCCTCCTTATCTGCCCTAGTCAGGGACTTGACGCTTCATTAGTGCCCTGGTTCTGTCCATCAGGCCTTCATTCTTTGGGCAAATAGGAGGTAACTCTCCAGACACTTTAAGATCTCCAAGAACAATATTTGCCAAAATCAATAGAAATTATTTGAGGATTATCTACTTTCTTTTTCAGACCATCCAGATCAAAAAAGTCTGGGAAACACAAGCCAAACAGATTTAAACTTTTACTTTCTGAAGAATTTCTCAGTATCACATGGTTGATAGAAGCTCAGGTTTAGGATTCAGACCATCTGGATTCACCTCTCAGCTATAGGGCTCACCAGCTTTAAGACTCTTGGGCAAGTGACTCAGTGATTCCCTGGAAGGGGACTTCCCTGACAGTCCAGTGGTTAAGAGTTCACCTCCCAATGCAGGGAGGGCACAGGTTCAACCCCAGGTCAGGGAGTTAGAATCCCAGATGCCCCAAAACATGAAACAGAAGCAGTACTGTAACAAATTCAGTAAAGGCCTTAAAAAATAAAAATAAGAATCCCTGGGAGCCTTGGTGTCCTCATTTATGAAATGGAGATACGGCAGATCTGCCTGATGGTGTTGCTGTCAGAATTAAAGGGTGCCCTCAGCACGGGGCTAGTGTCTGTCTGCTGCTGCCACTGCCTTTGTGCTCATTGTGCTGTGTAAGTGATGAGTCTGAAACGCTCAGCTTGGAATCTGGGGGTCTGAGCGTCAACCCTTGCTTTATAGTTTGCCTGCTGTGTAGCTTGGGCAAGTTGCTTAAGGTCTCTGGGCTTCTGTTTGCTCATTTATAACATGGGAGTACCATACCTGCCTCCGAGTTATTAAAAAAAACAAAAACTAAATGAGATGTAGACAAGAGTGCTTCATAAACAGTAAAGCATCAGCAACATTGTTCCCTCCACAGTGGCTCGTCAGCCCCAGGCCAATGCCTGTCAGTCTTCAAAGATGTTTAGAGGCAGAGCTTTGCATCTGCGGGAGCTTTTCATACTCCTTGATGGTTCGGAAGTTCTTTCAGTGATGAGCCCAACTGAGGCAGTAGATGCTTTGAGGTCCAGGGTGAGAAATCAAGTAAGTTTTTAGAATTTTACCACTAGTAAAGCTCCCTTTTCACCATTAGGGGTCACCATTCTCCTTAAATTGTACACATGAAGCAATAGCTCTTCTAACTGGGCATTTGTAAGGCAGTGAAGAAGAGGCCACTAACTGTAAGCAGATGTCGTCTGCTGAGACTGAGGGAAGGGTTGATTGGAGGAAAACAGTAGGGGGAGAGGTTCACAGCATTTGCCCTCCCTCCAGACCTCTCTTCTTTTTAGGACATACTTCCAGTATATGGTGACACCAGCCAGAGATCGTCAGAAGGTGAGTCCCCTCAGCATCCCTTTTTGCTCTGGCACATTTCTGGTTCACATTTCTTAACTATCGTCCCCTCCCTTTGGAGCACATTCAGGGGGGGAAATACAGTCCCTGCCTCCAAGAAATAGAGTAATAAGAGAAAGCAGTCTAAGTGACAGGGAAACGAATGTACAACCAACAGCCCTGGATAGATAAGTGCCGAGGAGATGCTAGAATGATGGTGGTCCAGACAACAGCATGCCTGCCAGCACCTGGCAGCTCGGAGCTCAAGAGATGCTGTCATAAGAAGAAATGGATGGGAACCAGAAGAGGGTAGGGATGAGCTGAGGGCTAGGACTTGTTGGGAGGTAGAGCTATGGAGGATTACTCTAGAAGGTGACACAGCCTGGGCACAGGTGTGCGGATAGGTGAAAGCTAGGTGTCTAAAGTCTCAGGAAAGCTAGAGGGAAACTGGGAAAGACAGGCCGGTGGCAGCTTCGCCCCCCTGCCCTGGGCACAGGTTTCCAGAATAAAGGCCCTTCTCTCCCCCAGGCCACAGCTCCTTCCTCACCGTGTAAACTTTCCTTCCCAGGCCGACTCTCTCTGGATTCCCAGGAAGGGGATAGTGGCTTGGACTCCGGCACAGAACGCTTTCCTTCCCTCAGCGAGGTGAGTGCCAAGGCCGGGGGCAGCCCCGTTTAAAACCATGCATTCAGTGTCCCTTCTCTGGACATCGGTAGGTTCTCTGCTCACCACATGCACCGAGGCCTATAGCCTGTCATCTGGGCCCTCTGCTGTAGTTCTAGTTCCAAGGGTTTTAGTCATTCTGTTCTGAGTTCTAAAGAAAAAGCGGGGAGGGGTGGCGGTGCGGGGGTGGGGAATGCATCCTACATGCAAGATCATCAAATCTGGCTTCTATTTTATCATAGTCATATCTGTTATATAGAGTCGGGTGGAGAGAGAGGCTGTCACATTAATCATAGCAAGCCTTGTTTCAGTGTAAGAGAACAGAGACAGAAATTCTGTACAACAGTGACTGAACCAAAAACACATCTGCACCTGGCTGCAGATAGCATCATCTTAGAGTAATACAGCGAACCCGGCCTAATCGGAAGTGGTGGCTTCTCTGTCTTAGTCATAGATCTTTTACTTGAACAGCTCGTCTTCTCTGGAGTGGTCAGAAGAGCTTCAGGCTTTGGCCTCAAAGGTGGTCTTCTAGGTGTTCTCAGTCTGCATATATTAATTGCAGATATGAACTGGGAATATAAAAATTAGAGTGAATAGAAGAAGTAATAGCAGTGTTATCAAAATATTTACTTAGCCAGCTTAATGAAATAAGTAAGTAATTGAAAACATGTTTACAACCTGATTTTAAATAAGGGTTGGAATTTTATTTCTTTACTGCTCCTGCCCCTTTGTGGGAATATGATGAATGTATGTGGAAGGCTCAGTATGTTGGAAAGACACCAAGGGCGAGGAGGGTCCTAAAGAATCCACAGTAGATGTACTCCTGTGAGCTCCACGTCTGGAAGCAGTGGGGCCTGGTGGGCAGTGGGGTGAGGCTGCCTGGGGAATACGGTGTTGCTAACTATCCGATCTTCAGCAGGTCCTGGAGCCTCTCCAAGTCTAAGTTTCTTTGTGCGAGAAGTGGGAGGAATAATAGCTTCTACCTCAGAGGGCTGTTGTAAGCATTAAATGATGTAATACACAACCAAGGGCTAGTATAATGCCAGGCACAGAGTAAGCACTAAATTTTTATTAGCTGATGAGCAGAGCCCTGAGGGTCTTCTGGGCGAGTTTCTGCCTCACAGAGTTCTCTGTTCCTCTAGTCCTTGGTGAATCGGAACTCGGTCCTGTCAGACCCTGGGCCGGACAGTCCTCGGACCTCCCCCGTGACCATGGCCCGGCTGGCGCAGCGCCACCGGCGGCAGGGCTCAGATGCACCAGCCCCCCCCAGCAGTGACCAGGTGGGTGACCAGAGCCACTCCGGGCTTTCTCCTTTCCCTGTTTGTAGTACTGGGCTCCCCCCACGTGGCCTTGGACTATCAGACTGAGCCCTGTTTAGAGGTAGTGAAGGAAGAACATGGTATAAATACATACACGGGAGAACGGCTGTCTTGAGTTGTTGGGTGAAGAGTCAGTGAATACATCTGTGGGGAAGTGATGTCCAAGGAGCAGATTGCTGCTCTTTATTTTAATGTCTGTATAGAATAGGAAATAGATTTGTTCAGTGTTTCTCCAGAATAGTAATTTTCAACCTTCTGTTTCTTGAGCAAAGTTCCTTTCTTGAACACAATCTTATTATTTGGCCCCCTAACATAGAAAACACATTAAAGCTCACTACCTGGAACTTTTCCTAATCAACCACCCCACTTTGGCCCCCCGACCTTAGGAGTTCTTCTCTGGAGCCCTAAGATTCTGCAAAACATGACTTGAAAGCTACTACTTTCAGGGGTAGTAGGTCCAGAGGGAGATTTCAGGGAGACAGGTTTTGGCTCCATACAAAAAGCTTGCAAAGAATCTGCGCTGTAAGACAATGGAATGGTCTGACTTGAGAGCCAGGGAATTGGATGTCACTGTTCAGGCAGAAGCTTAGTCATTCCCTGTTAAAGACACTGGCAAGAAAACTCTGAGTTTTATAAAGCCTCTTAAAATTCCGTAAAGGTTCTTAAAATTCATCTGCTACCACCATAATTTTTTTCCATATCCTCATACTAGCTGTATAATGTTACTTAATATTTTTCTCTATGCTAACTTTTTAAAACTTCAGTTTATTTTTAAAGGAAATCTGCCATTACCTTATGTTAAAACAAACATCATACACCATTTGATGCTCTAGTTCTCCATGGAGAATAGAGTTTAGTTACTTTCAGGTCTTGGAGGGGGGAAAAGCAGGGAAGTGGATTGCATATGTGTTAAAATGCTTAGTGCATCAGGTGCTGTGCTATTTCCTTTAGGAAAAAAAATTCTCGTTTAATTGTCACCACCAGAAAAGGAGACAGGCATGAGAATCTCTATTCAGTGAGAAACTGAGACAGAGAAAGGCTGAGGGACCATCTAGACTCAGCCTGCTGTTGGCAGCATCGGACTAGAATTTGGTGTCCTGAGCCCCAGTGCAGAACTGCCTCCTGTCCTGGACACTCTGATGACTTCTCCCACTTCTGCACACCCCACCCCCACTTAGCAGTACTGCAGGGCCAAGGCAAGGAGGTCAGGCGCACATCCTGTTCTTAATTTACTTTAGGTG
Source organism: Dama dama (assembly GCF_033118175.1). Taxonomy (NCBI): domain Eukaryota; kingdom Metazoa; phylum Chordata; class Mammalia; order Artiodactyla; family Cervidae; genus Dama; species Dama dama. Next base: position 15,295,246 of record NC_083700.1, read on the forward strand.
GCTGCTAGGAGCAGGTGTGGAATAATTGGTCTCAGAGTCCTTTTCCTCCTTCTTTGAGCTTGTTTCAACTTGGAAAACTATTTAAATTGTTATTTTTCAGTGATAAGAGCACATATAGTATATTTCCAGTTTCTTAATAACAATTTATGTTAGTAAGAACACAGGTGCAAACCTATACCATCCATGAAACTGCCAGCAGCTTGGGGGTAGAATCATAGGGAATTCAAACTTTGTTATATAATTCTGCAGTATTTGATTTTCTTAGGAAATGGCAGTTCACTCCAGTATTCTTGCCTGGAGAATCCCATGGACAGAGGAGCCTGGCAGGTTATAATCCATGGGGTCACAGAGTCAGACATGAATGAGCAACAGAGCACACACACACACACAGAGCTACCCTCTAAGTGGGTTCAGGATGAGCTACTCAGCCCCTGCTTTCCTTGGAAGAGGCTGACAAGGTCTTACATCAAATCCCCAGCAGTTTTCACACAACCTGAGTACCGCTGCCATAGAAACCCCAGGTGGCACTAGTGGTAAAGAACCCACCTGCCAATGCAGGAGACATAGGAGACACAGGTTCCATCCCTGGTTCAGGAAGATCCCCCGGAAGAGGGCATGGCAACCCTCTCCAGTATTCTTGCCTGGAGAATCCCATGGACAGAGGAGCCTGGCGGGCTGTGGTCCATAGGGTTGCAAAGAGTCGGACACGGCTGAAACAACTCAGCATGCATGCACACATGGTAAACATTCTGCTTTTGCAATCAGAAAAACTGTAAGGTTTGTAAAGACTTAAAAAAAAAATAAATCCTTCCCCCAAACACGCAAAAAACTACTGCTTTCAGATTTCACTGGAGAGCCAAGTAGAGCCAGAAGTGGTCATCCAGCACCCCCTGGTCACCCCCTGGACCTCAGGGGAGTGAGTATCGGGGAGAGGAGAATACTCAGGGTGTGTCTGAGGAATACAGGTCCAGCACATGAGGCCTGAGTCTGCACCTTCAAACATGCCATTATAATTGGGTGCTAGACTCTGATCTCTAGGTGTATCCTGAGTCTCTCGTGTTCTATACTCAGTCATTCTGAGGGCAGAGTCTGTAAATACCCAGGAGGACAAAAATGAGTGAGGAGTATTGGCGAGAAACTGTCAGGAGAAGTCCCTCAAGAAGGTGGAATAGGAAGGTATCTTAGACCTGAGAAAAAGGAGGCGTGAGAATTGCCTACTCTAGACGGGTTCCAGAACACAGCCCTCGCTGGGGAATCACTGAATATGAGGGGGAATAAACTGAGTGAAAAGTATAGTTGGGAGGAGAGTTTTGAGAGCTCAAGTCACCTTTAGGAGAAAGCCTAAAGTGAAGCATGTGAGAAGTGTGCACAGTGTGAAATCTCTCATAGACCTAATTGGTAGTGCCAGAGGGGAGGCTAGAAAACCCATGCTGAGAAGCTTGCGATTTAGACAGGATGTGGGGGTTTACCACAGGTTATTGAACCGGCCGGGGAAATGATGGCAGTGGTGTTGGAAAAGGATCAGCTCCATCCCCTTTCACTCAGGGAGGCGGAGAGGGACCACAGGGCTCTCCTCCGGCAGAGGCGGCGGGCACCCGGTAACTGTGGAGGAGCGTGTGGAAGGCGCTGGGTTTGGAGGCTGTGTGTTTGGGGTGGGGGGCGCTGCTGAGGAGAACAGCAAAGCCCCCAGCCCACCGGTCCAGCGGGAGCACCGGGTTCATTCTTTGCAGGCTGACACTCCCTCCTCAGATCTTTCACAAACAGGAAGTGAGCACTTTCTCTCACTTCCCATCTTCATACGTCATGTGACCAGGCTGCTCTGAGTCTGCCCTGCCCCACCCAGGAACAGTTGCCTTCCTGCAAGTGAAAGTCATTGATTCTGCCCTCTGAGGTTTGGGGGGGTTGGTGAGGTGCCAGTGTGGAGCAGCCCCGTGTGGCTCTCCTTGTCAGCACTGTGCTGGCCCTGAGCAGACTCCACCGCGGAGGCCAGATTCCTGTCCTCTGCCCTCTCACGCCTGCAACTTGACTCTCTCCCCCAGGGTGCAGATCAGAGCCCAAAACCTTTAATTATTGGCCCAGAGGAAGATTATGACCCGGGTTATTTCAACAACGAGGTAACAGTTTCCTGATTGTTCTCCTTTCATCATTCTCTGTCATACCCGCTGCTCTGGACTGGCACCAGCCGGGAGGGAGCATCGGGGAGGGAGCACGCTTACCAGGCAGGGACCCCAGGAGCTGAGCTGGCGCAGGCGGTGCCCTCCCTCTGCCCCCAGCCCTGTCCGTGCTTCTGCCTTCCAGAGCGACATCATATTCCAGGACTTTGAGAAACTTAAGTCACGGCCAGCCCACCTGGGGGTTTTTCTACGGTACATCTTCTCTCAGGCGGACCCCAGTCCCCTGGTAAGTTGCAAGTGTCTGTCTCAGGTGAATGCCTGCTTGTGCTTGGCCTCTGGCCCTGTGCTCTAGATATGGTCAGTCAGGTCCACGGACATGATCAGGCATCACGAAGACAAACAAAATAGAAAAGAAGGTGCAACCTAGGTGAAACGGATTCTTGCTGCTGGCTGTATCGATAGCACACGGGGGAGGAGGAAGGGCTAGACTAAGAAAGCTGTCATTCTGAATCTGCTTGGATGGTCTTTCTGGGTTTTTGGAATGAAGGTGGATACAGATGAATCGTGAGGGGTTTAAAGAGCAGCCCTTGTAAATACACAGTGTTGCCATAAGAAAGCTTGGCATTCAGGCAAGGTGATAAAATGTCGTCAGTCTGAAGGTGATGACAAAGAGGATCGATCATGAAAGGTGGAGATCAGGGTTCCCGGTGACAGTGCTTTGAGCCAGCAGCCTTCCCAGTTTCTGTCATTCTGCTCAGCTGCTCATAAAGGAAGGGAGAGGAAGGAGAGAGACTGCTGTCGTGTTCTCCAGGATAAGCTTCTTGCCCTTGGCATGCACTGCTGTCTTTCCTTTCCGGGGCTATCTCTGTTAGAAGCCAGAGTCAGCATCTGTCTGCTCAGCAGGTGTTCCGTGAACACCCATGTGTATGTCCCGAGCGCTGGTATCTCAGGAGCATTCCTGAATGAAGATGAGGTACAACACAAAGAGAAACACAGGCCCTTAAAAACATCAGATGAACAAGTACGAGACAGAATGTCACGTGTGGAGAGGAGTCAGAATTGGGGACTGATCGTGTTGGGGCGGGGGGGGGTGGCGTGTGCATACCAAGGACTGGGGTTGATCAACCACAGGTTTCTGAAACACTTTGAGCCAGGGCTTCTCAACCTCATCACCACTGACCTTTTGGGGTGCTGGGGTGTGCATTGCAGGATCTTAGCTGCATCACTGTACCCCACCCAATAGATGCCAGTATCAGATGTAACAGTCAAAAATGCCACCAGACATTACTAGGTGTCTCCTGGAGGGCAAAAAGACTCCGGGCTGAGAATCACCACTCTAACCCATTTTCTCTCTCCTAGCTTTTTTACTTGTGTGCAGAAGTTTATCAGCAAACAAACCCCAAGGATTCCCGAAGCTTGGGGAAAGACATCTGGAATATTTTCCTAGAGAAAAATGCGGTAAGGCAGTCATAAATTGGATTACAGTTTTACTATATTGTTTCGAACCCTCAGAGGCAGAGGAAAGACTAAGCAAAACATTCAGGCCAAATTTAGACAGGTTCTTAAAGAGGATTCCTGGGTTCTCCTAGCTCTGGTCTCTAAAGTTTGATTGCCTCTTGTACCTCTTTTGTTCCACATCTGGCAAGATAGAACACACACTGCCTCTCTGAAATGTTTAGAGGAGACAAGAACTTGCACTGTGTCCTAATTGATCTCCTCTGGATCAGTGCCCTGGTTTCCTTCAACTCTCCTTGCCTTGCTCATCCCTGGGATGAAGACATCAGATGATAGAAATCAGTGAGCCAAGAGGCGAGCCCAGATTTCTGAAGCTCAGCCTGACTTTCTCTTACTACCCAAAGGCAGGGTTCAGAGGGAGGGGACCCCAGAGTGTCTGGGGCGGATGAGCACTCTGCCTGTGGACATAGCTCCCAAGGATGTGTCGGGGTTACCTGGTGGCAGTACCCTGGCCTGCAGAGGGTAATTCCCATCTTGGACTTTCTAATCTGATCAACTAAAGTAATTCCAAAATGACTTTGTTCATCTGGCAGTAAGCTACTAGGACTAATGAGATTGGGAAATAAACTGTTTTTCCTCAAGATTTTTATTTTTGTCCCCTTCAGCGGGTTTTGAGTAAGGAGGTTAGAGCTGCCAGTTGTTCTCTGTCGGTTGTTAGGGAACCGCCTGAGGATAGAGTTGTCAGGCCTGGTAGAGCAGAGGCAGGCAGCGTGCTCATGGGAAGACTTGGTAACAGAGGCCAGCTCTCCTTTGGGAGTGAAAGAAACGGGGGACTGTCAGATCGCCTCATAAAGAGTTCTCCGTCGCGGCTAAACTAGTCCCAGGTCACTTTCTCGGACCTTTCCATTCCACGCACCCTGATGTCCCTGAGATAAGAGTGGGAACTTTCAGGTGCCGCCCTCAGACTATGGCCCTAGCTTGCCTTGCCACCTTGGAGTCCACTTCTCAAATCGCTAACCTGGAATTCAGTGGGCGGGAGGGGAGTGGAGGGCGTGGTCGTGCAGGGCGGGTGGGGTGCAGGTGATGTTCCGGGGCCCCCCGCCCCTGCATGGCACCTCCCCGCTCCGCTCAGGTGTATGTGGACCTCACCACTTCTGCCCCCTCCTTCTTTCAGCCTCTGAGAGTGAAGGTCCCAGAAATGTTACAGGCAGAAATTGGTAAGTTGGCTCCTTGGTCAGTTCGTGTCCTTTTGGGTCCGTCTTGTGCCCCCTCAGGATGGGGGGCGGGGAAAGGAGGGGACACACACAGTCCCTGCCTTGGGCAGCTGTTCTCAGATAGGGGGAAATAGGGACAGTTCCTCCTCGCAGTAGTCCATGGACAAGCGCAAATAGAGGACACACCCTGCCTGGGAACTTGTCATGGGGAGTCACGGCTTGATCAGGAGACCAAGGTCTTTTCTCCCAGCCTTCCACGTGACCTCTCTGGGCCTCAGTTGGCTCAACTGTGCCAAGAGGAAATTGGATTACTAGACCTGGTCACTCATCAGGATCCCTTGGGGAATTCTTTCTTAAAAACACAGAAACCAGGGCCTCACTCCACCCCACCTGCAGAGTCAGAGTCTCTGGAGTGTTTTTGTTCTTTTGATTTGCTGTGTTTGAGTTCCTTCAGTAACACAGTGAGGAGCCAGTGCACGGGGTGGTTGCTCTGCTCCCTCCTCACTCAAGTCTGAGTAGAAGAGCTGAGGGATACCTGTGGCGAGGATGTCAGTCTGAGAGGCGAATCCCAGGAGCTTTCTAGAGGGTAGGAGTTGGAAGCTGCCCTCCAAAAGAGGCACTTTTCAGGCCCAGATGACAGGAAGCTTGTGGGCACAGGCAGAGGGCAGATGTAGGGACAGGAAAGGCACTGTCCAGTCTCTGGTGCGGACTTGGGGCATCCTTGCCTTTTTCATCTTTGCTAGCTGGGCCTGGGGCCATGGGGGAAGACTGAGCCTCTTAGAGGTTTGCGCTAGATGTCAGAGCACAGCGTCTGGACACATCCAGAGAGGAGCTTTAATGTTTCCCCACTTAATGAGTGTGGAACACCCTGAAAATGCTTTTGTCCTTGAGGCTTGGACATCAGGATTCCAGTCCTGAGTTGAGGAGAGACCTGGTAGGTCCAGGCCTCACTTGCCATAGTTAACAGGGGGACAGACACCAGCTTGCCCTCAGGACCACAGGGAGCTAAGAGACTTGGAGGTCCTGAGCCGATGTAACCTCATCCTCCCCAACACTCGCTCCCCTTGCCATCTTCCCTCTGCCCCACCACAGACCTGCGCCTGCGAAGCAGTGAGGATGTGCGTGCGGCTCTCTGTGAGGCTCAGGAGGCAGCCATGCCGGAGATCCAGGAGCAGATCCACGACTACAGGTGTCCGGCGCCCACCCTCCTGCTCCCTCCCTGCCCGCCCCCCCCCCCCCGCCCGTTTTCTTTCCCCTGATGTGTGTATGCGCCTCACTCCCTGTCCAGTGTTGGGCGTTGGTATACATTTGTTTCTCTCTCTCTGTCTGGCTCAGAACAAAGCGCACCCTGGGGCTAGGCAGCCTGTACGGTGAAAACGACCTACTGGAGCTGGATGGGGACCCTCTCCGTGAGCGCCAGGTGGCCGAGAAGCAGCTGGCTGCCCTAGGAGACATCCTGTGAGTCTCAGCACACTCCCACCCCAAGACACGCTGCACAGATTGATGTGGTTCATGGGTCTGTTTCCCAGCCTCTCCCCCTCTTCCACTTCTTGCCTGACCCGTCTTCCCCTGGAAGATGGGGAGAGTCCCACACCCCTGCTTCATGTCCCAGGCTGGGGCTTCTGACAGTAATCCAGTGGTCGTGACAAACCACAGGCTCCAGGAATGCAGGGAGCTTTCTGCTCCCTTCGGAGCCTCTCCCTGACAGTTCTCCCTTCTTGCTCAACGGTCATATCTGGCGCTGAGTGTTGAGAGCTAAGCTGTGATTCTCCAGGGGATGAAGTTCCTTCAGGAGGCAGATGGCTCATGGGAAATTGAACCATTCTTAGCTGAGTACACCAGAGTACTGAGCTAACTGAACTTAGGCACTTCTGGAACACCTGCTGTGGTTGTCTCTTTCCCGTCCTGTTTTCTGAACATGTCCCAGGCTCCTGGAATGACTTTGTGAGGACGTTCCCAGGCGTAGACATAGATTTTCACCCCGCTACTGCTTCTCCAGTCAGTAGCTGTGTGGCTTGTTTTGTTTTGGTCATACCACGGGCATGCAGGGTCTTCATTCCTGGATCAGAGATCTCACCTGTGGCCCCTACAGTGGAGGTGCTGAATCTTAACAACTGGACCGTCAGGGAATTCTGAGTAGTTGTATGGCCTTGATCAAGCCATTTCATCTACCTTGAAAGTTCTAGTCATTCAGTTGAGTCCTACTCTTTGAGACTCCATGGACTCCAGGATCCGCTGTGCATGGGTATTCTCCAGGCAAGAATACCAGAGTGGGTAGCCATGCCCTTCTCCAGGGGATCTTCCCAACCCAGGGATCAAATCTCAGTCTCCTGCATTGCAGACAGATTCCTTACCATCTGAGCCACCAGGTCTCATCTCAAATGACAAAAGTTGGGTTAGATGATCTCTGCTGATATTTCAGTTCAGCAAATATTCATGGAGTCCCCACTGGTGCTAAGCACTGTTCTAGGCTCCTGGGATACGTTAGTAAACAAACAGCAGTGCTTCTGGAGCTATGCTATTGTGGGAAGATAATGCAGTGTCTAATAAATAAGTAAACTGTACCTAGTGCAGGCTGAGGGAGGTCAGGAGCACCTAAGCCAGTGGGTTACGATTTCAAATAAAGCCTTATCCAGGAAGTTACATTTAGGCGACTGAAGAAAAGGGGGACATCATCCTTGGAAACGTCTTGGGGGATGAGCATCCCAGGCAGAGGGAACAGCCAGGGCATGTTTGGGGAACAGTAGGAGGTGAGTGTGACCAGAGCAGATTGAGAAACTCAGTGCTGACGTCAGAGGTAACTGGAGGTGCAGCCTCGCAGAGCCTGGGAACTGTTGTATCCTCTGGTTTTTCTGTCAGTGAACAAGGAGCCACTGGAGTTGAGACTCGAGTGTGGGTGGAGGGCGGTGGGAGAGCATGGTGGGGTTCCAAACAGGGAAGTCAGTTACCGTAGCTCACACAGTAGGGCTCAGGCCAGAGCCTTGGTGATGGAGGCTGTAGAAAGAGGTCAGCTCCAAGTATGTTTTGACAGTAGAACCAACAGGAGAAATTTCCTAGAAAATGATGCATAGCATGTGAGAGAAAGAAAAACCAGGGACGACTCCATAGTTCTTACCTAAACGACTAAAAGGAGAAACGTGTCATCAGTCGAGTTAGGGACAGCTGTATGGGGGACAGTTTAGTGGTAGAAAGTTGGGGGCTCAGTTTTGCAAGTGTCAGAAATCTCACGTCTTTTTAGGCATCAGACTGGAGATTTGAATAGGCAGCTGAGTGTATGAACCTGGCATTTGACAAGAGGTCCGGGTTGGAGATGAGACTAGATGAAGTCCCACGGGGCGGGCACAGTCTGAAAACTACCCTATGACCCTCAGCCTGAGTCTTTCTGGGCCTTAGTTTCCCTAACAACAGCCAGATGATGGTTGTCACCCCAATGACACAGGGGTGGAGGCAAAACATAGCCCAGCCTGTTCTGAGATCGTCAGCACCACAGAATTGTATGAAATTATTACTGACAGCACAGGTACCCTACTTACAGTGGCTTCTATTTAAAAGAACTAAGCCTTTGCCTCATTAAATGGATATATAATACTGACTCATGGGTTATTTTGAGTATAAATATTATACATGTAAATAGCTTAGAATAGTGCCTGGCCCATAGTGAGCACACAGATACTAGTTGCTGTTGTCATTTATCTCTTTTAAATGGGTTCCTGTGAATCAAGTTTCAAGGTATTATCTCTGCTCCCTCACTTTCTTTCCTTTTGCCTCAGTGCCAGCCCAGCCCTTCTCATTTAGTCCTAGGTGGACGCAGAGAGGAGCCTCTTCCTCCATAATAGCTGCAGAGGCTGAAACAGACACCAAGCAAGAGGCTGTGTTTGCCACAGTCCCCCTTCCTTTTAGCCAGAAGGATACCATCATCGTCACTCTGCTAACTGAGTCCCTCAGAGGAGTGAGAACCCTCGCCTCCTGAGCCCTAAGCTGGCTCCAGAGCTGAGAACAGGGGTCTGAGTCTGACCTTTCATCACCCTGCTCCCCTCCCAGACACCCTCCCTTCCTCTAGAAAAGGACTTACCCTCCTCCCGTCTTGCACAGGCAGACGAGCCTCTGCCTTTGCGGTCTGAGTCATTTGTTCTCTCTTTTGTTCCAGGTCCAAATACGAGGAAGACAGGAGGTGAGTGAGTCTGTATGGTTTCGAGGTGGAAGGAGTGGGGCTGAGCTACTGTACTGGGTGGTGCATCTCTGCCAAGCACAGGGGACTCCCTAGCGTCAGAGCTTAGTTCCCACGTGTCTGTGTAACATAACACAGGGGGTCACAAGGTCCAGGCCTGGCTGCCGGGAACGTGGGACTGCTCCTCAGTGTGAGGACACCAGGCTGCCATCACGCCCATTCCTGGCCTCCTCTTTTCCACCCGCATCAGCCCTGGCTCTGCCTCCCCACTTCTTTCTCATAAACCGCCGAGAGAGGGAGCGGTGACAGGATCAGCCTGAGTTAGCAGTACCTACAGAGAGGAGCTGGGATACAACACACTTACTCCGCGGACACTTTTTTTCCCTTGCAGCCTTTGTTTCTCAGCAGCCAGTGTTAGAATGAGTGTGCATTCCTTGAGCATACACACACTTCATAAGGGAGAGAAGATGGGGATAGAAGTCTGTTTCAGAGAGGAGGAAAGCCAGGGCTGAAACATTTGCTTCATTGAATCCACAAAGTGGTTAATCTCTCCAGTGCATTGAGAGACAGATACATTTTTAAACACGGAACTCTGGACAGTTTCATTTCTGGCAGTTGGAAGCAACTTGACAGATCCTTTCTATCCTTTCCTCCTTGTACTTGGGGTGGGTGGTGGCAAAGGCCGTTTACCGCACTTGCCGGGGCCAGGTGGCTTTTCTTCCCATCCTTCTGCCATCCCAGCCCCAAGTATGTGCCTGAGGACCTCAGCTGTGGGCTTCCACCCTCCTCCAGGCATGCCTGTGGCTTATTTGCTTTTGTTTTGATGAACTGATGCGTCCTTCCACTTGCCCACTCTCCCTTGGTCAGGAAGAGTTCTGCATAGGAAAAGAATTCTGACTTCTTCTGGGAGTCATGCAAGTCAAAACACCACCGCCACCCCACCCTCACACACAGCCTGCCTGCAGAGTCCCAGCCCTTCCACCTGCTTCCGATTCACCGCCTGTTCCTCTCTTACAGTGGCCCCATGGGCTTCGCCCTCAATACCTACATGAGCCATGCGGGCATCCGTCTTCGAGAAACACGACCCCTCAACACGGCTGAAAAGGCCCAGTCTGCTCCTGACAAAGACAAGTGGCTACCCTTCTTCCCAAAAACCAAGAAGGTGACAGAGCTCCCCCAGACAGGAGCATCTCTTGGCGAGATCCCTGCACTGAGGCAGCCGGGAGAGCCCTCTCCGGTTGCCTGGCTCGTCCTGCTGCCTTTGGACACAGAGTCATTGAGAATCACCAGACTAGATCTCTGTCTCCCTCCCTCCAGTCCCTGGCCAGAAGCAAATGTGCTAGTTAGGGTACAAGCATGAGTCCTCCACCAGCTGCTTGTTTAGAGCCAGTCTTAAGGGAAGTGGCCAGGTGATCAGTGACCCAGTCTGGCTCCCAAGGCCTTCTACAAACCCTAGTGTTTCTTGTCTCAGCAGAGCAGCAATTCCAAGAAAGACAAGGATGCCTTGGAGGACAAGAAACGAAACCCCATTCTCAAGTACATCGGGAAGCCCAAAACCTCTTCCCAGAGCAGTGAGTATTCGGGGAGCAAAGCCTTGGGCAGGGGCCTCCGGCCCTTCAAGGCCAGTATGTTGGCAGGGGGCCTTCCTGTGCTTCTGGGAGCCAGAGGCCCGAACTCCAAGGTCAGCTTCCTCTTGGCGCTCCTGCCTCCTTGCCACACCCAGCACGGGCTCCTGAGGTGCAGGGAACTGCTTCAGAGCCACAGAGGTCGTGCCAGTGCCTGGGTCTAGGAGCTCAGAGATACCGAGCAGCCATGCAGAGGAGTGTCCCCCACCCCCCTTGGAAAGCTGCCCTGTTGATAGTCAGGGCCTCTTTCATCTTCACCCATGGACTTGTCTGTCCTCCTGAGGGCCTGTGTGTTGGGAGCAATCATAGGCCCTTGATGGAGGGTTTCAATGACTGTTAAGCTGAACTGAGTGAAAAGGGGGCAGGTTGGGGACCCAGAGGCTCCCCCCATGCCATCAGAAACCCAGACCTCCATGGGTTTCCCAGCTGTGTGTCGTTTGTCTAGACGTTGCTGCTGGCGCTCCCAGTTACTATCTTAAGATCCCCATGTTAGTCTTGGAAATCTGGGAAGGACCGTGGTGCAGGCCTCCTGCCTTTCCTGAAATCGCTGCCTGAGGGAGGTGGGGAGGAGGGGACTCTCCTGGATCAGTCCTGATTTTTGCCACTACCTTTCATTTTCCCAGCTTGATGTAATTTTTATTTTGACTCTTGAAACATTAATTTGATTTTTCATGGTTTGCTTTTGTTTTTGTTTGTTTTCTTTTAGCATTTTATATTCCCTTGTCCCCTGTGGAAGGTAAAAGGACCATTTTATTTGGGTTTTCCCTTTCATTAGCATTGAGTTTACATTTTCCAAGTCCTATCTGCCCTCCCCCTCTCCTTCATCTCCCATTCTGCCCATCCTTCCTCCCTTTCCTCCCTCCATTGCTCTCATGTGCCCCTCCATGCTGCTGAAGCTCCCCTGGGCACAGGAGTCTACTGCCCGATGCAGGGTGGGAGGGGCCGGGCCGCTGCCCCCCAGGCACAGCTCCTCCTCGGGTGCTGGCAGAAGCCAGCTTCTAGGGCCTCCGAGATGTTCCACGACCCAAGGCCTTTCTCGTTCTGTCCCCTCTGTGTGGATGCAGCTGCAAAGTCCAGGACTCTGTAAATGAGGGAAACTCTCACACACTGAAATGTCCTGCACAAGCTCCTCAGGTCTTTGTTTTCAACTGATGTAATAAAATCCTCATTTTTTTAATGCTACGTGGGGTTTTTTGTTTGTTTGCTTTTTAGCTAATAATGGGTCTTCAGCAGGTTTGCCTTGAGGTATTTTAATTTGTCATCTCCTTTGCTTAAGCCCTTCTTTGCAGCACTTGCATCTCTTCTGACTCTTAAAACCTTGCCAGTGTCACTGCAGCATTTAAAAAGAATGACCTTAATGTATGTATATTGGAGGACCTAATATCTTCTAAAATCTGTGTATTTTTAAAAATAAATACATTTATAATTGGCATTAACCCAAAGAAACTTAGAACCTGGAGCTGTACAGGTTCCTTTCCCATCCGTGAAGTCCATATGCTTAGAATTAATTAAGTGATTAATATTTTCTAGGTTCTATAGTAAATCAGAGGGGGAGAGAGCAGTGAGATGCAATCAGAAGTTTTAATAAATTGCTATAATTCACTTTATATAAATAAATGACAATTTAAAATAATGATTTTCAAAGTTATTTTTAAAGTTAAATCCCTAGCCTTGTTACGTTTTAAACAATAAAAATAAAGAATTATTGGGACGGGGGAGGGGGGAGTCTGTAAAACAATGGAAAAAATGAAAGAATGGCCTTGAAACCCAGACTTTTATTTCTTAGCACGTACTTCCTCCCATCCACCCTCCTTGAGGTGGGCATGAGGTAAGCAGCATGCCTAAGACCTGCCCCAGCTGCTTGCTTTGAGTCAGCCTGAGAGGGGCCAGGAACACCCAGGGCAGAGTTGCTGATCCCAGGAGCAGGATAAGGATGCTGGGTATTCACCATCTCTTTGAGTCACATCTTTCTATTGTCATCTCATGATTTGATTTGATGTTCTCAAGTTCCCAAGACATCAGACAAATCTGTATGCGCATCTAAAACCAAACACCCACCAAAGCTAGAAAACCTCATTTACTGAGAACCTTGCCATTTATGATCACCAGCTATTAGCTTGGTTTAGTTAACGTATCTGATTGTTAGTGACATATAATTCACTTTTACTTTGTTTCATTGTTATTCAGAGAATGGAGGAAGGAGAGCAAAGGCTGCTGGTAAAAACTTTGCTCTTTTAAAAAATGCGTTCCTTTCTATGTGTTTTTTCCCCTGTTACTCTGGGTTATTCAGTTATACCAAATCTCAGGGCCACACCTGTTCCTTGTCTGGGGTGTAAGCTAGGGTGTAACTATATCCCCAGAACTGGGCCTTTTCCAAGTGGCCCAGGGGAGGGGGAACAATGGGCTCTGCCCAGAGTTGCTGTGTTCTAGGACATTCCCAGGCTTCTGCATCATCCTCCAGCCAGGGATGCTCCGGGCTATGGCTGCACAGCTGCCCCTGGCTCCTGCAGTTGCCCCAGGGCCCAGATGCACATTCGATCTGGGACAGGCAGCTCTGACTCTAAATCTCTAAAATGAGAGTGATGGTAACAGCCTCGGCTCCTACCACATATACACAGCCACCTATTTTGCAGTTTTAGAAAAGCATTACCTGTATAAAGGATGTGGAATGGTGAGCTTTGAAGAGCCCAGTTAAATGTTTTTCTGTTTCTTCTGGCTTGGAAATTTTCTTACAAATCTCAGGTTTAGATTCACGGGGAGATTTATAAATTTGTCTATGTTGATGGCAGAGTCTCTGGTTAGTACAGATAGGATCAGGGTCTGGCACCCAGGGATATTTGTCTTGTCTTCTGCATCCCACTTATCCTTTCTGTTGGTCCAGGCAGAGTAGCATCTTTAGCCCATCTCTTGTTCTGACAGCCTGGACCTGGAGCTTAGCTAATCCTCTTTGAAGATGGGAACCACTGAGCCCCAAGCCTGAGCTTGCTTCTCCCGGGTCTCCATGTGGTATCGCCTATGCCTTTTTACTCTTACCTGCCCTCTCTACTTGGAACAGAGACAGCTCTCTTTTGTCTTAGCTTTGAATGCCAGAGAGTGACATCTGTCCTTCTAAGGCCCACTCCCCACCCACCACTGGTAATGAGGTGTCTGATTCTTTAATGATGGAGATGAAGAGGCAGGGGTGGAGGCAGAAAGAACAGGAAGGCAAGTCAAGGAAAAACAGAATAGTGAACTCTAAAAGTAGTATAAATTTGAAAAGTGCTTGGTATAATTTGGCAACCTGGCCAAATTACAGGTAGATATATTTTTGGTCTTCCTGGCTATTTTTAAGCTTGTATATGGCTCTTGGGAGAAACCTAGAAACAATCCTTAAGCATGGGAGTCATTGTAATAAAGAATGTGCAAACCAAAAGAAATATCCAGCACAAATGTATTTCCAAAGCCACTCATTTTGCACCTGAAGAAAGAGTAGCCCCAGAAAGGTGGGGGGACTGTGCGTGCTACACCCCACAGTGGAAGAGCCAGAGCTCAAACCATGTCTCCTGGCCCTCAGCCCCATGCTGTTCTCACCCATGCTTATTCATCACTGTCTTCTGGGCTCAAGGGGAGCGAGGGCCCTGAGGAGTCGTCCCTGAACCGAAAGCAGAGTATCTTTCATTATCCTTCTGTTTCCAGTCAAACCCGGCAACGTGAGGAACATCATTCAGCACTTTGAGAACAACCAGCAGTACGATGCCCCGGAACCAGGGACCCAGCGCCTCTCAACAGGAAGCTTTCCCGAGGACCTGCTGGAGAGCAACAGGTAACAGTGGCTGGATGGGGCCTGCTGGCTGCCCAGAGAGGGGAGCGCTGGCAGGGTCAGAGCAGGGCTCGGTGCCAGCTACTTCACCCCCCACAATATTGTAAGGTTCCTGCTGTAGCGCTCTCTCCCTTTCCCCCAACCTTCCTGCCTGGGTGTCTTCAGAAGAAGACGTACTGTGTGCTGGTGGTCAGGTAAGCAGGCGAGAGAGCAGGGCCCCTGACCTTCCAGCAGGAATCATGTGCCTTTAAAATTCCTTTGGATTCACTCCCTGGCCACTCAGCGGCCTCCACACTAAGAATGAACTAGATTGTGTTATAAAGCAACTAGTCAAGGAAACCCTAAATGACACAGCTAGAGAAGAGTCCAGGTTGGGGGTAGGGGGTAGAGGGGGCTGGTGAAGGGAAATCTTGGAAAATAAGGAAGTTGGGTTAAGACAGTCTTTGGTTGCCCATGAAGAAGAGAGCTAAAGATGAGGTTCTGTTGGGTGCTATAAAAGCAGTTAGCATAATGGGCATCAGATGTCCACCTCACCAAAGAGATACAAAGGCCATTGATTCAAAATGAACTGTTCTTCTAGAAGAACAAGGGGAGCGGAGGCTGTGGTACTGCGCACGTTCTCCATCTTTGGCCGGGTTCTAAGCAGAACCCTTCTCTGGCACTGACACGTACTCTTGCACTTGCTCTTGACTATGACGTGACAACCATCAAGTTAGGGCTCACATTCTACAGCCAGCACTTAAAGTAAAAACTGCCTGTAGTCAGAAACATCCTTGCACCTTCCTTAAGTCACACCTGAGATATAATCAATGTGGTCTGTGTGTACAAAACTAGTTCTTGTGTACACTGCTGAGCTGGACTATACACAGGCCCAAAGGCATGAGTCAGCCTGCACAATCAAACCATTCATTTTACCCCTGAAATAGCTAGTTATCAGAATTCCTGCTTGTGTGCAGGGTTACTCTGTTCTGTTTATACTAAACCTTTATAAGCTTAATATATGTTAAAAGGTTTTGCCATAGTGAGAGTTAACAAAGATTTAGGCAAGATAAAGGTTAGATTTGTGCGGGGGTCAGAGGCTGAGATCTCCTGGAGAAAGAATCGGCAACCCCCTCCAGTATTCCTCCCTGGGGAAGTTGCCTGGACAGAGGGGCCTGGCGGGCTACAGTCCATGGGGTTGCAAAGAGTCGGACAGAACTTAGCAACTAAACAACAAAACAACAACAGAGGTTGAGTTCTAATATTATTGAGTAAATTAATACAAACTATATGATTGCTGAGGTAGGTGTGATCTTATAGATGTATCAAATATACAATTATAAGGTATATTGTCAGCACTTTGAGGAAATATTTGAGACCATTGGTAAACGTATTCTTAAAGTTGTTAGGTAAATTTGCCCTGAGACATTCGTGAGGATTCTAAATCCACTCTTAGCAGAAGCGTTTGGATTTGACGATTATAAATTCACCGACAGTCTTGGAAGAAATGACATCGGCAGCATAGTGTGACAGAGGTTTTTGTAGAAACTAACAGGTATAAGAAGCCCCCAATTCTAGACAGCAGTAACCTAGGAACTTTTGGCTAGAGAAGGGTTGCATGCCTCCCTTCTTCATGGGATCATTACTCACTTCTGGGTACTTGAAAGAATCCCCAGGAACCTCATTGCACAAGGTTTGATGCGATGCTAAAGTGACCCATTGTGGGGCACCGGTGCAAGTGTTTTGAGGTAATCTGTGTTGGAATTGTTCTAACAGGCTTCAGGGAGTGAGTTCAGTAGGGGATCAGCTGACAGTATGGGTTCTAACCCTGCAGACAAACCCCTGGGACCCAGAGGGGAGCAGCATTTGGATCCTTTGGCAGTTCAGAGACTGATGAATGGAGACCAAGCCATTTGGCGGCTCCTCTGCAGCAGTCTGCTGTGCTATAAGAGCTCTCCAGACTCCCCAGGCCTTCTGTGGTCCTAGATGCAGAGCAGGAAATAGATTAGCAGTAATGTCAGCAGAGAACCAGCCCAGCAGGGCCATGGGGGGAGGCACCATCCTGGGGCAGCTAGGGGTCAGAGATGCCAGCTGTCACAGGGCTGATGCCCTGCAGGACTTGAAAAAGAGCAGCACCCGGTCGTCAGCATCTCAAGCCCCACAGACCCTCAGCAGCCAAGAATGGCAGGCCAGGGAGCATGCCCATCAGTAAGCATGCCCCTGAAGTACCCTTCCAAGCTGCTCTGCTCTGAGGGGACTGGAGGCCTAGAAAGGATGCTCTCAGGATAAGAACAGAAGAAATCCACAATCCACATGACAGCTGGAGGGGTGGGGTATAGACTTTTCTGACAGGCAGTATGGAGAATGCTAAAGAGTATGTGCAGGGGGTGCTTGTACTTCCCTCTTAGAAGATCTTGTAAAAGGAGAGCTCCGCCTCGAGCAGAGTCCACAGTGGGCACCGACCCGTTCCAGAGCAGAGGGCCAGGTGGGCCGGCCAGGAGATGGCGGGGTCAGGGAGGGTAGGACCTCATGGTTCCTAGTGATGGACTTTGGTGTCCACAGCAGCCTGATGGGGACTCAGGGTCTTTGGCATCCAGGCACCCCACAAGTCTGATTCTATTAAGTCCAGGACTTTAGCTTCCTCTTGGGATCCCTTTCTGAACAGTCAGGAGGAAGATGAAGGCTTCCCTGGTGGCTCAGTGGTAAAGTATCTGCCTGCCAGTGCGAGACACGGGTTCGATCCCTGGTCTGGGAAGATTGTACATGCCGCGGAGCAGCTAAGCCCGCCGGCCACCACTGTTGAGCCTGTGTCCTAGAGCCTGGGAACCACAGGTGCTGAGCCCAAGTCTGAAGCTTCTGAGGCTTGCATGCCCCAGAGCCCGTGCTCTTCAAGAGAAGCCACCACAATAAGAAGCCCACGCACATCGCAACTAGAGAAAAGCCCGCATAGTAATGGAGACCCAGCACCGCCAAAAAATAAATAGATAAAATTTTTTTAAAAAGAGGAAGATGAGAGGCTCTGTCCATCAAGCCAAGCTGGGGAGAGGAAGGAGCCTGTGGTAAAAGCGGTTTGTCACTGAGCAGCGTCTGCCACAGGGAGTTCGGGCACGTTGGGTGTGGTGTTTGGCGTGGAAGCCTCCCCTGCCGAGGCAGGCCCTGAGAGGGAGGAGCAGGTCAGAGCTGGTCGGGTGTGAGACCCCAAGGTGTCTTGCTGTTCCATCCAGTTCACGCTCAGAGATTCGCCTGGGCCGCTCTGAAAGCCTGAAGGGCCGGGAGGAGATGAAGCGGTCCCGGAAGGCGGAGAACGTGCCCCGCTCTCGCAGCGACGTGGACATGGACGCCGCGGCGGAGGCCGCCCGCCTCCACCAGTCAGCCTCCTCATCTGCCTCCAGCCTCTCCACCAGGTGGGCGGGGCTCGGGGAGGGCTCCGCCCACTGGCATCTTGCGGGCCAGGCAGCCCAGGGTGGCTGAGAGCTGACCTTCTCTCCACAGGTCTCTTGAGAACCCAACACCTCCCTTCACCCCCAAAATGGGCCGCAGGTGAGTGATAGGTGCAGCAGCAGTCTCTGTTAGGTGTCCCTGACCCAGCCGAGCCTTCTGCTGGCCTGTTGGTGGAGCAGCCCCTCTTCCTGGCCCCCTGGTTTCCCAGGGCCCAGGACAGGCAGCTTGGGCAGGAGAGTGGGGGACACACCCCACATTTGACCTCTTCCTCCTGAGACACTGAGCCGCCACCTCGTTTCCCTCAGGAGTATCGAGTCCCCCAGCTTGGGGTTCTGCACAGACGCCCTCCTCCCCAACCTGCTAGAAGACGATCTGGGCCAGCTGTCTGACCTGGAGCCGGAGCCAGATGCCCAGAACTGGCAGCACACAGTGGGCAAGGACGTGGTGGCCAGGCTGAGCCAGAGGGAGATTGACCGGCAGGAGGTCATCAATGGTGAGACCAGCTGCCTCTCCCCGCTTCCACACTGACTCGTGTGGTAACAGGTGCAGGGCACCTTGGACACAAAGGGTGGTAGAGAAGAGAGGGTGGGACCTTAGGGGCATGGCCGGCCCATGCTGTGATTCCTGTGAGGACCACCTCCATTCTGGCCTTCAGGAGAGGTCCCAGTAGATCCTTGCTGATGGCTGTCCTGCTGTCCTTCTGCCCCTCCTTGTCCTTTCACCTGCTCAGAGCTGTTCGTGACCGAAGCGTCCCATCTGCGCACACTCCGGGTCCTGGACCTGATCTTCTACCAGCGGATGAAGAAGGAGGGCCTACTGCCCCGCGAGGAGCTGGCCCGGCTCTTCCCCAACCTGCCTGAGCTCATCGAGATCCACAGTGAGGAGCCCCCCGCCCGCCCCCTCCCCTGGCCAGACTTCAGATTTCTGCCCACATGCCAGGACCCCCGAGCACATAGCCCCTGCCCATACTCTTTGGGGGGAGAACCTGATGCCCAACCTGAAGCCAGCATTCCAGCTCCCCCATGAGTGAAGTGGCTCCCAGACCTTGCCCCCACAGCATGACCCTCAGAGCCCTCTTCCCCCGTCACCAAGGGCCTGGCCTTGCAGCTCAACCCCAGGTGCTTCTGTCTTCTCTCCTTGCCCCAGATTCCTGGTGTGAAGCTATGAGGAAGCTCCGGGAGGAGGGCCCCATTATTAAAGAAGTCAGTGACCTCATGCTGGCTCGGGTATGGCTGCCCAGGCCCCAGGGAGGCCTTGGAGGAAGAGGGGAAGAGGTTCCAGGCAGGGGTGTGAGGTGGGCTGTGTGGTGTCCCTTCTCCCTGTCAGTTTGACGGCCCTGCCCGGGAGGAGCTCCAGCAGGTGGCCGCACAGTTCTGCTCCTATCAGTCCATCGCCCTGGAGCTGATCAAGACCAGGCAGCGCAAGGAGAGCCGGTTCCAGCTCTTCATGCAGGTACGTGTGGCCTCTGCTTGTCGCCGCCAAAACCAGCCAGTCCAGTCTTAACTCAGTCAGGCTGAGGGGGAGAGCTTACCAGGTCCACCCACCATCTCTCAGACTACCCACTGGCCCCCAGCTCCAGGCACCCTGGCCTCTTCTCTCTGCCAGGGTTGGTGACCAGCACCTCTGCTCCATCCACACCCTCCCCAGGCCCCCTCTTCAGAAACACTGACATATACCCGCTCTCAAGACAGAGACACCAGACTTGCCATCAGATGGCTCTGCTTACCTCCTGCTGCCTGTATTTACTCAGATGGATCTCAGTTTGTTTGTCTATAAAGTGGGAGTAATCCCTGTTTTATGTGGCTTGACCATATCCCTTTCTTGGGCTGTGGTCTCCCTACCCCACCAGCTTTTTCCTAAATATCAAAGTGAGAAGCTGCCACCACCGTTTCTGAGTGACTCTCTGGAATTGGGACCTATTTAGCATTTGTCCTGTCCTGTGGCCCAGAGCCCACAGGCCAGCTCCTGACCCGGGGTGCATCTCCCTCTGTGTGTCCTTCCATGTAGGAGGCCGAGAGCCACCCTCAGTGCCGGCGACTGCAGCTCCGAGACCTCATCATCTCCGAGATGCAGCGTCTCACCAAGTACCCGCTGCTGCTGGAGAACATCATCAAGCACACGGAGGGTAGGACCCGGACGCCTGGCCTGGGGAGGCAGCAGCCCGCGGCCCAGAGCCTGGTCCTGGCACAGCCCTGCTTGTGACCTTAGCAAGTCACTTGACCTCTCTGGTCCTGAGGGTCTTCATCCTTGTGTTCTTGCGGTCAGTCTCAGAGAAGACAACCATTGTAATGCACTTTGGCAGTAAATGAGGTGCTCAGCACAGGAGGAGGTTCAGGCTGCCCCCGGCCTGTGTGGGGCCTCTGTGCAGATGGGAGCGGAGCCTCTGATGATGTGGGGTTGGCACACGGGGTACCGTGGCTCCTCTGAGGGGCGTGGTTCCGCACCAGAGTTGTGACTGGATTTTAGTCCCATTCATGCCCCCTGCTGGACGTCTCTGGGGGCGTTGCAATGCACAAAAGGCAGCCGTGCATGGTGAGTTACTCCAGAGGAGTACGGGACCAGGCTGAATAGGGGGTCTAGCCCTGTCGTCACTGTCCCTGGGATCCTGAGCACCTTTCACCACCCTCAAGTTGGAGACGTTGGTGTCAGTGTGGAGAAGTGGGAAGGACCCACACCCCCCTGTTCTTAGAGGGAGGCGCCATTGCTCCCTCGGTCCCCATCCGTGTCCCCACACCTGTAGGGCCAGTTGTAGTCTAGACAGGAATTCCTAAGAGCCATCAGTGTCTGCAGAGCAGAGGTCTGAAGACCGTGGATCCTCAGAATATGTCGTCCTTATGTTTGAGGTCCAGGTTAGGCAGGGTGGCATGTCCCCACCCACCCCCGTGATGTGTGACTGGCTGGCCCCGGTAGCCAGCTCCTGTCAGGCTCTGGCAGACTCGTCTGGCAGGAGCCCTAAAAACCCCTCGTTACCCCGTGGGCAGGCGGCACCTCTGAGCACGAGAAGCTCTGCCGGGCCCGGGACCAGTGCCGGGAAATTCTCAAGTATGTGAACGAAGCAGTGAAGCAGACGGAGAACCGGCACCGCCTGGAAGGCTACCAGAAGCGCCTGGACACCACCTCCCTGGAGAGGGCCAGCAACCCCCTGGCCGCAGAGTTCAAGGTCAGAGCCCCACAGGCACACGTGCTTCTCGGGCCTCCTTAAGAGCAGCAGTCCACCCAGGACCTGGAGCGTACTGGGGGAGGAGACCTGTGCCCATGTGTATAAGGACGTGTGATGAGGGCCCCGGAATGACACAGCAACGGTGGCTGTTGCCGCCTTGTCCCTGGACAGACAAGGGCAGACAGCCCGACTACAGAGGCCGGGTGTGAGAACTCAGCCTGCAAGAGCAGGAGGTGGGGATGGACTCGAGGTAACAGTGAAGGCCATTTGGGAGGAAATAAAGCTGAAGGGACGGGCAGGACCCTCTTAGGAGGATCAACAGTGTGTGGTAGGGGGTAGAGAACCCCCCGCCAGGGCCACCAGTGTATCCCCCAGCACAGCACGTGGCTTGTGACTTTGCAGTTGCCTTTTTACTTGTCTGCATCCCCCACAAGAGTGTGAGGGCAAGGGACTGGTTCTTGTTCACACCACTGATGCCCAGCACCTTAGCATAGAGTCTAGGTTCTCAGATGCTTGTTGAATGAATGGTGTCTCTCTCACAGAGTTTGGATCTTACAACCAGAAAGATGATCCATGAGGGGCCTCTAACCTGGAGGATCAGCAAGGATAAGACCTTGGGTAAGCGCCAGGGGCCTGGGACCAAGAGGGAATCTAGGGCATCACCCGGGCTCTTCCTCTCTGGATCATCAGCTCAGTACCTGGTGCTCTCAAGGGCGGTAAGGTAGCTGGGAGGCAGCTCCAAGCACCACTGGGGTTGAGAGCTCAGGGCACCTTAAGCACAGCATGGGAGAAAGGACCAAAAACCAAGCAGTTGGAGGTCAGCAGACTCCAGGGCTCCCCAGACCCTGAGGACGACCATCCAGGAGCCTCTGGTATCCCAGGTGTTGGTGAGGGCTGAGCAGGCAGTGGGGAACCCCTCACAGACATCACCCTCCTCCAGACCTCCACGTGCTGCTCCTGGAGGACCTCCTGGTGCTGCTGCAGAAGCAGGACGAGAAGCTGCTGCTCAAGTGCCACAGCAAGACGGCCGTGGGCTCCGTGGACAGCAAGCAGACCTTCAGCCCTGTGCTCAAGCTCAACGCCGTGCTCGTCCGCTCGGTGGCCACAGGTACCCGTGAGGAGACGGTCCCAGCGGGCCCGGGTCCCAGGCCATGCGCCCTGCTACTCCTGTCCAGTGAGCGCTGGGTGATGAACTTACTGGCCTGCCCGTGTGACTTTCCTTCCACCCAGACTCATCTAAACAGGAAGATGTGGTTCAGTCTGGGGTGGGATGGGGACTAAGGTGGACAGCCTGGTGCAGGCCGGATGGGATGTGAGCACTTAGGGTGGACTGAGGATGAGGAAGCAGAACTGGGCAGAGAGCAGTAGGACATGCCTTCCTGCTGCAGGAGGGACAGGCAGAGTTCACACCCACAGTCCAGAGCCCAGTCCAGTGCTCGGAGCACTTTAGTGAGAAGCGGAGCATGTACCAGAAGGGCTCTGGGCTCGCTTTCTTCAACTGTATCATGGGGAGTGATGCCTGTCTCTTAGGGGACGGTGAAAAGGGAGGATGGGTGTGATGTAGTTTTGTAACCCTCAGCCCTCACTGTGAGGAAAGTGAGAGATAATGACTATGAAGATGGCATTAGAGGAACCAGAATGGCCTCTTGTCCTTCCTGTAAGTGGAATCCAATGACTTCGGTCCAACTAGTGCTGCATTCTGCATCTGGTTGAGGGTCAGGGTTTCAAGTCCACACTTTGTCACCCAACCCAGGCTGCAGTCATGCCCCTGCCACCCCCAGTACAGACCCTTCTGCTTCTCTGTCCTGCACAGATAAACGGGCCTTCTTCATCATCTGTACCTCTGAGTTGGGCCCACCCCAGATCTACGAGCTGGTGGCTTTGACATCATCGGACAAGAACACGTGAGGATTGCTGGGAAGCGAGGCAGTCCTGCGTAACTGCCATCCCCGTGGGACCAGGGCGGTGTGTGAGGACTTGGACAGTGAGACCAGGACTGGGCCCAGAGTGGCTAGAGGATGGGGCCTTGGCGCAGAAGAGGGAGATAAGACAGATGCAGAGAGGCTTTCGGGATCACCATTCCTGACCCCATGAGCAGCCTGTCCAAGGAAGGAGGCGTTACCAGCAGTCTTCCAGCCAGTCCGCTGCTCCTCTCCTTTCTCTGGCCACACTTCCTTCCCCTGGGTTCTTCTCTTCCTCCATCAAGTGTTTTAAATGCCCACACTCTTCAGAGGTGTTTGCCTCCAGAACTGTCATCTCCACCCCCCGGCATCCACCCGCCCATATTCCCGGCAGTAGCCAGCCTCAGTAGTAGCCTGTCTGACCCAGAGGCCAGAGACAGATTGGGTCAGACAGTTTCTCGGGGCTTTCATCTGTGAATGTGGATAGTGCTGCCTCTTGGGAGCTAGGTTGAGAGAGAACAGATACAGAGTGCAGAGCACAGAGCCTAACAGAGGGTTGGTGTTCAGCAGTTGGTAGCTGTGAGGAATATAAACCTGCCCCAAGCGGGGCAGCCAGTCAGAACTGCACAGGAGGCGGGACCCCCGCTGGGCAGAGGGTCCTCAGGGCAGGTTCTGGCAAAGGGCTTCGCAGCCCTGGCTCGGGGTGGGTTGGGGAGACACTGTGCTCCTCTGTCCTGTTCTCACCAGCAGACCTCTCTTTTCCTGCTGAGCAACAGGTGGATGGAGCTTTTAGAAGAGGCTGTTCGGAATGCCACCAGGCTCCCCGGAGTTGCCCCAGCACCCACTCACCCCCCGCGCCCAGGCCCCCAGGAGCCAGCCGACCAGAGCCCCACACCCAGCAGGTGGGCAGCCCTCCGGGCCCGTCACTGTCCCCGCTCCAGGGCAGTCATTTGCTGCTTCTGAGCACTTCACTCCTGGGTTTGGGCAGCCTCAGCTGACAGATGTTAGCAGGCAGATGGAGTAAGGTCCGCCCACACCTCCACCTTCTGGCCCTGCGTGTTCTTCCCCCCATTCCCCTGCTCAGACTGTGCCTGAATTGTGAGGGCGAGGGGGTAGAATCAGGACCAAGACAAGCTTGGCCAGCACCCACCCTCCTCTCCAGGTTGCTAACCAGACAGCAGGTCTGAAATCTAAACCACTGCCTTCTTGGGCCCTGCTCCTTCATTGTCCATGTGAACTCAGGAGGCCAGAGTGGAATTTCATGACGTGGCCACCTCCCAGCTGGCAGAGAGCCAGAACTCCAAGCGGGCGGGCCTCCCTCACCCTGACTGTTCTCCCCGCAGGGCAGGACCGGATGACTCCGAGGTGTTCCACGGTGAACCGGAGCCTGAGGCAGCCCCTGCAGGTAAGGCCCTGAGCTGTCCCGGGGGGGCCGACCCAGTTCGTTTCCCTTAGGCACAGGTAAGGAGGTGGCTGGGGGTGATGGGAGACAGCCATAAAGGGTCATAAGAACAGAGAAAAACAGAATGAGGAAGTTGGTCTGGAAGAGGGCAGAGAACAGGCTCAAGTGAACAGAGCTTCCCACCGGAGGAGGAAGCGGGGGCAGGCGGGTAGAGTCTGGGGGCTCCTAATGGAGAACGAGATGCCCTTAGAGATGTGCTGGGACAGGAATCCTGAGGGTGGGGGTGGGGAGTGGAGCTCAGAGGGCTGCAGAGACAGTCACTAGGATGGGTTCGACAGGGGCACAAGGGTCCCAGACAGAACTCTCGGTGAGTTTTTAATGTGAAGTAACTTAGCCTCGAGTTTAGAGAGAAATCTCTGTGGGTAGGCTCCCTGGCTGGGTCTGTTTTCTGTTTCCTTCCACTTGAATGCTTCTCCTAACGCCCACCCCACTTCAAGTCTTTGTGCAGATAGATTGTCAGCTTTGCACCAAGTTACCTTCTTTGACCACTCGGTTTAATACCAGCATTCCTGATCTCCCATATCCCCGCGTATGGTTTTTTCTTTCCTATCGCACTTCTTAGCTAATTCATGTAGTTAATTTACTTATTTTCTTTTTCTCTGTTTGTCAATTAGAATTTAAGTTCCACAGGGCAGGGATCTCTGTTTTTTTTCTACTGATGTGTGCTAGGAGCCTGGGACGGTGCCTGGCCATGATTGAGGCTCAGTAAACATTGTGGAATGAATCAGCCAGTGTTCCCAGCCCCTTGAACCCAAAGCTGGACCTGGGATTAGCCCATCCATGCCCTCCCTCTTCCCCTGCTTACACTGTCCTCCCATCTGAAACAGGCATGGGGTGCCAGCAGAGGGCCAAAGGGAAGCACTCGGCCCTGCTGGCAGATGCTGAGCAGGAGGGCAGCGTGGAGGACGAGGAGCTGGGAGCTCTGCCTCACCCTTCTGCCTCGCTGAATAGCGAGTACAGGGGAAGCAGGACCAGGGACCCCATCCTCCTGCCCCTCCCGGGCCCTCTGTTCATGGAAGGACTCGCCGATGCAGCCCTGGAGGACGGTGAGTGCCTCCTGGCCCTGACTGCCAGCCCCTAGTGCCCCAGCGGCTTGGCTGGTGTCGACAGGCAGATACTCTACTCGGCCTGCTCAGAGGCTCTACCTGAGTTGTGCTCCAGGAGAGAAGGATGCAGAGAGACCGTTGTTGTTCCTGTCCCCCCGCCCCGGCCTTCACCCCATCCCCCAGCTGGTTGGCCAGGGCCCCCCAGCTCCACGCTGCGACTGCAGAGGCAGTGTCACCAGGTCGGGGGTGGGAGAAGGGAGCCGCAGCCCCCACCTCCTCTGCACCCCGCCCCCCGCCATGGCCAGGTGCGTGGTCCTGTGTCCAGGAAGCCATCACCTGCTTCCCCTCCAGTGGAGAACCTGCGGCACCTGATCCTGTGGAGCCTGCTGCCTGCTCACCCCGCGGACCCACGAGCTGCCGGGGAGCCCGAGGATGACCTGACCCCTACACCCTCCGTCATCAGCATCACTTCGCACCCCTGGGACCCAGGCTCCCCGGGGCGAGCTCCCACTGGGGCCGAGGGGGATGATGCCCCACTCTCGGGGCCAGAGTGGAGCCAGCCAGCGCAGGAGGACATGGCTCTGCGTTCTCTGGAACAGCTGCCCCCAAGGACCAGGAATTCTGGGGTCTGGGAATCTCCCAAGCTAGACAAGAATCCGGAGGAAGAAGCTTCGAGCACAGAGGGCACAGGAAGCTACAAGGTTGTAAGAAAAGGTAAAGTACGTTGGGATGCCCCTGGGGGGCGCACTGAGTCTTCAGCTGGCTGCTTCCTTCCTGCCCCGTCTGGAAGCCTTGTGTGCAGAGGCTTGTCCGGATCCCGGGGAAGGAGACATGCTGACATCATGTAATGGCTTTGGGGTCAGACAGCCGAGGTACAGGGTCCTAGTTCCGTTACTTAATATCCCTGTGACCCTGGGAGAAATTCTGAAGCCCCTCTGGACTTCATTCTACGTTATGAGGATATCACTGTGGCACAAGTCAGCTGCCAATAAGTTTCTGCTAGCGTTCTTCACTGCTCTTGCAGTCCTAAGAAGTGGGGCTTTTCTCAGAATCTTCATCCCCAGAAAGACACGGGCAGAGGGCTGCAGCCGGTGGCTCCAGAGAGCAGCAAGGAAGGCACTGATGTGTGGGACGGAGGCGGGGTGGGTCTGGAGGCAGAGCCAAGAGGAGGGGCTGCAGGACAAGGCTGGGAGCCGTGTGGAGACAGGGGGTCCCTGGTGAATGAGCAGGGAGCTAGGACGGCCCCGGTTTAAGACAGGAAAAGCCAAGACTGGCTGGGACTGGGGCTCAGGGCAGGTTTGGCCAGAGCCCAGACGACAGAGCAAAGAGTCAGGGCAGCCTGGTCTGAGGAGTACAGCAGGGGAGGAAGTGAAGCACAGGGTACTCGGGCGGTGGGAGGGCGTCCACACCAGTGCCAGGGGGTCTCCTTTCCTCCCCCAGTGCCCAGCTCTGCCTCCTTTTCCAGGAGCATTTTTCTCTCCACCTGCCCGAGGTCTGCGCTCTCTCCTGGGTTTCTGGGACCTGACCTTCCTTCTCTCTCCTCTGGTGAATTGGTGAATTGGTGGAGCAGTTCTCTGTGGCTCTGCGGGGTGTAATCATGTGTGATCTTGTGTTCACTGTGTTCTTCCCTTTTTCTTTTTCTTCACCCCGCCCCACACCCACCTCTTCTTTCTCCGTCGTCTTCCTGCTCCGGCGCCCTCCCCTCTCCTCCTGTCTCTTCTCTGCTCTCCCTGGTGGTGGTGTTGGTGCAGCGGAGGTGGCAGGCAGCAAGGCGGTCCCTGCACTGCCAGAGAGTGGCCAGTCAGAGCCTGAGCCACCCGAAGTGGAAGGCGGAGCAAAGGCTACGGGTAACGACCCTCTCCCTGGAGCCAGACAGGCAGGGCTGGAGTGGGAGCCCTTGAGGGCAGAGCTGGGCTTCTGGTGTTAGACCCTGGCCGGCAGTCATGGGGACACGCCCCCCAACTGGAATCAGGGAGAGTAGGCCGTGGGCCTAAAGGTGGCAGGCAGACCTGTGCCAGCTCCTCGCCGAGAGCTGCGCAGGCCCCTTCCGGAGCGGTGGAGTGAAGCGGCTGTGCTTCGTCACAGGAGGCGGGGGAGGGGAGCGCAGTGTCCCTAGCCTGACGTTCTGAGCCACCTCTCCCGCACACCAGCCACCACACCCGTCAGGGTCACTGTGGAGAAGGGCTTGTGAGGGCTTCCAGGCTCCTGGACATATTCCTGTGCTGACTGTCCTGTCAGGGACCCTCGGCATCCTTCTCTAGCTGTCCCTGACCCCCTCTGATGAGTTCAGGTATCGCAAAGATCACCAAGTAATTGGCTATTGGGGAGGGGGCTGTGTTGAAGTTCAGCAGAGCCTGAGATGGGGCAGAAGGAGGCACCCACCCACCTCTTTCAGAAGCATCTAAAGCCAGCTCACCCCCCTCTTCACCCTTCCTTCAGGGAATGGGGGCCACTGTGGTTTCCCAGAAGAAACACAACCACCCTGCCCCTTCTTCTTTAACCTCCACCACTAGCTCCTTAGTCTCCCCCCTGGTGTGGGCCCCACTGGGCAATACCAGCATCTCGAAGGTTCTCAAGGTGAAGGGTTTTGGGAGACTGGTAGGCAGCTTGGGGCCAACCTGCTCTGAGCTCATCCGCAAGATGGCTTTCCTGGGCCCATGGGTCAGCCTGGGAGACATTGGGGGAGCAGAAGACGGCTCAGGCTTCTCTGTTTGCCTCCTAATCTCTCTGTCTTGCTGGGGACAGGGAACTGCTTTTACGTCAGCATGCCAGCAGGACCCCCTGACTCGAGTACTGATCCATCAGGAGCACACGTGAGCCCTTCCCAGCCTGACGGCCTCCCTGCCTGGCAGACAGAGCCTCAGCCCCCACTTCAGGGAGGCCATGGAGATCAGAAGCGCCCCGGCCGCTCTCCCCCAAGTCTGGCCCTCAGGGACGTGGGCATGATCTTCCGCACCATCGAGCAGCTTACCCTCAAGCTCAATCGGCTCAAGGTAAGGGCTCGGGCCGCCAGAGGCACAGGCTGTCCCCCGAGACCCATCACCCACAAGAGTTGTCTCCGCAGGAGCCCTATATCCTGGCCTGGGGCTCTGCTCTCAGCCCGCCCCACCACCCTCAAGCACAGCCTCTTCCCCAGAGGGGCTGGAGAGCAGATGTCCCTCTGCTACTCTTCCAGGACATGGAGCTGGCCCACAGAGAGCTGCTCAGGTCCCTCGGGGGTCAGTCATCTGGCGGCACCACACCTGTGGGCAGTTTCCACACAGAGGCAGCTAGATGGATAGAAAGCTCCCTCTCCCCTCCAGCCAAGGAGCCCCTGGCCTCTGACTCCATGGACAGCCGCGAACTGGGGCCCTGTCCTGAGGATGGTGAGTGAGGTCCTCTGGGGTTGGCAGGGGCAGGGGCAGGGCGGAGGGCGCGTGGAGAAGGCCTTCGGCTCCTGAGGAAACATCACCACAGGGCTATGAGAAGATGGGGGAGTTCTGAGAAGGGGTCTCATTTTTTTTCCCCTCAAGTACAACTTATTCACTCATTTCCTCAGCTTCAGGAGGAGGAAGCTCCCCTAAAAGTGGGAACCTTAGAACTGAACCCTCTTTTTTCTTGGATTCTGGAGATAACCAACCAGAAAGAACCTAGTCTCACATCCAAAACCCGTCCTTAATAAGTGGTTCAGAAGTAGATTGTGTGGGCTGGGGCCACTGCTGTGCTTCTGCTCAGGCAGGCAGACCCATACCTACACATGGGTTTGGGGGCCAACAAAACAGAAGTGGGATTCAGCAGACAGCCCCTTTCAGGCCCCACAAGAAACTCTGAGGTTTCTGGTGGCGGAGAACGCCTATCACGGAAGGATGGCACTGAAGAGCTGCTCTCACAGGCTTGAGGACTGCCCAGGAGAAACATGGGGGGAGGGTCATCTTCTCAGAGGCCAGCTCCTCACCACCATCCCCACTCCCCACAGGCCCCACTGCGCTGGAAGACGGCACGGCAGACACAGCCACGTCCCCAGGACCGTAGCTGTCGGAACCACTGACTCCTCACATCCCCACTCCTCCGCTAGGGACTGGCCTGAGGCAGGGCACGGGGTGGGGAGACCCCAGACCTCCTCCCCATGGTGAGCGGTTGAGGAGAAGGCTCCAGCCGGGGCCCCCGGGGGAGATCCCCAGGGAGATCCGCATGTTGCTTGGTCTGCTCAGATTGGAGTCAAGTTTCAATGTCTTTTCCCTTCCCTTCGGCCCACCCCGTCAAGGCCTCCTGTCTCCTAAGCATGCAGACTGCATCTGAAAGGCCCCCCTCGCCCCCGCGCACAGTGCGCGCCTGTATGTGTGGGTGCCCTCAGACAAGCCAGTGTGAGTGTAAGGAGGCAGCTCCGGTGTAAATGCACTTTCTTCCTCCCCTCCCTTCTCCACAGGACCCCCAGGCTGGGGTGGGTGTCTCCTCCTCTCCTCTCTTTGTCACTTTGGTTTCCTATAAATATGTATGTATTGTATGTGTATCTTTGCTATTGTAAATAACTTCACCCTTTTTTGTTTCTGGTCCTGGAGCACTGGAGGCAGTTACAGAGGGGCTGCTAAGGGAACAGGAGGTTCACTTGGATCTCCTAGTTCGCGGCCCAGCTCCAGGATCAGGGCCCAGAGGTGGAGGCGTCCCTGAGGCCTCCAGCTTCCAGCCTCCTTGGCCCGGTGCTGAGCTCCTCCCTCCCTCCCAGGACTTCTCATCTTCAGGGGAATTTCTTACCCCACCTGTGTCCACCCTTCCCCACCCTCTCCCTGTAGAAAACCAGTGTATCAGGTACAGAGCTGAAAACTGGGCGCCAGGAGAGGGGTAGGGGGTTGAATGCTGGAGTCCCTAAACTAACCTAGGACCACCCCCAGGGGCTACCACAGCCTTGGCCCCCATTACCACATCCACCCCACCCCCCACTGACTAATAGAATATACACACTGTGCTAGGTGTATATATACATATATATATATAAATATATATATATAATATATAAAATATAGATATGGAAATGACTGTTTTGCTGTTAAAATAATGTATACTCTTATTTTCTTCCTTTCATGGTTAAGTTTTTTTTTTTTTTTTTTTAAGAAAAGTTAAATATTCTTCAACTGTGGTGGTATATGTGTGATTCTTGGAACCACTGTAATCAAAGATACTGTAGTTGTTCCCTCTGAGACTGGTTAGCATTGGATAGAAGGAACGGAACGCAGCCCCCAGACCCAGGCCTCACCATATTCCCTCCCGAAGCTCCAGGGTGCACTTGCTGAACTTCAGTTGGGGAAACCAAGTGATACAGCCCCCTGCGGCTAAGACATACAAAGACACTTATCTCACTTTAAACACACACGCAAAGGAGCAGCGGTCCCAGAGGCAAGAGCCCTCA
Source organism: Dama dama (assembly GCF_033118175.1). Lineage (NCBI taxonomy): Eukaryota > Metazoa > Chordata > Mammalia > Artiodactyla > Cervidae > Dama > Dama dama. Next base: position 15,325,993 of record NC_083700.1, read on the forward strand.
CGGGCTGCCCTCAGTGAGCCGTAGGACTTACGGGCAACACACAGGGGAGGGTCATCTCTGAGGCCTGGCCAGATGCCATCGGAGGCCTCGAGCAAGCTCTGACACCCTCCGGAAGCAGCTCCTCAGACACGGCCACGTCCCCAGGACTGTAACCATTCAGACCTCCTCTCTTGGCTGTCATTGTTGGACTAAGGGACCCATTCTCTTTCCCCTCTGTTTTACGTCCTAAACCCAGCATAATGCTCAGTGCTGACCTTGGGAGCTTACAGTCTGGTTGGGCATCAGAATGAATACATGAGCCATTCTTGATAAAGTGTAGGGATGAGTACTTCGGCTGTAAGGCTCCACTGAAGCTTTAGAAGGCCTCAGGCAGGGGGAACAGGAGAGGCTGGGGTGACGGGACATCGCCAAGCACCTGGGGATTCAACGAGCTGCTCCTGCACCCTGCTCCGTGCAGTAGCTCAGTGGCCAGCTGCCAAGAGGCCAAGCAGCAGTGCTGGCGGATGCAGGCAGGGAGGGGACTGTGGGGGCCACAGAGCCTCACAGAGAGGCACAGCGAGCAGATCTCTGTTGAGGCAACGGAAACGGGAGTGGGGGTCGAGAGGACGTGACCAGGTTAGATGTGCTCAGAGGTGAAGGGACTTTTCTCAGGCACTCCCGGAAGAGTGAATGTCAGCTCCCCAGAAGCCAGCCCCTGGGCTCTGGAGGCATGATCAGGCCATCTCAGTGGGGGGTAGCACTGCAGGGTGAAGAGTCAGGGCCCCCACCTCTCCTGCCCCCGGCACCAGCTGGGTGGCTCTGGTTTCAGGTTGCTGACGGCAGTAGGCAGTGTCATCGAGGTTCACGTTTAGTGCTTTGTCTTTGCTACAAACATGATGAGATTCGGCACCCTCTCCAAATAATGCAGCGTACTAGCTCAGCATGTTTTCACAAGCTGAGCCCTTGCCTCTCCTCCAAACTAGTCCAGAACAGGAAGGGGTCTGAGAAGGTGGAATGGTGGAGCCTGCACGCCGTGCTTCTGTCCCACCCATTCTTCCCCTCTGCTGTGCCTGTCGGCTACTCTCCCAAGACTCTTCCTTCTGCCTCTTGAGTCCAGAGACACTGCAAACCCTGGCATATCACGTGTCCTCTGGTGGGGTAGGAGGGGGTGACTGTAGGCTGGGCAAGCGAGAACTAGGTCCTGAGGAGGTGGGAGAGCAATGCCCCTGGCCGGTCACAACCAGAGGAGCTGAGATCACCCCCCCAGCAGAAAAAGCGATTAGGCCATTTCTGGCCATATTAACACACTTTCAACAGGCATAAAGTCCAAATATTCTGAATAGTTCTGGGACAAAGCTTTCAGACAAACTCAAGAAGTACAGCAATAGACTTTGTTAATGATCTGAGCTTTCCCCAGGGAGGTCCAGCCCACACATGGAAAGGAGGTACTTCCATGGCCCAGAATCTCTGGGAGAAAGCAGGGGGCAGGGGCTAGGTGCAAGAAGCCACGGGCTCCTCTTCTTTGTGCTTGGATTTATTGATGGGGTCCCTTGGCAGCATCAGCTCCTGGATCATAGTGTACGCAGGACATTGTGGGGAGAAGCAGTTTTTCTGAAAGAAGAAAAGACACGCTGATAGCTAACAAAAGCAATGAAGATGAATCACCCGAGGAAAAATCATCTCCTAGGACAAGGTGGGTTAGGGCCTGGGGGGCACGGATAAAAAGGCAAAAAGGAGCCTGACTGCCGATCTCACAGGATGAAGGCTGTGTTGTGATAAAAGGACAGGGAAACTAGAGGGCCTGCCTTGAAAATGGAGAGAGAGAGCAGGAGAGATTGAAGGGGACTCACCGCCAGGGACAGCCACAGCAGCCCCATGGGGCCCTTGCACGCGCTCTTAGATTTGGCGAACTGCGCCTGGTACTGCACCACGGTGAGGAAGGCCTCTAGCCCCACCTCTGTGATGCGGTTTCCTGTTGGAAGGAGTAGACGAGGTGGCCTCTGAGCGCCAAGCACCGCCTTGCCGACACCCTACTATCCCCTTGCTCCTCCAGCTCACTCTCCTGGACTAACACCCAACCTGGTCCTTCATCCCAACTCTCCTTTTTGTCTCACTTCCCTCAGTCTCTCATCTTGCTCCTCTGCTAATTGCCTGACCCAGAGCCCAAACCTGCCCCCGCCCCAAAGCCCCATGCAAGAGGGCCTTCACATGCCACCCAACCACTGGAGAACCAGGTTCTGCTCCACGGAGCGGCATGCAGGCGACCCTGTGGCCGCCTGGGGCCCAGCTAGCCTGCTGAGGGAAGCAGGGGGCACTGGCAAACGTACGGAGAAGATTGAGGTGCAAGAGGACCTTGTTCCCAGGCATGAAAACTTTGCCATCGCGGTGCTCCACGGGCTCCAGGAGAGGGTTGACCATCTCAGTAGCTTCCCCAACCAGCTGCTAAGGCAGAATACTAATTGCAGCAGAGGAGAGGGGAGCTGGTCAACAGGCCATTCATTCATTCATTCAACATACATGTTTTGAGGGCCGGTTATAGTCCAGGCTTTGTCCCGAGTGCTGGAGATACAAAGATAAATTAAGCCCATACCCTCAAGAAGCAGCTCTGTGCGGGGAAGCCAGAGAGTTGAGGCTAATGAAGTATGGTGTTGGAGCTGACAGAGGGAAGCAGAACTGGGGGGGCCACAGGGGAGGGACAGCTAGCCAGGCTTGGGAGCAGTCTATCCTGGAGGAGATGGCCTGGGAGCTGGTGGTGTGTGGTCCTTATCAGATGGGGGAAAGTGCCAACAGGTGCAGAGGTGTGAAATAGCATTGGCATTCAAGTTCAGTATTTCCTAACGGAGAGCAATGAGGATGAGGGACTGCAGGGAGATGATGCTGAAGGCAGGATGACAGGAAAATGCAATCATCCTGGGGAGAAACAGCAGCCTGGATCAAGGCTGAGGCAGGGACCGAAAACCAGCACTGAGAGGCAACCCTTGCTCACTTTCTCCACCTGACTTCCCCGTTTTGTAAGATCTTATCTTGGGTCCTAGAAAAGACTCCTAAAAGGGGAGGGGCCGGTCCCTGCCTAGGGTGGGGAGGTCTTGGAACACAGGCATACCTCGGAGATGTGGGTTCGGTTCCAATAAAGTGGCTTCCCAGTGCATATAAAAGTTATGTTTATATTACAGTTAAATGTGCAATGGCATCATGTCTTTAAAAAGCAAGGTATATACCTTAATTTTAAAATACTCTTGCTTAAAAAAAAAAAAAGGCTAACCATCATCTGAGCCTTCAGAGAATCAGGGTAGTAATATCAAAGATCACTGATGACCATAACAACTGTAATAATAATGACAAAACTTGAAATACTGAGAGAAGTATCGAAAGGTAGCCCAGAGACACAAAGTGAGCAAGGGCTATTGGGGGAAAAAAAAAAAAAAAAAGGCACCAAAAGACTTGCTTAATGCAGGGTTGCCACAAGCCTTCAATTTGTTTAAAAAAAAAAAAAAAAAAATGCAGTATCTGAATCGCAGTGAAGCAAAGCACAATGCCCCGATGTATGACTGTGTAAGTGCACATAGCCCTTGGGCAGCTGACTTCACTGTGGGGGGCGGGTGCTATGGAGTCAGCAGTCCAGGAAGGTTTTCAAAGCAAGGGACAAGTTGGTCCACGTTGAAAGAGAAGGGAGGCTGCAAGGGCAAAGGGGAGAGGGTCTCAAGGTGCTGCACACAGGGCGAGGGCAGCACCACGGCTAGGAGAACAGCCTGCCTCCCCGGGGAGCTGCTGGCAGGGCCAAAGAACGGGCTCTCTTCCCTCTGCAACTGCACAAGCCGTGGGTGTGGTGGAGATGAACGGATGGCATTTTGGGAAGCAGATTGAGTTGAGGCAAGGATCAAAAGTGGGGCTCCTAATAGGAGGGGAGGGGGCACTGAGCTCTGGCCCCCTGCAAGCCCAGGCTGGGATAGGAAGCAGGCAGGACAGAGAGCACAATGCCAGGTGAAGTGGCTGCTGCCACAGTACAGGACTGGAGGCTCCATCCCAGGAGGGGCTGGGCGCCTGGACCCCAGGGACGTGCGCCCCACCCCACTTCTCCCAGCCTACCTCAGACTCCATGAGGATGCTGCGCTTCTCTTTGCTCCCAGTCTTGGCCCCCTTTCCCTTGCTTAGTTTCTGCTCAGGGATGGTTACCTCTGGAGTGGGAAGAGGAGCCAGAATGCACAGGGCAGACCTCTGACACCACCCAGTTTCCCCAGAGAGAAAGGCTGGGGCAAGGAAGGGGTCTCCTCACACTGTGGGTTTGGGTGCAGTAGAAATAGAGCTGGAGGGGGATTCCTCCTCTGAGAGCGGAGCCACAGGGGTCCGGCCCAGGGAAATGGTGTGGAGCGCAGTGAGTGGGGCTGGCTGGGGTTTCCAACAGCACCCACGAGAAGACTAGCTCAGGGCAGGCTCCTCATCCTGCCCGGGGCTCCTCCTTCGTCCACGCCAAGCGACCTGCAGGCGGGTGCCAGCACTTACTCCCCTTGCCTGCCTTTGCGGAGTCTTCTTTCTTAGGGGTTCCTTGTGTAGGTGACTGCCCAGGCCCTGACTTCTCCTCTTTCTTCACCACTTCCTATGGAGGATGTAAGAAGAGAGATGAGAGTCCTACCTCCCTGGGGGATGGGAAGCAGATGTGAGAAGAGGTCGGCACTAGGACCCTGGGCCTGAGATGGACCTTCAAAGGCCTTCCAGCCTCCACCCCACTCGTTTAGCAAGGAAGCTTCCTCCCCTATTCCTCCAGCGCCCAAGACTCTGCTGCCTCCAGCACACCTACCCCCGACTTCTCCTTTTTCTTGCCCAGACCCTTGGGTGTCTTCACTGTCTGCGTCTTGTCCTTCTCCACCAATGCTAAACTGCTGACCCCCATCAGCTGATTCTTGTCACGCTCTGTTTTGGAGTCACCGTGCCGAGAGGTGGAAGGCTGTGCTCACAAATGGGAGGGGATGGAAGAGGAAGAAGCCAGTGCCCCTTCCCTAGTGAGGGGTGAGGGGAAACCTTGTGCCTGGGTGGCAGTCAGGCTGGCAGCACCCCCATCCCAACCTCCCCGCCTAAATGCTACCATCATTTGTTTGGGACTCTTACGGGGCATTTTGGGAAGAAATAGCAGAGGGATCCAGGGATGAGCGTGGGAGTGGGAGGGTGGGGAGGGTAGGAAAGGCATTTCGACTCATAGAGGGAGAAAACTGTAGCTAACATATTTTAAACTAAGTGCCAGGCACTTTTCCAAGTGCATTAGCTGAATCAACTCATTTAATCCTCTCAACAATCCTATGAGGTAGACACAGTTATCACCATTTTACAGATGAGGAAACTGGGGCCTGACAGGTTCAGTCACACGACCAAGGTCCCAAGCTGTTTTGTGAATGAGCCAGATTCCAAGTCCCTGCGGTCTATAAATCTAGTCCTTTCTCTTAACCAACACACACTGCTGTCAGCGGAGTGGCTCTGCGGTTGGAGATCAAACTTTTGTTAGATGTGTGCTGAGGTCGGAGAGAAAAACGGTCACAACACAGGGAGAGAAGACGGATTAGGACAGGACCAGCCGTCTGAAAGCGGCCGACCTGGGAAGCGGTTCAGCTCTCCGGCTCGGGACGCTCCTCACCGATTGCGAGCGCTCCTGCGAGCCTTTCTCCAGCAGGAGGCGCCGGCGCTCCACCACCTCGATATGCGTCAGCTCGAAGGGGCGCAAGACCTGGGGCGGGGCGGCACCTCGCCATCAGCCGTCCGGGGAGCGGGGGCTGGGAGCAGGGGTCTCTCCCCGGCGCCGCCCATCCCGCACACCCACCTCAGCCAGCTTCAGGGCGCCCTTGTCCTGGATGCGGTTGTGGGCCAGGGACAGCCAGAGCAGGGAGCGATTGAGCCGGAGGCCCTGCGGGGGCGGGGAGGGGCAGTGAGCCAGCCGGCTGGCCCCGGGCGCCGCAGCTCGCGTGGGACCCTGCCCGCTGCGCACGCACATCCGCGATGTAGCCCGCGCCCTCGTCCCCGATGTGGTTGAAGCCCAGGTTGAGCGAGACCAGGGTCCGGTTGCAGCTGTGCAGCGTGGACAGAGCCTGGCCCAGGAGCCGCGCCCCGTGGTCGTCGATGTTGTTGTTCCGCAGAGACAAGTGGGCGATCCTGGGCAACGGGAGGGAGAAGGCGGGTCACGGGAAACCTGGGATCCTGGGCGGTTCCGGTAACCTCGGAAAACTTGCGGGCATGAGGAGGGCCGTTCAGGTCTGAGGGTGGAGGAATTGAGGGTCCTTGGGGAGGTGCTAGAGGGACAAGGCAGAGTGGGAACTAAGGATGACTTGGGGTGGGGAACGAGCCCAGAGAAAGGGCGTGAGGGAAAGGAGTCTCACGTGCTGTCTGCTGCCATGAGCTTGTGGTAGGACTGCTCCGGCAGCGGGTTCCCCTCCAGAGACACCTTCCTGAGGGTGGGGGAGAGCTGAGACCCAGGAGGCACCACTGAGGCCAGGGGAGGGGAGGGGACAAAGAGGGAGGGTGGGGCTCTGGCCAGCAGCTTGGGAACATGCCCCACCCCCCAACTCCCTGACCCAGGAAATTATCTGTGACCCTTCTCCAGACTAGAAATCCACAAGTGTGCCCTGTGAAGGGGTTACTCTCCAGAGTTAGTGACGGGAGCCTCTAAGATGGTACAGGAGCCTCTCAGATGACCCCAGTGATCCCCACTGCTTGGTATCCAAGCCCCGGTGTAATCCTCTCCCCTTGAGTGTGGCTGGACCTACTGACTCACTTCTAATGAATAAGCAAAGGGCAAAGCGATGAGAGGTCACTTTCAAGTTTAGGTTACACAAAGGCTGTGGTTTCCAACTGGGGAGCTCTCTGGTACTAGCTGCTGGGTGGTGAGAGCACCCAGATGACCTAGGGAAAGGCTCACAAGTGGAGGCACTGCAGCCAGTCAGCTGCCATGTAAGTGAGCTTGGCTGCCGATGCTCCACCACCACCACCCCACACCCCGCAAAATGAGGCAACCCCAGCCAACAGCCTTACTGCAACCCCACTGAGACCCTGAGCCAAAGGTGCCGGCTAACCTACACCTGGATTTAACTCACAGAAACTGTGAGATAATAAACGTCTGTTGTTTTAAGCCACCAGAATTTGCAGTAACTTGTTACACATCAATAATTACCCAGTACATGACCCCTCCACAGGGCAGTGGCTTCTCCAACAGTATTGACAGGTTGGAGGTCTTTTTCCAAGTCACAACAAACATGGAACTAATGGCTATAAACTTCTCTGTTAAAAAATTTCTCCCATGGGAAAAAAAAAATTCTTTCATGCTATCTGCCCAACATTTCAGCCTGGTTCATCTAGCATCTGAACCTAATTGCATTTATTTTTTATTATTTTATTATGTTGACCTGACTTATTTTTACATATTAAGATGAATTCAATAGTTTTTTTTTTTTTCCTGCTGGCTAAATTGTTTCTAATTACCCTGATAGAATGACCAAAGAGCTCCAGCTGAAGGAGACAAAAGCCCTGCCCTCCAGAAGCATCCCTTCCATCTATGGAAGACAAGTGGGGAGGCCAGCCAGTGATGGTGGGAGGGTCTGTAAAGCAGAAGTCAAGGGTGCCCGGGGAGCCTCAATAAAGAGCAGCCAAATCAGCTGTGTTCTTTCTACAACAACCACGCCTGTGGTCATTACTTCACACTTTGCGCTGACTCCCTCCTACACAGGAATGCCCCTTCCGGTTCCCTGCATGGCCTCGTCCTATTCCTCCTTCAAGGCTCAGCTTAGTACCGCCTCCTCCAGGCAGCCTTCCATGTCTCCCATAAAACATCCACCACTACAGTCCCCACACTGCCCTGCAATATTCATTGCTATGCCCTTTTCCCTCCCTCACAGGACTGCTAGTTCCTGTAGGAGAAGAACCAGTTCTGGTTCAGCGTCAGAGCCCAGACAGTGAGGAACCAGGGAGAGAGTGGATGGTGGCAGGACTGATGGACAGGAGATGAAATAAGGCCCCAAAGATAGGCTCTTTAGGTCCTGGTGTAGACAGAAAAGGGGACCCCACTGCTTGTCAGATGGGAATTTCAAAACCCCCACAGACACTAGCAGCACCCGCTTTCCACAGGGATGCCAGCCCAGGCCACAGGAGCTGGAACTTGTCCCCCTTGTTCCCAAACTGCTCCCTCCCAACCACCCAGCCAGCCTGTCTACCCAGGTCTCCTCCCCGCTTGCCTGTTCCCCTCTGCTGACCTGAGCGTGGATGAGCAGAGAGGCAGGAGGGCGATGAAGGTAGTCAGGGTCTTATCAGTCAGCCCCACCTTCCACAAGCTGGAAAGGGTGGGAAGCACGGAATCGCAGCTAGAGCATCACCTCCTTCCCATGTGTCCTCCCCAGCCCCCTTGATACCCCAGCCACACCCTTCCTCATTGCCTGCTCCCCCCACCCAACTCCCCAGGGTCTTCCATGCCGCTTCCGTTCTATCTTCCAGGCCGCTAGGAGCCTGCCGCCCCCACTGGCCTCCTGCCCCTCGCCCAGCCCCGGTCCCCTACCCCCATGTCCCCTCACTTGATGGCCTGCAGCTGGCTGAGGGAGGGCAGACACTTCGAGAAGATACCCAGGATCCGCTCCTCAACCTTCCAACCTGCGAAAGGGAGAGAAGGAAGGCACCTCGGGCCGGAGGGGTACGGTGGGGTGGGGGCCGGCGGGTGGGAGGGGCAGTGCGCAAAGGAGGCCTCACCGCGAATGTAAATTTCCCTCACGGACTTGTCCTCGGGCTCCAGCTCCACCTGGATGGTGGGCCGGAAGTACACGTATTTGCTCTCCAGGCTGTTGAGGCTGCAGGACCCCGACAGCCGCTGATCATCTGGAAGGCAGGGAGGGGTGCAAGGAGCCAGGGAAGGAGGGAGAGGACAGAGCCACAGCCCCGGGCCCCACGATCCGGCCAACCTACGGATGCCAGAGAGGGCGGGACAGCGCCCACGGAGAGTCAGGAGAGCCCCCGCAACAATCCCCCACACCCGCCTCCCCACTCAGCCCGCTCAGTCACACGCACAAAGCCCGCCCGCCGTGCGATGGGAGGCTGAGGATGGACGCGGCGGCCCTGGCAGACCACCCTGGCGGCTCCAGTCACTCACCTAATGTGGGCTTTTCCGACGTGGAGGCCGAGGGGGCGAAGGTCAGCTGCGGGCGGGGGCGGGTGACCACTCTGGGGAAGTCCGTGTAGCCCCGCCGCGTGCAGAGCTCAGCGAAGTCCACCTCGAGGACGCCGGTGCACTGGTACTCCTCTGCGGGGGCGGGGACGAGAGGGGGCGGGGAGGGCCGAGCCGCGCCGAGCTCGCCGACTGGAGCCCAAGGCCGCCACCAGAGGGCAGCAGAGCCCAGAGGACGCCTCACCCGGCCCCGCGTCCCCTGCTGCCTGGGATCCGCGCCCAGCTCCGCGTTCCCACGCTCGCCTGCGCGGGGCTTCTGGCCTCGGGGCGGCCAGGAGCCCCTCCATAGAGGCAGACGTCCTTACGGCCATTCTTAGCATGTAAGATGCGTTGTAAAGACCGACACTGAAAACGCTTGACGGGAAAAGTGGGAAATCAAGGCCTGGAAGAAAGGGGACTGACTACAGGGCTTGGAATGTCGACAAGGCGGGTGCCTCTTTTCTGTGCCGGCTCCTCCACCCACCCCGTGGGTCAAGGCCGCTTCCACTCCAGCTCTCCGCTCCCTGCGGCTGGGGGGAGGGGACCTCTGCCTCCCGAGTCCGGCCACCTCCCCTGTTCCTTCCTTGAGGGGACTGCCCAGGGTCACACGAGGAAAGAAGGCCCAGGCCTGATGTGAGAAAAGGAAGGAACCCACAAGGACCTCTCCGTCTCCCCACCCCACTTCCCCACCCCTACTCCCACGACCTGACGGGTAGACTGAGGCCAAGCAGGGCAGTAGGCTTTATTTATTTAAGAAACATGGATAGAGCCCCTACTCCTGTCCCACACTGTTCTAAGTGCTTTGGAAATCTTAACTCATTCAGGAGTTGTAGAAATGCAAGCAGATGCCCAGCACTTCCCATCCTGAGGGGTCTGCAGGCCTGAAGTGTCTGTACCCAAAGATGCCTGCTCTTCCCTGCTCCTACATGGGCCTCCCAGCAAGAAGTGGTTCCTTGAGATGGGAAGGGGTGTCCCAGCAAAGGGGAGACTCTGGAGGCAGAGGGTAGGCTTGATGCTGGCCTGCGGGGCAGCCTGGAGACCCCACAGCAACATCACCCAGGCCACAGGCTGCAGGGGCTGTGCCCAGAGAAGAGAATTCCTGCAGCTGACAGAGGGGATGCTGCCCGCAGGGTGTGGGCCGCTGGGAGATTGTGCGCTCAGCCCCTTGTGCAGCTGACTCCTGCATGGGGCCTGCTTTCCCAGGCTCTTCTCTCTGCTGGGAGAACCCCTCCATCCTTCCTCGCTTCACTCACACCATCTTCTCTAAACAGAGACTCTCAAACTTTAACATCTGTCTGTAAGAATCATCAGGAAAGCCTGTTAAGAATTTCCTGAGCCCCATCCCTCCTGGATTCTGATCCCATAGTCTAAACAGAGTCCATGAATTTGCATTTCCAACAAGCTCACTGTGCGTGTCCAACTCTTTGTGACCCCATGGACTGTAGCTCACTAGGCTCCTCTGTCCATGGGGATTCTCCAGGCAAGAGTACTGGAGTGGGTTGTCACACCCTCCTTCAGGGGATCTTCCTGACCCAGGGATTGAACCCACATCTTCTATGTCTCCTGCATTGGCAGGTGGATTTTTTACCCACTGAGCCACCCAGGAAGCCCTAACAAGTTCACAGATGATCCCAAAGATGGACCAAGGAGGGCACCTGAGAACCCCGTTCTAGAACAGCATGCCCCCAGTGATGGAAATATTCCACATCTGGGCTTTAGCTAGCAGCCACTCAGTGGGCAGCACAGCCCTGAAAGGGCCTTGCTCCTACTTTCCTCCCCTCTCACACTCCCTCCTCACGCTCACTGTGACCTTACCTCATAGCTTCTTGAAGCCACCAGATGGGATTTTCTCTAAATCTGTAAACCTTTCTACATCTGCCTTCACTCGTCACCCTATTTGAACCCTGCCACAGGGCACCTGCTGAAGCTTCTGTGACCATGTGGCCTTGTCCTGTTATCACTCCCTTTCTGTCTGACCTCTCTGGCTCCTCTGTCAGCTCCTCCTCCTCTAAGGTCCCTGAGGTTGGGTTCTGAGCTCCACTCCCTCCCTCCCCAGGGGAATCTCTTTTATCCCCAGGGTTTAAATGCACCCAAACATCAGCGGCTCCCAATTCACATCTCCAGACCTGACATCATCTCACTGCTCCAGACCCTTCCATCCAGCTGCTCAGCCAACATCAGCCCTTGGAAATCTCTCACATGCTCTTCCTTCATGCATGCCTGTCTCCATGGATGGCCCTTTAACCCATCCCACGTCCAGTACAGAAACATGGAATCATTCTTGCTACTTCCCTCACTTCCCCTCCCCCCACCATCCACTACTTCACCAACTGTTTCTACCATGGAAGTATTTTTCCAAGAAGCCTAACCCAGCTCCCTCATTACCTTCCTCCAGCTACAACTGTCCCTCACCTGGGCTATTAAAATACCTCGTAACTCAAAAAAAAAAAAACAAAAAAAAACTCACCTCCCTACCCCCATTCTCTCCCTCTGCTACTCCATTTCCCACACACCAGCCAGAGTGGGGGGGGTGGTGTGTGTGTGTGTGTGTGTGTGTGTGTGTGTGTGTGTGTGTGTGTGTGTGTGTGTGTGTGTGTGTGATGTAGCTGGGTTCATATCTATAGGAGATTCTAAACTGTCTTGTTTTTCCTTCTAGAAAATGCTCTTTCTCCAGCTCCTATAGCTCCACTCCCACAGCCACCAGCACTGACAAGGAGATGGCACCTGACCAAGGTCTGATATCAGAGCGTTTTCTCCAAGTTGTTTTTCTGTGAGTCCAGAGATCACAAGCTCCTGTCTGTCTTCAATGCAAAGCTGGTGGTTTGAATCAAGAAAGCTTCCAATCAATTCCCCTTTGTGGATAATTAGTTTGGGTTGGGGTTCTATCACTTGCAACATAAAAAGCCACACTCATATGCATATTTTTCCAATGATGTTCGTTTCCTAGAGAATGTAATTTCCATTCCAGCTGGACTGTGTCCATCTCATTCTGTCTCTATCGGACCTGGCTACAGAGCAGACATCAAAAGAGTAATTGTTGGAATAAGTGAATATCTATAAAACTCAAAGTCACTCTTGGCAGTGCCCCTGCATCTTCCCATCACTCCCTGGAACCTCTTCTCTCATACAGATTAGCACATCTTATTCTATTTGTCAGCATCCCAAACCAGTGTGGGTTCTTTAAGATCAAGTTCAATACAAACATCTGCCAAGCTGAGTTGTAGGAACTGTACTGGGACTGAAACTGTGATTCATATCCCAGGATGGAGGAGGGCACTTGGAATGGGTGTGCAATGTATGTTTGTTGAGTAAACAAGTGAATTTGCAGTTTATAAAAATACTTTCTCACCATCAACTCCATTGTGCCTCCTCACAATAGGCAGGGCAGGACTCCATAGTACAGAGAAGAGACAAGCCTATTAACACGTGAACACCCAATAATGTGACCACTTACAACACTCTTACCACGTGCCAGGAGCTATTTACATTCACATAGGGAACTTCCGCGGGTGGAATTCGTTTCCACACAGCACTCCTTAGCACTAGAAATTCTATTATTATTTGCTAGTATGTATTTGCTAGTATTTGCTAGTATATTATTACTACCTCGCCCGCTAGTGCCTGACCCAACGACGACGCCCCATCCAATCTGGCTGATCCGAGGGACGAGTGGCTGGTGGGAGTGCGTGGAGCCTAGAGGCCTAACCCCGCAACCCTGTCACCAACGTACCAGGGTTTTTGGGCTCCTCCTCGCCCACCGGCGGCAGGACGGTCGCCGGCTTCTCCTTAGCCCCGCGATCCCCCTTCTTGGTCACTGCACCCGATGATTTCTGGATCCCGGGACGCGGGGCCCTGGGTGAGGTCGCGGGTGGTGCGCTTGCCTCGCCCGACATGCCTCTGCCGTCCGCAGCGATTCTGGGGACCCTCACGGGGGCGAGGACGCAGGACCAGACTCTGTGGGGCTTGCCCTGGAGGTGGCTGAATCAAGGGTCTCTACTTCCGCCTGCACCAGCCGGACCCGCCTGCGGTGGCGTCGCCTCCGCGTCCCTCTCCACGACAACCGCGCGAGGAGGGCCGGCCCGCGGGCAAAGGGCAACCGCGGAGCGCACGCGAGGCCGCCAGGGGGCACCACAGAGTCACTAGCAGGAGGCGGGGCCCGGAGGGCGGAGCCACGGAGGAGGACGCCCGGGAAGGGCGGAGTCAGGGCAGAGCGGGCCCGACTGAGCTGCAGGGGGTCACAGGAGCAGAGCAGCCCCCCGCGGACACAGTGAGAAAGGAGAAGAACCTGGGCGGGGCCGTGGAGGACGGAGACGAGTGGATCCCGGACTGGACCCGGCAGGACCAAAGGAGGGGGCGGGGCTAGGGCGAGATCAAGGCGGAGAGGTGGGGCTGGGGAGGCGGGCTAGAGACCATCCACAGCCATCCGCGAAAGTGAGCTCGGGGAAGCCGGGCGTCAGCTCAGTGTATTAGGGATCATGGCTGTCGGAGGAACCTAGGAAAGAGTCCGGGCAGGGACAGATCGTCTCCGGGGTCCGCCCTCCTCTCCTCTAAGGAGAGGGCCCCTGGTGGAAGAGTCCCAGAGAGACCCGCAGAATTGGCGCGTTGGCGTGGCTCTTGATTTGTAATCTCGACCCCATATATTTAGCTTCCTGGAGGTCTGGGGACTTAAGTTGATCGACTGAGTTAACGAGGCGGGTCACGCTTCCTAGAAAGTTGGATTCAAAGTCCTCAGGTAGCCTAGACCCTGCTGGGCCCCCGTCTGAGTATACCCTCTCCCTGTCCCCTCTGCTCTCCTGCCCACTCCATTCCATCCCCCTCCCCCACCCCCACTCCCAGACCTTCCCACCTTTGAGCCTTTGTGCTCTTCCCCTGTAGAGAGTCTACCCTTTGGGAAAGGCTTCGACCTGCCCAGGCTTATAGCTCTCAGAGCAGCAATTTGCCCATCTATCTTAGCATGTGCCAGTATTTACCATTGGTACCTTTAATTCACTCAGCCACTCAGCCTTTGGGGGAACATTTATTGAGTGCCTACTATGTGCCAAGGGGAACCAATGTTGAACATAAACACGGGATTCCTGCTTTCGGGGAACTTACAGTCTGGTGGGGAAGGCAGAGAAGAATCAAATAATCACATTAAAAACCAACACATTAGAGAGGTGCCTGGCACCCTGTTGGCCTTTTGCAGGCATCTGGTGCATAAATACATCTGCCATCAATGCCATGAAAGAGAAAACGGGATGTGGAATACAAGCAGGAGGTACCAGGTGAGTGGGGGAGGAAGAGCATCCCAGATGTGCTAAGTCCCTGTCATAGGAAGCCGTGTGGCTGAGAGAAGGACACAGAGGCCAGTGTAACTGAAGCAGAGAGACAGGGAACACAGTTCAGAGTAAGGCTGAAGAGACAGACAGGCCAGGCCAGCAAAGCCTTTAAAGCCTTGGACAATTTTGACTGTAGCCCAAGAGCAATGGGCCATCAATGGAGACTTTCAGGCAGAAGTAACCTAATCAGCTTGTGTTTTGAGCAGTTGATTGGAGGGAGGACCAGATGAATGCAGGGATGCCAATCAGGCTATTTCTAGATTTAACTGGGTTTGGGCTGCCTCTCCATTATAGTGAGTGCCCCAAGTCAGGACCAGTGCCTGGTACCCCTCTGAAACCACACACACACACATACAAACACACCCCCCTACACACACACACACACACACCCATACATAAACACACACGCACTGAGCCTAGGCTAGGAGTACACAGAAAATTTACCCAATATACATTTTTTACATTGATTTGAAATCAGTTATCCAGCAACATTGAACCCACCAGTTTATGTACACAGGGCCCGAGGGGCCTTGGGAAGCACTGGGTTGGGGAACAGGAACACAGACTTCTTGCTGACTGTGTTCCCATGACAGAACCTGGGAGCCAGGCTCCCATCTCCTCTCCATTCACGTCTTCTATTAAACATGTTCATGTTCACGGCCGGCCAGTCCCCTCCCTGCTCCTGGCAGGGTACAGTGGGCTCTGTCCTCAGCCTTGAGCAGCAAAGAACAGGTATGCTGACTTCTGCACACCATCTCGGCTCCTCAGCGGTCCTGGCGCCGAACTGGGGGTGAGGGGGGATGCCGAACCGGAGGCAAGTCGTAGTGTACAGGGATGTGGCTGTTCTTGGGAGAGTCATAGTGTCCAGGAGGCAGGCCCGGTGGCAGTGGGGGCTGGGACCCCTCAGAGTCTCGGTCTGGGGACAGAGAGGGGAGCCGACAGAGGGAGGGAGGTGACTCCTCCCCTTCCCACCACTCTCCTCCCCTCTCCAGCGTCTTCTGCCCAAAGCCAGATGAATAGTGCCTGGCTATCTGCCACTTTGTGCAGCTCCTTAGCTGCCAGTGGGGGAGGCCACCTCAACCTGCCCACCTCATAAAATAGGAAGACACTCTGTCACCTGCCTTGTTCCCAGCTTTTCTGGGTATCAAGTTTACAGCTCAGGTGCTGTAAAACCACCATTTCAAATCCTTAGCGCTGTGAGGTGGGTACCGCCACCTACAGACTCTAAGAGGCAGTATGACTTCCCAAATACCACCCTTGGTTTAAGCTTAAGTCTAAACCCCAAAGAAGGCTTTCCTGATAGCTCAGTGGTAAAGAATCTATCTGCCAACGCAGGAGATGTGGGTTCGATCCCTGGGTGGGGAAGATCCCCTGGAGAAGGAAATGCAACCCACTCCAGTATTCTCCCCTGGGAACTCCCATGGACAGAGGAGCCTGGTGGCTACAGTCCACAGGCTTGCAAAGAGTCGCACACGACTTAGCGACTAAACAACTGACCCCAAAGACCTTGCTCTTGCTACCACTTCCTGCCACCTCCACATTCTTGTCCCCTGTCCCTTCTCTTTTCCCAGATCCCTTGTCCCTGTTCTGTCTGCTCCAGTGGAAAAGGAGGGCTCACCATGGACCAGAGGGCTGGGCTGCTCATAGGTACCACTGTCTCTCTGTGGCTGGGGGTGTCGCCGTCTCTGGCTGTCCGGGAGCTGAGGAAGCTGCCTGGGGGGAGACCCTGAGGAAGGGCCTTTCATCTCCACGTAGCTGCTCTCCCGGGGGCTCCCTAGCAGGCTGGGCAGGTCCCGGATGGTGGCATAGGGGTTTTCACTGCTCAGGGAAGCCATGCTGGCCCCCAGCCCCTCTTCAGAGATGGGTCCTAAAGATGGGGGAAAGAAGTCAGGCTCAGTGGAGGCACTGGCTCCTAAACCCCAGGGCAGCCCCCTCCCAGCCCCGCCGCCGTGCGCTCACCTTTACTGTAGAATGGACCGGGGCCGTTAGTGTTGCTGTAGCTACAGCTGTAGCTTCGGTCCAGGTGGCTGCTACCTAACCAGGAGAAAGCAACCCGCAATCAGGCCCCTGGTCCGCACCCCAGGGTCCCCTCCTTTAGAACTGCCCGGAACCCCTTCCACAGACATGCGCGCTCAGATGGAGCCGGATGCTGGGCTGCACACATCCACCCTCACCAGAGGCCTTGGCCCCCAGGCTTCTACCTCTGTCCAGAGGCCCTGGCGGGGGCTCCCGGCGGTGCTTCCAGTCTGCAGGTAGCGTGGCATGGTTATCAAGTCCGTGGGCTCCACCTGGTCGCTCAGAGGCCTGGAGGCTGGCAAAGAGCTGACTGCCTGGAACCTGGCAGGGGAGGGTGGGACAGGGAGGGGAACACGCAGAGCTGGAGCTCTCCGGAGACCCGGAGCTGCACCCACCGGGCGCCCGCGGTGCACGCCCACCCTGGCACTGACCTTCTTAGCGGGCGGGGGGTTCGGCGAGCACTGTGACAGGGTGTGGTAGCTGGGGTTGGAGTAGTAGTGACTGTAGCTCGGGGGGACATCTGCACAACAGACACGGGTGCGGGGTGGCCTGCCGGGTCAGACACAGGCCTGGGCCCAAGACAGCCGTTCGTCCCAGGAGATCCGTAATCAGCCTCGCTGACCCCGCTTCCCATCTCCTAGGTCCAGGGAGGGATGCAGAAGCCCCGCATCCCATCTGCCCTGTGCCGAAGAGTCAGCCACGCCCATGAGCCCCGCCCCCGGGCTGGCTCACCTGGCATGACATACTCAGAGCCGTCCAGTCGCCCGCTGCTGTAGGCCACGGCCAGGTGCCGGTGCTCCTTGCCTTTCTGCCAGTGACGGTAGCCAATGAACAGCGCCACCAGGGCCACCACCAGGGATCCCAGCACTGCGATGCCAACCACTGCCCCGAGCGAGTTATAGGCCACTGGAGAGGTGGGCATCATGGTGAACGGCTCCTGGCTCCCTATGTGGGATGGAGTGGTTGCTCAGGACAGTGTCTTGGCCCTGTTGGTGAGCTTGGGATGATGCATGGATGGGAGAGGCCCCAGTAGGAAGGTAGGGTGATACAAGAGTACCACCTAGCAGAGACCTGGACAGGTACCTATGTCCTGGTTCCCTGGGGACAGTGCAGAGGCAGGGGCTAGATGAGAACTCACCGATCCTGCAGGGGGCACCACTGTACCCTGGAGGACACACACAGGCCCCAGTCTCCGGGTGGCACCTCTCTCCGGGACCACACTGGCATGGTTGGGAGCAGTTGGCACCAAACATCCCTGGAGAACAGCCTGGGAGAAAGTGGAAGAGGAGATCAGAGGGGCAAGGGAATGGCAGTCCCCTCCTCGGGCTAGGGCTGGCAGTCGGGGCATGGAGTTGCCCTTCTATTGGTACCTTCCAAGCAGAGATGTCCGGTCCAGCCCGGGGGACAGAAACAACTCCCATCCTGGGGGTGGCAGGTCCCACCATGGCGACACTGGCAGAGCTGGGCACAGTTGGCTCCCCAGTGTCCCAAAGGGCATGCTGCGGGAGACAAGGTTGGAGCCTGTCTGGCGGTCAGGATCAGCGTCTCCTGGGTGAATTCTCAGTCCCCAGCATCGCTGAAGCCTTCCAGTCAGCTTTGGTCTCCCCAGAGACACCAAAGCTTAGAACGGTATCTACACACTGATGACTCACAAATGCTTATCTGTAGCCGTGTCTCTAGCCTGATTTTCAGACCCACGTGCCCAGCTGCCTGCCTAACCTCTGCACCTGCCTGTCTAACAGCCTTTCAAAATAATGTGATCAGGGCCAGACAACCAAAAGCTTCCAAACTACCCTACATCGCTTAGCTCTGGACTTTTTTTTTTTTTAATATAAGAGAGAAGTAAATGCTCACACTATTCAAGGCATTATTTTTGTGTATATGATACTAGCAGATAATCTAATAGTAGTTATCGAATTCTATGGAAAAAGTCATCTCCAAAATCACTTCCCTCTACCCTGCCCGTCTTTTTCATGGTAACTGCTTCTCATTTTCCCTTTTCAAAATTTGCTTTATTCAGTTTTTTGGACTAATCTTTTCCATGATGTTCTTCATATGTTTATGTGGGAAAGAGGCCATTATAAATAAACAAAAAATAAATTGGTGATGCAAAAAAAAAAAAAAAAGTCCAAAACTGAGCTTATGGTTTTCCCATTTTTCCCATGCAGAAGGGCAGGGAACTTTTTTTCCCTGACCTGTTCATTGCTGCATCCTGAGCATCTAGAACAATACCCAGCATGTAGGTGATGCCCAATAAATATTTGCTTATTGTGTTTATATCAATGGCTGGATCAAGGTGGGTCCAGAGGCTTTTATACCCAGGCTCAGGGGAATGGAAAGCTCTCGGTCCTCAGCCCATCCCCTCGGCATGCACTCAGACACACAGGCCGCCACATACGTTGAGAGCAGTCAGGGCCGGTCCAGCCAGCCAGGCAGTAGCAGGTCCCATTCGAAGGGTGGCAGGAGGAATGGTTGGCACACTTGCAGAGCACACAGCGTTTGCCATAGCGGCCTGGCTGACAGGCTGGGGGAAAGGGGCTCGTGGTGACTGGGAGCAGGGGCCAACCCTCAGTCAGCCCTTGACTCCACCCTCTCCCTGCCTCCTTCCCGCTGTGGTAACCAGCCCATAGACTGGAGTCAGCACAGGAGACCAAGGGGGCTAGAGTGGGGGCTTCTGGCATCTGACACTGGACTGAAAGGCAGGGGGAGGGGAGGGAGCCTCACATTTCTGGCAGGAGGGGCCTCGGAATCCGGGTGCACAAACGCAATTGCCGTTCTTGGGGATGCAGGTGCCCCCGTTCTTGCAGGTACAGGTGTTGCTACAGTTGGCTCCCCAGAAGCCCTCAGGGCAGGGCTGGTGGCAGCGGGTACCTGTGAGAGGGGTAGGATGAGCCTGGCCTGTGTCCCCTCTCCTCATCCATAACGATTCTCTGCACACATGTCCTGTGGGATACATTCCCCCCACCCCACGGTAAGCCTGGGGCCCGCCCACCATAAGGCTCACCTGTCCACCCAGCCTGGCACTGGCAGTGTCCGTGAACAGGATCGCAGCCGTCAGCATGGTCACAGTCACAGCGACTGGCACAGCCTTCACCAAACTGCCCCTTCTTAGAGACGGACGGGGGGTAGGACCGGCCAGTAAGCTGGGGGATGTGGTGCCCTCCCCTCCACCCAGGCAGGCAGGCGGTTGCACACTTACCGGGCAGGGGAGCTGGCAGTGGGCCCCATGCCACCCAGGGGTACAGGTACAGGCTCCAGTCTGGGGGCTGCAGGCTGCCTCATGGGCACACTGGCAGCTGGCGTTGCAACCGAAGCCCCAGGTTCCCGGCGGGCAGGGCACAGAGCAGTTACCACGCTGCCAACCTGGAAGAGGGGCTTGTAGGTAGGCATGGGGACCCAGCTGCCCTCCTGAGCAAGCACACGCTGGGCAACGACTGTGCCAGACTCAGCTACCGGCACGGGGTGGGGATGGGGGCGCTCACGGCCCCGTAGGAGATGTCAGACAGAAGGCTGAATGACCGTCGGGGATGCACCACCCCCTTCTGGGTCTTGGTTGCCTCTTCTGCCAAAAGAAGGGGGTTGGCAGCAAACCCAAATGCTTACAGAGGCCCCATTAAGTAACTAAATGTGTTCTCCAGGTCATGGGTAAGACAATAGGGAGGAGTGGGGACTGGAGACTGAGACGTTTGTTAATATGATGGAGAGCTAGTCAAACAAAACACGTGTGTCAGAACCCAGCCCTAAAGACTGCCCACGGGCCACCGCTGGTAGATCTCCTGGCGCCGGCATTCTGTGATTCTGTATGACTGAGGATGAGGAATGTTCAGCGAAGAGATGCCTCTGGCCTGGGCCTTTAAGGACAATTGGGATTTTTGTGGTTGAAACAAAAGCAAAGTGGATATTCCAGGAAGGAAGTAGCCTGGCTACTTTCCCGCCGTCCAGCTGCTGCCCAGTGATTCCGCCCATACCCTGCAGCCTCTCCCCTACCCTTGGCCGGCCCCTGCGCTTGGACTCTCCCTTCGTCCCAGGACCCCGCCCCCAAATCGCCCTTCCGGGAGACCCCAACCCAGTACCTTCCTTGCAGACGCAGGCGCCGTCGATGGGCGAGCAGGCGATGGCATTTTCGCAGGAACAGCGTGCGGAGCAGTTGACTCCGTAGGTGTCAGGGGGGCAGAGGCTGGCGCAGTGCGGTCCCTGAAAGTGGGGGGTGGGTGGGCGCACTAATGAGAGGGGCGGGCGGACTCCCTGGGCCTCTTCCGCACCTCCCTCGCGGCGGGGCTCGCCTCACCGTGTAGCCGGGCGCGCACCGGCAGAGGCCGCTGTCGGGCTGGCAGACGCCGCCGTGAAGGCAGAGGCAGTGCTCCTGGCAGCCCGGCCCGTGCGTGTCCTGCGGGCAGCTCTCGTTGCAGTGGAGGCCCGCCCAGCCCGGCAGGCACGAGCACTCCCCGCTCATCGGGTGGCAGCTGCGGGCGGAGGCGCGGGCGCGGGGCGGTCTGAGCTGGCGTCCGCAGCCGACCTCCCACCGCCCCACCCCCGCCTCCGCGTGGTGGGAGCCGAGCATCGCCGGGTGTAGGGGGTAATCAGGGAGGCTCCGCGCCGTTCCGAGGGCGGTCCCCCACACCCCCGTCCCCGAGGCCCCGCCCGGTCCCCTCTGCCACATCTGTGTCCCGCCCCCGCCCAGGATATGCCCCCGGTGCTTTTCGTGACTCCTGTGGCTTCAGCACTGAAGGCCTCTCCCACTGGCCTCCTGACCCCTTGACCGCAGCGTCCCACGGCCTACCTGAGGCTGTGTTCCGGGTCGCAGGTGCAGGGCTCCTGGCAGCTGAGGCCGTAGAGGCCGTCGGGGCAGAGGCGCTCGGCGCAGCGGTCCCCGGTGAAGCCGTGTTCGCACAGACACGCGCCATTGGCCGGGAAGCAGCGGGCGCCCGGGGCGCAGTCGCACGTCTCAGCGCAGTCCTGCCCGAAGCGGCCCACGGGGCACTCCTCGCGGCACCTGGGCGCCTCGGGGGAGTGAGCCTGGCAGACGCCATCCCCAGACGCACCCGCACCCCTCACTCACGCCAGGGCTCCCACCACTCACCGGTCCCCCGTGTATCCCGGAGCACAGCGACACTGCCCGGTGAATCGGTCGCAGAGGCCTCCGTTGTGACAGCGACATTCCTGGGAGCAGTTGGGTCCATGGAAGCCCTCGGGGCAGGGCAGGGAGCAGATGGTGCCCTGTGGGGGGTGAGAGGTCAACAGACCCCCAGGAGCCCAGCCCCCTCCCCATCGCCGGAGGACCCACCGATACCCTATAGCCCCAAAAACTCAAACCTCTCCAGGGCCCCCACAGCCTACTCCCCTCACACACATCCCCCTCTGAAGCCCTGGCGAGAACCACCCACAGAATTCATACCCACAGGCCCCACTCTTCATACCGTCCAGCCAGGTGGGCAGCTGCAGGAATCCTGGGAGGCCTGGAAGACTCCCCCGTTTTGGCAAGGAGGAGCGCTGGGGCAGGAGAAGCCAGCACTCCGGGGCGAACAGGACACCTCGCAGCTGCCGGGCAGAGGGGGTGAGGTCAGTCTGTAAACAAGTGGCACCTACGGAATTCCCCCTTTGCCTCCCAGGGTTCAGTGAGCCACACCCACCCGGCCCCGCGGTGTCTCATCCCCCTTCCCTGCTGGGTAGGGCAGGGATCAAAAGCTTCCAGGACTGGAAATGGCAGGGACACACAGCCCCCTCAAGTGGGACAGAGTGAAGAGCCATGGGTGGTCTGTCTGCTCTCCCCATGCTCTCCATTCCACCTTTGCGCATGCTGGTCTCTCTCTGGGGGCTCATCCCAAGGGCTCAACTCTGGAGCTCCTCCATGAAGCTGGATCTTTGATCTCCAACTAGATGGATGGTCTCCCTCCTGTGACTCCCCAGCCGCCCCTGCACCATGCCTTGCAATAGGTTCTCTGTGACTGTCTCAGCCCCACTTGGGGACATACTTTTACACACACTCTGGCTCATGTTATCTTCACAGCAACCCTTTGAGATAGACAATACTGCTCCCATTTCATAGAAAACAAACTCGTGAAGAGACAGTAATGTAGTCAAGGTTGCTCCACCAGGGAACAGCAAAGCTGGGACCAGGATCTCAGCCTCTTGGTTCCACCCCCAAATTGAGGATCCTGAGTCCCCTGGTATCCCCATATATGCCCGTGCATCCTGTGTCTGCCAGCCCGTTAGTGTGTGTTCCTCCCGTTACATACCTGGGCCCAGTTCTCTCTGGGGGGCAGAGGCAGGCTCCGGTCTCGGGGTTACAGGGTGCCCCGTGGCACTGGCAGCTGAACTGGCAGGCAGGGCCATAGCGGCCAGTGGAGCAGGGCTGAAGGCAGTGCGGGGGCTGCAGGCCAGAGGGACAGGAGCATGCCCCACTCTTGAGGTCACAGGAGCTGCCGTTGCCGCAGTTGCAGGGCTGGTCACACTTCGGCCCCCACACTCCTGGGGCACAAGCTGGGGGATGAGAGGGTGGAAGGGGGTCACCGGGGTCTTGCCCCTCCCCAGCTCCAGTTAGTTCTTGTCTCTCTCTCCTGGCCCCCACACATGCCCCCATGCCTGGCTTTGGCCCATCCCCTGCACCACACCCCCAGAAGAGGCAGCTGGCTGCAGTGGGACTCTGCTGGGTGGCTGCCCGGGGTCCTCAGCATCTGTGCCCGGTAGGGAGGGTGTGCCTCCCTGGAGGCACAGAAGGACCCGCTCTGCAGCCACCAGCCACTCACCGCTGGAGCAGTCGTCACCCCGCCAGTCTTGCACACATTGGCACCGATTGGGTGCCACACAGCGGCCATGGACACACTCCTGAGCACAGAGCGCTGGGGCAGAGACGGGGTTGGGAGTGAGCCGATGCTTCCATTCCTGCCCTACCCACCTTTTGTCCTCTGAAGCCCAGCCCCAGCTTCCTCCCATACCAGGGACCTGGAGTTAGCCTGCCAAGCAGCATTTCAGCCTCTCAGACGCAGAAAGACTGAGAGTAAGCAACTCAGGTCGGAGCATGCCAAGACGAGATTCTGGACTCCCTAGCTGCTTTCTGTGAAGTTTTCAAAGCAGCTTGTTGGGAAATGAGGGTGGGGGTGAGGCTCCTCCTCACACAGGAGCCAGATATGGATGCTGTCCAGAGGGGGAGGGGGATGGCCAGGCTGGGTAGGAGTCTCTGCAGGGGGTTGGTGATGGTCCAAGCTGAGGAAAGGGGAGAGAGAGGGAGCAGGCTCCACTCTGGAGATTTCAGGGTGCCGGGGACAGGGGACAGGAGAGACTGGACAGCGACAAGTCAAAACAGATAGGGACAGGCAGAGTCAGAGAGAGAAGTGGACCCCGAGCCCGGGGACACAGTGACAAAGAGACCCAGGTGGCCCCAAGACAGAGATGCAGAGCCTGAGACAGCTGACGGACTTGGACAGAGGGAGTGGGAGGGATGTGGGGTCAGCTAGAGACAGAGGCCTGAAGTGGCAGCTTTGTCCCTCGAGACAGACAGGGCCGGAGAGGCGGAGGAGCAGCCCCCCCGGTGGGGGTGGGGAAGGACTGGGTGGCCCAGGCTCTTGCCGCTGCCCAGCCCCCCCCAGCACTCACGGACACAGGCGCCGTGGCTCTCATAGAAGCCCCGGCAGCACCGCAGGCGCAGCCGGTGTTCCGTCTTCACCACCTGGCGGTACACGGTCCGGTAGACAACTCTGGGGGAGACCCAGGGGTGGCCCTCAGTCTCCCCTGCAGAGGCCCCGGCTTCCACCCCACAGCCTGGCCACAGGCTGGCCCTGGGAGGGCCTTGGGCACCTCCCAACACTCTACACTGGGGGAGCAGAGAAAGAACATTTTCTCTTTGCCCCCCACACAGCCGCACACCCACACCACACACCACACCTGCACACCCAAACATACACACCCCACACACCGCGCCTTGAGCCCAGATGCTTCCTCTGAATTTTGAAGGTTCTGAGAGAAGGATGGGGGTGCAGAGGCCCAGGGCCTGGGCCAAGGCAGCTACTCTGGCAGCCCACCCGCCCATGGCGGGGGCCGGGTACTCACGTGGGCCGGGGGCAGCTGTGCGGGCTCTCCCAGGGCCGGTCGCAGGGCTCCGAGGGGAGCAGGCTGAAGGGGCGGGAGTGCGACTCCTTGGTCGTGGTGGTGAAACTGTAAGACAGGGATCAGGGTCGGGGCCCAGGGCAGGGAGAGACTGAGGCGGCACCCAGGGGCAGGGGTGTGGGGGCCGGACCACAGTGCGGAATAGTTAGGTTTGCCCCTCCAAGCCGAGGATGGAGCCCCATCCTGTCGTCCTTCGATCTAGAGGGATCCTCCCCGAGTTGGAATATTCCTGGGAATATGCCATTCCAGCCTTCCGTTCTCCACCCCTGCCACCTGGCCTCCTTATCCCTATATGGGGAGACTGAGCTAGAACTGACTTCTGGGCCCAGAGGATGGTGATGGGTTGAAGCATGTCCAGCCAAATCTGGCCTTGCTCCCCAGCCCCGTCCCCTTTGTTCTCCCTGGGCGAGACCCTCTGCTTGCCCCACAGTGAATAGCTCCTACCCTGTACTTTGTCCTGCAGCCAGCCTCACACAGGGACCAAGGAACTGGGATAAAGAGAGGACAGGGTCAGAGCTGAGATGGAGAATGAAACGATCAAGATGGGGATAGAGTCAGAGCATCCCATCGAGGGAGCAGAGGTAATAGATGCAGAAATAGGAAGGAGGTGAGGCTGGAGAGAGGGAGGTGATGAGGAAGGAGGAGCCCCAGGGGGGAGAGTAAGGGGCAGGGGGCTTGGCGCCCTCAGGGTGCAGCAGGGGCCCTCTCTCACCTTTCCCAGAAGCTGCAGGTGTTGGGGTCCTTGGGGTTGAGGGTGGCAGCCAGCCCCAGCTCCAGGGCCAGGAGAAGGAGGGCCCGCAGGGGTGGTGACATTGCAGGGGCCTGTGATGGGGCCAGGTGCGGAGCAGGTGAGGGGCACTGTGGCCACAGACCTGGAGGAGCAAGTCTCTGCAGAGACGGAGCCAGGCTGACAGAGGAGATGAGGCTGCTGCCTCTGGCCCTCTGAGCCCTGCTCCCCGGGCTCCAGGTCTTACTCCTGACCGGGTGAAGCACCGCCATGCTTCTGAGTCTTTCTTGCATGGTTTCCTCTGTCTGGACATCCTCCTCTCATTCTTCACCTTGAGCACTCAACTTTCAAGGTCTAGCCCAAGTATCACCCCTCTTTCCTTGCCCTGCTCCTCAACTTCCACTGGCAGACAGCCCCCACCCATTCTTTCAGGGACCCCCAACACCATTTACCCACAGACTGCTGTTCCAGTGCCTGTTCCCTGACCATGACTTCTGGAGGCAGGGACCTGTGCGTGAATGCCCAGCCCCCAGCCCAGTCCCTACCCAGGGTACCTGGGTATTATGCCAAGGTTCCCTGGGGGCTCAGACAGGAAAGAATCTGCCTGCAATGCAGGAGACCTGGGTTCGATCCCTGGATTGGGAAGATCCCCTGGAGGAGGGCACGGCAATGCACTCCTGTATTCTTGCCTGGAGAATCCCCATGGACAGAGGAGCCTGGCAGGCTATGGTCCAGGGGGTCGCAAAGAGCTGGACACGACTGAGCGACTGAGCACAACTCAGTGAAATAGGAGTCGATGAAGGGAAGTTATAAGAGAAGCCGGCCTGGGCTCAGTTAGGGAAGGAACTTTCCAACAGTTGAAGCAGTTCTGTGACAGAACCAGCAGTGGTGAGCTCCCTGTCCCTGAAGGTAGGCAGGCAGAGGCCAACACCACCCAGTCTGGGGGCTTCCTATTGGGGAGGAGTAGGACTGGGTCCCAGTGACCCTGAAAAAGGCCCCTCCCACCACTGCTGCGCTGACACAGCTCCTACTGTCTCCTGAGAACCAGTGGTGACTTCTCTTCCCGGCTTCTTGATCAGTGCTGTCACGTTAGTAGTTTGAAACCAAGCACCGGGGGGTTATTTACACCACGGACATCTGCAAACACCACAAGCCGGGGCCAGCACCCCTCCCCACCAGAGCCGGTTGTTAAAGCCGTGCTAGCACACCCCTGCACCCAACGCTCGGCACGTCACGGAGGAGGTCCCCAACCCGACCTCAGACTTAAGAAGCAGCCCCCCAGCTCCCTCTGACCACCCACCCGCCATCTGGAAATGAGCTCCTCCCCGCCTCCTCCACGCCTGGCCTCGCCCGGTGGGTGGGAAGCGGCTCAGGACCTCAGAGGAGTCTGTTCAGGCTCCTGCGCTCAGGAGCAGCTGAGCCCCTCGAGCAGCCACCCCCGCCGTCGGTTTCAGATTCTCTGTTCAGTGTTCCTAAAACTTGCCCTGGCTCCCTCCTCTACACCTCCCTGAAGCACCCACATCTGCTTATAATTTTCCCGGGAAGAGAGAAAGGTCATGGTAGCTGGCCCCTTCCCCCTGAGTATCTCTGGAATGCCTGCCGCCAGCCCCACCCCAGGCCCCCCACCCACACACTCCCGGGTCCGTAGCAGCAGCCGATCTCAGCTCCCATCAAGGCAGCGCTTCTAGGGATGCTCCCCACCATGCATTCTGCCCCACCAGTAAACCCTCCAGCGGTCTGCTCACCACTCTCTCAACTACAGGGCTGGCCCACCTCTCCTCCCCAGGTTTCCTCATCCTGCCACAAATGTCCACCCACACCCTCCAGTCTTGCAGAGCTGTAAGGCCCTCCCAGGTCTCTGGTTAGGGGCCCCATCACAGCTCCCCCGGGGCAGATCTCCCACCTCTGGTCCTCTCTGTGTTCTTCCCAGCCATCCTCAGTCCCCAAGTAACTCACCAGGGCTCTATGGCATCCTGGGGCCTGAGAAACTCAGGTGAGCCAGGGACAGGGTGTCACAGTCCTCAGGCCCCAGGGCCGGGGGCCATCCAGAGAGGATCCTGGGGGTCCCGGTGCTCAGGATATGGAGCCTGAAGACAGGAAATAGAGCCCAGCTAGAAGGTGTGCAGGCGGGGAGGGCAGCAGGGAGCAATGATCGTGGGCTGAGCATGGGGTGGCTCCATCCTCCCACCACCCTGAACTCCGAAGGTAGGATGGAGAGAGCTGGGGGAGGTCCAGAAGCCTCCTTCCCAGCCCTCTCTGAGGGGCTGAGGGAGGGACCCAGCCTGGCCTCAGAGAGCCAGGCC
Source organism: Dama dama (assembly GCF_033118175.1). Lineage (NCBI taxonomy): Eukaryota > Metazoa > Chordata > Mammalia > Artiodactyla > Cervidae > Dama > Dama dama. The sequence continues at coordinate 15,353,602 of NC_083700.1, forward strand.
GCAGTCAAGAGTTTCCTTCAGGTGACCCCACAGTCTGGCCCCCCACCCACACAGCCCCCCCAGCTCCCTCCCCAACAGATTTGGCTCCTTCTCCCAAGGTTCCAAAACTACACCAGCTCTCCTCTGTCTGGTCCCAGCTGATCTTCTCCCCACTTCTCCCTCGAGTATGCATGGCAGCAAACCCAGGGACAGGGCCCCGGACCCTCCACACATCTCCCCTGTTCACCCGGCAGTTGGTCCATACTCCCCTCTTCCTGGAGCCTGGCCTGGGGTCCCGTCCTCCAACTGGACCCCAGTCTGCCTGGATGGAGTGTCATCACCATTGTTCCCGGGTGAGCCTCATCTCCAGCCATTCAGGGATGTCCCACTCCACCCCCAGGCTTCCCATGGCCTGGATCCATCCCCAGAGCTCAAGGCTGCAGTGAGGTGGAAAAGACCTGCAGCACGAAGGCCCCAGGAGCTGGAGTGGGGTGGGGGCTGCCCTCCCAGAGAGAGAAAGTCCTCCTTTCATCTACATCAGCCCCCTCCCACCGGCCACCTCCTCTTAACCAACTTCCAGAGCAAACTGTTCAGGGGAGCATGCGGCGGTTTAGTCGCTAAGTCGTGTCTGACTCTTGGGACCCCATGGACCATAGCCCACCAGGCTCCTCTGTCCATGGGATTTCCAGGCAACAATACTGGAGCGGGTTACCATTTCCTTTTCCAGGGGATCTTCTCCTGCATTGCAGGCGGATTCTTTACCGACTGAGCCACCAGGGAAGCATGAGGGGGGCTTAACCCTAACCCTAGGGGGTTGACTCTAATAGCGAGAGGGGTGGGGTGATTCCCTTTTCCCAAAGGGCCTCAGGGCAGGACTGGAGTGCAGAGGAGGCCCCAGCTGGTCAGTGGTGGGGCTGGAAGCCAGGATGGAGTGGGTGAGATCAGTGGGTGGTCCGCAGGGAGAGGAGAGATGGGATGGGGATCCTGGCAGGGAGGAGCAGGGTTTGGCCTCACCAGCCTCAGCCCCTGAGGAGGGAACACAGGCCAGACCAGGAGCCCCCACCTGGCGCCTTAGGCTTGTTTACATCTGAGCCTTTGTCCCTGAGGGGCTGGGGAACCTGAGACCCCGGCCCACCCTCCCCCAGCACCTCCAAGCCCAGCGGCACTGGGGTCCATGTGCCCCTTCAAGGGGTTTAAATCAGACAACTACCGGCTTCCCATCTGACCCCAGGGCCCACACTGTAAGCTCCCTTCTTCTTCCCATACAGATAACGCCCCCAGCTCCCTTTCTCCACTTTACCTCTGGACTGAGGGACCCACACACCTTTCCTCACAACTGGAATAACAATGTGACCCCATGTATCATTTACCATGTTGGCACAAGCAGTGTGCTGAACAGTTTATATGGATCATCTCGGGTAAAGCTTATGTCAACCCACAGTGGTGAGGAGGGCATGGCAACCCACTTCAGTATTATTGCCTGGAGAATCCCATGAACAGAGGGGCCTGGGAGGCTATAGTCCATGGGGTCACAAAGAGTCAGACACAACTGAAGTGACTTATCACGCATGCAGCCCATGGTGGTAGCTATTGTTATTCACTTTACAGATGAGGAAATAGGGAAGGACAGGGTACATCCCCTGCCCAAGGCCACATGGACAGCAATGTCAGAGCTGGGATCCAAACCCAGACCAGCAGAGTTCTCCCCCTGCGTGCGGTTCCAGTCTCTCCCGAGCCCAGGCGGGAATCCCAGGGGCTTTGCATCTCTTTTTAATAGCCTTGGTTATGGTGAGGGGGTGCCTGGCAGGGGCTGGACAGGGGAAGGGGATTGGAGGGGGGGCGATGCCGCAAGAACTCGATCAGAGGCGTGGGAACCAGGATGTGTTTACAGTCAAGAATGAGCTGACACTTCTCTCTCCTCCACCTCGAGATGCAAAGCAGCTGGGCGCCTGGCCAGGCCTCCCAGTCCCCAGTCCCGCCTGCGAGGGCCCCCCAGCATCCCTGCCCTGTCTCAGCCTCCAGGCCCACGCAGGGCCCAACCCAGCTTGTCCTCCCCTGCTCCTCTATTTCGCCTGATCCCCTCTGGTGGGGAGCCCTTCCACCCTCACTGTGTTATAGCCTCTGCTGGGAGGAGGGGAATGGGTCTGGGGCCTCTGGGAGGGGAGTGGAGCTCCTAGTGGACCGGAGATGGTCCATTTCTATAGAAGACAGAGAGCAAGAGTGGGGCTGATGGAAGTGAGACAGCAGGAGGGACTTCCCCACCAGCTCCCTTCCAGCTGCTCTTCTCTGGGAGGTGATGCAGCGAAAGATACCCTCTGAACTCTGCAGCCCCCGCCACTCCTGTTCAAACCTGGGTTCGAATCCCAGCTCTCAGCTCCCTCATCTCTAAAGCGGGGAGGGTAATAGTACTTCTCTTCACAGGTTGTCATGCAGAGCCATAAATGAGTTAATACAGACAAAGAGCTAAGAGAACTACAAAAGAAGCTCAATGAATAACCACTGTTTGCTAGAGCATCCTTAGACCCAGTACTCCTGCACCCAGAGCGGCCCCTTCCCCACTCCACTTGGCACTGTCATACTCTTTGAGCATCAATTCCAGGAAAAACTGTTTCTCTTTTTTATCTTTTTTTGCTGAAGAACCCCTAGGATGATCCGGGAATGGGGATGGGGCCTTAGATGCTGACAAAGAGAAAGGATGTGGGGAGGGGAGGGGATCACGCTTCCCCCGAGAACCCTATCCCCCAGAATGACGGGCTGCCCGCCAGGTACATCTTCAAGCCAAAAGCGGTTGATGAGGCAGGACGCCTGAGTTCTGTTTCCCCCCCGCCCCAGCTCTCAGCTTGAGCACCCACTCCAGCTCTTTTTCTTGGCTCCACTAGCCCCCCTTCTCTCTTCTCTGTCTCTCTCTTCCCCCTTCCCATCTTGGAGGCCAAAGTTTCTAGTACTTACAAGCTGTACAACCTCAGGCACATCACTTGAGCCCTGTGAGCCTCCTTTTCCTCATCTGTAAAATGGGAGAACAGCTCCGCATCTCCCAGAGTTCAGTGGGAGTTGGAACTGCTGGTTCCAACAACCATCCTAGAACAGAGCCTCAGGCCACAGGCTGCTCAGTGGACCATGCAAGAACAGAATCCCCAAGTTCTGGCTCTCTGCCTCTTTCTTTTTGCCTTTTCTTCATCAGAAACTCTCCGTTTCTGAAACAGAAACTTTCTGTTGTTTTTTTCTTTCTCCACTCTCCGTTTCTGAAACAGAAACTTTCTGTTGTTTTTTTCTTTCTCCGTCACTTTCTTGGTCTCTTTCTGCCTCTCTCCTTCCTTTTCTGTATCAAAGCTACCATGTACAGTTGTTCACTGTATGTTCACTGCGCTAGGGAATCTGCCTTCAGGTGTGGAGTGGAGGCTGACGCCAGCCACGATCCACACACTGAGCCCTCATGTCTTAGCATGGTGCCAAGGTTGCCTTGCCCTGTAGCTCTCTTGTCTTTCAGGATCTCCCCCACGTCTGTCTGTTCTCTGTACACTTTCCTGACCTCTCTTTGCCTTGGAGACAGGATGGCTTGGTCCTTCCCACTCAGCAGAGAGATCCGAGTCCAAAGACTTCCATCCCCTCCCCACGCAGCGATGCCCTCTGACCCAGCTCTGCCAGCAGCCTAGACTGCTCTGCTCCACATGCCACTCAGAACATCCGTGTGCACACTCGTACACGCATGCACAAAGCCCCTCCTACATCCAGCCAAGCCAGGCCTCCGGCACGCCAGGCATGCCTGCCGGATGGAGGGACAGGAAGCCTGCACACTCGTGCTCCAAAGGCTGGGCGGGAAGGGAGCAGGGGTGAGGGGCCGCTCTTGTGTTCTCTGTGGCTCAGGAAACAGAAGCTAGAGGGTCCTCAGCCCGACCTGTTTACTCATCAGGAAATAGAGAAACTGCAGGAGTTCTGATTCACCAAACATTCACCACATGCCTGCTGGAGGCTGGAGCCAGTCCAGACCCTCACCATCACCCATAGGTGTAGTGACTGTCACCCCTGGGTCAGAGAAGAGACCGGGGAGGTTCTCTGGTAGAAAGACTTGCCCAAGGGCCAACAGATCAGCAGAGGTGCAGCAGGATTCGAATCTGCTTTTAAAGAACAAAGCAGTGGAGCCGGGGGCGGGGGGGGGGGGTGGTGGGGGGAGGTGACCCCCCGGGATGACCCAGACCAGGGAGTCGCTCCCCTGCTCATCACCACCCCCAGATAACCCCAGAAAGTGCACCTCTGCTCTGGCCACTGCCTCTCTCTAACGCCTCTGTGGCTCCCCAGCACCCTCAGAAACGGCGCCCAGGGCCCAGGTGGCCAGCCCCTGCTCCTGGGCTCCCATCGCACTGGACGTGTCTCTCACCACACAGCCACCTCTGCCCAGGCCGCCTCTGGAATATCCAGGTCCTATCCCTCCTTCCAAGCCAGCCTCCTCCAGGAAGCCCCCTCAGTGACGCCACACCTCCCCTGTTCCTCCCTTTCCTGGGACCTTCCTCCAGGCTCTTAGCACATTCACCACTGTGGCCCACCGGAGCCCTGGGGTGCTCCCCAATTCTTCCCTGAGGCCAGCTTCAAGCTGGACATGGACCAGTCCCCAGGGGCCCAGCACTCCTCAAACTCCAGCCAAGGAGACCAGTGTGCTTCCTCTGGGGCCAGGTGGGACTAACCTAGGTCAAGCCAGGAGTTCACAGCCTCCAGAAGCCCTGCAGTCTGATGACCTGATGAGGTAATGGGGACCCCGGCTGCCAGCTTGTGAGTGAGGCTGGCTTCCCCGCCAGACTGGGACAGCCTCTAATTCCATTCCTGTCTGAGGCTCTAAGGGTGGCCGGGCTGTCCCCCGAATGTTCCCTCATGGCTCCCATCCCGCGGTCATTATATTCTTATTAAAGGCTGTCTTCCCCACTGGAATGAGCTCCATAGGGTCAGGGCACTTCTCTGCCTGCCTCAGCATCCAGTCCCCAGCTCTGGCCAGCACCTACAGGCACACATCCAGGGTGTGCGGCACCCAGTGGGCGCTAAGTGAGTGTTGTGTGGAGTGGATGGACTGATAAACTCTAAATCCTTTTTGACTTGGGTAAGCCTGACCTTACTTGGTGGGAAATGGGGGACAGGGAGAGGCTGCGGCTTGCTCCTGGCTCACCAGACACCAGGGCCTCCCTTCCAGGGCCTTTAAGACCCAACATTGGTAAGTTGGTGGAAGGTGGAGTTCAGAAAGAACTTCCCAACATTACAAAGTGAAGGGCAGCTCCAGACCTGCCCTCCTGAAGGCAGCGGGCAGGAATTCCTCAGGGCTGGCCTCCAAGTTCCTCTGGGATGAGGGCATGGGAGTCCAGGGCACTGAGTCACCTGGAGAGGAGGGGTGTGTCCTTCTCCTGCACTTCCCCTCAGGGACGACGCCCACCCCGCGCTGTCTATCCACACACCTCCTTCTGCACAGAGCAGGGCGCAGATGCTACTATGTGGGGGCCGGCTGGGAGGCCCAGGCGGGAGAGGAACTCAGAAGGCTCCATGGCCCAGCGCCCAGGGCCCAGTGCTAGAGCCCTCGATCTTGCCACGTGTGGGTGCTGTGACACCGGCGACCATCCCTATACGGTGAGCTGGGTCTTTTCTGTTCATTCGCTCAGTAACCCTAGAAGGAAGTTGCTATTATACTGCCTATTTTGTAGATGCAGTAATCCCGCTTTCACTGCCCAGGGACAGGGTTCAATCCCTCGGTGGGGAACTAAGGTCCCACAAGCCATGCAATCCCCCAAGAAACAAATCCCAAAGAGGGTAGGTAATTTTCCCAAGGGCACACAGCCAGTCAAGGGCAGGGTGGGTATGTGGACCAGGTCCATCAAGCGCCAAAGACAAGGGTGCCCCTTGTAGGTCCTTCTTTCCCTGTGATTTCTCTTTGGTCTTTGGACTCTGTCTCCCCTTCTGTTTCTACCTCCTCTACCTCCTTCTTGTTCTTTTTCTCAGTCTCTGCTCTGTTTTTCCAAATATGCTGTGTTTTTCCAAATATTTCTGCCTGTGTTTTTTTTCATCTGTTGGTCTCTGCTTCCACATTTCTGATTCTCTTTATCTCTGTCTTTGTCTTTCTCTCTCTCCTTCCCTGTCTCCTCTTGCTCCTCCTGCTAGCTTCTCTCTGATAGGTTAGGTGACCGGACTGGTACCAACACGGTTCCCAGAGCTAGGATGGGCCCCAGGGCCCCTCATGCACCCTGGGAAGGGTCTTTTTCAAGGCTTCCAAGGCTACTCAAAGGAGAAGTTCAGAACACCGTGGTGGAGGACTCTCTCTAGCGACGTGTGTTGGTGGCAGGGAGGCAGACAGCAGCCCAGCGACCAGGTTTCCGAACCGTGGACGGAGCTGCCTGGAGAGCTAGTTTCCTCTTCTGGGAAAGTCTGATAGGGAATGGAAGGGGGGGCAGTGGGTAGTGGAGAAACAGATGCCAACCCTCAGCTTCACCTCTTGGTGAAGACAGGAAGACAGAGGGGAGCCTGGCCAAACCAGCTCCTAGGTGGCAGGGAGGGTAGCCCCAACTGCAATGGCAGGTTTGCTGGGTAGGCTTTAGGAAACCGCAAAAACGGGAGAGACAGCAGCAGGGGACAGATGGCTAGAGAGAGGAGAGCGGTCCCACACCCTGGCCCCCATGTGCCCACCCCAGGGACTATCACATGGATTGGGATGGAGTGGGATTCAGTCAGCTCCCTGACCCCCTAGGCCCAGCTTAAGGCCCGGGTTGAGAGCTGACCCCTTGCCCAATCCTGCCTGGAACCGAGGTCTGGCTGAGCCTGGGAGCCTGGGAAACTCGGGCCAGCACAAGCTGTTCCCATCCCCGGGGACCAGGGTCACAGCCCAGTCTCGGGAAAGGCCACTCATAAAAGGCCAGAGCAGGACAGCTAAAAGTTCCCTACTGGAGGCTGGAGATGCGGCCCCCTCTGGGAACCCCCCACCCTCCTCCCCCTCACACACACCAGCCCACAGGGCTTTCTGAGGATCCACATGCCTGAGATCTTTGGCCAACTCCCTACTCCCCAAACCAGCAAAGCTGTGAGCCCCAGGGACCTGCAAGCCTGGGTCCCTTCCCTCCATACTCCTCAAACATTTCTCCTGGTGGGGAGAGGAGGGACCCCGTAATAAACACGGAGCAGGCACAGTTCTAAGCAGGAGACATGTTTTTGCTCTCTAAACCTCACAACAATCCCATAAGGCAGGCAACTGTATCTTATCATTCCCCTTTTAGAAATGAGAAACCAAGACACAGGTCCTACAAAGGGGACAAGTCGAGATTCCATCCTGGGCAGCCTTGACTCCAACGTGGGTGCCCTTAACACTAGGCATCCTTCAGCCAAGAAGAGGGCTTGGTAACAGCTTCTCTCTCCAGCCCTCAGAGGGGGCCAGTGGGGTGGTGGCTGCCCCTGGACTCACCAAGTCCCGTACAAGGGGCTGGGAAGTGGCCTCATTTGCATGTCATTTACATGCAATTTTATTATGAATGGCAACCCCCAATCCCCTTTGGCCCATCTCCACTGCCCCATCCCCTTCAGGTCTCTCTTTCCCCCCAACACACTCCACCCAGAGGTCCCCCAGGGCAGAGTGGTCGCAGGACCAGGGCGGGGCCATCACTCACCTGCCTCGCGACCTTATTTCTCCGTTTGCCTAGGATGGGGAACGCCCGGGTGGGCCCAGAGGAGGACAGGGTCCCTGCGTGGTCCCTGCGTGGAGCCCTAGCCAGACTGCGGGAGCGGCGGGGAGGCCGAACGTTGTGGATCGCTGGGCTGGGAGGGGCGCGGAGGGGCGGGGGGCAGGAAGGGGGTGGGAACTCGGGCCCTCGCCAAGGCAGGAAGTTTTGACAAGGAAACCGGGAGTCGGGGGAGGGGAGATCCAGAGTGCCCGGGGAGCGAGGCTGTGTAGGGGTGGGACCTCGGAGGCCAAGTGGCGGCGAGGCCGACATGGCAGCCTGGATCGGGTGCAGAGAGGGGACGAGCACGGGACAAGAGCAGGGGTCCCGGCCCGAGTCCCTCCTCGGCTCTTCACCAGCTGTGCGGCCAGAGGGTACTTTGCCTCTCTGGCCTCAGCTTTCCCGTCTGTAAAGTGGGGTGGCGGAGGGAAATTAATGAGATCGTCCACGTCGGGCACCTTCCCAGTGCGGCCCAACAATTATCTTATTACAGGCACTACCTGGGGATCGACCGGCGCGTCCCAGACTGGGGGAGCCGCGACGGGAAAATGTCTCTCCTCTTCTCCGGCCTGAGGAGGGTGTGATCCTGGGAAGCAGAGTTCCGCGGAGTCTCCGCCTCTGCCCGCCCCCTCGGTCCAGAGCCCCGGCGCTCCGCTGCACCGCGCGCGGCGGACTCTGCGCAGCGGACTCTGAGCAGACCCGGCACGAGCCGGGCGCCACCTGGCGGCCAGCGCCCGCCTCCGCACAGCCCGCGACTCCCCGACCCGGGAGAAGTGCATCGCAGCCGAGGTGGACAACCTGAATCTCACCCTTCTTAGGGCACTTTTCCCTTCTCAGCCTCTGAGAGGGCAGAGGCAATTTTCGCTAACAACTAATATTTGTTTTCAACGTCGTTAGATCTTTAGGTATTGGTTCATTTAATCCTTAACTCGAGATCGCTTCTATTTACATGATGATGTTCATGAAATTAGGACACCAGCAAGTGGCAAAAACAGGATTTGAACTAAGTTCTTTGGTCCGTCTCATTACAGGGCTCTCTCTACAAACCCCGCCCGGGACAGAAAAAGGTACAATAGTTCAGGAAAAGCAAGAAAAGTACATTCCTCTTTGGCAACTTCAACTTTATTGAGGTAATATAACTGACATACAAGTTCTCAAAATACCCACTTAAAAGTGTTCCACCAGAGGAATCGGGTGGAGAGGGAGGTGGGAGCGGGGATCGGGATGGGGAATACGTGTAAATCCATGGCTGATTCATATCAATGTATGACAAAACCCACTGAAAAAAAAAAAGTGTTCGATGAAGTTCTTTTACATTTTTACGGTGGTAAAATATGTATAATATAAATTTTATCATTTTAACCATTTTTAAGTGTTCAGTTCAATGGCATGAAGTGCATTCATATTGTTCAACCATCACCACCAGCCACTTCCATAATTTTTTCATCATCCCAAACTGAAATTGTGTACCCGTATAACTATAACTTCTCATTCCTCCTCCCCAGCCCCTCCATTCTACTTTCCGCTTCCATGAATTTGATTCGGTACTTCATATAAGTGGAATCATACATTATTTGTCCCTACAATATGTATCTGGCTTGTTCACTTAGTTCAATGTCTTAGTTTGAAGCTGTTTTGTTTTGGGGGTTTTTTATTTGTTTTTGTTTTGTTTTGGCATGCCATGGGGCTTGTGGCATCTTAGTTCCCTGACCAGGAATTGAGCCCAGGCCATTGGCCAGGGCTGTGAAAGCACTGAATCCTAACCATCAGGACTTTCCCAGGGGAAAGTTTGATTAGTTTTGACAAATGTGTCATCTGTCAAAAACTTTAAAAAACAAAAAAACATTTTCCTCTCTCCAAAACTTTCCTTGTGCTCCTTTGCAGATAATGTTCCACCTGCTATTCCATCCTCACTCCCCAAAGCCAGCCCTATGAAATTTCCAATCTGCTGTCACTGTAGATTTTTTTGGTCTAGAATTTCATATAAATGGACTTACACAATATGTACTCATTCATGTCTGGCTTCTTTCATTTACCATAAATCTTTTGTTCCTTGCTTACCACTGAGTGATATTCCATTGTATAGATATATCACAATTTGTGTCTACACCAGTTGATAGGCATTGAGTTTTTTTCCAGTTTTAGGCTATTATGAATAAAGCTACTATGAACAATTATACACAAGTCTTGTGTGAACATGTTTTCATTTATTTCTGTAACTATTTAGAAGTGGGATTGCTGGGTTGTAACAATTATGAATACTTCATGTTTCAAGCCCTTTGTCAAAAATATGTATTGAGAATACTCTCTATTCTGAGAGAAAAGCTCGTGTTGTTTAGTTTGGTGCTTCGAGTGATGGGAGGTGAAGGGAAGGCTCGGATTGGACAGTGCTGCTCGCGTTGGGGAAAGAAGGCAAGGTTGGATGTTGCTTCTCCTGACTCCAGTGTTACCAAAAGTCTCCAGCAGGGGACAGCAGAAACCAGAGGACAGATCCTGGGTCCGGAGGCCAAAGACCATAGAGTGGCAGTATGTCCGAGGCCAGAGGGGCTTTGAAGGTCACTTGATGGATCACTTTCATGGGGTAAATGGGGAGACCGAAGGCTAGAGAGGAAGAATGTGGGCTCCTCCCTCCTTGACCTGGCTCTCTTGTGTGGTGACCCAAGGATGAAAGAGCAGATAACCAAGAAGAGTCTTGGAATACAGAAATGGAAAAACCAGACCCTTATCATCTTTCCCTCCCCTATGTTGTAACTATTAACGGAACAATATAACCTGTCTCCCCTCCTACCCTATAGGGAGGAGGTATTTGCCTTACTCTTCCCCCCACCCAGTGTACCTTCCTCATCTAATCAGCAAATGACACGCCAGACCCCACTCCTTGTACCCTGGGTATAAAAGTGGATTAAGGGTCCCCATTCATTGTCGGTTCTCCCTTGAGCTGGCCCGCTGTTCTAACAGCGTCTCCCACCCTAATAAATTTTATCTCCCTCTCATTCTGTCTCATGTCTGGAAAATTCTTTTCCAACATGCACCCAGACCATGACAACTTGTTCTCATCTTTTCACATTCAGCTCATCTGTCCTTTCTCTGGGAGCCCTTCCAGCTTCTCCGCATCCCACTCCTGTATATGAAAGCTTAACTTACCTCTCTTTTGCTAAACGCTTAGTTCTTCAAGTACTGGGGCCAGGTTGATACCGTCTTTGGGATCTCAGGGCCTGGTACAAACTAAGTACTCAATAAACTTTGAGTGAATGGCTGCCACCCTGTGCAACGATCTTCCAAGTCTCTGCACCAACTCTGCCTCCTGGGCCCAGCCCTGTAGCTAGAAGGATAGAAGTTCCCCTGTTGCCTCCCTGGAAGGTACAAGGGAGTCTACCTTTACCCTTTTGTTCAATAGCACCAGTTTTGTGTTTACCTGTTGTTGGGCTGCATCCCACAGGCCTGCAAGCCCTGTAATTTCCCAGCCTCAAGACCAAAGAAAGAGACCAGAGTTATTGATAAAGACATCAGTGGTTTAATAGATGGGGGATCTTACACATCTGAAGCAAGGTCCTGGAGGCACTGGGGAGGTGGGGGTGGTTTCAGTTAGAGAGGAACTGACGTCAGGTTGGTTCATGGGTTAGCAGGGTAGCCAGCAGTGGGGCTCCCCCTTTTGATAAACTACCACAGTGAAGACAGTTCTGACCTAAAGGTTAGAACAGTCACTAGCTGGGGCCAGGGATGAGTATGTAGCCATTTACTGATTAGGCTCTATGATTAAGAGGGAAGGTCAGTCATAGGAGAGGATGTAGGTGAAGCAGGGACTGGTCAAACAGGGGATGTACAGAGAGCAACAGAATAGCCATCTTGGGTGGCCTGATACTGGTGTCCAGTGCCCAGAATACAGAGGAAATGACATCATGATGATGCTGAAGGCAACCACTAACTTTTATTAAACAAACCCTACTGATTACTAGGCACACTTAAAAGACCTTTTCATTTAATAACTTATTAAGAGGACAAAAGTTTCTCCCCTCAGAGAGCTCACATGCTAATCCAGGAGTGAATTATTCCTTCATTCATTCATGAATAAAGATTAGGTGAGCACTTATTATGCACAGGCATAGGGTCTAGAGAAATGAACAAGACAGGCAAAAACCTCTGCCTAAATATGAAAGGGAATAAAATGAAGCTTTCATTCTAGTAGTAGTGCCAGTGAGGAGCTGATAAACAAAATCAGTAAAATCATGATGCATCAGAGGACAATAAGTGTTATTACAAATAATAAAAGAAAAACAAAACAGGAAGAGTGATAGGGAGTACTGGGGGTACAGCTTTTTGGAAAGGTGGTCAGGAAAGTCCTCACTGAAGAGGTATCCTCCAGGTGAAACCCTAAATGAGGTGAGGGAGGGAACCATGCAGATTTCTGGGGTAAGGGCATGCCGGACAGGGGAAGAGCATGTGCAAAGGCCCTGGGGCCAGAGCTCTGTTCACGGACCAGCTAGAAGACTGGAACCTAGGGAGCAGCAGGGAGCCTGCTGGGAGTTGTTGAGGACAGAGGAGACTAGAGGTCAAATCTGCAGGGCCTTGTAGGTTGTAGTAAAGCTGTTAGTTTTTCTCTGTGTAAGGCAGAGGTTATGAGACAGGAAGGACATGATTCAACTCAGACTTTTGTGTTTAAAAAAAAAAAAAAGGCAGTAAGGGGCATGGCTGGAAGCAGGGAAACTGGGGGGGCCCTGGCGCTGATCCAAGGAGCAGTGTGACGGCACGGATGGGCAGAGGTGCCAAGGAGTGTGTGAGCTCGGAGCGCAGTCGCAAGTGCCAAGAGAGGGCACGGGCGCCTCTTCCCTCCAGGGTGGGCAGGGATTGCTGAAGCATTCCAGAGGCCTTAAAAGAGATGGAAAGGGCTAGAGAGGGCTCCTTGATCCAGCTTGGAGAGGGGCTGAGAGCTGACTCTGGGCTGGTCCCACGGTCACCTGGACCTACAACTCACCTCAGGCCGCTCCCTGTCTCAGCCACAGCCACACAGAGGTGCTCCAGGACCCACAGACACAGGGAGGGAAGGGGCCTGCGGTTCTGCCCCAAACGCAGCCCATGGGAGCGGAGGGGTCTGCGAAATCCTCTCGGGAAAACCCAAAAGGAGAAAGTACAGCAGGCTCTTGCTGCTCTCCCTGCCTGTCCAACCAAGCTCGTCCTAAACGGTTGGCAGTGACGCTGAGGACAGCAGTGAGGACGCCCCCCTTACAGGGCATGTGCCCAGCTGACACTTTCCCTCTCCTTTCTGGATGTCAGTGGAGGGGAGGCTGAAATACAAGCTGTGGCACACACACCCCACCCATTGCCTGCCTTCCGGCCTGAACTTCCCTCCTTATTTCAGGCTCCCATGTTCCTCCCTGGGTAGTCTCTGACTTGAATCTGCCCAAAAGCCCCCACCCCTGTACTCCTCCTCCCAGCCCTGCCTACAGCCCGCCCGCCAGGCTGCCTGGCACTGAAGCTCCGTCCTTCCTCCCTCCACTCTAGCTGTAATCACAGCTCAGCCCAGACCGACCCCCCTCCTGTGAATAATTGGGGCTGATTTAGGGGCTATCAGGGGAGAGAGGGGGGGCTAATGGAGTTCGTGGGGGGCCGCCCTGGTGATGAGGGGAAGGTTGAGAGGCAATTAGCAGGGCTGACAGCCTCGGGAATCACCTAACGTGCACGCCTGCCTGCAATAAGGGCTAGTGGAGGGGTGGGGGCGGGGGACTGCTCCACCCCCACATCCAGGGGTGGACTTGGACTTGAGAAGGGAGCTGGGCTCTCCATCAGCAGGAGGTTGGAGGACAGACAGCAGAAGGGACTTCCAGAAAAACAAGAGCAAGGGAGGTGGGGGGGTACCATGGGGAGGGAGGGAGGCTGATGGGATGAGCCAGGAGCTCCTGGTCCTCCATTGCGCCCCACTTCCCAACACACACACACACACACACAGGGCCCAGGCTGAATCCTATCCGTCGCTGGGGACCAGCTCCTGATTAATACCAACATTAGCCCTGAACACTCTCCCCTCCTGGCCCCCCTGTCATTAATTACCTCCTCTCCCAGCCTAGCACAAGGGAAGCCAGCTCCTCCGGGGGAGAAGGAACAGTCTGACCCCCTGCCCAAGAAGCCACTCCTGCCCCCTCCTCCCTGCTGCTGGAGAAGAGAAGAAGAGAGGAATCTGGAGGGAGGGACGGACGGAAGGGAGGGAGGGAGGGAGACTGTGCCCTTCTGTCCCCAGCATCCCTACACTGTCCTCTCATCCCAGGGAGTCGAGGTTTCGTCCCCACCTCTGCAGCTGGCTGGCCAGAAGCTGAAAGACCTCCGGCTGGAAGAGAGACCCCCTAGACGAGGTGGACAGTCAGATCCCTGAGCTCCCTGCCCAGCTACATGCTTGGTGTTTCCAGGTCAGGAGCAAGACTCTGCACAGATGTGGGCGGAGAGTCCAGCTGACACAAACCTTCACACAGGGACTGCCACACACAAACACATCTGACACACTGGGACCAAAGTCACATGGGTGGGAAGGGTCAACACCCGCTGTGGGGGGGACTGCCCACCACCACACACAGAATCACACCAGGAGCGTCCAGTTAGCTGCTTGGCTCGGGGCAGGTAACGCGTCAGAACATCCGAGTGTCAACGGAGGAGGCTTTGCCTCAGATGAAAGTGTATGAGCCTCAGGAGAAGGGATCCCAGCCTTCTCCTCCCTCCCTCCCTCCCTCTCTATCTCTTACACATGCACACACACACACACACACACACACATCTTAAAGCAAAGGGTAGTGAATTGAAACTAAGCCCACATCTACCCCAGCTGTCCAGCCCAGGGCACCAAACCCTAACTCCCCTCTCAGCCCTTGCCCCCCAGGTTGTCTCTGAGTGTCTTCATTTGAGAAACCCCAGGCAGCCCGGTTCCCACTCAAGGATAAGGGGTGGGGTGGCTTCATGAGATTTTTTCTGAGCCCCTCCCAACACCCCCGTGAGCCCCGTTATAAGACCAAGTGAGCCTGGAGACTCAACAATCGATATCCCTCAAAGATGAAGATGCTAATAACTTTATCCCCTCTTGTCCTCCAACTCCCACCTACATTAGCTCTGACCACAGGCCCCAGGCAGCTGGGACCTGCAGTGGGCGGGCCTGGAGCTGAGTAACCCTTTCAGATCCAGGTGGGAAGCAGGAGGGCAGACCGCAGAAAGGACTTCCTGACACTCAGGATCAGGAGGCCACAGGGATAACAGATAGAAAGCCTCAGAAGCATGTTTCCCACTCTTGGTTGTATACACTGGAGACTCAACTCAGAGTCTGGGAGGATTCATGGCCTCAGAAGCACCCTACAGAGATGCCAAGGTCCGAGTAATCCCTGAGGGCTGCCCAGAGGAGGTAAGCCAGGAGGACAGTTCCCACTTGGGAGTAGACAGAGTAGTGAATGGGGGCTGCTCTGGCCCTGCTCTCCCTGCAGACCTGGCACTCATCCTTCACCAGGGCTGGAGACCCACAGCCCATGGAGTTTCGGGGGAAGAGAGAAGCCCCTTCCTCCCTCACACACTTCACAGCCAGGCTGCATCTGTCTTTAAAGCTGCTGCAGCTGGAGGGGGTGGTTGGGATCAAGGGACAAGAGCTCCTTTTTGGTAAGCATTATCCCCCAAAGGGCTCCCCAGTGCCAGTGGTAAAGAACCCACCTGCCAATGTAGGAAACATAAGAGACGCAGGTTCGAGCCTTGGGTCAGGAAGATCCCCTGGAGAAGGAAATGGCAACCCACTCCAGTAGTCTTGCCTGGAGAATCCCATGGACGGAGGAGCCTGGCGGGCTACAGTCCAAGGGGTCGCAATGAGTCAGACTTGACTGAGCGACTGAGCGCTCAGGCACGCATGTCCCCCCAAAACATTCTTCCTGCCAGCCTGGCCTATCACACCCCAAAGACCAGGGCCAGGCCTAGGACTGGGGGTGCTCAAAACCTGTCACAGGACAGAGAAAAGGAGGTGGAAAAGGAGGAAGAAGGGTGGGAAAGGGAAGAATGAAAACAGCAAACATTTACAGAGCACCTACCACCCACCGGTCAGGCGCCACTGGAAGAGGTTTACTCCTGAGACTTGTTTGAACCTCATGATGAGCCTAGGAGATTAGTGCTGTTATCACCTGCATTTTGTAGAGGCGAACACTAAGACACAGAAAGACTGAGTAAATTACTCAGCATCACCCAGCTGGTAGGTGCAGAACCCGGCATTCTGGCAGCAGAGTCTCAAGCTTAACCTTCAGGGAACCAAGCCCTGGAAAAAGAGGAAGGGACCCAGCTGAGTGGAAGGGGAGCTGAAGAGCCTCTTAGTCCAAGGCACGCTTAGAGGCAGGGCTCAGAATAAATCACACTGCCCCGGAACTCTGGCCCGAACCTGGCGCGCTCTTGCTTGTTTCTCTGTGTCCTGAGCGCGCAACTCTTGTTTCCTTGCGTGGCCCCAGGCTGCCTCTCTGTCTCCTTGGGCCTCTTTGCCCCTGTGTGAGCTCCACCAGCTTCTCTGGCCCCGTCTTGTCTCTGCTCCAGGCTCCAGGTCTCTTTTCTCCCCGCTGCCACAGAGCCAAAGCTGCTCAAACTTTCCATCTTAGCACTGGAGTCCATCAGAGATGGGCTGGGGGTCGGGGGCCAGAGAGAAACGGTCTGGGAGGGGACTGATGCTTAGCGCCACGGAGTCACCTCACTCCTCCTAGAGGGGAGGCTGAACTGCCTGGTGGTTCAGCCTGGCTAGACTGAAAGTGGGTCTTTCTGAGGCCTGGCTCCTCCTGGGACTGTCAGCCTTTCTCTCATCGAGCAGGTCACTTTAGGAATTGGGCAAGACAGGATTTCTCCAGCTGGTACTTAGAGAGTCCTTGGCCTATGGAGTCCGGAATTTTCTCTAGGATCTCTCTTCAACTTGGGGGTTCAAGGGGACCCAGGACAGGACATTCCCAACCCAGGCTGCCCCAGCACTCTGCCGGCACTGTTCCTGGAAGCCTAAACAGATGCTCTGCTCTCCTGTCGGGAATCTAGCCCCTGAGGGAGCAGGCAGGAAGGAGGCAGAGGCTGGTTAGGAAAGCTGGAAGTCTTGGACCCCTGGGTTCTGTGGCGAGCCCACCCCACCCCCCGGGGGAGCGCCTGGGGAGCCACATTGGCTGCTGCATCACTGTTTTCTTCTCTCGGTGGAGGATTTGGCAGAAGCCTCCTTAGAGAAGGGAGTTCTGGGTTCTTTCCTCCATGCTGGGTGTTCTTGCAGGACCCATCACCTCATCTGAGCCTCTGTCTCCCAACCGATTCAGTTCTCCCTGAGAGGGAGGGGTAGAGGGGGGAACCACAAGAGATCCGGGGGACTCAGGTGGCTGTCCCCGTCCCAGGTCCCCATGGGGTCCTCAGGGCCCCACTGCACTGATCCCCCTGTAGGCGTTCATCTCATCTGGGGCTCAGCCCTTGGTGTGTGGGTGGCAGGGGCAGGGGTGGGCAGTGAATGGACTCGGCACAGTCAGGAGGCGATTAACAGGGGAAGGGCGCATGTCATGACACAGTGGGTGGAGGGGAGCACCATTAAATACAATGGGATCCAACAATTGGGGGAGGGGGAGCTGTGTGCATGTGCACCCGTGTTTGCAGGTACACACGTGACCGTGTGGAGTAGGCAGGTGTGGCTGTCAAAGCGCTCATGGGTGAGTCCATCAGTGAAGGGGAGGGACTAGGCGGGGCTCTTAGGCCATGAAGCTGGCAGTGCTGGTGTGAGCTCCCTCCTCACCACCCAGGACAGGGCCCCAGACCCCAACTGCCCAAAGGGGTCAGAGTGACTGGCTTCACTGGCTTCAGCACCTGTTCCCAGACCGATAAAAGCTATTCAGTGCCCCCTCCCACACCCTCACAGAAATTTCCCTTTCTTGTCTTAACCTTGTTCCCAGAACCCCTCACCTCACCTGCCCAGCTTTCCCAGCAACACCTCCAGTTGTGGTACTAAAAGCCTCTGATGCTCTTAACCTTGGAAATGCTCCACATGTCCTGGCAGGTCCCTTCTGCTACCTGACCTCCATCCCCTCTGCTTCAGTGATGCTCAATGCGAGTCAACCCCAGGCCACCTACGACTCTACCGGCAGAGTCTCCAAGGCTGGAAGTGTGTCCTACCTCCCTCCTCGGCCCGGAAGAGAGGCTCAAGGGGCAGAGGAGGTGGGGGAGATGGGAGTGTGGATGAGCTGGAAGGCGTCCCCCACCAAGAGGTCATGCTATTCTCCAGGACTGTCTGATTCAGCTACGTGTCCCACCTATGTCTGTTTAAGCCACTCATCTGCACCTCTGTCTCTCCACTTGTGTCCATCCAGCGGTATGTCTCTTTCCCCTTCTCTGTCTGCACCTTCTCTGCAGTCTCTTGGCCTGTCTCCACGTCTGTAGGTCCTCTCCCTTTTTTATTCTGCATGGTCTCTCTCTTCGCACTGTCTCTGGGCTCACCCGTTGGATCTGATCCTCCGACCCTGTCTCTCCCAGCATAGTCCAACCTCCTCTCCTCCCAATCACTTCTGCTTAAGCCCTCCCTCCCCGGGAGTGGTGCCTCACCAGCCCCACCCAGCCCAGGACGTGAGAAGGGGGCTTTTGAACTTGGCCTTCAGGGACCAGACCCCCCCCATCAATCAACCTGCAGCCTT
Source organism: Dama dama (assembly GCF_033118175.1). Classification (NCBI taxonomy): domain Eukaryota; kingdom Metazoa; phylum Chordata; class Mammalia; order Artiodactyla; family Cervidae; genus Dama; species Dama dama. Next base: position 15,371,894 of record NC_083700.1, read on the forward strand.
GGGTCAGACCTCCATTAGCACTAACCAGCCTGGACAAGAGGCAGACACCATCGGGCTAGGCCTCGGGGTGATAAGACCCAGATTGAATCACCGGGGGGGTGGGGTGGGGAGCCGGACACCCAGGGACAAGAGCCAGCCATGCTGTCGGCCCCGAGGAGCCATGGAGAGCGTGGGTTATTGCAGGAGCTGGGCAGGTGATTGGAAGTGATGGGGCTGGAGCGGGGGGTGGGGATTGCTTCTCCCTGCTCCTGGGCAAGGAAGATGGGGACAGGGCCCAGGTCCCGGGGTGGGGGACTTCACCCGGCCTCGGAGTTGACAGAAGCCTCAGGCCACTCAGTAAGACCAGTGGTGTTCCAAGGGACAGAGGGACAGGGAGAGCATACCTCCTCCCTCAGGCAGAATGGAACGGGGAGATGGCCCACCTGGTCCTCAGGAAATAGCCACCTTGCTCAATCCCTGGCCTCCAGGTATGGATCTCAAAGCACTTAGAGCCAAGAAGAGTGACAAAGTGGAAGGAAGAAGGGGTCCTGCTTCCCTCAACCACTCCTTTATCCTACACCTGCCCTGTCCCAGCCACACGTACACACACACACACACGTGCATACATGCACCCATATATGCAAGCTCTCCCCACCTCTCTTTCTTTCTTAACCATTTGTTTTACTGTGTGCTTGCTCTGTTCAGGGAACTCCAATACAAGGAAGACTCACCCCAGCAATGCTTCCGTCCTGTCCACCACCCCATCTAACTTCAATCCCTCCCACTGCAGCCTTCCTGAATGAGATACAGAGACAGGCAATTAGGGTCTGAAGGTCTAGGAAACTTGACCCAAGGCTCCTTCACCACCACGCAGACAAGATGGCCATGGTACTAGGAGGCAAACCACAGCCCCAAGACAGAGGTGACAGCTGCATGCAGTAGGGGTGGGTGGCTGGGGTTCACCAGAGTGGGGGAGGATCCCACAGAGTCATCCCCTTACCTGAGCCCCAATGACCCCCTCCCAGAAGGACGTCCCAAGAATTGGCAAGAGACACAACCAAGGGATAATAAATATAATTGCTATGACGGAACCCTGCCTAGAGAAGCAGGAACATCCTGCACTCCCAGACCCCACCTGTCCCCTCCCGCATGCTGAGGGTGAGTTAGATGCTTTGAGATCACCCTGGGGCTGCTGGGAACCATGGCAGTTGCTGAGGGCAGGCTGCAGTACTCCGCATTTGGCTACCCAGCCCCAGGCCCTAGGCCAGCCTCCTAGCCCAGGACATCCAAGTAGACAGGAGGCGCCTGGGCTAGGGCTTGCAGCCGGGCATGCACATCCTTGATGCTGTGGCGTTGTTGGGGCTCCCGCTGCCAGCAGCCCCGCATAATGGCGTAGACCTCCGGCGGGCAGGCACGCGGCCGCTCCAGCTCACGTCCCTGCGTGATGCACTCGATTGCCTGGGGCCACCAGAGGGAGAGAGGGGAGGGCACACTGGGCTAAGGGCAGGAGAGTGAGGCCAGACCCAGCACTGCTTCTGCCTCACTAAGGCTCCCAAGGCAGGTCATACAATATGTCTGGGCCTCATGGCTCCTAATCATCTAAAAGGATGCAGTGAAGCCTAAGATTCCTTTCCAGTCTGACTCTGAGCAGTGACAGGGATTAGAGCTAGAGAGACCCTGTGAAGGCTGGACTAGGGTAGAATTGCATCCCAAAGGGCTGGAATCAGACCCTCAGAAGACTTGCCAGGTGGGTTGAGGAAGGAGAGAGGCCAAGGCATTTGCCAAACCATCAGCTAAGTGTTGAGGGCTGACTGGAAGAAGCGAAGGGTTCTCCATCTCTCAGCACCAGAGGGCAAAAAGAAAATAGAGCAGGGTTGCAGGTAAAGGACTTGAAAAGTGTGTGGCTTGCATTTTAAGGTAGAGGGCAACGCCACTTTTTCCCTCTTCTGTGGGGACCTAGCTCCTCTGACAAGAAACTGCAGTGAGAAAGCTCAAAGTTTGACTCCAGGAAGGACTGCTAGAGAAGCTGACAGATCCAAAGGAGAGAATGTGGCAGGGAGATGGTTGAAGGGCCTGGAGCCTCTTCATCCCCCGCTTCTTCCCTCCCTCCCCATTAGAGGACTTGGGTTATGGGCGGCACTAATTCCATTCCTTCTCTCAGTGCTTGAGAAAATTAAAATCTATAACCCTCTCCCCCACCCCACCAGCCTCCAGGGAGCAGACTGCATTAGGAGGAGAAATGGAAACTGACAGCTGCAAGCCAAGGAGGGGGTGAGGGGAGCTGCTCCGGGAGAGGGAACACCTGGGGCCTGCTCTGGCTGCGTCCAATCCGGGGGGCACGGGGAGGTGGGGACTGTCCTTATGACAGTCTAACCTCCAGCCTTCCTGCTGCAGTGTCGGGTGCGCTCCTGCTATGCTCCTCTTTCCATGCCTCTCCCTTTCACTCGGATAATGCCTACTAGGTCTACAAAATGCGGCGAGGGATGGGGGTCTGGGCTCCACTTATAAAATGCTTTGAGGTTCTCCCAGGAGCCGGTTAAAATAGGAGGAGTACGAGAATAGGGTTGGGGTGGAGGAAGCAGAGCCGGCAGGAGGCCGGATGAATGCCCGGCGGCGGTGGGATGAGGGGCAGAAGCGGGCAGAATTCCCTAAACCAGGGACCCGAAGGGACAGGGGAGGGGTGGCCGGCAGGCAGCGACCTGCGGAGCGGTACTGACCTCGGTGTTGGAGAGCTGGTACCAGGGTTGCTTGCCGTAGGTGAAGATCTCCCAGAGCACCACGCCGAAGCTCCAGACGTCGCTCTCGGTGGTGAACTTGCGGTAGAGGATGCTCTCGGGCGGCATCCAGCGAATGGGCAGCATGGTGCGGCCTCCCACCTGCCGGCGGGCCGGCCGACGCCGCGTCACCTCCAGGGGGCGCCCGCCCCGCGGACAGCCTCTCCCGGCGCAGACCCGCCCCCAGCCCCGTCATTAAAAATAAATAGAAGTGGCTCTCCCTCCCAGGGCTAAGAGGAAAAAACCGATGGTGGCACGTCCGTCCGGGACAGTGGAGACAGACCCTCCTCCACTGCGGGCCAAGGGAATAGGAGGAGGGTTAAAAAACCAGAATCAGAGAGTCTCAGACCCCACACCGCCCGAGGAAGAGGACGGCGTGCCCAGCAAGGGCAGGCCCTCTTAGGGGGACGCGGCCACGGCGTCTACAGTTTGGAGGCTGGGGGAGGGGTTGGGATGAAAGACCCTTACGCGGTAGTAGTCGGTGCTGTAGATATCCCGGCTCATGCCGAAATCGCCGATCTTAACCACTAGTCCCTGACCCACCAGGCAGTTGCGTGTGGCCAGGTCCCGATGCACGAAGTGCAGACCTGCCAGGTACACCATGCCCGCAGCGACCTGGCTAGCCACGGCCAGCAGCTGCCCCAGGCCCAGGGGTCCCGGAGCCACGTCCTCCCCGCCAGCCAGCAGCTTGGCATCAGGCCCGTGGGACCTTCGAGAAAGAGTGAGGGAGAAGCGGTGGGCTAGGAGGAGAGAACCTCGGAGGAGCCTGAGAGAATGTTGGGGGTGGGGAGCTGGGGGAAATGGGGGAGGGGCTCAGGGAAGGTAGGAAGGAGAGAACACGCGAAGCAGGTGTCTGGAAGGGCTTGGATGGAGGCCGGCTGGTGTGCCCACCTCCAGAGCATCCACTAATGCCCACATTTCCCAAGTGCACGCCTTCCTCTCAGGCAGCCACCTTGAACTCCAACCTCAGCATCTAGCGGCCCATGGGCTCCTACACCTCTTGCCCAGCTACATGTCCGACTAAACTCCTGCCAAGATGCTCAGCATCCTCCCCCAGGGGTGCCCCTGCCTCCTGGAAGGGAATGTCCCTCACCCAGGCTGTGAGCCTGGAACCTGGGAGTCCTCCATTCCTGTCTCTCTCACCTTCGCCCTTAGTACTCAGCCATTCCTGTGGGATCTGCCTTCCCACGGTTTCCAGGATGCCCTCCTCCTCCCCACACCTACCCCTCCAGACCATTCCCCAAATATTCCTTCTTCTGAGGCTGTCTGAGCTGGTGGTTTTGTCAGTATTGCCCTTTTTCCTATTGGCCAACTTTCTCCTCATCCATTTATTTCTTCGTTTATTCCAGACATCTGGTAAACATCTCCAGTGTGCCAGGCACCAGAGCTACAGTGGAGGGTGGGATGCAAATAGGTTACAGCAGTGCAGTGTGAGGGGCATCTGGGGGCACTCAGGGCAGGGACGGAAGAAGTGAGGGAAGGCTTCCCAGAGGAAGAGACATCTCAACTGAGACTCAAGCCCTTAGGAAGGGAGGTTGATAAACCACTCGAAGGGATGGGAGAGAGGAGTGGGTTATGCAGCTGGGAAAGGAGGCCTGGTGCACCAGGCAGATAGAAACCCGGAGGCGAGGAGAAACAGACGGCCCCTCCTAGGGGAAGTCTTCCAGACTCGTCTAGCTTTCATGATTCCCTCCTTTGGTTTCCTCGTGCTCCGTCCACCATATAAAGCTGCTCTCCCCACATCCTGGGCCCCACATGGGTCCTTGCTGGTATCTGGTCCCTAGCACGGAGCCCACACCATGTCTGGTGAGCAAGGGGAAGGGCTTCTCTCTGGCCTCCTCTTGACCTGGATTCCTCTGAGCCAATCCACCTCCACACATAACCTCGAGTCTGACCTCACCTCCCTCCTGCTCCACATCCTCCCCGGGCTCCTCCCCATCCTCAAGATAAGCTCAGACTCTGGGGTCTTTTCCAGCTGAATTCTGCAGCCTGGCTACGTAAATGACCCAGCACTCTCAGTGGGGATGTTTAGAGACCAAATCACAACCATCAACTGTACAAAGACACTCATCCAGAACCACAGTCCCCCGTTGTTCCTCTTACTGGTGGGGAAACTGAGCCCAGAGAGGGAAGTTACTTGGCAAGGAAGGCTCAGTTAACAAGTCACAGTTGATCCTAAACCCTGGCCCTTTCTGCTCCATCCTGCTCCAACCTCGGGAAGGTGGCGGGGGGGGGGGGGCAAGAGGGGGTGGTGTCCACCTCGTCAGAGAAGAATTCAGCAATGGAACACGTGACCATCACACATCCAGATCATTTGTTACTTATGTGCCTTTGGGCAAGTCGCTGAATCTCTCTAAGCTTCATCTGAGAAATGGGTACATTTCTAGAAGTTTAAGTTATTAAACCTATCAGAGTTGTTCTGTCTCAAGTCAAAGAAAGGAAATTTGGGAGAATTTTCCTCAAGTACAAACTGCCATATATGCTAGGTGACTATGAAAAATAAATATACATTTAGATTATTACAAATATGTAGGTAAAGCACATCCAGTCATAAAAAAAGGAATTGTAAAATATGTAACATAGCGCCTGGAACATGGCAAGCACCTGATAAATGTTTGTTATTGCTGTTATCATCGTGATTCAAACTGCCACCTCCTATGGACCTGGCTTCTGTGTGCCACCCAGCAGTGCACGCACACTCTCCGCAAAGCCCAGCCATCCTGCAGCTTCAGCTCATGGCTTCGCTAATGCAGTCTCCCTGACACTGTCACTCTGCCCTCCACACGGACTCTCCCCTCATTCACACATCTGCCTCAGAGCTCCTTGGGGACAGGAGCTGTGCCTTCCTGCTCCTTCCTGGTGCTCCCCCTACAGTTCAGCAGACAAGCCAGGATGTGCTTGTAGGGAAGGGATGACAGGCCATGGGCCAGGGGCCGTCGTACCGGAGGAAGCGGTTGAGGTCACCGTGCCGCATGTATTCAAAGACCATGAGCAGCGGGCGGCCCTCAGTGCAGACGCCGAAGAAGCGCACAATATGCTGGTGCTGAAGCATGGTGAGCAGCTCAGCCTCGCGCTGGAAGTCCTGCCGGGCGCTCTCGGACACCTCCTTCAGCGCCTGGATGGCAGGGGCCGGGACATCCCTGGATGGGGGCCCAGTCTTGACCACCCCGCATCCCAGCTGGCTCAGCATCCACCCCCAAGTCGTGAACTATGCCAGGTCCCAGCCTCTCCCCTCTCCCCCATCTTGAGCACCCTGTCCTGGCATGACAGGGCTCTGGGAGGTGGGCCCTGGACCAGCAACACTTCGTGGCCAGGGTCTTACCTTGACGGCCACTAGCATCTTGTCCTTCTCGGGCAGCAGGTTGTGGCACTCGGCAAGGAAGACCTTCCCAAAGGCACCCTCACCCAGCTCCCACTTGAGCACGATATCTCGGCGCTTGATGTGATGAACACCTGGGGGTGGGGGCTTGCAGGATCAGCCAAGACCCCCAGTCTTGGAAGAGGGACGGGACAGGGGCAAGGACAGGACTGTCCAGCAGGGTTGTGCTTGGCAGAGGGGGCGCCCGGCAAGAGGGAGGGTCACACTGAAAGTGAGCCTTCGCCAAGTCCCATGACATGATGGGGACATGGGTGGTGGGGGGCTGGGAGGAAAGGCTTGTTCAGGCCTGCGGTGGGCCTGACACACAGGAACCTCTTCACATGCACACACATGTACAAACACACACACACACACACAGGCTCGCCCCCACCCTTGCCCCAGCCCCTCACAGGCATCACTGAAGTATTGTGGGTTCTCAATGATGTGGCCTTGGAGCCCAGAGCCTTTGCCCTCGGTGGGAGACAAGGAGCTGCCACCCAGAGTCATGAAATGCAGGGACATGGCCAATCCATCCTCCGGAGCCAGCACAGCGGGGCCTGGGAAGGACACAGTCATGTGGAGAGGTCACAGCCCAAACACACACCCTGGCTCCTGCCAGGTTGCAGGGTGCCAGGTGACCCCATGTCCTAACTTGCATGGGAAGAACCAAGGAGCTAGGAGGCAAGACAGTCACAGGGGGGAAGGGGAGGCACTCCAGCCATTCTCTGTCTGGCTCCTGTCCAATCCCAGGCCCTGTGGGCCACCAGAGAACTCCCCCACTGCCCCCACCCCCCACAGAGCTCAGACCTCCCAGATCCACTTAGTGTTTGACTACAATCCAGCCACCAATTAGCAGCTGCTACTTCTGAAACTACCCTGGCTTCAGCCCCGACACACTCACACTCACGAGTCCTCATATACCCCAAACACCCACTCTGTAGAACCCCATATGTGCCCAGGCCCCCACACAGGACAGAGTCGGGAAGAACCAGGAGGAAATAAAGCCAGGAAGAGAGACTGATAGCCCCTCCGCAGCCCCTCTACTCACGGTTGATCCCAAACTTGTTCCTGCGTCCACATTTGTTGAGCACAAGAAATGTTGTAGAAAGGAAGAGGCAGGCAAAAACGGCTAGGCCCACAGCCATCGAGACCTGGGGGTACGGGGTGGTTGGATCTAGGGGTCATCCTGAACCCTCAGAGCTCCCCACTGGTAAGCTACTTCTCCATCCTGCATAGACGCCCAGAGCCAGGCCCCCACACCTGCCTTCTCCTCCCCTGGGCCCCCGAGTCATGGCTGTGAAGGTGTTGATGGAGCTCAGGCCAGACTCTACTGCTCTCTGTGCTCTGACTGGAAATGACATACAGAGGAGCCTCCAGCCCAGCCTCCTAGCCCTAAATCCTGGACAAGCTTCCACTTCCCATGCTCACCCCAAAAGAAGTCTCATCCTTCTCCACTGGGTCTCCGGAAGTGCTGTTGGTGTCTATGGGGACACAGGGTAGAAAGGCTGTGTCACAGGTTGTATCTCCTCCACAAACTCCCCACTCTGGTCCCGGCTGAACCCTCAAGGGTCAGGTTAACTGTGCCCCCTGCCCCAGCGGCAGCTCCCAGCTCCAGGGACCAGACAGAACCTGCCCTCCGGCCTGGACTACTCACCCACTGGCGAGAAGGAGACTGCAGCAGGAGGGAGGAGAGAGAGCAATCACATGGAGGAAAAGAGCAGTGAGTCCCCTTCCCCCTCTGGACTCATCCCTTCGTGGGTGGGAGTGGGAGGGGGAGGCGGAGCTGCTCCAGCTGGGCCAGGAATGCCCTGGTTCATGGCTCTCTCTTCAGCCAGCACTAGTGAACGGAATAACTCAGGGATGCAGAACTTCTGGGGCTGGGGAAGGCAGGGGCAAGGAAGCCAGCACAGAGCTGGACACCAGAACTCCAGGCCACTTTCTCTCGGGGACCAGACCCTCCAACTTCCAGGGTCAGGATCACAGTGGGAAGTGGGCCAGGCCTCTCCGGACACCTGGATCTGCACCCGGTTGGGGCCCAGGGAATGGGAGCAGGGTTCAGGGTGGCCCTCACACCAGGAATGGGGTCCTCAGGGTTGAATTCGAAAGGGTTGTCCATGAAGGAGGCCATGACCCACGCGGCGGCCTGGCCCAAGGGGTTGGTCGCCAGCAGCGTGTAGTTGCCGTTGTTGACGTGAGTGGGCTGGTTGAGGCGCAGGCAGCCGTGGCGCACCGTCTCGTTGGCTGCCAGCTCCAGGAACTCGGTGAAGATGAAGCTGGTCTCGTTGAGCACAGAGCCATTGAAGAGCCAGCGCAGAGAGGGCGCTGGCTGCCCATCCACCGAGAAGGGGATGCACCAGTGGTGCTGCTCCACGGCTCTTTGCAGATGCACGCTGGCCGGGACTGTGGGCCGGGGGGTGACAGTGAGAGTCAGGAGGTGTCCCTGGGGAGGCTGAGGGTGGACAGTCAAAAGGGGGCAAGCCTAAGAGGAACTGGTCAGCGGCCTCCAAGAAACTCACAAGGAGAGATGTTTTGAAGAAAGCTGGCAGTAAGTCTTAAATAAATCAGGCAGCAGGTGTATACGATTCTGAAGCTTAGAGAATTTAAGTGGTGGGTTTAAAGTAAATAAGTAACAGTCCTGGAGAAGTAGGGTTACAGCTTATGGAAATTAGACATGGAGTCTTTCAGATGAGGGAATCCAGAAAAATTTAGTGTAGTCAAGTTTAAGGGGATCTGGACGGGGCCTAAAAGATCAAACAAGCAAATATATATATATATATAATTTTTAAACTTTTCCGAAAAAAATGGGTTTGAAATAGACCCAACCTGAAAGAAGCAAAAGACCTTCAATATAGAAAAAAGTATATATATACATATATATATGTATATACGCACATACACACACACACACACACGGGGTTTCTCAGTGGAAAAGAACTGGGTAAAACACTACTGCTAAAGAATCCACCTGCCAATGCAGGGGACGTAAGAGACACAGGTTCGATCCCTGGGTTGGGAAGTTCCCCTGGAGAAGGAAATGCCAACCCATTCCAGTATTCTTGCCTGGAAAATCCCATGGACAGAGGAGTATATATACACAATTGACACTGGAATTCCAGCCAGCATTCATTCAGTGGAATACTATTCAGCAGTGAAATAAATGAACTAATTGTTACTCCAGTTAACATGAATGAATCTTCCAAATATAATGTAGAACAGAAGAAATTGGACACAAAATAATACATGAGGTATGATTCCATTTATATAGTGTACAGGAACAGACAAAACTCAGCCATGCTGATAGGGAAGCATATGTGTGTAAAATTATTTTTAAAAGCAAGGAGATGATTGTCACAAAAGTCAGAATGGGGTGGAAGAGAAGGATGGGGTTCTGAATGGGGAGAAGGGGGTATCTTCTGAAGTGTCTGTAAGCTGAATTATAGTTTAAAGTGTATATATTTTTATGTACATATCTATGTATATTATGTTTCCCAAGAAAAGAAGAAAAACTTATACAATGTAGAAGATTTTAAATAATTTGTTGGCAGACCTAGAGAAATTAGGCAGTGAGCCTAAAGAGAAACTTGCATGGAGAATTTCTTCTTTTAAAACTAGGAAGTAGGGCAAAAGTCCTACAGAAGAATGAACTTGAAGAAATACAGGGGAGCAGAGAGAACGGATGTAGCTGGTGTTGAGGGCCTCAGGTAGCAAGACTTGGGCAGGGGGCCAAAAAGGAATCCCTCTCCATCCCTCTGGCCTTGATGAGCCCCCAGGACTTCCCTCAAAGGATCAGGTTTTCATGGGACTCTCGAAACAGCTGGGAGGGAGTAGCTTTGGACACACATACATCCCACTCCTTTCCTGCAGCCCCTGACCCTCACATCCTCTTTTCAGGGAAGCAGGGGTGGGGGTGGGCGCAAAGGCAGTCACTGGCACTCACAGGAGACATTGACTTGGACGGAGACTTCAGCCCGGCCCACATCGTTCTCCGCCCAGCACGTCACGTTCTTCCTATTGAGGTCACTGGTGACATTGGCCAGGGTCAGCCCCAAGGACGGCAGACTCCCAAATTTCTGGGTCAGAGAAAAGAGGGGAAAATCAAGAAGAGCTTCAGCTGGCTTGGGGCTGGAGGCAGCTGGGCAGGGGGCTGGGGCTGGGGGTGCAGAGCTGATGTCTTTGGGGAACCCCTCTGGCTCCAGGTGGAAAAGAGAGGGAGGGACGGGAAGGGAAGAGGTGTGGGAAAGAATATGGCAGAGAATGGCCCTCCTTCAGAGCCTGTTTGCACCTTCTCATGGATCACTGATTTAATGATCTGAAAAATCCAGAACACAACCAATAACCTCAAAATAGGTGCAAAGTTTCCCAAACCATAAAACCACCCATCTGAACAGCTGAATAGACGTCACAAATTCCAAGTATAGAAATATACACAACCAACTGGAAAACCAGCTAGGACCTCACCACCTACTCATTCTTGTTTAACGCATAATTCTAAGAAATTTAGTCTCAGCCCAAGGAAAATCAGAAACAAAGAGATGGTGCTGATAACAGGGCAGAAGTTAGAAGCAACAGTAGAACCAAAATGAATGCCTTTGGCAGATGGAAAAAGAGTGAAGTTAGAGAGAAGCTAAGTGACTTGGTTCTGAATCATCATCAAAAGATTGATTCAGGTTCACATTCTCTTCCTGAGACACCACGGAGGTTATATGGCCCTAAGACAATTTTTGATCTTTCTGAACCAAGATTTTCTTATTTTGTAATCCGAGGAGGTAGACAAAATGATCTTCTGACATTTTAGAAAGCTATTTTGATAAAATGATGAAAATAAATGAAGTAGTGGACAAATCTGATTTTTCTGGAAATTTCGTGAACATGGAATCCCTTGAATACATGCCAGGGAAGGTGAAGTTTCTCTGGGCTTCCATTGGAATATATGAGTTCAAAGATTCCAGAAGAGCTGTCCAGCCTCTTGTGCAAGCCCTGAGTTCCAGCCACTTGAAGGGGAAGCCCTGCCCTAAGCTTCTCTCAGCTGTTCCATCTCCTCTAAATCACCCTGGAATATCATATCCCATAAACTCTTCCCTTTGAGCTGTTCTGCCACTCTCCTGATGGTGACCTGATGGGACCAGCCTCCCCTCCCCTCTGTTTAAGCTAGGGGATGGCTTTTCTACAGGAAGTCTCTAGAAGACAGAAGTGAAGCTCCCAAAGAGAACAGCAAAAATCTGGAATTTCCCCAAACATATAGCTTATCAAAGGTCTCTCCACAGATGGTCATGGCTGGCCTCTTGCTTCTGCCTTGTCCCCTTTTCCATTACTCAATCTTGGAGGCTCTGATCTATGGGACAGGTGGGACCACTCGGTGGTCAGTGGTCCCCCTACCATGTCTAGACCTCCTGCTCAGGACTCCAGTGGTTCCTCCTTCAATATTGTCCAGGTTATTGTTGTTGTTTAGTCGCTATGTCTGACTCTTTGTGACCCCATGGACTGTAGCCCTCCAGGTCCCCTCTGTCTGTGGGATTTCTCGGGCAAGAGTACTGGAGGGGGTTGTCATTCCATTCTCCAGGGGATCTCCCAGACCCAGGGATTGAATCCGCGTCTCCTGCTTGGCAGGTGGATTCTTTACCACTGAGCCATTTGGGAAGCCCAAGGGACCACCAGCAATTCTGGGGTTGATTCCCTTTCCAAAGGGAGGGCCTCCAAGCTAGACACCACACCCTGCTTTCACTGGCCCGACTTCTTCCAGGGACTGGACTCTGTGTGTCTACCCATGCGGGGTCACCTTTTGGATGGGCACAGCCCAATGTCAACCCCTGCTGACCTTGTCCATGAAACCTCCTGAGTCAGTTATGGCTACTCTTGGCTGCCTGTTGCCAGCCTAAGGACAAAGGGCAGGATCTGGGAAGATGCCCAAACTGGATAAGAGAGCTAGAGGCCAGCAAGTGCCCAGAGGCCAGCAGAACATCTGAAGGCCATCATGTCCATCTCCTCAGTTGACAGATAAAACCAAAATGCAGGCGGATTGGGGGATTTTTCCAAAAGTCACTCCAAGAATTAATTAGTGAGAAAGCTGAAACCAGAACTGTGCCTCCCTTACTAATATGCTCATCACACACCCAAGAGGATGCTGCTTCTGGATTTTCTAGAAAATGACTGGAAGGCCCTGAAGAACTGGCCTCAGTACAGGACCACAAATGTTGCTCCCTCTCCTTGGTTCTCAGTGTCCTTATCTAGAAAGGTGGATTGGAGAGCTGGTGTGTTGGGTTCCCCGGGTCAACTCCAATATGGGAGGGCTCTGTGACCCTCTCTCTTTGCAGCCAGCGTATCTTCCCAGAGTGGGGACCTAAGTTCTAGCTGATCAGTGGAGCCTGGGATCCCTGCTGGACCAAGGTCTGCCCTGAGGGCATGGGGTGTGCCTATAGCTACCCAGTAGCACAGGCCTGAGTCCCAAGGGTCTAAAGCATCTCGGTCCATCTCTCATCCTTTATGTGCTTCTTATTTGCTCTTTTTTTCCCTGTCTTTGTTCCCTGTGCTCAGGTGCATCAGGAGGGGGGCCTGGGGTGGGGGGGACAGTGGAGGGCCTCTCACCATCACCGTGGCTGACCCCTCCAGCTCCGTGAGGATCCAGTCAGCCTGCTCCAAGTTCTGCCCCTCCACCTGGCACTGCAGCAACACGTCGGCCCCCACCTCCACGGAGGCATTGGACATCTGGATCTTCAGCGTGGGCTCACCTGGTGCCCGAGGGGTGTCAGAGCTGGGAGGGGCCTCCGAGTCCTGCCTGGGGACACTGGTCCTCCCCCAGCCCTCCCCAGTGACCCTGCCCCTGCCCCTCGACCTTCAGTCTCCCCCAGCTCTCTCCCCCAGGCCCCCCTTTCAGGGCCCGCCCGCTGAGCCCTGCCCAATGCCCTCTCCCCAGGTGTGCCCCTCTTTCCCAGCCCCTCACACCACCTGCAGCACCTACCGCAGCTGGTGTTGGATATGAGGGCAAGGGGCCCCTGCCCAGAACACTGCAGTTTCTGCTCCCGAACGCCTCCCCGCCCCTCCTCCTCCCAGCGCTGCAGCCAGAGCAGGGCACAGGAGCAGCGCAGAGGGTTCCCCGACAGGACTCTGGTGGGTGTGGGGGAAGAGAGAGAGTGGGGGGGAAGGGCAGATGTGAAGGAAGGTCTACAGCAAGAGGGAGTGCAGTTAGATAGCAGGGTGGACTGTCTAGAGGTGAAGGAGTGGGGACATGGGAGAAGTTCCTCTCATGAACCCTCTTCACGAGACAGTGAAAGAAACAGAATGCCAAACATCAAAGACAGCCAGCTACAGGCTATACAGAATTGCCCCACCCAGGCTCCCCAGGGTGGCAAGCCAGGTGAGGTAGGGTGGCAAGGAGGGAAGGGCATTCACTGCTTTCCAGAGTGACCCAAAGGCCTTAGGCACCTACCAAACACATCCCACTGCTGTCCACCCACCCCACGAGCTTGGTGTGCTAGGAATGTGGGCAGATATGCCCTTGTGCACCAGCCCAGAGAACCATGCCAGCCCCTGGCCCTGAGAACACACAGCTCTCCACGCCCCCCCACCCCAAATGTGCCCAGAGCAATAATCCCCACAGTGGCTGCAGGGACCCACAGCCTCTGCTTTGATGGGGCAGGGGGGTGGTTCACAGACACGCATGTGGACAGCCAGACATGCCATCCCCACAGAGAACCCCCTACCCCCCAACAGTTCCATGCAGACATAGTGACATACCTTCACAGAGACATACAGGCACTCGAAGGCCCACACAGAACACACACGCGCACGCACACACACACACATACTCACACACATGAGCGCGCACACACGCATGCACACACGCGCGCACACACACGCACACTTGCTGCCCTTGCCCCTGCAAGCTCCCACACTCACAGTTCCTGTAAGGAGAGGCCCTGGACCGTTTTCCAGGAGAGAGACTCCAGAGCGTTGAAGGAGAGATTCCTGCAGGAGTTGAGACAGAGCAGACAGACCCCTTGAGCGACCCGACCTCGCTCCGACCTGATGTGAGCGAGGGGAGGAGCCAGGAGGCCGCTGACATCTGGCTCCCCCACCCCGGCCCTGGCAACTACAGCTAGCCCGTGGGCGGGGCATTGGGGTGGGGGCACTGGTCAGGCTTTTTGAGTCCCATCTTCTCCCTGGGACAACAAGGGTTAACCCCACTTAACCCCCTCGCAGACCCCAGGGAGGAGGGGGTCTGAAGGAACAGCTGCTCCCCCTCCCTCACCCTTGGCCCCAGCTGGCAAAGTGCTGAGGCCCCAGCTGGGGGCAGGGGCTCCATCTGTGCTCCCACTGAGCCCAGGACGGGGCCAGAGGAGGGGGGGAGGACGGCTCCCACACTCGCTTACCCTCTGCCGGATGCCTCGGAACTCAGGGTCCTTCCCCAGGTCCCCTCCCCACGCCTCCTTCCTTCCCCTCCTCAAGGACTGAGGAAAGGGACCCCAGGCCCCCAGCCCCAGCGAGGGGCCGGCTCCAGGACTCTGTGTCCTGCACGGGGCTGCCACACTGGGACCTTCGGCTGCCGAGGGGCCTGCCCTGACCCTTCTCCTTGCCTAGCTGTCTTTTGCTCTGTGGGGGCTGAGTTGGAGAGTAGCCACTACTCAGGGATCATCAGCAAGACCCATTTTTAATGCCAGGCAGAGCTGAGTGTACTTCTGTCCTGCCACTTACAGTTATATGACCTCAGCCCAAAATGTAACCTGGCTGATTCTCTGAATCCTCATCTACAAAATGGGAATGACACTCCCTCTCTCACCAGGCTAACGGTGAAGATTCACTGACAATAAGTATTGTGAGGTGTCACTGAGTAAGCATCTTTAACTGAAGCCCCCACACCTAGTCAGGGAGGTACCATCACCTTATCCTGTCGTTGTTAAATCACAGGACACAACCGAGAGTTTAGAGTCCCCAGCACTTCATGAGTCACAGGCTCCCACCGCACTTCCCATCTCCCCACCTGCCCGAGGTGGGAAGGAGGAAATGAACTCCTACCTTCAGGAGGCCAGAGGATGCTTTATCAGGGACTCGAAAGGTCTTTGGAGGTCTCTCCTGCCCACGCCCCCTTCTCTACAAAAGGGGTACCTGTGACCCCCAGGGGAGTGTGCCAAGTGACTGATCTGATCCCCCAGCTCCCAGGACATCCCAGGGGCCAGGAAATGGTTGGGAGACAGATTCCCAGTCAACATCCAGGGTCCCGCTCCTGATCCTTGCCCCCTTTGGACTGCTGTGTGTCTGAACCCCAGGAAGAAAACCGAGGCAGGCACCTATGAGGTGTCCTGCAGCATAAAGCATGGAAGCGAGACAGCAAGGACCTTCTAGTTGGCAGGGGTGAGAGCTGAGAGGATCACCATCCCTGAAGTGGATGAGAAAAAGGCCCAGGAGAATGGGTGGGATGCCTTCCCTGACCAGGCTGGGGCCATCCTCAGAACAGTGCCCTGGGGAGGGCCAAGCCCATTAGCCGCCCAAGCCTAGGTGTCTCCTCAGCCCGCCCTGCCCGGCCCCGGTCACTCACAGTCGACCGAGCCGCGGAGTGAAATGGAAGGCATCCGGCGCCACAAAACGGAGACCACTCTTCACGATGGTGCTGGGGAGGGCACAGCAGGGTCAACACTGAGGGGAGCAGTTACCTGGGCCCCCGCTCTCCACCCATGCCATGCCAGTCTCTAGTGCTGGGCCCTCTCTACACCCCCCCCAAACACTTCCTCGGCAACCCTGGACCCCTGAGGCCACCAAGCTCTCTGACCAGCCAGCCCCTCTGTCCTCAGCCACCCAGGCCCGCCCAGGCCCCTAGCACCATTGGTCCTAGCACCCCCCCGACCCTCTGGTCCCCCAGGCCCTGTGCGGAGGCCCTCACAGTTTCCTCAGCTCCCCCAGGCCCCTCAGGTCACTGAGCTTCAGCTGCTGCAGATGCTGCTGGTTCTCGATGTAGCTGTGGGGAGAGGGGATGGGAATCACAGGGGCCAGGCCCACACTCGAGTCCCCAGACCCACCTGCCTCCCTCCCGACCACATGCACCCACATTCACCCACAGGCATCCAGTCACACAGAGACCTGTTTACACATGCACACGTGCACAGGCAGGCCACACACATGCATCCACATACGCACGGAGACCCACGGCCTCACCCAGTCGCACAGTCCCATGCCCACGTCCTCACACTATCACACATGCATGCCCTCACACATTCAAGCACACACACGCAGAGAGATGTGTAAAGATATACACAGAGACGCACCTCCTCACATACACCAACATATGCATGCGTGAACCCACAGATGTCCCCATGTGCATGCTTACACTCTCCCATATAGACACACATAGCCACATAGCTCACGCAGGCACACACATGTACATGCATGTGAGAATGTGTGGGCATTACTCACATGCATAGACACACATGAGTCCATTCGCAGCCTGGCGTCCTGCATTTAAACACAGAGCCTCTCCTGCCTATGCTCAACAATGGGGGGTCATGCTCAAACACTCGCTTCCACGAGGGGCCTCTGCTCATCACTGTCACTGACCCTCCCAGCACAAAGGAAGGCCTGGGGCCATGAAAATACGCACTCCCAAACACACCGGCTCAGAGACCACTGTCTGGGCTCACCCATACTCCTGGGCATGCGTTCGAGAGTACGCGCACACACACATACACACACACACACACATACCACCCTCTCCCCCTCAAAGCCACTGGCCCCTCCCCACACTCCAGTATAAACCCCTCCATTCTCTGTCCCCCAACCCTGGCATCTTTCAGCAAAGCAAGTGACAGGCATACAGGCTGTCCGTCAAGGACCCTTGAGCCCCTCCCTGCCCCAGGAGGGACCCAGGGAGGAGAAAGGGGCCATGAGAGAAGGGAGTCAGAGTTGGGAATGGTGAAGAGGCATCGACTGGCTGTCTCACGCAGTGAGAGAGCAATGGGAAGGCTGGGGGGCAGGGGGTGTGCAGAAAAACAAAGACAGCGAAACACAGACACCTAGGAAGAGGAACTGACAGGAAGAGACTGGCAGAGAGACAGAGACAGACAAGGAGAAAGACAGATAAGAAAAGGGAGACGGAGAGACAGAGAGATAAGCACAGAGAGCCAGAGAAAGCAAGATAGGGAGAAGAGAAAGAAACAAGTAAAAGCAGGCATGCAGGGCTGGGGGATTTCTGCTGCCCTGGGGCCTGCCCAGCTTCTGGATCTCACACGCCAGGGAGTTCCTGAGAAGTCAGCTGTCCTTGCAGGGGCACCTTATGTCCCTCCCCCCCAGTACCCCCCACCCCGGCCACACACACAGGGGCTCCTGACTCACTGCCTGTTCTCAGAACTCTCTCCCTCTGCCCTGTGCTTCCCTCAACCTGTGGGAACCAGGACCAGCCTGAATGACCACACCCCAACACATACACACACTGCCAGTCCTTCCCAGACTTGGCCCCTGGAGGACACCCAGGTGTCAGGTCATCAGTCCCCTGAGGTCTAGGGAGTAAATTCCAGTGACTCTGAGAGTTGGTCCCTAACCTACCCACTCACCCCCCAGCTCCTGCCAAGAAAGCCCAGAGGTGTAGGGACCTCAGGAGGGGGTTAGAGACCCAGGGAGGGAGTGAGAAAGTAGGGTGGCCGAGTATGTGCAAACTGTCAGGCACCGTGCTCAAAGCTGCCTCATTCGTTTGGATTCATAATCAATCTGTCTATTCGAGTCCATTATCTCCTCGTTAGCTCTGCGGGTGAAGGAGGAGGAGGGGACCTTGCAGATGGAGGCAGGGGTTAGACTGCTGCCCCACCCAGAGGGACAGCTCCACTCACACCCTGCATGGCTTCCAGCCCCCAGCCTCCACCTGGCCCACTCCCCACTCCCACTTCCCCTCTGCTGGACCCACTAGGGGCTTGAAAGGGAATCAGGAAAAGAGAGTGCTGATGGGGAACACTCAAGAGCCTAGACCCTGCTTTGAAGACCCAGAGTGATAAATGCACAGGACTGGGGGTGGCAGTCTGGACTTCAGGCCTCCCTCCCATCATGCAGAAACCTAGGTCCAGACCAAGACAAGGCCATCTCTCCTCCTGGCCTCCCTAGGGCCATTAGGGAGCGAGATTGAGTACCTTCCCGTTAATTACCACAAGATACCCGAGTAACTCAGTGCCAATTATCGTAGGCTGCTCAAGTCACTTCCAGACATTGATGGCCCCTGCCACAGATACCTTTCAGGCTATTATTGCATGAGGCCAGGGTTCCTTGCCCACTGTCTAACCCCAGGCCTAATAGGAGGAGGATATTCTAGCAGGTCCTTTCTTCTTCTAGAAGTCTTGCTGGCCCCACCAGCCACATAGAATACTCAAGTATTTTCCAGACACCATCATATGATGCTTGAGTATCTCTAAGTCAATTATTATAGAATACTCCCATAGGTTTCACCAGCTGCTAAAAAGTACTTGAGTATTTTGTAACCAATTAATGCAGGATGTCAGAGTACTGCAAATGTTGGCGATTCCTCCCAGTTTCAGGTCTGGAAGGGAGGAGAATCTCTCAGCAAGGGCCCTGTCTCCCTACCTAAAGTAGGGAGAAAAGGTGGTGAAGGAGATGGGGATGGGGAGAGGGGAGCTTGGAGGGGCTCTCATTTCCTACCTTCAAATCAAGCCGTGGTGGGGAGGAGAGATGGTGGAAATGGGGATAGGAGAGCTCAACCACCAAGCTATGGCCCCTCAGCGCCTCCCACCTATTTCAGTTCAATTTCCAATTCAAGAGAGAAGAGCTGACTTTGCCTGGTCATGACAAGGAAGGGGGTAAGGGTGGATATGTCCCTGGGAAAGGAAAATGGTAAGGTACCAAACTGGGGGTGGGGACTGTTCTCTGCAGATAATCACCTCCTGTATAGGGCAGAGGGTGGGCTCCTGGCTGAGCTCCACAAAGCGGTTTCTAGAAGGCTGGGCTCTCTCGGATCTGGTCCGCAGAGAGCCCCTCCTTCCTCTCCTCGAAGCTAGCACCTAAGCTGCTCTTAGCCCAGCGTCCAGACAGTAACTGCGGAGGCTGTCAGGGCAGCAGAGGAAAACTAAGGCACAGCCGAGACTTGCGTGTTATCAGTCTTCCGCCGCACCCGCCCCTCCTGATATAGCACGCAAGCCATGAGTCCGCGCCCACGGGGCACGGCTTTGCCCGCCTCTCCCCGCGCCCCCTGGCTCGCCAGACACTCACAGCTCCGTCAGGTTCTCGGCGCCTGGCAGGTGGCGGAGGTTATCCAGGGTCCCCGGCCGGGTGCAGCGCAGCCCCGAAGGGCCGTGGGGGCAGCAGACATCGGGGCAGGATGCAGCGCCCGCAGATGCCAGCATCAACCAGGCCAGCAGGCTTCCCGGCCCCGTAGCCCGGAGGTGCCCGCCAGGTTGCCCGCCCCGTCCGCCTCGCAGCATCGCGACGGCGCCTGCCTCGCCGCGGCCGGGCAGCCGTCTGTGCGCTTGCAGCAGCCGCTGCCGGGCCTCCCGCGACATGTGCGCTGGGCGGTGTTAAAGACCAGCCGCCAGGAAAGGGCGGAGCCAGAGGCCCCCGCCCGGCCTCGCCCCGCCCCTTCTGTCTCCAACCCCGCCCTCTCCTCTTCTAAGCCGCGAACTCTGCCCCGACCCTTTCCCGAGCCCCCCTGCGCCAGCCTACTCCCCCAAGGTCTCCCCAGCTCCAGTAGATGCGGAGGGGCAGCCTCAGAAAGCCTCAGAGGTGTCTGCTGGGAATGGGGAGACTGGGAAGTTGATACATTATTTTTCCCAGCCTAAAGCCGCTGCATTTAGCGGGGAGGGGAGATGACTGAGCTTGGAAACGGCGGTAGCCCAGGTCATCCTAGCCAGCCCCCGGCCTCAGACCTCACTACGCATGGTGCGCGTACCTGAGGAAGTGCATGTCACTTGGGATAAATTAGGGGAAATACTCTTAAACCCTAGAAAGAAATGGGGAGGGGCTCCCAAGGAACCAAACGCAGGGTCTGGAGAAGGAAAAACAGAAGAGACAGAAAGGGATGGTGTCGCCCCCAAACAGCCGGAGAATGGAGACTCGGGAACGGAGACGCCGATTTCCAGGAGAGACCACAGGGTGGCGCTGGCAGCCCGCGCGCAAGGGGTGAGCTCCGCCGGAGTTGGGTGGGTCGGGGCGCGGTCTGCAGCCCCCCACTGGGCTGCGCCTGGCGACCCAGCGTCAGCCACTGACCCGGGCCAGCCAGCACTGGCCCCCAGGCAGGGTAGGGCCAAGCTGGGCTGGGCAGGCATCGATCGCCGCTCTGACAAGACCATCGATTTCCGCGCGGAGAAATTAATAGATCTTCTCTTAGCTCCTCGGACTCGGGAGCCGCCCGCGGGCGGAGCTGGGGACACGTCGGTCCAGGGAGGCCGTGCACCCTGGTCCCCAGCACCAGCCAGAGGGTGGGTCCCAGCCCCTTCGCCCTGCGGGCCTCATGCCTGGGAAAGGGGAAGGAAGAGGGGTCCTGGGGAAGGGACTCTAAAGGAACCCACGAAGGAATCCCTCCGAGGGGAGAGTTTTCCCCACCAGGGCCCCATAACATATCTTCCCCCCAATTCCCCATGACAGAGACAGAGACCGACCCACCGAGCAGCCCGAATTCAGGAAGGTGACGAGACAGAGGAGGAGCCCACGGGGTGATTGCCCTTTCCACGACGATTTTGGTTGGAACCAAGGGACTTAACTGGGACAGAGCCTAGCGCCAAAAGCCTCCTAAGGAGGCTGCGAGGGCCTCGGAGAAGCGAGGGGCTTGGCTATTCCGGAGACGGGACGTATAACCGCCAGGTTTCAAGCTCAGTTAGTTACCCCGCAGGTGTCAAGGCAGCGGGTGGCAGAACTCAGAACCACCCGTTCCCCGGGGGTGGGGGCTGCTTCCTGCCGCTTGGGCTAGCCGTGCGCCCCACCTGGGAGAAGTCCTCAGGGGCGGGGGTGGAGGGACCCACGGCAGCTGCAGAGGGGTTGGGGGGAGCTCTGTTCTAGGCCTACCATCCCCCGGTATTTTGGCCTTATTTCCCCAACAGACCTGTCCACCCTTGAGTTGTCAGGCTAAATATTTTGGCTTGACGGGAGAGGCCGAGAGAGCCGAGAGGTCCCAGTAAACCAATCCGTTGGGTCTGGGGCGGGGAAGCGGGAACTGGGCGCGGCCCCTGCGTGCCGCCCTGGGAGATACCGCTGCAGCGCGGCCAGCTGGCGCTGGGGATCCGAGTGCGCCCAGAGGGATCCGGGGAGACTCCCCCCGGAGAGTCCCGCGCAACCCGGGACCCCCACTGCTCTCCTCGGCCTGTTCCCCAGGCTTCTGCCCCCGCCCTCGGGGTTGACCAGGCCTCTGGCGCTGTCTTTTGCTCAGCACCCCGTATGACTTTTTTCCCCTGGAAGCCTGAGTCTCCCGGTTGCTGTCTGCATCTCCGTCCCCATCTCTCTGTCTCCGGGTTCACACTGAGTCTCTGGCTCCAGTGGCCTGTCACTGTCTGTGTCTCTGTGGCTCTCATTACTTCTTTTCTGTCTCCTGCCATCTCTATGCAGGATCCTTTGTCGTTCTGCCCCTTCCCTTCCCTTCCCCTTCCCTCTGAAGCCTGCATCTCTGTGTCCCTTAGGACCCGTCAGACCCTTCTCCCTGGAGCCATCTGGACGGGAGCCAGGACTGGGCACCAGACAGGACCAGGACAATGGCAGTGCCCAGTCTGTGGCCATGGGTAGCCTCCCTGCTTGCAATCCTCCTCTCCTTGGGATTTGGCCTGGACACGAGAGAAGGTGAGTCCCCAGCCCTGTCTCCTGGAGCCCCATCTCCCTCCCAGCAGACTGGGAGGCCAAACACTGAATTTCCTCCCAGAACGCATCTATTTCCCTACTGTGACATGAAGACTGGGGGTAGCTCTCAGAAGGACTTCCCACCAGGGAAAGAGGTCATTTCTAGAACCACTGAATGGGAAAGGGGGTCAGGATGAGAAGGAGCTGAGAACTAGGCACCATTAAGTAACTGAAGCCACTGTGCAGACAGGAAACTGAAGCTCAGAGAACTGAAAGGTCAAGCTAGACTGATGGCCTGAACTCCTGCCTCTGGGTCCTGTCCTGGGTCCCCCACTTTGAGGGCCCATCCATTGGGCTAGGGGGCTGCTTTAAATTGTCCCCAGGCTAAACACTGTGTAGTTTGGGGGGATGGGACCACGTAGACGAAGTGGCTCTCGTGGGAGTGCTGGGGACTTGGCAGGGAGAGGAAAAAATGCTGAGAGTGGAAGATTCAGAGGCGGAAGGAGTAAGAGATGACCTTCTCCCCAAACCCACTGTTCCCTCCCAGACTGAGGGAGCTCAGGAATCCGGGGCTCTGTGCCTCAGGGGTCACGTGATGCCCTCAGACTGGGGGCTTCCAGGGGCAGAGCAGAGTCTCCCCTTCCTGTAGAGACAGAGGGGTGATGTGAATGGGTTGGGGTACGGAGTCCCCAGAAGACTCCTGGTTCCAGAGGCACTGCCTGCAAGGCCCAGCCCCACCGCCTGCACCCCTCCCCTCCTCCACTGCTGCCCCAGCACAGGGCATAGCAGATGCCAGCCAGGAGCATGCCCCTGGGATGTGGGAGAGGGAGGTGTTTGGTCAGGGGACCCAGATGTCTGGTTCCCAGTGAAGCTCTGCACAGGGCCATGTCTGGAGTGGAGGCAGGCAGGGGTTAACCTGTGAAGGTCGCTAGATTTGTTTTTCCAAATGACTCCCATCAGGGGAGCCCTAGAGAGGCCAGGGCATGATGGGAAGTGGCATGTGGGCTCCTGAAAGAACCCCCCATCTGCCTGCAGAGCCTGATTGGCCTTTGCCTAGAGGGAAGAGAAGTGTTTTCTCATCCCCTCTCTTTGTGTGTGTGCATGTGTACCTCCAAGTGCTCAGACACACAGTTGCCGGGTAGAGCTGAGCACAGGGTCCGTTAACGACAACAGGCAGAAGGCATGAAGTAAGCCCCAGGGAGCCAGCCCAGCCTGCCCACCCCCTTTAAAACATCAGGGGATGGACCGGGGTATCCAAGATGCCTGCCATGTTGCTTGAGGGCTGGGTAGGACGGGAGGGAGCGGACGCTGGAGACGTTAGCAGGACTTGACTAGCAAACCAGAAGATTCAGACCTGAATTTTCTGAGTGAGGACCATGGAAAGTATCCTTGGGAGAAGTGAGTGCAGGAACCAGGTATCCAACCTATTAGGGGAATGTCCTAGGTGACTTGGGGAAAGAAAGAAAAATGGGGCCAGGGCCCTGGGACCTGAAAAATCCAAACACACCCAGTTCCCTGAGGGAGGAATAGACTTGGGATCCAGATGCCATCGATTCAACTCACAACCCCTGAGTGCCCAGTGCTTCCTGCCCTGAACTGGGCAGTATGGTGACTGACAAGGGCCCCAACCACAGGAGAGTCCCTCCTTGGAAGTGGTGACAGAGACAGAAAGCAGTGTTGGCGGCCATACCCCAGGTGATCTGGTGTGAGGGCTGAGCCTGAAGGGGAAGTGATTAACTCAGGGTCGGGGGTCAGGGAAGGGGGGCTTCACCTGAGGCTCTCAGGACAAGAACTGAGGGGTTAACAGGCCAAGGAACTAAGGTATCATCAACGTCCTGAAGTGTCAGGCTGAAGAATTTAAACTTGAACTTTTGGCAATGGGGAGCCATGGAATATTCCTTTGAGAGTAAACAGATGCTGGGACCAAGGTTCTAGCTTCCTTAGACCTGGGAGAGAAGGGGAGTGTATGAAGCTCAGACTATTGCTTCTCAGTCACAGAATTCATTCATTCATTCCTTCATCAAATATTTACTGAGCACCAATTTTGCACCAAGCACTATATCAGGCACCAAGGACACAGCAATGAATTACATGATGATCCCTGCCCTTCTAGAGCTTACAATAAACAAAATAAATAAGTAAATTGTATATTAGCCAGTGCTAAGCATTTGAAGAAAAACTAAGTAGGAAAGGGAGTAGGAGGTAATAGGGTGATCAGAGAAGTCCTTACTGAGAAAGTGACATCTGAGCAAAGACTTCAAAAAGGTGAAGAGCCTTTGAGAGGGAAGAGGGTTCTAGCCAGAGGGAGCAGAAGGTGCAAAGACCCCAAGGCAGCAGCTTGGCAGGCTTGTTTGAGAAACCACAAGACAGCCGGTGTCTCTGAAGAAGAGAGAAAAAGGGGATAAAGTGGGAGAAGTGCAGAGGCCCTGTAGGCTGTGGTAAGGACTTCAGCTTTTCACCCGTGAGATGGAGGCCACTGGGGTGTTGTGAGCAGTAGAGGACTGTGCTCCAACTTGTGTGATGTGTTTCCACTCTGGCTGTGGATTGGAGGATAGAAGAGAGAGGGGAGAGGGCGGAAGTGGGGAGACCATTTAGGAAGCTATTACTGTAAAATCAGGAGAAGATGATGGTGAAAGCAGTGAAGGTGGTTCTGGCATATTTTAAAGGTGGAGCTCATGGGGTGTGGGGGTTAGAGAAGGAAAGGAATCACGGAGGCTTTCACTTTGGAGTCTGACTGCAAGAAGGAAGTTGCAGTCAACTGAGAAGGGGACGTGAGTTTGGGGGGGAAGGTCGGGGGCTCACTTTTTCCCAGGTGGGCTCCTCTGGTGGGGATCCTCTAAGCTGTAGATGAAGCCTCTGAGGCCCAGAGAGGAGGTTCCCCCCCACACCCACAGCAGAGCCTGACTCTGCCTTAATGTCCCCTCCCAGTGTGGTTCCCTCCTCCCCAGCTGCCAGGGCAGGATGGGGTGCTTGGCCCAAGCTGTACTGATGGCTACCTGCCACTTGTACCCACAGTGTGCCCCAGCCTGGACATCCGCTCAGAGGTGGCAGAGCTGCGGCGGCTGGAAAACTGCAGTGTGGTGGAGGGCCACCTGCAGATCCTGCTCATGTTCACAGCCACCGGCGAGGACTTCCGTGGCCTCAGCTTCCCGCGCCTCACCCAGGTCACTGACTACCTGCTGCTCTTCCGGGTCTATGGCCTGGAGAGCCTGCGTGACCTCTTCCCCAACCTGGCGGTCATCCGCGGTGCCCGCCTCTTCCTGGGCTACGCGCTGGTCATCTTCGAGATGCCACACATGCGGGACGTGGGGCTGCCGGCGCTGGGGGCCGTGCTGCGTGGGGCTGTGCGTGTGGAGAAGAACCAGGAGCTCTGCCATCTCTCCACCATTGACTGGGGTCTGCTGCAGCCTTCGCCTGGTGCCAACCACATTGTGGGCAACAAGCTGGGCGAGGAGTGTGCCGATGTGTGCCCCGGCCTGCTGGGCGCCACCGGTGAGCCCTGTGCCAGGACCACCTTCAGCGGGCACGCCGACTACAGGTGCTGGACCTCAAGTCACTGCCAGAAAGGTGGGCACTGGCGCAGAATAGGGCCAGGGAGCACAGGGAGGGCAGAGGCAGATGGCGCCGAGCAACCATAAGATGGTATGTGTCAGTGCTTTGCTGACACTAACTCTCATGCATCCCATGAGGGAGGTACTGTCTTTGTTCCAGTTTTGCAGATGAGGAAACTGAGGTTCAGAAAAGTTAAATAACTGACGTAGCATCAGGTAGTCAAGGGGCAGGCACAAGACAGTATCAGGTAGTCATAGAGACAGTAAAAGAAAGTATAAGTTGAATATGAGGAGAAGAGGAGCATGAATGGATGCAAGGCAGCTGCACAAGAGGCAGTATGAGGCAGAGGTCAAGAGCAAAGCCGACTGTCCTGGGTTTGAATCTCAGCTTTACTACTTACTGGCTATGTTCATTTCGCCTCTGTGTGCCTCAATTTCCTCATTTGTAAAATGATCGTAGCATTGTGATGAGGAACGAACTGTTCTTACAACAGTGCCTGGACCATGGTAGCTAGTTCTGTTTCTGCTACAAACGGCCATAGTCCAGGCTGGCAGTACTGAAATGGGGAGGTTGGGAGCTGGGTGGAAGAAGAAGAAAGGAGGAGGTGACAGATGAAGAACAGGACAGGTGACGACAAATACATGATGTGGGATCTTTTTTAGGAGGTAAGGTGCCTGGAGGGGAAGCAGAAGGAAAGAGTGGAGAAAAGGAAGGGTGGAATAAGGCAGGGATGGTTGGAGGAGGAGGTGAAGGTTATAGAGGAGGGAAAGGGAAACTTGAGAGGTTGGGAGCAGATCTGGGGTCCCCAAGCTGGGGTTCCTTCCGTGCAGCCCCTGGAGGTCAGCTCTGTTCACCCCAGTGCCTCAGCATCAGGGCAGAAGAGTAACCAGATCCCTGCTGTATCCACTGTGCCCCCACCCCCGCTGTCTCCCTGTTGGCTGTAAACACAGCTGCTGCATGTCCTCTCTCGTGTATAGTGTCAACACGCCCTGGCTGACCCCTGCCACACGCATCGCTCCCAGAGACACATCCAGCTGCCACTGTGCAAAGGAGCCAGGCTCCTGGCACCCAGCCCCAACCCCTGCACGTCTGCTCGGGGCTACCTTCCACCCAGGACAGAGACTGAAGAGGGAGGAGGGATGGGCAGAGGCCTGGATCGAATGA
The DNA here is from genome assembly GCF_033118175.1 of Dama dama. Classification (NCBI taxonomy): domain Eukaryota; kingdom Metazoa; phylum Chordata; class Mammalia; order Artiodactyla; family Cervidae; genus Dama; species Dama dama. The sequence continues at coordinate 15,398,462 of NC_083700.1, forward strand.
CCAGGGATGGCCCCCTCTCCCACACACTCCCAGGTCCACCTTGCCCTAGTCCTCACTCCTCAAGAGAAGCTGGCTGGTTCACCTTGGCCCCATGCCCAGCAATGATCTGGGCACCAGGCCTAGACAGGACAGCAGGGTGGGGAGCAGGAGCCCTGATGGACAAGGTCACTGCTTGGTCCTGAGTTCCAATACCCCTGGCTAGGCACTGTGGGAGGTGGAGAGTCACAGAGAGGGGCCATGGTCCGTATCTTCAAGAGTCCCCATCTGAGGAAGAGTTGGCAACCAGTGTCATCTGAATTGAACAGATCTGGGTGCAGACCAAGAGTGTTAGCCCTTGGGGAGAGGGTGGGGCAGGACCAAGGAGGTGCAGATAAGGTCTAACTCAGCACTCTGCCCGAAGTGTGCCCCTGTCCCCGTGGGCTGGCCTGCACAGTCAGGGGCGAGTGCTGCCACACCGAATGCCTGGGAGGCTGTAGCCGGCCGGAAGACCCCCGTGCCTGTGTCGCCTGCCGCCACCTCTACTTCCGGGGTGCCTGCCACCGGGCCTGCCCGCCAGGCACCTACCAGCATGAGTCCTGGCGCTGTGTCACAGCGGAGCGCTGTGCCAGCCTGCGCTCTGTGCCTGGCCGTGCCTCCACCTTCGGCATCCACCAGGGTAGTTGTCTGGCCCAGTGCCCTCCAGGCTTCACCCGTAATGACAGCAGGTGAGTGTTGGGTGGGTGGGGGGGCACCCCTGGACCAGTGAGGAGGCCCACACTGGTCCAGGGCTCATGCCACATCCTCTGCTTGCCCCTACTAGCATATTCTGCCACAAATGCGAGGGGCTGTGCCCCAAAGAGTGCAAAGTGGGCACCAAGACCATCGACTCTGTCCAGGCAGCACAGGATCTGGTGGGCTGCACCCACGTGGAAGGGAGCCTCATCCTCAACCTTCGTCAAGGCTGTTAGTGCCTTCCTCAAAGCCACACCCTTCCTCCTGTCCACACCCCTTACAATGACCCAGCTAAAGCACCACGTTCCATCATCCTGGGTCCCTGCCCTGAGGGCCCCCTTCCCTGGGCTCCCAGTCAGCTCCCCCACAATGGACCTATCACTTTCCTTGCCCCTGCTCTAGTCCTGTCTTCCCCATCCCCAGATAACCTGGAGCCGGAGCTGCAGCGAAGTCTGGGACTAGTAGAGACCATCACTGGCTTCCTCAAAATCAAGCACTCCTTCGCCCTCGTGTCCCTAGGCTTTTTCAAGAACCTCAAACTTATCCGGGGGGACACCATGGTGGATGGGTAAGGGATCAGAAATAGTTTCCTCTATCATATCTCCTCCCCAACATTCCCAAAACTGTAGTCAAGTGTGTGGGAACCAGCTCTGCTACTTACTAACCATGTTAACTAGGTTAACTTCTCTGGTCCTCAACTTTCTCATCCATAAAATGGGGTTAACATAACACTACTTATTTCTTAGGGCTGTTTAGAATATTACTGAAGCTGTTATGTATAAAGCACTTAAAACAGCCTGAAACAAAATATATACAATTACACAAAATTATATTTACATATCACCCTATATGGATTGCCTATAATTGTTGTCATCTGATCCTCTTAGCTGCAGAGCAAACTGCCTGGGTTTGAAACCCATTCCTACCTCTACCAGTCGAAGCTTACCCTTAATGTAGCCAGGATTTTTCAAAATAATGTTTTAAATTATCATCCAGCCAAGTGGTTTCTCGCGTACCCCCCGGGGTGTCCCCACTCCAGCTGGAAAGGCATAGCCCCAAGCTGAGTCTCACTCCGCCCTGTGTCCCCAAAGCCAGGACAGAGCCTGGCACAGAGCGGGTGCTCAGTTAATGTGAGATGCAGGAAGGAAGAAGGTGGAAAAACTGTTGACCCCATTTCACTGATGAGAAAGACACAGAACGTGGGTGACTTGCTGGACGTCACACTCCTGGTCAGTGGCACAGAGTGGGTGTGTACTAATGCCCCACGGGTACCGGTGTGGGTGGGCGGCTATGCGCCCCTCCTCCCCTGTGCCCCCAGCGCAGCCCCTTCAGGAAGAGCCCGTAAGACACACCCTTCCTCATCCCTTGCCCCCACCGGCCGTGCAGAGCAAGGTCCCCTGGCCTCCCCCAGGAACTACACCTTGTACGTGCTGGATAACCAGAACCTACAGCAGCTGGGTTCCTGGGTGGCTGCAGGGCTCACCATTCCTGTGGGCAAGATATACTTCGCCTTCAACCCACGCCTCTGCCTGGAGCACATCTACCGCTTGGAGGAGGTGACTGGCACGAAGGGACGGCAAAACAAGGCTGAGATCAACCCCCGCACCAACGGAGACCGAGCTGCCTGTAAGGCCCGACACCCCAAGCCCTGGCGCCTTGGCAGGGAGAGGGGGGACCTCAAGGAACACTCAGACACACACACACACACACACACACACACACACACACACAAACACACCAGACACGCTCCCGGGTGGAGGGGAGGCTTGAAGGGAACGATAGGATAAGTTCTCTTCGGAGGCCACGTCAGGGGTAGGATGCTGTGGGGTCAGGGCGGGGGCTTGGGAGTAGGCGGCTCAAGCAGGTGCTCTCAACATGGTCAAAAGCAGGTGTTCGCCTTTTCCCCACCCAGGCCAGACTCGCACTCTGCGCTTTGTGTCCAACGTGACGGAGGCCCATCGCATCTTGCTGCGATGGGAGCGCTACGAACCGCTTGAGGCTCGCGACCTACTCAGCTTCATCGTGTACTACAAGGAGTCGTGAGTGGCGGGGGCGGGGCCAGAGAGGGGCAAGGTTAGTGGGTGGGGGCAGCGAGGGGCGGGGTCACTGGGCGGGGCGGGGCGGGGCCAGAGCGGGTTGGAGGTCAGAGCCTGACCAGGCCAATCTGTTGACCGTATGTAGGTGAGGGCAGAGCCCTGCGGGGCTGTGGAAAGCCAGAAAGCCAGGAACCCCGAGTCTCACTCCCTTGTAAGGCTCACGTCTGGCTCTCCCTTCACCTTCTTCATTCCTCCGTGCCCCAGTTTTATAAGAGAGGATCGTCAGGATTTCTGAAAGCCCAGGAGAGGCGCCCTGCTGGGAAGACTTGGATAATTAAAGCTCAATTCACTATGCTAATGTTTTGTACTGACCACATGCTCCTGCCCCAGCAGCGGTTTGGGAAGTACCCACTAATTTGGCCAGTTTTATCCACATCTTTGCCAGCATTTCATTAAAGCCTGAGGAAGGGCGGTAGCAGGGACAACCAAGAACCAACTGCTCTTTTCTTTGGAGAGAATGTACCGACCATAGCAGGATGGATAGTGGTTAGACCACAGGAAGGACTTCTCCAAAAGCATGGCTAGGATCAAAAATAGAAATCTTTAGAAGAGAGATGGAGTGAAGAGTACTGTCGCCCTTTATGGTAGATGGAAGATGGGAGCTACCTGGTTTGGAATAATTTCCTGTGAATTAAAATGCAGAGATCTGGAGAAGGAAATGGGAACCAACTCTGGTATTCTTGCCTGGAAAAGTCCATGGACAGAGGAGCCTGGCAGGCTGAAGTCCATGGGATTACATGACTGAGCATGTGTGCACGAAGGTGGAGGGAGATGGGTTGGTAGCAATAAAGTGGTAGAACTAAAAAAAAATTATTTTAAATAAAATAAAATGCAGAGATCTTAGTTGCTCACTAGCACAGGGCCTAAGGGAACCCAGGTGGCACAGTGGTAAAGAATCTACCTGCCAAGCAGGAGACACAGGTTTGATCCCTGGGTCGGGAAAATCCCCCAGACTAAGAAACAGCAACCCACTCCAATATTTTTGCCTGGAAAAGTCCATGGACAGAGGAGCCTAGTGGGCTACAGTCCACAGTCCATGGGGTTACAGAGAGTCAGAACATAGCTGAGCAACTTAGTACACACACACAAGCACACAGGGCCTGGCCTGGGAGTGGGGGAAAGAAATCTACTCACAGGGCCAAGGCTCTCCTAGGCCTCAGTAGAAGATGAAGGACTCTAGTATGACTAACTGGACAGTTTGTTAAAAACAGATTCCTGAGCCCCACCCCCAAAGATTCTGATTCCATTAGTCCTGGGCAGGGCCTGTAAATCTGCATTTCTAACAAGCTCCCAGGTAATGCTGAATCTTCTGGTCCACATATTGAGGAGTGCTAACATGGAGCGCAACGTAAACCCACCCCCCCAACCTCTGGCTTGTGCAGCTCACATTCTGCATGCCTGTACATGGCCGTCATTGGACTCAAAGGGCAGACAGTCTTAGAGGTTTTTCAGGAAACTCCCCTGGCATCTGCCTTGCAGTGTGGCTATAGCTGTGCTTCCTTAGAGATATATACTGTGGGGTGTGTGTGTGTGTGTGTGTGTGTCTGTGTGTGTGTGTTAGTTGCTCAGTTGTGTCTGACTCTTTGCAACCCCATGGACTATAGCCTGCCAGGTTTCCCTGTCCATGAAAATCTCCAGGCAAGAATACTAGAGAGGGTAGCCATTCCTTTCTCCAAGGGATCTTCCCAACCCAGGGATGGAACCCAGGGATGGAACCCAGGTCTCCCACACTGCAGGAGGATTCTTATTGTCTGAGCCACCAGGGAAGCCCTATGTACTGTGGATCAGGGCTCAATTTCAGCTCTGAGCAGATCCGCTCAGTGAGTGAGTCATGCCAACAGGGCACCTGGCCCAAAGGGCAGATCCACATCTGCTTCTGAATGCCCTTGCACACACTGGGAGAAGAATGACAGTGACAGTCTTGGAGTGATTCAGAGAAGAGGGGGCAGGGCTAAATGAGCTGCCCCTCAACGCCAGGGATGGGTTTTTCAGCCCATTCCAGAATGCCACAGAGTACATCGGTCCAGATGCCTGTGGGGCCCAGAGCTGGAACCTACTGGATGTGGAGCTGCCCCTCAGCCGCACCCAGGAGCCGGGGGTGACCCTGACCCCGCTCAAGCCCTGGACACAGTATGCTGTGTTTGTACGGGCCATCACACTGACCACAGCGGAGGACAGCCCCCACCAAGGAGCCCAAAGCCCTATCGTCTACCTCCGAACCTTACCTGCAGGTAGGCTGAAGCCTTTGAGTGGGATGGGAGCTAGATGCCTGGACCCTGGTGAGAATGGAAGACCATGGGCACCAGAAATAGAGAAGCTGGGTCACTGAACACCCGGCCTGCAGAGGCTGGGCGGCCGGACCCCAGAGAGAAGGGCCCATTACCAGACAGTGTTTAAAAGGGGGCTCTGCAGTCCCTCAGTTGTACCCTCCTCCCACCCTCAGCGCCCACAGTGCCCCAGGACGTCATCTCCACGTCCAATTCCTCCTCCCACCTGCTGGTGCGCTGGAAGCCACCGATCCAGCGCAACGGAAACATCACCTACTACCTGGTGCTGTGGCAACGTCTGGCAGAGGACAGCGACCTCTACCTCAATGACTACTGCCACCGCGGTGCGCAGGGAGGAGGCGCGGGCCGGAGGGGTTGGGGTGTCGGGCTGCGGGCGCTGCCGGTCTAACTACTTCCTTCCCCGCCGCCCCTCCAGGCTTGCGGCTGCCCACCAGCAACAACGACCCCCGCTTCGACCGAGAAGACGGGGAACTCGAGGCCGACAGGGAGCCTGGCTGCTGCCCTTGCCAGCACCCACCTCCTGGGCAGGTCCTACCACCGCTGGAGGCACAGGAGGCATCTTTCCAGAAGAAGTTTGAAAACTTTCTACACAACGCCATCACCATTCCCAAGTGAGTCTCGGCGCGAGAAAGGCGGGCGGGAGTCCAGGGGGCTGATGGGCGGGGCTTGTGAGGGGAGGGGAGGGGTGGGTGGGTTGTGGGCGGGGCCTGAGGTGGTGGGTGGGCTTGAAGGCGATGCGCCCCTGCAGAGCGCACTGAGGCGCGTTCCAGGCAAGCCTGACAGGGCCCTCTCTGGTCTTCCCAGATCCCCTTGGAAGGTGACATCCATCAATAAGAGCCCTCAAAGGTGAGCGGGGGCGGAGCAGGGGCCGAGAGGCGCGGCTCCCGAGGCGGGGCCATGGCTCTGACTTGCGCCCTCTCTAGGGACTCAGGGAGGAGCCGCCGGGCAGCCGAGGCCCTCCGGCTTGGGGGAAACAGCTCGGATTTCAAGATCCAAGAGGACAAAGTGCCCCGGGAGCGAGCGGTGCTGAGTGGCCTGCGCCACTTCACAGAGTACCGGATCGACATCCATGCCTGCAACCACGCGGCACACACCGTGGGCTGCAGCGCGGCCACCTTCGTCTTTGCACGCACCATGCCCCACAGTAGGTGACCCTCCCCCAGCTCTACCCCGCCCACACGCCGACCCCCAGGACCCTATCTAATCAGGGCTCTAACTAGCCAGTTTGCCAGCCTCCCACCTCCCTGCCCCCTCCAACCTCAGGGCATCTCCCCGCTCACTCCTGCCAGTCCCCATAATCCCAGAGTTTCCTGGAACCTCCCAGTTTAGCCCCCTCGCGTTTGAACACGAAGGTGAGAAGAAATAATTGTAGTCGGGTTGCCTGATGGCCTCTCCTGCAGGAGAGGCTGATGGTATCCCAGGAAAAGTGGCCTGGGAGGCAGCCAGCAAGAGCAGTGTTCTCCTCCGCTGGCTGGAGCCACCGGACCCCAACGGACTCATTCTCAAGTACGAAATCAAGTACCGCCGCCTGGGAGAGGTAGGCACCCCAGGAGACACCCTAACCTAGCCCCAGTCTGTCCCTCCATCCTCTTCCCAGCCAGCTATTCTGTGCTGCCCTCAGGAGGCCACAGTGCTGTGTGTGTCCCGCCTGCGATATGCCAAATTTGGGGGTGTCCACCTGGCCCTGCTGCCTCCTGGAAACTACTCTGCCAGAGTTCGGGCAACCTCACTGGCTGGCAACGGCTCCTGGACAGACAGTGTCGCTTTCTACATCCCTGGCCCGGGTATGCAGGCCTCTGTCTCAGACCTGTATTCCCAAACAGCCCCACCTGGGCCCCCACCCACATCTCCCATTGTGGAAACCACAGGCCTCCCCACCTTCCACCCCATCCGCCCCGCATCCTCATCTCCCACTGTGTCCTTGACTTCACCATCTTTTTACAATTATTACTGTTTTTTTCTTTGTTTCTGACTCCTCCATCTTTGACCCTCTGCTGTCTCCTGGCCACCAGAGGAGGAAGACTCCGGGGGGCTGCATGTCCTTCTCACCGTCACCCCTGTGGGGCTCATGCTGCTCATCATTCTTGCTGCTCTTGGTTTCTTCTACAGCAAGAAGAGGTGATGACAAGTCCCACTGATTCCCAACCCCCTTCTTCTCTGAGCCCTCATCATAACATAAGTGCCATCAGATGGTAGTAGATGAGACAGCAAAAAGGACTTCCTTAGAAACAGTAACTCTTCCCCTGGGCACATTGACATACCTGGAGGAAAGAGACATACTTTTTAATTAGGGTGACCAACTTGTCCACATTTGCCCGGGACTTTCCTGATTTTAGTAGTAACAGTCCCAAATTCTGGGAAACCCCTCAGTCTGGGCATCCTGGAACTGTTGGTCACCACACTCTCAGCCTGAGAGCTAATGAAACTGGTCCAATCATAGCAGAGAAAGAAGCAGGAAATCTCAGGATGTGTCCTGGGCTCCTTGATGTCAGATCCTCCTGGAGCTGAATATGAGGGGGAACTGAGGACAGGACTTTGATTAGCTGGTTTTGAGGACTAGCTGAGGAAGCCAGAGCTTCGCTACTTTTGTCCTCCCTATTCCCAGCCTGTCAGACCCCAGATCCCAGGACTAGGACCAAGACTAGCTTGGGAAGTCCTTGGGGCTCCCCAGGGGTCACCCTGACCAGAGCTAAGATAGGATCAGTAACTTCCTTCCTCCTTGGAATATCCCTCTTCCTTGTCCTCTGACATGGCTCCTTCCTTCCCGAGGACCCTTCCAGGCTGACCCCCCTCACCTCCCATTGCAGAAACAGCACCCTGTATGCCTCTGTGAATCCGGAATACTTCAGCGCCTCTCACAGTAGGTCTGAGGGTGACTGGACAGGTGGTGTGGGAAAGGGAGACCGGAGGGGAGAAGAGACAGACTTCCAGGCCACCTCGGAGAAGGCCGCCTTGGAACCTGAGCCCTTCAGAAGAGAAGAGGGTGTGTGGGGGTGTGGCAGAGAGCAGTATCCTTGCTTGTGACCCCCCACTTCCTCTCAGTGTATATCCCTGATGAGTGGGAGGTGCCTCGGGAGCAGATCTCCATAATCCGAGAACTGGGCCAGGGCTCTTTCGGGATGGTATACGAGGGGCTGGCACAAGGACTTGAGGTTGGAGAGGAGCCCACGCCGGTGGCCCTGAAGACCGTGAATGAGCTGGCCAGCCCACGAGAACGCATTGAGTTCCTCAAGGAAGCCTCTGTCATGAAGGCATTCAAGTGTCACCATGTGGTAAGGAAAGGCCAAGTCCAATGTCAGAGTCAAAATTAGGATGAAGGTCATATGGTTAGAGGGAAAAGACCAGAGACGAGGTCAGGGCACCATCACGTCCACGACTGGGACTGTGGTTAGGATCCTGACTGGAGTAAAAGTCATGGTAGGGCTATAATAGGATCATGGCTAGGGCTGAGATCAGTCATGGTTGGTTAATACTGAGTGTTCAGAGCATTATTAGGAGGGTGACTGAAATCAAGGTCAGAATTGAGCCAATCATGAAGACTGAGATGATAGATACAATTAAGGTCATGGATTAGGGAGACTTCCCTAGTGGTCCAGTGGCTGAGATTCCACGCTCTCAATGCAGGGGGCCCAGGTTTGATCCCTAGTCAGGTAACTAGATCCCAGATGCCACAACTAAAGATCCTGTATGCCATCAACTTAAAAAAAATCCCATGTGCCACAACTAAGACCCAGTGGCAACCAAATAAATATATTTTATTTTTAAAAAGATCATGGGTTAGGGTCAAGGTCATTGTTAGGTCAAGATGAGGGTTATGGTCATGGCTAGGGTTAGGAGGGTTGGTGTCTGAGTCAGGTTGTGGTCACAGCATAACAAGGTTTTGGCCGGGTGGGTCAAAGGGAGCTGGGTAGACCTGCAACCAGGCTCTTTCTCCATGCCAGGTTCGTCTCCTGGGTGTGGTGTCCCAGGGCCAGCCAACTCTGGTCATCATGGAGTTAATGACCCGAGGGGACCTCAAGAGCCATCTTCGATCTCTGCGGCCCGAGGCAGAGGTGGGGCCCAGGAAGCTTCTGGGTGAGGGGCTGGGTGAGGAATTAGAAAGGACTTGGGGAGTTGAAGGCATAATCCTTGTGCAGAGTACAGCCTCAAGTTCCTGCTTCACCAGCCCATCTCTTGGTTCTAGAACAACCCTGGGCTCCCACGGCCAGCACTGGGAGATATGATCCAGATGGCTGGTGAGATCGCGGATGGCATGGCCTACCTTGCTGCCAACAAGTTTGTGCATCGAGACTTGGCGGCCCGGAACTGCATGGTGTCCCAGGACTTCACCGTCAAGATTGGGGGTACGGAGGGGGCCAGGCAGGTGGGGGCAGCCTGGGTAGAGAGACTCCCCAAGCAAAGCATGAGAAGACCCAGGCCTGTCCCACTGCTCTGTCCCTGATCACCCCCTGAGCTGCATCTCAGTCTCTCAGTCTCTCCGTCTGAGGACAGCAGGATTTGGATGGGATGGTCTTTGAGGTCCTTGGAGCCCTTACATTCCAGGATTCTTGGAGACTGCGGAGGTGGCGGGGGTTGGGAGAGGTACTCCTGGGGCAGGAGCTGGTGAATGGCTCTGCTGCCCCACACCCCGTCCACCCTCACTTTCCAGACTTCGGGATGACTCGAGATGTGTATGAGACAGACTACTACCGCAAGGGCGGGAAGGGGCTGCTGCCTGTGCGCTGGATGGCCCCCGAGTCCCTCAAAGATGGAATCTTCACCACCCACTCTGACGTCTGGTGGGGCCCGGCTGGAGCAGGGGGCTCAGGGGTGTGGAGGCAGGGTCTGGGATGCACTCCCGAGGGTGTGCTGAGCTGCATGAAGCATGCGGGGCTCAGGCCCTCCTCCCTGTCCTCCCAGGTCCTTTGGCGTGGTGCTCTGGGAGATCGTGACCCTGGCTGAACAACCCTACCAGGGCCTATCCAATGAGCAGGTGCTCAAGTTCGTCATGGACGGTGGAGTCCTGGAAGAGCTGGAGAGCTGTCCCATTCAGCTGTGAGTCACCCTTGCCTGGCCCTGCCTCGACCCTGCCCTGCCCGCATCTGCCCCACCCCTGGGAGTCTCTGGTCCCCAGCTCTGAGCCCTCCAACTTGAAATCCCCACTGCAACCCCCATTTACTCCCCTGTGACCTGAGCAGGCTTCCCTGGTGGCTCAGTCGTTAAAGAATCCGCCTGCAGTGCAGGAGACCTGGGTTCGATCCCTGGATTGGGAAGATCCCCTGGAGGAGGGCATGGCAACCCACTCCAGTATTCTTGCCTGGAGAATCCCATGGACGGAGGAGCCTGGCGGGCTGCAGTTCATGGGGTCGCAAAGAGTTGGACACGACTGAGCAGCTAAACACAGCACAGACCTGAGCAGACATGCTCCCCCCACGACCCCCTCCGCGACCCCCTCCGCCACACTGACTGACCCTCTCAATGCAGGAGGCAGGAGGCGTGCACGCCTCTGACACGGCCCCCTGCCTCCACCAGGCAGGAGCTGATGCGGCGCTGCTGGCAGCAGAACCCGCGCCTGCGTCCCACCTTTACCCACATCCTGGACAGCATACAGGAGGAGCTGAGGCCCTCCTTCCGCCTCCTCTCCTTCTATCACAGCCCAGAATGCCGGGGCGCCCGGGCCTCCCTGCCGCCCGCCGATGCAGAGCCTGACTCCCCCCAAACCCCAAAAGAGGCCTCCTCAGACTTCAGCCCCCAGAATGGGGGTCCAGGACATTGAGGGGCACCCCGTTCCCTGGCTGATTGGCCTCCCATGGACAGAGAGAGGAAGGGACCTAAGCTTTGCAGCCATGAGAGGCTGAGACGTTCACACCCCAGCCCCGTGCTGAGACAGCCGAAGGAGACCCAGAGCAGGAGCAGGGCAGGTTGAGGGGTGACAGGGAGACCACAGCTGAGTCACGGCAGGAAAGGTTTTCTCAGGAGAAAGTAAACAAGGCCACAGCAGGAGCGGAGATTAGACGGTGGACAAGCCGTTCTGAGTGAGAGCCTGCTCAGACTAGAAGGAGAGGCCAGCCTGCTCTGAAGGCAGGGTCTGGGGACCCCACCGTCGGTTTTGGAGCTCCTGTGGACCTCTGGGGCCATCAACATGCTAGAAACCAGACAAGCCGCCAGACTCGGGCCTGGAAGCCTCTCTGTCTGTGTTTGGGATGCTGGGGCTGAGCGTCCAGATGACCACTCTTTGTACCACTGTGTCTCACCCCCTCCCCCTGCCCCATGCCATAGCACGTGTGGGGAGAACGCAGGGCCCTGGCTGAGTGGGTTCCCAGCCTGGCCTGGAGGCCTGCCCTCTCCCCGACCTCCCCTTTGCCTCACCCAGGGACCCCAAGCTTGGTGCTCCCCCTTCCTCTTCTCCAGGGCCTTCCCTCGGTGCAGACTCACCCCTTCTCCCAGGCCCTTCCCCTCAATCCCCCTCCTACCCTGGGATTATTAAGGCTTTAAGAGCCTTGCTTCCTCCCTGCCCTTACTCCTGCCCCCCACCCCTGCCTCTCATGGGAAGACTGGAGAAGGCACAATAAAGGCCGAGGTCTGTCTGTACCCTGGTCCCGGGCAGCCCATTATCTCTCCATCTATATGGTCTTAACACTGGATGAACTTCCTCCCTCCCTCCTTGGGGACTTGAGGTGGTGACCCTGAGGCTGTGATACAGGATAAATACACTGCTGTCAAACACCACCTCCATGAGGACCTGAGCAGCCGGGGTTGCCATGGCAGTGAAGCAGGACAATCCTGCTATTATCTGCAGCTCAGGCGGCCAGAAGTGGTTGAGCCCGGCAGGGGAACCTTTGTATCTGGGCTCCCAGCCTCACCAGCCCGTCCCCCACACCTCATCTTTAGGTCATCTCTCGCTGTTTCCACTGGATAGACATTTCCTGGGGTCTCCCACGACAGACGTGAGGTGGGCAGAACGTGGGATGGGGGAGGAGGGGTCTTTATGACATTACCAGTCCAGGCTGGATGCCCCCCTGCCAGGGCAGGGAACACGTCAGAGCAGAGTCTATGTGTCTGGCTCCCTACTGTTATGCCATCCCATGAGCAGAGATGCCCTGGAGGCATGTTAAAGGAACATTTGGGAGTTGGTTTCCAGGCTCTTACGCCAGTGCCATCAGGGCATCTGAAGGGGAGGAGTTGCAGATGAATGACTTAAAACCTTGCTGAAGGGAGTGCTAGCAGAAGGGGCTGGGCCTGACTCAAGGCTTTTTAGGATCCTGCACCAGTGTTTCCTGCATCCAGGCCCCTGCAGCTAGAGCTCCCAAGCCGCATGCTGCCACACACACAGCAGGTCTAGGGAGAGTTATACTTCTAAGCGCTTGCTCACTCCAGCAGCTGTCCTGCAAACCACAGCTCCTTAAGGCATGAGTGGAGTGGGTATGAGTCTGTGCAAGGCCGTCTCTATAGAACAACCACAACTCACCATGCACTATCCTGACATGGGCAGCAAGGACCACGCATCCCACTGCACCCCTGCCCTGCCTGTCATTGGTGACTAAGGCAACAGTGACCCCTAATGGTTGCTGGCAGAATCACAGCTTAGGAAGAAAAGCGGGGAAGGTTGTTCTCTCCTCCCCTGAGATGCTGGTCTCAGAGACGATACTAATGAGTACAAGGGAGGAGAGACTCCACACAGGAATCTTGGATCCAAGACCTGCACACTCACACAGATCACACAGGTAACCCCGAGCTTGCACAGGCCCTGAGGTCAGCAATGGAGTCAAGCCCCCTCCCCACTACCCACGTCCCCTCACCTCCACAGGATGGAGCAGGGCATGCTCAGGAAGTGCTGGCCATCTGAATGGGGAGGGGTTTAAAGAAGGGATTGGGAAAAAAATAAAGAAGGGATTGGGAGCTGAAGAAAAGAGGGCTTCAGGAAAAAAGTGTCTGTGCTTTACCTCCAAAGACGAGTAGCTGGTGACTGACCCAAAAGAATGTTTGGGAGAAGGATGTAAGGATACTGGAAGACAAACTCGGCTGCCCTCTGTACCCTGGGAAAGAAACGGATGTATATTGTAAATAACTAGACTCCAATAAAATTTAAAAAAAAAAAAAACCTGGATGTAATAAGGTAGCAAGAAGGATGGCAGTTAGATTTCAGAAGGGACTTCTCAACTATACAGAGAAGCTTTGTGGGGGGAGGAAGTGTCTCCTCTCTCAGAGACAGCTAGAGACAGACAATAGGTTGACGGGGCTAGGGAGAGTGACAAACACATGCCACAGAAGCAGAAGGATGAATGTAGTGACTAAAAGTGTCCAGAAACACCCTTGATTTTCTCCTCTCCCCCAGACTCAGACAGAACTTCAGTAAAAACGCAACTGGCTAGGAAGGGAAGAGAATGGAGTGGAGACAGATTAGCATAAAATAATGAAATGTTTGGGACCTCCCTGGTGGTCCAGGGGTTAAGAATCTGCCTTCCAATGCAGGGGATGCGGGTTCAGTCTCTGGTCCAGGAATGAAGAGCCCACATGCTGTGGAGTAACTAAGCCCATGTGCCGCAACTAGAGAGCCTGCGCTCTGCAGGGACAGATCCGGCATGCGGCAACTAAGACCTAACACAAGCAAATAAATAGAGTGGGAGTGAAGTCGCTCAGTCGTGTCCGACTCTTTGTGACCCCATGGACTGTAGCCTATCAGGCTCCTCCATCCATGGGATTTTCCAGGCAAGAGTACTGGAGTGGGCTGCCATTTCCTTCTCCAGGGGATCTTCCCAACCCAGGGATCAAACCCAGGTCTCCTGCATTGCTGACAGACGCCTTACCATCTGAGCCACCAGGGAAGCCCTCAAATAAATAAATAAATATCTAAAAAAAAGAATGACATGTTTACCACCTACCCCTTTGGAACTGTTCTTATGTCCTCTTAACAAGTCCCTCACTTGAGCAAAGGGATGCTGGAGGCTATGGGTCTCCCACCCCCTCCAAGCTCAGGATGACTGATGCATCTTCGTGGGGTAGGAGATGGGAGCCTTCTACAGTGAGGGACCCAGAGGCCTGGGACAGGAGGTCTGAGATCAAGTGATTGAGGGTCAGGAGAGCCGTGCCACTGGATCAGGCCTAGGTGGGGGCAGGACAAGTTGGGTGACAGCTCCTCTTCCTCTAGGCTCTGGGCATAGAGCAGTAGACTGCGGCCAGGGTGGCTACTGGGTGTCATCACAGAGGAGGAAGAGCAGAGTTCGGGGACAGGAAGGCCAGCATCCTGCTCCTGCTCCCAGGTCAGCCCCAAACCCCATGCTCCCTCCAAGTCCTAGGGAACTTGGATGGCAGGGCACTGGGTCTTAGATGCCCAGCCAGGGGGCAAATCTGGAGTAGAAGCTTGAACCTGCCCCTCGGCCTAGTGTCAGCAACGCTGTGGAAGCCCCTCCCCTGGTCCAGCAGTTGCCTCTCTTCCTCTCCAACCTTCAGTTGTGACAGACGACAGGGGAGATGTTAGTCACAGCTGCTGCCCACAGCAAGAGGCTTCCAGCCAGAGGCTTCAATGCACACCCCCTCAGGCCCTCAGCACCCACCCCCAGGGGCAGAAAGGGGAGTCTGGGGTCCTCTCACCCCTGTAAGGCTGGTGGGAGGTGTGCTGGCACCTCCTGCCAACTCTTGATCTTTGCCCGGGAGTTAGAGGGCTTGAACACCCGGGGCTTCTCCTGGTCACCTTCCATGAATGGGAGCCCCTCTGGGTCACTCACCTAAAGACACTACTAGTGAGTGGACACTCGGGTGGTATTATCTGTCCCTAGAGAGTGAGGGAAGTGACTGAATGCATGCCGAATCAGGAATCCAGGCTGGTAGGGCTGGGATGGAGTCAGAAGGGAGGCACTTGGTGAGCCCAGGAGCTTGAGATCAAGTGCTTAGGTACCCTGATGCTGGCTGAAGGAAGGCACTACAAAGGGGCCGCAGAGCTGAGAGTTTTGATGTCCTTGCTGTGGAAAGGAGGCCTAAGGGCCAATGGTCAGGCATTCCCAGTGGGTGTGGTGAGAGCGGGTGTGCCCATCCAGCCCGGATATCTGGGTCACCAAACTCAGGGACACCTGCCCTTCTCCAAAGCCAGGAGATGAGGCCCCTGCCCAGGATGGTCTTGGAGTGAGCAGGCCAGGAGCTTCTCTTCCCATCTTCAGTCCTGCTACAGAAGGGAGACAGGAGAGGTGGGGGGAGGGCCCGGTCAGTGGTGGGTGGGCAGAGGGAGGCACTCCCCGGATAAAGGTGTCAACTGAAATCCTAGGACAGAGAAGGGGGCACAAAATTCCTTCCACCTCCATCCCCAGTGGCTGCAGCTCTCAAACACCACAGCCATGGTCAGATGTCGGGCAGAGGGCGAGCAGGAAAGGATGAGGTGCTAGGAAGGGAGTGAGGGGAGAGAGCCAGGCAAAGGCAGGGGGTGTGGGAGAGGAGACCCAGGGCAACAGGGAGACAGAAGTTCAGAACCTCTCCACACACGTGCATTGGCGGCTCTGCAGACACTCCATCCCTCGGCTCTCTGTGAGTCTGCCCACTCCTTCCCACTCATAAGCAACAACAGGGAACCGTGGTGTTTAGTCATATCTGGAGGTGAAGGGGCTTCACATCCTGAGGGAACAGAGGGGGCCGCCTAGGTTCCCGCCCTCTCAGATTGTGTCAAGTTGGTCCTCAGGCAGCACTGGACAGAAGGGAAGTGGGCAGCGGTGCAGGGGGAAAGGGGAAGGCTGGTGGCAGGGAAGACCCTCTGAGACTATGCAGGGAGACTCTCAAGCAAATGAGACAGAGGCCCCTTCCTCTCTGAGGGGCAGAGAAAGGAGAGCAGGTGACAGAAGGACTGAGGTTGGCAGCTGGGCCAGGCAGAAGGACGCAGAGATAGAGGGGTCTAGCCAGCATCCATCTCCTCAGATGGGAACTGGAAACTGACTCCTGCCCAAAGCAGGAAGGATGCAGGTAGGACGATAGAGTCTTCTGGGGAGCAGGGTCGGGGGAGGCCCACGTGCCAAGGAGGCAGAGGTGGCCTGTTTTGGAAGCAGAATTACGTAAGGGAGAGACCTCCCTCAGGAAGGCCAAGGGCTGAAATAAGATAATGGATGCCAAGTGCTTTGTAAGCTATAGAGCACTATACAAGCGATTGTTGTTGTTATCTAATTGTGATGTCATTTAAAAAGATGCTGCAGAAGTACATTTAGGGCCATGGAAAGATGGCCGTGATGCACTGAAGAATGGCAAGAGGAGGTTTCAAGTAATATAAATGCGATTTTTTGCATTTACATGTACAAACCCAGAGAAGTATCTGAACGCGTAAGCATTCATCTGGGAGATGAGGTTATGTGTGATTTATACCTTCTTTTTGCTTATCTGTATTTTCCCTTTATGTTTTTTAAAGAACATACATAATTTATGTCATGACAAACAAGCAGTTTGCTTTGCAAGGAATGAGACTTCCTCCAACTTGGGCTCAGGAAGGGTAGAGCCCCTGGCTCTGTCCTCTCAGCCTGGTTGGGCACTTCAGGGTCTGACCCATACATATTCTCCAAGAACATTTTTCCTCCATGCTGTAGGCTGGGCCAAAGTCAGTTTTCATGAATTTAGGATTGGCAGTTTGTTTTTATAACCTCACGATGTTTCTGGCTGGGAAGATATAAAACAGGGGGAGGCAGAGGAAGCAGAGATTCCCAGCAACTTTGGGCCCACCCAAAGGGAGGGCTTGCTGTGTCTATAGGGCCACCTCCCCCCCACACCCCTGCCGGATCAGCCTTTGCTTACAGTGGCTTCCAGGTGGTGGCAGCCTGGGTTCCCACACCCCCTCACTCCTCAGCCCTACCCACGCACCACGCTAACACCCAAGCGTGGCTTCCTTCTGTATCCCCCCCTGCCCTCGGCCCAGCCTCTCCTCCCTATCACCGTGTGGACCTTCACACCCCTGGAGTCCTCCTCCCCACACACTTTTCCCCACTGGACTCACCTCCTCTCTTTCCCAGCCTCACCATATCCTCCTCCCTCCTGTGAATCCCTCCCCCCGAGCTACTCAGAATAGTATCTAACATCGATAATTTCTTCTGCTGGCAGAGCTTTCGGTTTCCAAAGCGTATGGAAAGTCCACTTTAGAGAAGATGGCATCAGTGATCTGAGAGGCAAAATGACTTGTCTAAGATCACATCGTCAGTTTCTGGAAGTCCAGCCCCTTCCGCCGCCCACCATCCCTCCAGGGCTGGGAGGAAAGTGATTTGTCCTCTCTTGTCCTTCAGTCCATGCTTTATCTCAAACCTTCCCTGGCATGTCAACCTTCCGATTCGAGCTGCAACTTGCCTTTCCAGCATCACAATCCGCCCCAACCTAAAATAAACGCCAAGCTCTGATCAGTCTAGACTCTTCCCTGTCCCCCAGCTTGCACATGCTGCCCCCAGCATCATGATCCATCCCAATCTAAAATAAACTCCAAGCTCTGATCAGTCTAGACTCTTCCCTGTCCCCCAGCTTGCACATGCTGCCCGTCACCCAACCTGTGCTCTACGGGGACTTGCCTCTGCGTCTGCCCCACCCCTTCCCCATCTGGGGCTCCCTTACCACGCCCTTTCTGAACTCCACATGATCCACAGGGCACTGGATACAGGCTGCCATATATAGCCACGGTGTTAGCGTCAGGGCTCCCCTTAGGAAAACGGAAACCTCACTAGGTATTTCCACAGAGAGTATTGAATGTAAGGGATTGGCTTTACTGGTGTGGGAGGACTGAAAAGCAAAATGGGAACACTTAAGTAACACAGAGAAAACAGCAGAAGGAAGCTCCCACCCCTGGCTTGGGAGAACAAGTGGGTGACGTTGGGGTTGTCAGAGGCTAGAATCTCAGGGAAGGGATCCCTCTGGAGGTGGGTTTCAGATCTTGGAGGAAGTAATGTTACCCAGTTGCTGCTGGAGCAACATTGAAAGGAAGCAAATGGAAGAAGCAAGTCCTCCCCTCTCTCCTTGTAGCCAGCCTCCCTGTTGGCAGAACCTAGTAAGAGCCCACTGGAAAATATGCTCTGCAAAATATAGTTTGAAGAGTCAGCCCGAGCCTCGCAGAGCAAAATATAGCAGGGAGGCATTAGAACTGAGAGATGATAGGTAAGTGATCATGATGGCCTTTATTTATTACGATTATTATAACTAAAATGTATTGAGCACTCTCTACATATCTACACTTGACATGCACGCTAACATAAAGAATAACCTGGTAGGCTTCACTATATCACTGACATTGGACAAATGAGGGCACTGAGTCTTCCAAAAGTTAAATAACTTGTTCAAAGACCTACAACTGATTAATGACAGAGCTGGGATTCAAATCAGATCCATCCACACTTAAAAAAAAAAAAAAGATCTCTATCTTTATTTCCTGAAGAGTCCCTAAATGTCTTTTTTTTTTTTTTTTGCCACACTGCTCAGCATGCAGGACCTTCCTCTACCAGGGATCAAACTCATACTCCCTGCAGTGGAAGCAACCCCTGCACCATCAAGGACGTCCCATCGTCCCCACATCATCCTGTTGTCTATAAGGTGCCCACACCCGGCTAAAAGGACTCTGGAGAGCGGTGGGCGTAAGTCCCCATGAGCAGGATGGCAGACTGTACAATGGTCTGACTGCAGCACCAAACCCCCCAGAGCATACTGTATGTGCCGAACCTCTGCTTACAGCAGGTCCTGCGCTGAGTGAAGGCGCCACGTGCGTGCTAAGTCGCTCAGTCATGTCTGACTCTTTGGAGTCCTGTGGACGGCAGCCCTCCAGGATCCTCTGCCCATGGGATTCTCCAGGCAAGAATACTGGAGTGGGTTGCCATGCCCTCCTCCAAGGGATCTTCCTGACCCAGGGATCAAACCCACGTCTTTTATGCATTGGCAGGCAGGTTCTTTACCACCAGCGTCACCTCGGAGGCCCACAGAGATGGACAAAAGCCAGGCCCTGCCCTTGCACTGTGCCCTGTCTCCTGGGCAGGAAGGCATGCAGACAGAGCACCGCAGTGCACCATGGCAGCCCCCCAGAGCTGTGCGAGAACCAGGGCTCTGCGAGCCCTGTAAGTGACACTCACATCTCATCATTTCCCTGCTGAGAGTCCCCCAGGGGCTCCCCAGAGCCAACCAGCAAAGACAAAGCTCTCAGGCAGGCTGATCTCTCAAGCTCTCTGCCCCTCACAGCCATGCCATCCCCAGAGGGCCCTGCAGCTCTAAGCCTCCATATCGTCACTCACTTTGCTCCTTCAACCCAGAATCTCCTCCACTCTCTCCACCCTCCCCTACCTGTGTATCCTGAGGATCACCTGCTCACCCTTTAAACCAGCTCTCTCAACTACCAACACCTCTCTGAAGCCTTCTTGACTTCCCTCCCCCATGCATCCTTATCCTGGGCAAAATGGACCACTCCTTCCTACATCCCCCAAATCTCTAGCTTCTAGTTTAGCTCCTGTCACTCTGAATTATCTGAGTTTGTTTACCCATGCATCTCCCCTGCCCTCGTGTCTTATCTTTGTAGCCCTTGAAACTATCACACACTCCAGCACATAATACATTTCTAATAGATGCTCCATGAAACCATGATAACAAACCAGCCAGGGGCGGAGAGTGCAGAGAGGAAAACATGCTGCCTTTGGAGCCAGACCTGAACTGAATCTTAGCTAAACATACTTACTAGTTTGCTTGAGCAAGTTATTAGTAATTTACCGCACCCGGCCCTTGTCAAATGCAAGGTCCACTACACTCTCACAGCACGATGCTCAACACCTGCAGGGCTATCTGCCTCCCCCTTCATGTGGTCGTGTGAGGTTCAGGCCACGTGTGAGGGCCTTGGCCCCCAGGGCTGCACCAGGGAGTATGCAGGTCTGACTGCCATAACACCTTCCCAGCCAGAGTCTACACTCCGGACATGCTGGAACAGAGAGACTGTGAACCTTAACTCTCCCAGGCCCCCTAGACCTCAAGTTCCAGCCCCCAGTGTCTATGAGATCCCAAACTCCCCTGTACATCTTCCTGTGTTGACCTTCAAGTCAACCTGGTGCCCTCGGCGGCCCCCAGCTTCACAGGTCCCTCATCACCTCTGGAGCTTCCTCTGGTGGTCTGGGGTCCCTGGAGATCATCGGGATCCTCCACACTTCTCCACTGCTCTCCCTTCCCAAATACCTCCAAGCAGTCCTGGGGCCTGACTGTCTGTCACCAAGAACTCTCTCTGCTGGCTCTCCAGACTCCCCAGGTCCCTCCTCTCTGATCCTCTCCATCCCCGCCAAGCTCTAACCCTGCACCATCTGGCCCTGCAGCCAGCCGGCTGGCGCAGGGGCTCGAGCTGCTGCCGGATTCCTTCCGCTGCACTGCCATCACTGCTCTTTCCTCTGCCGGGTTGAAATTCGCTTTAACAGCACATTCAGCCCGAGCAGCCGTCTGGCAGCACAGACATCACCCAGGTTCCCACAGCAGGGGAGAGAAGCGGAAGAGGATTGCGGAGGGCAAGCTGACCTGACCTGGTGTGCTCCTCACAGGGCCCCAGGTCTTTGCCCAGACTTCCCCTGGACCAGGCAGCCCTCCCCACCCAAGACTTCCTATCAAGATCCAGCCCAGATGCCCCACATTGCTCTCTCCCCTGGGGCTCCTCCCTCTGTCACTCCAGCCAGAAGAGAGCTCTCTCCTCTGAGGTCTTGGAGGATGCACATGGCTCTGGGCTTGACTGCTTCTCCTCTGTGGTCCTAGCCACCTTAGAACCCTTATCTCCTTGAGGGGAGATATTTGGTGTATGGTTTGATATTTGGTGTCTGGACTGAATTGGCCCCCTCAAAACTCATATGTTGTAGTCCTACCCACAATGTGACTATATTTGCAGATAGAGTCTTGAAAGAAGGCATTAAGGTCAAAGGAGGTCATAAGGGTGAGGCCCTAATCCAACAGGACTAGTGTCCTCAGAAGAAGAAGACACACCAGAGACACCCCCCTTCCCCCGCTTCCCCATGTGAGCCCAGAAGAAAGGCCACGTGAAGGCATGGTGAAAAGACAGTCACCTGCAAGCCAGGAAGAGAAGCCTCACCAGATACCAACGCTGCTGGCACCTTGATCTTGGACTTCCAGCCTCCAGAACTGTGAGAAAATAAATTTCCGTTGTCTATGCTGCCCAGTCTGTGGTTTTTGTTATGGCAGCTCAAGCAGACTAATACATCCAAGAACTCAAGGAAAGGGTTCTAGGAAGGGAACATCAACAGGCAAGCCATCCCACACATGCCCATGAGCCCTTCCTGTCATCAGTTCAGCTGCTCACAGGACTGAGAAGAGGGACCAGACCCAGTTGCTAGGAGCCCAGCCAGAGGGAAGACCTGAGGCTGACCCTACACCCTGGCCTTGAGGAGGCTGTGGTTAAATGTCCCCATCACGGGGCTAGGAACTTATAGAAAAGAAGGGAACAAAAGACCTGAGCTCCTCCTACAAATCAGCAGACCCTTTGGTGGGCTCAGCACCTATTTGCCGATGGAATCCCCAAACCACCTTTCCAGAGAAGTGTTCTTCCCCCAAGTTTAGGACCACATAACTGAGGCTTGGAGAGATCAAGCAACTCACCCAGGTTGACCTTGGCACAGTGATGGAGGGGGATGAAAAGTCACAGCCTCAGAGAGGCTAAGGCTCCTCCAAGCACATCCACCTGACGACATGGTGAGGAATACGTGGGATTTCGACGGCAGACCTGGAACCTGGTCTGTGTTTTGGGGAGGAGGCCACTGTTCCTGGGTTTAAGAGAATTCTTCCCCTGCCAGAGCTGCTGGCCTGGGCCCAGGCCTCCAGACAAAGAGAGTGAGTAATTCCATTTTAAAGGTGAAAAATGCTTCCGTTGCAATTATCACACAGTGTATCAAAGCAGTGGGCACAGTTTCCAGAAACGGAGGGAGGGGGGTGGCTACTGTGCACGCAGAGTGATCAGAGCAGAGCCCTGGCATCAGTGGGGCTGTGCCAAACCCCCCCCGCCCCGCCAGCCTGGTAACCAATTAAACAGCAGGTTTGGAGAAGACGGCAGTCAGGTGTTTGAGTATTGAAAATCAGACTTGAGGGTCTTCTGTTTGATTCTTCTCAGATACAAAAGGAGACGACTGATGTGAGGGGAGGGTAAGGGGTAGATACTTAATACCAACAGTGCACATTCTCATAGTGCTCCCCTATGTGGGAGGGAGGGAGGTATGTGGTGTGTGGAGAGACAGAGTCCATCCCTAGGATCCTCCTTGTCCAAAAGGCAGAATACCAGGATTGTGGAATTTTCTGCTGAATCTCTGCGGAAACTGGGCCAGGTTAGACTGACTTATGGGCTGGAGAGACCATGGCAGAGCCCCCATCACTCCTTTCTGCCTTTTGACTTCGTTTCTATTTCCCCTAACACCTTTCAGGCCTGCTCTGCCCCACTCCAGGCCTGGGCCAGCCCTCCCTGCTTCCCAAGGAAAGAATATTACAGGAGAGGGACTTCCCTGGTGGTCCAGTGGCTAAGAACTCACTGCCAATGCAGGGGACATGGATTTGATCCCTGGTCTGGGAAGATCCCCACACCCTACAGAGAAGCTAAGTCTGTGAACCACAACTACTGAGCCCACACTCTAGAGCCTGGGAGCCGCAGCTACTGAGCCCCCATGTACCCGAGAGCCCACACTCTGCAACAAAAGAAGCTACAGCAAGAAGAAGCCGGCGCACAGCAACGAAGACCCAGCGCAGCCGAAAATGAGTAAGTCAATAAAATTACCAAAAAATGCTTATGATAAAAAATGAATAAATAAAAAGAATATTACGGGAGGTTGTAACTGAGCCAGTGATTATGTGGCTGGTGTGGGAAAGGCCTGCCAGGGAGCTGTGCCGGCCCCATCTGCAGAGGGCTCTCAGGAGAGGTCAGCAGCCCATAGACAGGCAGCTGCTTCAGGGGCCCCACACTATGACAATCTCAAGGTCCCAAGTCTTTGCACTCTTGTTTGGCTTGTTTGGGACACTTTCTCTAGACCTTGAAGGGCTAGTCCTTTCCACCTGGTCAGTGGGTTACCATGTCTGTCACCTCCTGGGAAGCAGCCTTCCACAGCAACTTCTGTGTGTGTGAGTCACTCAGTTGTGTCTGACTCTGTGATCTCATGGACTGTAGCCCGCCAGGCTCCTTTGTGCAAAAGAACTATCCCAGAAAGAATCCTGGAGCGGGTTGCTATTCCCTTCTCCAGGGGATCTTCCTGACCCAAGGATCGAACCCAGGTCTCACACATTGCAGGCAGATTCTTTACCATCTGAGCCACCAGGGATGCAACCTCTACTGTCTATCTAAAACCCGCACTATCATCTTATTATTGTCTTGTGATCTGAAATTATCTTCCTGGTTTGCTACAGACTTCTCCTCTCCCCTCAGGAGAATGCAAGCTCCCGGAGGGCAAGGGCTGTGCACTTCTTGCTGCTGCATTTCCATTACCTAGGCTGCCGAATACATCCTGGGAGAGTGCAGCTCTGTTGAACTGGCCAACTGGATGAATCTCCATTTCTTATTACTACCCTATTGATAAAATGGATAAAATAATGACACCCGAATACAACAGCCTTTTCCAGTCCATGAAGCATTGCATAAGTCACAGCACATTTTCTGCATTCAGTGGCTTAGTCTGGGTTATCCCCGTTTTACATGTGAGGCAACTGAGGCCCAAGGAGCCTGTGGATTTGCCCCAGGTCACAGGGCCAGAAGGTGGCGGAACGGCAGCTCCAACAGACCCAACTTCTGTTCTCCTTCCACAGCACCCTAGTCTCCTCTTCCTCTGACACGCTCAGCCATACAGGCGGAGGTGTCCACGGAGAAGAAAAAGTCTGCACCATGACAGAGGCTGTCCTGCGATTGTTTGCAAGGAGACACGTGTGGAACCGCAGGAGAGTGGCCTATGAAGGGGACAATTGCACAGTGTGAGATGGGGAGGTGCCAATATGAGCCACCTCTGCCCGGAGGGGCTTTTCTTTAAATTGAATTATAGTTGATTTACAATGTTATGGTAGTTGTTAGTTTCTGGTGTGCAGCAAAGTGATTTGGCCCCTCTCTTTCCTCTCTCTCTCTATATATATATACATATGCAAAATTTTTTTGATGTACTGGCTTTTATTAATTTACCATTAAATCATTTTCGGTTAACACAAGAAAATAGAGGTAACATTGCAATTGCATTGTTATAAAGTTTAAAGGCTTATATATTTGTTTCATTACCAGGGAAATATCGTGGAACTAGGTTCCCCACAGATGATGCTAAACAGTTACTGGTCCTTTTATTTTGGTCTTGTTAATAGAAATATAACTTAATGAGATTGTAAGCATAGGCCTCTTCATAGTTTCATAGGAGTCAGAACTTTTGCTTTTGATACCAAATAATATCTGGAAAACGTGCTTACTTTAGTGTTTTTTTGAGAAGTTCTAAGAACTGGCCCAGATTCATGTGATAGTCATTCTTTAAGCTGTAGTCACTGTGGGCCTCAAAGAATAATTCTTCCAAAGAATGGGTAAGGCACATGTATATTTTTTTTTCATACTTCTCCCACACAGTTTATTACAGGATATTGAGTAGAGTTCCCTGTGCCATACCATAAGGTCTTATTGATAATCTGCTTTATATATAGTTGTATGTGTCTGTTAATCCCAAACTCCTAATTTATCCCTCCACCCCCTCTCCCCTGTGGAAACCATAAGCTTGTTTTCTGTCTGTGAGTCTGTTTCTGTTTTGTAAATATGTTTATTTTATCATATCTTAGATTTTACACATAAGTTCTATCATATAGTATTTGTCTTCCTCTTTCTGACTTACTTTACTTAGTTTGATGATCTCTAGGTTCGTGCATGTTGCTGTAAATGCCATTATTTCATTCTTTTTATGGTTGAGTAGCATTCTTTTGTGTCTATATGTATATACCACATTTTCTTTATCCATTCATCTGCCAATGGACATTTAGGTCACTTCCATGTCTTGGGTATTGTAAATAATGCTGCTTTGAACATTGAGGTACATGTATCTCTTTTAATTAGTTTTCACTTTCTTCAGATATATACCCAGGAGTGGGATTGCTGGATCATATGGTAATTTTATTTGTACTTTCTTAAGGAATCTCTGTACTGTTTTCCATAGCAGTTGCGCCAGTTTACTTTCCCACCAACAGTGTAGGAGGTTTCTCTTTTCACCACACCTCTTCCAGCATTTGTTATTTGTGGACTTTTTTTGGTAGACTTTTTAATGGCGGTCATCCTGAGCAGAGGGAGGTGGTACCACACTGGAGTTTCTTCTTTTATGGCTGCACTGGGCGTCCGTTGCTGCACACAGACTTTCTCCAGCTACGCTGAGCAGGGAGTCGGTCTCCCGTTGCAGTGCTTGAGGTTCTCATTGCTGGGGCTTCTCTTGTGGCACAGCGTGGGCTCCGGCTGTGCCAGCTTCAGGAGTTGGTGGTGTGCAGTTCAGTAGTTGTGGCTCTTTGGCTCTAGAGCGCAGGTTCAGTAGCTGTGGTGCACAGGTTTAGCGGCCTCGCGGCATCTGGAATCTTCCTCAAGCAACGATCAAACTAGCGTCCCCTGCGCTGGCAGACAGATTCTTAACCCCTGGACCATCAGAGAAGCCCTCATTGTCGTCCTGATTTGCATTTCTCTAATAACTAGAGATACTGAGCATCTTTCCATGTATGGAAGGGCTGTTTTTAATTCTCTAAAAGCTAATTCTTCTTTTAAAAATGCTCTCAACATGTTAATACGTGTTATTGACTAGCTCTGACAGGACAGCATTTTTCCAGGCACTGAGAATGCAACATAAATAAGATTTCCACCTTGGAGTGGAAAAGAATGAAGAAAAGAAACTTAGAAACCTGTCTCTTCTGCCACTGACTCATTGTTTCATTGTTTTTTGTTTTTTTTTTCTCTCCTACCCGATCGTGTAGGGATCTTTTTCTCATAGCTTTTGTTGTATAAGAGATCTTCTGCCAGCTTTCAATTGGTATTCTGTGAGAATTGTTCCACATGAAGATGTAGTCTCGATGTGTTTGTGTGGGGAGGTGAACCCCACATCCTTCTACTCAGCCATCTTGATCTCTACCTGATTCATTGTTGACTTGAGGAAGTCAGATGCTCTTTCAGCCCACTATACTATATTAAAAAGTCAGCAATGGATCTAATTTATTAGTGTCAAAATGAATATTACATTTGCAAAAGGCCTCATAACTTTCAAAAAATTTTAAATATAATTATTACATATATTACACTATAGAGGAAGTTTTCTTCACACCTTTATAAGAACAAGAAACAACTTTACTAGGTGTGGTTTATTACAAATTCATGTACTAATTCTGTAATAAAACTTCAATTTAGAAACCCACCCAGACACATGCAGACCCATGGGAAAAGGGGCTGTTGAGGCAGGGTTCACAGTCTCTCATTCTTAGCATGCTTCTTTGTTACCTGCTGGTTTGCAATAAGAAGTAAGAGGCATTAAAAGGTTAATATGCCATGGGTACTTCTCTTCACCCAAACATGAGCTCCAAAAGAACAGGCTGTTGAGTTTTCGTTTACTTTTGCATGCCTAGCCCCTACCATGTTTGGTATACTGTAGGCAAGAGAATACATGTTGACTAAATAGATACACCAAGAGTAACTATAAAGTCAAGTCTTTGGTCCTGTAAATGCCTAGAACTGTTCAGAGAAAAGGCATCATGTGAAATCTGAAATATCACTGCTCCTTTCTGTAGCATTGTGGGAGCGTGTCATGATCTCTCGTGATGTCCGCCAAGCGCATTCTGCTGGATGAAAAACTACATTCAAAGACACTGTGGTTTTCCAAATGAGTCCATGTTTTGAGCTGAAATTGCAGCAAAGCATAGGTTACTAAATGGGTAGAGTTTTTGACTGGTAGTTAGGAAAGTTTCCTGGACTCCTGTTTCTTACTGCCTGACTATTCTGTTCTTCACAGGGAAATTTCATAGTGGGCTCTTTGGTTCTAGTGAGAGTTAAAGGCTTAAAAAGTCAGCTCTTTTTCTGCTCCCTTGGGGTGTCTTTAACATGAAATCATTCAATGGGAAAGCAGGGAGGCAGGGTTCACTTATCCATGTGGGGTGATGTCCCTAACTCCTTGGCACCTGTATTGGCTAGTAGTTGAAATCCCAAGCCAGATCACCTGGTTCTAATGCCCACTTCCTGACTGTGTGACCTTGGGCAAGTCACTTAACCTTCCTAAGTCTGAGATTCCCTGTCTGTGAAGGAAGATGATCAGAGCATCTCCTTTGTGGGTCTGTATTAAAGGTATGAGAGTCCACGTCTGTAAAGCACTTAGCACAGTGCTTGCTCATGGCAAACACTCAAGACGTGGTGACTCTAATATCCCTCCCCCACCCATATACCTAGAGGTCCCAAGTTGGAAGCTCTCATTGTGTGACTGAAGCTAAGTCTCTTGAACTTGATCTCAGTTTTCTCACCTGTAAAATGGTGCCAGGTAATTCTCAAATAAGACAAATCCTGCCGTTGACAGTTTGTATCAAATAACTGATTATATAAGGTAATGGTGGGTCAATGGTAAGGTCTGGACACAAGGCAGGATGGTAAACACACACACAACAGCTTTGTTCCCTGAATGCAGATGGTAGGAAAGAAAAAGGAAAGAAAGATATGTGTATAATCCAGTTTGTATTATCCTTGCTATATTGGACACAGATCTCTTCAGAGTCCTTCCATTACTACCTTCTTCCCAAAAACCCTCGTCTGGAACTTGCTATAAAGGACAAGATGTTGTTCCTTATACTTTCCAGCACCAAGACAGAGATGCAGGGACTTCCCTGGTTGTCCAGTGGCTAAGACTCTGTGCTCCCTATGCCAGGGACCCAGGTTTGATCCCTGGTCAGGGAACTAGATCCCACATACCGCAACTAAGAGTTTGCACGCTATAACTTAAAAAAGATCCCAAACGACTCCTGCATGCTGCAACTAAGAGCCAGCACAGCCAAATAAATAAATTAATTAAAAAAGAGAGAGAGAGCAATTTATTTGGCTTCTTTGGATTTGTTGTGAGGTGACGCAGAAGGCAGCCAGTTTCAAGCAAGTCCCAGAGCAAGACAGGCCCCTGCAGCAGGTCCAGGCTATAAATAACCTGTCCCACCTCTTGGGCCTTAGGATCCAGCCTGGGCAATAGTGCTAGAAGTCCCTGTGGTGGATGAGGATGCTGGGGAAAGCTCTGCTGGGGAAATGCAGCACATACCCTGGGGTTCTGGAACAAAGTCATCCCTCTGTGACAAAGAATTACAGCTGAAAAACAGCTATTGGTTCAATATGGGGCCTTACTGACCAATGGGCACCAAGTGACCATTCAACCTGAACTGCTTATTCATAAAGCTGAATGATATCTGACCCACGAGTCCTCAAGTTGGACAGGCAAAACAACTAATCCATTTGGCAATGGGCATGATATCTCTGGACCAGGCTTGAACTGGTAATATGAGCAGGTGGTTCAAGACTGCCAATCTCCTGCCTCTATGGCTACTGATTCTTCTTGAACCTCATTTATGACCTCATGCATGCACGTTAAATTGCCTCAGTCATGTCCGACTCTGTGTGGCCCTATGGACTGTAGCCTGCTAGGCTCCTCTGTCCATGGAATTCTCCAGGCATGAATACTGGAGTGGGTTGCCATGTCTTCCTCCAGGGGATCTTCCCAACCCAGGGATCGAACTGGTGTCTCTTACATCTACCTGCATGAGCAGGCATGTTCTTTACCAGCAGCACCGCCTGGGAAGCCCTTATGACCACACAGGGGTTCCCTTGTAATCAGCTGATAGATGTGCCAGGATGACCTGTTGGCAGTAGCATCAATGTGGTCTCACACAGAGTGTCCCTGACGAACAGTGCTAAAGCGAAATCCTCCCAAGGGTCAGAGCTGCAGCATACATCAGTTGTCCACTTTGCGTATAGGGAAAGACGGTCCAGAGTAAGAATGGGCATGGACTACTAGGGAGTAGCAAATGACTTGGTTAGATGGTCAGGAATGTCTGGGACATCTCTTAGTACTTCCATGACTGGTGATGGGGCTTCCCAGCTGATAAAGAATTCCCAGTGATAAAGAATCCACCTGCCAATGCAGGAGATATAGGAAATGAGCCTTCAATCCCTGGATCAGGAAGAGCCCCTGGAGGAGCAAATGGGTTGATACAAGGTCGCAAAGAGTTGGATATGACTGAGTGACTAAGCGTGCACACACGCCTAGTGAGGACTGTTACTGAGTAGCTACAACAACCAACAGGGCAGGGCAACCAGGGCATCTACACCTCTGAGGAATGAAGGTCTGAATCACCCCGCCAGAAAACAATCCAGACCAGATGAAATGCTAAGTGAAGGTGGGGGCATCTAGAAGGAGTAGCAGAGGAGGGAGATAATGACTATCAAGCAGTTTTTGGATTAGTCACAACTATGAGGATTGTAGCTTTTTTCATGAATCCTCTCACATCAGTCTTTGAGAAAGACACCCTTGACCTCCACCTGGAAGTGGGCTATGTGATTGATTGTAGTTTCCTTCTTGGAGAGTAAGGATGTCTCTGTTTGTGCAGAACAAACATAAGCCCTATCTTGGAGTATAAGATCTGTACATACTGAGAAGGCTCAAGGGGTAGACTGTGTGGGACACAAAATTTGCACACCTCCTTAGATCCTTCTCATTGACTCCTTGGCTGCCTGCCTCCCAAACCACTTCCACTTTTATCAGAGCCCTTTTTTGTGACCTGAGCTGACAAGAGTCCAAGTTGATGGCCTAGGACTGCATGGTTTTCACACCTCACTTGTTGAACCTGTGTCCTGAGTCACCCCTCCATTTCTGGTTAATATGAAACACCACACCATGGACCATGGATCTGGCTTCCAGAGTGGATATCAAGGGGCAGGGCATGAGGTCTCTAAGTTCCTGTGAGACCATCTTGACCAACAGGAAGTGGGAAGCATGAGTAGAAATAAGTTCCTCCTCCTTTCTCCCCTCTGTGGGTTACTCATGTGTGTGTGCGTGTGTGTGTGTGTGTGTGTGTGTGTGTTAGCTGTTCAGTAGTGTCTAACTCTTTGTGACCCCATGAACTGCAGCCCGCCAGGCTCCTCTGCCCATGGAATTCTCCAGGCAAGAATACTGGAGTGGATTCCCATTCCTTTCTCCCGAGGATCTCCCTGACCCAGGGTTACTCTAAGGTGTGGTTTCATCTTGTGCCCTGTCTGGAGAAAGTCCTCAAGTGAAAATGCTTGTCAAACAGGTGGATGTTTCTCTTTTCAGCTCATTTTGAGGATCTTATCCCAAGAGGTCAAGAGGAGGGAAATGACTTGCCAACAGGTACCTAAGGGAGATTGTGGTGGCTTAGTGGTATGGGCTGGCACACGAGAGCCCACCTCAGAGGCTCCTAATCTAGCCATGTGTGTGCATGTGTGTATACAGGGTTGGGACATCAGAAGAGAGGACTGAGCTGAGCTGTGGAGGATGAGTAGGGTTGAAGAAGTTGGGGGAAGGTATTTCTAGAAGAAGGACGAGCATGCTCAACTTCATGGAAGAAGGAAATGGGGTGGAGCAGGGGCTGTACGGTTGGAGTGGAAGCTGGCTCAGGGGCTGCCAGCAGTGGTTTACCTAGTTGGAGGGTGCCAGAGCCAGAGTGCGTGCTGCCTTGCACCGGAGAAGGACTCTGGAGTCTTGATTTAGCCTGCAGAGCTACTTCCCTAACACTTCTGAGAAGTAAACATGACCCCCAGCATCACTGCTGGCCCAGTCACACCCACACTCCAAGGCCTCGCCTCCTCCTGAGCTGCCTGATCCCTCCTCCCTTCCTCTAAAACTGTTGCCTTAGGGAATTTCCTGGTGGTCCCGTGGCTGAGACTCTGGGCTTCCAATGCCGGAAGCCCTGGTTCCATCCTGGTCAGTGAACCAGATCCCACATGCCGCTACCAAGAGTTTGCATGCCCCAACTAAAGATCCACATGCCGCAACAAAGATAGACGATCCCACATGCTACAGCTGAGAGCTGGTACAGCCACATAAATAAATATTAGAACAAAACAAAAAAACCTGTTGCCTTAGCCTTGATCCATCCTTTTTCTCTCTGGACTCTTAGCACCAAGAACAGTGCCTGGCACATAGTCACGGACTGTTGGCCCAAATCACAGTGAAGTTAGTCAAAGATCTAGTTTTTAGTCTCAGTTCTGCCATGAACACCTGAGACACTGAAAGACCCAAGCCAAGGCACTTAACTTCTCTGAGCTTCAGTTTACCCATCTGGAAAATGGGGATAATGTTCCTCCATCTCCTCTTCATTAGTGAGGATCACAAGACAGAAATGGGATTGGTCCTCTAGGGTGGCAGGAGATGCAAGCCCACTGCAGATTTAAGACATCAGCCTGGAAGTCATTAATAACAACTGCTGATAGTTTTGCTGCTAATAATGACCTGCTTAATTGAAGGAAATCCCCTCTCCCTTTCTCCAGGATGGCTGGTTTTGTCCTAACCCAGTTCCATTACCTGCTTGAAGATGAAGCCAGGCTTCCTCCTCCATACCCCCTTGTCTCACAGGTTTCATAAGACCTCAGAAGGTCCTTCAAAAGTCTGACCCACATTCTTCCTGTTGCAGCTCTGCCCCCTCCCCTCCTCGTGTGTCCTAAGAGCAAAGTCCTGCGTATGAATCTTCGACAAACCTGAAACCCCTTCACAATATAAGGCTTATTCTTCTGAAGCTGATGTTCCCGCTGCCACTGCTAATAGAGAGAGAGACCAGAGAGAGGGTGAGGAAGGGAAGCCCCAGTCTGGAGCGAGGGCGTGTAGAAAGAATCAGGAGGGATGGAGATAAGACAGCAGCACCCCCAGACACACAATGACACAAATACCACACCACCACCACCTCCAGCGCCTGGCTTCCGGGGGAGGGGCTATTGTCTTACGGCTTTCCATGACGTGAGTCCTCCGCGAAGGCTAGGGCTGTGGGTGAGGCGACATTTCCTGCCCCAGGGGGCTGGGGTGAGAGGAGAGATGAGTTGCTGAGTATGCACACCTTTTGAGAGCCCATACACACACACCCTGCGCCAGGGGCTCCTTTCTCAGGCTGCCCCCATGGAGTTCCCCCTGGCCCAGATATGCCCCCAAGGTAAGTGTGAAGTTGGAGAATGTGGGTGGGAGGGAAACTCAAGACCCCCACGACCCCTGCCCTCCTCCTCTCTGGGCCTCAGCTCCCACTTTGAGGGTGAGGGGCCACACCCTGGCCACACGCCTTGCTGTGCTCCAGCAAGGCTGACTGGCAGGAGACCCACAGCCCCTGGTCCTCCTCCTCGGGTGGCTCCACTTCCATGCAGCCCTGAGGATAAAGGGGACAGGGTCTGCAGAGAGCTTCTTCGACAGGAGAGAGGAGGAAGCAGGAGAATGAAGTGGGGTGGGAAGCAGAGGAGCCTGGGCCAGAAGCGGGACCTGCACTGAGAAGATCTGCCTCCATTCCCGGATTCCGGAACTTCTGGGCCAGCTGGCTTCCCTGCACTCCTCCCTGGGCCCAATTTCCCTGACAAGCCCCTCTGTCCCCTCAGCCCTCTACGCCTCCTGGGCTCCTTACGCCTCCTCCCTGAGAAATAATCTCTGCATCCCTCCTGCATTTCTCCTGTTGTCATGACTGTGCCTGTCCTTCAGGTCCCCGATGAGTGGACTGCCGGGGCAGCGGGGGAAGTGGAGGGCCTGAGCCTGAGCCTCGGGGAATGGTGGGTGGCAGAGAGAGACGCAGGCCCTGACTGAGAAACCTCTCTGTGCTAACAGGGAGTCGGGAAGCCCCTGCCATAACCTTCAGCACCTTCCAGCCCCTGGACTTGAACCGCAGGAGCTGCCAGGGCCCAGGCCTGCTTCTGGGACCTCGACTCCAGGCCCCCGAGGGAGCCTGGCCCAGCCCCAGGGGCCCAGCTGTCCAGGCTGTGGTGAGTGGAAACCTGGGGGGTGCTCCCTCCTCTACTCCCACCTCCCACGGCGGGGGGGCCTGCAGGTGGACAAAGGCCAAAGCAGGAATGAGCAGGGGCTGCTGACATGGCTGGGGGCCCAGAGGAAGGGAAAGGAGATGAGAAGCACCTCCTTCAGTGGCTGAATGGCCCACTCGCTACTCCTCTGTCCCTGGGAAGCTCAGGGCGAGTCCACAAGTGATGGGTACAGTGATTGAAGTTCCAGAAGGAGGCATCTACATCTCTGTCCATGGCCTTCATTTGACCACCCTCATCTCAGTCCTCCTCACCCATCTGGTCAGTAGGAAACCCTCCCTACGAACTAGCTCGGTCCCTCCCTACGGTAGGGTGAGCCCTCCCTCGTTCTGGCCTCTAGAGTTCCCTTCATCCCTCAGGCCAGGGAAAGCTTTGCTGTCCATCTGGAAGGCCTCACTCCCATTTAAGTACAGTTTAACAGCTCACTGCTACTGGAATAAAGGCCCACAGGACCCAGAGGGAAGTGGAAGGAAATTCCCCTGGAAACAAAAACAGCTTGAGCTAAACAAGTCAGACTTTGGGAAGGACTTTCTGGGAAACGATACCCTAAAATAGGCAACTGGAACAGGGACAGGGAGCTTTCTCCACAAGTCAAAGAGCGAGTAGGTGTAAGGATAAGGAGGCGGCCGCTGACTTAGAATCATGGCTACCTCTCCCCTCCTTGAATTCTTCTCTTATATAGGCACCTCTCCAGGCCCCAGGAGCTGCCTGCAATCCAAAGGATGTTGGGAAGGAGGAGGTGCCAAGGGAAGAAGCTCTGATCCTACAGGCCGAGACTCGGGCTTGGTTCCAGAAGACCCAGGCCCATGAGCTCCTACAGCACGGGGCGGCCCCCATCTGGTTCCACGGTTTCATCACCCGGAGGTGAGTCACAGAGGAAGAAACAGGCTCAGAGCAGGGCAGGGGCCAGTCCTGGGTCCTGGCATCAATCAGTAGATTGAGGCTACAAGCCAGGCTATGACTCCTGCAGGTTTTGAGGTTACTCGTTAAGGCAGCTCTCCTGGGGGAGATCACCGAAGAGGCACAAGCCCAAACCCCCTACCCCGTGCCTCCACTTTCCTCCTGTCTCTAAGGCTTTGAGTGCTCATTCTCCACCTCAGCCTCCATCTCTCTCCCTCCATATCTCCCTCCATCTTTACCTCGGGCTTTCTCCAGCCCTCCCCTCTGTCTTCCCTCCCTTGCAGTTCCTCCCTTCTCCTCCACTTCTCCGCTTCACTTCTCCTGTATCTATCTCTATGCTTACCCCCTCCGTGTAACTTCTGAAGTCTAGAAGTCTAATGCCATCCCCGTTGCTGCCGCCACAGCGCTGACCCCCGGAACCCCCTACTCCAGGCTGCCCTTCCAGGATGGGGCCAAGAGGAGGATGCAGGGCCGGGAGGTCTCCTGAGTGGAACCCCTGGTCCGCGTCCACGCCCAGTCCCTGCAGCGGGAGTACGGTGACCACATCCTCTCTCTCCCCCACCTCCGCCCTTCTCTGTCCACTTAAGCAGGCTTGGGTGGACGTAGGGGTCCCCTATGAGAGCAGGGGAGACAGGAGGTGAGGCTAGAAAAGTCTGAGCAGCCCTTCGTGTCTTCTCCACCATCCTCAGAGAGGCCGAGAGGCTGCTGGAGACTAAGCCTCAGGGATGCTACCTGGTGCGTTTCAGCGAGAGCGCCGTGACCTTTGTGCTGACTTACAGGTGAGGGGCCAGCACTGCGCGTGGGGGGGCGGGGGGGAGTGGGCAACAAGGGGGCGGGACTTTGGGCTAGTCAGGGGGCGGGACTTGGTGCTGAAGAACGTGTGAGGGGCAGCACTTCATGATGACGCCCAGCAGGGGCGGAGGGGTCTAAGCCCAGCCCCCAGGCTACTAAGGATGGGAGACCCGGGCGCTGGGGCGGATAGAGATCGCGCCTGGTGCTGGTGTCCTGGCCAAGAAAGAAGGAGCAGATCTGATCCTGATTGGTGCCTCCAGGAGCCGGACTTGCTGCCGCCACTTCCTGCTGGCCCAGCTGGGGGACGGGCGCCACGTGGTGCTGGGCGAGGACAGCGCCCACGCGCGGCTGCAGGACCTACTGCTGCACTACACGGCCTGCCCGCTCAGCCCGTACGGGGAGACGCTCACGGAACCCCTCGCCCGCCAGGTACCCATCCCCACCCCGGCCCTGACACTGACCCTGACCCCGGGGACCCAGGCCAGGGCGCCCCCACCCCCACCGCTCGCAGAACTCAGGCCGCAGGACCTCGCCAGGCACTTTCCCACTCCCACGGAGGACGCAGACATCCTTTTCCCACACATCTCCGCTGGCTGCCCTTCCAGAAAGATGCGTGCTGGTGGAGGGGTCCTCGAGAAACCAGCTCGGTCACACAAAAACCGGAGGGGCTGGGAGTGGTCAGCTAGGCCCAGAAGTCATTTGTTTTTGTGGCTTTATTTTGGCCTTGCTGCTGGGCTTGAGGGATCTCGGTTCCCAGACCGGGGATTGAAGTCTGCAGTGAAAGCGCCAAGTCCTAACCACTGCACCACCAGGGAATTCCCGGGGCCATTTGTTTTTTAAATTAAGAGATATTTACCGAGACAAGACAGATGGGTGTCAAACCCACAAAGCTCACTTACCAGCGGCAAAGACAAATAATAGGAATCAAGTGTGAGAGTGTAGTGAGAGAGGAAATGCAGAGTGGGGTGCCATTTAGCTCACATGGTGGGGAGCCATGTCAGAGAGGGCCTCCCCCAGATCATTCAGGCGGTTCGGAGGGACCACTCTGTGCCAGGCATTGGTCTGGACAGTAAGAAATAGCACCAAACAAAATTGACCCAAATGTCCCTACCTTCATGGAGCTTTCATTCTAGTGACAGGAGACAGACAGTGAATGCGTAATACAGATAAACAGAATACAGAAACAAGGAGTGACGGAGTTGGGGTTATTTACACAGGGACCTTAGCGAAGGCTACTCTGGTAAAGGGATATTTGAACAGAGGTCTGAATAAAGGAAGGAGGAAAGTCATGCAGATAACTAGAGGAAAAACATTCTAGGTAGATGGCACAGCAGGTGCAAAGGCCCTAAGGTAGAAGGATCCTTGATGTGTGTGAATAAGAGTAAGAGCACTGAGGAAGCTAGCATGAGAAGAGAGGTAAAAAAATGAAATCACAGGGGTGAAGGACTGCCCGGTGGACTCTTGTATGATTTGGGATTTTATTCTACATGAGATGCACTGGGCAGTTAAAGAGTGACATGATCTGGAAAGTTTGGGAGGGACATAGGTGATCAGATGGAGGCCACTACAATACTCCAGGAGAGAAGACGGCAGCGTGGACCGTGTTGGTCGAGGTGAAGGGGCGGGGAGGTGGAACACTGGGTCAGTTTGGAAGGTGGAGCTAAGAGGGTTTTTGCAGGCTTGAGTGAGGAACGTTAAAAGATGGAGTTGTAAAAAAAAAAAAAAAAAAAAAAGATGGGGTTGTATTGATTGAGATGAGGAAGGCTATGAGAAGACCAAGTCTGGGAGAGAGGGGAGATCGAGTTAGTTCAGTTTTGACATTCATGGTTGGAGACATCCATTCAGTATCCAAATGGAGATGCCAGTTAGGCAGTTGCAATATATGGACTGGGATTTGAGGACGGAAGTCTAGTTTGTAGATCAACATTTGGGAGCCATCAGTATGTAAACGGATTAATTCGAAAGCCCTCAGGAGGGATGAAATCTCAGGAATGAGCATAGATGGAAAAGAAAAGAATACCAAGTCTCCAGCATTGAGAGTTTGCAGAAATGAGGGGCAATCTACAAAGAAAATTGAGAAGGAGCAGCCAGAGAGAGAGGAGGCGAAGAACCAGGAGTGTGATGCTCTAGACACCAAGCAAAGAAAATCCATCAGGGAAGAGCAGATGCCAGAGGGTCTAGAATTAACCATTGGATTTGGCCAACAGAAGGTCATTGATGACCTGGGCAAGAATAGCCGCTTGGAGCTTGATTGGAGTCTGTACAAAGAAGTTGGTAAGGGACTGTGCCTAGGGGTGACTATTGTGTGGAATTTCATGAGGAATAAGCAGAGACCTGAAGATTCCTAAACAGTGAGAATAGGATGTAGGGAAGTCTGGTGGACAGGGGAGCCAGCTGGAGTTGTGAGAGCCGAGGGCACAGCTGTCAGAGACCAAGCTCTATGACCAGCCCTCAGAGGGTCTTGTCACTCACATTCTCTGGAGTTTGGGCTTTATCCTGGAGCAACAGGCAGCCATGGAAGGATTGCTAGAGGAACTTCTGCAGGTTCATTCTGCTCACAGAGTGGAGAATGGGTTGGCAGGGCAAGATGATGCAGGAGGAGGTGATGGATTTAGGAGGCCTGAACAGGATCAGCAGCTGTGGGCAGGGAGAATGTGGGCAGGTGTGAAGATATTTAGGCAGTGGAAGGAGCATGGCTTGTGCTCCATAAGACTTGGGGAGGAAGGGAGGGAGGTGTCCGGGTTGACTCCTAAGGTGCTGCTGTTTCAGCAACAGGGTAGAGGGGCTTTTTTTTTTTTGGCTGTGCCAGGTCTTAGTTGCAACATGTCAGATCTAGTTCCCCGACCCAGGAATTAAACCCAGGTCCCCTGCATTGGGAGCGCAGAGTCTTAGCCTCCGGACCACCACGGAAGTCCCAGAGGTGCTACTTTATATTCATAAAGGGAATGCTAAGACCTCTTAGGAGGTTAGGGCAGGGAAAAAAAATTCTGATTTGAATCCATGCAGTAAGTGCCCAAACACTGTCAGATGGAGACAGGGACTTGGCAGATTGCAGAAAAATGAGAAAAGCCCTATGGGCTGAGCCTCCAAAAATTATCATGCATGTGGAGAACATTCGTGAACCCAGTGATAAATGCTGAGCTAAAAGCACACCTAACATGGGAAGGAATCCTATAAGGCTCATCTCCCCTGAGGCAGTGTCTCTGTCCCTAAAATATCTAGCTGTTAGCTGTATAATGTACTCCTCTTGCAGCTGCAGAAGTAAACATGGGCACAGAAGTCTTGGAGATCTATCCCCAAGCTGAAAAATTTTAGGCTAAAGACTTGTGAGGCCTGGTTGCAGTTTTACAACCACAGGCACAAACGGTGACTGGTCTGGGCCTATGTTCCAGATGAAGTTAACTTAAATGCTAAATATCGCCTGTGACCAGAGCAATTGTCCCACTTCCCAGTCTCCTTGCCATCTCCATGCCCTCTGCCTCACCCAGAAATCCAGCGCCACCCAAATTTCCGTGCTGCACCCCCACCCCGACATTCTCCATATGGACCAGATTATTTTGCCCTCCGTGCATCACCTGCCCACTCCCACCAGCCATCCCTCCGGCATCACATCCCCACGGTCTCTTTCTTCTCTTTACCCGCCCCCACCCTGTTCTCCCCCTCCTTCCGCCACACCCCCGGCCCCCCCGCCCCCCCACCCCGCCCCGACCCCCGCAGACTCCTGAGCCCGCGGGGCTGTCCCTAAGGACTGAAGAATCAGACTTTGGAAGCAAAAGCCAGGACTCACAGTTTCAGTATAGCCCGATTCTCAAAAACGAGCGAAGTACAGCCCCGACGCAGAAAGATGGAGCTGGGGAGCCAAAGCAGGTGTGTGACCCGAAGCGCTGGGAGAGAAGGCGGGGCCTGAGAGAGGGGCGGAGCCTGGGGGCGAAAAGGAGGGCGCGGCCTGTGTGAGGGGGCGGGGCCAGTGGGTTGGAAGAAGGCCTGCAGGGGGCGGAGGCTCAGACTGGGTTCCAGCTCTGGCCCTGCCTGGGTTAGGGTGACCCACTCTCCGCCTTGGCATCACTGACTCATTGGACATGAGTTTGACCAAACTCTGGGAGATAGTGAAGGACAGAGAAGCCTGGCGTGCTGCGGGTTGCAAAGAGTCGGTCGCCACTGAGCGACTGAACAACAACGACAATTCTCCTCCCTGCTCGCCTTCTGTCCTAGCCCTCCCAGCCGCCCAGGCCCAAGCCGCCCATCCCCGCCAAACCTCAGCTGCAGCCGGAAGTCTACACGAGCTCTGCTCCGAGACCCCGCCCAACCCTGCCCCCCAAGCCCTCCAACCCCATCTACAACGAACCTGATGAACCCATCGACTTCTACGCCATGGGCCGGGGCAGCCCTGGGGAAGCCCCTAGCAACATTTATGCCGAGGTGGAGGTAAGGGAGCCTGATTCAAGGAGTCAGGACCCGCGCTGCATCCTCAGGCACGAAGTCCTACGGAAATGCCAGTCCAGGCCTGTCCTAGGCAGCCAGGTAAATGGGGGTGCAGGGAAAAGTGAGGCCCCTAAGGAAGACTTCCTGAAAGCTAGATTGAAAGGGTGGAGAAGGTGTTCAGACTGAATGTCGGGGTCAGGGTGAATGAAGGTCAGAGATGGGAAGAACAGAGGGTTGAGACTGCCAACAACCCTCTTCCAGGCCCCTCTGTTTGGAGTTACTGGGACCTGCCTCCCCTTTGTCAAGTCCTCGCCCTCTCCACTTCTCAGAGAAAGCAGAGGGCCCTGCAGGTCCCCTCAGCCTTCGCCCACTGGCACCTGTGTCCCTCCCACCTGGCTGGCCCTCTTCAGAACCCCCTGAGATCGACCCCACCCTATGGCAGGAGTCTTGGCCTTCACTTCATCTCTCCTCCCCAGTCTGAACTTGGGCCTCTCTCATGCTGGCTCAGCTGGTCCTCCCCTCAGCCTTCAGGGCCCTGCCTTCCTGAAGAAGAGCATCTGGAGTCCTTCATGGCACCTCAGATGAGCTCAGGGGAGGGGGTGCCTGCCTGTCCCCTCCTTCTGCACATGCCCCCTCTCCTGCAATCCTCACACCTGCCCAGACTTCTCACTGATCAGGTCAAGTCCTCTGCCCCCCTCTTCCATTCCCCGCTCCAACACTGGCATCTCAGGCTCCCCCTCAGCCCTTGTGCCTGATCACGCTTTATACACACCCCTGACTGCCGTCCTAGAGCTGATGTCAGCAGTCCACGTCTCTATGTGAATTTCTCTCCAGGCTTCTGCTCAGCTCCCCAACATCCCACAGCCTTCTGGACTCAGCACAGCCAAGTGTCCTCACCCTACTCCCCTGATTGTTCCCTCCTGTGTTCCCTCTCCCATTTGGTATCTCATCCAACTATTCAAGCCAGGTTTGCAGGGCTTCTTTGACATCTCCCCACTCTTCACCCTCACTCCCCTATAAGTACTGATTCCTGCTGGGTCTTTTCCTAAATATATTTTTCCTTTCGTCAGTTTTAGCTCCCATCCTCTCTCATCAGGACTTTCCAAGAGCTTCTTAAGTGATCTCCTGGCCAACAGTCTTGCCACTTCTGATCCACTGCCCCAGGAAAGTCAGAATGGTCTTTCTAAAACAGCTACCAGGCCCATGAAGCTCTCTATAATCAGGTGGGGTGGGGAGCCACCCCCTCAGTCTTATCACCAGCTGCACCCATCCACCCTGAACTGGTCACATTTCTCCAAATACACCAAGTGGTTTCAAACCCTCCAACGTTTTACATACGCCATTCCCTCTGCCTGTAGCTACTTCCTACAAACGTACCTTCCTACTGCCCAGCAACCTTCTAATCATCCTCCAGCTTGCCCACCCTTCTCCGCTTCTGCAAAGACTTCCCTGACCTCACCACAGAAGCTTTCTACACACCTGTCATGTCACTGATCGTTGATACCGATACCCCCCTCCCCCAGCAGAGTATTAGCTCCCTGAGGGCAGGGATGGGACTTGTTCATCTCCTGTTTCCAGAGCACCGGGCACAGTGCCTAGCAAAGAGCAGTTTTTTCAGGAAATGTTTGTTGAATGAATGAGAGAGGTTTAGATCTCCTCTTTGCAGGTCAATTTCTGTTAAGATCAGAGGCTGCAGGTAAGTCTAGGAGGCAGAAGGTAGAGGGTATGACCTGGGACCATCCTTCTCTCTACAGAATCCAGGTGGCCAACAACTGCATTCTGAGAACTCCTTGGCTGAACAAGGCCCTACTGTGCCACACCAGCCCCTACCCCGCTGGGGGCACACTCTCCCCCACAACCTTTCTAGACAAGTGCTTCAGGACAGAGGACAGGCGTGGCTCCCCCTGGGGCCTCCTCAGTAGCTGGTGAGTCTGAGCTGGGGAAGGATAACTTGGAACAGCGGGTCGAGACCTTCACACACACCCAGCCATCCTTCTCAGGAAATGTGGATGGAACAAACTGTAGGTGATCAACGCTGGAAAGGACCTCAGCCATCATCTATTGCAAAGACGGCAAAAACGTGTCACCTTGGATGCCAACTCCAATCCATTGAGTGTGGCTGCCTGGAGCACTGCTTTGGAAAGGATGTTAAGGTCATATCTGAACTCAGCAGAAAAGAACACCATGATTGATTAGTGATGTCTGCCATGGGTGAGAGAAGAGGAGCAGCATCTCCTTTGCCCTTACTGATCAAGTCCAACTCCAGCTTTGTTTTTGGAAACAAAACCAGAGAGGGATGGTGGCTTAGTCAAGGTCAAGGACTAGAACCCAGGCTTCCTGATTCTTCTGTTTAGTGCTCTGTTCTGTACCCTACTCTACTAACTCTTCTCCATGGGAAATGTTTGAGATTTCCTCAGATAAGAAATCTGGCTGCTCTCCAGAGTTCTACTGCATGGGGGCCTGGGTGCTGGTTCCCTTCCTCCAGATCCCAGCTTAGCCCTGTTCCCCTAACTGGTCTGGGCCCACACAAAGAAACCCGGAGGCCAGAGGAGCAAATGTGGGGTCTGCTTCCTTTTAGGGACACACCCTCTGGTTCCCTCCCAAGAATCTCCAAGAATTCAGTGGCTCAGAGCTTGCCTCTAAGGAAGAGGGCTAGGAGAGCCCTGCTGCATCCCACTACTGCCCTGGTTTCCCCTCCTGGAGTCTGATTTCCTTGGCCCTCGAGCCTTGGAGTCTGGGCCCTGGTCCAATGCTGCTGTTGTCTGAGGAATGGTTTGGCGAGAACAGATGTTAGAACTTGTTTGTTGATTCTTGTCTGGCTAATAAATCATTATCAACCACCTCCCCCAACAGGGATTCAAGTACTCCAGGCTCCTTCTGTCTCTGACTCTTATATTGCAGAAGGCAAGTTGTCAAACGACCATTGCAATCGGGGAGAGTGGTCGATGGTCGAAAGATACCTGGGCAAGGGCCACAGATCTATGGGCTGGGGGTGGGGAGACACCAAGGTGAGGGACACAGACCGCTCTCTGAAAACTATTCCTTCCCTAACTGGGGTGGGCTCGGCAGCTAGCTGGGGGCAGAGGGGTGACTACATCGCTTGGGGGCTGCCAGGGAAGAAAGAGGGGCAGGGAGGGGAGTGGTTGAAAGGTAGCCCCAGCACCTCCTTCCTCAACCCCCCTGCCAAGCACAGGACTGGAAGGGAGAGGGAGCATTCTTAACCTTTGTGTGTGAGCCCCTTAGGATAGGGGACCCCCTTGCAGCGGCTCCCCCGTCTTGGGCTTAAGCCTCCCCTGTTCCTCTTAGGATATTTCCTCTTCTCTCCCAGACCCACTTCAGGGCCTCTTGCCCCTGTGGCCAAGCTCCATACTCTAAGCTTCAACCACCTAGAAGAATCAGCCTCGGGTTGTGTTTTTGTCTCAGATGGGGTCTCTCTGAGGCAGGGCTGTGTCTGCCCCTGGATCACCCTGAGGGCTCAGAGCAGAGACTGCTCCCCACCCCCACCCTGGGAACCACTCACAAGGCTTCTGGTACTCCTGTGGTCCCAGCCTGTTCTTACTCTGATTTCTAGGAGAGTTCAGTCAAGACAGTCAGTGTCCATCAGGGTCTCTCCCCCTCCCCAGGGCCCCTGTGTACTTGCCGGAATCACAGAAGTCCCCCAGACCCCTCCCTGAAGACACAGTCCCTGGGTCTAGGTGCTGCCACCACCGGGCCAGCCCCAGTGACTAGTCAATTCCCCTCCTTTCCACTCAGTGCTAATCAGCTCCAGGAGAAATACAGTTGCTGAGTCAACAGAGTGGGGTTCCACTTCCTTCTGTCTATAGGTCTAAACTCCCTCCTAAGCAAGAGAAGAGGTGGGAGGGCAAAGGGGGGCGGGTGGGGGGTGTGGAGGGGAGGGGAGGGGAGCAGATGGCTTTGGGAAGGAGAGGCTGAAAGTGCAAGAAAGGTCTGAGATTAGACTCAGGGAGTCACCTGGTGGCTGATTCCTGTGGCAGCGGAGGAGGTAGAAAAAGGAGAGGCTGGCTGTATAGCAGGAGCTGGAAATCAAAGTCAGCAGATGAGCTTTCCTTGGACTTCAGGACAGAACAGGGTGGGCAGGTTTGGGGAGGGGCCAGGAATGCCTAGTGACCCACTCGGTGTCTCTGAAGGAGCAAAGCCTGCTAGAGAGGGGTGAGTGCTCCTCACTGCTAGGGGTAGGCTCAGCAGAGTGGGTGGGAAGATCCTGACAACCAGCATTGTCAGCTTTCTGCTGCGCTTCGTTGCTAACACACTGCCCAACCTTTAACAGGGAAGCTTTTTTCTGTGCCGTTCCCTACATTCCTTTGAAATGGAGGGAGTGCCTTATTTGCCTGTGGGGCTACTGTACTGATCAGATGAGGCCAGGCAAGCAAGGGGCTTCGCAGAGCAGGACTGTGGGGCTAGAAGGGACTTCGAACCCTTTGTAACGGACTTGTTGGTTCAACCAAATCAGAAAATGAGTTCTAGAGAGGGGAAATGACAGGGAACTGGAGGTAGTCAGGGCGGATCTTGTCATCCCAAGCACTTGCTTCCCCTTACACGGTAGGGCCCCTCCCAGGCCCTAGGATAAGGCCCGGGTCCTCCCCCAGGCTCCAGCTGCAGGCCCAGCCCTGATGACCCAGGCAGTGGAGCATCCTTCTCCCCCCTTGCCACAGCCATGGGCACCCCCACACCATCCTGCTGATTTCACCCCCTCGGAGGCCCAGGGCTACAGTGAGACCTCAGCTGGAGAAGCCGAGTGAGTAACATATAGGAAAGGAAGCCTCGCGACTGTGCTGGGCAGGTTACCCTGCCCCAGTAGGGACCACTCGGGCCAGGAGGGGAAGGGCATTTCCCAGCTGACTCAGTCTCCCCATGGTTATTCCATCCTGCCAGCCTCCTCTAGGCAGGGCTCTCAGGCTCAAAACCCTCTTCTATCAGAGAGGAGTCTCCTACCTACCCTAAGTCCCAGATCCCCTCCAGAGCCCGCAGAAGGCCCTGCCGCGAGTTTCCAGCTCTGTCCTCTGGTTCGTCCCTTGAGCACCATGGCCTGTGCGGATGGATGCCTTTTTTTCCCTGCCCCTGTCTCCCTTAAGCTGTCCCCTTTATCAGGTCAGCTCCCTCAGCTAATGCAGTCCAGCCTCAGTATGGTGCCCTGTAACTCTGGCTCAGGGGACCAGGGCAGGGGCAGGGGGCTGAGAGATGTTAACCCCCAACCTTAGCTATCCTAATTCCACGGCATGAACCCACTGGAGGAGGGCTGGGGGCAGTCACCACTTAGGCTGTACCCTCAGCTACCCTTACTGGCCTCAGAACATCTGTCCCCACCGGAAATGAAGCTGAGCAGAGGGAGAGGGGGTACAAAAAAGGTTGGGAGCAGGCAGCAGAGCGTTCCGCCACCCTGCCACCCCTCAGAACTTCAGCCAGCCCTTCAAATGACTGCGGCTTCCTGGTCAGTAAGCTCAGCACCCAGCTGGAACAAAGACGTGGCTGGGTTCCTGCCCAGGCGTCAGAGCTTTGGGGTAGGAGCCGAAACGCCCTCTTCTTTGACAGCTGTGCCGTCTCCGTGTAGTTCCTAAGTCTGCTCCTT
This sequence comes from Dama dama, assembly GCF_033118175.1. Classification (NCBI taxonomy): domain Eukaryota; kingdom Metazoa; phylum Chordata; class Mammalia; order Artiodactyla; family Cervidae; genus Dama; species Dama dama. The sequence continues at coordinate 15,443,201 of NC_083700.1, forward strand.
GCGGATCCCACCTTCCTCAGCTCCGTTGTCCTGGTCAACGTGGGCTTTGCCCCAGGCCCTTCCAATATCTTACAGGGCCATTTGAATCCATTTCTGACCAACACCTCCACCACCCTCCCCCCGCCCCAGTCCCTTGGCTGTTGCTGCCATGCCAGTTTTAGCCAAGCTATCCCTCTTTCCTCCTTTCGTCTCCCTCACCCCTGTCTTCTCTTTCCTGTTTATGGTAACTTGAGGTTACTACCTCAGAAAGCCCTCCCAAATAGAGTCTGTTCATTTTCTAACTTTTATTTCTCTTGGTGACCAGGAAATTCCAACCAAGTAAAATGTCATCTTATGGTAGGAATAAAAAGTGGCTTGGAACTTCCCTGGTGGTACAGTGGTAGGTATTCTGTGCTTCCACTGCAGGGGGCATGGGTTCGATCCCTGGTCAGGGAACTAGGATCCCCCATGCTGCTCTGCAGTTTAAAAAAAAAAGTTTACTACTTGCGGAGAACCAAAGGAGATGGGACACAAGAAGACACTGAAAGATGTCTGGCTTAAATCTGTCCATTCACAGAAGACACCAGGACTCTCCCTACCCATATGCCTCGCCTCCCAACTCAGAGCACCACCAGGTCGTCATGACGCAGCCCCTAAAATGACAAAGTTGAACAGCTGAATCCCAGGAGTACGGCAACTCAGGAAGGAGTGTGGCAACCCCATCTACAGAGCCCTGGATACAGAAAGAGCAGCTGACTCCTTGGGACCTCAGACTTTGGGGCCCTACTGAGCCTACCTCACCACCTCACTTCACTGTGACTCCCGAGGGGCGACCTTAGTCCTCAGTGCCTCTGTGGATGGTGGGAGCGGTGGTACAGGCTGAAGGCTCCTTGCTGAAGGCTGGCTGGATGCATTGACTTGGACAACTACAGCCCGCGTGTCCCTGTGGGATGCAGGAGCCCTGTCTGGCTCCAACCCGAAGTAGGTCAGATTTCAGATAAGCGGGTGGTTTTCCTGTAAGCAATGAAACCCTCCTCTGTACTTAATGAGAAACAGACTCCTCAACTTACCCCAGCTCACAAGACCAGAAGCATGGTGAGATTCCTCACTTCCTTCTCATCCCCAAGTCTCCACCACACACTTCTTCAAAACTGCCCCTCGGGTCTCAGCCTTCCTCTCTGTCACCAGGACTGTCAAACACTAATTCCTCCCAGTGTTTTTCCTATTCAGAACCTGCATCTTCGTTCAGTCAGCATTCCCTTGCCTGGCATCCAAGGCCTTTCTTTTCACAGGAGTTTAACACTCCCTTCCTGCATGAAGTCACTGCGATTAAGCCCTACTGGAGTTCCAAGTTCCCTCAGTGTCTACAGCAGGAAGTGCTTGCTGCTTTGTGACCAATATTCAGTATCTTCCATCTCTATCTGAACCGTGTCTGAGGAGGAGGAATCATGCCACTATCCTGTGGCTCCTGGGCACCTTGGTGCCCTACAGCCAACTCAAGTCCACAGACCCTGCCACCTCCCTCCTCATCCACCACCCTCCCCCAACCTACCCCATCCTCTCAAGCAAAAAGCTCGGAGTTAGATGGAGGCTCCAAGGATATCTGTCTAGCCCCCAATCTCCATGCAAAGCTTCCAAACCAGTCCAGGCCAATGACAACCAGTAAAAATTTTAGTCATCTTTGGGGACAGGCATTTCACTACTTTTTCATGTCCAACAACTCTTTCACATCCCAGAAACAATCTCCTTGACTTCAAGATACCTGAGATCAGCAATACTTCCCACATTTGGAGTCACAGGCCCCTGTCCCAAACAAAACTGTACATACACTTCCTAGAGTCTTCAGTGGCCATGACCCCATTTAAGATGGTCAGCACCCAGAAAAACTACAAAGTAATCAAGAGATAGCTCACAACAGTTTGGAGGCTGCTTTACCCCAGGTAAAAACTAAGATCTAAGGACAGAACAAAAGAGAAGCGTCCAAACAAAAACAAAAAAAAAAGAGAGAGAGAGAGAGAGAGACCTCACTTAAAAGTAGGAAAAGGTTCAGGGCACGCAATGTCTGTTGGACTGAATATTTTATTTCAACAGACATCCCTGGTTTTAAAAAAAAAAAAAGATGGAGGGAGGGGTTCAACATATCATCACACCCAACAGGGAGCCAAACTCCCATCCAAGAACTCAGAGCCCCTTCTGAGGCATCACTTGAGTCTTTGCTAGCTCCAAGACAGAAGGGAGCTGAATTTTCTAACTTTTGTTAAGAAAAATCTATCAAATATGTTCATTCTCGCAGAGGCGAGGGCTGGGTCCTCAGGGAAAGAGATCCTGGGCTTGGATCAGCTGGGGTCCCAGAGATGAAGCTGGGGGCCGAGCCAGCTGGGCTGCAGGAGATCCAGAGGCAGTCAGGTCCAGAGCCCTAGAATCCATATTTGGCTTGGGTCTGCCGGCGGCTGAGCTTGTTCTCCGACCAGGTGTTCTTCAGTTCCAGCTCCCGCTCCTTAGCCTGTGCAAGGAAGAGGGGGCAGGGGAGAGTCACACCAAGGCTCTAAGAAACAAGCTTCTCTTGCCTCTGTATGCTTCCCACTTTAAAGTCTTTCTGCCATCAAAACAATTATGAGGAAAAAGTAAACCCCTTGAAGGATTTAATTTTCTTATTAAAGCAGAAGGGGAGGACCCTCAGAAAGCAAAGGAAACCATCTCTTTGGGGAGTTAATAGGGTTCAAGCAGAATTTCAAGAATGCTGGTCCTGGGACTTCTCTGGTGGTCCAGTGGCTAAGACTCCATGTTCTCAATGCAGGAGGCCAGAGTTCGATCCCTGGTCAGGGAACTAGATATCACATGCTACAACTAAAAAACCTGCATGCACAATCAAGACCTGTTGTAGTCAAATAAATAAAGAATTAATTAAAGAAAAAAAAAAAAAAAGAATGCTGGTTCTTCATCAGCTAGATTTAAAACTGAAATGCTCAAATGGGAAATGGACAAATGAAAACTTGAATTTGGCATCTGAAAGGAAGACAATCAGCTGCCTTGGATACCTAACGAGCCATGTGAGAGAAGACAGCATTGAAGACCTGGACAGGTCAAAATAGGACACCTACCAACAATAATTTAGCCTGGAGCCACTGTTTCGCTGTTGTGTTGAATGTAGTATATATGGTACCCTAGAAATTCACACCACTTTAGAGCACAAATTGAAGCTGTGAAAAACTGACTGGAAAGTACAAGAATTAATGCTTCCCCTCCTGACTGTGACAACTCCTAGCTCTAGACAGCATTCTGGGAATGTACAAATGCCACCCTAGAAAAGGGGCTCCTCAACCCCACCTCCACCTGCTCATTTCCCCTGGGGTGGAGAAGGGTGCTAGGAGTTTGGATTTAAAAAAAGACCCTACAGGGGAACAGCAAGTAAAAAATAATTTAAAAATAAAAACAAAAAAATTTTAAAGACACTACCCTTAAATTCTTTCCCTACAAATAACAAGATAGGGTAAGGGTACAAAGGAGTCCATGAAAAAGAAGATGAAAATATGGTAAGAACAATGAATGCAAGTTTTGGCACTGAAATCACCAACCAGCATATATATATACTCTCCGGAAATGGCCAGGAAAGAGTCTTATTCCTTCTGTACTCTTGACAGCATTTAGCACACTAGATCTCAAAAAGATATTTAATGACACAATAAATATTTGAAAGCTGTCAGGTCCTATCAAATAAATACCAAGAAATATTCCAATTACAAAAGATATTTTTAGATTATCTGTAAATCTGAATTACTTGCATTGATGTTTCCTGCCACAGAAATGAAGAACACAAAACCAACCTCACCTCCTCATGAGGTATATGTTTTGCTAAAAGTTGCTGAACCAATTTTTCTTTAGTTTTTTAAATTATCAGATGAACTTGATATTTAAAAGAACCTTATGAGAAACCATTTCACCCCACTCTTACCTCTATGTTTTAAATATCTGAATCTTCATTTACAGTTTATTCCAAGCACCCGTACTGGAGTCTTACATGAAGTGAGCCTGAGGCACAGTAGGATAATTCTGAAGGACACATCCCCACCTAGTGGCCATATGGAGAACTGGGGAGGGTGCCTGCCAGAAGCAGGGGTCTGACAGAGGCTTCTAGCCAAGATCTCAGCCTTCAAATCCCCAGGTTTAAAGGGATCCTGCCTAGCAGGCCAGGGCCCTCAGGCCTCTCACCTGATGAATCAGGTACGTAATCTGGTGTTTCCGCCGCTGCTGGCCTGTTGGCTGCTCACCTTTCTTCTGTAAGGGAAGAAAACCACCATTAACACATTGAAAGAAAAGTGGAAGCTTCTCACATGCCCCAATGGGACAGGATGGGTATTAAGAAAACAACTACACAGCCCAAATCCTAGGGGGAAGAAGTTACACAGCCCAAATCCTAGGGGGAAGAAGTCAGCTTGGAGCAGTTCTTAAGTCTATTTACTTACAAGATAGTTATTTTTATTAAAGTTATTATGCAAAAATCTCAAGCTCAGAATACTTGCCTAAAAGAGTCAGCCAATATCCTCATTAGACTGGAAATACTTTGAGGTCAGGGCTGTCTTCTGTATCTTTGGTAACCCACCACCTCAGCACCAAGCCTGGGGCTCTGCCTACGGTGGACACCTGGCACCAGCTTTACTGCTTGCAGTCAGTCTAAAACAGTTTAAAGGCCAGGCTCCAGGAGACCTCCCTCCCTTCTTACCTCCCGCCACCTCCTCTGCCCTTAAGGACCTCTTCATCTCTGTCCACTTCTCCCCAGTCAGGCCAGATGTCTAGCCTATCTCCTGCCTACTGCTTACCAAGCTCTCTCCCATCAATCACCTTTGGCTGAAACCCTACTCCCTCATTCTAGTAAGTACCAACAAGCAGCTTCCCTGGAATTAGATTTTCACAATCACCACGCCTCTCTCCAATTTTCCAGCCTTCACCCGTAACTGCACTGAATCCCTACCCAAACTTTGATGCAAATGATTTACTGTCAAAGTCTATATTGGTCGGGCTTTCATTCTGCGGTTTTCCTGTCCTCTGCCAGTGTTTGAGTCTCAGACTAGAAGCTTCCTAATCACCCCCACCCAACTCCCAAAACTCCTCTCTGGAGTCTCCTCAGCACTTATGTAATCAATTTGCACCATAATCATTTATACTCAAGTGTCCTTAAAACTCTTTTTCTCAACTACACTCCAAACCTGTCAAGGACAGGAACTGTATCCTTTTCTTCTTTTTTTAAAAATCTAGCTCAATACAATGAGATGGTGGGGAATAAAATAAAAAACTTAAACCTGGGAAAACAGCACACTCTAATTCCTTGATGCTATTTAATGTCATCTAATATGACAGCTGAAGATGACAAACATAAAACACCCAGCTCCATTCCTGTCTACGTGAGCACTAACAGCAGCAGCTATTACTACGTGATGACGCCTCTCCACCCAGTTAGTAGAGCATGCTCTCCTACGTGGCTTTTCCAGTAAACAGTGATGGATCTACGCTGATCTAACCACAATCCTTTGCTCTGTCCCGTACAACCGCCAGCGCTCAGTTAAAACAAACGACTGGGGCTCAGATGGCCATCTGTGGCCACAGAACAAAGCAAAGCAAACAGGGGGAGAAGAAGGGAATAAAATGCCCGACCTTGGCCGTACTGGTGCTGGGCTAGAATCCAGGCTTCCCCACATCTTCCCCCCTGTGGCAGGCTCATAAATGTCCACATTTGCCGTACTCAGCTACTACGTGAAGAGATGTTCATCATACTGACGGAAGAAAACTAGCACAGGGAAGGCAGGAGTGTGGTGTGTGGGAAAGGTGAGGGATAAAGCGTCTGAAAAGGCCACAGCTGGGCACAACAAATGATGGAGAGAGAGGTGTGGGGGGAGGGGATGCACACTCAGAACCGAGGACCCCAGGACCTCGGAGGCTCTGCTGGGCCCGCACCTCAACGATGTGCTGCACCAGGTCCCAACTTAACGGGATGGAGAGAGGGGTAGGACAGTAGGAAAAGGGTTGAGAGCAGCTACGGATTCTGTCCAGCCAGGAAGAAGCCACACATGTTGAGATCTTCTCAACTGCAGGATAGGAAACTGTTTCAGCCATCCAATCTCAGTAACCAGACTACCATCTAGGTAGAGAGCTAAGTGCTGCAAAATTCTGGAAAGTAGGAGCTGTACCTGGGAGGCTTGGCATACACGCCAGTACCAAGGGGAACGTGTTTGCTAAAGGTGTATGGATAGTAACAATGAGGTGAGGGGTCAGATTTTGCTCTGGGGACTCCCAAGGTGGCCGCCCAGCAGACCTTCCTTTCCCACTTACTTTGCTGAATGACTTCACGGTTTTCTCTTCTGTCAGTGACTTGGTCATCCACTGCTGGGCCCCGCTGAGCTGGTCGTCACCTTTGATCTCCACAAAGTTGATCTCCTCCCTCCCTCGGTTCCTTTTGCCCTGCAGCCGCTTAAACTGGAAAAGGGGGAAAAAATTCAGGAGTCGGGGGTCTGGGTAGGGGATCAGGAGATGTCACCAAGGATCCAGAGTTTATGGAATGATTTTAGGGCTCCCCAATTCCACTGCACCCTTAATTCTCTCTGTGCAGTACATCCTTTCACCATGCCACCTACCAAGTTGCATTGATGCCAGGTGAAAGGCTACTTCTCAGAAGTTCTCCTGGCCTCAGGGAAAAGAAGGCCAAAATGTATTTCCAAAACATGAGTGCAGAGATTCACTGGTATGAATTTTACTCAAATTATGTATAAATTGTATATGCCTAAAAGAACTGCACACTATTTTCAAATTAAGAATTAAAGGTACAAAAACAATTCTATTTTTTTTTTTTTTTTTTCAAAAACAATTCTAGGATTTCTTCTAAAAATTAGTTCTTTTAACATGTCTGTTTTTTCTCATTGGTTCAGTATCACCAAATCAGCAGACCACACACCAGATTAGACATCAGAGGAGAATATAATTCGAGATGGAGAGAGAGGAAGCCTCAAAAAAGAGCCTGGCAAAATTTCCAGGAGACTGCTACTCTTTCCTCTTCCTCCGAAAGAAAGAAAGAAAAATTATCATACTGTTAAGTCATCAGAAGATGTGCCGAGGAGTATAGGTGAAGAGGAATTAAATTCAAGAACACTTGGAAATCTGCAGTGAAACCCAGGTTGTGGTCTGAGCATCAGCAAGGCCTCTCTCTACCCATAAGGAGTTGACTTTTGCCACTGGATAAGCTCCCTGCTGCCTCCGAGGCTTAGAACAAAAAGGGCCTAACTACTGAACTTGTCAAGGAGGAGACACAGGAAAGTGGACGAACACAGGATTAACCACAGGCAGAAGTTTGCAAAGGAATAGACACCTTTCTGTGAAAAGGTGAAGAGAAAGTTATTTTTCTAAGAACTTGCATCCCCTATTTCTCCAACCCACTCCTGGTAGGCTGTGGCCTCCCTATAGATCGAATTCTTTATCTCCTGAACATGACTGGACGGTCGCAAAACATGAGGTTTTCATCTTCCCTTGCGCCGAGGTGGGGAGAGGCTCAGCAGCAGAGAATAACACAGCGATGTGAAACACAAGGTTATTTACTGTGGCTGCTGTTCCCTCCCCCTCTCTGTTAGCATGAATGAACCCAACATTTTGGCTAGGCATAGTACCACCCAATGAAAAGACTACTATGTTCCCTTGCAACTAAATACAGCCATATGACAGGTTCTAGTCAGTAAGATAGAAGGAAAAGTATTCTTAGGAACTTTCAGGAAGTCTCCTGAAGGGGGAGGTGACTTTCTTTTTCTAGTCTGCTGCCTGGTGTGCAATAATGAGAACAGTGGCCTTAGCTACATTCTCATTCTCATCGAAGGGGGCTGGATCGCGACAACTTTATGAAGCTGCCATACCAGCCTTGGCCTGCCTACCTCTAGCCTTCTTTTATAAAGAAAAAAGTTAACTTCCCTCACATATGCCATTATTACTTGAAGTTTCTCAATTATATGTTGTCAAACCGAATCCCAAATGAATATAGCTTTTTGCTTTTTTTAAAAGAAGAATTTCCTTTAGCTTCAGACTTGAAACTTGGTGTCTAGAGGTCAAAGATGGTCACTTGGGCTTTATGAACTTACTGCTTCGTCATCGATGAAGGACGCATCTGGGGCAATTTCCTGGGGGGGGACCAGAGCCGGATCCTGTGCGGGATAGTAGCCACCACTGTAATAATCCTGTAGTCAAGGAGGGGAGAAAACATACCAGCTGAGGGCAGAGTGGAGAGAAAAGAGAAAACCCTCATCCAAGAGGCAGTGGTGACACCCACACTACAGACCCCTCAAGTGGGCCAGCAAAAGCACAGATCCTAAGGACCTACCCTACAACTCAAGAACCAGAGTGTTTTCTAATCTACACCATCCAGACAGATAGATTTTTTTTTTAGGGAAGACATACAAGAAATAAAGACATTCTCTCCTGCTTCAATTCACAGCCTGCTCCCTTGGCTGCTACCCCAGCATGACTCCTACTGCTGACCTCTACCGTGCCTCAGCCGGGCTCCTCCTGCTCAGAAGACCCCAGTGTACGCTCCAGTGTGAGCAGAGATGAGGAGGTGTGAGGCGTGCTACTCCTGCTCCTCATCCAATCTAGCAGCCCTGAGCACAGGGGATTCCCTCCCTCAGCAGGCAGGAAGATTGCAGATTTCTGATAAAAATAAACCACCATAAGGGTGGTATGGAATTTACAAAGCCGGGAACAAACCAGGTTTGCATTACCAGATTTTCAGCTCAGGAATTGATGATGCCCCTTTAGAGGTAAGCTGGCCAGATGTTGCTGTGGACCCTAGAGGAAGAGGGGTGAAGGCAAGGGCAAGGCCCCTACTGTGGCCAACTCAGGCAGCTGCAGGGCTGAGAAATTATTTCCTCTCTGCCTACACTTTTTCCTAATTCTTCCACCTTTGCCCAAAACTCCAAGAAATGCTCCTCCAAGAACATTCATTTTATATATGAAAAATAAGGTTTAATATTAAATAAAAACAATACATAAAAAACCAGAGTAATTAAAGCATTAATTTTCATTAAAAGTATTAATAAAAAACATACATTTAAATTGAAGGGCCCCCTAGAGTAATTACAGTGCTTTAATTTGCACTGACTGCCTTCATGGTATCTGTAACTGCATACAAAATTCCAACTGTTATTCACTGGCTGGATATAAACTAGTGGTTTGTTACATTTTTCTCTTTCTTTGCTAAAGAGGTCAAAACACTCATCTTCCTCCTTCCAACAACACTGAGGGGAGATACACTGTCCCTGGTCAGTCTACAGGACACAGCAAGGCTTAATGGCAGACAGGTTTCAAAGTCTTTGATCAGAAGAGAGTGCCCTCAAAGTCCACCTACCATGGGTCCCTACGCAGGCCTAGATTGCAGGGAAGAGTCACACCGACCACTCAGAGAATCACAGTGGCTGAAGGAGACTTAAGTCTTGCAACCATCACACGCTGGCAGGAAAACTTCCTACAGCTGCCCGGCCACAGCACGAGCCAGCTGCCTCTGATCAACCACCACCGCGGCTGTGAGTCCCCGGACTCCTGCGAGCCCTCTCCATCTAACAAAGTTCTGAAGTCTGTCTTAAACTATTCACAACCTGGCCTCATATATTCTCACCCTCTGAAGCCCTGGAGAACAATTTAAACAGCTCTTCCACATAATATTTGAATAAAAATTCTCATAACCATTTACTGAGCATTTGCTATGTTACCAATATAACTCTTGTAGCAACCCTGAAGTTCTATCATTCTTCCCATCTTAGAGTTGAGAAATCTGAGATTCAGAGGGGCAGATAAGTAATTTGCCCCGACTCACATAGTTTGAGATTCGAAATCTAAACCCCACTTCCTGTCTCTGCCCAAACTATGGTCCCCCAGTGTCTTCTCTGTAGAGACTTACTTTAGGCCTTTGACTCCGCATGTCTCAGTCAAGGCCTCTTGCCATTCTCCTATTCCCTTTGCATTCAACTCTCCAGACTCCCTCCTCTCCCTCCCCACCTCCAGAACTCTCCTTGGACTCACTGCTATCTAGCCATCTGTGCCAAAGCTCTTGCATCCTCCTCACCCACACGTGCAGAAGCTACCTGGGATCTCTAAGATTAGAGACTGCTCTTCTTCCACTTTCTCCCTATCCCTCTCATCAGCTCCTACAATGACCTTTTGTGTTCAGAATAGACTTAGGCAATTTTAGATCAATATGGTTCAGCAAAAAGCCATAATGTTTTGAGACCCGATAGGTAAGGAAAACCAAGACACCAGAAGACTCATTAATTCAGCCAAAGTGATGCCAGAGAGGCCGTATCACAGGCTCAGAGCTCTCCCTGACTGTCAGACTCCCAGCCTGCCCTCCATGCTGCCCACGCACCTGATAGTAAGCACCAGCGGCATTCGCATCGCCATATGTGGAAAACTGATTGTAGCCGTAGTCCTCCCCAGGCTTAGGCATCCAAGGGGCCCCACTTGAGCCTGCTGCCATCTTGAATTCCAAGGGGGCATTGGCTGCATCGTCCTGGAAGGCCGGCTCTGGTTCTGTGCCTGGAGGCAGCTCTTCTGGGACAGTGGGGACGGGGTAAGGGTATGGCTCAACTCCAGGCGGCTCGGCCTTCTCAGGGAGGGAGAAAAAGTTCTCAGGGGCTACTTCCTCATCACTGTCGTCCTCTTCCTGCGTGATCTGCTTCGTCACCTGCAGGGCAGCACTCTTGGCGGCAGCCTTGATAGCTGAGGGCGACGGAGTGGTGGTTGTGGTGCCCACAACAGGGGCAAGAGAAGAGGACTTGGTCTTAGAAGCTTGCCTGGAGGGCTTAGTGTCAGAGGAGCCATCCGAGGGTTTCCGGGAGAAGGCATGGGGCAGGAGCAACCTGTTAGTCTCTTTCACAGTCAGATTTTTAGGTTGGGGAAGCAAGGCGGACAAACCAGTCCCCTCACTGGATCCCTGGTGAGCCCAAGTTTGGGTAAGGAGGGAAGAAAGGTGACAAGCGAGATGTTATGATACATACTACTGACATTAAGAACAAGCATTACAATTACGTCCTCCAGCCTAAAATCTTACCAGCCCTGTTTCTGTCTGACCTTTGCCCACTAAGGTCATCCACACTGGACTTGACTGCTCCTACCTCAGGCCCTTCTGCTGTCCATTTCTCCCAGCTCCTCTACCACAAAACCTTTCCTGATTTTTTTTTTTGCTAATATGATACACTTAGTAAATACATCATCTTTCTTCTCAAAAAGCCCAGGGCTCTCTCCAGATGATCAATCTCTCAGTATCTTGAAGGTTCCTCTTAAGCATAGCAACTCCCTGTTTCCTTTGGATTGGCACTCAAAAGTCAATAGCAAGGCTCTGTCCTAAAAAGACATTCATACATCCTGCCCAAATTTCCCTCCCCGCCCAAGGAAAGCCCTAGAGATGTGGTATATCCAGCTTGTTTATGCCAGAGTCAAGCATTTAACTTATCAACTTGTAAGCTAACTGGCTCAGTCCATCCAGAGTTCTTGTTACTCATAAAAATCTTTTGGATTCTGCTTTCTGTATAACAAGGCCAGCTGGCCTAATTGTAGGGCTGAGGGAGGTATTGGTTTGAAAAAGGAGAACGGAGTTAGTGACACTTACTGGACACTGTGTCACTGTCCTAGAGTAACCATGTACTTCAGCACTCTCGGTCAAGAAATGCCCAGAATGAGTAAACTAAGGCTTCTGAATCAAGCAATCCAGGCAGAACTGTTCACCCAGAAAATGGGCTCTTCTCCCTGCTGTCTGTGTTCACAGACTTGGGTCATTACATCCTGGCAGATGCCAAAGGCTCAGGCTCATAAAAACCAGACCGAGATGGAAGATGGAGAACATACATCCTTCAGGCTACCTTAGAAGCATCTGACTTCTCAGCTACATCTGGGATCATGGCTACATCCCTCTGCAGGGCTTGGTCCACGTTGCCTTATCAGCTCAGAGGTTCTCCATGCACTCATCTCTTCCTACCACCTGCAAGACTGCTCTTTGCTCCTGGAGTGCGTTCTGAGCCAGTGTCTTCCCATCTCTTTAGTTGCCAGTTCACTTCCTCCAGGAAGCCATTCTGACAACAGGCAACACCTGGCTTCATTCAGTCTCAGCAAGTGCGTATCTTTCACGATTCTTCCTCCATAAACCACTACAGACATGGACACAGCATCACTCTCATCAGTTATCTAACTTCCATGTGATTGTGTCCTTCTAAGACCTCCCAATACGGGATGTGACACCTTAACAGACTCAGGGAAGGGGCAACCTCAGGATCATATACCTGGATCAGGAGACAACAACCTTATAAAGGAAGAACCACTTTTGCTCTTCCTGAGACTTATAATTAACATGAGGTCAGAGGACTCACTGAGTGTGGCGCTCAACAGGAAGAAACTCCTGGGAGCCAGAATAAAGGCACTGGGACAAGGGGAATCAGGAAACAGCAGCGAGAGCATCTCCCAGCACTGTCTGGTTAAGGACTTCTGGTCTTTATGACAAAGCAGTGGCCAAACGCTGCAGCTAAGAGCATGGACTCTAGTCAGACTGCCTCAGTCCAATCTCAGCTCTGTCCCCACTAGTTGTCTGACCCTGGGCAAGTTCCTTAAGGTCTCATTCTCCTCATATACAATACAGGAATGATAGTAGCACTCTGATTTAGGTACTGTTAAGAAGATAAAATCAGTTAAACACTGGTATAGCACTTAGTACTATTTAAGTTTCTTTTCCAGGTTAAAAATGAGACTGGAGGAAGATGGATAATTTTAAAGTTCAGATGTCCCATAACATCATTTTGACCAATCCATTTATTCTACTGTTCCTAAATAATCCTTTTACCTGAAATGTAATAAATCAAATTGAGTTCCAGTTCATCTCCCTACCATGCCTATCCTCTAGGAGAGGCAACGCCCGCACACTAAAGTCAGTGAGCAGTGAGGGCAGGGTAGAAAAGCACAAGATCTGACGTTACCTGGAAAACAAAACTACACTCAAAGAGGCAGTCCTCAATATCAATATTTGCATTTGCTTAAGCTTGATTTGGAAATTTCCTATCTCCCAGGAAGCAATATAGGGAAGAAATGGCTTCTGTCACAAAGCTTACCTGAAGGACAGTTTTCTTCTTTGTGGGTTCATCTTCCTCAGAATCTGACTAAGAGAAAAAGAAATAAAATAAGGCCTCGCTGTTTAAGGACAATAGGGAAAGCACTCACCTTAAATGAAGCCGAAATAAAGGCCTGGACAACAGTGGCTATCATCTTGTCTGGGCCCTCCCCCTGTATGAGGTATGTGTCTCCCAGGACCAGCCGAACAGCTTCAGAGAATGAGGTAGGCATTAACCTCCCCTGGTCACTCATTCTCAAACCCCCAGACCTGTTCCAGAGCCTTTTGCATCAATTTTGTCCTTTAAATTAAGACTACTTCCTCTCATTCAGTCCTTGGTGGAAAGAAAAAACTATACCCATTCTTCTTCCTATAAATCTGTCCACTAGAAGATGAATGGGATTTGGCCCACAATCTCACCCAATCTCAGCTTCACTTCTAAAACCACTTACACAGACTACATAACCACAGGGCCGGGGAACTCCTATGGGATTAAGTGGTGTGTTAACTACTCTTCTCTGAGACATTAAAGGTCAAAGCCATTGGAGAAATCCATTCCTCTCCAAGTATGATCTATTGTATAAGTATGCCAGACAGAGTCGTTCACGTCCAGGAAGAAGGCAAGCAAATGATGACTGTGAGAATTTGGGGCAAGAAGGGAGGTCCTCTGTGTTATCCCTCTGATTCTTCAGGATTGTTTCTAAAACAAGCTCTCACACTGAAAAATGGCCCAACTTTTAGTTGAACATCAGCTCCTCAGCCATCTTCAACTATCAGAAAGATGCAAGGCATATGAAAAGTACGCTTTAACATTTTATTTTAAAAAATATCCAACCTGAGAACCTTAAAAGTTTTCCATTTGTTGTTAAGACCCTGGTCTGGGGCACCTGTAAATAAAGGTGATTAGGCAGGAATCTAAGATTTTTTCCATCCCCAAGATTTTAAACAACTCAAATTCTCTGCCTGTTTTTCTCAACTGAACCTCATACGTCACAGGTTCCCCACTGGATTCATCTGTTACAAGGACCTCTTGATCATCATTACTCAGAACCTACTGTATGCAAGACACGGTGCCAGGCGCTATCGACACAGCTCCAACTGGTGCCCTACGGCTGGGCTACAGGTACTGCGATGACATTCATCCACTCGGGCAACAGGACAGGACTCGGAGCAGGCAGAGTCCTGGCCCACTGATTTCCAGAGGCACAACCTAGACTACTTCCTCCACTGTGCTTCAAAGATTTTCTTGTATGCCAAGACATGGAAAAAATCCCAGCCCTCAAGAAACTTGAGTCCAGTAAGAGGAAAGACAAGTACCCAAATAACTGTAATAAAAGCAGTTAAGAACAAGGGCATCAACTGTGACTCCAAAATCTCCTCAGAGAACTGGCCGAGCCTCCATCTGTACCTCTTTCACGGAAGCTCCCCACCTTATCGCTCCTCCTTCAGGTTCCTGGACGACTCACCTCTCACTCTCCTGTCAGTCTGCACTCTGTACCTCCTGACCTGAAACTCTGAAGTCTTCCTAAAGAAGCTCACCTCGCTCTTTTTCACTGTGCCCCTATGTTATTTATTTGTCTGGGGTGGCATCAGGCTAACAATGATTCATTTGTGCTTGCTTTGTAAATGTTGCATTTTTCGTGTGCATATACTTGCCTTACTAGAATTAACACCCAAAAAAGAAGTCCTTTTCATTATAGGGGACTGGAATGCAAAAGTAGTAAGTCAACAGATACCTGGAGTAACAGGCAAATTTGACTTTGGAGTACAATAGCAGGCCAAAGGCTAACAAAGTTTTGCCAAGAGAACGCATTGATCATAGCAAACACCCTCTTTCAACAACACAAGAGAAGACTCTACACAGGGACGTCACCAGATGGTCAATACTGAAATCAGATTGATTATATTCTTTGCAGACAAAGATGGAGAAGCTCTATACAGACAGCAAAAACAAGACTGGGAGCTGACTGTGGCTCAGATCATGAACTCCTTCCTTAATGCAAAATTCAGACTTAAATTAAAGAACGTAAGGAAAACCACTGGACCATTCAAGTATGACCTAAATCAAATCCCTTATGATTATACAGAGGAAGTGACAAATAGACTCAAGTTATTAAATCTAATAGAGTGCCGGAAGAACTATGGATGGAGGTTCGTGACATTGTACAAGAGGCAGTGATCAAGACCATTCCCAAGAAAAAGAAAGGCAAAATGGTTGTCTGAGGAGGCTTTAGAAATAGCTGAGAAAAGAAGAGAAGCGAAAGGCAAAGGAGAAAAGGAAAGATATACCCATTTGAATGAAGAGTTCCAAAGAATAGCAAGGAGAGAGAAGAAAGCCTTCTCGGTGATCAATGCAAAGAAATAGAGGAAAGCAATAGAATAGGAATGACTAGAGATCTCTTCAAGAAAATTAGAGATACCAAGGGAAGATTTCATGGAAAGATGGGCATAATAAAGGACAGAAATGGTATGGACCTAACAGAAGCAGAAGATATTAAGAAGAGGTGGCAAGAAAACACAGAAGAACTGTACAAAAAAGACCTTCATGACTCAGATAACTATGATGGTATGATCACTCACCTAGAGCCAGACATCCTGGAATGCGAAGTCAAGTGAGCCTTAGGAAGGATCACTATGAACAAAGCTAGTGGAGGTGATGGAATTCCAGTTGAACTATTTCAAATCCTAAAAGATGATGCTGTTTAAGTGTTGCACTCAATATGCCAGCAAATTTGAATAACTCAGCAGTGGCCACAGGACTGGAAAAGGTCAGTTTTCATTCCAACCTCAAAGAGAGACAATGCCAAAGAATGTTCAAACTATTGCACAATTGCACTCATCTCATACACTAGCAAAGTAACACTCAAACCAAGTGAGGCTTCAACAGTACGTGAATCGAGAACGTCCAGATGTTCAAGCTGGATTTAGAAAAGGCAGAGGAACCAGAGATCATGCTGCCAACATCCGCTGGATCATCAAAAAAGCAAGAGAGTTCCAGAAAAACAACTACTTCTGCTTTACTGACTACGCCAAAGCCTTTGACTGTGTGGATCACAATGAACTGTGGAAACTTCTGAAAGAGATGGGAATACCAGACCACCTTACCTGCCTTCTGAGAAATCTGTATGCAGGTCAAGAAGCAAGTTAGAACCGGACATGCAACAACGGACAGGTTGGAAAAGGAGTACAACAAGGCTGTATATTGTCACCCTGCTTGTTTAACTTATATGCAGAGTACATCATGCAAAATGCTGGGCTGGATGAAGCACAAGCTAGAATCAAGACTGCAGGAAGAAATACCAATAACTTCAGATATGCAGATGACACCACCCTTACGGCAGAAAGTGAAGAGGAACTAAAGAGGAGAGTGAAAAAGTTGGCTTAAAACTCAACATTCAAAAACCTAATAAGATCGTGACATCCAGTGCCATCACTTCATGGCAAATAGATGGGGAAACAATGGAAACAGTGAGAGACTTTATTTTCTTGGGCTCCAAAATCCCTGCAGATGGTGACTGCAACCATGAAATTTAAAAAACGCTTGCTCCTTGGAAGAAAAGCTATGACCAACCTAGACAGCATTTTAGAAAGCAGAGACATTACTTTGCCGACAAAGGTCCACCTAGTCAAAGCTATGGTTTTTCCAGTAGTCATGTATGGATGTGAGAGCTGGACCATAAAGAAAGCTGAGCGCCAAAGAACTGATACTTTTGAACTGTGGTGTTGGAGAAGATTCTTGACAGAGTTCCTTAGACTGCAAGGAGATCCAACCAGTTCATCCTAAAGGAAATCAGTCCAGAATATTCACTGGAAGAACTGATGCTGAAGATGAAGCTCTAATACTTTGGCCACCTGATGCAAAGAAATGACTCCTTAGAAAAGACCCTAATGCTGGGAAAGAATGAAGGCAGGCAAAGGGGACGACAGAGGATGAGACTGTTGGATGGCATCACTGACTCGATGGACATGAGTTTGAGCAAGCTCCAGGAGTTGGTGATGGACAGGGAAACCTGGCATGCTGCAGTCCATGGAGTTGCAAAGAGTCGGACACGACTAAGTGACTGAACTGAACTGATCCGTGAAAATGCAAAAAAATGTATACTAACTAAAATTTTTAACAGAATTCAAGAATTATTATTCCCTCTGGTCTGCCAAGAGGTCAAACACATGGAAGAAAAGCTTTAAGCCCCAAACACCCAAGCATTTTTTACCTGTTCTCTCTGTTCCAAACTCCACTGCCTCAGGATTCACTGTTCCCTTTTTCTCCCCCCTCACTCCTCCTCCCTTGTTTC
Organism: Dama dama; assembly: GCF_033118175.1. Lineage (NCBI taxonomy): Eukaryota > Metazoa > Chordata > Mammalia > Artiodactyla > Cervidae > Dama > Dama dama. The sequence continues at coordinate 15,460,586 of NC_083700.1, forward strand.
TTGACTATGAAGACTTTCTCCTTTCCAGCAGACCACACAGAACCACCTCACCATGGGGTACACAAGGTTGTCATGAAGTCCCCAGGCATGTTTAAACTTTAACATCTTAGGTAATATGTCCAATGGAAACAATCTGAAAAGAAAATGTTATCAAGTTTAAGACGATTACATTCATAAAACTGTACAAGCATATTTTTATTTTTCAGATCTGTGACAAACAAAGAGTGGCTACTCTGAAATTGTAGGCAAACTGTCCTATGGCTAATAGAATTGAAGGCCAGATCAGCTGGGGGAAGAAAATTCAATTTTTCCTTAAATGTCACAGACGGTTTCCATTATACTGTCAACCTGAGTTTAAAGCTTAAAAGCACACACACAAAAAACTGTACAAAGATTTTAGGAACACCTTATTAATTCTGGATTTAGAGGGCTGCTACAGCTACTCACAATCACCCTTCTCTCTCTGAACGTCTTGTACTAATCTACTGAGCCCCACTATCAATCATCTCATGAAGGGCACAAATATGACTCCCTAAAACAGAACACTAAGACCCTCAAAAAACGTGCTGAACCCCTAAGCCCTTCTTAAGACTATTCATCTTTGAGAGGGGGCAGAAATAAATCTTTACCTCTTGAAGCTGACAAACAGGGCTCTGAGACATTCAGTAACCTACCTAGGCCACAGAGGAAGTCCAGGGCCCTTAGGAGAGCAGGGAAACAGAATGAGAACCACTTCTTGCCCCCTGAGTTAACTTTAGCCAACTAAAGAGGTTGGAAACATGGAACTCACTGGTTCACTATGAAAAAGAGGTTGAGAGGCCACTCAAAGGATTTACAGGCATGTGTGGGCTTGGATGAAAACAGGAAAACAAAGAAAGCTCAGCAAGGAATTATCCAAATACCTCACACAAAAAATAAATTTCAGTTCAGAGTACCAAAAAGGAGGAGATGAGTAATCCAAAATCTAAAAGATGTGCCATTTATCCACCAGTCATGGGGTCAGGGGCTGTCTTAAAGCATTTAAAAGGAAAATTAATTCAGCTTCTATCAGGAACCAAATAGAGGCAACAGAATCAGCCTAAGCACAGTATTTAATTTAGACACAACGAGAACTTCCTTGATGGTGAAAAGTACATGAGCATACTGGGGTTTTTTTCCCCTTTATCATGGTAAAGTATATATAACATAAAATGTATCATTTTAACCATTTATAAGCATACAAGTACATACAGTAGCATTAAATACATTCATAATATTGTATAACCATCACCACTATCTATCTCCAGAACTTCTCATCATCCGAAACAGTGACTCTATACCTATTAATAATAATTCCCATTCCCCAGTAACCTCTATACTACTTTCAATCTCTTCATTTGCCTACCCTAGGTACCTCATACAAACAGAATCATATAATATGTGTCCTTTTGTGTCCAGCTTATTTTACTGAGCATGTCTGTCTGCAAAGTCCATCCATATTGTAACATGTATCAGAACTGCATTCCTTTTTAAGGTTGAGTAATATTCCACTGTATGTATATACCACTCTTTGTGTATCCACTCACCTGTTGCTGAAAATGTGGGTTATTGCCTTTTGGCTACTGTGAACAGTGCTGCTATGAACACTAGCATACAAGTATCTGTCTGAGTCCCTGTTTTCAAATATTTTTACCTAGGACTGAAACTGCTGTATCATTCTAATTAACTTCTTGAGAACTCGCCAAACTGTCCTCCACAGGAGCATATTAAAAGGAGGCTGTTGAGTCCACTCCTAGAGTGCTAAAGACCAGCGAAAGGCGGTCTAAGTGGGTCTGTGTCATCTGACCCAGAGCAAATGATGATGCTAGAGATACAGGAGCACCCAGGGCTGGAAGAAGGCTGGGCCAGAAGAGGCATTCCCAGATTTTCGAGACACAAACTGACTGTGTCTCTTAAGAAGGAAGTGCTGTATTTGTTTTTGGCCTCCTAAGAGCCTGCGCCTCAGTGGCCACCACTGTCCTCTCTGTTCCAGCTGCCAAGAGTGACAAGACACACACACCCCGAGACTGCTGAGCAAGAACGGAAACAGACATTTTCCATTAAGCCAGGCCCAGTGGGATCTGCTAATCTATGAGAGCCTCATTCCCCATGGCAGCCTCCCTCTTATCTTCCCAGGCTCTGGTTCTGACAGACTCCCTTTCCAGAAAGCAATCACTAGTTGCCAGGGCCAGAAGCCAAGAAGGAAATCAGAGCCCAAGCACAGACCACCCACCCCCCCAACCCCCAGGCTCCAAATTCGAATCACTTACACACTCCTCTCTGCTATTATCCCAATTAGCTAGATTCATCAACTGTTTTCCCCTTTGGTCTCAAATATGTTCTTACATCTGCCCGTTCAGTTAAGACATCATTTTCTCTCCCACTTTTGCACTCCTCATAGTATCACTTTCCTAGTTCTGGTTGCTCAAGACTCTACTATCTTTTTGGTAGGAACTACGATAGAAAGGAAACCCACTCCAGTGTTCTTGCCTGGAGGATCCCAGGGACGGGGAGCCTGGTGGGCTGCCGTCTATGGGGTCGCACAGAGTCGGACACGACTGAAGCGACTTAGCAGCAGGATGATAGAACACAACACCTGGGGGCAAACATGATTCCTGCCGCTCTCGAACTATGTGACTTTAGCTCTGTTCTCTCAATTCCTGTGTCCTCACCTGTAAGCGAGGGGTAAGGCTTAACTTACAGAGTCGCCGATGTGCCCAGCAGTGTCAGACACTCCACAGGGGACCCACAAATGTTGGAGCATTTTTCCTTCCCTTTCTATCTAGGGCTAAATCCTAGCTAAATTCACTGCAATCAACTCTTAACTACTTGCTTAACAGAAGTGACCAAAATTGGTGAAATTTCAATTTCACAGCTTCAAATCTTTCACTACCTGGGTAAGCAATTTGAAAGGACGTGTAACACTAATCCAAGTAATTCTGAAATTTCTATTTGTGTTCGAACGCACATTACATGACAAAAAACCCTTAGAGCAAACTTATTCCTCTAATTTTGCTTTTTCAGTATCCTAAGAAGTCTGCATCTCCTAAGCCCGCAAAATCAGCAATTAACCACTGTTCCGAAAGAGAACAGTAAAGAAGGGAAAAGGAATGATGATTCCCCATTTTATGGATCATTCCTAATTTTTGACTCACATAAGTCAAAAGCTGACAGAATTTGATATTGAAACATACCTGGAGAGAGAATTTCCCCTGTTCCCTGACTGTGGCTGATCAATAAGCTGACTCAAATCAAAGCAATCACAGTCTCTCTCCCAGAAAACCAGACCAGGACTAAAACTACAGTTCAATCTGGGCCAATCACTAAAAGGAAGGAATGAAAAACCAAGGAGGTGTAGGTGGCCATCTTTCTCTGCAATAAAAGGTAAGAAGTGGAGGAAACTGGTCTGCAGACAAAGAATGATTTAAAGGTGCAAAGAGAAGCTGTGTGGATCCTTGACAGATCTCCAGCTCCTGATTCCAGGCCCTTTCCAGGGCACCTCAGTATATTTACGATGCGATTTCCACTTATGCTAGCTTGGAGCAGTTTCTGATACTTGTAACCAATTAAATCTAACTAATCCCCAACCTGCTCTGCCTTTGTATTCCCCAAATAAACAGCACCATTACCCTCCCAGGTGTCTGAGCCAAAAGGTCAGCCTTGACCCCTCTCCTTCACCCATGACATCTAATCAATTCCCTGGTCTTACCACTTCTCCCTCCAAAAAAGACCTGGAACCTCCAATTCTCTCCATCCCCACCACTCCCTTGTCCAGGCACCATCATCTCTCACACTGTATCTACCAGTCTTGCTCCCTCCAGATCTTTTGGCACCCTGTGATCAGAGGATTCTTGCTCAGACTTAAGGGCTTTTCATTACCCTAGAATTACGTACAAAGGCGCTGGCATCATATCCAAGGCCCATTATCATCTGGCCTCAATCTCTTTCTCTCTAGCCTCATCTCTCATCACTGCCCCTGCCCACCATGCGCTGCAGCCATGGTGCCTTACTAAAGCTTCCCACAAAGCGTTTGCATTCTCTCACCTCCGGGCTTTTGTACATTCCGTTCCTTCTGCCTGATCTCCTCCTCTTCATCGCCCCTTTCTCTGGCTACCTTCTGCTCACTTGTCTTATCTCCAAAATGTAGACATCATCTCCTCCTGAAAGCCTCCCCAACTTCTAAAGTTGATTAGTGCCCAAAGGAGAGCGCCCATGGCAACATGGTCCTCCTGACTTGACCTTGCCTGTCCACCCCTACATAGACCATCAGCTCCTTTTATAATAGGGTCTATCATGTTCACTACTGTACTCAGCTCCTGGCACAGAGAATCAGCTCAATAGTGAATGAAGGAATGAACGAGAGTTGAGTTAATTAATCCTACTTCAGCACCAAATTCTAAAGGAAAATTATTTAAGGAAACCTAATTCATTCACTCAGATGTTTACTGAAAGCCCAATAAGCACAAGACACAGAGCTTAGGACCCACAAATGTTTCAAAGGTGAAGGTCACCCTTACCTAGTCACCTTAGAACTCTCTTAGGCTACCTTTCCCAGGAATCACATGTTCAGGAAACAAAACACTAACCTGCACAGAACAAAAATGGGAAACTGAACCAGCTAAGGACTAGGATTTGGTTTTATTCTAATTATCCACCTCACAATTTATCTCAGGAATTTACCAGATTATACTTACAAAGGAGAGAGGGTTAAAAGTCCTCAGAATTTTCTGCCACTTCGGCCGGCCTAAATGGAAGATTCTACAGCCTCTACCAGCAACTTTTCCTGATGCTACACCTCTGAGGACCTAAAAATGAGTCTTTCCACTGTCACTGTGGAGGGAAGCAAGCTGGCTCAAAGTGCCATCTTCCCCCATATATCGCAATTAGGCTGAAAGGAAATTTGGGAAGAAAACTGTGAAAACAGAATGCCCCCCAAAATGAACCTATTTTCCTCTGTCTTAGGAACTTTCCTTTGTTCCAGGTTAAATTAAAAGCAAACTTAAGTTCCACTGGAGCAACAAAGGGCTTTTTGGGACCCTAGACTTAGAAATAACAGACTTGGGGAAAAAAGAAGGGGGAAATGATTTGGAAAAAGTTTGGAACAAGGTAGTAAGGGAGATTCTGGAAATACCTTCCATAAAGAATCCATATTCATTTGAATTCATTCACTCAAAATATTTAGACAGTACTCACTATGTGCCAGGCATTGCTTTAACCACTATGAATTCAGCAGTGAAAAAAATAAACAATAAGCCCTGTCTTCATGGAGCTTGTACACTAGCAAAAGAAGAGAGGCAAATAAAATAAACAGTATGTGAGATGGTTAGTATGTCATCTCATACACTAGCAAAGTAATGCTCAAAATTCTCCAAGCCAGGCTTCAACAGTATGTGAACCATGAACTTCCAGACATTCAAGCTGGATTTATAAAAGGCAGAGGAACTAGAGATCAAATTACAACATCCCCTGGATCATCGAAAAAGCAAGAGAGTTCCAGAAGAACACCTACTTCTGCTTTATGGACTACGCCAAAGCCTCTGACCGTGTGGATCACAACAAACTGTGGAAACTTCTTCAAGAGATGGGAATACCAGACCATCTGACCTGCCTCTTGAGAAATCTGTATGCAGGTCAGGAAGCAACAGTTAGAACTGGACATAGAACAACAGACTGGTTCCAAACCAGGAAAGGAGTACATCAAGGCTGTATACTGTCGCCCTGCTCACTTAACTTATATGCAGAGTACATCATGAGAAACACTGGGCTGGATGAAGCACAAGCTGGAATCAAGATTGCCAGGAGAAATATCAATAACCTTAGATACACAGATGACACCATCCTCAAGGCAGAAAGCGAAGAACTAGAGAGCCTCTTGATGAAAGTGAAAGAGAAGAGTGAAAAAGTTGGCTTAAAACTCAACATTCAGAAAACTAAGATCATGGCATCCAGGCCCATCACTTCCTGGCAAACAGATGGGGAAACAATGAAAACAGTATTTCTTGGGCTCCAAAATCCCTGCAGATGGTAACTGCAGCCATGAAATTAAAAGACGCTTGCTCCTTGGAAGAAAAGTTGTGACCAACCTAGACAGCATATTAAAAAACAGAGGCAAAAAAAATTAAAAAGCAGAGGCATTACTTTGCCAACAAAGGTTTGTTTAGTCAAAGCTATGGTTTTTCCAGTACTCATGTATGGATGTAAGAGTTGGACTATAAAGAAAGCTGAGTGCCGAAGAATTGATGCTTTTGAACTGTGGCATTGAAGAAGACTCTTGACAGTCCCGTGGAACTGCAAGGAGGATCCAACCAGTCAATCCCAAAGAAGAGCAGTCCCGAATATTGATTGGAAGGACTGATGCAGAAGCTGAAACTCCAATACTTTGGCCACCCGATGCGAAGAACTGACTCATCTGAAAAGACTCTGATGCTGGGAAAGATCGCAGGTGGGAGAAGGGGATGACAGAAGATGAGATGGTTGGATGGCATCACCAACTCTATGGACATGAGTTTGAGTAAGCTCTGGGAGTTGGTGATGGACAGGGAAGCCCGGCGTGCTGCAGACCACAGGGTTGCAAAGCGTTGGACATGACTGAGCAATTGAACTGAACTAGACGGTGATAAAGTATCTTAGATGGTGGTGCTATGGAGAAAAATAAAAGTGGGGTGGGGCGGAGTGGGTGACAGGAAGTTAAAACTGAAATAGGTCGGCTAGCAAGCCCTCAATGGGAACTCGTCTTTTAAACCCAGATTTGAAAGAGGTGAGGGAGAGAACATTCAGACATCTGGGGGGAAGAGAACAGAAATAGCCTCCAGGCCGAGTTAGAAGTCTGAAGAAAAGCAAGGGCGAAAATTGGCTTCCCTCTGAAGGTTACCAGAGGTGAGCGAGGCATGGACCAATTGAACTTTTAGAAGAGAAAGAATGGGAAGAACTCCAGGTAACTCTAAAGTATTACCTGCCCCTAGGCTGTCTCTTCTATCTCCCAAGTGCTCACTCCAAAAAAGGCCTTCAATTTTACTGATCCAACATTCAGAAAACGACACAAGCTTGGTTGCCTCTTCTGTATGTAAATGGTGAAACTGAAGCATAGGCCTGAAGTTCAGCTAAATTCTGAATCTTCACTCTGTCCTTCACCAGGTAAGATCTTACACGCTGGACACCTGTTTCTCATCTGTAAAAATTAGAATGTTATCTCTCACAGTTCTGCGGTAATTCAAGGAAAGTGTCAATGCCTGGCAAATGATCTGTACTCAACAAATACTGAATTTCTTCCCTAACTTGTCTCATAAATAGAATCCAGGATTCCTATCCTTCCCGCTCAGACCCTGATGCTTTTAAGTTCAGAGGCAAAGCAAAAGGTTAGTTCTGAATGTTGGCCAAGGGCTCAGGAATTGTCTCATGTTACCTCAAGTGCCACATTTTTTGCTGTTCTGAATACTTGGGGGGTTTGGGACGGGGGGGGGGGGGGGGGGGGGCGGTAGGAACCTGCGGTGAAGATGCCACAGAGGGAATGCAATCAAGTGTCCCTAGGCCTGGGCCTGTCAGTGTCAGGTGATGGTATAAGGCCTTTCCGCGGGCGGGTACAGTTTGGAGAAACACGCAAGGACAAATACTCTTAACTCCCCAAAGCCGACAAACTTCAGCTCGACTAATCGCACAATACCAGGAATCCAGTGGTCCGGAATCAACGGATGCATTTACAGGAGAGAGTCTCCGAGCCTCCACAAGTCCCTCCCACAGCTGAGCCCATGCCCAAACCCAATGGACAGTGGGGGTGCCCTCCCCGCATACTCACATCCCCTTTATGCAACTCTGGCGCCGCAATCTTCACCGGCTCTGTCCTCTTCTTTGGCTTCGGAAGCCCCAGGGGGGGCCCGGCACCGCCGATAGGGGGGGGCAGACTGAGGCCAGGGCCTCGGGGCGAGGGCAGCCCCAATCCGAGCCCCTCCCCAACTCCCGCCGCTTCAGCCGGGCTCACGCCTGGAGGTGGGGGGAAGCCTCCCAGGCCGAAGGGCAAGGGGGGAGGAGGCTGGAGCCGGGGGTCGCCGGTGGGTGGGGGCAGCAACAGCGGCGGGGGAAAGGCTGGGGCCAGCATCTGGGGGGGCGGAGGCAGCAAGGCCGGACCCTTGGGTGCGGGAAGAGAAGCGAACAAGCCCCCTAAAGTGGGCCCAGGTGTAGGGGCCGCCGCCGCCTCCTCCTCCTCCGGCTCCGGCTCAGCCTCATCCGGCTCACTTTCTTCGCTGCTGGCGTAAGCAACCAGCGACATGGCGCCGCCCGCCTTTGGGGCGCCCTTGCCGGCAGACGAGGCCTACTTGAGACCGGGGATGTCCGGAGGCCTAGTGTGCCCCCCCCGACTCGGCGGGGAGGGGAACCAAAAAGGCCGCCTTCTCCGTACTCTAGGGCTAGCCCCGGCAGAAGCCCATGCCCATAGTTGATTTCCACCGAATAAGGCTTCCCTCTTCACTTAAGCTCCTAGTCCCGGGCAACTACACACAGCTAATGGCCGCCGAGTCACTCCGCCTCCTCCTCGCCGCACCAATATAAGAACTACAACTCCCAGAGAACACTTTGGACACGGCACCATTCTCCGCCGCAGGGAGAGCGGCGCAAGGCACGGCGGGAGTTGGAGTCAGAGGGAGGATTGAGAGGTTCAGAGGAAGGATTGAGGTGTCCGCAGAAAGACAAGCGCTAAATCCGCCTCTGATACTAGGACTCCTGGGATGAGTAGTTTTGGGGGTTTTGGGGTTTTTTTTTTTTTTCGTCCCCTGACAATTCCTAGATAACTACAAGCCCCATCGGTCACCGCGGTGGTCACGGAGACGGATAGGAGAGCATTTCGGTACTTGAAGTTCTCTAGGGCGGCTGCTTGGGCGCTAAGATTTATGGGAAACGTAGTGCTCCTAGAAACTGCAAGTAATGTCGGGAATGAAAGGGCGTCTGGGAATGTGGCGGGTTGGTGGCGGGCGGGGGTGGGTAGCTTAAAGAGAAAGTAATCTGTAAGTGAGGCTGATGAAGCCTCCGAGTCCACTGAAACCCCAAGTTAGAATAAAACACCCCAAGAACAAACAGGGCTCGAGAGACCGGTACGAAATTGGGCTGCGAGCCAGAAAGATTCAAGACTAAAGGCCTAATTAAAAACATCTGAGAGCTGAAATAAATGTAACATAAGAGGGTGTAAGTGATCTCGCCTTGACCAAGGTACACATCCAGGAGCACACCTTGCCCTTCCAGCCGGGGTCCTGACCTCACTCGACAGTGAGACAGAAGGATGGGCAAGGGCCCTGGAAGGCAGAGCCTGGTACTTCAGGTTAATCCGTTCAACTCAGCCTAGTGGGGGTGGGAGCCAGCTACATCTCAGTCCCCTTCACGGATTTGAGGCATCCCTCAAGTTCATCCCTATCTGCCTGTCCCCTCAGCTGTCTATCTGCATATGTCCTTTGTATCTGTCTCTGTGCTTGGTGTTCCTTCTGCCTTTATGTGTGACTTGTTCATTGGTCTCTGTGAGTGCCTTTTATATCCACCCATGTTTATCCTTTTCCACCTTACATGTGTCTGCTCCTGATTCTGCAGCTGTCCTCTGTCCACTGTAATTTCGTGTCTTTTTCTTATATAGTCGTCTTTGCTCCTTCCTGCTGACTGTGACTGGGTGCCCTCTATTTGTCAAGTGTGTGTGTGTCCTTTATATTCTAAACCACCTCTGTGTGGGCTCCATCTCCCTATTCCCAGAGCGGAAGGCTCTACTGAGCTCAGCCCTGAGAGACTGCTGAGATTTAGGGAGGAGGCTAAAGAGGAAGATGGAAAGGATGACCAAGGTGGGTGATGATGATAGCAACAACAAAGAGGGACAGTGAAAGCCTAAGCATGACTTCTGCATTAGACAAGACTGCTGTGGTCCCCTCCTCCCCACCTTCTCCATTTGTCTAAATCTCTCTGCCTTCACCAACAAACTCGTATGCTGCTTTCTCCATCTGTCTGCTTAAATCCGTCTGCTCCCTGCTCTGGATGCCCAGAGCATTTTTCTGCCCACCAATTCTTAAACTTTAATGTGCCTAAGATCACTGAAAAACTTTTTTAAAACGCAAACTTCTGAATTCCAGCCTAAGAGATTCTTCTTAAGTGGGTGGGGCCCAGAGGTGGGACCCAGAAGTCTGGATTTTTAAGCAACTCCTCTGTTGATTGCAAAGCAGGTGCACTAAGGATCACAACTGAGAAACTAGACTCCCCAGTGTTATCTTGCACCTGGCATGCTTTGCACATTGCTGCCTTCTAATACCAGCTTTTCCAATCTAGGCTCCCCAACCTACTTTCTGGTAAATTTGGACAGTCACTTCTCTTCTCTGAGTTTCCTTTTCCTCCTTTGTATGACAGGAAAGAGAATGGGAAACTTTCAAAGGGAAATGATTATCCTTTTTCCTGGCCAACACATCTTGCTGCCCTGCAGTGAAGAGACACCCCAAAAGGGCAGAGATCTTTTTTTTTTTAACAAATATTTTCTAAGCAGGGTCCTCTTACTGTAAACATTAATGATTTCCCTTAATAGGTAGATACCCTGCCCTCAAAAGGTTGTTTTCACGCAAGAAATTGATTAAAGAAATTTGAGGATGAGGATGGGAAGGAGATTTATTTCTCACTGCTTACTCCTTTATACCTTTTGAAATTTGTAACTTGTGCATGTATTACCTATTCAAAAGTAGTAATAACATTAATAAAGTCTTCCATTAAAGATAGTAAATTGAATAGACATACCTAATTTGGTTCCCTCCTGAAATTCTACTAAAACTTCAATTAAAGGAATTTTTCTAAGGCATCATCCACTCAATGGGCATGAGTTTGAGCAACCTCTGGGAGTTGGTGATGGACAGGGAAGCCTGGCATGCTGCAGTCCATGGGGTCGCAAAGAGTGGGACACGACTGAGCAACTGAACTGACCTGAACTGAAAGATCATTTTGAAAAGATTTGAACCCACAAAGATGGGCATGTGAGAAAAGGAGAGCACAATGACATTTTGGAAGGTGGAAAGCATCAGTGGTACTGATTTGACACATTCAAGAGAGCTGGGAAGCAAGCTGGCTGTGGGGAATGGTGAGACTCAGTCTGAACTATTTATGGAAACCTCAGAAGGTTCAGGAGTATGGCATCAAGTACCCCCAGAAGGGAAGGGGAAAAGTAAGAGCTGGTTAGCAATATTAGATCCCTGAGTCCCCTCCCCCGCTTCACACTCATGGAAGACGGCCTCTCCCCAAACCCAGACAAAATAAAGGAAGGTTTGGGGGTTTGGTTTTGTTTGTTTCCCAGAGGAATAAAACAGAGAGGGTTTCTGCTATGAAGAAAACCAGGCACAGTCAAGGGCATGGGTATTTTATAGACATCAAAGGAATTAAAGCAACTTGCACATAGAATACTGAGACCCCAGATCTGTTTTTCCCAGAAGGTTGGCCAGCAGCCTTTACCTTAAAGGCTAGATACTGGGGAAAATCTCCACTGGAAATGTGTTCAGCCCAAGAGGAAAGATCTATGGAATCCCATATCAGAGATTCCCCCTACAAATTTCCCATCCAGAAAACCCCCACACCAAGTTCTCAAATGAGAAGCTCCAACCACATGCCCATAGATCCAAGATGCCTTTTTAGTCTCTCACTATTTTTTAAGTCCCTCACTCTTAAACATGAGCAGGCACTCTAACATGAATGATAGAGACAAAACAAACAAGTAAAAATAGAGAAACTGCAGGGAGAAGAAAACTTCCAAAATCTATCCTCTTTCTCAGATAAAATATTGTATACATGAAACAAGAACAGGATGCCATTAAAAAGTGACAAGCAGAAAATACAATAGAACTCTTGAGAAATAAAAATAAAAGAGCACAGATAAAATTCTCACTAGAAGAGTTGGAAAAGTTCGGAAAACCAGAGAACCACCCAGAAGGTGTAATATCTGAACAATAAGAGTTCCCCCACCTCAAAAAAAAGAGGGAAGGAAATATCAAATAATTACAAAAAACCTCCCAGAACTGAGGGACAAGCTTTTTTTTTTTTTTTTTCTGATTGGAGGGGCCCACCCACTGCTCAGCATAGTGGTTAAAAATGAATCCACACCAGAATGAAATTTCAGGACACTGAAGACAAAAAGATGATCTTGAAAGTTCCCAAAGAAAAGAAACAGATCTCTTAAAATGGATCAGGACAGAATGTAATATAGATGAAAATGGAACAAGTGCCTCAGAAATCCCAAAGAGGGACTTCTTTGGTGGTCCAGTGGGTAAGAATCCATCTTCCAATTCAGGGGATGAGGGTTTGAGCCCTGGTTGGGGAACTAAGATCCCACACGCCGCTTGACTGCAACTAGAGAAAGCCCACACTTTGCACCAAAGATCCAGCACAGCCAAAAAAAAAATTTTTTTAAGAAAAAAAGGTAAAAAAAAAAAAATCTGAAGGAAAGATTCCAATCTAGAATTCAACACCAAGCCAAACTACCAGTCAAGTGGGAGGGTAGAATAAAGACATATTCAGACATGTAAGTTCTCCAAATTTTCCATTCTAAGTATCTTTATTCAGTAAGCTACCAGAGGATGTGCTCCATCAAAAAAAAAAAAAAAAAAGCGAGGGTGGGGGGCGGGTGGTGGTGGTGGTGGTGGTGGTTTAACCATGAAAGGGTTTTCTAAACCTAGGGTTTAGAAAATATAGGAGAGGGGCAAAGAGACTCCCCAGGATGCTCGAAAAGGGAGATTCCAGGAGGAAAGTGGAGACCAGACTGCTGACTCCCAGCCACCTGTTCATCTTCAGACGTACCCCTTTCCCCCAGCACTTCCCCAGGGCCCAGAGCGGCACCTGCCAATGCCCTAGGGGTATATGTGGGAATGAATGAAAGAGGCTTCAGGCCCATGGCAATGTGCTGGCAGAAAAGGCCTTTCACTACCTCCATTGCCATCTGTGCCCACAGAAGCCATAATCAGCCTCCTCCAGCAGGGCCAAAACTGCTCCTCTCTCTCCCCCAAGGGGGCGGGGCAGAGAACCCACTGGGGCTCAGCCTTATCATTCCAGAAAAGGGCCCTTGGCCCTCCCTCACCCATGCACTTCCCAGGCTCTTCTCCTCCCCAGGCCTCCCTACTGTCTCAGCGCAATGCCCTTGATGGGAAGGGGCTGAAGAAAGCAGTCAGATGTGATTAGAGCCAGTTATTCTGTCAGCCTGACTCTGGTTCCCTGTAAGTCTCAGGGACCAAGGGAAAAGCAGACAGACCTGGGGGCTGTGGCAATACACAGTGGGGGCTCTTCATTCAACCTTAGATGCCTCTGGAAGTAGCAAGGTTACTTCCAGCACTATTTGTCCCCAAACTCCTGCAAATAATGTCACTGAATGACCTTTGTGTGTGTGTGCTGTCGCTTCAGTCATGTCTGACTCCATGAGACCCTACGGACTGTAACCCACCAGGCTCCTTTGTCCATGGGATTCTCCAGCCAAGAATACTGGAGTGGGTTGCCATGCCCTTCTTTAGGGGATCTTCCCGACCCAGGGATCAAACTGGTTTCTCTCAGATCTTCTGCATTGGTAGGTGGGTTCTTTACCACTAGCACGACCACCAAATGACCTTTTTCATCTTGCAAATTGGAGAGGGAAATGGTGATGATCCTCACCGCTGAAAGAGATGAAATGGTACAGTATTATTCACTACAGTACTGTTGGTATTATCAAAAGAAAGGAAAAAACCTAAGCGCCCATCAACAGGGGCTAAATACTTCATTTCTGACACAGAAATGTCATGAGCTATTATGCAGTCATAAAAATGAATGTGGATTGGCAAATCTTTGTGAACTGAAATGGAAGGAGTTAAGATATATGTTAAGTAAAAGGTAGTAAAGTGTGGAACAGTATATATGGGATGCTACAATTTGATTAAGGGAAACAGCTCTATACTTGCTTGAAAATTATATAGAGAATATTACTAGAAGAAGACGTACGAAATTGGTAATTTTTTGCCTCTAAGAAGAAAACTGGGGTGGCAAGGGATGGGGAGGGGTAGCGTGAGATGACTTTTCACTAAATTATCTTGACTTTCTAAATTTTGTATCATATGCACATATTAATTCCATATACAAAAATAAGCTGAATTTTAATTTTTTATCTTACTTTTTGGCTTCATCCACCTTTTTTTTTTAAATTAAGCTGAATTTTTTAAATGGCATCTACAACTCATGGATCTTGAGGTGTTCCAACTCCCTCCTGGGTTATTTGTTTGTTTGACCCATGCCTCTTGGAATGCAGAATCTTAGTTCCCCAACCAGGGATTGCTTCCCTGCGGTGGAAGCGTGGAGTTTTAACCAGTGGATTGTCATAAAGTCCCTCCTTCCTGTTCTATGAAGGCTGAAGTTATCTCCCCTGAGGGCTAAGGAGCTATTGCCACCATAATTTTCGGAAGAGCAGAGAAAAGAACCCAGGAATGCAGCTCCCGAGCCCCTTCCACATGTGGGGTCATATGTCTCTCAGCAGAGACCACTGCAGTACCTTCCTGGGACCTGGCAAGTATAAGCCCCTCCACATCCATGCTGCCTTCAGATGAAGCTTCTGGAATTTCACCTCTGCTCATGCATCTCTCTTACCTAAACCCTTTAATAGCTCCCACTGTCAACCAATTACACTCTGAGGAGTTGGGCCCAGGGATTAGTATTTTTTAATTCTTCAAGTGACGCTAATGTACAGCTCAAGTGGGAAGCCATGGCCTCGGAACAGTGCTGTCCTTGGACTGCTGTGATAATGAAAATGTTCTATATTTGTGTTGTCCAGTACAGCCGGCAATAGCCATATGAGGCCACTGAACACTTAAAGAGTGCCTCATATGACTGAGGAAGGGAACATTTAATTTTAATCAATCAAAGTTTAAATAGATATGTGAAAAGAATAGCTTTAGAGAATGAATTCCAATGATTTTCACTTTTAAAAAACAGAATCTAGGTGTTCCCTGGTAGTCTAGTGGTTAGGATCTGGGCTTTCACTGCCATGGCCCAGATTCAGTCCCTGGTTGGGGCACTGAGATCCTGCAAACTGCATCATGGCCACAAAAAAATTAAAAAAAATAAACAACAAAAAACAGAATCCTTTTTTTTTTTTCCTTTTTTCTTGTCATACATTGATATGAATCAGCCATGGATTTACACATATTCCCCATCCCGATCCCCGCTCCCACCTCCCTCTCCACCCGATTCCCCCGGGTCCTCCCAGTGCACCAGGCTGGAGCACTTGTCTCATGCATCCCACCTGGGCTGGTGATCTGTTTCACCTTAGATAGTATACATGCTGTTCTTTTGAAACATCCCACCCTCACATTCTCCCACAGAGTTCAAAAGTCTGTTCTGTATTTCTGTGTCTCTTTTTCTGTTTTGCGTATAGGGTTATCATTACCATCTTTCTAAATTCCATATATATGTGTTAGTATGCTGTAATGTTCTTTATCTTTCTGGCTTACTTCACTCTGTATAAGGGGCTCCAGCTTCATCCATCTCATTAGGACTGGTTCATTTAATATCTCGAATAATAAAAATATTTTTAAAAAAGAATCCTTTTTTAAAAATATTTTTATTATTCGAGATATTAAATGTACAGAAGAGTTATACAACATAAGCATTTTAAAGAAAATAATTAATGTAATTAATAATAATACAAATATATTAACAGCTAATATCTGGGATACCTGAATATTCATTGGAAAGACTGATGCTGAAGTTGAAACTCCAATACTTTGGCCACCTGATGGGAAGAACTGACTCACTGGAAAAGACCTTGATGCTGGGAAAGATTAAAGGCGGGAGGAGAAGGGGACGACAGAGGATGAGATGGTTGGATGGCATCACTGACTCAGTGGACATGAGTTTGAGTAAACTCTGGGATTTGGTGATGGACAGGGAGGCCTGGCGTGCTGCAGTCCATGGGGTTGCAAAGAGCTGGGCAGGACTGAGTGACTGAACTGACTGAACTGAATACCTGGGAGTTCCCTGGTGGTTTGGGCTCTGCACGGCCACGGTTGAGGTCAGGGCTTCAGTCCCTGGCCGGGGAACTAAGATCCCACAAGCCTGTCCTAAGCATTTACGAATATCAACGTATTAATTGATTTATCAACATCCCCCTTTACAGATGTGAAAACTGAGGCCAGAAGGGCTGAGTCACTTGTGGCGGGTCACGCGGTAAGTGAATGGTGGAGTGGGACTCAAATCCAGGTAAACGGGTTTCCAGGCCCATGTGAACACCCACACCTATTGGAGCAGTGCCAGTTTTACCAGTGCATAAGGCTGGTATCTAGAAGCTCACTACAAAGGAACCCATTTTCTTGAACTAAATATTATTCAAAATCTCATAGAAATACAGTGGCAGGTGATTTTATCAAGCACTTACCATGTTCCTGGGCTCTATTCAAAGCACTTAAAAATACATTAAATTCATTCACTCTTCACCACAACTCCTTTTTACAGACCATTTTACAGAGATGCAAACTGAGACTGGGGGCAGTTAAGTAGTTTTCCTAAGACATCGTATGTCACAATGGCGAAACAGGTACTTAGACTTTGTTATCTCAGGCTTTTTTTTTTTTTTTTAAATCTCAAGACTCTTAACCACTCTGACTCATTGTAAAATGCATAAAAGCATGGGTTGTTTTTTTTTTTACTTTGGGTGGCACCAGTGAGAAGGGGCAACGGAGGCAGTTTTGAAAACCACTGGGCTGAACTATTCATCCTCCTCTCCTCCATTTTCCAGAAGGGGTAACCAGGGCCAAGCAGAGGTAATGGGAGCAGGTCACACAGTGTTGAGGGCTGGGACAGAAGCCAAACCCCTCGACTCTCTTTCAGGAGTTAAAGGGAAGGAAACTGACATTTCCTTTGAACCTAATGAGCAGGTAAGGTTTTCACTCAGATGATCTCCGTTTCTTTTCACAACCACCCCATAAGGGTAGCTATTTGTATTAGTATTTTTGCAGTAGAAGAACATTTTGTTTAGAAATTCTAGTTAAGTCATTTGTTAAAAGCAAGTATCAAACCCAGGTCCCTTCACATGCAAAAACAATTTCCCCTAGACCACATTACCTTCCTCTAGTATTCTAAGCTTCACAACCCTACTGTTGTACAGTTCCTCCTTCTGTCTGACATGGTCAAAAATAAGTCCCCCACCATCTCCCTGACTTTGCTCCTCCAGATTCATTTCAGAACTCTAGAGCCAGATCAGCACCCACAAGTCTTCTCTGCCCTAGGGCCCCAAGTCCACTGACTTCTTTCTTGACCTTCCTCCCACACAAATGTAGAACCAAGCACCAGCGTCAAAAGAACCATTTCACGGAGACATCTATGAACTGGCTCCAAACTGAGCTAGCCATCTGGGGGCCGTGACCCTGTGTTTTGGACCTTACTAATCAAACTGAGGTTTAAACCAGCAGCAGCACCTGGGGTGATGAAACAGAAATGCAGGCAACCCCAAACCTACTGAGTTAGAATCTGCTTTTTAAGAGGCTCCCCAGGTGATTCATTTGCACGTTGAATTCTGCAAAGCACTAAGTTAGACCTGAATCCCAGGGGATGCAGGCTTACACCCGCCCCTGTAACTGACCCTCTTCAGCTCTTGGCTTGGTTGTTAGAGGCAGCTGTGAATTGGTTGATGATGTTATTGTAAGGAGAACTTGGATATTAAATTGCAACCAAGGCCTGGGAGATTATTGCAACAAAGGGAACTCTGGTTGTTTTATTTCAACCAGCATCTGCATGGTGGGCTGAATAACAGGCCCAAGAGATTTGCTGCAAAATAAGAATTTAAGAAGCCTTATTGCTATCTCCACACAATAAAGTGGAGAAATGGATAGGAGTCTGGCTTGAACTAAACTGGGGTGAGCTAAATTGGAAAATAGTTTAAAAACGCATTGGTTGCACTGAAACAGCATATTTATAATACTGGCCTGGACACTAAAAGGAAACCAACTGTGACGCTGGATTTACTGAAATATCTCTAAGAACTTGTGACAAGATTCTCTTCTAATAACAATAAGAACAACAAAGAAAGGTATTAGACTGACAGAATCTGGCCTATCACACTGACTGCATTTCAAACTGGAATGCATGGTAGAGTAAACACTAACTGGGACCTAGCGGCTCTGTTGCAACAAGTTTGGATTTGCTATTGAAACAAATCGACAAGTCTGTGGCTGAGGGCATGCATGAGGACCTTACAGAGTGTCCTGCTGCGCCAGCAGCTCGAGCCCTGGAATGCCTGTGGACAGGGCCGGGGGGACTCCTATCATAAGGGTGGATTATGCTGAGAGGCCATACTTCATAAAGGCAAAACTTGTGAAATGCACTGTATAAGGACAACCAACTGATATGAAGGACCACAGGGAACAAGGTCAGGCCTTGGCTAACGATAAGCAGCCATCCCATGTCAGTGAGTTGGCAGGAAAGTAATGTGATCCCATCTCAAGCTGAGGAAACTGAGGCTCAGGGAGATGTTCAGAGGGTAGCACAATTCTCACTGCTAGTGAGCAGCATGATAGGATGTGGCCCTGGACCTGGGCCTTTTGGCTTCATCTTGCAGTTCTTTATCAGGGAGATTCTGCATATGCTTTGAAGTAGGATCAGGAAATTGTGGGAAGAAAAACTCACATATTTTTTCTCTTCAAACCTATAATATTTTGTTGCAAAATTTTAAGAATCTAGACAATACTATAAGATCCAAATATCTTATTTCTAAGTTACCACAGGTGTCTGGGATTTCGGCAAATCCAAGATCAATACAGTGACAGCAAAATAAAGATGTAATTATGGCAAAATTTTGTTTGGTTTAATGATAAAACCCGAATCCAAGTTTTGGCTCTGTCATTTCCTTAATATATAACTTAAGCTGAAATGTAGTCTCTGGAATCCAGCAAAATCACTCTTGTCCGTTAAGGCCCAACTCAAAGTCAACACCTTTGTAAAACCTTCGCAGATTCTCCCAGACTCTCACCTCCACCTGCGCCTCCCCAAGAGAGGTAGTGACCTCACGCTTCATCGAAGTGGGATTGGGATTTATTGGCATTCTACTGTCTATTCCCACTAGAACGGAGCTCATCTTTGCAGGTTCAGCTGGTGGTGAAGCCCAGATCTCTTTTGCCAGAAAGTACATAAAGAACAGAGTTCTATCTAACGCACACGGAACGTGGCCACTTTGCGCCACAAGCGCTCCGAAATCTCCTTGCTAACAAATTCCACAAAGGCCGTGGTAGGGCGCAATGCCCGACATTTCAGGGGACACCCCGCTGACTGTAAGCCCGTCGAGGCCCAGGCCGAACTTCTCTGAGCTCAGTGGCGCCGTACCTAGCCCTCGCCCCAGCGCCCAGCACGCAGCCACGCAGCGGGTACGGAGCTAACAGTCACCGATAGGGATGGAGCCGAGGGCAAAGAGGCTCGACGCCTAAACTTCGACACTTGGCTGCGCAGAAGCCGCGGTTGGGAGCGCCCCGTGGGCCCGGGGGAGGGGCGCCAGGCCGCTCCGTCCAGCCGGGCGCCAGCTCCTCCCGGGCGCGCGGGCGGGCCGGCACCCACCGACAGCGGGCACACAAAGCCTACTCGGCTCGCTCGGCGATCGGCTCCTCACGCCTGTGCCGCCGCGCGCCGCCAGGCGGCTCCAGGTTGGGCGGCGGGCAGTGGCAGGCACAAGGCGTCAAGAAGCTGCACGCATCAAACCACCGCGGGAGGGAGCGCGGAGGGGGGAGGAGGAGGAGTGGGAAAAGGAGGAGGGAGGAGGAGTGGGGACCGGGCGGGGGGTGGAGGAAGAGGCCTCGCGCAGCGGAGGGAGCAATTGAATTTCAAACACAAACAACTGCACAAGCGCGCACCCATCGTACCGGAGCGTTGCCCCAGATCCGCGCCCGCCCCGTCCGTGCGGCGCGCGGGCGGAGTCGCCGTGGCCGCGCCGGAGCCCGGGCCGGGGGCCACCATCGAGGCGGGGGCCGCGCGAGGGCCGGAGCGGAGCGGCGCCGCTACCGCCGCACGCGCAAACTTGGGCTCGCGCTTTCCGGCCCGGCGCGGAGCCCGGGGCGCCCGGAGCCCCGCCATGTCGCGATCCAACCGGCAGAAGGAGTACAAATGCGGGGACCTGGTGTTCGCCAAGATGAAGGGCTACCCACACTGGCCGGCCCGGGTGAGCAGCGCGGCCCGCCGCCTCCTATCCACCTCCAGGCTTGGGTTGCATAACACCCGGGAGGGCACGAGCGCTCCGCGCGGAGGGGTTGGGAGTGGGGGCAGGGGGCTTCTGAGTCCCGGAGTCTTAGCCAAGCGACTCCAAACCCACCCGCCGGTTATATAATGGTGGAGGCGGGGTGGGGGGGCGGCGGCGGCGGCGGCGAACACCTGGCCACACGGCGTCCGCGCGTAGTGGCGTGTGCGCGGCGTGGGGAACCGAGAGCGCCGGTCACTTTCCGGCCCCCGGCTCCGCGTGCTCAGTTCCGCCCCCAGCCCCCATACTCCCAGCGGTTTCGGGCGCGCTGCACGGGCCAGTCGTGTAACTCCTCCCACCCCCCCAAGCGCCACCGCTACCCCCCTCAGGGACCCCCTTAGAGACCCCCAGTTTCTTCACTGATTGTTACCCCTGGTTCAAACTCTCCTCTTCCTAGATTAGATGGTTAAGCAGGATCTCAGCCCAGAAAGGGATAAACGGAGGCGGAGTTCGCTTCTACAAAACTTTGGTTTGGGGCATCCGTAAGAGATCTGAAGCTGAGAGGGTCGAGGAATCGTTGTGGGGGGGGGGGGGGGCGCGGAAGAAGAGGGAATCTGTCTGGTTTGGAAATCACCCGCTAGTACCCTTCACTCCTCACCCCACGAAAATACTCCTTCTTGTGCTGCCAACTCAGACTTGGTGTTGAGGGTGGCAGGGCCCTTGTGGGATTGAGAAGTCCAGCCCGGGCTGCCCTCCCTGTGAGTGGAGGTGGAGGGAACCCGAGTTGCTTCTCCTCCCCATTTCTTAAGCCTCTCCCGCCAGAACGGTCCAGTCTGCCATGTGGTTGATTCAGCCCGCCAATATGAGGCGCCCCACCACCTCCGCCCAGCACCTGGCCAGGTGGGAGGGTGGGGCCCAAAAGCCCAGCCTGGTGCATTCATCATGTTTCCCCTAAGAACTGAGACAGGTGGAGTAACAGTATGGGAGGTTGCCAGAGGTTGTTGAAGGAGGTTGGGGGTGTCACAAGGGACAGTGCCTCCGGAAACTTATTTCAAAGTTGGTGTAGGGCCTTTGGGTTTGGTCCTAGAGTATAGGACTCCTGAAGAGTGAAATCCAAGGGTAGAGAGAAGTAGAGGGAAGGAGTCTTCGGGGCGAGGGGCCAAGTGCAGAGCTGTGTTACTGGCTGTGGGTTGCTCTTTTCTGTGTGAGTCTGTCTTCATTTGGGCCAGACCCTGCTGAGGAAAGTTGGTCCAGGCCCCCCTGGGTCCTGTTCAGAGTGTGCAGACAAGCTTTGGGGCCAGTCTGAGAAAATCCAGGAGACCCTCACTCTGTACCCTCTCCTCAGGAATGTGCCTAATCCCATATGCCTTGAGCTCCTTGTTCCTGGAAACTTCTGGATGTCTGGCCTCTGGAGTGGGAGTGAAGTCCACAGTGAAGCAGGGCTCTCCCAACTTCCAAGGCCTCCTAGGGGACTTGGGTGGTGGCGGCGGCGGGGGTTAGTGTGAGCAAGTAGCCACGGCCAGCTGTGTGTGCATGTCTGTGTGTGGTGTGTGAACACTCATGTACTTTACCCTGCACCTTTGATCCATCTGGCTTCTTGGTTCAGATGCCAGGGTCCTGATGAGCAGGGCAAGAACTGAGCCCAGGTCTCTACTGCTCCTACCTCCTGGGGTAGAGCCCAGAGACTGGGGAGGGGGCTCAGCTGGAATGTGGGTTGCAGAGGACCCCTTGCTGCAAAGAGGGGAGGGCCCCATATGGACACGTACTGGCCCATATGAAGAAGACCTTCGGGTTTCTGGTGGCTTTGGAGTAAGGGCAGCACCTGGGGCTGGGAATGCTGTTTCTTCTTCATCCCGGGCCTCTAGGACAGGGGGGCAGCCTGTTGCTCTGTTGAGGGCTGGACCCTTTAGATAAAGTTAGAGTTGGAGGGAGACCAGACTGGATCCTAAAGAGATAGGACCCCACCCTTTGCCTGTGCGCTGGGTCTTGATTATGAAAATTAGAGGGAGTGGTACATCCAAGGTTGTTATGTTCCAAATATATTGTCCTTGAATGCCAAAAGAGCAGACAAATTGGGGTCTCCTTACCATCCTTGGATGCTGTCTTAGTCTATAGAGTGGCAGAGCCTGAAGGGGGTCTGGCTCTTCCTGAGATGGTGGAGGAATAGAGGAGCCTTGCTAACCGTTCCATATAATAGGCAACCAGAGCCCTCAGCCATAGTGAAGGCAACTGTGTGGACTTTTCTTCCTTAGGCCCTGCTTCTGGGGAGGGTGACTGACTCTGGGTGAGACTGGAACAGCCCAGTGCTTGCAGAGTCCAGCCAGAGGGACCACGTGGTAGGCAAGACCTGCCTGGAAGGATGGTGTGACTCCATCTTAACCTTCTCCTTTCCTCTTCCTTCTGCCTAACTTCCCCAGGGGATCTCCAAGCACTTAACAATTAACCTCCAAGACTCAGGGATTTTTCCCCTTAGGTTCCTTCCTCCTTTCTCCACTTCCTGTTTCACAGTCCCGGAAAACCTGCGCAGCCAGAGGGCCTCACCCATCTTTCCTCCCTCTGCCCCTCCCCCACGTCCAGGCACCACCTTCTTTTCTGCCTCTCCAGCTTGCCACACTTTCCTGGCCCCAACTGTCTCCTGCCCCAGATTTTCCGGTTCCTGGGTCAGGTCAGGCCTGGGCCCTGGGTGTGGTGGTCAGAACCCTGGGTGGCAGTCAGTGTGGGCTTAGCCTTCTCTGCTGCCTTCCTGTGTGCTGAGCCGGGCGGCCCTGGGCCTGGATTGTGTATGAGGCTGGGGGAGAAAAAGTGTTTAATCTTTTCTCACCACTCCTCACCTGGGAACTTAAGACCTTAGAAGGTGTCCATGGGCTCTGGCAGGATGGGACTTCTGTGTGCAGGCCCATCTGTAGGAGCCAGGCAGAGGCAGTAGGCAGGCGTGGGAGTGGAAGAGCCCCAGGCAGGGGGAAGTAACTTGCCAGGATTCCTAGAATGGCTGGGAAGGAGCAGAGCCCCCTCCCCTGTTGGCCAGGGGAGGAGGTGCAGTGGGGTCTCCAGCACTTCTCTGGCCCCACCCTGACCCACTTAGCCTTGACTCACTTGTTCTGAGTCACAGTCTGGATATAAAGGCACCGCCTGGGAGACACATGTCTATACTGGGGGTACAGGCCTCCCCTGAGACCTCATATCCTCTATGTTGTGGATGAAGAACTGCCTTTCACTTCCAAATGCAAGATAAGACATTTCCTTTGTGGCTTGAAGGATGAAGGGTCCACTGGAGAAGGAATGTCTCCCCTTTTTGTGGTGAGGGGTTGGGAATTCCATTAAGTGAAAAGAGCACTGCTCTCCTGGCCCTTCCCCACAGGTGCCTACTCTCAAGGTCAGATGGGGTGGGGGTGGCATTACCCTTTTGGGGGTAGATGCCCATCTGCCCAGGTCCTTGGCCTCCCTCTTTCCTCTCAACCCACCTTTTATTTTGCTAGAAGTCAGCAGGGTGGGTATATGTGGTGTGTCTCATTCTATTTTTAATTCCCATCCATTCTTTTGTTTCTCCCCCGCCCCTGAGGCTGGGCAGCTGGTGGCCTCCTGGATCCCATCACAGTGTTCGGCTACCTCTCTCTTTGAGTTTGTTTCCCACGGGAAAGAGACTGAAGGTCGGAGCGCCGCTTTGCCTGGTCTCAGCTCCTTGAGAGAACCTCGTGGGTGTCTCCTGTTTCTGACCCCTTTGCTCACCCGACCCCCTTTCCTGGGCCTCAGTTTCTCCCCTTTCATCACATGTTTCCTATGAGCCTGTTACTGCCTAGCTCAAGTGTGGTGCTGAAAACATGGAGCCCAGATGAGTTCCTAACTGGGACCCTTAGATATCCCCCATCCCCCACCCCAAGTTCTCTTTCCTGATGCACAAAGATCCACGGAGAAGAGGCCTAGTAAAGGGCTTCTGCTATTATTGTCTTATGCCTGTCTCCTGGGATTTCTGAGCCCTGGAGCCTCTCATTTTATTTTTTGTTCCCCCCTCTGAGAGGAGGGTGGGGAACTAGCTGGCAACAGGACCCAGGTGTCCTGGTGGAGGCGGCTCCTCCTCCGCCCACACCCCAGCTCTGGCTTCCTGAGCAGGGCCCCGGCCCTCAGCCCTGACTGGGGTTTCAGGCACAGACAGGGACCCAGGTGCCAGACTCCAGGCTTGGGGGTGGGGTGTGAGTTAGTGTCCCCTTCTGCCCAATCTGGAGAGAGGGCCTGGGGGGGGAGGAGCAGTCACATTCCTGGTTGCTGAGTGGCCCCGGGGGCGGGGTTGGGTTGTCATGGCGATGGAGATTGAGCTGGGGTGGGGGGACAGCATGCCTTTCCACCCCCTGCTCTCCCACCCCTGTGTGTCTGGGTGGCGAGGGCGCAGCTTGTGCTGGGCCTTCCTGGGGGGGGAGGGGCTGGACCTCTGTCCCCAGAGGCCACAGGGCAAGGGGGGAGGTGCTCAGGAGCCTGAAGACTCCTGTCTGGAGCAAGATGCCCCTCAGACTCTTGCCCAGCTTCCACCCCCTCTCCTGGGTGTGTGTCAGCTTATTTCCATCCCCCCAGCCTCCCTGTCTCCCCAAGCCCCTAGTCAGACACACTGTTTTACTCTGAGTGTTTAATCACTGCCTTGGCCTTTCTCTCTTTCCTATCTGCGCCTGGGGCCCCAGTCAACATGGCCACCTGGCCTCTGTCCGGCGGGAAGCCAGGCCGCTGGGGCCGCTGCAAGTGTTGCTGGGAGTTGTAGTTCTCCTCTCCCAACTCAGCTTGGCCTGGGCTTCTAGGGCCTGATCGGGGAGAAGCTGTGTAGGCCACCACATCTCACTATTTCCCTGGCCTTCTCCGTCATTCTGCACCTTCTCCATCACAGCATCCCTCACCCCCTAGGGACATTTGAGGCAGAGGATCAATCAAGTCAGGAGCTCTGTTTCTGAAATCTGGCCCTCCCTAACTTGTCCTGTCATTTTGGGTAAATCACTTTTCTGAGCTTCAGTTTCCTTGTCTGTAAAATGAGAGTCTGTATCACGCGACTTTCAAAAAGAGTTGCCCAGCATTCTTTGGGGGAGCTGTTACTGCTGGGTAATACTAAGTAGGCAGCCTCTTGGCCTCACCGCTTCACTTTCAGTCAGAGCAGTCTGTTTTTTGTTTGTTTCATAGTCATCCAGTGACTCTTTATTGTGTACCCACTGTGTGCTAGGCGCTGTGCTGGACACGTGAACAGACTTCTCTGATCTTGGAGAAGGTATAGTCCACATAGACATTAATATTGGAATTGTGAAAAGCACTGTGAAGGAGACGTGCTGAGAGTTTTATCTGGGAAACCGAACAGATTGGGAGAGATGGGGAAGCTTTCTGGAGGAAGTGATGATGGGCCTGAGGTCGGAAGGCTGATCAGGAGTTAGTGAGTATAGACGACTGAGATCAGTGTGGCTGGAGCAGAGAGCAGGACAACAGTGTTCTGGGAGAAGATGATGATAGCAAACATATACGTGGGACAGACCACTTTATGGTCATTTAAGCCTTACAGCCCTTGGACTGTGACACTCTCCATTTTACAGATGAGAAAGCTGAGGTTCTGTAAGTTACCCAAGGTCATACAAATACTAGTGGCAGCACTGGAATTCAGACCTTGACATTATGGATAATGGTGAACGGGTGGTCCCTAGAATCCTGAAAAGCCACTAGCAGGGAGAGAGACTGCTCAGACCCGCACTTGGAAAGGCTCCCCCTGGTGGCAGCATGGAGAATGGGTTGTAGTGAGCCAAGAATGGAGGCTGTGGTTTCCGTCCAGGCCAGAGGCGTGACAGTGGGTGGACCGGCCAGGGTGATGGCAGAGACATGGAGCCTTCTGGACGGGATCTGTTGAGGAATGCTGTTTGGTTTGTGAAGGAGAGGGAGGATTTTTGCTGGCCTTTTGTGTCTGACTTCCTTTGAACAAAGTCCCACTGCTAAAAATGGTTTAGAAACCCCCTTGGTGAACTCCTGGGTCCCTCTCAGTCTGATTTTTCACATATGTGCCTTAGAGGTCAGCCCCCGCAGCCTATCCTCTGGCCCCCAGTTCTTGACCGTAGGACTCCAGCTCATGCTCCCTTTCCTCATTTTGCTCTCAGATTGACGAGATGCCGGAGGCTGCCGTGAAATCAACAGCCAACAAATACCAAGTCTTTTTTTTCGGGACCCACGAGACGTGAGTGAGGGGGCAGAAGTGGTAGGGAGGGCCGGCTGGGGGGAAGAGCGGTGGTGACACCACCCCTTGCCTGTGGGGCTGCACAGCTCAGATGCAGTGAGGGGCTCGAGAGCACAGTCTCCCATCTCTCACCAGGGCATTCCTGGGCCCCAAAGACCTCTTCCCTTACGAGGAGTCCAAGGAGAAGTTTGGCAAGCCCAACAAGAGGAAAGGGTTCAGCGAAGGGCTGTGGGAGATCGAGAACAACCCCACCGTCAAGGCTTCTGGCTACCAGGTGAGCTGCCGGCCGCCCCCAGAGACCCCCCCGCTCTTTGGAAAGCAGGTGTGGCCATAGGTGTGATCGCACAGGACCCACGTGTGATGCTTAGTCTTCATGAACAGGGGGACTCAGAAACCAACACCAGGGCTTTCAGAGTAGGCGCTCATGGGGTGAGGGGTGGGGGGCTTCCTGCAAGAGGGCATGGGGCTATGGGTGTGCGATGTAGCTGTGGTGAGGGGCCACTTGTTAGACAGCGCCTGGGAGGGGCAAGAACAGGACCGAGGCGGTAAGTGGGGGCAGGCCTTCGGCGGGCCCAGAGTCAGTAAAAGACGTGGCCTTAACTCTTTCCACAAAGGCTTCCAGGAGGAGGTGCTCGTGAGCCGGGCAGGATGAGGCGGGAGGGTGGGGGGCGGGGGTTGGCGGGGAAAGGGTCCCAGCTCCCTTTGGGAGAAGTTGACCCGAGGTTTTGCCTCC
Organism: Dama dama; assembly: GCF_033118175.1. NCBI lineage: Eukaryota > Metazoa > Chordata > Mammalia > Artiodactyla > Cervidae > Dama > Dama dama. Next base: position 15,487,679 of record NC_083700.1, read on the forward strand.
TGCTCCAGCCCTCCCCCCTCCTGCACAGAGCCCTGCCTGCCCGGCCAGTGGGTTTACCCCGGGGCTAATCCGACAGAGGTGGGTCTCAAATCACTTGTGAGACTGGGCACCTGGGTGGGGGCGGGGGAGAGGCGGGCGAAGGAAGGAGTGAGTGGCCGAGGGAGGGGTCTGGGGAGGGGGCCCTGCGCGGCAGCCGCTGGTGCCACTCAGCCTGCGCCGTCTCCACCGCAGTCCTCCCAGAAAAAGAGCTGTGTGGAAGAGCCCGAAGCCGAGCCCGAAGCCACTGAGGGTGACGGCGACAAGAAGGGGAACGCCGAGGGAAGCAGCGATGAGGAAGGGAAGCTAGTCATTGACGAGCCAACCAAGGAGAAGAACGAGAAGGGAGCGCTGAAGAGGAGAGCGGGGGACCTGCTGGAGGTAACTGCCCCCTACCTGGGCTCCCAGAAGCAAGGCTCCTAGTCTTGAGGAGAGAAGTTACTGCTTTCTCAGGGAGTGTCCAGTCTGAGAGACTCAGCCCCTAGTCCTGGGAGGGGAGTCCCTCCTGAGAAGATGGGCTGCAGGAGACAGTAGAGCTGGCAGAGTGCTGGGCTGCCCGGGAAGGAGCCTCTGGGGAAAGGGGGGGAGGCTGGCATTCTCCCCGCCTTGCCTCAGCCGTCCCTCATCTCTGCCTATCCGGCGCAGGACTCCCCCAAACGTCCTAAGGAAGCAGAAGACCCTGAAGGCGAGGAGAAGGAGGGGGCCGCCTTGGAGGGTGAGAGGCCCCTCCCAGTGGAGGCAGAGAAGAACAGTACCCCGTCTGAGCCCGGCTCTGGCCGGGGGCCTCCTCCGGAGGAAGAAGAGGAGGAAGAAGAGGAAGAGGCTGCCAAGGAAGACTCGGAGGCCCCGGGCATGAGAGATCACGAGAGGTGAGTGAGCCCCCTGCCCCTTGGCAGCTGGGCTGGGAGGGCCCAGCCCTCTGCTGAGAGGAGGAGGAGGAGGGCTTGCAGCAGTCAGCCTCTCGGGAGGCAGGGCGGGGCTCTCCCAGGAGAACGGCGCTGGCTGGGGCCTGGCCAGGCCAAGGCCACATCATTAACCCTTCTCCCCTCCAACCCTCCCCCGCAGCCTGTAGCCACCAATGTTTCAAGAGGAGCCCCCGCCCCGTTCCTGCTGCTGTCTGGGTGCTACTGGGGAAACTGGCCATGGCCTCCAAACTGGGAACCCCTTCCCCACCCCAATCCACTCTCCTTTTCCCACTCACTCTCCCCTTCTGAGCTCAGACCCTGGAGATTGACCCCAATGGGACAGGCCACATGGCCCTCACCTCAGTGTCCCCACACACCTGTGACCTGAGTCAGGTCCATGTCTTCTGCTCTGTGGGATGAGATGAGGCCATTGTGTCCCTCCCTGCCTGGAGTTGTTTACCAGTGTACTTGTTAGGTCCTGGACCGGCTATTTCCATCTCCTGACACCCCTCGCCCCCTTCCCCGGGCATTCTAGATGTCTAGGTTGGCTGGGATCAGGGCTATGAATGGAAGGGATGGAGAATAAATAGCAGGGTGGACTTCTGGGGTCTGGGAGGGGCAATCTTCAAATTGGGGTGGGGGGTTGGGTAAGAGGATGACATCTCCCTGAGCTCCTGTCCCTTCCTCCCACACCTATTATCCCAGCTGCCTGGATTCAGGGAAAGTGGGACAGCTGGGGTGGGGGTTGGCGGGTGTGGGGAGTGGGAGAGGCGCTCCCTTCCATAAATCTTTGATTGACAGTGCCCAATTGTCTCACTTATGCAGACCCCAGGTGTTATGGGAGTTACAGTTTATCATCAAAAGATTTGGGGTCTTCCAAGTTCTTTGGGTCAAGGACCTGAGATCTGAAGGACTGACTTCACCCAGCTTGGGTGGGAGTGTTGAGGAATATCCATCCCCCTTTAGATCTCAGGCCAGAGATGGGATGCCCTGTGGAGACCCTTAGCTACCCTTTTCCCTCTTCTCACAGTGCTCAAGGCCAGCCTACAGTCACACACGTCACCCAGACATAAAGGAAAAGACACATTTTTTAGGAAATGTTTTTAATAAAAGAAAATTACAAAAAAAAATTTTAAAGACCCCCCCCATCCCTTTGTGTGCCCCCCAATCTTGCCCCCATTTCTGAGGTGCACTGGGAGGCTCCCCTTCTGTTTGGGGCTTGATGACTTTTCTTGTTGTAGTTGGAGCTTTGGTGTTCCTGCTGATGTCATTTCCCATCCACACACCCCCGACCTGGTCCACTCAGTGTTGTCACCAGATCCGACTTGTAACCCACTGAGAGGCCAGAGGGAAATAATCGCCCTCTCCCAACCTCTTTGTAGTGGTTTCTTTGCCTCTTTGGTTTCTTGTCTCTTTCACCCTTGCCCCTCTCCCTTGGGCTCTGATGAAAAATTGCTGACTGTAGCTTTGGAAGTTTAGCTCTGAAAACCGTAGATGATTTCAGTTCTAGGAAAATAAAACCCATTGATTACTACATTGGATTTTGACTGGTTCTTTGGAGGTGTGTGGGTTAACTGATGGTGCAGGGGAGTGGGGGAAAGAGACTACAAATGGTTTCCAAATTCACTTCTCAGATTGAGGTAAGGGGTGCCAGCTTCCTCCATCCTCAGTCTGTTAGAAATACCTAAAATTCACATAGAATTTAACTCTTGAGAGTCTGGAGATCAAACCAGTCAATCCTAAAGGAAATCAACCCTGAATATTCATTGGAAAAGACGCTGATGCTGGGAAAGATTGAAGGCAAAAGGAGAAGGGCATGAGTATGAGATGGTTAGGTAGCATCACTGACTCAGTGAACATGTATTTGAGCAAACTCTGGGAGACAGTGGAGGACAGAGGATCCTGGCATGCTATAGTCCGTGGGGTCGCAGAGTCAGACATGACTTGAGACTGAACAACAGCGAAATTTCCACATGAGGGCAAAGTCACAGAATACTGCGCCCAGTACTCTGGTTCTGCCCAGCCAGTTTAACATAGTTTCCCCCTAAGCACCTGGGAAAGTTTTTTTTAAGTTTGCACAAGAAGTAGGTTCACAATGGCCAGGAAAGGGAGGGTTGAGTCTGGTTGTAGAAACAACTTGGACGCTCAAGGGCAAAGCTAGGGATGCCTGCTACCGATAACTGTTGAAGGATGAGGAGGTCCACAGCATGGAATCCTCCCAATACTCCTGAATTAAGTGGAATGGCTGGATTTCATCCTCTCTGTTTCTTCCAGTCTGACATTTTGTGACTAGTTCATCCACTGGCACCGAAAGGCCCAGGTTTCATCCCTTTAGAAAGCCTATGACACTTTGGGCATCTGCCTTGGCCCCCTGCAGCAGAGAAGGGCGGGCGGGGAGAGTACTGACTGTGGTCTCACTAGAAGGGGAGGCCCTCTGCTTTGAAGAAGCCGCAATCACCTAGAAAATGGAGCCACGGTCCCTGGTGACTACAATTCCCAGCGGCCTCCACGTAGAGCACGCTGTGCAGGAATGTGCCTGGCGCCGCAGCCTATCCGACTTTGCCTTCAACTCCCGACGTGCTTCACGGTGCTCTTAGGCTTCCTCGATTTCAGACCCGGTCAAATTTCCTGCTTCCCGCTTGCTTCGTAGCGGTGGACTACAACTCCCAGCATGCAGAGAGGCTAGATTGGTTGTTGAGCGTCCATTGTACAATTAGACTACGGTTCCCAGAAATCTGAGGGCTGGAGTTGGGCGGGGGCGTAGGTCCCACGTGCCTACGGGACCCGCGGAGGCCCGCGGATCAGCGGGAAGCGGAGGTGAGGATTTCGTGAACCAGAGTTTTCGACATCTCTGGGCTGTTCGGGGAGGTGGGAACGGGATGGTCCTTTGCCCCGGCATGGCTCAATTGCTTCGTCTGGGGTCTCCAAGCATCGGAAGCTCGGAGCGGCTGGGTGCTGAAGACCTCTGGGGGCTGATCATTACCCTCACCTAGGATGGGATTGGCGGTGGAAGCAGTCTTTGGAGCTGGGGCCTGAGGGATCACTACCTACACTACAGTTCCCCTAGAGCGTGCAGTGGAATCCCCACTGCGGAAGGTCACCAGCCTCTCCAGGGCTTGGAGAGAAAGAAGGAAAAGACCTAAGGGGGCTGGCTTCTGGGATCGCCTCTCTGAGCTTCAGATCGAGAACGGCTGAGACTAAGGGACATCTAGTGGAGACGTCAGGTCTTGAGATTCGCGCTGCTACTATCAAGCTGTGTGAACTAGGTCAAGTCACCAGCTCTCAGGGCCTTGGTTTCCTCGTCTCTTGTCAACCTCCCCCAAACAGCAGTGTGAATCAAATGCCAGGAATAGTAAGGTTCCTAACCTTAGATCTGTCACGTAGTGGTGCTCCCTAAGCATTTTTTTATTTTGAATGAACGAACCCTACGGCCCTTAACTTCAGTTCAGTTCAGTCGCTCAGTCGTGTCCGACTGTTTGCAACCCCATGAGGTAGCACGTTAGGCCTCCCTGTCCATCACCAACTCCCGGAGTTTACCCAAACTCATGTCCATTGAGTCAGTGATGCCATCTAACCATCTCATCCTCTGTCGTCCCCTTCTCCTCCTGCCTTCAATTTTTCCCAATATCAGGGTCTTTTCAAATGAGTCAGCTCTTCGCATCAAGTGGCCAAAATATTGGAGTTTCAGCTTCTACATCAGTCCTTCTGATGAACACCCAGGACTGATTTCCTTTAGGTTGGCATGGTTGGATCTCCTTGCAGCCCAAGGGACTTGCCGGAGTCTTCTCCAACACCACAGTTCAAAAGCATCAATTCTTCTGAGCTCATCTTACTTTATAGTCCAACTCTCACATCCATACCTGACAACTAGAAAAACCATAGCCTTGACTAGACGAACCTTTGTCGACAAAGCAATGTCTCTGCTTTTTAATATGCTGTCTAGGTTGGTCATAACTTTCCTTCCAGGGAGTAAATGTCTTTTAGTTTCATGGCTGCAGTCACCATCTGCAGGGATTTTGGAACCCAAGAAAATTAAGTCTCTCACTGTTTCCACTGTTTCCCCATCTAATTGCCATGAAGTGATGGGTCCAGATGCCATGATCTTAGTTTTCTGAATGTTAAGCTTTAAGCCAACTTTTTCACTCTTCTCTTTCACTTTCATCAAGAGGCCCTTTAGTTCTTCTTCAATTTCTGCCATAAGGGTAGTGTCATCTGCATATCTGAGGTTATTGGTATTTCTCCTGGCAATCTTGATTCCAGCTTGTGCTTCATCCTGCCCAGTGTTTCTCATGATGTACTCTGCATATAAGTTAAATAAGCAGGGTGACAATATACAGCCTTGACGTACTCCTTTTCCTATTTGGAACCAGTCTGTTCTTCCATGTCCAGTTCTAACTGTTGCTTCCTGACCTGCATACAGGTTTCTCAAGAGGCAGGTCAGGTGGTCTGGTATTCCCATCTCTTTCAGAATTTTCCACAGTTTATTGTGATCCACACAGTCAAAGGCTTTGGCATAGTCAATAAAGCAGAAATAGATGTTTTTCTGGAACTCTCTTGCTCTCTCGAAGATCCAGCAAATGTTGGCAATTTGGTCTCTGGTTCCTCTGCCTTTTCTAAAACCAGTTTGAACATCTGGAAGTTCGCGTTTCACGTATTGCTGAAGCCTGGCTTGGAGAATTTTGAGCTTTACTTTACTAGCGTGTGAGATGAGTGCAATTGTGTGGTAGTTTGAGCATTCTTTGGCATTGCCTTTCTTTGGAATTGGGAATGAAAACTGACCTTTTCCAGTCCTGTGGCCTCTGCTTTATCCAGCATTAATTAAAAATAGTATTAGGTCTTTTGTTTACCATATTGAGAAGTATAGAGAAGAAAAATGACCCAATATCTCAGTATTCAGATAAACCAGTTGATATATATTTTTAAATGTATGTAGTTAGAAAATGCAAATGTTTTGGAAAGGAACAGCCCTCCCAAACTGCCTCTTCCCTGTTTCCTTCTGGTAAATATTTATGCCTATGTCAGAATATGTATTTTTAAATTTACCCAGAAAGGATAATACTATCCACATAATTCTGTCTTGCTTTCTTAAAATATTAGAAGTAACTTGAATGACAGAAACAGCTCTGTAAAATTTTATGGATAATGGAACTGAAGCTCAGAAGACAAGGGTCCCAGAATGAGTTGATGGTGGAGCAGAGACTAGATCTCAGGTCCTCTGACTACCCAGTCCAGAGCTTTTAATGTCGTCGTAGTGAACTCTAATGGTTCTTTGAATTAGGATGGAGCAAGGTTAATGGTGCCTCCTTTGTCAGTTGTCCTTGGGGTTAAATGAGATGACACATGGACGCACTTAGCATGGCCACTGGAAGGTAGCAGGTGCCCATTGGGTTAGTCCATTTTCCTTCAAGAACTGGGAAGCTTAGAGTTCATACTTAGTTTGAAATTGTAGGTCTCCGACAGTCTTGCTCTGGATCTTTTTCCTTTAGAAAAGAAACTATCTCAGGGGGAAGTGATTGTTTCCTGATTGAGATTAGGAACTGGAAGTCTTATAGGGCCAGGGGAGCCCGGCAGCTTACAGTCTATGGGGTTGCAAAGAGTTTGGACATGACTGAGCAACTGTGCATGCACATAGGGACATCTTAATCCCAATTTTTATCTCTGCTACCTGTTTGTCTTACCCTATAATTGCCTGGTTTTTGGACTTATGCCAGTGTTTTCTTTACATCTTGCTGTTGGTGTATTTATTGAAAGACTTTTTATTGAGTACCTAATACTTGCCAAGGGTTTCCCAGGTGGTTCAGTGGTAAAGAATCCACCTGCCAATGCAGGAGACTCGGGTTCAATCCCTGGGTCAGAAAGATTCCCCTGGAGAAGGAAATGGCAACCCACTCCAGTATTCTTACCTGGGAAATCCCATGGACAGAGGATCTTGGCCAGCTACAATCCATGGGGTCACAAAAGAGTCAGACACAACTGAGCAACTAAACAGTAGGTGCCAGACCCTACTAGGATCTTCTAGATTCAAGGGCGATCTAGATAACATGGTCCTGGCCTCAGTGAACTTTTTTGGACTTTGAAGTCAGGTATCTGTGGGTTTGAATGCCGATTCTCCCACATTGTAACTTTATGACCATTGACAAGTCACTTAAATTATCTGAGTCTATATCATCATCTGTAATAGTGAAGATAGTATCTTATGAGGATTCAGTAGGATGAAGTCCATTGAGCCATGGAATAGGTGCTTAAAAAGATGTTTCTTTGCCCTCTTTTTTTTTTTTTTTCCTTTGCTCTCTTGTTTCTGTCTACCTCAGAGCTGACTAGGAAGATTTCTGGGTCTTTCGCTGGCCAGGGGACTTCTCACAGCCTCCAGTCATGCGGCTCTCTGCTCTGCTGGCCTTGGCATCTAAGGTCACCCTGCCTCCCAACTACCGCTATGGGATGAGCCGCCCAGGCTCCTTGGCAGATAAAAGAAAGAACCCTCCAGGGACAAGGCGGCGCCGGGTGGCTGTGGAACCCATCCCTGAGGAAGACTGGCATCTGTTCTGTGGAGACAGGGTGAGAGTCTCAGACAGGGTTGGGTGGTGGAGTGCTCCCGGGCAAGGATCTCCCTCCCTACCCTCGTTATCTTCCCACAGGTAGAGATCCTAGAAGGCAAGGACGCTGGGAAGCAAGGCAAAGTGGTTCAAGTTATCCGGCAGCGAAACTGGGTGGTTGTTGAGGGACTGAATACAGTAAGTAAAGAGTGAGGGTGGTGATGCTCAGGAAGCCTGTGCCATCCGTCCATCTATTAAAAGCGGCACGGGGAGGACGGAGACTGGCTGAGGGGATGGTGCGACAACCGAGCCTCTGAACCTTTTTTTCACCTTGGACTGAATGCTCTGAGTTGTGGTAGACAAACCGCCTTCACATCCCTTGGTTTCTGATAGCCACCCTCCCCCGCTCTTTTGGACAGCATTACCGCTATGTTGGCAAGACTGTGGATTTCCGGGGAACCATGGTCCCCAGCGAAGCACCCTTGCTCCATAACCAAGTCAAACTTGTGGATCCTATGGACAGGCAAGCATAAGGGGCTCTGGTCAGAGGGTTTCCTGCCTTCTTTTGGCAAGTTGTTGACCATATTTATCCAAAGGGAATGGTGGGTTGGATGTGCTGGAAATTGAGAGGGGCCATCTCATGGACATGACCCCTTGTAGGAAGCCCCAATCCAGGGGTAGCAGAGAAATAAGATGGTGACTTTGGGGCTGGAAGATAGCAGGGCGACCTGCTCCCTGGAGGTCTCACTTCTTCTATCTACTAGGAAACCCACTGAAGTGGAGTGGAGATTCACTGAGGCAGGAGAGCGAGTACGAGTGTCCACAAGATCAGGAAGGATCATCCCGAAACCTGATGTTCCCAGAGCTGATGGCATCGTCCCTGAAACGTGGATTGGTGAGGCTGGGTGAGGGGCAGGAAAAAGTGGGAGTGGGAGTAAGAGATGTTAAGAAGCCCACCCATCTTCCTTCCTCCGGTTCAACAGATGGCCCCAAAGACACATCAGTAGAAGATGCTCTAGAAAAAACCTATGTGCCTCGTCTAAAGACATTGGAGGAGGAGGTGATGGAGGCGATGGGGATCCAGGAGACTCGGAGACACAAGAAAGTCTATTGGTATTGAGTCTGGGGGAGCCACTTCTCTCCTCCTTGTCTTAGCCTTGAACGTTGTGACCACTTCTTCTTCAGACGCTAATAAAGAGCCTTGGGTCCTCTGTCTTCTGGTAAGACTTGCACCCTGACCCCTGTTTCAGGGGCTGAGGGAGGGAGCGTCTGTCCTGATGTCATGACAAAACCTGGATGGAAGTTAACAATCTTAAGGGGGTCCTCCCACAGTGCAGGGCCTGCAGATTTCTCGGATGGAAATCTAAGGGCGAGAGCTTCCCCTCACAGAGACCTCTGAATAACAGGGCACTGCCTATTAGGAAGACCGCAGGGACTGGGAGCATGAGACCCAAATTAGAACCTCAGCAGGATTCAGTAGGGAGGGTGCTGGTCTGTCGTGTATACCTAATAAAATGGTAGACAAGTACAGACTTCAATTTTTTAATAAGTTGAAAATAAACTTCTGCATAATATTATATAACATACACAGGGAGAGAAAGGGTATGATGCTGGTTTGTAGGGAACCCAGATGCCAGGGAGGATGCAGGATGCTGGTTCTCTGGCTGAGGAGGCGAAGACTGACTCCCAGCGTGGTGCCTGGCAGTTTCAGATGGGGTCTGAGATGCACCCTTCCTCTGGCTGCGTCAGCTGTCTTCAGTCTCCAGAAGAGAGAAGGCCTCACCTAGAGGCCCTTTGGTGGCCACCAGAACCAGGTTTCTTGGCGAGAGTTCGGGACTGAAGATGGGCAGGAGCTCAGCGTGGAAGCCTGTGAGAAAGGCAGGGCTACTCAGGAGAGAAATGAAACAAACTCGTAGCCACTTCCTGCCTAACCTGTACACATAGCTCTCCACATAGGAGAGGCCCAGGAGGATCTAAGGAAACCCCGCTTTCTACCAGGAACATGAGTGCCCGAGATGCTGACTTGGGAGGAGGCAAGCCTCAGCACATTGTAGGGATGCTGGCTTAAGATGCACCTCAGGGATGTATCACCTATCCTATGGTGATAGGCATCCAGATTCAGCAGGAATTTGCATTAACAGGCCCTCCCTCCCCCTGTCTGATGCTGAAACAGCTGTTGGCCCTAGAATCACCATGGTGATGGGCCAAGTCCCAGCAGGTGTAGGGGTGGGGACCTGAAGGAGACCCCTAGAGCTCTAGCCCCTCTAGCCCTGGGTCCCTGGTGTGGCCCCCCTCACCCTGCTCCTGAAGGTAGAGCAGCCGGTCCAGTAGAATCAGAGTCTCCACCAGTGGGGCCAGCAGCAGGGCTAGGCTGAAGAAGGCCACCACACGGTTCTCCTGGGCCTGGTGAGCTCGAAGGACAGCCACATTCAGTGGCAGGTGGGGGTCCAGCCCCACCCGCTGTAGCCCCCGCTGCACATATCTGTGGGGTCAGTCACAGACAGCAGTCAGCTTAGAAAGCCACTCCTCCATTCAAACTGTCTGTTTCTAATTCAATTCCAGCTCTGCTTTTCTACCTTAAGGGCATTTAAAAGTATATATTTATTTGGCTGTGCTGGGTCTTGGTTGTGGCATGTGGGATCTAGTTTCCTGACCAGGGATCGAACCCGGGGCCCCTACATTGAAGCCACTGGAACACCAAAGAAGTCCCTTAGGATGCATTTTTATTTACAGAGTTTTCTGACTGTGAACTGTCCGTTCAATAGCAAATCAATCCAAAAATTTATTTTTAGACAAACCTGTCCAATTATTTGGGCTTCCCAGGTGGCGCTAGTGGTAAAGAACCTGCCTGCCAGTGCAGGAGACTAAGAGACGTGGGATTCGATCCCTGAGTCAAGAAGATCCCCTGGAGGATGGCATGGCAACCCACTCCAGTATTCTTGCCTCGAGAATCCCATGGACAGGAGCCTGGTGGGCTACAGTCCATAGCGTTGCAAAAAGTCAGACATGAGGCGACTTAGCACGCACACATGTCCAATTATTTAGCCATATTTTTATCATTTCAAAAATTTGATAAAAGAATGACAACTACCTTTTAAAGAAAATGTGAAGCTGTCTCAGAACTCAGTCACTACCCCCTCCCCCAAACCAGCACATCTAGATTTTCTTTAGGACACGCTAACAAGTGAGGGTGGGAGGGAATCATACCCCCAGTAGGTGATGCCCCCCATCTCACCCCCCCAGGCCCCCAGCCTCACTCTTCAATCTTGAGCTCGTGGACCCTGGGAATCCCTTGCACGCCTGGCCGCCGGAGCTTAGGCTGGGCACACCGGATGACGGTCTCCAGTGCTGCGCGGTAGCAGTGGGTTCGGAGGCTGGGGCCTGCTTTCTGTAGCCGCTCAGCATATTCCTCCAGGGCGTGGCAGGCCCCCTCCCGAAGCCTGTAGGGCAGTTCACAGCCGGGCAGCCCAGCCACCCACTGACTGAGTGGGTAGCCGCCAGGGTCACTCAGCTTCATGTAGCAGCAGCCCACTGAGGCCAGGGCCACCACCTCAGGGCAGCAGGAGAAGTGCCTCAGCAAGGCGACACTCAGGTCCCCGCAGGCGTGGAGGCCCGTCAGCAGCAGGCGGGCCCCGCTCTGAGGCGAGGTCTCCAGTGGAAGCAGGAGCTCCTCACACAGGGCCGTGGGGTCTACCCACCTAACCACGTGGTGTGGGGGGTGACGGGGGCCAGTGTGGACCACCTGTGGAGGTAGGACAGAACAGAGGCAGATGGGAGGCCTGTTTCCTGTCCTCGCGCCACCTCAGGCCACAGGAAGGGATCTGTCCTGAGTTCCTTCCCAAGGAGGAAGGTGGGAGAGCAACTGGGGCAGAGGAAATGGGATAGATTCTGCATTTGTCATTACTAACTGCAAATCTTTTCATCTCTGAGTCCCCGCTTCCTCATTTGTAATGAGGCTGATACCTGATTGGCCACTTTGTACAGGTGGCTGTGAGAAGGAAGAAAGCAGTGTAGAAAGCAGTTTTTAACTACAAAGTGCCTTTAAGATGAGGCTTTGGTGAAGGAGGGATCTTGGGAAAGAGGTAGCAGAAACAGACACCATCTCAAGCTGAGACACTTAAAAGAGAGAATTCAGCCTTGGTGCCTAGTTTCAGCCAAGTTGATCCTGCTCTCATGGTCCTGGCTGCAGGAAGGGCTGGTCTACCTTTGGGTTCCTCTTCTCCTCTTTCTCCAGAGTCTGTAGGAGCTCCTGGTCTAGGCGCTGGGCTCTCTCCACCAGTCTCTGGTCCCCTTCAATGCTCTTTACCGTCAGCCCCAGCCCCAGGGACATGAAGCGGGAGAGATGGCCCTGGAGTCAAGAGAAGACGGGTAAAGAGCCCTGTTCAGGGTCCCCTACCCAGTCCCCATCCCTACCTATGGTTTGGACACTTGGGTACCAGGCCCCCAGAGGCTTAAATTCTGTGCCGCTTACTTCCTGCGCTCCTTATTATCTGCCCCTCTGGGCATGTGGCCTGATAACCCGCCTTCTAGTTGTTCTATCCCCATGACAAAAAAACCCACAAAAAACAAAAGCAGATTATTATGGGTCTGGCTCACCTGGCCTGAGCCTACATCCACAACCTGGGTGCAGCCTGTGAGGTCACTCAGCTTCTTCACCAACTGAAAGGAGAGGGAACAAAGGTCCCCTGGCCATTGGGTGTTGGCTCCCAGGACAAACACTCATAATGAGAGCAGAGAGGAGCTGAGGATGGCAGAGGAAGATGGGTAGGGGGTGCCATGGAGGAGACAAGAGACATGGAGACCTAAATAGGGTGTGCTGACCCCCTGGCTCAGGCTAAGGTCTTTGCTCCTCTCAGGACAGTGATTCAGTCCCCACAGAACAAGAGCCCTGCTGTGACGCCATGAGCAGATTGTGAAGATTATCAGAACAAGAATAAGACAGTGATTCAACTATAGCCACCAACCAACCCAGCAAAAGGATGAAGATAGGATTATAGTATACTTGCCAAGGAAGGGACCGTATAGGGCCTCTTGTCCTATAGGTGATAAAAGGTGCCCAAACCTTAGTAACCCCTAGGCTTAAGGAGTCCCCAAGGCCCCCAGATACCACCTGTACCCCAGCCATCTCCTCACCTCTCCCAGCCTCCGAATCTCATGCTGCTTCTTGGGCCTGACATGTTTCCGGAATGGAGCTGTCAGCCGGGAACTCTGGCTGGGATTCTCCAGGAACTCTGAGGGGGTCTGAAACCCAGGCGTCCGGGTAAAGGCCAGGGCATAGGCTGTGGACTTCAGGGCCAGCAGGGTGAGTGGCCACACCGACCTGTACCTGAGATAGCCCGCCCAGGCCCCCTGTGAATAGTCCCATTGCATCCTGAGTGTGCCAGCTTACAACCCAGGAAGCCCTTGTGAGACTGAGCAATGGCTCCCTGCGGGGCTCAGCTCCGAGTCCCCCGGCGCGGGGTCCCTCTTGCCCATACCTGGCCACTTCCCCTTCTCTGGGCATCCCCAGCAGCAGCGTGGCCAGCTGTGGCGGGTTCAGTCCATCCAGTGCTTCCTGCCACGAGCAAGGGAGTGTGCCCCACAGGTTGTCTGTGAAAAATTCCTGTAGGGGAAAGGGAGAAGCAATCAACAGGCTACTTCCCCTCCCATTCTTCCCTACGTATACAACACATGGCCACCAGCTACAACTAGCAGGAACCTCTCCTCATCGGAGTTACTTCTCTGAAGTCTGCTCTAACCTTCCCCTCCTTCCTGAGCCCAAATTGCATTCTGGACACACTTCTTTTAGAAATGTCCCCCTTATTTATATGTGTGTCCTCCACTCAACTGAACTTAGGGGCGTGTATGGTAGCTTTGCACCTGCCTCCTTAACACAGCAGTGACTAACACACGCTATTAGTATGTTACCATCTAGTAACCTACTGTTACATGCGCCAGACACCATAGATGCCAGACATTATATATGCCAAAATGTTTGTTTTTGCTTTTATTTTTGGTCACCACATGTGACATGTGGGATCCTAGTTCCCTGACCAGGGGCCGAACCTGGGCTCTCTGCAGTGAAAACGCCACTAACCACTGGACCACCAGGGGTTCCCTGGCAGAATGTATTTTTATTCATTTATTTGTTCAACACAAATTCTGGAGCTTTGCTTAGGCATCAAGTTCTGTCCTAAGCTCAGGGGATACAAACAATGAAACAGACAGACAAGATCCCTGATCTTGCAGAGTTTACATTGAAAGAAATTATTTCAAGTAACATCAAGGGCCACACAGACAAGAAAACACTAATGAGACAGTAACATAATGGAAAGTTTGAGAGTGTACTCTTAGATAGAGTAATACAGCACATGTGAAACACTGCATGCATTGGCTGCCCAGAGGCAGGGGTGGGGGTAAGTAAAATAGGTGAGGAGGGTCAAAAAGTACAAACCTCCAGTTACAATGTAAACGTCATGGAGATGTATAGTATGGTGACTGTTGTAAATAATACTCTATTGTATGTCTGAAAGTTGCTGAGAGTAGATCTTAAAAGTTCTCATCATAAGAAAAAAATTAACTATGTACAGTGATGGATATTAACTGATGCAAGAGATGGTTAGATAGCATCACTGAGTCAACAGACATGAATTTGAACAAACTCTGGGAGACAGTGGTGGACAGGGAAGCCTGGTGTGCTGCAGTCCATGGGGTCACAAAGAATCAGACACAACTTAGCCACTGAACAACAATTATTTCATAATAAAAACAAATAGGAATCATTACGTTACACACCTAAAACTAAAATGTTACATGTCAATTCTATCTCAACTTTTTAAAAATTCAGGTAGTAGCAAACACAGAATATTTTAATATGCCAGATACTGTCTGAAACATTTTATATATGTTAATGCATTTCATTAATCTGTCCAAGTCAAGAAGCTAGTAAGTAGTACAGCTGGAATCTGAAACCAATTCAACCCTAGAGTTTTGCTCTTAACCACCCTACTCAATTGCCTTTCTATTGAGAAAAACATTCCAGGCAGATCAGTAAGTGCAAAGGCCCTGATCAGGCCAGTGTAGATGTAGTATAGTGAATGTGGGAGAGAATGAAATGTGATCCAGTTTAAAAGGGAGCTTGTAGGTAATGGTAGTTACCACTACCTATACTTAGGATCCAGGCAAGAATACTGGAATGGGTTGCCATTTCCTACTCCAGGGGATCTTGTCAACCCAGGAATTGAACCCATGTCTCTTGGGCCTCCTGCATTGGCAGGCAAATTCTTTACCACTAGCGCCACCTGGAAAATCCCAGAGTACCTAGGAAGCAAGAAATGTCATGATCAGATTTACATTTTTAGAACAAACAGTCTGCCTGTTTTGTGAAGAACTGGGTATGGAAGGGAGGAAGCAAATACAGAAATCAGTTAGGAAGTAGACCAGAAGAGAGATGATGTTGGCTTGGCCTAGGGTGGTAGCAGTGTCAATGGAGACACATGGGTGAATTTGGTATCTATTCTGGAAGTTGAATCAACAGACTTGTTGAAAGAGCTGAATCAGAAAAAGCTGAATCAAGGATGGCTTCTGGGTTTGGGAAGTGAATAATTCAGTGGATGCTGGTGGCATTTATACATCATCTCATTTATTCTTCACAATGATCTTTCAAAACGGGATCCATTTTGCAGCTGAGGACCTGGGGCTAGGAGGAATTTTTTTTTTTTTAAATGCCTAATGTTAACACGATAGGGAAGGCGGGATTCTAGTCGGACTCTGTCAACTTCCAAGTTGGAATTGTCCATTACACGGAAAAACCAGGAATTTATTCAAAACCTGAATGAACGAACATGTGTGTTCTTGAAAACACCTCACATGTTCCTGGGATAGTTCAACACTGCCGCAGAAGCATGGCTCAAATGTCCATGCGCTTTATTACTCCGGACACCAGAAAGTTAGAAAAACACCCTAGATGCTAGAAATATTAATATTTAGGTCATCAGGGAAAAAAAAGAATCGGGGGTTTTGCCCAGCTTTAACCCTTTCTTGTACAGACAAAAGACTGGAAAAACCTATTAGAAAAAAAGATCAGACGCTAACTCTCCAGATTCTCCCCTAGTCGTGGCTAGGTAGCCAATCACACAACCAGGAGCACCCCACCCACATCCCTGTGGCCTCACGATGATGTAGGCGTCCAGGATGGAACGGTAGAGCGTCACGACCCGGGTGAGGTTCACCGCTAGCTGTCTCCTCTCTTCGTGAGAGAGGCGCCGGGCGGAGACCCCGGGCATTCCGGGGCCCAGACGGTGGCGCGGGGAGCGAGAAAGCAATGAGGAGAGAACCAGGGTTAGGACCACGCGGGTCCGGGATCCCGGTCGGGTTCAGCACTTCGGGTGGTCTCAGAAGAAAAAGTGTTGGGAATCTGGTCCCCGATGCTGCCTTTCCGGGATTCCAAGCTGGGGTTGAAGACTTCAGGCGCGCTCCTGACGTCACAGGTCGCGGCGTTCCCACTGCGCCAAGGTGTCTACGTCTGAGACTAGCGGGGCGGGGATGCCAGCGCAGTGACGCCATAGAGGCGTGGCGCAGTGCCCAGCTCACGAATAGGGGCGGGCCATGTCCCAGGTCCCCCCTCCAGATCCCGCCCCTTCCCGTGCACTTCTCTCCTCTCCGGAAGTGAGGCCGGGGTGGGGGTGGGGGGGAGGGTCAGGCGCGTTGCAGTTCTCGTTTGTCGCGGCTTCCCCACACCTTCGAGTTGTACCTCCACGGGGCTAGAGGGGCCGGGGAGCGCATCCCGCCCCCGCCCCCACCCACACCGCCCCCTCCTCCGCCGCCGCTGCCGCTGCCCACACACTCAGAATCCCTGGCCTCGCTCCCGGAGGCAGGGACCGTGCGGGTACGCGGGCGCCGGCCTCCGGCGCGTTCCAACCCGCGGGCCTGCCGGCCCGGGCATCGCCGACGCGCGCCAATTTCCGCATCCGGCTCCTGGCGCTTCCGGTCTTAGCGGGCCCATCTAGGAGGTAGGTGAGTGAGCGTGCGAGGCTGGCTCCGCGGCGTGGATGGCAGAAGTATGCAGTCCCTTAGACTCGGTTCCTTCCCCTCCCAGTGTGTGTTATCAAAAGTCCTTTCGTGAGACAAAGATTTGAGTGAGATGCATGTGGAGATTTCCCCCACCTGGAAACGAGGGAGATGAGTGCCTGAATTTGTATGTTTACTCGTGGGATCCGCGTGGGGATGCTAGGGTAATCCAGAGGTCAACTTTGCCAAACCTGTCACTGCCTTTGAGCATAGTCAGACGTTCCCTCCCTAGGCAGAGGGTGGAGTTCACCTATTCTGGCATTGTAGATCGCAGTTACAGCTAGTTGGCCCTGCGACCCCCTAAGTTTACAAATGAGACTGAGATCTGGAGAGGAGACATGGCCTTCCTAATACCATACAGCTGGTGAATTGTGGAGCTTTCTAGAATCCAGGCTTCCTGGTTCAGAATGAAGTTCTCCTTCCGTCATTTCACATTTGAGAGGTTACTCTGATGTCTTTCCTCTCTCTTAAGTCCTGCAAAGATGGATCTTATTGATTCCCAAGTCTATGGGCTCTGTTATCAGGATCACTTTCTTCCCTAGGGTATGCTGCAAACCTCCAGATGCTGGTCTGTGGGATTCAGCAGATGAGTCTTCTATCCTTCTCTCATCTGTAAGCTGTTCTTCCCAACTGTTCTCTCAACATCCAGTGTCATCATGTCTACCTTACTCCTCAATCTGGATTTTGGCGAGCCTCCCCCCAAAAAGGCATTAGAGGGAAATGCCAAGCACCGAAAATTTGTCAAGAAGCGGCGACTCTTGGAACGGAAAGGCTTCCTCAATAAGAAGAAGCAGCCCCCTAGCAAGGTGCCTAAGTTGCACTCAGAACCTTCAAAGAAAGGGGAAACTCCCAGGGTAGATGGCACTTGGAAGGCCGCTCCCCTTCCAAAGAAGAAAACAGCTGCCTCCAGCAGTGGGTCAGAGCAGTCCCTGGACAAGAAAACTGCAGTGCCTTGGCTGACCCCTGCCCCTTCACAGAAGGCTGGTTCTGTTGTGGCTAAAGTAGATTTGCTAGGGGAGTTCCAGAGCGCCCTACCAAAGATTAAGAGCCACCCAACTCACCCACAGAAGAAGGGCTCCCAGAAGAATCCTCCACCCAAGAATGGCCCACAGAACTCCACCCAAACACATTCAGAGAGTAAATACTCTGGGGCATCCCAGAAGATACCAGGGAAGATGGTGGCAATTGACTGTGAGATGGTGGGTACTGGACCCAAGGGGCATGTCAGTTCCTTGGCTCGATGTAGCATTGTCAACTACGACGGAGATGTGCTTTATGATGAGTATATCCTCCCCCCCTGCCACATTGTGGACTACCGGACCAGATGGAGTGGTATCCGGAAGCAGCACATGGTAAATGCGACACCCTTCAAGATTGCTCGGAACCAGGTAAGAGGCATGAGGGATGGTGGTAGCAGCGAAGCAGACGGGGCGAAGTCCAAATCATTTTTCAGCACAGGATATCACTCTGGGAAGGCCCCAAAGGATTGTGGAGGGAGGGTTGGAGTGTATGGAGTAGCAGATAAAGAAAGCTTTTCTTTTGGGATGAAGAGTGGTAAGAACCTGGAAACGTAATTACAAGTAGCTGGTGTAATAAACTGTATTAGATCTGTTTTAGATCCCAAGTGGAATCCTCATGTGAATAATTGGGACTCTGCTAGAAAAAGAGCAACCTGTGATGGACAGAGTAGCAGGCATGAGTGCCAGGGGGAAAGGGCTCAATCTGAGAATACCTTGTAGAGGTGGGGCTAGGGTTGAGAACAGAGGTGGAGAGCGCTTCCCGAGCAAGATGTGGCCCGTGGCAGTGTGGAAAGTTGGTGGATAACTGGAACAGGCAGCCTGCAATGAAGGGGGTAAAAGACACAGGGCTGATATGTTGGGGTTCTCATCTCATTCACTGAGCAATCCTAGCCACTGTAAGCTCTATGCTGAAAACTGGAGGCACGCTGAATGAACAGGAAAGGAGGATGAGCTAATAGAGGGGAAGGGGAAAGGAGCCTGCTGGTCTTGGAAGGCCTCCAGAGGGCACCCTTGGTTCACTTTGTAATTTCAGCTCCACGTTCTTTGTCTTGTCTAGACACACTGTTCCAGTAATTTCTCATATGCCAGAGCAGTCAGTTGGAGGAATTTCATCAGAGGTAGAACAGCTGGATTTTAGAAGGAACATGAAGAGTTGAAGAACATCCTGTGCACCCTCAGGGGCATAGCTGAGCAAAGGCTCAGGAGAGTCAGGAGATCGGGTGGGTCTGAAACAGCACATCCACTTAGCTTTAATGAAGGCTGTGTGTTGAAATTAATGCGAAGTAAAGGTGTTAGTGGTCAGTAAACTGTAGGGGCAACTAAATACCAAATTGATTAGACTATATCTGGTTTTCATCATAAAAATCACTGCCCAAACTGGGGTGTGAGACTAAGGTACATTCAGATGAGTCTGTACCCTTCCAAGGGGTCCCATTGGGAGGCCAGGCATTGATTCCAGGCCTGTTAACTCTTTCACAATCTGTTTGGAACCCCATTTTGGTAATGGCCCTCAGAGTTCATGGCATATTCTTTAGTTGTCCTCATTGGAAGTGTGTCTTTTTCTTTTTTAGGGGGTGGGACATACCTCGAGGCTTGTGAGATCTTTGTTCTGGAACCAGGGATCAAACCTGGTCCCCCTGGCAGGGAGAGTGCTGAGTCCTAACCACTGGACTGCTGATTCTTTTTTTTTTTTTCCGCCCTCCCCACCTTGACTGCCGATTCTTAATTCCCAATTTTTAATTTTTTATAGCTTGTAGGCCCTTTGAGAGTCTGATGAAAGCCATCGATTGCCTCCCAAAAAACAAACACAGAAACATATGCATATCAATTTGCATATAATTTGGGGCTTCCATTACCTCCCTGGAGCCCATCTTTACAGTATTTGTCCCAGCCTGTATCTAAGGCCAACGTAACAATTATCATGGTTAAAGAACTTCAGGTATCAAGCCAGGACTGAACTAGGTAATTACATGAACATCACATTGAGGTAGAAATTAATGCAACGATAAGGAACCACTGGCTAGGTACATCCAAACAGGGTTACACCATAAAAAATACTTACTTTTACCTCGGGGAGAGGAGATGGATTTCAGGTGAAAGAAAACTTGTGGGAGAAGGCATTTCGAGGATGAGGCAGGTGAGCAAGTGGTGAAAAGAGCCTAGAAGGACTTATAGCTATGTTGGGCTTTTAAAATGCAGAGACTGCATCTGTGAATCGTGCTCCTCACCACCTCCTCTTCCATGTCTGTTTCAGATCTTGAAGATTCTTACAGGAAAGATAGTGGTGGGGCATGCCATCCACAATGACTTCAAAGCCCTTCAGTACATTCATCCCAAGTCCCTCACCCGAGACACCTCTCATATCCCCCTCCTCAACCGTAAGGCTGACTGCCCAGAGAATGCCACCATGTCTCTGAAGAGTCTCACCAAGAAGCTGTTGAACCGGGACATCCAGGTAGCGTCTCCCCAAATGCTGCCAGACCCCTGGCTTGGACAGGAAAGGCCCACCTGCTGCCTGTCTCCATGCTCTGACACTCAGATTCCTCTGATTGTAGAGCGATCCAAGGGGAGATGCTCTGATGGGAAGAGCTTTGGGCAAAGAGGTCTATCTCTACTTAGGGATAATAGTTCTTGTTTCCTACCTCCCAGAGTGTTCCACAGGGTACTTGGAAAAGGAAAAAAGCCTGAAAGTGGGGCTAAAACCCTAAGTAAGAAAAGTGGGAAGCAGGTAGTTGTGGTGGCCTAAATTACCAGATAGTGGCTTCAAGGGCCTCTTACGTGTTTCATATGTTTGACAGTCAAAGAGGGGGTGGTCTGCCTGGCATGAGGGTATAGACACATGTCATTCATAGATTACTTAAGGAACTAGGGAAAATGGAAGACTCAGAAGGTCTGTCTATGATCTGGTCTGTTCTGCTTCTCCAGAAGAGTGCAGAACAACATGGTGTGTACTTGTGGGCACAGAAAGGGCTGAGGCAGACAGTAGTATGAGTTGGACCCCTGAAATTAGATGATGAGTGGGGCCCCACCAGAGGTCTGCCTTTGTCGCCTGCTAACTGCAGAAGCAGCAGCATCATTGAGGTTGGAGAGAACCAGTTGGGAAGGGAGGAAACGGTCTCTTGTAGCCTCATGCTCTTTTCTTCCTCCCTTGTTCAGGCTGGGAAAAGCGGACATTCCTCAGTGGAAGATGCTCAGGCCACCATGGAGCTGTACAAGTTGGTTGAAGTTGAATGGGAACAGCACCTGGCCCAGAATCCCCCTAAAGACTAGTACCAGTGGGGACACTGGTGATGCGGGCAGGCAGAAACAGCATCACGCCCAGGAGAGCAGGGCAGCGGGCCAATGGACAGCTCCACCAGCCCCACACCTTTGGAAGCTAGGGTTTCTGGGGAGAGGGAGGCTACACCCCAGGCTTAACATCCATTGAAATTTCACTTCAGGTGTTCTGTTGTGTGTCTGGTTAACCATTCCATGGAAGGAGGACGCCTCCATGTCAGAACCCGGCCCTAGGCCGTTTACCTCTTAAATGGTGCTAACCATGTGTTCCAAGGTGCTTTGCTTCTGGGAAAGTCTTTTGACTTTCAAAGGGCACGGCAAACCGGGAAATGTCTTTTCCCAAACTGCCTTATCACTCGGGTGGTCATGTGTCTCATTTTATGCCTTTCCTTTCAAGCAATTAACAGCACCCTCTTTCACTCTCAGAAGTATCCTGTTGGATGATAATTTGTGTGATCACAATGCATTTCTCAGACTCTGCTTTCTGCTCAGAGTCTGCATCTGGTTTGTGTTGGGATATATCCACCTGTTCTTTCCACCTTGAATTCCAGAGGAGCCATTCCTGGTGAGGTTTAGTTCTCCTTAGGGTTATGGGCAGTAGAGGTAAGAGAAGACTTGGAAATCAGTTTTTCTGATTTAGGAAAGCAGTCTCCTAAAGTGATAGAGAAATTTATTTAATTTAAACCCCGCTTGCTAGGTTAAAGAAGAATTATAAAGTGTTTCAATGAGTTTTAGTCTTCTACTTTGCTAAACCAAGCCTCTGAAAACACAAATTATTCCCTTGATAAATTTTTTTATAAAGGAAAAACAGTTGTGTGGTGTTTTCTTTATAACTTCACATTAAATAGCTGTGTCACAGACTCCTTAGAGCTGTAATTCTGCTAGGGGGGTTAGGGTCTCTGTGGATGACACTGAATGGACCCTGGTTTGCTGGAAGTCATCAAGAAGCGCTGACCAAGCCTTTGTATGTAACCCATGTGCTCTGCTGCCTTCTCGTCCCTACCGCTAATCAACAAGCACACCTAAAATGACACTTCAAGCCGCGCAAACACCCTCACACAGGGTATGTGACCAGGAGGGTGACTCAGAGTGGGCATGTGGGAGGGATGCAGCGGGGGAGGAAGGGTGCTCGGTGACGCCAGCCTGGTTGCTCCTGCCAGCTCTTCCTTGGTGGTACACACCCTGATGTTGGGAAAGTGAGTCACAGGTCTGACCTTGTGGCTGGGATCACTGTCTGCGCTCTTGTCCTGAGAGAATGCAGACTCCGTGTATACACCGAGACTCGTGCCCTCTTGAGTGGCTATTTTGGCTCCAGAGGCCAGAGTCACAGTGTGGCTGCCTCGAGAAGGGGATTTGCTGCAGCCAGATGAGACCGCGGACGTGGTCTTGCTGCTGTGTCCTGCACTGCGGCATCTGCTTGAACGGGCAGCTGTTCAGCTCTGAGCAAGTTGGTTCCTGTTGAACCCAACATAAGCAATGTCCATGACACTTCACAAAGAGGCGCTAGGCGTTCTCACACACCTGTAAGTGGGAATAATGTAGGAAGGCCACACCAAAAACTGGGGTTACAAGTCTTAATTGAAATGAAGGTGAGTCTTAATTACATTGCAATCGGGAAACTGGAAACTAAGTGGAAAGTTCTTTGAGTTCAGGTTTTAGGGTACCTGGCTTTGTAATTTATTTTATGAAGTATACTGTTGATTTACAATATTGTTTCTGATGTACAACAAAGTGACTCAGTTATATATAACAATCATATAGTCTTTTTCATGTTGTTTTCCATTGTGATTTATCATATGTTAAATATAGCTCCCTGTGCTATATAGTAGGACCTTGTTTGTTCATTCTATATAGAATAGTTTGCATCTGCTAACCCCACACTCCCAATCCATCCCTCCCCACCTCCCTTCTTGGCAACCACATATCTGTTCTCTGTGAGTCTGTTTCTGTTTCACAGATAAGTTCATTTGTGTCATATTTTAGATTCCACATATAAGTGATATCATATGGTATTTGTCTTTTTCTTATTGACTTACTTCACCTAGTATGATAATCTCTAGTTGCAGTTGGCTTTTATGCTCTACTTCACCCCCCCTCCCCCCACTCAGGCACCCTCAGTCCAGCATTGGGAACGGCTAAGTCTCACTTTTGCTCACCAAAAGGAACCTGGAGCCCAGAGGACCTTGCAACCATTTTCTTACTCTTTTCTCATATCATACTTCCTGGTCAGAGCCCAACTCACCCTGCAGGGTGCCTGGGGATCCTTGTACTTGAATCCCCTTCTTTCTCTGCCCCTTTGTTCACAGGCTTCATCCAGTTGATGACAGATAAGCCCCATTGCAGATTGCTACCTAAATACCAATCAGCAAGTCCTGGTTTGCCTTAGGTTTGAGGCCCTTTAGAGTGGAGCATGTGCACAATAAAACAAATGTTCTTGTGATAATCTGTTTCCATGTCTTGGTATTTTCTAATGCTGAACCCCCTTCTGCAGGTGAGAATGATAAAGGGCAAAAGAGTGTGAGAAGTATATCCTGCCAAACATACTGATCTTTTAAAATTTCATATAGTAAAGTGATTCTTGGAAGGGGAAGTGTATTTTGAAATTTCAGGTCATAGTGCTGCCATTCTCTCTACCCTTAAAAGCCACTGATTGAGGGAATTCCTTGGGAATCCAGTGGTTAGGACTCCATAGTCTCACTGTAGAGGGCCCAGGTTCAATCCCGGGTCAGGGAACTAAGATCCCACAAGCCATGTGGTACAGAAAAAAAAAAAAAAACTGATTGAATCAAGACTCTAACAAGGAATCATTTGATTCCTAGTTTAACAGATGATTACAGCTGACAGTAGGAAAGATGAACAGTACTATAATTATGAACTTGCCCCAAGGCACATTAGCTCCAGTCCAAGTTTAGAGACACAAATTCCCATGTGTGCAAGTGCGCTATGCCAAGTGCATTTATGAATATCCTGCATTACAGTCTGTGTATTGTTCACAGTGCACTTTGGTTTACTCCGTAACATAGGGCAAGTCCACCAAACAGTTGATAGCAGAAGAGCATTTTATTGCTGTGTAGATAGTAGGCATCAATTTTGATTTTGCCACTTACTCCATTTGTGCTGGTAAATCAGTTTGCTTCTTGGGAGCCTCAGTGGTTCTAGCGTTTAAATCCTGGGATTCTTTTCTCCAACTAATAAAAATAAATGAAAAAAAATAAGTAAATAAAAAATAAATTGTCATTTCCTTGACAACTAGAAAAATAAATAAAAATAAAAAATAAATCCTGGGATTCTTTTCTAACTTTGAAGTCTAGCTGATGGTTGCTGTCATTCATAATAATAATGGCAACCACTGAGTGCTTCTCTGTGTCAGGTACTGTGCTGAGTCCTTTAGGAGCATGGTCCTATTCTCTGTAAGGGAGACGGTAGTATTCCAATTGAACAGTTGAGGAAACTGAGGCTGACAAAAAGTAAGAAACCTTCCCTAGGCTAAATAGCTGGAAGTTGGCAGTGATGGCACTCAGACCTGCCAGGTCTGTCTGTCTGTCTGGAGCCTCAGCTCTTAAGCACTCTCCGACTTGGTAACACAGCCAGGCAGCATCTGATGAGGCTGGAATCCTGCCACTCAAATGTTTATTATTAAACACTTGCTATGTGCCAGGCATTGTGCTAGGCACAGAGAAATGGCATGTGCCCCCAGTTGCTTACAGTGATCTGAAGAAGAGAGACCAGTAAACTAATATCAGTGCCCTGTGGCAAGTACTGTCTAGAGTCACTGAAGAATTTAAAATAGGGGAGTGATGTGATCAGATTTCAGTTTTAGGACAACGATGCTGGCAGCCAAATGGAAGCAGGATTGGAGTAGGGCCAGAACATGAGTTCTTCTGTTTGAGTAATCTGATAAGCAATGATGTAGTCCTGAATTAATGAAGTGGGAAGCTGCATATGAGCATCACTGAGGAGGTAGAATCGATAAAACTTAGAGATCAGAGCAAGGGGATTAAAGGTTGCCTTGATATTTCTGAACTACAGTAAATAGACAGCAGTGGTGTCTATTTGGTGTCTAACCAAGACAGAGTATATGGTGGGCAGGAGAGCAGGTTTTTGAGGAAGATGACTTGGGTATTGATTGGGTTGACTGTGAGCTTCTTGAAGATACCCAGGTGTAGATGTCCAGCCAGCAGTTGGATGTACCAGACTGGAGTTTAGCAGAGTAAATGAGATCTGGGGCTGGAAACTAAAATGTAAGAGACAAGAGTATAACAGTGAGACAGAAGCCTTGGATTGGATTGAAGCCTTTATATATAAAGGTATATAAAGAGCAGGTCAAAATCAGAGTCTCAGGAAGTACCCATCCTCATAAGCTGCTGGAGGAAGAGAGGTCTGAGAGACGACTATCAGGTAAGAGGACAGCTAAGGAGACTCTCCCCAGGAGGGAGGAGGTAGCATTAACAGCATGGACAGCCAGTCCGCTGAGAGCAATCAAGAGGGTCTATTTTGTAGCAATCTGGTGCCCTTCATCTGAGCAATGTCTGAAGAGGGCAGCAGAAGCTCAGCTGAGGTGGGCTGGAGAATAAACTGGAGGCGAGGAAGGAGAGGAGTGACTGTGGGCTGTTCTTTCTTGGCTCTGAAGAGAAGCAGATGAGGGTTGCTGTAGGAGCGTGAAGTCTGAAGGTGCCAACAGATAAAGCCAGCAGAGTGTAACTTGGCTGCGAAAGGGCAGGTGAATTAAGCTGTGGTGGATCCTGGAAGAGTAGAGGGGAGGGATGCCAAGCTTAGCCTTGGCCAGCAATCAGGATTCATTGTCTGCTGGGTCAGAAAGGAAAGAGGAAAGGGTAAGGCAGATGGCAGATGGAGATGGTTGGTTTTTTGTTTTGTTTTGTTGGGTGCTTTTTGGCCACATGGCAGCTTGTGCAGTCCTAGTTCCTTGACCAGGGATTGAACCCAGGCCCTTGGTGTTAAGAGCGCAGAGTCCTAACCACTTGACTGCAAGGTAATTCTTAGAGCTGGCTTGGGATGATGGTGGAATAAAGTGATTAGGATCTGGTGACCTTGCTTGCTCATAAAATTGGAGGCAGAGTAGTCGGCTGAGTATGAGGGGGAATCCAAGGGACAGAAACTTAGAATAAAGATAGTGTGGAGCAGCCACTAAGGAGACAGGAGAGTGAGCTGACAGAATACAAGGAAGGACCTCTGAGCCACGGCAGCATTCCTGACGGAGGTCAGAGACGGAGTTTGCAGGGCCCCTGCAGACTGCTTGTCACATTTTTCTCCTAGCATCATTCAGCAACCCAAACAGAGAAGTGAAGGGTTTAAATGCTCACAGCTGACAGCGTGTGGTCCCCGAGGCGAGTGCCTGAACCGAGATGGAGATGAGGTTGATGGAGTCTGTGGAGTCAAGGACCTGAGATGCTGACCCATTGAGTAAGTGCTGGAAGCCCCCAGGGGCCCACAGGATTTCATATATATATATATATATATATATATATATATATATATATATATAGTGGGGGGAGAGGTTGGGGGGGTGTGCCACGCAGCGTGTGGGGATCTTAGTTCCCCGATTAGGGATGGAACCCATGTGCCCTGCAGTGGAAGCCCGGAGTCTTAACCACTGGACCACCAGGGAACTCCCCAGCCTCAGGACTAGAAACAGGAGGATGGGGAGCTTGAGCTAGATCGTCAGGGACCTGAGGCGGACAGATGCTGCAAACAAGGAGTTGAAGATGTAATAAACACACGGTGAGCTGGGTCGTGTGATTTAATGAGCTGGGTCAGGATTTCTAAGAGGACAGCTGAGGCATCATGGAGAAGCATGAAGAGTTCTGAACTCTCCAAGCCAGTGGGCGTGGGCTCCCGAACGGCTGTATCCCTCACATTTTCATACCTGATTTTTATCAGAGTACCTCTTTCATGCACCTATGAGTTCAGTTCAGTCGGTCAGTCATGCCCGACTCTTTGTAACTCCATGGACCGCAGCAAGCCAGGCCTCCCTGTCCATCACCAACTTCCCCAGTTTACCCAAACTCATGTCCATTGAGTAGGTGATGCCATCCAACCATCTCATCCTCTGTCGTCCCCTTCTCCTCCTGCCTTCAATCTTCAAGGACAGTCAAATAAATGATTAAATCAAGAACAAGTGTACTAATGAAAGAGATATTTTTTTCAGTAGTCATTGCTTTTGGCTGAAGTCATTCATTTTTCATCCATTTGTTCAAGAAATATTTACTGAGCACAAACCAGGTGCTGTTGTAGGCCAGTGAATTCTGCACGGACCTCCTTTGTAGTGGGGGTGATGAGTAATACGAAGAAAAGTAAGGGGATAAGGCAGATATGTGTACATAAAATTTTAGATGGTTTGTTTAGAGAAGGCATCTTTGAGGAAGTGACATTTGAGAAGACCTGAAAGAAGTGAAGGAGCAAGTCAAGTAAATATCTGGGGGAAGAATATTCCAGAGAAAGAGATCAGTGCAAAGGCGGAGTAATGCTTGATATATTTAGGGAGCAGCAAGGCTGGAACAGGGGAAGCCAAGGGGAAGGGGGTAGGGGCTGGGGGGTCAGTGAGCAGGGGGAGATATAGGCCCATAATACAGACCCCTGTAGGCCATTGTAAGGACTGGGACTTAATATCTGCATGAAATGGGCCCCATTGCAGGGTTTTGAACAATAGTGTGAACTGACTCAGGATTTAAAGGACTCTCCCTGGCTGCGGTGACTGGAAGAGAGTGGGAACAGAAAACCAAAGCGGAGGTTCTTGCTGTAATCTAGGCAAGAGATGACGGGAGTTGAGGCCAATGAGGTGGTAAGTAGCCTTATCTGAAACTGCTTAACTTTGCACACATAGACGATCTCTTGTGCAAGGTTGATGCTGAATGGATGTTTAAGCCAAGACTGGCATCTTTGGCCTTTCAACTCTCACCCAAGCTCCTGTACATACTAGCCCACCAGATAGCTCAGGAAGTGCACGCACCCTCACCAGTAGGGGACCCAAGTGTGGTCAGGGGTGGAGGTTTGCCACCGTTTCTGGGTGGACAGTCAGGTTGTACCATCTCCTCCAGGCAGTGACTAAATGGGTGAGTGACATCTGGTGGCACTGCTGAGCTCAGGCAGGGGTCCTGGTGAGCCCTGGCCCCCCGCAGCCCCTGGTATCTGGGAATTGCTGCGCAGGTTTTTGTCCGCTCTGCTCTCTACCCTCCTACCGCTTCACTGTGCTGACTTTGCTGCTTTTGTTTCTTTCTTTAATATGTGAGGCTCCTAGCCTTATTTAGGGATACCATCAACTCCGTGCTTTCTTTGAAAGAGTGTATATAATGCATAGGATTTGGAGAGATGTGGGGGTGGAGGGAGAGGCAGAGAAAGAAGATATTTTTAAGAATTTGGCATGGAAAGACAAGCACATCTTAATCCTCTCCCAGGCTTAACCAGATTCCATTCTGAAGTGTTTAAGAGCAAGCTTTGGAATCAGACCCAAGGCAGCGCAGAGAAAGTTCTTGCACAGTGGTGGGCTCAGAGCCACTCTTCTCCCAGACCTGGGCACTGAGGATTGGGCCCTTGCCCGTGACCCTGACCCTCCTGTCCCAATGCAACACCAGGAACCTAAACTGTCTGGCATCCCCAGACCAGAGGCAGTTTCACCTAAAGTTCAGGTCCTTCACTCCCTTCTATCTTGTGGAATCCTACTCAGTCCCTTCTTTGGAAAGACTCCATGAGATGGATCCAAACCATAACCAAAGGAGGGAGAAGGCAGACTGCCTCTGCCCTCAGAGCTGAGGAGGAGATGGAGCCCACGCCCAGGACCAACGGGAAGTCAGAGGCAGATAATCCAACCTGGCAGCTGGAGGCCTCAGGCTGGGGCTGGGATGCTGGGCTGGGCTGGCAGAGTGGGTAGGTCTGGGAAGTTTTCCTGAAGGCTGGGAGGGTGGATCTGGGGTCTGATCAAAGAAGCCTGGGGTAGAGCAAGGGTAGAGTGTTCTGTTGCCTTCCTGCTAGGTTAGAAGCCACCCCCATGCCCACTCTCCACTCCAAGGCAGGAACTGCCTCCTCCCAGCTTTGGAGTCAATTCCCTGGGACTCCTAGGAACCTAGTACCCGGGGGTCCGGGAGCTCATCAGAGGAGACTTGGCCCACGGAGACCACACTGCCCCCAGTCAGGGAGAAAGGCACACCCTGTGTGTCCTCGACTCAGGATGGCACCCTCTCTATGCCAGTTACTGCAAGCTCAGCTGGAAGGCTAACAAGAAATCCAGATCATCTGGAAACCTGGAAATGTGTAGCCAACAGTCCCAGAGCGCTGGAATTCAAGAGGCGTGAGACCGTGGTGAGGAGGTTGGCAATTGTGAAATCCAGGATCTGCTGGCTCTTTTGACCCCCCAGGGACATGTCCCTGAGGATCCCCAAGTGCCAAAGCTCCTGTCTGGATGTCTTTCCCAGGTTGGTGGAGAAGATGCAGGCAGGGAGAGATGGGGGCTTCATCCAGACAGTGTGCGTCCTCAGCCTAGTGAACTGAAGTTCACAGGCACGAGCCAGCCCGGTGCCCCCTGGGAATCTGGGCAGGCAGTGGGAGGCGGGTGCTGGTGGATGGGGAGGGATGAAGGGGTACTGGGTTGAGGGAGGCAGGGGGACTATACAGTCTCTCTTTGACAGCTAACATTTTCCAGAGCTGGCGCCCGCAGGGGAAAGGAAATCAGAGCTTCCCACCTCACACATCTTTTTCCCATTTTGTTCATGCTGCCCAGGGAAAGCCATTAGGGCTAGGTCAGTCTGGGGCCTCCCCTACCCGCCCATGTCTCCAGCGCTACCATAAGGAGGGGTTGGTTGGTGGGGTCACTGGAAGGACAAGGCCCTAGCCTGGTGAAGGGGCCAGACTCTGAACTCTTGTATCCCTTCTTAATTCCCTGCCTGCTCAAGATGAGAGGATGGGGGCAGGGAACAGGAATCTGGGCTCCTGGGGCCCACCCTTATTCTGCACAAATCCCCCTGCAGCTCTGATTCTACCTCTGGGGAGTCTGGCCCACTCTCCTGGGCTTTGTCTGCAGCAAGAAGGGCCCTGGGGTTGGGGAAGCTGGTCCTTATTACCCAGGTCCTGGGGTTCCAGCCTCCTCCCTGGAGCCATTAGCACAGCCAGCTTCCATAGGAGCCCTGCTGGGGGCCAAATTACCAGGTCTTATCTGGAGACAGTAGCGGCATCTGGGGGGCTAGAGAAGGAGGGAAATGGGCACGCTAAGGAGCTTTGAAGAGGTGCTCCCCCCAAGCTGGCTGACATTCCTGAATCTGATCCATCAGCCCCCCTTACCCTGCACCCCAGGGACAGTGGGTCCAATATCCTCTTTCTATCTCCATACAGAACCTCAAAGCCTAGACCTAGGGCCCCCTCAGTCTCTTCTCTGGGATCTCACCCTTCTCCCCCTACCCCCACCCCACTTCTTTCCTCTTCAATCTCAGGTTCTGATTATCTGGCCCAGTGCCCACCTTCGGCAGTTCGGGCCAGAGGAGGAATGTAGCCCTGACTCAGCCTGCAGCCCTGACGACTTCTTTCTTCCCCCAGAAACTCCAGATTGCCTCAATGGATAGAGGGTTTCTGTGGAGCCCTGGCTCTTCCATTTCTCATCCCCAGAGAGTGGGAGAGCAGATATCTGGGAGGGGGCTTGAGATCCCCAGAAAAAGTCTTGGGCTGGACCGCAGGCTGTTCATCTTTTCCAGGGTTAGCCACTGTCCCCAGGTGCCATGCAAACCCAAGGTCCACTCTGCCAAGCTTGTGATAGCTACAGCCTTCTCCCTCCTGCCTTGGGTTGCCAGGGGTTAAGGGGCCAGTGCGAGAGTGGAAATGGCAGAGGGGTCTGGCCCTAGTCACTGCATCATAAAAGCCAAGAAGAGTTTAACAGCAGGTCATAGGGCTGACTGTCTTCTTCATCCAGCAGTGCTGCCCTGGGGGGGATTCCATCCGGAGCGGGGGAAGGGGCCACGGTTGGCCAGAGTCAGGGCCAGGGCCACGTGGCTTCAGATGTTGGCAGCTGCCACCAACAATCCCGGCCACACTGAATCCCCACCTCAGCCTGGAGGTTCTCTGAGAAGCAAGGAGGCTCTAGGGGAAGGGGAATCAAATGTGGTGGTTTTCATTGTAGTAGGAGAGAAAATGGAGAGGGAAAAAAAATAAATAAATAAAAAATAAAAATATATAAATATAAATAAAAGAAAAAATTAAAAAATGGAGCAGGGGCCTACATGGGGGAAGGGACTGAGCTACCAGGGTGGACTGGCAAGAAGCGCAGTCTGGGCGGTGGAGGCAGGGCAGAGGAACAGACGAACAAAGAGCCCAGGCCTCGTTTCCAGGCTCTTCGGTGACTGCCCACACCTCTGCGCCTGCCCCTGAAGAGGAGAACAGAGCCAGGGGCCCCTCTCAGGGGACAGAGATTCGATCTCCCGACACGTCTTCTGCCAGTGCATCCCCACCTCCTCCTTCCCCCCTCCATTGCTCAGCCTGCCCGGCTCATGCACCCAGCCCAGCCCTGAGGAGAGCGTTGGCAGCTGGAGCTGGGAACCAGGTAGCAGAGCCAAAAACAACAGAGGAGCCGCCTGGCTGCCCGGGTGCCTGCAGATTCCCCTGGCCTCACTGTGATCCCTCCTGTCACAGGCAGCCCCTCCTCCCATGCTGTGCTTCTGACCCTACCCGCCTCCCCCTTTGCCAGGGCCCCAGGGCTGGCTCCGGAGGCCGCTGTCATACCCTTCCTTTGAGTCTGGCTGCCCCTTCCCCCATCATTCAGATTCTCTGACCACACCTTCCCTAGTTCCCAAGATTTCTCTCCTGTGCCCAGATGTTCCTGGGAATGAGTTGCCTCCTTTCTACTCTCTGACTCCCAGCTTGCACTTTAGCTTGCTGGAGCTCTTTTTTTGGTCTTGCATCTATCCTGTTGCAATGGCAGTTTCATTTGGGAAGGACCAGAGCCGGGTTTTAGCAGATTTGAAAAAGGCTGGATCCTTAAGCCCAGGGAGACACACGAACAGAACATTTCCTTCAATATCAAGGATTAGAGCAGACTTGGAGGCAGGATGCTTAAGTCTACG
Organism: Dama dama; assembly: GCF_033118175.1. Classification (NCBI taxonomy): domain Eukaryota; kingdom Metazoa; phylum Chordata; class Mammalia; order Artiodactyla; family Cervidae; genus Dama; species Dama dama. Next base: position 15,519,553 of record NC_083700.1, read on the forward strand.
CTCGGTGCTGCATGGAATCCTGAGGGCTCAGGGAGGCCAGGAGATACAGTGGTCCTGCCCAGAGGAACACCCAGCTCCTCTCTTCTACTCTCCCCCTTCCCACCCTCTATAGAATTCCTGCTTCCTTTGCGGCCCCTACCCTGAATGGCAGAGACCCAGGTGTCCAGCCCCACCTGGGTTTAATTTCTACATGACTCTCTGCCAACAAACTCTCTGATCCAGCAGATGCAATAACACTGCGCAGGGTGAGGCCCTTCTACAAGTGCTGCATTTGGCTGGAGAATCTCCCCATCCCCGTTGGGGGTGAGGGTGAGGGGTTCACAACACTCCAACTCTTTCCATCACTCTCCCCCACTCAGCCTCAAGGGATGATGGAGAGAGGTGGGGCAGCTTCCTCTTCCCAAGCCCCCAGACCCTTCAATTGTGCACCCATCTACATCCACTCACACCCACACTCTTGCAACCATTCAGGAGCCTGCCCATCTGCATTCCTTCTGCAAAACTAGCCACTTTCCACATAGCCACACTGCAATGAGAACAAAGCTCCAGAATGTGTCTTTCCTAACTCTAGCTTGTCTGTTTCTTCCTCACCCCTATCCTGCCTCTGCTCCCCCACCTTGTCTCACCAATCTGGCACCCCCCCCCCGACTTGAGTCTCCAAATTCCTGGGGGAGCCCCAAGAGAGGCATGACCCAGGCTCTTAGAAAGGGGAACACATTGCCCCAGGCAGATCTGCAGCAGATTTGGTCATAATTAAAAGGCCAGCGACACTAGGAAATTCCTTCTACTTATGGATCCCGGCGGGAAATTAAAGCCAGTTGTTTGTGACTGAGTGACTGATGCTGGCTAAGCTCCTCCCCATCACCTGGTTCCAGGGCTCTAGCCACTACCCCTTGCCCCTAGGTTCCCCCAGCTTCCTCTGTTAGCCCCCTTTCCCAGTCCCCCAGCCCTCTCATCCCACTGCTCCCCAACCTCATGCCCCCCAACCCCCTTCCCCTGCATTTTTTCCTGAGTACCCCTTACACATGTGCCTCCATGCTCCTACGGTAATAGGGCTGCTGGAGACTGAAACCTCTAGCCTGACTGCTCAGCACCATGCTCTGGACCCTCTGCCCAAACTCTCTCAGCCAGGGTTGGGGTGCAGGGGCTGGAGCTCAGGCCAAGAGCTGCCAAACCACAAACACTCACATCTGGAAAAAATTCTCCTCCCAGCCCAACTTCCCTTTGTCTTACTTCTGTCTCTTTGGTAATTCTGGCTGCCTGGCCAGTGGCGGGGATGGGGGTGGGGGTGGGGGGAGTGAGGAAGTGAAGGGAAGGGAGTGGGCCCAGGCTGGCCTGCCTCCACCCCAGGGAGCCCCCACCTCCAGCCCCTCTATTTCCCTCAGCCAGACCACATCCCTCCTCTGTGCTCCTGCAGCTCCAGGCCCCACTCATCCTGGTGACCATCTTTTGGGTGAGGTTTCTACATCCTTAGTCACAAGCTTGAGGAGGAGAGGGTCAGCCCTGGCCCTTCTTTTTTTGCTGTAGGAGAGATGCCTACTGAGGAGGAGACTGGCTAGGGGCTCAAGAAGGTTGGAGCGGAGACAGACAGGCGGCCTGGATGGAAGAGGCAGGGGGCAGTGAGAGGGAAGGAGAGGCAGCAGGAGTCTGGTGTCTGCCCTGTTCCCTCCCCCAGCCTCTCCTCATCCCTTTGGCTGGGAGCCTGATTTCACTGTCAAAGCCTAATCCCCCTCCCTTTACCTACAGCGAAGCTGCAGCCGGTTGATGGGGGAGGAGCGGTGCCTCAACCCCAGGTCCTAAGCACCCCGCAGGGACCACCCCTTCCCTCCATCTCTGCTTTTGTCTCTCCATCTTCCCAGAGCCCTTCCACCCGCTGCCCCCTCACTTGCAGAAGACCAGGCCAACCCCCACCCCGCTCCCTGCAATTAAACTCTCCTACACAAAACCTGGAACCCTAAAACCAGGCTGAAACCTCCAGCTCCTTTTTCAGAATTGACATTTTATTGGTTATTGGGGGGGCGGGGGCGGGCGTCAAAAAGCCCTTTCTACAGTCTAATCTCCATCCTTCCGGTGCCAGAGTCACCCTAGTTGCATTATTTTCCCTACACACCCATTATTCAGAGGTTTCCCTCTTTACAGCACAGAGGCTGGACCTCCAGTGTGTTCTCCAGCCTTTGGTAAATCCTCCAGCCCCTTTCTGCTGGCTCTCCTCCTCCGGGGTCCTCCCCAACTAAGGCCCCTAACCTCCTAGACTGTTCCAGGGCTCTAAAGGAAAGGGCCCAGAATCTCGCAGAGCTGGTCCTCCGCTCCACCCTTGGCCACGCTGGCAGGGTGGGGCCAGGGCAGGAACCCAGGGCTGGGACCAGATGTGGGGATTTTTCTCCCCGCCTCGGAAGAAGCTGGAAGGACAGCTCCGGGAGGGTGGCGGGGCTGGGGGTGCGTTAAGGGCATCGGGACCACGTGCACCGGTCCGCCGGGGGCAGCGGGGCCGCAGCGTCCCTCCACGCGGAACCGCCCCCGGGCTCAGCTCGCTCAGGAGAGCCGTATTCCCCACGCCCGACCCCGCTCCTCTGCGGTCGGCGGTCTGCGGCCTCCTGGCCTGTCTCGGAAGCTCCTGCCTGACTTCATTTTTGTTTGTCTCCTGGCCCCCTCCCTCAGGGTCTCGCCCACTCCCACTTGTGTCTCCGCGTGCAGCCGTGCCCTGCCCCCCTCCTTTGATCTCCCACTTCAAAGCCGCTCGCCGAGGGGCGGCCGCTCCTTCCGCCGTTTTACGGCTCAGGATGGTGACACCTGAGACCCTGCTCCTCCCCTTCCCCGGGCACCCAGCCCCCGCCCCCCCCCCCCCCCCCCCCGGAGGTGGCAGCTCGGCGCGCCGGGGGCTCAGAGCCTCAGTCCCCGCCTCCCCTCCCTGCCGCGTACTGCGATCCCCTCGGGGGTCTGGGGAGCGGAGCGACAGAGACAGCGCCTTAATAAAGAGCTCGTGTCAAGTGACTGGCTGTGACCTCTGCCCTCCCCAGCCTCGCGCTCGAGGCTCCTGTTTAACCCTTCGACGCCGGCCCAATTCTTTAAGAGGACTGAGTCTCCCTGCGCCAACTTTCAGCCCACCGGGCATCACTGGAGCCCGAAACCCGGGTGGGGAGTCTCGGGCGGGGGGCGGGGGTGAACCCCCTCCCAGCGCCTTCGAGTTGTTCCAGCAGGGGGCGCCGTTGCCTCACTTAGGTGCCTGGTCCCTGCACCCCAGGACTCCCCAGCCTCTCTCGAGTTCGGAGCGGTCACCCTGGATCCAGCTCCAGCTTCAGCGGAGCGGAGCTCGGCCGCCCCAGCTCCGCCTCGCGAGGAGTGGTTCGCCAGCTGGTGGTGTCGCCGGTGTCCGGCGCCAAGGAGCAGAGTGAACAGTGCAAGGTTGGGGAGGGATGGGGAACAGGCGAGATGCGACCCTGCCCCTCGAACTGCAGACGTGAGACCCCAGCCTCTGTGCCCGGGACCCGGCGCCCTCTCTTCTCGATTGAGAGCCCAGTCCTAGGGCTCGCCCTCCGTCCGCCTCCTCATCCACCCACGGGCGCGGGAGCCAGCAATCTCGGCCCCCCTCGGCGAATTTTGGACCCGCGCACGGGTCTAGATCCAGAGGCCGTAGCGGGGGTGGGGGTGGGACGGTAACGAAGGGACGGGGCTCAAGGCCCCCACAGGTGGGGAGGGGGGCGGGACGGGAGGCGGGGCCACCTCGTTCTTGGGCAAGGGCGGGTCCGCGAAGGGTATAAAAGCTGTCCGCGCGGGAGCCCAGGCCGGCTTTAGGGTTGTCCTCGGACGTTCCCCGTTTCCTGAGTCCCGCAAGGCGGCGGAGACATTTCTTTTGACTAAAAGACTCAGCGTCCAGTGCTCCAGTGGAAAGATCTAAGGGGCCCGCCACTAGTGCCGCCACCATGCCCAACTTCTCTGGTAACTGGAAGATCATCCGATCGGAGAACTTCGAGGATTTGCTCAAAGTTCTGGGTAAGGAGATTTTTGATCGCCGGGGAGGGGAGAGGGCGTGCCGAGGCATCGGAGGTGGGTATGAGAAAGAAAGGGAAGCTGGAACCAGGGCGTGGGAAGCTGAGCGCCTACATTCCCAAGAATAGGGGCCAGACGCCTGGGTCCTGGGGCGCTGGGCCCGAATACCTAAATCCTTCTTTCTCCGGCGGGGCGCCCACCAGTGCCAGCTGCTGCAGTGACTCAGCCTCTGAATCAAGTAGAAACCAGAAGCACGAGGTCGGTATCTCTTGGGGTGAGGCAAGGGGGTTCTCCGCTGTTCAGAAGCTGCACACACTGCGTCCAGCCTGAGAGCCTGGGTCTCTACCCAACCGAACCCCCCAGAGGCATTCCTGCCTCCTTCCCCTTTGCCCCCTGCAGGTAACCCAATCTCCGGGGGCAGATTCCTTACCTCTTTGCCGCGGGTTCCGCCCACTAGGTGATCCGTCACAGCAGGGCCCCTAGATTCCCTTTTCTTAGCCTTTCAGAACTTTTCCACTGTGCTCCCCCCACCCTCCATCTGTGAGACAAATACTTTCCTACAGCGAGCAACTAGAGTCCTAAAATCGCTCTGGATAATTATCACTTTCTTAGATTTCAACAAATGGCTTCGTGTGAAACCCCAGCCACCCCCTCCTTTTCGGAAAATCCGAGTTCTCCTCTCCCTCCCTCCCTGGAGAGCCGGGCTGCAGCCCAGCCGGTTGAAGGTGGAAGAAGTTGAACCTACTCAGACCGCCTGTCCCAACTCCTGGGTGCCGTTCGGTGTCTGGGGAGTTGGGGGGTGGGGTGGGTCAGAGAAAACCTGGACCGGCTGGGGAGAGGGTTTTGCAGAGAGATGGAGATTAGTCAAGAATTCAGCCACTCAGAAGCCACCTGGAAACCCTGGAGCCCTCCATTTCGGCCTGAACAGAGAGACTCTGGCTGGACTGGGCAGAGGGCACCCTGCGTGGGGCAGGGAACTGAAGAAATAAGTTAGGAATGAGGAAAGGTCTGGAATGCTGTGAGGAAAGCAAGGATTTCCACACCCTACCTTACTGTTAGTTTTTCTTGCAATCTGACCACAGTATTTCTCAGTTCTGTCAGCCTTTCTTGCTCTACCCTTGTTGAAAGGAAAGGAGAAAAGTTTTCCCTTCGGAAAGCCTGGATGCCATTCCCTCCCCCATCATCTCTGGATGCTGGCCCCTCTCCCTAGTGAACAAGGCAGTGACCTGGCACACCCCCAGGTCCCCGCTGGAGGATTAGATCCTAAGCCCAACCCTGTTGTCTGTCTGTCTTCAGTCTGTTTGTGCTCCCTGTGGGGTCTCTCAGAGCCACGTGCCCTCCTCAGGGCTTGCTGAGGGGACAGATCGAAAACAGACCCGTTAGACAAACACAGTCCTGAGTCAGCCAAGGTCAGCTGAGCCTGGCCCCAGCGCCACAGGCACCAGAGGCGACAGGAGGGGTGTCTCCTCTGAACCGAGCCTTGCTTCCACAGGAGCCTCAGTCCCTTCCTACTCCTCTTTGTCCTATTCAGGGGTCTCTCTCCTGGGGAGGGATGCTCAGGTATTTGGAGTATACCCGTCCCTTCCCTTATGGCTCAGCTGGTAAAGAATCTGCCTGCAATGCAGGAGACCCCGGTTTAATTCCTGGGTCAGGAAGATCCTCTGGAGAAGGGATAGGCTGCCCACTCCGGTGTTCTTGGGCTTCCCTTGTGGCTCAGCTGGTAAAGAATCCTCCTGCAATGCAGGAGACCTGGGTTCGATCCCTGGGTTGGGAAGATCCCCTGAAGAAGGGAAAGGCTACCCACTCCAGTATTCTGGCCTGGAAAATTCCATGGACTGTAGAGTCCATGGGGTCACAAAGAGTCTGAGACGACTTTCACGTCTAACTCACTTCACTTCTTTGTCCCATCCAATATGATGGTCATGGCACGTAGCTTCCCAGGTGGCGCTAGCAGTAAAGAACCCGACTGTCAATGCAAGAGGTGTAAGAGATGCAGGTTCGATCCCTGGGTTGGGAGGATCCCCTGGAGGAGGGCATGGCAACCCACTCCAGTGTTCTTACCTAGAGAATCTTGTGGACAGAGGAGCCTGCGGGTGATGATCCATAGGGTCACAAAGAGTTGGATGCAACTTAGCACACATGAACAGCACATAGCGAGCAGCTCCTGTTTCTGTAACGGGAAAGATAATTGTTAGATAGCAGGATGGACTTCCAGGTAGCACCAGAGAGTGAAGCAGTCTGTTTGTTCAAGGAGTTGGAGCAGGATGTGTCTCTTTTACCAGGTCAGTTTGTCTTAGGAACCTCAGTCATTGCTCCCCAGTCCCAAGAGATCAGCAACCAGGAAGTGGGTCCCTGGGCTCCTGAGGGACAGGCCTTCCTCTTATTCCCTTCTGCCTGCAGTAGAGTGGGTCTGTGCTGGTGCCAAGGGGAAAGGGAATGTGTTTCTCTAGGGATCCAAGTCTAGAGGAGAGCCGGGGGTCTGGCCCGCATCAGGGGAATCCCAGGCCACTCACCTGGCCCAGCCCAGTTTGGCCCCTCATCCTCACCCACTGTTTCCCGGAATGGTTCTGCTCCAGTTCAGGGCCGGAGGCCAGGCCAGGTGAAGTGGTGCAGGGCTTGGACCTGGGCCCCGACTAGAGGTGCCTCCCGGCCTGCTTGACTTCCAGGCAGAGGGCTGCTCTCTCTGGCTACCCCATTCCTTTTAAATAGCTAGGGAGCGGAGAGAAGGGGTCCAGTCTGGGAAAGGACAGGGGGACAGGCACAGGGACTCTGAACCCACAGAAGCTGAATGAGAAGAGCTGGGCCCTGAGGTAGGGTGGGTGATCCTGGAGTCGGGGCACATCACGGGAGGGGAGGCGAGTGTCCCTCTCTGTCCCTTGAGAGGAGAGGGACGTAGATGTCTCCCAGGAGGGCAGGCGAACAGCAGTCTGATGCATGGAACTTTGAGCCCCAACTCTGGCTTTTTATTTGCCTTCCTTTAATCAGTAAAAAAAACAACAATAAGAGTAGCTACTGTTTGAAAACTTAAAGATGTGCCTGGTACTGTGTGTGCTCCGGCCTAAACACACATCGTCGCATTTGATAGGCTCTTGAAGAAACTATTGTCTCCATTTTACAATTGAGAAATCTAAGGCTCAGAGAGGTTAAGCCATTAGCCCAGGGTCACCCAGCCTGAAAGGGAGGGTGAGCCAGGTGGAAATCATGGCCTAATGGATCTTATTTCACAGCCTGTGGCTTCCCCAGGCTACAGACCATTCTGTAGGGAGACACAGCTGCCACACCCCTTCCCCTGTTGAGAATCCCTGTTCCTTCTCATCCTGGGAGGGACAGAGACTCAGCAAATCAAGGCCACCAGACAGGGGAGGTGAATAGGCAAAGAGTGAAGTGGCCCCTACTTCAGGACATGAGTAGTGAGGGCTGGCTGAGGAGGGTCTGCCCTGCACATGGGTGGGGGTGCAGACACAGTGACTCTGATGAGCCCACCCCAGCAGATGGTCTCAAGCAAGGTGGACAGAGGACCAAAAGTGATGTGAATGGAGCCAAGGGGAGCTGTAGCAGGATGAAGGGACCGGAGAGAACTGAGTGCAAAGCTGAGACTTGGGGATCCCAATCCAGGGCTGCTGACTCATCCAGGCTAGAAGCAGAACTCCCAGGGGAGGGCGCTGCCTCTCTGCCCCCCCTCCCTGACCCCTCAGGCCATCAGGGCTGCACCACCTGCCCTCCTTTCAAGACGCTTTTTGGAAGGCAGCTATGCTCACCACTATACCACCAACGCTGCATTCAAGACGCTTTTTGGACACCCAGGAAGCCTCCCTCTCGTCCCATTCGACTCACAGTTCAGCCTGCTCCTGCTGTCCCCTGGGGAGGGTATGAGGCAGGTGCCTGGAGCGTCCATCCTCTCCCCTCCCTACAGGGGTGAATGTGATGCTGAGGAAGATCGCAGTGGCTGCAGCGTCCAAGCCAGCAGTGGAGATCAAACAGGAGGGGGACACTTTCTACATCAAGACCTCCACCACCGTGCGTACCACGGAGATCAACTTCAAGATCGGAGAGGAGTTTGAAGAGCAGACTGTGGATGGGAGACCCTGTAAGGTGCGTGCAGGGGTGGGGTCCCTCAGGGTCATGGGATCCATCGCCTGGTGTCTCACCATGACATTTTCCAATCTTTTCCTCGAGTCTTTCCTCCAGTTCCGGTGGGGAGAGCCCCTAGGTAGTGTTGGTGGGTAGAAAGGTGGCGCTTCCTTTGTCCCTCTCACGGCCTTGTCCCAGCTGTGGGCCCAGCTCACCTGGCCACCCTCTCGTGCAGAGCCTGGTGAAATGGGAGAGTGAGAACAAAATGGTCTGCGAGCAGAGGCTGTTGAAGGGAGAGGGTCCCAAGACCTCCTGGACCAGAGAACTGACCAACGATGGAGAGCTGATCCTGGTGAGGCTTTTTCCTGCTTTTCTCCTAGCTCAGACAGAGCAAGCCCAGTGCTACCTTCAGAGATTTTCCAGGTCATTCCACAGTACAGGAAATTTAAGAACAACGGTGGCTGGTCTCTCTGTCTCCTGATGGAGCTGCTGGGGCAGAACTAGGCTGTCTCTGTCCCATGCAGTACCCTCGTACAAATGCAAAAGGGTGTCCCTTCCGTGTGGAGCAAAGGACTTGCTCTGAAAGGCCCCAGCAGTTCTCTGGGGGGATCTTCCTGGCTTGGGGAGGGAGACGTAGAATGGACCCTGGGCCTCTATTGTCCTCCATCACATGATGCCCAGGCATTTTGTGAACCATCCTGAGCCAAGAAGTAGGTTTGGACCTGGCGGCCAAGCAGAGTACTTCCACGCAGCCCTCCTGCTCCCAAGCACAGGAACCAGGGGCCTCCCAGGCTAACAGTGACTCCTCTCCTTTCAGACCATGACGGCGGATGACATCGTGTGCACCAGGGTCTATGTCCGGGAGTAAGCGGCTGTGGCCCGAGAACCACCACCTTGCTCCCTGCCTCCTGCCCCTCCCCCACCCCTTCCTCTAGGCTAGCTCTCCCCGCACCCCAGTCACTTCTGGGGGATCTGGGTTGCCTTCTGCAGGGGCTCTCCTTTTATTGACCCCTCCTCTCCTCCCATATATCAACACAATGGATGGAGCCCAGATCACCGATTCCAGGATCACTCCCCTGCCCCCCGCCCCAGTCCTAGCCCCGAACCAGCCCATAGCACCATCTCGCTCCTTTTCTGCAAGGGGACCCGAGGGCCTAAGTAGGAGAGACCGGCCCTCTGTCTTCCATTCTTTGTCCCTGTAGCCCATACAGTGTAGAATATTTATTGGTTAATTTTATTAAAATGTTTTAGGAAATAAAACCTGTCTCTGGCTCATTGGGAAGGGGCTGGGTAAGTCACCTGAGTCCAGCTTGGCCTTTGAGAGGCAGTGTGAGACAGTCCGATGTTTCAGCAGCACTGGTGCAGGGTTCACGAGGGGGAGGGAACCACCTGACCTTCCCCCTCCTCCTCACCTCCCCTTCCTTTGCTACCGAATCCATGACCATCACCTTCACTCCCCCTCCCCCAGCCTCCTTCGTCCCCAGCTCTGGCTTCCAAAGTTTCTAAGGCCTCATCCTCTGACTCTCAGCAGGTGCTGAGCAGCCGACTCCCACCTTCTCCTGTGATGGTGACATAGCTCCCTCCTCCTCCTCCGACTGTTCCTTCTCTCTCCTCCAGCGCCAATCTGTGGGCGACCCCAGGCCTGGCCTTGGCCTCCCCCGTGGCTCCCGATGACTCATCGCCGCCCACAGGATGGCCTTGCTCTTGCCCATGTCTCCGTGTCTGAGACAAGCCTATCTCTGCCTCGAGATCTCTCTGCCCCGTCTGCCCCGGCTCTTGGATCTTCCAGGCTCCTTAGGTCCTCCTCCCACGCACCTCCCTAAGCCTGCACACTCAGTTCTCTGTCTTCCCAAATTCCATCACAATCTCTTTCACACACCACTGCACTAGACCCTGCTTTCTCATTGCTCACCTGGTTTATTCAGCAGCAGCTCCTAACTGGTTTGCCTGTTTGCAATTCACGTTATCATGATGTGATTGGGGCCAAGTGAGCACAAGTGATAAGAAAGGTTCAGATCCTGGTTCTGCCACTTGCTAGTTGTGACTTCAGAAAAGTTACCTAGTTTCCCTGAGCCTCAGTTATCTGGGTCATTGTTTTTAATTGAAGTATAGCTGATTTTGGCACTGGCAGGCAGATTCTTTACCACTGCGCTAGGGAAGATCCCCTGAAGTAGGAAATGACAACCCTCTCCAGTATTTCTTGCCTGGAAACTTCTGTGGACAGAGGAGCCTGGTGGGCTACAGTTCATGGGGTCGCAAAGAGTTGGACACAGCTGTGCACACACACGTAGTTGATTTACAATATTGTGTTAGTTTCAGGTATATAGCAAAGTGATTTTTTTTCAATTCTTTTCCATTACATGCTACTACAAGATAGTGAATATACAGTAAATCCTTGTTTATGTTATATATGTTATTGTGTATCTATTAACATCATTGGAGAAGGAAATGGCAACCCACTCCAGTATTCTTGCCTGGAGAATCCCATGCACAGAAGAGCCTGGTGGGCTACAACCCATGGGGTCACAAAGAGTCGGACACGACTGAGCGCCTAACGCACATTAATATCATACTCGTCATTTATCCCTCTCCCACCCCTTTCCCCTTTGGTGACCATAAATTTGCTTCCTACGTCTGTGAGTCTATTTCTGTTTTGTAAACAAGTTCATTTGTTTTTGTTTGTTTTCTGCCACACTTGTGGCTTATGGATCTTAGTTTCCAGACCAACCAGGGATCTAACTCTGGCCCCTGCAGTAGAAGTGCCGAGTCCTAACCACTGGACCACCAGGAAATTTCCTATATTACTGTTTAGACTCCACATATAAGTGATATATAATATTTTTCTTTGTCTGACTTACTTCACTTAGAATGATAATCTCTGTATCCATCCATGTTGCTGCAAATAATAATACTTCATTCTTTTTTGTGGCTGAGTAATAGTCCAGTATATATATATACCATCTTCTTAGGCCAGTTGTATGTTAATGGGTTCTTGGGTTTTTTCCATGTCTTGGCTATTGTGAATAGTGCTGCTCTGAACATGGTAGGGGGGTACATGTATATTTTTGAAATGTGTATATTTTCAAACTAGAGTTCTCATCTTTTCCAGATGTATGGGGTTGTGGGGTTGTGGAATCAGTTATTTGGCTTTTTAAAAACACAAAACAATGTAATTGAAAGGCTTATGTACCGGGACTGGGAAACTTCAGGTGGGTCTAACTTCAGGTGTGGCTAAATCCAGGGACTCAAACACCTACATCCGCCTCTCCCTTTGCATCCACATCCTGCACATCTGTTTCTTGGTGCATTGGTCACCTTCGATCCTGTCACATAGAAATGGCCTCTAAGTCATAGGAAATGGGTTTCATACGCCTCCAGCTTACATGGTTACAGCTTGAGATCCAAAAAGAAGTGGGACTCTCTCCCAGAGTCTTTATCTTGAACATCCCAGGATTCAGTTTGCTTCTGCTTATGTCACATGACCATCCCTTGGCCCCTTGGACTAGCTGCTGTTGTCAGGGCAAGGGGCCCACTGATTGGCCAGGCCTGGACCTCACACCACACCCATGTCCAAGGAACTGGTTTGGCAAGGTGATTAACCATCCCATCAGGATCCCATGGGATGGGAAGGAGCACTTATCCAGTGAAGAGGGCTGCTATGAGTCTGAGGCTTCTAATCTAGAAAACAGCAATTATGTATAACATCGACCTCACAAGGATGTTGTAATAGCTAAATAAAATAAATCTCATTAAGTATATAGCACTTAGCAATAATAAACTCTTGGTGTCTCTGATGTAACCTTCACAATGCTGCCAGGGGATCCTTCAAAACCAGGGCACTTCCCTGGTGGTCTAGTGGTTAAGAATCCACCCGCCAGCGCAGGGGACATGGGTTCAATCCCTGGCCCAGGAAAGTAGGACAGTTGCAGTGGGGCAACAAAGCCTGTGCACTACTGAACTTGCACTCGCGCGCCTGTGCTCTGCAACAAGGGAGCTACAGGAAAAAGAGAAGCGAGCACATCGCAACTGGAGAGTAGCCTCTGCTCTCCACAACCAGAGAAAGCTTGTGCATAGCAATGAGGACTCAACGCAACCGTACATACATAAACTTTAAAAACCCCACACCCCCCAAAAAAAATTGAGATGGCTAAAAAGTTCATTTGAGTTTCCTCTAACATTGAACAAACTTTTTGGCCAACCCAATATGTTTTCTGTCAGCTTCCTGTTAAAAGGGCTTCCCAGGTGGCACCTGTGGTAAAGAACCCGCCTTCCAACGCAGGAGACGTGAGAGACACGGGTTCGATCCCTGGATGGGAAAGATCCCCTGGAGGAGGGCATGGTAACCCACTCCAGTATTCTTGTCTGCAGAATCCCATAGACAGAGAAGCCTGGTGGGCTACAGTCCATAGAGTCGCAAAGATAGGACACGAGTGAAGTGACTCAGAGCGCACGACCTGTTTAAAAAAACAATAAAACAAGGTACAAAATCCCCTTAGCTGCCGCCCTTCATTTTGTCCAAAATAAAGTCCGAACAGGTATTAGAAGCCTTTTGAGACATGACCTCTGCTTTTTCCTGCGTGTGCTCTTCAGGGCAGGCCTCTGCTCCCACCTCGCCTGGATATGTATGCCACCCTCTCAACCAGCCGTCGGCACCCAGATGCTTCTTCAAAGCTCAGCACCTCACATAGCCTGAAGCAGCCTCTCCCATCAGTGCTGACACTCAGCGGCCACGCTTCAGAGACTCTGTGTTGGCTGGGGAGCCTCCTCTGTCTACAAGAGCAGGGTGCCCTGGGGCCAGGGCCTCCTGCTACAGCCCCGTTAGAGGCCACAGGCAGCAGCTGAGGGCAGAGGATCAGAGCCAGGGAGCAGGGAAACAGTGTGCAGAGTCCCTGGGCCAGTGAGTCCCCTCTCCAAGTGTGGGGTGGGGGAGGGGAGGGGCCCGTTCATTTATTCATCCAACTATTGTTTCCTGAGAGTCTCCTGGGAGCTGGGCACTCACCTAGATGCTGAGAACACAGAAATGAATAAAATGGGCAAGATTTCTGCCCTTATGGGGCATGTGGGGGGTAGGGGGAGTAGATCTCAAGTAGGAAAAGATGATTCAAAATAAATGCACCGATAAATATATATAAATGCACCAATAAATATGCAATCACCTGTTGTGGTAAGTGCTATGAAGGAGAAGGGGAGAGGAGAAAGAGAGTGCCATAGAGAAGACCTCACTTAGAATGGGAGTGGGTAGAGTGTCAGAAGAGCAGGTGTTTTGGAGGACAAAGCACTTAGGGATGCCCTGGAGGACTCAGTGGGGTAGAGAAGAGGAGAAGGTGCTTTAGGCAGAAAGAATCACAGGGTAAAGGCCCTAAGGACAGTTTGGGCAGTTCAAGGTCCTATAATTGAAGTGCAGGGCAGCAGGGGGCCATCGGTGACACGATTATGGAGAACCTGAAGGACATGAGGGCCACAGTAAGTATTTCTGTTTCTTTTTTTTGGCTGAGACTTGCAGCTTGTGGGATCTTAGCTCCTGACCAGGGATTGAACGGCAGACCTCAGCAGTGAGAACTTGGAGTCCTAACCACTGGACAGCCAGGGAATTCCCAGTATTTCTTATTTTAAGAGCCATGAGAAGTCACTGAAGGACTTTTTAAAGGGAATGGCATTCCATTTGTGTTTTAAGGAGCTTCTTCTAGCAGCCAGGTAGATAGATCAGAGAAACAGGGGAGTGAAGGAAAGCCATCAGGAGACAGATGAGATGCTCAGGCAGAAGGTGGAGAGAAATTCGGTGGAGGGCGCAGATTGTGGCGCATTAGAAAGGGGGAAGAAAAAGGAAGGTGTCAAGAATGGCTGTCTGGGGACTTCCCTGGTGGTCCAGTGGCTAAGACTCTGCACTCCCAAGGCAAGGGTTCAGTCCCTGGTCAAGGAACTAGACCCCACTTGCTGCAACTAAGAGTTCCCATGCTGAAACTAAAACCCGGTACACAGCCAAATAAATAACGTCTTTTTTTAAGATACTGCTAAAAACAAACAAACAAACAAAAAAAGAATGGCTGTCTGGCTTTGGTTGCTGCTTGTGCTGGTTTCAGAAATGGAAAAATGAGGGACTTCTCTAGTAGTAGAGTGGATAAGAATCTGCCTGTCAATGCAGGGGGCATGGGTTCGATCCCTGGTATGGGAAGATTCCACATGCCACAGAGCAACTAAGCCTGTGAGTCACAAATACTGAAGTCCGTGTGCGCTCGGGCCTGAGAGCTGCAGCTGCTCGGCCTGTGTGCCACAAGAGAGGCCACTGCAGTGAGAAGCCCGCACACCGAAATGAAGAGTAGGCCCCACTCACCACAACTAGAGAAAGCCCACGCAAAGCAACAAAGCCCCAGAGCAGCCAAAAATTAAAATAAAAAAAAGAAGAAAAAATGGAAACTGAATCAGGCTGGGCCTTCTGGATACTAGTTTTGTGCTTGGTTTCATCCAGAAGAGCCCTAACTCATCAGCCTGAGCCCTTCCTTTATCTTCTTTCCGCATCACCTCCTCCCCTCCCACCCCATCCTTGACTCCGGCTCTGTCTGACCTGCATCCAGTTGCTGGCTCCCCAGCCTACCCATCCACCCTCAACCTGACTGCTCATTCCCACCCTGGAGAGACCTTTCTTCAGGCCTTTCCTGCACCTTTCCCAGGCCCTTGTGGCTGGCGCTCCGTCTGTCTGTTCGGGGCATCTGCTCTTGTTTCTCTGCCTGGTTTGTCTCTGAATACAGCTGTTGAAAATGGCAGTGAGAAGACACATTTCTTTTTCCCAGAAGATCTCGGAGGGCAGGGGCTGGGTCTCTCCCCTCAGAATGGGGGTTCTCTGAAAACAGTAGCTATTTGTCTACCCTGAGACGGGGGCCCCACTTTGGGCGGGCCCTTCCTCCTGGCTCTGCTTCTCCAGCACTTCCCTGCCTGCCAGCCTGAGATGACAAGGAAGTTTTAGCCCTGGACACAGGAGATTGGATCAGGGAGTGGCCACCTCACCCATCTGGCCCAGCCCAACCTGTGAGAAAGTTCCTCTAGCTTCCCCTCCCACACCAAGGGCCTCTTGGGCTCCTCTTCCGTTACCTGCCCGTATTAGTGGTGCATCTGAGGGAAAAGGCATAGGAGCCCCCACCTCCTGCCTGTATCCTTAAAACTCTGTGCAATCTCTGTGGGCAGAGTCTTCTCGAGAGCCCAAGCTTCTCAGAGGGGAAGGAGAGGGTGAAACCTCTGAGGCAGCAACAGAGGGGCCTGCCTGGGTCACCGAGCCCCCGCAAGGGTCAGGACAAGCAGGGCGCAAGAGGAAAGGAAGGCAAAGACACGTGTGATTCTCTCCTGGGGTCGGGGCTGCGCTCAACGCACCAGGGGCGCTGATAGGCACTGAGGCAGTCTACACCAACATCTCAGGGAAAGTGAGGTACACGCACACACAGACACACACGCATACACCAAGAAACAGGAGCGTGGAGCTGAGAAGAAGGCCTAGAAAAGCCTCAAAACCAAGACAGTCAGGGCACAGCTGAGACCAGAGAGGAGAAAGCTTGGAGGAAGCCAGGGCCCGGGGTACCACCGAGGCCCCCAGAACCTAAGGGCAGCTCTGTGCCCAGGTGTGCCAGGAGGAGCCCAGTTACTTGAACCCACATGGGAGGGTCTGGCAGAAGTGGGGCCACAGACAGGAAGCCCCGAGAGAGGAGCAGGGAGGAGGGGAGAGGGAGAGAGAGGGAGGGAAGGGAGGAGACCAGGGGAGGGGAAGACGGAAGAAGGCAGCGGGCAGGGATAGGAGGAGAGCTAGGCTGGAGACGCTGAGATGCTCAGGCGGAGGGGAAGAGGCCGGGAAGAAAGGGCCCCAGGGCTAGGGGGTCAGAGGAGAGGAAGCATGCTGGTCAGGGCCTCTGACCCCAGGTCCCAACAAAGGTCTGCATGAGGACCACCACAGGCACAAGATGGATGGGACTGTAGCCTCCAGGCCCTTTGTGGCGGAGGATTAAAGGGAGCAGGCTCTGAGCAGAGTCCTCCAGAGTCCCCCACCTCTTGTGGGCTCCCCTACCCCTCTCCACAGTGACCTCAGGACCCTTCAAGGGTCAGCGGAAAGGGAGAGACTCAGGGCTCTTCAAGTGTCAGCGGAAAGGGAGAGACTGGAGTGGCAAGGTGGGGGGGGAGGGGGGGAAAAGAGGAGTCCAACCAGGTATTTCTCTTGGCTGGGCCAGCCATACCTGAAAAAGATGAGGGACAGGGTAGCCGGACAGCCAGGGGACCTGGGAAAGTCCTTCGGCCCATCTAGAATCTCCCTGACCCAGGTATGGAACCTGGGTCTCCTGCACTGCAGGTAGATTCTTTACCATCTGAGCCACCAGAGAAGCCCAGAAAGTGAATCCATCATGTGCGAATAAGATGCAAAAGCGATGCCTACGGAGGCGCCAGAAGGTGTCAGGAGGGTAAGACGGCTGGGGTAGGGAAGCTCAAGGGTCCCCGGGCCAGGTCTTCCCACCTCTCCTTCAGACCTGCCGCTGCCCTCCTGACCTCTTGGCTTCTTCCTGTCCTTGTACCCCTTGGCGCTGCCAGTCGAGAAACCAGTTCTGTTCCTGCCCTGGATAAAGATCTCTGGGCTGGGCTCTTCCCAGGCAGAGGCAGAAACCTGGCCGGCTGACAGCACCCCCACTCCTAGCCTGGGCTGTTAAGAGCTCCCCACCCCAGGCCCACCTGAGGTCGGCCTGGCCTTTCCTCACCATCCTTCCCACAGTCCAGCCCCACCTTCCTTCCCAGCCCCATACCCACTCAAAAAAATTCTCAGAGTGGGAGCTTGTAGGGGGCAGGGTCCCTCCTTTGCCTTCTTCCTTGGGTCTCCCAGGAGCCCTCGGGTTCCCCTCCTCCCATCCACACTCCCCGTTCCATTCGGGTCGGTGGGGTTTGTCTCTACCCCCGTCTTCCTCCACGCTCCACCCGCTCCCCACTGGACTGTGACAATTGTTCCCTGACAGCAGGGTCAGCCCCTTGCCCAGTCACTGGCACCGAGAGGTCGGGTGAGATAGGGTTGACCCCACTTAACCCCAGCCCCTGGTCTCCTGAGCCATCATTCATGTCCCGTGACATTCTCGTCCTTTTCTCATCCCTTGGAGCCTCATGTCCCCGCTCCTCCAACTGGAAGGGACTTTAAAAGGTCATCTCTTCCATTCTTCTGCCTCCTCATCAAACATCTGCCTGACCTCTGCCCCTACCCAGCACTCTAGAAACCCTATTCCTTGTGTCCCAGCCCTCCACAGAGTTGGCCAGACTCTCCCAGCTTCCCCAGGGGATCCAGCCACTTGCAGGGGAGTGGAAGATCAAAAAGGAGAGAAGGCAGTACTGGCAGCCACCGGGGGATCTGGGGACGTCTGGAGGAGACTGGACTCAGGGCTCTGCTCCCACCCCCACTCCTGGAGGTGAGCAGGTGTGTGTCAGGTCAGGCTGGGATTCAGGCTGGTGACTCAAGCTGGAGCGGGCCCGACAGCTGCATGGTCCTTGGCGGTGAGCCCTCCCTTCCGGTCGCCCCGAGGTGGAATCTTAGAAGCTGGGAACTCAAGAACCACAGAACAGAGTCCCAGAAGGAAGGGCCTTCGGGGATCATGCCTCTCCTTTGTTCAAAAAGAAACTGAGGACCAGAAAGTGGTGTGGCCCACTTGGGGGGTCACTCAGGCAGCAGGGGAGTTGTTTGGTCCCGGTAACAGGGGGATGCCTGATCTCCACGGATGTCAGCTCGACCCCTCCACACCCTCTTTCTCCACAGCTGGGGACGTGCATGCTCCAGGGTGGAGAGGTGTTAGGCTTCCCCTTTGGCTCTCCTCCATCTTTCACCCATGCGGGGGACAAGCGTCTGCCCCTTGCTGGGCCTCTCCTCTCCTTCTGGGCTGAAGATTACGAGGCCAGGACAGGTGTGGCAGGCCATCAGCCTCAGGTAGGGGATTACGGGCTAAAGTTTCAGCAGGAGCCTAAGGGGAGGGGATCTTCCTGGGCTCAGCTTAGAGCTGCCCGGGGAGGGACAGTCACCTTCCCTTGGCCGGGCTCTGGAACGGGGCACTGGAGCGTCCTCAGAGGTCTGATCATCCAGCTCCAATACATCTCATGCCACCCAGGGGGTTGGACCAAAGTGTAAGGGGACCCATGGGCCAGACGGTCCTCCTGCTGGGTCAACTATGGCACAGGTGTCATCACTATTTCCGCAGATGCTGACAAAGGCAGGGCCCGGGCCTGGCCTTGGGAAGATGGGCGGCGTTTATTTCCTTGATAAACATTTACGAAACATCAGCTATGTGCCAGACCCTGTGCTGAGCAGGGTCAGTGTAGTCCTGAATTTTCAACCATCCTCTCATCCACTGAGGAAATATTCTCTGACCTCCTCGGAGGTGCCGAGCACATCATTCTGGCTCCTTGTCCTCAGCTCTGCAGCCAGGATGGAACCCCCACAAGGGAGGGCCCTCTCTTCCCGTAGCCAGCCTCTGCCATCCTCAGGCTGCCCGCGTCTCAGCGCCAGCCCCTTTCCTCACAGGTGTGTCTAGAAGCTAAATCTTTCAGTAAAACTTTCCTGCAATTGTCCTTCTGTCATCACAGCCCTGACTCAGGAATCAGACGAGGAAACAGAGGCAGAAAGGTGAGGTCATCCTTCCAGTAACCTGTGTCGAGGCAAGAACATGGATCACAACCCAGCTGAGTCCCAGGACTTAACAGAACAGGAGGGAGTCCCCCCCTCCCACAATCCTCCTTGGCTCACTCCGTCTCTTGCCCCCATTCCTCCAGGGAAGTCCTTCCCAGAGGCTAACTGAAGTGCCTCCTGCTGTAGCTCCAACTCCTCGCTGCGAGCTGGAACCCAGAGGACAGGCTCCTTTCCTCAAGTGGGCTCAGAGACTGATAGGGGAGCAGTGTGGGCACTCCCCCGTGGGGACACTTTCTCCACCTCTCTCAGCCCTCTTTTCTTCTCTCTTCTCCACCCTGCATCCTCTCCCCTTCCCTCCTCTCTCCTCAGCCCCCCGACTCCAGCTCCTGGCTGGGTGCCAGCATTGTTCCTGCCTGGCTCCCCGCTCCCCTCCTCCTTCCCTCCCTGCCCCCTCCAGCCAGCCCAAGGGGCACCAGCCTGCCCAGGCCCTGCCCCCAGTAGTCCCAGGCTAGAGGCTGGGGGTGGGAGGAGACCCTTCTGGTTCCATCCTCTGCTTCCTCGTCGCTCTGCCCTTGTAGTCCCCACTGGTGGGCCTCTACTCTGCCATAGAAGCCTGGAGAGCTTGGATTACTCAGGGGCCCTGGTTATTTTTAATGCCCTCTCGGAAGATAAATATACCTCCCCTCCCCCCAGCTGCCCGAGACAGACCATCTCCTCCAGATTCCCTCCTTCTCCCACCATTTATCCAGTCTCCTCAGACTTGATAAATGCCTTCCCCTGACAGTCCCTCTTAGTGGGTCTCCCCAGCCTAGACTCCCAGCAGGAAGATAACTTGACCCCCAAACCGCGTAGATGAGGTGGGAGGTGCCCTGGTGTCCTGGCTCCACCTGGTGCCTTCTTGAGACATCACACCCAGAGTGCCCTCAGGAGGCTGCAGCAGGACTCAGAAAGCCCTGGGAAGGAGGCTCTGGCCAGGAGTCGCTCCTTGGCCCCAGCCTCAGCCCTGGGACCCCTCTTCTACTTGGCCAGGGGAGGGCCCGGTGGCCAAGAGCCCACTGCTTCTTCCTCTCCCTTATCCCACTTCATTTCTGCTTGATCCCACAAGGCAGAAAAGTTCTTCCTGGAATTAACTTCCAGGCCTCTTGCTTTGGCTCAAAGCACCGAACTCTGGCAGGGAGTTCCCTGGTGGCCAGTGGTTAGGACTCAGCACCCTCACTGCCGCGACCCTAGTTCAATCCCTGGTTGGGGAACTGAAATCTCACAAGCTGCTCAGCACATCCAGAAAAAAAAAGAAAAAAAAAAACCACAAAAACCCACCGACAATTGTTCCTGGCTGGAAGTGCAGCTTTCCAGAGAGGACATGGGAGGGGCCCTGGGTTCAAGACAGATTGTTTTTCCTTCTTGAAGTGTTGGAATCCCCGGTGTTGAAGAAGCCACCAAGGTCCTCTAGGACAGAGCCCAGAATGGATCACCCTAGAGTGTCCTGTCCCCCAGTAACGGGGCTCACACTCCCTCTGGTGGCAACCTCCTCCAGGACAGAAACAAGTCCTGTGGTCACCTCCTTTGTCTGGGCTGGCATCTGGGCCCATAGCTTCTACCCATCAGGTCTGGTTCTCATTTCTGGACCCCCTAAGAAAAGTCTGGTCCCTTTCACCCAAGAGCCCATCAGCCCCTCACGTACTCCATCAATAAAGAATTACCTTATGCACAGAGGTGTACCTCTGCATTCCCCTTACATCTCCTCCCTCCGCCCCAGAGGGAACTACTATCCTCTCCTTTTTTATTTAAACCATTATTTTGCCTTTCAAAAATATTTTTACTACATATGTACATAACTCTAAATAACACAGTGTTTACTGGGCAGGTTTTACTGCAGCTTGCTTTTTTCTCTTAACAAGATGTTTGTGAGGTTCATCCACGTTTATGCCTTTCCACAGTTGCATTGAATGAACACACCTCACAACTGTGAAAAATTTAAAAACCTGATCATACCAAGACAATGTGGAGCAATGGGAATTCTGTACACTGTTGGTGGAGAGTAAGCTAGTATGCCCACTGTAAGAAATGAGGTGGCGGGAATTCCCTGGTGGTCTGGGGTTAACACTCCATGCTTAGTCGGGATCAGACAAGCCTCACTACCAAAAACAAAACAAAATGGAAATCCACTGATGTGACAGTGTGCAGCGGAGGTGAAGACGTGCCTTCCCTCCCAGCAGCGATCTCCTTCCAGTCGGCTCCCAAGAGAGCAGGACGCACTAGCGCACTAGGAGACCCAGCAAAGAACGTTTGCAGCAGCGTGTGTGTGTGTGTGGGGGGGGTAACAACCCACTCATTTATTCATTTATTCATTTCACAGACACACCCTGAACACGTGGGAGGGCAGGCGCTGGGGCAGACTGAGAGGTGACTTCTCTGCTCGGGTGGGGGGTTATTATCACCCCCATTTTATAGATGACGAAGGTGAGAACCAGAGGTTAAGGGTCTCTCCGGGACTCAAGTCTGCCACCAGAGCCTGCACTCTTTTTTACAATCAGCTAATTAATTTGTCTGCATTGAGTCTTAGTTACAGAACATGGAACCTTCCATTACAGTGCATGGATTCTCTCGTGGTGGTGCCTAACCCTAACCCTAGCCTTTACCCTAACCCTTGTGCTGTGTTTACTGAAGCCCACACACTCTCTACTTCTGAGAGTGTAAACTAAACGAAAGCGGGTTTAGTTGCTCGGGGACATGTGGGATCTTAGTTCCCTGACCAGGGATCCCACCGGCGTCCCCTGCAAGGCGGAGTCGTAACCACTGAAGCACCAGGGAAGTCCACAGAGCCTGTGCTGTTAGCCGTCTTGCCACCCAATGGGTACATTATGGAGTGTCTGTGCCCCCCTTCAGAGGGGCGCCCAGAGCCAAACTCAGCTATGGAGTGTGGCCAGACCAACGTGGGTTTAGACAATCAGTCAGCAAACACCAGAGGGGACCTCAGTGCAGGCAGGGCGTCGGGGAAGCGCCAAACACAGATGACACCTGCAGTGTCTATTCTGGGACTCCAGCGCAGTCCCAACCCTGGCCCCCCAGTTCCAGCTCCAGTACAGCCCCCGATGGCTTTCTCTGTCCACTTCTCAAACCGGGTGGGGGGGGGGGTTGTGGTAGGGTGAAGATTGGATGATTTTCACCAGGGGAGAGAGGTTTGAGTCTAAAGTTAGTCATCTTCCAGCTCCATGTGGCCCAAGGTGGCTCTGAGTGAGATGCCAGAAGAAGCATGAGGGACGGTAGAGATGAAAAACTTCCATTTAATACATAGCCAGGACATGGAAGCCACCTAAGTGTCCATCAACAGAGGAAAGGATAAAGAAGACGAAATCTTGTCATTTGTAGAGACTGTCACACAGAGTGAAGTAAGTCAGAAAGAGGAAAACAGGGCTTCCCTGGTGGTACCGTGGATAAGAATCCATCTGCCCTACAGTTCTTAGCAGGAGAGAGAGGAGTTGTCAGGAAAGCTGCAGGTTACTTTGAGACAGTCGTCCCAAATGCGTTAGAGGAACTGTAAAAATCTGCCACAGAAGGAACGATGATCCAGAGTCAGAAAAGTTACTGCAGCTTAAACAGGAAACCCTTCTTGTTCAGGACTGTCATAGCCACAGTTTGCAAAAAGTGCAGCTATTGATTAATGCAATGTAGTGTCAATTAGATGTACATTCCTGAGGTCTTTTATCTGTTGTAGCTTTGTCTTTTTCTTTTCATTACATCAGGTATATTGCCCTGTAAATTGTGGTAGTGGTACCAGGAATAAAAAATTAAGGAATTTTTAACTTTTCAAAAAAAAAAAAAAAAGAATCCATCTGCCAATGCAGGGGACACAGGCTCCATCTCTGGTCTGAAAAGAGTCCACATGCCTTGCCGGAGCAACCAAGCCCGTGTGCCGCAGCTACTGAGCCCATGTGCCCAGAACCTGTGGCCTCCCCCGGACAAGGAGAAGCCACCAGAGGGAAGAGCCTGTGCACCGCAGCCAAGAGTAGCTCTGGACTGCCGCAACTAGACAAAGCCCTCGGGCAGCAATGAAGACCCAATGCAACCAATAGATAAACAATTTTTAAAAAAGAGAAAAGCAAGTACCATATGTTAATGCATATATGTGGAATATGAAAGTAAGTTGGTATAGACGATCTTATTTACAAAGCAGAAATAGAGACACAGACATAGAGAACAAACAAATGGATGTCAAGGGGGAGGGGAGATAGGATGAATTGGGAGACTGGGGTTGACATATATACCCTGTCAACTACAAACTGGCACTTGCCATATACCTCGACAAGGATTAAATCACGCGCTACTGAAGCTGCTGACCTTCACCTTCAACACCCCTGAAACGAACTCAGGGTATAGAGCACTCGAGGGCGGAAATTGGCACGACAGGTCTTCAGTTAGATATTTTCAGGAGGCATTTTATGAGCCCAGTTCTTGTATCTCCCCATCTCTAGAAAAGCACTAAAGTCCTTCATGTTGATGACTATTCCTCGTGACTAGCAAAGCTTCACAAGACTAGCAGAAACCTTCTGGAAAAATACGTGCTTGGTGGCATGTATTCCTTCTTCACCAAAATCACATATATACTGACATTTTCCTCTCTGCCTCATCGGAGCAGTTTTTCAGAGCTAATCTGAGGTGCTGTTTCCCGGGCTGCAGCCCTCATTTTACCCCAAATAAAACTTAACTCGCAACTCTCCTGTAGTGCATTTTTTAAAAGTTGACAACACTGTTGACACTATGTGTAAAATAGATAACTAATGGGAACCTGGGGGCTTCCCCGGTGGTTCAGATGGTAAAGAATCTGCCTGCAATGCAGAAGACCCAGGTTCAATCCCTGAGTTGGGAAGATCCCCTGGAGGACGGGATGGCTACCCACTCTAGTATTCTTGCCTAGAAAATTCCATGGACAGAGGAGCCTGGTGGGTCCATAGGATCAAGAGTCAGGCATGACTGAGTGACTAACACTTTCTTTCAAGGAGAACCTCCTGTATAGCTCAGGGAACAGTGCTCAGCGGTGCCCTATAATTAAAGGGAAGGAAATGCAAAAAAGAGGGGAAGCATGTAAATGTTTAGCTGATTCACTTTGCTGTATGGCAGAAACGAACACAACGTTGTAAACCAACTACAATAAAAAAATAAAGCAACTACAATACAATTTTGAAAAAATACTAATTATGCATTCTAGCCCGATGAGATTTTACCATGGAAGCAGTATGGTTGAAGTTTTGTATCAAAATTATTTTATCATGTACATAAGGAAAAATAAAGGAATCACAAACTTGTCTGTGAAAAAAAAAATAGTCTTCCCCACGTGGTCCTCTCTGATTCATCTTCTGACCCCACGGTCCATCCCCCACCCTACCCCGCTGCCCGCATCATCACCTTTTTCCCCATAGGGAGGTACAGGCTGAGTCAGATCTCTGAGTTCAGTTTCTATTTGTGTGGTCTTGGATTGGTTACTTATGTTCTCTCGGTTGTTTCCCTTGTAGGAAATCATGAATGACAATGATAATATTACCTGCCTCCCTACCTAGATATTATAATTTTAAAAAGAAACCTTGCGCGCTCTCAGGATCTCCCCAGGGAATGTAGCTTTTCTTGAGGCAATAGCGCCCCCTGGTGGCTGTGCCCCCTGCAGCCCCTTTGCTTAATATTTTGCGGGGGTGGACACCTGAGCTGAGCCCGAGTCAGGCGACTGCTTCTTTGCAAGTTGCTCATCAAACCACAGACCCAGAGAGTCAGAAGGGAACAGCTCATTATTCTGTCCTCTATCTTCTCTCCCTGAATGACCTAGTCCATGCGCACAGTCCCCCTTATCCACTCCTTTCAGGCATCCTCTTTCTAAATGTGATCCCCAGCCCTGCACATTAAGCATCCCCGGGCCACCATCCCTCGCTGCCCTAGGGCCAGGCACGTGTATGGCAGTCTTCCCTGCCCCTCCTTCCTCTCACACCTCACTCTTCCTGGAATGGATACACCCTAAGTATTCTCATACTCTTCCCTCCTCTCCACCCCTAGGTTCCAGTCTCATCACCTCTGAGGTGGCAATTGCCTCCCCATCGGCCATTAGGTCATGACTGACTGTCTCCTCTCCACCCCACCTGAATTCCATCTTTCTAAGATGCAGAGCTGATCCGGTTACCGTAGGTTAAGTTTAAAACCTTTTCAAGGCTCCTTGCTGCCTGGAGGACAAAGGCCCAAACTTAAACATGCAGCAATTTCCTTTGTTCCCTCACCCCAGTTCATCCCGTTGGTCAGTCAGTCAGTTCAGTCGCCCAGTTGTGTCCAGCTCTTTGCAATCCCATGGACTGTAGCACGCCAGGCCTCCCTGTCCATCACCAACTCCTGGAGTTGACTCAAACTCATGTCCTTTGAGTCAGTGATGCCATCCAGCCACCTCATCCTCTGTCATCCCTTTCTCTTCCTGCTTTCAATCTTTCCCAGCATCAGGGTCTTTTCAAATGAGTCAACTCTTTGCATGAGGTGGCCAAAGTATTGGAGTTTCAGCCTCAAGATCATTCCTTCCAATGAACACTCAGAATTGATTTCCTTTAGGATGGACTGGTTGGATCTCCTTGCAGTCCAAGGGACTCTCAAGAGTCTTCTCCAACACCACAGTTCAAAAGCATCAATTCTTCGGCACTCAGCTTTCTTTATAGTCCAACTCTCATATCCATACATGACTACTGGAAAAACCATAGCTTTGACTAGATGGACCTTTGTTGGCAAAGTTATGTCTCTGCTTTTTCATATGCTCTCTAGGTTAGTCATAGCTTTTCTTCCAAGGAGCAAGCATCTTTTAATTTCATGGCTGCAGTCACCATCTGCAGTGATTTTGGAGCCCCCAAAAATAAACTCTGTCACTTTCCACTGTTTCCCCATCTATTTGCTATGAAGTGATGGGACCAGATGCCATGATCTTAGTTTTCTGAATATTGTGTTTTAAGCCAATTTTTTAACTCTCATCTTCCACTTTCATCAAGAGGCTCTTTAGTTCTTTGCTTTCTGCCATAGGGTGGTGTCATCTGCATATCTGAGGTTATTGATATTTCTCCAGGCAATCTTGATTCCAGCTTGTGCTTCATCCAGCCCAGCATTTCTCCTGATGTACTCTGCATATAAGTTAAATAAGCAGGGTGACAATATACAGCCTTGACGTACTCCTTTCCCGATTTGGAACCAGTTCCCAGTCAAGTCTCTCTACATCAATTGCATTCTACGGTTTCCACCTCTGTCTTCCAACATGCCCATTGGCTCCCTGAGGATGGGGCTCTCCCCCGTAGTCATTTTTTTATTCCTTCATAATATTTATTTAGTGCCTCTGGTGCACCTGGCACATGATATGTGTTTTAGAAATATTATTTGAATAAACTAATATGGAGACCAAGACCCAAAGATGTGAACTGACTAGTCCAAGGTTGCATAGAGAGACAAGGCTCTTTTTCTTTTTCGCTCCATTTTATTTTTAAAAGTTTTATTGGAGCATGGTTGCTTTACAATGTTGTATTAGTTTCTGCTACACAACAAAGTGAATCAGTTGTACATATACCTATATCCTCTCATGTTAGATTTCTTTCCCTTTTAGGTCACCACGTAATACTGAGTAGAGTTCCCTATGCTATACACTAGGTTCTCGTTAGTTATCCATTTTATACGTGTGTGTGTGTGTGTGTGTGTGTGTGTGTGTGTATGTGTGCTCAGTCATGCTGGACTCATTGCCATCCCATGGACTGCAGCCCGCCAGGCTCCTCTGTCTTTGGAATTTTTCCCGGCAAGAATACTGGAGTGGGTTGCCATTTCCTCCTCCAGGGGATCTTCCCCAGCCAGGGATTGAACCCGGGTCTCTTGCATTGGCAGGTGGATTCTTTACCACTGTGCCACCTGGGAAGCCCATTTTGTATATTATATATCTCCCCTAGAGAAGGAAATAGCAACCTATGCTAGTATTCTTGCCTGGGAAACCCCGTGGACAGGAGTCTGGCGTGTTACAGTCCTTGGAGTCACAAAAGAGTCAGACGTGACTTAGCAACTAAACAGCAACAACAAAGTGTATCCATGTCAATCCCAACCTCTGAGTTCATTCCAGCTTCGCTTCCCGCCTTGATGTTCACGTTTGTTCCTACATCCATGTCTCTAATTTCTGCTTTTCAAATAAGTTCATCTGTACCATTTTTCTAGATTCCACACGTGTTATTAGATGATATTTGCTTTTCTCTTTCCGACTTCACCTGTATGACAGTCTGTAGGTCCATCCATGTCTCAGCAAATGGCACTATTTTGTTCCTTTTCATGACTAAGTGGTATTCCATTGTATGTATGTACCACATCTTCTTTATCCATTCCTCTGTTCATGGACATTCAGGTTGCTTCCTTGTCTTGGTTCCTATAAACAGTGCTGCAGTAAACATTGGGGTACACTTGTCTTTGAAAAATATTTCTGTATTTGGCCTTGGTCATAGCATGTGGGATCTTAGTTCCCCAACCAGGAATCAAACCCAGGCCCCCTGCATTGGGAGCAGGGAGTCTTAGCTGCGGGACCACAAGGGAAGTCCCCTACATGTGTTTTTGAATGATGGTTTTCTCCAGGTGTCGGCCCAGGAGTGGGATTGCTGGCTCATGTGGGAGTTCTAGTTTTAGTTTTTTGAGGAAACTCGGTTATGGTCTTTGTAGTGGCTGTGTCAACTTACATTCCCACCAACAGTGTAAGAGGGCTCCCTTTTCTCCACACTCTCTCCAGCATTTATTGTCTGTAGATTTTTTGCGGATGCCCATTCCATCCGGTGTGAGGTGCTGCCTTACCCTTGTCATAGATTAGGCGAACATGGGTGTGTGGGTTTATCCCCGGGCTTTCCATCATGTTCCACTGATCTGTATTTCTATTTTTGTGCCAGGACCATACGAGAGACAAGGCCCTTTGTGCAATGCTTCCCCATCACACTTGCAGTCCCTCAGTCCCTCCCCCAGCCTGGAGGATGGGGAGGCCATCTGGACTGTTGTGGAGACTTCGAGAAAGGAGAAGGGTGCAAAGCCACGCCAGCCCCATCACCCTTCCCACTGGGAAAAGAGAAAATTAAGAGAGAAGGAACATTTCTGTCTCCCAGCTCTAGCTCCAGTTGTAAGCCTCCCTCATGTGATGGGGAAGAGCAGAATGGAAAGGCAGTGTCCAGCCAGTACCCAAGGCTCTCAGGCCAAAGCCAGACTTCCCCCGAGGGGTCCCTGGGCTAGCTTTCTGCTCTGCTGATCACTTCCTCAGCACCAGCTGTCTTTCCCTCTCTAGTTCTCCAGATCTCTTGGTACAGAGCTTCCCAAAGTTGTCATCTCTCTTAGCATCTGGTCTCCATCCCGCTCACTTCCTTCTTCCCATCTCTTGTTGCCAAAAGACTTATGACTCCTTGCTGATGTTACGCCTGCCACACATGTCCAGCAGGACCCATCTAGTCCTGGAAGTGGAGAGGAAGAGAGAAGGGGGATAGAGAAATAAAAAGGAGGAGCCAAGTTAGGAGTGAAGCAAGAGTGACTTCTTGGGACTTCTCTGGCAGTCCAGTGGTTGAGATTCCATGCATACAATGCAGCGGGTACGGGTTCCATCTCTGGTTGGGAACTAAAATCCCACATGCTGCATGGCCAAAAAAAAGAAAAAAAAATGGGTGACTTCCCACCCCTGCCTTAGCCTCTGCATTAAAAGCAAAGAAGTGGAAAAAAAGAAAAAAGCAAAGAAGTGGGAGGTAGGGGAGGTAACAAAATGAGCAGCTTTGGATCTCTCTGACCACTGCCTGAAATGACATTCTGTTGTGTCTCCCTCTCCTGTCCCTTAAGGACACTTTGGCAGGCCCCCTTCTGAGACTTCCTTCGCTGAAGGAGGGAGGAAGAGACAGGAGTGACTGACACGTACCCAGTGCTACAGCCAGACTCCCTCAGATTCCCTTGGGAGTGGTGATTCCCAAAGCTTGCTGCCCATTGGAGAGCTCCTTACAGAGTCCTCTTGGCACACAGACCCTCACCTGTCCCTCTTGGTGGTCCCCTCTATTCCTAGCCACCTCCCTTCCGTGTCCGTGTCCTTCACTCAGTGAGGCCCAGGGAGCAGATGAACCAGGCCCCTGCCCTAGAAGACAGCTACCCAGAAGTGGGACCCCAGTGTGCCTCCAGCCAGATGCCCAGTCCTGAGGAGTCATCCCCTTGAAAGGCCTCACTGACTTTCCTCCGTGGGTATCACCTTTCCCCTCGGAGCAGAAGAGGGGAACCCACGCCTGCCCTTCAGGGCTGGCCACCCTGCACTCCAGTACTGCTGCATGCAGCCTCTTTGCATGCTGTCTCTTTCTCTCCTGGAGGCTGGGACAGGGGTAAGCCCTTCCATGTGGGTCTGCCAACTTTCATCAGGATATGTATGGTGCTCAGAGCCTGTAATGTTTTAGTTTGAGAATGCAGTTTTAATCCTGAGACTGAGTAGATTCAGAAAGTCTTCATCGGGGACTTCCCTGGTGGTCCAATGGCTAAGACTATGAGCTCCCAATGAAGGCTGGCCCAGGTTCAATCCCTGGTCAGGGAACTGGATTCCACATGCTGAAAGTAAAAGATCCTACATGCTTCTATGAAGACAAGATCCTGCATGCCACAATTAAGACCTGTTGTTAATTTGGCTGTTACACAGCCAAATTAAAAAATGTAAAAAAGAGAAAAACTTCATCAAACAGTATTCCAAGTTGGCTTACTATCTGCTCATCTTCCTCTGGGATCAATTCCAACCTGCCAAGTTCCCTCTTAAAATACTATGTCCAGAACAATATTCCAGATGTGGAGGACAA
Organism: Dama dama; assembly: GCF_033118175.1. NCBI lineage: Eukaryota > Metazoa > Chordata > Mammalia > Artiodactyla > Cervidae > Dama > Dama dama. The sequence continues at coordinate 15,549,061 of NC_083700.1, forward strand.
AAGGAATGTCACCACTCCCGATCTGGATGCCTTACATCTATTAATTACTTGTATCCTTTTTACTTTTTTAGGTAGGCTCATCATGATCCTTGGTTCATAATGAGTTTGTGGTCTGCTAAAATCTTTTCTTTACTAGATAGACTTTACTATTTTCTTATTCTGTTGATTTTTTTGAAATCTAAATCAGATTTTACATTTATCCTAATTAAAATTCATCTGGTTCATTTTTTTCTCCTATTCTATCAAAGTTTAACTACCATTTCCTGAATAATACATAGATTTAACCAGTACAGTTTCTGTGATTTTATCCAAGTCTTTATTAAAAATTTGTGATCTTCAGGACCAAGGACAGAACCCTGAGGGCCCAGGGAGCCCTCAGCTTTGTCATGGATGTCTCCGGGGATGGCCGCTGAACTTTGTTTTTTGTTTGTTTAAATTTATTTATTTTAAATTATTTTTTTTTTAAATATCTATTTATTTATTTGGCTGTGCCAGGTCTTAGTTGAGGCATATGGGATCTAGTTCCCTGACCAGGGATCGAACCTGGGACCCCTGCTTTGGGATTTTGGAGTCTTAGCCACTGAACTACCACAAAAGTCCCTTAAATTACTTTTTATTGGAGTGTAGTTGCTTTGCAATATTGTGTTAGTTTCTGCTGTACAGTAAAGTGAACCAGCTATACATATATCAGATACACATATACATATACCCCCTCTTTTGGGGACTTCCTTCTCATTTAGTTCACCACAGAGCCCTGAATAGAGTTCCCTGTGCTATATAGTAGGTTCCCGTTAGTCATCTGTTTTGATGACTACATAGTACATGCTGCTGCTGCTGCTAAGTCACATCAGTCTTGTCCGATTCTGTGCAACCCCATAGACGGCAGCCCACCAGGCTCCCCCAGCTCTGGGATTCTCCAGGCAACAATACCGGAGTGGGTTGCCATTTCCCTCTCCAGTGCATGAAAGTGAAAAGTGAAAGTGAAAGTCAAGTCGTGTCCTACTCCCCGCAACCCCATGGACTGTAGCCCACCAGGCTCCCCCGTCCACGGGATTTCCCAGGCAAGAGTACTGGAGTGGGGTGTCATTGCCTTCTCTGACACAGTACATAGTAGTGTATATACGTCAATCCCGATCTCCCAATTCATCCCACCCTCCTTTTCCCCATTTGGTATCCATAAATTTGCTCTCTGTAGCTGTGTCTCTATTTCTGCTTTGCAAATAAGTTCATCTGTATCATTTCTCTAGATTCCACATTAAGTGATATTAAGCAATATTTGTTTTTCTCTTTCTGACTTCCTTCACTCAGTATGACAGTCTCTAGATCCTTCCATGTTTCTGCAAATGGCATAATTTCATTCCTTCTCATGGCTGAGTAATATTCCATTGTATATGTGTCACACACCCAGGTCTCCTGCCTTGCAGGTGGATTCTTTACCGTCTGAGCCACTAGGGCAGCTCTCAACATTCCATTGTATATACGTACCACCTCCTGTTTATCCGTTCATCTGTTGCTTCCAAACCCTGGCTATTGTAAACAGTGCTGTAGTGAACACTGGGGCTCATGTATACTTTTAAATTTTTATTTATTTGTTTTTGGGTGGGCTGGGTCTTCACTGCTGCGTGTGGACTTTCTCTGGTTCCAGGGAGCAGGGCCTCCTCTTTCTTGGGGTGCACTGTGGTGCCTTCTCATTGCGGAATCTGGGCTCTAGAGTGTGGTCTAAGAATTTGTGGCTTATTTGCTCTGTGGCATGTGGAACCTTCCCCAACCAGGGATGGAATCCATGTCTCCTGCATTGGCAGGTGGATTTTTAATCACTGGACCACCAGGGAAGTCCCCTACATGTGTCTTTTTGAATTATGATTCTCTCCAGGTATAGGCCCAGGAGTGGGATTACTGGCTCATGTGGGAATTCTGTTTTTAGTTTTTTGAGGAACCTCCATACTGTTCTCCATAATGGCGGTACCAATTTACATTTCCACCAACAGTGTAAGTGTGAGGCGAGCAGAAGTAACGCCATGGCAGGCAGCTTAGATTAGGAGCAGGCCTTCCTACTTCTGGGTGGTAAGATTATCAGGCCACCTGGATACAACCAATCAGCATTCGCTTAACACTGACCGCTGTTTGCCAATTAGGAAATTAGGAACGGGGCGGAAACCCCCGGGAAAGTCCCGTGCTCGAAAGTTTTGACCAATGAAATTGCTTTGCAAACTTGTAACCAATCCGCTTAAACCAACTACCAAGGGCATGTGCTCACCCTATAAATTTGTGTAACAGCTTGGGCTCGGGGCTCTCTGACCCGCACCACTGTGTTGGATGCGGCAGGAGCCCTGACTCGAGTCAGCAATAAACTTCCCTTTTTGCGAGTTGCATTGTCTTGGAAGCCGTCTCTCTTCCCGCTCGGGGATTCAGACATTGGGCATAACAGTAAGAGGGTTCCCCTTTCTTCATAGTCTCTCCAGCACTTATTTGTTTTGTAGATTTTTTGATGATGCCCATTCTGACCGGTGTGAGGTGACACCTCATGGTAGTTTTTTTTATTCTCATGGTAGTTTTGATTTGCATTTCTCTAATAATTAGTGACGTTAAGGATATTGTCACATGTTTTTTGGCCATGTGGATGTCTTCTTTGGAGAAATATCTATTCACATCTTCCATCCATTTTTTTCATTGGGGCATTAGCTTTTGATATTGAGCTGCATGAGCTGTTGGCATATTTTGGAGATTAATCCCTCATCAGTTGCTTCACTTGCAAATATTTTCTCTCATTCTGAGGGTTGTCTTTTCATCTTGTTTATGGTTTGCTGCGCAAAAGCTTTTAAGTTTAATTAGGTCCCATTTGTTTGACTAATGAACTTTGTATCCACTCACTGTAGAATCAGGTAGCCTATGTGTCCTGGGCCCAGGGACATAAAAAATGCTGGCAAAGGCCTCACAAAAATCGCAGTAACAGTGCAACCCCATCCCCTGCCCCGGGAAGGAGAAGACACCTGGCCCACCTTGCACCCACTGAGTGTCTCCTGGCCCATGGAGGAGGGCCTCATTTTCCTCAGCTTCTCATCACATCAAATAGCAGTTTATTGTTTAGAACTGGCTGGGTCTTGGTATCAGCTCCACCAGTTGTGGTTGTGGGACCCACCTTCTCCTGCCTCGGGAAAATCAACATCCCTCTCATCTCTAGCATTTCAGATCATCTCTGCTTCCCAAGACTCCCCAAACTTACAAGAGAGACTCATGGAAAAGGTTTGCTCTAGCTTGATGGCTTTCATGGTGATAGTCCTCAAAAAGGCTTTGTGTACAAAGACCTCCCGGTACCTGATCTTGTTTGATCCTCAGAACAAATGCCTGGATATGGATAAGTATTAACCTCCTTTATAAAATAGGCGAATTGAGGCTCAGTTGGAAAACCTATGTGATTTGCCTAAGGTCAATCAGCTAGAAAGTGTAAAAGTCAGATCCAGGGCTCTCTGCATGAGACACAGTGCCAAACGTCTCGCCTCTGGGTGACAGTGAGGGGCCCAGGAGAGAAAGTCTCCACCCCCTGCCACTCCCATGTCTCCAGGGGACCCCCTCATGGATCCCAGGGATCTCAAGTATCATCTCTCTCTGAATAGCCAGGAAGTGAAAAGGGAAGGAGAGACTCCAAGTCAGCATTCCTGGGCACAACCCTCGGGAGGCCTCAGCCCAAACCGAACCGCAGGATTTGTGAGGTAATGCGGGGGTGGAGATGCCTCAGCCTCCCACACCATGCCCACTGGCCTCTCCCTTCCAGTGGACCAATTCAAACTCCGCTTGGCCTAGTGGCATAGCCTCCAGGTCACTGATCCTGCTGTACTCCCTTTTCAGAAAACCTCCATTCTCTGTGCTCCCCTGGGTCTCCGAGGACTCCTCAGATGCTAAGTATTATGATAACCTTATTGGTTACCCCCACCACCATTGTTGCCCTCCCGTTACCAAATCATGAACTCCTCCAGGGGTGGGACAGACGGCTGACACAGAGTAGGTTTCGAGCTAAATTGGATGCACATGAGCAGAAATTCCTTCCCCCTCTTCAAGGAATCTCATTATTCTCGCCTCTCCCGCTCTGAGGCTGCTTCCCCTTTACTAGCCCCAAATCCCGCCTCCTTCACCACCCAGTTCAAGGGCCTCCCCTCCTCCAGAAGGCCTTCCCAGCTACTCCCGCCCGCAGTGAGCTCTTTGTCTCCCGAACTGTGGCGCTCTCAAAGGGATGTTTTGAGGATTCAGTCAGATAACGTAAATAAAATGTTAGAACATGATTTGGCACATTCCAAAGGCTGGATAAATTTGGACGCCTTGTGACTCTTTCTGCTTCCTCTTCTTGGCACAGTCTGAGAGCCACCAGGGGGCGCCCTCTGCACAAATATCCCCGCCACCGAGGACGGGCTGGAGTGTCCTTCCTCCCCCGCCCCGCCCCAGAAATGAGAGTGAGAGGTGGGGTTTCATTACCTAAAAAGTGGGTATATGAACTTCAGGTTATATGAAAGAGGAGTAGAAAGCCTGAGGTGAGTAATGGAAAGAACATCCTTTTGCCTGCTCCCTTTGTTTCCTGATGGAGACTGAGGAAATAGGGTGTGCGTGCATCCGCGGTGTCTCCCAGTACCACACATATTTGGTATCTTTCAGGCAATGTGTTTTCTGACTTCTGTCTTCAATGCTGCCTTCTTCCAGTATTTCAGGAGGGTGAGTCTTTGCTATTTAGGGAAAACATGGCCACATCTATCCTTTCAGCCGAACCATGAGAGTTCCATCAGCGCTCCCATTTTATGGGTCAAGAAACTGAGTCCGAGAAGAATTCAATGAGTGACACTTTTCTTGGATGCCCTGAGTAACAGACTCGCATCCCCTCGCAGGCCTGAACCCCCTGGCTCAGTTCTGTGTATAATCTCCTTTTATCTGGGGTGATGACCTTGCCTCACGGCCTCCTTCGCCTGAAAGCCACCGCCATCGGATCTGATTTTCCCGGCACGGGTTTTCCTTTGGTTCCATCTGCAGTACCCCGGGGTGGCAGGGACAGAGGCTGCTGCCTTCTCTCTGAACCCTAAGGGGTTAAGGCCTGGGTCCCGCCCCTTTTCCCGCCAGGCTGGCGGGAGTATGAATAGCCTCGCTCCCACTCCCGACTCCCAGTCTCTCCGGTTGCTCCTCGCCCCGCCCCGTCATTGTCCCCATCCGCGTCTTTTCCCTTCCGTCCCCAAAGCTTTGAGAGCTGCTGGCTTCTCCTGGTGCTCCGAGTCTCTCCACCTTCGGTGGGTCAGACGAGCAGGATGGAGGGCTGCCTGGGGGAAGAATCTTTTCAGATGTGGGAGCTCAATCGGCGCCTGGAGGCCTACCTGGCCCGGGTCAAGGCGCTAGAGGAGCAGAATGAGCTGCTCAGCGCGGAGCTCGGGGGTCTCCGGGCACAGGCCGGGGACGCCTCCTGGAGGGCTCGTGCCGACGACGAGCTGGCGGCCCTACGGGCCCTCGTCGACCAGCGCTGGCGGGAGAAGCACGCGGCCGAGGTGGCGCGCGACAACCTGGCAGAAGAGGTGGAGGGCGTGGCGAGTCGGTGCCAGCAGCTGCGGCTGGCCCGGGAGCGGACCGCGGAGGAGGTGGCCCGCAGCCGGCGTGCGGTCGAGGCCGAGAAATGCGCCCAGACCTGGCTGAGCACCCAGGCTGCGGAGCTGGAGCGCGAGCTGGAGGCTCTGCGCGCGGCGCACGAGGAGGAGCGCGCCGGCCTGAACGCGCAGGCTGCCTGCGCCCCCCGCGGCCCCGCTCCGCCCCGGGGTCCCCCTGCGCCGGCCCCCGAGGTGGAGGAGCTGGCTCAGCGGCTGGGCGAGGCGTGGCGGGGGGCAGTGCGCGGCTACCAGGAACGCGTGGCGCACATGGAGACCTCGCTGGGCCAGGCCCGCGAGCGGCTGGGCCACGCGCTGCAGGGCGCCCGCGAGGGTCGCCTGGAGCTGCAGCAACTCCAGGCAGAGCGCAGCGGCCTTCAGGAGCGCAGGGCCGCGCTGGAGCAGAGGCTGGAGGGCCGCTGGCAGGAGCGGCTGCGGACCGCTGAGCAGTTCCAGGTGAGGAAGTCGGGGGCGGGGACTGGGCAAGACAAGGCTTCAAGAAGTCCTTTTGGGGCTCAGAGACCTGGGAAGGGGAGTGGGGGTGGCTGTACATTTAGGGGCCACTTCTTAGAAAACCATGCCTGGTACCACCAGCCTGGACTCTCACAACTCTGTCTAGTGCGGGGTTGGAGGTTCAGAGTCCTCTCGAAGCGCACCTCGAAGGGCCGACAGGCCCAAGACGTTGCAGCAGTCTCCTCCCGTCTGGATGTTACCCTCCTACCCTGATGGCCCCTGGGCCCTTCCCTAGGCTCTGCTGTCACTCATAAGATGCTCAGGACTTGGCCTCTTAGTCTTCAGGTTCTCAACAGCCCTCCTCGCCCTGACAGGAGAGGGTGAGGGGCCCTGGATGAGGGGCCACCAGCCCCTTCTCCCTTGTCAGGGCTGTCCGGCTCCTGAGTACATTCCAGAGGCCTGGGACAGCTGCTCCCCCTCACACTGCGCAGATGGGACCAGCAGCTGAGAAAACAGCCTCCTGCCTGGCCCAGACAGAGGTCTCACTATCCCCCACTCCCCCTTCAGAGGAGAAAGATTCCAGAACATGAGAACATGTGGGAAGTGGAGGGGGCGGGGGCCAAGTGTGGGGAGCAGGAGACAGTGACTGGGACCCGAGCTGTTTGGCTTCCAGTCCTGCAGGCTCCAGGCCTGTTGATTAATCGTTTTTCCTTCTGCTTCCACTTTTCCCCCTTCTCCTTCTCTCTGTAACCCATCTCCTCTCCTCCCTCACCTCCCCCTTCCTGTGGGAGTTGAATTCTGAGCCGCATGTGCTACCATTTAATCAGCATCCTCAGAGGAGGAGCCAGGCCGTGGGAGAGGATTGAGAGGGGCCCTTCTCAGAGGCTCCAGAAGGGGGTTCTCTGGGCAGGGAGTGGGGTAGGGGGAGGCAGGAATCTGCTCTGCGGAGAAGTTAATCAGGAAGCGAAGTTGCTGCTGCAGCAGCCAAGGGGTAAGGAGCCCTCCCCTTCACTGACTACCTCTGGCTCGCTCTGCAGCTGGCCGTGGAGGCCCTGGAGCAGGAGAAACAAGGCCTCCAGAGCCAAATTGCCCAAGTCCTGGAAGGTCGGCAGCAGCTGGCACACCTCAAGATGTCCCTCAGCCTGGAGGTGGCCACATACAGGTAGACCCTGACCCTGACCCATGTGGAGCACAGATGCACATATAAATGTGGGGGCAGACTCCTCACCTGAAGGGGCCCAGAGCCACGGGGGGGTGGGGGCTCTGCCACCACTCGGTCCTGTGACCCTAGGCTGATCCCTTCCACCTAAGCCCACTTGCTGTCCTGTGGGTTCAAGACCGGAGAAGTATCCTGTGCCCAGGAGACCCTCCAAGGAGTGGTGATATAGCTGAGTGGGGGGACAGCCTCGAAGGAGAAGGCTGGACACCTACAGGTCATCTGCATCCAGAACATGACCCCCAAGGGTACCCAGTCCCTGTGTGTGTGCACTCACACCAAGAGGGTGATGTCCTTGAGCAGCCTCAGGAAGGAGGAATTGCAGGTGTGGGCTGGTAGCACCGACTTGCCACCTGACCTGGGCCCCAGTCTCCTGGTCTGGAGGGTGGGAGATGGGCTAGGTAACAACCAGAGTCCCTTCCATCCTGAATGTCCGGGGGCCTGACTCCTCTCAAGCCTTGGTGCCCTTGGACTTGCCCAGCCCTTCTACTGACCGCATACACTGTTAGCTCAGGAAAGGTTGAGATCAAGGAAGTGCTGCTTCTCTGGCTCTGTGGCCTTGGGCAAACCCACAGTCTCACCTGGGAAACTGACCTGGTTAGCCCAGGCCCCACTGATGGAGCCTGAGGAAGGAAGGGGCTTTGCCATGGTGAAGGGTTGCGTACTTCAAGCCCACAGGATGGCGCCAGGGCTGGACAGCCTATGACGACAGTGCCCCCAGAATCCACAGACAAACAAAAGCAGGGGCCCTGGAGAAAGCTCAGAAGGGGAGGGGAGGCAGAGCCCAGAGGAGGAAAGTCAGCGAGGCTCTCAGGATGAGAAGGGAGGGCCCCCACCTCCACAGAGGTCAGAGAGCACAGTGCTGCAGCAGGAAGACAGAGAAGACACTGACCAGACTCAGATGATGAAGCGCACAGAGGAGACAGATGTTCAGCATAACTTGTTGAATTGATTGGTCCTCCTTCCCCGCAATCGGTCCCCTCCTTCTCAGTCCCCATGGGACACTAAGGCAGGGGCATGGACACAAAGACCTTCATTGCCCTGAAAGGCTTGGGATCCAGAGTACTTAGAGATCCCCAGATAAGAGCCTTGACCCCTAATCAAACCACTGAGGGGAAAGGTCTGGGCAGGCTTAACCTGGGTTTTGAGGCATGAAAAGGATTTGGAGAGAGGGAGCTGAATTGTTTTGTTTTTGTCTGTAACCAGCTCTGGGGGCCCTGGGGGAGGAGGAGGAGGGAGCCTATCCCATGGGAACGGCCGGAGAATTCCCACTTCCCCAGGGAAGCCCCCTCCTCAGACCCTCCAGATGGCGGTGTGGACAAAGGCATCCATTTGCATGAGAATCAGCCCCCCACCGGAGGATGAGGTCATAGGCCTGGGATGGGGAGGGGACTAGTCTAAGCGCTGTGTTGAGGGGTGTGTACACTATGTCGACTGTGGGAACCGCCTGTGTGTCTGTGAGTCCAGCTGTGTGTTCAAATAAGTGTGTGACTCTGTGTGACCAAGTGTGTGCTATCTGTGGGTGTGACCATGTGATTTCATGTGCAGAGCCAAGTATAACGCCATTGTGGCTTTGTGTGATAGTGGTGAAAATGAAGAGGAGGCCTGCCAGGCGGGAGCTGTGATGTTTCCCTGGCTGGCTGACCTGCTGGCCTGTGGGCAGAGGGCTGACCCTGCTTTTCTTCCCTCATCCCCAGGACCCTCCTAGAAGCCGAGAACTCCCGGCTGCAGACGCCTGGAGGCGGTTCCAAGGCTTCCCTCGGCTTTCTGGGTAAGAGGAGGGGCCAAGTTTGCCCCAGAACTTTACCTCTGTTTCCTCTTCATACCCCAGAGCGATTCATTTTCTGAGATGAGAAGCAGGAAAGCCTATATCTTGACTCCGAGGCCCCTAACATCAATGAGCATGCACTTAGCCCAGCCCAAAAAAAGGCAGGAGCAGGGTTAGGGTACCCCTCCCCATCCCAGCTGATCTGTCCTGACACCATTTTCCCCCCTCTGCCTTTCCAGACCCTAAGCTGGAGCTACATTTCCCTGGGACCCCAGAGGGCCGGCGTCCGGGACCTCTGCTTTCTGTCCTGAGTCCGACTCCCCTCTCCTCACCTTTGCCCGGTACCCTTGAAACACCTGTGCCAACCTTTCTGAAGAGCCAGGAATTCCTTCAGGCCCGCACCCCGACCTCAGCCAGCACCCCCATCCCACCCACCCCTCAGGCTCCCTGCCCTGCTGTAGATGCCGAGATCAGAGCCCAGGATGACCCTGTGTCCCTGCCCCAACCACGGGTTGGGAGGCAACAGGTGCCAGAAGTCATGTGGGCTGAAGCCAAGGTGGCCATCCCTGCCAGCGTCCTGCCAGGACCAGAGGAGCCTGGGGGCCAGCAACAAGAGCCCAGTCCAAGCCAATCCCCTGAAGATCATGCCTCCCTGGCTCCAGCCCTCAGCCCTGACCACTCCAGTCTAGAGGCCAAAGGTGGAGAACCCAGTGGGTCTAGAGAGTCCAGCAGACCCCAGGAGGAAGATGAAGGACAACTCTGGGGGCTGGCAGAGAAAGAAACAGTGGTAGAGGTTAAAGCAGTGAGCAGCTTGCAGCAGGAAACATGGCAAGAAGAGGGGGATCTGGACATGAAAGAAATCCAAGACTCCCAGGGTCCTTTGGAAAAAGAAACTCTGAAGCCTCTGGAAGAAGAGATTCAAAAGCCATCGATTCCATTGGAAAAGCAGAGCCATGAGATGATAAGATCTCTAGAGAAGGAGAATCTGGAATTGCTGAGGCCTTTGGAAGAAGAGAACTTAGAAACACTAAAAATACTAGAGAAAGAGAATCAAGAATTATTGAAGTCTTTGGAAGGAAAGGAGATGGAGATAGTGAGATCTCTAGAAAAAGAGACTCTAGAATTACTTAAGCCAATAGGAAAAGAGGATCCACAGACATTGCCATCTCTAGAACAGGAGAATCAAGAAATAACGAGGTCTCTTGAAGTTAATGTAGAGACATTTTTATATCCAGGAAAGGAAAATCAAGAGTTAGTGAGGTCTCTAGAAGAGGAGAACATTGAGTCATTGATAACTCTAGAAAAGGAGAGTCAAGAGCCACTGAGATGTCAAGAAGTAGAGAACCAGGAAACACTGAGACTCCTAGCCAAAGAGAGTCAAGAGCCATTGAGGTCTCTAGAAGACCAGGAGGCATCAAGACCTCTAGGAAAAGAGAATCATGAGGCCCTGAGGGCTGCAGAAGATGAGAATCATGAGGCTCTGAGACCTCTAGAAAAAGAAAACCAGGAGCCGCTGAGATCTTTAGAAGAAGACCAGGAGGCAGTGAGACCTTCAGAAAAAGAAAACCAGGAGCCGCTGAGGTCTCTAGAAACAGAAAACCAGGAGTCACTGAGGTCTCTAGAAGAAGACCAGGAGGAAATAAGAGCTCTAGAAGAAGACCAGGAAGCAGTGAGACCTTCAGAAAAAGAAAACCAGGAGCCGCTGAGGTCTCTAGAAACGGAAAACCAGGAGTCACTGAGGTCTCTAGAAGAAGACCGGGAGGAAATAAGAGCTCTAGAGGAAGACCAGGAGACAGGGAGACCTCTAGAAAAAGAAAAACAGGAATCACTAAGGTCTCTAGAAGACCAGGAGGCAATGAGACCTCTAGAAGAAGAAAACCAGGAGCCGCTGAGGTCTCTAGAGAAAGAAAAAGAGGAGTCACTGAGGTCTCTAGAAGACCAGGAGGCAATGAGACCTCTAGAAGAAGAAAACCAAGAGCCACTGAGGTCTCTAGAAAAAGAAAAACAGGAGGCAATGAGACCTCTAGAAGAAGACAAACAGGAATTACTGAGATCTCTAGAAGACCAGGAGGCAATGAGATCTCTAGATGAAGAAGGCCAGATGACATTGAGCCCTCTAGAAAAAGTGAAACCAGAGACACTAAAGTCTCTTGGAAAAGATCAGGAGATAGTTATACCTCTTGAAAAAGAGAATCAAGAGTTATTAAGGTCCCTAAATGAAGAGAGTATAGAGGCAGTGAGGTCTTTAGAAACAGAGACTCCAGAACCACTAAAGCCTACCGAAGAGAAAAACCTGGAAATACTGAAACCTCTAGAAGAGGAAAGTCAAGAGCCACTGGAGTCTGTGGAAGGGAACCACGAGACACTGAGACCCCCAGATAAGGAGAATCAAGAGTCACTGGGCTCTCTGGCAGAGTGGAACGTAGAGAATTTGCAATCTCTAGAGGAGGCTGATGAGGGAAGTCTAAGGCACTTGGAAGAGGAAGAGAACGTGGAGAAGGAAGAGAGTCAAGCGTCACTGAGGCCCCTGGAGGAGCAGGGACAGGAGCTGCCGCTCTCTGCACATCAGCAGAAGTGGGACGATATAACACAGGGGGACCAAGAACTGGATCAGGACAGGCCCCCTGGGAGGGCTGGGGTGGACAGTGAGGATGGGGCAGAGCTGGAACTGAAAGAACAGGCTGGCTTCCCTGCGAAGGGGGAGGTGGTGGAGCAGGGGGAGCTGCATCTGACAGCCACAGGTGAGGCCTGGGGCGTGGGTGAGGGGCAGCCAGGCAGCCCCGAGCCCAAAGAGCAGAGGCTCCCAGCTGAGGGAGCAGGTGGGGCAGGAGGCGCTGAGGGCCTCCAGGGCCCTGAGGAGCAGCCAGAGCAGGTGGGGGCCCTGGGCCTCCCGGCTGCCCAGGGCATGTCAGAGGTGATGGAGCCCGTGTTGGAAGATGAGGATGTGGCCCCAGGGGATGGCCGAGCCTCCCCAGAGGTCCCCCTGGAGTTAGAGACGGCCATGGGCAGGTCTGCGGGAGTGGAGCGGGGACCCGAGCAGGAGGTAGTAGGGCTGGAGCACCCAGGTGGCCTGGCCAGAGAGGAGGTGATGGAGCCACCCCTGGGGGAGGGAGGTGTGGAGGCAAAGAAGGTACAGGGCGTGGAAGGGCCCAGAAAGAAGCTGGAGGAGGCAGGCACTCTGGAGCCAGAGGTCTCCACACTGCCCAGGAAGAGCAGAGACCCGCTGGAGACTCCTAGGGACTGGGAGGAGTCAGAATCTGGGGCCCCTGGGAAAACAGAGGAGACAGTCTCAGCTGAGACCTTATGCCACGAGGGAAGTGATACCCCTCAGCCCAGGCCCCTGGGGTCAGAGGGAGCAGAGGAGGATGCCAAACAGCTGCTGGGGCCCCCCAGTCTGAGGCCCACCGAGTCCTGCTTGCCCACCCTAATCCCTGAAGATGCCGCTGGGCCCCAGCCCCTGGCTGAGGGGAACCAAGAGGCCAGCTGGGGGCTGGAGGGCAGGGCTGAGGTCCTGGGAAAGGCGGACGGTGAGCAGGAGGATCTGAGCTCTGGGGGGATCCCAGAGGGCCTCCAGGAGGAAGGGGAGGAGAGCAGAGAAGAGAGTGAGGCGGATGAGCTAGGGGAGACCCTTCCTGACTCCACTCCCCTAGGCCTCTACCTCAGATCCCCCGCTTCCCCCAAGTGGGACCTGCCTGGAGAGCAGAGGCCCTCCCCTCAAGGGGAGCCCGGAAAGGAAGGCTGGGGTCCTGAAGTCCCAGCCTCCAAGGGCCTTGGGGCCCACCCCTCAGAGGAGGAAGAAGAGGAGGGAGATGAGGAGGAGGAACGTGGCCATGACTCTGAGCTGTCGGAAGAATTTGAGGACCTGGGGACTGAGGCTTCTCTCCTTCCTGGGGTCCCCGGGGAGGGGGAAGAACCTCTGAGCCAAGTGCCCCAGCTGCTCCTGGAGCCTGCAGCCTGGGATCGTGATGGTGAATCTGATGGATTTGCAGATGAGGAAGAGAGTGGGGAGGAGGGAGAGGAAGAAGACGAAGAAGAGGGGAGGGAGCCAGGGGCAGGACTCGGGGGGCCAGTGCCCTCCGTGGGCAGCCTCCCCGCCCCGAGCAGCCCTCAGGGAGGGAACCTCCTGGGGTCTGAGTCCGGGGATGTCAGTGTCCCCTGGGACGATGGCCCGAGGCCCACGGCACCTGACGCCCCCATGACTGCCCCGGAGACTGAGTCCCAGAACATCACTGAGGCCTCAGGCTCAGAGGAGGAGTCTGATGCTGCCCCCCTGGAGAGGGAGGACCAAGTCCCTGGTCCTCTGGGGACCCTCAGTGGGGTGGAGGACACCCCTGATGTCGGTGGCCCAGGTCCCAGCCTGAAGGAAGAGTTGGAGCACGTGAATGGGGGCGTGGTGAACGGGCTGGAGCAGTCCGAGGGGATAGGCCAGGGGGCGGCTGAGGGGGACCGAGGGAGCCCCTTGGAGGAGGAGGGGGGTTCCCTGAAGGCCCCTTGGGCAGGGGCTCCTCTTCACCTGGGCCAAGGCCAATTCCTGAAGTTCAGTCAGAGAGAAGGTGATGGAGACTCCTGGTCCTCCGGGGAGGACTAGAGAAAGCACTCCTACACAGAGGCATTGGGCGGAGGGGTGTCCCCCGGCCCCCTGCCTTCTCGGGGCAGCACCCTTCACCTATGCTCTCCTGACCTGAGGTTTCTGTCCCAGAGGCCTGGCTGGCCAAGGTGAAACGGGTGTGGCAAAGGGACCCGGTCCAAGAGTGGAGACTCCGGGAATAGCTCCCAGCCCTTGGCCTCCGCATCGCGGGGACAGCCTGCCTGCACTGTCCCGTGAGGCTGAAGCCAGCTGAATCCCTGTAGGACCAGTCCCCCGTTTTCACTGCAGCTCCTTCCTCCCCACCCCAGGACCTGGAGAAGGCCAGGGCCCAGTGGCCCCTCCAAAGGGAGGGGCTGGGGTGGTCCGCGTGCCAGGGCTTACCAGCTCTGCCCTTCCTCCCGCACCCTCATGAGATGGTGGGCCGGTGGCTGATGAGGGTGAGGGGGTGCTCCTGTGTCCTGATCCCCACATAGACCTGCCATGTTGTGGCCCCATCTGGCTCATCCCTGCCTGAATAAAGTAATGCCTCCGCCTACAAAGTCTGGACTCTCCCTTCCTCAATTCAGGGGGGCCTCAGGGTTGACACAGAGGCAGAAGAGCCGGGGTGGGGGGAGCAGGAGACGCTGGTGTTGGGGAGGGGCTGCCTGCTGGGGAGAGAAGATTCTGGAAGGCCTCATGGTGGCAACAAGCCAGGCAGATGAAGGCTGCAGGCAGCAGTGCTGGGGGCCCGGGGAAGGCTGGGGGTGCTGCTTGACCAGGGGATGGGGGTGCCAACCCAGGTGACCTTGGCGCCTGCAGATGCCAGGCCTGTCATCATCTCTGCCCACAGCGCTGATTACAGGGATTAGGGCTTGGGGCCACCCCCACCCTCGCATGTCCTCCCTGCTGGCCCCTCAGCGCCGCCAGCATAATAAGCCCCCTTGCCCCCAAACCCAAACAATTGTCTGGCCTTGGTGTCTGCTCAGGCTGGCTGGGTCAGAGCCGGGTGAGGGGGAAGGAGGTCGTTCTGCCTTAGTCTGGCTGGGTAGCCTCAGGTCCGTGCTTCACCTCTCTGAACCTCAGATCCGGCCACACAGTGACAGACAGGGGCCAGGTGACTCGGGGGCCTCCCAGGGCAGAGAGAGCAGTGAGCAGACGAGGAGAAGCCAGAGGGTTACCGGTTAGATCTTCAGTAGGACTTCCTTGCAAGTGGAAGCAGGAGACAGGGACGACAAGAAAGGGGAGGTGAGGGGGATAAACTGAAGCTGTTGGGTGAAACGAAAGCACGATGACGGGGTATGCTGATGCCTGGGGTTAGACTGGGGGTCCACCCAGCCACAGCGTCTTTCCAAGAACACCCCCCTTCCCAGGAGTTTTCTGGGTCCCTGTATAGGGCTAGGAGGGACCAGGGATGCCCGGATTAGGCTGGGCTTGAAGGCCTTGTAGTCAGGATACCCAAATAGAAGCCACTCCCCATCTGAGCTCTGGAGGGAAGAAGAGCAGGGCAGGGCGACACCTCTAAATACTCTGGGTGGGGGTGGGGCAGGAGCTGCCAAATGAATGTTCCCCCTGGAGAGACAATCCCAAGGCCAGAGGCAGGCCCTTTCTTTTCTCCTCGGGCCTCAGGCTGAGGCCAGGGGAAGACGAGAAGATGAACTCTCAACCCCTCTGACTTCAGCTTATCCTCCCGACGAGGGGGTGGACAGGAGGCCCCCGACAGGACCGCACTGTCTGCTTCTCTCCCCACACCTTCTCCGCCTTCTGGGGGTCTCTGTGTTGGTTATCCAGGCCTCCATTTCATACACACCCTGGCCCTCGGGGTCGCGGGATGCTGGCGGCCCTCCTGGCGTCCACTCTCCCTCCTGTACCCATTGCTAACAAGGCCATGTCTGATCTCACCAGGCTGCCAGGCTGGGGGCCAGCACACTGGCATCCGGGCAAATAAGGCCCCCTCCCTGCTCCTCTGATGGGACAGACGAGCCCTGTATTTGCCTCCCCAGGCCCTCGGGCACCCCCACTTAGGCGAAAGGCCAAGGACAGAGGCTGAGTCCTTCCCTGTGTCCGGGCCATCCTGCCATCCCACCCCCCACACACACACCAGGGCCCCTGATTTCCTGCAGAACTACCCAAACTATAGCCATTTCTGCTGACCATCTCTAACAGGGGGAGGAATGTTAGACAGAAGTGAGGCCTTTCTAAAGGAGGTATGCCATGGGAGACGTGTCCTCTCTGGCAATGGAAGTCTGTGCAGCAGGAGAAATGGGGTTGGACAGCAACAGGGACTGGCAGCTGCTACGGGGGCATGTACTGTGCGCCATGGGCCATGCAAGCGTTGGGAGTCCAGGGTTCCTGACCCTGAGAGCTCTGCCTTCTAACTGAATAAGGGCTTCTGAGTGGAAATCATTCAAAAACAGAGACAGGCAGGAGACTGTGGGAGCATACAGCAGGCGCCCCGCCCTGATCTGAGCTGGGGGAGGCTGGGAGGAGGTGGTCAGGGAAGGCTACTCTAGCAGCCTAAAAGAGGAGCAGGAGCTGGCCAGTGTAGGGAGGAGGAGAAAAGAGGAGGGGGAGGAAAAGTATTCTAGCCAGAGGGAACAGCGTGGACAAAATCCTGGGGCAGGAAGAGAAGTTTGGGCATTTGAGGAACAGAAAAAAGGCTTATGTGACCAGAAGGTGGAGAATGAGGGGTAAAAAGGTTCACGATAAGGCTAAAGAGGAGTTGGGGGCCAGGGGGTTAAGGCCTCCCTAGGCAGCCAGAAAATACAGCTTTCATCCTAAGGGAAATGAGTCTCCTCTGAAGTAGTGAGCTGACACGACCAGGTTTGTGTGTTAAATAGAACTTTCCGGCTGCTGTGTGAGAGTGGATTGGGGTAGGTAGAAGGGCTTCAGGGTCTTGCCGTGGTCCAGGCAGGGGATGAGGGCAGCAGTGGGGCTGGAGAGAAAGCACGGAAGGGAAGCAGAGTCTCAGGACTTGGTGATCCATTGTGGGAGACAGAAAGGTGGTGGCTCAGATGGTAGAGAATCTGCCTGCAGTGCAGGAGACCCAGGTTCGATCCCTGGGTCAGGAGGATCCCCTGCGGAAGGAAATGGCAACCCACTCCAGTATTCTTGCCTGGAGAATTCCATGGACAGAGGAGCTTGATGGGCTATACAGTCCCTGGGGTCACAAAGAGTCGGACACGACTGAGTAACACTTCACTTTACTTCTGGCCTAGAGGTCACCCAGGACAGAGCCCCCAGGAACTCCAGCTGGGAGGAGACACTTGGGCAGGAGCCTGAGAAGGAGGACCAGGGGACTGTGGTCCCTTGGAGACCGTCTTGTCTCGAAAGCCCTGGGACAGTGTGGCCTTGGTCTGACACGGTGCCTGGGGGCCCGAGGGTGCTCAGTAAACACAGACTGAACAAATAAGTGAATGAATGAATGACTGTGATGAGGTCAGACAACAGGAAGCACTCCGGAGGGTGGAGTCCCAGGGGAGAGAACCAGGAGGCAGCACCCGCCATCCCCCCACCCTCCCCAGCACAAGGACAAGTGGGAGGTTATTCTGGGGCCTCCTCTGGGTAAATATAGCCTCTGAACGGGGTGGGGGCAGGGTGGGGGGCCGGAGGTGGCTTCCTCGGTTTGTTTGGGGCACTTCCTTATAAGGCTGTGTGGGCCGAGGCGCCTGGGAGGGTGAGGTCAGGGGCTGAGTTCTCCATTCAGCCCGGCCTGATGCTGTCCCTGCCGCCGGCTGCTGTCGCTGCTGCCAGAGTCGCAGAGGAAATCAAAGGCCTGGGCTTTGGGCTCTGGCCAAGGGAGCTCAGAGTGTGGCCTCTTAAAGGGCCCCTTCAGCCTCATGTCTATACAGAAGCCCAGTCTAGGGTGGGACAGGGGGTCTCTCCAGGGTCCTCTCAGAAAGTGATGCCGGAGACCTCGGTTTTCCCACCTGCACAATACCACTCAGACTGGGTCATTCCCTGAGGCTCCACGCAGCAAAGAGACCCCGCAGTCTAACCTCTACCCTTCCCACTGCAGGGTCTAGATTTTTTGCTCTGGTCTCTCCCTAGTAGCTCAGCTGGTAAAGAATCCATCTGCAATGTAAGAGACCCTGCTTCAATTCCTGGGTCAGGAAGATCCCCTGGAGAAGGGAACAGCTACCAGCTCCAGTATTCTTGCCTGGAGAATCCCATGGACAGAGGAGCCTTTTGGGCTAGAGTCCACGGGATTGCAAAGAATCAGACACAACTGAGCAAGTTTCACTCGAGACCAGAGACTCAGAGCCCATTCATTGCTTCCCAAGGCCCTGGCCCCTTAGCTCCTCCCGGCTCCCCACTCTCAGCCCCTCCTCGGGGGACCAGCTGCTGCCACTTGACTCCTCGGTGTCACAGCTGCTGTCAGAAATGCCGTCCTGTCAGGCAGGGCTGGAGGAATGTGATTTAATTTCAGCTGGAATGTGCCCTCTGGGGCTGCCCCTAGAAAGGGGAGCGAATGGACACTAAGCCCACCTAAGCCCAGGAAACCCAAGAAGGCTCTGGGCTTGGGGCCAGGCCCCTGGGTCCCCGTGAGGCCCCCACTCCCACCCGAGGGAATGGTAGGTTGCAGGACAGGTGCTGCTACAGAAGACGTCATGTGAATGCTGCTCTAGTGGATCAAGGAGGGACCCAGGGACCCGTTCCAAAGTCCTCAGGCCCACTTGGAAAAGACAAAGGGGGATCTCCAGTGAGCCACCAGGGAAGGGAATTTTTGGCTCAGGGGCAGGAAGAGGGACAGAATGGCCTCAGGTGAGGGCCCGAGGAGTCTGTGATCAGAAGCAAGGAAACCACCATCCTCTGTTTCCTCTTTGATGATCCAAAGATTCCATATCCACCTCCCCATCCACCCTGGGGGTTCCTCTCCCTTCTCCCCTCCCTTTCTAACACAGCACCCCCACAGCCAGATCGTGTTTCTTTTCCAACATTTGAGAAGTAATAGACTCTGCCTCCTGCTCCCCGACCCTTGCCCCAACCCCACCAACCCAAGGTCTCCAAAGTGGACACTGCTCTGGTAACCTAACTCCTGTTTCTCATGCTGTCACGTCTGGCCCCCCTCTTTCCCCAAAGGCACAGATCCCAGGCCCCAGAGTCCCAGGTCTGAGAGGCCCCTTCAGTCTTCTCCTCTTGCAGTCATAAACTCCCCTCCCCCCAGCTCTTATTCACTCTCCCCACCCCCATGACTCAGCTGTGGCACCAGAAATAAACCGAGGCAGGTGCCAGGGGGCCACTGTCGAGGAACCACCTCCCAGCAGCTGCAGGCTCAAGTGCTCACAAGTGGAGACCCAGGGTCCCAGGAGGGGTGGCTGGGAGACTTCAATTTCAGGGGTGGGGAGATGTCTGGCCCCCTCCTCCATCCTCCCTGCTAAGGAGAGACAGCCCCTTGCTGTCAGCCTCAAAGACCCCCTCTCTTTCCTGTCTCCTCCTTTCTGCTTCTCCTCATCTTCCACTCTTCCACTTCCTCCACTTCCTCCTCCCTGGCTGCTTCCCAACTCTTGAATCCTTTGATCTCTCCTGGATTCCCTCTTTTTCTGTTGGCCTCATTTGCCTGGAAGTTCCGTGTCAGAAGAGAACTTCGGTTTACCTTGATGGGGATAAAGGTGCAGATAGACATTCTTGCCAAGGATACTAAGAATCCTTAGATGCCACTTGGGGTCCAAAGAACATGGGCCTGGGGGTGTGGGATGCTCCTCTTAAGGGCTCCAGTCCAAAGTGGTCAAGCAACAGGCTTCCCTCTGTTAACAACTTCTAAAGACCACGAGGAAGAATCATCAGGGAATAAACACAGAGGTCACAAGATCTACCCACTCAGACTACTGACAAGAGTCTAGAATCTTTCAGTGGGGAATTTCCTCCCGGAGTTCTTCCTTCTCCCTCTTCGCTTTTCTCCCCTCTCCTTCCCAACCCCTTTCTCCTGCTCTGCCCCAGGCTTTCAGTCCTGCCTTCCCAGGAGGAAGCAGGCAGTTTTGCCGGAGGTAGACAGGAAGTGAGATTTCAGGAAGGACCTCTAGCCTGGGGAACAGAGGAAGTTTTCCACTGCTGGAAGCCAGGTACCTGGACCCGCACTCCAGGCAGGGTCTGAGTGCAACTCCTGGGGAAAGCCCTCCCGCCCACAGGGGTCTGACAGCCTGAGCATTTCTGGAAGTCTTTGGGAGCTACTGTGTCGCAGAAGGCAGCCAGGACAATGGGGCCCTGTCTCTCTCTGCACAGGAGACAGGCTCACAGACAGAGCCTCAGGACTGGGACAAAGGCCCCAGTGAGGTTAGGGCAGTGTGCGGGAGTCGGAGTGGGAGAGTGGGAGAGGAATGGGGAAGTGGGATGTGGGTCAGAGCAGCCCGAGCAAAGCCGGGGACTCTGGTGGATGGAGGACCTCTGGAAAACCCACTTCCCTGGGCTCTCAGGCCCATTCTCAACGCGCAAGCCCCTAATCTAGGCTGGGCCTCCTCTCTCCACATAGACCCAGACATTCTCTGACTTTCCTCAACCCCAGGGAAAAGGAAACCCTGTGGAGGGACCCCATTTTAGACATGTGGGAAGGTGGCTGGGAGCTTAACCACATATCCAGGGGCTTGGCAAGAGTGGGCACATGGTCAGCTGTCTGCTGTGTCCTGGAGGCAGAGGTCGATACAGGTGGGCCCCTATTCTAGCTGCCCAAAGAGATGGGGCTGACACTCCATGAGGGGCCAAGTCCCCCTATTCAAGCCAAGAGAGGCCATACACACGCACACTGGTCCAGGGGTTACCTTCTGTACAGGGTGCTGAGTCATCCCTAGACCAGCTCTCCCTTCCCCAGGAAGCCCAACAAAGCCAGGAGAAGGCTTCCGTTTCCGGCAGCCCTGCCCAAGCAGCTCAGCAGGTGTCAGGGGAAGAAGGGGGAGGATTCTCACTCCAGCCCTATATCTACCTCTGGAACCCTCTTCATCCACCGATCAGTGATGGTGGATCCCTGCCTACTGCTGTCCGGGAGATTCAGAGAGAAAGCTGATGAAAAGGCTGGGAAACCAGACCCTCCCAGCGCACCACCAGGGTCTCTTGGGCAAATCCAACGCGCTACCTAAACTCTGTCCCTGTGAGGATATGTTTCTCAGACCACCTCCCTTAAGAACCCAAGGACAGACACTGCCCCTTCCTCAGCCTTCTCTTTTCAGACCCCATCTTCAAAGGCCCACTTTGGTCTTGATCCACTTACAATTCCAGCTTAATGCTCTTGACCTCCCTAACAGTGCAGTGAGTGGGCAACTGCAGGGTAGTACAGGATAAAGTGGGGTTCTGCTCTGGCCCCAGGATCATCCTCCCAGCAGCTCCATAAGGAACAGCCCCGCTCCCTAGCCACGCTAGGCTGGGTCATGTGGGGAGGGCAGAAGCTCGGACAGGAGAGCCTGGGGCAAAGAGAGGAATGCGGTGCTTGGTGGTAGGTAGGTCTGGGAGGTCAGGGCTGATATCTCAGAGATCAGCTGGTTTGGGGTTTACATACCTGGAGAAGGCCCAGCTAGGCAGGAATGGCCTGGGAGCCCCTAGCTGCCCCAAATAAGCACTTGTCTTCCTCTGTCCCCTCTCTTTTGTCTGGGTCTCTTCATATGGCCCTCTCTACACTTCTTGCTCCTCTGGATCTGTCTCTCTGTCCTTTAGTTTTATCAGGTTTTACTGACTTCTACAAAAGAGAATAAGAAATGCCTGTTTGTATGAATGTGGTGCAACAGTGGGCACAAGCAGACGTGTGTACACACGACAGTTTGCACACGTGTATTCATGAGTGTGGCCAAGTGTGGTTAAGTGTGAGGAACTGCAGCAATAAGATTCACCCCCAGCAGGAAGACAGACGGCATCCTGACACACACTTTCACCAGGAGGCACCAGAAGGCACAATTCGGTGCCCTGCGCTGAGGCACACACACACAGCCGGTCATTCTCTCTTCAGCGTTCAGAGAATGACCTCATCATCTCAGTCTCCGCTGACTCACAGACCCCAGGGCCAGCTCAGCCTGGCCGGAAGTCCTACCCTCCCCCTGTCCCTAGCCCTGCAGCCAGCCACCCCGCTTCTCTTCCCAGGGCGCTCCTCAGAAAGACAGATCCCCGGCGCCCCCTGGCGGTATCCTGAAACTCCTACAGGCCAGCTCCACCCACGCACGCGCACACAGGCCCGCTCAGGCCGACGTGCCTGCAGCCGCAGCGCCATCTGCTGGCCACAGCCTATGGGCCTCGCAGGTCATTCCCCAGAGGCCTGCCTGCCGCAGGTCTGGGGAATCTCTTCTCTGCCCTTGTTTCCTTGTTCCTGCATCTCTCCTTCTGCTGGAATAGGCCTGCTTGAAGTGTAACCCCCTTCATTCCCTTCACGCTCATACTCCCTAAGAGAACACTCCCCTCTAGAACCTCAGAATGGGAACACCAGGCACCCACCTCTCTGTCTTCCTCTCTGAACCCTCAGCCCCTTTCTCCCCAGACTGAACTTCTCCAGCCTGCTTTACTGGACACTCTGGGCACTCCAGCTTCTTCCAAATATCCTTATGCTGTTTTCCAACCCCTGTGTTTCATTCATTCCATAAACACTGGACTATTCCGTGCCATGAACTCATATCCACTGACATCTTGACTTCACTGACCTTCAGAAACTAATAAACACAGAAGGTCCATATATCCTGTGAGGCCCGGCCCAACTCCACTTTTTTTCTGTCTCTTTCACATACACACACACATACACACACAGGCATCAGACTTGCTTGGGCTCAAATGCAGCTTTATTTTCTGCTTGTTTTACAGGTACCCCATCCTGCAAACCCATTCTCTTGGGAAACTGAGAATGAGTGGGCACTGGGGCCTCCAGGGGAATGGACGGGACAGGATGGCTGGCAAGGAACGGGCAGCTGAGGCACTTAGAGACCCACTCAAGGCCCTGAGGGAAAAACCTGAGGCCCAGAATAGGAGTGAGCGGGCCGAAGGCAGGACTGGAGACGCCCCGATATTGATGTCACCGAAAAAGCCAAAGGAATTGTTCGCCAACCCGGTATTTCCCAGAAACCCCTGCAGGCACTGCCGTGTGGAGTTCAGCTCTGCCCCTCTCGGGCTGTCACCCCCCGGGGGGAAGAGCATGGGTCTTGGTGGGCTGGTGGCAGAGGGCAGTGCCGCCAGGGGCCTTGCCCTTTAGGGACCTGGAGCAGGATTGGGAGAGGGGTTCAGCCGTGCCTTCCAGTGCCCCACGAGCCTCCTCTGACGTCCTCCTGGGGTCTCTATTGGGCGCAGAGCTCGAGCCTGGGAAAGACACACACTCACCCTCCACCCTTGGGCTCCTTGTCTCTTCTCTTCTCAGGGTCGGCCCTCTGGTGTTCTTGCTCCTTGACCTTTGGTCTCATCAAAACACTTTCCCTGGCTTGGCCGTTAAGAGCCCAGACTGTGGCTGCGTATTCTCAGACAGCAGCACTGAAGGGGACCCCGAGAGCATTCAGCTCACCTCCTCTGTGCCCCAGAGAGGGGTAGTGGTAACTCCAAGTTTACCTAGCCAGTGATGGACAGAGCTAGGACTGGAGCCCAAGGCTATGTGGGCTAGTGTCCCCCACCTCTCTCCTCCTGGCACTCACAGGCCTGCGGGGCACACAGGAGATCTGGGGGGGTGCCCAGCGACCATCCTCCTGGCAGCGGATCAGTGGTAGGTTGCGCTGGGTCAGCCCCTCCCGGCAGCGGTATCGAAGCACGGTGTCGACTTCATAGCGCAGCCGTGGGCGGCCAAATACTTCAGCCAGGGGCAGCTCTGGTGGGGGCCCGCAGGACACTGCGGGGAGAACACAGTCAGGAACCGGGAGCCCGGCTCGAACAGTTCCCAGAACTGGGATGAAGGAGGAGAGGAGCAGGCCACAACCTGACAGACAGACAGCAGGCGGCGGAGGAGCTGCCCTGGGGGCTCAGGGGTAAGGAATCTGCTGCCCTGCAGGAGACATGGGTTTGATCCCTAATCTGGGAAGGTCCCAAATGCTGCGGAGCCACCAAGTTCTCCACAACTACTTACTAAGCCTGTGCTGCAGAACCCAGGCGCTGCAGCTACTGAAGCCGAGTGCCAAGAGCCTGAGCTTCTCAGCAAGAGAAGCCACTACAACGCTCCTGCACGGCCAGTAGAGAGGAGCCCGCCTCACAGCAACTAGAGAAAAGCCGGCACAGCGACAGAGACCCAGTACAGCCAAAAATAAATAAAATAACAAAGTCCTTTAGAAGAGCAGGGGCGCCTAGTGAACCCGTCTAATTTGGTGTCCCGCCCACGCCCACAGCCCTGGGCACATTTCTGATTCCTCTGCGTAGTTCTCCTCTCTCCTGCACACACAGCAGTTCCAGGGTTCCCCGGCCCCTCCTTCCCCTTGCCTGCCCTCACCCAGCCCCATCTTGCAGGTGTAGGACAGGTGGTAGTTGCACGGAACATCACTCCATTGTCCCTGATCGTGCCACACCATAACCACGCAGTTCTCTCCGGACAGGAAGTAGCTGTCTGGCTGCCCAGGGTTCCAGTTCTCATAGAGCTGGGAGGGTGGGGGGAGGATGGAGGAGGTAGTGAGGAGCTCCAGTCCAGGAGCACCGGGAGGAATGGGCCTGGAGGACTGGAGGAGAAGGAGGTCGAGGACGGGAGGGAAGCCTTGCGGGATGGGGAGTACGGGACCCCGAAGGAAGAAGATGTCAGGGGATTTGGGGGTAGGGGTAATGGGAACCAGATGAGAAGAAAGGAGAAGGGGACAGAAGGAAGAAGGGCCAGGAAGAGGGAAAGGTAAAGGGTCAGGAGAAGGAGAGGGAGAGATGGGGGTCACTGGGGGTAGAAGGTAGAAGTGCTTCGAAGAAAAGACCTAGACCACGTGAGGGGCGGTCGGAACCTCTCACCAGGGGCACGCCATCTGACCACAGGAAATCCCCTTCGATGGTCCTGTCATTGAGCCCGATCCACTGGTACTCCCGGTATCGATCTGGGGAACAACCGCAGAGGAGACCAAAGTGTGCAGTGAGCTTCGCTGCCAGCAGAGGGCTGCCATTCCCCGTCACCGAGCGGTCTGTGGGCGCTCGCGGGGCAAGTCCCCGCAGCCCCAAATGCACGCTTCCCGGTATCCTTATTTCTCCCTCCAACCTCTAAACACGGGTAGGAAGAAAACAGGGGCGTAGGGGTGAGGGAAGAGGGAAAATATCACTTGGTCTAGAAAAGGGAAACTCTGGAAAATGTAAAAACTTTCAATAGCGTCGGAGTCGGGGAGAGTAGATGGAAGCAGGAGCGCCAGGGGGGTGGGGAGCGATTATAAACGAGCCCCCAAGGAACCACCAGGCTTATGCAGGTGTATTTTCTGGGTGTTTCTCAGCCCTGCCCTGCCTGAAGCCCCACTGCCCAGGTGTGGAGTGGGAAGGAGGGAGACAGGAAGGAAAAGTGAATGAATGAATGAATGAGGTAAACCAAGTAATGAGTACCTGAATTAAAGTATAAGGGGGTTAATTAACACACTCTCTAACTGACTGACTGATGAGTGAGTGAATGTGTGGCTGAGAGGACAGGTGACGAGGGGTCGCCTCCCTCCCTGTCCCCAGCCCACTGTTGATGAAGTCCTGTTCCTCCGGCGTGCTGATGCTGGCGAGGTGCGCGCCGTACATCCGGCACTTGTTCTCTGCCTCCTCCCAGCTCCTTCGGGTAGAAAAGTGCTTGTAGCAGGCGCCCTGGAAGGCGTCCCAACCGGGGCTGCAGAAGTGGAGGCCTGGGACACAGAAGGGCAGGCAGCTTAGGGGGGAGGACCCCAGAACTCTGAGAGGCTGGGTCCCCAGACAGGAAGACTGGGCTCCTCCCACCGCCGCAGGCCGAGGGGGCGGGACTGAGGGCAGGAGGGCGGCGCCCGAGAGCGAGCCGGGAAGGAGCAGCTAGGAGCTGGCGGGGCCCTCGTGGAGGGCGGCCCTGATGCCCTCCGTCTCTGCAGGGAAGAGACCAGGGTGAAGGCTGGAGTCCCGACCTGGGTCTCCGCCATCCTCCATCCGAAAGAAAAGCCGAACCTTCCTGTTCTCCCAGGAGAATGGAAACCGACAAGTACTGACTGTGCCTGCCAAATTCCAGGCTCACAGACTCCCCGAGAGAGTCATTTTTGGTTCCACTTAACAGATAAGGAACTTAAGGGTAGGCCTCAGAGAAGTTATGTGATTTGTCTAAAATGATAATTCATTATCTGCGTTTCCACTGCAGGAGGCCTGAGTTCATCCCGGGTAGGGAATGTCCAAGAGCAAGGACAACAAATGGAGGTTCATTAGTGACAAGGCCAAAGGGAGGCCCCTTCCCCCTCCGCCCCCCTCCCCCAGAATTAGCGCACTGTGGCAGGGCCTAGGCTCCAGATCTCCCCCAACCACAGCCCCTCAACACACTCACCAACATCGCACAGGTCCCCCCCATAGCCAGGCAAACACAGGCAGCGGACCCCCTCCTCCTCCTCCAAGCATGTCCCGCCATTGTGGCAGGGGCTGGGGACACAGTCACCTGAGGGGGGAGAGAAGTGAGGTGGGGGGCAGGGGAGCGCAGCTCTGCAGCCAGCCCTCCAGCCCCGACTGCCTCATCCTGGGGGCCATCACAGCATCCTCAGTGTTCCCCCTGAAGCCTGAGTTCTGGGTTTCTCCTCTCGACACTGCCCCCTATTTCAGCACTGGCTCAGTCCTATGCTGGTCACTGTCATGTCTGCCAGTGTGGGCCATATCAGGGACCAAGGGGATGTGTCCAGGAAAGCAGTCAGGATATAACTCCACCAAGGGAAAAGATATTGGGCTATCAGTCATGCATCCTGGACTTTCACCTAGCTTCTGACCCTGCTGGGTGACGTTGAGATGGTCATTTTACTTCTCTAGGTCTAGAGTTTAGTCCCCCACCCCCATCATTGTGCCAGGTCTTAGCCTGATTCTGTGTAGTCTAGATAGGCTGGGTGGAGCTGAAGGAGAGGAGAGTCACCATAGGAACAGTGAGTTGTGACCTGCCCTTTACTGCTTCTGAGACCTGATACTGGGGTGGTCCAGGAGGGAGCCAACCCTCCCTCCTGCTGTCCATTGGGCAGAGTCAGGCCCAGAAGCTGTTGGGGGAAGATCCAATGTACTTCCCTCACTCTATGCCCTCTCTTTCCCCACTACCCCCAACCCATCCCAGGAATGGACCTTAGTAACTCCCCCTGTCCTGCAGCACTGACTCCACACATTCTTTCAACATCATCCAACCTCTTTGCCTCCCCTCTTATTGCTTCAGACTCTCCCCCCTCACCAGGCTCCCCTTTCCCCCTCCACTTGGGGCCTCCTGAAGATTCCCCCAGCCTAGAAACCCCTTCAACTCCTTCCTTCTGGTTCCCTCTCCTCCAGGCAGTCTTCTTGGACTAACACACTACCCTGAAGGCCTGCAATCTGTTATCTAGGTCCAGCTCCATCTGGCTAGGCCATCTGCCTCTTTTTCTGGACTCTCTCTCAGGATGCTGGGTGGCTGCCCCTACACTGGGCCTGGGTGCTGAAGGGGCTGACAAATTCTACTGCTTTCTGTTCCAGATGACCAGGAGACGATGACCTCACAGACTGACAGGACAGGTCAGGGTTCTCAGCCCAGCTTGGGGCGGGACCTTCAGACCATGCCATCCACTCTTAGTGGCCAAGGCCAGTGCCCACAATGCTTCACTCTGGCCTGAGATCCCACTGCCTGGTGGGGATCAGAGCAGAGGTGGGGGGAGGAGAAGCTGGAGTTGGTTCAAAGAATTTTTCTGGGATGACCGAGCTGTTTTGGGTAAAATGAATCAGCTGTTCCAGCACCACTCCCCCTGTCATCACCTCTTCTGCCAACAGTTTCTTCCAATCTGGTGTTGCTGCCTCCCAAGGCAAAGCAAGGAGGGGAGGTGTTTTACTTAACTCTTTAAGCACCAGGTCCTACAGAAGGTAGGAGTCCTGAACTCCCTTTCATTCCTCACACTTTTCTGCTCCCTCTGTGGTCCTCTCTGCCCAACCCTCCAATCCTGGTGGACAAAGACTCTCAAACTTGGTCTGTGGAGTCCCATCCAAGCCAAAGTTCCCTCTCCCTGGTTGTGAGTGGCAGAACCTGACCAGGAGGGGAGGCTGTGTTGGTGGTGAAGAACTTCTCAAGACTTTCTGGTATTCCCACCCCCCCCACCCCTTTTGGATCAACTCTTATACACACTCAGAAAGTTCTCCCTGCCTTCCTGCTGCAATAATGGGCTGGAGGACCACTCACTCATCCCCCATATGGGGTAACTAAGACACCAGAGATACTTCCAGTGGTGCTCCTCTCCCACCAAAGCCCCTTCCCACCCAATGTAGCACTGAATTCCAAGGCCAGCTGGGCAGGGAGCCAGTAGTCAAAATGCATGAGCCCAGGTGTGATGCAAAGACCCTGAGCCCACCCTGGACCATCTAGAACAGTGGTCCTTGGACTAGGAGGATCCCAGCCTTCTCCAGAGATCTCAGTGTGGAAATTCAGCCTTCACTGAATAGGTAGGGCTTCTTGCTCTCAGACCCCAAAACCTACCTTCCCATTCCCCCTCCCTCCACACTTTCCATCTTCCCCTGCTGATTTGTGTCTTCTCCAGCATTAGCAACTTTGAGATCCTTTGGGTTCAGGGAGGGTAAAATAGGGGGTGAGGGTAGTCATTATTAGCACAGGGGTTAGTGGAGGAGGGAGAGATCATGGGCATGAAAGTGAGACCCTAACCCCTTGTGGATGTTTGCGGGAGGGGGACAGGCTCTTGGGGCACCTGGATGC
The DNA here is from genome assembly GCF_033118175.1 of Dama dama. Classification (NCBI taxonomy): domain Eukaryota; kingdom Metazoa; phylum Chordata; class Mammalia; order Artiodactyla; family Cervidae; genus Dama; species Dama dama. The sequence continues at coordinate 15,577,414 of NC_083700.1, forward strand.
CAGGGAATGGCCTCCACGCTAGGATGGACTCTGTCTGTCAGTACTCTGTGCATGGCTCTAGGTGGGAGCCATAAGAATGGATCAGAAATGAATACAAAGGGACATATACACACTCAAGCATGCACACGCACACACACATGCACACACTCCGGGCTGCAGAGGTTTCTCCCTGTCAGAAGTGAGGGACTACAACTCCCAGCACTCCCACAGACTGACAAAGACTTCTCTGGGGCAACATGTATAGTCAGATTTGGGATTCAGGAGACAGGAAGGAAGGCAGAGACAAGCCTGAGAAGAGCATGAAGGAACAGCAAGGGGCTGTTAGACCACTAGGACAGGAAAGGGTGCAGGCTGAAGATGGAAAAGGAAGAGGCACAGAGACACACAAAGACCCAGGGAGAGAGACAGAGAGACAGAGATGGAACCACAGGAAGCACCAAAGAGCTACCCAGCACACAAATCCATGGGATGAAAGGGGCGAATAGCTGGGGTTGGAGACAGAGGGTGCCAGAGTTTTGGTTATAAAGCAGTTTAATAGAGATTTATTTCCAAGGCTTGTTTCCATGAAACAATTGAAAAAAGTACTTCATAGAAGTAGTTGCTTAAGGCTCTGTGGGGATAAGGGCTCTCCTGGACCCCAAAGGTTGAGGGGTGGGAACGGGACTGCAGGCTTCCCTGATACCAGTGGGAGGCAGCTGAAGGGGAAAGGCATACAGGACAGGGAAGAAGCAGCAGGGGATGGGCCTGGGCCTTGAAGAATGCAAAAGGCTACGAGAAGTCCCACTGAACAAGGCTGCTCTGTGAGGTCAGTGAGATGTGAGTCACAGGTAGAGAACGGAAGCTAGGAAAAAGTTCCAGGTGGTTGGTGGTGGGGCTGGGGCTCACAGTGAGGATTTCAGAAACAGGGAGAGGTCACAGGGTGGGAGTCATGGAGTTGGGGGTTATAGGGTGAGAATTCAGAGAGCTGGGATGGTAGTCACAAAGTGGGGCATCCAGGATCGGAAGCCTGCAGGTAGAGGTGGGTAGGAGAATGAAGGCAAAGGACGAGAGTCTGGGGCAATGGCGGGTTAAAGGACTATGGGTCAGGTGATCCAGAGCTGCAGGGTGAGGAAGAGGAGGAGGATAAGGAGGGAGGCTGAGCCTTGGGCAGAGTTACCTGATGAGGGGGCCACGGCCACTCCACCACGGCTGGCACTGTCAGTGGGCAGCACCGGCTGGGCATGCACTGAAGTCCCTGCTGGGACAGTTCTTCTGGAATTCTCTTCAGAGGGGGTCTCCAGGTCCCTGGTATCCCCAGGGGCCTGTGTGGCTGGAAGCAGGGAAGGGGCATCCTCGGAGCTTCCTGTCTCCTCACTCTCTCCTCGAGGGGCCCCAGAGAGCTCAGGACCCCCTGTCTCCTCCTCTATCTCTCTTGCCCCGACCGGAGTGGAAGGTGGGGGGGATGCCAGGTTCCCCTCCCTAGGAGTGGGCAGGGTCTTGGTGGGTGGTCCAAGGACCCTTGGAGGCCTGGGAGCCTCTGGCTCATCATACGGGGGTGGTGATGCACCAGGCTGCAGGCCAGCCCGCACTGGAGGGGATGCCTGGGTGAGTGACTCCTCTGGAGCCGGCTCAGTGGGGAGAGGGGCTTCTGGGTCCAGGCTGCTGAGCTCACTGGGCCAGGCCCACAGGGCCTCATCCTCCACCTCGTCCTCTTCCTCTTCCTCTTCTTTCTCTTCTTCACCCCTGTATTTCTCTTCTTGCTCCAACACCTTGCCTTCCTCTTCTGAGGACCCCAGCGGAGGCACAATGGATTGGGTTTCGAATTCTAGGCAAAGCACAGATGATTCAGCACCAGGGACAGCACCCGCCAGAGGACAGGAAGAAGGAAGGGGACGCGGGGAGAGAAGTGGGGTTGGGGAGGGTGAGCCCTGGGGGAGAGGCGAGAGGCTGCCCTGGGGAGGAATTGTCTTCGCTCTGAACCAGAATTTCAACCGGAGTTGCAATATTGAGGCCACACTTGAGAAGGCTCTGTGAGGTGCCATCAGTCCTGGAAAACCTGGTGGTTGCATCTCCCTCTACCAGTCTGTTAAAATTCTGTTTATTTTAGATAGATGATGGGGAGGACGGACCAAAGAAAGGAGATCCTTCCTTCCCAAAGAGCAGCTCCTTAGTCCAAGCATCTCCAGACCTAGCTATTTGGGAGTGGGCTTTGCTGGAAAGGCAAAGTTTGGGAGAGGGACAAGAGGCAGTGCCTTGCACTACTGCGCTGTTGAGAGGGCAGGGCCACGGTGGTGACAACCCCAGCCCCAGCCCAGGCTGGCCCCTTCTGCCTCTAACTTCTTCCAGGTGAAGACACCCCCAGGATGAGAGCTTTGAGTTACCCAGGAGGGTTCTAGGGGCCTCGGCTGGGTCTTCTGGAGTGAAGCTTCCACCACCTCCATCCTCTATGACGGGCATGGAGTAGATGGCTCCTCGGGACTCGCTTTCCACAGCTTCCTGGGGCAGCTTCAGTTCCTCCAGGGTCTCAGTCACTGTGACAATGGCTTCCAGTGCATCAGAGGCCAGGTCAGAGGCTGGGTTGGTGGCCTCAGGGATGGCAGAAGGCTGGGCAGGGTCTGTGGCAGAAGGAAAGTGCCAATGGGAGGTTAGAGAGGTGGCTCTCCCCCCAACCCATGCCTGCATGTGAGGGCTCTGGGTTAGACTCAGAGATCATGGAATTCTCTTAATTCTCTCTCATCCTCTCTGTGGCGCACTCATGGGGCCCAGGGAGCACTCCAGGACTTCATCACTCATTCCTCAAGCATTAATCAAGTGTCCACTATGTACCACGCCAAGCAATCTCCTGGGCACTGAGGACAGAGTGCAGAGCCAAATAGCATGATTCCTGCCCCTACAGAATGTATTATATTCTAGATACAGATAAGCAAATAAACATACATTATAATTTTACCACCTAAAGAACAATTAAGCAGAGTTAGGAGATTGGAAGTACTACTTTAGATAGACTGGTAAAGAAAGGCTCAGGAGAGAAGTCATCCCTTGGAGACAGAATGATGAACAGAATGGCCTCAGCACTTTGGGACCCTGGGTTTGGGGCAAGATGTGAGGGATCCCAGTCATTCTAAAACTTCAGAAATGGACAGGGACAGGCTGCCATCACCACAGGAGAGCTGAAGGATAGAGAATTCCACAGGAAAGACATTCCACCATCACCACCAGACGATCTCAGTGTTGGGGCAAAAGGGCAAAGGATGAGCAGACCTACCATTTCAGGATCTGCTCTCTTCAAATAACCAGAGTTTTAGAATGAATTGACTTGTCCCTGGGGAAGGGAACCAAGAGCAGAAAACCAATGAAGGGAAGGTGGAATTGGGCTAAGAAAAGCCCTGGGGGCTGTCCTTGCTCAGCCAGACAGGATAGGACAGCATGTCCTGCCTGCCTTTGTCACCTGCTCATACCAGACAAGCAAACCTGTGCCCTAGGCTGCTTCTGTCCCCACCTGCTCCCCACTCTAATCATCCTCTTCCCTAGCCCCTTTCCTGATTCAGTTCCTCCTTCCAATTCTTCCCAGAACAGTGCTTGGCACACAATTATAATCAGTGTTAGAAGTGTTAGCTACTATTATTATAATTATCATCATCACCATTATCCAGGTTCCAGTAAGCCTATTCAGGTGGACCTGTCTTCCTGTGGACTTGACTTCCCTACTCCGCCCAGCCTCAGGCCAAAGCTGTCTGGAGATCAGTCCCAGTGGAAGTAAAGCTTTTCTCCCAGTCTTTGCTCATGCTGGGAGTGAGACATCTTGTTTTCAGTCAGACTGGGGGCTCCCAAGGCAGAAGTTGCATCTTCCTCCTTCAGACTGGGGGCTCCCTGAGGGTAAAGACTGTTTCTTCTCCCTCCATTTCTGCCTCCAGCCCTGTACCAGTACTACTGAAGTCTCCCAGCTGGGTCAAGGCTCAGATCTCCATGGCAATGCCTCCCTGACTGCCAGTCACCCTTGGCCTGGGCCCTGGGCCTCTCCTCCAGCTCTCAATATAAGACGTGGGCAGGAAGCCGTCTCTACCCAACAGTCCTTAAGGATCTGCTCCCTGTGAGGGGTGGGGGATTACGTCTGTCCATCAATATTTGGTGTTAAAGAGTTGATACCTTCAAGCTCAAGCTGAAGGCTCTGGAGGATTTTTGGTTAACTGAAGTGGATCATTCCTTGGATTCAGAGAATGTTGGTCATCTCTGCTCTATTCATGAGCTGACCAGAGATGGAGATATAATTGGCAGCCCAATAGGGGAGAGGCAGTATTGCAACAGAAAGACCTAGGCAAGAACTGCTGATGTGGGGGCAGTTTAGGCAATGCGGAGAGGTAAGCCCTCCTTGAGGCCACACAGACCAAGTCAGGGAGCACAACCCGAGTTAGAGAGCACCACCCACAGCACCATGAGGCAAACGGCAAAGACCCAAGAGAAACCGGTCAGGGCTGGGGTGGAACTGGAGGGCTCGACTCTGCCTGCCTGAGATTGGTCTCAGCCTCTGCAAGGGAGTGGGCTCACCTCGGAAGCAGTAGACGTTGAAGCGGCTGTGCTTGTTGGGGAAGCCGGTCTGGTTGGGGAAGAGGAAGAGAGTCTTGACACCAGGGAGGCCCCCACCACAGCGCTGGCTGGGGGTGACGATGGGGTAGCGCACACTGCCATCAGCCAGCCAGCCAGGGCTGCAGCGGTCCAGGCCACCATCCCAGGCTGCATATAGCTGGCCGGTGGTTGCAATCTTAGCACCCCGCTCCTGGCAGTATGTCCGCGCCTCCTCCAGGGTCAGCTTGTCTGGAGGGGCACCCAGGAACAGCTCTCCTGGGGAGGAGGAAGAGGCTGGGTTACCAGGAAGGTAGCTCCTTCCACCCAGGGCTCCCACTGGGACTTTGGGCCTCAGTTTCCTCATCTGTGACATGGAGCCCATCGCCCTACTTCATAGGCTCGAAGTCTTGATAGAACCTTAGGATAAATAATACTGCTCAAAGGAACCGGGCCCAACTTCCTCATTCTGCAAAGAAGGAAACTGAGGCTCAAAGATGCTAAAATGTAAAGAGATGTATGGAACCTTCTGGTGGGTCCGACGGTAAAGAACCAGCCTGCAATGCGGGAGATTCGGGTTCAATCCCTGGATCGGGAAGATCCCCCGGAGAAGGGAATGGCAACCCACTCCAGTATTCTTGCTTGGAGAATTCCATGGACAGAGGAGCCTAGTAGGCTATAGTGCATGGGGTCGCAAAGAGTCGGACACGACTGAGCCACTAACACTGATTATCCAGCAAAGAGATGTACAGTAGGTGGCAGCGGAGCCAGACTCAGCCTCCTATCTCAGCTGCCTGTCTGGAGGCTTTGGCCGTGAACCTGTCTCTATGACAGTGTTTGGAGGGAGGGACTCTGTTCCCCTCACTCCTGGCTGCACACTTAAATGCAGTATGATAAGGTCCAGCAGAGGCCCAGGAGGACCTAAGGGGAGCCCTGGAGAGGGGTCTCTTCCCCTGAGAACCTCCCACCCCCAATCACCATTTAGTTCTTCAGCATAACAGTAAACATCATAGAGGTCATCTGGGTCGACCACTCCGTAGTTCCGGACCCCAGGGAAGCCATCCATGTCTCCATAACAGGCCTCTCGTGGTGTCTGGATGGGATACCTGGGGCGGAGGTACAAATGTCTTCACAGGAGCCGACCAGTGGTGACCGCCCCCCCCCCCGCCCCGAATCACATGGCTTTCAGTGCCGCCAAGTGTCTTCTCAGCTCTGCAGAAACGCACTCCCGCCAGCATACGGTCCTAACCCGCCCGCCGCAGACCAACTTCATCTCCCACTGGCAGGGAGCCCTATATGGCCCGCCTGAGGCAGCAGCCGGCAGCCCCTGGTAGAACCAGAAGCCACAGCCCCCTCAGAGACAACTAGTTTGTGGTCGACAGCCCCGGCACACCTCACGGTCTGGTCGGACAGCCAGCCAGCGTCACACTGTTCATAGCCCCCGAGGTAGGCGGCATAGAGCTGCTCCGGAGTGGCGATTCGGGCTCCGATGCGGGCACAGGCCTCCTGGGCCCCAGCGAAGGAGAAAGCGTAGCGGGCAGAGCCCTCCCGGTAGAGAAAGACGACCCCTGAGGGGCAGAGAGGACCCTGAGGCGGGATCACCCAGCACACTGACTTCCCCTAACCCTCCTTGTCACTCCCCTGTAGACAAAGGGTAAAGTCCGGACTGCGCTCACTCTACAGCAGGAGGGACTTAATTTAGGCTGTGGGTAGAATTTTCCTCCACCTGAAGAAAGAAAGGAGGTAAACTCCCTTTCCAGTTCGGTCTGCGCCTTCTAGGTGTCTGCTTCCGCCCCCCCACAGTGGGCTCCCCTCCCCCTCTCCGGGAGCCCCTCTCCGTCTCCGACCTCTCACCTTTGACCTTGACCTCCACAGCGTCGCTGCTGTCGTCGATGCCGTGCTGGACCTCGCAGCGGTAAATGCCTGAGTCGTTGGGCCTCAGCTCGCTCAGCACCAGGGAGACGTCGGTGAGTGACGCCGGGTAGGCAGGCAGTGCCACGCGGAACCGGTAGGCCTCGCTCACCTTGACGCGTAGGCCCCGCGCCACTAGCACCTCGGCCTCCCGGCCGCCGGACAGGAAGGTCCACTTAACCCGCGGGGAGCCCTGCGCGGCCCGGCGGCTCGGCGACGGCCGCAGGTAGTGAACGTGGCATGGGATGGTGAGGGCGCCGCCCAGCACGCCCTGCAGCGGCGCGTCGCCCGCGATGCGCACGCGGAAGGCCCTGTCCTCTGTGGACGGGCGGAGCCGGCTGGAACTTCGCGCTGTGGATCTGCCGCGCCCCATCCCGGGGTTTCTAAGCCCCGCCCCAGGATCCCGACGCCCCGCCCTCGGGTTTTCGTAACCCCGCCCCCCAGAAACTCAAGGCTCGGGCCCTGAGTCCTGCAAACTCACCTGTAGGTCCCCCAGGCCCACCCCTCAGGGTCGACAGACCCGTCCACAAAGTCTCTCAGTTAGTTTTGCCCCCAGAGCCTCCCGGTACCACCCTAGGATTCCTGGGCCCCACTTTGGGTCCTTAAACCTCACCCCTGGGTCCTGCAACCCTCTTCTCAAAATTTCCCTAGTCTGTTCCCTTGAGTCCCTTTCTGGATTTCTCCCAGTTCCATCCCTGTTCTGCCTCGCAGCCCCACTCATCGTGTCCGGAGGGTCCCCCATCCTTCACCCTGGAGACCGACAGCCTTGTACCTAGTGCCCCACTCCAGCCCTACTCCCCAAATTCCATCACCCTATCAAGGGCCCACAAATCATCCCTGATTTTCAAGTATCCCTGCGTAGGCCCTCCTCCACAGTGCTCCCAGTTCCTCCCTGGTCCCTTGGCGCTGATAGAGGTTGCTTAGGGCTGGACAAGAGGCTCCTTCCTACCACAGGGGAGATGTAGGAGACAAACGGTGACCCTGAGTGGGGTTGCTTACCTGAGCTGTCTCCTTCTAGAGCATCAGCCAAGGCCGCAGGGATCCAGGCCAGAACCAGGGTTGCCAGGAGGGGCAGGAACAGTGGGGCCATGCTGCAGGATGAGGGAGGGACTGGAGGAGGAAAGATGGGGTTAGACCTCAGGATGGGCTTCTGACTCCCCACCAGATCCACATGGATCATACATATGCTGACTCCAGGAGCCCGCTGTCCCCACCTCACAATTTATTAACACTACTTCTGATCCCTGTCTCCCCCCAGGGGATTCTTATTCAGAACCAAGACCTGGGTGCTGTCAGCTCACCATGTGACTTCAGGCAAGTTCTTTACTCTCATTAAGCATTTATTTTCTTACTTGTAAAGGAGAACCATTTTTACCACTTCACAGGTTGTGATGAGGATATGTGCTTTGAGAATGCTTTTCATCGAAAAAGAAAAACAACAAACCCTGCATAGAGTAAGAGCTCAATAAATGCTTATGGCATATAGCATAATGGCAGATGCTATTATGCTTAGAGTCCCCTCTGTCCTTCCCAGGGCCAGACTTCTTTGAACCTTCCTCCTCCCACAATACCCATCCAACCTTTCCTTCCTATACCTTCCTCCCTGAGTACTCTACCCACCTAGCTTCCTCCAGGAAGAGTTCCTAGACTAAACCCAGGCAATATACAGCTTCTCTCCAGTCTAACCCCTCCTTAACCTCCCCCCTCTACACTGCACCATTACTTATAAGGCAACTCTTCTCTTTACCCCCCAGCATCCTCCACCCCCTCCTCCTTGGCTGCCTTCTCTCTCCTTCCCAGCCTTTCCTTTCTGCCTGGCACGGGCTTTCCCACCGGATCTCCTGGCTCAGAAACCAGCTGGGACAAAGCCCCTGTCTCTGCTAATCTGGCCTCCATCCAGCCTCTTCCTCCCCCAATTCCAGCACCAGGCTAAGGGGGATGTGTGAGAATAAATGAGACGGACCATTTCCCATCTGCTCTTGGCCATCAGAAGCTCTGAGAACTCAGACTATTCCTCCGAAGATCTCAAGGCACTTATTACACTCTCATAATGGATGGATGGGGGCGGGACATTGAGAAAGGGGCTCAGAGAGGGATAGGGTTGAAACTGAGTCCCCAGTGAAACCAAGTCAAGTACCAGGCCAGTGTGCCCCAAGGAGGGAAGGCTGCAGAGTCAACTTCATTTTTAATGGTTGGCCTAGCCTCAAAAGAGCATGGAGTCCCAAACTGCCATGGAATAGGCCAGGGGTGCAGCAGGAGAGATGAAGGTTAGACTACAAGCAAGACTTCCTAGACATCAGGCTTCTTCCCACCGGCTACTCCCATCTTCCCTGACCAATCAGGCTCTGCCCTTGTATATATATCCCATTTCCTGAGGCTGAGCTGATAGGAAATTACCCTCTTCTCCCAGATCCTCCCAAAGATCCCAGATCCTCCTAAGGACACCTCCCCACCACTGTGATCTCCATTTTCCCCAGTGTGGCTGGGCATCATTTCCTTGGGGTCAGAGGTAGGGGTGGAATGGCAGGAGCCAGATACCCAGAGCCTCTCTTTGACCTTTGAGAAGGAAGAGGTTCTTGTTGGGACCCAATCAGAGGATGCTGGGAGCAGCTCTGGGCATGGGAGCACTTGAGAGGACTGCTTTCTGGGGTTGGAGTGGGGACCATTTGGCATGAACAGTCAGTGCCTGCCAGGTGCTTGGGAGACTCTTTTGCCATGCCTTTGAGCTGTGCCAGGTCCTGAGCTAGGCCCCTCTCTGGCGCCTTCCCTCCCCTCTCCCTGGGCTAGAGCTGGAGCTGCTCACAGCTCTTTGACGGGCGGCCCAGAAACCCATACAGTTGGAGCCACTCTGGGACCAACACCCTAGAACCTCCTTTCAACCCTGTTATGTAGGTGGGGGAATGAAGGGAGAAAGTCTGAAGCTGATGAGGACCTCGATGCGCTGAATCATGGAGTGTATCCCACCCCTACCTCCAGACTGGGAGTCACTGATTAGCAAGGCCAAGAGGTGGCCCTGATTGTGTGGTTCTCAGGAGCAGAGAGTTCTACACACCTCCCACCCCCTCACCAGTCCCACTAAGCTTGGGCCTCAACCCCTTCCTGGAATAGCTAGGAGTCCTGAGAAAACTTAAGCATCCCCTCTTTTGGTCCCAGACTTAGACTCAGGGATCCAAGCCTTAGTCTCCATCCCACACATCCTCCCATCTCCATTCCATCTTCTCATCCTCCAGAGCTGGACACACCACTCCATCTCTAACCTCAGGAGCTCAGCAGTCTTCCTGTCCCTTCCCCTGATGCCACACCACTCCTCTGCTCCAGCTTCTGGATTTCTGCCCTTGTTTTGAGTTTCCCCAGCTGTTCAGGAAACTTCCCTCATGTTACATTACCATTCCTGTCTGACTATGGATGTCTATCCCCTCCCAGGCTTCATAATCCCAGTCCACAGAGAATCAAGACCAGGCTGTGTGTGCTGTGTGTGTGCACCCAACGCCCACCATCTCCATGCTGAATGTCCACCGGCTGGCAGTTCAAGGTCTGCCCCAAAGGAACTGAGCTCCAGGGCTCAGCAGTCAGCAGGGATGCACAGGAGGCCAGAACTTTGGTCACCTCAGGAGGGAAGCTTTCTGCTATCCCTTTTGAGGCCATGTGAGGGGCAACAGGAACCTACACAATATCAGCGAGGCCTTAACAGGGCCTACAGGAGTAATTGCAGTTATTGTAAAAAATAGGCCTATTTATTGGAAGCACAACTAATAATATGATTAGCAACATCACCAGCTGAGCTACTGTGTAGTATAAAATCTGAATTGTGGGTGATGCTGTTATCAACGGCGAAGTTAGCCATGACAATATAGGCACTGGTGATACTTGGGGAGGGTCTGTGGGCAACAGTGTCCCTTGATCTCACTGGTATTATCTGGAATAGGAATAACACAGATACTAATGGTGCTAATAAAATTGATGGCAAATCTTAGTCCTGTTAGAACCCAGTGGGCTGAGCTATTCCGATAGGAAGGGAGTATGGAAGTACTTGATGGGGGAGGGGGTGCTCCCCAGCCCAACAGCAGTGCTAGGAAGGAAAAGAGGAGTGGTAACTGGAGTTCCAGCTGACAGTTTCTGACCATCTACCTGAGCCAGGCCTCTTAACTAAATGCTTCCCATGTATGCCTGTTTGCGTGCTAAGTTGCTTCCAGTCCTGTCTGACTCTTTGTGACCCCATGGACTGTAGCCTGCCAGGCTCCTCTGTCCATGGGATTCTCCAGGCAAGAATTTTGGAGTGGGTTGCCATGCCCTCCTCCAGGGGATCTTCCCCACCCAGGGATCGAACCTTTTTCTCTTATGTCTCCTGCATTGGTAGGCGAGTTCTTTACCACTAGTGCCGCCTGCGAAGTCTTTTCCATGTATAACCTCAACTTTAAGAAAAATACTCTTTAGGCATTACATCAATGAGGAATCCGAGGTTCAGGGAGGTCAACTAACTTGCCCAAGGTCACTTAGCAAGTAAGTTGGGATTCCATTTCCAGTGGGCGCCAGGACCACCCAATACAGAGGCTCCTGTCGGCTGTCGCGCGAGCTACGAGGAGGTACCCCTAGGGTGGCCCGCCTCGGCTCCTCCCGCGCTGCTGCCTGCACCGTGGGTACCCAGCGGCGGGGGGAGAAGGTCGGAAATCTCGGCCGTGGTGCTGGGACTGGAGCCCGCAGCAGGGAAGACGCGAGAACCCAGAGGGGCGTTCCCATGAGCCCGCGGAGTCGAGGGGGCTGCGGGTTAGACTGCAAGCAGCAATGGGGGTGCCAGCGGCAGAGCTGGAGATGGCAGGATGGCAGCAGGGGCAGCGGGCGCTCCGAGCTGGCCGGCAGCGGACCTCGCCGAGGAGTCAGGGGTCTGCAGGGTGAGTGCGCCGGGGCCGCGGGAGGCAAAGGCTGAGGGGTCGGGGGCGCGGACCACAGGACAGCCGCCGGGAGCGCCCTTCTCTCTCCCTCCCGTGTCTGGGAGGCCGGGATGCCGTCACACTCACCTACCGGCAGGCAACTGAGGACCGGGGTGGGGGTGCGGCACCCGCGAAGTTTGCCGCCTCCTCTGGGGGTCTCCTCTGGGTCCACGACTCGGTCCTGCAGCTGCAGCCGAGACTGCGGCGGGGACTCCGCGGGCGCGAGGAGAGGCTGGGCCCGCAGGACGCTCGGAAGAGGGCGCCGGGGCCGCCGGGCGCCGCACAAAACCCCCTTTCTTTCCCCCCGCCCCCGCCCCGCCCTTCCTCGAGGCCGCCCCTGCCCCCAGGCTGGGAACGCAGGGGGCTCGGAAAGATCACGCGACCCGCTGCCTTCTCTGCAGCGGTTTCCGGCGGCGGCAGCCGCGAGAGCAAGGACGAGCGAAGTAGGACATCGTCCTGGGGATGAGAAGCCGAAGACTTGGAGTAGGGAGGGAGGGAGGGAAGGCAGAAGGGGCGGGCAGGGAGCGCTCGCGATCTACAGGATGATGTTGCAGCTGGAGGGATGGAAGTTAGACTGTCGGAGGGACTTCCCGTTTTTCAGGGGGAGAGGAGGAGGGACTCAGCCAGTAGAGAAAAGGATGAAGGGAGAATGGGAGGGAGGCTTTGCTCCTGGAGAGACATCACACGTATAAGTGGGGGAGGGAATCTCTTTTTTGGAGGCAGGATCAGGTGCAGGTGACCTTAACCACCTCCCTGGAGGAAGCTCTGATTGGGTTTTGTTCTCCGTGATGCTCCCACTCCCTGCACAGAGGAGGAGCTGACTTTGCAGCTGGAGGGATGGAGGTTAGGCAGCAGATTCATGGGTTAAGGAAAGCAAGTCAGGACCTCTCTAGACATGGAGGAGGGGACGTGGCACTGTGAGCGGACATTACTGGTCATGCAAACCAATGTGCAAAATGCAGGCGTTGCTGGGAGCCCAGAGGGCCCACAGGCCAGAGCTGTCGCTGATGAATGCACAGCCTGGTGCCAGGGGGTGGGCCTTGAGAGCTGCCCAGCGGCTGGGGACTCCTCAGCGCCCAGAATACCAATGACACCCCCTCCACAGCTCCAGAGCCTCTGCTTCCCTCTTCTTTCCCAGGCTCTCTCTCCCCTTCCCTCCTCCCTCCTGGGATTCCAGGCAAAGTCCATGGTACAGACTGTGGGTAGGACAGCCAGATGCCTGGATTCTGTCCCTTGGATACCAGGGATGGCATCGAGGATAGATTGTCAGGGGCTTTGATCCCCACAAACTCCAGCAGCACCTCCAAAATATCCCAAGGAAAGTGGGCTGCCTGTAATGCAAATGCAACCTCAAGGCAGGTCCCTTGCCCGTCCAAGTCACTTCTATATGGGATTCTGGACTGTACTCTATTGGATGCCCCAAATGCCCCACTCATCACTGCCTGGGCTGCCATTCTCTGTGCTGTGGACTTGGCTCCAAAGGTCTTGAGAAACTCACAAAACAAATAAACAAAAAACCCTCAAACAGAAAACCCTCCTCTCCAAATCCTTGAGGACCTAAAAGGTATTATTTTAGCCCTTCCCCAGAGACCCATCTCCTGTAGAGACAGGGCAAGAGAACCAGGCAGTAGCGGGTTGTAAGGTCCCTCAGTAAGAGACACACCCCAGGCAGGGATGCAAAACTGATGGGGACACAGCAATGTACCTGGGGAATCTGGGGAGAAAGAAACCTCAGTTCATCCATTTCATTAAACAAATATGAACTGAATGTCCACTATGGACCAGGCACTATTTTAGGTCTTGGGAATGCTGTCCCTTGTTTTCTAGTGGAGAGGAGGGGATCTGAGAAGGCCTCTGGGAACAGATCTGGGCAGCACCTGGGTAGTCCTGGGACCTCCTTTTGCTCTCCTCAGACCTTGCATCCCCGAGCTGAGAGACAGTCTCAGCATTGGTGCCTGCATCCAGCCTAACCCCCACTCAGGCTCATCTCCACATGGGGCTTGTTGGAGCTTGAGCACAGTCAGGCAGAGCCAGGCAACTGAGTGGCTGAAATTCAATCCCAGTGGTGGCTCACATGTAACCACAATTCTTGCCTCGGGGAAACCTGGCTGTGACCAGAGAAGGCAGAGAAAGTGACCTTCCTCGCCACCTACCCTTGTGACTAGAAATGTGGGCACACATTTTGGTGCCCTGGAGGAGTCCAACCTCCAGCAGCACCTGGGCCTGGACAAGGGCTGGAACCAGACAGTCTGTTCCAAGAGGCAGATCCCTGGTGGGAAACCAGACCTGGTGAGAGAACAGTCGGCCACTGCTGTAAAGATCTTGATGAGAGCAGCACTCTGGAGTCATGGGCACTGAGGTCAAACTCCTGTACCACCATTTGCAGTGAAACCTTGGAAAGGTCTTTGTTTCTGTGGAACATTTCTTCTTGTGTACAACAGGCTGAATAGTATCTACTGCACTGGGTAATATCTACTACATGGGATGGGTAAGGGAGGCACCTGACCCATAGCTTAGGCTCAGCAAAATCTAATTTTTTTTTTTCTTTTTTAATTGAAGTAGACTCATTTTACAATATTGTGTTAGTTTCAGGTGCACAACAACACAATCTAAAATCTAATTATTTTCCTTTACTAATCATACACATAAACTGTGTTCTGCACCAGATCTCCTGGCCGGGAGGTCAGAGGGCCACTCCCCTGCGAATGGGGTAGAGGGCTCATTATTTGAGAGAGGAGTCCTTTCCCAGGGGAGGAAATGTGCACCCTCCCAAGACTTTCCATTATTTCCAAATGTGAAAATTCATACCAAAGTCTAACCTTGCCCTTGATCTGGCAATTTTTGATCAGGGACTTTCTTTACCTGCATCTTGAGCCATGGCCATGGGACAACCGCCCCCCCACCCGCCCTGCACCTACTGCCCATTTCTATCCTCTTTCTAAGAAGAGATGAGAACCAGGACTTCCCCTTCTAGGAAGGGGAAGAGAGGGATCCTCAGGGACTGACTGGAAGCAAACAGGATTAATGGAAGCAGGGAGACTGAAAGTCAGTTTTCAGGTAGAACTTTCTGCCCCAGTAACAGAAGGAGCATGTCTCCGGTAACCTTAGTATCTTCTGATGAGGAAACTGAGACCAGAGTGGTGAAGTAACTGTTAGGGTCACAGGGCATGTACCTGATTTGACCAAAATCAAGTCTCCAGACTCCCAGGCCCGAGTTCTTGCCAGAAACTGCAGCTGTCTCTCTCAGGGGAGGGAAAATGGGGGAGGTAGAGAGAAGAGAGAAGTGAGTGGGGGGCAGCCCTCCTCCCTGTCCCACGTGCAATCCAGCTGGCTGTCTCCCAGACTCCTGGACCCTGGAGAGTTTTCCAGTCTCTCTGGATGAGAACAATCAATCTCCAGACCACTCCCCCCAACCCCACCCCACCAATATCCTCCATCCAGGACAAAGCTGAGGCCGTGACCCAAGTTCAGGAAACAGAATCTCCCCTCTCCTCTCCAAGTTCTAGCATCTCAACTCCCCCCATCTCCTGTTAGCCCTGGGCCTTCCTCACTGGACTGTCAATCACAGTCACAGTGGCTACTGAGAGAGCCTGTCCTTCCAGCTTCTTGAACACCTGCCCCCACTTTCCCAGACTTGGGGGTGGGGGCCCAAGCAGCTTGGTTCCTCTCTGAGGCCCTGCACATTGCTCGGGCACCTGGATCCTGTGCCATGGGGACATGGGAGTGGGGCTGAGACGGGGGACGGACACAGTGCTGAAGGCTGGCACAGCTGTGTTTGGAGAATAGGGGCTTTGATAGCTTCTGAAAAGGGCCAGGAAGCACGGGACCCCAGCCCTAGCGAGGGAGGGCACAGGAATGGGCTCCTGAGGGCTCCTGCAGCTGACTGTGGCTGGGAGGGGAAGTAGGGTGGTGGGGAGACAGTGCGGGGACCTGCAAGCTGACAACGCTGTGGGAGAGACCCTGCAACGTGAGCAGGAGCCAGCTGTCCCCCCTGAGTTGACGGACCCTCGCTCTGAGGGCTGCAAACTCGTGTTCAGAGGACACCACAGCTGAAGGAACTGGAAGCCTCAACCCTGAGTACTTCCAAACCTAATTCTCGAAAAAAAAGTCCATGCCATCTGCAGGCTCCCCGCTTCCCCTCTCCCACCCCTGATGGGGAGAGACAGCTCACTTTTTCTATTCTGGGGCAGGTAGGTACTCTCTGAGTCTCAGTTTCTTCACTTTTAAAATGGTAATAACATTTTATTTTATGGTTTTGATGTTGGAACCATATAAATGCTTTATATAATTAGAACAAACAAATTAAACTGGAAGGAATTAATTTTAAAGTAAATGGAGGAAAAGTGATGCAATCCCTAAAATTTTAAAACAAAATGAAGCAAATGCACCTAATTATATATATGAAGTTGGAGGCAAAACTACATAGAAGAATTTTCTTTCAAGTGATTATAACACTCAGCATTTTCTGTAGATCCCCAGGAACAAAAAGAACCATGGAGATATCTTACTGTTGGCATTATTATTTTGAAAAGTGCTATTTATGGTGATAAAGCAAACAAGTAATTATAGTAATGGTGTTCAGAAATAAGATTTTCAGTGTAAGAAAAGGAAAATTAAGCAAAAATTGCTCATCTTAAAACCGAATTGAAAGAAAAAAAACCGAATTGAAAATAACAGCATGAGCTCATGATTTACATATCTATCTTCTGAGAGAAGTCTCCTGAAAAGACTCAGAAGCAATGACAAATCAATAACAGTGAATACCTCTTATGTCCAGACTGTGGTCTCTAAATAGTACTTTTCACTAAAAGGAACTCTTTGGAGAAATTCCAGGTCTGGGGCAGGAGAGTTTGTTATACTTGAGAATAAGGAAGTTATAGGGCTCAGGTCAAGTTCATGTGAAAAGGAGCCAGTAGCCAGCTTGAGAAGATTCCCACTGGCCAGAGACGAAACAACATGGGCACTAAGCTGAAATGGCTGGAAGAGGTTGAGACACGTGAAACAGATACAGAGTCTGTGAGTTTATAATGATGCTGCAAAATAGGATCACTGGTCACCTCTGGATAGTGATAAGACATCAACTCAATTTTGAAAATGAACAGGGTACAGCAGATCCTGTTGGTGGCCCCATCCGTCTGCCCTTTGCAACCACCTTGATAGGCCAAAGGCTGCTGACTGCCTAAGGATTAGTTTCTGACGCGCAGGTACGCCTGGCTAAGTGCATCGCAAGTCAGAATGGCCCTGGCAACCGCCCTCCTTCAGCGACAGAGGGCGAGCTGACAGACTAAAACCCAGCCCCTTGCCTCTCAGGAAGGAACACTGTGAGGCAGGTTCCTCCCAGAGCTCCCAGCAGCTGTGAGCTTCAGCTGCCCTCAGTCATCACCTGCCCAATTGTATTTACTTAATTATTAACTGGATTCCTCCCCTTCCTACTAAGGTTTCCCTTTCCTATTAAGGTCTGGGAATTTTCAGACCCCTGAGTCCTGAGCACGCCTGGGTGGGCACAGCTCCAATCCAGTGGTGCATTTGTGAGTGGGTGTGAGTACATGCAGAGACAGGAGAAAGCCGTGTGAGCCGGAGGCCCGGCCCCACGTAACCTATCTCTGCTGCACCCCTGCCTCTCTCTCAGCTCACCCGATCACCTTGTGCGGTTTGTCTGTGATTAGAATTCGGAGGAGCAGAAAACCTATGCCTGGACCATGGCTGGGTCACTGTGACATATTGATGGGAGCTGAACACGGGCTGTCACCACACTGCAGCCCCACCCACAGGTGGCCCTGAAAGACGGTGGTGAGGGAATATCCTCCCAGGGGGTTGTTTCAAGCAGTACACTGGTCATCTACTTTGCGGGGAGAGAGGTGACTTGAAGGAAGTATATACACGGACTCTTGAGCATGGCAAATGGCTTGTTGGTTGATCAGGCCAAGAGAGGGCAAGACTGGAAGGTTGGCGGTAAGGAAGTCTAGGCAAGAGCCATAATGGATGGACCTACAGGAGTGGGCATTGTGTCTGATGGGCGTTCCATCTAAGGGCATTCACTGCAGAGGAGACATTGAAGAGCTAGAGGGACAGAAGGACTCCAGTAGATAACAGCCAGCCTTTGTCCTCCACCATGCCAGGGCTTGCACAATGGGCCTGTGAATGGAGTAACTGTGGTGATGAATATGGAGACTAGATAAGGGCTCACCAGCATGGGCTCCCTGTCACCAAGGCTGATCTAGCTGCTGCCAATGCTGGATGTTCAGCCTGTCAGCAGCAGAGACAGATGTTAGCTCAACATGGTACCACCCCTCAAGGACACCAACCACCACTGGGGAGCATATTGATTACAGCATACCTCTTTCAGTCTGGAGGTGCGGAGCAGTTACTCCTTACTGGGATTAATGCATATTCTGGATATGGATTTGTTTTTCCTACCCAAGTACCTTGGCCATCACCAATATCTATATCCAAGGACATAAAGGAAAGGGTTTATCCATATGAGACGCCATGTAGTATCACCTCTAACCAAGGGCATCTACTTACAGTGAAGTAAATGTGCCAGTGGACACAGGATCACAGGGTCCACTGACCCTACAGTATACAACGTCTCTTTGAAACTGCCAACCTAATAGTACATTAGTGTGGCCAGCTTGGGTAAAATGTCCTCTGGCGTTGGGGTACTGGCTTTACAATGAAGTATGTGTATTTTGAACCAGTGGCCATTACATGGTGCTGTGTCCCAGTTAGCTAGAAATCATGGGTACAGGAACCAGGATATGGAGGAAGCAATACCCCCTCACCAGTGACCCACTTAGGGAATTTGTGCCTCCTGTCCCTATAAATTTAAGCTCTGCAGGATTAGCAGTCCTAGTTCCTAGGGCAAGAGATGCAACTACCAGGTGTCACAGGAAGGGTATCACTAAACTGAGGGCTGTAGCAGCTTCCGGGTCAGGTTGGACACCTCATGCCAACTGACCAGTAAGCAAAGAAAGAATTCTATTGGCAAAGATGCTTGATCTTGATTATCCCATGTCCAGTGGTAATCATGAATAGGCAGTTCCAGCAATGTTGGCCTGTTAAGGGCATGATAATGAAAGACTGAGGCCTTCGGGGATGAAGGTCAGGGTTTTTCCATTGTTAAAGCCTCATAGACCAACAGAATGAACGGTAGAGGAGGGAGATGTTGAATATTGATTACAGCCTTGGAACCAACTGCAGAAGCTGTTTGTCCCACTAACCCTCCTGTTGTAAGACTTTCTTTTTAAAAAATTGTATGACCACACCACAGGGCTTGTAGGATTTTAGTTTCCCTATCAGAGATTGAACCTGGGCCCTAACAAAGAAAGCACTGAGTCCTAATCACTAGACTGCCAGAAGAATTCCCAATACTCTCTTTTTAAAGAGTTAGAAATTGTGATCAGCTACCACCTTGAAGAATCAGTGAAGGAACAAAGTGATCTTGTTATGGAGACACAAATGGGTCTGAACAGTGCAAAGGATGGAGCGTGGCTGTGGATATCCTTCGCATTCATCCCTGGAGAGGAAGCCTTCTGGGAGAGCATCTGTGACTCTACCTGGGGGTGTTTTCTTCTGGCTGTGGGAGCCTGCCTGTGCTCAGGGCTAGCCAGGAATGCTATAACGGGTTAATGCTCCCAGAAGCAGCCCTCAACTTTCAGACAGGAAGTTGACCAGTAATACAATAAGTCCTCTACATACAAATGAGTTCCATTCAAAGAGCACTTCATAAGTCCAATTTGGTCGTAAGTCCAGCAAAGTTAGCCTAGGTACCCAACTAACACAATCGGCTATACAGTACTGTATTGTAATAGGTTTATAATACTTTACACACTAATTATATGTACATAACAAACAAACACAAAAAATAAAGGTAACATTTTTAACTTTATAGGACAGCACCTTGAAAAGTACAGTAGTACAATACAACAACTGGCATACAGGGGCTGGCATCAAGTGAACAGGCAAGAGGAATTATTGACTGGAGGAGGGAGAGGAGGTGGGAGATGGTAAAGCTGAAAGATTGTCAGCAATAGGAGACAGAGGGCAAGCCACAGTTTCACTCTCACCTGACGTTGATGACATGGGTTCTGGTTCCTCTATGGTGTCAATTCTATCTACCCTCTTGAAACAACAATCCAGTGATGAATGTTTGCATTTTTGAAAGCTTACAACTTGAAGGTTCGTATCTGGAGACTTACTGTACTTTAGTTTCTTTGCCCCTCAGGTGGTATTTCCTGAGACAGGTTCTATACCGCCTTCCAGAATTCCCAAGCAGGATTCAGCCCCAGTTGCTCCACCAGCTCTATCACAATTTTTCATCAACTTTCTCTCTTTTCCTGTCTCTCTTTTTTAGTCTTCTACCAGTGCCCCTTGGCATGACCTCCCAGATAAACTCCTTGCACTCAAAGTCTTGACTCACATCTACTTTTAGGGAACCCTGTTGTCTTGGTCAGTTCAGGCTGCTAAAATAAATTACCATAGCTGGGGTGATTTAAATGTCTCACGGTACTGGAGGCCAGCATATCTGGTGTCTGGTGAGGGCCTGCTTCCTGGTTTGCAGACAACTGTCTTCTCACTGTATTCTCGCATGGCAGAGAGCAGAGAGAGGAAACAAGCTCTCCCAAGTCTCTTATAAGGGCACTAATCTCATCATGAGAGCTCCATCCTCATGACCTCATTATCTCCCAAAGGTCCCATCTCCAAATACCAGCACATTCAGGATTAGGATTTTAACATAGGAATTTTTTGGAGCAGGGAGACACAAACATTCACTCCATAACACCTATCTAAGACAAATGAAAGAGAATCAAACTTTTAAAAATGTTTATTTACTTGTTGCAGTGTGCAGGCTCAGCAGTTGAGGCACGTGGTGCGGTGCGAGGGTTTTACTTGCTCCCACAGCATGTGGGATCTTAGTTCCCTGACCAGGGATCGAACCCGCATCCTCTGCATTAGAAGGCAGATTCTCTCTCTTTTTTTTTTTTTTTCATTTATTTTTATTAGTTGGAGACCAATCACTCTACAATATTGTAGTGGTTTTTGTCATACATTGACATGCATCAGCAGATTCTTAACCACTGGACCGCCAGGGAAGTCCTGAGAATCAAACATAATCCTACCCTCCTGAATGGCTTATCTGTCAGGTTAACAAAATAGTCGATAAGGGACAGTTTTCTTTATAGACAATTCACGGCTGATAAGCAAAAGAAGAATGACAAAATTAGAACATCTCCATTCGCACTCCTGACAAAATAATGGATCTAGAAAGTGACTGTCAGTCGCCATTAGATAAGAAGCTGAGGAGTGTAGTCGGTTAAATGATGGCTACAAAAAGATACGCCCACATCTTCATCCCCGAAAACTGCAAGGGTTAACTTGTTTCGAAAAGGGCCTTTGTGGGTGTAATTCATTACATAAATTCACTCCTGAAATTCGGTTAATGTTTTTGAGAAGGGATCATCCTGGATTAGCCAGGTAAGGCAAATGCAATGACAAGTATCCTAATGAGAGACAGGAGAGGAGGAGACACAAGCACTGGAAAGGGAGGAAGCAGAGAGTTCAGTGAAAGTGAAAGTCGCTCACTCAAGTCCGACTCTTCGCGGCCCCATGAGCTATATGGTTCATGGAATTCTCCAGGCCAGAATACTGAAGTGGGTGGCCATGCCCTCCTCCAGGGGATCTTCTCAACCCAGGGATTGAACCCAGGTCTCCCACACTGCAGGCAGATTCTTTACCAGCTGAGTCACCAGGGAAGCCGAGAGATTTCAGCGATGCAGCCAAAAGAGCCCAGGAATGCCACCCGCCCCCAGAAGATAAAAGAGACAAGAAAGAATTCTCAGAGCCTCCAGAGGGAGTGAGACACTGCTAACACCTTTAGTTTGGACTTCTGGCCTCCAGACTGTTGTTAAAACAACACTTCTGTTGTCTTAAGCCACCAAGTCTGAGGTAGTTTGTTACAGCATCCATAGGAAACTAATACAGTGAAGAACTTTATAATGAATGGGTCAGACTCACACTACCTGAATTTACTGATCAGTCTTAGCATCACTATTCTAGTCCAACAACCAGACAACAGGTGCCTCCTGATGTGATGAAGGAGGAAGTACACAGTTGTTGTTCAGTTGCTACGTCGTGTCTGACTCTGCGACACCATGGACTACAGCATGCCAGTTATCACTTATGAAATATTCCTGAGGAAAAGAGTGAATTTAAGCTTAATCAAACTTCCAAATATAATTACAGGGGGTGAAGGAATATATTTAATGACACTTCAAGGATACACTCAGCCAGATCCAGAATGTGGGAAACTTGACAGGAAAGTGACCTAGTTTCATAAACAAGCAAACAAGATGGCATAGAAAAAAATGAAAGAGGAAGAAGTGTTATGGTTTAAAAGATACTTAACCAAAAAAAAACAAATGCAATGTAGATCCTGGTTTGAGCAAATAAACTATAAAGTTTATATATAAACTTTTTATATATATACTTTATAAAGTACATATAAACTATAAAGTTTATATATAAATATAGTTATATTTTTTAGACATTCAGAAGAAAATTATTATGAACTAAATATCAGATGACATTAACTTAATTTTATTGAGGAATATGTTAGTAGAATTATGATTTGTAAGTCACTATATATTAGAAATACAAACTGAGTATTTACAGGTGAAATGATATGCTGTTTAATATTTGCTTTAAAATACTCCAGCAATACTATCTATGGTGAAACAGATCACCAGCCCAGGTGGGATGCATGAGACAAGTGCTCCAGCCTGGTGCACTGGGAGGACCCGGGGGAATCGGGTGGAGAGGGAGGTGGGAGCGGGGATCGGGATGGGGAATACGTGTAAATCCATGGCTGATTCTTATCAATGTATGACAAAACCCACTGAAATGTTGTGAAGTGATTGGCCTCCAACTAATAAAAAAAAAAAAAAATACTCCAGCAAAAAGCAAACACAAGTGAGAGGACTCAAGAGATAAGAATTTTTAAATCATCAAACTGGAAGATGGAGTCATTTGTTATTCTATTCTCTCTATTTTGTGTGTGTTTTAAATTGTCTATAACAAAAAGATAATAGTAATAGCAATATGAAGAATAGTTGTAAGAATCCATGGTTATATATTTTAATGGGCAAAGAAACAAAGCTTTGCAGCAAATGAAAAGCTTCTCCCATGACCATTTCTCATATACTGAAGAAAAGCTATCTTCTTACAGTCTGAGTTGCGAGGCCTCAGATACTGACTTTCTGGGACTCTGACTACATAATGGGCCAGAACTTAGAAACCTAGAAGAATAAGGGAGTGAGTGACTATCAGTATGTCCCAGAATTTAGACTGCTCTCCTTGCTGCTGGTGGTAGACATGGGTGCTGTTTCTGTTCGCCAGGTATTTCCAATTCTTTTAGGCCCCCTTGTGGTGGAGCCGGGCCCTGTGATTAGTTCTGGAGAATGAGTTGTAGACAAGACTGGTGTCCCTGGGACCTGTAACTTTTAATTGCTTGTATAAGATACTCTAGAGCTCTTTTATTTTTCCTTCTGGTATGTTGATTGATGGCATACGACATGGTGGCTTCTCTATCAATCCAGATAGATACCTGAATGACTAAAATGAGAAGAGTCCACTTGTTGACCACCATGAACGTGTGGCCCAATTAAGAAATAAATCTTTATGTTTTAAACCACTGAGATTCGGGGGTTGTTTGTTATCAAAGCATAATTTAGCTCATCCTGACTAACTACTGCTGTACAGCGACAAATTCCACAGGCTACCTGGTAAGAACCTGAATAATAATTATCATTGTTATTCTGTTACCATCATTCATTAATTATTAACGGTACCACTTACTGAGTGCCTCTTATGGGTATCAGGCATGTATACCCAGTCCATGCATTGTCTCAGTTACTGTTCACAACAAATTCAGGAGGCAGTTATCATTATCCCATGACCAAGATGAGAAAATCAAAGCTTAGGAACTGTCACAAATATTTCATTTGCTATATGACAATTATTGAAGATGATATTCATTCAATCATTCTTTGTCCCTCATATAAATTCTCATGGGATCAATTCTCTTATCAATGATCGCAAGAATCCTCTTGGGAAGCCATTTTGCAACATGGATCAAGCATCACCGAAAATTCATACTCAAAAAAAAAAGAAAGAAAGCTCTACTCTTTGCTCCAGTCCTGATTATTCTCTAGCCCAGGCTTTCTGTGGTGTAGTTAGATTGCTTGAACAGGGAATTTCCTAGCAGTCCAGTAGTTAGGGCTCCCCACTGTTCACTGCCTGGATGGTGGGGGAACTGTGGCATGGCCCAAAAAGAAAAAATTGCTTAAACAGAAATAAGTAAATAAAATACACAATATACGTTAAGGAAAAGGAATTAATGACATTGGAGCTTGTCTCTTGAGTTACAGGTATGTTTCTTTTAGCCTGATGTGATAAGAGTGTTCCCTGTTCAGTTACCCCTTTTGCCCTGGCGGCCATGGCGGTGGTGAATGTAAACCAAATGCACAACCCCCTGAAGTATTAGCCCTCTGAGGACCTTATTGTGTCAGAGTGCCACCTCCTCCTTCCGTTTATTTCCTGTCAGTTGTAACAACGAAGTGACTTTCCTGCCTTTAATAGTAGTCATGCAAACTCTTCTGGGAGACTGGCAGGATACAAACACATTTTGAAATATATTTAGGTCCACCTTCTGTCTGTTCTGTGGTGCCCAGGGGCTAGGCCTGGGGGTTTGGAGCGCGCCTAGCCAGTAACCTTAGGTAGGGGTGTGGCGCCCCCGCGTGGTGCCTGGCACAACATCACTCTGAATTCTATCCAAGGCCAGGCCGCCCACGGTGTGTCCAACTCTCCTAAGGCCTTTTGGTGCCCTCTCCTCCTTCCAGTAGGTGGCTCCCTGGTAAAGAATCTGCCTGCAGTGCAGAAGAAGCAGGAGACACGGGTTCCATTCCTGGGTCGGGAAGATCCTCTGGAGGAGGAAATGGCAACCCACTCCTGTATTCTTGCCCGGAAAATCCCGTGGACAGAGGAGACTGGCAGGCTACAGATCATGGGGTCGCAGAGTCGGACACGACAGAAGCGGGTGAGCCCAGCACAGCGCCCCGAAATCCCTCCTCTTGCAGGCTCCTCCCTCGGGGGCAGTAGCCCCTCGTTTCCCTCTGTATTCCGAGGCGCTGGCTCAGCACGCTGGATCCAACGGGATCCCCCTCCACCCCCGCGCCCCCAGCCCCCCGCCTCGCTGACAGCTTCACCCAACACAAAAAGTCCTCAGGTTATTTTATTGCCGGATAGAAGTCAGTTAATGCCCCTTGGACGCCTCTCCCGTCACCTAGCCGTGGCTGCGTCGTCTGCTGGGGGGGCGGAGGGGGCGCGAACCGCCTCGAGTCAGAGGTTCGTAGCTGCTCACTACCACCCGGGGCGCCACCACGTCCCCTCCCCGACGCCGGGCCAGCCGGGATCCTTGGCCCGCAGCCTTCGGTCGAGAAGGCGGGTCAGGAGGAGCTGCTCCTCGTCCGATGGAAGGGGAGGCTCTCGGGAAAGCGGCGAGAGACCCCCGCCACGACTCCCAGGCTTTGTCGCGCGCGCTGGAGGGGGTGCGGTGGGCCCCTATTCGGAGTAGCAGTAGGTCCCATAGGCCGCCTGCTGGGGTCTGGGGAAGCCGAAGCTGCGCACTCCGGGATCCGGGAGGCCCCCGCAGCGCGGCCGAGGCGTCGTGATGGGGAAGCGCACGCTGCCGTCCGCCAGCCAGCCGCCGTCGCATTGGTCCAGCCCGGAGAACTTCCAGGCGGCATAGAGGTGCCCGACCTTGGCCACTGTGGCCCCGCGCCGCCTGCAGGCCGCGTGGGCTTCAGACAGCGTCAGCCGCCCGGGCACGAAGAACACGTGACCTGGGAACCGAAGCAGGTCACCGACCGACCGAGAGCAGGGCCGGCCGGGGCGTGGCGGAATTCAGACTCCCAGGGCGCAGTCGGGATGGGGAAGAGGGGCAGGTGTGGATCGGTGGGTCCGAGCTTGGGTAGGAGGAGTGGGAGTATAGAGACTGGGGGTGCGGGTGAGGTTGTAAAAGACAGGCTGGAGGCTGGGTGGGCAGAGTGACGGAGGGGCGAGGCCTGCAAGGGACCACGGAGTTGGCCGGTAATCTCAAGCCTCTGGCCTTCTACCTTCCCCGCCACATTCTAGAGGCCCGAGTCCCGGCCCCGCTCGCCCCGCCCCCCGCCTCCTTCTCAGGTGGGATCCTCCTCTGTCCGGTGCGGGTCAGACCCCGGCCGCGGAGGAAGGCTCGCCCCGGCCCCTTACCTGACAGCGCCGAGGTGAAGCAGAAGGCGTCGTAGCGGTCGCGCTTCCGGTCGCGGGGCCCGTAGCTGCGGATCCCGGGCCGACCTCGGCCACCGCAGGGCGCGCGCGCCGTGAGGACAGGGTAACGCACGGAGCCCTCGAGCAGCCAGCCCGCGTTGCACCAGTCCAGACCCTCGGTCCACGCTGGCGGGAGATGGCGGGGGACGGAAAGGGGGTCGCGGGATTAAACGCGTCACAGGCGGGAGCCAGACCCAGAGTTCGCCTCCCCTGGGGTCCAGGCGACAGCTCGGAGGGAGCCTGGGCGGTCCCCGGGCTCGGCCACTCACCCTGGTACAGCTGGGCGTAGGTGGCCAGACGGCCGTCCTGCTCCTCGCACGCCTGCTTCGCCTCGTAGTAATTGAACTGGTACCGGCCCCGGCTGGGCTGGTAAGGAAACACCACACCTGGGAGTGGGGGGCAGACAGCCTGGAGAGAGCTGGCAGAAAGAGAGGGGCAAGGAAGGGCGGTGCAGCCCAGGGGAGAGGGCTGGGGGCTCCGGGAACAGGGACAGGGAGAGGCTGCAGAGGAGTCCAGGGAGACCTGAGCCAGACGGCAGAACCACCGCCAGAGAGGAAAGCGGCAGCAACCGAAGGGCCTCACCCTCCAGGCGCAGGGTCAGCGCCACGCTCTCGTCCTCGATGCCGTTGATGAGCTCACAGCGGTACCGGCCCTCGTCTTCCAGGCGCACGCCGGCGATGACCAGGGAGGCGTCCAGCCGATGCCCTCTTCGCATCCTGGCACGCCCCCCCAGGGGCCCGTAGCCCCGGGCGTGCAGTCCGTTGGTGATGAGGATGGGCGTTTCCCGGAGATCCCCGGGCTCCACTTTGCTCCAGCGCACCTTGTAGCTGGGAGGCGGGGCGCCCAGGACGCAGGGCAGCGTGGTCGTAGCCCCACGACGAGAGTGAATGACCTCGTGGATGGGGGGCAGGAGGTAGTGGGGGCCAGGGTGGGGTGCTGAGCAGAGGGGGCCACAGTGGCAGGAACCCCCTGACCCCCACTGCCCCAAGTGCCTGTCCAAAGCCAGCGTTCCCCAGACTCCCCCAAACCTCTCTCCATTGCTCACTCAGAAATGACTCTCAGTCCCTGAGGACCTCCAACAACCCTTCCCACTTTCCCCACCACTGTTCTCCAGATTCTGGGCCGAATTAAGGTCTTACCTTGGTCCCCCAGGGCTCTGTGGAAGGTGGCGAAGGCCCAAGGGAGAAGGAAGTGGCAGAGAGAGAGGAGACTGATCCTGCCTTGCATGATGGGAGTCAGCCCAGCACGATCTGTGGGGCACAAGGTTGGGCATTTCTTAGCACTAAGGGAATGGGGTGGGGAGATGATCAACTCCCGCCGGGATTCCTCAGAGGGGACTGTTCATCTGGAAGCCAGGGCGGCAGATAAAGGGGCTGAAACTGGTAGCAAAGAAAGGCGATGGGGGAGGGGCAGTAACAAACTCTACTCACCCATCCCCACCCCACCAGGCCTCCTGGGCCCATCCTTTTTCCTCTCTTGTCCCGTCAGTCAGCAGGTCATGATTGAGCCTCCTCTACCTATCCATTTTCAGCACAAGTGCTACTTCCCAAGTCCTCCCTTCTGGATTGCCATCTCTGGTCTCTTATCTTCACCCAACACCCATTCTCCATCTGAAGCCAGAGTAAATGTGATCTAGTCACTCTCCTGCTTAAAGCAGTGACTCCTTGTTGCCATGAGGATCAAATCCAGCATCCTAACCCAGCTTCCAAGGCTCTCTGTGATCCAGCCTCTCAGGGCATCTCCAGCATTGCCCCCCACCCTACTCCTCACCACCTGTGCCCTCGGCTCTATGCTGCAGACATGTTCTGGCTCCAACACAGTCCAAGTTCACCCTCACCTTCTTCTTACAGGCAATCAGTTTGGGCGTCACCTTCTCTGGGAAACCTTTCCTCTCGCCCCCACTTCATCACACTGCAGTGCACTGTGATCTACCACTCTGGTTTTCCTACTGCTCTGGACTCGGAACTTTTTTCCTTAGAAGTATTTCTATTAGCAGCTAAATTAGCAGTGTGAATTTGAAAGTTAAATACATATGCATATGTAGACTACATCAGTGAGCTTTCCAATAATTATAAAGTTATAAAGTATAAAATTAGAAGGCTACTAAAAATTATTTCGAACACAGCCGTCTATTTCAGTAGTTGATTTCCCCCCTTCTTTATCTTATCTATTCTTTATCACCTTGGCCATTTTTTTAAATAATTGGGCTAAAGACCCTTTAACCTAGTTTTATCCCTTTTTAAGATCTACTTCCTGGGCTTCCCTGATGGCTCAGAGGTTAAAGCGTCTGCCTCCCATGTGGGAGACCTGGGTTTGATCCCTGGGTCGGGAAGATCCCCTGGAGAAAGAAATGGCAACCCACTCCAGTATTCTTGCCTGGAGAATCCCATGGACAGAGGAGACTTGTAGGCTACAATCCACAGGGTCGCAAAGAGTCGGACACGACTGAGCAACTTCAAAAAAAAAAAAAAAAGATCTACTTCCTAATCACATGACTTTGAACAAGTTGCTTAACCTCTCTCTGCTTCAATATCCTCATCAGTAAAATCGGGGTGGGGGGGGGCGGATAGTAGGACACCTACCTCACTGAGTTGTTGTGGAGTTGGACGAAGTAACATACATACAATGCTTAAATAGGCCCTGATATCTATGGATAATAAGTGCTATGTATATGCTAGTTGTTATCTGAAACTGCCGGCATAGACTCTGGCACACAGTGGGTGCTAAATAAATATGTGTGTTAATGAATGAGCTCACATGAAAGACTTTTGGGAAGAAGAGCAGGGACATAGCAAGAGGAAGGAAACTTTGAGGAGGACTCGGAAGGCTAAGGAGCCAAGCTCCATCGTCCTGATGGAGCTTCTGACCTTCCAGATGAAGGTCAGAGCCGAGTATGCAGCAGGAGACAGAGGTTAGGTGCAGAAAGGACTTCCCAATGGTTAAGAAGAAAAGCATCTGCGACAGAGAAGTCAGTGAGAGAACATGTCTCCTGTACAGGACAACTTGGTAAGCACCTGGTCGAGATAGTGGGAACTGGTAAGAGATAGTAGGAACTGAGATCAGTTGAGGGATCCATAGTAACCACAGCCAGCACCAACACATTAAAGTTAAATGTGCCTGAAACTGCTCTAAGCACTTTTCAAGTACACTTTTATATTTACTCCCCTTAGCAATCCTATGAGTTAGGAATGATTATGAATCCCAATTATACATGCTCAAAGGCGCTCCCATGTCAGGATTCTTGAATGAGGTCACACAGCTGTTAAGGGGAGGGGTTTGCTGGGGCTTGAATCCAGGCTTGACATGAGGTTCAAGCTCTTAGTCACTGGCCTGTATTTCTGTATCTCAAAGCAAGCGCACACATTCCTTCTTCATGTCCCTTACAGAGAATGAGAGAGTGGCCAATAGCGCCAGTGCCTACTCCCTGTTTTGTTTTCACTGATAAAGCTTTATTTAAGAGAAATAGTCAAAATTTTTATGGGATACTTTTAGATATAATACAAAATCATTTCTCTGATAATTATTTTATGAACATTCTGATCAATAATATGCTGTAAGATACTTTGACACTGACCTGTTAGAAGTGGGCCTCTTCACAGAGATGGTGGGTGCAGTGATTGGCAGCTTTTTGTCCTGCTGGAGAAAGAGTTTCCAGGTGAAGGGGTTGCCTGGGCCCCAGGAGGTCCAAACACTTAAGAGCCTCAGGATTTGGGCCCCTAATCAGTGTGGTCTCTTCTTTCGAACCTTTGAGGAAATGCTTCTGCCCTGAGTTCAAAGAAGCCAAGGTACCAGAAACTCCCCCACTCATCATTCCACTAAGCCACGTTAAGTGACTCGGGTCCAGCTTTGTGACTGGGCACTGTGTCTGTGGAACTCACTGCCCTGGGCCTGGGGGAAGACACAGCATGACAAGGGAACCCACGAAGAGGGATGGAGTGAAGGAGGCAACCCAGGAATAATTGCCTGAAATATTGCAGACAGTAGGGTGCCTCATTTCTTCTAGATGCTCTTGGACCAGAGAAGGGATGGATTGATTGGTGGGTATAAGGATGTTGGACTGCTGGGCAGGGGGATGAATTACAAATGAGGCTCAAAGATCTATGTGTCAAGTTCCAGCTGCCTCTGCTTTTCTATATGCTCCTCCTCTAAGCAGCACCCCTCTCCCTCCCCCAACAGAGTCCTCACCTCTGCCCTCCGGCGCCTGGGTGCGCATTGCCTATGGGAAGAGGCTGTCAAGGTGGGAACCAGACTTCCAGGACCTCCACTTGCTTCAAGAAACCTGACCCCTTCTGTCCAGCCCCCTCTGTCTGTCATCTGTCTGTCCTTTCCTTCTCTGTCCCCTCCCCATCGGAAGCACAATTTCCCATTGTCTCCTTCTTTCCCCCTATTGTTGGATAACAGGGGCCCTTTCTTTATCCTCTGGGTAATGGCAACGAAATGTCAACAGCTGGGGATGTGGGATGCAGGACCGGCTGGCACACATCACCGGAAAAAGGGCCCGGGTAGGGGCGGGTTCAAAACAGGAAATGACATCCCCAAGGAGAAGAAAATGGGGAGAGGGAGAGAGAAAGTTGGTGAGAAGGTTGAAATGGGATCTGCCTTAATAGTCCAGCTGCAAGTCTCAAAAGAGAATTGGGGTAAGGCCAGGGAAGTGGCTGGGTGCCAAGGAGGGCAGAGTGACTAGTTAGCATTGCAATAGGAGAGGATGGAAATTAGAGAGTAAGGAGAATTTTTCTGTCTCTGGGAAGGACTTGGGAATTTCTGAGGGTGGAAGGACTTTGGAAAGCGCTCAGAGAGGTCATTTTATTTGTTCCCTAGTTCCCTACCTCCTCCTTCACCAGATGGATGAAGTTCTCAAGAGAAGGGAGATCCTGAACTTCCCCGAGTAGAGATTCCCTTCTCTAAAATTCCCCTTTTTAGGAAGTTCTTTCTGAAGTCTAAACTCCTGCTAGAGCTTAAGCTCATTTTTAAAACCTATTGAGATAGAATTTACATAAAACAAAGTGCAGATCATAAGTGTACAGCTCAGTAATTTTGACATGTGTACACACCCTGGAACTACCCAGGCCCAGGTCAAGATATAGAATCTCTCCAACACCCAGAATAGCCCATTTCTTTTTTTGTATGCTATCAATGCAAAGGGAGCATTCTCTCTGTAAATAGCCATTTTGAAAAGTTTCAAGCTTCAAATTGCTTCTTGGCCTTCTTTTTCCTCTGCCACCCAACATCAATGACTTCAAATGACCAATCCTACACTTTCAAAACTGGAGGGGGAAAAAAAACTGGAGGGGACCTTGGCATCGTTAGCGTCCTCATTTACTAGGTGGAAGGGAAAGTGACTTGTCCAAGACCACACAATGCAGTTGTTGACTCAAGCCTAGAATGTTCTGCTTCTCCAGCTGATTCCTCTTCCATTCCTTTCCTCAACCTTTGGAGTCAGCCCCCCAGCTACAAGGTCTCCCCTGGGGCCACATTTGACAGCATGGTGCCCGCCAGGATGATGCTTTTTAGGGACTGGATTGACTGTCATCTCATTCCTCCACCCCTTCCTAAACTCTTCCCTCTTCTTCCCAGAGAGAGGGACAAATGAGAAGAGACAAATAGCTGCCTGTCTCCTCTGCCAGGACACCCTGATCCCGTGCATCTGACTGGCTTCAGCCCAACACAAACAGCCTCCCACAGAGAGGGAGCATAAAAAGGCTCCACAGCCAATGGTTGTGTCTCTATTCTCCAGCTCACCTCTTTCTCTCATCACTTCTGAGTCGTGGTTTGGAAGTCTCTGGTGTATAAATTCGTAAAAGGCTGAGTTTGGCAAGGAGGGAGGGTTAGAACTGTGATAGATGCCAGAGAACCCTTTGAGTACGGAATGAGAAAGGAACAGAGCAGGAATAAATATACCCTGAATAACCAAACTGTGTTTAGTTTGCTCAAGGTCACACTCATTCTCAGTTCTCCCGGAAAGACACTGTGAGATAAGAATGGGGTAAGATTCTCAGGCTTGAGATGGCATGTTTTCTAGCATCTTCTGAGGACAGGCCTTTGCCATGCTCACTGCCTACCAACCAGGATGAAGTGGAATCATCTAGGATGAGCCCGGAGTTCTGACACCTCTTTCCCTGACACCCCAGTCTCAGCCTCCACCTTCCAGGCTCATTCAGCTGACCAGTTTGCTGGATCTTTGGTGATGGCAAGCAGGGGCCCAGTTTTCTACGGGATTATTGCATGGAGGGCTGGAGGAGTTGGCAAAATGGTACTTTAGGGGGCATAGCAGAGAGGGACCAGGTGTGCCTGGCGGGGCTTCCCTCTCCTTCCAGTAGAATTTACATTCACACCCAACCGCTTCCCCACCTCCCTGTCTCCCTGCAGCACTGTCTTCAGCAGACGTTGCAGGGCGGTCCCGTTCTCCTTCTCAGATGGCTGTCACCCTTGTCCTCCTGCCTGGGAGCCCCCAGGCCTCCCTTTTTTCCTAACCCAGGCTGAAGCCTTTTGAGGGGCTGGATCCTGGCCGCCCTGCAGGACGTTGTGGGGGGTGAACCTGGGGGACTCAGCCTTGTGGAAAGACATGATTTCCTCTCAGGACACCTCCGTGTACTCTGAACAGTGTTTGTACTATGGTTAGAGTCAAGGGTGGGAAGGAAGGGGAAGATGTGGTCCCTGCAAGGGCCGATCTGAAGGGGGCATAAGGCCACGTGGCCTATTGGAAAACCTCTGGACCATGAATCAGGAATCCTTCTCCAGATGCTGACTTCATAGGAGGCTCTGCCAAGCTCCCGGAGCTCCAGTCTCTGTAACTGCCAAATGGGCACCACACCTGCCCAAAAGGGGCTGGCTGGGGTGAGGGTGATGCAGCAGCCTTCTACCAAGTGAAAGGCACGCTAGGAATGATGTTCATTGTTATAACAGTTGGTTCAAGTTAGAAAAGGGTTAGAAAAGGGGAGAACAAGATGGGAAAGAGCTGAGACCCATTAGACCCACTCATCCTTGCACTAGCCACACTCTTCAAGAACAGGGGGGGGCCTCGTGGGGCTAGGGTCTGTCTAAACAGTGAGGGTGTCCCTCTCTATATTTCTATCTTACTCTATTTCCATCTCTGTGGAGAATAGGAAGAGATCACCACCATGCCTCAGATGCCACATGGAGCCCTGACTGCCTCATCGCAGGCTGCCCAGCCCTGTTCCCTGTTTGTCATGCCAGCCCCTTGATGTGGGGCTCTTGAGAAGTGGACCCCACAAAGCCCACTTCAGTACTGATCAGAACCTAGAAATTAAAAGTGAAGATGTCCAGAGGGGGCAGCTGGCTGACTCTAAAAGATCTTGGAAGACTGCAGTGGGGATGTCTTGTCCACATCTCAACCTGGCAAATGCTCAGGTTTGTCAACCACCTCTTTCCTTAAGGTGGCGTGGGTGGGGGGTGGGGCCAGAGTAGGGTTTTTCTGAAACTCCTCTTTTCTGAAGGGCTTCAGGATATAGAGAACTGTTTGAGCAACTCAGTAAATGAACTTATGAAGGTCTTGACCTTATGAAGTGCTAAGTCTAGTGAACTAACACCTCTCCTATCTTAGAGGTGCATGCTCAGTTGCTGAGTTGGGCTTGACTCTTAGTGACCCCATGGACTGGAGCCCGCCAGGTTCCTCTGTCCATGGGATTTCCCAGGCAAGAATATTGGAGTGGATTGCCATTTCTTTCTCCAATCTCAAAGGTAGATGAGGGTAAAATAAAATGATGGAAAGTGCAGTGAACAACAAAAAAACAAATATCTAGAAGCTATTTTCATGGTTACTAAGATTTAACAAGATTTATATTTTGTAAGATTTATAGTTCACATATTACTAACCATGTTACCTACCCATCCTGTTTGTCACAGTCACTTCATGGTTGTATTCAAGTGGGCCTTCTTTTTTGGCTGTGCTGAGTCTTAGTTGTGCCACTCAGGATCCTCAATCTTCATTGTGGCATGCAAGAGCTTTAGCTGTAGCATGTAGGATCTAGTTCTTGGAGCAGGGATTGAACCTGGGCCCCCTGCACTGGGAGTGAGGAGTCTTAGCCACTGGACCACCAGGAAAGTCCAAGTGGGCCATTTAAATTGTGTTTCTGTGGTGCAGCCACTATGGAAAACACTATGGAGAGTCCTCAAAAAACTAAAAACAGAGTTACCAAATGATCTAGCAATCCCACTCCTGGGCAAATATCCAGAGAAAACTATAATTTGAGAATTATAATTCTCTGCAGCACTGTTCACAATAGCCAAGACATAGAAGCAACTTAAATGTCCATCTACAGATGAACAGATAGAGGTGTGTTACATATATACAATGGAATATTACTCAGCCATAAAAGGAATGAAATAATGCCATTTGCAGCAACATAGATGAATATAGAGATTATCAAACTAAGTGAAGTCAGAAAGTGAAAGACAAATACCATATGTGAAGTCTAAAATATGACACAAATTAACTTATCTATGAAACAGAAGTAGACTCATGGACATAGAGAATAGATTTGTGGTTGCCAAGGGGGAGGAGGGCTGGGGAGGGAAGGACTGGGAGTTTGGTATTAGTAGATGCAGACTGTTACATGTAGGACAGATAAACAGCAAAGTCCTACTGTATAGCATAGGGAACTATGTTCAACAGCCTGTGATAACCCATAATGGAAAATAATGTGATAAAGAATGTATATATGTGTGTAACTGAGTCACTTTGCTATACAGCAGAAATTAATACAACATTGTAAATCAACTCTATTTCAATAAAATAATTTTTTTTAAAAAATTGTGTTTTTGTCCTCTGCAAATTCCTTGAGTTCCCGAGTCCTCATTTTTATCATCCCTTCTCATGCTCCCGGGCCTCAGGCTTGCTCCCTCAAATTCCTGCTTCTGTTCTCCTTCAAGACAGCCTTGGTAGGATCTAACTCGATTTTGTACATAGTCTCACTCTCAGTCTCACGGGGCTCAAATTTAAGCCCAGAAGTAAGAAGATTTGCAGGTATTAATCAACCATTCTCAGACTCAAATGTGAATAGTTTTAAAAAGTTAAGTCCCTGGACTTCCCTGGTGGTTCAGTGGTTAAGAATCTGCCTGCCAATGCAGGGGATCTCTGCAGGTTCGATCTCTGGTCGGAAAGATCTCACATGCTACGGGGCAACTAAGTCCGTGTGCCACAGCTAGTGAGGTTGTGCTCTAGGGCCAGCGAGCTGCAACTATGGAAGCCCCTGCAGTAAGAAACCAGTGCACTGCAATGAAGAGTAGTCCCCACTTGCCACAACTAAAGAAAGCCTGCATGTAGCAACAAAGTCTCAGCACAGGCAAAAATTTTAAAAATAAAAAACAAATATAAAAAAGCAAGCACCAAATTATTGCTTTATATTCTGCCACTTGACAGGTATAAATACTCTCACAGTATCATTCCCATTTTATGGATGAAGAAATTAATATCTAAAGAAAGTTGCTAAATTGTTAGTAAGTAACCCAGGTAGCTCATCTCTAGAGTTAGATAAGTTCTTCCCTTCTGTAGAAGAATAATTCCTCCAAACTTAGAAGAGGTAAAATGAAGATTGCTTCTTTTTGTTTTGTTTTGTTTTGATCATTAGGGCTTCCCAGGTGGTGCTAGTGGTAAAGAACCCTGCCTTTGCAGGAGACTTAAGAGACATGGGTTCGGCTCCTGGGTCAGGAAGATCCCCTGGAGGAGGGCATGGCAACCCACTCCGGTATTCTTGCCTGGAGAATACTATGGACGGACGACCTTGGCGAGCACAGTCCATAGGTTTGCCTAGAGTCGTTTTGATTATTGGGGTTTTTGTTAGTTTGGGGTATTTTTGGTGTTGCTCTAGTGGACTGTCTAAAAGCTTGCTTGACACTCAACTGTTTCTCTTGGAGATTGTAACTTTGCTGTTGAAGTGTATTTGATAAATAATCTACAATCAAAAAACATAAAACATTTACAGTCCTGTATAGCTAGTGGTTAGTCTTCCCTGGAGGCTCAGTCGGTAAAGAATCCACCTGCAATGCAGGAGACCTGGGTTTGATCCTTAGGTTAGGAAGATCCCCTGGGAAAGGAACTGGCAACCCATTCCAGTATGCTTGCCTGAGAAATGCCATGGACAGAGGAGCCTGGCGGGCTACAGTCCATGGGGCCTTAAAAGAGTCGGATACAACTTAGTGACTAAACCACCACAACCATGGTTAGTGGTTAACTTGCTAAAGTTGATAAAACAATAGGGTTTTACTGCCCAATAGAGAAATTAACCACAAAGGTATTTTGGTTCTATTGTCCTGGAAAATTGACCAATCATATCTAAATTAGCAGTCTTATTTCAGTATTCCTTTTGTTTATTGACTATATAAATTCCCTGTTTCTCAAATGCTCTTCAAAGCAGCACCTTTGTCTTCTTCTAGTTCCCTCATTAATGAATTAGGTCAATCTTTAATGTGTGTTAACAAATAACTTAGAGAAATGTGTTTTTCCACTTCTCAACTTCCCTATATTGGTGGCTGTTTTCCCTCCGACAGCAGATCCACTTGTAGAACTAGCACAGGAGTGTCCTGTTAGCCTGAACCTCTCTGAGGGTAGGCTCCTCTGTATCACCAGCCTGCAGAGGACCAGCAAAGGCACGAGGAGGAAGTGGCCATTCGCAGCAAGAGTCCTCTACAGTGCCTTCTTGCAGTTAAGGCTACGAAGGCTGCTGCTCCAGTGGGCCACCATTGTTACAGCAATTCAATTTCATTAGCTACATCAGAGACATTATAATGCATCCATTGTGCTTCCTCCAGGAAGTCACCACCTCCCCCAAATTTAACAGCTTTCTCACATGGCATATAGTAGGCATTCAGAAAATGTTGACTGAATAGATAGATAAAATTGAGGTCTTCTTTCTTTAATTTCTGCAAGCTTAACCAAAAGGCAGGGCATAATGTTAGAATTTCACAGGCTCTGGAATTTGAGTGTCTGGAGATAAATCTCAGGCAGCCTACCAGCTGGATAACATTAGGCAACTTACCTTCTCTTCATTGTTTTCATCTGAAAATGAGGATAACAACATCAATAATTAGAACTGAGCCTGACTCATATTGGAGAAGGAAATGGCAGCCCACTCCAGTATTCTTGCCTGGAAAATCCCATGGACAGAGGAGCTTGGTGGGCTCCAGTCCATGGGGTCAGAAGAGTTGGATGCTACTTAGCAACAAAAGTAACAAACTGACTCATATAATGCACTCAATATATTTTAGTCCTTACCATTGGTAAGGGGAAGAAGTGCCAAAGGGAACAGAATCAATCAAAACACAGATACTGATTGATTGATTCTAAGGGATCACCTGATCTTAAGAACACAAATACCATAAATGCATACAAGTCAGTGTTCCGCTTATTTCTATCACAAAATACAACAAAATTAATGCATGAACAGAATAAAAAAGAATTAAACTACAAACAAAGGAATAAAATGAAAAGTAAAATCCTTCCTTCTTCTTACCTCCTCCTGGAGCAATTAAACTATTGTTAATTTTCTTCTATAAAATGCCCAGAAAGTTTTAAAGAAACTACAAGAATGCAGATAAATAGAAATATACATCAGGTATATATTCTTTTTAAACTCTATTTGAGATCATATTATACAAACTGTTCCCTACTTTGCTTTTTTTAACCTAATAATATGTTGTGAGCATCTGTTCCTATTAGTGCATGACATTAAACTTCATTCTTTTCCATGTCTGTATAGCATTCCAGCTGTGATCTACACAGTCAAAGGCTCTTGCATAGTAAAGCAGAAGTAGATGTTTTTCCAGAATTCTCTTGCTTTCTTTATGATCTAACGAATGTTGGCAATTTGATCACTGGTTCCTCTGCCTTTTCTAAATCCAGCTTGTACATCTGGAAGTTCTTGGTACAAGAACTTCAGACTGCTGAAGCCTAGCTTGAAGAATTTTGGACATAACCTTACATGTATGGGAAATGAACACAATTGTATGGTAATTTGAACATTCGTCGGCATTGCCCTTCTTTGGGATTGGAATGAAAACTGATGTTTTTCAGTCCTCTGGCCGCTGCTGGGTTTTCAAAATTTGCTGATATGTTGAATGCAGCACTTAAACAGCATCAGTTTTTAGCATTATTTTGAAATAGCTAAGCTGGAATTCCATCACCTCCACTAGCTTTGTTCATAGTGATGCTTCCTAAGGTCCACTTGACTTCACACTTCAGGATGTCCAGCTGTAGGTGGGTGACCATACCATCATGGTTATCCATTAAGACTTTTTTTCTTTGTATATTTCTGTGTATTCTTGCCACCTCTTCTCAATCTCTTCTGGTTCTGTTAGGTCCTTACCATTTCTGTCCTTTATCATATCCCTTCTTGCATGATATGTGACTGTGTGGATCACAACAAACTGTGGAAAATTCTTAAGATATGGTTTACCAGATAACCTTACCAGTCGCCTGAGAAACTTATGTGCAGGTCAAGAAGTAACAGTTTGAACCTTACATGGAACAACAGACTGGTTCAATATTGGGAAAGGAGTACGTCAAGGCTGTATATTGTCACCCTGCTTATTTAACTTCTATGCAGAGTACATCATGTGAAATGCTGGGCTGGT
This sequence comes from Dama dama, assembly GCF_033118175.1. NCBI lineage: Eukaryota > Metazoa > Chordata > Mammalia > Artiodactyla > Cervidae > Dama > Dama dama. The sequence continues at coordinate 15,615,744 of NC_083700.1, forward strand.
TGAATCACAAGCTGGAATCAAGACTGCTGGGAGAAATATCAACAACCACAGATATGCAGATGATGCCACTCTAATGGAAGAAAGTGAAGAGGAACGAAAGAGCCTCTTGATGAGGATAAAAGAGGAGAGTGAAAAAGCTGGTTTAAAACTCAACATTCAAAAAACTAAGATCATGGCATCTGTTCCCATCATTTAATGGCAAATGGAAGGGGGAAAAGTGGAAGTAGTGACAGATTTCATTTTCTTGAGCTCTGAAGTCACTGCTAACATTGACTGCAGCCATGAAATTAAGACACTTGCTCCTTGGAAGAAAAGCTATGACAAACCTGGACAGCATATTAAAAAGCAAAGATATCACTTGTGACAAAGGTCCATTTTGTCAAAGTTATGGTTTTCCCAGTAGTCATATACAGATGTGAGAGCTGGACCATAAAGAAGGCTGAGCAATGCTTTTGAATTGTGTGGTGCTGGAGAAGAGTCTTGAGAGTCCCTCAGACTGCAAGGAGATCAAACCAATCAACCCTAAGTGAAATCAAGCCTGAATATTCATCGGAAGGACTGACACTAAAGCTGAAGCTCCAATACTCTGGCCACCTGACGTGAAGAACCAGCTCATGGGAAATGACCCTGATGCTGGGAAAGACTGAGGGCAGGAAAACGGGACGAAAGAGGGTAAGATGGTTGGATGTCATCATAGACTCAATGGACATGAGTTTGAACAAACTCCAGGAGATAATGAAGGACAGGGAAGCCTGGTGTGCTGCAGTCCATGGGGTCACAAAGTATCAAACACAACTGAGCTACTGAACAACAATAAAGCCACATATAAAATAAAGAGCCAATGGAAATTCGCCATGTGATGCAGGGAGCTCAACCTGGTGCTCTGTGACAGCTTAAAGGGGTGGGATGGGGTGGGAGGTGGGAAGGAGGTTCAGGAGGAAGAGGACATGTGTACACTTGCAGCTGATTCATGTTGATGTATGGCAGAAATCAACACATTGCAAAGCAATTATCCTCCACTTAAAAATAAATAAATTAAAAAGTGAAGTCAGAATGAGTTATAGAATAATAATTTTTAAATTGGAGGACCACTTTTATTGCTTTCTTAAAAACTGATCCCACAATGAGGCATCTAATTGCAGACAATTTAACAAACATAAAAACATTTAAAAATGAAAATTCCTCTTAATCCTACAATGCAGAAAGAATTAAAGTTTTACATTTTGCTGTCTGTCCTTCCAAATTTTCAAGGCATTTTGTTTCTTACATTGGTTTGACTTTTTTCATGATTTAATATGCAATACATCACATAGCCAGCAGGTAGCAGGAGAAGGCTGCATTACCAGCACTGACAGGCCCTGCAGAGCGCTGGACTCTGCACTCAGCTGGCGTCCTGTGCCCTGCTAGAAAATCACCATTTGTTTAAGGCGGAGAACATTCTGAGATGGGAATGCTACGGCAGAGACTTTCAAGTTCTGGGGGCGTCTACCAGACTCAGAGCGCCCTTCAGACTCTTGCTTGCCAAGGCTTAGCTAAGCTTCAGTTCAGAGGGAGAGTCCCAATTCTCAGTGTTTTTCTTCTTGATATTTGCGGCAGCAGTGTCAAAGGAATGAGGTGTTTCTCTTTTCAGCTCAGTCCTTTTTCCTACCTCTACTCCCACTCATGTTGGTGTCTTTCATACTTCCCCCGTTCAAAATTTTTCCATGGCATTTTTACTGAAATTTTTCCATTTCATTTTTTAAATATAAAAAAGCAACCCAAGTTGGAAGTATCTGCTGTCTTGAAAATTTTACTCCTCTAGGCTGACTCTAGAAGTAGCAGCAAGCACTACAGAGGAAAGAAGACCTCTTAGGTGGTTCTCTCCCTCATCCGTTCTCCCCACCCCCCACCACAACCAGCATGGACAGGCTCTGGGGTGTTCAAGCCCCTTCACAGAAGGAGACACTGAGGTCAGGGAGAGACAGAGAGGAGAACTATAGGGACAGTGATGCCGGACTCAGAGAAAGGTCTTGATCCAGACTGGAGAGAAGCAGTGGCAGTGATGATTCAAAGAGAAATGTTTGTTAAGCAGAACACACACTAAACTGAGTCAAAGAACAACCGCCTATGGTGGACACCATTCTATTTCCTTTTTCTGTGCCGACTGGCCCTCAGGTTACCTACTTACAAATAGGGAAGATTACGTACAACATGGGATTAGGCTGAGAATGAAATATATTGATGTTTGTGAAAATATTTCAAACTGTAAACCACTGTTTTAAATAAAATCCACTATTTTTAAATAGCAGAGCACTCTATGTAAGAAATTGTATTATTTTTATTGTTATAAATTCCAAATGGTTAATGGAGTAGGAAAATTAGAAACTGCCTAGGCCTGAAGATTAGGAAATACTATCAGCCTAAAGAAAAACTCTAAGAGACAGACAGAAAAATAATATGTTAGGGAACTCCCTGGTGGTCCAGTGGTTAGGACTCCTCACTTTCACTACTGGAGGACTGTTGGTTCAATCCCTGGTGGGAGAAATAATATCCTGAAAGCCTTGCAGCACAGTCAAAGTGCACGCACACACACACATTATACTAGATAAACATTGTCAGTATTTGTGATACCAACTTTTAAAAAATCCCCATGCTGTAGTTGCAACCACAAGTTCTTTCTCGTCCCTCAATCTTGCAGTTCAGTAATAGAATAAATAAATAAATGAGAAAAGGTAGAGGAAAATGTTACACAAGTTTATGCACCAAAGGTATTTGTTAGCAGAGTACGACTTTTATGACATTGTGCAGACTTAGAGTAAAGAAAAGTAACCTAATACCTAGTTTTTAGGATTTCATTCTGCTCCAGAAATTTAGAAAGGAATTCAAGTGTTGGTCATCTCAGGGCCACACTCACCTCCTCTTGAAGATCCCCCTGTTACCAATCATGAAAAAAGTGAAAGTGTTAGTTGCTCAGTTGTGTCCGACTCTTTGCGATCCCAGGGACAGTAGCCTGCTAGGCTCCTCTGTCCATGGAATTCTGCAGGCAAGAACATTGGAGTGGGTAGCCATCCCCTCCTCCAATCATATTTCTCCTGATATTCATACCAAGTTCCTTAGCACCAAGGAACTCTGATTTGTACCCATTTGCTGTTTTAAAGTTATTTTGCCTGATAAAATAGGTTAATTGTAGTAAAACTGAAATTCAGAAAAAAGTTATAAAAGAAAGGGACACACCCATCGTTCTTTCATCTCAGAATGACTGCCTATAACATGTTAGCATTCTTCTCTTGTTCTTTTACTGTATATATGAATTTTTTTAAAAGATAATTCACATACCATCAAATTTACCCTTTTAAAGTGTACAATTCAGTGAGTTTTAGTATGTTCCCAAGTTTAGCCATCACCACTGATTCCAGAGCATGTCAAAAGAAACCCTGTATCCATTAGTAGTCACTCCATTTTCCTCTTCCATTGACCTATGTCAATGGATTTGCCTACTCAGACATGGCATGTAAATGGAATTAAATAGTATGTGGCCTTTTCTGTCTGGTTTCTTTCACTTAGTATATTTTCATAGTTTATCCATGTTGTAGAATGTAGCAATACTCTATTCCTTTTGATGACTGAATGATATTCCACTGTGAATTTACCATATTTTGTTTATCTGTTCATCAGTTGAGAGATATTTGGATTTTTTCCACTTTTAAACTATTATTATAAATAGTGCTTCTATGAACATTTGTGTACAAGTTTTGTACAGACCTATGTCTCTAGTTGTCTTGGGTGTATACCTAAGAGCGGGATTGCTGGATCATACAGTAATTCTACATTTAACTTTTGGAGGAAATTTCAAACTGTTTCCCAAGGCAGTTGCACTATTTTACCTTCCCACCAGCAGTGTATGTGAGTTCCAATTTCTTCACATCCTCACCAACACTTGTTATTGTTTATTTTAAAAATTACAATTATCCAGGACTTCCCTGATGATCTAGTAGTTAAGACTCTGTGCTCCCAATGCAGGGGGCACAGGTTCAGTCCTCAGGTGGGGAACTAAGATCCCACATGCCTCATGGCCAAAATATCAAAACATAAAACAGAAGGAATACTGCAGAAAATTCAGTAAAGATTTTAAAGATGGTCCACATTTTTTTTAAAAAGTCTTAAATTACAATTATCCTACCATGTGTGAAATGATACCACATTGTGGTTTTCACTTGTGTTTCTCTGATAACTAGTGATGTTGGGTATCTTTTCACCAGCTTATTAGCCATTTGCAAATCTTCTTTGGAGAAATATGTATCCAAATCTTTTACCCATTTTTAAATTTACAAATATTTTCTTCCATCCTGTAGAGAAATGTTTTACTTTTTTTCTTTTTTTTTCCAGCTGTGTTGCAACACTTGTGGGATCTCACTTCCCTGACCAGGGATTGAACCCCAGGCTGTGGTGGAATCCTAAGCCCTATGCCACCAGGGAAACTCCTTTTTTTTACTTCTTTATGGTGTCTTTTGGAGCACAAAAGCTTTAACTTTAATGAAGTCCAATTTATCTATTTTTTTCTTTGATTGCTTGTACCTTTGGATTCATATCTAAGAAACTATTGTTTAATCCACAGTTATGAAAATTTACATCTACACTTTAAGAGTTTTAGAGGTTTCACCCTAACTTTAGGTTTTTGATTCATTTTGAGTTAATTTTTGCACATGATGTGAGGTAGGGGTCCAACTTCATTTTTTGGCATGTGGCTATCCCATTGTCTTAGTATCATTTGTTGAAAAGACTTTTCTCTCCTCATTAAATCGTCTTTGCATTCTCGTGGAAAATTAATTGTCCATAAATGTATGGATTTGTTTCTGGACCCTCATTTCTAGTCTATTGATCTTTATATCAAGGCTGTGCCAGAACCACAGTCTTGATGATTATAACTTTGTAGTAAGTTTGGAAATTAGGAAGTGTTAGTCCTTCAACTTCACTCATTTTTAAGAAAAAGGACCCCTGGCATTTCCACTTGAATTTTCAAATCAACTTGTCAACTGATGCAAAAATCCTGCTAGGATTTTGATAGAGATTGTGCTGAATCTGTAGACCAATTTGGAGAGTCAGTTCAGTTTAGTTTAGTCGCTCAGTTGAGTCCGACTCTTTGCAACCCCACGGACTGCAGCACGCCAGGCCTCCCTGTCCATCATCAACTCTGGAGTTTACCCAAACTCATGTCCATTGGGTTGGTGACGCCATCCAACCATCTCATCCTCTGTTGTCCCCTTCTCCTGCCCTCAATCTTTCCCAGTATCAGGGTCTTTTCAAATGAGTCAGCTCTTCGCATCAGGTGGCCAAAGTATCGGAGCTTCAGCTTCAGCATCAGTCCTTCCAGTGAATACCCAGGACTGATCTCCTTTAGGATGGACAGCTTGGATCTCCTTGCAGTCCAAGGGACTCTCAAGAGTCTTCTCCAACACCACAATTCAAAAGCAATTTCTCGGCACTCTGCCTTCTTTACAGTCCAACTCTCACACCCATACATGAGTACTGGAAAAACCATAACCTTGACTAGACGGACCTTTGTTGGCAAAGTAATTTGGAGAGTACTGTGATCTTATTAAGTCTGACAATCCATGATCACAGGTATTTTTCCATTTATGTAGGTCTTCTTTTGTTTCTTTCAATTACATTTTGGAATTTTCAGTGTAAATTATTGCACTTTTTTGCTATATTTTGTTAAATTACTAAGTGTTTTATTTATTTTGATGCCATAGTTGATGAATTTTTAACATAGATGGCTCTTACTATTTAGGGACCAGTTTGTACCTGCTTATTTCACTTCAATCATATCATAGACATTTCCCCAAAATTACTAAGAATCCTTCTTCAAATTCATTTTTTAAGACTATGTATTAGTGCACTGTATAGTTCCACTCTTTGAGCAAACTCTGGGAGATAGGGAAGGACGGGGAACCTGGTGTGCTGCAGTTCAAGGGGTCACGAAGAGTCAGACATGACTTAGTGACTGGGCAATAAGCAACAGTGGTTCCACTGTAAGTAATTTAGCCATTCTCCTGTTGTGGAATATTTAGTTTCTTTAAATTTTTTTTTCCATTTTATAAATATTCCTGTAATAAATATTTCTGCTGATCTTTCTATGTCTGCATTTCAGATTATTTTCGTATAAGTAGTAATGGCCCCTTCCACCACAAAAGAACACAGCAAGAAGTTGCCAGATATGAATCAGGAAAAGGGCCCTCACCAGAAGGTCATCAACCTAGTGCCTTGATCTTGGACTTCCCGGCATTCAGAACTGAGAGGGGCCAAGATGGAGGAGTAGAAAGACCCTGAGCTTACCTTGTAAATAGTCATGTATTCTTGTTCTCTCATAATGACTTTTATTTTGTACAACTCTTGTGAGAAGTTTGAGACCCCCTGAAATTTTGAACTCCTGGAGGCCCATTTCTTCTTTTGCAACCCCACATAGCCCCCAGGGACAGGCCTGCAGGGGCCCTGACTGCTCCCCTTACCCCGACAGCACTGTGTCCTGACCCTGCCACAGCTCCCATCACTCACTGGTATAAGTTCATGGTAACTTGTTACACCCCCACATGATCGAGAGGCCCAACAGAACAAGAGCTGGACCTTTAGTCCTCGGTCTATAGAAGACCCTTAATAAATGTTTATCAAATGAGTGAGCCAGGCAGAGCAGGAGTTCAAGTTCCTAGGCCAGATTCGGAATCTTGAGTCAACAAGTTATGTTGTTGTTGTTCCGTTGCTTCAACTGAACAAGCCGTGTCCGACTCTTTGTAACCCCATGGACTGCAGCAGGCCAGGCTTCCCTATCTTTCACTATCTCCCAGAGTTTGTCCGAACTCATGTCCATCAAGTAGATGATACCATCCAACAATTTCATTCTCTGTCGCCCCCTTCTTCTCCTGCCCTCAATCTTTACCAGCATCAGGGTCTTTTCCAAGAGTCGGTTCTTCTCATCAGGTGGCCAAAGTACTGGAGCTTCAGTTTCAGCATTAGTCCTTCTAATGAATATTCAGTGTTGATTTCCTTTAGGATTGACTGGGGACTCTCAAGAGTCTTCTCTAACACCACAGTTCAAAAGCATCAATTCTTCGGTGCTCAGCTTTCTTTATAGTCCAACTCTCACATCCATACATGACTACTGGAAAAACCATAGGTTTGACTGTATAGACCTTTACAGAAAAGTGACGTCTCTGCTTTTTAATATGCAGTCTAGTTTTTTCACAGCTTTTCTTCCAAGTAGCAAGCGTCTTTTAATTTCATGGCTGCAGTCATTGTCCGCAGTGATTTTGGAGTCCAAGAAAATAAAGTCTGTCACTGTTTCCATCTTTTCCCCCATCTATTTGCCAGGAACTGATGGGACTGGATGCCATGATCTTAGTTTTCTGAATGTTTAATTCAACAAATTATGGCCATTAGGTTTTCAGAATGGCCAACAAAGAGTATGCTGAACAGAAATTGTGGGCTGAAAAAAAAAGAAAAGAAATTATGTGCTAAAAAGGGCCCTTGCCCTATTCATGAGTTTTCAAACTTCTTTTATGACCACAGTATAATATGTAATATTAGATAGACAGGGGAGATAGAGTGAGGAAATGGTGGAAATTGAAACCCTATCTATGGAATTTTCTCAGTGGCCCCTGAGACACTACAATAAAACCAAGTTTGTAAAGATGATTGCACTAGTCCAACATTCTAATTTTACAGACTAGGGAAAGGTTGCTCTTGAGCAGGAAAAGGACTCAGATCTGACTGCCATTCATGAAATGTTCCTCTATTGAATCCAACCTCTGAACAGTATATTTGAAGCATTCCACATCACTTATGAAAGCATCTAAAAGCCCACTAACCAAGATCCATTGTTTAAAGTATTGTTCCCATGTAGCATATTTTAAAAGTAAAATTAATTTCATGTTAAAAAAAAAAACTTACTGGAATGAGGTAGTAAGACAAGCTGAGCAATTGTCACAAAGCTTGAGTGAAGCGGCAGCTTTTCTCTTTGAAGATCCTACGGGGCGCTGAATTACCGTAAATACTGATAGAGGGACGCAAATAAGGGAAAACTTTTTTTTCCTTTCAGATTTTAGTTCCTGGGTGGCTCAGTAGACCCTAAGAACACTGTGGGGATGAGAGGATGTGCAACCTCTCTTGCTGACTTCTTTGCAACATGCTCTTTCCCTCTCCTGCTCAATGGATTCTCATATTTACAAGGCAAGTCTTAACTCCTCAACCTGTCATGCATTCCAGGATTTTGCCTCTCCAGTCCCACTCGAGCTTCCAACTTTGTTTGGGCTAGACAAAGTGCTCCTCGAAGTCAGGGCTCGTGTCTTATGCATCTTTGTATCACCAGTAGCAAAGAACAGGTCCTGGCACACAGTGGTGAATCAAAATGTGTTTGATGAACCTATTGAAACCTCTTACCTCCAGGATTTTATTTAAAAAAAAACAAAAACAAAAAACTGTCCCCGCAGGCTGAGTATTCATCTCCTGAATTATTAATCACCTCAGAGGTACTACCTCCTTCTTTGCCTCCACGAATCTCTCAGGCCACTCTCGATGCTTTCACCTAAAATTTTCCTTTCTCGTATTTGTGCCTGGGACTAGTCAATGTCGGACCCAAAGCTATTCTCCGCACCCCAATAGAGCCAAGTAGGACTGAAGTCCCTTAGCTGCTCGGGGCCTGCTAGAAGGCAATAAGTAGAATACCTCGCGAATCTCCAGAAATGGGCTCGCTCTGGGGCTGAGTTTCTATGGCAACCATACGGCAAGCCGGCCTCTCCGATACAGTTTCTCCGGGGACCACAGAGACTCAGTTCCAGTGTGCATCTCTATGGTTTCGTAGCCTAGAAGGGTCTAAACAGCACTTCCGGGAAGATGGCTGCGCACAAGTCACGTCTGTCACATGTTTCTGCGGAGAGGAGCTCGCAATGATGGTAAGGGGCTTCAGTCCCCCGAATGGTGACTGTCGTCGCTCGGGCTCAGGAGCAAATGTGACAGAAGGGGAATAGTTTTACCCAAGTGAAGCTGCGGTCGGAGGGCTGGAGTTTTAACCTCAACAGGAAGAAACCCTAGGGAGAGGAGCCAGCTCTTTAGAACCTCTCTAATAGTGGTAGCCCAGGGCCCCTCTCCAGAAAACTCAGGTTGACTGGAAAGAAAACAGTTCTGAAAATGTGCTCACAGCCTTCGCAAAGACTGCGGAGCACAGTCTGGGATCTAGCTTCTCTCCACAGCTATCTCTTCTAGGTCGGTTAAGGAAATTCCTCCCTGTGTTATTCAGTTCAACAATTAAGGACTGATCGCATTCAGGAGCTGCATTAAGTGCACCAGGGGTTGGGGAATAGGACCAAGCATAGGCTATGGTATATAATATAATTTCGAATTAATGCGACAAGGCATAGGCTGTGGTAAGTCTTAGAGTTTAAAGCATAAATGGCTATGAGCCTGTGTGTAGTGATTGAGAACACCAGTTCTGGAGTGCCTGAGATCCTAGCTCCGCTACTTAACCAGCTATTTGATTTGTGCAAGTAGCTAAACTTCTCAGTGACATTTCTTCAGTTGTAAGTTACAGTAAAAACACCTCCTGGGAATTCCCTGGTAGTCCAGTGGTTGGGACTCTGCACCTTCACTGCGGAGGGCTGGAGTTCAGTCCGTGGTTGAGGAACTAAGATCCTGCAAGGAACCCGGGGCAGCCAAAACAAAAACCCAGAACACCTCCCAGTGGGGTTGTTGGAAGGATTAAATGAGATAATATGCGTGAAACAGCAACAGGCTGCCATTGAATAAATGCATAAGTGTTAGTTGTTCTTGTTATAATAGATCAGAAATAACTTCTGAGAAGAGGCAGCGTTTTGAAGCCCTCAGTGTTTGAATTTTATTTCTCTTGCCGTATCAGGAAGCAGGATAGGGCATTTCCTCACTCAGTGCTTCTCTGTTGGGACTCCAGGGTCTCAGTTATGCTTTCAGGTAATCATCCTTCAAAGTAGAAATGTGAACAGAAATGTGAGTCACCCTAAATTTGTTACTTTTCATATCTAACCAGACTAGTCATCATTCTTAAGCTTAATATGTAATGTTTAGGATGGGTAGGTAACTTAACGACGTGTCTGATTTTTTTACTAGCATACTTAGTAAACTTTCTTAAACACAATTGAAAATTTTAGCCTTCAAAGTCCTCACTTGGGGAGGCTAGAGGATTAATCCAGTAGTGCCATTTTTGTTGTTGAGTTGCTAAGTTGTGTCTGACTCTCTGCAATCCCATGGACTGTAACCCGACAGGTTCCTCTGTCCATGGGATTTTCTAGGCAAGAATACTGGAGTGGGTTGCCATTTCCTTATCCATGGGATCTTCCCAGACCAGGGAGCAAACCTGTGTCTCTTGTATTGGCAAGCAGATTCTTTACCACTAAGCCATCAGGGAAGCCCCAGTTTTGCCATTAATCAACTTTTAAAATGGTTCTGCAATGCCTCTAATAAGTGATCTTAATACAAAAGTTAACTTTAGTAACTCAAATCAGCAGTGACTGTCTTAGTTTTGAATGTCTTGTGCAATAAGCCATCTTAACCATTTCAAGGCAAATTTTGATATATAAGTTGGATAATGGCATTGTGGAGTCCAAGAAGGAGGAACACCTGAATGACTATAAAGAAATGCAACTACAGTGGGCCCTTGAACAGCATGAGTTTGAACTGCACGGGTCCACTTATATGTGGATTTTTTTCAATAAATACTACAGTAGCACCATCGTGGTTAGTTGAATCCTGGCATGTGGAAGGCTAAGTGTAGAATTGGGGTTTTGGTATCAATGGCAGGTCCTGAAACAAGTTCCCCGCTGATAACTGAGGGATGACTGTAGTTGGGAATGTAATAGAAACAGGGCTACTATATAGTCATGCCTCCTGGGCTCATATTTCCAGCTATGTCTCTTACCAGCTGTATAAGAAACCAGGCAAGAAACCGAGACTTGATTTTTCTCCTCTATGAAATAAGGATAATATCTGTCTTACAGAACTGTCAGGGTTAAATGAGACAGTATAACAATGTGTGTAATCCCCCTGTTAAATAAAGAGCACCTTTCTAAGCTGGACAGTTTCAAAAGGGGTGCTCCAACAAGACTGAAAGACAGTGGTGTTGTAGCCCCCACACCAAGTAAGAGGACAGTGTAAATGCTGGGGCACAGGCATAGGATACAGGCTCTATTAAGTACTGCTGTCTTATAACTGGAGGAGGAGATGGCAACCCACTCCAGTATTCTTGCTGGGAGAACCCCATGGGCAGAGGAACCTGGTAGGCCACAGACCAAAGGGTCACAAAGAATCACACAACTGAGCACAGACAGATATAACTCAGGTTAACGAACATCTCGTTGCTTTGCTTTGTTTTTAACATGGTAATAAATCATGGGAGATGTTATCAGGTAGTGGTAAAGAGTGGGAATTCTGCAGACCAGCTGCCTGAGTTTGAATTCTACATGCATGAGCTGTGTGACCTTGAGCAAGTCACTTAACCTCTTTAGGCTTTGGTTTCCTCATTTGTACAAAAGCATAGTAATACTTTCCTGAATGCAAAGTTTAGGAAATCTTCCTGGACTGGGACGATTACATGAAATGATCCATGCAGAGCCTTAGCAAAGCCCAGCGTGTGGTGAGCTCTCCATAAATTTAGGTATTATCGTTAATACCAGTCCTCCTTGACTTTCAGCATGTTGAACCCTCAGTGGTCAGGGAGCTCCCCAAGAACCAGTCCTCCCAGCTCAGTCTCTGCTCCAGCCCCAGGAAAGAATTCTTATAAGAGCAGTCAGGATGAATTTGGTGCATGATTTGAGCACTTTCTCCTTTCCTCTTAAAGGGATGACAGTGACTGCTTCTTCTCCAGTGAGAGCCTGAGGACAGTGACTTTCCTCACCATGAGTATCACCCCCGAGGTCAAGAGTCGGGGGATGAAGTTTGCTGAGGAGCAGTTGCTTAAGCATGGATGGACTCAAGGTGATTCCCATGGGGCCCCTTCCACATCCAACTCCCTCACTACCCTCTGCCCAGGGGGAGAGACATTATCCTGGGTTAACCTCTAGGTAGTCTGTTCAACGGAAGAGGAAAAGTTAAAGAGAAAATTTGCAGAAGAAAATTGCTGATATTTTCAGAAAAGGGAAGAAATATGACTGTGGATAGCGAGAAGGAAGTGGCTGAGAGAACTGGGAGTGGGAACGAGATGACCTCTGTCCTGAGAGAATTATGGGAAAAGAGAGTTTGGGCTCAAAGACATGAAGACCGTATGGAGAGGTGCTAGAAAGAGTGGAACTGGGAGGGTTTCTGAGAAGGACAGGGCATGCCCAGTGCTAGGTGTGGGGAATAACAAAGAGTGGCATGTGCCGGGGTTGCTTTGTGAGGGCTTAGGGCAGGCAGTGGAATAAGCCAGGTCATTCACTGTCTTCTGCAGGCAAAGGCCTGGGCCGGAAGGAGAATGGTATCACCCAGGCCCTCAGGGTGACGCTGAAGCAGGACACTCATGGGGTAAGACTGGACAGACTGCGGGAGGTCAGTGGGGATGGGAGATGGGGGCCTTGAAGATAGGGTGAGGGAGGGGAATGACAAGTCCTGAGTTCATACTTCTCTGGCAGGTGGGACACGACCCCGCCAAGGAGTTCACAAATCACTGGTGGAATGATCTGTTCAACAAGACTGCAGCCAACTTGGTGGTGGAAACTAGGCAGGTATGAGCTCTAATAGTAGGCATGTGAAACACGAGGGCCTGGGACACATGGGGGTGAGGGAGACATGGTACCCACTCACACATACTTCCCCACAGGACGGAGTACAGATAAGACGCCTGTCTAAGGAGACCACCCGTCAGGATCATGCCAAGCCCAACTTGCTGTATCAGAAGTTTGTGAAGGTACTAGAGGCGGGGGGTGAGAGGGCCCATCCCTTTCCCTTCCCTGGTCTCTTGGGGTCTGAACAATTCCCTTGCATGCCCTACCTGTTCTCAGGACAGTCCTAAGAGTAGGGTCCTGTGACTGTCCTCACTGTTGCTGACCTAGACTGCCCAGATCCTCAGCAAGAATTGAAATCTTCAGGCTGCATGGATCCCTGCCATCTGCTGAGGGGGCTGCAACAGGGAGTGGGAGGTGGGGGACAGTCAGGAGCTGCCAGAGGAGAGCAGGGAGGGGACATCTATTTCAAAGGACTTGGAAGCCAGAGGAGACCTGAGAGATTATCGGACCCATTGTCTTTTATTTTGCAGATGTGGCTGGCAGGGGGGAGGTGGCTCACCGAAGAGCCCACAGGTGGCTAGTAACAATAACAGCCTGTTCTAGCCAAGGACTAGAACCCAGGTGTTCAGACTTCCCTTTTCTAGCATGCCAATGGAAGGGAGCTGACATTTAACGATCTTCTCTTACATGCTTAAGGGCTCTACGTGTTAGCCAGCAGATCTTTCCCATTCATCTCTGTGGCTATCTTTTGCCCCAGTTCAGACCATCATCTCCTGCATAATTTCTTTCACAGCCTCATAACTAGCTAGGCTTCTCACTGTAGTCTCAATCCCCATGCCAATCAGTTCATCCTCCACAAAGCATCCAGAGTGTTCTCTGTAAAACACGTTTCACTGTGTCACTGGCTCCTCCTTGTCCTTGCCTTCTTTCCTAGCGTGTTTCTCGCCACTTCTCAGGACTTCTATCTACACTTTAGCCAGATTGATTCTGAATCTTTTTCAGGTACCATGTTTTTTCACCTTCAAATTTTTGCATATGCTCCCTCTGTCTGGGACATTCTGCTTCCTTTACCTGCTGACCTTTTCCTTGTCTTTCAAAGCTGAGTTACTTGTAGGAACTATTCCCCAAACCCTGAAGCCTGAGTCGGGTACCCCTTCTCTAGCAGAGATAATTGTTGTTTAGTCATTAAGTCATGTCTGACTCTTTTGGGACACTATGGACTATAGTCCGCCAGTATTTTGTTCATAATTGCCTACATTTCTGCCACATCTCTTCCGTTAACCACGTAGGGTCCATGTTGGCTGCACCCATCTTTCTTATTCCACTCTGTATCCCCAGCCTTTTAATCCATAGTAGGTACTTAACCTGGTTAAACAAAGAACTGTGCATAGGTATTGGGCCAGGGTAGGGGGGCACACAGGTTGTGAAAAGAACCATCTTTATTGTCTGTTACTAGAACCATGAGATGACCACCAGGGGGCACTTGTCCCACAGTGAAGACCTGATGACCCAAGCCCTTGTCCCTCCCTTCTTGTTCTGCCCACTAGCTAGCTGGTTGTGGGCCAGGGAGCCAGGACTGCCCCTGCCCCACCCATTCCCAACTGCAGCCCACTTCCTGCCCAAGTTGACATATGCAGGTTGGCACACCTCTGTGGAGATCTGTAAGGAGTGATGTTGGGGGCTGACAGATTTGTGCCTCCGGCTATTTGAGATGGTGGTTGGGGGTGGTTTCCAGAAGGGAAGTGGGATGATGGTGGTATTGAGTGGGCCTTGTCCATCCCCGTGATTCCTCCTTCTAGACAGCCACACTGACTTCAAGTGGGGAGAAGCCAGACAAGGACTGGGAAAGCTGCAGTGATGACGACAGCCAGGAGCCCAAGCCTCCAAATGTGTGAGACTTCTTTCTAGTGCTGGGGCACATGGGAGGAGATGCCTTCAAATCTCAGAAGAAAGGACCAGTATAGTGCTTGACTGTGGTCTTCTTGGGGGGTGGAACTGTTGTACTAATCTTTGGCACTTCCAGGTCCTGAATAGGAGCTCATTGGTGAATGTTTTAGAGGGGAGGAGGGATCAAGCCTTTCCACCAGATCCATTTGTAATTCCGGATTCCCACCCCTCTCCGACAGTCTGACCGATGAGTTGCTGCTCCAGGCCTGTGAGGGACGAACAGCACACAAGTGAGTAGTGGCTGGCTTCCTGGGCTCCCTTCTTTTCTCCCCATCACAAGCCCACCATTGTGGGTGGCCTGCACCACTCTTTTCACACCAGAGGAAATGATTCCTACTCTTTGCCCATTTCTGAAGCTGCCTGAAGATAGGTAGCTCCTCCCTACCAACTGTCCCGGCAGTCTCAAAGATTAGGCCTCTTTTCCCTGATAGCCTCCCTCTGACTTGCTGCTGTTGCTAAGTCGCTTCAGTCGTGTCCGATTCTGTGCGACCCCATAGACGGCAGTCCACTAGGTTCCCCCGTCCCTGGGATTCTCCAGGCAAGAACACTGGAGTGGGTTGCCATTTCCTTCTCCAATGCGTGAAAGTGAAGTCGCTCAGTCGTGCCTGACTCTTAGCGACCCCGTGGACTGCAGCTCACCAGGCTCCTCCGTCCATGGGATTTTCCAGGCAAGAGTACTGGAGTGGGGTGCCATTGCCTTCTCTGCCCTCTGACTTGGGCCCCATCTATTTCAGGGCTGCCCGTCTTGGGATCACAATGAAAGCTAAGCTTGCTCGCTTAGAGGCCCAGGAGCAGGCCTTCCTGGCTCGGCTCAAAGGCCAGGACCCTGGGGTCCCTCAACTGCAGTCTGAGAGCAAGCCCCTCAAAAAAAAGAAAAAGAAAAGGAAGCAGGAAGAGGAGGAAGAGGCTACAGCAACTGAAAGGAGTGCAGAAGAGTACTCAGAACACCCTGACAAGAGCATCAGAAAAAGCAAGAAGAAGAAAAGACGGCATCAAGAAGAAAGAGTCACAGATAAGGAGAGCATCGCTATAGAAAATGAGGACGAGACCACAAGAACAGGTGGGCTTGGGGAATTGAAAAACAGAGAGCACGTCGACCGGCCCCTCAGGAAAAAGAGGAGGAGGCAGTACCATGAAGAGGAGAAAGTGGAGGTGGAGGTCTTAGGTAATGAGGGAGGTCAGGTCAGTGGAGTCAGGACAGAGGAAGCAGAGAGAAGAGTGTACACTGAGCCATGTGGCAGAAGCAAGAACAGGCAGCAGCATGAGGAAGACGACTTGAACACAGAGGATGAAGGAGTTGAAGAGGCTCTTGTAGATAGTGGGACCAGAGAAGCAGAAAGCAGATCGTGCAGTGATCAGAAAAGGAGGAGAAGCAAGAAGAAAAGATGGCAGCATCAGGAGGAAGTCTTGGATGGACCTGGAGTCAGCACTGGCCAGAAAGCAAAAAAGAAGAAACAGAAGAAGAGAGACTGAAGGCCAGGTCACGGTGGGGCCCGACTGATGCCTCTTCAGGAGTTTAAGCCTTGGCGGCCTGAGCTGATGCAGGTCTTACGCACCCTCTCAGTGAGGAGTCCCTCCCGAGGAGGAAACAGCGGTGGAACAGCAGTCCGCTGAGAGGACAGTGCTAGTGCCATGTCTGAGTCGAGGGAGAGGCAAGTCCCCCTTACAGCATCCAACCCAGAGATGGTGAACTCAGGCACCTGCAGGGGCCAGGCAGCTAAGGGACCAGGATGCAGGGAGCTGTGGCACTGGGAATGCAGATATCTGAAGAGACATCTTGGCTAAAAGAAGCTGAAAATGTAGATCTATGGAAAATATACTGATTTTTTATTTTGAAGGCTAAGAAAAACATGCAAATTCCGCCCATAGGTTGCCAGTTTCTAACTATAACCAAATTGAATAAACATCAGCTTGTTCTTCTAGCCTGTAGATAAGTTGCGGCTGTCATCTCCATTCTCAGCCCGGGAAGGTCCTGAATACAAATTAGTTTCCTTAGAGGCCTCTGAAGAAATTCCTTCTGTTAACGTCTGGTAGTCTTGCTATGCTGTTAAGTGAAAGGAGAGAGTTCAGAGAACCTCACCCAGCTCCCTGTCTGCATCCCTAATAAGAACTCTGTGCGTGTAAAGGACGCACACCTCACCTGGGAGCCTTTTTCAGCATCTGAAAGTCAACTGTCATTGCCCCCAAATGCCATAGAAACCTCTCTTGCATATTGTTCCCCCAGAGAGAGTGCACCACCTCTCCAGTGTTGCTCTCTGGCTATGCCATGTCTTAACCGTTCTTTCAGAAGAGCTCCCAGGACTCCACAGTTCTGGGGGAGAGGCACTAAGTCTTTATTGAAAAGAATGCCCCCCACCTTCTCTCACTGCAGACGATAGACACATTCAGTGTCAGGGTAGGGTGGGAGGTTCAGCTGGTACTTCTTTTCCAGAGCAGGTGGCACGAAGCGACCCCCCAGGTAGTGGTAACGACCAGTAAACTGGGTTGCAGACTTTTTGGGTGCTGTCAGGGAGATGAGCAAGTCTGGCTGGATCCCTCCAGAGCTTCCCTTCTCCACGTCCCATCCTGAAAAGAAGGTGGTAGTCAGAGCAGAAGGGACCAAGATGTCCAGTCCCCTTCCACACCTTGCTCTGCAATAATCTTAAAGGAGTGGGAAGCCCCCTGGGTCCCCACCTGAGGAAATCATGTCTTGGAGCTGCACATACTCCTGGGCTCTGGTCTCACAGTCAACATGTAAAGGGCATTCCTAAACTCTTTGTTCCTCAGCCCTACTTTGGCTATGTTCTGCACCTCTAGACTCTGAACCTTGAATCAGGAGCAAGAACTCCTAGGTACCTACCTCAAGAGAGGGCAGGGCCCTGATCCCCCCAACCTCCTTGGACCCAGCACCTGAGGGAATGTCGATGCTGGCAATGGGCACAGTGAGTCCATTCAGAACGCTCAGGATGCTGCGGAATGGCTCCCGAACCTCACCCGTGAAGCTGAAGCCAAAGATGGCATCCACCACCAGCTCATACAGTTCATCAATCAGCATCGGCTGTGGTAGAGCAGGAGAAGATGTCAGAGCTAGCAGCTTCACAAAGAACCCTTAACAGGAAAGGGCTGTCCTCTGTACCCAAAGACCATAGGCACAGGGAGAATTTTAATCTCATTCTGAGGCCTAGAGTTCATTGCAGGTCACTGATTGAGGCCAAGCGGTGTCCAGTCGCATTTTCTGCTCTGCCAACCACTGGAGAGGCTACAGTGTGGGACAGCCCGAGACTTGGAGTCAGGACAGACAGGCTCTGGCCTTGCCTCTGCTGTGAACTGATTTTTGACTCTGGACAAATCACTTACCTTCTTTTGCATCTCAGTCTCTTCATCTGTAAAACGTGCTAAGGAATTTTAAAATGTTCTCAAGTTTCCCACTCCTAAATCCATCGTCTGAAGAAAGGGTTTAGGATAAGGTAGTCACTTCAGTTCCCAAGAGGGGCACATAATGTGTTTACCGAATGCTAGGGGAAGAGGAATTGGCTACAGCGTGGAGTGACCAGGGGAGATTAAGGGGAAATAAAGCTTTAGAGAGGGGGTTGCTGGCAGCTCATAAATGGAGCACACCCTATGACACCAATTCCATTCAGGTAGCATGCTTTAGGCACCTTCTGTGCCAGGCGCTCTCCATGCCCTCTAAGAGTGCTCTGGAGAGGAAGATTCATAAGTGAGCTCAGCCTGGAAAGGTAAGGGAAGAGCAGGACACAGGAGCGCAGTGAACTGGAGCTACCTACCTCTGGGGGCATTTCACCAAGGAAGGGGATGTCCATTTTCTGGCACTGCGTCACCAGTGCAGTGAAAAGTGGCTTGTTAGGCCTTTTAGGGTAATAGATGGTTGGCTGGTAGCCCTGTGAGGAAAGGAAGGGGGTAATTCAAGCCCAGGTCTTGGAAACTTCTCCCGCACCGCCCTTCCCCACGTACTCACAAAGAGTTTGAGGTGTCGAGCACAGACCAGCCCATCTCCTCCATTATTCCCAGGGCCACAGATGACCAGGACGGTAGGGGGGCTCCTGGACAGGGACGTGGGGGGATATGCCTGAAGGCAGAGTCAAAGGGGATTCAGAGGGGCTTTGGGCAGTGACAGACCAGGCTTGGCCTGGCCGTCCCTCCCCTCACTCCTTGTGCCTAGGCCGGGGGGCTTGTACAATGGCTTGCCCCAAAGGTCGAGGGTTGTGCCACTGACCTTGGCAATGGCTGTGGCACAGCTCAGACCGGCCAGCTCCATAAGTTGGTCCACGCTGAACTGGTACTCATTAAACAGCTCCTGGTCCACGGCTTGGGCCTCCTCCTGGCTGAGGAAACCCACGGCCTGAGTCCCCACCCCTCAGGTGTTCCCTCGCGCGGGCGGCACGGCCGCCCCAGGTCCCGCCCCCTTGGGTTCCACCCAAGTCCTGCTCTTGCCCGCCCAGAACCTCGCCTACCTCAGATACTTCACTGCTGAACTCGCCATGACTTCTGAGTCCCCGGGGCCACCCGAGATCAGCCGCTGCGACACCCACCAGGTGGGTCCTGCGCGACAGGAGCCGGCCTGGACTCTGACGCGCGACAGGCGCGAGCCTGCAACCAGCAGCCCGAGCCCCAGAAGCGCCCGCAAACCGGACATGCAGCTAGTCGGGAGGGAGCCCTCTGGCCGCCCGGCGCATGCGCAGTACTTAGCCCGGCCCCCGAGGGGCCGGGCCCGCACGCACCCTTGCCGGAAGCGGGCCTAGGACTGGCAGCTCCGCCGCTTCTCCTCCAGTTACTGTGCGCGCCAACTCCACGGGTGCCTTCCCACCCCGGCCCCCCTCTGCCAGGGCGTCTTGTCTTACGGTCTGGATCCGAGCCCATCGCCGGAGCATTTTCATACTGCCTCACAAATGACCCGAAGTGCTTTGCTCTCAAGCGCCCGTCGATAATAATTCTCCGTTTCATGTTTTTGTGTAGCAGTTGTGTTACTGCTAAACTGTGTAGCATAGCAGTTAACCCGGGTTCCTGCCCTCCCACTTACTGAGTGAACTTGGCTCCCCAGATTTGTCTCCTGTCTGTAAAATGGGATACGAGTACATACGGGGCTGTATTCCACACAAAGCCGTAGACAGCGTCAGGCACATAGGGCTTAATAAGTTAATGGTCTTATTAACACTACTAAGCGTTTCATATAACTTGGGACCCCTCTCCCCACTAAATTAGCCTCGCTTATCTCTGTTTACCTGGCTTCCCAGGTAAAGAACCCGCCTGCCAATGCAGGAGAAGTAAGAGAGGCGAGTTGGATCCCCGGATGGGGAAGATCCCCTGGAGAAGGAAATGGCAACCTACTCCAGTATTCTTGAATCCATGGACAAAGGAGCCTGGCAGGCCACAGTCCCTGGGATCACAAAGAGTCAGACACGACTTAGCGACTAAACAACAGGATTGAGGGGGGTGTTTTTATGCTAGTTTATTGTTTTTCTGTAACATGAATTCCATTCCTGGCTAGTTCACTGAGAAAAGCAAAAACCCCTCCTACTTTAAAAGAAAAAAAATTATTTATTTCGGCTGTGCTGAGTCTTCATCGCTGCCAGAGGTTTTCTCCTTGTTCACAGCAAGGGGGGCTACTCTCTAGTTGCAATGCTTGGACTTTTCTTTGCGGTTGCTTCTCTTGTTTCAGAGTCTGGGCTTTAGGGCACTCAGGCTTCAGTAGTTGCGGTTCCTGGGCTCAGGAGTTGTGATTCCCCAGCTCTAGAGCACAGGCTTAGTAGTTTTGGCACATGGACTGAGTTACTCTGCGGCATGTGGGATCTTTCTGGACCAGGGATAGAACCCATGTCTTCTGCATTGGCAGGCAGATTCTTTACCACCGAGCCAGGAGAGAAGCCGGAACCCCTCCTACTTTTAACTATTCCTCTGATGCTGTGCAGTGCTCTGCTTAGTCGCTCAGTGGTGTCTGACTCTGCAACCCCATGGATTGTAGCCCGCCAGGCTCCTCTGTCAATGGGATTTTTGGGAGCAAGAATATTGGAATGGGATGCCATTTTCCTTCTCCAGGGGATCTTCCCAACCCAGGGATCAAACCAGTGTCTCCTGTGTCTTCCTGCATCACAAGCAGATTATTTAGTTACCCACTGAGCCATCTGGGAAACCCGTTCCCCTGATAGTCTCCTTTTTCATTACAAGAGGCTTATGATCTCCTATGGGTTGTAACCTTGCCTTCATCTATGTTTGTTTTACATGTCTGATGTGGAAAAATGAATGTATCAGACTGTGATTGTGATGGAAAATTGTTTTGGTTAGACTATGTTTGTGGTTTACTCATCTTTGTCTTTTAGCTTATTCATCTTAATTGAAATAGACTTTACATTACAATTGCATAATCTTATCTAAGACTTCACTAATTTTGTTTTATAGCTTCACCAGTATATAAGTAGCTTCACTTTTATATATTAGTCATGACTTAGTGACTGAACAACAAGACTCCCTACAGGCCTACTTGAGAAAATTAGTCAGTTCTGAAGATTCATTTCTAAAACACAGTGTGAAGCATGTTTCTTTGACATAGATAACATTTTGAGTGTATGTACCCAGTGCTGACATGAGTCTTCTCATTTTACTCTTACAGCAACTGTTATTATCCCTATTTTACGGATGAGGAAGTGAGAGTGCTAGTCACTCAGTAGTGTCCGACTCTTTGCAACTCCATGGACTGTAGCCGGCCAGGTTCCTCTGTCCATGGAATTCTCCAGGCAAGAATATTGGAGTAGGTGCCATTCCCCTCCCCAGGGGATCTTTCTGACCCAGGAATTAAGCCCGGGTCTCCTACACTGAAGGTGGATTAGGAAACTGAGGCTCAAAGATGTTGAATGATATGTCCAGTGATACACTGATAACTGTCAGCGGAGATAGGACCCAAGCAGCTTGACCTAGTCTGAAGTCTTAAGCATTATTCTATACTGAAATGCCTCTCTAAATGCTGAGCTATATAACTGAAGGGTTATCAACTGCTGACTTCATTCAGATGAGATGTAACTAAAAAATAATAACACAAAACATATCCCACCATACACACTTAGAATTTATGAAACAACCAATGAAGGCTGTCTTCAGGAAGGCAGTGCCCAATCTATTCCACCTTGCTGCCTTTCACATTTTGGAGTTTACTCTGGAAAATGCCTTCAAAACCAACTTAAGAAGGGCATGTTGGGCTTCCCTGGTGCTCAGTGGTAAAGAATCTACCTACAGTGCAGGAGACACAGGTTCAATCCCTGATCTGGGAAGATCCCATGGGCAGAGGAGCAACTAAGTCCGTGTGCCACAACTACTGAGCCTGTGCTCCAGAGCCTAGGAGCTGCAACTACTGAAGCCCATGTGCCTATACAACCCATGCTGTGGACAAGAGGAGATTCCATTGCAATAAGAAGCCTGAGTACCGCAGCTAGAGAGTAGCCCCTGCTCACCACAACTAGAGAAAAGCCTGTGCAGCAATGAAGACCCAGCACAGTAAAAAAATAAATAAAAAAATTTTAAAGAAAGGGGGCATGAGGATTATTTGCTGAGTTCCAGATGCTCTGCCTATATTATCTAATTTGATCCTGTCCATCCTATGATGTATTTTTGTCCTTATGTTATAGATGAGAAGTTGAGTAGCAGAGAGAAGTTAAGTAATTTTCCTAACATAATATAGCTATAAAATGGTAGAGCTGATGATGGTTGATCCTGACCAAGTACCAATACTCTTGTGTAGCAGATGCTGCTACTTGTCACTCAAAATCATTCTCCTTTCTTCTTTCTTCATTTAAAGGCAGTTTGATTGGCTTTGTTACAGTCAGTGAATCTGCATCTCAGTCAAGACATCTCCAATGCCTGACAAGATAAAAAGCTCCATTGAGATAAGGAAGATTAACAAAACCTGGTTATGTGCCTGAAACCTAGTAGGTCCTCTATCTACAAATATTTTAATTAATCCTTAAAATCTAATTGTGAAGTAATTCACAGTGCAGTAGAATGCCTCTTATCTGACACGACTAGGACTAAATTATTTTATTTCAACAAACATTCATTTGCTGTCTGTCAAAATGTGACCAGGGTCTTGCCTTTGAGGATAAGGCCAAAGATTGTAGTTATCCGTCTTCTTTCTTGCATAAACCTCACCACTTACATATCACCTACCAGTTTGAAGTCTGCTTCCTTAAGTTGGAACAAAAAATTGATGGCATATTTAAAACAATCTGAGTGCAAAATTCATCGAGATTTTTATGATTTCCCCCAACTTGTAATAGTCTCTCCGCTCACATCTAATTCAACAGTAGTTTTTAAGGTCACTCACCTGAATTTCGTCTTCCAAAGATTCAATTTAGTTGTCATAGAAACAGCTTGTTTTCACACTCTTAGTTCATCAGTTTAATTGCAAACTACAATAACACATACAATTGGAATAAACACATTTGGTATCAAACATGAACAACTGTTGGTAAGCAATGGCTTAACTGGGGGAGTTGAACTGCACAGCATCCTAAAGGTACTCACTGCCTAGGTATGAATCTCAGCTTCACTTACTAGTTGTGTGACTTGGCAGGTAACCCAGTTAACCTTTGTGCCTTCTTTTCCTCATCTGTGAAAGGGGATTCATCTGCTGTGAGGATTAAGGGAGAAGGCACTTGTGAAGCACTTACAACAGGGTGTGGCATATGCTAAGTGAGCAATGTTACAGAATACTGTTGTTGCAGCAGCTAGCAGCCCTACTGCTGCTATAGGCCTGAGGGGCCCTGCATCCAGCATCTGCTTTTCTTGTGTGTGGAGGAAGAGGAATGCATCAATAGCTCAGTTAAGGTGGATCTTCTGTAGCATGAGATCCCCATTTCCCATATGAGAAAATGGAGTCAGTGACCCTAAAGTGTCTTAAATAAGATGTCATGCTTTTAAGAACTGGCAAGGCCAGATTGTGAAGTTTGATGCCAGAAAGAAAGGGGAGAAATTTACCATCCGTTTTCATTTTTTCTATTCCCTATTGAATCCAAAAATCCTGATGAGAAGCACCCAGAACGCCTTGGTGCTGAGACTGCCAAGCCCTCGTCCAGCCTGCTCGGGGGCCCACTTGCAGACATTGTATTCCATGCCCATGCAGTGCTCACCGGAAACGATGGGGAAGGGGTTCAGTCCCAGAAGTCCCTGAGGTGTGTATGTTGGGTAGGTACTGCAGAGGTCATGCTGTGACCAACAGGGGATGGTCACATGATTATGCAGAAGCCAGACTCCATGGATCTCCTCTGAGGGTTCCTGCCGGGAGGTTTCCTGGGCTGTCTGAATGACCTGAAGGAGGCAGAGAGGGGGCAGTGGGAGTGACTAGGGAGAGAAAGAGAAGGCAGCTTGCTCTGGCTCCAGCTTCTGTAACCCTCTCTGGCCCTACCTCTGCTGGTGCCCTACCAGGGCAGGGGGGAATACGCTGAAGCCGTGTGTTCCCCCATTCAGCAGGACTCGCCCTTTAGCAGAGGCCTACACTCAGGCCATGCAGGAGGCGGGGGACACTCTGGACCTCCAGAGCTGGCTGAAGGTTGTGCAGATTGCTAAAGGGCAAAGTCAGAGAGGCTCAAAGCACCATGTCCCCAAGCAACAGACCACCTCTTCCTCCAACTTGAACAGTGATCATGTTCCATTAAAGTCATCCAAAGTCACATCCCTCCTACTTCTTTTATCCATTCTCCAGGCTTCATCCCTCCTCCCAGGTACCCACCTATTGCCACGGGGCCTGCTGGGTACCAGAAGGCCAGGGTTCTCCATTCTGAGGGGGCCTTGGCCTCCAAATGAGAGATGGGCCTTGGGTCTTGGGCCTGGATGGAGAGAAACAAACACATTCATCACAGGCCTTGCTGCCCCAAGAACCATCATGGGGGGAAAGAGACATCTTTGGGAGAAGAACCAGGAGGGTGGGTATCAGGGGATGTTTTGGTCACTGTACACAGATGGTCCACCTGTACAGGGCAGGTGCTTGGCAAACTTGGGCTGACTAGATGGGAATGATTCACCAGTGTTACTGGCGCCTGGAGGAAAACACACTGAAAAGAAGACATCAGTGAATTCAAGTCACCAAGAAGCAGGGAACTCTGTCCTCAGAGTGCAAAGCCTTTGGGGGAAGAGACTAGTAAGCTAAGGTAAGAAAAGCATCCAGTGCCTGGCATGTAGTAGGTGTGTAAACCTTGGTGCTCCAAGATACAAAGTTCTAGATGTTAGGAAAGCCTCAGGAGCACAGGGGAGGAGGCAAATTCAGGAAAGGGTTTAGGTAAAATGGTCCAGGGCCTTGAGAGAGCAGAAAGCAGGGAGGGCTGGTCCTGGCCTTGGAAATATGACAAGTGGGAGGGTGGGGTAAAGGAAGTAAGAGCACTCCCATTTGGGGGAAGGTGATGCTAGAAGCAGCTTCCTTAGACTCACCCTCCAGCCTTGGTGCCCAAGATGTCGTGGGAACATTCGCTGACTCTTCCTCCTTCTCCTCGCGGCCTTCCTCTAACTCATCTTCCCACCCACCGGCAGATCTGTAGAGGTAGGAAACAGGGGGCAGAGTGGTACTCTGGCCAGGTCCCCTGCACCCCATGTCCTACCCACTGTGCCAGGCTGTGACACCTCCCAACACACCCCCGAGGCCACATCCGTCCCTGAAGCTCTGCCTCCACCCTGCTTACCTATGCTGCACTCCTGGTGTGCCCCTGTCTACCCTGGCTGGGGTCCCTTCCACCAGGCAGGCGCCACCTGGAGCCAGGGATCTCCCTGGAGCTGAGGTCTAGGAATGAAGAGGGGTAAACGGGATCAGTTTGAGAAAAATGGCCATTCCAGCTGTGGTTGTGGTGTGAATGTATGTTCCTTCCACACACAATGGGCCCAGAGAGACAGAGAAGTGCAAGAGACAGCTGGGCTGTGCCTGTGTCTAAGGATGAAATTACAGGGCAAGGCCCTTTGTTCTGTTAAGGTCCCCAGTAGTAACTCTTAAATTAGAACTCAAGCTCATGGACTATCAGACCTGGCCAGAGCTTGATGACCACCTCATCCTTCCTGGGGCCTCCAGGGACAAAGCCACAGAAAGTTGGTGACCAACTTCAGATAGAATCTAGGTCTTCTGACCCCTAATCCAGTCATCTGCTTATACCAAGATAATTTTGCAAACTATAAATATGATGTCCTACTCTTTCAAGTAAAGTGTTAATCATTCAGTCGTGTCCAACTCTTTGCAATCCCGTGGACTGTAGCCCGCTAGGTTCCTTTGTCCGTGAAATTCTCCAGGCAAGAATACTGGAGTGGGTAGCCATTTCCTTCTCCAGGGGATCTTCCCAAGAGAGGACATCAGTTCAGCTCAGTCTCAGTCGTGTCTGACTCTTTGAGACCCCATGGACTGTAGCACGCCAGGCTTCCCTGTCCATCACCAACTCCCGGAGCTTACTCAAACTCATGTCCATCAAGTCCATGATGCCATCCAACCATCTCGTCCTATGTTGTCCCCTTCTACTCCTGTCTTCAATCGTTTCCAGCATCAGGGTCTTTTCCAGTGAGTCAGTTCTTCGCATCAGGTGGTCAAAGTATTAGAGCTTCAGCTTCAGCATCAATCCTTCCGATGACTATTCAGGACTAATTTCCTTTAGGATTGATTGGTTGGATCTCCTTACAGTCCAAGGGACTCTCAAGAGTCTTTGTTTTCCAATACCACAGTTCAAAAGCATCAATTCTTCAGCGCTCAGCTTTCTTTATAGTCCAACTCTCACATCCATACATAACTACTGGAAAAACCATAGCTTTGGCTAGACAGACCTTTGTCAGCAAAGTAATGTCTCTGTTCTTTAATATGCTGTCTAGGTTGGTCACAACTTTTCTTCCAAGGAGCAAGTATCTTTTAATTTCATGGCGGCAGTCACCATCTGCAGTGATTTTGGAGCCCAAGAAAATAAAGTCTCTCGCTGTTTCCATTGTTTCTCCATCAATTTGCCATGGAATGATGGGACCAGATGATCTTAGTTTTTTGAATGTTGAGTTTGTTTTTTTTTTCCGGCCCGCCCCCTAATGTTGAGTTTTAAGCTAGCTTTCTCACTCTCCTCTTTCACTTTCATCAAGAGGCTCTTTAGTTCTTCTTCACTTTCTGCCATAAGGGTGGTGTCATCTGCGTATCTGAGGTTATTGATATTTATCCTGGCAATCTTGATTCCAGCTTGTGCTTCATCCAGCCTGGCATTTCCCATGATGTAGTCTGCATAGAAGTTAAATAAGCAGGGTGACAATATACAGCCTTGACGTAATCCCTTCCCAATTTGGAACCAGTCTGTTTTTCCATGTCCTGTTCTAACTGTTGCTTCTTGACCTGCATACAGATTTCTCAGGAGGCAGGTAAGATGGTCTGGTATTCCCATCTCTTGAAGAATTTTCTACAGTTTATTGTGATTGACACAATCAAAGGCTTTGGTGTAATCAATAAAGCAAAAGTAGATGCTTTTCTGGAACTCTCTTGTTTTTTTGATGATCCAGTGGATGTTGGCAATTTGATTTCTGGTTCCTCTGCCTTTTCTAAATCCAGCTTGAACATCTGGAAGTTCATGGTTCACGTACTTTTGAAACCTGGCTTGGAGAATTTTGAGCATTACTTTGTTGGCATGTGAGATGAGTGCAATCGTGTGGTAGAGACATAAAACCTAGCAAATAAATATAACAAACATTCAAGCATAATTTCAATTCCTGGGGTAAGTAGGTTGCCTGAGAAATCTCAAAGTGTGAGGGAAGAGGCAGTTGAAGAGACACTGACCTGTTGAGAGATGATGGGAGGTAGAGAGGGAGGGAGGAGGAGTTCGGAGAAGGAGGGGCGCAGGTAGAGACCCACAGAGAACTGTCCCCTAGAGAATGAGAGGAGAGAGAGAACATCCTTGGAGCACTGCTCCCATCCTGTGGCTCTTTTGGGAACTGCAGCCAAAGACAAAACCACGTCCTGCAGGTTTGGCTCAGTTATCTTTGATGGTGTGTGTGAAAGTGTGCTCAGTCATGTCTGACTCTTTGGGATTCGATGGACTGTAGCCCACTAGGCTCCTTCTGTCCATGGGATTATCCTGGCAAGAATACTGAGTGGGTTGCTATTTTCTCCTCCAAGGGCTCTTCCAAACCCAGGGATGGAACCTGTGTCTCATGGGGTTCCTGCATTGGTAGGCGGATTCCTTACCACTGAGCCACCTGGGAAGCCCCATCTTCAATGGCAGCCTTTGGCCTTCACCCACTGGGCTAGTTACCAATCAGCCAAAGCCCTGGCACAGCCCTGGTGTTGGGGACGTGCCACAATCCCCCACCCACCGCCCCACCCCCAGGTGGCCTCTGGAAAGTGGTATGTGTCCCCCATGCAGGCCCTGGGGCAGATGAACACAGACGAGCAGTCAAGTGCAGCATCCTTGACATCAGCTCCACGCATCACCACCCCTTTCTCTGGGTAACCTCTCCCCACCCCCTACTGCTTGTCTCGGGTGTCATCTCACCAGGGTGTGAGTCGGAAGCAGCCCACCCCGGGCCAAGTGGGTCCTTATGGCATCTGTCAGCTTGGCCACCAGCCGCTCTCGCACAGAATCTGACTCCTTCTGGGGAGAGAGTGGATAATGGGGTAGTGGGGAGAGCCTGGGTTTCGGGACCGGGGAAGAAATAGAAAAGGAGGACGGGAGGGGCCTTTGTCTCCTCTCTTTTCTAGCCCATTCCTGAGCCTTTGCCAGCATCCTGCCACCGCCTACCCAGAACCATGGACAGAGGTGGATTCTTCCTCACAGTAGTGTCCCAGGACCCAGCACCCCATGTGCCCAATGCACATTTGATGAGTGAATGGATGGTGGGGAGAGACAGGAATATCAGCTGGAGAAAGCATGTCAGGAGAGCAACTGGAGGGCTATTGGGAAACGGTTAGATTCTGGGATGGAGGATCTCACCGGACACCGGGCCAGCGCTTCCTTATAGTACTTCAGAGCCTGGTCATGCTGTCCCAGTCTGGCTGCAGCAGCCCCCAGGCCCTCACAGGCCTGCCATTGCCCCTTCACGTCCCCTGAGGAAGACAGTCTGAGAGGTCCTCCCCTGGCTCCCAACCCCACCGACCCTCCCCTCCAGAGGTCCTCCCCACCAGCCCCAAGGATCCTCAGGCTTTGCCCCACCCCAAGCCACCTGCAAACCCCTCCCCCTCACCAGCGTCCCGGGCAGCCTGTAGAGCATGTAGGTAGTTGTCTCTGGCGGCCTTGTGGTCTCCCAGCTGGCTCATTGCAAATGCCAGGCTGCCAAAGCTCCAGCCCTGCTCCCTCCGCTGCCCCACAGAGCCTGGGGACAGAGCCCACCCCATCCTAAGAGACAACTTGGCCTGCTGGGGCATCAGAACTCTGCCCCCACCCCAACGAGGAAGGGAGGGTTGCCAGGAGTCCTGCTGCACAACCATGGCACACCTCCAGAGGCACCATGAAGGCTTGAACTCTTGAAACCCAGCCTGAGTTTTGGCCTGAATGCCTCCCCAGGCTACTTTGAGCCACATAAAAACCCAGGGAGGCAGGCAAGGCAGGTATTAATAGCTCCATTTTTTAAATACATGCAACCTGAAGCTCAGAAAGTGAAAATAATGTGCTGAAAAGTCACACAATCATTTAGAAGCACTGGGCTCCACTTCAGGCCTCCCCTTCCAGCCAGGTTCTTCTCTCTGCCCGTTGCTGCCTTCCCTACCCCAGGCCTCAGCCTCTGGGCCCATAACCCTCTGTCCTGCCTGGCTGTCCCATCTCCTGCACCCTCCCACCCCCACTTTCTCTTCCCTGGTTCTGGACTTCCCAGTCTAATTAGTTCTAAAGTATAACCATAATTAGCTCTAGAGTTCCAGCCCTGGGGCTTCAGCTGGAACCCCACTCCTAGCCCCTTGGTCTGAGCCTCACTCCCCAGTCCCTGGTACCCACCGTGCAGGTCGGCAGCCTTCTGGTGGAACTCCCGGGCTTCCTGATAGTTGCCGAGGGCATTGTGGGCCATCCCAAGGTTCCTTAGCACCGTGGCCTCCTCTCCTGGCTCCCGGCACAGGGGCAGGGCTTGCAGGAAGGCCTCTACCGCTAGCGGGAACAGCTGGAGCTGGGAGTAGCCCAGGCCTAGATCGTTATAGAGCTGCCCTAGAGGGCATGGCCAATGTCACTGATCAGATGCTGCTGAAGCTGTTCTGGTGCAGCCCCTGTCCCACTCTCCCAGGGTTCCCCCAGCCCCTCCCAGCCCTCAGAAATGCCTCTGCTTCCACCCCATTTCTCAGAGTATCACCCGTTCTGAAACCCCCCAGATCCCGCACTGTCTCAGCCCCAAGGCCTCACCCAGCAGTCCCCGCTCAGTGCTTCTCTCAGCAAGCCTCCGACTTTCCTCCAGCACCTGCATGACTTCACTCACCCCATGCTGCCCGCTCTTCAGCATACAGCCTGCTGCAGCCCCTAATGCCAGGGCTGAAGCCTGGGGCTGCCCCGCTTGGGCATAGGCCCGGCTCGCTTCTCGCAGGCAGTGGGCTGCTAGCCCAGGCTGTCCCAGAGCCCGGTAGCAGGCTCCCATTTTTGCCTGGGCTTGTCCCTGGTCACCTAGTGGCTGGTAGTGGCACAGGGCCTTGTGGTACCAGGCCAAAGCTTGAGGCAGGTCACCCAGGGCATGGTAGGCCAAAGCCACATTGAAACACTGGTCGCCATGACACCCGCTCGGGGCCGTCTCTTGAGGCTGAGCGCGTAGGAGCAGCTCAAGGCCTCTGGCTGGGTCCCCAGTCTCCACGTAGGCAGCCCCCAGGTTGAAGGCACAGGCCCGGAGAACAGGGGTGTCTCTGGTTTGTGGTGACCTGGAAGCCAGGAGGAAAGCCCTCTGGAAGCTGGTCAAGGCCTCATGGTTCCGGCCAGCCAGTAGGGCCCTGTGGCCAGCCCTGGTGAGGGCTGGGATGGTGGCCTCTTGCTGAGGCCGCTTTCTTTTCTTCTTTTTCTTCTTGGAGCTTGAGGATGAGAGCGAGGGTTCTTGGGGGGCATCCTCAGTATCGAGGGAAGACATAGTGCTGACAATAGGGAGCAGAGTGGTCAGTGTGTTATCCTTGGTCCTCCAAAGGACCACTGTCCCTCTACAGCAATTCAGCTCTACTTCTGCCCTGGTGTGACCCTCAGGGTTGCAAGGATTTCTCTCTGCCATCTCACTTTGCTTCACCTATCCCATTGGACACCACATCAACTCTCACTCTAATGTCCTGACTAATTGTTCATCCTCCAAGACTCATTTTAAGACAAGGAGGGGGCAGGGCACACTCTTTAAAAAAAATGACTTAGCCTGAGGACCCAACATAGACTGATTAGAACCAACTGGGTCCAAGATGGCGGACTCAACTTCCACTTGACCTTGAGCCTCAGTATACTCTTAGTGTAACACACCACAGGTGCCATGATGGTTCTAAGGATGACCACAAAATGTCAAAAAGTGGGTGGTGGCCCAATTCCTTGAAATCCCCACCCCTTTTCCAAAACAACTGGAATACTCCTCCCAATCATTAGCCTATGTAATCACCTCAATACTGAGGATACCCACCAAGAGCCTATGTAAAAATTGACAACCCCACACACTCTGTCTGTGGAGTGTGTTTCTTCCCTGACTAAACCTTCTTTCTTTTTACTATGGCTCAACATTGAATTCTTTCCTGCCTGATGCCAAGAACACATACTTGGCGTCCACCCCAGGGACTTGGACATGGGATGTGGCCATCCTCTCTTGAACCACTCTCTTTCTTGCAACAATTTCAAGTAACAGCTTCCTTCAGAAAGCCCCTCCCCTCAACCAGCTGGGTCCTTCTTCTGCACTCCCATAGTGCTTATCTGTACTTAGGTCTTTTATGGCATTTTTCACACCGGGTTAGGGTTGTTGACTTTCTTAACCATTTCCCCCACTAGATTTGGAGCAGCTCGAATGTTCTAAAACAGTAGATTCTCAACATATGTTTACCGAATGAGATGAAAAAGTTGTGGACATGGATGGTGGGGAAGGCTGCACAACAATGTGAGTATACTTAATGCTGCTGAACTGTATGCTTAGAAAAGGTTTAAAATGGTGAATTTCATGTTACATATAGATTTTTGCCACAATAAAAAAGGTATACTGAATGAATAAATGAATGGATGAACGAACAAAGCACATACAGGGCCTCTGCTCCACCATCTCCTTCACTCTGTGCATCCAAAGACATCCACTCAATCTACATACTCCTGCTGTCTAATCTCAAGGTAGAGTTCAAGTCGGTTCAACAAAAACTCAGTGAGCTCCTGCTGTGTGCCAGGAGCCATACAAGGCACTGAAGGTACAAAACTGATGAGGCCATGTAACTGGCAAGGGGCCAGCTTTCAGGAGCAAGGCTTCTGTGTCTCCGTTCACTGCCTGCTCCGTATCTCAAGGGGAACCTCTTTCTCCCCTGCCTCCTTGATTTTCTGTCTGCTTGCTAGTTTTGGTCACCTAACATCCTGCTGTTGTCTCCAGGGCACTGTTAAACCAAATACATTTCTCTCATCAGCATGTGTTTCTCGTTAGTATCTCTCCCCTAGAAAGGCAAAGCCTTTTTCCTGAATTCTTCTCCCAAGAGACAGGAAAAGGAGTGGAAAAGGCCCAAGAGCTGAGTTCTCAGTCCCTCCCATGTTCTTCTTCTTCTTCCCTGCTGCTTTTTTTTTTTTTTAGGAGAAGCAAGCAAAGGTGATACATTCTCTTTTTAAAGAAACTACCCCTGCTCCTAACAGCACCCAGAAATTCTGTCTCTTTGAGGCCCTTTTTCCTGGCCATTCCTGGCTACCCCCACCAGACCTTGAGGCCCCAGGCACAGGCGCCTTACCTTCTTTGATCTTCTCTGTAGCTGACTTTCTGGAATGGTCCCTCTGGCTAGGGTTACCTCTCTCAGCTCATAGCTCAGAGCCCCTGGGGTTACCAGACAACCAGGTACCGCCCTCAACGCCTAGGGAATTCTTTGATTGACAGCTCAGATATCCTATCTTAGTGCTGAACTCTGCTGGTGCTTGGGCACAGATACCTGGATTTCTTTGCCCTTCCTGCCCCATCTCTCCCCACTCTTGCAGACACATGCTTCAAGTCCTTCACTTCAAGCAAGAATCAAAGCAGCAAGGGCTTGTTGCTAGTTATAGCTTCAAAGATCATCTATCACATTCCCTCATTTCACAGAGGAAGGGACCTCTGAAGAGCAGGTGTGACTTGCCTGAGGTCACAAAGCAGTCATGAGGCTGAGATTAGAGCCCAGGTTTTCTGATTCTGGGCTAACTAGCCTAAGGTCCCTTCCACTAACCATGATAACCGTGATTGCAAGTTTTAATGAGGTGTGGGTTGTCCCAGCAGTGAACCCTTTCACACACACACGAACACACTCATACACTGTACTTCTGTGTGGTAGTTTTACATTTGGGAAGAGGGTGAAAAGTTGATGGTCAGGAAAGGCCTGGAGATCAGAAGAGCCTCTCTGCCCCCGGACTCCTTTTCCCAGCTCCACTGATCTGCAACCTCCAGGTTCTGCTTAATGAGAGAACAGCAGGACCCAGGAAAACAGGCACCTACTGCCCTAACTCACCAAGGGTGGCCTGCATCAGAAAGCAAATGTCCTCATTTATCTAGGAGAAAGGCCTCTTTTAAGTAGAGAGGCCATGGCCAGAAACACAATTATAAGGAAGTAGTTGGGCTCACTTGCATTTGCCAGGCAGACTTGGTTGAGTGCCTGCCGTGTGCAAGGCCAGTGCTGTGTGCCACAGATAGTGCCCATGCCCGAGGCGGGCTCTCCTGGCTGCCTGCCGCTTCTGCCCATGGGCTGGGCCTTCAGGATGCTACCACACCATAACCAGAGTCAAATATGCTGCTCAGTCTGTTGCTCACTGAGCAGCCTCTCTTAAGGGAAAAAAATGATTTGGGAAGGGGGCAGGGACTGAAACTAATCTCACTAAGTTTCCAATGACCTCTTAATAATCTAGTGATCATTTCTGGATCATTTTTCTTGTTTGATTCCCTGCTGTATCTGACATATCCTTACAAGTCTCTGCTTACATGGCTCCATGAGCCACTGTGTCCTGGCTCTTTCTCCTGTGCTAACAACTCCTTCTCCATCTCCGTTGCTTGCCTTCTGTCCCCTTCTTCTTCTTTTTTTTTTAAATTTTAATTTATTTGGCTGCACCAGGTCTCAGTTGTGGCATGCAGGATCTTCGATCTTTGTTGTGGCATGTGGGACCTTTAGTTGCAACATGCAGACTCTTTAGTTGCAGCATGTGGGATCTAGTTCCTTGACCAGGGATGGAACACCCGGGCCCCTACCTTGAGAGCATGGAGTCTTAGCCACTGGGCCACCAGGGAAGTCCCTGTCCACCTCTAAAATACCAGTGTTCCCCAACACTCTGCTCTTTGCTCCTTTCTTACTTCACATACTCTTCCTCAAACACTTACTTCACCCAGTCCTCTGAATTTTTTTAATTGAAGTATCATTGATTTATAATCCTATGTTAGTTTCAGCATAGTGATTCAGTATTTTTGCAGATTATAACCTACCATGTGCTGTGCTTAGCAGTTCAGTCATGTCCGACTCTTTGAGAACCCTTGGACTGTAGCCTGCCAGGCTCCACTATCCATGGGGATTCTCTAGGCAAGAATACTGGAGTGGGTTGCCATGCCCTCCTCCAGGGGATGTATCCTATTATAGGCTATTATAAGATATTGGGTATAACTTCCTGTGCTATACAGTAAATCCTTGTTGCTTTTCTGTTTTATGTATAGTATTTGTATCTGTTTCTCTCATACACTTAATTTGTCCCTCTCCTCTTTGGTAACCAACAGTCTGTTTTCCATGTCTGTCAGTCTGTTTCTGTTTTGTATATACATTCATTGTATTATTTTTTTTACATTCCACATATAAGTGATATCATATAGTATTTGCCTTTTTCTGTTTGACTTATTTCACAAAGCATTATTATTTCACTGCTCTTAACAACAGCAATTATCTGCTCCCTCTGTGTATCACTGACCTCTGAGTTACTTGATTATGTGTTTATCACTTAAAGCAAGTTTCTTTAGGGCATTAACTGTGTTTGTTTATCTCTACATTGGGCTTCCCTGGTGGTGCTAGTGGTAAAGAACCCGTCTGACAATGCAGGAGACATAAAAGATGCAGGTTAGATCCCTGGGTTGGGAAGATTCCCGGGAGGAGGGCATGACAATCACTCTAGTATTTTTGCCTGGAGAATCCCATGGACGAGGAGCCTGGCGGGCTACAGTCCATTGGGTCGCAAAGAGTTGGACACGACTAAAGCGACTTAGCACGCACGCATCTCTGCATCAGCACCACCTTGTTCAGCGCATAGCACAAAATAGGCCCTCAAGTTAGCGAGACCAAAGAACACTATAGGAACGGGAGTGGGGTTAATGGGAATATTAGGGGGAAATGAAAATAGCAGGGGCAGGAGCAGAGGCTACTTGAAATAAGACGATTTAGCAGCGAAGGAGCCCTGGAGAAATAGCGACCCAAAGTACCGCAAGAAGGGGAACCGTCCTCCCAGCCTTGAGCGGTATCCTTCTTACCGGGTGTCACACCTCCGAAACCTGGTACTACAAATCCCAGAGGCCCCTGCGGCATAGACCGGAAGTATCCTGTCCGCCTGGGGCAACGGTGAGGGGCGGTGGCTGGGCGGCGGGAGATTCAAACCTGCTAGGAGGAGGAACATGGAGCGGAGAGGAGCGGGCCCGGGCCGGGCGATCTGTGAGTGCTAGAAGGGGCCGAGTAGGATCCGGTTGTGGTGCCACTGGTCGGGGACACGGCGGTCCTGGGAGAGGTTGGGGCTGGGGCTGGCTGGTACCCGCTGGACAAGGGGCAGCCGGACTGTGTTCAGTGGAGAGGGAGCACCCAGTTCGGACTCTGGCGGGCAGGAGTAAAGCTGTGAGCTGCGAAATGCTCTGACTTCTGTGTCGCGTTTCAAAGCTTACAAAGAGTTTTCTCCCTTATTCCCAAATTCTGGGGCTCCGGGGCTGGGAGAATGTAGGTGGTCTGGTTGGCTCCTTAAAAATTCAGCAGTTCATACTTGCCAAGCCCTGCCAGGGGACGGGACGCCTAACAAGACTTGATTTTTTGGTGCTTCTTTGAGACAATGCCTCTTAAACTTTATGGTGTCTGTTCTATCCCAGAGCGTCAGCAACAGTAGGTCTCAACTTGTGTCCATAATCTGCATTTATAACAGGCACCACTGGGCTTCTTCCATTAACCCCACCTAATTGTGATGCGGGTAGTCCATGTACCACATTTTCAAAAACACTGCTTTAGAGTGGGGTCAGAAAAATGGAAGTGCAGAAAGGTTTTCATCTGACCTGAGTGAAAGCAAAATCTTCTACTCCTTTCCCTTCTTCTCCATTTGGATTCAAAAAGCGAGGTCCATGTCTACCGATCAGTTGAAGGAAAGCTAGTTTCAGACCTGAAAAGAACAGGAAAACTGATTTTTTTTTTTTTTAAGACTCTGTGTATGTACAAAGTCCCGCCCACCTCTCACAGTCCTCAGTTCATAACTCTGAAGTGGTGTCATTCACTTACTGGTTTATTTTCCATGCTTAGCAACCAACTGTTCCTTGTACACCCCCTCAGAGGAACTGGTGGATTTCCTGCTGTTGGCCAGTGCTTTCAAATCTGAACATGGAGGAGGGTGTGTGTGTTTTAACTTGCTTAACTACCAATTCAAAGAAGCCCTGCCCCTCCCCCAAGTCATATCACAGGATAAGCAATAGAAAGAAGAGAGATAAAGAGTCGGAATGACATAAAGTGCTGAGTCAAAGACAGATTTGCTAAAATCTCTTTTCAAGTTCTCTGACTTTATTTTCTTGGTGTGTATATGTAGCTTTCTCTCATTTTGTCTGATTTTGTATTGTTTTCCCTAAGGAACCTGATGGATGGGAGAAAAGAGTTGGGGGAAGGATAAAAGGAGGCTGTGGCTAAGGCAGAATATGAATGCTGCCTCATTTAAGGGATTTCCTGTTCTTGAGTTTGGGAGTCAAATTATTGTCTGCATTTTAGTTAGCTTGGAGATTATTTTCTTCCTCAGGTGACCTATACCAAAAGGGAGAGTAAATACACCTTTGTGATCTTTTAAAATTCTCTGTCATTCCATTTAATTCCAAATTGAGTGACTTTTTTTTCACATGGTACTCTCTGTTGAGTTGCCTTTCCTTCCTTTCTGCTTGGATTTCCCTGGTGGCTAAGATGGTAAAGAATCCATTTGCAAAGCAGGAGACCTGAGTTCAATCCCTGGGTGGGATCCCAGGAATCCCCTGGAGAAGAGAATGGCTCCCCACTCCAGTGTTCTTGCCTGGAAAATCCCATGAACAGAGGAGCTGGCGGGCTACAGTCCGTGGGGTCAAAAAGAGTCAGACAGGACTGAGCAACTCAACAACAACTTCTTGAGAGTAGGGGTCCACTAGTCTAGTGCGACAGACAGGAGGTATTGAATGAATGAATGGTTGCTGAATGATGCATCTTAGTTGGTTCTGTTAACCTAGTCTCTGGGAGAGTACATGAGGAGGATGACAGAAGTCCAGTTCTTGGAGAACTCAGAGCCTAATTAGGGATAAAATGAGGAGCTAAGTTCTCAGCCACGGAGGGATCTGGACATCCCTGAAGGGAGGTACTGAGGGAAGGGCTATGAAGTTGGGGGAAGGAGGAGGTCTGGTAGATGGCTGGAGAGGAAGATGGCTGGAAAGGGAAGGATCCTCCCTCTGTCAGGGTGCTGACTAGGATATCTTCACTGAATGGGAGCCGATTGGAGCCAGTGTCCTGGGAACAGGGGGACAGGCATGTGGGAGCTGCCTCCAGTCTCTGAGCAGAGTTGCCTAAGAAAATCTACTAAGAAGAACCTGGCTACGGCCCTCTGTCTAATACTCCCTTCTCTGACTGCTCAGATGAACGTCTCACAGCGGACGAAATGGATGAGCAGAGGCGGCAGAACATCGCCTATCAGTACCTGTGCCGGTTGGAGGAAGCCAAGCGGTGAGCAGAGGGGCTGCCTCTTTCTGGCCTCCTTTTCCTCACCCCAGGCATCTGCCCCCAAAGAAAATGGAAAAAGACAAGAGTCCATTCTGTGGGAAAGGGAGAGTTGAAATAGCATCTTTTATTTTTTTAAAGACTTTATAGAGCCTATTTAGGTTCACGGCAAAATTAAGATAAAGATGCAGAGATTTTTCATATATCCCCTTCCTAGAAACATACTTAGCCTCCCTACCATCAACATCCCCCACAAGAGTTTGTTACAACTGACAAACCTACTGTGACACAAAATCTCTCAAAGTCCATAGTTTGCCTTAGAGTTCACTCTTTGAATTATAGGTGTTCTATGAGTTTCAACAAAT
Organism: Dama dama; assembly: GCF_033118175.1. Lineage (NCBI taxonomy): Eukaryota > Metazoa > Chordata > Mammalia > Artiodactyla > Cervidae > Dama > Dama dama. Next base: position 15,653,741 of record NC_083700.1, read on the forward strand.
ATATAATGACATGTATCCTTCCATGATTATAGTATCATAGTTTCACTGCCCTGAAAGTCTCTGTTTCACATACTCACCCCCTCTCTCCCACCCCACCCCCAATTCCTGGCACTGACTCATCTTTTTACTGTCTCCATAGTTTTGCCTTTTCCAGAATTTTTCTTACCTGGAATAATGCAATATGTAGCCTTTTCAGATTGATTTCTTTTTACTTAGTAATATACATCTAAGTTTCCTCCATGTCTTTTCATGGTCTCATAGCTCATTCCTTACTAGTGCTGAATAACATTCCATTATCTAGGTGTACCACAGTTTATTAATCCATTCACCTATTGAAGGTCATCTTGGTTGCTTCCAAGTTTTGGCAGTATGTTTTGCAGATGTAAGTTTTCAACTCCTTTGGTTAAATACCAAACAGCACAATGTCTGGATCACATGGTAAGAGTACATTAACCACCGAATGGCTTCCCATCAATGAATGAGAGTTCCTGTTGTTCCATCGCCTCAGCAGCATTGATATTGTCAGTGTTCCAGACTATGACCATTCTAATAGGTGTATATTCGTATCTCATCATTGTTTTAATTTGCATTTCCCTGATGACATATGACGTGAAGCATCTCTTCAGATTCTTATTTGCCATATGTTTATCTTCTTTGTGCATCTTTCTTTTCTTTTTTCTTATGAGAGGAGAATAAAGTTTATTAGAGTGGGAGATGCTGTTAGAACAGCAGGCCGGCTCAAGGGAGAGCCAAACCTGTACATCTTTCTTGGTGAGGTGTCTGCTAAGATCTTTATCCCATTTTTCAGTCAGGTTGTTTGTTTTCTTACTATTGAGTTTTAAGAGTTTTTGTATATCTTGGGTAACAATCTTTTATCAGATATGTCTTTTTTGAAAATAATTATTTAATTTAATTTATTCATTTTTGGCTATGGGATCTTAATTTCCTGACCAGGGATCGAACCTGGGCCCTGGCAGTGAAAGGACCAAGTCTTAATCACTGGACCACCAGGAAATTTCCTCAGATGTGTCTTTTATAAATGTTTTCTTTTGTAAATTTTTTATCCCAATCTGTCATATTATTTTCTTGACATTGCCTTTTGTAGAGTAGAAGGTTTTAATTTTAATGAAATCTAGGTTATTAATTATTTCTTTCAAGGATTGTGCCTTTGGTGTTGTATCTAAAAAGTAATTGCATACCCAAGGTCACCTAGGTTTCCTCCTATGTTGACTTCTAGGGATTTTAATACAGTTTTGCATTTTACTTTGAAGTTGATGCTCCATTTTGAGTTGATTTTTGTGAAGGGTGTAAGGTCTGTGTCTAGATTCATTTTCTGCATGTGGATATCTAGTTATTCCAGCACCATTTGTGGAAAAGAATGTCTTTGCTCCATTGTGTTACCTTCGCTCCTTTGTCAAAGATCAGTTGGCTATATTTACGTGGGTTCTGTTTGGTTCCACTGATCTGTGTGTCTGTTCAGTCACCAGGACCATACTGTCTGATTACTGGCTCAGTCAGGTAGTGTCAGTATTCCAATTTGTTCTTCTTCAATATCATGTTGGCGAGTTTGGGTATTTTGTCTCTCCATGTAAACTTTAAGAGTCTCATGCTCTACCAACTGAGCTAGCTGGGCGCACCTCCTTGTGAACTTTAGAACTGTTGTATGGACAACCACAAAATAACTTGCTGGGATTTTGATTAGGATTGAACTGACTTATACCTCAAGTTGGGAGGAACTAATATCTTGACAATATTGCATCTTCCTATCCATGAATATGGAATATTTCTCCATTTATTTAGTTCTTTGATTTCATCATCAGTTTTGTAGATTTCCTCATGTACATTTATACCTAATTTCATTTGGAGGGGGGTGCTAATATAAATAGTATTGTGTTTTTAATTTCGAATTCCACTTGCTTATTGCCGGTATTTAGGAAAGCAATGGAATTTTATATATTAACCTGGTGTCCTACAACCTTGCTATAATCACTTATTATCTTCAGGAGTTTTTTGGTGTCATGCTTTCAGATTTTCTGCAAAGACGAGTGTGCCATCTGTGAACAAAGACAACATCACATCCTTTTATTCCCCTATATACTTTAATATATATCTCTGTATATGGACATTTGCCTGCATAACCACAAGGCCATTATAATATCCACCTCAGTTATCCATTAATCCTTGAAAGATCAACACTCAGGCCATTTTCAAATTTTCTTGATTGTCTAAAAAATCACATATTTTTTACAGTTGACTTATCCAGTTAAGGATCTGAAAGAATTCATATATTACATTTGGTTTTTATGTACTATTAAGTCTTCTTTCATCTAGAATAGCTCACCTCCTCTTTTCAGTTCCTTATGTCGCTGACTTATTGAAGAAACCAAGTCCTTCGTCCTGTAGAACATCCTGCATTCTGTCTTTGTCTATTCACTTCCTGCCTCACTCAACTTGTTCCACTCTACCCCATATTTCCTGTGAATGGATATTGGCTCTAAAGGAAGGATAAATGCTTAATCTTTTCCTTTCAATCAATAGTGTAATTTTAATGTTCTCCCAAAAAGTAGGTAGGATGGGGTAGATAGGAAATCAGGTGTCTGTGGCAGAGAAAGCACAAAATGAGGTGTGACTTGCTCTATCTTTGAAAACAGATACTTTCCTATAGGTCCCAAAATGTGGAGGAGGAGCCCACATATTGGGCTTCTGAGATGGGAGCCCTTATTCTCTCCCTTATACAGTCATCAGTCATAATAATACTTGATATTTACATTCAAGGTGTTTTCACATTCATTAACTCATTTAATCATGGCAGCTGCCCACTGAGGTGGGTAGTACAGGTGGTATCTTCATTTTGCAGATTATGCATCTGGAGGCTCAGGTGAATTTGGGAGATGGTGTGGAAAGCAGGTCTCCTAACTCCTTTTTGTCTGTTTGTGCTGCTCCCCTTGCTTCAATCCTGGGGGCTCCTCTTCATCATCAAAACTGGGTTTTGGGCTGTGTAGACATGACCTTTGTGTGCCTGGGTTCTGAGAACATGCAGAATAAGAGAAGTGAGCAGGTACAATTTGGTTCAGCACTCAAATGCATAACCAGACTGAGTGAGGGGTTATATCATGTAACAGGTAAGAGACTGTTTAAGCCTCACTGAAGATGGGCAGCTTCAGTATCTGTCAGGGAAGATGTATGGGGCAGGTGGGGGCTGAGGATTGGCCAATCCAGGTGTTTGAGGCTGCTTGGAAGACTGTGGAAACAGCCAGGCAGTGGGCAGAGGTGGGTGTTGGGGGCAGGGCAGGAGCAGGAGTCAGGAGAGGGTGAGAGGCTGCTTAAAGGGAGAGAGGGAGAGAGGAAGGTCCTGGGATTGGATGAAGTGCTGTGGCCTGCCCGAGGGGCTCACAGGCTGCTCTCATGCTCTCAGCTGGATGGAGGCCTGCCTGAAGGAGGAGCTGCCTTCCCCGGTGGAGCTGGAGGAGAGCCTCCGGAACGGAGTGCTGCTGGCCAAGCTGGGCCACTGTTTTGCACCCTCTGTGGTTCCCTTGAAGAAGATCTATGATGCAGAGCAGCTGCGGTACCAGGTGGGGAGCAGAGGTCTCTACCTTCTACATTCTTCCTCTCAAACTCCCTCTTCCCAAAGCTGTGAGAGTGGGATGACCATATAATTTATTGTCCAGACCTGGCTACTATTGAGGATGAAAAGGATGCTATTAATCTTTGCACCAGAATAGCAGGTTTCAATGGGTATCTCCCAGCCAGGAGGTGTGTATTTTCCTTAACAGCAAAGGGCATTTGCTAGGTGGGTTTTGAGAGGCCCTGATATGAAAACCTCCAAGCAGACTTTTCTACCTACAGTCTACACTAAGAGGCTGTGGGCTTTACCACCTTGAAGGTACTTCCAGGGCACGCCCCCCCTTCCCTGTGTTCTAGCCAGCCCAGCCTGCCTCTCCTTCCCGTCCCAGCTCTGGACTCCCCTTTTCTCAGAAGCCGTATAGCTTGCTAATCCCATCCCTGTGCCATCCTTCCCAAATGCCCAACTGGGTCATCCACACCTGGTGGTTTCTATCTGTGTGTCTCCATCCTGGGGGCATGGGAAATCCATAGGGCAGGGTCCTCTGCCCTCACCCCTTGAATCTTCAAGTTCTGGTCTGGACTCTACCCATAGCCAACCCCAGGAACTGTGGAAATAGATTCTCTTCTCTTTCCTTCCCTTTCAGGCAACTGGCTTGCATTTCCGTCACACGGACAACATCAACTTTTGGCTGTCTGCAATAGCCCACATCGGTCTGCCTTCGGTAACACTCATCTTTGCTCTTTACCAGCACCCCCACCACACACATGCTTTATCTCCCTGGGACCCTTCAGTGTTCATCTCCATGTGTCTTTGAACCTTGTTACATGGTCTCTGCCTCTATTTCCCTGTTGGTATGTCAAGTGAAGGGAGGTGAAGGCTCCCTGGCCCAGGCTGCATTGTCCCCATTAGTCAGTGAGGCCCCTGTATAATGCAGGACCTTAGGTTGACTGGCCATCTTTCCACCAGAATTTCATAGTGTGAAGCAAGGACACACCACATCTAGGTGATCGACTTGGAAGCCTAGGCCAGGACCCCAGCTGGACACATGCTCCGGATCCTCTCACTCTGACTCTGTTTCTTACTTGTAAAGTGGGGATGATGATCCCTCCCTATCTACCGTATAAGGTCGTTAGGAAGATCACATGATCTGTTTGATCTCTTTTTGTAGATTGTAAATTAAGGCATGGTAAGACTATGCTGTGTTTTTCTGCACTATAGGAGAGAACTATAAGACAAGGAAATGGCAGTTAAGAAAGAAGCTTTAGTGAGAGGCAGAAACAATAGAAACATGTATCCTTGGTGAGGCCAGAATGCTTTTAAGTCCCTAGATTTGGTCCTTTCTTATGTATCTAAGGTAACCGAGATGTATTGAGGTTAAACTTCATTACTGTCATCAGGTGGCATGGGAAATCATGCCAGGGGTGACTTAGCTCTTAGAGGGGACCCCGCTGGTTAGAGACCTCTGGCTTGGACACAGTGATGGCACATCCTGATCCTGTGTGGTCCTCGGCAATGTGTGTCTCTTTGGGCCCTTTTTGGGGTTATGGCCAGCTCCCAGTATGCCACCTTTCTGGTGAGAGTCCAAGGTGAGGGATAGAGCCTGGCTGTGTCTGTAGGATGAATAGAGGTACCTATTTCTCCTGGAGCATGTGGCCTGCATCCTGTAGACTTGATAGTCTGGTCTGATGTGTTTTATTTTATTTTATTTTTTTTTTAAGATTTATTTTTAATTTTTGGCCCCTCCTTGCAGCATGTGAGATCTCAGTTCCCTGACCAGGGATCGAACCCACCACCCCTGCATTAGAAGGCTGAGTCTTAACCACTGGACCACCAGGGAAATTCCTTGTCTGACATTTGGTTAATGGTTGGTTTGGCTGTGTGTCTGTGGCTGGGCCTCAGCTGGAGTATGTCCTAGTGCCTCTCTTTTACACTGAGTATGGGGATGAGTGCTGGCTATAAAGAGCTGGGGAGATTGACCCAGAAGCCCCAGGCAACAAAGGAACACACACCCCAGGTCAGATAGGAAGACGCATTCCTCAGCCCCTCTTTCCATATCTGGTGCTGCTTAGAAGTCTCCAGTGGCATTAATTGGGTGGTTTTCCCTCCAGACCTTCTTCCCAGAGACCACGGACATTTATGACAAGAAGAACATGCCGCGGGTGGTCTACTGCATCCATGCACTCAGGTGAGAGACCAAGACTTGTCATCTGGGTTCCTTGGGTGGATGCAGCCAAAGTCAGCTGCAACAAACACTGACATAGGAAGGACGGAGGGTAGACCCCAGGGAGTGCTTCTCAGAGTGATGTTTTCACTCTACCTAGTTTTGTTTAGATTTATGTGTGTGCTGGAGTGCACCTTTACGTGTGACCTCTGTGGGTGAAGGGAAAAGGCAGACAGCGAAGAGTCTTCAGCTTGTGACAGGGGTGCAGAGAAGTCCGATTAGGATGATCAGGAGGGTCACATGCTATCACAGTCAGTGTGAAAAGAGAAGGCTATTTAGTCCTACTTACAGCCAGCCATCAGCAACCAGTTGGCTAAATCATAGAAAGTGATTGACCTGTTCCTGTGTCCACCATGTCATCTCCTCCTGACTTCATTTCCCGCATCCTTTCAGGTGACCATGCCTTAGCTCAGCGGGTCTCTGCCTGCTATGCCCTTTCAATCCTCTGTCTCCATCCAATGACCTGCTACTGCAGTGTGTCCTTCTCTGTAAAGCCTCCCCAACCCCCACAGACCTCCTATAGCATCTTACTTATCTGCTCCAGCATTGCCTTGGGCTGACTTACTTTGCCTATCTCCCTGTAAATGGGGGGTGAGTTGTGGGCAGGCACTGAATGGTCTTCATCTCTAAATTCCCATAGTATCTCCTGCAAACCTATTCTAGGCAGCCTGTCAAAATGAATAGGCCCCAATTCCTTCCATTCTTTCCCAGTCTCTTCCTCTTCCGGCTGGGATTGGCTCCTCAGATACATGATCTATATGGGAAGGTGAAATTCACAGGTAAGCCCAGCTCCTCCCCCAACCTCCACAGTCTGGGTGGGGTCTTGGGGGTTAGGGACCTGATGAAGGGCACCTGTGCTCTCATTGCAGCTGAGGAACTCAGCAACATGGCCTCTGAACTGGCTAAGTATGACCTCCAGCTGCCTGCCTTCAGCAAGATCGGGGGCATCCTGGCCAATGAACTCTCAGTGGATGAGGCTGCAGGTAGAGATCAGGCTCACCTGTTGGCGTCACTCAGTGGGTATGGGAGGACTCTGAACCTTACGCCCCCATATAAACTTTGGTTACCTCTCATCATAGGCAAGGCCATTAGGCTACCTGGCTTGCCTGGCCCTGTGGATAAAGGGTAACGTCAGAGTGGTCTGCAGCTGATTATACTGTAGTTGGACTGGGGTTTGCTCTGGCCTCCTGACCTTGTTTTCATGTTGCCTCCTAGTCCATGCGGCTGTTCTTGCCATCAATGAGGCGGTGGAGCGAGGGGTGGTCAAGGACACCCTAGTGGCCTTGCAGAATCCTAGTGCTCTGCTGGAGAATCTTCGAGAGCCTCTGGCAGCCATCTACCAGGAACTGCTGGCGCAGGCCAAGATGGAAAAGGCTGCCAACGCCAGGAACCGCGTAAGGAGACTTGGATGGCAAGGGCCGAAAAGCTGGGTGGCCTGGAAAGTCTCTAGTGAAACCAGGATTCCTATCTGTCTTGTCTCTGAGTAAAGTTGCCTGGAGAAACTAACTTGTCAGTTACTATAGAGAAATAGGAGAGGAACTGAGGAGAATGATGAGAATTCAGAAGAGACGATGGAGGAAAAGGTTCTGGGGCAGGGCTGAGAGGTTGGATTGTAGAACTGGATGATACTGGACTGGAGATTCCCAATGTTAGTTCAGCTCAACTGTGTCAGTACCGGGCGGCGGTGGAGGGGTTAGGTCACACAATTTCCCCAGATTCCTTCTACCCAGACTGATCTTTGGCTTTGAGAAGACCCCCAGAAGACCAAATAGTTATACAGGGAGGGAGGAGTAAGAAAGATTGAACTGGTTTTCCCAGGTTCCCCTCTCAATATAGTTTTTGCAGAATGATGGAGAAAGCCAGGACATCTATGACTGCTACCTAACTCAAGCAGAAATCCAAGGCAACATCAACCATGTCAACGGTAAGAGGGACAGGCCAGGACAGGTTTGAGGGATTAGCCCCCACCCAGGGAGTTTTGAGGTTGGCTTCTCTCAGGCCAGAGGCCCATGACATCACTTGGGCCAACCTTTATTTCAAAGTCAAGGCTATATGTGTTCTTTACGTCTGTCAGTGTCTGGAGAAGCAATCACAGTCAAGGGGACTTCTGTTTGAATGGAGAGCCATGGAGAGGACAGAGGCAAAGGGGAAGGCCATTCAGCCCTTGTCGCTGGGGGCAGTTGGTCTGGGGTCCTTCAAGAAGAGAGTTTGGAGGATGGATGGATGGGGGTGGGGGATCAGGGCAGGAGAGGCTGCTTGAAGGCCCAGGATGGAGTGTGCACCTGCCTGTTTAGGTAAGGGTATCCTCAGGGTCTGGAGTGATGAGCTGGGGACACCATGAGGATCAAGCTAAAGAGTTTAGGCTGGGCCCTAGGAGCCCAGGGGGCAGGGGTGGGGGTAACCCTGGGCAGAAAAGAAGCGGGCTGAGCCGGGAATGATGAGGGGTTGGCTTTCTCACACTGTCCCTTATGGAGTCTTGATCTTTTCAGTCCATGGGGCTCTAGAAGTTGTCGATGATGCCTTGGAAAGACAGAGCCCCGAGGCCTTGCTTGAGGCCCTTCAAGACCCTGTCCTGACCCTGCAAGGAGTGAGGAGAGACTTTGCAGACTGGTACCTGGAACAGCTGAGCTCAGACAGAGAGCAGAAAGCGCAGGTCAGGCTCTGTCTATGGCTCGCTACCTTCTCTATCTGACTATGGACGGTGGAGAGCCTCACCACTGTCAGTTCTTTGTATCTAGTACGTGCTGACTTCATGCTGTGTGTGTGTGTGTTAGTTGCTCAGTTGTGTCCAACTGTTTGAACCCCATGGACTGTAGCCAGGCTTCTCTGTTCATGACATTTCCCAGTCAAGTATACTGGAGTGGGTAGCCATTCCCTTCTCCAGGGGATCTTTTCCCACCTAGGAATTGAACCCGGGTCTCCTGCATTGCAGGCAGATTTTTTTACCATCTGAGCCACCAGGGAAGCCTATTTAAATGGTTAAATTACCCCAAAGTCTAATGGACCAGACTGATCAGCTTCTGCCCTATGAGCATCTCTCATACTGACCACGGGGCCCCAGGGGGGCAGCCCAGTAGGCAGTAAAATACTCCGCCATTGCTGAGTTGAGGCTTCAAGTTAGCAATCTTATTTTCAATGCTGTTGACTTTCTCCCAGACACTATATTTGTGTTGCCTGTGTTGTTACTTCCGATGTTTGCTGGGTAAGAAAAAGCCAGAGGTTAGAGATGAGTTCCCAGGGCTGGGTGGGCCGGGCTAGTCTGCCAAAAGCGGGGGCGGGGTGGGGTGGGGGGGTTGGGATTGCGGGTAGATGACTGGGTGGACCTGCGGCTCTCGCTGGCAGCTCCTGAAGCACATTCATGGCCCCAGGAGGACTCTCTTCTACTGCATCTCTTCCCTCTTCCAGGAGCTGGGCCTGGTGGAGCTTCTGGAAAAGGAGGAGGTCCAAGCCGGTGTGGCTGCTGCCAACATAAAGGGTGATCAGGAACAAGCCAGTAAGTCACCTCCAGACTGAAATCTGGTCTGGCTGTATCCCTGGTTCTTGGAAGAGTATGTAATTCCTTGGCTGGCTTCTGTGTAGAGCAGCGCAGACTTCTGCTCCATTTTCCAGCCGCCACCTAGTATGCCCTATTCTTGGCTCCCTAGAGGGATGCTACAGTTAAATTCATTAAGGCCTTGGAGATAATGACAGTCAGTTCTGCACCAGGCTGAACTCCTGGGGCAGGCAGTTTCCTTGTAAGCACTTGCCCTGTATTTTGACCGTTTCAACCTGCTTGTGTTCCTTTGGCTTCCAAAATATAGTGATGGCCCAGATGAGAGAGAAACTCATGATGTAGCTCAGTTTCACTTAAAAATATGCTATACAAATATAATTCTTTAGTAAAAGAATGCGAGTTAGTGATTGTCTCCCTCCCAGGGGATCAACCTGGAGAGCAAGTGTGAAGAAAAATAGAGCCCCAAGCGTCCTGCAGAGGCCTGTGGACAGCATACCTGGCGCGAATGCTTGCCTCTGTCTGGACTTGCTCGGTCACCTTTCACGTTTGTCTGGCAGGCTCTGCAGAGCCCCCAGGTCACTCCTGGCTAGTGGCCTGCCTTATCGCTCAGTTCTTTTCCTCGTGCCAGAGTAATCTGACAAATCTGATCTAATCTTTGTTGAGCACCTTCAGAACTTCATGGGTTCTTCCATATTTCTCCAAGACTTGAGTCCCTTTTCCTCCTCCTCCTGGTATGTGAGACCTTCGGAGTATCTCTCCAACCCTTCTCTTCACATCCCACCAGCCCAGCAGAGTCAGACAATTTGTTCTTGCTTGATGGCCCCAGCCTTGCCCACCGCCAGGCCCCTGTCCTCTAGATTACAGTTCCCCCACATTGTCACCGATGGAAACCAGATGAAAATGTCCTGCAGAGCTGCCTCATAGCTTCCTCCTCTGTGAAATCTTCCTCCTCTCTCCCCTGAAGTCTCTCCTCCCCTGCACTGCCAGGGTACTAGTGGAGAAAGGAAGTACCTTTCACAGCAATGACAGCAATGCTGTGTAGTAATTCTGTATCCTTATTTTTTTCCAGTAGATTTTGTGCTCCTTGATGGCAATACCCATATCTGCCTGGCATTTTATAAGCCCCTGCATTTGAAAACTAAAACTACATTGATGCACCATGGCCCCTTTGCAGCCCAAATGGCTCTGCCTTGAAGCCAGTTCCCTGTTCCTCCGCACTGTCATCAAGATTTGGTCTCTGGAGCCTCTTGACCAACCTCATCTTAGCTGCGCTCCATAACCTCCTGTCAGTCTTGCGCTCGCCACCTTAGGAACTCACCTCGTCTGTGACAGCCGCTCCTTGTTACCTGCTGAGCTACTCAACTTCTAGGCCTGACAAATTGCTTCTTCGAGAACCTCTTCTTAAAGTGACCCAGCCCCTTTTCCTCCTGAACATTTAGAAATACATTTGGAACCTAGCAGAGGTTCAAAGCCATTTCCACTCAGAGATTGCCCCCAGAACCTATTTAGCTAGGAGAGTGGAAATGGCCAGCCTCCACGGCCTTTCTCTCCTCCCCTGCAGTGCTCCGGGCTGTGCAGAGGATCAACAAAGCTATCCGGAGGGGAGTGGCAGCTGACACTGTGAAGGAGCTGATGTGCCCAGAAGCCCAGCTGCCTCCAGTGTACCCCTCTGCCTCGGCTGTGTACCAGCAGGAGCTGGCAGTGCTTCGGCAGCAGCAGCAGGGGGTAAGCCCTAGAAATGAGGGTCCAGCTCTCAGGTTCCCAAGCAGCTGGAGGGATCAGAGCAGTCAGTCCAGAGCACCCCTGAGGGCACTGTTAAATGCTGGCAAGTGACTAGGGGTGGGAGGTGGGCTACCATCCTTGCCATCCTGAGTATATTATAATAGCAAATACCTTTGAGCAGACGCTGCTTTAAACACTCATTTAATGCTAAAAGAACCCTATAGGAGAAGTATTATTTCCATTTTAGAGATGAAGAAACAGATGCTGAGGTTAAGTAATTTGCCCCAAACGGCTATAGCGGGCAGTGCTGGGACTGCACGCAAAGCCGAGTGTACTTGAAGCCTATGCTTTTTACCACTCTGCTATCCCGCCTCCCCTCGTCCATACAGCTTCTCTGACAGTGAAGTGATAGGGCCTTCCCAGCCTGCTGGAGGAGTTAGAACACATCTGAGGGTCCAAGCAGAGACCGGGAGGGAGGTGTAGATGATGTGAATGGAAGACAGTTTCACAGGAGAATGGAGGGGGCAGAGCTTGGGGTAAACCTGGGAAGTCTTCTTGGAAGAGAGGAGTCTCAACAGAGAATCCTCCCCACAGCAAGCATTTACAGAGCCTCAAGTCCAGACACAGCACCTGGGGAGGGGATGGTCTCGGTGAATGTGAGGAAGTCTATGACAAGGAAGCAAAAAATAAGTCCTAAGAAGTAAAATATAGCGACAAATGTGGACTTTAGAGCCAGACTGCCTGAGTTAAATTTCAGCTCTGCCACTTCCCAGCTATGTGACCTTGAGCCAACTATTTACCTCTTCTGCCCCTCGATTCATGTATAAAATTGGAACAATAATATGTTTATCTCATAGGATTGTTGTAAGGATTAAATGAGTTAACATCTGTGCTTAGAAATGAGCCTGGCATGAAAGTTTTAGCCATTATTATTATTATTATTTGCAGCATTCTGTTTGTAGAGGACAGGAAGGGTGCTCCAGACAGGGCTGAGCTCAGGGTGAAGACTGGGCAGGAAAGGGGCCCTTCGGTGTGTGGCATTGCACACCTCTCTCTGTGCCCAGGGCTGACTGCAGTTCTCACTATGTGGTGGGGACCAGTAGAACTCACTGGTTGAGTGTGGGCTCTGGTATCTGGCAGTTAGGTTTAACTTATGTTACTTAACTATGGTCTCATCTGTGAAATGGGGATATTAATGGTACTTACCTCTTTGGCTTGTTAGAAAAATTAAGTGATAGTGTGCACAAAGTACTTATACATTGAATACATCGTAAGCATTATTAAGTTTAATTATTAGTGAGTGGATTAGGCCATAGGGGTTTTGAGATGTAGACTCTGGGATGTGGGAGAGGCTTGGGGGCAGGAGGGCAGCTGGGCCCCCAGCCCTTCACCAGCCCGTGGAGACTCAGCCCTCTCTGTGTTGCAGGAGCTGGCCCAGGAGGAGCTCTTTGTGGCTGTGGAGATGCTCTCAGCTGTGGTCCTGATCAACCGGGCTCTGGAGGCCAAGGATGCTAGCAGCTTCTGGAGCAGTCTGGTGAGCCCCGCCACGGGCCTGGCCGAGGTGGACAGGGAGAACGCTCAGCGGTAAGAGAGGTGTAGCCACATACTGAGGGAGGGGATGGGTGATGGAGAGAGTGTAGCCAAGACTCCAAGTTCTTGTGCTTGGAGGCTAGCCTTCTGCATGATGTCCTGTTCCTGGGCCCAGGCCCCCTCTCTGGGTCTATTTGCAGTTCCCTGACCTATATTTCTTCTGGGAGTGGTTGGGTTCATAGTCATTCCTCTTTCCTCCATTTATTTAATCTTTCATTGCTAATGTTTGAGTACCCACTCATGTGCCAGATGCTAATCTAGGTGCTGGGGACAATAGCGAACAAAACACCGTTCCTGCTGTCATCTGACTTTGTGCTAGCAGAGGAAGAGAGGCAAAAAAGCAAATACGTTAAATGATTAGAAGCGCTATGGTGATAAACGGGCTTCCCTTTATCCTTTCCCTTTATAAACGGGCTCAGTCGGTCAAGAATCCTCCTATAATTGGGGAGACCTGGGTTTGGTCCCTAGGTTGGGAAGATCCCCTGGAGGAGGGCATGGCAACCCACTCCAATATTTTTGCCTGGAGAATCCCATGGACAGAGGAGCCTGGCGGGCTGCAGTTCATGGGGTCTCAAAAAGTCGGACAACTGAGCGACTAAGCACAGCATGCATGGTGATAAATAAAACAGGGCAGAGAGGATGAAGGATGTGGACCTGGTAAGGGTGGTTTGTGTCTGCTACGTGGTATGGTTATAGAAGGCCTCTTTGGTAAGGGTGTCATTTTGATAGAGACCTAAATGGCATAAGTGATTGCCATGAGCTATCTGTAGCACAGACTCTGAAAAAGAAGTGTCCTTGGTGTGTTCAGAGAACACTGGGAGACCACGAGGTGGAGTGGAAGGAGGGGAGGAGAATAATGGGAGGTGAAGTCTCAGAGGCCTGACCATGTGGGCCTCTGGTTTTTGCTCCAGGTGAGGAGGAAGCCATGGGAGGGATCTGAGTGAGGAGGGAGGTGATGCGATCTACTTTTAACAGGATCACTCTGGCTGCTGTGCCAAGAATCTCAACTATGGGTTAGAAGGGAAAAAGCAAGGAGACCCGTTAAATGTCTATTGGAGTAATCCAGGCAAGAGATGATGGAGGCTTGGCCTAGGGCCATGGCGGTGGAGGTGGTGAAAAGGAGCCATATTTTGGATATATTCTGAAAGCTGAACTGACAGGATTTGGTTATGTGGTGGATATGGAGTGTGAGAGAGAGTCAGGTGTGACTTCAAGATTTTTGGCCTGAGAAGTTGGAGCGAATATTTACCAAAATGGAGAAGACTGTGGAAGATGCAGACCAAGAGGGGGAATCAGGAGTTCAGATGTGAACTGCTCAGCTTGAGGTGAGTGTTAGACATTCATGTGGAGATGCTGAGCAGGCAGATGGCATTTATGAGTGGCTGTAGGTGTACTTTGGGGAGTCATTAGCATATGGTGCTTCAAGCCATGAAATTAGGTGAGATCACTTAGAATGTGAGTATGGCGGGAGAAGGGCTTGAAGACTGAGTCTTGGGGTGCTCTGTGCTTGGAGGTGAAGGAGGAAGTAGCAGAGGAGACTCAGAAAGGGCAGCCTGTGAGGTGAGGTGAGAACCGGGAGAATGTGATGTCCCGGAGGCCAAGCGAGGAAAGTCCAGGAGTTTCCCCTGGCCTCTGGCTGGTGATGCACATGCTCCCCCCTCATCCTCACTCACCTGGCGGCCAGGTACTTTGATGCTCTGGTGAAGCTGCGACAGATACGTGGAGTGGACGGGGCCTTCCTGAGCTGGAATGACCTACAGGCTGCAGTGAGCCAGGTCAACGCCCAGGTCCAGGAAGAGACCGATCGTGAGTGGAGTCCAGGACAGGGGGATGACGGCCCAACTCGGACAGCCCCACCCTTCAGCCATAAGTCTGGGCCCTCCGCCCACCTCACTCTCCCTTTCCCAGAGGTCCTTGCGGTCAGCCTCATCAACGAGGCTCTGGACCAGGACAACCCTGAGAAGACCCTCTCCTCCCTTCTGCTTCCTGCTGCCGGCCTGGATGATATCAGCCTGCCTGTTGCCACTCGGTACCATCTCCTCCTTGTGGCGGCCAAAAGGCGGAAGGCCCAGGTGAGGTTTGGGCTGGCTGGGTTGGTCACCAGCACAGGAAGAATATCCCCTGCCCAGTATGCACCCTGGGAAAGCCAGTCTGCTGGACATGGTCCCTTCTGGGGGTGGGAAGCAGGGGGTTTCTGATCTGGTCTTGGGGAAGAAGGGCAGAGCGCCAGCTGACAGCACAGAGTGACCTGTGGGCACCTTGGGTGTGGGAAGGGCACAGGTCTGGGGGGCTGAGAACCCAGGCTGCACTCCCTGTTCTGACGCTCAGTGACCATGTGACTTACAGCAAATCCCTAACGTCCCTGAGCTCTCCTTATACATCTGTAAAATACTACATGCCCTGATCCTACCTCCCTACTGGAATGGGGATGAAAAACCAAGTGAGCTGATGAATGTGGCAGGGTTTTGAGCCTGTAATGCCCGGAGTAGGGCACAGCATAGAGAGTGGCTGAGGGCTACTAGTCCTAAGCCAGACCAGCTGAGTTTGGATCCTGGCATCTGACCCTGCACATGTTACTTACCCTCTCTGGGCCTCAGTTTCCTCACCTACCAGCTTGTGATAATAATAAACTTACCTCAGAGATATAGGGTTTAGGTGCGATAATATGACAGGGACACCAGCTAATGTTGATCGAGTTCTCACCCTGTGCCAAATCTTGTCTTATGTACTTTACAAATGTTAGTTCATAAGTGCTTTAGAACACTGCCTGGAACACCAGTGCTCAATAAAATGTTAGTTCAGAAAGTTCATCTAAAAAAAAAAAAAGAAAAAGAAAGTTCATCTATGAATGAGGAGAGTGGGGAGGGAGTAGAGTCTGGGGTTGGAGCTGGGTAAATCTAGGGAGGGTACAAGCCTGACAGCGAGGCGGGCACAGGCTCCCTTGACCTGGGTGGCAGAGGAGCATGGGGAGGAATGGGGAAGGGAAGGTGGAGGTCAGGGTCAGGACTGGCCTGAGAAGCTGTGTGTTGAGGCCTACGGGAACGGGGAGGAGGAGTGGGGAGAGCCCATCACCCTCCGATGTGGGCTATCCCTGGACATGGCTGAGGCACAAGGGCAGGAAAGGAAACTCTTGGGAGCGTGGTGGATGCTGAAGGTTTAAGAGGGTTCTGGGGTGCTGTGGCCCAGCCGAGTTGATGCATGGCCTGAAAGCAGGGTGGGAAAGAACGCTGTGAGCCTGGCAGCAATCCAAGGGAGCCACACGGCTGTGCCCATGCAGGCCCCAGAGGGGCACAGAGGCTGCTTATCCCCATGGCTCCCCAAGTCAGCCCGCAGTTTGGCTCCCCTGGGCACCTGGGCTTGGAAACCTGGGGAGACCAGCCTGAGCTCTCATCATATCCCATTGTTCTCAATTTGTCAGGTGACAGGGGATCCCGAAGCTGTGCTGTGGCTGGAAGAGATCCGCCAGGAAGTGGCTAGAGCCAACCAGGATACAGATGCAGCCCGGAGAAGTAAATGGGCCGGGGTGGAGGTGGGGGGCAGTACTGGAGGGGAGAGGGCTTGGGGGAGGCGAGGAGATGTGGGCTCAGTGGGAGCCCAGACAGTCAGGTAGCCTCCCCAGTCACCTCCTTCTCCATTTCAACTGATTTGCGGAGGCAGGCCAGAAAGAGAACAGGAGGGCTGTTGCTTTGACCATAGGATGGATTTCCTAGCAGTCAGCTGGGCAGGAAATCCTCTGGAGTCGAGAGCCCCTGGTCCACCCACTGCCTCCTATGCCTTCCTGTGTGCACTTTCCTCCTGCAGTGTGAGCGTGTGAAACAGGTGGGGGCCGAAAATCCATCCCATTTTCTACTGGCAGCTTGAGTTTGGGTTTCAGCAATTAGCTCTGGTTAGAGAATGTTTAGTCTCGAAGTTGGCAAAGAGGGGTTGGCTTTGAGGAAAAGTAAGGGCCAAGTCGGCACAGACACTGCCGTTCTTGTGTGGGATGCTGCTGATGTTAGTTCTCAGGGTCTGGAATCCATCTGTGTGTCTGTTAGTGACCGGAAGGCAAGGGCTGCATCAATTCCCCCCAATTCTTAGACTTTATTCTCCTCCTATGGAACTGTGCTGTGGTGTCTCTGACCATGTCTTGCCCCAGAACTTCTGTACAAGCCTTCCTTTTACCATGCCCTAGTCCAGCCCTGCCTTCCCTGGTGGCTCAGTGGTAAAGAATCCGCCCGTCAATACAGGGGACACAGGCTTGATCCCTGGGTCTGGAAAATCCCCTGGAGGAGGAAATGGCAACCCACTCTAGTATTCTTACCTAGGAAACTCCATAGACAGGCGCCTGATAGGCTACAGTCCATGGGGCTGCAGAAGAGTCAAACACGACTCAGTGACTAAACAACAGCCGGCCCTACGCTGCCTTCTGCCAGGAAGCCTTCCTGGATGGCTCCCTTTCCCTTTAAACACAGCTGCATGCTGCTGCTGTTCATCCATCCATCCTGGGATGTCCTTGTCCCTTCCATCACACAGCATGATTTTGAGTCCTCCTTCTCTGGATTCCTTCACAACAGACAGGACAGAGCCTGTGGGAGGGGCTCAAGGGAAAATTGACCACTTCCTCTCTATACCCCTGTTAGTGGCTCTTGGTGTGGCCGCCATCAATCAAGCCATCAAGGAAGGCAAAGCAGCCCAGACAGAACGGGTATTAAGGAACCCTTCCGTGGGCCTCCGAGGAGTGGTTCCCGACTGTGCCGATGGCTACCAGCGGCTCCTAAAAGATGCCATGGCAAAGAAGCAGCGCCCAGGTAGTGGCCTCACCTTGCCTCTCCCCTTCTTGGCCAGCACCAGTTACCTCTCATCTTCTCTGAGCCTTCTTTGCTTATTTGGCTTCTGCTTAGGAGATACAGCACTCTGGGTTCAACATGACATGAAGGATGGTACTACCTACTACTTTCACCTGCGGACCTTCCAGGGGACCTGGGAGCAACCCCCTGGCTGCCGCCTCAACACCTCCCACCTAACTCGGGAGGAGATCCAGGTTGGTGGGGCCCCTGTGAGAGAGAGGGCTCATGGATGGGAGGTTTCCTGGGGGAGAGGCTCCCACCCACCAGGACACCACAGGCCCTCTCTTCTTCTACTTCTGCAGTCAGCTGTCACCAAGGTCACCACTGCCCATGACCGCCAGCAGCTCTGGAAGGCCAACGTGGGCTTCATCATCCGGCTCCAGGCCCGCCTCCGTGGCTTCCTGGTCCGGCAGAAGTTTGCTGAACATTCCCACTTTCTGAGGACCTGGCTTCCAGCAGTCGTCAAGATCCAGGTAGCAGACTCTGGCCTTCTGAGCTGTCAGAGCTGGACTTCTCTGAGGTTCAGAGTCTCCTCCTGCTTCTTCTTTGCTGAGTGGAGTTGGGATGGTCTTTTGGCCTCTGTACAGTAGTAGTTAAGGGCATGGATGCTGGAGCCCAGACTACTTGGGTTTGAATCCCCTCTCCACCATGTTAACTAATTACTTACTCTCGCCCAGTTTCGTCATCTGAAAACTAGTCATCTGAAAGTTGTAGCACCGCTCTTCCAGGGTGTTATGAGGTGATATCTAAAGTACATTTAAACAGTACCTGGCAGATAGGCAAGAACATGGGCAAATGCTAGTTACTGTTGTTATCATCATACCATCCAGAGGGTATGAGAGCTGCTTTTTAGCTTCCCCCCAGAGAGAGTGGAACAAGATTTAGCACGACGTCAGGGTTTAGACACCAGGAGGACTAGAAAGGAGTAGTGAAGAGGTGGTAGTGGTGATTGTTATACAGAAAAGGGATGGAATCCCTTAGGGAAAGAACTTCTACCTTTCTCTCTAGCCAACCCTTTCCATTTTTATTCTTCCAACTTTTGGGTGGTCCAGTGTAGCCTCTGAGACCGAACTGTAAGTCACTCAGGCACGAGGCCTTGGGCTGAGGCACTTTCCAAGCCAGGAACAGTAGGAGCTGAGCAAACAGAGGCCTCTTCAGGCAGACGTGACCTGGAGGGTCTCATGGCAAGGTGGGCTGTGTAAAGACTTTATTTCATGAATACCTCCAAATGCCCAGTATCTGCAAAGGATACCATTTGGCATTCGGCAAGGACGAGAGATGGTGTGTGAGACACAGATGCGTGCTCACGTCTCTTCCACTGCAGGAACTGGAATACATTGGGTGTTAGATGTTGTGGTAGTGGGGACACAAAAATAATAGCAGAGAACCCTGAGGGAGCCAGAGGCTTGGAGACGGGCCAGTGCCCTCAATGAAAATATGGGGTATGTGGTCACTGAGAGTGCAGGTGTTAGATCCTGAGGCTGCAGTTTGCATTTTGGTCCTATTCCCCTTAGGTACCTTACTGAAGCCCTTGCCAGCACCGGTTTCCTTATTCATGGTGATGGTTCTTGCCTCATGCTGATTGTGAGGGTGAAGCAGGAAAATTACATGTAGCATTTAGTGCAGGGACATGCTCTATTGGTGAAAGCCGTTATGAGATGTTAAATTTTGGGGCATTGATCCCAGAACTCAGAACCTTAGCCATCAGCATTTAGTGTCTGAATCAATCCTCCTGAACGCAGCCTGGAATTTCACACCAACTAAGGAGCAGAGAAGCCACACCAACAGTGGGAGAGGGGACAGAGTCAGAAGGTGAGTTTGCCACCCATCCTAGGGCTGTGCTGACTCTGGCCTGGGTCTGGGAGGCAGAGAAGGGAGGTGGGGCCGGAACCCCAGGCCACCTGCTCTCCAGCGAGGGAGAGTGAGAGTCAGAAATGGAGCAGCCTGGGTCTCCTGAGAGCTCTGACCCTGGCTGGGACCCCAGTCAGGGTCCTGAATTCTCACCAATCCAAATTGGGAGGCCTTCTCTCTTGAAGGAGAAGCCATGTGGGGATGGGGGGGCTGGTAAGAGCAGAGAGGAGACCCCTCCACCTTTCCCTGTAATAACTAGCAGTATGTCAGGCAGTAGGGGAGTGGGCGGGGAAGGAGTGCTGAGAAAGGACATAGACTTAGGGCTCCCTGGGCTCTAGGCTCCAAAAGGGACAGCTGGTGCCATGGGGCCAAGCTACCTGTTTTATATCCTTTCCCAACAGAAGGATGGTGTAGGTCTTAGGGGGAAAGCCTGGCCAGGAGAGTTGGCTTTAGGAAAGGCTGGGAGAGCAGTTGGCTGAAAGGGGATGCTCTTTTAAAAAATGTTCTGGCTGTGCCACATGGCATCTGGGATCTTTGTTCCTCTGCCAGGGATTGAACACGTACCCCCTGCACTGGAAGCACAGAGTCTTAACCACTGGACCACCAGGGAAGTCCCTGAAAGTCAATGCACTTGACACATTAAACCATGACATCATCAGCGGCAGAGTGTCCTCCAGGGTCTGAGCGCCCAGGAGAAATTTAATGTGTGCCCTAAAAGACAGGTATCAGTAGGTAGAGATAGGGCTGGGGTGAGGGCATAGACAGACAAAGGTATGGGGCAGCAGATCGTAAGGCATGTTTAGAAGAAAGTGAAATATCTGAGGTGGCTAGACTTCTTAAGGAAGCAGGGCCCAACAGACAGTCAGAGAGGAGTGTGGGGTCAGATGGTGGAGATTTCCTGGAAACTCTGGGGCTGTGAGAAGCATGGTCCAAGTAGTGTTTTAGGAAAATTCACACAAGCTTGGGGTGAAAGGGAAAAGGCCCACAGGAAGGACACCAGAACAGAAGGGAGTCATGAGATTTGTGTCTTAGAGACCAAAGCGAGTGTGATTATTGAGGAGAGGGTCATTGAGACGCCTTTGCAGCAGACTAGTCAGCGAGGAAAGGCCATCAGCCTGACAGCTGAATTCCTGGGGACCTTGGAGGGAAGATTTGCTTAGGCCTGAGGTTCAGAGCTAAGTGGTAGAGTTGTGAAGAGAAGCGTGAGTTACGAGAACACGAATGACCAGCTGCCCAGATGGCCACTGTCAGAGATGGTGGGCACACAGCTCTGTGCCGGCACACACTTCCCAGCCGTGCCACCATGCACGTCTCCAGACTTCGGATTGTGTGATAGTGTGTGGGTAGGTTTTTTAAAAATGTATTTATTTGGCTGCACTGGATCTTAATTGCAGCACGCAGCATCTTCGCTGTGTCATGCAAGGTCTTTCATTGCGGATCACAGACTCTCTAGGTGTAGTACGAAGGCTTAGTTGCTCCATGGCATGTGAGATGTTAGTTCCCTGACCAGGGATCAAACCCACATTCCCTGCATTGCAAGGCAAATTCTTAACTACTGGACCACCAGGGAAGTCCTATGGGTAGTATTTTTATGGGTGGATGAGTATGTTGCAGGGGATATGGTACATGCTGTGGTGAAGTTGGTAAGTGTATGCTTCACTGATATCTTTTAAGCTTGTGTCTTAACACTTGTTTCTGTGAGGAGGTGTTGGTTATGAATGTATGTTTGATTGCATAGTGCACACGTCAGAATTTGTGCGCGCGTGTACGTGTTTGCTGGGTCCAGGGAGGGTGGCAGAGAGCTTGAGTGGCTACATGCAGATATTTAGTCTTCCCCATGAAGTTGGCAGTTCTTTGAGGACAGAGCCAAATTTGCCTCTCCACTCTCCTTTCCTGCCTCCCCACCACTCTTTTCTGGAGAGTCCAGAACGAGGCTTTTCCCACAAGCTTTTCAGGACAGTCTGGACCAGCTGGGGTCATCTTTCTCCCCCTTCTGATTGGCAGGCTCATTGGCGTGGTTACAGACAGCGGAAGATTTACCTGGAACGGTTGCAGTATTTAAAAGCAAACACAAATGCTGTAATCAAGGTAGCTCCCGTGATTTGGGTGGGTTCCTGGCTCTCTTAAAGGACCCTCTGAAAACCATTTGTAGTCTTCTAACCTCCCATGAGCTCTGGAGGAGGCTGAATTGGCCTGGGTCTAAGGGCGGGCCCTGAGCCTGGGGCTCTGAGTCAGTCTGTCTCTGCCCCCAGATCCAGGCTTGGGCCCGGATGTGGGCAGTTCGGAGGCGATACCGGAAGCGTCTGGGCTACTTCCAGAAGAATGTGAGTGTCATTCTGCTCCCCTTGTCCCCGGACCCCACCTTTGTCCATGAAACCAGGGCAGGGGCCACCAACAGTCCTTTTTCCATCTGCATTCATGACAGGTCAACTCCATCGTGAAGATCCAGGCATTTTTCCGAGCCAGGAAAGCCCGGGATGACTACAGGATGTTAGGTAAAGTGCCTGGTTTCCCTCCTCTGTCTATGCAAGTGACTGTCCTTGCGAGCTTCCTGGCTTTCAGCAGTGAACGAGGCGGAAAGCCATACCACCCCTTAAACTGGGGCCTTGGAGAAGTGGTCTGACCTTCCTGAGCCTTTCTCTCACCACCAGCTAACGCCTACAACCTTGAGCATGCACCGTAGGACCCAAAGTGGGCCGAGGAGTGAGGAGGTGTGCTCCTGCCTTTGCCAGTCCCCCAGTTTGCTGGGAGTGGTAGGAGTCCCCTGCGAGTCAGGCAGGTCCAGGTATCCCTCCTGGAGCCACACAGCAGGTTAGGGGGAGGTACTAGTTGTCTGTGCAGGAATGTGGAACAGGGCTGGTGACAAAAGCCTCCCTGCCCCACCCCAGCAACAGATAGCCTCATCACAGGAAAAGTCCCTCGAACCAGCTCCTATCTGTACCAGGCTTTGATTTTCTTCTTCTTACTATGACACAAGTCAAAAAAGCAAAAAAGAAGAGAGAAGGGGAGAGGGAAGAAAAGGCTCTTCTCCCTATAGTTCCAGCCTTTCCCCACTTTGCCCTCTTCCCTGACCCATGACTCTTCCCCCGTTAGTGGCCCAACCCACAGGAAGGCAGACCTGGAGTCCTTTCTGCAGTCCTGGGGAACTTGAGGGGGTTTCATCTTCCTGCCCCATGGGAACTATGGTTCCCAATAGTTGAACATCCCTCTAAAGTCTTACAGAGGTCCTTCAGGGCCCTCTTGATTCCTGTGTCAAAGCCCAGAAACCCAGCCTTGGAAGTCTGCCTCCCTTTGGTGAAGTGGACTAGTGGTCCATCTCCAGGTAGGCCTCCCGCCCTGGGTTTCCTGAAGAGGTAGGCCCCTTTCCTTCCCGGGCCCGAGACTACGCTTCTGGGCTTCAGGGTTGTGTACACTGTCCAGGAATCATCTCCTGCACCGCCTCAGTCCCTCCTCTCACCTGGCCCTGTGGCAGGGATGCCCGGGCACCTCTCTGACCACAGAAACTCGGCCCATTGGCTTCTGGGCAACTAGCTGCTTTTCCCTCATTACCTCTCCCCAGCTTGGCCATTTCTGTTTTCTGTCTTGCTGTTGCATGAACACAGGTGCCCTGGAGGCATCCTTTGTCTTCTTTTTCTTCTTTAGTTTATAGTTTTTCTGGAAGAACTTGTTTCCACACCCCACCCCACCCCCACTCCATGTAGGGAGCTGCCACTTCCTAGCCATGTGGCCCTAGGCAAGTTACTGAACTTCTTTATTGCCTCCACTTTCTCACTTATAAAATGGAGATAAGGATCAGGTCGAGTTGTTGTGAGGATCAAATGAGTTAAGTGCTGTATCTCCTTGAATTCAAGATGCCATCAGTTGTCTTTGGTTCCACCACTCTTCACTCCTCAAAGATCTGTCCTCCATGCAGTAGCCAGATTAGTTTATTAAACCTTGTGATCTTATCACTGTCCTTCTTAAAACTTGTCAGGATGCCTCACTGCCCTGGGGATAAAGTCCAGCCTCCCGAAACTCTCTGACCCAGCCTCTCCTGCACCTCTGGCCCCACTGACCCCCGCCCTTCCCCTCACCCCCTGCACCCTCCACTCCATGCTCCAGACATGGCCTTTAGTGGCACGCTTTTACTTTCCCAAAGGTCCCCATGCTTGCCCCTCGCAGAGCACTAAACCACACTGTAGTGAGTTGTTTAATTGTCTGCTTCCTTTACTGAATAGCCTTTAAGGACCAGGCTTAGTTTTGTTCATCTTCCACATCTCACCCTTTTATTTCTTACTAGCTGTGTAGCCTAGGGCAAGTTACTTACTCTCTCTGTGCCTGAGTGATCCCATCAGTAAGTTACAGTGTATAAAGTATGTAAAGCACTTAGAGCAGTTTCTGTTCCATAGTGAAAATTGTATGTGTTCAGTCAGTTCAGTTCAGTCGCTCAGTCATGTCCAACTCTGCAACTCCCATGGACTGCAGCACGCCAGGCCTCCCAGTCTATTACCAACTCCCAGAATTTACTCAAATTCATGTCCATTGAGTTGGTGATGCCATCCAATTACCTCATCCTCTGTCGTCCCCTTCTCCTCCTGCCTTCAGTCTTTCCCAGCATCAGGATCTCTTCCAATGAGTCAGTTCTTTTCATCAGGGGGCCAAAGTATTGGAGTTTCAGCTTCAGCATCAGTCCTTCCAATAAATACTCAGGATATTTGTTGTTATTCCCTATAGCTTAGCCCCGAGACTCTTCTTTGCTCAAATGCTCATTCCAAAAGAGATTCAAGGAGAATCCATCTAGCTCTGATCTCCCTATATTGTAAAACCCATTGTTGCGTGAAGGTCAGGCAGGGCTGAGTGGAGGCTGATAGGTGGAAGTGAACTCAGGATGAAGGATGAGTAAGTCAACCTGGAACGAGTGGGGAATGAATCAGAATAGGGGGGCCCAAACTGAACTGAACTGAACAGAGGCTGCTAGGGCTCTGACTTCAGGGTGAGATGGCGCTGAGATAGGCCCGGGTTGGGGTGTGGGGGGAGCCCAGGCAGAGGAAGGCAGCTTTTGTGTCCCCCCTGGTTATAAGACAAGGAGTTCAGAGACGGGACTGGCTGGGAGGCCAGTTCTGCCCTCCAACTGCAGGCAGAACTATTAGAAAAGAACTGGAGTTGGGTACCTGCTAGCTTCAAGCAGCATGGACACTGAGGGTGGGGCTACTGGGGAAGAGGGCGGCGAGGAAGTGTCTGGTGAGGACATGTCTAATCCTGACACTGCTTCTCTTGCTGCCAGTCCACACACCCCATCCCCCACTCAGTGTGGTACGCAGATTTGCCCATCTCTTGAATCAAAGCCAGGAGGACTTCTTGGCTGAGGCAGAGCTGCTGAAGCTCCAGGAAGAGGTGGTCAGGAAGATCCGGTCCAATCAGCAGCTGGAACAGGACCTCAATCTCATGGATATTAAGATTGGCCTGCTGGTGAAGAATCGAATCACCCTGCAGGTGAGGGGCCCACCTGAAATCTAGCTAGCGGCCTCTGGAGAGCTGATGCTGGCCATTCTCTGGTTGCTAATCAGATATTTTCTGAATGTCTAGATTTTATCATCGGGCTCAGGTCCTTGTTCCAGCGGTCCTCTGCCCTTCTAGTCATTTGTTGGGGGCACATGATATAATGGAAAGAGCACTGGACATAAAATTGTAATGCCTGGCTCTGCTGACTCCTCGTGATGGGACTGGAGGCTGGTTGTTTAACCTCTCGGTCTGTTTCCTCATTAGTAAAGTGGGAATAATGAGAGTGCTCACCAGGGCAAATGTAAAAATAGATATGAAAGCTCCTTAACCTGTCAGTTACCATACATATATGCTGTGATGAGGTAGAAGTGACGCAGCAATATCTCCACCACAACTCTGTACAACAGGCTAATGAGAAGTAAGAGCAGGAATGAACAGACCTGGCGCCTCAGTCCTGCAACCCATGTCTCTTTGGAGACTCACCTGGTGAGAGCAGAGATGCCAGGTGGAGTCTCAGGACAGTAGGAGGCCCTTCCTCATCCGAGAACCGTTTATCTCCCCTGGCTCATGCCTTGAATACCTTGAACAGCAGAAAGCCCAGGCTCTTCAAAGCACTGACTCTAGACCACATGTTCTGTGTTCTGTGCTGGCCTGGATGGGTTGCATCACCTGCTCCCCCGCTCCGGCAGGAAGTGGTCTCCCACTGCAAGAAGCTGACCAAGAAGAATAAGGAACAGCTGTCGGATATGATGGTTCTGGATAAGCAGAAGGGATTAAAGTCGCTGAGCAAAGAGAAACGGCAGAAGCTAGAAGCTTACCAACACCTCTTCTACCTGCTCCAGGTAAGCAGAGGGCTTTGGGAGGAGACATCTGTATTCCCTCCTGAGGCCCTGGGACCTGAGGCCTTCATGTCTAAGCCCTTGCCTGCATATCAGGAGTCCTTTCCTGCCATCCTAATATTCTGTGCCCAGGGAAAGAGACTGCCTCCTTTCATTTGTCTGTAATGTTCCTAGTACCCCTGAGAAAGTGTAGCAGTGCTCTCTATTCCTCGTTCCAGTCAGCAAAGCCTTTCTTTCTCTGGTCACTAGTCCTTGAGGTACATTATCAGCCATTCCTATCTCCCCATTGCTTTCAGACTCAACCCATCTACCTGGCCAAGCTGATCTTTCAGATGCCTCAGAACAAAACCACCAAATTCATGGAGTCAGTGATTTTCAGTCTGTACAACTATGCCTCCAACAGCCGAGAGGCCTATCTCCTGCTCCAGCTGTTCAAGGCAGCACTCCAAGAGGAAATCAAGTAGGTTTTCCGGAAGCAAAAAAAATGGGAAGAGAAGGGGTTAAGAGATGCCACTGTTGGCTCCTTTACAAGGTGACAATTTATTGAGGTTTGAAGGTAGAAATGGACTCAGAAGACCTCTTTTCTCTGCCTCCCATGGAGGCAAGGCATCTCTTGGGACAGCCCGGGGGGAGGACAGGTGCTGACATGTTAACATCACAGCTGAGACAGAGGTAACAGGACTGTCCTTAAAAAGAGGGATGCCAACGCAAGCTTTAAATAAAATCTCAAAAGGAAAAGCAGCTCTTCTATACCAAAGCAGGAGACCAGCTTCAATGACCTCTTAATCCACAGGTCAAAGGTGGAGCAGCCCCAGGATATGGTGACAGGCAACCCAACTGTGGTGAGGCTGGTGGTGAGATTCTATCGGAACGGGCGGGGGCAGAGTGCCCTGCGGGAGATCCTGGGCAAGGTGATCCAAGACGTGCTGGAGGACAAGATGCTCAGCGTCCACACAGACCCTGTCCACCTATACAAGAGCTGGATCAACCAGACTGAGGCCCAGACAGGGCAGCGCAGGTGGGCAGATGGGCAGAGGGAGAGCTGTCTTTGATCAGCTTGGTCTTGGGCCTCACTGGGGAAGCTTGAGTGTGCTTTGAAGGTGGCATATAAATGAGCTTGCTGATTTATGTAAATATGACACCAGCCCTATAGGATGAAATAAGGTAGCCTTTTAGACCCCCTCTGGTAATTAACATGGAACTGATGTAAATGACACCGGACCTGGTGCGCTTAACACGGAGTAAGCCCAGATGAATATGCAAATGTGTATAATTGCTGTGTCAGTGCTTGCAAATGATTTGTCAGATATACTGGGAGCTGGGATAGGACTCCTTATTGATAGGCGTATAACTGAATATTCAGATTTATAGATGAATAGGCAAATGAGGTAGTGGAAGAAATAAATTGGCTTTCAGATTGGAGGCAGTAACTGAGGTGCATAGGACCTAGGGAGATGGAGCCACGGAGGAGAGTAGGCAGTGCTAGTGGCTTCTCTGGATGGCACACAGGCATATGGGGGCAGGTACTGCAAGGCCCTGGCCCAGCCTTCACCATCCCCACAACTACCAGAGTTGTGCAGGGCAGCCCTGGTCTCCTCTGGTTCCCCTTGGGATCTTTCCACAGACCCCAGGCCCTCCATTTCCTCCTACACTCTTCCACCTCCCCATAGGTGCTTCATCTCTTCTTCCCCCCACATCACTCTAGTCCTCTCTGAGTCCTTTCTCTTATTCTGGCCTAAACCCTGGGCTGCCCTCAGCAAGGATATATGAGATCTTGTTGTGAGATGAGTTTAAGGGGTGGAGCCTCAGGAAGGGGAGACCTTGGGAGGGGTTTCTGGCTGATAGCTTGTCTCTCTCTGCCCACAGCCACCTCCCCTATGATGTCACCCCAGAGCAGGCTTTGAGCCACCCTGAGGTCCAAAGACGACTGGACATCTCCCTCCGCAACCTCCTCGCCGTGACTGATAAGTTTCTTGCAGCCATCATCTCATCTGTGGACCAAATTCCGTATGTGCAACAGCCTAGGCATGGATCTCCGGAGGGCTCGGGCATGGTGGGGAGAGCAGAGCAGTCCTGAAGGATGGCAGGCAGGAAGGGAAACTGGGCTGGGGTTGCTCGAGGGCTTCCAGGAGGTGGGTGGAGAAGGCTCGAAGCCCGTGCTAGAGACTTGTCCTGGATTATAGCACACATGGATCTAGTGGGCAGTCAAGACATCCCTGGGCCAGAGAAAGGAACCTCAAGTGATTATGGGGACATGTGATTGTCTGAACGTTAGTGGTGGAAAATATAAAATTCTTCAGTCTGTGGAGTCAAAAATAAGAAAACTTCACACCAGTAAAGCACTTTATAAAAGTCCTTTCCTTTCTTAAAATTTAGTCAATAATTATTTTCTGAAAAGCAAATGATTGAAAATGTTGACAAGGTGGGTCTCCTCTAGATCGTCACTCAGCCAGCCACCCTTTCTGGTACTCACTGGTGCCTGGGGCAAGGTGGGGATGCGGGAGAGGGGAGCCCACAGAGCTCATGTCCCTGCTCCCCAGACCTGGAAGACTGGATTAAGGGTTTACAATTAGGATTCAGAGAAGATTGTCCTAGGACTGATAAAGGAAAGCACACAGTGAGCTGTAAACTTCTCTCCCTGGCACCCCAGGAGGAGGCAATAGCTTTATAAAGTATTTAAATAAATTTGTACGTGGCACATCCATAATAGGAATAATAATAATACGGTCCCAGGGATCGAACCCAGGTCTCCCACCTAGCAGGCAGATTCTTTACTGTCTGAGCCACCAGGGAAGCTGTTTGAATTGTACTCTACCATTACTTTCACAAAAACAATTTTTCTTGAGCCTCACGAAAGCCCTAGGAGATAGAGAGGGCAAGAATGAACAGTCCCCTTTTCCAGACCAGGGAATAAACTTGTAAGGGGAGCACAGTAGCCTGAGCTGACATCTCTGGTTAGTGGTGGAGTCAGGACCAGATGCTTCTACTCCAGTTCGTTGTCCTCCTGGGCCTGCCTTTAGCCCAGACCAGGCCCTCACAGATGCTCTGTGATAACAGAGCCTCCCGGGCTGTCCTGGGGTGGAGTTCTGGCTGTAGGTGTCAGACACCTAACGTACAGGCTCAAGCTGCTTCTGTGGGGAAGGCAGGATGGACACTGGGATCTGGGGTGTCCCCAGGGGAGACTAAAGGGGGCCAAAGAAGAGGCTCTGGGGACAGGCTAGAGGCTCTGTGAGAGCTGGCTGGGCCCTGGTCCTGGGTGCTGACACAAGGGCATGAGGGAGGGACAAGGCCCAGAGATGTTTGGAGGAAGCAGCAGGGAGCTGGCTGTGGGAAGTGGAGGGCCAGCTCTGGTGTGGCTATGCCCAGGGAAGGAGAGGCGGGCACTCTGGCCCTCACGCTGGGGTAGGGGCAGGGCCATAGTGCACCTATTGCTTGGCCCCAGGTACGGGATGCGATACGTGGCCAAGGTCCTGAAGACAACTCTGGCAGAGAAGTTCCCCGACGCCACAGAGAACGAGATCCATAAGGCAAGTGTTGTCGCCCATCCCCACCTTGAGAGCTCTGCTTTGCCCTGATGTTGGCTGTGAACCCGCAGAATGAGACCAAAGGACCAAAAAAAAAAAAACCTATGCTATAAAAAGCCAAGAAGGTGAATATTCTCCACCCTGTCAGTCAAGCCTGGCTCACCAACAGAGCTCAGGTGGCAGATGGGAAGGCGTGCAGGACAGGGGTTAACAGCAGACAACCCTGGGCCTGTCGGAGCGGGCTCCAGTCCCAGCTGTGGCGAACGTTTGCCGCGTGACCCTGAGCGAGTTGCTGGGCTGCTCTGGGTCTGTTTTCTATACAATGATGGGATTGACCCAGGGGGTCCTTCCAACCGGCTCAGCTGGGAGAGCGGGGCCGGGGCTATGGAGGTGGACCACAGGCGCTTCTACGGCCGTCTCCTCTGCCCTCAGGTGGTGGGGAACCTCCTGTACTACCGTTTCCTGAACCCGGCTGTTGTGGCCCCCGACGCCTTTGACATTGTGGCCATGGCAGCGGGCGGCGCGCTGGCGGCCCCCCAGCGCCACGCCCTGGGGGCTGTGGCTCAGGTCCTGCAGCACGCTGCGGCCGGCAAGGCCTTCTCCAGGGAGAGCCAGCACCTGCGCGTCTTGAATGACTATCTGGAAGAGACGCACCTCAAGTTCAGGTCTTGGTCCCGGCTTCCTGTTCCTCTCCGTTTCCTTCTCCTCCTCCTCTTCCTACCTTCTTTTCACAAACCACTTCCTTTCACGCACAACTCACTTTCTCAAATCTGTGAGGAGGGGAAGCACAGAGGATAGTTAGTGGGCTGGAGGATAGACTGTTGGAAGGATTCCCAGTGAAAAGAAAAGAGGGCTATTGAAGGAAGCTGATTTGAGGGGGCCACTTGGGAGAGGTGAGGCAGCGGATAGGGGGCAGAGTTGGCTTGAGCAGTCACTGGCAAGGTGGGAGAAAGGCTGATGGGCATAGAACATGAGGGGGGTGCCGGACCGCCCCACCCTCTCACATGCTTTTCCTCTGGAGCTAGGAGGTTCATCTGCAGAGCCTGCCAGGTGCTAGAGCCAGAGGAGCGTTTTGCAATGGATGAGTACTCGGACATGGTGGCTGTGGCCAAACCCATGGTATACATCACCATGGGAGAGCTCGTCAACACGCACAGGGTGAGGGCCTGTGCAAGCTCGGGGCAATGGGTGGGTGGGCTGGCCCTGGAAGGAGGGCCTGGCTCAAACTCTGTGTCTCCTTTACTCCCTCCATCCGGTAGCTGCTGCTGGAACACCAAGACTGGATCGCCCCTGATCACCGAGACCCCCTGCACGAGCTCCTGGAGGACCTTGGGGAGCTGCCCACTGTCCCTGACCTCATCGGTGCGTGCCACCCTTGACACTGGGGCGGGCGGGCAGGTGGGCAGGGCCTTGGAAGATGCCCTCTCGAGTTTTTGTTCAGTCTGGGATGTGTGGCAGGAGGCTGGCTCCACACTCCCTCTCTCCCTCTGGTCCTGAGATGGACGCAGACTGATGTAGCGGACCCTGTGCCATCACATAAATGTGATGTTAAGTCACGTGAGATAGGACAGAGGGATAATGGCCTGTTTTGGGTCCCAAAATGTGTCTCTGATGAGGGTAGATTTCAGGAGCTGTGAAATGGAAGGAAGTTGGCTTCCAGAGGCAGAAGGGCAGGGCAGGTGGGGACAGATAGAAGAAAGCCAGGAGGCGCTCCTGGCCTGGAGAGACACAGCCCCAAGGACACAAGGGGTAGCTCCGTGGGTGTCAGCCCTTCTGCTGGTGCTCAGGGCTTGAGGGTTCAGGGTGGTCAGAGGGACAGTGGGAAGGCTTCCTGGAAGAGGGACATGTGGAGCAGCATGGCCCCATCTGTGCGTGTTCTAGTCTCTCTCCTTCCTCACCTGCCTCAGGGGAGAATGTGGCTACGGATGGGAACGTGGATCTGAGCAAGCTAGAAGTGTCCCTGACTCTCACCAACAAGTTTGAAGGAATGGAGACCGACGCTGACGACACCAACACCCAGAGCCTGCTTCTGAGGTGGAAGCACAGCCTCAGCCCCCTGGGACCCCCCCGGGCCAGCGAGCTGGCTGCTCTGGAGTGGCCATCACGCCTTCTTCCCGGACTCTCTTATCCTCCAGAAAGTTCTCCCCAAAGCCTAACTGGCCTTCCCCTTCCTGCAGCCTCAGCTGTTTTCCCTCTGGCGGCCTCAGCTTTTGGCTCCGTGTTGTGGCTGAAGGCAAAGGACTCGTTAGGACATTGGCAGCATGGTTGTTTGCGTGTTGTTGTGCTGTCTACCAAATGCTTGCCTTTTTTTATTGTTTGTTTATTTATCTGGCTGTGCCAGATCTTAGTTGCACCATGCGAAATCTTCTTTGTGGCATGTGGGATCTTTAGTTGTGGCATGCGAGATCTAGTTTCCTGACCAGGGATTGAACCTGGTTCCCCTGCATTTGGAGCACAGAGTCTTAGCCACTGGACCATCAGGGAAGTCCCGCAAATGCTTTCTTACACTTCATTTAACATAAGGGACAAACAATGAGGTAGATGATGGTTTCCCTGCCTTCCAGTGGAGGAAAGAAGCTCAAGCTAAGTGACTTACCCAAAGTCCCACAGCCAGGAGGTGAAGGAAATTGTATTCTAATCAATCCCCTGGCCTTGTGAACTGTGGTCAGGAGATGGGTGTGGAACTATTCAACCCCATGTCTGCAAATGTGAGGAAGGACCCCCGGTAGGCCCGGGCTGGTCATCTAGGCAAAAGAGGAGCCAGGTCACCACTTGGACCCCCCTGCCAACAAGACAGCCTCTCCACACATCCATTCACGGAATAAACCAATGAGTTGGGTGTTCAGCTCTGTCTTGCCACGGAAGGCCTTACAGCAGGGCCAGGCTAGAGGTGAACACACGTCAGAGGGCACCAAGAGGGAGGTGGGTGTCAGGCGCATGAGAACTCAGAGGGACATCTGGATAGGAAAATGTTTCACAGAGGAAGAACTGCATCCTTCAACCAAAGGACTCAAAAGAAGGTCATTTGTGGGAGGCGTTGTAGGCAGAGGACACAGAGGCATAAGAGAGTACAGTGTGTTCAGACGTGGTAGTTCGGTGTCACAGGCCATCGGTCCACCCGGGTCTTCCTCCTGGTTACATTCTCTTCATAACACCTCCCTGCTTTGCTCTCTTTCCTTACCTCCAGCCATGCCGGGCAGCCATCATGCAGGGCAGGGCTACTTACTTGCAGCTCCGTCGCCAGCCCCAGGCCAGACCCTGCCCCATCCCTCACCTCTCCCCCATCACTCCCCTCCTTCCGCAGCACCAAGCAGATGCTGGCTGACATCATGCAGTTCCACCCAGGAGACTCCCTCCAGGAGATCCTATCCCTCTCGGCTTCCAGGGAGGAGGTGAGTGGCATGCTGGCTCCCAGGTCCTGTCTCATCCACCGCCCCCTCCAGCATGGCTGGTTCCTTTCCCAGGGCCTTGTCCACAGTTGGCCTCAAGCAGACACCTTGCTCACCAGTCATGTGAGCTCTGGGGAGCTGAGGCCTCTGCCCTTAACCCCCAGAGACCCTCAGGCTGCAGAGTCCCAAGACTGCACCTCCTCCCTACTCCCCACTGAAACAAGAGTGAGCCCTGCAGGAAAACCAGTCCTGCTGCAGCCCTGCTGTCAGTGGTCGGAGGGGTCGGGGGTGCAGAGAGGCAGACTGGGCAGACTCCCTTGAAGAGCACCAAGGAGCTGGCGCTCAGCATAGGGAATGGGCCGCTTGAGGGCCTGAAGGCAGGAGAAGGTGATTAAGTGTGGGAGGCCAGGGGCAAGTTGGACCAGCTGGATTACAGGCTCAGCCAGGGTCTTCCCAGAGCACAGGTGTGGAGAGCCAGTAGAGGCCTGTCCCAAAACCATGAGACAGAAGGAAGGAGACGCCCCCAGGTCCCCTGGAGCCATCACATATCTCCACAGTTGGGAAGTCTCAGCCAGTGTCCACTGGACTCCCTTATGCCGTCCTCCTGCTGGGTCTCCTTGGGCCACTCGTCCTCTGTGCTGACCCACGGGGCCCTTCAGTGTCTATGAAGTTGTACACTTTGATGTTCACCACCCATCCCACCCCTGGGGTGGGGACCCATGGGTGGGACAGAATGTCAGCACCCACTAGACCCCTGTAGCCTCTCTGCCCCCCAGGAAGCAGCCCACAAGCGGCTGATGTGCCGACGCCAGGCCTGTGAAGCCCAGACCCCGGAGCCGCTGCGACGACACCGCTCGCTGACGGCCCACTCCCTCCTGCCGCTGGCAGAGAAGCAGCGGCGTGTCCTGCGGAACCTGTGCCGACTCGAGGGCCTGGGGTTGGTCAGCGCCAGGGACAGCTACCAGGGGCTGGTGGACGAACTGGCCAAGGTAACGGTCTGGAGGGAGGGAGAGAATGTGTGTGTGTGTGTGCGCGCATGTTCATAGTGTCAACACTTCAAGGGCAGGCCTCTCCCTGGGAAGTGCCCACCCAAAATTGTCACCAGCCAGGGGAAGGCCAAGTGACTTCCAACGGCCTTTTTGAAGGAAAGGTCTCAAAATTAGTCAGGGAAGGGAGTATTCTTAGAACGCACTTTTACTAAAAAGCAAGCTTTGGAACTGTTACTCCTCAGTAGGAGGGAGGCCCTGAAACATCCTTTGAGGGTTTGGGGTGGAATCCTTGAGGTTGTTCTCCTCCTAGAGAAAACTGCCTTGAAGTCTTCCTCTTCCTGCTTGTCCTGAAGATCCTCACAGTAAGTTGTTCTTGGGCCTGAGTCAGGCCTTGAGGCTCTCCTGCCAGGAAGGGTCGACTCACCCCTCCCTTGGTCCCCCACCCCCAGGACATCCGCAACCAGCGCAAGCGTCGGCAACGGAGGAAAGCAGAGCTGCTGAAGCTCCAGGCCACACTCCAGGGCCTGAGCATGAAGACCACCTTTTATGAGGAGCAGGGCGACTACTACAGTCAGTACATCCGGGCCTGCCTGGACCACCTGGCCCCCAGCTCCAAGTAGGTGCTCCCTTCCTGCACTCTGAAGGTGACCTATGACCTCTCCTCCCACCCATGTCGACCTTTGCCCCACTGTTTGCCAGCTTTGGAACAGACATCTCCCCCCCAGCACAGCGTGGTCCCTTCCTGACCTGTCTTCGAGTCTCCCTTATAGAGTCTTGGGCTCAAGTGTCTTCCACCAGTGAGGAGTCTTCCTCAGGCTCTGATTGCTTCTACCAGCCACCGAGAGAATTAGTGTCTTTGGTGTTGAAGAGTTTGTTAAATGAACCGTCTGGGCCTTTTCTTCATCAGGAGTTCTGGGAAAGGGAAGAAGCAGGTATCTCTCCACTACACGGCTGCCCAGCTCCTGGAGAAGGGTGTCTTGGTGGAAATTGAAGATCTTCCCACCTCTCAGTATGTGTCTTTGGAGGGCAGAATGTCAGGCCCTAACCTGGGAGGCGGAGGGGGGATCTATGGGCTGGGCACTGGATGGGAGGGGAGGAGAAGCATGGTCCCTGCCCTGAAAGAGCTATTAGGATGATGGGGAAGACAGGACAGCTCCTGACAGAGAGTGAAGGCAGTGGGCGTGGTCTGGCACAGTGCTAGACGCCCCAAGGCACAGGATGCTGGGAAAGCATCCTGGAAGAGAAAACAGTGTTTTAGGGCCAGCCAGAGAAAAGGGCTGAGGTGTGCTGAGCAGAAGTAAAATTGGAAGGAGGAAAAGAGAGAGAGGGAGTGACACAAGGGAAGCCTGGCTCTGGGTGGCACGCAGCACTGCCTGGGTTGAGCAGCACGGGGTGGAAGAGTGGGGTGTGGCCCTGGTAAAAGGCAGTGGGCCCCTGTTTTGAATCCTGTTCTTGATAGTTTCAGAAATGTGATCTTTGACATCACCCCTGGAGATGAGGCGGGAAAGTTTGAAGTAAATGCCAAGTTCCTGGGTGTGGACATGGAACGATTTCAGCTCCACTATCAGGTGAGGGGACACTCCCATGAGCCCTCCAGATACCCGCTGGGCTTTAGGTGCTAGCCTGAAGATGGAAGGCTGGCCTGGCTTCCCTGGGCCTTGGATGATATCAACTTTGTTCCCTATCCAGTCCACATTGTCTGTTCCTGAAGACAAGAACGATGGTCTGTGTAGCCCAAGCCTCTCGGTCCCCGTGCCCTGACACAGACCCCTCAGACAAGCAACAGGAGACCACTCTCCTGGTGGTGGTGGTGTCAGAGCAGATTAATATTTGACGCCCTATCCCATGTCAGCGGCTTTACACACTACCTCATTTAATCCTCTCCAAAGCTCTCCAGCATTATCCCTATTTTATAGGCTCTGAGGCTAAAAGGTTAAGAAGCTGGCCTAAGTCATGGGCCAGTGTTCAGGGAAGCAGTGATTTTAAATCCAAATCTTGCTGCTCTGCTGCTTTGCCTTTTAAATGATTTCAAGCCCTGGCTCTGCCTGAACTGACATTTGGTCCAGTCACTGCACCTTTCTCTTGGTCGTGGTTTCCTCATCTGCAAAGGGGTTCTCCACGCCCGCTTCGGTGGCCAATGCCACTGGATGACTCTACGGCTCCACGATGTCAGTGTTTTGTAGGCAGTGTGGGCCACAGTGAGAAGCCCTCCAACTCCCCTCCCTGCCCCTTCCCTCCCTCCCAGGACCTCCTGCAGCTCCAGTACGAGGGTGTGGCTGTCATGAAACTCTTCAACAAGGCCAAGGTCAACGTCAACCTTCTCATTTTCCTCCTCAACAAGAAATTCTTGCGGAAGTGACTGAGGCAGGGGGTGCTCCCCAAGCCCTTCTTACCTCACTGGATGCTTTTCTTAACACTAATGCACTGCTCCACTTTCCTGCAGACACCCAGAACTCAGGCCCAGGCAAGGCTCAAGGAGTCTCGCCCTTTCCCCAGCTGGGAGGAGTCTGGCTCCCTGGCCCGAAGGCAGGGTCTCTAATTGGCTCCAGTCTGGCCATGTGGCTTATAAGCCACAGAGCCCCATGAGTTTCCAGCCTGATGGAAAGGAATGAACCCAGGGCTTGCCCTGCGAAGGCTACCGCTCTAATGTCTGCTGCCGTCTTCCCAATACGATAAGTATTGTCCCAGCGGCCTGATTCCTGCTGCCTCCCTTCTCTCTACAGACCCAAGCCAGGGCTGGGCTCCCTGTCCTCACCCCTGCTTCAGCAGCAGCATGTGTTCTATCCTGCTGAAGCCCAGGCCACTCTGCTGCCGTGATGCCTCACACCCTCCCACCCCTGACCCTCACCCCGGTTGGACAGCACTCATTAATGCCCACTCGGCCTTGTGACACACAGCGGCCTGGGCAAGATGACCCTCCATTAACCTCAAATCTCATTCTCTTGTTTACAGTCTGTTTTACATGTGGGTCACCAGGGTATTTATTCTGTCCTGTGCAACCTTAATCATGGCTTTTATTCTTTCTTCCTGAGCTCAGAGAAAGAGTTCCCATTTCCCTATTCAAACTAATACTCATGCCAATCTTTTATTCCTTGTATATAAAGTCACCTTGGGTCCCTCGTGTTTAGATCTCATTATTTCAGCCTCATACGGTACAAAAAGCAGTCTTTCCCTTTTCTCTCTCACCCAACAGGATTCTTGCATCTGAGAGCTAACTTCCTGTTCTTGTGGCCCCTCTGATTTCAGTTTAATATAAACAGCTGTTACCTCCACATCTGTTGTTAACCACTTATTTCATCTGCAGAGAAGGCCCGAGTTCTGGGATAAATCCTCCCCGGTGAGCAGGGGAGTCTTTCCTGCAGCAACCCCGTCACCTTTCTGCAGGCATCCGCTGTGCACCCTGCCTACCTGAGCTCATTGGTTCTTAATGAGATGTGGCGTTTATTCCTCTCTTCCCTCCCCCAGGGGACAGAGAGGAGGAAGAAATGCTTAGATTTGGATTCCATTTTTATTGGCCACTCTGAAGACTAAAGCCAAGAGGAAGGGAAACCAGTCCAGGCTCTCCTCCACTCATTTTGCACACATTTGCAGCAGGTTCTTTTCCTGAGCCTTGGATGACAACACCAAAGGCGCCTGAGCCACAGCTTCTTGGTATCGTGGGCTCTGCACCCTGACCCAAATCCCCTGTCCGTGAGGAAAGCTCCCCCTCTTTTCCCCCTGGGTTTCAGGAAGCTGGGAGGAGGGGACAGTCTAGATGGACACCTGTCCTGCCCTCTGTACTCCCAAGCAGCTCCTACTGGGCAGGCACACACAAGTCTACCCAGTGCAGCCTGCCTCCCTGCACTCCTTTGCATCCTGTCACTCAGGATCTGTCTTGCTGTCACATTCAGTCTGTCACATCCTCCCCCCGCTGCTTAACATGTCACAGCAAAGACTTCAAGTACCGCCTCACTCTGGGTGACAGTGACACGTACCAGTGGATCCAAGTTCCTACACATGATCGGTCATCGTTAAAAGACTTAGATTCACCAAATGATTCCAACACTGTCCCACTGTGACGCTCCCCGACAATCACAGGATCTCTGCCACATACACCACGTATAGAGAAGTCCCAATAGTTACTGTGATTGCCAGGATATTTACACACATGTACTACTCACAACAACTACAACCGTAAGCAGTCACCATTTTCATTTAATAGATGATGAAACTGCAGTTCAAAAGGTCAGATAACTGCACAAAGCTCCACAGCTATAAGGGGAAGAAAGTCTTTAAACTCAGGTCCATCTGCTCAGATTTATATTGCCCTGTACTTTTCTCTTCTCTGAAACACTTCCACTTCCATTACCCCACACTCTCATGCCACTCTTTTCATTCAAGCCCACCCCACTCCACCCTAGTGTTGGTCCCTGATGAGCTTCAGTTCATCTTTTCCTAACTATTGGTGCCCAATCTGAGATACAGGCACTTAGTTCCGATGGGTGGGACTAGATACCAGTACTACCTCTTTGGTGGAC
Source organism: Dama dama (assembly GCF_033118175.1). Classification (NCBI taxonomy): domain Eukaryota; kingdom Metazoa; phylum Chordata; class Mammalia; order Artiodactyla; family Cervidae; genus Dama; species Dama dama. The sequence goes on from NC_083700.1 coordinate 15,691,748, forward strand.
AATTTTGCAACATCAGAAATACCAAGAGCAGGGACTTCTCTGGTGGTCCAGTGGCTGAGACTGTGCTCCCAGTGCAGGGGACCTGGGTTTGATCCCTAGTCGAAGAATTAGATCCTGCATGCTGCAATTAAGACCTGGTGCAGCCAAATAAATAAATATTTAAAATATATGCATATTTAAGTGCAGGGTACCAGGACAATTCAATCGGGAAAGAGTAGTCTTTTCAACAAATGGTGCCGGGATACTGGATATCCACATTCGAAAGAATGAAGTTGGACCTGTACCTCACACCATAAACAAAAATTAAAACATCACAGACCTAGATATAAAAGCTAAAACTATAAAACTCTTAGAAGAAGCATAGATATAAATTTCCAGGACTTTGGATTTGGCAGTGGTTTCTTCAGATACTGAAAGCAAAAGCCACAAGAGTAGATAAATTGAACTTCATCAAAATTCAAAACTCTTGTGCTTCAAAGGACATCTTCAAGGAAATAAAAAAATAAAAAAAAAAAAACCCACAAAAGTGGGAGATGTTTTCAAATCATGTATCTGACAAAGGATTTATATCTACAATGTATAAAGAACTCTTACAACTCAAAAAGATAGCCCAATTAAATGGGCAAAGAATTTGAAAAGCCATTTCTCCAAAGAAGATACATGGATGGCTAATAAGCACATGAAGTGATGCTCAGGGCTCCCCTGGTGGTCCAGTGGTTAAGAATCTGCCTGCCAATAAACACGGGTTCGATCCCTGGTCCGGAAAGATCCCACATGCCCTGAGGCAACTAAGCTCCCGGACCACAATTACTGAGCCTGTGCTCCACAACAAGAGAAGCCACTGCAGTGAGCAGCCCAGGCACCACAACTAGAGTAGCTCCTGCTCGCCGCAACTGGAGAGAGCCCCCGTGCAACAGTGAAGATCCAGCACACCCAAAAATAAATAAATAAAATCTTTTAAAAAAAAAAAAGACTGTAAAGTCCCAAGATTATTAGAAAAAAATGATACTCAACATCATTAGTCATTAGCAAAATGCAAATCAAAAGCATGAGATACCACTTCATCCCCACTAGGATAGCTAAAGTACAATAGGTAATAGCAAGTGTTGGTGAGGCTGTGGAGAAATTACAAGTCATGTATTGCTAAGGAGGCTGTAAAATAGTGGAGTCACTTTGGAAAACAATCTGGCAGTTCCTTGCTAAACACAGAGTTACCATATGAGTCAGCAATTTCACTCCTAGGTATAAATCCCAAGAAAATTGAGAGCATATGTCCACACAAAAATCTGTATACAAATGTTTATAGCATCATGATTCTTAATAGCCAAAAAATGGAAATAGTCACATTGCTCATCAGTTGACAAGTGGATAAACAAAGGGTGATATATCCATACAATGGAATATTCAGCCATCAGAATGAAATACTGATATAAGCTACAACATAGAAGAATCTTGAAAACATGCTACGTGAAAGTCAAACACAGGCTTCCCTGGTGGCTCAGTGGTAAAGAATCTGCCTGCCAATGTGGGAGACTCCAGTTTGATCCCCGGTCCAGGAAGGTTCCACGTGCCACGGGGCACCTAGGTTTATGCGCCACAACTACTGAGCCCGTGCCCTAGAGCCCATGAGCCTCAACCACTGAGTCTGTGTGCTAGAGCCTCTGCTCTGCATCAAAAGAAGCCACTACAATGAGTGGCCCACACACCGCAACTAGAGGCTAGCCCTGCTCGCCACAACTAGGGAAGGTCCACGTGCAGCAAAGAAGATCCAGCACAGGCAAAAATAAATTAATTCATTTTTTTAAAGAAGGCAGAAAAGAAATGATGAGCCAGATCTGAGTGTACTGATGTGAAAAGCTGTCAATGGTACATGTTACTTGGAATGATATGTGAGAAACGGGGCAGTGGTCCACCTTTGGGGAGTAGGAAGTACCTTTCTGTGCTGTTATTACAGTGAGCTTCTACTGCTGCTGCTGCTGCTAAGTCGCTTCAGTCATGTCTGACTCTGTGCGGCCCCATAGACGGCAGCCCACCAGGCTCCGCCGTCCCTGGGATTCTCCAGGCAAGAACACTGGAGTGGGTTGCCATTTCCTTCTCCAATGCATGAAAGTGAAAAGTGAAAGTGAAGTCGCTCAGTCGTGTCCGACTCTTCCCGACCCCGTGGACTGCAGCCTACCAGGCTCCTCCGTCCATGGGATTCTCCAGGCAAGAGTGCTGGAGTGGGGTGCCATTGCCTTCTCCGGAGCTTCTACTAGTGTTATAGAAAAGGCCAGCGCGTGCTATGGGTCTAGAACTGAGGGGTGAGTAACATGGAGGAGTGGCAGGACCCTTGTTCTAGAGCAGCGCTGCTCCAACGGGTGCTACAGTCTGCACCTGGTCCGCTACTAGGACACATCCAGAAATCGACAGCAAGCACTTAGAAACTCACAGCTTGCAGTTTTACCCGTGATTCTAATGATAAAAAACTGAGATTATATTTTATAGGTCTCTTCATTTCATTTTTCTAGTAACTGGGTTTTTTCATATTTCACAAAAATATCAGTCGATAGCAGATTAAAATTTTAAGGAGTTGCCCTTTACTACAGACTGTTTGAGAAGAACTGTTCTACAGGACATACTTCTAGTCAAGTGACATAGAATGCATTAGCACTGATAAATTAAACCAGAGAGACTTAATGGAGTAGCTGAGATCACACTATATATGCAATTTTGGATTCTGCTATATTCATTGAGCCATGAAAGACATTCTCCATTTCTTTAAAATTTCTTCAAAACATTATGTAGGCCATATACTTCATGTATTTATTTAACATTTGTACAATATCAGACAGCTTTCCATTATCAATAACACATAATTCTGCAATGAATATTTTTGAGTTCACTTCAGTTCAGTTCAGTCGCTCAGTCGTGTCCGACTCTTTGCGACCCCATAAACCACAGCACCCCAGGCCTCCCTGTCCATCACCAAATCCTGGAATCCACCCAAACCCATGTCAATCGAGTAGGTGATGCCATCCAACCATCTCATCCTCTGTCGTTCCCTTCTCCTCCTGCCCTCAATCTTTCCCAGCATCAGGGTCTTTTCCAATGAGTCAGTGCTTCACATCAGGTGGCCAAAGAATTGGAGTTTCAGCTTCAACATCAGACCTTCCAATGAATACCCAGGACTGATCTCCTTTAGGGTGGACTGGTTGGATCTCCTTGCAGTCCAAGGGACTCTCAAGAGTCTTCAACACCACAGTTCAAAAGCATCAATTCTTCAGTGCTCAGCATTTGTTATAGTCCAACTCTCACATCCATACATGACTACCGGAAAAATCATAGCCTTGACTAGACGGACCTTTGTTGGCAAACTAATGTCTCTGCTTTTTAATATGCTATCTAGTTTGGTCATAACTTTCCTTCCAAGGAGTAAGCGTCTTTTAATTTCATGGCTGCAGTCACCATCTGCAGTGATTTTGGAGCCCCAAAAAACAGAGTTAGCCACTATTTCCACTGTTTCCCCATCTATCTGCCATGAAGTAATAGGACCGGATGCCATGATCTTAGTTTTCTGAATGTTGAGCTTTAAGCCAACTTTTTCACTCTCCTCTTTGACTTTCATTAAGAGGCTCTTCAGTTCCTCCTCACTTTCTGCCATAAGGGTGGTATCATCTGCATACCTGAGGTTATTGATATTTCTCCTGGCAATCTTGATTCCAGCTTGTGCTTCCTCCAGCCCAACATTTCAAATGATGTACTCTACATAGAAGTTAAATCAGCAGGGTGACAATATACAGCCTTGATGTACTCCTTTTCCTATTTGGAACCAGTCTGTTGTCCCATGTCCAGTTCTAACTGTTGCTTCCCAACCTGCATATAGGCTTCTCAAGAGGCAGGTCAGATGGTCTGGTATGCCCATCTCTTTCAAAATTTTCCACAGTTTATTGTGATTCACGCAGTCAAAGGCTTTGGCATAGTCAATAAAACAGAAATATGCGTTTTTCTGGAACTCTCTTGCTTTTTTGATGATCCAGCGAATGTTGGCAATTTGATCTCTGGCTCTTCTGCCTTTTTTAAAACCAGCTTGAACATCTGGAAGTTCACGGTTCACGTATTGTTGAAGCCTGGCTTGAAGAATTTTGAGCATTACTTTACTAGCATGTGAGATGAGTGCGATTGTGCGGTAGTTTGGGCATTCTTTGGCATTGCCTTTCTTTGGGATTGGAATGAAAACTGAACTTTTCCAGCCCTGTGGCCACTGCTGAGTTTTCCAAATTTGCTGGCATATTGTATGCAGCACTTTCACAGCATCATCCTTTAGGATTCGAAATCGCTCAACTGGAATTCCATCACCTCCACTAGCTTTGTTTGTAGTGATGCTTTCTAAGGCCCACTTGACTTCACATTCCAGGATGTTTTTGAGTATAAGATCTTTATTTATATTTCTAAATATCTCCCTAGAATACTAGGACAGACATTGCTAGATCAAAGAGTATGAACATTTTTAAGAACTAGATTTTTCCATGTTATAGTATATATTCATTGTACAAAATTTCAGTTCAGTTCAGCCAATCAGTCATGTCTGACTCTTTGCGACCCCATGGACTGCAACACACCAGGCTTCCCTGTCCATCACCAACTCCCAGAGCTTACTCAAACTCATGTCCATCGAGTCCAGGATGCCATCCAACCATTTCATCCTCTGTCGTCCCTTCTCATCCTGCCTTCAATCTTTCCCAGCATCAGGATCTTTTCTAATGTGTTGGTTCTTTGCATCAGGGGGCCAAAGTATTGGAGTTTCAGCTTCAGCATCTGTCCTTCCAATGAATATTCAGGGTTGATTTCCTTTAGGATTGACTGGTTTGATCTCCTTGCACTCCAGGGACTCTCAAGTACAAAAGCATCAATTCTTCGGCACTCAGCTTTCTTTATGGTCCAACACTCACATCCATACATAACTACTGCAAAAACCATAGCTTTGGCTAGATGGACCTTTGTTAGCAAAGTAATGTCTCCGCTTTTTAATATGCTGTCTATGTTAGTCATAGCTTTACTTCCAAGAAGGAAGTGTCTTTTAATTTCATGGCTGCACTCACCATCTGCAGTGTTTTGGAGCCCAAGAAAATAGTCTCTCACTATTTCCATTGTTTCCCCATCTATTTGCCATGAAGTGATGGGACCAGATGCCATGACCTTAGTTTTTTTAATGTTGAGTTTTAAGCCAGCTTTTTCGCTCTCCTCTTTCACTTTCATCAGGAGGTTCTTTAGTTCTTCTTTGATTTCTGCCATAAGGGTGATGTCATCTGCATATCTGGGGTTATTGACAGTATTCCAGGCTGTCTGGCTCTAGGTGAGTGATCACACCATCATGGTTATCTGGGTTATGAAGATCTTTATCTTAATAGTGCTTCTGGAAAATTTAGAAAATATTTAAAAGGCAAAAAACAAAGTGGGGGGCGGCTTCCTTGGTGGTCCAGTGATTAAGAGTCCTCCTTGCAAAGTAGGGGACATTAGTTCAATCCTTGGTCTGAGAGGATCCCACGTGCCACAGGGCAACTGAGCCCATGCACCTCAACTACTGAACCCACTAAGCCCAGGTGCCATGACTACTGAAGCCCGCCCCTGGAGCCCCTGGAGCCTGTGCTCCCCAACAAAAGAAGCCATCGCAGTAAGACGCTGGTGCACTGCAACTGGAGAGTAGCCCCTGCTGGCTGCAACTATAGAAAGAGCAACAACAAAGACCCACCACAGACAAAAAATAAATAAATAAATAAATCCTTTTTTAAAAAGAAAAAAAGGTTAAAATAATTCATGATACCATCACTAAATGATAGCTACTTGTAACATTTTGATGCATTCTCTTCCAATCGTATTTGTAATTAGAATAACACTATGCATCTTATTTCATTACCTGCTTGTTCCATTTAACACTATAAACATATTAAATGGGATACACCCTAATTTATTTAATCCACCCACTATTAAATAACCATTTAGAGGGTTAGACTAGAGATCTCTTCAAGAAAATTAGAGATACCAAGGGAACATTTCATGCAAACATGGGTTCGATAAAGGACAGAAATGGTATGGACCTAACAGAAGCAGAAGATATTAAGAAGAGGTGGCAAGAATACACAGAAGAACTGTACAAAAAAGATCTCCATGACCCAGATAATCACAATGGTGTGAGCACTCACCTAGAGCCAGACACCCTGGAATGTGAAGTCAAGTGGGCCTTAGAAAGCATCACTACGAACAAAGCTAGTGGAGGTGATGGAATTCCAGTTGAGCGATTTCGAATCCTAAAGGATGATGCTGTGAAAGTGCTGCATACAATATGCCAGCAAATTTGGAAAACTCAGCAGTGGCCACAGGGCTGGAAAAGTTCAGTTTTCATTCCAATCCCAAAGAAAGGCAATGCCAAAGAATGCCCAAACTACCGCACAATTGCACTCATCTCACATGCTAGTAAAGTAATGCTCAAAATTCTTCAAGCCAGGCTTCAACAATACGTGAACCGTGAACTTCCAGATGTTCAAGCTGGTTTTAAAAAAGGCAGAAGAGCCAGAGATCAAATTGCCAACATTCGCTGGATCATCAAAAAAGCAAGAGAGTTCCAGAAAAACATCTATTTCTGCTTTATTGACTATGCCAAAGCCTTTGACTGCGTGAATCACAATAAACTGTGGAAAATTTTGAAAGAGATGGGCATACCAGACCATCTGACCTGCCTCTTGAGAAACCTATATGCAGGTCGGGAAGCAACAGTTAGAACTGGACATGGAACAACAGACTGGTTCCAAATAGGAAAAGGAGTACATCAAGGCTGTATATTGTCACCCTGCTGATTTAACTTCTATGTAGAGTACATCATTTGAAATGTTGGGCTAGATGAAGCACAAGCTGGAATCAAGATTGCCAGGAGAAATATCTACAATCTCAGATATGCACATGATACCACCCTTATGGCAGAAAGTGAAGAGGAACTAAAAAGCCTCTTGATGAAAGTGAAAGAAGAGAGTGAAAAAACTGGCTTAAAGCTCAACATTCAGAAAATTAAGATCATGGCATGTGGTCCCATCACTTCATGGGAAATAGATGGGGAAACAGTGGAAACAGTGTCAGACTTTATTTTTTGGGGCTCCAAAATCACTGCAGATGGTGACTGTAGCTATGAAATTAAAAGACGCTTACTCCTTGGAAGGAAAGTTATGACCAAACTAGATAGCATATTAAAAAGCAGAGACATTACTTTGCCAACAAAGGTCCATCTAGTCAAGGCTATGGTTTTTCCAGTGGTCATGTATGGATGTGAGAGTTGGACTGTGAAGAAAGTTGAGCGCCGAAGAATTGATGCTTTTGAACTGTGGTGTTGGAGAAGACTCTTGAGAGTCCCTTGGACTGCAAGGAGATCCAACCAGTCCACCCTAAAGGAGATCAGTCCTGGGTGTTCATTGGAAGGACTGATGCTGAAGCTGAAACTCCAGTACTTTGGCCACCTGATGCGAAGAGTTGACTCATTGGAAAAGACCCTGATGCTGGGAGGGATTCGGGGCAGGAGGAGAAGGGGATGACAGAGGATGAGATGGCTGGATGGCATCACCGACTCGATGGACATGTGTTTGAGTAAACTCCGGGAGTTGGTGATGGACAGGGAGGCCTGGCGTGCTGCGATTCATGGGGTTGTAAAGAGTCAGACAGGACTGAGCCACTGCACTGAACTGAACTGAACTAGAGGGTTAAGTTTTGATATATAAAAGAATACTATGTTGCCAATTTCTTATAGGGGGCTCTGTTGACATTGTTCTCTCTGGGTCTTTTTTTTTCCTTTTTTTAGTATCTTAGTTCCCTCACCAAGGATCAAACTTGTGTCGTCTGCAGTGGAAGCACAGAGTCTTAACTACTGGACTACCACGGAAGTCCTAGATCTTTTCCTTTAGTGAACTGATCCTCCCTTCCTCCAAATGACTGGTGGGATTAATGATTTGCAGAATCTGCCTCCCACTGACCAGGACACTGGACTCAGGGTTCTAGAACAGACACAGACTCTTCCCCTCTGCCATGAGAATTTGAATTCTGAGGGCGGCACCAGGAAGGGAAGCCAGTGGTGGCTGAGTCACCAGCTGGCAGCCCCTTGGAGAGACAGCCACCAGTTTCTGGCACTGGGATCCCCAGAAGGGTCAGCGTGTAACCTTTCCCAGCGCAAGTCATCTAACCCCTTACAACCCTGAGTGCCCCTCGGCATCTCCCACCAGTCCCTGCTCGCTCAAGTTCTTCAGTGCCATGTCCATGTTTTATTATTTACAAAGATTCCTTCCTGATTCATCTTAGTACCAAATATTTATGCCTGGATTTATTTTCTCAGACTATATTCCTAGAAAAAAAAGATGCTGCGTTGAAGGGTAGGCACTTTTTGTATGTGACCTAATGTCCTCCAGAAAATCAGTATCAATTAATAAAGAAAGAGGGCACAGAAGGTGAGAGAAAACTGGTACACCTTACTGGGGCCAAGAGTCCTGGATCCAGAATGAAGCCCAGCATGACTTTTGCCAATCAACCTAAACCCGCCCTCATGGGATTCTGAAACCTCTCAGTTGCCTTTCTACCACCATCAGTGCAGCATAGTGGCCCCTTCCTCTGCAAAGAATACACATTTAAAAAAATACAGGTTGCCAAGACTTTCCTGGTGGTCCAGGGGTTAAGAATCTGCCTTGCAATGCAGGGGATGCAGATTCGAACCCTGGTTGGGGAACTAAGATCCCACATGTCTCCTAGCAACTAAGCCTGTGTGCCTTAACCTGAGGGAAACAAATAAATAAAAGAACTTAAAAAAAAACGAAAATAAAAAATAAGGATTTCCAAATGCAGTGTGGTACCCTGGACTGGATCCAGGAATAGAAAATAGGACATTAATGGGAAAACTGGTGAAACTGAATAAAGTCTAGAGCTCAGTTAATAATAATATGTTAATGTTGGTTTCTCGGTTTTAGCAAATGTACCATAGCAATGTGAACTGTTAACTGTAGGGAATGACAGGAACCCTCTGTACTGTCTCTGCAACTTTTCTGTACATTTAAAACTATTCCAAAATTAAAAGTTTATTTAAAACTGTATCACACCAATTTAGAGTCCCACTAAGAGGGCATAGAAATGTTAGTCTTACCACAACCTTGCCAACAGCAAGTATTTTTAAAAATTCAGCCTTTCAGCAAATATTTATTAAGTACTGTCTATGTGCCAGGCACTATCCTAGGTTCTCAGGATCCATCTTTAAACAAAGCAGACATAAATTGATGCCCTCATGGTGTTGACATTGTAGCAAATAAGACAGATATTTTAGTCTGTTAGAAGCAAAAAGTGCTTTGAACAAGGATTTACTGTATAGCACAGGGAACTATACTCAGTTGCTTGTGATAAACTATAATGGAAAAGAATTGAAAAAAGAATATATATATATATGTATAACCGAGTAATTTGCTGTACATCTGAAACTAACAAAATACGTAAATCAGCTATACTTCAGTTTAAAAAAAAAGAAGTAAGGACTTCTCTGGTGGTCCAGTGACTAGAACTCCAAGTTCCCAATGTAGGAGGCCCAGGTTTGATCCCTAGTCAGGGAACTAGATCTCACGTCATAACTAAGAGTTTGCAAGCTGCAACAAAGACTGAAGATCCCACATGCTGCAAGTAAGACCCAGTACACTTCAGATAAATTAAATAAATATTTTTTAGAAAAGAGAGAAAAGGAAGTAATAAGGAACAACACAGGTGAAGAGAGAATAAGGGGTGGGCTATGATTTTCAATAGGGTGATCTAGAGAGGCTTCATTCAGCAGGTGACATCACAGCAATGGCCTGAAGGAGGTGAAGAGGTAAGCCATGTGGATGTAGGAGGAAAGGTCTGAGAGATACAGTGGAAGGACGGCCGTACAAGATGTGACAGGGACCAAGCTCACCCCAAACCTCAATTCCTCTGCTACAGTCCCCAGCCCCTTGCAGCTAGACAGGTCTGTAAGAACAGTTTGGACCAACGAAATGTGAGTGGAGGTGTAACATGTGTCACTTCCAGATTCAGGCAATAAAAATCCCACCTGTGATTCTCTGGTCTTTCTTTCCCTCGTTGGTGTCTGCAGTCCAGATAGAGCAGTGACAAGATGATAGAGCCTTCATCAGTCTGGGACACTCCTGAGTGACTACATATTGCAGAACCTCCCCCTACTAACCAGTTTGACACGTGTCATGAGCTGAGTCACCAGTTGGTGGCACCCTGGAGAGGTAGCCAGGCACAGGCACCAAGACTTATGTTAAGCTACTGAGATTTGGGGAGTAGTCATCACTACACCACATCTTAGCCCATCTGGCCTGACATGGAAGGACTTGACTTTGGGTTAACTGACTCCATTGTTTCTTTAAAACTTCAAGCATGATTATTCAGTTTTAATTTCTTTGATAATTACTGAATATGGCTTTTGAACTATGGTGGTGGAGAAGACTCTTGAGAGTCCCTGGAGTGAAAGGAGATCAAACCAGTCAATTCTAAAGGAAATCAATCCTGAATATTCATTGAAAGGACTGATGCTGAAGCTGAAGCTCCAATACTTTGGCCACCTGATGCAAAGAACTGACTCATTGGAAAAGACCCTGATGCTGGGAAAGATTGAAGGCGGGAGGAGAAGGGGACGACAGAGGATGAAACGGTTGGATGGCATCACAAACTCGAGAGACATGAGTCTGAGCAAACTTTGGGAGATGGTGAGGGACAGGGAAGCCTGGCGTGCTGCAGTCCATGGGGTCACAAAGAGTCAGACACGACTGAGCAACTAAACTGTACTGAACTGAGGGCAGATTGTATCTTCTAACATGGGCATAACAAATTCTCCCATCCCCCATGCTCTTCTTACCATGGCATTGACACTGCACGCATTGAGAGGTGGCCTCTGTGTTCCCTTCCCTTGAATCTGGGCAGGCCTAGAACTACGCTGAAGATGAAGCTATGTGACTTCTAAATCTAGGTGATAAATGCTCTGGCTTCCATCCTGTCTCCATGGAACATTTGCTCATGCAAGCCCACTGCCATGTGGTGAGGAAGCCGAGGTGACACAGAGGAGTCAGGCGGGGGTATTCCAGTTCACGTTCCCAGATGAGGTCCTCGCTGACAACTACACACACGAGGAGGTCTTCGGGACAACTCCTGCCGTTGTCTGTCTGCAACCTCATGAGACCCTACGACTGAACTGCTGGGCTGAGCTCAGTCAAGCCCAGAACCATAATGATGGTGAGGAGGAGAAGGAGGAAGTTTTAAGCCACTAAGGTTTGTTTTTGTTTTGTTTTGTTTTTTCAGATTATTGAATGAACTTAATCCATGTAAAATACTTGAAAGAATGCCTGACACATAACATGCCTCCAATAAATGTTACAAAAATTACCTGAAATTTCACCTCTCAGAGAAAATTACAGTTAAGATTCTGGTAAATGTCCTTTCCAGGAAACATAGCAGTTTACTTCTTCAATTGTATACAAATGAGACCAAACTCTACATGATGTTCTGAAACAAATGAAACTCAGTCTCTGTATACACACATCCCATCAGTTCTGCTTCTCTGGAGAATCCTGACTAATACAGTTTATTAGGTTGCTCGGCTCAAATGTTTATTGACTTTCTGTATTTCTTTTCCTTTTATCTTTCCTTTCTCTCTTCTTTTTTTTAAAAAAAAATTATTGGAATATAGTTGCTTTACAATGTTGTATTAGTTTCCACTGTACAGCAAAGTGAATCCCCTACACATATACACATATTCCCTCTTTTTTGGATTTTCTTCTCATGTAGGTCACCACAGAGAATTGAGCAGAGTTCTTTGTGCTAAATAGTAGGTTCTCATTAGTTACCTATTTTATACTTAGTAGTGGTGTATAAGTCAGTCTCAATCTCCCAATTCATCCCATCCCCCTTTCCTCCCTTGGTGTCCATAATTTGTTCTACAAGCCACTAAGTTGTTTTGAAAATGTTTATTTATTTGGTTCTGCTGGGTCTTATTGTGGCACGTGAGATCTTTGATCCTTGTTGCAGCATGGAAGCAGCTGCAGCATGTGGGATCTAGTTCCCCGAATAGGGATCGGACCTGGGCCCTCTGCATTTGACGCACAGTCTCTTAGCCACTGGACCACCAGGGAAGTCCCTCAAAACCACTAAGTTTTAAGGTGGTTTGTTACATAGCGATAGATAACTACAAGAGTGAGGCTGAACATTTTCATTATTCTTACCTAATATATTGAAGTCTTTTTACACGAAGATACCAAGCCTGCCTTTTCCCTTTCCAGATGACCGTGTGAAAAAGGATGAGGCAATGGATGAAACTACCAAAGATGTCCCTCAGAATGGACTCAGAACAAAAATGTTCTCAGAATAGCTGTTCAATTAACTCACACAGGCATTCAATAAATATTTGTTAAATTAATAAATATTCTTATCCATAGAAGGTGGGGAGATGGGGAGATAATGGTCAAAGAGTACAGGCCTAGTAACAAGAGGAATAAATCTGGGATCTAATGTATAGCATGGTGACTATATTTAACAACACCGTATTCTTATACCTGAGAGTTGCTAGGAGACTTTTCTCCTAGGAGAAAAGTGTGTGTGTGTTCTCACAAAACACACACACACACACACACACACACACACACACAAATGATAATTATGTGAGGTTGTTGGTGGTGTTAACTAACCTTATTGGATAATCATTTTGCAATACACAATTATCAAATCATTGCATTGTATACCTTAAACTTATACAATATTATATGTCATTATAGCTCAATAAAGAGAATAATAATAATGCCCATATTTCTGTACCTTGTTTAAATATATTATAATCAATTTAATTCAATATTTTCATGAAATTCAGATGCATTATACAACATTCCCTAGAAATACGAACCTGTTAAATAATTTTATTTTAAAAGGCTTACAGCAAAGTTTTACTTTTTCCTTTTCTTTAGTTTCCTTTTCATTAAATGAATAAAATAATGTATATTGCGTGGATGCTCAGTCACTCAGTCATGTCTGACTCTTTTCGACCCTATGGATTGTAGCCTACTAGACTCCTCTGTCCATGAGATTCTCCAGGCAAGAATACTGGAGTGGGCAGGAGATGCTAGAGCCTCGGGTTTGATCCTGGGTTGGGAAGAACCCCTGGAGAAGAAAATGGCAACCCACTCCAGTATTCTTGCCTGGGAAATCCCATGGACAGTGGAGCCTGCTGGGCTACAGTCCATGGGGTCGCAGAGAGTTGGACAAGACTTAGTGACTAAACAAGCATAATACATGTGAAGGTAAGCTAAAATATATTTGCATCCCATTTTCCCTAGAGATAGGTTTACTGATAGTTTGGTATGGCTTCTTCCAGATCTTCTTTCTATATATTTGCATTCATGGATATGAACTTTTTGTGGCAGAATGTATTTTCCAAAAATGGTCGTGACAATATTTCCCATCCCACGTGCTCAAAACCTTCAAAACCCGGCCACACCCCATCAGACAGAGGCTCTGTCCTCTGTCCTACAGCCTGAGCATGCCTCTCTGCCTGCCTCACTGAGGTGTGACAAAAGTGATGCGAGGTGACTCCCAAGGCTTGTCATAAGAAACAATATTGATTCCTCTCGGCTGTCTGTGTCGGGACACGTACTTCTAGAGCTGTAAGCCACACTGTAAGAAGTCTGGCTACCCTGAAGCCCCCATGCCAGAAAGATCACAAAGATAGACTAGAGAAAGAAAAGATCATAGCTTTTCTGAACCCCACCTGCTTGAGTGTTCCCACCCCAGGTGCCAGACAGGTGAGGAAGCTTTCATCCTAACCCCTGTCAGAGTAGGACAGCGTGAGACTTGAATGAAAAAGCCACTAACCATCAGGTAATTGATTAATATATATATATGTGTGTATATATATATATACCTATACAAGCTAATTTGCATAAATGACCTGCTATTACATCGATGTCTCTGAGACTTGGTTTTTTTTAATTTATTTATTTTTAACTGAAGGATAATTGCTTTACAGTATTGTGCTGGTTTCCGCCAATATCAACATGAATCCACCACAGGTATACGAATGACCCCTGCCTCTTGAACCTCTCTCCCACCTCCCTCCCCATCCCACCCCTCTAGGTTGTTACAATTGAGTTTCCTGCGTCATACAACAAATTCCCATTGGTTATCTATGTTACATATGGTAATGTATGTTTATTACTCAGTATGTCTCCCCCTCTCCTTCCTCCCCTGGCACCACATCCATAAGTGAGACTTGTTTTTTTGTGGGATCTTAGTTCCCCAACCAGGGATCCACTGAACCTGTGCCCCCTGCAATGGAGGGGCAGAGTCTTAACCACCGGACCACCAAGGAAGTCCAAGGCTTGCTTTTTTCACTGAGCAATTTCTGAGGCTGTTGTGCGTCCGTGGGCTCAGATCCATTCAATATTTTGTAAGGCTGTGCAGCATTCCATAGCATAGATATTCCATAACAGAGCATAGAGAATTTTCAAACATCTTTAGCTGTGGCCTGCTTCTTCAAAGGGAAAGAGTTCCTGGAAACTCACCGTTTAAAACAAGTCAAACAAGCTGCTGGTCCCAGCCAGTGCCTCTCCTCACTAACCTCCATACAGGGGGACGCCCCTGAAGAGACTCCTAGCTTTCGATGACATTTACAAATCAATCACCTTGTAGAGGGTCCAAGGATAGGTCAAGCAGTGCTTCTCCATCTGTTTGTTTTGCTTTAATTTAAATTGGAGTATAGTTGATCTGGGCTTCCCTGGTAGCTCAGCTGGTAAAGAATCTGCCTGCAATGCAGGAGAGCCCAGTTTGACTCCTAGGTCAGGAAGATCCTCTGAAGGGACAGGCTACTCACTCCAGTATTCTTGGGCTTCTCTGGAGGCTCAGATGGTAAAGAATCTGCCTGCAGTGAGGGAGACCTGGGTTCAATCCCTGGGTTGGGGAGATCCCCTGGAGAAAGAAATGGCAACCCACTCCAGTATTCTTGCCTGGAGAATCCCATGCAAAGAGGAGCTTGGCAGGCTACAGTCCATGGGGGCCCAAAGAGTTGGACATCACTAAGCACAGCATAGCACAGTTGATTTAAAATGCTGTGTTAGTTTCAAGTGTACAACAAGTGAATCAGTTATACACACACATATATACATTTTTTTTTTTTTAGACTCCTTTCCCATACAGGTATCTGTTGTTTTTTTGTTTGTTTTTTTAATTCTCTCTCTCTTTTTAAGGTACAATGGACATATAACATTGTAGTAGTTTCAGGTGTACAACATAATGATGATTCAATATTTGTATATATTGTGAAACGACCAACACAATCCATGATCTCATGTGGTTCCAATTTTCTCTTGTGAAGAGAAGTTTTTTTCAAATCACTCCTGAAATCTTGTTAAAATGAACGTTGTGATGAGTCGTTCTGGAGTGGGCTGACCGCCTCAGCAGTGCTGACTGTCTCCCAGGTGATGCCCGTGCCCACTGAGTCAGGGGTTACCAAACCTCAGCTAGCTCCTGATGACCGTTGCTTTCCTTGCTCACCTTCCAAAGTGGTGGGGGGGTGGGGTTCAGGCCTGGAGTTTTGAAAACTGATCTTTCCCTCCTCCTAAAGACTGGAAGCTCCTATTTTTTAAAATAGCTCCTTTGCTTCCCTTCTGTTCTCCAGGATTCCTCACAGACCGGGGGCCATGCTACCACACCATCTGTGCAAGGTCCCTCGATGCTGAACGTCATGGGGTGGAGACCGGAAGTCACTGAATGAATGGGCTATAGATGTGATTCTCACTTTTCCAGAACTTCAGTGCTTTCGTTTCCACTTTAAATATCTGCTTTAGGAGAGAAATGGGTAGAGAACAGGTGTTGGGAATTGTGTTCCCTCTGTCATCTGTCATCGTTATTCCGTCTTTTCCAGTAGAGGACTCTTTTTTGGCCCTTTCTTGACACTTTTGTTCGGAACACAACCTTCCTCCACCCTGCCGTGAAAGAGAGAGAAACCTCTAACATGTTACACAAACCTCTGCCATGCGTTGAGCATCCTGGTATTATACCAACAGATTTGCACCACTCTGCTGTCTGGCCTCGGTTACACATGATCCTCTCCTTCTGTAGGGGATGGAAGGAGAGGGGCTTTGTAGCAAGGCACATTTACATTATGTATTGTAATCTTTGCAGTTAGTTTATGAGTATCACCTTCACGTTATCACTGAGGAAACTGAAGCTCAAAGAGGGTCAGTGACTCATCTAAGGTCACACTGCTAGAAATGACTAGCTGGGATTGGATCTCAGATCTGCCTGACTCAGCCTTCTCCCCAGGTTTTCTCCCCAGAAATCTGAGCAATTCCGAGGTCCCTGTGTGACCGTGCTGGGTCTCTCAGTGCCCTTTGCTTCCTCATTAGCAGCTGCAGCACTGAATTCATGAGAGTACAGTTCCAATTACTCCCTGAGGTCTCCCCTCTGTGTGGAGTCCTGGGCCTCCAGTGTTCCTTCTTTTGGCAACAGTGAAACCATTTTCTCTCTGACCCTTGACTGGGCACAGACCGGCCTGGGTTGGAATCCCACAGCCACCTCTTGGACGAATATGCACACATTCCTTAAACTCTCTGGGCTTCAGTTTCATCCTCTGTAAAATAAGGATGATAATTGTATGTCAGATGAGCTATTGTAGGATGATGAGAAGAGGCCATCTAATGCCTTTCAGAGTGCCTGGCATCAGACAGGAATGAAAACAAAACAAAGCTTATACCCTTTCTATTCTTGATTTTTAAACTTTCTCATGGATCAGGACTAAGACAGCCTCTTATTGGCCCCTGAGTCTTCCCAGCAACACAGCCTTCCAGGGGCAAGTGGGGAGTGTGTGAGATGGAGTGATTTCCCAGCTCTTACTGAGAGCGGGGGTAGGGGGCATGGGGGAGTGGATGTTTGGGGGTAGGGGAGTGTCTTCCCAGGGGGAGCAGTGGTAAAGAATCTGCCTGCCAATGCAGGAAATGCAGGAGACGTGGGTTTGATCCCTAGGTTGGGAGGATCCCCTGGAGGATGGCATGGCAACCCACTCCAGTATTCTTGCCTGGAGAATCCCATGGACAGAGGAGCCTGGCGGGCTACAGTCCATGGGGTCGCAAAGAGTCAGACACAGAATACGCACACAACAACAACAAATAATAACTGACAGCAAGAGGGGGCTGAAGCATACCCTGTTCCCTATGGAATTTGGGAAACATACCAGGACAGACCTCAGGAAGTTATTAACCAGGATGTGCAACATGTGTGAGTGGAGGGCAAGGGGGAGAACCAGAGTTTGGCAAGACACCAGCGGGCAGGCTGGCCCTCCAGAGGGGATGCTGAGCAAGAACCTCCACAGTGGCCACCCCTCATCACTTCCCCAGTGCCCTGTCACAGGTGCTCAGTGAACAATTGTTAAAGGAAGGTGCTCTTTGGGGACAGGGGCTGGCTGAGCCAATGGAGGAAGCACCAGAAGAGTGGCGAGTCCTGAGTCAACACCACATAAGGCCTGAGCTACTTCCTGACAGACTTGTTAGAGGTGCGGTTGAATGAGTGACAGGGCTCAAAGGAGAAAGAATAAATTTTTTCCTATTGATGGTTGCTTCTGTCAAACTCCAGCCAACTTGAAAACAAATTTTAAGTAACAGAATGAAAATAATGAAATACAGTGGAGATCTTCAGTTTTGAGAACACAGATTTCCGGGATGAGTGAGTGACCCCACTACCACACTGCCTCTCCTTTATGGAGCCTCCATCAGACTTGGGAGGCAGACACAGGTTCCACCAGACTCTCCATTCCAACTCCTGCCAAGTTTCTACCCTCTGGCCTATGCATTTCCACAGAAACTCCTTTTTAGCGGATGGGGCAAGTATTTGACCCCTTCTGTCACCTGATGAAAAATGCTTAACCTGGTCTTTTGTCCCCTAGCTCGCATCCCCACAGCTGACTGCTCTCAAGAGACAGTCTGAGGAGTATATCACAGGCAAGTGCACACACAGTCACAGCACCCTGGAGAAGGAACACACACTTACACACTCATTGACATGTGGATTGACAGGTACCTCTCTCTTCTCTAACTCATGAGGAGGATGGGAGAGGGAGTCCTTGAGTCCTGTCCACCCTGTTCCCTTACTGTCTCCCTGCCTGCCCTGCCCCCTACAAACGGTGCCAGGGCCCCCTCCTATGCTGCCAGGTACTCAGCCTCTGGTTGCTTAGCAACGGCGTGCCTCTTCTCCCTATCTCAGCAACCTCTCCAGTAGCTTTAGTACCAGCCACAGCAGGGAGAGCCAGGCTGGACCTGACAGGGGCTGCTGCTGCTGCTGCTGCTGCTGCTGCTAGGGAATGTGTGGAAACAAGTCCCCAGATAGGTCCAGGTTCTTTTTTAACATTCATGTTCCACACTGACTCTCAGAAAGTCCTGCCACCCTCCCTTGTCCCCAACTTCTGCCAGGCTGCTGATTCCCCCTCCCAACTGGACAGCTTGCCCCACTGCTGTGCTGTCTCTGCCCTGGGTCTCTTGATCTGCCCCATGTGATCTGTTCCTTTTTGGAGGTTCAAGGCCCCTTGTAATCCCTTGTAATCCTGTAACTCCACATCCACGGGTGTCTATCTCTGGGGTCTCTGTGGTTGTCCCAGGCTCTCTTTAGGCCCCTCCTACCTAGAATGAGTAACTGTCTGTCTCCCCTTCACTAACACTAATCCCCTCACTCCCCACCTCCAAAAACTGATCACTGTGATGACCCCATGTTGCCTTAGCAACCATGACCACACCCCTTGTTTTCACCTTTCCAGGAAAAGTCTGTGGTGGGAGGCGCCTCACAGAAATGACCCCCAGGCTTTCTGCACTCAGCCAGCCCCCACTTCAGGTTCAATGGAAACTGACATTGGACTTCTGGCCCACCAGAAGAGGACTAGCTCCAGAAAAGCAAGTCCTCTCTGCTGCTCTCCCTCCATCTCATCAGCTATGATGTCAGCGTCCCTGAGAGAAGCGCTTGCAGAGGGCAGGAGCCCGCCCACCCAGAACAGTGCTGCCTAGCACCGCCCCAGCTGACAGAGTGCCTTCCCAGGGCAAGGCGTCCATCCCCGTCTGTGTCACCTGGCTTGATCTCTTTACCTACCCCATCTCCCTCAGTTCCCGAGGCTCGGGTCTGACGATATCATCTGTGGGTTAAGAACCAGGACTAGGGAGCAGTCAGCAAAGTGATGGCTGAGAAAATACTTCCAGGGTAAAGGAAGATGGGGTGGAGCCCAGCTCCTAGGCAGGGTTGGGTTGGAGGGATGCTGAAATGAGGGCATGAGAGAGATTTAGGGAGGGAGGCCTGGATTCTGCCTTCTAGCAGAGGAAGCCAGCAAACAGCAGATGGAACTTTCAGGCAGGAGGCCGGACCGAGTGACCTCACCCAAACCCTGTGGTCTGCTGCTATTGCAACCTGGCGAGTCTCCCAGCTCTCCTGGGTCCCCAAGTGGGAGAGCTTTTTATAGTTCACTCCCCAACTTGGGTTTGAATAATTAAACAAGATGGACAGAAATAGCAGCCGGACAGCTAAGGCGGGTTATTTTCGGGTTTTCTAGAACACAGAGTGCTCCTGGGCGGCACCCCACCCCTGTAGGGGGTGGAGCCAGCATGAAGGCCGATGGGAGATTCCTGTGGGGGAAACCCACCCGCATCCCCCAGGGTTCCTTGGGGTGACAGGTTTGCTGTCAGCCAGAGGAGGGTCTCACCGCTTCTTCCTGGTCTTCAAGGAAGGAGAGGACTCTCTCGGCCTTCTGCTCATAGCTCCACCCCTGGCAGGAAGTCCCTTCTGTTGTCTGTCAGCCTTCTATTTCAGAGATGGTGACAGATATTGAAAATCAGATCGATAAGCAGCTTCAAGACAGACTGAATCAGGAGAAGGTGGCTACAGCTCCTCTGGCCAAGGAGCTGGAATCAGGTGATAGGAGGTCTTGTGTCCCTCTCCATCCCCACTCCCCATATAACTGTTGGGAAGCCTTGGGGGGAATGAGGGCTGGCATGGAGGATGGGAGGCAGGGCGGGAGAGAAGAATTGAGGGTGTATGTTGGGGGAGGGGATGGCGAACTAGGCTCCAGAGAAGAAAAGACCAAAGCTGGATTAGTGTCGGGGCTGAGAAACTCTGAAGAGGCAAGAAGCTCTCCTCTTCTAGCTCCCTGGTGTCCTGTGTTCCTGGCACATGCCCAGCCTGCGTTTGCTGGGACAGAGCATTAACAGCTGAGCTGGGGATGGGGAGTGGTGGGAAGGGCCCCCTCAGTTCTCCACTACAGACCAATCATTTGTGGCTTGTTTGCATAATACTTTTGGTTCAACCGCAGAGATTAGGGCCTCACCCCAACTCTACCCTGAGGCTTTAAAAACCTGGGGCACAGAGGGGGCACTTGTCACGTTTTCTCCCTTTAGATAACAATTTCAGCGGTGGGTTTGGAGGTCAGATTTCAGGAAATACTGAAATACTTATACTCATTCATTCGTGTTTATTCATTCAACAAACATTTCAAAAGCACCAACTGTAAATCTTGCCTTGTGTTGGTGCTGGGAATAAATTAGTATGGCAAGCTCCTTGCTCTCAAGAAGCCTGAAATTTAGTAGGGAAGATGGCCATCTTAAAACCTACTCTCCACCATTTTTGAGCGCTTACTATGAATTAGATACCATATATAGGAACTTCGCAGAAATTGTCCCATTTAATCCTCTAACAAGTCTGTGGTCTAAGCAGCATTACCCCCATTTGACAGTAGAACCAAGAAGAGATCTGTCCAAAGTCACTCAGCTTGTAAATGGAATTGGAACCTGTGTGCACGTGATTCCAAGTTCTGTGCTCTTAACCAGTGCCCTTGTTTGTGGTGGCTAATACATGGAAGAAAGATGTAAGTTCATTAAATGCCATGGATATTTAAAAGAGAGCGAGATTGTCTTTAGCTTTGGATATGTGCTATGCGTGGTTGGGTGGGGCAGTCAGGGAAAGATGTGTTTTTGCCCTGTACTTCATTCATTCTACAAATTCTTAAACCGAGTATCTAGATACTCCGTCCTTTGCTCTTGGTGGCGAGGATTCTGAAGTGACCGAAGTCCTTGCGCTGTGGACATGCTCTGCAGGGATAGAAAAAAGGCTGAAATTATAATTGGGTGAGTCGTGGAGCCAAGTTGCCTTTCCCCTCAGAGTTCTGTTCTCTCCCAGGGACAAATACCCAAATGGGTAATCTAGAGGAAAGGCCCGGCCGTCCTACTCTGGGAAGTCCTTCCTAACGTCTATCCAGCATTTCTTTCTGTTCCAATAGATTTCCCCACCTCGCATTTCATTTCTCTTTTTCAAGGCCAAACCTCACAGCAGTAACCCGGCAGGACGAAAGCGTCTGGCCCTTTAAGGCCACCTTCTTCCCCCCACGTGCCGTCTGGTTGGGCTGGCGACGCTGACGCACGCGTGACGTCAATGGCAGCTGGCGGAGTCTGGGCACGAGGAGCGAAGTTGGGATGGGGGTGGGGGGGCGAAAACCAGAGGGCGGTTTATTTGCATTTAAAGGGGCCACTCCAGGGTTAGCGCTCAAGGCTTTAAACATTTGTGTATTTGGAAAACTTTCCGTCTTGCGCTAGGAGGCAAGAAAAAGGCGTGGTACAGCTAAAGTCTGTCGTGACTAGAGTTTGCGCTGTCGATTATGTCCTTCCGCGGAAAGAGGGAAATAGTCCCTCGGTGCCTGGGCTGGAACCACGTGACCTGGAGGGGGCGGTGGGGGGGTGGGGAGAGGGAAAAAGGGAGGAGCTGGGGAGTCGACTGTCAGGCTTGGTTTCAGCTGCCCCCACCCCCACATCCTGCCCACCCTCCTGCAGCTGCCACCACATCCTGCCCAGCCGGGGGCAGGGAACTCGTGTTGGGGGGCACTGACCCAGGACCCGGCTTAGGCACCCCGTCCCTGCCCCCTTCAGTTCCAGGGTGGGGCGTCTGCCCTTTGCCCCGGGCCTGGCCCCAGGCACCCTGGCACTGAGCTTGGGGCACAGCTCTGCCAACAGTCTTGGTCATCTCTCTGCCTGACTCCTCCCCGCGCCCTACCCCAGCCCAGAATGGGACTTGATCGGTCCCAGATCAGAGCCCCATCCCTGGCCTAGCACAGTTATCAATAGACAAATAGAGGTGTTCAATAAAGTTTTTTGTAATCTTAGTTATACAGCTACAAACACATACGGAGATTCATGCAACAGAATGCTGAGCGCATACCATGCTAGCCCCTGCAAAGCTCAAAGTTGAGTTAAACTGATGCCCTCAAGGAGCTCAAAATTAGTTGAAAGACAGTAAATTAGAAACCAAGAATGCCAGTACAATGCATTGTGTACTGATGAGATAGATACAGAGAGTACACTATACAGAGGTACAGGAAAACACAAGTTCACATGGAAAATGTGTACACAGAAGAATCACCAGTATATTACGTGTGCTGATGACACAAGCAAGGTGGAAGATGTGGGAGAGATTGGGGACCTTTGCTGGGATTACTGGAAAACTGGGAGGAAGAAAGATCAGCCCAATGGAAAGGATGACATGGATGGAGGTGAGGATGGAGATTGTCCAGATGGCTGTGGAGAAGGCAAGAGGGGTAAGGAAACAGCCAGACAGAGGCTGAAACGGTGGTAATGGCGTCCCAGAGTTCCATAGTCAGGACAACAGTCAGGAGAGCAGCAGCCCTTGTGGATGAGGCAGACCTTTCCAAATTAAGTTGTACAGGGGTGTTTGGGGAAGCACGAATCAAGGGAGCTGCTGAGGTCCCTTTGCCATATAAATAGATGAAGATGATACTGTACAGAGGAGTTTACACACTTTAGAACCTTGGTGGGCATTTTTCTAACTCATAGGGGATTTTATGGCAACGTTAGGTGACTTTCCTCTAAGAAAGATGAGTTGGTAAAGGGAGAGAAAGATAAGGGAGACCCAGGCATCTGAACCTGTCTAGGCACTTTTCACCTAGTGCATCCTGGGGTGAGTAGTCCAGGGGCTATAAGAAAAAGATATACTGAGTCATTTTCCGGAAGTCTTTATTATAGTCTAACTCGCAGCAGTACTCCCTAGATCCTTTCTTAGTTCTCCATGGAAATCAAGACCTCATGTTTGTTACTTTTCCTTTCCTATTAAGTTCTCTCTTTAAATAAGTGTATATGTAAATTCTGTTCCACTTGTAACGTTAGCCTGTTCTACTCTTTCCTACTCTGTTTTCTACTGGATTATCATTTCAGCATCTCAGGGTCCAGGATACTCCGTCTCCTCTACTGAGCGTATCCCTCCCTTCCTTTCTCTATCCTGCTCTTCCTGGCCCTTTATCACCCTCCCAGGTGACTCACCTACCTTCCTTCCTCATTCCTTTGTTAAGGACCCAACAT
Source organism: Dama dama (assembly GCF_033118175.1). Classification (NCBI taxonomy): domain Eukaryota; kingdom Metazoa; phylum Chordata; class Mammalia; order Artiodactyla; family Cervidae; genus Dama; species Dama dama. The sequence goes on from NC_083700.1 coordinate 15,715,141, forward strand.
TCCAAGGCGGGGAGGACCAGCTGGCCAATCACAGCCCTGACAAACCTGCCTCAGGCTTGAGATTGGCTGAGCTGCCGCTGGCAGGAGGCTCACCACGCAGATATATAGGATATTGGGGAGGGGGGTTCTGGGAATCAGCTCTGGGAAAGAATTTGTACTGGGACTGTTAATGTTTTGGGAGAGAATCCTTCAACTAGGGCTGGGGCCAGAGGGGTCTTCAGTTGGGAGAGCCTGGAGAAACAAGGCAGGCTGATTGACCCAGTTCTCTTGGTCTCCTGGGACCTGGATGCCCCCTCCCCACTTTAATTTTTTCCTGTGATCTGGGACCCAGTGGTCTGAAGGCTGAGTTCCCAGGCCCGTCCCTAAGAAGTCTTTTCCAGCAGCCCTGGATCTCTCCAGTCTCAACATTCTGCTTTCCCGACGTCGGAAACAGCCGGAAAATAAACACCCTGATGACTAAACGGTTTCTCCAGCTAGAGCCTGGGGAAGCACTAAAAATAGAGGCCACAAGTGAGGGGAGGTTCCCCAGTTGGGGGGGGGGGGGGGGCACTTTCCCATCGTGCTATTGCCACAGCCCCAGGCCTGGTACAAGGCTCTGTTCTTCTCAGAGTCCTTGGGGACCAGGCAGATGGGCTCCCCCTGCCTACCCTGAGGTCCTTCAGGTAAGCCAGCTGTGCCTGGTAGGGAAGACAGACATCTTCTGGTGCTGGGGCCCCAACTCCTAAATCTAATGGGGGAACTAAGGAGCTACTTTTGGGGACAAAGTGCGACAGTTTAAATCAGGTTTCCAGAAGGAGTGGTCAGGTGGAAGAGATGGAAACTGAGGCCAAGGAAATAGCCTGCAGGCTTCCTATCTTAAAACACAGACAAGCCTCCAACCTATTTGCAAAGCAATTCCACTGAACTTGCCTCCTCTGAGGCTCCTGTGGGATAATGGGCCTAAAGGGGTCTTGACAGTCCGGCCCTTGAGTTTATTATAAAGCAGCATGGGCTACCGTTCAAAGCAATCTATTTGTATGAACTAATTTAATCTTCACACCAATTTATGAGTTAGGTACTATTATCATTATCTTTATTTTACCCATGGGGTACAGGGAAGTTAAATAATGTGCCTGTGTTCCCAGTTAATAAATGGTAGAATAAGGATTTGAACCAAGGTAGCTTGACTCCCCCAAAGTTGATGCCTCTAATCACCATAACATGCAGCCCCTTTCAGGGATATATTTATCTTTTCAACCCTTAACCTAGAATTGAGTCTTTGTCCAGTAAGTCAGACCCAGTAGAAATTAGAGTATGTGAAGAACTGAGTGTCCTTCTGTTCTGCAAGGTTCTTTCCGATCTAAGCCAGATTCTATCATTTCGTCAAGCTCAAGCTAGGAAGCTGACATTGGAATAACGGAGAGTAAGTCTGACAGGGTCAGTTGTCCAGTAGACATGGCACCCACACTTCTGTTGCAGGGCAGGAGAGGATTCACCACACCCTGGAGCAAACAGGAATTATGAACTTTTTAAAACAGCTACTACTGCTTCTTTTAATAAGATGCTTTTGGGCGTTTCCTGTGCTGGGGGAAATTAAGGTCACACCCCTTTAAATTGCCCCCCTCGGCTGTAAGTGTTCTGGGACCCGCAGGCACCCGGGATTAGGTCACCCAGGAACTATGAGCTGTCGCTTTAAATTGCTGGGCGTCAGCCGAGTCGGGTCGCGGGAAGGGAGGGGGCCTGTCACAGGTAGAGGGAGCAAACGAGCTCGCCAGGTAACCCCCTAGAAATGCACCCTGTCTCTTTAAGTGGGGCTTCGGCACACCCTAAGTAAGCGAGATGGAATCTTCTTAACACCTAGCATCTACCCTTAATTTATCTACTAAGACTCCCACCTCCCAACTCTCGGGGCTTGGGGGTTGGGGGAGTTGTCGATATAGCGTGAGTGCATGGGAGAGTATGCGCACAGTTCGTTGAACCTCCCCGGAAAGGACCTCCTCAGGCGCATGGTGGCAGCAGTGCTAGGCGGCCGTCCCGCCGGCTAAAGCCGGCACCACGGGCAAGGGCTGATCCCTTTAGAGGCCTCTGGGTCTTGCCTCTCCACTTTGCCTCGCTCTGTCGCTTCCTCCCTCCCTCCCTCCCGGGAGGCGGAGGGATCTGCCGCGGCCGGCGCCGCAGCCTAGCTTGGAAGGGCGGTGGGGTGGGGGCCGACCCTGCCCGGCCCTGCCGGCCCAAGGGAAGCGAGGGGCGGGGCCGCGTCTCCGGGACCGCCCCTGCTCCGGCCCCGCCCCTCCGCCCCCACGGGTTCCTCCCATTGGCCCCCTCGCCTGTCCATCACCCCCGTTCCCCCCACCCCTCAAGCTAGGCTGAGCTGTGCCTACGTCGGCCTCGACTCCCGGGGGCTGGAGGAGTTACCTTTGGAGCCCGAAAGGAGGAAGGAAGCAAAATATCAACAACAGCCGAGGCGGCTCGGGCGGTCGGCCCCGGTCCCCCGTCTGCCTGCCCGCCCGCGCGCCCACGACGGGGGCCCAGGCCCCCCGGCGCCGCCCAGGGCCCGCGCGGACGCCGGCCTCACTAATTATTCCCCCCGCCCGGAGCTGCGGCTTCCAGGTGCTGAAGAGCCCCGGGACTAGGGGCGAGAGCTACCCTCTCCCGGCCGTGACACCCTCCCTTCCCCCAGCGGGGCCGGTGAGTAAAGAAAAATAATGCGCCTGCCGCTTTAAGAGGCCCCCTCCCCCACCCCGTCCTGAGGTTGGGGTGGAGGGTGGTCTAGACCGTCCCCCTGAGGGGTGGGATGGGGTGGCCTCCTGGGCTGGGAGGAACTCGCGGAGCGGGCTCTTTTCGTGTGGCGTTGGTGGGAGATTACATGGGGGACTGTTTGGGTGAGGGAGTCGGCTGACGGGGACAAGTGGAGTGGGCTGTAATTCCCTTGAGTGTTGGGATCGGGGTGGGGACGGACGGCTTGGGGGAGCGCCGGTCTGTTGGTGTCCCGGGGTTACGGTGGATCCCCCAGTGGTCTGGGAAGGGGCGCCATCCTCAGAAGGGGTCTCCGGTGACAGCCGGGAGCGACTGACATTTTAACAGCCGGCCCTCCCTCCCTCTCCCTCCTCGCGCCGCCTGTTCCCTCCTCCTTGGCCCGAAATGGTGCAGAAGGGGGCCTGGGAGGGCGGCGGGAGGGTGGGGGCGGGGGGAGCCGCAGCTGTTTGGGAAGCGGGGGAGGGAGGGGGGATGTTCAGATGACACCGGGGTGGTGGGTTGGGGTGTGAGTGTGTGTGTATGTGTGTGTGTGTGTGTGTGTGTGTGTCCGGGGCCCGGGCTTGCCCGGTGCCTGTGGAGTTGGGACGCGGAGTCACCGCGGAGGTGGGCACGCAGGGCCTTTCCTTGGGACCTCCTCGCCCTCTCCGCGAGACCCCTGGTCTGGTTTTTTCAGTAGACCCAACTGGAGAACCCCCGGCCAGAAGTTTGCAGCTGTTAAACATCTGGGCGAGAGTTCTCCAGTCGCTTTCTTCACCTATGGGAGGCTGAGCTGGGCTGGGAGTGGAGGTCCAGTGAGTGTTGGGGGGCTTTGGGGTACGGAGAGCCGAGGAGACTGAGATGCATCTAGTCTTTCACTCCAGCGTCAGCCCCTTTCCTGTCTGGTTTGGTCTTACAGACAGGGTCTCCTTTCCCCTAGTGATTCAAGCTCATCTCTCAAAGGCCTCCTGAGGTCTCTCCCTAGTGAAGGGAGGGCTCCTGAATGTGGGCACCCTGGAACCACTGACTAGGTTATCCCAGGTTTGTCCTTTGAGTAGGAGGCTTTCTCTGCTTCCCTTTAAGCAGCTCATTGTTGATGGGTTGGGGGAGGGTACAGTGGGTGGGTCCTGTGTCCCTCTTTTCAGTGTCCAGCCCCCTTTTGAGGTCTCTGTTGCCCTGGTTTCTTTGGTTTGGGGGAGTGGTCCTCCCCACCCCTTCCCCCCATTCCCTCTGTGGGTCTTGTAGGCAATTCAGGGCCCAGCCTGGACTATGGGAAGTTTAACGTCTGGGGCGGTGACCTTGGGCTGCTCTGGCCTCGAGATAGCAGGGGAGCCCAGGCCAGCAGGAGATTGGGTGTTTTGAAGTTAAGGAGCTGTCCACCTCCCACTCCCCTCCAAACCCCCAACAGGGAAGTCTTAGTAGTCAAGGAGAGTGTTGAAAAAAGCACATGTCAGTGTTCACAGATGTCCACCCGCCTGTGGCCGCCGGGTCACACCCGCCCCAGGACTTAGCCTGGCTGTCCCAGCTCCCACGGCATGCCTGGGAATGAATTTCCTTCCTGTGGTTTCCCAGTGTGTTGGGCAGAAGATGGGGGTGGGGTGGGATCAGTGTGAAGGTGGCTGAGTACCCGTTTGTATAGAATGATTGGGGAATCACTGGAGTTCATGTGTAAGTCTTTCCCCACTTTTCCCAGCAGACATACGGACCCTTGGGTCTCAGTGGTCATATTCTCTTTGTTGTAACTTCCATGCCACCCCTCTCCCAACACTATTGGTATGTGTTTGTATATTTGTGTGTGTGTACATTTGTAAAGGGAAGGGTTTTGGATTTCTCTGTGGGAAGGGGGAGCTTTTACTTACACTCCTTTAGAGGCCAGAGAGGTTGTTTTTTAAATCTGAGGTCACACAGCAAATCCGTGTCAGTGCTTTAGTCCAGCCACCACTCTCTCAGGCGTGGCTTCACAGCAGGGAGAGACCACAGGGAGGAGGACATGGTCCTTCCCCTTGGAGGCCCTGGTCCAAGGGGAGAAGCAGGACCCTTGTAATGGGGGATGGGCTTGGGAGGTTGTGTCTGCTGTACCCAGTGCCTGGAACAGAGTAGTGGGGGACTTGGGAGTGTGACGGGGGCTGCCCGTTGTCCCCCCTACTCTGTACCTGCTGTCCCTGGACTGGAGGAGCTTGGGCTTCCCAACTCTGCCCCTCTTGGCTCCTGGCTCTTCTCATAGGCTGGGAGATATGATAGTCTTTCTGGCTGCTTGTTACATAATCTCTCCAGAAGGTGTTTTTTTTTTTGTTTTTTTTTTTGTTTTTTAATCTTTCCTGGGCTTTTCCTAGGAGGTGTGATGAGGGGAGAAGGCAGAGGGTAGACTCTTCAGGTTGGGGCTGGAGAACCGATAGGAGGAGGCCTCCTGGCCTCCGAGAAGGATAGGAAAGAAGCAGCCTTGGGGTTAGGCCCTCACTGATTGTGGCCTAGCCCCTCCTCTTCCCCGACTCTGCCCTGGGAATGTCTCTGCGCTGTGGATTTTCCGGGCCCTTGTGCCCCCAGAGAGGCCTGCCTCTCTGCTCCTCCTGTCAACCATCTTCTGGCCAGCCAGGCCCCCTGCACTCCCCAATTGGCTTTGGTCCAGAATCTCAGTGCTTACCCTGGCCTGGTGTGGATGGAACCCTGTGTGGGACACTTTGCCACCTACTTGTGGACCTCTGTGGGGGCGAGAGGAGCCAGAAACAAATGGGTGGGTCCAGCATTGCTTCCCTAGTTGTGTTGAGGGCCAGGCCTCCTGCTTCCTTGTCTCTCTAGTCCAGAGAATGGTGGCCTTACTGGAGAAGGGGAGTTGAGGGGGATGGGTAATAGAGACCTCAGCTCTCGGGAACAGGTCATAGCTGGTGTTCACCCGGGTTCTGGAAGTGGGTCTGAGGATCAGACATGGCCCTAGAACCTCAGCTCAGGTTCTGGGTCTTGTGGCACTGTGCTGACAGGTGCGCCCCACCCCTTGGGATCAGGGCTGGGACTCTCCAGGCTCTCAAGCCAACTGGTTTGAGGCAATTATCTCCCTTTTAGAGGGAAGGAAGAGATGGTGGCGGGGCCAGCATAGCCTTAGCATCACTGTAATCGCTAGTGGCTTTTATGAGCCAGTCATGGGGCCGGAGTCCGGCCAACCGTCTGTCCTTCTGTCCCCATTTGGTGACTTACTCATGGGCTGAGGGGGAGGTGTCAGGTGCTAGTAGTCCTGGGAGCTGAACCCCTTTCTGTGTGGTGGTTGATGACCCCGTCTGTCCGCAACTTCAGCAGGCAGAATGGAGCTTAGACTTCAGGAAGGGCCTAACAGTGGAGGTAGACGAGGGAGAGAGCGAGCTCCAGCTTGGCCGGAGAAAGACGGATCTCAGAGTACTTTCTTCTCCAGTGGCTCTTGGTGGCTCTGCTGAAAGGCCTTGAACTTTGGCCTAGTGTGGATGGTGCTGTTTGGCTCCTGGAATATTTATCTTCTCTTCTCCTGTGCTGCCTGGGACTGCAAGTATCCTGAGGAGAGTTTGTCCTGGACCTGTGGGGTGGTAGCCTTTGGGCCCCTTTCCCCTGGCAGGGGGCTGAGTGGGGGTCCTATGGAAACCAGCATGCCCGGATACATCTGGCAGGTCCATAGCATTTAGTGGCACAGGTGCATGGAGGTGTGCACAACATGCACATGGGTGTGTCCACACCCCCGGAGCCACTGCATCCTGTAGGGGGTGGGGGTACTGAAAGGCAAAGATAACTAGAAAATCAGAGACTGGGAACAGGGTGAGGGGACTGGAGGCAAGAAGGCAGAGGCATGGAGAACCCTAAAGAGAGGAGTGTTGAAGGGAGCTCGAGCAATTGAGTTTAGAGCTAGAGCATGGCGTGTGAGCTGGGGAGCCCTGGCTGACTTCCATCACTGCCCCTGGCCCAGCACTCCATCCCCGCCACCATTCGTCCCTCTGTGGCCCTGGCTCAGCCTGCCTTGGCCCCTCATGCTGCCCGCGTGTCCTTGGGTGAGTCCATCAGCAGATGTACAGGAGTTTCACCTAGCTTTGTGGTGAGCAGAGCACCTGGGTGTTTTGGTGGTTTGTGACTGGTCTCTGTCGCACTCCCCACCCACCCAGATAAGCAAGGCCAGTCCGAGGTATCAAGGTTACATCTGAGCTCTCAGGCATTTTGGGGCGATCCCCAGGGCCCTTAGTATCTGATTTTCCCATTTCTTGAGGCTGTGGCCACAACCTCCCCTTCCTGGGAGCCTAGCCATGCTTCTGGCTGATCCCCTCTAGTGTGGAGCTGGGCGATGCGTTCACTGACTGCACAAGACCCTGAGAGCTTGGGATTGGGGGATGACAGTTGCGCCTCCTGTCTGGTCTCTCTCCTCTCTGTTGTAGGCTGGGAGGAGAGGGACTTGTCTAGAGCTCTAGCCTGTTGCTGGCCTCACCCAGGCGGGACCATATTTACTCACTTAAACTCACCCTCCCAGCCTCCCAGGAGGCTTCAGGCTCTAGGCCTGGTCACTGACCTTGGCGTGGTGCTCTGGCCACTCCCTGAGGAGTTAGAAAGGCCCGGGAAGCGTATAGAGAGGGAGCTTGTTTTGCTCAATGGTCATGAGCACTTTACCCTCAGGCAGTACCCCACTCACTCTGTTTTCCAATATGCTTTGGAGACCGAAAACTAAAACTTTTGAGATCCCTGGGGACTGGAGGAAGGAAACTTCCATTTGTTGTGTCCCTGTGTGCCAAGCTCTGTGCTGGGCGTGGAAACATAGGAAGATTCATTTATTTCTCATACACTATTTCATTTGTTTTTCCCTTGGTAATTAGGGAGACTGAGTAAGAGATTTAAGTGACTTGCTCAAGTTTTCCCAGTTAGGAGTTGCTAAGGGCTTTTGTCTAAGATTAAGGGAAGGATCCTGCCCACAGGAGGGGCAGTGGAAAGGAAGGCCCAGGGATACCTGGGGGTAGGAGGAAGATACCCTGAAGGGAAGGACCAAGCCAGTAGGATTCCCTGACAGGAAGGCAGAGGATTAGGATCTGGTGGCAGGTTGGGGGGCAGGGGGGACATGCTTTGGTTCCCCGAGAAGGTGTTGTCTTCTGATTGACTGTCACGGGGTAAGGTTCCCAAAGCAGGGGTATGTAAGCAGGAACAGGTGACCTCAGACCCCTCCTGGGTACTGGTTAGTACCTTCTAAAGCTGCCACATGAGATGACTGAGGAGAGAGACTAGATCAGGAAAGATTTGAGCCACAAGAGTCCTGGGCTTGTGCGCAGGGTGAGAGGCATGGCTGACTTGAGCCCGATGGTAGGGACTCTGCCCCGGAAGGGATGTGCTGTTGCTCCCAGGAAGGGAGACCCTGCCTGCTCTCAGCCCAAGCTGCGCAGGGCAGCGCCGCGCTCAGCAGCCGGCCCACCTCTGCCCCTTACTCCTGGTGACCTTGGGCAAGTCCCTGCCCATCTCTGAGTTGGTTTCCATTTCTATGAAACAGAGATGCCTCCCCTGGAAAAAAAAAAAAGGTTAGAAGGTCCCATGGGAAAACGTGTGGTACTCAACACAGAGTGGGTGCTTGGAAAGGGGCGGTACCCTTTCTTCCAGACGTCAGCCCCAGCCTGGCTCTGGGCTGGCCTGCTGAGGCCGTGGTCCAGAAGGTGGGGCAGGGGCGCACTGTGTCCCAGGGAGGAACTTGGTGTGAGGGGGCTGAGGAGGGCCCCGAGAAGACCCAGGGGTGCGCTTGGGGAGCTGAGCCCAGCTCTGCCCTCCCCTTCCAGCCATCTCCTTGTCTCAGAACTGTCCCCTCCTCATTTCACCCCAGAGTCTTAGCAGATCCCTCTGGCTGCATGCTTGCTTATCTCTCATGATTTCCCTGCCCCCACCCCTGCCAGCAAATACTTGGGATTGAGAGTTGGGAGAACGAGGAGGAGTAAGAGAGAGCTGATGCTCAGACCTCAAGGGAAGACCGACTGCAGGAGTGGGTGTGGGTGGGGAGAGGAGGGCTGGTCTCTTTGTGGAGTCTCCCCGCTCCAGTTGGATCAAGTAACACGGAGGCAAGGGGATGGGGCCGATGACCTCAAACCTTTAGAGCCTGTGTGTATTGATGGTTGGGGGTAGACCTGGAGGAAAGGCTGGTTTTGAAAGTGTTGCTTCAGGCCTTCCCAGTCACATCTCTGGACCTCTGAGCCCCTTCCCTCCACCCCCCACAGCCGCCCGCCCCTCTGCTGACTCCCCTATGCATGCCCCATGGCAAGCCTTTGGGGCCCAGGCTGACTGGGTGGGGACAGGTGTCCTGGCCCAGCTGTTCCCTGTTGTCTCCCCCACCTGTCAGCCCAGAGGGTGGGGAGCTGACAGGGAGCAGAGGAGGAACCTCTTGGCCTCCTCACCTGCTCGCTGGGGTGGGGCCCTGGTTGTAAAGTGTAGCAGAAGGTTTGAGAGGAGACAATAGACTGGACTTCCTCCTTAGACGAAGGGTAGCTCTAGATGGTAGAAATGGCAGAGAAAGCTGGGTACACAGGGATCTTCATTGTCAGTAATCAGAAGGGTCTTTGTACACTATCTTCAAGAAAGGGTGAGAAAATGCATATTGGTGAAGGGCGTGGATCAAATCTGGGGGCAAGTGTTTGCATAGATCTGTGCAGGTACTCCCCCCCCCCTCCCCCACCACTGTCTGCCATGGGGGTGGGGGTTGCTCCATCTGGCTGGGCATCTTAGCCTCACCTGGCACCTTTCCTGAAAGCAGCAAGCTAATCCTGTAAGAGCTGCCTGGCTGGCCGCCTCAGCAGGCCCACGCAGCCGCACTGCCTGCCCTCCCTTGCCAGGGGCTTAGAGGACTGTCCTTCGAGTCAGAAGGAGATCCAGCTGCCACCCTGAGCGGCCCCTTTAAATCCTCGGTGGCTTCCCGCGGTCATGATGTCTCTAGGAGGATTTGCTCTCCCTGATTGGATTGGCCTCTTTGGGGTGGGGGAGCTGGCGGTAATAGTAGGTGAACACTTTGCATTCTGCTCCTCTACCTTCCCTTCCGTTGGAATTGGTGCTGCCCCGCGTGAGGGCCCGGCCTCAGGCCCCCCCTTCTCTCCTTGCTGTCCCGTCCCGGCAGTCAGGACATGCAGTCCCTTCATCTGCTTCAGCCTGAGCAGCCTTGCCCCTGTGCTGTGGATGGTAAAAAAGGATCCTGCTGCTTTAAACAAGGGAACAGACCACTGCCCTGGAAGAGAGTGCCCTTCCGAGTCTGTACTGCCTGCTTCTCTCCACTTTTTCCTCTTCAGCGTGCTCTTCCTTTGGCCAGGGGCCCACACATCACAGTTTTCCCAAGCCCTCATTTCCCTGGGCAGTCCCTCTCCTGATCTGACCATCAGCCCACCTGCTGCAACGGCAGGCAGCCCAGACCCAGCACTGGTGGCATTATGCTCACCCCAACGGCTCTCAAGCTGACCCGCCCCCGGGGCCCCAGCTGCCACTTTCACTTCTGTCTCCTGAGACCCCAGAGGGAAGTTGGGTGGGGAGGTGGAAGGTGACACAGTAACCGTCCCAACCGCCCCACCTCTCCCCAGCCAAGGCCTCGATAGCCAGGGGCCCCGTCCACCACTCTGATCGAGATGAGTGGAGTGAGCCTGGGTCGCACGGGGAGGGTTGGCTGTGGTGGGAGGGGTGGTGGTTAGATAGCAGGAAGGACTTGCTGGCATAGGCGACCACTGCTTGGCTTCATTGTTTCAGGGGCTATGGCTGGAAGCGTAGGTATTCTAACTGGGCAGACAGAGGTCAGTTTGACCTCTTCAAGGTAGGCAAGGGATCGCTTGTCTTCTAGCTCCCATGGTTGGACTGTAATGCTGTGGCCATCATCCCTGCCCAGGTGTTACCAGCTGCCCATGCTTGGTTGAATAACGTCTAACAAAGCAAATTTTAGCCCCAGAGATGACTGTGAGTTCTAAGACAGCCCTGGAAAGTCCTCTCTGTAGTCTTAACATCTGTCTTGCACACTGTACTAGGCTATTTCCTCTCACTTCGCACTCTTGAGAGTGGAATTTAGACATGGAGACAGAACTAAAGGACGAAAAAAAAAATAATAATAAAATTTTAAAAAAAGAAGTAAAGAACGGTCCACCCCTGTCCTACCACTGCCCCAACCTTGTCACTAAAGAGGGGACCAGGGCTTTTCTCCGGAGGAACCCCAGGCCGTTGTGGAAAGATCATGCTTTACCTCATGAATCTTATAAAATGCCTCTAGCTCCAGTGCTCAGTTGTTCCTCATAATTACACCTTCTCCCCTCACATCCCTTTCTGGACAGGGGACCTCGACAAGAGTGGAGGACCTTGTTGGATTGAGAGCTCTAGACAGTACCACTGGATCAAGTGAGGGATGTTTTCTGGAGCAGGATGAGATGGGAGATCTGAGGTGCCAAGAACTCCACTTGGGGTCCCTAAGTGCCTAGGGATGCTGGGTGGGGGTGTCCCAGGTCCTGGAATGGGAAGTAGACGTTGATGGAATAAGATCAAATACACTATGCAAATGCCCATGCAGATGAGAAGTAGTGAGTCATTACTGATCAGCCTGCTAGCCAGAGCGTGAAGCAAGGCTCCAGCTCGGCTCCCAGAGCTGGCTGCCATAATGACCATGACAGTGACCTTGGGTCAGTCACTGCTCTAACCGGAAGCAGGTCCCCAAGCCCTGGGTCGGATAGGCATTCTATGTGTGTGAGGGGATTTGTTTGGCAGAACCTCTGCCGCCGGGGCCTGTGTGCCCCGCCTGGCACCTGCCCTGACCTACCATGAGCCTCTGTCAAACCTTGGCCATCTGTTGTGGAGGTTATCGTTCCGAAAGCACCCCCTCTGCGTCAGGCCTGTGCCTTCTCTCTTCTGGCCTCCACGTCGCCCTTCCCTCCTAAGCTGGAGGACAGGGCACGTCACCGGGCCGTCTCCTTTGTTACCTCTCCATGGTGTCACCAGAGTCCTGACCTCCCTTTCTTTGGGGCTTTATAAAGAGCATGGGAACAGAATGTCTAGGCTGGAAGGGCACTAGGGTACCTGGTCCATGCCACCTACCCATTGTACTGGCCGGGGGAGGGGGGTGAACCCTGGAAGGGGCAGGGACTTGAACCCATGCACCCAGAATCCCTCCCCACAGTCCCGGTATTTCCCTGGGCTGTTCATTGCCCTTCCTCACCTCTCCCTTTTCTACTAGGACTCAGTCTCCTGTTACTCACCCCCCCCCCACCCCAACTTATTTCTGAGGTCAGCAGCGTGGCTCCAGAACCTGTGGGGACTAGGGTGGGTCCTGGGAGCCAGCCCAGAGGCCACTAATGGAAGGCCAGAGCTGGGTGGGAAGAGCTAGAGGTTGGCGGTGGGGGTCGCCTCTGTAGGGAGCCATCGGGCCTCTGAGCTGCTACAGGAAGGATGAGAGCTAGACTACAGGAAGGACAAGCTGGGGTGGGGAAGCAGTGGAGGAGGCTCAGGAGACAGACCCTCACGAGAGAGGCATCTCCTGGGCAGAGAACAGGATGACCCATCCCAGGAGACTTGCCAAGGAGAAGAGGGCGGGAAGCCTAGGGTGGGGCTCGGGAGAGTTGTCCAGCGGAAGCTGGAGGGAGGGCCCCTAGCCCTTCTCCCCATGCTGGGTACTCCTCTTGGCAGGTCGATTCCTGTGCCTTCAACTGGGGCTGCAGTGCCTGCCTCCACTTAGGGCGCCTGGGACCTAAGACCCCCCTTGCCCCACGTCCAGCTTTCTTGGACTGGTCCTTCTCTCCCTCCCCCCAGCCCGACAGCCCGCCCCCAGGTCCCCGGTCGGTGAGTTAAAATTAGCTCAGTGCCCAGACTAAAAATAGCCCCTGCCCAGCCCTGAGGCTGCTGGGCTGGGGGAGGGGAGTCCCCGAGGGAGGGGACGGTGGTGGGAACCAGGGGTTTGGGGAGTGAGGCTGCCAAACAGTGCGTTGAAGGGAGGAGGAGGAGGATGGGGATGGGGCTGGCCTGTGCCTTTGAGAGCAGACCCTAGAACTCCAGGACAAGTGCGTGGGAGGGGGAGCAGAGAGGGGGCAGAGAGGAGCTGGGGAGCTGTGGGTGGGGAGCTGGCTGGGCGTGTGAGAATTGGACTGTGCAGGCTCAGGGCAAGGGGCCCTGCCTTGGCCCAGACTTTGAGGGGAGGGGAATGCCCCCAGCTCCAGGATTAGTACAGCATTTGTGAAGAAAGGGCTCTGCATACCCCTGAGGCTGCAAACCCCAGGACTCCTGCCTGGGCCCCACCTCTCAGTGGTCCCTGAGCTCACCTGCCCACCCATCTTCCAGAGCCCCCACCCAGCCTGTGTCTGTGCTTAGAGAGAGCGGCTTGAAAGGTCTTGAGCCCTGGAGTGGGGCGGGAATGGAGGCAGTGCCCAGGGTGTTGAGAGGGCTCCTGGGCCTTACGCTTACCTCCATCCACCCACTCTGATGGCCTGCCTGCCCTCAAGCCTAGACCTAGCCAGAGCCCCGAGAGCAGAGATGCTCTGTCCCAGGGCCAGGTCTGGGCCCAGTCCTGGCCCCTGAAGGTCTCCCTGGCTCTCCCTGCCCTACCCTTGTCTGTCTCTTGGCGGGACTGCAGGTTTTCGGGGCAGGGATGGAGTCCTGTTGAGTTATGCCCCCGTGCCCAGCCTAGCATCAGGGCGCTGCAAGCAGTTGTTGAACCTGCCTCTTGTTCTCTACCCACCTCTCTCTGAATCTTTGTCTCTGGTCTCCTGCCTCTCCCTCTCTCCTCTGGCTTTCTCTCTCTCCCTGTCCACCTCTGCCCCTCACTCTGCCTTCCTCTTGGACTCTACTTCTTTTTCTGTGTCTCTTTTCCTGCGTCTGTGCGTCTGTCCCCCTTTGCCACCCCCCTCTGTGTCTGCCTCACCCACGCCTCCTCCCTTGTTAGTGAGCAGGCTGCTTGAGGCCGCCTGACTGTGGGGGTGACAGGTGGATTGGATTGTCACCCCCTCCCCCAGCGCCTGCTGCTTATTTCATGCCCTGCAGCCCAGCCACAGGGAAGGGGCGGGAGGAGGGATGACAGCTGTCTCCAGCGCCTCTTGCCTTCCCTTCCAGTCCACAGCCTGCAGCCCTGAGCAGCCTGGGAGGAAGGGATGAAGGGCCTGCTTAATGAGAGTTGCCTTTCTCACTGTGGAAGAGCAGGGGTTTGAAGCCCGTTGCTCTGTGATGGGGCTGCTAACTCAGCCTCTCTGGGCAGCTGCTCCGTTTTGACTTGCGCCAGTGTGGCAGCTCTGAAAGCAGATGCTCTGCAGTGCCTCGAGCCTCTGGGCCACTGGGACGGAGGGTGGATCTGGGTGGAAGGGGAGTGGGGAGGTGGGTGGTCCCCTGACAGCAGCAGGAGAGAGGAGGCGGGGTTACCTTTGGAAGGTGCCTGTCCTGCAGCTCCCCCAGGAAGGGCAGCCCTGCTGCAACGGCAGCTCCAGCTCTGAGAGGCTGCCCTGACCGCTCCCCCCACTCCTCCAGCTGGCCCCAGGCCACCCTCACACAGGAACTGAGATAGCATCATTCTGAAACCCGAGAATGGTTTGAATATTGCTCAGGTACCAAGAGGTGTTACATTGGGGGAGGCAGGGGCCTGTTACTTCTCCCATGCCCCCTCCAAGACCCCCTTTAGGGTACACTTCATCTATTATTTGCACCTCCTTTGCTTATCAGTACAACCCACATGTTCCTGTTGGGTCTGTGGCCCAGCAGAGAAAACTGGTTGTCCGTGGGGTCTTCCTGGAACCCCACCCTGTCTGGTTCCCTCACTCAGCCTCTCCTCCTTGTCAAGAGTGTTGTGAGAAAAGCCTCCTGCCCTCTTTGCACTCCACTAGCAAAGGCTTCTCTGCAGCCACCCTTCTCCACAGTGGGTCTTTGCCTGCCTCCCTGGGGCTCAGCTCAGCTGCCATCCCCCTCGTCCTTCGCTCCTTCTGTCTCCGTGGGGTGAGGCCCTCTCTCTGTCTGCTCCCACTTACTCCCCAGTCCTATCCTCCCAGCACTACCCAGAGTAGGTGAATCAGAGTCAGCTGGAGCCTTTGAGGGGGGACTTTCAGTGACAGCGATGGTGCCAGCCCGAATCATAGCTGTGGCCTGAGGTCGGGACTGAGTGGGCCCTGGGGCCATCGGAGCAGAAAGACTGTTCTGGACAACCCCCTGTCTCCATAGCAGCTTTCCACCCTCCCGAGCCTTTGGCCTCCAGGAGAAACAGCCAAAAGCCAGGTCATCTGGGAGGGCTTCCGAGAGGAGGAGTGACTAGAGAGGGGAGGAGGAATGGGGCTGGGCCGGGTGAGGAGGAAAAGGCTCACATCTGGATAACAGATGCTCAGGCCTCTGGCTGCTGGCAGTTGGTTAGGTAATTAGGCAGAGGGCTAATTAAGGAGGTCCAGGTGTTCATTAAAATTTCCCTAATTGGCTAGCAGGGAAGCTTGGACAAGGTAGGCCTCCATACCTTGGATAGGGTCAGTTTAGGGTTCATCGTGCCCACCCAGGCCCCAGCCAGCCCTTTTACCAAAGTAAGGGCTGAGTTCATGTTCTTGCCCCCAAGCTTTCCAAGACTGCAGCAACGTAGAATGGCTGGATAGCAGAAGGGGAAAGAGGGGAGTACAGACTGAGCCTGCTTTCTGGGACAGCTCCTGGTTAGGAAGAAGGACTGCCCGAGGTAGGGGCAGCTTCTCCTTGGGCAGTGTTGGCACAGAGGTAGGAGTAGCAGTGGGGAAGGGGCCACGGGAGCCTGGAGTTATAAAAAGTGCTTTGGGCTACCTTGGCAGGGACTGGGGGTAGGTGAGGCCTGGCCCTTTTAACCCTGACCTTCCTCTGTCAGCGGAGGCTCAGTGGGTCTCTGTGCCTTCCCTGTCTTCTCAGTCCTGATCCCTCTTGCATCCCAGCTCCCCCAGCATGAGGCGGGGGTGGGGGGGGGCGGTGTAGGAGATCAGCCAGGGAGCTGGTTGCCAGGCGACAGTTGCCTAAGCAACCCCATCCTCTCCATCTCCATGTGCTCAGGGCTGCTCCTTAGAAGACTTCAGAGTCTCACCCTCTGTACCAACCAACCTGAGGGTAGGGAGGGTTGAGGACTGAAGTGGCAGGGGTGGTTGGAGGGGAGATGGTGTCCAAACAGGCAGGCTATTGGTGCAGCTGGGAGAGGAAGAGTTGTGTTTCCACAAGGCACAGAGTGAGGGGAGCTGGTCCTACAACAGGACTAATGGAAGTTAGACCTCAGGAAGAACTTCTCACAGGGTCAATAAAACAGCCCGCCCTTCCTTTCAACAGACATTTCTTGAGTTCATCTTCACAGGGGATAGAGTGGTGAAGAATACAGATGTATTTCCTGCTTCAGTCCTATAGGGGAGCCAGGCATTAAACAGAAGCACGGAATTATGATTATTTACATTCATGGTAGGGTTCCCTGGTGGCTCAGCTGGTGAAGACTCCGCTCACAATGCGGGAGACCCCAGTTTGATCCCTGGGTCAAGATCCGCTGGAAAAGGGATAGGCTACCCACTGCAGCATTTTTGGGCTTCCCTGGTGGCTCAGCTGGTAAAGAATCCAGCTGCAATGGGAGAGACCTGGGTTCCATCCCTGGGTTGGGAAGATCCCCTGGAGAAGGAAACGGCTCCCCACTCCAGTATTCTGGCCTGGAGAATTCCATGGACTGTACAGTCCATGGGGTCGCAAAGAGTTGGACACGACTGAGCGACTTTCACACACACACACATTCATGATAAGTGCTAGAAAGAAAAGATTAAAATACTATAAGAGTCAGTAATTTTGGGAGGGCCTAAGGAAAGAAGTTAGATTGTAGGAGTGACTCTTCTGAGGATCATGAAGGCAAAGAGAGCATGGGCCATAAGCTAAGAGTGGTTATATCTCAGCAAAAGTTTGCTGATGGACAAAAGGTGGCAAGAATGAGGTAGTATAAAGTAGGAGAGGGACAGAGGTAGATGCTATAAACCAGAGTAGGGTTGGGGTGACTGCATTTACCAGTCTAGATTGGGGTTTTCAAGGCTAGGCCAGAGAATCCTGTTTTAAAAGCCCTCTTCTTGAAAAATTAAATTTTAAGAAAGCCCTTTCTTAGCCCTCCCTTGCCCTCAGTATTTCCTCCCCACCTTCCCTGCCAAGCCCATACTACTGAAACTCTGGAAAATACAGCCTTTGGGTTACACTGGAAGGCAGAGGAGCTGAAATCCTTGGAGTAGAGCCTTTACAGTGTTTGGCAGAGGCTGGGGTCACAGGCAAGGGATGGGATGGCTGGAGCTGGTTCTGGGTCCAGATGTCAGCTCAGCCAGCTCAGAGTTGACTGGGCTGTTGGTGATGTCCTAGGGCATGCGTGAAGGTGGACAGTAGAAGGTCCAGGGCCCATGGAGCACCCTGAGGGTAGGAAAGAAGGGAAGCGTGTTTGGGGATTTCTCCCTGGGAAGACAGAGGGGGAGGGGTGGAGGGTCCTTCCTGGAGTGGAGAGGGAGCTACATTGTTTCCCAGAGATACCTGGACTCAGCAGAAGTGCTCTTCCCAGCTAGCTGAGCAAGGGAAGGCCTGAGGGAAAGTCCTGGTAATGGGAGAGAGTGGGGAGGGATATTCCTGGCTCCTTCCAAGTCCACAGAGTCCCTGCCGGCCCTCTCTGCTCCCCTCTATGGCCAAGGCTGAACTTCGGCATCTGCTGTGGAACCCAGGGGGGCACAGTTGAGTGGATATGTAAAGGCTACAGAGAAACTCAGCAACCACTGAAATGGGGGCTGGGGAGGGGCTTCCAGTGACACCTCTGTCCGGGTTGGGTGGGGGAGGTGAGAGCCCACCCCCCTGGACACTGGTGGCTCCCCCGCAGGGACTCTGCAGAAGGGGAACTCTGGAGGAGGGCTGGCATGTGGCCGGGACTCCTCCCAGGACCCTTTCAGAGTGGCTTTAGGAGGCATGGGCCCCCTGCCACCATCCCCCACTATTCCATCTCTGGAATCACAGAGCCGGCAGGGCCCTGGGGTCATCTTGTGCCTCCATCCTGGGCCCCTCCTGTCCCCACTGCCCCACCCCACCAGCCTATTAGAGTGCTGTCCTCCCCTGAGCATGCACCTTTTCTGACCCGAGCATGGCTGCCATCTCTGTGCCTCCTTCCATCCCGTTACCTCATGTTGCTCAGGGTGGGGCTCCGTTTCCCTTCCTGGCTCTGGAGTTGGAGCTCTTCAGGCAGTGGGCCGTGCTGGGTTTACAGGTGGACTGAGACGGGGATCCCTCCAGCCGGTTCCTGTGTCCCGCTGGCTGCCAGCAGCCTCTTTCCTGTATGGCACTGATCTTTCATTTTCTCTGCTGCTCCGAGTTGAGCAAGGTTGGGGGGCACTGCTCTCAGTCTGAACTTGGGTTCTAGACATGGCCCATTCCTCTAGAGCAGGAGTGTGCAAACTATGACCCATGGGCCAAATCTGCCCATGCCGCCTGTTCTTAAAAATCTAGTTTTATTGGGGGCACAGCCACACTCATTCCTTTAATTGTGTTGTCCACAACTGCATTCACGCTGCAATGGCAGAGTTGAGTCGTCTCAATGGAGACTGTATGGCCTGCGAAGCCTGAAATACTTATGATTTAGCTTTTTAAAGAAAAAATTCACAGACCTCTGGTCTAGAGGGTTGGTTGGTTTGTTTAAAGCAGCAGAATCCTTTCTTCAAGCCTGAAATTTAGGCCAGGGCTCACTGAGTAGAACAGATTGGTGTCCAGGAGCCCTGGTTGAAGGGAGATAGGGCTTCTGCAGCCTGAGCCCTACTCTGGGTCTCCAGGCTCCAGGGCTCCGAGGCAGGTGTGAAGACCACTGCTCTGGACCTGCACTGTTGTGTTCTTGAGCCAGGGGCCCAGACACACTGGCATTCTGGTAGCAGGTACCCCATGTGAGCTGTTGACACTCTTGGCATGTGTTCACTCGGCCTATTCTCTGTACCAGGCTCCATCCGGGAACCTCCATCCTTGGCCAGTGGGGCAGCCGGGAAGCCCAGGGTGTCTCTGCTCTGGGTAAGCTCTGGGAAGAAAGGAGGGCCTGAGGCATTCTCTAAGACCCAGACCCTTAGAAGTCAGGGAGCTTTCTGATTGTATTCTGTCTGACCTAAAACCTGAGGGCAGCAGTGATGGTGTGGGTAAAGCCTTTAGCAGAGTCCTGGGCCTGAGTGAATTCTAGCTTGTGCTTGGCTGTGGCATGCCATCGCCTCAGGTCGCCACCATTTCCTCAGTTTGTGGATGGGGCTCAGATGCTGGCAGCCTCTCACAGGGGTGCTGTGAACCTGGCCAGTGTGCCTGAGGAGCTGGGCTGTGAGCCTCGCTGGCGTGCCCAGGGAACTGGGCTGCGGGTTGCCATGGCTGACAGTCCTCTTGTAACCCTCCCCACCCAGGAGGCTGTGCAGAAGGTATCCTGCAGACCATGAACTGAGCGCTGGTCCAAGACCGTTCATGAGCACAGTGTAAGGTGTGCCGAGACCCGCCACCCAGCAATCCCCTCCCTTTCCTGGCACTGAAGATCCCCAGAAAAGATGGGGAGGAAAAAGATTCAGATCCAGCGAATCACCGATGAGCGGAACCGACAGGTGAGGGGATCCTGGAGCCCCACAGAGTGGTTGTGGGCAGGCAGCTGACCTCTGCCTCCACTCTAAGAAGGCTTCCTGGAATAACAGGGCTCTGGAATCTATTATCGAAGGGCAAGGGCTGAGTTGGGAGAAGAGGAACCCCCATCTCCCTGCATCTCTTAGAATCTTGGGTCCTAGAACCCTAGGACTCACCTGCTGCTGCGGCCAGGCAGACCTGTGTCCCTCCCATATTCAACGTGCAGGCCTCAGAACATGCCCAGGCACTTCCCCTTTCACAGGATGAATCCCTCCCCTCCTCCTATCCCAAGGGAAGAGCCTGGAAGCCCTCCCTTGACTTCTCCTTCCCTAACCTCTTCATAGCCTCCAGCCCAGAGGTGTGGAGTTCTGTCCATCTGAATTCTCTGCCTTCAGTGAATTGGCTCCGGGCTATGTCTTGGCCATGTGTTGGCAGAGAGGTGCTGACCTGTTCCTTCCCCAGACAAGGGCTCCTAAGAACAGGGCTGTGTTACCCTGAGGCAGGGGCTCTGTCCAGCTGCCTGTGGGTGGGACTTCTCGCAGCCCTTGACTGAGCCATACCTGGCCGCCCACCCACCCATCTCCAGGTGACGTTCACCAAGCGGAAGTTCGGGCTGATGAAGAAGGCGTACGAGCTGAGCGTGCTCTGTGACTGCGAGATCGCGCTCATCATCTTCAACCACTCCAACAAGCTGTTCCAGTACGCCAGCACGGACATGGACAAGGTGCTGCTCAAGTACACGGAGTACAACGAGCCGCACGAGAGCCGCACCAACGCCGACATCATCGAGGTGGGCCCGCGCGCAGACCCCCCCCACAGCGTGCACACACACATGTGCCCCGCCCCTGGAAGCCCCTCACCTGTGTGCGCACACACACAAACCCACATCCTCTCACACAAGCCCTGGGCCCGAGAAGGAGGGCGGGCAGCAAGGTAGCTGTCAGCTGGGGCTGCCCACTCAGCCCACACCCACCCAGCACTCTCTGAGCCATTTTCCTCACATCTGTCAGGTGTAACATGACATCTCTGCTCTGTCTTCTCTCAGATTCTCTCTCTTTTCCCTTCCTTCTCCGTCTTTTGATGTGCCCCGGCATCTGACTCTCCCTTTCTCTGTCTCGTTCTTTGGTCTCCATCTCTCCTGCTCTGTCTTTGTCCCTTTGTGGGTCCCTGTGGCTCTGTTTGCTGTTTCAGAGCAAGCCGACCTGATGAACCATTAAGGGACATGAGCTTTGGAATCCAGCTCTGGCCTTTACTGGCTGTGTGGCCTTGGGCAGGTGGTTTAGCTTCCCCAGGCCTTGGTGCCCACCCCCACGAAATGGGGCCAGTGCCTGCTTTGAAGAGTGCTGTGAATCGAGTGAGACAGCCCAGTGTCTGCTTCTCACACTGGGGGTTCAGGACCGGTGCCGATGGAGAGGGTGCCTAGGAAGCCACAGGCCTGCCTTCCGGGAGCAAAACTTTATTTCAACAGATACGGAGGAAATTCCTCTATTTTCATATTAGAGAAAACAGGTTTACTCTAGACTAGAAAGTAAAATTGACATTCATTTCCAAGAGAAAACAAGCATCTGTGAAGGTGTGCTGAGCGTGCAGAGGGCAGCCCGGGGTCTCCTCTGTACCGGGCGTGCCCGCCTGCCCTGCTTTGTGTGAATTCACTAGGGAAGCGGGAGCCGTGGGTCTCGGACCGTGCACAAGCTGGGGCGTGGTAGGAACTCAGTGAATGCAGAGAAAGATTTTGCCTCTCTCCCTCTTATTCTTCTCCCTCTCTGTCCCCCTCTACTTCTCTCTTCCCTTCTTCTTTTAAACAGAGCCCAGGAATGGAGTCAGGCAGTCAGCCCCGGAGCTGCCTTCTCCTGGGGAGCCCTGTGTGCCTTCTGGCCGGGGCCCACCTAAGGCTGCACAGGCACCCTGGTCCCTCAACCCACCCCCCAGGGATGCCCCGCCCCCGCCTCCTGGGAAGCACTCTCCACCACCAGCCACAGTCACACCGCGCCCTTGGTGGGGGGTCACCCTGGGGGCGGGGGCTGGGGACCCTGAGGTGGGCAGACAGTAGGGGAGTCTTAGGGAGGGGCCGGAAGGAGCGCCAGAGGGCGGGCAGGGGAGGACCCTGACCCCTGCTGATGGTAGTGGTGCGGTTACAGACCCTGAGGAAGAAGGGCTTCAACGGCTGCGACAGCCCGGAGCCCGACGGGGAGGACTCGCTGGAACAGAGCCCCCTGCTGGAGGACAAGTACCGGCGCGCCAGCGAGGAGCTGGACGGGCTCTTCCGGCGCTATGGGGTGAGCCCCACTCACTCTCTCTCTGTTGGCCCCCCCTCCCGGCCCCTTCCCCCCCAGGCGCTGCACAAGAAGCACAGGGAATGTGAGAGCCCTGAGGTGGACGAGGTGTTTGCCCTGACCCCCCAGACGGAGGAGAAATATAAAAAGATAGACGAGGAATTTGATAAAATGATGCAGAGTTATAGACTGGCCGTGAGTAGTCGCATGGAGGAGAGCCTCCCTGTGGTGCATGGTGTGGCTTTGCGCCCCGCCCCAGCCCTCGGCTGCCTCTGGTGGATGTTCTGCTCTGAGCCGTGTGGGGCTGCTGGTGACCACTGAGGACCCTCTGACCTTGGTTGTGATAAACCCGTGACCCTTGTCATGGAGCATAAACTGGGAGAGGCCTGGAGTGTCCCCCTCACCAGCAGGAAGTGTGTAGATGGCCTGAGATCCTTAGATGACTAGAAAGTAGAGAATGTGCTCTTTGTCCAGATCTGTTTGGGGAGAGGCCCCTCTCGGCCTGCTCTGACACCCCAGCCCAAGATACTCAGTCGCACTGTTGAGGGGAGGCAGAGACTGCTGAAGGGGAAGAAGGTGAGGTGGGTGAACACCCTCTGTAGCAGGTGGACGGATGAGAGCTGACTATGAGGTGACGTCCCTATCCACGCGCTCGTCCTTGACAGCTCTGTGTGTGAGTTGGGGTCTATACTCAGGGCCTCTAACCTGCTCTCCGTGTGTCCTGCCTGGCTGAGGACTAACCCACCTCCACTAGGGGGGTTCTAGGTGTCCCGGGTCCATCTGCAGTGAGCAGAGTCTTCTTCTCATTCTCTGGGCCAGAACTGGATCCCAAAGCACTCCAGCCTGCGTCCTTCCTTGGTGGGAGGGGCAGGCATGATTCCAGGGGGGCCAAGAGCAGAGAGATCGAGCTGCTGCTGGCCATAGGACACACAGCCCAGAGACTATAGAGGAACCCCGGCCTGCCCTCCCAGGCTAAGGGGTCATCCTGGCCTGACCCTGCCTCTCCATCTTCTGTCTAGTCAGCTGTCCCGGCCCCCAACTTTGCCATGCCCGTCACGGTGCCCGTGTCCAATCAGAGCTCCCTGCAGTTCAGCAACCCCAGCGGCTCCCTGGTCACCCCTTCCCTGGTGACGTCATCCCTCACGGACCCACGGCTCCTGTCCCCCCAGCAGCCAGCACTACAGAGGAACAGTGTGTCTCCCGGCCTGCCGCAGCGGCCAGCCAGTGCAGGTGAGTGGTCCGATGGTGGGCAGGAGAGGTGGCAGTGAGGTGGTGAGGACGTGGGGACTCCGTTTTCCGCGGTGACCGTCCCACGCCCCCCACCGCAGCACTCTACCATGTACCTGGCTCCTGAGGGAAGGGACTGCGGCTCCACTCCCTGTTCAGTTCCCAGGACGCACCCTGGAAGAGGGCATCCTGTCAGCTCATGGTTCTTTTTCCTCCAGGGGCCATGCTGGGGGGAGACCTCAGCAGTGCTAACGGAGCCTGCCCCAGCCCTGTCGGTGAGTAAAGCTGCTCTTCTGTCTGGGAGTGGGCCAGAGTCTGCCTGCTCAGTGGCTTCAGGTGTCCAGGGACCAGGAGGGACCTAGGTCAGAGGAGAGAAAGATCCCAGGACCTGAGTTGGTTGTATACAGAGTCTGAGGACTTTTAAACCCCTGGATTTTTTTTGTCTGTAGCAGTGATGGGTGCGGATGATCAACAAAGATGTAGGCTTAGGGATTTCTGGGCAAACTGAGAACTCATCGACGTTTCCAGCTGGAGGAGAGATTCCAGGGTTTTCCAGTTGAGTTAGGGGTGTCTGGTTGGGGTCTGGAGGATACGAATATCTGACGTTGCCGACAGTAGAGGCATGGACTCACATACACTCTCACACACAGACATTCTCACTCTTAACGGGAATATCCAGACAATAGGTGTGCACTTGTGAGCACACATCTGTGAACCACAGAAGAAAGACTGCTCCCCCCACGCCCCCCCGCCCCCAGCAGCTGACAGCCCCTCCCGCCCTGTGCCGTTGTCCGCTGGCGACTGTGACTTCGAATGTCACCATTGACGTCACCATGACATTCCTGCCATTCCCGGAGTGATCCGGGAATTGGGATGGAGGCAGCCACACACTTCCAGGGAAGCAGTGTGCTCTCAGGAGACAGAGCAAGGTGACACTTGTGATTGTGGTCACTCCCACATCTCTGGGGTCTAGAGTTCTGCAGGCACTGTGTGCTGCCTCCTTGGCAGTAGTTGTGTATGGGGCAGGAGATGGGTGAATACCGCTCCCCCCGCAAAGAAAGGGCCAGAGAAACGTCTGCAAACCTTAAGGGAACAGTGATCCTTATAGACCCTCAAGCACAGCAATAGAAAGTGGTTTTGTGGCTCCGGACATATCACACCTCTGCCAAGCGGGCTTTGTTTCTGCCTCTGTAAATATGGCTAATGATACGTGTCCTGTCTGTCTTGCAGGGTTAGTGTGAGGATTAAATACGCTGAGATGTATGTGAAGGCCCTGTGTTGGTTATGGAGTGTGGAACAAGTATAAAAGATGGTTATTCTGCTTGTTATTACCAGTCTAATTATGGGGGCAGCTATGTCACCAGCCCGCTAGTTCCAGTAACACCACCACGACAAGTTCATGGTGTGTCTTTCCTGGCATTCCCAGCTCAAGGCAAGGGGAGCAGTCTGAGTATTGCTTTGATCTTGTGACCAGGATCCTCACTGAGTCTTAGCTTTCAGGCTGCTGCCCTTGTACAACCTGTGTCTTTATGGGCCCGGCTGGGGGCAAGTGCTGGACTTCTGCCATCAGTGACCAGCTCCTACCACCCAGCGCCATCACATGTAGCTTGGAGGCATGGAGATGAACCTGATGATTGAGGAGTAAGGGGTTTTCCCCCCCTAGTGCCAAGACAAAGTGGTTTTAGGGGAAAATTGGAGAACTCAGCCCCTACTCAAAACCTGAGCATGATTCTGAGAAGTTCTGGGTAACAGGCCTTTTGGCGCAGTTAATAAGGATAGGTGGTAGGTCCATGTTTTTCCTTTTGCCCCTTTCTCTTCACCTCTCCAGGGAATGGCTATGTCAGTGCTCGGGCTTCCCCTGGCCTCCTCCCCGTGGCCAACGGCAACAGCCTAAACAAGGTCATCCCCGCCAAGTCTCCACCCCCACCCACCCACAGCGCCCAGCTTGGAGCCCCCAGCCGCAAGCCTGACCTGAGGGTCATCACTTCCCAGGGAGGAAAGGGGTTAATGCATCACTTGGTGAGTAGGGTGTTTGAACCAAGGGGCAGGGGCTGAGGAATGGAGAGTGGGGAGGGAGGACAAAGCTGACCTCCAACAGAAGAGATGAAAGTTAAGCAGCAGGTAGGACCTCCCGAGAGAATGTGGAATCGTGGCTTTTTATGAGCTCTTCCTCCCAAAGGGCCTTACGAGAGGTTGGAACACAGAACTACCAGCCTCAACGGGGGGTGAAACAGGACACAAGGTGGGAGAGAGGTTCCCTGATGATAACAGGAGGATGAGAGGTGGACTTGCCGTCACAGCAGAGGGATGCGGGTTAGCCTGTGAGGATTTCCTCACTGGTGGGCTCTGGGATATAGCATCTTCGGAGATCAGTCAGGACGGTGAAGAGTCCTGTCATTCTGGGCCAGAGAGGTAGATGGGATGGCCATGGGGGCAGGGCTATGAGGGAAGGGCAGAGGACAGAGACTGAACCATCCCCTTGGTTTTATTTCTGCTCCCAGACTGAGGACCATTTGGATCTGGTAAGTGAGGCGGGGAGGTGTCTGCTGCTGCGTTGAATCCTGGGCCCACCCATGGCTCTGCGGCCCCCCGCATGGAGTGTGCGCCTTTGTCCTTTCACCTGTGTGTGTGCGCCTGTTGTTTGGTTATCTGCCAGGAGTTGTGCTCAGTGCCAGATGGGATACAGAAGTGAATGGGGCGGGGGCAAGGGGCTACACATGCACGTGTGTGTACCTGAGTGTCTGTGGCCGTCTTCATGTGATGTTGCATTCGTGCAGACTCACCTGTCTGCGTGTGCGTGCACATGTGCGCGAGAGGCGAGTGGGCCTGCCCCAGGCCTCAGGCCTCAGAAGTCCCATCTCGTTGTGTCCCAGAATGCCTGCATTAGGCCCCTGCCCTCTGACTACTCAGGCCCACCCCGGACAGGGCCCTCCAGTGGAGTGCCAGCCAGACAGGAAAATCGGCTTTCTAGGGGAAGCTGAGGCCAGGCAAGGCCAGAGTTGTCCTTGGTCGTGGGCTTCCCTGTGTCCCCATCTCTGTGCTCCTTCCTGCACACAGCCCGTCTTATAGGCACTCGGAGGCGCACACAGCCACTCTTTCTCTCTCACACGTGTACACACTTATATACTCACCCTCAGCCGGAGTGGGGCGGGGGCTCCTCCCTCCCCAGCTCCCTGACGGGAGGCCAGAGAGGCTGGAAAAGGCAGGCAGGCTTTGGCGGCCAACACGGCGGCAGTTTCGGCCCCAGTGTGGAGTTGGAATAAACAAGTGACTCAGCGGCAGATGGAGCTGACAGCCCCACACACGTGTGTGCGTACACGCAGGCACACGCCACGCCAGGCCCCGCATTCCCTTCACACATGCCAGCGTGCTTCTAGCAGGTTGTGTGCTGCAGCGTGACGGACGGAGGACCAGCCAGGAGAGCCGTGGAGATGGGGCCCGGGTGGGCGTTGGGGCCACAGGGCCAGCATGTGTAGGTGGGCGTGCATCTGTGTGCGCATGTTTCTCTCCGTGGATTTCAGCGTCTCTGTGCGCAGCCTTGTGTGTGTGTATCTCTGGGGCCTCCACGTTGAGGCATCCCACCTGGGCCTTGAGTTGCCCAGCTGGGCTTTGGAATGGGGGGCCTGGATAAAGCAGCCCACCCATCTGCCACCTCTGACAGACTGTTTTCTCCTGCAGAACAATGCCCAGCGCCTCGGGGTCTCCCAGTCTACGCACTCGCTCACCACCCCAGTGGTTTCCGTGGCAACACCGAGTTTACTCAGCCAGGGCCTCCCCTTCTCTTCCATGCCCACCGCCTACAATACAGGTGAGTGTTCATGTTACATGTAGCTTGGTGCAATTGGTCTTGGGCTAGGGGTGGGACCACAGAGGGAACACAATGTATTCTCTGGGGGCTGCCCCAATCTGAGGAAGGCTGTTGATTTGGGGGAGCCCCCAGAAAGTCGCACCCCACTCCAGTATTCTTGCCTGGAAAATCCCATGGACAGAGGAGCCTGGTGGGCTATATAGCCCCTGGCATCGCAGAGTCTGACATGAATGAGCACACACACACGCAAAGCACACCACCTAATTAAGGTTGCCAGATTTAGCAAATAGCAACATCAGATGCCATTCACATGGTGATGGTGTTCCTGGAACTGTCTCCAAGACATACTTACAGAAAAATTATTCATTGTTTTGTCTGAAAAATCAAATCTATGTGAGTGTCCCTTATTTTTACATAGGACCTGCTGGAGGAGAGCCCTGTCCTTGGGCAGCTCCCATCTGAGGTGGGCTGAGCAGCTGGGTGACTCAGGCTGACCAGGTCAGGGAGTGGGGAGGGAAGCATGTCCAGGTCCGGGAGGAGGAGGATGAAGAAATGAGAGAAAGGGAGGTGGTGGAGGCCCAAGAGGAAGCATGGTTAGGAAGATGTATCCAGCTTCCTGGGAAAGCCAAGTAGGGACTCCAGGGCAAGGTGGAGGAGGAAGAAGCGGGCTCTCAGCCTGATGTTGGCTTGGTGGAATGACGCCAGGGGAAGGGAGGAGGAAGTCTGATGAAGGTGGGGGAGGGGGTCTGAAGGTGACGTGTCGCTTGGTGACATGAGAGAGGTCTCTGGGTAGAAGAATTCATAAAGGACATCCAGTGCTTAGACTCTCTTGGGTCCCCAGGGCTGTCCTGGCCTCTGTCACCCACTCACACCCTCCCAGGAACAGTCTGTGACGGAACATCCTCGCCTGCATTCCAAGGTGCTGTGTCAGGAAGGACTTCCCAGTGCAGAAATGCCTTGTCACCTTGCTTCAGAGCATCTGTGTGGCTGGGACCCTGGTCTGTTTTTCTCAGTGAGGCAAGCCTCTCATGTTCCTCAGCTTCTCTCAGCTATGAGTGACTTGCATCAGGGCTGTTCTGCAGTAAAATCAGACTAGACCAAAGACCGCTAAACTTCTCCCCACTCTCCAAGCCCCCATTCCAGAGTTGAATCATACTAGGTAGGTCCCGGACACCAGTACAGAGAGCCACAGAATCCCACCTCTTCCCTGTGTGTGAAAATCCAGAACCCAGCCCTGTGTGTAGGAAAGGCCCTTAGGGCAGGTGAGAGAGCTGGAGGGACCCTGGCATGCGTGTTGGGGTCCAGAGTTTATCACCTGGGTGTCTGTGAAGTTTTGTCCCTTGTATGTGCTCCTGTGTGTGTGCACACGCCTACGTTACCGAGTTCTTGGGCAGGTTTAGAGGGGACTGCTTCGGATGGCTGCACCCTTGGAGGCCAGTAGGAGTTCTCACCAGTGAGCTGTGGGTGGACAGGGGTCTGTGAGGCCCTTTTAGCCCTGGCAGCCGGGGCGGTTGCTAGAGGGCAGCGCTCAGGAGCTGCTGTTTACTCGAGAGTCGCATGGTGGTGGTGTCCTGCCGTCTTCTCAGGTCCTTCACCAGTCTCTGTGCAGCAGGAGGGGGCTTAGTCGGTGTCTGTGAACCTGGGACAGACACTCAGCAAAGCCAGACTTTAGACTCTACTTGTCAGTCTGGTGAGAAAGCAGATTCTGACCCTGGGCTGCCCTCGGAGCCCTGCTGAGAAGTGTTTGGGTTTTCTCACATCCTCTCGAAAACCAGGGGCTCCAGTTCCTCCTGCAGGAGTAGTTAAGTAGATCTCAGTTTAAACAGCAGGTGTTTTCAGGTGACGCTCTGTATATAAACAGAACCCCAGTGAACACACTGCTGTTTACCTGTTCACTGTTTACAGTCCCTGGCCCCAGTCCAGACTCCAGCTGGGGGTGATCTGCCTCTGGTAATATCACGGGTAAGGGACAGGCCTGGCCCCTTGTTGACACTGGCTGCAGAGGTCTGGTTGTGGTCCTTCTAGGAGCAGACCAAGGGGCCAGGCGGGGCGTCCAGTCTGTAGGTAGACAGGGTGGGAGTGTGGTGGGAGAGTGCAGGACTGGGTGTGGCGTCCCTACCATTCACTGGCTGGGGGCGTCGGGCAGGGCACCGCGCTCCTCAGAGTTGGTTTCCTTGTTTCTGAAATGAGTCTTGTAAAGAGTTGGTCCTCCGGGCTCCTGTCTGCCCTTGGTCTGCCTTTTAAATTTAAGTGTCTTCAACACTCTTGGCTAACATTGTTGTAAGACCAGAGGCAAGCATGGACCATCTATAGAGTGAGATTTAAAGATAATAAAGAAGCCTGGGGTCTTGTCTGAGCTCTGCACTGTGACCTTGGGAAAGTTCCTCAAACTTGGAGGCTGCAGTTGCCTCATTGGTGAATGAATAATAACAGCAGGTAAATCTTGTGAATATTTACTATGTGTCAGACACTGTTCTCTAAGCTTCATATGCAATAACTTGCTCAGTCCTCAAAGCAGCTGTGTGAGGCAGGCAGGCTCGTTGCCTCCGGTTTACAGACAGAGTCAGTTCACCGAAGTCACATGGCCTGTACGTGGAGGTGGCCAGGAAGTTTGACCCCATGGCTCGCGTCCTGCTCCTCTCTGCTCCGCTGCACAGATAATCCTGTCTTCCCTGCTCCCGAGGGCTGGAGCAGACAGCCTTCAGGTGGTGTGGCAGGGGGCCGGCTGGTCGGTACGTCCTCCTCATCAGCCACAGTGCCCTCGGCCCTGTTCCTCAGGGAAGACGTTTTCTCAACAGTCCCAAACAGGCTGCGGCATGAAATACAGCAAGGCTGTGTAAATTGTGAAACATTTCACGGTTCTGTTTGCTCTGTGACAGTGCAAACATCATAGTTTCTTCACTGAGACAGAGGCATTTTGGAAAACAAGACGCGCCACCTCATGGGGAAATCCACCAGACCCCAGGCGGTTGTCCCGCAGGCCTGTTTGCCTCACAGGCCCTCCTGGGCAGCAGAGCTGCATCCTCTTGAGTTTGTGGGCGCAGCAGCTGGAACCCTTGCTGCCACCTGTTCTGTGTGTTGGGGGTGAGGAATGGTGGTTCTAGTCGTTCACTTCAGATGCGCCATTCACCTAGCCTTTCCCTCGACTCCCCTCTGTCCCAGAAAGGCACTTGGAACTTGGCAGTCGAAGAGATGACAGTTAGACATATATTAGACTTTCCCTCCCTACCTTTTTCCCCTTCTTTTTTAAAATTGGCATTCTAAAAGTGATACCTACACATGGCTGGAAAAAAAAAAGTTCAACACGTGTTTTAAAAAACCACCTCTCCTTTACATCCCGTTAAAATCAGCACCTTGTGGTGAAGGTTGGTGTTTCTTTGAGAGCTGTCTCACTGGGTCAGACGGGCCGATTCAATTCCTCACGGCAGTCCTGAACAACTCCCCCACCCTGACAGAGCTCCTGGAGGCGGCCCCGGGGCGTGGGAGCCTCTGCCCTCTTCCCCAGTGGGAGGCTCCCCCTCACTTTCCTCCCTCACCCTGTGCAGATTACCAGCTGACCAGCGCAGAGCTCTCCTCCTTACCGGCCTTCAGCTCCCCTGGGGGGCTGTCGCTCAGCAGCGTCACTGCCTGGCAGCAGCCGCCCCAGCCGCCCCAGCCGCAGCCTCCGCAGCAGCCGCAGCCGCAGCCGCCCCAGCCGCCCCAGCAGCCACAACAGCCACCTCAGCAGCAGCCCCACCTGGTCCCCGTGTCTCTCAGCAGCCTAATGTGAGTCCTGGGGCCGCCCTGCCGGCGTCTGTGGCGGGAGAGTGACGGGCGGGAGGAGGAGAGCCTTCAGAGACCTGAGGTCCCTTCAGGGGTGCTGTCAGTGGACAGCATGGGAGCCACTAAGGTGGCAGCCCTGGTGTAGGCCTGGGAGACCCACCTGAGCCCTGCCCCTAGCCAGCCCGGGGGTGGGGGGGCCCCCCAGGCTGCAGAAGACGACGTGGATTAGAAAGAAAACTAACACGATTTATCTTCCTTCTTTTCCCTTCTCGCCCCCACCCCGCCCCCCGCCCCGCCCTTCTGGTCTCTTGTCTCCATCCACCTGTCCCCACCTCCCATCTTCTCATTCTCTGTCCTTTCTCTGTCTTGTGACCCCCCCTCACTCCTCCTGTCACTCACGTCCTCTCTCCTATCCCCTGTACTTCATGCCCACTGCCGCTCTCCAGCCCGGGCAGCCCCTTGCCCCACGTGGGTGCCGCCCTCACAGTCACCACCCACCCCCACATCAGCATCAAGTCGGAACCAGTGTCCCCCAGCCGTGAGCGCAGCCCTGCGCCTCCCCCTCCAGCTGTGTTTCCGGCTACCCGCCCTGAGCCTGGCGACGGTCTCAGCAGCCCGGCTGGGGGCTCCTACGAGACGGGGGACCGGGATGATGGACGGGGGGACTTCGGGCCCACACTGGGCCTGCTGCGCCCAGCCCCAGAGCCTGAGGCTGAGGGCTCAGCTGTGAAGAGGATGCGACTCGACACCTGGGTACTGTAGCGTCGCCCCTCCTGTCTGCCGTTGTCTGCTCCACCAGGGACTGCCCCATCAGCCCCCCAGCCTGTCTCGTCTCCCACCCACGAGGCCTTGTGGCCAGCTAGCCCTTCCGTCAGCCCTTACGGCGCAGGACCGGCAC
Source organism: Dama dama (assembly GCF_033118175.1). Taxonomy (NCBI): domain Eukaryota; kingdom Metazoa; phylum Chordata; class Mammalia; order Artiodactyla; family Cervidae; genus Dama; species Dama dama. The sequence continues at coordinate 15,746,342 of NC_083700.1, forward strand.
CCCTCTTCCCCCCGCCAGAGGCCCATCTCCCCGCCCTCCAGCATCAGTCCTTCTGCTTGATGACTTCCCCTCAGAGCTGGCCTTGCCACCAGAGTCCTGGCCCTACTGGGAGAGGGGCGTGGGGGGCACAGAGCCCGTAGCCTGGGCCACGCCCTCACACCCGCTTCTCCATCTCCTCTCTTCACAGACATTAAAGTGACGATCCCCACTCCCCTCCTCTCCGCCTCCCTGATGAAGAGTTGACAATCTCACCGCCCACCCCTCCCTGTCCTGGGCTCCTCCTGCTCGACCCCCCACTTCCTTTCTTGTGCTCCATGTCCTGTTGACGGTTACATTTGTGTATAATTATTATATTATTATTATTATTATTATATTTTTTTTAATTTGGATTCTCGCTTTGGAGAGGGGGATGCGCCCATCCCCTCTTTCTGCACCCCCCGCCATTTTCACTGGCTGGGAGGGGCTCTTTTTTGCGGGAAGGGGGGGACACTTTGCACGTTGTACACATATGCTGCAGGAGGGGTGGGGGGCCCGATAGGCCTTGGGAAAGGACAGGCGCCGAGCCCTGCATGCGGAGCCCTCCCACCCCCTCCCCCAGATAGAGGGAAATAACCAAAAAAACTACCAAACAACAGAAACCCCTTACAATAGACTGAGACCCCAAAGTCGGCTCAATGAGTGGTTTTGTGTTTTAGGGGGAAAGTGAGGCAGAGGTTCTGAAAAGAGTCTCTGCTTCCAAGCTGTTCTTGTGGCCACAGGCACGTGGGGCAGAATACCCAGGCCTGGGCCCCAAACGCCCCTGTGCACGCGCACGCACACTCCCATCCTCACGTGAGCTGCACCTCCAAGGTGTGGGGGTGCTGGCCGAGCGAGCACTGGGGCTAGAAGGCTGCCTGGGGATCCGGGCTGTCGGGGAGGGGTCTGAGGTGGGGCCCCCTGTGAAGCACAGTAGGAGAGAGACAGAGCCATGAGCAGAGGGCTGAGGAGGGGCCGAGGGCTGGGGCAGGGGGTGAGTTGGGCCCCCTCCCTTCCCCAGCGTTTTCTCTAAGATATACAGTGCAATAGCTCCCCGTCCCTCAGCTGACACCAGCCCAGCAAAGCTGGCCACGAAGTGCAGGGAGAACCGAACCGGGAGAGGGAGGTGGCTCAGCAGGAGACGCCTCCGGCACCCTGGGGTGTCTGAGGACCGCAACCCCTTGCATCCAGGGACTAGTGTGAGTGAGGGGACTCGCTCTTCCTTGCACGTACACATCCCCAGAGGAGTGGACATGGGCGTGGTGTGTGAGGGTGGGAGCGGGAACAGGAGGTCGGAAGGCCTGCCTCCCTTCTTCCCTCCTTGCCCCCCTCCTGCCCTCCTCCAGCTCCTTCCGCTCCTGACCCCCCCTCCCTGCTCTTGGCGCCCTCATTGTCTCGCTACCTCCTGCCCCACCACCCCCAGGCCGCATCCCACCTTCCCTCTTGGCTACTGTAATTGTAAATAGCAACCTTTGGAAAACGTTAGCAGTGTAACAGTCCAGGAAACTGTTTTTTTGTTGTTGTTGTATTGATATGAAATGAGATTCTATTTTTGTCAAAGTATATTGTAATAATAATGACTCAAACGGCCCGTACTGTACAGACGAGATTCTTCTGCTGTTGTTCTTGCTCCCCTCCCCTCCCCCCAAGTCCACCCTCTCTGCTGCCTCCCCAGTGGGGGCAGCCAAAGCGTGGGGTCCAGGGACCTCAGGCTGGATCACAGATCAAACTGGAGGGGGCAGGCCCCCGGCCCGCAACCCACCACCACCCCCTGCCTTCCAGGGCCTGGCCTGGGTGACGTGGCAGGCAGACAGAAGCCCAGCTCTGCCCAAGGGGTGCAGAAGGTAGAGTTAGGCAAGGCCCGGCTGGTTTTGTGGCAGGTGAGTCTCTGCCTGCCTCTGCGATCCAGCCGCTTGCAGTATTCCAACGCTTGGAGCAGGGAAGGAAACAGAAGCGGAGGGGTTCGTGTGACTGCACAGGTACCTGAGCGTGTTTATGAGGGCACCTGGCATTTACATGTCTGAGTGTACCTTTGTATTTATGTGTGTGTGTGTATGATTGCATGGGTGTTCCTTTGTGTCTCTGAGCCCGTCTGGGCATGTATGTGAATCTCCGTGTGAATTGAGCTCTGAGGGCGCACGCGCGTGCCTGTGTTTGTGTATGTGCACGTGTGTGCCTGAGTGTGTGTTTACAGAGGGACAGATGGCTCTTGCAGCCATACAGCCCTGGCTTCCTGCTCTGTGACCCTCCTTCCTGAGCCCCACTCTCTTTTCTCTGTTCCATCACCTGTTCCCACCCTCAACTCTAATGTTTATACTTCAGTTCAGGGGGATCTGGCATTGGCCCTCTTCGCCTCTCCCTGTAGCCCTACCTCTCCTGCAGCTCCACGCACAATTGTCCACCCAGTGTCCACACCTTTATGCACAGGTCCCTCTCCTGGAGTTCTCACTTTCCCCCACCCCCATCCTGCTTTTAGGATGACGCTCAAATTCTTCTTCCTCTCTGAAGCTTTTTCCTTGCTGGGGCAGTCATTCTTCCTTATAGCTTACCTGCCCCCCGAACACCTGCCTGTTGGGCACACACAGCATGCCCAGGTTTCTGCAGGTTCCTAGAGGGACTGTCAGGAATAGATGAGACTTGATCAGGACCCTGAAAGAAGCCAGGGTGTAGCGCATGCATGTGTGCGTCCGCAGAGCCTTGCCAAGCGCCTGGCAGCTCAGTAAATGCTGAGTGGGTGAAAGGTGAATGATAGGTGCTCAATAAACATTGAATGGCTGGCCTTCCCTTCTCAGGCTATTCCCGCCATCAGTCCACCCACCTTTCTAGGCTGGGCTTGGTCACTGTTAGACATGGGATGGGGGTGAGGGCCCCTGCAGTTCACGGTGCAATATTCACCAGTTTTGCCCTCTGCCTTGTAATGGCAAACCTGGCTTTTGATTACCATGTGTGGATGTGTATGTGTCCTTTTCTTTCTATCCCTGGGGGCAGGAGCTGATCTGTGATTGAATATGTGACATTTCTGCAAGTCAGTATCCCAGAGTTTCTCTTGGGGGTAGTGGGCTCCTGGCCGGCCCAATGAGCTGGTCCTGAGAACCCAGATCTCAAGTAGAGACTTCATTTCTTCTTCCTCTCACAAGCCAAATTTGCCTCCACCCACTCCTTCCTCCAAATAACTGGGCACTTGCCAAAGTAATCACTGGAGTCATCCATTGCCCCTCCGCTCCCCAGGTTTCCCACAGCTTTCAGGGATAGTGGGCAAGAGGACCCCCCCCCCTTCGACACACACACACACCCCACAATGGAACACACCATTTCTCCTCCCCCCATCCCCCGGCAGTGCACTCAATGCAGCGAGACTGACCCCTGACCTTTATCCAGCCCTTCCCACCTTGAACAGGAAGGAAGTAATGCACCTTCTCTTGCTGATTATTTATTTGTTTGGAGAGACAGAAATGATGTAAAAGTGTATCTAGAAATATCTATATCTATATATTTTTAACTGACTCTTTGGAATCCCCTGGGGTGGGGTGGGGGGTGCAGTTAGGCTTTCATGGAGGAGAGGCGACATGGAGCCTGGGAACGCCTCATCTCCCCTCTTACCACCTCTCTCCATGCCCTAAGCAGTTGGTAGAAGGAATGGGATTTGTATGGGGGGAGGAGGGCTGGAATGTTATATGGAGAATCTGGATTCTCTCTGTCTTTCCCACTCAAGTTCCAGAGGGAAGGCGGGGAGGCAGAGGGAGGGGGAGACAGGCCATGGAGGTGCCCCACCCCCAAACCCGACAATCACCCACACTCCTGGGGCTCCTCCTGGGTCCTGGGCAGGGCGAGTCCAAGTGTGTGGCTGTTGATTTGTTTTCAATATTTCTTTTCGTGCTGTATGGTGATGCTTTCTTAGTATTCTACACAATAAGAAAAGACAAAGTCCTCGAGATTCTTATGAGTTTTGTTTGAAAACTCTTTCACTATATTTGTTGTAAAGAGGTTTACTATTAAAAGAAAAAGAATACACGTTTCTGATACTTCGGCCTGGGTTCTGGTTTCTTTGGTGCGGTCGGCTGAGGAGGGGAAGGAAGGGCTGAGTGGCCCTGTCACGGTGAGAGAACATAGCTTCCCCTTGGCAGGAAAGAATGGTGGTTAGCCTGCCTGGTACTCAGCATATCTGAGGTGAGGGTTTCAGGTGAGAATTTCTTCCAGGTGCTCTGTCAGAAGCAGAGGCAGCCCAAGGACTAAGGAGGGTTGTCTGGTTAGAAGCAGGGAAGGGAAGAACAAGTACCGCTCAAGGCCAAATCAGGAATGATTGGAGTGTGTGTGGTGGAGGAGGAGTGGGGTAGAGGACCTTCACCTACTGAAAATTCTTCCACAGGAGCAACTTACCTAGGCACTATGTTAGGCACAGATGGATTCCACGTTCACAGCACCCACAGAGTTCCCTCCAGCAGGGGCCGCTGCCCCACCCCTTTTGAAGTGCTTTTAACAGTGAGGTGGAGCCTCTCTCTGCCCTCCTCACTACCCCAAAGGGCTTCCCCACCTGCCTTTCTTTTTTTTTCCCCCCACCTGCCTTTCTGCAGAGGCTGGCAGAGGCTGGTGCCTCTTACTCTCGCAGCCCCATGCCCTGCACAGCCAAGCGGTGGGGCAGATGCAGGGGCTGTGGAGGAGAGTGGATCTGCAGGGCTTGTTGTTAAGTTTACTAAGTCACTTGCCACCCCATGGACTGTGGCCCACCAGGCTCCTCTGCCCATGGCATTTCCCAGGCAAGAATACTGGAGTGGGTTGCCATTTCCTTCACCAGGGGATCTTTCCGACCCAGGGATCGAACCCACATCTCCTGCATTGGCAGGCAGGTTCTTTACCACCGAGCCACCAGGGAAGCCACAGGGAGGGCTTGGCTCACTACTAACGGGGTTTGGCCACTCCTCTGTACCAGGCTCACATTAGGCGCTGCAGAGGCAAAGATGGAGTATGAAGGGCTCATATACTATGGTGGAGACGGGCCTGCAAATGCCTAAACCCCACAAACCGTGGTTTTCATGCTTTGGTTGCTGCAGTTGCAGGCACCACAGAATGTTTTCATTCCTTGGGTTCCTCATCTGAAAACTACAGTGATCTGTACCAGTCCTACCTCCCTCTCAGGGTCATTACAGATTTTGCCTCTCTTCCTCAGCCGGGGCAGAGGTGAACAATGCTGAGCAGGAAAGGGATAAGAAGATACTGTCTTTCAGATGAGGCTCCCCTGCTGGCTGGCTGTGACAAGAACAGCCTTGACCTAACACAAATCCTGAGCAAAGCTTTGTATAGCCCATGTCTGTTCCTTAGGCTGTTTGGCCTGCCCCATCTATAGTCACAGGGCCCTGATGTCCTGGGTGGGCATTACTGTTGCTCACGAATATCTCCTGTCCTCTTCCCTTCCTAGGCACTAGAAGACTGTTTCCCAGTCCCTGTGTAGTCAAGTGAGGTCATCAGACTAGTTCTGGCCAATGGATTACACTGGAAGTAATGTGTGTCACTTCCAAAATCAAGCTGGTAGGTGATTCTCTGAGTGCTCTTTGCCTATTGTGGGAACTGTGGAAACACATCAAAGCAGCCTGGGTGGCTCAGCTGACTTAAGGTGTTGTCCAGCACCACAGTGGACTTTTGCGTTAACCAAAAATAAGTGTTGTATTAAGCCACAGAGATTTTATTGCGTCTGCCATATAACCTATCCTGTCCTGTTTAATGGAGTATCCATTCACACTGGGACAGCCTTGAAGCCCCATCTACTGCATACCTGCTATGGTGTGGTGGTACAAAGATCTCTGGATGTGGCACAGTCTAGAACTAGTTCAGCTCCTAGTTCTGCTGCTTACCAGCTGAGTAACCTAGAGTAATCATCTTCCGCCCAAGTGACAGTGTCATAAACTGGAATACAGAGCTAACAGCTGCCTGTCTTCTCTAACCCCAGCCTTCATCTTCTCCAACCCATCCTACCAACTTTGGCACACCACCAATCATCCAACATCTCATGGTTCTCCACTGCCCACCAGACAAGTCCAAACTCCTGGGCAGGGCTCCCAGGGCCTTCAAAGAACTGACACAACCTCCTTTCCAGGGTTAGTCCATGCGTCTCCACTGCACATACATCCCATGGACTCTAGGCCAACCAGGCAGTGCAGTCCATTCCTTGACAGGCCCTTTTGCGTCTTCCCTCACGCTATCCTTTGAAATGCAGCAAACACTTATTAAGCACCTGCTCGGTGTGAAACTCTTTGTTAGGTGCTCCTGCCTCTCAACTCAATTTATGTGGGGACAAGAGACAAGTGAACCAACAGTTAACTCTTGAGTCAGCAGGCCGTGTTAAATGGAATATAGGAAGGATGTAAGCGGGCTGTGGCATCAGAGGAGGCTTCCCACGGGAGGTATTTGAACTGGATTTTGAAGACATGTACAAATGAGGGCAGGGAAGGCATTCCCACCTGCAAGAATAGCATGTAAGTTATGGAGGGAGAATGGTGCATTCAGGAAATCAGATACTGTGGTATGGGTCAGAGGTATAGCAGATAAAGCTGAAGAGGGAGGCGGAAACCTTGTTTTGAAGGGCCTTGATTGCCATAATTTGGATTTTATTCTGGAGATACTTGGTCATCAAAGGATTTTAAGGAGAGGAGGAACTTAATCAGATTTGCATTTTAGAAAGCTTCCTGGCAGTACCAGTGCTCCCTCTGACAGTAATGAAGAGGTAAGCTATTCATAGTGTTGGTCACCCGTGAAGCTGTCCTTGGGACATGGGAACTCCAAAGACCATGGAAGAAGACTGGAGGGTGGGGCAAGGAGACATTCATACACGGCCTCAAGCAGCATAAGGGTTTGCATTGTATAGATCAGATGAACCAGAAATGTATTGCCTATTTGTGATCTCCTAACTTCACTATAGGCCTGCTTGACTCACTAGTCTTTTTTTTTTTTTTTTTTTTTTTGGTCCATATCACATCAGGATCTTAGTTCCCTGATCAGGGAGTGAACCCATGCCCCCTGCAGTGGAAATGTGGAGTCTTAACCACTGGACCTTCAGAGAAGTCCTTTGACTCACTTCTGCCACTCTTGAACAAGGGAAAGCTCACTGGTGTATTTTTCGAGGCATCGAAATTAGGGAGGAGTGTTTTACTGCTCAGGGGTAATTGCAGGGTCAGGTGTGGCAGACCCAGTGCAACCCTAGAGGTCATTGGTTTTCTTTTGATAAGAGAAGATGGCACTTCTTTCCTAGCTACCTACTGGATGTTCAGAAGGAACTACCTGGATGGATGAAGCCAGGGCTCAGGACAAGGGTTAGGCCAGAGACAAGAGAAGCCCTGTGAGACATGAGCCTAAAAAGTACCTTAACTTCTTCATGACTCAGTCCCTTCATGTGTAAAATGGGTTGCTGTGAGATTTACATAAATATTACATATTAATCACTTAAGACCTATTCCTGACCCATAATAAGTGCTCTGTCAGTGTTACTATGTTTATTACTGCCACCTGTAAAGACATGAAAATAGATGAGCTTACTTGGGTAAGAAGAGTTTCTATGGAGGAAAAAAAAAAAAAAAAATCCTGCTCTACATCCTTATGTCTTGGAAAACTTTCCTATCATTCAAGCTTTTATTCCTACAATTTTCCCTCTATTAACCTTTTGCTGATTTCCCCCATCCTACCCAGCTGGATATGATATCCTTGTCTTAGGAAATGTCTTAGGAATCTGCCCCTTCTTTATAGCTCCTACCACATTCTACCTGAAACTGTAGGTAGTAGCCTCTATTTTCACTCTACAGCTGGACTGAAAGCTCCTCTTAAAAATTCACTGCCTCACCCATTTTTGTGTCTGGCTCAGTGCCTGGCACAGAGTATGTGTTCAGTCAGACTAAAATGAGATAATGCATGTGAAAGTGCACTTCATAAAAACTGTAGTGCTACCAACTACAAATAATTTTTTTTTTCCCTAAAGGGCGTGGTGACTTTCTGCAGCTTCTCTACTTTCCAGCACCAGACCCAATGGGGCCGAGGAATGTAGATTCGTTTCTTCTAGTTATCACTCCACTTTAGAATGAGAACCCAGTGGGCTCCTACCCCAAAGAGGTGACTCTTGGGAGGTGGGAAGCAAAGGGTGGTATTTGTTCCAGCCAAGGAGGCCAAGCAGTTCCCTGTAGCTCATGTTCTTGTGACTCACCCCTCAGTCCCATGGGCTGAGTAACTTTTCCAGCCTTGTGATTGTGGAAACTTGTTACAGGAACAGCAAGCAGATGTGAAAGGGAGGTAAGGCGACCCCACCCCAGGCTCTGAAGCGGTTCCTACAGAGCCCATAGAGATTGCTTGTTTCTAATTCCAAACTTAAAATCATTCGGTGTCACTGCCCGTCTAAGGGGCACGTCCGGTCCCCAGCTCTATTTCACAGCTGGTAAGCCCTAGGCCCAAAATTAAAAAAAAAAAAAAACAAAAAAAAACCCCACATACAAATAAAACCCGGCTCTCAAGTTCTTTCCACAGCGCCTCACACAGTTCCCAGGTATAATTCGCTTGAGCCCAGGCTTTATACGGCTTCCAGTTGGTTTGATATGCATTTACCCCCGTCCCCTTTGCTTTGTACTCGTTTCCACGTGTTTACAGCTCCCTGGCCTCACTCGGGCAGTTTGGCCTCTCGTAAAGTGAGGTCCCCGCCTTCGCAGCGTGGCTGCGCAGAGTCACTCCCATTTACTGCGCATCAGCCGCCACGTGCCCAATAAAAGCTGGTGACGACGCCGAGGACCCAAAAGGGAAGAGGAAGGGGAAGGACTCCGCCTACAGGGAGGTCACGCGCCCGCCAAACCCCCGGCATCACGTGACCGCGGCGCCAGTCCTCACCGCCCTCAGCTGCAAGCGGAGGCTGGCCCCGGTGCCTAGGTGCCCAATCCCAGCGCTGCCAGCCAGTGCTGGGTGGGACCATGAGTGATTCAGGATTCGGGAAGAGGAGAATCTCCACCTAAGGCGAAGGTGAAGAAGGGAGGAGCGCAGCAATAAAGGCACTTGTTTAACCTGTCCCACTGGGCTGTAAGTTCCCAGGGAGGCAGCGATCGCCGTTCCAAAGCGCCTCGGGCAGCGTCTGGCATACAGTGGGTGCTCAACAAATGAGTGACTAGCAACCGCCCCTCGGGTGCTGCCGGAAGCTGCGCTGTCCCTGTCTCCCTTTACACCGACTCCCTCATTCACCCACGCCGAGGCAGTCGTTTGGCAGCCGGTGACCCAAACTTGCCGCCCGGGGCCAGACACTCCTCAGTTTGTACACACTGGCATGGGTGCGGACAAAGACCCAGATCCACTCCTAGGCCCCGCCTCCACCGAAGGGTGGGAAGTGGGTTTGAGGCTCACTGCATTGGCTCGTCCAATGACGGATGGGGCCGTTAGCCAACCGCAGCCTAGACAAGACGCATGCGTACACAAAAGATCCAGGCCCTGTAGGGAAAAAACCCGAGCGGAGAGAACCAATTTTGGCTGGGTCTCATCAGAGCCTCGAGGAAGAGCTGCGCAGGCGTGAATTTAACTGCCTGTCGTCTTGCCCAATTCAAGGGGAAGGGAGCGCCCTCTGGCCGTTTTCCCGGATGTTTAGCCTCCGTCTGCAGTTCGGCCAGATCTGGCACTGCCTGGAGGTTCCCGAAGAAAGGACGAATCCTGGTCCCTGCCCTCGGGGGTGACACGGCCGTCCCCAAACACAGCCAGAGAGCCCTGTTTGTAGAGGCCCTTCTGGAAACTGGGGGCCAACAGTGATGTCAATATTAATTTGACCAAGAGCGAAGTTTACCAAGAGCGTTGTTTCCACTGTCTCAGGAGTTCCTCACAAACAAACAAAAACAAAACCCCCTCCAGTTAGGTTAAAGAAAGAAGTGGAGGCTCAGGAAGGCGGAGGGATGAGGCCGAGGACACTGCCTTATGAGGGTGACACCGGGACTGAAACCCAGACCCACCCATACAGTACTCTCCTACCATGATAAGCCACCTCCCTGCTCTCCAAGGAAGTCGTGTCTACTTGCGGTGATGCCACTTAAGATATAGGAAAAGTGATGGTACAATTTCAATCCATTTTAAAAACAGACAGTGACTACTAGAGGCGTTCGGAGTGGGAAAGACGTGGCTGCGTCAAGGGGATGAAGTTTCAAAGTATGTATAATTAGTATATATAATTGACTACATCTTAAGAACCTACTATTGAATAATAAATCCTAGATTTATTATTATCAAATACTGCAAATATTTGAAACCATTTTCATAAATTTCAAAACCAAGGAAAATTAAGCAATATATTGTTTGGGTATACACACATGTTTTAAAAAGCAGAAGTATGATCACAAAATTCATTAGTAGTTACCTTGGAAAGAGTTTATGGATGGACTGGGGGAAAAAAACGTAGCTGGTAATGTTCTGATTATTGAGTTAAATGGTAGATTTGTGGGTATTCATTATATTTTATAACACACATGCAACTATTCTTTTGTATGTATAAAATATAATTTAATAGATGATAGTGAGATCACCACCACTACCCACCACCGTAAAATACAATGCACAATTGGAGACTGGGGGACAGGGCTGCCTTACCTATATTACACTTGGTTTCCAGAGCAAGTCTACACAGTTGATCTTCGCAGAAACGTTCTGAGATAGGTATTATTAGGTCCATGTTAGAGGTGAAGAAACTCAGCTGAAAGTTCTTGAGGCCAGTGAACAAAGGAAGTGAAACAAATAAGAGCGGGAATGCAGAAAGCCTGTGGGGAGCCTTGTGCAGCTAAATATTCGGTGTCAAAAGGAGACATTTTGAAGGACAAATTAATAGGACCTTTTGCCAGAAGAAGTGTGAGGTGTGTTGTAGTTGTTGTTATGTGTATCGTTGTATGTAGCTACAGATGTTGACCCATATCAACTGGATAAATACTTGCTCTACTAAGAAAAGCAAGGAAGTAGACCTTCATTTAAAAATGCCTAGCAGACAGTTGATAATACAGCTCAGGAGAAATAAGAGTTGAAGACACACTGAGATGTAAGAGAAAGAGCACTAGAATTTGGGTTAGGAGACCTCAATTCTAAACCTGGCCTGCCTTTAACTACCAGAGTCACCTTGGACAAGTTACTTAATCCATCTGAGTTTATATTCTCATATATTAAGGAACATACACACAAATCAAGAACTAATAAGAAAAGAATGTGCCCTATCCCCTTCTCAAAGTTTAATCTATGCATATAGTTAAATATACAGATAGCCATCATTGAAGCTTTGCTGTCATCTGTTGCCCATTAATATGTTCTTTCTCCATTATAGGACTTGCCACATTTTATTTCATATATGTTTGTGCTAAAAGTGAGTTCCTTGAGAGAAGGAACCCTATCTCATTCAAGTTTACGTTCCCCACTAGTGTCTTGCACAAAGTAGTAGATGTGTCTTGAACTGCACAGAGTTATATGGTAAGTAGAAAGAACAATGTTTAATCTCTGTGAGACCTCAATGTCCTAATTTGTAAATTAAGCTAATTCATCTTTTTTTTGGCTGAGTCGTGTCTTAGTGGCTACATGCAGGATCTTCATTGTGATGCTTAGGCTCAATAGTGGTCTTCCTTGAGGTTCGAGGGCTTAATTGCTCTGTGGCTTGTGGCATCTTATTTCCCTGACCAGGGATTGTCCCTTGCATTGCACAATGGATTCTTTAAAAAAAAAAAACTTTAAATTTTATATTGGGGTTTAGCCAATTAACTGAAACTGTGATAGTTTCAGATAAACAGCAAAGGGACTCAACCATACATACATATGTATCTATTCTCCCCCCAACTCCTCTCCCATCCAGGCTGCAAGACATTCTTAACCACTGGACCACCAGGGAAGTCCCTAAGCTAGTTCATCTTTAAAGTTCTTTTGAATTATAAAAGTCTGTTAACCAACTATGTTCTATGGACTGGGAAGATTGAGCTACCCAATTTCTAAATTCCTTCCCAACTCCAAAATTCAACGACTTTATAATATTGATTTACAAGTCATCCACACAGAAGTGATAGTTAAACACATTCTCAAAGGGAAAATGTGTAGAAGAAGGTTGAGAACAGAAGCAACACCCAGTTATCCGATGCAAGAAAGAGAAACCATTGAAAGTGACATAAATCAGCCTCAGAAGTAGGAGAGAGAATCATAGCAGGGATGACAAGTTCAGATGCCTGGAGGAGCCAGGCAGATAGCATAAATAAGTGAAGTGGTCCTGTGGTAAGTCTAAGGAAGTGGTGGGGACTGGAGAGGCCACAGCCCATCTAAAGAAGTCAGCAGTCTCTGGTTACCAATGCTTGCATTGCCACCTCTTCCAGTTTTTTAGATGAAGCTTTCAAATTTTTGTTTGAAATCTCTTGATTTAAAAAAATACATATTTAGTTTTATTTATTTAGCTGTGCTGGGTTGCTGCACACAGGAACTTTGATCTTCGTTGTGGCATGTGAGATCTTTAGTTGCAGCATGTGAGATCTAGTTCCCTGACCAGGGATGGAATGCGGCCCCCTACATTGGAAGCATGGAGTCTTAGCCACTGGACCACCAGGGAAGTCTCTGAAATTTCATGATTTTTAAATGTGGACAACCAATTCAGATTATTTTGAAGCTCTATGCAGGTAAACATACACATACAAGCATCTGTAGGCCAGATTTGTTGGGCCACCAGTCATTAGCCTCTGTAGTATAATACCAAGGAAGGACTCTTTTCCTACCCTCAAATCATACATCAGTTCAATTCAGTCATGTACGACTCTTTGCGACCCCATGGACTGTAGCATGCAGGCCTCCCTGTCCAACACCAACGCCCAGAGCCTACTCAAACTCATGTCCATCGAGTCTGTGATGCCATCTAACCATCTCATCCTCTGTCATCCCCTTCTCCTCCCTCCTTCAATCTTTCCCAGCATCAGGGTCTTTTCCGGTGAGTCAGTTCTTCACATAAGGTGGCCAAAGTATTGGAGTTTCAGCATCTGTCCTTCCAACGAATAGTCAGGACTGATTTCCTTTAGGATGGACTGGTTGGATCTTCTTGCTGTCCAAGGGACTCTCAAGAGTCTTCTCCAACACCTCAGTTCAAAAGCATCAATTCTTCAGTGCTCAGTTTTCTTTTCTTTTCTTTTTTTTTTTTTTCCAGTTTTCTTTATAGTCCAACTCTCAAATCCATACATGACTACTGGAAAAACCATATCTTTGACTAGACGGACCTTTGTTGGCAAAATAATGTCTCTGCTTTTTAATATGCCGTCTAGGCTGATCATAACTTTTCTTCCAAGGAGCAGCATCTTTTAATTTCATGGCTGCAGTCACCATCTGCAGTGATTTTGGAGCCCAAGAAAATAAAGTCTCTCACTGTTTCCATTGTTTCCCCATCTATTTGCCGTGAAGTGATGGGACAGGATGCCATGATCTTAGATTTCTGAATGCTGAGGTTTAAGCCAACTTTTTCACTCTCCTCTTTGACTTTCATCAAGAGGCTCTTTAGTTCTTCACTTTCTGCCATAAGGGCGGTGTTATCTGCATATCTGAGGTTATTGTTATTTCTCCCGGCAATCTTGATTCCAACTTGTGCTTCATCCAGCCCAGTATTTCTCATGATGTACTCTGCATATGTTAAATAAGCAGGGTGACAGTATACAACCTTGACATACTTCTTTCCGGATTTGGAACCAGTCTGTTGTTCCACGTCTGGTTCTAACTGTTTCTTCTTGATCTGCATACAGATTTCTCAAGAGGCAGGTCAGGTGGTCTGGTATTCCCATCTCTTAAAGGATTTTTCACAGTTTGTTGTAATTCCCACAGTCAAAGGCTTTGGCGTAGTCAATAAAGCAGAAGTAGATGTTTTTCTGGAACTCTTGCTTTTTTGATGATCCAGTGGATGTTGGCAATTTGATCTCTGGTTCCTCTGCCTTTTCTAAATCCAGCTTGAACATCTGGAAGTTCACGGTTCACGTACTGTTGAAGCCTGGCTTGGAGAATTTTGAGCATTACTTTGCTAGCGTGTGAGATGAGTGCAATTGTGCGGTAGTTTGAGCATTCTTTGGCATTGCCTTTCTTTGGGATTGGAATGAAAACTGACCTTTTCCAGTCCTGTGGCCACTGCTGAGTTTTCCAAACTTGTTGACGTATTGAGTGCAGCACTTTCACAGCATCATCTTTCAGGATTTGAAATAGCTGAACTGGGATTCCATCACCTCCACTAGCTTTGTTCGTAGTGATGCTTCCTAAGGCCCACTTGACTGCGCATTCCAGGATGTCTGGTTCTAGGTGAGTGATCACACCATTGTGGTTGTCTGGGTCATGAAGATCTTTTTTGTATAGTTCTTCTGTGTATTCTTGCCACCTCTTCTTAATATCTTCTGCTTCTGTTAGGTCCATGCCATTTTTGTCCTTTATTGTGCCCATCTTTGCATGAAGTGTTCCCTTGGTATGACTAATTTTCTTGAAGAGAGCTCTAGTCTTTCCCATTCTGTTGTTTTCCTCTATTTCTTTGCATTGATCACTGAGGAGGGCTTTCTTATCTCTCCTTGCTATTCTTTGGAACTCTGCATTCAAATAGGTATATGGTTCCTTTTCTCCTTTGCCTTTTCATTTCTCTTCTTTTCACAGCTATTTGTAAGGCCTCCTCAGACAGACATTTTGCCTTTTTGCATTTCTTTTTCTTGGAGATGGTCTTGATCACTGCTTCTTGTGCAATGTCATGAACCTCCATCCATAGTTCTTCAGGCCCTCTGTCTATCAGATCTAATCCCTTGAATCTATTTGTCACTTCCACTGCATAATCATAAGGGATTTGATTTAGGTCATACCTGAATGGTCTAGTGGTTTTCCCTACTTTCTTCAATTTAAGTCTGAATTTGCCAATAAGGAGTTCATGATCTGAGCCACAGTCAGCTCCCAGTCTTATTTTTGCTGACTGTATAGAGCTTCTCCATCTTTGGCTGCAAAGAATATAATTAGTCTGATTTTGGTGTTGATCATCTGGTGATGTCCATGTGTAGTCTTCTCTTGTGTTGGAAGAGGGTGTTTGCTTTATGACTGGTGCGTTCTCTTGGCAACACTCTATTAGCCTTTGCCTTGCTTCATTCTGTATTCCAAGGCCAAATTTGGTGTTACTTCAGCTATTTCTTGACTTCCTACTTTTGCATTCTAGTCCCCTGTAATGAAAAGGACATCTGTTGTAGGTGTTAGTTCTAGAAGGTCTTGTATGTCTTCATAGAACCGTTCAACTTCAGCTTCTTTAGCATTACTGATTGGGGCATAGACATGGATTACTGCAATGTTGAATGGTTTGCCTTGGAAATGAACAGAGATCATTCTGTCGTTTTTGAGATTGCATCCAACTACTGCATTTTGGACTTTTTTGTTGACTATGATGGCTATTCCATTACATGCTTAATTATAATTTTAGTGGAAGAGGCTCCTGTTCATACTAGTTCCCAACTTTCTTGGTACTTCCAGGGTGTTGCCCCATCAGTTATCCCCTTGTCTTCTTCTGATTTCAATTTTTCCCTTTCTACTTGCATCTTTCCTTCAGTCTAAGAACATGCTTAAGTCTCTCCACTGCTCCACTGTCTTATAGTTCCATCTAGGTACTTTTTCCTTCTCCAACAAATGTCTTAACAGAATTAATTGCATTTCTTATTTTTGTTCTCTATTTCTCATTATAAGTTGGCTTCACTCTTCAATTCACTGTAGTCTGAGGTCAGCCTCCACACTCCACTGAAGCCTTTCTGACCAGGGCAAAAGTCTCTGTTGTGAAATGCATTGAAATACTCCATCTGGGCTAAACTCCTCAGAGATCAGGTATTATCCTTAGCACCTAACTACCAGGTGTTCATCAATGCTTACTGAACCAAACTAGGAACTGTTTTCAACAAGGAATAATGGTCACTTTTCAGGAAGCTCCTGAAGGATGACCTTCTCTAAAGACAGAAGATTGTCTAAGAGAGAAGTAGGCAAGGTGTCCTGGAAACAAGGTTTATAACATAGGAGTGGAGTGAAGGCATTTCTGAGGATGAGCTAGAAGAAGTCTTAGGACAACTGATGTGTGGCAGACCTCTGAAGTCCAGAGCAGGACAGAGCACTCCAGCAGTGATGTTTGCAAGGACCAACAACAAAAGGACTTCCCTGGTGGTCCAGTGGTTAAGACTGCATGCTCCCAATACAGGGGGCCTGGGTTCGATCCCTGGGCAGGGAACTGGACCTCACATGCCACAACTAAGACCTGGTGCAGTCAAATAAACAAGTGTTTAAAAATAAATAAAGCTATGGAAGTAGACACCAGAATAAACAGTCAAAAAGAGAAAAAAGGACAAAAAAGGATAGTCAGCATCATCAAACTCACAAAAAGTTCAAAAACTATGTGGGCCAAATGAAACCCATTAGATTTTAAGATAAGGAGATTATTGGTAACTTTTGAGAGGATAGTTTCAACAGAGGGAATTGGTAGATATATTGCTATGGTTTATGAATAAAAGAGCTTGTGAAGCGATGACAGAGAGTGTAAATCTTGCAGAGAAGTTTGGCACTGAAGGGAAGAAAAATCAAGCAGGAAATATTGGAGAAATAGCGCCAATTGGAATTCCTAAGAGTGAGAAAATTCTGTTGTGGCATATTTGTAGGTAAAGGGGACAAAACCAACAACTTGGGAGATGTTGAAAATGCTTGAGAAATGGAACACTTGAGCGTGTATCATCGGAGGGGATGGGAGAGAGTTGAGAAATCAGCTAATTGAAGAGACTGGTTGGCCTTTGCAAGGAAGTGGGAATTCTCCTCCTCTGAAGTAGCCAGAAGGGTTAAAGGGACAGGTCATAATTATATACAGACACTTGAGGTGGGAATGGTGATATCGGAGCTCCTGTGGATTTTATCAGTAGGATGGAAGCAAGGTTCCATGTCTTCACTAATGGGGTGGGGTAGCAGAGCTACAGATGGTTGGTGATTCTACAGACATTATTCTTTACTGGCTATACTCCTTTTGCTCACTGTGTATTGTTTCTTGGGGGGTTGGGGATTAGTCTTTGGCTGCTCCTTCTTTACTCCTTTACAGGGAAGTATCATCTACTCCTGAGGTTTAAGCAACCACCTAAATCTGACGACTTCCAGTCTAGGTTAGTAGCTTAAATCTCTCTCTTGAGCTTCGGATCTATGTATCCAGCTACCTATATAACATATTGCTGAGGAATTTCACTGATTAAACTGAACAGGAGGGGGGATTCTCTGGTAGTCCAGTGGTTAAGACTCTGAGCTCCCAATGGAGGGAGCATGGGTTTGATCCCTGGTTGGGGAACTAAGATTCCACATGCTGTGTGTCCAATAAATAAAATAAAACAATTAAAAAAAAACTGAACAGGAGCTCAGTATCTCCAGGACTGAAATTTTAATTTCTTCTAAGTTGCTTATCATAACTAATAATCACAGTACTTTCTCTGCTGCCCAAGCCAGATACATGTTATCTCTCTCTTTCTCTCCATTTCTCCCTCTCCTTCTCTCTTTCTCCAAGTGTGTGTGTAGGTAGATAAACATTTAAAAGACTAGGAACACATATATTTTGTGTATTTTTTTCACTTACTAATGTCATGATTATTTTATCATATCAGTAAATGCTTTTCTAAATTTTTAGTGCCTGCCTAGTATTATCTCCTATACTGTATTCTACTACCCCACCGAAAATTCTGTTTGTTTCCTTTATTCTATTATTATTCTCCGGCAAGAATACTGGAAGGGGTTGCCATTCCCTTCTCCGGGGGATCTTCCCCACTCAGGGATTGAACCCAGGTCTCCTGAATTGCACCATCTGAGCCACCAGAGACCACCCCCATTCGATTATAAATAGCACTGGATACATACATGCATATTTTATTTCCTTAGATTTAATACTTAGAACTGAAGATGGAAGGCCAAAGAGTGTGTTTGAAAAGCTTTTAATGCATATTGCCACATTGGCTTTCAGGAAAAGTTGTGCTAGAAGTATATGATAGCATTCATTTGCCTGTACCTCTGCTAACATTGGATGTTAACACCTTTAAGTTTTGCTGACTTAATAGATTATATTTGGCCCTCCAATTCTCAGCCCTTGTCTTTCCCCCAGATCATTTATCCTTTCCTTCTCACAACTCTCCGGAGATACACAACTCACTTGAAAAACCATGGGGAAAGTTACACCAAATCTCCCATAGAGATAATTCTCAACTGTCCGCCCTTTCTTTGAGCCTCTAGCCTGACTTCTGCTGCTCTTGTGCACAGTGGTTTCTAGGCTATTCCATATGATTTCCCAAAATATGTTTTTGGTAACTCTTTAGTGTTTTCCTTTGTCTCCCTCTTTTGCTAAATTGTTGTCTCTAAGAAGTTCTTTTTCCTCCTTCTTGAAGGCTGACCCTTCCAAAGCACCCCTGCCCTTCCCTCTTCCCCTAGAACTTTTGCTTTATTTAAGCAATATCTCCCATCGATAGAGTATTAATGTCTTTCCTCTGCCAGCAAATATACTTAAATCTCTCCTACACAAGAAATGAGTTAAAAAAAAAAAAGAAAGAAAGAAAGATAAGAGTTCCATTAACGTTTTTACTTTCTCAAACTTCTACGTTCTTTCCTTCTTTTTTCATCATCAAAGCTTTTCCAAAGAGAAATCAATGTCTTTTGGCTCTTTTTTAAAAAATGGATTTATTTATTTTGGTTGCACTGGGTCTTAGTTGCTGCGCCTGGGCTTTCTCTAGTTGTGGAGAGTAGGGGCTACTCTTCACTGTGGAGCTTGGGCTCCTCATTGTGGTGGCTTCTCTTCTTGCAGGGCATAGCCTCTAGGTACACAGGCTTCAGTAGTTATAGCATGCAGGTTCAGTCGTTGTGACTCGTGGGCCCTAGAACACAGGCTTAGTAGTTGTGGCACACAGGTTTATTGTTCTGCAGCATGTGGAATCTTCCTGGACCAGGGATCGAACCCGTGTCCCCTGCGTTGACAGGCAGATTTCTTATCCACTGTGCCACTAGAGAAGGCTGTCTTTTGACTTATTTACCTCTCACTCCTTGAATTATGTGTTCCAGCCCCTTTTTTCTCCTGAAACGGCAGCAGCCGTTGAGGTCCCAAACAATCTCAAGGCTATATTGAAAGTCTTGGTCTCTGTTTTCTTCCTTCACTTCTTGGTAGCTTGTGATGCAGAACCATGGCCTCCATCCTGAGGCCATCTTCTGGCTGTTGTTCTGTCCTCTCCTAGTTCTCCTCTCCAAGAGAACATCTGTGATTCTTCATTCCCTCTAGATGTTTGTGTGCCTCAACTCTTTTCTATCTCTTCCCTCTCTGTTTGGGTTTTTTCACCTACTTCTGTGGCTTCAATAATCTTTTTACATTGATGATTCAGTCTTTCTCTTGAATTCCAGACCCAAATGGCTGCTAGACAGCTCTACTTGGATGTGACTGCTCAGATTCCACAAGTCCTAAAATGAATCTGTGAGACAACGACCCTCTCCCCTCCCCATATAGAAAAACCTGCTCTCCCACTATGTCTCCCATTTCAGTCAATGCTGTCACTGTACTTTCAGTCATCATGTTCGAAATCATAATCTAATGCTGCTGCTGCTAAGTCGCTTCAGTCGTGTCCAACTCTGTGCGACCCCATAGACGGCAACCCATCAGGCTCTCCCGTCCCTGGGATTCTCCAGGCAAGAACAGTGGAGTGGGTTGCCATTTCCTTCTCCAGTGTGTGAAAGTGAAAAGTGAAAATGAAGTCGCTCAGTCGTGTCCAACTCTTAGTGACCCCATGGACTGCAGCCTACCAGGCCCCTCCGTCCATGGGATTTTCCAGGCAAGAGTACTGGAGTGGGGTGTCATTGCCTTCTCCAATCTAATAGCTACCATGTATTTAATACCTACTATATGCCAGTTTCTTTCCCTACACCGTCAAGTCCAGTCCTCTTACAATATTTATGTATTACTGGTGTACTATTCCCATTGTTATAGATGAGGAAACTACTAGAAAGAGGTGATGCTCAGTGAGTCTAGTTAGTGCTGAAGTCTCTGTGTGATATTCCACCACATAATGTCTTCCTGCTTGTCCATTACATTCATCCAGTTTCCAGGTTGCCTGAATTTCTGCATGTTCACTGTACATCTCTCCCTTCTTTATCTCCGCACCAACTTCTTCAGTCAACCTTCGTTCCTTTTGCCTGGAAATCAGCAAACCCTCTTCAACTATCACTGACAGATTTCATTCTAAAGCATAGCTTTAAACATATGGACTCCTGGACTTCGCTGGTGGTCCAGTGGTGAAGAATCCGCCTGCCAATGCAGGGGACACAGGTTCGATCCCTGTGTGTTCGATTCCACATGCTGAGGGACAACTAAGCCCGTGCACCACAACTGCTGAGCCAGCATGCCTAGAACCTGTGCTCTGCAACAAGAGAAGCCACTGCAGTGAGAAGCCTGTGCACCACAACTAGAGAAAGCTAACACATAGCAATGAGGACTCGTGCAGCCATAAGTAAATAAAACTTAAATGTATCACTCCTTGTAAGTAAAAATGGCTCTTGGTGCTGAATAAGGTTCTAACTCTTTAGTTTGGAATCCATGGCTCTCCACCCTCTAATGCCAGCCTTTTATCCTACCAGTGCTCTTCGTGAACTTCTGTTCCATCTAACCAAGAACACAAGCTTTCAATGTGCCTTGCACTGCCCCCCAATCCAGTCTTTGTTCATGTTACTGCTTCCCTCTTCAATTCCTTTTCTTCCTTATCTAAACTCCCCTCTCATATGGGTCTGTTAAAATCCTACCACACTTTTTTTTTTTTTTTAAATCCCACCACACTTAAAGCCCATTTCAGATGCCATCTCCCACCTAAATTGTAAAGTTGAAAGTGTTAGTTGCTCATTTGTGCCTGACTCTGCAGCCCCATGGATTGTACCCTGCCAGGTCCCTCTGTCCATGGAATTCTCCAGCCAAGAACGCTGGAGTGGGTAGCCATTCTCTTCTCCAGGGGATCTTCCTGACCCAGGAATTGAACCCAGGTCTCCTGCATTGCAAGTGGATTCTTCACCACCTGATCCACCATGGAAGCCCACCTCCCACCTAAAACCCTTTCAGATCCCCTGAGGAGACATTTAACTCTACCTCTTACAATCCCCACTCAGTAGTTTTTGCTTTTCTTCATCATATTTTTCCTTGTCTTTGAAACATTTTTGTAAATGTTTCTCTTCCCAACTAGTCTTTTACATTCTCAAAGGCTATGGACTATTTCTTAGCTGTATCTCCCACCTTTTCCTCTGCCCTTCACACTAGGTAGTGTCCTAAGTAGTCATGTGCTGTGTGTAAATTTTAGTTTGGCCGATTTGAACCAATTGAATAAGCATTTGATCCATTCTCTTTTTTAAAAGAACATTTATTTTCTATTTATTTATTTGTTTGGCTGCTGTGGGTCTTAATCGCGACATGTGAGATTTAGTTCCCTGACCAGGGATTCCTTATTGTCTGACATGATGGAGTAGAAGGATGTGCCCTCATCTTTTCCCGTGAGAACTCCAAAATTACAACTCGCTGCTGAACAACCATCGATAGGAGAATGTTGGATCCCACCAAAAAAAGATACCCCATGTCCAAGGGCAAAGGAGAAGCCCCAGCAAGACGATAGGAGGGGTGAAGATTGCATTTAGAATCAAACCCCATACCCACCAGAGATGCTTACAGGGCTCAAACAAAACCTTGTGCACACCAGGAGACCCCACAGAGACTGAACCAGACCTGCCTTGGACTGTTTGAGTGTCTCCTGCGGAGGTAAGGATCAGCAGTGGCCTGCCACAGGGGCAGGGGCTCTGAATGCAGCAGTCCTGGGTGTGGCATAAGCCCTCTTGGAGGAGGTCACCATTAACCCCACCACAGAGCTGCCAAGCAGATGACCCACAAATTGCAGAACAATTATACCAAAGAAATTCTTGCACTATTAAGAAAGTTCTGGGACCCACAACAGATTTCCCAACCTGGGGATCTGGCAAAGGGACTGAGAACCCACAGGGAATTTGACTTTGGAGGCCGTGGGATTTGATTACAGAACTTACACAGGACTGGGGAAACAGACTCTTGGAGGGGACAAACCAAACCTTGTGCGCACCAGGAGCCAGGAGAAAGGAGCAGTGACCCCATAGGAGACTGACCCAAACTTGCCTGTGCGGGTCCAGGAGTCTCCAGCAGAGCCATGGGTCGGCGGTGGCCTGCTACAGGGTCGGGGGCACTGAATGCGGTGGTGAGTGCACGGGACCTTTTGAAGAAGGTCGCCATTATCTTCATTACCTCCACCATAGTTTGGTCTCAGGTCAAACAATAGGGAGGGAACACAGCCCCGCCCATCAACAGAAAATTGGATTAAAGATTTACTGAGCATGGCCCCGCCCATGAGAACAAGACCCAGTTTCCCCCACAGTCAGTCTCTCCCTTCAGGAAACTTCCATAAGCCTCTTATCCTTATTCCTCAGAGGGCAGACAGAATGAAGACCACAATCACAGAAAACTAATCAAACTGATCACATGGATCACAGCCTTGTCTAACTCAATGAAACTGTAAGCCATGCCATGTAGGGCCACCCAAGACGGACAGGCCATAGTGGAGAGTTCTGACAAAACATGGTCCACTGGAGAAGGCAATGGCAAACCACTTCAGTATTCTTGCCTTGAGAACCCCATGAACAGTATGAAAAGGCAAAAAGATATGACCCTGAAAAATGAACTCCCCAGTATGCTACTGGAGAACCCATTATGCTACTGGAGAAGAGTGGAGAAATAACACCAGAAAGAATGAAGATGGAGCCAAAGCGTAAACAATGCCCAATGGTGGATGTGACTGGTGATAGAAGTAAAATCTAATGCTGTAAAGAGCAATATTGCATAGGAACCTGGAATGTTAGGTCCATGAATCAAGGCAAATTGGAAGTGGTCAAACAGGAGATGGCAAGAGTCAACATCAACATTTTAGGAGTCAGTGAACTAAGATGGACTGGAATGGGTGAATTTAACTCAGATGACCATTATATCTACTACTGTGGGCAAGACTCCCTTAGAAGAAATGAGTAGCCCTCATAGTCAACGGAAGAGTCCAAAATGCAGTACTTGGATGCAATCTCAAAAACGACAGAATGAACGCTGTTTGTTTCCAAGGCAAGCCATTCAATATCATGGTACTCCAATTCTATGCCCTGATCAGTAATGCTGAAGAAGCTCAAGTTGAATGGTTCTATGAAGACCTACAAGACCTGCTTATTTAACTTACATGCAGAGTACATCATGTGAAATGCTGGGCTGGATGAAGCACAAGCTGGAATCAAGATTGCTGGGATAAATATCAATAATCTCAGATATGCAGATGACACCACCCTTATGGCAGAAAGTGAAGAACTAAAGAGCCTCTTGATGAAAGTGAAAGAGGAGAGTGAAGAAGTTGGCTTAAAACCCACCATTCAGAAAACTAAGATCATGGCATCCTGTCCCATCACTTCATGGCAAA
Source organism: Dama dama (assembly GCF_033118175.1). Taxonomy (NCBI): domain Eukaryota; kingdom Metazoa; phylum Chordata; class Mammalia; order Artiodactyla; family Cervidae; genus Dama; species Dama dama. The sequence continues at coordinate 15,769,840 of NC_083700.1, forward strand.
TAGATTGGCAAATAGATGGGCAAACAATGGAAACAGTGAGAGACTTAATTTTCTTGGGCTCCAAAATCACTGCAGATGGTGACTGCAGCCATGAAATTAAAAGATGTTTGCTCTTTGGAAGAAAAATTATGACCAACCTAGACAGCATATTAAAAAGCAGACACATTACTCTGCCAACAAAGGTCCATGTAGTCAAAGATATGGTTTTTCCAGTAGTCATGTATGGATGTGAGAGTTGGACTGTAAAGAAAGTTGAGCACCGAAGAATTGATGCTTTTTTTAACATTTATTTATTTGGCTGTCTCCAGGTCTCTGTTGTGGCACGTGGGATTTAGTTCCCTGACCAGGGATAGAACCCAGGTCCCCTGCATTGGGAGCTGGGTATCTTACCCACTGGACCACTAGGGAAGTCCCAGAATTGATGCCTTTGAACTGAGGTGCTGAAGAAGACTCTTGAGAATCCCTTGGACTGCAAGGAGATCAAACCAGTCAATCCTAAAGGAAATCAGTCCTGAATATTCATTGGAAGGACAGATGCTGAAGCTGAAACTCCAATATTTTGGCCATCTTATGTGAAGAACTGACTCATTGGAAAAGACCCTGATGCTGGGAAAGATTGAAGACAGGAGAAGAAGGGGCTAACAAAGGATGAGATGGTTAGATGGCATCACGGACTCGATGGACATGAGTTTAAGCAAGCTCTGGGAGATGGTGAAGGACAGAGAAGCCTGGCGTGCTGCAGTCCATGGGTTCACAGAGCTGGACACAACTGAGTGCCTGAATTGAACTGAACTGACCAGGGATTGAGCCCCAGGCCTCCTGCTTTGGGAGTATGGAGTCTTAGCTTAGAGAAGTCCGTGGTCCATTCTTGATAATCCTTCAACTTCCACGGTCCAGGCCCTGTCAGGTGAGCTGCTCTGCTGAGTTTTTGGACTGTGTGGCCTTGCAAGAGGGAGTCATCCCTGGAAACTGGAATAGATCAGAAATACCCCTAAGAAGGTTATGTTCTCCAGTTGGATTCTGATATAAATAAACCTTGCCTACTTTTACACAGTCAGCTTCTATTCCCAGTGTTGGGTAGAGGGAAGCGATGTTCCAGGCTTTAGAGTCAACCCTGGTCCCACCACATATTAGTATGACTCAGCACACATTGCTTAACCTTTTGGAGTCTCTGTGAGTAATTACCTCAAGAGTTGTGAGAAATCAATATAATGCAACGAAAGCACTTAGAACAGTGCCTGGCAAAGATTAAGAGCTTAATACATGTCAGGCATTGTAGTTATAATTGTTGTTGTTCACTCAGTCGTGTCTGACTCTTTGTGACCCCACGGACTGCAATATACCAGACTTCTCTGTCCTTCACTATCTCCCAGAGTTCACTCAGACTCATGTCTGTTGAGTCAGTGATACCATCCAACCATCTCATCCCCTTCTCCTCCTGCCCTCAATCTTTCTCAGCATCTGGGTCTTTTCCAATGAGTTGCCTGTTCGCATCAGGTGACCAAAGTATTGGAGCTTCAGCATCAGTCCTTCCAATGAATATTCAGGGTTTATTTCCTTTAGGATTGACTGGTTTGATCTCCTTGCTGTCCAAGAGATTCTCAAGAGTCTTCTCTAGCACCACATTTTGAAAGCATCAGTTCTTCGGTGTTCAGTCTTTTTTTATGGTCCAACTCTCACATCCATACATGACTGCTAAAAGAATCATAGCTTTGACCATACAGACTTTTGTTGGCAAAGGGATGTCTCTGCTTTTAAATATGCTGTCTAGGTTTGACATAGCTATTCTTCCAAGGAGCAAGCATCTTTTAATTTCATGGCTACAGTCACTGTGATAGTGATAGTAAGAATATATAAAATAGACTTAAGATAGGTTTAATCTATTTATACTCTAGTATTAATGTGCCTGTCTTTCTGGAAATCCACATTAGTGTAGATTAAATGACACTACTTTCTAGCTTCTCTTCCCAGCCCAGGTCAGCCCCTCCAGCTCTGCTCTCCTTTCTCCCCTTACTCTTCTTTGTGGAGGAGGTCAGTGCCATAGCCAAGCATGGCCAACAGGAGGAGTATTTGTACCAAAGAAGGAGTTCCAACTCTCGCAGGAAAAAGTTGGCTTGAGTCTCCTGGCCACACACACTCCCCTCTAGAGCTTGTCGCTGGGTAAGCGTGCTATTCTGCAATGCCACCACTGCCATCTCTCTCTCCTCACCTCCTCCAGGCATACATGGAGCTCTCTGGTGTTACATTTCCATTCTCTTCTTTCAGACAGCCTGCTCTAAAGAAATGAACGCTGGATGAGAGCCAGGAGACCTGTGACTTACCAGCTTTGCCACTGATTAGCTAACTGCTTGACTTTCTTTAGCATCAGTTCCTCACCTGTGACATGGGGATACTAACACCCGCCCTGCGAGCCTCACTAGGTTGTTATAAAAATTAAATATCTCAACATATGTTGCCACTATTTATTAACTATAACATGCCACAGAGTTTTGGAGAAGGCAATGGCAACCCACTCCAGTACTCTTGCCTGGAAAATCCCATGGACGGAGGAGCCTGGTGGGCTGCAGTCCATGGGGTCACTAAGAGTCGGACACGACTGAGTGACTTCACTTTCACTTTTCACTTTCATGCACTGGAGAAGGAAATGGCAACCCACTCCAGTGTTCTTGCCTGGAGAATCCCAGGGACGGGGGAGCCTGTTGGGCTGCCGTCTATGGGGTTGCACAGTCAGACAAGACTGACGCGACTTAGCAGCAGCAGCCACAAAGTTTACATCTTTGTGTAAAGTTTACTCTCATACTCTATCATTGCTCCCTTCCGCTGTCTTCGTGGTCTGTGCTCTTCACTCCTATCAATTCTGGTTGGAAACTCGTGATCAGGAAGGGAATCCAGAGCACTGTTAATCTGCCTCTGCTAACAAAAAAAGAATGAGTTTCAACCATAGCAAGAGGGATTGGAATTGAAATTATCTGGAGTGTTTAGAGAAAGGCTGGAGCCTCTTTTCAACGGGGAAAAAAGAGCAGAGAGGGTACTGTCTAGAGCAGCATGAAAGCAAGGGTACATAGAAACTAGTGAAGGGATAGGGTAACTAGCTCCAAATCGGCCAGAGAGAAGGCTTAGCCTACTTTTGCTAAAAGGTTAAGGGAACCTGGGGCTTCTCTCATGGCTCAGTCGGCAAAGAATCTGCCTGCAATGCAGGAGACCTGGGTTTGATTCTTGGGTCGGGAAGATCCACTGAAGAAGGAAATGGCAACCCACTTCAGTATTCTTGCCTGGAGAATCCCATGAAGAGAGGAGCCTGGCGGGCTGTAGTCCATGGGGTCCCAAGAGTCAGGGAATCTGTGAATAAAAGAATGACTATATCAGGAATTCCCTAGTGGGCTCCATGATTCTACTGCTGGGGGCCCAGTTTCGATCTTTGTTCGGGGAACTAAAATTCCATAAGCCATGCGGGGCAGTTAATTTTTTTAAATGTATGAAAGAATCTGAATGAGTGAGTGAATGAATGAACGAATGTGGTCCCTCCCTGGGATAAGCTATTTAAAGTTTTGGGACGCTAGGTGGCAGCACAAGGCAAGAAACCGAGAGATGAGAAGGGGCACCTCATTTGTATTCCCCTGACTTTAAACCCCTTTTCCCTTTCCCTACCAAGATATTTCAAATGACACTTTCTAATGGTAAAGACACTAAAGCGGGCAGGGAAGAAAAAAAAAATGAGGGGAATAAAATACATATTTCCTAGGGGTGTTTCCAATAGCCCTAGGCTGGAGTTTTCCAGCTTTCAAAAGGGCGTTAAAAAAAAGAGAAAATTCAGAACACTGCATGAAAAATCCAGATTAGGATAAGGAGGAATTCAGACAGGACTCCCAATCTAAACTGATTGGGGAAGAAATTTTTCAGGAATCTTTTTTTTTAAATCAAATAATAGTACACTGAGGGAGTTCGTGCCTCATCCATTCCTGCCTAATGACACCTCAGACATCTCTCCTTCAATTTCTCCAAAGACAGAGAGCCTATAGCATTTCCCTGTGCTGTGCTGTGTTTAGCCGTTCAGTCGTGTCTGACTCTTTGTGACCCCATGGACTGTAGTCTGCCAGGCTCTTCTATCCATGGGGATTCTCCAGGCAAGAATACTGGAGTGAGTTGCAGAACCCATAGCATTTCTCAGCAAAGCAGAAATCAGGAATGTTAGTTGACTTTTCGTTTTATCCTCCCATTAAGAATCAGTTCTTTGCTGCAGGAAAGAAGGCTCTGCTAAAAGTGAGGGGGCATTGGTTAAACCCCCAACTCAAAAGCTACTGTGGTTCAAAGCAGGAACCTTCGCCAGCATAATGGTAGTCTTCTGTACCATGAACATCATCCCAGTGGAAAGATGCTGCCTTCTCCTTACTTCACTCTTCTTGGTTTTGTAACTCTTAAGAAAAAATTCCCCTTTCTAACCATTTCTGTTCCTCCTATTGCTCTGTTCAACCTCCTATTTTAGTAGCCATCCATGGATGTACAGCCCAGGGATGCCCCTCCAGATTTCCCTTAGAACAGGAGAACAAAGACCACCATCTTATCTTGTTTTCTCTGTCTATGGGCTGTGACTCCTTAACTCTTCCTACTTCCTCCAGACCTCACTTCTTCCCATGCTTTTCCTTTGAACTGTAACACTTACTGTCTTTACAATAATGCATACAAAGCATTTGAAACAGAGCACTCATTTATTCATTCATTGAACAAATATTTATCAGATGCCTATTGTATACTCTTCTGGGCACTTGATAGAGAAATGAGTCAAATGGCCATGATTCCTGCCTTCATGGAACTTTCAAGGAAGCTTTTGGTTTTCAATTTAAGCTGACACAGTGACTGCTTTTTGTTAGAATGCTGGCATTGGAAGGAATGTTTGAAACAGCTAGTTCAATCTCTTGCTCAGATCAGAAATTCTTTCTTCTCTATCTTTGCTGGGTGGCCGTTCTTGACCAAAAATTCTCTGTGTTTGGGTTTTCTGGCCCTTTATTCTTCTTCATCCCAATCTTAATCTGTTTCCCTATTTCCATTCACCATGTCTTCTTCTCCACTATTAGTCTGCCCCTCTTCTACATGATGGCCCATTAAATAAAGACATATCAAGTCTTATATTTTCCATGTGTCAGGCACGTTAGTAGGTGTTTTCATATAATCTCATTTAACCCTCACTTTCTGTGCCGCAAATGTCATTCTCGCCTTACTAAGAAGGAAACTGAAGGTGAGACAGGTGAAGGGACCTGCCCGTAGTCACACTCCTCACGTATTACAAAGCCCCCTCCCTGTTTTTGGCTTATCATCTTTTCAGTGCCATCTTATACATGAGTATCTCACTTCAGATGAAGCCAGGTCACAGTATAGTAGCATTCTTCATCTTTCTTGATCTGGATGTGATTCTTCACCTCATAAAGCCAAAGACCATAATGTGCTCATGATTACCTAAATGTTCAAATCTTACTGATACGTATTATCATCAAGCATGGTCTCTCCCATTCTGTCCTTTTCCCTACATTCTGCATGTTCAGGTCCTATTAATCCTTCAAGGCCTGCCCAGCTCATGCCATCCCCTTAAGGAAACCTTCCTGACTCCACATTACCCCAACTGAATTTTCTCTCTCACTCTCCCCTTCAAATTTCTATTTTGTTTCCTGAGTACATATCATGCCCTGCTATGTATGCCAGTAATATGTGTCCTTCTCACTCTTTAACCAAGGCATGTGCCTCATTCCCTTTTGTATCTCTTAGCGCTTTGTATATAGAAATACCCAGCCACATTTGCCAAATGAACAAGTCTTATAACTGAGAAATTAGCACTGTGCCCCTAACTATGCACATGATTTCCACAGTGCCGTTAAAATTCTTGAGCCAGCACTCTCCAACTTCTCTGTGGGGTGGGGGTCCCTGCGCTGTCCTGCACAGTGGTTTGTACAGAGCGCCCACCAGGAACTGTGTATTAGCTCACTGATTTTTCACAGCAGTCCTGTGAGGCAGGCATTATCTCTGTTTTACAAACGAGGAAAATCGGAGAGTCAGAGTTGAAGAGCCAGACCCAAGATCACCTGACTAGGAAGCAGCAGAGCTGGGATGATTCAAGCTGAGATCGTCCTGACTCCAATGCCTGTGTTGATCCTGTCACTATGCTGCCTTTCTAAAGTAAAACGTGTGCCCCTTCTGGAGAACAAGTACCTTTTTGCAGTTGCCCCAGACAGGTGGTGAGTTATTTGGCAGAGTTGGGGAAACCTGCCTCTGCAGATTGTCCTGTGAATGACAAGACAGGCTGCTGGGAGGCCCTTTAGGTTCTTGAGCAGGTTAGAAAACCGCTAAAAATAATGATTGAGGGACAGAATGGGTTAGAAGTGGCCAAGACACAGGAAACTGTGGGAAGAGACCAGTGATTCTCTGTATACAGGACTCTCCTGATTTCTTCTTGAATAGTTCTCTCACCACCTGTAAATCTTTGCTCAAATGCCACCTTCTCAGTGAAGCCCCACCCCCTCACTCCCTCACCGATTTATATTTCATTTATTTTCTATGGCAGTTATCACCTTTTAATATATAACTTGCCTGATCTAATTCCTAGAGCTGATTTGCACATACATATTCTTCCTGGTTCAGCCATAAACTTCCCATGTGGCTCCTCCGAAGCCTCTCCCTCTACCATTTATGAAGCCTTTTGGCCACAGAGGAATAACAAATAAGAGAATAAATGTGAAAAGCCTATAGAAGAAATTACTTTTAGGTGGAATCAAATTAGTGTCTGTGTGGATTTTCATGTCCGCTTCCCCAGCCATAGTACTGCCAAGGGCGGGATGCAAGTTCGATTCAATCGTTATTTCCCAACAGTCACAGGTGGGAGAAACTTGAAGAGACTAGAGAGAAAGAGAGACCAAAAATGGGCTGGGGGACGGCGGCCTCAGAGCTGAGACAGCAGGCCAATGGGGCACCGAACAGGCCGTCCCACACCTCTGCGGGGGGCTGATCCCCAGAGACCCCCAGAGCCCCGGGCCCGCCCCTCTCCCCGATTCCCATCGTCGCAGGCTCCCGAGAAGAATGCAGGTCAGGAGCATAAGTGACCTTTCACACCTCAGACAAGCTAAGTTTGTTTTCTCCCTTTCTGTCCGGCCCACAGCGGGAGGGAGGGGGAAATGGGATGGGCCTTGTCGAACTTTCTCCCGCTACAATACCCCAGAGGAGCTGAAGTGGAGAGAGTAAAGGGTCTATTTATTTTAGCTCAGGAGGGACAATGTAAGCAGATGGTCTTTGATGGGATTAGCGGCGTAATCTCTAAGACCCTGGTAAATTGGAAAATGATCCATTATATTCCAGGAACCTTTGGCGGCTTCAGCTCCTGGGGAGGGAGGGGCAGGGCCCGGAGGCACCTTGTTAGAAAGGACCCCCCTCTGGGAGCAGCCAAATCTCGCACAGAGAATTTGGGAAGAAGTTCGTTAGCTGAGCGATGGAAGCCCCTCTCCTCCTGAGAGAACGCAGAAATACGAATACTCCCAGTGCCCTCTCAGAGCCTCTTTTCCTTCTTTCCCCTCCTCCCTCTCCTGGGTGTGCTGGGGTGTCTTCACTAACGTCCTCTGCTTCCAACCCTTTCCATTCCCAAGAACCCTTCTTTGGGGAGAGACTGATAATGGGTGTCCAACGTTGGGAGAAAATTCTTCTTCGAATCCAAATGCTACCCCTCCCAGTGTAATCTCGGTCCACTTCCCACTCCAACGCCAACAGCCCGGGAGGACTCCCTCCACTCTCCATAGACTTGAAAGCCAGGCAGAGGGGGAGCCGAGAGGAGGGGGAATGGGTAAACTGCAACTCGGGGCAGGGACTGGGGAGGAGGGAGAAATGTGAATGGGGAGGTAAGGTGATAATGAACCACTCTGCCCAATCAACCATGCTTTTAGCTCACCTCAATCCCCCTAGAGCCCAAGTGCCTCCAGGCTTAGGATCCCCTCCATCTGGAGAATCTGGGTTGCTAAGTTGGAGGCATATGGGACACCCATTCAGTACCAGGTGTGGTGCAGTAGGCCGGGTCATATACATTATTTGCAGTATGTGTGATATCTTGCATTCATATAACACTTTGCAGTTTATAAAGAAACTGACGTGCAGAATGTCAGTTGGATTTCATAACTAAGTGAGGGAACTTGAAATAGAAAAACTGGAAAGTGAGGGGGTCAGTGACTAGTCTAAGGTCACCCACTTCAGTTATGTGACAGAGCTAAGACTGAAGCTTGATTTCATCATACTATGACATCTACTCATGTTGATAAATATATGTAAATTTGTATTTTACCTGTACAGCATTTTATTTCAGCATTTTATCACTTCTCAGCCTTTCTCCTAAGATCAAGTGTAGTATTAATTTCAACATTTAAGTAATTTCCAAAGCTTTATTGTTACAACCATTCTTGAACAGATAGCTGCCTGAAATTGTAACAAAATTTATAGATTAAACTTGGGGGATTAAAGAATACAAATAGTCAAATATGTATTTTTCCATACATAGAATCTCCACAATTCTTTGAAAATAAATATATAAGTAAGAAAAGGGGGGGGCAGGGCATATAGAAAGGCAGCAGAAATTATTCAGTCACAAAGAGAAATTCCAACACTTGTGAGTATATTAAATTGTAAGGGATGGAGCACTTCACTGGTGGAGTTTCCAGGATGATCTCCACTTGTACAGCCTTTTATTTCAGGCTCCTTCAATGCATTGAGGTATGTTTTATTTTATTTTAGTATCATTGTTTTAAAAACCTTTAAAACCCGACACTTTGTTATGTGTGTATTTGTTTGAGATAATTTGAGGCTGACACAAGGATTTGTAGACTGAGTAAAACAAGAAGGCAGAGTAAGAAGCAGCAAGCTACAGCCATTCCCCACTTTCCAAGACCCCCCCCCTTCCCTCAGCAAATATGAAAGTCAAAAAATTGACATAACAATCCTGGATTGGAAGAAAGTTACTATTTCTTGGGTGTCTATGAGGGGCCAAACAGATACACATTGCGTGCATTAATTTACTGAGTTCACAACCCAAGGAAGTATGTTTCTTCTCCTCCATGTGACCTGTTCAGGACAGAGGCTCAGAGAGTTCAAATAACTGGCCTAGTAAAGTAATTAGCCTCCAACTAATAAAAATAAATGAAAAAAAAAAAAAAAACTGGCCTAGAGTCACACAGTCAGTTAAGTGGCTGGGCTGCCATTGCAGACTGCTCTTCCCAACACCTTGCACCCTCCATCACTCTCTCCTGCCTTTCTGTCATCCTCTGCTCAGAGCACCCAGCCTTGTTATTCACCCTCCTGGGAGGTCCTCTTGCTCTCTGTTCTCCTGGGTTTCTTCCACATAAGTAACCTACTCCTCACCTCCCACCCCCACAGCTGGAGGCTTTCTCTCAAGTTGGCCCAGGCACTACTGAAAATTAATACACAGTATGTTTACTGATGAAGTCCAAAATGTTCTGGGGTGAGATTGTTTGACCTTCAAACCTGGGTTGGTCACATTCCTTCCTGGCTCTGATCATCTTTCCATTGGAAGGACTGGTGACTCCCAGCCCCAGACTTTCCTTTTATAAAGGAGGAAATGACTTGGTCAAGGCCACAGAGCTGGTCCTAGCAGAAGGTTCCCCACCAGTCTACAGATGTGGGGCCTGGGGGAGAGACTAGGGTACCTATGTATTTATGTGTTCTGAGAGTGAAATGGTCCCTGAGTCTGATGACACTGAAGTCAGCTGGTGCTTACGGGTGAGCTGTGAACCCAGACAGCCTCTTGGTGGCTGAAATTCCAGAAATGGCTCTACACCTTGATCTGGAGGACTGGAGCTTGCCAGCTGCATCTCTTAAGCACTCTCTCTGCGTGCTAAGATATTACAGTTGCCCCACAACCTCACAGCCTCTCTATCCCCTTTCTCTGCTTCTGAGAGCCACAGACATCTTGAACATAGTCTACACGTTCCTAACTCTCTGGAGCCTGTTTCAGGCTACCATGTTATGGCCTCCCCATCAGCTCTGCAAACCCAGGGTCTAAGGGTAGAATTCGGCAGCTTTGGAAGATAAGGGAAACAGCCCCCAGCCATTGGGGAAAAGAGGCTATCAAGGTCTCCGGTCAAACTCCTTGAGCGGCTCGGCTGCCGGTCCACGACCGTTCTCCGTCTTCCTTTTCCCCTTTATTTATCTCTGTGTTTCCTTCTCTCCCTCATCGCTTGCTTCCTCTTTTACCCGCCAATTTTTGGCCCCCTCTTTCCTCACCTTGGCTCTCCTTGTCTGGCTAGGCTCCCCTTACACCCTAGCGTCTCCTGGTTATTCATTACTCAGCCCCTCGTCCTGCACCCCAGTGCAGGACTTCCCGCCTGGGACTGGGCCCCGAAGTTGCGGGCTGGGAGTGGGCGCGGGCAAGGATCCCCAAGGCTCAAGCCCCCACTCTCTCAACAGACCTGTTTTCCCCAGGCTCCGCTTGGCGCCACGAACCCAGAGGGACATCTACAAGGGCCTCGCGGCCAAGAACACGAGCCTTAGGGAGAACTGGCCCTGCCAGTTGGGGGGTGGGGGGGATCGGAGGATCTTTCTTGGTTTTATTTCTGGCGGGGGTGGGTTCAGTAGCGGAGATGGGGGGCAGAGGCGGTCCTCCGTGCCGCCGCTGCTGGCGGCGGGCAGTGGTGACTAACAGACCTTCGAGCGGGGCTTTTCGCCGGACCCGGGTCCGGGGAGCGGGCGGGAGAGCGCAGGAGGCCCCGCGGGTTCGGCTCCGGCGGGCGCAGCCGACCGGGTCCCCGAAACTCTCAAACGCCGCGTCGCTCCGTCTAGGCCCCCATTCCCCTCGGGTGTCTTGGAGTCTCTTCTTTTCCATTTTGTTTCCCTGCCGTTCTATTATTTAGTTTAACATTTTAAATGCCTTGGGTATGTTTCCTTTTTTAAAAAAATCATTTAGTGTTATTTTATATCTTTTAACGTCCGGTTTCTTTTCAGATAGATTTTGTTTTCCCTTCTCTCTGTTTCCGATGCTCTATTTTCTCATGCTCACTTCTGGCCTCGGCTCTTCCCGGGCTTTCGTTTCCTCTCCCGGGCGCCTGCGGCCGTGCGGCTCTCGCGTCGGGAGGCGTCCGCGGTCCCGCCCCGGGGAAGCAGCAAGGGTCCCGCACGTCTCGCCTTTCCCACCCGGAGCCGCCTCCACCCTGCCCGGCGAGTCTGCGTCCCGCGCCGCTGCGGAGCTCGGACTTTGTCGGAAGCGGGAGCCGGAACCGCAGCTGCCCGCGACAGCGCAGAGGAGAGGCAGGGACGCGGGCTGGGGCCGCACCGGCGTGCTCCCGCCTGGCGTCTGCCCGGCCCGGGGACCAGCAACTCACACACACAAGCCACAGGTTCACACACACTGGGATCCAGGGGCTCGCAGACCGTGGTCCGCAAGCCACACGCACGCCGAGCCACAGCCAACTCAAAGGCGTGCGCTGCACACCCCAACAAACCCCCAGATCAACAAATGTCACACACACAGCCCCGAACCACACAGCACTCACAGAGCGTGGTCAGATGGACGTGTGTGTGATCCTAGGACACACGCACCAACCAGCACCCCGCGAACAGACACACAAACCTACTTGTGCACACAGGGCGGCCCAGGGGGGGTCTCAGTGCTGACTCTACCCCTCGCAGTGGGGACCCTGAGGAGCGTCAGGCGGTGGAGGGGGAGCCTGCCTGGCCTCACCAGCGGGCACGGCCACAGCCACACACACTGCCGCCGAGAGTTCAGTAGCTCTGCCGGGGCTACCGTTACTGGGGCTCCTAAGGTGCGAAATATTGGCTGCTTGTTTGGCTGAGGGATCCAGCCCAAACCCCAGAGCCTGAGCCCCAGAAATGAGCATCAGACCTAAAGAACCCTCTGTGAGGCAGACAGAAACGGGCACTGCACCAAGAAAATGGCACCGTGTTAGAGTATAAAGCGGGCATGCAATATGTGTGGCAGGATGTATTCCGTGCCACACATATCCCACACAGTGCGGGTGTTTGGCCAGGTGCCCACATGGAGACCATTATTTTTGTGAAAATGAGCAGAGGAGATGTATACCATTCTAAGAATAAAAGTAACATATGTATACAGATATAGGTACCAACAGACAACTAGGGAGATGTCAAGGAGAAAATCTCTCTCCAGCTCCTGGGTATTGTTATCAAGCTGGCATGCTAGACCACGTCTCTGTGGCAAGGTCTGTCTCCTTTCCAGGGCAGCTGTGATTGTTTGGTGCCATGGGAGTTCTGTGGGGAAAGACTGGTTTGTGAGACAACCAGATGTATCTGACATATTATCAGCCCATCAAAAGGGGAGATTTTTGGCAGCTTTAGGGGGGATCTTTGGGGGTAGAAAACGATCTGATTTGTACCTCAGAAGTTCTGGGTTTGGAGGATGCCCTGGGCTGTAGCAGTGGTGGCCAGATATGCCTGGCCGATGGATGGTGGAGGCTGACAGCTGGTAGGTGATGGTACACATAGACTGTGCTGGATAAAAACATAAACCCTTTCGTGCCATACGCAAATCCACTCCACACACAGCTCCTAACAGCCACACCGGGTAATGTGCAATTATGGATGTCCAATGGGGTTGCCAGAGAAATTAAATTTGTTAAAGAGAAGATAAGAGCTATTTCGGTGCACACACAGAGCTCCATAGGTTTGGAGCTCAGTTATTGTAACAGGAGAACCACAGAAGCAGGAAAGTGCCTCTCGTTCAAAAGAGAAACACTCACAGGCGAGTCTCCATGGCAGGCAAGTCCCCATCCAAGTCCCCATCGTAGAATGCCAGGCTGCCAGGAGATGGGTGTCTAAGCGGGCAGCCCTGGGAAGGATTTGATCCGTTGTTCAAATGATTCCAGGAGCATGACGAAGGATGTGCCTGAAGAAGCTGCAAATCTACTCACCAATTTTGGGCTGAGCCTGGGGAAGAAACAGGCAGAACTGAAGACCACATCCCCAGTCTCTAATGCGGGATAGAGAATGCAAAGTGCAGCCCCTGGGACTGGCCGACTTCACTCTGGTCTTCCCTGTTCTTGACTGGCTTTCTGGTGCCTCTTAGCACCTAGCTCTTTCACTCACGAAGGCATCTGTCTCTGAGGCTGTCTCTGCCTCTCAGCGCTCTCTCAGTTTCTCTCTCTGCTCTTTCTCTCCCTGCCTCTTTAGTTCTTTTTACTGTTCTGATTCATATGGCCACAGAGAAACACAGCCAGATCCAGGAGCAGATACAAAAATAAATGCATAGTGTAGATGCAGAGGTCACTGGAGATAAAGCCTATCCATCTTGCTGGTCTAGATATATCTATGTGACAACACATTTTCATTTTGGGGTAAAAATCTAAGTACAACATTGAGATTTTGTTTCCTTGCAGTCATTTGGCAGCTGTCTCTCTGGGTGTCTGTCTCTGTTTCTCTCAGGGACCCTTCCTCTGCTTCGTTGTATGACTGGAGAGCAGGTGTTTTGGTGAGTGGACTCTGCCACAGGTTGGCTAATACCCCCTCCCCTACATTGTCTCCTTTGAAGTTTTCCTCACGTGGGCAAAGTTTGTTGTTGTTGTTGTTTTTAAGGGACAGCTAGATTGCCACATTACAAGTGGTACCTGGAGAAAGGCATTTAAAACATGATGGAGATACAGGAATATCTAGGGACATAAAAGGGCTTTGGGACCAAACAAAGATACTCCTTTAATGTCCCTGGGGGCTGGAGGCTCCTTCTGAGTGGAGTGGAGGGAAGGATGTAGGTGAGGCTCTGAAATCCCAGCCGCTGATCTATTGGTAGCCATGCGCTAGCAGAATCCCATCCAGCAAGGCAGAGGAAGGGATACCCAACTCAGCAGGGCAGGCCATGGGAACAATATGAAGGAAAAGCAATGATGATTGTGAAGGTCCCACTTCCCAAGTGTGGATCTGGTTTAAGAAGTGTCTTAGTAAAAGAGGTACAGAACGTGCAAAGGGAGGCAGTGGTGTGACTGACCCCCTAGAGACCTAGGCAGCCTGTGGAGATCTAGCGGGGAGGGGCAGGCGTGGGAGGGAGGAAGGGGGAGCCAGAGACTGAATGGGCTGATGGCTGCACAACCCGGGAGAGGAGAGGAGAGGAGACAGGAGATGGAGGGCTCCCGGCTCAGCCTCTGGCGTGAGAAAGGGAGGTGGAGAAGGAAGGAAGGATATAAGTGAGGCTCTGAAATCCCAGCCACTGGTCCATGGCAGCCATGCGCCAGTAGAATCCCACCCAGCAAGGCAAAGGAAGAGAAGAGGTGCCCAGCTCAGCAGGGCAAGCGATGGGAACAATATGAAGGAAAAGCCATGACAAAGTTAAGATTGCCATTGCTTTCTTCACGCCATTTATGCTTACCCTGTGGTGGTTGGAGTAAACGATGCTTCTGCTCAGGTCCCTTGACCATTTACTAAGTGATGGGAAGAGAGCAGAGGACTTGGTACTGTCCTTGGGTTGGGCTCTGGAGCCAGCAGACCACTGGGGAAGGCCTGAGCCCGCAGGCTGCCCCAAGCCCAAGCCTGAGTGAACCTAGAGAACTCATCCCTCTGGCTTCCAGATCCTTGTTTTCTCTGGGATCCAGATTCTGGGTGACTCTGTGTGTGTTCACCACTCTGTTCCTGGCTTCTCCACTCTCTTGAACTGTGGATCTGCCTCTCTCCATCTCTGTCATTGCTTCATAGCTTTCCTGGCTTCATCTGTCTCTGTCCTCAGGTCTCTGTCTCTCCCTTATCCCTCCCTTTTGTTAATTCAAAGTATTCTCACTGAGCCCCTCCCTAGGCTTCACAGAATAACATTGAGAAAATCGAGATAAAACCCGCCTGCAGGTTTTTTTTTTTTTCCTTGTCCTATTCCCCTCAGCCCCCTCCTCTGGGGCTACAACCCCCTCTTATAATGTCAGATAATTGCTGGTGTGCAGCTCTGAGAAGCCAGAGCTGATACCAGAGAAGGAGAGAGGGGGAGAGAAATAAATAATAATCTGCTTCCATTCAGCGTATATAGGTTACCTGATTTGCATATATGCTAATATTGCTATAATTACCCTGCTGTTCTGGCCTATGATCAAGTTCTATAAATACATAGGATAGCAGAGCTAGGCCTAGCAACACCACCCTGAAGATTATCCAGTAAACATACATATGCATCTGTGTGCCTTTCTGTGCCCTTTACATCTATGAGCCTCTCTTAGACACAACACACTCCCTGACAGATCCTCCTAGCTCTTCCAGCTTTTCATTGCCCCTCTCATGTTTAAAGGCCCCTCCAAGGAAGGAGGAAAGAGAAGCCTGAATGTGAAGATATTCTAGGTTATATTTAAATTCTTAGAATCAGTATCATTATGATTAAGTTATAACTATTTTGTTAGGAAAATCAAAGATTTTCCCAAATTATTGAATTAGTTTATTATTACCTGAATGCCCCCACCTCCTACAGGCCCATGCTTTGGGGTACAGGTTGGGGGACAGGAAGAGGATATCTCCCTATTCCTAGGCCTGTCACAATATCTGAGAAAGTGCTGTCTATGGGAGAGGAAGTGGAACCCCCTTCCCCAAATCTGCCCCCCAGCCTCGCTCTCTTAGCAAACTCCCCACTCTCAGGAAACCAGGGGGAAGATGCTCACGGAGTTGTGCAGATTTTTGGGTGCTAGTGGCAGAAGTGGGGAGGAAGCTTGGAAGAACATAAAAGACGCAATCCACAGCTGTCTGCTTTTAATTATAATTATCCCCTTTCGCTTCCTTTCTGGCTAATGAGGGGGGGATTAAATTTTTTTTCTCCCTCTCTCCCCCTCCCTCTTTTCTCTGGAATTGAGGGGTGGAGTGAGTTCAGGGTCCTCCTCCCCTTCCTCCCCAATCCCCTGGTTACGGGGAGACAGGCAGACTCCAGAGGGTGGTGACAGAATGAAGAGATTTGTAGGAACAAAGGAAGGACAGGTTTGGATTGCTGGACACGTCCCAGAGTTGGAGAGACCCCCCCCCCCCATTCCACTAGCACCCCCTCCCTTCAACCCCCAGCTCCCTAGACAAGGAACTCAATGTCTTCCAGGCGGTGAGAAAGGAGCTAAAGGGAGCCCTGGTCTAGAGGGAAGGAGGAGGGAAGGGGTGGGGAGCTGGGGGTGGGGGGTGCAAAATTAGTCTCAAAGGATCTTTATTTCTGAGCTAGTGAAGCAGATGTAATCAAGGGGAGAGCAAAATAATCATAATGGGAGGAATGAGGGGCGGGGGAAGCTGAGGCTGGAATGGGGGGACTGGGCCAGGACAGGGCTGAGAACCGGGGGCAGGGAGCCTTGAGTGGGGGCTGTCTGTTATCTGCTCCCACCTCCCCAAAGTCTCCCTACCTTGGGGTGGGGAAAGGAGGACTGGGTCTATAGACTCTGACCTTTGCCCTCAGAATCCCTCTTTCAGAGCTTAGGGATGGCCAGGCCAGAAGGTGGCTGGGAAGGCACCAGGGAGAAGAGAGCCCCCCGCCCCAGCCGAGGGAGGTGGTGAGGAGAGGGGAGACTGAAAGCAGTGGGGGAGGGTGAGAGAGGGGAGCCGGCCGAGACTCAAGTGGCCTCCAGGTCTGTGGGACAAAAGTTGGAGGGAGATTTGTGTATGAGAGAAGAGGGGAGGGGGCCTCGGGGAAGGGGGGGCTTTGACAATGAACTTGAGACAAACTTCATTAGCATGCAGGCCTGCTGTCTGTCACGTCGAGCTCAGCCTGAGTTCCCATGCAGGCCAGGAAGAGTGGGAGGGGGGGAAAGGGAGGGGCTGTAGGTGGGGGTGAGAGAGAGAAAAGAGACCCGACCATTGTACCATTCTGGGCCCCAGCTTCCACCAAGTATCGGGACCCCAGCCCTGGAAACCAACCCCCAAATCGCTCTCCTCTTCTAAGAACAAGATAATTTATCTCCCACTTTGAATCTGTGGTCCCACCCCTCCTCTTCTCTTGTCTAGACTTCCAAGTGCCGGCTTTCACCACCCTGCCCCACCTTGCTCCCCCCTCAAGCTCTCAGCCTTCATCTTCGGATTGCCACTCTCCTTCACAGCTAAGGTCTGGATTTGTGATTCGTTGAGCTGACAAGGACAGGGAGCTGGGGGATGTTTGGGAACAGGAGACTGGAATACTTTGACCCTCCAAATGACAAACTGTGTCCTCTTTCTATCACTCTTTATCAACTCCACTCCCCACCCTAGACACACATCATTTAATCACGCTCTCAAGTTCGAAGGTGAATTAGAACTGGGAGGAGGCTGGGAATGGGGTATCCCGTCACACCCTTTCTCTTGCTTCCTTTGGGAATGAGGGGTCCTGGAGGAACAATAGCTTTCCTTAGTCCCTTCTTCCTGCCTCAGGTTAGAAAAGACAGTAGGAGGAGATGGGAAAGAGTGGAGATGACAAAGACCCCTTCCCTGACAGGCATGAGATGGGAGAAGGAGGGGCTTCATCAGAGTAGGCTGTTATCCTGGGGGTGGTGGTGTCTCCAGACAGGGGCAGCACCCCCTGTTCGCTGCCTTTCCAGGGAGAGCAGCACGAGAAAGAAAGAGGGAGGCAAGCGAAATTCCTGAATGGATAGACAGATGCTACGTCATCGGAGCTGCATCCTCCACTCCACAAGAGGCTAGGAGCCGGGAGAAAGAGGCAGGCCAGCGGCAGGGGCCACCGAGCCAGCGCTCCTCCTCCCAGAAGCCGGTAAGTGGCCATTCATTCGGAAGGGTCCTAGCCCCTCAGGCATCCGGGCTGGGGGTGGGAAGGGATCCTCCAAAATCAGTTAGGGCGTCCTACCCTCCTACTTTGCCCACTGGCTAATGGAGGCGGGTGCAGGAATCACAGAAAGGCTGAGAAAAGATTGAGGGGGTGACCAAAAGGGAAGAGGCGTGTGTGTGTGTGTGTGTGTGTGTGTGTGTGTGTGTGTGTGTGTAGGAGTAGCTAGCAGAGTGGGATTTCATCTCCTGCTTCCCCATCTATCTGTCGAGGGGAGCTGAGGCAGGGCCCTGCCCAGCTGCCCCAGAGCGCCTCTTGGTCTCCCTCCTCCCCGCTAGCCCCAGCCAACCCGGAGACAGCTCGCTAAGTTTGTCAATGGGATTCAGGGGGGCTTTAGGGTCATGGTGCTACTGATCCTATTAATCCGCCCCTCCCTTCTCTCCACCAGACAGGGCCAACATCTTAATGCTTGCACAAGAGGAGAGGCAGGAAGGAAGATTGTAGCAGAGATGTGAGGGAAGAGAAAAAATGGTTCTGTATTCAGACTCCTGACCTTCTTTCCTTGCTCTGGCTCTTACTCCTCTCTGCCCCAGAGACTTCAGGGTTTAGGGGTGGACAAAGTCTGAGGGACTGGGGTCACTGGGGGTTGGGGAAGGAGCCATATCTCTAAAAGGGAGGAGACCAGAATTAGGAGAAAAAAAAAACAAAAAACACTTGTAGAATTTAGATTAATTTTATTTCCCCCCTTCTTGCTTTTCTCATGAGCTGGGAGGTGGGAAAGGGGCTGAAGGGAGCTTAAAGGCAAGTGAGGTGTTGGGGCAGATGCTTAGGTTCAAAAAGGGGAGAGAACCCTGCTCCAACCCTCAGGAGACCCGTCTAATGGTGGCTTTTTACTTTCTGGTTTTTTAAGAAGGGTCAGAGGAGATGGAAAAGAGGCACTATTCTTATCTCCAGTCCCCACCCCCAGGGTACTTTCTGGGAGGCAGGCTGGGACGATCATGGGGTAGTAGAGGCTGGAGGCCAGCAGGTTATTTCTGGTTCCCCAGAAGCCAGATGTCTGGGAGAGGCTGAGGCTACCGCCACAGAACAAGCACACACATATTCCATGCCTCCTGGGGTGTGGTCCTTGTCACCACGTCCCCCTGCACATTATGTGTGTGTGAGGGGGTAGAGTGGGGTGTGGGGCACAGGTCAGCAAGAAGAGATACAAGTGTTCCAGGGACCCCATGACTCTTTTTGAATAGGGTGGGAGGAGCCAGAGGCTCCTCAACTGCCCTTGTGCTTATTGTCTAGCAATAAGACAAAGTTGGGGTTGGCCCCCGATTTGGTTTGAAGATAATTTCAGACTGAGATGTCCCTTTATGAAATGGATGGGCTGGCAGAGCTGAGGCTGGGCATTAAGTGGGGATTCATGGATATTAGAAGAGGGGAGAGAGGTATATTCAAAACACCCCTCCTAGAAATCAAGATTGGATTTAAGTCTTATTCCTGCTCCCCCGCCTTCCTTTTTTTCTGATTTCCTCTGCATTTAGGTATCTAAATGCAGAAGATATTTATCTTCCTGACTTTGAAAAAGAAGAAGAAGAAGAAGAATTAGTTGTAAAATTGAGTTTGAGGTAGAAGGATTCACTAATTTATCACAACACACACACACAATACACTTCTCTTAGTATTTTAGGACCTGGGTTACCTATGCTATACATGTCATTCTTCAAAATCATAATTTAGTCTGAAAGCAAAATACTGAGAAAGTAAGACTATAAAATATTGAGGCGGGGTTTCATACCCAACATTAAATTAAAAAAAAAAAACTGCTTTGTGTTCACACCTTTTGTATATGTGATAGAGAGAAGGAGAAGAAAGGGAGAAAATTGGTAGCTACAGGATATGTCTTTATGGATCCTTAGTGATATGCATGGATAGATGATAGATAGGTAATGATGAGAAGAGAGAAGAAAGCTGGAGACATTATGTGACTGACAGTGTCTTAAGTGCATAGAACTTAAGAGTTTCCAATGCAGTTACACCTAGTTAGACAAAAATAAATGTCTGACCCCAGATCCTTCCTTCCATCCTGAGCATGCTTTGTCATGGTGTACCATGAGCAGCAAGAATCTGGGAGGAGATGGTAGCCACTGGGCCAGGGGTTACTCCTTAGGTTCAATCAGAAGGGCCACAACATCTTCACAGGCTCAGTTCAAATCCCTGGGCCCATAGATTTAGGAGGGAGTTAAAGGGAGGTTGTGAGGATGGGCCCAGCTTAGAGGTGTCCAGGCAAGATGGAGCCAGAGAGGCTCAGGCAGCGGTCCTGCCTTCCCTGCCTATCCAGGCTTTTCTCTTTCAGCTACCTCCCTGTGCAGCCCAGAGCCCTGTTGGTGAAACAGTGTCAGGGAGACAGGGGTGTTAGGGAGAGGACTGGAGCCACAAAAAAGACTTTAACCTTTGCATTCTCCTCCTCGACAGGAGCGGAGCATCGGAGAAGAAGCAGCCTCGTTTGTTTCTGGTGTCATCGTAGGTGTCCACCTTTGGCTTTGGGGGTACTTATTTTCTTATTTGTTTGTTTCTGATGGTGGTGTTAGGGGTGGGGTGGAGAAAGAAGCTGTCTCAGCAGTCACCTGGGTTTTCCCCTGTTCCTTATACCTCTCAACCCCCTGCCTGCTCTCTTCTATCTTTCAGGCCCTGATTTTGATCTATTCTAATTGTAGTAAGACCTGGATAGTCATTGATAATGGGAATGGAACATGGTGACTTAAGAATGAAGGCCACCCGATGAGCCCAGTTCCATGAGAGAGAGGAGAGGCCCTGAGGATTCGGGGGACTCTTTGCCCTTCTCTCAGAGGCTCCTGAGGGCAGAGATGGAGGCCCATCGACCCAGGGCAGGTGGGGGTGGGAGGCAGTTAGTTGTAGAGGAGCAGAGTTATGGATGGAACATGGATGATAGAGGTGAGAAAGGAGAGGGGTGTGGGTGGTGGTGAAGGGGGACCTGGAGAGCTTAAACAGCTGTGCGTGGGTGTGTGTGCAGGGTGTGTAAGAACTGGGAGGTGGTGCTGCTGCAAATATCTGTAGATGTGTCACTGTATTTGTCTTCGTTGATAGGTTTGCGTGTGTGCGCGTGCATGTATGCATACACAGACCCTTACACATTCATGCTTTGCCCCTCAAGGAGACCATTTGCTTATGGCTGACCACCTCAGTCACCTTGGCCTCACCTTCCTGACTCCATAAGGCTCTCAAGCAAGTGAGCGGTGTGTTGAGTTGAAGGAAAGAACTGACAGCCATCCGGGGAGGCAGTGCTTAGACAGACCTGAGGAATTCTCAGGCTGGCCTCTGAACAGGAGGAGACATACTTTGTGGGAAGAGAAGGGTGGTATCTCTGGGGAGAAATCTTCCAGATTATATCTCCATTCCCTTTAAACTCATCTGCCTATATAGAGGGTTTTTTGGGTTTTTTTTTGCAGCTTCCCCCATTTTTTTTTAACTGCCAATTCTTGCTTTTATCTGGTGCAACCCCATAGAAAATGCAAATATTCTGTAGCAAAAGAATAATGTATGATCATGTTCACAATAATGAACCACTAAGACAGAAATAAATATCTGAACCCACCCTCTTCTAAATACAGCTTTCATCTATATCTTCAAGGCAAATTAACCTGATAATTGAAACAAAGAACAAATATGCTTTTTATTTAATTACCTGAGTATTTTCGAGAGAGTGGCACGATGCCAAAATATATTTTGGGACCCAAATTAGAAAGATTCATCCAAAAGCTGCATCCAGAGGGCATAATTCAGGCCATGTTTTTCTATACATGGGCCTCTTCAGGGACACAGACAATGGTGGGCATCCGGGCTGTAGAGGTGGGGGCGGGGACAGGCACTGGCAAAGCACGTATGCTCCTTGGCTAACTGAGACACTTAGAGACTCAGATCAGCACCAGGGGTTTGGTGTGCTCTCTCCTCAGTCCGCCAGAATTTCCCTGGAAGGACTTGGGTGGGGTCTGTAGACCACTGCTCTAAGAACAGTGCAGCAGAATGTGCTGCGTGCTGGAAGCAGAGAGCTCTGCTCCAACTGAGGCCTTCCTAGAGGGACTGAGGCTGGTGGGCCAAGAGCAAGGGGACATAATGCACCCATTCTGCTCCAGCTGTTAGCTTCTCCCAGGTCTGCTGTATCCAATTCTTCATAGTAGAAGGGTCTCCTCTGGTCAAATTAGCTGCCAAATAGTCACTAACATACAACTCCCCCTACTCTGCTCTCAAACCCATACACAGATCCCATAGGACACACATTTTGTCAATAGCTTCCCTCTCCACCCACGATGGGCGCAGTCCACAGGAAGGCAAACTCAGACTTGCAGCCGCACCCACAGAGACACATATTCTCCTATTAATTCATCAGTTATTCATCAGGCACCCACTATTTTTTAGGCATAGTGTTAGATACCATAGAGTTGAATATGTATGACACCACCTCTGACTTTGACAGACTGTCTCTTTTGCTACCCTCAAAGTGTCTTTTTTTGAAATTGGAGCAGCATGGCTTGGTATACAAACCAATCCCAGTTAACATGATGGTGGAGAGTTCTCTACTTCTTTCATGGCTTGTAGCTCTGTCTCCATTAGAATAAAGGCAAATGCCCCACTCATCATCATTTCTGAGCAGGCACTGTGGGAGATCAGGTTGTCAAGTCCACCCAGACAAAACTAAACAAAACATTACTTCATCGGAAATCTAGACAGAGAGGGGGATTCCAAGTAGATAGTACCAGGACAATGTAGAATGATCTGTTTTCTTTTGTGCCCACCCACCCCCTCCCCCCCTTATATTTGGACACTCTGTTTAGACTGAGGTACTCTGGAGGAGCCAAAGCCACAGTAAGAAGCAAGGGTAGTTAGCTCTTTATCTAGCGATTTGGAGGAAATTAGATGTGTACCCATTTCTATCCTGAACTTGGTTTTTTAGGAAATCCGGTTGAGTTGAATTTGGGCAATAAGTTGGGGGGGTGGGGGTGGGTGCGGTTTCTATTAGGCAAAAAAACCCTTTCTGTCCTCCTCTCTGACAAAAATGTGGCTCCTACTGATCCTATTTCTTGCTAGGCTGTCTGGATGGTCCAGCCCTGGGTAAGGAATTGTGGAGCTAAGCTTGGGCCCCATAGAGGCAGGGGACTTGATTGGAAATTAGGGACAGAGAAGAAAGGGGAGAGTGCTAGCTAGTAACACAGCCTCTTTCCTACTTACTGGCCCAAGCCTCCAGGCAGTGGGTGAGGGGAAGGTGGAGGGGCAGAAAGGGTTTATTTAAAGTGCTTTTAAGGGATCTTGTGAGAGGGGAAATGGGGAAATACTTGTAGGGGAAGTTGGTGGTATGTTTGAAGAAGTGTAGTCCCTATTTAGGATTGCTGGAATGTCTAGAGGATGTTAAGTATCCTATAAAGGGGTGTGAGGTGGTATACTGAGAAATACTTGAGGTGGTTTGTAGGTACAAAGAGGCCTATTGTTTCTCTGGGGCCTGGCATGGAGGATGCATTTAGGGGATGCATTTAGCAGCACATCAGTAGGGTGGGTCTATCTCTGTGAGCGGGGAGGGTTCACCTTTCTGCAACCGTACCCTACCATTGAGTGTTGTGCTCTCAGTTCTAGGAGGGTGAAGAATTGATGCTGTGGCCATTTCTAGAAAGCCTTTCCCTTGGGTGAGGCCCTTGAGACCCTATGGAGGCAGACAGAGGGGTGAAAGGTGTGCCAAGCACAGCCCCATTAGTGTCCTGTAACTTGGGAAATCAGGCCAACAACTTCAGCTTCCTACTGTCACTCTGGGGGGGAAACACAAGTCCCTGGGCTTTGTCCTATTTCAAAGTCTCCCCCCTCCACCTCACAATCATGGAGCAGCTTTTCAGACTTTCCAGTCTTTGAGGGGAGTACCAAATGAAACCCACTGACATGGCTTGCATCCATCTAACCAAGGCAAATAGCATTCAGGCTGGGCTTTGTCCTAGACTATGCAGAGACAGGCCCCTGGGACGGATAGAACAGCCTGGCTGGGTCTGATGGAGAATCCTGGGTCCCCTGGAGTGCACTTCGGTTGTTGTAGGATCCCTGTAGAAAGCAGCCAGCCCAGATCAGGCAGAGGGACGGACTTCAGGTATCCAAGTCAGAGCGTTTGTTTGTTTGTTTTTAGAAAAGGAGCCCAGAGGAGGGTGGTGGAGTGATAGGGTAACTCGCGACCTGTCAGGCATCGCAGCTCAAATGGGAGTCCGCAACTCGATCACAGAGAGCTCCACCGATCTGAGAGTCCAGACCCCGCCTGCAGACCGGTGTGTGCCGTTTTCTGATTCTCCCGGCCAGATGGGGATCCAGGTCGGAAAACCTTGTCGGAGAATGCTTTTTCTCCCTGTGACTCCAGCTCTCCAGACACCTGGAGATGGAACCCGGGGTGAGAGTGCCTGGCTCGCGATTGGAAGCGCACAGGATGAGGGGAGGAAGAGAAAGCGCTAGGGAGGGCCTCCAGGGCTGAGTCAAATCTGTGTGTGTTTCCCAGATTAATGTAAGCTGTGATTCCCCAGCCTACCCTACCTGGAACTTTGGTGCTGAGAACAAGTTCCTGAGATAGTCTCATTTCTGCGCGGTGAAACAGGAGGTCGAAGCCCGCTCACACCCTGCATCTCCCAGTAGGGGTCCCACACTTCCAGGATCTTTTTCTCACTGTTTTGGCGTGAAAACCAATAAGGGAGGTTCCTGTCCATCCTAATAGATTAAGATTACAGTCTGGCACGGGTCAGAATCTTAGAAGCACAAAGGATATCCTGATGCGAGAAGGCCGGTAGAGGTTGAGTCTCCAGTAATCTGGTTCTTTTTGAGGAGATATCACCCGATCTCTTTTTCCATCTTTGAACCCTGGACCTGGTGCAATATACCTTGGGTCAAAATGGAAAATGTAGAACCTACAAAGAGTGAGGTTGGAGATCAAAACCACAAATGGCAATGGATTGGAGATGGAAGGCAGGTCTCGAGAATGTGTGAGGCAGCAAAAGGCTGAGAATCAGCACACAGACATAGTAATTCCACCCCCTTCACCGTTCTCCGGGGGGAAGGGCGCCCCAATTGCGCGCTCCGGCTCAACCCGGGAAGGGGGAGGGGCGGAGCCGGTGGGGGAACGAGGTGGTGACGTCAGACTCGGCGAAGCCAATCAGAGGCTGGTCTGGGGAGGGAGCACGAAAGGATGAATGAAAAGTCCGGAGCCGGAGCGCGCCCGGGACAGAGCAGCGGCAGAGGCTGGGGAGGGAGCTAGGGAGGTGAGCTCTGCTCTGCTCTGCTCGCCTCGGCTCGGCGGAGGCTGAGATCCCGGCGGGCGCCTCCACCCCGGCGCCCGCTGAGCCCTGGCACCTCGAACTCAGGGCCATGGCGTTCCGTGGGCGGGAACGTGCCGGGAGGACCGCGAGGGAGAGCACGGATGGGCACACTGGGCTCGATGTAAGTGGCCTGGCTGGCTTGGGACACGAGGTGGGCTAGCGCCTTGGAATCCGGCGCCTCCGTGCGGGGCCTTCCCAACAGGGGCTGGCCGAGCCCCACACCCTCCTCGGGGCTCCGGAACCTCCTTGATTCCGATTCCTGATCGGAACCCCCACCAACCTACGGCACCTCCTCTGGCTTCGGACCCCCGGCCATTTTCACAGCCCTGGGTTGTGGACCCGGATTTCTGGACCTCTTTGTACAAAGCCATTTCTCTGGGGGTCCTGTGGGCCCAGAGACTCGGCTCACCTTCCCGGCTGGCCCTCCGTTTTCTTCCTCCTTCCCCATCTCATGGGTGCGCTATCGGATCCCTTCCCGCGTGGTGTCTCTCCCTTTCCTTCTCTCCTAGAGACACTCGCTAGGGAGTCTCCGGCTTGCCTCCCCGCCCCCATTTCCCTCTCTCTTTGGGTTGCCGGGATTTCCCGGTTTCCTACTGGGACGCCTCCGGGGTTTTACCCCCAGGATTTCGCTGCCGGTTGCCCTTTTTAGTCGGTGGCTAGGATCCAGCTTCCCTCCCCCCGCCTCGCCCCACCCAGCGGCGTGAGCGCCACTTCGCTTCCACCGCCCTTAGGAGTTGGGAGATGTGGTGGAGTCGGCTACGCGGTTCCCCGCTACGACCCCACGCGGAGGCTTGGGCTTCGCTGAAAGCCAAGGCTCATGCTATCGGATGCGGCTGGATCTTCCAGAGGAGGGGGCAGTGTAGACACCGTGAGGTTTGGGTGGCCTCTGCCTCGGTCCCTGCAGTCTTCCCGGATGGCACGAAAAGCCTGCGAGTCCCTCCTCCCAGGGACCAGCGGCACTCTGGCTTCTGGCTCGAATGGGGAGCGGGAAACCAGGCTTCGCAGGCTTCTGGGATCCGGGGGCGATTCCCGGACTTCGACGCCATCGGCCGTCGCATCCTTCCACGCCTTTTTCGGTCTCTGTCGTGTCTGTGCCGCAGCGTCCCTGAGTCTTTTTCTGTCTTGGACTCTGCTTCTCTCTCTGTCCTCCCCCTCTCCCGGTGTACCCTTTCCCCAACCTCCACCGGCGGGCGACCAGGAGGCTGCGGCGATACAGGCGTGGGCAGCGGCAGCCAGGCGGCTGCGTGGAAGAGGCGGCGACTGCAGCCAGGAGGCGGGGTTGGTTGTTATCTTTGGTTATCTAGCTGTATGAGTGGTGTGGAGTCTTCATAAAGCTAGATAACCGAAAGTAAAAATAACCCCATACACTGCGCAGAGGGGCCCCTGCGAAGCTGGCGGCACGGGCGGGCGGGAGGCCGAAGGGAGGGGCTAGAGCCGTGAGGACCCACGGGCCGTGGGAGGCGAGAAGAGGACCCGGCGGCCCTCGGGCCTCAAGACCGCACCGGTTGGGGCGTCTTTCCACCCTCCAACTTCGGTCCGCGCAGGTAGGAGTCGCAGTCCCCTTTCACTTTCGCCAGCCGCGATGCAATGCCTTCCACCGCCGAGTTGCGGGGTAGCAAGAAAGCGGGTGATGGTTACCTCCCGAGACCGGGCCTTTTCTGGCAGTCAGCAGATTGGGTCACCGCCGGGAAACGCTGCTCCAAGGGAGAGATCTCTTGAAATCTCGTTTTGGGGTCATTCCGGGCAGTGCCTGGGGTTCCTGGCCCAGGCCTCCCCCGCGGGCGCTGGGAAACAGCTTCCTGCAGGCTATTCACACCTATTGCTGGGGCCGGAGAGTTTGGGGGCGGTCACCTGAGAATGCTAGTCTTGGCTTTGATCTGCTCCCTAAAGCCCCGTCGGTCTATCCAGCTTGGTCGGGTGCTGAGAGTGGCAAAGCGAGAGATAGGCAGAGGGAGGCGGGAAGTACTAGGGGTCCAGGTTGGGTTGCTCAGAAAGAAGACACGGTGGCAGGAGAGCCTTTTTGCCCAGGCTGGGCTGGGTTGTGGGCAACGGAGTGCGAAGTATTTCTCGGCCCCCTTGTTTTCATATTCTTTCCTCCTTCTCACTCAGGACCTGAATTTGATGTTTTGCAAAGCTTCTCATGCCAGCTTTGTCTTCACTGGCCAAAGGGGTTGTGATGGGGTCTTTCAGGATACCCTACCTTCCCACCCCATCCTCACTGTCTTGGAAATCATCTCCAAGAGCAAATGGCCTCAAGGAGCTCAAACACAAAGGAATTTGTAGCTTGGTATTTATGCTGCTGGGAGAAAGCAAAGAATTAGAGAGATTAATCAGGGCCTTTCCTAAAAGAATCCATTTATCTGGCCTGACCTAAATATTTTAAGCAAAAGACTGTTTGGGTGCAGTTGAGTGGAGGATGGTCTAGTCACTAGGGAGAATAAAAGTAACAGGCAGCAAAACTAGAAGTAGCTCCCTGTGCATTTATTACCTCTTCCCATCCCAACAAACTCCCACCATGCCCCCCTCCACCCCACCCCCGCATTCCAGAACGCGGCAGGGCAGTAAGGAGTCTAAAGAGAGCAGGAGAACTGGACAATCGACCTTGTACTGACTCCTGTTTCCTGTGTAAATTTAAAATTTCCTCCCAGGAGCTGATTTTATAGCTAGAAGATTATGATTCAATTATATATTATGTGGCAGAAATATGGGGGAATCCAAACTAAAACAATTGGGCTTCAGAGAGTCCAGAGTACATATGTCTTCTTTCTTCCGAGGTTTGGAGGAAAGGAAGATTAGCAGACTTTTTGTCTATTTCAGCTCTTTGAAATCTAGCTTTTTTTGGGGGGGGGGCAACTGGAGACAGGATTAAGGAGAAAGGGAGTGGGATTGGGGCAAGCACTAATAATGCCTAATGCCACACCATATTTTCTTGAATTTCTCATAAGAGCACTCTGCCTACAAGCCTTTCTTTAACCCTCCAGCCCTGTGAGGTAGCTGTTATTAACCGCATTTTACAAATAGGAGCCACACACTCAAATGAATTGCTAATGTCACTCTGTGGTTTCAAATCCAATACCTTTTTCCTTCTCTACTTCTCTACACTTGCCTGAGGGAAGGGCTGAGAGGGTGAGGTGGATAGACTGAGATGGGGGTGAGAGGGGAGGGGATCCATGCACCAGGGGAGAAGGAAAGCCCACTGAGAGATGCAAGGCTCGGTTGTGAACACGGGTTGACCTTTTTTCTTTTAACTTTTCTTATAGCTGGCTGGAAATATGTATTCTGAATCTGCTAAGGCTTATCCACATGAGACTCAGAACCTATATTATTAGCCACACAATTTGGGTTTATATTATTATTGTCATATTCTATTAGCACATTTGACCACAGAATCTCCAAAGGAGAATAGAGGGCCTGAGGGAAGTGGTGGGTTGAGGGTTTACATCCTACAAAACAAGCTCCTCAATGGAAAGGGCAAATAGAAGCCAGGAGAGTTGTGGGGGGTGAGGGTTTGCATCTGCCTCATGTGTGGGTGTATAGATGGGGTTGTCAAGAGAATGATGGGTGACAATGTTTGTGAGCTGTATATGTCTGCTTATGAGGGTGAGAAACGAGTGATGTGTGAGCTGGTATGAGATTGGATGTGTGTGATCCATGATGGGTAGGAAGCTCTGGTGTGAGATTAGGAATTCCTGGCTACTTACAGCTATAAATACAGTAGAGGAAGAGACAGTCTGGCATATGGAGGGGTTTACCAAATGCTGCCATCACAGTGACACCACAGAGTCCTCCTTCTGCCTTCCCCACCCTTTATACCAAATAGCACCTTCTTCAGCTAAACCCAGTAGGAGAACTGGTGGAATGGGGATACGTGGAGGCAGGGTTGAAATTTCTCTTTTGTATTATTACATTTCTGTGTCCAAGAATTTTTAGGTCTGTTCAGATCTTGCTATAGCCACCTATTCCTACTGGAAAACAAATTCTAAGCTGGTTTCTTTACCCATTTCTCTCCTCAGTCCTTTATCCCAATACCCTCTCCTATTGAATTCTGAGTCCAGGAGTTCAAAGGCAATTTTCTTCTAAATATTTGTCTCTCAAGTTTTGCATTTTCACTCACACCCTCACCCTGGGGCAAATTTTTCATAGGTCTTGGCATCAAAAGGGTTTTGTTGAAAGATCCTTGCAGTAATAGAAATCATCACAGTCAGAAGTCTAGGGAGAGAAAGAGAATGAGCGAATGTGACTGAACAAGGTCTAGGTTTAGGTGCCATTATTTACCAGCTTCTGATCAGATATTTGTTCAGTGGGGGTAAGAATTTGTATCCTCAGGGTTGTTACAGGGAACAAATGAAGAATTCTCTATAAATAAAGATCTTATACATTACTATTCCCACAGGTAATGAGTAACTCTTTGACTGCAGAGGGCATAAAGGCTACAGTTTGGAACAACTGTTTGAAAACAGATGATTGATCTCAGAATACAAAAAGGACAGCTTTTTGGCATATTCTATACTGAGGATCTCAAAAGGTTTAAATTTAAGGAAATTCCTCCTCCTCTTGGAGCTTTGAAATCAAGGAGGGACTCTTGGGACCTGAGGAAGCAGTGTCTAAAGCCTGGGGGAAGAGGAACAGACTCTGGGAAGTCTGTTAAGGAAAGAGGCTGGAGTCCACGTGGCAGAATGACCATTGTATTTTTTTCTCCTTAATAAATCTTACCATGTATTGGTAAGAGTACTTAGGATTAGTAAACTGACTTATGTAGATAGAGAGATATGGCTAGTATAAATGACAATTCCAAATTTTTTCAATTAAGCTTCTAGAGTTACTAAAAAGAGTTTATTAAGTTAAAGGACCAGTTAGATAGTGGGTGTAATTAACAAACTACAGAGCATGCAGACTTTTCTTCATTGCTCAGTGACTCACAGAAGAAATGTTTCTGTCCTTTGGCCTCCCAGCCCCACCCTCCACGTTCTCAGCCACCTACTCTGATTCCCAAGGTTGGTAACTTACCAGAGAGCACAGACCCCTCTGCATTCTTCCACATCTGGAAGTCCTTCTTGAGTTCTGGACTTCCCAAGGCTTGGCAGTGGGAATCCTGATATTTATTTTTTCACCTCCTTTCCACTCGGATATTCTGGGGATATTTGACCTTTCTTTCTCCCTTCCTTTGCTACTGAGACCTCAGAGATCTTGAGTAGTTATAGCACTGTCTCATCCAGGGCAGGGTGTGCCAACTTCCCTAGTTGTTAAATGAGTTTCGGTTAATGCTTTAAAATCACTGGAAGGAAAGAATAGGCAAAACTGTAAAAAAAACATTCTCAGAGCTCTGAGGAGAATGAAGAGTAGGGCTATGGAAGGTAAGGTTGGACCGCAGCGTATTTAGATAGGAGAGAGTTAGAGAAAAGGGGAACCCTTCTTTGCCACCCAGGCTCTCCCAGGGCTCAGAGTGACACCCCCCTCCTCCTGCCCTAATCCCCCCATTAAGGCTGCTCTGAGTTTGTTATGACAGCGGCTGAAGGCAGCTGAATTGCTGTTTGCTGTGTCTGCTAATTGGACTGAAGGGTTGGAATCTGGACACTGAAAGAGACCATTGTTGCTGTTTACCTTCCACAACTGCCTCCCTGGGGACCTTCTGGGTGAAGGGGAACAGCATGCCCTCGGGGTCATTGCACCCATTCCCTGTCTCTGTGCAAGGGACTAGGGTGGGGGGGAAGTGTATCTCATTGCCTTGGGGTGGTGTGCACTCTCACAGCAGGGGAGAGACAGGCCCAACACCTGAGTCAGTCTCCAGGTCAGGCTTGGGGCCACTGAGAACTCCTAGGCAAGGGGAGGTGACATGGGCTTGTCCTTCTCCTCCCTATTCATTCCCTTCTTCAGGAGCCCTAGCCTTGCCCTTTTCCTCCAGCTGATCAGGCTTAACCCCTGAAAATTTTCACATTTGCTTTCTTCCAGACCAGTGATTCTCAACTCGGTTATGCACTAAAATCACCTAGGAAGCTTTTTAAAAGTTACTGATATTTGGGTCCAGCACATCCCAGAGTGCCTGAGAATGAGGCCTAGGCATCAATATTATTTAAAAGCTCCCTTGGTATTTCTAAATGTGCAGTTAGGGTTAAGAACCACTGATATAGTCTTATCACTCTGCCTGGGAAACACACGCTCACACACACACACACACACACACACATGTACACATGCAAGCAAGCACACACATGCCCTTCCCTATCTTTCCTACCTTCCTACCCACCCCCTCAAGCTCCTAATAGCTATAATACTATCAGGCAGATTGTATATCTTCTTCATCTTTATTACTGAATTCCTTGTAGGAGCCTTAGAATTTAGGATGGAATTTAGAGGTCTGTAATCCATCAACTGCTTCAACCTGAACTATACCCTAAGGGAAGGAACTATGACTCCATCTCCCAGTGGATTTCCGAGTGGGATCCAGATGAGGACTGAGCTAATCTGGGACACTTAGATCATTAGGGATGAAGGAGTGTGAGGTTCAGTTTCATTGACTCTTGATCTCTTCCTCCCCCAAAGTAGTATTGACTATTTGGAGATCTTCAGAGAGGAGATACGGATGTATTTCTTCATCTGCCCCTGTCCTTACTGTTTCCAAATGTTTCTGCTTCTTCTCTTCCCTTTAGTTTTCACCTGGGGTGAATGGGTGTTCCACCACTCTCCTGCGCTCTTTCCTCCACAAGAGCACCAGAACCGTATCCAGCACCACGGACAGCTCCCAGGCGATGAATGAGGTGGCTGTGCTGACCCCCTATGCAGGGGTTAGGAGGGGATCCTGTCTGCACGGTTATATATCAAAGACTAGAATTTTAATCTTTGGGAGTTGTTTGCAGGCAGTCGTTAAGTCTCAGGGAGAGGAAGAGGCTGCGGGCAGCTGTCATTCCATCTCCAGGAAACTGGGTTTGTACACTTTGGAGAGTCTGAATGAGAGGGCTCCAGCAGCAGGGAGGTTGAGGGTTAAATTTCTGGAAGAATTGAAGCTAAGCTCATACAAGATTCAGGCTCCCCCCGCTGGCGGTGGCACAGAGGTAAAGAATCCACCTGCCAGTGCAGGAGACACTGGAGACCCTGGCTAGATCCCTGAGTCAGGAAGATCCTCTGGAGGAGGAAATGGCAACCCACCCCAGTATTCTTGCCTGGGAAATCCCATGGACAGAGGAGCCTGGTGGGCTACAGTCCATGGGGTTGCAAAAGAGTCAGATACCACTGAGCAATGAAACAATAACCACATGTAAGAAGCAGAGTGTGTGGAGCCTCAGATGAGCCTCAGGTGGAGCCTTAGATGGCATCAACTCTGTATCCCTCATTTTACAGATTCACAAGAGAGTGGAAGAGAGATGACCAAGGTCACTCAGCTGGTTAGTGGAAAGGCCAAAATCCAGGCTCCTGGTTTCCATCCTGGCCCTGTTTATTGTATCTGATACCTCTTTAAGGACCCTCCCTGCTTGAGTTGGGTAGAGCAGGCCTATTGCAGGTAGGTAGAGTTCACCGATTGTCCCCATACAAAAAAGGACAGGATGCATGTCCGGGCATTTAATGTGTCCACACAAGCCAGGAAGAGCTGGAATTGACTGTGCTCTCTGTCTGAGTAGGCTTGAAAGGGGGGCCTCAGGGAGAAGCACAGGGGAAGGTATACCTAGCAGTAGCTGATAAGCCCATGGGAGAAAAGGCAAGGAGGCAACCATCTGCCAGGGCAAAGAGGGCAGTGGATGGCCACAAGGAGTCTCCAGAGGCCAGCAAGAGTCACACAAACTGGAACGGGGCCTGGGAAAGGCCCTTCTGTGTGCCCGGTCCTGCTCCCCCAACACCGAAAGCCTAGAAACAAAGGGGCCATTCTCTCTAGGATTTGATGCCGCCATCTCCGGCTGGCAGTGCCAGGTGGTGGGGGCATCAGGGGGTGTCAACCCATTATCCCCCCGAACTCTCTAGGTCCTCTGGGGCTGGATGTTGGGAAGGTGGGTGTTCCATGCTATGTTGCCGTGGCAACCACCCCAACCCCCACCTTCCAAAGCACAAAGAGAGACAGCTTGCACCCCCCCCACCCCCAGGAAGAACCTGGGTCTGGTTGGGAATCTTCCCTTGGGAATCCTCCTTTCTGATGCACAAGCCATGGTGTGTATAAGCATCACCCTCTTTTCAGCTGAAGGTTCAGCCATCAGCAGACCATATAGCCGGGGAGGCTGGTATATCCAGAGTGTCTGGGCAAAGTTGTGTAAGAGAATCCCTTGTACTTGACCCTCTCTCCCTCCAAGCTCTCCCGTCCCTCACCTATAGCCAAGGCCATCCTAGGCCTTCTCAGCTGAAGCGACAGGGCCTTGACCTTCTTCTCTTTCCCAGAAGTGAAGGACACCTCACTATTCCCAGCAAGCCCCCAGGCTGTGGGAACGGAGAAGAGGGGGTCATTCCTGCCACCTTCCATCTGCACCCTCCGCCATTACTCATTAGGCATTCTGCCCCTCCTTCCGCTCGTTAAGCCTGATTTGCATATATTTGCATAATACAACTCATTTGCATTCCAGGAGGCTCTTGGTAGGAGCCAGGAGAAAAGGGGAGGGGGGCCGGAGAAGAGAAAAAAGGGGAGAGATTTTGTTTTCATCAAAGTATGTGTGTTGGGGAGGGGGAGGTGACAGGAAGAAGGCCGAAATAAAAACTCACACTACTTTCTTTCTTCCTTTCTGCTCTCCCTCCCTGAGCTGGACTCAAATGCCAAAAAGAGATGCCAAGGGGCCGGCTTTTCTGTCCTTTTTTTTGTCTTGCTTCCTCCGGCCTTGGCTCCCCAGCCTGGCCCCCCACCTTGTTGGGCTCAGGCTTCAGAAAGAAAGGGGCAGGGGTAGGAAGCAAGGCTGTGGGAACGGAAGAGGGAGGCCACCATCTTAGGTAGCCGGAACCTATAAAATGGCTGCCTCCGACAGGTGTGGGCTGAGAGCCAGCCCTGGCTGGTGGGCATGCAGGGAGGTGAGACCACAAGAAGGACTTTCTGGCTGACCAGGAACATTGTTGAGTCTTCCTACTAGTGGAATTGGGAAAAGAGGATGGGGAGAGAAGGAAGGAGGGCTAGATGAGGGATGGCAGCCCAGAAGAGAAGTG
Source organism: Dama dama (assembly GCF_033118175.1). Lineage (NCBI taxonomy): Eukaryota > Metazoa > Chordata > Mammalia > Artiodactyla > Cervidae > Dama > Dama dama. Next base: position 15,803,974 of record NC_083700.1, read on the forward strand.
AGCCTCACGCAGGATCAGGGGTGGTAGAGAGGTCTCTGTGCTGAGTTTAGTTCCAGACCACTAATGAGTGTCAGTGGACTTGGAGGACTACAAAAAAAAAAAAAAAAAAAAAAAAAACTGGAGGAATCAGAACTGGGAGTATCAGCAGGAGGGGGAAGGGGCAAAGATGTGGGCAGGCAGGATAGTCTGTCAGTTTGAGGGGTCTGTGAAAGGCTGCTATGTACTTGAGATGAAGTTCCAAGTCTTCTCTCCTCAGCCCATCAATCTGGCTTCCACCTTCATGACTGGTCATACCTGTACCTTCTCCAGCCACTCATATAGACTCTTCAACCAGACCCAGTGGTCCTTGTTTAAGCCTGGTGACCTCTGGGGAACATTTCATACTGATGTCTTATCCTTTTGCCTTTGGCTCTTCTGTTGTATCCCTGATATGTGTTCTGGGTTCTAGTCATTCAGTCCTCTGGGTAGATCAAGTCTCCAACCAGAAGTGTTTCCTAAGATTTTGCTCGGTTTATTTTTTCTTTCCACTCACATCCTTTTACTTTTTATCATTTCAACCATCATTTGGAATTATTAACACTCATTTCTTTAAACTCAAGATTTGTACCCTAACTACCAGCTGTGGTCCTGTCACTAGGCTCCTAGATCAGACTGGAGTGATGCATCTGATTGGCTAATCCTAGATCACATGACCAGGCCCTGGTTGCAAAGAAACCTGGGAAAGTTGTTCAGTCACTCAATCATGTCTGACTCTTTGTGACCCCATGGACTGCAGCACACCAGGCTTCCCTATCCTTCACTAACTCCCGGAGTTTGTGCAAACTCATGTCCATTGAGTCGATGATGCCATACAACCATTTCATCCTTTGGTTTCTGCAGTGGCATATGAGTACAACCCTCCAAAACTCCTGAGATGGCCATTCCTCGGACATAGGGAGGGCATTCAGATGTTCATTCACTCAGTATTGTGCTTTAAGACTTGCCCCACGTTCCTACTTCCCCCCCTCTATCAAGAGCATTGTTAAATTTCTAGGTCCTCAGGTACAAATCCTGAGCATTATCCTGGGATTTGCCCTCTTCCTTCCCCTTCACCCAGATCATTCACATCGGAACCCATCCCTTCATCCTTTGTAGTGCTTCTCACATCCATGCCTTCTTTTCCCTTACCTGTCAGCTCATTCATTCAACAGGCATTTCTTGGGTGCCTACTGTGTGCCAAGTGCTATGTTGAAGAGAAGGTGGAATACAAAGCTGCTTTGAGGGCCTAGACACCTAGTGAGGAGGCAGACATGAGTGATTACAAGATAGTATGAAGGCTGCGGTCCGGAAGACCTTTGCATGGGGACAGCATGGGAGCTGAAGCCCTGGGATACCTTAGGGGAGTTGAGGAAGGCTTCCTGAAGGGCGCCAAAAGATAAGTAGTCAAATAAAAGGGATAAATGTGATCAAAGGTATGCAGGGGGCTAACAGTTAAGGAGCTGGAGTAAGTGCCCAGTGGGGAGTGGATAGTATATGTAAAGGCAAGGAGGTATGGAAGAGCAGGTCATATCAGGTCACCATAGTGTCCATCAGAGGGAGTCTGGCCTGGGAGGAGATGGGAAATGGAGTCAGAAATCCAGTTATTAGGAGACTTATGTGCTTCACCAGGGCAATTGGATTTGACAGGGGTAGTGGGAAGTTAGCTGACAGCCTCCGAGATGCTGGGTGTAGAGTATGGCTCAGGGGCAGCACATAACCACCCGCAGCATGCAGGAGGATTCCTGAATCTAGCCGCCCACTGAGCCCGGCACCAACCAGATATTTAACTGCCTCTTGGCTGGTACTGAACAAATGGAGGATCAAGAAAGGAGAGTGTCACCTGAAGAAGGGTCTCTGCCTCTCCCCCATCTAGAATCACCCTCACTCCTCTCAGCCACACACACCTGCAGACTCAGGAAGCTCCCTGGGAGGACATGTGGAGAAGCCAAGGTTGGTCCCCAGCACCGTGAGTGCCCGGAGGTCAGGGCAGGGGATGGGCCTCTGGGGACTGGAGTGTAGAACAGAGAGGTTCGGTCTTGGAAACTTGCTGGGGGAGAGAGTGATGGAAAGTGCAAGGGAGGATCCGGGGTGGGCCAAGGCTCTGAGGAGATTCTTTGCAGAGAAGGAGTGAGAAGCTGGAGAGACAAGGATGAGGCCACTGCTGGCCACGAGGGTGGAATGCGCATGGCGGGGGTGCTGCCTGCCGCCGCTCCCCCGGCCCAGCCTCTGCACAAAGGCCTCTCTGTGAGTGGCTGTGGAAGCAGTCCTGTCAGGTGAGGGCGGTTAGCTCTCCGTGCCCATTGGGGGTGGGCTGGAATGGGGTTGGAGGAGCAGGAGGATGAGGGGTGGCGTCAAGCTTTAATCAAGTCCTAGAAGAAACAGAAGCCAAGACTTGGCCAGCGAGGCCATTCCCAGGACAGACTGCTCTCCACACCAAGGCCCTGCCCCAGCTCCCTTTCCATGTCTTTCCAGGTGTGACTGCAGGCCTGTCCAGCCTGCCTTCCCCAACGGTACACGCCCTCCCACAGTGCCTCTGAGGCTGGCCCCCCGAAGACCCTCTTTCTTCTTCTCGGCAGAGAGTCCCCTCCGGCTCTGTATGGAGCTACCCCTCTAGAGACGGCTGTGTTGGCAGGGCGGAAATTCAAGACTGACCAGATCTCAAAAGAAATCTAAGGTCCCTTCAGTCTCCAAACCCAGGGGGTTTTCTCTCCTTGCCAGGCCTCAGCGTCACGTAGACTAGTCAGCAGTGTGGGTCAGACCTCCCCTACCTCTAACCCCCATTGTCTATACTCTCCTAGCTAATAAAAGTCTGGACTGGGGCCATTGGAAGTGGTAGAATGATAGAAGACACACCTCAGTTTATCGATTGCTCACAGATTTGGTAGAGAGGCTCTATCCACAGGAAGAACAGCAAAAGAAGGAGGATTTGGATTTTGACTCTGGAGACAGGCTGGTCAAGAGACAAATTCTGTCTTCCCTCCCTTCCTAGCCGTGTGCGTGCATGCCCACGGACTGTAGCCTGCCAGGATCCTCTGTCCATGGAATTCTCCAGGCAAGAACACTGAGAATACTGTTGCCATTCCCTTCTCCAGGGACCTTCCTGACCCAGGGATTGAACTTGCCTCTCCTGCTTCTCCTGTATTGGCAGGCAGATTCTTTACCACTGAGCCCCCTGGGAAGCCCTACTAGCTGCGTGGCCTTAGGCAAGTAACTTAATGTCTTGGATCCTAGCTTCCTTCCACAGTTATCCTGAGGACCAAATGGATCAGGGTGAATGGAGGTGTTTCACAAGACTGTGTGCAGATGTCCAATGTCCCTTCTAAATGACACAGAGGGACTGAGGGACACAGAGTTACAGGGGCCACTACAGACAGGTGGGGCAATCAAAGAAGGCCTCCAAAGTTTGGAAATGAGGGAGTGGATTGCTGGGGAGATGAGCAAAGGGACTCTGGCTTGTCTGGGAGGCATGGCCAGGCTCTGTGGACTGGCTGGTACTCTCTGGTCTCAAGTGGGCCAGCATCTTGCTGAGACTGGTTTGGGAGGCATTTGTTTTTAACAACTAGGTGGCAAAATGGACTCCATGGCCACAGCTTCTTTCATCCTCCTCAGGAAGAATTTCCCGCTGGCCCCGGGTGGACACTGTCCAGCACTTCTGGGAAGAGAGGGAGGGCGAAGTGAAGCCTGATTTCCCCATGTTGCCCTGACCTGCTCTGCTCCCTCATCTCAGAGTTCACCAGAGGGAACATTAGCCAGACACTGTGGCCCGCCCGCCCACCACACACACACTGAATGTGTACAAAATGGTACCTCCAAGCCCCACCACTTTGGACCCTCCCAAGTCCCTGATTTTATGGTTCCTTATCAATGTCAGGAATGCGCTAAATTCAGACCAATTTAGATCTCTTGGCCTGTGGACCAGGGAGACTTTGAACAGGAGGGTCTTTTGTCTCTGAGCAGTCATCCCTTGTTGTACACAAGCAAGAGTCAGGAGAGGGAATGATTTTGGCATCATCCCCCACAGATAGCACTGGAGTCTTTCTGCCTGGAGGGAAGGGCCAGGCTGAGGCTGGCATATGGAGGGAGAGCCCTGGGCACAGGGGGCATGAGCGTCACCCAGCTGGGGCTACCTTCTGCCGGGTTTGTCCATCCGGCACCAGCTGGCTTCCCGGCACTGTCCCGCAACCAACCAGACTCCTTCTTCTGCTGTTACCATGGCAATTGGCTGCCATCTTGTACTCGGGGCACCATCTCATATCCGGATTTTCCCATGGGGTTCCTGGAGGATGGGAGATAGTTCTCAGGGGATTTATCCTTCCTCCTGATATCCACCCAATAAAAATTCATATTAAAGTATGATTTTTTTAAAAAAAATGGAGGCTTACTATATGTCAGGCTCTGCTAAATACTCCCTATGTGTTATTTAATATGTGAGGTAAATGAAGTAATGAGGTAAAATTTAAGAGAGAACCACTCAGGTTCCTGTTTCTGTGACAGACTTCTCTCTCCAGCCAGGAAATTCCATGATCTTGCTTATTCCTGTCTTGGAAAGTCCTTTCCAACGTCTAACCAAGATCTGTACTGCTGAAGTACCAGTTCTTTGACCTTTGGCTTGACATAGCTAATTTGAGAGGTAAGGAAGGAACCACCCCCCAGTTTCAGCCACGTTATTGAGCTTCCTGGGCTCCAGCTGTTGGGATAGGAGAACTGAGACTTGGATAGATTGGTGAGAGGCTCAAGTGCCCCTTAAAGACTTGGAGGTCCCAAGTCTCAAACTTTTGTTTAGAGAAGTAGAGTCTGTGTCACAAAATGCTTTGTAATTTCCCTTCCTTGTCCCCCTCCCCACCCAAGAAAGAGGCAGGAGCAGGAGACCATTGGAAAGTAATGGTCTCCTAGGCTCCTCCACCCAGTCATAGCGGAGGTTTCATCCAACAGGGTCCCCAAGAGATCCTGGAATGGTGAGACTTCTCTCCCTCTGGAGCTCAAGCAGAGGCCGAGAATGGTCACCCTGAGATAGAGGGGCACCTCTAAGGGGCATCTAACAGGGGCCAGCTTTGCAGGGGAATCATGAATGAGGAGCAGGTGGAGAGAGAAAGGAGGCCATTCTCAACTGAAGAAGGGTGGGCTGACGGGGAGGGCCTAGGGATAATTTATGATATCATTGTTCCCCGCCCCACTTTCCCAGCCCCCACCCTCTTCCCAGCCCCCTGCTACTGTACGGTTGCTAGGAGATGCTCCCTCTGTCTGGAGCTGGGAGGGTGTAACAGGCGGAGACTGTTCCGTCTGGACCCCTCCTCCCCCACCCAGGGGCGGGCCCCACACTGAGCTTCATCTACCACCCCTTCCCAGGCCACAATAGACACCAGTCTCCTCTCGTTCCCCCAAATCCAGCCAGCCTGGGGCTATCAGTGTTCCCAGACAGGCCGAGGATCTGGAGCAAGGAAGGTCAAAGGGAGCTGAGGAGGGATGTAGTGGGGACACTAAGGAGCAGCTGGCTTACCTCGGGGCCTCTGGGAGGCAGCCCAGGCTGGGCAGAGGACCAAGAGGGGTCAGGGACTCGGGCCTCAAGGAGCCCAGGCTTGAGGGAGACTGAGTCTTTACCTCTAGGGAGCTTCCAGTATGATGGGTGAGGCAGCCCTCCCATCCCCACCCCTCTGACACATCAAGGTTGGGGACCTGGCAAAGGTGGGTTGGGGGCAGGGCAGGAGAAGGGGGCGGTGGGGTAGGGAGGCAAGAACTGCCAAGTCTAGGTGGGAGGAAGGTGACACTGATCTGAGCAGAGTTGGGCAATGCACAGATGTGGCCCAGATACCCTCCTCTTTCTGAAATTCTCTTCTCAGACTTTAAAGCCCTTGGAGAAGTCGCATGAGGTGAATTTGGGGGGGCTCCCAATTCCAGGTGGGGCAAGAAAGGAATGCTGTGCCCACAACTGTGCTTCTGATGCCTGATTTCTGTGTTCAGTCGCTTAGTCGTGTCCGATACTTTCGACCTCATGGACTGTAGCACGCCAGGCGTCCCTGTCCTTCACCATCTCCCGGAGCTTGCTCAAACTCATCTCCATTGAGTCAGTCATGCCATCCAACCATCTCGCCCGCTGTTGTCCCTTTCTCCTCCTGCCCTCAATCCCTCCCAGCACCAGATTTCTGTGTAACTCCTCTTGATTTTATTCTTTCCTAGGTACAGCTTCCCACTACCCAGGAAGGAAGGAATTGGCCTTGATTTTGGCAACCTCCTGCTTGTGTAAGCCCTTTCTTAGCCATTGTCTCAGTTGATCACCCAATGGTCCTGAAAAATTGGTGATGCTGTCCCCACTTTACAAAGGCATAATCGGAGCCCCAAGTCAGAGGACTAGGAAGTTGGGTTGGGCATCAGATGGGGCTTGGTGGATTCCGGAGCACATGCTGTCTCCCTGCCCTGTGCCGACTTCCTGCAGCACACGTTCCAAACGCAGGCAGAGGGACTGAAAGGAGAAGAGGCCCCGATGGGCAGGGCGACTTCTCTGCATGTTCTCAGGGGAGGAAGGCCGCTCCTTCTCAGGTGCAGGAGTGAAGTCTGAGGAATGCTCAAGCAGTCCTTGCAGGTTGAAGATGTGGCTGGGCAAGAAGCCACAGGAGCTGTAGAAGTCAACAGAATCTTTTCAGGTTAGTCCCTGACCAAGGAAATATGCTTCCCCTCTTCCCAAAGCAAGTCCCCTGGGCTCCCACCTAGCCTCTCCCCTGCTGGGGATCAGAATTCCTGCCCTGGGCATTCTCCTCCCACTCCCCCACCATGGCCCTGGATAGAACACCTAGAGGAGATGCCTAGACTCAGCCACTGTCATGGTGGCCCCCTTTTTCATGGAGCCCGCCCTGGTCTTTCGCTTTTCCTGGCCACTGGACAGTTGCCCTCTGTCTCCTGCTAAGGTTTCCATCCCCCAGAAAAACCTTTTTCAAGCTTGGCTTTTTTTTTTTTTTCCTTTTCAGACCCAAAAGAAAAACCTACTCCATCCGGTTGGCTTGGGTGCCCTGTGAGAAGCCTTCCTGATTGACTGAAAGATGAGGCTAAGTTCTAACAAGCTGAGTGGCTCCTTCAAGAAGCCTGTGTGCAGGATGGAAGTGGAGAGGCCATAGCCTCCAGCCTGGGCAGCCCACTGGCACCTGGAGCCACCTCATCTTTGCCTCCCCTTTGCTCCTGTGTCTACAAGCTGTCCATCCCAGCCCACCCTGGTTTCTCCTGTGTCTTTTGAGCTGAGATTTCTCTGAAATGGAAGTCCCGTCTCAAGTCTAATAAAGACTCTTGATTACTGAACATTACTGGTGTTGGTGGATGTCCCTGGGCAGGGGAGGGGCTGAATGGGAGGAGAGTGGTACCAGGCTCCCTCTGAGACATGGGTCCCTACCTCTGGGATGTAAGGCCTGATGGTCTGAGGTGGAGCTGATGGAACCATAATAGAAATAAAGTACACAGAACTAAATGTAATGCTCTTGAATCATCTCAAAACCATCCACCCACTCAGGTCCATGGAAAAATTGTCTTTCATAAAACCGGTCCCTGGTGTTAAAAAGGTTGGGGATCACTGCTCTGAGAGACCAGTGCTGTAGAAGCCACCGTGGCAACAAAATGCGGAAGCCTCACTAAGACAGAACTTCCACCTGAGCAGGGTGGGCTGGGTGCAGGTGGTCTGCTGCCCCCTCTCTGAGCCACCCCAGGCTTCTGGGAACACCGTCCATGATCTGCTTAGTCCCAGGTCAGAGCAGTGGGCTGATGCTCCCAGCCAAGGAGGTCCCTAGGTGCCATCCCAAGAACCAAGAGAAGGAGAGAGGAGGGGGATGCTCCCTGGAGGGCCTGTGTGGGAGGTCACGGGGTGGCCCTCTGTCTTGGCTGCAATGGAACACATCCTTAAAATGTTCTCCAGGGTTTGAACAGACCAGAAAGAGCACCCCTGTGTCACAGGGTCACCCACTCCCGCTTCCTCTCTGTGCACCCTGAGTAGAGACAAAATGGGATGGATATGCCTAACAAGAAGGATTCAGGCTAGACAGCAGGTAGGACTTCCCAGCAACACCCGGGAGGGAACCTGAGGGAGTAGGGGAAACACGGCACGAAGGACCAGTGCTCTTGGTCTCATTTCCCCCATGACACACCTGTGTAAAACACGCTCCCCCAAAGATAGGCCCCCTGGAAAGTGTTAGCAGAGTCCAGAGTACCAGCTCCTTTTAAGCGTTCTACCACTCCCTAAAAAGTCCTTCCTCCCATCTAACAATCCCTTCATGGAACTATAGCTTGAATCCTGGAATTTTTCTTTTTTTTCTTTTTTTTTTTTTAATCCTGGAATTTTTCTAAATAAAAAGACTTAAGATAATACACATGGTAGAGTTTCAACAGCACAAAGGGAAAGTATGCCTCTTTCCCTCCCCTGTTCACAGCCACCCACCTCCTCTCCCAAAAAGCAACCACTGGTGCCTGCGTCCTCCCCAAGATACTCCGGGTGTTCAAGCATATACGTTTACACACCCTCCTCTTCCATTTAAGCCCTGATCACAGCATTTTTAGCTCCTCTAGACCAGGGCTCCTAGCCTGAGGTCAAGATGAAGCTCAGAGGATCCTTGCAGCTGCTGAAATTGCGGACAGAATGCTGGGTAGGCAGCTGGCTATGGTTTTCAGGAAGAAATAATGCATTAAGAGGCACCTGGTCTGACCCAGCTCCTCAATTTACAGAGGAAACTGAGGCCAGAGAGAGGAATGGTGGTGTCCAGGGTCCACAGCATGGTGGAGGCCTGTCAGGAGAATTCCGGGCTCCTCTAGCCTGCATTCCAAGGAGCTCCATGGTCCCCCACAAGGACAGGGTCAAGGAGGGCTGCAGCTCAGAAAGGCAGTTCCATTTGTAGCACATGTGGCATATATAAGGGGCGGAGCCTGGGCTCATCAGGCCAGGCAAAGTGTTTCTGAGGTTCCCAGACCTCCTTTCAGGATCCTTCTGACTGCCCAGCCTTGCAAGGACCCACTACCGCCCTGGCGGTCAGTTCCATGAGGAGGGGTGAAGGGAGACAAGGGCTGACCTGGGATCAGCATGAAGGAAGTTGCCCAAGTCTGGCCTCCCCCTCCTCCTGGAGCCTAAGCATCAACATTCTAGGGCTTTCTTAACCTCCAGGTGTTGAGGGCCCTGGGGACAGAGAGGCAGCCAGTGCCTGACTGGGGCCAGCCCTCTGCTTCCACTAGTGGCCTGGCTCCTGGCTTAGAAGGGAGGCTCCTGGAGAAGGAGCCGGGGCAGGCATGAGGAGGTGGGAGGAAAGACTAGTCTGAGCACAGGAAAGGGGAGCAGGCACTGGTGACGGCAGGTGGGAAGGAGCCACAGAGGGTAGGATGCCTTTTGGAAACAGAAAGACCCAGACACAGACAGGGGCAGAAAGGGTGGGGAGGGGTCCCTCCCTGACAGGGATGGTAAGCCTGGGGTGGGAGGGTCCAGGCGGACACTGAGGAATGTGCTCTCAGAGTCCCACTGAGCATATGCAGATGAGGCCTGTCTGTATGTAAATGAGATGTCTATATGCAGATGAGCAAAGAGGGCATTCTCTTCTCAGGGTTACCATAGAGCCCACCCCTACTGCCTTCCCCCAGGCCCCCAGCTGCCGGGCAGCCTGGGAAGAAGCCAGGCCTAGGGAGGGGGGGAACAACCTGCAATAGAAGGTTAGACTTCAGGGAGAACTTACCAATAGAAAGTGGCCAGTCCTGAGCAGGGAACGGAAGAGGAAATGGTGGATATAGAGGGGCTGCTGAGAGAGCCAGGCAAAAAAAAAGATGGTGGTGGACTGTGAAAGAACATCTGTCACCCAGAAACATGGGCAGATGGCAGGAAACTCTGAGAGGGAGGCAGGAGAAAAAAGAACTTCGACTGAGCCTCCACTTTGTGCCAGGTCCCCCATGGACTGTCTTCCACTCACAGTCACTGCTCCTGGTGATAACGCTGTGAGGCCTCTTGCAGATGCGGCCCAGACATACCAACATCTCTGGGCCACACAGTTTGCAAGTGGCAGGGCGCTGGGCTGTCTGACTTCACAGCAGACAGCCGCAGCCTCTAGGACCTTTCCAGCCTTTCCTGGCCGGCAGCTCCTAACCTGAGGGGAACTGAAGGGCCCTGGCGGCTGGGGGCCTGCGCCTGAGTGGAGAGGAGGTCTGGCTGGGCCTCAGGCCCACAGAGGAGCTGCAGAGGGCTGGGAAGCTCAGTAGAAGGTAGGGTGGGGCTGTGGGGGTAACTGAGTGGGCATGAAGCCGGAGAGGGACAGCGGGGCAGGGAAGGATGCCAGGGATAACACCGTGGGGGAAACTGAGGCCCACAGAGATTGGGAGGGTCGCCCTCCTCACTCAGCAGATTGAAGTCCAAGCTGGGCCTGAACCCAAGGCGCTGGGCCCCCAGCCCAGGGCCCCCTTCCTGGGAATGCAGAGGCTGGGCATGCGGGGTGTCTTTGAGAATAGCCTCTCCTCTTCCTCCAGTGGCCCCTGGCCCCCCACATCCAATGGTGTAGCCAAGGCCTTTGTGGGGAAGCCGTGGGGAAGAGAGGCCCCTTGTTGGTCCATTCATCATGCTGGAGGCTCGGCCAATGCCAGCCCAGGCACCGGCTGGGCTCTCCGTCCTGGGGGTGCCAGCCGGCCCCCACCCACTGCTGCTGCCTGTTCCCCAGCTCTGTCGTTTCCTGGAGCCTCAGGGCTTTGGCCCTGGTCCCGGCTGAAGGATGGCGGGGAGCCCCGGCCCCCGCGCCCCCCGCACCTCGCCTTTCACACGCTGGCACCAGAGCCGTGGGAACGCTGGACGGCAGCTGGGCACCGGTGCCCGGCTCTACCCACCCCCAGCCCGGCTGACCTCGGAGAGGGGAGAGGAACAGGCTGCCCCCAAAAAAAGATCCCTCCAGGATGGGGCCCTAGAAATCCTTAGCACTAATTATGAATCTGGGGACAAACAAGGCATTTGCAAGTCAATTAGTGACAGAACTTTCCCAGGAAAGCGCTTCATCCAGGCTCAACTTCAGACAGGGCCACATGCTGGGTCATCTTGTCCCTCCCCCTGCCTCTGCCCTGCTCGAAGCTCAGGGACAGAAGCTGCCCAGTGTTCTGCCAGCCCCTGTGTGGCAGAGGGTCCCAGAGCCCCGACGGGCATGAGAGGCAGGAGGGCAAGGCTGCACTCTGCTGAGGTCAGTGAGAGGTCACTAGGGGTCTAACACCAGGAGACACTGTTAGGACCCTGGCCTCAGTTCCCCCCTGGGATAGAACCTGGAGGCTCCTGGACGGAATTGCCAAGGAGACAGCTGGTCCAGACAGGGTGGCATGGATGGGTGGATGGAAAAACAGACGTCACTGTAAAAGGGCCGGGGAGAGGTGCTCCCCAGAGAACACAAGGAAACCAGGTCAAGAAGAGACCAAGGGAAAGGCAAGTGGTCCTAGGCACCTCAGTGCGTGCCCAGGCAAGAGGGAGAGACTTCAGCTACACCCTCACTGGAGGGAGGGAACGTCAGGCGGGCCGGCCGGCCAGCTGGGGCCCCTTCCCATACAGCGGGCGACAGGGCCCATGGGGTGGCTGCTCCCAGGCAGGGAGGCCTTTAGCTGGGAGAGGGGCTCTCTGCTGAGAGGACCCCTTAATTGGGGGAAGAGAGTGAGGGAAGGGGCTGTTTGGGCCTCGCCATCTGAGGGAGATTAAGGGATTATAATTAAAATGTGTTTGAGGGACTCCAAGCAGGTGGGTTGGGGCTGGTGCTAACGATCTAATTGCTGCCTTTAGCCGGGGCTTCAGCCAGGGCCTGGCTGCGAGGCTTGGTAATGAGTGGGGGTGTTTTTTTCTTCAAGGAGAGTGGGTGAGAAGAGGCGGAGCTGAGGGTCCAGGAGGGGAAGTCTTTCTCTCCACTTTGAACACCTCAGCTCACAGGGTCACGTGCCTGGAGAGGCTCCCCCTACCGCTCTCCCTGAGAAACCAAGGGGAAGGCTGCGGCTCAGTGGCGTTCTGGGCGGCCTGGAGAATGTGGGAGCCAGGAGTGAGTGAAGAAGATACTTAGGTCACTACAGAGAGGGGACACTGAGACCGGGAATGGTTAGGGTGTCCTTGGAACACTTATAACAACATGAACATTAATGGCAGATGTGCTCTGCGTCAAGCATTGTACCAAACACTCTATGAATGGATTTCACCCTCACAACCCTGGTGAGGTAGGTCTGCCCCGCAGGACTAGAGCAGGGCTCAGCCCCCTAGCTAAGCAGAAGTCAGGGGTCCCACTGGCCAGGGGTGGCTCCTTTCTAGGAACGGACAGAGGGATAAACCCTTTCTAGACTCTGAGACTTCACGCTGAGGGGCAAGAGCATGCAGATTGCAGCCTAAAGACCCCTGACTCTGGGAGTCCAGCCTGCCTGAGGTGGTGCAGACCCCCCCTGCCTCTTCTGCAAAAAGCACTTTAAGAACTGGGTACACATCAGGTGTCACAGAGCTAAGCTTTCACATATGATGTTCCCTCTGCTTGGAAAGCCATTCCTGCTGCTCCATTTCCGCCCTTCTGAGAGATCCTCCTCTCCCCAGCAAACCCTGGATCCCCTGAGAGTTTACCCTCTCTGGCTTCTAAAGTTTTGTGCCTTTAAAATGAAGAAATGGCTTATTCAGAAGTAAATCCAATTTAAAATAATAATTATTGCCTCTTTTTTTAAAGGCTTGGGAAGGACAGTGCATGTGTGCATGTTTTAGTCGCTCAGTTGTGTCCAGTTCTTTGTGACCCCCATGGACTGTAGCCCACCAGGCTCCTCTGTTCATGTAATTCTCCAGGCAAGAATACTAGAGTGGGTTGCCATTCCCTTCTCCAAGGGATTTTCCCAGCCCAGGGATCAATGGGTCGATCACAACGCAGGTATCCTGAATTGCAGGCAGATTCTTTACCGTCTGAGCCAACAGGGAAGCCCGGGAAGGACAGCGTTTAACCCCAAAGGCCAGAGCAAAAGAGAACCCCTGAGACTCCTCACTGGAGAGGAAAGAGTGGAGTTTCAGTTCCTTTTCTCATCCTCCCCTTCCTCCCACCAGGTTCCTGCCTCCTCCCAGGGCCTGGTCACTCTGCCCTACACTCCCCCTGGTCCTCTAAGAGTATTTCAGTGTTGGCCCAGAGAGTGGAAGTGCTCCTCACTACCAGGTGGGCCTCATGGGCAGAGCCCCTGGAGTCTCCCTAGCTCTGCACAGGGCAAGTCCCGGAGCTAGCAGCTGCCCCTGCAAACACACAGTGAAGGCCTGGCTGCTCTGGCCTGGAGCACTCTGGGGACTGCGGCTGGCCCTCCTCTATGCGTGCCTGAGGGACGCTTGCAGCCCGGTCCTAGCTGCGGGCCCTGATACTCTGCCGTGAGCTCTCTCCCAGGCCACCTCCCCTCTCTGCGCCTCCGTGCCCCACCTGGGACATGGGTGTATCCCTGCCCTTCCTCCCCCTGTATGGCTGAGCTAAGGATAACGGGGTTCTGGGCCCCAGTCTTGGCGTTCTTATCTGAAAAATGGGGATACAAACAGTAGCTGATTGCCAGAGCTATTGGAGGAATTAAATGAGATAATGTATGCAAAGTGCCTGGCGCGCAGCAGGGCATGAAGCAGGGGCTCATAAATGGTGGCTGTTATTATAGTTATTAAATGGGAGGGACCCTACAGATTGCGCTAGCCTGGGGAAGGGACTCCTCATTATTGCTCTGGCTGGGAATAATGAGGCCTCGTGGTAATAGCCCCTTGCACTCCCAGGCCCCTCTGACAAAAGGACGCAGCGGCTGCGGACGGGCTCGACAAAGTGAGAAGTGAATGGTGCACAATGGGACACTTAGGGGCTTAGCCTGGGCTGGGGGGCACTGGGAAGGACCCTCCGGCTGTGGCTCCAGGTGCTAAAGGACCCCACAGGCCAGAAACCCACACCAATAGTCTGCCGTTTCTCTGCTTCAATGTGGCTTGGTCAAGAGCCTTCAGCTGCAAACCCAGGTCATCTGGGCTTTTCCTAATATGGACTGAGTGCCTCTAAGTGTCAAGTGCATGCCAGGGCACCAGCCTGCACCAACACACTCCAAGACCTCTGGCTTCATGAGGCTAGTGTGCGAGACCAACACGAATCCAAAAAAAAGAAACAAGCAAAATACATAGAGACGGTGATGAATGCTCTGGAGAAAAAGAGAAAGGGGACATAAGGACTGGAGTCGAGGTAGTGAATTCAGCTTAAAATAAGGTGCTTCTAGAAGGCCAGATTTTGTTCAGCCTTTTCTTGTGGAAAATGTTAAATAGATGCAAAACTCAACAGACTAGTCTAATGAACCCCCACCTGCCCTTCATTCAGCTTCCACAACTGCCAGTCTTGTTTCATCTGCACCTCCATCTACTCTCTCCTGCCTCCTATGTCACTCTGAAGCAAATGCCAGACTTCTCCTGTCATGGAGGATGTGATTTGAGCAAAGACCAAAGGAGATGAGGAAGACAGCCACGTGGCCATTTGGGAGAGAAGCATTCCAGGCAGAGGGAGCAAGTGCAAAAGTCCTGTGCCTGGGATTCGAAGCTCAGGCTCCAAGCTCAGCCCTGCCGCTCCTGGCTGGGTAACCTACAGGAGTCTCCTAACTGCTCTGAACCTCGGTTTTGTCATCCGTGAAATGCAGCTTGTGCCCTCACCCCACAGGGAGCTTATAGGGAAGAGATGAGAATCTCTATAAGTGTTTTAAAAAATAGAGCAACACAGGACTTCCCTGGTGGTCCAGTGGCTAAGACTGTAGGCTCCCAGCGCAGGGAGCCCAGGTTCAGTCTCTGCTCAGTTGTGTCTGACTCTTTGGGACCCCATGGACTGTGGCCCACCAGGTTCCTCTGTCCATAGGATTTTTCAGGCAAGAATACTAGAGTGGGTTACCATCTTCCCCACCCAGAGATTGAACCTGTGTCTCCTGCATTGGTAGGCAGATTCTTCACATTGAGTCACCTGGGAAGTCCAGGTTGGGGAGGGGCTCTGGGGGTGGCTTCCTGAAGAAGGTTACCCCTGAACTTAGTCTAGCAGGTCCCAGTGATGGGGAGGGAGCCTGGACCTAGAGCTGGACCATGTTTGCTGGCCTACCACTCACCCCCACCCCCATGGATGGGCCACAGGATCCCAGGCTGCTGGAAACAAGAAAAGGGCCAAAGGCCCGAATGACCAACTGTTCTCTGAGGAGGCTTGGCCCCCTTTAAAGAAACTTATCATCACCTCCACCTCTCTCCCAGGGTGATTATCACCCAAAGAGGCCTTTCCTGGGGGGAACACAAAGAGACCCCCCCACTCCCATCCTCTAGGCAGGATA
Organism: Dama dama; assembly: GCF_033118175.1. Classification (NCBI taxonomy): domain Eukaryota; kingdom Metazoa; phylum Chordata; class Mammalia; order Artiodactyla; family Cervidae; genus Dama; species Dama dama. The sequence continues at coordinate 15,819,271 of NC_083700.1, forward strand.
ATGGGCCATTCACACTGAGGGGACCCCAGCCCCACACCTGGCCTCTCAGGCAGCCCCCGACAGCCCCTTTGTCCCAGGCCCGCCCTGCACACTGGTGTCGGGTGTCGTGGCAGGGACGCCTGAGCCCCCAGCTGGAGCACTCCTGGCCCTTCCCCCACCTCTCCAGCCGCCTGGACTCTGGGCTCTATTTGGGGGGAACTGGGCCCACCATTCACCCTACACCGGCTCACTCGGAATTTCACTCCTCTTGAGAGTTCTTATAGAGCTATGGGAAAATGGGAGGGAATAATTAGGAAAATCATTAGCGTCTCAAGGCCCATCTGAGAGGGATTAAGGGATTAAAAGCCTTCCAACCAATCTCTCCTACTTTAAGGGTGCTGTAGCAGTTTTGTTTTCAGGACTTTTTTTTTTCTCTCTCTCTCTCTCTTCTTTTTTCCTGGATGGGGGAGAGACTAAAGTCTTGGTGGATTCTTCCTTCAAAAGCTGCAGGAAAAAGTCAAGACATTGAAGTCTGAGGGGAGAAGAATGGGGAAGAGCAGGTGTGTGGGGGAGGGTCCCTTCCCAAGCTCTCCTGGCCGCTTTGGGTCACTTCTCTGGACATGAGTGGGTGCGGGGGCAGGGGCAGCAGCCAGGCTGGGCTGGAGGGGAAGCCCAGACATGCCTGCTGAGAGCTGACAGGCTCCCTTGGAAGGCCCCTGAGGGGCCTAGCCCTGCCTGCTGGGCCACCTACCACCTTCTCCAAGTCATGGCTGATGGGGTCCAGTGGAGGCAAAATGGGCCAAAGGTTCCATGTGACACATCCTGCTCTGGAAGCCCAAAGCTGGAGGTCAGAGAGGAGGGAGAGAGGCGGAAAGGCTGCGTCAACAAAGTTTTTTACTGTTTGCAGTGAGCAACACGGAGCCGCTGTCTTTGAGCCACGCACGGTCCGGGGGTGCTTGCGAGTGTGCTAAGTCCCTTAGTCTTCAGATGTGTCTGACTCGGCAACACTATGGGCTCATAGCTCCTCTATCCCATCAGGCTCCCCTATCCATGGGATTCTCCAGGAAAGAATACTGGAGTGGTTTGCCAGGCCCTACTCCAGGGGATTTGTCCGGCCCAGGGATTGAACCTGTGTCTCTTATGTCTCCTGCATTGGCGGGCAAGTTTTTTTTTTACCGCTAGTGCTACCCGGGAAGCCCCTTGTGAGAATGAGCAGGTAAAAATGAAGAGCTTGTTATAACACATTGTGAGGCTGGCTGAAATGTGAAAGGGGTGAGGGGGTCTACAGAGGAGGCAGACCTCACCCAGCCTGGAGGGATTTGGGACAGTTCCCTGGAATGGGTTATTTATTTCTGAGAAGATCCCTAAGGCCTGGCACCTGGTAGTACTCAGCAGCTATGAAGTAAATGTTCCACTAAGATGCACCATCCCCTTTTATAGGGAGTGTCTCACTGTCTCACTGAAATGGTCCCCCAACCACAAGAGGAGAAATTAAATCCTATATCACTTGGCTTAAGGCAAAAGCTGGTATTTGGGTTGCACGAGGGCAGAGGGGTGCACATTAGAGGGGTGGATCCAAGCTCTCCCTAGAGTATTCATGAACTCCATCCTGACCCAACCCCAAACATTCTGGGGAAGAAAGATGCTAGCTGGCATCATGTGACTCACATAGCACACCTCCCGCTCCACTCCACACCACACATTCACAGTTCCATTTCTCTGGAAGGCTCAGCTAACCCCCCTCCGAACCCTCTGTACCCACTGACCCTTGCCTTGAAGGCCTGAAGCCCGGTGGGGTAGGCGGTGAAAGGGAGCAGTCCTTCCCAAGATGGAGGCAGGCGGGAGCAATCCCAGAGCTCGCACCTCGCCAATGGTGCGGGTGAGAGATGTTGGTGGCTGCAGCCCGCTACGGCATTAACAGTCACGTTTATAAATGATCTTAATTAGCAACTGCCAACAAGAAGCCCGGTTCTAATTCCACCAATAATCGAAGCTTGCGGGGCGTGGACAGGAACGCGAGTGGGGGGATGGATGGGATGGATGGCTCGCAGACCCTGTGTTTAGCTTGCAGATACGGTGCAGCTGTAGAGTGCGGCTACCACAGGGGCCAGCCCAGTGGCTGGAGAGACGGGAAGAAGGGGGACCCTGCCCCCCACCGGCTTCCACACCAGGGTTCCTTGACCCCCCCACGATGCAGCCTCCTCAGATGGCCTTGGGACAAAATGAAGCGTGAGGAATTGCGGGGAGGAGGGGAGTCCTCTGTCTGTGCCTTCAGAGCCAGATCCCAGACAGCAGACTGTGGGATGGAGGCGAGCCTGTAAAAGCCTGAGTGAAATGAGCTAGAAGGGGATTGGGAACAAGCCCCACAGTGTCCGGGAGCCACATTCCTTGCTCTGGGGAGATGGATGGTGCTACGCTGAGTAGGAGGGGACACTGGGGTGGGGGGGGGACAGCTTCTCTAGCTGAGGGCTCTCTTACCGAGGAGAGCAGGGTAGGAAAAGCAAATTTAAGAATCCAGCCTATGTCCTAGCACAACAAAGCCCACTTCCTCTCTCAGCCTCAGAGCCAAGCTGGGTCTGCTTGGATCCTGCCCAGGACCTTTCCAAAGACCATCCAGAACAGTCCCAGGGAGCCCTGGAAATCCAGGCTGAAGAGACAGAGCGCCACCTTCAGGGCAGAGAATCTCTGGGCAAGCCTCTCTGGGGACCACCTGCAAGTGGAAGAGATGAGGGAGGGTCAAGGCGGGGAAGGATGTGTTCCGGAGCCCAGCAAGGGGAGGCTCTAGCCAGGTGTGGAGACAAGTGAGGCCTTGGTTTGGCTTCTTCCAGAGGTGGCATCTGGGGGTCCTCAGAGTCTGGGCAGCCCCAAGTCAGAATGCTTTGAAGGGTTCCAGGTTGGAGCAGAGACCCAGTGAAGAGTTGCAAGGGAGCCTACTTCCAAGGGCTTCCTTGGTGGTTCAGTCCCTAAGGAATCTGCCAGCAATGGAGGAGGCCTAGTTTCAATCCCTGAATCAGGGACAATCCCCTAGAGAAGGAAACGGCAACCCATTCCAATATTCTTGCCTGGAAAATCCCAAGGACAGAGGAGCCCGGTGGGCTACACCCCCTGGGGTCACAAAAGAGCCAGACACAATTTAGCGACTAAATCACCAGCACTTTCAAAGGTGGACAGCAAAGGCGGACAGAACTCTTGACTGCTTCCCTAGCTCATGGAAATTTCTCAGCTCCCAGCCCACATCCCTTGACCCCACCTCAAACTCCCCTCTTATCTCATAGTCTCCCAAATGCTCTCCCAGGAGGCCAGGCTCCACTGCCTGCACCCCACTTCTGCCTCCCCAGAAAGGAGTTGCCATGCGTGTTGTACCTGGATCCTCACAGAGGCCAGGAAGACAGAAGAGCCCCAGGCCAAACCAGAAATGAGCAGGCAGGCCTCGGAGGCAGCCCGATAACCCCTGCTTCCCACAAGACCCCTGCCCTACCAGCATCTTCCTCCTCTTCCTCTCTCAATTTTCTCCTGCCTGTGTGCATGTGTTAGTCGCTCAGTCAGGTCCGACTCTTTGTGACCCCGAGGACTGCAGCCCACTGGGCTCCTCTGTCCATGGAATTCTCCAGGCAAGTATACTGGAGTGGGTTACCATTCCCTTCTCCAGGATCTTCTTTGACCTGGGCATCAAACCCGGGTCTCCCGCATTGTGGGCAGATTCTTTACCATTTGAGCCACCACGGAAACCTGCCTAACTGGGACTGAAAACCTGAACTTCCCTGATCAGTTCTCATTTTACTGTTGCTCCAGTTGGTTTTTCCCCCTCAAACCTTGTGAGTCCCAGAAGCATCACTGCTTCAAGGGCCCAGGCACCATTTCTGAAATAGCTCTCACCCTAGGGGCATCAGTCGTGAATCCTGAGCCTGTGCGGGAATTTAGGAAAGGTGAAATCAGGTCCTGCACCTTGCAGAGTTGAAAGTCCATTTACTGGAGCTCAGCCTGCAACCCCCAAGAGCCAGGGCCAAGTTCCCAGCTAAAACGGACTCTGCTCCAAGCACAGTCTCTTGCCCACTGCCCAGATATATTCCTCCAATGCTGAACAGTGCAATGTGTTAGATGGACACAGGCTCCTGGGTTGCACCTCTTTCACTTGTGGGGGGGAACTTGGTGTGGCACCCCCATCGCTGAATCTCTAGTCATTGGAGAAGGGTCAGTCCTGCATGGCTGGTATTTCTCCCATAAAAGGTGGGCCTTCTTAACTGGTAGCAGCAGAAGGAAGCAGGAAGGAGGCCTGGATTGGGCCTGGGGCTCACCCTGTCCAGTAACCTGGTTTGGGGGAAACCATGAGTATTTCCCTCAAGGTTCTAGAAGGAAACTGGCTCCAGAGATAACCCAGATCAATGTCATGTGAAAAAAGGATGGAGATGGGGAGGGCAGTTAACAGGTAAGGGGGATGGGAAGAGCAGAAACTCTAGGCTAGGTTTAACCTTCAGGATACAGGGGCTCAGAGAAATGAACTGGTTTGTGCAGGGCAGGCCATCAAGCTAGTGAGCTGGGGAGCAAGTTGGGAGCCCACGACGGTCTGACCCTGAAGTTAAGGCTCTTCGGGGAGAGTAGGAGTGGAGGGAATAGGTGACCACCCCTCCCTTGCCCCAAGGCCTGATTTTGGTCGTCTTCTGCCTTCCTCCCGGGGCTGGCGGCTCCGGTGGGCGATCAGACAGCGGTACTGAGACAATGGCACTCTGTCCCGGGTAGGCGCTCCGGGACGATGGCTCATCCCTATGCAGGGGCCGCCTCCCCCACCCGGGCCTGGCCGCCACCCCCTTTCAGGCGGTGGAAGACGCGGCGGCGGCAGAGGGGGATTCTCACAGGCCGTTGGACATTTGCATAGCCCGCTCGCCCGCCCGGAGACATTGGCCCGCATTGTTCCCGGGAGGCGGCGGCGGCGGCGGGCGCACGGGCCGCGGCGCGCGGGGCGGCGCGGTGGACCCGGCTGGGAGTGGGCGGGAGGGCCAGACAAAGGAGACGGGCGCGCAGAGCTGGGCGGCGGCGGGTGGGGGAGATCCTGACGGTGGGAGAGAAATATCGGGGTGAGGTGGGGGGAGCACGGCTGCCGAGTTAGTCTGTCCCGGGACCACCACCTCCCCCGACTTCGGACACCCACGCCGTGTCTAATTCCTCCTCGAGCTGGGGCCACCGTGCGCCGTGATTTGAATCCCAATAGCGGGGCATCTCAGGCCTTTCCCAGGCTGCGCAGGTTCGGAGGGCGGGGTCCTCCAGGGGTCACAGGAGCAGCTCGGAGCTTCTGGCCTGGGGATGGTGAGGGGACGGTCCGGCCACACAGGCACAAAAGCACCCTGAGGTCCGTGGGGAACCTTGGACCTCTCCGCCAGATGTCTGGCCAGGAAACCTTGTTGTCATACTTGTGCCAAACTTGTCATACTTGTGCCAAACCAGAACAGTGACCACCTCCAGAAACCCTTCCCTAAGGGTTCTGACCCTGCTGGCTTGACAATGACCCCCGGGACAGCCGGTCTTCCCCTCTCAGTGGGGCTCTTGGAGGCAAGCAGGGGCTCAGGGTCCTCGTCCATCATTGTCCCCAGAACTCGGGCACTGGGGCTGGACAGGCAAGAGTTCATGAGTGGGCAAGTGTCCGATTGTCCTGCATTGAGAGTAATAATGGTGGTGATCAGAGGGGCTGTCCCTGAGGGGCAGAGGCCTCATTGTCCTGAAGGGGTGAGGAAGGAGCCCCCTTGGCCCCTGTCCCCGCCATCTCCTTGACCTGCTCATTGTCACCCTGTTGACCCAGCCTGAATGGATGGGCCACTGTGTGTGGGGGACCGATGGTGCTGAGCTAGGGGCTACAGGAAAGATGGGGGAGGGGCTCAGTCACAGGGCAGCAGACAGGCTCCTAGGATACCCTAGGAGATAGGGCATTTCTTGCCCTCTGAGCTATCTGCCTGAAAGCAGTGATGGAGGAGCACTCTATACCCAAACTGCAAATGATGATGGCTCAGTCCATCACTCGGACTGAACAATCTATGGACTGCCCACCAGGGTGCTGGGCACCAGAGGAAAAGCTGTGGGAGGGAGAGGAGGAAATGTAGAGTGAAAAAACAAGGGCCTGGTTTTGAAGAGTTCAGCCCTGGACAGAGTCCCCTGAGCTATGAAGCCAGGGTTCTGGATCTTGTAGATCTCAGCAGTGTCTTGAGCTGTGAGCAGCTTCGAGGGAGTAATGGAGACTCAACTGTTTGGTTACAGGATTTTTCAGGGCCGTCTCTTGTTGGGTAGCTACCACCCTATCCCTCCTTTCTCAAGGACCTCTTGGTGGTCACCCTGGGAACCTTCCTCCCTTAGAAGCTGGTAACTGTCCTCTCCCAGGGAGGGTTCAATTGTCACTTCTTCAGGAAGCCTCCCTGGATTGAGATGGGAGCAGTGACCAGCCTGGGCTGGAGCAGCCCCATTTTGTCAAGCCTGGAGGAGATTTGGTTATGGTCAGAAAAGAACCAGAGTGATCAGGAAAAGATCAGGTGGCAAAATGCCGGTGGTATGTGTAAATGAATACTCATATACTGGAACTTTAGCCACCCAGGCTAAGCAAGGGCAGGGAGGGTCTTATCCTCAAGTCTCTCCTTTCCTATAAGTCTTTCAGATCTCTGAGGACTGGTCAGGAAGCTCAGGGGCAGAACAGGTCAGCTGACTGGACCTGGATGTTTTCAGGGCTAGAGGGAAGGCTCTGCAGGATGGAATGGGGGATGGGCCTCTGCTTGTCCAGACTCCCACCCTCCTGGGGCTCACGGGACAGGCTGCCTTTCTGCAATCTCAGCAGTCATCCTTCTGCCTCAGCACAAGGATCTCCCTCCAACATATGGATCCCAGACAGCAACGGGGCAGGGGAGGCTGTGGAGGAAGGAGGGGAACTCAAGGGGAGGGATACACCAAGCCTATTTGGGCCACAAACGGGGGGTCCCATGGAGCACTTGTCCCTCAACAGCCCTCCTTGTTCCTCAGCTCTGTGCTGTCCTCTTTCTCCAGCCCAACTCAGTCCCTTTAACTACAGTGAGGATGGAGCCTCGTGGGAACACCTTTTGCCCCTATCCCAGGATTAGGCCCCAGAAATCCCTCCTGGGGTTTGGTCTTGAGGAAGAGGTCTGTAGTCTTGTTCACTCCTGTCAGAAGCCTGGGGAGCAGCAGGAGCGGGCAGAGGGGCTCCCAGCACTTCAGGTTTGGGAAAAGAGCTCTAGTCTACTGGAAGGATGGATTCCTAGTCGAATGAAAGATCTGGAAGCCCTAGCACCGCCTGACATGTGATGGGGACTGGGCGCTCAGAAAAGTCTTGTGGCAGCAGTAGTGAGGACCAGAGCTGAAGCAGGCAGGAAGGCCATTAAACTGCAGGAAGGACTTCCATTCTTGGTAGAGGATGCTGGAGCATGAAGGCCCCATCTTCCTCTGCTGGGTCTGGAGCGCCCTCTGGTGGTCTGATGGTGTCAGGCCGGCGGAAGCCCTGGGCCTGCCTCCCCCATTCCCTACAGCAACTCTGCTTTGCCCTTCCTAGGCCCCACTCCTCAGACTCCGGACAGGGACCTCAGTTTGTGCCTGGGGGCTGGCTGCTTCCAGCTTCTGAGGAGTTAGTGACGAAGAACTCCTTATGCTACTCTTAAGCCTCCCGGGGCCCCCTTCCTACTCTGTTCAGAGGTCACCCAAGTTGAGGGTCAGAGTGGTATTCATTCTAGAATAGGAAGAGCTCTCTAGCAGACTGAACTGTCTTGTAACAAACACACACTTGCTGAAGAGAAATGAGCTCCCTGTCTCTGGAAGCAAGTAAGCGCAGTCTGGGCATTGCCCTCATAGAAGACAGCACCCTAGGGGGAGTTCCTTAGACCCCAGGAGGCAGGATGTTGTCACCAGTCAGGTCTTTCTTCACCTGAGGTTCTAATATTGGGAGTTAGATGGTGCAAGAAACTCCCCACATTCTCAGCTGCACAAAAATAAAGGAGTCAGAGTCCTTGGTGACCATGGTATTTATCACCTTCAGAGAGCCAGGCCCTGGCTCAGGCTTCACAGTAACTGAGTGACGCTGGTCCAGGGAATCAGCAGTCCCTCGAGTGCCTCACTTGCAGGGTGTGGGGTGATGGGGTGGGGGTGGGGTGTGCAGGGCTCTCTCCTCACCATGACCAGTTATAGCCATCTGGCTCCTCCACCATCTCCCTAGCCTCCCACCACCTCTCCCCTAAGGCTCCCTATGGAAAGGAGCTCCTGTCTTATTTCCTGCAGCAGAAGTGATGGGAGCTAATAATGAGGAGCTTCCCCACGGTAGGCAGTCATCCTCTTCTGAAAGGAGAGCATCCTTCCAAGGGCTGGAAGCAAGTTAGGCCTGAGTCTCTGTTTCCTCTGATCCTTGGGCTAAATGCTCATGTTCCCCAGGCACCTGGAGGGCGGGGATGGAAGAGCAGGTGAAGGGTGAACCCCAGAGGAGAGGAGCAGGGGAGGAAGGAAAGAGGCAGGCTGGACCAGAGGAGGCGAGGCAGGGAAGGGGGTGTTTGAGGGTGAGAGGACAACGGCCTGAGGGGAGGCGACATCTCACCTCCCAGTAAATCTGGTCCTCGTAGCACTGGACATCTGGCGGGGAGTCCAGGATGGGCAGCCTCAGCAGGAGCCCTGGTGGCAGTAGAGGACAATGTGTGAGGCTTTTTGCTGCCCCCATGGGGGGGTTGCTAGGGCACAGAGGAGCTGGGAGGCATGAGGTCAATGTGATGCCTGGCACAGGCAGATCACAGCAGTATTTATCAAGCGCCACTTCTGCTAGGCCCTGTGCAGAATGCATGACAAAGCACTGCCTCCCCGAGTAATCACAGCAACTCTGCAGGATGGATAGGATCCCTGTGTTACAGAGAAGGGGACCAAGGTTCAGAGAAGTCACATATGAAAGTGTGCACAGTGGGAATGGACCAAATAGTGAGTCTGTCATGGACCACAGCTTGTAAGCTTTCTGGGGCTCCTCTCCAAGAGGGATGCAGAAAGTGTTTCTTGGGTAAATAAGTAATTAAATGAATGAATGAACTCTTATTTGAGGATAAGATCTCAAGGTGAGAGCAGGAAGGTGGGGATACCGAAGCATACAGACATCAGGAGGGACTGCCTGGCCTGGCATCATTGGGCAGGCCGCCTCTGTGGAAGGTTTCTGTGCCCCAGTCTATTGGTGAGCCAGCCAGGCCTCTTCCCTCCCCACCCCGGCCCAGCCCCCGCCCGGGAGATGGCACCACAGGCCTCAGGGCTCAGCCTGAGGTTGGGCTGCCCTCTAGTGGGGAGAGGGAGAGGCACACACAAACCACAGAGGAGAGGGGTTGGTCAGCAGGCTTCCCACCTTCCTTTGTGACCAGAAGGGAGAAAGTACCTGCTTGGTTCTCCTTACCTAGAGGGAGTTACCCCTGAACACCACAACCCCACCCTGCACCTGGCACGAAGTAGGTGCTCAACAGAGTAAATGAACGTCAGGGCAATGGGATCGATCCAATGGCCCTTCCTCCAGAGAAACACCCCGCCCCCCGCCCCGTCTTCTCCCCTCCCTGGAGCTCCTCCTGCCAATTCCCGACCCCAGCCAAGGTCACTCACCTCCAAGGCCCCCACCCACAGAGGCAAACGTCAGTGTGACAAACAGCCCGAAGAGCTGGTGCATGGCCTGAGATGTGGCACTGCGCTGGCCCTCGGCTATGAGTGGAAACACACTCTCTAGGCTGCAGGGAGAGGAGGGTGTGGGGAGACAGGGATGGAGCATGGAGCCAAGGCTGGTCAGGGCACCAGTGTCCTGCACCGCTTTCTGCAGCAGCTGAAAGGGCCCTGGGGAGCCTGCCAGGCTGAGTCACCTCCAGGCCTTTGCTCCCATTGAGCCCATTGGAGGGGAACACCTTCCCATCCCGTGTGCCAGCAATGCCCTCACACCTTTCAAGGCTCAGTCTGAGGGTCACTTTTGCCTCCCCTCTCCCCTGAGCCCTGATGTGCAAAAATTTATCCTAAGGGTCAGTGTCTCTTCCTTGACCCTTTAATAATGACACTGTTGAAATCATTTATTCAACGTCCTTCTGCTGCGCTTGACTGAGGACCAAGAAGGCAGTCCCTACCCCAGTTTCTTCAGCTTCCAGGGTATGGATCAATGAATGAATGAGAATAGGCAGCTTTTTTTTGTTGGCAGTGGTGGTCCACAAAAGGAGAAAGAGACTGAGGGAGTTAGTTTCAGGGGGATAATGATTCCATTGAGGATTGGGGGTGGGGTGAGGGTGGGGAGAACTCACCCATCTCCATAAGCTTCATGGGTGGCCAACCCCGCCACAAGGACCCCCAGGAGGGCTCCCAGGACCCCCGGCATCCCATGAAGGTTGTGTACGCCACATGTGTCTTGGACTTTGAGTTTGGACTCAAGGATGGGCTGGAGGACAGGACATCAATCATGAGTCTCATGTGTCCTCCCTCACCCAGGCCTGTTGGAGAGGAGGAAGGGTGTGAAGACCCCCTGCCCTGCTCAGGGCCTGAAGGGCTTATGTACCGTGAGGAACTTGTACCCCAGTGTGGAGATGGCCCCAGCCAGGAAGCCAGCTGCCAGGGCCCCAAAGGGTGTCAGCATCATTTCAGCTGATGTCCCCACTACAACCCCTCCGGCCAGTGCTGCGTTCTGCACGTGGACCTAGGGAGCACAGAAGAGACAGGCACGGGAGGCCCTTTCTGAGCGCCACACCCACCCCAAGCCCGCCCACCAGTGCCACCCGCTGCTTCTCCACCATCTAATCCTCCACCTCTCCTGTGGTCCTCGCCTCACCTCCTGCTCTGACCCCCAGCGCCTCCAGTGTAGATGTAGCCCACTGTGCCTCTGCCCTTACCTGTTCCCCTGGAGGATCTCAGACCTCTCCCTGGCCTCCCGGTCCACCCCTCTGCCTCTCCCCACGCCTCTTCCCCATACCATGTCCAGCCGCCCATCCCCCCCGACAAGGGCTGACAAAGCGAAGGTGCTGAGGGTGCTGGCGGTCAAGGAGTAGTATGTGTTGAGAGCGGTCCGATGCTGCCCGTCCCCCAGGGCGGTGAGTGCAGAGTTGAAACTAGGCCAGAAGATCCACAGGAAGATGGTCCCTAAATGGTGGGCAGGCAGGCAGAGTGAGAGGAAGTAAGTGACTCCCTCACAAGGTACAAGTTGTATAACTGCAGTCAAGTCACCTACTCTCATCAGCCTCAGTTTCCTCATCTGTAAAGTGGGGCTAGTGACATACCTCAGGAAGTGAGGACTAAAGGAGATGATGCATACCAAGTACCTAGCCACGGTCTGTTACTTTAGTTAGTGTTAGTCTCTCAGTCATGTCTGACTCTTTATGACCACATGGACTGTCGCCCCCCAGGCTCCTCTGTCCAAGGGATTCTTCAGGCAAGAGTACTAGAGTGGATTGCTATTCCTTTCTCCAGGAGATCTTCCAGGCATCAAACACAGGTCTCCTGCATTGCAGCTGGATTCTTTACCAGCTGAGCCACCAGGGAAATCCAACCATGGCCTCGTTGTTGTTCAGTAGCTCAGTTGTGTCCAACTCTTTGTGACCCTGTGGACTACAGCATACCAGGCTTCCCTGTCCTTCACCATGTCCCAGAGCTTGCTCAAACTCATGTCCATTGAGTTGATGATGCCATCCAACTATCTCATCCTCTGTTGTCCCCTTCTCCTCCCACCTTCAATCTTTCCCAGCATCAGGGTCTTTTCCAATGAGTCAGTTCTGCACATCAGGTGGCCAAGGCATTGCAGCTTCAGCTTTAGTCCTTCCAATGAATAGTCAGGGTTGATTTCCTTTAGGATTGACTGGTTTGATCTCCTTGTTGTCCAAGGGACTCTCAAGTGTCTTCTATGGCCTAGCTGGTACTAAATGTCTAACAACTGGTACCATTGAAGGGTACTGGCATGAGAGGGAGTTAGTTACTTGATTGAAAACCATGGGGGGTTGAGTTTTTTTTAAGTATCAGAAAAGGAAAAAGAAAAAGGCAAAGGGCACCACATGTCAGGCACGAATCTGGCACTTGATATCCGTAACAGGAATATCATTTGTTTTATAACCTCAACTGCCACCTGGAGAGGGTGGGCCCTGCCCTGAGCACTGGTGAGCTGGGCCTGGGCATCTAGGGCAGGAACTGGGAGCTCCATAGGCCTGCTGCCCTGTGAGATTCCCAGGTCAGTCCTGGAGGGAGAGGTGGGGGGCAAGAGAGGAGGGGTCTGGGGACCCTGTGGGGTAGGGTCAGCACGGCAAAGAGGCTTGAGTGACTGCCCCTTAGTCCTGAGTGGTCCCTGGGTTGCGATGTAACTTCTGCACCTCCACAGTCTGCAGTAAAATCTACCACACATACACATGTGTCTTCTGAGAAGAGTTTTGGGAGGAATCAAGGAAGAGACCCATTTTCCTGTCCAGCAGGAGCTGAGAGGCAGACGAAATCTGAGAATGTAAGCCTCCCAGGAAAGCACAGAAATCTTTGGGAGGCCTCTGGACTTCAAACCAAACTTATCAAAGGGCAAGGAGGCCTCAGTTGACCTAGGGTTCCATGTGCTCTGTTTCACAACACACCCAGATGTGAGCAAGAGACACAAAGCAAGTCTCTCTTTAATGTAAGAATGGGCACTTCAGTAACTACCCAATACTACCTTCAAAAAGGTAAAATATCAATTTCCTTTCCTGACTCATCAGTGAATGGAGAGGAGCAGAGGTACAGGCTTAGAAGAAATAGATGGTAATGAGGGTGCTTGCAGGTCAGACCCTACTCCTCCCAGGGGTGACCTGTGACCTCTCCTTCTCTCCTGAGAGTGCCAGGGCTTCCAGCAAATCTCCTCGGAGGAAGTGTCTTCAGGAGGTGGGAGGCAGCACCAAGGGAAAAGGCCTAGGGGTTAGAGATGGGGAGAAGCTGGTGGCACCCTGAGAGAGGGGGGGAGAAAGAGGTGGGGAGTGGGGAGGGGAAGGGGAGCAAATGACTGCAGGGGCCAGTATGCCTGACTGAGGAGTCTGGTATTTAACTGTGGGTAGGGGGGCCCTGAAGGCCTTTAAACAGAGATAGGTACCATCAGACTCGGATTTAGAAAGGCCCCTGGGATGGATCTTGGGCTTCCCTGTTGGCTCAGACAGTGAAGAAGCCACCTGCAATGCGGGAGACCTGGGTTTGATCCCTGGGTCAGAAGATCCCCTGGAAGAGGGTAGGCCAACCCACTCTAGTATTCTTGCCTGAAGAATCCCATGGACAAAGGAGCCTGGCGGGCTATAGTCCATGGGGTCACAAAGAATTGGACAAGACTGAGCGACTAACACCTTCATGAACATATTCTGGGATGGAGCCTGAGATCCATGAGCTCTGAGTTCTAAGAACCTATCATAAAACTACCAAAAATGATGAGCAAGGGTCCCCAGGCTGTGATGGAAGAGTCCGAGCTGGAAGGGAGTTTGCTGCCAGAACCCCATGACTTATAGGTGGCACCCCGAGACCAAGCCTGGATATGAACTAGCCCCTGACCCACCACACCTCGGCAGGCCTCACCGATCATGGCAAAGAGGTCTGAATGGTAGACGGAGCCCTGGCGATGCTTGCTTTTCTCCAGCTGGGGCCTATAGAGGACCCGGGAGAGGATCAGCCCGAAGTAAGCACCAAAAGTGTGGATAGTCATGGAGCCGCCTGCATCCTTCACCTGGGGAGGTGGGGCTGAGGTCGAAGGGCAGCCCCTTGCCCCACTCCTACCCCATGCCTTCCCTGCTCAGGGCCTGGCCATGCCCACTCCTCACGCCATCCCCATCCCAACTCACCTCCAGGAGACTAAGGAGGACAAACTCGTTGAGGCCAAACAGCACCACCTCCAGCAGGGCCATGAGCAGCAGCTGAACCGGCCCAGTCTTGCCCAGGATGGCCCCAAAGGAGATGAGCACGGCCCCAGCACAGAAGTCAGCATTGATCATGCTGGGGGTTCGGATGCGGGGGTGAGGGGGGCTGGAAACAAGGGCAGCCCGAGGGGGAGGGGGCGGGGAGGGGGCAAGGAACGCTCCAGGCTAAATTCTTTCCCTGGGAGGTGGGAAGGGATCACCTCCCTTTTTTGTGGAGATTCGTAGATTTGGCAAACAAAGCCCAGGACAGGTGGAAGAACCAGCTTTTGAATCAACAGCCAGCCCTGCCCTTTTCCACGATGCTATCTATCCTCCCAACAGCTCTTGAGTAATAAGGGGCCTAAAGGGAGGTGTGGGTCAAGGACGGAAGAAGAAATCAGACAACAAGAACAGGCAGGGTACCCAAAAGAAATCAACTGATGGGTCAAAAAACCTAGGTCAGGAAGCAGACTTGAAAGACCAGGCTTGAGCTGGGTCCCTTGGGCAGGGGCCTCCCAGGTAGACCTAGGGGAGCCAGGGAGGCCCCTGCTGCCCACCTCTCCACGCCTACAAGGATGTAGCCACCGCTGAAGGAGTGGAAGAAGCCCTGGATGAGCGTGGACCACTGCAGGGCAAAGGCGGCCAGGAGGAAGGTGAAGCCCACGCTGCTGAAGCCGTAGCGCTGCAGGAAGACCATGAGGAAGCCGAAACCCACGAAGATCATGACATGCACATCCTGGAAGCCTGCGAGGGGGGCATTTGGGACTACTCAGGCCACCACCTATCTACCCATCAGCCATCCTGCCGCAACCCCCAGCTCTCACCAGCCAGTGCCGCCTTGAGGCCGGAGCCAAGCCTATAAAATTCCCCAAGGCGTGGCCAGGCCTCCCAGCCTGGCTCACCGGTATAGAGCTGCCCAGCTTGGGACCCCCACCATCCCTGTTGTCCCCAGGTCAGAGCAAGAGAGTAGAGCCTTCTGCTCTCTTCTCTACCCGGCTCAATGGCCCAATCCCTGGGACTTTACGACCGGTGAAAAGTCCCACCTTTCCTGTGAGGTTTCCTGCAGCAGCCCCCGCCCTCTGTGATGGAATTCTCTTCCCCTTCTGGCCTCTGTGCTGGAAGTTCATCTTGATGTCTAACCTCCATTCCTCATACTTCAGAATCTATGCCTCTCCAATTTTAGGGTTTTAAATTTTACAAATTAATTGATAAAATAACTGTTAACTTTGTAGAACTGTATAAAATTAATAACTTTGTTAAGAGGTTATCTTAGGGAAAAAAGGAATTGAAGGGAGGGGGAGGGCTGCTGAGCCATACAACTCTGGTGCAAATAACACCCCCTGGAGATTTGCAATATGGCCACTTATGGGAAAGAAGATTTTACCCTATAGTTTGCTTCTTTCTATACTTTGGATATCTTAACTTTATAGATGAATTACTTGAATTTTTTAAGTGTCAGTGGGGTTTCTGGGGAGGGAGACTTGGGGTCTTTTCTGTTTGCTTTCCATTTAGTGTACAAAAATCTAAAATAATAAACAGCCATATTGAAAATGAGATACATACAACAATTTGCTTTGTATTATTTTGTTTTGTACCCCTCCCACCATCTACTTGTAAATAGGGCTAGAAACACAACCTCGGGTGATGTTCAGCCAGTGCATCTCATCCTGTTTCCTTTGTCTTGGGTCTGTGTATCAGAAATGCTGTGCTATCCTTGGTTTTAATTGCGAAACACTAGAGGAACATTTGAGTGCATTATTGCATCTGTTGTAAATAACTTATTGAGAAACAGGGTCGACCAACCATCACCCTAAACTCTCCTTTCATAGCTCCAAGTGGGAAATTTCTCCTGGAACTTAGTACTAGGAAATGTCATCTCCCCTAAGGAACAAGGAACTGACCTGCTTTCCTTCACTTATGTTTACTAAGAAGTCATAGAACTGAAAACAAACAAACAAACAAAAAACCTAAGCAGTCATGCATCAGACTCTGGGAATGTAGCTGTCACTGGAAGACAGACATCAAAGGAATCAAAGAATCACATATGTGAGGCTTCCTTTATTCTGATGAGAACATGTAACTGTCCATATTTCCCCTTTTTCTTGGCTGCCCGTAGCTCAAAGCTACATTGATATTTCAACTATAACTGCTTTAGGCCTTCACAGCCTTCATTATTTGTGTTCTTCTCTGCTTTTCTTTTCTTATTCACGTTTTTGTTGTAAATGAATTCAAGTAGAAAGAGGCAGATCACAAAGAAAAAAAATCACAATCACCTTTTTTATTTAAAGGTAAAGAAGCAACAACAAGGGATTTCCCTGATGGCCCAGTGGCTAAGACTCTCTGCTCTCAATGTAGAGGGCCTGGGTTCAATCCCTGGTTGGGGAACTAGATCCCACATGTGGCTACTAAAGATCCTAAGGGCCACATCTAAGACCCAGCACAGCCAAACAAATAAATAAGAACCATCAACAAGCCAAATATGTACTACTGAACTTTAGAATGCAATCAATAACTTTGAGAGAAGCAAATGTGTGTGTGTGTGCTGAGTATGGGCTGATAGGAAAGGAGTTTGCAAGCCCCTGCAGAGAGTTGGGGACATGCAGCCCCGGCGGCCAAGGGGGTGAGGGTCTGGAGGTCCACTGGCCTCGCTAGATGTCCCCACCACTGTGCCACTACTCCAGCCCTGCCCACTCCTCAAGTCGCCAAGATCTCTCTTCCCTCTCAGGTCTTAAACCCAACAGAAAAGGAGAGGTATTGTTTAGATCTCAGTATGCAGCCTTAGTGCTTTCAGCCTCACCACCTGACTTGTCTTCTCCTTGTGCAAACAGTAAAGGGGATGCCATGTCTGTTCTTTCGCCCAAGGACAGCAAGACAACAGAGGGGGCTGGGGCACAGGGCTCCGTGCCCAAACTGCTCCAGAACTTGTCTTAAATGGCAATATTTACATCTCCCACCTGGGGTTTGTTTAGAATCAAAACTCAATCCCACGGCTTTTCACCTGGAATCTAAACACCAAGAAATCTCCTTTATTCATTCCATTCCATGGAATGTTCCACACAGACATTCTCTGTGGGCTGTGGAGGGTAAGGGGCTATTCCAGCTGGAGGCAGGGGGATAGATATGATGATCCCTCAACATTCCCTTCAGGGGATCCCTGGGTCCAGCAGCATGGAGTCTGTTTCCCATCATATCCCCAACCCCTCCAAACCCATGCACCTTTGGCTGGAGAGAAGGTTAAAGCCCTCCAGGGCCACCTGTCATCCTCCCTCCTTCCCTTACTGCCTCTCCCCAACCCCACCAGATGATTCCTGAACAAGGTCAGACTGTGGGACAAGGGAACAGGGACAGCTGGGGCTTTAGCATCTCACAGAGCTGGCTTTAAATTCCAGCACACACACACACACACACACACACACACACACACACACACACACCCCTACACTTCTCACTGTGTGACCATGGATAAGACACTTAACCTCTCTAAGCCTCAGTTTCCTCATCTGTAAAGTGGGGATATAAAATATGAGAAGCAGGAAAAAGGGAGTGGTGAGCTGGGGAGGTCATCTCTCCCCACCACTCTACCTCCACCTGCCTTTAAGAGGGCAGATCAGGCTGTATTCTCCTAGAAGAGTCAAAAACCACTCTGGTCCCAGTCACCCACACCCCTAACCCCAACTCAGGAAGATCCTGTTTCCATCTGTCTTAAATCCCTCTTCTTGCAAGTAAGGTCTCAGAGACAGACAAAAAAGAACCTGTCCATATTTTTTCTTAGAACCCTTTTTCATCTTTGCTTCTGTGTCCCCTGTACACTTAGACCTTCCCCCTAGTCTTTTCCCCCTCTGATTTTCCATGACTTATCTCATGAAATAAGAGGTTTGCAATGTGGGGTAAATGCTGAAGATGGGGAGTCAAGAGACCTGGTTCTAGGTAGGCTGACTTGCTGTGTTATCTGGCGCAGTCGCATTACCTCTCTGGTTCTCTCTCCACCTCTGAGAGGAGTGAACCAGCTGGGCTCTGAAGGCCCTTCCTGTAGAGGTAACAGCAGACACTCAGAGCAGCCATGCCCGTGGCGTCGGCTAGCCCCACTGCTTACCGGCAGCGGCAAAACTCCCTTTCATCTCCCAAATCAAAGGGCAGTGGCCACACCACCCTCTGGCCCTGACCACTTCTCCTGGACACAGGGACAGTGGTGACTTGGCGCACCAAAGCCCCAGGCTCCAGGCACCTCACACCTCCCTCCTTTCCAACCCATCCCCAGGGTCCCAAGTCCACAGGGATAAAAACCTAGTGCAGAAAGAGGTAAGATTCCCACTGCTGTTCCTCTTACTGCAATCCAGGGACAGAAAGCTGTGTATTCAGGAGAGTTTATCATGCAACGGAGGGGCAAGGAAGGTCAGGGAGGCCTTTGAAGCAACCAGGGCTTGGAGGCCTTGATTGAGGCCCATGGGAGAAGCAAATAGGGGTTCATGACAGGCAGCCAGGTCAGACTCTAGAGCAAGCGCTTACAACTCTCAGTCCATGGACTGTTCCCCCTCCAACTCTGGACAAATGCATGACCCCAAAAACCTGCCATCCCAGCTCTGTGGCTTTCATTTCAGCATCCGTGGCTCACTCATGCAGCCAGAATTGGGGTAAAATGTGGGGAAGGAGGAGGTGTAGCCCCTTCTGCCTAGGACCAAACCTCCACCAATACTTTGGCCACCTGATGCAAAGAGCTGACTCACTGGAAAAGACCTTGATGCTCGGAAAGATTGAGGACAGGAGGAAAAGGGGGCAAGAGAGGATGAGATGGTTAGATGGCATCACCGACTCAATGGACATGAATTTGAGCAAACTCTGGGAGATGGTGAAGGACAGGGGAGCCTGGCATGCTGCGTTCCATTGGGTCATAAAGAGTTGGACACGGTGGAGCGACTGAACAAAACCAAGCTTCCACTGCACCCTCTCAATCCTCAGCACTGTGAGCTTCCTTGTACTGGGGCTGGAAGAGAGTCAGGTGAGGACAGCTGCCACCAGCTCTGCACACAGAAAGTAAGGTAATAAAAGCTGGGATTTTTATAGGAGACACCCACATTCTGGGCCTTCTTTGAATGTATATCTTTCAGACGAAGGCACCTTTCTTCTCATTGCTCAGATGGGGAAAATTGAGGCTTAGAGACCTGCTCAAACATTTGTAACAAAGTTTGGGAGATTTGGTGCCCTTGGTCCTAGCTGCCCAGGGCCTGAGTCACAAGGCTGGTCCCCCAACCTTGAGGGAGAGGTTCTGTCCACAACATGAAGCAGGGGCTCAAATTTCTCCTTCCTGGGCCTTGTCAGCATGCAGGTGAGCTGTGGTGCTAGGAGCTTAGGATGACCAAGTCCTAGTTCCATCTCTGTCACTCACATACTAGGTGATCCTGAATGAATCACAGCCCCTTTGAGCCTCAGCTTCCTTCCCTGTGAAATGGGTTAATGACCCTGCCTTGCCTCCTCCTTGGGGCTGTGAGGCTGCTACTCTGCGATTGGCTGGTGGCTACTTACATCATTTTTTCTCTGACTCTGGAAGAACCAGCTTTGGGGGACTGGGGAAGAAATGTCTGAACCCACCAGCCTTGGCTGCCTTCACAGCTATTACCTGCATCACTGTCTCCCGCACCCCACCCACTACCTCCCCTGCCCAGAGGATTTCTTTTTCTCCTTGTGTTCAAGGTGGAGGCCTGAGAAAAGACAGTCTCTAGGCAAAGCCCAGCTAGGCCAACAGGAGAGTAGATAAAGCTGGAGCTTCAGATTTGGGTTCAAATCCCAGCTCGCTCAGTTCCCAGACCCTGAACCAGCCACCTAAACTCTCTTAGCTCAGTTTCCCCATCTTTGTCTACTTCACAGACTAAAGGAGAAAATGCATGTGCCGCCTTTGGCATAATACCTGGAACGTGGCAGACACTAGTGAAAGGATATTATTATAAATCTGGGGCACCTTCATCTCAAAGCAAGAGGGTTGCCCACCTAGGGGTAGATCTGGGCTCCCTCCCAAGTAGTCCCTCCCAAGACACCAGGGAAACTTAGAGTCTTAGCTCCCCGTGCGCCCTCACCCGCACTCACTTGGGTAGCGAAAGTAAAATTCATTGTCCGCGTCACTGTGGTTGCCCCAGTGCCAGAGGGCAGCGTCGGTTTCACGGTTGTAGCGGACAAAGACCGCAAAGAGGATGGCGGTGGCGCCCTGGAGGAGGAGGCACAGCAGGGGCAGCTGCAGTCGCCGGCCTGCGGAGCGGCGGGGAGACCAAGCCATGGGACAGAGGCTGCGAGTCTCCGACGCAGCTGTGGCTCCAGGCGCGTGGCGCGAGCAGAACTCCCGGGGCGGGCGGGGCGGGCAGGTATCGTGCGAGCCAGGCCCCGCCCACTGAGCTAGGCCCCGCCCATCACGAGGAGGCTTGCCAGAGCCTTCCTACCCGCGCTCAGTTCCCAGTCCCCGTTCCAGGAAGCGGGGTGTCGCGGGGAAGGCGAGGGCCTGGGCCCCAGACGTGAGGCGGGCCGAGGAGTGGGAGAAGGTGGGGCGTTCGTACCCCCAAGTCCTCTTTCCTTTGGCCCAGCTGACCCTGATGCCGTTCCTGTTGGGACAGGTCCTTGGAAATAACCCTGGAAAGGCTCCCTGCGTCCTGCCCTGCTCCGGCACAGCTGCGGGACCGGTGGGGCTGGAGGGAGAAAGAAGGGCGGACACCCGCCCCCTCAAACATGATGTTAGTTTGGAGAGTGTTTCCCAAAGAATAAACGACCTTGATGGGCTCAGACTTCTCCCACTGGACCCCTCCAGGGTTAACAAGAGAGAGTTCAAGTGTTACTCAATCTTTTCCCCAACTGAAAAACCAATGGAGAAGGGAGATAAAGAGCCGGATCTGTAGGCACTGATGATTAACGTGGCCAGGGAGGTCTGAGTCTCAACAGTTGAGTTCCTTACCCCACTCCCAAGCCTCCTCGCATCTACACCCCACCACACTTCTAGGACGGAAGGCTGAACTTGGGAGCAGGCTGGGCAGGGGCCCACTGAAACCTGGGTTCCCTGAACACCCAGTGTGATATGAGAGGTTCTGGGCTGCTCCCAGCAGCTGGAAAGACGGGGAAGATAGGTGGTAGGAAGGTCTTCTCAGTTAAGAGTCAAGAGCCCCTTGTTACTAGAAGCAGGATTTGTATCCACTGGGGTCCTGGTAGACAAACAACGAGGAGATAGCTTTTAACTGAGCACTTACTGTGAGCCAGGCTTTGGAGATGAGCCAGATCACCCCTCCCTCCAGGAGCCACTGTCCAGTTAGGAGAGAGACATTTAGGAGGGAACTGAATTGCCCCTGGGGTAAATGTGTGACCCAGGAATCACAGAGACTGTGGAGCCCAGAGGAGAAGCTGTAGGGCCTACAGGAGTGGGGATTAGGAAGGGGACTGGGCTGGAGAATTGCCTCCTGGGAAGTGGTGCCTGAGGGCAGCCTGGGAGGACAACCTGGAAATTGAGTAAGTGAAGAAAGGAGAGGAGACATCTCAAGAAGGGACCCACATAAGCAGAAACCGTGGGCATGTTTAGGGTGCTCAGAAACTGAGGTTGGGGGTGGGTATCAGCAGGCAGAGAAACGTGGCCTCTATCTAGTGGGTGCTGGGCCCCTGGACACCTCTGAACAGGTGGAGGACCTTTGTATTAATGGTTCTGACACCCAGCCCACAAAGGGCTTCAAAGAAGAAAACCTGAAGGCCACTAGGGCTGGTGGGGGAGAAGTCCTCTGTCTTCACTGCCCACAACCTAGCCGCACCTGTCTGAGGGGGTTGTTCTACGGGGGCGGGGGGGGGGGGCAGGGGCTTGTGGGTGTTTGCAAAGATGTCCCAGACCCTGGCCTGAAAGAAGAGCTGCCATTCCCATGGGCTGTAGCCTAGGCCCATAGAGACCAGTCACTGCCCAGAGCTGAGGCCAAGCAGGGCTCAACCTTGCTTCTCCTCTGCCACCTCCCCAGGCCACCTCCTCCCCGCGTCCCCTCAGGGCCTGAGCCTCTGGCCCAGCGTGGACTCTGCAGGACAGTTGGATTCTAGGTGCCCAGCCGGGCAGGTGTGGGAGGGTGGTAGCTGCCTCTGATAACAACGCTCTAGCAGACGGAGCAGCCTCTCTGGCCCTTGGTGGCCCCTGGCCCTGAGGCTCTGTGTCACTACTTGGTCTTGCTGCTCTGCAGGTGGTGGGGCAGGGGGAGAGGGCGGGGGAGGAGAAGATCAGCTGCCTTTGGATAAGGACTCTCAGATCATTCAACATCTGGGGTTTCCTCCCACATCCAGCCTTCTGCCCCGAAGATGCAGTCTGCTTCCTGAGCCCTGTTTGGAAGAGGGGTTGCCCTGGGTTGCACAGGCAAGGACTGGACAGGCCCTTAAGGGGAAAGGTTTTCAAAAGCACCAGAACTCGAAAGAGAAAGGAGTAGGGGCTGTGTCTTCTCAGCATCTTCTGGGAGCTTCCACCGTGATTCCGGCCTCCTCCATCTCTGTCCCACCTATTGTCTCTCTCAGTCTCTGAATTCCTCTGAATCTCTGATTTTTCCTTTCCTCTGTTGCTCATTCATTCATTCATTCACAGTATTCATTTAGTGTCAACCCTGAGCCAGGTTTGGGGGCTGTGACCTGAGGTTCTAGTCACATGTGTACCACGGTTGGGTCCTGGGTGCCTCCAGCCCTGACAGGTGTTCACCTTTTATTTGTTGGATTGTGGGAGGTCTAGAGGGAGCCCTTTGGGAGAGTCAGGATAGCTGGGCCAATTTATCAAAGGCACACTTGGAGACCTTTGGGCAACTGCTATTCACCAACCTTTATAGGAGGATCTTGGTAGTCTCACAACTAATGGGTACCAGCTGGTATCACCCCTGGTCTAACAGAGAACAATGTCCTGACAGTCCTCCCATTCTGAGGGTCCCCTTGGCCCACCTGTCCCCTCTGTGGGCTCTCCTGGCAGGCCTACACCTGGGGGCTCTCCTGGCCCACCACCACTATGGAGAATCTCAGTCTTTGGTTTTCTTTTGGATTGCCAAGTGTTGTCAGAACTCTTGGCCCTCGCTCTTGCCTTCTCCAACCCTGGGAATTCTTTTATTTATTTATTTTTTAATGTTTCCAATATGACCTTTATTGAGCAAGTACTGCTGTGACATTTAACATCAATCAACTAAAAGTTGCAAATTGTGCATGTCAACGAGGTTCTCCCATGAACAAAAGTCCTTTTTAAATGCACCAGTGAGGTAAACATAATTATTCATATATAGCTTTCTTAAGGCTAAGAGAGTTCTGTGTTTCATTTATTATTTTTGACTCAGTTGGTTCTTTGCATAATACACCTCAAGACATTCCCCGAGTGCCCCACTTCCAACAGCTTAGGAAATTGGCCAATTCCCCAGGTACATACAGTTATCATGCATTTGAATCACCCAAAGACTGGGGGTGGGGAGCACCCTGAGCTTGTATGCAGGTCCCTCATATTGCACAAAGTAAAATACAATGTCTGGAGCCCCCATGGGAGAACTCGTTCTGTTTTGAAGCTGTCAATCACGTGCATTTTTGAAATTGTCATATGGCTTAACCTTTTGCGATGGACTCAAATATTAGTCATTCTGGGTGACTTCCTTTCCTATGGCATGTGAAGTGACTTTATCTTATTAGTAGACACTAGTTTCTCCTCAAAGGTCTCTTCATGCTCTTCAACCTTTTGAGTGACGGTTACAGATTTGGTGATATACTTGGCAGCACCATCTCCCCCCTCACTGGTGATTTTTTCTACCATTTTGGTTACCATCACTTTCTCCTCACTTTTATCACCGCCCTTCTCTTCATCCGCTGGGCTCACGTCGAGCCCGTTGCTGACGACTCCTTTCTCCTCTTCTCGCCCACTGCCTTTCCCCTTAGTTTCCTGTTCTTCCTCCTTCCCCTCCACCTCCCCACTGATGGCTATGTCTTCCTTCCTGGATTCCTTCAAACCTCCCTCCTCCTCCCCTCCCACCTCTTCCACTCTCTCCTTCTCCTTCTCTTTCTCCTGTGTCTTCTCCTGCTCTTTGGCTTCCTTCTCGGGGCTCACCTTTACTGGCTTGGCGGGCACCTCCTCCTTCACGGGGGACTCCGCCTTCACTGGGGACTCAGCCTTCTTCTTCTCTAGTGCATCTTTGGCTTCACCTCCTTTTTCTCTGCCTTCTCTTCCTTGGGAGATGCCTTGGCTTCTTCTTTCTTTTCTTCCTCCACCTTCTCTTTCTGTTCTCCTTTCTCAGCTCCAGCTTCTGCTTTGGGTTTCACTTCCTCCACGGGTGATTTTGCCACTGGGGACTTCAGCCCTGGAAATTCTGATGGAATTGGGGGGAAGGCCTCATCTCTCACCCGTCCCTCCACCCTTGACCTCCTCTGAGGGGCCCCAACTCTGTCACCAGCGCCCATCCTGCCTGGCCTGGTGGTTTGCCCAACCTTTGACCTTCCATCTCCAGTTTCCAGCTATGATCAGCTGGGCACTTGAGGGTGCCCAAGGGGAACTGGTGTCTGCTGCTTGCCCTGACCCAGCCTGGCCAGGCTGTTCGTGGGAACCAGGGCTTGGGTTACTGAGTAACTCGGGGTTGCTTAGAGGTGTTCTCTACTGGGGTCACCTTCTGCCTACTCCCTGCTCTCTTGGCTCAGGAATCCTCAAAACCAGTGGGCTTCTTTTCTCCATCGAACTTTCCCAGTGTTTGTGGGGAACAAAAGAGAAAAATAGTAAAGCACCAGAATCAGTAAGACTTTCGTTTGTTCATTTGATTCACTCAGTACATCTTTGCTGTATCACCTTGGCAAACTGTGGAGCCCTCTGAGTTTCAGTTTCCTTATCTGTAGGAGAAATGATATTCCCTTTGTGGAAATGTTATGAGAATTACAAATAATTGCTGAGGAGTGCTGGCATTTTCATGGGCAGTCAACAAATATTGTTATTATTGTTCCGATTGGCTGAGCAGAGAGTGTAAATGGGTTGCTGACTCCAACATACAATGGGCACATGTGCTTCTGGTG
Organism: Dama dama; assembly: GCF_033118175.1. Classification (NCBI taxonomy): domain Eukaryota; kingdom Metazoa; phylum Chordata; class Mammalia; order Artiodactyla; family Cervidae; genus Dama; species Dama dama. The sequence continues at coordinate 15,844,095 of NC_083700.1, forward strand.
ACAGGCAAGGCTGGGGGGGACAGCCACCTTGATGCGTTCTCCTGTTGTTGGCTGGAGTGAGTGACCAGCAGGTCTGGGGGCTAGGAAAAGCACATTCAGGAAGGGCCTTGGGGCCAGCAGGCCCCGTGACATAACAACTCTTGAATAGAGGAGATTTTGGGAGCCTTCCTTCATTCAACAAATATATATTAAGCACCTGCTGTGTGCCAGACACGGTGCTCATTGTTGGCAGTCCAATGAAATGAGATATATCCCTGGGTGGGGGTGGGAGGTCTATCTGCAGGGGGGTGCAGATGAATCAGAAGGCAGTAGTATTGCCAAGGGTGACAGTGGGGGAGACAGGTCATACCAGGACCCAGGCCTTGCTGGGGGTGGTCAGGGAAGGCTTCCCAGAGGAAGTGATTCTTACGTTGAGATCTGGCCTAGTTTCACAGCTAAGGTGGAACAGAAGAACTCCTTTTTGTCTAACAGTCTGGTTTGGAAATAGAAAAAAGCTATACTAGGGAATTCCTCAGCACCCAAGGTCTGGGGGTAGACAAACCCCAGACCTCAGTTTTTCCCAAAACCCACAGCCACAGTGGCACCATAAAAATATTATTGTGTTTACACATAGCCATTGGTAAAAATCAAATATGTCCTTTTGTCCCCAGAGGCTCACCAAAATAGCTTCCACATAAAAGATTGCCAAAATTAGATTACTTGTGTTTGTTAAGGTTTCTTCATCTGTAAAATGAAAATGACAATACTTTGGGAAAGAAGTTGGTTAAAAGGCAGTTATCTCAAAGTGATTTCATTTCAAAGCTTTTCATTCATGTAATACATTTTGTTTGCCTTCCTGCTACATGTTAGATTCTAGAGGATTGTCCTCCATGTTCTGTCAGCACCAAATGCAGGGGAATCATGCTCTGTCCTCAGGACGCCAAGGTAGGTGAGATGTAGTCTCAATTCCCCAGCCCTGACAGCAGCTCTGCCTCAGTGGTACAACTCTTGTGGTCCTGTTGGGGGGTTCTGTGGTCAATTCCTGACCAGGAAGTTTTGAAAGACAGCAAAGATCAGAAGGTGAGAGTGTGTCTTCAGACCGAGAGGGACAGAGGACTGAATGCCAGCTCTGCCCAAAAGAGATTTTGGAGAAGTTGCCTACCATGCCTTGAACCCCGGTTTCTTCATCTGTTCCACGGAGATAATAATAGTACTGATACCACAGGGGTTGTTGTGAAGATTAACGTCCACAAATCACAGGACTTGTAGTTCGTCTTCAGTAGTATAGTCACGGTTCTGACTGTTGTTCACAAGGAAACACATCAATAAGCACATTTCTTTCTTTGCCTTCCATTCCTCCTCCTGGTAGTGGTAGGAGAACTTTGCTAACTGCTAGGAACATGGGAAAAACTTTGCTAACTGATAAGGACATGGGGAAAAGTGGCCCTCAGTCCTTAGTTTTAAAAATATAATTGTGTTCAGCTAACTCTCAAAGGCCTGACTAGAGTCCCTTAAGAGAAAAACCAGGGAGGACTTCCCTGGTGGTCCAGTGGTTAGGACTGGGCCCCTTCACTGCAAGGTCTGGAGTTCCATCCCTGGTCGGGGAAGTAAGATCTCTCAAGCCATGTGGTACAGGCCAAAAGAAGAGAGAAAAGCCAGAAGGGAACCCAGGGTGCAGTGGACTTGCTTCTAGAAATGAGTCACTCGAAGGTGACTGCAGTTAAAGGGAGCAGGGAGATGGGAAGCCACATCCTCGCCCCAGCTTCCCTTCCGCATTTCTCCTAAGGATTCCGCCACCATCACCAAATCAACCAAAACCACAGCCAGGAAAGCTCAAGTCCTACCACCTCCCTCTGCCAGAAGCTGTTGTTCAGGCGTCCAGACATCGGACCCTTGCTCCCTCTCCTAGGCCAGCCCCATCCCCAAGTGTGAGTGACACTTTGTGATGAATCCCTCTCTTCTCTGGAAAGGGAGCAGTTGAGTAGAAATATTCTTCATATACAACCCAGGACAGGACATTGTGAAGGTTGGAAGCACATCTTCTCTGCCCAGGGCCTGGTGAAGCACAGAAGGGTGGGAGCAGCCAGAATGGAGGTGGTAAGATGAGTCCACAAAGTTTGACAGGAGCTGCAGAAGGGTGATCAGACTGGGCTGTGAGCAGGAGAACTCAACCTCTCTAGTGCACATCTAGTGACATGGCTCCCTGCTCTGAACTCCCTCCTGCAGCCCCGCCAGCGTACCAAGCTCCTGAGACACAGGAGAGAACGTGAGATCTGAGGCTCTTGACAAAGCAAGGTCATGACCATTCAGCCGTTCATTTCATAGCTATTTATTGAGCCATGTGTTGCAAGGTCAAGCAGGCCCTGCTTTCAACCCTGAGGCCAGGGCAGCAAACAAATAGACATTGTCCTTGCCCCCATGGAGCTGCTATCCTAGTGGAGGAGACACACAATAAACACACACAAATAGATACATTAGATGTCATGAGAGGTTTGTTGAAGAAAACAAAGCTGAGCTAGAGGATAGAGTGACGGGGGTTACTAGACTGGATCACTAGGGGAGGCTCAAGAGAGATGCAAGAAGTGAGAGGGGATCTCATAGACTCCTAGGCGGAAGGAAGAGCACGTACACGGCCCCTGGGTTGAGAAGCAGGGAGGGCAGTGTGGCTAGAGGTCAGTGAGTAAGGGGCAGTGCTGGAGGGTATGAGAGCCAGCAGGTGGAGGGCTCAAGGCCCTGGTGAGGAGTTTGGACCTTACTATTAAGAAAATGGGGAGCAATTTGAGGGGTCAAGAGCAGAGAAATAACATGACCTGAAGTATTATCTTAAAGGATCCCTCTGGCTGCCTAAGGAGCATGGCTGTAGGGATAAGCGGTCGCAGATGACCAGTCCTAAGGCTACAATTACAATCCAGGCAAGAGCAGACAGTAGCAGTAACAGTGTGGAAAGTAGCAGGTTCTGGAAGTATTTGGAAGGCAGAACCGACAAGGTTTATGAAGGACTGGATATATGAGAGAGAAAGGAGTTGCTACGGACTGAATTGTGTGCCCTCAGAGTCACATGTCCAGGACTTCCCTGATGGTCCAGTGGTTAAGAATCTGCCTTGCAATGCAGAGGATGTGAGTTTGATCCCTGGTCTTGGAACTAAGGTCCCACACACCTCAACTACTGAGCCCATATGCCACAACTAGAGAGAAGCCAGCTTGCCACAACTAAGACCCAATGCAGCCAAATAATGATGATAATTAATTTTTAAAAGTCATATGTCAAAGTGCTAACCCCCATGGTGATGGTATTTGGAGATGGGACCTTTGGGAGGTAGTCAGGTTGAGATGAGGTCATGAGAGTGGCCCCTCGTGACGGGATTAGTGCCCTTATAAGAAGAGAAAGCAGAGAGCTCCCCCAGCCCTGCCCCTTTTGCTCTCACTTTCACTCTGGCTTGCTCTGCCAAGTGAAGACACAGCAAGAAGGTCATTGCCAGGAAGAGAAGTCTCAGCAGAAACATCATGCTGCTAGCACCTTGATCTCAGACTTGCCGCCTCCACAACTGTGAGAAAATAAAGTTCTGCTGTTGAAGCACCCAGTTTATGGGCTTTCGTTATGCAGCCCAAGCTGACCAATACAGGAGTCAAGGATGGTGCCCAGATGTTTGATCTGAGCCACTGGTGGGAGGCCCATCTGCAGTAGGGAACTGAGAAGATCCCTCCCCAAAGCAGCTGGTCTCTCCCTCCAGGCTGAGATTTGTTTTCCAGACTCTGTACTTTAGTCTGGGCTGTTACCAGAACACTCCTTCTTCTACTAAAACAGGACTTCACCTTCAAGGCCCACCTCAAGTATGACTCCCTGCCTCTGGGCTCCTGGCTGCGTGCTCTCCAAATAGAGTGCCGGATGCCCCACTGGGATTAATACCTCCACCCCTTCTCTGGACTGGGCCAGAAATGTTTGACTGAAGGAAGACAGGACTTTGACTCCGCCAGGTGAACCAGTCCCGATGCTGCTGGGAGTTCTTTCTAGATCTCCACCCTTGAGGGCCTGCCCTTCCCTACTGCTTCCTCTGCCCCGCCCTCCGCCCTGAGACAGCTGGGCAGCCCGTGGTGGAGCTAGGTTAACACACCGGTTCCCGCCTCCCTCTCATAACCTTCACCCTGGGGTTGCAGCTCCAGCACTCATAGCTCAAGCCAGAAGCAGGTTAGTTCTCCTGCAGCGGGGAGGCCCCACACCACCACCTACTGGACGGCGGCGGAGGACAGGAAAGAGGAGGAGCCCGCACTGCTGGCTGGGCTGGGCTCCCTGGCCCATCATATCTTCTTGTGTGCTAAGTTACTTCCGTCATGTCCCACTGTTTGTGACCTCATGGACTGTAGCCTGCCAGGTTCCTCTGTCCATGGGGATTCTTCCAGGCAATGCTGGAGTGGGTTGGGTTATCTTATGTTCTTAGTCAGATCAATTTGTAAACAATATTATCTTTCCCACTTGTTCACTCAATAAATATTTATCTAAGTATTTCATTTTATTAGCCATTTAAATATGCAGAGAGCCAGCAGTGTGCCAGGCACTACTCTATGCATTGGTTACACAGCAATAGGAAAAACCGTCAAGAACAGGACAAAAAAACCCCTGAGTTTTAATGTAAAGTTCATTAAAGTTCTTTTAAATTATATTGTTTTAAAATGTGTCACTACTGGGAATTCACTGGTGGTCCAGTGGTTAGGACTTGGCGCTTTCACTGCCATGGCTCAGGTTCCATCCCAGATCAGGAAACTAAGACTCCACAAGCCTCGCCACACAGCCAAAAAGATAATAAAATGTGTCACTACTTGAAACTGGTGATTTGACTGCACCAAATTCCTGCCAGTGAAGTGAAAGTCGCTCAGTTGTGTCCAACTCTTTGCGACTCCATGGACTATACAGTCCATGGAATTCTCTAGGCCAGAATACTGGAGTGTGTAGCCTTTCCTTTCTCCAGCAGATCTTCCTGACCCAGGAATTGAACCAGGGTCTCCTGCACTACAGGTGGATTCTTTACCAACTGAGGTATCAGGGAAGCCCTAAATTCCTGCCAAGTGGTTTGCAAATATGAAGTGAAAAACCCCAAAAGGCACTGAGTTCAGAAAGGGAGAAATTGGGCTGGTGGGGTGGAGTGTCTTAGGGAGTGTGTACCCAGAGAGCTCCTCCAGGATTCTGACTCTCCCCTGCTGAACATTTTTCCAAGCTCTGGACACACCTGAAGCTCTGGATTCAGTTAGAGCTGTCACATCTGAGATGCGCAATAAACAGAGAGGCAGGTTCAGATGAAAACCAGAGTAGGGTGGTAAAGGAACTGGGGCTGCTTTATCTGGACAATTGTGGTCTTAGACTCGGGGAGAGGGGCTTAACTGGTTCCTGTCTTCACCATGAAATTGATTTACTAACGGCTTGGAGAAAGCTATAGGAGTCAGACCGAGGTTTAGGTACAAGAGCCTTCTAGCACCCAGACCTGCTGCCCTGGGAGGATACTGGGCTACCTGCAGCAAGAGAATCATGGACCCAGAGAGTTAGGGGCCGAAAGCACCCTTATCAGAACCACTGCGGGCAAGTTGAAAAGGCTCAGCAGTTGACTGTGAGAGACTGCACGTGGCAGCACCCACTCCTCATGTGAACACTGCTGGCCTGGTAGGGACACTGGATCGGTCTCCCTCTGAATCACCTGGGCTGGAGAAGAAACTGAAAAAATACGAGTGCCTGCCCCCACCCCACTGAGACTTTGATTTAATAGGTTTGGGTGGAGTCCTAGCACCAGTATTTTTCTTTTATAGCTCTCCAGACAATTTTAATAGGTAGCCAAAGTTGAGGCTTGCTGATCTAGACCAGCAGCACTAGCGCCCTCTACCAGGGAGCTTGTTAGAAGGACGAGCTCTCAGGCCCTGCCCCAGACCTACCAAATGAGAAACTCCTTGAGAGGGGCCCGTAGTATGCACGGAACAAGCCCTCTGGGTGATTCTGATGCATGCTGATGTTTTGGGGAACTTTCAGGCCTTTTCTAGCTCTAAGAGTCTCAGAACCTCAGGGAAACACAGCTCCATAACAGCTTACCCTCTTCACCAAGGAGGTGTGTTAACAGTTTAATCTGCCTAGAGGACAAACTAGTCAAACCTGAGATCACAGAACAGCTTCACTTCTTTATCACAGTGTCACACTTCATGAAAAATCCAAACCAAAAACTTTACCCATCTTTAGACTTTTTCAGGAAGTGTTCAGTTCGGCAGCAAACAGTGGTCCTTGAATCAGATATACCCATCACCTCCTGTCTCAGAGTATCTACTGCCTGGGTCCTTTAGACCTGACTGTCTGCTTTATGAGGTCTTTGCCTAGGGGACCCTGCCATCTGGATGGTTTTCATCCCATCTTCAGGAGTCAGGCATCAGTACACAGAGGGAAGGACCTGCCAAGCGAGAGTTGGCCTGACTCACCCGGAGACGGAAGTGGTGGTAAAGCCGGGATTGAGTAGAAGACCATGCCTGGCACCTCTGGTTCATTTAGTATCAGCTTTAAAGGCATGGGGAGACCAAACCCCTGAGTCAGAGGAAGCCTACAGCGGAGGGCTTGTTTGCAAAGAGGGAGTGAAGCACTCTGCGCTGGAGGCTCTGGATAAGACCAGAAGGCTGTGAGGGTCCCAGGACTTCCATCCATCAATTCCCTCCAGTGTAGAAGAGAAGGGACCCAGGCTCCTCTCAGAGATTTTTCTCCAGGTCTTTCTCTTGGCCTCAGAGCAATTAGAAAGGCCCAAGAACCCAAAAAGGAATCAGACCTGGAGAGGAAGTAATGGCAAAAATCTAGGATCTCTAGGAAACACAGTCACATAAGAAAGAAGAGGAACAGTAGTTAGTGAAATCTCAGCCCCACTGAGAGGAAGCCAGGAGGAGAAGGGCACAGGAGGAATGCTACTCAGGCACACCAGCCACCTTCCCTCTCCTGTATCCCTCCCTGCAATTCCCTCTGAGATACTGTCATGAGGATTCCCGACAGGCACTAACACATGTAGCGGGCACTCGTTCTGTAAATTCTCTGGCCCTTACCTCTCAGCTAGTGCTGTGGTTATGGTTTCATACAAGCTTCGACCAGTGTAGTGCAGGTACTACCTGACAGTGTCTCTCCTGGGAATCTGTGCCGTACCTCCCATTTCTACCCCTGGGGCTTCTTTGCAAGACCCTACAAAACTCATGGGCCTCCCAGGTGGTGCTAGTGGTAAAGAACACACCTGCCCATGCAGGAGACGCAGGTTTGATCCCTGGAGAAGATCGTTGGGAAGATCGCCTGGAGAAGGGCATGGCAACCCACTCCAGTATTGCCTGGAGAATCCCATGGACAGAGGAGCCTGGTGGACTATAGTCCATGGGGTCACAAAGAGTCAGACACGACTGAAGTGACTTAGCATGCAAGCGCACACAAAGACTTATGCATGTGTAACTGGGAAGCATGGAGGGGAAGCACTGGGGGAGGTGCCAGGGACTGAATGTTCGTAGCCTCCCAAATTTCAGGTTGAAACTCTAAACTATACCCCCTCAACATGATGATATTAGGAGGTGGGGCCTCTGGGAGGTGATTTGGTCATGAGGGTGGAAGCCCCATAAATGGGATTAGTGCCCTTATTAAAGGAACCCCAGCAAGCTCTCTCTCCCTATTTTCACCATGTGAGGATACAAGAAGTTGGAAGACCCTCAACCAGCACCCAGATTTTAGACGTCCAGTGCCCAGAACTGAGAATTCAGTTCAGTTCAGTCTCTCAGTCGTGTCCTACTCTTTGCAACCCCATGGACTGCAGCACGCTAGGCTTCCCTGTCCATCACCAACTCCTGGAGCTTACTCAAATTCACATCCATTGAGTCCGTGATGCCATCCAACCATCTCATCCTCTGTCATCGCCTTCTCCTCCTGCCTTCAATCTTTCCCAGCATCAGGGTCTTCTCCAATGAGAGCGCTTTACGCATCAGGTGGCCAAAGTATTGGAGTTTCAGCTTCAGCATCAGCCCTTCCAATGGATATTCAGGACTGATTTCCTTAATGATTGACTGCTTCGATCTCCTTGCTGTCCAAGGGACTCTCAAGAGCCTTCTCCAATACCTCAGTTCAAAAGCATCAATTCTTCGGTGCTCAGCTTTCTTTATATGACAATTAAATTTCGGTTATTTATAAGCCATTCAGTCTGTGGTATCTTTTTTTTTTTTTTTTGGTTTGTTTTTTGTTTGCTTATTGAAGTATAACTGACTTACAATATTATATTAGTTTCAGGTGTACAACATAGTGATTTGATTTTTATTTTATTTTGTTTTGTTTGGCCATGCTGCGTGGCTTGCAGGATCTTAGTTCCCGATCAGAGATGGAACCTGGGCGCTCGGCACTGAGATCGTGGAGTCCTAACCACTGGGCCACCAGGGAATTCCCTAAATATTTTTATACAATACAAAATGATCACCACTATAATACTCTGTTATAGCATCCCAGACTGACTCAGATAGGGAGTTAACCATAGTGCGGCACCCGTGTCTAACGGGGGTCAGGAGCCATACATACATTTCCCCTTTGCATTTTCTCTCGGTGGGTGGTTCTGAGATCCATTTCATAAGGCTCCTCAAAACGTCCTGTGAGACTGAGCCTGAGTCATGTGCTATAGTAGCTAACTGAATGACACATCTTTATATCATCTTTCCCTTTTTCTCTCTTTCACTCAGCTTGTTTTGCATACCTTTTCTCTGGATCAAATTCCCAAATAAACTACCTGCATGAAAACATTTGATTCTTGCTTTTGGGAGAAACTGGCTAAAACAATTGGTTCCAGACTAGAATGGGATTTGGGGGCTGTATCACTCTTTAGTCAGATGGTGAAAAGGACTCCATTGCTGGTAATTCCTGGTGTATGATCGCATCAAGATGACTAAGATCCTCAGCTGTGGTGGATTGGGATGTGGTAAAAGGTGAAGTGTTAGGCATTTGTGATAGCTATAACCCTTGGGATGGGGGCAACGGTAATTGCAAGGATTGGTTGGCTTTTAACTGTTTTGAAAGCCTTCAAAAACAGAAAATTAGAGGCTCAGGTCAACCAACTAACAACTCAAGGTATACCATGCAAGTCAGAGAGCCTCTAGGAAGAGTCTCACCTAGGCCGCAGGGCAGACAGTGAAAAAATCAGATATGGGGTATAACTGAGGGTAGCACAACAGCAAAGGAGACTGAGTGCATAGCATCAACAGGTCTCCTACGTCGGAGTCAAGACCCTGAAGGGAAAAGAGTAAGACTAAAAGACCCAGAAGGAGACATCTGGGGATGCATGAACCTGAGAATTCCGAAACTCCAGGTTGATCTGAACACTCCAGGTCAGAAGCAACCCTCGTCCCTTGCAGATTAGCACCATCATCAAATACTTAAAGGATAAAAGGATGGTAGTTTTGTTGAGATTAAGTGATGGATACACAGGAGTTCATATATTATTCATTTGTCTGGCTCTTGCAGAAGCCAAGCAGAGGAGATGAGAATGAGTTACCACAAATTTAACCACATGGGAGCCCCAATCATAGCTGCCACACTGACTGTGGTATCTTTAGCAGCCAGCTTCTAGCATCGATATGTGACTGTTGGTCTGGAAAGTGTGTCCTCCATCCTCCTTGGTAAGGATGGGCAAAAGCAGGTGGCCTTTATAGGGGAAGGACAGCAGCACGTCACCTCCAACTCGCCACAAGATCAAATGAACTCTCCTACTCTCTAACCAACAGTCTGCAGGAAATTCAATTGTCTTGACTGGCCCAACACGTGCCAGTCCACTGGATTGATGATGTGCTACTTGGACTTGATCATGAAAGATGGTAAGTGGCTTAGTAAGACCGGAAGATTCAGGTTCCTGGCTGTACAGCTGTTAGCAAACTAATACCCTCTTGGGCCCTTGGAGTTTCTCCTTTCCTTTCATTGCTCCTACCCAGGACTGTAACATGCAGCAAATCATTTCTCTGCCACAAGGGCTTTGTAGCTAATAGATATTGCCTAATAATCACGAAGACCAAGTAGCCTCTATGCTCTGTTAGACCCCAAACAATGATGAAGAACTCTCTCTGACATATTCCTGGTGTCCACAAGACTACTTATCCATTCACAAATCTTAACTGAGGAATTCATGTCTTGTTTCCAAGCACCTATCCCCATACCCTAGGTTAACTATAATATTATCCCAGGGGCCCCTCTGCTGTGTGGAGTACAGCTGTGAATGCTTCTGGATCATTGCCCACCCAATCCCAATCCCATGATTTAATCACAACTGACCCACTGATTATATATGGAGCTGCCTGCTTCATTTTTCAGTCTCAAGATGCCTTCTCAGTTTGGTGGGCCCTTTTTATTCCCTCTGTCCTCCAACACTGACACATTGAAGAAACTTTAAGGGATCTAATAATCTGAGGCATGCCAGAATATCTCCTCTGTAATAAAGGACAAAGAGCTGAATTTTGTATCTCCTACCACTAAGAAGAGTAGTAACTGGCAGAACTCTTTAGATTTTGATGGCAGCCTATCCCACATATGGGAACTTTGCTCCACACCATTTATGAGGTGACTTGAAGGACTATTAGTTTTGAGTGGGGTTCAAAGCAAGAGAAAGAGCTATACAGCACATCCAGGCTATGACTGAAGCTATCCCATCTCTAAAGCCACATCACACACACACACAAATGCAATGAGTCCAAAGGTATTTACAGTGGATTAGAATATTGTAGAGAGTCTCTAGAAAACCCCTGTAGAACTGTTAACACAGACTCGAGGTTCTGGAGCAAAATTCTGCCAAATGTGAAAGACAGTGACTTGTCATTTGCCAAATGGGCTATAAGGTGTGAGCACAGACCCAGCACTGACTATGAGACATGGAGACTATTCATCTAGAGCTGCTCATCTTGACTGGGCATTATCAGATCCATTCAGTCATAAGATGGGGAGGGCACTGCAAAAATCCACTGTACAATGGGGAAGTGCATATTTGGCATTAGGCCTGAGCAGATCCGAAAGACACTTGCTAATTACATCAAGTGGTGGTCCAGACTGTCTATGCCCTTTGCTCCAGGGCTTTTTCCCTCAACTCATATCTATGGCCTCACGGGAAACTTTCCAAGACAAACTGACAGAGGAACAAAAACTCAGGTCTGGTTTTGAACACATCCTGGATATTTGATATTAATGTTCTTGATACATACTAAAATATTTACAGTGAAATTACATAATATATGCAACTTGTTTAAAATATCACGAGGAGGGGAAAGAATGGGACAGGCCATGGTTAAGGAGGGAGTGGCCATGGTTAAGCGTGAGTTAGGGATAGATGAGAGTTCATATACTATTCTATTTACTTAGGTGTACATTCTAAATTCTCTTTTTTTAAATTTTTATTTACATTTATTTTTTGGCTGCACTGGGTTTTTGGTGCTTTGTGCAGGCTTTCGCTAGTTGTGGTGAGCAGGGCTTCACTGCAGTGCTGGGGCTTCTCATTGCGGTGGTTTCTCTTGTTGCAGAGCACAGGTTCTAGGTGCTTGGGCTCAGTGGTTGAGGCTCTTGGGCTTAGTTGCTCTGCTGCATGTGGGATCTTCCCAGATCAGGGATTGAACCATTGTCCCTTGCATTGGCAAGTGGATTCTTATCCACTGTGCCACCAGGGAAGTCCCCTAACTTCTTTGTCAGTCAAAGTTAAGGACAACTCAGTCTGGTCCAGAGATGGGTCGGCAGGATACCCTGAGGTTTCCATGATACACTGGGCTGCTGCCGTCTCACAGCCTTACTCAGGGGTGGCCCTAAAGGACACCATGCACGGAAATACACGGAGGGCCAGAGCCTTGAGCATCAGACCTAGCTGTTCACTTTACATGGCAGAAGTGGCCTGAGGTCGAGTATACACGGAGTTCTGGACAGTAGTGGTGAATGGCTTGGCTAGTTGATCAGGGGCCTGAAGGAGAAAAGCTTGGAAAATCAGAGACAAGGAAGTATGGGAAAGAAAACATTGGTGGAAAAGAATTAGAGTGACTTTTATTTCCAGTAATCACATTATGTTCCTAATGGTGAAGCAAGGGTTACTTGGCTTTCTCTCTTTTTTTTTTTTTTGCCATGTTTCACAGCATGTAGGATCTTGTTATTTTTTTTATGCTTATTATTTATTTTGGCTGCGTTGGGTCTTCGTTTTAGCACACTGGATCTTCCACCTTTGTTGCGGCTGAGACATTTGGATCCAGTTTCCCGAACAGGGATTGAACCTGGACACCCTTCATTGGGAGCTCGGAGTTGTATCCACTGGACACCCAGGGAATTCCTGGGCTCTTTCATCCTTGAACATGTTTTCATCTAAGACTATCTTAGCTTTTCTAATCAAAGCTAAGGAGAGCAGAGTCTGAAAGTAGCTCTTCCTTTCATGCAAGTCTTAACCTTGTGGTGCCCAGAGCTCTCTTCTCTGCCTCTTCATTCCGTAGGTTAGCTCCTCCAGTTTTGTGGCTTTCAATACCATTAACACACTGATGTCCACAGAATTTTAATCTCCTCCCCACTGCATTCAAGTCATGCATCTGCCTTCCTGGTGGACATTTCTGCTTAAATATGTAACAGGCATCACAAATTTAACACAGTCAAAACCTTTCTTCTGTATCCACCCCTTTTATTCCTTTTCCAGGCTTCTCCGCTGCATAAATGACAACTCATCATTCCAAGTGTTCAGGTCAAAAATCTAGCATCATCCTTGACTTCTCTTTCTCTCACAAATCATAACTTCTATCACCAAATCCTGAGACCTGTACCTTCAAAATATATTCCGACTCCAAACATTTTTCACCAGCTCTGTAGCTATGACCCTGTTCCAAGCCACCTTCACCTCTTGTCTAGATTATCAAATAGTCTCCTCCTCCTCCCTTCGCCTCTATCAATTTTCAACTCAGCAGCTACAGTCATTCTGTAAAAATGTATTTCTAGGATTTCCCTGATGGTCCAGTGGTTTAGAATCCGCCTTCCAATGCAGGGGGCCCAAGCTCAGTTCCACTAACTTTCCACATATTGTGGGGCAGCTCCGGGGCAACTAAGCCACGACCGGCAACTAGAGAAGCCCGCGTGCCGCAACTACTGCATCTAAAGTTCATGCTCAAAAACAGAAGCCCTTGCAGCGCAACTTAGACCCAGCACATCCGAAAAAATAAAGGTATTTCTGATCACATGACTCTTCTCAATCCTCCAATGGTTTCCCATTTCGCTCAGAGTAAAAACCAAAGTCCTGAAAATATCCTGCAATGCCCTACACATCGTCTGGGATTCTCATCCCTCTCTGATCTCACCTCCTTCCACTCTTCCTTGCAGTGATGCCATTGCAGCCATTTTGACCTCTTTGTCCTCCCAGAATTCCAGGCACTCCTTATGCCTTTGCACTTTCTGTTCCCTTGGCCTGTAATGTGCTACTCCCAAATGGCTCATTCCTTCTCTACCTTCCCATCTCTGCTCAAATGCTACTTTATCAGCAAGACTTCCCCTGCCTCCCACAATCTCTACCTTCCCCCTGCCCTTCCCCCTGTTATACTACACCAAGGGTTTTCACACGCTGATTTCAGGACCCCTTTCCACCCTTAAAAATTGAGGACCCCAAACAGCCTTTGTATATATCTTTCAATATTTCAGTTCAGTTCAATTCAGTTGCTCAGTCATGTCCAACTCTTTGCAATCCCATGAATCACAGCATGCCAGGCCTCCCTGTCCATCACCAACTCCTGGAGTCTACTCAAACCCATGTCCAGCGAGTCGGTGATGCCATCCAACCATCTCATCCTTCGTTGTCCCCTTCTCCTCCCGCCCCCAATCCCTCCCAGCATCAGGGTCTTTTCCAATGAGTCAACTCTTCGCATCAGGTGGCCAAAGTACTGGAGTTTCAGCTTCAGCATCAGTCCTTCCAATGAACACCCAGGACTGATCTCCTTTAGGATGGACTGGTTGGATCTCCTTGCAGTCCAAGGGACTCTCAAGAGTCTTCTCCAACACCATAGTTCAAAACCATCAATTTTTCAGCACTCAGCTTTCTTCACAGTCCAGCTCTCACATCCATACATGACCACTGGAAACACCATAGCCTTGACCAGATGGACCTTTGTTGGCAAAGTAATGTCTCTGCTTTTTAATATGCTGTCTAGGTTGGTCATAACTTTGCTTCCAAGGAGTAAGCGTCTTTTAATTTCATGGCTGCAATCACCATCTGCAGTGATTTTGGACCCCCCAAAAATAAAGTCTGACACTGTTTCCACTGTCTCCCCATCTATTTCCCATGAAGTGATGGGACCAGATGCCATGATCTTAGTTTTCTGAATGTTAAGCTTTAAGCCAAATTTTTTACTCTCCTCCTTCACTTTCATCAAGAATATTTTTAGTTCATCTTCACTTTTTGCCATAAAGGTGGTGTCATCTGCATATCTGAGGTTATTGATATTTCTCCCGGCAATCTTGATTCCAGCTTGTGCTTCTTCCAGCCCAGCGTTTCTCCTGATGTACTCTCCTGATGTATATAAGTTAAATAAGCAGGGTGACAATATACAGCCTTGACGTATTCCTTTTCTTATTTGGAAACAGTCTGTTGTTCCATGTCTTACTTTGTTAAAAATTAGAACATTTAAAAATATTCATGTATTCATTTGAAAACAATAGCAACCTCATGTTAAATATTTTTAATAAAAATATAGTATTCAAAACAAAATTAGTGAGAGCACTATTTATCTTTTTCAGTTCAGTTCAGTTGCTCAGTTGTGTCTGACTCTTTGCAACCCCCATGGACTGCAGCACGCCAGGCCTCCCTGGACATCAACTCCCAGAGCTTGCTTAAACTCATGTCCATTGAATCGGTGATGCCATCCAACCATCTCATCCTCTGTCGTCCCCTTCTCCTCCTGCCTTCAATCTTTCCCAGCATCAGAGTCTTTCCCAATGAGTCAGTTCTTCGCATCAGGTGGCCAAAGTATTGGAGTTTCAGCTTCAACATCAGTCCTTCCAATGAAAACTCAGGATTGATTTCCTTTACAATTGACTGGCTTGATCTCCTTGCAGTCCACGGGACTCTCAAGAGTCTTCTCCAGCACCACAGTTCAAAAGCATCACTTCATTGGTGCTCAGTTTTTTTTATGGACCAACTCTCCATACATACATGACCACTGGAAAAACCATAGCTTTGACTAGATGGACCTTTGTCGGCCAACTAATGTCTCTGCTTTTTATTATGCTGTCTAGGTTGCTCACAGCTTTTCTTCCAAGATGCATGCGTGTGTGTGTGTGTGTAAGTCTCTCAGTCATGTCCAATTCTTTGCAAGTCCATGGGGTCGCAACCAGGTCTCCCACATTGCAGGTGGATTCTTTACCAAAGGAGAAAGTGTCTTTTAATTTCATGGCAGCAGTCATCATCTGCAGTGATTTTGGAGCCCAAGAAAATAAAGTCTCACTGTTTCCATTGTTTCCCCATCTATTTGCCATGAAGTGATGGAACCAGATGCCATGATCTTTTTACCTTTTTACCAATCTCTTTAATGTCTGGCTTAATAGAAGAGTAACTAGATTCTCATATCTGTATCCAATCTGTTGTGATCTCACATCCCTGTCGCCTCTGGAAAATCCCACTGTATACTCATCAGAGAATGAGAATGCAGGCTAATAATGTCTCAGTATTACTTACTACAAAAATTGTCTTGACCTCACAGATCCCCTAAAAGGATTTTAGGAACACTCAGGAGTCTCTGGTCCCACTTGCAGAACTATATACTATATTTTAATAGTTCTTATTGTCATCCAACATAACTATCTATTTACTTGTTTTCTTACTGTCAGTCTCCCTGCACTAAAATGAAAACTCCATGAGGTGGAGATTTTGTCTGTTCTGTCAACTGTTCTATCCCCAGCTCCAAAATCAATGCCTGCCACATGAGAGGCACCAGTAAATGAGTGAATGAAGAAATGAAAACAAAGGGACAACTGTTAATCATTTTTAGGATTATCTCATCATGAAGAATGCAGAAATGCTGTAAAACATCTCATTTTTTTTAACATCTCATTTTTAAAACAATTCCATTGAGGAGTCTATCCTAAGTTTGAAGTACCTATCAAACAGATAAAACAACGAACCAGCTATGATCTATTTTATTTCATCTACACCCTAGCCAAGATTCTTTTGAGGCAAACCACAGACATCATCTGCATAAGTTTCTATGTATCTTCAAATATACTGATCTTCATTTTCAAAATTTTATTATGAAAATATTCAAACATACAAAAAAGTTGACTTTTTTCCATGAAAATTCATAGATTACCACTACCTAAATTTTATAATAATATTTTATTCTATTTGTCACATAAATATCTATCCATCCTTCCATCTTTTTTTTTTTTTGGATGCATTTCAGAGTGAGTTGTAGACATCAGTATACTTCACCACTAAACCCTTCTGTATGGATATCATTAATTAGAGATTAATATTTGTTTAGTTTCTTTCTTGTTTTTTATTTAATTTTTAAATTTATTTGGCTGTACCAGGTCTTAGCTGCCTAGCTGCATGTAAAATTTTTAGTTGTAGCATGGAACTCTTAATTGCGGCCTGCAGAATCTAGTTTCCTGAACAAGGAATGAACCTGTGGTTCCCTGCATTGGGAACTCAGAGTCTTAACCACTGGACCATCAGGGAAGTCCCTACAGTTTTACCTTTTAAAATTAAAATTTACATCCAATGAAATGCACAAATCTTAAGTGTATCATTTGATAAATTTTGACAAATTCATACACCTGTGTAACCCAAACCCTATATCAAAATATAGAGCCATCAAACAGAAAGTTCCCTTTACCCCTTCCCAGTCAGTTCTTATTCCCACTCCATCCCCAGAGGCAATTGTTGTTCTTAGGCTTTCTTCCATCCTATATTAATACTGCATGTTTTAGAGCTTCAAATAAATACAGTGGTACAATGTGTGCTCTTTTCTGCAAGATGTCTTTCCCTCAGTATAATGGAATGTTTTTGAGATTCATTCATGTTGTTGAATGTATCAGTAGTTTGCTCCTTTTTATTGCTAAGTAGCACTCTATTGCTTGAATGTAACAGTTTATCCTGACCTATCTGTCATTATGAAATGTCCCTCTTTATCTCTAGCAGTATAATTTGTCTTGAAGTCCACATCATCTGATATTAATACAGCCCCTCTAGCTTGCCTCTGCTGTTAACACGGTAGTTTTTTTTTCTACCCATTTACTTTCACCAAAATGTATTTTTACAAGTCAAGTCTGCCTTATTCAGATTGACTCCTGAGTTCTTCCAACACAATTCTTAAACAATTTCTTTCTACCTGATATGATAAGATATTCTATGTTCATCTTGTATTTTTCCTGCCAGAGAACTGGAAATAGTCATTTCTCCAAAGAACTCTGCTTCCTTTAGTTGAAAAAAAGTGGCACTTAAAGGCTATATTCTGGTTGCTAGGGGTATTCACTGCTTCAGAGTTGATCAATTTTGAGGCCTTTTCAGTGAATATGACTTTCTGAGAAAGGTGTAAGCTCAGTGTAGACTCACTTTATTGCATGTGGATGTCCAGTTGTTTTAACACTGTTTAGAAAACACTATCCTTCCTCCATTGGATTGCCTTTACTCCTTTGTCAAAGATCAATTGACTATGTGGGTCTATTTTTGTGTTTTCTCTTCTGTTCCACTGATTTGTCTTTCATCAATACCACACTTGATTAGTGTAGCTTTATATGAAGTCTTGAAGACTTAATAAGTCTTCCTCATTCTCTCCCCTCCTTCTCCTCCTCCTTCAATATTGTACTGGCTATGCTAGATCTTTTGCCTCTTCACATAAACTTCAGAGTCAGTTTGTCAGTATTGACAAAGTAATCTCCTGGGATTTTGATTGGGATTGCATTGAATCTGTAGATCAAGATGGGAAGAACCGACATCTTAACAAGACGGAGTCTTCCTTGAGACTTCTCTGACAGTACAGTGGTTAAGAATCTGCACTTCCAATGCAGGGGATGTGAGTTCCATCCCTGGTCAGGGAACTAAGATCCCACACGCAAAAAGAAAAAAAAAACAACAACAAACTCCCAAAACCCAAGATTGAGTCTTCCTATCCATGAACATGGAATATCTTTTCATTAAGTGTGATTATAAATTTTTATTGAATATATTTGACAAATAACATTGTGTACTTTTAAGGTGTGTGTGATATGTTTTATGTTACTTTTGATATCTTATGTTACTTTGATATCTTTATATTTTGTACTATGATTGCTGTTGTAGTTATACTTACCATATTACATAATTATGGTACAATACTGTTGTCTACATTCATTATAGGGTACATCAAGATCACTATGGCTTATTTACTA
Source organism: Dama dama (assembly GCF_033118175.1). NCBI lineage: Eukaryota > Metazoa > Chordata > Mammalia > Artiodactyla > Cervidae > Dama > Dama dama. Next base: position 15,862,447 of record NC_083700.1, read on the forward strand.
CTTATTGAAAGTTCATACCCTTAAACAACATCATTTTTTTATTCCTCCACCCCCATCCCCTGATAACTACCATTTTACTTTTTTTAGATCCCATAAATAAATGATATTATACAGTACTTGTCTTCCTCTGACTTATCTCACTTAGCACAATGTGCTTGAGGTCTATCCATGTTGTCACAAGTGGCAAGATAGCCTCCTTTCTTATGGCTGAATAATATTCCATTGTGTCTACATACCACATCTTTTTTATCCCTTCATTCTCTGAAGGGCATTTAGGTTGCTTCCAATCTTGGTTACTGGGAACACTGCAGTAAACATGGGAGTGCACTTCTCTCTTCAAAATACTGTTTTCACTTCCTTTGGGTATATACCCAGTAGTGGAACTGCTGGGTCACATGGTGTATCTATTTTTAATTTTTTCAGGTATCTCTCTATTGCTTTCCATAGTCACTGGACCAATTTACATTTCCACCAACAGTATTTAAAGGTTCCTTTTTCACCCACATCCTCACCAACAACTGTTATCTTTTGTCTTCTTGATGCCATTCTAATGGGAGCATAACTTACATTTTAAGTGTGAATGGAGAGACCACTGGCTAAGGGAAGAGGGGACCCCATTCAGATCTTATTCAAAAATTCCATTTTAATGAAGATGATGAGATGATGAAACAAACGTACTTCCAGACGTAACATATCCTTCCTCTTTCCAAGCAGTTAGGTCAAAACTTATGTACACACACAAAAAAAAACTTATGCACAAATGTCAGAGCCTCTTTCTAAAATTACTTTCTCTTTTCTCCACAGATAATAGCTTAATCAAAATTTTTCAATGCCCAACCCCAATTTCTCAAGCTTCACTTCAGCCTTATTCCTGATGTCTTCCTTTTTTTAACTTTATTTTTAATTGGAGGATAACTACAATATTGTGATGGTTTATGACATACATCTCTGCTCAGTCTTCCTTATTCATACAGAATAAAGAACTCTCTCTGGAAGCAGATTCAAGATGGCACTCACCTTCTCCTGTCAGACCAAGTCATGCACTCATCTTCTCCTGCAAAACCATCAAAATTGCAACTAGCTGTTGAACAACCATTGACAGGATGACACTGGAACCCAACAACAGCAAAAGACTAGGAATCCTCAGAGAATTTTACTTTGAAGGCCAGCAGGATTTGACTGCAGGACTTTCACAACTGTTAATTGGTTATACCCCAATACAAAATATTAATAAAAAGTTTTTTTTAAAAAAGAAGTCTCTGAAAAACCATTCAAAGAGTTAAAGCCAATGTGAAATTCTCTTCTCAACCACTGCTTTCTCACTTTCTCATCTCTGTATTCAGGCCTAACTCTCTTTTCATCTTCTCCACATTCCACAGGAAAATAAGCTTCTGGAAAAAGGACCTAGTCTCAGTCTCAAGAATAATTTGCCAACACAGATGTATAAGAAAGCAGTGATCAAAAAAAAAAAAAAAGAAAGCAGTGATCTAATGTGGTTCAAATGACTAAGCCAACCTCTGGTGTCCACTTCTCAAACACTGAAAACACATGGCTGGATTTGAACCCCCATTAAAGCTAAATTGATTTCCCAACTTAGAAATTTCAGGATGCTGTAGCTTGGTGTTTCAAGCTCGAGACTAGTCCCTCTCTACAACATAGCTAAGATTCACCCATTGCCTGTCTTTATTTCTAAACCCTTTATCCAGACCCTGGTAGTTTCATAGGGGCCTCTCCACTTCCATCCTCCCTCTACCCCAAAATGTTTTGGCCATTTTGTATCCTTTGCTACCTGAAAGCCTTCAAATGAATCAGAGCTTCTAACAGTTGTTAGCAGAACAATTCCCCAGGGAAAGCTGCTCTGTTCTCAGCTGCTCCACATTCTGCTTCACATCACATTCTACATTCTGGGGGTAAAAAAACCTCTTTCCCTAATTTTTGATGACTTATTCCCCTACCTCTAGGTTTTTGCCCAAGCTTTCCAACTGACATGGAACTACCTTACTTCATCTGCCCAGGCCACCCAATGTAGCTCCTTCATCAAGTGCCACCACTTCCTCCGGCAAGATTCCATGCCTGATCCAGTATCCTACTAACCTCTATCTCTGCACTTCCATTCCCTCTTAGAGTACTGCTAAATTTTACAATGAACTGTCTTTTCTGCCTTGCTAGATAGTAAACTCCCTCCCCACAATCTACCTCTTATGTAACATGCATTCCCAAGTGCCTAGTACAGTGCTTTGCACTCAGTGAGCACCTGTTACCAACTTGTAAACTAACCAACCCCATATAGAATATATAATCCCAGATTCCATCAACGGTTTACTGGGAAGAGAGCAGGGAAAACATACACAATAACTTTGTTTCACAATTCATTTACTGAATTGGGGCAGGTGATTTAACAATAGATTGCGAGATAAGGCTGGGAGAGAAGAGTTCTTGCCGTCTTTCCCAGGAGCCAGCTGTGTCATGGATGCTTGTAAATTTTCCAAAATAGCCATCTGTTGTTGGGCAAGCTGGGTCTGAAGCTGGAGATTGGCATACATACATTCTAGGAGTCCTAGGCATTCCTTGGGCTTGTGATCAATGCCTGAAGGAAGAGCAATGGAGGTGCAAAGGGGACAAAAGAGATTTTATAATTGTACTGAGATGGGAAAGGTTCTAATAAGAACACCCCTCTAACCTTTCTGGGTACAACTCAATCCAGATGCAACTATGCTCAACTGTCACCTTCTCTATGAAGCCTACCTGGCCAGCCTATTTGAAACCAATACACTGGAATTTATTACTCACTCCCTTGCTTCACGTTTCCCCTTAGTACTTACGATTATTTGGCGTAACTTGTAATTACTTATTTAATTGTTGGCTAATTCCCCCTTCTAGAATGGAAACTCCAGGAAGGCATGGATTTTTGTCTGAGTTGTTCACTAGTGTGTCCCCGGCATCTAGAAGGATACCTGTCATGTAAGTGTTCAACAGATATTTGATGAGTGAATGAAATGGTTTGAGATTGAGGCCTAACCTCCCTTTCAAGAACTCAGGAGATGCCTGAGCCGCCTTCTCTCTTACCTGACACAGTAAGGTCATCAGCACTGACTCGAAGTTCTTCCTGCATTCTAACTTCAACCAGTCTTGCTGCGCCCATTTTTAATGTTTTTAACTACATTATACACATCCAGCTCTGCCAGTTAACCCTGGCAGTTATTTATACATTGTATATTCATTGGTCTTGACTTCTTTGTTAAACCCCGAGGTCCTCAAACTCAGGAGTTATGACTGTCTAGTGCTCTGTCTGGCTTCCCACAGGTATGCTAAACACGCACTGATTTCTCTGTGGGAGGATGAATAACTGAAATGCAAAGAAACTGAGCTAACAGTTACTATTCCCTTCCCTAGTCACTTTTTAACAATGCAATGAAAGTCTTATTTCAGTCCTGCCAGTCTAATAAAGGCATTAATAAGCAAAGCAAACAGACAAATGAATTGGTAAAATCAGGAAGAAAATGAAATCAACAGAACTGAATAATCAACAAACTACAAGCGAAAAATCTAAAGGTTCCTGGACCCAGAGGTAGGCACCAAAATCGATAAAAGAAAGCTCCAGCCCCGTTGTCCATAAAACTCTCCCCGCTGCTGAGTCTATTTGGGAAATCCACCCTGGTTCCTTCCTTACCTGACGGCAACTTCGTTGGCAGGATTTTCAGGAAAGTGACTGGTGAGGAACTTGCTTGAAGATTAATAAAGCTGGGGGAGGGTTTGGCTCGACAAAGAGGCACAGTATTACCCTCCTCTTTGGCTGGAACAAAATCAGAGGCAACTAAGTCAGAGTTCATTCCGACAAGGGACAGCCTAATTAGAACCCTGCATCTGGTCTATGAATATAAGTGCTGAGGCCCTGGCCTGAATGTCTCCAAAGAAAGTTAAATAAGACAAAAAAAGAAACCACAGTGAGACTAAGGGAAACCAAGTAGAGATGGGATAAGCTAAAAATCTAATTTGCTTACATTTTACAAGTTCTTATTGATCTGTGCTACATGCGGACTACTGCGCTGAATGCTAGGGCATAAACATGACCTAAGACATGGTTTCCTAGGTGTTTAATACCTAGTTAGGGAGACAAATCAGACACTGGTGAAATGGTGATATAGCAACACAGGACATAAACAGTGAGTCTGACAGTCTCGGGTGAAAATAAGTCCTTTTATCTTTTAGTTATACTGAAATGTGATTAAATGTAAAAATGAGTGTTTCTGAAAGGGCGGGGGAGAGATATCAACATGAGTACAACAGACAAAGAAGACTCCAAGCAGGTGGAGGATATTTACTGGACCTTGAAAATAGGAAGCTTCAGATAAGTGGAAAAGATAATTCAAGTGGGAGAAAAAAAGATGGTATGAGCAAAGATAAGGATGCAAGAATATGGCTAGAATGATGAGAGAGCCCTAGGAAAGTGGCCAGAATTAGGGTGGAGAGAGTGGGAAAAGCAGGATGGGTCATGGAAGACCCTTTCCAATATAAATCTGAGACTCTCTCAGAAAATCATTGAGCCTTTTTAGGGTTAGAAAATATGATACAATTTTTAATCAATACATTAGGATTAAAATGGGTTGAACATGGAAGTTCTTAATGGGGAAAAATAGATTACCTTTGGCAAAAATAGTTAAGTTAGAAGGAAAATTTGATTTGTAGAAAGCAAACAATGAGTGTTATAAGAGACATATGTTTTTTCTGTCTACTGAGCTACCCTTCCTCTGAGAAGCTACTCGTTCCCCAGATTCTAGGTCATACATACATCAGGCCCCTCTCCCTATTCCAACAGGAATGGACATGTGACCCAATATAGGCCAATCATGGTATCCTGTCCCACTTGGCAACCGGGACTGATCCAAGGGGTAAGCACATGAGGCAAACTGGGCTAGTCATGCCTTGGGACTGATAGGTAGATTCTGTGTCCAAGCTTGCTTTCCTCAATTTGCTCTGCTGGGAAGATGTAAAGCTGGGGTCAATGAAAGTTAGTGAATTTGGCTAGCATGCTTTGAGAAGCAGGTATAAGCAAGAGATTAGAGAGAAGAGACAGTGTAAGAGAAAGACAGACAAATGGGCAGATTGCTACAGGCACTGAATCCCCAGTTCCAGTCCCTGTGGTCCTCATCACTCTTCTTTATTCTTATTCTCCAGCTACCTCATCAACCCTCCCAACTGCACAAGCATCTGAATTTCCTGTTTCACTCAAGGAAATCTGAGTTCCAGTAATGTCATACTAACATAAATCACATTTTGGACATATTGGATCTGAGATGAGACAAGGCAGTCCAAACGCCTAAAAAACAGCCAAAGAGAGGGCACTGAGCTCAGGTGAAAGGTCAAATTTCCAGGCCAGACACAAAGAGGTGATGGAGGAGCTGCAAAAATAAATTAGTTCTCCAAGGTCAAAATCTGGGAGAGAAACCTGGACCTTTGGGGAACTCCTCCTTCCCAAAGTTTGCAAGATGAAAAGGAAGTAGCAAAGTAGACAGAGGAGGGCTTCTCTGGTGGTCCAGTGGTTGAGAATCCACCTGCCGAAGGAAGGGACATGGGTTGGATCCCTGGTCGAAGAGGATCCCACATTTCTTGAAGCTGCTAAGCCCAAGTGCCACAACTACTGAGCCCACGCTCTATAGAGCCTGGGAGCTGCAACTACTGAAGCCTGGGCACCCTAGAGTCTGTGCTCCGCAACAAGGGAAGCCACTGCAATGAGAAGCCCTTGCACTGCAACTAGAGAGTAGCCCCCACTCACCACAATTAAAGAAAGCCTGTGTGCAGCAAGGAAGACCCAGCATGGCCAACATTAAGTAAATAAATAATAATTAAAAATTAAAAAGTCAAAAGAAGAGCAATGGATGGAAAGGCAGAATATCTGGCTCCATGAAAGAATTAAAGGGATCAAGACAGTGGAAGTCCATAGTTCACTGTCAAAATAAGATCAAAGAACATAGAGAATTTGAATTTACTCATTCATACATATAACAGATAGCTTAGTGTATCTATCTATGTATCTTCTATGTATCTATCTAGTGTATCTTCTATATATCAGCCACTGAAGATGCTACAGTGCATTAAACAGACATGGTTGCTATTCTCAGGAAATGACAGTATTACACTGTAGACAGTGCATTTTCTACTGAACTGTAAGGTTTGAAGAGTACATTACACACAATCTATATTAAAAGAACTATACTGATGACTAGACAGTGTATAATAGAGGATGAGATTGGGGAGCAGCAAAAGGAAGAACAGACAAAATAAATATAGAAAGTTATTTATATACACTATGTTATACATTTCTCATACTGACCCTATGAAGTAGGTAGCCTAATCTGCACTTTTTTGAGAAAATTTAAGTTAGGAAATTTGCTCAAGATTTTTCAATGAGGCAGTGCTGGAATTAAATCCAGGCCTATAGACTCCAAAGTCATGTTCTTTACCACTGCACAATATAATCTGTGAAAAGAGCTAGCTCACTTATGTTCAAGTTAAGACAGTACAGACCTCTCAGATAATCTATCCCACCTACAGTTAAGTGAATAGGCTCTGGAGTCAGATGGTTTCAGGCACTTCCCTGGCCACTAGTGGGACTGTCCCACTCAGTTTGATTATCTGTTCACTCGAGCCAATAGTATGTCTTCTGTCCTAAGTATTAAGAGGAGACGAAAAGGAATAATAATATATTTTTCAACCTGTAATTACTGAGTATCTACTATTTAATAGACCCAGTTCTAGACACTAGGAATACAGGTACGTTCCATTTAGTGGGAAATGCAGAACAAATACAAATACTTTCCGACTGAGTAATAGGAAAAAATCATACATACAACTAGCTTCATTTTCCCAAAAGCTGGGCAATTAAGAAGGTCTGGTTTTAAGGGAGAGGAAGAAGGGCGTCTGACACACACCTCTTCTGTTAGCAGGATGACTAGGAAGCTGCTCCATCTGAACACCCACAGGTGTGGCGCCTGGGGAAAAAAAATCCGTAGTATCTCATGACCGACAACCCATCTTACTGTTTTACTATCAACAATTTCTTAAGTTCTCCCCAGTAGAGCTCAGGCTGTTCCAATTTGGAGAGGAAAAGTGTGAAAGGCTGTACTGTCTTAGTTTACGGCCAAATAGAAGTAACTGTTCTTGAACTGTTTTTGGTCTCACTGCCCTTCCTTTAGTTTGGAAAACAGCTATTTTCTTTTTTTCTGGACAAAACAGTACTTTAACCACGCCTAAACCCTTAGTCGCCTATGAATGGGCAAATATTCTGTGTTCTCTCGTTTTATTTTCTGTAATATCAGTCCTTTTCCTTTTCTGTAGGGTTATTTTAAAGCTCTTGCTTCCCAGCATCTCTAACGAACCTGCAGCTGAGGCGATGAGGAGGGCACGGGAGGGAACGGGCGTGGAGAAAGAAAATCTTGAGAGCACTATAGGGAACACTTGAAAACGTGTTTTGGATAGGACAACGCGGGGGAAAATGTAAGCCATCACCTCCTGGTACCGCTGACAGCCTCAGAATAAAGCATTTGCCTAAGAAGGGGAAAGTCCACGCACAGCAACGAGTCAGAGACAATAAACCACAATTCCCAGCGTGCCTGGAAGGGTAGTCACCGCTCAGCCCAGTCGGATTGGACTACAACTCCCATTTCACCCGGCATCAAACCGGCCAGGTCTTCTCGCAACCGCCGGTTTAAGTCCCGCCCCTCTATCCCTCCCCGTTGCTAAGGCTGGAACGAAAGCGTGGAAATTGCCACGCCTCTCTTGACCTTCGCGGCCCGAGAGAAGCCTAGACGCCAGAGTTTAATGACCTCACCTGTGGTGTTAATCGAAAGCCTCAACCCCAGCACCCACCCTTGTAGTTGATACACATGCGCAGTGGCGGGCCGGCCAACTGCCGGAGCCGCGGCGCTTGCGCCGAGGTTCGCGCCGCACGCGGCCGGGAGCGGCCACCCTATTGCGCAAGCGCCTGTGCCCTCGCATTGCCATCATCGTGCTTTCTCTATCTAACTTGCCCTGCGTTCTTACGCAGGGGGTGGGGCTAAGAATGTCAATTGGTGTGTTTTCGTGCCGGTCAGTGAGATGCATGCGGTGATTGGTGGTGACTCAGAGAGTAGCGGGTTTAGGTGTGAGCCCTGAGGAGGCAGCGTTTTCTGGGCTTCTCTCTGGTTCTCTCTCTCCAGAAGGTTCTGCCGGTTCCCCCAGCTTTGGGTACCCGGCTCTGCATCGCGCCGCCATGATGGGTCATCGTCCGGTGCTCGTGCTTAGTGAGTTGTGGGGAAGGTTGGGAAGGGACTCCCCTCGCCGCCCCCCTTTTTCTGCACTTTACAGCCTTGCCCCAGCGCAGTCGCGCCCTGGTTCGGCCACGGAGCCTTCCAGTCGTTCATTTTGGAAGCCCCTTCTCCCGTTTTCCTACCCCGTCTTCGCAAACGCAAACTGGCTTTACCCTCGCCGAACGCCTTGTCTTTCCGTGCAGTGACCTCGGAAAGATGCTTCCCACTCGGCGTTCCGTTCTTCACTCCCAACCCTCGCCTCTGCACGCTTCCTTGAGCGATTTTCAATGTGTAGCTGAATGAGTAAAGGTTTTTTAATTTGGCCTAGCTTTATAACGTTGGTCCATCCTTTAATAGTGGTGTTGCCTCGGCCAAATAAAGATCGAAATAGTTCCATCTTTATTATTAGGGTTAACAGTATTTCTTCGTAGAATTGTGAGGCTTAAATAAGATAAGTAGATACAGTTGTTTAAAAGAGGGTCTGGCAAACAGCGAGTGGTATCCTTGGCCGCTTTTTTTTTTTTTTTAAATAACTGTTGTCTTGAATTTCCATTTGTCAACCCCTGTTCCTGATGTAACCCTGCTTCTCTCACTGATCATATTATGTTAGATGTAATTATCCTCGCAAATGTCTCCTCCGTTGTAATCTTCACCACTTAGACTGAGTATTCCCAGATTCTTAATTGGTTCTTTTTACCTTCGGGAACATCCCAGATTTCTTACTAACTCATGAGTCCCATTTCATTTGTCTTCCCGGGTATGTTTCTACTCTGTGTAACTTCTTTGCCTCATCCTGCATGATCACTTGACATGCTTGACTAGCCATTTTGCCTTTCTCACCATCTTCTGTGTAAAGAATGCTGTTCCGAGATTTTTCTCTAATTTCTCTACACCTGGAAAATAACTATTTTAAGACAAGCATTCGCTTAACCCAGAAAAAAAAACCCTATTTTTTCTGATGAATCCATCAGAAAGATCCATGCAGGATTTTAGTTAACACTACGTGAAATAGGGATCTGAATCCAGAGAGTTGTGTTTAGATTTGATGGGACCGGATCGAAAATTTTACAACAAATTGTAGGGAAAATATAATTTGGAGAGAGAAAAACATTACATTGGTTCAGTTATAACCATTGGCTTGTCTCTCGTTGTAAGGGCCCTAGGGTGAGTTAGTGGTGCATTGTGCAACCTTTCTGAGGTCCTTGTTAATCTTTGGCATTAGCGGCTGTAACCGATTATGTTCCCTATTAAAGTATGTAGTACACTGTTATTGATGGTAAGTGGGTAACTGAGGCATTCTGATTATATCCAAGCATGAAGTGACCATATCTTGCAAATCCTGATACTTTGAGTGTGTGTTCTCATTCCACAGCACACTGGGGGTCACTGTCAATAATTTATGCTGGGACTGTGGGTATGGTTCACCATATCCTAGTATGAGAATGTAAACCCCCAAACTCTTTCCCTTGTTATATAAAGGAGAGATTGATGCTTTTTTAGGGACATCAGCCCTTTGAGAATCCGATACATCTCAGATTATGAATCCTTGCTGTAGATACATGAATGTTTGGTTAGGGGGAAAGTGATGACCAAGATTCCAAAGTTGAAGCTTTGTGGATTGTTTCTTATACCAGGAATTGAAGTAAATAAGTAGCCATAAGTACGTGTATTTACTTTTTAATAGTTTGTTGAGGTATAATTGATATTTAAAGAGTACAAGTCGATAAACTTTAATCAGTGTATACATCCATGAAACCTGGGTGTGTGTTTATTTTCAAAGATTAGGGAGTAGCTTATATACAGTGGATCAATACTGGTGTGTCGCCCTTTTTTTTTTTTTTTTTAAATTTTTATTGAAGGATAATTGCTTTACAGTATTTTGTTGTTTTCTGTTGAACCTCAACATGAATCAACCATAAGTATACATATATCCCTTCCCTTGTGAATCTCCCTCCCATGCCTTTTGTTTTTATCTGTTTTAGGCCAGAACACAAAGCGTGAATCTGGAAGAAAAGTTCAATCTGGAAACATCAATGCTGCCAAGGTAGCATATTTTTTAAGTTGTTTATAGTAGTTTGCCTGTATTTGTATTTCTGTATTTATTTGTGATTTGGTGGAAGAAAATTTGATTTCCTTTCCTTCAGGACATTTCCCTTTTGGTGATAAGGAGAAGGAAGCCTTCCCTCTCTGAGATGGGTCTCATGGTCTTTTTTTTTTTTTTTTTAATGGTCTTCTTATATTGTGCATATTATATTGCATGTTTGTGTTTGTCTCTCATGCTAGACTGAATTACTTGGGTAAAAGAGCTATGTTAATTCCCTTTTGTATTCCTGGTACTCACTGTAGATCCTGGATAGGTATACTCAGTAAATAGGTTTTGAATGAAAGAATAAAATAGCCCTGATATAATTTAACATGGGGTGGAAGCCACTATCATGGAAGGAAATACAAATGTGTGGACTTTTCAGTTATCTGTGGACTGCTGGGAAACTGAAGCTGTGAGAGCTATGTCCCTTTTTTTCCTTGTGAAAAGTTATTCCTTTGCACATCCAGAAAACATTCCCAAAGGGGGAAAGACAAAGAACAGAATCTAGCCACATGACACCCTGTATTGAAAGTAGTTGCCAACCCTATTTTGGACGTGTCCTTGTTAAAACACTGGCTCTGTGGGTTGCCCATGCCCCTTCCCCTGAAACACACAATCACCATCCCCTGGTTTGTGCTTAACATGTTTTGTATTTTCTTTCCAATAGACTATCGCAGATATCATCCGAACATGTTTGGGACCCAAGTCTATGATGAAGGTAGGCTTATCTCATACTGAAACTTCAGCTACACATTTTCCCTTTCTGTTTTCTGGGACACTTAAATATAACTGTTGCTTTGGTCCTAGATGCTTTTGGACCCCATGGGAGGCATTGTGATGACCAATGATGGCAATGCCATTCTTCGAGAGGTACGACTTTTCATTTTGTTTTCTAATGTTTTACGAAAGACATATAAAGAAATAATGTAAATAATGGTTAGTTTCTTTGGGCTGCTTACAAGTTACCACAGACTGTGTGACTTGAAACAACAGAAATTTATTCTCATGAACCGGAGGCTGGGGGTCCAGACTCAGTGTGTCAGTAGTGACACACTCCCTCTGAAGCCTCTAGGGAAATACCCTTCCTCTTCTAGGTTCAGGATCTTGACCACATTCCTTGGCTTATAAACTCTCCTGTCATATGGCATTCTTTTGTGTGTCTCCACCATCCCAGTGGTTGGATTTAGAGCCTACCCTGATTTGTCCTATAACCTCATCTTAACTTGATTTCATCTGCAAAGGCTGTATTTCCAAATATGGTTGCATTCACAGTTTCCAGGGGGTGAGGTATCAGCATGTTTTTTCAGAGGCCACAATTCAACCACCACAACGGTGCTCCCAATAAATTAGCTAAAAGATACTTTTCTGTTCTCAAGAAACTTTAATAGTTAAGTTGTCCTGATGCATTCGTCCTCCTTCCCCCTTCCCCACTGCAAGAAACTACTTGAAAAAGTGGTTTACTTAGACATCTTGGGGGCCAGTTTTAATCTTTAAATCTGTGATCAGACAATAAAAGGGAGTAAGTGTGGAAGCAAGAATCTTTAAGAGTTAGGACCAAGCAGAATGGGTTAAGAGGTCTTTGAGTAGTGTTGATTCAGTGAAGTCTACATTTTTCTTTTTCTAATTATTTATGGCTTTGCTGGGTCTTCATTGTTACACATGGGCTTTCTCTAGTTGCGGTGAGCAGGAGCTACTCTTCATTGCAGTGTGAGGGCATCTCATTGCCGTGGCTTCTCTTGTTCCCAACTACAAGCTCTAGGGTCCGAGGGTCAGTGGTTGTGGCACACGGGCTTAGTTGCCCTGCAGCATGTGGGATCTTCACGGACCAGGGATCAAACCCATGTCCCCTGCGTGGGCGGGTGGATTCTTAACCACCAGGGACCACGAGGGTAGCCCTATACTTTTCTTTTCAGATTCAAGTACAGCATCCAGCGGCCAAGTCCATGATTGAAATTAGCCGGACACAGGATGAAGAGGTTGGAGATGGGACCACATCAGTAATTATTCTTGGTAAGAAGAGAATGGAAGGTTGATAAGGAAAATTAGATTGAAACGTTAGATTTTTGCCAGAGATAATGTCAGTCTTTTTTATATTTTTGCCACACTGCTCAGTATGTGGGATCTTAGTTCCCTGACCGGGGATCAAACCAGCACTCCCTGCAGTGGAAGTACAGAGTCTTAACCACTGTACTGCCAGGGAAGTCCCCTGAGTCATATTTTAAGAACTTGTTGCTAATTTTCTATGTATTCTGTCCCAACTGAGCATAAAATGTTCATCATGGTAAAGAATAAGTTTTTCAAATGTGTTAGAGTAAAATACAGTCTATTCTCATTACAGTAAATTATTTTCTATAAAGTCACCACAAACACCGAATTAGTGACTAAACCATCACTCCAGGAGGTAGTACAGGATTAGAGGTCTTTGAGCCTCTGGTCACATATTTATCAAGCGTAAATATGTGTTTTATGTTTTGTTTTAAAGATACCTTATTTAATGTATGTTGTTGACTCATTAACATTGAACTCGTGCCCAATATCACTATAACTCACGCCTGAACTAAGCTTATCTAATAAGTTTGTTGTCTTTACAAGGCACATCAGAGCTGCCTTGTACATGGGAAAACTTAAGGGCTTTCAACAGTGAAATCACCAAGAAAATGCACAAATTTGAGGAAAACTTGCCACCAAATATACCACATAAAGGACACTTTTTTACAAAATGAGCGCTGAAACAAGGCAGAGCATTCAGTCTTGCCTGGGAATTGCATGCATTGGGTGATTTAAATTTTTCTTCTCTGCATGTCTGTGAATGACCATTTGTGTGCAGTAAATACTGATTTTGAGATTACAGATTTTAGTGAGTAGTAAAATAGACAAATACAGAATCTTAAGACTGAGTCTTAGCTATACATGTTTTAATGGCTAATCTTTCTGCATCCTGTGGGATCATAAAACATCCTTTTGAAAACTTAGTGTGTTGCCTTTGTTTTATAAATTTTAGGTTGATTGTGAAATTTTTATAATAGCATTCATTTTGATAATACCTGTAGCAACGTGAGAATTCTCTGACGGTAATCTTACTGGCTTAGTAATAGAGAATCTGCCTGTCAATGCAGGAGGCTCTGGTTTGGTCCCTGGGTTGGGAAGATCCCCTGGAGAAGGACATGGCAATCCACTCTAGTATTCTTGCATGGGAAATCCCATTGATGTGAAGCCTGATGGACCATAGTCCATGGTGTTGAAAAAGTTGAATACCAACAACAATCTTAGTTGAATCTCCTGGAGATACTAAATAGGTTAAGTATCCATAGGTCTAGGTATCTTAGATATAGCTATTTAAAAAAAAACAAAATATTGTTGTTTCTGAAGATAACGAAGTTGATACTGTTCTGGCTGCTGTTTAACAGGGCATAGTCTTTTCTAAGTTACTAGAGCATCTTTTAAAATACTTGATTATCTTTTAATATACTTAAGTCACTTATGAATTCTAAAGTATCGAAATCAAACATCTGAGCACATGCCAGAGAGTAGGTATGTAAACTTTGACACATTTGTGAACATTTTAAGAATTAGTGTCAGTGGACCTGATAGTATAAGCATTTTGTAAAAGGCCCTTTTTTGACCAAAATAATGGTGTTTTAGAAGCAGACTTTTACATGTCAGTGTGTATTTGTATTACTCTGTGTTTGTGTGTGTTTTAATTAGAATTAAAAAGTAAGGACAGTTTTTAAAAGAAAGGGGCATTTTACCAGTAATTCCTTTTCCAAAGGGTAAGTTTTTATGGGTATTCGCTGGGTATGAAGTTTTGTGGCCAGGATTATTTTCAGTACCTACAGTTTGACTACATCTTAGGTATTGAAATAATAATAAGCAAATCAATTTTCCTTTATGTATTTTTCTTTCTTTTTAGAATCTTTGGGAAAATGTTAACTGTTTGTTTAAGAAATTGATGACATATTTAGTTAGATCACAATTAAATAAACCCTAGGATCAATCTTTAGTCATTTAAAATGTATCTGATGAGAATACTTTATTTCAGAGTTGGCTTGTACAGAGTACAAAATTTGAAATAGTGTTGGCATACCTTTGGGGCAGACCTGCTGTAGAAGAAAAGAGCAGGTACTTTAGAAGCTTTAATGAAGCTGTTTTGATATCCAGATACTTTTTAAGATGTTACGGTATATCTGTCTTTTCTCAGCTGGGGAGATGCTGTCTGTGGCTGAACACTTCCTGGAGCAGCAGATGCACCCAACAGTGGTGATCAGTGCTTACCGCAAGGCATTGGATGATATGATCAGCACCCTTAAGAAAATAAGGTATTGAAGGTGGGGACCAGAAGCGGGTGGTGTCAACCAAGGGAGGCCTGGAAGACTGATCTGTGCTTAGGTGGTAAAGGAAGGCTGGACACATCACCAGTAGTACGTATTATTTTGCAGGGAGAAAGAAGGGAGCAAAATGAAGGGAAGGATAAAGGGAATAGAAGTTTTTAGAAAATGGCAAAGGATCCAAAGCAGACAAATAAAAAGAGCTAGGTTCAATTCTTCAAAATATGTTTTGGTTACATGCAATCTGCTAGTTTCCATGTTAGACACTGCCTTGAGGAATGTATAGTAAGTGAAATAGAGCTTCACTCCAAAGTTTTAGATTATAGTAGGAGAAATAAGGAGTTAGATAACTGTGATTATTGAGGACTTAATATTAAAATATCCTACCATCATGTATGATTATAACTAATCCAGTCATTACTCTCTGTAATACAAAGTGTTGGATAATAGTCCGCTGTATTCATTAAAATGAAAAGGATGGTACTGAAAATGCTGTTTGAATCCAGTCTAGTTATCACAGAACTTGCTGTTGGTCTGTGTTTTCTGAGTGCTATAAGGTATAATAAAAAGAATATAAAAATGTGTGACTTCTACTTAAGGGAATGTCAGTTAAATGAGATGATATAAAATGCAAAACTTTTTTTTAATTAAAACAGTTGTTTAAAAAATAAAACCTATAATCTACTCATATTCTTGGGTTGTTGATACACAAGTACCCAGCAATGTGGAGAGCTTTGTATTGTACTGCCTGCTATTAAGAAACAAAGTGTTTGATAATTAGCACTCTTAGAGAATGAGGTGTTTGATTGAAGATAATTTTATGAAGTAAGCTTTGTAAGAACATAGAGATAAAAAGGATTTATTGAATGTTTGGAGCTGAATCGTTAACATTTTTCTTTTTATCAAGCAGTAACTTCTTATGTCTTAGATAATACTTTTGGAGCTATTGCTTTTTTCTGTAAAACACATGATTCAACAACTATTTAATGTTTGCTTATTGTGTGTCTTACACTGTTAATAAAAGGGATTTCAGCAATATGTGAAAATTTGGACAAGATAGTATCCAAGGTCTTCTACAACTTTCAGGATTTTTTAGTTAAGGGATGAAGTTTCAAAGATAAAATATGTCTTAAGTTAAAGTTATATAGAGTGTATATGGTTGGAGCAGAAAGTAGAGAGAATATCATACTTTAAACTCTTAAATGTGGAGAGTTGTCAGAGAAGGGAGCAGATTATTCAGGGATTTGAGACACCTTCCAGGGATGGGTTAATTGTAAGCTTGCTAAAAAAGCAGAAGATGGACAAGGTTATTTATTGATAACACTTCAGTTTCCTATGTAGGAACAGATGTCCCCTTCTTCTGCCTGTTGGCCCACTGTTATTAGCCATCAAGATGTAAATGAGGGATTTCTTAAATATCCTAGATCCCCCAAGCATATTACCTGTTTTTCTTTTCTCCAGTATCCCTGTCGACACCAGTAACCGAGATACAATGCTGAACATCATCAACAGCTCCATTACTACCAAAGTAATCAGTCGGTGGTCGTCTTTGGCTTGCAACATTGCTCTGGATGCTGTCAAAACTGTACAGTTTGAGGAGAATGGCCGGAAAGAGATTGACATCAAGAAATATGCAAGGGTAGAAAAGGTAAACTCTTCAAGTGTGTACGTTGGAAACAAATTATTTCCTAGCATCACATTTGTGGAGGATCAAGTTTAAATCAGAGCAAGATACCTTTATTATTAGAACCAGAAAGAAAAGTATTTGCTACCTGGAAAACAAAAATCTTGAAAAAGAGGGTACTAAGGAGGTATCTGAAATAACTCTGTTAGCTTCACTGCTCTCTCTGCCCATGGTTTACAGGGGCAAGGGAAAAGCTTTTTATTTTATTTTATTTTTTTGTCATCTGTATTTGTGTGCATATCAGACACTAGGTCAGGAAATAAGGGCTCTACACCGTAGCACTAATAAGCCCTAGAAAGCTTTCTCCATCCCATAAGATTTAAAAGATTTAATAACTTGTGACCAGAAGAGGGAGCCCTATACCTAAAATTCATGGAAATCTCTTTCAGGAGGTAGAAAAATGCCCCTTTAAATCTTTGTCAATCACTGAACTTCTGTTTCAGCCAACCTTCAAATTGATGTGCTTCCTAGAGAGAAAGGTGATTGCAACTGTAGTTGTTTTGGGGGTTTGTGGAAAAAAGATACTTTGGAAATCTGAAATGGTGGTTATTTGGGAAAGATGAATGTCTGAAAAGGAAGTTGAAAAGTTGTCTCCTGGTTGTGAATTAAAGTAATTCTTTTGCTCAGATACCTGGGGGCATCATTGAAGACTCGTGTGTTTTACGTGGAGTCATGATTAACAAGGATGTGACCCATCCACGAATGCGACGCTATATCAAGAACCCTCGCATTGTGTTGCTGGATTCTTCTCTGGAATATAAGAAAGGAGAGAGCCAGGTAAGGGCACTGCCCTGTTCCGTAAAGTTGGTGCAAGAGTCTGTTACTATACCAGGGAAATAAGTGCTTATTACATGCCTGCTGTGTGACCTTTACATGCAATCTCTGATGCTTACAACAACCCTTAAGAGCAAATGATACCAACTTCCGTTTTACACATGAGGGATCTGTAGCTCAGGAAAGTTAGGTTCATTGCTTCAGGAACATAGCTTGTATTGGCCAAATCAGGATTTGAACCCAGCTCTGTTTGGCTTCGATTCCAGAGTATCATGCAACCTTTTCTAATGCATTAGTAGAACATGGAGTAGGAGTTAATGAGCTTTGAAGTGCTAAAAAATTTCCAGAGGATGGGAAACTCACAAGGCTCCATCACACTTGAATAAAACAAAGTAACTGAAGCTTATCAAACAGTGATTGGGAACAAGAATCATTATTAGTTGGGAAAATTAAGACCCTGAGTTACCCTGCATGCTGACAAGTCAGAAGAAACATTGAACTAAGTGGCTATCGACCTTAGCCAAACTCTCCACTAATTGCATTGTGACTTTTCCTTCCAGTAAATAACTAAATGGAGTTAAACTAGATGTAGATGATTGCTGGAGCTAAACTGGTGTACAGAGGTGTTGGATCATGGTTTGTTCTAGCTCTTGCTTTCTGGGATACATGAGAGGGCTAGACAGAGGTGGGGTGGGTGTGTGTCACCTCCTCAGTCGTGTGCGACTCTGCAACCCTGTGGACTGTAGCCCGTTAGGCTCCTCTGTTCATGGGATTCTCCATGCAAGAATACTGGAGTATGTTGCCATTTCCTTCTATACCAGAGGGAGTGTAGTAGTAGCTAAAGAGCTTCACCAGTTCAGAATTTTTAATTCATGGTGACTTTTCTTCACCACATAGACTGACATTGAGATCACACGAGAGGAAGACTTCACCCGAATTCTCCAAATGGAAGAAGAGTACATTCAGCAGCTCTGTGAGGACATTATCCAGCTGAAGCCAGATGTGGTCATCACAGAGAAGGGCATCTCTGGTAGGACTACATTCATTTTTCCAGACTGCTGTTGTGGTAGAAGAGGATGGGTAATTTTTTTCATCCCATGTTGTCATATACTGAACATAATTTACAGATGATGGTTAGGGTACATGGAAGATAAAAGCCGTTCAGAACCCGGAGTTTCTGGCTTCCAACTTGACATCTCTGTTTCTACAGATTTAGCTCAGCACTACCTCATGCGAGCAAATATCACAGCCATCCGCAGAGTCCGGAAGACAGATAATAATCGCATTGCTAGGTGAGTAGGTCAGGTAAAAATAAAATTGTGCTCCTTCCTATGTGTTTTTATTTCATAGCTTCATAATGTAGTCATCATTATCTGATAAAGCTTAACAGGATACAATCAGCCAAATCATTTACAGGTGGAAATAACCTGGGATTAGCCATCTGCCCTCTCAGAGGTCCTCTAGAGTAACAATTATCTGCTTCATGAGACTGTATTGCTCCTAGCCAGTAGTGAACAGCTTATGCTTAGACATCTGTGATCACCACCTTGGTGTAGGGGTCCATTTCAGAATAGTCTGTTTTAACTAGCTCAGAATATGATAGAACCAGTAATTAACTTGGTTGGATCCTCAGTTACTGTTAATGCAATCTTAGATTGCATTCACTACTTCAGCATGGATATCTAGGCTTAGGTCCATCTTTTTTTTTTTTTTAGAATTGATTTTTTTTTTTTTTTTTTTATGTTGTCTGTCCTATCATCACATAATACGCCATAGATCCAAATGTGATTTTTTACTTAAAACGCTTACTCTGAAATGGCTCGGGGCATGCATGCATATATATAGTTGACTCTCATGCCCATGAATGGAGGGAAAGAATGACAGATAAAAAATTAGCCCTACATTCAAAATGGGATCAGACATACTTAACCTTCCTTCTTGCTTAACCTTTGTTTTGTTTTTAGTATAGTCCCGTTATTGACCTTGAGATCTAACTGGGCAATATAGGACAAGTTCAACATAGAAATGACCATTATGTCAAATATGCATAAGAACTCATTTGTCCAAATTTTAGGGTCTACTGAATATACTTTGAGTTAAACAGTATCTCACTGTAGTAATTATCTTAGGTATGTACACTTATAAAACTATATTAGTTTAAGGAAACTTCACCTCTGTATTTGTTGGAAATCTGTTTTACCAGGCAGCCAAGACCTCTCAAGTTAGGTAGAAATGTTACTAGCAATCCACTTTTGCCCTTCCGTTATCCCCCACCACAGACTCTAGGGACCAGGAAAATGAGTAAAAGTATCTGACATCATCTGGTCTTCTCCCTGTCCCCCTCCTCCCCATCTAATCATTAGAGCCTGTGGGGCCCGGATAGTCAGCCGGCCAGAGGAACTGAGAGAAGAGGATGTTGGAACAGGGGCAGGCCTGTTGGAAATCAAGAAAATTGGAGACGAGTACTTTACATTCATCACTGAATGCAAAGACCCCAAGGCCTGCACAGTTCTTCTCCGTGGGGCCAGCAAAGAGATTCTCTCGGTGAGTCAGCCTTAGAAGTGTGACTGAATTGAAGTAGGTCATTCCATTTCTTGAGAGTTTCTCAGAGGGCCTAAACTTTTCCTGTTGGCCATTTACAGTTACTCATTTGTCATCTGAAGCTACAAATGTTTTTATTTTAAATTGTGGTTAAAAATTTAAAAAATGTAACATACATTGTCTTAACCATTTTTAAGTATACAGTTAGTTCAGTGTTAAGTGTATTCATATTCTTATGCAACAGATCTTTAGAACTTTTAAGTTGAAATTAATAAATATTACCCTTTTTTTCTTAATGAGGTTAAATAACTTTCCTAAGGCATATAGCTAATAAGTACAGAGTTTCCACTACACTGTGCAGCCTCCTAGGGTATACAGCTAGACAGGACAGAGTAGGGTATAGGTCTGTCAAGCACAGCGGACGAAAGCCTAATATCCCAGAGTGACACCTCCTCCCCCTGGCCTTCTTGGAATTTTAGTTAATGTGTTTTTCCAAAGTTGTAGCATCTGCCCTTTGCAAAAGTTTTGAAGGACCTTTCTTAAGTCTGGCCTCTTTGGTGATTTACCAAACTTGGCAGTCAGGAAGTCTTTTGGTGCTGCTGGTTTGTCCCTAAGTCATCGAGCTTTGGCTTTATACTATTCGTTTGCTTTCCCAAGGAAGTAGAACGCAACCTCCAGGACGCCATGCAAGTGTGCCGCAATGTTCTTCTGGACCCTCAGCTGGTGCCAGGGGGTGGGGCTTCTGAGATGGCTGTGGCTCATGCCTTGACAGAAAAATCCAAAGCCATGACTGGTGTGGAACAGTGGCCATATCGGGCTGTTGCTCAAGCCCTAGAGGTCATCCCTCGCACCCTTATCCAGAACTGTGGAGCCAGCACCATCCGTCTACTTACCTCCCTTCGGGTGAGTTCCTTTCTGTGCTATTCTCTTAGGTAGGAAAAGCTGTGTTTGTTCTAAGAGGATGGTTCATGTCTGTCCTCCCAGGTTCTCCTGGTAGCTTCTTCCCTTAAAAATCTCTGTCTTAATTTTTACCTTATTTGCTGTCATTGGCATTTTCTTTTATTCCTACCTTATCAATCAGTGTATTTGATTTTTGTCTAATGGTCTCCGTCAGCTTACTTGTTCCTAATATTTTCCCCTTTAACTATGTATGCTTGTTCCAACTACAGGCCAAGCATACCCAGGAGAACTGTGAAACTTGGGGTGTAAATGGTGAGACAGGCACTTTGGTGGATATGAAAGAACTGGGCATCTGGGAACCATTGGCTGTGAAGCTGCAAACGTATAAGACAGCAGTAGAGGTGAGGCAGTCAAAATCATATGCTGTGCTATTTAAGTATTCTTGGAAAGATCTCCCAAGGAATTCCATCCACCTGCTTATTTTTAGCTCATTTAAAAAGCAAGGTAAAAAAAAATAAAAAGCAAGGTAGTGGGAACTTTGCTGGTGGTCCAGTGGTTAAGACTTTACTATCCACTTCAAGGGGGTGCAGGTTTAGTATCTAGTTTGGGAGCGAATATCCCACATGCCTTGGGGCCAGAAAACCGAAATATAGAACAGAAATAATATTGTAACAAATTCAGTAAAGACTTTAAAAAATGATCCACATGGGGGGAGGGGGGAGAAAAAAAAAAAATGATCCACATGAAAAAGTCTTAAAAATTAAGAGCAAGGTAAGGAATTCCCTGGCAGACCAGTGGTTAGAACTCTGCTCTCTCACTGCCCAGAGCCCAAGTCTAGCCGCTGCTCAGGGAACTAAGATCTAACAAGCTGTGTGGCACAGCCAAAAGGGGGGGAAAAGTTAACTAGCACAAGTAGCATCTCTTGCTTAGGGAGAACTCCATCTACATTCAAGACTATTGAAGGGTAGATTTCAGATAAAATGATAATTATGTAGGAGGAGCTAGGTGATATGTCTAAAAGAAAACAAGTGTCCTTCCTGTCTGCTGACCTCTTTGGGGCTGTGGCTTTTCTCCTAGACGGCAGTTCTGCTGCTGCGGATTGATGACATCGTCTCAGGCCACAAAAAGAAGGGTGACGACCAGAGCCGGCAGGGTGGAGCTCCTGATGCTGGCCAGGAGTGAGCAGTGGACAAGGCAGCCTCAACGCACAGAGCCAACAGAGTCTCCCCCTTCCCTGAGCCAGACTGCCAGGGACACTGTGGATATCTTTGTTTGGAAGGGATCAGGTTGAGGGGCAGCCCCAGTCTCTTTCTGTCCCAGTTCAGTTTGCAAAAGGCACTGACATGTAATTCTTCTCTATTGTAAGCTTTCCATTTAGTTTGCTTCCGATGATTAAATCTAAGTCATTTGAGATGGTTGTTATGTGTTTTTCAACCTTGGGTCATATCTCTGCCTCCTGGCAAGGAAAGAGAAGGCAAAAAACCTTACTGGGGAGGAAGAAAGATGGGGATTGAGGTCATTAAGTAACTGTCTTCTTGAGAGGTTATTCTTCAGACTTCTCAGTAGATGCTAGTTGGGATGGCTCTTGGAATTCAAAGCTTGATACTGTAAAGCTTAAAGAAGCACAACTTTGCATTCACCACCCAAAGAACAGGAAGAACCTGTCCAAACTATGGGTATTCCTTGTGTGTGGTTGTATATAGAGCAATACCCGATATGTGCCAGGGCTCTGGCGTTTGTCCTAAAGAACATAGAGCATGTGTTTTTTGTACTGTATTTTGTAGCTTTTCACAGTCTTTCCTCTCATACCTAGAATTCTTGCTTTGCTGTCTCCCAGGGTTCTTCCTGATTCCAGTCTGTTCTCGCTGTTGGCTTATTTTCCTTGTGTGTTTGTGTCACAGTAGGGTCTCTACTTTCCCTGCTAGCATTAACAAAGGATGTCCCATTCTGTGCTTCATTTTTATCAAGACAAAAAAAGTCTTGTGACCCTGAGACTTTGGAGCCTAGGTGGGGCTAGCCTTTGATTTCTTCAGAGACCTTCTGGGCCGTCCCCTGTTCCCTTTGTCCTCATGACTCATGCAACCAGATTGTATCTCCTCCGTGACCACAACAGTTAGTATTACTAAGTTTAATATTAGGTGGCATGATAATAGCTAGCACATAGTGCTTATTGTATAATGGGTATGTTTTGCTCACTTTGCATATATTAGCCAGCATATATTAGCCAGTCCTAAAAAGGACCCTGTAAGATGGGTAATAACCCTGTTTTATTAGGAATCCAAAGCATAAAGTAATTTGTCCAAGGGTCACAAAAATGATCAGTGGCAGGCCTAGAATTCCTGTGTGGATGGTGTGGCTCTAAAGTTGCATTTACAATTAGCAGAGATGACCAGACAGAGGTGTGCTATGGAAAAGGGCCTTTGGAGGTCTGCTCTCATCACACCTGGTATTTAACTTGTGGTTTAACCCGGTCCAAAGTTTTCAGCTTTTCATTTTCTATGAGAGGCTCAGAAATAAGCCTGCCTACCTTTTGCTGCAATCCCTGCCTCTACATGAAGTGTTAATTCCCTCAAGAGTTTTCAAACATTAAAGATAATGAGTTAATTCTCAAAGATCTTGAAGAGATGGTGCTTAAAAGACCTAAAAATTATGAAGGGAGGAATTGCCTCCTCCTCTTTACACTTTTCTAGGTCCATTCTGGTTTTACCTTTAATGGTTAAGTACATGGATAATTGTACGTAGTAGTCTAACCTATGGAAATTCCTCCTGGAATGTTAGATCAATCTCTATCCTTCATCAGAGCTTTCAGAGCCCCTTTGTGCTTTTCAAAGCCTAAATTTAACAGTCATTAAAGTCCACCCAAGAAACTCTGTTGCCTGCATGAGCTCTAAAATGATTCCATGAACACGGTTTTTGCTGCCGCCTTGACTTTGTCATGATTCTCTGGCAAATTCCTGGATTCAACTAAATTCTATTCTGCACCTGCCCCCTCGTAAAGCAGTGTTTTGGGAATGGGGGGGAGGCTTGAATCCTGTTAAACACTATTCGGCCAAGACACTTGCATATATCCTCACTTGTGCAGTCTAGAGGTGACACTTCAGAGGGTGTAACTACTTTTTTCCTCAAGGAAAGATTTTTAAATTTTATTGATGTGTAGGTGATTTACAGTGTAAATTTCTGTTGTACAGCAGTGACTTACATTGGTATATATTCTTTTTCATGTTCTTTTCTGGTTTATCACAGGATAGTGAATGTCGTTCCCTGTGCGGTACAGCAGGACTTTGTGTATGCATTCTACATATAATAGTGTGCATATTACTGGTCCCAGACTCCCAATCCTTCTGTCCATCCTTAACAACCATAGTCTGTTCTGTATGTCTGTGAGTCTGTTTCTGTTTCACAAGTGTGTTCATTTGTGTCATTTTGGGGTTTATTCTTTTTCTTTTTCGGATGTGCAACACAGCATGCAGGTCCTTGCCTCTCCGGCCAGGGATGGTGCCCATCCCCTCTGCGGTGGAAGCACAGGTCCTTCATGGGCCACACTGGGGAGGTCCCTTTGTGGACTTTTTTTCCCCTTTATAGACTTCTTAATGATGGCCATTTTGACTGGTGTGACATGGCCATGGTGACTGGTGTGTATATATATATATATATATGTATATATATATATATATATATATAAAAACTCATAGTTTATCATTTTTATTGGAGTATAGTTGATTTAATCTAGTTTTGATTTGCATTTCTTTAACAGTGTGATGAGCATCTTTTCATCTGCCTATTGGCCATTTGTGTGTTTTCTTTGGAGACATGCCTGTTTAGGTATTCTCATGTTTCAGTTGGGTTGTTTTTCTTGCAGTGGAGTTGTATGACCTGTTTGTATACTTTGGAAATTAATCCCTTGTCGGTCACATCATTTGCAAATATCTTCCAGTACATAGGTGGTCTTTTAGTTTTGTTTCTGGTTTCCTTTGCTGTATAGAAGCTTGTAAAAAAAAAAAGAAGAAGCTTGTAAGTTTGATTAGGTCCCATTTGTTTATTTTTGCTTTTATTTCTGTTGTCTTGGGAGACTACCCTAAGAAGTCATCAGTATGTTTTGTGTCAGAGAATGTTTTGCCTATGTTCTCTTTTAGGAGTTTTATGATGTCGTCTTAAAATTGTCTGTGTCACCTCCCTAGTGGTTCAGATGGTAAAGAGTTTGCCTGCAATGCAAGACACCTGGGTTCGATCCCTGGGTTGGGAAGATCCCACGGAGAAGGAAATGGCAACCCGCTCCAGTATTTTTGCCTGGAAAATCCCATGGACAGAGGAGCCTGGGGGGCTACAGTCCGTGGGGTCACAAAGAGTCAGACAGGACTGAGCAATTTTCACATACATACGTTTGCCTGTAAGCCAGTTGAGTTTGTTTTGTGACAGCTGGTAAAGAATCTGCCTGCCATGCGGGAGACCTGGGTTCAGTCCCTGGCTTGGGAAGATCCCCTAGAGAAGGGAAAGGCTACCCACTCCAGGATTCTGGCCTGGAGAATTCCATGGACAGTATTGTATAGTCCATGGGCTTGCAGAGTCAGGCCCAACTGAGTGACTTTCACTTTGTGTATGGTATGAGGTGTGTTCTACCTTTGATTTACATGAGACTGTCCAGCTTTTCCAACACAACTTGCTGAAGATACTTTTCTTCATTCTATATTCTTGCCTCCCTTATCAAAGATGAGTTGTCCATAGGTGTTTGTGTTTATTTCTGGACTCTGTTCCGTTGATTCATATGTCTGTCTTTGTGCCGGTATCAAGCTGTTTTGATTACTGTAGCTTTGTAGTAGTGTCTGATGTCTGGGGGGGTTATGCCTTCTGCTTTGTTCTTTTCCCTAAGGATTGCTTTGGCAGTTCTGGGTCTTTTATGGTTCCATATAAATTTTAGGGTTTGTTCTAGTTCCTGTGAAAAATGTCATGGGTAATTTGTTAAGGATTACATTAAATCTATTGATTGCTTTGGGTAGCATGGCCAGAAAAAAATGAAAATTTTTAAAGAAACTTGAGTTTATCCTAGACTAGCCATCAGAGGGAAAAAAATGAAAATGGATCCTTTCTTTGTTTCTTACGGCAAAATTAGTTCCCGGCAACTGAAAGATTTAAATATAAGAGCACTAGAAAAAAACATGAGATTTAAAAGTACGCTCATCAGGATTTCCCTGATGGTCCAGTGGTTAATAATCTGCCTGCCAATGCAGGGGACATGAGTTCGATTCCCGGTCTGGGAACATTCCACATGCCTCGGGGCAACCAAGCCTGAGCACCACAACTACTGAAGCCCATACACAGCCAAAAGTAAATTTTTTAAATATATACTTAGATATCAGGGGAGTTCCCTGGCACTCCATGTGACTCCATGCTTTCACTGCCAGAGGTGCAGGTTCCATCATGGGTCAGGGAACTTAAGATCTTGCAAGCCATGCTGTGTGGCAATGAACGAAGGAATGAAAGGGACTCAGAAAAATAGGCAAAGGGTATAAATAGCTCCAGGGAAGCAAAAATAAATGACTAATAAAACATGGAGAAGTGTTTGATTTTATTCATCGGGAAATGCAAATTGTTTGGTAAGCACTTGCTAGAGTGTGGGGGAAATGGGCCCTCAAAACATGGTGTTATCAATTGATGAACTTCACAGAAGGCAACTTGAGGCAATTCTGCTCCTGAGTATTAATCTTACAGGTTTGGTTACAAATATATATGAAATGCTATTCATACAGGGATATTCTTTTCAGTGTTTTTTGCCTGTAGCAAAATGTTGATACTATCAAGGTTCTGGCTAAGTATATCTGTGGAACATCCCCCCTGCAATGAAAGACTGGAGAGATACAGAATAGTCCTCAATATATAAGTGAAAAAAATTTCTAGACAGTGGATTCCATGGTATCTTATTACACACATATATGTATATAGTATTATATGTATGTATATATGCAATCCAGTGGTTAAGACTGCTTCCACTGCAGGGCATGGATTCAATCCCTAGTTGGGAAACATCCCACATGCCATGTGGTGTGGCCAAAAAAAGTACATAAACATGAGCACGCATAGAATATTTTAGGAAGGACACATAAGAAACTGGTAATAATGGTTGTCTCAAGGAAGGACCCAGGTTGCTGATATCCTCTGGTACTTTATAAATACTGTACCGTATGCATTTTTTCTTTGCTAAAATGATTAGGGTTAAGAAACAAAAACCAGAAGTGCATTCATTCAGCCAGGCATGAGCTGAATTATGTATTCAGTTCTATGACAATTATGTATCACTTTGATGTCCTGTTTTCTGAGAGTTTCTTTTCTCCACAGTAAAATTCTGAGCTCTCTTCCAAGACAAAAACCTGCATAGCTCAATAATTAATAATTGACAAAAAGAACCCTCTGAGGTGTGCTATTCCCCCACTGAATTCTTTCAAATTCTCTGTGCCTTCCCTGCCACAGTCATTCTGTAGATTCCATTTGGATGTTTGAATCCAGATATCATGCCCCCTTGTAGGTAACTTTAGTGGGACCAGTTGGGTAGGAGAGGTTGGGAGTGTGTCTGCAAATCTAGTTGGAGATGGCTCGCTTGCCAGCCTCAGTTGGGGATGACAAACTCCTAACCTTTCTGATTCTATTCTTAATTCAAAAACGGAAGGGAAGCAGTCTCTTTAAGAACTGTTGTGGCGGCCCCGCCCTTTTAAGAGATCAGCTGAATCTGTGAGTCACATGACTTCGGCGTCTCTTCCGTCCTCTGAAGTTGGGACCACATGAGCGGCTATGAAAAGCCTAGCCGGGGTTGGGGGTACTGTGCCCCCGGCCCCGTGCTCCTCCTGAGTCTCCTGACGGCAGCTCCACTTGGCCTGCTGGGGGAGGAGACCCGCCAGGTGAGGGGCTAGAGCAAAAGGTGTTTCAGCATATGCTGCCTTGAAGGGTGGTTGGAATCTAGGACAACCGAAGGGTGGGGATGAAAGGTGCTTGCATTGAGGAGTCCGGGTAGCCATGGGTCACGGTACAGGATTATGGAGTAGGACGGATGTGGTAGAATCTGGACGCCGACTTAGCCCTGTGTGATCCAGGTCCAAGCAAGTGTTGGATTTTTTTCTTCCTCAGCCGTGTGCCCTGATCTCTCCACCAGGGTTAGGGCAGTTTTGGCTCTACCCGCCTCTCCTCCCGCCATGTCTGCCCTTTACAGTGAGGTTCTCTTAGCTCCCACAAGCATTCCTCTTGCACTCTTTCCCTATCATTTTGCAAGCCCCCTCTCATCCCCAGACATCTTTGTCCTGTGTCTCTCCCTGACCCTGTTCTCTTGACCATCCTCCACTCCTTGTTCCAGGTGTCTCTGAAGGTCATCTCTAACTGGCCGGACTTGTCCCAGAACCTGCTTCATATTCAGGCAGTGGGTACCAACTCCACGCTGCACTACGTGTGGAGCAGCCTGGGTCCCCCAGCAGTGCTGTTGGTGGCCACCAACACCCCCAACAGCACCCTGAGTGTCAACTGGAGCCTCCTGCTCTCCTCTGATCCTGACGGGGGCCTGATGGTGCTCCCCAAGAAGAGCATCCAGTTTTCTTCTGCCCTTGTCTTTACCAGGGTGAGGAGGTTGGGGGAGATCCAAGGGGAAGAGTGCAGAGAAGAGGGTTCATTCTAGTCAGAGGGAGAAATTGAAGACTGGGAGTAGGTGAAGTACAGTCATGTGTGAGAGCCTGGGGTGGGGCCAGTGATGGTGTGGTGCGGGATGGTGATTCAGGAGAAAGCTGGACTCGGGCAAACCCTGTCCCTCCCCACCCCTCCCCCCCTCCCCTCACAGCTATTTGAGTTTGACAGCACCAACATGTCCGACGCGGCCTCAAGGCCTCCAGGAAAATCATATCCCCCGTACTCCTTGGCCAATTTCTCCTGGAACAACATCACTGACTCACTGGATCCTGCCACCCTCAGCGCCACGTTTCGAGGCCACCCTGTTGACGACCCCACTGGGGCTTTTGCCAATGGCAGCCTGACCTTCAGGGTAAGGATATAGGGAATTTGAACTCAAAAGGCTGGTTTATGAACGTGGGAATTAATGATAGGGGTTGCCTTCCAACATAGGCATCCACCTGCCTCCCACCTCTCCCATGCCTGTTCCGTTGTAGGTCCAGGCCTTCTCCACATCTGGCCGACCAGCCCAACCCCCTCGCCTCCTGCACTCAGCGGACACCTGCCAGCTAGAGGTGGCCCTGGCTGGGGTCTCTCCCCGGGGAAACCGCTCCCTGTTTGGGCTGGAGGTAGCCACCTTGGGCCCGGGCCCCGGCTGCCCCTCAATGCAGGAGCTGCACTCCATCGATGATGAGTATGCCCCTGCTGTCTTCCAGGTGAGGCTTCCAGCAGAAAAGCAGACAGGTTGGGGTGTGGAGGGGGACTCTATCAGAATCATTCAACAGTCTACTATTTATCAACACTTCATTCAGTTCCTTTAAGTGCTGAACGCTATGCTAATGACTTTAGCTCAGAGGAAAGGCAGTACAGTGTGACTATTGCTCTGGCTGGTGGGATGTGCAAGGGCCTGGGGTCCCAGAGTTGGGAGCTGGTGCAAGCTGGCTGAGTATTGAGACTGGGAAAGGACTCAGTGTCATCCAGCTCTGAGTTCTAGAACCAGGCCTAGGATTCAGGACAACTCATGACAGAGGGAGGCTGTGAAAGGGCGGGGGAACAGAAGGGTCCAGCATCTTTTGTCCTCCTCAACCTATGTGTTTGCATTTCTCCTCAGTTGGATCAGCTGCTATGGAGCTCCCTCCCATCAGGCTTCATGCAGTGGCGACCAGTGGCTTTCTCCCAGAAGCAGGGCAGCCGGGAATCAGCCATGCCCTGCCAATCTTCCCCGCTTTACCCCACCTTGGCATACCTTCTCCCCCAGTCACCCATTGTCCGAGCCTTCTTTAAGACCCAGAACAACTTCTGTGCCTTCAATCTGACATTTGGGGCTTCCACAGGCCCTGGCTACTGGGATCAACACTACCTCAGCTGGTGAGAGTCAAGGCCTGGGCTGTGGGATTGGGAGGTTGAAGTGGAGGAAGGCTAGGCCTCTCAGCCTTCCCTCCTAAGCCTGACTCCCTCTCTCTCTCACTCTGCCTGCTCTAGGTCTATGCTCCTGGGTGTGGGCACCCCTCCAATGGATGCCTTGTCCCCGCTCATTCTAGGCATCGTGGCAGTGGCCCTCGGTGCTCCAGTGCTCATGCTGCTGGCAGGAGGCCTGTTTCTGCTGCTGGGCCACAAGCGGTACTCTGAATACCAGTCCATAAATTGAGGCCTGCTGTCTAGAGGAAAGGACATTACTCGACCTGCCTTGCTGGTCTGCAGGTTTGAGGGTCAGTATTCCCAGCCAGCTCCTCCTCTTTGCTGTCTTCCTTTTCGGTAGAACCTCAGATCAGCCTCAACTTCCTGGGGGACCCAGGTGGGGCTTCCTTCCAACTCTGAGGAGGGACCAGACACAGAATGATTGCTAGAGGGAGGGTCCCCTCCGTGTTGCCTCCCCGTTCCTCCACCATCCCATTTGCCTTGAATGGGACTCACAGGCCTAAATGAGAGAGGCCTTCTGACTGTTTGCTGCCCCGGAAGGCATGAAATAGACTAGTTTTTTTTTCCACAGGGCTTGTCTCTCAATATGGTGCGTTGTTGGGCAGGTTGGAACCTGGTTCCAGGGAATGAGCGGGCTGGAGGAGGGGCATGGAAGGCAAATTCTTTCTGAAGCCCCATTTCCTCATCAGGCCTAGTTCTCTCCCTTGCCATGGGACCAGGCTCCTCCCAGCCACTCTTCAATATGTGGATCTGGGAGGTTTCTGGTGCAGTCTGAATCAAACAAGGACGGGACACTTGAGGTTAAGGGGCAAACCCAACGGAAGAGCCAAGAAAGACTGTGGTGTTAATCGTTTATTATTATATACACATTCAGACGGGGTTAACATCAACCACCATGCCTTCCAGCCACTCCCAGCCACCACATGTGTGGGCATGCACGCACACACACACACACATACACACACCTCTTAGGAAGCAGGTTTCCCTGTCTGCTCCTCTTCCCACAGGAGAGATATGACTGGGCACTTTGGAGGTGCAAAGTTACAGGGACCTAAAGGGTTGGAAGACAGGAGTCAGCCACTCTGGGCTAGAGCAGCTGTAACGGACTTGGCTGAGGCTAAAGGGCCTACAAAGGCCAGTCATGGAGGGTCCTGAACCCAGGTCCCCAGAAGGTTTTTCACCAAACAGGAAAGTCCTATTTGATCTGATGCCCAGCCTTTACCTAAGGCATAGGCATGTTTCCAGTCTCTTGGAAGCCCTCTGCTTAGACACCCAGCACAGAAATGGTCAGAGTTTTGGCTATGCTCCACCGGCTGCCTCTGGCAGGAGGCTGCAGAGTGGGGAGCAGAGTCCAGCCTTTGTGGACCCTGTGGCAGTGGTCAGAGGCTGCTAAGGAAGGAACCATGCCTCTGCCCCTGGTCCCGTGTCCTCAGCATTCTTAAGGAACATGGCTGTCCACCTCTTTCCCTGAAAGACTGTTTAAGTCCCTCCCATATAATTGTCCCAGGCTCCTAAGATGAAGGGGAGCACCCCAGGCTCTGATTGGATGGCACCCCTGTCCGGGCAGTAGGTGGGTTCATCCCGCCCAGGAACAGAGGGGGCGGGGCAGCTCAGCCCCGGGAGCGGGGCCTGTAGTCTGAGGCTGAGCGGGCATGGTCAGGGTAGTCCAGGCGGCTCTCAGAGGCAGTGAGCATGCGTTCAGGCTCCACCACGAACATGTAGTAGAAGTTCCACATCAGCATGGACAGCAGGGGCAGGAACGTCAGGCCGTAGCCAAAGCCTCGGAAGGAGCGGCCCACAGCGAAGGTCAGCCAGTATATGAGCCTGGGAGGCAAGCAAAGGTCGGGCTTTCCTTGAGGGAAGTGCATCAGCTAACAGGTTGATGATAGGGAGAGTGGAAAGTGAGGGAGGCAGATGGGGGTTGGTTGGCACAACTGATACCTCTGAAAACAACCAGTGTTCGTGCACTGACGTATGTGCCAGGCACGGTACTAATTACTTTAGGGGCACTATTTAATTTAGACCTCACATCTCTATGAAGTGTGTATATTATTCACCTCCCTCTTTGTATACTTCTCAAATTTGAATTAAAAAGTTTTGAGTAGGCAACATACATTTACATGGTTCAAAATTCAAAGGCACCAGTGAGTACAGTAAAATGTTTTCCTTTACTGATTCCCAGATACTCTGTTCTCTTCCTTCACCTCCTCGCCTCGATTCTACTCCCACCCCAGACATCCAATATTATGGTTTCTCATACATCGTGAAGTTTTCTGTATATATAAACAAGAAAATTTATGTTTTCCTCCCCTGCCTCTTTTTTCTTTTTTTGAGGTTTGGGAGCATGCTATTCCATGGGGTTGCAGAGTCAGACATGACTGAGTGACTGAACTGAACTGAGCATACTATAGAGACTGTTCTGCACATTGATTTTTTCCCCCCATTGAATGCATCTTGGAGGTTATGTCATTGTGTGTGTGTGCTCAGTTGCTCAGTTGTCTCCGACTCCTTGAGACTCCATGGGCTGTAGCCCACCAGGCTCCTCTGTCCATGGAACTTTCCAGGCAAGATTACTGGAGTGGGTTGCCATTTCCTACTCCAGGAGATCTTCCCAAC
Source organism: Dama dama (assembly GCF_033118175.1). Lineage (NCBI taxonomy): Eukaryota > Metazoa > Chordata > Mammalia > Artiodactyla > Cervidae > Dama > Dama dama. The sequence continues at coordinate 15,894,715 of NC_083700.1, forward strand.
CCAGGGATTGAACCCACATCGCCTGCATCTCCTGCATTGGCAGGTGGAGTCTTTACCACTGACCCACCTGAGAAGCGATTGTGTCATATCAGTATATAAAGAGCTTCATTATTTCGCAGCTGCAGTACATTCCACTGTGTTTATTTCCCCTTTTGTAGATGGAGAAACTAAGATTCCAAAAGGTTAAGACGCATCCAATGTCACATATTGGGGAAACAGTAAAACCATGATTTGAACCCATGCGTGTTCATCAGCCTCTCCTGCCATTTTAAAGGGGCTGAGGGAAAGAAGAGAGTAAGGAAGCCAGCTTCAAGAGAGCTTGAAGCCCAGAGGGGTGGATCAGGCACAACTAAATTTCCCCTTTTGGAAGATCCATTCAAAAATACACACCCCTCAGTGGGAGGAGGGCAGCAGTTTCCTCTTACGAAGGACCACCTATTACAAAATTGAGAGGCCCCTATATTTTCACCTGTGTAATAGAGGGAAGAGTACATGCTGCAGGTAACTTGCCCATAGAGAAGGACCCTGGATGAGAGGGAAGGGACTTGGGTTCCAGTCCTGCCTCTGCTGCTGACAGACCTATGCCACTCTTCTCCCCCAGTCCGTAGTTACTTCCTCTCATAGTCATTTTCTCTCGGTAGAATGGGTAAGATGGACCAGACAACTGCTGGTCCTTTAGCTCCCTGATGATTCTTACTGCTTAAACCAAATTAAACCAACTTCTTATCTGAGACCAGCATTCCCTGAGAAGGAGATGGGAGGCTGAGTTACATGAACAGGAACATAGTTATCTTGGAAAACATCTACTGGAAGAACATGCAGGACTGTATGATGGTCAGGAGACTGGCAGGACAAATGACCATTAGACTACACTTAGAAGTGACAGGAAGACAGATTTTAGCTTAATAGGAAGAATGCTTTAGCAGTTAAAGCCACCTGGAATCCTATATGGAAAATAACAGAACTTCCCTAGTGGTCCAGTGGTTTAAGGATCCACCTGCCAATGCAGGGGACACAGGTTCGATCCCTGCTCCAGGATGCTGAAGCATGGTCCTACATGCTGTGGGACAACTCAGCCTCTGTGCCACAACTACTGACCTGTGCCCTGGAGCCTGCGAGCCCCCATTACTGAGCCCACACACTGCAAATACTGAAGCTCGTGTGCTTTGAGCCTGTGCTGCAGCTAGAGAGTAGCCCCCACTTGCTACAATTAGAGAAAGCCCTTGATCAGAAACAAAGACCCAACACAGCTGTAAATAAATAAATATGATAAAATCTCTTTAAAAAGAGAAAATAACAAAAGGAAATGTATTAGGGGGGGAAAAATGGAAAGATCTGCATTTCTGAAAGACTTCAGAAATTCAAGGGTACCTTCTGGGTTAACATAGTTTACATGAAAGTACCCCTAAAGATCTTCAAATCTTAAATGAAAGGAGAGTAATGAGGCTGCTCTGAGACCTATGTGCCCTCAATGTGGATGAACAGGACAATCCCTTGCCTAGCCCCCACCCACTCCCATTTGATAAGCAGAATTTCCTGCCTACAGGGAAAGAGACAGGCTAGTGAAGGGACCAGGACCATTTAGCAAAGTAAGCACTGGGAGAGCAGACTGTTGGGAGTCAGAATTGAGAACTATTGTCAAAGATCTGAATTGACTAGAGAATTCCAGAGGTTAGAGTCAGGGCAGAAGTTTTTAGCACAGTATAAAAGAGAACTTTCTAAAAATTAGGACTTTTGATAAATAAAATAAGACTGCCTCATAAAGAACAAAGCATTTGGTCACAGGGGATGTTCAACCAATGTTCAGCCAATAGCCACCTGACCAGAGTGTCATAGAGGAGTGGTTGCAATGGGTGGGAAGTTGGTCTAGGTGACACCCAAAAGCCCTTCCCTTCCTATTCTAGGTTGATATATGTGTCTTATGAAAGACATAGGAGCTGCCAAGTGAGGTAAAGTGCAAGGCAGAAAGTGGGCTCAACTTTCCAGGGTGTACATTTGGGCTGATTCAGAATCCAGAATCCCCCTGACTCTCCAGACATTCAGATGCCCAGGTCCCTTAAGCACCACCACCTCCTCTGTGCCCCACCCCCAGCCCCAACTCACCGGGAGATGGCAAAGAGACCAGTGAGTAGAGGGAGCAGTTTGAGGGTATCTTGAGGCAGGTAGGTGGAAAGCACGGCCAGGTTGAAGAAGTAGAGGATGAAGAGCTGGACCGACTGGGCCACATACTGCCGGTGGATCTCCACCTCCCGCCTCGGCTCCCCAAAGGGTCGAAGGGCAGAAAAGCACAATAGGCTCAGCCCGTGCACCAGGATCCCTGGGTGGGGATGGAGAGCACACAGGATCAGGTGAGGAGGCATGGGCTCTGCACCCTGGGTGGGGCTGAGGTGGTCCTCAGTGGAGGTGAGCACACCGGGGGACAGGGTGTGGGAGGCCCTGAGGGTCCAGGTCTAGTGATGGGAAACTCTGCTGCTCTCCAAGTCAGGCAGGCCCTGCCCTCCAGCCCGACTCTCAGACGCCCCCTCCCTTCCCACAGGGCCCAGGCTCACCCAGTACAATGGGGAAGGTGGCGAAGACCCCACAGCGCAAGGTGTAGATGAGGCGGGAGCTCATGGTCGGCAGGCGTGGGGCATCGAAGGGCAGGAAGGCATACGCCCCGTAGAGCAGGCAGGGGAAGAGGATGAGGGCGGCTCCCACCGAGGCCACGGCTCTCAGCACCTCTCGGCCCCCACAGCCCCCACAGCCCCCGCAGGAGCGGCCAGGCGGCTTCACCACTGCTTCGGCCCACTTGCACTCCGGGGGCTCAGGGTGGGTGGCCCGTGGAGGCAGGAAGGTCCGGCGGTGCTCGCCCTCGCTGGCCTCACAGCACACAACGAGGTCCTCCTGGGGCCGCCGCTCAATGCACTGTAGGTCGATGGGCACGAAGGCCCGGGCTGCCTTCTCGGGCAGCAGGCTGGCTTCATCTTCGGGCAACTCCTCTAGTTTGGTGGGTGGCTCTGACTCGGGGAGCTCAGGCTCAATGTTCCTCCAGCCGGGGGGATCTGGGAACGGGGCACTGGGCTGGGGGCCAGTTCCCCAAGGCAAAGTGGCAGCCTCACTTACTGTGCTGTCTAGACCGTCCTCGGTCCCCTCTCTGGCTGTGGGAGACTCAGCCGAAGACCCCACTCTAGAGGACTCAGCTGCAAGGGACTCAACCCCATCTTCCCCTTCCAGCTTCCGGCCATTGGGGACCAAGGCCTGGGGTGGGCTCTTCTCCAGGGTCTCAGGCCCCTTCACTTCCAGCAGGGCCAGGGTCTCGGGTTCTGTCATCCTGGGACCCAACTTCTCACGTCTCACTTCTCACGTCTACCACAAAGTGATGTCACCCTGGAGGGAGCAGAGCGAAGTTCTGTCAGAAGCTGCCATCCTCTGGCCCTCAGGAGGGGTTGGTAGAACCAACTCTCCAGGGCAGCTGGCCTCATGGACTTTAGCCCCTTCTGGGATCTTAGAGAGAACCTGATCTGGAAGAAGTTGTTCAAACAGTGGGAGGCAGGAGAGAAGTGTGCAGCTGAAATGGAGGCACCCTTTCGACATCAAATGCTATTCAGCAGGAGAAGGTGAGTCAGGGGGCACAGGCCCTGGCAGCTATGGCCTCAGCCAGCCTCCACCCACGCCTTCTACCCCCTCCACCAAAACCCCTGGGGTCATGGCCACCCTAACGCAGGAATGGGAGGAAAGGGAGATATTTAGAATTTTGCCAAGGGCTTTCTTCCCATGAAGGATCTTGTGAACAGAGAAGCTGCCCCTTCTCCTCCACACCTCCCCTTCCCCTGCAGATCCCCAACTGGAACTTTCCTGGCAGCTGACACCCATGATTTGCCAACAGATCTGTCCCAAGGAGCTGGTAGTGGCAATGCACCCTGGTCTTTTGTCTCCAATCTGGATACTTGGTCAGTTTCCAAACTTCTCAGTAACCCACCCCCTATGTCTCCGGAGGGCCCGGGTGGATCCATTCTGACCTCTAAGTCTAATGAAGGTTGTTTCCCATGCCTCCTTTCTGGTCTTTGTCCCCTCCCTGCTGTCCTCCATCTCACTGCTTCTGGATGGGGCTGATTTCCCTCTCTCCACCTCCCCAAGGACCTCCTACCCCCTACTGTGTGGACCCATGACACCCTCTTACTTTCCATCTGGAGAGAGGTCGAGGGTCCCCAGCGTCCGGGAAGGAGCTGCCCAGCTCTTCTGCTGGCTCTACAAGTATTCCTTTCAGTCTCCCTCCCTTTACCTGTGTCTCCAAACCTGTCTGACCAGAGCAGGTGGGGCCCAGTTTAAAGGGGAAGGCCCCGCCCTGCTGAATCTGCCGACAGAAAAAGCATTAAAGGAGGACGTCATGCTTTCTGAGCCCAGAGGTGTGTGTTCTGGGAACATGGGATGTGTAGGAACTCCCAGCACAGGAAAGCAAAGGGGTAAGAGTGGGTTTCTGCATCAAAGGGCTCTGAAATAGATTGGGATACCCCAAAAGAAGTAGAATTACTACCCATATTCATTCAGTATTTACTGGGCACCTATTAGGCACTATTCTAGGGACAGACACAGGAAAAACAAGATGACAGGCAAAGTCTCTGTGCTTAAAAAGCTGGCTCTATTGGGGTAACAGATAATCAAGAAGCCTAGCAACTAAACCAACATGACAATATCAATAGGGAGAAACCTCTTTGCCAAAGTGATATCTGAGCTGTGACCTGATGGGAAATCTGGAGAATGAGTGTTCCAGACAGAGGAACAGCAAGTGAAAGGCCAATGAGTGGGAAAGACAGGTTGTTTCAGGACAGAAAGGTCAGTCGATGTCTGGAAAGTAAATTTATGTTCCCACTACAGCGTGTACATGGGTCCACTGAACACTTTAGGTTTAAGGTTAAGAAAGCAATAGGAATCCAAGGTGATCTTTCCCATGGAAAGACCAGACGGGCAGAAACATAAGGCTGTTGCTTCTCATTCCTGCGGATCTTTTCCCCTGAAGTCATTTGAGCCTTATGGGGGGAGGGGCAGTGCCTGGGTTGCTCATGCCTGGGTCTCCAGAACCCAGAACTGTGGCTGGAAGACTGTGGCAGGTGTTCAGTAAATGTTTGCTGGGCTGGTTGGAGATTAACAGCAAACGGAAATCTTTGGGTTGGGTGGGGGAAACTGAAGGGCCCAGGTACAGAAGTCCTGAATTGGATGGCCTTTCTCTTATGTCATGCTTGACTCTCCAAGAAATTTTTCATCTACACGTTTTTTGTTTAATAGGGAAAGGGGGAGAATTAGAATCATTCTATCCAGTAATCTGAAAGAGGCTCGGCTCAAACGGATGGGCCAAATGACCACTGTCGGACAAAGCAAAGTCATGCTCCTAGCTGTGAGCCCATCTGTCCAGATCCAGCTTAGCCTCAGCACCGTCGCCGCAGAGTCCACTGCTTGTTGTCTGGCAGCTGTGTCGATAAAGTTTTTCGCAAGGGATCACCGAAGCCGGAAAGAGGCCAGGCTGCCCAGAGTTAGTTCTGGCAACTTCCCGGGAGGGAAAAAGAGTTTCGCGAGATTTGGTAGCAGCAGGCCACTGGCCCGCCACCTGCAGCTGCTATCGCGAGATTTGGCAGGCGGAGGAGGAGCTGTCGCGGCCAGCCGCCTCACAGCGATGGCGGCCGAGCAGGGCCGGCGGCGGTGGCGGCTGCGGCTACGGCCGGAGACAGCAGTGGTGGCAGTAGCGGTGGGTGGCGGGGGCCTGTGACCGGGAGCCGCCCCTGGGCCCGGGCATCATGAGCCAAGGCCCCCCCACAGGGGAGAGCAGCGAGCCCGAAGCAAAGGTCCTCCACACTAAGCGGCTTTACCGGTGAGAGGGGCCGCGGCGTGAGTGCAGCCGCCAAGGGAAGTGGGGGACAGCGAGGGGCGGGGCCTCCCGGACGGGCGGGCTCCGGTGCCGGGCTGGGGAATGGGTGAGTGAAGAGGGTGCAATTTTGGAGGGAGCAAAGGGGGCGGGGCCCCATAACCTGGGATTGAGCTGAAAGAAGGAATTGGGTGGGTGGGAGGGTGGGAGGGAAGCACGTGGAGGAAATCTCTTCCGCAGTGAGCTTGGGACGGGCTCCGAGCTTTGCGGATTTGGGGTAAGAAGGTGGGAATTGGGGACTGCAGGGGTTGAGAAGGTGAGGGTGGGGTCACAGATGGGAGAAAAACCCGGAAGGGAATAGTGCTTAGAACCCTGTAAGGATTTACAGGGAAGAACCCTGGACTGAAATCAAGAGAGGTCTTTGCTTTGCCGTTCGCCGTGTGACCTTGGGCTTTAGTTTTCTCATCCTTAAAAGGAGCGATCTGGATTTGATAGGCTTTTAGGTCACTTAGGGCTCCAAGTTTTGGGAATCTGAATGAAAATAAAGAGGCTGTAAGAGTATTTGTGTTGGACTGGCAGGGAGGTGAAGGACTTTGAGTCCAGAGTTTTCGTAGGTCATCGGAGCCCATTTCCGGGCACCTGGGGACGGACTCCTGAGTCCTGCTTTCCTTCCAGCCTCATGACTGCAGTCTCTTGCCAGGCAACTCCATTCCTGGTTTCTCATTTCCACAGTGCCACTCACGCTTCTTAACATCTTCATTCAGTCTTTCAATCCTCTGTTGGGAACAGACCGGGGTGAACATTTCCCGCCCTAAGCGGAGGATATTTTTATGTGGGGCAGCTAGAACATGGTTTCTGGATGTGGATCAAAAATAGAATGACACATAGAGACCAAATTGAGTTTTCCCGCTTTCTACTAGGAAGTTAAGAGTTTGGGGTTTTCATTTGGCTGAGGCTCTGGAACCAGAGGTGTTTGCATGAGAAGACTATCTTCAGAGCCATGAGCCCCATCTTGGCAGTGAAAGAGTCAAGAGCATGTTGTCTTTTCCTCCCTTGGGTAGGCATCCTGCCTGGTCTGGCTTCCTAAGCCAGAAGGCAGAGGGGAGTATTGGCTGCTCCAAAAATAGAAAAGTGATCCAAGCCCTCAGCCTCTGGGCTCGCACTGTGGGCTGCCCCAAGCAGTCTCCGGGCGGATGAAGAGACTGGGGTGGCACGTGTGCCTCGTCATGCCGCCGAGTGTCATTGCTGCCTGTCAGAGAGCGTGGGCAGTGTCTGTGAGATTCCTCACTTGTCTCCAGCTTTTGGTAATGGCTTTGGTCATCCTTATCATTCTCAAATCTTGTTTTTTCTCAAGCCACTGCCCTCACAGAACTGACTGACTTAAGCTGATATGTTTGCATGTGTGGCTTACATGTATGCACAGGGGTCTCTCTGCCGGTAATTGTGCATTGTTGGCTTTGGGTAGGGTGGCAATTTGAGGCAGCACATCTCTTTCTAATTGTTTATTATAGCAGTGGTGATTGGTGGGAAGAACTGGGGGAAGAAGGTTTGATTTCTCGGCCCAAGGTAAATATGTTGTTGGACTATGAAACTGGCATTGGAGCTTCTGTAAATTTGGGTAATTCCCACAATCTGTGTATAGAAATGAAATTCTGAAATGTTTGAAGCCCCTCAGAAAAGGCAGCTGGAAAAGGGATGCTGAAAGGGATGCAAGCACCAATTAGGCCAATTTTAACTACTTAAAATTTTTTTTTAAACATGTTTTTCTTTTTTAACACTGTGCGTCATGACCTAAGATTACAGTAGTGAATGAGACACAAGACTGGTTTTTGTAGTTTTTGTTCTAAATGAGATTACAACTTAATGGAGGAGCTTATGGTCTGATGGGAAATGTAAAAGAAAGTGTGGAGTCCTCCCCACCCAACCACCTTAGATCTGTGCATGGCCCTTTCCTGGGGACTAAACTGGCATATTACTGATGGCTGCCTGGTGCTGCCTTTGGCATTGAGGGCCTGGCTGGCTAAAAGAGCTTGGCTTCCATCTCTAGGCAGCCCAGGAGGTATTTGGAGAAATGCTGGTCTCTTAAGACTGTCTTTGAGAAGGCCTTGATTACCATCCCACCCACTCAGCTGGGTGTTGGTGATCACTTCACCAAGTACAGGACAGCTTTTAGGGGTACCAACTGAGCCACCACAAGATGCTAGCCTGCTGTGGCCCACTTTCCCTGGCCCAGGAGCACGTTTCAGTATTCTGAATCAGTTTTGGACTATTTTAGGAATTGTAACTCACTATTTTTTGGTTGTTTTGTGTCCAAGAGCAGTGCCTGATTCATCTGTTCTCACAGCTGCTGTCTGTCATCCTCTGGGTTTTACCCTTCTAGAGATGATACTTACTTAGGTACCTCTTGGCCATTCGTTGCAGAGTTGCCTTGAACTTTTCTCTTAAGGCCTGGAATATCCTCCTCAGGATGAAGACCAGTACTTACTAAACACTTACTGTGTACAAGGCATTGTTATGAATGCTTTATGTATTAATTAATTTAACCTGCACAAAATAGGTGATGTTACTAATCCCATTTTATAGATGAGAGAACTGAGATAAAAAAGGTAAATACTTGACCCAGGACTCTATAGCTGGTAGGAAGTAGAGCTGGGATTTGAACCCAGACTGTCTGATTCTAGAGACTATACTCTATATTAAAACAACTGGTTCCTTCAGCAGAATCCAGGATACTTTAAAAACTTCGGGGACACTCTCATTCCCCTTTCTCTTACCCCATTATTGCAGAACAGAATTTTGTGTTAGGAGTGCTTTTCCTTTATGTCTGATAATAAGCCAGCATTTTAATAATAATAATTCATTTCACCAATATATATCAAATGCTCACTATATAGCAGTGCTGTATTTAAATTATTTCATTTACTCTTCACAACAGCCCTTTGAGGTAACTACTCTTATCTCCATTTTTATAAATTGGTAACTAAGCCTTAAAGAAGTTAGGTAATTTCACCCAAAATTATAGAGTTAGTAAGACACAGCCAGATTCAAACCCTAGATTTTCTGCCTGGTGTCAGAACCTATGCTCTTTCCATTGAGAGAGCCTGCCTTCCCATGTCAGAGTTTCTCTACCTTGACAGTGTTGACAGTTAGCATGACAGTTATGATGGTGGACTGTCCCATGTATTGTGGGGTGTCTAGCAGCACACACTAACTGCCATAGCAGTGCCTCCCCTTCCCCTCCCCGGGGTTGTGACAATCAAAAATGTCTTCAGCATTGCCAGACATCTTCTGAGGGGGCGGTTGTATCAAGATGGAAGCTCTGTTCATCTTGTTTTGATTGGAGCTCAACCTGCAGCCACTTGGTTTCCTTACCCCTAATTCTGTAGCTTTTCCTGTAAGATCAGTATATGGACCATATGCATGGCTCAAGGGCTGTTTGCCTATAATTCCCTGCAGGGCTGTGGTGGAGGCTGTGCATCGACTTGACCTCATCCTTTGCAACAAAACCGCTTATCAAGAAGTGTTCAAACCGGAGAACATTAGCCTGAGGAACAAGTAAGCTGAGACCCTATAAACTACACATCCTTAGAGTTTCTCTTTTCCTCTCCACCTGAAACCCTGTCATATACAGACATGTTCTCTCTTATCTCCTGACTTCATGGTACATAAATGGTCTGTGACATCTCTGGCCTTCCTAAGAGGGAGAGGGGATGCCTCACTTTCTGCAGCTTCTATATCTAACAGACTGGTGCCATTAGAATGGTGTTTGAGTTGGGGGAGCTGACTGTACCGCATAAGGAAGGAAAGAAAGAAGAGATACAGAGGCCGAGTAGAAAGGAGAGAACGGTGCAGGGGAAGAAAATGAAGATTGTTAAGATTCTTACTGCTCCTACCTGTATCTTCTGGGGCTCCACTGCCTTCTAGGAGTGCTTGTCTTGTGTCCTGCTGAGTGAGCCTGGATGTCTAATGGGAGGCACAGACGTTTGTCAGTTGGGGTGTTGGCAGGTGCCTTCTTGCCCTCAATTCTTGTGTCCCCCACCAAGGGATGGCCAGTCCCTCTCATGCTTCTCCACATCCTCACAGGCTGCGTGAGCTCTGTGTCAAGCTTATGTTCCTGCACCCGGTGGACTATGGGAGGAAGGCTGAGGAGCTACTGTGGAGGAAGGTATATTACGAAGTTATCCAGCTTATCAAGACTAACAAAAAGGTAAGTGGAGGGCTTCTCTGGTGGCTCAGACAGTAAATAATCCGCCTGCAATGCAGGAGACCTGGGTTGGATCCCTGAGTTGGGAAGAGTCCCCCTGGAGAAAGGAATGGCTACCGACTCCAGTATTCTGGCCTGGAGAATTCCATGAACAGAGGAGCCTGGCAGACTACAGTCCGTGGGGTCACAAAGAGTCAGACACAATTGAGCAACTTTTGCTTTTCAAGGGGAGGTCACAGAGCTTGGAAAGAAGTTTGTCTAAAGAGGGGAAGCTAAGGAACAAAAAGACAGCTAGGCAAGAGGCCCAGAGCATGGCTATAGGTGGGGATATCAAGGAAGAGATAGAAAGGAGGGAGGGAGTCATATAGAATTAGGATTAGGAGAGAAGGGGATCCTGACCCCAGGTGGGGAGACCAGAGAATGAGATCTAAGGGTATAGGGGTGACTCATGAGTAAGAGGAGAGGTGGATAAAGTTCCAGACTTTATCCAGTTTCCAGAGCCAAAAAGATAAGTTTATTTCTTCAGTGAGATAAAAATGATTAGGGGACAGGGGAGCAGAACTCTGATCTTACTGCTTAACTGGCCCCTTCTTTTTCCTAATCTTCAGCATATCCACAGCCGGAGTACCTTGGAATGTGCCTACAGGACACACCTGGTTGCTGGTATTGGCTTCTACCAGCATCTCCTTCTCTATATCCAGTCTCACTACCAGCTGGAACTGCAATGCTGCATCGACTGGACCCATGTCACCGACCCCCTCATAGGTCAGTGAAATCTGAAAGGTGGGCTGGAGGAGCAAGTTAGTTTGCTTCTACTTTGGCCTTCTTATCCCTCAGTATCTGTGTACCTTGTGACCCAGCCAGGCTGTGAGGATTCTAGAAGACATACAAATGCTTCATGAAATTTGGATTTAACCAAATAAGCATATGAGTTGGGGTAAAGATCTTAAGGAAAGAGAGAGGCCTCTTTAGTTTGGGGTTGTAGACCGATGTAGAGCCAGGGGGAGGGGATGGCATGATCTAGAGAAAGTCTGGCACTGGAAGATGATATTGATAGCATTTTTTTTTCTCCCCGTTGGATTTGACTGGCACTTTCTTTTAACTTTAGAGATTGTTTCCTAGTATTTGATGAAAGTATTACAGTTTTTAGAAATATTGGGAGAATCATGGACATTCTTTCAAGATAGTGCAAATCTCTTTGATTTCCGAGGTGCTGGAGCTATGGTTTACCTCCTTCTCTAGTTGGTGGTTTTCTCTTCAGTTTGACTGTCCTCTGGCACTCCTTCCCTCTTCCCCCAACTCCCCTTGCTCTTCATACCCCTTGCCCTCCCCAAGCCCCCTGCCCCTCCCCTCACCAGCAGAAAGACATTCTGGGTCAGAGATGGAGGTTATGTCTGTGCCACTGTGTGGCAGCATTCTCTGCTCAGAAGGCACTCTATTCTATCCATTTGAAACACTTAAGAACAAAACAATGGGGGGTTCCCTGGTGGTCTAAAGGTAAGGACTCAGCACTTTTCACTGCCGGGACCCTGAGTTCCATCTCTGGTCAGGGAACTGAGATCCTGCAAGCTGCACGGCCAAAAATAAAGCAATGTTAATCCAAGGCAGAATTCATAGGTGTCATATGAGATTGCCAGGAGGGTCCATAGCCTGAACGAAGATGACGAACCCTTATTTCAAAGAATTAATTCCCCAAACAACTTTATCTCCTTATAGATATTTCTCATTCAGCCAACTCAGCAATGTCTGTATAGTAAATATTAGGAAGGGCTTCTCAAAATGGGAGGTGCATACCTAGGAGAGTGTCTGCAAAATGGAGGGGATAAGTGGATGGTCTCTGGAGCCAGATTGTCATTTGGATCCCAACTCTGTCACTTACCTGTTATGCGACTTTGAATTCTTCAACTGTGAAATGGAAGTAATAAGAGTAACTACCCCTTGGGGTTGCTTTGAGGATCACTTCAGTTGGCCTTGTGATACACTCAGATCAGTACCTAGCCCATCGGAGAATTGCCTCCCAAATAGCTGAAGCTCTTTGAAGTTCCAGGGCTGCCTGGGTAAAGGCAGAGGTGAGAGCCCAGGCGTCTGTGGCTCTGGCCTCCACCCGTCCTCAGGTCAGACAAGTCTCCTCCATGGACAGGCTCTTCAACAGGCTGCCTTCTCCGTGACCTCCGCCACCAGGCAGAAGCCAGGAGCATTTCCTTTGGTCTCATCCATATGCCATTCTTCCTGGGCAAGTTTCCCATCTTTACCTTTTACCTTTAGGTGGGGAGTGGCTCCCCAAGGCAGCCACAGCTATACTTACACTTGACTTTACCTCTTTTTCTTTTTTAGTAACCTTCCTGTGATGACCTTTCATATGACCTTTCCCCAGGCAGCTGTCCTAGGTTGAGGACCCTAGACCATCTCCTCCAGTTCCTTCCTGTCCTGTGAATGACTCCTACTTATGAGCCTCTGTGTTCCTACCTCTGTCCACCTGTGAGCCTGTGTCTTGGATGGGCGTCATCTCTGCCCCATAAGGCCAGGTTCCAAAACTAGACCTGGATTCTTGATTTCCATTCTCCGCCTAGGAAAGATGTTTTCCAGAGGTAAGGTCAGAGGAATGGGCTTATAAACCTCTCTCTCTCTCTTTCTCAGGATGCAAGAAGCCAGTGTCTGCCTCAGGGAAGGAGATGGATTGGGCGCAGATGGCATGCCACCGATGTCTGGTGTACCTGGGGGACTTGTGTAAGAATCAGAACCTTTCATTTTCTCTCTTTTGGGCTCCAGGACAGGCTCCAGCTGTTCAAATTGTTGGTACCACCCTTTAGGCGACTGGAGGGCAGGAGGAGTAGTTTGGACTGTGATAACTTTTTCCCTCCAGTCTGTTTAGTGTTTCCTTCTCTTCACTGTTCTTCCATGAGTCAAAAAGGATGAGTGAATGCAAGAAGGGAAAAATGTCTTTGTGCTTTAAGAAAGTCAGGGTGATAACCTGGTTTTAGTAGTAAGTTCGGAAGGTTTTAATTTGATGTCTTTCTCTTTTGGAGTTTTCTCTTCATAGATTCCTAGGGGAATTGCGGTTAGACCTCAGGGAGGACTTACCTACCTGAAGTATGTATCTCAGAATGGAAAAGGACTCTTGCTTTATGCCCCCTGAGTCGCTAATCCTGATAGACAAAGATCTCTAGCCCTGTCGGGCTCCTGGTGTGTGGCTTTTGGATGCATTATCTGTAATTGACCTGAGGTGCCTCTCCCTGCCCTTATCCGACTCCTGGACCCTTTACAGGCAGGGGGCACAGGGAGAATCAGGTGCTAAAGACTCCGTCTGACCGTGCAGGAGATACAAGAGACCTGGATTCAGTCCCTGTGTCGAGAAAGGAGGAGGGAATGGCAACCCACTCCAGTATTCTTTTCTGGACAGTTCCATGGACAGAGGAGCCTGGTGGGCTGTAGTCCATAGGGTTGAAAAAAGTGGAACATGAGTGAGCAGATGCAGGCATGCGCACACACACACACACAGAATCAGCTGTTTCACAGTAGATTGACCTAGTGTCATTAGTCATGTCTTCTCTCTAGAACTGAGCAGTTGAATTCCAGAACCAAATATCAGAAGTCATTTCAAGCATTAATATATGCTGTAGCTCCCCTTCATTGGGAAGAGATAATCAAGAAGAGCCTCTTTACAAACACTAAATATTCTTTACATTTTGGACCTACCAGCAAGGAAGAGAGAGTTGAACAATTTGCTAGTCATGTAGACTTCCAACTGGCCAGAGACCCAGACAGCCTGCCTTCTAGCTCAGGTATCTTCCTCCCAGGCTCCTGTTACAGCTCTCTAGAGTGGACTTCCAGATGAGGGGAGGTACTTTCTAAAGCATGGAATTACCGTATTTCTTTTCTTCCTCCCCCTCTCTTACAGCACGTTATCAGAATGAACTAGCTGGGGTAGACACTGAGCTGCTAGCTGAGAGATTTTACTACCAAGCCCTGTCAGTAGCTCCTCAGATTGGTAAGTGGACCCCCCACTGGGGCCTCCCAACCCAGCAGCATTTTCTAAGAGGAAAACAGTGTTGAGATGGCAGGCAGGCACACTCACTTCCCCCTAGGTCCCCCTCACCCTCAGTTCTTTCATGCTTCACCTTGGTTCTGAATTCTTTCCCAAGTAACGCACACTCAGAAGATGGTGGAAGAGGAAGAGAAATGGGAGAGTCTTGAACTAAGAGGGAGGGAGGCAGAAAAGAAGGGAAAGAAGATGGCTTCCTCATCTCTGGTGTCTCTGTAGAGAGAGGAGACTGTGCTTCAGCTGCCACTGTGGAGGCACAGTGAGGGAAGGGATAAGGCTAAATTACAGGAAGAGATGGGGATTAGCATGTCAGAAGAACTCAGAGGTAAGAGACTGAGCTGAGATCCGGAGGGTTCCAGGAGTCTCAGCGTTGGAAGAGCCACAGCTGCTGTTGAAGGGTGGCACCCATCAGTGCTGAATCCCTGAGGGCCGGGTGGGATTAGCCTGATAGGACGGGAGTCTGGAATCAATAACCCTCTGGAGGAACAAGATTAACTGCTGATCACCTGAGAGACTGGTGTCTCCTGCAGAGCCACTGTTCACAGGAGTTCTCTGATGCTCAGCATGGGCTGGGCTGGGCAGCTTTCAGTGAGTGTTGTGGCCACAGACTGTGTGACTCCTCTCTCTCTCTCTCTCCAGGAATGCCCTTCAACCAGCTGGGCACCCTTGCAGGCAGCAAGTACTATAATGTGGAAGCCATGTATTGCTACCTGCGCTGGTGAGTATTTGGCAGCTCTTCCCAGCTTTCACATCTGCACAGTTCCTGCTTGCTTTTCTCTTTATGCTCTCCCTTCTCTAGCTCCTGGGAAAGATAGATAGAATGGTAAGATTGAGGGAGTCCCTCCTCAGGGACCCTGCATCCTGCCAGCCCTGCTGCTTTTCACACAGCCACCTGGATTTGTAGGTACTTGGGCAGCTAATGTAGCTGTCTGCTATCATGAAAGCTAACAGGATTGCTACCTTCCTGAAGAAGGAGATAAATTGGATATAGTTGGTAAAATCGTACCGAAGTAACCTCTGACAAGAACTTCAAAATCGTAGAGCTTCAGTGTCTTGAAGTGATAGGGATGACAGACAGCATGGGGGGATAGTTTAGCAGGGTGGATTACTGCTTACTTGGATCTCATTCTTATTTCTTAGAATCAAACAACAACAACAAAACACAATTTTTTCAGGGCACCCAAAGTTGGTTAGACTTAGTTTACTAAGTCACCATAACCAAATGCACCTGAGACTGATAGGTAAATGAGAAAGCCTTT
This sequence comes from Dama dama, assembly GCF_033118175.1. Taxonomy (NCBI): domain Eukaryota; kingdom Metazoa; phylum Chordata; class Mammalia; order Artiodactyla; family Cervidae; genus Dama; species Dama dama. The sequence goes on from NC_083700.1 coordinate 15,910,056, forward strand.
GATTAAATTTTAGTGAGACATAAACTGCCAGGAAACTCACTGTTGCCACCTTATCAGGGCCAAAGTCTACTTGAGAAGCCAAATCATTCTCAGTAGTTACATAGTGAATTGGCTTTCAAAGCCCAAAGGGAGTAAGGTGGTCTTATAACTTAAATGATCAACTACACTATAGTGTAAACTATAATACCTAATTCTGCCGTAGAATTCCAGCCTGTGGTCCTAGGTTCACCTGGTCAAGGGAACATATTTCCAGTATCAACAAATATTTGCCCTTATCTAGATCAGTACAGATTGGCCTTCCATCCACTGTATTCTTTGTTTTTTTTTAATTGAAGTATAGTTGATTTACAATGTTGCACTAATTTCTGCTGCACAGCAAAGTGAATCGGTTATATATACCTTTTCAAAATTTTATTTTTGGTTGCTCTGGGTCTTTGTTGCCACGTGCAGGCTTTCCCTAGTTGCAGTCCTGAACTGTTCATTGCGGTGGCTCCTCCGGTTGTGGAGTACAGGCTCTCAGTGCATGGGCTCGAGTAGTTGCCGCATGTGGGCTCAGTAGGTGTGACTCTTGGACCCTAGAGCGTGAGCTTCAGTAGTTGCGGCTCACAGGCTCTGAGGTGTGTGGGCTCAGTAGCTGTGGCACGAGGGCACAGTTGCTCTGTAGCATGTGGAATCTCCCTGGACCAGGGATCAAACCCCGCATTCTCTGCATTGGCAGGTAGATTACTATCCACTGTACTACCAGGGAAGTCCTATACATTCTTTCTTATAGTCTTTTCCATTACGGTTTATCACAGGATGGATATTGAATATAGTTGTCTGTGCTATACAGTAGAACCTGTATAGCTGTTTATTCATTCTACATATAATAGTTTGAATCTGCTAACCCCAGACTCCCAATCCATCCCTCCGCACCTTGCCCTTGGCAACCACAATTCCGTTCTCTAGGTCTGTGAGTCTGTTTCTTTTTCATAGATAAGTTCATTTGTAGCATATTTTAGATTCCACATACAGGTGATATCATATGGTATTTGTCTCTTTCTGACTTACTTCACTTGGTATGATAATCTCTAGTTCCATCCATGTTGCTACAAATGGCATTATTTCATTCTTTTTTTTATGACTGAGTAGTAGTCTGTTACATAGTATAATTTATGTGTGCCATATCTTTATTCATTCATCTGTAGATGGATATTTAAGTTGTTTCCATGACTTGGCTGTTGTAAATAGTGCTGATATGGCGCTAGTGGTTAAAAACCCACCTGCCAATGAAGGAGAAGTAAGAGATGTGAGTTTGATCCCTGGATCAAGAAGATACCCTGAAGAAAGACATGACAACCCACTCCAATATTCTTGCGTTTCTTTGGTGAATCCCATGGACAGAGGAACCTGGCAGACTACAGTGCATAGGGTTCCAAAGCGTTGAACACAGCTAAAACAACTTAGTATGCACACACACGAACATAGGGGTACATGTATCTGTTTGAATTATTGTTTTGTCTGGGTATACACCCAGGAGTGGGATTGCAGGATTATAAGGCAACTCTATTTTTAGTTTTTTGAGGAACCTCCATACTGTTTTCCATAATGGCTGTACCAGTTTACATTTCCACCAACAGTGTAACAGGGTTAGCTTTTCTCCACCCTCTCCCACATTTATTATTTGTGTATTTATTCTTGCATATAATTACCAGGTTTCTACCCTCCCATTGCATCTTTCCCATTCCTTGTATGCCTTCCAGGGAATGCCCCCTTACTTGTCCTGGATCCTGTATCACATTCATAATTATGATTTAGCGGGAGTCACTTGTAAAGAGAGCCAAATAATCTGGGTTTGGGAGGTGCCCACTAAGGTCCTCTTCTACTATGCTTAAACAGTTATATCTCATGTTTTGTGGGCTAGGCATATGCCTCGGGCTCAGTCTGGCAGTCTTCCTCCTGGTGGCATTGTCTAGGGTCAGGCAGTGGTATTCGGCTGGTCTGGTGTCTGATATGTCTGGAGAATTAGCTTATCTGGACCCGTTTCCCTCTCCTTTTAGTCTTGGGGCCTCTCCATGTGGTATCTTCCTCAAGGTAGATGGACTTCCTACATATTTGGCTCAGGATTCCCAACAGCAAATGATGATCTAAGAAACTTGAAACTAGGGTCTGCCAATCTCTTAGGGCCTGGGCCTGGAAACTGGTGGAGTCACTCCTACAATATTCTCTTGGTCAAAGCTTTTCAATAGCTGTTGTCTCCCACCCCCACCCCCTGCCAAGATTTAAAGGAAGGTGACGTAGAACCCACTTCTCAGTGGAAGGAATATCAAAAATTTATAGCTATATTTAATTCACCTCTAACATGTATTTCTTCTTTTTCTGTATCTTGCTTTTTATAATTAAAAGATGTTTCAGGGACTTCCCTGGTGGTCCAGTGACCCAGAATCAATCTCTGTTTGGGGAACTAAGATCTCACATGCTGTGGGGCATGACCAGAGGAAAAAAATAATAAAAATTTTTAAAAGACATTTCAAAAAAGTATAGCATGCTGTTAGTCTTTGTGGTAGGGCAGACTGGGGTTGGAGATTCAGCTGTACTATGTTTAGCTGTGTGACCTTTGCATTATACTCAATCTCTCAGGCTTCATTCCCTTGTCTATAAATGTGGGCAGTAGTAGGGTACAGTGCTTGACAGAGTGGGGTGCTCAGTACATATTTTCATTTGAATGAATATTGTGAAAATTAGCTAAAATAGTATATTTAAATATCCTTAATGCTTGTAAAATGCTACCCATTAAGCGCTCTGCTTTTAAAAAGATAAAAATAGTGTATTTCAGCAATGGTAACTAAGTTATGTTTGTAACATTGAATGGGATTAATTGTTCCATATCTGGATGCAGAGGAGATACAGATGTCTCTGATTAATCTGAAAGTTGTATGTGTGTTTTTACTAGGAAAGATAGTTTTCACCCTCAGTCTGTACGTGAAAGTGGCAGCTGGGGGCAGCCTGTATTTACTAGAAACAGTGCTCCTGGGACATCCTTGATGGTCCAGTAGCTGAGACTCCACACTTCCAATGCAGGGGGTCCGGGTTCAATCCCTGGTTGGGGAACTAGATTTCACATGCCAGAACTAAGATCTGGAGCAGCCAAGTACATAAATAAATATTTAAAAAAAGAAAAACAGTGCTTTCTCAATCTCTGGAAGACTGACATTTCTCCTCTCCTCCTCTGCCAAGACTCAGTAGCTCACCTCTGTCTCCTTCAGCATCCAGTCGGAAGTGTCCTTTGAGGGGGCCTATGGAAACCTCAAGCGGCTGTATGACAAGGCAGCGAAAATGTACCACCAGCTGAAGAAGTGCGAGACTCGGAAACTCTCTCCCAGCAAGAAGCGGTGAGTGGGGCCTGTGGGAAGAGGGGGTCTTCCTGCAGTTGGTACAGTAGGACCACAGGGACTCTGGAGCTGTTCGCCATCTACCTTGGGCTCCTCTCATTTCAGATGTAAAGACATTAAGAGGTTACTGGTGAACTTTATGTATCTGCAAAGCCTCCTGCAGCCCAAAAGCAGGTGAGTAGAAGAGTGTGTGAACAAGAACTCTGTCCTGGGAGCCCCATCCACAGTGGCTCCTTTATGGCAGGGGACTTGGAGAGGAGGGAGTGGGCTGGTGAGTTCTGTCTCTAGATTGGAAATTCTCTAGCTGGTTAGTCCTTCCTCGGCATCCCTCACTGTCTCACCCTAGGTTCCATGCCCATTCTCTGGGTGGCTCACCCTCTGGCAGATTGGGCGCTTACTGGAAGTTGAAGGAATGGCCGAATGGGAAGCCCACCCACATCCCTTCCACTGTATGTCTGCCCTTCCCATGTTATTCTGTCTGCTTTAGAGATCAGCCAGCACTGAGTCCCCCTCCTCCTCTCTGAAGTCTCCCTTGTAGGATCCCATAGTCTTTTCTCTGAATCCTGTATTCCCAGCTCTTTGTACCTGCCCCAGCCCCCATCACTGACCTCCCATTACTCCTGCCCTTCCACAGCTCCGTGGACTCAGAGCTGACGTCACTTTGCCAGTCAGTCCTGGAGGACTTCAACCTCTGTCTCTTCTACCTGCCCTCCTCACCCAACCTCAGCCTGGCCAGTGAGGATGAGGAGGAGTATGAGAGTGGATATGCTTTCCTCCCGGACCTTCTCATCTTTCAAATGGTCATCATCTGCCTAATGGGGGTGCACAGCTTGAAGAGAGCAGGTAACTCTCCTATGTCCCTCTTTTCTCTCCCACTGGCTTCTGGGATCCTCACTACCCTTTTCTGCAGCTCCTTATCCATAAAGTTGCTTCCCCAAGTAGTCCCTTCAGCACCTGCGTCACTGCCTGGCTGTAGGAGAGAGCCCTGAAGGAGCTCCTAGTGAACAAAGGCAACAGCGTATTCCCATCCCCTCCACCCTCCCACACACACAGATACACGCACCCTTGTCTGGGACCAAGGCAGACAGAGTGGTTGAGATGCTTAACCGTAGATCCAGATGGAATTCAGACTTGGTGGCAGTGGGGGTGGGGGCAGTTAGTTTCTGCCAGAGGTATATGTAGAGCAAGGTCGGATGGAAGGGAGGGAGAGACAGGACTGGGTGTGAACGTGCTTGGGGAGTGGGGAGGGGCCTGCGTGAGAGCATCAGCTGGGGAGGATGAGGTGGGACAAGAGGAAGCAGGATGAGCTGGCACATTCCACACTACAGGAAGAGAGTGCAGAGACCTGAGAAATCTTTTTTTACTTCAGAGAAAGTTTTTAGAGGTAATTAAATCCTTGGGAGGGTTGAGAACAGGTGAGATGAGGTTGGAGTTAATGGTGCTTCCTACTCTTCGGGGCCCTGAGCCCCTAACACTGGCTTTCCTGGGTTTAGGATCCAAGCAGTACAGTGCAGCCATTGCCTTCACCCTGGCCCTCTTCTCCCACCTCGTCAATCATGTCAACATCCGGCTGCAAGCTGAGCTGGAAGAGGGCGAGAATCCCGTCCCGGCATTCCAGAGCGATGGCACAGGTGCAGGGATAGGGGAGGTTGTGGCTGTGGAAAGGTTAGCATGGGGCGTGGGGGTCACAGGAGGGGAACATAGGTGTGGCGGAGGTGGGGGGGGCTGTCAAAGAGCACCTGTCAGTGTCCCAGTGCTGACCGACCTCTCTCCACAGATGAGCCAGAGCCCAAGGAGCCCTTGGAGAAGGAGGAGGAGCCGGGGCCTGAGCCGCCTCCTGTAGTACCTCCAGAGGGCGAGGTCAGAAAGAGTCGCAAGTTCTCCCGCCTCTCCTGCCTCCGCCGCCGCCGCCACCCACCCAAGGCAGGTGATGACAGTGACCTGAGCGAAGGCTTTGACTCGGACTCAAGCCGTGACTCGACCCGGGCCAGTGAGGGCTCGGACAGTGGCTCTGACAAGAGTCTTGAAGGTGGGGGAACAGCCTTTGACGCTGAGACAGATTCAGAAATGAACAGTCAAGAGTCCCGATCAGACCTGGAAGATATGGAGGATGAGGACGGGACACGGTCCCCAGCCCTGGAGCCATCTCGGGCCAGGTCAGAGGCTCCTGAATCCCTCAATGGCCCTCTGGGCCCCAGTGAGGCCAGCATTGCCAGCAATCTACAAGCCATGTCCACCCAGATGTTCCAGACCAAACGCTGCTTCCGACTGGCCCCCACCTTCAGCAACCTGCTTCTCCAGCCCACCACCGAAGCGCCCACCTCGACCAGCCTCAGGCGCTGTGTCAATGGAGATGTGGACAAGCCGTCGGGGCCAGGTACACGGGCCTCTCTCCATTGTCCTGCTCTGGTCCACACCTGTACTGTCAGCCATTCACTTGAGAGAGGCTGCTCTTCTCTCTGAATACTTCTCATGCCTACCCTTGCTGCCTTGCTTCTGGCCTCTGCCCATAGTGTGGCCCAGGAGCTTTTTCCTGGGGATCCCCTTTCCTGCTCACTTCCTCGTTCTCAGATCCCAGCTGATTTTGTGGTTGTATTCTCCTCCCACTCCCACTTTGCCCTATGGGTTTGGGGCTTTCCTCCCCACACAACACTGTAGCAATAACTTTTCCCGTGGTGTCTCAGGTCCTGCCAGGGCTCCTGGAAACTAGAAAAACCAGCACCCACTAGTAGGGCAGGTAGATTAGAACAGGACATTTCTCCTGAGGGCCTTCCCCTGAGGTACAGAGGGAACACCTGGTCAGCAGCAGCAAGCATTTGTGGCGTGGACGCTGTGCCAAGCACTGGGCTGCACTTTTAGGATCTTGTCTTATTTAACTTTCACTTTTTTTTCTTACGAGTTCTTTGTTGTTGTTGTTTTGTCTTTTAATTTTTTTGGCCACATCTTGTGACATGTGGGATCTTAGTTCCCTGGCCAAGGATTGAACCCGTGCCTCCTACATTGGAAGCACTGAGTCTTTACCACTGGACCCCCAGGGAAGTTCCCACGGCAGTCTTGTGGTGGAAGAGTCATCACCCCTGTTCTAAATGCTGTCCTGCTAAGCTTCTGTGCAGTGCTCCTTTATCCTGGAACACACTTTCCCTCCCTTGCTCTGAGTGTGTTGCTTGGCTAATTCTCACTTGACCTCTAGATTTTGGCTTATAAGTCCCTTGGTCTGGGAGTCCTCCAAGGGTCGGCTTCCTGTGGTCTCCTGTAGCTTCTACACCTCCACAGGTTCCAGCCCTTTCCCATTTGAGTGATGATGTCCGTTGGCTTGTGTGTGTGCCCACCAGTACCATGAGCCTCTTGAGGGCAGGGCAGTCCATGTTTTGTCTGTTGCTGTATCCCTATTACCAAACGCAGGGCTTGGCACAGGGCTGGGACTTAGGAAACACTGAATGAGGGAAAGAAACGAGGAAGCTGGTGCTCAGAGGTGGAGTGTGACCTGCGTAGTGTTCTAACCTGCAGGCTTGAAGAGCTGGGAGCTGGCAGTAGTTTTAAATTCTGTACCCTTTTCCACCCTACCTGTAGCTCCTTTCTGACTGCCCTACCTTTCACACAGAATGAGCATGTCACAGATGTCAGTTGAGTGAGTAGCTGTAGACCTCACAGGTTAGCTCGTGTTTTAAAAGGCATCAGGCTCTTGCTTAAAAGCAGTCAGTTAGTGGACCAGGAGAAGTCGGGCCGGAATCTCATTCCTTTCTTTTCGCATCAGAATTCTTCAAGAGTCCAGGCAGGTGGGGGCATGCTCCTCCCAGAGAGCCGAAGTCTGTTGCCATGTGCCTACTAGTTGCTTATCCCAGTTATCTATCTCCCACTCCCAGCCTCTGAAGAGGGCTCGGAGTCTGAGGGAAGCGAGTCCAGTGGGCGCTCCTTTCGGAATGAGCGGAGCATCCAGGAGAAGCTGCAGGTCTTGATGGCCGAAGGCCTGCTCCCTGCTGTGAAAGTCTTCCTGGACTGGCTGCGGACCAACCCCGACCTCATCATCGTGTGTGCGCAGGTGCGTCCCTCCACACCCACTGCCCTCTTTAGCTCCCAGGGTGTGAGGGGAGGGCTGGGCCAGCCAAGATGGGGTGTGGGAATCCCCTCAGCTGGGCTGGGCAAGACGAAAGTTATTGTCAAGCATGGGTTCTCTGCTGGCTCCTAATGCTTTTTACAGGCAAGGCTTAGGCATGACCTTTACCCTCAAAGAGCCTGTGGCCTTGGCTGGGATACAAGTCTTGTGGACTGGGAAAGTAAGAGAGCTGCTTATTCGGCTTTGTGTCCCCAGCCCTAGGCGTAATGCCGGCTATAGAGAGTAATGTTGATGAAAATACATGTTCAAGGGCTAACCTTGGTAGGTAAACATCGGCACCCAGAGAAACGAGAGGGCACAGCGTGGTGACGAGAGATGGGACTGGGCAGTGACAGCGTGCACAGACAAGGTGCAGCTGCTCTGGGAGGGAAATGGCTCAGAGAGAGCTCTGCAGCTGGAGTGAGCAGTGTCAGAGGTGGGCTCCCGTGGGGGCTGGCTGGGTTGATGGCGGCCTTCTCCTTCCCGTCCCAGGTTCAGAGTCTTCATCTCAAGCCTCTGGTGTCCTGAGGCTTTTCCTCAGTGCTGTGGAAGACCCTTTCCCTGTCGGTCGCCCTCTTCCCTGGAAGAGAGTTAGGTCAGGGCCAGGCACAGCCTGGGCATGTGCTTGTGCCTGGCAACAGCTCGTTAGTCACTGTTAGTCATCGAGGGCGGTGCAGGCCGCAGCCCCAGAGAGGTGGCCCAGCGTGTGCCCCTGGAGGGCTGAAAGAAGTCTGTGCTAGACGGAGACACTTCTTCCAGTGCTCTAACTTTTCCACTGTCAAGAACCAGAGAGTTCTTCCTGTGGTTTCACACCTTCCCTTTTCATGAAGCCTTCAACTGGTGATACAATTCATTGAAGCTTCAGGGTTCCCCTTCTTCATTCCTCCCTGTTTTCCAAGTCCTCTGTAAGCTCCCCTTTTGTTAATTTTTTTAAATGTTTCTAGGCATGTGACCATAGCCCCAGACCTCCCAAATCTAGTGGTTTTTTTGTTCACTGCCAGCCTCCAGCACTGCCCCAGCTAAAGACTTCCTCTTCTGTCTCTCTCTCAAGAGCTCTCAAAGTCTGTGGAACCGCCTGTCTGTGTTGCTGAATCTGTTGCCAGCTGCCGGCGAACTTCAGGAATCTGGTGAGTGAGTCCCTGGCACTGCCCTCTTTCCCCTCTCCCTTACTGGCCCACAACCCCCACCCCCACCCCCATCCTGGTAACCTGGCGCTTAGGGTAAAGAGGTTAATGCGATTCACTGTGTCACCTGCCTAACACACAGCGGTCATTGTGGTCTGGGCTTCTCTCGTGTCCTGTCCCGACACTGCCCCACCGTGGGCAGGTGGCCTGGGCCCCCGGGGAGTGTGCTTGCTGAGCGGTCCTCTGGCCCTTCCAGTTCTGGTCTCCTAAAGCTCTGCCTGACGGCCCCGTGGACCATCTCTCCTTTCCCCCCGCATCTCTCCCCACCTTCTGTCCGCGGAGTGTGTCCTACCTGGGAGTTCCCGGAGGGAAGCGCTGTGTCCCTCTGACTGGGGGCTCCCACAGAGCAGGGCTCTCACGGTCCTCTTTTCTCCCCAGGCCTGGCCCTGTGTCCTGAGGTCCAGGAACTTCTTGAAGGTTGTGAACTGCCTGACCTCCCATCTAGCCTGCTGCTCCCAGAGGACATGGCACTTCGCAACCTGCCTCCCCTCCGGGCGGCCCATAGACGCTTTAACTTTGACACAGATCGGCTCTTGCTCAGCACCTTAGAGGAGGTGAGGCAGTCATCCCTCACTCCACAGGCTTTGTTTTTGAAGACTCGGCAGCAAAGCAGGAGCTCCGGGTGGGGATGGGGGTGGGGGCAGGCTGGCACCCCTTCCGTCCAGACACAGGGCGTGTCCCTGGCTGCAGCTCTGTCACTCAGCGAGCCGTTTGGGCTTGCTGTCGTTCTTGGCAGGATGTCCATCCACAGTGTCTCCCTTTGTAGAACAAGCCACCTTCCCCTTTCCCCACCTTTTGGAGAGGACAGAACAAGTAAATTATTAGGGCTTTAAAATCTCTATTGATCTCTTTTTTCTTCTGAGCCCAGCCTACTCTAAGCTGACCAGCAAACAGAGAAAGTTGGAGCTGGAAGGGAATGTGCTGTCCATTTAGTCCAGTGACTTTCACCCTTGAATCTGTGTCATCACATGGGCCATCTGGGGGCAGCAGAGGGAAGCCAAGTGGCCTGGTGTGCCAGCAACATGCACAGAGGCGCGCACGCACACACACACACACACACACTCACACTGCACACACCCCACCTTTGGTTTCTCCTTCTCCAGCCAGAGCAGGTTGGCTTTATACTCTGTTTTATATTTTAGCACTCTAGATAAGATTTTTGTTTGATTGGGAAAGGAGGGTTTTGCTGACCAAAAGCATAAGTTGGAAATGGTCATCTAGTTTGTCCTCTCCTTGTACACGTTAGGATCGAGCCCTAGAGGAGAGAGATGGCGTGAGAACCCAGGTCTCGTGTCTCCCCGCATGTGGCCTTATCTCTCTTCTCAGCCCTGAGTGCTGCTTCTCCAGTCCCTCTGAGGCTCCTCCCCCACATGGTCACTCTCCTGGTAGCTACAGGCTCTGGGCCCCGGTGCTCTTCTCCCTCCACACCCCAGGCCTTTGCAGGGAGCCAGTGTTGCTGAGGGGGCTGGCCTGGCGGAGGGCGGGAAGGGGCGGGGAGGAGCCCCAGCCGGGCCTGGAGGGCGCTGCTCAGCCAGGCTGGCTCCCATGTCTCTGCAGACAGTCGTGCGTATCTGCTGCATACGCAGCTTTGGCCACTTTGTTGCCCGCCTGCAAGGCAGCATCCTGCAGTTCAACGCAGAAGTCGGCATCTTCGTCAGCATCGCCCAGTCCGAGCAGGAGAGCCTGCTGCAGCAGGCCCAGGCCCAGTTCCGCATGGTGAGTCAGGCTGCCCCTCCCTGTCCGCTCTGCTCCCACGGGCTCACTGAGAAACTACGGTCAGAGGCGCAGACATGTTGTGGCCCTTGACTGAAGGACCTGGTCACGGGGGCCAGGGCAGCGGAGAGGGGGCCTAGGGAGACCAGAGGACAGGGAGGGAGCTGAGGGCAGGGAGGGAATGAGGTGCTTTCAGCAGGGGCAGCCTGGCACCGCTGTATCTAGACTGACTGGGGATTGCGGGCCATTTCTGTCACCTCCTAGTCTGAATTGAGCAAGTCACTTAACCTTGCTAAACCTGTTTCCTCATCAGTTACGTAGGAATTGTAGAATCAGCTTTATGGGGTGGTTGTGACTAAGGCATGGTAGTGAATGTCAGGCACTTTGCATGTTGTATTATGGAGGGTGTGTGCTCAGCAAATGCTCCCTGACTAAGGTTCCTGCATCAAACACCATGCAGGAACCTCCCATCCCACAAGAGCCCCAAAGAGTAGGAGGTGGCCTGTGTGATCTCTTTTCCATTCAGTCATTCCTTCTGCAGATACTTCCTGAGAATCTGCTCTGTATCAGTAGCCCAGGCCAGGGAGTTAGAGCTTCAGATGAGACAGGCCTGTGTCTTGTGGCGCTAATGCTTTGTGAGCCGCGGTCCGGGTTCTGCAGGGGGGCCTGCACAGCCCCGGCACATTTGGGGTGGTGGTGTCTGGCACAGGAAACACAGCTCACGTGTCTTGGCAAGCCCAGGAGTTCTTCCTCATCTCAAGCCAGTCACCTCCCCCGTGTTCTTCCTTTCCCCAACCACAGGCTCCCCCACCTCTAGCACCCTCTTCCTGCAGATGGGAAGGAGCACTGGCTCCCCAGAAACTCCCTTCCTTGCTGTGTTATAAGCAAGCACATTTTGTTAAAAACTAACCTTTTGTGTTAAAACTTTTAATCCTATTCCATAGGGGAAAACAAGGGGGGTTACAAAAATAATTATGGGGAAGTGACGCAGCTTCAGAAAATGTAGAGTGTTTGCAGGCATTTCCTTTGGCCTAGAACTCCTGAAGACTACTCCTGGGGAGCGGGGAATACCTGAGAGCCCCTCTGGTGTGCTGCTGGACACCACAGGCCAGACTGGAGCCAGGCCACACTGCCTGCTGGGACTCATCCTGCTCCACCCGCGGCAGGGCTTCCACCCGAGGGGCTCAGTCCCCAGGGGTGGCAGCAGCATGCTCCTTGTCATGTTGCCACCTCCCATCATTTATCAAGTTTTCCATGTGCAGAGCTGCTTCCATGTCCCAGATGTGCATGTGACATCTCAGGTGCTTGCATCCTCATTTTATAGGCAAGGAAGCACAGAGTGTCAGAGGGAGGTATGGGTGGCTGAGCCAGGGCTCTGGAATTGCAAAGACCCGGCTCCTGTCCTTGTTCTAAGCTGCTCTGGGAGCTCAGCTTCTCCACAGGCCAGGTGGGCCACCACTCCTGCTCTCCAGGCTCTAGTGTCCACTTGGGTCAGGGACCCCTCTATCCCCCATGGGCCCAGTCTTCTGCCTCCCTTCTTTCCTTTCTCTACCAGCGTTTCTCAAAGGTGACACTCTGGAGGTGGGTAAGAGGTGGACACTTCCGACCCATAGTATAATGATCAAAACTAAGAAATTAGGATTGGTGCAGTAGTAACAACTACAAGCTTTATTCAGATTTCACTAGTTTTCCTACAGATCTCTTTTTTTTTCTGAGGATCCCATGTTACATTTGATTATTAACGTCTCCTCAGTCTTTCCTTGTCTTTTATGATCTTGACGCTTCTAAAGAGTACTGGTCAGCTGCTCTGTGGAGTGACCCTCACGTGGCTTTGTCTGGCATCTTCTCATGATCAGGAGGAGGCTTACATCCTGTTTAAAATAGGTTACTATTTTAAATCCTCACTCTGATGATGCCAGTTTGTTCATCAAAGAGTCTTTAGTGGCTCCCCATGTCTTCTAGAATAAGTCTCCATTCTTAATTTCATCTTTAGACCATATTCATCTAGAAGACAAAGGAATACCATCACAGGGCTTTTAGTCAGGGCCATGGTGGACCACAGATGGTTTTTGAAAGATTGCCTTGGTTGTCAGCAGAGAAGATGGGTTGGAGGCAGAGAACAGAAAGGAGGTGGTTTTAATAGTCAAGTAGTCAAGGTGGGGGGTACTGGCTTGGGCCAGGGTTGTGCTTTGAAAATAGAAGGATGCAAAGGGATGTGAGTGACTTTTCTTTTTTTTAAAGGAGGTACAGTCAATAGGACTGGGAGCCTGATAACTTCTGGGGCTGAGAGAGAGGGAAAAAGTCAAAGCTGGTTAGCTTTCTGACTTGACAGATGGTGGTTTATTTAGCAAGCTGGGGAACATGGGAGGATTAGAAGCAGCTTTGGAGAAGCAGATCGAGCTGTTGAGTAGGCAGTTGGGTATATACATCTCGAACTCAGGAGTGGTCAGGTCTGGGCTGAAGCTGTAGATTTTGGAAGAAGTTTGCAAGTGGATGGTGATAGAAAGTGAAGGGTTGCATGGATGGTGTTCCCTGGGAGGGGGTGCAGAGGTGAGACCAGACAGGTGCTGTCCCCGCCTTTTCTCCCTGGGGGCGTGGGCTGCTAATGGGATGTGTTCAGATTGCACCAGAGTGGTATTTTGTCTCCCACACCTACCTTCCCCTCACTTAGCGGGAGCAATACAGAGTTAACTTATATAAGGCTGTACCTATTTCAGACCCGAGGAATCCCTGTTGGAGTTCTTGATCACTGGAGAAAGGGATATCCCCCACCTCCTTGTCCCAGGCTTAACACCTGTTTCTTTTCCCCCTTTGTAGGCACAGGAGGAAGCGCGGCGGAACAGGCTAATGAGAGACATGGCCCAGCTACGACTTCAGGTAGGAAGCCAGGGCCCAGCACTGCTGCTGCTCTTGACCCGTTGTTGCTGAAGCCCTGCTCTGCCCCCGTGGCCCCCCACCTCGCCTGACTACCCTCACAGCCTCAGAGACTGCCCTCCACCGCTGCCTTGTCTCTGAGCCTCCGTGCTCCCTTTCCGCCTCCACTTCTCTCTTTTCCTTCTCTTCCTCTTAACCCTTGTTCCTGTCTACTTTTCCTCTGAGGCCATTCTTAGGAGATGGCAGCAGGAGTCCCATAAGAGCCACCTTGAGAAGCATTTTCCCCCCACCAGCCCGCACGCAGCTCCCCTCCGACCCTGCCTTCTCTCAACAGCTCGAGGTCTCTCAGCTGGAAGGGAGCCTGCAGCAGCCCAAGGCACAGTCAGCAATGTCTCCCTACCTCGTCCCCGACACCCAGGCCCTCTGCCACCACCTCCCTGTCATCCGCCAGCTGGCCACCAGTGGCCGCTTCATCGTCATCATCCCAAGGACAGGTAGGTGTATTGGAGAGGTCGGGGCACAGAGTGTGGCTGAAAGATAATCGGGCTTGGGATTGAGAGACCCTTACTTGGGCCCAGTTCACACACAGTGGCCTTGGTCAAGTCCAGCCACCTCTCTCAACTTTGGTCATGTCACCTGTGAAGGGGGCATGACCATCTCTGTCAAACCCTGACTCACAGGGAGGTTGGGAGAAGCAGGTGAGAAAATCTAAGGGAAAGCAGTTGGTAAGTTGCCAAGTGCATTGTCGGCAGGAGGTCAGTCAGACCTCCAGGGTTCCTGAGGGGCTGCAGGTGTGTCCTGGAGCGAGTGCAGGGCTTCTGCAGAGCCCGCATCACAGCAGCTGGAGCTCATCCGTTTCGTCCTTCCCCCACCCTCACCGTGTCCGCCAGTGATCGATGGCCTGGATTTGCTGAAGAAGGAGCACCCAGGGGCCCGGGATGGGATCCGATATCTGGAGGCAGAGTTTAAAAAAGGGAACAGGTGAGTGCAGGCCTGGCTGGAGCTGTGCTGAGCCCAGGTCAGCACAGATGCCTGTGTGTCGTGTAAGACGCATGTTTGTGGTCCCTGCCCACAGTTGGCTCACGGCCTGGGGAAGGAGGCCGAGGATATAATTATTAGTGAGGGGGTTAGGTGCTGAAATAAATAATGACTGGAGGAGCCAGGAGCCCTGCTGGGGAGCACTGGCCTGCTGTCCATCTGCCTGTGGGGCAAACATGAGATCAGTGTCAGTGGGGAGAGGGGAGCAAGCCCCCAACTCAAGCCATGGGCGCATTTGCAGGAGTTTCTCCTTTCTTTAGGTGATCAGGTTGACCAGGGGCTTCCCACGGTTCAGGGGGGTGGGGTGGCAGCGTGTGGGTGCTCAGCCCAGCACAGGCCCTTCCTTCTGGCCTTTGGGGCCAGAAGAGGACTAGGCACTGGGTGTTGGGAGGAGGGATAAAGCTCCCCGCTATCTGCTGGCTGGCCCACCCTCCTCTGCATCTGCCCTTGCCTGGCCAGGAAGCCACACAAAGCCTTCTTGTTTGGACCTTGTCTCCAGAAGCGCTGACTTGAAAAGCATCCGCTGCTTCTCCCGATCCAGCTCCTCCCCAGGGAGGAACCAAAGAAGTGATGTTATCAGGAGGAGGAACAAGCAGGGCTCAGCAGCTGGGGAGCCACTTAGAATGGCTCCAGACGGGCCTGTGACGTAGGAGACGCCCCTTCCCCTCCCTTGACACGGGGTCTCTGCCACAAGGGCCCACTTTGTGTGAGCTGGGCACCCCCCCCACTCCTGCCCCCGCCACTGCCACTTTCCCGTCTCCCTGCAGGTACATTCGCTGCCAGAGAGAGGTGGGGAAGAGCTTCGAGCGGCATAAGCTGAAGAGGCAGGATGCTGATGCCTGGTAACATTTCCGCCTGCGCCCCTAGAACCCCAGATACGCTGCCCACCTTGCTCCTCTGTGGGCATGCCCCAGGAGAGAGGGATAGGGCCAGAGTCACAGTCACAGGCAGCAGGACCAGCCTGAGGCCAGGCTCAGCCTGCCAGGTGCCTCTGCAGATCTCACCCTAGAGGGAGTGAGAAGTCACTCCAGCTCTGGAGCCCCTGCGGCCCTGAGATCCTTGGGCTCAGGGCCCTCCCTCACCGTATCTTTGCCTAGTTCCTGGAGCATAGCCTCCAGGCCAGCTTCCAGAAGCCACTGCTCCAAGCTGCCTGATAGCTCTCGCTGTCTCCTGGGCCCCTCCTCATCCCAGCTTCCCCTGTGCCCTGGGGATCTGGTATTCAGGTTGTGCTAATGCTGGGACTTAGCCCTCCTCCCCCTCCCCTTCCCGCTCCAGGACACTCTATAAGATCTTGGACAGCTGCAAACAGCTGACTCTGGCTCAGGGGGCAGGTGAGGAGGACCCAAGTGGCATGGTGACCATCATCACAGGCCTTCCACTGGACAACCCTAGCACGCTCTCAGGCGCTATGCAGGTGGGTCACGGGGTGATGTGCGGGTAAGAGTGGAATGGGGAAGAGGTACCGAAGTTGACGCCCTCAGACCAGGCAGCTGCCCTTTTCCTCTTCCACCACCCCTTCCCCAGCCCCTCAACGACTTGTCCCGTAATTTAGGAGGTCAGGCCCTCCTCCATCTGTCCTTCCCCCAATTCCACAGGCAGCCTTGCAGGCCGCTGCACATGCCAGTGTGGACATCAAGAATGTTCTGGACTTCTACAAGCAGTGGAAGGAGATTGGCTGAGACTGACCCCCGGGCCCTGCAGCGGGGCTGACTCCAGATCTCTCCTGCCCTCCCTGGCAGCCAGGACCGCCACCTGTAGTCACCCCACCACACGCAGACTCACGCACGCACGCAGGAAGGAAGCCCAGCTGCACACGGGCTGCAGGGAGGGCCCAGGAGCCAGCTGGGAGGGCGGGGTCCCCCTGTTGCCAAGACGACGTCAGGAAAGCAAGGAAAGTGCTTGGAGCAGGAGAGGCCTGTGGGCGCCCAGCCAGCCTTCCTGCCTCAGCCCCCTGCTTTCCCCAGGGGCAGGTGGCAGGTGCGGCGTCTGTTTCATTGGAGTGGTTCCTGGACCTCTGAGGGGAAGGGACAGCAGAAGGGGCGCTTCCTCACCCAAGACGCGGGGTGGGTGGCGCCGGGAGTTGGGGCCCTCGGGGCCTGGGGCAGAGTTGGGTAACAACGGGTGTCTGGGTGGTTCTCTGCAGACCCTTCCTCTCCTCAAGGACCACCCACCCCTCTCGTTCCCCTTTGCAGGGACGGGCAGCTCTGGAGCCTTGGGGACTCTTAAGGAAGAGGGGCCTGGAGCTGCTGGCACCGAGCAGGGCAGGGCTGGGACCCCTCCTGCTGCTGCAGGGGCTGCACACCGTTGCCCCGCTCGTTTCCTGCCTCCCCTCTGCTAGCTTCCCATGCAGGGAGGAGGCCTGCAGCAGCGCAGGCAGTCTGGCCTGTATGCCAGGGAGGGCTCCCGTGCCCCCCAGCCCCTGGTCACTGAGCTTTGTGCTCTGGGCTGGGACAGAGTGGGACGCCAGAAAGAGGAGAGGGGGGCCAAGTTTGAGGCCACCACCCCGCTTACTGTCGAGGGAGGGGCCTGCACTCAGATGGGCAGCAGGAAGGAGAGGCCCCTTGAAGTTGCCTGGCTGGGTGCCCTCTGCCCTGGTGGGCTTCCCTACTGTCCTTCCCCAGGACTGAAGGCCTGGAGGAGCTGAGCGTGGGGCTAGCTTTTGGAGTGTCAAGGTGAATGTGAGAGCAGAGATCATGAATAGCTCAGGGCAGTGAGTGGAGCCACAAGAGTGGGGCTGTGCAAGGGAGGCTTTGGCCAGGATTGCCTCTGCCTCTCCCACCTCGGGCTGCATATGTAGCGTGGGCTGGGAGTTGAGGGTCGGGGGGGTCTCAGCTCTGCTGTACCCCACCCCAGCGCTAGCCCAGCTTCCCAGGCTGTTCTCAGGGGACAGCAGGCTTCCTGCATCCTTCCTCTAAGAAGGCAAGTCTGGGACAGCCTAGGGGGGGTGGGATCACTCCCACTTCCAGTCCCTGGCAGAGACTTGAGACTAAAGCATCACTTAATAAAGACCCCCTGAAGCCCTCCCTGTCTCCTGGTGCCTTTCTCTACAGTTTTATTGGGACATGGGAGAGATTACAGGCTGAAATGGCAGCTTGGAAAGGTTTCTTTGATGTGGCCCAGTTGAAGCAAGAAACCAGCAATTGAAACACAAACTCCAGAAGCGGTTTTGACAGCTGTGAAGTTCACTGACTGCCCTGAGCTGGTGCCTTCACAAGGGTGATGTGTTAATCGCTCAGTTGTGTCCGATTCTTGTGACTTAATGGACTGTAGCCTGTCCGTGGAATTCTCTAGGCAAGAATACTGGAGTGGATTGCCATTTCCTGAGCCAGGGATCAAACCCAGGTCTCCTGCATTGCAGGCAGATTCTTTACTGCCAAGCCACCAGGGAAGACCAAGGCTGATAGGTAAAGGCTATACAGATGACTGAACAATATGCGGCTTTAGGGCGCTGACCCCCCCATATAGTCAGACATCTGCACATGACTATCCTGTTGGCTTTTTGTATTCAGTTTCACACCCATGATTCAAACATGGGCCATGTTGCACTGAGTACATATTTAGTGAAAAATTGTTTATAAATGCAGTTCACACCCATGTTCAAGGGTTAACTGTTTTGAAGGTGACAGCCTGGGGGCGGTTGGTGGTCTTCAGCTGGGTCCTCTGAATCAAGGAGAAGCCTCCTCACAGGAGAGATGAGGGTGAATCTTGAAACCAGCCTCTTGAGTCTTCATCACCTGTCCCTTCACTAGGATTGACACCTCTAGTGTGTCTGGGGAATGGAGAAGCTTGGTGAACCCCTTGTGGTTTAAACCAACATTTACCAAATGCATTTGCTCTGAATTCTGTCCAGTGCCGGGCACTAAGGCAGCAAAGCACAGTGAGAAGTGATTTTGGAAAATCCAAAGGGGGTTGGGATTCCTCTGCCCAGCCTAAGGCAGAGTCCTCCATCCTCAACTGCTGGGAGAGCCTGGAGCCGTGGGGCAGCCTGGGCTGAGGGGTCACTCCATACCGCCCTGGCTGCCTCCTGGCTAGGGCCTGGGCCTCTTCCGGCCAGTCTGCTCTCAGTGGGGTGGGGTCAAGCTGGAGGGGCTGGCTGTGTGCTGGAGGCCGAGCGAGCTGCCTGCTAATGGGGCTGGGCCACCCTGCGCTGCTCCCTGAAGGCTGGACAAGGCTAGGATTGTTTCCCTGCTCCCCTTTGTCTCCCACACCCCGCCCAGGCCTGGCCTGCCTGCCTGCCACTCCTCTCCCTCCCGTTGGCCCTGCTGGCGAGAGCCAGGGACTCCGCCCGTGGAGCCCGGGGCCTACCGACCCTCTGGCTTAGGAGCACCCGTCAAGCTCTGGGTAAGGAAACTCACCTGGGGCCAAGACTCCCAATCTGGGGGACCAGAGGCAACACACCTGCTCCAGCTGCACCCCCCCCCCCCCCATTTCCTTGGCTACAGCTGACTACTCCAGAGACCTGACCCTAGTGCTGAGGGGGGGACCCCAGGGGAGCTAGACCCCAGCATCGTCCTGGTCCACCCCTCCCCGAAATAGCTGGGCTGCACTCAGGGTAGGTCAGGACACCCCCATCCCCCTCTTGGGAGGGGTTGCTCATCTATCTCGGGTAGTTTTTTGGATGCGTTCCGAGGTTTGTGGGGTCTTAGTTCCCGGACCAAGGATGGAACCCAGGCCCTCGGCGGTGAAAACACGGAGTCCTAATCACTGGCATGCTAGGTCACTTCAGTTGTGTCCGACTCTTTGTGGCCCCAGGGACTGTAGCCCACCGGGGACATCTAAGCACTGGATGGCCCCGTAATTCCCGGGGTCATCTACCTTAAAACTCAGCCGGGGAGCAGACTAGGGGCCAGATCTGCCTTGGGTCCAGCAGGGTCCCCGGCACCCAGCTCAAGGGCAGAGGCTCGGGGTTCGGGCTGGCTGTGTAAGGCCCGGAGTGTGTGAGGCGCAAACAGCAGGCAAAGCAGCAGCGGCAGGAAGAGGGGTGGGTCTGGGCTGGAAAGTTTGGGCCTGGAGAGGTGGGCGGGGTGTCCTGTTTTCCCTCCTCCCAAGGCAGTTCCACCCACCCTGGTGGCCCAGCCCCTCCACTTGTGCCAAGGAATGTGCCTGGGAGAGGCAGCCGGGAGGCGGGCGGGGCAGTAGAGCCGCAGCCACCCGGAGGCAGCACACAGGTCTGAGGCTGAAGGGCGCGGGGCTCAGGCGGGACAGGGACCCGGAACACCCCCGGGGGTGCAAGTGTAGTCGCCGAAGAGCTAGGCTTCCCCCTAATGCCTTGTCCCACCAGTGGGCATCTGGCCTCTCCCAGAATTCTCCCTAAGCTCCCTGAGTTTTCTGTGCTCAGCCCAGGCACTGGGGGCCAAGGGGCTTTCTGGCGGCAGCAGCGGTGGTGGTGGTGTGCCTGGGCTGTCTCTGTGCTGTCCTCTGTAAGTCAGGGTTCTTCTGGGACAGAAATCTGGGGCTAGGGGCTTGGATCCAGGGTTCCTGAGGCAGCCTTCTGGCTGAGGAGGCCATTCCACTCCTTGATGGATCAGTACCCCTCCATGGGGGAACTGAGTGCCCCCAGGTTAGGCTGAGGAGGGGCTGGGGTGATGACCACCGGGGAAGCTGGGAGAGCCTCCCCAGGCCTGAAGGAAGCAGCTTGGTGGCCAGCCACCACTGCATGCGTGCCTGTACAAAGCCCACCCTGGGACTCAGGGTCCAGGGGTCCAGCCTGGGCCTGGGTGAAAAGGGACCCATGGATGGGCGCAGACACCTAATTCCCCTCTGCCCTTTGTCTTCAGGTCAACGTGGAGGTGCCGGGCCACCATGCTCAGTCTCAAGCTGCCCCAGCTCCTTCGAGTCCACCAGGTCCCCAGGGTGAGGGATTCACCAACTCCTACCTCCCAGGGCGCTGGCTGGGCAGAGGTGCTTCTCTTTGTGCAAGTGCAGAAAGCTTTGCAACAAGCTACCTCTTAACCCTGTCATTTTGGTGTGGGACTCCTGTTCTTTAAGGAACAGGGTTTGTGACCTGCTTCCTGGAGCCCAGAACGCTGCTTTATCCAGAGTCCCCAGCCTCAGAGGGCCACGTGTCCACAGACTCCCAACCCCATCTTGTCCCCTTCCTCTGCCTCTTGTTTCTCACCTGCTCTCTGGGTACTGGAACCTGTGGTGAGATGGGGTTGGATTTAGTTTGGCTTTGGCGCCATGGTGATCTCCAGACCATTCCCTTCAACCCTGCTTCCAGAGATCTCTCTCGGAGAGAAAGGGTGGAGCACAGTGACTCTCCTCTTCTCCCCACCCCCACCCACTACCCTAGGTGTTCTGGGAAGATGGTATCATGTCTGGCTACCGCCGCCCCACCAGCTCGGCCTTGGACTGTGTCCTCAGCTCTTTCCAGATGACCAACGAGACCGTCAACATCTGGACTCACTTCCTGCCCACCTGGTGAGGGAGGCTCTGTCCCAGGCTTGGGCCTCGAGCTCAAGGGGGTGCTCAGGCGGGCCAGTACCGCCCAAGCCCACGGGCCGCAGTGGGAGTCGCCGGGGCTCCGGTGGCCTGAGCACGTGCCCGCCGCAGGTACTTCCTGTGGCGCCTCGTGGCGCTGGCGGGAGGCCTGGGCTTCCGGTCGGAGCCCTACCACTGGCCGCTGCTCGTCTTCCTGCTGCCCGCCTGCCTCTACCCGTTTGCGTCGTGCTGCGCGCACACCTTCAGCTCCATGTCGCCCCGCGTGCGTCACATCTGCTACTTCCTGGACTACGGCGCGCTCAGCCTCTACAGCCTGGGTGAGCCCCCGGCGGCCGGCCGCAGCGGGCAGGGGGAGGGCCGTTGCGGGCAGGGCGGGGGTGCGGCACGGGGGTCCTGGGGCGGGGCCTCAGCTCCTGCCCCGCCCCGCCCCCAGGCTGCGCCTTCCCCTATGCCGCCTACTCCATGCCGGCCTCCTGGCTGCACAGCCGCCTGCACCAGCTCTTTGTGCCCGCCGCCGCACTCAATTCTTTCCTGTGCACCGGCCTCTCCTGCTACTCCCGGTGGGTTCTTGGCCAGTGGTGAAGGGGAAGGCGGAGGGGCAGAACAGGGCGCCCACAAACACTTGGGCACCCAGGACGGCTGGGTGTGCCTGCGCCCCACTGCTCCCGAACAAAGCTAATGGCTGTGGGGCCGTTTATTGAGGACCCAGTGTGCCCAGAGCCTGTGCCCAGCACCACCCCGGCTCACTCTCTCCCGCAGCGACCTAAGCAGCACGTGTCTATCCCCGTTACAGCTGTAACTTAGAGAGGAGTTATGTGGCCTAAGGGCGTTCAAAGCCACTAGGCCGCACTGACATTCCATGGTGGCCAAAGGTCCCCTGTCCTCCCCTCTCCCCCATCCCAGCATAGTGATGGTAACCAGACTTTCCCTCTTGCCTCCCAGGTTCCCAGAGCTAGAAAGCCCTGGGCTCAGTAAGATCCTCCGCTCGGCCGCCTTCGTCTATCCCTTTCTGTTCGACAACCTCCCGCTTTTCTATCGGGTAAGGCTCTGCTTTCCTGTCCTGACCCTCACAGTGCCCAGTCCCGCCCCCTCGAGCCCTGACCCCAGCCCTGCCACCCCCCCTCCTAGCCCAGCATCCAGTCCCGCTGTGCACCCCCCAGTCCTCACCAGATCCCAGACACATGATGTCCGGCCCCAAAGCCCCTCCCCACCAGCCCTGCTTTTCCTTTGCCAGCTGGGACTGTGCTGGGGCAGGGGCCACAGCTGTGGGCAGGAGGCGCTGAGCACCAGCCACGGCTACCACCTCTTCTGTGCGCTGCTCACTGGCTTCCTCTTTGCCTCTCATCTGCCTGAGCGGCTGGCACCAGGACGCTTTGATTACATCGGTGAGCGCAGACCTGGCCTGGCCCGGGAGGGGTCAGGGAGACAGCTCCCCAGAGCCCTGAGTGAACTGAGCAGTGTTCCTGGCAAGGCCCTCAGGTTAACAGCAAAACCACGTATGCCAGGGGCTGTGAATAGCAGCTCACTCAGTTGCTGGTAACTCCGGGAACCTTAAGAAACCCTGGGTTTGTTACTCCCAGTTCCAGGGGAGTAGCAGGCCCAGATGATGGGATGCTCGCCATAGATCACAGGACGAGTGGGGGAGCCCTGGGGATGGGGTATGTGTCCTCACCTGCCCACCCTCCCCACAGGCCACAGCCACCAGCTATTCCACATCTGTGCAGTGCTGGGCACACACTTTCAGCTGGAGGCGGTGCTGACTGATATGGGATCTCGCCGAGCCTGGCTGGCCACACAGGAACCACCCCTAGGCCTGGCAGGCACGGTGGCCACTCTGGGCTTGGCAGTGGCCGGGAACTTGCTCATCATTGCCGCTTTCACAGCTTCCCTATTTCGGGCCCCCAGTACATGCCCTCTGCTGCAAGGTGGCTCACTGGAGGCGAGTACAAAGGCCAAACTGCAGTGAGGCCCCAGCTCTGAGTCTGCCCTGGAAAGAGGCAGAGGCCAGGCAGGCCCTCATGTAGGGGAGGAGCCCAGACTCAGGCCTGATAAGCTGGGGGCACATCTGAGCCTGGAAGCAAGAGTGGCTGAGGACAGAGCGGCGTGGAGGTGAGAAGGGAGCTGAGAAGACAGAGGCGAGGAGGGGGCCTGGGAGGCTGGGAACGAGCAGGAGGCTCAAGGAGGGGGCTCTTGATGGGGTTGGGAAGTGCTGAGGGTCTGAGAGGGGAGGTGCATGTGTCCAGGCTGGAGCTGCCCGACCTGCCATCGAAGGCAGGGGTGGGGAGGTGCTGGGTCCTTTTATCTGGTCCCATTTCTGGTGCTCCTGGAATTTCTGCGCAGCCCAGGGAAGAACTAACATGACTAACCCAGGCCCACCCTGAATGCTTGTTAACCCGGCTGGGAGGCCCGCTCGTGCCCCTATCCCCAAACCAGGCAGCACTGGCCGCCGGCAGTTCTTGGCCTGTGGCAGTGAGGGCATCTGTCCTGGTCACAACCGTGGACTCTGTATCCAGGCCTCTGGGATCTGGCCTGTTTGGGTGTGTCACAGATGAGGCAGTGGGTTGAGGTGGGGGAAGGGTGCTGGGCTAGAGAGGAGAACCCTAGCTAGACTTTAGGAAGCTACCTTCAATGCTTCTGGAATGAGGCAGGGATAAATAAATAAATCAACAACAGATTTTGGGAAACACTTTCTGGGACTGAAAAAGGTAAAACCTCTGGCTCCACTCCCCATCATCCCAGCGCCTCCTCCTCATGCTCCACAGATGGACAAAGAACCAGAGCCCCAATTCCTCTTCTGGAGTTTATTCTAGAGCAGCGGGGATGATGGGGAGGGGAGGGGTCCTGGAGAGAAGCCAGAGCTGGGGGCTGCCAGCCAGGTCGGCAGGGCTGCGAGCTCTAGACCGGGCCGTAGAAGCGCCGGTAGGCCTCCTGGAAGCCGATGTGGTCAGCTAGCTCGTCACAGTCAGGGTTGAGCTCACACACCTCCCTCTTGGGCTCCAGCGGATCTGGGTAGGGGGCTGGGGCTCTGAGAACCCACCACACTGGCATCAGCCTCCATGCCAAATGCCTGCCCCTCCCCCCACTGCACTTGGGGCTCCAGGGCCCCCCACAGCGGCCGCGCCTCCCAGCCCACCCTGCAGATGCAGGACCTTGGCCCAGCACCTCCCCTCCGCTCACCCCAACCCAGGATCCAGGTAGCGCCTGAGTCTCTTCACCACCTCGCTGCCCTCCTGCTTGGACACGAAGGCTGTGGAGCACAGGGGCAGGGGTCAGGGGGCTCCCAGTTTGGGTGGATAAGGTGAGGAGCAGGCTGGCCTTCCTGAGAGCCAGATGGGAGGGAGCAGGAGGGGAGAGTGGGACTCGGGGACGGGATAAGAGCGGGTGCTGGGAGTGGGCAGCACCCTTGGGGATACGGGGCATAGCCCCCGTCCGGCCCACTTCATACCTGCGCCTTTGCCGGACTCTGCATCACCGGGCTTTGCATCTGCAAGGAAAAGGAGCCCAGTTCACCCCTGCTCATCCCTAGGGCCCTCCCCACCCACCCCTGGCCTCTGGCAGCTTGCTCTTCCCTCCTCTTCCTCCTCAAGGAGAGAAGTGGGGGCAAATGGACTGAGACTACAGAAAGCTAGTGAGACTGTCAGGGCCAGCCAGCAGAAAGGGTGAGGAGAGGTGCGGCCATGGTGCTTCCTCTCCCGGAGCCCACGGGCTGGGTCTGCGTGGGCCGGGGCACTCACCTGCCAGACCAGCGAGGCAGAGCGTGGCCAGGGCCAGCAGGGCGAGGAGCACGAGGGCTCTCATGGTGTGTCTGGCAGCGGCTGCGTGGACTCGGCCAGTCTGCTTCTCCCGGCCTCCAGCGCTGTTTTATACCCTCTGGGCTGTGCCCCAGAGGCAGGGGTGCGGGCGGGTCACGGGGGAGCCTGCCAGGGCTGTTTGGGGCTCATCCGCCTCAGCTCTGTCGGCCAAACCCCAAAGGAGGTTGTGGTTGGAGCTGTGGCTCTCTGGGCAGGCCCCGGGAGTGATGGAGGAGGGTTTGCCTCAATCTGAGACTGCCAGCCTCCAGAGACGGTCCCCAGCTCCTCCCCGCGGGGTCGCCCCAGGTCCCCAAACCCTACTCTCCCTCTGAGCCCCAGCCTCGGTTTGAGCCATCAGTGGGGCAGGCTGGGAGGGGAGGGTGGGGAGCCTAGAGAGTAAGGGGGGCTGGGGGTCTAAAATAGAATCGCGTGGAGTTGGGCTGCAGCCTCTCAGACTGTGATTTCCACCGTTGGCCCCATGGGCAGGAGCCAAACCCCAGGGAGGGCGGGCCTGCAGACAGATGCCCTCATTCACCCCGAGGAGCCCTGTCCCAGAGAGGCCTCGACAGCGGGGGGCCTGGCTCGGCTCTGTGCGGGCCCTGGGCATCAGGACAGGGGAAGGGGTCGGGACAGCATGGGGCCAAGAGCCAAAAGCCAACACTGGTGGGGCCAGGCCTGATGTTAAGGACAGCCCTTCTGTCTGCCGCCGGCCAGGTGGGCCCCAAGCTGAAGACCTCCTTCCCCGTGCCCCTCACAGGTGGGGACGCAGGGTCTGCGAGAGGCAGGAAGATGGAGAGCACGCCTGGGCTCCTGACCACCCCATCCTCTTCCTGCCCTCACAGCCTCCCCAGTGCTAACCCTGGGGACCTGTCCTCCAAGGGACAGAACATCCAGCCGGAAAACCCGAGAGCTGCTTCTGCCTCAGCTCAGGCTGGAGGAGAGGGGTGTGCTCACCCACCCTCCGCTCACTGAGTGGGACCTGGCAGACACAGCACTGCTGACCCACCCCCACCTGTGGCTGGGTGTTTGGATACCTCCAGGAGAGAGGAGTCACTGGGCTCAACTTAGGGGGAGGCGTCTGTGAAGAGGGACCACCCTGACATCTCCCAAGTGTCCCTGGTGCTCCTAGACAGACCAACCAGGCCTCTGTCCACAGAGAGGGTGAAGCTCTCGCCCATACACCCCTTCACCCTCTGGTCTGGAGGAGGCACCCACCCCACCTTTGGCCAAGTCTCTCCTGATGCCCTGTGGCCCTGGCTGGAGAAGAGGGGGCGTGAGGAGCCAGAGGACAAAGTCCCAGCCTTCTGGAGGGCCCACCGATGCAACCACCGAGGCCCACCACAGAGCCTGTCTCAGAATCAACCCAAGGGGAAGACAATGGTGGGCTGGCTTGGACAGAGTGACACCCCGCAGAGGCTTGTCCTGGCCTCAGGGAACCCAAGGGTCCTGGTTTCTGTGACAAGGGGCTTCCCAGCCCTTCTGTACATGATGGTCAAATACGGCCTCCACCCACCCTCCCCAAGACCTCTTGCAGCCCTGCAACCAAGACCTCAATCGGAGCCAGGACTCCAGTCCAGGGCGGAATCTTGGCCTTGGAGAGTCCTGGGACAGGCCCAGGCGGAAGAAGCACCCTCACAGATTACAGTGTAGTGGAGGAAGTTTATTTGCGGATGTGGGGAGACATGGCAAGGGCCCCTGGGGCTGGCCAGCAAGGGGGCAATCAGTAGACTGGAAACAGATTCCCCGAGCCAGGCCCGAGGGCGGGCTCAGGAACTGGCGGTGTGTGTCATGGGGGCAGGGTGGCGGGTTGGCCCAAACCTATACGAGAGGAAGCACGGGGCCTGACTCCCACGGCGGGAGCTGGCCAAGAGCCCCCAAGTTAGGAGAAAACAGGGACGAATCTGAACGTCGTGTGTGTTTCTGACCCCAAGGAGCCCCAAAGTACAACAGCAATGGAGAGACCTCCTTCTCCAGCAAATTCCATCACTGCTGAGGGACTGTTCTCACACGCAGCTCACTCAGGTCCAGCATCCTGGACCACAGGCCCTTGACCTTGACTGCCCTCTGCTCCTGGGTCTGGCCCTCTCCTCCTCACTCAGGCTCCTTTAGCACGGCCAACAGCTCCTTCTGTTCTCTGTGTAGAGCCTGACATCAATGAGAGAGAAGAGACAGACTGGGAGATGAGAAAACCCAAACCCCTTTCCTCCACTGTCCTTGACTCCAGGCCTGAGTTTCCGCCAGGGCGACATGGAAGGTGTCTGTAACTCGTGTCATGGGCCCAGCAGGGCCTATTAGGAAATCCACCCCACTCAGCAGGTGTTTATGGCAGGCTGGGTGGCAGGCTTGGGGCTCCACCTAGGCTGGGCCTCCCCAGAGAAGAGCTGACCTTCAAAAAAGTTCCCTAAAGTGTCCCCCTGATCATCTGACCTCAGTGGAGATTGCTAGCAGAGAAGCTTTCTTAAATGGACTTTCAGCTGGGCTAATGGTTTAGTTGCTAAGCTGTATCCAACTCTTTTCGACCCCATGGACTGTAGCCTGCCAGGCTTTTCTGTCCATAGGGATCTCCAGGCAAGACTACAGAAGTGGGTTGCTATTTCCTTCTCCAGGGGATCTTCCCAACCCAGGGATCAAACCCACATCTCCTGCTCTGCAGGCAAAGTCTTGACCACTGAGCCACCGGGGAAGCCCTTCAGCTGGACTAGACATGGAAACTGTAAGAGGGGCTCTTTGGGCTCACCCAGGACTCAGCACTGGGCACGCCTGACCCACTTCAGACAGCGGTTAGGATCTGTAACTGTGACGGGAGAGGTGCGGCTCTAAGAGCAGGGCGTCCTTCTTCCTCTTGCAATAGAAGCACCAAATGTCACAGCTGGCAGGGCTCTGGGGATCACTGTTTGGCCAATTTTGAAGCCAGAGCCCAGTCAGAGAAGTGATCTTTGGCCTCTTAGTGATGGGGTGGCAATGTCAGAGCAGCCTGAGGACCCAGCAAGGCAAAGACACAACTCTGAGCCATGGGACCCGCCCCAGGAGACAGGACCAGGCTGAGGGCCTCGGCTACCCGTCCCGGGCCCTGCCATGCAGACCTGGGCCACTAAACAACACGACACTGCACGACAGGACGCCCCCAGGGCCAGGGTGTTACAGCAGGAGGCTGAGCAGTGAAGACAAGAGGAGGCTGAGCAGGACACAGTCTTTCTCCCACCGCGCCTCTCTGAGGCTCAGTGCCTTTGGAGGCTGGGGCACCGCCTTCAGGTTACCCTGACTGGTCTTGGGAGGAGAAGACCAGGGAACCCAACAGCCACAGATCTGGGGACCTATCCTGCTCAGGATCAGGAGGGTTTGCCCCAGGAAGGGAGCTGTCAAGTGGCCACAACAGACATCAGCTGGATGTCTGAATGGTGGGCAGAAGCCAACAGCGGGCCACGGTCCAAGCCCCACTAGAAACCCTCTTTGGGAACCATGTTTTGAGCCAGCAAGGAAACCCACCTCATCACTCTGCAGCAACACTTGCTGTCTGTGTCAGCCATCCTGACCACCCCTCCCTTTGCTTACCAACCTGGCCCCAAGTGACTCTGGGCCACTTTCAGAAATAGAGTTCACCCTCAAGGACACACTTTAGTTACAGGGAGGCTATGTTGTAGGTATGCTGACACTCTAGAAGTCATTCTAAAGTACACATTTTAAAGGTACTGGGCAGTGGTCATGTGGAGTTGAACCACCATGGCTGTGGAGTGTTGACCCTGGCCGTGACGGGGAGAAGCCGTCCCTGGACAGCCACTTGCTCTCTCTGGGCCCGTTTTCTCCTCAGCTGCCACAGGGGAAGGCGGGCCTGAGGGCCAGGCTGGGGCTCTCACCTGCCAGGCCTGCTGCCGGGCCTGGGCCTGCAGCTGCAGCTCCTCCAGCTGCCTGCGCCCAGCCAGGACGGCGTCCGCCAGCTGCCTGTTCTCGGCCTCCTGCTTCTGCACACGACGCTGCAGGGCATCCCGCTGCTGCAACAAGTAGGGCGCCATGGCGCTGCGCAGGTCCTTCTCCGGGATCCCACTGGGGCGCCTGCAGGGGGCGCAGGGGTGGGGACAGGGAGGAGGTGGTGGGGTGAGGCCTCGTCTCCAAGCCCAGGTGGCACGCCCACCTTCAGCCTCGAGCTGAGCTGGCTCTCGAGGCCTCTGCTCTGGTCCCTCTCACTCCCAAACCCAATCGCATGGCTCCTGCTCCTGAAGGGAACCCTGACCCCTGTCCCTCCCGCTCCCAGGAAACCACCTCTCCCCTTTTCACTAGTCTGCACCCTAGCCTTCCTCCTTTCATTCACATACGCTCTCCCCAGCTCTACCCCTCCAGGGCTGGAGGCAACTTTCCTCTGTGCTTGTGACCATGTGCCTTGCTGGGGCATCCCCACTATCAGACTGTGAGCTGGAGAAACGGGGACAGGCGGGTGGCCCGAGAGCAGGCACAGACCCTAAAAGGCCATGGCTGGCTAATGTGGGAAGATAAGGAAAGACAGATCTGAGAAGGCAAGGTTACAGGGGGTGCTGGGTGCCCAGAGCGAGGAAATGGGTCAGTTCTGATGGGCAGGGGCATAGAAGCCACTGTAGGTTCTTTAAAAATCCTTTGTCAGTTATAAAAGGTAATTCTCAAAAAAAAAAAAAAGTAATTCTCTTCAGTTATAAAGATCATAAAGCATTAAATTGAAAAGCACAAAAAAAGGTTTTTACTCCTCCTGACCTAGGATTCTACTCAGGCAGGGAATGGAGGCAGCAGCTCAGGCCACTTGTGGTTTCGATGGCCTCAGTCCTGCACTCCCATCCCCAGGGCCCTCTCCCTCCCGCCCAGGACAGCCAGGCAGCAGGTCTGCCCCTTGGAATGACAGCTCCATGACAGCAGGTCTTTCGTGTCTTAGTCATTGCCGAATCTCTGGCATGAAGAACAGTTCTGGGCGTATAATAAGTGCTCCTAAAATATTTGTTGGATGAACAAATGAATAAAAACCAGATGCTTGGGCCAGACTAATTGACCTAAGAGTTCAAACGTCTCTATTCTGCCTCATCCCACTCCCTCTACCCTCTCTCCCCCAGGCCACTTGGTCCTAAAACGAGCTCCCTGGGAAGATTTCTCTCATCCCAGTCACCTCAACCCCCAGGATGGCACGCGTCTGCCCCAGCTCTCCTTCCCTGGAGGGGCTGTGCGTCTGTCTCTCTGTTCCGGGTCACTGTTTGCTGGTGGTCCTCTCCACCTGTGCCTGTCACAGGGTCCTCTTAAGGGCCGAGAGCCCACAGTCTCGTGCACGTGGTTCCACCAGAAAACCTCCTTCAAAATGCTGAAATGCTGGCACTTCCCGGGTGGGCCCGTGGAGGCCCAGGTTCCATCCCAGGTTGCAAAAGTAGATCCCACATGCCGTGCAATTAAGATCCAGCACAGCCAAATAAATTTTTTCTTTTTTAAAAAAAGATGCTGAAAAGACAGCCCTCAGATTGGGAGAAAATAATAGCAAACGAAGCAACAGACAAAGGATTAATACCCGCCTCCCAGAATACTGGAAATAAAAAAAAAATGCTGAAATGCTGCCTCTTTCCCTATGAGCCTGCCTGTGGCCAGGGGAGCAGGCAACGCCCTTCTCACCAGGCTGGCTCCTTGCGGTCTTTGCTTTCTTCCACAATCGCGTCCAATGCAATCAGGACAGCTTCCAGGTTTCCCTCAGCTTTGATTTCAGAGATTTCCTCCTGGAGGGAAAACAGGAAGGAGCTATAATGATACTAGACAATTCCATATGCTGAACTGCTAACGGCACTTGGTAAAATTCTGGCTGACTTAAATTCTGTCTTCATACAAACATTCCAACTTTCCTACATGTGACTTTTACAAGTAAGAAAGTACAACACAGAAAACATTTTAAAAGAGTCTGCCTGGGCTTCCCTGGTGGTCCAGTGGTTAAGAATCCGCCTGACAATGCAGGGGACACCAGGTCAATCCCTGGTCCAGGAAGACCCCACATGCCACAGGGCCACTAAGCCTGTGAGCTACAACTATCCAGCCATACTCTGGAGCCCATGAGCTGCAACTATGAAGCCTGTGTGCCACAAAGCCCGCTCTCTGCCACAAGGGAAGCCACTGCAGCGAGAAGCCGGAGCATCACAACTAGAGAGTAGCTCCCCCTCTCCACAACTAGAGAAAGCCCACACTCAGCAAAAAAGACCCAGCACAGTTAAAAAAAAATTTTTTTTAAAAGAGCCCACAGCAATACTCCCCTTCTGCCCATCATCTCTGAAGGCTGCAGCCCCTGCAGTTATCCTCACGCCCCAGCGCCCCTGGCTGACAGCACACATACATTCTGACGCTTAACGAGGCCCATCCTGGACTGGGACAGCATGGAGCTGAGACTCCCCAGAGAGTTTAATGGGATCCTGTCCCTTCCTGTACCCTCTCCAGCATGCAGTTCCCATGAATTCAACCATTTGCTAAATGCCTCCTTTGCCAGGCTTTGCAGCAGGTGCTGGAGAAACACAGAGAAGCAGAACTAGGCCTGCGCTCGCTGAGCTCCCAAGGTCAGGCGGGACAGCAACTATAAACACCACTACATCACAGGACAAGGAGAGAAGGGGCATTCGAGACACCCAGGTCATGTGGAGGGAAGGGAAGGTGGCCACTGCAGCCAGCGGGGCAGAGGACAGTCCTGGGGGCTGAGGGCAGATGGAGGGCAGGGCCCCTGCCTTCAGAGAGCTGAAGACCTGAAGACAGGACCCGAACCAAGAGTGCTCCAGGGATTCCTGCCACTCACCTGGATAGAAGTCTGCAACTGAGTTACAAACTTGTCATAGATGCGCTGTGTCATCTCAGGCTGCAACTCGTAGAAGCGCTTGTAACAGTCAGTGAACCTCTGGAAGCTGGTGGGAGGAGAGAAGGCGCAGGCTGGGGATTCAGCGTCATCAGCCCTGCCCCTCATCACAGGGCTCGAGGCCCTGTCTCCATGACTCTGGCTGACGGCAGTGGGGGCAGAGTCTCATGGGCAGCTCCGGTCACTGAGGATGGCTCAGCCGCTCCAGTCTCCCCACTCCCTCTCAGCAGAGCCCCAGCTGAGTTCAGGTGTCTCCCTTTGAAGGGTGGGTCACACTCAGGCCAGCCACAGTACTTAAACTTGACCTTACCAAGCACCAAATCACCAGGAGGGCTGATGAAGACTCAGACCACTGCCCCCGGCCCCATTTGAACAAGATCCCAGGTGACGCTGATGCTGCTGGTCTGCGCCCCTCACTTTGAGAACCTCTGGTCCTTCCAGTGCCCTTGCAGGGCTGCATTAGGACAGGGTATGTGGCCTCTGGGAGAGGTCTCCTTACTCCTAAGAAGAGCCACACAGGAAGAACTGATGCCTGTCCCGTGGGACTCAACTATACCCAGGTGATGCTCCAGCCCCCAAAACCATGGGGGCCTGGCCTGGGAGCAGAGTTTCTGCCCTAAAGAGGCGGAGCAGGGAGACGGAAAGAACCGGGGCTCTGAGAACATCACCAGGCTGCTGGAAACATCACCCTGGAGCCATCCCACCTCGGGGCTTCTCATTAGTGAGGTAATGCATTTCTCTCAGTGTTTGTGCCATTTAAAGTCAGGGCTCTGTCACTGGCAGCTGACACGCTCCTTGTAGCTGCAAAGGTCAAAGGGTACCCAGTATACTCCCGATGGCTGGCTCCTCTTGGACAAAGGAACTTTGTCCATAGCTTAATGAACTCTCATGGCTGCTTCCTCTCCCTCCTTCACCTGTCTCTCCGCCTGCTTTCTCAGGCCCTTCCCCTCCACAAGTGTTCGCTGAGCCCTGCGATGTGCTGGGTGCTCCGGGTCAGTGAGGCTGGCATGGCCCTCCTGGTGCTTCCAGTGGAGGAAGAGATGGCAGAAAATACAGAAACTCACATGTGAATGTGGGGATGATTACTAGTGGAGAGTGCTTGGAGGGAAAAGGGCCGGGAGATACGGGGTCAGAGAGTGCACCATGGGGATCATCTTTAAGTGTGGGGGTGGTCAGTGAAGGCCTCTCTGATGAAGGAATGCCAAGGGACCTGGCAAAGTGTCTGAGGAGGTGTCCCGAAACACACCCTGAGGCTTCACTATGGGCTCAGATATTCCTCAGCCATCTGGGCCAGCTAGGGGCTCTGGACAAACAGATTAGGTACCTGGAACCCAGTGCACAGGCCCCGCCGCAGCCAGGGAGTCACTGCTGGGTCCTCCCTTTCTCATGGCTCTCTGGC
Source organism: Dama dama (assembly GCF_033118175.1). Taxonomy (NCBI): domain Eukaryota; kingdom Metazoa; phylum Chordata; class Mammalia; order Artiodactyla; family Cervidae; genus Dama; species Dama dama. Next base: position 15,942,786 of record NC_083700.1, read on the forward strand.
CTCCTGGCCCAATTCCTACCATCAAAACAATGTCCTCTGAAACAGACGCAGAGAGTGGCGCAGTGGTGTGCTGGAGCCAGCTCACAGTGGTTTGCAAGAGATAACTGTTAAATTTCTAGGATATCTGTGAGGCCGTTGTTAAACACAGTAATTATTGAAAATTAAATTACATGTGATTATAATGAATTATACTAAAAACAAAGGTACTGGCGGTCCAGTGGCTAAAATTCTGCACTCCCAGTTCAGGGGGTCCGTGTTTGGTCCCTGGTGAGGGAACTAGACCCTGCATGCTGCAACTAAGATCCAGCACAGCCAAATACATAAATAAGTATTTTTTAAGAAAACCCACAAAGGTACTAACTGCTCAAAACACATGATGTAAAAAAAAAAAAAAAAAAAACACACATGATGTCCAAGTCACTCTACACGTTTTCCTCTGCTCCAGAGGCCGACTCCATCCACGGTCTCCATCTGTGGAAACACTGCTGCCCATCTGTCCTCTGCTGTATGTAGGGATGCTACGCTGCTGGCTCATTTACACCTGGGAAGCTAGCAGACACCGCAAGCCAGGGCTTTATTTCTGGAGAGCTGGCTGTACACATCTACCAGCATACCTGTCTCCCATCCTCTTGAGGGTGCATGTTTGGTATCAGTGCACCTTGGGGGCAAAACCAAGGTACCAAATACAAAGATGACAGACATCCTTTCACCCTCAGCACAGCCCCAGACATCCTGTTGTTTTGCCGCTGGCCCCACGAGCCACGCAGTCTGCGGCTACACGGAGGAATGTGGAGGGACACATGACGCCTGACAAAGCGCGGCTGGAATTGAAACCGGGTAATTGTGGCTTGAAATGGGTCTGACTCAGAAACGGGAGATCCTGCTCCTCCTCCCAGCCCACTCGCCAGGCGCATCTGAGCTGCGTGCATCTGCTCTCAGCCCAGGCTGGCAGCAGACAGGGCCCAGGGCGGGGGCAGGATAATTCTGCTCACCGGTGCTGCTCGTCAACTCTTCTGGTGTCCCCTTCCAGGTCTGAGAGTTCAGGGAAAGCGACGGACCCAGAAACACACACACTGATACAAACACACAACATGGAAAACATGTGATCCAAGGACATGAAGGGAGACTAGTCAGGCTGGAAGCGGTGAGGAAAGTGGTTTCTTTTCTTTTAGTTTCACTGAGATATAATTGCATATAGCACCCTATAAGTTTAAAGTGTACAGCATAATGACTTAATATATACTGGTAAATGATTACCACGGTAAGTAAACATACACCATCTCAGAAACAAAAAGGACTTCCCTGGTGGATCAGATGATAAAGAACCCGCCGGCAATGCAGGAGACCTGGGTTCAATCCCTGGGTTGGGAAGATCCCATGGACGGTATGGCAAGCCACTCCAGTATTCTCGTCTAGAGAATCCTCATGGACAGAGGAGCCTAGTGGGCTACACTCCATGGGGTCATAAAGAGTCGGACATGACTGAGCGACTAAGCACACACACAGAGAGCAACAAAAAAGGACAAACAATTGGATTTTCCTTGTTATGAGGACTTGTAGAATCTACCTTTTTAACTGCTCTCACATACACCACACAGCAGTGACAACTGTTGTGTGGCGTCCCTAGTGCTGATTTATCTTATAATTGGAAGCGTGTATCTTCAGACCACCTTCACACGATTCCTTCTCCCCTCAGCCCCCAGGGATTCCTTTCTTGAGAGCCCGTGCAGACTTGGGAATACTGTGAATGCTCTTGTAAATTTCCTGAAAAAACACACTCACAGAGAAATAGGAAAAATGATGCATTTTAGAAAACATTCACGGCCACTCCCGCCAAGTGTCAACTTGTATCTTCCCACGTAAATTCTAGTATCTCTGTGGGTAGGGATGCCATCCACAATGGCGCTGGGATCTCCAGGGCACCCAGAACAGTGTCAGATACACAGCAGCAGTGTGTATCTCGTAGCTTCTGCAAGACAAGCTGCAGACCAGGTGAGTGTGACTGAGGTGAGGCCCAGGCTGCCTGGCCTCAGGCGTGGTCCATTCCCAGCCACCTCCCCGACCCTGGACCCTAGGGTACCAAGGCTTGGGCTACTTGAACAGAGGCGCCCTCTCCACAGAGCATCTTCATCAGCCTCCGTTGCCCTGGGCTGGAATGGTCTTCTGGCCTTGGTCTTCCAAGGGTACGCAAGGGGCCCTCCAGCTGTCTAAGCCAGGTAAGTGTACCAGCTCCAAGGACCGCCTGTCCTTTTGCCTGGGCTCACATCCCACCTCTACCACTCATCAGCTGAGTGACCTTGGACAACTTCTTTACCTTTATAAGCATCAGTTTCTATCTCCATCAGAGATAATAATGATCCAAAAGTCACAAAATTACTGTGAGGATTAAATGAGATTACATATGTAAACACTCAGTACAGTGTACAGGGAAACGCTCCATGTTAGCTACAATTATTATTACTATTTTCAAAGCAACAGTCCTCACCACCCCCTGAAGAGTGCAGAACACAGCCAGTAGCTTGGTTTCCCTGAAGCAGGCAGGTGCTTAGTAAACCATCTTGGCTGCAGCTGCATGTGCAGGAAGAACCCCGACCCCACTGCCAAGAAAAGGCTGCACTGTGGCCCCACAAAAACAGCCACATTTGTCATCAGTGAAAGCATTTTTTTATTGGGGTACAACTGCTTTGCAATGTTGTTACTTTCTGCTGTTTAAGTGAATCAGCTGTATGTATACATGTATCTGCTCCCTCTGAGACGTCCCTCCCACCCCTGCCCCCACCCAGGTCCTCACAGACCACCAAGCTGAGCTCCCTGAATTACACTGCATGTTCCCACTAGCTGCCTATTTTATACATGGCAGTGTGTTTACATCACACCCCATCTCCCAGTTCATCCCGCCCTCTCCTTCCCCCGCTGCTGTGCCCACAAGTCCATTCTCTATGTCTGTGTCTCTACTCCTGCCTTGGAACTAGGTTTATCTGTACCATGTTTCTGGATTCTACATACACACTGGCTATATATATAAAACACATATATTGTTAATATACGATATTTGTTCTTCTCTTTCTGACTTACTTCATTCTGTATAACAGATTCTAGGTCCATCGATACCTCTCCAAATGACCCAATTTCATTTCCTTTTATGGCTGAGTATATTCCATTGTATACATGTACCATATCTTCTTTATTCATTTCTCTGTCAATAGACCTTTGGTTGCTTCCATGTCCTGGCTATTGTAAATAGTGCAGAAAGTAACGTTTAAAAACTGCATTTACTGAATTTCAAAAGAGATGACTACACATTAACTGATTTTAACCTGTTTTTTTCTCTTATTATGCAATATCTGAGACACCATCACTGTTTTTGAACTCACCGAGAAAGCATGTCATTCACAGCACTAAAAATTCATTGCAGGGACTTCCCTGGTAGTCCAGTGGTTAAGACTCCACATCTATGATGGGGGCCTGGGCTCGATCCCTGGTCAGGGAACTAGATCCTGCGTGCGGCAACTAAGACTCTGTGCTTCGAAACATAAAACCAAACAAAACCAAACAACCTCACATATGTTTGACTTAAAATATTTAAGGCCAAAATCAAGCTCTGGTGGCTAGTCAATCTGTCAGTTTACATACACAGATAAATTGTGCAGGAATGGAAAGACAGAGGCCCAGACAAGTAAACATGCGTTAGTGCTAAAGAGAAGGAAACGGCAACCCACTCCAGTATTCTTGCCTGGAGAATCCCAGGGACGGGGAGCCTGGTGGTCTGCCGTCTATGGGGTTGCAGAGTCGGACACGACTGAAGCGACTTAGCAGCAGCAGCAGCAGTGCTGAAGAAACCTGGGGTGCCCTCCTCCATGGTAACCAGCTTGCTGCCTGCCTGCCTGTTCCACAGACTGTCCACCAGAGGGCAGCTGAGAACCGGCGTTTTCGCTCAATCAAGGCATGGGGGGTGAAGACAGACCAAGAGAAATACACAGAAGCTGGGGAGCATTGTGACAGAAATCCACGCTCTCCACCCACCACCTGGACAGATGCCCTGTTTTATTAGGAAATGTTTCTCTAAAATTGAAAAAAAAAAGAAAGAAAAGAGAAGAAAGAAATATTTCGCTGCTTGGTCTTTCCCCCTCCCCCTTTTCAGCCTCAGGACTGAGAAAGGAAGAGGGGGGAATAAAAACCAGAAGTGTGCCCTGATGAAAATAAGAGGTCAGTCAGCCGCACGTAAATCAAGCTAGAACATCTGCTCACACCATACAGAAAAATACACTCAAAATGGCTTAAAGACTTAGATATGCGACCTAACACCAAAAAATTCCTAGGAAAGAACATAGGCGAAACATTCTCTGACAGAAATCGTACCAATGTTTTCTCAGGTCAGTCTGCAAAGGCAACAGAAATAAAAGCAAAAATAAACAAATGGAACCTAATCCAACTTACAAGATTTCACACGGCAAAGGAAATCAGAAATGAAATGAAAAGACAACCTACGAAGTGGGAGAAGATATTTGCAAGAGATGTGACCAACCACAGCGCTCCCTAGAGGAAGGAACGTCTGAGAGAGACGGACAGAAGGCCCGGGCAGCAGTGTGAAGGTTAGCGTGCTCGGGCACATCTGGGTGTGAAGATGCAGTGACAAGAAAGATGCACGGAGCACCGACTAGAACCAGGCACCGTTCCAAGCCCTCTACGTGAACCCACTCACTTAGTCCTCATGGTAACTCTGAGGAAGGGTCTGCTCTCACCATGCCCATTTTTCAGATGCAGACGCTGAGGCAGAGAGAAGTCTGCCCAAGGTCACAGAGCTGGGACATGGTGGAGCCAGCAGCTCTGGGTCAGGTGTCCTTGGCCTCCAAGACACAGTCTGCAGGCTGGTGGGTCAGACACACAAAGTCTACACCATATCATGATAGGAAGAGCTGGAAGAGGGGGCTTTAGGCAGGGGTGGGACAAGATCACATCTGTATGTTAGCAGCTCCCTCTGGCTGCTGGGAGCAGGGACTAAGGAGGCACAGCTGAGGTGATGGCTGACACAATGGGAACAGGGTGAGATGGATGATCTGGAAACACACGAAGAACAGACAATCGGCACGATGGGCTGAAGCCGCACACCGCAGTCTGGTGAGTCATGCCCACACTTCAGAAGCAACCGCTGCCAGTAGTATGCATCATCTGCACATTCAAAGGGCGGGAGGTATTCCCGAAGCACTTACTTAATCAGAATATTTTAAATATCAAACCACTCTTTTTCCTGTGAAGAACTGTTTCCTATGAACACCAACAGTCTCTGCCATTCGTTTAAAACTTTACCAGTTCACGCACATATGCAATTAGCTCTCCTTCCTTGGTCACTGTCAGACACAGGCTTCAAGTCAGTTTCTACAAATCACCCTCTGTAGCACGTCTCGGGCCGGCAGACGGGACCCGGACAGGCACTGGACGGAACTGTCGATCACCTCTCACTCCCTCCATGCCCCCGGGATGGACAGCACATGTGGCACAGCTGCTGGGGGCCGTGGGTACCTGTGGCAGATTGAGCTTTCCCCCAAACGGTGCTAACTTCAACCGGGGCCCCACCAACACCAGCTCGAAGCAACTGCCTCTCTTGGTGGGAAAAGAACCCTTCGTTTTCAGAAGACAAGCGAGAGGTCGCATGTGGTAAGCTCCAATGGGGCCACATTTCCATGTCCTGAAGCCTAAGAAAGGATAGATTTGGACGTCTTTGCCTCAGCTGATCCGTAAAAGGAAGACACCCTAACTGAAGACAGGGTGTGGGTCAGTGAGATCTGATAGACCAGTGAGGCCAATAATCTTCCAATCACTCTGGAGTGTATCATATAATTTGCCCCTCTGGTCAAGCTAACATGGATGGAAAAATATGAGTTATAGGGGAAATCAATCTGCAGTTTAAAATATCCCTTTGGATAACTGACATGTGAATAGACCACCTTTTACTAGGTAGAGGTTCCTGTCCTCTGTGTAAGTACTTGGTCTTTGGGATCGAGGACTTTTAATGACTTGGGAGAGGGTCGAGTATTTAGATATATCTTAAAAGGCTGTATTCATACATGACATTTGTTGAGCCCTTTCTATGTGGAAGCCAGCCATAAGTTCCTACTTAACTGAATGAGGGGAAGGATGTTCTAGCAATGAGAAAAAGTAAGTGGAAAGAGCAGGTGGCAAGGGTGGGGGACAGTAGCAGTTCCCAATGCCTAAGAATTTATGTGTGTGTGTGTTTGCACCTGCAACAAGCATGCCTTGCTGCACACCCACGGCCCTGACCATGGCTGGAGAGATAGGAAGGGCCAAGGGGTGACTGGCCTTTACACTAAGCTAAGGAGCTGAGCAGTCCTGAGCCAATTAAACATTCTAAGCAGAAGGACATGCTCAAATCTGAGCCATAGACTGGAGGGAGGGAGCAAGATTGAGGATGAAGGGTCATTTTGGAAGCTGGTGGAACAATTCTGTGATAGACAGTGAGGGCCTGGATTGAAGCATTTGCATGAGAATGGAGAGGAGATTGAGGAGAGAGGCTGAAACCAACAGGGCTTGGTGGCTGATTGGAAGTAAGGGGTCAATGAGGAATTCCAAATCTTTGGCCTAGAGAATGAGTACATGGTGGTATTTTCAACCAATCTGGGGACCACAGAGGGAAGAGAAATCCTGTTTTGCTGAACGTGATGGTTCTGTGGGACACCAAGTGGAGATTTCTAGTAGTAGACTGTTAGAGATAGAGGCCTGAAGCGCAGGAGAAAGAGGTGGCTTGAGAATCCTCACTTATTCCAAAGCTGTTTACTGTATGTTTACTATGTGCCAGGCACAATAATAAGCAATGAGCAGAGAGTGATGAACAAGACAGATAAGATCCTGTCCTTAAGGATCTTACATTTCCTGTGGGGAAGACACCACAAACAGACAAGAGAACGACATACTGTGGGAAGTCTTTACAAAGGAATAAAATAAGGTGTCATGATAAAGAATAACTAGGGGAGAAAGGTGGCTTTAGAAAAGATCAAAGAGATGGAAGAAAACCATTTCTGGCAGAGCAAACATCAAGTGCTAACAGCCTGAGGCAGGAAAGCTCTTGACTTTCTAGGGAATGAGGAGGTTAGGATGACCAAGTATAGCTGCAGAGAGGAACAAGAGGTAGGCAGGGGCTAGAACACACGGGGCCTTAAAAGCCGTGGTAAGGAGCAAAGAACAGCCACTGAAGGGCTTTCAGCACAGCAAGATATCAAATGGGCTGTGATCAGGCAAGCGTGCAGGTGAAGCAAGAAAAGGGCAATGCTCACACATTGAAGGGACAAGTGGACGAAGAAAAGCCCAAGAAGGAGCAGCCAGTGAGGTAAGGGACAGAGAACGGTGTTGGAAGCCAAGGGAGAAATCTCAAGGACAGAGAAGTGGTTAATAGTGTCAAATGCTACAAGGAGAGCAAGTACATTAAAGATGAAAAAAAAAAAAAAATCCAACGTATTTAACAACAAAGAGTTATTATTGACCTTGAAAGGAAGGTTTTATGGGAATGGTGTCAAACTCCCCTAAGCTGAGGAAAAAACTGGAGAGGGAGAACGAGAAGCTGGGAATGCAGAGACCCAAAGTCACAGCCTGGGGCGTGAACGTAAGGACACTGACAGGAGGGAGCTAGGAGGATGCACGACGAGGCATCTCTCAGCCAGGCTTGCAGACGTGTGAACCCCTGCCTGGTGTCTCTATCCTCTGTGAACCAGGTCTGAGGTCGTTTTCAGTGAGCGTGTACAGGCAGCAGGGGAGGGCCTGTGGGACCGGATAAAGATTTCAATATTAATACTTCTGTGGAGAAGGGGAAGAGAGCTGACTGGAGACAAGAGGATAATGAGCTCTCTGAGGGCCCAGATGAATTCCAACAACATGACTGTGTGGAAGCACCATTTTCCACCATGGGCGAGACTTTACAGCTACTCAGAGGTTGAGTGCAGGGGTGGAGGAGTGCAGACAGGATCCTGAGGGTGGGTTTCACAGCCGGTGGATTGGAAGGATGAGGGGACAAAGGAGCCGAGAAACACAAGTGTGCCTGCCTTGTGTCTCCAACTGAACCTATCCAAACACAAGTCTTGATCTCCAACCCCAGACTCATTTCTCTCCCCCAGCTCACTGGGGAGTGTTTCTTCCTCATCTCAGTAGATGGTAAAACTACACTCAATCACCATCACGAAGAGTTGGCATCCTCCTGGAGGTCCCCTGCCCCTCATCTTTCCTTCCAATCGCATACGATTCTATCTCTAATAAGCTCATATCCACCCAGCTCTCTCATCTACACCGTCTCTTATCTGGACCATTTCAGCCCCTACTATGCAGTTAGCATCCCAGGCACAGTACCGTGACCTGACAAGTCTTTTAAGGGCAGACAAGATGATTTAGACTTAAAAATAATGGGAACAGCTTCAAAAAAATTTTAAATGGAATGACTTCAAAAATAAAAGCTCAACACTAATAATTGTCATCTTAGAGTAATAAAAAATATATCAACTAGCCAACTACAATTTTAATATAACTAGATAAAAATTATATTTAATATGGGGATACAGATACTTTTCTCCCCATGACCATAACCTGATTTTTAAACTTACCATTATAACATGATCATTTTTTCCATAAGTCAGTATTATTCAAAATGGAATTTTAAATAACTCCATAGTCATGCGGCATAGGAGATCTTAGTTCCCCGACCAGGGATCAAACCTACACAACCCGGGCAGTGGAAGCATGAAGTCTTAACCACTGGACTGCCCTCAATAGGATTTTATTAGATAGTTATTATACTTATGTAACCACCATTCTTCAAATGTTGAACATTTTTGGTGGTTTTCAACTATTTTCTACTGAACATGCTGCACGGATGAATATTTTTTGTACTTTTTATTTTACGATGTAAATTTTTTGACAATTTTATTTTGAAATAGTAATAGATTAGAGGAACCTGCAAAGAAATGTACTCTCCCCAGTGTTAACATCTTACACAACCATAGTACAATATCAAAACCAAGAAGCTGACACTGGTACAATCCACAGAACTCATTGAGATTTCAACAGTTATACACACATTTGTTTGTGTGTGTGTATCTTTACCACATGTGTAACCCTGCATAACCACCACCTCAGTCAAGATACTAGATGCTTTTTAAATATATTTGTCATGATATGGGTTGAGGTCGCAAAAAAAAATCAGAGTCTAGAAGCCTAGAAAGACCTTAAGGTAATCCTACCAACAATCTATTAATATCCTGCACAGCATTCAGAGTATCTTTAAAAGACCAATCACTGTATTCAGAGCATTACAAATAAATAGATTTTTAAGCCCGTGGAGAGCCATCTCCTAAACACACACACACACACAAAAGGATCAGTCATGCCTTAAAAACATCAATGACTTTCCATTTCTCTTAGAATAAAATCTCTTGCATCTAACAAAAAATAATAACCCCTATATATAATGTAACAAAGACAGACAATGGGGAAAAATAGATATAAACAATTGTGATGAGAGATTTTTTTCTTTTTTTAATTTTTTAATGTATTTTTAAAATTTATTTATTTTTTAATTGAAGGATAATTGCTTTACAGAATTTTGTTGTTTTGTGATGAGAGATTTTTAAAAAGAAATGAATGGCTCAGTCAAGACCATTTTTAAAATGAGCATATTCTCTCTCTATACACACACACACACATATAGGCCACAGCTTGTGGCATGTGGGATCTTAGTTCCCAGATCAGGGATCAAGGAATCTATGCCTTGGGCAGTGGAAATGGAGTCCTAACCACTAGACCACCAAGGAATAACTAAAATATTTTAACAGCAAAATTTAGAAGCTCAAACTAATAAATAAAATAGAATTCTATACCCAGGAAACAGAAAACTGTATACTCTTTTCAAGTATACATGGAACATTCACAAAAATTGCCCATAGACTTAGCCATAAAGAGTCAGAACGTCAAAAAAAAAAAAAGAGTTAGAACGTCAAAAATTCCCACAAAATCAGCATCACACAAACTGTTATTTCACCACAACCTGATAAAATTAGAAATTACAAGAAAAGGATAACTCTTTAAGAATTACATGTCTGGGAGCCAAATAACATACTACTAAATAATCACTGGGTTACAGAGGAAATGATAAGGAAAATTACAAAGTACATAAAATTAAATGACAATGTCTATATGTAAAAAAATGAAATTGGATCTCTTTCTCATACCATATAAAAACGACCTCAAAATGGGTCAAAGACCAAAGATGAAAGAGCTAAAACTATAAAAGTCATAGAAGAAAATATATGTATAAATCTTTATGACCTTGAATTACACAATGGTTTCTTAGGTGACACTAAAAGCTCAAGCAACCAAAGAAAAAGTTCTTTGCAATTTTAAACCTAAATAAACATTAATAAATAAGTTATCTAAATGCAATTGTGGATGTGACTGGTGATGGAAGTAAAGTCTGGTGCTGTAAAGAACAATATTGCTTTGGAACCTGGAATGTTAGGTCCATGAATCAAGGTAAATTGGAAGTGGTCAAACAGGAGATGGCAAGAGTGAACATGGACATTTTAGGAATCAGTGAACTAAAATGGACTGGAATGGGCGAATTTAATTCAGATGACCATTATATTTACTACTGTGGGCAAGAATCCCTTAGAAGAAATGGAGTAGCTATCATCGTCAACAAGAGTCCCAAATGCAGTTCTTGAGTACAATCTCAAAAATGACAGAATGATCTCTGTTCATTTCCAAGGCAAACCATTCAGCATCACAGTTATCCAAGTCTATGCCCCAACCACTAATGCCAAAGAAGCTGAAGTTGAACAGTTCTATGAAGACCTATAAGACCTTTTAAAACTAACACCAAAAAAAGATGTCCTTTTCAGCATAAGGGACTGGAATGCAAAAGTAGGAAGTCAAGAGATACCTGGAGTAACAGGCAAGTTTGGCCTTGAAGTACAAAAAGAAGCAGGGCAAAGGCTAACAGAGTTTTGCCAAGAGAACACACTGGTCATAGCAAACACCCTCTTCCAACAACACAAGAGATGACTCTATATATGGACATCACCAGATGGCCAACACTGAAATCAGACTGATTATATTCTTTGCAGCTGAAAATGGAGAAGCTCTATACAATCAGCAAAAACAAGACCAGGAGCTGACTGTGGCTCAGATCATGAACTCCTTATTGCCAAATTCAGACTTAAATTGAAGAAAGTAGGGAAAACTACTAGACTGTTCAGGTATGGCCTAGATCAAATCCCTTACGATTATACAGCAGAAGTGACAAATAGATTCAAGGGGCTAGATTTGATAGACAGAGTGCCTGAAGAACTACGGACGGAGATCCGTGACACTGCACAGGAGGCAGTGATCAAGACCATCCCCAAGAAAAAGAAATGCAAAAAGGCAAAATGGTTGTCTGAGGAGGCCTTACAAATAGCTGAGGTAAGAAGAGAAGTGAAAGACAAAGGAAAAAAGGAAAGGTATACCCATCTGAATGCAGAGTTTCAAAGAATGGCAAGGAGAGAGAAGAAAGCCTTCCTCAGTGATCAATGCAAAGAAATAGAGGGAAATAATAGAATGGGAAAGACTAGAGATCTCTTCAAGAAAATTAGAGATACCAAGGGAACATTTCATGCAAAGATGGGTACAATCAAGGACAGAAAGTTATGGATCTAACACATGCAGAAGATATTAAGAAAAGGTGGCAAGAATACACAGAACTATACAAAAAATATCTTAATGACCCAGATAACCACGATGGTGTGATCACTCACCTAGAGCCAGACATCCTGGAATGTGAAGTCAAGTCGGCCTTAGGAAGCATCACTACAAACAAAGCTAGTGGAGGTGATGGAATTTCGGTGGAGCTATTTCAAATCCTAAAAGATGATGCTGTGAAAGTGCTGCACTCAATATGCCAGCAAATTTGGAAAACTCAGCAGTGGCCACAGGACTTTCAATCCAATTTGGTATTTTCTTTCCAATCCCAAAGAAAAGCAATGCCAAAGAATGTTCAAACTACCACACAACTGCACTCATTTCACATGCTAGCAAAGCGATGCTCAAAACTTTCCAAGCAAGGCTTCAACAGTACGTGAGCCAAGAACTTCCAGATGTTCAAGCTGGATTTAGAAAAGGCAGAGGAACCAGAGATCAAATTGAAAATATCCACTGGATCATAAAAAAAGCAACAGAGTTCCAGAAAAGCATCTATTTCTGTTTTATTGACTATGCCAAAGCCTTTGACTGTGTGGATCACAGCAAACTGTGGAGAATTCTTTAAGAGATGGGAATACCAGACCACCTGACCTGCCTCCTGAGCAGTCTGTATGCAGGTCAAGAAGCAACAGTTAGAACTGGACATGGAACAACAGACTGGTTCCAAATAGGAAAAGGAGTACCTCAAGGCTGTATAGTGTCACCCTGCTTATTTAACTTAAATGCAGAGTACATTATTCGAAATACCAGGCTGGATGAAGCACAAGCTGGAATCAAGATTGCCAGGAGAAATATCAATAACCTGAGATATACATATGACACCACCCTTATGGCAGAAAGCGAAGAGGAACTTAAAACTTCTTGATGAAAGTGAAAGAGGAGAGTGAAAAAGCTGGCTATGAAACTCAACATTCAAAAAGTTAAGATCATGGCCTCCGGTCCCATCACTTCATCATGGCAAACAGATGGGGAAACAATGGAAACAGTGACAGACTTTATTTTCTTGAGCTCCAAAATCAATGCAGATGGTGACCACAGCCATGAAATTAAAAGACACTTGCTCCTTGGAAGAAAAGCTATGACCAACCTAAATAGACAGCATATTAAAAAGCAGCTGCTGCTGCTGCTAAGTCACATCAGTCGTGTCCGACTCTGTGTGACCCCACAGACGGCAGCCCACCAGGCTCCTGTCCCTGGGATTCTCCAGGTAAGAACACTGGAATGGGTTGCCATTTCCTTCTCCAGTGCATGAAAGTGAAAAGTGGAAGTTAAGTCGCTCAGTCATGTCTGACTCTTCGCCACCCCATGGACTGTAGCCTACCAGGCTCCTCCGTCCATGGGATTTCCCAGGCAAGAGTACTGGAGTGGGTTGCCATTGCCTTCTCCAATTAAAAAGCAGAGACATTACTTTACTGACAAAGGTCCATCTAGTCAAAGCTATGGTTTTTCCAGTAGTCATGTATGGATGTGAGAGTTGGACCATAAAGAAAGCTGAGCGCGGAAGAATTGATGTTTTTGAACTGTGGTGTTGAAGAAGACTCTTGAGAGTCCCTTGGACTGCAAGGAGATCAAATCAGTCAATCCTACAGGAAATCAGTCCTGAATATTCATTCGAAGGACTGATGCTGAAGCTGAAGCTCCAATGCTTTGGCCACCAGGTGCAAAGAACTGACTCACTGGAAAAGATCCTGATGCTGGGAAAGATTGAAGGCAGGAGGAGAAGAGGACGACAGAGGATGAGATGGTTGATGGTATCATAGACTCAACGGATATGAGTTTGAGCAAGCTCCGGCAGTTGATGATGGACAGGAAGCCTGGTGCGCTGTAGTGCATGGGGTTGCAAAGTCAGACGTGACTGAGTGACTGAATTGACTGAATCTAAACTGGACTTCTCAAAATTAGAATTCTTACCAGCTAACAGTAAAAAAGACAAATAGCCCAATTAAAAAATGAGCAAGGAATCTGAACAGACATGTCTTCAAAGAAGATATCCAAAGGTCAATAAACACATGAAATATGCTCAGCATAATTAATCATTACGAAAAAGCAAACCCAAGCCGCTATGAGATACCAATTTACACCCACAAGGATGACTATTGGCTATAATCAAAAAGACAGACCTAACCAGTATTGGTGAGAATGTGGAGAAATCAGAACCCGCCATCAACTGCTACAGTAAATGTAAAATGGTACACTTGCTTTGGAAAATAGCTTGGCAATTGCTGAAAAAGTTAAAACACTGAGTTACTATACAATCCTCCATTTTCACTTCTAGGAATATCCCCAAGAGAACTGATAACATCTGTTCACAGATGTTGAAAACAGCATTAATCATAATAGACAAAAAAGTAAAAACAATCCCAAATGTCTATCAACTGATGAATGGGTAAACAAAATATGATATACCATACAATGGAATTATTATTCAGCCATAAAAAGGAATGAAGTACTGATACACGTCATAACACAGATGAACCCTGAAATCATCAAGCTATGTGTAAGAAGCCAGACACATAAGACCACATGTTGTATGGTTCCACTTACATGAAATGTCCAGAAAAGGAAAATCCATAGAAAGAGAAAGTAGATAATGGCTACCAGGAGCTAGAAGACTGGGGTGAGAAATGGGAAGTGACTGCTAATGAGTACAAAGTTTCAGGGGTGATGAGAATGTTCTGGAATTAGAGTGATGATGGTAGCACAACTTTGTGAATATACTAATTGCACACAGTAAAGGGTGAACTTTATGGTATATGAATTAAATCTCAACTTAAACATGTAAAAGACTTGAAAATATTAGATATAAGAATTTGTAGAAAAAAAAGAATTTGTAGAAAGCAGTAATTACATGAAAATTTATAGTTTTAAACACACTTTTCAGGAAACAAAAGACTGAAAAAGAAGAATTAAATCGTCAACTCAAGAACTTCAGGGAATTCCGTGGTGGGTTATAAGTTAGGATTCTGGGCTTTCACTGCCATGGCCTGGGTTTAATCCCTGGCCTGGGAACGGAGAACCTGCAAACTGCAACCAAAGGAAAAAAAAAATTGGGAAGAGACTAATAAATAAATCTAATTTAAAAAATTAAGATAAGGATAGATTCCAAAGATAAAGACACAAGATAGAACCTCAAAACACAGAAAAAAAATTTTAAAGGCTGATTCTAAAAAAATAAAAAATAAAGGCTGATTCTTTAAAAAGATTAATAAGATAGAACTACAGCTACACAAAGTCAAAAACAAAGAAACAGCATGAAATGGAAAAAGAGGAAATAATGAAAATTAAATAATTTAAAATAGTTCAAGAGACAAATTTCAGGGGGAGGGGGAACCTGTAAAATGGTAAATCTGTCTTAAGAAGAAATAACATCTAAACAGATTTGTAGCCATTAAAGAAACAGTAACACCAAAAATCTGCAACAAACACTGCCCAGACACTTTATGGACATGACAAAAGATGCCTACTGCATCACTGATGCTTAACATAATACTGGCAGGCCTCAACAACCCAGAAAGTTTCAGGCGTAAATGAGCTCTTTCAAACTCTTGAGGAATAGATAATCCTGATTTTATATAAACCATTCCAGGAGAGGAATATATGTGGCTAACATATCTTTGATTCTATAAGCTGATAAGGATAGTGAAAAAAAAAAAAAAAGAAATTATAGTCTCATTTCACTTCAGTTCAGTTCAGTCGCTCAGTCGTGTCCGACTCTTTGCAACCCCATGAACCACAGCACGCCAGGCCTCCCTGGCCATCACCAACTCCTGGAGTCCACCCAAACCCATGTCCATTGAGTCGGCGATGCCATCCAACCATCTCATCCTCTGTCGTCCCCTTCTCCTCCTGCCCTCAATCTTTCCCAGCATCAAGGTCTTTTCCAATGAGTCAGATCTTTGCATCAGGTGGCCAAAGTGTTGGAGTTTCAGCTTCAACATCAGTCCCTCCAATGAACACCCAGGACTGATCTCCTTTAGGGTGGACTGGTTTGATCTCCTTGCAGTCCAAGGGATTCTCAAGAGTCTTCTCCAACACAATAGTTCAAAAGCATCAAGTCTTCAGCGCTCAGCTTTCTTTATAGTCCAATTCTCACATTCATACATGACCACTGGAAACACCATAGCCTTGACTAGACGGACCTTTGTTAAAAAAGTAATGTCTCTGCTTTTTAATATGCTATCTAGGTTAGTCATAACTTTCCTTCCAAGGAGTAAGCGTCTTTTAATTTCATGGCTGCAATCTACAGTGATTTTGGACCCCCTAAAAATAAAGTCTGACACTGTCTCCACTGTTTCCCCATCTATTTCCCATGAAGTGATGGGACCAGATGCCATGATCTTAGTTTTCTGAATGTAGAGCTTTAAGCCA
The DNA here is from genome assembly GCF_033118175.1 of Dama dama. Taxonomy (NCBI): domain Eukaryota; kingdom Metazoa; phylum Chordata; class Mammalia; order Artiodactyla; family Cervidae; genus Dama; species Dama dama. The sequence continues at coordinate 15,958,887 of NC_083700.1, forward strand.
ACTTTTTCACTCTCCTCTTTCACTTTCATCAAGAGGCTCTTTAGTTCTTCACTTTCTGCCATAAGGGCGGTGTCATCTGCATATCTGAGGTTATTGATATTTCTCCCAGCAATCTTGATTCCAGCTTGTGCTTCTTCCAGCCCAGCGTTTCTCCTGATATACTCTGCATATAAGTTAAATAAGCAGGGTGACAATATACAGCCTTGACGTACTCCTTTTCCTATTTGGAACCAGTCTGTTGTTCCATGTCCAGTTCTAACTGTTGCTTCCAAGAGCTTATAAACATTGATCTAACTAAATCCAACTATATATTTTAAATACATCATAATCAAGATTTATTCCAAGAATGCGAAGACAGTTTAACTTCCTTAAAATCTACCAATGTAGATCATAAACATTAACAAACTGAAGAAAAATGACAAGATCTTCCTAACTGAGGAAGAAAACATCTGATAAAATTCAATACCTAATCATGATCTTCTTAATAATTCTCAGAAAACTAGAATGAGACAGGGACTTATAATTTGCCAAAAATATGTACCAAAAATTGCAGAACCCATATGCACTGGCACAAAGACAGGCAAATAGATCAATGAAATAGAAGAGAGACCCAGGGGCACAATATGCAGAGGGCCTTGCCGTGTGATAAAAGGGCTCCATAAAGCAATGGAGATGAATGAACCGTTTAGTTGGCAATGATTGGGAACACTAAAAAAACAGTAAGACTAACTGAAACTACCATTTTACACCTGTGATCAGAGAGATCACAGACTGAAAAAGTAAAACGATAGAACAGCCAGTAGAAGAAAACACTGTATATCATCTTTGTGATCTGGGTGTGGGTATAGCCTCTATAAACAAGATATCATAAGCACAGGCCATAAGATTAAACATATGACTTACATGAAAATTGAGGGTTTAAAATACAAATTGATTAGGTGATACCTAACATTTTATTAGGACTGTTTGAGGGATGTGGAGTTAGTGTAAAGGTCGAATAGAGTCATGAGTATCCACATAGCTTGGGAGAAGGCCCCCTGGGATGACTACATTTCTCTTTCTGCCTCATTTTCCTGGGGTAAAATGTAAACAATTAAAATCTGCAATTTTTAATTTAATTAAGGATTTCTGTTACTCAAAGGACATTATAGACAAAGCTAACATCTCATAGAGATAACTATTTTCTCTTCAATCTAAAACTGACAAAAGGATTGATATCTAGACCATACTGGGAACTCCAGCAAATCAACAAGATAAAAAACCCAATTTTAAAAAAAGTATAAAAAAAAACCAGTTCAGGAAATAAGTAGGCAGTTCACAGAAAAGGAAGTCAAATGACTAATGAGGTATACAGGAAATTGCCCACACCTTATGCGGAATTAGAAATGTGCAAATTAAAATAATAATGAAATACCCTTTTCACACCTTCAGAATGGCAAACATTAGAATGGTGGATATAGGAACAGCTTTTCTGGAAAGCAAGTTGACAAAACAGAGGTAGACGTAAATCCTTGGATCCAGTGATTTCACTCCACTGTACATACACCTCAAAGAAATTCTAGCACTAGTCTGTGAGGGGAGGTACCCTGGCATAATCTGTGGAGGAAGGAGTTGGAAGCAATCAAGAGTTCATAATTGGGAATGGGTAAGTGTGGATGTATCATGAAATGATAAACAGCACTGAGAAGCTATGAACCACATGCATTTACAGTATATGGTTATATCTTAAAAACAAAAATCTGTTGATTGAAAAAGACATGCAGCACGATTATGATTCATATAAATTTAAAACCTATATAAATTTACAGACAAAACAACACACTTTACAAGGCTGCAAACTCATTCAAATGTCAGGTCCTTGCACTTACACTAACCCAGACCCATCCCTATTGCTCTCTATTCCTTTTCGCGAACTTATTTTTCTTTATGGCACGAGAAAGTCTATTCCATGAGAGCAGGGACCTTCCTATTTTCATCACTGCGGTATTTCCAGTTCCTAAAACAGAGACTGAGACACTAGAGATATCCAGTAAATATTTGCACATGAATACATGAATAAATGGAGGACATACAGCGAATGCAGAACAGGGCCAATGGGGAGGGGAGAGGAGGGCAAGAATGAGTAAGAGAAAGCCAATCAATCGATCAATAATAGAGCTTGCCTGGACATATAATGATGGCGTGTCATGAATGGTCCATAAAAATGATTATAAATTATTTATCAAATGTATTACTATGGAAATTGTGCCCTGCTTGATAAGCCTCTCACCTGCCTGTCCAGCCTCCTCTTATTTTACTCTCATTCTGCTACTTCCTAGAATGCCCTGACCATTTCAAGGTCTTTTCACAAGGTATTCCTCCTTCCCGTAAGCTTTTTCTCTAGTTCTTCAAAAGGCTGGTTCCCTCTCATTCTTCAAGTTTCAGATCAATGTCACTTTCTCAGAGTGGAATCCCTATCTTATCTAGTGTTTTCCTTCCCCCCCAACTTGCCTCTTCATTACCTTACCAAGCTCTGTGATAATTTTGCTTACTTCATGTCTCTACATATTGCAAGTAAGCTCCAAGACAGGGGCCTGGTCTACTTTATTGTATCCCCAGCACCTGACACAGTGCCTGGCACAGGCACTTAAATATTTGCTAAGTGAATCAATGAGTGAAGAGATGGATCCCAAGGCCTTTGTAGGAAACAAAAGTCCTAAAACTAGGAAGGAAATTAGGAGATGAGTCCTGATGAGGTCAAAGAACAGAGGTAATGGGGACACAGAGGGTGGATGGAGAATAGGCTGTGGTCAAACCTCTGAAGGTTCTGATAACAGTGTTTCAGCACTAATGTTCTGGGTTATGGGACCATGGACAAAACTAGTCCTTCAAAGTGTGCAATACTGTTCTGAGAGGCTGAGACCTTGGTCCCTTTGCTGAAACACCTGCACCTGGGCAAAAGTCTCCTCAAATAGCAGAATACAAAGAAACTGTAAGGGACTAAAACTAACCACATACATGCACAGTTAATGGCAAGTTATGATAAGATACAAAAAGACCAAAAAGCCAACAGTTACTTCTGGGCTGTTGGAAGTAAAAGCTGGGTACTGCACATGATCCCGGCACACAGCACCACTGAAGGGGTAAGTAGAACACTTAAGCCTCCTCTCCAAGCTGGACCAATGGATCCATCCGTCCTCTCCCCATTTAAGGGACCAGCTGCCTCTCCCACAGGAAAACCAGCAAGGACTCCTACAACTTGTTTTCAAGCCCTCCAGCTGCACCACGAGTCTCAATAAAGGCTTGCCTGAATTTCTCCTCTTACCAATTTCTATTATTTGAAGTGTTCAATAACCCAGGTCAGTAACACTGTTAGAATACTGTTCATAGAAAGTAGACCAGAAGAGTTTCTTTCTATTCTAAGACATTCATTCCTCACACCCACCCCGTGAAGAACGTATTACTATTTTCATAATAAATTCTATAATTCTAATGCTTTCTACGTGGCCGGCACTGTTCTAAAACCCTTACGACTATTTACTCTTTTAAATCTCGGAAAGACCCTATGAGAAAGGTACTATTGTTGCTATTTTATTCACGCTGAACAGAAGCACGGAGCAGTTAAATCTTTTTCATTTTAAGTTGGGCCATGATTTGACCCTAAATCTAATTCGAAAGCCTGTAACGTTCCTTCCAAGCACCTATAATCAACACCAGGTTTACTGGAGAAAGGAGTAGCTTAGAAGTCCTAGATCTGCTCCACAGTACCTGTGTTAGCAAAATAACCAGTAACCCCAACAACCACGTGACTCAGCTCTTTGCCCCCACCCACCCATCACGGGCCATCCTGATCTCGCGAGGTTTAGACTCCAGTGGGCCAACAATCTACAACGAGATTTACACTAAGCCTCACTTCCTCTACCTTACCTCCCGGCAGCGACCAACTTCTGGAGGAAAGTGTCCACCATGGTGTCAAAAAGCTTCACCCTCGAAATGATGGTGCCGGGGCGCGCAGATTCCTGAGACAATTCCTCGGGCCCTTTTTCTTCACAGCCGCTGCCAGCGTTGACGCTGCTCGCTTCGGCCATGTTGAAATAGAACCGCCAAAACCGACTGACCCGGCCGCCCCGCCCACCGAAGCCCCCGATTGGCCGCTCCCGGCCGTAGGCGCCTCCGATTGGAAGCAGCAAATGTCTATCACCATGCCGTGGACAGGGGCGGGGACACTGCCGGAGGCGGAGGATATACAAACACAACCACCGTATTCCTTTTTTGGCGAGAAGGCAAAGGAAGCTCGAAACTCAGGGACTCGATAAAAACGTTTAATTACACTTTTTAGAGAATTCGTACAGTGCAACAGTGAATGTTTGCCGTTAATATTATTCACAGGAGTCCACTTTATCAAATGTTAACTGTATCTGCATTTTTATTCCCCTGTCCTTCAATACTCCCATCAGGTTTCCCCATCTTGCCCAGTCTCCCAGAAGTTCCTTCCAATTTTGGCTGCAGACCAATACATCAAACACTCCAATTGGTCCGATCCATGGTCCTGGAAAAATGGAAGGCCACAGTCCCATCCCCACCAAGACATATTTTAACCAAACCCAATACCAGTCCCTGAAATATTAGATGGAAAAGTAAGGGGCCATGGGTCCCTTTTAGTATATATGCACATCATCTTTTAAAACACCCGCGCGCGCGTGTATGTGTATGTGTGTGTGAGAGAGAGAACAGGAAACAGGTAAGACTGAAATACTTTACAAGAAAACAAAACAGAAGAAAAAGTGTTGAGGAGTCTGGGACGGAGAAACAACCTAAGAGAAGACAAGCAGGAGGTTACCTGTTGTCCACGATACCTTACCCACTTTGCAATGGTGGGGAAGGACTGAATCTAAGTCTTTAGGAAGGGGAAGGTGTGGAGCTGAGAAAATCAACCTCCAAAGGTCTCAACAGAATGAGTTTAAAGAGAAAGAAGGGACCCCTGGCTTCTCTTACCTTCGTGGTTCTTAGGGTGAAGGAGTGACTGAGACAGGAAGATTCAGAATGAGGTGCAGACCCAACCCTTTAGATGACCATTTGTGAACAGAAATTGGAGGACTCTTGACAAAGTCCAAGACAAAGTCCATTGTTTGTCCCAAACAATGAAATGAAAGAGAAAATAACCTTCAAAGATAAGAGCACAAGATGGGAAGTGGTGGTAAAGGTAGAGAATTCAGATTCTGGTCTAGCCCTGGGGGATAGACTGTGGGGCAGCCATAAGAAATATCAAGGCTTCAGGTAGCTAGCACCTTTCAAATTGGCACCGTGGCCTCTCCCGGGGGGTGGGACCAAATAAGAAAGTGTGAAGGGTCATACAAATCAGATGTTTCAGGTAGAAGTGTGGGTTTAATATGCCTTCTTCTCATTCCATTTGCTGCACCTTTCCTCACCTGCCACATCGACTTGGTAAAGGAGGTTTGTGTTGTGGGGGAAGGATGAGGCAGGAAAGAATCACTCATCACCTAGCTCCTGAGAGCTTCAACAGATAATCTCGGCAGTATCAGGCTGGCAAATGCAGTGGTCCTGGTATTGAGCGACTTCCCAACCCACCCTTTACCCTCCTCCAAGCATCGCTCCAGAGGGTACCATGACCAGGATGTCTCCTTACATCAGGGAGAAGAAAAACACAAACAGTTCCACATCACAGAGATTCCCATTGTGAGACAACATCTGTTTCTGTGAGTCCAAGTGACTGGGTGTGTGTGTGTCTGTCTGTCTGTCTGTGTGTGTGTGTGTGTCTGTGTGTGTGTGATGACTGCCTGGGGTTAAGAGCCTCCACTGCCCTCTGCTAGGTTTGGCTCAGCTGGTCAAGGGAGATGCGCTAGGGCACACGTATCTTTCTGTCACTTTCCAAACCAACTACTCTCTCAACCAGACTTTTCAGGGTAGTGTTCCAAGTCCAGTGTGTCCCAAACAGTCTGATTAATTTAGAGCTGTGCCCACCACTGTAGTCATCTGGGCCAGGGGAAAACAGCAGCTGGTTTGTCCTAGGGCTGCTGGGACTGGAGGGGCTGGGAGGGATAGGGAACTGGGATTGAGGGAAAGCTACATTACATTTTTCACCTGTCTGAGGAAGGGGTGGGCTCTGACTGCAGGATTGGTGCTTTAGCAGGACTTAGACAGTAGCCTGGTTCACAGAAAAATATACACACAAAATAAAGTATCAACATTTCTCCCCAACCTAATAACTCTCCAAAGAGAGGACATGTGCTCTGGAGGACCAGAGGTTTTTGCTGCTCCTACTCCCTGTGTAAAAGTGCCTGGCACCTTGTCCCCAGTGGCAGAGAAAAGCAGAGTAGTCTGGTGGGCAGCTCAGTCCCGAAAGGAAAATAAGCAAACCTAAGAGATGAAGGGCTGATGGCAGCTGCTTGGAATTCGGACTGAAAGCCCAATAAGAAGAACTAGCGGTAGTAACCAAGTTCTATGTACAGCTCTTCTCAGGACCTCAGGGCCACAGATGGAGGGAGAAGGCAGAGAAGGGTCAGCAGGGGATCGATGGAGTGGGATTGGCAGGTAGAGTGGATTTCCTTAGGGCTGGACTGAGTACCTGGACTGAGTGAGGCAGCCCAGCTTGGCAAGAAAATTTAAAAATGAGGATGGGGGATCCAGGCATGGAGCCTCTTCAGCAAGAGCAGTTCAAAGTCTCTGTCCCTGTCCCAGACAGGCCACCTGGCCCACAGGAGGACTAGGTATGTGGTGGGGGCACTTGGAGAGGGTGCTCACCTCTCCTCTCTGCCCCTGACCCAGAGTAGTGTAGGAAACAGCAGGCTTCTCTCCCCATCACTGGTTACCAGTGTCTCGAGTCCACCAGCTCAGGTCGGAGGCTGAGCTTCTTGAGGCTCTCATAGCCCACCACAATGACAATGGTGGAGGGCGTGGCTGAGATGATTCTGGCCGACAGGCCTTTCATGAGCCCCCAAGGACCCTCTTCTGCCATCAGCTGTCGGAAGGTCAGGATGATGGAGTTCTTGCCCTCAACCTGGAAAAGTCAACACAGTGGAGGATCACAGTCTGCAAAGTCCCTATACCCAGTCTCTCCTATCTTAGCCAAAAAGTGGAAAGAATTAGACTTGGGAGTCAGAGGGCTGGACTCTGCTTCAGCGGGACAGTTCAGCACAGTGAATGAGTGTGGCCTCTGGTGCTGGAATGCCTGGTATGAATCCTGCCTCCTAATTTACTAACAGCATAATCTCAGGTAGTTTCCTTAGCACTTTGCATCCCAGTTTCCTCAAATATATAATAACAATGATAGTACCTACACCATATCGTTGTCTTATGCAGTAAGCAAAAGAACTCTTATAAATGCTGAGAACAGTGCCAGGCAGACTGTAAGTATTCAATAAATGTTAGCTTCATTAATATTATTACATAAACTACACAGTGATGAGTCTGGACCAGGTTCTCCTCTCTGGTCTCAGGGAGGCTGGATTAAATCACCTCCAAGGCCTCTGTGGACATTTTGATTGTGATCATCTCAATTCCTCTGAACCCACATGGCTAGAGTCCTCCCCTCCATCCCTGCCACCTCCCACCCTGTGACCTGTCTTCCCTATCATACCAGAAGCCTGGCTAAGGCAAGAATCTTTTTCTCTCTTCTTTCCTAATACTCTTGCCCTCTTCTCCATACCTACAACCAAACAACACATTTAAAGACCACCTCACTCAGACCCGCAGCCAATGCAGGACAGACACACTCCTTGTTATACCTTTCCCTATTCCCAAGGTGGTCCCATCTTTGACTAAGAACATCTCCCCATTCCTCTCTGCCTCCTTTAGCACCTGCTTCCACATTCCCTCATTCCGTTCTTCCTCTGACCACTCATGCTCCTCTCATCCTCCACTTATCTACAGACATGTCAAGGACTTTTTTAGCTATGGCCCTGGTCCTCACATGCACTTTGTCTCTTCTAGCTTGGGAACGCCTCAAAGTAGGTGTTGTTCAGTTGCCAAGTCATATAGTAGGGAGCTGTTCTTTCCCTTGATTCTCCTCATGGAACCCCCATAACAAGGCTAGGAGAGAATAAGGATGGAACTTGTGCACTTTATTATTTGTAAACCAATCAGATACCATTCATTTTTAAATGTATGGGTCATAGTGGGGACAATCTTTCCTAGAGATAAATATACAACTGACCCTTGAACAACATGGGTTTGAACAGTGTGAGTCCACTTATATGCAGTATTTTTTTTTCAGCAGTAACGGTACTAATAAAAATTAAAAATAAATAAAAAATAAAATAACCAGAAAGATTTTACCATTGCTTTTTAACCTCTATGTATTGTATATCTTGAAACATATCAAGATATAATCTTGTTTCTCTAAAGTATATACTTGGTTAATTTAAGAATTTCATGCTTATACTAACATTAAATTTAAAGCGATTATTTAACTTCTCTGGAAATAAATCAAAATTTTACATAGGTAGAAGAGTTATTACATAAAAAATTGAATTTAGGGAATTCCCTGGCTGTCCAAAAGATCATGGCATCCAGTCCCACCACTTCATGGCAAATAGTTGGAGAAACAGTGGAAACAATGGCAGACTTTATTTTTTTGGGCTGCAAAATCACTGTAGATGATGACTGCAGCCATGAAATTAAAAGACGCTTACTCCTTGGAAGAAAAGTTATGACCAACCTAGACAGCATATTAAAAAGCAGAGAAATTACTTTGCCAACAAAGGTCCGTCTAGTCAAGGCTATGGTTTTTCCAGCAGTCATGTATGGATGTGAGAACTGGACTATAAAGAAAGCTGGACTATAAAGAACTGGACTATAAAGAAAGCTGAGTGCCGAAGAATTGATGCTTTTGAACTGTGATGTTGGAGAAGACTCTTGAGAATACCTTGGACTGCAAGGAGATCCAACCAGTCCATCCTAAAGGAATTCAGTCCTGAATATTCACTGGAAGGACGGATGTTGACCTGAAACTCCAATCCTTTGGCCACCTGATGCGAAGAGCTGACATTTTGAAAAGACCCTGATGCCAGGAAAGATTGAAGGCGGGAGGAGAAGGGGACGACAGAGGATGAGGTGGTTGATGGTATCACAGACTCAATGGACATGAGTTTGACTAAGCTCCAGGAGTTGGTGATGGACAGGGAGGCCTGGCATGCTGCAGTCCATGGGGTTGCAAAGAGTCAGACATCACTAAGCAACTGAACTGAACTGACTGAACTGGCTGTCCAATGGTTAAAACTCGCTTCCACTGCAGTGGGCATGTTTTTGATCCCCAGATGGGGAACTAAGATCCCACATGCCACATGGGGTGGCTAAGAAAAACTGAATTTAAAACTGAACTGCCTGCTTATGTTACCCGCAATGTAATTAAATGTCTTTATGACTATAACCGATACCAAAATGATTAAGTAAAAATTCATTTTTATTTATACTTAACCCCCCACCCCAAAATCCTACAGTACTATACAATCTGTGGATGAAGAACCATGGATTTAGAGGGCCAAGTTACACTCTGATTTTCAACTAGGCAGAGTGTTGGCTTTCCTAAACTACATGTTGTTCAAGGTTCAATTGTACCTAGATTTACCAACCGTCCCCATCCTAACATCCTGGTATCAGAGAAGCTGACTTCACCTCTAACCTGCTAAGGCTATCATCCTTCCTTCTCCTCCCTCATTCTCGGGCTTCCCTAGTGTCTCAGAGGGAAAGAACCTGTCTGCCAATGCAGAAGATGTTGGAGCCACTGGCTGGATCCCTGGGTCAGGAGGATCCCCTGGAGGAGAAAATGGCAACCCACTCCAGTATTCTTGCCTGGAGAATCCCATGGAGAGAAGATCCAGGTGGGTTACAGTCCATGGGGTTACAAAGAATTGGACATGACTGAGTGCATGTGTGTGCACACATGTACACACACACTCCACCTAAAGCTTTATAGAGCAAAATGTATCATTTGTATATAATATATTATCATTTAGATTCAATTTCTTTGGCCTCTGGATTGTGAAATTGTCACTGAGCTGACTAAAGACAGGGTCTATAATTTCTGGACAGCACCACCAAGGCCTTTGTCTGTATTTGTGCTGAGTCCACACAGAACCATCTGTGAAAACTGTTCAAGAACAGTCACTCACTGTAGAGAGCTCATAGCCAAGTGGAAAAGCCAGAGAGACTTATGAAATAAACTAAAATCACGTTTCTAGTATCTACAAACCTGCAAGGTAAGGAAAAGGTGGCTTCTCTGGTGGCTCAGACGGTAATCTAATAGGACAAGAGCCTAGAAGACAGCAGTAAGGATTCCTGGGGGCATGGGCAAGGAAAAGAGGCATGCAAGGTGGTAGACAGGGTGACAGAAACATCTGAGGTGGTTCAAAGGGCTCAGTTGGTTTCTGTAGATGGTGAGTCATAACCACAAGGAAAGGCTTCTCATGGCTTATCTGGCAGTTGGGGAGAGGAAAAGACTGGTCTTACCTGTACTCGGGTTCGGATGACATCCATGGGATTGGTGAGGATGGAAGCAGTGGCTGCAGCCAGAGGCCCCGAGATGGCTTGAAAGACAATGTGAGGGCACTCCTTTGGGCAGAGGGACGAGAGCTGCTCTGGAATCGAGGGAAAGACAGTGCCTCAAGATGTGAGGTACCAGCCCACGTGCCCCACGCTGCTTCTACCAGTTGGCCCAACGATGACAAAATTTCCATCCTTAGCTGCCTTAGACCCTGTAACTTCCATCCTGTCTTTTCTTTTCTTTACATCCATCAGAACCAACAAAAATTTATAAATCTCAGGCCCCTTCTAGAGGTCAATCTGAACAGGACAAAAATTCCTCTGGAGAAGAGGATTTCAAAATCTCTTTGCTTGCTGACTCCTTTCATCTGCTGGACAGAAATCCTTCCTGATATAAAACTCTTATGCCGATACTCTACTTCCCCCAACACACAGGCTAAAAAAGCACACGCTACATATTTTCTTATATGTGCACTGGATAACTGGTAAAATACATTAACAATTGGTAACACTGATTGTCTTCAAGGAAGGGAGCTGGGTGACTATGGTAGAGGAGTGTTTTCACTGCATACCTTTTCCTACCTTTTGAATTTCAAACCATGTGAATATTTTTAAAAATAAAAAACAATTACAATTAAAAGAGAAAATCATATCCTACAGTGAAAACTTTTCTTCAGCCTTCATCAAGGAAGGAAAATTCATTTTTCAAAATGGTGATGAAGCAGATGAAATAACACCTGATTCACCCAACCCCACTGTCGCTGGGAAGTTCACCTGCAATTGAATTCTTTCGCTTTTCCCCTCTCTGGAGGTGAGAGATGAGAGTCTGTTCATTTATTCAACAAATACTCACTGAGTGACTACCATGAGCCAGCCAGCTTGGGTTCTAAGGACATAACACTGAACAGAAGAGCCTCAAGCCAGCATCTGAGACTACAGGGAAGTCACAAGGGTGACTGAGACCTCTCCCCAACTGGCCATCTTTCTCAACGCTCCAAGAAGAGTGTGATGTGACCTGTCCCCACTTATCTCAGCAACTTCATTTCTCTCTCATTGTACATTAATGAGAAAAGTAAAGTTGCTGTCAATGCTTGCCATTGGGGAGCCTGCCTCCAGCTGCTCCTGGGACAGACCTGCCCCGGGAAGGGCCACCCAGATCCCCAGATCCTGAAGGGTGAGATCAGAGGTCCAAATTTTTGTCTAGTTAAACTGGGATATGTATAGGAATATTAAAATGTATCAGATTAACAATACTATAACAACATATTACAATATATAACAATAACAATATATAATATTACAATATTATATCATGTAACAATATAACAATACAACAATAATATTACAAGACATAACAATATAACAACCTTACAATATTGAGGAAGAAAGTGACAATAGAAGGAAAAAGAACTTTTACCTCACCAAACAAAGCTAATTTAATTAGTGTGTATTTCAGGGTGGTTTTTTTTGCCAACTTTTATAAATCCAAATTGTAATGTTTAAAAAAAAAAGCTTCAAATCCCTGCCCTTATGAAATTTACACTCTAGTGGAGGAAAACAGACAATAAATAAAAAATAAAATATATCAGAAGGTGATGTATGCTAAAATATACTTTTATTTGTATATTTTATATACATATAAAAATATGTATGTTTTTAGGTATAGATAAAAATAAAGCAGGAAAAGGAGGTAAGAATGCCAAGGGTAGAAAGTGAAGTTTAAGCAAAGAGTTAAAGGAGAGTGTAAGCCTTATCGATCTGTGGAAAGAACTTTCCCAGCAGAGGTAACATCCTATGCAAAGGCCCTGAGGCATGAGTATGCCTGAGATCTTCAAGGGGCAGCAAGGCCAATATGTCTGGATGAGTGAGGGGAAGAAGAGCAGATGAGGTCTGAGAGGTAAGTCATTTAGGGCCTTGAAGCCATTGCATGGACTTTGGCTTTTACTCTGAGTGAGACTGAGTGTCAAATAGATCTGTCATCTCTAAGGATCCCTCTCAGTTTTCCCTCTACAATTCAGTCACCATAACACCTTTAAGAATTCTTTTCTTGGGGGGGGGGGCATTATAGAGGTAGGGGATTAAAAGGTACAAGCTATTGGGTATAAAATAGCTACAGGGATATATTATATAACACAGGGAATATAACAAATATTTTATAATAACTACAAATGGAGTATAACCTTTAAAAATTGTGTCACTATATTGTACCCCTGTAATTTATACAATATTACATATTAACTATCAGTTTCAGTTCAGTCACTCTGTTGCGTCCGACTCTTTGCAATCCCATGGACTCTTTGCGACCCCATGGACTACAGTACACCAGGCCTCCCTGTCCATCACCAACTCCTGGAGTCTACTCAAACTCATGTCCACTGAGTCGGTGATGCCATCCAACCACCTCATCCTCTGTCATCCCCTTCTCCTCTCAGCCTCAATCTTTCCCAGCATCAGGGTCTTTTCCAATGAGTCAGTTCTTCACATCAGGTGGCCAAAGTATTGGAGTTTCAGCTTCAGCATCAGTCCTTCCAACAAATATTAAGTATACTTCACATTAAAAATAATAACTTTTTTCTCATGCTCCTAGTTTTGGTAATTTATGGGCAGGCAAATAAAGATTAGAGAACAAGTAGGAGGGTAGAGGTTGGCAGGGCAGAAGTGAAGGCTTCCAAGACCCAGCGGCATGACAGAATTCCTTAAGCCCTACCAGAATCACCTCTCCCCTGATTTCTAATCACTTTCTTCCCCAGGGTCAGTATACAAACAGAAACAAAGTGAACTGGCACTTGTGCCTCAAGGGTGTCTTGCTCTCCAGAGAAGAAAACATTTCACAAGCATCAGAAGGTAGCATCTGGACTGCCACTGAAACCTTCCTTGGGCCTGTCTGCATCGGCATCCAAGCCAACAAGCTGCAGTGGGATTCAGATTCCAATTCTAATCACGCACATATGCCATTTTCCTGGGGTTTAGGAAGAGGATCAAAAAACAAAGGCAAGAGGGTGGGAGAAAGAGATCCAAGTCTTTCTTCTCCATTATTCACTCAACAAATGTTTACTGGGCATCTATTATCTGCAAAGCAGAAGACAAACCTAGGCTGAGTTGGTTTAAGTCCTTCCTGGCTAAATGACTTTGGGCAAGTAATATAAATGAGTATTTATTTAATATTTACTATATGCCAGCCACTGTGAAAGCACTAGGCATAAAATAGAAAAATGGGCAGAGAAGTAACTTCATGGAACTTACAACCTAATTAAGGAGCTGCGTGGGAGCTAGGGATAAAACAATTGCAAATTATGATAAGTGCTCTAAAGGAGAGGTGCTGAAAAAGAAAACAGGAAGCGCCCTCTTTCCAGTTGGGTAAAGGTAGCATGTATGCCGATGCCTGAGGCGAGAGAAGGACCCAGCCACATAAAGAAAATGGGGAAGGGTACTGCAGGCAGAAAGAACAGTATCTGCAAAGGCTAGGAAGTGACAACAGAGCTTGATGTATCTCAGGAACTGAGCGAAGGGCAGTGAGGATGGACCAGAGTGAGAAAGGGGAGAGGAGCACGAGACAGAGGTGGAGAAGGAGACAGGGACCAGGTCACATAGACCTGTGGTGACTGTGAGAAGCATCAGATTTTTTTTTTTTTTTTTTTGGCTTTTTTCCCAACGTTTTATTTTATTTCATTTTTTTTTTATTAGTTGGAGGCTAATTACTTCACAGAGAAGCATTAGATTTTATTCTAAATACCCATAAGGAAGCATTGGTAGACTTTAGCAAAACGGAATGACAAGAACCAATCTACTTGCTCAAGAAATATTTACTGAACACTTACAATTCATCAGACCCTGAGACACAGTGTCACAGAGCTTGGCACACAGTGAGGGCTCAATAAATGTCAGTGGGGACAAGGAAGAGGCAGGGGCCACGCGCCATGCGCGAAGCCGCAGTCTCAGTGATCTGTAGAATAACCTGGCCACTGACACCTGAAAGTAAGTCAGAAGAAAAAGCCTGGGATGAAAAATGTCATAGTTGAGTAAAATTTCAGATGTGTGCGCATGCCTTCAAGTTGAAAGGTCCAACAGTCAGAATATCTGTCAGTTCTGGACAGGTTAGCTTGGGAAAAGAAATAGAGATTTTGGACATATTAGAAAAGGACAACCCTAATTATAGATGAAGTCAAATGAGGAGACAGGGGTGAACATAGACTCCAGAGAAAATTTTTCCTAGGATGTTTCTCTAACATTAAGATTAGCAGCATCTGTTCCTAAAGAATCTGATACAAAGAGTCAAGGTGGTATCCAGGTATTTGAATTTTACCAAATACTCTAGATGAAAGACTGTTAAAACAAAAGAAAGAGACAAAGTTACCAAAAAAAGTACTTAGAAATATAATAGGATCAGAAAAGTATGGTACAATAGAAACCAAGTGATTATAAGTTAGGAAGTCATTGCAAAACTTGCTCAGAAAAATTGCAGGCGGTATGGAACAGAATGCCTAGTGCCAAAGCTTAGGAGCCAGTGGCAGGGACAAGCTAGGGTGCAAGTGCAGGTTACCCTGACTGGAGTTTGGGAGTTGCCCAACGCTGTGGATATTTCAGGATAGCAAGCACATACAGGTCCTGCTCTTGGCAATGTGCTTTGCCCTTTCAGAAGGAAATCTGGCGGTATGTTTATTAAGACCCTCAAAAAATGTCATCTCTTGGGACTTCCCTGGAGGTCCAGTGGTTAAGATGCCGTGCTTCCAATGCAGGGGGTACAGGTCCAAACCCATATGCTGCGCGGCCATTAAAAAAAAAAATGTTATCTCTTGACCCGATAATACCATTTCTAAGAAATACTTGTGAACAAAAAATACAGGATTAGAGAGCTTCAAGATTGTAGTACATCTTGAACTTAAATTTAAAAATACTCAGGAAAGGCATCCAACTCAAAAGCTCACTATCACCACTGACTTCATCTTTAAATCCCAAGGATTTTGTCCCTCTCCACCCATTCTCTGCCAATATTCCACAAACCTTAGTTGATCCTGATGCATGGAAAACATACTCAATGTTCTACGTCACAGATTTTACTTGTCTGATTCCCTCCACTATAATATTAGCTCTCTGAAAGCAAGAACCATGTCTTATTCATCTCTGAATCCTCTTGAATTCAAATGTTTGCTGTATGAATTCTCCCATTAAATCTCTCATTCAAACATGCCCGGGGCAATAGCATCTGTCTCATTAGTAACCCATCCTCCACCCTCACCCTCCTAGTTCCTGCTTACCTGCATAGAAGTGGTAGAAGGGCCACCAGACAGCACTGTTTGGGATGTAAGTAAGCAGTGAAGCCACGTAGCCTCGGTAGAAGCCACGAAGTCCATCAGCCCGCAGGATCTGCCTGATGATGTCCTTGGTTTGGCCAAAGGCAACTACCCCTTGTCCCTCTGGATTCCCTCGCACTTGGAAGCGGCCCATTTTCTCACCCTTGCGCTGCATCATCAGGTGCTGGGAGACCACATCAATGGGCACCGTGATGCTCTGGGCCACGAGGGAGGCCGAGCCACCGGCCACCAGTGATTTGACTGTGTTGCTCTGGCTGTAGTCAGCTACGAACTTCCGGGTGAGCTCGTAAGTGGTGACATAGCACTGGCCAGATATGAGGGTGAAGGTGTTGACCAGGAACCCCCGGTAGAGACCAGTCACACCATCCGCCCGTAGGATCTTGATGAAGGCGTCAAAGGTCCCATGGTAGAGGCTCCTGCCTTTCTGAACCTGCAACCGAGTGCGGATGAGGGTGAATGGGTAGACGCTGACGCGGATCATCATTGTCATCGCCACACCAAACACATAGAACTTCTTCTTGTCCAGGTGTTCCCACTCGATGATCTGGATGTTACGTTTGTCCTCCATTGTGCCTGGAGACCTGGGGACTGGAGCAGGATGGAAGGAATGTGAAGGAGATGAGAATTCACACTTTCTCCTCTTGGCTAGGCTCTGAAACCCTATTCTCAGGCTTCATCTCCTGGGGTACTCACCTCCCCAAAGCTTAGACTTCAACTAATCTGGCTCTGCCAACCCCTGCCTGATTCTTCCTTCACAGATCAAGATAGTGCCGCCCCCGCCTCCTTTACCAGTCCGTTCATATTCAGGACCCCTCTTGTGAAAGCTGTTTCTCACCTCAGGGACTCCCCTGCCCCCAGTCCCACCTCAGCTCCCTACTCCCAGCTTACTGGCATCATCTACTCTCTCTGCCTCTGCCCAGGCCCTGGTGTCACGGCCATTCTCTTTTTCCTTCTCTAGTTCACCCAGACAGCTCAGGATGCTGTGGACAAACCAACCACGTAACAGGAGGCAAGACCTTCAGGTGGGCTAATGGGATGTTCCTAAGTGACACTCCAGAGGCTCCTAAAACCTAAAGGGAAGCACTCCATTTCTGATGCTCCCAGGCCTACTGAGAAGGCAAGGCTTTCAGCCTTCAGCCATTGAGCCTCAGCAGACTACCTCTTTCAGCACCATTTACCAGCTGACTCACCTTACTTTATTTCTGGTTTCCTGTGTTGGCCCCTCTGAGCTTCCCTGACCCACTCTCACTGCACTTACACTTCCTCCAGTCTGCATTAGAAGAAAATGTGAGGAAGAAAGCAAATAGGGCTTTCACTCCACAGCCACCACCTCCTACCTCCCTCCCCTTTAATGAAAGAAATTAGGAAGTCAGGAACAAGTCAAAGGTCAGAGTCCTCTTTGGTTATTAGATAACTCACTCAGAGAAAGAAATGAACCATCTGAGAGCTAAGTAGTTTCCCTGAAGAGTCTTGATAACTACAGTGTAGAGAACATGCTTGGCCCCTTTATCCCCAAGCACATAAATAATAACCTCAGCCCTAGACAATGAAGGGAGATTCAAGTGACAGAGAAGACAGAGAGACTCTGCCTTTGATAAACTCAGTCCCTTCAAGGAGACATAGTATCCTTCTGGGGAATGGACATAAGAAACAGAGATAAAGTAACCAGGGCAAATTAACATACATGTGGCCCTCATGTTATGTGTATCCAAAGAGTAAAGTTTCAAACAAAACGAATAAGCTTACAACTGTAATAACTATATAAAATCAGGAGCTTCCAACTTAAGAAATGTCAAATGAGAGCACATCATATACTGGACATAGACACAGTGACAATGTAATGTGCTCCTGTGTAGGATACTGGACATTTGCAGCCAGAAGGAGAAAGTGGAAAGTTAAATTCCAGGAAGTGAGAAGTCAGGGGCTCCCCAAACTTTAAGAGAAATCCCTAAGGTCTGGGAAAGGAGGTGGCCGCATCAAAAGGACAACTCTAGAGAGCTAAGATGTTCTACATGAGCAGTCCCAGCGCCAGTGCCTTGACAAATCTCATGTCAAGTGTATAACCAGAGCTCATCCTCAACCACTTTTCCCAATCAAAGGTCCCAACCAGCCTAAGTAGCTTCTTGGTTTACCATACAAGTCTGTGGAGAAGCAAGGTTAGCATTTGGAATTCCCTAAGCTGGACTGTATCACTTTCATTAAAATACGAGATACCTGCAGTATAAACTCAGTACATGTGAGCTGAAGGGAAAACCTCAGCTTCAAGGTGAGACATGCATGAGGCACGTGTAACCAAGATAGGCTTCCTGGAGGAGGACAAAGCAGGTGAATGGAGAAATACATGTGGACAGTGGAAGGGAAAGAAAAATGGCTGAAACAACTGAGTTAACCAGAACACAGAATTGAGGTCATGGGGAATGAACTAGAGGTTGAGTTCTAGGAGGAGAACCTTAGGAACACTGATGTGCCACTTGCTATGGGCCCTTCTTCCAGTCTCAGCCTATGACACCCACCAAGTCCAGTGGAGCAATCTTCTCCTTCGAGGCCCTTCAAAAGAAGGGGATCACTGTATCATTGAAAAACGAAGTGGGTGTTTGTCATCCAGGGTCCCAAGGTCATGTGTCCGTTTCTACTGAGAGAGGAGGGAAGAGAGATACTAGGATTCATTGAATACATATTACCTCCTGTAATCCTTACAACTTAACCTGTGTACAGTTAGACAATTCTGCTAA
Source organism: Dama dama (assembly GCF_033118175.1). NCBI lineage: Eukaryota > Metazoa > Chordata > Mammalia > Artiodactyla > Cervidae > Dama > Dama dama. Next base: position 15,977,410 of record NC_083700.1, read on the forward strand.
ATGAGAAAGCTGAGGTACAAACAGGTTAAAAGAAACAGGCCTAAAAAAAAAAAAAAAAGAAAGAAACAGGCCTAAGGTCACACAGTTGTTCAATGGTGGAGGCAGGATAGGAGCCAAGTTTGCTCCTCTGCTCCATCAGGCCTCTGCCCCATGGGAGCTGAGGAGTTCCAGCACAAATCATCTCTGTTCCGTCTAAAGCTAAGTCATTCCAACCCTGGGAGGCAGAATTAATGCCTTCACAACTGCCAGTCACGCAAGGGTTAAGCATAAGCTCCTGGCCGTGCAGACGCCCAGGGATTTCTCTTAGCTCTGTTCCAGAGAAACCAAGAGCTGCCTCTGCTTTCCCAGCATGTTTGTGGAAGGACGGAGCAGAGTGGCTGGGCGGGCCTGTTGTCGTCACAGGACAAATACAGCAGGGCTCAAGCAGGAGAACCTTCTGCCCGGCTCATGAATAGTGCATGACAGGCAGAGCGACAAAGGACTCTGTCCCAGAACCTGGTTTTGAGGGCACCATCTCAGCTTATGAAAGTGAACTGACAGAGTACCAACATCTTCTGATTACAGCAGCACCCAGTGCCTCACTTCCCCACTTTCCTCCGTCTCCATCTCTCACATGTGCCAGTCTAGTTTAAATTCCCAGAAAGAAGGAAGGACTCTCCATGGCCAAAGCAGGAAGCTTCCACAATTGCCATGATGACCGAGGAAGCCACTATGGGCCAGGCCACAGAGGGCTGAGCCGCTACACTTGAAGGTGAAGGCACTGCATCTACTCTCCCTACCCCTTTGAAGGGTAGGGCTGCTCCTAAAAGTTGGGATCTCAACCTGCTCTTTGTTCTATAACCTCCCAACTTCATGCAGAAGTATCAAAACCAGTTCCTTCTGTCTCTCCCTCAGGAAAACCCTTCTTGCAGATACCTGTACGCTCACTTCCTGCAGCCTTCCAACTCAATCAGTCCAGCTTCTTTTGTGACTCTTTCCCAGACCCTCACTTGTGTGGATGCGTACATGCTCAGTTGCATCCGACTCTTTGTGACCCTATGGACTGTAGCCTGCCAGGCTCCTCTGTCAGGAGATTTTTCAGGCAAGAAAACTGGAGTGGTTGCCATGCCCTCCTCCAGGGGATCTGCCCAACCCAGGGATCGAACCTGCGTCTCTTACATCTCCAGCATTGGGAGGTGGGTTCTTTTACCACTGCATCACATGGCTCCAATTATGAACTGTCTTCAATCTTTTAACATAGCTTAGACACAAAGGTTAAAGTGCTTCATGTGGAGATCCACCAGATGACCCAGGATGTCCTGAAGTCATCAAATGAGATGTCAGAGGCAGAGGCCTCACTGATGAGCCTATCAGAGGAAAGGGACAAACTGGCCCAGGCAGGCATACTCCCTCTCCACTTCACTCTCCCTGTACCAGAAAAACTACACCAGACTTCACTAGGATCTCAGATAAGATTCTGGTTCAGGACAACACAGAGTCACCTGGAACGTAAGGTCATCCAGTGGAAAGAACATTAGTAGTCAGGAGATCCACGTTTGAGTTCCACTACCATGACTTTCTAGTAGGATTGGAACCAAATCCCTTCTTTTGAGGAAATTCAGTTTCCTCATCTCTGAAATGGGGCTAATAAAGCCTGCCATAGCTATACAACAGTTTGGGACAACTCATCTGAGCTAGTATGTGTGAAAGCACTTTGTAAACAACAAAATACTTCTATTATTGCAGAAAGCTCCGCTGGACAGTGCTGCTGTAAATCTCTGCTACTCAGAGTGCGGCACAGACCAGCAGCATGGGCATCACCTGAGAGTTTCTAAAAAATACGGAATTTCAGGATGTTCCACAGACCTGCTGACTAAAAGCCAACATTTTCACAGGCTCTCTGGGTGATTAATACATATATCAGAGTTTGGAAAGGACTGCCTTAAATGTTAAGGACTGTCAGTGTTATGACAATGGTAACAACTACTCCAGGAGTCCAGGATCATTATGACTAGGTTAGGAGCCCTCTGACTCCATCCTGACTGGTCACCAGGACTGGGCTCAATGATGTCTACTAGACTCATTCAGATCTTATCAGTCAACAACCCCCACCAAATCAAATCGACACCTACAACTTCTGACAAGTCATCTGTGGGGTTTGGTCCCCACTTCTGTGCTGGAAACAAGATCTTTGCTTCCTCCTCTGTTCTTACTGCACCTGCCCAAAGGCTCTGCATCCTGGGAGCTATCTACCACATGAATGTGAATATATTTCCATGCATGCCCATCAGTCTTAATGAATATGCATCTCCTTAAGGAAGTTCCCTGGCATGCCTCCAACCTCTCCCTCCAAGACAATCTCCGCTCTGGGACATGAAGAGATTCCCACCCAGCCTTCCTTTGGTCTTTCATAGGCTCCCATGTGACGCTTCATGGCAGACACCACATGACAATCCTCTTCACCTACTCCACATGACACACGCTTTAAGCTGCTTCTGTCCTGGCCCCCGAACTGCCGCCTCTGGATCCTCGGACTTGTCCCTAGCCATGCCTCTCGCCACGCTTCTTTCGTTGTCAGCGAACCTCATGCTCCTCCGACAGAAAGAGATGACTGGTTGGAATCGTCCCTCATTCCCCAAACTGCGTGGCGGGCTCCCACTGAACTGCAGCCGGGCACTGCAGACACCCGCTGCCTCCTTGACAGGTCCAGCTCCTCGGAGACCTTAGTCCTCAGGCACCCCATGCAGGTGGTTTCTTACCTTCTCAGATCAGGGTGGTTCCGCCGCGTCTGAGGTGAACTCCAAGTGCGGACCTCTAGGCTGCAGGTCCCATTTTATCCTCTGTTTCTGGCGACTGATGGCCTCCGGTCGCATCTTCCTCCATCTCGACCGGGCTCCCGGTACTGACGGAACCGGAAATTGGGACCTTGTCACTCCCTCCCCTTGAAGGGGCGGAGATGAACGGTGCCAATTCCACCAATGGCGTTCTGAATCTTTAGCCTCTCCCCCCCGCCCCCGCAGCAAGAGTGGAAGTTCCTGGCAGCCATCTTGAATTCGGGCAGAGGCCACGCCTTCACTAGCTCGGACATGCCCTCAGCTGTAAAGCGCATGCGTTTTCTTTCCACTTGGAAATTGAGTCCGCCGGCACTTCTTGAGTATCTTGTTCTAATTGGGTCACCTTGTGTTTCGATGCTATTGGAATCCTTAAATTCAAAGCTAGTCTGTTATTTTTCTCATCTGTTGAGCCAAAACAGGCTAATGTGCTGAGCAGGAAGGACTAAGTTTAGACAACCAATTTTAACGTTTGAGAGCTCAAAGAATTGCAGAAATAGAGGACATCCTGGCGGTGGCGTAGTCTCTCCCAGCTCTAAAACAATTTGCCTACACATGGAATTAAAAGAAGAGGCAGAACCCTTAAAATAAGGGACTGGGAGGTGGGGTATGGGGTGGAGAATAGATTCATTTCAAAATAGATATTCTACACCGCCACAAAAAGACAACCCAATTCTTTAAATGGGTAAAGGACTTGAATAGACATTTCGCTGAAGAAGGTGGCCAAAAAGCACAGGAAAAGATGCTCAGTATCATTAGGGGAAAACAAATCAACAAGATCCCACTTCACACCCACTTGGATGGCTAAAATTAAAATAAGCAAGCAAACAAGAACCTGGAAAGTAAGGAGTGTTAGCAAGGACGTGGAGAAACTGGAACCTTCAGACATTGCTGGTGGAAATGTAAAGTGTTTTAGCTGGTGTGAAAACAGTTTGATTGTTCCTCAATAGGTTAAGCAAAATTAATCTATGACCAAGCAATTTCACTCCAAATAAGTGTCTGAAAGAGTTGAAAACAGATGTTCAAACAAAAACTTGTACACAAATGTTCACGGCAGCACTATTCCAATAGCCCCAAAGTAGAAACAAGGGTTCCTTGTTTATCTGTACAATGGGATATAAGTTATTTAAAATAAAATATGGATACATACTACAATGTGGATGAGAATTTTGAAACCATTATGCTAAGTGAAATAAACCAGACACAACAGTCACATATTGTGCAATTCTATTTAGATGAGATATGCAGAATACACAAATGTGTATAGACAGAAAGCAGGTAAGTGGGTTAGTGGTTCCCAGGAACTGGAGAGAGGAGGAATGGGAGTGACTGTTTAATTAATACAGAGTTTCTGTTTGGAGTGATGAAAGTGTTCTGGACCTAGATAGTGGTGATGATTATACAACATTGTGAATGGCTAAATGTCAGCAGTAGTAAATTTTATGTTATACGTATTTTATTAGGTGGCACTAGTGGTAAAAACCCACCTGCCAATGGGCTTCCCTGGTGGCTCAGAGGGTAAAGATTATGCCTGCAATGCGGGAGACCTGGGTTCAATCCCTGGGTTGGGAAGACCCCCTGGAGGAGGGCATGGGAACACACCTCAGTATTCTTGCCTGGAGAATCCCATGGACCGAGGAGCCTAGCAGGCTAAGTCCATGGGGTTGCAAAGAGTCAGACACCGCTGAGCAACTAAGCAGAGCCAGTGCAGGAGATTCAGGAGACATGGGTTTGATCCCTGGGTCGGGAAAATTCCCTGGAGGAAGTCTTCAGTATTCTTCAGTATTCTTGCCTGGAGAATTCCATGGACAGAGGAGCCTAGCAGGCTACAGTCCTTAGGACTGCAGAGTCAGGCATGACTAAAATGACTTAGCACGCAGGCACAAAGAATTTGATAGTTCTAGGAAAGATCCGTCCTGAACACCAGATTTGCATTGACAACTGCCACAAAATATCTAATGGGCATTTCTTTTTTTTTTTTTTTTGGCATTTCAAACTTAATGTGAAAGTTAGTCTTATGTCAGTCTGGCTAGCACTATGAAAGTGAAAATGAACGTTGCTCAGTCATGTCTGGCTCTTTGCCACCTCATAAACTGGTCCATGGAATTCTCCAGGCAAGAATATTGGAGTGGGTACCTTTCCCTTCTCCAGGGGATCTTCCCAAACCAGGGATTGAACCCAGGTCTCCTACATTGCGGGCAGATTCTTCCCTGAGCTATCAGGGAAGCCCGGTACTATAATACTTAATTATTCACTAATAGATGTTTCTGTGAAGGTGTTTTGTAGGTGTGATTAACATCCACAATCAGTTGACTTCAAGTAATGATTATCTTGATAATGTGGATGGGCCTCACCCAGTCAGGCGAAAGTGTTGCCTTTGGAGCCACACTGAGGTTTCTCTGGGAAGAAATTCTGTATCTGGACTTCAGCATGGTGGGGGTATGTAAAATGAATAAACAGCAAGGACATACTGGATATCACAGGGAACTATATTCGATACCCTATAATGAAATACAAAGTAATGCCCTATGATGAAAAAGAATCTGAAAAAGTATATTTATATATATAGCTGAATCATTTTGCTGTACTCCTGAAACAACACACCATTGTCAATTAACTACATTTCATTTTTTTAAAGGGTAAAAATAATAAATAAAGACTGCAGCATCAACACCAGTGTTCATAGCAGCACTATTTATAATAATCAAGACATGAATACAACCTAAATGTCCATCAACAGATAATGGCTAAAGAAGATGGGGTATACAAACAATAAATGCTGGAGAAGAGGTAGAGGAAAGGGAACCCTATTGCACTGTTGGTGGGAATGTAAACTGATACAGCCACTATGATGAACAGTATGGAGATTCCTTTAAAAACTAGAAATAAAACTACCATATGACCCAGCAATCCCACTTTACTGGGCATAAACCCTAAGAAAACCACAATTCAAAAACCATGTACTCCAAAGTTCATTGAAGCATCACTTACAGTATCCAGGACATGGAAGCAATCTAGATGTTCATCAACAGATGAATTGATAAAGAAAATGTGGTTGGTGTGTGTGTGTGTGTGTATAAAATAGAAGAGAATATTACTCAGCCATAGAAAGGAACAAATTTGAGTCAGTTATAGTGAGGTGGACGAACCTAGAGCCTGTTGGACAGAGTGAAGTAAGTCAGAGAGGGAAAAACAAATATTGTATATTAACACATATGTATGGAATCTAGAAAAATAGGACTGATGAATGTATGTTCAGGGAAGGAATGGAGATGCAGACATAGAGAACGGACCTGTGGACACAGTGGGGGAAGGAGAGGGAAGGGAAAATTGAGAAAGTAGCATTCACACACACACACACACACACACACACACACACATACACTGTCATGTATAAAATAGATAACTAGTAGGAAGCAGTTATATAACACAGGAAGCCCAACCTGGCACTCTGTGATGATCTAGAGGGGTGGAATGGGATGGGGAGGGAGGGAGGTTCATGAGGGAGGGGATACATACATACTTATGACTGATTCGCATTGTTGTATAACAGGAATGAATGCAACATTGTAAAGCAATTATCCTCCTATTATTAACTAAAAAAAAGAGTAATAAAAAATATGCCAGAAAATTTGGAAAACTCAGCAGTGACCACAGGACTGAAAAAGGTCAGTTTTCATTCCAATCCCAAGGAAAGGCAATGCCAAAGAATGTTGAAACTACTGCACAATTGCGCTCATCTCACACACTAGCAAAGTAATGCTCAAAATTCTCCAAGCCAGGCTTCAATAGTATGTGAACCGTGAACTTCCAGATGTTCAAGCTGGATTTAGAAAAGGCAGAGGAACCAGAGATCAAATTGCAAATATCCGCTGGATCATAAAAAAAGCAAAAGAATTCCAGGAAAGCATCTACTTCTGTTTTATTGACTATGCCAAAGCCTTTGACTGTGTTGATCACAACAAACTGTGGAAAATTCTTTAAGAGGTGGGAATACCAGACCACCTGACCTGCCTCCTGAGAAATCTGTATGCAGGTCAAGAAGCAACAGTTAGAATTGGACATTGAACAACAGACCGGTTCCAAATCAGGAAAAGAGTACGTCAAGGCTATATACTGCTGCCCTGTTTATTTAACTTATATGCAGAGTACACCATGCGAAATGCTGGGTTGGATGAAGCACAAGCTGGAATCAAGATTGCCAGGAGAAATATCAATAACCTCAGATATGCAGATGACACCACCCTTATAGCAGAAAGTGAAGAAGAACTAAAGAGCCTCTTGATGAAAGTGAAAGAAAAGAGTGAAAAAGCTGGCTATGAAACTCAACATTCAAAAAACTAAGATCATGGCCTCCAGTCCCATCACTTCATAGCAAATAAATAGGGAAACAATGGAAATAGTGACAAATTTTATTTTCTTGAGCTCCAAAATCACTGCAGATGGTGACATGAATTAAAAGACATTTGCTCCTTGGAAGAAAAGCTATGAACAACCTAGACAGCATATTAAAAAGCAGAGACATTACTTTGCCAATAAAGGTCCATCTAGTCAAAGCTATGGTTTTTCCAGTAGTCATGTATGGATGTGAGAGTTGGACCATAAAGAAGCTGAGCACTGAAGAATTGATGCTTTTGAACTGTGGTGTTGGAGAAGACTCTTGAGAGTCCCTTGGACTGCAAGGAGATCAAACCAGTCAATCATAAAGGAAATCAGCCCTGAATATTCATTGGAAGAGCTGATGCTGAATCTGAAACTCCAATACTTTGGCCACCTGATGAGAAGACCTAACTCACTGGAAAATTCCCTGATGCTGGAAAGATTGAAGGCAGGAGGAGACAGGGACGACGAAGGCAGGAAGAGAAGAGGCTGAGATGGTTGGATGGCATCACCGACTCGATGGACATGAGTTTGAGCAAGCTCCAGGGGTTGGTGATGGACAGGGAAGCCTGGCATGCTGCAGTCCACGGGGTCGCAAAGAGTCAGACACGACTGAGTGACTGAATTGAACTGAATAAAAAAAGCAACATGATGGAACAATCTAGTCATGAGATTAAGGGTATAGAAGTATGATGTAAATTCTCAAAGGCTATATAAGGGAGGACTGTATTCCAATCTTAATTTTTAAAAAAAGAGATGTGGTACATATATACAATGGAATATTACTCAGCCATGATAAAGTATGTATATATAAATTATGGAATTATTTATATTATTTTAAAATACAGATTATTATTATTAAATATGGGATAGTTAATTACATATATATTAATATGTCAAAACTGGAACTCTTGTTCTTCCCTGAAATCTGACCCACCTGCTGTCTTCATCTCAGTTCATTGGCAAATTCATCCTTCCATTCACCCAGACCAAAAATCCTGGAGCCATCCTTTTTAAAAAAATTTTATTTTACTTATTTAAAAATTTTTAAATAAATTCTTAACCAGTTTTTTTTGAAGTAGAGTTAATTTATAATATTGTCTTAGTTTCAGGTGTACAGAAAAGTGATTCAGAAATACATATATATATACGTATATTCTTTTTCAAATTATTTTCTATTATAGGTTGTTACAAGATATTGAATATAGTTCCTAGAGCCATCCTTAACTGTTCTTTTTTTCTCATATCTCATGCATGATCCATCATCAAATACCATTGGCTTTATCTTAAAAATATATCTAAACCTGTGGCCTGGGAGGAAATATTTGCAAATTATGCAGCCCACAAGGGCTTCATTTCCAAAGTATACAAACAGCTCATACAACTCAATATATAAAAAAATAAATAAATAAATAACTCAACCAAAAAGGGGGTAGAATGCTTAAATAAATATTTCTCCAAAGAAGACATACAAATGGCCAACAGGCACATGAAAAGATGCTCAACATCACTAATTACTAGAGAAATGCAAATCAAAACTACAATAGGTACCACCTCATACTACTCAGAATGGCCATCATTAAAAAAGTCCACATATAACAAATGCTGGAGAGGATCTGGAGAAAAGGAGCCCAGCTACACTGCTGGTGGGACTGTAAATTGGTGCAGTCACTATGGGAAACAGTACGGAGGTTCCTCAAAAAACTAAAAATAAAGTTGCCATCAGTTCAATTCAGTCGCTCAGTCGTGTCCGACTCTTTGTGACCCCATGAATCGCAGAATGCCAGGCCTCCCTGTCCATCACCAACTCCCGGAGTTTACTCAAACTCATGTCCATCGAGTCGGTGATGCCATCCAGCCATCTCATCCTCTGTCATCCCCTTCTCCTCCTGCCCCCAATCCCTCCCAGCATCAGGGTCTTTTCCAATGAGTCAACTCTTCGCATGAGGTGGCCAAAGTACTGGAGTTTCAGCTTCAGCATCAGTCCTTCCAATGAACACTCAGGATTGATCTCCTTTAGGATGGACTGGTTGGATCTCCTTGCAGTCCAAGCGACTCTCAAGAGTCTTCTCCAACACTGCAGTTCAAAAGCATCAGTTTTTCTGTGCTCAGCTTTCTTCACAGTCCAACTCTCACATCCGTACATGACCACTGGACAAACCATAGCCTTGACTAGATGGACCTTTGTTGGCAAAATAATGTCTCTGCTTTTAAATATGCTGTCTAGGTTGGTCGTAACTTTCCTTCCAAGGAGTAAGCGTCTTTTAATTTCATGGCTGCAATCACCATGTGCAGTGATTTTGGAGCCCCCCAAAATAAAGTCTGACACTGTTTCCACCATTTCCCCATCTATTTCCCATGAAGTGGTGGGGCCAGATGCCATGATCTTAGTTTTCTGAATGTTGAGCTTTAAACCAAGTTTTCCACTCTCCTCTTTCACTTTCATCAAGAGGCTGGTTAGTTCCTCTTCACTTTCTGCCATAAGGGTGGTGTCATCTGCATATCTGAGGTTATTGATATTTCTCCCAGCAATCTTGATTCCAGCTTGTGCTTCTTCCAGCCCAGCGTTTCTCATGCTGTAGGATCCTGCAATTCCACTTCTGGGCATACATCCAGAGCAAACTATAATTCAAAAAGATACATGCACCCTCAATGTTCATTGCACTGCTTATAATTAGCCAACCTAAATGCCCATCAACAAATGAATGGTAAAAGAAGATGTGGTACATATATGCAATGGAATACTACTCAGGCATAAAAAATAATGTCATTTGCAGCCCCATGGATGCAACTAGAGATTATCACACTGAGTGAGGAAAGGCAGACAGAGAAAGACAAATATCACATAATATCACAAATATGGAATGTAAACTATATTTCAAATGAATTTATCTACAGAACAGAAACAGACTCACGATGTAGAAGACAGACTTGCAGTTTGACAAGGTGGGGTGGGGGAGGGGTGGATTGAGAGTTTGGGATTAGTAGATCAGATTATCATACACAGGACAGATAAACAACAAGATCCTACTGTATAGCATAGGTAACATAGAATATATATTCAATACCCTATGATAAACCATAATGGAAAAGGATGTGAAAAAGAATGTATATGTGCGTGCTCAGTCAAGTCTGATCTGTGACCCCATGGACTGTAGCCCACCACTCTCCTCCGTCCATGGGATTTTCCAGGCAAGAATACTGAAGTGTGTTGACATTTCCTCTTCCAGGGGATCTTCCCGACCTAGAGATCAAACTCCTGCATTGGCAGGCAGATTCTTTACCACTGAGCCACCTCAGTAACCCATGTATATGTATATGTATATGTATATGGATGTATCTGAATCACTTTGCTGTACAGTAGAAATTAACACAACCTTGTCAATCAACTATACTTCAGTAAAATAAAATTTTTAAACATCCAGAGCTTGAGTACTTCCCACCACCTCAATACTACCACCCTAATCTCAGCCACTATCTTCTCTCACCTGGATTATTCCAGGAGCTTCATCACTGGTTTCTTTGCTCCCACCCTTGCTTCTGCTATGTACTAACCACAATAAAGCAGCCAGAGTGATACTTAAACTTTAAGTCAGATCATGTCCCTCATCTGTTCATAATCCTTCAATGACTCCCAAATTTATTCCAGGTAAAGGTCAAAGTCTTTACAATGACCGACAGGGTCCCATAATCTTCCCCCATGCACAGACAGCATCTTTCTCATTTCACCTATTAGTCTCATTCCTGCCTCAGGGCCTTTGCATTGGCTGTCTTTCTTCAGGCATTCACATAGCTTCTACTTTCACTTACTTAATTGTTTTATCATTCAAACACTGTCTTATAAATGAGACCTACTCTGAATTTCCAATTTAAACTTGTAAACACTCCTCCCACTCTCAACCTTCCTTGTCCAATTCAAGTTTTTGTCCCTCCATAGCACAGCACCATTTAAAGTAACCTATCTGAAGTTCCCTGGTGGCCTAGTGGTTAGGATTCTGGGCTTTCACTGCCGTAGCCCAGCTGGGGAAGATCCTGCAAGTTGCATAGTCAAAAAGTTGCTTGTATAGTACTCTACTTTATTTATCTCTCTTCTGCACTAGAATGTAGACTCTGTGATGGCAAGAACTGTGTCTGTTTTGTTCATTGACTTGCCCACAGTATGTAACAGTGCCTGTGACACAGTAGGTGCTCAGTGAATATTTTTTAATTAATTATTTTTTTTAATTAGAGACTAATTAGTTTACAATATTGTAGTGGTTCTTGCCAAATATCAACATGAATCAGCCACGGGCGCACTTGTGTCCCCCATCCAGAACCCCGCTCCCACCTCCCTCCCCATCCCATCCCCCAGGGTCATCCCAGTGGACCAGCCCTGAGCACCCTGTCTCATGCATTGAACCTGGAATGGCGATCCACTTCACATATGATAATATACACGTTTCAATGCTACCCTCTCAAATCATCCCACCCTCGCCTTCTTCCACAGAGTCCAAAAGACTATTCTTTACGTCTGTGTCTCTTTTGCTATCTCGCATATAGGGTCATCTTCACCATCTTTCTAAATTCCATATATATGTGTTAGAATACTGCATTGGTGTTTTTCTTTCTGACTTACTTCACTCTGTATAATAGGCTCCGGTTTCATCCACCTCATTAGAACTGATGCAAATGCATTCTTTTTTTAATTTTATTTTTATTTATTTAAATTATTTATTTATATTACTTTACAACATTGTATTGGTTTTGCCATACATTGACTTGAATCGGCCATGGGTGTACATGTGTTCCCCATCCTGAACCCCCCCTTCCAACTCCCTCCCCATCCAATCCCTCTGGGTCATCCCAGTGCACCAGCCCTGAGCATCCTGTATCACAAATGCATTCTCTTTAGTGGCTGAGTAATATTCCATTGTGTATATGTACCACAGCTTTCTTATCCATTCATCTGCCCATGGACATCTATGTTGGTTCCATGTCCTGGCTATTGTAAACAGTGCTGCAATGAACATTGGGGTGCATGTGTCTCTTTCAATTCTGGTTTCCTCGGTGTGTATGCCCAGCAGTGGGGTTGCTGGGTCATATGGCAGTTCTATTTCCAGTTTTTTAAGGAATCTCCACACTGTTCTCCATAGTGGCTATGCTAGTTTGCATTCCCACCAACAGTGTAAGAGAGTTCCTTTTTCTCCACACCCTCTCCAGCATTTATTGTTTGTAGACTTTTTGATAGCAGCCATTCTGATTGGTGTGCGATGTTACCTCATTGTGGTTTTGATTTGCATTTCTCTGATAGTGAGTGATGTTGAGCATCTTTTCATGTGTTTGTTAGCCATCTGTATGTCTTCTTTGGATAAATGTCTGTTTGGTTCTTTGGCCCATTTCTTGATTGGGTCATTTATTTTTCTGGAATTGGTTGCTCAGTAAATATTTGTTAAACAAAGGAATGGATTTCAGCACTGAGAGAGTGCTTACCATATGCCAGGTACACAGAAACGCAATGAAGAAACAGCACTGTATGAAAATGGTTATACGGAGGTAAGCATCGGTCACTAACTCTGCATGGGACAATCCACAGAGGGATGCTGTTCTAGGTGGGAGCCAAAGCATGCCCAAAGGAACCTGACTGTTGGGCCCTCTAGGCAGAATGTCTTTTCATCTCTGTGTCATCAAGGCCTGGAGTAGTGCTAGGCACTCAAAAAAGCTTTTCACAAAGCTGTGTAGAGAAGCTCACGATCTACACGCAGTGTCTAGGTGTGGATGGGGGAGCTGCAGACAAGCCATGTCATACCAAGGGGTTTTCATCTTTCTAAATCTGGATTTAATGAAAAACCACTTAGAATTTTAGGCAGGTTTTATTTTTTCCTTCCTCCCTTTTCTTTCTTTCTTCCTCCCACTCTTCCTTCCTTCCTCTCTTTCCTTCTCTCTTAAGCGCCAATTTGACTGGAGAGTGGAATGCAGGATGGGAGTAGGAGAAGGTGGCAGAGACTGGTCAGGGATCAGCTCTGGCTGTCATAGTAAGGGGTCTGGGCCAGTGGGAATGGAGAGGTGCTGAGGAATTCCAAGGAGAGGGAGGAGGAAGAGGGGATGAGATTGGTGGTATACTAAATGTGGAGGACATAAGAGAAAAGAGGTCTCAGGCTTCTGCATTGCAGTGTGGTAAACCAGCATGGGGAACAAAGGAGGGGAAGCAGGTTTAAAAGGGTTGATAAATTCAGTTGTGGACACATTGCATTAGAGATGTCCGTGGTGTATCCGGGTGGTGGTTGGGGTGAAGGGTACAGAAAGCCTGAGCTCGCAATACTCTGTGCCGCATCCCCAGTTCTCCCCCACCCCACCCTGAGCTCTCATTGTTTCCATCTATCCCTTTTGCTGGATTGTAAGCCCTTTGAGGGTAAGAAGCAGGTCTGACTCATGTTTCTCCCCAGATGTTGAGGTCAGATTCTTTTTTTTTTATTTTAAGTGAAAAGAAACAAATTTTGGTTGTAATACCTGGCATGTGGGATCTTAGTTCCCCTGATCAAGAATCAAATCCACACCCCCTATAATGGAAGCCCAGAGTTCTAACCACTGGACCATCAGGGAAGTCCATGGGCCTGATTCTGAACTACAGAAAGTACTGAGTGCTCGTTTGCTGAATGAATGAATGTGCATCCTTGGTTGAGAAGTGAGAGTGGAAGCAATAGGCCTGGAAGATATCCACAGGGACTTTTCAAGGGAAACAAAAAAAGAGAAGAGCTTGGTGGACGCTGAAAAGCATGGCCAGAGAGGTAGGAAGGCAAGCAAAAGCATTGCAGCCAGGGACCAAAGAGTAGGTATTACAAGAAGGAACTGTCACTGATGTCAAAGACTGCAGAGAGATCAGGTAGGATGAGACTGACCAAGGTTTTGCTGCCATAAATGGTAAGCATTTTCCAAGTGCCTCCCCTCACGAGAGCATCGTGCCTCACACTGTAGGCTGTGGAGATGGGATGCAGATATACCTGTCCTCAGGGTGTTGAGAGTCAGCAGAAGTAACTACATGTGCCATCCTATTCTGTGTTTTATATTCTTTATGGAAACTTTTATATTTAGAAGTAGCCAGCTGGATTCAGTTTAGATGATCCCAGTTCTATTGGCAACATCCAAAGACAGCATCGTAGTCAGGAGCCAGTGGAACACATGCCTTCTTTTCTTCCACAGGGCTGATCAGAGTGTTGACCTTGGCCATAGAGCTTTTCCACAGTCTGTTTACTCTGGTGCTTGTTGGTCTTGACATCCACAGTGAACCCCAGAGTGGTGTCTTCTTCCTGGCTGATGCAGCGGTGACAGGGAACTTGTTGATAACATAGTGGTCAAACTTGTTTCTCCAAGGATACATGGGCCTCCTCCTGAGCCGCAGTATTCTGGGTGGTGGAGTAGTAGGTAACGTCGGACTGTCTTTTTTTGGTAGCTCCGAATGCCTTTCAACACTGCGTTCTTGGCCTACGAAGACTTTGCTCTGGCTTCGACTTTCAGAGGGGCAGGGGCCTCCTTCTTCACCTTCAGCGCCATCTTTGTGAAAAACGGTATTTTACATTCTTATGGTTGGGTCTAAGTACCTCTGAACAATACAGACAGTGAATGCTGGGGAAATCTTAGGGAAAAACTAATCAGCCAGAACTAGAGCAGACTAGGAAGAGAAGGAGGAGATAGCCTCTAAATTGTGCCTGAGAGGGAGATGCGGAAAGAGTATCCAGAGTGATGTTGGCAGGAGGTAGAGGAGGGAAAGAGAAAACATGGGGCTCCAGGAGCCCCTGGGTCACCTGGATAAAGATGTCCAGCAGTCTTATCCTTCTCCTGGCCAAAGCACAGGAGAAGGCTAGGCTCTGGAGCTGTATATTTGACAGAGAGGGATCCATAACACTTAAAGCAGGAAGTTTCCTGTGTATCCGTTCCCTCTGAGAAGTGAAGAAATTGAGGTGCAGACAGGAAGGACTGTCCAAGTCTATTGTCAGCAGATCACAGGCAGGAGCTCAGTCCTGGCCCTGTGCCCTTTCCACTGGCCCACAGCCCTTGACCTAGAGGTCATGCAGGAGCCATAAGGAGACAGTCTGGAAAGGATGCTCAGAACAGTGAAAGCCAGGCCTCGGGACAAAAGTGTCCTGGGTAATGAGAGAAGGAAAGGAGCCAACAAGGGAGAAGAAACAAAGTGGGAAACCAAACACCTCCAATAAAGGATCCGTAGCAGACAGGATCTTGTGATATCTGCACACCCATGATCCAAGCCAGGCTTCAGCAATACGTGAACCGTGAACTTCCAGATGTTCAAGCTGGTTTTAGAAAAGGCAGAGGAACCAGAGATCAAATTGCCAACATCTGCTGGATCATTGAAAAAGCAAGAGAGTTCCAGAAAAACATCTATTTCTGCTTTATTGACTCTCCCAAAGCCTTTGACCGTGTGGATCACAATAAACTATGGAAAATGCTAAAAGAAATGGGAATACCAGACCACCTGCCCTGCCTCTTAAGAAGCCTGTATGCAGGTCAGGAAGCAACAGTTAGAACTGGACATGGAACAACAGACTGGTTCCAAACAGGAAAAGGAGTACGTCAAGACTGTATATTGTCACCCTGCTTATTTAACTTATATGCAGAGTACATCATGAGAAATGCTGGGCTGGAGGAAGCACAAGATGGAATCAAGATTGCTGGGAGAAATATCAATAACTTCGGATATGCAGATATCACCACCCTTATGGCAGAAAGTGAAGAACTAAAGAGCCTCTTGATCAAAGTAAAAGAGGAGAGTGAAAAATTTGGCTTAAAGCTCAACATTCAGAAAACTAAGATCATGGCATCTGGTCCCATCACTTCATGGGAAATAGATGGGGAAACAGTGGAAACAGTGGCTGACTTTACTTTTCTGGGCTACAAAATCACTGCAGATGGTGATTACAGCCATGGAATTAAAAGACGCTTGCTCCTTGGAAGGAAAGTTATAACTAACCTAGATAGCATATTAAAAAGCAGAGACATTACTTTGCCAGCAAAGGTCCGTCTAGTCAAGGCTATGATTTTTCCAGTGGTCATGTATGGATGTGAGAGTTGGACTATAAAGAAGGCTGAGCGCTGAAGAATTGATGCTTTTGAACTGTGGTGTTGGAGAAGACTCTTGAGAGTCCCTTGGACTGCAAGGAGATTCACCCAGTCCATCCTAAAGGAGATCAGTCCTGGGTGTTCATTGGAGGGACTGATGTTGAAGCTGAAACTCCAATACTTTGGCCACCTGATGAGAAGAGCTGACTCATTTGAAAAGACTCTGATGCTGGGAAAGATTGAGGACAGGAGGAGAAGAAGATGATAGAGGATGAGATGGTTGGATGGCATCACCAACTCAATGGACATGGGTTTGGGTGGACTCCAGGAGTTAGTGATGGAGAGGGAGGCCTGGCGTGCTGTGGTTCATGGGGTCACAAAGAGTCGGACACAACTGAGCGACTGAACTGTACTGAACTGAACTGATGCTGATTGTGGCATTATTCTCAATAGTGAAGAAGTGAAGACTACCCAAGTGTCCATCAACAGATAAGCAAACAAATTGCGGTCTATACATACAATGGAATATTAATCAGCCTCAAAAAAGGAAGAAAATCCTGTCATATGCAACAAAATGGATGAACCTGGAGGCCAGTATGGTGAGTGAAATAAG
Organism: Dama dama; assembly: GCF_033118175.1. Taxonomy (NCBI): domain Eukaryota; kingdom Metazoa; phylum Chordata; class Mammalia; order Artiodactyla; family Cervidae; genus Dama; species Dama dama. Next base: position 15,994,264 of record NC_083700.1, read on the forward strand.
CCAGTGACACAAGATCAAAGACGAGACACCTAAAATAGTCAGACTCATAGACAGACAACACAACGGTGGTTGCGAGGGGTCGAGAGGAGGAGGAAATGTTCAATGAGTATCAGCTTTTAGCTTCACGAGATGAAAAAGTTCTAGAGACCTGTTATACAACGATGGGAACATAGTTCACACACTGAACTGTATGCTTAAACTGTATGGTTTGTTGCTGTTTAGTTGCTAAGTCATGTCTGATTCTGCAACCCCATGGATTGTAGCCCGCCAGGCTCCTCTGTCCATGGGATCCTCCAGGCAAGAATACTGGAGTGGGTTGCCATTTCCTTCTCCAGGGGATGGAACCCGCATCCCTGCATTGTAAGCAAATTCTTTACCACGGAGCCACCAGGGAAACCAAAACTGTATGGTTAAGGGGGTAAATTTTATATTACCATGTTCTTTTTACCACAACTGAAAATTTTTAAAACATCTTCTAAAGAAAAAGCCATTGTAGAAGAGAGTTATGAGGAATCTAAAAAAGTGTGGATATATATTTATGTATAACTGACTCACTTTGCTTACAGCACAAACTAACACAGCATTGTAAACCAACTATACCCCAATACACATTTTAAAAGAGTGAGCGAGCTGTGAGAAGAATATCATGGCCAAGGTGTGAAGACTACATAGAGATCAACGCCAGTGAGAGGCTTATGAAAAATCGTGAAGAGTCATCTAAGCAGAGGTGGGGGGGCGGGGGGAGCCAGACTGCAGGGGATTAAAGAGGGTGAGGGTGATGCTGGGGCTGCTGGGGGGACAGCCAGAATGAAGCCTACCTGGTGTTCAGTAGTTAACAGGACAGAGTTAGTGAGGGTGGAGGGGGTAGACTGAAAGTGTGGAGTTGTGGGAAGAATCATTGCTTTTTTTCCCTTTGGTACAGAGAACACCTAGCACACTTGTGGGAGGAAGAAGGGAGATTAACACTGAGGAAGCAATAAAGTGGGGAAGGCAGTGGAGGGCATCTTGGCCTGGCCAGTGGAAGGGGCAAAGCACCCGTTAGCCTTGGATGGAAAAGGGACAAACGTTGTGACAGGATGGAGAGTGGGAGGGTGATAAGGGGGTGTGCACAAAGCATTTGTCAGATATTAGGAAGGATGTGGCCAGGATGGGGGTGGCTGCACGGTCTTTCTATAAATTCAGCCCTCCAAGGGTTGAAACCAACTGCTGCCTTGGGGAAGGGGGCCTGAGTAGGAGTCTCGAGCAGCGTGGGACAGCCGAGGACAGCAGCTGTGGGGCTGCGGCACGGAATCCGTGATGGATGAGGTGTTGCCTGGCCAGCAGACACAGACGTGAGTTGGCCCCAGAGCCAGAGTTGGAGGTGCTCTCCAGCAGTGTCTGGAGCAGAAGGGAGGGCTGTGGGGCTGCTTGGGGGCCGGGAGGGAGCTGGCAGGGAGAAAGAGGTGGTTTGGAGCTGGAGAGAACCATCACCCCACAAACCTACTAATGTCCTCAGACTTCCTGCTCCCCTTACTTCCCACGGTCCTGGGCTGGAGTGCTCTGCTCTGACAAAAAACAGCACCAGTCACAAGCTTTGTCTTTTTAATAAAAAATAAACTGTCTGTGACAAGCAGGTTTTGAATTCCAAAACAGAGGAGGGGGAGAGAAGAGAGGTTCAGGGGTCAGCCAGGGAAAAGGAGTGAACAAGGCTCAGATTACCCCTCCCGCTCGAGCCAGGCCAGAAGGGATTAAATGTGCCCCAACTGAAGCAAGATGGAAGGAGGTGAGACTTCAGGAAAGACCTCCCAGCGGAGCTGATAAGGGGAGCTGGAGGGAGCGGCTCCCTGCAGAGTCCTGGAGAGCCCTGGGAGAGGGGAGTGTTGGTGTCCAAGGTGGCAGCTGCTTTCAGAGTGGAGTCTCCAGGTGTGGTGTGCTCAAGTGCTTGTTGTTTTAGGGTCTCCTGCAGCGGTATGTTTCTGGACAGTCCCAGGATGCCCAGAACTGAAGGATCCTCTCTGGGTCCTCCTTTCATGGCCTAGACCAGGTCTGGGGCAGCCCCTCCTTAGAGAGGCCACATGCTCGGTAGAAGCAAGTTCCACAGGGGAGCCAGGCCGCTGTGCCCAGCCTCGCTGAGTGCTCTCAGTGGCACAGAATGGCAGAGAAGGTCCTCCGGTGGGGGAAAAGTGGTCTTTGGTGCTACTCCCACCCTAGTCAGGAAGGAGCAGCTCCCGGCTCCCCCAGCCAATGGCCGGGCGCCCTGCCCTATCCAACAGCCCCAGCCTGTACCCAGAGTTTAAGCCACCTCTGTGCCCTGGAGGTTGCTGTCGGCGTCCATATCACTGGCAGAGGTCCTGCTTTCCTTGGGGGTTTGGAGGCAACGCTCGCTGCTCAGTGGGGCTTTCTCCCGGGGGGGCAGGGTCCCACAGCCTTGGATTTTGCCCCGGGCTCGGAGTGCCCCCAACGGGGATACAAGGAAGGTGATGAGGGCTCCTGAAAGCACCAGGGCGAGGAGCACAGTGACGGTGAGGAAGTGGGGCCAGTAGGACTTCGGGGCAGCCAGGGCGGCCCCACCGCCAACCCTGGTCAGCGGGGCCTCCATGCGCTCCCGGGGAATGCCCGCCAGCTTGGGATCCAGGGCCAGGGGCTGGTCCTGGCTGTGCACCCAGTAGGAGACCACAGGGTGGGAGAAGTCATTCTCGGTGGCCCAGCACTGATAGAGACCCCCCGCCCCATCTCGCAGAAGCAGCAAGAGGGAGCCATTGTAGACTGTGGAAGAGGCCTCTGGGATGGCTTCTAGCCCGTGACTCCAGTGGTAAGAGGCCAGAGCCGAGCTCTGGGGACAGGGGAGCTCCAGGAAGGAGTTGGGGACAGCCAGGACTTCTTTAACTGTAGGGGAAGGAAAGGGGCCAAGGGTTAAGGGGAGAATGCAGGCCCCGACATTTGGGGCCCCATTCCCGTCTCCAACTTCTATTTCAAGCCCTAACCTCAACTCTGATCCCTTTCCTGTCTTCAGTCTGGGCCCCAAACTAACTGACTCCATCAGTCCATCTGACTCCTGGCCATCTGACTCCAGCTCTGACACCAGAACCAATTTCAACCCCAGTCCTGAGTCCCAGCTTAGGATTCCTATCCCTCCACCCTACAGCTGACATTCAAATCCATCCCAACTCTGGGTATTCAGTTCTCAAGCCAGGCAGATGCTGAGGGGAGAAACTGATGCAGGAGTGTCCCCACCGCTGGAAGTTCTCCCTAGCCTTTGCACCTTCTCTGGCCCCACACTCACTGATTTGGGGGCGGCTCCAGCGCCCCAGACTCCTGCCCATGGGGCCACCGGCACATGCCCACTCTGGGTTCCCTTGCTTCATGTCCTGCTTCCAGTGCTTCCTGAGGAGGGAAAGCAAAAATTATCCCTTGAAACAGGCAAGAGTGGGAAGAGGAGGGAGCAAGAGAGGGAAGTGCATTGGGGAGAAAGATGCGCTGGGGAGACAAGGTAGAATAGAGATCAGGGGAAGAGATGCCCAGGGTGGGCTGAAACAGCTCAACAATGCCGGCGCAACTCCATCCCTGGAGAAGGCCCCAGAGGCTGGGGGCAGTCTTGGAGGAGATGTGTTAGTATTAGGTTGATGAAAACGTAATTACGGTTTTTGCATTGCTGAAATTTGCCATTTGGTATTGGACTACATTCTTAATAAAGGTGGTTATGTTATACATCATTTTAATGTATATATTTTGCTTTATGTTTTTTGCTAATGACTTATTACTTGATGTTTATTGTATATTTATTTTGGACTATGGAAATAATATTAGACAAAAAGCAAATTTGAGTAATTTTCTTACTCGAGCTCAAAATGGGTCATAAAATGGCAGAGACACCTCGCAACATCAACAACGCATTTGGCTCAGGAATTGCTAACAAACGTACAGTGCGGTGGTGGTTCAAGAAGTTCTGTAAAGGAGACAAGAGCCTTGAAGATGAGAGTGCAGTGGCCGGCCATGAAAGTTGACAATGACCAATGGAGAGATCATTGAAGATGATCCTCTTACAACTACACAAAAAGTTGCCAAAGAGCTCCATGTCGACCATTCTATGGTCATTCAGCATTTGAAGCAAATTGGAAAGATGAAAAAGCTCAGTAAGTGAATGCCTCACGCGCTGACCGCAAATCAAAAAAATCATCATTTTGAAGAGTTGTCTTCTCTTATTTTACGCAACAACAAGAAGCCGTTTCTCGATCAGATTGAGATGTGTGATGAGAAAAGAAAAGTGGATGGTATACTATAATCAGTGACTATCAGCTCGGTGGTCGGACCAAGATGAAGCTCCAAAGCACTTCCTGAAGCCAAACCTGCACCAAGAAGAGGTCATGGTCACTGTTTGGTCAGGACCTTTTTTGGTGCAAATTCGGCTTTGGGAAGTGCTTTTGAGCTTCTTTTTGGTCCAACCACTAAAAGTCTGATCCACTACAACTTTCTGAATCCTGGCGAAACCAGGACATCTGAGAAGCATGCTCAGCAAATCGACGGGATGCACTGAAAACCACAACGCCTGCAGCCAGCATTGGACAAAAGAAAGGGCCCCGTTCTCCACAACAACACTCAGACACATGCCACACAACCAACACTTCAAAAGCTGAACGAATTGGGCCACAAAGTTTTGCCAAATCCACCATATCCACCTGACCTCTTGCCAACCGACTACCACTTCTTCAAGCAACTTTTCGAAGGGAAAATGCTTCCACATCCAGCAGAAAATGGTTTCCAAGAGTTCGTCGAATCCTGAAGCACAGATTTTTATGCTACGGGAATAAACCAACTTATTTCTTATTGGCAAAAATGTATTGATTGTAACAGTTCCTATTTTGATTGATAAAGATGTGTTTGAGTCTAGTTAAAATGATATAAAATTCACAGCCCCAAACCGCAATTACTTTTGCACCAACCTCACAGCACCTGGAAAGAGAGAGATCAGAAGCACACACTGGGGAACCGGCACTCACAGGATGGGGGTGGGCAGGAGGCGGCAGGTTTGAGACTCAGGGTCCCAGGCACAGTGAGGGTCCCGGGCAAGGACACAGTCCATACAGCTCTCGTAGACACTACAGTTGGCTCGAGGAACCTTCCAGATGCCTCCTGAGAAGCCTGCAAACACTGCTCCCTGGAAAAGAGATGAAGCCTGTCGAGTCACCCTGCCACACCTGGTACGGACCTGGCACCCAAGGCCTGCCCCACCTGAGACCCCATCTGAGGGTCAGGCCGTTTCCCACCTGGGTAGGGGCCAGCTGCAGGTTGCGAACAGGTTCAGGGTCAGGGAACAGCTGAATCTCCTCCACCAGGTAAGCACTGCGGTTCCCACTCACCACAGCCTTGTGGAGGGAGCCTGTGCCTGTGGGGAGAGAGAGAACTGAAATCACCTAACCTCTCATGCTCCCTCTTTGACTCCAGGTGGCCTCCCCAGCTGTCAGAAAGTTCCTTCTGGGACTTCTCTGGTGGCCCAGTGGTTAGGTCTTTGGGCTTCCATGCAAGGGGTGCTGAATTGATCCCTGGTTGGGGACCTAAGATCCCACACGCCTTGAAGCCAAAAAAAGAAAGAAAGAAAGTTCCTTCTGAAGTATGCACTGGACACAGATCTGTCAGACCATTTCCTTCCGTTGCCACGGAGACGGAGCTCTCGTAAACGGCTGGAAATCCCTTGCCTCTGAGTCCTTCCTTGGAAACTGCCTGATGAAACTCCAGCCCTAGAGGAACCGAACTATCCCCTTTCTTCATGGATATGTGGACTTTTAATCAGTTCTGTAGAAAATCACATCTCCAGCCTCCCTCACTTCGGTCAAGTGTCTCTACTCAAAGTTCAGTGAGGTCTACCCCGACCACCCTTTCAAAAATTACTACCTCCCCAACAAGCATTCCTGACTACCCCACCACACTGTTCTATTTTCTGATCTCATAATGTACCAAGTAATCGTCTCCTTCAGTATGTTTATTGTCTGTCTCCATGCACTCCGAAAGGAGCTAGCTTTTTGTCTGTGTTGTTCGCGACTGTGTACTCAATATAGGCACAGCTGATGTCCTAAAAGAAAGAACGAACCTGATGGGTTTCTTCTACTAAAGCTCAAGGTCATCCACCTTAGCCAGGCCCTCAAAACACATGTTTTGCAGTCTTCCCCATGCCCCCACAGACCGTCTCTCCTTCTTTCCATCTTCTGAAATCTGCCTTTTCCATCCCTTGGTCCCCACTGCTCATGACCTTGTGTTCTCCTATTTCATAGAAAACACAAAAGCCTTCACCTAAGAGCTCCTTCTACTTCCTGCCCATCTTCTCCCTCCCCAAGTCTATACACTCCTCCTCTATCCTTCCTAACTCTTCACCTTTCTAGCATGGTTTCCCCCATAAGATAAATAAATAAGATAAACAGCTCTTGCTAAGGTCACCAAAACCCTTTGTGCTTCTCTACCCCACCAGACTGAAAGTTCAGAAAAGTTAGGGATGGGGCTCTTTGGTCCCCCTACTATATTTTCAGAGCCTAGCTGGGTGCCAGGCACAGCGTAGGTGCTCAGATAAACATTTGCTACTTCATGATAACCTAGAGGGGTGGGATGGTGGGGAGTCCAAGAGGGAGGGGTTATATGTATATGTATAGCTGATTCACACTGTTGTACGGAAGAAACTATCACAATATTATAAAGCAATTATCATCCAATTAAAAAAAGAAGAAAACATTTGTTGAATGAATGCATGAGTGAATGAACTCAAGGTCTCCCTCCTCAACCTGAGTTGCAACCCTGGCTCCAGTCCCTTGAGGGGTGGCCTGGAGCCCTCTACTCACTGGTGCCCAGGTACATGACCAGATGGCTCTGCCCGTCGATGCCCTGGGCTGTCTCCACCGCAAGCCAAGTGTACTCTACACCAGCCTTCACCAGCAGGGGTGTCCCCACCACTGGCTCATCCATCAGGAAATGGTCCTTCATGAAGGTCAAGGCTTTATCAGAGGAGGGGCCCTTGGAGCACTGAAGGGGGAAGGAGGCAGATCAGGTCAGCTTTCTCCTTCCCTTCAACTCACCTCTGCTCTCCCTCCCTCCCCCTTGGCTAATCTCCTTTGCCTCCCTCCCTCTTGGCAGTCCTCATTTCAGGATTGTGATTAAAGCTGGACTCTGGAACTGCCTAGCTTTAAAACCCAGCATCTGAATTCAGCATGTCCGAGGTTCCTTAACAGTGAAATGGGCCTATTACCAACACATCACAGACTTGCTATGAGGATGCAAACGAATTGCATGAAAAGTAATTAGAACAGTACTTGGCATGAAGTAGGTCCTTGATAAGCATTAGCTGTCATTATTTCTATCCATCATCCCCGTCACCAAGGATGCCTGGCCACCAGCAGAAAGTAGGGTGAGGATCCCCTGCAGGCAAGAACCACCCTGAACTCATGTCTGTAGGCCCAGGCTTAGCATAGGACCTAGTACTCAGTTGGGGCCCAATAAATGTTCACAGAGTCAATAACGGAATGCAGTCTGCCACAAAAAGGGGTGGTGTAGCAGGGAATATTTTGCATCATGGGTTGGCATGAGTTGGATGCACGACTCGGGGAGAGTCCCTTCTCCATTCTGGGCCTTCTTTTTCTTACCCATAAAATGAGGGGGTTGGACCGGCTGTTCTTGAAAGGCCTTGCCAACAACAGCATATTGTGGCTCTGGGACACCTGTGTCCTAATCTTTGGTCACGATTCTTGTCCTCCATTTTCAACAGCACTGTCTTAACACCAGCCACAACTGTGTCACCTACATGCTGTGTACTCAGACAAGTTACCCTACCTCTACGAGCCGCAACTTCCTATCTGGAAAGTGACGTAATAGCATCTGTATCTCATTTAGATGCCAGAATGAGCACATGTACCTAGTCTCACTTCCTCCCAAAGGGATTTTTTTTAAAAAGACATATGAGAACATGAGAGGAGGCAAAAGCAGCCACATTTGGGAAGCTGGAAAGCAAATGAACAAAAGGGAAAAGACTTAGCAGGAAAAAAGAATCTTTCTAAGCCAGCTCAGGCTTAAATTCTGATTTATAAGGCAGAATTTCTGAAGTTCATAAAGTAGTGGCCTCAGTCCCCTCTGGAAACGGGGCAAAAGAAGGCTACATTTGAAAATCTATTTAAGAAGCAGGCAGATTTCTTCCCAGCTCCATGCAGCTGAGTGACTGTCCCTTCCACACCCTGGCCCAGGACTGGAGGTTTATTCTCTAGAGAGGATAAGGCAGAGGGACTCTGGTTGGAGGACAGCAGAAGGGTGACATACCATGATGAAGGCAGGGGATTAAATGCAGGTAGACACAGTACCTGCTGAGACTTTTCCCCCACCCCCAGCCTTTCTTCCCCATGACTCCCAGATCCCAGGAGCCAGACCGCCTCACTCCAAGAGAAGACTAGAAGAATCTGCTCCAGGAAAACTCACTAAAGGCCCAAAAGGAAAGACTTAAAGATACTGATATTGAAGGTCTCCAGTAAAGCAGCCTAGCCAGACCATTCTCAGTGGAGTTACCATGGAGTTCAAGTTGCCAAGTCATACCCAGGGTGCAGAGTTTCCACACCTTCAAGGCCCCCTCCCTCTTAACTCTGAGTAGATAGCAAAGGATGACAAAATATGTGAGTGAAATCATAGACATGAAAGACATAAAAAACGGAGACATGGAAAAAAATGAATAAACCTTAAGAGGAAACAAATGATTCAGAGAAAAGAAAACTTTACAGAAAAGTATCATTCCTACCTTAAGAGAGAGAAGTATGAAGATAGCATACCCATGAAACAAGAACATACATAATGCTTCAAAAGAGAAGTTCTTATCCCAAAGAATGCAGCCAGAGATTATAAATGTCCTGAAAGAAGACCAAACTAATACAAGTTTTTATTTTGCGCCCCAAGGTCAAACTTTAAGAGCAACTTTTTATGATGAAGTTTCTAGATCCAAACACCAACCAATTTATAGAAACTACTTAAACTCCACCACAGCAATGCAAAATCATCAAGATCCAGACTGTGGGAAATTCTATATAACAAATAAATTGTTAAGAGAGAGAAAGAATTTGGAAAGGGAACATAAAGACTAAAAGAGACTGAAAAGAACAACCAATCCAAATTTACAGATCTTGTTTGGATTTTTATTTCAAAAACAAACTATATTAAAAAAAAACAAACCCTTATGATATCTATGAAACTATTAGAAATTTGAATACTTTTGCATATTAGATTAAGAAACTATTATTAATTTGGGTGGGGTGGGGGGCTTTCCTGGTGGCTCAGATGGTAAAGAATCCACCTGCAAGGCAGGAAACCTGGGTTCGATCCCTGGAGAAGGGAGTGGAAACCCACTCCAGCATTCTTGCCTGGAAAATCCCATGGACAGAGGAGCCTAGCGGGCAACAGTCCATGGGGTCACAAAAAGTCAGACACATCTGAGTAACTAAACATGCACGCATGCATTATTTTTTTGGTATAATAGTGGAACTATACGTTATTTTTTTCAAAGCCCTTATATTTGGTGATACATACGAAAATCATTATGGATGAGGTAATGGGTAACCCTGAAGGTATGCCCATTGAAAACCTGTGAGTGTGACTTTATTTGGAGAAAGGGTATTTGTAGATACAATTAAAAATCTCAAGACGACTCATTCTGGATCACACTGGGCTCTAAATCCAATGACACGTGTACTCAGGAGAGAACAGGAGGAGTCACACAGAGAGAAGGCAACGTGACAACAGGGGCAGAGACTGGAGTGAGGCTCCTACAAGCCAGAGGCCACCAAAGACTGCCCGCAGCCAAGGCAGGGGTGAGGCTTAGAGCGGATTCTCTCCCAGGGCCTCCAGGAGGACCCAACCTCGACTGCAACTTTGATTTCAAAGCCCTGGTGTCCAGAATTGTGGAAGAACAAATTTCTGTGGTTTTACACCAAGTTTGTGGTGATCTGTTATGGCAGTCACAGGAAACTAACACAGATGAAATGATGCCCAGAATTTGCTTCAAAAAATAAGAGGGGAAGTGAGTGGGGTAGAGATGAAGCGGTCTGCTTGGCGAGGAGTTGCGCTGGCTGATGGGTGTATAGAGGTCCATTATACTATTCTGTCCACTTTTTATATGTTTAAAATTCTCTATAATAGAACATATTTACAAAACATATACAAAGCTCAAAAAATCTAGGAAATTAAATATGTTAGCAGAAGTTAAAAATCTGACAGAAGGATCAGAAGATAAAATTGAGATACTCTCTTAGAAAGTAGAACAAAACCAAAGACTTGGGAAAATTCCTAAAAAGGATTTAAAACGTTACAGGACCAACCAATCCAGGGGGTTCAGAAAGAAGTGAGAAAACATTCTAACAGTAGAATATCGTCTCCATGAAGAAAGAGATTTTTCTTTTCTTCACTACTATATCTTCATTGCCTACAACAGTGACAGGTGGCCTTAAAAAATATGTGTTAAGTGAAAAGGTAACAGTTCAAGAAAACTTCTTAGAACTGAAAGAACTAAATTTCCAAGTATAAGGGGCAAAGTAAACGCCCAGACAATAAATGAACAAAATCCCATCAAGGCACAATATCATGAAATTTCAAAATAACCAGCAACACAAAAAAGGTACTACAAGATTCCAGAGAGAAAAACAGATGATATTCAAAGCTTTGGGGATCAGAATAGCTTCAGACTTCTCAAACAGTAGCAATGTAAACTAGAATATAATAGAGGATACCTTCCAAGTCTGAAAGGAAGATTATTTTTTCCTAGAATCAAAATAGATACAACTAGGCAAACTATCAAAGGTGAATGTAGAATGAAGACATTTTCAGACATTCAGGGTCTCAAAAAAATTTAGTATGTGTGCTGCCGAAGCCAGCTCAGGGTCTCAAAAAAATTTACCTGCTGTGTATTCCTTTCCAGGAATTTACAGTGGCCATCCTGGTGGCTCTAGTGGTAAAGAACCCACCTGCCAATGTAGGAGACATAACAGACACGGATTTGATCCCTGGGTTGGGAAGATTCCCTGGAGGAAGACATGGCAACCCACTCAGTATTCTTGCCTGGAGAATCCCATGGACAGAGGAGCCTAGCAGGCTATAGCCCATAAGGTTGCACAGAGTCGGACACAACTGAAGCAACTTAGCACCCACTCACCCATCCTCCACTAAAATAAGACAGTGAAAGAAAGAAAAAATAGGAATTTGTGGGATGCAAGAAACACCAGATTATCACAAGAAAGAGGTAAAGGGGATGTCCAGAATGATGAGGAAGGGAGCTTCCAGGGTGTCAGCTGTGCTCCGGAAGTACATGAGACAAAGAAGAAGTCAAGACTACAGCAGATAGAAAGGATTTCCAGGAAAACAAAATTCTTAGACTACCAAACGGGTCTGTTTTCAAAAGAGATTCAGATAATTGAGGTAGAGTTTGGGGTTGAATTAAAGATAAGAGCTTAGAAAACAAAGCCAAAAAAAAAAAAAATTAAGATAATTACTAACCCCAGGGAAAACTTTTTAAATTATGCAAAAAGGAAAAATAATCATGGCCTTCTACATGGCTCAGTTGTGAGTAATGAATCATAATATAAATACTGGCCTGACCAAACTGATTATAATCCAATGCTGGGAGATAAGAGGTGGGTACAGCGGTGTGCTGGTAAGGCTGCTCTGGGGTGATGATTTAAAGTGTTTGCTGATTTCCATAATGTATTATTCCCACCATGGTTAATTTCAAGCTACCAATGTAATGTCACTGAACTTGGATTTGGAAAGAGATGCACAAAGGCTTCTTGCTAGTTGCTGCAAGTCAGCTTCAGCTCATCACTGAGTGGGGATGGGGATGGGGCGACACGGTTAAATCTTCACCATCCACAATGGGAATTCAATAGATGCTGCCTGAAATGGAAGCATCAAGGAAGAGCAATAAACATATTTTGAGATTTGGAGATAAAATCAAAAGAATCAGCTAAAAGAGTTGAAGGTGACTGTCTCTAGAGAGGGAAAAGTGCTGAGGAGAGGAAACTGGGCTGTTGTTTGTAACCAACCATGTAAATCTATGAGTCTTCAAATGTTGTACATATACAACTCCAATACAAAAGCGGAAGTTAAATAAGAAATGCAGATGAAGAGGCCCAAGAAAGTCCTTGGCACAACCTGTGCTCTCTTGTTTTTTTCAGTGATATACCCAAATATATGGCACACACTTAGCTGGGCTGTAGGGGTGCTATTCTGTGTTTAGGATGGGGTTGGACACCATGGATGTGGAATGTGGGCAGCTGGAATGGGTGAGTATCTGAGCAGACAGGACGTTGGGGTGTGGGGAGCACTAGCATTTATGGGGCACTATCATGCTGTGATAGGTGCTTTGACACGCATATTATATGTCTGGGGGAGGCGGGCTTTGCTCAGTGGCATGGATAATACTCACACTGCCTGGCCGTGGACTGATATCAGGATATTCATAAGTAGTCCAGCGTGAAGTCTCTTTGTCCAATTCCTTATACTTCCCCTCAAAGACTTTCTCGATGTCCTTGAGTGAGAATGCACAGACAGCAGAGGTCCTGGTCCCACCAACCTGCCTGGAGACAGCCAGAGAGGACATTGTCTGCAACCTCCTCTGCTATACCAGGAAGCTCCCCCTCCCACCTTGGCCCACTTTTGGTGAAAAACCCCAGAAGGGCAGGACTATGAAGGGCTGGGTCAGTCCCCAGCTGAGGCGGTAAGAGAGTCCCAGACTTTATCTCATTTTAGGATCTGAGGTGTGGTTATCCTTAATGAGAATTAATTTGGGCTCAGGCCCTGGGGCGTCTCCCGCCTGGCCTGCCCAGACTGAACCTCCATGGGAGAAGCAATGTAGCCAGCTCCCGGACAGGTTCCAGATAAAGCTCTCCTCCCTGGGGGTTCGGTGTATTCTTGGTCCTCAGATAACCAAACAAAACCCAACTACAAGACTATTTTTATTCCTTCCGCCCTGGTCTGTGGAGACAAAAGCTCTATCTCTATTGTTTCCTTTTAACCTGACTGTGGCATAAACCATATTCTCAGTTCTGTAAGCCACAGATACCAGACCCTGCTTACAAAAGATATCTTTGGTACCTGACACATTGTCAGCAGATGACCAGACCACAGCAAATAAGTCTCAGTCTCCAAGCAATGACTTTATTTTTATCTTATGTTGTTGATGGTGTTTCACTCTGTGCTACAACCACTAGGAAGTTCACAGCTACATGTGTCCCAACATCCCCAACTGTATAAGTGATAAACATCTGTAACCTGCTGACTTGATCCCTGGGTTCTCTTATTCTCCTTTTATTTCCATTTCCTCATAGGTTTATTTTATTTTAATGTTTGCCTTTTGTAAGCTGCCTCCTATCCTTTTTGGAACCAGGCAGAACATAAACTAATAAGAACCTTCCTGAGCATTATTTTCTCTATCTACATTAAGCCCTACATTAAGGGTGTGAGTCAAATACCTGGGAGATGGTGATGATCAAATGTCTTCATATGTGAAGTGTGGAGTTTGTGCTTCGCACACATCAGTTCCTACCCTCCCTGGTGGGCCAGGGCGAGACGGGGGCTGACCCCAAATCCCACTTCCAACCCCCACGTTCTCGCCTAGCTGCTCACCACTGAGAGGTAAAGACTGCGTAGACACGGGGATCGGTGGAGGAATTGTCTGCCAGCAGGACAGCGTGACGGATGACGTTGAAGGGAAGTTGTTCCGGCTGGGTGCAAAGCAGCTGGGCCTTTAGGAAGGTGGTCCACTTCTTCTGCAGCAACTTCTCGCCACCCACATCATTCTAGGGGCGCAGTCTGAATCAGAGGGTGCCCCGACTGCCCACGCGTGACCATGCCCTCTTACCCCCGCCTCACCCGCATTGGACCCTAAGCGCCCAGCCCCGCCTCTGCCATCTCCCCCACTGGCTTCTCCACGGCCAGCCCCGCCTCCCACCAGGCTGTAGACCTTGCAGACTCTGGCCACCCGGGAAATGTGAAGCTTCTCGAAGAACTCAAACTCGCTGGCTGTCTCCTCGAAGAAGAAGTAGACGACCTGGGTGGAAGGGATGGCTGCAACGAAGGAGGCGTCCGCTGCAGGGGAAGGGCAGATAGGCTAAGAGACGGAGCATTTAGGTGCCCCGGTTTCCCCTTTGTGAAAACCCTTGACTCGTGAAGATCAGGAGGTACTATGCCCCAGATCCACAGCTGGTCGAGGCGTGGCCATGGGGTAGGGGGAGGTACTTTAATTATTTACATAAGATGAAAGCTTCACGGGTTTCCCTGGTGGCTCAGTGGTAGAGGATCTGCCTGCCAATGCAGGAGACAAGCATTTGATCCCTTGTCAGGGAAGATCCCACGTGCAGCCTCTAAGCCTGTGGGCTTCAACTATTGAACCTGTGCCCCAGAGCCAGAGAGATCCACAACCACTGCGAGCCCATGTGCTGCAGCTACTGAAGCCTGCCTGCTCTAGAGCCTGTGCTTCCTGACAAGAGAAGCCACCACAATGAGAAGCCCCTGCACTGCATGCAGCTAGAGAGTAGCCCCTCGCTCGCCACAACCAGAGAAAAGCCTTCGCAACTACAAAGACCCAGCACAACCAAAATTTAAAAAAAAAATTTAACAATTTTTTCAAAAAGATGCAACCTTCCCGGGACAGGAGCCCTATCTTCTTCCCTGCAGTACCACCAGTACCTAACAGTACGACCTTGCATATAGTATGCCTCAACCCATGAGAGCTGAGTGAATTAACAGCAGTTCAGAGTGCCAGGTGTCCGGGACTTGGGGATGGGGGCCAGACCTGTGCTGGGTGGGGCTGAGGTCCTTACATTGCAGCCAGCAGAGGAAACTGTCCGTCTTGAGGACAGGCTGGGGTCCCAGAGTGCGCAGCAGGATGGGCTCACTGCCCAGGAAGTTGTTCATGGTGCCGGAATAGAGCATCCCATCTAATGTGAGGAGAGGAGGGGGGACCTTGTCAGTTGGAGGGCGCCCCTGCCCTTCTCAGATCTGCCTCTGACTGGGTCCAGCATTCACGTCAGTCTCTGGCCTTCTTCACTTGTTCTGCACCTTCCCGTGGAGGCCCAAAGCCCAGCTCGCAGCCCAGCCTGAGCACTGTTCTGAGGTCCTTCTCCCACAGGGACTGGCCGACTTTGTGGCCTCCAGTGTTTTGGCACTTTTCCAGCCTTTTCTGGCTCCTGCCTCCCATACCCAGCTGAACCACTGGCCAGTTAGAATCACTCATTGTTTCCCCAGGATGGCTGTGTTTTCTATCTACACATGAGGGCCTACCCTTTTCTTCCTGGAACACTTCCCCTGCCCATCTACCTGTCTTTCAAGGTCCCATTCAGTCAAAGGCCACCGCCTTCAGGAAGCCGGGGGGTGGGGGGAGTCTGTGATGGTTTGTGTCCAGGAGGGCACAGCACCATGATTTCCTCTTTGCAATCCCGACGTTTCCCAGCACAATGCCTGGCACACCAGAGGGGGTGTTCCTACAGAGCCTGCTTGTTGAACAAATGGTGACTCTCAGGCCTCTTCCCTGTCTGAGACCCTTCCAGGACCCTCCTACCTCTGTGCATCGCTCCACATCCATCTTGCCCCACCTCCTTTGTGGCAGCTTCAACTGGTTGGGGTACCTGATTCTCCCTCTGATTTTATGCTCTGAGGCTCCTGGCTTCCCCTCCCTTTGTCCTCTTGCCTTTCAGGAAACTGTCAGATTCCCTGTGTCACAGAGTGACCGGAGAAAGCAGTTGTTGGGATGGACCAGGGAACCTGATACTCACCTGCCATGACAGCCGTGTGCTTATGGGTGGGGTCGAAGGGGCTTTGGCCTTTCCCCTCCACAACCCCGTCCTCCGAGATGGGCAACAGTTTGGAATCTTGGAGTTCCTAGAGGGGGGGAAGTGGCTGGGGGGGCCAGAACGCCAGAGTCTCACATCTGGGAAAGGAGGGGCATGAGGGAGGAAGGGGAGGGGATGCAGAGGAAAATTGACCTGGAGCTCGGAAGCTCACGAGGACCCTGGGCTGCAACATCAGAGTTTTTCAGAGCTGCAGAGGATGAGCTGGGGGTGGAGGTGAGGTGGGGCCTGAGAGCCAGCGCCAGATAACTCACAATGAAGGTACAAGCAGGGCTGAAGGCGAACGTGCCACAGGCGTAGAGGTGGGTGGCGTTGAAGGATACCAGGACACGAATAAAGTTGAAACACTGTGACTGGGGGAGATAGACATTTCAGGCCTCCAGGACACTTGCCCCAGACTCCCGGCCCCTGGAGGACTGCTCCCTCACTCGCCAGTAGGGAGAAGGGCTGGGCAATGCTGAGGCAGTCCCCATAGGTCTTTATGGAACAGCAGGCCACGTGATCATGAACCTATAGAACACGATCACTCAAACAAATGTCCTCTGCTGCCTGCCGCACCTAAGGTCATCTAGTGATGGGCTGGGGACACCAGGGTTCTCTCCCAGAGCCCCAATATCTCCACCCCTACTTACCTCATTGCTCTTCCTCTTAAAGGCACATTCACTCTTTTTTCTGTCAGTGGCTGGCCAGGGTATCTGAAGTAGGGCATTGGGAAAGGGGAGAGGAAGGGAATGAGATCTTGAGCTCTGGCTCTGACGTACCACCCCCTCCTTGGCTCTGGTGTGAAATCACCAGCAGGCATAATGGTTAGTTACATGCTGGTCGGCTGTAAGAACCTCACTTTGTGACCCTGGCTATTACTCTAATGATACTGATATTCATGAGGACACAGCTCCATGTTAGAACATGGTCAATGGAATCAGACCTGAGCTTGCACCTAGACTCAGCCACTTACTGGTTGAGTGATCTTGGTCAATGGCACAGATTTCTGTATGTAAAGCACCTAATGCCATGCATGGTATACAAAGCAGCAGCTGGAAACAAAAAACACATTTCCTGGGGAAATTGTTAAAAATGTTCAGTTCCTCACACCTCAGAGAAACTGTATTTTTAATCCACATCCCATATGTGCAGGTGGCCCACAGACCACACACTGAGCAACACAAACTGTGTTGAGATGCTCAGTAATTGCTTGCTCGCTCCCTCCCTTTTTTCCTTCCTTCTCCCCTTCTCCCTCACATTCCTGTGAGTAGGGTGACTATAATTTAACACAGAAGCTTCAGTGATTTCTTCCAGTGGGTGGATATCACATTACTGATACAATTTGAGTCAATGTTTCTCTCATATATCAATTTCCATATCAGTCTTTTAGCAATTAGTATTGGGGCTTCACTGGTAGCTCAGCTGGTAAAAAAAAATCTGCCTGCTAATGCAGGAGATCCTGGTTCGATTCCTGGGTCGGGAAGGAGACCCTGGAGAAGGGATAGGCTACCCACTCCAATATTCTTGGGCTTCCCTGGTGGCTCAGCTGGTAAAGAATCTGCCTGCAATGCGAGAGACCTGGGTTCAATCCCTGGGTTGGGAAGATCCCCTGGAGAAGGGAATGGCTACCCACTCCAGTATTCTTGCCTGGAGAATTCCATGGACTATCCAAGGGGTTGCAAAGAGTCAGACATGACTGAGCAACTTTCACTTTCACTTTGTTGATTTCCATATCAGCCATTTTAGCAATTAGTATTATTCAACCAGTATTGATGGTACCAATGAAGTGTGAGGCCACTATCGTGTTTCTTGTCTGTCATAAAAATCATACATATATATGTCTATACCAAGAACTGCTGATCATTGCTGATTATAGATAACAGCAAATTGGGTGGTTATTCACTCATAGGCAGCCCGGGCACAGGGCAGCTGTCGGCCCCCTCCTCACTTCCAGCCCGCACCCTTTCCCTGGCTCTCACCATGTTCTTCAGCCTTGGCACCCCAGGATCCTCGATATTCAAGGCCAGAATGGCCTCTCGAGTCCCCACATAGAGAGTGCCTCCATCATCACTCAGGAGCAGAGTGTCAAAGTCCTGGAGGCCCTTTTGGTGGAAGAAGCTAAGAGCTCTGCGTCCATCCCCTGTTGAGAGGTGGTGAGAAGGGGTGAGTGATGAGAAGGCAGTGGGCAAGCAGCTGATTTCTGAGAGAAAAGAAGGGGAAGCAAAGGGTTGGCAGAGTGTGCTCCCCCCACCTTCGCAGCCGGACCCACTCTTCAGCAGCAGATCCCTGCTTTGCCCCACCCTGCTGACAGCCTAGGAGCATTGGGCGCTGAGCTCGTAGTGGAGAGGAAAGACAACCAGAGACAGGGTAATAACAGACTGGGACAGACAGAAGGTGGCCCACACTCAAGAGACAGACAAAGGGACAGGAAATAAAGTGAGGCACAAGGGATGTTCTTCCAGGCCTAGGGGGCTGCGGCAGGGAGGACACGTCAATCCTCACAGGCAGGGAGGGCAGAAAGCAGATAGACAGACAGGAAGGTGTTGGCAGTGACAGGAAGGTGTTGGCAGCCACAAACAAGAAGGCTAGAGGTAGATAGGACTATGTGTCAGAGTGACTGTGGGTTGTAGAGGTCCCACTCACCAACCCCACTTTCCTTCCCTGCTCTATAGGAAATTTCCACTATAAGAACCACTGCCATAGGTGGAACAGAAAGAAAATGTTTTTCTCCTGAGTTTCCTGCAGGCGCCTGGGGATTTTGGCTGGCTGTGGGAGATTCCCTGAGGTCTCCCCACCACTGTGATGTGGCGGAGGTGGGCGTGTGTGCCCGGTCCCCTGGTACATCGGACCCCTGGCACATCAGCGCGGAGAGATGAGCTTCTCAAACTCTCTCTCTCTCATGAGCACATTTGCACTTTTCGCATTAGCGGACTGATCAGCTAACTGTTAGCTCTGGAGGCTCAGAGAATCTTAGTACCACCTGCAAAGAGGAGTTGGGGAAACATGTGGCAAGGTGCCAGAGATGCTGGCCTCCCCAGAGCTGTATAAACCCCTCTGTCACTGAACTGATCACCCTCAAGTATGGTTATGTGACGGCCCACCTGCCTGCCCCTGGAGACCATCAGCACCTCGGGGGCAGGGTTTACGCTATAAGCCCAGCACCTAACACAGGGGAGGTCCTTCCATCAACGGGCAACATGCATTTCCTTTACCACATTGCCCCAGAAAGATGCTAAAGACTCAGCCATGCCCAGGAGACCCTGCCCCTACAACTCTGACAGGGCCCATGTCCTATCCTGAGTCTTTTCCCTGGAGATGGAGGGCCAGCAGTCCCCACAGCCTCAGTAAGACACCAGTGAAGCTGTGCCTACAGGGTCCCAGGGCCCATATCCCAGCCAGGCTACTCTGGGTTCTTAGATTCCTGGGGAGCACATTCCTGCACTCGCAGTATAGATTCCTGGTGTCCGCAGTATTGGACACAGCATGGTCCAGCATAATCTGTGCACTTGTGTGTCCTGGATCACCAGGTCCACGGATTCCCTTATGCCTCAAATGTCCCTGGGGCATTTGAGGGCATGAAAGCAGTTATAGGTTTGAAGTGCCCAGTTTGATAACAGTGACACTGAAGGAGGAAAAGAGAAATCATCAGCTCTGGAGAGCCAGAAGGCACAACACCCCTGGCCCCCTGCTCCCCTCACCTCCCTTTCCTCAGTCTCTCCCCCAAGTGAGTTTCATCATTCACTCCTTTCTCGGCCTGAATTTCTATTTCTGGCTGTCTCTCTCTCTCTCTGACGCCCTCTGCCTCTCCATGACTTATCTATCGTGGTTTCTCCAAGTCCAATTTCCTACCACTCTCCTTCCATTCTCTCTTTCCTTCCTCCACCCGCCTCCAGCCCGGGGCTGCCACCCCCTACTTCCTGATCATCAGACCCTTACCTGCATAGTATTTGACCCTGGGTGTGGGTCCCTGCCCTTCACCCCCCGCAGTTGTCGGCGGTGGCAGGAGCAGCAGGAGCAGCTGGAAGAGCAAAAGGCCCAGGAGGCTCCAGGAGTCCAGGCCCAGGGCTGGAAGGGCCATGCTCAGCCAGGGGCTGTCACTGGGTCTCTGGGGAAACAGGCACGGGTACTCTCTGGGTGAGCAGGCCTTACCACATCCCCCCTGGGAACCAATCAGAGTGCCCCAGGCAGCAGAAGTGTGTATGGCAGGGGGGGATGCGAGGGAGACGGGCCCGTTTCCTCTCCAGCGTGCCCTCAGAGAGTCTCACTTCCATCATTCTCACAGGCCTCGTTCTGCCCCACTCTCCCCTCGGGGTTGAAACCCAGCTGTTCCCCATCCCTTATGATCTCTTTGCACCAATAGCCCAGCTCTGCCTTTCCTCACCTTACTCTCAAGGAAGTCCTTCTTGTCATCTACTCTTTGCCTTTCCTTCTCCCATAGCCCAGATCCCAAACCACTGCCTGGTCCTGGCCCCGGGACTTTCTGGGGAGCACATTCCTGCACTCGCAGTATAGATTCTTCAGACTTGATTCTCCTGGCACTTTCAGATCTCTTGATACTCTGGGTCTTGTGCTTAGCCCTACCCTCTGATGACCCAAACAAGAAGACCAGGTCTGAATCGGTCTGCTCCGTTCTCTGACTCTGAGGCCTACAGGCCTCTTCTTGCAGAGAGGAGATGGGAGACCAGCCCTCCAGGCTGGCTACTAGCATCACACGGACAGTGGCCCGGGGCAGGGAGCGGCTGGTCATCTCCCAGCCTCTGCAGCTGCCCCCCCCCCCTCTGGTCTTGGTGCTGCTGCTATCTGTCTCCCTGGGTCTCTGCATAATCCTCCCCTTGTACTGCCAACCCCTCCAGTCAGCCATCACATCTCACTTACCGTTGAGCCAGTCACGGCATAGAACCTAGGTATCCAGACTCTTGGGCGGGGGGTGCCATCCAAGAGAAAGAAGAAGGGAGGGATCCCAGGCCCCAGAGGTGGGGGACGGGAGGCTCAGCCTGGTGGGGCCAGGAGTGCGGCCCTCCAGGTACCCATAGTGGCAAAGCCCACACTGGGAGCTCTGGGCAAGGGAAACCAGAATTTCCACCTCTCGAGTTGTGACAGATCCCTGGCTTGGGCGGAAGTTGGTTGATTGGGAGGGGAATAAAAGGAGACACACCTCTCTCTTTGGCCCTCCTCTCGCCTGTCTATCGAGAAAGTTTAAAAGGCTAGAAAGTTTCTAGGTCATTTCAGCTATTCCCCTGCCCCTCTATCTTGTCACAGCCAGTCTAACAAGCCTAGCAGGGATTTTACCTCTTGCTCAAGATTTCCGAGATAGGAAACATGACACCGTCTTTCGTATTCCTCTTTTCACTTACCCACAAGGTGGGGTCTCTCCAGTCCTACCAACAGGGAAGTCCCTGAAGTGGAATAACCTTTCAGACCTCCTATGTCCAACTGAGCCATAGTCTTTAAAAACAATACAATCATGGACAACAAGGATCTACTGTATAGTACAGCTTGTTGCTGCTGCTAAGTCGCTTCAGTAGTATCTGACTCTGTTCGACCCCATAGACGGCAGCCCACCAGGCTCCCCCGTCCCTGGGATTCTCCAGGCAAGTACACTAGAGTGGGTTGCCATTTCCTTCTCCAATGCATGAAAGTGAAAAGTGAAAGTGAAGTCTCTCAGTCATGTCCGACTCTTAGCAACCCCATGGACTGCAGCCTACCAGGCTCCTCCGTCCATGGGATTTTCCAGGCAAGAGTACTGGAGTGGGGTGCCATTGCCTTCTCCGGTATAGTACAGGGACCTATATTTAATATCTTTTTTAAAAAATTTAATATCTTGTAATAACCTATAATGGAAAACAATCTGAAAAAGAATATGTTTATATATAATCTGCCTGCAATGCAGGAGACCTGGGCTCAATCTCTGGGTCAGAAAGATCCCTTGGAGAAGGAAATAGCAACCCACTCCAATATTCTTGCCTGGGAAATACCATGGATAGAGGAGTCTGGTGGGCTACGAGTCCACGGGGTCGCAAAGAGTCGGACACAACTTAGCAATTAAACAACAACAACCCAATCCAGTATTCTTGCCTGGAGAATTCCATGGACAGAAGAACCTGGTGGGCTGCAGTCCATGGAGTCACAAAGAGTCAAACACCACTGAGCGTCTAACACTTTGACTTTTCATATCTATATATACGTGTGTGTATGTAAAACTGAGTCACTTTGTTGTACACTCTTTTCTTCTTTTTTTTTTTTTTGGCCACACTACTCAGCAATGTGGGACCTTCCCCAACCAAGAATCAAACCCCCACACCCTGCATTGGAAGCATGGAGTCTTAACCACTAGACCACCAGGGAAGTCCACATTTTGCTGTACATTTGAAACTAACACAACACTGTCGATTAAATATACTTCCATTTAAAAAAATGATTTAGGGGCTTGCCTCATGGTCTAGTAGCTAAGAATCCACCCTGCAATGCAAGGGACAGAGTTTCGATCCCGGGTCAGGGAACTAAGGTCTCACACGCCTCGGGGTAACTGAGCCTGCAGGACAGCTCAGACCCAAGTAAATAAATACATATTTTTTAAGTGGTTTAAAAAAAAATTGTAATAAAACAATTGCATTAGGCTCTTATCCAAGGCTTTGCTGAGAAAATTCCTTCTGTAGTCTTATCTCCAGCACTCTTAGGGCAGCATCAGGCCAGTGGCAGACCCAGAAAATTTCCCATCTGCGCTCATACTTCTGAGGCACCCAAAGGGCCGATGGTGGCTGCTCTTCCCTCCCTTAGGGCTCTGGGGATCTCATAATGCAGGGTTAATGAGGCATCTAGCACCAAAGGCTTCATGACCTAGAAAGTGGGTAGTTTCCTGCTCACTCAGTCCCAGCTGACTGCTGGTTGCAGAGCACAGACGTCCCAGGGCTAATCCGACTCTAATAACTAGACCACCTCCTTAAATGCATGTTCCTCATGGTCAGGAGGTCTTCCCTGCTGTGTAACATCCACCCACCCCACTCCCTGCCACAGCAAAGTGTACAGAAGGTGGGACCGCTTAGGCTCCTCCTTAGAAGAATTCCTTGTCAGAGTCAGCTCAGCCTTCTTCCCTTTCCCTCTGCTCTCATTTTCCCTCAATTTCTCTGAGAGCTGGTCTCAGCCAAGCCTCCCCTCACAACTGTTTCTGGTAAGACTAGCTTAAGGGACTTTCCTGCTGATCTAGTGGCTAGGACTCTGCAGTCTCAACTTGGGGACCCAGATTTGACCCCCTAGTTAGGGAACTAGATCCCACATGCTGCAACTAAGACCCAGCACAGCCAAAAAAAGAAGACTTACTTCAGACTCCCCCAGACTCTCATGGAGTCTCATTGCCTGGCCCCTGGGAGAAGCCATGAGCCCAGTCACCTGGAGAAAATTTTCTAGACTCTCAGAATCAAGGATCATTCCCACCTGGACCCCACATTTCATGTCCCCTAACCCTCAATTTAGAGTGGGAGCCTACCTTGCTTCAGGTCTCTCTGCTTGAATGGACTGGCTTGTCTGGGAAGAATTCTGATGGTGGGGAGCGGGCGATGAGGGAGGAGGTTCCAGCCCCAGGCTCCCAGCCCCTGCTGTGTTCCTCTCTCTCTGGAAGTCTTAGACTCAATGCCCTGAGCCTAGTTCTTCCTTCTGACAACAAGTCTTCTTTATCGCAACCATAAGTATGAAGTTTGCCTTATCAGGCTTTGACCTACCCAACAATTTTAGCTTCTAGGTATGACAGTAATCACCTTTATTTTTTTTGAAACCTTCTTTATCCCAACCATAAGTATGAAGTTTGCCTTATCGATAAAGGCTTTGATCTACCCAACAATTTTAGCTTCTAGATACTACAGTAATCTCCTTTTTTTTTTTTTTTGGTCTTGTCATGCAGCATGTGGGATCTTAGTTCCCTGACCAAGGATAGAACCCTCACCACCTGTATTGGAAGAATGGAGTCTTAACCACCTAGTCACCAAGGAAGTCCCCACATTTTAAAGATAAGGGGAGTGAGGAAAAGAGTAGCCAGAAGTAAAGGTAAACTCAGATCTGCCTCGTTCCAGAGTGAATCCCTTGGCTACAGTGTCTCTCAGGTGTCCTACTCCTGCCCGGGTCCAGGGAACTCAACTCTGAGCAACTTGGATGGAGAACGCAAGTTCCAGGCCCCCTGGGCTAAGAAACAGTATCTCTGGGGTGAATCCTGACTCAAGAGGAAACAGAAGCCTACAAGTCCTACCTCCTGCCTCCACAAGGGCCTCCCGGGCTAGTTCCCTGAGGAGCCTGGTGGGGAGGAGGGTCACCTTGCCCCCATCACTGCCCATCTTGTACCAGAGTCTCAGGAGTCAGACTTCAAGCCACACTGCCCTCTCTCTTGCTGCCACACACAAAGCCAGCCCACAGTCAGGGCTGGCTCCCTGGGCACATAACCTGGGCAGTCACACAGGGCCCCACGCTCAGTCTAACACCCAAGTGCTGCTGTCTTATAAACCTTGATTTTTTTTTTTAACTAAAAAAATATTTACTATTGTCTAATCCCACTTAAACATAGCACTGTCATAAAAGAAACTTTAAATCTAAGCATTTGCAATTTTTTTATAATTTCACATATGTGTTCATGAAATCATAGTGAAGTTGATCTGGTAATCCATAAGATTTTCAGGTTGTAAACTGCAGAGGTTATATATGAGATAGGTGATTTCAGAAATGCAGGGAAGGAGTTTGGGAGTGGGGGAAGAAAAGGAGAAAGGAGATAAAGTCTTTGGAAACAGAGTTTTCTGTGGAATCGCCTGAAAACTTCTCTGGCCTTCCACCTTGGAAAGATATTTTGGTAAATAGTCAATGTTTGAAAGTCTAGATTTTGAATGAGGGGCCCAAACTTTCATTTTGCACTGGGCCTGGCGAAAAATGTAGCAGGACCTCTCACAACATCGAGGATGCTCAGAACTGACAGGGTCCCACCCCCTCACTGTACAAATGAGGAAACCAAGGCCAGGGAGAGGAAGTGTCTTGGCTGAGGTTGAAGTAGGGCAGCAGTTCAGGTGGGGTGGCGGTAGGAAGGGGTCAGTGGTTCAGGACCAGGTTGTAGGGGCTATGCCATTCCACAGCTGCACTGTGGGGCTCCCCAACTCCTTTCTCTCCCAGCCCTGGGGCCCAACCTGGGGACCCCCATGACAGCAATGCTGAGTTCAACCCTGACCTCCCAGTGGGGACTCCTCCCCCATGGCCCCTAGACCACATCGAATATAATAACCCCTTTCTGGCCAGCTTTCAGCCCAGGATGGAAATCTAGATGTGGGGATGGAGGTGGGGAGAAGTTGCTTCCCATACCTACCCCATGCTCACCCCAGGATTTCTGTCCCTTCTGCACTCTGATGGAGCCTGAATACCTCACCAAGGAAGGGGTCCTGGAGCCAGGAGAGAAGCCACTGCTGGCTGTGCCAGCGACCCAGCTGGTCTAATTCTTCCTACCACCTCTCCCCTCAGCTTCAGGGAAGCCCCAGAAGAGCACAGTCCTAGGGAACATCAGCTTCCTGGGTCCCCTTCTTAGCCCTATCTACCCAGTCCCTCATTATCCTCTTTTTTGCAATCACAAGCAAATCAAATCAACTTATAATTAAAGTGCCTAATGTGTGTAAGGCACTAAGGATATATCCCCAAGCCTCTACTCCCCCAGCGCCCCCCCACCTCTTCTCATCCCCATAGTCTCCAGCCTTCTTTCTGTCCGCCCAACCCAGTCCCCTTTAACCCCTTACCCAGTGCCTCCTAGGCTTCCTCCTCCTGTCCGACTAGTGCTGGAAGACTGAGCTGAGTATTGAACACAATGGCCTGACCCCCTCTGTCTGCCCCCTCCTCGGGGCAGAGCAAGCGCCAGACAATGGACCGCCCCCTCCGTTCTGAACCGTCAGCGCTCCGGCTCCCTTACCTGGAGCTTGGATATGCTGCTGCGTTTCCCTCCCTCTGGAATGCCAGGCTTCCTGTCTCTCAGTGCCTCCGTCCCTGCCACACCCCCGCCCCCCATCCCCAACCCCATCCCGCCTCACTGGTCCTCAGTCACCATGGCAACTGCATCTCTAAGTGGGAGGGACTAGAATCTCCCCATATTCTTCCTCCTCCTACTCGTGTCCCCCTGCGCCCCACCTTCTGCGGCTCCTGAATCCACATGTGTGGAGGACGCAGGGCTCTGGATGTGGGGGGAGGTAGGCGGGGGAGGGCACACTAGCCTCTGGGGGTCCTTGCTCATCTCCCTTGCCCACTGCCAGGCAGACATCATGGTGCAGATGTCCCCCAGCTTGGTTCAGGGGATTAGTTGAGGCCAATTCTCCTTTATGGCCAGTTTCTCTGGGTTTTCCCCCTTCTCTCAGGAACTACGTATATGTAAGGGGGTCACACCTGGATGCTGGCCAGCCTGACCCCAGGCAAACTGAGTTTGCCAAGGAGGGTGCAAATGAACACAAATACCTATGCAAATAAGCCGAGAGACAAGGTCTCTGTCAAGAAGCCTAAGAAGCTATCTCCTATTAGTATCATCCTGGCTTGCCTGGCAAGAGCGCCGTTTATTCCTAAGCCACTTTACCAAGATGCCAGAAGCCTTTGGCTAACCCCCTGA
Source organism: Dama dama (assembly GCF_033118175.1). Lineage (NCBI taxonomy): Eukaryota > Metazoa > Chordata > Mammalia > Artiodactyla > Cervidae > Dama > Dama dama. Next base: position 16,020,679 of record NC_083700.1, read on the forward strand.
GACCTAGTAGAAGAAAGTTTGTGCTATAAGAGGAGGGACAGACGGTAGACTTCAGAAAGGACTTTCCAGAGGATCAGACCAGATAGTGATAAAAAGAGACAAGCTTAAGCTGGATTCTTTCCTAGCAGGGGTCTGGGCAGAAGCTTTGGAAGCTGGGCCTGGTGTCTCTACTAGCCCTGATCCTGAGCCACTATTTACCAGAGCTCCCTCCTGTCCCCGCTGGGCCTCACCTTCTTCATTGGTAAAATGAGGAGTTGAAAAAGCCCCTTCTAGGGGACTTCCCTGGCGGCCCAGTGGTTAAGACTCTGCAATTCCACTGCAGGGGACATGGGTGCCACCCCTGGCTGGGAAACAGATCCTACACGTCACATGGCTAAAAAAAGAAAAACAAAAAGCCCCTTCTAGAATGGTCTCTTGGTCTGTGGGAAGATTGTGAAGAAAGGCACCATGGGCTGGAAAGCAGAAGCCCTGGATCATAGGCCTGGATCCCTATAACTTGCTGTGTGATCCTAGGCAGGGCACCTGCCCTCTCTGATTCACATAAGTAAAATGATGGCTTTTCAGCTTACCTGGGAGCAGCTTGGCTCATCTCTAGACTTAGTATTTTTACAAAGAAGGAAATGAGTGTTCTGGTGCCGGTCCAGGACAGAGAGTTTCACAGGCCAAATGTGGTTCCCCTTTAGGTCTGGTTTGGGGTAGTGAGTGAGCATTTCCGTCTGGGGCAGGGCAAGAAGGGCATGTGTCGAAAGGAGAAGTGGACTAAGCAGAGATGCTGTCACATCCCCCACCACTTCCTGACACGCCATCCTCTGTACCCTCAGCCCTGAGGCCTGGGGGATTCAGAGAAACCCAAGAGATTCTTCCTGAGGCAGGAGGTAGATGGGCCCCTCAGAGTAAAGTGATAGGAAATTCATTCCATGTGGACTGAAATTCCAAGAAGAAAGTAACAGGACAGTTAAGAGAGGAGGCCGGGCCCTGCCCAGACCACATATCACTCATCTTTAGGGGACCTGTCTGACCACATATGCACAGAACGGCTCCTTGGAGATCATGGGGAGTAATGCTAAGGGATGGCCTACCCATAGGCCTTTGCGGTGGAGTCCATCTTGACCAAGAGATGCGTGCGCAAACATGGAAGGATCCTGAGATATGTGAAATATGGACTGTGAACCAGGCAAATCAAAATGATTGGCCAAAGGAAAACCAGAAGAAACACCCCATAAAAATAATTCAAACTACCACAAGGTTGCGACTAAGGGACTCTCCCTCTGAGTCTGCCCATGTATCTATTCACACATACTGTACTCTTTTCCTCCAAATAAATACTTTACTTGCTTCGCTGCTTTCCAGCCTTGTGGGAATTCTTTTCTGCAAAGCTGAAGGGCCAAGGCCCTTGTCACTGACCACTGGTCTAGTGGCTAGGATTTGGTGCTCTCACCACTGTGATCTGACCTCAATCTCTGGCTGGGGAACTGAAGCCCAACTTCAAGCCACTGCAGGCTACAGCCACTTGAAATCATTCTCCCCCAGGATTGGGACACACAGCAGGAGAGGAAGAAATGATTTGGAATCAAGGTGGCGGGACCTAAAAGAAACTGAAATTGAGCTAGGGCTGTAAGATGAAAGTTGGATGACAGAAAGACTTTATACCTGGGGGTGTCCTTGGGCCCCTGCCCCCAATGCTTTCCCTTTTAGGGGGATTGGTCCCAGTCCCTGTAGCAGAATTGGAAGAGACTACATTTCCATTTCTGAAGAGGGAGGAAAGTAGGGGGTCTACAGTCCCCCCCCCTTGCCTCATTCCAGGTTACCCAGCTGGGCTTCAGGGAACCCTCTCCTGGTTGTGACATGGAACTCAAAACTTAGAAGGAGCTAAGTTGTCCCATGAGGGAACAGAGACTTAGTCTCCGGAGGTAGCTATGGCTGCAGTTAAAATTTTACTGGGGTGAGCGGGACCCCCAAGTCCCCTATGTCTAGCTCTTGGGAGTAGAGAAGGAGAAGCTTTCTGCAGCTTCACCTGCACTTCTCCAGCTGGGACACATGATGCCACTTACTCTGGTTTGCTTAGTCTGTTGCCCCATCTGTGGGAAGACAGGGTGTCAGGGCCCTATGTCCTTAATTGAAGGAGGGGCAGGAAGTGATTGGACGGAGGTCCCAGGAAAATGAGATGGGGAGTGAAGGGTGAGGAAACCCAGGCATCCTGTCCCGCTAGGCTCTGTCCCTTGAGATCCCTGGGGTTACCCTTCCCCCACTTTGAGGCCAGAGGACCACCCAGAGGGCCCCCTAAGTTATCCACTGAAGACACACCGATATTCCATGTCCACAGGGCTAGGAAACTGACATCCCGCGCCCCCCATCCCACCCCAGGGGCCGAGGTCCTCCTTCCCCACCACCTTCAAGCCTTACCCCCAGCCCAGCAGTGGAGACCCTAACCCAGGCGTCCAAGAAACTTCCAGCAGAATCTGTACCGGGCAGGGGGCGGAGCAGAGGCAGGCCGGGAGGGGGAGGGGGTGGGGACCCCGCCAGCCCCCTCCGGTGTCCCAGTTCCCAGGCAGCTCTTAAAGGGACCAAGGAGAATTAGCTAGGGGCAGCTTAAGGGGGTAGGTGTAGAGGAAAGTGGGTGGTGGGGAGAGGATTAGGTCTGCCAGGGACAGGAAGACCAAAGTAGGGGGCCTGACACATCCCCTCTTCCTCCAGAAACCCCCAGACTCCTCAGTCTAGCCTTTTCCTCATCCCATGTGACCCCCATTTTGGCCACCCGGCTTATGACTACCACTTCCTCAAATCCTGGCCCCTATTTTCCCTTGGTTCCTTGCCCACTTCCTCCCCCCTTCCCCATATTCATGCCACCCCAGTCTCCGGTGGGAGCTGCCAGCTGGCACTGACTGGTACTCAGCGCAAGGATTGTAAGGGCCGGAGCAGGCCTGGCCCCAGAGGGGGCGGGGAGGCCAGCACCTCAGAGTCCGTTTTCAGGTTGGCCGGGGTGGGTGGGAGCAAGAGCAGCCCTCCCCTCTCAGCTGCCTTCTAAGTCCTGCTCCCTCCACCCCTCCGGCTGGGCCGGGGCGCCGAGGCTTCGGAGAGACCACGAGACAAAGGGTCCCGTCTCAGCCCCTCCCTCCCGGCTCCCTGATAGGCTGTCAGGGTGGTGACATAGAAAAGGAAAATCTTAGCCTGTGACTTCTGGGCCTGGAGGGGCAGGGGGCAGCTGAGAGGGAAAAAGAAGTGGAAACTGAAAGGCAGCAGTGAGCCAGCAGAAAACCTCGGCTCTCATATCACTGCTCTGCTCAAAAATACCGCCTGGCTCCCCAGTGTCCTTGGAATTAATTTCAAGCTCCCTGATGGTGTTCTAGGTCCTCTCATCCCTTCAGCCTGGGAAGGCTCTGCCCAGTCCACCTGGACTCTGCCTTTCCTCAAGTTATCAGTTTATTATTTTTTCTGTATCCTTTTTTCTTATTCTTTTGTTTTTCTTCTTTTTTTAAATAAGAAAAAAATACAAAATATTTTTTAAAATGAGAAAAAAATCACTTTTAGTCTTTTTCAAGTTTTAGTTTAAACGGCATCCCCTACCTGGGATGGTGTTTCTTCTCATTTCTACCTGGTAGAAAACTTCCCACCTTGACAGGCCCTTCCAAAGGATCCCTTCCTCCGTAAAGCCCTCCTGGGTCCTCCCACAGTATTCTGAGTTGCCGCAGTGTTTTCTGGGAATCAGGAGGCCTGGGCTCCTCCAGCAGTGAACTGGGCGACTTCAGGTAAACCTCTCGTTTCTCTGAGTCTCTCTGCTGCCTCGCTTAAAACAGGACTACTAATAGCCTGCCCCCTAGTGGTGAATGTGCAAATTAGTTCTATCGTTTGAGAAGCAATTTGGCTAGAGGTCTCTGGTTCTCCAAAAATGCTCACACTGAGTCTATTTCTGAGTCTATGAATTTACAAATACTTATAAAACACCTACTATGTTGTCAGACACTTCACTAGGTACTGGAGATTCAGACAGACAAAAACAGCTGCCCTCAGATGTATGTATTCCAGTATGGAAGACAGATGATGAACAGATACACACAGGAAATATGTGCAGTGATGTTAAATGCCCTAGAGAAACAGCACACCAGGGAGGGTGGCTCAGAAATTGTCAGGCTGAGAACGAGAAGGAGTGTGCATGCTCAGGGGCTTCAGTCGCGTCCAACTCTTTGTGGCCCCACGGGCCCCGTCAGCCTCCCTTGTCCAAGGGGTTTTCCTGGCAAGAGTACTGGAGTGGGTTACCATTTCCTCCTCCAGGGCATCTTCCCAACCCAGGGATCGAACCCATGTCTCCTGAATCTCCTGAGCCGCAAGCAGACTCTTTCCCACTGAGCCGCCGGGGATATCCATGAGCAGGAGGATGCTATCTCATTAAATTTGGTCAAGGGAGGTCTTATACGGGTGGCGGGGGGCGGGGGGGTGACATTTGAATAGAGACCTGAAGAAATTGAGGGAACAAGCAAGCAGATATTTGATCGGGAAAGTGGTCCAGGCAGAGGGAACCACTTGTGCAAATATCCTGAGGCAGGCGCGTGCTTGATGTGTTCTAGGGAGTATCTGGGTAGTCACTGAAGTTGAGTGGAGTAACCATGAGGGACGGCAGTGAGAGATGAGCTGCAGGAGTTGTCACGCCTGGCTTTGCATGCCATTTTGAGAACTCTGGCTTCTACACTGAGTGCTTTGGAAAGGCTCTGGAGGGTTTTGAGCAGAGGGGTGACCCAACTATTCAAGGACCACCCTACTACTGTGTGGAGAATAAAGTGTGTGGAGCACAGGCAGGAGACCGGTTAGGGAACTAATCCCATAACCCAGACAGGAGAGGGTGGTGGTGGTGGTGGTGGTGAGAATGAGCTGGATTCCAGATACATCTTAAAGATGGAGTTGGCAACATTCACTAATGGATGGAACTTGAGGTATGAGAGGACAGGAGGAGTTAAGGACGAGCTCCAGGGTTTTTGACCTGAGCACCTGGAAAGAGGGGTGGAGGAAATTATAGGCAGAGCAGGTAAGACTGGAGCAGAGGGGTATAAACCAGCATATCAGTTCTGAACATACTAACATTCAGATGCCATTTGACTTCAAGTGGGCATTCAGGCCCTGAGTCAGGACACAGGAATGAGCTAAAGACAGTCACCAATATATGGAGGGTGTTTAAAGTTGTGAACCTGGAGGAAGACTCCAGGGCCTAAGTGTAGACAGAGGAGAGAACTGGATGCTAGGCCACTCCCTCTGTCAGGGACCAGGGAGAAGAGGATGACTCAGCAATATTGGCTGAGCCGTGACAAACAGGGTCAGAGAAGATGAAGACTGAGAAGTGGCCACTGGGTTAGCAACACGCAGGTCACAGGGACCCTGCAAAAGCACTCTTTTTGGAATGAAGGAGGAAGCAGGTCAGCAGCTGAGAGTTAGGAGAGGAAGTTTGAAGAGAGAGGAGAGGTGTGAAATAGTCATCTGGAGAAGGGGATGACTGAGTTCGAAACAGCAATAGCAGGGGAGGAAGTCCCAGGGGTGTATGTGGTCATGAATTTAAAGTAAGATTTCATACTTAGAAACTACCTGAAATATATACAGAAAAGGGATTCACTGCTGCATTATTTACAATCATAAAATTGAGAGTTAATCTAAATGTCCAGAGGGGGTGGTTAAAATGAAGTGTTGTATATTCATTCAGCCACTAAAAATGGCCACAAAATATCTGCAGAACTTATGACTTGATAGCTGCACATAGATAAAATTGAGAGGAAAAAGCTTTCTCCCTTATCTTAAGAACTGATGTGAGAAAGATAATCCTGCCAATAGAAAGATGAGCAAAAAGGACAGAAATACGTTATTCATACCAGAAGAAAAGTAAATAACCAATGTATGTGGATGGGGAAAAAATTTCAACTTCTCTTCAAAGAAATGCAATTTGAAACACTAATGAACTGCAATTGTTTTCCTAACAGGATGGCAAAGATTAAAACTGACAAAAATCCTGGTGTTGGGAAGAGTTTGGGGGCAAAGTGGGCTCTGCTGCATGTGAGAATGGTAAGGAGCCAGTTTCTCTGGGTGACACTTAGCAATATTATCAATAGCCTTTATAACATGTATACCTTTGATTCAGCTAGTTCCCTTCTTGGAATTTATTTCATGGAAATGTCTACAGATATGTGCAAAGATACCTGTTCCAGGACACATTATAAGAATCAGGAGAAAACTGTAAGTATATGTATATAGTTGAAAAAAAAAAATGCTTGAAGGCCTCCCTCCATGGTATTCATAGAGGTTATCTCTGAATAGGGGAAGCATAGATGGTTATTATTTTTGTCTTGTTCTACCTTCTCTGTAATGGTCAACTATTGCTTTAGTTAGTGTCTGGTAATGAAAGTCGCTCAGTCGTGTCCGACTCTTTGCAACCCCATGGACTGTAACTGCTAGGCTCCTCTGTCCGTGGAATTCTCCAGGCAAGAATACTGGAGTGGGTAGCCATTCCCTTCTCCAGGGGGTCTTCCCAACCCAAGGATCAAACCCAGGTCTCCCATATTGCAGGCAGCTTCTCTACCATCTGAGCCCCCAGGGAAGCCCCAAGTATTACTTACAGGGTAGGAAAAGAGTCAATATTATTTAAAAATAACCCGTATGGGGGAATTCCCTGGTGGTCCGGTGGCTAACACTCTGTGCTCTCAATGACAGGCAGCCCAGGTTCAATCCCTGGCCAGGGAACTAGATCCCACATGCTGCAGCTAAGACCTGGCACAGCTAAATAAGTTAATTAAAATAATTTATAAATTAACTTAGAAAATAAAAATAGTCCTTATCAACTTTGAAATAACATTGGAAAGTGCTGGTGCATGTCAACTGAGTAAAGCAGAATTAAAGTTTAAACCACGGTGAGATCTTAACTATGTAAAGTGTATGTTCAGGGGGAAAAAAAAAAATCTGAAGGAAAATCCATCAGGGGGTTGCCTTTGGGTGACTGAAAAGGGATGATTTCTTTTTTTTTCCCTCGTAATTACTTGTGTTTTCCGTTTTACTACAGAGTATGTGTTACATGTTAACAACAACGACCAAATTGTTAATAGTCATGTGTGGTCCGCTGAGAGTCACATGAGGTAACCACGTGTGACGCACCCGCTGGGCGGAGTTGGAGCTACCAATTCGACTCGTGGTCAGCTTGCCCAGGTTTTGTGGACCTGCCTTACCCTCCGCCTTCCTCAAGAGTAGGGACGTTGCCTGCTAGCCCAGCCCTCAGTGCTTCCTTCGCGGAGCCCCCCAGTGTTCAAGATGCCGGGGAACCCACGCCGTGAGCGGGGCTCTGGCGCCCCCAGGTGTCAAGTCTGGGAAGTTCATATGGACGGTCTCATTTAGAAAAGATGGGGACTCCATTGACGCCCAAGTCCCATATTCCCTGGGACCCCTGAGTCCTTGCCTGGGACTGAGAGAGAAAGGATTTCCTTCTTCAGAACCACCCTCCCCAGAAAAGGACCGCTTCCTCAAGTCCATGCCCTATCCTCTCCGCATCCCTTTCCCTGAGGCACCTGGCTTGAGCCCCTAGGGAACCAGGACTTTCCAGCAGGACTTAAGAGGTTTTTCTCATCTCATTCATTTTGCTTTCTCCAGTTCTTTTGCCCACAGTCCAGGCATGCTCTTTTTCTCACTAACTTTTGACTGCAGGCTCAACTCATCTGCCTCAGGGAATGTAAACTTATATTTTAGCATCACTTTTTTTTTTTTCCCCCAGAGGGGAGCATAATGTCACAGAAGCAGGGGTCTGTGACAGAGAGGACCCTGGGTTCTCTCTGCCATCTAGTAGCTATGTGGTCTTGCTGAGTTAACTCTGAGCCCCCACTTCCAGGGACAAAGGGGACAAAAACCACCCGTCAAGACAGCATGAGGGTCAAATGAAATAGCGCAGAGATGCTTTGGAACCTATAAAGGGCCAAAGAAGGGTTGGTCCCTGTGGCTTATTTTCCCTGCTTGGGGTCCTTTCCCTCAGTCTGGTTTCCTCATTCCCCTCTATTAGAGGCCTCCTCCTGAGGCTCGTACTCCACCTGACCTATCCGTTTGTCCCCAGCAGTCCACTGGAGTGTAAGATCTCCGAGAACACTGACTACACGGTCTTGTCCATTTCCCTGTCTCCGAGCTGAGCAGAGTCTGGCGCAGAGGGACATTAACTGTGTGCTTGCAAAGTCAGTCCTGCCCCTTTCCTGCTAACTCCCTCCTCCCCATCTGTCCTTGCCCCAGGTCCTGAGATGTCACCCCCTTCAGACTGGGTCTGTATCATCATGCGTGTGTTTCAGTATTCATACTGAGCTCAGGGTCCAGCACAAAGAAGGTTCTCGCTAAGTGCTGGCTGGTTGAAGGAAGTCAGGAAGGAAACAGTTGCCTTCAGGCTCTACCTCTCTGCGGGACTCGGAGAGGGCCCCGCACTGGGTGGGCAATGCTCGTGTCAGAGCGTCTCCCCAGCAGCCACCGCTGGGTGCCCAGCTGTGTACCTGAAGCTCTGAGGTCCCTGTCTCCCCTAGAGCAGGGGGGAGGCTGGGCGGCGTGAGGATGCGGGTGACCAAGTGACATGCATATGGGACCCTCAGAAAACGCACAATGACACCCACCAACAAAGACACCACGGCAGCCAGGGATAGAAACAACTAGTGTATTGATTCAGGGAGGAGAGAAGGGGTGCAGATGGGAAATGGGAGGCAAGGGGCTCCTTAGTGTTCGCCAAAACCCGCTGCTGCACACCCTCCACCCTTCCTCCCCTTCCTCCTCTTCGGTGGGGCCCCAGCAGGCTCTCCCCCTTTCTAGTAGGCCTCTCTCTCCCTCCTCCCCTACACCCACTTGACCCTGATCGACCTCCAGTGACTGGGCAAAGCCCACCCCTGGCTCTAAAGCTAGGTGAAGGCAGGCTCAGACTAACCTTTCTTCCCTTTCCTTCTACCTCCCGCCTCATTCCCATCTCTTGTCTAAATAACATATAGAAGAAGCAAACGCAGCTGGGACCTGGGAGAATTGAGTCACCCCGGGGCTAGGGAGAGGGGGGGACGGGATGGGGCAGGCGGAGGAGCTTCTGCCAGGGGTACTGGAACGATGGGGGCCGGCCCAGGGGCGAGGCTCAGCCCTCCTCCCTTGGAGGCTGGCGGAGCAGACTCCACACCTGCCTCTCAGGCACCATGTCACGGGGTCCCCGGGATGCGGATGGCGGGCAGGGCAGAAAAGCAGAAACAAGGCTTTGTAAAAGCATCCCCTCTCCTTGGCTCCCTCTTTGGTTTTAAGGCAGATACGGAGTTTCTCGGAAGCAGGGAGAAAAGAGGGGGGATTGAGATAGATGCGCGCCTTTTTTTTTTTTTTTGGCTTATGTTTTTCCTTCGGTATAAAACCACTGTAGAAAATAACTTCTCTTAGAAAAACAAAAAACAAAACATAGAAGAAAAAATAAAGGGGTATTTTTCTTTGGCTTCAAACCCCTTCCCGTGAGGTGCAGGGCAGGGGTGGGCATGAGGTGAGGAAGAAGCACGGGCCTCCGCCCCCACCCCTGCCTGGCAGGTCCCAGGTTACATGATGCTGCAGTTCTGGGGGCCCTAAGAGAGAAGAGAGAGCGGGAGAGGTGTGAGAGGCGGTGCTGGGCCGCACCCTCCCTTCCCCTCTTAACCCAGCCCCGCCCCTGCCCTCCAATCTGGGGCTCAGACAGGAGCGGCAGGGCACAGGAGCAGCAACCCTCTAGGATCTTGGGCTGCGGGGAGGAGGCTCCCACTCCCCCGGGCTGCGGAAGAGAAGGCTCTCCCTCCCACAGGGCCGCCTGGTCCTAACCCTGGAGGACTAGGGTCCTCTGCCCGCGGGGTGGGGGTGTGGAGACAGAGGGCCGACTCACCTGGGTTCGGGGTCTGGAGTTGCCCAGGAGGTAGGAGCGGGTGACCAGGCTGTCCCCGAAGCTGCCACCCCCACTGCCCCCCACACTCCGGTAGCTGCGAGTGACTGTGACACTTGAGGCGGAGGAGCCAGAGGAGATGGATCCGCCCACCGGGGCTCCCGAGCCGCTGGCAGACGCCTTGTCTGCGGGCTGCCCGCAAGTCCCGCACAGCACGGTGCGCGAGCGCAGGTTGTACTCGGCGGGGTCCCCCGAGCTGCTGCCTGCGTGGGAGCCCTGAGGAGGGAGACAAGGCTCAGGCCGGACGGCGAGTCTGGGACTGACCGCTCAGGCCCAACACCCAGGCTCCGCGCTCCGGCAGGGTCCAGGCAGAAAGGTGGGCTTCTGCGCTCCAGTAGCCTAACTGGTGGGGGGCAGGGCTTGGGGCGAGGGGGACGGACCTGGGCTGGGAAGAGGGGAAGGGAAGGACATGACAGGGGGAAGGGTCAGGAAGACTTGGGGACAGGCAGGCAACGGGAGCTGTGGCTTTGACTCTTGTCTTAGCTACTCTAAGCTTCAGAGGGGAAGGTGACAGAATGAGCAAGCTTGGACAGCGGCAGGCATGCAAAATTAACTGGGGAGGAGGGCAGGTGAGAGAGACCCTTCTCCCAGGAAAAATGGGGGAAATGAGAGGCCATGCATGTGACCAGGATGGGGAGGAGACAAGAAAGGAGATGCATGCAACAGAAGTGAGGGGGAGAGAGGCAGGGCTGCGCGCCCCACGTCTGTCCTCCCTTCCCCGCCCCGGGGGATCAATCCGGACTCTTGTCCACCGCTCCCATGGGAAGACTCCATGGCATCAGAAGTTCCCACTCCCTTCCTTACCAGAGTAGGGCACCCAGACACCTGGGGTCCCTGTTCAAGGTATAGGGAGGAGAGAGAAGAAAAGCCAGGGCAGCGAGTGAAGTTCCAAAATGTTCTTTAATGAGAAGACTTTTTTGGCAGGGGGAGGCCAGGGAGAGGGTGTCCCCAGGCCCGGCTGGGTGCCCTGGCGTGGGCTGGGCCTCAGCGGCGGCTGCCACTCACGTGGTGGTGATGGAGCAGATCGTCTCCATCCTCATCCTCGTCGTCCTCGACCATGGTCACCGAGCGCACCAGCTTGCGCATGGCCACCTCCTGCCGCGGACACAGGACAAGGCCCGAGGGTTAGAGCTGCGGATCAGAGAAGGCGTGTGCAGCACACCCACCCCGCTGGCCACCAACAACCTGCTCGTGCTCTGCCCCCTGTCCAGGCTGCGACTTGCTCTGTCCTCGGGGGCGCTGGAGTTAAGAAACTTGTTTCTACTCCAGGGGCATGCGGTCAAGTTCTCTGGATAGAAGCACGATCTGCCCTTAACCATGTTCACTGTCTAACCCCCGACCCCTCCTGCTGCTAGGGGAGGTATCTCTGGGTCTGTACACGGGGTGGACAGTTTGGGACCTGGGAGAAAGCGGCCCTGAATTGGGGTGGGGGCAGCTGCCTCCAACTCTGGCCGCCAGGGGAAGCCTTGTGCAGTGAGAGGCCAGCCTGCAGCATACTCACTTCCCCAGTGGAGTTGATGAGGGCTGTGCGCAGGCTGTTTCCACAGCCCCAGGTGTTCTGCGCCTTCCACACCAGGTCGGTAGGGGGGCTGTGGGTGGCCCCAGCTCCTGCAGCCCAGATCTGGGGGAGGGAGAAATCATTAGAGAAAGGCACTCACACTCCAGCACACCCAGCCTCAGGCCAGCCCATCCCCACCCGAGGCCACCCCAGAGTCCCGAACACTCGGCCACTCACCGTCACCACCTGCCCGGCCTTCAGAGTGTACTTTGGAGGGAAGCGGTAGGTCAGCAGGGGGTCATCTCCATTCTGGCGCTTGATCTGCCAGTTGCCCATGGACTGGTCCTGCCCAGGAGGGAAGGGGCAGGTGAGAGAGGCTCCTTCAAGCTCTTAGAGGGTTTATCACCTTCTATTCATCCCCTCACGGCTCTCCCCCCTCAAGGATAAATAACAGCTACATCTATGGGCACTTAGGCTGTACCAGACCTACTCAGTCCTTTCATCTTCCCAAGAACTCAAAGTTATTCATGCCTATTCTGCAGATGACGACGCTGGGAGAGGTTAAATACATTGCCCAAGAAGGTCTCACTGCTCTGATGAGTCCTGTAGCCAGGACTGGAACTGGAGTGTGGAGGAGATACCCACATTTGCCCTGGTCTGATGTGAGGACCAACCCTCCCCGCAAACTCCATCCCTTCACCTTCCAGGTTCTCTCCCTAACCCGACGGCATTTCTCACACCCGACCTGGGAGGCCTACCTCATTGGACTTGTTGCGCAGGCGCACGAACTTGCCCTCCTCATCCACCTCCTCCACGGCCACGCGCCCGCTGGTGCGCGCGTGCTGGGAGAAGCTGCTTCGGCTCTCGGTGGACTCCAGCTTGCGCTTCTTGGTGATGCTGCCCCCGCTCTGTGTCTGGGACGAGTGGGAGGAGGCCCGGCCTCGGCTGCGCTGCGAGGTAGGGCTGGGAGACAGGCGGAGCCTGTGGAGGGGGAGACAGGGTCAGGAGGTCTAGTCAAGGCAGGTGGCAGGCAGGCAGGAGGAAGCGGCCGCTAGCACCTCCCTGCCTCCCCCGAAGCCCACCTCTCCTCCTCGCCCTCCAGGAGCTTGCGGTAGGCGTGGATCTCCATGTCCAGGGCCAGCTTGATGTCCAGCAGCTCCTGGTACTCGTCCAGCTGCTGTTGCATCCTTGCCCGCATTTCCGCCATCTCCCGCTCCTTGTCTGCCAGCAGCCGCCGGCTGGTGTCGCGTTCACGGGCCAGCGAGTCCTCCAGGTCCCGCAGCTTCGCTTCCTTAGCTGCCAGCTGGTTGAGGGAGAAGGGGGGGTCTGGTGAGCTCTCAAGGGCCCCGGGTATGGAGAGGTAAGGGACAGGGGTAGGGGCAGCCCCCTGGGGCACACCCCACCCCGACCCCCACCAACCCTGTCTTCAGATTCCCATCAGCGTCTTTCATGGACTCTAACGTGGCTGTGGCTGGCTGGCGACTGGGGAGTCCTTCTCAACCTCCGACTGAAATCTCTTATTAATTTGAGGCTAGAACCCATCTCCTCTGCCACAAATGGCACAGCCAGCTACTATATTGACACTGTTAACACCTCACTATGCCTGCAATGCAGGAGACCCCGGTTTGGTCCCTGGGTCTGGAAGATCCCCTGGAGAAGGGAATGGCTACCCATTCTCCAGTATTCTTGCCTGGGAAACCCCACGGACAGAGGAGCCTGGCAGGCTACAATCTCCGGGGTCGCAGACTCAGACATGACTGAGCAACTAACACTTTCACTGTTTTTTTTTTTTTCCCCACTTTTAACACCTCACAGTGAGTCTTGAGGCAGATCTAAGAGTTAGGGAGGATGGGGGTGATCTCCATACTCAAATGAGAAAACCCAGACTCTGAGAAGTGAAGGTCAGGCAGGCAAGATAAGAGGTAGACCTGAACAGCAAACAGGTCAAGTGACTCCAAACCCTGGGCTTCTCACTCAGTCTGTGCTCCTGGGGGCATATTCTGCGCCCTCCTCTGTGGGGAGGGGACGGGCAGTGGGGGAGGCGGAAGGGGGAGGCGGGGGGCAGCACCTGCTTCTGGAGCTGGCTGAGCTGGGCCGAGAGGCTGTCGATGCGGATGCGGGACTGCTGCAGCTCCTCGTGGGCGGCCCCCACCAGGTTGCTGTTCCTCTCCGCTGACTGCCTGGCGTTATCCAGCTGGCGGGGAGGACACAAGGGTTAGGGCTGCAGGGACCGACGGGGAAGGAGGCAGGGACCCGAGAAGGACATCGCTGCTGCAGCCTGAGGTCCGGGGCAATCTCAAGGTCCAGGGCAATCTCAGCTCCTGCCCCCGTCCGCCTGATCTCCCACAGGGCATCTCAGGGAGGGCAGCGGGGAGGGCTGCTGGGGACAGAGGCAGCAGGGGAACCCCGGGAGAGTGAGCACCTTGGCAGAATAGGTCTTCTCCAGCTCCTTCTTGTACTGCTCCACCTGGTCCTCATGCTGGGCCCGCAACTCCTGCAGGGCATCCGCCAGCCGGCTCTCAAACTCCCGCTGCTTCCCATTGTCAATCTCCACCAGGCGCGTCTCATGGCGGCGTTTGGTCTCACGGAGCTCCTGGAAGGGGTGGATCCAGAGACCAAAATCAGAACTAGTCCTTTGAGGATGGGGCCCAAGTGGTTGAGCGCCCAGCCCAATCCTAACCCTGAACAAAGTCACTGTGAGCTCCACCTTAACCTGGGGGATGGCCACCACTCCCCCCAGCCCTCACCCCCACTCCCCATCACTAGTATAAGCCAGCCTGCCAGGGGAGCTCTGCACACAGCTGATACCCCAGCCCAGCTCTGACATCTTTCACCACCGGCCCCAGTCCTCCGGTCTGCAGGACACAGTTCCCACCTCGCTGTAGATGTTCTTCTGGAAGTCCAGCTCCTCCTTCAGGGTCTGCAGCCGGTTCTCAGCATCCACTCGTCGCAGCATCTCATCCTGAAGTTGCTTCTTGGCCTCGCCCAGGGCTGCCTCGAGCTGAGAGGAAGGGGACAGAGGTCAGGGAGAGGGGTCATAGGACACCAGAGCTGGAAGGAAGCTGAGAAGGGGGTCATGTCCAGCACCTTCCTTTATATGTGGAGAAACAGGCCTAAGGGAGCAAGAGCCTTGGATGCCCACAGAAGTGATGACACATGTACTTCCTCGCAGTAATGACCTTGGATAGGTGCTGTGCTAATGAAAATATAGACAGTGCCTCCTCTCTCTATAGCCGTATTTTGCTACAGCCACTGCTCTAAAGGAAGTGTGTCCAGAGTACAGAAGGAACATGAGGGAAGGGACCAAAGTGTGCCTGAGGTGGTAGCGGGGCGCTTGTAGGAAGGCCTCCAGAGTCTGAGATCTGAAGGACAGGTGAATGGGCAGACAGGAGCAAGTACAAGGGCGCAGAGGTACAAAAGCACACACGTGCACTTCAGGATCTTCGGAAGGCTCAGCACTGCTGAAGCCTGAAGGATGGGGCCCTGCGGGGAGAGTGACGGCAGAGGTGGCTGGACTGGAAGGCAGGGACTGGATCATGGACCCATGGATCGCACCCTTACTGCCACGAAAACATCCTCTGAAGCTTGAGTAGGGGTGCACCTTTCTTAGATCTTCATCTTAGAAAGCACAACCTGGGCAGTGCAGCTGGGAAGGGTTGGGGGCAGGGCCTGGGAGGAGAAAGGCCCAGCCTTGATTTTCTGGCCAAACTGGCTGGCTTCTCCTGGTCTCTCCACGGTGTACTATGGTGGCAAGGCCTAGCAGGGAAGAGAGCCCTGGACATAGGCTTGGTGGATGACTCTAGTCCTGACCTTGCTCTGAGCAGATGTGGCTGTGAGATTGGGAACAAGCCTGCTTCTTTGATTCTGTTCCCTAGCTTTTAACATGAGACTAGATGCTGGAATGGATAGCAAAGTGTTTGAAAGTAAAGACTACCGTATACATTAAAAACATATGTCCATATATGATCCACCATCAGCTCCCACCTCCTGAGAATGCCTGGAGTGGAGCAGTGAGTGTGCGTTTGGGCAGGGGGCAGGGACAAGGGTCAGGCGGGGTCTCCGGTGGGCCTCACCTTGGCCACTTGCCCCCGCAGGTCATGCAGCTCGCCCTCCAGCGTGCGCTTCTCGCTGAGAGCAGTGCTCAGTGCAGCTTCCTTGGAGTTGAGCAGAGCCTCCAGGTCCTTGAGCCGGGCCTGCGCAGCCATCAAGTCTCCCTCCTTCTTGGAATTGCTAAAGAAGCCAGAGAAGAGTGGGTTTAAGAGGAGGAGTCTTGTATGCCTAGACAGAGTCAGGTCCCCCAGGGAGAGTAAGAAGTCAGGTCCTGGGAGGTCAGCGGCAGGACTTGGTTCTGCTATCCCCCAAGCTGCCAGGAGAGGGCATCCTTGGCCCTGGTTTGTTTGCATCTGCCGGCCTCGGGCTGGACTCCCACTTCTCCCAAGGCCCCCAAAACCCCTTTCCGGCTTCTCCACCCTTCCCATGACTCAGTGCTCAGGAACGTGCCTGAGGCCAAGGGCAAAGCTCGATCCCATGAGATGAATGCTTTTCCCTCTCTCCCCTCCCATTCCTTCCCAAAGAGACAGAACCACCTTTGTCTCCTGCCCCTTCCCACATAGGGCCTTAACCTTCTCCCCCGACTCCACCCACCTTGCATTCAGCCCAGCCTCCTCCTCTGCAGAGATCCAGAGAGCCAGGCTCCTAGCCCTGGGGTCTGAGTGTCCCTGACGCTTATCAGTTTGCTTATCAGTTTGAGTGCTAAAAGTGTCAGTCACCTCCCCTAGGCCCTTTACACACCAGGGACTGCTGGAAGGGGAAGTTTGGATAAAGCTCAGAGAGACCTGGAATGAAGTCGACCAGGCACTGTATTGACCTTTCCCTTTCTCAGACCCAGTCTGGGTCCCCTAATGGGGCAGAGCACAAGGGTTCCAGCCGTCCCTCTCTGGGCCTCATCAGAGCCTGAGAATGCTGAGCCCAACCTATCGACCACAAGCCCAGCATCTGGGTCCAGATGTGACCCCAGGCCTCCAGGTCCATCTGGGCTCCAGCCTTGAACCTCCACACTCCTCAAACTGGGTAAAGCTTTAACTAGAACCAATTCAAATGGCGGGTGGCCTCTGCCACCTCCCTTCCCTTTCCGGGCCCCTGATTATTTCTGTTGGATAGTGACCTGGAAAAATAGAGGGATCCTATTTTCTTAAAGACCTCTGGGGAACACAAGAACTTCCCAGTTGTCATGATCCCTTCCCCAATGTGTGGGGAGAGAAAGCACTAGACGCAGGGAGGGGAAGGAAAGAGCCCAGGGGCCTAGTCCCAGCTGCCATCTGCGACTCATCAGACTTCAAGCATGAACCCACTTGGGCAGATGGAAAAAAGGAAAACCAAATGTGGGCAGGGGGAGAAGGAACTCGATCCTGGAAAGGAGAGAAGTGGCCCTGCCAACATTTTTCTCCTGCCACCAAGCCCTCGGCTCCAAGAGACCCAACAATTCAGTGTGAAGAAAGCTGGAGAAGCTCTGGACGGAGGGCCCAAGACTGAGGCGGTATGCTCCTGCCACTAGCTTAGAAGTCTTCAAACAGGAGTCACCTCCCCTCCGACTGGGCTCCACTGCGAGGGGGAGAGAGTGCCACCCAGACAGGCAGGGGAAGAACGTGAAGATCTGGGGGGAGCACCCCCAGCCTTGCTCTGTCCAGGCCTCTGGCCACATTTCAGAACAAGTTGTTTAGAGCAAGAGTGTCTGTCTCCTGTGAAAAGAGGCCCTTCCAGACCTGAAGGATCTCTCCCCTCCTCCGTCTTAGCCAGAAAAGCTAAAAATAAAGTCAAAACCCAGCTCAGGTTTTGGCTGCCATCCGGCCCAGCCCCTGGCTGGGAGCACAGCCCCAACTTTCCATGACTTCAGAACTTTTCCGAAGCTGAGGCAGCTGTAGGGGGAGGAAAGAAGAAGAAAAACCGCTGGTAAAGTGAAGCGACACGGCAGACATGGATTCCGAGTTCCTTGGGCAGACTCCAAGGCTGGCAGGGACTTCCCAGAACAGGCCTCCCTGCCCTGCAGGCTAACGGCTGGGAGGCTCTCAGAACTTAGAGAACTGGGAGGAGCTTCGCATAAGTTCGGCTTAACCCCCTCCTTTTACAGATGAGGAAACTGAGGCACAGAGGAGGAAGGTGAGTGACCCTGGGTCAAACACAGCATGCAGCTCCGGGGACCCAGGCGGAGTCACAGTCAATTCTGGCAGCTGATCAGGACTCCTCCCCCTGCTCCTCCTCCTACTCAGCCACAGGTCTAGAGACGCCAGCAGGAGACAGGGCTCCTGATCCAGCCAGCCTGAGCTGGGAGAAGCAGGAAGGAGCACCTTGATGCTTTCAGAAGACATCTCAAGGGTGTCTCTTCCCTAGTCCCACCTCCATGGCCTCCTCAGACCCAGAGGAGAAACATCAGAAGTTCTCCTTGGAAATACCTTTCCTGTGAGAGTGCCAGGCAGACACTGACACAGGAAAATGTAGCTGCATGGTCCCTGCTCTCGGGGGCTCACAGCCGGACAACTGCAGGATTTGGTCCTTCTCTAACCTCTTCAGTTAGGACTGCTCCCAAAGGTGGGGTGGTAGTAATACTAATATTTATACTAATAGACTAATGCTAGTAATCATATAATGACAGCAAGCAGAGCTGACTGTGTACACCTTATGGTTGTTGTTCAGCAGCTAAGTGGTGTCTGATTCTTTGCTCTCAAGACTGTATTAACTGAATCGCCACAGCTTCCCCACTGAGACAGGTGCTAGTCCTAGGTGATGAAGGAAACAGGCTCGGAGAACTCTGCCCAGGGTCCCTCCAGGATCCTGCAGCAAGTCGGGAGCAGAGGTGTGAATAGGTGCTGGATGGCTCCCCCTGCCCTGCTAATGGTCTCCAAAGAAATTAAGGGGACGATTTTCCTCCCCCTCCTGGTGGCTCTGATTAGCACTTAAAAGAGTTGCAATGAAAGGACGGAGACACACCAGGCAGATGAGGGAAACCACTTGAGCAAAAAGAGGGAAGCAAGGAAGAGCCTTTGTGGTTTTCTCAGTCAGGCTTGGGGAGCTCCCCTCTGCGGGGAAGCAGCTGCTATCACCCATGGGCTTATGACTCAGACCTCAGGAGCCCTGTGGCCAGGGAGCCACACGCACTCCCCAAGAGACGGCTGGGGGTGGGGCACGGAAGCCAGCGGCT
This sequence comes from Dama dama, assembly GCF_033118175.1. NCBI lineage: Eukaryota > Metazoa > Chordata > Mammalia > Artiodactyla > Cervidae > Dama > Dama dama. Next base: position 16,039,288 of record NC_083700.1, read on the forward strand.
CCCCAACCTCCTTGTCAGTCTTGCCTGTCCACTAGCTCCAAATGACATTGCTTCCTTAGTCGGGCTTCTGAACAGGGACCCCAAGCAGACACTGGCCAGGCGTTCAGCCCAAGCGGCGGTGTGGCCTGTGCCCCAGCCCACTGGGGGCCAGCAGTGGGAAAGCTGGGCACAGGCTGCCCCACCGTGGGCTGGCAAGGGGAGCTGGGAAGGGTGGGACCCAGGGGCTCCACATGTGACTCATCCTCCAGCAGACAATACCCGGGCAGGTGTCAGGAAATCCTCTAGTGCTCACAGGGGAGACCCTGGCTGTACCCACGTCCTGCCCAGCAACCCACCCCCCCCAACCCCGTGCCACGCCAGAGGAGCCCACTCTCTCCCTCCCATCCGCCAGGCTCCTCCAGCACTGGAGTGGGTTCATCCCAGCGGGCTCCTGAGACAAGAAGGGCTGGGCATCCTGTTTCTAAACTCTTCCCACGGCTGGCAAATCTGATCGCAGAAGGCGGGAAAAGTCGGGTGGGGCAGGGCAGAAGAGGAAAGGGATAAGGCCGACACACGGGAGCTGGGAGCGGGCTTGCGTGCTACCAGGCCGGGGCGCTATTACACAGAGGCTGGAGGGAGAGGGGAGCCGGGCTTCAGGGCCACTGCCGGGCAGGACGCTAGGGGCTTCTTGCCCCGGGGTGGGGGTGGGGAGCAAGCGTCTGGCGCAGCAAAGGGGCTACATGGGCACCGCGCCAAGCGCTGACCTGCCGGCTGAGTCACCCTCCTCAGCCCAGCTCGGATGCCAGATATGGAAGCCAGGGCGGCCACAGGCCTGTTTGGGCCCGGTTGCTGGGAGCAACTTGCTAGGCCCCGAGGGAAAGGCCCCCATTTCCTCCGCTGGACTGAGGAACACGAGGCGCGCAGAGACAGCCGGCTGGGGCTAAAAATAATCAGTGGGCGGGGCGGATGGCCACTGGGGCAGTGGACGAGCTCGGCCAGCCCGCCGGGGCTCCCTCAGACCCGCCCCAGGCTCACCAGCCCTCGGAGTTCCCCATCGCCCGGCGGAGAAGAGGGGGAGGGGAGGCAGGAGCATCGAGATTCCCTAGCCCCCGGCATTTCCTGCCTCACCAAAAACGGAGCCCCCTGTGGCTGGGCAGGGCAAAGCAGGGCTGGTTGTGCAGCCGTGAGTCCCAGCCCGGCCCTCTCCTCCCAGACGTCTAGACCTCTTCCCAGGCTGACTCCCTGCCAGGTGATGGGGTCCCTCCAGTGGCCACCCCAAGCCGGGCCCCCACGTTCCTACCACCCTTCCTTTTGTTCCAGCAACCCCTCCCACTGCGATGTATTCTCCCCTCCCTCCACCTATCCTAATCCACACCTGCCCCCTTGGTTTGAGCCCTGCCTCAGCCCTGCGCCTCCAGACCCAGCCACACCTCTCTCCTCTTCCACGTCCATTCAGCTGTTGTTTTACCTCCTGCTTTATTCTCTTTCCAGCTATAAGTGTGTCTCGGGGCTTTTTCTGTTATGTCCCCAAATGCCCTGAGGCCAGAAGATTCATATACTCAAGGTTTCTGAGGGGGAACCTCCTTCTAGAACAATTCCTGCCCTTTTACAGGTGGGGAAACCGAGGCCTGGAAAAGAGTAGGCTCAGACCCTAAAACCCTGCCCACCCGGTCACCTGAGGACACTCAGAGCAATGGAGACAGGCACAGAACATGGCATGACGCACGCAGGGCGCGCAGAAAATGGGCAGCAACACCCAGGAAGAGAGCCTGGGAGACACTTGGACTTCTGCTCAATAGCTAGGAGTCACCCTAGTACCCAAGTGATGACGCAGACCTAGTGATGGGGTCCTCAGACATCAGCTACCTCACAGCTCTGCGTGGGGCCGCGAGGTTCCACAGTTCCCTCCCAAAAGGAACCACTGTGGGGCTTCCGGGCTGGTCTGTGGGTCTCCATCACTCTCAGGTATGGGCAGGAGGTGGAAGCGCTGGGACACTTGGTTCCCCACTCTGGCTTTCAAGGCACCAGCCCCCTCTGGAAAGGAGACCTTAAAGAGAGGAAGTGACAGGGGCAGGTGTTCTAGGGACTGAGAAGCCCCTTGAACCTTCCCCAAAGGCCACCCTGTGGAAGGGCTGAATGTCTTACACCTGGAAAGTACACGGGAGGATCCCAGTACGGACCCCCCACCCAGGCACACGCACCCACAGCAGGCCTCCCTTGGGTGTGACAACCACCACATGTGCTCGGGGTCCGAGGGCCCTCAGATCCCCTTCCAGAGCTGCTGGGCTCCCAGCTGTCCTCACCCCAGACAAAGCCAGGTCTTAATTCCAGGCAAAGGGAGGGTTGGAATGGGGGAACTGGTGCTGAGAAGGGGCACAGGAGGCCTGTTGACATGTTCAGACGCAACTCCAGCAGAGGCGCTGGGCCTGGCGCGGGGCCAGGCCTGAGTCACAGCTGCTGGGCGTATCAACGTGGCATTGTGCAGCAGTGGGAGAGGCCTACAGTCAGAGGCCGGTGCGCTGGGGTCCTGGACAACAGGCGGCAGGCTTCCTGACCAAGCGCTCCCTCCTGCCAAACTCCACTTTCCTTCTTCCTGGCCTGTCTCTCCAGAAATCATTCCTGTGTTGTCATAAAAATGCAGGCCAAGGCCTGGAACAGACCAAAAGAAGGGCATGGAGGGGGAGAAGGATGGCCTAGGAAGAGGTAGGAGGTCCTGGGTGTGGGAGGGAGGGAGGGAAGCCACTGGCCAACAGGTGGGACATTCAGGGGATCCCCACAAGAAAGCGATTCAGTTGTCCCTTCGGAATGTATTAACCTTCCATCAGGTGGCTCATGGTGATTAACCCTGACAACAGCAGGGAGAAGGTGGGAGCCGCACCCCAAGATGGAGAAAGGAAGTCGGGGAGGACCTAGGAGTTCTGGTCCCGCTGCATTCCAGCTCCAGCCTTGGAAGATGCAACGCTGTCTACCAGCCGGCAGAGGGTGGCAGCGTCATCAGAGCTACGGGAGGAGGAAGGGGGGGTGCCTTGGCAATCCCAAACCTCCCCCTCTGAACTGCCAGGGACTGCGCTCCTGGAAATCAAGGGTCTCTTACTTCCCTGAGCCAGTCCCTAAAGGAATTCCTGTATTGCCCCCCTCCATCCGTCCCCCATTTGATTCAGATCCTCCTCCTTCTTCCTGCCACTCAGCAAGATCACTCAAAAGTAGTTTTCAAAAAAAGGCCGTCCCTCAGTCTTTCTTTCTCTGACTGGACAATTCAGGGTCTCCCGTCCACTCTACTCTGCCCTCTACCGTGACTCAGCTCCTCTGCTGGGCCTGGGATTTCGGCCAGAATTATTCCTGGTTTCGACAGGCAGGACCCAGGCTTCCTCACGAAAGGACAAGGGAGCGTGGCCCCCTACTCTGCCCCACCTCCTTCCCAAACTATCCCCTTCCCTGAGTGTTAAGGGGCAAGACCTCCTCACAGCCCACCCTCAGGCTGGGGAAGCCAGAATGGGGGCAGGAAGAACAGAAGGTGGGCAGTTCAAGGTCACCCTGCACCTCCCTCTGATTCCCGCCCCTGCTGTCTAATCCCGGCCAGCACTAAGGTAACGGTCCTGCCTGCCCCAGAGCCTCTGCTTCTTCTCCAGCACAGGTCCACGGGACTCCCCTGCATGGTACAGCCTCAAGGGAGGTACGTTCAAAATATAGTATCCTTTCCTACTAGTAATAAAAACAAAGCCTAAGCCAAGAGTGTAATGTCATAATAATTACCTGTTTCTCACAAACTTTCTTGGAGAAAGAGAGGAGGGTGTTAGTACTTTTAATTCCACTGCTTGTGGGAAATATTTCTAGTGAGAATAGCATTGGCTATTAACTATTTTCACATCAATTATATCTGATTTTTATATGCACAGCTTGGTATTTTAGAGAACTGTTTTCTCACTTTGTGGGTCATGGTATTACTTTGGAACTGGAGGGATCTCTGGAGATCTTCCGCCCTAACCCCTTTCTTTTACAGCTAGGGAAATCCAGAGGTGGAGGGTGATTTCTTCAAGGTCACACAGCAGTTTAGAGTCAGGGCTAATCCTGGAACTAAGGACACCGAGGGTCAGGGCTGTTTTTGCTACCTCAAACTACCTGTCAGTTTGTGGATAGATCACCTTGCCTTTTGTTAAGTGACTGGAGACCCTGCAGCCTTCCCCATAGAACCTCTTTCCCCGCCATCTCCAAGAATATTAGAGCTTAGCCTGTGTCATCTTCAGTTCAGGAGTGGGGGTTTGAGGGGCCAGGGAGGTAAGAATGGAATGAACTGTCCTGGACCTCTGAGCCAGACCTGGTCCTGGCTGCTGAAGCTGCTAAAGGTGGTCAGGGGCTGGGGAGGAGGGAGACTGGGGGGTGGGGGGAGGAGGGCACAGGGGAGCAGAGGGCACAGTTGGTAGGTAAAGCCATCTCCTCCCAGTTGTCCCCTCAGCTGTCCCTGCCTTCAGCCCTGACACTGAGCTTCTGAATCAGTGGGGGTGGGCCTGGGAGGGCGGACAATGGGCACATTCCGTGCAAGAGTAAGCCTCAGATTCCTGGAGGCCAGGGGATGTGCCAGGGACCCGGCATCAATCATGGGAAGGCCGTCGGGACCCTAGCAGGAATTACAGTCTTTCTTGTTTCTCTTGGGCTCCTCAAATACTTACAGCTCAGCCCCTGGCGTTAATTGTACTTTCTTCTTTCCATTTGAATAAGAATGTGGACTTCAGGGTGAGGGGCAGGGTGGAGAAATGACAACAGGAGCACCCTTAGGTGAGGACTGAGGCCCAGGTATCCTCAAAGGCCTCCATCCCCGTTATCCTTATATATCTGCCAAAGGGCACAGTTTCTTACACATCCAGGTAGGCAATTCCCATGACAAGTCCCAAGACAGTCTCAAGACAGGAATTACCAGCCTCTCACAGCTCATGATTCATGGCCTAGAAGGGTCCTGGGTCTTTCCAGGTATGGGCTGTGGCAAAGGCTATTGATCAAGTGATAACAGGCCCTGCAGGACAGCAGAATATTAAGGCAACGCTGGCCTCACAGCAGAATCTACAGACTGCAAGGGTGCACTTTAGTCACCCCAGCCCACCTTCCACAACCTACAACCTGTCCCTGAAGCTAGAGAAGTGAGGTTTAATGGTGTGTGTGTGCATGCTAAGTCACTTCTGTCATGTCCAACTCTGTGCAGCCTTATGGACTGTAGCCCCCCAGGCTCCTCTGTCCATGGGGATTCTCCAGGCAAGAATACTGGAGTGGGTCGCCATGCCCTCCTCCAGGGGATCTTCCTGACCCAGGAATCGAACTCTCATCCCTTATGTCTCCCACACTGGCAGGTGAATCCTTTACCACTAACGCCACCTGGGAAGCCCAAGGTTTAATGGTAGGAGCACTCAAATGAGAGTCAGAAGACCCGTGCTCAAGTCCGGGCCTGTCACTGGTTGGCTGTGTTACACGGAACAAGCCTTCGCACCTCTCTCTGGTTTTCCCTGTTCTTATCCTGATGAGAGCTTGGAAGAACCTGGGCCTGCAGGTCCCTGTGTGTCCTGACTGAGGCCATCATGTAAGGCGGGCAATTCAGGAAGTCGTCGGGGACCCAAGGCCTTGTTTGGGGGGAAGGGATGCTTCTGCTTTGTGGGTCTGGGATCTCCCCACTTCTGACTCAGCCTTCCTCTACCAGTTCCGTTTGGGAAGACACAGACCCTGGCACCAACCCGCAGCCCAAGCCCGTAACTCTGGACTCTACTCTAGAACTACTTGTGCACACTGTCTGTCAGGAGCCCCAGTTCCAGACCACCACCTAAGGAAGGAGGCAGAAAAGGATCCCAGGATGCAGTGGGGAGCGGGGAGCAGAGATGCAGACACTCAGGCCCCCACCCCTCCCTTTAAGACATCTGCTGTCTCCACCCTGTCTCTTGCAAAGCCACTGGGGTGGGAGGGAGGGGGGCAGTATCTGAGTCATCCACCCAGCTGTCCTGCCTGGGATGGGGCCTAGCTCCAAGCCTCGACCCCAGGCGGGCCTCCCCTGATGCTTTTAACCTCCTCTTTCTTCCTGCAAGTAGGTGTTCAAACCCCCTGGGCTCCAGAATAAAGGATGTGAGTCTGTGTTTGTGGGCAGGAGCAGTGTTTCTGCTTGGAGCCTATAACCCAGTCTGATGAGAGGGGGCCCCAAAGCCCTGGGTGTGGTCAAGGTACCCAGGCTGGGCCAGGAATCACCACAAGATCTTACAGATAGCTCTGCATCCCAACCCAAAGCCTGGCCCTGAACTCTGAGCTCTAATTAAACATTAAACCAGACAACATCTTCTCTCTAGGCTTTAGTGGGAGGAGTTAGGACAATGCCTTTCTTCCTCTCCCAAATTCTTCATGCCATTCTTCACCTCACCCTGAGCAAAGCAGACACAAAAGGGAACAAATCCTTGCTCCTCCCACTGGGGACATAGAAGGGGACAGAAACCCCAATCTGAGCCCTCTTTGTCTCCACCCAGCCTCCTATCAGCCTAGGATCCAGGTGTGCAAAACCACCCCCCCTCTTCCGGAAGCCCAGCACCCCCAGCCAGGATCAGTGGGGGAGAGGAGAGGCAGGCAGCTAAATATAACAAGTACACACACCACCCCCGGCCCTGTCCCACGTGCGTGCACACCCGCCTGGTGTCCCAGACCGGGACAGCTGCGCCAGGAGGCAGAGACAGACTGGCGTGGCTGGGTTAGCGAGAGACCATAGACTCCACTCGTTCTGTTCCCTGGTCAACACCTTCCTTAGCAGAAAAAGACCTGCTAAGAATGCTCTTGGCAGGGACCTGCATGGTAGTAGTTTGGTAGCTGGGTAAACTAGTTTAGAACACTAATTCTCTGGGACTCCCCTAGCTTGCCTCTTGTCTGCCCTGTTAACTAAGTTATACATATCACTAGTGGACAATGACAGAAATGATCCCTTTCAACAGATAGTCACTCTGAGTTCCCTGGTGGCCTAATGGTTAGGGTTCCTGGCTTTGGATCCCTGGTCTGATCGGGGAACTGACACCCAGAAAGCCACTGGGCTTGGGAGTTGGGGGGAGAGTCACCTGCCTGCCCACACCATTTCTATCTACTCTTCACTAGGGGATGATGCCAGGGGCTGGGGGCTAGCAAAGGGGTATAAAGAGTAGCAAATACACAGCGCTTCTGAGAGGAGCATGAGCCTGGAGAAGATGATGCAAAGGGGAAGAAGAGAAGACAAACCATTACAGCCCCAACCAGGGATCTCCAAGCACCTTTAGTGCTCTCTGGCTGAGGTCTTCACAGAAAACAAATCCTTGGGGAGCTGAAGAGGGCCTAAACTTCCCAGCTCCAAAGGCCTTTTTAGAAAAGAGGGAGGAGACAAGTAGGGTGCGGTAGGGTGGGGCAGGGATGGGTAAGGTAGGAGGGGCCTGAATCTTCCAACGGCTGGATTTCAAAAATGTCACAGTATTCCAGTAGTGTAATAAGGCAAAGAACAATAACAACAAAAAAAAAAGTCCCAGTGGCTGAGAGGACCGGCCAGAGCAAAGGCTGCTAGGCTTGGCTTGGAAAATGAAAGTGGCTCACCCCAAGAAGGGAGGCAGGGAGGGGACAGAGTCCAGATCCTCCTCCGAAAACTCCAGGCAGAGGGTGAGGGTGGGGAGGTGGGGAAGGGGAGGTACAGACCTGGGCACACATAACACAACTTCCAGAGCCGGGAGCCTCTGCCCTCCATCTCCCTCCCTCCCTTGCATTCCTGGGCCAAGCAGGCCAAGGACTGTGGGAGCTGCGGGGGAGCGGCTCTCCTGGAGCTGATCGGTGGGCCTGTCAGAGGCCAGGGGAAGCCCCAGACATGCAGGGCATAAAGGAGCACTTCAAAACTCTTAACAGGAACCCGGGAAAGGGCTGTGCAGTGAGGGTCATCGCCGTGCCCCTGCAGGGGAGAAAGGGGGTCACCCGGCTTTGATGAACTCTCTCTGGCACCACTGGACATCTCCCAGCCTAGGAGCTCTGTTCTAGTGGGTGTCATGTGTTCAGAGTCAGGCTGGCAAAGTTGGCACGGTGCCAAGACTGCCAAGAAAGTTCCAACAGGACCCTTTCACCTACTCCTAAGTGTCTTGGGTGCCTAGATGTCTTAGACCTGGCAAGGCCAGTTCGGCTTTGCCCAAGGCCCTCTCCCAGGCCCCAAATGATTGGCAAATCCCACCCTGACAGAATGTGGGCCTGCCACCAGCTCCTACTTGGCCCTGATGAACCCCGCCATTCCTTATACACCCCACCCTCTCCCAGAGACCTCTCCCTCCTCAGTCCTGTCTTGACAATTTCCCTTGGCACTGCCAGTCACTCGCTGGGGGCAGTTCCGGGAGGGAGGAGACTATATGGCAAAGTTATCAGCCGCCTGGAGCCCGGGCAGGGCCGGCAGTCCATCTGCCCCTCCGCTCCTCTCCCGGCCCCACGCCGCCACTCACCGCGCCTTCAGCTCCTTGAATTCCTCTCGCACTTTGCTCAGCTCCAGCTGCAGGCGGGCGCGCTCCTTGGCCACCGAGTCGAGGGTCTTGCGGGCATCCCCCAGCTCGGCCTCGTAGGCGGCCTTTATGCCAGACACCTCGCGGCTGACCACCTCCTCAGACTCAGTGATGCGAAGGCGCAGACCCGCATTCTCCGTTTCCAGCGAGCGCACGCGGTCGATGTAGACAGCCAAGCGGTCATTGAGCTCCTGGAGGTCCTCCTTCTCCTGCAGCCGGGTGATGCGGGTGGGTGTCAGCGGGGTGGAGCTGGCCTGCGCCCCGCTGCGGGTGGCGCGCCGCTGGGACGGGGTCTCCATGGCCGGCAGGGTGGCAGCACTGCCCGAGGGGCAGAGGTCCCGGGAAGGACGCGGGGCTCAGGCCGAAGGACAGAGACTGCTGGGGCAGGAGCGCGCCGGCCGGCTGGCTCCTGGCAGGCTTGAGGATCTGGGCCGGGCGCAGTCGGACCTCGGGATCTGGGTTGGCGGGTGTGGATGCGGAGCTCCCGCGAACACTCTGAGTCACCGGCTCCCGGGCAAAGGCTCTAATAGGTCTAGGGAATGGGAGGAGGGGCCACTCTCTTAAAGGGGCCGTCGCTAACCCACAGGGGTGGGAGAGGGAGGGGTGAGCAGGGGAGACGGCTGCCCGGGGTAGGGCCCCACCCTCCCTCAGGCACCCCCACGTGCCTGGGGCCTCCCTGAAGCTCGCCTCTAGGTCTCTACCTGCTCAGCGATCCAAGCTGAAAGCTTGCCCCCACTGCCTCAGGCCTTAGAGGGGGTAAAGGGCAGAGCCAAGGGGTGAGGCTGGGTGGGCAAAGGGCAGGGGGAAGAGGAGCAGTAAGCACAAATCAAGGGAAGGCGCCAGGCAGGCAGATCCAGGAAAGTGGGGGGGAGGGTTGAGGCTGGTGCCCACGAGGGTGACTCACTCTTCTTCCACCACTGGCTCCCCCTTTTCCTCCCCATAGTAATAGTGACTCACCCCTACTCCCCCCCACCCCCCCACCCCCCCACCCCCCCTCCATGAGTGGGCAGTCCATTCAAAGCGGCATCTCAGTATGCCAGGGTGGGGTGGGGAAGTATGCCTGGGTTCCCTGGGGTGGTTGGAGGGAGGGCTGCCACAAAGTTCTGGATCCTGAGCTCCTTTTACACCCTCCGAATTGAGGGTGGGGACCAGAGTTTGGGGTCCTTCTTTTCCTATCTTCTGCCCCAGTTTAATCTCCCTTTGAAATCAACCATTGGATCTTAGACTCAAAGAACAACCCCCAAGCCCCAGAGAAGGTCAAGAATAGGACCCAAGTACTGCCCACCCTGTCCCCTTCCTTTGGACTCAAGCAGTCAGAAAAAGAGCCTGCCTGAGGTTCCTCCCAGCTTTGGTCCCTTTCTAGTTCTCAGCCCAGCCCAGCCCACCCCACCAACCCCAGGACTGTACTTATTTTTTTTTCCAGGACTGTACTTATTTTAATGGATAATTTAAAACAGATACCAGAGCTGTGCATGCATTCATCACATTGCCAGGACACCAGGTCCCAAATTTTTGTGGTTCCCAAAGGGGCCTGGAAAGGGGAGCAGGGCTGGGGGCTGGACAGCCAATGTTGGGTCTCCATCCTGGTTTCAGCCAGAAAAGGGGGTTGATGGGGGTGGAGACAGCAAAGACGCCCACAACCTTGCTGACTGCTGGGCCAGCACTGCACTTATCTCCACATTCCTCTCTGGCCAGGTCTGCTTTGCCACTGGCTCTGGGGAGGGGCCAGGCCTTCTCACAAAACAGGATCATCCAAGTCCCTGAGCTTCCCCACCCCAGGCTCTGGAGCTTCCATCCTCAGCAGACCCCTTTAATCAGCCTCCTACTCTCCTCTCCCATCTGGGCCCTGGCCCCACCAACCATCTCATCCTAAGAGGTGGCAGAGGCTGAGGCTCCAGAACCCATGTGCTTTCCTGCCCTGCCCCTGGGCCTCCCATGGCTTATTCTCTGATGAGGAACTGGGGAAATTAAATTACGTTGCTAACTCCTACAGCTCCAGGATACCAGGATACACAAGAGAAATGGGGCTGGACAGCTCTTCTGTTCTGGAGCTGGCTTAGAGTGACAAGGGGCTGGGGCGGGATTAAGGCAGGGACTCTGAGTGTTCAGGGAGACAAGCCCTCTCTGAGGGATGGCGGGTTCCCACCTACAGGGGTTGACTGGGCAGGGTGGTGAGCATGCAGGGTACTCGGAGTTGGGGGACCCGGGATATGGTTCCCCTCCCTGCAGCCCCCTCCCTCAGGGTGGGGCACCCACCGTCAGCTTCCCAGACAAAACAGAAAGTCTTTCCCTGTTTCTCCCTCTCGTGTTCCCCAAGTCAGAACCAGAGGTGGGGTGAATGAGCCAGTGAAACGTGAGGGACAGTGGCTGTTCCCACTGCTTCAGCCCCCCTCCACAGGGCTCCCCACCCCCCCACCCCCGCCTGGCCTGGCCTGACTTCCCCTCCTGGCTGGGGAGGCAAAATCACACTTAACCCTTTCCCTCTCAGACCTCCCCATCTTTAAGAAAAGAGGCAGGATAAAGGAGAGGGGCTTCTCAGCCTAAGTTTCTCTCTTTCCAAAGGGTTCATTCACCACCACCACTACCACAATGGCCTCAGTCCTAAACCTGAACTTCAAAGTGGGCCTTTACCCTAACCATTCAAGCCTAACTCTGAATCCCAAATGTCATCATCTGCTCTGCCCCTGCCAGGGTGTAGATGGCCTGTCCCAGCAAAAGCAGAAGGCAGGGAAGGCCAGGTCCAGAGGAGTGGAGCCTGCTGGGGGTGAGGGTTGGCAAGAGTGGTGTCTGGGTGGAGACCAGTTTCCAATCCTGTCTCTCACTTGGCCAGGTGATGACAGGTCTACTACTGAATTCTCTGGGCCTCAGCTTCCTCAACAGGGACAGAGTGGCTGTCAAAGAAATGAGGGTTGAGCTACTATGTTTGCTTTATAGGGAGTTGTCCACCAGTAGGCAAAACAGGAAGAGGCAATACCAAGCACAAGTGGTTAAAGAGCAGCAGAGAACCCTGAACTGGATAATGAATTCCAAATGGGTTCCAGAAGCCTGGAAGCTGGAACATTAGTAAGTGATATTAGAATATAGTTGTTGAGTGCAAGGGTCCAACTATCAGAATACAATTGTTGGGCAGTGGAACAGACACTTGTCTTAAAGACCAATGACCTTGGGGAGGGGACCCTCTTCTTTCCCAAAGCATCTTGGACATCTGTGTCCCTAACACTTGGCCCAGTGCTTGCATTTAGGAGGTGCTCAGTGTTTCTTAAATGAACAAATGCATCTGGCCCTGCCACTTCTCAGTTGACTGACTTTGGGCAAGTTCTGTCTTTTCTTTCAGCCTGTTTCCTTGTCTATAGCATGGGGATGCTGCCATGATTAAGTCACATGCATTTAAAGGGAGGCTTCAAAAAATAAAAAATAAAGGGAGGCTTCTTGGAGGAGGTAGGTTTCAGGCTTTACAGAAGTGCCTTATGCACAGAGTGAATTCACTCATCCAACAAAGATTTATTGAATACCCACTGTGTGCCAGGCACTGCTCTAGACACTAAGGAGACAGCAGTGAATAAAACAGATCAAAATCCCAACCCTCATGGAGCTGACATCCGAGTGGAGGGAGAGGGTCCATAAATAAAAGACAAAATTATAGTTTGTTGCGGCTTCCCCAGTGGCTCAGTGTTAAAGAATCTGCCTGCCAATGCGGGAGTCACAAGAGATACAGGTTCGATCCCTGGTGAAGATCCCCTAGAGGAGCGCATGGCAACCCACTCCAGTATTCTTGCCTGGAGAATCCTGTGGACAGAGGAGCCTTTCGGGCTACAGTCTGGAGGGTCACAAAGAGTCGGACACAACTGAAGTGACCTAGCATGCACGCACGTAGGATTCTGTTCAACAAACTGGGTAACTGACACTTTTAGTACGTTTTCACAAACATTCTCAATGTGGTCCACAAAACCACCTTATAGGCTGGAGATCATCTCCCTGTTTTACTGCTGAGGCTGACTTTCCCAAAACTAGACATTAATCGGCCGAGCCCAGAACATGGAAGAGGTGGCCTGGACCAGGATTCCTTCACTTCTTATGCTACTTTGATGGGACGTGTGGGACGAGTTGGGGTAGACTGGTGCTGGGAGGAATTCTGTACAGGGGTGCTGAAGTGGGCAAGAGCTGAGGAGGGTACACAGTTCAGCTGAGCAGGGAGACACTAGAGGTGAGGTGGGAAAGTGTGGGAGGAAAGGCAGGACTGGAGAAGAGGGAGATGGAGGCAGCCACCTGGCTCTGGGATGGAGACCTGTGGGAGGGAATCTGGCTGCTTGATAAGGCTGGGCTCAAGAAGGAGAGAAGGGAGGCCTTGAGACCTGCAAGGAAGGAGTCAGAGGCAGCAAGTTAAACAGAGTGGGCTCAGCAGAAGGGTGAAATGAGGAGGGCTTTGAGGGGCATACTAATAACGATTCATGTGGGGAGCATTTGTGGAGTACCTACTGGTATTAGGCACTAGGTAGCCGCATTACTGTGTTGAACCTATACAATAGCTCTACATGGTAAGTACTGTTATTAGCCCTATTTTACAGATGAGGAAACTGAAGCCCAGGGAGATTAAATTATTCCTTTAAGGCAGGGATTGTCAAAGTTTGCCCTATTGACATTTTGGGCCAGATAATTCTTTGTTGGGTGGGGAAGGGTCTGGGCACTGTGGGATATTTTGCTGCCTCCCTGGCCCTCTATCCACCTCTGCCCTCAGTTTATGACAATCAAAAATATCTTCAGACAGTGCCAGTGTCCCCTGTGGGGCAAAATCACCTCCAGTTGTGAACCACTTACCTAAGGTCATATGGTGAGTAGCAGGGCTGAGATTTTAATACAGGTGGACTTGACTTTGAACACCAAGCACTTACTATCAGGCTGTAATTCTAGACAGGTAGGAGTGGGAGAGAGAGAAGCATTCAAATGGATCCTAGGCCACTGGGGAGACAACTCCCCTGTAGGGATGGGAAGAGGGGAACTCCTGGAGGAGGGTCTAGGGAGTGGAGGCTGATTTGGAAAGTGGGAGCTGGCTGAGAGCCATGGTTTGAGGATCGCTTTATAGTAGGTTCCAGAGGGAAGGTCCCTTTCTTATTCATTCTTTGATCACAGGGTCTGGCACAGAACACCTGTTGAACTGCTGAGTCACTCGTGCACAGGTGAATATTATAACCCTGAGAGTGGAAGGACTCGCCTGTTCTGTAAGTGGTTGTCATGTACAAGGCACCCGGCGAGGGGCTGTGTGGGGCTGATCCCACTTAATCTCCACCTAAGCCCTAGGAAGGAGGTATTATTAGGCATTGGCAGGTATTGGCATTTTATGGATCAAAACCCCCAGACTCTGAAAGGTTGGCTAATTGACCTCAGGCCGCCCAGCTGATTAGACTGCCTTCTTCCTACTCAGCCTCAGCTAGATGGAATGATGCAGGCTGTAGGCAATTCTTTTAGCTTAGTTTAGCCAGGAAGGCCCTTAGAAGGAATGTGTTTGACACATTCCTTTGGAAAGACAAAGAACTCCTCATTTGAATGAAATCTCACCCCCTAATATACTACATGACAGAGGCAGAGCCTCTCTAGCAGGGAAATTTTGGGACCCCTTCTTGGTGATCCCTTGCCCAGAGGGCCCTCAGGGCTCTGGGGAATAAGCAAGCCCCCTTTGTTTACAAGTAGGCTTCTAAGGCTAGAGGAGAAAAGATTTGCCCAAGGTCACACAGGTAGGCCTGCCCAGAACTCCTGAAATAGTGCTCTGACCCTATCGTATGCTACCACAGGAGACATAACACCCTGCACACATTTGAGGGAGGGCACCTCAAGGGAGGGAATTAATATCACCTTGATGTGGGGTTGCTGGCTGCTGAGCCAGAGTCCACGTCTATTCCTTCAGGAAACCAGCCTGGTCAGAAAGGGCCGCTGGATAATAGGCAGAGAACCAGTCTTTTACATCTCACACCTGGCTGGGCAGGTCTCCCAGGTGTGGCCCTTTCATAATCAAGATTACTACCATAACAGTCTCAAATCTCTTAGAGATGCACAAATATCATTACCCTCATCATACAGATGAGGAAATTGAGGCTTGGGCGGGTTAACTGATTTGCTCAAGGCCACGCAGCAGACAAGTGACAGAAGGAGGCCTCAAACCCCAGGTGTCCGCCTCCAGGTTAACTAACATCCCACTTCTTCAGCTCAAACCCTGAGGAGACAAATCCAACAGCAAGATCCGAGGATCTGCCTGGGAGCTCCAGCCCAACATTTCAAACCCCCTTCCCCACCCAACTGGGCCAAGAGAGCCGCCCACCTGAGAGCCTCTAGTTTTCAGAACTGTCACAGGACACACCAGAATACACACCAGACTAGGGCCAGAGAGGAACTCCGCAGTGACAGCTCCCTCTCTGATCGCCATGCCCCAGATTTGGCCCCGCCCACCAGGTGGGGGTGGGGGTGGGGGCGTGGAAGGGGCGGGGCACCGAAGACGTGGGTGGAGCCATGTGGACCGGCTGGCCCGGGGCTGATCGGCTGGGGCTGGTAGGTTGGCTCGGGCTCTGGCTGGGTGGTTCCTCCCTCCTTCCCGCCCGGAGGCGGGCAGTGCTGACGGCTCGTGCTGACGCAGGCGCCTGCGTGTGGGCGGCTGCCTGTGAGTCTGTGTGTCTCTATGTGTGTGTGGTTGCTGGGGCCTCCCAGGTCTCCTAAATGGGGGTTTCCTCTCCCTGTTGTCAAGGAAACAAACAGAAGCTCCACAACTCCAGGGCTGGGGCTGGAAGAGCAGGGACCTCAAGCCCTACACACCCATACATTTCCAGAAGGTGAGGCAGAAAAGGATTCCCTGTCCCCCTCGGCTCTCAGGGTACTGACCAAACGTGACCAAACAGTGGGGCCTTGAAACTGGAGTAGCGACCTGCGCTGTTTGCAGAGCACTGGGGAGTTTCTTAAGACAAGGATCTAGCGCTGCTCAAACCAGGACAGGTCCTGGCAAACCGGACAACTGGTCTCCCTACATGTTCATCCAAGTTTTGTGGGGAGCCTCTTTTTAAGATATAAGAATATCTTTTACAGATTTTACACAGATATATAACCATGTGGAAACGTGGGCAGACTCCTCTGAGGGTCTTGGAAAGGCCTGTGCAGCTGAGGGTCCCTGAGCTTCCCCTTCACCACCTGCACTAGAAACCCACCTGAGGCCCCAGCCCCCACAGCCCTTCAGTCACTTTGAAGGCTACCCCCCTCCCCCACCAGGCACTCACACTAGGGGGATCCACTGGGAAGGTGAACTCTTGAAAGGAGGATGGCGTTAATCTGATTTCCTGGTGGGTGGACCCAGCAAAGGGCTCTTTCTGGAGAAGTGGTTGGGCTGCCAGGTGGGGCAGGTGGCTCAGCAGCGTCTCCGCCAAGATCAAGAGCTCCTGGAGAGAGGCGCCATGGGTGGGGGCCGAACTGTATTGGGCCAATGCTTCAGCATTCATTGTCTAGAAGCCAGAACCTCGGAGCTGGGAGGAGTTAGGGCACCACACAGACCAACCCCCTCATTTCTAGACCCACGTTGGTTGAACTCCCCAGATTGCCCTGTCCCACCATCCCTATGCCGCCCACAGGCCTGCCCCAGAGTAGCACCCCATTTGCCCTCTTTGTCCAGTAAATCCAAAGCTTACAGGGCACCCTGAGAGCCCACCTCACTTTGGCCCTCGACCCTTGAGGGGCTCTTCATCAGAGTAACAGGTAATGGGGAAACCACTGGAGCAAGGGTAGGGCAGCAGGGCCCTGGTCGGGAGAGACAGGATGCACAGGCTAAGGCTGGGCTCCCAGGCTGCCCAGGGAGGGGCCAAGGGGGCATCTGTTTCCTCTTGGCCAGGATTCCCTCAATCTCATCCCCAGAGGAGGTGAAAATGGTGCTGGCTTCCCAAAGCAGAGCTTCCTGGCCTGGGAATGGAGGATGGTTGAAGTGTCCATCAAAACATCCTGTATCCCCCTCTTCCCTCTGCCTGGAGCTTCAGGGAGCTCAGTTAGGGTTTAGGGGTGCGGGCACACTTCCTGTTGCAGCAGAGAGGTGAGGTCCTGGGGTTCAGTGAGCACCAATGATGTACCTGAAGCTTTAGCCAGGCTGGACTCTCAGTGGGTGTAGTGGGGTAAGAGAAGGGGACTTGTCTGGCTCGGGTGGGGCCTCACCTTAGTGGACCAGGGGTGGAGGATGGACCAGAGAGAGGGGAGCACAGAGGGTAAGTGGGGATGAGGGAGAGATACGAGTGAGTAAATGAAGGAGGTTAGGGAAGAAATCTACCTTGAGAGACGAAGAACTGAGCTTTGAGGTAAGGGGCAGAGGGATCAGATCTGGAGTCCAGGCCAGGGGGGACCAGGAGGAGTGGAGAGCTGGGCACAGGGGGAGCCCAGGAATTGAGGAGGGGGGCAGCTGCCCAAGCTGACGCCAGCACTCCAGCCCCAGATCCTGGTGGGGCAAATATTTACCAGGCAACAGTTGCTAAGTAAGGAGGAAGGAGGAGCAAAGCCAGTAGCTAGAGGGCTTTCTAGGCTCCTCCCAGCCCTCACAAAAGAGAGGGTGAGCCATACTGTTCTCCTCAGCCCTCCACCCCCACCACATAGGCGTGGCTACATCCCTTCATGCACACATATCCTGGAATCACCCCTACCAATGCCCCCCTCCCCCACCAAACCCCAAGCTGGTAAGAGGACAGAGGGCTGGGCTAGGGGCAACTTAATCCCGGGGCTGCCAGGCCTTCCGCCTACCCTAGGACAGCTCTGTGGGCTCAAACTTTGTGAAATTCCCCTTCCCAATCTGCTGTTCAGTGGGGGCTGGAGAGGAGGGTGGTCCAAGCAGTCAGGATACAGTGAGGGAGAGGATGCTGAAGGATGAAGTCAAGACGTCCAGAGGGTGCAGGCTGCAAGAGAGGATGCGGAGGCGGAAAGGCGGGGAAGGAGTGACTCCATTAGAGGCCGTGCAAGGACAGGCAACTGGGGGCTGCTGGACCCAGAGAAGAGGGATTCTCAGGAGTCCCTCCTGCCCTGGCCCCTGGGCAGAGGAGGAGGAAGGCAGAGGAGGGAAGGGTGTGCTCAAATGGAGCCAGATGTGGCCCATGTGATGTGGGCTGTCGCTGGCATGGGCACAGTGGGGGGCAGGGCATACAACTGCCGCCAGAAAGAATTAGTCAGAAGCTGGGAGGGGACAGGGGAGAAGGACCGCTAGCCCAGGACCCTCGGGGGAGCAGATGGGAGCTCTGGGAAAGGGTAGGAGGGCTCACAGCCTGCAAGAAGGGGTTGAGATGACCTCCCAACCCCTCTCAAGGTTCCCATCCATTGCCCTGGCTGAGCCCCGATTTCCTTATGCAGAATAGACATCCTGACACCACTTCCCAGGACAGAAGACGTGCCGAGGGCCCAGCTCAAGGCCCAACACGTGAGAGGGGCTCTCTTCTTTTTACCCACCTTCTCAGGGTGAGGTCTCTGCTCTGCAGGGCTTCTCTTTGGGGGTCAGTGGGTTGTCATCCTCGGCCACAGACCCTCTGGAAATTGGGATGCAGGAAGGGGAGGGAAGGGGACAAAGAGGAAGCTGCTGTGGCAGAGA
Source organism: Dama dama (assembly GCF_033118175.1). Lineage (NCBI taxonomy): Eukaryota > Metazoa > Chordata > Mammalia > Artiodactyla > Cervidae > Dama > Dama dama. The sequence goes on from NC_083700.1 coordinate 16,057,357, forward strand.
GGCGGTTCCGAACCCAAGCTCCCTGGTGCCGATGGAGGTTCTTGAGGGTCGAAGGGTCGGCCAGAGTGACTGCAGGCCCCATGGGTCCACCCTGAAATGGAGGTAGATGGAGGGCCTTCACTATGGAATGACACCAGAGAAGAGACCGAGGCGCCTCCCCAGGGGGTACTTCCCGGAGCCCAGAGCTCACGCAGCATGAGCCGGCCGAGAGGGAGAAGGGGTTGGGATCCCAGGAAGCAAGGCAGACTTGCTGGGTGGGCCAGGGCACAGCCCTGTAGAAACAGACAGAGGGACCCTTGGAGGGCCAGGTCCAAGCTGGCAATAGAAAGAGTGTTGCTTTCCAAACTCCCGTCGGAAAGTTTGAAAAATACACATGGAAACATGACTCACTGCCCCCTCCCCATGGCCCCCCTTTCCTGATTTCTGTGATTTTTTTTTTTCTCCCAAGAGTTAATTCAAGTCACATTCTCATAGAAACCATACTTAATGAGGGAGGGTAAAGGGCGGGCTGAAGGAGGCAGAGAGGCACCGCAGGAGCTGTCTATAGAGATGGAGAGGTGTCCCAGGCTGGGGCAGACAAGTGTGCGGCAATCTAGCCGCAGGGGAACACCTCAGGCCCGGAGAATTCAGCTTCCAAACACTGAGATACTCAAGAGAAGGAAGTAGAATTCATTCACACGCCCGCAGCCAAAACTGCTGCAGAGTGACTGCTGCCCTGTGGAGCCCAGGCCCAGAGAGCGGCCTTCTGGCCTCCTCCTCAGAATCCATTCCCAAGGCCACAACTGAGGCCAGAGGCCCAAGGAGGCGGGAGTGGTGGCGGAGCTCCCTGAACTCATCGCCTCCACGGCTCCCTGCCCAAAACGTGTGTCCCCAGAGCTGGCCTCTCTCCCTTTGGGCTGGGGAGGATGCCGGCAGGCTTGCCCCCACAGGGTGTCCCTGGGCCAGGAAGTCCCAGCCTATCCACGGGAGGCCAAGGAAAGGGAGGCCTGGCCCTGGGCCAAAGGTGAGGGGCCCTTCCCCTCCAGACGGCTCTTTGGAGAGGCCGCCCAAGGTTCCCAGGGCAGGGTGATTGCTGAGCTCCCACATTCACCATCCCTCCGCGGATGCCCCACATGGAGTTCCTCAGGTCTCCCCACCACCACTCCAGCCCCGCTCCATGCCTCCTTCCACAGCCTCACCCTTTCTGTCTCCCTTGGCGAGTAACCCCCCAAAGTCCTCTAGATCCAGAATCTCTCTCCGTTCTGCCCACTGCCTCCAGCTCCTGTGGTTCTTTTTGTTTTGTTTTTTCGGCCATGACACGCGGCTTGTGGGATTTTCGTTCCCCCAACCCGGGCCCTCAGCATTGAGAGCTGGAGTCCTCACCACTGGACCACAAGGAGTTCCCCCGCGCCGAGGTTCTGATATCACACCTTCAGCCGTCGCCTGAGGAACTGCAGGAGCCCCCGGCCAGCCTTCCTGCTTCCACCTTTGCTTCTGTTCCAATCCTTTCTCCTCCCTAAACCACAGCCATCTTTCCAAAATGTAAACCTCGACATGTTTCCACAAGACTTCAGACTCCCTGACTGTATTCGGGATAAAGTCCAAATTCCCTGAGCTGGAGTGTAAAGCCCTCTTTGACCCAGGCTCTGCTCCTTATCTTTAGCCTCGCCGCTTGCCTCTAGCTTCCAGCAGTCCCGATCTCTCTCGTTTATTCTGAGCTAACCTTCCGGGATGTGGCACACACTTTGCCTTCTGACCAGCTCCTCCTCATCCTCCAGGCTCAGCCAAGAGAGTCACTAAGTCTGGGTTAGGTGTCCTGCTAAGCCCCCAACATCTCTTGTCACATGAAATTGACACAGTGTTCACCTCTGTCTTCCCACATTGGGGCAACTGCTTGAGGGTAGAGGCTGGGTGGGTCTGGTGCTGGTGTTTTAGTCGCTAAGTCGTTTCCAACTCTACAGACCCCACAGACAGTAGCCTGCCAGGCTCCTCTCTCCATGGGATTCTCCAGACAAGAATACTGGAGTGGGTTGCCATTCCCTTCTCCAGGGCATCTTCCCAACCCAGGAATTGAACCCAGGTCTCCTGCATTGCAGACAGATTCTTTACCAACTGAGCTGGTGGGTCTGACTCTTCCCTTTATTCCGAGATACCCAGCATGGTACCTAGGGACAGAGAAGTTTCTCTTCACATGTGAGCCGAACATCTCAACATATCTCCCTCCTGAACGGGTACTCCCAAAGCTCGATTTCTCCCTCGACTTTTTCCACTCACCCCACTCTTCACCACCTAATTCTAGCCCCGCCTGCCTCCCACGTGCCTCTTGCTGCCTCCCTGCATCGGAGCTCTTCATATGCCCTGCAGCCAGACCTCTCTCCACACCCAGCTGAGTCTCAATACCAGTAGTAACCACAGCTATTGTTTACTGGGTGCTTGCTGTGTGGCAGGGCCTGATCTAGGTTCTTTCCATTCATTGGCTCATTCAATACCAGGCAGAAGCTAAAAAAAGAGATTGGTCCAAGAACCTGACTTGTCCGATGGTTCAGTACCAGTCTCTCCAGGAGTGCATAACTCTGTCGTCACTGTGTGTAAAGGAGATGGAATATATGCTGGGCCAATAAATGTTTATTGAGGGAAGGAACAATGTAATTGCCTACCTGTGGAGCAGGTCCCATCTCTAGTGAAACATGATCTCTGAGCAGCCCTGAAAGGTGAGCCAGCCAGGGCATTATTCTCGCTTTATAGAAGAGGACTTGGTCCAAGTGAGTAAGGAGAGACCTGCTTCTGGCCACACAGGTGGTCGTGGGCACGCATTCAGTGGCAGCACCTCCGGGCCTTGCAGAGGGTCCCATGTGGCTCAGTCAGGGGGCTGCTGTCCAGAACGGGGGTGAGGGTGGGGAAGGAGTTACTTGCGAGTTGTCAGGAGTCATGGCTGGAGGAAACCCAGTGGTCTCAACCCTCACTGGGCAACAAAATCACTTGGCAATGGTGGGGGGCTGAGAGGTGGGGACACTTCCTCTATGGTTCAGTGGTTAAGAACCCGCCTTCCAACTCAGGGTACATGGGTTCAATCCCTGGTCAGGGAACTAAGATCCCACAACTAAGCCTGAGTCCCGCAACCACTAAGCCCAAGTGTTCTAGAGCCTGTGCTCCGAAACAAGAGAAGCCCCCTCTCGCCACAACTAGAGAAAGCCCACGTGCCACAACAAAGACCCAGCATAGCCAAAAAAATAATAATAAATCGCTTGGGAGAGGGAGCTTTCAAAACTGCCAGCGCCCAAAGTCTTAGATATTTTGATTCAATAATTCGTCTAGGGTGCCTGCTGCTGCTGCTGCTGCTAAGTCACTTCAGTCGTGTCCGACTCTGCGCGACCCCATAGACGGCAGCCCACCAGGCTCCGCCGTCCCTGGGATTCTCCAGGCAAGAACGCTGGAGTGGGTTGCCATTTCTTTTTCCAATGCATGCAAGTGAAAAGTGAAAGTGAAGTTGCTCAGTCGTGTCTGACCCTTCGCAACCCCATGGACTGCAGCCTACCAGGCTCCTCCGTCCATGGAATTTTCCAGGCAAGAGTACTGGAGTGGGGTGCCATTGCCTTCTCCCGTCTAGGGTGGAACCCTGGCATTTTTCAGTAAACACTACTTTAGTCTTCATTTAACAGATGGAGAAACTGAGGTTTGGAGTAGGAATTACAATGACAGCTAACACTGAGTGCCGATGATGCCCGGCTCTGTTCTAAATAGAGCGGGTGGATTATTCACCTGATCCTCACCGTAACCCTGCACGGGAAGGACTCTTATTATCAGCTCCACTTTACGAGTGAGAAAACAAAGTCCAGTGGGTCCAGGGTCACACACCTGCGGGGAGCGGCTTGAAAAAGCTGACTCTGGGAGCTGCCTTGATTGATCATCAAGGGTCTGTTCGCAGACATAGCTCTCTGTCCCGCCACCCTGCAGAGAGCGGCTTGAAAAAGCTGACTCTGGGAGCTGCCTTGATTGATCATCAAGGGTCTGTTCGCAGACATAGCTCTCTGTCCCGCCACCCCTCTGAAATTTACTATCCAAGTTAACTCCTAACAGACCATTAGTGAGCCTTGAATGTACACAAGGTGCAGATAGATGGCTTTGCACGACTGCCCTTAAGATAAGTAGGATGCCTTTGGCGCCATGAGAGAGCTCTGGTTATTGTTATCTTAAAGATGATGTACATGGGGAAGAATTTTCTTTGTGATGCCTCTCTTCTTGGTTTAGTATATATGTAACCCTGAGAAATAAAGAATCATCGTTGACTGCAGCGATCCTCTCGACCCCATCTGTTCTGTCTCCTTTATTTCTTAGCCTAAAGGAACGCGTAGTGTTGCTCGCTGAAATCTTCCGGCTGGCCCGGCACACACCAATCAGTGGTGGAGCTGGGATTCGGATCCCAGAGAACTGGCTTGGAAGCGCACATTCTCAACCCCAGAGTTGCAGAGCCAGGCCCAGAGAGGTGCCACCTCCTCTAGACAGAAAAGTCAGAAAGCTGGTGAGAGTGGGTAAACTGAGAGCAGAGAAGCCTCAGTCCAGGTGGGAGGCCTGGAAGCTCCCAGCCCCTCGCTCACAGAGGGGGAAGGGGATGGGTGATGAGGGGCTGGGCAGTGAGGCAACTTCCCCATGGGACCCCCCTTCCACCTGTCTGCCTCCCTTGCCTCCTGGAGAGGAGCCCTGACCAGCCCCAGCTGAGCCGGCACCTACCCTGTGCTAATTGATGGAGCCTCCTAATTGCTGATCACAAGCAGGCAATTAAGTCCAATTAGGGAGCGAGAGCTAATTAGTGCTCAGCTTCCTTCAGCCTCTGGGCACCCCTGGGGTCTGCAGGAACCTGTTGCCCACCTCTCCCCACCCCCAGGGAAGAGAATTGCTGCTTATAGTGAGCGTGGCAAAAGTTCACTTGGCTTCCTTGCTCTCCTAAGGATCAAGGGTCAAGCACCTCGGCTTATCCCCTATCTCTGCACTGGGGGGCAGCTCTGTCTCCAGTCCCACCACGCATGACTTGCCTTCCTTGACATCTGACAACATTCATGTCACCCCATAATTCATAAGGACCATCCCATTCATCATCCTGAAAACCCTGGAGGTAGGGCACTCCATATCATCACTGGGGCCCAGAGAGGGTAAGTGATTTGCCTAAGATCACACAGTCCACTTTGACCAAAGATCCTATACCCCCTAACATATGTGATAAATCTTTCTGATGACCTCTCCTCTATCATTCCGGCTGTCACATGGCAGACAGGTGGGGCGTGAGTTGTGTACCTTCTTTTCACCTGCTACACTATGGGTGGCCCTGGTGGCTCAGTGGTTAAGAATCCACCTACCAATGCAGGAAACACAGGTTTGATCCCTGGGTCAGGAAGATCCCCTGAAGAAGAGAATGGCAACCCACTCCAGTATTCTTGCCTGGAAATCCCATAGACAGAGGAGCCTGGCGGGCTACAGTCCGTGGGGTCTCAAAAGAGTTGGACACAACTTAGAGACTAAACAACAACAAACCTATACTATGTTAGGTTTCTCCATTTACTCTGCTGTCCTCCCTCTGTTCCTCGGCCTGACTCCAATTCCAAGAACCAGTGTCAAAGAGGTTCTTTCTGAACAGTGTGGAGATTTCTTAAAAAACTGGAAATAGAACTGCCATATGACCCAGCAATCCCACTTCTGGGCATACACACTGAGGAAACCAGATCTGAAAGAGACGCGTGCACCCCAATGTTCATCGCAGCACTGTTTATAATAGCCAGGACATGGAAGCAACCTAGATGCCCATCAGCAGGTGAATGGATAAGGAAGCTGTGGTACATATACACCATGGAATATTACTCAGCCATTACAAAGAATTCATTTGAATCAGTTCTAATGAGATGGATGAAACTGGAGCCCATTATACAGAGTGAAGTAAGCCAGAAAGATAAAGATCATTACAGCATACTAACACATATATATGGAATTTAGAAAGATGGTAATGATAACCCTATACGCAAAACAGAAAAAGAGACACAGATGTACAGAACAGACTTTTGGACTCTGTGGGAGAAGGCGAGGGTGGGATGTTTCGAGAGAACAGCATGTATATTATCTATAGGGAAACAGATCACCAGCCCAGGTGGGATGCATGAGACAAGTGCTCGGGCCTGGTGCACTGGGAAGACCCAGAGGAATCGGGTGGAGAGGGAGGTGGGAGGGGGGATCGGGATGGGGAACACATGTAACTCCATGGCTGATTCATGTCAATGTATGACAAAACCCACTGCAATGTTGTGAAGTAATTAGCCTCCAACTAATAAAAATAAATGAAAAAAAAAAAAAAAGAAGTTCTTTCTGAGATCATAGAACTTAAGAGTCAGAAGACAGGGGATATAGTTCTCTCTTCTACTAATTCATTCTGTGACCTTGGAGAAATTGCTTCCCTTCTACGGGCCTCGGTTTTCTCATCTGCAAAACAGGTGGACTGGGCCGGAAGATTTCCAAGGCATTTCCAACTCCATCCCTTCTGCTTCAAGGGACGAGAGGATGAAGAGCTAGAGCTCCTTCTTGCACGTCATCAGGGCCCCGGGATGGGACAGGACTATTCCCTTTCATACTGAAATTCTGGGGGCCCCACGGCCAGACAAGAATGAAACAGTGCTGGGACTTCCCTGGTGGCCCAGTGGCTAAGATGCCATGCTGCCAATACAGGGGGCATGGGTTCCATCCCTGGTTGAGGAACTAAGATCCCACATGCCATGCAGCATGGCCAAGAGATTGAAAAACAAAAAATAAATATAATAAAGGATACATTGGAAACATTAAAAAACAATGAAACTGTCCTGATAGCCACCAGAGAATGCTGGGAATTGCCCGGCTCTAGCAGGGGCTGGGAGCGGGAAGTAAGGGGGCAAACTTGATGACCTTTCTCACTATCACTGTCTCTCTCTCTCTCTCTCTCTCACACACACACACACACACACAACTACCCCAAGGACCAGGATACACGGAAAGTTGTATATTGGATGGCCAGAACTAGGGCCTGCTTCTTTGGACTCAGAGGATGGTGAGAGGTGGGCTAGATGCAGTTTTTGGCTCACATCAGGCTGTACATTTTGCTAAACTCCCTCTCAATCAGGGTTGGATTCACAGAGGGCAGGGCAAGCAGGGAAGCTGGGGGAGATGGAGGGGGTCCCCTCCTGTCTCCTCCTGGGTCTTAGCCACACTGTAACTTCCATGCCCCTGATCTGCTCTCTGGATCTTCACAAGGAAGTCTGACTCTAACCATCCTTGTGAAGGTCTAGTAAGGCTATGGTTTTTCCAGTGGTCATTTATGGATGTGAGAGTTGGACCATAAAGAAAGCTGAGCACCGAAGAATTGATGCTTTTGAACTGTGGTGTTGGAGTAGACTCTTGAGAGTCTCTTGGACTGCAAGGAGATCCAACCAGTCCATCCTAAAGGAGATCAGTCCTGGGTGTTCACTGGAAGGACTGATGCTGAAGCTGAAACTCCAATACTTTGGCCACCTGATGCGAAGAGCTGACTCACTGGAAAAGACCCTGATGCTGGGAGGGATTGGGGGCAGGAGGAGAAGGGGACGACAGAGGATGAGATGGCTGGATGGCCTCACCAACTCGATGGACACGAGTTTGAGTAAACTCCGGGAGCTGGTGATGCACAGGGAGGTCTGGCGTGCTGCGATTCATTGGGTTGCAAAGAGTCAGACACGACTGAGCGACTGAACTGAACTGAGGCTGGATTCTAATCTTCACTCAGTCACTCATGTCCTACTTGAGTCACCCTCGAGTTACTAGAGTCACCCTTGGCCAGCCTGACAGTTTCCTCTAGTTTCCTCTTCTGTAAAATGGGCTAGCACTAATTCCAGGGGCCGTTGTGAGCAACAAGCAAGATGTGCATGTCCAGTGAGGAGCAGGGGCCCTGCCCCTTGTCAGGGCTCACTTCCCCTTGAAGCATCTTAAAGAGCACAGGTCCAGGGGCTGCGGTTGGGGGAGCGTGTGCTGAATACCAAGAAGGAGCCACAAGGCATCCGGTGCCTAGCACCCCGTCCCTCTGCAGCTTTCCCTTTCCTGTGGTGAATCATTCCTCACCAACCCTGGGGACTCAGGAGTCCCCAGCTTGCCGCAAACACTACCATTGTCATAGAAACCGGGCCTCCCCTTCCTCTCTGACTGATTGATTTCACCACATTGTCCCCCACACTGTCTCTGGTTCCTAGATCTCGGCTTTTGACTCACTGATTGAATCGCTTCTCATTCTCGTCCCCAAGATACTATCAACCTCGTCCCCGCTTCCTGGTTTGTGCCCACAGCCCCTCAAGCAGGGGCCCTTTCCCCAGTGGCCTCCACTCCCTTCTCTGCCAGGTTAGGCCGGGCACCCCCTAGAAAAATGTCTGCCCGGGAGAGATGAGTGAGCGTCAGCCCCGGCTCAGACTCCCCGGCACCTCCCACGTCGGGGGCCCAGTTCAAACTCCTCTAGCGCGGGATTGTGAAACCAGCAAGGGCAAGGGAGGTGGCCACGGGCAGAGACTGACGGGCACTGGCGCCACCTGCTGGCCCGGGGGGACCAGCCCCACCTTCTCCCTGCGGGTGGGCGTGCCCAGGCCGGTCCTGAGTGGCAGACGGCCCTGGCTCTGAGCCTCGTCAGGGCAGTCATCCACATCGTTCGTTCGTTCCTTCATTCACAGATATTTACCATCTGTGTGCCCCAGAGAGCTCTCTTCCTCGTGGAACAAGCAATAAAAATGGCACGAGTGCCCCAAAAGATGCAGCTCTGGAAGGCAGGGGCAGAGAACCAGGTCCCTAACCAGGGGTGACCAAGCTAAGTCCTGAGTGACAATCACCAACATTCATGAAGCACTTTCTGTCTACTAGACACTACGTCAGTACTTTACCTGCCTCTTTCTTCCCAATAATCACACGACAAACCCATGGGGTCACTGCTACCATTATCTTCCCTTTATTGATGCGGAAAACAAGTTCAGAGACATTAAGCAATTTGCATAGGGCTCATGGGCAGCAGGCAGCAGCACCACCTGCCTACCTGTAGCCCAGGTGTGGAGGACATCCACACGACCGGCTCCTGCTTGAACAGCTGGGCAGAGAGGCAGGACAAAGTGCGTGTCGGGGGAGGAAACGACAGGCCTGGGAACCACTGGCCCTGTGGACAGAGGAGGGGAGATGAGCAAAGGAGACTGAAAAAGAGCACCAGGCAAGTAGGAGAAAAGTCAGGGATGAAATAAAGCATTTGGAGAAGGAAGAAGGGACCAGCAGGGTCAGAGGTCAGTGGTCGAGCGGAGACTGGACTCAGCCCCTGCTCTGAGGGAGCTGGCGAGTGTGGGAAGGTGGGGCCGGAAACACCTGGAGAGCAGGCAGGTAATCCCTCTGCACAGGTCTGACGTCAGGGCTTGGGCCAACCAACAGGCCTGGAGTAGTCTGGGAAGGCAGTCTGGGAGAGACAGGGAGAGTTACCACCGGGAAGGTCAAGGAAGTACCTCAAGAAAACTGGTAAAAGGGTGGTAATAAGGGTAGAATTGGCTTCCCACATGGCGCTACTAATAAAGAACTTGCCTGCCAGTGCAGGAGATATGAGACACGGCTTCAATCCCCAGGTCGGGAAGATCCCCTGGAGGAGGAAATGGCAACCCACTCCTGTATTCTTGCCTGGAGAATTCCATGGACAGAGGAGCCTGGTGGGCTACAGTCCATGGGGTTGCAAAAGAGACCCGACTGAAGTGACTTAGCCAAAGGTATAACTGGCAACCTGGGTACAACTAGCCAAGTCCCAAACTGGATAGAACTGGGGAGCAGCCTGGCCTCCCTCAGGCTCTGGAGGGGGGCCTTATGCAAGGATGTTAAAACAAGAAAGCGCCTGGGAGGCCCTTTAGCCCAAGCCACCCCACCTGTAGTCCCACTTGTAGTACAAGGCAGCTTGTACCTGTTGGTAACAGACATTGCTCACACTGAAATCAGCCATGGTGAGAGAATTTACACCCTGGAAATCGACAACTGCCGCAAACCAGGGCTTCCCCTCACCACACCCCTGTGATTAAACTTGGGCAAGTACATCTCTGGTCTGCCTTCTCCTGCCCCTACTTTACAGAAGAGGAAACTGAGGCCCAAGGATGGGGAGGGACTTTTTCAGTATCATAATTTTCTTCTGCTTGTTCGTTTATCATTTGCTTAACAAATGTTTACTGAGTGCCCCCCCTGGCTAGACTTTGTGGAGACATGTCCCTTGTCCGGGGGGCACCTGAGATCTGGGCTAGCGTACAGAACATGCTCACTGGCTGTGATGGCATGGTGCTGAGGGCTGATCACCACAAAAGGGATAGGTACCAGAGCCACGGCAGACAGGAGGGGCACCAGCGTCCATCAGCATGGTCAGGAAGGCCTCTTGGAGGACAGGACTCCTGAGCTAAGCTCTGAAGGATGAGTGGGAGATAGACAAGACGATGGGGACGAGAAGGTTGGAGGCAGAGAGAACAGCATCTGCAAAGGTGTAGCAGGGGAGAGGGCCCAGGGGGGAGGGCCTGGCAGGAGCACATGACCTGTGGGTGCTTCTTCCTACTCTCAAGGACCCTAGGTCCAAGACTCCTTTTACCAGGAGCAACCGAGAGGCGGGGTATACTGCTTAGACCCCTTCTGAGCCATCAGTCAGAAGTCACACCAGTGAATTAGCACCATTATTGAGCTCCTGCTGGGTATGAGTTCCAGACTAGGCACTGGGGAGAGGAGGAATCCAGTGAGGGTATATATGAAGCATCATACAAACAGCACCCCCTAGGAGATCAGGTAAGAAATGTCTGTGAGGGCCCGGGTTGGGGGTGGGGAGAGCAGGGGAGAGAGGCAGTTGGGTGTAGAGGGTGAGAGGTATGATGGAAAAGCAGAGGGAGAAGATGAATATTTGGTGGGGTGTGGGGGCCAGAGGCTGTTCAAGAGGAAAGTATGGATGAGCACGCACAGCTTCTAAGCAACAAACATTAAGCACTTACTGTGTGCCAGGCACAGGTGCTAGGAATACAAGAGTGGACTAGAGCCCGTCATAGTCTTCAAGTGGCTCCCAGGTACTGGGGAGACAGAACTCTAGATGGACAGTTACAATATAGTGTGATGAATGGTAAGGGGTCCCCAAAAATGACCAGGGGAGATTTCCCGGGGAAAATAACATGTAATTTGAGTCCTGCAAGATGAATCAGCATGAGCCAGGTGAAGTGTGAGGGAACAGTAGATGGGACAGCCCAGGCCAAAGCTGGACGACAGGCAGAACAAGGTGTGCTGAAAGCCCTGAAAGAGGGCCCATGTGGCTAGGGTGGAGGGAGGAAGGGCAGGAGCAGCTGAACTGATGGGCAGAGGGAGGAATGTGAAGGACATTCTGAAACACACTAGGGACGAAATTAGTGGTTAAACTAGTGGTCCAGTGGTTAAATCTCTGTGTTTCCAATGCAGGGGGTACAGGTTCAATCCCTGGTCAGAAAACTAAGATCCCACGTGCTGTATAGCCAAAAAAAAAAAAAAAAAAGGGTTTTAAGTAAACCAGCTGAGGGCTTCCCAGGTGGCTCAGTTCTAAGTAAGTCTGCCTGCCAATCCAGGAGACACGAGTCCAATCCCCAATTCGGTAAGATTCTACATGCTGTGGAAGAAGAGATACTGGTTCGATCCCTGGGTTGGGAAGATACCCTGCAGAAAGAAATGGCAACCCCCTTCAGTATTCCTGCCTGGAGAATCCCATGGACAGAGGGCCTAGTGGGTTCCATTGATGGGATGCAAAGAGTTGGACCCGACCGAGCACAGCGCAGCACAAACCATACTAAGGAGTTTGGCCTCGGATCTAATGACAATAGGGAGCTAATAAAGGGTTTTAAGAAGAAGAGTTTCATGATCAGATTTTTTTTTTTAATGATCTCTCTGGCCACCTTGTGGAGAATGGATTGAAGGGACAGGGGAGACAAGAGTGGAGAGGAGAGACCAGTAAGAGATTACTGCAGACAGGAAAGGATGATGGCTTGGATCAGGTGGGTAGCAGCAGCAGTTGATGGATTTGGGAAATGTTTTGAGGCGCAGTTGACAAAACTTGTTGATGGATTAGATGGGAGGAATTAGGGAAAAGACAGGAATCATAGATGACTTGAGCCACCAGGTGGAGGGTAATGTCATTTACCAGAACCAGGAGATGGGGAAGCAGGTTTGGACTGTTGTCACAGAGCCAGGACTAAAAACTCAGGACTCCTGATTCCAAGCCAGCACCTGTTTTCCCTGGGGGGACTGCTGGGAGAAGGCGGGGAGAATGTGGGACAGAGGAAGAGGAACATGGGCATGGAGAGGAGTGGAAGCAAAGGGAACAAGATAATAGTAACCACTGCTAAGTCAGTACCAGGCACTGTGCTGGTATACATGTCCAGTTAAATTCTCACAACATGACCATCCTTCCTAAATTAACCACCTCACTTTCTACCCCCATATCCTGCTTTGTTTTTCTTCACAGTGATTACCACTACCAGAAATTACATGATTTACTTGTTTATTCTCTATCTCTCCTCTCCCATAGAATATCAGCTCCATGAGAGTAAGGACCTTGTCTGTCTGGTTCAGTGATATCTCCAGGCACCTGGAACAGTGCCTGACACAACAAATGTTAAATATGTATTTATCGAATGAAAATTTATAACTCCTTATTAGATCAGTTTTATTATTATTCCCCTTCGGATCCAAGTCAGTGGTACTCAAATGTCTGGTTAGCCGGGCCCCGAACAGTGTCTTCCAGGGACTCAGAAGGTCAACTGGACATGAACCAGTCTTAAGCAGCTGGAGGGCTCAGGATGACCTGGGGAGCTGGTCAGACCATGTAGATGCCCAGGTCGTGGCCACCTGGCTTTTTCATCAGACTGGTAACCTTGTCTCCCGTGTGTAAGATGCCCTGCCAGAAAAGGGCAAAGTGGAACCTGGAGATGACACCTGAGGAGGCTGGATTGGGCTGGAGCCCTACCTAGCTTGGGCAGGGAAGAAACCTCTGGGCCTTGGTGTCCAAGCCCACCCTGGAGCCGCTCCCGGTAGCTGGTCTGCAGCGCCACCTCGTGGCCAAAGTTCAAAGGCGCTTTTCCTCCCCCTGTCCCCAGCTGCTCAGAATCCAGGCAAGCTGGCCACTACTCCAACTTGCAAGACTCCTGAGTACCTCTGGCATCAGCCTTCAGTCATCCCTCCAGTCCTTTCGCTTTGAATGAACCTCTCTCATCCTCAGGGACTCCAGATCCACTTCATGCAGGAAGCCTCTTCTGGTCAGTGATCACTCTCCTCGGCCTCCAGACTACTCACTGGGTATCACTGTTGACCTCTGGGTTCTTAGACCTGGGGTCAGACAAGTCTCGCATTGAACACTGGAGTGTCCATTTACCAGCTGTGTGACCTGAGCAAGTTACCTAATCTCTCCGAGCCTTAGGTCCCTGATGCTAAGCAGAGATGGCAATTCCAGTCTCACAGGGTTGTGAAGAGGATTAAATGAGATCAAGAAATGAGATCAAGTGTGTAAATGGAAAGAAGAGAGCCTAGCAATAAGGAAACTCGGGAAATAGAAAGTCCCTTCCCACCCCTCTCTAACTTCCTCTTCCCTTTCCTGAAAAAGGAAGCATGATGAAATAGAAGGCACAAGAGTCATAGGACCTGGGTTCTCTGGGCCTTGGTCTTCTTGCTCTCTGTAAAATAAGGCCGTGAGACAACTGCTAAATCTATTCACTCATTTCCTCACTCACTCATTCATTCAGTTTCTAGACATTCTAAACAGTGAGTGTGTCTTTTATATCCATTCACTCACCTGTGCCAGATGGTGTCTTATGCTTCAGTATCAACCTGTCAGTATCCAGCACAGTGCCTGGCTGAGGATACTGGAGAAAATCCTTCCCTACCAAGAACATGTTTCCGGCCTCCCCTTCCCTGCCCCAGGAGAACACCCAGCCCTGCCTGGCACCAGGTGCCCTCTCCCCCCCAACCCGAGAAACCAGAGCTGGCGCCACTGGGTGAGGAATCTAGGGACCAACTGTCACAGCTCCGGTATCACCCGCCTCTGGGACGCCTGGGTCCAGCCCGGAATCCCAGTGGGGCTCCATCAGCCAGCTGTCCTGGGGGACCCTAGCCCTGCCCCAGCCCCTCTGAGCTGCTCTCCCTGGGGAAATCAGAGAGGGCAGGTGACCTGCTGGGGGGAGTTCCGGAGTGGTGCTGGAGGAGGAACAGAGAGGAGTTTGTCTGTCCATGTCCAAACCTCAGGCTGGGCGGCAAAGCCCTTGGAGACTGGGTCCACAGCGGAGGATCCAGAGTGGCCTCCTCTCTCCTCCAAACTCTGCAGCCCTCCAAGTCCCAAAGACTGTTTTGCCCTCACATTTATTCCTGTTTGGCCATGTTCTGTGGGTCAGATAGGCTAGTTTCTGTGTCTTTCTGTGGGCAGAGAGCAAGTCTGTCATTTCTTTTATGTGTCCTACAACAGAATTTTACCCAATACATTCTCACTGATGGAAATTAATGAGTTGGGTGTATTTGAGCAATACGCCCAACAGAGGGAATATTGGCTGCACTCTCAGCAGGAAGGATGATGTTAGATCACAAGGCAGACTTCCCATAAGGGAGGAGCATTAAGAAAAGAAAACAAAACCCCCAGAGACTAGAATTGCCATCTCTGCTTAGCATCAGGGACCTAAGGCTCAGAGAGATTAGGTAACTTGCTTAGGTCACACAACTGGTAAATGGACACTCCAGTGTTCAAAACCAGATTTGTCTGACCCCAGAGTCTAAAAGTTTAGTAGAGGAGGTTCAGTAGGACAGATGGAGATGGCTTTTCAAGAGCAGAAGGGACACAGGTGAGATAACCTCCATAAGGACCAACCAGCTTAGAAGGGCAGCCTTGGTGGTAGCCTCCTGTGTCTGCCTCCCTCCCTAGGGGCTCTGAGAATAGGACAAGGGAGGGGCGGGATTAGCTTTGTGCCCCAGCCCTTGATATCTGGTGCCTGGACAGCAATAACAGGTGCCCAGTTTTGCTAGAAGAGAAGGGACATAGACGCACAGAGATAAGCACAGTCCGGATCATCCATCCCACTCCTGTCCTCCAGCCTCCACTGGAGTTCTGGCCCACCCCACTCTCAACTAGGTCACCTTTCCTGCCTTGCAGCCAGACCTGTGGGTACACATCCCCACCCACACATATACAACTTGCACATAGAAACACATGCTCATATCGCCAACTCAACAACTCCACAGGGGCCTCTGTTCCTCAGGCCTGAGGCCGTGTGTGTGTTACAGACACATAGAGTTCGCCTGCATTCCAGGACTCAACAGGAATTATGTTTGGATCTCTCCGTTTGTTTGTTTGGGATGATCTTATTTCTGCAAGTCTAGATCCAGAACTGACTTCAGGTGACTCACAGTGGATCAGGATCTCCTCCAGTGCCTGGCACGTCCTAAGAACTCAATAGGAAGTAGTTAGCTGAATGAATGCATTAAAATTAATTAACGAAGACCACAGTCTAGCTAAAGTCAATTGCCAGCAGAGAACAACCAGGGCCCCAAAACTAACATTGATTGAACATCTAAAATGAGCCAGACACTGTGCTAGGAACTTGGCTTATTATTTCCACTTGAAAGATGAGGAAATCGAAGAGCAGCAGTAATTGACTGCTCAAGAAGCATAACAGGGACTTCCCTGGTGGTGCAGTGGATAAGAATTCACCTGCCAATGCAGGGGACATGGGTTCGACCTCTGGTCCGTAAAGATTCCACATGCCATGGAGCATCTAAGCCCGTGTGCAGCCCCTACTGAGCCTGCACTCTTAAGCCCTCGAGCCACAACTACGGAGCCTGAGTGCTGCAATTACTGTGCTCCACAACAAGAGAAGCCACTGCAGTGAGAAGCCCGCAGACTGCAAGTAGAGTAGCCCCCACTCACTGCAACTGGAAAAAGCCCGTGTGCAGCAACGAAGACCCAGTGCAGCCAAAACCCAACAAATAAATAAAGAAGAAGCAGAACTAACAAGCAGCATGTTTGGCTCCAGAGGCCACCTCCTTCCTCTTACACCAGGATGCTTGGGATGTGCAGCTTCACTGACCACACCCTTACAGAGTTTCTGCTCTGAGCAGGGCTGTGTGCTGGACCCTGGGGGACCAGGGTGGGATACACTGACAAAGGGGAGACACACAGTCCTGTCCTCCAAGGTCCTGAAGGGGAGACACGCCGCCTCCCCACCTTTCCGGTCATAGGCAGAGCGAAGGGTGGGGAGGGGTGGGCGTAGCTATCTATTTCTAAGCAACATGTTTAAGTAAGGTCTTCAGTCCTCATGGCCATAATTCTAGATTGAGTAGGCAGGGACTTCCCTAGTGGCATAGTGGGTAAGAATCCACCTGCCAACGCAGGGGACACGGGTTTGACTCCTGGTCTGGGAAGATTCCACATCCACAGAGCAACTATGGCCATGGCCATGCTCGCGCTCTAAGACTACAAATACCAAGCCTGCGAGCTGCACCTACTGAAACCTGCTGGTGCTCCCCAACATGAGAAGTCACTGCAATGAGAAGCTTGGGCACTGCAATGAAGAGCAGCCCCCGCTTATCACAACCAGAGAGAGCCCATGAGCAGCAATGAAGATCCAGCGCAGCCCCCACCCGACCTGAAAATAATAATAATATAATAAATAGACTGGGTAGGCAGAGGGAGAAGAAAATGAGAGCTTGGCCAACGTGTCAGCGGATGAGGGGAGTCCCCTGAATAAAGGAAGCCACCCACTTCTGGAAGTGAGGAAAGAAAGAAAGTGGAAGTTTTAGTCTCTCAGTCACATCCAACTCTTTGCAACCCCATGGACTGTAGCTCGCCAGGCTTCTCTGTCCATGGACTTCTCCAGGCAAGAATACTGGAGTGGGTTGCCATTTCAAAAGTGAAGTCGCTCAGTCGTGTCCGACTCTTTGCGACCTCATGGATTGTATGTAGCTCACCAGGGTCCTCCATCCATGGGGTTCTCCAGGCAAGAACACTGGAGTAGGTTGCCATTTCCTTCTCCAGGGGATCTTCCCAACCCAGGGATTGAACCCGGGTCTCCCGCATTATAGGTAGACACTTTACCATCTAAGCCACCAAAGGACTCATCAAATAAGTTATTTAAAGGCTTCAGAATAGGGAACCCCCTGGCGGTCCACTGGTTAGGACTTGAGCTTTCACTGCCAAGGGCACAGGTTTGATCCCTAGTCAGGGAACTAAGTTCTCACAAGCCCCTCAGCCAAACAACAACAAAGCCCTCCCTCCTCAATGTGCACACCCCACCCCCTTCTGCTGCTGGGCACTCTGGCAGGTCCCCTGTAGGTGAATGTACCCCCACACAATTTGGAGGCGCACACCTCTGGTTGTACACCCGTGCCCCAGACCTAAGTGTGTTCACACACAGCCTGCCCTCCAGGTGCCAAGTGCCTCTCTTGCCTTGGATATTTGGAGTCAATGGGACCCTGAGGGTGGACCCATGGCACATGAATACACCCTGGGGGACTGATTAGTCCTTGTTGGATCAGTGAGAGGGGGTCCAGCAGGGACTGCCCCTTCCTCTACCCCCCATCCTTTAGTCCACCCCTTTGCATTCAGCAGCTGTCCCCTCCCCGCTCACATACCCTTGTTACTGTTCTTTGTTTTCCTCCCTGGCCAAATCCCCAAGGGCTTCTTTGGTCATTAACCTCCTGCTTTAGTTAGCTTAGTGGGGAGAAAAGTGGAAGCAGGGAAAATTCAGGAGTGGGTGTCTAGGGGGAATCTCATTTTAGTGGGGACAGGAAGGCTTCAACCAGCTGGTGACAAAAATGCTTGGCACACAGTCAGACCTACACAACTGTCTGCGATTTCTGACAGTGAAAAACAGTCCCCTGGTCCACGGAGCAGGAGGCATCCCCCACGGCTCCCAGGTCCCCCAACCTGGGTTCCCGGGGTAGGAGAGTGGACAAGAGCAGGGAACAGCCACTCTCAAAAGCTCTCATCTCTCCAATTCTTCCTCTCTCACTCTTGCCTAGAGGCGGGAGCACTCAATCCCACAAAAAGGTTTGTTGCTAACTTTGTTAAGTCCTTGGTCCAGAGGGCATCTCATCCCCAATTCTGGGGCCTTCCAGGGTTTCTCTGTCATGGCTTCCCTTCCCTGGATCTTCGCCCGGCAAAGCAAGAGACCCACGGTAAGCCAACTCCCATGCCCTCCTGAGATCCTCCACCCCGTCTCCCACCCTCCCCTTGGTGTGCAAATTTACTCTTTCCAAGAATCAATTTAGGGAACTGGGCTTCGCAGCTCAGCCCTCACGGCCTCACAGTGCCTGGTCTATGAGGTCATCTCCTCCGTCCTCCCATTCCCCCGCCTCCAAGCAGGACGTTACCTCACAAACTAGCTCAGATTTTTGGTTTCCAAGGCACTCCAGAAAAGAACACCCACCCATTCTTATCAAACTCTTTCGGGAAGTTCTTCTTAAAAGTCTGTCCTCAAGCCCTCAGGTTGCGGCGCCATCCTTTCTCCTCCCGGGAAAGACCCAGGCATAAAAAGAGTGACAAAAGAAATGCCAAAGCTACGGGATAAGGGGAGAAGAAAAGATTGCATTACACCCCAACTTCCACAAACTCCCCTAAAAATACCCAGCTCTCCAATTCATGGCTTAAAAACTGATTTGTACTTTCACCAAATTTCCAGAGTCAAAGGAGCTGAATCAGTGGGTTTTCAGTGCGGGGGAGGTGGGTGAGGCAAAGTGGAATGATGGTGACGGCTAAGGAACAGGGCACCCCCAAGCTAAACGGATGGCCCGGGCCTGAGGAAGTCTGGGTCTCCATTCCACCCGGTGTCTTCTTTCCTCCTTCCGTCGCACCCAAAGCTCGTGGCTCTCACCCGAAGCTGTTAACTCCTATCATGCCTTTAAGACTTCCCTGGCCGCCCCTCTCTCGGTCCCCTACCTCTCCCCACCCCTTCAGCCTCCTCACCTCATTTCCCCACAGCCCTCCCAGCTCCCCTCCACTGATCAGAAGGACGTTAACTAACTCACCTCCCAGTCGCTGCTGCTCTGATCTCCGGGACTGGGGGGAGGGAAGGGAGGAAGGGGGATGGCTTGCCGCTTGGGGAAGAGGGGACCCCGTCTTTTGCCAGGGGGTCCCACCCTCCAACCCGGCACCCCATCCCGGCCCCCCACCCCCGCCCCCCAGCGCGCAGAGCCGCGTTCTCCACGCATCGCCGCTGCGGGCTTTGTCTGCTCTGCGGAGAACCTCTGCCCGCGGCCGGGAGCCGGGATCGACTCTGGGAGAACGGGAGGGGGGAGCGGAGAGCGGAGAGGGAGCGCGGCAGGGAGGGGGAAGAGGGGAGAGAAAGCGAGAGAAAGCCGCAGTGACCCAGCCGGGACAGCTCCCCGCCCTCTCCCCCCGCCTCATTACCATAAGAAAGAGGGACCTAAGACTGGCCGGGATCGCGAAGGAGCCCGTTTTGGGAGGGGGACACACTCCATTAGCCTGTTTTCCACCCGTTCCGTTTCTGTACACTGACTCGTTTCCTCTTTAAAAATGAGGGACCTCGATCGCCTTCCCGCCCCCAGCTTCGCCTCCCAGCAGCGGGTAAAGACCGAAGGCACATCCCTATCTTCCTCGGGTCAAGGAATTCGTCCCCGCGCCCCCGAGGGCGGGAAACTACAACTCCCGGCATGCCCCGGGCGCCCCCGGCGCGCCCCCCTCCCGTCAGTTCCATGCTGCTCCATCCAGTTCATTTAAAACAAAAGAGTTTGAGCGCTGGAAGGGGCTGGGCTCTATTGGGGGCCACTGAGCGCCGCTCCTGGACTGGGGCTCGGTGCGGGAGCCTAAGGGGGGCGTCTGGACGGTGGGGTCTGGAGACTCCCGGGACCGAGGCGGGAGGGGTGGGGGCAGAGATCCCGCAGCCCCCCGCCCCCCCCCGTCACCCCCGGAGAGGAGAGGAGATCTGCTTTCTCGGTTTTGCTTCTCTATCCCCCCACCCCCACCCCGGGGGCTGGGGCGAGGGGAGTCGGGTTACAGGGTGTTTGGGGAGGGGGGCTTAGAGGGAGGGTCTATCTTTCTATCTCGCTTTCTTCCCCCCTCCCCAGTTCTTTGTTCCCCCCTCCCCACACACCCCCCTCCCCTCCTCTCCCCTCCCCTCCTCTCTCCCCTTTTCCCTTCCACCACCTCTCTCTCTCCCTCTCTCTCTCTCCCCCAGCTTTTGTTTCGCCATGCCTAGTCTAGTGGTATCTGGAATAATGGAAAGAAATGGGGGCTTTGGAGAACTAGGATGTTTCGGGGGAAGCGCTAAGGACCGAGGGCTGCTGGAAGACGAGCGCGCCCTTCAGCTGGCTCTCGATCAACTCTGCCTCCTGGGTTTGGGGGAGCCCCCCGCCCCCACGGCGGGCGAGGACGGGGGAGGTGGGGGGGGCGGCGCCCCCGCGCAGCCGGCCGCCCCCCCGCAGCCGGCCCCGCCGCCGCCGCCCGCGGCGCCCCCGGCCGCCCCGACGGCGGCCCCCGCGGCGCAGACGCCCCAGCCCCCCACCGCCCCCAAAGGGGCCAGCGACGCCAAGCTCTGCGCTCTCTACAAAGAGGCCGAGCTGCGCCTGAAGGGCAGCAGCAACACCACCGAGTGTGTACCAGTGCCCACCTCCGAGCACGTGGCAGAGATCGTGGGCAGGCAAGGTAAGCGGGCGCCGGGACCACGGAGAGGGACTGGAGTTGGGGGGCACCCCATCCCTAGCACGGAAAGTTCACTTCCTCCCTCCTTGCCCGCCTCTGGCTCAGTCCCTTCCCCACAAAGGGGGACCCGCCCCCTACCCTGATTTCGAAGTGCCTCAAAGTTCCCTGCTACCCCCCTAGTTGGAACTGTCCTCCAGATCCTTCCTTCCCTAGGGCTCTGCCCTTAGACAAAGAAATATCCTCTCTCCGAGAGAGGGAAAAGGGAGGGGGATCGGTTTTCCAATCCGGGGAGGCTGTCCGGAGGGGGTGTCCACTCGTAGCCGGAAAAACTGGCCGAATGTGTAAAAGAGTTACTCAGGAGCCCCAACTATGGCATCTGCTAGTGGTTTGGGGAGGGGGCACCCCTGGGACCCCCAGCCACCTGGAGTTACAGACTTTGGGGGAGACCTGGCCCGGGAAGGCAGACTGAGTATCTGTCTCTTTGTTGGGCTGAGTGTAGGAATGGAAGGGGGTGTGGCTCATGGGAGGGTCCCAGCCTGGGGGTGAGGTGGGGAAGGGGGGCTGCTGGGAGGAGGGAGTCCTGTGGTCACCCACACACCAAAGTTGGATGGTCTATGGGATTTTGGAAGGGGTGCCTCCAACGAAGTGCCACGTCCCGGTGTGGACCTCTTCTCCTCCCTCTCAAGCTTTTGTTCTGGGCTGGCCACGGCAAGGGGCCAGAGGCCTGGAGAGGGGTCTCTGGTAGTGAGAGAGTAGAACAGGGTGGGAAGGGGCGTGCTGAGGGGTGAGGAATCTTCACCTGGAGATTTGGTGGAGGGCATGGGTCTGGGTGTGTTGTTGGGGAGTGGGGGGGTGGGTACAGAATTAATCCAATGTAGAGTGTCTGATACCACACCCTCCTCTGCTCCAGCATCCCTGGGCGGGTGGGGGTGGGAATGTTGGTAAGGGTCCAGACTGAGCAGACGGGATCCTGGGGACCCTTCCCTCTCCCAGTTTCCCAAAGGGGAGTGTGGGGGGGGGGGCGGGATTTGGAAATTGCAAGGGGGCTGGACTGGGGAGGTGTGGGGTGGGGGAGGAGCAGGGGAGGAGCTGTCCCACAGTGGGGAACAATAGAGGAGCTGCATTCCGGCTGGGAGTGAAGGAGGAGGCCGGCTGCTGGCTGGGGAAGAGGGGAGGCAAGTCAGGGGGGCCCCTACTCCACATCACACCTCGTCTACCCAAAGTGTGGGGGGTTGGGGGGATTTTGCTGGGAGATCCAGAATGGAGGAGGGGAAGATGCCACTCCCCGGCGTAGCCCTCATCCCCCTGGGGCACCCCATCTCTTGAGATTTCTGGTTTTTAAAAGTTGGATTTCCTCTTGTTGTCAGAAACTAGGGACCCAGAGCCCTGGAATCGGGTGGGGACACTGTTATCTTTTCTTGGGTGCGGGGGTGGTCTTGGGAGGCCCCGGAATTTCATGGAGTCATTCTTTCCTCTTCTGCCTCCGCATCAGATGGGCCTGTCTCTCATAAAAGTAGGGGGATTTCTCCTATTCAGAGAAGACAAGCCTCCCCCTCACTCCTTAAGGAAATGGAAGTCCTTTCTCTTGTCTAACCTCCCTTCTCCTGCTGTAGTGTCAAGGCTGCTCTATTTGACCTCTAGGAAGGTGAAGCCAAGTGGGTCTTCCCTTCAAGAGATGCTTCTTCGGGGTTGGGAAACGTAGGACAAGATCCGCTACCAGTTCTGCATCTCTAGGCCTCTAGCTTTTCTCCTTACTTTTATACCTGGCCTGTTCTCCTCACCCCAATTCCAGTCCCCAAAGACACCTATAACAGCTCTCATGTAAGTTTAGGGACCCAAAACTTAGAGCCAGAACCCAGGTGCCTATCAGATGCCATGCAATTAGAAGTTGTAGGAGAAGGGTCTTCACTGTTCCTTCCCCCGCCCCCCGTGCCTCCCAAACAGAACAATCATTTACTGACATTAAAGCAGCAAGGATGTGGGCTTGACAACAGGTAGGACCTCTCAACTGCCAAGAGGTCTGAAGACAAAAAGGGAGGAGCAAATTCTCCTTCCTAAGGTCTCTTGAAGGTGAGGAGAGCTGCCCCCAACCCACTCTCTCCTCCCACATGCCAATCTGGTAGGTTTGGAGAAGAAGCCATCTGGAGTGGAGGAAGGAGAGGGAAAAAAAGATGAGCTCACCTCAGGCCTATGGTTGGAGGGTTAGGCAGAGTCAGAAAACTAGGACCACTGGCATTGGTTGGGGAGTGAGAAAGGGAACTGTGAATGTTTATATGGAGACGGGTATGAATGTCTAAATGTGAATGGGGGCAACAGTTGTGGGCAGGGGTGTATAGGAATGTGCTGCATGTGTCCTGGGAATGATGGGGATGGAAGAGTGGGCTGGATGAAAGGATGAAACACAGGGAATCCATGTGTATCAGGGAGAGGGGTATGTGAAAGTGTGCATTAGACTTGCACCGCAAATAACATTTAGATAAAGGTAAGCTGCATAGCGGCTCCTAGGTCCGTGTCTGTGTGTGCATGTACAAACACACACATGTAGCATGTGTGCTTTGAGGAAACATGTGAGTCTCTGAGGTTCTGTGTGAAGATAGGGGCAGGGATAGGGAATTGGAAAAGGAGGAGAGAGGTTTGTCCAGTCAGCCGTCAAGGTCCGCCACCTTTAGACTGCAGTCTGGCCATCCCAGCCTCCCTCACTTTTCTCTTTCCCTTTCTCCCTCTTTGTCTCTCTTTGTCTGGGCCATTCTCCTTTCTCTTCCTGCCTGTCTCCCCAGCCTCTCAGCTTTTACCCACTCCTTCTTCAAAGCAGGAGTATGGGTCTAGAACACCTTCTCCCCCACCCTACTCAGCCCGAGGCCCATCTTGGCTCTCCTGCCCCAGGGGACAGGGTGGCAGGAGTGTCCATGAGGTCAGGCACTGTGTCCCTCACACATCATTATCCTCCTTTCCTTCCTAAAACAGATTCTCAGACCCTTCCCGACCTCTCACACTCCATGAGTTGCTGAAAACTTGCTGTGAATTTGGGACCAGCTGAGACACTAATGGGTGGAAGGCATGGGAGCAGATGTGGGTCAGTCGTCCCAGTGTAGACTGGAAGACACTTCTAATGCACGGAGATCAAGTGAGGAGTCGACTGTAGGCTTCTGAGGCAAGATCAGGGTCAGTGACAGACTGGAGATCGCAGTTGCAGGGCAGGGCAGGTGATTGAGCGATTTGGAAGTTTGTGAGTAGCCAGAAATCAGTAGAGAAATTGGGGGAAACAGCTAATGGTTGTCGAGGAGTTAGTGAGTAGGTTAGCAGCTTGTCTGGGAAGGTCAGTGATTATTTCAGAATTTCAAAGAGTGCATGAATTTGGAGGTCCTATATGGAATTCAAGGGAAAGTTGTGACATTTTGCAGTCTGTGGTTGATAGATACATTGGATAGATTTAAGATACAGTAAGTGAATTGTTCTGGTTAGAGTTGGGGGGGGGGGGTTCCCTAAGGGTAGACAGAGGTTCCTGGTGGGCTGGGTATCAGAGTAGGAGCAGGAGCTTGTTGGCTCCAGCACAAACCTTCTTGCCTTGTGAGTTTATTTCTCTCTTCCCTTCCCTATCCCAGGCTGCAAGATTAAGGCTCTGAGGGCCAAGACCAACACCTACATCAAGACGCCCGTGCGAGGCGAGGAGCCAGTGTTCATGGTGACTGGGCGGCGGGAGGACGTGGCCACAGCCCGCCGGGAAATCATCTCAGCGGCCGAGCACTTCTCCATGATCCGCGCCTCACGCAACAAGTCGGGCGCCGCCTTTGGAGTGGCGCCTGCTCTGCCCGGCCAAGTGACAATTCGTGTGCGGGTGCCCTATCGCGTGGTGGGACTGGTGGTGGGCCCCAAGGGGGCAACCATCAAACGCATCCAGCAGCAGACCAACACGTACATTATCACGCCAAGCCGGGACCGCGACCCGGTGTTCGAGATCACCGGTGCCCCGGGGAACGTGGAGCGTGCGCGCGAGGAGATCGAAACGCACATCGCGGTCCGCACAGGCAAGATCCTCGAGTACAACAATGAAAACGACTTCCTGGCGGGGAGCCCCGACGCCGCGCTGGATAGCCGCTACTCTGAGGCCTGGCGGGTGCACCCTTCCGGCTGCAAGCCCCTCTCCACCTTCCGGCAGAACAGCTTGGGCTGCATCGGCGAGTGCGGAGTGGACTCTGGCTTTGAGGCCCCGCGCCTCGGCGAGCAGGGAGGGGACTTTGGCTATGGCGGGTACCTGTTCCCTGGCTATGGCGTGGGCAAGCAGGACGTGTACTACGGAGTGGCCGAGACTAGCCCCCCGCTCTGGGCGGGCCAGGAGAACGCCACGCCCACCTCGGTGCTCTTCTCTTCCGCCTCTTCTTCCTCCTCCTCTTCCGCCAAGGCCCGCGCTGGGCCCCCGGGAGCGCATCGCTCTCCTGCCGCCTCCGCGGGGCCCGAGCTGGCCGGACTCCCGAGACGCCCGCCGGGAGAGCCGCTCCAGGGCTTCTCTAAACTTGGGGGGGGCGGCCTGCGGAGCCCCGGCGGCGGGCGGGATTGCATGGTGTGCTTCGAGAGTGAGGTGACTGCCGCACTGGTGCCCTGCGGACACAACCTGTTCTGCATGGAGTGTGCAGTACGCATCTGTGAGAGGACGGACCCGGAGTGTCCCGTCTGCCACATCACAGCCACGCAAGCCATCCGAATATTTTCCTAAGCCCCTGGCCCCTGGCCTCCTGGGGCCGCTCACCAGGGGCCCTTCCTGGAGCTGTTTTCCACTGGGGCCTTTTGCAAATCAGTGATTTGAGGGGCAAGGTGCTTAGATACTCGTTTGCTGGGGAGGGGGGAGGGGAGGCGATGGTGGCTGGAGGGCGGGGCCGCTTTCAGAGCCTCTGGTCCCCCTGTCCTGGAAAGGTTGGGAGGGGGGCCAGGCCGGAAATTTTACTAGAGTTACAACTCTGATACCTCAACACACCCTTCAATCCGGAAGCAGCTAAGAGAAACTTGTTTTGCCAGAGGTGGCCGCTAAGGCATCCTGACTCCCTGCCCGCCCAACTCACACTACCCCTTCCTCTAGGGAGGGGACGGGGAACGGGAACGGGAGAGGGAGAATTACCATCTGTATCTAGAGGTGCTCCAACAATCCCCAAGCCTCTGGTCCTGACCTCTGACCTCCAACCACGACCCTTTAGACCCTCCACCACCTTGTATTCTGTTTGGGGATTTGTTCTGGGCTTCCAGCAGTCTGAGGGGGTTGGGGCCCTTTCAGGAGTCTGAATAGATTTTCTGAGGGGGAAGGGGAGGAAGTATGTCAATCAATAAAGGGCTCAGAACTCGCCGCTCCCCACAAAGCTGGGCTAGGGGAATCTGGAGAGGGGTGCTCCTCCGCTTTCCCTCCACTCTCTCCTCACCATCCTCCTTCCCTTTGGGTTTTCCTCTCTCCTTTGCTCTCTCCTCCAGCTCTTCTCTCTGCTTCCCCTTGCCAGCTGTCACAACCAGCCCTTGTCTTGCTCTTCCTCTTTCTTCCCTTCTCGCCTCTCCTTCCTGCTCCACCCAGCCCAGCTTTGGGGACATTATCCCCCTGGGGAGAGGCAGAGGGAAAAAACATTTTGATGGTCCCCTCAGTTCCTCTTTGTCATTCGGAGGCCCACTTTTCTCCTCCTCCAAAGAAACACCTCAAATTCTTGATAGAATGTATCCCTGTTCTCAGTGAATATTTGAAGAGGGGACTAATACTGGGGTACATAAAGGGTCAAACCTCCACCTTTATCATCTTTGGGCATTACATTTAGGGAGCAGTTTGGGGGCTGGATTTTCTGGTGGTGGGAGGGGGTGAGCCAGGGTAGTGTGTCTGCTCTTGGGGAGCAGGAGAGGCAGGAAGAGAGGCTGCTGGAGGGAGGGAGGGTTCCTCCTCCCTTGCAGTGCCCCATTCCCTGCGCCCCTCTCTGGACCTGACCTGAACCCTTGTTAACAAATTAATCATGAAGTCTCTTGTCTCACTCACTGAGGAGAGACCTTGTCTTCAGAGGGGTCACTCCAGAGCCAAGCAGGATTGGGGTGCAGCCGGGCCTGTTCTAAGAATCATGTATTATTATAGGCCTTGCATGCCCCTTTGCTGCCTCCCTACTGCTCACTTGGGGCAGTCACCAGCCTCCCACCCTCCTGGTTCCGCTGGCCGGGCTAGGAGGGGATGGGGGATGGGAGTCCCCCGGGGATCCTAGGAGATTCTTGTATATAGTAGGGTGGGACTGTTCTAAGTGATCTCTGAGCCTTGAGGCTCAGGAGTCCCATTCTTCCTGGATGGAGAGGGGGTGCAGGGATGGGGGCACAGAGGGGATTTCCTCCTCTCCTTCCTCCTGTTGTGAATTAACTCACCTCTCCTCAGCCTTCCCCTCCAGACCACCAGCCAGGGAGGGGAGCGGAAGGAGGTCACAGCCAGGAAAACTGGCCTGTGACAACTTCCCTCCTTCCCGCCAATGTGAGCCATCCTGAGATGTCTGTACATTAGAAACCAAACCAAATGGGCACCCCTCGGTCGCCGAGGGGGGGTGGGGGGGTGGGAAGATGGGATGTCTGTCTGTCGATCCCCTCCCCCCTCCACCTACCCACAAAGGCGGAAGACTGTTACGCTAGGGGGCTCGGAAAATACAATCCCACTCTTACTGATTGAGCCAAACCTAGAAACCAACGCAAAACACAGTGAGAGACAAAATAGAGGAGAGAAAGAGAGCATGAGAGGGAGCGAGATAGGCAACCAACACAGGAGAGAAAACAAAAATAGAAAAAAAAAAAGCAGTTCTTTATAATTTAATATTCTATTTTAATAAAGGCATTTATTACCGTATAAATGTAGCAAAGAACCTGGGCTAATATGAAAAAAAAAAAAGACTTTTTATTAGGTAATTTATTATATGAAAAGGATATTTTATTTTATGATAAAGTGATCCTTAAAAAAATAAAAAAACTTTAGAAGGTTTAGAATATATGTAGGGAAAGAAGAAGAAAAAAAAATACATTTGTATTCAGAGTTAAATCTTAAAAAAGTGTTTTTAATATATGTTCTGGTTTACGTTCCTTTTTTCCCCCACATTTTTTTGGGGAGGAATGTCGTTTGCTTTTCCGGGGGAGCATCCTGGGATGGCTTGTGGAGACAGGGGCTAGGGGAACCTGGTCCCTCTGGGGCCCTGCAAGTAGATTGGATTTCACCCCCATGGCTCCCCCTCCCTCTCCCCCTCCCCTTTGGGGGAGCCGGCAGAGCCACACAAAGAAAGGGATTAAGGAGAAAGGAAGAAGCAGTAGGACTGAGGATCCTGGGGTGTCCCCCCACTCGCTTCCCCTGTCCAGTCCCAGGGGCAAGTAAGGTGGGGAAGTCCAGAACTGAGGCCTAGCAGGCCTATGGGAACCCTCAGAGAGGTGTGAGATTTAAGAGAGATAGTTTTTTGTTTGTTTTTTTTTTTAACCAAAAATGAGAGAGAAGAAAAACCGAGGGGTTTAAAAGAAAAGAATACTACAAAATAATAATAATTAATAATAATAATAATTCAAATTTATTTCATATAATCCTAGAGACAAAGAGAAAGAATTACTAGTTACTTAGTAGACGATATTCAGATAGCTTAAAGTTTAGTAGCATTGAGGGCCCCTGGGTCCAGTAGAATGTATAAAAGTCATAATGAAAAGGAAAATAGAGGAGGGAAGTGGCTGAGTCCACCCTGAGCCCCCCCCACCCCATCTTCAGATATCAGGGTGGAGCAGGTTGCTAGTTATGGTTGGGAGCTTCCTTCCAGTCTGCTGGGGTTGATTCTAAGAATCCTTGGATTTTTAAATTATAGGACAAATAGATGAGGGGCTCAGTTCCCAGGGTCTTTGAAAGCATGAACACTGATCATTTCAACCAGAGGAGGGCTGGGCTAGGGACAGCTGAGGTGGGAAAGCATGGTTGGCTCCCTGTCTCTGGGCAGCCCTTATTCCAAACATGTCCTCTTGGGGCTTTCTGAGAGGAGGAAGACTGCCCAGCTTTAACCCTCTAGGGACAACTTCTCCCAGGCTTAACTGAGGAAGTCCTTCCTGAAGTATAACTGCAATCCACTCTACCTCTGATTAATTCAAGAGCCTGGTAGGTCATTCCACCAACAGACACACACACACACTTCTTACTTTCTCAGAGCTTCAAGGGGACTGGAGGGTATCTGTCCCCCATTCTTATTCCTACCCAATATTCACTTAGCTTCTGACCTCCATGGCAGCAGGTAGAAGAATGATCTCAATAATCAGTCTCCTTTAAAGCTGCACTGTGCTTTACAAATTTGCAGAAGTGCTCTATTATCTCTTAGATACCAGGGACTTGCCATCCACTGGGGTGGAATGGAGATACTGTCCTTGAAGGCCTGGGAGAACTGGCCCCTAAGGGTACAAACTCAGGGGGTGCAGCAGGGACTTTGGGTGACCCCTACCCTAACCATCTGTTTTAGTTCACCGCCATCTGTAAGAGTTCAGATAGAGGTCATCTGCTGTACCCTGACCCTCCCCACAGAAGGCTGGGGAGCTTGGCTTTTGCTTGTGAGAAATCAACTCGTTTTTTAAGCACTTGCCTTCTACCAACCCCAGCTTGTAATCAGGTTGGTCCCCCCACCCTCGCGCCTGTCCAAGGGGGTGTAGAGGCCTCTTGACTCTTGGCAAGAAGTTCCATGACCCTAATGACTCTGTCATGCCCCTCCCTGGCCCTAGACCCCAAACATATCTCCTCCCCAATTTACTCTTCTCACCCCACCCAGGGACAGACTTTTCCCCTGCTCTTTTTGTCCTAGGAACCCCGCTAGTTTGGGAAGGTAGCGTCTGGGTTGGGGAGGGCTTCCTCTTCCCTGCTCGAGGGTGCGGGTGGGGTAGGGTGGGTGGGGGGAGACAGCCCTGGGGCAGGGGGAATGGTCTCTCCACTGTAGAAGTAGAGTAGGATTGTGGTCAGACTTAATTTGAGGCATCTAGTGAAGACACGTTACAAGTCCACCAGGAAAACCATTTCAAAAGCAAAATAAAGGCGGGAAACAAAACGGACCCATGAATAATCAAGTCAAAGTGATGTTGCACAAAATGCAGAGAAACCAAGAAGGGGGAGGGTTAATGTATTAAATGTGCTATTAAGAACTTAATTTTATTAAAAGTATTATTACTTAAGGCTCAGGCTGCTTTCTTGACACGCTGGTCGGAACCACCTGAGGGTGAGTGGGGTTTTCTTTAATGTCAGTCCGGGCGACCTTGCTCACCTTGCATGAAGTGGATGGCTCCTTATCTGTCTGCTCTCCACAGCTCCCTACTTGGGTCTGCAAGTGCTCAACCCCTCTTTTCTCTCCATTTACCTCCTTCTGTTCCTTGGGGCATCAGGGGACCTCATTCGACCCTGCCTTGCAGAACAGGAGAAGGCTAGGCAGGTCCACCTAGACCTTGCCTGGAAAGCCAGCTTCTGAACTTGGAGAAAGGGCAGAGCTGAGAGCTTGACCCTCTCATCAATCCGCACCAGATTCAACCCATCCCTACACACCACATCTTCTCTTCAGGGTCAAGCAGAAACCTGGATGGAAGACAGGCCTTCCACCTCCCAGGCTTAAAATCCTTTCCCCAGCACACACAGACTGGGCTGGCCCTGACTCCCCCTTTACTTAAACATCTCCCCCTGCCTCCTCCCCTCACCCCTGGCATTGGAGTGACCTCAGCTCTTGGCACCAGGGCCCAGGGCACCAGATGGTACCCGCTGATGGTTTCCTTTGTCTCTCCTTCCAGATACCCCCTCTCTGCCATGCTGTCCTCCCTCTTCCACCTGCCCTGGGGGTTGGCAGAGGGAAGGGCGGGCACCTCCCACCCCCTTGGCACTGTCCCCAGACCACAAGACTCCAGAGACAGCTGGCCCTGGGGGGCAGTGAATATGGTGGGGAGGATGAGGGGAGGGGAAGGGGAACAAGGACTCAGAGGAGGGCCCAGAGATGCAGGAGAGGCAGCAGGATGGTCAGGGTTGATATAAAACACAGCTTTATTGGAGGGCCGTAGTCTGTGAGGGGGGTGACCGATAATGGAGGTCTGGGGGTGGGGAGGGCCACATTAAGACCTTAGAGCTCTGCAGGGCTGTGAACAGGGACTGGCCACTCTGACATCTGGACCAACAGGGCAGAGAAAGCTCCTGGAGCTGGGCAGGGCTGGGGGGGCGCCGGAACACAGTGGGGGCAGGTCAGAGGCTGATGCAACAGGCCCTCTTCTCCCCAGGACCCAGCTCCTGCCCAGCCGGGCCAGTGCCCAGGGTAACGGCATTGGTCCGGGTGTTGTTCTGCTTCTGCCTGGACACCTTGGCAAAGATCTCTGTGAGGGCAGAGGGCAGTGATCAGGTCAGACGAAGATTAGGAGCCCACCCTCCCCATGTACACTCTGCGTGCCCCTTTCTGAACACTGGGGGTTTTGCTGGAAGGAAGAGGAGTTTGGGCACCTGGGTCCCATCTACTTACGTGGGTGGAGCGGGACTAAGACTCAGCTCCCTGGGAGTGTGGTCTCCTGGTTCTTTCCCTAAGCTCCAGCTGACAGGGGTGGGGGTGTATGAGGGAGGCTCTGAGGAGGCTGGGGGGGCCCTCAGAGGGGATGAGGAATCGGCTGGCGTGGCTGAGGGCTGGGTGTCTACGTTCCTCCCACTGCCCGCGGAAGCCTCAGGGGTGGGATGGCGGTGCCTGCTGAATGGAGGCAGGGACTCTACCTTTGAGGACAGTTTCAAAGGCCAGCTCAACATTGGTGGAGTCCAGGGCCGAGGTCTCCAAGAAGAGCAGCCCATTGTTTTCTGACAGAAAGGAAACACACCATTAGTTGTGAAGGGTCAAGACAATAATATTTACTTCACGTTTTACCATGCACGTTTGTTACACGCTAAACCCTTGGCATGTGTAGCTCATTTAAACCTTAAAACAAACTGGAAGGTAGGTTGGAATACTATTCCTTTCTTTTAGAAGAGGAAACTGTAGCCTAAAAACAGAGAGAACGAACAAAGAACTTGCTTTGTGTCCCACATCTAGTCACTCACCAAGAGATGTGGGCTAGGCCATGGGACCCCACAGCCTACACCCTCACTGTCTCCTGCTGCCTCTAAACCCCAGAAAGCTGCTGGGGAGTGTGACAGGAGACAGTCAAGGGAAGCCCATCTGCCACACTTAGGATCTCTGAGCATGGCAGTGTGGGCTGCCTTAAAACCAACTAGGAATACTTACCCATAAAGACAGGGCAAATGGGGCGGGACATAACGGGGGACACAGGGTCACTGAGGGGAAGGGCTAGGAGATTCTGAGGCCGACAGAATGGAGGTAGGGGGACCCTGGGCAGGAAGTGCAGGCCCGAGCCCTACAGTGGGAGTGGGGGCTGGGATTGATTACATTGGCAGAGCAGCCGGAGGGGACCAGGCTGGGATGTGGTGGGCTCTCACCAGCAAACATGCGGGCTTCCTCAGTGGGCACCTCCCGGGACTGGCTGAGGTCACTTTTGTTACCAACAAGCATGACGACGATTGTGGCCTCAGCATGGTCGTAGAGCTCCTTCAGCCAGCGCTCCACCACGGCATAAGTCTGGTGCTTGGTTAGGTCAAACACCAGGAGGGCCCCCACAGCACCACGATAGTACCTGGGTGGGGGTCAGTGGGTGGACAGAGGCAAGGTCAGGGCCATTAAGCCTAACCTCAGAGCAGAGCTCTCAGGCCAAAAGCCAGAGATGAGCACCAGAGACAGGGAAATATGAAGATTACAGTCCAGAGACCCAAACCACACAGGGCAGCCCAGAGCTCCCATGTCTGATGCTGAAAGCCCTCCAAGGATACTGGTCTTGGAGTCTCTGAAGACTCACCTCCCTTCTCCAAAACCACTGGCTCCCTCCTCCCTCCTAACCCCTCTGTGGCCTCTGGTCTTTGTTCTGATGTTAGCCACAGCTATCCACGGATGTATACCAGGGCTCTGGTCAAACTAGCTTCCTGGATGCCCAACACCCCAAATGTCCCTCACATAGCTCCTTGACC
This sequence comes from Dama dama, assembly GCF_033118175.1. NCBI lineage: Eukaryota > Metazoa > Chordata > Mammalia > Artiodactyla > Cervidae > Dama > Dama dama. Next base: position 16,090,026 of record NC_083700.1, read on the forward strand.
CCCAGCGCTTCTCTCTCATGGCCATCATTCTAGAACTAGCTGAATCTCCCTGATCATCTGAGGCACCCTTACTAAGCATCCAGTCTCACTCTTGGAAGTTTGATAGCACTTCTTCAGACTGGTGGTATAAAATTATTCCCATTGTATCGATGAGTCAGCTGAGGCTTGTAAGAGTCAAGTGACCAGTCCAAGAGTGATGAATATGTATAAACAAAGCCACAAAGCCCCCAGCTCCTGCTTCCTGCCCCCTTGCAGGTGCTGCCCCCCACCCACCCACACCCACACACCCCCCCACACACACACATGCACAAGCACACACACCACCTTTGGCTGACACTGCCTGGGAGACGCTCTATGTCCAGTATCAAGAGGCTTATGTTCCTCTGTGTCCTCTGAGGTTTGTGAAATGTGGTTATGGGGTCCAGCCTTTCACCTTGCAGTTAGATAGTGAAGGTTGCCAAGTGCAAAGCACTGCAGAAGTGAGGGGGGGTGCTCTTGATCCTAGAGTATGTCCCCATCACAGCTGCACCCCAGTCTCACCTGCTTGAGACACAAACTTCTTATATCTAAAGAGGGATTAATGATAGCACCTTATTCCTGGGGCATTTGGAGGAGTACATAAAATGCCCAATGTAAAGTGTCTTGTACCTTCCCTGGCACATAGTAAAGACAAGTAAGTGGTGGTGGTGACTCTTGTTTTCAGTCCCAGCAGTCAGTATCATTGCTTCCTGTCTCAGACTGTTCGTAGCTCAGAGTACTCGTGTCTTCTCACCTGAGCCCCGTGGTCCCATTCAGGGAACTCCCTGCTGAGGTTCCTTGCCTCCTCTTCCTCCACTTCTCCTCCAGTGGTATACCCTGACTTCCCCAGCACCCCAGCACCCCAGTACATCCCCAGCCCGGGGCTCACGCCGACGTGATGGCTCGGTACCGCTCCAGGCCAGCCGTGTCCCAGATCTGGGCCTTGATAGCAGCGGTGCCCAGCATGACAGTGCGGGTGGAGAACTCAACCCCGATGGTGGTGCGGCTGTCGTGGCTGAACTCATTGCGAGTGAATCGGGACAGCAGGTTGGTCTTCCCCACTCCTGACTCGCCGATCAGCACCACTGGAGGGGTGGAGAGATAAGGACTGAACTTGGAGGGTCTGCCCATCAGAAAAGACTCAGAAAACTAAGGAGGGGGTCAGGCCTCCTGGCAGAGCCATGCATGCATGCCCAGTCGCGTCCTACTCTTTGCGACCCCATAGGCTGTGGACCACCAGGCTCCTCTGTCCATGGGATTCTCCAGACAAGAGTATTGGAGTGGGTTGCCATGTCCTCCTCCAGGGGATCTTCCCGATCCAGGGATCTAACCTGCATCTCTTAAGTCTCCTGCATTGGCAGGCGGGTTCTTTACCACTAGTGCCACGGGAAACCTGGCAGAGACAAGGGTCTCCAACTCTACATGATGCACCCACCCTGGGGCAGAAGGGATGAGAGCCTGAAGCAGGCTGAGGGGCTTCAAGGGTTCTAGGCCTGGCCTGTTGCAAAATGGCGGCAGAATCAGCCCATGAATTTGGTGAGAGAGTGATGTCTATGGGCTGTCTGTGGATAGTGGCGTTCAAGGGTTGTGAGGCAACAGGGAGGGTAAGGGGTCTGTGGGGAGGGTGCACATTTCTAGGCAAGAGAATATGAGAACATGTGCGTGTTTCTATGTAAACAAGCTGGAAGGAGAAGTGGGCAGTTTGTGTGTGTTTGTGAGGGGAGCAGAGGTGGAATAGCAATATGGGTGAGGAGAAAGTTTGGCAGCTGATACATCTGGGGGTGGGGGAAAGGTATGGGGGTATGTGTGCAAGAAATTAGGATCCCATTATCCCTAAGAAGGGGCAGTCTCGTATGCTTAAGACCATGGAACTGGATGTGGGACCAGTTATGCATGCCTTCAGCAACTTACTATTCTCTTTCTTATGAAAAAAATGGGAATAACAATTTTATCTATGAGTTGCTGCAAGAAGTTAAACAAGATATTGCCCTGGATATAGTGAGTGTGCAAAACTGTTACTGTTATTGCCGTTGGTGAAAAGTGAAAGCGTTTGTCACTCAGTCTTTGTGACCCCATGGACTGTACCTTGCCAGGCTCCTCTGTCCATGGGATTCTCCAGGCAAGAATACTAGAGTGGGTAGCTATGCCCTCCTCCAGTGGGTCTTCCTGACCCAAGGATAGAACCTGGGTCTCCTGTGTCTCCTACATTGCAGGTGGATTCTTCACCCACCGAGCCGCCTGGGAAGCCCATTGTTGTTGGTAGGCTGGTGCTTTTATCTTTAGGTTTTCACAGACAAGGATACACCAGAGGAGCCAGGAAGAGCCTTTGGGTTGAGGGGCAGGATCCAGGGCCGAGCCTTACGCACTGTGAGTGAGCTGCTATTGCTGCTATGAGTGAGCTAGGGGCTGGCATTAAAATGTAGGGGCTGATGTTAAATATAAGCCATAATCCACTGGCCCAGAGCTACCCAGGGTGGTTCTGGAAAGGCAGGCTGGTGCCCCAGGACTGGGCACTGCATAATCTGGGTACTGGTCCCCACTCAGCCTCTGACTAGCTATGTGACGATGAACAAGTGGCTCATCTTTTCTGGGTCCCAGTTTCCCTGTTTATAAAATCTACAAAACTCACTCCAACTTCAAAAATTCCTTATTTGTGTAGGGTAGGGAAGAGCTGGGAGCTGTGTGGATGTGTGTAGGTAAGAGGATTTATGGACATGTGTGTGTGTGTGTGTGTCTGCTATTGGGAACCGCATCCCCATCGCATCCCTCCCACTAGGTGGACTCTGAGCCAGGGCTTTGGAGTCAAACACTTGGGTTTGAGTACTGACTGGGTGACCCTTTGAAACTATTTGTTCTGTGTCTCATCCTCTGAAAAATGGAGATACTAATGGTTCACGTTTATTGAGCACCTACAGTATGCCCGGTACCCTCCTGAACGTCTGAACTCATTTACTCCTCACAACAATGCCACAAGGCAAGTACCACTATTAGGCTCACCCCATGTTTACAGGGGGTGGGCGTTCAATGGCCAGCGTGGTAAACGGGAGCTGTGCTGCCCACAGGAGCCTTCCAGGGAGGACTTGCCCCCTGCTGCAGGGAGTGCAGGCAGCACCCAGCCTTCAGCTGTTGTTCCTTCAGCATCTGCTTCTGATGTCGAGGCGGCCTCACCCAGGCTCATGCCTTTCCCTGGCAGCCGCACCCAGTGCCTTGGCAAGGACAGGGGAAACCCAGAGCTGCTTGCCCTTGGTCTAGGCTTTGTGTTCCTGCCTTGCAGTGTGACTTCTCCCTCTGCCCGATCCTGTGTCCTCCCTCTTCCTTTCACTGCTGTTGAGCCACAATAAACAGCTCACACCCCAAATGTCTCTGGGTCTGCTTCTAATGACCCTAAATTGCAGTAACTTGTAAGTGGCGGGGCTGAGATCTGAACTCAGTATTGCCCCATACTGAGGGGTCTACTGTGACCCCTCACCCTGTCTCCCTTCCTGGGAAAAATGCTGGGAGTACAGGTTTCCCAAGCCCTGGTCTCCTGAGAGTCCCAGCTCAAGTGAGGGCAGGGCTGAGGCTGGGAGGGTGGAGTGGCTGGACAGGGAATCATAGTGATGCCAGTCCACCCTGCCCTGAAGGAGGTGTGGAGGTGGGGGTAGGGAACACTAGACTGGCTAAACACAGGGGCAAGATAAAGGAGCTGGAAAGATACATGCAAACTTCCAGGGATAGCCTGGTTAAACCCAGTTCCTGGTATTTGAGCCCAGGGGGTCTGCCAAGGGACAGACCGACAAGGCTACAGTGCTGGGAGTTCTCCAGATTCTATTAGACCCTGGTCCCAATTCATATCTTCCCTGTGTCTTCCTCCAGCCCTGTGATGGCATAGATCTTCCCATCTCTCCTTTCCTGTACAGCTGCCCAGAAAGGCGACTTTCTTCCTCTTAAGTCTGCTTGTCCCTCCTTCTCAGGAGGAAATCCTCTCTGAAGTCTGACCTCCATTGCTAGTGCTGCAGTGGCTAATTCTTCCTGGGGACTGGGGCTTCCATTAGGAATGGGGCAGAAGAGCCTGACTTGCACCATTAAGGAGTGATCAACATTATTTACTTCCCTAGAGCATTCTGGCCGCTCCAGGACTTTTGCTCCTGTAAACAGACCCTCCCCCACTCCTTAAGCTTTCTTTCGGATCTGAAGGAATGATGAGCCCTGGGAGGGGGCCCTGCTAATTGATTCAAAAACAGGAAGGAGCCCTCTGGCTCTGTGGTTCTCTGCCTCCGTCTCTCCGGTGTTCCTCTTTCTTTATGGACCCCAGACTCACCCTTGAAGACAAAGTTATAATCTTCCTCGGCTCTGTTCCCCATCTTGGCTCCGCATGGAGGGCACAAGTGTCTTCGAGGGCAGAGGTGAAGGGTCTACGCGTTGGCTCAATGCCCTCAACCCTCAGCTCTCAAGACACCTGGATCCGCCCTTCCTCTCATTGAGAGTAGAGACTTCTGCAGTGAGAGGGATCAAGGGCCAACTTTAGGCTAGCCAGGGCCTAGGGAGCCTCAGTTCTGGCAGGTGGCAGAGCTGTTAGGAATCTGAGAGGACGGAAGCTGAGAACAGGAAGAGTGAGCGGCCGGAGACCGAGGGCCCAGGTGGGTGGAGAGATGATGACGTCAGACAGGTTAGACAGGTTGGGTGTCTGCTCTCAGCCTGGGCTCTTGCAAGCAGGTGAGCAGGCTCAAGGGAGTGACGGGCAGCTAGGACAGGGACAGGACCCTCGGAGAGCCAGCTGAGGGCTAAATGTGCGTTGCTAGGCTCCTGGGACCTGTGGCTAGGGGGGCCCGGCCACTAGTGAGTGAGAAATAGTCCCTCAGGGAGCAAGAAACTACACAGCCTTCTGCTATTCCCTGGAGCCTAGTAGGATAGGAAACTGGGGGCACCAGAGGAAGGGCTGTGGGGGGAAGGGCTGGGGTCACCCCACTGCAGGGCAGAGCTCTGGGAGGGGCATCTTGGATGCAGCAACTTCTGCCCCTCCCTGACAGCCCAGGACGTGGGATGGGCGGTTTCTCAACCTGGGTGGAGCTGGGCCTTGCAACCTACCAGCTTCCCTGGGATGAGTCCCTTCCTACAGCACTGGGAAAGATCCAGCCTTGCTCCAAGGACACCGGATCAGGGGGAGACCTGGGGCAGAAACAGCCAGGTGCAGGGATGGGTCTGACTGTTGGGCCAGGACTTCTTAATTTTTTCTACTCTTTCCCCAGGACCTGAAGCTTCAGGGCAGATACATTCTGTGTGCAAAGGACTTCCTGATCTGGAGAGGGGTCTGCGTAAGCTTGTGAATGCCCAGAGAAGAGGGAAGGGGTGGCCCTTGTAGGCCACTAGGGGGCACACTCCCAATCCCAAGAGTAGAAAAGGGGCCCCCCAAAGTTGGAACTGAAGGACACTAAACTCCCACAGCCTGTTCTCTCTTCGTCCAACATGACCCCCACCAGCCCTTTGTTCATCCTAGCTGAACGTGAAGAACATGATACACAATCCCTGCTCCTTCTTCTCTCCTCTGATTCCCCCCATCCAAGAAAACAGCCAAGACACAAGACAGCAGTTGAAGTTTATTCTTGGGAAGAACAAAGTCCCCCCACTCCAACCCCCTGCAACAGTCCAGGAAGGTCTCCCCAGGGAGCCCTGCCACACCACATGGTCATCTCACTCTTCTGAATCCCAGGTTCCACCAATGCCCATTATGATGCTGCTACTTGGGTGAGAGGCTCCTCCAAATACTGCACCAAGGCCTGGGCCTGTGGGAAAGGGAGAAGAATCCAGTCCCACAAGGCCTGCCACTCGAGGGATCTTAAATTCAGGTCTACTCCTACCGCTGAGCCCCCAGCTCCCAGCTGCTGCCTGTGAGCCCACCCCAGATGCTGACTGGGTGACATGAGAAAGACTCTGGGAAGATGGTGGGGATGGGAGTGGATACAGTGACAGAGCATGAAGGCGGAGCCCAGGATTGTACAAGAATGGACACATACACACCTTGGCCTTGAGCATTCCGAAGCCAACGGTCTCCTTGGCATACATGCACAGTAGAAGGTTGGCCACTCTTGTGATGGCTACACGGCCCTCCTGGTGGGGGTGATATCAGGGGATGTGATATCTGCTTGCACCCTTTGCCCCTTTTTTCCCCAAGGGCTCCTCTTGAGATGGTCTGTATCTTCCTTTCATGCCCCAGGCAGGGCAGGAGCTTCCACTGGGGGACTTTAGCCACGGCCCTGAACCTGAAGTCCTGAGCCCATTCCAGCCTCAGCACAGTCACCTACTAACCCAGTTACCCAAGAAAACTCCACCTCCCAGAAACTTTGTTTCTCTTTCTGTAATCCCTACCTCACTCCAGTTGGTGAGGATGCTAATACACAGCAAGGAGTCCGGTGTCTACAAAGGGCTGTCCAGATGGGTGATGTTATTAATATGGTTTCACCCCCAATGACACTGTAAGGGGAGACCACAACTCAACTTATAGTTCTCCTCGTTTCCCAAGGTAATATTTTTCAAACTGGCCCAGGCCCAGGGCTAACTAGCCCCAGATCAATTAAGAAGGTTGATCAGCATTAAAAGAGAAATAAAGTGTATTGCATACAGCAAAGGAAGTACTATTTCATGAAACTTTTGTTTTACTAGACTCTGACTGAAAATATATTTTTTATGGCTGGGTTGTGGTCAAGACATTTGAAAGCTATTGCACTTATGGTACCAGCTCTAGGCTAGGGACCCTAAGAATCATCAGTTGAATTGGCATCTGTGGTTAAGGAGGGAGTCAGGAAGAGGTAGGTGGCTGAGTTGCAGTGGAAATCCTTCCAGGAGAATTCACTCTTGGGGCCTTTTCAATTTGGTTCAGCAAATTTTCACTAAGTATCCAGCATGTGCTTGGAACCAGGTGTTGTACCCTCTGCCTCTCTGGCATCATCTACTAACCTCTCCCATTCTCATGCTACTCTAGCCACTTCAACCTTGTTATCTCTGACCAGGCATCATTCTGCCTCAGGGCCTTTGCATTTACTGTTCTATCAGAAATGTTCTTAACCCAGATAGCCACACGGCTTACCAGCTCCCTTTAGATGGATCTTTGATGAGGTGTCACCTTTTCAGCGATGTTGTCCCCGATACACACATCCTATCTTACTTCCTTGCTTTTTCTCGGTAGCATCTTCTTCTAATTTTTACATTATTTTTATTTTTTTGGTAACACCACATGGCTTGCAGGATCTTTGTTCCCTGACCAGGGGTCAAACCCGGGGGCCCCTGCAGTGAAAGCACCAGGTCCCAACCATGGGATCACCAGGGAAGTCCTCCCCTAGCATTTTCAATACCTAACATACTACTTTTTAAACTTACATAGATACGTTACAAAACATATTCATGAACTTATTTTACAGTAAGTTCATATGTAAGACTGTAAGCTTCATTAGGGTGGCAGCTTTTGTCTGTGTTGTTTCCTACTTTTCCCCAAGCCCTGAGAACATTGCAGGGACCTAAAAATATGTTAACTGGACAGATATAAAGATGTATGAGCCAGTTTCTGTTTCCAAGAAGTTCACAGTCTAATAGCCACTTCCCCTTTCTGGACTTCATGACCTTTCTCTGTAAAGTGAATGGACAGCAGGGTCTAGAGACTGGACCATGCTTCTGGGTCTGTTAATCTCAGATGACAACACTTTGTGTCTGCACATCGCTCTACAGTTTATATTCACCCTCTCCTTTGATCAGAATAACCCTGTGTGCACGGTATGGTGGAGGGGATTGTTTTCACCTTGGAAGTGTGGTCAGAAAGCTCAAAGAGGTTAAATCACTTACCCAACGTTTCACCAGTGCTAAAACCAGAACCCCGGCCAGACCTGGGTTCCAGAACTCCTTTCTCATCAATACATAGGGTCCTACCTATCATAAATGCTGTTGCAGACCAACTCTTAGTACTGTCTTCCAGACATCCTGTCCCTGGCCCTCCAACCATCCAGGATAGGATCCAGGTTGCCCTTTGGGATCCCCTTAGGGTCAGAGGAATGGATCCCTTCTTCATACCATGCAGTCCATGAGGATGAATTTGAGATTGTCTTCATTAAACGCTTGGTTTCCATTCCGGTCGTAGGCCGCCCAGATGTTACTGGCGATGGCCGCGGTGACCCGGGCGTCTGTATCCCCATAGCCGGAGTAGGCCAACAGAGATCCCTCGTTATTCAGCAGCCTGGTGAAGAATCAGAAGGGATATCAACGTGCTCAAGAGGGAGTCAAACTCCTCGGTACCCATCCCAATTCCCGCCACTGGGACTGAGTGTGTCCTGGGACGTGCCCAGGGCACGCAGCACGTCGGTTTCCTTTTCAAGAGGGGCTCTCCGTCATTTTCACCAAGTTGTTGCCCCCTCTGCCACCTCCTCCCTTCCCAGAGAGCCTTCCCCAGCCCTCCCTCGGAGAGTCGCGCGCGGCCCCACGCCAGTGCTCGCCACCCGGCTTCTCGGTCCGCACTCACAGGGTGCTCTGAACACCTCCAGTGTTGGCCTGGCTTAGCACCTGGGTCAAAGCCTTGGGACGCAGCATGCCTGAGGCTCCTAACCCTGGGTTTTTGCACCCAGAACCCAGAGTTTCCTATTGCTGGCCTCCGCCAGTCGCTTTCCGTAGTCCAGCTGCCTTGCTCCGGAACGCCCTGGGAGTTGTAGTTTCCGGGCCTGATTTTGTGGTTCCGACTCCACCCTGCCCCGCAGCGGCGAACGCTGGGAATTGTAGTTCTCCGCGGCTTCGCGAGGCACCCTGGGAACTATAGTTCGCCTTTCCAGTGCGACCACGCGGTTATGCGGGAAAAGAGCGGGAGTGAAAGGACAGTGGCAGTATTGGAAGGACATTTAATCCCCTCGGGCAGAGGAAAGTCATATCCGCATGACAAGTCACGATTCAGTAATTAAAAGAAAGTAAAATCCCTATATTTTTCAGGCACACCTTTGGTTACTTTTCAAAGCAGTTTTCTACATTATACAGTTAGGTGAGATGAGGCGAGAGAAACTATTGAGGAAACCAAGGTTCAGAAAGGCCGCGCAGGCAAAAGTCAGGTCTCTGGAACTGTACTTTGTAGACTTCGTGCAAGCCACTACTCGCAGGGAAATAAAGTCAGTCCCAGAGACGAGGTTTTAGGTGGACATCCAGAAGTAAAAAAATTCAACCTCAAAGTCGGAATAGGTCTCAGGCCTGGAAAGGATTTGGGCTTCCGGAGAAAGGCCAGTTATCACCGGGAACGGAGATAAAGCGGCGACACAGAAAGTCCTTTGTCCCGAAGCTGGAGTTACCCGCGGAGGGGCGGGGGCAGCTTTGGGCCCAGGGGGCACCTCGGCTCGGCTCCGGCGGGCTGCATCGGGCTGTGGTCTCTCGCGGGCAGTTCGGCCCCCGCCCCGCAGGGACGGACACGCCCCGCCCCCGCCCCGAACCCCTCCGGGGGCCGCAGCCTGGCAAGGCCCGGTCCAAGCAGCCCGACCCCGGGCTCGGCCCTGGGCGGACCCCGCTGCAGTGGCCCCCCCAGTCCGCCCGGGGCGCTGTGGCCGTGGCGGGTCCGGAGGGGGCGGTGAAGCCTTGGGGAGGGGAGGGGACAGGGCAGTGTTGGAGGCGCCGGAGCCGAGCCCGGCCGGCCGGGCGGGCGGGGAGGAGGAGGAGGAGCCGGGGCGGGCTGGCGGGCGGCCGGGTGGCGGCGGTGGCATGGCGGAGCCGAGCGGGGCCGAGACGAGGCCCCCCATTCGGGTCACCGTCAAGACCCCCAAGGACAAGGAGGAAATTGTGATCTGCGACCGAGCCTCGGTCAAAGAGGTAGTACGGGTGGCGGGGGTGGGGGTGAGCGCGGAGGAGGGGTCTGCGAAGAGGCGGGTGGCTCTGAGACTGTCGGGCGTGCAGGAGGGGTCTGCGAAGAGGCGGGTGGCTCTGAGACTGTCGGGCGTGCGGGAGGGCCGGGGAGTGGAGGGCGGGGGCCCAGCAGGCACTCGAGGAGCGGGAGGGAAGGGCAGGCGGGTAGGGGGCATCCTGCGAGGGTGATCTGGGGGGCCGTGGCGCGTGTTGGGGAAGGGAGGCCGGGGTTTGCCTTGTGGCCTGAGCTGGGGGCGTGGTGGAGAGTGGGAAGAGGACACCTTGCACTGGGAAGCGGGGAGGACCCTAGGTTTGAGGGGAGTGTTGGCCCCGGTTACTGGTCGGGGTTCGAGGCGCAGAGGCAGAGTGGGGGCCGGGCCAGCTGCTGAGCCCGGAGAGCGGGCGGCGGGGCGCAGGTTGGGGGGAACTCTGGGCGCCTACTGGGCGCCTCAGAGAACGCCCAGAATTCGGACGCCTGGTCTGTGCGGGAAGGATTTCCCTCTGCCCGGATCTTTCCTACTCTTTCAAATTAAAGTGGATACATTTGATTCTCAGCCCCTCTGGGATTTACACAGTGTGCAGTAGGTGCTTAGTAAAATGTGGTGAATGAGTGAATGAGGGAATATTGCCTGTGTTCACCACCCCCCTGTGGCTGCTCCCGAATTTCACAGAGGCGGAGCTTAAGATAGGCGTCTGGTTGGAAGGGAGGGGTCTGGAAGCTGCCTTTGCTTAGCAAGTGCACCCTCTACTTAGAGTATGTGTTTGATTTGCTTGGGTTGATGGGGGGCGGGGACGGTGTGTGTGATAGGTTTGAGGAGTCTAACTCTCCCCAGCCAGCCTTTATTGCCATCATTGCCCCCCCCCCACCTTATAAAATGATCACATTCCATAATTTAAATAATTTTTGCCTGCAAAGCTGAATTTGAAATCAGCTGTAATTGAGAGCTTCCCCCCACCCCCACCCCGCACCTTGTGTTTGGTTAAGAGGAGCCTGGGCTTTGATGTCAAGACCTGAGTTCCAGTTTGTCCAGGGCAAGTTATCTAACTTCTCTAATCCTCAGTTTTCTGGTCTCTGAAATGGAGGTAATAATTAACATGTATAGTTAGTGCTGTTATAAATAACTGGGACTTATTTGTTGTAGTTGTTACAAGAAAACTGGGAATAAAGAGAGAAAAGAGACTTGAAGTCTGGGGAGACAAGGCTGAAGGGAGACAGGGTTGGGCCAAGGAGTTTCCAGAGAGAACTGCCCAGGTAGTACCCTCAGGGGGAACTTGGGACTGAAGAGGGAGTGGCAAATAAAAGCAGGGCTTGGGAGGGTGAGAGACCCTGGAGTATTGCTGAGAGGAGCCCCACACTGGTCCAGCTCCCTTGGTTAAGAAAGGAGCCGCCTAATTTCAGCTGGAGGGATGGAGTCAAGACTGCTGAAAAGACTTCCCACGACTAGAGGTGGGAGCAAGGGAATGCAGAAGCTTTGAAGGAGAGGCAGGGTCCCTGGTTGGTGGAGCCCAAGCAGCCTCCACAGTGACTTTTGCCTCTTGATCACAGTTTAAAGAGGAAATCTCCCGGAGATTTAAGGCACAGCAGGATCAGCTGGTCCTGATCTTCGCAGGCAAGATCCTCAAGGATGGGGACACACTGAACCAGCATGGGATCAAGGATGGGCTCACTGTTCATCTGGTCATCAAGACCCCTCAGAAGTAAGTTCAGGAGAGGAGCAGGTCCAGCTTCAGATTGGGCTTTCTTTGTTTTTCCCCATCTGACACTTTCTCACCCATGATTCAAGCATACGTCTGTGGAAGGCCCGTGGAATACCAAGATCCAGGAAGGTGGCTCTTCGACAGGCTGCCAGAAGGCCCTGTGATCGGATCTGCAGGGCCAGGGAACCTGACTTACCTCACCCTAAATGACCTGGAGATAGAGGATGCTGACTCCTTTCTCCCTCTGTCCGATTTCCTGACTGCCCCGAGCGTCACCCTGCTCCAGCCTCAGGGTTACCTCGGAGGTGGTGTGGTGTGGTGTAGGACTGGAGCTGCACAGCACACGTAGAAATCATGGTCTTCCCTTTTGTGTCCACTTCAGTGAGGATTTTTCTTTCTTTCTCAGGGTTCAAGATCCAGCGACTGCCACTGCTTCTTCCCCTTCCACCCCAGACCCAGCCTCAGCCCCCTCCACCACCCCTGCTTCACCCGCCACGTCTGCCCAGCCCTCCACTTCTGGAAGTGCCACTTCAGATACAGGCAGTGGAAGCCGAAGGAGCAGTGGAGGGGGTACCTCCCCAGGGACTGGGGAGGGACCTCCCAGTGCCACTGCATCCATACTCTGTAAGCCTTTAGGGAGGAAGGCACCACACGGTTAGAGTCTGTAGAGTGGGGGAGAGGCCAGGAAGAGGGAAATATTGATCCCTGCTCCTGATCTGATGGGGATTGGGGCCCCTGAACATAGGGTTCCAGACACTGGTGCTTGAGCCAAGTGGGGAGGAAACCAATCTGTGAGGGCTTCCCAGAAGAGGGGAGCATGGTGAAATGTTAAGAGTAAAGGGAGAAATGGGGCTGGGGATGTAGAAAACCCTGGGAGAGGGTATTGGAGTTTGGGGAAAAGGTGGGCCCAACAGTAGCCAATTGGAGAATATTTATTTGCTCATTCAGGAGGCTGTCGCTGATTGTCCTCTCTGTGTTCAGTACCATGCCTGCCTGTCAGCCTCGGCCATCAAAGAGGTCTCGGTCTAGTAGGCTCCCATCTCTCTGCCAGCAACAGATCAGGACTGGGGCTGTGGAAATGATTGGGAAAGGGAGATGTGAGCAGCAGAAAGGGCCCATCCTGGTGACTTGATTTCAGTGGCTCTGGCCAGGTAGAAGAGTCGGGAGAAAGTGTGACTCTGCTTCCCTCCCCCACAGCTGGCTTTGGGGGCATCCTGGGCTTGGGCAGCCTGGGCTTGGGCTCTGCCAACTTCATGGAGCTGCAGCAGCAGATGCAGAGGCAGCTGATGTCCAATCCTGAGATGCTGTCGCAGATCATGGAGAACCCCCTGGTCCAGGACATGATGTCTAACCCTGACCTGATGCGCCACATGATCATGGCCAACCCCCAGATGCAGCAGCTGATGGAGCGGAACCCTGAGATCAGTCACATGCTCAACAACCCTGAGCTCATGAGGCAGGTGGGTCTGAGAGAAGGTTGGGGGGGCGTGGAGGACCCCGGGCACCCAGCTGTGCCCTGTCTTGCCTTTTCCTACCTTGTCCTACCTTGATTTGTTCATTCATTCATTCAACAGCCATGTTTTGAGCACTGGGGGTACAGTGATGGAAAGACATAGGCCTAGCTCTCCGGGAACTACTTCTTTTTTTTTTTTTAGATTTGTTTTATTTATTTATTTATTTTTGGCTGTGCTGGGTCTTTGTTGCTGTGTGGGCTTTCTCTAGTTGCTGCGAGTGGGGGCTCCTCTTTGTTGTGGCCTTCTCACTGTGGTGGCTTCTCTTGTTGCAGAGCACGGGCTCTAGGGCACACGGGCTTCAGTAGTTGCAGCTCGTGGGCTTGGTAGTTGTTGCTCTTGGGCTCTAGAGCTCAGGCTCAGTAGTAGTGGTGCACAGGCTTAGTTGTTCCATGGCATGTGGGATATTCCCAGACCAGGGATCTAACCCGTGTCCTCTCCATTGGCAGGCGGGTTCTTAACCACTGGACCACCAGGGAAGCCCCCCAGGAACTTCTGGTCTCAAAGGGAAGTAGGATAAGGAAGAAGGCATTTACAGTACAGCATGGATAGTAGTATCACAGAGATGGTCACAGGACCCCTTAGGAGCACGCAGAAGGGCTCCTGACCCTACCCTGGGGCTCACAGGGGGCCATAGAGGAAGTGTTGCCCAAGTAGAGACCCAAAAGAGGAGAATGAACCAGAGGAAAAAAAAAGAGAAGAGTATTCAGGGCTAAGGGACAGCAAGCACAAAGGCCTGGGAATGAAAAATAGGATCGGAGACCTTTGTGGCTGGGCAGGGCCAGGTGGATAAGGGAGGGTTGGGTGGGTAAAGAAGACCCAGGCAAGGGGGTTTGGTGTTGGTCTTCGGGGGCTCCATCTCATGGCCACCCACTAGGGGACGAGGGTAGATGATCTTAGCAGAATTGTGGACGCGAGTGCTAGACTCACCAGAGGGTAAGTCCCAGAAGGGCAAGTATTTGCAACTGTTTTGTTCATGCCTAGAACAGTGCCTGGTGTATAGTTACCACTCAATAAGTACTTAGTAAATGAATGACTTGTGGAATAAGAGATCAGAGGCTTATCATAGGCATAAAAGTGTCTTAGAAGAGGCCTGTATGGAGTAGATTTAGGAAGAAGGACGGGGAAAGCTTTCCAATGGATGGGAACAAGAAGCCGCTATGCTCATTTTCTGTGTTACGTGCTACTGTCCCCTCGTTATTGAGAGTAAGACATTGGCTCCCAAGTGAAAGCCCTTATCCTATTTCTCAAGATTCAGTGAGGCCAAAGACCTGTAGTGGGATCCAGAAGGTGCTGGTAGCATCGTCCCAGCTTGAATCCTTTCCCCCCACCAATTTGTGGTCATTTATCAGAAGCCGTAATCTAGTCTTGGTCAGACAGACCAACCTGGCCTTGAACCCAGTCTCCACCGCTAACTGACTGTGGGTCCTAGGCAGTGAGTCTCTGAGCCTATTTTCTTATCTGCTAAATAGGGACAGAAATACATACTTAGGATAGTTATCATGGGGATTAAGTGACTTGAATTCTGTAAATTACTTAGCTCAGTGCCTATATGTAGTAACTGTTCAGTAGATGTTAATTTTCTCTTTTGCGTTCTCCCTTTCTCATGTCCTTTCTTTCTTTCTTTTAATATTTATTTAGTTTATTTATTTGGCTGTGCTGGGTCTTCATGCAGGGTCTTCAGTTGTGGCATGTGGGATCTAGCTCCCTGAGCAGAGACTGAACCCAGGGCCCCCTGAGTTGGGAGCTTGGAGTCTTAGCCACTGGGCCACAAGGGAAGTCCCTCTCATGCCATTTCTTATGTAACTTCCTTGTGTTCCCTGATACTTCTGCAGACCCCCTGAACCTGAGGGAGGAGAGCTGCTGCCCTCCCCCATCTGGGATCGCTGTACCCCCAAAAGTCAACCAGAATGCCCACAGAGAGGCAGGGTCGGAGCCAAGATGACAATAGAGAAAGGAAATCCAGTTCACCCTCCTCACAGCCACTCTGGGTCGGTTCCTGGACCCTGGACCCTAGTCCTGGTCCCCCTCTTCAAGGCCCACTCTTTTTCAAGCTTGGTGACCCCTTGGTTCCAGAGCCATACTCTCTCTTTCCCTTTTCCGCCAGACAATGGAGCTTGCTCGAAATCCAGCCATGATGCAGGAGATGATGCGGAACCAGGACCGGGCCCTAAGCAACCTGGAGAGCATCCCTGGAGGGTATAATGCCCTCCGCCGCATGTACACGGACATCCAGGAGCCCATGTTTAGTGCTGCCAGGGAGCAGGTGGGGCCAGGGGCTGGGCTGTGGGAGGGCAGTCTGAACTCGGGATCACCCACCCCAGACCCAGGCAAGCCCGAGGCGCTCTCTGCTCCTCTTTCCTTCCCTAGTGCCCTGAGGGTAGGCCTTGGCTTGAAGGCGGTTTTCACAGCGCATAGCCAGGGACGGTCCATCTCGGCGTGGGACTGAAGCACTAGGGCAGAAGATAGCAGAGGTGCCTAGGGAGTGGGGGCAGTGTAGTATCCAAGGGCTCTGACATTGTTCCGACAGACTTCTTGCGCCGAGGGCTCCAAGGTTGTGGGGCAGGCCTGAGGTCAAAGAGCCCACCCTTCCACGGTGTGTCTCAAGTGTGGTCCACAGATCACCTGCGTCAGAAGCACCTGGGGTGCTTGTCAATCATGAGATTCCTGGTTCCTACCTTTGAGATACTTATTGAATCAATCTCTGGAATTAAGCCTTGGGAATATGTGCTTTCAAAAATGCTTTGTGAATTTTTTCCAAATATACAAAAAGTATAGCATTCTCTCATATTAAAGTTTAATTTACACTAAATACATTATGCATTTACCTGTTTCAAAACTCAGAAGTTACACAAAGTAAACAAAAGGATATTTAAAAAGTGTGGAAAGGTATACAAGCTTAATAAAAGTATACAAAAGGAAAAAAAAAAGTATACAAAAGGGATCCTTCTATTTCCATCTCCCGGCCCTCTCTTTTCTACCCTGGAGTTAATGAATGTTTTTAGTATTTTGTGTGTTTTCCTAGATATATTTAACATTAGCAAATAAGATATGAGACATAGAATTGCAGCCTTCACATACCCCTCCCCCAACTTATACCTCTCTTTCCCTCTTCGGAGCTAACTACCACCCTGAAGTTGGTGTTTGTCATTTTGATTCTTTTATTACCTATGTATGTATCCATAAATAATCTGTGGCATCATTTTGCATATTTTTTCAACCTTATAGAAGTGGTATGCTGTTTGTATAATTTTAGACTTGCTTTTTAAAAACATCTAAAATTGTTTCATTTGAAGAATAATATAGCTACAGAAAGGTGCACATATCCTAAGTGTTCAGCTTGATGGATTTTCACAAACTGAACAGCCTCCCCCACAACCTGCACCCAGGTAGGAGAGTGGGACCTCACATTGCTTTTTGTGGAAAGCATGTCCTGAGCAGTCCGTGCTGTCCCAACAGATTTCTTGTTCATGGCATCACTAGTAGTCGTGTTAGGCACTCAGTTGTGTCTGACTCTTTGTGGCCTCATGGACTGTAACCTGCCAGGGTCCTCTGTCCATGGGATTCTCCAGGCGAGAATACTGGAGTGGGTTGCCATGCCCTCCTCCAGGGGATCTTCCCGACCCAGGGGTCAAACCCAGGTCTCCTGTGCTGCAGGCAGATTCTTTAGTGCGTGTCTTGCTGGCTCTGTCCCTATGATGATACCACCTCGTCTTAATTAAGCCTGGGCATCAGGTAGGGTGACTCGCCCTTCCCCCCTGCAGCTTATTCTTCACCGTCATCTTGATGATTATTGGCATTGCTCTTTCAAATTTTAGAAAGTGCTTATAGGAATTGAAAGAAAGTGCTTATGAAGATTACCTGTGGGTTTTTAGTTTAAGTTTTATTTTACTGAAGTATTTAATTTAAAATGCATATCAAAGTAATGCATATACGTGGTTAAAAAAAATTCAAGTAGTTGAGCAAGGCTTATAACAAGCCTTCAGCTAATTCTGATGTACTTTAAGGTGTGAGAACCACTGGCTCAAGCTATAAGAACACAGTGGCAACAACAGGCCTGCATTCAAATACCTGCTCCACCATCCTTTAGTGGCGTGATTTTAAGTGAGTTGCTTAAGCCTCTCTGAGTCTTCTGCTGCCTCATTTTCAAAATGGAGACAATGTATTATAGCATAGTCCTCAATCATTTTGGTCTCTGGATCCCTTGTTTATTTATTAAAAAAAAATTTTTTTTTTGCCTTACTGCCCAGCATGTGGGATCTTAGTTCCCTCACCTGGGATCAAACCTGCACCCCTTGCAGTGGAAGCATGGAGACCTAACCACTAGATTACTAGGGAATTCCACTCTGGACCCCTTTATATAGTTAGCACCCCAAGGAGGTTTTGTTTTTGTGGGTTAGGTCTATTGATATTCACTGAATCTGAAATTAAAACTGAGAATTTAAAGAAATATTTATGAACTCATTTAAAAATAACAATAAACCCATTGCACATTAACATAACCAGCATACTCTTAAAAAATAACTTTATTTCCCAAAACAAAACTTTAGAGGAAAGAATGGCCTTGTTTGACATCTTTGCAGATCTCTTGAATATCTGGCTTGTGTACCTATGTTCTCAGATCAGATCTGCTTCTGCATTCAGTCCATTGCATTGTCACATGTTATGTAGCCTTTGGAAAACACCCCTGAATACTTATGAGAGAATGAGAGTGAAAAAGACAAATACCGTCTTGGGTTTTAAAAACTGTTTTCAGACCTTGCAGAGGTCCTAGGACCACACTTTGAGAACTGGTGTATTAGAGGGATATTATAAGCATTAGAATGAATGGGTCGGGCACATAGTAGGTGCTCAATAAATGGCAGTTGTTACCACTTTGGGGAGTTCTGGCAAAGAGATTTAGGACTTAGGGTGTAAGGGAAGAGCAAAGCAGGACCCAGAACTAGGAGGGGTTGGCTGCTAGGCGAGTTAGCAGAACAGGAAATCTGCAATGATGACAAAGGCTGAAACTGTGGTACATGATCCCTGGCCTGCAAACCCTATTACCTGAACAGGCATCTGGTAGGGCAAAGGAACCACAACTCAGAGCAGGAGCTGGTCCCCTGTTTGAATAAACAGGAAAAGTAACTAGATATGAAACTCCTTGGTGCGGTGAGGCTGAGGCTGCTCAGGTCCCTCCTGTATGGATAAGGCCTACCTGGGAACAGGAGAGGGAGGCTGAGCAAGGGGAGGAGGCCTGGGCTCCCTCAGCCATCACATGCCTCAGACAGAGCTCTTTCCTGGCTCTCAGCGGGTCCAGAGGGAGGAGGCTTGGGTGCCACCTTGGGCAGCCCATCATGTGGGGTGCAGACCCTGAGACGATCCTGGGTAACATCCTAGAGGGCCTGGTGCTAAGGGGGACTGTTTAGCTGAAGCAGCCAGTCTAAGAAGATAGGGGTGGAGAGGAGAAAGAAGAGATTACATGGAGGAAGCAACAGAGGAGGAGAAGACCTAGGGAAGCGTGTTCAGCCAGAGGTGTGCCCCTCTAAGGGGCTCCACTGTGATGTGCCTGGATGGACAGAATGCCACATGGGGGATCTGGGGGTGAGGAAGAAGGTTCAGTGGAGTTAGACTTGGACGGAGGTGGCTGGAAAAGGGAGAGCTGAAGGCAAATAGGGGTTGGAGTAGAGTCAGCTCCCATCAAGCCAATAGTTACCTATTGAGCACCTACTAGTGTCAGGGGCCAGGAGTGCAAAGGTGAATCTGACATTGTCTCTGCCCCTTAAGAGCTAAGGAAAACAAGCATCTCCACTTCTCAGTAGGAAAGGTGTGTGCAAAGTACTATAGAGCAGAGAAGATTAGAAACCAAATATTTCGAGCCACCAGGGGAGATGGAGATGTTTCCCATTATCTGAGGGGCTCAGTTATCCAGTCATTAGCGTCAGCCAACTCCCACCTTGCAGGGTGAGTATGAAGTTGCCCACTGTGAGGCCAGAAATTGACATGAGGGCCTCCACAGTTGTAGATCTCTCTCCCTTTCCTGGGGACGGGGAGGCTATTAGTTGAGAAGAAAGAAAGGGCCTAGCCCTTCTCCCTGATTTGTTTCAGTCCTTAACCCAAAACCTTTCCCTCCTCCCAGTTTGGCAACAACCCCTTCTCTTCCCTGGCCGGGAACTCCGACAGCTCATCCTCCCAGCCTCTGCGGACTGAGAATCGAGAGCCCCTCCCTAACCCCTGGAGCCCCTCGCCCCCCACCTCCCAGGCCCCCGGGTCCGGTGGGGAGGGCACCGGAGGATCGGGGACCAGCCAGGTGCACCCGACAGTCTCCAATCCCTTTGGGATCAATGCGGCTAGCCTGGGGTCAGGTATGTCCTAGGGTGGAAGGAGCTGAGTGGGGTCACCAGGGCAGTCCCTCTGCCCCAGGACTGAAGGGGGTTCACACTGCTCCAGAATGTTGAAGACAGAGGTGAGACTGTACTGAAGCCACTGGCAGGGCTCTCTGGCCTAGAGTAGTGGCTTCACCCCTCAGAGGGTGAGGCTGGGTTCTAGCCCTGTCCCAGTGTCCCCAAGAGCAACCTAAGTAAAGGCTCATGAGTAAACCAGGCCCCACTTTCTAAGCTCTTTCAACTCTGCTGGTATTATCCAGTGTAAATGGGTTAGACTGGGGATGAGGGTGTGTGAGAAGAATGAGGGGCAGGTAGATGTGAGGCTGGGCGAGAGGGATGCACAGAGCTGCCTTGTACAGAAGCGTAGGTTATGTACTGCACAACCCTGGGAGATGCCCCACTTATCAAGACTATGACTATAAATGGCCCTGGGGATGTCTGGTAGATGCCATGAATTCTCTGTACTCTGGGGAATATCTTGGTCGGGAATGTCCCTTCCCCTCTATATGCTTATTTCATAAATAAGGGACTTGAACCTGATCCATGGTTTCAGAATTATACTTCTGAGGCTTGAGGGGTCTGGACCATCACCAAGATGAGGAAAGACCATATGGGAAAGGCTCCAGGCCTTCTGCCCCAGCTCCAGCCAGACTGTTGACATACTTGGTTTCCAAGTGAGATTTGGTTTGAGGAAAGGGTCTCTATTGCTAGGACAAGTTTGAAAACCATTGATCTGGGTCATCTTTAGTCAAATCCTTTCCAACTCTAATGTTATCTGACCTGTGGCAGGAACAGAGGGATAAGAATCAAACCCAGTTTGTAACCGGCTTGATCATAGCAGAGCAGATGGTGAAGGAGCCAGCCCAAAGAAGGGCAAGATGACCTCAGAGTCAAGAGAGACTTGGACCCACTCCCTAGCACTTGGGTGCCCACTGTTGCCTTTCTGAGTTTTGTAACCACTCAGTGCCTGAAGTAAGGTAGACTGAAGTCAGGCATCTGGTTTCCATTTGGACCCCTTTCCTCTTGTTTTGTTTGTTTTTTTCCCTTCCTATCCTAGGGATGTTCAACAGCCCAGAAATGCAGGCCCTCCTCCAGCAGATCTCTGAGAACCCCCAGCTGATGCAGAACGTGATCTCAGCCCCCTACATGCGCAGCATGATGCAAACGCTTGCCCAGAACCCCGACTTTGCTGCTCAGGTATGGAACTGGCATGAGAGGGAGTGTGCTGGGGGCTGTGACTTGTGATGATCAAAATGCTCCAGAGCCAGACTGCCTGGGTTTCTGTATTGAGCTCTGCCGCTTCCTAGCTGCATGAGCCAGGCAAGTTATTTATCCCGTTTCCTCATCGGTAAAATGGTAATAACGGTAGTACCTGCCTTGGAGTTGTGAGGGTTAAGTGAGTTAATAACATAAAGTGCTGAGCACATGGCCTGGCGCAGAGTAAGCCCTGTGTACTCAGAAATGTTCGCTATTGTCATCCTCATCAGACTGGCTTCTGACTCTGGTCCTTGTCCAGAGTATAGTTCCAGTTCCTCTCACTGTCCCACCTAGGACGTCAGGATACTCTGAGATCCTTGGAAAAGCTGGCTGGCCCAGTTTCCTACAGTGGTGGGGTGCTGAGGGAGATGAGGCGGTGGGGACATTGTGCGGGTGGATAGGCCCAGGCCTCCCCCTGCTACCTTCACCCTGGCAGATGATGGTGAACGTGCCGCTCTTTGCGGGGAACCCGCAGCTGCAGGAGCAGCTCCGCCTGCAGCTCCCGGTCTTCCTGCAGCAGGTAAGTGAGGAGCCTGGACGGGTGGAGGTTGAGGGCCACGCGGGTAGACCCAGAGGCCCAGTGGGTGGAGCTTAAGGGAAGGGCTGCACTGGGCTCTGGACTCAGGGTCTAGGCCACCTCCTGTCTCCCATCACCTCCTGTCGCCTTTCCATGTTGTTTCCCACCAGATGCAGAACCCAGAGTCACTCTCCATTCTCACCAATCCCCGAGCCATGCAGGCGCTGCTGCAGATCCAGCAGGGACTGCAGACCTTGCAGACTGAAGCCCCAGGGCTGGTACCCAGGTGAGGGGCGGGGGCAAGTGGGCAACAGGGGTCTGGCTCCTCCTCCGCCTCAAGCCCTTTTCCTGCTGTTCTCAGCAGCCCTTATGTCCCTGAGGATCTGTTTTCCTGTTTCTTCCAACTGCTTTTCCTGCGGGATCTCACATTCCCACCCTTTTCTCAGAGGCCATCTCCCCCTCCTTGGTCTCTCCTGCCTGCAGCCTTGGCTCTTTTGGGATGGCCCGGCCCCCAGCATCCTCGGCAGGCAGCAACGCCGGGTCTGCGCCCGAGGCGCCCACCTCCTCGCCCGCCCTCCCAGTCACATCATCTCCAGCAGGGGCCTCCAGCGCTCAGCAGCAGCTCATGCAGCAGATGATCCAGCTTTTGGCTGGAAGCGGAAGTTCACAGGTACGCAGGGCAGCGGGCCTGGTGCTAGGGCCCTGCAGTAGTAAGGGTGGCGATCAAATGGAAGTAGCAGGCTGTGGAAGCAGCCAGCTCTGGCTATAGTTCCTGGTCTGCTACTTTCTAGCCTTAAGTAAGTAACTGATCTTCCACAAGTTTAGTTTCCACAGCTGTGACCTGGAGATGAGCATAGTAACAGCACTTACTGGGTCAGCTGAGTACTGGTCTATATGCCTTGTACGTAAGAGCTCACTTCCTTTATTCTTCACAGCAGCCTTATTCTTACTCCTTCTGTGTTACAAAAGGGGGAAACTAAATCCCAGAGAGGTTAAGTGGCTTTCTCAGAGTCACACAGTGAGTAAGTAATGAAACTAAAATTCAAACCGAGGCATATTGGCTCCAGAATTTACACTTTAACCACTGTGTTTTACTACTTCTACTGTATCAGAGGACTCTTTTGATAATTAAAGCAGCCTCTATTTGGGACTCCCCTGGCAGTCCAGTGGTTTAAGACTCCACATTTCCACTGCAGGGGGCACGGGTTCTATCCCTGGTCAGGGAACTAAGATCCCATATGCTATGTGGTGTGGCCAAAACAAAAATAAAAATAAATAAAGCAGCCTCTGTCTATGAGACTGGAGAAGAGGATCCTGGGAGGAGAGGTGACCAGAGCCCTGGGCTACAAAGTCTAGGCCTGGGGCTTGGGGGCAGAGCAGGGGATTATCTCAGGTAAGCCCCTGAACCTTTCTCCGACCTCTGTGACATCTGGGGAAAGCCTTTCAACAAAAATGGAAGTGTGCCCAGCTCTGTGCAAGGCACTGGGAGGGCTGGATGAAGGGCTCTCCAAGGCCCAGTCCAGTTGGATCTGGAGCCCAGTGTGGGTGGATTGTGATGAAAACATCCCAGAGTGGGAAAGGGCTCCTGTGCTGCGGGCTGGGGGCTCTGATTGCTGGGCTCCTTCCAACCCTGAGTCTTCTGTTCGTGATCTAGGCTATGGCTTCCTGAACATCCCTTGGGGAAAACATTTCCAGATGTGTTTTGGAGTGTCAGAAATGAAAAGCCTCCTCTTTTGTAAATAACTTTGTTTGTTGATGGTTAAACACAATTAAACAGGTTCGTGTTTTCCGGGGGCCCTTCTCTGACCTTTAATGTGTCTGTGTGTGTGACAGTTGCCAGGAGCAGGTTTGGAGGCAGTGTTTACTGACCACAGAACATTTGGCTTTTGGACTGCCTGTTAACATCTCCAGAGTGCTGATGAAAAGCAGTTAGGAATATCAGCTAATCTAGACCTATTTGTTACTTTGAAATTTCAAGAAAGATGCCCCCCCACCTTATGATGACACAGCTGTTTAGTGATTTGGGACGCCGGCTCCGCTGGCCTCTGTTTGCTGGTTATCGACCCCTGCCGCATTGGTTGACTCTGAGGAAGCCTTCATCTCTCCGTCAAAAACCCTCAGAATCAGCTAGGCCCTCTGGGGTTGGTTCTGATCCCACTTCACAAGGCTTGTCCCCCTCCAGGTGCAGACGCCAGAAGTGAGATTTCAGCAGCAGCTGGAGCAGCTCAACTCCATGGGCTTCATCAATCGTGAGGCCAACCTGCAGGCTCTGATCGCTACGGGAGGGGACATCAACGCAGCTATTGAGCGACTCCTGGGCTCTCAGCTCTCCTGATCCCTCAGCCCGGGCCTCTTGCGTCTCCCTTCCCTTGATGCCGCGTGTGGTTCCTCTGTCGGCCTGACCCTCTGCAGCTTGTCATCCCTTCTGTTCTCCTCCCTTGTTCTCTTCAGACAGCAGGGTGACTTTAGAGGGGTGGCCCCAGCCTCGTGGTCTGAGAATTCCAGTTTTACTTCACCTCTTGTAGAACCTTCTCTCCTGGTCCTGCCTGCCTGAGCAGAGCCATTTAAACAGTTTTCAGTTTTTGTTGACTGGCCCCACCCCCTTACCCCACCACCGTCTTTTGCAGCCTTCACACGTCTCAGTGGCAGTGCAGCGTTGAAGGAGGAACCCGCTCTCTGCTTTATTAGAACAGGGTCTTCTGTCTCTACCACTAGGATTTTTCTTGTCTTATGTTTACTTTTGGTAACTCTTCCTCCTCTCTTTCCCCTCATCCCCTCCCACCTCCAGCCTACCCAGTGCTAGACTTCCATCCTCTGAAGGAGGGGCAGGTGAAGCAGGCTGTGATTTTCCTCCTCACCCCCTGTTCTGATCACTTTCATGGGGTCTGTTGGGACTCCCAGTGGAAGGAAGATGCTTGTTCCCCCTATCTGAAGGGAGACGTGAGATGCAGCCCCCTGGAGCAGGAGTAACAAACCGTGGACCAGCCCAATAAGGGGATGAGGGAGTGAGACTTCCTAGAGGAAGGGAATGGGGGAAACAGCCTGAGCAGAGGACTTGGAAGTTGGAATTGACAGGGAATGGAAACACTAATAGTTCTTTTAGTCCACAGAGTCCAGACTTTGGCCTGGCAAAGGAGACTTAGAGATGGTAATGAAATTTGAGTTGAAGAAAAGGGTTCAGTGAAGCTAAACTGTATGGCTCACAAGGGATTATATTGGTTCCGTTTCCTCAAACACACCTGCTTCTGTACATTCACACACATTTCCATGAACCCAGGACCTGCCTGCATCTCCAGGTACCAGTGATTTAAGCCCCGCTCAGAAGACATGAAGAGGACTGGGGTCTGTCTCAGCAGTGGGGGTGTGTGTGGGTGGGGTGGGTGCATGAATGCATGCACGCACACATGTGCATGTGAGTTGAGTGGGAGGGTGGACACCTTATTGATTTCTGGTTTAGAGTTTTATCCCACCAGACAGAAATAGGCAGAAGGGCCTGTCTAGGAAAGGAATATATACACCCTGGAGAGCTAGGTCCCCTAGGCCTCTGGATGCCTGGGTAGCGTGGGTACCCCTTCTGAAGCTCTCAGGGCTGTGACCGGCACCCTTAATTACGCCTCCTCTCATTGCTTTCGGGCCATAGTAGGGGAGGAGTCTTTCTCTCTAGAACCCCTGGCCGCTCCTGCCCTTGAGTTTTCACTGTTTCCCTCCAGGCCAGAAAGTTCTATTTGAGGAAGGAAAGGAGAGGGCAGCAATGATGCCTTTGATCTGGAATTGGACTTTACTCTAGTGGAGCACAGAGGAGGCTCAAAATCACCTCCTCTCTCTGCTGCTAAGCCCAGCTGCTTGGAGGACCCGTTACTGAGAATACGGAGGCAAGAGGAACTGAGTTTTCTCCCAAGTGGGAAAGGGTCCCAAGCAATCCAGAGAGGATGTCTGTATGGCTTTCCCTCCCTACCTCCCCCAACTCCCACACTGGCCTTTGTAAATAAATGATATGGTCTTTGTTGTGAGGGTGTCTTGGTGTTTGTTTCCTGGGGTAAAGGAGGCTGGCTGAAGACACTTCTTGGTTTTAGAGGGTTTTTGTAAAGCCGTATCTAGACCAGTGGTTAAGAATCTGCCTTACAATGCAGAGGAAGCGGGTTCCGTCCCTGGTTGGGGAACTAAGATCCCACATGCTGCAAGCAACAGCCCATGTGCTCCGCAACTACTGAAGCCTGCTCGTTCTAGAGCCGAAGCGCCACAGCAAAAGGTCTCCACATGACGCAAGCAAAGTCCCGCATGCTGCAACTAAGACCTAACACAACCAAATAAAATATTTAAAAGAAAGTGTTCAGAATCACTGAAGGTAAAGGGATAACTGGTCACAGCTATCTGTAATCTGTGATTTAGGAATGGAAAGGATCATTCTCTTCCATTCGTGATTGCCAAACCATATAAGTTATCAGATCCCACCCCACCCACCACTCCTATAAGTCAGGGCTGGGAGAGGAATGTATGAAAAGTGCTAGGAATATGGCTAAGTCCTTGCTTTCATCCTCTGATCTTTTGGCAAGACTATCCTCTCCTTACCCCAGGTAAAAAGGTCAAAACAAACCCTTACATCCAGATTTTATGAAAGGGGAGTTTAGCAGTTATTAATTAGTCTTAAACTCTGAGGCTAAAAGTTCTACGACTGCTGCTGCTGCTAAGTCTCCAGTCGTGTCTTACTCTGTGACCCTATGGATGGTAGCCCACCAGGCTCCTCTGTCCATAGGCAAGAATACTGGAGTGGGTTGCTATGCCCTCCTCCAGGGGATCTTCCCGACCCAGGGATCGAACCCAGGTCTCCATGTCTCCTGCCTTGGGAGGTGGATTCTTTACTGCTAGTGCCAGCTGGGAATCCTTGCTCTACAACTAATCAGTGTGAGCCTAAGGAAATCTTCATATGTCTACAGTTTTATCTTTTGTATTGTGAGGTTATGGGCTAGAGTTCTGTGATATCTGGAATAAAGTGAGTGGGAGGTTCCACTTCTAATAATGGTAGGCTGGATGTTTCAGACCAGCCCTCAGAAATTTTAAATATGAAAAGTATCAAAAATCAAAGGACTAACGAAGATTGACTGGGAATCCAGAGAGAAAAGAAGACTCCAGGGCTGCCTTTGCCCAGGGGGCTTTTCCAATTGGGAAACGGCTTCTGAGAGGCTGAGCTATGCTTTTGAGGGCCTTGAAGGATGAGAGCTAGAGGAAGAAAAAAATTCAGAATCAGATAGCTAAATATAGGGATGCTGGTAAAGATCCACCCAGACTAGGAACCCCTAAGGATGAATCAGAAGGAAACCAGTTGTATTCTGCAGCCTGGAGTCCCACCATTCTGGGTGGTCCAGAGACTTTCAAGTCTCGAACTTGGAATAAGATGATCCATATGTGTTGCATCTCCAGATGCTTGGGAGAAGCAAGCAGAAATCTCAAGGAACTTAACACCAGTCTAGACCTCAAAAGTATTATAATTAATAATTTTTCAAATATAACATCAACCACAATGAGAATTAGTCAAGAGCCTGAAGAAAGCAAACCTGAAATGACACCCTTAAAAGGAAATGAGAGACAATAAATAGACAATTCCATGTACTGGAGTTATGCAGAAATAAATGTACAACAGTTAAGATAAAAGCAAGGCTTGGAAATTTGAGCAGATACCTGAAACTACACAAACAGACATAGCACAATTGGAAAAGGACCAAATAGAAATTTTAGCTAGAAAAATAAATGAAATTAAGGTCTCAATAGATGGGTTTAATAGCAGACTAGACATAGCTGAGGAGAGAATTGGTAGATTATAGAAACAGAATGAAACTTGAAAAATAAGGATGGAAAATACAGAAGAGATAGGAAGTTGGGCTAAATTATGTTTAATTGGAGTCCAAGGAGAGGAGAGAAATGGAAAAAAGCAATCTGAAGAAGTAATGTCAGAATTATCTACAATTGATGAAAGCCATCAATTCACAGATTCAGGAAACCCAATGACTTAAACTCTGCAAAAAGGGGAAAGAAAAAAGAAACATCCTGAAGAAACTAAGGAATAAAGATGGTTTATCCTCAAAGGAACAACAGACAACTGCTTACATGTCAACTGCAAAACTGCAAGGCAGAAGAGTGAAATGCATCTTCCCTATGTTTAAAGAAGGTAGGCGCCCAGAGAAAACATCTTTCAAAAAATGAAAATAAAACAAAGATATTTTCAGACAAACGAAAACAGTCCACCACCAGCAGTCTCACACTACGGGAAATTCTGAAGGGTAATAATCTTTAGTCATAATAAAAAGGAAAAAAAGGAATAAAAGGAAAAAACAACCTATAATGATGGGTGCATGCCAAAGGGACACAAGAGCCAAATGAAAGAGCTCCCAATGGCCAAAGCTAGAACAATTTAAGCAGCAAAATAAATAAGTATAAAATAAATGCTCTTGAATCTGTACTGATGCAAATAAATAATTGAATGAGTAAATGAGTGAGAAGACACAAACCTGTGTAGAAAAATTGCAAACAACGTATGTAAATGTTCTGTCCTCAAGGAGAGGAACAGAATACCCATTCCTCACTTGTGGGCTGTACATGCCTACCTAACAGAACAGTGTGGAAAGGGGTGGGGTGGGGAGCATCAGAGTGGGGGAACACCGCTTCAGTCAGGTGATCAAGGTCAGTGATAAGGCAGGTTAGTATGTAGTCTTGAGATGATGTGAGGAAAGCTACATTTTACCTCTGTTCTCTTCCTCCTCCAAACTTATAACCTTAGTCTAATCATGAGAAAAACAAACAAGTTACAACTGGGGACATTCTACAAAATATCTACCCAGTACTCCTGAAAACTCTCAAGGTCATCAAAAACAAGGAAAAGCTGAAAAATTGTTACAGCCAAGAGAAGCCTTAGGAGAATGGAGTAAATGTAATGTCTAATGACATAATGTTCCAGGATAGAACCCGGAACAGTAAAAGGATATTAAGTAAAACAAACCTGAATAAAGTATAGACTTTGTTAATAATAATGTATCAGTAGTGGTTCATTAATTGTAAAAATGTCCTATACTAATATAAGGTGATAATAATAGGGGAAACCAGGTGTGGGTATATAGGAACTCTTTTACTGTCTTTACAATCATTCTGTAAATCTAAAATTAGTCAAACTGAAAAGTTTAAATAAGACAAAACCAGAGAAAATAGAAGATACAAAATAGAAATTCCACATAATATGGCAGATTTAAACTTTAATATATAAGAAATTTTATTAAATGTAAATGGATTAAATGCTTCCATTAAAAGTCAAAGTTTGGGACTGGTGGTCCAGTGGTTGGGAATCCGGCTTGCAATGCCCAGGACTCAGGTTTATCCCTGGCTCAGGAACTAATATCCTGAACACTAGTTGCTGTCTAGTCATTAAGTTGTGTCCAACTGTTGTGCCACCCCATGAACTGTAGACCACCAGGCTCCTCTGTCCATGGGATTTTCCCGGCAAGAATACTGGAGTAGGTTGCCATTTCCTTCTCCAGGGGATCTTCCCAACCCCGAGATCAAACCCATGTCTCCTGCTTAGCAGGCGAATTTTTTACCACCAGGCCAATAGGAAAGACCATCCTGAATGCTATGTAGCAACTAAGTCTGCACAGCTTAGAAAAAAGAACTCAAAGATTGTCAGGTTGGATTAATAAAATAAAAATCTAACTACAAGGCCCTGAAAAGCTTGCAAATGGATGCTCTAATGTAAGCCTGCAGGACAGCCCAATCTGCATCCTACCCTACATCTACTGGGGACCCAGAGGCCAAGTCCAGAAGGCCCCAGGCCCACTGGTGGTCTACCTCTGCAGGGAGGGGAGGCACTGAACCTGCCCTGACGCTGAGCAGGGGTCAAGACACCCCAAGGGCACTCACTGAGCCCATGGTGGGTAGCACCCAAACCAGCTGCTTTGTGGGGAGGAGCAACCTTTCATCCCCAGAGACCTTGCCACCACCTGGGTCATAGCCTTCTTTGCAGAATGATGGGGGAGGAGAGACAAGGCCTAGCCTCAAAGAGAAGCTGATGTCCAAGAGAAGACACGTAAAGGTCTGGTTTTAATCACTCATCTTCATTTTTCTTTCTTTCTTTTTTAAATAATTTTTTTTATTTATTGGCTGTGCTGGGTTTTTGCTGCTGTGCAGGCTTTTTTTCTAGTTGTGGTGAGTGGGGGTTACTATTTGCTGTGATGTGCAGGCTTCTCAGTTTGGTGACTTCTTTTGCTGTGGAACATAGGCTTCGATAGTTGCAGCATGTGGGTTCACACATGGGCTTAGTTGCTCTGCGGTAAGTGGAATCCTCCAGGACCAGGGATCGAACCAGTGTCTCCTGCATTGGCAGGCAGATTCTTTACCACTGAGCCACCAGGGAAGCCAACCACTCACCTTTAAATGAAACATTCTGAATTCCTCAGTGGGTGGAGCTGGGGGTAAGGGATACAAGCTAACTGTATCCTGACCATGAGACATTTATTGAACGTAAGAAAATAGAAAAATTCAAAGTAACAGTTTGGAAAAAGATAAACTGTATCAACACAAACCAGAAGAAAATTAGGATAGCCATATTAATAATAAACTAGCTAGAATTTCAGGCAGAAAGTAACACTTAAAGAGATAAGAGTTAATTCATAATGTTGAAAGGTAACATTCACCAGAAAAATATATAACATCTTAAATATTAATATTTATGCATATAATAACATGGCCTTAATATTTAAAAAGAAAAAAATTGAGAGCACTACAAAGAGAATTAAAAAAACTCCCAATCATAGATTTCAATATACCTATTTCTATAATTGATACAACAGGCAGGGGAAAAGTATCAATGTTAATTAACTCTAAGATACAGATTTTTTCACATTTTGGTATCTGATAGGAAGGGTTTTTTGGTTCCTTGTTTCTTTTAAACTGTTGGTATCCTGGTATTGAGTTATAGTTTAATCGGTAGCGTTTTTTTAAACTGATAACATTTTAAAGCTTTTTGATAGTAAGTAAAGTAACAACGTGTTATATATTGGACTGTGTCTTTCAAAAAGTCATATGTTAAAGTCATAACCCTCAGTACCTCAGAATGTGACGGACTTGGAGGGCGGGGTGGGGGGGGGGGTATTGCAGGTGAAATTGATTAAGATGAGGTCATACCCGGAGTAGGGCTTCCCCCCGTGACTCAGCAGTAAAGAATCGCCTGCAATGCAGGAGATGCAGGAGACTCGGGTTCAGTCCCTGGGTCAAGACGGTCTCCTGGAGGAGGAGCCAGAGTCAGACTCAACTGAGCGACTAAGCGCAGCACATACTGATGCTAAAAATTAGCAGCAAACCATCCGATGCTAGGGGAGAGGTATGGAACAGATTCTTCCTCCAGCCTTCCAAGGAACAGATACTGCCAGCACCTTGGTCTCACCCTTCTATCCTCCAGAACTGTGAGACAATAAATTTCTATTGTTAGAGCCCTCTGTTTTGTGGGACTTTTTTAAGGCAACCCTAGCAAAAGAAAAAATACTGGGTGCATCTTAATTTCAACGAAAAGCAATCCATATAATACTACATCCAATAAACTATAGAATGTACATGTATATATATTTTTTCAAGCATACATGGAACATCTACAAACACTGAACATATGCTGGGAAATATAGCAATTTTCAATGAATTTTAAAGGATAGAAATAATACAAAATATCAAGACTTCCCTGGTGGTCCAGTGGTTATGACTCTGGGGTGTAGGTTCGATCCCTGCTTGGAGAACCAAGATCCCACCTGCTACTCTGCCAAAAATTATAAAATTATAATATAAAGTATGATCTCTAATCTTAATACAGTTTTCTAGAACTCAAGATTTTTGGAAATAATGAAATATACTACTAATTAAACCATCGGTCAAGAAAGACATAACAATGTGAATTATTATGCAATATTTAAAAACTAAATAATGACAAAAAATTACCTGTAGAAACTGATGGGATGAGCTTTCCTGGTGGCTCTGTGGTGAAAAATTCTGCCTGCCAATGCAGGAGACACCGGTTTGATCCCTTATCTGGGAAAATCCCACATGCCTCAGAGCAACTAAGCCTGTGAGCTGCAACTATTGAACCTGCGCTTTAGAGCTTGCAAGTTGCAGCTACTGAGCCTACACCCCAAAACTACTAAAGCCTGCATACTCTAGGACCTTCAAGCCACAACTAATGAGCCCCCATGCAGCAACTACTGAAGCCCACGTGCCTAGAGCCCCTGCTCCACAACAAGAGAAGTTATCACAGTGAGACTGAGCACCGTAACTAGAGTAGCGCATGTGCAGCAAGGAAGACTCAGTGCAAACAAAAATAAATAAACAAATATTGTAGTGTGCATATGTCATTTTTTTAAATTAAAAATAGAATTACATTATGATCCAGCAATCCCACTTCTGGGTATATACCCCAAAGAACAGAAAGCAGGGTCTTAAAGAGGTATTTGTACACCTATGTTTGTAGCAGCATAATTCACAATAGCTAAGACGTGGAAGCAACCCAAGAGTCCACTGGTGGAGGAATGGATATACAAAATGTATATAAATGCATACAATAGGGAGCGGGGAGGGGGGGGGGGCCCGGGGCCATGGGCTCTGTGTCAAACCACCAGCTTGCAGGTGGCTGCACCAAGCTGCCAGAGGAGGCGCTCGAGGAGCCCCAGGTACTGCAGTGCTGGTTTCTATAAAAAACGTGAGTTGGTAAAGATAGGTTGTAAGAGCAATGCCTCTGTACCCATTTTGTGCTGCCCAGGGATGGATACATGAAGCAAGGACAAGATCCTTAACCTTAAACAATCCTGGGAGTTTCCTGCTTGGCTTCCAGGGAGACCATCAGCTATGGCTTCTTTGTGGTTCCCAGATCCATGGTCCTGCCCTGCTGCAGAAGTGATTAGTATCATGGGAGCTAAAGGAAAAAAAGGGAGTTTCATTTACATGCTGTGAGATCACTGCAAACCCACCTCATTGTGTTGTGATGGGGCAAATGCAATAGCATGCATTGGGTGAAGTGGGTCTGAGCCTGGGTTCTTGTCTCCCCCAACTGCTACTCCCCCTCTAGTTATAACATTTGTCTGCGCTTTGTAGGACCTCACAAGTAGCTGATTTGGTGATTGCTGGGTGGTTTAGTTTGTGTAAATATAATGTGTTGGTCTTCTCCATGTTCTTTGGGGGTTTTATTGTTTACAAACTTCTTTTCATTTTGAGAAAAATAGCCAAAGCATCTTTGACAAAAGGTTTTGCACCAGGCAAAAAAGATCTGAAACATAAGTGTGGGGGCCCCTCTTCTTGAAGTGGGACATCTTGGACCACACTTTCTTTTGTCTTCCCCTTCCCCTATTTCCTATTTCGAACAAGATTATCTGTCCTAAAAAGTAGATTCATACCCCCTCTTATATCCACCTTTGTGTCCCCTAAAATAGCCCATATACCTGTATATTTAATTTATGGGGTGCCTGAGATTAAATGATTGTGCAAAAATCCTGAAGAAGCTAGGAACTCTCCATCCCTTGTTCCCAGTCTCCTGAGTCATGACCATTCCTTGATGAGATTCGTGCTAAACAACAGACTGCTGTCTTTGGGTGGATTAAAACCTATTTTAATCTCAAGTCTGAGGGTAGACAGGAGCAATGAGGGGTTCTTCCATGTAGAGAGTGGGGTCAGGAGACCACAAAAGGAAAGATGAATGTATATTCAAGTCACGTCGGAACTTTTATGCAGGCGCAAGAAACTGGTGTCCAATAGGCCACAAGATTGTTTAATAGAAGATGGATGAATATAACTCCATGTTTACTGCTAGAAGCCATAGCTTTGTGTGAGATCTTGAATTTATGAGGAGGGAGGGAGGGTAGAAAAGCATGTACCCATCTGTTCTTTCCCTCATCCCTTCCTCTCATTCCCAAACTACAGGAGACATAACCCTCTTGGGCTTTGGCAACCCCATCTGGGCAGTGTTTATTTGATGGTTGATTTTGTTGAGCCGGGTACTTCCTTTCCCACTTGCTATCATTTTGTAACACACATTCTGACCCTTTTCCCTTTCCCTTCCTTTCCTTGGGAATGTATAAAGACTGAATGAACAAAGACTCATTCAGTTCAGTTCAGTTCAGTCGCTCAGTTGTGTCCTACTCTTTGCAACCCCATGAACCGCAGCATGCCAGGCCTCCCTGTCCATCACCAACTCCCGGTGATGCCATACAACCATCTCATCCTCTGTTGTCTCCTTCTTCTCCTGCCCTCAATCTTTACCAGCATCAGGATCTTTTCCAATGAGTCAGCTTTTCGCATCAGGTGGCCAAAGTATTGGAGTTTCAGCCTCAGCATCAGTCCTTCCAATGAACACCCAGGACTGATCTCCCTTAGAATGGACTGGTTGGATCTCCTTGCAGTCCAAGGGACTCTCAAGAGTCTTCTCCAACACCACAGTTCAAAAGCATCAATTCTTCGGTGCTCAGCTTTCTTTATGGTCCAACTCTCACATCCATACATGACTACTGGAAACACCATAGCCTTGACTAGACGGACCTTTATTAAAAAAGTAATGTCTCTGCTTTTTAATAGGCTGTCTAGGTTAGTCATAACTTTCCTTCCAAGGAGTAAGCATCTTTTGATTTCATGGCTGCAATCACCATCTGCAGTGGTTTTGGAGCCCCTCAAAATAAAGGCAGCCACAGTTTCCACTGTTTCCCCATCTATTTGCCATGAAGTGATGGGACCAGATGCCATGATCTTTGTTTTCTGAATGTTGAGCTTTAAGCCAATTTTTTCACTCTCCTCTTTCACTTTCATCAAGAGGCTTTTCAGTTACTCTTTGCTTTCTGCCATAAGGGTGGTGTCATCTGCATATCCGAAGTTATTGATATTTCTCCCAGCAATCTTGATACCAGCTTGTGCTTCCTCTAGCCCAGCGTTTCTCATGATGTACTCTGCATATAAATTAAATAAGCAGGGTGACAATATACAGCCTTGACGTACTCCTTTTCCTACTTGGAACCAGTCTGTTGGTCCATGTCCAGTTCTAACTGTTGCTTCCTGACCTGCATACAGGTTTCTCAAGAGTCAGGTCAGGTGGTCTGGTGTTCCCATCTCTTTCAGAATTTTCCACAGTTTATTGTGATCCACACCGTCAAAGGCTTTGGCATAGTCAATAAAGCAGAAATAGATGTTTTTTCTGGAACTCGCTTGCTTTTTGATGATTCAGCGGATGTTGGCAATTTGATCTCTGGTTCCTCTGCCTTTTCTAAAACCAGCTTGAACATATGGAAGTTCATGGTTTATGTATTGCTGAAGCCTGGCTTGGAGAATTTTGAGCATTACTTTACTAGCATGTGAAATGAATGCAATTGTGCAGTAGTTTGAGCATTCTTTGGCATTTCCTTTCTTTGGGATTGGAATGAAAATTGATCTTTTCCAGTCCTGTGGCCACTGTTGAGTTTTCCAAATTTGCTGACATATTGAGTGCAGCACTTTCACAGCATCATCTTTTAGGATTTGAAATAGCTCAACTGGAATTCCATCACCTCCACCAGCTTTGTTCATAGTGATGCTTCCTAAGGCCCACTTGACTTCACAGTCCAGGATGTCTAGCTCTAGGTGTGTGATCACACCATCGTGATTAACTGGGTCATGAAGATCTTCTTTGTACAGTTCTTCTGTGTCTTCTTGCCACCTCTTCTTAATATCTTCTGCTTCTTTCAGGTCGATACCATTTCTGTCCTTTATTGTGCCCATCTTTGCATGAAATATTCCCTTGGTATCCGTAATTTTCTTGACGCGATCTCTAGTCTTTCCTATTCTATTGTTTTCCTCTATTTCTTTGCACTGATCACTGAGGAAGTCTTTCTTATCTCTCCTTGCTATTCTTTGGAATTCTGCATTCAAATGGGTATATATTTTATTTTCTTCTTTGCTTTTCGCTTCTCTTCTTTTCACAGCTATTTATAAGGCCTCCTCAGACAGCCATTTTGCTTTTTTGCATTTCTTTTTCCTGGGGATGGTCTCGATCCCTGTCTCCTATACGATGTCATGAACCTCTGTCCATAGTTCATCAGGTACTCTTTCTATCAAATCTAGTCCCTTAAATCTATTTCTCACTTCTACTATATAATCATAAGGGATTTGATTTAGATCATACCTGAATGGTTTAATGATTCTCCCTACTTTCTTCAATTGAAGTCTGAATTTGGCAATAAGAAGCTCATGCTCTGAGCCACAGTCTGCTCCCAGGCTTGTTTTTGCTGACTGTATAGAGCTTCTTCATCTTTGGCTGCAAAGAATATAATCAATCTGATTTTGGTGTTGGCCATCTGGTGATGTCTATGTGTAGAGTCTTCTTCTTGAGTTGTTGGAAGAGGGTGTTTGCTATGACCAGTGCATTCTCGGTAAAACTCTACTAGCCTTTGCCCTGCTTCATTCTGTACTCCAAGGCCAAATTTGCCTGTTACTCCAGGTGTTTCTTGACTTCCTACTTTTGCATTCCAGTCCCCTATAATGAAAAGGACATCTTTTTTGGGTGTTAGTTCTAAAAGGTCTTGTAGGTCTTCATAGAACCATTCAACTTCAGCTTCTTCAGCATTACTGTTCGGGGCATAGATTTAGATTACCGTGAGATTGAATGGTTTGCCTTGGAAACGAACAGAGATCATTCTGTCATTTTTGAGATTGCATCCAAGTACTGAATTTTGGACTCTTTTG
This sequence comes from Dama dama, assembly GCF_033118175.1. NCBI lineage: Eukaryota > Metazoa > Chordata > Mammalia > Artiodactyla > Cervidae > Dama > Dama dama. The sequence continues at coordinate 16,125,944 of NC_083700.1, forward strand.
TTGACTATGATGGCTACTCCATTTCTTCTAAGGGATTCCTGCCCACAGTAGTAGATATAATGGTCATCTGAGTTAAATTCACCCATTCCAGTCCATTTTAGTTCACTGATTCCTAGCGTGTTGACATTCACTCTTGCCATCTCCTGTTTGACCACTTCCAATTTACCTTGATTCATGGACCTAACATTCAGGTTCCTATGCAATATTGCTCTTTACAGCATTGGACCTTGAAGTAATTACCATAAAATTCACCACAGTGGTGACCTCCATGGGAAGTAAGAAGCTGTGATTAGGAAGGAGGACATGAGGATAATTCAAGGGTACTGATAATGTCCTATTTCTCAAACTGAGGATTGATTACTATGATTTCTTAGAATGAGCATTTATTTATGTTTTGTTTTGAAATAATTTTGTTCTTATTTCTCCTTGCTTTACCAGAGGTCATGTATGGATTTGAGAGTTGGACCATAAAGAAAACTGAGTGCCGAAGAATTGATGCTTTTGAACTGTGGCGTTGGAGAAGACTCTTGAGAGTCCCTTGGACTGCAAGGAGATCCAACCAGTCCATCCTAAGGGAGACCAGTCCTGAGTGTTCATTGGAAGGACTGATGTTGAGGCTGAAACTCCAATATTTTGGCCACCTGATGCGAAGAGCTGACTCATTTGAAAAGACCCTGATGCTGGGAAGGATTGAGGGCAGAGGGAGAAGGGGACGACAGAGGATGAGATGGTTGGATGACATCACTGACTCAATGGACTTGGATCTGGGTGGACTCCGGGAGTTGGTGATGGACAAGGAGGCCTGGCGTGCTACGGTTCATGGGGTCACAGAGTCGGACACGACTGAGTGACTGAACTGAACTATTTCTCCTTACAGTTCTTCTGTAAGGAGAAAGACTTACAGAAAAATTACAAAAATAATACAAATATTCTTCACCCAGCTTCTCTTATTGTTTGTATCTTGCATGCATTCATGCACACTAAGTCGCTTCAGTCGTGTCTGACTCTGTGATTTCCCTGTGTGTGTCTGTGTGTGTATTAGTTGCTCAATTGTGTCTGACTCTTTGTGACCCTATGGACTGTAGCCTACCAGGCTCCTCTGTCTGTGGGATTCTCCAAGCAAGAATACTGGAGTGGGCTGTCATTTCCTCCTCCAGGGGCCCTTCCCAACAGGAATCCAACACACACCTCCAACATTGGCAGGCAGGTTCTTTAACAGTGTGGCACCTGGAAAGCCCAGTATCTTGCATAATCACAGTAAAATTACCAAAATGAATTAACATTGATATGATAACATGAGCTAAACTACAGACTTTATTTGACTTTTACCGCTTTGTCCTTTTTTTCTGTTTCAGGATCCAATCCAGAATCTCACATTGTATTTATTAACAAATGTCCAGTTTCCTTAGTCTCCATTACTATGTGAAAGTCTTTCAGAGCCTTGGCACCCTTTTTTTGGGGTGGTGGTGAACATTTTTTAAAATTCATTAATTAGGAACTTTACTAGCTGTCTAGTGGTTATGACTCCCCCCTTCCAAAAAAAAAAAAAAAACCAGAAGTTCTGCCCTCCCACTGCAGGTTGGTACAGTTTCAATCTCTGGTTGGGACTAAGATCCCATATGCTATGCGGCATGCTAAAAATATTTTTTAAATTATTTTTTTAACTTATGTTTTGAAGTATAGTTGATTTACAATATTTTGTTAGCTTCTGATGTACAGCAAAGTGGTCACTTTCATATATATATATATATATTTTAATATTATTTTCCATTATGGCTTAATACAGGATATTGAATATAGTTCCCTGTGCTATACAGTAGGACCTTGCTGTTTATGCATTCTATATATAATTGTTTGCATCTGCTAATCCTAAACTGCCAATCTATTCCTCCCTCATCCGGCCTTCCCCTTGACAACCATAAATCTATTTGAGCCTTGGCCCTTTTGAAGAGTATTGGTCAATCATTTTGTGCAATGTCTCTCAATTTGGTGGTTTGTCTGATATTTCTCATGCTTAGATGGAGGGTATGTATTTTGACATGTGTGTCTTCTCAGCACATCGTATCAGGGGTACACAATGTCAATATGTCTTATCATTGGCAACGTTAACCTTGATAACTTAGTTAAGAGGAGGTGAGATCTAGTGTGTTTCTGCTTGTAAAGTTATTATTTTGATCTATGTAATTAATAAATACCTTGAAGGAGATACTTCAAGACTGCACAAGTACCCTGTTTCTCCTCAATTTTTTACCCACTAATCTCACCTTCCATGGTTGGGTGTTGCTCCAACAAGTATGACTCTTGGTGTTTTAATAGTGGTTTTCTATCTCTTGTGTTCATTGCAGTTCTTCTGTAAGGACAGCTGCTCTTTCTCCATTTTTATGTTAACTTTTATGCACTTTCCTGTAATACATATTTCAAGTGCACCTGGGACATTTACAGAAATTAAGTATATCCTGGGAAACACATGAATTTCAATGAATTACAGAATTACGCTGCCCAGATTTCCTTTATGGGGCCACCCACCCATTTCCAGCTGCTGTGGAGTTGATGGCTGACAGCTCACAGTCCTTCACCAAAGAACTGCCTTCAGTCAGCCTACCTCACTGGGGAACTTCGAGCAGTCCTCAGTGACTGACTGACACAAGCTTACAAAAGGCCAGCCCTCTGCCTCAAAAGTGCAACCAGTTTTGAGATGTAACTCCTACTTCAGAGCTCCTTGGGATCAGGTGGACACAGACTTAACTGTTAACTCTTAACAAACCCTGCCTAGCTTTCTGCCCTGCCCTAATCTGCTTCCCCCATCCACCTTCCTTCTCCTGAGAGCATTCTCTCAATAAAACCCTTGCACAAGAACCTCCATCTCAGGCTCAGCTTCTAGGGAATCTGCCCTGAGATATTTTCCTGATTTCTAAGATTCCTTCTGAGTGATTAGTGAATATGTGGGAAAGGGAGAAGATAGATCCTGGAGGGAAAGGGCCCCTTTTTTTCCTCCTTTACTCAAGCTAAGGAATGAAAAGTGAGATGGCAATATAAATTTGGGAGCTAGTCTTAAACTGTGTTGCCATGATGGCAATCTTGAAAATGGCTTCGAGAATCCCTTCGGGCAGTTTTTTTCTGGTCTTCTTATTTGCTACAATCAGAAGCTCAAAAGTTTTGCTATACAGAGCTGAGAGTTAGGAGGGAGAAAATGAGACAAGTCTGGAGTTCAAACCTGGAAAGCCAGGCCTTGGAGCCTCCCTCATCAGTTACCTCAAGACTCTTCTCTTCAGATTGTTCTTCACCTTCTTGGAGTTGCAGGCCTCAAGCGTTTCAAAAGCCTCCTGACCCCTCTCCAAGTCTCACCCACCCATGCACTAGCCCCACGTCTTAGAGATGGAAATGCATATAGTATTAGAAAGGATGAGAAGATGTTCAGAGAGATGAAAGGGGAGGAGCTGGAGGAAGAAAGTGGATACATCTACAAAAATAATTGAGAAAGATGAAAATCTGTGATCATCAATCAGGTTCCTACATACCATCCATAAAAATAAAATTTGCTTTATTTACAAGTTGAAGGATTACACTCTCTGTTCTCCTGGCTTTTGCCCGGAACTTCCCCTGGAGTTCCTTCAGGAGCCTGTTCCCTCCCTTGCTCATTAACAGAAACTGCGCCTCCATTCTCCTTTTCATTGGGGTTTCTTCTTTCTTTAGAATCCGATGCTTTGTTCTCCTCCACTAACTTCTGCTGAGTTCGGCAGCACATACACAAGTATTGCCAGAACTCCATCATACTCCAGGGAGATGACTTGGTATTGGAGGCGGTCGTGCTCAAGTTATTTTCCAGGACACCTGAAATCTTCTTTTGCTTCGGTTGGCGGGTCTTTGAGTATGCGTGTTGCTTCCGTCTCACCCTAGGAGAGCGCCTGGCCTCGTCCTCTTCATCCTCCTTGTCATTCTCATCTTCCTCCTTCACCTTATTTCTCCTCATCCGGAAAATGGCAATCTTATTCCGCTTCTGTCTCTTGCCTGGAACAAGGCTGGGGTCTTCTTCCTTGAAGAATCCGAGAGCAAGGAATGAAGCGTGCTCTCCACTGACCCATCCCATTACATATGGGACTTCGAGTCTAAGGGGGGGAAGTGAGGCAGAGAAGGACTGAGATCAGAGGGAAAGATTAAGCCAAGCACCCACCTGCTTGTGAGTACAGCGCGGGAAGCACAGCTTTAGACTGCCCTGCCCAGGGGAGACATGCGCTTAAAATGACCAAAGAGAAGTTACAAAGCAGTATCAGCAAAGGATACACAGGCATATTCTAAGCGCGTCAGATGAGAGCTCATTATTTTAAAAAGGATTCAAATACTTTGGTTAAAGAATCCCTTTAGAAGTTAGGTAATAACCCTCTAATATATCTGTTCTAGAAATCCAGGCAGTTCCTATTTGAAGGTGATGGATCTGTTTATTATCTTGATTGTGGTGATGGTTTTGCAAGTATATACATTGCCAAAACATCAAGTTGTACACTTTAAATATGTATAGTTGTATTGTGTGTCAATTATAGCTCAATAACAAAATTACAGCTAGCATTTAAACCCTCCCCCAAATAAACAAGCAAGTAAGTTCATATATCAAGTGTGTTCAACAGCACATAAATGTTGAGAGGGTACAATGGAGGACACTCATAAAGATGGAGCAGCTAGCCAGGAGGCAGTTCTGTGTATGAGATCCTGAGTCAAACAAACTGAGCTCAAACTCTAGCATCTTTTAGGCAATCTTGGGAGAGTTACTTAACTTACCTTTGTCTCCATTTCTTCATCTGAAAAATGGGGATAGTAATAGTATTGACCATACAGGGTTCTTATGAAGTTTAAATGACAGATAAATTCTCATAAAATGGCATGTTGTAAGTATTCAATGGATATAAGCTGAGACTACTATTACTGTTGGTATTTTTTCCTGGAAGGAGTCAATTTGAGCCATGTTTAGTAAAAATGTGAATTGGAAGGACATAGACAAGATATGGACGGTGGCCACAGAACAACAAAGGGGAGGTCAGTGACCTAAGATGCCCATACGGTGGTAGAGCAAGGGGTGGGAGACCCCGGAGGAGGGGTACTCACGCTGGTCAGGTCCTGGCTCCCTTGATAGCCTAGGTCATCGGTGAAGCTGTGGATGGGTGTCAAGGATATATCAATGGTGTTAAAGGAGGGGTTTTCTACCCTTGGGGATCCCCAAGCTTCTTTAACCACCTAAGGGGAAGAAGAGGAGAGGTTAGTTAGAAGTGGAACTGCTCACACAAGGCAGAACTTCAGGAGTCACCCTGCCCTTGCACCTGCTGTGTCCCATCCTGCCCCCCTACTTCGAGATTCGAAGGCAGAGACATATTATCTCTCTTCTTCATTATCATAAAGTTCTAAGATCACTAATGCATTGAGACTCTGGTGTGTTCCCTCTGTAACCCCATACTCAATTCTTTACTCCCTATGTCCTCATAGAGGCGGTTGTCATAGCAATAGAAGGCTGGGGTCCCAGGCTCATAGGTTCAAGGAGGGCTCCTCTGAGGGATGTTGAGAGCGTGCACATGCACACGCGCACACATTCACACCCTTCCTTCTCCTTCACTCTCAGCAAGAAGAGGCTGTATTTGCTCATCCCCCTTCCCCCAGCCCCCACCAGGGCTCCAAGTAAGAAGATGAGCTTAAGAAGAAACCCTGTGGACTTCCCTGGTAGTCTAGTGGGGAAGAATCCACCGCCAATGCAGGGGACATAGGTTCCATCCCTTGCCTGGGAAAATTCCACATGCCGTGGGTCAACTAAGCTTGTGTGCCAAAACTACCAAGCCCATACTTTAGAGGCCAGGAGCTTAAGCTACTGAAGCCCATGCACCTACAGCCCATGCTCCACAACGGGAGAGGCCACCACAAGGAGAAGCCCGTGTGTCTCAACTAGAGAGTAGCCCCTGTTCCCTGCAACTAAAGAAAACCCATGCACAGCAACAAAGATCCAAAGAAAATAAAGAAATAAGAAAAAAATATTGTAACTCTATGGCTGATTCATATCAATGTATGACAAAACCCACTGAAATGTTGTGAAGTAATTAGCCTCCAACTAATAAAAAAATAAAATAAAATAAAATGGAAAAAAAAAAAGAAAAAAATACTGACCAAATCTTAAAAAGTGGGACCAAACCCCAAAGGGCATCAAGACATGGAAGACATAGATCCCAGAATCCACCTTGGAATCTGCATGTGCTAGAGAGAAATTTGGCCTGGAGCAGAATACTCCACGACCCACTTTGGGTGGCCAGGCCTGTCTGAGATCTTCAGGGATCCAAGGACTCAGTAGGAGACCCTTCAATGTCTGTTTCAAGAGCCTGCGCTCTGACTGAGCCTTCTCTCCTTTTTCTCCCGCCATCCTCTTAGTCTCTGAAGGTAGTAACCAAAGCTCTATCTTTCGTGCATTTCTCTTCTCTGTGCACAACTCTCCCTGGGAGAAACTCATTTCATTGAATTGGCACACATTTATTGATTAAAAGCAATGCTGCAAAGTTGATTGTTGATAGGATCCTAGATTTCTTTTTTTGTCTTAAAGAGCATTTTGGCAAAAACTGCATATGGATTCTAAACCTGAAAATAGTGTGTTATCAGTGTCAAACCTGTTTGGGGTCACTGGGTTTATGGAAAAGAATATTCCTGCTCTTGGGGGATACAAGCTAACATACACTGGGATGGAGTGTCATGATATGCAATTGACTCTTGAATGGTTAAAAAAATGTATAGGTGAATGTATAGCACATGTGTATGCACACATATGTTAATTTATATGTAGAGAGAGAAAACAAATGGAGAAAATGTTGGCAGCTGGTAAATGTTAAGTGAAAGGTACGTTGTTGATTAGCCGCCAAGTCACGTCTGACTCTTTTGTGACCCCATGGACTGTAGCCCGCCAGGCTCCTCTGTCCATGGGATTCTCCAGGCAAGAATACTGGTGTGTGTTGCCATGCCCTCCTCCAGGGCATGGGACTGGAAGCCATGATCTTAGTTTTTTGTATGTTGAGTTTCAAGCCAGCTCTTTCACTTTCATCAAGAGGCTCGTCAGTTCCTCTTTGCTTTCTGCCATAAGAGTGGTATCATCTGCATATCTGAGGTTACTGATATTTCTCCCGGCATTCTTGATTCCAGTTTGTGCTTCATCCAGCCTGGCATTCTGCATGATGTACTCTGCATATAAGTTAAATAAGCAGTGTGACAATATACAACCTTGACATACTCTTGTCCCAATTTGGAACCAGTCCATTGTTCTATGTCTAGTTCTAACTGTTGCTTCTTGACCTGCACACAGATTTCTCAGGAGGCAGGTAAGGTAGTCTGGTATTCCCATCTCTTAAGGAATTTTCCACAGTGAGTCAAGCCATGTCTTTTTCGGAATGTGGCATCTGTAAACCAACCAACCAACAAGCTGCTCTCTTGCTCATAGAGACCATCTCTCAGAGCACAAGAGTGATCTGCTTTGATGCTAAAATAGCTCCTCATTCCTAGAGATGAGGGTAGCGGGGAATAAAAGGGTGAAGGGGCTAAGGGGGAAAGAGGAATCCTTCATACCGAGCTCTCCTGTTGGCTCTCTTCAGCCCTCCTAAGGAAGTCCTGTTTCCTTCCCTCTTGATGAACTGGGAGCCAGGGGGGCAGGAAGGGGAGCACTCTGTGCTGTGTGCACCGGGAGCATCCACCGCAAGTAAGGCATCTTTCCTGGGTTCAGGCAGTCAGTGGACTCCCCAGTGATGGGGAGAGGTTTCAGAAGAAAAGCAGAGAAAAGGTTTGCTGAGAGTCAAAACCCTGGCCTTTTGGATTTCAAAGCCAGAGTTCAGAGAGATGTCAGTATATAAGGACTGTGCTTCTAATATACTAACCACATGTGACTGTTTCACACTTTAGTTGAAATTAGTTAAAATGGAGACTTCCCTGATGGTCCGGTGGTTAAGAATCCTCCTTCTAATGCAGGGGACACAGGTTCGATCCCCGGTTGGGGAACTAAGATCCCACATGCCATGGGGCAACGTGGCCTGCAAACTCCAACTAGAGAAGCCCCTGATCCTCCAAAAAGACCCAGTGTAGCCAATAATAATAATGATGATGTGACAATAATAAAGTCATCATTGTAAAAAAAATAAAATTATTTAAAATGAAATAAAGCTAAAAAATTCAGTTCTCCAGTCTGGATTTCAAGTGTTCCATAGCCACACGTGACTGGTGGCTAACATATTGGACAGTGGAGCTATCATAGAAGACTTCCATTTTCACCAAAAGTTCTATTGGACAGTGACTCATTAGCAAGAAAGGCATGGCATTCTGTATGACTTATTACTATTATTATTATTCTGTCTCTTTGGAGAGACAGGCAGAGTTTTTGTCTGTTTTGTCCACTGCTGTTGCTCAGAAAACTGCCTAGCACTCTGGAGAATGATCAGGAAATTTTTGTTGAGGAAATACTACAGGAGTTAGAACCAGTTTTTCATGACTTCTATCCCCTCACCCAACTGATCTCATCTAGAATGAGTTCATCCAGACTGGGGAGGAAGACAAGAAAGAGAGAACAGGACAGAGGGGGTCTTAGACATTTGTGGCTAAGTCCCTCAGAAGAGGTCTGAGGCTCTGCGGGCTCTGACTTTACACAATCTGGAATTTGGAGAGGATGGCAAAGAAAAAACCCAGATAAGCTGGTGAGTCCAAGAGTAACAGGAATCTTGCACTTGCTCCCCAAAATGCACATTGTGCCCAGAGAGTGGGTCTGGGCCACTCTGAGATTTCTGCTCACCCCAGGTCTCAGCCTGGTTTGTGGAACTGAGGAGTGACTTACTAGCAAGTGAAGGGCAAGAGAGGGCCCAGCTGAGCTCCGTATAGCTCCAGAGAGGCATGACACACAGAGGGAGGGAGGGAATTCCCCTGTGGTCCAGTGGTTAGGACTCAGAGTTTTCACTGCTGGGGCCTGGATTCAGTCCCTGGGCAGAGAACTAGGATCCTGCGAGGTGAGTGGTGTGGCCAAAAAGAAAAAGAAAAAAGCAGAGGGAGGAAAAGGAAGAGGGAGAGAGAGGAGAACTGTGCCTGTGGAGGTCTGGGATAAGCCAGAGGGGGATGACCTCTGCCCTGTGTGAGCTCACACCCGAGAACAGACAGGCTCGGGAAGTCTCAGTGGATGCCAAAGAGGACAAGTGTTGATGACCAAACACCAGAAGTATTTGATCCCCTCTCTCCATGCCTGTAGCACATCGGGAGCCCTCTAGAAAATTAGAGGCACCTCTGGAGAGAATGGCTGGGTAGTCCCTGCAGGAACAAAGATTTAAGTCCTTGCTACCTAATGGAACAGGGGCTGGAAGAAGAAATTGGGTTTGATTGTAGAAAACTAAGGAAGTTAACAAGTCTTAAACATCTGAGTTTGCATCCTGAATATTTATATCCACTATTTTTATACCCACTATTTCATTATTGTTTGATTTTTCTAAAATAAGAATATAAACCTATAATATTTGTGTAAATTAAAAATGATTTTAAAAAATGATTCCATTTACATGGGGTACCTAGACTAGTCAAATTCATAGAGACAGAAAGAAGAATAGTAATTGCCAGGGGCTGGGGACAGGAGAAAGGGAGTTAGTATTGAGTTATTTATTTTTGCCTACATTGGGTCTTCATCGCTACGTGCAGGCTTTCCTCTAGTTGTGGTAAGCGGGGTCTACTCTCTAGTTGTGGTGTGTGGGCTCATCTTGTTGCAGAGCATGGGTTCTAGGCACTTGGGCTTCAGTAGTTGTGGCATGGGGCTTAACTGCTCTGTGATATGTGGGATCTTAACTACCCAACCAGGGATCGAACCCATGTCCCCTGCATTGCAATGTGGAGTCTTAACCACTGAACCACCAGGGAAGCCCCGGGAGTTAGTGTTGAATGCGTATGGAGTTTCAGTTTGGGAAGATGAAAATTTCTGGTGATGGATGGTAGTGATGGCTGTACAATAATGTGAGTGTAAATGTACATGTAAATGGTTAAAACGGTAAACTTCATATTATGTGTATTTATTACAATCAAAAAAGAATGTAAAAGTAAAAAAAAAAAGAGATTGCTGCAAATTTACTGTAACAACTTTGATTCTGGATATTTCTTGAAAACTGGCGTGTTTCATATTCACTCCATTACCACTTACAGAGTGCCCTTCCAGCTAACTTTATGCCCGTTGCAGGCCCCTAGGTTTGACAGCAAGGCTCTATTTCTGAGTGCTTGCCTAGCTACCAGCTGGAAAGTGGTTTGCCACTTCCTTCTCAGCTTGGTCACACATTCTCTTGATGGCCCTCTTGTTGCAGATCCCAAAAGAGAAGTCAGTGGGCAGCTTGGGCTCTGTCTTAAACACCAAGAAACAGGACATAAAGCCAGTGACACCATCCTGGGGGCATAGTAAGCACCCTAGGTAGCCTGACGCTGGCTCTGCACTCCTCTGTTCCTAGCACACAGTTCCCTGAACATCTAACAAAGTTCTACTCAAGCTCTTGGTTTGGGGTCCCCATGAGGATGGCAAGAAAAAATTGTATTCTTTTGGAAGTCTTTCAACAGAAACATCTCCCTTAGCAACTGACTCTCTCTCTCTCTTTTGGCCATACTGTGTGGATCGAATCTGGGTCCCCTCCAGTGGAAGCATGGAGTCCTATGGGATGCCAGGGAATTCCCAGCAATCGACTCTCAAAACCTCTCCTGTAGTCAGAATAGATTTCAATAGGGAGACTGTAAACAGAAATGATGAAGATTCCTCCAATCAGCAGATATTTCTTGAGCACCTCCGTGTGTTCAGCATTGCTGTAGGACCTTTGGATAAGTGTTTACTAGACAAATTGCATCTAATCATGAAGGTGAACGTTCCAGATCAGAAACAATAAGAAAACAAACAAAAACCTACAGCAAGTCACTGTGGTGCTGTAAAAGAGCAATGCAGCCTGGCAAGCCAAGGAAAGCTTGCCAGAGGGGATGAGACTAGGGCGAGGCCCTGAAGAAGGGGTTGGGTTTGAATAGAAAAGAGAGGCAACAGAGAATTTTTTGAGGGAAGCCACACACAAAGGAAGTAGGAGGTTGTGTGTAGAGAATTTGTTGTTAAGTCATTCCTGAAGTACATCCTGTGTGCTGAGGCATGACATGAAGCAATGGGAAACAGACCACCTGTCCTCAAGGAGCTCTAGTCTGGGAAATGGTGAATGGAGGGGCTACTAACACAAATACAGGTGATGTGTATTCGTCTACAAGAATGTTAAGCCCCTAGAAAGTAGAAACCTTACCTGTTCTGTTCATCACTGTATCCTCAGTACCTAGAACAGTGCCAGGCACAAATTATGTGCCCGATAATTGCATACTGAATGAACTCACGCTGCAATGGAGATGTATAATAGCAATACTGATAGTTACCATTTATGGAGCACACACATGTGCCAGACAATATTCTAAGACTTTTACATACATCATCCTATTTTATCCACCAGCACTTTGAGAGTACTATAATTATCTCATTTCACAGACTTGGAAACCAAGGCTTATAGAAGTTAGCACTTGCCTCAAGGTTACCTAAACTCTTAAGTGACAGAACAGAGATTTGAAGTCATGAATTCAAAATTACCTAACTTCACCATCCATCCTCTGAACATAGAGTCAAAATGCTGTTTGGGGAAGTTTGTCTACTAGCTGACTGAAATATGCAGAGAAAGACTCAAGAAAGTGAAACTATTACAATGAAAAAAATAGCAATAGCAACGGGTATAAACTAAAGCAGTTACAGTAGGAAAGACGAAAGGATCTACTTTCAGGGGATTTCAGTTCAGTTTAGTAGCTATGTTGTGTCTGACACTTTGCAACCTCATGGACTACTGCATGCCAGGCTTCCCTGTCCATTACCAACTCCTGGAGCTCTTTTTCTTGGGGATGGTTTTGATCACTGCCTCCTGTACAATGTTAGAAACCTCAGCCCATAGTTCTTCAGGCACTCTGTCAATCAGATCTAATCCCTTGAATCTATTTGTCATTTCCACTGTATAATCAGAAGGGATTTGATACAGAGCATACCTGAATGGTTTAGTGATTTCCCCCACTTTCTTCAATTTAAGTATGAATTTGGCAATAAGGAGTTCATGATCTGAGCCACATTCCTCTCCCAGTCTTGTTTTTGCTGACTGTATAGAGCTTTTCCATCTTCGGCTGCAAAGAATATAATCAATCTGATTTCAGTATTGATTATCTGGTGATGTCCATGTGTAGAGTCATCTCTTGTGTTGTGGGAAGGGGGTGTTTACTGTGACCAGTGCGTTCTCTTGGCAAAACTCTGTTAACCTTTGCCCTGCTTCATTTTGTACTCCAAGGCCAAACTTGCCTGTTACTCCAGGAATTTACTGATTTCCTACTTTTGCATTTTAGTACTGTATGATGAAAAGGACATCTTTTTTGGATGTTAATTCTAGAAGGTCTTGTAGGTCATCATAGAACCATTTAGCTTCAGCTTCTTCAGCATTAGTGGTTGGGGCATAGACTTGGATTACTGATATTGAGTGATTTGCCTTGGAAATGAACATAGATCATTCTGTCGTTTTTGAGCTTACACTCAAGTACTTAACTGCACTTCAGACTCTTTTGTTGACTATGAGGGCTTCTTCATTTCTTCTAAGGGATTCTTGTCCACAGTAGTATATATAATGGTCATCTGAATTAAATTCTCCTATTCCCGTCCATTCTAGTACATTAATTCCTAAAATGTCAGTGTTCACTCTTGCAGTCTCCTGTTTGACCACTTCCAATTTGTCTTGATTCACGGACCTAACATTCCAGGTTCCTACGCAGCCCTTTGAAATCCCCTTCAAAGGGCTTCTAAGGAAAGTTCAGGGCTTGATGACTTATTTGATATATGGGCTGATCAAATTTCTCGACTGGAAATACAAAGAACGGTGGCAGCCCCAAGAGAAATAGCTTTTCTGTAATTCCCAGTTCGACAGTACACTCTATAGATAGATTTTAGACAGATGACCCTAATCTCTAGATTTGTCAGTTCCACAAAACACTTAGTCAGGTGCTGGGTGTCCACAGTAACGGCAAGTCAGATTGAAAAGTCATTCTGGAGGGCAGAATGATAAAAGCGAGAAAGAAAGAAATGAAAGAAGGCGGGGCGGGGGGGGGGGGGGCGGGCAACGAGAGCGAGGGTGCACAGACAACTCTTTTCTAGGAGCGGTCGCATCCCAGAGACCAGCGGGCACTACAAAGGGAAAGGAGGGGCTTGTCTAAGAACTACAACTCCCGGTAGGCATCGGTCAGAGCAACCAAGCTTCCGGCCACAGCTTATTTCCGGTCTTTCGGGTGCTGACGCTCTCTTCCGGTTTTGACGGTTCCTGAAAGGCTTTGGGGGATGTGCAGGGTGAGTCCCGAGGCACTGGGGTCGCGAGTGGGAGCAGGGGAATCTTGTGTCCGCACTACACCCAGCGGCTCAAAGTTAGCTCCGGGAGGTCAGGGAGGAGAGAGGGCATGCTGGCGGGAGGACGTGTAATCTTGGCAAGAATGGGGGAGGGGACTGGGGCCACGGAGGGCCCCAGAAAGGGATGTGGAGGGCGAGGACGAATGGGATCCCGGGGAAAGGCTGGAGGGTGGGATGCAAGAGCGTGGGGGGTACCCCGCGAGCGCGCCGTGGGATCCCAGGGGAGCTAGTGGAGGAGGCCAGAGGGAAGGTAGCAACCGTGGGGTGCTTCTGCGTGAAGGAAAGCTAGAGGCTGCTGTGGGTCCGAGATCGGCCGAATCCGGCAGCCCAGAGCGTGGGCACGTGGAGTCCTCTCAGAAAATCCTGCCAGTTAGGGAGCATCCAGGGCCCAGGTGGCTTAGAGACCGCTATGTTGGAAGGGGCTGCCTCCTTGACAAACTCAAAAGGGCTTTGACAGAGTTTGAAGAAAGAGCTGTCAGGAAGCTTTTGGTGGTTTTCGTGCTTGGATTGACTGCTCGCTTTGCTTTTTTCTCCAAAGATGAGGCTGCTGGCGTTCGCGGTGTTGGCTCTGTTTGCTGTCACTCAAGCAGAGGAAGGAGCCAGGCTTTTGGCCTCCAAATCACTGCTGAACAGATACGCTGTGGAGGGGCGAGACCTGACCTTACAGTACAACATTTACAATGTTGGCTCGAGGTAAGGAGGTACTGGAACTATAGGTTGGGCCCTTTTCAGGTTTTTTAAATTTCCTAGCTGGGAACAGACACCAGCAGTGATTTATCTTTGGGAAATTTTCAGCAGCAGATATCATGAGTGAATGAATGAATATACTGCTGGATCTGCTTTTGGAAGAGGAGGACATATTATCTAAGCTACAAGAAACCATCTTCCACTTTTTTTGACGTGAACGGGTTTCAGGGTGGGGAAGAAGCAAGAATTGTGGTGAAATAGAAGAAAATGAGAAGGCAGAAAATGTATGATCCTTTGTTACCTTAGGGATTTAGTTTCAGCTTTCTTTCTTAGATTGGCATTTTTGTTATCTTTCACGGTTTTAAAAAAGTAGACCTTTTATTTTGTTTGGTTGGGTTTTGGGGTTGTGTTTTTTTTTTTTTTTTTTTCTTTTTTTTTTTTCCACACTGTGGGCCATGTGGAATCTTAGTTCCTTGAGCAGGGATCAAACCTGAGTGTTCCACATTGGAAGCACAGAGTCATAACCACTGGACTGCCAGAGAAGTTCCTTTTTGTTTATTTATTTGGCTTCGTGTCGGACCTTAGATATGGCCTGCAGGATTTTCATTACTGCGTCCCCTGGACCACCAGGAAAGTCCTCTCTTTTACTTTATTCCCTTTAATTTTCTTTTCCATATGCATCTTGCTCCTCTTCCCCTCCTTACACACACACACACACACACACACACACACACACACACACACACACACACGTGAGAAAACACTAGGGCAAAAATGGATTCAGGCCCATTCATTCCTAGATATTTCGAGTATTTTATTTTGGTGCCCAGAATCCAGGCCTTGAGTGAGATTCTTCAGTGTAACTATGTGACTCATCTGTCCTTTGTAGTTCTGATTTTTTAGGACAGGCAGACAGATTTGATTGCTAACTGCTTTAATTTTATAACCACTACTTACTAACCTTTCTGTGTTTCCTCCATTCTCTAGTGCTGCATTAGATGTGGAATTATCTGATGATTCCTTCCCTCCAGAAGACTTTGGCATTGTCTCTGGAATGCTCAACGTCAAATGGGACCGGATTGCTCCGTATCCTCTTGACACTGGCTGATGAAGGCTAATGGGATGTTGGGAGGGATACTGCCAGCAAAGCAGTAGGATCACATCAGTCTAAGTGTATATGGCCATTCTTGCCACCTCTCTGGGTAATATGTGGCAAGAGAGACTAGTGAGAATTGAGTGTGCATGATTTAGGGTGGGCCTGAGGAAGGAGGTTCCTGAAGTTTAGGTTATAAAGCCCTAAAACATTCTGTATTGGGAGAATGTAGGCAGATGTTTGTGGCTGGTTGATGATCTTTAAGGTGCTTTTAAAAGAAATTCTGTGGGATGCTAGTGTGGAAGACCTGGGTGACCTGTTTAAAGGCTCTTCTTATTCAATGAACCCCTTATTTGGATCAACTGGTAATTTCTTGAGTGTTTTTAAAATGTATTGTTTATTTACTTAATTTCGGCTACACTGGGTCTTCGTTGCTGTATGCAGGCTTTCCCTAGTTGCGGCAAGTGGGGGCCCCTCTTGTTGTGGTGCATGGGCTTCTCATTGCAGTGGCTTCTCCTGTGGAGCACAAGCTCTAGGGAGATCCGGATTCAGTAGTTGTGACACACAGGCTTAGTTGCTCTGCGGCATGCAGAATCTTCCCAGACCAGGGGTCAAACCGGTGTCCCCTGCATTGGCAGGCAGATTCTTTACCACTGGGCCATCAGGGAAGTTCCTTCCTGAGTGTTTTGATTTAGATTACTTTTTTCCCTTGTGAGTTAAAGTATATTTAGATTTTCTGACAAGGGTAAGTGTTCTCTTTGTTTTTTGTTTTTGTTTTGTATTTTCAAGAATTTCCTTCAGTTATAGGCAGCGAAAGGTTTTCTGTGACCTTAAGTGACTAATTTTTCATCTATAACCTGTATTGTTTTAAAACATTTCAATATTGAGTATGTCATAGACCTCTTAAAACTTGATTAAAAAAATATCATACCACCCACTTTAGGCTTAGATAAAAAGCCTGTGTTTATTATTTTTGCAGAGTATCTTAGATATGAAATATTATATGTGTTAGCAGCTCTTTTTGTGAATGGTACATTTAGTCCCTAAGTTGAAAGTTTGTTACAACTGTAGCTTCATCTTTTTCCCTCCTTAACTCTTGAGTCAGTGCTAGCAACGTCTCCCACACTGTGGTCCTGCGCCCTCTCAAGGCTGGTTATTTCAACTTCACCTCAGCAACTGTTACATACCTGGCCCAGGAGGATGGGCCTGTTGTGGTGAGTCACCCAAACACTTAGCTGGCTGGGGCTCAGCTCTGCCTTCCTTTGAAATCTCGTGCAGAAAATCTCCAGAGCAGGTGCTAAATTCTGGGGAAGGTAAGAAGGACCAAAAACTTGGGATATTGTTATAGGAAGGAGCATATTTCAAATTGTTATAAAGTCTCAAAATCAAGCAGTTGAAATGAACAGGAGGGGAGTGCTGTCTGATTCCCTTCCTTCTGCTTCACTTTTATTCTGTACAATGTCATGTGCTACCTGGTTTTTTACCATCCTTGCCTTTCTGACCCACCTTCTACACTGCCGTCAGATGATTCCCAGTCTCCGCTGTGTCTGTGTCTTTCCTTGCTTAGAATGCTCCTGCTTCTCACATCAAGGCCACGCTTTTCCTTGCACACCCGCCAATAGTTTTGCTGTGTTCTGCCTCTCCCTTCAATTCTCTAACCACCAGGATCCTCTGTCCTAATGAGGCCAAGCGCCTCCTCTGTCTCAGTGCTCCTTCCTTCCACTCTGCCTTTGTTCTCTGTTTGAAGTACTCTCTCTCCTCCACTTCATTATGTGACACCTTCTCAAGACCCAGTTCTGAACTGCATCTCCTTGATTCTGTCTCCTGCTTTTACAATTCATATTGCTCTTTCCTACTCATTCTTTCACTAAACATTCATTGACTGCATCAAAACTTCTGTAGCCCTTAAAATCCATGCCACTTGCACATTTAATTCTTGACTATCTTCAGTAGTTCTCTTTCTTATATCTAGATCTTTTCCCTCACCCCCACCTCCCAGTTTAATTATAAACTCCTTGAAGTGAGGGTCTGTGTCTTAGATTTCTTTCTGTTTCCCATATAGGGTAGAAATCCAATGTAAACAGTCTTTTGATTGATTGATATAAAGGTCAGCAGACATTTATTGAGCCCCCACAATGTGCTAGATGATAGGAAATACAAAGAAGATTAATAAGATACTGTCACAGGCCTCAAAAAGCTTAGGTCATGAATTATAAATACACATGGGCTTTAGGCTCCTTAGTGAGTGCACAGTAGGGAAAGGACTTACCGTAGTCAACCATAGAACTATAAGAAATCCAAGAGTCTCGAACATTCAATGCACTCTCCAAATTATCTTTTTTAAATGAGCCTGTGGGACTATATTCTTGTAATTCTGGTTATGTTGTTTTCACATCTTCCATCCTGTGTGCTTTAAGAACCTCGTCTGGGATTCTTTGGTTCCACCTGGTCCTTGATGGGTTAAAAGACACAAACTTAAAGGCTCAGCTGCCACTTTAGAACAAAGTTGTTTGCCGTGTGCTCCAAACTCTTGGCCTGCTCTCCAAGACGAAGGAATGTGGGGCAGACTCAGCCCCTCCTCTGGTAATGTACATTTGGGTAGGGCTTGAGACTTTACGGAATCCTCATTATTTCACTGGAGCCTCATGTCAGCTTGTGAGTTACAGGAGAGTGTTTCCACTTGAGGAATGGGAAATGATTGCCAGGGCAGAAGGGCCAGTGGTGGTGAGCAACTCTCTCCAGAGTCTGAGGCTGAGGTAGAATGATCTGGCTTTAATTACAGCAGCATACCTGTCCTACCTTTTTTTTTTCCTCTTTTTTTTTTTAGTAAATGCTCATCATGTGTCTCCTGGCTCCTAATTTACTCATCTTTACAACACACGAAAGAACCATCCATCTTCTCTAGTTCAAAAGCTTTTCCTCATCTGGATGTTTCTTGGGCCTTTCGGAACTAAGACTCTATTGCTTAGAACTGGGTTGGTTGAAAAACTGCCCTTTTCCCAGATGAGAAAGAGCTGAAGACTTGCCTTCTTTTCTTCTTTTCAGATCGGCTTTACCAGTGCACCTGGACAGGGCGGAATCCTGGCTCAGCGGGAGTTTGATAGAAGATTCTCCCCCCATTTTGTAAGCTTTGCAGTCCTCTCATCTTTCCCCTGGGAGGAGAACACCCTTTTTGTTCTGAGACCTCTTGGCCTCCTTAGAAGATGTGTATAGTTGGTTGGTTCTTGTCATATCTGTTTTTTGGTGTCTGGTATACACAGCCATCAAACATCGTGATTTAACCATGGCTAGAGATTTTTGGCAATGAGATCACAGTTGCCAAAACCAAAAAAAACTACTGTTTTTTTCTGCTCAGTCTTGAGTAAAGCCCCACCTTGAAGTCCTGGGTCTAATTCAAGGATGAAAAGAGTATCTGCTTAGATTCAAAGAGTCCCCGAGCATCGGGCGGTTAAATGGGGACTTTGTTGTACTCTAGTCCAGGAGAGAATTTTTTGAAGATTTGCCTAAGGTACTGAATGAGGAGATTCATTTATTCATTCCTTCAGGGAATAATGAGGTTCCAAATTACGTGCTTAGTTCTGTGCTTTGCTTGGAGAAACCAGCGCAAGAGGCAGTCCCTCCCATTGAAGATCTTATGGGCTTATGGAGGCCTCAGTGGAGGACAGCTGTGATGGCAGTCACACACAGGGCTAGGAGGAGATGCAGCGGGAACACCTAACCTCGTGTTGAGATTCAGGGAGGATTCTCTGGGGGAGAGAGGTTTCCTTAATTAAAGAGGAGGTGGGGAAGGGGAGGCACCCCAGGAGGAGGGAGTAGCTCTGAAGTGAGAGAAAGCGTGGTGGAGTCCAGGAATAGCAGGTAGTTTAGGAAGGCTGGAGGGCAGCACGTGAGGCAGAGGAATGGAAGAGAGAGGCTGGCGGTGTGAGCTGGAGTTAGTTTGCCGGCAGCTTGACTGTCAGGGCAACACCTGGACATCTCCCTCCCCAAATTGTCTGGAAGAGAGAAGCTTCTCTTCCAGGTTGGATTGGGTCAGGTGAGGCCTCTGGTTTCATAGCTCGAAAGGTTGGTCTTCAGTGAGCCATTCTGTGTCCAGAGTGGCCAGAGAGGAGCCTTCCTGCTGACGCTCTGCTCATTTGGGCTGGCTGCTCCCTTTTCTCATTGGACCCTTCCGTCCTAGTCCCCTCCTGCGCCCTAATCCAGGTTTCTAAGCAAGGCCTTTGTTGTCTTCCGCAGCTGGACTGGGCAGCCTTCGGGGTCATGACCCTCCCTTCTATCGGCGTGCCCCTGCTGTTGTGGTACTCCAGCAAGAGGAAATATGACACCCCCAAAACGAAGAAGAACTGAGTGGGGCTTCCACAGCCCTCCCTGCCCAAGAAATCCAGGTGCTTTCCAGACTCCAAAGGGTATCTCAAATGCAGTGTCTTCTCCTTTAGCCCTTGGCCATCTTCTCCTGGGTCCTGTCCTGCTCTAACCAGAGCAAAGGACCAGGCCTGGGAGTCTGTGAGCACCTCTTCAGTTCCATCACGAAGCCGGACAAACAGGAATGCCTTCGGCAGCCATCTTGACCTTGGGGCCCTGTGTTGCAGCACTGAGGTGCCGGGGGTATGTTGCTGGCGATGTGAACTCTCAGGGGTCCAGGAAAGGGCATTTCGGAGACTGCCTGACACTACCCCATCCCCCACCACTCCTCAAAAAGAGGGTGAAAGATAAGATGAAAGCTGTGGGACTCTTGGAGGCTACCCAGTCTCTGTACTGGCTTAGGAAAGTTCTTACCAAATGGGGTTTTCTAATAAAAACAAATGCCACCCTGACGTGTCTGTTTTCCCATCACCTGGATGAACTCAGGTTGCTGTTGGTACGCAGGCCCTGACTACTCAGGCTCCTGGACAGGTGAGCTGAACTCCGGCCTCCTTGCTCTAGGGAGTGTGTGTCCTGTTCCCCAGAGGTATTCCACCCGTCCACCTTCTTGAACATCTTTGCTTCTGCCCCTTGTTTGCCTGTCTGTTTTCACCAGTCACCACATGCTCAGTCATGTCCAATTCTTTGCGACCTCACGGACTATAACCTGCGAGGCTCCTCAGTCCATGGAAGTTTCCAGGCAAGAATACTGGAGCAGATTGCCACTTTCTTCTCCAGGGGATCTTCCCAACCCAGGGACCAAACCCTTGGCTCTTGGATTGGCAGGCAGACTCTTTATCTCTGTGCCAGTCACCATATATTCCCCTAAATCTTCCTTGCTTGTGAGCCCCTCTCCACAGTAGAGGAGGGAAAATGGGGAAAGATGGTCTGCAATTGTTCTATCCCCAGGAGATCTTCTGAGGGTAATTTAATTCATTATTTTAAAAAAACTATTTATTTGACTGTGTCAGGTGTTGGTTGTGGAATGTGGGCTTAGTTGCTTTGCCTCATGGGATCTTAGTTCCCCGACCAGGGACTGAACCTGTGTCCCTTGCACTGCAAGCTATATTCTTAACCACTGGATCAGGGAAGTCCCTTCACTGACTATTCTTGAAAAGCTATCGATTACACCTGATTCTAGCTCTTCCTGTGTTTAAGACTTAGCTTTTGTCAAGTTTGAGCTTATTTTAATGCCTCTGCTTTGAGCTCAGGCCAGGCAGAAGCAACTGAACCCCCCGAGTTGTTACCTAAGCACAGCCTGTGGAAAGGCAGTGGGTTTTGCTGCAGCAGCAGTGGGGAGAAGCCACTCTGAGCTGACTCTGTCCAACCCAGGAATGCCGTGGTCCGAGAACAGCCTCCCCGGCAGGAGAGAAACCCAACAAACACCCGCTTTGTTCTTGCCACCGTTTCTCAGCTTAGATTCTGGTGGGGTATGGGGGCAGTGAGGGCTGCTCAGCTGGTTTAACCTTTCCTTCGCCCAGCAGTTGGAGCCTCTGGGCTGAAGGATGAAAAGGACATGGAGACAACGGGAGGCTCTGAGCGGAGTAGCCCTCCACCAGCTCACGTCCCTCCTTCAGGGCCTGCGGCTTGGACACCCCAGGACTGGCCAGGTCAGAAGGCGAGGAGGATGTGTTTGCTTTTGTTCATTGTGTTGCTGGTGGAGACCTGGGATTTGCTCAGGAGAATGGGGGAAAGGGCAGTGAATCAGAAGCTTAGGGTTGAGAACAAGTATAGGGAAGGAAAAGGGAGTTAGTTTGATATGTATTGTCTTCCTCTTTAGCACTATAAGATGTTAGTCTTTGGAGGCGGGAACACACTGCCACCTGTGTGGTGTCTAGTGGAAACAGAGTGAGGAGTTAACTTGTAGGAGGAGGGGTTCTGGTTTAGAGGGTAGGATAAACTTCATAACTTGGGAAGGCAATATGAGATTTCTTCCTCAGTCTGAGTGCTGGGAGGTACTCCTTTTCTGAAAGCTGGGGCAGTCTTTACCTTTCCTTGCAGAACTCCCACTTGATTTCCTGGCTCTTGTTACAGAGAAGACTAAGGGGAGCCCAGGTTTGACCCAGGTGATGAGAAGCAAGCGAAGGCAGGGTCACAGGCACCTTGAAAAAAAGGCCAAAACCAGATACTTCATCTCTTGAGAGACCAAATTCCTTGGAGTCAGGGTGGAATTTGAGCCTCCCTTAAGTAGTGGTGTTGGAGAATAGAAGAGCCTCTAAAATCTATAGATGGCTAGACTTAGCTGGAGTAGTTGCTTTAGGATTAAGCCCTCTTCTTGAGATAACTTAATGGAGGATGAGTAGCCGATAGTGCTTCACTCTAGTGAAAACCACCGTAGGAAGATGGGAACCCTGACCTCCAGATTTTGTGCAGGTCTGCAAAGGAGAGAGAAAGTAAGCACCCACCTCACATCCTTCCTGGAGATTGGGTACCCAACCTGAGAACTTCCTCCCTGAAAGGCAGAACAGATGGTAACCCAGCTGTCAATGGGTTCCAGATCCCCTCCACCCCCGGAAACCAGCCCTCTATCCCTCCCATGTCATGCAGAGTTTTAGCTGGCACACGCTCACCCACACCCAGCCCCAGTACCAGGAGGAGCCAGAGCCAAGATTAATACCTTTTTTACATCCTAGGCTTTGGGATTTCACCTGAAGAAAGTCCATGGGAAATGGGGATAAGGATTCCCAAAAAGCTGGGGATAGTGAAGCTGCTTGGTGAGAGGATGGGAGTTTTCAAGGCTTGGTTCCCGGAGAGAGCAGCTCAGGGTGGTGGAAGGAGCACTGACCACAGACGCTCCAGCGCTGGGTCCCCGCCCACCTCCACCACCCACTGGCTGGCTGACCTCAGGTGAATCACGCCTCCTTCTGGAGCCTGTGTCCTCATCTGTACAATCACAGGATTGTTTAATTAGGATTTCTGAGGATCCTCCACCACAAAACAGGCAGCTGTTTCCCCTGTATTCTTGAGAAGTAAGAACTAGTCACTCACATGGTTTGGAGCCCAGCCAGGTAGGAAAAGGGCTGCCCCGGTGGCTCAGACAGTGAAGAATCTACCTGCAATGTGGGAAACCTGGGTTTGATCCCTAGCTCGGGAAGATTCCCTGGAGAAGGGAATGACTATCCACTCCAGTGTTCTTGTCTGGAGAATCCCATGGACAGAGGAGCCTGGCAGGCTACAGCCTGTGGGGTTGCAAAGAGTCCCGACTGAGCAAGTAACAGTTTCACACGGGGAGGAAAGGGCACGCAGTTCCCACATCTGGCAACAGCTGCCTTCTTCCTCTCACGGTCTGAGAGCAAGGATAGACCACGGATCACATAATTTAATCTCATTTAATAGATCAGGGAAGGCAGAAAGTGGAGGGGCTTATCCAAGTTTACAGCAAGTGGCAGTTTTATTGAAGAGCATATTTACTGAATAACTATTATTTATATCATAACTGTTATGGACCCAGCGTTCAAGTGCCACTATTGGTACACCTCTCATTCACTAGCCCCATTGTACAGAGGAGGCGATGAGGCTAATAGAATGGGTAACTTCTCCAAGGCCCCTTATCTAGGGAGTCAGCAGAGGCAGCCAAACTCTTCCAATTGCAGCATGTCCTTTTCACTAGACCATGGGCCTGGCAGGGAGGAGGCTCTCCGGTACCTCAGGAAGTCCAGTGTCTGCCCACGCCATCCTTTGCCCCAGGGAGGCAGGGAAGGTGAGTCAGCACCCCCAGAAGCGGTTATCAGGGAAGGGGGTGGAGAACCGGTCAGATAGCCTGTGCCTGGTATCCACAACACTCTGGGAGTGGAGCTGAGTGCGCCGAGCTGCCAGCTCACCCTGCTCCTGTTGGCCGAAGGAGGGCCGTGCTCAGATGCCGCTGCCCTTGTCAGCGCTCCTCCCTACACTTTCATCACAGAAAATACAGTCTGTCCTCCTCCCCTACTGTAACCTGCCTCTTAAAGGGGACGACCAGCATTTGGAAACCAGATTAGAGAGAGAGCGAAGGACCTCCCCGAGCCCACTAAGACCTTGCTGTGAAGTAGGGTGCCAGCCGTGGGCCTTCTCCTGAGCTGTCCTCTTTTTCCCCTCAGTTCCACCCTGTCTCCACTGACGGGTGGGTGAAGGTTCCCTGGGATGTCATTCCCACATACTCTCCGCTCAGGATGACCCCAGCTTGGCTTCCTAGATCTGTTTCCACCTGTGACTGAATCCAGTGGCTGCCTTTTGGGGGATGTCAAGGACAGGAGAACCCAGGAATCCTCCGGACCAGCATTGGCACCGAAGGGGTTAAAGTCCGGGGCACAGCACTGTCTAGGGTGTTTGAAGTAGGGCGGGGAAGGGAAGGGCTAGAGTTGTTAGAGAGGCAGCTGGTCTGGACTGGAATGAGTCCCCCCTGTCTCCTAAGCAAACTTCTGGACCATGAGCAATTCCCTTAAAAGGACCAAGAGAGAGGCACCCCCATTAACGTGCTGGACTGGATTCATAGAGGGGCTGCCTGAAGCAGGACTTCCTACCATATTGAAGTCATCAACCAAGGGCAAGAACGGGTCTCCCATCTTTGGGATATCTCTTGAGTCTGGTGAGTTTCCCTCTTCCCTTTCCCCGAGTCCTTCTTTCATGAGTGTGCATTCCCCAGAAGTAGGGATCTTCAGGAACCCCTCAGCACCCCCAGGAAGTGGGCAGAACAATTCTCCACCAATCTCCTGTATTCAGCTCCCGTTTTTAACTAAGGTGCATTCTGTTTGTGTCTGTGTGAGTGTGCACAGGTGTACAAATAGAAAATCACCAAAATGGCCAACAGTTAATTAGCACTACTTGTGCAACCAGTGATGCCAAAGCTTGCTTATGCATTCTTAATCCTCACAATCCTTAAGAGGTTGGCATATCACAATCCCTATATTAAAAGTGAGGTTTATCCTTCTGTCCATGGGATTTTCCAGACAAGAATACGGGGTGGGTTGCCATTTCCTTCCCCAGGGGATCTTCCCAACCCAGGGATCAAAGCTGGGTCTCTTACATTGAAAGGAGGATTCTTTACCACTGAGCCACCACGGAAGCCCAGTTAAATAGCTAACCCTTGTCAATTAAGAGGGATTCAAACTCAAGTTCATCTGGCAGCAAAATCCATTATGATGTTTTTTAGTCTCTTTTTCTTACTCAAGAGGTACGGACAAAAAGGATGGCTAGAATTTTAAAATCTCAAGTCCTAATTCACCCAGGGTCCCCTCCTCTAAGGCCTGACAGTACTCCCTTCATCCGTCTGAGTTAATTGTAAGATTTAAAGGGCCACCAACTCATATCTGAGGCTCAGAGGCTTCCAGATTCCAGATTACTCCATCCATTCAGATTAGAGGCTTCCTCCTTCACCCACTACCTTTAGGTGTTCCCTGGGATCTAATGGGTTAATTCCTTGGGACTCTATGGCCAAAGTCTTCTCAGGTGTGTCCCTCTGGACCTGAGCCCTTCTCTTGCCCCACCCTTCTGGCATGGCACCCAGGATGCAGGCCGAGAAACTGACAGGAGGTGGAAAGGGACTGATTGGCTTTGCCCCTTTTATTCCCTCGTACCCACACATCATCTAGCCTGGGTCCCAGCAAACCTCTGGTAGAGAAAGCACACAAGCCTAGCAGAAAGAATGGACAGGATCCCTAGGTTCAGTTTGCAAATCTATTTAAAGAAAGAAAGAAGATGGTCACACTTGGAAGCCCAAAGCAGCAAAAGTCCGGATTGCTTTGTGAGCCTAACATATCAAAGAGGCGGGGGTGGTTTGGCGTGGGTGTTTCAGATGCTTGATAGCTGATCTTTATGGAGATATGGTGGGACTTCTTGATGGTCCAGTGCTTAAGACTTTGGGCTTCCACTGCAGGGTGCACGGGTTCAATCCCTAGTCAGGGAATTAAGATTCTGCATTTTGAACCGTGGTGTTGGAAAAGACTCTTGAGAGTCCCTTGGACTGCAAGGAGATCAAACCAGTCAATCCTAAAGGAAATCAGCCCTGAATATTCATTGGAAGGACTGATGCTGAAGCTGAAACTCCAATAATTTGGCCACCTGATGCAGAGAACTGACTCACTGGAAAAGACCCTGATGCTGAGAAAGACTGAAGGCAGGAGAAGGGGATGACAGAAGATGAGATGGTTGGATGGCATCACCAACTCAATGGACATGAATTTGAGCAAGCTCCAGGAGACAGTGAAGGACAAGGAAGCCTGGAATGCTGCAGTCCGTGGGGTCACAGAGAGTTGGACACGACTTAGTGACTGAACAACATGTTCAGCACATATTTCTTTAGCACCTATCAGCATCTGGCAGGACCCAGAAAGGTCTACGTGCAAACACAATGGTGGGCACTGTAGTCATACATGACTACTAGAAAAACCATAGCTTTGACTATACAGACCTTTGTTTGCAAAGTGGTATCTCTGCTCTTTAGTATGCTAAGTTTGTCACAGCTTTCCTTCCAAGGAGCAAGCATCTTTTAATTTTATGGCACTGTTGTAGTTTAGTCATTAAGTCGTGTCCAACTCTTTCGCGACCCCAAGGAGTGTAAGCTACCAGGCTCCTCTGTCCATGGGATTTTCTAGGCAAGAATGCTGGAGTAGGTTGCCATTTCCTTCTCCAGGGGATCTTCCCAACCCAGGGATCTAACCCGAATCTCTTGTACTGGCAGGCGGATTCTTTACCACTGAGGCTTTTCAGAGCCCTCATTTACACAATGTTGAGCACATAGCAAAATCTCATATGTCTCACACTGAGAAATAGAGCAATGGTGAAGCCATTGCTGAGGTGAGGTGAGGAGGTATTAGAGACTTGGGTGCCATATGACCCACTGTAGAATGGGGTGTTCGGGGAGCAGGGACAGGTGGGAAGGAACTGTGGTTACTGAAGCCGCCTTTTTTTTTTTTTAAACTGAAGCCTTCTTTACCTGAAGTACTGCTGTAGTCTTTTATGTGGGATACTGTTGGATTAATGATTTACTTTCTATGTGAGAAGAAGCAGGTATGTTACATTTTGAACCATCAAAGGGTTTTCTATGACCCTGTCCCCCAGGGCTAGGAGACCTGGAGGAGAAGCCCGCAGATCATGCCACCTGGCCTCTCCCTTCCTCCCCATTCTTTACTTTCTAGTTTTGTTCAGGTCTTCCCCATTATTTCCCCCTTGGGGAGATTTAGGACCCTAGAGCCAGACCCAGGAAGCTACCCAGACTGTGAAGGGGCCCGACAGCATTGCCCAGCATCCCACGTGCCCAGCTGTGGGGTTGCTCTGAGCAGTTCCTACCCTCAGTGTTTGCTGGCAGCAAAAGTAAGCAGGGCCCTCCCTGCCCACCACCCATCACCTCATTCAGATATCTAAGATCCAGAAGGAGTAAAAAGGACAAATTTAACTTAACCCCCATCTACTTTCTTTTTTTTTTTTTTTCCCCATCTACTTTCTTCTGGAAGCTGCTTTCTCTCTCTGGCTGGTGTGGAGGGGGCAGAAATGAGGATGAGAATGGGAGTGAATAACAACAGTGCTGGATTTCTTTTTTCTTTTTTCCTTTTGGCCGAGCAGTTTGTGGGATGGGCTCTTAGTTCCCCGACCAGGGGTTGAACCTGTGCCCTCGGCAGTGAAAGCATGGAGTCCTAACCACTGGACTGCCAGAGAATTCCCCAGACTTCTTTCAAAGCTAGCCACTGGCGCTCATTGGGAGCTTGCCTTCTGGTTTCAGAGGAGAACTCAGGTTCTGCAGTGCGTTGGATCTGCTGTGAAAACTCAGTTCTACCTCTTGCAGCCCTGTGACCGTGAGCAAGTGACTGTCCCTCTCTGTGGTGACTGTTTCTTCTGGTGCAAAATAGGAATAATAACATCTATTTCAAGAAATGGTTGGGAGGGTCCCACAAGATGATATAGGCACTGATTGTGGGTTAAGCCTCTACCCCTGTAGGCTCAGATGCTATTTAGAAAATGGATGAGCTGGGGTCTTTGATGTCCCTCTTCCCTAAGCTGGTTGCAGATGCCTGGCTGGTGAGCAGTGAGCCTTACTGTCTCTCTTTAATCACTTTTTCTCTCCTTCCTGAGATTCTGAGGCCCAGCTTCTCTAAATCAAGAGTCTGCAAACTTTTTCTGTAGAGACCTAGATAATAAATATTTTCGGCTTTACAGGCCATATGGTCTCTGTTGCAACTACCAACTTTGCTGTTGTAATGCAAAAGCAGCCATATACCATATGTAAATGAATGAACATGGCTGTGTTCCAAGAAAACCCTTTATTTATGAGCACTGAAGTTTAAATTTCATACAATTTTTATGTGTCACAAAGTAGTATTCTTCTTTTGATTTTTTTCCCCAAGCATATAAAAAAGAAAATTAAAAAAAAAAAAAAAGAAAGAAAATAGTACAGATTTGACCACAGGCCATAGTTTGCCAACCTCTGCTGCAAATCACCAGAGGCTATCGCCCCTCCCTTCTCTTTGAAGAGGTTCATCAGGTTCATCAAGGTCCTTCTTGCTCTGGTTGTTTGCTTCTTTTATATCAGAAGTACTTTATGATCATTAGTTCCCATCATAGCTGTTTTAGTGTCAGCCTGTGGGTTATTTATTCACTCTCTCTTTTGAAGAGGTAACAGTGAGGTAACCATCATATAGTGCTTCTGTCTTGAGCCTTCCTCTCTCCAGATCTCCATTTCTCAGTGCTCTGCTTTCTCTCTGCCTCTAAATAACGGCAACAATAACAATAGTAGCATTTACTAAGTACCTAATATGTGCCAAGCACAATATTAGTTGTATTTACCTACATTGTCATCAAGTCTTTCAATATCCTTGCAAGGTAGTATTATCATTCCCATTTTACAGATGATTCCAGAGCTCAAAAACATGAACTAAGCAATGTCATGTGGTTATTTATTGAGATGCCCAAGTTCACGTGGCTTATGAAGGTGGCAGAGCTAGCAAATCTGCCGAACTTCAAAGCCACTGTAGCATCCTGAAGAAATTATGGTCTCAGAGTTCTGAATAAGAGAAATCTCTCTCTATTAAAATAATACATGCCTCCATCTCAGCACACGGTAGAATGTCTAACAAATCAATGGCGACTAGGGAAATGATGGAGATTACACACAGAGGGGAAATCAGGAGATGCTGATGGTCTGTGTTGGTGGGAAAAGCATCTGATCTGAGGCAGGAAGAAAAGTAAAGTAACTGAGGGCCCCTTCTGGCTTTCCTCCCCTGCCCCCATCCCCAGCATCTGATCCCAGACCTATTTCAGACTCTCCTATCTCTGCTCAGCGGAAGCAGTGATGTGACACGATGTGATCTCATTCAGGAGCTAAATAAAGCCATTGTGTGAGCCCTAGCCCTGGCCGCTCCCTTGTACCATTTCCTGAGCTCGGGAACCCAGGGAAAGATGGGAGGCGGCTGGGAGAGAACTGATGGAAGGAGCAGCGAGGAAGGGAACACAGTCACAGAAAGCGGAGGGCAGAATATCTCTGCAAGGGGGATGAGAAAGCCTTGCTAAACCTCATCTCTTTGAAGGAGAGAATGAAAATTATTGACATTATAGCATGAAGGAGTGGAATTTAGAAAACAGAAAAAACTTTCCAAAGAATGGAATGAAGATATGAGGGAGAAGGAGTCCAGTGGATTCCATTTTCACAGAGAGCAGAGACCATGAATGACATGACAGAAGAGGCTAGAAAGAAGGTAGATCTTTGAGAAGAGGTCAGATTCAAGGTGGTCTCAGTTGGAGGAAGAAGGGTGAGATCCCAGGACATGAAGATCTCTGGATTAAAAATGTCTGTCCACCAGGCCAAGGCAGCAAGGTACCACCTCCAACAGGAAGCATCTCCAGGGATGGAGGGAAAGGAAAGGGCATCCATTCACTGCTTTTCATTCATCTAGTCAAATCCAGCCCCGCGAGCAAAATCTAGCCAGGAAGAGCAGATAGAAGCTGGGTACAAGGGGTATAGGTCTAACAGCTTTTTCTCTTTTGTGAGGTCATTGAATGCCAGATCCAAGGTCCTCATGGTGCCCCCTCAGTGCCCATTTGTGTCCTATTCCTAGCCCTTGTTGTGAGGGGCACTCCCAGTTCCTACTCTTTCCTCCTTCCCAGCTTCCCTCAATACTTTTTTATCAGTACCTCCCGCCCCTTGCCCCAAATCTCAGCTTTGAGACCCCTGGTTGGCAGGGATCATGCTGTGTCCCTCAGGCTCTGTCCTGCTCCCTGCAGAACTGCCCATTCCATTTATTTTATTTTTTTAAAATATCTGTTTATTTGGCTGTGTTGAGTCTTAGGATCTTTGTTCTAAGATGGGATGTGGGATGTTTCATTGTGGCGCACGGACTCTCTAGTTGTGGCACGTGGGCTTATTTGCCCTGTAGCATGTGGGATCCCAGTTCCCTGACCAGGGATTGAGCCCACGTCCTCAGCCTTGCAAGGTGGATTCTTAACCACTGGACCACTAGGGAAGTCCCCGGGCCATCCTGTTTGCAGATGGCACATCAGATGACATGAGGCCCAAGTCTGGGGACACAGAGGATGTGTCCCAGTGGCTGGACGAGAGGGCCCCTCTATGTGGCTTCCAGATAGGCTGAGACACCAGGTCTGGGCTGGTCTCCTTGGCCTCTCGTTTTCTATTCTTAGACCCACCTGGCAGAGCAGCAGAATCCCCCTGCAGAGGCCTGAGTACTTGTGTCCTCCCTTCCCCATGGTAGGCAGGCGTGCAGCGGGGCACAGGCACTGTCTCAGTGGTTCTGGGTTCAGCGGCAGCAGGTTGCAGTGAGAGAGGGAGAAGCAGCTGGAAGGAACGACCTTCCAACAACCTGGACTTTAGGGGTGTGTGTGTGTGTGTGTGTGTGCGTCGGGGGCGGGCAATAACATAAACTGCAGAAGGCTTGATGCCCTCACAGGAAGCCTGGGAGGAGGGCGAGTTCTGGCTCATTGCTTCCTGGTCCTCCTGGGTCCTCCCAGCATCTCAGCTGTTTCTCTCCTGGGAGAAGAGGAGCCTGGGAAACTCATTCTAGCAGCTGCCTGCCCGCCCCTCCGCCACCTTGGTACTCTGGTATTTGGTACTTGTTTCTAGAGCGGGGCTTATCACTTTCAACTTTAAGAGCTCCTGAGGAAAAAAAAAAAAAAAAAAAAGAGCTCCTGAGGGTTCTTAACTCTGAGACACACTGAGGCAAGCCCTGACGGCCTCCAGGAGTGTTGGGCTGTGAGAACAATGCCCACCTGGGAGACAGAGTGAAGGAATTTCAACACGGCTAATTTGGGGGCCCTTTGCTCTGCTCCATGGGGAGAGGTCAGAATAGCTGTCTTACTCCCCAAATGACCAGAGTCTTAGAAGGAAGAAGTCATGATACTGCCTCACTCACGCACCTTTTCTCCCTGCTGTTTTATTTGCCTAGACTCCTCCCTCTCCAACGTGGCCAAATCCTAACCACTCCACCCTTCCAGGCCCATCTCAACAGCTATTTACTTCCTTCTGTTTCCCTTTTCCGAGTCCTCCAACTGGTTATATGTACTCAGCACAAAGTCTTCTTTTTTGAAACTTTTCTTGTGACATTTGGCAAATTCTGGGCAGTTGTTTGTGATTTGTGCTTTTGTCTATATGCACACATGCACGCACTCACCAGAATGAATTCCTTGAGGGTAAGAACAATATCTATTTCTCTTTGCTTGGCATGGTTTCCTGTCAGGTAGGTGCTCACCAAATGGAATGATAATGAGTGAATGAGGATGTCATTATGTACTGGACAGAACACTAGACTGGGAGTCAGAAAACCCAAGTTCCTGGTTTGACTCTGCAGCTAATTGTGTGATCTTGAGCCAACCATCCTCCAGTTCTGTGCCTTGGGGAAGGGAGGAGTGGGTGACTCGAGGCCTGGCTGACTGTGACACTTTCCTAGTTCCAAGGTTCAGAGTTCTAGAACTCTGCTCACTGTTCTCTGTCTTCTTGATCCAGACTGGCCTGTGTGTGCCTCCCATGAACAGAGAAGTCCCAGAGGTGTTCCTCGCAGGTGGAGACCCGGTGCCCCGAGGCCACACTCGCCGCTGCCTCTCTGCAGTTGAGTCCAGAGCACAGCTGGAGGAAGAGGAGGAGGAGGAGGAGAATGAGAAGGAGGGGGAAAAAAGGGAGGGCAAAGCCTTCCATGCTGTACCCCTCCGAAGGTCAGGCGCTTTTCGTGCCCACAGCCACAACTACGACCCCTTCAAAAGGCATAGCTGGGGGCCGGGCAGGGAGCTCCAGGATCCACTGAGCAGGTAAAACACCAGGGGACCTTCTGTCTCTCCTTCTTTCAAGTCCTAGACCCAGGAGAAAGTGGTTGGGAAGGAATGACAGGAGTTGAAGAGGCCTTGGCCCTGAGCTTCTTGTCTGGAGAGTCTGAACCCAGGCCTGTGGTGGGCCTTTGGGGAGAATGGAGTCTGCCTTTCAACATGTGGCTCTCCCTAGCATCCTAGCTCCTTCCTTCTGCTAGTCTCCAGGGCAGTGGGTGAGAATGGAGAGGGGGAGGTGTGGAGGGGAGGGGAGGGGAGTAGCAGGACACTCGGGTCTTACTGCCTCCTCCTCCCACTTGGGTTTCATAGCACATACAGCAGAGTCAGAGCTGGAAGGGATTCAGGGATCATATGGCCCAATCGCCTCATTTTACACATGAGGAAACAGGCCCAGAGAGCTTTGGGAGTTTTCTTGAGAGACGTGCTCCCAGGGTTGGGGCATGGGACCTAGCCCCCTTTCCCAAACTGCTGCCTGCCTGATGGTGTGGGCTGAGGCAGCCCATGATGTTTAGACATCGTAGTCCAGCCGTACAATGGGGGAAGAGCTCCTCTTGCTCAGGGTTCTATATATGCGTGACAAACCGGAAGTGAGGGACCCAGCTCTTCCCCTCTCCTGGAAAAACCCTGACCACTTCCCCAAAGACAGAGAGGAAGTCAGAAAGAGAAGGCCCGGGGCTCAGCATGAAGGGTTCAGTGTGAGTGGTGCCTGTGAGGGCCTGCCAGCCTTGGAAGGGCCTGTCTCTCTGCTTTGGCAATGGTCCCCTTGGACAAATTCTCTTAGCCTGGTAAGTAGACCAAACTTCTCGAGCTCCTGGGCAGGGCTGGC
Source organism: Dama dama (assembly GCF_033118175.1). Taxonomy (NCBI): domain Eukaryota; kingdom Metazoa; phylum Chordata; class Mammalia; order Artiodactyla; family Cervidae; genus Dama; species Dama dama. The sequence continues at coordinate 16,158,638 of NC_083700.1, forward strand.
TGGGCGTGTGAGGGGAGAGGACCTTTGCCTCTGAACTGGCTTGGGAGGGAACTTGGGTGAGAAGCCTGGTCTTCAGGACTCATGGCACCTTCCTAAGAGCAGCTCGTCTAAGGCAGAGGTGACTTTTGTGATGTCAGCTATATCTCAGGATCTCCCAGGTTCACCTTTCACGATCAGGCACTAATTCTGTCCCTTGGGTGAGAAGGAAGGGGGCCCTGGGCACACCATTTATCTGAGGAGGGGCTAAGGTTCGCATCAGAACCCCCATCCCCTTTCCCTCCGCGCTGACCGCCGGCTGTCTTCTGGAGCGCAGTACTGCCCTTTGACCAGCAGGGGTCGTCCTTGCCCGCAGCCAGTGCCACAGCTTTGCTGAAGCACAGCCCGAAAGGGAGGCCAGTTTGGGTCTGGTCCGCGCCTATGCCAACAGGAAGGGCTGGGCTGGGGGCAAGCAACAGGGACTGGGCTGAGGCGGTGTTTCTCCCTGGTGCCCGTCAGCAGCCACTGGGCACGGAGGGCAGCGGCGGCAATGTGTGTTTCAGGAACAAACTGCAGGCATCGGGATGCACAGGCCCCGAGGAGCCCTCCTTACTGCGGAGCCAAGAGGAACTGGACCCCTTTCTGGAGCTGCGGCACCAAGGTGGCCAACCCTCCTGCGTGGTATGGACAAACAAATCCCCACGGGAGCTCCCACCTTCCTCCCCTCCCCTGCCCCCTGGCCTGTCCAACCACCACCCTGTGCCTCTTCTGTTCTGCCAGCTGCTGAGGCTCTCTGTGCCCAGGGATCACTTTGACTTCATCTGACCAAATCTGAATCTGGTGTCTATACCCCTCTGTCTGCTTCCCCGGGTCTGTATGCTCTGTCCCCCACTCTTGGTATCCTGCCTCTGTTTCTTTCTCTGAGACCCTCTGTTCCCTGCTTTCTGTGTCTCTGTGCTGATGTGGGCATCTCTGCCCCTCTCTCATTAAGAGGCCCCTGTTCCCCTAGTTATAACTACTTCTTTCTGTGGACCCCACATTTCCCAGATTTGGAGATGAACTTACTATTTGTAGGATGAAACTAGTTATCTGGTAACCCTGAAACACAATAGTTCTCTAACAAGATAACTACAGGACTATCAAGTAAGAAAGGATATGGAGATTGCTCAGGCTTCTGGCTTCAGGGAACATCACAGGGAAGATCTCAAACCAGGACCTAGGGACCGCTGAGGATACACGGAGGTTTTAGAGACACCTCTGGGTCTGCTAGCTAAGAGTCCCTGAGTATAGTCAGCCCTTCATATGCACAGGTTCAACATCCATGGATTCAACCAAGCATGGGTCAAAGTACTTGAAAAAAAAAATTCCAGAAAGTTCCAACAAAACTTGAATTTACCTCATGCTGGCAAATATTTACATAGCATTTACATTATGTTTGCAACTAATTTATGTGGCATTTACATTGCATGAGGTATTATAATTAATCTAGAGCTGATTTAAAGTATGTGGGAGGATGCACATAGGTTATATGCAAATATTATGCCATTTTATATAAAGGACTTGAGCATCCTTGGATTTTGGTATCCATGGGATCCTGGAATCAGTCCCCCATGGATAATGAGGGACAGCTGTACACAGAAACACCTCAAGCTCAGTGACTTAAGGTTACGTCCTGTCCAGCACATACTCTGACTGACCAGGGTACCCACTGGCCTCATGACCCTAGGGCCTGTGGTTCACGCGAGAGGCTGAGAAGAAGGGGCTGTTACAGGCTGGCAGGGAAACGGCAAACCCCATCTTATCCCAGGTCACACTTTTCTCCATCAGCATTTCTGCATTTCTTCCCTCTAGCCCAGTTGGATGTGGTATAGTAGAAAGAACAGCATTTGGGAATCACACTGACTCCTAGTTGAACAATGCATTTCATCTTTCTGAAAATCAGGCTACTACAACCTGTCTCTTCAAGTTGTGATTGTTTTACTGGGGAAAAGTGTTGAAGTGCCCAATACTGCAGCTAATATGCAGGAGACGGTGGTTTTTTTTCCCCCTCTTCTCCCCTCCGGGCCCTTCATACTTATTTCCCCCCTCTTCCACCTCTCTCTTTGTCCGGCTGCCCGCTTCCTGGTATTATGTGTCTCCTTCTTTTCTCTCCTCTCTAGTGTTTTTTTTTTTTTTTTTCCTTTCTCTTTTTATGCCTTCCTTCTCTCATTCCTCTCCTCTCTTCATCTAATCTTTAAGTACTTCCCTTAAATTTCTCCTTGTCTGTCTGTCTGGTTTTTCTTTGTTTGTCTGTTTCTTCCTGCAGCAGCAAGTTGGTGCTAAGTCCTCTGCAATGTCCATAGACTAAAAGTCTGAAGTTCATTAAACTAGACTGGGACTTGCAGACTGACAGTCCATGAGCCAAGTCTAGCTCAAAATTTATTTTGTTTGGCCAGCACAGTGTTTACAATTTCTAAAATTCAGATGTCCTTAGATGGGAGCTTTATCCTCCAGTTTGCCAGAGTTGCTAATATTCTGTATTGTATTTTTCCATTGTCTTAAAAGTAATATTGAAAAATGAATGCCTAATCAATCAACCACCCATCTCAAGAACAAGAACATTACGGACACATTTATCTTTGCTTGTGTCTGCCTCTCTTCTTTTATTCCCTTGCCTCCCCTCCAGAGGTAATCACTGTCTTCAATTTTCTTAATCACTCATTTACTTTCTAAAAGTAGTTTTAAAAAAAGTATTTGCACAAAGTATTGCCTAGTAATATATTATTTCTTTTTTGTTTCTAACTTTAAAAACAATGATGTTATATTCTACAAAATTTTCTATAACTTGCATTTTCACTCGGCATTCTGTTTCTAATTTTTATCCACGTGTTGCAAATGTAGTCCGTTATTTTCATTCCAGTCTTCTGTTGATGGACATTTGTATAATTTCCATTCTTTGCTATCATGAAGAGTGTCATTATGAACATCCTTTTATCCATCTTCTGGTGCTCATTTGCAAGAATTTCTCTGAGGTATACCTTGGAGTACAATTATTGGGTCACAGAGTATACAATGTTCATTTTTATGAGATAATAACAAACTTTTTATTTCTATCAGCACTATATAAGTGCTTCCATTGATTCACATGCTTTCCAACATTTGGAATCATCAGATTTCTTAATTTTGCTAATCTAGTGGTTATAAATCTCATTGTGGTTTTAATTTGAATTATCCTTATTACAAATGGGATTGGCATTTTTTTCTCTCTGCCTCGGTCATTTGTGTTTCCTCTTCTGTGAAGTTCCTTTTCCTATCTTTTGCCCACTTTTCTATTGGATTCTTTGAAGGTTTTTTCTTTATTGTTTTGAATGTGTTCTTTATATATCCTGAAACTAATCCTTTGTTGTTATATGTGTTGCAATGATCTTGAGAAAAGTGGTTTGTCTTTTTCCTCTCTATAATGTCTTTAAAGAAACAGTTTCTTAATTTAAAAGGAACATATTTATTGAAGTATAACTTATGTATAGAACATACATTAAAAACTTTTGAGATTTTGGTTGGCGTTGCATTATTTTAGGAAAAGTGGACATCTTTACAATATTGCTTTTTCCTACCCATGAAAACAGTATACCTCTCCATTCAATGTATTTCAATAAAGTTTGATCATTTTTTTCCATACTGTTTATAGATATATATTAGATGTTTTCTTAGGTATATTATACTTTTTAATCAAGATTTTAAATTAAAATTTTAAAATTTTTATTGAAGTACAGTTGATTTACAATGTTTCAGGTGTATAGCAAAGTGATTCAGTTGTACATGTATAGATAGATATGTATTCTTTTTCAGATCTATTTACATTATAAGTTATTGTCAAGATTTTAATTTTAGCCATTCTGGTGGGTGTTTTTGAATTGTCTCATTCTGGTTTTACTTTTCATGTCCCTGTTGAAAAATTTTATTGGGCACCTTTTCATATTCTCATTGGCCATCCAAATATATTGTTTTGTGAAATGTCTGTTCTAGTTTTTTGCTCAATTTTTAAAACAGCTTGTCTTTCTCTTATTGATTTGTAAGAGCTCTTTACGCATTCTGGATTTGAGTCCTTTGCCAGATATGTGTATTGTGAATATCTTCTCACAGCCTTTGACTTGCATTTTTATTTTAATACTGTGTTTTAATAAGCATGAGTTTTTAATTTATTATTTATTTATTTTTTGAGTTTTTAATTTAGATGAAGTCCAATTTATCAGTTTTTTAGTGCTTAGTGTTTTTGGTCATGTTTAAGAAATCTTGCCTACCCCAAGAATGTGAAGATTTTTCTCTACTGTTTTCTTCCAGAAGCTTTATAGTCTTAGCTTTCATGTTTAGGTCTGTGACTTATCTAGGTTCTTGTATATAGAAGAAATCAAAGTTTTGGTTTTCCCCCCATAAAAATATACATTTTCTTCATTAAAAAAACTTATTTTCTTACTTAAATTGCTGTGGTGTCTTTGTTGAAAATCAAGTGAGTGTATTTGTGTGAGTCTGTTTCTGGGGCCTGTTCTCTGTTACATCGATCTATTTGTTTATTTTTATGCCAGTATCACATTATCTTAATTAATGTAGCTTTATTATGAAAGTGAAAGTGTTAGTCGCTGAGTCATATTCAACTCTTTGTGACCCCACACCCACAGACTGTAGCCCGCCAGACCCCTTTGTCCATGAGACTTCCCAGGCAAGAATACTGAAGTGGGTAGCCATTCCTTTCTCCATAGACGAATTTTTTTTCTTACAAGTTTTATTTATTTATTTTTTGGCTAATGTAGCTTTTACTGTAAATCTTAAAAATGTAGTAATTAAAAAAAAATGTAGTAATTTAAGTTCACCAAATTTTTTACTTTTCTTTAAAATTATCTTGGCTATTCTAGGTCCTTTATATCTCTATGTGAATTTTAGAATCAGCTAAAATTCTTGCTGAATTTTTATTGAGATTATATTGAATTTAAAGATAATTTAAGAAAAACTGACTTCTTTCTAATATTGAGTCTTCTTATCCATGAAAAATGATATCTCTATTTAGTTGGGCTTTCTAAAAAATATGTCTTTTAACAAAGTATTAGTTTTCTTCATACAGGTCTTATCAATCTTTGTTAGATTTATTTCTATGTGCCTTATAGATTTTGTTGCTATTATAAATGCTTTCTTATATAAAGAAATTGTGTTAATTACATTTTACAATTATTTTTGGTTTATAGAAATGTAGTTGAATTAATTATAGTTATTCATCTTGTTAAACTCTTTTTTTCAGTTATAACAATTTGTGGATTTTCTTTTTGGTTTATCTTAGTAGACAATTATGTCATATTTAAATGAACTTTGTTTTCTTCTTTTCCAATAATTTCTTTCTTTCATTTCTTTTTCTTGTCCTACTGTGCCTGGCTAGGGGTCTATTGCAATGCTAAACAGTAATGGGAATAATGGCTATCCTTGTCTTGTTTCTGATTTTAGAGGGAGTACATTTCATGTTTTACCATTAAAATTGATTTTTGGCTGTAAGGTTTTTTCTGGTGGCTCAGCTGGTAAAGAATCTGCTTACAACTCGGGAGACATGGGTTTGATCCCTGGATTGGGAAGATCCCCTGGAGAAGGGAACAACCACCCACTCCAATATTCTGGCCTGGAGAATTCCACGGACTGTATAGTCTATGGGGTTGCAAAAGAATCAGACACAACTGAGATGAGCGACTTTCACTTCACTTCCTCAAGTTAAGGACGATTCCTTCTATTGGCAACTGCCAGGTCTTTGGTTTTACAATGAGTGAATGTTGGATTTTATCCTTTTTTTTTTTTTTTTTTTGCTTTTACTGAGTTGGTAATGTTTTTTTCTCCATTAATATGTCGTGAGGTAAATTACATTTAAAGATTTTCCTCATCTTAAACCACCCTCATATTTTTAGGATCATTCCAACTCATTCGTGATGGATTCTCTTTCTTATGCACTACTGGAATTCATTTGTGGCATCAATTATCTATTGCTGCATAATAGATCAACCCCAAACTTAATAATGACTTAAAACAACCACCATTTTTTCCCCCTCAGAGGGCTATGGATGGTTAATTTGGACTGAGCTCAGCTGGGTATTCTTCTGCCAGTTCTATCTGGCCTCACTTATGTGGTCACAGTTATCTGGTGGCTGAAAAGGACTGATGGTCAAGGATGGTGATCTTCATGCCTGTGGGTTGTTAGGTTCCCTGTTTTGATACTCTGGTTCTCATTCATATGGCTTCTCCATCACATGGAAATATCATTCTAAGTGGGCAAGAGAGGAAGCGTTAAGGTTTCTTGAGGTGTAGTCTCAAAAATCACATCATGCTACTTCTGTCACATTCTATTCATCTTAGTAAGTCACAGGCCCACCCAGATACAAAGAGTGAAGAAATAGATTCCTTCTTAATGGTAGGAGCTGTAAATAATTTGTGGCTATTAAGGCTATTTAAAACCTGTTACAGTTTGCTAATATTTGCTAATATTGTTTGGAATTTTTGTACTTTGCATAAGAGAGATTGGACCATAATTTTCCTTTGTCATATTGTCTATGTGTAGCTTAAGAATCAAGGAAAGGGTTTGAAAGTTTTTGTTTTTGTTTTCTATTCTTTGGAAGAGTTTGGATCAGTGATCTATTACTTGAGAGATCTATTCCTTGACTATAAAACTGTTTTGGCCTTGTGTGTTTTGTTTATGGAAAGATTAACTACTGATTCCATTTCTTTAATAGGACCATTCAGACATTCTATTTCTTCTAGATTCAGTTTTGGTAAGTCATATATATATATTTTTTTCTTTTTTAAGAATTTATCTATTTTGTTTCCATTTTCAAAATTACTGGCATTAAGTTATACATAGCATTATCTTTCCAGTCACCTTTTGCTCTTTCTATAGTTAGATCCACTTTTTCATTCTACTTTTATTTGCACATCACTATTATCAAAGTTTTGTCTATTTTATTGGCCTGTCTCTTGGCATTATTGATCCTGTTTTATGTTGTTACTACTTCATTGATTTCTGCTTTTATCTTTATGATACCCTTTTTTCTATTTTCTTTGGGTTTGTTCTGTTTTTCTTTTTTCTAACTTTTAAGTCGACATAGCTCATTAATTTTCAATTTAAAAAATTTCAATATAAGCATTTTAAAGTTATAAATTATCCTTGAGGTACATTTTGACGATCTCTTACAAGTTTTATTGAGTCGTATTTTCATTATTGTTGTTATAAAATATCTTTAAATTTCCATAGTGATTTCTTCTTTGATCACCAAGTTTATTTGGAAGGGTATTTTATTTTATTTTATTTTATTTTTGGAAGGGTATTTTAAAATTTCTAAATATGTGGATATTAAAAAAATTTTTTTTAAATATAACATATGTACAGAAAAGTATATAAAACATAGCTGTACAATGTAATGAATAATTAGGAAGCAAACACTCATGTAACTACTCTAGGTTAAAAAAAATAAGAGCACCACCAAACCCAGAGCCCCCATGGGTCCCTCCCCACTCACAGCCCTCTCCTGATAGAGAGGACTACTTTCTCGACTTTCAAGGTCAATTTTCCTTATAGATTTACCACATTTATGTGCATCTCTAAACAATATCAATTAGTTTTACCTGTTTTAAACTTTATATGAATATAACCATTATGGATATAAATTTTTTGTGTCTTCATTCTTTCACTTGGCATTCTTTGTGAGGTTCATCTGTATTATTGGGTGAACTATAGTCTGTTTATTTTTATTGTTGTATATATAATGCTTTTATATATAAATATACCATAGATTCTTTATCCAGTCTGTTGTGAAAAGGGATTTCTGGATTGCTTCCTATGTTCTCTCTGATAGAGATTATCTGAAGGATGTTAAATTTTGCCTTATGGACTGATATATAGCCAGTTTTTGTAATGTTCCAAGTAGGGTTGAGAAAAAAAAAAGGGCTCGAAAGATTGGGTGTGCAGTTTATGAATATTTCTTTAAAACCAGACTGCCCCAGTTTTTTTTTGTTTGTTTGTTTTGTTTTTTTCACTATCTGCCTGACCTCTGTAGATTGAGTTTGTCACTTTGGAAACCATTCAGGGTAAATCTTTTCTAGGATATTTTCTATATTAAGGCAGCCTGGATTTGAGTTGCAACAGAGTGATGACTGCTAAATAGCAGGAATAACTTCCTAACTATTTCAAGTGGAATGTTCCAGATATGGATAGTAGGGAGGGGTAGAAGGCCTGAAGGGCCTTTTGCTGTGGGAAAGTGAAGAGCCTGGGGGGAAGATGGTTGAAGCTTGGTCTTTGCATGAAGATTCTTAACTTGATTCTAGGATCAGGGCTCCAGTCACCCACCAGCTGGCCCTTTGGACCACTCAGGCACTGGTATGCTTTCCAAGTCTGTATCCATGAGTGGCATCAACTGCTTCTTGGGCTGCTCAGACCCAGCTGGTGAGTAAAAGTGGGGAGCAAAGCAGTGGTGGCCCCTCCTTCTGCCAGTCTCACCCCAGTCCTCAGAGCCAGCTGTAAATTTTGGGTCCAGAGGTCCTGTGCTGTGTTCAACCACACACCCTTGGAAGCTCCAAAATGCCTTTATGCAAACGAGAGATCTGAATTCAAGCCTTTGGTACTCTGAGGTCCTCCTTCCATGGAAGGAGGACACAGGACAGAAAGAGGCTCTCCAGGTCCCCCTTTGACCAGAGACGGAGGACGGTTACCCGCAACGTGCCTTGTCGTCAAGATGAGGCACTGGGAGCTCAGAGTGAATCCTCTGCCCTTTCCAGTCGCTGGGAACAGAACTGTGACATTGGCCCCCCCAGCCTTTCTCCACACAACCCCCCAGGGCCCTGTTACCTTGGCTTCTAGGTTCTTCAGCTCTGCTCTGCTCAGACACCGCCTTCCCTGCTCCCCAGTGCCCGCCCTCAGGAATGGCGTCACAGGCACCTGCAGCTTGGGAACCTGATCCAGGTGGAGGGGGTGGGGGAGGCAGCTCTGAGCGCCTTTGTCTGGCTTTAGCTGGACACCTCACGGCTCCTTTTGTGTTGGCAGGGAATTTGTCCCAGTCTTCTGCCGCTGACCTCAGCCAAAGGTAAGTTTGGGGGATTCAGAGCCTCTCAAAGGCCTGGATGGGGGAGAGGCAATGGGACTGGGCCAGGAATTTTGTAGCCTCAAGGGTCTCTGCAACATTCTCCCCTTAATGTTTTTTGATCAAAGACCTCCAAATATCCTTCTCCCTGAACTGCAAAGAGTTCCCCTTCTTCTCATTGGGCAGGGAAGGCAAAGAAGGTTCCCGGTAGCTCCATGGGATGAGGAAGAAATTAGAGAAAGAAAAGGAGTATCTAGACCCCAGGGTGTCTGTTGAATAGGAGAGTGGAGGTTGATGGCTGTTGTCAGGGTCAGAAGATTGGCTGCTCTACAATCTTAGGGAGAGACTGTGACCAAGAACCAATGGGGAGTGGCCCTAAGAAGAAGTGGGCATGGGCAGTTGAGCCCCTAGGGGAGAGGGCAGGGGCTGAAGGCATGTAGTTCAAGGATCGAGGTGGAAGCTGGGAGCTTTCAGTATCTATGTAAATAAGCATGCCGAATCAGCACCTGTTTGTTTGGCTCCTGCTGCCAAAGCCTGATTAGAGTGGGTCAGCCCTCTGAGACAGTGTGGGTGTGTGAGCTGGGAATGGGCCCTTTAAGATATCAAGCTCTGATTTGTGGTCCTGAAAATCTCTAGCTGACACATCCTCCTGGCTCTGGGTTTGGGATTAGCTCATGGGATGGGGCTGATGAAATCCCAGGAAATTCAGTCCTTATTGGCGGTAGGCCCAGAGGCCCTTTCCACACAGCAGAGAGGGTCGTACACAGGGCTCTTGTTTTGTAGGGGAAAAACGTCCTCTTGGAGAGCCCACCACACCCCATATCATTTCCGTTGGGAAGCAGTATGAAGGAGATTGGTCCTGGATTAGGGAGGTGGGGGGGGAGTCTGTATTTATCTGGGAGGAGCCTGGAGTTTCCCTCATATATAGAAGGGCCTGGGAAACTGTAGTGACCATAGCCAGAAAATCCCAGGAGGTAGGGGGTGGGAGCCTCTTCTTTTTAAGTCCTCCTTCCCTTGTCCCCATCCTTCTCTCAGTCTTCCCCCTGAATCTCCATCTTCTCTCTCCTGGTTACGGCACCTTCGTCCACCATATCTCTGGGAGTATCTTGTTCTTTTCCAGCTCTAGCTCCATCTCTTCACCTGTTCTTTTTCTCTCTGTAGCTGCAGCCAACTGGAAGGGGGCTCAGGTACCTGGGCAGGCTCCTCCCTGCGACGGACACTCAGCTTCATCTTGGGCATGACCGGGAAGGCCAAGGTAGGCGCTCAGGGGGGCGGGAAGCCTGGGCCCCACTGCCCTCCCCAGTTCCCTTCCTCTCCACCTCACCATCTGCCCCCTGCCCCAGCTTCCCCCAGTAGGCAGAGACACAGGGCAATGGGTCAAGTTTTAAGGGAACACATTATGTCTCTCAGGCTCCCTCCCTGTGTCCCAGTAAATCTCCTTTCCTCTGCTTTCCCCATGCCTCTAGCTTAGCAGCCAGCTATAGACAGCTGGAAGAGAAGGGCCAGGAACCTCAGAAGCTAAGGAGTGCCCTAGCCCTCCCTCTCTTTAGGCCCCACATAGCTAAGAGGTGGGCAGCAGAAATCTTAGCCATTGGACATAATGATGATAATAATTACAGCAACACTTTTTACTTCTTCAGAGAGTATTAGGCTTTGCAAAGTGCTTTTACACTCATAATTTTATGGGTGGATATAGCAGCTGAAGGACTTGAAATTAGACCATAGGCAGAGTGGAAGCCAGGAGTGTATGATTATGGAAGCACACATACAGCACGCATGTGGGGCCGTGTGCAGTTCTGACCCCAGGAAGATGAAGGCACATTGCTCTCTTCCATATTACCAACCCCCAGGCTCTGGTGAAACTGGGACCTCTGCCTACTGTTTGAATTCATTTCTACGTTCTTCATTTACTGGCAGAATGAGCCATCCCCCTTTTCCTCTCCTGGCTTACCCCAGTATGCATGTATTTTCCCACCGGGGTAGCTTCTGAATATTGAGAAAAACCCCAGACGAGACATCATCATATTCACCTGGAAACACCACAGGTTTCTTACCCAGTAAAGTTCTCACCCGCCTGCAGGGCCTGGGCCCTCTTCTCTGTCAGTCTTTTAGCCAGGATTCTCCTTCCTCTGGGTAGGCAGGGAGGGCAGAAATGAAACCAGGTTCTTAGCACCTTCTCACCGCAGGCTGTAGTGAGAAGCTGAAGCATGAGGTCAGGCAGTCTGAGACCAGGGCAAGCTGGGCACAGTGAGGCTCCTTCTTGCCTCTTGGTGGGGGGCAGAGCTCTCTAGGGAACAAAGCCAATACTGAGACCTTGGCCCTGGGGCCCCTCACCCCGCGGGCTCTCAGTGCAGGGTAGGAGAGTCTGATGGCAGAATCACCCTCTTTTCCTGCGATGTGAATGAGAAGGGAAGTCGATGCTGCCCAGGGGCCATCCAGATCCCAGTTGGTTTGCATTTGCCCACGCTTGGCCTGGCAGTTTGGTGAGGGGATGAAGGGGAAAGTGGGCAGAGAGGAGCCCAGACCAGCAGCAGGAAGGACTAGCATCATCAGGACATTGTCCCCGTCGCCTTTCCTCACCAGGGCTCTGGTCCTGTCTACCTGTTTCCTTCTTTGTCATCTCTTGGTTCATCTTGCTCCCACCCCCGTGAATGTGTGTTCTTGAGTCACTAAATCTCTTCCTTTCCCCTCCTCCTAGCTCAGGATAGGGGCCATAAGCAGGTAAACACCAGAGGTGTGGCTGGAGAGACGCTCAGTCAAGCATTGAAAGAAGGAAGTAGCTTATTTCTTCTTACTTGACGAGCAATGCAGAGTTGACAACAACACTTCTACAGAGCTCATCGCATCTATTTTTTTTTTTTAATTCATTTTTGACTGCGTTGAGTCTTCACTGCTACATGTGGGCTTTTTCTAGTTGTGAAGAGCAGGGGCTACTCTCGAGTTGTGGAGCACAGGCTCTAGGCGCACGGGCTTCAGTAGTCGCAGCACACAGGCTCAGTAGTTGTGACTTGCTGCTTCGAGGGTGCTCCGGCTTCAGCAGTTGTGGCACAGGGGCATGGGCTTAGCTGCTCAGAGGCATATGGGATATTCCTGGACCAGGGATGGAACCTGTGACCCCTACACTGGCAGGCGGATTCTTATCCCCTGCTCCACCAGGGAAGTCCTCATCTCATTTAATTCTTATAACACTCTGGCAAAGATAAGTATTTTAATTTCCATTTTATGGCAAGATAACTTAGAGGCTAAGCCACTTGCCCAAGACCCCACAGTTAGTAAGAGGTGGAGCTGTATTATGAACCTAGAGCTTTGACTATATACTGTTGCCTCTGCCTCTGTCAGTAAACCTACGGAACAGTTTATTTCCTCTCTTTACTTCTTCCACCATTTCTTCTTTTTAAAGTCTTTATGTACTTGGCTGTGCCAGGTCTCAGTTGCGGCATGCAGGATATTTTAACTGTGGCATTCGAACTCTCCGCTGTGGCATGTGGGATCTAGTTCCCCAACCAGAGATTGAACCCGGGCCCCCTGCACTGGGAGCATGGCGCCTTAGCCATTGGACCACGAGGGAAGTCCCCTTCTTCCACCATTTCTGATGGATGGCCATTGGAGTCAATAACGCCTTAATCATCCCCTCCACAATACACAAGGTCCAAAGTAATAAGAAGAAAAACAAACCTCTTGGGCACCATAGGACTTGGGCCCAGGTATCTCTGTGGCTTTCTCCACTCATCTACTGGACAAGACCCTGACAACCAGGTTCTTCTCTGGGACAGCCTCCCTACCCCTGAAATGTGGGGGACTTAACTGTCAAGTTAGGGCATCCCTGGTGGCGATAGTGGTAAAGAACCTGCCTGCCGATGCAGGAGACGTAAGAGACACAAGAGACATGGGTTCGATCCCTGGGTTAGGAAGAGCCCTTGGAGAAGGAAATGGCAACCCACTCCAGTATCCTTGTCTGGGTACTCTCATGGACAGAAGAGCCTGGCAGGCTACGATTGATGGGGTCACAAAGAGTCGGACACAACTGAGCACGCAGGCACTTCTCTGTCAAATTAAATAAGCTAAAGAAGGGGTGGTTACTTTTAGATTCTGGCAGAAATTAATATTGGCTTTTGTTTCTGTGTATCTAAAAAAATAATTTCAGAAAATCTGAGAGGCATCACTGGATAGAAGGAGCAGGGACTGAGATGAAAATGGTTTGGAAGAAAGGTCAGGGGATGCCAAAGCAAAAGGAAAAGAGTTCACTATTCCAGAGGATACAGAAAGTGGAAATTAAGTCAAGCTGCAAGCCTAGCTGGCTGAAAACACAGGTGTTCTTAAAGGTAGTCTGACTCCCTTTACACTCCCTAAGTCCCCTTCTTACTATTCACCTCTTAAGAGGAAGAAGAGGAAGGGTAAGAGGGAAGGTAACAAAGAGCAAATGGGTGGAAAGTTTATTGTAGATTGGGGTGGGAGACAGAAGAGGGTTACGAGATTAGGTCCTCTTCTTTCATATAGAGACCTTCTAAGTTGAGTTTGGTGACTGAGATCCCTCACATAACTCTGGGATTCAGGTCCTGGGTTTACTGCAGATCCAGACTGGAGTTTGGCCCTTTAAGATTCCATCCTTAGCTTGCAACACCCTCCTACCCCAGGCCTGGGAGAAAAGCAGAGGTCTCAGCCTACCCCTGGTCTCTGGGCCCCCAGTGGGTGGAGCCTTGTGGCTAGGATTCTGGCTTCTGGCTGTCTGTTTTTAAATTTAGTACATTCCTCAGCCCTGGCTGCCCACTGGGGGGAGGTAAGTCTGGGGTAATGGGTCTAGGAGCTTTAAGACCACTGCTTTTTGGGGAGCTCCTAGGGCCTTCCTGTAAATCTCCCCTGCAGGTGCAACCCTGGAGAAGTCAGCCTCCCTGATGGCCCTGGGAAGTCCTTTCTGCTTTCTAGTTTCCAGCCAGCCTAGAACTGGGCATGGTTGTTTTCTCTCCTTTTCTTCTGGTCTTTGCTATATAAGGATCCTAAACAGGGGAATGGGTGAAGAAGGAGGTGAAGGAGTTGCTAGGCAGGAGGGGAAGTCAGAGGAGCAGCGTGGGGGTGAGAAGCCCAAGGAGCTCAGCCAGTGGTGAGGCAGTGGAGCCCAAAATAGTGGCAGAGGCTAAAATTGGCACCTACAAGAGTGCTGAGCTGGGCTTGAAACCTGCAGCCAGACCCTGCTGCTGAAGCCCTGCAGGGAGCCGCTGGGTCTGGGTTGGGCCTCCGCTCCTCCCTTCCTTCCTCCACACCTTTGGGGACCAGAGTCAGGCAGGACCCTATAAACTTAAGATGCTCTGTTCCAGGACTCTCTGTGCTTCTGGTTGCTCCAGAGACACAGAGGCTCTGAGACGTAGAAATGAAGGGCAATGTGAATGATTATAATTCTAGAGGAGGAGGCGTTTCCCCCAAAAGGTGGAGGTTGCCTCAGGCTAGGGCAGAGTTTCCAGAAAGCGTGTCCCACTCCACCGCTCCTCCTCGTGGAGACACTGGCCATTCTCCAGTGGGGCAGGCTGGCTGCTGGGCTTTCTGGTTCTGGTCTAACTTGCAACAGAGAGAACTGGGATTAGACACAAGGAAGGACTTCCTCAGCACCTTGGTCCCACAACCCCTGGCCCCAGCCGTCGGTGGAGGCAGAAGCAGGAGGGAAGGGGGTGGGCAGAGTGCCGGCCTGGAAGGCCCCAGAGAGGATGGGGACTGGGGAAGGACTCTCTCCTCTCGGATTCTTCCTCCAGGCCCTGTAAAGAACTAAAACCCAGCCTTTAGTTCCCCTTTGATTTCTCCGCCCTCTCCCCACCCCTGCCCCCATCGTAAAAGGGGTCGGTCAGCTCTGGCCTGCTTTGATGGGCCCCCGAAGGCCTGGAAGGAACTGGTCCGGGTTCCCTGGAGAGCTGGGAACGGCTGGAATCCTCCGGCCCGCGGGTCTTTCTAGACTGATGGACTGCTTTGGGGGAGGAGAAGGGGAAGGGGAAGATGAAGGTGGGGTGGGGGCTATGGGGCGGGTTAGGGAGGGTTTTAGGAAAACTGCAGCCGAGGCGGCGGCTGGGGTTAGAGACACCCCCCCCCCCCCGCCCCCAACACACACACATGCACACACCGGCGCCGGACTGCCCGTCCACGGCCCCGCGTACTTGTGCGAGCCGCCCCTCCACGGACCGAGGCGTCCCGTCCGCGCGGCACCCCGCCCTCCCTCTGCCCCGCCTCCCCCCTTCCTGAGCTCGGGCGGGGGTGGAGACTCGGGTTTGAGGAACTGGCGCTGGGTGCCGGGCGAGGGGAGTCAGACTTCCTGTCCCCCAGACTGACGCGTGCGGGGCAGACCCCTCCCCCGCCCTCCCCCCACAATAGCTGGACGCCTGGGTCCGCGCCGCATCCTCCTGGGCGCCCCTCCATCGGATTATGTCTCGGATCGAATCCCTCACACGGGCGCGGATCGACCGGAGCAAAGAGCTGGCCAGCAAGGTGGGCTCTGAAACCCCTGTCCCTCCCGCCCGCGGTCCTCGGGGTGCCCTTCGATCCCCGGCAGCCGCGCGGCGCTCCCTGGTCTCCCCGCCTGCTTTCTGGGCGCCAAAATCGGGCGGAGCGATGGCCGGGAAAGCGGCGGGACGCGGTGGGTGGGGACTGTGAGTGAGTGGGGAGGGGGCTGGGGGAGCCGTCGCCGCGACCCGCGGCTCCAGCTCCGTGCTGATTCTCCGCCGGGATCCCGGGAGAGAGCGGACCTGGGGTTGGGCTGCTTCCGATCCGGCGGGACTCGGTGTTTTGGGCCTCGTGAAAGAAAGTTGCTCCGGTAAGGGACGGAGCGGGAACAGGGAGGTGTGTGTGTCGCGGGGGTGGGCCCGGTGAAGGTTCTCGGGGACCCCCTCTCCCAGGGTCCCACCAGGTTGCTCTCTGTATTCCCCCCCCCCCCCCGCCCCCCTGCAGTCGCTGGCTCGGTCGTTCCCTCTTTGTCCCCGCCATCCGGCCGAGGGGTGGGAGGGGGTGGTTTCCCAGCTTCCTCCCACCACCAACACCACCCGCATCACCACCCGTGCAAGACAAAAGTCAGCTCCTCCTCTCCTCACAGATGGACTTTCCAGCTGTGATTCAGTTCTCCCCGCCGGTGGGCGGGTGACTGGGGTCAGGACAGCTTAGGGACAGCTTACTTCCCCCCAAGGCATCACCCGCAGGTGAAAGGAGCAGAGGTCTTTGTGTAGCTAGGATCCTTTCTTCCATCCTTAGGAGGGTTCCTGGGCACCCCAGTTCCCGAAATATCAGTGTCGCCCATCCCTTTTTGCCCCACCAGCTTCCTGAAATAACCTGAAACCTTTAGGCTGACCCACTTGGCGCTGTGCCCTCCTCCCTCCTCTCCACCTCTGCTGTTATCTCTTCATCTTGGGACTGTTCTGTCATTTCTAGAGTCTGGGTATATAGTTAGCCTAGTCCCCCAACCCTATCTCCAGCTCTTGGCCACTCCTTTCCAAGTATCCTTTTTTTTCTGCCTTTGTACCCAGGCCCACTGCCAAAGACTGTGACCTGTCCACACTTCAGCCCCCAGGAAATGATGAAGCTGACTTGTATGTGAATAAGTGAGAGCTGGGAGGAGGAAGGTGGTGCATGCAGACAGCACCTCCCAGCTGCCTGAGGCAGCTACAGTATACCCGTTATTGGAAAGGCCAAGACCCAGTCCATAGCTGGTTTAATCTCTGGCCTCTTTCCGATCCCAGTGTTCTGCCCTGGCAGGCAGCCTATGCTGATCACCATCACTGTCTTCAGGCATGGGGGCAGTACTCCTTCGGATCCCTCAGAGATGATGGAACCCCTTTCCCCCACTTCCCTCCTAGCTCCTAGCCTGGCCACCTATCTAGAGACCAACTTGGGAGAGGTTCTGTCCTGGAACTTTTCTTTAGGGAGGCTGGGATAAGATTCTGCTAACAGGAAAGCAACTGGGGTTTGGGTAGGGCCTGAGACAAATAGAAGTCCAGAGGAGTGACGGCTGAAGTGCGGTGAAGCAGCAGGGTGGCAGGCAGGCTCTTCCCAACCCTGCGCCAGGCCAGGCCCCAGCTATGAAAGTCTGTTTATTTTTCAACCGTTTGAGCTGAGACTCTGGAGTAGAGCCAAGGGGGGAGGAGAGGTTTTATGAAACCACGGAAATTTGGTTCCACCCTAAAAAGGAAAGCCGTGGGGGCACTGGTGAGGGGCTATAGACAGGGGTTCTGGGAAGGTAGATACTGGGGTCCCTTTTCTGTTATTGGGAGGAGTTGGGGAGCCAGATAACTGGGTCCTAATGCCTTGTGGGGGGTTTAGTGTTTGTTTTGTTTTGGGTCATTGGGAGGACTGGGAATCTAGAAGCTTGACTTTTTCCATCCTGGGGTCCTGGGGCTGATCTTGGTTTGGGGGGTGTCGGGAATCTGATTGGGGGTGGGGATGTGGGGGGCTGAGTGGGTAGATCTGAGAGGGCAGGGAGGCCACTGGAGGAGGGTGCTTGTCAGTTTGGGCTGGTCGGAAGGGGAGGGCCACCTCCGGAAAACTGTGGTTACAGAAGAGGGGAGTTGGTTCTTAGCCAACAAACCCTGGATCCCCTCTTCCCCCTCCCCCAAGCACACCAGCTGTCTCCTTTCTTTTTATACTGCGGTGGGAAGTAGAGGGGGCCTGCTGGAAATGAGATAATTTGAGGAAGATGGTCTCCCTGCTGCCTATTTGGGGGGATGCTTCACAGCAGGTCCTGAGAGCCCCCGCCCCCCACCATTCCTTGCCTTCCTCCTCGGTACTTCCTTGAAGAAGGAATTTAAGTGGAACCTGCCCCTTTCTCCTTCCCACTCTCCTAGAGTCTGTGCAGCTCCCGCACCACCACCCATGACTCCTTTCTCTTTTCACTCCATTTCTATTCTTCCAGGCTGTCTTCAGTCCTCCACCCCCTCATTCTCTGTGCTCTACTTCTTACCTCCATAGGCCCCAAACCCCAGAGGTCCCTTTTCTGTCTTTCCTCCTCTGTTCCCACCTTCCTCCTCCCCCAAACCTTAACTATCTCCTCTCTCAGAACAAAGAGTCCTTTCCTGCCTAGAAGGAAGCAGGGACCAGAGGACCAGGGATGGCTCTGGAGGCTAGGGGGTCCCCTTGGAATCTAAAGGACCCCAGCTTTGGAGCGTGGTGGTGGTGGAGAGGAGAGAGACTATTTCTTTGTTCTGAGTGTTGGAGAGGTGGCTGGCTTTGTGTGCAGGACGGGGAGTGGAACCGGAGACAAGGGCTGGGGGAGCCCTGGAGGGAACTGGCGGTGCTGGCAGTCTGGGAGGGAAGTTGAGGAATTGGGGGGTCTCCAGAGAGGCTGAGGCTTTGGGGGCATAGGGAAAGATTCTTGGGGCCTTAGAGGTTAGGAAAAGAGCTGAGGGGGAGGGGAGAAGCAAGGATGGGGGAAGGGAGCGTAATGCTTAAGGAAGTGGCTGAGTGACTCCAGGGGGTGGGATGGCGCCTAGAGAGGGATGTGCCTGGGCTGCCCGAGGGATTTAAAGAGGGGTTCCGTCTCAGCCCTCTGGCTTTCCTGGAACCCCTGACCTGGGAGTCAGGGAGGGCAGATCTGAAGGAGTGAATCCCCTGTGTGCACATGTCCTGTCCTGTGTGTTGATGTGTTTGTGTGTTGGTGTGAGTGTCTGTGTCTGTCTGCCTGTCCCCAGATGCTCTGGGTCACTGTTCTGAATGATGGTCACCAAAGTAGGGGGCTCATTGCACTCTGGACGTGAGGAAGTAGTTCCATTCTTAGCTCAGTCTCTCCTTTGAAGTATCATCTAGGAAGGAGAGGGAGCAGATTGGTCATGGTTCCTGGAGCTGGTCGGAGAAATGGCTGAGAGGCGCTGGCTGGACCCTTCTGGGTTTGTTTATGTCTCCTTGGGGGAGGGTGGGGGAGGGGCTGCAGGCAGCAGCTGCCCCCCTCCCAACTCAGCCGGCCTGCCCTGTGCCAGGAGGGCAGGGAGTCCTGGCACAGCTATTGTTCGCCTGCACAAATGCCCGTCTGTTTGCATCACTGCCCCCCTCCATCTCTGCTTGTCTTTCTCTCCTGACCCGACAGGTGTGGCCTGGTGGGGGGGGCGGGCTGGGGCTCAGGATGCCTGAGTCTCACGGTCTCCAGCCCAACTTTATTCCCTATGGCCCTCAGCACCCCTCTTCTGCTCCACTCGTGTGCCCACGCCCACCGTCCGGTATCTCATCTTCATTCATCAGGCGAGCGTTTATTAAGTGCCTTTGTGTGTTCAGTGATGTCTTTTTGTGTTAGGTTTCTGGCTTTGGTGTTAATGTTTCTGTTTGGCTGCCTTCTCCTCAGCCTCCTGCCTTTATCTTATCCATGGAGCTCATAAAGGAAGCAAAGCCTGGCTGAGACCACCCCAAGCCCTCTTCTCAGTCCCATGGCCAGGAACCCCCTCTCTCATTTCCCAGCCCGAGAACCCATCCCTCAGGACTCATGGCCCTTTGCAGCCTATGACTCTGAACCCCTGCTGTCCAGGGTCTAAGCCACAGATGACCTGAAACCTAGTAGAACCTTCCAGGGACCTTCTGGCCACCAAGCACGGCCTGGACAGAGACTATACCACCTTGGGGAGGAGGCTGCTGCCCGTTGCCCAGGTGCAGAGGTCATCCTCAGCATCATGTGACTTCTCCAGAGGTCTTGGTTTGGACATACCCAATGGAGGAACAAGGATACTGAGAGCTTAGGCTCTGTTTGGAGAGGCCCTCACTCCTCTGGGTCAGCTCCGCCACCCTCTGCTGCCCGCTTGGGAATACAGGAAGCCAAAGTCCAGGCTTTGGCATTCCTTGGCCTTTGTGTATGTCACTGTTTTCCTCATCTCTCGGCACAGAGAAAGGGGAGACTGCCTCTGTGTTTGAGCCAGCAGCCTCAATGCCCTCTGCCATTTGCCTAGTCTTTCTTTCTTCAAAATGACCAAAGTCTGGGGTGACAGTGGAAAGGAAAGTCTTCCCCTGACTTTCAGAGGATACCATCTGAGCCTAAATTCAAAGGAATTAGGAGTGAAGTTCCGGGAGGAGGGAGGAAAGAATAACAGGAGAGGAGGAGTCCAGAGTTCCCTGGTTGCCCAGTGGTTAAGACTCCACGCTTCCAGGGCACAGGGCACAGGTTCAATTCCTGGTCAGGGAACTAAGATCTCGCAAGTGCATGACTCAGCCAAAGAGAGAGAAAGAGAAGAGGCGGAAGGGGAGACTGAAAGCTCCGAAGCTGTGATAAAGAATGAGGGGATTCCTAGAGCAGGGGTGAGGGTGCTGCTAGGACCCCTTGTCCTGGTGTCTAGCCATCCATTCATCTTTCTTTACTTCCTTTCTTTCCTAACACATGTTGAGTGCCTGTTATGTTCCAGCCGTTGTTCTTGTGCTTTCCCGTGCTTTATTCATTTCATCCTTGATGCCACAGTGGCGGAGATGCAGGCTGTGTAGCAAGACTTTCTGTGAGGGTTTGTAAGAAAGCAGGACTCGGACACTGGACAGTAGAGGGCTGAAGCAAGCAGGAAGGGCCTCTGAGGGTGCGAGTGGGTGTTGTGGACTGGGGGGTGATGGGCCCTTTTCTTGGTGGCCAGATGGGGTCATGAGGTGAAGGGCTGTCCTGCTGGCTGGTGGGCAGGCAGCTAACAGGGGTGATCTTAAGAATACTTGGAAAGAGTAGGACAGAGAAGCACACAGGGCCCTTTACTCTGGAGCAGGCAGCCCCGGGGTGCCGGCCCTCTGTCCTCCTTGCCTCACCAGCCTGAGCCCTTGGGGAGGGTGCAGACTGCCTCCAGGACAATAGCACTAGGCAGTGCCAGGGCCGCTCGCTGCTGGGCAGCGTCGGTGTTGGGATGTGCTGCTGCTGTGGCTGCTGCCCGCTGCTGGCCCACCTAGACAGGGCGTCCCTTGGAGAGAGGGTGAGTGTTGAGAGGTGGAGGAGGCTGGGCCCTTGTAGCCAGAGAGGGAAGGTCCACAGGAGACCCTGTCCTCTGGCTGCCCCAGTCCTCTCGCCCTCTTTCCCCGGTGAGTGCTCCTGGAGGCCTAAGGGTGGAAGGCAGAGGGCAGAGGTCGGGGGAGGAGAGGGGGCTATTGTAGCAGCACTGCAGCAGATCTGCAGGACTGCCCATTTTGGAGTTGACCCCGATTCAGACATGTCACTTTTTTAAAAAAAAATATAGTTGATTTACCATATTATATTAGTTTTAGTATTTTTACAGATTATGTATGCTCCATTAAAGTTATTACAAGATAATGGCTATAACTCCCTGTGCTATACAATACATCCTCGCTTCTCATCTGTTTGTTTCAGTTTTTGTTTTTTTGGTCATGCTGTGTGGATTTTAGTTCCCCAACCAGGGACTGAACCCTCAGCAATGAAATTGCAGAGTCATAACTACTGGACCAGACCCGGGAATTCCCTGTGTATTTTATACACAGTAGTTTGTATCTCTTAATCCCATACCCCTAATTTTCCCCTCCCCATGTTGCTCTTTTTAACATGGTCACGGATTTTTGTTTGCTTACTTTTAATTCAAACATAACAATTCCTCAAACTTCTCTGTTTATGTCATGGAGAAGGTTGGGAGGGCAGGCGAGGAGAAAAGAAGGCAGAGTGTAGGGCAGTGAGCTGTTTGGACTTGGACTTTGAGGTTCTATGGTGGTGGTGGTTTAGTCACTAAGTCTTGTCTTAGCAACCCCATGGACTATGGCCTCGCAGGCTCCTCTGTCCAGGGGATTTCCCAGGCAAGAATACTGGAGTGGGTTGCCATTTCCTTCTCCAGGGGATCTTCCCAACCCAGGAATCGAACCTGGGTCTCCTGCATTGCAGGCAGACTCTTTACCGACTGAGCTATGAGGGAAGTCTCCCAGGTTCTATAAGGCCATTTTATTCAGAGGAGGATTAGATTTCCTAAAGAACTATCATTTGAAGCTGGGCATATGGCGGTTAGACCAAAGAGAGAATTTTCTAGTGGTCCAGATAGGTAGGTACCAGAATAGAAAAAGGGAGGTTAGAGTGAGAGGTTGGTGAGCTTCCTTGACAAGGCCTAGGAGGAGGGGAGGGCGAGGCCAAGGGCAGCAGAGGAGAAGCAAGAGCGGGAAAGGGGTGGGAGGCCAGGGGATGGGAAGGAGAGGGTGTTAGAGGGAGAACGGGAGGCTGGCAGGGGAGGAGAAAGGCAAAGTGGGTGATTGGTGGGGCGTGACCTCAAGGCCTCTAGGCTCTGCTCACCATCAGACACACCTGGGACTCCTGAGGGTCGGTGGGAGAGAGAGGGATCCTGGGGCACCAGGAAGGCCTGAGACCCTCGGGCACCACGGTCCAGTGCCCTCTGGCCCCTGTGCTGTTGACTCATCCTGTCCCTCCACACTTCCCTTTTCCATCCTCGCCCCAGGCCAGCGCGTCTCTTCCCCTCCCCCACCTCCTCACTGCTAGAGTGACTTCAGCTGAGAGTCAGGACTGAGAGTCACCCCCAAGTCCAGGCTGCGGATTCTCCTCTGAGTTTTGATTGGCTGTCCCAGGGCCCCAGACAGCATCATCTGACTTGGGGCTCATTACCCTCGGCCATCGAGATCTCGCTCTTTGGTTTCTGAGAGAGGCAGGGAAGCCTTGCAAGGAGTGGTCTTGTCATCTCTGCTTCCTGCTCTCAGTTCTCTAAGTGGAGGGAAAATCCAGGGATCTGAAGTGACCACTGAGGAGGGTCCTGGAGTGGGTGTAAAGCATGGTGTCCCATCTTCTCATGTCCTCAGGTTCAGGGAAAGCTCAGGGGCCTTGAGGAAGGACAGAAAAGGGGTCAGGGAGAAGGACTTGACCTGCAGAGGTGGGGGTCGGGGGGGTGAAGCAGGAGATGAGAAAGCTGGTGGGAAATGCCTGCTTCTGAGGTTCTGCAGAGAGCCCAGAGAGTGCCCCATCTCGACAGAGCAGAGCAGGAGGAACTGATGCTGCAGCTGGGATGGAGGGCGGGTGCCAGAAAGGACTTCCTAGACTAACTGGGTGAGGAGGAAGAAGGGAGCGATCCTAGGATTTGGAGGGGAGCGTGAGAAGGATAAAAGTTAAACTGCAGAAGAGACTTCCTGCCAGGAATGAGACCTTGATGGCCAAGTTTCCTTTCTTAAAGATCCCAGAGAGGACAAGTGAAGAGACTGAAATAGGCTCCTCCTCCTTGAGGTTAGCAGGGGACATGCTGCCTCCCGCAGAGGCCCCGTGTCCCTGGGCTGAGCAGACGTGGAGGCCGCTACAGTTTGGGATCCTGACCTCCTGTTGAGGGGGGCAGTGGCGGCACCCTGCCCCCTTCAGCCAATCTGATCAGGGGATCTCCTGCCCCCCCACTGTGACTGCCACTGCCACGGAGACAGTGGCTCCACCACCGGTTGTCATGGTTATAAGAGGAGCTAACTCCCAGAGATTTGAAAGCGCTGGTGAGCTGGCACCTTCTGCTTTGCCTGCTCTCCCCTCCTCTCTGCGCATCTTCCCCCGGCACAGAGAAGAGAGTACAGCAGCCTGGGGGCGAGCAGGGCTAGAGCCGGGAGGTAGAGTGAGGACGTGGAGGTCTAGAGCCGTGGAGATGAGCGGCAACAGGAGGCAACCCAGCCGCAGGGGCCAGGTAGGTCAGGGGCCGGCTCGGCCCTTGGGGATGGCCAGTCATTCCTGGACAGCTGCCTCTGACACGCCGCGGCAGGCTCTGCTTCAGGAAGTGGTGTGTTGCTGGCAACCCCAGGAAGGTGTTGCTCACTCACCTCTGCCCTCGCCTGCCTCTCTGGACTTCTCAGGCACCCTGGCATCCTCCAGCCTCACTTCCTGTCTCTCTCGCCCCTTCTGCAGACCCGGGAAAAGGAGAAGATGAAGGAAGCCAAGGACGCCCGCTACACCAATGGGCACCTCTTCACCACCATCTCCGTCTCGGGCATGACCATGTGCTATGCATGTAACAAGAGCATCACAGCCAAGGAAGCCCTCATCTGTCCGAGTAAGCTCTCCGGACCTGAGTGCCACTGTGCCTCAGTGCCCCCGACCCTGATCCTTCTCTCTGTCCCTTCTGCCCTGGGTCCATAAGGCTCACTCTCTCTGAGCCCCAAATGCTGGGGCTGGATGCTGGATCCCTTTCTCCCTTTCCTTACGTCTAGGAGTAGTGGCGGTCAGAATATGGCAAGAGCAGGACTGGGGGGGTGGGGATGGGAGAGGGGAGGCCAGGGTGGCTGTCCTTGCAGCTGTCGTCCACCGGGTCTCCCTCATCTCCCCGAACAGCTGCTGAGGGTCAGAGAACTGATTGGAGAAGGAACAGGAATGTTGTGTGTCTGGGGAGGGGGATGGATAGGGGAGCTGGGTGGGAGGCTGCCAGCCTTGCAGCTGCTCTGCCGATCTTCCTGGGCCGAACTGGGTGTTCAGGACTTCAGAGTCCCCTTGCCCCCTCCGTTTCTGTTGACTGGGTGGAGGCTGAAATCTCTAAATCTCTGAAGGATTAGGGATAAGAACACCCATCTCAAATTTCTAGCCCGACTGATACGTAGTGAGAAAGAGAGGAGATGGCAGCAATGTGTATATTGAGGGAATAGCGGTTAGAACTCCTGACCTTCAGCCACATCTCAGGATAGCCCTGTATTAAGTACAAGCCGAGATTTCTTCCTTCCCCAAAATGCCTATACAGAGGGCTCCCACCCTGTCCACCCAACCACCCCCAGATTTATGGCAAAGAGCTGCTTCTGATTTGAGCAGGATGAGAGGTGTTGGGGCCCACTGCGGAACAGAGGAGCAAAAGCTTTAGCTTCTAAATCTCTGTGGAACCTGGCAGGGAACCACAGACAGAACCAGTGAGGCCTCCCTCCTTCTTCACTGTTCAACTTGAGTTTATGAGGGTGAGGAGGGAACCCCAATCTAGATCCCTCTAGAGACCTGACAAAATTCCAAATCTGGAAGCTCGTTGCCAGGGGAACTGGGGAGGCGGGCAGCGAGCACTATTTTGAGAGCAGGTGGAAAGCGGAGGTTCGATCCAGAGACACTGGGTGCTGGAAGGTAGAGGAGAGCTTCGGTGGGGTGGGCGCAGCCCCCAGCCCCCACTTCTGTCTGCCCCTCTGCCCCACCCTGCTCGCCTTGTATTTGTGGAAGTAAGCCTGATGCTGGGTATTGTCTGAAGGAGTTAGCAGAGTTTCCGGTGTTGTTGGATGGGGGGAGGGGAAGCTGGAGCCTGCCAAGGGCTGAGGGCACATCGGGGAGAGGGACAGGACAGCCGGTAGTCCCAGCGCCCAGGCATGGCTACCCCCCTCTCCTCTTCTCTCCTACCCCACAGCAAGGTGGGGTGGGTGATGAGGGAGAAGCAGATGGAGTGTGGGAGCTGTGGGTTTGCCTTACTTGGAGAACAAGACTCCCCAGGCCCGGAAGGGAGACTGGAGTCATAGCAAGCATAGCTGAGCAGTACAGAAGGTAGGCAGGCGTGGCTGGCAGGGGCAAGGCATGGTCAGTTGGCACTCTGCTGCTGGATCCATCAGCCTCTGCGTTGCTTAGGCCTAGCCAGGGTTCACGGGCAGACACGTGGCTCCACGGGTAGAACCCAGACACCCCTGAGTTAAACCCCAGCTCTGCCACTAGGACGTCTGGCAAATGATTTAAGCTCTCCAGGAGACAGGTTCCTCATCTGTCCGGTGAGGATCGTTGCGTCTGCTAGGATCCACTAGATGTGGCACGCTTCCTCCCGCCCGGGGGATGTTCACCCCCCCTGCCCCTAGCCCCCATCCCAGCTGCTCCTGTGCCACCTTCTGCTCCGTGGGCGTCCTTTCTGCCATCTGTCATTCTCCACCACCTTTGTGCCTCTTGAGCTCATCTCTGGCAGCCAGTAACCCCTTCTTCCCTCTAGTCCACCTCACAGGTCATCTTTGAGTCAGGATTGTCCCCTCCTGTGGCTTAATTGTGGTCCACACCTATCCCCCCTGCCTTCATCTCCTGCTTGAAGGAAGGGGGAGGCGGGAGGAGAGGGACTGGGATGTGGTCTGGGGAGGGGGTGAGTCTCCGGCGGCGTGGCCAGGGGGACATGGGTGTCTGCATGTGGATGTGTCCTGTCCTGCACCACCCGGCCCTCCCGTCACCCTCTCTACCCCACCCTCCCAGCCTGCAATGTGACTATCCACAACCGCTGTAAAGACACCCTCGCCAACTGTACCAAGGTGAAGCAGAAGGTGAGCTGGCAGGGAGGGCAGAGGGCGGGGGGAGAGGGTAGTGAGTGTGTGGTACCCTCACACCTATTCCATTCATTCCTCACCCTGTGTTCCTCAACCCCTCTCCTCACCACGGGGCAGCCCAGACCCTCCGCCCTAGGCCTCAGGCCCCGCCAGAGGGGGCCAGCCTGTTGCTCTAGACACATCCCCTTGGCACCGGGCTCAGCCAGCCTGATGCCCTTAGCCATTGAGCCAGCTTTCTCCCGAGGGGGCCAGCCACCCAGCTCCTGTCCTGGGCCTACGGAGGTGACCCTTAGGTGACAGCTGTTCTTGGTGTCTCTCTTGCTCTCTGTCTCACAGCAACAGAAAGCCGCCCTGCTGAAGAACAACACTGCTTTGCAGTCCGTTTCACTTCGCAGTAAGAGTGAGTAGTGAGGGTGCAGGAGCCGCCGTAGGACCCTGGACCCCCAGGCCTCTCGGCCCATGGGCTCTGCTGCGCCCCAGAGGTCGTTCCCTGGCACAGCACCTTCCTCCCTTCAGTTGGAAGCTGATGGCAGGGCCACAAGGGAGATCTAGACCTGTGGGCCTGGGGGCAGAACAGCAGAATTCAAATGAGGTTGAAGGCTTGGGATGACTGGTCATCTGAGCCTGCTCACACTTTATATTATTATGATTAGTTATTTACATGGCACTTGGGGATGTTGGCAGAAGTTGTTAAGGGCCAATTCAGAAAGATCTGGTGTGACAGAAAGAGTGGGGTGCTTAGTCAGGAAGACTAGAGTCTGAGTCTGTGCTCCGCCACCAGCTGAGTCACCCCAGACAAGTCTTTTCACCATCCTGAGCTGCAGTTTGCTTATAGGCTTGTGGCGGGGAAGAGATAAGAAAAGCTCTTTGTAACCATTAAAAGTATTGCACAAGTGTATGGGTAGCATTATTATCATCTTTCTCTGACTAGAACTGGGCTAAAGGTGGGGTGGGAGAGGAGGCCTTCCTTCTAGTCAAGGAGCCTGGGAGGCTTGAATCCTGGGAAGGCACCAGGTTTGAGGCTTGCTTGCTTGGTATCCCCTCTGACAGCTACCACTCGGGAGCGGCCCAGCTCAGCCATCTACCCCTCCGACATCCGGCAGTCCCTGCTCGGCTCCCGCCGTGGCCGCTCCTCGTTGTCTTTAGCCAAAAGCGTCTCCACCACCAACATTGCTGGGTGAGCCTCTACTTGGGGACGGGAGAACCAGGCAGGCAGAGTGAGGCGGTGGAGACAGGTGGGAGGGAGGGGCTGAGAGATCCTTCCCATCTCTGAGTTCAGAATGATAGGCAGGTAAGGAGAACTTGGGGTGACTGCCTCTGGGATCCTGTCTTGGTTCCCCGACCTGGGAAGGGATCTCTTGCCTGAGTCAGTCGGATGATGCAGCCAGGCTCCATTCCCCTCAGACACTTCAATGATGAGTCTCCCCTGGGACTGCGCCGGATCCTCTCACAGTCCACGGACTCCCTCAACATGCGGAACCGGACACTGTCGGTGGAGTCCCTCATCGACGAAGGTGACCGTGCCCGGACCTGGGCAAGACCCAGGCGTGAGGGGCGGGTGGGAGCTGGCCTGGGAAAGGCAGGGTGGAAAGGGATCCGGGGAAGGGCCCCGGACCCAGGGAAGAGATTTGGGGTCTGAGTCGTTTCCCCCACTCGCGTCCAGGTGCTGAGGTGATCTACAACGAGCTGATGAGTGACTTTGAGATGGATGAGAAGGACTTTGCAGCTGATTCCTGGAGCCTTGCGGTGGATAGCAGCTTCTTGCAGCAGCATAAAAAGGAGGTGATGAAGCAGCAGGATGTCATCTATGGTGAGCAAGGAAGACCACCCTGGACTTCTCTTTTGTCACCAGTCCTGTTCCTCTGTGTCCTTCCTCTGCCAGCCCCTACCTCTCAAGACACTTTCCTCTTATCCCGTTGGCCTTCAAGACCCTGCCAGGGATCCCATAAGTAGCTACGAGGTCTCCACCTTTTGGGGCTGTTGACCTCCAAGGCCCTTCTTAATCCATTCCTTCCAATCAATTCTTAGTCTTTCCTCTCTGCCCATTCCATGCACAACTCTGTGCTGGGGACTGTGGGAAGTCTAGACATGTAGGGAACACATAGTTGTTGCCTTTATGCCTTGAGATGGCAAGACATAAAGATAAAAGATTAGAAAAATGAGCTAAGATCATAATAATGCAGAATATTAGCCTGGAAGGGAAACTGAAAACCTCTAATGAGCCTGAGGTCTCCAGCCTCGGCCCCACCAGTTGTGGCCAAGCCGGGTATTCCACCGTCCCCACAGAGCTGATCCAGACAGAGCTACACCACGTGCGGACACTGAAGATCATGACCCGCCTCTTCCGCACGGGCATGCTGGAAGAGCTGCAGCTGGAGCCGGCAGTGGTCCAGGGCCTGTTCCCCTGTGTGGACGAGCTCACTGACATCCACACACGCTTCCTCAGCCAGCTGCTGGATCGCCGGCGCCAGGCCCTGTGCCCCGGCAGCACCCGGAACTTCGTCATCCATCGCTTGGGGGACCTACTCATCAGCCAGGTGAGAAAAGCCAGGACTCCTGGGCAGCAGTCCTGGGTGGGGGTGTGACTAGAGTGGGCATTTCTCATCTCCAGACTCTGGGGGGTGGTGCAGAGAGAGCTGGAGAGGCAGGAACCCAGCCTGTTTGGCAGGAGGCGAGAGGGCATTGGGGATGAAATGTGACTTTGGGGGACATGCTGACCCAGCCGTGCTCCCCCAACTTCTAGTTCTCAGGTCCCAGTGCAGAGCAGATGCGGAAGACCTACTCAGAGTTCTGTAGCCGCCACACCAAGGCCTTAAAACTCTATAAGGAGCTGTATGCCCGAGACAAACGCTTCCAGCAGTTCATCCGGGTGAGCAAACCTCTCCAAGACCCGCCCTCCGCCTGCTCTAGTGCCCCAGCCCTAGTGGACCCAGCTGCTCGTGTTTCCCTCTTTAGCCCCTCGGAGTGGTAGAGCGAGTGCTTTCGCTCCTTGGGTCCTCACAGTAAACCTGTGACCTTGTCTGCCCCGTTTTCCAGAGTCATTAACCTACACCAGCCGGCATGAGGTAAATAAACAAGTGCAGGCCGGCACCAGGGCTTAGGCTCCAAGCCCGGCGTCCTTTCTGTTGCTCTCCCCTCGGGTCCCCCTCTGGCCCTGAACCCTGACTCTCGCTTTGTAGAAAGTGACCCGCTCGGCGGTGCTGAAGCGGCATGGGGTGCAAGAGTGCATTCTGCTAGTGACTCAGCGCATCACCAAGTACCCGGTGCTCATCAACCGCATCCTGCAGCATTCGCACGGTGAGAGGGCGAGTCCGGGAGGGAGGAGGACTCGAGAGGGCCGTCAGGGGCGAGGAAGGCCCTGGACCACCACCGGGAGGGAGAGGGTTGGATATGGAAGCCCGGGCAGCCTCTGAAGGTGGGATTGAGATCAGTGGGATGGGGGCTGGCGTGAAGCTGGCTGGGCCACCCCTTCCTCACGCTGACCTCGGTGTCAGGGATGGAGGAGGAGCGCCAGGACCTGACCACGGCCCTGGGGCTGGTGAAGGCGCTGCTGTCCAACGTAGATCAGGATGTGCACGAGCTGGAGAAAGGGGCCCGCCTGCAGGAGATCTACAACCGCATGGACCCTCGGGCCCAGGCCCCGGTTCCTGGCAAGGGCCCCTTTGGCCGAGAGGAGCTCCTGCGGCGCAAGCTCATCCACGATGGTTGCCTGCTCTGGAAGACGGCGACCGGGCGCTTCAAAGGTCAGTGGACAGCTTGGCAGACCGGGCGAGAGTCCATGGCCAGATATAAGGAGGGAGAAGCCTCCAAGCCCGAAGGACCTCTTTTAATGTAGCCCGAGACCCCAGGGTGAGACCCAGTGGGAGGAAAATATGTGAGCTCTGTTGTAACAAAAGTCAGAATTCTGGATTTAACTTCATGGGCGACACAAGGACTTCGTTGTCAGGATTTGTTCATTCCTTTGGTCCTTGCGTGCCCAGAAAGCTACCGATTTTGATGAGAAAAACAGAGAAATTCCAGGCTTGGAGGACTAGATCCGGGTAGTTGGTTCTACCAGCTGGAGTCCCAGCCACTAAGGCTGGGGAATGAGCAGGCACTTTGGGAACACAGCGAGGAAGGCCCTTGGAGGGGGCGGAGCCCAGGGAAGGGCGGGCCAAGTGGAGCAGAGAAAAGACTGCTGGGAAGGTGTGTTGGGGGCGGGGCACGCTGTCCCAGCCTCTCTTCCCAGACTGTACTGGCCAAGGCTCGCCTACCTAAATCAAAGCAGAAGAGTTGCAGACTTCAGCTTTAGGTGTGAGGAGTGCTAGCTGAGGCCAGAGTTTGTCTGCACCTCTGTCCCGTGTCATGAAGTCCCCACTCCATAGGCTTGAGTATTGCAGGCTTTGCCAGCCCCTTTCCTCCATCCCTTTCTCTCCTTCCCATCCCTCCCACGCAGCAGCTAAGAATATAAACCATGGGGGGGTTAAAAATAGCAAGGCTGAAGAGCTTTATTTCTGAAGCCTTTAGCAAAAGCCCTCCCCTTCTGTGTGCCCACAACTTAGAAAGATCTCCAAGGGCAGAGAATGCATGTGTGTTTTCTTGACTGTGACATCTGACTTTCACGGGTTGACCTTTGTCTCCCCCAAGTCTTAAAGCACAGGACCCTGTAGAACGTGAGAGCCTGGAAGGTGGGGCAGAAAAGGCAAATGAAAGCAGGGTCTGCTTTTGTTGAAGGAGATTGGGATTGTTCAATGGTGGGAGAAATGAATAAGGAACCCAACTGTTCCCCTCCCCATGGAGCACAAAATAAGTGGGGAATATGCTGGGGTGGGGAGACTGTTAGACCAAATATCCAAAAAGATCTTATGTTAGTTAGTTGTTCAACATGGAACTGAAAGGCTCTGGGAATCGTTTTACCCTCACAAGAATTCTGGACCCTTTCACACAGAAAAGCACACATGTGATAGATTAATATGTAAAAATTGCTTATGGAACTTCAGAGGATCTACAGAGCCTCTGAAACCTGATAGTAGACACCCTAGGTGTCTGCAGACCACAGGTTAAGGAAATTGCATTCATTGGATAAAGAGGCTTTTACTCAAGGCCGCTGGGTGATTGCTTATAGGCATCTCTAGCCCAAGAAACTATTTTATCTAATGACACATGCCTTCCCCCCCACCCCCCACCATTTCTGAGCTGTAAGCATGGAGAGAGGCAGGAGGTCTGCAAAGGTGGAGGAAACAACCAGAGGGAGAGAGGCTGGGGAAAGGGAAACAGCTGCTCGTATCCTCTAATGCTGACTCTTCTCCTGCCTTCATCCTCCTGCCAGATGTGCTCATGCTGCTGATGACAGATGTGCTGGTGTTTCTCCAAGAGAAGGACCAGAAGTACATCTTTCCTGTCCTGGTGAGACTTTCCACCTTCTTCTTTCTCAGCACAGACAAGTGTTTCAGACCCTTCTTACTTTCCTACCCCGGCCAGGAAATCCTCCAAGATCAAATAGCTATTATTGTAACAGTTACCGTAATATAATCAGGAGAAATAAGAAGAGCCAACACCTATAAATATGATCAGAAGAAATAAAAAGAGCCAATGCATATTGTTACTATATACAGCGACTTTTTTTACACATGTCAGAAAGGCACATGATTATCCTCTTTTTGTAGATGAGAAAAGTAAAGCTTAATTAAATTGTCAAGGGTCACAAGCGTTTCTAAGTCCACTCTGGCTGGCACCAGAGCCTGGGCTCTTGTATTCTCCGTGGACTCTTCAGTCCTTTGGGTACTCCAGAAGGACTGAAGACTCAAATATTCAGGGGTCAGGATTCCCAGCTTTAATCCTTCCTGTGCCCCAATTGGCAGGACAAGCCCTCGGTGGTGTCACTGCAGAATCTCATCGTCCGGGACATAGCCAACCAGGAGAAAGGGATGTTTCTGATCAGTGCGGCACCCCCGGAGATGTACGAGGTCCACACGGCATCCCGGGATGACCGGAGCACCTGGATCCGCGTCATTCAGCAGAGTGTGCGAGTGTGAGTGTGTGCATGGACTTGTGGTTCCTGCAGTTTGGGGCCCCGGACCACGGCACTCCCAGAGAACAGAACCCAGGGTTCAGAAGTGGAAGGAGAGGCCAGGAGAGAGACAAGATGGCCCAAGGCAGGCAGGGTCATCTATGCTCTCTTGCCCAGTAAAGTTATATTTTATACAATGACGACCCCAACCGCCTTCTGAGTGCACCTTGAGCTGACAAGCCAGAGGAATACTTTAAGTTGGCGCGTGCCGGCATGCCTACCAACCAGCAGTACAGCTTCACCTCCATTAACATCTTAGTCTGTAGGCAGTGGGCCATTATTTGGACTGTATTGTCTTTTACCTTCATTTTCTAAAAATGAATGAAAAAGAGAATAATGAAAAAAAAAGAAAAAGAGGATAATGAAAGCATTGATACTAGTGATCAAAGGAACAAGACTCAAACTCCATATGATAGAGGCTAGCAAGAAATCATTTTGTGTGCTAAAGCAGCAAATCTTTGGCTTCTGTTGGACACACATCAGATCTGAGTATGTGTCTGTTGTGATAAAAAAAAAGTAAAGGGGCTTCCTTGGTGGCTCAGACGAAGAGCTGCCTTCAATACTGAAAAAAAGTAAAGTGCATGTAAAATGTGGAAAATGGATTCTCAGGCTTCCCTGGTAGCTCAGTGGTAAAGAATCCTGCCAGTGCAGGAGACACAGGTTCAGTCCCTGATCTGGGAAGATCCCACATGCCTTTGAGCAGCTAACCCCGAGCACCACAGCTATTGAGCCTGTGCTCTAGAGCCCAGGAACTGCAACTATTGAGACCACGTGCTGCAACTACTGAAGCCCGAGCGCCCTAGGGCCCATGCTCCACAACTGCAAAAGCCACCACAGTGAGAAGCCTGTACACCATGACTAGGGAGTAGCCCCTGTTTGCCACACCTAGAGAAAAAGCCTGTGTGGCAGCGAAGACCCAGCACAGCCAAAAATAAATAAATAGAACTTGAAAAAAGAAAAGAAAGTGCATTCTCAAGAATAATGCCTGAAAAATAAACTCAATTAGGATGTTTACGATTTTTTTTTCTTTTACTTTTCATGGAATGCATTCTTCTCTACTTTATAATATATAAACCTATATATATATATATATTTTTTTTTTTTTTTCACTTCTGCAATTTAGACTTTTGAACAAATTTTTCAGAAATTTGTGCAAAAATATGAAATTACCTGTTCTGGGAAAACAAGACCAAAGTTCCTATCCCATTGACAGTAGATCTATAGTGGCCTCTTTATTAATAATGTTAATATTTGTAGTTGTGAAAACATTTTTTATGATAATTGTTTTATTGAGCTTATGCCACGTTCAAAGCACTAGTACATTATTTCATTTAATCCTCACACACACAAAAAAACAGTGAGGAAGATATCATCCCTGTTTCTCAATAGAGAGGTTACCACTTGGTAAATTGTGGAGCCAGAATCAGTCCAATGTACTTAATGCCAAAACCTGTAGTCCTTCTGCCTCTCTGGGTGACGTTTGGAGAGGTACTGGCCAGTAGATGCAGGTCATCAGTGTTAGGAAAAGGAGAGGGTCAAGAGTAGATGAAGCCAGGGTGTGGAGCTGACGAGTCTTATCGGGGAAGTATAGAGCACGTCTGGGAAGGAGGGAAGGCAGATTCCTGGTGTGTAACCTAGCTTCCTTCCCCGAACCCCACCCGACCTGTGATCCCTCCAGATGCCCATCCAGGGAGGACTTCCCCCTGATTGAGACAGAGGATGAGGCTTACCTCCGGCGTATCAAGAGTAAGTCCAGGGGAGTTTGGGGGAGAATGGATGCATGTATATGTATGGCTGAGTCCCTTAGCGGTCTATCTGAAACGATCACAGCATTGTTAATCGGCTAAATTCCAATACCAAATAAAAAGTTTAATAAAAAAAATTACATGACATTTTCAAAAAACAAACAAAAAACAGTAAGTCTACCCACAAAGCTTGTTTAAATAATTTATCAATATGATATATCCACACAGGGGAGTACTATCTTAAAATGAGGTGGCTGTATGAGGGTTGATGT
This sequence comes from Dama dama, assembly GCF_033118175.1. Lineage (NCBI taxonomy): Eukaryota > Metazoa > Chordata > Mammalia > Artiodactyla > Cervidae > Dama > Dama dama. Next base: position 16,192,884 of record NC_083700.1, read on the forward strand.
AGATCCACAACCAAAACATTTAGTTAAGTGAGAACAGCAAGGTTTAAAACACTGTGAAGTATATACTGTCACTAGTGTGAAAATATTGGGGATAGATATGTGCCATGTATTTTGTGTATATGTGTGGAGTATCTCTAGGGGGATATTATTACTGTGGTTTCTCTGGGAAGGGAAACTAGGAATAACAGGATTAGGATACTGACTTTTTTACCATAGATCTCTATGTTAACTGGGGGTATGATCCAACTGCTATACAAAAAATCAACAAAAACCCATTGGTCACATGAGGTAGTTTATTTCTCTCTACGTAACAGTCCAGAAGTGGGAAGTGCAGGGCGGTACTGCGGCTCTGCCCTCTTTGTCATGAAGATTCCCCATCTCTATGTCCACACCACTCCTCCAGCTTCCGCTCTCACATCTGCATCCCAGCTGGCAAGGAGGGGTCGGGGACAAGGAGAGTTTATACTCATTTCTTTTAAGGCCGGATCAGGAAGACATTCCCATTCATTGGTCAGAATTTAGTCATGTGGCAATGCCTAACTGCAAGGCAGGTTGGGAAATGGCGTGTAACTAGGCAGCCACATGCCCAGATGAAACTTGCACACCTTCTCTAATTAAAGAAAAGTGGGGAGATGAAAACTGGTGGACAGCCTGCAGTCCCTGCTACACATTGTTTTACTTTCATTTTGAAAACAACAGTGCATGTGTTACTCCCTCCCCGACAAAAGTTCTTTTGCATAAATGCCAAAAAAAAAAAACAAACCCCAAAATGCAGTCCTGCCGCTCTGCCCATACCTGGCTCCTCATCCCTGGGGCTGCCCCTCCACTATTAGTGGCTCTTTGGGTGCTCACCTGTTTCTCATCCACAGTGGAGCTGCAGCAGAAGGATCGGGCGCTGGTGGAGCTGCTGCAGGAGAAGGTTGGGCTATTTGCCGAGATGACCCACTTCCAGGTGGAAGAGGATGGCGGCAGCGGGGTGCCCCTGCCCACCCTGCCCAGGGGCCTCTTCCGCTCTGAGTCCCTTGAGTCCCCTCGTGGCGAGCGGCTACTGCAGGACGCCATCCGTGAGGGTGAGGGAGCTTCTGGGGAAGAATCTGGACTCACTTCTTCACCATCACACAGCAGGGACACGTGGCTAGCCAAGGGGGATGTCCATCCCATAGTCCGTAACTCCCCTGAGTGCCTGTTGGGTACCGGATGCCAGGAACGGCGGGGGAAGATGGCCCTTGCTGCTGTTTGCCACCTCTCATCCTGCATGTCCTTGCACATCCTGCACACCCCTGGGCACTTTAATGACTTTTTCCTCGTATGTGGTGGTGACACTGAGACCCCATTACCTGTGCAGGGGACATTTCCCTAGACGCCTGCATGTCCTGTGAACTGAGTGAATGGCAGCCCCTCACACCCCCTGCAGAATTCCATCCCTTCTATCCTCATTTCTTCTTCTTTCCGCACAGTGGAGGGCCTGAAAGACCTGCTGGTAGGGCCTGGAGTGGAGCTGCTCTTGACGCCCCGGGAACCATCCTTGCCGGTGGAACCAGACAGTGGTGGTAACACGAGTCCTGGAGTCACTGCCAGTGAGTGTCAGGGCAGGGGGCCTCGGCAGCACGTGGGAGGAGTTAAGGATAACGGGGTGGTACCAAGGTCTGAGTGGTGTCAGGGTGCTGGGGGAGCGAGGCCAGTGCATCATTTTCCCCTCCTCAGTAGATGGTGAGGCCAGAACCTTCAATGGATCCATTGAGCTCTGCAGAGCCGACTCAGACTCCAGCCAGAAGGTGGGTTTCAGGAGGTGACGGGACTTAGCTAGAGGGTGGGAAATGGACTGGTGGCCTATAGACCCTTGAGACAGCTATCAGGAACAGGCACCAGGGACTCGTGTGTCTGCTGATGCCCCATCCTTGCCCGTTTCTGCAGGATCGAAATGGAAATCAGCTGAGATCTCCCCAGGAGGTGAGATGGGCTTGCGGTGGTATGGGAGACTGAAAGAGGGGTTACTCTCAGCTGAGAAACTGGAGCCCAGTTTGGAGTGGGGGGGGTGCTGTATACACCTCAAAATACCTACAGTCTTATTATCCCCACACCCACACTTATTCAACTTCTGGTCAGTTCTCCCATCCTGAAGCTTGGACTCTGTTCCCCCGCCCCTCCTCTGTCCTCAGGAAGCGTTGCAACGATTGGTCAATCTCTATGGACTTCTGCACGGCCTACAGGTCAGTGAGGGCAGGCGCTCCAATGGGAATGGGAGGGGCCAGGCCAGAGCTGCCCACTTAGCTAGAGCAGAACCATCCTAACAGGCCTAAGCCTTCCTCTGATTCGAGCTCTATGGGACTCATAGCCTGGGCCCTGGGGAGTGAGGGATAGAAGAAATGGGATTCTGATACACCCCTTCATCTCCATTCCACCCCCAGGCGGCTGTGGCCCAGCAGGACACTTTGATGGAAGCCCGGTTCCCTGAGGGCCCCGAGCGGCGGGAGAAGCTGACCAGAGCCAACTCCCGGGATGGGGAGGCTGGCAGAGTCGGGGGTGTCCCTGCGGCTCCTGAAAAGCAGGCTACGGAACTGGCATTGCTGCAGCGGCAACACGCGCTCTTGCAGGAGGAGCTGCGGCGCTGCCGGCGGCTCGGCGAGGAGCGTGCGACCGAGGCCGGCAGCCTGGAAGCCCGGCTCCGGGAGAGCGAGCAGGCCCGTGCCCTGCTGGAGCGGGAGGCCGAGGAGGCTCGCAGGCAGCTGGCCGCCTTGGGCCACACAGAACCCCCACTCGTGGCTGAGGCCCCCTGGGCCCGCCGGCCCCTGGATCCGCGGCGTCGGAGCCTCCCTGCTGGCGATGCCCTGTACTTGAGTTTCACACCCCCACAAGTAAGGACGCTTGAAGTAGTGAGCTAACCTGGGGTGGACATCAGGGTCCAGGAGAGAATCTGAGTGGAACTGGAGGCCAAATGAAGTCAGGCATTAGACTTGAAGGATATTAGGATACTGATGGGAGGGCTGAACAATTTTGACGGGTGCAGAAAGAAATCAGTCAGTGGTAGATGTACTGAGGGTCAAGTCTTCGCACTGCTCATTCCTGGACCTCCTGCTTTTTCCACCTGCTGTCCATAGCCCAGCCGAGGCCACGACCGCCTGGATTTGCCTGTGACTGTTCGCTCCGTCCATCGACCCTTTGAGGATCGAGAGAGGCAGGAGCTGGGCAGCCCCGACGAGCGGCTGCAAGATAGCAGTGACCCTGACACCGGCAGCGAGGAGGAGGGTAGCAGCCGTCTGTCTCCACCCCATAGTCCGCGAGGTGAGGTCCTGGCGGAGACATGGCTTAGAAATGGGGTGCAACCTGGGCACAGACCTTTGGGCTGTAGTTTCCAAATGGAGCCTGCATCGGAAAGCCCAGGAATGTTTAGGATGGTCCCTAACCAACCACTGAGGTCCACAGTCACTCTTGGGACCGGCCCAGAGTGCTTCCTGTCTTGCCTCCTGGTAAACAGGTAGTGGATCTCTCAGAAGCAGAAAACATAGGTGCCTCTGCTCCAGTAGGTCCATGATTCCCAACCTTTTCAAGCAGAAATAGACTTTCAGAGTGAAAAAATGTCAAAGACCTCCAAGTTCTTATAGTTGGCTCAGGAAATACAAAATAACCCGAAGCTACTGTGATTTCATATAATACTCATCTTAAAATATATATATATTTTAATATTTTGTATCTTATTAACCACATTGTATCTTACATATTTATATTTAACAAGGTACCTAGGTATGGATACATTATTTTGTGGACAGTTTTCCCATCACCCAGGGATTGCAGACCTCTGCCACCCCTCCCAGCTCTTTGAGCTGCCCAGCCCACAGACAGGGAGGCATCCGTGTAGGGGTTCAGCTGATCTAGGAGCCTCTGTTCACTCGCTGACTTTGCCCCTTCCTCCTCCAGATTTCACCCGAATGCAGGACATCCCGGAAGAGACTGAGAGCCGAGATGGGGAGCCTGTAGCTTCCGAGAGCTAAGGGGGCCCCTCCCCCCGCCCGGCGTCCCCTGGAGAACATTACTGAGGGGGGCAAACCTTGGGGACTCCAATCTGCCAATGATGAGGGAACATTTGAAAGAACTGCTCACTGTCCTTGCCAGCTCTTGGTATCCTTGGATACGTGGGGGCCATTTAGGAAGCTGGGGGGATTAGGCCACAGTGCCCCCTGGTGGCATCCAGTAGCTACACTGCAGATGCCGATTTTTTCATGCCTTCTTCCCTCTACTTTAGGAAAATTTATTTATTTATTGTTTATTAGTTACGGAGGGAGAGGGGAGATTTAGAGGACCAGGGACATGGGAACCAAGCCATAGGGATCAGGGGGCCTTGTCCTTTAACACTACTGGGGTTTATTCAGGCTTAACCTTGCAGCTGCTGGGTTCTAGCCCTGACACCCCTCCTGAGCAACACCCATCTTTGAGGAGAGGCTGCAGCCATAAGACCCTACTGCCCCTTCAGGAAGGGCTGTGGTCAGGGCCATGTCCCTCTCCCCTTCCCCCCAACCTCTTACTGCTGTTCTCCCTTCTCTCTGTCTTCTATGGAAACCCCAGGGACTTAACCTGGCTTCCTAGAGTCGATGGAATAGAGGTTGAGTTGGCCATAATGGTTTGTTGGGGGGTGAAGGGAAAAACTCACAGGGACCAGAATGGATTTTTTTGTTGTTGTTTTCTTTTTTTTGTACCAAAGCCAACTGCACGTGTTTTATATTTTTAAGAGAAGATTGTAGGCAATTAGAAATTGCAGCCTTCTATCTCTAAATCTCTGAAGAACTTGAGGGATGGGGGGAGCATTGACTTCTCCACTCATCCATAGTAATGGGGGGGGCCCCCATTCTGACCTCTTCCCGTCATTTGGAAAAACAGTTTTAGGGTGAGTTGGGAAATCTCTCCAAACCCTGACCTCACCCCCACCTCAGCAACCATGACCCGAAACCTCAGTGTGAATTTGGGAGATTTTTCAGTGGATCCAGCACCCCCTGCCCAGTGGCCACCAGCCCCAGCCAGTTTTCTGCCAATTTGATTATTTTAAAAAAAGGAAAAAAATAGAAAGTCGGGGGTGGGGGGATAAAGCAGGGAAAATTAAAGTCCTGGAACCCCAGGAAGTGCTGTCTGTTAATATCTGCGAGTTCTGAGGATGCTGGTGATGAGGACAGCCAGGGAGGGCCCTGTGTTCCTCCGAAAGGAGCCTCTTCCTCTCCCAGGAGGGGCAGCTGCCTCCCTGAAAACCCAGGGCACTAACAGAAGAAATGGTGCCAACCTGTTTTTGTTGTCGTCTGTGATACTCACAAACACAAGGATGAAAATGAAGGGGCACTTAGGTTCCAGTGGCTGTTGGGGGGGTTCCAATATTAAAAAACCTGTTTTCATCTCATTTGCATGCCGTGCTCAGAATTGCATCAGCCTCTTGCCTCCTTCCCTCCCCTTCTGCACAGTTGCAGTTCCCCTTAGCATCTCCCCTCAGATTCAGCCCTCACTCTGCCCTTGTTCTTCACAGTGTCAGAATCCTGGGGTAACCTCTTTTAAGACAGTTCCCCTCTCCCCTCATAGGAGCTGCTCATTTGCCCTTTGCATTTTGAGAGGCAGTGAGAGATTATGTAGGTTTCGGTTCTTATTTTTGGTTAATTTTTTGCTTCCTGTTTTTGGTTAATAGCCTGCTTTGGGGCTGTGGGGGAGGGGGGCTGAGAGAGCCTAGCATATAAATGCTGGCAGAGTGCATAGACCTCTGTTGGAGCCCATGGAGTAAGATGAGAAGAATGGGGCTCACAACCTCAGCTGGAAAGAGGAATTAAATCACATGGGGTGTGGGCAGGCTTGGGGGAGCAGCCAGCACCCTCCACTCCTGTAATTCTCATCTACTGGCATCTGGCCTTGACAAGGTGCTTTCTCATCCATCACAGAATCTGTGAGGTAACAATTGTTCTCATTTTAGAGACAAGGAAACCAGGCTGCAAAGGATTGCCAGGCCAGGAGAGCAGCCAGGGAAGGGCCAGTCCTAGCTGCAGTCCCCCACTTCCCCTCCTCAGTTGCTCTGCCGAAACACACCAGAGCGCCAAGCCTCCAACACACTGGCCCATGGCTCAGCAGCTGGGACCCAGCTGTAAAGGCAGAGAAGGGGATGTTAGAATTCAAAGACCACCAGAAGGGAATGCAGGGTCCTACAGTGTTCTCACAGGTCCAGTGAAGGATGCTGTTTGGAAGGAAACCGGAACCTGGAGGCACAGAGCCCAGAGCTTGAGTTCGGAGAAGCCCTCAGCTCACCGGACAACTTTGCTGTCCCTCCTGCTATCCCTGGACTGAAACCCCCTCCTCATCCTCGATCCCAAAACAGGACACGAATTTCTCTGACGCGGCAGTTCCTCCAAGATTAGTCCCTGTGTCACATATCTCTCACCAATCTGTCAGTTGTCCCCTCTCTGTTCCCATTTTTGGAAACAGTCTTACTGTCGGTCCTGCTGGCAGTTTCAAAGCTGTCAGGCTTGTGCTGCAGAGCCCAGCTTCTTGCCACGGTAGTGCCTCCCTTCCATTGCACCGTCCCCTCCATCTCCCATCCCTAAGTGGGGGTCTGCATGCATTCATTCACCTCTGACTTGGACCTGTTTAAACTTTGTCAATATTTACCTCCGGGTCCCATAAAACCCATAAAGCACTGATGCCCCCAGAGAAGCCAATATCCGGAGCCCAAGCAGGGCCATTGGAGGAGCTGCAGGGGGTGGGAAGAGGGGCACTTGAGTGGGGGAGGATTTTCCATCCTGAATTGGCTGGGAACAGATCTGGAGTTTTGATACCAGTTTAAACATTATCAAAGAGAGGAAATTAAACATCAAGAGGCTAATTAAAGCTCTTTAGCATGGCTTAATATGTGAATTGGGTGACTTTAGAGCCTTTTCTCTTCAGCAACTGGATGGAGCTGACGCAGGGGGGTGCCGCTTCCAAAGGTAGCTCCACATACTCAGAAGGCGCTGTGCCCAGCTATTGCCCTGGGATCTTGAGTGGCCAGAGTCCTCCTGGGTTACAAGACCTGTTAGAGCGTCGGGTGGGGCAATGGCAGTGGGAACTCCACTCCATGTTCCCTCTGCCACCTCCCTCCTTTCCAAGGGCTGCCCCCAACCTCGAAAGTCCCTTCTGATGGCTGACTGTTATCTTTGCTGTAAATCTATGGATGTGTGGATATAGAAACCAAAGGGGAACCCCTCTCCCTTTAGTGCACACCTTTAATAGGGAGCACCCCCTCACTCATTTCCTTTTGTGACTTTAATTTCACTCCAGAACTTGTAAAAATTCCAGAAAAGACCTTTATGGTTCCCAGTCCCTGTCTCCCAGTTACCCCCCTTATTTCCTCCTTTTTCTTATCTCTGTTTCCATCTTACATGGGGTGTGCGTGTGTGCCAAGTTGCTTCAGCCGTGTCCGACTCTTTGTGACCCTATGGACTGTAGCCCGCCAGGCTCCTCTGTCCATGGGATTCTCCAGGCAAGAATACTGGAGTGGGTGGCCATGCCCTCCTCCAGGGGACCTTCCTGACCCAGGGATCGAACTCGCATCTTTTAAGTCTCCTGCTTTGGCAGGTGGGTTCTTTACCACTAGTACCACCTGGTAAGCCCACGTGGAGTGTAAGAATAGCTATTCCAGGCACCATTAAATCCTTACCAGCCCAACTTAAGTTGAGAAAACAGGTACAGAGAAGTATTTAACTCGCTGAGGTCCCTCAGCTGGTTAGTGTCAGACGTAGGAGGTGAAGCCAGATGTTCTGACACCTGAGTTGATGCTCTGAGCTAAGAACGTGGGACAGGAGGGAGACTAGCACCTCCTTCTGCACTTCCATCCTGTTATCTTGGTGGTGCAGTGGTGAAGAATCCGCGGTTTTGATCCCTGGATCAGGGAGATCCCCTGGAGAAGAAAGTGGCTACCCACTCCAGTATTATTGCCTGGAAAATCCCATAGACAGAGGAGCCTGGTGGGCTACAGTCCATGGGGTCACAGAGTTGGACTCGACTGAGCACGCATACAGCTGAACCTTCAGCCGCCTCTTCTCCCAACCCCTTTCTGAATCTCACCTCCCCATGCCCCACCCATGTCCTTGGCTTGTCCTTATCTTCACTTCTTCCTCCAAATCCTGATTTGAGGAGAGACAAGGTACTCCCAGCCAGCAGCAGGGGTTTGCACTCCAGGCTTGGCTGGAGATAGGGATCCACCAAGATCCTGCAGACAGCAGGGGGAACTACAGCTTTTGCCTCGGAGGTGTCTGTGGGCACCAAGTTTCTATGGGTGCTAAAAGATGGTAAGAAGGTAGAGATGGCCAAGGCAGAAGGGCATATTTGGCCTCAGCACCAGAGAAGGACAAGTATACACCCCATTTGAGGTGAGGGAGGGAAGATGGAGAGGACAGAGGGAGATAGTTACTGACCTATGACTCAATTAGTCTAGAACCCGTAGGGAAATTTTCCTGGGAATTCTCACAGAAGGCAGAAAAGGGGCAAAGAATCCTTTTGGCCTCACTGACCTGGAGGTAGAACTGAGATGAAAGGTGCAGACATTTTGTGGATAATCCAGAGGTTTATTCTTAGATTCCCATTGCCATGTGGAGACTTGGGCTTGGTTGTACCCAGTCCTGACCTGGGCCCTGGCCACCTGCCTTTCCCCACAGCCGGAGCTGGGGATCAAAGATCAGACTTTCCCTGAGGGCGTTGTATCAAGGCCGAGAGGCCAAACTCTCTTTCCCTAGGATGCGTGGATCCTGCACTTGGCAGATAACCAGAAAGAGGAGGGGGTTTAACTTGCCCCCTTCACCCAGGTGTCCCTTTGTCCAGGTTGGTGAGCATGGTAGAAAGGCCACCCTCCTGAGGGGTGCTCTCCGTCCACCGCCTGCCCATTTCCTTTAGGGCCACCTGTCCCACCCAGCCCCGACCCTGGGGCCGCAGCCTTGCTCGCAGCCCCCTGAAGGCGTCTGCCAGGGCCCGCCGGGGCTCCCGCCTGAGAAGACAGTACAGCGCGGGGTTGAGGCAGCTGTTGGTGTGCGCCAGGCAGGTGGTGACGGGAGAGACATAGGTGTGGACGGTGTAGAAAGTGCTGTCCCAGGGCACCAGCTCAAACTTCACCAGGACACCCCAGAGAGTGACCACATGGTTAGGGAACCAGCAGAGGAAGAAAGAGGCCAGAAGGACGCGGACGGAGTGGGCCATGCCCCTGCTGTCCCGCCATCGCCGGTGCCGTTGCCGCAGGAAGGCCAGCAGCAGCAGGTAGCTGGTGGTGATGATGCCCAGTGGCACCATGAAGGCCAGGACCACCCTCTGCAGCTGGTAGGCCCCCAGCCAATACCTGCTGGGGAACGGCATCGGGCACAGGCGCACGCCACTCACCTCGCCCTCGGCCCCAAAGACAGCTGTGGGCACCGTCACCAGAGCAGCCGCCACCCACGTGGCCAGGGCGGCCACGCGGGCCCAGAAGAGCGAGAGGTGGGTGCCTGGTCCTGCAGCCATGGCCACCACCCAGTACCGGGTGACACTCAGTGCTGTGATGAGGAAGATGCTGGCCTAGATGTTGAGGACGGTGGCCGTTAGGACTGTCTTGTAGAGGGCACCTCCGAAGGGCCAGTGGAAGTCCAGTGCCGACTCGGCTGCCCAGAAGGGGAGGGTGAGTGCCAGCCCCAGGTCTGCCAGAGCCAGGTTGAAGACGAAAGTGTCAGAAGGTGGGCAAGGAGCTCGCCGAGCACAGTTACCCAGCACCCACAGCACGGCCAAATTTCCCAGCAAGCCGACAGCCCCCACAAGCCCATAGGCCAGGGCCACTGAGACCCTCAGGGCTAGGAATCCAACAGGCATCGTGGCATCAGCAGCACTCAGCATGCTGCCTCCAGAGGCGTTGACCCAGAGAGCGGGCAGGGGGGCAGAGGTATTGGGCGTGGGCATCGCAGGGCAGCCGACGTCAGTGGTGCTGGGCGGAGGGGCCAGCGAGTGTCTGCCAGACTGGCAGGGGGCACCTAAGGCACTCAGCAGGACACTGTGGGTCAGAGCGCTTGTCTGCTGCTCTCAGGGCAGCTGGCTGCCTGGAGAGCCAGCCCACACCCACACCTCAGGGGGCGGGCTGTGGCCGGACAGGACAGCCTTCCTCTTCTCTGTCGGTCTTGGTGGTGGGTGGGGCAGGTGAGGAAGAAGTGAACATTGGCACAGATGTGTGTGTGCGTGTGCCTGTGTGTGCGTGCACGTGTGCGTCTCTGTGTGTGTAGAGCCCCGTGTGGAAGAGAGGGAAGGGGGACGGGAGAATGATCCTACTATGGAGGGCAGCCCCACACCTCCACTTCAGGGAGAGGCCACAAATACCCCATCTCAGGGGTGACAGGAACCAAATTGGAGCCCCCCTCTACTCCTTCTGGTGTTCAGGGGCCCCCTTCTCTGCAGAAGGTGTTCCCTTGGGGCCTGGAGGAAGGGACCTGGGACTGTGCACACAGGCAGAGATTCAGAATAGTATCTGAGAGAAAGAGGAGAGGTTCTGGAGTCCCAGGGCTGCTTCCTGCTGGCTGTATGACTGTGGGTGAATTACTTTACTCCCCTGAGCCTCAGTTTCCTTGCTTAAAATTTTCAGATAAAAGTCTCTGCTTTACAGAATGGGTGTGGCAAAATGAGGTAACATCTGTGAAAAAGCCCCTTGTACATGGCTATTTGCATGAATGTGATTATTATTTCAAAGGAAAAGTTGGGGGCATCTGTGGCAGGAGGGAGCAAGTTACTCCCTTCTTATACTGAGCAGCTATGATCATCGTGCCTGGGGAACAATGCCAACTAAAACAGGTTGGAATTCACTGCAGCAGCCAGTGACCTTGAGGTTAAGGGCAGGGAGGAAAAGGGGAGAGGAAGTCACAGCTTCCTGTTCCCTCCCGACTGGAGCCTATGAGGACCTGAGCAGGCCTGGGCATGCCCTCAGTTCTCTTCCTGCTGAGAAGTCCTGCTAACCTCTTTCACTCCCACGGCCATTTCACCCTTCCCTGCTCTAATCTGTGGAGGCAGAGGTCAGCGATAACCCCCACTATCTCCTCCAAACCCCAAACCCCTTTTCAGAGCTGTGGATGCTGAGATATACTCTCACCATGCCTCATCCTGTCTCCCCATGATCTGTGCTTCAGTGGGTCCTCGCCTTTTGTGCCTGTATCCTTACCCGTTACAGAATTTGCTGTGATGGGTGTGAAGGGTAGAGAGAAAGGCTTTTTCAAAAATATTCAACCACCTTCTTGCCCTCTGCCTGCGAATTAAGATGTTTGACGTTCAGTTCCCTAGAGTGCTGGGGGAGGAGAGGGACCCTTTCAGGATAATCAGCAGTGGGTTTGATGAAACCCTATAGGAGAGACCCAGGAGTGAAAGAGATTCAGAATGGGTGTCCAGATGTTTGGGTTCTCTGGCAAGGGATAGGTGTAAAGGGGGTGCCCAGCCCAAGCTCAGGTGAGCCCCAGGGGCTGCCTCCCAGCCTCAGGGACTGCCCCTGTGTGACTTGTGTTAATCACTCCCTCCCTCAGGACTGTGTTTGCTTTTCAGCCATCCAGCATCACCTTGCTGATCTGGCAGCTACTATGTCTTTCAATGCGTGGGGCCTATTGTCCCTCGACTTGGAAAACAGAAGCTGGGTCAATTTCAGGGCTCTGCTTTCCATTTGAAATATCTGGTCCTCTGATTATTTCTTTTTTTTTTTTTTCACCTTTATGTGTTTCTAATCTAAATCCTTTCCCTTGGTCTGAGACTAGCAACACTCCCTTGTAGTTATATAGAGAGGTGGTGCCACCAACTGACTGGGTTTAAGAACTTCCCTTTGGGCCCTTTCATTTTAGTATCTCCTTCACCCATCCACTCATTCACTAATCACAACATTTCTTGAACACTTATTATGTGCCAGGCATTGTGCTAGATGTTGGGGAGACAAAAACATTACATGGTCCCTCTCCTCATGAAATACAGTAAGCTCTTTGAGGTGAGTGGGATCTTTTACATCATCTTGTTCAACTCCTCTTTTTATAGAGAGTGAAAGTGACTTGCCCAAGGATACCAGGAAGTAGTGTCAGAGTCAGGATTTGAGATAAAATCTTCTGACTGCTAGACTCTAGCTCTTTCCAATACATCACAAAACCCCTTGGGCATTTCTTTCCATCTCTAACCTCTTCCGTTTCTAGAGTGCCAGACCCTGCACCCGGGAATCCCCAAGGAAAACAGCCGCAGGATATGCACAGAGGGATAGTGACAACTCCGCTTTCAGGGGTCTTCACCCACAACTGAGAGAGGAGGAGGAACTGGATTCAATAAAAATTATTTTTCCATCTCTCATGTTCATATTCGGAGAAGGCACTGGCACCCCACTCCAGTACTCTTGCCTGGAAAATCCCATGGACGGAGGAGCCTGGTGGGCTGCAGTCCGTGGGGTCGCAAAGAGTCGGACAAGACTGAGCAACGTCACTTTCACTTCTCACTTTCATGCATTGGAGGAGGAAATGGCAACCCACTCCAGTGTTCTTGCCTGGAGAATCCCAGGGACGGGGAACCTGGTGGCTGCCGTCTATGGGGTCACACAGAGTCGGACACGACTGAAGCGACAGCAGCAGCATGTTCATATTACCTTCCAGAGCCATTCTTTTCCAGCCTCCTTTTCGATCCCAGCATCCAAGGACCTGCAGTGGTAGATCACAGAGTCTCCCTTCCATAAAAGGGACTTGTAACTAAGGGCCTTCCCCTTAGTCACCCGAACACCCTCCCCTTGGGCAGTCCACGTGTCTTTTCAACCCCACATCCCTGTCCTGCGCTCCAAAGCCTAGGAAAGAGGAATTGGAGGAGAAGGAGGACAGGACAGAGCATAAAGAGAATGGATCTTTGCCCACAAAACATAACGAGAAGGAATCTTTGCATCTGTATCTGCGGTGGAGACAGAGACTTAGCGACTGAACTGAAGCACAGAGACGAGCTGCTTGGAGGACTACCAAGTGGCAGAAGCAGGAGCGTGCGTCCTAAGTCTCTTCCCTCGTGTCCGACTCTGCAACCCTGTGGACTGCAGCCCACCAGGCTCCTCTGTCCATGGGATTTTCCAGGCAAGGGGACTGAAGTGGGTTGCCATGCCCTCCTCCAGGGCATCTTCCCAACCCAGGGATTGAGCCCACGTCTCTATGTCTCCTCCATTGGCAGGTGGGTTCTTTACCAAACTTCTGAACTAATCTCTGTTGCTCTCTCTCAACTTTATTTTTTTTTCCCAAGGCAAGGAATTATTTTTTCTCTCAACTTTGTATTTTGGCATGGCTTTATATTTACAGAAAAATTACAAAAACAGAGATGGTGATCCATCTCTTATTTTCCATATTAAGATGAAGCTGCCAGAGCATCAAAACTAAAAAATAAAAATCTTAGAGGTAAATCTGACAAGAGATGTACGGTACTGGTATATTGAAAACTACAAATGACTGCTGAGAGAAATTTAGATTTTAATAAATGGATAGAGAGGCATACCGTGTTCATGAGTTTGAAGACTCAATAATAAGATGTCAGTTCTCCTCATAATGGGTCTGTAGATTCAATGCAATTCTAGTCAAAATTCTAGCAGCTTTTTCAAAGAGAAACTGACAAATTGATTCTAAAATTCATGTGAAAAAGCAAATAACCAAATGATTTTGTAAAAGAGCCAAAACAATTTAGTAAAAAGATAATAAAGTTGAAGTACTCATGTACCCGATTCCAAGGCTTACTATAAAGCTGCAGTAGTCAAGACAACGTGGTATCTGCAAAAGGTTAGACATACAGATCCGTGGAATTGAGAGTCTTGAAATAGGCCCACACGTTTATAGTCAACTGATTTTTGGCAAAAGTGCAAAGGCAATTCACTGAAGAACAATAGTCTTTTCAACAATTGGTTCTGTAGCAACTGAATACTCATAAAAAAAAAAGTGTGTGTGAGAGAACTTCGATCCCTACCTTGCACCGTGCACAAAGATTAACTCAAAAATGGATCATAGATCTAAATATAAAACCTAAAATGCCAAAACTTCGAAAAGAAAACAAAAGGAGAAATTTTTATGACCTTGGTTTAGGCAAAAAGTTCTTAGATACAACATCAGAAGCACAGTCTGTAACTGCAAAAAGTGAACAATTGGGCTTCATTGAAATGAAGAACTCTGCTCTTGGGTTTTTTTTCTTTTCCAGTTTATTTTTTATTGAAGTATACTTTATTTAAAATCAGAGGTTTTTTCTTTTCCTTTTTTTTTCTTTTGTCTTTTTTGAATTTGTTACAATGTTGCTTCTGTCTTAGCTCCCTGACCAGAGATTGAATTTGCGCTCCCTGCATTGGAAGGCAAAGTCTTAATCACTGGACAGCCAGGAAAGTGCCCTCCTGAAGTATACTTTATTTGCAATGTTGTGTTAGTTTCTGGTACACAGCAAAGTGATTCAGTTATATATAACATATATATCCCTTTTCATATTCTCTTCCATTATGGTTTATTATTACAGGACATTGAATATAGTTCCCTATGCTATACAGTAGAACCTTGTTGTTTATCCATTCTATATATAATAGTTTTTATATGCTAATCCCAAACTTCCAATCTATCCCTCCCCCAACCCCCTCTCCCTGGGCAACCACAAGCCTAGAACTTCTGGTCTTTGAAAAATACTGTTAAGAGAATGAACAGGTAAACCACAGACTAAGAGAAAATATTTGCAGATCACAGAACTTATAAAGAAACATACCTAGAATATCTAAAGAATTCTCAGAATTTGATAATAAGAAAACCACCTTGTTTTTTAAAAGGGGTAAAGGATTTGAACAGATAGTTCATCAAAAAAGATATAGGGATAGCAAATAAACACATGAGAAGACACTCAACATCATTAGCCCCCAGGGAAATGCAAAGTATAACCACAGCGAGATAATACTATTTTCTGATTAGAATGTCTCAAATGAAAAAAAAAACAAAAACAAAAAAACTGACCATACCAACTTCTGGTGAAGAAGTAGGGTACCAAAACTTTCATACATTGCTAATAGGAATGTAAAATGGTATAATCACTTTGTAAAGCAATTTGGCATTTTCTAAAAGGTTAAACATGCACCTCATATGTCCTAGTCATTCTATTCCTAAGCATTTACTCAAGAAGAATGAAAGTACATACTCACATGAAGACACCTACACCAGTGTTCACAGCAGCTTTATTTGAAGTAGCTTAAAATAGGAAAGAACTCAAGTGCATAATCTAATTTTCCATGAGGTAAATGAATACGCTGCAGTTATTTTCATACAGTGGAATGCTACTCAACAATGAAAAGGAAGGGATTACTGCTGTGGAATGGTACAACAGCAACCATGGAGGAAAAAGCCCTGATGACTGCCAGGCCATGGTCGCCCCTTCCCATCTGCTTCACAGAAGCACCTGTTCTTCCTCCCACCTGTTCAGCATTCCAGGTTCATCTAAAGTGCAGCCACGTCCTGCCTACCTAGCCTCCAATCCTAGCAGTGTTCTCTGAAACAGGACAGCCTCATCGCCAACTCCATTTGCTCTGGACCAGGTTCACTCTACAGCACCCCACACTGGGTGTCCCAGGCTGTGGCTCTGAGAATCCTAGCCTTTCTGTCTTCTAAGGCCCCCCACCTGAAAGGTAGGTTTCCATGTCGGATGTCAGGTATTCATCTTCCTGAGAAAGGAATGGGGCAGATACTTCCACATGCATGTAGATGATCAGAGACTCTTCCGGGGGTTACTGTTCTAAAACCCCCCAAAAGTTTAAGTTTTCAGTAATGGAGATGTGTGTTAAGTCACTTCAGTCATGTCCTACCCTTTGCGATACTATGGACTGTAGTCTGGCAGTTTCCTCTGTCCATGGGATTCTCCAGGGAAGAATACTAGAATGGGTTGCCATGCCCTCCTCCAGGAGCTCTTCCCAACCCAGGGGTTGGACTTACACCTCTTACGCCTCCTGCATTGGCAGGTGGGTTCTTTACTACTAATGCCACCTGAGAAGCCCCAGAAGTAGGAGACCGCCCCAATCCAGATCCCTAACTTCACATCAACCCAATCAGCCACCATCTCTACTCTTTCATGTGTCAGAATGAGAAGCCACTAAAAGTTTTTAATCTAAGTAGTGGCAGAATCAGATCTATTTTTTGTCTATTGACAATGTGAAAGATCGTTCAAAGAGGCCAAGAATGGCAGGAGAAGAAATATCAGTTAGGAGGCTTTTGTAAATAGGTGCTGAGTTAGTTGGGAAGTAGAGGAGGGAAGGAATATGGATTATATTTAAGAAATAGAATCAATTGACTGGGGATGTAATGTGATAAGAAGAGGGAGGAAGGACTTCCCTGGTCATCCGGTGGTTAAGACTCCGTCCTTCCACTGCAGGAGACACAGGTTTTATTATGCTCAAAATCCTTCAAACTAGGCTTACCAGTCTGTGAACTGAAAACATCCAGATGTACAAGATGGGTTTAGAAAAGGCAGAGGAACCAGAGATCAAATTGCCAACATTCATTGGATCACAGAGAAAGCAAGGGATTACCAGAAAAACATCTACTTCTGCTTCACTGACTACCATAAAGCCTTTAACTGTGTAGATCACAACATACTGTGGAAAATTCTTAAAGAGACAGGAATACCAGACTACCTTACCTGTCTCCTGAGAAACTTGTATGTGGGTCAAGAAGCAACAGTTAGAACTGGACATGGAACAACTGACTGGTTCAAAACTGGGAAAGAAGTATGACACGGCTGTATATTGTTACCCTGTTTATTTAATATATATGCAGAGTACATCATGCAAACTGCCGGGCTGGATGAAGCACAAGCTGAAATCAAGATTGCCAGGAGAAATATCAACAACCTCAGATATGCAGATGATACCACTCTGATGGCAGAAAGTGAAGAGGAACTAAAGAGCCTCCTGATGAAGATGAAAGAGGAGAATGAAATGGTTGGCTTAAAATTCAACATTCAAAAAAAAAAAATTCAACATTCAAAAAACTAAGATCATGGCATCTGGCCCTATCACTTCATGGGGAAGTGATCTAGAAATAGATGGGGAAACAATGGAAACAGTGACAGATTTTATTTTCTTGGGCTCCTAAATCACTGCAGATGGTGACTGCAGCCATAAAATTAAAAGATGCTTGCTCCTGGGAAGAAAAGCTATGACCGACCTAGACAGCATATTAAAAAGCAGAGACATTAGTTTGCTGACATAGGTCTGTGTAGTCAAAACTATGATTTTTCCAGTAGTCATGTGTGGATGTGAGAGTTGGACTCCAAAGAAAGCTGAGTACCAAAGAATTGATGCTTTTGAATGTGGTGCTAGAGAAGACTCTTGAGAGTCCCTTGGACAGCAAAAAGATCAAACCAGTCAATCCTAAAGGATATAAACCCTGAACATTCATTGGAAGGACTGTTCCTGAAGCTGAAGCTCCAATACTTTGGCCCCCTGATGTGAAGAACCAACTCACTGGAAAAGATCCTGATGCTGGGAAAGATTGATTAAAGGCAAAAGAAGAGGGTAGCAGAGGATGAGATGGCTAGATAGCATCATCGACACAACTGACATGAATTTGAGCAAACTCCAGGAGATAGTGAAGGACAGGGAAGACTGGCGTGCTGCAGTCCATGAGGTCAGAAATAATAGCAACTGAACAACAATGAACAACAACAGGAAACTGAGATTCCACATGCCTTATGGCGAGGCCAATAAAAAAAAAAGAAGAAAAGGGAGGAATTAGGTTGACTACTCGGCAATCTTGAGGAATTAAGTGAATGAAGGGTACATGATTGGATGGCTGGATACATGTATAGTAGTATCACATTGGCATCAGAAAAGACAGGAGGAAAACAAGGTTGAAAAATTTGTGAACCACTTGGGTACAGCAACCCAATATGCAGTTGGGAGAGTCTGGAAAGAGACCTGGTCTTGAAGATCTGAAATTAGATGTCTTCAGTAGAAGGTGGTTAGGGGTAAGCCATAAAAGAAAAGGTCCAGTAGTTTTGTGACCATGCTTGGTTATTTTCATAGTATCCATGTCCCCTTCTTCCTTTTTTTGAAAAAATAATTTAAAATTTTTATTTATTTTTGGCTGTGCTAGGTCTTCATTGCTGCGAGGGCTTTTCTCTAGTTTTGGCAAGAGATACTCTCTACTTGGGGTGCAGGGGCTTCTCATTGTGGTGGCTTCTCTTGTTGCAGAGCAAGGGCTCTAGAGTGCAGGGGCTTCAGTAGTTGCAGCCCCAGGGCTCTAGAGCACAGGCTCAACAGATATGGGGCATCAGCTTAACTGTTCCGTGGCGTGTAGAATTTTCCCGGACCAGGAATCAAACCAGCGTCTCCTGCACTGGCAGGTGGACTCTATCCCTGAGCCACCAGGGAAGCACCCCTCTTCCTTTCTGAAGAACTTAATTTTGTTCGTGTCCACTTCTCCTCAACAGAGTTCAGATGACTTGGAGGAAGCTAACCCCACCTCCAGCTCTAGGAGTGGATTCTGATTAGTTTGAGTCAATCACTACGTCACCATCCTCTTGGCGGTAACTGTTTCAAGAGTCAAGGACTGGACTTCCCTGATGGTGCAGTGGATAAGAATCTGCCTGCTAATGCAGGAGACACAGGTTTGATCCCTGGTCCAGGAAGAGTCCTCAGGCTGAGGATCAACTAAGCCTATGGGCTGCAACTACTGAGCCGGAGCTCTAGTGCCTGAGAGCCTCAACTACTGAGCCCGAGTTCTGCGACTACTGAAGCCTACACACCTAGAGCCAGTGCGTCCCCAGAGAAGCCCATGCACCACAAGGAAGAGCAGCCCCTGCTCCCTGCAACTAGAGAAAGCCTGTGCAAAGTAACGAAGACCCAGTGCAGCCAAATAAATGAATGAAATTTAAAAATTTTTGAGTTAAAAAAGTCAAGGATTAAGCCTATCAACACCTGACATTATCCTGATGAGAGTTATTAGTCCACAGGTTAGTCCAATCAGACTGAAGGAGGGGAAGGATTTTTCATTCTGATTGGCAGAGGGAATTTATTTCTTCTGTTGGATCTAAACATAGAAACATATGCCTCAGATGATGTTGGCTGTCATCGTGTTAGAATGAAGGAAGCCGGTTTAAGGACAAAGCCTTCCCACGGAGGCAGGCAGAGCACAGAAGCTGGGCATACACCATCTTTGGACTTGTAGCTATAAGACAGAATACACTTATTATTGCTTGAGACATTTGAGCTAGGTTTTCTGTTACTTGTTATGAGAAGCATCTTGGTTCAAGCAGAAAGGAATACAGATATGTCAGTAAATACTATTTTTTATGACATAAGGAAGCAGAAATGCTCATTAAATGTATTGCTTACAGAAAGAGAGGGGCTTCCCTGGTGGCTCAGTGGTAAAGAATCCGCCTGCCAGTGGAGAAGACTCGGGTTTGATCCCTAGGTCAGGAGGCCCCCTGGAGAAGGGGATCTTCATTATTCTTGTCTGGGAAATCCCATGGACAGAGGAGCCTGGTGGGCTACTGTCCATGGGGTTGCAAAAGATTCAGATACAACTTAGCGACTAAACACCACCACCACAGTAAGTGAGAGACATCTTGGTCAGATATTATCTCTACGGGCAAAGCAGACTGTAAAGCTTCTAGCTACAGGGCTTGGGGAAGCTGGAGTTCAGGAACTAGTGTATTTTCAGAGGCATACATAGATAGATAGACATACATACGTAGACATCATCCTTGGAAGTCTCTTATGAGACTGCTGTTGATTGAAGACTGTCTGGCTTTGAGAAATGACGGGTTGACACTAATTGGATGATGTTCACTCAGGCAAGTTGTTCATTGATTCAACAGGTTTAAAGCAGGTTTTGATGGCTACTTACCTTGGCTTTTGTGGCTGTTGTAGCTTAGTCAGAGTCATGTCCGACTCTTGTGACTCCATGGACTGTAGCCCGCTCTGCTCCTCTGTCCACGGGACTCCCCAGGCAAGAACACTGGAGTGTGTAGCCATTTCCTTCTCCAGCGTATCTTCCTAACCCAGGGATCAAACCCAGGTCTCCAGAACTGCAGGTGGGTTTTTAACCAACTGAGCCACTGATGTGGTTACAGAATAAATAAATCAGGTTTTTGTTTTTTTTTTCAAATGTGTGTGTGTGTGTGTGAATTTCTTTTTCTAACTACCAGGATGAAGTATTCCTCTTCCTGTTCAAGACCAATCTCTCCATCTGTGTTCTTTTTTTTTTTTTTTTCCATCTGTGTTCTTAAGTCCTTCTCTTTCCAGATCCTGCTTCATCAGTCATTCTCTTTCTCTCTCTTTTTTTTTTTACAGTTCCTCTTTTATTGCAAGGAACCCCTTTGAGTTGCTTCTAGTACTGAAACCTGTATCTAAGGACAGGTTGATGTTTATCATGCCAGAGTCCTGGGAAAATCCTCACTGTTTTGACTACCTATTCCCACTTCTCTCTCCTTTCTTCACTGCAGCTGGTGGGCACATTGGCATGAAAGAGTAGAGCCAAGAATGCATTTTTAGAGTTTCAGTAGATCTGAATGGATTCCGGTGAGATAATAGGAAGGAAAAACAGTACAGTCCTCAGGGGACAATTTTTATTCCTTTTGCTTTTCATTTGGTTCCCATTTCTGAATCTCTCAGCACATCTGCTCCATTCTCTTGCTTCTCTTTGCAGATCAGCTGCATCTTACACCTTTTAGAAAATAAGTACCCAGACATTTGATGTAAACACTAGAGGAAAAACACAATTACAAAAAACTTCTTTATTAAAAGGGAGAAAATAGAAGGTATCCTCCAGTATACCAACACCATACATTTGTCAAGTCCTCAGAGCTGCTTCACATCTCTCAGCCCAGTAAGCTGGTGTTGTAGGGCAAGCACTGGATTGATACTAAGGGGTACCCACGGCTGGGTGACTGTGTGTTTGAACATGACTGAATTTCCAGCACCAGTTTGCTGACACATCCTTACAAGTAGAGGGCGTGCCTTACTCAAAACATTTGATTCCATCGTTTTTGCTTGTTGGGAAGTTTTCCTTTTTTAACATTGATCTTCGGATTATCCTTGAGATAGTTACTGATGAAAACTTTCTCCATGGAATTGAACTCCCAAAATATTTCTTTTCTGCCATTACCCTCTTTAGTTGGGATTAAGCATTGCTGGAGAGGTTGAGATGATGTTGCTATGTTGATATGAGTCAAACACCGGACCCAACAGTTCAGATCTGGTGTTTTTCTGGCAATTCAGTTCTTAAAGTACTTTAGTGGGTTGCCTCTCCTTTTTAAACACTTCTAAGTTTGTTTCACTGTTGTGATAGTCTTCTTCTTCCTTTTGGTATTTTTTTCTTTTGACATAATTACAGATTTAGAGAAAGCTGCAAATATAGTACAAAGAATTTCTGTGTCCCCTTTATTCAGATTCCCCAAATGTTAACATTTTTTTCACATTTGCTTTTAAATGTAACTAAATTACATCTAATTTTTTTTCTGAACAATTTGAAAGTAAATTGCTGACCTGATGCTCCTTTACTTCTAAATTTTTCAATGTGTGTTTCCTGGAAACAAGAATATGCTCTTATGTGACCACAGTACAATGATTAAAATCAGCAAATTAACAATGCTACAATAATCTTGAAACCTTATTCAGTTGTTTCCAATTGTCCCCTTAATGTCTTTTTAGCAAAAGATATCTCAGATCATGCCTTACACTCAAGTGGCATGCCTCTTTAGTTTCCTTTAATCCAGAATAGTTCCATAGGCTTTGTCTTTCATGACATTTTTTGCTATGTATTTTAAAAGAGTAAAAGCTAGTTATTTTGTATAACATTCTTCCACTTGGGTTTGTCTGCTATTTCCTCATAATTACAATTAGGTTATGAAACTTTTGGCAGGAACTATGTGATGTGTTAATTTAACACCATTATATCAAGAGGTGCATGACATCTATCACTTGGATCATTTAGTTAAAGTGGTGTTTGCTAGATTCCTCTGCTGCTGTACAGATATTATTATCCCTTTTGTGCCCAATAAGTATCTTGTGAGGAAGTACCTTGAGATTATATAAACATGCTGTTGCTCCTCTTTCTTTGATACACTAGTTTTAGCATTTATTGATGATTCTTGTCTGACTCCATTGTTACTATCATAGTCGCCAAATGGTGATTTTGATGGTGGTTTTAAAGCCATGACCTTTTTCTGACAGTGGTTATTTCCCTAGGAAAACTAGTCCTGCAGGAATTTGTGGCCTGGCGGGAACCCAAGCCTGAATTTTGCCCATCCCCTCTGCTGCCATTCTAACAGTTTTGTCCTTAGGCCCTTGATGGGAAAGAAACCACATTTGAGATGACACAATGTTTTACCTACAAGTCCACTCATTATTATCCTATGAAAAGTCATGTTTTGGTGGGGAAGTGTTGCATTGACAAGTGTTTTTAAACAACCCAGATGCTAGGGGTTTCCCCACCTCTTCTGGCTCTCCCAGAAATCCACATTCCAACTGTCAAGAGCCTAGTCATGGCCATTCAGTGCATTAACTTTAGTCACAACAATCTAGTATGGCAAATAATTTGGTATGACCTAAAATATGACAAGAAAAGGTTAATCTTCCTCCACCTGGCCTTAAGTAGTTTCAGCCTGCAGGGGGAAAGAGTTTTCTCTAACAGGATTACAAAAATGCAGGGGTTTTTTTTCCTATGCCTTTCATGAGAGAAACCTGGAACAAAATGTTGATCTCTCTTGGGCCTGTGCTTCTCCTAAGGCTCTAAAGAATAATTAGCATGGAGTATAATGCTCCCATTCTGCTAACAGGGCCTCTGGGGCTTTGCTGCCTCCTGGTTTGGCTTTGTTGCTGCTGAATTCTCAGTCGGGAATGGGTTAACTGATACCAGCCAGTCACAGTTCACTGAGGGTCTATGATTTGCAAACCCTCTTTTTTAAAACATTTTTGGTTTACTGAAGAATAGTTGATTTACAGTGTTGTGCTAATTTCTGCTGTACTGAAAAGTGATGTATAACGTCAGTTATACACACACACATATATATATACACATTCTTTTTCATATTCTTTTCTGTATGGCCTATTGGATGTTGAATCCACAGGATATTGAATATAAATCCCTGTGCTATACAGTAGGGCCTTGTTGTTTATCCATCCTATATATAACAGTTTGCATCTGTTAATTTCAAACTCTCAATCAATCCCTCCCCTACTCATCTTTGGTAATCACAAGTCTGTTGTCTGTGAGTCTGTTTCTGTGTAAACCCAGTCTTAGTATAATTTATAGCATAATTTTCAATTATACAAATAGCCAAGGCTCACTGAAGCTAGCTCAAGTGAGGGGGAGGGAGGAGGAAATCATATTTTATTTATTTTTAAAAAGATTATTCTTTTATTCTTGTACCTGGCTGCACCAGGTCTTGGTTGTGGCACTCAGGATCTCCTGTCTTCATTGCATCATCTGAGATCTTTTAGTTGTAATATGTGGGATCTAGTTCCTTGACCAGGGATTGAAGCTGGGCCGCCTGCATCAGGAGTGAGAAATCTTAGCCGCTGAACCACCAGTGAAGTCCCAGGAGCCATATTTTGAAACTACACTGGGAAATGTCCTGGCTGTAAAGGACTTAGCAAAAGTATAGCCAAGATTCAACAGAGGCTGAGCTGGGGCTAGACACTATTTCTTGAACAGTTGCTCCATTCTTCTCTTTTTGACAGATTTCTCATGTAAGAAGGCTTTTAGAGGTGATAGCAGATTCTGTTATCTGCTATCTAAACTGTTTTAGAGGTGATAGATTTCTTCATAGGAAATCTTTTTGTATGGAAAAATTATTCAAAAGCACTTGAGGTAGAAGGTGACACTCCAAAGGGTGCTGGTGAATATACTGGAGACCCTGTGAAAGCCCACTCTCCATCTTTCCTTTTTCCCCATCATAACTCACACTGCTGTGGGTGAGGACATCAGGCCAGAACGGCAAGATCCAGGGTCATCATTTTCCAATTTGGGGCTGATCTAAATGGATTCAGGGAGATACTCAGGAGGCAGGTATGGATGTGCACCACCACTATTTGGATTGTAGACAGAAAGTGCCACTGAAACAATGAGGGAGTGGCAAGTTTCAAGAGGCAGGACAGGATATTGAGAGAGGTTATAGGGTCCAGTCGTGTGAGTTTTATATGAACTCCAAAGTGTCACTGCCTTAGAGTTGGTAGATTACCTAATACTACCCAAATGAGCACCAGGAAATGCACAGTCATTCAGATTCATGTCAGTTTTTTTTTTTTTTTTTGACCATGCAGCAAACAGGAAGGAAAAATGACCTCAGCCTAACCACTCTCACTTTAGAGAGATTGTTTTCAATTAGCAATATCACAAAGTGCGACTGAATGGAGTGTAGAAAATCAGACTTGGTTGTACCAACAGAGAAATTTTCTTGGGGAAATTCTAAAATAATTTTAAATATAAAAACTGAGCATTTGACTTAAGAAACTAGGAAAAACATTAAACAAAATATTACCAAAAGGAGAATATAATGAATAAAAACAAAATTTTAGGGATTTCCCTGGTGGTTAAAGACTACACTTTCCAATGTAGGGGATGTGGGTTTGATCCCTGATTGGGGAGCTAAGATCCCACATGCCTCATGGCCAAGAAACAGAACATAAAACAGAAGCAATGTTGTAACAAATTCAATAAAGGCTTAAAAAAAACCTTCAATTTGCTATCGATGAATTGATGACCATATTGATGATTAAAACTAAATTATGGATTCTTCAAAAAGTTGAACAAATAGACAAGACCCTGGCAAGGATAAGGAAAATGAAAAGAAAAAAGACAGAACAGAAAGAAATAGCCATACAAATGAGATTAAAAGAATAAGAGAACTTTAATCAAATTTTATGCAAAACATTTTAAATTCTAGGTAAAATGGATGATTTTTAAATGAGTAAAACTAACTCAAGAAAAGTGAAAAGACAACCTATAGAATGGGGGAAAATGTTTGCAAGTCATATATCTGAAGGGACTTGGATTCATAATAAATAATGAACACTTACAACTTAACAATAAAAAAGATAAATAACCCAATTTTAAAATGGGCAAAGGATTTCGGTAGGATTTTCTCCAAAGGGGATATAGAAATGATGAATATCTATACACAGATGAGTGGATAAACAATTGTGGTATATCCATACAATGGAATAGTATTTGACCATAAAAAGGAATGAAGTACTGACACATGCTTCAACATGGATGAACTGTGAGAACATTATACTGAGTCAAAAAAGCCAGACACAAATGGCCACAAATTCTGTGATTCCATTTATATAAAGTGCCCAAAATAGGCAAATCCACAGAGACAGGAAATAGATTAGTGGTTCCCAGTAGCTGGCTGGAAGGGAAAATTGGAAGTTACTGCTTATGGAAGCAGAGTTGCTTTGTAGGTGATGAAAATGATCTGAAATTAGATAATGTTGATACTTTCAGAACTTTGTGAATATACTAAAAAGCAATGAATTGTACCTGTAAGATACCCTTTCAAAAGTAAATTTTACAGTATGTAAATTATAGCTCAATTAAAAAAAAAAAAAGGAAAAAATAAATACAATGTAATTTCAGTCATAATCCCAGCAACACTGTGTTTTGGGGAGACAACACAAAGGGAAAACAACGTTTTTAAATCTGAAATTCATTTGTAAAAACACACCTGTCAATACAAACAAAGGAATGTAGGAATATGGGCTTTCCCTAACAGATATTAATGTAGGCATAAAATTGTTATAACGACATTATAGTAAAAGAAAAAATTGATTCATGCAATAGAAAAGTGCAGAAATATGACACATATAATCTCATATAAAGGTGGCATTTGTATGGAAGGGACATTTATTCATTAAATACTGAAGGAAAAACATTATTTATTTGACTTTCAAATGAATTTGTATTCTATTAATCCTATGAGATGTCTTCCCAGGTGGCTCAGTGGTAAAGAACCCGCCTGCCAACGCAGGAGAGGTGGGTTCTATTCCTCGGTGGGGAAGATCCCCTGGAGAAGGAAATGGCAACCCATTCCAGTATTCTTGCCTG
This sequence comes from Dama dama, assembly GCF_033118175.1. Classification (NCBI taxonomy): domain Eukaryota; kingdom Metazoa; phylum Chordata; class Mammalia; order Artiodactyla; family Cervidae; genus Dama; species Dama dama. The sequence goes on from NC_083700.1 coordinate 16,218,926, forward strand.
GGAAATCCCATGGACAGAGGAGCCTGGTGGGCTATGGTCCATGGAGTCACAAAGAGTTGGACACGACTTCGCGACTAAGTATCAATCCTACCACAGTGTAAACGTATTTGAAAAATACCATTATATTTCATTAACTCAATCTAGAGACTCCTTGCTGCTCCAAGATACCCTACACGCTGGTAATCTCTGGCTTTCCCAATCAACTCAGCCGGTATCCAAGGGCTTTCCGGATCCCGCCCGGCACTCGGCCAGTTCAACCGTAAGTAGGCAGATCCAGAACACGGTGTTTCGTAACAAACGCTGGATCACTCCTCCAGCCCTCAACCGGACGTTTAGTTTCCGTTTCTTTCAAATACCTGCGTGTAAGCTCCACCAAGTTGAGCACTGTATCTCCTTCATCTTTGCTTATCACACAGTCCTATTCTATGTAATTGCCCGCGTGCCTACCCCGCCACATTAAAACTAACAGAAAGGGAGGACCCGCGGCTGGTTTGTCTTTATATGCCTCGCTCTTAAAATGGGGCTAGGCGTACAGAAATGAAAAAAAAAAAAAAAAAAAAAAAAAATTCTTGGAATGACCTTTGAGAGGAGGAATCGTTTCCTTTTCCCTAAACATGTAACTGAAACGTGAAGTTCGTAAAAGTCGTGGGAAAGCACTCTTCCAAGCCAGAGGCTGGGACTCCACAGGAATGTAAGTGAATTTGGAGTAAAACCTGTTTAATTCCCAGACTCATGCGTATTGTCTTCTAGGCTACCAACTTGCCCACAGCAAAGATGAATTCTCCTTGCCACATTTCTTCCTTAATATGAGTTTTAGCAGCCATCTTTTTCAAGGGCAAGGCGCAAGCAGGAAGGTCACACCCTAGAGGCTCCCACAACTCCAGATGCCTTGAAATCGGAGTCCAATAGGAATAGACGTTTACACCGGAACCGCTTTGCCTCACAACCGGAAGAGGCTCTGCGTAAGGGCGTTGGGGGCGGAAGTGACGGGAAGGTGGTAGTGGAGTAGTTGGCGGGTGGTTGATCAGACCCGGTCGCCATGTCCGCGGGGAGCGCGACACATCCTGGAGCCGGCGGGTAAAGCTTCGCGGGAGAGGGCATCTCAGGGAGCGTGGGGAGCAGGAGAGGCAGAGGGATCATGGGAAGCAGCGTATGGGTGGAAGGGCCCTGAGGTGGGAAGTGGGCATATTGGAGGGCCAGACTTTTGGGGAGAATGGTGGTGAGCAGGCCTGGAGTCCCTGGAAAAGGCCAGCGGGGATCAGAAAGAGGAGAAAAGCAGGGACTTCAGGAAGGCCGAAATAAGGGGGAGGCGGAAACGAGGACGTATGGGACAGAGTGGAATCTTAATAGGGATGACGGAGGAGAAAGGAAGTAGATTCTGGAACGAGGTTGGAAGAAGTATTGGGGGAAATGTTGCAGTAGTTCTCTCTAAGGAGAGATGGTAATTCCATTTCTGATAGGAGAGTCGAAATTGTAAAGAGAACGTGATAGCGGGAAAATAGCGTGTTAAGGCGTCGTAAGGGGAGAAAAATATAACTGAAAGCTTTGATGGGGCCTAATATTTTTTCTTTTACTTCCGTAGGCGCCGCAGCAAATGGGACCAACCAGCTCCAGCCCCTCTTCTGTTTTTGCCACCGGCGACCCCAGGGGGGGAGGTTACCAGCAGTGGGGGAAGCCCGGGGGGCTCCACAGCTGCACCCTCTGGAGCCTTGGATGCTGCTGCTGCTGTGGCTGCCAAGATCAATGCCATGCTTATGGCCAAAGGAAAGCTGAAACCAACTCAGAATGCTGCTGAGAAGGTATTTGAAGTTGAGGGGACTCTGCTAATTGCAGTATCAGTGGGGGTTATTTTGTAATCTTGTAATCTCCCATAATTTGGATGAATGAAAGAAAACAGGGATACAGTAATTAAAGATATTTATATTTGAAATGTATTTGATGATATCTTGTGATTTGTTTTTAGGAGGCAGTTTGATTGGACTTAGTTCACTTAGTTCGGTTTAAGTTCTATGTATATAATTATCTAAAGCAGTGGTGTAATATGTTTTTTGATAGCATGTACGTTTTCCCTGAAGTCAAAAGAGAAATTCAGATAAATCGCGTGGTTTAAATTGTTGTGTCGAATTAAAAAGCTGTAGATTCAGATATCTAATGACTGTCTAACTGAAGTGCAGTTAAACATGAACTAAAATGATTAATTGATATGTGAGTTGTTTTGCTGTTTTCATACAAATTAGGAAATTATTTGGTCATTTTATAAAATTTTTGTTATAATGAGAAGCTTACAACTGAAATGGGTCTGAACTTTGAAGCATTTATCTTGCTGCAGAATGCAAGAATTTTCCTATAGAATAAGGAGTACAGTTCTGTTTATGTTGCTAGAATGCATGCTTTGCGCTCAGGGGGAAAAAACAACCTTGCGACAAGTATGGAGTGGATTATTGTCACCAGTTTATAATATGGAAAATTAGGTTCATGAATGGAAAGTTAACTTGTCTTAGATCTGTACATGGTAGACACAGATGCCTTACTTCAGTGTCACCTCAGACTCTGGGTGTTTAGCTTTTGTTGAAAGCCTCTGGAGTTGGAGAATTCAGTTTGTTCCAAGACAGCCTATTCCGTTGTAGTTTTCTTTTTTTTTTTTTTTCCCATGTTGTAGTTTTCATGTGAAAAACAATTATTTTGGTTTAATTAAAATTGCCTTCCTTGGTAGCTGTGAAGAGTTCAGCTTGAAAATGCAATGCATGTGAGGTGATGGATATGTTAATTAGTGTGTCTGTGGTAATTATTTCACACTGTGTGTATATGTCTATATCAGAATGTAACATTGTACACCTTAAATGTTTACAGTTTTGTCAGTTGTACTTCAGTAAAGCTGGGTGGGCTGGGGGAAGAAAGAAAATGCAATTCCTCAGCCTTCCACTTTGTCAGTAAGATAACATCATTTATCAGTAGGCCAGAAACTGTGTGGATGTTTTAATGCTTGAGTTCTGTGGATTTGGCGAAAACTTTCAGCGAATTGGAAGTTTGTTATTCATTGGTTGAAAAGGTCGTGTGAGTCAATTATTTCTTTCTAAAATCTAGAAGAAAATACTAAAAGCACATTGATAGAGATAGATGCTTGAATGTTAAAATTGTTAATATTGATGTTACTCATTTAGACTCATTTTTTCCTTTAAAAAAGTAATCTCTAAAATGGTAATTGAACCCAGCAGAAGGCAGCATGGTGCATGAGTACTGGATTTAGAATCAGAATGCCTACGTATGAAACCTAGAACCCCCAGTTACTGGTGGTAAATTTTAAGACTTAGTTCCTCAGTCATGTTGCCCATTTCAAGTGCTCAGTCGATGTGTGTATGGCGGCCCCCATGTTGGACTGGCAAGTGGAAAACAAAGTTGTGTTGGACAACACTTGATACGTACCTTTAAAGGTATGAGGATTCAGTGAGATAAGGTGTGTAAATGCATTCTGAAAGTCAGTAAAGGAAAAGAGATATTGTTGAATTTAGTTTACTTCCACATTTTAAAAATACCTAATGTGCAAATAAATAATCTGTATTTTACCTTCCTTGTGCTGTCCACGGCAACTAAGGGTTGGGGAAGGCTATCTTGAGGTTAAAGTTTTTGAGATAACACTCAAATTCAGCTATCTGGAGTTACCTGTAGTTTATTTTAATTATTTTAGGGGGCCATGACACACAACTTGTGGGATCTTAATTCCCCAACCTGGGATTAAACCCAGGCCCCCAGCAGTGAAAGCTTTGCATCCTAACCACGAGACCACCAGGGAATTCCCTGTAGTTTATTTTTTAATTTTTTCTATTTTATTAACTTTTTTAAATTATAGTTGATTTACAAAGTTATGCTAATTTCTGCTGTACAGCATTTTTTTTCCATTTTATTTTTTATTAAAGTATAGTTGATTTTACAGTCTTGTGAATTTACCCATAGTTTAAATTGAGAGAAAACAGTCAGGTTTTAGAATCTTACTTGTCTTTTCATTCATTCTGTTTGTTCTTCCTTAGTGGAGAGTTATGGGATGTGAACTGGATACAATTTAAGGATTTCTGAGGTTTCTGTAGGAATAGAATTTTTTTATGTTGTGTAGGTCACATTGCGACCCTAGTTTTGGCACCCAGGCAGCTTTCTATTACACAGATGAGATGTGTGAGGGCTCCGGTTGTGCATGGACTCTACCCTACCTTATATTTTACTACACCTATAGCTATCTAATTGAGCAGTAAAGCATCATAACTTGGCCTTTAATTTTCCTTTTGGAGATTGCAGCTTTTAGTCCATAGCATTTCTGTAATCATATGGTCATAAAAATGCACACAGGGCCAAGGTTACAAAGATATCTAATGATGGCCTTCAAGTAAATTGGCTGTACTTGGTGTCATTTTATGGAGGTTTTGTTTGCTTTTTATTTTGTTTATGACTAATGACCAAGGAATATTTCCAGGTGTGTTTGCTAGGTAGAGGGGATCAGTAGGGAGTTAGTGGCACTTGGGAAGGTATCGTTTTAAATTGAACAGCAAAAAAATAAATAAATAAATTAAATAAATTGAACAGCAAAGTGATTATTTCATCATATGAACTTTTTAATGTCATTTCTCCTGTTACAGCTTCAGGCCCCTGGCAAAGGCCTAACTAGCAATAAAAGCAAGGATGACCTGGTGGTGGCTGAAGTAGAGATCAATGATGTGCCTCTCACATGTAGGAACTTGCTGACCCGAGGACAGACTCAAGATGAGGTACGGAGATGTTGGGCCTCTGTGGGGAAGGTGGTGGGTGGATGTAATGTCAGGAAAACAAGGCCTTTAAACACAAACAGGAGTCAAATTTTTTATTAGTGGTTTTGGGTCTGCAAAGTCAGGATTGGGTTTAACTGTGAGAGAACTTACTCGTGAAGGTAAAGAAACAGATGGGGTGAATTCCTTGAGTTAGTTTGGATAAGAAACAATAAAATTTCAGATAATAGGAGAGAACTCACTCCTGCATATTGATGGAGTGAATAAATGGGGAAAATCTATCCTGTTGCCTGTCATTGAACTCAACGAATTGCCAAATCGCCTAATGCATTGTTTGCTTTTTAGATCAGCCGACTTAGTGGGGCTGCAGTGTCAACTCGAGGGAGGTTCATGACAACTGAGGAGAAGGCCAAAGTAGGACCAGGGTATGTATGCATGTCCTATACTTTGGGGAAGAGTTGGACGTAGGACTCACATGAGCTTCATATTTGTCATTTGTAGGGAATATGTGTACATGTTTGGTTAGTAGCTGTACACAAGCGTGTGTGCATGCACTCACTTTATAGCAGAATTTGAGACATCTCAAAACAGATGTAAGAAGTATTGGCAGCTGTTTCTTTCCTTTTGCTGTTTGGTTTTTTACTTCACAATTAATGCTTGTACTGGAGGAAATAAGTTAGAGTAAACTGTGAAAGAAGACAGTAGTTGTTAATATTTAATGTATATCTAAATTTTTTTCTATGGAAATATTCCCCCCTACAAGTGGGTTCCTACTTTGTCATAATCTCCCTTTTAGAAAAATCCTTTTATCAGATTCCTTATTACCACTGTGAGATTATAGGTTGTAGGTTGTCCATACAAAGGTTTCATCTCAGTTTCGTTTCATTACTTCCATTATCCAGTTTTTGAGGGCAGGTATTCAGGCAGTGCAACATTTTTCATATTGGCTTAAACTAAATATAATTAGGAGGCAAAATTTGCTCTCTACCCCAAGCTAAGACTGTACTTTAACCTTGTATATGTGCTGGTTGCTATTTTAAACATTTTTTTCTTTAAACACAGTTATATTTTGCCTACAGCTTTTTATTAGTATGATTTTTGATCACTTTATTATTATAATCACAGTTTAAGTGAGTTTATGGTTTTGTTTTATTTTTGGCTATATTGGGTCTTCGTTGGACTTTAGTTGCAGCAAGCAGGAGCTACTCTTTGTTGTGGTGCATGGGCTTCTCATTGTGATGGCTTCTCATGTTGCAGAATATGGGCTCTAGGTGTGTGGGCTTCAGTAGTTGCTGCCCACTTGGTTGGTTAGTTGCTTAGTTGCTCTGCAGTGTGTGGAGTCTTTCCAGGCCAGGGATCGAACCCATGTCCTCTGTATTGGCAGGCGTATTCTTAACCACTGAACCACCAAGGAAGCCCCATGTTATGTCTAGAGTCTAAAGAGTCTTCTCAGTTGGGTATGGACCTTTAAAGAAATATACGTGTGTGTATATATATATACATATATATATGTATGTATGTATATGTGTATATACATATATATGTATATATATGTATGTATGTATATGTGTATATACATATATATGTGTATATATACATATATATGTATGTATGTGTGTATATACATACATAAATATATATATGCCACCACTCTTGTCACGTTAGGTTGGATAGCCAAGAGCCCATTTGCCCATAACTTACTCGACAGCCAACAGAAAGAGATTCTGTTCTCAAACACTCGGTTATCCAGAAGACTAGAGATTAATGCTCATGAGCCTATAAGAGCATATTTGATTCCTGTGTGGACCCATTTACTATAAGCAGCCAGCAAAGTGTATTCATTCGCCAGCTATAAAACCATGTTCTTAGAAATTTTACTAGCAACAGCAATTTTCATGTATATGGTCTTCTTTACTTATTTGGAAGCATATGAGTGATACAGATTAGGTTTGGTGACCCATTTGACCCTTTGGTTGTGACCAGCTTGCTATTATCATTTTAATATTTCTCTTTATAGGGATCGCCCATTGTATCTTCATGTTCAGGGCCAGACACGGGAATTAGTGGACAGTAAGTAATTGTTTTGACTCACACACTGCTCTTTTTGAAAAAGTATTATACGTAATAAGTTGGCAAACTGTTTGTTCCTGATGGCTGTTCTCACTCTTCTTTATGAACTACTCATGAGTATATTTGGGTAATCTATAAAATGGATTAAAAACACAAGTAACTGAGGATTGGCCTGTGTTTATCATTGTTGTTTATCTGTTTGTTCATTTCTTTTGTGTAGTACCTTACTGTCTGTGTTTTTCCCTAGGAGCTGTAAACCGAATCAAAGAAATTATTACCAACGGGGTAGTCAAAGCTGCAACAGGGACAAGTCCAACTTTTAACGGTGCAACAGTCACTGTCTATCACCAGCCAGCACCCATTGCACAGCTGTCTCCAGCTGTTAGCCAGAAGCCTCCCTTCCAGTCAGGGGTATGTTTTATGGAGATATCATTAACAGTGTTATCATTTCTGTAAAAATGATATATACCAAATACTATAGGGAGTATGAAGAAAAAAATAAAACCCTGAAGTTGCAACCTAAAAGTTACCTCCTTTGATAATCCTATTAATGGAACATTTAGGTTACTGAGAGGTAGTGAACATCTGAACACACATCTCTTTATATTGATACATTCTAGATGTCAACTTAAAAGAAAATGCATAACATGAGAGTTGAGAGTTAAGTTTTATTTGGACCAGTATGAAAACTGTAGTCCGGGAGATAGTACCTCAAATAATTCTCAGAGACTGTTCCAGAGAGATAGAGGGGGAGGACAGTATATATGTGATTTTGGTAAACTGGGAGTACATGTAAGTAAGCATGTTTATTTTTTAGAAAGTTCTTCTGGTCTCATAAAGCTTCTGCTAGTCACGAGAAATAGTCATCACCGTGAAGGATTTTAGTGCTTTTCTAGGTACAAGAAGATGTAAAAATTAGAGTCATAGAATCAGCTCTTGAGAATAGCTAGCTATCTGAAGACCTGTCCTGCCAGTTTTCTGGGAGTGCAAGAGTGCCTCATTTCTGTTTTCCACCCTGAACTCCTCTCAAAGGGTATTGAAGGCCAGCAGTGGCAGCAGCACATGATTTAATCCTTGTAGAGGAAGATGGTAAGCACCCATGGCAAGTGCCAGTTTGTGGTTGATGTAGAAAAGGGACTGATAGATCAAAGAGTACACATATTGTGCATTTTGAAGTTAGTGGTTTGGTTTACATTAGTAAACTTAACTGGAGGACTAAGAAGGCTGAGTCTGATGAAGCAAGACTCTGCTGATACAATCCTCCTAGAAAAAAAGGGTTGGAGAGAGCAGCCCTCCGTGTGTTAGAGAACATCACAGGGTTGACTGTGCTGCCCGACATTCTACTCCAGTTTCACAGGAAACTGTCTGCTATTTCTTATACAGTAAGTGGATATACCTACTCAGTATTGAATCTTGGGTTTTCACTTCTTAAATAGATTTCACTGAACAGAGTAAGATGTTAATGTTGTAGGTATGTACATGGAATATGTAGTTTGTGTTTAAGCAACTTGATAGGGTTTATTTTTTAGGTTCATGGTAGGAATTAAGGAGGGAGGGTCTTTATTCTGGAAGTGATTGAAAGTATCTGGAGGATTAAAGTATTTTGCCTAATAATTTTCATTTTAAGGATTTATTTGTGTATTCTGTTTTAATTAGAGGTATTCTGTTCTTCTGCAGATGCATTATGTTCAAGATAAATTATTCGTGGGTCTTGAACATGCTGTGCCCACTTTTAATGTCAAAGAGAAAGTGGAAGGTCCAGGCTGCACCTATTTGCAGCACATTCAGATTGAAACAGGTGCCAAAGTCTTCCTACGAGGGAAAGGCTCAGGCTGCATTGAGCCAGCATCTGGCCGAGAAGCTTTTGAACCTATGTACATTTACATCAGGTATGGATGGATAGGGCCAAGGACATTTAGATACTTGTCAGCTGATCAGTACAGGCAGAAATGACTCAAGAGGAGCAAGAGAATATGAGCTTAATACGTAATAGCATTAGGAACTTAAGTAAATAATAGCAGTAATCACTTTGTAATTAATAAAAACTGAAGTAGAGGTGTGATTGGATTTTTTAGTATTTACATCTTTGGGTTTTATAAGAGTCTGTGATCATAAAAGGAGCTGCAGTAAGCCGAAAATAACTTTGATTTAAACCTATGACAATATTAATACATTTTAAAATAATTTTAGTGATCTTTAAGTAGATTTTGTTTATATCAAGAAATACCATTACTCAAAGGAGACCATAACATTTGTGGTAATGATATTAGTTATATCTTGAAGGGCTTAAGGACTATTTTTGTGTTTCTGTTTTGTGATATTCAGAAACTTAGATTTGTGCTACATTGACTATACTGCATTTATAAAACAGCATACAAAGTGGAAGCAGAATTCTGTATCTTTTCTTTTTCTTTGCTTCAAATTTATTGGTTCTTACGTCTTTACAGTCATCCCAAACCAGAAGGCCTAGCTGCTGCCAAGAAGCTCTGTGAGAATCTCTTGCAAACAGTAAGTTACATTTATCTGTCTGAAACTCATTTAGAAGATCTACTGCCATCTTGGACTGTGTCTTAGTTATTTTTCTACCTGTATGAGTTTCCTAGGCCTCCCCTATCAAATTCCCACAAACCAGATGACTTAAAACGGCAGACCTTTATTCTCTCACAGTTCAGGAAGCCAGAAGTCCAAAATCAAGGTGTGGGCAAGCTTGGTTCCTTCTGAAGGCTCCAAGGGAGAATCCATTCCATTCCTCTCAACTAGCTTGTTAATAATTAACCTGCAGTCCTTGGCATTCTTTGCCTTGGGTCAGCTTAACTCTGCCTCCATCTTCACCTGGCCTTTCCTGTGTCTCTCATATCTCCTCTCATAAGAAGGAGGAGATTGATTTTACGGTCCACTCTTATCCAGCATGACTGCAACTTAATGATCTCCATCTGTAAAGACATTGTTTCCAAACAAGGTCATATTCCAGTGTTTTTGGCAGTCATAAATTTGGTAGGGGGTGGGAACGACACTTCAAACTACTGCATTATTCCAGCAACTGATCCTCTCTGTAAGGAAGTCAGACTCCCCCAGCCAGGGTCACTGTTGACTTGCATCTCTACTTCAGGAGCTGTTTCAGTATGACATTCCACTGTATAGTATCATACAGTCTCAGGGTTGTCAGTTATTTAAATACTGCTGTTAATCCTGGTCAGGTTGTTTATGATCTGAATTCCAAATTTGATATTAGCTTTAGATGAAGTATGGGTTGAGTTATTATAGTTGAAAACTAGTTATCCTTTGGGGTATCCTTTGGGCTTCTTTGACTATCCATTCTGTTTATTCTATAGTCAAATAACCAGAAGTTAAACCATAGGATTTTTTATAGCACCCAAACGAAATAAGGTTCGAGGGGTTGAATATGTTCAATCTTGAGTTATTTGGTAATTTAATGAATTTGGTATCAGACATCTCAGGATGAAGCTGTTGTTTGCTTTTGTAAGGTAACCTGATTTACCAACCCTTGTATCATATAACTTCTTGACCAGTTCCTCATCTTAAAGTTAGACTTAGTAAGATCCTTATGATGAAGAACTGTATCGAAGAGGTAATAAACCTTCATTAAGCCATGAACTCTTGAGAGCAAATTACCTAGTAAATGAATGAATGGTTTCTCTACAATTAAACAGAAAACTTAGAAATATCTTAACTGCTTAATTTCTGTGGCTCTGTGAATGATTTTCTACCCTAGAATTGGGTCAATTTAGGGGAGTTAGGATGCTCCCCTCAAATTGCTTCCCTTGTGGCTCAGCTGATAAAAAATCTGCCTGCAATGTGGGAGACCCTGGTTCGATCCCTGGGTTGGGGAAGATCCCCTGGAGAAGGGAAAGGCTACCCACTCCAGTATCCTGGCCTGGAGAATTCCCGTAGTCCATGGGCTCGCAGAGTCAGACATGACTGAGTGACTTTCATTTCTCTTAGGGTGCTCCTGTTGTCCATGTCTCTTGTTCCCAAAACCTGGGTTAGTAATTTATTGGTGTGCTTTTTTAAAATTAAGTGTTTGTGTGTGCTCAGTTGTGTCTGACCCTTGGTGATCCCATGGACTGCAGCCCACCAGATTCCTCTGTCTGTGGGATTCTCCCAGCAAGAATACTGGAGTGGGTTACCATCTCCTCCTGCAGGGGATCTTTCTGACCCAGGGAATCTAATCCATGTCTTCTGTGTTGGCAGGCAGATTCTTTACCACTAGGCTACCTCGGAGGCCCCAGAATTTAGATTAAACAAGTCTAATAAATTTGATTGAAACACTGATGGAGATGTTTTGGCTTCTAATTTGCTTTGATCCTAGAATTATATATCCTTATATATACTGAGTGAATTGAGACTGCTCCATATTGATTTGTCTCCCCTTCACTTTGCAGGTTCATGCTGAGTACTCTAGATTTGTGAATCAGATCAATACTGCTGTACCCTTACCAGGTGTGTATGTCTTGAAGTGTTTAAAAAGTATTTTGGTAGTGATATTAATGAATAAAGTAAGATATGCGAAGTTAAAGTAACTGTGCCAGGGCACTAATGATATTCCCTTTAACGTAGGGTAATTTGGAAAGCCATTTGTGCCTCAGTAGTTTTCTTCCCTAGAGATTAAGTTTAATATTCGGCTAAAATGTCTCATTCTGCTGCAGCTGATTAAACACTTTTTTTCTTCCCCCTCAGGCTATACACAACCCTCTGGTATAAGTAGTGTCCCTCCTCAGCCACCATACTATCCATCCAATGGCTATCAGTCTGGTTACCCTGTTGTTCCCCCCCCTCAGCAGCCAGTCCAGCCTCCTTACGGAGTGCCAAGTATGGTGCCACCAGCTGTCTCTCTGGCACCTGGAGTCTTGCCAGCACTGCCCACTGGAGTTCCACCTGTGCCAACACAATACCCGATAACACAAGTGCAGCCTCCAGCTAGCACTGGACAGGTAGGATGCCAGGATGTGGAATCTGGGACTGGTGAACCAGGAAAAATCGGGGCAGGGAGGGGGTGGGAAGGCGGGGGTATTGTTCGGAAGCAATTAGAATTCGAGGTGTTTCTTCCTGTGTTCCCACCGTTGAACTACCTGAATACTTTGGAATAGTGTATACATGTGTATATTTATCCTAAAGTTTACAGTTTTATAACTTTTGCCACCAAATACTGCTTTAGAGCACAAGTTGTCGAGCTTTCCACGAAGGGCTGGAAGATACGTATTTTAGGCTTCGGGGGCCATACAGTTTCTGCCATAACTACTGCACTCTTGCTGTAGCGGAAAATCCATCGCTACACTAGGAAATGGATGAGTGTGACCATGTTCTAATAAAACTTGATTTATAAAAACAGATAGCAGTCCTGAATCATAGTTTACCTGTCCTGGGCTTTGCAGTGTTAAAGTTCTCATGGATTAGGGCTGGCATACCACACTCATCTAAATGATTGGAACTGATTTGCTAATCTCAGAAGAAATATATCATATACAGGTGTTCTAGGCCAAGAGGTATGTGAGCTTCCTAAATGAAAGGATTATAAATGCTGGTATATGTCTCAAGCTAGGAAAGAAGCTAGAATTTTAGGAAAAGAATAAGTAGCCAGCTCATTTAGGTTATGTACCCTTCTTCTTAGAGGCAGGGGAAAGACTAATGAAAGCATGGTAATGGATTTATGGCAGGTCCTCCTTGGTGGGCCTCTCATAGTGTACCCATGCCAGAGAAAACAGCCTCGAACCATTGCCCAGTCTCTTTACCTGTGGGCTGTGAGCACTGAAAGCGGTTGTACAGTGAAACCGTAAATAGGCTTATGAACTCAATTCTGTTTGTGGTCCCCTAGTCATAATTATTTTACCTTATATTTAGGCAGAGCTATCGTTCTACAGCTTTGAGCCACATTCTCTTGTAACTGGGAAGCAATATAGCAGAATGGTTAAGGGTATGGGTTTAGAGAGACTGGCAGAGTCCTTGATGCTTCCCCATTGTTGAGCTGTGTGATCTTGGCAGAGAACTTAATCTATCCAGGCTTTAGTTTTCCTTGTATATAAAATGGCATAATCATTATATCCCAGAGTTGCAAGGATTAAGTAAGCAGTCAATAAATATTAGCTGTTACTAATGAAAGTTTTCCTTTTAGAAGTGCTTGTTTTCTCTAATATATCTATCTTTTCCTTTTCGGAACAACCTCTTAAAACTATTGTACTTGTTCTTGACATAGTTTACCCATGGAAGTGATAGATGAAGTTGCATTTGCCACACAAGCCTTAGCAGCATTTATGATCCAGAAAGAGCTAATTACATTGATTAAAGGGCTTTAAATAAGAGAATGTTCTTGCTTGAGAACTTCTGAACTAAGTAAGTGACTGGAGTGTCTGTTGTTTGTTCATGATCATGTTTGCTCCTAATGGCAAAAATGTGCAGCAGGTTTTTCCTGAGAGTTCAAAACATTGTAGAGTTTTTCAATTTGATGTTCGCTGCCATGAAGGTAGGAAGACTAGGTGATACTGTTACCAAATTATACTTGAAGGAAACTTAGGACCAGAAGATGAAAGATTATATGCATCATATTGATCACTAAAGTATCTTGTAAACATCCTTTAGTTATTTGTTAGTTGGGCATTCTCACACTTTTTCCTCCTTGGTTTGTTTTGGTCCCAGAGTCCGATGAGTGGGCCTTTTATTCCTGCTGCTCCTGTCAAAACTGCCTTGCCTGCTGGCCCCCAGCCCCCACCCCAGCCCCAGCCCCCACTCCCAAGTCAGCCCCAGGCACAGAAGAGGCGATTCACAGAGGAGCTGCCAGATGAACGAGAATCTGGACTTCTTGGATACCAGGTTAAATAAAATATCCTATCTTCCTTTTCTCATCTTATCTTACTGTATTCTCCCTTTAAAGAAAGATAAGTTCACATCTGTGTCAACTGTCCTCCCAATACTAGGATTTCTGCATTCTGGAATCTATTTAAATAAGATATTTATCCTTAGGGATTAAGTTAAACCCAGGGTGATTCCCTTTGAGTGGGTTTTGTCTTTGGGTCAGTGTGATAAGAGAATACAAAGCTCTCCACCTAGAGAGAAGTCGCCTATGACTAGTATCTGGAAGTTCTGTAGAATTCTGCACTTCCTCTTTATACAGCAGACTCTTGAAAGCCTCTTACAGCTTGTAGTGAAATGAGTAGGGAAGAACTGTTACTGTACCAATATATGGTTTGTATTTAAAACCTTGGCACTGTTCTTTTTCTCCTTGCTAAACAAGAGGGTGGTGTCATTCTCCAATTCCTACACCCCTGAAAAAACGATAGCCAGAAATGCAGTGATTCTGTGCATGGATGTGATTATAAACTCATTCACTGATGAGTCTTTCTAGATTATTAAAATACATAGTTTTGGTACAGTCTTGTTTTACCCAGAGAAGTACTTTGCCAGAATCCTCTGAAGCATTCTTTGAACCAAATATTCTTTGGAGCATTTTTGTAGTTTATAACTAGATTTATACAAACCAGTTAAGTCATAAATAATTGAAAACATAAAGACATAGCATAATGAAGCACAAAATCTCTGGCCAAGTCCTACAGAGAAAAGTAATAGTCTGTGCTCTGAGTATAGTTAACTCCAAATCCCAGAGAGCTATGTAGTACAGCTTTCTGCAGTTTATCAGAAAGATGAGGCACTTGACAGTTACGTTAAGGAGCTAAAGTCAATACAGCAGTTGTAGATTTGCTAATGCCACTGTATTTTTCTGCTCATAGCATGGACCCATTCATATGACTAATTTAGGTACAGGCTTCTCCAGTCAGAATGAGATTGAAGGTGCAGGATCGAAGCCGGCAAGTTCCTCAGGCAAAGAGCGAGAGAGGGACAGGTAAGTTAGTTGGAACATAATTATATGCATCTGTTCAGATGGCTTAATGTGAATAATGAGTGTTGCTATGAGCACCCATGTTAAACAAATGAGGTCATTTGGATCAAATAATCTGTTCATTGTAATGGATGCAATAATGGAAAATACGATGATATCCCTTACACAGTCTTAGAATTGCTTATACTCAGCCTTGAATAGTTCAGTACTTGATTATTCAGGTATCTTCCTTTCCTTTTTTTTGTCTGTGTCTTAGCCATTTTCCTGAGGATAGACAGTAAGAGAAGTATTACACAATGAAACCATTTTTGCTACGTAGAATCATAGAATATCATGGATGGAGGTACTTGAATGAGAGTCCAGCCTGCCACCCAGGGCTTGGATTCTCTCCTGTGTTATGTCAGCCTTCACAAGATGGGAGCTGGTTTTCATCACAACAGTTCATTCTTTCATATTCATTCATTCTGGTTTTCTTTTCCATAAGTATGTCATACTTTAATTCTTTTTTTTTTTTCATACTTTAATTCTTGATGCATCAGTTCATATAAACTGCCTAGAAATATGTGCTGTGATTGGCAAATCCCATTAATGGATATACCATGTTTTACAGTAGTTGAAAGTATACAAAGGCATATTCAAACAGGACAGTTGGGACAAGTTTTTTTCTTTTAGTTTGAAGTATAGTTTATAATGTTGCATTAGTTTTAAGTGTACAACAAAGTGATTCACTTGCTGTACATACATATCTTTTTTTTTTTTTCAGATTCTTTTCCCTTTGAAATTATTCCATAATGTTAAATATAGTTCCCTATTACAACTTTAATTTCTGTTTATTTACTCATTCTATTATATCTTTATAATCTTACAACTTTTGTTTTTGGCCACACTGTGTGGCTTGTGAGATCTTAGTTCCCTGACCAGGGGTTGAACCCGGGGCACTGCAGTGAAAGTGTTGGGTCCTAGCCACTGGACTGCCAGGAAATTTCCTAATCTTACAACTTGATAATAGCTTGAAGAATAGGGTGTCAGGTTGAAAGGGTTGAAATTAATGGTTAAAATGAACTTTTATTTGCAGATTGTATTGTTATTCAATTTGTTATCTACTGGAAAGGTTGAATTGTCTGAAAAATTATTTTTAACTTTTAACAGGCAGTTGATGCCTCCACCAGCCTTTCCAGTGACTGGAATAAAAACAGAGTCTGACGAAAGGAATGGGTCTGGGACTTTAACAGGGAGTCATGGTGAGTAAGGTGTAGCTGGGGGAGCAAGGGAATGGCTAAGACTGGTCTTAAGCTATTAGTTTTCTAATCTGATATTCATTCAGGTTGACTTTTAATCCAACCTCTATAATCTGTTGGCTAATGAGAATACTTTTTTTTGTTTGTTTGTTTATAAGGACATCATATAGTTACACAGCCTTTTATTTTCAACCGACGTGTGTCTAGAAAAGAGTCAGTCGACTTACATTTTATACATAGCATCAGTGACATTTAGGAAAAAGTAATGATTGGTAGGTCATTTCAAAATTTTGTTGCCTTTGTTGTTTGACTACCTGGAGGTAACCTGATGCAGACTAAAAAGATTTTTGTGTTGGGAGCTGAGCTACCTCTCACCTTATATCTCTTATTTATTGGTTGGGAATGGTCAACCAGTGTCTTTTTTAAAATGTTGCTTCTTAGTATCTCAGAACTCTAAGTTTGGAGAGGTCCATAAATGGGATTAGTTTTTTGTTCTTTGCCTATAGTCATAAAAATGAACGAAGAAAAATGAACAGAAGAAAATACATTTTTTTCTTTTCTTCTTTTAACTTTTTAAAGGTGAAATATTAGACTCCAGAGACTTACTTGCTAACTTTCCTTTTTTTTTTTTCCTTTTTTTTTTTTGTGTGTGTGTGTTTCTTTTTTCTTTCTCTGTTTTCTTACATGGTTCTGGTGGATTCACATTTGCTGATGCTGGTGCTGTTTTTCGTGTGATCTTCAACGTTTTTGGGTGACCATTGACCCTGTGACCTCAAAATGGTGTCCAACTAACCACAATTAACATCTTTTTTTTAATTAACGAATTTATGGTATTATCTTTTTTTTTCTTCTTGGTGGGGAATGGGGTTGGGGTTATTTTTCTCTCTTCTAGATTATCCAGTCAAGAAAATGAAAACTACAGAGAAGGGGTTTGGCTTGGTGGCTTACGCTGCAGATTCATCTGACGAAGAGGAGGAACACGGAGGTCATAAAAATGCAAGTAGTTTTCCACAGGGCTGGAGTTTGGGATATCAGTATCCTTCATCACAACCACGAGCTAAACAACAGATGCCATTCTGGATGGCTCCATAGGCAACAGTGGAGCAGAGATTTGAGCCTTGGTGACTCTCTAGCAATAATGCATGCGTTTGATTTAATAAGACTCTGGGGCCTGTACGGGGAACCATCTTGGACTTTTGCAGAAGTCAGTGATGGGGGGAAAAAAAAGTCAGTGATGAGTGTGCCCTTTCTTAAAGGGTTTCCATTCTTTTTTAAAGAAAATCCTTATTTCTGCAGTGACATAGAATCTGTTAAAATTTACTTAGAATTACAAATTTGTCTCAAGCTTTTTAACAGTTGGTGAAATGTGCTTGTTCAACAGGGTCATTTCAATATACCCTTGACCTGGTCCAGTCTTTTCCAAATGAATAGCCCCTATTCTGACATAAAGCAAGTTTTATTTGTATTTTACTACTGTTTGGTCAATTTTGATAATAACTGGTTCCAAACAAAGCCTTACTATTTATTAGTGGGGAAATGATTTTAAGACCATCCTTTCCTTTCAGTACTTAAATCTAAAAACCTCCTCATCCCGATTTCATTTTTTGGATTCTTTGTTTTGGAAAATGCAGTTTTACTAATGCAGAACTGTTGGATATAACTGAATCCTGGGATATTGAAGGATTTTTTCCATTGGGATGATCCAAAGCTGGTACCTTTCAGGCACTCTTGTCTCAGATAGCCATTGCTGTTTTTACTGCCCGTCTAAGCTCCTTGTCTTCAACTGGGTCTGAGAAAATTACTTGATCAAAAGCTGGTCAGAACTCATCACAGAAATGACATCCAATGGTCTGTCTCTCTGAGAACTGGTTGCAGCTAAAAATAGAGAGATTTGACTGCTTGGAATAGAATGGTGGACTTAGTGACTGAAATTGCAACTTGTCCTTTTTCTTGGCATTACAGGTTTTGCCAAAAGAACTTTTTTGTATCAAATATTGATGTGTGAAAGTGAAGGAGCTAGTCTGCTGAACCAGGAGTAGTTTGAGATACTGAACTGTCGTTTTTGCACATTTGAATACTTTGCAGACTGGCTTTGTATAAACGTATCCTCTGGTTTCCTATATGTTGTAAATATTTAGATCATAATTTCATTATAAATAAATGTATAAATATTCTGCTTGTGGTTTCTTTGTTCTTTATTCCACAACCCATCCATATGTGAAAATTCATAACCTTTTTTACTCGTGTGTTTTAGTCGCTCAGTGGTGTCTGACTTTGCAACCCTGTGGGCTGTAGCCTGCCAGGTTCCTATATCCATGGAATTCTCCAGGCAAGAATACTGGAGTGGGTAGCCATTCCCTTCTCCAGGGGATCTTCTTGACCCAGGGATTGAACCTGGGTCTCCCTCATTGCAGGCAGATTCTTTACCATCTGAGCCACCAGGGAAGTCCCAACATAATGATATTATAGCTCCATCAGAAAAATACCTACATAGACCCAAAAGTTTGCATGTAGTTCCAAAAGTTTTATGACTGTAAAAGTAAACCCTTAAAAATTCAAATGAAAATAGAGGCTTTTTATGATGGCTGTTTTCCACTTTCATATTGTTGTCCCCCTTTATTGAACATGGTTAAAGGTACTGAGTGAAGGAAGCATTGTTAAAGGAAATACAAATTATTCTTGGGAAAATCTGCATCAAAAAGAAGGAAGGGTACAAAAGTTGCAACAGAAAAATTTCCCAGTGTAGTTTTTGCTACCTACAGGTGAATATAGTTGATAACTCCTTAATCTGTGCTGTGTTTAAGGCCACCTGAAAACTCTTGAATTATCATTTCCTGTGGGAAGGCATTATATTCGTTAAAATTTTGTAAAAATTCTAAATATTTCACAATATTTGCTTAAAATATGTGCAGAAATCTGATTAACTAGTTGGCTTTGAGACCTGATTGTCTCAAGTCATTTAAGAGCCCAAATCATATTGCTCTTGTTCATTTGGGGGAATTTTTCTTTTTCTGCTCTTAAGCCTTAAACTTGATCTTGGTCCTGTTTCGGGGAGGATTTGGTGGGTGCCCGTTTCCTTTGTTTACCCATTATATTTGGCCAATTTTTTGTGTATCATATACAGTACTGGGTAAGTTGTTAATTGTTTTAACGCCTTTGTGGGCATGTCCTAAGTTTGGTACTGTGCCCCCCGAGGGCCCTTAGCAGTGAGGCGCGGAACTAGGTTTGAGGACCTGGAGGGAAGACGGCCCTCCCCGGAGGGGGTGTGGCCAGCTGCGGGCGTCACGGGGCCGCCCCGCCCCTCCGGTCGGGACGCGGGCGCTGCTGGCGCCATCTTTCCCGGCTGCGGGAGGGGTCACAGGTCAGTGTCGGATCCTCGGCGCGAGTGAGGAGGACGAAGTAGGTGATCAGACCGGCCGAGGCCTTCCACTTCCGACCGGTAAGAGCAGCAGGAGAAGGCTGGCACCCGAAACGGAAGGGTGGAGGGCCTGAAGGCGGGCCGGGGATGCAGCTGGGGGAGGGGGCCCGTAGAGAGGAATGGGGAGGGGGCGGAACCTCCGGGTACCGCTGGCGTGAGAGGACCCTTGCGGCCTAAGGGGAGGTGTTCCTTTGGTCCTCAAACCTCAACTTTCTCACAGGGCTCCTTCCTGCTGTATCCCAGTTTGAAAAATTCAAGATTTCTTCGTCTCTAGTCTTTCTGGAAAATGTAATAATTCGGAAAACCTGTGATAAGTCATAAGACTGAGCTGTCCGGGAGGGAAGGAGATGGTGAAGGATTTCTTTTACGGCCGCCAGAAAGGGAGCAGAATCATAGACCAGCGTATGGGAAAGCAGGGCACTGACTAGGACTGTTGTCACGAGTGCCTCCATCCTGGATTAAATATTTTCTTCTTTTATTCTAGGTGCCTTTTCCTCGGGGCAGCCCGGGATTCTCCAAGAGGACAATGGATTCTGGGACTCGCCCAGTTGGTAGCTGTAGCAGCCCTGCCGGGCTGTCTCGGGAATATAAACTAGTGATGCTGGGTGCTGGTGGTGTAGGGAAAAGTGGTAGGTGACGTTTTTCTTCCATCTTACAAGAAGTAAGAATGAAAAATGCTTAGAACAAATGCCTTCCACCCAAATCAGCTGGCTAGCATGTAGTGTTGATACTTAACAGTTCTTTCCATGGGTCATCTTTGTGTGAATTTTACCTTTCATTTCTTGTTTTAAAGCCATGACCATGCAGTTCATTAGCCACCGATTTCCAGAAGATCATGATCCTACCATTGGTAAGTCAGAGTATCATTTATGTTTTACAAATAAACCCCATAAAAGTTTCTTTGTGTCAGTTTTTGAAACAGTTTTAAACCATTTATATTTTGATCCTTTTTTGGTGCCTAAACAGACTTATTTAGTAAGCGTATCATAGTGATTGCTAAGCAAATGAATATTTTCTTTTTTCCTAGCTTGTCTTTATGTACATCAGCCATCTTAGTCTGTCTTTTATTGAACATTAATGGGACACTTTGTTATATTTTTATGGTTGGTATACCATATTGCCAGGTTAAAGGAAAAATTTAAGGGCCACTTAACAGAAGCCTTTTGCTAGCATTTTTCTAAGGGTCTGA
Organism: Dama dama; assembly: GCF_033118175.1. NCBI lineage: Eukaryota > Metazoa > Chordata > Mammalia > Artiodactyla > Cervidae > Dama > Dama dama. Next base: position 16,239,441 of record NC_083700.1, read on the forward strand.
TTTGAGACTGACTCTAACTATGAGTCAGCTGGTTTGAACTTCCACAAAAGGAAGCAGAAAAACAAGTAGAGCCAGCCTGCTGAACTCTTTACAACCCAGACATCCAGAGCCTGGACTGACTTGTTCCACGAGAAGCCCTTCGTTTACTTCCTTATACCTTAAGTTCATTACATAGCAAGGTCTCTCTTCATGTCTTTCACAGTTCTTAATGGCCAGTTATTAGTAAAACAGAGTAATAATTAAAAAAAAATTTTTTTTTAATTGCTAGTCTCTGTAAACACTAAACATGTTACTGTTATTCCTGAACCATAAGGAGACAAGTTTGATTTTTAGGAGTTATATCCTAGGATTATAGAAAACTTGTGATGGGAATGGGGAGGCACAGAAGGCCGGCTATATTAGTTATGTTTTGAGGAGGTGACACTCTTTTGGTCCTGGGTCTCGGGAGAATTTCCATTGGGTCAAGCCAATGAGTGTTCTATGCTAACCCATCTTTGGATATGGTCATTTTATATAGTAGATGCTTTTGTGGCTTGGGGGAAATAGAAACAGTTCTTATTTTTTCATGTACTATATTAAATTTAGAACATTGTTCATGAATTCACACTGTGGTGGGAATTCTAGGAACAAAATAAATTTAGGGCTTAGGATAATTTACTTAGAAATATCTTTTCCTGGGACATTCCTGACAGTGCAGTCCAGTGGTTAAGACTGTGTTTCCATTCGAGGGGGCACAAGTTCCAACTCTGGTCAGGGAACTAAGATCCTGCAAGCAGCATGGTGGACCCCCACCCCCCACCCCCCCGCCCCGCCCCAGCAAAAAAAAAAAAAACAACTAAAAACTTATCCCCTGAAAAAGTCGTCCCCCCCCCCACCCCCAACTCAGCTGCTCTTCTGACAATGTTATCTGATTCAATAACATACTTTTATCTATTGAGTTACATGTCAAGCACTGTGTTAGGCCCTGGGGTTACAGTAGTGAGCAAAAAGATAGGGGTGTCTGCTCTCATTGTGCTTCCCTGGTGGCTCAGAGGGTAAAGCTTCTGCTTGCAAGGCGGGAGACCTGCATTCAATCCCTGAGTCGGGAAGATCCCCTGGAGAAGGAAATGGCAACCCACTCCAGTACTCTTGCCTGGAAAATCCCATGGAGGGAGAAGCCTCTCATTTACTTTCTAATTTAGTGCAAGTTTGTTGCAAACTTTGACTGCTAAATCTAAAAAGAAAATATATATATTGTAACATGCACATATAAGTATACATTTGCACATATGTATATGTAATTAAAATACCATGAAACTCTGTTTACCTCACTACGTATGTTACACTTTTTTGTAACATACATAGTATGTTTTTGTATTTCCTCTTTTCATTTTAGATTTCTCCTTGTTTATTTTAACACTGGTCCTAACCCATTAAATTCATCCACAGCTCATAAATACCGATGGATACATGACCTGTAGTTTGAAAATCATTGGTTTAGTAGGCCCTTCATCTTTGAGGAAGAGTCAGAAGCAGGGATTCAAGAAAAACTGTTTGAAGGAAGTCCATCAGGGTGTAAGGAGCAAATGTTTGAATGGTGGAAATAGTGAGGCTTTTCTTTTTTACTTTTCTGTATTTTCCAAGATTACCATAATAATATACAAAAAGAAATGGGTCTCATAAAGGAGAAATTTTGACTATATGGATTCTCTAGGAGACTGATTTTTCTTTTTCCTGTATTAAAAATGAGGAGGAACTATAAATAAAACTTTTGAGTCAAGTCAAGCAGCCCTTGGTTTTGATTCTGGCTAAATCATTAATGAACTTTGTAACATTTAGTTGTTTTTTTTTTTAATCTGTAAAATGAAGTTAATACCACCTCACTGAATTATTTTCACTATTGAATGAGTTAATATATATATATATATACATCACTTAGTATAATGCTTAGTGTTTAATTTATTTAATAAATGGTAAAGTTACTTTTATGGCCTGACATTTTTCAAAAAGAAAATCTCTGAGCTCTTTTTTAGGTTAGAATTGTAGGTGAAGTCTTAGAAGTTTAAGCTATGAATAAACTTACATCATGGCTTATGTGGAAGAAAAAATTAGTTGACCCAATTTACATATCTGAATGGATTTAGGGGCTTCCTTTGAACATCTGGGCACTTAAAGAAACTTGTGTGTAATCTTCTCCATAAGATGAATTTCAAAATAAAGTTGCATATTCCTGCATTTATGAGTTGATAGTACTGCCTCTCTTCCTTCCTGTAGAAGATGCTTATAAAATCCGGATCCGTATTGATGATGAGCCTGCCAACCTGGATATTTTGGATACAGCTGGACAGGTATTAAGTCTCAAAATGCTATGAGTAAAGGCCTTTTCGTGCTAGTAAAGGGGAGGGAAAGACTTACGCAGAGAAGATCACTGGTTCATTTCTTTTAATTTTTCATGCACTCTGACTCAGGACAGCAGGTAACAAACATCTCTTTGATCTGAACTAAATAGCTAAAGTGTGTATAGTTTTGGGTTGTTACCAGTACACTAATGACCCTTGTTTCCCTCCAGGCAGAGTTTACAGCCATGCGGGATCAGTATATGAGGGCAGGAGAAGGGTTTATCATCTGTTACTCCATTACCGATCGTCGGAGTTTCCATGAAGTTCGGGAGTTTAAACAGCTTATTTATCGAGTTCGACGTACTGATGATACTCCTGTGGTTCTTGTGGGAAACAAGTCTGACCTAAAGCAGCTAAGACAGGTGAGGATAGACTAGAAAATGCTATATGTAATCTTGTGAGATTAGTCATTTGTGTTTTCTCAGTTTATAAATTTCTGTGCCTTAAAATGAAAATTTAAAATTAGCTTCTCCCTAGCCTGGAAAACGTCCCTATATCTTGCTAATATTTTGGGTAAAATCTGGATTGAATCAGTTTACAGGACAAAATCCACAGGTGACAAATAGGATACACTTTAAGTGAGGCATCATGGACTTCCCTGATGGCTCAGCCAGTAAAGAACCCACCTGCAATGCAGGAGACACAGGAGACGTGAATTCGATCCCTGGGTTGGGGAGATCTCCTGGAGGAGGACATGGCTACACACTCGAGTGTTCTTGCCTGGAAAATTGCACGGACAGAGGAGCCTAGCAGGCTATAGTCCAAAGGGTCGAAAAGAGACACAAGTGAGCACAAGCACAGATGGAGGTATCATGGGATTTTCACTTCCTAAAACCTCAGAAATAAGTCTGTTTATGTTGCAAAAAGAGAAACTTAGGCTTCAAGGTATACTTCCTGATGGTGAGGATTATGAGCCCAGGAGAGGGAGAATAAGAGAAATTGTAGAGGATTTTAGAATGAGTGATACCCTTCAAATTAGCAGCAGTGTTTAAAATTTTGTTTTTTGGTATAGAGATGAAGGTGTAGTGAAAGGGGCATATTTATCACCACTAGTGAAGGCAATGAATGGTACAGAATTTTTAGAAGTAATTGGATAGTAGTTAAGTTCATGATGTTTCTTGGTTGCTTCCTCTTCAGAATAATCTATTCGGGGATTTATATATAAAATATTTGTTGCTAGGCTATTTATGGCAGCAAAAAATTAGAAAATGGCTAACTGTCCAAAAGTAGGAGAAATTTTGTTATATTCATAATTTGATATGTCGATTTCAGGTTCTTATGGTTTTCAGTATTGTAGCTTAATTATAACATCTCTCTGCCTTGTGATTTACTTTCTTGAAATGTATGAGGAAGTCAAGATTGTATATTTGACATCTATAAATATTCCCTGTTCCAAAAAGTTACCTTTAGATAGACTAGAAATAGAATCACATAATTTGAAGATGGAAAGAGTCTTAGAAGTGAAATAATCCCGCCTCTCAACAATACAAATATCACTCTGCTCTGCTTGGACATCTCCAGAGTTGGAGAGGACTCTTCTTGTTACCCTCATTTTGGGGCGGCAGTTGTAATTATTTTCTACTGTTGTTCAGTTGCTGAGTTTTGTCTGACACTGCGACCCCATGAACTACAGCACACCAGGCTTCCCTGTCCTTCAGTATCTCCCAGTTTGCTCAAAGTCATCAAACCACCGAGTTTCAGTGATGTCATCCAACCATCTCATCCTCTGTCTTCAATCCTGCCCTCAATATTTCCCAGCATCAGGGTCTTTTCCAGTGAATATACAGGGTTGATTTCCTTTAGGTTTGATTGGTTTGATTTCCTTGCTATCTAAGGGACTCTGAAGAGTCTTCTCCAGCACCACAGTTGGAAAGCATCAATTCTTCAGTGCCCAGCCTTCTTTATGGTCCAACTCTCACATCCATACATGACTGCTAGAAAAACCATAGCTTTGACTATATAAACTTTTATTGGCAAAGAGATGTCTGTGCTTTTTAATATGCTGTCTAGCCTTGTCATAACTTTCCTTCCGAGGAGCAAGCATCTTTCAATTTCATGACTAAAGTCACTGCTGTGAATTTGGAACCCAAGAAATAGAATCTGTCACTGTTTCCACTTTTCCCCCATCTATTTGCCATGAAGTGATGGAACCAAATGCCGTGATCTTAGTTTTTTGAATGCTGAGTTTTAAGCCAGCTTTTTCTCTCCCCTCTTTGACTTTATTCAAGAGGCTCTTTAGTTCCTCTTCACTTTCTGCCATTAGAGTGGTATCATTTGCATATCTGAGGTTGTTGATATTTTTTCCTGGCAGTCTTAATTCCAACTTGTGCTTCATCCAGTTTGGCATTTCGCTGATGTACTCCACATATAAGTTAAATAAATAGAGTGACAGTATACAGCCTTGTCATACTTCTTTGCCAATTTTGAACCAGTCCATTGTTCCAGGTAAGGTCCTAACTGTTGCTTCTTGATCTGCATACAGGTTTCTCAGGAGATAGGTAAGGTAGTCTGATATTCCTGTCTCTTTAAGAATTTTCCAAAAAAAAAAAAAGAATTTTCCACAGTTTGTTGTGATCCACAGAGTCAAAAAGGCTTTAGCGTGGTCAATGAAGCAGAAGTAGATGTTTTTCTGGGACTCACTTGCTTTTTGTATGATTCAACAGATGTTGGCAATTTGATCTCTGGTTCCTCTACCTTTTCTAAATCCAGCTTGAACATCTGGAAGTTCTTGGTTCACGTACTGCTGAAGCCTAGCTTGAAGGATTTTAAGCATGACCTTGCTAGCATGTGAAATGTGCACAACTGTACGGTAGTTTGAACATTCTTTGTCACTTCCTTTCTTTGGGATTGGAATGAAAACTGACCTTTTCCAGTCCAGTGGCCACTGCTGAGTTTTCCAGATTTGTTGACATAGTGCAGCACTTTAACAATATTGTCTTTTAGGCTTTTAAATAGCTCAGCTAAAATTCCACTATGCTATTACCACTATAAGTGTTCTCTTGTTTACATTTTTATTTTTTATTTATTTTTATTTTATTTTATTTTTTTTTTGTTTACATTTTTAAAGGTCACCAAGGAAGAAGGATTGGCTTTGGCCCGAGAATTCAGCTGCCCCTTTTTTGAGACATCTGCTGCATACCGCTACTACATCGATGATGTATTCCATGCCCTTGTCCGGGAGATTCGTAGGAAAGAAAAGGAGGCAGTATTGGCCATGGAGAAAAAATCTAAGCCCAAAAACAGTGTATGGAAGAGGCTAAAATCACCATTCCGGAAGAAGAAAGATTCAGTAACTTGAAGGAAAGATGTGAAGTGTTTATCTGTGAACTGCAGTGCTTAGTCAGAGCAGTCCAGTAACCTGCATTAGTGAGCATGGTGCTTGTTCTTTCTCCTGTTATGACCGTTATTTTAAAAGTAACTGATGAAGGGGACATGCCCACTAGGAGATTTCAATGATGTGGTATTTAAAGCATTGTGTGTTAGCTAATTCTGATTTTATTAACCCAGTGGAGCACTGTCTACTGTTTAATTTGCCACATTAGAATTTGATCTGCCAATGTTTTGGATTCTGTTGCTGACATAATTAATGTAACTTTTTTATGCCTAGGGGAATATGTGTACCATATGTGTTTGGCTAAGCTCACAAGAGGAATTTTTTGGCATACACTGTTCTGCACTTTCTTGCAGTCGCAACTGCATTTTCGTAGGGAGGACTTCAGGAAAGGACTTCTGTCTTTTCTATTCATGCTGTGCTTCCTGGAGACAGAACAAAAATCATATCGGGAAATCAGTTCTACAGAGATCAGTGCTAAAGTTCAGCCGATAGCTATGGAACTGACTCCTGTTGCAGATAGTGATGAGAATGGGGCAATCAGGCTGTATGTTTTTGCAGGAACTTGGCTAGAAAAAGGTAGGATCAGAACTATGCTCCCCAGAGGAGCCTGTCTTTTCTAAGAAGTACACATTTGACCCAAATTCACTGGGATGAATGAGAACAAACAAATAAGTAAAATGTAATGAAGCTTTCTTTCTCCTACAGGTTTATTTTACTCTTCATTTCAGGGTTTTACCTTTCTTTACCTTCAAAGGTAAACACTTTGGAAACCATTACTAGATTACTAAACTCTTGTTTAATCTAAATACTTGGTTGGGATAGCCATTGCCTTGTACAGGTTTATTTTTTTCCCCAGAGATGCACTCACCAATACACTTACATTAATTGCTTCCTAGTGCTTGCCCCTCACTTCTCCATGCTCTCTAGAAGAGCTAAGCCTGGCAGAATGATTTATAGGCCCTTCGTCAGACTGACTGCATTTTCCATACAGAAGAGACTAATCAGGAGTTAGTAAAATTGTGTATGTGCCTCCTTGACATAGACAATCACTCAGTGTTCTAAGAAAGCCTGTGGCATTTCTGTTTAATGAGCCAGCCTTGAAGCTTTAAAATTCCCATGTGTTGAGTTTCTCATTGAAGATTTTTTTACAAGGACCTTGCTAAGTTCACCTCAGGGTTTTGTCTGAGCCTTGACAAAGCTTAGCCTAAGAGAATACCACTTTGATCACTGCATAGTGGAAAAACTATCCTGTCTTCTTGGGAAGAATCAGCTTTAAATATTGGTGGTGAGCTCGTTCTTTTAGAACCAGGATTATTTTGATACCTGAACTTGTTATGTGTGGAGATTAAGTACAAAAGTGCTAAGAGTAATGTAGCATATGTTGAACATTAAATGTCACTGAAGCAATGTTTGTGACCACTTTAAGAACATGACTTTGTGTAGCACCTTTTAAAAAGCACACAGCTCAGCATACTGTTTTCCATTTTTATTACCAACAGAAGGGTGGGATTTTTCCTTCCATCAGTGGGATATGTTCTAGGCTTAAAGAAAAGTGATGATTATAACTTTTTTAGCTGAGTAGTGGTCCCTTTTGAAACTCCTGGAGGTGTTTTTGCTACCAAATAAATCATGTTTTATGGTACTCAAGCCATCCAAAAGTGAAAAATACAGAATTTGAATCTATGCAGGACAAATATCTTAAGGAATCATAGCACTTTGGAGAACCATGACAGAAGATAAGTACAGTGCAATTCTATAAATAGTGTTTCACATTTAAACTAGCTTAGAGCCTATTAGGTTTAATGCCTTAGCTTCTCATTACTAATGACCTAGGGAATTGTTATTAGCATCAAGCAAGAAGTTCAGGATAGTCAAGGCAGCAGAGAATATTGCCAGAAAAAAAATCTTTAAGACAGGAGGGAATTTCTATTGTGTATAAGAAAAATAACAAATGAGCTTTTTTAAGACTATCAGTGTCATATATTTGATCATTGAATTAATTAGCCCATCAATTAGTATTGAGAATTCTGTTCATGGTGCTAAGTAGTTAGAGGGATGTAATGTGTAGGTCATAGTTCTATTCTTGGTGATTGTATAGTGTAAATAATTTATAAGCTCTAAATAGTCAGCTTTATCTAATTTGAGGGCATTAAAATCAATTACTGCCTGGAACTTTGAAGAGAGAAAAATTCAGGGATAGATAAGTTGAAAAGCACTGGAACTGTTTATGTCCATACCAGATTGGTAAATTACAAAATTTGGAAGCTGATGTCTAGAATTAACTGTTTAGAATTCAAAAGGGGACATAATGTTTTACCTTTGTGATCTATTAGCAAGAATTGGTCTACTGTAATGTTTGGGGAGCAAAGGGAAGAAAAATTTTTCACTTATGCACTTGTTTTTGAAGACAGTTTGTATGACACAATACAAAACTTTTAAACAACTTATTGGGCCTTTCCTTTATTTACCTGTGTGTGGGTAGAAATGTTTGGAATCATTATACAGAGGTCATTTTAAGAGAAAAATACTGTGAGATTTTATATTCTGGGAAATACCGATTGAAAAAAGCTTTGAGTGCCTGCCATGTACAGAACAGCTGTGTCAAGCTCAGGAGCGTGCTGTGGAACGCCCCTTCATCCAAAGAGGTTACCCCGGTGCTCAAAAGGCTGAGGGGCGAGGAGGGAGGTGGAGGTGCTGCGTCCAGCGGCCGAAGAGGCTCCCGCTTGTTTCAGTGAGCTGAGCTCCCAGTTCCAGGCACCTCCTGGCTGATTCCTGACCTCAAACACTGTCCCCATCCTGGAGCCAGTAGACCAATGACACTTGGTCTTTGGCCACACCATTGGAGGACGTGGGGTGTAGAGTGAACTGCTGCCTCCAGGTGCCTGAGGGACCCTCTGAGACCCCAGCATCTCTGGGAAGAGGCAGAGGGATGAGGCAAAATTTTGTTTAAAAAAGAGCTTACCCCTTCATGAGAAGACAGAAAAAAATATGTTTAAAGTAGTACTGCATTTGCCACTTGATGAAGGGTTAATTCAAGTTGTTTCAAGTACATAAGCTAAATGTGAGAGAATGAGGAATAATCTTTTATGTGAAGGTCATTGCTTTTATCTCCACTACTCTAGGCATCAGTGTTGGTAGGTAGAGAGGACTTAATTTAGACATTAAAAAAGTGAAAGTGTTAGTTGCTCAGTCCTGTCCAACTTTGTGACCTCATTGACTGTAGCTCACCAGGCTCCTCTGTCCTTGGAATGTTCCAGGGAAGAATACTGGAGTGGGTAGCCATTCCCTTCTCCAGGGGATTTTCCTGACCCAGGGATCAAACCTGGGTCTCCCACATTGCAGGCAGGTTCTTTACTGTCTGAGCCACCAGGGAAGCCCAGTTTAGACATTAAAGAAATATATTTTGTGTCCTTATTATTTAACACTTAAATAATGAGTAGGCCAGTAACTATCAGAGTGTCCACTAATAAAACGGTAATGGAAGAGGAGCATTCCATGTTCTAATGTAACCGCTTAGGACAGGCAGTGGGGTTACAGTCAAAAGTATTTATGGATGCTTATATGCCTCAGGTATGCAGATGACACCACCCTTACGGCAGAAAGTGAAGACGAACTAAAAAGCCTCTTGATGAAAGTGAAAGAGGAGAGTGAACAAGTTGGCTTAAAGCTCAACATTCAGAAAACTTAAGATCATGGCATCTCGTCCCATCACTGCATGGGAAATGGATGGGGAAACAGTGGAAACAGCGTCAGACTTTATTTTTTTGGGCTCCAAAATCACTGCAGATGGTGATTGCAGCCATGAAATTAAAAGATGCTTATTCCTTGGAAGGAAAGTTGTGACCAACCTAGATAGCATATTAAAAAGCAGAGACATTACTTTGCCAACAAAGGTCCATCTGGTCAAGGCTATGGTTTTTCCAGTGGTCATGTATGGATGCGAGAGTTGGACTGTGAAGAAAGCTGAGCGCTGAAGAATTGTTTTTGAACTGTGGTGTTGGAGAATACTTTTAAGAGTCCCTTGGATAGCAAGGAGATCCAACCAGTCCATCCTAAAGGAAATCAGTCCTGGGTGTTCGTTAGAGGGACTGATGTTGAAGCTGAAACTCCAGTACTTTGGCCACCTGATGCGAAGAGTTGACTCATTGGAAAAGACCCTGATGCTGGGAGGGATTGGGGGCAGGAGGAGAAGGGGCCGACAGAGGATAAGATGGCTGGATGGCATCACCGACTCGATGGACATGAGTTTGGGTAAACTACTGGAGGTGGTGATGGACAGGGAGGCCTGGTGTGCTGCGATTCATGGAGTCACAAAGAGTCGGACACGACTGAGCGACTGAACTGAACTGATATGAACTAAGCACTGTTTGCTTAAAGGTGTGAGGAATTCTGGTGCAGTTAGAGGACTAAAAAGCTCCCAGTTCTACAAAACAACTAGACATCAATCCTTAATAGATTACATGCTTAAAAAAAAAAAAAAAGATTACATGCTTCAAAGTGGGAGTGTTAACAAGGATTCAAAGAAGGAAGGATTTACAATGGCCTGGCAGATCAGTGGAGCTGACTCTTTAAGAGGGGTCTTCCCTGGTGGACGAGTGGTTAAGAATCTGCCCCCTGATGCAGGGTAACCGGGTTTGATCCCTGCTCGGGGAACTAAGATCCCACATGCCATGGGGCAACTAAGACTGTGCCACAACTTAAGAAGCCCACATGCCACAACAAAGATGCAAGACTAGGATTTCCCTGGTGGTTAGGAATTTGCCTGCCAATATGGGGGCCATGGATTCCATCCTTGCTCTGGGAAGGTTCAACACGCTGCGGGGCAACTAAACCCGTGTACCACAACTATTGACCTGGTGGGCGCTAGAGCCCGTGCTCCACAATAAGAAGCCACTGCAATGAGTAGCCCCTGCTCACTGCAACTAGAGAAAACCTGTGAGCCGCAAAGAAGACCTAGCATGGCCAAATTTTAACAAAGTAAATGGGAAGGACTTCCCTGGTGCTCCAGTGGCTAAAATACACAAGACTGCTCTTCAGGGAACTAGATCTCACATGCTGCAACTAAAGATCCTGCATCCCACAACAAATACTGAAGATCCTGCATGCCTCAGCTAAGACCCAGTGCTGCCAAATTAAAAAAGTGAATGGAAGAGGAGACAAATTGAGGAGAGATTGCATTTGACCAGAATAGAATAATAAGGAGATAACATCAGAGGTGTAAATTCTGAAATTCCTCATTCTTGGTATTTATTACTCATTTATTTAAGAAGAAATTGCTTCTACGAGTTTAGTATGCCATTGACAAATAAATGGCCATGTTGCACTTTTTCCAAACTCAAGAAAGATGAGATAAATTTGAAGTCTTATATTTAAAAGTCCTTGTTAACATTGACATTGGCTTTAAAAGATGGCTTAATACTGAAAACGTTGGAGTTGCAGTAATTCTGGATTTGTTCAGCTTCAAATTAAAATTTATTTTCAAATATTTATTCTCACATTTCATCAGCTGAGCTGGAACTGAAACTCAGTAACATCATACAGGGAAGTAGTTGGAAATCCTAGATTTATGACCGAAGATATCATTAACCCTATCTTCAAAGTATCTCGAAATGTTCTCATTAAACGAATTAATTTTGTCTTTCTTCCAAGTATTGGCCGTCAGTCATTAGGTATAGCATGAATTAGAATAATTAGCAACTATATTTGTATTTTACTCAGAAGTTTTAAGGTTTTTTTTTAGTGAAAGTTGGTAGGTGAGTCTTGCTATTCTTTGCTGTTTTATTGGTTAAATGTTTCAGTGGTGGTCTCTTCACATGTTTGACTAGCCTACACCCATACCCATGAAGAAAGGTTATCGTTGTTTAGTTGCTAAGTCCTGCCTAACTCTTTGTGACACCATGAACTGTAGCCCGCCAGGCTCCTCCATCCATGGGATTTCTCAGGCAAGAACACTGGAGTGGGTTGTCGTTTCCTTCTCCAGGGGATCTTCCCAACCCAGGGATCAAACCCACATCTCCCGCATCTCCTGCATTCGCAGGTGGATTGTTTACCACTGAGCCCATGGAGAAAGCCAGAGCTGCCTTAACACTGGTCTACAGAAAGCACATTCTCCTTTAGTGAGCAGTTGAGTTGACCTGTCATCTGTTTGGCACCACTGTTTAGAAGTGAAGGACCTAGTAAGGCCTGCAGGAACCAGGACGGATTTTAGTTTTTAGGAAAATGTGATCGGAAAGCATAAGGGAATCAACCCATCTATAGAGGCTTGCAGACCTATTTTTCTTCACTGTCTAGATAGTCAGACCTGAGTGTGGCCATCTTCCTTAGGCTAAAGTAACCTAACTAAAGACTCCTAACACAAAGTTTCTGCTCCCAGGGGTTTACATTTGATAGAGAAGACAAAGCAATCCGTAAGAAACATAAAAACAGAATTCCCTGGCAATCCAGTGACTGTGCTGTCACTGCTGAGGCCTCAGGTTCATTCCCTGATTTGGGAACTAAGATCCCACAAGCCACGCAGCACAGCTCCAAAAAAAGAACAGGACAGTACGCTTACTAATTTTAAAAAATTGCAAGATCTAGGATTAAATTGGTAGGTGGAATTAGACCATGAAGATTACTCCAAAGGAGGAAAAGTGTGACTTGGGACAAAAAGTCGAGTTGTGTCTGTAGGACAACTTCGATGCGGGATTCGAAACTGGAAAAGTCAAGACCACAGTGTCGTACGTGGAATGGGCATAACAAAGCAAGCTTGGGGTTAAACAGTAAGAGGTGGGCTATAGCAAGAGCCCATAGGACAGGGTGGAAAGCTGTGGGGCCTAGTCTGAAGTGTGCATGATTTTCAAATATCTGTTTATTCAGGGTCAGAAACAATGGAGGGCTTCCCTGGTGGCTCAGTGGTGAAGAACCCATCTGCCAGTGCAGGAGATACGAGTTTAATCTCTGACCTGGGAAGATCCCGCATGCCGGAGAGAAACGAACGATTGAGCCTGTGTTCTGGAGCCCGGAACCGCAACTTCTGAGCCCACGTGCTGCAACTACTGAGGCCCATGCACCCTAGAGCCTGTGCTCAGCAAAAAGAGATGCCAACACAGTGAGAAGCCCGAGCTCCAAAACTAGAGAGTAGCCCCTACTCCTCGCGACTAGAGAAAAGCCTGCTCAGCGATGAAGACTCAGCACAGCCAAAAAGTAAATAAAGTTATTTTAAAAAGAAAGAAAAGAAACAACTGGAGGGCTGTTTTATTTATTTTTTTCCCATTTTCTCATTTTAGCCTCTGGAGAGTTCAACTTCATAGATTTCTGATAGAACCTGATAGGGTTAAAACAAAACCCTCCCAGGTGATTCTGATTGCAGTCACCTAGCCATTCAGCTGTTCCCGGGTTAGGGATCACTGAACTGGATGATGTCCAAGTGTCTTGGGAGATCACTGAAGGACTGTATAAAGCTGTGATAGGCTGTAGTTAACAGGTGTGGAAAATTGTGGCTCTATGTCACAATAGAACAGTGTGGGGATGGGGAGCAGCTGGGAGTAAGCAACAAGAAGGCTGCTTGTTCATGAGTAAGGAAACAAGGGCCTTGGCTGTGGGGACAAGCAAGAAAAATAAGCTCATACCTTGTTATGAAGGGAACCACTAGATAGCACAAAGGACTGTTAGGTCTTTTTTTTTTTTTTTTTTTTAAGGACTGTTAGGTCTTAATGTTCAGGCTATTTTGAAATCTCTGACCAACTTTCAAATATGAGTTGACCTGGGAAAAAAATTACTGAAATATTTTAGCTTTGTCTAATAGTCCTTGTTTTAAAAAGAGAAAATACGATGAGCAGCTTTTGGTTCAGTATGTACATTCCACAGCATACATGATTATATCATTAAGTCACCCAGTTTTTTGAACAAAAGCTGCTGGGGTGGGGACATGTGTCATTTCCTGCCCTTCCCAGAGCTAGAGCTGGTTATTGCTAGGTTTATTACAGTTTGCTCTGAGCCAGGAGAAAGTCTTCAGCTCCCAGAAATATCCCCACCAGATGCTTCTCTAATTTTCCTTGCAGAGGAATGTGTAGGTGAAGTCATGGAGGCAGAGAAACTTACAGTATATATGAAGGTGAGTCCAAATATGTGCTCAAATACAATGTAATCCAACACAAAAATTTCTGCTGGCCTCTGTGGAAGACACACATGCACATACAATTTAGTCAGAAATATCTTGCACAGTCCCACCCAAAACACCGAGGCTGCTCTTATTTTCATATCCTTAGACTCCTCAAGAGAGTATGTGATTCTTGTTGCAGCTAATATACACTTACCACCACAACCATCACCAAAAAAAAAAAAAAAAACTGTCACGAAAACCACTCTAGACCAAACTTCTCTTGAAACTCTAACTCAGAGTAAATAGGAGGAAGAAGCAAGGGCTTTCTGTGTTTGCTTTAGGTCTGCCTCCTAGACAATATTTTGTTCACTGCCTGTCTACCTTTATTGGACAAATCTTTACTGCACACAGCTCTTGGAGTCTCAGTTCTGTTCTTTGGGTGCCTCCAATTCTGAAATGTGGAATCTCCTCTGAGATTTGATCAAATCAAACAGTGGGAGAGTGTAGGAAAAGAGCAAATTAGCCAAGACGGCGGTGGTCAGGCTCTCTTGACCCACACCCTCTCGCTCTTGCCCCACGTTTTGTAAATAATGATTGTGTAACAGTTGAGATCACTTATAGCACTGAGCATGCACATCACGAGGTACTGGCTTGGCCACGGGCTACGCTTGTTCTGTAAGCATATATAAGCTTCACCTGAAACCCCCTCAGGGCTACATTATAGCTGCATTATGGTGGTGAGGCTGCCTTTCAGCTGTGTCTGCTGGGTCAGCCTTGGGAAGAGAGAATACAGCGTGTCTGCTGCTATGGCTGCCGTGCCAGTCAGGAGAGAATAAATGTGTTCGCAGGTCTTACAGTTCCTTGCACTTTCTTCCAGTTTCCCTGCTCAAGCTTACCTACCCTGGGTTCAATGAACAGAGTGCACAGTGAGATATAACGAGACAATCGGCGTAGTTGGCAGGGTAAGTGAGACAGAGTGAAAGGAGGTGAAGGACAAGCAGTATTTCAACCCCTTGGTGAACAATAATGTTTAAATATGAGCTTGGAAAATGCCTGAAAATAGACTGATTTGGTGTGAGTGAATGTAAATCATGAAAATGTCCAGTTTCTTACAATAACAGATAACCAACCCTCCAAAACACTTAAAAAAAAAAAAAAAAACCCACGGTATGTTTTGGCTGTGCTGCACAGCCTGTGGGATCTTAGTTCCTCCAGCAGGGATTGAACCCACACTCTTTGCATTGAAAGCTGGGAATCTTAATCACTGGACTACCAGAGAAAGCCTGAAACATTCTTGAGGACATTCGCATCAAAAGCATGAGCCCAGGGACTTGTGGGCCAGCGACTGAGACTCCACGCTGTAAATTCAGGGGACCTGGGTCTGATCCCTGGTCAGTGCACTAGATCCCAAGTACTGCAACTAAGACCTGGCACCATCAAATATTTTTTTTTTTTCCAGTGGGTTTTGTCATACATTGATATGAATCAGCCATGGATTTACACGTCTTCCCCATCCCAATCCCCGCTCCCACCTCCCTCTCCACCCAATTCCTCTCGAAACATCCCACCCTCGCCTTCTCCCACAGAGTTCAAAAGTCTGTTCTGTACTTCTGTGTCTCTTTTTCTGTTTTGCATATAGGGTTATCGTTACCATCTTTCTAAATTCCATATATATGTGTTAGTATGCTGTAATGTTCTTTATCTTTCTGGCTTACTTCACTCTGTATAAGGGGCTCCAGCTTCATCCATCTCATTAGGACTGGTTCAAATGAATTCTTTTTAATGGCTGAGTAATATTCCATGGTGTATATGTACCACAGCTTCCTTATCCATTCATCTGCTGATGGGCATCTAGGTTGCTTCCATGTCCTGGCTATTATAAACAGTGCTGCGATGAACATTGGGGTGCACGTGTCTCTTTCAGATCTGGTTTCCTCAGTGTGTATGCCCAGAAGTGGGATTGCTGGGTCATATGGCAGTTCTATTTCCAGTTTTTTAAGAAATCTCCGCACTGTTCTCCATAGTGGCTGTACTAGTTTGCATTCCCACCAACAGTGTAAGAGGGTTCCCTTTTCTCCACACCCTCTCCAGCATTAATTGCTTGTAGACTTTTGGATAGCAGCCATCCTGACTGGCGTGTAATGGTACCTCATTGTGGTTTTGATTTGCATTTCTCTGATCATGAGTGATGTTGAGCATCTTTTCATGTGTTTGTTAGCCATCTGTATGTCTTCTTTGGAGAAATGTCTGTTTAGTTCTTTGGCCCATTTTTTGATTGGGTCATTTATTTTTCTGGAATTGAGCTTCAGGAGTTGCTTGTATATTTTTGAGATTAATCCTTTGTCTGTTTCTTCATTTGCTATTATTTTCTCCCAATCTGAGGGCTGTCTTTTCACCTTACTTATAGTTTCCTTTGTAGTGCAAAAGCTTTTAAGTTTCATTAGGTCCCATTTGTTTAGTTTTGCTTTTATTTCCAATATTCTGGGAGGTGGGTCATAGAGGATCTTGCTGTGATTTATGTCAGAGAGTGTTTTGCCTATGTTCTCCTCTAGGAGTTTTATAGTTTCTGGTCTGACATTTAGATCTTTAATCCATTTTGAGTTTATTTTTGTGTATGGTGTTAGAAAGTGTTCTAGTTTCATTCTTTTACAAGTGGTTGACCAGTTTTCCCAGCACCACTTGTTAAAGAGGTTGTCTTTTTTCCATTGTATATCCTTGCCTCCTTTGTCGAAGATAAGGTGTCCATAGGTTCGTGGATGTATCTCTGGGCTTTCTATTCTGTTCCATTGATCTATATTTCTGTCTTTGTGCCAGTACCATACTGTCTTGATGACTGTGGCTTTGTAGTAGAGTCTGAAGTCAGGCAGGTTGATTCCTCCAGTTCCATTCTTCTTTCTCAAGATTACTTTGGCTATTCGAGGTTTTTTGTATTTCCATACAAATTGTGAAATTCTTTGGTCTAGTTCTGTGAAAAATACCGTTGGTAGCTTGATAGGGATTGCATTGAATCTATAGACTGCTTTGGGTAGAATAGCCATTTTGACAATATTGATTCTTCCAATCCATGAACACGGTATGTTTCTCCATCTGTTTGTGTCCTCTTTGATTTCTTTCATCAGTGTTTTATAGTTTTCTATGTATAGGTCTTTTGTTTCTTTAGGTAGATATACTCCTAAGTATTTTATTCTTTTTGTTGCAATGGTGAATGGTATTTTTCCCTTAATTTCTCTTTCTGTTTTTTCATTGTTAGTATATAGGAATGCAAGGGATTTCTGTGTGTTAATTTTATATCCTGCAACTTTACTATATTCATTGATTAGCTCTAGTAATTTTCTGGTAGAGTCTTTAGGGTTTTCTATGTAGAGGATCATGCCATCTGCAAACAGCGAGAGTTTCACTTCTTCTTTTCCTATCTGGATTCCTTTTACTTCTTTTTCTGCTCTGATTACTGTGGCCAGAACTTCCAACACTATGTTGAATAGTAGTGGTGAGAGTGGGCACCCTTGTCTTGTTCCTGATTTCAGGGGAAATGCTTTCAATTTTTCACCATTGAGGTGATGCTTGCTGTGGGTTTGTCATATATAGCTTTTATTATGTTGAGGTATGTTCCTTCTATTCCTGCTTTTTGGAGAGTTTTAATCATAAATGAGTGTTGAATTTTGTCAAAGGCTTTCTCTGCATCTATTGAGATGATCATATGGTTTTTATCTTTCAATTTGTTAATGTGGTGTATTACATTGATTGATTTGCGGATATTAAAGAATCCTTGCATTCCTGGGATAAAGCCCACTTGGTCATGGTGTATGATTTTTTTAATATGTTGTTGGATTCTGTTTGCTAGAATTTTGTTAAGGATTTTTGCATCTATGTTCATCAGTGATATTGGCCTGTAGTTTTCTTTTTTTGTGGCATCTTTGTCTGGTTTTGGAATTAGGGTGATGGTGGCCTCATAGAATGAGTTTGGAAGCTTACCTTCATCTGCAATTTTCTGGAAGAGTAAGATAGGTGTTAGCTCTTCTCTAAATTTTTGGTAGAATTCAGCTGTGAAGCCATCTGGTCCTGGGCTTTTGTTTGCTGGAAGATTTTTGATTACAGTTTTGATTTCCTTGCTTGTGATGGGTCTGTTAAGATCTTCTATTTCTTCCTGGTTCAGTTTTGGAAAGTTATACTTTTCTAAGAATTTGTCCATTTCATCCAAGTTGTCCATTTTATTGGCATAGAGCTGCTGGTAGTAGTCTCTTATGATCCTTTGTATTTCAGTGTTGTCTGTGGTGATCTCTCCATTTTCATTTCTAATTTTGTTAATTTGGTTCTTCTCCCTTTGTTTCTTAATGAGTCTTGCTAATGGTTTGTCAATTTTGTTTATTTTTTCAAAAAACCAGCTTTTAGCTTTGTTGATTTTTGCTTTGTTCTCTTTAGTTTCTTTTGCATTTATTTCTGCCCTGATTTTTAAGATTTCTTTCCTTCTGCTAACCCTGGGGTTCTTCATTTCTTCCTTCTCTAATTGCTTTAGGTGTAGAGTTAGGTTATTTATTTGGTTTTTTTCTTGTTTCTTGATGTAAGCCTGTAATGCTATGAACCTTCCCCTTAGCACTGCTTTTACAGTGTCCCATAGGTTTTGGGTTGTTGTGTTTTCATTTTCATTCATTTCTATACATATTTTGATTTCTTTTTTGATTTCTTCTATGATTTGTTGGTTATTCAGAAGCGTGTTATTTAGCCTCCATATGTTTGAAGTTTTAACAATTTTTTTCCTGTAATTGAGATCTAATCTTACTGCACTGTGGTCAGAAAAGATGACTGGAATGATTTCAATTTTTTTGAATTTTCCAAGACCAGATTTATGGCCCAGGATGTGATCTATTCTGGAGAAGGTTCCGTGTGCACTTGAGAAAAAGGTGAAGTTGATTGTTTTGGGGTGAAATGTCCTATAGATATCAATTAGGTCTAGCTGGTCCATTGTGTCATTTAAGGTTTGTGTTTCCTTGTTAATTTTCTGTTTAGTTGATCTATCCATAGTTGTGAGTGGGGTATTAAAGTCTCCCACTATTATTGTGTTACTATTAATTTCCTCTTTCATACTCGTTAGTGTTTGCCGCACATATTGCGGTGCTCCTATGTTGGGTGCATATATATTTATAATTGTTATATCTTCTTCTTTGATTGATCCTTTGATCATTATGTAGTGTCCTTCTTTGTCTCTTTTCACATCCTTTATTTGAAAGTCTATTTTATCTGATATGAGTATTGCGACTCCTGCTTTCTTTTGGTCTCCGTTTGCATGAAATATTTTTTTCCAGCCCTTCACTTTTAGTCTGTATGTGTCTCTTGTTTTGAGGTGGGTCTCTTGTAGACAGCATATATAGGGGTCTTGTTTTTGTATCCATTCAGCCAAACTTTGTCTTTTGGTTGGGGCATTCAACCCATTTACATTTAGGGTAATTATTGATAGGTGTGGTCCCGTTGCCATTTACTTTGTTGTTTTGGGTTCACGTTTATACAACCTTTCTGCATTTCCTGTCTAGAGAAGATCCTTTAGCATTTGTTGAAGAGCTGCTTTGGTGGTGCCAATTCTGTGAATCTTTGTAGGTGACTGGGCTACGGAGAACACTCTGGGAACAGACAGCTGCGTAGATCTGTCTCTCTCCTCTTGAGTCCCCCTTTTTCTCCTCCTGCTCATCTCTATCTCCCTCCTCCCTCTCCTCTTCTTCATGTAACTCTGTGAACCTCTCTGGGTGTCCCTAATGGGGGAGAATCTTTTAGCCATTAACCTAGAAGTTTTCTTATCAGGGCTGTATAGTTGGAGAAGTCCTGAGACTACAGGAAGAATAAAACTGAAATCCAGAGGCAGGAGACTTAAGCCCAAAACCTGAGAACACCAGAAAACTCCTGACTACATGGAACTTTAAGTAATAAGTGACTGTCCAAAAGCCTTCATACCTACACTGAAACCAACCACCTCCCAAGAGCCAATAAGTTTTAGAGCAAGACATACCACGCAAATTCTCCAGCAACGCAGGAACATAGCCCTGAACATCAACATACAGGCTGCCCAAGGTCACACCTAACACATAGACCCATCTCAAAACTCATTACTGGGCACTCCATTGCTCTCCAAAAGAAGAAATCAAGTTCCACGCACCAGAACACTGACGCAAGCTTCCCTAACCAGGAAACCTTGACAAGCCAATTGTCTAACCCCACCCACTGGGTTAATCCTCCACAATAAAAAGGAACCACAGACCTCCAGAATACAGAAAGCCCACTCCAGACACAGCAATCTAAACAAGATGAAAAGGCAAAGAAATACCCAACAGGTAAAGGAACATGAAAAATGCCCACCAAGTCAAACAAAAGAGGAGGAGATAGGGAATCTACCTGAAAAAGAATTTAGAATAATGATAATAAAAATGATCCAAAATCTTGAAAACAAAATGAAGTTACAGATAAATAGCCTGGAAACAAAGATTGAAAAGATACAAGAAATGTTTAATAAAGACCTAGAAGAAATAAAAAAGAGTCAATTAAAAATGAATAATGCAATGAATGAGATCAAAAACACTTTGGAGGGAACCAAGAGTAGAATAACGGAGGCAGAAGATAGGATAAGTGAGGTAGAAGATAAAATGGTGGAAATAAATGAAGCAGAGAGGAAAAAAGAAAAAAAGGATCAAAAGAAATGAGGACAACCTCAGGGACCTCTGGGACACTATGAAACGCCCCAACATTCGAATCATAGGAGTTCCAGAAGAAGAAGACAAAAAGAAAGGCCATGAGAAAATACTAGAGGAGATAATAGCTGAAAACTTCCCTAAAATGGGGAAGGAAATAGCCACCCAAGTCCAAGAAACCCAGAGAGTCCCAAACAGGATAAACCCAAGGCGAAACACCCCAAGACACATATTAATCAAATTAACAAAGATCAAACACAAAGAACAAATATTAAAAGCAGCAAGGGAAAAACAACAAATAACACACAAAGGGATTCCCATAAGGATAACAGCTGATCTATCAATAGAAACCCTCCAGGCCAGAAGGGAATGGCAGGACGTACTGAAAGTAATGAAAGAGAATAACCTACAACCTAGATTACTGTATCCAGCAAGGATCTCATTCAGATATGAAGGAGAATTCAAAAGCTTTACAGATCAGCAAAAGCTGAGAGAATTCAGCACCACCAAATATTTTTTTAAAAAAAGAGTATGAGCACATTCTAGTTTGTATTAGTTCCCCTAGCCTCTGTTGGCATCTTTCTTTGAACTCTCTACTAGTACTGATGGTAGAAGAAAGAGATTCTGAGGTCAGAGTATCACAGGGTGAATCCAGGATGCATGGCTTATGAATGGCATAAGCCACTGTTAAATTTGTTAAATGGGGACAATAGTAGCAGATATCCAACAGGATTGTTGGAAGGATTGAGTTTTAAATGTGTAAAGTGCTTAAAATGGTGCCCTGCATTGATAAGCATTTGATCATGTTAGCTTTTTTTTTTGCTATTACTATTAAAAAAAAGAAAAGGATACCCTCCTTATGGCCTTGTCAGAGCTTTCCAGTTAGATTGAGGTCTAACATAACATTTGAGGTGAATTACCAGCTCCCCAGAACGGAACACAAAAGCAACTAATGAATTACCAGGCTCTTATTGATTTATCTGTTAATACATCTATTCCTGGGCCTTCTGAGCCTTAAGACCTCCTCTAGGAGTTTGTTCTTGAACACCAAGCAGAGTTTTGAGCAATTCTTCCACGTGTTCAGAAGGTGTATTTGACCTAATATGGTATTTGGCAATTGAGATACTCTCCAGTTCACTATCTTGTAAAAGTTATACTGAACAAGAATAGATATGTTTTCAGTTTTCCGAAAAATTATGCCCCATGGCTAAAACTTATGTTATTCTTGAATTATTTAAAGAGGACTTCAAGCACCAGGCTGTTCGTCTTTTCAAACCACTAGGTATAGGGAATGAATGAGGTTATAAGGTGAGGCACATGGTAGGTTAGGCACTCTTCTCAAAGAGTTTGTTATAAGATCATAGGATAAAATACCTTAGAATGAAAGGTACTATAGGAAACTATGTAGGAATTCCTTGGTGGTCCAGTGGTTAGGATTCTGTTCTTTCACTGCAGAGAGCCTGCGTTCAACCCCTGGGTCAGGGAAATAAGATCCCACAAGCTGCACAGTGTGGCCAAAAACAAACTATGAGATGTTCTTTATTCATTGTCCACCCAGTAGCAATTCCTTCTTCCAAAGAAAATGACATTTTACTCTAGAATCTACCCATCTTCCATACTCAGTTCCAGGATAGTACTAAATGGCCTGAAGATAATCCCATCGTCTTTGCTTGTGATTGGTTCAGAAATGACCAGGTGATACATTTTGGACCACCAAGATAAGAGGAAAGAATAGCTAGAGGCTTCTGGTAATGATTGACCTTAATTTTTCTATGAGAGGTCCCAAGGTGATCTCCTTTTTTCTTTCTGAAAGTGCTTCTATAAACACAAAAGCCTTACTAATGATTTTATGCCTTAAGCTACCACTGAATGTCAGAATGGCCCCCAGAAAGAACCTGGGCCCCTCATAGTATTGGTGACCTTTTGTTGAATCAACCCTGAAGCCTAACCTGCCTTTCTTTGGACTTCCAGTTAGGTGAACCGATCCATTTCCTTAATGTTTAAGCCAGTTTGAGTTGGGTTTCCTGTTAATTAAAGCCAAAAACATCTTGAGTGCCAAGATAATCTTACTATCATTGTTATTATATCATCATGTTAGAAAAAAGTAATATACAAAATTACATACCATGATTGGAATTATAAGGTTGTTAAAAGAAATTGGAAGGACATATACCTGTGGGTGAATTTTTTTTTGGTTCCTATGAACATATACTTTATTTTATAATACGATCCCGAATAATGTACACAGGGAAGAAAATACACAAGAAGTAAGATTAGATTACAAAATGGTGGTTAAGGTTTTGGAATCTTGACATTTTCCCCTCGTCTCTATTTTCCAATGTTTTTATAATATGCTTATGATGTTAGTTTTATATTAAAAATGTTTTATAGTTTCACTGAAACTTAAAAAGTTTTAAACTTTTTCTCTTGTTTCCCTCTTTCCTGCATGCACAGTGTTCCTTTTCTCAGTTTGTAATTAAATATTTATTAGTGTGATTAATTGATTAATGCTTGTTCTCAGCTAAGCTCAAATGCAGTACTCTTGCTTATCAATGTCTTGTATTCCCAGTACCTGTCATATGATAGAAACTAAATTTAAAAAACTGTTTTGGGGGAGTGAGGCTCACAAAGGAGAGGGTATATATGTATGTAATTATGACTGATTCACATCGACGTGCGGAGGAGACCACCGTGACACTGTAAAGCAATTATCCTCCAATAATAATAATAAAGTCTTGACTAGTGAATAAATGAAAGACAGAATCAGTCGGTCTAAGCATTGCTTTTGATATATTTTCAGTTAAAGAGTCAGACTTATTCTCAGCACTAAAAACCATCAACTCTGGTGGTTATTGTCTTAAATACTACATTTTAAGAAGAAAATAGGACAAAAAGAAAAGACTCTCAGTCTGGAGCCTGGAATCTAAATTCTTTTAATAAGCATCTCAGATGATTCTGAATCAGATGGTCTAGGACCATATCTTGGAAAACATGCTGTGCGTGTGTGTGTGTGCGTGCACACACACGTGTGCTCAGTCGTGTTCAACTCTTTTCGACCCCACGGGCTAAAGCCCGCCAGACTCCTCTGTCCATGGAATTTTCGAAGCAAAAATATTGGAGTGGGTTGCCATTTCCTGTTCCAGGGGGATCTTCCAGACTCGGGGATCAAACCCAACTCTCTTGCGTCTCTGGCACTGGCAGGCGGATTCTTTACCACTGTGCCACCTTTTGGAGTCTGAGTGTTCACATCATTCATCGTCATCCAGCTTCCAAGAAAATCATGCTGAACTCATTGGGCCTATTTAATGTGAATCAGTCTTTATTCCGCACTTGTGTGGTGCATTAACAAATTCAACATACAAGATAGCATTACATATTGTAGGTTAGCATTACAGCATTATGCAGTTTCACACAATTCATGTTAGCTTTTTCGATTTTTTTCTTTTTTTTTTAATTTGACACATTTATTTTTGAGTTTCATTTTTACAAGAGAAGACACAAGGTAAAGAAAGACGACCACATTGGAGAAGGATCATGGTGAGGGCAATGTCACTATTGTGGCCATAATAAAAGCTTTCCAAGAAAAAGGACTTGCATCGTTCCCTCTCCTGAGCAAGCCGCCCCTGTCCCATGAACCAGTTCTATCTGTTCTCATATCCCGAGCACCGCTCCTAAACGTGTACATCTTGGCTGTGCTCCACTGAGATGAACTGAAGGAAGGACTAACTCATAAAGGGACTTTTTGTTATTAAGAAAAGCTCTTTTCTTCCCAAAGGAATCAAGATATCAGCAGAGAAGGACTGACTCTTGGAAAATCAGAAGTGACCATTCCCTAACCTATTCCTGATCATGAGTGCCTAGTGCAAAAGCTAGAATGTGACTCTCTTGTCTTTCCACTGACTCTTAGGAGTAGGCATTCCTCCTCCACCCTTATCAGTTAGCTCTGGGAGGAACAAATATGAAAGCCGAAGTCAGCTAAGAAACTTTGGGATGGCTGAGTCAAGGGCACAATGGATCAGGCCTGAGGTAGGAGGGAGGAACCTGGTACTGTCTGCCTCTTTGCCTTTTTCTGAGAAAGACACCGAGGCAGTTCCTAGGCTACAGAACTATGGGTCCCTCTCCTGCCACCTCCACCCACTGCTCAGTAGATGCAAAGAATAAAGCTACAAGGAGATGGGTAAGAGAGGAGTCGGGTGAGGCTGTTTTCCCAGACTTATGTCAGGAGGAGCTACAGAGGCACACACAGCAGGGCAAAGTCCACACTCTCTCCACCTGTGGCTTCGCATTGTTTCTGGGAAGGAAACAAAAGCGGGTTGCTCAGCAGTCTCTGATCTTTAGACATTAAGGCGATGAAGAGGAACCATTTAAAATTTTTCCTAATGGGGCTTCAGAATGCTCCTGTCAGATTTACATTAAACTATCTCAAAATGCATTTTTAGAAAACAAAAATTATTTTTGTCTACGTATGATACAGTATTTACATTCCATGGAGTCTTGGATAGAAACCGGTGATGTGAACCCAGCTGATGGTGAGATTGTGAGTCAGATTCTGGGGGCTGGGGGATGACAGGGACAAGAACAGAGAGTAGGCTCTGTGCCTGCTCAGAACTGCTCTGCATTGTCAAGAATCCAGGTTAAAGAAAAAAAAAGAATGGGGTTGGGGGATCAGGGGACAGATTGGTTTTAAATCCACAAGAGTTATGGAACGGCAGAGGCAACATCACCACTCTCTCCATAGAGACTCAGTTTTTCAACTCTCTTCTCAGAAGCAAGTCAGATAGTGATGTTCTTGTATGAATGTGAAATTTCTGTCTCTACTAATCTTTCAGGCCTTGGTTCAAGCTGCTGCTTACCTGAGTTCCTCTTCAGGCTGGCAAAAATATCTACTGCCTATCCAGGCTTACTTATCATCCATGAAGTCTCTGCCATCTGAAAAGTCTCAACTCTAGAGACATGGCTGGACTAGGGATAAGGAGACGTCAACTCTAAAAAAGAGGCTGAATCTCTCTCAAGCTCTACTGTCCACTGGCAGATGGAGGACTAAGCTCTGTGGTTTCCCCATGCCTTCATTGTACTTTGAGATTCAGGAGTCCTAAGAACTAAGCACTTTGTTTACAGGGAAAGGATGCTCTGAAAAATCCAAGTTATCTTTATTACTAATTTGTCATGTGCTCATTTTACTCATTTAGTTATTTTTCAGGGCCATTATTGAAAAATTTGAGGAGAAAGAATAATTTCTGAAGGTCCTTTTCCTTATGAAGTAAAACTAACCTCACGTAAACTACTTGAGAAGACTCTAAAGCTTCTCAGTGGTCAGCATTTCTGGAAAAACAAAGGCCAGTCTAACCTTTCAAACCACAGATGATTCCTAACACATCAGCCAACAAATGGCTATCCTTCCAAACACAGCTACAAAGGGCGAGGCACTCATCTCATTTTCCTTGTCGTCATACCTGCATTTGGGATCAGCTAGATACAGTCAATGGTACTATCCTGTAGCTGAATTTGAAGTCCCAAAGCTCTTTCTAGAGAAGTCATCTAGTTTTGTAAACCCAGATTCTACCTAAAAGTCTGATGCCTTCGCGTAACTGATTACATATTAATCAAAGAGAGCTTTTTACCCCTTTCCAGCAGAAGCGCTGACAGCAAACATACCTCATTTCTCAAACACTCCTGCAAACCCTGCCTTATCCATTCCACCTCTGTATCTTCGCCTACTGCAGACCTCTGGTCCTTAAGCTCAAAGAGCGGAAATGAAAGTGGTAATAGGGGGGAAAGATAGGAATGATGAAAACATGAGGTTTTACAAGAGCAGAAAGATTCTTCCACAGAGGTGGGGCGTGAGAATAACTCTCCAGAGAAGCCCAATAAAAAGAGACCAATTTCAGGTAATCAGCAAATACAATTCGGCACAAGACACAATTTTCATGGATTAAAATCTGTACCTTGATATTGGCAGTTAGGCTAATTTCTTCAGTTTGTATTAGACATGCAAGTATAAGGTTACATTGTTATATATAGACTTTTAGAGGTCTTTCCCTCTCTTTTTTTCCCCATTTGAAAAAAAAAAAAAAAAAGGATTTCCGAGTGCCTTGCAAAGGAGAAAAATCATCATTGCTAAGAACTGAACTGCAGCTGTGGTCATGTGGGGTGTTCTCTGTGGGGTTTGTGGTGTAAGAAATTTTCTTCTACAACTAAAATGAGGTTTTGAGTCCGCTCCTCTGGGTCCTCTCTCCCCCCGCCATGTCCCCGCCCAGCCTGGCCCCAGGGTTAGAGGCGAGGAGAGGATTAGTACTCGCTCAGACTGTGCCACTTGGCCACGGGCTTGCGGGGGCTCTCGCACACCTCTCTCCAGTGTTCGGCACCGCTGGCGGTGACACTGTGCGCCCCCAGGATCAGCCTGCCCACCACCTCGTTCTTGGTGGTGCGATCGAAGTCGATGACCAGGAACTCGATGCTGATGTCGGGCAGGAGGTCGGTGGGGATGTCGTAGATGAAAGATTCGTTGAAGACTGGGTTCAAAGTGCACTTCTTCACGTGGGTTTTCTTCTTGGCAATGCGCTTTCTGCCGTAGTAGACGTTCACCTTGACATAAGGATCTGGGGCCCCCAAAGAAAAAAGGGAGACAGGCCTATGACACAGTCCTCTCCTATACAATGTCAGGGAGGAGGGGCTTCTGCTGTTCATCCCCTTGATGTCCCCTCTCTCACCTCGTGTGGTCTTTGGTGGGTGCACACCCAGTGTACATTGACTGTGTGCACATCTGCCCGCCTGGACAAGGGGTCAAGGAAACCAGGCAGACGAGGAACAGGAAAACTGCCTCGAATCAGGGCTGAAGAAACGCCGTGACACCAAGAAGCATTTTCAGGGGGGCAGAGGGACTACCAAAAGCTGCAGGCTTTCTGAGAAGTCTCAGCTGGAGCAAGAGCACAGAGGCTGGTGTGCATACCCCTGTGAATACCTCGCCAAAGGTAGAGGCCATTTGCTTACCCAAACACCTCCCTGGTGACATTCATCAGGAAGAGAATGTAGACAGAGAAAGGAATGGGTAGAGGGTGAGAGGTGCCAGGGGTCCTGAAAGGTGGGCGGGGGGAGGCGTCTGGATCACAGGCAAGGGGCGGCGGTGCGGGGAGGGCAGACAGGCAGAGATGGGTTGAAGTAAATAGCTGCTACCTGAGAGGCCGGTGATGTCCATCTTCGGCAGGTGTCTGGCTTTGAGAACCACCACCGTCATTCTCTGCGCCACAGGCTGGTATGACAGAGACACCTGGAGCTCGCCTCTGCTCATGCACTTCTGTGGAGGAGAACCAGAAGGTGAGAAGCCCAGCCGAGGGGGCAGGCCACGCCACAGAGAGTGCGCAGGGCGAAGGAGATGTTCTCCTCACAGTCCTGAGAGTAAACAGGGGCTTCCTGGTGGTCCGGTGGTTAAGATGCCACACTTCCACTGCAGGGGTGGGGGTGGGTTCGATCCCTGGTCAGGGAACTAAGATACCGCATGCCACATGGCGTGGCCCAAAATAAAATTAAAAAAAAATCTTATCGTAAATAAAATCCTTTGCATGGAGAGGCAGCACAGCACAGACTCTGCAGCCACTCTGGCCTGGATTCAAATCCTGACTCTACTGCTTATCTGTCTGAGCTGGGACAAGGTCAGCCCGACTTGACCTCTCTGGATTTCTGCTTCCTCTTCTGTAAGATGGATATGAAAACAGTAGCAACTTCCCAGAACTAGGAAGAGGATTCGGTAAATTAGTGTGTACCAGAGACACGTACTCTCTCCTGTTCTCTCATTTGGTTCTTGTGATAAAGTTTTGAAGGGAGATAGGAAACTCTCATTTGAGTCTTAACTTTGTCACTTACTCACCAGCTGGCCCCGGGCAAGTACCTGGACTTTCTAGAGCCTGTGGCTCCATTTCACAAGGTGAATATCCATACCTGCTTTGCCTGCCCCAGTGCGTGACCTTCAGAGTGTCTTCTCTGGCCGCCCTGGATGCCCATATCTTTGTTTCCCCACCTTGAAATGTTATGCTAGGCTCTATTTTGAGCTTGGAAACAAGACAAAACAAAACAAAAACTCTAGTCCTCCAAGAACATTTTAAATAACATTTGAATACTAATTACATGCCAGGTGCTGGGAATTCAGAGCTAACAGGACTCAGTCATTGTTCCCAAGGATGCAGTAGAAGATTCAGAGATGTAAACAAACATGTTTACTTGTCAGGAGAGTGAGAAGCCTTGGAATTCCCTGGTGGTCCAGTGGTTAGGTCCGGGCTATCACTATTGAGGGCCTGGGTTCAATCCCTGATCACCGGACTAAGATCCCACAAGCTGCACAGTGAGACCAAAATAAATGCTTCAGTGCTGCTGGGAGATGAAGGGGAGGTTTTGCCAGCTGACATCAGGGCTGAGCTCCTGGGGGGTGAGAAAGAGACACTGAGGCAATGGGCAGAGTGAAGATCCTGCATGGCAGGGCTGGTCTGGGGCTGAAAGGGTAGGCTATGTTCAGAGAATGGGGAGTGGTGAATGTACCTGATGTTGGAGTGCTGACAGGAGGGATGGGCCAGGAACCTGGAGAGGTGGGTTAGGTGGGGGTGAAGGGCATGGAGTGCGGGGGGGGAGTAAGCTAACCAAACAGCAGAGCCAGCAGCAGCAGTCAGGCGAAGAGGAGGTCTGTAAGCATAGGAGCGACTTCTGTAAGCATGATGTTACTGCTGTTGTTATTAATAATCATATTATTCTAGTTAAAGCTGAGGAAGGAACTAAAGACAAAAGTCAGAAAACTTGGTGAAGAGGCTGCTCCCAAAGGCTAGGGAAGAGAGGGTGAGGGCTGCAACCAGGACTGTGGCAGAGGAGACGGACCTGGGACAGGTTTCAGAAAGAACTGTCAGGATTTTCTGGGTGGGGGCGGCTAACTGGATATAAATATAGGGGAGAGGGAAGAGAGGAGCGACTGTTTCTTGTGTTTCTTAGGAAGTGGGGATGAGGCTGGGATAAAGAAAACAAAATGTGGCAGCACAGGAGGAATTTAGGACATAATAAGTTAAATTTGAGACAAAAAATTTTGAGACCTAACCATTCCTCCACTATCAAATTTTATTCCTTATACTCTTCATAGCCCCAAAGGAAGGTCATCAACTCGACTTCTTAGATTGAACAAAAATAGACCAAACTTACCACCAGCCTTACAAATGCCACATACCCACCAAAATGACTTGCTGTGCATTAAGTGCCAGGCAATCTGCTAGCAGCTAGGGCTGAAAAGATGCACCCCTACCCTCCAGAAGCTCACAGGCTAGTGCTTGCTCAGGAAAGAACAGCAGTAAATGATTTAATTAGCTCATCAGTGAAAAACAAAGGAAAAACCCTAATAGCTTATGCTTTGATTGATTATAAGTCGTCACCTCAAGGAATGAACTGTGATAATATTTCCACTTGGTTTAAAAAATTTCTTGAGGCTATGTTTCATACCAGGAGCATATGGAAATGTCTTTCATAGGGTACTGAACGTGACTAAACTTTAAACGTAGCCATTAGCTTTTGGGATTGAAGTACAAAAGAAAATAGGCTTTAGAAATGATTTTCATGGTTTCCTCTGCTAGATGAAGCCCTACATCTTTTCCTTACCCAAAACATACTGTCGGCTCTTGACTATGTCCACAGGACGCACTCTGAGCCAGTTTAAAATCACAGGCTGGTTGCTCCTGCCAATCAGTATACTTCTGGGTCGCTTCCTTTGACATAAGTCAGAACACAGAGAATGTGCACTCATTTTTACTATCAGTCACAGCCCAAAGGCATCAGGAAAGTAATCCCTCAGGAAAAAGAAAATACCTTCCAAAATGTTCAGAACTAAACTGCTCAATACAGTAGCTGGTAGCTACATGTATCTATTTAAATTTTAATTCATTAACATTAAGTAAAATTAAAATGTTAATTCCTCAGTCACACTGGCCATATTTCAAGTGTTCAGTGTTCACACGTGGCCAGTGGCTATCATGTTAGATACATGCAGATATAGAACATTTCCATCATCATAGAACGTTCCAGTGAACAGTGCTGATCTATCTAGAAAGAACTTTTGGATTATTTGGGTCACTGCTCCCCTCCATTTCCATGAATAATGAAATGTTAACTAGTTTTGATATCTACATCTGGGACCATCCTTGAATATTGGTATCTAAATATTAAAAATACAATCTTTTTTTTTAATACAATCTTTAAATATAATCTAATTTTATATACAGAAGAAGGTTGGGGAGGGTAAAAAGGAAATTTTGATTTAAAAAATAAAGTTTATTTGTAAAAATAACATCAATTACAAGATGATACTTAAGTTTTCTGATTATTTAAAACTGTTTAAAAAAAAACAAACTGTTTCCTAAATCATCCATTATAGCAGCATAATCACCCTAATCAAAGTCCCGTGTGCCTTCCCTAGTTCTTTGGGAAAGTGGACAACTTCTGGTCACCTTCACAATCCTTTCCTCCCCTAAAATCACTCCTCTGGCAACTGTTCTCCATCTGACCCACCCTCCCCTCTCACCTTTGACCATTTTACATATGCAGAATGCCCATCGTCATTCAGCTGCCCCTTTGGGATGCCCAAGTCTGCCGCCACAACACCACCTGAATGCCATTCTATTCTGCATTGAAGGCCAGAGTTTCAAGTCCCCCCTCCCGCCTCCCCTTCTCTTTCCACCCAATTCCCATTCCAAGCGGCATTGTCAATGGCTCTTTCTCAAGGGCTCTTTGTCAAGGGCTGGGAGCGAACTGTTTCCCAGCCCCTTCGCCTAGTGAGGTAAAGACCCTGTTGCGGGGTGGGCGAGCAGAGGGACAAGGGGGAGAAAGGGTTTTATCCATGCCTGACAGAGCTGGGAGGCTTTGCTCTCAAGAGTGCAGGATCTTTTCTCAGTCCGTGGAAAACAGGAACAAGGGCAATGGTCCTAAAGAAGACGTTAGGCTGAAGGAAATACTTAGGCGAAGGATAAGTCTATTTCTTATAATTAGCAGAGCCCCTACGGAATGACTTTTTCTAGCCAGAGCATCTTTGCAAAGCGGAGGATTCATGCATCCTCAATAAACCTTTATAGGGACTAGAAGTTCTCAGTGCTACCTCCACATAAATCACAGCCATGAGAAAACAAAAGAAAAAAAGCCTGAACATTCAACCACATCCCTCCTTGTCTTCTCTCCAATACACATACACAGCAACTTCCTTTTTTGGTGTGTATGATTTTATTTTTCTATAGCAAATTTCTTTATTGTTTATGGAAAACTGACATTCCTGTTCTTTCTTTCTTTTCACTCCCTTTTGACTAGCCTGGATGACCTCCAAGGTCTCTTGTAAATCTGAGATTTTAAGAATCCTCTCATTCCCATGACCACTGTCCCAGGTCATGAACACCAATCTGGCAGTAGAAAGACAGGAAATGGTTTGGGAAACAATGACATGAAGAAATTAGGAGGAGTCTAACAACTCTCTATTATCCACCCTGTAAATCACTTCTTTCCCACTGTCTCTTCTTTAACCCCAGCCCTCTCTCAATCACTTCCCTTCTCCTTGTGGGGGGTGTATTATGGAAATGTAAATTCACTTTCTTTCTTTCTGAATAAAATACTAGGGGGAAAAAGCTGCCACTAAAGGAAAAAAAAAATCCAGTTCCAAAGTCCAACTCAGAGAGTTTGGGGGTTTGGAGTTTATGCTGTAAACTTCTTTCACTAATAGTCAAGTGTTAATTTTTAATGCTTCTTATCTTTCTGTATATTCATAAGAGCTGAGAATGCTCTCCAAAGTGACCCCATTAGCCTTCATGATCCAGCCAAGACGGAGACTGAGACCCAGAGAAGGTAACTGCATACCCAGAATTAGGCAGTGAAATGGACAGAATCAAAAATCATGACCAGTCCTGGCTTCTTTCAACTGGATTGCACTGCAATAGCGGAAAGGACAAAGCTGAATTTTCTGCTAAAGGTCAGGAAGTGCAGTTAGGGGTTGGGGATTGTCTAGAGAAGTGCAGTTCTCACCAGTCTCCACCCAGGAAACTTTGATCCCATTACTATAAAGGGATACCCTACCCAGATCAGGAAAAGACTCTTTACAGTGTGGACTCTTCCAAAGCAGCTCTAGCTGATGAGCCAAGGGGAGACCCAGAAAGAGCAGACTATTGGCTACAGTAGGGAGGATTTAAGGTGGACATTTGGAGGCTGCACTGCTAGGGAATCAGGGGTACAAATGACTAGGGAGATGACAGCCATGACCCAGGATGAAACATAGCCCTGCCCACTGGCACTGGTTGGGGAAAACAGGCTTAGGAAGCCTGGGAGGCTACAGGTCTCTGGGTGTCCTGTCTGGGGCCTCATCCAGGGAATGTGTTGCTCAGGATCCCACCCTGGCTTATCCCTTCTGAAGGGAGTTAATAAAGTGGAAAGAAGCTTGGCTGTCGCCAAGAGCCCCTGGCAGTTTAGCAAATGCCATTGTCTATGCTCCGTGCCCAGTGTCCTGGATTTGAGGCTTGTTTTGTTCCCAGCCAAAATCAGTCCCTCTCCTTGCCAGTGTGTCTTCCCAGCTGCAGCCTGGCACAGAGCCATCCTCCACACTCCGCCGTGGGCTGAGTGCATGAGCCGTGTGGAGGAGTCCAGCTAGCTGGTGGCTTTACCCAGGCTAGTACTCCAGGGAAGGCTGTGCTGAGAAGAACTGCCCGGTAGGAGAGCTGAATGAAGGCAGTGGGTAGGGTACTGGAGCTGCTATAATGGGGAGTCAGGAGTCAGGGGAGCGGGCTGGTAGAATCTGGAGGAAAAGAAATGGAGGGAGAAGGGAGGGGATGCAGGGAGATGAAACCGGTCACTGCTGCAGCTTCTGTGTAGGCCTTCTGACTCCAACCTCAGAGGATGCGAGAAGTCCTGCTGTGTTGGACTCAGAGGTGTCTCATTGTATCCTGGCAAGGGACCAGTGTTCATGCCCTGACCAAACACCTCTAATATTCTCTAAAGTGTTCAGACCTCTCCTGGCCCTTGTGAGCTAAGCGTGCCACGTGGCAACAGCGGTTCTCTGGGCAGTGGCATGGCTGGGCTGGCTGCAGTGGGGCAGGCAGAGATGGTGCAGGAGCAGAGATGGTGAGAACACAGCGCCGGGGGAAGGGCTCCCTGCCTCCCCTCCCCAGCCTGGCGCGGCACAGCGCCCTGCAGCAACGGCCAAACCTGCTTCCCTGGAGCTCACTGCCCGCTCAGCCCTGCTGGCCTGGGAGCCTCCGTACATTCCTGAGCCTCCTGCCTCCCCACTGAGTCCAGCACGGGTTTGCAGCCGGAGAAGGCAGTAACAGAGAAGGAAGGTACCTGCAGGCAGGGTTCTTTCTGGAAAACGTGCAGGTGTTTTTAGTGACCCTGATATCCTTTCCAAACCTTCTACCATCTTCTCCACTGATCTAGCCTTCCTTGTCTTCCTTTATCAAAACAAAATGTAAATATCGTAAAAAAAAAAAAAAAAAGTAAATATCTACAAATCACATATCTCTCCCAGGGATCAAACTTTAATAATTATAATCCTGGTTAACATTTATGAGAGTTTACTATGGGCTAGGGACTATGCAAATGCATCATTTTAATTCCTTATAAGAAACAGAGACTTAGAGAATTTTTTTTTTTTTTAGACTTAGAGAATTTAAGCAGCTTGCCCAAGGTCACTGGTAGAATTTAGATTCAAACTCAGGTCTGACTTCAAAGTCCCTGCTGTGCTATGCTTAGTCTCTCAGTTGTGTCCGACTCTTTGTGACTCCACGGACTGTAGCCTGCCAGGCTCCTTTGTCCATAGGATTCTCTAGGCAAGAATACTGGAGTGGGTTGCTCTGCCTTCCTCCAAAGGATCTTCCCAACCCAGGGATCGAACACAGGTCACCCGCATTGCAGGTGGATTCTTTACCATCTGAGCTACCAGGGAAGCCCAAGAATACTGGA
The DNA here is from genome assembly GCF_033118175.1 of Dama dama. Classification (NCBI taxonomy): domain Eukaryota; kingdom Metazoa; phylum Chordata; class Mammalia; order Artiodactyla; family Cervidae; genus Dama; species Dama dama. The sequence goes on from NC_083700.1 coordinate 16,273,857, forward strand.
GTGGGTAGCCTATCCCTTCTCCAGGGGAACTTTTCAACCCAAAAATTGTACCGGGGTCTCCTGCATTGCAGGCAGATTCTTTACCAGCTGAGCTACCAGGGAAGTCCCAAAGTCCTTGCTATCAATTCCTTATGTTAAATCCTGAAAAAGGAATGAAACTCTTAAGTGTAAAATTTTAACAACCTCTTTCATAGCACACTCACTATATGATAAATGCCAAGATTTCTTTTTTGTCTTTCTCCTCCACTAAGTAAAAGCTACATGAAGGCAATAAGATGCCAGGTATATTATTCCATTTGATCCTCATAACCCATAAGGAAGGCAATATTATCAGTTCCATTTTACAGATGGGGAAATAGAAGTTGAGAAGAGTTAAGTAACTCACTTACATCATACCCCTGGAAAGTGGTGAGCTGGAAGGTGAAGCCAGGCAGTCAGATAAGAGCCCTCCTGCCAAACCACAGAACTGCATTGCCTCCCCAGTTGAGAATGAAACGAATGAACTAGTGTGGCTGGGAACACAATTCTTGCATCCCTGAGAGAATTCAAGAACCAATGCGAGCCCAGTGGAGAGAAGGCAGGATGGAGGGCTCTCATGCCCCTCTTAATGCAAACAGGGATGAGAGGAGGAACGGGGAGAGAAGTATCTGTGGCAAAGGTTTCAGCCTGCGTAAGGGGCCTGAAAGGTAAAGCAGCTGTATGCTATGAATGCTAAGTTGTTTCAGTCATGTCCGACTCTTTGTGACTCCATGGCCTGGGACCCACCAGGCTCTTCTGTCCATGGGATTTTCCAGGCAAGAATACTGGAGTGGGTAGCCATTTCCTCCTCCAGGGGCTCTTCCTGACCCAGGGATCGAACCCGTGTCTCTTACATCTCCTGCACTGGTAGGTGGGTTCTTTACCACTAGCAATACCAGGGAAAGCCAAAGCAGTTGATGAAGCTGCATTTATAAAATGGTTGTTAAAAGTCACACAGATGCAAGCTTACTTATATCTCTAGATTTGGGCTGGGAAGGGGAAGCTGAGGGGAAAATTACTGAACTACTTCCATAGTTTCTCAGTTGTAAGGAATAAGTTCACAAGAGGAAGATCACACATTTTGGAGAAGAAATTGGCTCCCATCTGTCTGAAATGATGAGGTCTAGGACTGGAGGGTCAGCCTGCTCCAAGCAAGCTGGATGCAGCATCAGGACGTCAACCACTAAGAGCAATTTCAGAAGGCGTTCGCCCTTTTCTCTTCAGGAAGTTGCTTCTTGGAGGAGGCCTAACCTGCCAGGCTCTGTGTCTTACTTTGACCACTGCTCAATCTTAACATACAAGAGCTTCCTCTCTACAGCCCGTCCTTGCCATCCATCCCACTTCTCCCTCCCATTCATCCCCTTCTCTCCCCCAACCTACCATCCCTCCCCAACAACTCCTCCTCCTCACCTGGATGTTCCTTTTGATGATGTCCCTGGTCAGCTGTACCTTGCCCGTGCTGGGGTCCACCCCTGCCAGCGGCACCATGACCTCCCCAATGACGTCATCCCGGGAGAAGCGGTCAAAGCTGAGGACGAGGAAGTGCAGGACCAGGTCTTGCAGCTGGCTGTATGGGATGCCATAGAAGGTGAAGGTTTCATCAAACACAGGGTCCAGGGTCTTCCGCAGCACCCTGGTCTTCACCCGGTGCCGTTTGTCGGGAAGGATGGTCATTTTGATGTAGGGGTCAGAGCCCTGGGTCTGGTCGTCCATCACGGGCAGCCCATGAGCCTCCTGGATTGTCACCACCAGGGCTTTTTTCGGGAAGTTATAGTCCACTGAGAAGGTGAGGGATCCGAGCATGACATCCTCCTCTGGAGAGGATGGAGAAGTGGTTTTGCTTTCCCCGGGGGTCAGGCTTGCAATGGGGCTCCTCAGTTCTTCCCCATAGTCCATTTTGATGGGTAATTGGTCTACACAAGATCCAGAGCTAGGTCCCTTAGGACTCTTGTCTTGGCCCAGCAGGCCAGCCTCTGCTGCATCTACCAACAGGTTCCCACGTCCACCTTCCCTCCCGGGGCCGTCTTTGTCTCTCCGCACTTTGATGATCTTCTTCTTGTTGCTGAGGGTTTCTGGGTATATGCTGATGCCTTTGAGCATGTGAATGAACTTGTATGGTGGGTTCTTGTGCTTCTTCTCTGCCTGCTGGTGGCAGCACGTCCAGACAAAGACGGTCACGGAGACACACACCACCAGCACAGAGGCCCCGATAAGGCCGGCGACCACCGGTGACACATCTGAAAGTGGAGACCAAAGATGTGTCAAGGCGGGCGGACCTCAGCCTCTGCCAGAGCACCCCTGCATGGTGCCTCTGGCTGGAGCCAAGCTAATCTGCAACTTACCCTTCTTCAAGGCAAAACTTGCTCATCTAGGCTTATGAACTTCTCCCCTCTCTTAGAGATGCCCTCACCCATCCCTCCAACCCATCCATGGCTCTTTCTTTCCATCAACCTGGATGAAATACTTATCTTCTCTAGAAAGCCTCCCCTGCAGTGCCCCACCTGACTGCCTGTTCTTTTCTTGGCCTTGCCTCTGCACTTATGGACTTGGTTTGTTCATATTGATTTGTGTTTCACATAAAGTGGCCCTGTAAGTGTAATAGGTCACCCTTCTACATAGGAACCATTCACCTCAACTGTTCCACAAGGGCATGAGCTGTGTCTGGTTTCAGGAGGATATTCCACAGCATCCAGCACAGGGTTTGCCACAGTGGGTTTGTGCGGACTGACTGATAGGTAGGGTGGGAGGATGTGGAATTGACTTTGGATGGTTTTGGTAGGGTGCCCAAGGGTGATAAAAGTAGGTGAGTGGTAAGAAGCAGAACTGTGGGCCTAAGTCCTTATTTGAAATATGTTTCAAATTTCAGCTCCCAGGTATTTAAAATACTTGTATTTTAATGTAAAATACAAATATTTAAAAATAAAACACAAGTATTTTAAATAGGAAGAGATAGGGACCATGGAACATGTCAGACCTTGTCACCTTCCTAGTAAGGTCTTCCCTGACCACCCTATTTAAAAATGTAACCTTTTCCACCCTTGAGACCTACCCTTCTGGCCCCGCTTAATTTTCTCTAAATGACATGACATGAGTTCTCTCACAAATACACACACACACACATATACACAAGAATATATACAAACACTCACATATAACTGTATTAGTTATTGTCTATCTTCACTATAACGTAAGTTTCCTAAGGACAGGGATCTTGTTTGTTTGTGTGCTGTGCTGAATCACTCAGCCATGTCCAACACTTTGTGACCCCACTGACTATAACCCACCAGGCTTCTCTGTCGATGGAACTCTCCAGGCAAGAATACTGGAGTGGGTTCCCCTGCCCTTCTCCAAGGCGTCTTCCCAATCTTCTGGGGTTGAACCCAGTCTTCTGAATTGCAGGTGGATTTTTTACCTTTTGAGCCACAGGGGAGCCTTTTGTTCATTTCGTTCCTTTCTATATCCCCAGCACTAAAAACACCTAGGAGGTACTTAATATTTGTTAAGTAAACAAATAACTAAGGAGAAAGAGGTTTTTTTCCTTCCCTTCTCTAGTCTTGTCTTTTCCTGCACAAATTGGGCCCCCCCCCCCCCCGCCCCCCGACTTAGATAATTAGGTTTGGGGATTTCTTCTCCCTTAAATGCACTGAAGCTAAATTGGGCTTAGGCCTTAAAGATCTAGATAAGGCCTATAGTTATCCATACTATGCATTAGGGTAAGTCTCAAGTAGGGCAGGAGGAACTTAGGAAATAAATGTGATTGTTGCATATTCTAGATTTTTCCTAGAACGTCCTTCTATCAGGCATATGCCTGGCCTGCTGCCTCACTGCAGGCTTTTGTTCAAACCTCATTTTATCAGAAAACATTTCCTGTCTGTTCCAAGTAAGATAGTATCCCCACTACTCTGATTTATTTCTCTTTGTAGCACTTATTACCTCTGGCATATATTTACTTGTCAGTCTTCTCTTACTAGGTAATTTAATAAGAATAGTGACTGGCTGTTTTGTTCACTGCTACAGTCCCAGGTCCTAGAACCACGTGGTACATAGTAAGTGTTCAGTGAACAAATGAGTTTGTGAATTCAAAACAGCTTCCACTTTAGGAGTTTGGGATTAATAGATAACAAACTACTATTTAAAAAATAGATAAACAGCAAGGTTCTACTGTATAGCACAGGAAACTATGTTCAATATACTATAATAAACCATAATGAAAAAGAATATATACACACACATATATATATAATTAAATTATTGCTGTACATAAGAAACTAATACAACATTATAAATCAATGATACCTCAATAAAAAAATTAAAAAAAAAACAACCCAGTTTCCACAGATTGGAGAAAGAGGATGAGGTCAATATGACTACATATAACAGGGATAAATGTAAAATTCTATTTAGCCTTCAAAACCTATTGATAGGAAATAGGAGACCTTACTTGACAAATCTGAGTAGAAACAACTTAGTAGTTTAAGTGATAACAAGCTTGGAGTATACCTAGGCTGACATACTATCAGTACAATGTTTAGATAACAGAGGGGCAGTAAAATTTCATCTGCTCTGCTCATGACACATATGAAGTGCTCTATCTATTTCTGACAAGAATAAAAATTGCTGTTTTTGTGTGCCAGTATGATACCCCTGCCAGACACTGTGTTAGAGCTTCCTCAATCTGACTCAAATAACTCACTGAATAGGTCCCATTAATAGCCCAGTTTTACAACTGAGGAAGCTGGGGATTCAAATCTACCCTAGACCACATAGAAGCAAATGACAGTGATGAGATTTAAACCCTGGTTTATCTGACACCAGAATGTCTCTACATTATGGATAAGCAGGATAGAAGAGGACCTAGAAACCATATTAAATGAGGAGAAACTTAAGGAACTGAAGCTGAAGGGTCTGGGAATAACAACTTTCTTTAATTACTTAAGGTACTTTACTGGAAGAAGGTCTGATCTGATTTTACTTTGGAGGGCAGGTCTGATAACAATGCATACAGGCTACAAGAAGACAGATAAATTGAAAGAACTGAATTATTGTTAGAACTGCCTCTCGATGGCCCAGATTGTTTCCAGAGGCAGTGACTCTCTGAAGATTTTCGGAGACTGGATCACCTTGGTCAGATATATTCTAAAAGGAATTTTCTTAACAAGGATTGGAATCAACATCTCTGAAATTCTCTCTGCCTCAAATATTCAAAGTTCTATGAATGTTGGGACCAGGTAAGAAAAGAAGTGGTTACATTTTGAAATAATATCGATGACTAAATCCATTTAACAAAAAGTATATCAAGGTGACTGTGTCCATGGCCATACTGAATAATAATAGCATTTATTTTCAGAATATCAGGTGAAATAAAAACTGTTAGGCAGAGGTTTCACATAATGGGAGCAGCCTTGACTGTAAGCTCCTTAAGAGAAGGCAGAAATTACATTCTATTTAGCTTTGAATCCCCGAGTCTCTTGCATCTAACAAGAGCTCAGTAAATATTTGCTTGAACAATTGACTGGGTTCAACTGTAAATCAGAATGGGCACAATCTGAAAAATTGGCTCTCCATTCACCTATGAGAGACTTTCCTGAAAACTGTTTGCTACTGATTCATAACACTGAATATTATCTCTACAAGAAGAGAAAAGCAAGAAACTACCAGGACAGGAATATTTTTGAGAATGATTTGAAAGGGAGTCTAAAGTTCAGGGTTGAGAGACATCTGAGTGATCCTTTTGGCTCTACCATAAATTTACTCTATGATCTTGAGAGATCCCACTGCTGCTTACTATGCCTCAACTTTTACTGCTAGAAAGCAGTGGATCAGTAAAAGAGAAGATGAAGGATGCTTATCTTTCAGGAGGGTAGAGAAGGAAAAAGAGACAGACAGATGAATGGTTAGATAGCATCACCAACACAATGGACATGAATCTGAGCAAACTCCAGGAGATAGCAAAGGACAAGGAAGCCTGGCGTGCTACAGTCCATGGGGTCGCAAAGAGTTGGACATGACTGAGCGACTGAGAAACAACACAATGCCTCCACCTTCCCTTCCTTTCCCACCTTCGCTCTACTTTCTTCTTCATTTTAGTATCTGTTAATCCCTACGTCTCTCCCCTACACCCAAGGCAGTAAACTAGAAAAATCAGAGATGTTGAAACTCAGGACCCTCTGTCTAGTTTTAGTCAAAAGCTTAGTGGGAAAAGTAAGTTAGAACTAAAGGCTGAAGTGAGTGTTTTCAAGTTGTTGTAAATTGCAGTGACCTATGCTGCTTGCTCCTTTTGTCCTCCGAGATCAAAGATAATTAATTGAGTGTTGGCTTGGAGTATCTCACAAGGGCTATGGAGTTTGAAATGAAGTACTCTATGAGATGTGAAAAAAGTCAGAAGTTCTACAGGGAGTTCTCGGCGGAGACCTTCCATATGGATCTGACAATCTATAAGACACATCTGGGTTTGTCCAGCTCTCTCAGCCTCTGACCAGACATGCTTATTGACACTTCCTTTGCAAAAATAGCCTTTCCTGGTCAAGTAGGCCAGCGTGACACAGTGAAATAAGAGTGAATTTTGCCATCAACTGGAAATTGGTTTAAATCCTAACACTAGCCTAACTAGTTTGACTTTGTCTCCCTTAGCCTTGGTCTCCTCATCTAGCAAATATATATATATATATTTTTTTATATACATATAAAATAATGAATACACTAGAGGGTATTTATATGTCTTTTAGTATGTAAAAGATGGATATAATTTCTTTTGTCCACTAATATTTCCTCTAAATGACATCACTATATTATGCTCTACAACAACTGGTTGTAGACAACTGATTTTCAAGGAATCTGGAGCTGCAATTAGAGAAAAGAATATAATGGAAAGGAGGCATAAGAAGAAAAAGAAAGAGCAAGAAGAAAATCACGGAGTACTCATGTGATCGGAAAAGGGACATCAATTTTGGAAATTTAGGACTCAAATAATAAAAATGCAGATGAAGTGGAAGAAAAATATAATCAAGATTTATCCTTGGGGAATCAGTGTGAACCAGTAGTAAATGGGTGTGATCTGTTGTCTGTATACTTTCTCTGATCTGATGTCTTCTTCCTGACATTGAAGGGATAGAGCAGGCTGGGTTCTGTTAATTTCCATAAACCTTCTAGTAGGGAGTGAGAAAAGCCATTTCCTAGTTGGATGTGACCCCACCCTAAACACTGGAGTCTGGATGCTTAAACCTTCTGGATTGTCTGAGACATAGAGTCTCTTAAGGGAATTGAAGGAACCCAAGGCTGACAGCAACTCTCACCCGCTTCTCCCATCCAAACTGGGATAGGACTTAGGCAGAAGCAGGGCAATTCATTTTTCTTTGGGGGCCAGGAAAACAGCACAGGAAGTTTGCTATCTCAGCACATTTTGGAGGAATCCCCCAGAGGTAAAACTTGCATCTCGAGCTTTTCTTTCGCATCTGCTTCCCTATTTTCCACCCCACTCTCTGCTCCAGGGAGTGTAACTGATCTTGGAGCCTGTAGGGTTGGGTCTGGGACCAGCCGCTCGAGATGACGTAATGCTTTCTCTGGTACACAAAGCGGCCTCCCCCGGGCTCGGCCTCTTGCGCCCCTCCCCCTCCGGCCCGGATCGGGCCCCCGCCAGCACCAGCGCGGGTGAGTCCCCCTTTTTGAAAAGCCAGCCTAGGGAAACAGGGAACAAAGGCCTGAGAAGAAGAGCCTAGGCGCTGCCAGGAGGCCCAGAAATAGACATCACGTCATCCCCCAGCCCAGCAGCGCCAAGCGCCATTTGGTAGCATCGGACGGACCCCACCATTACGATGCAGAACAGACACGGCAGGGCTCACGTTTCCTCCCAGCCCCAGCATCCAGCTGACCGGCCTCAGGAGTGGCTTCCTTTTTGCTCTCCACCCCCGCACCCCTCTTTCCCCAGAGGCCGCCGCCTCCCCTGGCTGCCTGCCACACAGCCCACGGTCTCCAAGCTGCCATCTTGATGCCCCATCCCCCTTGCCACCCCCCTCCCCCGCAGCCCTGAGCAGTGGGAGGGGGAGGAAGGGGCACCGCCCTGCGTGCCCCAAGGGGGAGGGCTCGGCCTGCCTCACCTCTCCTCCCCCCGAAGGAGGGACTCACGTCCTTCGCAGGCTCTCTGTTTCCCACCTCCAGCGGCACTGACTGTGCACCGTCCAAGGTTTTCGCATCCTGGACGTCCCCACCCTCGGTGTGACTCCGGCCTGCTCAGGTCCTGCAGCCCATGGCTCAGGTTCGGACGCTGTCCACTGCCCGCGATACCACCACCGTGGGCCCGATTCTACCCACCACCACAGGCCCGATTCTAGAGGGACTGGCACTTGAAGGCCTTGATCTGGGCTGCACGCTCTGCCCAGCCGCTGAGCTCCCTTGGCTTGGCAACGGTTTCACCTACCCCAGGCTTAGTTTGCCAGATTTCTACTTACCAAAGCTAGGTCGGATGTTGGTGATCTCAGCCATGTCGTAATCAGAGGCTATTGCTATAAATGCTTTTGCAATGGTCAGACAAGTCTGGGACCTCCGGTAAGTACCGGAGGCCGCCTCTGCAGAGAGCTAGGTCAGGGGAGGGGGAAGGTATCTGGTGGATGCCTCCTGCGACGGTCTGGTCCCTGGTTGACAGCTGCGGTCGCCTCTTAAGATGCTCCAGGGATGCTCTGAGCTAAGGATGCAGGTGCAGCCAGACTGGTCCTGATGCGAGGTAGGCCCCGCCTTCCTCCGAACGGCCCTCGGCAGAAGACTCCGCCTCTGTCCGAAAAGTTCCGGAAGGCAAGCCCCGCCCCTTTCCGGAAGATCCCTGGGAGGGGACCCCTCCCGTTGCCAAATTTTCAAGAGAATGAGACCCCGCCTACTGATGGGCTTGTGGGTCTGTAAAGCGAAAACCCCGATGCCTGACTAAGGAGAAGTTGTATAAGATTCTTTAGATCTTGTGATTCCGATTCCCCAGGCTTAATATAGCAGCAGAATGTTCTGGGCGACAGGGAGGTAGGATTTTGAAAAAATAAAATTATATATTGCCTGCTTTTCAGTATCAATTACCATTATTGTTTTGCATTTCTGAGACCACTAAATATTATTATGGAAACTTTCTTAAACTTCAGAAGCTCTGATTGAAGACCAAACCTGGTGACGGTTGCACAACCCTGAAAGTTTACTGAAAATAATTGAATTGTATAAGTAAAACCTCTTTGGTGGCTCAGACGGTAAAGAATCTGCCTGCAACGCGGGAGACCCAGGGAAGAGCTGACTCATTGGAAAAGACCCTGATGCTGTTAAACATTGAGGGCAAGAGGAGAAGGGGGCGACAGAGGATGAGATAGTTGATGGCATCACTGTCTCACTGGACATGAGTTTGAGCAAACTCAGGAAGATAGGGAAGGACAGAGAAGCCTGGCGTGCTGCAGTTCATGGGGTCGCAAAGAGTTGGACACGACTTAGCAACTGAAGAACAATAAGTAGGAGGGATTCTGTGATGTGTAAATTGAAGCTTCTTTCTTTTAAAAACTAATGAAGGTTGCCAATAATTAATCGGTGTTGGATATTTCCCTTCTAAAAGCTTCAAATGCATAGAACAGCTTAGATGAGAAAGAGATAGCAAACCAACAGGCCTGTGTATTGTGTAGTTTCAAAAAGCAGAACACAAATGAAAAGCCAAGCTTCTAGAGACATCTTTGGAATGGAAGAGGTAGTGTGATTCACATTAGAGTCAGACTGCTGGCGGTTATCTCCATGATTATATCAACTTCACCATTTTGAGCTGTGGATCCTTTTATTTTGTAGATTCTGTTTACAGACAAAATCAAGTCAAATAAATTACTTAAATATATAAATGTTGGTGGTTCATCTGTAAAGTGAGAGAGTTGAATGTACTTTTCTAGTTTTGACCTTCTGTCCTTCTAGGAAAGAGAAAAGAGAACATCAAAGCACATATATTGAATTTATTGGCCTTCGACTATGCCCCAAGTACCTCCCTGGACACCGGATTACTGCATCAGAAGCGAGAGTCAGGATACCTGATTCCATCTGATAGCTGTGTATCTTTGTAAAAATCATCTACCCAGCTGAGCCTAAAATGTGTCCTGTATAAACCGGAAGGTATAATAGCCATTGTCCCATAGAATTTATTGTAAAGATTAAAAACAAAAACAAAAACAAAAACAAAAAGCCACCTTTGATAACGTAAGTGAAAGCATTTTGTAAGGAGTGTATTATACAGATAAGAATAATTACTATGGATTGAATTCAAGACTACCTTCACTTTATTCAGGAAACTGCACTATTTGTAACCCAGGATTTCTCTTTCTTAAATTTTATGAATTCTCCATTTCCTTGGTTGCATATTCCAGGTGTCTTGTAGTGAGTACTGTCAACTTAAACCACTGAACCTTAAACTCCCAGCGTTGTTTTGAGTAGGATAGCTCAGTGGACAGAGAAAGCAAGCTAGTGCCTTTAAATATTTTTGCCAACAACGGAAGTACTCGCGCTTTCGCTTCATTGTGCCCTAAAATAGAATGGCGCCTGGGCTGGGAGCGTGCTCCTTGACACCCCGACGCGGCGCACCGCGACCCGGGGACGCGTTAGTAAGTGGCTGCCGTTGTCTGACTTCCGGTGATGAGGAAGCTGAGCTTCCGCGGGAGCCGGCCGGCTGGTGAGGGCGCGGGCTGTGTCCTGTAGGGCGGGAAGAGGCAGTGTGGAGCGGACGTCCGGGCGAAGGATGTTCAGCCTGAGGCGGTCGGGTCTGAGGGCTGGTGCGGGGTGCGTGACAGACGTTGGGGAGTGAAGACGTCTAGCTGGGAGTGGGGACTGAGTCAGCGCTAGGCGCTGAGTTGAAAAGCGCAGTTTGTACCACTTTGTGAAATGTTTGCCCAGGAGGGGTTCGCGCTGGGGCTGCCTCCGTGTTTGCATTCATTCACCCTGCTGGTTTGACTGCAGTTCCCGAAGAGGGGGCCTCTTTAAACCTCTTTTGTGTTTGAAGTGCCTGAGCTGATCTCTACCGGCTACTGACTGAATTGTAGCTGCCTTTCTTCTTTTCATCCCCTGCCCCCCCAAGCCCCGCCTTTTTGGACCTCAGTGATTTATCTGCAATATGACTTGCCTAAACTAATGCCACGATCCTTAATTCTCCCTTACCATTCCCTTATCAGAGGAATCTTTACTTGTTAATTCAACTGTGATTATCAAGATATGGACAAAAGTTCATTTGGTCTGGGCTGGGGAATCTCTCCCAGTGTCCTGGAGAAACGGAATTAAAGCAGTTTAAAACTAACCTTATAGTTCAAGCTGTCAGAGAGCACTTTTATGTTGCCGTCCTCTAGTCCAGGTTTTCATCTACTGCCTCGGTAGATGGGCATTCAGGCCTTACTTGAACATTGTTAATGATAAAGAACTCACTGTAACACAAGGCAGCATGTTCTATTCTTGGACCTATCTTATTGAGAATGAAGTTTTTTGGGGGTAGTTTTCATATAATGCTCTTGGTCCAACCTGCATAGAGTATGCACAAAACAGGAAATTCACACACTCATTCATTCATTCAGGGAACAGTAGTTACTGATTGTCTCCAATAGGGCAGATATTGCTGAGTACTAGGGGTACTCACTGAAAGAGTCTTTTCCCTCAAAAAGCACATAGTTTGTGGGGGGCTGGTGGGAAAGAGCCAAGAAGCAATCATAAAAGTGGTACGTACAAAAAAAGAGGTTTGCAAATAGATGCTGTAAGAACATATGAGAAGATAACCTCCACTTTAGGTTAGTGTTGCCATTAAAGTGTGATAATTGGAATTGAAGTCAGCTGTTCAGAAATAACATAGTATACACAAAAATTAGGAATCTCTCTTGTTTTCAATACAAAATTTTTGTTAATATAGTCTAACCTTTTTAAACAACCACACTTTGCTTTTGGATTCTTTTTGTTAAGGGAAATACCTGTTTATAAAAGCAACAATGGCAAACATTTATTGATCTAATAAATGACGGAAGTGCTATTTTTATTTCATTTTGAAGAAATGAAATTCAGGTAAAGTAACTTATGCAAGGTCACAAAGCTTACTTGGGAAACAAATACAGATGGTTTGACTCTACAGTTTGCTCTCAACATCACGCTATCCTACCTCCCTGATGGTAATAGTAATAGCTAACAGTTACTAATCATTTACTATTTAATTCTTATAACAACTCCATAAGGTTAGACAAATTATTATCTTTTATAGTTGAGGAAACCAGAATTTGGATAGGTGAAGTCACTCAGGCAAGATAACACACTGATCAGTAATAGAGTTAGGATTTGAACTCACGCATTCTGTCTCTCACTTCCCACCTAATGGGAGATTGCATTTGGTGTGAAGTACAGTGTTCATGTTTGAAATTGAATAAGTAAAAGTATATCTGAGGGAATTTATTACCATTAATTAATAGGAAGGTGATAAGAACTTGCCTTTATCCTTTCAGGATGGAACAAAAGTGGGACTTGGAAAATGTTGCCCTGTAAGAAGAGAAGAACTACGTTGACAGAGTCCCCACAACATCAGGGCAGCCAGGAGGAAGATGACTTAGACCTTCAGTCAGCTGTTAAACCAGAATCTGACCAAGTTAAAGACCTGGGGTCAGTGTCCCTGTCCTGGAGTCCAAGTCATGGCAGAGCAGCTGACCTTGAAGTGCAGGTTGCCAGAATTCAGCTTGGTATGGAGGACCCATCTTTGAGCTCTAGGATGCTCACCGACAGCACAAATGTTGCAGTTCTGGAAGCTGTGGATGTGGCCATCTCTCAGGGAATCACCCTACCTTCCTTGGAGTCTTCCCAGCCTGTAAATACACACATTGGTAAAGGAAAACTTCAGGCCACTAGCTCAAGGAGAGGGAAGAAAATTACACTCAGACCTGGGTCGGTTACTCAAGAAGACAGAGGCGATCATCCTATCCCAAGGGAACTTTTTTCAGAAAAGCCTAGTGAAGAAGTCAAGGAAGAAGGAGGTAAGACATGGAAGATCTTTGGCTTACATTTACCTTGTTAGTACCAGCTTGTCATTGCACTCCCTGCAGTGCCTTTACAAAATAGCATTTCTGAAAGGGGATGCTGGTTGGGTTTGGAATTGGAGCCTTATCTTTGTAAGGGTCAGCACTGAACATTATGAATGGGTAGAAACTTTCTTCTCCCCTCCATTTCCTTGATCATCTTCCGTATTCTTTCCTTTTTTTTTTTTTTTTAAGATTTCTTTATTTGTTTGGTTGTGGTGTGTCTTTGTTGCTGCACACGGGCTTTCTTTCGTTGCAGAGAGTGGGGGCTGTTCTCATTGTCATGTGCAGGCTTCTCACTGCAGTGGCTTCTCTTACTGTGGAGCAGGGCTCTAGGTGTAGTCAGTAGTTGTAGCACACAGGCTTAGTTGCCACGCAGCTTGAGGGATCTTCCTAGAGAAGGGATCAGGAACCGGTGTCCCTTGCATTGCAAAGTGGATTCTTAACCACTGGACCACCAGGGAGGCCCTCTTTCCTTCCTTTTTATCTTTTCATCATTTCTGTAGGGATGAACTATGTATGGCCTACTGATATTTGGTGGCTGTTTATGAAGTGGGCCTTGAGGAGGGGCAGCAGCTATAAGGGAGAGACGACTGCCTATGGCATTTGGTAAGGCTCTCCAGAGATGCCATAACCCTTAGGCCCTGAAGGATGAATTGTGACTTGATGGAATGGTGGCATGGAGTTTTCTTAGCTGAAGAACAGTCTGAGCAGAGGCAGGAGAGATAGTGAAAGATGACTTCAGAGTGTTAGAGTGTGTTTAGATTGTGATGGGTTTTTTTTGGGGGGGGGGCGCTTTGTTTTTTATGCTTGAATGTTTGAACTTTCCCTGAAGGTTATAGCTCACTAATAAACAAAAGAAGCAGAAGGCATACTTCTGACCTCAGAACGCTTATAATGTAGTTGGGAAGAGACACAAGCACCTAATTCATTTGGTGCAGTTTAAGACAATATGTGATTGAATGGAAGTGAGGTACAGGTAATTAGGATTTTTGAAACTGGATCTTGGTGGATTGATAGAATTTGATGGTTTAGGGTAAAGGAGTGGAAATAGAATAGCATTTTCTACAAACATGTAAAAGTGCTGTGTTTGTATGGGAGTGTAACATGGTTTCAAATAGAATAAATTCAGATTACTATACAGAGTCATGCTGTTATGCCTTTGAGACCTTGTAAAGTATTGATGTAGGATGTTGGTGGTAAGGATAGAGAAGAAAGGGTATGTCTTAGAGACATTAGAAAGAAAGAATTAATATTACTCAGAGACTGATAACATTTAATTTGTCTGGGTTGGGGGATGTGAAGCATGCCTTCGTGGGGAGGTATTTGAGGGGTTAAAATGAGTTCAACTTTAGATATGGGGAGTGTGAGGTGACATTGGGCCATTAAGGAAAAATAGAAAACTGAGATTGAAGTTTGATAAGAGGTAGAACTAAAAAAGTTTTGATTGTGGTTCTTCTCATGGAAAGGAACATGGCAGAAGGTGATAGAGAAGGGAAAACTTGAGAAGTATCAATAATAGTGAAAGTCAAGGAGGCAGGAGAGTTTTAAGTGCAGGTACTTTATATAAAACTTAGTGACAAAGGAGATACATTGATACCTGAGAAAAATATTACATTTAAAGGTTGATCATTGAGAGTAGATTTAGGAGAGATTTTGGGAAAAGGAAATCAAATGATGAAATTAAAGAGGGAAGGATGAAAGTCCCAGTGATAATTTGTGCAGTGGAGTGGAAATGGAAATAGCTAGTCTTTCAACCACATGACTTAAATTTTATCCTTGGCTGTGGTGTGTTTGTGACATGAAGACCAGAAGGAATGGAAGAAAATGCAGAATTAAAGGGCTAGAGATTAAAAAAAAAAAGTGCTAGAGACAGAAAGTGAAACTAAGTAGGGGTTCAAGGGGGTTTAATTGTCAGTGAATATCCAAGAATAGATAAAAAATATCAAATGTAGATAAAATAAACATGTTTGTTTTAGTATTATCAGTAATACTACTACCCCTCATTAATCTGGATAATTGAAAGTTGATTATCCCACCTTGTAATACTTCTGTTAGCTGTATGTACAAGTAATGCCACCATCTCAGTGGCTCTGTGGTGAAGAAAATCTGCCTGCCAGTGCAGGAGATGCGGGTTTGGACCCTGGGTCAGAAAGATCTCCTGGAGAAGGACATGGAAACCCACTCCAGTATTTTCGCCTGGGAAATTCCATGGACAGAGGAGCCTAGTGGGCTACAATCCATGGGGTTGCAAAAGAGGTGGGACACAGCTTAGTGACTAAGCAAATAATACCAGTCAAAGAAGTACATTTTGACTCCCTTTTACCACCACCCCATCCCCAACTCCCCCCCCACCCCAGCGAAGTAACATTTTTTGGTCAAATAGACATAATAGACATGTCACATAAAAAGCAGAAAGGAAGAAAGAAGAAAGATTGAAAATTCATATATGTGCATTTTGGAAAAGATTGAAAAGTTGAAAGAAAAAATAAAAATCACTCATAATCTTACTACTCAGAGTGAAAGTGAAAGTTGCTCAGTTGTGTCTGACTCTTTGCAACCCCATGGATAGTCCATGGAATTCTCCAGGCTAGAAATACTGGAGTGGGTAGCTGTTTCCTTCTCCAGGGGATATTCCCAACCCAGGGATCAAACCCAGGTCTCTCGCATTGCAGGCAGATTCTTTCCCAGCTGAGCCATCAGGGAAGCCCAAGAATACTGGAGTGGGTAACCTATCCCTTCTCCAGGGATTTTCCCAACCCAGGAATCGAACTGGTGTCTCCTGCATTAGCAGGTGAATTCTTTACCAGCTGAGCTACCAGGAAAGCCACAGAGTAGTTGCTGTTATACTTTAGTGCCTATTCTTTTTGTTGTTTTGCTTTCGTTTAAGTAACATTTTGGTTTTTTGATTATGATTATGTGGGGAAAAAAGCAGAAAAACATTTAGGTAATTCTGAAGTATCAGCATTGTGTTACAATTGATATACATTGTTAAATTATGTTTCTAAAAAAAAATATGTTTCTAGGCTGCAGGTGTTAGTGATTAAACCTTTCTCTGGATTGGTGTTTATTCTCACAGAATTTTAATTGTTCTTTTAAAATTGATTTACATACCCTAATTTCTCCTTGAGTCTTTTTTTCTCCTTTCTTTGCCTTCTAAAAATGATTAACTTAGGTGGATTTCAGCTTACAATCAGTTGGTTTTTACAGTTTTCAGCTAATTATTTTCATGTTACCAATTTGAAGCTGTTAGGCTAGCAGTAAGCAAATTACTTCTTGGATTGATCCCTTGATCATTATGTAGTGTCCTTCCTTATCTCTTGTAATATTCTTTAAGGTCTCTCTATGAGAATTACTATGGAATGTCTTTTCCCACCCTCTCACATTCAGTCTATATGTGTCTCTAGGTCTGAAGAGGGTCTCTTGTATTCAGCATGTATATAGGTCTTGTTCCTGTATCCATTCAGGAGTCTGTGTCTTTTGGTTGGAACGTTTTATCCATTTACATTTAAAGTAATTATTGATACATATGTTCTTGTTGACATTTTCTTAATTGTTTTGGATTTGTTTTTGTAGGTCTTTTCCTTCTCTTGTGTTTCTTGTCTATAGTAGTCCCTTTAACATTTGTTGTAAAGCTGGTTTGGTGGTGCTAAATTCTCTTTTAACTTTTACTTGTCTGTAAAGCTTTTGACTTCTCCATCAATATTGAATGAGATCCTTGCCAGGTAGGGTAATCTTGGTTGTAGGTTTTTCACATTCAGTACTTCAGATATAGCCTGCCATTCCCTTCTGGCCTGCAGAGTTTCTGCTGAAAGATCAGCTGTTAATCGTATGGGGTTTCCCTTGTGTGTTGTTGTTGTTCAGTTGCTAAGTTGTGTCTGACTGTTTGTGACCCCACAGACTGCAGCATGTCAGGCTGCCCTGACCTTCACTATCTCCTGGAGTTTACTCAAACTCATGTCCATTGAGTAGGTGATGCCATCCAACCATTTCATCCTCTGTCTCCCCCTTTTCCTCCTGCCGTCAATCTTTCCCAGCATCAGGGTCTTTTCCAATGTGGCCAAAGTATTGCAGCTTCATCTTCAGCATCTGTTCTTCCAATGAATATTCAGGATTGATTTCCCTCAGGATTGACTAGTTTGATCTTCTTGCTGCCCAAGGGTCTCCAAGAGTCTTCTCCAGCACCACCGTTCGAAAGCATCAATTTTTTGGTCTCAGCTTTCTTCATGCAGCTTTCTTCATGGTCCAACTTTCACATCCATACATGACTACTGGAAAAACCATAGTTTTAACTATACAGACTTTTGTTGGCAAAGTAATGTCTCTGCTTTTTAATATGCTTTCTAGGTTTGTCATCGCTTTTCTTCCAAGGAGCATCTTTTAATTTCATGGCTGCCGTCACCGTCTGCAGTGATTTTGGAGCCCATGAAAATAAAATCTGTCACTATTTCCACATTTTCCCCGTCTATTTGCCATGAAGTGATGGGACTGGATGCCATGATCTTTGTTTTCTGAATGTTGAGTTTTAAGCCAGGCTTTTTCACTCTTCTTTCACCCTTACCAAGAGGCTGTTTAGTTCCTCTGCTTTCTGCCATTACAGTGGCATTATCTGCATATCTGAGGTTGTTGATCTTTCTCCCGGCAGTCTTGGTTTCAGTTTGTGAGTTATCCAGCCAAGCGTTTCACATGATATACTCTGCCTATAAGTTAAATAAGCAGGGTGACAATATACAGCCTTGATGAACTCCTTCTCCAATTTATTTATTGCTTTTCACTTGCTGCTTTTAATATTTTTTCTTTGTTTTTATTTTTTCTTAGTTTTGTTAGTATGTGTCTTGGCTCGTTTCTCCTTGGGCTTATCGTAAATGAGATTCTCTGTGCTTCTTGGACTTGATTGACTATTTTTGACCATGTTAGGAAAGTTTTCAACTATGATCTCTTCAAAAAATTTCTCAGACCCTTTTTCTCCTCTTCTTCTGGGATCTCTATAATTCGACTGTTGTGTTTAGTATTGTTCCAGAGGTCTCTGAGACTATCCTCAATTTTTTTCATTCTTTTTCCTTTATTCTGCTTTTCAGCAGTTATTTCCGCCATTCTATCTTCTAGCTCACTTATCTGTTTTCTACCTTAATTATTTGAGTATTGATTTTTTTCTAGAGAATTTTTAATTTCAGTAATTGTATTGTCTGTCCCTGTTTATTTTTTAATTTCTTCTAGGTCCTTGTTAAATGTGCTCATTGATTCTGTCATTTTTTCCATTCTGCTTTCAAGGTTTTGGCTCATCTTTACTATCATTACTCTGAATTCTTTTTCAGGTAGTTTGGCTATTTCCTCTTCATTTATTTGGTCTTGTGAGTTTTTACTTTGTTCCTTCATTTGCACAGTATTTCTCTATCTTTTCACTTTTTGGTAAGTTACTGTACTTGTTCGTTTTGGTTTGTGTTGTGTTCCTCCTTCGTTTTGGTTTCTGCCCTCAGTGGATGAGATTGGTCCAGTGGGTTGTGTAGGCTTCATGTTGGGAGAGACTTGTTCGAAGGAAGGAAGGAACTTAGGTTAGTAAGGAGAATAGGTGAGATGAATCAGCTATGGGAAATGAATTGTACACTGGCAGTGAGGGAAAAAAAGAAAGGCTAAGTTGTGTAAAAACTGCAGAATAGGGAGTTCCCTGGTGTTCCACTGGTTAGAAATCTTTGCTTTCACTGCTGTGGGCCTGGGTTCAATTCCTGGTCAGGGAGCTATGATATTGCAAACCTCCTGGCATGGTCAAAAAATAAATAAAAGATAGAATCTTCAGAATAAGTGTGCTATATTGGAATAGATTCTTATGGGGCTGAACATCTTAAATATTCTTTACAGAGATGAGTTCACGGTTGGGAAAAAGTGTCTGAAACATTTTCTTTTCCTAGAGAAGGCAAATGATGACAATCCAGAATATAATTTCCTGGAAGAACTTGATGAACCAGATGCAAAGGATTTCTGCACTGACCAGGCAGTAAGAATCACCAGTGAGTCTGTGTTTATTATGAGTCGTGCTCTTGACTTTTCCACATCTACTTTTGTTTACTTTGCAGATTTTTGAGGGTGAAGCTTGTAGCCCACTTAGATTAAGACATTTAAGTTTCCCCTACCATTTATTTCTATAATTCTTTAAATTTACATATATATTCAGGAATCCTTTCAGTTACTCATTTATACACCCCACAGTCACATATTGAGTCCAGTATTTGGCAGCGATTGTACCGAAATGAGTAAGACATGGCCTCTGCCTGTAGGATGTCAGCTTAGCAGGGGGATACAGACAGAAACAGCTACAGTACACAGTGATAGGAGCTATAATAGCTTGTGTATAAGGTACCCTGGTGGCCTAGAAAAGGGTATATAGTGTCCTATGTATACTATGGCTTAGGGAATGATTCACAAAATGAGATGTTTCATCTTAGTTTAGAAGGAGCAATAAGAAATTTTTGGCAAATGGGGCCAGAGAAGGATATTGCAAATAGAAGAATGTCTGCAGACCATGAAATTATGAAACAACAATACATGTGTTTCAAAAATAGTAAGTTTGATTTAGTTGTCTGAGTGAGTGATGATAGAAAAGTTAAGCAGTGTTCAGGTCTTGGAGAATCTTAGATTTGATTTTTGATCTGTCAAAAAGGAGAGATCAAAGAGTTTTAAGCAGGAAATCAGTAGGAACTGACTTGGATTCTAGAAACATCACTTTGATTTAATGCCAGTTTAATTTATTGATGTGGTAGGTAAAGAGAGCAAGATTGGAGGCATGGGAAACAGATAACTTGGCTTGAGTCATTTTAAAAAAAATTATCCCATTGCTAGTTTGCCAATAATGGATAACATGTTTCAGGAACTGTTGATTTGTATCCCCTGTCCTGGGATAGGTAACACCACATGGTGCAGGTAAAACGTTGGCTGTTGACAAGGTTATGAAGAAAGCTTTATCAGTATGCCAAAGTGTTCATTATGTACCTAAACAATGCAAGTCTTTGTCCAAAGAGAATTATGTGAGCGCAGTCCTTTAGGACTTATGTTTTGTTTTGTGCTTTAGTTCATCTTTCATCTCAGTTTTGAGATTAGACTGCCTTTTTTTTATGAAGGTCTTCCATTTATTTTGGCATGTTGTGACAGTTAAGGTTAGAGGAAGAATCAAACAA
The DNA here is from genome assembly GCF_033118175.1 of Dama dama. Lineage (NCBI taxonomy): Eukaryota > Metazoa > Chordata > Mammalia > Artiodactyla > Cervidae > Dama > Dama dama. The sequence goes on from NC_083700.1 coordinate 16,294,069, forward strand.
AAAGTGTAGAAAGAAAAGGCTGGAGGATTCTTGCAATAAAGTAAACCAGAGAAAAGGAAATGTTATTAAGAAAATCATAAGGAAGACAACTACATTTGTAATACTGTATTTATTGATACTCTAAGTTTATGTTGTCTGTTTACAGGATAAATCATCTGTCATATTAATATTGTCTTATATGATACAGAACAGTGTAGGCATATGTGTCAACTGGACATGAAAAATGAAAAGATGATGTGATAAAGAAATTCGTATTTATTTACTGGTATAAGGATTCATGCATTGATAATGAAGAAGCAACACTATGATGGCTTGGTGGTAGCCTAGTGTAATTGATAGGATTGCTTCATAGTACCCTGGCCTATGGATGAATGAATTGTTACAGAAATTTTATGGCATACAGTATTATAGTCCTTAAAAAAACTAAGATCATGGCATCAGGTCCCATCACTTCATGGCAAACAGGAGGGGGAAAAGTGGAAGCAGTGACAGATTTTAGTTTCTTGGGCTCCAAAATCACTGCGGATGGTGACTGCAGCTATAAAATTAAAAGATGTTTGCTCCTTAAAAGGAAAGCTATGACAAACCTGGACAGCATATTAAAAAGCAGAGACAGTGCTTTGCTGACAAAGGTTCGTATAGTTAAAGCTATGGTGTTTTCAGTAGTCATGTATGTTTGTGAGAGTTGGACCATAAAGAAGAGTGGGCATTGAAAAATTGATGCTTTTGAACTGTAGTGCTGAAGAAGACTCTTGAGAGTCTCTTGGATGGCAAGGAGATCAACCCAGTCAACCTTAAAGGAAATCGACCCTGAATATTCATTGGAAGGTCTGTTGCTGAAGCTGAAGCTTCAATACTTTGGCCTCCTGATGCAAAGAGCCAACTCTTTGGAAAAGACCCTGATGCTGGGAGAAATTGAAGGCAAAAGAAGAAAGGGACAGAGAGGATGGCATGGTTAGATAGCATCACCACTCAGTGGACATGAGTTTTAGCAAACTCTGGGAGATAGCAGAGGACAGGGAAACCTGGCCTGCTGCAGTCTGTGGGGTTGCAAAGACTCAGACATGACTTAATGACTGAACAAAAGTAACATTTAGTCAATATTCATGTACAGGATTGTAAACATTGTTACATTTTAAAAAATATGAGAGGCTGATACAAGGTTTCTCTGATTACAAGAGAGAGGCATACTATACGTAATGTAACTCTTTGAAAGCAAAGTTATACATCAGTAATAAAGCTAACACATTGTTAATTTTATATTAAATATCACTTTATGTAAGGGTAGGCTATTCATTTCAGTATGTCTTGCACATGATGTTCTAATACTTAGGCAATGATAATGATGATGACACAAAAACATCTTATACAGTTCTTGCCATACAGTTATTAGATTTTCACAGAAAGACACACATATATACACAACAGGTAAGTTTATTAACTGTTGGCATGGTGACTATTTACTGTTAATTAAGTAGAAGTGGATCATGAAAAATGCCTTTATCCTCCTTGTCTTCACATTGAATCAGCTGAAGAGGAAGAGGAGAAAGAAGGGGGGTTGGTCTTGCTGTTGCAGGGGTGGTGAGACAGAAAAGGTGGTGGAGGCTGATGAGGAAGCAGAGAATGTGACATTGTGGAAATACATTGTAATTTTTGTCTGACTTTTTTGCTTTTTCATTTCTCTAAAAATGTTTCTGTGTGGTACCAATCCATCTCCCACCATGTGCTTTGGTTTCAGAGTGTGTAACATGAAGTCTCCATGTAAAAGAAATGAAAAAAGAGTCTTGAATAATCAGAACTCTTCTGCCAGATTGTCTTATATTAGTTTGTCTTATATCAGTGCTCATTGGCACTGGTTTGGAAGCACTCATCTCCATCAAGTCATCTTCTGTTAATTCCTGTGGTGTGGTGTCTGTTAGCTCTTGAATTTCTCTAAGATCCAAAACTTGAATCTCTTTACCCCCATCTCTTTGGGGCCATATTCACAATCTCTTTCATGATTTCCTTGATTGGCTCTGTCGTAAATCCTGTGAATTCATGCATGGCTTCTGAACACGGTTTTCTCCAGTGGGGATTTGTTGTTGCAGGTTTGATGGCTTTCTTGGCTTTTTCCCTAACAGTGTTGCCATCTTCCATAGTGTAATCCTTCCTCCAGACTTACGTGATGTTCTCTCCATAGGGGCACTTGTGTATTGGTGATAATCCTTTCCATAGAATATCATGTGTAGGCTGATTCATGTCAATGTATGGCAAAAACCACTACAATATTGTAAAGTAATTAGCCTCCAACTAATAAAAACAAATAAAAAAAAAAAGAATATCATGTGTAATGCACCTTTAAGGTCCTTATGACCCCTGATCTCAAGGTTGAATTGGAGACAGGCTTGGAGGCAAGTAGACCACTAGATGCCTTCAGTGTTGAATTCATGGGGTTCTGGGTTGCCAGGGGCACTGTCTGGTATGAAAAGAAGCTTAAAAAATAAGGTATTTCCTGACTTCAGGGACAAAGCATTGATAGAACCAATTCAGAGAAAGGGCCTTCTTTTTTTTTTTAATATCCAAAGACTGGTAGCTTCTGTTTTATCTTTTCCTTTCAAGGCTCTGGGGCGAGCAGCTTAATAGAGAAGGGCAGTCCTGGTCATAAATCTGACTGCATTTTCACAGAACAGTAGACTTAGTCTCTCCCTTCCTGCCTTAAATCCTGGTTCTTGCTTCTCTTTCTTACTAATTAATGTCCTTTGTGGCTTTTTTTCCCCTCCTCCAGATTAGGGCATTTTCATCTGCACTAAAAACCGATCAGGCAGATACTCCTTCTCCTCAATGATTTTCTTAATGCCATCTGGGAACTTGTCTGCTGCCTCTGCATTAGCAGAGGCTGCTTCTCCTGATATCTTGACAGTTTTTAAGCCAAACCTCTTTCTAAAATTATCAAACCATCCTTTGTTGGCATTAAATTCTCTAGCCTTATGTTCTTCACCTTCCTTTTGCTTTAAATTGTATAATGACTTTGCTGTTTCTCAAATCGTCTCAGATAGATATGTCTTTCTTATAGCAATCCTCCACCCACTTAAAAGTTGCATTCTCTTTTTTTTTTTCATTTTAACAGTTTTTAATGAAAGCTGTAGACAAGATGACTTTATTCCTGCGTCTTCTCAATTGTTTCTTCCTTATATTTGCCCTTGTCCTTTCCTACTTGATAAAAAAGTATTTTGCAAAAAGCGCTAGGTTTTTGCACCTGCTTGCATAGCTTCAGCTATGGCTTCATGAATTTCCTTTTCTTTTTTACAAAGGTCCTTAAACTGGCTTCGTTTATCTTGAAGTGGTAGGAAATCACAGCTGCAGACTGCAGTCTCTGGTACCTATCAAGCAATTCAGTGTTCTCTTGTAATGTCATGACTGTGCTTCTTGGGAGCACTTCCCAGCATCACTAGTGGCACTTCGTATGGGTCCCATGGTTGTTATTCAGGGTCTGTGGTATTGTGCTAAACTTGATGAAGAATACTCAAGAACTGTAAGAGACCACTTTTTACTATAGTATGCAATCACAGAGTTTGGCAAGCTTCCCGTGGTTACATATGTTTTCTTCCCACGTAAGCATTTTCATGGCCTCTCTGATGTGGCCTTTGAATCTTTTTGGGGAACAGATGACAGGGAGTTCATCAATTCTGCAGATAGCGTGTCCTACTCTCAAACACCTCCTCAGTTAACGTTTTCCTTATTGAACTTGAATCTATCTTTTATATTTCTCTTTTTGTCCATTGTTGCCAAGAATGTGATTTACCCCCAAATGTGCATAGTATGTTTCTTTTCCTACATTTTTTTCTTTACTGTGCCAAACATACCAAGTTTCTTTAGTTCTCTACATTTCAGACTTTCCACACTTCAACTCCCAAGTTAACCTTCTTCTGGATTCTAGCCTTTGTTTTTAAGAAAATTTCTCCCTCATTACATTTTATTATGAAACTTTTCAAACATATGGAAAAGTTGAAAGAATTGTACAGTGGACACCCATATTCTCACCACCTACTTTCTATAGTTAACTTTTTATATATTAATTATGCAGCTCTTCACTTATTTCTCTATCCATCTCCTAATCTTTTTTTTTTTTTAAAGCATTTCATAGTGAGTTGTAGATATCTAAACATTTCATCATGTGTATCATGAATTAGGGGCTTCCCAGGTGGTGCTTGTGGTAAAGAACCCACCTGCCCATGCAAGAGACATAAGATACCACAGGTTCAATCCTTCGGGAAGATCCCCTGGAGAAGGGAATGGCAACCCATTCCATTATTCTTGCCTGGAGAATCCCATGGAAAGAGAAACCTGGCGGGCCACAATCCATTGGTTTGCGAAGAATCAGACACGACTGAAGCTACTTAGCCCACATGCATCATGAATTAGAACTGAATATTTGTTTACAGTTTTTCTTTTTAGGTATGTTTATACACATTATTGTATAGAAATCTTAAGTGTACTATTCAGTGAGGTTTGATGAGTGAAACCCCTAACAAGATAGATATTTATCACCCCTAAAGTACCTACTGGCCCCTCAAGATCAGTTCCCTGACCATTCTCTCAGGTGCAACCACAGTTCTGTTTTTTTCTATCACAGATTAGGTGGTTGCCTGTTTTAAAACTTCGTGTAAATGGAATCATGTAGTATGTGTTGTGTTGTGTAAGGCTTCTTTCACTTAGCATGTTTCTGAGATTCATGTGTATTGCTTGTATTATTTAATTTCTTCCTTTTTATTGCTGAGTTGGATTCCAGTGTAGAAATATACCAATTTGTTTATTTTTCATCAATCCCCAGTTGTTGATGGACACCTAATTCTTTCTAATTTCTGGCTGTCTTGAATAAAGATAGCTCTGAACTCTCTTGTTTTTTTTTAATTTATTTTTTAATTGAAGGATAATTGCTTTACAGAACCTTGTTGTTTTCTGTCTGACATCAACATGAATCAGCCATAGCTGTGCATTTGTTCCCTCCCTCCCGAACCTCCCTCCCATCTCCCTCCCCATCCCACCCTTCTAGGTTGATACAAAGCCCCTGTTTGAGTTCCCTGAGACATACAGCAAACTCCCGTTGGTTATCAATTTTACGTATGGTGATGTAAGTTTCCCTGTTACTCTCTCCATACATCTCACCCTTTCCTCCCCTCTCCCCTTGTCTATAAGTCTGTTCTCTATGTCTGTTTCTTCATTGCTCCCTTGCAAATAAATTCATCAGTACCATCTTTCTAGATTCCATATATATGCTTTAGTATACTATATTTAACTTTCTCTTTCTGACTTCACTCTGTATGATAGGCTCTAGGTCCATCCACCTCATTAGAACTGACTCAAATGTGTTCCTTTTTATGGCTGAGTAATATTCCATTGTGTATATGTTCTCTTGTTAGTTTTGTGAACAAATGTTTCATTTCCTTTGGTCAGCTCTCTAGGGAGGAATCACTGGTCATACAGTAGCTGTATATTCTGAGAAATTGCCTTTTTCCAAAGGTCTTTTATATTCTTTTTAGAGTTCCAATTGATTCATATCCTCATAAACATTTGGATTTTAGCTTTTTAATGCCCTCTTAAGAAGGGCTTTTATAGAAATGATCACAGTCCTCTAGAATTGATCTGAAGGCCAACCAAAAAAATTGAGGCCTTTTTCAGATTAATTGTTTTTAAGCCATGTTACCTTTTTGTGCACTTAATAAACTGATTTTTGAAAATCCTAAATGTATGACTTGTTTATCCCTGTTCCATTTCATCCAGTTAATTTGAGAAAACCTAGAATTTCGAATCTGTCATTGGTTGGTTTGGTGATTCCTTTCAGCTTTGTATCATTTACAAATTTGATAAGTGTGTTTTCTGGGTGTTTTCGGTTGTTAATAGCATTGCTGGTCCAAAGATAGAGTCCTTTGACACATTACTGGAGACTTCTCTCTTGACTCCATTCAGTAGGATAGGCCAGCAGACTATGAATTTATCTCATAAAATCATGTAGGACTTCCCTGGTGGTCCAGTGGTCGAGAATCCACTTACCAGTACAGGGGACATGGGTTCAGTCCCTGTTGCGGGAAGATTCCACATGCATTGGGGCAACTAAGCTCATGCGCCGCAACTGCTGAGCCAGTTCCCTCAAGCCTGTGCTCTGCAACAGGGGAAGCCACTGCAGTGAGAAGCCCATGCCACCACAAACTAGAGAGTACCCCCTGTTCTCCGCAACTAGAGGAAGTCCGCACACAGCAACAAAGACCAGGGTGACCACAAATAATAAATAAATTAAAAAAAAATTGCCTACCTTATGTTTTTGTTTGTTTTCCCTCTAGAATTTAAGCTTCATTCATGAGAGTTTCTGTCATATGTCTGAGCATCTAGAACAGGGATTAAGGCATATAGTTGTTGTTCAATAAATGTTTTCAAATGAATGAGTGAATCATGGATATTAATACATTTGAGGATTTTGTCAAAAGCCTTGCTAAAAATAACTCTCTTTGTTTTCCTGGAATTCCCTGTATTGCAAAATGAAACAAGTGTGTGCCAACAACATACTATTTGGCTTTTTTGCAGAAAAGGACATGAATGAACTGATGGAAGAGTCGTTTGAAACTGTGAGTAGTGATCTTTGAACGAGAACTCTGGACACGAAAGATGGATTCTCCAGCAAGCTCTGTCCTTTGGTCTCAGGGCCTCTCTCTCCAGAACAGTGGTCTGACCAGGTCTGACCAAGCCATTCTCCTGTCAGTCCACCCAGGAGAGAATATAGTGACAGGAGAATTTTGGTAACTAATGAACTTTGAATATCCATATCTTAGTAATGTTTTCCTTATGAGCTTTTACATAGCATCTTCAACTGTCATATCCTTAAAGATTGCAAACTAATTATAATTTCTTTTTTCATAAATTTCTCTCTTGAAAGATAATCTGATCATTTTGAGTTATCCATGCTCTGTCTTTACCATTACAAGTTGACCAAGTGAGAAAGTTTTTTTCTGGCATGAAAATTATGCCATGTGCTGGACTGGTTGAGCTCAGAAGTGAGAAGGGATCCAATGCAAGTTCTTTCTGTGTGCCAGCATTATTAAAGTCCTATAAACCAGTCTGCATTTTCCCCTGTCACTGTTGGAGTGACTTTTTTTTTATTTTTTATTTTTTTGGTGTTGGAGTGACTTTTCCATGCCCATTCCCCAAGAAAATCCTTCTTTTCCTTTGCTGTCAGTTTCAAGATGAGATGGGATTCTCCAGCATGGAAGATGATGGCCCAGAAGAGGAGGGACGTGTGGCTGAGCCTCGGCCTAACTTTAACACCCCTCAAGCCTTACGGTAGGCTAACCAAAGACCTTGAGACCTGGAGTAGAGGAAAAATGTATGTCTGAGAATGTTTGGAGAAGTTTTGGTTAACAGTTTCTCATCCCTGACTACCTCCTGTTACTGATATAAGGACGCTGAGCTCCATGGGGGTGTTGGGTGTGAAGTGAATAATTCTCCTTCTTATGGGGCAGTGCAGCTCCAGACCAAGCTGTATCTGTTTGGGAATGGAGGAAAAGCAGTATCTGGCATCCACAGCAGCTTCTCCAGGTGAGTGGTGCTGGAGAGGTGTGTAGGACTCTGCGTGGCCAGCCACAGAAGCTACCCCAAAATTTAATATCCACTGTGTCCCTTTTGTTCTTCTGTTTGCTGTTAACATCTAGTAAAAGTTAATGAACCTTTGTTATTCTCCAGGGCATTAATTGAGCAAACCATGAAGCGCCTGCAGTAATGCCCTGGAGTCTCAAAAGTGTATACTGCCCTTTTCACATGAATTAGCCCTTCTGTTGTCCCATCTAGAAAGTAGAGCTGTTGTCCCATCTAGAAAGTAGAGGCTTTAATCCCCCCCCCCCCATATTTGTGTTGAGTTTGCAGAGTTCATCCGTACTTTGTTGTTACCCACTCTCAGTAGCAGCATACTATCATTAGGTCCTGGCTAGATGTCAGGGCATGGTTTGTGCCGTGGGTAGAAAAAAGCAAACTCCAGGACTCATAGCCTTTAATTAGTCCTGTGCTTTCCCTTGACAGCATTACCTAACTAGAGAGCTTAGGATCCACCTGAGAGCTAGACCTTCAGGTAACGTGCAACTTACTGAAAAAGGCTAGGTATACTAACCAATGCGTAAAAGTCAGGAGTATCAGTCATCAATTCAGTCAGTTCAGTCACTCAGTCATGTCCAACTCTTTGTGACCCCATGGACTGCAACATGCCAGGTTTCCCTGTCCTTTACCAGCTCCCTGAGTTTGCTCAAACTCATGTCCATCAAGTCGGTGATGCCATCCAACCATCTCATCCTCTGTCGTCCCCTTCTCCTCCTGCCTTCAGTCTTTCCCAGCATCAGGGTCTTTTCCACTGAGTCAATTTCTTGCATCAGGTGGCCAAAGTATTGGAGTTTCAGCTTCAGCATCAGTTCTTCCAATGAATATTCACTCATATTCCATTATAATAAATACCATAATATAACCACAACAGAAATCTCAAGAGTTCCTTCCCCCCCCCCCGACTTTGTTGAGTTTTAATTGATAGATAAGTTCTCAAACATTGAAAGTACACCGCGTGATGATTTGATATACATTATGTATTACAAAAGGATTTTACCCATGAAGTTAATGAATACTTCTGTCACGTCACGTATTTACCGTTTTTCTTTTTTTGAGAACATTTTCAAGGTTTCTTAGAGTTTTTTTCTTTTTTCAATTTTATTTTTATTGATTTCTTTTTAACACCAAAAACATTTTCTATTGTGATATAGCCGATTAACAGTGTTGAGATAGTTTCAGGTAAACAATGAAGGGACTCAGCCTTACATATACATGTATCCATTCTCCCCCAAAGTCCCCTCCCATCCAGGCTGGCACATAACTTTGAACAGAGTTCCATGTGCTGTACAATAGGTTTTTGTTGGTTATCCATTTTACATATAGCAGTGTATACATGACCGTCCCAAATTCCTTAACTATCCCTTACCCCCCAGCAACCATGAGTTCCTATTTAAAGTCTGTGAGTCTCTTTCTGGTTTTGTTTTTTTTTTTTTTCATTTATTTTTATTAGTTGGAGGCTAATTACTTTACAATATTGTAGTGGGTTTTGTCATACATTGACATGAATCAGCCATGGAATTACATGTATTCCCCATCCCGATCCCCCCTCCCACCTCCCTCTCCACCCGATTCCTCTGGGTCTTCCCAGTGCACCAGGCCCGAGCACTTGTCTCATGCATCCAACCTGGGCTGGTGATCTGTTTCACCATAGATAATATACATGTTTTGATGCTTTTCTCTCGAAACATCCCACCCTCGCCTTCTCCAACAGAGTCCAAAAGTCTGTTCTGTACATCTGTGTCTCTTTTTCTGTTTTGCATATAGGATTATCATTACCATCTTTCTAAATTCCATATATATGTGTTAGTATCCTGTAATGTTCTTTATCTTTCTGGCTTACTTCACTCTGTATAATGGGCTCCAGTTTCATCCGTCTCATTAGAACTGATTCAAATGAATTCTTTTTTTTTTTTTTTCCTTCAAATGAATTCTTTTTAACGGCTGAGTAATATTCCATGGTGTATATGTACCACAGCTTCCTTATCCATTCGTCTGCTGATGGGCATCTAGGTTGCTTCCATGTCCTGGCTCTCTTTCTGTTTTGTAAGTAAGTTCATTTGTATCATTTCTTTTTAGATTCCAAATATAAGGCATGTCACATGATATTTTGGGGAAGGCAATGGCACCCCACTCCAGTACTCTTGCCTGGAAAATCCCATGGACGGAGGAGCCTGGTAGGCTGCAGTCCATGGGGTCGCCAAGAGTCGGACACGACTGAGCGACTTTACTTTCACATTTCACTTTCGTGCATTGGAGAAGGAAATGGCAACCCACTCCAGTTTTCTTGCCTGGAGAGTCCCAGGGACGGGGGAGCCTGGTGGGCTGCCATCTATGGGGTCACACAGAGTCGGACAGGACTGAAGTGACTTAGCAGCAGCAGCAGCACATGATATTTCTCCTTCTCTGTCTAACTTACTTCACTCAGTGTGATACTCTAGGTCCATTCATGTTACAGCAAATGGCTTTGTTTCATTCTTTTGAATAATATTCCATTCTCTGTATATATGTATATATGTAGGTATATACATATGTATGTATGTATATACACACATGTATGTATATGTATTTGTGTGTGTGTGTGTGTGTGTGTGTGTGTGTACCCCTCATCTTCCCCTGAAGGAGGGCATGACAACCCACTTCAGTATTCTTGCCTGCAGAATCCCCAAGGACAAAGGAGCCTGGTGGGCTACAGTCGATGGGGTCACAGAGAGTCGGCCATGACCCAGGACAGCAGCAGACCACAGCTTCTTTATCCGTCCCTCTTTCAGTGGACATTTAGGTTGCCTCCACGTCTTGGCCGTGGTAAACAGAGCTGCAGTGAACATTGCGGTGCATGCATCTTTGGGGGCCATGTTTTTCTCTGGGTATATGCCCAGGAGTGGGATTGCAGGGTCACATGGTAGCTCTGTTTTTATTTTTTAAAGAACTTCCATACTGTTCCTTAGAGTTTGTATTTGACCCACTTACTTCACACCATGTTTCATAGAAAAAAATTCTAGTGTAGCAGAATAGAATCTGAGCACCTATTATCATGGGATTTGATCAGTAGACCTATTTCATTTCCACTACACACCTCTGTGTGTCAATTTTTAAAATTTCGGAATTACATAACTACTTAAAAAATTCTTATTCAGTTCAGTTACCTTCTGGTATTCTGCTTAGGCTGCTGCTGCTTTTCTTTTAGCTGGAAATACAAACCTAGCTTATTATTTGATTATAAGTAAAATATCACATGGAAAGTAGGTTACTTGTGCTCCCCTTATCAACTGTCCATCGAGATAATGCTTCTTAGAATCAGGTACAGCTCTTTTTGCATTATACTTTTTTTCCTGCTTCTGTTCTTGTTCCTCTGCTAGGTATGCAGATACTCAAAAGAGTTTTCAGTTCTCAGTAAAATTGTACAGAGGACAGTCCTATGTCTATAGATTTTCATCCTGGGCCTGCCCATACTTGCAATAAATACTGTTAAAGGAAACATAATGTGTATCCCCAGGGGCTGTTGGAACAAAGTTATGATCATTTAACTATTGTACAATCTAGAGGATTTATTGAATTAGGATAACCTGCTAGTCATAGCTGCTTGAGCAGTTTGTATGCTGATTTCATAGAGTAGCGATTTTTGCTTAATCACTTGAGTGTTTTCCTCTGTGTCTACCTCAGAACTAGCATTTGGAGTCTTACTTCAGCCCCTGACAGTCTCTATCTGTCTCTTACAAAGTGGGGGTGGGAGGGTAGCGATAGAAAGCTTGGAGGAGGAATTTAGAGGGCTATTTTCATGGAGATGAGTAGGGTCATACTTGAACCACCTTCTCACTATTCATCTAAGCTGCCATGTGCTCTAGGGCTTCCCAGGTGGCACTAGTGGTAGAGAACCCGCCAGCCAATGCAGGAGACTGCAAGAAATGTGGGTTCAATCCACATTTCAGGAAGATCCCCTGGAGTTAGGAAATGGCAACCCACTCCAGTATTCTTGCCTGAGAAATCCCATGGATAGAGGAGCCCTGTGGGCTACAATCTGTTGGGTTGCAAAGAGACAGGATGGAAGTGACTTAGCATGCATGTAAGCACCATATGTTTTAGTTTATGCCCTTTCTACTCCATGCTAGAAGGTCTTTGAGTTTTTATGAAAGGAAGTCAGGGCAGCCTGAATGACTAGGAGGTGGAGAACAGGAAAAGCTAGACCTGGGGTGGGAGTAACAGCTAGCTTAGAGAACAGAGGCTGTGCTTTGGGAAGATTCTGTATCACCATTAAGAATAAGCCCCAGATTAATGTAACTGTCAGCGGGATGCAAAAATCGTGGGTTCCCATTAGCTCCTTGGCTGCTTTGTTATCCAGACATTACCCTATGTTTAGATTTTAGTTTAATTTCACCTTCATTAGTATATTACTTAGAGTACTGATTGTAGGAGAATGGCAAGGGGATGATTCAGAACTATCTTATCTGAATCTATTTTGGGAGAAGATTTGGGTAGGCTAGGAGTTTGCCTCTTGGCTAAAGTGAGACTTGAGGATTAGCAGTAGATGGAAGTTGCTCAGACTGGCTTAGCCCATGGTAGGAAGGAACTGGATGTGTTTTGGATCCGTGAAAATATTCAAATCCAGCCATCTCCCTGTGGGGGATAGGTTTGAGGAACCACTGGCCAACTTACTAAATGAGCAATATCACACCATGAAGGAGCTACTTGAACAGCTGAAGATGAAAAAATCTTCAGCCAAACAGCAGCAGGAAGTAGAGAGGGTTAAACCCCAGAGGGAAAAGGTTCATCAGACTGATTCTAGACCCAGCACAGAGGAAGAGGCTCCAGCAGCAGATGCAGCAGGTAAGACTTTTTTTGGTAATGTTAATATTGGATCATCTTCATCTTTTGAGATGAAGCCAAAAATTAGCAGCTTGTGAAAGTCAGAAATAGGTGTCTTGGTAACCATTGAAACCACAGGACCACAGCATCTTCATGTCAGTCAGGACCTTGAAAAGTCACCATGTTCATGTCTTTATGGCTCAGATAAGAATGCATGTAAAAGGACTTTCCTGGTGGTCTAGTGGTTAAGACTCCAAACTTCCAATTCGGGGGGCACAAATTCTATCCCTGGTTCGGAACTAAGATCCTGCATGCTGCACAGCATAGCCTGAAAAATAAATGAAAAAGAATGCTGTAAAATTTCAAAGAATCTTTAGTAATCCCTTCTGAATTGAACAGTCTTACGCCAGAGTAGTTTTTGTTCTTTGTAATCTCAGTTCCTCTGCTTTGAGGTTAAACTGCCTTTGATTCTGTCATTTTGCTGAAGTAGAGCATATCTGAGAAAAAAATTCATACTGGCATAACTTTGTTGTTCTCATAGTCTCCCTAGAAAGTGAAATGTGTTTGATAAAGTCACTGACATTGGTCTTCTGGGTTTCTGAGATGACAACATCATAACATGTCACACTGTATTATTTTCTTTCCCTTCCCAGCATGTTCAACTCATGACACAAATTCACCTTCTCACCAGTTCCAACCCCAGTCTCAGTTCGCAGGCCAGTACCACCAGGATATTTCTTGTAAGGTTTCAGATACTCCTAAATCTGAAGAATTGTGTATTCAATTAGTTAGGAATCACAGATACCAAGTCATCATGAGCTATATTAATTCTTCTCTCCTGCAAGTTTTGGTAAATATTTGTATGGCTTCCTATGCTTGCTGAGAAAACATAAGTTACTGCTTCCCAGGAAAGGACAGAGTGCGTATTCAATTTTCTAAAGACAGTTCCTCTTACCTTTTTATTGGGTGCTCTTCCTACCTGTAGTTCCACCCATCTTAGGCTTTTGATACTTCTCTTCTTTTTATTGAATTCATTATTTATTAAGCTTGATATCATTGTTTTATGTATAAAATTAATTTTGCTTGTGGCATTTTGAAATATTTTGGAGGAAAGGCTTTTAATTTCAAAATTTTGGGAATTCCCTGGTGGTCCAGTAGTGTTGGATTCGTCACTTTCACTGTCAGGGCCCAGCTTCATTCCCTTATTGGGGAGCTAAATAAGATCCCATGAGCAGCAGGGAATGGGCAAAAAATTCACATTTTAAAATCTGAACTTAAAAAAAAAAATCTGAACTTTGGGGCAGCAATAAGGATATTCTTTGCCTGTTGGGTAAGTCTCTGGAGTCTGAGTTGACTCATAATCAAATCTTCCTTGGATAGTCAATGGAGTATGTTTCTCTCTTATTGTGTTCAGAGGATCACGAGCAATACTTTATTCTGAGTGTTATTCAGAGAAACAAATAAAAAAATTATTTATTAATTTTTTAAGTAATGGCGCTCACTCTTGAGAATTTTAATTCCATCTGGGGAGCTAGAACATACATCCAAAAGGCTGAGGAACACTCAGACTGAGAATAAAACAGGAATAAATTAGTGTATCAGAGATCCTCAAATATCTGAAGATTTAGTAGAAGAGCTCTCTTAATGGAAAAATGTTAATTATGAAAGATATGATGATTTTAACCAATTTTATCCTATTGTAGGAAGGACAGTTTTTCTCTCAGAGTCTAAGAGCTACTGGTATCAATTGTCTGGAACTCACATCTCCTTTGTGTCCTGTTTTCTCAGAAAGAGCTGGGAACCTTTGCTCAAAGCTCCATCGCCCTCCATCATCAGTTCAACCCCAACTTGTTCAGACCTTGTTCCAACCCTGTAACCTGATGGGAGCTATGCAGCTCATTGAAGACGTCAGCACACAAATCAGCGTTGACTCAAGTCCTCGTAAAACTGTCATGAAGACTGGTAGGGAACAGAAGGGTCCACTTTATAAGTTTTTATTTGCAGTGTGAGTTGGGTGTCTTACCCCACAGATCATTTCCTAGGGATAATTTCCTAGGGTTGGAAGAGACGGGTATTTGTAATTTCTTTCTTCTCTCTTTTATCCTCCCTGTGTGTTCATTACCTAAGTTCTAGAACTAGGTAATAATACTGGGGTTTAAGTAGATGATAGAGTCAGTGAACAGGACAGGGAAGTGGGAGGTAGAGATGTGGGACTCATTGCTAATAATTGGACTTAAATAGATATGAGGGTAAGTATCAGGAGTCAGGTCAAGACCACCGATATCAGATAAAGATGGAAGTCAAGTGGTAAAGTGAGGTTATATTTAGGATTTTACTGTCTTCTTCATTAACATCATTTTATTTCCCATAATAATTATAGTGGTGTCTCCATTTTGAGTGAAACATTGATTTGGGAGTTAGGAACAAAGTAAAAATGTTGTGCATTTGCCATGTTCAATAGTTTAAAGACATCTTCAGGTTTGGTTTCTACTTTCATTGTTTTTTTTTTTTTTTTTTTTTTTTTTTGTGAAAATATTTCCTGTTCCCTTAAATCAAATATTTACTTCTCATTTCTTCCTGGTTTAACACATTAATTGTGGTTTGCTCTGGATTTGGACTTTGGTCTTCATTTTAACTCCCACTCTTATAATTTAATTGAATATAAGTACATTATGTCACAGACACTGATCTCAAACTGCGTTATTAGTTATATGTTGGTAATGAAAACTTAACACCAGACTACAGTTATGACTTGGGCTTCCCAGGTGGCTCTGTGGTAAAAGAATCCACCTGCCAATGCAAGAGACGCAGGAGACACGGGTTCGATCCCTGACTCGGGAAGACCCCCTATAGAAGGAAATGGGAACCCACTTCAAGGATTCTTGCCTGGAGAATCACATGGACAGAGGAGCCTGACGGACTACAGTTGATAGGGTTGCAAAGAGTTGGACACAACAGAGTACGCATGTGGTTATAACTTACATATATAGTGACCTGTGTTTTTCTTCTGGGGATGTAAAGATTACATTTACAAAAGGAAAAATATGACTATAGAGGTGCTTATCTCTGAAAAGGCAGAAGTGCCTGGAATTGGGAGGCTTAGACAGCAAGACAGAAACAAATGAGACTGAATTGTCTCATTCTCTTTCTGATTTTTTTGTCCCAACCTCAGGAAGAATCTGGGAGAACTTAATGAAAGTTAAGTAAGAATAAGTGAAATTTGGAATACCAGAGTTGTGAGGGAGATTAAGGAAGTTGGAGTCTTATCCTGGAAGAAAGAAAACATTGTTGAAGTTCACTTACCTTTCAAGGATTTAAAAGGGAAAGGAGGTAAAAATTTTTTGACCATAGAGTATCTGCCAGGTGTTACTTGGCACTTTATAAGTGTTTATGTTATTTAGTGTGTTAAGTGTTCCACACAGGAAAGAAAAAGACAATCAACTTTTAATAACGTTGAATGGGACTCCTTTTAGGTACATGTTAGGCTGAGAATGATTGTGCAAACTTTGGGGAGAGGGGTATGTGGGTGGATACACACGTTATTTAGGGTCAGCTCTCTCTAAATGCCAAAATGCATTCAGAAGCTTTTGTGAAGTCCTCTTTTGTTCTGGAATTTCATTTACAATGAATTTTCTTCTTACAGCCTATAGATTGCCCTATTTGCCAAAGCAAGTGGCTTGGATCCTAGCCACAAGCAAGGTTTTCATGTATCCAGAGCTACTTCCAGTGTGTTCTCTGAAGGCCAAGAATCCCCAGGTTAAGAATTTCTTCACCAAGGCAGAGGACAGGTAAGGACTTAGTGTAGCAGAGAAGAAAATCAGAAGATTTGTGTAATAAGAAATGGAAACAAAAGACAAAGAAAAGCCGTGTAGATGGACACAGTTCTATAGTATTTTCCTGTTCCAGCAGTGCTCTTTTTAGGGATTACCTATACATTTTGGAAACATTTTATGTTGTAATTTGTGTTTTGTTTATCATACAAACTAATCTGACAATACTGTTGGAGGAAAATTTTAAAGAAAAAACATTTGTATCCATTATCCTCACCAGCCCAAAGACAATGAGTTTTTCTTTTTTATTTCATACATAATTATTGGCAATTTGAGTTTAATTTTGTTTTGCTTTTTTTAAGCTTAACTTCTTGAAATTGTTTTTCTATGTGCCATAGTGTAACATTGTCTTTTTTTTTTTTTGTCTCTGTATATTGTCCTTCCAGGCAGTGTTAATGGCCCTATCATAGTCCTTTTATTTGCCTCTTTTCCCTCCTTCTGTTGTTTGGCTGTTCTAAGTGAGGCTTCACCAAGGATCTCTGTGTATAGAACTTTTGAAACTCTTTGAGTTTATCTCTTTGGGTAAATTCTCAAGAGTGAGATTATTTGATAAAGGTTTGCCATCAGCAAATATGTATACAGGTAACTAATTGAGTATGTTATGTTGGGAGGTACTGTTGGTGTGGATTTAATATGTTTAACATGGTGCCCAATATTCATTTTATATTTGTTTTATTAGAGCCATTCTCCTTCCCTCAAACTTTGTTTTTATGATTGCTATAAAACACATCATGTTGTGACATTTATTAGCAATTTATGCCTGGTTTTGCCTCTTATCACTTGATGGGAACACCTCACTGAGTCTTACTTGCATAGTACTTCTTAGCATTCAGTGAATATCTGAAATTTTCTATTGAGTTTCCATTAACTTGTACAAGAATTAGCTGTAAAAAATCTGGGTTGCAGAATGTGGAGTTCGTCTGGGAGGCTTTTCAGCAGGATGGACTGTCAAGTGAGATTGAGTGTCCCCGCCCCCTTCTGTTTGTTGGCTTTAGGCCTGAAGCACTTTGAAGGGACGGAGTTTCCCAAGCCTCTGATCAGCAAGTACCTTCTCACTTGCAAGACTGCCCACCAGCTGACAGTGAGAATCAAGAACCTCACAATGAACAGAACTCCTGACAACATCCTTAAAGTAAGTGCTCCCTGCACGTTCCGCCGGGCACCTTGGCTGAGTGCAGTCATTCTTGTCTTTTTCTCAGATTCAGTGAATAGCCTTTTATCTAACGCTAGTCCCTCCTAACTGCACACTAGCCCTCTTTTCCTTTCTAAGGTCATTGATCTATTCTTTTTGTATGGAGTATCATCTTCTTCCCCTGTCATGGATATTTTTGCTAAATGTAAAACTGTTCAAATGTAAAAATACTCCTCAAATTTGTTTTCCTTTAGTTATTTATTCTCTTCTTCCACTCTAACCTTCTTCAAAGGGTAGGCAACAATCCACTTATATCCTTCTGAATTCTTTTAATTTAGATGTTTATATCAAAGTTATAAAGTATACTTTATATACTTTATAAAGGGGTCCCCAGCCCCCAGACCACAGACTGGTACTGGTCCATAGCCTGTTGGTAACTGGCTACACAGCAAGAGGTGAATGGCAGGCTAGTAAGCTAAGTTTCCTCTGTATTTACTGCCATTCCCTGTTGCTTGTATTAATGCCTGAACTCCACCTCCTGTCAGATCAGTGGTGGCATTAGATTCTCATATGAGTATGAACCCTATTGTGAACTGTGCGTGTGAGGGATCTAGGTTGCCACCTTCTTATGAGAATCATCCTAAAACCATCCCTTGGGTCTCCTCACCCCCATCCTGTGGAAAAACTGCCTTCCACAGAATTGGTCTGGTGCCAAAAAGGTCAGGGACTACTGCTGTAAAGAGTTAAATACCTCTGTGAGTCTTGTCATGAAAAGCAATCATTTTTCTCCCTATTTCCTGCTAGGCAAGATTTCTGCAGGGATGGTACATTTACCTCTAATCTAGGATCTAGGTAGAATGCTTAGAATTGCTATCACTTGACTTTTCAGATTTGCGCCTTCTCTATTAAACTGAAACCATGGAAGATGAAGACAGTTCTCTCCACACTCTCTCACTGCTTCACCGCAGTTGTATCACAGTATAAGTTGGATTTTTTCCAGAGTTTACATTATAAACAGTATGTAAAAACTCCTGACAGCTGATCCATGTAGTGTATCATGATTACTTTGCTTTTCCTGCTGAATATTTTGTTTCTCCTGGAGTTAATAATTGCATTTTTGGAGGGTGAGTGGGACTTGGTTTTATTATGTATCTATTATCAGTTTAACATTGAAGTCTGCTTAAGTTTTATAAATCTCTTTTCAGTGTGTTCAGGTATTTTAGGGTCTCGGCTGTCACCTTCATCGTCCGGAAGAAGTCCTTCCCAGGGCGCTCTGATCCGGCTCCACTCTGCCCATGCTGCTCTCTTGGCTTGCTGCACTAATGTCTTTGGCTTTTTCTTCACGATTTTCCTGGGGTTTTGTTTCACCTCTTACTTGTGTTGGATCCTCTTATTTCTGTCTTTTTTTATTTTTTGTTAATAATTTTATTTATTTATTTTTTGGCTCTGCTGGGTCTTGGTTGCTATGTGGGCTTTTCTCCAGTTGCAGCGGGCAGGGGGATACGCTCTCGTTGCGGTGGCGTCCCTTCTCGCTGAGCACGGGCTCTGGGGTGTGCGAACTTTCATGCTGGCAGTTCAGGGGCTCAGGATTTGCAGTTCCCATTCTCTGGAGCACAGGTTTAGTTGCTCTGTGGCGTGTGGGATCTTCCCGGATCAGGGATTGAACCTGTGTCTGTGTCTCCTGCATTGGTAAGTGGATTCTTAACACTGAGTCACCAGGAAAGCCCTCTTTTTTTTTTAAAAGAAAAGAGTTGTTTTTGACTGAGCTGGGTCTTTGTTTTGTGCAGATTTTCTCTAGTTTTGGAGGGCAGGTGCTTCCCTTTAGTTGTGGTATATGGGTTTCTCTGACACGGTTTCCACTGTTTCCCCATCTATTGCCCGTGAAGTGATGGGACCAGATGCCATGATCTTAGTTTTCTGAATGTTGAGCTTTAAGCCAATTTTTTCACTCTCCTCTTTAACTTTCATCAAGAGGCTTTTTAGTTCCTCTTCACTTTCTGCCATAAGGGTGGTGTCATCTGCATATCTGAGATTATTGATATTTCTCCCAGCAATCTTGACTCCAGCTTGTGCTTCATCTAGCCCAGCATTTCTCATGATGTACTCTGCATATAAGTTAAATAAGCAGGGTGACAATATACAGCCTTGATGTACTCCTTTTCCTATCTGGAACCAGTCTGCTGTTCCATGTCCAGTTCTAACTGTTGCTTCCTGACATGCATATAGGTTTCTCAAGAGGCAGGTCAGATGGTCTGGTATGCCCATCTCTTTCAGAATTTTCCACAGTTTATTGTGATCCACACAGTCAAAGGCTTTGGCGTAGTCAATAAAGCAGAAATATTCGTTTTTCGGGAACACTCTTGCTTTTTCGATGATCCATAGGATGTTGGCAATTTGATCTCTGGTTCCTCTGCCTTTTCTAAAATCAGCTTGAACATCTGGAAGTTCACAGTTCACATATTGCTGAAGCCTGGCTTGGAGAATTTTGAGCATTACTTTACTAGCGTGTGAGATGAGTGCAATTGTGCAGTAGTTTGAGCATTCTTTGGCATTGCCTTTCTTTGGGATTGGAATGAAAACGGACCTTTTCCAGTCCTGTGGCCACTGCTGACTTTTCCAAATTTGCTGGCATATTGAGTGCAGCACTTTCACAGCATCATCCTTTAGGACTTGAAATAGCTTAACTGGAATTCCATCACTTCCACTAGCTTTGTTCATAGTGATGCTTCCTAAGGCCCACTTGACTTCACAGTCCAGGATGTCTGGCTCTAGGTGAGTGATCACACCATCGTGAGTATCTGGATCATGAAGATCTTTTTTGTACAGTTCTTCTGTGTCTTCTTGCCACCTCTTCTTAATATCTTCTGCTTCTGTTAGGTCCATACCATTTCTGTCCTTTATTGAGCCCATCTTTGCATGAAATGTTCCCTTGGTATCTCTAATTTTCTTGAAGAGATCTCTAGTCTTTCCCATTCTGTTGCTTTACTCTATTTCTTTGCATTGATCGCTGAGGAAGGCTTTCTTATCTCTCCTTGCTATTCTTTGGGACTCTGCATTCAAATGGGAATATCTTTCCTTTTCTCCTTTGCTTTTCATGTCTCTTCTTTTCACAGCTATTTGTAAGGCCTCCTCAGACAAGCATTTTGCCTTTTTGCATTTCTTTTCCATGGGGATGGTCTTGATCCCTGTCTCCTGTACAATGTCACGAACCTCCGTCCATAGTTCATCAGGCACTCTGTCTATCAGATCTAGTCCCTTAAATCTATTTCTCACTTCC
The DNA here is from genome assembly GCF_033118175.1 of Dama dama. Lineage (NCBI taxonomy): Eukaryota > Metazoa > Chordata > Mammalia > Artiodactyla > Cervidae > Dama > Dama dama. The sequence goes on from NC_083700.1 coordinate 16,314,725, forward strand.
ACTGTATAGTCATAAGGGATTTGATTTAGGTTATACCTGAATGGTCTAGTGGTTTTCCCTACTTTCTTCAGTTTAAGTCTGAATTTGGCAATAAGGAGTTCATGATCTGAGCCACAGTCAGCTCCCGGTCTTGTTTTTGCTGACTATATAGAGCTTCTCCATCTTTGGCTGCAAAGAATATAATCAATCTGATTTCGGTGTTGACCATCTGGTGATGTCCATGTGTAGAGTCTTCTCTTGTGTTGTTGGAAGAGGGTGTTTGCTATGACCAGTGTGTTCTCTTGGCAAAACTCTACTAGCCTTTACCCTGCTTCATTCCGTACTCCAAGGCCAAATTTGCCTGTTACTCCAGGTGTTTCTTGACTTCCTACTTTTGTATTGCAATCCCTTATAATGAAAAGCACATCTTTTTTGGATATTAGTTCTAAAAGGTCTTGTAGGTCTTGTTAGAACTGTTCAACTTCAGCTTCTTCAGCGTTACTGGTTGGGGCATAGGCTTGGATTACTGTGATATTGAATGGTTTGCCTTGGAAACGAACAGAGATCATTCTGTCGTTTTTGAGATTGGATCCAAGTATTGCATTTCAGACTCCTTTGTTGACTATGATGGCTACTCCATTTCTTCTAAGGGATTCCTGCCCACAGTAGTAGATATAATGGTCATTGGAGTTAATTTCACCCATTCCAGTCCATTTTAGTTCGCTGATTCCTAGAATGTTGACATTCACTCTTGCCATCTTCTGTTTGACCACTTCCAATTTGCCTTGATTCATGGACCTAACATTCCAGGTTCCTATGCAATATTGCTCTTTACAGCATTGGACCTTGCTTCTATCACCAGTCATATCCACAACGCGGTATTGTTTTTGCTTTGGCTCTATCCCTTCATTCTTTCTGGAGTTATTTCTCCACTGATCTCCAGTAGCATATTGGGCACCTACCGACCTAGGGAGTTCCTTTTCCAGTATCCTATCATTTTGCTTTTTCATACTGTTCATGGGGTTCTCAAGGCAAGAACACTGAAGTGGTTTGCCATTCCCTTCTCCACTGGACCACATTCTGTCAGACCTCTCCACCATGACCCGTCTGTCTTAGGTGGTCCCACACAATATGGCTTAGTTTCATTGAGTTCGACAAGACTGTGGTCCGTGTGATCAGTGTCAGACTTTATTTTTTTGGCCTCCAAAATCACTGCAGATGGTGATTGCAGCCATGAAATTAAAAGACTCTTACTCCTTGGAAGGAAAGTTATGACCAACCTAGATAGCATATTAAAAAGCAGAGACATTACTTTGCCAACAAAAGTCCATCTAGTCAAGGCTATGGTTTTTCCAGTGGTCATGTATGGATGTGAGAGTTGGACTGTGAAGAAAACTGAGCACTGAAGAATTGATGCTTTTGAACTGTGGTGTTGGAGAAGACTCTTGAGAGTCCCTTGGACTGCAAGGAGATCCAACCAGTCCATCCTAAAGCAGATCAGTCCTGGGTGCTCATTGGAAGGACTGATGCTGAAGCTGAAACTCCAATACTTTGGCCACCTCATGTGAAGAGTTGACTCATTGAAAAAGACCCTGATGCTGGGAGGGATTGGGGGCAGGAGGAGAAGGGAACGACAGAGGATGAGATGGTTGGATGGCATCACTGACGCGATGGACATGTGTTTGAGTAAACTCCAGGGGTTTGTGATGGACAGGGAGGCCTGGCATGTTGCGATTCTTGGGTTTGCAAAGAGTCGGACACGACTGAGCGACTGAACTGAACTGAACTGATGGGTTTCTCATTGCGATGGCCTCTCTTGTTGTGGAGTACGGGCTCTAGGCTGCTCAGGCTTCAGTAGTTGCAGTGTATTGGCTCTGGAACACGAACTCAGTAGTTTTGGTGAATGGGCTTAGTTGCCCTGTGACATGTGGAATCTTCCAGAAGTAGGGATCATACCTGTGTCTTCTGCACTGTCAGGCAGGTTCTTAACCTTTGGACCACCAGGGAAGTCCAGATCCTCTTATTTCTTTAACCCCACATCTCTTTTCCCTTGTTTTAGTGGAGCACATCCTAGTCGCATTCTGAGGTTGAGTGCTTGAGAAACAAATTTTTAGATTTAAACTGCTTGTATTCATCGTGTATTATGACATGACATGACCCATATTATAATTTCCTAGTTTGCTATTGTACTGTATACCTGTTTTGTATATATAACTATTGTTACTGTGTAACAAGTGTACATAAGACCTGTCTATGAATCTATATTTACTCAAAATTAAAAGTTTGAACTATGTCTGTATGTCTGTTCTCCCACATCAGTGGGTCTAACATTCTAGGTTGAAAATCACTTTTATCAGAACACTTTAAGGACTCCATTTTCTTCTAGTTTCTAGCACTGGCTCTTTAGAAATTTGATGCCCTTTTGACTACTGAACCTTTTTATGATACGTGATTTTTTCTCTCCCTCCGGCAGTACGTAGGATTTTTCCTGTTTCTTCAGTGTTTTGAAATTTCAAGATAATATGCCTTACTATGTGTCTAGTTTTACTAATTACGCCAGGTACTTGATAAACTTTACTTCAGAAAATTATAGGTTCTGGTTTTAAAACTCCTATACTCCTATCTACTGTGATACTAGGACTTTTATCTCGGGCTGCTCTCTCGTGAACTCTGCCCTTAAATGTCCGTGTTACATAGTAGTTTTGCAGCATGGGGTCTCCCCCAGATTCATGATTGTTGGTGTTCTGTCTCTTCATGATTTTCAGATCTGTGTCTTTGGCCCAGATTTCTCTTCAGAGGTCCAGAGTAGTGAAGTCAACTGTTTCTAGGAATTCTTGGCTCAGTTGCCTCACTGACTCCTCAGACTGAACTGTATGTTGCTCTGCAGCCTCCGATTGTTGCCACTGCTACCACCACCAACAGCTAACTCCCCTCCCCCAATTACACTTTATTGGATCTGTTCTTTGTGTACGACATTACTGACTAGACATTTTCTCGAGCTATAAACCTAGGAGTTGTCCTTGACTCCTGCTGGATCCTTACCATCTGTCTGTCTGTCACTAAGTCCTCGGCATTCTTCCTCTGTTTCCTGCTCTGTTGCCTGTGGCCTTGGTTGAGCACCTGAACTAAGTTGCACCTACATTAATGTAGTATTTTTCTAACAAGTGTCTCTGATTCAGGCTCCACTGATTCCATCCTTCACATTGCTGCCACAGCCACCTTTATTCCTTTAGCGTAGAGTGGAGACGGCTTGGCATGTGCAGAAGGCCTCTCCTGTTTGCCTCTGACAATTCTTTGACGGTAACCAGACTGACCTCTTTGTGTTCTTTAAACACATTTGTGATTTTGAAAATGAAGTATATTTTGTCCTCCCTTGCTTCATTTAGCAAACTCTGTTTCTTTAAGGTTTATTTGTAGTTGGACCTAGTCCAGAAAAATCTTAAATTTCTATGTTTGAGTTCTGTGTCATTTTTTGTGCCCATCTGTAACCTTTCTTTTTTTTTTTTTTAAGGGAGACTGGAGTTGCTTTTTTATTGACTTGGTCGTGGGTTTTGCAGTAGAGCCCCTTTGGGTTTAAGAGCATTCTGCTGCTTCCTTTTTTCTTCCTGCAACTTCTCCTGCTGTCTGAGCTGCCATGCCTGTAATCCAGCATCCATTTCCTGTGACAGCAGTACAACTCGTCTCGCAAACTTTTCCCTTTGGGCTTTTCTTCGAAGCTGGCCTTTCATTGGAGGAGCAGGGCGGCCATCGGAGTCGCCACTGGCTGCCTGCCCGAGCCGCGGCGCCGCAGTGCAGTCTCCGGACACCTGTAGAGAGCAGTATACCCAAAGCAGCCATGCTGAGGCGCAGGAGCCGGAAGTACTGTAACCTTTCTTACATAGAATGTTATTAGTGGTTTCTTTCTTTTTTAAAAAAAATTTTGGCATCATGGGTCTTTGTGCAGGCTTGATCAGTAGTTGTGATGTGCAGGTGTAGTTGCCCTGAGGCATGTGAGATCTTAGTTCCCTGAGCAGGCATTGAACCCTAGTCCCCTGCATTGGAAGGCGGATCGTTCATCACTGGGCCACCTCATCGTTGGTTTCTACTTGACTGTCTCTTCCACTGTGAGCTCCTTGAGAGCAGGAACTGCCTCCTTATTTGTATGCTTGGCTTGTAGCACAGTGCCTAGTGCTTATTGTCAGGGTAAGCTCAGTTCCCCTCTTCATTCACTCTTAAAAGTGAGCTGTCTCAGTCTCTCTGTTCTTCTTTCCTTCCCTCCCAAAGTTCCTTGCACCATTATTTGCCTAAAAGGAAGCTTCCATGTGGCCAGGATAAGGATTAATAAGGCACTTCCATTTGCAGGAACAAATTTTAGGTGAGATGATTCTGACCATCTGCTTCCTTTTCTCTGTGACCTAAACTTTTCCCTTCTGGTGACCAGAATGGAGCTTATCAGAAAATACTAAGTAGTAATAAAATATTTATTAATTGGAGATTAGCTTAATTTGAAATGCAGAGCAGTCACTATATGCTGTTTGTGTATATATATATATGTATGTGTGTGTGTGTGTGTGTGTCTCAGACCACGGCCCACCACACTTCCCCAACTGATGAATGCAGTGTTTCTGGAAGGAATGTGACTCATGCTTTATTTCTTCACACTCAGTGTTATAAGAAGACCAAACAGCTGCCCATCTTAGTGAAGTGCTGTGAAGAGATCCAGCCGCATCAGTGGAAGCCGCCTGTAGAGAGGGAGGAGCACCGGCTTCCGTTCTGGTTAAAGGTACAGCCCTCCTCCTCGGTGTGTCGGGAGCAGAAGGTCACCATGAGCCCGGCAAGAACATCAAGGAAGGGCTGCTTTCCATCTCTGCTGCTTTAGCTGTAGAACTAGGACTTAAGAAATCTTCAGTCACCTTTCCTCTCCTATTTCTCCACCCCACTTCACCCTGATGATTCTCTAACCTTTTGAAAATAGTGGTTAACATGATAGTTTCTTAAAGGAAATTCAGAGGGGAGTTTCTAGAGTAAAAAATCAGGATGTAGTCTTTTTAGAAATATGTGTTATCCTGCAAAAAAAATCCTTCTTAAAAAGATGTCTTGAGACTGTCCTGGAAAGGCACATAATATCTAGAAAACCCAGTTATTTTTTTATTTTTCTCTGATTCTGGCATGGGCTAGATCTGAGTGTTCTTATTCCCAATAGGCCATCTACCGTCCATCCAGGAGGAACTGCGGCACATAGCTGGTGGTGTCAGAGAGGTAGGAAATGTGACCGGAACCACTGAGATCAACTCAGACCCAGGCCTGGGAAAAGGCAGCTCAGAACTGGAGAGTGAAACTCGGTATCCACTGCTACTGCCTGAGGGTGTAGTCCTGAAGCTGAAGCCAGTTGCCAACCGTTTTTCTAGGAATGCCTGGAGACAGAAGCCGCTGTCAGCCCTGAAACCTCTCCTTATCAGACCCAGCCCCTGTTTCCTGCCTAGCTTCAGCTCTGAGATAGACACCAGCTAAGTCATCTCACTCAGAAGCCCCTCCAAGCAAAATGGTGGTCCGGATTCCTCCCCTGATCCAGCCAGCCACGGTCTTACAGGCAGTGCCAGGTGGCCCTCCTCTGGGGGCCCCCGGGGGGGACAGTTTTGAGTCTCCAGCAGCACTGCCAGCTGCAGCTGCTGAGGCCAGGACCAGCTTCCCTCTGCCTGAGCCGCAGACCCTGCTGTCCTCCGCCCCTGTGCCGAAGCTAATGCTGCCTTCACTTGCTTCTTCGAAGTTTCGAAAGCCATGTGTGAAACGGAGAGCCTCCAAGAGAAAGGGACCCAAGGCCTCTCTCTGTCTGAAGCCTGCCCCTCTCATCCACCCTGCGCCCGTGTTCTTCACTGTTCCCGCCGCGACCGTGAAGGTTGTGAGCCTCGGCAGCGGCTGCAACATGGTGCAGCCCGTCAGTGCAGCGGTGGCCCGGAGTCCTCAGACCATCCCCATCACCACCCTGCTGGTTAACCCTACTGCCTTCCCCTGTGCGTTGAACCAGCCCCTTGTGGCCTCCTCCATGCCCCCCTTAATTGTCTCTGGCCCCTCTGTGAATCTCTCTGTACCATCCACCCCTGAAGATAAAGCCCCCGTGAATGTGGACACAGGTTGTCCTTTGGCTGAGGGGAAAAATGCCTTTCCAGGCCTCGAACCCAAACTAGAACCTCGGGAACCGTCTCCTGTCTGTGCTGCTGTCTTCCCCAAAGAGGAGCACAGCCCAGGGCCTCTAGCTACAGACAGAGCGTGCCAGGAGCAGCTGTCGGAGAGCAGTGCCTGTGGCTGGACCACTGTGAAAACGGAGGAGGGGAGGCAGGCCCCTGAACCCCTGCCTCAGGGCTTCCGGGAATCTCTGCACACTTGCCCTGAGGATTTAGAGGAGATCGTTAAGACGGAACCTAAAGACCCTGGGGAGGACATCTATGGTAGATCCCTGGATCAAGATATCCATTATGAAGTCAAAGAACCCTGGGGAACTGGACACTGGCTTCCCAAGTGAGGAGTCAAGAGGGTCTAGAGAGGTGAAGGAACAGGCCTACAAGAGGAGGAGGAGTCATCCAGCTATTGCTGCTGCTGCTGCTAAGTCACTTCAGTCGTGTCCGACTGTGTGCGACCCCATAGATGGCAGCCCACCAGGCTCCCCCGTCTCTGGGATTCTCCAGGCAAAAACACTGGAGTGGGTTGCCATTTCCTCTCCAATGCATGAAAGTGAAAAGTGAAAGTGAAGTTGCTCAGTCGTGTCCGACTCTTTGCGACCCCATGGACTGCAGCGCGCCAGGCTCCTCCGTCCATGAGATTTTCCAGGCAAGAGTACTGGAGTGGGGTGCCATTGCCTTCTCTGATCCAGCTATTAGGTTGGTGCAAAACTAATTGCACTTTCATATTGTTGAACTTCGCTATTTGATATTGGAATACATTCTTAAATAAATGTGTGTATTTTTATACATCATTTTAACCTGAATTTCTTGTTTTATGTTTTTTGCTAATGACATTACTTGCTGTGGATTTTATGTTTATTTTAGACTAGGAAATGATGTTAGTCAAAAAGCAAATTGTTATTTGAGTTTGAAATGGGTTGTAAAGCAGTGGCGACAACTCACAACATCAACAATGCATTTGGCCCAGGAATTAATGAATGTACAGTGCAGTGGTGATTCAAGAAGTTTTGCAAAGGAGATGAGAGCTTTGAAGATGAGAAGGTAGTGGCTAGCCATCAGAAGTTGACAACAACCAGTGGAGAGCAATCACTGAAGCTAATCTTAGAGCTATAGGAGAAGTTACCAAAGAATTCAACGTCAGTCATTCTATAGTTGTATGACATTTGAAGCAAATTGGAACAGTGAAAAGCTCAGTAAGTGGGTATCTCATGAACTGACCACAAATCAAAAATATTGTCATTTTGAAGTGTCGCCTTCTCTTACTGTGTGCAACAACAATGAACCATTCCTCGATTGGACTGTGACATGTAATGAAAAGTGGATTTTATATGACAACCGATGAGGACCAGCTCAGTGGTTGGACTAAGAAGAAGCTCCCAAACACTGCCCAGAGCTAAAATTGCACCCAAAAAAGGCCATGGTCACTGTTTGGTGGTCTGTTGCCCATCTGATCCGCTACAGCTTTCTGAATCCTGACGAAACTGTTACATCTGAGAAGTATGCTCATCAAATCAGCGTGATGCACCAAAAACTGCAATGCCTGCAGTCAGCATAGTTCAACAGGGCCCAATTCTTCTCCATGACAGTGCCTGACCGCACATCGAACAACCAACCCTTCAAAAGCTGAACGAATTGAGCTATGAAGTTTTGCCTCATATGCCATATTCCCCTAACTTCTCACCAACCGATTGCCACTTTTTCAAGCATCTCAATAACGCTTTTGGCAGGAAAAATGCTTCCATAACCAGCAGGAGGCACAAAATGCTTTCTAAGAGTTCTACTCCTGAAGGATGAATTGTTATGCTACAGGAATAAACAAACATATTTGTCATTGGCAAAAATGTGTTGATTTTAATAGTTCATATTTTGATTAATAAAGGTGTGTTTGAGCCTAGTTATAATCATTTACAATTTACAGTCTGAAACCACAATTACTTTCTCATTAACCTAATAAAATCCTTTCAGCTTCTCATGAGCCTCCTGATGTAGGAAATTCAAGAGATGTAACCAAAAGGTCCCCAAGGGATACTTCATCCTCCACTGACCCTGAAATGGTAGCCCCCCAAGGAAGGTGGTGCTTCCTTCCCCAAGGAAGCCTGAAGACTTATCCAGAGTTGATGGTCAGTCAGTGGGACCCAGCTGGGCCAGAAACTGCAGGGAGAAGGATGGGCCAGAGGAAGAAGAGGACTTTGACGACCTTACCCAGGATGAGGAAGACGAGATGTCATCAGCTTCTAAGGAATCTGTGCTCTCTGTCCCAGAACTCCAGGCGAGACTTCAGCAATATTCTTCAATATTTTGTGGATTCAGTAGTAGATTTAATTTATTGATAGGCCACTTGCTTGCTTTTTGCACTAGAGATAGTCCTAAAATCATTTTTGTCTTTGGTGAGAGGAGAGAGAAAGAGTTAAGTGTTTCTTATTATATTTGATTTAAACTCATTTACATTAAATTGAATCACCTGAGCACAATGTAAATAACCACAAAAAAGAAAAAGGATCATAAGCATGGACCCTGGCAAAGGACAATTATCTTCAGGGAGATGTTTCAAAACACATCTGCTCAGGAATTCCCTGATGGCCCAGTGATTAGGACTTGCCGCTTTCACTGCTGGAGCCTGGCATCAGTCCCTGGTCAGGGAACTTACATCTCTTAAGCTGCACAGCGTGGCCAAAAAAAATGAAAAGAAGAGGAGAGAAAAAAAAAAAAAAAACAAACCTCCAAAATCCCCGGGAAAAAAACCCATTGTCTTCCAACCTCCCTCACCAATTAATTAACCTCAGTTCCTTCTGAAACACTCTATAAGCAGCCCATGGTGAGCCCTTATATCCCTCATGCATACTGTTTGGGGGTTTTTCAGGAAACAATGGAGAAACTGACTTGGTTCACAGCTGAAAAGTACATGAGTCAGGAGGGTGAGTCTGAGGAAGAGAACTCCCAGAAGACAACTCAGCCTGAGAAAGAAGAGTAGGAAGAGGCAGAAAGTATGGAAATCCTGCAGAAAGAGGATGAAATGATGGATGAAGCCATTGGAGACCTTGCCAAGAAGCCACCTGTTAGCTGTGCCTCCCCGAAGGCCGCTCCAGAAGTGGAGACCAGCAGGACCCCACTGGGTGAGTAGGACAGGCCTGAGTGGGGACAGGTCTCAGGAGGCCTCATTGACTCAGGGACATGTGCAGAGTGACAGGCTTATAAAACAGGTTCCAGTTTCTAGAAGAAACTGCCAGTCTCCCTACTCCCAAATAGATGTTTAACCTGCTGCCATTGCAGAGAAGAGATTCTCAGAAATTAAAAATTTGTCTCTCATCAGCTGCTAGATTTCTACTCTGTTCATGCAGGGTTTTCTACTGGTTCTTAATTCATCAGTCATATATGAGGCCAAGAGCAATGTTTATTTCAGAAAGTACTGCTTGTTCCTCACCAGGACATAGTTCTTTGAGAGCCCAGCATCAGACCACACTTAGACTTCTGTGTTCAATATGCAGTAGCTAAGCATCTAATTATTATCCCAGTTAATGCAGTCATGCTGTTGACTCTCCATAGAGCTGACTTGACAGGGACAGATGTCACCTATCGTAGCATTTTTCCAGCAGCTTTTCTGCCAATTTACTATGTAGTTTTGAATAGGACTTGGATGGGGGTGGGGTGCCGCTGGTGGGTTGGGGAGAGCAGAGGGCGCAGGTACAGAAAAACAGCTGTATGCTAAGGAGAGAGCATCAAAGCTGCAGGAAAGGGCCGGAGTAATCATCGCGCTCGCAGCAAGCGGGGCAGTCGGGCCCGGGCCAGCAAGGACACCGCCAAGCTGCTGTTACTGTATGATGAGGACATCCTCGAGCGAGATCCACTCCGGGAGCAGAAGGATTTGGCCTTTGCTCAGGCTTATCTGAGCAGGGTAGGCAAATGCTGCTTCCTGTTCCTACCAGCCCCTCCGTTTTTAAAATGAAGTCTGCCTTTCAGGCTGCACAGTAGCCTTCTGTGCTTCTACCTTTATTTTCCTGGAAATACCAAAAGAACTGTGAGTGAAACCACAAGGACACCAAGTTTAGTCATCAACAGATTTATTGTTACTGCCCAGGCATACCACCCCTCTGTTGCCCCAGAAGTGAGGAAAGGTGATAGCCACCATCATCAGTGTGAGGGTGGGCTAATAAAGACTTTAACTGAGCCCTTGGCTGGAGAAAATAGACATTTGGTACACTGACCAGAAAGTGGACCTCAGTGATCTTCAGAGTCATGAACCAGCCTGTTTGTGGCAGCGGTCCCTATCTCATTCTTTTGGTAACCACCTGGTTCCTTTATACTCCCAGCAAAGTGGAGTCCTAGCAGTGATTGTCATGGTTTTTCTTGTCTCCTGATATTTTACTAACATTCCTAATTTACGTATTATTTACCCTCAGATGATACCATGCTGAAATATATGTACCAAGCACTCCTTATCTATTTCAACATGGAGGTGAAAACCAGGGAGGAGAGGTCCAGGCTGTGAGCTAGAGAAAAGTTTACCTGATTTTGCAGGTAGCACTGTGGTCCCTGGAAAATGGAAATTTTTCCACTCCTCACTGTCAGAAAAAGAGCTCTGCCCTGCTCATGGCCCTGTGGCTTCCATTAATCATCAGATCTAGGACCTGTCAGAGGAGTAGCCTCTGACGGATTATCTGGAGCTCTTTAACAGTAACTCTTCCTCCTTCTCCCATCGTTTCTTGGGGCCCAATGAAAGGGGACTGGATGATTGAAAGTCCTCTCATATAGGTCCGAGAAGCCCTGCAGCACATCCCTGGCAAGTATGAAGACTTCCTTCAGGTCATCTATGAGTTTGAGTCAAGCACTCAGAGGCAGACAGCTGTGGATCTCTACAAGAGCCTGCAAATTCTGCTCCAAGACTGGCCTCAGCTGTTGAAGGACTTTGCTGCTTTCCTGTTACCTGAGCAAGCACTGGCCAGTGGATTAGTAAGTAGAGAGGGGGGCAAAGACCACACACTAGGATCCCTGGGTCAGAGCAAGACTAGGCTTGGGTAGTGTTGATCAGGACTGTTCCAGACGCCTGGCTGTTTCCATAGATAGCTTTCCCTTAGTCCAGGGTCACAAGAGCCTCCTCCTTTTCAAGGGATGGTCTCCCCAACTCCTGTTATCTCCATATAGAGTGAAGGGTTTGACCTTTGTTGCCAGTGGAGACCTTAGGTACATCGTAACTCTGCACCTCACTGTTGCAAAATAGGCTTTTGTTCAACAAATATTTATTAAGTACCTGCTGTTTCAGGCAGAGTTCTAGGTATTGGAATGTAGTAATTATAAAATAATAAAATCCTTGCCTTCATGGAGCTTATATTCTCATGGGGAAAGTCAAGTAGTAAACAGAATATTGTATATTGAAAAAATATATATATTATAAAAATGATAAAATATATAAACAGTAAAAATATATCTTGCTTTATAGTGATTATGTTGCAGTTTTATACACAGTGGTCTGGGAAGGCCACTATGGTTAGGTAACATTTGAAATGTTTGAGAATAAGTGTTTGAACTTGAAGCATATCCCAGTAGTTCTGATTTTCTTGTCATGATGGGTAAACACAGGAATAAAGGATATGATATTAAACTGATAGTCTTTAAACAGTTAAATGGTGATCAGATGATTATACATAATTTTCTGTATTATTATGAGGATCAAATGAGTATATATGTGAGAATTCTCTGTAGACTGTGAAATGTGTCTGATTGCACAGTTCTGGAAACAGTAAGCAACTTGAGATATATAACTCTGGAATCTTTGATTTCCATTTTAGTTTTCTTGTGTTCACAGACCCCAGAAACCCAAGGTGGATAGATGCTAGGGTCTTAAGAAAGATCTCACAAGGAATTCTCTGGTGGTCCAGTTGTTAGGACTTGACACTTTCACTGCTGGGTCCCAGGTTTGATCCCTGGTTGGGGAACTAAGATACCACAAGCTGCCTGGTGAGGCCAAAAAAACAAAGATCTCATCTTTGTAAACCAGAGCCTGTAACCAGGAAAGGTTAATTTTGGCTTCATGCTTGATCTATGACTTTAACCCTTGTTTTTGCTATTTTTGTTATTATAAGCATATGTAACGGTCTGCCTCAGAGAACCCTGTCCCATCTGCCTGACTCTTAAACAAAAATACCTTTGTTTAGCTCACAGAGAGATAATCTGACCCTGCCCACCTGTGAATGACTGTAAGGAAGAACTAATACCTCGCCCTGCCTGAGGCTTGCCATTCTAGGAGATACTTGCAAGAATTAAATGATCTTCTTACTTTGTTTCCTCATCTCACTCATCTCTGATTCATAGAAGAACCTGGCAGCATACCCTGACAAGATGGTTATTTTGAGATTATTAGTCTGCCATCTTCTTGGTCAGCTGACTTTCCAAATAAAGTTGTAGCCTTTGCCTGAACACCTCATACCTTGGATTTATTGGCCTCTCATGTGGCAAGCAGAGAGATCTTGGACTAACAAATTTAGCAAGCCAGTCCAGAAGCCTTGCTGATCGTGGCTAGCCAGCCCCTATCAAGGAGAATTGAGATAAGGCCCAAAGTAGCTGCCAGAACCATTTGTTTTGAGGACCTCTATTTTGAGGTTCCCTGAAATGGTGCCAACTGCCCCAGTGCTTGGCAGTTGAGACAAGGAACCAAAAAACTGCATTTTTAGGCTAAATCTACCCAACTTGATACCTGGTTCATTTGTTTGTGGTTTTGTGTGCCCTTTTTGTGTTATGAGTTGATGACCTCAGTTTTGTAGGGTAGATTGCTTTGGTTTGCACACCAGGAACATATTCCCCCCTCAATTTGTGCTTTTTCCTCTTTGATACAAGCCAGTTTGATTGGGGTACCCTGTTGTGGTGGGATGTGGTGGACCACTTCAGTTGGAACCAGTTCATTGGGAACTAGTTCTTCTGGGGGTAAGCCTACCCTAATTGGAACTAGTTCATTTTTGTAGGGGCTTCACAGGTGGCGCTTGTGGTAAAGAACCCACCTACCAATGCAGGAGATGTAAGAGAAATGGGTTCGATCCCTGGATTGGGAAGGTCCCCTGGTGAAGGAAATGGCAACCCACTCCAGTATTCTTGCCTGGAGAATCCCATGGACAGAGGAGCCTGGTGAACCATCAGTCCATGGAGTTGTAAAGAGTCAGACATGACTGAAATGACTGACTTACCCTACATTTTTGTAGGGTAAATTTATTTACCAGAATTGACAACCCATTCATCTGTCCATCAATGCAATTTGTGCTGTTTGTGTTGAAATTTGCCTATGTCTTTTGTGTTTTAGTGTTATCAATTTTAAAGAATGGGAAATATTTCATCTCTCTTGAAGGAAAACTCTTTGGGGTGCATATATTACAATCAAACAGTTAGAAGTGCCTTGCAAAGGAGAGGAACACTCTGATAATGAACAACTCCGAGGATTCCCTTGGACTTGAGATGTCCAATTTGAATTTCCCCTACAGGAGCCCCAGGTAAATTTGTCAGTGGGGAGCTTCAGCTCCAGTTTGGGGAGCTTCCCCCGTGAAGGAAAACTGACCTTTTGGAGGAAGATCATAGGTCTAATGGGTCTGGGAAGTCACATTATAGTGACTTTCTGACTGGCTAGGTTTTGTTTTTTTTCTGGTTTCTTTGGTCACGCACAGATATCTGGTACTAACGGTTTCCTCAAAGGCTTCTTTTAAAATTTCTTGCTTCTTTCTCTTGGAACCCTCTGCGAACAGGTGAATAGCTATGGAAGCAATTGAGGAACTCTGGCCTGGCTTACTCTTCTGTGTATTCCAAAGGTCCACCACGCAGTGTGCCCCAGTAGCTGCCGCCCAGGAGATGAGGGCTCTCTTTTCCTCTTCCTCCCTTGAGCTAAGGACCAGACCAATTAATATCATGTGGTTACGGGTCAGACACTTAAAAGCCATTAGGGAGTCTGCCGCTTGAAGATTCCATGATAGGATAAGTGGGATGTGGATCGGATCAGACAGTTGATGTCCGCCCCCAGCAAGACAGCTTCCAAGCAACTCAGGAACATATTGGTTCAAGCAAAACACTGACCCCATTTCCCCCTAGCTGCCACTTTTCTGGCAAGATTACAAGGCAGATTCCTTAGCATGTCTTCCCTGTTGCCTTTGTCTTTTTCCCCTTCAGTCTAGATAGATTTTCAGGAGCATGGGTGTTAACTTCTGGGCCTTCCTGAGAGGCCTTCTACCCCTAGGCTAGAGGAGGAGGAATGAAGCTTTTTAGCATGGGTGAATGGCTATGTCAGTCCTTTGGTTTCGTTGGGGTGGCCACTCAATTCTTTCCGGAAAGGAGAGGAAAACAAAGTTTTCCTAGGAAGAACTTGCCTATATCTTTGAGATGCAAATTTTAAAATGGGGAAATAAAAATCAGCTTATCCAAGGCAAACAAATCTTAAATGCTTTTTCTGCAAATATTTAGCTGTCTAGTCAAGTGAGCTTGAATTGTTCCATCTGTAAGAAAGCCAACTTCTAATCCAACCTCTTTGTAAACTGATGGGTTTTACACTGCTGTACCTGACTCAGGATTGAAATCTTCAAATTAGAACTGAGGCCTCGTGTGTCTGTATGTGTCTTTGTCTTTGGGTAAGATTGCCACGGTTGATATGTAAAAGAGCTCTATGTGACTGGCTTAAACAAAAGTTAATACTTACAAACCAAACGATTCTAAATACAAGAGAAATTAAGCTACATAAATTTCAGTTTCATGTGAATTGGGAAATATTCAATATTAAATTAGTACCTAGTATTCATGTTTAAGTCAGTTGATCTGATAGGCATGTCTTGAGTTATCAACATTAAATATAATAATAAGTATAATACTTTCAGTGTGCCTAGGTTTAATATAAGCTAAATAAGCAAATTTGTCAGCAAGGATAATAACTCAATGTAAAGAAACTTTTGAAAAAAATACATAAATAAGTGTTTTTGAGTGAACCTTTAGAAATATATGTTTTAGATCTCTCCAGATATTCTACAACTTAAAAGTTAAAATTGTACTAAAATAAAGTGATGAAAGGTTTATGAAAAATGGACCCCAAGGGGGTACTTCACTGGTAGTCTAGCAGATAAGACTCTGCTCTTTATGCAGGGGGCCCAGGTTTGATCCCTGGTCAGGGAGCTAGATCCCATATGCCGCAACTAAGACCTAGTGCAGCCTAAATAAATAAACAAAATATTTTTTAAAAATGGACCCCCCAGATGGTTTTATACACTACCGGTCAGGATTGACTAAGTTTAAAACAAGTTTAATGGAGTAAATGACTGAAGTGATTTAGCACACACAATGGAGTAAATAGACTTGTAAAGTAAGCTGGTACAAAACGTAAATCTGACTTTTCTCTCTGTTAAGACAGGTTTCTGAAGATGCTAAACTGACTTTGATAACAGATTTTCAGTTTATATACCTTTTAAGTAATCTATATTTGCTGTTGAAATCTTTTATTGTCACTTTGGCCGAGTTTCACAGTGACCTATGGTCCCATTTGTATTTTAAAATGTCTTTTTAGCTGTTCCTTTGACTGGGCTTCCCAAGTCAAATTATAACAAAGTTCCTAATTTTGGGGTGCTTCAAAGGGCCCGTTAGGTGACCAAGGGGAGATACTTAAACTAATTAGTTTCTCTTGGTCTATTAAAGTACAAGGGATGTGTTTTCAAATGGGTAATAAACTTTTAAGTTATATGGTAAATGGTACAGATATTCTAGAGATTGTATGGAGTTCCTGAGAATCTGATGTATCCTGGTAGATTGTTGTCAGTCAGAATTGTAGTTATTTTCTGAAAGTGTTGTGTCACAGCAGTGGTTGGACTGCTTTGTTAATTGCATTGTAATCAAATTTCAGCTATGCTTTTTTTAAGGTTTCTTTGTGGGCAGTTATGCTTTCACAGTAATGCCTTTGCAAAAATGTCTCCTCAAGATTTGTAAAAAGAACTTTAAATACAAGTTTCTGATTTTCAGACCATAATGCTGCACTGAAGAAAGAAATTGATGAATTCTAATGGGAAACCTGATGACTTTACAAAGCTGTTAACAAAAAAGATTAGTTATGTAAGACTGAGTAAACTGGTAAATATGGTTGTAATTTTTATGGTTTCTATCTAAAAGGATTATTGGTTTAAATATGTGTTCTCCAGGTATATGAAAAACTTTCTCCGTAAACTAATTATGACTTACAGTAACTTGGTAAATTGTACCTTTTATGAGAGAAATTGAAATACTTACCTTTTCCTGTCTGGTTGATCCTGCCAGTAGCATATGCTTGTCTCAAAGATTAAGCCAGGTATGTATAGGTACACACTGCCAGTATAGTGAAACAGCTAATAGCTCATTGAATCAGTTATGACTGCTTTGGTCTTTCAGTTATTGTAACTGGATTACAAAGTTATGCTAATCATTGTTTAAATTTGTTCTTTGTTTTCAAACCATGCTTTTTGTCTTCTGACTGCACTGTCATTGTCATTGTTACTAGCTGCATTATTTATATTCTGTCTAATTTATAAGACTGTTATCTCTTGCAGTAGCCAATGTGTAAATCAGGCCTCCAACAAAACTTCTATGACTAAACACTGTTTAAGGAATAATTATAATAGTGTGATTCTGGGCATGGGAAGAAGCAACAAGAGAAAATGTTTCCTGGATAATATTAATAGTTAGACAGGATCCAGAGAATTTTAATTTTTGATGGGGCCTGGTCCAAAATTTAACACCCAGAGTGACATACCAAGTATTTTTGCCTGATCTAGGATGTGCCTCCCAGCACCATGGGACAAAATTTGATTATGAAGTGCCTCCCAAATATTGATCCAGTTCCTGACCAAGAGGGGAGAATCTGAGAAATGGAGTATTTCCCACAATCAATGATTACAACACTTCAGCGTGAGCCAGTGAGCCCCAAGGAAGGGAAATCAGACTGCAATCACTCCCTATGGTGAATTCTGAGGAAACTCTGAGACTGTAGGATTATAGGCCCCAGATAGCTGAAATGCATATATATATATATATATATACATACATATATATATATACGTAAATGATTTAATGAGCCCTGACTCTTGGCGTCTTCCCATGGCTAGAAAAGCACTAAATTTGTTAACTTGAGATGCTGCCCCTTGGGTTTAAGTTTAGTATTTCTAAGTCTATAGGTGTAAGGTGGACACTTTTCCAGGAGGAATAAAGACAGACAAATCTCAACATCTGGAGCCCTGGCACTGATGGCAGACACTCCCAGAGAGATCCATCTGACAAAAAGAATAGTTGTCACCTGCTTTTCCCACAAGATTGTGGGATGGACATTGACAGTGGGGAATTCTAATCAGGAAGTGTTAATTTTGACTCCATGCTGGATCTATTTCTTTGACTGTAACCTTTGTTTTTCCTGGTTTTGTTATTATAAACATATATAGTGGCCTGCCTCAGAGAACCTTGCCCCTTCTGCCTGACCCTTAAGCTAAAGTGCCTTTGTTTAGCTCACAAAGAGATACTCTAACTCTGCCTGAGGCTTGCCATTCTAGAAGATATTTACAAGAATTAAATGGTCTTTTTACTTTGTTTCCTTATCTCCCCCATCTCTGATTCCTAAAAGAACCTGGCATGCCTGCCAAGAAGGTTATTTTGAGACATTAGTCTGCCATCTTGGTCAGCTGGCTTTCCGAATAAAGGCATATCCCTTACCTGAACACCTCCTCCCTTGGGTTTATTGGCCTCTCATGTGGTGCAGAGCAAGCTTAGACTCAGTAACAAGCCTTGTCATTAGAGCCCTCAAGTCCCGGTCAAGCTGTATAGATGACTCCTCTTTTGCCCTCTTTCCACTCTGGTTGTTTGAAGAGCAGCAGGCTTTTGAGAAGAGTCACAAGTTTCTTCAGCAACTGGAAATTTACTTTGCAGAGAACCCCTCACACCACCAAAAGACCATCAAGGCAGGCCCTCCAGAACTGTGCAGACTGCTTTCCCCAGGAGATCACTGAGGTAATCTGTCTTGTCCTGCTTCCCTTCCAGGGGCCCTGTCTTACCTCTAGACTGGGCAATCACCATCCATGACCCCCTGTACCCTCCAGTTCCTTTCTTCTCCTGGGGGCCCGCTCCATCCTCTAGGGTTCCCCTCCCTCTGGGCCCCCCTCAGCACTCCAGGCCAACCCACCTGCCTTCTGGGGACACAATTCTGTCCTCTAGGGTTCCCTCTGTCCTCCAAGGTCATCTCTGAGGGCACCCTCTGCCCACGAATGTCCTGGAGGTGTAGGAGGGAGGGGAAACTGTTCGGGGCTGGCTGGGGAAGGGTCCCCATGGGTGTGGAGGTGAAGAGAATCCATGTGGTGTCCCCCCACCTATAGCCCCGGGAATCCTGGGGACCCCATGCCTTATCCTCTGCACCCTAAAGCCAGAGGCACTTAAGAGGCCCCCTTGGCTGGATGAAGCCAGGGCTGCCCCTCACCCTCACCCAGCCTTTTCTGGAGGCTTGGGCTTGAATTAGAATCCCACCCCCACCTAAATCCCACCTTCACCTAAATACTGCCACTGTCTAGCCCTTCCATACCTAAGTCCAACCCTTCACAACCAAGGTTTTTTCTACCTTTTTGTTTTGTTTTTACTGTTTCCCAGTGGAGTTTGACTTTATTCTCTAGTGTAAATATGTATTCTTATTTTTTCTACTATTTCTGTTAGTTTTCTAAACTTATTCTATTATTTTTTTAACGCTTGTTATTATTCTGCTCACTCTTATTTTTCTCATTTTTTATTTATTTGTGTGTATGTGTGTGTATATATATATATTTTTTTTCTTCTCTTTGTTATTGGAGTCCAGTTTTACCCTTCAGTGGTTATCTTATTCTTTGTTATTGTTCTGCCTCCATCCCCCCCCACTTTTTTTTCCTCTTTCTCTCTTTTTTCTCCTCCACACTCCACAGTCTGTGGGATCCTGGTTCACAGGGCCAGATATCAGGCCTTAGCCCCTGAGGCAGGAGTACTGAGTCCAAATTGTTGGAATAACTGAAGATGTCAGGCCCCAAGGAATATTAATCAGAGTGAGACATCACATAGGCTCACATATCAACACCAAGACCTGGCTCTACCCAACTGCCTGCAAACTCCATGCTGGGAACCTCAGGCGAAACAATAATAAGACAGGAACACAGTCCCACCCATAAAAAAAAAACAAAAAACTAAACACGGAAAGACCAAAAAAATATGTTACAGATGAAGGAGCAAGGTAAATAAACTACAAGACCAAATTAATGAAGAGGAAATAGGCAATCCATCTGAAAAACAATTTAGAATAATGATAGTAAAAAATTTTCAAAATATTGAAAAAAGAATTGATAAAATGCAAGAAACGTTTGACACATTTAACAAAGACCTAGAAGAAATAAAGAATAACCAGTGACAACACAATCACTAAAAATTAAACATGCTCTAGAAGGAATTAATGGAACTACTGAGGCAGAAGAATGAGTAAGTGAGTTGGAAGATAGAATGATAAAAATAACTGCCAAAGAGCAGAAAAAAAAATGAAAAGATTTGAAGACAGTTTCAGAGATCTCCGTGACAATATTAAACACAAACATTTGAATTATAGGGATCCCAGAAGAAGAAGCATCTTCCCTGGTGGCTCAGATGGTAAAGAATCTGCCTGCAATGTGGAAGACCTGGGTTTGATTCCTGGGTTGGGAAGATCTCCTGGAGGAGGGTATAGCAATCCACTTCGGTATTCTTGCCTGGGGAAACCCCATGGACAGAGAAGCCTGGCAGGCTACAGTCCATGGGGTCACAAAGGGTTGGACACAACTGAGTGATTAAGCACAGCACAGAAAAAGAAGAGAAAAACACATGAGAAAATATTTCAGAAGATTATAGTCAAAAAATTCCCTAACATGGGAAAGGAAATAGCCACCAAAATTCAGGAAGCCCAGAGAGTCCTATTTAGGATAAGCCAAAAGAAAAATACACCAAGACACATATTAATCAAACCAACAAAGACTAAACACAAAGAAAAAACATGAAAAGCAAAAATTAACATGCAAAAGAATCCACATAAAGCCAACAGCTGATTTTTCAAGAGAAACACTGCAGGCCAGAAAGGAGTGGCAGGATATCTTTAAAGTCATGAAAGAAAAAAACCTACAACCCAGATTACTCTACCCAGTAAGGATCTCATTCAGATTTAATGGTGAAAATTAAAAGCCTTATAGACAAACAAAGTCTAACAGAATTGAGCACCACCCAAGCAGCCTTACAACAAATGCTAAAGGAACTTCTCCAGCAGGAAACACAAGAAAGAGACTCACAAAAACAAACTCTAAACAAGAAAATGGCAGTAGGAACATACATATCAATAATTACCTTAAATGTAAACGGTCCTTAGCACTGTGGACTTGGTTTGCTTATACTGATTTGTGTTTCACATAAAGCAGCCCGGTAAGTGTTATAGGTCACCCTTCTATGTGGGAACCCATTTACCTCAACTGTTACATAAGGCCATGACCTGTGTCTGGTTTCAGGAGGATGTTCCACAGAAGGTCAGAGACATCAAGGGAACATTTCATGCAAGGATGGGCATGATAAAGGACAGAAATGGTAAGGATCTAACAGAAGTAGAATAGATTAAGAAGGGGTGGCAGGAATACATAGAAGAACTATATTTTAAAAGGTCTTAATGACCTGCATCACCACAACGATGTGGTCACTCACCTAGAGCGAGACATCCCGGAGTGTGAAATCAAGTGGTCCTTAGGAAGCATTACTGCAAACAAAAACTAGTAGAGGTGATGGAATTCCAGCTGAGCTATTTAAAATCCTAAAAGATGATGCTATTAAAGTGTTGTACTCAATATATTAGTAAATTTGGAAAACTCAGCAGTGGCCACTGAACTGGAAAAGGTCAGTTTTCATTCCAGTCCCAAAGAACAACAATGTTCAGCAAGGCCAAAGAATGTTCCAACTGTCATACAGTTGCACTCATTTCACATACTAGTAGGTTATGCTCAAAATTCTTCAAGCTAGGGTTCAAGCTAGGCTTCAGCAGTACATGAACTGAGAACTTCCAGGAGTACAAGCTGGGTTTAGATAAGGCAGAGGAATCAGAGATCAAATTGCCAACATTTGTTGGATCATAGAGAAAGCAAGAAATTCGAGAATAACATCTACTTCTGCTTCATTGACTATGCTAAAGCCTTTGTGTGGATCACAACAAACTGGAAAATTCTTAAATAGATCGGGAATACCAGACCACCTTACTGTCTCCTGAGAAACCTGTATGCAGGTCAAGAAGCAACAGATAGAACAACAGACTGGTTCAACAAGGCTGTATATTGTCACCCTGTTTATTTAACTGATATGCAGAGTACATCATGTGAAATGCCAGGCTGGATGAATCACAAGCTGTAATCGTGATTGCTGGGAGAAATATCAACAACCTCAGATATGCAGATGATACCACTCTTATGGCAGAAAGTGAAGAAGAACTAAAAAGGCTCTTTACTTATTTATTTTTGGTTGCACTGGGTCTTCATTGCTGTGTGCAGGCTTTCTCTAGTTGCGGCAAGCAGGTACAACTCTCTAGCTGCTGTGTGCGGGCTTCTTATTGCAGTGGCTTCTCTTGTAGAGCAGGGGCTCTAGGGCAGCATGGTCAGTAACTGTGGCCCATGGGCTTCGTTGCCCCTTGGCATATGGACTCTTCCCACACCAGGGATTCAACTCATGTCCCCTGCATTGACAGGCAGATTCTCAACTACTGTACCACCAGGGAAGTCCTAAAAAGGCTCTTGATGAAGGTGAAAGAGGGGAGTGAAAAAGCTAGCTTAAAACTCAACATTCAGAAAACTAATATCATGGCATCTGGTCTGATTATTTCATGGCAAATAGATGGGGAAAAAGTGGAAACAGTGACAGAGTTTCTTTTCTTGGGCTCCAAAATCACTGCGCACATTGACTGAGCCATGAAATTAAAGCTGCTTGCTCCCTGGAAGGAAAGTTAATGACAAACCTGGACAGCACATTAAAAAACAGAGACATTATATTGCTGACAAAGGTCTGCCTAGTCAAAGCTATAGTGTTTTTGGTAATCATGTACAGATGTGAGAGACCATATAGAAGGCTGAGCACTGAAGAATTGATGTTTTCAAGTTTTGGTGCTGGAGAAGATTCCTGAGGGTCCCTTGGACTACAAGATCAAACTAGTCAATCCTGAAAGAAATCAACCCTGAATATTCATTGAAAGGACTGATTATAAAGCTGAAGCTCCAATATTTTGGCCACCTAATGTGAAGAGCCCACTCATTGGAAAAGACCCTGATGCTGGGAAAGTTGGAAGGCAAAAGGAGAAGAGGGAGGCAGAGGATGAGATGGTTAGATGCCATCACTGGCTTAATGTACATGAATTTGAGCAGACTCCAGGAGATAGGACAGGGAAGCTTGGCATGCTGCAGTCCATGGGATCACAAAGAGTAGGACATGACTTGGTGATAGATGAAGAAGAACAAGAAACCATAATGAAAAATTATATATATATACGTGTATATATTTCATTTAATTTGCTGTACATAAGAAACTAACAAAACACTAAGTCAACTATACCTCAATAAAATTTTTTTAAAAATTCCAGCTTCTGCAGATTGAAAACAGGATGAGGTCAATATGATTACATATAACAGGGATAAATGTAAAATTCTATTTGACCTTCAAAACCTATTGATGGGCAATAGGAGACCTCACTTGATGAGTCTGAGTAAAAATAACTTAGTTGTTTAGGTCAAAACAAGCTAAAAAAAAACAAACAAAAAAAACCAAGCTTGGAGTATACCTAGGCTAATGCTGACTTATACTGTCAGTGCAAGGTCCAAATCACAGAAAGGGTAATATAATTTCATCTGCCCTGGTCATGACACATAGGAAGTTCTCTATTTCTGATAAAAACAAAAATTCCTGTTTTTTTGTATTCTTCTGCCAGGCATGTTTTAGAGCATTCTCTAAGGAAAAAGAAAAGCCATTTCCTAGTTGGATTGTGGTCCCACCTTAAACACTGGAGTCTGGATGCTCAGACCTTCTGGATTATCTGAGACATAGAATCTCTTAAGGGAAATGAAAGAACCCTCTCTCACCCGCTTCTCCCATCCAAACTGGGATAGGACTTGAGGCAGAAGCAGGGCAATTCATTTTTCTTTGGGGGCCAGGAAAACAGCACAGGAAGTTTGCTATCTCAGCACATTTTGGAGGAATCCCCCAGAGGAAAAACTTGCATCTCGAGCTTTTCTTTCGCATCTGCTTCCCTATTTTCCACCCCACTCTCTGCTCCAGGGAGTGTAACTGATCTTGGAGCCTGTAGGGTTGGGTCTGGGACCAGCCGCTCGAGATGACGTAATGCTTTCTCTGGTACACAAAGCGGCCTCCCCCGGGCTCGGCCTCTTGCGCCCCTCCCCCTCCGGCCCGGATCGGGCCCCCGCCAGCACCAGCGCGGGTGAGTCCCCCTTTTTGAAAAGCCAGCCTAGGGAAACAGGGAACAAAGGCCTGAGAAGAAGAGCCTAGGCGCTGCCAGGAGGCCCAGAAATAGACATCACGTCATCCCCCAGCCCAGCAGCGCCAAGCGCCATTTGGTAGCATCGGACGGACCCCACCATTACGATGCAGAACAGACACGGCAGGGCTCACGTTTCCTCCCAGCCCCAGCATCCAGCTGACCGGCCTCAGGAGTGGCTTCCTTTTTGCTCTCCACCCCCGCACCCCTCTTTCCCCAGAGGCCGCCGCCTCCCCTGGCTGCCTGCCACACAGCCCACGGTCTCCAAGCTGCCATCTTGATGCCCCATCCCCCTTGCCACCCCCCTCCCCCGCAGCCCTGAGCAGTGGGAGGGGGAGGAAGGGGCACCGCCCTGCGTGCCCCAAGGGGGAGGGCTCGGCCTGCCTCACCTCTCCTCCCCCCGAAGGAGGGACTCACGTCCTTCGCAGGCTCTCTGTTTCCCACCTCCAGCGGCACTGACTGTGCACCGTCCAAGGTTTTCGCATCCTGGACGTCCCCACCCTCGGTGTGACTCCGGCCTGCTCAGGTCCTGCAGCCCATGGCTCAGGTTCGGACGCTGTCCACTGCCCGCGATACCACCACCGTGGGCCCGATTCTACCCACCACCACAGGCCCGATTCTAGAGGGACTGGCACTTGAAGGCCTTGATCTGGGCTGCACGCTCTGCCCAGCCGCTGAGCTCCCTTGGCTTGGCAACGGTTTCACCTACCCCAGGCTTAGTTTGCCAGATTTCTACTTACCAAAGCTAGGTCGGATGTTGGTGATCTCAGCCATGTCGTAATCAGAGGCTATTGCTATAAATGCTTATGCAATGGTCAGACAAGTCTGGGGCCTCCAGTGGGTACGGAGGCCGCCGCTGCAGAGTATTAGGTTAGGGAGGGGGAAGGTATCTGGTGGATGCCTCCTGCGACGGTCTGGTCCCTGGTTGACAGCTGCGGTCGCCTCTTAAGATGCTCCAGGGATGCTCTGAGCTAAGGATGCAGGTGCAGCCAGACTGGTCCTGACGCCAGGAGGACCAGGCATCCTCCTGGTCCTTCATCCTCCTGATGAAGGAGGTAGGCCCCTCCTTCCTCCGAACGGCCTTAGGCAAAAGACTCCGCCTCTGTCCGAAAAGTTCCGGAAGGCAAGCTCCGCCCTTTTCCGGAGGATCCCTGGGAGGGCATCCCTTCCATCGCCAAGATTTCGAGAGAATGAGACCCCACCTATTTAGGGCTTGTGGGTCTATAAGGTGAAATCCTCAAGGCTTGATGAAGGAGAAGTGTATGTACTTTATCATATGAGATCCTCTAGCTCTTGTAATTCGGATTCCCCAGGCTTAATATAGCAGCAGAATGTTCTGGGCGAGGGGAAAGCAGGATTTTGCAAAAATAAAATTCTGTATTTCCTGCATTTGAAATATCAATTGCATTATTGTTATGCATTTCTGAGACCACTAAATGTTATTATTGAAATGTTTTTAAACTTTAAAAGCTGTGATTAAAGACCAAACCTGGTGACGGTTGCACAACGCTGAAAATTAACTGAAAATAATTGAATTGTATAAGTAAAATGGATGGATTCTGTGATGTGTAAACTGAAGCTGCTTTTAAAAAAAGACTAATGAAGAGTACCAAAGTTAATCATTGTTGAAAGTTTCAGGTGCTGAGAACTGCTTAGGCGAAAGAAAGCGCACAGGAGAGAGAGCAAACCAACGGATCTACAGGACAGAAACTAAACTGGAAGCTTCTAGAGACTTCCTTGGAATTTGAAAGAATTAGGATGATTCTCGGTTAGAGTCACTATTGGTGGTTATCTCCATGATTACATCAAGTTCGCCATTTTTGGCTGTGGATACTTTCATCCCGCTTCAATTCTGTTTACAGACAGGATCAGGTCAAGTAAAGTATTCAAATTTGTTGTATTTGTTGGTGGTTCACCTGTAACAAGAGCGACATGAATGTATTTTTCCAGCTTTGACATTCTGTACTTCTAGAAAAGAGGAAAGAACATGGTTTTAGGAGTTATTCATTCAAAACACATGTATTGAATTTATTGGCCTTTGTCTGTGTTCCAGGCACCTTCCTGGAAACCGGATTAATACATTAGAACCTGGAGTCAGGATATCTGATTCCATCTGATAGTTGTGCATCTTCGTGAAATCACCTACACAGCTGAGCCAAAATTTTGTCTTGTTTAAACCAGGAGGTATAATAATAGCCATTGTCCCATAGAATTTATTGTGATGATTGAAAATAATCACCTGTGATAAGTGAAAGCATTTTATAAGCAGAGTATTATACAGATATTAATAATTACTGTGGGTTGAATTAAAGACTTATTGTTGTTCAATCAGTTGTGTCCGACTCTTTGCGACCCCACGGACCACAGCATTCTGGCTTCCCTGTCCTTCATTATCTCCCAGAGTTTGCTCAAACTCATATCCATTGAGTCAATGATGCCATCCAACCATCTTATCCTCTGTTGCCCCCTTCTCCTCATGCTCTCAAATCTTTTGTAGCATCAGGGTCTTTTCCAGTGTGTCGGCTCTTCCCATCAGGTGGCCAAAGTACTGGAGCATCAGGTTCATATCAGTTCTTCCAATGAATATTCAGGATTGATTTCTTTTGGGACTGACTGGTTTGATCTCCTTGTAGTCCAAGGGACTCTCAAGAGTCTTCTCCAGTGCCACCATTCAAAAGCGTCAATACTTCAGCGCTTATCCTTCTTTATGGTCCAACTCTCACATCCATACATGGCTACTGGAAAAGCCATAGCTTTGACTATATGGATCTTTGTCAGCAAAGTAATGTCTCCGCTTTTTAATATGCTGTCTAGGTTTGTCATATCTTTTCTTCCAAGGAGCAAGAGTCTTTTAATTTCATAACTGTAGTTACTGCCCACAGTAATTTTGGAGCCCAAGAAAAATTCTGTCACTGTTTCCATTTTTTCCCATCTGTTTTCCATGAAGTGATGGGACTGGATGCCTTGATTTTAGTTTCTTGAATGTTGAGTTTTTTTTCTTTTCTTTTTCTTTTTTTTTTTTTTTTTAATTCTGAGCTCAGATCAAGTGTAGAAACCTTCATAGTTATATAAAGTTCTGCAGTAAAAACTTTTCATCATTGCTCAGAACTGATCAGCCTTTCATACATGTACACCCACAACCCTCACTTACCCATCAATAAGCCCCTTAATTATCCAGTCACCTTTATACACACACACCCAAACACACACACACCCAAACACACACACCCCTTGTTTTAAATTATTTTGCTTCTCAGAACTACAGAGATCATGCATCAGGTACACCGGGTGGTCGTCTGATGCTCAGATTTGGCTACTTTCATCACTGATCCACTTTAGTAAGAGCAGATCTCAGAGAAGAATGTTGAGTTTTGAGTCAGTTTTTTCACTCTCCTATTCCACTTTCATCAAGAAGCTCCTTATCCACAGCAAGCCTGCCACACTTGCCCCAATAAAGGCAATTCCAACCTCAAAAAAAAAAAAAAAAAGAAGAAGAAAAAAGCTTTTTGGCACTTTAGTACTTCTTCCCTTTCTGCCGTTAGGATAGTGTCATCAGCATATCTGAGGTTATTGATATTTCACCTGGCAATCTTGATTGTAGCTTGTGCTTCATTCAGCCTGGCATTTAGCATGACATACTCTGCATATAAGTTAAATAAGCAGGGTAACAATATACAGCCTTGATGTACTGCTTTCCCAATTGTGAATCAGTCTGTTGTTCCTTGTTTGGTTCTAACTGTTGCTTCTTGACCTGCATACAGGTTTGTTAGGAGACAGGTAAGGTGGTCGGGTATTCCGCATCTCTTTAACAATTTTCCGGTTTGTTGTGATCCAGACAGTCAAAGGCTTTGGTGTAATCAATGAAGCAGAAGTAGATGTTTTTCTGAAATTCCTTACTTTTTGCTTTATTCAGGAAACTGTACTATTTGTAACCCAAGAATTCTTTCTGAAATTTCATGAATTCTCCATTTTCTTGGGTCCCCTATTCCAGGTGTTTTGCGGCGAGAAGGACTGTCAACTTAAACCACTGAACCTTAATACCCAGTTTTGCTTTGAGCAGGATTGCTCCGTGGACAGAGACAGACAGGTATTTCCTTTAAACTTTTTTGCCCACAACGGAAGTACTATCCTTTTGGCTTCATTGTGCCCTGAAATAGAATGGCGTCTGAGATTAGCGCATGCTCCTTGACTCCCTGACGCGGCGTACCGCGACCCGGGGGCGAGCACGTCAGTCGCTGCCGTTGACTGACTTCCGGTGATACCGAAGCTGAGTTTCCGCGGGATCCGGCTGGCTGGTGAGGGTACTGGGTCGAGTGCGGTGGGGCGGGAACAGGCAGCTTGGAACTGTACGTTCGGACGAAGGATGTCCAGGCTGAGGCGGTTTGGTCTAGGGCTGGTGAGGATTGCTTGACAGAGGTAGGGAAGTGAAGGTGTCTATCTGGGAGTGGAGACTTGGGCCAGCGTTCCGCGTTGAGGTGAAAAGAGCAGTTAGGACCCCTTTGTGAAATCTTTTTCCAGAGGAGGGGTCCGCTCCATGTTTGCCTCCGGATTTGCCTTCATTCATGCTGTTGGTTTGATTGCAGTTCCCAGAGATTGGGCGGAACCTCTGTTGTATTTGTTGTTCCTGAGCTGATCCCTGCGTGCTACTGACTTTGAATAGTAGCTGTATTTCTTTTTTTCATTCCCCCTCGCCACCCCACCTTTTTTTTGACCTCAGTAATTTATCTGAAATGTAAGACTTGCCTGAACTAATGCCACTACCCTAATTCTCCCTCAGCTTTCCCTTTTCAGAGGAATCCTTACTTGTTTATTGAAGTTTAATTATCAAGTTACGGACAAAAGTTGGTTTGGCCTGTGCTGGGGAATTAAAGTGGTTTAAAACTAACTTTATAGTTCAGACTCTTAGAAAGTACTTTATGTTGCCATCCTCTAGTCCAGGTTTTCACCTGGTGTCTGGTAGATGGGTGTTCAGGCCTTACTTGAACATTATTAGTGATGAAGAACTCACTGTATCAATCACAAGGCTGTGTATTCTATTCTTGGACCTAGCTCAAAAACCTGAGAATAAAGGTTTTTTGGGTAGAAAGGTGCAGTTAGTTTCCATATAATGCTCTTGGTCAAGCCTGCATAGAATATGCACAAAACAGGAAGTTCACACACCCATTCATTTGGGGAACAGTTATTGAGTGTCTGCAGTAGGGCAGATATTGCTGAGTATTAGTAGAATTCCTTGAAAGAATCTTTTCCATCATAAAGCACATTGTGGGGAGGGTGATGTGAGAGACAAGAAGTAATGGTAAAAGTGGTAAGTATGAAAAAAAGAGGTTTGCAAATAGTTTCTAAGAACAAATGAGAAGATACCTCCACTTTAGGATAGTGTTGCCATTAAAATATGATAATTTGAATTGAAGCCAAGAGTCCAGAATTTTCATAGAAAACAGTTTTTGATAAAAAAAGTATATTACTAATTTTGTAGATGCAACTTTTGTTTTCAGTACAGAATTTCTGTTAGTATAGTTTCACCGTTTTACATATCCACGCTTTTTTTTGGATTGTTTCTGTTGATGGAAATACCTGTGTATGTAACCAACAATTGCAATCATTTACTGATCTAATAAATTACTGTCTAATTTCATAGATGCAACTTTTATTTCACTGTAAAGCAAACAAACAGATTCAAGCTAAATAATTCATACAAAGTCACAAGACTAGAGAGAAGTCTACTTGGGAAGCAAATGCTGGTAGTTTGACTCCACAGTGTACTCTCAGCATCATGCTGTTCTCCCTCCCTGATGGTAATAATGATAACTAACACTTATTAATTGCTTACTATTTAATCCATATAACAACGCCATAAGTTTAGAAAAATATTTTTTACAGTTGAGGAAACCGAAGTTTGGAGAGGTCACTCAGGCAGGATAACACACTAACCAGTAAGAGAGTTAGGATTCGAATTCTGCTTTTCTAACCTGTCTCTCACTGTCCACCTAATGGGAGATTGTGCATTTGGTGTAGTATACAGTGTTCATGATTGAACATGAATAAGTGAAAATATGTTTGAGGAGATGTTATTACCTTTAATAAGAAGGTGATAAGAACTTGCCTTTATCCTTTCAGGATGGAACAAAAGTGGGACTTGGAAAATGTTGCCCTGTAAGAAGAGAAGAACTACGTTGACAGAGTCCCCACAACATCAGGGCAGCCAGGAGGAAGATGACTTAGACCTTCAGTCAGCTGTTAAACCAGAATCTGACCAAGTTAAAGACCTGGGGTCAGTGTCCCTGTCCTGGAGTCCAAGTCATGGCAGAGCAGCTGACCTTGACGTGCAGGATGCAGGAATTCAGCTTGGTATGGAGGACCCATCTTTGAGCTCTAGGATGCTCACCGACAATACAAATGTTGCAGTTCTGGAAGCTGTGGATGTGGCCATCTCTCAGGAAATCACCCTACCTTCCTTGGAGTCTTCTCAGCCTGTAAATACACACATTGGTAAAGGAAAACTTCAGGCCACTAGCTCAAGGAGAGGGAAGAAAATTACACTCAGACCTGGGTCAGTTACTCAAGAAGACAGAGGTGATCATCCTATTGCTAAGGAGCCTTTTTCAGAAGAGCCTGGTGAAGAAGTCAAGGAAGGAGGAGGTAAGACATGGAAAATCTTCAGGTTACATTTTCTTTGTCAGTACAAGCTTGTCATTGCCTTTGCACTTGTCATTGCACTCCCTGCAGTGCCTTTACAAAATAGCATTTCTGAAAGGGGATGCTGGTTGGGTTTGGAATTGGAGCCTTATCTTTGTAAGGGTCAGCACTGAACATTATGAATGGGTAGAAACTTTCTTCTCCCCTCCCATTTCCTTGATCATCTTCCTTATTCTTTTCTTTCCTTTCTCTTGCCTTTTCATTATTTCTGGAGGGATGAACTGTGTATGTCCTTTTGTGATTTGATGGCTATTTATGGAGTGGACCTTGAGAGATTACTGACTTTGCCATTTGGATAGGCTCTCCAGAAATGCCATAACCCTTAGGACTTGAAGGATGAGTATGGTTTGATAGAGTGATGGCATGGAGTATCTTAGGCCATGAAGAGTCTGGCAGAAGTGGAAGCAGAAGAGGTATGGGTGATCACTTGAGTGGTAGATTGTATTTGGCTTGTGAAGGGCTTTTTTTTTTTTAAATTTTTGGCTGCACTGGGTCTTTGTTTCTGCGAGCAGGCTTTCTCTATTTGCAGTGAGAGGGGGCTACTCTTTGTTGTGGTGCAAAAACTTCTCATTGCTTTGGCTTCTCTTGTTGCAGAACATGGGCTCTAGGTGAATGGGCTTTAGTAGTTTTGCCACAGGGGCTTAGTTACCCTGTGGTATGTGGGGTTTTCCTGGACCAAGGGTCAAACCCATGTCCCCTGCATTGGCGAGTGGATTCTTAACCAAAGGACCACCAGAGAAGTCCCAGAAGGCTTTGCTTTTCATGCTTTAAACTTTTCCTGAAGGTTATATCCAGTTAGTAAATACAAGAAGCAGAAGGCATGGTTCTGATCTCAGAAAGCTCTTCTAGTCTAGTTGGGAAGACAAGACACGAGCACATAATTCCTTTGGAACAGCTTAAGACAATATGTGGTTAAGTGCTAGTGTGGTACAAGTAATTAGGATTTTTAAAATTGGCATTTAGTGGATTGAGAAGATTTGATAGGTTGGGGTGAAGGAGTGGAAGTAGAATAGCATTTTCTACAAATACATGAAAGTGCTGTGTTTGTGAGGAAGGAAAGCAGGGTTTCAGATAGAAATGATAGATCCAGATTACTACACAGAGCCATGCTGTTATGCTATTGAGACCTTATAAAGTATTGCTGTAGGATGTTGGCAGTAAGGATAGAGAAGAAAGGTATATCTTAGACATGTTGTGACTTAATTGCTAAGTTGTGTTCAACTCTTAGCGACCCTATGGACTATAGCCTGCCAGGCTGCTTTGTCCATGGGATTTCCCAGGCAGGAACACTGGAGTGGGTTGCCATTTTCTTCTCCAGGGGATCTTCCTGGCCGAGAGAGCCAACCTGCATCTTTTGCATTGGCAGGGGTTTCTTTACCAGGGAAGCACAGAGACATTACAGAGGAAGAATTAATATTTCTCAGAGACTGATACCATTTAAGATATCTGGGTTGGGGCATGGTGAAGCATGCTTTCCTGGGAAAGGTATTTGAAAGGTTTAATGAGTTTAGCTTTAAATATGTGGAGTGTGAGATGACTTTGGGGCCATCAAGGAAAAATGGAAAACTGAGATTAAAGTTTGGTAAGAGGTATGATTAGAGAAGTTTTCATTGTTGTTCTTCATAGAAAGGAACATGGAAGAAGATGACAGAGAAGGGAAATCTGGAGAAGTATCAGTAGTGAAAGTCAAGGAGGGTAGGGAGTTTTAAAAACAGATACTTCATTTAAATTTAGTGACAAAGGAGATATAATGATGCATGAGAAAATACTACATTTAAAAAAAATTTTATGAACCTGAGTCTGCTGCATTGGCAGGCCAATTTTACCACTCAGCCACCAGGGAAGTCTAAGAAAATACCTCATTTGAGGGTTGATGATTTTTAAGAGTAGATTTAGGAGTTTTGGGAAAAGGAAATTGAATGATGGCATTAATGAGGGAAGGATGAAAGTCCCAGTGATAATTTGTGCAGTGGAGTGGAATTGGAAATAGACAGAGGGCAGCAAAACTGTTGAATATTTTCCTTGGCTTGGTTGTATTTGTGACCTGAAGGCAGGAAGAGATGGAGGAAGATGTGGGATTAAAGCACTAGAGGAGGAATGTAAAATTAAGCAGGAGTTTAAAGTCTGACCTGTTGAAGAGTGGAGGGTAGAGTTTTTACTTTTTAGTATAACAACATAGCCAACTGCTGAGTATTCATGACCCCGAATTGACAGTTGTTAAGATTTTGTTGCATTTTCTTTTAGTATTTATTTATTTGTTTGGCTGTGTTGGGTCTTAGTTGTGGCGTGTGGGACAGTTTTTGCATTATGCGGGCTATTTTGTTGCGGTGCATGGACTCTGCAACTTTGTCGTGAGGTCTCAGTAGCTGTGGCACACAGGCTCAGTTGCTCTGTGGCCTGTGGAAATCTTAGTTCCCCTACAAGGGATCGGGCCTACATCTCCTGCATTGCAAGGCAGATTCTTAACCACTGGACCCACCAGGGAGATCTCTAGAGTTGTCTTTAATGGTAAGTTATAAATGTTCAAGTGTAGGTACAGTAAAACATTTTTTAGAGTTTATCTGTAATACTGTTAATACTACTCCTCATTAAGCTGGGTCGGAATTCCCTAGTAGCTCAAATGGTAAATAATCTGCCTGCAATGCGGGAGACCTGGGTTCAATCCCTGGATCAGGAATATCCTTGGAGAAGGGAATGGCTACCCACTCCAGTATTCTTGCCTGGAGAATTCC
This sequence comes from Dama dama, assembly GCF_033118175.1. Lineage (NCBI taxonomy): Eukaryota > Metazoa > Chordata > Mammalia > Artiodactyla > Cervidae > Dama > Dama dama. Next base: position 16,347,799 of record NC_083700.1, read on the forward strand.
ATGGACAGAGGAGCCTGGAGGGCTACAGTCCATGGGGTCCCAAAGAGTCAGACAAGACTGAGTGACTTTTACTACCACCACTACTACCTTAAGCTGGGTAAATGAAAGTTGATTCTCCCACCATATAATATATCAATTAGCCATGTATACAAGTAATGCCAATAAAAGAAGTACGTTAGGACTCCTGACTCCTTTCTCCCCCGAAGTAACTTTTTTTTGCCAAATAGACATGTCACATGAAAAGCAGGAAGAAAAAAGGGATATTGTAAATTCATATATGTATATACATTTTGGAAAATATTGGAAAATTGAAAGAAGAAAATAATCACCCATAAGTTTACTACTCATAGTAATTACTGTTATAATTTAGTGCATATCTTTTTGTTGTTTTGCTTTATTTAACATTTTGGTTTTTTGATTATCAAAATAAAAAAAAAGAAAAAACATCTAGGGGAAAAAAGCAGAAAAACATCTAGGCTATTTGGAAGTATCAGCATTGTGTTACAATTGATACATATTTTAAAATTGTCTCTAGACTGCAAGTGCTAGTGATTAGACCTTTCCCGGTAATGGTGTTTATTCTCTAGAATTTTAATTGTTCTTTTAAAATTGATTTAATTTTTCCTTTGTCTTTTTTCCCCTTTCTTTGCCTTCAAAAATGATTAACTTAGGCAGATTTCAACTTATAATTAGTTGGTTTTTACAGTTTTCAGCTAATTATTTTCATATTAATTTGAAGTTTCTAGGCTGGCGGTAAATGAGCTAGAGCCATGCTCTGTAATAAGGCTTTTCCTTCTCTGTCTCTTATCCTTCTTGACTTCTCTTTCTAAGGTCTTCGGTATCTAGCACATTGAGAGAGGAAAGGAAGAGTGGGATCCTGAGGAGTTCTGTGAGAAGGGAGTTAAATTGAGAAGCACTGTGATGGGATCAGGGAGAAAAGTAATGCAGAGAAAAGGAACTTTTCCTCTATGTAGAGTATGTTGCAGCTGATTAACTGTAGGGGCAGTTTTGGAGTCATTCCAGATGTTTGAGGTGGAAAAAGTATTATTGGAAGCTCTATCTACCAAACTGAACTTTTGTATTTTGGTTAGATGTAAAGGTTCTGGTATGTTTGTTTTAAAAAATCATTTGTGTCAGTTCAGTTTTTAAATATTAGACATTAATTCTAAAAATTGTTAAAGATTGCTGATTAATGAGAAAGCTCTACTGTGTTACTGATTGAAGTTCCTCCCTCTTACAAGACATTTGCCTGAGAGGAACTTTTGATTTGTTGGATTTAGGATTCAACTCCTTGTACAGTCCCTGTTAAAGCCACAGTTTTTAACCTTTTTGACACTGTGAAGTAATCACGACTCCAGAAGTAAAGGAAATAAGATTAACAGTAAATAGAATTAAGGATTGAGTCATGCTTTAGTTGAAAGTAAAGGCTTTTTTTTTCTTTGTTGGAGGGAAGTGTCCTCCCATTTAAAATCTTGTTTATGTCAGTTGAAGCTGCCAATGTTGATGGGATAGCAGTCTAAACAAGTACTATCTATTTTGAATGGAGTTCAGTATTAATAACAAATAACTTGATCTTTTTTTGAAAAAAAAAAAAAAAATTTTTTTTGACTGTGTAGTACACAAACGTGAGAAAAAGTTCCTAAATCCAGAAAGTGCACAGGGAGGAGTTAGGCACCCTCTCACTTCGTCCTCTTATTTTCCAAGTCGTCTTCTCAGAAGCAATCACTGTTCAACAGCGCCTTGTGTGTATTCTACAGATCTGTGCACACACAGTCCTGGATATATTCTTTTCCCTATGAAATCAGATTTTAATGTTTGCTTTTGCTATTGCGTGAATGTTTCTTTGTCTTTTTAATGTCCCTCATGGAGAAAGGACAGAAAGGTAGCACTTATTAAGAGTTGACTTGAGGAGGGAATTCTTTGGCTGTTCGGCGGTTAGAACTCCGTGCTCTCACTGCCAGGTCTCCGAGTTCATTGCTGATTGGGAAGCTAAGATCCCGCAAGCTGTGAGGCTTGACCAAAAAGACCAAAAAGAGCTGAGGTGAGGAAAGGAAAAAGTTGCATAATGAACTGTGTAACCATGTGTTTACAGTGTTATGGTGATTTTTACTCTAATGCTCCGTAAGATTGATTTACAGAGTCAGAAAGTTTAGGACATTTTTTATATATGTATCATTTATAGTTGACATATAATCATTGATATATATTAGATATGTATAGTTGATACATGTATCGTTTATAGTTGATTAAATGTGGTATTAATGATCATCTATACAAAATGTCGCTTTGTCATCAGGAGCACATTCCCTGTCCTACAATTATGAATATGATTTTTTCATGGGGAAAAAGTGCATAGCTCAAAAAATATATTAGAACTAGAAAGATCTTAGCAATTACTTAGTTCAGTTCCCTGACATTAAGGGTGAGTAAATAGCACCTGAGCTTTGATTTCAGTATTTTTCTTAGGACACTGTCTTTAAGAGAGAGGAATGCCTGTGTAGTAAATGCATCATTATTGAAGTAATCTAACTACAAAGGACTTTATAACAAGATGCTGATTTCTACGACAGAGTATAATGGAGAATGGACAAAATGTTGAGCAGTATTTGTGATTCTTTCAGGAAAATCTCAAATGCATTCTGGAGGGGAGATGCCTACTTTGCCATCAGACAGCCACTCTGCAAAACCTGCAGCCTCACCTAGGAAATCATCTCAGCCAGATGTCTGTGCCTCTCCTCAAGAAAAGCCACTCAGGACTCTAGCTCACCAAGCTGAGGAAGAGACAGAGGATGGTGGACTCTTTATTCCAATGGGTAGGCTTTCTTTTCTTTTCTTTTAATTAAAAAGCCCCCCTCTTTATTGAACTATAATAGGCCGAAAACTGCAAATATTTCAAGATACCCAAGTTCACTGAACTTTCAAAGGTTGAATACACCCATATAACCAGCAACCAGATCAAGAAATAGAGTATTACCAGTACCCAGAAGTCCTTCCTTTCAGTTATCACTGACACCTCATGCATGGGTAACATTATCTTGACTTCAAAGCAGCATAGATTAGTTCCCCTGTTTTGTACATTATATGAATGGAATCTTATGAATGTATGTTTTTTGACTGCCTTTTCCATTCAACATTATGTTTAAATGAAATTGGTCCACATTGTTGCATGTGCTTGCATTTTCATTGCTGTATAGTATTCCATTGTTAGAATATTCTACATTTTCTTTATTCATTCAACTCTTCAAAAAATTTTTTTTCTTTCTTTCTTTATGGTTGCACTGCATCTTTGCTGGTGTTCAGGCTTTCTCTAGTTTTTGTCAGAGGGGGCTGCTCTTCGTTTTGGGCTTCTCACTGTGGTGGCTTCTCGTGTGGCGGAGCACAGACTCTAGGTGTGCAGGCTTAGTTGTCCACCAGACATGGAATCTTCCCAGACCAGGGATCCAACCTGTGTCCCCGGCATTGGCAGGTAGATTCCTAGCCACTGTACCATGAGGGAAGCCCCCTATTCATTCAACTCTTAATGAGTATTTGAATAGTTTCCAGTTGTAGGCTACTCTGATTGGTGCTGCTGTGAACATTGTACTAGAAATCTTTTGGTAAACATTGGTGCCTGATATTTGTTGGGTGGAACTGCTAGGTCATAGAATTAGGCCTCCTAAAAGAAAAGAAAAAGAATTAGGCCTCCTTCAAGTTTTTTTGAAATATATTTTTATTGTGAAATATAACATATACAGACAAATGAGTAAAGACTTCTTTATTTAGCATAACAAACAGTTTTAAAGTGAACACTTCTGATTTCTTTTTCTTGTTGCAAGTAATAGACCTCCATTGCTGTGTAAATTAGAAGCTGTTAATAGTAGATATCCATGTCTTGTTTCTGAACTTGGGTGAAGGTGTTCAGTATTCCTATTTATGTATAATGATAGTGATAAGCTTTTTATGGATATATTATTGTATCAGATTACAGAAAATTTTTCCTGGTTTTCTGAGCATTTTATCCCATATTGAATTGTGTTAAATGTTCTTTAAAATGGAGAAGGCAATGGCACCTCACTCCAATACTCTTGCCTGGAAAATCCCATGGACGGAGGAGCCTGGTAGGCTGCAGTCCATGGGGTCGCTAAAAGTCAGACACGACTGAGCGACTTCACTTTCACTTTTCACTTTCATGCATTGGAGAAAGAAATGGCAACCCACTCCAGTGTTCTTGCCTGGAGAATCCCAGGGATGGGAGCCTGGTGGTCTGCCGTCTATGGGGTTGCACAGGGTCGGACACGACTGAAGCGACTTAGCAGCAGCAGCAGCAGCAGCTCTTTAAAAATCTCTGTTAAGATGATCATATGGTTTTTCTCCTTTATTTTTTATTTTTGTTGTTTTTGCAGCTGGTCTGCACAGCATGCAGAATCTTATTTCCCTGATCAGGGATCAGACTCTTTCTCCCTGCAGTGGAAGTGCTGAATCTTAACCACTGGACTGCCAGGGAATTCCCTCCCTTATTCTGTTAATGTGGAGAGTTACATAGATTCTTTTTAAATGTTGAGGTTTATTGAAATGTAATTTCCTTTTTTTAACTAAAAATTTATCTTTAATTTTTTAAATTTTTGGCTGTGCTGGGTCTTCTTTGCTGCTCTCGGACTTTCTTTTTGTTGAGGCATGAGGGCTTCTCACTGTGGCGGCTTCTCTTCTGTTGTGGAGCACAGGCTCCAGGCACTTGAGCTTCAGTAGTTGAGGTCGGCAGGCTCTAGAGCATGGGCTCAGTAGTCGTGGTACAAAGGCTTAGTTGCTTCATGGCTTGTGGAATCTTCCCAGACCAGGGATCAAACCCATGTCCCCCACACTGACAGGTGGATTCTTAACCACTGGACCACTAGGGAAGTCTGAAGTAGGATTTCAATACAATAAAATTTTTTCAGTGAGTTTTGAGAAGTGTATATATTTGTGTAACTACTACTACAGTCAATATATGGAACATTTCTCTCACTCCAAAAGTTCCTTCATCCCCCTTTGCAGTCCTTCATTCTTAGCCTTTGGGAACCACTGATCTCAATTTTTTTCTTATAATCTTGTGTTTTCTACAATGTTATACATTGGAGAAGAAAATGGCAATCCATTCCAGTATTCTTACCTGGAAAATCCCATAGAGACATGAGCCTGGTGGGCTACAGTCTATGGGGTCACAAAGAGTTGACATGACTGAAGTGACTTAGCACACACAGTGGTATGTATAGATGTTATATAGTATGTATGGAACCTTTTGCATCTGGTATCTTTTTGAATTTTTATTGAAGTATAGTTGATTTATAGTACTGTGTGCATCTGGTATCTTTCACTTTGTGTAATGCTTTTGAGGTTAATTCATGTTTGTTCTTCTTCATCGCTGAGTAGTATTCTATTGCATAGGTGTACCACAGTTTATCTGTTCATCAGTTGATGGACATTTTGGTTCTTTCTCGTTTATACTTGTTACAATTAAAGCTACTGTAAACCTTCACATACAGTTCTTTGATAGAAATAAGTTTTTGTTTTTCTTGGGAAAATGACTGTGAGTGACTTTGCTGGGTCTTACAATGAGTCTATGTTTAACTTTATATGAACCTGCTAAATTGTTTTCCAGAGTAGCTGTACCATTTTACATTCCCAACAGGAATGTATGAGATTTACAGTTGGTCCACATCCTTTTTCACATAGATGCAGAAGTAATTTAATGGGGAAATAAATCTTTCCTTGTGAGCAGTTAACATACTTTTTAATTCTGTCTCTTCTACTGGGTGTATTTCCTTATGGTTTAACTTGCATTTTCCCAATGAATAATGATAGAAAGCATATTTTCATGTTTTTATTGGCCATTTGTAGATACTTTTTGGTGAAATGTTTGTTTATTATTCTGTTGTTTGCCAATATTCCATTTGTAATTACTACATATTTTGCACAAGATACTTTGAAACTATGCATATATTCTTATTTCTCCTCAAACTTAACCCCCCCTAGTTTTAGCCGCTATTGATCACCTGCAGCAGTTACTGTGTTGTTCTAAAGGTGATTTTTATTTCTGTCATTCCTTTTACGTTTAATAATTGCAATTTTTCTGTAAAGAAGAACAGCCTCTTCTCCCTCATTTATTTATTCAGTTTTTATATGAGTGTGGACTCATGCATATTTGTTTCATTATTTGAATTACAGTGCCATTTATCATGATTTATTTTGCCTGAATTGTTAAGAGTGTTAGCCATGGGGAGCTACTTCAGGTTTTACTTTTATGGCTTATGCTTTCCTATTGTGTCAAGGAACATTTGCTTAATCCAAGGCTATGAAGGCTTCTTTCCTGTTTTCTTCTAGAAGTTGTAGTTTTACACATTGCATTCAGGTGTATATGCTCCATTTTGAGTTAATTTTTATATAATGTGTGAGGTATATTTGAGATTCTTTTTTTGCTTATGGATGTCCAATTGTTTCAGTGCTATTTGTTGAAAAGATTTCTTTCCCCATTAAATTACTTCTGCATCTATGTGAAAAAGTCATTTGGCAATTTTGTGTGAGTCTTTCCTGGACTCTCTGTTCTATTCTGTTGATCTATGTATTAATATTTAAGCTTTCACCAATATCACACAGTCTTGAAATCAGGTAGTCATAAATCTTCCAACCTTTTTTTTTTTTTAATACATTAGGCTATTCTAGGTACTTTGCATTTCCATATAAATTTTAGAATTGACTTGTCATTTTCTTCAAAAATATTCTCTATGCTATTGATTGATAATGAATCTATGAATCCATTTGGGAAAATTGCCATTTTTTTGGCCATACTGTGGGTCATGCAGGATCTTAGTTCCCCGACCAGGGATTGAATCTGTGCCTTCTTCATTGAGAACACAGAGTCTTAATCACTGGACCACCAGGAAGTGCTAGGAAAGTTGCCATCCTAACAATACTGAGTCGACTAATCTGTGAATAAGTTATCACTGTAGTGAGAGTGGTCATCTTTTCCTTTGTTCCTGATCTCTTACAGGAAATGCACTCAGTTTTCACCACTAAGCTGTAGGACGTTGGTCTATAGCTATTGTTTATCAGACTGAGGAAGTTATCTACTTACTATTCCTGGTTGCGGAGAGTTTTTATCATGACTTGATGTTGGATTTTATGAAAAGTTTTTTCTGCATCTCTTGAGATTATCTTTTGTTTTAGTCTGTTGATGTGAATTATCTTGATTGATTTTCAAATTTCAGAGCATTTTTGCATGGCAGGGAGAAATCAACTCTTGATCATGATATAGGTGTTTTTTTTTTTTAATTGCAGGATTTGATTTGCTAATATTTTGTTAAGGATTTATGTGTCTGGTCTGTAGTTTTCTTGTAATGTCTTTGGTTTTGGTATTAGGGTAATGCTGACCTCATACAATGAGTTGGAAAGTGTTCTTTCCTCTTCTGTGTGTTTTTTTGTTTTTGTTTGTTTTTCGAAGAGTTTGTGAATTGATTTTATTTCTTCTTTAAATGTTTTATTGAATGCACCAATGAAGCCATCTGGACCAGGAGTTTTCTTTGTAGGATGTTTTTAACTATGAATTCAATTTCTTTAACAGATAAAGGGCTATTTAATTATATATTTGTTCTTGAATGAGCTTTGACAGTTGGTGTCTTTCAAGGTATTTGTTCCATCTAAGTTGTTGAATTTATTGGTACAAAGTTTTTCATAATATTACTTTGTCGTCTTTATTTTGTTTAAGGTTTATTTATTTCTTTATTTTCTGGCAGTGCTGGGTCTTTGTTGCTGCTTTTGAGTTTTCTGTAGTTGCAGTGAGCAGGGGCTCCTCTAGATGTGGTGCCTGGGCTCCTCATTGCAGTGGCTTCTCTTGTGGAGCACGGGCCCCAGGCGGGTGCATGGACTTCAGTAGTTGCAGCGCGTGGGCGCAGTGGTTGCAGCTCATAGGCCCCAGGGCACGGGCTCAGTCATTGTGGCTCATGGGCTTGTTGCCGAGGCATGTGGGATCTTCCTGGACCAGGGATCAAATCTGTGTCCCCTGCGTTGGCAGGCACATGTTTAACCACTTTTGTCATCTTTTTAATGTCTGCAGGATCTATGATGGTATCTGTTCTTTTATTCCTGATGCTGTTAATTTATATCTTTCTCTTAATCACTCTAGCTAGAAGTTTTTCAAAGAACAAGGTTTTGGTTTCATTAATTTCTCTACTTTTCTGTTTTCTATTTCACTGGTTTTTGCTGTTGTCTACTATTTTATTGTTTCCTTATTTTGGGTTTAATTTGGTCTTTTTCTAGTTTCATAAAGTGGTAGCTTAGGTCACTGATTTGAAACTTTTCTAATACTACTACAGGATGTATCAGTTTTCCTTTTAAACAACAGAAATTTATTTTCTCACAGTTCTGGAGCCTGGGAAGTCCAGTATTAGGTGCTGGTAAATTCAGTTTTCATGAGAACTTTCTTCTTTTGACAGCTGCCTTCTTGTTATAACTTCACACCACCTTTTCCTTGGTGCGTGTGTGTGAGAGAGGGAGTGAGCTTTCTGATATCACTTCTTATAAGGACACTCATCCTGTGGGATCATAGATTCCCACTCATTTAACTTGTGGACTCATTTAACTTTAATTACTTCCTTAGAAGACACATTTCCAAATATAGCCATACTGGGGGTAAGGCTTTCAGAGTATGAATTTTGTGGGGGACACACACATTCGAATTTTCTGTACAGGATTGGAGACAGGGAAGCCTGGCATGCTGCAGTCCATGAGCTTGCAGAGTCGGACACAACTGAGCGACTGAACTGAACTAAACTGGAGTACTATTCTGTGTTGTTTTAGAACCTGATTTTGTTAAAGTAATTTTTATAGTTACAGAGTACCATAAGGCTTATAATAGTAAAACAAAAATCCACTGGGACTTTTTAGGAGTGTGTTCTTTCATTTTCAAATATTTGAAGACTTTCCAGTTATTTTTTTGTTACTGATTTCTAATTTAATTCCCTTGAATTCACATTGCACTTTGTATGATTTTAGTACTTTTATATTTATTGAGGTTAATTTTGTGGCCCCAATATAATGTTTATTGGTAGCTCCTCCCTATGTATCTGAGAAGAATATGTATTCTTTTGTTTTGAGATACACTGTTTTATAAATGTCATTAGGTCAAGTTGATTGATAGCACTGTTCAGGTCTTCTCTATTTTTACTGATTTTCTTTTGGTCTATTCTGACAGTTATTGAGAAAGGCATATTGAAGTCTCCAACTTTAATTGTATATTTGTCTATATTTCCTTTCAGTTTTGTCAGTTTTAGCTCTACATGTTTTATTTATTTATATTAATTTTTTTTTTTTTTTTTTACTTATTTATCATGTTTTGGCCATACCGCATGGCATTTAGGATCTTAGTTCCTGTACCCCCTGCTCTAGAAGTGCAGTCTTAACCACTGGACCACCAGGGAAGTTCCTAGCTCTCATATTTTATTTTTTTAAATTAATTTATTTTAATTGGAGGATAATTACTTAACAGTATTGTGATGATTTTTGCCATACATCAACCAACATGAATCAGTCACAGTTTACATGTGTCCCCCATTCTGAAACCCCCTCCTTCTCCTCCCTCCGCATCCTATCCCTCTGGGTTGTCCCAGAGTACTGGCTTTGGGTGCCCTGCTTCATGCATTGAACTTGCACTGGTCATCTGTTTTACATATGGTAATATACATGTTTCAGTGCTATTCTCTTGAATTATGCCACCCTTACCCTCTCCCACTGAGTCCGAAAGTCTGTTCTTTGTATCTGTGTCTCCTATGCTGCCCTGCATGTAGGATCCTACTATTTTTCTAAGTTCTGTATATATGCTTTAATATACAGTATTTGTCTTTCTTTTTCTCATTTACTTCATTCATTATATATAATAGGCTCCAGTTTCATTCACCTCATTAGGACTGACTCAAATGCATCCCTTTTTATAGCTGAGTAATATTCCATGGTATGTATATACAACAGCTTCCTTCTCCATTCATCTGCCAGTGGACATCTAGGTTGCTTCCATGTCCTAACTATTGTAAATGATACTGCAGTGAACATTGGGGTACATGTGTCTTTTTCAATTCTGGTTTCCTCTGGGTGTATGCCCAGCAGTGGGATTGTGGGGTCCAATGGCAGTTCTGTTTCCAGTTTTTTAAGGAATCTGGACCGGCTACAATGTCTCCTGCCCCTGGGTGGGTGGATGTGCCAGGGCCCCCAGTGGGGAAGGGCGGGGTTGCCCCCTTGTTCTTCCGCGCCTCCATGGTGGCTCACAGTGCGCTCATGCACCGAGCGTGGGCAGTCGGCCGTCCTCGCCGGGGGCGGGGCAGGTCCCGTGGGCCCCTGGCATCGCCTTCCTTACCCCTTCCTCACCTTGTGGGTTTCTGCCGCGGCCACATGGGGTGTGTTGCTCCACACCCCGCGTCCTGCACGCCCGGCCCTTTGTGTTCCCCTAGGGCTTCCCTGATAGCTCAGCTGGTAAAGAAGCTGCCTTCACTGCAGGAGACCCCGGTTGGATTCCTGAGTCGGGAAGATCCGCTGCAGAAGGGATAGGATACCCACCTCAGTATTCTTGAACGTCCTTTGTGGCTCATTTGGTAAAGAATCTTTCTGCAATGCGGGAGACCTGGGTTTGATCCCTGGGTTGGAAAGATCTCCTGGAGAAGGGGAAGGCTACCCACTCCAGTATTCTGGCCTGGAGAATTCCATGGGGTCACAGAGAGTCGGATATGACGGAGTGACTTTAGCTTTCACTTTCCACACTATTCTCTGTAGTGGCTGTACCAGTTTGCATTCTCACCAACAGTGTAAGATTCCCTTTCTCCACACCCTCTCCAGCATTTATTTTCTGTAGACTTTTTGAAGATGGCCATTCTGACTGTGGCTCAGATCATGAACTATTTATTGCCAAGTTCAGACTTAGAAGAAAAGTGGGGAAAACCACTAGACCATTCAGGTATGACCTAAATCAAATCCCTTATGATTATACAGTGGAAGTGAGAAATAGATTTAAGGGACTAGATCTGATAGAGTGCCTGATGAACTATGGATGGAGGTTTGTGACATTGTTCAGGAGACAGGGATTAAGACCATCCCCAAGAAAAAGAAATGCAAAAAAGCAAAATGGCTGTCTGAGGAGGCCTTACAAATAGCTGTGAAAAGAAGAGACATGAAAAGCAAAGGAGAAAAGGAAAGATATACCATTTGAATGCACAGTTCCAAAGAATAGCAAGGAGAGAATAAGAAAGCCTTCCTCAGTGATCAGTGCAAAGAAATAGAGTAAAGCAACAGAATGGGAAAGACTAGAGATCTCTTCAAGAAAATTAGAGATACCAAGGGAACATTTCATGCAAAATGGGCTCAATAAAGGACAGAAATGGTATGGACCTAATAGAAGCAGAAGATATTAAGAAGAGGTGGCAAGAAGACACAGAAGAACTGTACAAAAAAGATCTTCATGATCCAGATATTCACGATGGTGTGATCACTCACCTAGAGCCAGACATCCTGGAATGTGCAGTCAAGTGGGCCTCAGGAAGCTTCACTACGAACAAAGCTAGTGGAGGTGATGGAATTCCAGTTGAGCTATTTCAAATCCTAAAGGATGATGCTGTGAATGTGCTGCACTCAATATGCCAGCAAATTTGGAAAAGTCAGCAGTGGCCACAGGACTGGAAAAGGTCCGTTTTCATTCCAATCCCAAAGAAAGGCAATGCCAAAGAATCCTCAAACTACTACACAATTGCAGTCATCTCACACGCTAGTAAAGTAATGCTCAAAATTCTCCAAGCCAGGCTTCAGCAATACGTGAACCAAGAACTTCCAGATGTTCCAGCTGGTTTTAGAAAAGGCAGAAGAATCAGAGATCAAATTGCCAACATCCACTGGATCATAAAAAAAGCAAGAGAATTCCATAAAAACAGGAATTTCTGCTTTATTGACTATGCCAAAGCCTTTGACTGTGTGGATCACAATAAACTGTGGAAAATTCTGAAAGAGATGGGAATACCAGACCACCTGACCTGCCTCTTGAGAAACCTATATGCATGTCAGGAAGCAACAGTTAGAACTGGACATGGAACAGCAGACTGGTTCCAAATAGGAAAAGGAGTGCATCAAGGCTGTGTATTGTCACCCTGCTTATTTAACTTATATGCAGAGTACATCATGAGAAATGCTGGGCTGGAAGAAGCACAAGCTGGAGTCAAGATTGCTGGGAGAAATATCAATAATCTCACATATGCAGATAACACACCCTTATGGCAGAAAGTGAAGAACTAATGAGCCTCTTGATGAAAGTGAAAGAGAAGTGAAAAAGTTGGCTTAAAGATCATCATTCAGAAAACTAAGATCATGGCACCTGGTCCCATCACTTCATGGGAAATAGATGGGGAAACAGTGGAAATTGGCAGACTTTATTTTTTTGGGCTCCAAAATCACTGCAGATGGTGATTGCAGTCATGAAATTAAAAGACGCTTACTCCTTGGAAGGAAAGTTTTGACCAACCTAGACAGCATATTAAAAAGCAGAGACATTACTTTGTCAAGAAAGGTCAGTCTGGTCAAGGTTATGGTTTTTCCAGTAGTCATGTATGGATATGAGAGTTGGACTATAGAGAAAGCTGAGTGCCGAAGAATTGATGCTTTTGAACTGTGGTGTTGGAGAAGACTCTTGAGAGTCTCTTGGACTGCAAGGAGATCAAACCAGTCCATCCTAAAGGAGATCAGTCCTGGGTGTTCGTTGGAAGGATTGATATTGAAGCTGAAACTCCAATACTTTGACCACCTGATTTGAAGAGCTGACTCATCGGAAAAGACCCTGATGCTGGGAAAGATTGAGGGCAGGAGGAGAAGAGGACGACAGAAGATGAGATGGTTGGATGGCATCACTGACTCAATGGGCATGAGTTTGGGTAAACTCTGGGAGTTGGTGATGGACAGGGAGGCTTGGCGTGCTGTGGTTTTTGGGGTCACAGAGAGTTGGACGTGAATGAGCAACTGCACTGAACTGAACTGATTCTGACTGGCATGAGATGATAACTTCATTGTAGTTTTGATTTGCATTTCTCTAATAATGAGTGAAGTTGAACATCATTTCATGTGTTTATTAGCCATCTGTAAATCTCTTTTGGAGAAATGTCTGTGTAGTTCTTTCGCCCACTTTTTTATTGGGTTGTTTTTCCGATATTGAGCTGCATGAGGTGCTTGTATATTTTGGGGATTATTAATTCCCCTGGTGGCTCAGATGGTAAAGCATCTGCCTACAATGCAGTAGACTCGGGTTCAGTCCCTGGGTTGGGAGGATCTCCTGGAGAAGGAAATGGCAACCCACTCCAGTATTTTGCCTGGTAAGTCCCATAGATGGAGGAACCTGGTTGACTACAGTCCATGGAGTCGCAAAGAGTTGGACCCGACTGTGCGACTTCACTTTCATTTTCACTTTCTTTGTCAGTTTTTCTGTTTGCTGTTATTTTCTCCCATTCTGAAGGCTGTCTTTTCACCTTGGTTATAGTTTCCTTCCTTGTGCAAAAGCTTTAAAGTTTAATTAGGTTCCGTTTATTTATTTTTGTTTTTATTTCTATTACTCTGCAAGGTGGGTCATAGAGGATCTTGCAGTGATTTATGTCAGGGAATGTTCTGCCTGTGTTTTCCTCTAAGAGTTTTATAGTTTCTGGTCTTTCATTTAGGTCTTTAATCCATTTTGAGTTTATTTTTGTGTATGGCGTTAGAAAGTGTAATAGTTTCATTGTTTTATATGTAGTTGATCAGTTTTCCCAGCACCACTTGGAGAAGAGACTGTCTTTTCTCCATTGTATATTTTTGTCTCCTTTGTCAAAGATAAGGTGTCCATAGGTGCATGGATTTATCTCTGGAGTTTTTATTTTGTTCTGTTGATCTATATTTCTGTCTTTGTGCCAGTACCATACTTGCTTGATTACTGTAGATTTGTGGTATAGTCTGAAGTCAGGAAGGTTGATTCCTCCAGTTCATTCTTCTTTCTCAAGATTGCTTTGGCTATTTGAGGTCTTTTGTGTTTCATACAATTGTGAAATTATTTGTTCTAGTTCTGTGAAAAATACTGCTGGTAGTTTGATAGGGATTGTGTTGAATCTATAGATTGCTTAGGGTAGTATACTCATTTTCACTGTATTGATTCTTCCAATCCAAGACATGGTGTATTTCTCCATCTATTTGTGTCATCTTTGATTTCTTTCATCAGTGTTTTATAGTTTTTTATATACAAGTCTTTTGTTTCTTTAGGTGAATTTATTCCTAAATATTTTATTCTTTCTGTTGCAATGGTGAATGGGATTGTTTCCTTAATTTCTCTTTCTGATTTTTCATTGTTAGTATATAGGAATGCAGTGGATTTCTGTGTATTAATTTTATATCCTGCAATTTTACTATATTCATTGATTAGCTCTAATAATTTTCTGGTGGCATCTTTAGGGTTTTCTATGTAGAGAATCATGTCATTTGTACGCTAAGAGTTTTACTTCTTTTGCAGTCTGGGTTCTTTTTATTTATTTTTCTTCTCTGATTGCTGTGGCTAATCTAAAAACCTCCAGCAAAAAAAAGCCCAGGACCAGATGGCTTCACAGATAGCTCTATTCTTTGGTAGAGTTTGGTGAACTCTACCAAAAATTTAGAGAAGAGCTAACACCTATCCTACTCAAAGTCTTCAAAAAAATTGCAGAAGGAAAATCCCCAAACTCATTCTATGAGGCCAACAATACCCTGATACCAAAACCAGACAAAGATGCCACAAAATAAAACTACAAGCCAGTATCACTGATGAACATAGATACAAAAGTTCTCAATGATATTCTGGCAAATAGAATCCAACAACGTATTAAAAAGACCATGCATTGTATATTATCTATGGTGAAACAGATCACCAGCCCAGGTGGGATGCATGAGACAAGTGCTCGGGCCTGGTGCACTGGGAAGACCCAGAGGAATCGGGTGGAGAGGGAGGTGGGAGGGGGGATCGGGATGGGGAATACATGTAACTCTATGGCTGATTCATATCAATGTATGAGAAAACCCACTGAAATGTTGTGAAGTAATTAGCCTCCAACTAATTAAAAAAAATTATACATAAAAAAAATAAAAAAATAAAAAAAATTAAAAGACCATGCATTATGACCAAGTGGGCTTTATTCCAGGGATGCAAGGATTCTTCAGTATTTGCAAATCAGTCAATGTGATATACCATGTTAGCAAATTGAAAGATAAAAACCATATGATTACTGAATAGATGCAGAGAAAGCCTTTCACGAAATTCAACACCCATTTATGTAAAAATGCTCCAGAAAGTAGGCATAGAAGGAATATTTCAACACAATAAAAGCCATATCTGACAAACTCACAACAAACATCCTCAGTGGAGAAAAATTGAAAGCATTTCCTCTAAAATCAGAAACAAGACAAGGGTGCCCACTCTTACCACTACTATTCAATATAGCTTTCATATTTTAAAACTCTGTTTTCATGTACATATGCCTAATAACATACATTGATTGTTTTGGGTGTTTTTTTAGTATTCATTTATTTGGCTGCACCCAAGTCTTAGTTGAGACATGCAGGATCTTTAATTGTGGCATGCAAACTCTGAGTTGCTGCACTGTGGGTTCTAGTTCTCTGACCAGGGACTGAACCCATTCCCTGTATTGGGAGGACAGAGTCTTAGCCATTGGACCACTAGGAAAGTCCCTACATTGATTGGGTTCTGAAGTTAAAGCAAATTAGCATTTCATGGATAAACCTGTTTGGTCATGATGTATTAGATTTTCTAATATACTGAGGTTTTTGTGTCTTTGTTTATGGAAGATATTGGTTTTAATTTTCTTTTCTTTTTCATGTGTTGGTATTAGGATTATGCTGACCTTATAAAATGAGTTGGGAAATTTTTCATCAGTATGTATTCTCTGGAAGAGTTTATAGAAGACTGGTGTTATTTCTTTCTTAAATGTTTTGTAAGAATTAACCAAGAAAGCTAGCTAGACCTGGAGTTTTGTCAAAAGGCTTTTAAGTTTTGGATTAAATTCTTTAATGGTTATAGGATTATTTAGATTTCCTGTTTCTTTTTGTTTCCATTTTGGTAAGTTGTGTTTTTCAAGGAGTTTATACATTTTCTCTGAATTGTCAAATATGTTGATACAAAGTTGTTTGTAATACTCATTTTGGAATGTCTTTAAGATTTTTATTGAGGTCATCTTTTTATTTCTAATTTTAGTGAAGTCCTCTTTTTGTGTCTTATTTTTTTGTTGATAAGTTTGCTAGCAGTTTATCAGTCTTTTTAAAGAACCAACTTTTTTGCTTTCTTTTTAATTTTTTATTTGGAGTATAGTTGATTAACAGTGTTAATTCAGATGTACAACAAACTGATTCAGTTATACATGTACAAGTATCTGTTCTTTTTCAAATTCTTTTCCCATTGAGGTTTTTATGCAATATTGAGCAAAGTTCCTTATGCCATACAGTAGGTCTTTGTTGGTTATCTTTTTTTTTTTTTTTTTGGTCACACTGTGTATAGAATGTGAGATCTTTGTACCCTGACCAGGGATTGAACCTGTGCCCACTGTAGTGGAAGTGTGGAGTCTTAACTACTGGACCACCAAGGAAGACCCTATCCATTAAAACATTTTTTTTTTTTAATTTACTTACTTGACTGCACTGGGTCTTAGTTGTGGCATGTGGAATTTTTTTTTTTCAAGTTTTAGTTTTATGTTGGAACATAGCAAGTTAACAGTATTGTAGTAGTTTCAGGTGGACAGCAGAGGAGCTCAGCCATACATACACATATATCCATTCTCCTGTGGCGTCTTTGATCTTTGTTGCAGCATGCAGGATCTTTTAGTGTGGCATGTGACATGTGGTCAGTTCCCTGACCAGGGATTGAACCAGGGCACCCTGCATGGAGAGTGTGAAGTCTTAGTCGCTGAACTGCCAGGGAAGTCCCCATCCATTTAAAACATAGCAATGTGTACATATCAGTCCCAAATTCCTTAACTATACCTCCCCTCCACCTTCCCCCACTGGTAACCATAAGTTCATGTTCATCTGTATTGTTTTTGTTTTGTTTTAATTGCACATACAAGAAATGTCATAAGATGTTTGTCTTTCTTTGTCTGGTTTGCTTCACTCAGTTTGACACTCTCTAGTTCCACCCTTATTGCTGCAAATGGCATTATTTCATTTTTTTGTAATGGGTGAGTAATATTCCATTGTATGTATGTTCCATATCTTCCTTATTCATTCGTCTGTCATGGACATTTAGGTTGCTTCCATGTCTTGGCTTTTGTAAACAGTGCTGCAATGGAAATTGGGGTGTATGAATCCTTTTGGACCATGTTTCTCTCTGTATATATGCCCAAGAGTGGGATCACATTGGGAGGCAGATTCTTTAACTACCGAGAGAAGTCCAGTTTTGTCTTCTTTTATTTTTCTTTCATATGTTGCTCTATATATTAACAATATACAGTCTTTGAAATTACTATAGTCTATCTTAAATTAGTACTTTTACCACGTCAAACAGTGTAAGAACTTTGCAACAATTTTATTCCATGTATCTGTTTCTGCCTTTTGTGTTGATACTGTATTTTACTTCTTCATTTGTTTTAAACCCCATGATACTTGTTTTTTTTCTTTTTCATTGAAGATTTATCTGTTTGTTCTTGGTTGTGCTGGGTCTTCGTTGGTGCGCCGGCTGTTCTCTGGTTATGGCGAGTGGGGACTACTTCACAGTTAGAGTGTGTGGGTTTCTCATTGTGGTGGCTTGTTGAGGGGCGCGGACTCTGGGGTCCTCAGGCTTCGGTAGTTGCACTCCCAGGCTCTAGAGCACAGGCTCAATAGTTGTGGCACATGGGTTTGGTTACTCTGAGACATGTGGGATCGTCCCGGACCAGGGATTGAACCTGTATCTCCTGCATTGTCAGTTGGATTCTCTACCACTGAGTCACCAGGGAAGCTTCTGAAAACCAGTGGGTTTTCACTTTTTATCTCTTTAAGATTGTAGAGTTACTTGAATCTGAGATTTGATATTTTCTCAGTTAAAAAAATCCTTGTCAGTATTTTTAAAATATCATTTCTATCCTTCTTTTCTTCTGGTATTCCAGTTATACATATGTTAGATTTTTTTCACCATGTCCTGTATATATTTGTTTTTCTCTATATTCTTTTCTTTTTTCCTTCATGCATCAGTTTCTGGTGTTCTGTAGTCTAGTTCGCTAGTTCTTTGTTTTACTGTGTCTACTTTATTTAATTTTTCATGCCAATTTAGCACTGGATTCTGTGTTTCTGGTGAAACTCTCCATCTTTCCTTTATTTTCTTGAATGTATTAATCATAATTATTTAAAAATCCCTTTTCCTGCATCTGACTC
Source organism: Dama dama (assembly GCF_033118175.1). Lineage (NCBI taxonomy): Eukaryota > Metazoa > Chordata > Mammalia > Artiodactyla > Cervidae > Dama > Dama dama. The sequence continues at coordinate 16,366,180 of NC_083700.1, forward strand.
ACCCACAGTTCGTTCTTGTTTTTACTGTCACCTGTCACCCTCCTCCACCCCCTGGTGTTTTGGCCTTTTGGTTCTGTTTTTACTATGCTGTAATTTTCAATTGGATAGTGGACAATGTGGCTGAAAAATTCTAGAGGCTTTGGTGTTGTTATCTTTCTCCAGAGATGATTATGTTTTCCTCAAGCAGGCAGCTAATTTTGGAGGGTGAATAAAATTCAGCCTAGTGTTTGTTTTATGCTATATTAAGACTTCTTTGTTTCAACTTTCTACTTATTTCTAGATGGTGCCCTGTATTTCTAGTGGGTGGCTCCTCTGGGGTTTCATCACTTAGTCCAGCAAGAGTGCTGCCTTCAGCTTGGATTCTCCTTGTGTGATTCCCTTTTCTGAAGGATGACAGCGCCTTAAATCATGTGTGTAGGGGTTGTTATCCAGTGCCTTCAGACGTTGTATATATTTTATTCTGCTTTAATGTGATTTTATAGATTTATATAATTCCACAGTTGTTTTTGGCACGAAGGTTTCATCTGATAAAAAAATACATTGTTGTGGCCAGAATCAGAAGTCCTGGCTGTGTGACAGGGCTGTTAAGCAGCTTTTTTCATATACCAGAGCAGCTTTGGTGATGCAGGTATTACAGAACTCACCCATATTTTTATTGAAATCATCCACTTTACAGTACATTTACAGTGTAGATTTACTTTCAATTTATTGCTTACCTCATTAAATCTGCTCCTTAGTGAATACCTTGTTTTTTAGCCACATCCCACCTTTTTCATAAAAGGAAAAACTAGATTTCCTTCTTTATTCTAGTCTGATTTTTATGGAGCAGCTTCCTTTTAAAATTTTTTTAATTTCAGTTTTTTTAAAATTCTTAGAGTCAGTGGTATCCCAGTATTTTAAAAGTAAAATAAAAGGTTAGTTCTGAAACAGAGTAAGAAGTAATTGGATTATCTGTTCTTTCTTGGATTGTCTGTGCAGTGTATTGGAATGTATTAAATTTTCCTTATAGACTCACATTCTCTATTAAACTCAGCCTTAAAACCAGAAATCAGAGGAGAAATATGTGTGATGTGATTTAGGAGGATGTAGTTGATTGGGATGGTTTTACCCCACATTCATTACTTCGATTTTTGTAAGATAATTGTTCTAAATGGGAGTTACGGTTAACTCCAATGCTTTTTCCATTAAAAAATATTTTCTGTAGTAAATTTTATTATTTCCATTTTAATCCTGTAATAACTTTCTTCTCAGTTCTTTTAATTTGTTTTCTGATTTGTCTTTATTGTATTTTTATTGGGGTTAATAAATGTTTTTCAGTGTGTATTTTAAAGCAGTATTTCTCAAAATGTGGTCTGAAAACCAGTGCTAGTTGAGAACTGTTTGTTACTGGTTTGAAACAAATAATTCATGGAAACAGAGTAAAACTTTAAAAATTTGGCATTCATAACATTGTAAAAATTGTAACATTTGACAGTATGGCTATATTCTTATTTTATAAAAATGTGAGTCTACAGTGGATTCGCCACAGAGAGTTTGAGAAGCACTGTTTTAAAGGATAATGTGATTACTCATCAGCTGTCTATATATAATTTTATAAATTTTTAGCTGCTTCCATTGTAAATTTTCTTTTTTTGGTCTTCTATGAACTTTGGTTACATTTTTTAGGTTAAATTTTGTAGTGAAGATTTTTAGTTATTAGGTTACTTTTTAGCTAATAACATACTTTATTATTTCTAGTATAATAGTTTTAACACAAGTAATAGTTTTAACTTGTGTCTTTCAAACTTTTTTCTCCTGAGTTAGTTTTGCAGTTGACAGTGTTACTAAGAACTGGTAGGTTATGAATATGAAACTGAATCAAAACTTCCTCAGGTGTCAGAAATCCTTTTCTTGTTCTGCAACTACTGGGCCTTTGTTTAAGTGCTGATGAAATGAGGAGGGAAAGGTGGATCACAGAAACCAGGAACTGGCTAGATTGGCCTGCATGAGAAAGGATGCAAGAGGGCCAGGAAGAGCAAAGAGGAGATTTAAGAGTGGTGAGAGAGAGAGGAGTTTCGGAGTTTATGGAGAAAAGAGATAAATGAGGTGAGAAGAAAGACTTTGGGAAAAAATACAAAGGTTTTAGAAAGTTTTGTTGTGTATTATGCTACATGATTCCCCTTTTGCTGCTTTCTCAAATGACCATCAGTAAAGAGCTTTGTCACTTTATCACTTCTGATGCATTCTAGAGTTTTATATTTCTTTTGCATCTATCACTGTGTTGGGATGTACCTCAGGATAGTCCATTTTAGTTTGTTACACAAATATAAGGTGTGTATGTTTGAATTCTACCTTTCGTTTCTTAAAAATCATTACCAATTTTTTTCTATATTACTAAAAATTCTTTGTAGTCATTTTTAACTTGTCCACTCCACCCCACCCCCCAGGCTCACGTAAAAGGGCCTGATCCCAGTGTTCGGGAGATGTTTCTAACTGACCTTCATGCCAAGGCAGCAACAAAAGCCTCTTGAAAGATGAGGGGGAGGTGGGTGGCATGCATGCATGCATGAAGTCCATTCTCTCCATTCAACATATGGTTTTTTTTTTTTCATATGGTTGTTTTTAATGGCTCAGTTACAGTCCAGTATATGGGTGTACCACTTCACTTAACTGTTCTTTTTTCATATTGCCTTTGCACACAAAAAGTGGTACCTGCCTTTTCAGTAAAGAATGAATGAAAAAAAAAAATGAATGAATGTTGTTTACTGTCAACCCACAAGCCACTGTAGCCACAGCACACTCCTCACCCCAAGGGTGTGCCCTGAGGGGAATTCAGGATAGAGAAAAAAGGATATTGGCCCTAGATAATTAAGATGCATAGCTAATAACTCCAGTGAACCGACAACTCTTGCATCTTCCTTTACATAGAAAAGCACTAAAATCATTAACTTGAGATGTCATTTTTTGCAGTTAGCAGTAATCTTTTGATGTTCAATTACATATCTTTTTGTTCCAGCAAAAACTTAAGTATATCCTGGCTTCTCCTTTACCTCTATGGTGCAGCTCCTCAGAACCATCTGAGAGGCTGTCTTCAAGGCTTTAGTCCTCAGTAAGGATAATAAACATAACTTGCAACTTTCAGGTTGTGTGTTTCTCTTCAGTTGGTGTTTAGGTGTTTTCCAGGTTTTTGCATAAGTAATTGATGTTGAAATAAATAACTTAATTAGTCTTTACGTGTGTTGTTTTCAGTTGCTCAGTTGTGTCCAACTCTTTGCGACCCCAGGGACTGCAGCATGCCAGGCTTCCCTGTCCTTCACCATCTCCCAGAGTTTGCTCAATAATTACATATGTAGTTATTTCCTTAAGAAGAATTATTGATAGAATGTTATGAGCATTTACCAAATTCTTCATATATATTCATAAGTGAAGAAGCAGTTGTTTGAAGTTACTAATTTTCATAGAATAAATATTGCCAGAGTGCAGCTTGCAGGTCGTAAAACCTTTTTAAACCAAGAAGATTGTCTTGATGTTAATTTTCTCTAATCCCTTGTTTTATTTCGGTAGTAGACCAAAATGTTTCAGAGAAATGAGCACCTCATTTTGGTATTGTGTGATAATCTACCTCAAGATTTACGAGAATTCTACAAGCCAGTCTTCAACAGTATGTGAACCACGAACTTCCAGATGTTCAGGCTGGATTTGGAAAAGGCAGAGGAACCAGAGATCAAATTGCCAACATCCGTTGTATCATAAAAAAGCAAGAGAGTTCTAGAAAAACATCTGCTTTAATGACTGCGCCAAAGCCTTTGACTGTATGGATAACAACAAACTATGGGAAATTCTTAAAGAGATGGGAATACTAGACTATTTTACCTGCCTCCTGAGAAATTTGTAGGGCGGTCAAGAAGCAACAGTTCGAACTGGACATGGAACAACAGACTGGTTCCAAATGGGGGAAGGAGTATGTCAGGACTAATATTGTCACCCTGCTTATTTAACTTATATGCAGAGTACATCATATGAAATGCTGGGCTGGATGAAGCACAAGCTGGAATGAAGATTGCTGGGAGAAATATCAATAACCTCAGATATGCAGATGACACACCTTTATGGCAGAAAGTGAAGAAGAACTAAAGAGCCTTTTGATGAAAGTGAAAGAGGAGAGTGAAAAAGTTGGCTTAAAGCTCATCATTCAGAATACTAAGATCATGGCATCCGGTCCCATCACTTCATCATGGCAAATAGATAGGGAAACAATGGAAACAGTGACAGGCTTTATTTTCTTGGGCTCCAAAATCACTGCAGATGGTGACTGCAGCCATGAAATTAAAAGATGCTTTCTCCTTGGAAGAAAAGCTATGACCAACCTAGACAGCATATTAAAAAGCAGAGACATTACTTTGCCAAAAAGGTCCGTCTAGTCAAAACTGTGATTTTTCCAGTAGTCATGTATGGATGTGAGAGTTGGACCATAAAGAAAGCTGAGGGCTGAAGAATTAATGCTTTTGAACTGTGGTGTTGGAGAAGACTCTTGAGAGTCCCTTGGACTGCAAGGAGATCAAACCAGTCCATCCTAAAGGAGATCAGTCCTGGGTGTTCTCTGGAGGGACTGGTGTTGAAGCTGAAGCTCCAGTACTTTGGCCACCTGATTTGAAAAGTTGACTCATTGGAAAAGACCCTGATGCTGGGAAAGATTGAAGGCAGGAGGAGAAGGGGATGACAGAGGAGAAGATGGTTGGATGGCGTCACCAACTCGATAGACAAGAGTTTCAGCAAGCTTTGGGAGTTGGTGATGGACAGGGAAGCCTGGCGTGCTGCAGTCCATGGGGTCGCAAAGAGTTGTGCATGACTGAGCAACTGAACTAAATAATCAAGAGGCTTTTCCTTTTATCTGGTTATATATGTGCTCCTTTCTTGTAGAATAGAGGTACTTCATCTCCTCCCCCCTTTTTAATATGATTCAGAATGGATGTTTTTATTGGTTTACTCCTTGTTTTTCTGTTTTCTAAACTCAGTAATATAATAATAATAATAATGATAAATTATGTTTATATAATATTTCATGGGTTATAAGGCACTTTGATAGGTATTATTTCACTTAATCTGCATGGCATCACTGATGGGAAGATATCTGTATTTTACAAAAGAAAAAAATTAAGAATCTGTTGCCAAGGTAACCCAGTTAAGTTGTAGATTTGAGACTTAAGCCTTGGATTTCTGATGTATTACCTGGGCAGTATAGAGTAATAATTAAGACAGTTCTAGAGCTAAAGTGCTTGGCCTCGGAACGTGGCTTTGTCATTATTAGCTCTTGGGGAAGTTTCTTAATCTTTCTGCCTCAGTTTCTTCCTCTGTACAGTGGGGAAAAGAACAGTCCCTACCTCGTATGGTTGTCATGAGGAGTAAGTGAAGTAATGTGTATGAAGTGTGTAGAAGAATGCCTGACCTGATAGGAGTATTCAGGGAATGCTAGGTGTTACTACTGTGTTATCACCGCCTCTGCCATTCTCACCACTGTTCCACCCTAGGCTTCTTTGGTTTCCAGGACCAGACAGCTGGAAGGTGGTTTTTCTTTCACTGCTGACTTCTTGGGTTGTGTTCTGGGAGCAGTTGCCTTGGTATTCTGGTGATGTTCTTGGTTTATTTGCAGAAGAGCATGACAGTGAAGAAAATGAGAAAAGGCGAAAAAAGAAAAAGGGTACCAAGAGGAAAAGAGATGGAAGGGATCAAGAAGAAAGGACTTTGTCTTGTGACCTGAAGCTGGATGACATGCTTGACCGCACCTTAGAGGACGGCGCTAAGCAGCACAACTTGACCGCAGTCAACGTGCGAAACATCCTTCATGTGAGTACGACCGGAGCAGTAGTGTAATGGGAACACAGCTCTTTCACAGGAAGCAAGTAGAAATAATTAGGAAGGTTTGCAGTCTTGGTATGTTAATTACTGATTTTATGAGTTCCTGGTGGTAAAATATTCTACATTTCAAGGTAGCTTTCTCTTTGCATTTGGCACAAGTTTGAAATGTGAACACACGTGAAAGAGCTTAATTGGGAGGACAAACTGTTCCTCAGCTTCCTTCCACTGATTTGATTGTTTCTTGTTTAGCAGATTGAAAGATAATGGGAGATGATAATGTTCAAGTTGGATTTACTCTTGTGGGTGGATGTGTCTGAAAAGATGCCCAGTTAACAGTTTACAGTACTTTGCATTCATAAGCAAATTCTCTTCTTTGCTATGTAGAAGTACAACTGTTTATAAGACTGCTGTTGTTTATTACTGTTTCTCTTAAGCAGATAGTTAACTGGAGAATTTTTTTTTTTTTTTATGTGCGCCATTCCTGTTAGTGTCAGCTAACGAGGTTGATGCATTTGCTTACTGCATTGTTGAACGCTGTGTGCTTCTCCAAAATGTGCTTCTTTGCTTTCAGTTGCCTTGCTTTACCCTGATCTGAAGCCATTTGAGTATCTAGCTCTCATTTATCCTCTACATATATCTAGCAGAGTTATATAGAGATGAGTATTATCTGGATAATACATCTTTGTTTCATAAAGTGACATTTCCTTTCCCCAGGAAGTAATCACAAATGAACATGTGGTAGCTATGATGAAAGCAGCCATCAGTGAGACGGAAGATATGCCAATGTTTGTGAGTAGTTCTTGTTCTTTGAATGTCATGAGACAGAGCTATCTGTAAATTGGCAAAGTATAGGAAGGAGGTCATTTGGAAGTTTGTAAATAATGTAACAGTTAGGGACAAACTCAGTCACTCCATGATTTTTATTGACTATTTTCTTCTCATTTTCCTTCTTAGGAGCCCAAAATGACACGCTCTAAACTGAAAGAAGTGGTGGAAAAAGGAGTGGTGGGTGTTCTGTTTTTTCTTTGTTGTATATTTAGCTTTGTTAATATTATCTAATTCCAGGTTATTTGTAGGGCAATTATTATGATCTAGGTTTTCCTCCTTAAAGAAATAGTTGTAAAAGGCAAATAGACATGTGGAGATGGAATATATGACATTATTTTTTTTTTTAATTCTTTTTTTTTTTTTTCATTTATTTTTATTAGTTGGAGGCTAATTACTTTACAATATTGTAGTGGTTTTTTCATACATTGGTATGAATCAGCCATGGATTTACATGTATTCCCCATCCCGAGCACTTCCAAAAAAGCAACTGAAACAAAAATAAACTATGACGATAATGTCATATATTTCAAAATATATGACATTATCGTCATAGTTTATTTTTGTTTCAGTTGCTTTTTTGGAAGTGCTAGGTAGATAACTTTTGGAGTATTTGAAAGCAGTGAGCGAGGACAGTCTTTCTATTTGTGGCGTGAGAGATGTGGCAGAGTGATTAAGGTAGTATATTTCAAATTGAGTTTCAGGGACAGTTTTATCACGACCACCCTAGTATGGGTCCCTCATGAGTGCTTACTGAAAAATGCAGATTTGGGGGCTCACCTCAGACTGAAGAATCGGGACCCATGGGTAGGGCCTGGGAATATGCATTGTTGAATACTAAGGTATGAGAGCCACTTGAAGATTTCTAAAGCATTCTGATGCAGCACAGCAAGCTCTTTGATGCTGGGGACTGTGTTTTCTTCTGCTTCACAAGCACGTGTCCGGCTTGTGCTGACCTTTTGTGACAAGGCAGGAGGTAGTCCTGAGGGAGTCCATTCTGTCTCTGATAGTAAGGAAGATTTGCCTCCTGGACCCAAAATACCTATTATAGTTTTTGTCTGTCTGTCTGATTCTGTTGCCCTGTAGAGGAAATTATCTGCTCCTCTTTCATATGACCTTTCCTCTAGTTGAAGAGTATTAGTATATCTTCTTAAAACATTCTTTTCTTGCTAAATGTCCCCCAATTAAAAAAAAATTTTTTTTTTGGCCATGTTGCACAGCACATAGGATCTTAGTTCCCTAACCAGAGATCGAACCTGAGGCCTCTGCATTGGAAGGTGGATTCTTAACCACTGGACCACAAAGGGAAGTCTCATGCATTGGCTTTTTTTGAGAATCACATCATATATATGTGTATATATATATATATCTGTCTAATTGACTAACTCTGGTTGCATAAAGTGAAATTTCATCTTTGGGAAAGTAATTACAAATGAACATGTGGTAGCTATGATGAAAGCAGCCATCAGTGATACAGAAGTTATATGAAGTCTGCCTGACATAGAATATAATTAACATTAATTCTGTATTTGACTTGGGGAAAAAAAACAAAAGGATATCCAAATCAGGCTCTAGATTATGTTTACCACCCATGTATATTTGCATAGAAGGTGGACATCCCAAGACTGTGGTTTATGTGGGGAGCAAGGTTTAAAGTCCATTTCTCTTGCTTTTTAATGCTTAGTAGACTGACTCCTTCCTGATGAATTTGGCAGTAGGGAAATCTGTTGGTTTAAAAACAAACATGATTGCCTGGGAAATCCCATGGATAGAGGAGCCTGGAGGGCTACAGTCCCTGGGGTCACAAAGAGTTGGACATAACCCAGCAACTAAACAACATAAACAAGACTCTGATTTTAAAACTCTTGACTGTAGGCATCCGGTCTAAAAAATCTTTATGCAAGTGTCCTAGGAATCAGGTATAAGAATGTGTATTGAAGCATTTTTTGAAATAATAATAAATTAGAAACAACATAATTGTACATAAATGAAGAAATTGTTGAGTTAGTACATGTCAGCTCTTACCATGCAATACTCTGCAGCAAATAAAAACAGGTTTATAGTGTGGACATGAAAATACTTGTAAGACAAAGTGCTATGGAAAACAAGTTGCACGATAATATTTAATTGCAGTCTCCTATTTACATACATATGGTTTTACGTACATATGGAACTTGTTTACATATGTATGGCATATGTGTGTCTGTGCGTGTCTAGAAAAACATTTGTAATAATGCATATCAAGCTGTTGATGGTTTCCTTTGCCCAAGGCACTAGGATTGGAAGAGGAGGAATGAAAAAAGGGCTTTATATTATTTACTCCATTTACTTCTAGGTTATTTGATCTTTTTATAATCATGTTTTTGTGGATGACAAGTAATTTTCTTTATCACAGAAAACTTGGAAAATGCAAATATATAATCTCTAATACTGTAAAAAAATAAAAAATAAAAACAAACATGAGACGAACTATGGACCTGAATCACATTACTCCCTTCACCCTATATTGGGCCTACACAGAGCTAGCTGAATAGCTACAACATAGCAGGGCTGAGAAGATATGGAGGACCTAAGGATTCTTGTAGAGACAAAACCTAATGACCTACTGGAGTTTGTTCATGATGATTTTGTTTGGGTCACCATGAGATGGTCAAGAAATTATACAGTCCAATTATACACTCTAATGGCATTTTCTCAGGAGATTTTAAAGGATTTAAAGGATTCTTTAAAAAACTCCCCCCCCACCAACTCTATTCTTTAAAAATTAAGAAAAAGTTAAAAGAATTTTAGAGTGACATTTTGTCATATTTGCTTTATGTGTATATATATCTATTTTTTTTCCTGTACTGTTTTGAAAAGAAGTTGTGTGCAAATTGATACTTCACCCCTAAATCCTTCCCTAAGAACTTTCAATGGCTGGCTGTTTGGAAGCATACTTATGGTAGCTTTATGTAATTGATTAAGAAAAATTACAATTTATGTGATTGATTGTTAATTGATACAAATGGCTGCTATTGCCTATAGTATCATAGATTTGTGTACTGTGGTTGTTTTCACATTTATTATTCTATGTGAACCCAAGCTATAATATAAAGTAGGCAAGACAGACACTTTGTTCATTTATGGGTAATACAGATTATTATTAGGTTTAGGACAGAAATGCTAATGGTGGGAAAAGATTTGTCTCTCCTTTTCTTCTGCCAAGCTCTGACAAATACTTGAGAGTATAGATCAGTACCCCTACATCACTGTAGTTACGTGTGAGTCCCATGGTTCCTCGTGATGGTAGAGAAGTAAAAATGAGAAACAGTCCATTTAGTTAAGAGAACTTACCTATTTATATTCTTTGTTGGTAGGTAATTCCAACATGGAATATTTCACCAATTAAGAAGGCCAATGAAATTAAGGTAAATTTGGAAGAGGTAATTCTGTTCTTCTCAAGAAAGACTTCATCAGTCTCAAAACCCTTTTATTTGTTAACTTTTTTTGGACCTATATATTTAGTTAAATTTCAGCTTTGGCTTTTTCCATTCTATTACTCTTGGGCTTGACTCTCATGCTAGAAATTAAAAATTGTTTTTTAAAGTTTATTTATTTATTATTTTATTTTTGGCTGTGCTGGTTCTTTGCTGCGAGGGCTTTTCTTGAGTTGCGGAGAGCGAGGGCTCCTCTCCAGTTGTGGTGCACAGGCTTCTCATTGCAGTGGCTTCTCTGGTTGAGGAGCCCAGGTTCTAGAGCTCAGGCTCAATAGTTGTGGTGCACAGGGTGTGGGATCTTCCTGGATCAGAGATCGAATCTGTGTCTCCTGCATTGATTGGCAGGGGGATTCTTTACCACTGAGCCACAAGGGAAGCGCCTAGAAATTTTTTTTAACTCCTGACTTAACTGCTTGCTTTAGCTGCTTATGCTCTTAGGATTTCTTTTTACCTGCTCTGTTTTCTCCCCTTTACTTTCCAAGTACATATGATTCATATTTTCTAATCAATTTATTTTATTTGTTTCTATAATTATGTAGCCGCCTCAGTTTGTGGATATCCACCTTGAAGATGATGATTCGTCAGATGAAGAGTACCAGCCAGATGATGAAGAAGAAGATGAGACTGCTGAAGAGGTCAGTGGTTACCTGTGTGAGTGTTAGTTGGTAATATAGAAAATTTTTGGTTCCACAAGGCAGACTGTACTTTGCTTCCTGAGTAATATCACTTGTTCTATACAGAGGGTTGAAATAGTACTTTTTCAACTCCTTTCTTTACATAAATCTAAGACTATGACTCCTTTTCGTATTCCCTTGAGTTTTTTCATGTCTTGTATTATGAAATATAATACACATACAATGTGTAGAACTGTACATAGGATAAAACAAAACTATATAGCTTGAATAACTATAAAACTAATCCTCATTAAACTTCCTTAAAGTCATTAAATGTAATGTTGCCAGACACCTCTTATCACAATCACTTCTCTTCCCCTACAAATAACCACTATCTTGACTTTTTGGTAGTTACTTCCTTGCTTGACTTGGGTTCCATCCCTGGGTTGGGAAGATCCCCTGGAGAAGGGAAAGACTACCCACTTCAGTATTCTGGCCTGGAGAATTCCATGGACTATACAGCCCATGGGGTTGCAAAGAGTCGGACACGACTGAGCAACTTTCACTTCATTTCCTTGCTTATCTTTATAGTTATATCACCTAAATATACAGCTCTACCACACTATGTTCAGTTTTTTATTGTTTCTGAAACTTATTTATGTAAATGGAACCATTAGTGTATATATTCTTTTGTGGGGCCTTTTTAAAGTTTGATTCAACACAAGTCATTTGAGATTTTATGTTTGTTTGTGGCTGTAGTTTTTTCATTTTCATTATAGCTATGTAACAAGTCTATTTTTTAATGTGTTCTTTGACTTGTTTGTTAAAGGATTTTAAATCAGTGCCTTACAGTTTTGCAGAGGTTATGACACTGATGAGTATAGTGATCAGATCCCTGTTTCTACTTCAGAAAATTAAGCTTCTATTTAAATTTTATTCTTTTACTCTGACTAATTCAGTGATTGATATTTTATTATTCATTCTATTGAGATACCTCAGACTCAGTAGAATGAGGTAGGGGCATAAATATGAAAGTGAACTGGATTTGTTTTGTAGAGTTTATTGGAAAGTGATGTGGAAAGCACCGCTTCATCTCCACGTGGGGCAAAGAAATCCCGATTGAGGCAGTCTTCTGAGATGACTGAAACAGATGAGGAGAGTGGCATATTATCAGAGGTAAATCCATACCATGCTAATAAGATAAATTAGAAATACTGTATAAGTAGATTATTTAACTGTATAAATAGATAGTTTATCCATGGTGATTCTGAGCTGTCACCTTTTGCCAAACATGATTCAAGATCAGTAACCATGCCATTATCTTCCTTGTATTTGTGACTAGTTATAACTGAATTTCCAAGTCCCTTAAGTCAGTGAAGGGTTAAGAGAAAACTGGAACTCAGTGACAGGCAGAGAGATTTTTTGAGTTTTTGTTAAGGGTCCAAATATGAGTGACTGGCAGGGTTTCTTTTCTTCCACCCTTCTCTCTTTTGTATGTGTTTTCTAATATTCTAAAGCCATTTTATTTTATTTCCCATTTTCAGTAACCTAAGTAGCATCCTGTTGGCTTCAATGGAAATAGGATGAAACCTGTTAGATTAATTTACTTGACAATGTCTTTATTTTTTTCTTTACCTCTGTCTGGCTGGGAAGAGAAAAATCGCTAGCATGTGGAAGATGTGCTTCTCTCTTCCTGCTTCTTTTTTTCCTTCCACTTTTCCTCCCCTTCCCCCTTTCATTTTTTAACATAGTTGCCTCTTTCAATTAGGCTGAGAAAGTCACCGCACCTGCCATCAGACACATCAGTGCTGAGGTAGTGCCCATGGGGCCTCCGCCCCCACCAAAGCCCAAACAGACCAGGGATAGTACTTTCATGGAGAAGCTGCATGCAGTAGATGAAGAGCTGGCTTCCAGTCCGGTCTGCATGGATTCTTTCCAGGTGAATGTAACTCTAAATTGCTGAGAAAGCAAATGGAGTAATCAAATTGGGAAGGGAGAACGGAAGATATTAAATTCTGATATAATAAGTTCGTGTCATGAAATTATAGGTCTTTGGTACTATTTGGTTTGTACTATTTTAAGTGAGAATTGAGAATGGCAGTTCCTAAGGAAGGGATAAAGGTATGTGACAGAGCATTTTTCAAAAAAAAATTATTTGTCTGCACTGTATCTTCGTTGTAGCATGTGGAATCTTTAGATGCAACATGCAGACTCTTAGTTGTGATGTGTGGGATCTAGTTCCCTGACCAGGGATTGAACCTGGCCTCCGGCATTGGTAGTGTGGAGTCTTAGCCACTAGACGACCAAAGAAGTCCCACAGGGAGAATTTTTAAATGTGGAACATAGAAACAGCCTTCAGCCGGATTCCTCAAAATTAAACTTTACCAGAGTTTCTTTAATATCTTCTCCTTCTTTCTCTTTGTACACATATTTTTTTTTTCTGAGTCACTTGGGAGTGTGCTGCAGTAATGATGCTCTTTTACCCCTAAATACCTTAGTGTATATTTCCTAAAAATGAGCACATTTGATTATGAAAATAAGGATGTATAATATTTTATATAAAATCTATTAAAGTTCTTATTTGGATTTTACCAATTGTCCCAATAGTCTTTTGTATAAAGCCAAAGAAGAACAATTTTTTTGTGATCCAGGATCCAGTTTAGAATTCCATATTGTATTTAGTTGTCTCGTGTCTTAAGACATTTTTAATTGGGAGCATTTTCTCAGTCTTTCTTTGTCTTTCATAACCTTGACATTTTTGAACCTTGTGAAGAAATTATTTAGCAGACTATTCCTCTATTTTGACTTTTCTAATAGTTCCTCATAATTTGATTCAGGTGATATAATTTTGGCACAGATATCCCAGAAGTGATGTGTCCTTTTCAGTGCATCATATCAGGAGGCACATGACTTTTGTCATGTTAAATTTGATCATATGGTTAAGGTGGTGTCTGCTTTTTTTCCCCTTGCTGTAAAAATGTTATTTTTCCATTTTAAAATCAATTAATATGTATTTTTTTTGAGGTAAAACATCTTTTACCCGCTTATTTTAGCATCCATTGCTTATTCTTTTCATCCACTTATTTTAGCATCCATTGCTTATTCTTTTCATCCACTTATTTTAGCATCCATTGCTTATTCTTGATTGAAACAGTCATTACTATGGTTATTGTCAAACGGTCACTTTCTAAATCCCATCATTAGCTAGTTCTCTGTTTTGATAAGTTTAAGCATGAACTTTATTTATTTATAAAACTTTATTTCATATTGGAGTATAGCCAATTGACAATGTTGGGATAGCTTCAGATGCCCCAGGTAGTTCCTTTTAATGTTTAGGTTTTCCCCAATAGTCTTGCCAGTCAATGAAAAATATGTCTGTCTTAAAATTTAAAAACAGAATATTGAATAAAACAGCTCTGAAAGGACCATTTAATTTTTTAAATTTTTATTAAAAAAAAAAAATTTTTTTTTGGCTGAGTTGAGTGGCATGCAGGATCTTAGTTTACCAACCAGAGGTTAAACCCATGCCCCCTGCAGTGAAAGTGCAGAGTTTTGTTTTTTTTTTCTAGTATTCATCTTATATATTTTATTTTTATTTTTTTTTTTTACACTTTTTTTTTTCATTTATTTTTATTAGTTGGAGGCTAATTACTACAATATTGTAGTGGTTTTTGTCATACATTGACATGAATCAGCCATGGATTTACATGGGATGGGGAATACATGAAAGTGCAGTTTTATAACCACTGGACTGCCAGGGAGGTCCAAAGGGTCACTTAATTTGATCACCCTGCTTTGGAGTGAATGAGTAACAGTGTTGGGATATAATAGTTTTTATGTAATAATTTATTCATACACATACTGAATGACTGAAGGTAGGGAATAACAGTGTACGAGACAGAAAAGGTCTTTCCTCTTGGACCTTATAGTCTGTTGGAAAGAGATAAACTGTAAATGCATAAATTATTTCAGAGATGGGTAAGAAATGAACTAACTAAAAGCAAAGAAATAAGGTAGTGCCTTATGGCAGAAAGTGAAGAGGAACTAAAAACCCTCTTGATGAAAGTGAAAGAGGAGAGTGGAAAAGTTGGCTTAAAGCTCAGCATTCAGAAAACTAAGATTATGGCATCTGGTCCCATCACTTCATGGGAAATAGATGGGGAAACAGTGGAAACAATGTCAGACTTTATTTTTTTTGGCTCCAAAATCACTGCAGATGGTGACTGCAGACATGAAATTAAAAGATGCTTATTCCTTGGAAAGAAAGTTATGACCAACCTAGATAGTATATTAAAAAGCAGAGACATTACTTTGCCAACAAAGGTCCATCTAGTCAAGGCTATGGTTTTTCCAGTGGTCATGTATGGATGTGAGAGTTGGACTGTGAAGAAAGCTGAGCACCGAAAAATTGATGCTTTTGAACTGTGGTGTTGGAGAAGACTCATGAGAGTCCCTTGGACTGCAAGGAGATCCAACCAGTCCATCCTAAAGCAGATCAGTCCTGGGTGTTCATTGGAAGGGCTGATGCTGAAGCTGAAACTCCAATACTTTGGCCACTTCATGTGAAGAGTTGACTCATTGGAAAAGACCCTGATGCTGGGAGGGATTGGGGGCAGGAGGAGAAGGGGACGACAGAGGATGAGATGTTTGGATGGCATCACTGACTCGATGGACATGAGTTTGGGTAAACTCCAGGAGTTGGTGATGGACAGGGAGGCCTGGAGTGTTGCGATTCATGGGGTTGCGAAGAGTCAGACACGACTGAGTGACTGGACTGAACTGAACTGATTGTGGTGCTGTACATAGGATGATCAAAAAAGTCCTCCTTGAGGAGGGCACATTTGAGCTGAGATCTAAATAAGCAGGAGGCAGGCATCCAAAAGATCTGGGAACATTTAAAAACGCTTTTTTATGATATTTTCCGATTTAATGTTAAAAATGTCCCTTTGGCTAAGATGTGGGAAACGAACTATAGGAGAGCAAGAGAGGAAACAGAAATCTGTTGGGATATTATTGCAGTAGTCTAGGGAGAACTTTTTAAATTGATCTACAAATTCAGTACAACCCCTTTCCAAATGTGAGCTGCTTATTTTGCAGAAATTGACAAGCTAATCCTAAAATTCACATGGAAATGCAGGGGACCCAGAATAGCCAAAACAGTCTTGAAAAAGAAAATAGTTGGAAGTCTGTACTTAGTGATTTCAAAACTTATTACAAAGTTACTATAATCAAGACAGTCTTGTACTGGCATAAGAATAGACATATAGACCAGTGGAACAGAATTGAGTGTAAAAATTAACTCTGAAGACTTCCCTGGTAGTCGGTCAAGAGTGCACCTGCCATTGCAGGGTAACAAGACTCAATCCCTGGTCTGGGAAAATTCCATACTCTGCAGGGCAGCTAAGCCTGTGCGCCATAGCTGCTAAAGCCCACATGCTCTAGAGTCCACTTGCTGCAACTACTGAAGCCTTCATACCTTCAAGCCTGTCCTCCACAAAAAGAGAAGCCATCACAATGAAGAGCCCACGCACCACAACTGGAGAGTAGCCCCCGATTACCGCAGCTAGAGAAAGCCCTTGTACAGCAGTGAAGACCCAGTACAGACAAAAAATAAAGGAAAAAAAATTTAATTAAAAAAAAAAGAAAACAACCCTCTTAATTTGTAGTCAGTTAATCTTTTAGGACTTGCCTGGTGGCTCAAACAAGGAGTCTGCCTGCAGTCCGGAAGACCTGGATTCGATCCCTGAGTCAGGACGATCCCTTGGAGAAGGAAATTGCAACTCACTCCAGTATTCAAGCTTGGAAAATTCCAAGGACAGAGGAGCCTGGCGGGCTATAGTCCATGGCGTTGCAAAGAGGCGGACACGACTGAGCGACTTCACTTTGAACTTTTTAATCTTTAACAAGTGTGCCAAGACCAATTAATGGGGAAAGAATAGTCTTTCAACAAATGGTGCTACAGTAACTGGAAATAAGTTCGTTTGTGTCTTTTTTTTTTTATTATTCCATGTATGGGTAATATCATATGTTACTTGTCTTTCTCCACCTGCCTTGATTTACTTAGTATGTCCATCCATGTTGTTGCAAATGGCATTATTTCATTCTTCTTAAAAATATACTGTGAGTATCTTTTAAAATATATATATATATTTACTTGGCTGCATCAGGTCTCAGTTGTAGAACATAGGATCTTTGTTGCATCATGCAGGATCTTTCACTGTGGCACACGAGCTCTCTAGTTGTGGCATGTACGCTCAGCAGTTGTGGGGTGTGAGCTAAGTTGCTCCACTGGGATCTTAGTTCCCAGACCAGGGATAGAACTTGATTCCCTTGCATTGTAAAGCAGATTTTTAACTACTGGACCACTGAGGAAGCACCCATTACTTCATTCTTTTTTTTCTAATGTTTTATTTTTTTAATTTTTTGGCTGCACCATGCAGCATATGGGGTTTTAGTTCCCTAGCCAGGGATTGAACCTGTGGCCCCTGCAGTAGAAGCCTGGAGTCTTAACCACTGGACCACCAGGGAAGTACGCATTATTATTATTATTTTTTTAATGGCTGAGTAACATTCCTTTGCGTATATGTACCACATCTTCTTTATCCATTCATTTGTCAGTGGACATTTAGGTTGCTTCCGTGTCTTGGCTGTTGTAAACAGTGCTGCAGTGAACATGGGGGTGCATATATCCTTTTGAATCTTACTTACAAACCAGAAACAGACTCACAGTCTTAGAAGCAAACTGACAGTTACCAGGGGGAAGAGTAGGAGAGAGGGCTAGATTGGGAGTTTGGGATTGACAGGTACAGACTGCTGTATTTCAAACAGGTGACTAACAGGGACCTACTGTATAGCAGCAGGGAACTCTGCTTGGTATTCTGTAATAACCTAAATGAGAAAAGAATTTGGAAAAACAGTAGAAAATAAACAAAATACAATTGGTGCTGCAACAACTGAAAATTCATATGTGACAGTATGAAGTTTGATTTTACCTCAAACCACACTCAAAAGTTAAAATAGATAACTCACCTAAATTTAAGAGCTAAAACAGTGAAACTGTTACAAGAAAACAGAGTAAATCTTTGTGACCTTTGATTTGACCTTTGATTACAATACTGTAATAAGTAATGAACCTCTTATAACTCAACCATAAAAAGACAACCCAATTAAACAATGGGGAAAAATATGGATAGACATTTCTCAATTCCTTTCCTTTTTTCCTCAATAAAAAAGAATGAAGTACTGATACATGCTACAGGATGGATGAACTTTGAAAACAGGCTAAATGAAAGCAGCCAGAGACAAAAGGCCTCATATTGTATGATTCCTTTTACATAAAATTTCCATCATAAGCAAATTCATAGAGTCAGAAAGATTAGTAATTATTAGAAACTGGGATCAGGGAAGAATGGGGGGCATCTGCTAGGAAAAATGGAGTTTCTTTTGGGGGTGATGAAAATGTTTTAGAATTAGATAGTGGTGGTGCTCACTCAAGTGTAAAACCTACACAATTATGCACTTTAAAAGAGTGAGTTTTATGGTATGTAAATTTTATCTTAAGGACAATAACATCAAGTTTTCTGTTCTTTTTTTGTTGGTGGTGGTGTTGAAATTTTGGTTTTAAAACTGATGTCATTATAAGATACAAGGATATATTATACAACATGGGGAATATAGCCAGTATTTTATAATAACTATAAATGGAATATAACCTTTAAAAAAGAGAGAGACTGGTACTACCACCACTAACAAAAAACAAGAAAAAATAAAAAAACAATTGATGTCATTGTCCTTAATGTTTTCGAAGAATAATAAACCCAAATGATTTAGAGAAGAGACCTTATGGTTTAAGCTAAGAAGAGAAGCACATAGGATGTGATGAAGTTTGGAGAAACTGAAAGTGTTAGGCATCCAGTGATAGATTTTTGTTTCCTTCTCCATTGTCTAGCCCATGGATGATAGTCTGATTGCTTTCCGAACTCGCTCTAAGATGCCACTGAAAGATGTTCCCTTGGGGCAGCTAGAAGCAGAGCTCCGAGCTCCAGACATCACCCCAGACATGTATGACCCCAATACAGCGGACGATGAGGACTGGAAGATGTGGCTGGGAGGACTTATGAATGATGATGTGGGGAATGAAGGTAACTGCTTTTGTTTGCATTTACTGTCCTCTCTGTCCATGGTCTCTATGGTAAAATTTTCATTAGTTAAAATCTTAAGGGATGTTTTCAGTTGATTTAATTTTGTATTTAACAATATACTCTAAATCAGTAGTTAAGTCCCCCCTCCCTTTTTTCTGTTAAAAGAGTCTTGGGGAATCTTTTGATTGCTAAGATTCTGCCTCTGAAACATAAATGTACATATAATTTTATATATGATTGCATGAGAGCACATTGTTTTACTCAAAGACTATCGTGTTAGTTAAGATTCTTCCTGATGCAAGTGGAAGAATCCTAACTCTCAGCTTGCTGAAGGGCAAATGAAACCAGACTTTGGAAAGGGCAGAAAAACCTGCAGTGGAATTGAGGCTCTGTTTAGACCCACTTTCTCTCTCTACAGCTGTTATCTCTACTTCTTTTTGTCAGTCAACTCTATTCTTAAACCTACTTTTCTACAAGGCTGGAAATATGATCATAAGTACACCATTCACTTCTTGTTTTGTTCCCACATCAGAAGAAAACTCCCCTACAGGCTCCAGTTTGAAAAGTCCAGAGGAGCAACTCTGATTGGTTTGGTTTGATCACATACCCACTGTCTTGGGGTTGCATGGTTTTGATAGGAAGACTGTTTAAGCATGGAGGCCTGTGATTGGCAGCACCTCATAAACAATGTGGTTGGGATAAGCAGTTACTCAAAAGAAGTGATAGTGTTTCCAGAAATAGGGAAGGAGAATTGATTAGACACAAGAAACGTTGACTACAGTCATACGTGGTGTGAGAATCTTTGCTGCAACCCTTATTTGTTTTAGAATATAAGTAAAAGTTCTGTCTTTAAAACAGTGAAATAAAGATTGTTAAAATTGTTTTTGGTGATTTTTTTTAAGTGTACTATAATGAAAATCAGGTATCACTCATCATTTTGTGCAGTGTTTCTGTAAATGTAGAGGAAATGAGAGATTGCCTTAGTTTGTAGTGATTTCCAGATGATTCCTTTACCCCTTTGAGAATGTGCCACTCCCCGGAAAAATGTCCACATCTACATACATGAAGCTTTTTTATGTCACTTTTTTTGGGGAGATTTATAATTTTCTTGAAGTTCATTTATTGACACTTCCTTTTTCTATCAACCCATCTCAAAGTTCAAGGCTCACAAGGCTCAAAAACCTCTGCAGAAAGGAATGAACAGGGACAAAGATAATTCTATCCATTTTATAAAAGTCTCAGAAATTCATTGTGTTACTTTGTGTTTCAGAATCCGTGTGTTACAATGCTAGAATTAGAACCCAGTTTAGTTTTCTAGGAACATGTCTCAAAGAAGTCTCAGGGGGCATGAACGCATTTTTTAAATGCATATGATACTTCATAAGCAAGCTCTGCATTTTATCCTTAGACCTAAGCTAAGACAAAATATCGATAGAGATTACGTCTCGTGGGTTTATTAGTGGCTTTATTAGTTCAGCAGCTTTGGTGCCTTAATTGTTAACACCTTGGTTGAAAGAGCTGAGATCCTGGCTATTGCGGAGGAAAGGCCAGACTGGGTTGGCTGTCAGGATTTTGGGAGCTTAGACAGTGTTTCTCAGAGTTAGTGTCTAGAATTTGAATCCGAATCAGAGTGGGTAAGGATGTTTGTGTTGGATGGTGTTAAGATGTAAATTCCATTCCAGGGCCTTGCCCTGTACCTACTGAATCAGAATCTCTAATGGGTATTGTCTAGGGATCTAATTCTCGTGTATCCTAAAGGTTGGAAACCACTGGCATGGGAGGAATAGAAGAGTATGATGAGGGTCAATTGAGGAAATGGAATAATGGTTAGTGGGGAGGGTGAAAATCTTTTCTTTAAAACAGAATTGTTTTGTTTCCTTAGTAGGATCTATTTCAAAAAGGGAATATGAAGCCAGTGACTGGGGTAGATTTAGAAACCACATCTACCAGCTGAGTTTATTGAGTGCTGGTAAATAGGAAGTAATGCTAGATATAGATCATAGATCAGCCATATGCTGGTTTATTTTTGTAGTATTATGTGGTTATTTTCATATATTCCTAGTACCATCTGCTCTTCATATTATTAAGAGTCTCATTTGCAAAAAATAATTTAAGAGGTCTGCTAAAGGAGTTGGTACACCAAATTGAGATCAGCTGGGTAGATGCTGACATTGGGTGTTAATATCAGTCAACAAAGTAATTAGACCCAGAGGTTAGGTTCCACAATCAAGGTACTAAAAGCCAAGCAGAACTCAGAAGAAACCTTCCCAAGTGATTTTTCAGCATGTTTACCAAATGAATTCTCTGAGAATATTGGCTGGCCCACTTGTATGATACAACCAGAAGCCTTCTTTGTAGATCTTGCACCTAAACAGATGGGGGTCCAAACGTGTGTACAGTATCCATTTGATATAGGCTTTCTCCGGAACTTAAGTTATTCAGCAGCACTTGTAAAGAATCTGCTCTAAAGAGGCTTACATAGAAAGTACTGTAGAGATTAGGAAGACAGGATTCCATTCCTAAGGATTTAAAACATTTTTATTGGGGAGATGACCTATAGATGGGTGAAAAAGACTTCACATTTAAATAACTATATACAAACAATGCAGATTTATATATTGTAAACATAATAAATGTTGAATGAAGAATATCACGTTAGCTAACACAACATTGTAAGCTAATTATACTCCAATAAAAATGTAAAAAAAAGATTATCAGGTTAGATTGGGGTTTGTCAATACAGATTTTTCAGTGATGGTGAATCAAAGATGTGTGTGTATATATTTTTATTTTTAATGAAAGATACTCATTTGTTGTGAAAAATGAAAACATTACGGAAGGGCACAAAGTGAAAAGGACCAGTTCTGTTCTTCAGTTTTTGTTAATTCTTTCTAACTATTTTCTGTGTATCCAATCAAGCACATATTTATCTTTTTTTCCATGAAAGGCATCATACTATACATGTCATCCTGCATCTGCAACTTGCTTCTTTCACTTAATATAATTTAGAGATCTTTCTATTGTAATGTATACAGATCTCCCTCTTCTATTTAATGGCTGTACAGTGGTAAGGTGTTTTTGTTTTAATTCAGTTCCTCAGTTGTGCTAGCCACATTTCAGGTTCTCAGTTGCCTCATGTGATTACTGTTGTACAATGCATATGTATTAGAACATTTCCAACCTTGCAGAAAGTTCTGTTAGATGATGCTTATCTAAAGTTGTCTTGGGAAAAATTTCACCTTAATATAACAATTCTGTATTTTATTGGCTCCTTCACAATTTGTATTTAGCAGCCTGTAGGGAAAGAGCAACGGAGAAGGCGATGGCATCCCACTCCAGTGCTCTTGCCTGGAAAATCCCATGGATGGAAGAGCCTGGTAGGCTGCTGTCCTTGGGGTCGCTAAGAGTCGGACATGACTGAGCGACTTCACTTTCACTTTTCACTTTCATGCATTGGAGAAGGAAATGGCAACCCACTCCAGTGTTCTTGCCTGGAGAATCCCAGGGACGGGGGAGCCTGGTGGGCTGCCGTCTGTGGGGTCGCGCAGTCGGACACGACTGACGCGACTCAGCAACAGCAGCAGCAGGGAAGGAGCAAATCGGCCAAGATGGTGGTGGGCAGGCTCCCTTGCCCCACAGCCTCTTGCTCTCGCCCCACGTTTTGTAAATGTATGGTTATGTAACAGCTGAGATCACTTAAAGCACTGTGCGTCACAATGTACCTTCTTGGTCATGGGCCACTTTTGTTCTGTAAACACATAAAAACTGCCCCTGAAAAGCCCTTGAGGCTGCATTATGGCTGTGTGTCAGCTGCGTCAACCACGAGAGGGTACAGCGTGCCTGCTGCTTCGGCTGCTGTGCCAGCCTGGAGGGAACAAACAGTCTGCAGTTCCTATGACTCCTTGAGTTTTCTGCCGGCTTCCCTGCTTGCGCCTTGCCTACCCTGGGTTCAGAGAACAGTGTGCACAGTGAGGAACAGCAAGACAACTGGCGTAGTTGACAGGATACCCAGGAGGTAGAGGAGCCTGAGGCGCCAACACATAACATGTGTTACCAGGTGGCCGCAGTTCTCTTCGTGTGGAACCTGATGGAAGACTGGGAAGCGGTGGGTAGTTCACCAGATAACACTGAAAAGGCATGACAGGTGGTGAGTTCCCGTTTGCCTGACAAGGCGGCTGGCACCGTGGGGTGGATTTTCCTAACTGCCCTGAAGGTGAATATGGATAGTGCCCTCTGTGATGCCACGCAAGTGTGCCAGTTGCAGAGACAAGAAGAGTTGGAACCTTGCGTATGTACGCTGAAACAAGAGATGCATGGCCTTGAGGAGGAACCCAGTGCCTCGGACTATGAAGTAATGAGGGACGATGATGATGAACATTGTGAGACCTTTGGTCCCCACTTGGCAGCAAGGCCCTATTTACAGCAGAAAGTGAAACATGAGCACCCTGTGGCCCAGGGGGAGCATCCTCAAGGGGCCCCCAGGGTGACTGAGTTCACAAGATATCACCCATATACACAGGTGGAGTTGGTCGACTTGGGTAAGCAGTTTCAGCAAAAGCAAGGAGAACCCTTGGCAGCATAGCTTTTGTGACTCTGGGACACAGGAGTGTTTGATATCCTTTGTTCCGGGGACAAAATAGAACAGTTGGCATGTATAACCACTCACCCCTCATTGAGACAAAGGTTGCAGAATGCTAGGTGACTCATGCAGGGGGTGCCTAACCAAACACATACCCTGATAGAATGGATTAATGCCGCCATCCACACCATGTGGATGAAGGCAGGAGAACTCCCAGACACTAGCTATGGAGGCAGCTGCAACTGGAGCAGCAGTTTACCAGGTGTGAGAAGCACCCAGAGCAAGAGATACAAGCAGTTACATGAACTCATGATGTGAGCTGTAATCCTGAAGATAAAGGTTCGTGATTGAGCTGTGAACGCCACAGAAATCCCATCTCTGAAGGGGTGGGCCTGCCTCCTGTGGGAGGATTTTGTGAGTCCTTACTGAGAGAAGTAGAGGGAGAGCATACAAGACACCAGTTTGAAAGTGTGAAGAGCCTGAAGCGGGCCCTAGCTGGCAGGGGCCGCTTTTGGGTTACACAGATGCAAATGTGGGCTGATTTGTGTGAAGGTATACTGTAATAGCTATGTCCTGTCTTTAGATCTAGCTGTGTCCTCTCTCGCAGATTTAGAACAGGGTACTGTGAAGGCTGTGTCCTAGATTTAGAACAGGGTACTGTGAAGGATGTGTGCTATGATGTGTTACTAACTTCTGACTCTGTTGCAGATTTGGAAGTGTGAAAGCATTTGGAAGGAATCATGTGGGTGGGCTGTGAATGCTGCAGAAATCCCTCTTTGAATGGGTGGGCCTGGTGCCTGTGGGTGGTTTTGCAGGTCCTTAGTAAAAAGCCCTGCAGGGGTGGAGTTGCCCCTGCCGAGGCTTTCCTGCAGTCTCACAAGGGCAGGTGGTGGGCTGGCGATGGAAGATAAAGGCACTCCATATGCAGTGGGTGGCTCTTCTAGCCCCGTGAGGGCAAGGACTGCAACATGAGTTCCAGGTGATACTGGGCGTTGGGTTTTGCTCTGCTTTGGGGATGTAACTGTTTGTTGTAGCATCCGCTGCTGTTGTAGAATGTGGGTTCGTGGGTCTTTGTTACCTCACCAAGGGAGTATCGTGGAAGATGGACTGCATGTGGATTGTGAGGCGAGAGACCCTGAAGGGGTGGAATGTCAGGAAAGAGCAGATTAGCCAAGATGCTGATGGTCAGGCTTTCTTGCCCCACGGCCTCTCACTCTCGCCTCATGTTTTATAAACACACGATCAGGTAGCAGCTGAGATCATTTATAGCACTGTGCATGTATGTCAGATGTACCCACTTGGCCATGGGCCACTTTTGTTCTGTAAACATATGAAAACTCCACCTGAAAAGCCCTTGAGGCCGCGTTATGGCTGTGTGTTGACTGGGTCAGCCACGAAAGAATATAGCGTGTCTGCAGTTCCTATGACTCCTTGAGTTTTCTTCCAGCTTCCCCGCTTGTGCCTTGCCAACAGTGTGAGAACAGTGAGACAGAATCTAGAAGACATGATAGCATCAACATTAGAGAAAATTATGAGGGAGAAAAATATCCATATTTCTGTATTCTTATATAACAAATGTTTAGTATTTTTTGTGTATTTTTAGTTATTTCTGAGTCTTATTGTAGGGATATAACTTTTCATGTTTATGAGTATTATATGAGTATCGTGTTGTACTTTTGTCATGTATATATTGATCATGTATATAATGCTTAAATTCTGCATGTATCTTCTATCTTAATTATAGTCATTCCTTAATTATTGTGAATTAGGGTTTTTTTTAATTTTACTGTCAATGCCTTTGTATAAAGAATTTTGCAAAATAATTTTATTTTAATGAGATGCACTACTCTAAGTGAGTTTACTGAGATAAATTATATGTTCACTTTTTTGCCTTTGGCTGCATTTTGAGAACTTTAAGTCTTGTTTGGAGGAAGGAAGGAACTTAGCTTAGTGGGGAGAATAGGTGAGATGAGTCAGCTGTGGGAAATGATCTATACACAGGCACTGAAGAAAAAAAGAATAAGTAGTTTAAAAACTTCGGAATAGGTAGTTCTCTGGCAGTCCACTGGTTAGGACTCTGCTTTCACTGCCAAGGGCCTGGGTTCAATTCCTGGTCAGGCAACTAAGATCCTGCAAGCCACATGGTGTGGCCGAAAAAATAAGTAAAAAAATTAAAAACTTCAGAATAAATATGCTTTATTGGAATAGATTTCCTATGGTGCTGAACATCTTAAATATTCTTTAGAGATATGAGTTTACAGTTGAATAAGTGTCTGAAACTTTTTTTTCCTAGATGAAGCAGATGATGATGATGATCCGGAATATAATTTCCTGGAAGACCTCGATGAACCAGATACAGAGGATTTCCGCACTGACCGGGCAGTAAGAATCACCAGTGAGTCTGTGTGTGTTATGAGTCCTGCTTTTAAAGACTTCTCCACATCTAGCTTTGTTTACTTTGCAGAGTTTTGAGGTTGAAGCAGCCCACTCAAGACATTTAAGCTTCCTCTGCCTATTTATTTGTATAATTCTTTACATTTAGCATCTATATTCAGGAATCCTATCAACTTCGCACAGTCATGTATTGAGTCCAGTATTTGGCAGCGATTGTACCAAAATGAGTAAGACATGACCTCTGCCTGGAGGATGTCAGCTTAGTAGGGGGATACAGACAGAAACAGAGTACAAAATGATAGGTGCACTCTAATAATAGCTTATGTATTGGTGGCCTAAAAGAGGGTATAGTGTCCTGTGTACATTATGGCTTAGGGAAAGACTCAGAAAATGACTCACCTGAGCTCAGAAGGAGCAGTAAGAAGGCTTTGGTGAATGGGGGCAGAGGGATGTCGTGAATAGAAGAGTGTTTGCAGAGCATGAAATTATGAGACAGCAATACATGTGTTTTGAAAATAGTAAGTAGTTTGATTTAGTTATCTGAGTTGTGGTAGAAAGTTAAGCAATGTTCAGTTTATGGAGAACCTTAGATTTGATTTTTAATCTGTCAAAAAAGAAAGGTCAGAAAGTTTTAAGCAGGAAATCAGTAGAAACTGATTTGGATTTTAGAAATAATATTTTGATTTAATGCCAGTTTAATGTATTGATTTTGGTGGGTAAAGAGAGCAAGATTGGAGGCATAGGAAATAATAACTTGGCTTGAGTCATTTTTTTAAAGAAATTATTCCATTGCTAGTTTGCCAATAATGGATAACATGTTTCAGGAACTGTTGATTTGTATTGAGTGTGTGCCAGTCCCTGTACTTGGATAATATCCACCGTATGGTGAAGGTAAAATGTTGGCTCTTGACAAGGTTATGCAGAAAGATTTATCAGTATCCAAAATGTTCATTACCTACCTAAATAATGTAGGTCTTTGTGCAGAGAGAATTATGTAAGCACAATCCTTTAGATGTTCTGTTTTGTTGCTTTAGTTAATCTTTCATATTGTTTTTGAGATTAGAGTACCGTTTTCTTTATGAAGGTCTTCTATTTATTTTGGTATCTTATGACAGTTAAGGTTAGAAGAAGCCTTGAAAGGAAAGCACCAAGAATCAAAAAGAAAGTGTAGAAAAAAAAGGCTTGAGGATTTAGATTTTGAGAAAACTGTGTAGGATTGTCTAGGAAAGTATGAGAAAAACCAGGAAAGTCTTGTGTTTCAGAAACAAGGGAAGAGTCAAGAAGGAGTGACTGGTCCACAGTGTCATGTGCTGGTGGTTATGAAGCATTATTTGCTTGAAGCAGAAAAGTAGGAGATTGCATTTCAGTTTAGTTCTCATCCTGGAATACGTTTGCCTTCCCCTTTTGTTTGTCTGTTACTTTCTTCAGTTGACCTTGAAGAACTTGGGGGCTAGGGGTGCTAAACCAATGTGCAGTGAAAAATCTCACTGGAAGTTTTGACTGTCCCTAAACTTAACTACTAGTAGCCTACTGTTGAAGGTTTAGCAATTAATAATTGATTAACATGTATTTTGTATGTAATGTGTTTTATGTACTATATTCTTACAATAAAGTAAGCTAGAGAAAAGAAAATGTTATTAAGAAAATCACAAGGAAGACAACATACATTTTTATACTACTGTTTTATCCATACCTCCTAATGTAAGTTTGTGTTAATCTGTTTACAAGATGAATTATCTGTCAGTAGTATTATCTCACATGACACAGAATACTGTAGACGTACATGTCACAAGCACTGGATATGAAAAATGAAAAGATAATGTGAAAAAGAAATTCATGTTTATTTACTGGTATAAAGATTCATGTATTGATAATGAAGAAACAACACTGACAGCTTGATGATAGCCTAGTGTAACTGATAGAATTGCTTCACAGTACTCTTGCCTAGAGATAAATGAATTGTTACAGAAATTTTATGGCATACAGTATTACAGTCATTAAAAAATTAAGATGATGGCATCAGGTCCCATCATTTTATGGCAAACAGAAGGCGCAAAAGTGGAAGCAGTGACAGACTTTATTTTCTTGGGCTCCAGAATCACTGCGGACAGTGACTGCAGCTATGAAGTTAAAAGATGTTTGCTCCTTGAAAAGAAAGCTATGACAAACCTAGATAGCATATTAAAATGCAGAGACATTGCTTTGCCGACAAAGGTCCATACAGTTAAAGCTAATGAAGAAGCAGCAATATGATGGCATGGTGTAATTGATAAAATTGCTTCACAGTACCCTGCCTATGCACTGATGAAAGAATTGTTACAAAATTTTTATGGCATACAATAATATTATACATAATATTACATAATACATAATATTACAGTCATTAAAAAAAACTTAAGATCCTGCCATCCACTCCCAATGACTTTATGGCAAATAGAAGGGGAAAAAGTGGAAGCAGTAACATTTGTTTTTTTGGGCTTCAAAATCGCTGCAGATGGTGACTGCAGCCATGAAATTAAAAGACATTTGCCCCTTGGGAGACAAAGTATTAAAAAGCAGAGACATCACTTTGCCGGCAAAAGTCCATATAGTCAAAGTGTTTCCAGTATTCATGTATAGATGTCAGAGTTGGACCGTAAAGAAGGCCATGTGCCGAAGAATTGATGATTTTGAACTGTTGGGACTGAATGGAGATCCAACCAGTCAATTCTAAAGGAAATCAACCCTGAATATTCATTGGAAGGACTGATGCTGAAATTGAAGTGCCAGTACTTTGGCCACCTGCTGTGAAGAGCTGACTCATTGGAAAAGACCCTGATACTGGGAAAGATTGAGGGCAGAAGGAGAAAGGAGCAGCAGAGAATGAGATGATTAGATAGCAGTGGACATGAATTGGAGCCATCTCTTGGAGATAGTGGAGGACAGTGGAGCCTGAGGTGGTGCAATCCTTGGGGTTGCAAAGAGTTTGATATGACTTAGCACCTGAACAACAACATTACAGTCATATTCATGAAAAGGATTGGAAACACTGTTAAATTTTTTATAATTGTGATAGATTGATACAGGGTTTCTCTAATTACAAGAGAGAGGCATACTGTATGATAATGTAATTCTTTGAAAGTGTAATTATAGTGAAGTGAAATGAAGACGCTCAGTCGTGTCCGACTCTGCGACCCCATGGACTGTAGCCCACCAGGCTCCTCCATCTGTAGGATTGTCCAGGCAAGAGTAATGGAGTGGGTTGCCATTTCCTTCTCCAGGGGATCTTCCCAACTCAGGGATTGAACCTGGGTCTCCTGCATTGCAGGCAGATTCTTTACTGTCTGAGCAACCAGGGAAACCCTAGCACATAGTTAATTTTATGTTATATCACTCACTTTATGCCTATGTAAGGATAGGTTATCCATTTCAATACAAGTCTTGCACAAGATTTTCTAATACTTGGGCAATGATAATGATGATGACACAAAAACATCTCATACACTTCTTGCCATACAATTATTAAATTTTCACACAAAGGCAAACACATCCACCACAGATAAATTTATTAACTGTTGGCATGATGACTGTTCACTATTCATTAAGTCATAGTGGATCTTCATAAAGGCCTTCATCTTCTTTGTCTTCACATTGAATCAGCTGAGGAGGAAGAGGAGAAAGAAGGGGGTTTGGTTTTGCTCTCCCACGGGTGGCAGAAGCAGAAGAGGTGGTGGAGGAGGAAAGGGTGGCCGAGAGTATAACTTCATGGAAATACATTTATAATTTCTGTCTGACTTTTTGCCTTTTCATTTCTCCTAATATGTTTCTGTATGGTCCAATCCCTCTCCCCACTACATGCTTTGGTTTCAGAGTCTATATATCATGAAGGCTTCATGTAAAAGAAATCAAAAGGAGTCTTGAATAATCAGAACTCTTCTGCCAGATTGTCTAATATCAGTTTGTTTTCTGACACAGCTTCTCCTCTGTCTTCTTGCTCATGGTCTGGCACTGGTCTGGAAGCACTCATCTCCATCAGGTCATCTTTTGTTAATTCTTCTGGTGTGCTGTCTGTTAGCTCTTGAATTTCTCTAAGATCCAAAAGTTGAAACTTTACCCCCATATTTTTGGGCTATATTCACAATCTCTTTCATGATTTCCTCGATTGGCTCTGTTGTAAATCCTGTGGATTCATGTATGACATCTGAACACGGTTTTCTCCAGTGGGGATTTATTGTTTCAGGTTTGATGGCTTTCTTGGGTTTTTCTTTAACAGCGATGGCATCTTCAGTAGTGCAGTCCTTCCTCCAGACTTACATTCTCTTCAGCGAGGACTCTTCTCTAGCATTTATAATCCTTTCCATAGAGTATCATGTATAATGAGGCTTAAAGATCCTTATGACTGCTGATCTCAAGGCTGAATTAGATACGTGTTCGGAGACGAGTTGACCCCTTAAGACACCTTCAGTGTTGAATTCACTGGGTTCTGGGTGGCCAGGGGCATTGTCCAGTATCAAAAGAAGCTTAAAAAAACAGGTATTTCCTGACTTCAGGGACAAAGCATTGATGAAACCAATCCAGAGAAAGGGCCTTCTTTTTTTTATATCTAAAGACTGGTAACTCCTGTTCTATCATTTTCTTTCAAGGGTCTGGGGGTGAGCAGCTTTATAGAGAAGGATAGTCTTGGTCATAAACCTGACTGCATTTTCACAGAACAGTAGACTTAGCCTCTCCCTTCCTGCCTTAAATCCTGGTGTTTGCTTTTCTTTCTTACTAGTTAATGTCCTTTGTGGCTTTTCCCCCCGCCTCTTCCAGATTAGGGCATTTTCATCTGCACTAAAAACCTGTTCAGGCAGATATTCCTTCTCAGTGATTTTCTTAATGCCATCTGGGAACTTGCCTGCTGTCTCTGCATTAGCAGAGGCTGCTTCTCCTGTTATCTTGAAAGTTTTTAAGCCAAACATCTTTCTAAAATTATCAATCCATCCTTTGTTGGCATTAAATTCTCCAGCCTCAGATACTTCACCTTCCTTTTGCTTTGAATTGTTATATAATGACTTTATTTTTTTCTCAAATCATATTAGATAGGCATGCCTTTCTTATAGTAATCGTGCACTCACATAAAAGCTGCCTTTTCAGTATGAGATAAAAAGGTGTTTTCTGTAAAGCACAAGGTTTTTGTACCTGCTGGCATAGCTGCAGCTATGGCTTCATGAATTTCCTTTTCTTTTTTATAATGGTCCTTACACTGGCTTCATTTGTCTTGAAATGGTGGGAAATCACAGCTGTAGATCACAGTCTCTGGTACATATCAGGCAATTTAGCGTTTTCTTGTAATGTCATGACTGTGCTTCTGCACTTCAGCTAGCAACAGGAGGTAACTATGAAATTATTGCAGAAGTACAGTGTATGCCACAGTTAATTTTATGCAGTTATGATTTCATACTGAATCTTTATGTTTGTATTTCCCTGAGTGGCACTTTGTGTGGTCTGTGTTTGCATAGGTTTTGATAAATTTTAACTTTTAGAGTCAATTTGTGTATATTTTAATGATAGTTAATGATAAAGTAGACTAGTATCTACATGTAGTTTATGTGTTCATGACATACCTAACTTTCTCTTAAATGTTTTGTATCCTAGACTGTGGTTTGTCTGAGAGTGTTTTCGAATTGTTGCACACCCCCTTCCATTTTTCCAATAAATTTATTGAAAAAACTCTGCATATAAGTGGACCCATGTAGTTCAATTCCATGTTGTTTAAGAGTCAGCTGTAATTTCTCAGTGAGATCCACCTCATTGAGGATTGACTTTCTTGCTTTGTATTCCATATGATTTTATATGTCCTTTTAAATGCTCATCTGTCTCATAATTGCTTATTTATATCTTGTCTTCTCTGCTAGACTGTGAGTTTCTCATGAATTTTGTATTATTTATTGCCTTTGAGCAAGTGTTTTTCATGGTGCTGACAATATTTGCTGAAGAATAGACTTTTCTGGGATGCCTGAATGGAGGGTCCTCCTTTCTAGTCATAGCGTTCTGTGATTGTAAGTAAAAACTGGGATAGAATTTTAATTTTGTTTCTACCCCTTGTTGTCTTATGTTATCATGTTTAATTACAGTCCTTTTAAGAGGACTTATGTGGATGATAAAAATTTAAAAACAAAGAAGCTTAGAATCACAGAGTCTGGAATGCTTCTGTGATTATGTATGTTTTCCTCCCATGTAAGCATTTGTTCATAGCTTTTCTGATGTGACCTTTCAATCTGTTCAGGAACCTCTGGTGACAGGGAGTTCATCAATTCTGCAGATGCTGTGTCCTTCTCTTGAACACCTCCTCAATTAACATTTTCCTTACTAAACCTAAATCATTTATATTTCTGTTTTTCCTTTGTTCCTAAAAAATGTTACTTACTACCAAGTGTACATAGTATACTGTTTCTTTTCCTACATTTTTTCTTTACTATGCCAAACATACCAAGTTTCTTCAGTTCTCTAAGTGTCAGACTTTCCACACTTCAACACCCAAATTGCCTTCCTCTGGATATTAGCCTTTATTTTTAAGAAAATTTCTCCCACAATACATGTTTGTTTTTTTTTTTAATTTAATTTATTTATTTTTTCATTTATTTTCATTAGTTGGAGGCTAATTACTTTACAGTATTGTAGTGGTTTTTGCCATACATTGACATGAATCAACCATGGATTTACATGTGTTCCCCATCCCGATCCCCCCTCCCGCCTCCCTCCCCATCCCATCCCTCTGGTTTTTTATGAAACTTTTCAAACATGTGGACACCCATATACCCGGGCTTCCCCAGTGGCTCAGCAGTAAAGAATCTGTCTGCAGTACAGGAGTTGCAGGAGATAGGGTTCAGTCCCTGGGTTGGGAAGATCCCCTGGAAGAGGGCGTGGCAACCCACTGTAGTATTCTTGCCTGGAGAATCCGATGGATGGAGGATCCTGATGGGCTACAGTCCATAGGGTTGCAAAGAGTTGGACACAACTGAAGCGACTTAGCACACACACACGCACCCATATACCCACCGCCTAGCTTCTGCAGTTAAGTTTTCATATATTAATTATGCAGCTCTCCATCTATTTCTCTATCCATCTTTTAATCCTTTTTTTTTAAGCATTTCGTAGTGAGTTGTGGATATCTAAACATTTCAGCATGCACATCATTAATTAGAACTCAGTATTGTTTACAGATTTTAGGTAAATGTATACATACTGCAGTATAGAAATCTTTAGTGTACCATTCAGTGAGGTTTGTCGTGCCTCTTTGTTAGGGGGTGTACTCAACCCCTAGGAAGATAGAGATTCATCACCCCAAAAAGCACCTACTTGTCCCTCCAGATCAGTCCCCACATCATCCTCCCTGGTGAAATCACTTCTGTTTTCTTGTATCATAGATTAGACTTGCCTCTTTTAAAACTTCATGTAAATGGAATCATAGTATGTGTTATGTATTCTATGTATGTAATGTTATGTAATTCTATGTAATCATAGTATTCTGTTATGTAAAGCATCTTTCACTTAGCATGATGTTTCTAAGATTCATGAATATTGCTTATATTACTTAATTTCCTTCCTTTTTATCGCTGAATAGGATTCCAGTGTATAAATATACCAATTTGTTTATTTGTCATCAATCCCCAGGTGTTGATAGACTCCTGGGTTCTTTCTAATTTCTAGCTATCTTGAATAAAGATAGCTCTGAGCTTTCTTTAAAAGTTTTGTGGACAAATGTTTCATATATTTTGGGTCAGCTCTCTAGGGAAGGAATCATTGGTCATAAAGTAGATCTATACTTAGTTTTCTGTGAAATTGCCAGACGTTTTTTCAAAGTGTCTTTCCTTGTACATTGTTTCTAGAGTTCCAGTTGCTGCACATCCTCACCAACATTTAGATTTTATTTTTTTAATGTGCTCTTGAGAAGGGCTTTTACAGTGATGATCCTACTCTGCTGTGATTCAGTGATATGCTTGCCTTCTTGGTCACAAGCACTGTTTTGGAGCCATTGTGTCATATTGATCTTTGTGTGCACTTAAGAAACTGATTTTTCAAAATCCTAAATGTAAGAGTTTAAATTTATCCCTATTATATTTCATCCAATTAATTTGAGAAAATTAGAACTCTGAATCTGTCATCTGTTGGTCTGGTGATCCCTTTTAGCTTTATATTATTTGTAGATTTGATAAGTGTGTTTTAGGTTGTGGATGGGATTGCTGAATAGTTCAGGCCCATAGATAGAGTCCTTTGACACAGTACTGGAGACTTCTGTCTTGATTCCGTTCAGTAGGATAGACCAACAGACTATGAATTTATCTCATTATAAAATCATCTAGCTTACATTTTTGTTTGTTTTCTCACTAGAATTTAAGCTTCATGAGAGTAAGTTTCTGTCATGTATCTGAGCATCCAGAACAGAGATTAAGGCATATAGTTGTTCAATAAATGTTTTTAAATGAATGAGTGAATGATGGATATTAATACATATGAAGATTTTTGTCAAAAGCCTTGCTGAAAAAAGCTTTCTTTGTCTTCTTGACATTCCCTGTATTGCAAAATGAAATAAACATGTGGCAACAACATACTGTTTGGCTTTTTTGCAGAAAAGGAAGTGAATGAACTGATGGAAGAGCTGTTTGAAACTGTGAGTAATGGTCTTTGAATGAGAACTCTGGATACTGAAGCTCTGGATTCTATACTAAAGAACTTTGGATTCTAAAGCAAGCTCTGTCCTTTGGTCTCAGGGCCCCTCTCTCCCGAACAGTGGTCTGACCAACCCATTCTCCTTTTAGTCCACCCAGGAGAGAATGTAATGACAGGAGATTTTGGTAGCTAATAAACTTTGTTTATCCATATCTTAGTAAAGTTTTCCTTAAGCTTTTAGATAGCCTCTTCAACTATCACATGGTACATCCTTAAAGATTTCAAACTAATTTTAGATTATTCTGAGCACAGATCATTCCCTTTCTTGTACATTTCTTTCTTGAAAGATAATCTGATCATTTTGAGTTAACTGTGGTGTGTCTTTACCACTACAAGGTGATAGACTGAGAAACTTTTTTTCTGGCATAAAGATGTGTGAAACTGTGTGAGCCTAGAAGTGAGAGAGATTCCAATGCAAGCTCTTTCTGTGTCCTGTAAAGCAGTCTTCATTTTCCCCTGTCACTGCTGAAGTGACTTTTACATGCCCATTCCCCAAGAAAATCCTTCTTTTCCTTTGCCCTCAGTTTCAAGACGAGATGGGATTCTCCAACATGGAAGATGACGGCCCAGAAGAGGAGGAACGTGTGGCTGAGCCTCGGCCTAACTTTAACACCCCTCAAGCCTTACGGTAGGCTAACCAAAGACCTTGAGACCTGGAGTAGAGGAAAAGTGTATGTCTGAGAGGGAGTTTTGAGAAGTTTTGGTTAATAATTTCCCATCCCTGACTACCTGCTGTTACTGATATAAGAATGCTGAGCTCCATGGGGGTGTTGGATGTGAAGTGAATAATTCTCCTCCTTATGGGGCAGTGCAGCTCTAGACCAAGCTGTATCTGTTTGGGAAGGGAGAAAAAGCAGTAGCTGGCATCCACAGCAGCTTCTCCAGGTGAGTGGTGCTGGAGAGGTGTGTAGGACTCTGCGTGGCCAGCCACAGAAGCTACCCCCAAATTTAATATCCACTATGTCCTCTTTGTTCTTCTGTTTGCTGTTAACATCTAGTAAAAGTTAATGAACCTTTGTTAGTCTCCAGGGCATTAATTGAGCAAACCATGAAGCACCTTCAGTAATGTCCTGGAGTCTGAAATATGTTTACTGTCCTCTTCACATGAATTAGCCCTTCTGTTGTCCCACCCAGAAGGTAGACGCTTTAATTTTTCCCCCTATATTTGTGATGAGTTTGCAGATTTCATCTGTACTTTATTGTTATCCATTCTGAGTAGCAGCATACTGTCATTAGGTACTGGCTAGATGTCAGGGTATGGTTTGTGCCATGGGTAGAACAAAGCAAAACTCCAGGACTCATAGCCTTTAATTAGTCCCGTGGTTTAACTAGAGAGCTCTGGAACCACCTGAAAGCTAGACCTTCAGGTAATGTGCGATTTAGTGAAAAAGACAAGGTATACTAACCAATGCGTGAAAGTCAGAAGTATCAGCCATTATCCATTACATTAAATACCATAATATAACCACAAAAGAAGTCTCAAGAGTTCCTTTTTCCCCCTCAGGTTTGTTGAGTTATAATTGGCAACTAAGGTTGTAAAGCATTGAAAGTGCACAGCGTGATGATTTGATATACATATCAATTGCAGAGGATTTCCCCAATGAAGTTAATTAATACTTCTGTCACCTTACATATTTACCTCTTTTTTTTGGAGAACATTTTCAGGATATCTTACTGGTATTTTGACCACTTCTCCCAACATTTCATAGAAAAAAATCCTAGTGTAGCAGAATAGAACCTGAGCACTTTTTATCATGGGATTTGATCAGTAAACATATTTCATTTCACTAGTCACCTCTGTGTATGAACTTTTAAAATTTGGGAATTACATAACTACTTAAAAATTCTTATTCCAGTTCAGTTACCTTCTGATATTCAGTTGCTCTGCTTGGGCGGATGCTGCTTTTTTCAGCTGGAAATGCAAACCTAGCTTAATATTTGACTAAATAAAATATCACATGGAAAGTACATTAACTGTGCTCTACTTATTAACTGTCCATCCAAGTAATTCTTACTAAAATCAGGTGCAGGCTCTTTTTCATTATCTAGCTTTTTTCCTGCTTCTGTTCTTCTGTTCCTCTGCTAGTTATGCAGATAATCCAGAGTTTTCAGTTCTCAGTAAAACTGTACAGAGGACAATTTCATTCTTTAGATTTTCACCGTGTGCCTGCCCATACTTGCAGTAAATACTGTAAAAGGCCTCCAACTAAAAAAAAAAAAAAAAAAATACTGTAAAAGGAAACATAATTTTTATCCTCAGAGGCTATTGAAAAAAATATATTATCATTTAGCTATTGCTACAATCTAGAGGATTTTTTGAATTACAATAACCTGCTGGTCATAGCTGCTTGAGCAGGTTGTATCCTGGTTTCATAGAATAGCAGCCTGAGTGTCTTATTCTGTCTCTCCCTCAGAACTAGCATTTGGATTCTTACTTTGGCCCCCAACAGAGTCTCTCTCTCTCTCTCAGGAAGTGGGGGTGAGAGGGTAGCAATTGAAAGCTTGGAGGAGGAATTTATTTACGGGGCTAATGCTTGGTAGGGTAATGCTTGAACCACCTTCTCACTATTTATCTAAGTTGCCATGTGCTTTAGGGCTTCCCAGGTGGCACTAGTGGTAAAGAACTGCCAGGCAATACAGGAGACGCAAGAAACGTGGGTTCAATCCATGTTTTAGGAAGAGCCCCTGGAGTTAGGAAATGGCAACCCACTCCAGTATCATTGCCTGAGAAATCCCATGCATAGAGGAGCCTTGTGGGCTACAATCTATAGGGTCGCAAAGAGTCAGACAGGACTGAAGTGACTTAGCATGCATGTAGGCACCGTATGTTTTAGTTTATGCCTTTTCTACTCCATGCGAGAAAGTCTTTCCGTTTTTAAGAAAGGAAGTCAGGGTAGCCTGAATGGATAGGAGCTGGAGAACAGGAGAAACTGGACCTGGGGTCCAGTTTGGGAGTAGCAGCTAGCTTAGAGAACAGATGTGCTTTGGGAAGATTCTGTATCACCATTAAGAATAAGTCCCAGATTAATGTAACTGTCAGTGGGATGCAAAAATCATGGATTCCCATTAGCTCCTTGGCTGCTTTGTTATCCAGACATTACCCTATGTTTAGATTTTAGTTTAATTTCACCTTCATTAGTATATTACTTAGAGTACTGATTGTAGGAGAATAGGTGGGGGATGAGTCAGAACCATCTTATTTGAATCTGTGCTAACCACTATGGGAGAAGATTTGGGTAGGCTTGGAGTTTGCCTCTTGGCTAAAGTGAGACTTGAGGATTAGCAGTAGATGGACGTTGCTCAGACTGGCTTAGCCCATGGTAGGAAGGAACTGGATGTGTTTTGGATCCGTGAAAATATTCAAATCCAGTGATCTCCCTGTGGGGGATAGGTTTGAGGAACCACTGGCCAACTTACTAAATGAGCAACATCGCACCGTGAAGGAGCTACTTGAACAGCTGAAGATGAAAAAATCTTCAGCCAAACAGCAGCAGGAAGTAGAGAGGGTTAATAAACCCCAGAGGGAGAAGGTTCATCAGACTCTGATTCTAGACCCAGCACAGAGGAAGAGGCTCCAGCAGCAGATGCAGCAGGTAAGACTCTTCTTGGTAATGTTAATATTGGATCATCTTCATGTTTTGAGATGAAGCCAAAAATTAGCAGCTTGTGAAAGTCAGAAATAGATGTCTTGGTAACCATTGAAACCACAGGACCACAGCATCTTCATGTCAGTTAGGACCTTGAAAGGCCACCATGTTCATGTCTTTATGGCTCAGGTCAGAATGCATATCAGGACTCTGATAGTTTTCAGAATGATAGATTTCAAAGAATCTTTAGTAATCCTTTCTGAATTTCACAGCTTAACTGCCAGAGTAGTTGTTTTTTTTTTTTTCTTTTATAATCTTAGTCCCTCTAGTTTGAAGTTAAATTTCCCCTGGTTTTGTCAGTTTGTTCAGGTGGAACACATCTGAGAAAAAACATTTATACCAAGATACTATGTTGTTCTCATAGTCTCTCTGCAGAGTAAAACATGTAGGATAAAGTCACTAACATCTTGGTAAGGTCTTCTGGGTTTCTGAGATGACAATATCATAACATGTCACACTGTATTATTTTCTTTCCCTCCTCAGCATGTTCAGCTCTTGACGCAAATTCACCTTCTCACCAGTTCCAACCCCAATCTCAGTTCGGAGGCCAGTACCACCAGGATATTTCTTGTAAGGTTTCAGATATCCCTAATCTAAAGAATTGTGTATGCAATTAGTTAGGAAGTCATTTCTCACAGATGTTGACTCATCATAAGCTACATTTATTCTTCTCTCCTGTTTGTATTGGTAGATATTCATATGATTTCCTGTGTTTGCTGTGAAAACATAAGTTACTGCTTCCCAGGAAAGGACAGAGAGTGTATTCAATTGTCTCTGACTGTTTCTCTTAGGCCTTTTTATTGGGTGCTCTTTTCCGCACCTGTAGATCTTCCCATCTTAGGCTTTTGTACTTCTCTTCTTTTTATTGAATTCATTATTTATTAAGCTTGATATCATTGTTTTATGTATAAAATTAATTTTGCTCATGGCATTTTGGAATATTTTGGAGGAAGGGCTTTTAATTTCAAATTTTTAGGAATTCCTTGGCAGTCCAGTGGTGTAGGATTCATTGCTTTCACTGTTGGGGCCCAGGTTCATTCCCTTATTGGGGAGCTAAATAAGATCCGGTGAGCAACAGGGAATGACCAAGGAAAAGTCACATTTTAAAATCTGAACTTTGGGGCAATAATAGCGATATTCTTTGCCTCTTGGGTAATTCTCTCTGGAATCTGAGGTGCTTCATTGTTAGAACATCCTTGGATAATCAGCAGATTATGTTTCCTTCTTACTGTGTTCAGGGAATCATGAGAAATACTTTGTTCTAGGTGTTATTCAGAGAAACAAATGAACTATTATTATTATTATTATTATTTTTTTAAGTAATGGCGCTCACTCTTGAGGATTTTAATTCCAGCTGGGGAGCTAGAACATACATCCAAAAGGCTGAGGACCCCTGAGACTGAGAGTAAAACAGGAACAAGTTAATGTGTCACAGATGCCTAAACATCTGAGGACTCATCAGAAGAGCAGTCTTGATGGAAAAACGTTAATTAGGAAAGTCCTTTTGATGATTTTTATCTGTTTTTATCCTATTGTAGGAAGGACAGTTTTTCTCTTAGAGGCTAAGGGATACTGGTATTATTTGTCTGGAACTTAGATGTCCTTTGTGTCATGTTTTCCCAGAAAGAGCTGGGAACCTTTGCTCAAAGCTCCATCGCCCTCCATCATCAGTTCAACCCCAAGTTTCAGACCTTGTTCCAACCCTGTAACCTGATGGGAGCCATGAAGCTTATTGAAGACTTCAGCACACATGTCAGCGTTGACTGGAGTCCTCGTAAAACTGTCAAGAAGACTGGTAGGGACAGATGGGTCTGCTGTTTTACTGGCAGTGCGAGGTGTTCGTCTTACCCCACAGATCATTTCCTGGGGATAATTTCCTAGGGTTGGAGGAGACAGGGTATTTGTAGTTTCTTCCTTCTCTCTCTTATCCTTCCTGTGTGTTCATTACCTAAATTCTAGAACTAGGTAATAATACTTGGGTTTAAGTAGAGGATGGAGTCAGTGAACAGGACAGGGATGTGGGAGGCAGAGATGTGGCACTCATTGCTAATAATTGGACTTAAATAGATATGAGGGTAAGTATTAGGAGTCAGGTCAAGACAGACTGGTATCAAGATAAAGATGGAAGTCAAGTGGTAAAGTCAGGTTGTGTTTATTAGGTTTTTACTCTCTTCTTCATTAAGATCATTTTATTTCCCATGATTATAGTAGTATTTCCAATTATGTTGACTTGGGAGTTAGGAACAAAGTAAAAATGTTGTACATTTGCCTGTTCAGTATTTTAAAGAAATTTCCAGGTTTGATTTCTACCATTCATTGGTTTAGTATTTTTAAGTAAATATTTGCCATTCCGTTAAATGAAATATTTGTTTCTGATTTGTTCCTAGTTTAGCAAATTAGTTGTGGTTTGGTCTGGGTTTGGATTTGTCTTTAGATTTGATTTTAAATCCCTGACTCTTACAATTCAATAGAATATAGTTGAATTTAAGGGCATTATGTGATAGACACAGACTACTTTTTTAGTTATATGTTGGTAATGAAAACTTAACACCAGACTACAGTTATAACTTGGGCTTTGAAGGTGGGTCTGTGGTAAAGATCAGCCTGCCAGTGGAGATGCAGGTTCAGTTCCTGGGTCGAGAAGATCTCCTGGAGTGGGAAATGGCAACCCATTCCAGTATTCTTGTGTTGGAGAATCCTTTGATGAGAGGAGCCTAGCGGGCTACAGTGATAGGATTGCAAAGAGTTGGATGCAACTGAATGTGTGTGCATAGTTATAAGTTACCTGTGTAGTGTCTTGTGTTTTTCTTCTGGGGATATAAAAATAACATTTCTGCAAGCAGAAATATGGCTCTAGAGGTATTTATTTCTGGAAAGACAGAAATGCCTGGAATTGAGAGGCTTAGACAGCAAGATAGAAATGAATGAGACTGAATAGTCTCATCCTCTTTATGGTTTTTTTTGTTCCCAACCTCATGAGGAATCTGGGAGAATTTAATGAAAGTTAAGTAAGAATCAGATAAAAATTTGGAATACCAGATTTGTGAGGGAGATTAAAGAAGTTGGAATCTTATCCTGGAAGAATGCGTTGTTGAAGGTCACTTTTCCTTCAAGGATTTAAAGGGGGAGGAGGTAAAAATTTTTTGAGCATACACTATCTGCCAGGTATTACTTGGTACTTTATAAGTGTTTTTGTTACTTAGTGTGTTAAGTGTTCCACATAGGAAGCAAAAAGACAATCAATTTTTAACTTTTAGGTACATGTTAGGCTGAGAATGATTGTGGAGACTTTTGGGAGGTGTGTGTGTGTGTGTGGAAGGGCATCACGTTAGGTAGGGTTGGCTCTCTTTAAATGCCAAGATGCATTCGGAAGCTTTTGTGAAGCCCTCTTTTGTTCTGGAGTTTCATTTATTATGCATTTTTTTCTTATAGCCTGTAAATTGCCCTGTTTGCCAAAGCAAGTGGCTTGGATCCTAGCCACTAGCAAGGTTTTCATGTATCCAGAGTTACTTCCAGTGTGTTCTCTGAAGGCCAAGAATCCCCAGGATAAGATTTTCTTCACCAAAGCAGAAGACAAGTAAGGATTTACTGGGTGGGGATAAAAGTACAAAATACACTGAGAAGACCTGTATAATAAGGAATGGACACAAAGGAAAGCAGTGTAGATGGACATAGGTCTGTAGTATGTGCGTGTTCCAGCAGTGCCAAATACAGCTCTTTTTAGGGGATGACATACACGTTTTGGAAACATTTTAAGTTGTTTTTTGTCTTTTACAGTAAAAAATAACCTCATAATCCTGTTAGTGGATAATTTTCAAGGAAAACATTTTTATCCATTATCCTGACAACCCTTACATAATAATTTTTCTCTCTGTATTTCTTATGTAACTGTTGGCAATTTAAGTATAATTTTGTTTGCTTTTTTTAACTTAATATATTCATGACCTTTTTTTCTGCATTCCATGCTGTAGCATTGTCTTTTTTTTTTTGTCTCTGTATATTGTCCTTTCAGGCAGTATTAACGGCCCTATCATAGTCCTTTTGTTTGCCGCTTTTCCCTCCCTCTCTTGTTTAGCTGTTCTAAATGAGGCTTCACCAAGGATCTTTGTGCACAGGGCTTTTGAAACTCTTTGAGTTTTTATCACTTTGGGTAAATTCTCAAGAGTGAGGTTATTCGATAACAGTTATAAACACTTTCCTGGCTCTTGATGTGTGTTTCCCCACTGCCATCAGCAAATATGTATACAGGTAACTGTAATTGAGTATGTTATGTTGTGAGACTTAGTGTTGGTGTGGACTTAATATGTCTAACATGGTGCCCAATATTCATTTTATATTTGTTTTATTAGGGCCATCCTCCTTCCCTCAAACTTTGTTTGTATTGTTACTGTAAAGCACATCATGTTGTGACATTTATTAGTGATTTACGCTTGGTTTTCCCTCTTCTCACTTGATGGGAACTCCTTATTGAGTCTTATTCTCATAGTCCTTCTTAGTACTCAGTAATTATCTGAAATTTTCTGTTAAGTTTCCATTAATGTGTACAAGACTTAGATGTAGAAGTAGGTTGTAGGGTGGGGAGTTTGTCTGGGAGGCTTTTCAGCAGGATGGACTGTCAAGCGAGATTGAGTGTCCCCACCCGCTTCTCAGTTTGTTGGCTTTAGGACTGAAGCACTTTGAAGGGACGGAGTTTCCCAAGCCTCTGATCAGCAAGTACCTTCTCACTTGCAAGACTGCCCACCAGCTGACAGTGAGAATCAAGAACCTCAACATGAACAGAGCTCCTGACAACATCATTAAAGTAAGTGCTCCCTGCACACTCCACTGGGCACCTTGGCTGAGTGCAGCCTTTCCTTTTCTTTTTCTCAGTCTCAGTGAATAGCCTTTTATCTAACGCTAGTCCCTCCTAACTGCCCACTAGCCCTCTTTCCTTTCCAGTGACATTGATCTATTATTTTCCTATGGAGTACCATCTTCATCTGTTATGGATATTTCCGCTAAATTGTTCAAATGTAAAAATACTTATCAAATTTGTTTTCCTCTAGCTATTCATTTTTTTTTTCCCACTCTAAACCTTCTTCAAAGAGTAGGCAACAGTCCACTTATATCCTTCTTAATTCTTTATACTTGGACATTTATATCAAAATTATAAAGTATACTTTAAAGTGGGGGTCCCCAGTCCACAGACTGATACTGGTCCATAGCCTGTTAGGAACCGGGCTGCACAGCAGGAGGTGAATGGCAGGCTAGAGAGCTAAGCTTCATCTGTATTTATAGCTGTTCTCCATTGCTCACATACTGCCTGAGCTCCACCTCCTGTCGCATCAGCGGTGGTCGTAGATTCTCAAAGGAGCACAAACCCCACTGTGAACCGCATGCACAGGAGGGTCTCAGTTGCCAGCTTCTTATGAGAATCATCCTAAAACCGTCCCATGGGTCCCCCACCGACATCCTTCCACAGAATTGGTCCCTGGTGCCAGAAAGGTTGGGGACCACTGCTCTAAAGAGTAAAAAAATCTCTGTGAATCTTATCATGAAAAACAATCATTTTTCTCCCTATTTCCTGCTTAGCAAGGTTTCTGCAGGGATG
Source organism: Dama dama (assembly GCF_033118175.1). Lineage (NCBI taxonomy): Eukaryota > Metazoa > Chordata > Mammalia > Artiodactyla > Cervidae > Dama > Dama dama. The sequence goes on from NC_083700.1 coordinate 16,409,972, forward strand.
GTCCATTTACCTCTATATCTAGGATCTAGGTAGCATGCTTAGAATTGCTACCAGTTGATTTTTTGGATTTAGGCCTTCTCTGTTAAACTGAAATCATGAAAGATGAAGACAGTTCTCTCCACACTCTCTCACTGCTTCACCTCAGTTATATCACAGTATAAGTTGGATTTTTTTCCAGAGTTATTATAAGCAGTATGTAAAAACTCCTCACAGCTGAGCCGGGTAGTGTATCGTGATTACTTTGCTTTTCCTGCTGAATATTTTGTTTCTTTTGGAGAAATGATTGCATTTTTGGAGGGTGAGTGGAACTTGGTTTTTTTATGTATTTATTACCAGTTTAACATTAACGTTTATTTAAGTTTTATAAATCTCTTTTCAGCGTTTTCAGGTATTTTAGGTTCTCTGCTGTCACCTTCATCTTCCTGAAGAAGTCCCCAGAGCGCTCTGATCCTGCTCCACTTTACCCATGCTGCTCTCTTGGCTTGCTGCACTAATAATGTGTTCTCTGGCTTTTTCTTCACGATTTTCCTGGGGTTTCATTTCACCTCTTACTTGTGTTGGATCTTCTTCTTTCTTTCTTTAAAAATATTTTTAATTTATTTTTTGGCTATGCTGGTTCTTCGTTGCTTCACAGGCTTTTCTCTAGTTGTGCAGAGTTGGGGCTACCCTGCAGTTGTGGTGTGTGGGCTTCTCACTGCAGTGGCTTTTCTTGTTTTAGGTCATGAACTGCAGGCCATGCGGGCTTCAGTAGTTTTAGCACGCGGGCTCAGAAGCATTGGCATGGGACTAGTTGCCCTGCAGCATGTGGAATGTTCTAGGAGTAGAGATTGAACCTGTGTCCCCTGCATTGTCTGGTGGGTTCTTAGCCTCTGGACCATCAGGGAAGTCCGGATCCTCTTATTTCTGAATCCCACAACTTTTTGGCCTTGTTTTAGTGGAGCACATCCTATCTTTGAGAAAAAAATTTTTAGATTTATATTGCTTGTGTTCATGGTGTATCATGACATGACTTGACCAATGCAGTTTCCTAGTTTGGCTATTGTGCTGTATACCTAGTTTTTATATATAACTATTGTTACTTTGTAACAAATGTACATAAGACCTGTCAATGACACTATAATTATTCAAAATTAAAAGTATGAAATATGTCTTTGTTCTTTTCTCCCACTTCAGTGGGTTTAACATTCTAGGTTGAAAATCACTTTGGTCAGAACAATTTAAGGACTCCATTTTCTTCTAGTTTCTAGGACTGGCTCTTTCGAAAGTTGATGTTCTTTTGACTTTTGAACCTTTATATGACACGTGTTTTTTTCTCTTCCTCTAGGAGTACATAGGATTTTCTTTTTTCTCCAGTGTTTTGAAATTCATGATAATATACCTTGCTAGGTGTCTGGTCTTACTAATTATGCCAGGTACTTGATAAACTTTAGTTTGGAAACTCACAGGTTCCAGTGTTGGGAAATGTCCTTGAGTTTTGCATTGCTGGTTTCCTCCCCTTCTTTTGGTCTGCTGTCTCCTTCTGTGGCTCAGTGGTCAGATGGTAGACCCCTCGGGCTGGTCTTCTCATCTTATCTTTCTTCTTTTCTCCCATCCCTCTGTCTTCTTGCTGTATTTTCTGGGATATTATTTCATCTTTTTTTTCTAACCCTTCTGCTGAGGTGAGTCGTTACTTCTTCTGTCATAATATCTGATAGCTTTTCTTGTTGTTTAGAATATTCTTTAATAGCCGGTTGCAGAGGCCTGTGGGTTATCTCTCCTTTTAGACTTTTATCTTTAAAAATTTCCTATCTGTTATTTTCATGGGGATTCAAGAGGGAATAGAGACAAATGGATGTGTTTAATCTGCCTGTTTGTTTGTTTTCTTTTATAATTTACTTATTTATTTTTCTGTGCTAGGTCTTTGTTGCTGTGTGAGCTGTTCTGTAGGTTGTGTTGAGTGGGGGCTACTCTAGTTGCTACACACAGGCTTCTCATTGCGGTGGCTTCTCTTGTGGAGCACAGGCTCTCGGGAATGCAGGCTTCAGTAGTTGCTGCTATTGGCCTCTAGAGCACAGGGTCAGTAGTTGTGGTGATGGGCTTAGTTGCCTTGAGGCATGTGGGATCTTAATTCCCTGAGCAGGGATTGAACCTAGTCCCCTGCACTGGAAGGTTGATCCTTCACCAGTTGACCACCAGGGAAGTCCCTCATCATTGATTTGTACTTGACTGTCTCTTCCACTACCTGTGAGCTCCTTGAGAGCAGGGATTGCCTCCTTGTTTGTATGCTCGGCTTGTAACACAGTGCCTAGTGCTTATTGTTATTGTAAGCTCACTCTGAAAATGGAACTGTCAGTCTTTCTGTTCTTTCTTTCCCTTCCAGTATTCCTTGCACCATTATTTGCTTAAAAGGAAGCTTCCATGTCGTCAGGATAAGGATTAATGAGGCACTCCCATTGCAACTGCTGAGAGGAGCAAATTTTCCATGACTCTAACCATCCGCTTCCTTTTCTCTATGACCTAAACTTTTCTGGTGACAAGAATAGAGCTTATTAGAAGATACTAAGTAATGATAAAATATTTATTAATTGGAGATTAGCTTAATTTGAAATACAGAGCAGTCAGTATATGCTATTTGCGTGTGTGTATATGTTTCTCAGACTGCTGCCCACCACACTCCCCAACCTGATGAGAGCAGTTTCTAGAAGAAATGTGACTTTTCCTTTATTTATTTCTTCACACTCAGTTTTATAAGAAGACCAAACAGCTGCCCATCTTAATGAAGTGCTGTGAAGAGATCCAGCCGCATCAGTGGAAGCCGCCTGTAGAGAGGGAGGAGCACCGGCTTCCGTTCTGGTTAAAGGTACAGCCCTCCTCCTCGGTGTGTCGGGAGCAGAAGGTCACCATGAGCCCGGCAAGAACATCAAGGAAGGGCTGCTTTCCATCCCTGCTGCTTTAGCTGTAGAACTAGGACTTAAGAAATCTTCAGTCACCTTTCCTCTCCTATTTCTCCACCTCCCTCCCTCCCCCACCGGTGATTCTCTAACCTTTTAAAAATAGTGGTTAAAATGATAGTTTCTTAAAGGAAATTCAGGGAGTTTCTAGAGTATAAAATTGGGATATAGTCTTCTTAGAAATATCTGCTATTCTGCAGAAAAATCCTTCTTAAAAGATGTCTTAAGACTGTCCTGTAAAGGCACCTAATATCTGCTGCCAAGTCACTTTAGTCGTGTCCGACTCTGTGCGACCCATAGACGGCAGCCCACCAGGCTCCCCCGTCCCTGGGATTCTCCAGGCAAAAATACTGGAGTGGGTTGCCATTTCCTTCTCCAGTGCATGAAAGTGAAAAGTGAAAGTGAAGTCACTTAGTCATGTCCGACTCTCAGCAATCCCACGGACTGCCTACCAGGTTCCTCCGTCCATGGGATTTTCCAGGCAAGAGTACTGGAGTAGGGTGCCATTGCCTTCTCCACCTAATATCTAGAAAGCCCAATTATTTTTACCTAATTCTGGCATGGGGTATATCTGAGTGTTCTTATTCCCATTAGGCCAGTCTGCCGTCCATCCAGGAGGAACTGCGGCACATAGCTGGTGGTGCCAGAGAGGCAGGAAATGTGACTGGAACCACTGAGATCAACTCAGACCCAGGCCTGGGAAAAGGCAGCTCGGAACTGGAGAGTGAAACTCGGTATCCACTGCTACTGCCCAAGGGTGTAGTCCTGAAGCTGAAGCCAGTTGCCAACCGTTTTTCTAGGAAGGCTTGGAGACAGAAGCGGTCCTCCACCCTGAAGCCCTTTTTTTTCGGACCCAGCCCCTCTCTCCAGCCTAGCTCCAGCTCTGGGAAGACACCGGCTAGATCAGCTCACTCAGAAGCCCCTCCAAGCAAAATGGTGGTCCGGATTCCTCCCCTGATCCAGCCAGCCACGGTCTTACAGGCAGTGCCAGGTGGCCCTCCTCTGGGGGCCCCCGGGGGGGACAGTTTTGAGTCTCCAGCAGCACTGCCAGCTGCAGCTGCTGAGGCCAGGACCAGCTTCCCTCTGCCTGAGCCGCAGACCCTGCTGTCCTCCGCCCCTGTGCCGAAGCTAATGCTGCCTTCACTTGCTTCTTCGAAGTTTCGAAAGCCATGTGTGAAACGGAGAGCCTCCAAGAGAAAGGGACCCAAGGCCTCTCTCTGTCTGAAGCCTGCCCCTCTCATCCACCCTGCGCCCGTGTTCTTCACTGTTCCCGCCGCGACCGTGAAGGTTGTGAGCCTCGGCAGCGGCTGCAACATGGTGCAGCCCGTCAGTGCAGCGGTGGCCCGGAGTCCTCAGACCATCCCCATCACCACCCTGCTGGTTAACCCTACTGCCTTCCCCTGTGCGTTGAACCAGCCCCTTGTGGCCTCCTCCATCCCCCCCTTAATTGTCTCTGGCCCCTCTGTGAATCTCTCTGTACCATCCACCCCTGAAGATAAAGCCCCCGTGAATGTGGACACAGGTTGTCCTTTGGCTGAGGGGAAAAATGCCTTTCCAGGCCTCGAACCCAAACTAGAACCTCGGGAACCGTCTCCTGTCTGTGCTGCTGTCTTCCCCAAAGAGGAGCACAGCCCAGGGCCTCCAGCTACAGACAGAGCGTGCCAGGAGCAGCTGTCGGAGAGCAGTGCCTGTGGCTGGACCACTGTGAAAACGGAGGAGGGGAGGCAGGCCCCTGAACCCCTGCCTCAGGGCTTCCGGGAATCTCTGCACACTTGCCCTGAGGATTTAGAGGAAATCGTTAAGACGGAACCTAAAGATCCTGGGCAGGACACCTGTGGTGGATCCCTGGAGCAGGACAGCCATGATGAAATCAAAGAAGAACACTCTGTGGAGTTGGACACTGGCTTCCCAAGTGGGGAGTCAAGTGGGCCTAGAGAGGGGAAGAAACAGACAGGCCTACAACAGGAGGAGGAGAGGAGTCAAGCAGCTCAAACCCTTTCGGCTTCTCAAGAGCCTCCTGGGGAAGGAAACTCAGGAGATGTGAGCAAAGGGTCCCCAAGGGACGCTTCCTTCTCCACTGACCCTGAAATGGTGCTTAGCAGCCCCCTGGGGAAGCCCGAAGACCTATCCAGCGTTGATGGTCAGTCAGTGGGGACCCCAGCAGGACCAGAAACTGCAGGAGAGAAGGATGGGCCAGAGGAAGAGGAAGAAGAGGACTTTGATGACCTTACCCAGGATGAGGAAGACGAGATGTCATCAGCCTCTGAGGAATCTGTACTTTCTGTCCCAGAACTCCAGGTGAGAGTTGGGCACTCTTCTCCAATATTTTGTGGATTCAGTAATAGATTTAATTTATTGATAGGCCACCGGCTTGCTTTTTGCACTAGAGATAGTTGTAAAATCATTTTTGACTTTTGAATGTATTACTGAGCATAGTTTGGGGGTTGAGGTGAGAGGAGAGGGAAAGAGTTAAATGTTACATATTATATTTGATTTAAACTCATTTAAACATTAAATTGAATCTCCTGAGCACAATTTAAATGACTAAAAAAAGAAAAAGGATCATAAGTATGGACCCTGGCAAAGGAAAATTACCTTCAGGGGAGACCTTTCAAATCTACTCAGGGACTCCCTGGTGTCCAGTGGTTAGGACTGGGTGCTTTCACTGCTCGGAACTGGGTTCGATTTCTGGTCAGGAAACTGTTGACTGAAAAATTAATCACAACCTCAAAGTAGAGAGTTATTTTATTTGGTGGGAATGTTAAGGATTCTGAGCTTGGGAGGCAGCATCTCAGTTCTCTGAGAAAACTGTTCTGAAGAAGCAGGAGGGGGAGTCAGGCTAGATACAGTTTGCAACAAAGAGGGTAGGAAATCTAAACATCAAAGATTATTATTAAGTAGTAAGGAGAACCAGATATCAAGTCAAGTTAAGGAATTTAGTGTTCTTCTATGTGTGGCAAGATGGAGCCTCTGGGCTCACTGAATTCATTGCTTTCATATGCACCTGACCTATCCGGGACCAAATCCTGTTTCCTGTCACCTTAAAGGGTGGCAAGGATGGTGGTTGGCTGCTCTTGCATGACACCCAGTCCCCTCCAGTTCCTCACCAGTCACCGGGCATTGGCATCTTCTGGATCGTAGGCCTTGTGTTCACTTTTAGAGCCCTCATTCACATTAGGAGGCCATGAATCACCGATAGCTGTGACATTTTTTGTCCCCCGGTACGGCAAAAAATATTTCATTTCACAGAACTAACATCCTTCAAGCTGTACAGTGTGGCCAAAAAACAAAACCAAAAAACCCCAATAACCCCTAAAACCCATCCGCTTCTCACTCTCCCTCACCAGTTGATTAGCCACAGTTCCTTCTGAAAAACTCTGTGCAGTCAGCCGGTGGTGAGCTATTACAGCCCTCATGCACACTCTTTGGGGGGGGTTTGCAGGAAACAATGGAGAAACTGACTTGGCTTGCATCTGAAAGGCGCATGAGTCAGGAGGGTGAGTCTGAGGAAGAGAACTCCCAGGAAGAGAATTCTGAGCCTGAGGAAGAAGAGGAAGAAGAAGCAGAAGGAATGGAAAACCTGCAGAAGGAGGATGAAATGATGGATGAAGCCATCGGAGACCCTGCCGAGAAGCCTCCTGCCACCTTTGCCTCCCCAAAGGCTGCTCCAGAAGTGGAGACCAGCAGGACCCCACCAGGTAAGTAGGATGGGTCTGAGTGGGGGCGGGTCTCAGGAGGCCTCATTGACTCAGGGACATGTGCAGAGTGGCTAGCTTATAAAACAGGTGCCAGTTCCCAGAAGAAATCCTTTGGATCCCACCTGCCAGTCACCCTTCTCCCAAATAGATGTTTTAACCTGCTGCCGTTGCAGAGAAGAGATGCTCAGAAATTTAAAATTTGACTCTGCTATCAGCATATCAGCTGCTAGATTTGTACTCTGTTTATGCAGGTTTTTATACTGGTTCTTAATTCACATGTTATGTATTAGGTCAAGAGCTAGGTTTATTTCAAAAAGTGCTGCTTGTTCCTCACCAGGACATAATCCCTGAGAGCCCAGCATCAGACCACACTCACTCTTTAGACTTCTGTTTTCAATATGTAGTAGCTAAGCAGCTCATTATCATCCCAGTTGATGCAGTCATCAACAGTTGATGCTTTTCTCCCAGATTACTATGTAATGATGATTAGGGGAGTTGATGGGGAGGGTGCATTTGATGAGTTGGGAAGAGCAGAGGTTGCAGGGATAGAGAAACAGTTGTTTTCATGTGTATCCTAAGGAGAGAGCATCAAAGCTGCAGGAAAGGGCCGGAGTAATCATCGCGCTCGCAGCAAGCGGGGCAGTCGGGCCCGGGCCAGCAAGGACACCGCCAAGCTGCTGTTACTGTATGATGAGGACATCCTCGAGCGAGATCCACTCCGGGAGCAGAAGGATTTGGCCTTTGCTCAGGCTTATCTGAGCAGGGTAGGCAAATGCTGCTTCCTGTTCCTACCAGCCCCTCTGTTTTTAAAATGAAGTCTGCCTTTCAGGCTGCACAGTAGCCTTCTGTGCTTCTACCTTTGTTTTCCTGGAAATACCAAAAGAACTGTGTGAGTGAAACCACAAGGACACTGAGTTCAGTTTTCGGCCGATTTATTATTCCTGCCCAGCATACTACCCCTCTGTTGCCCTGAAGCCGGGGAAAGGTGATTTCACCATCATCCCTGAAAGAGTAGATTGATAAGGACCTTACCTGAGCCTTTGGCTTTGGAGGAACAACATGTGGTACACTGACCAGAAAGTGGACCTCAGTGATCTTTAGAGTCATGAACCTGCGTGTTTTTCGCAGTGGTCCCTATCTCATTCTTTTGGTAACCACCTAATTCTTTATACCCCCAGCAAGTGGAGTTCTAGCAATAATAATCATGGGTTTTCTTATTCCTGATATTTTCCTAACATTCCTAATTTATGTATTATTTACCCTCAATGATACCATGCTGAAATATATGTACCAAGCACTCCTTATCTATTTCAACATGGAGGTGAAACCTGGAAGGAGAGGTCCAGGCTGTGAGCTAGAGAAAAGTTTACCTGGTTTTGCAGGTAGCACTGTGGTCCCTGGAAAATAGAAATTTTTCCACTCCTCACTGTCAGAAAAAGAGCTCTGCCTTGCTCATGGCCCTGTGGCTTCCATTAATCATCAGATCTTAGGACCTGTCAGAGGAATAACCTCTGACGGATAATCTGGAGCTCTTTAACAGTAACTCTTCCTCCTTCTCCCATCGTTTCTTGGGGCCCAATGAAAGGGGATTGGATGATTGAAAGTCCTCTCATATAGGTCCGAGAAGCCCTGCAGCACATCCCTGGCAAGTATGAAGACTTCCTTCAGGTCATCTATGAGTTTGAGTCAAGCACTCAGAGGCAGACAGCTGTGGATCTCTACAAGAGCCTGCAAATTCTGCTCCAAGACTGGCCTCAGCTGTTGAAGGACTTTGCTGCTTTCCTGTTACCTGAGCAAGCACTGGCCTGTGGATTAGTAAGTAGAGAGGGGGGCAAAGACCACACACTAGGATCCCTGGGTCAGAGCAAGACTAGGCTTGGGTAGTGTTGATCAGGACTGTTCCAGACGCCTGGCTGTTTCTGTAGATAGCTTTCCCTTAGTCCCGGGTCACAAGAGCCTCCTCCTTTTCAAGGGATGGTCTTCTCAGCTCCTGTTCTCTCCTTTTCTTTCCATGTAGAGTGAAGGGTTTGACCTTTGTTGCCAGTGGAGACCTTAGGTACATCATAACCCTTTGCTCCTCACTGTTGCAAAACAGGCTTTCCTTCAACAAATATTTACTGAGAAACTGGTGTTTTAGGCAGAGTTCTAGATATTAGAAATGTAATAATTATAAAACTAAAATCCTTGCCTTCATGGAGCCTATATTCTCATGGGGAAAGTCAGGTGTTATATATGTTATAAAAGTGATAAAAGATATAAACAGTAAAGTATATTGAATGCTTTATAGTGATAATGTTGCAGTTGTTTTTTTTTTTTTTTTTTTTTTGTAAATGTTGCAGTTTTATACACAGTAGTCTGGGAAGGCCCCGGTGGCTACATAACATTTGAAATATTGGAGAATAAGTGTCTGAACTTGAGGGATATCCCAGTAGTTCTGGGTTTCTTGTCACAGGAATAATGGATATAATATTATTATATTATTGTTTTCATATTGTTATTATATTAGCCTGATAGTCTTAAAGCAGTTAAATGGTCATGGGATGATTATACATAATTTTTTCTTTATCATTATGAGGATCAAATGAATACATATGTGAAAATACTTTGTAACCTGGCATGTGTCTGATCTCTCAGTCTCTGAAAACTGTAAGCAACTTGAGATACATAACTCTTAAATCTTTCATTTACATCTTAGTTTTCTTGAGTTGGTAGACCCCAGTAACCCAAGGTAGATAGATGCTAGGGTCTTAAAACAAAAAAAAAAGATCTTACAGGGAATTCCCTGGCAGTCCAGTGGTTAGGGCTTGGTACTTTCACTGCTGGGGCCCAGGTTCAATTCCTGATTGGAGAACTAAGATCCACAAACTTTGTGGTGAGGCCAAAAAAAAAAAGATATCACCGTTGTAAACCAGAGCCTTGTCATCCCCTATGCCTCCAGCACATTTTTCCTGGGTTTTACGCTTAGAGCCCTCAAGTCCTTCTCAGGCTGCATAGATGACTCCTCTTTTGCCCTCTTTCCACTCTGGTAGTTTGAAGAGCAGCAGGCTTTTGAGAAGAGTCGCAAGTTTCTTCGGCAGCTGGAAATTTGCTTTGCAGAGAACCCCTCACACCACCAGAAGATCATCAAGGTCCTCCAGAGCTGTGCAGACTGCTTGCCCCAGGAGATCACTGAGGTATTCTGTCCTGTCCTGCTTCCCTTCCATTGTCATCTTGGCCTTTGGCCTTTCATTCTCCCTTTCTAAGCAATCCTCTGGCTTCTGAGCAATGGACTTCTGGAGGGGATGAAGATGGCAAGGGGTTTTTAGGCTTACCTAAGGCATAAAACTTGTGGCTCAGACGGTAAAGCGTCTGCCTACAATGCGGGAGACCTGGGTTCGATCCCTGGGTCAGGAAGATCCCCTGGAGAAGGAAATGGCAACCCACTCCAGTACTCTTGCCTGGAAAATCCCATGGACGGAGGAGCCTGGTAGGCTGCAGTCCATGGGGTCGCTAAGAGTCGGACATGAGTGAGCGACTTCACTTTCACTTTTCACTTTCATGCATTGGAGAAGGAAAAAGCAACTCACTCCAGTGTTCTTGCCTGGAGAATCCCAGGGATGGGGGAGCCTGGTGGGCTGCCGTCTGTGGGGTCGCCCAGAGTCAGACACGACTGAAGTGACTTAGTAGCAGTAAGAGCAAAGAATCTGAAAAAGTATATATGTATATGTGTGTGTGTGTGTGTGTGTGTATGTGTGTGTGTATGTATATGTATGTATGTGTGTGTATATATATGTATGTGCATGTATATGTATGTGTGTATATATGTATATGTGTGTATATGTGTATATGTATGTATATGTGTATATGTATATATGTGTGTATATGTATGTGTGTGTATATATGTATATGTGTGTATGGGTGCGTGTGTGTATGTATGTGTGTATATGTGTGTGTATGTGTGTGTGTGTGTATGTGTGTGTGTGTGTGTGTGTGTGTGCTGGACACCTGAAACTAACACAATGTTGACCATACTGTGAATCAACTGTATACATCAGTTAAAAAAGTAATAATTCAGGCATACCTCAGAGACATTGCAGGTTCAATTCCAGACCATCATAGTACAGTAAATATTGCAGTAAAGTGAGTCACATGAATTTTTTGGTTACCTAGTGCATGTAAAAATTATGTGTACACGATGAAGTGAAGTGCGTGTGTGCTCAGTGAAGTATGTGTATCTGACTCTTGGCGATCCCATGGACTGTAGCCCACCATACTCCTCTTTCCATGGAATTTTCCAGGCAGGAATACTGGAATGGGATGCCATTTCCTACTCCAGGGGTTCTTCCCAACCCAGGGATTGAACCCACATCTCTTGCGTCTCCTGCACTGGCAGGCAGATTCTTTACCCACAGTGCCACCAGGGAAGCCCAACCATAGTTTATTAAGGATGCAGTAGCATTATGCTTTAAAAAATGTACATATGTTAATTAAAAAATGTTCACAATTTGTAAATCAAGTATATTTCAACTTTCAAAAAATGCTAGGGAATTCCCTGGTGGTCCAGTGGTTAAGACTCCAAGCTTCCATTTCACAGGGTACAGGTTTAATCCCTGGTCAGGGAACTCAGATCTTGAATTCTACACAGAACAGCGGAAAAAAAATGTCAGTCAGCATCCAAGTCTTTAGCAAGTTGTCATCTTTTTGTTGCTGGGGGGTCTTGCCTCAGCATTGTTGGTGCTGACTGATCAGGTAGTGGTTGCTGAAGATTAGAGTCGATGTGGCAACTTTTTTTCTTTCTTTCTTTAAAAAATATTTATTTGCCTGCACCAGGTCTTAGTTGTGGCATGTGGGATCTAGTTTCCTGACCGCCGATCAAAGCTGGACCCCTTGCATTGGGAGTGTGGAACCTAAGCCACTGGACGACCAGGGAAGTCCCCATAATTTCCTAAAACAATGAAGTCTGCCCCATTGATGGGCTCTTCCTTTCATGAATGATTTCTCTGTAGCATTTTATTTACAGTAAAACTTTCAGAATTGGAGTCAATCTTCTCAAACCTTGCCATTGCCTTATCAACTAAGTTTATGTAATGTTCTAAATCCTTTGTTGCCATTTCAACAATCTTCATAGCAACAGCTTCACCAGGAGTAGATTCCATTTCAAGAAACCTCTCTTTGCTCATCTGCAAGAAGTAACTTCTTATCCGTTCAGGTCTTATGTGGGATTGCAGCAATTTAATCCCATCCTCAGGCTCCACATCTGTTTTTAATCCTCATGCTGTTTCTGTCACATCTGCTGTTACTTCCTCCATTGAAATCTTGAACTCCCTCAAAGTCATCTGTGAGTGTTGAAATCAACTTCTTCCAAATTCCTGTTAATGTTGATTATTTGGACCTCTTCCTGTGAACCACAAATGTTCTTAATGGTATCTAGAATGGTGAATCTTTTCCAGAAGGTTTTCAGTTTTCTCTCCCCGGATCCATTGGAGGAGGAATCACTATCTGTGTTGGCTGTAGCCTTATGAAATGTATTTCTGAAGTATTGAGTCTTGAAGTTAGAAATGACTCCTTGATCCATGGGCTGCATGATGGTTCTTTTGCTAGCAGGCACGAAAACATTAATCTCCTTGTACATCTCCATCAGAGCTCTTGGGTGACCAGATGTATGGTCAGTGAGCAATAATGTTCTCAAAGGATTGTTTCCTGAGTAGTAGGTCTCAGCAGTGGGCTTCAGATGTTCAGTAAATCATGTTGTCCACAGATGTGCTGTCATCCAGGCTTTGTTGTTCCATTTAAACCAGCAGAAGCAGAGTAGATTCAGCATAGTTTGGAAGGACTGTAGGATTTTTGGAATGGTAAATGAGCATTGGTTTCAAGTTAAAGTCACCAGCTATGTTAGCCCCTAATCAAAGAGTCAGCCTGTCCTTTGAAGCTTATAAGTCAGGCATGACTTTTCCTGTCTAGTTATGAAAATCATAGATGGCATCTTCTTCCAATAAAAGTCTTTTTCTACACTGAAAATCTGTTGTTAGTGTAGCCATCTTTATTAGTTATCTTAGACCTTCTGGATAACTTGCTGTAGCTTTTACATTAGCACTTGCTGTTTTATCCTACACTTTCATGTTGTAGAGATGGCTTCTTTCTTTTTTTTTTGGCTTCTTTCTTTAAACTCTGTGAATCACTTTTTCTAGCTTCAAAATTTGCTTCTGCAGGTTTCTTCACCTGTCTCAGCCTTCATAAAACTGAAGAGAATTAGGGTTTGGGGGCTTCCCAGGTGGCTCTGTGGTAAAGAATTCACCTGCCAAGCATGAGAGTCACAGGCGACTCTGTTTCCACCTTTGTGTCAGGAAGGTCCCCTGGAGAAACAAATGGCAACCCACTCCTGTATTCTTGCCTGGGATATTCCATTGGACAGAGGAGCCTGGCGGGCTACAGTCAGTCCTTGGGGTGGCCAAGAGTCGGACATGGACTGAGCAACTAAACGACAAGGCCTTTTTCTGGTATAGGCTTGACTTAATGGAATGTTGTCACTGATTTGATCTTCTGGTTTGATCTTAGACCACAAAACTTTCTCCATATCAGCAAGAAAGCTGTTTTGCTTTCTTATCATTTGTGTATTCATTGGAATAGCACTTTTAACTTCCTTCAAGAACTTTTCCTTCGCGTTCATGGCTGTTTGGCACAAGAGGCCTAGTTTTCAATCTGCCTTGGCTTTAGGTGTGCCTTCCTCACTAAGCTTGATCATTTGTTGCTTTTGACTTAAAGTGAGAGGTGCGCATCTATATCTTTCCCTTGAACACTTAGAGCCTTTATAGGTCCAAAGTATTCAAGTGAAATTGGCTTAATTTCAATATTGGTGTCTCAGGGAATAGAGAGGCCCAAGGAGAGGGAGACAGATGGCGGAACTGTCCGTCAGTGGAGTAATCAGAACACGTACACCTTTAAGTCCGCTGTCTCTTTTGGGTGAGATGCGTGGTGCTCCCAAGCAATTATAGTAGTAACATCGAAGATCGATGATCACATATCGCCGCTATAGACATAATAAACAATTCTGTAATATTGTGGGAAGTATCAGAATGGGACACAGAGACACAAAATGAACAGATGATGTTGGAAAATTGGTGCTGATAGACTTGCTTGACCCAGGGTTGCAATGAACCTTCAGTTTGTAAAAAAAAAAAAAAAAGAAAAAGCAAAATTCTGTATCTGAGGTGTGATAAAGCAAAGACACTAAATCAAGGTATGCCTATACTCCTGTGTAGGCAAGCAAGGAGGGAGAGGGAGTTTAGGAGTTCTTAATCAAAGAGTATCTTCTGTGTGTCTCCCAGTTGATAAGGAAAGTAGCCCTCAGAAGTATATGCGATTGATTTGGAATGGTGGTCTAGAGAGGCTCTAGAGACTTCATCTTTCCTTCTGCCACTCTCCCCAGCTCAAGACACAGATGTGGCAGCTCCTCAAGGGCCACGACCACCTACAGGATGAGTTCTCCATCTTCTTTGACCATCTGCGCCCAGCAGCTAGCCGGATGGGTGACTTTGAAGAGATCAATTGGACCGAGGAGAAGGAGTATGAGGTACAGGCCTTGAGGCTGCAGTGGGGGTGTGAAGGGGGAAGGTCATATGTAGGAGGGACATCTGCCCAGAGTCTTTGTTGAGTGGCACCAACTCCTCCCCAGTTTGATGGCTTTGAAGAAGTGGCATTGCCTGATGTGGAAGAGGAAGAGGAACCTCCCAAGATACCCACAGCCTCAAAGAACAAAAGAAGAAAAGAGATTGGGGTCCAAAATCACGATAAGGTACGCTAGGTTGTTGGGGGTTATCCTGATTCAAGCCTTGCATTTTCTGTCTGAGTGGTTCTCTGGTGTAGGGTGGCGCTAAGCCTCTGTGATCTGCGGCAGCCGTGGAGCAGGAGCCACAGGTCAGGTCAGGCTGCTGTGCCGCACACCCTGAGCCCACGGGAAGAACAGTGCAGTGGCTGAGGAGGTCCCAGCCTTGTTAACTCGTTAGAAGGATCTGTTTCTCTTGCTCAGAGATACTTCTCTTGCCCTTGGGTCTTCTTCCTTTCTGTTCTTGTGAAAAAATAGAACCAGGATTCCTCATTTTAGTAATGACAACAACTGACACCTAGCCGTATTCCAAAGCATCACGTATCTCTTATATTTTACATGGGTTGTTCAGCTAATTCTCATGGTCACCCTGTGAAAAGATTGTTTTGTTTGCGTTTTACAGAAGAGGAAACTGAAGTGCAAAGAGGGGCTGTTCCCAGGGCCTCATGTTAGTCAGGGACGAGTTGGTTGGCCCCAGAGCCCACCTATGCTCACTGCTCTCTGTTGTCTTCAGGAAGTAGTCTTTTAGTCACTGTCCCTTTGCTGCATGTCTTGTACTCTTTCTTGGGGAAAACCACTTCTTAGTACCTGAATGACCTTAGGCAATTTATTTAATCTTTGTTTCAGTTTCTGCATTGTTAACGGGGGTAATAATGGTACTTATGTCTTGGGTTTATTGAACAGAGAGTATCATTGAGTGAGCCTTCCATATGTACAAAGCCCTCTCTCAAGGGGATTGGAAGAGAGGGGAGAGCTCCAGGCACAGGGCAACAGAGACAGAGGCGGACGAGTGAGTAGATCGAAGCCCGCAACGGAGCTCTCCGTGACTTAGCCTGACGGCACCACTTAAATGTGTCCTGAAACGTCTGGGCGACTGGGGTCTGTCAGCCTGTGGGTCATTTACAGATTGTTTCAGGGATGCATAGTAGGCTTTAATTGAGTTTGGCCAATTGTCTCCCCAGGCAGTGTGAAGAAATGGTATATAATAAAAGAGAAAGGAAGTTGGGGAGGGGGTCAGGGGGCGGACTTGTTCAGATGGCTCACAATTGGCTCCCTCCTGGTACCAGAAATGTTTGACAGCTAACCAAGCCCAGGTGTCTCCTAGGAGGCTGAGTGGCCAGATGGGGCCAAGGACTGTGCCTGTTCCTGCCATGAGGGAGGTCCTGACTCCAAGATGAAGAAGAGCAAAAGGAGAAGTTGTAGCCACTGCAGCAGCAAGGTGAGGAGAGAACTGGTACCCAGGGGTTTCAGAGTTGCTGGGGCCAGCCCCAGGTTGCTCTGCTGTTTGGGTATTGTTACCCCAGATCTGTGCATTATTGAATTCCTAAAAAGATTACACGTGAATAAATAACACGCTGTATACATACTCATTAGTGTGTGTATGCAAAATAAATAGAATCTTTAAAAATATATGTAACAGATTTTGCTTTTTAAAGGTAATCTTTTAGGTAAAGTTTTGAAATAGGGAAAAATACCAACCAGTTCATATATTTTCCCTCTAAGATTTTCTTTTTTTAAATGAAACAAACGTGTGTGAGGAAAACAGCCGAAAGGTAGTGCTGCTTCTCTAGGCTTGGTTGCCAGCAAAAATACAGTCCTTGGTTGGAGGAGGAGTGGTAGAATGCAGCACTCTATTTTGGGCCCTTTAAAACCCTTGGAGCAGGCATGCATGTTGCTTGACTTGCTGAGCATCGTGCAGGGCTTCTTCCTGTGGTCAGCCCCCAAGACAAAAGAGGTCAGGAGACCCTTGACCCAGAAGGCCATCCCTGCAGGTCTGTGACAGCAAACCCTACAAGAGCAAGGAGCCCCATGAGTTGGTGGGCAGCAGTCCCCACCGAGAGGCCAGTCTTACGCCTGGTGCTAAGGAAGCTGGGCAGGGCAAGGACGTGATGGAGGAGGAAGCCCCAGAAGAGCGAGAAAGCATTGAGGCAGCCCAGAGCAGGACTGGCAGGAGTACCAGGAAGGGAGAGGTGCCTGTTGCAGGTGAGTGACCCGACTGCCAGCCCAGCCTTTCTCCCTTTATTTCTGTCTCATTCTCACGTGCTTCACGCAGGGACGTCTTTGAGCCTGGATAACATTGGTCTTTTCAGGGATAGACTACCACCTCTTTTACTAATAAACCAGTAGGAAACTCTTCTCCTGTCTAGCCTTAATTTTCTCTCCTGTGGCCTCAGTCCTCTTGTAGAATTAAGAGTGCATAACATCCGCATGATCCAGCATTTTCTTCTTGTGTTCCCATTCCTGAACCCCTTCTCCTTATCTGCAGATCCTCTATGATCTGTATTCTAAAGACTCAGCCATTCTCAGCTTTGGCAACGGACTTTATATCTTTATATAAACAACTCTAGCCCCTACCCTTGCCTCACTCTTGTACATCAGAACTTTGTCACAGTAGTTTGCCAGAGTGACCCCATGGTAATTTGTAGTCCTTAGATGCAGTGTGACCCTTAGGTCCTTATTTTCCTCCTAAATAGGATTGGCAGCGGGGAGCACTTTGCCATCCCCTAAAGAAGTGACTTTTACAGACCAGCTCCTCCTTGATGGCCTGCCACCACCCTGCTCACCAGAGCCTCCTCAGCTTCCCTCCACAGCTGGAACTGTGCTGTGCACTGTCAGGAGTAACCAGGCTGAGCCTGCAGCTCTCCCCTGCCCCAGGGCATCCCCCGGACCTCAGGATGAGGGGGAGGGCCACAAGCCAGGGGCTGAGCTGGAACAATCCATGCTGGCCTGGGATGCCTCCGAAACTGAGAAATTGCCTGGAACTGTCGAACCCCCTGCCTCTTTTCTGAGTCCTGTTTCCTCAAGGACTGGAGACTTCGGGAGAAGACAGGTGCCTGGGAAACCAGACACAGAAGAGAGCTGGCTGCCTTCCAGCAGAGCTGGGGCAACCACAGCAGACAGGGTGTCCCCTCTCCATGGAGCTTCTTCAGCAGGAGTTGACACTTCAGAGACTTCTCCTAAAGTCCCTAGAGGAGGTTTGGCTAAAGACAGTGGACTACAGGGCAAGGGTCCAGCAGGGGAGCTGCAGACGAAGGCCACAGAAGCTACAGTATGTGCCAACAACAGCAAGGTCAGCTCCACTGGGGAAAAGGTGGTCCTGTGGACAAGGTAGGTGCGGACAGAGGATGTATGTGTGTTTGGAAAGCGCGTGGAACACACCAGGTTACTGATTGAGATTAATCGCCATGTGTGGATTCCAGGGAAGCTGACCGGGTGATCCTGACCATGTGCCAGGAGCAAGGAGCACAGCCGCAGACTTTCAGTGTCATCTCCCAGCAGCTGGGAAATAAGACCCCTACTGAGGTAAGCAGGGTGAGCCTTGCTAGAGCTTCAAGCCCTAGAGGAACCAAGGAAAGGGTTTGGCAAGAAGAGGACAGTTGGCCAACCAAGATATGATTGGGGATTGTAAGTTCTGCCCTGAGTAAGACCTGGACTTGTCAGCATGGATAGTAGTGGCTCTAGAAGCGAAAGGGCATTTTTGAGGGAGAAGCCCCAGATTGCATTTTAGTTTTTAGAAGGAATGTGACTTTGAGTGGTGTTTAGTCTCTTGACCCGAGTTTCCTTATCTGTAAGGAGGACTCAACCCTCACAGCCTGTGTGCAACAAATCAGATGGTTCATGTTGGTGTATCATATAGCTTGCTTGAGTGAGCGCATGCCATGTCGCTTCAGTTGTATCAGACTCTTCACAACCCCATGGACTGTAGCCTACCAGGTTCCTCTGTCCGTGGGATTCTGCAGGCAATAAGTGGGTTGCCATCCCCTTCTCCAGGGATCTTTCTGACCCAGGGATCAAACCTGTGTCTCCTGCACTGGCAGGCGGGTTGAAATGTTAATGTGTTACTAACTTAAGAAGAGTGAAGTTAGGCCCCTCACTCTCCTCCTAGGTTTCCCATCGTTTTCGAGAACTCATGCAGCTCTTCCACACAGCCTGTGAGGCCAGCTCTGAGGACGAGGACGACGCGACCAGTACCAGCAATACAGACCAGCTGTCTGACCACGGGGACCTTCTGTCTGAGGAAGAGCTGGATGAGTGAGACCTGGAGTGTGAGGGTGTCATCTGAGCATTGAGCCCACCAGGCACCCTGGTGATCAGGGAGAGGGTGGGGTGCTGCACCTCGCTTTTGCAGCTGTTGAGTTCAGTATGCGGAGCTGGAGGAACAGGGGCCAGGGACAGTGACAAAGGCAGGCTGGGGGTCGCACGGTCCTGCCACCCTGTGCATCTTTTACGAAGACCTTAGAAATAGTTGTAAAGAGCATTGAGGGAGAGTGGGTCGCAGTTCCTTTTCTGTGTTGTACTTTTTTCTGTCTGATGGTACATATTTATTGTTGTGTGATTTGATCACAGTGTTTCTAAATGTAATAAATGCGTGTGTTGGTGTAGCCAGTCCCAAGACACTGAGCTCCTGCACCCAGCAGTTTTTATTGTAAACAAGTCCTTTCCTTTTCTTGGAGCTTTAGTCCATGAGCCTGTCGTTGCCACTCTCGTAGCACTGGGCCAGGTCTCGCAGATCCTGCAGTGTCTCCTCTAGGTCATCCTGTTCCACTCCAGCGTCCATGAAGCTGGCCCAGCGTCGCAGGTCAAGTTTGGAGAGATCTTTGGCCAAATCTCCCAGGGCCCGGTTCAAGGAGGAAGAGGAGCAGAGGGCCCCGAGCACTGGGATGCTCTCCACCGCTGCGGAGAGGGAGGATGGGAGCTGTCCTACCCTGGGGCTCTATCGCTCACACGGGGAGGCCTGGGCCTCTGGCAGACTTGACTGTAGTCAACTATACAGCGTCCTGTCCCCTCTGTACACCAGCAACTAGGGGAAGAACCCTTCTCTGAGGAACCACAGAGTGCATAAAGGAGTGTTGCCCAGTACTTTCATTCATGAAGGGATACTGTAAAAGTTTCTCATGCTTGAAAACCTCTGGGTTTTCTTCACCTGCTACATACCTGTCCCTGCTGGAGGAGCATCGAGTAGCAAACCGTGCTGGCTGAGGCGTGAGGAGAAGAGGTAGGGGTAAGGAGGGACTGCCTTGCAGGGAGTCAGCAGCAGATGGGAAGAGCTGTGGGGGCGAGAGCACAGCAGCTGAGTGAGAGAAAGTCAAGGGAGGTCTGAGGTCTGGGAGGAGAGGAGCAAGCATTCTACTGACCTCCTGACTCTAGGCTGCTGCTGCTGCAAATACTGGGCCAAGACTTCTTCCCCAGTGGTGCACGTGTGGAGCGGGGAGGGCAGAGGTGTCCCGGGGGTGAGCTGACTGCCAGAACAAAGCCAAAAGCACCTTTAAACTGTGGCAGCATGAATGAGAAACTAGGACTTAGGTTCTCAGGCCATCAGCTTGATCAGGATGCTCAGAGTCTGTTTTACCAATAAGTGGGGCAGAGGGAAGGCGAGCAGGGCAGTGCCATTAGGCTGTCCGGAGGTATCCGGGAGAAAAGCATGTGAAACGGAAGTCTGACAAGGGCTCCTGAGGACCACCTGTCCTTACCTGGTGTGGCGTGCTCTGTCTAGACCCCTCAGCACCACCGACTGGGCAAAGCAGCATGTCCCAGAAGGGTCCCCACATGCAGACAGTGGGGTCCATGGGGTGGCCTGTCCAAGCTGCATTAGGGTATCAGGGAGGGACTGGCTTGGAACTAAGGGGAAGGGGATAGTTGCTCCTGCTGTCACCACCTAAAGGTAAGAAAGAAATCAAGTTACAGAGCCTTTCTCAGCTCTGACCCAGCTCTTCACAAAGCTTCATACCTTTTTCCCAGAGAAGTTCAGCATATCAGCCAGATGAACCATGGAAACTGGTGAGGACCGTAGGCGATAAGGAACAGTGACTGTGTCCAGGGCTGTAGCTAGGATGGCACCACAGTGGACGGGCAGAGCGGCCTGTAAAGAGGATAAGAAGAAAAGCACTTGGCCTTTTGGGTGTAGAAAAGAGGCTGTGTCGGCGGTAGTAACGGCAGAGATGTCTGTGTGCTTTGGGACAGAGCAGGGGTGTGTTTGGCCCCGGGCTGGACAGGCATAGGACAGTGTCATCTAAGAGGCCACATCAGGGCCGAGTTCAAGATGAGGCTTCAAAATAGATCCAGTAGCAGATAAAGGCTGATTTGGGGGGCGGGGGTGTCTGTGTGTGTGATGTCCTTTCATTAGCTATAAGTCAGAACAAGAGCATCGAGTCTTACGTCATACTGCAGGAGAGGGAAGCTGACGGGCGGCTCAGGTCGCAGCCCCAGGCTCCCACCCAAGGATAAGGGGCAGACCAGAGAGCTGTGAGCAGACAGGTGTACCAAACCGAAAGCTGTGTTTAACAGACGGTAGATGTTTTTTTGCAGCTCCTGGTGAAAGAAATGAGGGCAGTTTGATTTAACCAATGTTCTCACTGGGCATTCCTTCATTTCTCCATGGGGCTCTTCCTCCCACACCCTGGAAGAACTACTCACCCCAAGGCGGTACGGACCAGGGAGCAGGCCCCAGGTGATTATTCCCCGCCCTGAATACTCGTCTTGTAGCAACTCCGCAGCCTTGGCGCCCAGCCCAGAGAAGCCATCGTGCAGGTCACACAGAATCTGGAAGCCCTGGAGAGAGGTGAAAAGTGAAAGTGGCAGGATGAGGGATGTTTCTATACAGTGCCCGCCGTGCCCCTCAGCTACCTGCAGGTAGTCACACTCCTCCACGTAGAAATGCAGCCTGTCCTCCAGCTCTTCCAGGTACTTGGGTTCCTTCAGGATGCTCTCCCCTTGGCCAAAAGCCTCCAGGCGGCCTGCTTCCCTGCCGTGCAAAACCACAGTCTGGGACTTACAAGACTCCCCCCACTTTCATCTTTCTGCCTATGATCTTGTTTTGGAGGAGGGCAGGGAAGATGGTCTCAAGAGCCTCATCCAGCACTGCTGGGGACCCAAATTCTTGCCTTACAGCCTCTAGCTCCCCACCCCACCACCACCACGCCTCGTACCCATCATGGTTGTATTTGTGAATCATACAGATGCTCCGGGGGTGGAGATGGACTCTGAGGAAGTCTGACCAGACTCTGATACTGCCCTCTGTGGGCATAACTGGTTTTGGAGTTCTAGCGTTGGTGAATGGTGGGGGACCTGAAGAAAAAAAGGCAGTGTGCCTTTGTGTTCCTGCACCGCCCAGTCCCCACTCTGCAGTCCCTGGAGAAGTCTCACCTTTGCCATTGGGAATTGATTTGACCCTCCAGGTACCATCACTACTCAGCACTCCCTGGGAGGGATGAGAAAATCTACATTTAGGTCCAGGCAGTCTAGAGGCGAACACTGATTTATTCTCCCTTTTTTTTTTTTGCTGGCCACACCCTGTAAACCTCCTTCATGTTCTCGTAGTAGTCACAGTCCTTCAGGAGGAAAAAAGTGCTTTTTCTTAAAATACCATTCTAGGGCACTGAGGGTGACCAAAATTCTCTTTTTCTCTGCCCCAGTGGAGGTGCACTGGTTGTAGCACTGGGCTTACAAGTTCAGGACAGAGGTCCTCACCTCTGCGCTCAGAAGGTCCTGGAGATAAGGGTTCTTGGGATAGAGTTCCTCTGTGTGTGTGGTGAGCTTCCCTTGCCTGAAAGAAAGTGGAAATTGATCATAGTGGCAGCTTCCTTGAGTTCTCCACCTTCCTGTGCTCCTTCCCAACTCCTCTCCAAAATCACAAATACCATGCTATTGCAGCATCTAGCTGTTTGTCCCTGTAGAGTCCACCTTCTTGCTTTAGGGAGCTCAGACTACCTGTACAAAAATAATAAGCAATTAGGTAAATCCCAGCCCCTCCCGTCCTGCAGCTAACCTTCCACTGATCACCTGATAACCTGCCGACACCCTCACTCCAGCACTTGGCCTTTCCAAGCTTTCTTGTAATATACATGGGCTAGAAAAAACCCTTGCATAGGAAAATTTGGATTCCATCCTTCATTTCCCAGCTTAGTCATTAGCTGTGGAACCTGGGCAAAGACCACAACCAGCGGTTCTACGGGAGCGCCACAGCTGAGCATCTCGCTGTCCAGGGACAAGAAGCCCATTCCAGAGATAGCTCTTGAATGGAATAGTTTTCCTTTTTTGCGTCCCCTCAGGTGTCGGCATACTGTGGTTAGCTCTCCCTATGGCTCCTCATCTCTAGTCCCACAGGCTAGTACAGTAGGAGTCAAGGATCTTGACGCGAACCGCTGCTAGAAACTCCACACGCGAAAGGGAACTCGGGTAACTGGCCGACCCGGGCCACCACCTAACCCTTCAGATCCATGAGGATGAGTCTCGGCGTGTAGGTCTCTTGGCCATGTAACGTCCGGCCGGTCCTGTACAGGACGTCGGGGCACAGCTCTCCCGGCGGCTCTTTGGCATCGTTCGGCCTGCACAACGCAGCATCCTGAGGAGGCACAGAGGAAGGACTGGACTCGGGCGGCGAGAGGAACAGGCCAGAAGCAAGGACTTCTGGAGACCCGGAAAACTCAGCTGAGGCGGCCAAAAGACCTTACCTGCTGGTTCCACCAGTGCGCTCCCACGAAACCCGCAAAATGTCCCAACTGCAAAGTGAGGACCTCCCGGGCCCCGCCCGCCATGCCGCGCGGCTCCGCTGAGTAGAACGGCCGCTCCCTGCCCACCGTTGCTCCTTGCGGATTGGCTCAGCGGGATGTGGGTGGGGCCTCACCCCCGGGGTCCTATTGGTGCATAAACACATCCTTTCCCATAGGATAAAAGATTCGTTGGCTTTAAAGACCCCGCTTATCATACCCCGCCTCTTCCTAGCGTGGACCAGTCCTGCTTACCAGTTGTCGTCCAGGGGCGGGGCCCCGCGGCGTTTGCCGGAAGTGGTAGGCAGGCGTGCTCCAGCGCCATGCTGAAGCGTTTTTGGTTCGGAGTTCTCTGCGTCTCACGTGGGGTCTCTGGCGTTGCTCACTGAAGATTCTCATACATACTCCTTGCGGCTCTTGCAGCTGTTGTTTTTTCTTTCAGAGGATACTTAATGCTGGCTAATAGCGCCTCAGGCAAAAAATAAAACCTTGCCAGAAAACAGACTCCTGGAGGACGAAATGGTAACCCACTCCAGTATTCTTGCCCCTGGGAAACCCCATGAAGAGAGGATCCTTGCGGGTTACAGTGCAAAGGGTCGCAAAGAGTGAGACATGACAGAGCACAGCACAGGAAATAGACGCTTACTTAAAGCCTCACATGGCGTTTTCTTCTCTCCAAAAGTCATAGCCTTCCTGACTTCTGACCTAGTGACTGACTCTCTCGCTCTATTATCTGTCTGTTATGTAAGTCAATCGGAGTACGTATTCTTTTGCGTTTGCCTTTTGCTCAGTATTGTTAAATTCTTCCCTGTTGTTGCATATACTTAGCGTAGTTCATTTTCATTGCTTCAGAATTCCATCTTACGATTATACCTCAAGTGATTCTCTGCAGATAATAGACTTTGAAGTTGTTTCCAATTTGGGACTAGTAGGTGCAGCGGTTAACATTCTTGTGCATGTGGACATGCACACATTTCTGTTGCGTAAATACCTAGGAGTGTAATTGTTGGGTCATGAGGATGGATATTTTTGGATACGGTAAATAATAAACGTCTCTAACTTTACAGTTTCACCAGCAGTATAGAGAGTTTTCAGGTGATGTTCCATAACCTTGCCAACATTAAACAATTTTTGTCATTATCATTGATTTTATTTTCTTGAGTATTGGTGAGATTGAGAGTATCTTTTTGTATGTTCATCACCTTTAGAATAGTCAGTTTTGTGAGGTATAGAGCATGTTCAAGTCTCTTGCTCGTGTTTCTTTTGGGTTGTCTCACCTGTTTGTAGGGTAAGTATTTGGTTCTGTTGAAAATATCTTCTCCCACCGAATTATATTAACTCTTCCACTATGTCAGTTTTTGTTTTTTTTTAGGCTATGTTATTAATACATACTACTTTATATTTCCTGATGGATTGAAATTTCCACCATTACAAACTATCCCTCTTTTTCTCAAATAATGCTGTTTTACCTTAATACCTGTTTTGTTAGTAATACAGATGAACCAGCTTTCTTTTGGTTAGTGTTTGCCTTGTATAATTTTTTTTCACTTATAACTTTAATTTGTATTTTGAAGACAGTATAGGCCAGAAGCAAACACCAAGATGGGAGTATACATATATGTGCCTTGTCAGGGAAATGCCTGTGTGGAAACATCTCAGGGAACCAGAGGAGGCTGGGAGTCTCAGGCCTTGAGGAAGGTATGAACCAAATGAACAGTAGAGTGAAGGAAGAAGTGTGCAGTTTTTTTTTTTTTTAACCCTTATTGAGGTGTTATTTATATACATTAAATGATTTGAGGTGTCATTTATATCCATTTTAAGTGTTTGATTTTGTAAATACAGAGCTGTGCAGTTATTACCATAATTCAGTTTTAAATAATTTACATCATCCCCAAAAGATTCTTCCTGTGTGATTACAGGTAAGCTCTGTTCCTACCCCTAACACCAGGCAACCACTATAGTCTACTTTTGCCTTTATAGATCTGCCATTTCTGGACGTTTCATATAATTATACAAAGCTGATCTTTTGTGCTTGGAGTCTCAGCATAAGGTTTTTGAGTTCCTATGTTGTAGCATGTGTTAGTATTTTGCTCATTTTTGGTAATCCATTTTTAAGTTGATGAATAGTTGGATTATTTTCACTTTTTAGCTGTTATGAATAATGTTACTATGAATAGTCTCATGCTGCTTGAACACAACTCTTGTGTGGACATATTTTCATTTCTTGAGGGTAAATACTTAGGGGTGAAATTGCTGGCTCATGGGACAACTTCATGCTTAACATTTTTAGGAACTGCCAAACTGTTTTCCAAAGTTATATTTCCATTTTATATTGGCACTTGAAATGTTAGAGGGTTCTTTTTTTTTTTTTTTCCCCCTCCGGTGTGGTGTGGTTTGTGGGATCTTAGTTCCCTGACCAGGGATTGAACCTGGGCCTGCAGCAGTGAGAGCATGGATTCCTAACCCCTGGACTGTCAGGGAATCCTGATCAACGGTTCCTTTTTCTTCACATCCTTCCCACCACTTAGTTGTTTTCTGATTTGTGGATATTCTAGTGGGTATGAAATCGTATTTTATTGTGGTTTTAATTTGCTCCTAAATCACTAGCGATGTTGAACATCTTTTCATTGTCTTGTCAGCTACTGATATGTCTTCTTTAGAGAAATGTCTATTCAAATTATTTATTTATCTTCTTATTAATGAGGGAATTGTTTTTTATATATTCTGGGTAAAGTCCTTTATCAGACATATGATTTACAGATAATGGCTCGATCTGTGGCTTGTCTTTTCATTTTCCCAGTGAAAATAAGTTTTAAAATCTTGATAAAATCCAATTTATAAAATTGGATTTGTATAGCTCACATCTTCACATGGAAGAAATATTTGCCTAATTTTTATATAAATCACCGCTTCAGATGAAAGAAATATGTGCCTAATTCAAAGTCATAAAGATTTCTTCATGTTTTCTTTTAAATGTTTTATATTTTACTTTTTATATTAGGTCTATAATCTATTTTGGATGTCTAATGTGAGGTAACAGGCAAAATTCATTTTTTTGCATGTACATATCCAATTATGTCTTTATGTCTTGAAAATCAATTGACCATAAATATAAGGGTTTGTTTCTGGACTCTCAGTTTTGTTCCATTGTCTTCCTTATGCTAGTGCCTTTGACTGTGTGGATCACAATAAACTGGAAAATTCTGAAAGAGATTGAAATACCAGACCACCGAACCTGCCTCTTGAGAAACTTGTATGCAGGTCAGGAAGCAACAGTTAGAGCTGGACATGGAACAACAGACTGGTTCCAAATAGGAAAAGGAGTACGTCAGGGCTGTATATTGTCACCCTGATTATTTAACTTATATGTAGAGTACATCATGAGAAACGCTGGGCTGGAAGAAGCACAAGCTGGAGTCAAGATTCCCGGGAGAAATATCAATAACTTCAGATATGCAGATGACACCACCCTTATGGCAGAAAGTGAAGAACTAAAGAGCCTCTTGATGAAAGTGAAAGAGGAGAGTGAAAAAGTTGGCTTAAAACTCAACATTCAGAAAACTAAGATCATGGCATCCGGTCCCATCACTTCAAGGCAAATAGATGGGGAAACAGTGGAAACAGTGGCTGACTTTATTTTTTTGGGTTCCAAAATCACTGCAGATGGTGTTTGCAGTCATGAAATTAAAAGATGCTTACTCCTTGGAAGGAAAGTTATGACCAACCTAGACAGCATATTAAAAAGCAGAGACATTACTTTGCCAACATAGGTCTGTCTAGTCAAGGTTATGGTTTTTCCAGTGGTCATGTAGGGATGTGCGAGTTGGACCATAAAGAAAGCAGAGCACCGAAGAATCGATGCTTTTGAACTGTGGTGTTGGAGAAGACTCTTTAGAGTCCCTTGGACTGCAAGGAGATCCAACCAGTCAATTTTAAGGGAAATCAGTCCTTAATATTCATTGAAAGGACTGATGTTGAAGCTGAAACTCCAGCTGATTCGAAGAGCTGACTCATTTGAGAAGACCCTGATGCTGGGAAAGATTGAGGGCAGGAGGAGAAGGGGATGACAGAGGATGAGATGGTTGGATGGCATCACCAATTCAATGGGCATGAGTTTGGGTAAACTCCGGGAGTTGGTGATGGACAGGGATGCCTGGCATGCTTCGGTTCATGGGGTCGCAAAGAGTTGGACATGACTGAGCGACTGAACTGAACTGATGCTAGTGGCACTTCATCTAAATTACTATACCTTTTTAAAAAAATTATTTGGCTGCATCAGGTGTTAGTTGCAGCTTGTGGGCTTCTCTCTAGTTGTGGCGTGTGGGTAGTTGCTGCTTCTCAGTAGTTGCTGCATGTGAGTTTAGGATGGCATGTGGGATCCTAGTTCCTCAACCAGGCATCAAACTCGTGTCCTCTGCATTGGAAGGCAGATTGTTAACTCCTGGACCACCAGGGACGTCCTTTAATTACTGTAGCTTTTCTTTTTTAACTGGAGGATAATTGCTTTATAATGTTGTATATTACATTCTGAAAATAGGAAAAGTCCTCCTGCTTTGGTCATTTGAAAAATCATTTTGGTTTTATTTCTGTATCAACTTTAGATTGGTTTGTCAATTTTTGCAGAAAAGCCTACTGAAATTTTAATGTTGATTGTATTGAATTTTTGGTTCAGTTTGGGGGAGAATTAATGTCTTAACACTACAGAGACTTGCAGTCTATGACCATGGACTCTCTTTTCATTAATTTAGATTTTTAAAAATTTCCTCAGTAATATTTTATAGTTTCTGGTGTATGTCTTGCACTTCTTTTGTTCAGGTTGCCAAGTACTTTATTTTCCTGTATTTTTGGAACAGAATTAATTAATTTCATTTTTGGATTTTTCATTGCTAGTATAGAGAAATACAATTGGTTTTTGTATAGTAATGTTGTAGTATTGTGACTCTGTTGAACTTGTTTTTGGTTCTAGTAGATGTTAGTTCTAGGAGTATGTTACCTGAACATAAAGATAGTATTGCTTCTTACTTTTGATTCTAATTCAATCCACTTGAGTGATGAAAAGCCCCCAGAGACCAGCTGTGCAGCAGGCCTAGCATGGAGGCAGTAAAACTTGGGCCTTAAGGATCAGGTCTGCAGTAGAAGGATCTTAAGAAGCAAAGGGGACTTGATAGGGTAGATGATAGAGTATTTGGAAAAAGATGATTTCGTATTTAACATTGCAAAAGTAATGAAGCAATTCTTCAGTAAGGATTTTGTACATAAATGATAGTATACCATTCCACATTCATCAAAGGGAATGAAGCATATTGATTATGAGCTTGGCCTTCCAATGATGAAAGCATTCCCTGGCCTCATGTGCAGTGAAGGATCAGGCTTGCAGTCGGTTCCTGACCAGTAACCATCTGGTAAGGGGAAGCGTAGTGACCTCTTGCTTTTTTGGGAGGGAAGGGAAAGTCCTGGAGTTTTTAGGGGCTAGCTGCCATTGTCAGGATAGGCTGTATTGTCAGTGTTCTAGTAGCCCTGCTGACTTTATCACAACAGCCTCCCCCCAGCCCCGCCCCGGGCGGTTAGGATGTGGTCAGTGGCTGCTGACCTTGTAACACTGTACGTCTTGGAGGTCCTGTGTGCTACCTATTTCCTTTTCTTTTTCTTTATATATTTATGGCTGTGCTGGGTCTTCATTGCTGTCTCTAGTTGCAGTGCATGAGCTTCTCCTGTTGCAGAGCAGGGGCTCTAGAGCGTGGGCCCAGTAGTTGTGATGCACTGGCCTAGTTGCCCCTCAGCGTGTATAATCTTCCTAGACCTGGGATGGACCCTGTGCCCTCTGCATTGGCAGGCGGATTCTTAACAACCACCAGATCACCAGGGAATTCCTTCCTTTTCTTTTTAAATTCCTTAGAGCAGGCATTGGATTTATAATTAAAATTGACAATTTCCAAGATATGCAGAAACAGCAAGGTATAAAAGAGTACACTACTGTGTTAAAAAAAATTTTTTTTTTAGAATTTTTTTCTCTAGAACTTGGTTGCTTCTAGGGAGCTGAGAGGAAATAAACCTGATATTTCATGAAATGTTTTTGTATGGTTTAAACTTTGTAACCCATTGTTGTTGTTCAGTTGCTATGTCATGCCTGATTCTTTGCGACCCCATGGACTGCAACATGCCAGACTTCCCTGTCCTTCACTTTACCTCCCGGAGTTTGCTCAAACTCATGTTCACTGAGTCAGTGATGCTGTGTAATCATCTCATCCTCTGCCGCCCCCTTCTCCTCTTGACCGTAATCTTTCCCAGGATTAGGGTCTTTGGCAAAAAGACATAGTGAAGCCAGTGAATGACATTAAGGGAACTGCATGGTGTGCTGTTTAGAAAGCCCACTGAGGCAGCCTGGTGAAAGATGGACTGGAGGGAGTAACCAGGAGTAGTTAGGAGCAGAGAAACAAATGAGCAAATGATAATAGTAACTCAAACAAGAAGTGGTGGGGTTATGTAATAAGGATGGAGAGGAGGAAGTGTGTTTGAGCTATCAGTCAGAGAAGCAGAACCATATTATTCAATAAAAAGGATCTGTTAAATGGATTCAGGGTTTCCAGTTGTGGCAGCTAGTTAAACAGTGTGTGTAAGGGTGCTTTCTGATGCTCTAACAGTCTAGCTAAACTGGGGGTTGGTCAGGGATGGAGTTTCATTTTTGATAGGGAATCCTTGAAGAGGTGGTTTAGGGTAGGGATAGGGACAGCTGGCTGTCTAGTGAAAAATGCGGATATACATTCAGACTCTCTCATGGTAATAGTTCAGATAAAGCATTAATAAAATCCAGGTTATAAATGGTAGCTACCTATCATTTAATGCAGACCCACTATGTGTGAGACACGTGACATATGTGATTTAATTCTCACAAAATCCCTGAAAGTTTAGCATTATTATTACCTTTACATAAGGTGAAACAGAGATAAGGTAAAATTAGAGAAGGAAATAGGGTAAGACAGATAGCTAATAAGTGGCTGGCTATGTCACTTCAGTCATGTTTGACTCTGTGTGCCCCATGGACGGTAGCCCTCCAGGTTCTTCTGTCCATGGGATTCTTCAGGCAAGAATATCGGAGTGGGTTGCTGTTCTCTTCTCCAGGGGATCTTCTCAACCCAAGGATCAAACTGATGTGTCTTAAATCTAACCTGCAGGTGGCAAGGTTTCGTGGTAAACCTGCATTTACCACTAGCGCCACCTGGGAAAGTCCAAAAAGGGGGAATCAAACTTCTGACTCTATAACCAGCCACCTGGACCTGGTGAGAGAATCAGACTCTTCTGAAATTGATGTGAATCTGTTTTCTCAAATCTCAGAACGATGGTAACAGATAATACTATTCTATTAA
Source organism: Dama dama (assembly GCF_033118175.1). Lineage (NCBI taxonomy): Eukaryota > Metazoa > Chordata > Mammalia > Artiodactyla > Cervidae > Dama > Dama dama. Next base: position 16,440,251 of record NC_083700.1, read on the forward strand.
CGTAGGATTAAAGATGTTAATTCATTACATATGGTGTATGCTGTATGGCAGTGGTCCCCAACCTTTTTGGCACCAGGGGCCAGTTTCACAGAAGACAGTATTTCCACGCTGGAAGAAGGGGAGGGAGGATAGATTTGGGGCGATTCATGCACATTAGAATCCACTGTGCACTTTATCTATCTGTGGCCATGCTGGGCCTTTGTTGCTGTGCACCGGCTTTCTCTAGCTGCGGTCAGTGTGGGCCACTCTTCATGGGGGCGCGAGGGCTTCTCATTGCAGTGGCTTCTCCTGTTGCAGAGCACAGGTTCTAGGTGCTTCGGCTTCAGTAGTTGTGGCTCTTGGGCTCTAGAGTGCGGGCTCAGTAGTTGTGACGTCCGGGCTTAGTCGCCCAGTGGCATGTTGGATCCGGTCAAGGGACAAGGGATTGAACCGGTGTCCTGCAAACTACAAGGTAGATTCTTAACCCCTGCACCACCAGGGAAGCCCTATTGTGCACTTTATTAGTATCACATCAGCTCCACCTCAGATCATCAGGCATTAGATCCTTACAGTTGGGGACCCCTGCTCTGGGGGTTTAGAACTTCTTTCAGGAAGCTGTAGAAAGGGGCTGTACTATACAAAGCTGCCAGACTCAGCTGGAATTTGAGGAGATTTCTCAGGGACCATGATAAGAGTAAACAGGAAGTGAATGGTCTGGGAGAGAGAAGTCAAGCTGTGGGCCCCAATCTCATAAACTGAATAAAGACTGGAAAATTTCTGTAGAATTTAGTCTCTTCAGACCCTCAACAAGCAGAATGCCAAAGAAATTCAATTTGGCCAATTCCAAATAGGCTCTTTCCATCTTATAACAACAGTTTAAGAAACATACTTAATTTTTAAGAAAAAGCTACATGATTATTTAAAATGTGAAAACCACATCTAATAAACTGGTGTTGGTTTCAGGACATCTTGTTGCCATCATAGTCCGATTACAAGGAACCCACGACAACAAAGGCTGGAGCTGACTGCAGTCCTGTGGGCCGCTCTTGTGTCCTGGGGGGCCTCCCACCTGACTGGTCCATTAGAGAAACACCCACTGTCTTCCGTGCACTTTGTGACCATGGCCTAGAGGTAGGCACACAGCCGCTCCAGCAGCCCGGGATTCCTATTGCTTAGGAACAGCAGCTCCTTCTTCCCTTCTTCTGTATGAGCTAAAATAGAATCAAACATAGATACTTGGCAGATTTCTCCTGCAGCATTGTTACTCAGCAAAATCTACAGTCAGAGGCTTATCCAAGTTATATTCTGATGTAATTAATACTCCCACGACCTCACTTCTAGACCCTTTATTCAGCCCCCCTACCCAAGTATTATTTTTTCTATGCATAATTTTCTTTTCTGTCTGTTCCTCCGACCAGCATCTAACCCTCCCTCTGTTCCAAAACTATACTCTGGACTTGAAGACCTCTTGAGAAATCTCACCATTGTGCCTCCTAACTCATCATGCTGCAGTGACTTCATACACTCCCCCTTATTCCTCTAATAACCTATCCCATTTGCAGCTAATTCTCTATTATCTAGTGATAGAACAACCTTTCTTTTTCCTCTACGCCCTACTCCACACACCCCCAGAACTAAGGCCAAGGATAAAATGAGCAGCTAGAACACTTTCATACACAAATACTAGGACAGGTATAGCAAGGCTTTGGTCTGGTGCTGGAGTAACTTCTCACACGGTTTCAGTTATTCTGTGGTGTCCCAGCACATAAGCCTCTCAATGCGGGTTTCTGAATGCTGAGTAAGTGCCACACCGAGAGCTGGCAGCAACCAGCACCTGGAAACTGCCAGTGGCTGCGCTTGGCCCGACCACCTTATTCCAGAATAATACAAGAAGTTTAGGGAGAGATATAATGTCTCATATAAATTCAACTTTAACCACCCTCCAACCTCACACTTTCTTTACCATCTAATCAGCCAGGAAGAGGTCAAGATAGAAGGGAAAAAAGCTGAAAAACAAGTTATAGGCTGCTCCTGAGGGAAGAAGAGATCAAGGGTCTGACTCAGTGGGGTTCTTCTGTGAGAGGAAAAAATTAAGCAACTGACCTTTCTCATGTTGAAGCCAATTGTTCTCCAAATAATACTGAATACAACCTTCAAATTCCTTTGGGTTATAGTTGGAAACCAGGATGGGAATAAAGGGATCCAGGGTATCAAATCCTTCCTGGAGAAGAAAAAGGATAAAGAAACAGTATTCATTAAGTGACAAATTGGTGTTTAAACACTTTTGAGGGCAAGGGCTTTGCTTTTGTTCTGTTCTATTCTACCTGATTTCACATTCTCTGGGCCTGGTTACTGTTGTTCTACCTGGCCACACACAGTATGTTTAAAAAAGAGAGAATGCTTGAGACAGGGGGGCAAGGGGGCGCCACTTATCTGAGAGTATAATGCATAAACATATACGTCTGCAACTTTTTGCAATTCTAACTTCGTCAACAATAGTTTTGATACTTCATATACTCCAAAACAAAAAAAATAAAGTGACAAGGATGGGGGGAAAAGATCCTGAATGGCATATAAACCAAAACAAATGAATCAAATTGTATTTTAAAGTTCAAACATAACACTGAAGGGAGAAGGGAGCTAACAGAAACTTGACTTGTGAACAGAGCATTTGAACTAAAGACTGGCTCCTGTCTGACTCTTTGCAGCCCCATGGGCTGTGCAGTCCCTGGAATTCTGCAGGCCAGAATACTAGAGTGGGTAGCCTTTCCCTTCTCCAGGGGATCTTCCTACGATCAAACCTGGGTCTCCCCCATTGTAGGCAGATTCTTTACCAGATGAGCCATGAGGGAAGCCCAGGAATACTGGAGTGGGTAGCCTATCCCTTCTCCAGCGGATCTTCCCAACCCAGGAATCAAACTGAGGTCTCCCGCATTGCAGGGGGATTCTTTACCAACTGAGCTATCAGGGGAGCCCAAAGACCCTTAGGCTAAAGATAAAAACTGCACTAAAACTTAGTGAAACTAAATAAAAGGAAAAAAAAAATTTGCGCTCTAATGTCTGGCAAGGAATGTCTCCTTGCCAGTCAGGGCCAAGACCCAGGCTTGCTGAGAGCAGAGGCCCTCCCAGTCCCCAGGCTGATCTTAAGAGGAGGCTGCAGAAAGCTGGGCAGCCACCATCAAGAAGGCCCTGCCAGGGGCCAGAACTCCTTTGCCAGTGTAGATTCCTCAAGTCGGGACTGTAAAACTAAACCAGTTGCACGTTTTTTTTTTAAAACAGCTTTTTTTTCCCCAAAAATGCTTTGTAGTTGTGTGTGCAGCACTTTGTCCTGATATGTGTGCTGTACAATAAGAACCAACCCTGATATATTTTTTGGGGAAAAAAACAAACCCACTTCTTACTTATAGAGAGGCAAGGGTTAGCAGTTCTGAAATTACTTTTACTATAATCTAAGATTGAGCTAATATGTAAATACACTGTGAATGAGAGCAGAGTTCTTACTACTGGAGATGAGGTTTTCAAATATAGAAAGCGGGAAGGATATAATGAATGCTGTGATGCTAGCCTGGAATTACAAGTATGAGACTTCTGGTTTTTTTAATACAGAGAAACAGACACAGACGTGTGTGCTTATGTATATAGAAACACGTGTATACAGAACATATACACATATAGGTATGTATGTATATATGAATAGTGTATACATCTACTTACTGACTCTGCTAGAGGGCCTAGAAGAAGTGATACCCACATCCTAGTAGCAGTAAGTATACCCAGCACTCAAGTCTTGGTTTCTAAATACCATTCTCCTCCAAAATGAACCAAAGCTCCTTGAAGAAATGGCTGATTTTAGCACAGGAGCATGGAAAATACAAGATGAATCTGGAACATATTCTTGTGCCTAAGGTAAAAGAAGTGCTTAGAAAAGATGGGGACAGAGGAGGAACGGTATGGAGAAAAATGATGACGACATGCTCAAGGGACACAGAAGCCAAGACAGCTTCAAGGGTACCTACTGGCCAAGTCTGGGATAACTTAAGCACCAAAATAAATAATGATAGTCAAGGTTTGTGTGTGCATGTTCAGTCGTGTCCGACTCTTTGCGACTCCATGGACTGTAGCCTGCCAGTCTCCTCTGTCCATGGAATTTCACAGGCAAGAATACTGGAGTGAGTTACCATTTTCTCCTCCAAGGGATCTTCCTGACCCAGGAATTGAACATATGTCTCTTGTGTCTCCTGGATTGGTAGGCAGATTCTTTACCACTGTGCCACTTTTAGAATCCATTAAATAAGAATCCACATTCTTATGTGTAGCAACAAATATATAAATATATAATGCAGAAAGGAAAATTCTTAAATATAAGAGAGGGTCAACTGATACATTTAGTAGTAATGATGGAGCTAGAAAATATCCATCTTGTAACTGTCATGCAATTTAGGGCAAAATCACTAATGAAAACTAAAACTGCTAAAGGGAAGCTTGAGAAATAAAGTCTCAAAGTATATCTTCATGAGATATTTATTCATTACGAAAGGAAAAGAGTAACTTTGCTAAAGAGAAATCAAGTGGACAGCATCTTAATAACCAAGTGTTCAAAGTTTATACTGCCAGTAACAGGAGAAATAAGCTTTATGTGCTTTCAGATATTATGCACTGAGAAGACACAATATAACTTTTAACATCCCATATACTCAAGAAAAACACATCAGACAAACCCATAAAATAACCCAACATAAGATAAATAACATATACTCTTCAAAAACAGAGATATAAATATGAAGGTTATAAAAGATAGGATCTGCACCAGATTAAAGGAGACTAAAGAGACATGACAGTAAGTACAATGCATTATCCAGGGCTTTCTTTCCCTGTAAAGAATACTAGAAAACTGGCAAAATCAGAATATATTATATAGATAACAGTCAATGCTAATTTTCTGATTTTGGTAATTGGGATGTGGTTATACATTAGAGTATCTTTGATTTTAGAAAACATGCATATAACGAGGGCTTCCCTGATAGCTTAGGTGGTAAAGAATCCACCTGCAATGCAGGAAACCCTAGTTCAATTCCTGGGTCAGGAAGATCCCCTGGAGAAAGGCTAGGCTACCCACCCCAGTATTCTGGGACTTCCCTTGTGGCTCAGCTAGTAAAGAATCTGCCTCCAATGCAGGAGACCCAGGTTCGATCCCTGGGTTGGGAAGATCCCCTGGAGAAGGGAATGGCTACCCATTCCAGTATTCTGGCCTGGAGAATTCCATGGACTGCACAGCCCACGGGGTTGCAAAGAGTTGGACACAACTGAGAGACTTTCACTTTCACTTTCAAGAGAGAAAAGAGGGCATCATATCTCAGGTTACTATCACATAATTCAGGAAAAAAAAAAGATGGAAAGAGTAAAGCAAACATGGTAAAGTGTTAACATTTCAGAAATCTAGTTAAAGTGCAGAGGAATATGATTTTTTTCCAAGTCTGAAATTATGTCCAAATATATATATGTGTGTATCTTCAGACAGAATGACTAAGGTAAACAAACTTTCCAGTGATCGGACCTTTCCCAGCAACTCCTGGGGCAGATAGGCTTTCCGGGGCTTAAAGAGAGACCCAGTCTGGCTCACAGTCAACACAATGGCACCTCCTTGCTGAAAGAAAGGAGAAAAAGCTGAATTTCAGCAAGACAGAAAAATGCATTTTAATCATCTGCAGATTTTTTTTTGGCCATATAGAACAGTTAAATGGCAATTAAATTATTAATTTGCGATTTGACTCTGACAATAAATTGCTACATGATCTTAAATTTATCAAAATCCTCTCCAAAGTTGGTAAGAAATAAAAACACCTTGAACAAATGCACTAAAGTGAAATTATGCCAATATTTAAAAAAAAATGGTTTTGATTAAGTGTACTCCAGTCAAGTGGTGAGATAAGCCAAATTACAGACATTAAATAAGATAGAAGAACTTTCTGTCCATGTAATTAGAGACTGGTAAATATCAACAATGAAGCAATCAAACATCTTTAAAATGAAAATACATTTTTTTTTTTTCTGAAATGTGTTAGGCATTGCATGTACTTACCCAATCATTTTTCACCATTTTCCTCAGGTTGTAAATAAGGGCTAGTTCTTCTGGGGCAATCTGCGTATTGGTCAATGTGTGAGAGGGAGGAGAGAGGAAGAGAAGAGAACGTTGCTTGTTTACTTAGATGCTCTTCTGAGACAGCTGCATTGACAACAACCAAAAAATCCTCAACTGGGATTTCTCTGGTGGTCCAGTGGTTAGGACTCCGTGCTCTCACTGCCAGGGGTCCAAGTTCAGTCCTTGATTGGGGAATTAAGATCTCAGAAGCCATGCAGCATGGCCAAAAAACAACAAACTACATAACCGTGTACCTGGAGGTACAACTCTGGGATAAGCTACGTGGCCACTGGCCCTCAAACTGCCATGCTTCTGGAAATTAAAACAGTGGAAAAAATAACCACTGCCCCAAACCACTTATTTCCTTGATGCTTCTGATCGTCTCTGCTTAGAATAGGGAACATAATTTTGAAAAGAGAATAGAGAAAATTGTGAAAAGGAAACACAGCTTTTGCTGTCATGCTCTTGGTGTTCAGTGGATGACAGAACATGGCATCACCTTGTCCTTCTGATACATTTTCACTACACATTTCATATATTCCAAAAGCAAGAAAATACGCTGCCTGGTTTAAAAGGCTATTTCCCAGCCTACGTATATAATGATTCCTGAAATCAGAGAAACCAAAATAGAGAAACTTAGTGTTCCTACCAGGCTTTTATCTTCTCTTTTCAGTGTGGTCCTTCCCCAGAGAGCATTGACTCCATCCACTGCTACCAGGAGGCGAAAAATACCCTGAGAACTTTGCCTCTTTAGCTCTTTAAGCACAATCCCAACTGCATCTGTGGCATTCCTCACTCGCATTATGCCCTGTGGGGGAAGAGAGACAGTGGACTGCAGTTCTACAAGAGGCTGTCTCTGGTTATCCTAGAGTATATGTTCAGTCTTTTTTTAATACCTGTTCAACTACTTCTGCCAGAGGACTGCCTTTCTCAGTGCTTTCTCGCTTATTCCAGACATACGTGTCTTGAACTTTTATCTAAAAATAAAACAAAGACCCAAAAAGGCCATTTAGCCTGATGATGAACCCATCCCTAGCTAGGAAGGTAGGGTAGGAGGTTAAGATTATTAGTAGTCAGCTTTGATCTATTTTTCAAGCCGAGTAAGAGACCTCAGCAGGAAGTGAATGCTTTCTAGCCCATTTCAGCCTGGAGAAAAAAGAAACACAAGAAAAAACATAAGGGATTCTGATTAAAAAGGCCCAGGAAAAAGCCTTGCTATCTGCATTTTTAACAAGCTCCTAGGTGATTCTGACTTACATCAGAGTCGAAAACCCCTAGCCTAGAGACTGTGAACAAGAATCACTACAAAATAATTTTACGAATGTTTCTGGTTCCTAAAAGATCTAATCTGGAAAAAGTTATGTAGTTGAAATGTACGTTAGAGGATTTTAGGCTGTCACCTTGGAAAAGTCAAAGAATCTATCTGGACTTCCTTTTGCTACACACCGGATGCAGACAGCTTATTGCTGCCTCTATTTCCCATGCATAAAAGAGTTTCAGGGTATGGACTCGCTGTGAATAAATGTATCAAAGAAATAAAAAATGGTATAGTTATCCCAACTACAATATTAGTTCACCATAGTTTGCTGGTACTTAGGGCACAAAGAAGATAAAATCTTAAGGGCTGTCCAGCACCAAACTTCTGGGAATCTAGTCACCTGACTCAAGAAACGCTCATTTGCAGTTTTGAAATTCTTCAGCCAGATTGAAGCCTCTAAAGGTTGGTCAAAGCGCTGTTTGTTGTAGGTGGACTGCAGAAGATCCCGGCAGTTTTTGACCCAAAGATGAGCTAATCAAAAGGCAAAAGAAGACAAACTAGGTAGGAACTGACTGTAATCAACTCAAAATACTCCATGCCTCTTTCTGTTACAGGAGATGACTTTAGATTCCCATATATATTTCTTAAAGCCTTCCTGCTTCAGAGGTTTATTTTTTGATCTAGTCCATCATAAATATTATCACTATACACAATACACAAACAAATGGACTAAAGGTCATCTTAGCTTCTTGGCAGTGTTAGTTAGAATATGTCGATGCAAACAACACTGAACAAGACAAGGAGAGACAGGGACTTCCCTGATGGTCCAGTGATTAAGAATCTATCTACCTGCCAATGCAGGGGACATGCGTTTGACCCCTGGTCTGGGCAAGATTCCACATGCTGCAGAGCAACTAAGCTCATCCTCTGTAACTACTGAGTCTGCACACTGCAACAAGAGAGGCCACTGCAATGAGAAGCCCATGTACTGTAACGAAAAGTAGCCTCTGCTCGCTGCAACTAGAGAAAGCCTACACACAGCAACGAAGACCCAGGGCAATCAAAAATAAATAAAATTCTGTATTAAAGAAACAAAACAAGGAGAGATATGTTAAGTGTGAGAGGTTAATTTCTAAAATTCATGCTGACAGCCCAGAATGCTGACAAGCAGTGAAGGCTCTGTGGGTCTCAAAGTTGTTAGCTGATGGCATAAAGCCTGTGGTGAACACAAAGGTGGGAGTTGATGCTCATGGGCATTAGGTAACTACCAGAGGACTGCTGGGCCAAAATACTTCATTCTTATTATCAAAAGGTTCCCGAACTAGCTCACACCAATCTGCCTCTGGAGCAGAGACCTCTCCCTTAGTTGTCAGAGCCCTGCCAGAAAACTGAAGTCACAGTGCCACCACAGGAACAGAGTGACTAACCCAACACAGTGAGGGGAGGACGTTCTTACCATCTGGAATATGCAGTATCAGCCAGTCTTGTTTTGCACAGAAATGAATAATATGGCAAAGACTGAGGGTTTTTCCTGTTCCCTTCTCGCCATCTAAAGCACTCGCTGTTAAAGAAAACACTACCAAAAGGGATACTCCCGCTGTCAACAAATAAAGCATTTCTTCTTTCCAACGTTTGAGGGAGGAAAGCACTGGCTCAGACAGCCCAGGCAAGTAGGAAAGGATACAGAGGACGTATCGTACAGCTGGATGAGCAAAATTGGTGTTTTTCAGGTAATGCAGAAGCTCGAGGGCTGGTTTCCTTACCATCAGGCAAGCTTCATTGAATGTCTTCACCTAACAAGATGGGAAAAGAGGGAGGAAAGGGTGGGGCTGGAACTTCTAGCCAGTTTTTGGTAATATACACTGAGCCTAATACAGCAACCATAGAATCAAACTGCCTACTTCTCATTTGTTCAGTTAAAGGATGGTGGTATTGAATTTGAAAATTTAACCATGTAATTTAGCTAAAAATTAAAACATATCATCCCACACCAAGCACATAACAGTCAGCTTTTGATTATTTCTGTAAATGAAGCATTAGTTGATTGAAATTTACAAATAATTGTGACGTCTCATAACATAACTATGCAAACTACTTAAGGCTGATACAAATATTACAAGTGTGTAAAATGCTGAACAAGGTATCTGATACATGGTAATCATCAAATAAATGTTAATTCTTTAAAATTTATTTTTATCTAGTTCTTACTGTAACCACCTAGACTTTTCCCTGAACTATATATGTACCAGCTCAGGTTTGCCCCAGCTATGAGGCCATACGTGACAATACCAGCATGTGGATATATCAGAGAACTAACATACAAAATTAATTCCTTTTTTAAAAAAATTAATCTCCTTTTTGCCACCAGGAATAGTTCGGTGGAAAAATTTGGGAAGCAGTGATATGTGTGAAAATGGTTTGCAAATAAAGTATTTAATAATATGTATTGATAAAAATAAATAGCTAACAAATACTACTCACAAGTATGTCAGATAAGGGTTAAAATAATGTTGTTGTTGTCGTTTTTAAATCCTAACCAAACAACTGGATTAGAAAAGGACTTTGACATGTTAAGTTCAAACCTAACAGAAAGTGAAAACTTCAAAAACATGATACAGATATTAAAACAGAAATGCCGTTATTAGGCAATATGACAGTACTAAATACACAGACAATAGTGAGGGGGTTGGCTTTTTACGGAAATGGAAGCTATGGAAAGAAAGTATGCGTAATTCCCTCCAAAGCACTGGTGGGTAAGCCATTCTGAAAGCAACCTAGGATAAAGTTAGACCCTCAGAACCATGTTAGAGATTGCACTATGAATGTCTTGGAACAGTTTAAAGTAATGATTTCTTCTAATTGTGTCCTATTTCCAAACAACAAAATTGTTGATGAGAGTCTATGCTTGAGAATTAGCTCCTTTACTGGTGTCTCATCTGATTTCTTGAAATAAAGCACACTGAAGAAATGACATCCTCTGACTTCTAAATATCACCTGCACATTCAAGTTTGATAATAAGAAGGAATAATTTCTGAAACTGAAAATAATTGAGCAGGAATTAGCCAGAGAACCAGTTTTGCCAATAAACCCTGCTTCCAGTTAATTGAATTCTTTCACTGGCTATTAAGGCAACCCAAGATCACATTCTTTGGGTTGACGTTATGACTACAAAACTATATTTTCTGAAAACCCATAAGACTGAAGAACAATGAGTGATGCATATCTAATTCATATATTGTTTCTGACTCATGAATACGTTTTTGTTTTTCTACACATATTAACTATTTTCAGGATATTTTGCTAAAGCAAATATTAAGCTAATTTTTAACAATTTTTGAAGGCTGAAGTTCGTAGAAATCTGTTGGTAACACAAGAAAAAAGAGTGGGGTATTATTTATTTACTTAAGAATATTTTGCCTGGCTTCGAAAAGGATTTAAATTGGTTAACTTCAGACCTGCTTAAAGTAATAATAGTAACAGCACTATTCACAAAAGATAATCAATAGCTGAATTTATCTTTTTGAAGATTCAAATTAAATCTTGTAGTTTTCTACTCATTTAATTCTACGCCTCTGCCATCAACGCCTTGTGCCACAAGCCCCCTCCAAAACCCTCCCGTTGTGAGCACCTGCATTGCAAAGCGAGGAGGCAGGCCGTGGGGGAACACGGTCTTCAGCTCTTGGACAGATATGCTGTAGTGCCGACCCACATGCTGCTCCCCGTGCTTGGCCTAGGAAATGAAAATGCAAACAAGTATAACGGAGAGTGACAAAGACTTTAAAAAAGCGTCAAGGGCTTTCTAGACTCTACTGAGGAAACAGTTCTCAGAACTGGAAAAGATATTCTATTCTTTCATATCTTATCTTAGACAAAAATGTTCATTGTTGTCCCCAAATCCACAGTGCATATGTTGAACATAAAGCTTATATTGGCCCGAATGATGCAGTCAGTTGCTCAGCAACATAAACCCTAGATGTGGAGGGAGCAGAGACAATTCTTGCCATCTGGATTCTTCTGTGCTGTGTATAGAGATTCTCCAATCACGTGACAAGATCATCTGCATGCCACTGTTGCCATAGAAACCCCAGAGGAACTGGCAGATAAAGGGACTACAATTACAGGGAAAAGCTGAAAGGCACTTCAATGACTTCATTCACTTATCCTATTTCATTTTGTGCTTGTGAAAGTAGATGAACGCTAGAGACATAAATACAACACACCCTGCTGAGATGGTGTTTTGGGTAATGAGTTATGTTTTTTCCATTCCACATGTGCAGCATATGTTAAGATGCGGCAACTCAGAGGGCAAGGGTAGGAACAAAAAGGGAGAGAAAAACTATTGGTTCCCTTCACATTTAGGCACAGATCACACAACTAATTTCATTTATAAGAGGCAACAATAATACTGAGGAATGAGAAGTAAGTGTTTAGCCTAATGGGACCTGAAGTAGAAAATGCAACCAGATGGATTACTAGGAAGACTGTGTTCTGGACCTGCCCTGCTATGTGATCCTGGGCATGTAAGTTGATTTCTTAGGATTCTCCAAACCAGGGTTGGTAAACTATGACTGGCTATCCATTTTCATAAATAAAGTTCTACTGGAGCACAGCCATTGGTTTATGGCAGAGCTAAGTAGCTGTAACAGAGATCACTAAGTAGCTGTAACAGAGATCACTCTAAAATATTTATTATCTGGTCCCTGAAGGAAAAGTTTGCCAACCCATCATTCAGTAAGATCAATAATAACTACTAAATTTAACTTCTAAGATATTGAGTATTTAAGTGTTTACTAGGTACCCACTCTATATATAACAAAACTGATAGCATGAAGTGAGTTCAATGACAGACATTAAATCAGAACAGATACAGACTGATCTGCCTGAGTTGTATTACTAGAGTGTCAGACAGGGATGGGGAAGATGAAGGTTCCAGAATGCTGTCTCAGGTACATTGTCTGACTGTATGTAAATCTGCTTACCTTCCTTTGGTTTCAGTTTTCCTGATATATAAAACAATGGCAAACAAATTATAAGCCCTGAAAAAAATCCATACACATATTAGCAACTCACCGGATTGTTCTCAAGGGTGCGGGAAATAGCTCTGGGACTCTCATTTGGAACCTGGTTATTCAGATGAGCAACAAGGCACTGGGGTGCCTGGGTCCCTAAGTGCAAAAAACGTCCAGGGTCCAACTATAAAAGAAACCGTTTTAGTTTTAAATTATTAGGCTTTTTATGCTTGCTGAGGTTTAAAGCCATATCTGCAACGGGGAAAATATTACCAACATGCATTTTAGTTTTATGTAAAACAGAACCTTGTTATTATTTATAATTCTCTAAGTCCAATCACATTATTCATACTCTGAATCTGTTCCAGCTGGTGCTGCTATGTCTGGGCACTGTCCCACATGGAAACAATTCCATTAGAGACTATTCAGGAGTATAGCTCAGCCATTAACAACTAGACTCAGGAAATTTCTTTTAATGCTCTTGCCCAAAGTAATGAATGGTGGCCAGTATTGTACAATTCCCAGCTGTCTAGTAATCCTAGTCACCTCAGTTATTAGGGGATTAGTGCAATGTTCCTATTTGTCAGGTATAATTACACTTCCTGCAACAATGTGCTGGCTAGCTTTGCCCTGAAATAAAGAATCTTTCATTAAGGACGAGTAATGAGGGAGTGTGTAAAGCATCCAGCTAAGTGAAAATAAACTGCTCTACAGGCAAGTTGGTGAACTGCACATGGAAACCTCAAAACTGGGGGAAGGCTGGGAAGAGGATGCAATTTCAGGAGATAAATCTAAGAAAAAGCTAACTGGAGAACTCCTGAGCTGAGTTAGGATAACAGGCATTGTTTACAAGCAAAGAGATGCCAGTTACAAGAGAAAGATTAGAGTATGGATCCAGCAGAGTCAGGAGGACAGGGATGTGAGAGATGGTTATATTAAGGGAGTTTCTTGCTAGGTCATTAGGTAATATGAAAGCTGCCTGTATTTATATTCAGTCTCTCTAAGCAGCTGCATGAATGCAGAAAATGTATATTATTTTTATACTACCTTTTGTAACACTTTTATCCATTTGTAAGACCTTTAACTCTGTAACAGCTTTTTAACTAGTATCTTTGAATCTTTCACAGTCCAAAAGATTTGTCCTCCAGAACAGGTTTCACCTTCAGCTAATGAAAACGTTGGGATGATTCTCTATTTCTGTTAAAATAAGTCTCAAAGTCCTTAACATGATAATTAAGGCCACTGCTGTAAGTTCAACCTACCTTTCTAGTCCCACCCCTTTATAAAGTCTATACTCTAGCCAGCCAACTGTGCTAAAACATGTTATTCAGTTTTATGCCTTTATAATTCTGCTCATTCTACTTCATCTTCCCTCTCTCCCTATTTAAATCTTACTCATCCTTTAAGACTCATCTCAAATGTCATATCCTTTGTGAAGATTTGCCAGACACCTCCAGGCAAAAGCAATTATCTTTCCCTCTCTATTGATAGCACTTTCTTTGTACTGCATGCATTTTTACTCTACCTGTAACTACGTTCATGGTTTTCATTAACTGAGTACCTAAAAAATGCTAGGCAACACATATACACATTATTTTTGAGCCAAGAATCCTAGAAGATAGGTAGAGTACTACACTGTTTTATTATGAGGGAAATCATGGTTCAGGGAAGTTAGATAACTTTGTCTAAAGTCACTGAGTTGAGAGGTTTTGAAACCAGAATCCAAATCCAAGTCTGTCTGACTCGAAAGTCTTTACCTTTATTCATCTTACATGTAAGTTTGTCTCCCATTTTAGGCCACACACACTTGGAAGAGAAGGGACTAGGTATTGTACATCTTTGTATCTACTTCTCTGGGAATCTAATGCACCAAAAATGCTTCATGCTTGTGCCCTGGAATAAAAAATCTTTCTCAGAGACACGTGACGGGGGAGTACAGAAACCATCAAGCTAAGTGAGACTAAACCGCACTACACTACAACTTGGTGAACTGCACATATAAACCTCTGAACCAGAATTCGCATACATTAATATTGAGTTGGCCAAAAGGTTCGTTCTGGTTTTTCTATAACATCTTATGGAAATTTTTTGGTCAACCAAATATAAAGTAATAGAGTAAAGTAATACAGTTGCTGCAATTTTGAGGATGCAGAGACAGCAATGTTTATCACATATCTAAATACTCTAATCTCCCAGCTTCCTTTGCAGATAGATTGGGGTCACATAATGTGTTCTGCTAATAAGCTCTAAATGGAAATAACTTGGGTCACTTCTAGTCAGGAAGCTAAGAATGGGTAAAAATTCCCTTTTTCTTCTGCTGTGGCAAACTTAAATCTACAATGTGAGATCAGTTCAGTTCAGTCACTCAGTCATGTCCAACTCTTTGCAATCTCATTAACGTAGCCTGCCAGGCTCCTCTGTCCACAGAATTCTCCAGGTAAGCATATTGGAGTGGGTTGCCATTTCCTACTCCAGGGGATCTTCCTGACCCAGGGACTGAACCCAGGTCTCCCACTTTGAGAACAGATTCTTTACCATCTGAGCCATTAGGGAAGCCCCCATATCTGCTTATAAACCAATTTTTATTTTTTGGCTGCAGCGCAGAACATGTGGAATCTTAGTTCCCCGACCAGGGATTGAGCCTGTGCCTCCTGCAGTGGAAGTTCAGAGTCCTAACCACTGGACAGCCAGGGAATTCCCTGCCAGTAACCGTTTCGGAAATATAGCAACAGCAAGAACAAAACAAAGCACAGACACAAAACACACAAAAAATACACAAAAAACAATATCAAGTGCTGAGTTAAGCCAATGAGAATTCAAGGTCTGTTACCTCAACGTAGCATCTGAACAATGCACCTTACTATTGATAAAATTTTTTCAGTTCTACTGCAGAGAAAACATGTCTCCAAATAAAGTAGCATTCAAATGGAAAATTATATTCAAGGACCACAAGGTGGTGCTATTTCTACAAGAAACCTATGACATTTTAGTTAAGTGTTTTTTTGCAGCAAATCAAAAGCTAACAAAATGGACTCCTTACTCCTTAGTGTGATACATGGCATCACCTAGCTAACCTCTCATTTCCAGGGTAAACCACCACCTGTACAACTGCTTCTGCACTGTTCCAGAATGAAAACCATGCAGTTCTTCAAAGAACAGCATTCATGAGCCAATAAAGGTTACTCTAAACCAATCTACAAAAAGCATAAAAATTTTCTGACATTCCTCTGCAGTTTGGACTCAAGACTTTCTTGTCTGCTATTAAGGAAGAAGAAATTGTAGCCTTTTAATATAATTAGTTGGGGCTAGAGTCCATCCATTTGTTGATTTTTCCTTTCATTTTCATTTTGTTTTATAAAAAGGGGTTATTTTATGCATATAGGTTTGTCATGAATCTCTGGGGAAAAGATGACTCCCATAAGAAGAAGGACTCCTTTTTAATGAAATCTAATCTGCAATTAAATGATCAGATGGGAGTGACTAAGCCCTTCTGCTCAGTGCTCATCCTTCAGGGTTTAGCTCTTTAGGATTTCCTCTGGATCCTACTAATCCAGTTAGGTGCCTTCACCATACTATGACAAAATCATTTAATCATGATTCTGCTACTGGATTTTGAGGTCTCAAAGAAAAACATGGGCCATAAAATGCAATACAGCAGAGTGGTTAAGGTCATAGCCTTTTAAGTCAGACAGACCCGCTATCTAGTCTGGGCTTGACAACTTCACACCATGTTACCTCAGGCAAGTTACTTAGCCATTCTAATCCTCAATTTCTGCCTCTGTGAAACAAAGATATTATGTACCTTAGGGTTGATCATGAAGATTAAGAGAAATAAAGCACTTAGCACAGTGTCTGGCACATAATGAATGCCCAACAAACAGCAACAGTTATTAGTGAGATGAGTCATCTAGAATCCCGAGCATCTGCCTTATGGAATGTGCTGAAAAATTATTTGCTAATTAGAAGACAGAATGAAGTAAAGTAACAGAATTGTCTTTCTTACATATGACTGTTATTTAATCAACTATCAGAAATTGGCAACTTATTTTTTTTTCCATACTTCATTAAGGGATGATAACTCAACTAGAGAATAATAAAAATTAATAAAGATGACTGTGCTTAAGCTTATTTATCTACTAAAAAATGTTAATTCTCCTATGATAGGATAAAATTCCATGGACAACTATTCAACTATTACTGGATTTTTAGGGCAGTTAGGAGCGAAGTGTATGGCAGAGAAAAGGAATTGTGAATGCTTTTTTATTGAGTGGTCAGTCAGCTCAAGTTCACCAGAGCATTTTATTCTGGATACAATCAATTTAGAAAGGAAATCCACCTAATTAAAGACAGTTTGCACAAAGCATTTAAGTCAGTTAGGACTCACCTTATGGACCCTGGAGACAAGCCTTGTCATTCCTTTCAGCATTATCCCTGTGCTTAAAAAAAAAAAAGTGAAAAGGTAAGCCACAACGGAGAAAAGATATCTGCACAATGGGTTAGTACCTAGAATAAAGAATGCCTAGACATTGATTAAAAAATGATCAGAGGCCATGAACAGACATTTCACAGAAAAAGGAATACAAATGGCTAGTAAATCCATGAAAAGAGTTTCACCCTGATGACAAATCAGAGAAATATAAATTAAAACCACTACAAAGAGATTTCCACAATCATATTGAGAAAAATAAAAAGGACAACAGCAAATGCTGAAGAGATTGTGGAGCATTGGGAACTTTCCTATACTGTCAATGGAATCATAAATACAAATATCTTAGAAAACAAATTTGAAATTATCTATAAAGTTGAAAATGTACATAACTATGGCCCAGGTATTCTACTCTGTATTTATTTTAGAAAAACACATATATAGGTACACTGAAAAATATGTATTACAATGTTTATAGTAACAGAATATGAATAATCAAAAACTGTAAAAAGCACAAATGTCCACTGATACAAAAGAGTGTATAAAGAGAGATACAGTCATACAATGGAATACCATAAAAAATAAACTGCAGTTACATGTATGGCATAGATGGATCTCAAAACTAATACTGAGGGCACACTGTAATATATAACATGATATAATTCATATGAAACTCAAAAACATAAATCCTCTTTGGGGAATACACTTATATGTAGTAGAGCATGATAAACACATATTTAGAATAGTATTTACTCTTAGGGAAGAGATAAAGGGACAAGATTGGGGAAGGGCACACAAATTATAATGATCTACTTCAAATGATGGATAATGAATATATGAGCATTTCCTTTTTTATTTTTATGCCATATGTGTTATGTTTATTCATTTGTATGCTGGAAGTATTTAACAGAAAAACCTTAATCATGTGAAGTAAAAAACTGTTTAAGATACTTAAATGCAACTCTCAATATTGACTAGTAGATAACAAAGTTGCACTCATTTATTCAACAGCTACAGAGCACCTGTTATATGCCAGGGCCTGTGAATAAGATGGTGAACAAAGCTGTTATGGTCCCTGACCCAAAAGAGCTTATAGTACAGTTAAGAGATGACATAAATGCCTATGAGTTTTATTTCCTTTTAGTTCTCAAATTTATTTTTTCTCTTTTAGAAACAGTTTACTTTCCATCAACCTCTTTCCATTTTAGCTTGTGGAAGAACACCTTAAGACTACTCAGTGGTCGTTCCTACATCTTCAGGGGCCTGAGCAGTGGGAGCTGCACAGTGGTCTTCAGGTGCAGGCTCAGCACTCCAGGCTTCAGCAGGAAACTGCCGAACAGGCACCCACAGCACGTGCACGCCTTCAGACCAGTCTGCCACCTCAGGTTAAGCAGCAAAGAACTTAGGAGCTGACGGGGTCTATTCACTGTAAAATTCCTCCTTGGTCACAGCCTTCTCAGCTGCCTCCTGCTCTTCTTTTTCAGTCTCTTCAGGATCTTTGTAAAAGCAGAGATCAGGCATGACTTCCCATCGGTGTTCACAGGAGATGGTGCCATGAATGCGCAGAACTTCCCCAGGTGAGTATCCACCACATCAGACCCACCAAGTCAGCTTTCTTGTTGCATGGGATGACAACGTCCACTCTCCTCTCCTCTCTGCACAGAGTCTGTGTTACACAGAGCAACGGTGGGCAGGTGAACGCAAGAGGTCTCTGTGAGCAGCTGTAACCACCAGAAATTTAGGCTCCTGGAAGGCTGCCCAGATCTAGTTAGTGAGGTTCTGGGAGAGAAGTGGCCAGCAATAGGAGTGTCTCCAGGAGCAGCAGCAAACTTCAGCACAGCTTCCTGGAGGATATGACACTCACATCAGCTGGACCTTCAATGGCAACAACGGCACGACCTGCCAACAGAAGTTCCTCCCAGGTTTTCAGATTTATGATGTAGATGCCATTACTTTTCCTTTTGTAGATATACTGTTCCATTTGGGAGTCAAGCGTGGGTTCCAGCTGCAAGAAATTTAAGGATGTCCTCCCCCTTCATCTGCAGGACATAACGTATTCTAGACATTGTGAAAGCTTCCCTTTAAATTAAAATGGGAATCCAGAACATGCTGTATGGATCCTTGTCTGGGCAGTGTAGAAAAGTTAACTTTTTAGTAAAGATGCCAAAGCATGCCTTAATTCAGTCATTCCAAAACGTGTGACGCGCTTCTACATGCCCACATCATACAGAGCATTCAGTGGTGAACAAGACTGGCATGGTCTCTACTGGCCTGCTTCCTGTTTACATGTGGGATTCCAGGCTCCTTTGCTGTGTTTCAAAACCAAAAGTTCTAGAGCAGCAGCTCACAAAACGAGTTTGGTGAAACTAGTCATAAAATGCATCAATGTTCTCTGGCCAAAGAAACTTGAGAATGCTATATAGTTATTCACTTCTTGAATAATTACAATATATGTCTATATTTGCATATTTTAAAGCTTTGGGGAAAACTATAGTAAAGAGGAGGGGCTTCCATGGTGGTTCAGTGGTAAAGAACCTGCCTGCCAATGCAGGAGATGTGGGTTGGATTCCTGGGTAGGAAAAGTCCCATGTAGAAGGAAATGGCAACCCACTCCAGTCTTCTTGACTGGAGAATGCCATGGACAGAGGAACCTGGTAAGCTACAGTCCATAGGGTTCCAAAGAGTTGGATTTGACTCAGTGACTAAAACAAAATAAAAAAAAATAGCAAAGAGAATTTTTTTCCCCTAAGGTGCCCTGGGTCTTCGTTGTGGTGTGCAGGTTTTCTCTGTCTGCAGCCCAAGGGGGTTCTCTTGCTGTGGAGACAAGAATGTGCGGGCGCGACAGTTGCAGCCTGTGGGCTTAGTTGCCCCAAGATCCTAGTTCCTCGACCAAGGATCAAACCTGCACCCCCTGCACTGGAGGGTGGACTCAACCACTGGGTCACCAGGGAAGTGCCCAAAATCTTTTTAATCCAAATTTACTTGGTCTTAGAACCCTTGGAACTCCACAAAACACTATTAATTACATTCTCCTGGATGTGAGTGGAAGGGTTGCTGCTGTGGAATAATCATATGCCCAGGCCTGAAGATGAATTCGACTAGGCCACAGGCAGAGCTGAGGTACCCTCTGTTCCCCAGTCTCCTTAGCTCTGCCTTCAATGCCTCCACTGCTGCTCACCACCGCCCAGTGCCCACCAACACCATCACCACGCGCTACCTAATCCAACTGCGCAGGAAAGAGCTGCAGCAAATGATTACACGCCCCGCCCCAATTAAACACCCCGGGCACCGAGACTGATAGTTTCCCCGGGTGGCAACATCTCATGTGTTGTCAACTTTTTGCTGAAGGAATCAAGTGTGTCTTACACGATTCTACTGGGAAAGGACTCCTGGAAATTTATACCTGGTGTCCTCCAGAACTTGCCCAATGTGTCTTCTTCCCGTACTGATTTTGATATATTATCTTTTTGCTGTAATAAGTCATAGCTGTAAGTACAACTATATGCTGACCTCTGAGTCCTTCTAAGGAATCACAGAACCTGGGGGTACTTCTGGCAACCACCAACACAACAACCCAGTGCCCAAAACTACCCAGCACTGATTTCCACCTGATACAACCATTACCTGGCACCTAATACCACCATCTCTGACCAGCTCAATTTTCTTAACTTCAGTTCTCATTCCTTCCCTATTTCAATTACCTCAACTCCCTGCCTCCCATCTGTGACAACCAACCTCCATACCAATTCTAACCCTCCATGTCAGCTGATTTCCAACCCTAAGCCCCCCACCCAACGTCAACTTTTCCAATTCCCAAACTACTTATGACCCAGTGTCACTCCAACAGTATCTAGCCTACTCAACCTTGCTCCTTGTTTCTTCTCAATGTGCCCTGGTACCACCACTAATGTGAGACATCCGTGGGCTGCAGCTCTGCAGGGAGGTTGGGTCCTAGAAAGAGTGGTGACATAATCCTGAGGGTAGTACTTTCTCCATGTATGCCTGTGGTCACTGAGGCCATTACTCTGGCTATGTTTTAGAAATTATGGGAAATGCTGGTCAGGAAAATGTGACCAGCTTTCCATCTTTTACCCAGTCATCTTGTATCTTACTAGCCTCCATCCTTGAACTTCTCCAATCCATCCTTTCCACTGAAGTCTTGCTCTTAAAACCCTTCAATATTTTTCTACCGCTTTTAAAGGTAAAGGACACGGACACACACACACACACACACACACACACACACACACACACGGCTTATATAAGAATGAGAGAAGATATTTTAAGGAAAAAAGGAGGGTGAATCTCAAAAGTATAATCTCAAAGCAGACAATCCAGACTAAACCACATTTTCCAAGTCCTATAAAATACCTTTAAGTAAAAAAAAAAACCCCAAAATCAAATGGACAGGCCAAATGAAAGCAGAAAGAATAGAATATGTGCTCACTCTACATTCCAGTTCAGTTCGGTCATTCATTTGTGTCTGACTCTTTGTGACTCCATGGACTGCAGCACACCAGGCTTCCCTGTCTATCACCAATTCCCGGAGCTTGCTCAAACTCATGCCTATTGAGTCGGTGATGCCATCCAACCATCTCATCCTCTTTCGTCCCCTTCTCCTCCTGCCTTCAATCTTTCCCAGCATCAGGGTCTTTTCCAATGAGTCAATTCTTCACATCAGATGGCCAAAGACTGGAGTTTCAGCTTCAGCATCAGTCCTTTCAAAGAATATTAAGGACTGATTTCCTTTAAGATTGACTGGTTGGATCTCCTTGCAGTCCAAGGGATTCTCAAGAGTCTTCTCCAACACCACAGTTCAAAAGCATCAATTCTTTGGTGCTCAGTTTTCTTTATGGTCCAACTCTCACATCCATACATGACCACTGAAAAACCCTAGCCTTGACTAGATGGACCTCTGTCAGCAAGGTAATGTCTCTGCTTTTTAATATGCTCTCTAGCTTGGTCATACCTTTTCTTCCAAGGAGCAAGTGTCTTTTAATTTCATGGCTGTGGTTACCATCTGCAGTGATTCTGGAGCTCAAGAAAATAAAGTCTCTCACTGTTTCCCCATCTATTTGCCATGAAGTGATGGGGCCAGATGCCATGATCTTCATTTTTTGAATGTTGAGTTTTAAGCCAACTATTTCACTCTCCTCTTTCACTTTTATCAACATGCTCTTTAGTTCCTCTTCGCTTTGAGCCATAAGGGTGGTGTCATCTGCATATCTGAGGTTATTGATGTTTCTCCTGGCAATCTTGATTTCAGCTTGTGCTTCATCCAGCCCAGCATTTCTCATGATGTACTGGCATACAAGTTAAATAAGCAATACACAGTCTTAACATACTCCTTTCCCAATCTGGAACCAGCCTGTTGTTCCAAGTCCTTTTCTAACTGTTGCTTCTTGACCTGCATACAGGTTTCCCAGGAGGCAGGTATGGGTGGTGTGGTATTCCCACCTTTTAAAGAATTTTTCACAGTTTGTTGTGATCCACACAGTCAAAGGCTTTAGTGTAGTCAATGAAGTAGTAGTAGATGTTTTTCTGGAATTCTCTTGCTTTTTCTATTTGATCTCTGGTCCCTCTGCCTTTTCTAAATCCAGCTTGAACATCTGGAAATTCTCAGTTCATGTATTGCTGAAGCTAAGCATGGAGAATTTTGAGCATTACTTTGCTAGCGTGTGAGATGAGTGCAATTGTGCAGTAGTTTGAGCATTCTTTGGCATTGCCTTTCTTTGGAATTGGAATGAAAACCGACCTTTTCCAGTCCTGTGGCCACTGCTGCGTTTTCCAAATTTGCTGGCATATTGAGTGCAGCACTTAAAAGCTGTTAGGATTTGAATTAGCTCAGCTGGAATTCCATCACCTCCACTAGCTTTGTTCATAGTGATGCTTCCTAAGGCCCACTTGACTTCACACTCCAGGATGTCTGGCTCTAGTGATCACACCATCGTGGTTATCTGGGTCATTGAGATCTTTTTTGTATAGTTCTGTGTATTCTTGCCACCTCTTCTTAATATCTTCTGCTTCTGTTAGATCCATACCATAGCTGTCCTTTATTGTGCCCATCTTTGCATGAAATGTTCCTTTGGTATCTCTAATTTTCTTGAAGAGATCTCTCGTCTTTCCCATTCTATTGCTTTCCTCTATTTCTTTGCACTGATCACTTATTAAGGCTTTCTGATCTCTCCTTGCTATTCTTTGAAACTCTGCATTCAAATGGGTATATCTTCTTTCCTTTTCTTCTTCGCCTTTAGCTTCTCTTCTTTTCTCAGTGCTTTGTAAGGCCTCCTCAGACAACCATTTTGCCTTTTTGCATTTCTTTTTCTTGGAGACTTTTTTCTTTTGATCACCGCCTCCTATGCAATGTTACAAACCTAGGTCCACAGTTCTTCAGGCACTCTGTTTATCAGATCTAATCCCTTGAATCTACATTCCAAGATAAATACAAATCAGGACACTTAAAAAAAAAAAAAAAGGCTCAAAGGCACTAATACTATGAGAAAACTTAGTAAAGATTTCTCCTTTCAGTTTTTTCATATCCTTTGAGTGCTGATTTGCAGAGCACAAGTTAATCACATTGTTACTGGAAGGCAGATAAAGGACCGGTTTCCTGATGGTATAAGGAAAAGAGTTATGGAGATGAATGGTGTGACTGCTGCACAATAATGTGAATGTAAAACAGCATGGAACTGTACCCTTAAAAATCGTTATGATGAAAAATAAATGGTTATAATGGTAAAGTTTATTTTATATACATTTTACCGCAATAAAAAGTAGGAAAAAAAACCATAAGAAGACTGAAGGTGAAAATTAAAGATAAATAATTACTGCAAGTTTTCTAGGAAGTAAAGATGGAGGAAAAGTTTCCCAATGACGTCATTGAGATGCGTCTCTGATACGGCTCCACTGCCGTCACCCTGAGACTCTGCCCACTGTCTGTTTCTACTGTTCTAGGTGGAAAAGTCCTTCTTCCAGTCCTAGTCATGCATGCTTTGTTTAAGGGGTGGATAAAACAAGCAAATCCCAGAGATAAATAATTATAGAGTCTTTAAATAACTTGGAGCCTTTTCAGGTATACTTGGAAGGAACATTTACTCACTACTTTATTGAAAGTTCTGTCACTCTTTTGATGAAACTTTTTGGATAGTGCTAGGATCCTCTTTTTTAAAAAAAGTGTTCTCACATAGGCCAAATGTATACTGAAAATGAAATCAGAAAAAGCCTGTACCAAACTTACAAAGCTCTCCCAAAGATTATGTACTAACACTTCAGTGGTCACAAAAATGATTTTTTAAAGTAAGCATTTACCATTGAGACATTGGTAGATTCACATGCAGTTGAAATAAGTAATACATGTTCCATGTATCCTTGTGGCTCAGATGGTAAAGAATCTGCCTGCAATCCGGTAGACCCAGGTTTGATCCCTGGATCAGGAAGATTCCCTGGAGAAAGGAATGGCAACCCACTCCAATATTCTTGCCTGGGAAATCCCATGGACAGAGAAACCAGGCAGGCTACAGTCCAGGAGGTCCCAAAGAGTCAGACTGGACTGAGTATCTAACACAACAACAATGGATCCTTTACCCAGTCTCTTCCAATGGTAACATCTTGCTAAACTATAGTACAATATAGTACCAAGACACTGACATTAACACAGTCAAAACACAAAACATTTCCATCACTTTAAGGATCCCTCACATAGCCCTTACATAGCCTCTTGCACCTCCCTTTCACAACCTTCCCATTCCTTAACCATGACAACAACTAGTCTGTTCTGTTTCTATAATTTTGTCATTTCAAGAATGTTACATATATGAAATCATACTATATGCAACCTTTTACTATCAGCTTTTTCCAGTCACCATAATTTTCTGGAGATTCATCTGGGCTGTGTGTTACATGTATCAATAGTTCCTTCTTTTTTAAAAACTTTTTTTTTGGCCATGCTATGCAGCTTGTGGGATCTTGTGCTGCATTTGGTATCTTAATTCCCTGACCAGGGATCAAACTCATGCCCCAATAGTTTGTTCTTTTAATTCTGAGTACAATTCCATGGTATGAATGTTTATTCATAAACTGTTTGTTCATCCACTGAAGGTCCAGGTTTTGGCTATTATAAATAAACTGCAATTAAACATTTGTTTACAGGTTTTTGTGTAAAGATAATCATAAATTCTTAAGGTTAAGGTGATCTACTTCATACAGAGCTCATTCAGAATTGAATTAATACTACAATGATCTTATTCTCAGTTTTTCTTTTTTTCCAGAAACAGGCACTGTATTAAGCAATTTATAAGCACTGTCTGACAACACAGTCCTATGAAGTAGACACGATTAAGTACACATGAAAACAGGGATGGACAGACTAACTTGCTGAAGGTATATAGCCTAGAAGTGACAGTTCTAGCATTCAAATCCATGTGTGATTCTGCATTCTTTCCCATTAGCCACTGTATTGTCAATTATCAAGTGCCTGAACATTGCCACTGATGGGGAACTCACTAAGCAGTCCATATGGTTTTCAGCTTTTATGGAAAGTTCTTTCACAGTCTGAGGTAAAATGTCTCCTTGTAGCTTTCAATCCACTATCCCAGTCTTTCTGTTTGGTTTTACAAGCCACCTTTCACACAATAAATTGAAGATAGTTATGTCCCCTATTTTATCTTTCCCTGGGTAAATGTTTTCAGTTTCTCAAAGCAATCATCATACTAGTCCTTTACAGTACTCACCAATACTCTTCAGGTATCACATACTGTTTCTAGATTTTATATTTTCAAGAGTAATTATTTTGTTATTCTGTAACACCAGTGTTTCACTGAGAACACGGTTCACCAATATCATCAGTTCTTTCTTTTTTAAACAAATATTCCTAAGTCCTAGTGTTAGTCACTCAGTTGTGTCCGACTCTCACCCTAGGGACTGTAGCCTGCCAGATTCCTCTGTCCGTGGGATTTTCTAGGCAAGAATACTGGAGAGGGTTGCCATTTCCTTCTCCAGGGGATCTTCCTGACCCAGGGATTGAACCTGGGTCTCCTGACTGCAGGCAGAAGATTCTTTACCATCTGAGCCACCAGTGGTTATGAAACAAATATTATTATCTAGCAAAATCCCAGCAGCCTTTTAATGGAAATTGTCAAGCTGATCTCAAAATTCATATGAAAATACAATGAACTCAGAATAGCCTATAAAACCTTGAAAAAAAAAGAAAAGTTGGAGGGCTTACATTCCTGATTTCGAAAGTTATGGTAGGAGCATATGCCTATAGATCTTATGTCTGACCTATATGCCTACAGATAAATGGAACAGAGTTGAGAATTCAGTAATAAACTCTTACACCACAGTCAGCTGATTTTTAACATGAGTGCCAAGAAAATCCAATGGGAGCAAGAACAGTCTTCAAGAAATGGTGGGACAGCAGAATATCCACATGTAAAAGAAAGAAATTACCACTCCTACCTCACATCACATACAAAAATTAACTCAAAATAGATTACAGACCTAAATGGAAGTGCTAAAACTATAAAACTCTTAGAAGAAAATACAGGAGTAAATCTCTGGGACTTTGGATTATGCAATGGTTTCTTAATGATGCCAAAAGCTCAAATAACAAAAATAAAAATAGATACTTGGACTTCATCAAAATTAAAAATTTCTGCTTCAAAGGATACTATCAAGACAGATAATTCCTCAGCAGTTCAGTGGTTAGGAATCAGTGCTTTCATAGCCAGAGCCAGGTTTGATCTCTGGTGGGGGAATCAGCCAAAAAAAAAAAAAAGAGAGAAAAGAAACAAACAAAACACAACAAAACAAAGAAAGTAAAAAACCCACAGAATGCCAGAAAAATTTGCAAATTATGTATCTGATAAAGATATATCTGATTATATATCTGTATATCCATATACAGAGAACTTAGCAATAAAAAGAAAACATAACTCAAAAATGGTCTAAGGTCTTAAACAGTTGTTTCTCCAAAGAAGATATATAATGACCATTAAGCACATGAAAGGACTCTCAACACCACTAGGAAAATGCAAATCAGAAACACAATGTGATACAGGATTTCCCTGGTCCAGTGTAAAAAGTGTAAAAAGCCACCTTGCAATGCAGGGAGCATGGGTTCCATCCCCGTCAGCGCACTAAAATCCCCCATGGCTCGGAGCAACTAAGCCTGCGCACCACTACTCCAGAGCCCATGTGCTACAACAAAAGATCCCATGCGACTAAGAACCAAGGCAGCCAAAGAAATTTTGTTGTTGTTCAGTTGCTCAGTTGCATCAGACTCTTTGCAACTCCATGGACTGTAGCACACCAGGCTATCCTGTCCTTCACTATCTCCCAGAATTTGCTGAAATTTGTGTCCCTTGAGTTGATGATGCCATGCAAACATCTCATCCTCTGTTGCCCCTTTCTCCTCCTGCCCTCAATCTTTCGTAGCATCAGAGTCTTTTCCAATGAGTCAGTTCTTTGCATCAGATGGCCAAAATACTGGAGTTTCAGCTTCAGCATCAGTCCTTCCAATGAATATCAGGGTTGATTTCCTTTAGGATTAACTGCTTTGATCTCCCTGCAGTTCAAGGGACTCTCAAGAGTCTTCTCCAGCACCACAATTCAAAAGCATCAATACTCATAAAGAAGTGCTCAGCCTTCTTTATGGTCCAACTCTCATATCCGTACATGACTACTGGAGAACCCGTAGCTTTGACTATACGGACCTTTGTTGACAAAGTAATGTCTGCTTTTTAATACACTGTCTAGGTTGTCACAGCTTTTCTTCCAAGGAGCAAGTGTCTTTTAATTTTAAATAATTAAAAAAAAACACAATGTGATACTACTTCACACTCACAAGGATAGCTAAAATCAAAAAGAACAGACAATAACAAGCATTGAGGAGGATGCAGAAAAACTGGAATCCTCATACATGCTAGGATTGTAAAATGGCTGGCACTTTGGCAAACTGTTAGTCATTTTCTCAAAAGTTTTAACATGGATTTACCAAATAACCTAGCAATCCTTCCCCAAGAGAAAAGAAAACATTTGCACACATAACCATTTGTGTGGAAATGCTCACAGCTGCATCATTCATAATAGCCAAAATTTAGAAACAATCCAAATGTCCATTAACTGATAAACAGATGCGGTGTAGTCATTCAATGGAACATTATTCAGTAAATAAAAAGAAATAAAGCTCTGATACATGTTACAACATGGATGAACCTTTAAACAAAAGGAATGAAGTCTGTCACAAAAGATCATATGTAGTATACTTCTAATTATATGAAATGTTCACAACAGGCAAACCTCCTGAGACAGAAAATTAGATGAGTGACTGCCAGAGCTGGGAGAGGGAAGAATGGAGACGGATGACTGGTGGGTACTCCTGGGGCAATAAAAATGCTCTAAAACTAGACAGTAGCAATGTTCATGCAACTTTGTGAATATACTAAAAACTGACTGAACTGTACACTTTAAAGACACTGAGTTTAACTGTACGTGAATTACAGTATGTCAACCTCAATAAAGCTATTAAAAAATATTGTTTTAGCCATATTAAAACAACCAAAAACAGAAGCTAAGATGCAGTGATTACTATATGCCAGACAATGTACTAATATATATTATATGCTTTATGTTATTTTAGCATCACAGCAGCCTCTGAAGCATTTTATCAGCGGCTGCTGCTGAACAAACTACCCCAAAACTCAGTGGCTTAAAATAATAACTATTATCACTCAGAAGTCTACAGCTACAAGCTGGTTACTTCTCTTGCTCTGGACCAGATCTGGCTATCTTTGAAGTACTTCCTCATGCATCTGAGGTTGGTCTCAACTAGGATGACTGATTCTACTCAGCTTCTTTGCAGAGTGGCCTGGACTTGTCACAGCAGTAGCAAAGGTTCAAGACAACTAAAACACTTTAGATCCCTTCAAACCTGGCTCAGACCAGTAAAGACTGTTGCATTCTATTGCAGACCATGATAGGCCAACTAGATCAGGGTTCAATCCCTGGGTTGGGAAGATCCCCCGAAGTAGGAAATGGCACCCCACTCCCATATTCTTGCCTGGAAAATTCCATGGGCAGAGGAGCCTGCCGGGCTACAGTTGACAGGACTGCAAAGAGTCGGACTCGACTGAATGCACATGGACAGTTATGGAAGTTACAGGTATGGTGTCCTGTGTTTTTAGTCCATGGGGCTGCCAGGAGTCGGACATGACTGAGCAACCTAGCACACGCATATAGTCCAGGTTGGAGTCAAATGGTAGGAAGGAGACTTTACCACTTTATGGGAGGGTCTGTAAAATTAGACCACAGGGTCGCAAAGAGTAGGACACAACTGAGTGACTTTCATTTTCACTTTTGCTGCAAAATTACAATTCTTCTAACAAGTGGAAACCACTGTACTGTTAAAAAATGGAGAAGCTTGGATCTAAATATGGTTATTGGAATTGAAAGTAAATATTCCTCATCACTATACCATTTTTCTTCCTATGTAGCCTCAACACTTTATTTGTGCAGCTATTTGTTGATTTTGACCTTAGTTAAGAATAACTGAATTATTAAAATTGTTTGTTTTGTAACTTTTTTGTCAATATTATCTATATTAATAGAAGTTTTTGAAACTTCACAATTTTATACATTTAGTTATAAAGTTAATCAATGAGAACTAAAAGTTGTTTTGTTGTTGCTTAGTCACTAAGTCATTCATGTCTGACTCTTTTGTAACCCTGAATAGTAGCCCGCCAGGCTCCTCTGTCCATGGGATTTCCCAGGCAAGAATACTGGAGTGGGTTGCCCTTTCCTTCTCCAGGGGATCTTCCTGACCCAGGGATCGAACCTGTGTCTCCTGCTTGGCAGGCAGATTCTTTACCACTAAGCCACCTGGGAAGCCCAAAATTGTTTTGATAAAATTCCAAACCAGAAATTATTGAATAGAGTTGCAGTTTTCATATCAGTTTCAGCATCAGATGAAATTTGACTTTATTTTGTATGCATAATATTAGAAATCTTGAGTCACACAGGTAGTTTCAAGGGATAAACATTTGTAATAGTTTTTTAGTTTTTATTTTTAAAAACTTTGGGCCAAAAGAACAGCAAAGATAGTACAAAGAGTTTCCTTACACCCTTCATCCAACTTCTCCTAATATTAACATCTTACATGCCCTTAGCACAATTATCAAAATTAAGAAATTACTATTTGTTACAATACTATTAACTAAACCATGAACTTTATTTGGATTTTGCAAACTTTTTTGATAGTGTACTCTTTCTGTTATAGGTTCCAATTCAGGATCCTACATATGGAGATTTGAATGTTTTTCTGAAATCTACCACCAACATATTACCTATCCTTTAAAAATTGTGTGAGAATTATAAATTTAAAAATATATCCTCAGCTATTTCATTCAAGTAACAATTTAATACGATACAGTTATCTGAAGAGTTCTGTAGCATAGCCTAGGTCACTAGTTCTCAATGTTGGCTGCACATTAGAATCACCTGAGTATAATTAAAACTCTGCTGCCCAGATTGTATCTCAGACCAGTTAAAACACAATGTCTGGTAGTGAGATTCAGACAGGTATTTCATAAGTATCAGAGTTACCTAACTGATTCCAACGTGCAGCTAAGAGTGAGAACCACTGCAAAGATGTCGATGGTTAAGGGAATTTCAACCCATTTAAGAACAGGTAGTCTCTGGGTATGGTTATATAACCAATTCAGCATTCAGTACATATTTCTCCAAAAAGCCATGAAATTATCAAATGTCTTATATTAATGAAGATATTATATATATAAAATGGCATTATTTTGGTTTACTATTCAAGGAATTCTGACAAAAGACAATATGTTAGTCTGCCATAACTTTTTCTCTATTGAAATTAGACTGATTTCCCAATGATCAGTAATTCTTTTTCATTCATGTATTTATTATTTTTTGGCCATGTCATGTAGCATGTGGGATCTCAGTTCCCCGACCAGGGATAGGGATTCAATCTGCGACCCCTGCATTAAGAATGTGGAATCCTAACCTCTGGGCCACTGGGGAAGTCCTAGGAATCTTTTTTCTAAACCGGCACCTTTGCCCCCGTGAAACATCTGTCAATGTCCGGGAGGGGTTTGGATGTCAGAACTTCGGGGAGAGATGCTACTGGCTTCCAGTGAGTAGAGAGGCCAGGGTTTCTGTTAAACATTCTGCAATGCACAGGAGACACTCCCACAACAAAGAATTATCCCAGCCCCAAATTTCAGCAGTTCCAAGGTTGAGAGACAGTTTTCTAAATCTTGAGTCCTGTAGGAAAAATTTGGTTCTTGTAGATTATTCACTGCAACACTGTTTCTAATACTGCAAGAATGGAAAGAGCCTAATTCAGCAGATAAGCGGCATATCCATACAATGGAATACTATGCAGCTGTTTAGAAACAAAACAATCCCAGAAGCTCTCTCCATATTAATGAGGAAAAAATCTCTAATATATATTAAGTGAAAAACAAAACAAAAACAAAATGCAGAACAATATATACAGCAAGTTATAATTTATGTAAAAAGGGGAAAATCTATCCAATTTGTTAGCAAAAAGGTGAATATTTTGAAGGATATACAAAAATTGATAATCCTATTTGCCTTCAGGGAAAGGAAATGGTTTCTTGTGGGGGCAGGAAGAGAGACAGTAGTGCCTTTTATACTTTTTGACCTCTGAACCATGTTGCTGTCACCCAGGGAGAAAGTAAATTTAAAAAAAAAATTAAATCAACAAACGCCTAATGAATCCTTTAAGTTAACAAATAGCTTTTCTGTATGAATTACATTACTCTGTTTAGAAAAATCCTGCTGCATCCAATTGTGTTAGGCTGAGGTTAAAGATAATAAACAGTGGGGCCCCATCCCAGCAACACATCTCAATCTACCCTAGCAAGGTTTGGTAAACCCTCAGGTTTCTCACAAGGGTACTTTTCATGTAACATTCTTCACAGGAAAAATAACATTGTTTCAAGCTTGTAAAAACATCTCCCCCCCTCCCCTTTACTCTGTAAGCGGAAGTTTCCTATCTGTAAATCAAGAGCAAGGACTATAGTAGTGTTTTCCAGACATTTTCCCTTCCTTTGGTAATGTAACATTTACCAAGCTAAGAGCAATTTAAAATACCAACATATAAAAAATATACAAGGGCTGTACTGGGAAAAACGGGAATAAGGAACATCTGCTTTGATGTTCACTTTCTTCCAGTACAGAGAAAAACATCTAGGGTTCACAAAACAAAACAAAACAACCTTCAGCAACCACAATAGCAACAGCTAACATTTACTAAACATTTTCTGTAGATCAGGCACTGGTCTGAGTGCTTTATGTAAATTAACTCTGTATATTTTCAAAACAATTCTATGACGTAAATATTATCTCCAACTTACAGAGTGGCAAGTATGGCAGAATAGTTAAAAACATGGACTCAAAAATAACTTCTTTTAAAAAAAGAATCTAACTTCTAGGATTTGAAAGGGGGCTCTCCTACTCAATAGTTGTGTGACCTTAAACAAGTTACTTAAACTTTGTGTTGTCTGTTTCCTCATTTCTAAAATGGAGAAAATGGTAGTATTTACATACAGGATTCTTAAAAGGATTAAATTACTTAAAAAAAAAAAAAATTGGTTATTACTATGACTAGTTTCTACCCAAGTTTGCACAGCTACCAAGTAAAAGAGTTAGGCTTTGAACCCAGGCAGTGAGGAGTGTACACTTCTACTTTGCTAAAAGGCAATTACCTGAAACATGAGTTTAAAATCATGGTACCCAAACAAAAATTGCAGAGTTCTTCCCTTGGTAAATAGAAAATTGTTTATGGACTAATAATATATATATATATATATATATATACACACACACACACATATATATGTAACTAATCATATAAGAGTTTGAAGCTCTATATTTTTATAGTATTTACCATAACTTGTCAAATGTAAAGTTAACCCTGATGATGCTCCAGTAGGTTGTATCTTTAAATGTTTGAAACTCTGCCTTGGAATGTGGGGAACTCGGATTCAATCCCTGGTCAGGGAACTAAGATCCCACACATCTTCGGGTAGCCTGTGAGCTGAAACTAGAGAGCCGGTGTGTGACAACTAAGACCAGACGAAGCCAAATAAATAAATATTTTTTAAAAAGTGTACGCTGAAAAGCTTTTCCTGCTAATCTGCACTCCGCTGTTCCCTGCTGCAACATCCCGGCAAGGAAGCATCATGAGATAAATGTTTAATGACTTCTATTCTAGTGGGGAAATCTGAGCTCAGCCTAGCTAAGTCTGCCGCTGTACAGACAGCATAGAGCCCAGCTGTCTATTTACAGCGTGAGGACGGATGCCAGAGGCAGAGCAGTAGGGAAACACTGGAAACCTAGGCAGTTTTGCTGAGGGCCTCTCACTGTGCTTAAGGAAAACTTTCAGTTAAATCTTACCCTCTTTTAAATTAAAGTACAAAACCACCATCCAAGGCAAAGTACTCTGGAGGTAGTCGTGATTTGGCCCCCTTTCTGTGTTTCCTATTGCTGCTGTAACAAATTATCACAAACCTGGTAATAATAATAATAAAACAACGTAAATTTGTCATCTAGAGTTCTGTGGTTTAGAAGTCCAAAATCAAAGTGTCAGCAGGACGGTGTTCTTTCTGGGTGCTCTTGTAGAGAATCTCTTTTCTTGACTTCTCTAGGTTTTAGAGGTTGCCCTTCATCTTCAAAGTCTGCCTGCAGCAGCTGGTCAAGTCTATGTCCTACTGCATCACTCTGACACTGACTCTTTGGTCCTCCTCTTCCATCTTTCAAGAACTCTTGTAATTGCAGCAGGGTTACCAGATAATTCAGGGTAATCTCCCTATTTTCAGGTTAGCTGATTAGTATCCTTAATTTTCTTTTGCCATGTAACATAACACATTTACTGCTTCCAGGGATTACAACACAGACATCTTTGGGGGAACCATTACTGTTTGCCATGCTTTCCTTGGTTCAAATAATTCAAGGTTCATTCATTCAATAAGGTCATTTTATTGAGCACTTAATATATTTTAGTCTCTGGTAGGCACCCAGGGCATACATAAAAGAATTGAATACTATCTTATCTGTCTATACTTAATGGGCAATTCATGAAGTGCAGTTACCAGAAGTTAGTTAAAGGCAGAGACTA
Source organism: Dama dama (assembly GCF_033118175.1). NCBI lineage: Eukaryota > Metazoa > Chordata > Mammalia > Artiodactyla > Cervidae > Dama > Dama dama. The sequence continues at coordinate 16,474,230 of NC_083700.1, forward strand.
TAAGTAACTCTCTTTATATACAAGTGTAGTGGAATTGTATTAGAAGTGTTTTTTCTTTGTAGCATATGCAATTATGTTGCTAAAGAGAAATTTGCTGTGAAGGCAATGTGATATAGTGAAAAAAGTTACTTTTTTTAAGAGCCAGGCAAACTAAAGTCTAAAGATAGTTATCTGATTTTTTTGAGCCTCCGGCTTCTCATCTGTAAAACGGGGATAATATGATCTATTTCAAAGTGTTGTTTATTTTAAGAATGAAACAGGAACGCAAGTTCTCCTGGCATAGTATTTCACAATACTATTCACAAAAATTGCTAATTTTCTTTCCCTTCTAATATTTTAAGTATCTAAAATTCATTTCAATATTTCCATGACTTGCTTTACACTAAACTACCAAAGAATATAAAAGAAATGTTAGATATAGTCCCTGACAACAAATTTAAAATGCTTTTGGTAGAGCAACACACTTGCGTACATGGCACAATTAAAAAAGATCAACAGCTCCTAAACAGCTCCCTGAAAAAGTTGGGACTTAAGGTTAGGAAAAGCAAATATAGTGAGGTAACTGAGGCGAATTTCCCTTTAAAAACAAAACAAAACAAAACAAAACAAAGCAAGCAAACAAAACCAGACCCATATATTGAAATACGGTAAGGAGGAAATTTAGGAGTGTCTAACTTTAGAGCTTGAATGGCCTTGGAGATTAATCTAGTACAGTGATTTTCAAACTGTTCCCAGATCTCTAGAAGTCCACAGATGTGAAAGAAAAGGGAAACCTAAGTGGATCCCTTGCCTCATGTATTCAGCTTTGCCTACAAGGTGAAACAAAAGATTACTACAAGAGAGCTTTGGAATTATCTGTGACTTTTAATAGTCCATATTTCTTTTGAATTCAATCAAGAAAAAGTAAATGTTCATGCAGAGTTTTGAGACACAAGTATCAGTAACTATGGAAATCTGACAGACCTAGATTTGCATTGTTTTATTAACGATTTGGGAGAATAGGACACAAACTACCAATTACATCCACAAACCTTATCAACATCACCGTGAACGATAACATAACACTGCACTTTCCCTGTACCTAGGAGTTAATTAGACTCTACACATATTATTTCATCGCACATCAACCCTGAAGGCAGATTAGGGGCTCACTAATTTCTATGCTCAATTTTTCGTTTCTTGTTGATAAAGAACTAAGAAAAATAATTTTCTGAAGGACACACAAGACACGGCAGATACGAGTCCAGACCTGAACTTGATATATATGGTATCCTTATTCTCTAACCAGGCTGCCTAATGGGGTTTGAAAACATTTCATCCATTCATCATCCACCCACGAGAAATGCGTAAAAATGCACAAAAAACGTCATCGCATATAAACAGTAGGGTGAAATTCGAGAAATTTAAGCTGGGTTTAAAAAAAAAAAAAGAAAAAGTCGACCATTGAGTGGGTTCTTTCCTGGGTTCTAGGTCCGCCAACACAGAGCCCAAAGGGAAGCCCCCTAAGGACGGTCGCCCGCCCCACTGGTCTCACTCCCTACCTCATGAAGGTTCGGAACCCGCTCCTTTCCCTCATGGGTACAACCCCCGAGCCGGTCCATTTCCTCACCGAGTCACAAACCAGCGCTCCCCGCCCGGCAAACGGCAGACACTGTCAAGCGCTGTCTCCACGCCGCGCGTCCCGCAGCGGAGAAGCAAGCTCGCGTCGCGAGGCAGGAAGCTGCTCAATGCGCAGCCGCCGCGGCCTCCAACCACCCGCCAGCGGAGGGGCGCTAGGCCGCCCCCGACCCGTTCTCCGCGGCCAGGGCAAGGCCAGACAAGGAAGCCGCGGCGCCGCCAGCGAGGTAAATAGCCACAGGCCTCTCTCCGTCACTCGCGGTAATTCGCGTCCTAACGGCAAGCTCTGCCCACTTCGCCTGTCGTTTTCTCCCCCGCTCCTGCAGCCGACGGGAATGGAACAGGCCCGCGGGGGGGATTGTGGGAGGCGCACGCGTGAGGGGTGGAGGGTATGTCGGGGGGGCTGGAGGAGGGGGAGGCCGCGGCGGCCGCGGCGGCGGTTGGTGGCAGTGGGGGCGGGGAAGGGGGGAGGAGAGGAGAGGAGGTGGAGGAGGAGGCTTGGGCTCGCGCTGCTGAAGGTACGCGTGAGGGCCCGCGCCAGAGCTGGCTTGACAGGGGCCGAGGGGAAGGGGAGGACTGTGCCAGAAGGCGCCCCGGAGGGAGTGCGTACTGGCTGGCGGGCGCGCGAGGCGGCCGAAGGCGGTGGTTGGTGGGAGCAGCGAGCGACGAGCCCAGATACACTCTGGCGCGTGCGGGCGGGCGTGCGCGCTCCGCCGCCCGAGTCGGGTGAGGGGGGAGGACGAAGGGGGAAAACGCGAGGAGGGAGGAGTGGGAGGTGGGGGGGCACGAGGCGCCCTTCGCTCCCTCCCTCCCAAGGAGCTGCCGCCGCCGCCGCTCTGCCGCCGCCGCTCCCGCCGCCATTTTGGGTTCGCTTTGCGGAGGGGGAGAAGATCCCCGTCTCGGTTGCGGGACCCGCCTCCCCTCAGTTTCCCCCGCTTAGCCCCACGCCTTTCCCCTCTCCTCTCTCGCATTTCCGTCAGTCCGCTCACCCGCTGGCCGCCTCCTGACAAGCGGGAGGGATCCGCTGTGGACCAAGGGAAGCGGAGGAGCCTGGTGGCGGCCGCCCCCTCTTCCCCACTTCCCTGCACTCTCATCTCCCTCGGCCTCGGCCTCTGACACGGTGAGTAGAACCGTCTGGGGAGGCCTTTGGGCCTAAGTACTTCCTCAGCGACTCAGTCCTTGGCTTCCTGGGAGCTACTGTCATCTCCCGGACCTGGACCTCCGGGAGAGCGGTGGTAAGGATGGGGGAGGGGAGAGCAGGGAAGGGGATCCTGAGCTTACCGGGAAGTCCCTTCTGGCGGGGGTGAAGGGGTGTCCCTGACAGGCGGGCTCCTGCCTTGGGGGAGGGGGCGGGAAAGTAAGCGAGTGGAGGCGGAGTCGGCTGTGCCCCTGACAGGTTAGTTAGTGTCTTGTGGAGGAAGGATTGGAGCATCCCCCATAGTCCTGTTTGTTTCGTTTAAGGGATAAAAGTGGCAGGAGGGAAGATTTTCCGTACGGTCAGATCTGTGGTGTCTCTGACATGCTGAACTGCAGGTAGGGACGACAGATTGATCTCAGTTTCGTAAGTTTAATAAATGTTACTCGTTGCTTTGGGCATTGAAAGACATGTTTTTGGTCTAGAAGACAGATGGTCTGTTGGTGTATAGCGGCTGTGTTTGTGTGAGTATACAAGGAAGGAAAGTGTTCCGGAAGAGTTTGCTTGTATTTTTACAAGTGTAATGGAGTTCCCCTTATACCAGCTTATTTTTAAAATAAAGCTTGGGATGTTCCTTGCTGGTTGATATGTTTGTGTATTTTAGGGTTTGGGATTGCCTTAATACAAGCAAAGAGAAGTCATGGCAGTATTTTGGGAATATAGCATGTAAGTGGTGGGGTCAGGAATAGGAGAAACTTATCATAGTCAGCTATTCTTAAGAATAGTTTGTTGCTCAGAATAGAGTGAATTGTTTAGATGTGAAGGCCCAGAACATCTTTACTTGAATAATGTACTGTGAGTGTATAAAGAATGGATGGAGTTTTTGTTGACCTGACTTCGTAATAGAATATTAACACTTCGTAATAGAATAAAGCTTTTATATTGTTCAGAATGCTCTTTCAATTTGTTTGTAATCATAAATAAATCTCTGTGGAAATGGTGGGATGAGTGTTTCCTCCCATTTTACAAAATAGGAAATTGAGGCATAAAGACATCATTTTTTCAAGGTCATATTAAATTGGTGACAAACTTGGGGCTATAATAGATACTTTCGACTCCTAGTTCAGTAGTATATTCATCGTACCATGACATCTCAGGAGATCTTTGTCAGGCAGATCTGAGTTTATTGGAAAGATAGGGGCATATTGAATGGTATTTGGTAGAGATCAGTTGTGCCAGACAGAACATAGGTTGTCTTTGCCAGGTTGGCCTGTGAGAGAGGGGTATTCCATGAGGATATTACTTTTTGTTTACGGAGGAAGCAGAGCGTTTCTGACACTTGAGTTTGTTTATTTGAGGGAGGGATATTTAACTGGTAACATAGAAGCAGGGTGGGGGCTGACAGCTTAACTTTAAGGGAGAAAGGATCTTTCATTCATTCAACAAATGTTTACTGAGTAACTACTCAATAAATGGTCCCTGCCTTGGGGTGAGAATAATCAAGGTGACCCTATTGAAGCAGGTCCAGTACATTTGTCTTGACAGTGATAAATACTGAGGCAGTGATACATATTGAGTCGAGTGAGGCAGACAGGTCAGTGTGGAGTTGAAACTAGAAAACCTTCCTCAAAAGTATACTCAGTTTGGAGGGAATTTAGATCTTCCAGACGTTTTACTGTGGAAGGATACAAGTGTGTTTAAGCATCTAATAGGGTGCCCAGTTTGTGGTAGAGTGTGCTGCCTTTTGCATTTTCTTTTGGCATTTCCCAGTAAACTGTTTTTGGGATCTGGAATTGTCAATATATGTGCCTGTGAATATTGGAACTTTTTGGCTGTGCTGAAGAAATTCTTCGAAAGACTAATTTTGTGGTAAGGATCCCCTGTCTGAACATGAGAGAATACTTGAGTTAAGGCAACTTAACTGTATTTCTCTGGAAAATAGAGTGTTTTTGATTTGCTGGATTAATGGTTCTTAGAAGTTTTTTGGGAGACCACTTATTCTTCTGAGAATGTGATGAAGAAACCTTCACTGTAGATAATGATGGGCATGAGCACAATCATACAAATTATGCATACAGTTTTCAGAAACTTAAATTGTAATGAAGTAGAGCCAATTTATATTTAAGTCTCATTTAAAAGTCTTTTTTTAAAAATAGTTTTGTTTGGGAGTGGAGACGTTGGTATGAGTTTAAGATGAAAGATTTTTTGACAGCATGCTGACAGTAAGAACTTTAAGATCTTTTTTATTCTATTTGTTTTATTTTCTATTCTTTGTAGATTGATTTCTGCAGTGTTAAAACATGATTTTAATTAGGTGATCAGAGAATGTGATATAACACAAATGTTTCTAGATTTATTCTTTCTCATAATTATTTGTATTCTCAAACTCATTGCTTTCCAGTTTTGCATTGGGACTGAGGAGTTTTGAAGCTTATTTCTTGGAGTTTATCTTAGTTATAACAAATGTTATTGAGTTGTTTTTATGCAGGGGACACTAAGGCCTTTGTCCTTGAAGCTATTCTAATTCAGTTGAAGTTATGAATTGCATGTTAGTGGGAACCTTTAAAAGGGCAAGGTGGAGGGAAGCATATTTCTAGAAATTGATATTTCATGACTTAATTGCCTAAGAGGTTTTGCTGTTATTCTTAGGAAGTTACAAAGTCTTCACATTCTGTATGCAGCTTTGCACTTAAAAAATGTGTTTTGGTATCATTTGATGTTTTGAGATGAAGGAACTCTGGCTTGAAAAGGATGCATATGTTGGTGGCATTTCTTATCTTGTTTTGGATGTATTTCTGTAGAGGGTTTACATAAAAAGGTCTTAATGTCATTTTTGGATATGCATGTATCTAGAAAACACTCTGCTGTGATTTGAAAGACTACCCCTGAATCTAGTACTGAAAATTAAAAATGATTACTGAATTTTTTAAAGGAAAAAAAAAAAAACAAACTCAGGTGTTTTAATGGTACAGACTACAGGATTCAGTAAGATAATGGAAAGATCTTAAGAAAAATGATCTGATTGTCTCTATTGTCATGTCCTCTGGGTAAGAAGTCATGTAAATTTGTGAAAAGCTTATTTTTTCTAATTTTTAACTTGGGTAGTAGGTTCCTACATTAAAAAAAATAACATGTCATTTATATGTGTGTGTGTAGTGTGTCTATATCTTTGCATATGGATAACATATGTATATAGTCTCCTCTATGTATGAGATACTTCACAATTTAAAAAAACAACTATTGCAATAATTACAAAAAATACACAGGATCTTTAAGGATCAAGAATAGAGTGATTTTCATGTCCTGTTCTTGGGTTGTATTCTAAGATATGAAGCATAACTTCCGTATATCTTGCTCAGTACTGTATCTTTATAGTATTAGAGGTACCACTTGAGGTTTTATTCTAAGTCTGTCATGCCTTTATGAATAAAGACTTTGGACACATTCAGTCCTGCCTAAAATAATCTGCCTGCACATGGTGGGAAAGTTTTACCATGTGTGTAGGTGATGAGTCTCCAATAAATAATTTCGTATTTTTTTTTCAGTTATGCATGTTGATTTAAGTCTCTTAAAGATAATATATTCCCTTATATTACCACAGTGCAATCCACTGTGAGGTCTACTTTGTGCCAGCCTTTCCAGAAGCATGAGCTAGCTTAACCCTGGCTATCATAAGAGAGGGAAATGAAAGTAGTTTTTAAGCTATTTTTTTTTTTCTTAGTGTCTATCTTTAAACTACTTGTAATTTATTCTTTCATTTGGAATGGTTAGATTTTCATGCTTATGATTTGTTATCTGAGTTAATAACTGTCATTTCATGTTTTAGAAACCACTTTCTTAGTGACTCTCTGATTGGGTGTGTTGATGGCAGTGTGATGTTGACACAACATAATAAATTATGGCTTTAAGCAATAATGAAATTTAGCTAATAATCTTATTGCTGTTTCAGAGTTATATTTCCTTCATTGAACTTGTAACTTTTTTTATGTTTGAAGAATATATACAATTTTAGTTTTAGCATTAATTGTTTTTGCTTTCCATAGTTTTTAATCATTTACTCTCGGGTATTTGCAAGTTGATGACAAGAGTTTTTATTTTTTTTCCATTTAATTTTGTTCTTTTTTTGAAGTGTGGAAAATTTCTAACCTAGAGAGCAATGAAATAAGTAACATGAAGTTCTCATGTATTCAACATCCAGCTTCAAAAGTTATCCAAACTCAGTTATCACACTGTATCCGTATCAGCTAGCCTCTCTTCCTCCTCCCTTCCTTTATTTTGAAACAGGTCTTTCAGATATTATATCATTTGATCCATAAATACAGTGTATACACTATTTTCACTTTTAAATGGGGAATTATTTTCCCTTAGTTAGGTTTATATAATTTTTTAAACAAACTGTCTGATGATAGTTGGAATTAAACTTTTCATACTGAATATTTACAGTCTGTATTACTTGTCAGTAGGGATTCCTCTGCAACATAAGAAATGAACTGAATAGAACTTTACTCAATTGCCTTTAGATGTTTGTATTGTAAAATGCAGTTGGTTCCTGTGTTTCCTAGAAAAGTGTATCAGCTTTTTTTTCAAACACACAGTGAGAAGTAACATCTCTTAGTTTCTTCAGTTTTTTTTAGTCATAGTGACAAGTTGCTGAAAACATTTTCCAGATCCTTTTAGTTTCTCTTATTTTCTAGCTAGACCCAGTTATCACAAAGAAATCAGATGATACTGATGATGTTGAACAGGAGCTGAAACTGGTCTAAAATCAACATGCTTTTTAAAGAGAATGAAATACACCTTGTTTTGAGTTTTGAAATTCCATTTGTGACCATTTGAAAATACATGTCATTGCTTAAACTGCTAAAAATAAACCATGCTACAGAGCATGATGAATAGAAATATGATAGAAAAAAAAAAAAGAAATATGATAGAAAAAGAAGGTAAATCCTATTCGAGTTGTGAAGAAGAAACAGAGAATAGAGATTTGAAGTGATTGCTAGTTAAGTACAATATAGGTGTATATCCTTTTTTTCCAGAAAAGGCTGACAGATGAATGTGAATTCCATCATTAATGAAAGTTTGGTTAAGTTATCTTCTAATTCTGCAATAAATAAATCATAAATCTTTGACTTAAACTTGTTTTACATTTTTTTCCCTATCTTTTCCACAGTTGATACCAGACCACTCCTCTCATTCAGTTTTATTTGTCCTAAGATCACAAGTGGACACTGTCTGATTATAAAGTAGCTATATCATGGCTTCTTGGTGTAAATGACATTGAGAATGTGATGGAGACATTCCTTATGATAAAAGTTTCATAAATTCAGCACTGATGAAAATGAAAGCCCTACAGTTTAAGGACAAACATGTGAAGCCTAACAGAATTTAATGGAGAGAACTTAAAAGATTGTCTTTGAAAGAAAAACTGCCAGTTCTGACATTTGAGAAAATGGGGAAGTGAATTAAGCATGTATAATCATTATTGAATGAACATTGTTTTATATATATATATATATATATATATGTTATATATATATTTGAGGGTACAAAGATAGGGAGATAAGAATTTCAAATAAGTAGAGATTCTATGTGTACAATTGATAACTAAATAATAACACAGATTGGAAAGTTAAAGCTTAGATGCAGAAGCATATAAAGATGCAGACGCAAGAAGAAAGAAGAGGACTCACCTTGAAACTGAAATTAGTTAGAGGTTTAAGTTAATTTTATTTTTCTGTGTGTGTTTAAGGGGGAAAAAACCCTCAAATAAATGTCGAACAAGATCAGAGTTTAATTTTTTCTGAATAGTATTTTTTCTGTTCATTCATTCATTCTTCATTCAGCCAACTAACATTTTTTCAGTACTTACACCATTCCTATTTCTGTGATTAGGTGTTGGGAAAAAAACTAGAAATTTTTTTTTTTTGGTTTGTTTTTTCTTTGAGGAGAGTTGTGAATCTAGTAAGAGGAACATCATGTTAATAAACATATTATATGATGTAATACCTTTCTTTCTCCGAGGTAGAGAGCAGAGCATTTTTAAGTCTGTGGGGAGAAAGGAAAGGCTAGGGATGGCTTCTGATCGGTGTGAAGAGACAGGTTTTAAAGGATAAATACGAGTTATTCAGAAGGGTATAGTGAGGGCATTCTAGGTAGAGAAAGATCATCTGCAAGGATATGAAGTGAATATAACAACAGAATGAGTTCAGGAGACTGTAATTTGAATCAGTATAGTACTTTCTACCATTCTCCTGTGATTTCCAGTGACTTCAGTACTATATAAGGTTGGCCTTTGTGCTTAGAGATCATAAAAAAAATAAAGATGAAACTATGTTCAATATACTCTACTTAGAGAAAATAGTGTATTGTTACAGTTCAAGGTAATTTTAACAAAGATTAAAATCAAGAAAATCATTCTTTTTAGTTAGTTTTTTTTTAATTGGAATATAATTGCTTTAAAATGTTCTGTTAGACAGGAACATGAATCAGCCATATGTATACATATATCCCTTCCCTCTTGAACCTCCCTCCCCACCCCTCTGGGACATCAGAGAACAGGAAGCTGAGTTCCCTGTGTTAAAAGGCAGCTTCCCGCTAGCTATCTGCTTTACACATGGTAGTGGATATGTTAATACTACTGTCTCAATTCGTCACCCCTTCTTTCACCCTCTGTGTCCACAATTCTCTTCTCTATGTCTGCACCTCTATTCTTGCCCTGTCAATAGGTTCTTCAGTACCATTTTTCTAGATTCTGTATGTATATATTAATATACAATATTATATATTGTATGTAACTATATATATGTATATGTATTGTAATATATATGTATATTGGTTTTTCTCTTTTGGACTTAGAAAATTTTTACTAGAATACACCCCATTCCTCCAGCATGTTAGTTAATCAAGCCTTGTCTATAACAGGTATCCAGCCAAATAAAATAATAATTGCTTTTCATAATAATGAACAAATCTGCCAGTCTCCACACTGGTATATTTCTCCTTCATTTGTTGAAAATTTCAAATAGTGATTAAGATTGTGGACTCTTAAAATCAGATTGAGGGATTTCCCTGTGGTCCAGTGGTTCAGACTGTGTGCTTCCACTGAAGGTGACATGGGTTGGATCCCTGGTCAGGGAACTAAGATGCTGCAGCTGTGCAGTGCTAACAAAAAACTTATTTGTAACTTTTCTCAAAATAATTACGGTCTTTGGTTTCCTTGACTGTAAAATGATAATTGTTGTTTAGTCACTAAGTCGTGTCTGATTCTTTTTTGACCCCATGGACAGTTGCCCCCCAGGCTCCTCTGTCCAAGGGAGTTCCCAGGCAGAATACTGGAGTGGTATTTCCTTCACCAGGGGATCTTCCCAGTCCAGGGATTGAACCCACGTCTCCTGCATTGCACTTAGATTCTTGACCCCTGAGCCACCAGGGAACCTCAAAATGGTAATAATACTTCTGCTAAAGTTTGTTGGAGGATTGTATGAGATAATATGTGTAAATGCTTAGCGTAATTTGTGTCATGTAGCAGGTACAAAATACACATTTGCTGTTAATTTCTCTTCTTCATTTCCTGAAAAGAGAAATTTTTTGAGGAAAACAAATGACTTTCTTTATGCATATTTTCTATAGGAGGTAAGAATATGAAAAATACATTTGTGAAAGTGTATATAAACATACACTTATTTACATACATACATATTTTTTCCTAATTCTTGGTTTATCTTATTTTCCTCAAATGTGAACTCTACTTTTGTATTAATTTCAGGCTAGGCTTTTGCATTTGGCTTTATTTACTTGGCTGCCTTATATCTTAGTTGTGGCATGCGAAATGTTCAATCTTCATTGTGGCATGGAGGATCTTTAGTTGTGGCATGCGGGATCTTTTTTTTTTAGTTGCGGCATGCAGAATCTTTAGTTGCGGCATGTGGGATCTATTAATAGTTCCCTGACAAGGGATGGAACCCAGGCTCCCTGCGTTGGGAGCATGGAGTCTTAACCACTGGACCACCAGGAAAGTCTCCTGCTTGGCTTCATCTTACCTTCTTCAAGGATTTGTTTCTAAAGTGAATAAGAATATATATTATTGTGTGAATATTTTGGGGTGGAGAACCTTAAGTCTTTGTACAGTGTTGGCTTTAGTTATGATAGTTCTCTTTTTAAAGCTGATCAATATTTCCTTTTATTTTTTAGGAGCCCTTTGTAGTCTTCTAAAGCAGAACCCATCTGTTTTATTAAATCACCTCATTTGATTGAGAAAAAAGACCAACATATAGTCATTGAGTGATTATTATGTGCCAGGCACTAGGATTCAGTGACAAACAAGGTTCTTGGGCATTTTTCTTTTCATTTTCTAGGACATAATCTTTCAGTATTGATGTAACATATTGCTATCATCATATTACATGTGGTTCAAGCAAAACTTGTTCTTAAGATATAATAGAGATCTCTGAAGAAATGTCTTGGGATGTGCTATTTTATGCCAGAGCAAATCAATTCTAGGAAGAAAATCCCTTAACTTTTGAGGAATCTATATTGTCTCCTATGTTTTATACAGGGAGTCTGTTGGGCAGTTAGTCAACTCCTCTGCTCAGAGTCAAATAAAAAACAGCTTTTTGCTTCCTGTGCCTTCCAACAGAAGGCATTCAACAAGTATTGATTGTATATATTTGGCCTTCTGTATCCATGGGTTCTGCATCTGCAGTTTTAACCAATCACAGATCATCAACATTTGGGGGGAAAGAAATTCCAGAAAGTTCCAAAAAGCAAACATGAATTCGCCTCATGCCATCAGCTATTTATATAGTGATTATATTGTAGTATTTATAGCTATTTACATAGCATTCACATTGTATTGTGAATGTACTGTAAGTAATCTAGAGATGTGTTGAAGTGTAGAGGAGGACATGCTCAGGTTATATGCAAATACTGTGCCATTTTGTATAAGGGAGTTGAGTATCCCTTGGGTTTTGGTATCTGTGAGAGGTCTTGAAACCAGCCACCTGCAGGTACCAAGAGAGGACTAAACTTTATGCCAATACTGTATTAAGCCACCCATTCTAGTATCCTTGCCTGGAGGATCCGTGGATAGAGGAGCCTGGCTGTAGGGTTGCACAGAGTTGGACATGACTGAAGCAACTTAGCGCATGCTTAAGCCCAGGGCTTACAGCAGCGAGTGATGGTCAAAAATCACCGCCTCGTGGTGCCCACTTTCTAGTGAGTAGTGAGATCATTGTATAAGTAGATGTGATCTTATGGCATTTTGTGATAAGTGTTGTAAGAGAAATGTAAACAAGGTAAGAGGGTGAATGTTAGGTAGTTTAGAGAAGTCCTTTGAGCTAATAGTGTTTGAACAGAAATGGGAACGATGCAAAGGACCCCATGAATCTGTCTGAGGCATAAGTGCTGAGGCAGTAGTGTGTGTGGTGTGTTTAAGAAATAGGAATGAGATAGAACAGAGTGAACAATGTGGGGAAGAATAATAAAAAATAAGGAGAAGAGGTAGCCAGGGCCTAGATAATGTAGGGACTTTTAAGACTTGACTAAGTGTTTAGGTTTTATTCTGGATTTGATTGGAAGCTATTGAAAGGTTTTGAGTGGGGAGGTGACTTGGTCTAATATATACACTTTGAAAGGCAAGAGTGATGCAGTAGAGTGGTAAGTTATATGGCAGTTATAGTATTTGAGTCAAGAGATGGTTTGGAGTTGAACCTAAAGTGTGATCAAGAAGATGGGTTTAAGATATATTTTGAAGACAGTAGTGATGATAATCTGTGTTGGATGTGTGATCTGAGTAAAAGAGTAAGTCGAGAATGACTCCGAAGATGGCCTTAACAGTTGGATGCCAAGTACTGAGACGAGGAACACTGGCAGAAGCAAGTTACAGGAGTGCAGATGTTAAAAGAGTTTGGTTTGGATATATTGGCTTTGAGTTATCTATTAAATGTTTCCAGTGGAGATACATTGAGTAGGCAGTTGGATATATAAATCTTGAGGTTGGGATAAGTGTAAATTTGGGACTTGATCAGTGTAGAAATGCTTATTTACAGCCATGGGACTTCCTGAGATTACCTGGATAGTGAGTGCAAATAGAGAAGAGATGTTCTTGTATTGAGTTGTGGCATATTCTTGACACTTAGTAAAATTGCCAGGGTTGAAAGAATATTTTGATACTGTAATTTTAGGAATAATACTTTCCTAACTAAGAAAACCTAGCAAGTAATAACTAGTCAAGACATAGAGACAAAAATAAAATGGTTGAGAAACAAATTGCCATTCTTTTACCTGTTAAATAGCTCTTTGTGTTGCAGAGCTCAGAACACTCACTTTATGTGAAATTAAGGGCAGGAATGCCTGTTTCTACTTGATTACTCTGAAAAGATGGCCAGGATGGTTATTAGTTTCCTAGATGTCCATTGTGAGAGGCAACATAAGGTTAAACAAACAAGTACAAGTTTATAAAATAATGAATGAGGTATCAAAAGATGTTAAGGTTCTTACTCATTAATATGATACCCCTTTCTAGCTTTGAAAACTTACAGAGTTAGAGTGAGATCAAGCGGTCTGCTAATTTCTTATTTAACTTGTCATTGGGCATTGTTAGACCTTCCTTTTTTTTTTTTTAGACCTTCCTTTTAAGAAGCTGGTTTTTCATCTGTGAACTTAGTCAACATCCTAGAATACATATATGTAACTATTAGGGGCTTAATACCATTTAGGTTGACTTACTGCATTTTGCAGGTTTTTCTGGATGTGGGTGAGGATCTATTTAAATGTATTTGAGGTGTCAGAAATTGGAAGGAATAGAAATAAAAGGTGATAAAAGCAATCACAGTCTATAGATTTTGTTGTTGATAATTTGAAAACCTGTCAGAAATCCTCTTAGCTAATGCATGAAACATATTCTCTTGCTTGAGCATATGACTTCACACTTGCCAATCTACCTCTACCATTAGGAAAATGAAGGGCCCATCTGTTGAATTGGCACTATGCCTAAAAGACTGCTAGTGTTGGACTCTGTCAGTTCAGGAAAAGGTATTAATTCCAGAACATTCAGGGGAAACTTTTCTAGTAACAACATATCCCCTAGGGTTTATTTGATTGCTTGTTGGCTGTTTTATAGAAAGCACCTGAGAATTAAGGATCCATAATTTCTTTTTTCCTAAGTCAGAAACATCATTTGTATGTATTTGAGACCCAATTCTCTTCCATATAAATGGCATCCTTAAGAAACATTACCAAAAATTTCCAGATAGTTAGAAGCATTCTTATTAAGTAGAATTGAGATGTTTAAAAAAGTAGTATGATTTGGGATTCAGATAAGCCCCAAAAAACATTTCTAGGTGAATCCGTTCCACACAAATCCGGAAACTGTACTTACTGAGACTTAGAACTAGGTGATTAAAAATGGTGACCTCCAAGTTTCATGGGCATCCATTTTGTACCTTACCTGCGAAGCTGGCCTTAAAAACAGAGGATCATAACTCTCTTGGTGGTGGTGGTGGTGGTGGTGGTGGTGATGGTGGTAGTGGTCATGGACCCCATTTAGAGCGTAATGAAACCTTTCTAACCTTTCCCCAAAAGTGCACATAGGCACATAAGATTTTTGGCATGTAATTTTGGGGGGTTCTTGTGCAATTTTAATTGTAGGCCATTATACTTTGTTTCATAAGAATCTTAATTATGAATTGTTATGTAACAATAGTTGCATTCTTTGCCTGTTCTTTCAATAGGGGTTGCATTTAAAGATGGAAATAAACTCATATGGTATCATGGTTGGATGGTGGTTTAAGTAAATCTTTGCCGGACTGTCTGTTATCTGTCCACTTTCCTTTTCTCTTCACCATTTTGGTAATGCAATAATTTCTGAAGAATGACTAGTTAAAGCAACATGCCAGTGTTAGAATGGCAGGCTGGATTTAAGAAAAGCAAGTGTCCAAAATTGGTAAAATGGCAGCAAAGTGATAACCATCTATCTGTGCCCTACCCTGGATGGCTTCCACCTAAGTTCCCTAGCTATATCCCACACACTCTGAAATGCATGCAGTTTCTGAATCCAGACCTGACCGTGTGTCTTGACAGGACATACTCTTTAGCACTGTTAGGATCCTGCCTACTTCTTTAGTTTTGTGTCTCATTGGGCCTCTTACCCTTGTGCTTCAGCTGTTTGGAACTGTCAGTCATTCCCACACACAATTCGTTTATATCTCCATGACTTTCATGTTCCTCCCAGTGCCTGGCTGCTTAGAGAACACCTACCCAACTTCTGAGACAAAGTTCAAGTTGATGCTCTGAAGCTTTACCTGGCCATCTCCCCTCTTTTGGTGAACAGTATGCACTCATTTCTCTTTGGCATATACCTAGGAGTGGAATTGCTGGGCCACAGGGTAAGCATATTTTTATTTTTAGTAAATACAGTCAAACAGTTTTCCAAGTTTTATTGTATGACTTTATAACTTTATCAGGCTCGACATCTTCCCCAGTTTTTAGTGTTGCCATTCTTTTTAATTTTAGCCATTTTGGTGGGTAATAGTATTTCATTGGTATTGCTTTGCATTTCACTGGTGAGGTTGAGCATCTTTTCATGTGTGTGTTGGACATTTGGGCATCCTCTTGTGAAGTCCTGCTCTTAATGTATATTCTGAATGCAATTCCTTTCTCAGATCTGTGCATTGCAAATACCATCCCATGTGTGGCTTCCGTTTTCACCCTCTTGGTAGTGTCTTTTGATGAACAAAAGTTCTTATTTTTCGTAAAGTCCAATTTGTTTTCTTTTTCTGTTCTAGATTGAAGAAGCATATAGTTGCGGGTAGAAGGAAATGGAGAATTACTTAATAGGCATAAAGTTTCAGTCAAGCAAGATGAATAAACTCTAGAGATTTATTGTACAGATTGTACATATAGTCAATAATAGTGTACACTTAAAAATTTGATAGATCTCATATTGTGTTCTTACCACAATAAGACAAAATAAAAGATAAAAGAGGTGTGTTCTTGGTGGTAGTCTTGAATGGAAACAAAAAGGAGAGAATTATATTAAGAAAGTAGCACTTCAGAAATTTCCCTAAAGGTCCAATGGTTAAGACTCTGTGCTTCCAGTGTGCAAGGTGCAGATTCAATCCCTGGTTGGGAAGTAGGATCTCACATGCCTTGTGACAGAGCCAAAAAAGAAAATAGCTAGTCGGTATTAAGATAATAGAGTTAGAAAGTCCATCCAAAAGCTACTGGGTTAGATTTCTCGATTTTCTGTTTATATGAACAAGACCTGAGAGGTGTGTGCGTATGGTAGTGATGGTGGTGGTTTAGTTGCTAAGTCGTGTCTGACTCTTGGCAACCCTGTGGACTGTAGCCTGCCAGGCTTCTCTGTCCATGGGTTTTTCCAGGCAAGAATACTATATATGGTAGCTATGTATATTTCAGTATATTTCAGATTTTTAAAAAATATGTTTTTGTTGGATTTGTGCTTAATTATAAAACTAATAAACTCTGTAATAGGTCAAGGAAAAAATATTTTTAAGTAATTTTTTTCCCTGTTTACTTTCAAACCTTTTTCCCTAAAGGTAACCAGTGCTCTCAATTGGTGTATAATCATCCATTCATATTTGTTTCTTTGTGCATACAAATACATATGTTTTTTTTCTACCCTTTACAAATATGAGATCATGCTTGCATTTTTACTTAAAAATAGCACATGTGGCTGTATATTTGTGTGTGTGTGTGTGTGTATATATTTAACTGTGTGTGGCACATCAAGGACTGCTATAATAGCCTTTCATTGGTGCTTTTATTTTTCTGTGATAGAAAATACTACTTTCCAAACTGATGGTGGCCACTAGTGTCCCTTTCCCACCTTGCCAGTATTAGTTGATATCAGTCTTAAATTTCAACCAAAGTAATGAGTGAAAAATACCTTGTCTTAGTTCGCATCTTCCTGAGTACCAATGAGGTAGGTCATCTTTTGATGTCAATTGTTTGTGCATATCTCCTGTATATCTTTTCTTTTGTTTTAGCTTGTAGAGATGACTTTGTGTGTTAGAGATATTAATCCTTTTTCATATTTTTATATCTTCTCCCAATTTGTCTTTGATTTTATTTACATTTTATGTTACAGGTATATAATGCTTTTATATAATCAAATCTGTCCGTATTTTCCTTTGTGGTTTCTAGTTTCCTGATTTGCTTTAAGGTTTCACAACCATAGGCTGCAGAAATAGTCACACTCTTCAAGTACTTTTATTTTTACATATAACTCTTAAATGTATGAGGAAATTATTCTTGTGTTTAAAGTGAGGAATGGATCTTTGTTTTCTCCAAATGGATAGCTAATTAAGTCAACATGCAGCAAACGTATATCAAATAAAGTAACTTCGTGCCATATTGAAATGTTAACTCGGAAAGATTTTTTACAGGGACTTCCTGGTGGTTCAGTGGTAAGACTCCACAATCCCAATGCAGGGGGCCTAGATTTGATCACTGGTCAAGGAATTAGATCGCACAGGTCACAGCTAAAGAACCTACATGCTGCAACAAAAATTGAAGATCCTGTGTGCTGCAACTAAGATCCATTGCAACCAAAAAATAAATGTTCTATATGAGCCTGTAAATTTTTTTTTTTTTTAAGTTTTTACAGGATCGCCACTAGTGTATTGTTTTTATGCAAAGCAGGAAGGGAATCCCTTCCATAAGACCCTTTATTTTGATCTGCCAGAAAAATGTTAATTCAGCTTTATTGAGGTATAATTTATTGAGGTACTGTACAATTCACTAATTTGAAACACACAATTCAGTGATTTAGTATATTCACATAGTTCTACACCCATCTCCACTATCTATTTAAGAACATTCATCTTGGTACCCACTAGCAGTCTCTTTCCAGTGCAGGTATTCCCCATTTACCCTAGCCCTAATTACCAGGGCTGTCAGTCCACTAATCTACTTTCTTTCTGTATGGATTTGTTTTTTTTGGACATTTCATACAAATGGAACGTACAGTGTTTCCTGTTGCTGGCTTCCTTCATTTAACACAGTGTTTTCAAACTTGATCTATGTTATAACAGGGATCAGTATATCTGGCCTTCAGTATCCTTGGGTTTCACATCCTCACATTCAACTGTGGATTGAAAATGGGCGGGAAAAAGTCCAGAAAGTTCCCAAAACCAGAATTTGAATTTTCTGCATGCAGCTATTTACACAGCATTCATGATATATTTACAACTATTTATATAGCACTTACTCTGTGTAAGGAATGAGAAGCAATTTAGAGGTGATTTAAATGCATGTAGGTTATATGAAAATACTTTGCCATTTTATATAAAGGGCATCAGTATCTTTGGATTTTGGTATCTGGGGGGGAGGTTTGAAGCCAATCCTCTACCTATACTGAGGGATGACTGTATGCTATTTTTTAGATGAATAACATTTCATTGTATGGATAATGTTGCTGTGAACAGTTATGTAGAAGTTTTTGTGTAGATAAATATTTTCATTTCTCTTGGGCGCACACACACACACACACACACACACACACCCCTAAGAGTGAAATTGCAAGGTTATGTACACACACACACACACACACACCCCTAAGAGTGAAATTGCAAGGTTATGTGGTAACTCTGTTTAGCGCGCGCGCACACACACACACACACACACTTGCAAGGTTATGTGGTAACTGTTTAGCGCGCGCGCACACACACACACACACACACACACACACCCCTAAGAGTGAAATTGCAAGGTTATGTGGTAACTCTGTTTAGCGCACACACACACACACACACACACACCCCCAAGAGTGAAATTGCAAGGTTATGTGGTAACTCTGTTTAGCGCGCACACACACACACACACACACACACAAACCCCCTAAGAGTGAAATTGCAAGGTTATGTGGTAACTCTGTTTAGCGCGCACACACACACACACACACACACCCCCCCAAGAGTGAAATTGCAAGGTTATGTGGTAACTCTGTTTAGCGCACACACACACACACACACACACACACACACACACACCCCTAAGAGTGAAATTGCAAGGTTATGTGGTAACTCTGTTTAGCGCACACACACACACACACACACACACACACACACACACACACACACACCCCCAAGAGTGAAATTGCAAGGTTATGTGGTAACTCTGTTTAGCGCACACACACACACACACACACACACACACACACACACACCCCTAAGAGTGAAATTGCAAGGTTATGTGGTAACTCTGTTTAGCGCGCGCGCACGCGCACACACGCACACACGCACACACACACACACACACACACACCCCTAAGAGTGAAATTGCAAGGTTATGTGGTAACTCTGTTTAGCGCGCACACACACACACACACACACACACCCCCTAAGAGTGAAATTGCAAGGTTATGTGGTAACTCTGTTTAGCGCGCACACACACACACACACACACACACCCCCAAGAGTGAAATTGCAAGGTTATGTGGTAACTCTGTTTAGCGCACACACACACACACACACACACCCCTAAGAGTGAAATTGCAAGGTTATGTGGTAACTCTGTTTAGCGCGCACACACACACACACACACACACACACACCCCCAAGAGTGAAATTGCAAGGTTATGTGGTAACTCTGTTTAGCGCGCACACACACACACACACACACACACACACACACACACCCCTAAGAGTGAAATTGCAAGGTTATGTGGTAACTCTGTTTAGCGCGCGCGCGCACACACACACACACACACACACACACACACACACCCCTAAGAGTGAAATTGCAAGGTTATGTGGTAACTCTGTTTAGCGCGCGCGCGCACACACACACACACACACACACACACACACACACCCCTAAGAGTGAAATTGCAAGGTTATGTGGTAACTCTGTTTAGCGCACACACACACACACACACACACACACACACACACACACACACCCCCAAGAGTGAAATTGCAAGGTTATGTGGTAACTCTGTTTAGCGCACACACACACACACACACACACACACACACACACACACACACACCCCCAAGAGTGAAATTGCAAGGTTATGTGGTAACTCTGTTTAGCGCACACACACACACACACACACACACACACACACCCTAAGAGTGAAATTGCAAGGTTATGTGGTAACTCTGTTTAGCGCGCGCGCACACACACGCACGCACGCACACACACACACACACACACACCCTAAGAGTGAAATTGCAAGGTTATGTGGTAACTATGTTTAGCGCGCGCACACACACACACACCCCCAAGAGTGAAATTGCAAGGTTATGTGGTAACTCTGTTTAGTGCACACACACACACACACACACACACCCCTAAGAGTGAAATTGCAAGGTTATGTGGTAACTCTGTTTAGCGCGCACACACACACACACACACACACACACACACACACACCCCCCCCCCAAGAGTGAAATTGCAAGGTTATGTGGTAACTCTGTTTAGCGCGCGCACACACACACACACACACACACACACACACACACACACACCTCTAAGAGTGAAATTGCAAGGTTATGTGGTAACTCTGTTTAGCGCGCACACACACACACACACACACCCCCTCTAAGAGTGAAATTGCAAGGTTATGTGGTAACTCTGTTTAGCGCGCACACACACACACACACACACACACACACACCCCTAAGAGTGAAATTGCAAGGTTATGTGGTAACTCTGTTTAGCCTTTTGAGTAACTGCCAGACTGTTTTCCAAAGCCACTGCACCATTTTACATTCCGACTCCAATTTTTCCACAGAAAAGTTTTATGAAAAACAAATGTAAGATATTTACAAAGTAAATGGTGCCCTCTTGGAAGTGACTCTTGTTTAGTGTATAACCAAGTGGATTGGCCCTAAATTGACAGCCTTTAATCCTGGTCAAAGTGTAATAATTCGTTAATGAGCAAATCTTTCTGATGTTAACTGGTACTGCCCTCCTGTTGCTATTCTAGAATTCCCTAGGGATAGAGATCACTGTCCCTGCACATTCCTTGCAATCATGGACCCATCTCTCCTTTCTTAAAAACAGAATAGAAGTTATATATATTTGATCTTTGTTAACTTTATTAGGAAGAACTAAAGTAAGCTTTGATTAGATTATCTTCCTGACAGGCAGTTGATGAGTATAATTTTTTCCTCAGGATTAGCTTTGGGAATTCTTTCTGTGTGTATTTTACTTTTGTGGCTTACTAATTATAATTTACATCTGCTATTTCACTTTCCTGTTCTAAGTTTCTGCAGTAATTTGTTGGTATAATATAGTATTTCTTTGGTCATGAGAGACATTCTTTCCTCCCCGCTTAATGTTTCTGAAATTAGGAAATAACACAGCTGATAATTACATTTAATGTGGTAGTAGTTTATAAAAAATTTTCCCCTAGAAATGTGGTCATTGATTCGTGAAACCTCTTAGCATCAGTAGCATCTTGGAATTTAAGAAATATCTACAGTACATAAATATAAAAATAGCTAGATTTATTGCTCAATTGTAGTGTGTTAGGAATTGCTGGTGATTGTCCCTGTCTTTTAAATGAAGGGTTGTTCTGTAGTTGAGTAAAAAAGCTTAGTTTGTCCAGCTTTGTAGTTTATCTTGTGTAAATGATTTAGGAACACAGTTCAAATTTTGTTGGTATCTTCATGAAGATATTTTAGTTCTTTATGATTTCAGTGACTTATGTAATGTTCGTGATTCAGTGGTTTAATGTAAAATGTCTTAAACCAGTTAGGACACTGCTTATGCTTTTACTGGTAATATACATAATGCTTAATTTTAGTTGTTAAAACAGTGTGAGAAGATTGAATAGTGTCTAAAGACAATTAAAATACCAATTCTTTAGTATTTTGATTTTCATTTTATCTATTTTCTCTATACATGATTAAAATACAGTTATATGCACATTTGCTTATTCAGTCACTAGGTATTTATTGACTATCTCTTATGGTCCAGGCACTTTACTAAGGATAAAGCAGTGATAAGGCAGACAGGATTCTTATTATTATGAAGCAAATGGTCTCATGTAGAATATGGATATTAAGCATGTAGCTTACTAGTATAAGTTGCTGCAGGACTTACAGTATGCTATATGACCCTCTAAAAGGGAGATCCCCCTGGTCTAGAGGTTTAGGAAGTGTCTGCCTGATGAACTGACCTTTAAGTTGAGATGGAAAGGATGAGTGGTAGTCGACCTAGAAGGGAGTGGAAGAGAGTTCTAGGCAGAGAGAACTATGTGTCCTTCTAGAGGGAGGAAGACAGACACATTTGGGAAACTGAAAAGTTCTTAGAACACTTAGAACTGTTTCTATGTCATACATATATTACTGCTTTCGAGGGATATATTTCGAGGAGCATTTGCTCCTGCTCTGCTCACAGAAGAATGAGAAATGATGTGGTTAGAGTTAGGTAGAGGAAGATAATAATAACAAAAAAGTAAACACTGTGTGTGTTAGAAGTACTTTTGTAAGTACTTCTCATAGACTAGTTCATTGAACCCCAAAAACAGTTTCTGTTCACAGATGAGACAACAAGGCATGGAGTGCCTTGCCCAAAATTAATCTACTAGAACCTGGGATCTGAGCCTGTGCATTCTGGATCCAGTTTGTGTCCTTAAATACTGTACCATATTGAAAATCTAAGTTATAAATTATGTTTAGGATTAGGGACTTTTATATCCAAAGGTCAACATGAAAACTTCAAAGATTTTAAGCTGAGAAATGACATAATTAGATTATTTTTAGAAATCTTTCTGACTGTATCTTGGGGAAAAGACTGATGGAGAGCAAGATGAATATACAAAGAAGTTAGAAAGCCAGTATTATATTTTGGGTCAGAATTTTTTTTTGGACAAGTCAGTGGCAGTGGAATTAGAATTATATGTAGTCAAAAATTATTTATATGGTTTTCACAAGTTTTAGTTGTTAGGTTGAGGAGTCAAGGATGATCTCCACGTTTCTGGTAGTACTGTGATTACTTAGCCAATGTGATATATTCTAAAAAATATTATGGTCATCTATAAGAATTTTAAAGAGCATGAAACCCAAGACAGATTAAAATGCATGATGAACTATAAATTTGTAAAAGCCTCATATAGTTAATTTGTATCTGGTTTTGAATGTTGAGATATAAAGTAATGATTACAGTCTCTTAACTGTTTAGTAAAGACCACAGAGGAACATGAAAATTTATTATAGATGACTCAAGCAAGATTTTACTTATTTTAAGCTAAAAATCAGCAAACATTGTTTAGTATACAGTGTGGTAATTTTAAATGTGTACATATCTAAAAAGGGAAAAGAATATTGTTTTTACGTATTAAGGAAAGTTAATAAGATAAATTACTTTTCTTTCCAAGTTAAAACAAAAACTTATAAAATGCCTTTTACTTTATATTCATATGTTATAGTAGCTTCCCTGATGGCTCACTTCGTAAAGAGTTTGCCTGTAATACAGGAAACTGAGGTTCGATCCCTGGAGAAGGAAATGGCAATCCGCTCTAGTATTCTTGCCTGGGAAATCCCATGGACAGAGGAGCCTGGCTGGCCACAGTCCAAAGGGTCATAAGAGTTGGACATGACTTAGTGACTAAACCACTACCACTGTATATATCATGTATATATATTTTTATCTGCCTGCTTGATCTTTCTATGTAAATGTTTCACAGGCATCTAAGATTTAAGATATTTATTACTGAACTCTTGATCTCACTTTTCTCATCCTGGCAAACAGTTTATAGAATGTTAGCCCCATGAGGGCAGGATTTTTGTTATGTTTTTTTGCAAGGTTATACAGATTTTTGTTACATAGTGAGCACTTAGTAAATATTTGTTGAAGGAGTGTCTAAATGATATACCACCAAAGAATTCTCTAGTTGCTTAAGTCTTCATATTTCCTTTCCCTCTCCTCCTCCTCCTTATTGACAAATCATTTCAGTTAATACCTCTAAAATATCTCTTAATTCATAAATTTTAAAAAAGTTTTCAGTGCTACTGCCTTAATATGTCAATTTTATGATTGTTATTTCATAATCAACTCTTGCTGTCTTTCTAATTATTATTCCATAGCAACCAGAGGCGTTTTCTTACAATGTAAATTGTATCTTGTTACTCCCTACTCAGAGCCTTTCTTTGCATTCCATATCTTTCACGCAGACTAAAAAGGCCTTCTGCAAGCTATTTTTACTTATCTTTCCATTTTCGTTTTGTACTGTTCTCCCTTTGGTTTACCTTTACAATATCAGGGAGTTTTTACACACACCATTCCCCTATTTTTGGATTATTTTGCCTGGCTAATCCCTGCTCATACTGGGTTTCAGTTTATAGTTACATGCTTTTCTAAGATGTATTTCCCATCCTTCCAAGTTTCCTTGATATACTACTTCAAATAGTAGTACCTTCATGTTTATTAGAAGTTAAATACATTTATATGATTAGTCATTCATTGGTCTTCACCTCTAAAATTTAAGGTTCATGACACCAAGGACCATATTTGTATTACTTATGACTATCTACTGTAGATGTCACAATCCTTAAAACACGTTTAGAGACTCTGAAAATATTTATTGAATGGATGAAGGATTTATTGAGATTAAGAATTATGAATCCATAAAGGAAATGATAGAATGGTTAGAGAGGTATTTGGAGAGCCAGTAGAATGTGTGATCTTAACAGCCAGATGAGAGTTTCAAATAGCAAATGTAGCAGAGAGGAGTGATAAGATCAGGACTAAACATGATCTTTGAAGAAGGAAATGGCAACCCATTCCAGTATTCCTGCCTGGAGAATTCTGTGGACAGAGGAGCTTGACAGGCTGTGTGGTCCATGCGGTCGCCAAGAGTCGGACACGACTAAGTGACTTAACATTAAACATGATCTTTGGGAGGCAGTATAACATAGTGTTTAAGTTGAGCCAGACAGACCTAGACTCTACCTTTTAATGACTATTAACAAAGAGTCGGATACAACTGAAGTGACTTAGCACACAAACAGGCACACCTGTTTTTTCATCTCTTAAAAAGAGGGTAATAATAGTAACTGCCTCATAGTTGATTGTGAGGCTTAAATAAAATAATCTATATAAAATTTATAGCATAGTGCTTTGCATGTATTGAGAGTTTGGTGAAATTTAGGTATTTTTATTATTTTTAAATTGCTAATGCTAAGCCCACTGTAAGGACTCAATATTTGTAGTACTTAGAAAATATTTTTAGTACTTAGAAAATATATATAGCTGACCCTTGAACAAAATGGGGATTAGGGGCCTACCCCTCCAAGTGGTCAAAAATCCACAGAGTTGGCACTTTGTATATGCAGTTCCTCCACATCTGTGGATTCAGCCAACTGTAAATCACATTTATAGTTGTATACTGTACTGTAGTATATACTGTTGAAAAAAATCTTTAAGTAGACCTGTGCAGTTCAAACTCTTGTTTAAGGGTCACCTGTAATTAGTAATTTTCTAAAAACTTTGTTCACAGATAAAATGATCTGGGAAAAGGAACTTCATGCATATATTTAATGTTGTTTCTTGAATTTGGGCTAGACGTTTTGGGATTGTTTCAGTGGTGTGAAAATATAAACCCCAACGTTGCATATTAGATGAATGTTGAATTTGCCTCTTTGAGCATGAATGAAGACATTCTAGCATTCTTAATTCTCTGTTTCTCCTTGAAACTGTGTTTTAAATTGAATATATTATAGTAAGAACCAAAATAAATTGTGTAACAATATGGAATCCTTGCCCTGAGATGGAAAACCTAGGTTGTATAGATACATCTTTCCAAAAGCTGAAAAAATATGATTCACAAAGAACATTGCTTTAAAAGTTCAAAAACAACATTCTGGCAGCTGTTGTAGGGACTGCTTTTCAAGCAGTTTACGTTTAGCAGATAAAAAGCATTCTTTGTTGTGCAGTATCTTCAGAACTTGGATTTGTTTTTACTAGACACACTTAAATTTGGTATGTGGAGTTTGCCAGTCATGATTTTCCAGTCTTCCTAAATGGATTCACAAAATATGCCCTTAGGATTTTCTTTTTTCCTCCTTGATGAAGTTAAGGAAACATAATATCTCTCTATTCTTACATACATTTCTAGGGTAGTGGTCAGTATTTTCAAATTAAATTTCTTTTCCATTTATTGCTGTTCTGTTAATAACACCAGTTATTATGTCACTTGGTTTCAGTTTTTTCTGTTTTTAAAATGAACAGAGTCATGTTCTCCAAACCCTTCTCTGGAATGTTTTGGAAATAAGTGCTGGTAAAAAATGCTTTTGAGTTCTTTGGAAGAAATACAGGAATTCTACTTTATATTTGTAAATGTACGTTAAAACTTCTGGTATTCTTTCATTATGAAGATTAAAAAATGTTGGGAAATTTTAAAATGTGTATACTTTTGAGTAGTGAGTGTAAAAGCAGTTGTTTTTGAATAACTTATTATTTATTTTTATTTCTAAAAGAATTTCTTTTTATAACTAACAGTAAGATATTTGGCAGGCCCATCAGTTCACCATTAGTAACACGAAACCCTGGATTGGCATTAGAATTTAAGAAATAAGAAAGAAAGAGGAGGGGGAAGAATAGAAAAGGAACAAGTTGAAGCCAATAAGATGTAACCCACATAAGGCATGGAATTAATTGAAATATTTATTGAACACTACCTATGTGCCAGGTACTGTTGTTGATGCTGGAATACTCCATTGAACTAAACTGACAAAAATCTATTTCCATGTGGACTTTACATTCCAAAGGAAGGGTGTAGACAATAAATAAATACATTGTACACCAGATGGTGAGAAAAGCGCAGGAGAAATAAAACAGGATAGAGTGTGAGAAGATGTGGGCTGGGTGTTTTCTGTTTTATAGGCAAAGACATAATAGAAATGACAGTGCAAATCATTCAGTGATCTGGGGAAAGGGTGTTCTGGTCAGGTAGAATAAGTGCAAAGACCCTGAGTTAGGAGTATTTTGTCTTTCAAAAACAGAAGAATTACTTGTGTCCCCACCTCCTTGGAATTAAACAGGAAAATTGGTAGGAGAAGAGGGAGTAGAGGAAGAGAAGTAGAGGAGATTGTAGGGCATTTAGACCATTGTGAGGACTCAAAGATTTTGCTTAGAGTGAGATGGGAAGTCATTGAAAGGATTTTTCAGTGGAGGAGTGGCATGGTATGATACAGCCTTTAAAGGGATTACTATGCTGTTGAAAAGGCTCTAAAGAGATACAAAGGCTGAAGCAAGGAGCCAGTTAGGATGTTACTGAATAGTCCAGGTCCGATATTATCAGTTGGATTTGATACGTAGCTGTCGAATTAGTGAGAAATAGGTTCTGCATGATTTTGAAGGTGGTGATGGTGGTGGTTTAGTCACTAAGTCGTGTCCAACTCTTGTGACCTCATGGACTGTAGCCTGCCAGGCTCCTCTGTCTGTGGGGATTCTCCAGGCAAGAATACTGAAGTGGGTCACCATTTCCTTCTCCAGGGAATTTGAAGGTAAAGTAGGCTTTTCTGACCAAGTGGACATATGGGGCATTTAAAAAAAGAAGGAATCACAGATGATTAAAATTTTTTGGTCTTAATATTTCTGGTTGGAGTTGCATTTATTGAGATGAGTAAACCTGTGGGAAGAACAGATTTGAGGGGCTCAGAAAAGGCAAATTGACTTTGAACGTGTTAAGCTTGAAGTACCTAATTATTAATTATATAGTCAGTGTGTCAAGTAGCATTTAGATAATATGCATTTAGAGTTCCAGAAGGAGTCTCAGCTGGTCTCTATCTGAAGATAGAAATTTTGGATCATCCATGTTAGATGGAATTTAAATTTAAAAGACTGGGTTTCCCTGGTGCCTCAATGATAAAGAATCCCTCTACAACACAGGAGACACGGATTCAATCCCTGAGTCAGGAAGATCCCCTGGAGAAGGAAATGGCAACCCACTCCAGTATTCTTGCCTGGGAAATCCCATGGACAGAGGAGCCTGGAAGGCTATAGTCCATCAGATGGAAAGAGTCGGGCATGACTTACTGACTAAACCACTACCACCAAATTCAGTAGACTGAATCTGGTGATTTAAGAACTGAATGTAAATAGAAAAGAAAAGGCATACCCTGGGACACTCCAGTGTTTAGAGTTAAGGGAGAAAAGGAAGAACTGGCAACAAAGACTCCTTAATCACACACTTTATTAATTGTGCATTAAAGTATATGCCTGTTCACAGAAATTGTGGTAATTAAGACCAAAATGGATTCAGATCAGGTCAGGTCACATTTTCTCACTTAGAGTATTATGAAAAAACTTTTAATTTTTTCAGAGTTCTGAATTTCAGAATGTGAACACATCATTAACACAGATATTAAGAGGAGGTGGCAAGAATACACAGAAGAACTGTACAAAAAAGATCTTCACGACCCAGATAATCACGATGACGTGATCACTCACCTAGAGCCAGACATCCTGGAATGTGAAGTCAAGTGGGCCTTAGGAAGCATCACTACAAGCAAAGCTAGTGGAGGTGATGGAATTCCAGTTGAGCTATTTCAAATCCTAAAAGATGATGTTGTGAAAGGCTGCTCTCAGTATGCCAGCAGATTTGGAAAACTCAGCAGTGGCCACAGGACTGGAAAAGGTCAGTTTTCATTTCAATCCCAAAGAAAGGCAATGCCACAGAATGTTCAAACTACAGCACAATTGCACTCATCTCACACGCTAGTAAAGTAATGCTCAAAATTCTCCAAGCCAGGCTTCAGCAGTATGTGAATTGTGAACTTCCAGATGTTCCAGCTGGTTTCAGAAAAGTCAGAGGAACCAGCGGTCAAATTTCCAACATCTGCTGGATCATCGAAAAAGCAAGAGAGTTCCAGAGAAACATCTATTTCTGCTTTATTGACTACGCCAAAGCCTTTGACTGTGTGGATCACAATAAACTGTGGAAAATTCTGAAAGAGATGGGCATACCAGACCACCTGACCTGCCTCTTGAGAAATCTGTATGCAGGTCAGGAAGCAACAGTTAGAACTGGACATAGAACAACAGACTGGTTCCAAATAGGAAAAGGAGTACGTCATGGCTGTATATTGTCACTGAGCTTATTTAACTTATATGCAGAGTACATCATGGGAAACGCTGGGCTAGATGAAGCACAAGCTGAAATTAGATTGCTGGGAGAAATATCAATAACCTCAATTATGCAGATGACACCACCCTTAGGGCAGAAAGTGAAGAAGAACTAAAGAACCTCTTGATGAAAGTGAAAGAGGAGAGTGAAAAAACTGGCTTAAAGCTCAACATTCAGAAAACTAACATCATGGCATCCGGTCCCATCACTTCATGGCAAATAGATGGGGAAACAGTGGCTGATTTAATTTTTCTGGGCTCCAAAATCACTGCAGATGGTGATTGCAGCCATGAAATTAAAAGACTCTTACTCCTTGGAAGGAAAGTTATGACCAACCTAGACAGCATGTTAAAAAGCAGAGACATTACTTTTTTAACAAAGGTCCGTCTAGTCAAGGCTATGGTTTTTCCAGTGGTCATGTATGAATGTGAGAGTTGGACTATAAGGAAAGCTGAGCGCCGAAGAATTGATGCTTTTGAACTGTGGTGTTGGAGAAGACCCTTAAGAGTCCCTTGCAAGGAGATCTAACCAGTTCATCCTAAAGGAGATCAGTCCTGGGTGTTCATTGGAAGGACTGATGCTGAAACTGAAACTCCAGTACTTTGGCCACCTGATGCGAAGAGCTGACTCATTTGAAAAGACCCTGATGCTGGGAGGGATTGGGGACAGGAGGAGAAGGGAACAACAGAGGATGAGATGGTTGGATGGCACCACTGACTCAATGGAGATGAGTTTGAGTAGACTCCGGGAGTTGGTGATGGACAGGGAGGCTTGGCGTGCTGTGGTCCATGGGGTGACAAAGAGTTGGACATGACTGAGCGACTGAACTGAACACATCATGGAAAAAATAGAAAGCACACAGCACTGAAGAGAAGTGAACACGTTATGTTAGGGACAGTAAAAAAACCAAAAAGCAGAATTGACTAAATCATAGAGGGTGTGTTTTAGGAAGTAAGAATAGACAAGTTTGAATAGTTAGAGCCAGATTATGAAGAACCTTAAATGCCATTGTGAAGTGTTAATATATGAAATAGTAGACAGCAAGAATTGTCATATGTAAATGTCTTGAAAATTACTCTTTCAACTGTTTGTGTGAATGAATAGAATAGGAACACACTTCATTCAGTTGCCAGTATTTGTTGAGTAACTACTTAAAATGCTGCTAGTACTACTAATAAAATTGTTGGCACCTTCTATTGAGCCTTGCTATAATAGGCCAGTCATTGGGCTATGCATTCTTTTTACATTTCTTGTGTGTGTTTTAAAAGTTATATCATACGATATTTGCTTTGAAAGTCCTACAATCTCATTGGAAAGAAAAGTCTTAAGGCACATAGTTTAAACTATAAAATATTCTACTTCATGTGCTAAATCGCTTCAATTGTGTCCAACTCTTTGCAACCCTGTGGACTGTAGCCCACCAGGCTCCTCTGTTCATGGGATTTTCCAGGCAAGGATACTGGAATGGGTTGCCATGCCCTCCTCCTGGGGATCTTTCAAACCCTGGGATCTAGCCTGGGTTTGTTTCCTGCTTTGGCAGGCAGGTTCTTTACCAGTCACACCACTTGGGGAGCCCATTCTACTTCATAAATAGAACTTTCTAAGGGATGTGAAGTGAAAGTCACTCACTCGTGTCTGACTCCTTGTGACCCCATGGACTGTAGTCTGCTAGGCTCCTCTGTCCATGGAATTCTCCAGCACAGAACATTGGAGTGGGTAGCCATTCCCTTCTTCCCAACCCAGGGATCGAACCCAGGTCTCTCTCATTGCAGATTGATTTTTTACCATCTGAGCCACCAGGGAAGCCCCTTCTAAGGGATAGGATGTTCTTTTTCTCACCCAGATGCAAGTTTTGAATCATATATTCAGATTCATGCTTGAAAGAAAAACTAGTTTGTCAGTCCTCAAGAATAGTGAATTACTTTGGTTTTATATTCAGTAGTCATTAGATTATATAGTAATATGGTTTCTTGAGAGTCTTTTTTTAGAAGGGGTTGCCGTGTGTAGATTATTCAGATTCTCTGGTAAGGTGTACCAGCTATTGTAAAACAATAAATCTGCATTCTGGGTTTTTTGTTTTTTTGCATTCTTGTTTTAAAATATTTTATGGATTTGGGAGATTGAATTGTAACAACTGACTGTTTGCTATTAGGAAAACTTTTGAAAATATACTCCTGGATTTTAGAATTTTTATAGCAGTTCTAAATAATTTATACAGTTATTTAATGTTTGTCTTTCTCACTAGGTATAATGCTTATAAATTTAGGAACTGGATTTGTTTTTTCCAATACTTTAATTTCCAGGGTGTTGCCCAGTGCCTGGCATATGACAGTTGTTTAGAAATATTTTTTAAGGAATGAATTCATGTGTATATGGATTCAGAGTTGAATAGTAAACCAGCATTAGAGATAATTCCAGCCCAAGAATCTTAACCTGGAAAACTTACCACTTCTTAATAAATAAGATTGGAGTGCTGAAACTAGCCCAAAATATGATTCTTTACCTTGAATGAAATTGATTTTAACTAAAATGTAAGAAATACATTACTTTGAAACTGAGGCATGTTGAAATATATATTATTTTTATCTTAGACTGTGTTTGCTTGACTGTCAGTTGCAAAAGCTTGTTGGTTGAATTTTAACAGTGGTTCTTAAACATTGATTTGCACCATACTATTGCAGCTTGTTTATAATATCTGGAGAATAATAGATGTATTCTGAAATATAAATTTATTTGTAACTAAGGGAATTTAACCATTTTGAACTGCATTTTGATCCGTTTTAACTGCGATTTTGGGTTCTTCCTGTCGTTCTTATCTCCTCTCTATACCCATTTCTTGTGTTAATCAATAATTGCCTCTGTTCTGATAAATTTTTGTTATGGTCTATCCTGCAGAGAAAGAGATGCTGGTTGCAAGTTTTGGAGAACCCTGTTTTTTATGGAACTCAATTCTATAAAATTTTCAAAAGATTCCTTGGCAATAACATACACTTGTGATGGACCTTAGAAATACTGCTATGTTAGGATTGGGTTCTGATTCCGAAGGATTTTCAAGAAAGAGTCCCTCTGTCATCAGTACGGGCACACTGGTCAGCAAGAGAGAAGTAGAGCTAGAGAACAACACAAAGGAAGAAGAAGACCTTCGCAAGTGGAATCGGGAAAGAAACATTGAAGCAGGGAAGGATGATGGTTTAACTGATGCACAGCAACAGTTTTCAGTGAAAGAAACAAACTTTACAGAAGGAAATTTAAAATTGAAAATTGGCCTTCAGGCTAAGAGAACTAAAAAACCTCCAAAGAACTTGGAGAACTATGTATGTCGACCTGCCATAAAAACAACTATCAAGCACCCAAGGAAAGCACTTAAAAGTGGGAAGATGACAGATGAAAAGAATGAACACTGTCCTTCAAAACGGGTAAGTAGAAGTCCTGACAATATATGATCATTAACACTATTTGGACTGATACTAATTTTTATTGAACCTACGTACATATTTCAGGAATTTTTATTTTAATCTTTATGTTATTTCTACATAGTCTATTTTGGGAGCCTCAAACAGATTTTGAGGCTTGTAAGAGATGCAGGTCATAGTATAACTATGCATGTATTTGAATTTGTAAAATTATGGCAAATATTTTAAATGGGTATATCCAGATTGCTGCTCCTACATGGCCAAGTGAAAGGAATATTGAATTTTTAGTTAGAAAACCTAGACTTGAATCTTGCCCTCATACTTACTAACAATATGATGATAGACAAATTATTAATAATAGAGAAGAAACTGACACTCAAAGATACTAAATGATTATACCACCTACCTTTCAGGATGGTTCTATTCTTGCTGACCTCGAGAATTTTCTAAAGATGAATTCGAAAAGTTTTTTATCTGGACCTTTTTATGTGAAACAGTGTTAGAGCTTGTTTTGCACAGCTGATTTTTAAAGGGCTTCATGATGATTGTCTTTAGTAATCTTTCTATAATATTTTTTAAAATAGTGCTAATGATGAGGTTTTGTACCAAAAAGATTGCACCCACAATATGTACTTATTTTTAATGTTTAAGTAGTTTATATCCTGCTTATATTGTTTATAGCAGAATATGGTTTTTGGTTCCTGAGGAAAGCTATCTGTATACTCACAAAATTGTTGGTAATGAGTATGTGCTTATTCTTCCAACAGTTACTTTAAAATAGTATGTTGACTATGTTACTACCCTCTAAATTAGTTCTTCATAAATAATGGGAAGAGCATGAATCACGGAGTCAGAAACAAATTCAAATCCTGGCTTAATAACTGCACACTTACTGAGCTGTGTTTTTTCATTTATAACATGGAACTGTTTATGCCTATAGTAAATGGATATATAAAGAATTAAATTTCGATAAACAAGACTTGGAAACAACCCAGGTGCCCATCAACAAACAGTTGACTTAAGAAGATGTGGTGTCTGTATATATGTGCATATATGTTATGTATATGGAATATTAGCCATAAAAAGAATGAAATATTGCCATTTGCATGGATAGACCTAGAGAATATTATAGTTATAAATATATTATAGTTAGTAAAATAAGTCAGAGAAAGACAAATATTGTATGATATTACTTAAATGTGGACTCTAAAAATAATGTAAATGAATCTTTATAGAAAACAGAAACAGACTTACAGAAAACAAATTTATGGTTATCAAAGGGGAGAAAGGGATGGAAAGACAAATTAGGAGTATAATCAAGAATTGTACATGAAGTAGATATGCAGTATGGATTTACTGTGTAGAGCAGGAAATTATGTTCAGTACGTTATGATAACCTATAATGGAATGTAATCTGAAAAAAACGCTGAATCCCTTTGCTATACACCTCAAATGAACACAATATTGTAATTCAGCTTTACTTCAATTTTAAAAAATAATTACATTTGTATATAGTATTTAATATGAGGTAAATTCTTGTAAGTGTTCTATTCTCCCTTTTTACAGCCTAAGATATGGCTATATAACCTGGGATCTCTGGAAAGATTTGTTTTTTTATGGTTGCTCTCGGACTATGATAATCTGTGAAGAATTTTGTGTTCATTTTGATGCATTTTTACATAGCTCTTAGCAGCTTTACCAAGGGTTTCATGACTCCAAAGAGACTGAGCCTCAGTGGCTCAGGAGAGAAAGCTAGACTGTTGTGAGGCATGTTGGTAGTCTAAGAAAGCTTGTGGAGCGGAGGTGGGGGGAGAGGGAGTTGTTTTATTTATTTTAAAGCGAGGCTTTACCAAAACAACCAAAACATTTCCCCCCCGATTCTTCAGAAGTAGTTGGGTTTTTGTTAGTGCTGATGTTAAAGCATTTTTAGGCCTTAGATTTCTAGTAGAAACATAGAAATACAGATCATATATTTTATTTCTTAATAGAAGTTTTCTTTTGGCAGTGTTCAGAGGGCAAAAATAATTGCCCTGTGAAAAAATGTTTTGCTAGAATGATTGCTGTTTATGTAAATTTTTTTTTTTTTTGGCTGTGCTGGCTCTTCATTGCTGCGCACGGGCCTCTCATTGTGGTGGCTTCTCTTGTTGCAGAGCTGGGGCTCTAGGGCCCATGGGCTGCAACAGTTGTGGCACCTGGGCTCAGTAGTCATGGCACCTGGGCTTCTAGAGCACAGGCGCAATAATTGTGGCACATGGCCTGCATTGACAGGTGGATTCTTTACCATTGACCACCAGAGAAGCCCAGTTTATATAATGGCAAAATATAATGGTTCAGTACCTTAAGTGAAATTTTCCCTTTCTCAAATTATGTGACATACCGTTAAATTTACAGTAGTTGACGCATGGACCCTATTATTTAGAGCAATCCAAATGTGTCATTTACTTTTTTAAAAAATTTAATCCAAAATTTAGGAATTGTCACATTAATAACTAAAGTTTAAAGTTTAGTTCATTCCTTTGAGAAGTATTAGATACTTTCTGTATCTTTTAGTTAAAGTTGTAGAAGTTATAGATTTTAAGGGTCCTATTTTTTTAAATGTATTTTCCCCCAGTTTTATTGTGACAAGATTTGACATATAGCACAGTGTACAGTTTAATATGTATTTGGTTTATTTTTAATTACTTTTGAGATTTATCTTTCTATATTACATTTTGGCAAAATTAAAACATTTTGTAATGTTCAGTGTTGGCAAGAACATAGGGGAAACAAGCACTCTCAGGCACTGTTGGTGGAGAGTGTATTGATACTGTATTTTTTCAGAGCAGGTTGCTTGTATCTGTGACAATTTAAAATGGACAGTTCCTTGATTCCACAGTGTCACTTCTAAGAAACTATCTTACAGAATACTTGCAAGTGTGTAGCAAGATACATGTGTAAAGTATTTATTAGCAGTATAGATTCCTGATACTTTCTTAGTGGTTCTGACTCAATATGTCAGGGTATTTTTAAAAATGTCTTTATTGAGGTATAATTCATGTATCATACCATCCACCCATTTAAACTGTACAGTTTGTGGTTTTATTATTGATATATAACATTATTAATTTTTAAAAGCTGTAAAGTATGTTAATATAGAATTTGCCATTTTGGTCATTTTTAAGTGTAAATTCAGTGTCACTAACTCCATTCACAGTGTTGTGCAGCCCTCGCTGTCTCTTTCCAAAGCCATCTCATCGTACCAAATAGAAACTCTGTAACCATTAAAAATAATAACTCTGTATTGTTACAGAGCCTGCTCCCCCAATCTCTGGTGATTGATAATCTACTTCTGCCTCTATGAAATTGTCTTTTCTAGGTACCTCGTATAAATGGAATCATGCAGTATTTGTCCTTTTGTCTCTGGCTTATTTCACTAGCATAATGTCTTCAAGTTCATCCATTTGTAGCATGTACCAGAACTTCTTCATTTTTGTGGTTGAATAATATTCCATGTACATTTATGCCCCATTTTGTTTAAAATTCATCATCTGTGGATACTTGGTTTGCTTCCGCGTTTTGGCTATGGGAAAACATGCTACAGTGAACACTGGTGTACAAACATGTTTGAATTCCTGTGTTCCATTTCTTTGGGTACTAAGGAGTAGAATTGTTGGATCCTGTGATGTCTTTGAGGAACTGCCAGACTGTTTTCCATAGCAACTATACCATTTCATAGTCCCACCAGCAGTGCATGGGGGTTTCAGTTACTCCAAATCCTCATCAGTACTTGTTATTTTCTCTGTGTGTTTGTGTGTAGTATGTGGTTTTTAAATAATAGCCACTCTAAAGTAAAGAGTATGAAGTTGTATCTCACTGTGGTTTTCCTTCCTTTTCCCTGATGACTAATGATGTTGAGCATCTTTTCTTGAGCTTATTTGATTTGTATATATTTCTTCTTTGGAGAAATGTCTGTTTAAATCTCTTGACTATCTTTGAATTGTGGATTTTTTGTTGTTGTTGCTGAGTTTTCAGGGTTCTAGATACATTCTGTATATGACTTGCTAATATTCTTCTACTGTGCTGTTGAGTTGTCTTTTTCACTATCTTGATAGTGTCCTCTTATGCACAACTGTTTTCAATTTTGATGAACTCTAATTCGTCTATTTTTTCTTCTATTGCCTGTGCTTTGGTGTCATAGCCAAGATATCTCTACCAAATCTAGCATCATAAGGATTTTTCCCCTATGTTGTCTTCTAAAGGTTTTACAGTCCTATCTCTTATGTTTCAGTCTTTGAGAGATTTTCAGGTACCTGTCTCACCCTGAACTTGCTCTCAATTGATTACTATAGCAAAGAATACAGAAAACTGTTGCAAATTTAATGTCTAAGAGTATGGATAGTGCAGCTTTGATCAGTATTACACTTCTGTGATTCAGACTTTAAAAGGCAAAAAAGGAAACAAACATTATTACCATCAATATACCTCTCTTCCTTCTTTTTAGGCAATCATGTGATAACCCCCATATAACACCTAACTAAGCAGAACATTTCTTAATCACAATGAAGAAAACTGTTCTGTATAATGAAGTTGTCTTACTTGGAAAAAAAAAAGTTGTTTGGAACCAAAATTGCTGCAAAGAAAGTTTTAGGAGTTTCTAACTCCAACATCAGTGCCTTTGATAGCTACCACAAATGTATATGTATGTATACAAACAAATACATGGAATCCCACCCTCCCCATTTAAAAATATAATTGGTACCATACTGTACACACTTTTCTTCATCATTCATTTTTCCACTTATATGGCATATTAGTATATTCTGGAGGATTTTCCTGTACAAAAACTAAGAGAGCTTCTTTAGCCCTTTGAAATATGGTTAATAAGTGTTTTTTTTTCCAGTTTGTCATTTGGCTTTAGATCTTGCTTATTGTTTATTTTGCCATGCAGAAATATTTAGTTTTTTAAAGAATTTAATTAATAAATCTTTCCTTTTATGGCTTTGAGAATTTGACATATCACTAAAAAGGCCTTCACTTCAAGTTTATTAAAGTTCTTATATATTTTAATGTTTCATCTTTCATTATTATTATTTTTGGCCATGCCACAGAGCTTGCAGGACCTTAGTTTCCCAACCAGGGATCAGACCAGGATCTATAGCAGTGAATGCTTAAGTTGTAACCACTAAACCATTGGGGAATTCCCTAGTGTTTCATTTTAAATATATAAATATTTGATCCATTTGAAATTTACTATGATATATGAGTTGTGGATCGAACCTTATCTTTTTCCAAATAGCTACAGGTTGTCCCAATACTTTAAGAATGTTTTTTTTTGTCCTCAGAATTGAGACACTACCTTTATCGTACACTGAATTTCTGTGTGTACTTGGGTCTGGTCTGATTTCCCGCTTTGTGTCATTGTTCTCTATTTGCCAGCATGATAGTTTTAATTATTATGTTTTATATCTGGTAGGGCTAATCCTTCCTCATTATTCATGTTTTAGAGTGTTCCTTGCATTATTGCATATTGGTTTATAAACTTTATGTGATTTTAATAAAAACAATTTTTTTCTAGAACTTGTTCACTCGATTACAAAGTTCATATTTCGTTCTTTTATTTTTTTAATCTGTGGAACCTATTTGGTAGATGAGTAGCTCAGCTGGTAAAGAATAAGCCTGCAATGCAGGAGACCCTGGTTCAATTCCTGGGTTGGGAAGATTCCCTGGAGAAGGGAAAAACTGCCCACTCCAGTGTTCCGGCTAGGAGAATTCCATGGACTATACTGTCCATGGAGTCGCAAAGAGTCGGGCATGACTGAGCAACTTCCAGTTCACTTCACTTCTTTGAGAAACTCTGAATTTGCTTTGCCAAGATTTAAGGTGTTCAGATGGGCTCCTGAGACCCTCCCCCCAGCAAAAGGCTGCCTGCGTGCAACTCATTCTGCTGGGGGTGGAGCTAGAGGGTGTATGCTAGACCTTGGACTGGCAAATAGATGCCTGGTGGTGGGGGGGGGCGGGTGTCAGTGTGCCAGAGTTTCTTCCCCAACAACAACTGAATTTTTAAAATATCTGAAATATCTTCCTGGTGGCTCAGACAGTAAAGAATCTGCCTCCAATGCAGGAAACATAGGTTCGATCCCTGAGTCGGGAAGAT
This sequence comes from Dama dama, assembly GCF_033118175.1. Lineage (NCBI taxonomy): Eukaryota > Metazoa > Chordata > Mammalia > Artiodactyla > Cervidae > Dama > Dama dama. The sequence goes on from NC_083700.1 coordinate 16,512,629, forward strand.
CCCCTGGAGAACGAAATGGCAACCCACTCCAGTACTCTTGCCTGGAGAATCCCTTGGACAGAGGAACCTGGTGGACTATAGTCCATGGGGTCACAGAGTCACTGAGCGACCTTCCCCCCCCCCCCCCCACTCTAACACCTCTTCTTTTTTTGGACCTTTGGAGATTTTCCTTACTTCCTAAGAAGAACTAAAGAGCCTCTTGATGAAAGTGAAAAAGTTTGCTTAAAGCTCAACATTAAGAAAACTAAGATCATGGCATCTGGTCCCATCACTTCCTGGAAGATAGATGGGGAAACAGTGGCTGACTTTATTTTTCTGTGCTCCAAAATCACTGCAGATGGTGATTGCAGCTATGAAATTAAAAGACTCTTACTCCTTGGAAGGAAAGTTATGACCAACCTAGATAGCATATTAAAAAGCAGAGACATAACTTTGCCAACAAAGGTCCGTCTAGTCAAGGCTGTGGTTTTTCCAGTGGTCATGTATGGGTGTGAGAGTTGGACTACAAAGAAATCTGAGCTCCGAAGAATTGATGCTTTTGAACTGTGGTGTTGGAGAAGACTCTTGAGAGTCCCTTGGACTGCAAGGAGATCCAACCAGTCCATCCTAAAGGAGATCAGTCCTGGGTGTTCATTGGAAGGACTGATGCTGAAGCTGAAACTCCAATACTTTGGCCACCTGATGCGAAGAGCTGACTCATTTGAAAAGACCCTGATGCTGGGAAAGATTGAGGGCAGGAGGAGAAGGGAACGACAGAGAATGAGATGGTTGGATGGCATCACCGACTCGATGGACATGGGTTTGGGTGGACTCCGGAAGTTGGTGATGGACAGGGAGGCCTGGTGTGCTGCAGTTCATGGGGTCACAAAGAGTCGGATACGATTGAGTGACTGAACTGAAGAGGCCACAGTGCAACAACCATGGTATATTATTGCTGAATTGAATTATTTTGTTTTGGTAAACATATTTATGGTGTTTAGCCTGCCATATGGCTAGACTGGAAATCACATGATTGTTTTATAAGAAATATATTGATTATTAAATGTATAATAGATCTTCCTGTCTCATTTTTGTTTGTTTATAGTGGAAAGAAATGTTTTCTTTTGAATTTCATATAAAAGTTTGGGTTTGGCTGTCTTGTTACTTTATGTAGTGTCTGTGTCATCTCCTAAGTTGTCAGAATGGTATAGTCATGCTTCTGTTGCAGTATTTTAGAAAGTAAAAGTAGAGGTAGAAGTCATAATATTTACTTGTATTTATCACACACTAACTTAAAAGGAAAAGAGGCAATGGTACATTCCTTTTTAGTATTTAAACAAAATTCCAGCTTTGGAATTGTGCAGCATAGCTAGTTATATGTGATCTTAGCTTACTTAGGATACTAAATTGAAACATGCTGTTTTGTAACAAATGAAAAATAACTAAAATACTTATTTCCTGTAGCAAGTGATTGAAACTTGTGTGAGAGAAAAGGGATTGGGGGGATATTTCATACCACTGTATACTGATTTTATGTGTGTGTGTGCACATGTGCACTTAGTCATGTCTGATTGTTTGTGACCTGATGAACTGTAGCCCACCATGCTCCTTTGTCCATGGGATTTTCTTCTTACCAGTACTGGAGTTGGTTGCCGTTTCCTCCTCCAGGGGATCTTCCGAACTAGGGATTGAACTGAGTCTCCTGCATTGCAGGTGAATTCTTTACTGCTGAGCCACTGGGGAAGCCCTCATTATAAATTAGGTCAAATAAGATTGAGATTTGGTGTTAAGTTTTTGTTATTGAATAGTTTATTTGATGTCATTTTACCATAGTTGAGTGGATTGAATGAGCAAAGTGAATTACAAACAAAATTTACAGCTGTAATTATAATTTCCCTGCCAAAAGATACTTTTTTGCTTGGAAAAGAAACGACTATGCTGACTCAATAGATTATTTAAGAAACAGTACATTGTAGATATAATTTTGAATTTCACTGATGTAATTTTTATGGAGACGTATTAAAACCCTCATTGAATCCAGGTATTCTAATTAGGGCTTATTGGCCTAAGATTTTTAATGTAGTTTCTTTAGTAAGAAAATATGCAGATAATATTGACAGTTATCTCTATTCTTGCTCTGTCCTTGGTTAATTTGCCTAGTAGTCTTTACATTGTTTCACACAGATTCCAATTGTTTATTTATATATTTGACTGTGCCAAGTCTTAGTTGCAGCACACAGGATCATTAGTTGGGGCATACAGGATCTTTAGTTGCAGCATGTGAACTCTTAATGGCGCATATAGGATCTAGTTGCCTGACCAGGGTCCCCTGTGTGGGAAACAGGGAGTCCTAGCCACTGGACCCCCAGAGAAATCCAGTAGTTTCTTTAAATTATGCCATATATTAGATTAGCTTGGTTTTGGATAAAATGTGTATATTTTTAATTGTATACAATTCTAACACTATTGAATTTCCTCTTTTAAAGTGTGTAGTTCACCCATTATACAGAGTGCAGTAAGCCAGAAAGATAAAGAACATTACAGCATACTAACACATATATATGGAATTTAGAAAGATGGTAATGATAACCCTATATGCAAAACAGAAAAAGAGACACAGATGTACAGAACAGACTTTTGGACTCTGTGGGAGAAGGCAAGGGTGGGATGTTTTGAGAGAACAGCATCGAAACATGTGTATTATCTATGGTGAAACAGATCACCAGCCCAGGTGGGATGCATGAGACAAGTGCTCGGGCCTGGTGCACTGGGAAGACCCAGAGGAATCAGGTAGAGAGGGAGGTGGGAGGGGGGATCGGGATGGAGAATACATGTAATTCCATGGCTGATTCATGTCAATGTATGACAAAACCCACTACAATATTGTAAAGTAATTAGCCTCCAACTAATAAAAATAATGTTCAGTGGTTTTTTAGTATATCCCCTTATATATTAGCTACATACAAAGGTGTGCAACCATCACCACTAATTTCAGAACATTTTCATTACCTTAAATATGTGTTTTAATTTGGCTATTACATTTTAGAAAACTGATCACAGGGCTAATGTTTTTACTTTCTACTTCACAAAGGAGGGTCAAATTTTGTATCCCTTAATTTTGAGCATAATCTCTAATGTAGGCTTATAGCAATGTTTTATTTATTCCTCCATAAAATATTTGATTACCTGCCCTGTGCAGTAAATAAGTAATTATGATATAGTATAATAACTTACAACAAAGTTAGTGGAGGTGATGAAATTCCAGCTGAGCTACTGAAATCCTAGAAGATGATGCTGTTAAAAAGTGCTGCACTCAATATGTCAGCAAATTTGGAAAACTCAGCAGTGGCCACAGGACTGGAAAAGATCAGTTTTCATTCCAATCTCAAAGAAGAGCAACACCAAAGAATGTTCAGACTACTGTACAGTTGCATTCATATCACATGCTAGTAAGGTTATGCTCAAAATCCTTAAAGCTAGGCTTCAGCAGTATATGATTCAAGAACTTCCAGATGTACAAGATGGGTTTAAAAAAGGCATAGGAACCAGAGATCAAATTGCCAACATTCATTGGATCATGGAGAAAGCAAAGGAACTCCAGAAACACATCTACTTTTGTTTTATTGACTACACTAAAGCCTTTTGACTGTGTGGATCACAACAAACTCTGGAAAATTCTTAAAGAGATGAGAGTATCAGACCACCTTACTTGTCTCCTGAGAAACCTGTATGTGGGTCAAGAAACAAAGTTAGAATCTTACATAGAACAACTGACTGGTTCGAAATTGGGAAAGGAGTATGACAAGGCTGTGTGTTGCACTTTGCTTACTTTTGTACAGAGTACATCTTGCCAGATGCAGGGCTGGGTGAATCATAAGCTGGAATCAAAATTGTTGGGAGAAATATCAACAACCTCAGATATGCAGATGATACCACTCTAATGGCAGAAACTGAGAGGAAAAAAGAGCCTCTTGATGAAGGTGAAAGAGGAGAGTGAAAAAACTGGCTTAAAACTCAACATTAAAAAAACTAAGGTCATGGAATCCAGTCCCATCACTTCATGGCAAAAAGATGGGGAATAAGTGGAAACCGTGACAGACTTTATTTTCTTGGGTTCTAAAAATCACTGTTAACAGTAACTACAGTCATGGAATTAAGATACGCTTGCTCCTTGGAAGGAAAGCAATGACAAACTTGGACAGTGTATTAAAAAGCAAAGACATCACTTTGCCATCAAAGGTCCATATACTGTATTTTTTCCAGTAGTCATGTATGGGTGTGAAAGTTGGACCATAAAGAAGGCTGAGTGCCAGAGAATTGATACTTTTGATCTGTGCTGTTGGAGAAAACTCTTGAGAGCCCCTTGGACTTCAAGGAGACCAAACCAGTCAGTTCTACAGGAAATCAGTCCTGAATATTCATTGGAAGGACTGATGCTGAAGCTTCAATGCTTTAGCCACCTGATGTGAAAAGCTGACTCACTGGCAAAGACCCTGATGTTGGGAAAGATTGAGGGCAAGAGAAGGGGGCAGTAGAACGTGAGATGGTTAGATAGTATCACTGACTTAATGGACATGAAGTTGAGCAAACTCCTGTAGAGAGTGAAGTATAAGGAAACCTGGTATACCGCAGTCCGTGGAGTCGCAAAGTGTCAGGCGTAACTTAGTGACTGATCAACAACAACAAATGGTAACTTCCATCATAGAAATACATATAAAGTGTTTATAGGACTGTTTGGAGAAGGTAATGAGCAGGAGAGTATGCATGGAAAGCTTTACAGTGGAACTTATATTTAAAATTAGATGTTGACATTTTTGTTAGCATTTGCTAGACAAATTCTAATTTGAGGACAAAGTAAATGGTAAAGGGTAAAGGTCAATTTAGCGTGTCTCCTAGATGTTTATGAATTGTGCTGTCAAAGAATTTGACAGACCTTTAGTGTAGGGGGGCACTAAGAAAATAATAAAGAATGGAGGACAAGTGGGGAACTTAACAACTCTTTGTATTGAACTCAGAAGTTAAAATTGCTTTTTTGAAAAGTTTTTCTATTTGAGAAATTTAGGATTACTTGTAGTAAGTAAGAACCCTACCATTTGTAACTGTAAGATTAAATCTTACCAAAGACATAGTACCTGAATTTTATTTTCTAAATCTGTTAATAGCTGACTACCTTGGTCTTCATGCATACTTAGTCACTTCAGTCGTATCCAACTTTTTGCAACTTTTTGGACTGTAGCCCACCACCAGGTTCCTTTGTCCATGGAATTCTCCAGGCAAGAATACTGGGGTGGGTTGCCATGCCCTCCTCCAGGGCATCTTCCCGACCCAGGGATCAAACCTGTGTCTCATGTCTTCTGCATTGGCAGGCGGGTTCTTTATCATTAGCACCACTTGGTCTTCATGCAGGAGTGAAAGTCAAGCAGGAATAATATTGAGGCAGGTTTGTAGACTTTCTTGAGAGCACAAAACTGCAACAGCAGGGTAGAGAGGGAGGTGGGAGAGGGGATCGGGATGGGGAATACGTGTAAATCCATGGCTGATTCATGTCAATGTATGACCAAAACCACTATCATATTGTAAAGTAATTAGCCTCCAACTAATAAATGGAAAAAAGAAAAAAGAAAAAAAACTGCAACAGCAGATGGCATTAGAGATCAGGTTTAAGGATGAGTTGCAAGGATTTAAGTGTTAAGGGGGGAAGGGAAATGAGGTGCAAAGATTTAACTGTTAAGAGGGGAAGGGAAATGAGGTGAATTGGGGATTCAGAGTATAGCTGGCAAAGTTCAATATGACCCTTGGGCGTTGCTGGTCTGTTTAAAGGTATATCTGTAGTTTTTTAAAACCAACTATTTAAAAAATCTAGCAATTAAGAATTCTCTTCCAAGAAGAAAAGGAAATTTGTGTTGTATATCTAATAACTCCTTCTCCCCCAACTAAAAAAAAGGTAGAAAAATATGACAGTGGCATACGGTGGTCTATTTGATAGCCTTAGCTTCTTTATTTTAACTATCACTTTGCACCAACAAGTGCCTAATGTTAGATGTTAAGAGTGGTATATCTGACTGTGTAAAGATTTACCTGGGAAAAGGGGCAGTAGTTTGCATGTTAACTGTGGCTTCTTGGATATAAATATGAGTCTTTCTTCAAACTGGATTTATGGTGTTCCTAAGGCTTTGGTTTCTCCAAAATCTATTTTCTAAAGAGGGAATACGTATTAGCAAAAGAAGATAATGTCTCAAAGATGTCAGAAATAAGTAGTGTTAAAGGGAAATAGTAATGAGAGCCCACTCTTTAAACAGAATAGGTTCTGAACTATTAAATTTGATCTTTTTTTCCTCTTTATTTTTTAACGGTCAAGTTCTGATCTATGTGTATTTTACCTTCATTTTTGGAAAACATTTCAAAGTTGATTTGCAAGTCAAGAATTTGTAATAAAGGCTCCTCTGTTAAGAAGTTGGAGTTTAGGAGATGTGCAAAAGCATTTTGACAAAAATTCACAGATGGTAGATATATACATTACAATATTTTAACTGTTTTTAGCCAAGCTACATAGAATTACTAACATCTGAGTAGGTATGTGAAAGTAAAAAGACAATCCCAGAATTCAGTAGTAACTTTCACAGTAAAAACGGTGAAAGAAGATAGACCTGAACCCCCACCTTTTCATTTTCTGTCTTAATTGCTAAGTATGATTATCCTGTAGTTCCTTGTCTAGTCCTTGATTGCATGGATAGGGAGCTACAGAAGACTGCTGAAGAAATCACGGGTTCTGAAAATTAAAAGCCAAAGGCAGGGGAGCTTGGTAACTTTTCTTTTTAAACTGTTTGTTAAGTATGACTGTTAGGAATTCTCAAAGAAGTGGAAAATCTCCTAGGCATTCTTGGTGACATGTTTTTCTTCTCTTTCAGCCTTGAAGTAAATTGTCTAAGATAAAGATGAGAAATTAGAAAAGTAAGTTTAAGATTACTAAGTTCCTAAATAAAAAGAAAAAAAGTTTCAGTATACAATAGAGAGAAGAAGTAGGATGATGGAGTGGAAAGACTCAGCTCAGATGTCACCTAGCTCTTTGAAATGTTACCTGAACCTTCCCAGGCAGAGTTGGTTACTCTAACTTCTGTGCTTCCATTGCATATATTTCTCTGTTTTTAACATAAATCACATTATATTGTAATTATTAATTTGTCTTTTACTAGTGAATGCTCCTTAATTGTTAAGGTGACCTTTTTAGTTTTTGCATTTCATGATCAACACAGAACATGCTTTAAAAATAGTTCAATAAAATTATAGACTGTGGGTTTATCTATAAGCATAAAACAAATACTGCCACCACCACCAAAAATACTGCCATTAAGATCCAGCTTGGGGATAAGAGAATTTGTTTGCCTACCCCTAAGATAGTGCTTATTCATGTAACTTTCATAAGTGAATTACTCATAAATATTTTCTCTTCTTTCATTTACTTAAAGTATGTACATATTAAAACTTATTAGGTTCTATTGTGATTAATACAGTCAATAGGTCATTAATTTTAAGAAGTCAGTATTATTGGTAGTAATGCTTGCAACTGTGGCTGTTTCATGAATTTCCTGGTAAGGCACAGCTTTGGTAACTACTCTTCTAGTAGGTCAAACAAAAAGTTTTCTTTGTTTTGTCACAGCACAGAGAGGTGAGCTAAGTTGTCTATGTTATCTCCATTTAAAAACAACCCCCCACATTAGGCTCTTAGTTTAAGAAAATATTTTTAGTAGTCAAATACCTTTTGAATGCATCTGACATATCTTAGTGACTCACCCAGTAAAAGGTGGTACCAGATTGTTATCAACCAAGGGCTCTTGTGCCCAGGCAGCAACACTAGGGGGTGTTAGCATCAGAGTAAGAATTTATTTGCAGGGCACCAAGCAAGGAGAATGAGCAGCTCATGAACTTTCTTCTGATTGTTTGGTGCTAAGGTAACAGGGTAATGTTTCAGGAATGTCAACCATCTGGTTATAATCAGGCTAGGGTCTGTGTGCTGTGCCCAGCATGTAGTCACCATCTTCCACCTGGGTAGGAGTCTTAGTTTCTACAGAATGCTCAAAGATATACACCAGATCGTTAGTTATGTCCCTTCAGGAGAAACCTTGAGATCCCTGTGACACTACTGCCCTAATGGTTAACTGCTTGAGCCTACTGTTTGGAACTCCTTGAAGGCCTAGAAGCTTTTTTTTTTTTCTTCCTACAAACAAGAAACAGGAACACAGAGGTGCTTTTGTACCCAGGAATGCTCCACTGGGTCCTGGTTGGTTTCATTATCTTCTTTTCTTTGATACTTCTCAATCCTGAGAACAGGGGCAGGACAAGAAAAGAAATAAAGCTTTAGATTGAGAGGTTAGTCATAAACCCTATATGAAGCTGGTTTTAGGGAAAGTTTGTCTCCAGATGAACCCCAGGTGAAACTTTTATTCTTATTGCTATCTGGTTTATGTTTACCCAGTGCTTTTTTTTTTTTTTACCAATTTTTTTGTATTTAGGCTCCTTAGTTCTTATCAGTGAATTCAAGAAGTGAATTGCTAAGTAGAAGATGGTCACATTCTTCTTACTTGTAACTTGTGAGCTGAGTGCCATCTATGAGTATAGTCTTTCTTATATCAACTTATGGGAAGCTTCAGAATACAAGTCCACATTATCCCACTGTTAACTTTTCCATTGCCATGTTCTTGTTATAAAGGTTATTCAAGCAGGAATACCTTATGGTATATAAGTATCTCCAGGTTCTGCTTTGAATGGAATTCTGTTTTCTTACCTTCATACTGATTGTTTGCTTTGAAAGCTGCTTGAGCTAGAATTACTTTGTAGTAGAGAGGAGAATGGTTGGCATAGATCCTAGCTTCTCCAGGGCAGAGGCTATTATGCAGATTTCCCCAGTTCGTCACATTTCAATAAAGCCTTCTTTTCTCCCTTTAACACACACAAAATAGACTGTTAAGGGGGCAGCCAAGATCTGCCCTAAGCCTTGAAGATAAAATAAGGTCGGTGCCACTCTTTTCCCAAAATACCATCAATTGTAGAAGCTCCCATCAATGCTCCCATAAATGGAGGGGAAAAGCAGATCCCTTCTATTGCACAGTGCAGCCTCTGCTATAAATGTACCAAGAAGATTAAAACTACCATAATTAGTTTCCTCAGGCTCAGCTTCAGTTCTTGCTTTCATTATATAGTTGGAACTTCTTTAATCAGCGTTGCTTTTGGCTGATTGAGCAGTTTACTTTCTTTTAAAGTGTAGCATGTTAGGGCTATCTGCTTGAGTCTGTATTGTGGTTTGTTTTAATGGAATACATAATAGGATATGCTAAATGTGAAAAATATTTCTCATTTCATTGTTGATTTTGCTAATGGAAACAGTCATTATTGAAACAAATTGATAGAAGGCATAACTTGCTTAGTCCCAGAGAATTAAGCCTGAATATCATCATATTCACTCACTAATTCACATACTGCTTTTTATGGTTGTCTATTCATATCTTAATTTCATTTTAATGACTGTATATCATGCCAGAGGTGTTTACATACAGACTGCTCCATAAGTATATGTTGCTAGTAAATTCTGAGGTACAGCAGCTTAGAAGTGAAGATTTTTGGATTATATCAGAATTAACGGCCCTATATGAGGAGATAATAAACCTGGAGCTTTTATGAAACTTTGTGAATAGGGAGAAAAGGTTGAATACATGATGAAAAAAGGTGTTTTTTTTTTTCCTCCTGACGTCACTTAGTGAGTGTAAACCACTGAAGGCATTTTTTCTGAATTGTTCCTCTTTCCCAGTTAGTTATATAGGGATTTATGGGGAGAAATCTTGAGAGAAAGAGTATAGATTGATTTATATGTGTGCTGTGGTAGTGATTTTATTGATTTTACACTTCAGGAGTAAACTGGGTATAAAGAATTTAAAGACTTCTTTTCCTCTGCTGTTAATACCTAGGACAGATTGGTGTCTTCTGTTTGTTGCTTAAGTTATATTCAATAGCAGAAAGAGCCTCTACATATCATTATTAATATTCTTTTATTATAGTATTCTCTGAAGGAATTAAACTTCCTCTAGTAGTATATGTTGGTTGACTTTTTAATGGGAGCGATATAGTATAATAAAAATGAGCAGGTGCAACCACCTAATTAATGGTTATGTAATTTAAGAAAAACCCATAGTGGTCTGCTTTTGAAAAGAAAAACTTGTGTGATATTATATTAAAATACTTGATATAATTATCTGTATGTTAAATTTTCTTTAATTTTCTTTTGAAACTTCCCCCCAACCCCCATTCTCAGATGTTTTGGTTCTCTCTTTGATTGTATGCCACAAACTGAACCTTTGCACATTTATTGAAGATGTTTTCTCAATATTTTTATAAGTGGACTTAAGATTCTTCCCTTACTTACAGTTCTTATTTTTAACATAATTTTGCAAGTAATTTCCATTCCATACAGTCACTTGGGAAAAACTGTCCGTAAACATTTTTCTTTATTTTTAGCGATTGTCCTAGAGTTTGCAATATATGTTTACAACTAATTTAATTAACCTTGAAATATGACTGTTTTGCTTTACAGATACCTTGTAATAATAAAATAGCACAAATTCCTCCCTTCCTTTCCTTGTCTCTTGTATCATTATGGTCATTCATTTCATTGTAAATAAAGATACACATTCACATCATCATACTTTATTGAATACATTGTTGCTATTATTATTGTAAATAAACTTATCTATTAAGATTAGATAAAAATAAGAAAACTAAGGAATTCCCTGGTGGTCCTATGGTTAGGATTCTGCACTTCTACTGCAGGGAACACAATCCCTGATAGGGGAACTAAGATTTCCCCACGCCTCTCAGTGCCACTAAAAAAAAGAATAAAAAAAATAAAGTTTTTATTTTACTTTCACTTCTTCTCTCGTGGTCTTTTATTCTTTATATAGATTCAAGTTTCTGACCTATTAGCATCTTCCTTCTCTCTAAAGAACTTCTTTTAATTTGCAAGACATGTATACTAAAAACAAATTCCCTCAAATTTCTGTCAGAGAAAGTCTTTGTTTCTTCTTTATTTTTAAAGAATAATTTCACAGGTTACAGAATTCTAGGTGTTAGTTTTCTTTTTCCTTCTAACACTGTGAATATTTTAGTCCACTCTCTTCTTGCTTACACAGTGTCTGAGGAGAAGTTGGATACAATTTTTATTTTTGCTTATCTGGAGTTAAGAGGACAGTTTTTTATATTTTGGTTAGCCTGTACCTCTAGATGGTGAACTGGGACTTCTCTGGGGGGTCAGTGGTTAGGAAACCGCCCTGCAGTAGAGGGGACGCAAGCTCAGCCCCTGGCTGGGGAGCTGAGATGACACGTGCTGCAAAGCACCTCGAGAGCCCACAAGCTCTGGAACCTGAGTGCCACAACTCGAGAATCTGTGCGAAGCAATGGAAGATCGTACATGATACAGTGAAGACCCCACATGCTGCAGCTAAGACCCGATGCAGACAAATATTTAAAACAAAAAACCCAAATACTTCTTGGTGCCCCCTCCCTTCTTAGAGCAGGATGGCTAGAGTGTGCTAGAGTTGGATATTTCCTCCCACCAGGTCGATTAGGCTTTGATAAATCCCAGCAGGTTAAGCTCTGGTTAATAGTTTCTCCTGAGGGCAGACATTGTTAGAATGGCCTGGCATATTTCAAAACGGTTCCTTTCCCCCTCTGCAGGAATTAAGAGGGAATTTTTGTCATTGTGCCAACCTAGTGGAGATCCAGAAGATAAAACTCTTAAAAGTTTGTGGGAATCACAATAATTGAGTTCTGGAGTTTTCAACTCTCAAACCTAGTAAACATTGAGCCTCCAGCAGTTTGTCACTTTAGAGTTCCGGTTTCCCTACCCTAGCACTCACTTGCTCCACCAGGGTTTCTGCTCTGGTAAATGATTCTCCATCAGTCACTTCAGTTTTGGGGCCTGTAGTTTACTCTGTGACCTCACTTCTGTTACGGATACAATTGTTTATTCTTTCCATTTAACTTTTCACATGTTGTTGGGATAGAATGTTAACCTCCATACTTCTCCATAAATGATTTTTTTTTTTAAACCTATTCGATTTTTTAAAAATATATATTTCATTTATTTATTTAGGCTGCTCCAAGTCTTAGTTGTGGCATGTGGGATCTAGTTCCCTGACCAGGGATTGAACCTGGACCCCCTACATTAAGAGCACAGCCTTATCCACAGGACTTCCAGGGAAAAGTGAAAGTCACTCAGTTGTTTCTGATTCTTTGTGACCCCATGGACTATACAGTCCATGGAATTCTTGAGGCCAGAATACTGGAGTGGGTAGCTGTTCTCTCCTCCAGGGGCTCTTCCCACTCCAGGGATTGAACCCAGGTCCCATACATTGCAGGCAGATTCTTTACCAGCTGAGCCACAAAGGAAGCCCAAGAATACTGGTGTGGGTAGCCTAGCCCTTCTCTAATGGATCTTCCCGACCCAGGAATCAAACCGGGATCTCCTGCATTACATGCAGATTCTTTACCAACTGAGCTATCAGGGAAGTCCCTCCATAACTCTTTGATCAACAAACATTGTAATAGGAGTGTGTATGCATGCATGCTCAGTTGATTCAGTCATGTCCAACGCTTTGCGACCCCATGGACTGTATACCATCGGGGTCCTCTGTCCATGGGATTCTCCAGGCAAGAATACTGGAGTGGGTTGCTGTGCCCTCCTCCAGGGCATCTTCCTGGCCTGGGCATTGAACCTGCATTGAGGGCAGATTCTTCACCCACTGAGCCACCTGGAAAGCCCAGAAGTGTTATAATTGGTTTGTAAGAAGATGAAATCGTGAATTTCCATTTATATCTCAGCTTTCATTGCATGCAGAGTAGTTTCAAAATCTTCCATGTACTAAAATGATAGGAGGATCTTTCTGGCACATATCATGTGTAAACGAATATATAAACTCCTAAGGCACATTATTGTTTTAGTGGATTCCAGTAAACTACTTTGAATAAGTTTTCCTATGTTGATATTGTTATCTATAGAGTGTAACTTTAAAGCTTTCCTTTGCTCAAGTGCTCTTTTTTTAACATGTAATAAGGCTGTCCTTTCCTGCTTCATTAAGTACATGACAAGTTAATTTCAGAATCTCTTAATATAGCAAGAATGATGAAAATAGCCTACTGTATTTCTGTTTACAGACTAGCTCTGTAACTGAAATTCTGTGCTGTAATTCTCTAAACACACAACTTGAGGATTTGAACAAAACGTCCTATTCTTGGTTCCAAAATCTTATGAGCACATAACCTTCACTATGTTTGTTTGTTGTAAGTACCAATTAAATAATAATTTAAACTATCTTTTCCTTTTTTTGACTTCCCCGTGAAGTCCCCTGAACCACCAGAGAAGTCCCAGTTTATAGTCTATAGAATTTTGCGTTGGGTACAAATTTTTTTTAATGGAAATTCTGTTGTTTTGGTTTGTGAGTTGCAGATACCTTTCATTCAATGATCAAAACAATTTTAATTTTATCATCCTGTGCTGTCAAGTATGTCTGATGTGTGAAGTACAGAAGTAGCATATTTAATTATGTCATTAACATTTTGTTCTGAGCGGAGTGAGATTTTAGGAACAAGTTTTTCAAGAAAATGTTTTCTCAAAAGGAACTGAGCAAATCTCAAAAATTTTTTGTCATCAACTTAGAGGTTATTGGTAATTTGTAGAAGCACTTCTGAAAGCTTATTCATATATTAGGATTCATGAATCGTCTCCATAAAGACATTTTTTTTAAGGTTAAAAAAAATATTTATTGGCTGCACTGGGTTTTCTTCACTGCAGCATGCAGGTTCTTTAATTGCAGCATGCAGGATTTTTTTTCTAGTTGAGGCATATGGGATAGTTCCCTGACCAGTGTTGGAACCCAGGCTCCTGTGTTGGAACACAAAGTCTTAGCCAACTGGACCACTGGTAAAATCCCCATATAGACAGTGTAAGGCTTTTTTTTTTTTTCTTTTCATGGAATGAGAATAACCCTTGTTTTAGATATTTAGTTCTCCTCTAACATTTTCCTCTTTTTATACTATTTACTATGTCCAGATTAAAGTTGAATTATAATGAATAAAGGTGATTTATTTTGGAGTTTATCTCATGAAATTTTGAGCTAAATAGACATTTTTCTTTTAATTAATTTTCACACAATGTAAAGAGTTCCCAAAGAGGAATTTTCTTGAAAGATTCAAGGATTGCTAAGAGTTAAATATTTCACTTAAAGGCTAGTATTAATATGTTTAATGTTGTTTAGCTTAGTGTGCTAAAATTTTAGGAAGATTAGAATTATGACCTAAATGTAATTCTTATTGTTCTCTTATATGATTATTTAAGTATTTTTTCATGATCTTTTATTTATTGATTGATTATACCATGTGGCATGTGGAATCTTAGCTCCTGAACCAAAGATCAGCCCCGTGCCCCCTACAGTGCTGGAAGAATGAAGTCTTAACCACTGGAACACCGGGGAAGTCCCCATGATATCTTTTAAAAGGAGATTTTTTTTTTTTATTTTTATAACTTTTTTCATGTCTCCTTGTTTGTAGGTTACCCTTTAATTAGATTCTGTGAATATATTTACAGAGGTTTTATGTATTTTTCTTAATTCTCTTGTACTTCTTGGCAATCACTCATAATATTGGCAAAATATGAAATCCCTTATTTAAAAAACACATATACTTTCTTTTACTAGTGATTTTGAACATTTTTTTCTTGTTCTGTTAATCAGTTCTCTTTGAATTGTCTGCCCATATATTTCCTTGTGTTTTATTTTGAGATATTGGAGGGCTTTTTTTTTATTTTTTAAACTACATCTGAGTCTTTTCCTTTATATATATATATCTTGTTATTAATACCTTTCTCCAAGAAAGATTACCTCAAGATAGAGAAGAACTAAAAATTTGCCTACAATATTCTAAGCCCATTCAAGGTGTGGAGTTGGGACTGGGATTCCTCAAGGTCTGTACCCTCAGTGACCTGGCTCTTAAGAATGGCTCAGAATTGGACATGAAAAACAAGAAAGTTATTTATCATGAAAAGCAACAGGAGGTAGACACAGCTAACAGCAGGATTAAATTTTGCAGGAACTTCAAATAATATATTTGTTGGATAAAGAATATAAAGTAAATTTATTTGAAATGCTTAAAGACTTAAAGAAGAATAAGCCTTTAAAAAATGACCAGGCAGATTTTCAAAAAGAGGCCAATGTCATATATTTTCCAGATATGTAAAACTGTATTTTCTTGATGAAAAATGCATTCATTGACATTTAAAACTCAGTGAATAAGCATCTAATTTAGACACAGCTGTGGAGAGAATAGTAATCCAGAAAATAGCATTGAGAAAATACCACTGTGGGCTTCCGAGATGGCTCAGTGGTAAAGAATCTGCCTGCCAAGCAGGGGACACGGATTCGATCCCTGGGTTGGAAAGATCCCCTAGAGAAGGAAATGGTTGCCCAGTATTCTTACCTGGGAGATCCCATATACACAGGAGCCTGATGGACTCCAGCTACGATTCATGGGGTTGCAAAGAGTCAGAGACAACTGAGCAAGTAAACAACCACAACCAGTTACCTTATAAAAAGGATGAAGGGTGAAACAACTGTACACGAGCTTGGGAGACAGAGGCGTGTAAAAGCACCCAAGGAGACAGACAGAAGAAAAAGACCAGCTGTATAGAAGTGAGATTAGCAGCATCACATGTGAAACAGTGGGAGAGGGAGAACAAAATGGAAATGAACAAGATCCAAAAGGTTGGGAGTGTGATATATATGAAAAAAAGAAGAAATACAATATATGCATAACTGATATCTTTAAAGAAGAAGGCAGAAATTTTAAACTGTATCAGTAAAGCATAGAGCCTCTTTGTGAGCCAGGTGAAAGGATCAAATTACCTCCTGAGGATAAAATTCAAGATGTTCTCAAACATCAAAATCCAGAACCAAAGAACAGTGGGGCAAAATCCATAATGTCCTTAAACTGGACGGTTTCATCTATACCAAAATGATAATGACAGACATTTTTGAACATCTCATTCTTCAGGAAATTTTAGAAAGCAACCTTCAATCTTTTTGTTAGCCACAAAGGAATGTAACATGCTTAGTTGCTCAGTTGTGTCCAACTCTTTACGACCCCATGGACTGTAGTCTGCCAGGCTCTTCTGTCCATGGGGATTCTCCAGGCAAGAATAATGCAGTGGGATGCCATGCGCTCCTTCAGGGGATCTTCCCAACCCAGGGATTGAACCCAGGTTTCCCGCATTGCAGACAAATTCTTTACCAGCTGAGTCACCAGGGAAACACAATGTGGAAATGAGAGAGAAAATGCAAGTCATTTTAGTATATACTGATCTCTTCATTTAATATAGTAGGAGTCAGACAATGTCACTTGTTAAAACTGATACTGTAAGAAACTGGTGTCGTAAAAAAATTATATATATATGTCTAATTGGATAGTGAGGCGGCAACAGGAAGAGAATGCTGATTTAATCACTGCTAATAGTGTCAGCAAATATTGAAGGCTAAGTATATTAAAGTTACTATTTTATACTTCTCTGGAGCACAAGTATACATGTCTCAGACTTTTTAATGTAACAGAAAAATAAGCACATATGTGCCGTTTAAACAAAATGCCAGTCTATGAAAGGTCAAAGTAAAAAATACGGTATAACTGATTCACTTTATAGAAACTAACAACATTGTAAATCACTTGTACTCCTATAAAAAAATTTTTTTTAAGTAACAGTATATGATGATGTGCTATTAGTCTATCAGGGACAAATATCACAGGCCAAGTAGTTTAAAATCATGAATTTTATTTTATCATTTACTGTTTCTGATGAAGGCTTTTTTCCTGGCTTAGGGACAACCGATTTTTCACTGTGTCCTCCCATGGCCAAGTGCAGGTGTCTGCAACCTCCAGGCCACAGACCCGTTACCTCCTGTCTCATTGGCAGCATTAGATTAGAGATAAAGCGCACAAAAAATGGAATGCGCTTGAATTATCCAGAAACCATCCCCCCTGCCCCCCCACCCCGACTCCTGGTGCCAAAATGGTTGGGGACCACTGGCCAAGTGCAGTGAAAGAGATACCTGGGCTCTCTTGCTTGTAAAAGGAAATCATTTTCATTGGATTAGGGCCCCAACTTTATGACCTCATTTAACGTTAAGTAAAGGCCTCCTTAAAGTCCCTATCTCTAAGTTCAGTCACATGAGCATTAGGACTTTGACATTTGAATTCGGGGTTATACAATTCAGTCTTATAACAGGTGGACACTCCCAAAAATTGCACATGTGGTAAACTACCACAAGAAGTAAAAAATAATATCTTCTAATGACAATGCAGAAAAACTAAATTAGTAAAACCAGATAGTGAAAAATTTTATGGTCGTGAACTTAACTAAATCTCAGAATTTCAAGAAAATTAACAAAATAACTCTTAAATTTTTTATTTATTTTTATATTTTTATTTATGTTTTATTTGCTACGTGTTTTTGGCTGTGCTGAGTTTTTGTTGCTGCACAGGCTTTTCTCTGCTTGGGGCAAGTGGGGGCTATTCAGTTGTAGTGTGCAGGCTTCTCATTGTGGTGGCTTCTGGTTGCAGAGCATAGGTTTTAGGGTGCTTGGGCTTCAGTGGTTTTGGCTCCTCGGCTCTAGAGCTCAGGCTCAGTAGTTGTGGCACGTGGGCTTAGTTGCTTTGTGGCATGTGAAATCTTCCTGGACCAGGGATCAAACCCGTCTCCTGCTTTGTCAGGCAGGTTCTTTACCACTGAGCCACCAGGGAAGTCCAACAAAATAACTTTTTATTTTCATGGAAAGCTGTAGTAAAAGGAGCAATACCTTTAAATATTAAAAGAAAATAATAAAAATAAATGGAATAAATCATCCCTCTCTGTAGTTGCCAAGAGAACAGAATCATCCTGAGAAAAGAAGACTGAGAAACCTGAAGGCATAGGTGAACTAGTAGACAGAGGCAGTAATTATCCAAATGGTGGTTCCTCTGGGGAGAAATGAAACATATTCAGCAAGTCTAACCCAGAAATAAAGAAAAATTAGGGAAAACAATATATAAAATATGTAGTGGTAAAAATCTTAATAATTCCAGATACAGTAGAAGTTAAAAGAAAACTGTAAAAAAATGTCTGCTTAATTATATATGCAAGTAAATGTGAAAAGGAAAAGTGATCTTTGGAAAAAAGATATCTGAGTTCAGAAATCAGAACATTTTAACTGACCAATCACCATAAGTATATTAGAGAAGACCCTCAAAAAGCTACTACCCTTGTTAAAAAATGCTGGTCTTAGGTGACTTTGGTTTAATTCTATAAAATCTTTAGGAAAAGATAGTTTCAAAATTAAGTTAAACATTTCAGAGCATAAAAAAGGGAATGTGAGTATAAAATTAATCCTAAAGATTCTTTGGCCGGGAGCTGACTGTGGCTCAGATCATGAACTCCTTATTTCAAAATTCAGACTTAAATTGAAGAAAGTAGGGAAAACCACTAGGCCATTCAGGTATGACCTAAATCAAATCCTTTACGATTATACAGTGGAAGTAACAAATAGATTCAAGGGATTAGGTGTGATAGAGTGCCTGAAGAACTATGGATGGAAGTTTGTAACACTGTATAGGAGGCGGTGATCAAAACCAGCCCCAAGAAAAAGAAATGCAAAAAGGCAAAATGGTTGTCTGAGGAGGCCTTACAAATAGCTGAGAAAAGAAAAGAAGCGAAAGGCAAAGGAGAAAAGGAAAGAAATACCCATTTGAATGCAGAATTCCAAAGAATAACAAGGAGAGATAAAGCCTTCCTGTGTGATCAATGCAGAGAAATAGAGGAAAACAATAGGATAGAGAAGACTGGAGATGTCTTCAAGAAAGTTAGAAATACCAAGGGAACATTTCATGCAAGGATGGGCACAATAAAGGACAGAAATGGTAAGGACCTAACAGAAGCAGAAGATATTACAAAGAGGTGTCAAGAATACAGAGAAGAACTATACAAAAATTATCTTAATGACCCAGGTAACCTATGATGGTGTGATCACTCAACTAGAGCCAGGCATCTTAGAGTGTGAAGTCAAGTGGGCGTTAGGAAGCAACTCTGACCAAAGCTAGTGGAAGTGATGAAATTCTAGCTGAGCTATTTCAGAATAATCCTAAAAGCTGATGCTGTTAAAGTGCTGTACTTAATGTGCCAGCGAATTTGGAAAAACTCAGCAGTGGCCACAGAACTGGAAAAGGTTAGTTTTCATTCCAGGCCCAAAGAATGGCAATGCCAAAGAATGTTCAAACTACCACACAATTGAACTCACTTCACGTGCTAGCAAGGTAATGCTCAAAATCCTTCAAGCTAGGCTTCAACAGCATGTGAACCGAGAACTTCCAGATGTATAAACTGGATTTAGAAAAGGCAGAGGAGCCAGAGATAATATTACCAACATCCGTTGGATCATAGAAAAAGCAAGAGAATTCCAGAAAAGCATCTACTTCTGCTTCATTGATGACGCCAAAGCCTTTGACTGTGTGGATCACAACAAACTGTGGAAAATTCTTTAAAGAGATAGTAATACCAGACCACCTTATTCTGTCTCCTGTGAAACCCATATGCAGGTCAAGAAGCAACAGTTCAGACCTTACATGGAACAACTGGTTTAATATCGCAGATCCTTTCCAACCTTAGTCATTTGTCTTCTTTTATGCTCTGATTTTCTCCACAGCACATTTCACTATCTGATATTCTGAATGTTTTACCTTTTTATTGCCTCTTGCCATTCTCATGCATTAGAATGAAATTTCTGTATTGAAGGGAAGTTTTTTATCATTGCTGTTATTCCTAGCATTTAAACAGTAGGTACTTTAAAACTATTTGTTGAAAAA
This sequence comes from Dama dama, assembly GCF_033118175.1. Classification (NCBI taxonomy): domain Eukaryota; kingdom Metazoa; phylum Chordata; class Mammalia; order Artiodactyla; family Cervidae; genus Dama; species Dama dama. Next base: position 16,532,531 of record NC_083700.1, read on the forward strand.
CTGAATTTCTGATGAAGCAAGAGTTCAAGATTATATAGTAAATAAAATCAGTAGTGTTTTTGAATACCATCAGTTTAGAGTTAAGAAATGTAACAAAAAATTTATTCACAGAAATAACATTATTTATAAAATATTCAGACATAAACTTGACAGCAAGTGTTTAGGGGCTATATGAATAAAATTATCAATATCTAGTAACACCAATAAGCTTGACTAAATAGATAAATTTACTTTAGTTCTTGTGGAGCCAAAGTTAATGTTGAGATATCTTTTCTCCTAATTTAATATATAAAATTAATGCCACTTGGAATTTTTCAACGTTTTATATGAACCTCAAGGTCATCTAGAAGTATACATATACAGAAATAACCAGGAAGACTTATGAAAATGTTCTAAAAAGTAATGGTTATGGCTGTACAATTCTGTGAATATACCAAAAACTTGAATTTGTGCTCAGAAAGGGTAAGTTTTATGTTATGTGAATTATATCTCAAAGTGTTAAATAACCAAGGAATTCCTATAGGATTACAAGAAGTCAAATATTTTTTTAAGTATTCAAACATATTGTAAAGTTATAGTGTCAACATATTATTGTATTAATGGCTCAGGAATAAACATAAATGTGAAAGTAAAGTCACTCAGTCGTGTCTGACCCTTTGCGACCCCATGGCCTGTAGCCTACCAGGCTCCTCTGTCCATGGGATTTTCCAGGTAAGAGTACTGGAATGGTTTGCCATTTCCTTCTCCAGAACATAAATGTAAATGAAGAGAACAGTATGAATATTATCTATAGTGAAACAGATCACCAGCCCAGGTGGGATGCATGAGACAAGTGCTCGGGCCTGGTGCACTGGGAAGACCCAGAAGTATCGGGTGGAGAGGGAGGTGGGAGTGGGGATCGGGATGGGTAATACATGTAACTCCATGGCTGATTCATGTCAATGTATGACAATACCCACTGCAATGTTGTGAAGTAATTAGCCTCCAACTAATAAAACTAAATGAAAAAAAAAAATGTAAATGAAGCAAAATGGAGAGTTTAGACCCAAATATAAATAAAAATATGTGATAAATGTATTTTAAGCCAGTGTATATGAAATGAGAAATGGCAAAACTGTTAGAACAATAGACAAAGCCTTTTCAGGTATAAGTTGTTTCCCTACCATAGATTATGTTTTAAAAATCCAAAATAGACAAGTAATTTAAAAGTAAGAATGAAACCATAAAAGCATTCATTGAAAATATGGTGAAGATTGTCATCAGTAGGAGGATATGATCGTGTCAGTTATGCTATGAAAACCAAACTATAAAGCTAAAGAGACTATTTTATCCAGTATAATGGTTAAGAGCTTTAGCTCTGAAATCAGACTATGTTTAAAGGATATTTTAATCACTTAATGATTAAGTGACTTTGGTTAGGTGACCTAGTTTCTAAACTATGTTCCCTTGTTTAAAAGTAAATAAATTTAATGAGGATAATTGCATTAACCACATCATATGGTTGGATCAAATGACAGATTATGTGTGGTAGTTAGTACAGTTTTTCATATGTTTTTGAATACATTGAACTTCTTTTTAAGAAAAACAATAGGAAGTAGAAAGACAGCCAGTAAACTGAGAGAGAAATGTGCAACATCAGAGAAACAATTATTATTTCAAGAATATTAAAGGCTCTTCTAAATGTGCTGTGCTTAGTCGCTCAGTCGTGTCCAACTCTGCGACCCCAAGGACTGCAGCCCACCAGGCTCTTCTGTCCATGGGATTCTCCAGGCAAGAATACTGGAGTGGGTTGCCATTTCCTTCTCCAGCTCTTCTAAATAAGAAATGATAAACTCCACAATTTAGAAAAATGACATAGGTCAAGAACTTAATCAGCTATTACACTGCTGAAAAAATATACAAGAACTACAAAATCACATAACAAAAAATGTCTTGTTCAGAATACCAGGCAGTAAGTGAAATGTAAATAGAAATGCTTCAAAAGTGTATCTTAAACAGGTTGTGAAATCTTAAACACTGATAATGAGAGTAAAAAAAAAATATTTTCTTTACATTCAGCACATTGACATTTCACAAAAAGAAAACTCACATAGCTTAATGTGAAAATATTACAAGCCATATAAGAATACAAACCAACAGTAGAAAAAAAAAGAGTCAGTAGATGAGTATAGCCCTCACAACCAAAGAGCTGGAAATATTGAAACCATCTGAAAGATTTTGAAATGGTTTTTGGGCAAAAGGATAACCATTTGATAAAAACAGGACAATAAGAAGTGGATTTGAAATGAACCAAATAGTAATTAATGTAATGACATTTGAAATGAAAACTCAGTGAGTGTATTGGAACAGTAAATGAGAGAATATTGTTTTCTGGAGATAGATATAACCAAATCACCCAATTGTCAAGGTTTGGGAACATTAAGATTGACATGAATACTGTTAGTCTGATGTTTAATTCAAACTTGTCAGAAGCAAGGTTGTTAGTTGTTAATGCTTCTGCCATAAAGAATATCATAAGTCATAAGATATTATCTTGGGCTACAGATGTAGTGTTTTATAATACTCTGAATTTTTATAATAAACTTTTTTCCATTAAAAAAGTCTTGATACAGGGCTGTCCTGTTTGTATAATTATTAATTGTATATATCTTTTGCTATGACAAACCTAGACAGCATATTAAAAAGCAGAGACAGGTGTCCGGATTATAGAAATGTATAAAATAAAAAAAAAAAAAAAAAGCAGAGACATTACTTTGCCGACAAAGGTTCGTCTAGTCAAAGCTATGGTTTTTCCAGTAGTCATGTATGGATGTGAGAGATAGACCATAAAGAAGGCTGAGCACCAAAGAATTGATGCTTTTGACTTGTGGTGTTGGGGAAGACTCTTGAGAGTCCCTTGGACTGCAAGGAGATCCAACCAGTCCATCCTAAAGGAAATCAGTCCTGAATATTCATTGGAGGGACTGATGCTGAAGCTGAAGCTCCCAATACTTTGGCCACCTGATTTGAAGAGCAGACTCATTAGAATAGACCCTGATGCTGGGAAAGATTGAAGGCAGGAGGAGAAGGGGACAACACAGAACAAAATGGTTGGATGACATCACCAGCTCAATGGCCATGAGTTTGAGCAAGCTCTGGGAGATGGTGAAGGACAGGGAAGCCTGATGTGCTGCAGTCCATAGGGTTGCAGAGTCGGAGACACCTGAGCAACTAAACAGCAACAACAGATACACCCTTCAACCAAGCAGTTCCACTTTTCGAAGTTAATCTGAAGGAAATAATTGGATGAATAGACAGATTTATATAATTAGATGTTCATCATCATATTACTTACAATAACAAATAGGCAAGGGACTTTCCTGGTGGTCTAATGGTTGAGAATCTACTTGCCAATGCAGCAGACAAAGGTTCTGTCCCTGATCTGGGAAGATTCCCCCATGCTGTGAAGCAGCTAAGCCCTTGTGCCACAACTATTGAGCCAGTGTTTAGCCTGCGAGCCACAACTGCTGAGCCCGAGCTCCTAGAGCCTGTGGTCCACAGCAAGAGAACTTACCTCAGCGAGAAGCCTGTGCACTGCAGTAAAGAGTAGCCCCCGCTTGCTGCAACTAGAGAGTGCCCACATGGAGCAACAAAGACCCAGCGCAGCCATGAATAAATAAATCTTTTTGGGGGAAAAAAGTGTTAGAAGAAGAATTTAAATTAAAAAATAAATAGCCAAAAATTGTTTAAAAAGTAGCCAGTGTGAGTTTGATTTTATTAATTTTGAACTATTATGAAACCATTAAATTGATAGACTGACTCTTGATTTATTTGCATAGAAAGGCATCTTCCTTGCTTTGTTCCAGTGGGATATGAAACCATAATCATTTTTGGTCCCATTTTTAAGAAAGAATGTACATGTGTTTATTTGAGTATATCATGAAGTATCTGAAATGTAAAATTGTTTATCTGTGGATGGTAGTATTTATACTTTCTCTTTTCTAATGAGAATACTTTTATCTTTGTTTTCAAGTTGAAAAAAATTATATGCTGGAAATTATATTTTGATACAGTATCTTTTTCATTGGCAAATAATATACTCTTAAAAATGATATCTCTTACCCTTATCAATCCAGTTCAGTCGCTCAGTCTGACTCTTTGTGACCCAATGAATTGGCAGCATGCCAGGCCTCCCTGTCCATCACCAACTCCCGAAGTTTACCCACACTCATGTCCATTGAAAGGTTGTCATTTTAAGAGATTCTTAGAATTGTCAGAGAGTAATACCCAGTACCAAATGTAGTTTTCAACATATTATTCTTTCTCACTCAGTTTCAGTGTCAGTATTTGGAAGAAAAAACTCTTTGAAAACAAATTATCTGTGTTTTCTGTTTTATTTTTATTTTTCCCTTCTTTAGTCATAGACCTTTACTGATAGCTACTGTGAAATACTAACTAGTTTAGGATGATTTTAATTAATCTGAGACATTTATTTCTGACAAAGGTGAAAAACCAGATTTCAATATAGTCTTTTAGCAGTTTACGAGAACTGGATTTTTTTACTTTTCTTTTAGGCAGAATTTTTAAAATATCTTATTGAGGTGTAACATAAATGTAACAACTCAGTGAATTTTCACAAAGTCAGCCACCCCTTGTAACCAGTATTCAGTTTAACAAATAAAACTTTACCAGCACCCACTAAGATCTTATGCTTCTTTCTCATTACTACCCCACAGGAGGGGTAATCATTTTCCTGACTTTTATTATCATAATTAGTTGTACCTCTTTGTGAACTTAATATTCAGTATAAATAGAGTTATAGAGTACATAGTTTTATTCTTATTCTGTATCCTTTCAGTCTTGTTTGTGAACATTATCTGTGCATAGTCATAGTTTGTTCATAACAGATTTTTAAAGGTAAGTTATAGCATTTTCAGATACAAATATATTTAAAAATACTTAATAAAGCCTTTTATTAAGCCTTTAATTTTTAAGTTTTAAAAAGTAACTGTAAAAGTACAAAATAGAAATATGGTTTTTTTAATAAGATGGAAAGAAAATGTGCTTCTTTAATTATAAGCTTAATATAATTCAGTTGTATATGAGACTGTCAACAAAGCCAGTTTCCTTTTGGGCAAAATTATGAGAGTCCAGTCCAAAACAAGATAGTTCTCTTAATTCTGAGTTAGTCAAATATTGGTCATATTGTATTTCTTCCCTCATAGATTTTCATTACATTTTAGTTTATTCTTCCAGATATGTACATATTAATATAGCCATATTCCTTTATCCCTTTCTTATACAGAAGGTTTTCTTATAACAACTGTTGAAATTGTTGCTTTTCTCTTTAATAATACATATTCTAGATCATTCCATAGCTGTGTATCGATATTTCCTTTTTTCCCCCCTGTTTTTTGACACTCCATTGTATAATATATTTTGATTTATTTAGCCAGCCCCCTGTAGGTAATTATTTAGACTTATTTTCAGATTTTGCTATTAAAATAGTGTTACATTTTTAGCCTTTTGCAAACATTAGATTTTTGCCAGCGTGTCTTGGGTGTACCACTGTGTCTTCTGACCTAAAAGTGGGCATAGGAATTAATTAATGTGTGGTACTTTTCTAGCTACAGAATTATACCATTTTTTTTATACAGCACTTTTCCATATATACATGGATTCGGTTTTGAGTTTTCTATCCTGGTCCATTGGATCTTTTGTCTTTTCGTGCACTGTACTATTTTTGTGATAGAGGCTTAAAAAAAAGTTAACATTTGATACAGTTATCCCCTTCTTTTTAGATTTTGCTCGGTATTCTTGCTTATGTATTTTTCCTAGTGAATGTTAGTAACTTTTCTTATTCCTGAGAGACTCTTGTTTGATGTTTTATTAGGATCATATAAATCTGTAAATTTGCTTAGGGAAAACTGTCATCTTTATGTCTTCCTATCCACACACACAGTATGTCTTTACCTTTGTTCAAGTCTTTCATTTGTCATTTATACCTCAATTCTAAAAAATCTTTGCTGAAACATGAAAATAATCTTTGTTGTCCAAAAGTAAAGCATATTGTTGTGTGAAGTGATAAATTCATTTGTAAAGTATATAGTGAGGATTCATGACTTTTATATCAATTTATATTATGATTTAAAAGTTGCTTCCAACTCTTAAGATTTTATATAAAAACACATTCTAAAGAAAACATGAATATATTGTCTTTTCTTCTCACATGAAGAGAGAACTTGACTGTTCATTCAAGATTATAATAAAGAATGTGTTAAAGGAGTGAAAGTTAAGTCAGAGATTGACCTGTATTGGTTTGAAATCATTTAAATCAATTAAAGAGATAAGCAGTGAACCATTGTTTTGAATGAGGACCATGGGATATTGTTGCTAACAATATCTATCTTTTCAAAAACTAATTCATATGGTAATGTATATTTAGTCCATCTAAAGTTAGGTGAAAGTAGACTGTTAATTTGCCTTTTTAAAATAATGTAAAAAAATATCAGGGATATTTCCAGTAGTATATATGTTCATGTGGTTGAAAGTCAAGAAAGACTGCATCTTGATAGCCTCTGATATAGTAGTAGAGGAAGTAATATACTGTGACATTAGTGTAACATTAGTTAGGTAGGTTTTTTTTTAAAAAAGCACTACTGCCTATCTTATATCTGATGTGTGATCATCTAGTTCTATTGTAATGCTAAACTAAAATGGTATATAAGGTTTACTGTCTCTGAAACCCTTTTCTTATTCAAATTTTAGGATCCTTCAAAGTTGTACAAGAAATCAGGTGATGTTGCAGCCATTGAATGCCAGTCTGAAGAAACCCTCCATCTTCATTCACAGGGAGAAAACAATCCTTTGTCTAAGAAGCTTTCTCCAGCACACTCAGAAATGACAGATTACATTAATGCAACATCATCTACTCTTATTGGTAGCCGGGATCCTGATTTAAAGGACAGGGCATTACTTAATGGAGGAACAAGTGTAACGGAGAAGTTGGCACAGCTCATTGCAACTTGTCCTCCCTCCAAGTCTTCCAAGACAAAACCGAAGAAGTTAGGAACTGGCACTACTGCAGGATTGGTTAGCAAGGATTTGATCAGGAAAGCAGGTGTTGGCTCTGTAGCTGGAATAATACATAAAGACTTAATAAAAAAACCAACTATCAGCACAGCGGTTGGGTTGGTAACTAAAGATCCTGGGAAAAAGCCAGTGTTTAATGCAACAGTAGGATTGGTCAATAAGGACTCGGTGAAAAAACTAGGAACTGGCACTACAGCAGTTTTCATTAATAAAGACTTAGGCAAAAAGCCAGGGACGATCACTACAGTAGGACTGCTGAGCAAAGACACAGGAAAGAAGCTCGGAATTGGCATTGTTCCAGGTTTAGTGAGTAAGGAGCCTGGGAAGAAACTGGGACTCGGCACTGTGGTTGGACTAGTTAACAAAGACTTGGGCAAGAAATTGGGTTCAACTGTTGGCCTAGTGGCCAAGGACTGTGCAAAGAAGATTGTAGCAAATTCAACAATGGGATTAGTTAATAAGGACATTGGGAAGAAACTAGTGAGTTGTCCTATGACAGGATTGGTCAATAAAGATGCCATAAACCTTAAAGCGGAAGCACTGCTCCCCACTCAGGAACCACTTAAGGCTTCTTGTAGTACAAACATCAGTAGTCATGAAAGTCAGGAACTTTCTGAATCCCTGAAAGACAGTGCCACCAGCAAAACTTTTGAGAAGACTGTCACACGGCAGAGTAAAGAAAGCATATTGGATAAGTTCTCAGTTCGAAAGGAAATCATTAATTTGGAGAAAGAAATGTTTAATGAAGGAACATGTATTCAGCAAGACAGTTTCTCATCCGGTGAAAGGGGGTCTTATGAAACCTCAAAGCATGAAAAGCAACCTCCTGTATATTGCACTTCTCCAGACTTTCAAATGGGAGTTGCTTCTGATGCATCTACAGCAAAATCCCCTTTTAGTGCAGTAGGAGAAAGCAATCTCCCTTCCCCATCACCTACTGTGTCTGTTAATCCTTTAACCAGAAGTCCCCCTGAAACTTCTTCACAGATGACTTCTAATCCGTTACTTTTAAGTCCTACCACAGAACTAATGGAAGAAATTTCTGAGTCTGTTGGAAAGAACCAATTTACTTCTGAAGGTACCCATCTGAACATTGGTCACAGGTCTATGGGTCATAGCATGAATATTGAATGTAAAGGGATTGATAAAGAGCTAAATGATTCTAAAACTACACATATAGATATTTCAAGAATAAACTCTTCTCTGGGAAAAAAGCCAAGTTTGACTTCTGAATCCAGTATTCATACAATTACCCCTTCAGTGGTTAACTTCACTAGTTTATTTAGTAACAAGCCCTTTCTAAAACTTGGTGCAGTATCTGCATCTGACAAACACTGCCAAGTTGCTGAAAGCCTAAGCACTCCTTTGCAGTCCAAACCCTTAAAAAAAAGAAAAGGAAGAAAACCTCGGTGGACTAAAGTGGTGGCAAGAAGCACATGCCGGTCTCCAAAAGGGCTAGAATTAGAAAGATCAGAGCTTTTTAAAAATGTTACATGTAGTTCACTATCAAATAGTAATTCCGAGCCAGCAAAGTTTATGAAAAACATTGGACCATCTTCATTTGTAGATCATGACTTCCTTAAACGCCGATTGCCAAAGTTGAGCAAATCTACAACTCCTTCTCTTGCTCTCTTAACTGATAGTGAAAAACCATCTCATAAGTCTTTTGCTACTCACAAACTATCCTCCAGTATGTGTGTCTCTAGTGACCTTTTGTCTGATATTTATAAGCCCAAAAGAGGAAGACCTAAGTCTAAGGAGATGCCTCAACTGGAGGGCCCACCTAAAAGAACTTTAAAAATCCCTGCTTCCAAAGTCTTTTCTTTGCAGTCTAAGGAAGAACAAGAACCCCCAATTTTACAGCCAGAAATTGAAATTCCTTCTTTCAAACAGAGTCTGTCTGTGTCTCCTTTTCCAAAAAAGAGAGGCAGACCCAAGAGGCAAATGAGGTCACCAGTCAAGATGAAGCCACCTGTGCTATCCGTGGCTCCATTTGTTGCCACTGAAAGTCCAAGCAAGCTTGAATCTGAAAGTGATAACCATAGAAGTAGCAGTGATTTCTTTGAGAGTGAGGATCAACTTCAAGATCCAGATGATCTAGATGACAGTCATAGGCCAACTGTCTGTAGTATGAGTGACCTTGAGATGGAACCAGATAAAAAAATTACCAAGAGAAACAATGGACAATTAATGAAAACAATTATCCGCAAAATAAATAAAATGAAGACTTTAAAGAGAAAGAAACTGTTGAATCAAATTCTTTCAAGCTCTGTAGAATCAAGTAATAAAGGGAAAGTGCAATCCAAACTCCATAATACAGTGTCAAGTCTTGCCGCTACTTTTGGCTCTAAATTGGGCCAACAGATAAATGTCAGCAAGAAAGGAACCATTTACATAGGAAAGAGGAGAGGTCGAAAACCAAAAACTGTCTTAAATGGCATTCTTTCTGGTAGCCCTACCAGCCTTGCTGTTCTTGAACAAACAGCTCAGCAGGCAGCTGGATCAGCATTAGGACAGATTCTTCCCCCTTTGCTGCCTTCATCTGCTAGTAGTTCTGAGATTCTTCCATCACCTATTTGCTCTCAGTCTTCTGGGACTAGTGGAGGTCAGAGCCCTGTAAGTAGTGATGCAGGCTTTGTTGAACCCAGTTCAGTGCCATATTTGCATTTACACTCCAGGCAGGGCAGTATGATTCAGACTCTTGCAATGAAGAAGGCCTCAAAGGGGAGGAGGCGGTTATCTCCTCCTACTTTGTTGCCAAATTCTCCTTCACACTTGAGTGAACTCACATCTCTGAAAGAAGCTACTCCTTCGCCTATTAGTGAGTCTCATAGTGATGAAACCATTCCCAGTGATAGTGGAATTGGAACAGATAATAACAGCACATCAGACCGGGCAGAGAAATTTTGTGGGCAAAAAAAGAGGAGGCATTCTTTTGAGCATGTTTCTCTGATTCCCCCTGAAACCTCTACAGTCCTAAGCAGTCTTAAAGAAAAACATAAACATAAATGCAAGCGCAGGAATCATGATTACCTCAGCTATGACAAAATGAAAAGGCAAAAACGAAAACGGAAAAAGAAATACCCCCAACTCCGAAATAGACAGGATCCAGACTTCATTGCAGATCTGGAGGAATTAATAAGTCGCCTAAGTGAAATTCGAATCACTCATCGAAGTCATCATTTTATTCCCCGAGACCTTCTGCCAACTATTTTTCGGATCAACTTTAATAGTTTCTATACACATCCTTCTTTCCCCTTAGACCCTTTGCACTACATTCGAAAACCCGACTTAAAAAAGAAGAGAGGGAGACCCCCTAAGATGAGGGAGGCAATGGCTGAAATGCCTTTTATGCACAGCCTTAGTTTTCCTCTCTCTAGTACTGGATTCTATCCTTCTTATGGCATGCCTTACTCTCCCTCACCCCTTACAGCTGCTCCCATAGGATTAGGTTACTATGGAAGGTATCCCCCCACTCTTTATCCACCTCCTCCATCTCCTTCTTTCACCACTCCACTTCCACCTCCTTCCTATATGCATGCTGGTCATTTACTTCTCAATCCCACCAAATACCATAAGAAAAAGCATAAGTTACTTCGACAGGAGGCCTTTCTTACAACCAGCAGGACTCCCCTCCTTTCCATGAGTACTTACCCTAGTGTCCCGCCTGAGATGGCCTATGGTTGGATGGTTGAGCACAAACACAGGCACCGTCACAAACACAGAGAACATCGTTCTTCTGAGCAGCCACAGGTTTCCATGGACGCTGGCTCTTCCAGATCTGTTCTAGAATCCTTGAAGCGCTATCGATTTGGAAAGGACACTGTTGGAGAACGTTATAAACATAAGGAAAAGCACCGGTGTCATATGTCCTGCCCTCATCTCTCTCCTTCAAAAAGTTTAATAAACAGAGAAGAACAGTGGGTCCACCGGGAGCCTTCAGAATCTAGTCCATTGGCCTTGGGATTGCAGACACCTTTACAGATTGACTGTTCAGAAAGTTCTCCAAGTTTATCCCTTGGAGGATTCACTCCCAACTCTGATCCAGCCAGCAGTGATGAACACACAAACCTTTTCACAAGTGCAATAGGGAGCTGCAGAGTTTCAAACCCTAACTCCAGTGGCCGGAAGAAATTAACTGACAGCCCTGGACTGTTTTCTGCACAGGACACTTCACTAAATCGGCCTCACAGAAAGGAACCACTGCCTTCCAGCGAAAGGGCAGTACAGACCTTAACAGGTAAGAGGTTTATTTTGTTGCCTGTTGTTTGTGTTAGAGAAATGGTGTATTTTGCCTACTGGTTGCCTGGTACATGTACATGAGCTTTGAATAGCTCTAATGTTTTTGTTGTTGTTTTCATAAATTTATTTTGAAATGTTATCTTCCACCATTTTGTTTTCAGTAGATGTGAGAAGTAAGATAAGGCGTGTCTTTGAGTTAATTCTTAATTTTGAGAAGAGAGATCATTATCAACGAGATAGTACTCAACTTTTGGAAGTCAGGAAAAATTGCTTTCTTATGCAAAAAGGCCGTTACAGTTTCTTTAGGGAGATACGGCTTTACAATGTTGTGGCTCTCTGTTAACAGCTTTGCAGGATTTTTAATATATACTGTTTTTTTTTTCCTTTTAAGTATAATTGATTTACAGTGTTGTGGCTATCTGTTAATAACTTTGCAGGATTTTTAATATATACTAATTCAATTTATAAGTGTTTCTATGTTATACGAAGAATATGTTGTTAAGTCTGTACGTCTCATAATAAAAATCTAAGCATTCAAAACTATGAATTTTCCAGCATTCCCTGGGATCCAATGGTTAGGACTCTATGCTTTCACTGCTGTGGACCCAGGTTTAATCACTGTAACAAGCCATTGCAGTAGGGCCAAAAACAAAATAATCAAGTTTGTAAAATTTAACTGAATACTTAACAGGACTTCATTTTCAGAGTACCTTTAGATATCTTCATAAAAGCTGCTTTAGTTGAGTAAAATGACATGAAGCAAATTTAGATAATGCATTTGTAATGTCTAAAAAGTGTCTTGAGAATTGAAAAGAATATAGAAAACAAGAAAAAGGAAGCATTGCCTATTCATCTATAAGATATCTCTAAGTCAGGAGTTTTTTATCAAAGATCTCAACTTTGCCAGTTGATAAATTAACTCCAGAAAGTTCATGAAACCTCTGATGTTGTAAGTAAAGTTACGTGTATGTGCTGTGTGTGCTGTGCTTAAGTCATGTCTGACTCTTTGCAACCCTGTGGACTGTAGCCCGCCAGGCTCCTCTGTCTATGGGATTCTCCAGGCAAGAATGCTGGAGTGGATAGCCATTCCCTTCTCCAGGGGATCTTCCCAGTCCAGGGATTGAACCCCAGGTCTCCTGCATTGCAGGCTGTCCTTTACCATCTGAGCCACCAGGGAAGCCACCAGGAAGTATATGTATGCTTGTGTGTATTTTTCAGGAGAATATCCATACATTTGATCAGATTCTCAAGGTAAACCCTCTAAGCCTCAATATCTCTTCTATAAAATGGAATTAGTAGTGTTATTATTAGAAGCAGTAAGTGTGATTATAGTATTTATTAAAATGATTTGCACATAGTAAACACACAGATGTTAATATTATTCCTCCAAAAGATTAAAAGCTTGTGCATTAGAGGAAATGATAAAGCCCTCAAAGAGAAGAGTTTTTGTTCCTGAGTTTAATTATTTGTGAACTTTTGAAAAATAGAAGCTACCTTGATAGAGAAGCTGAGTGTTCTTTAGTTTTTAATAGTGTAATAAGGAGGGAAAAAAATCCTAAACTCTAGGTTCATTCAACATCTTTTTTGATAAAAATTAATCAACAGCAGCTAATGAATATCTGATGTCTGCCAGATATTGTACTTTGTGGACCTTTGTAACGTAATAGGGAATAAGGCACACAGGTTCATTGTTCTCATTGAACTTAATATTGGAGGAGATAGGTAATAAACAATAAAAGCTACAAATTAAATGTCATAAAAATTGTGACAGTTTATAAATACACACACACACACATATATATATGTATATTTTTTAAGAAAGTCCAGGGTTCTATGTAGGTATGAAATGGGGGCCTAACTCAGGAAGCCTTCCCTGAGAAAATGACCCTAGACTCTTACTTGAATGAAGGATGAACAGTAGTTATCTAGGTGAACAGAATTCCCCTTATTCATCTATTCGTTCATTCATTTATTTATTGAATTGCAAAACATCTAGCATTCTTCCAGTCACTTTTGTATAGTAGAGGGTAAAGACTTGATACCTTGCCTCATTAACTTTCAGCTTGGTGAGAGAGGACAAACTGTAGAGTGGTAAACACACAAATAATGGCATAATTAATTTAAAAAATGCTGTCAATTAATGTAACAACATTAGAGTAAATAAGGGGAGAGGGGTACCTATTTTAGATGGAGTAATTAGTTATAGCCCAGGGATGAAAATTTAATGTTAAGGGGTATGAAACCACCAAGCTTTTCAAGCTGAGGATTGAGTGAAGACCACATTTGAAGATCTTAAAATGTTAAGGAGCTTAGACATTAGAAGAAGTAGGGTAGATAGAGGTCAGAAGGTTCATTGTGGTAGGAGAGGGAATACAAACAGAATGGTGAGAGAGTTGTGAAAGAAAGAAGCCAGGGTGTATGTTAAAGATTTTGATTTTATAAAAACCAAAGCAAAAAAAGCAAGTTTTGATTTTAGATTTGCATTTTTGAAGATCATTCTAGCTCATGTGTGAACACTGAATTATAAATGTAAAAATAGTTATAGGGAAACCAATCAGTGGACAATTGCAGTAACCTACATAAAATGGTATTTAGACAAGGGTGTTGGCAGACTCCTTCATGAATATTTGAGAGGTTCGTGCATTGTCCTGATATAGAGTAGACTAGAAGAGGAGGAATTTTGAGAGAGCACAGGTTTGCTTTTTAATATTTATAAACCTTGAAATGCCTTTATAAAATTCAAATGGTGATGTTGAGTGGGCATTTGGGTATCTAGTTCTGGAGCTCAAGAGAGATGTTTGGGCTAGAGATAAGGGCATTTCACTCTGAGGTTTTGAAAAACGTTGGTGATATTATTCACTAAAGATAAAGGGGTATCTGGAAATGATACACTTTGGAACAGACTCTCAAAACCTATTAAACTTTGTAAACAGAGCACTAAGAAAAGCAATAATTCTGGAAAATACCAACAGCAGGTAAAAATATGTGTTAAATTGTTCAATAAGTAATGAAATACTACAGTAAACATAGGACTTTTAAGAAAGATGAAAATAGCCTGATAGAAGCAGATATAAAGAAGGGTTAAAGCTGCTCAATGTAGTTAACATGTTAGTCACTCAGTCATGTCCAACTATTTGTGACCACATGGATTGTAGCCCACCAGGCTCCTCTGTCCATGGAATTCTCCAGGCAAGAATGTTGGAGTGGGTTGCCATGCCCTCTGCCAGGGGATCTTCCCAACCCAGGGATCGAACCCAAGTCTCCCACATTGCAAGACAGATTCTGAGGTCTGAGCCACCAGGGAAGCCCAGTGTATATCACAAATATAAATTGATGCCAGAGAGTTGGTTCTGGTTTATTGTCCTTATTTGTTTCTTTTGCATTAAGATTGAGGGAAACATACAATAAGCATTTGTAGGAATATCTGTGACCAGTTGTTCCCAAAAGGATGCATGGACATTCTGAACAAAACTACATTGCTCAACGGTTTACTGCATTTAGTTTGTGTTCATGTAGTCTTCGTTTAGCTGCTAATCCTGTGTTTCAAAACATTAATGTACTTTGAAAAATCATGTATGTACTCATACAACTTCTTTGTCATTCTGGAGCTGTTTAATGCTGTAGAAACACTGTAACAAAACAGACTATATATCTATGAATCCTCTGATCTGTTTATCGGCATGTCATCATGAGAAATTTCCCTACAGAGAATACAGAGTGAGAAAAAAAGAGCGCCTTGGGTATCTTTGAACAATTTAATTATTTAAAGTAGTGGTTAAAAACCATCGACCTTTGGTTTGTATATGACCCATTGTAGTGATTTCTATAGTTTTTTTTTTTAATGCTGAAATTTTAAAATCTGGAGATTTCACATAACTGTTCAGAGTTCTACTTTTCTTTGAAAAGAAATCAGAACATCTGACAACACTTAATCCATATTTCCTGGATGACATTAAGGTTGGGTCTCAATAATGGCAACCCCTTCCCTCTCCCCAGGTCTTTAGTCGGGGCATGCAGTCTTCAATTTGCCTCAGTCTTGACAGTTTCCTGATGTGTGTTTTATCTAACCCAGTTCAACTATTTAAGTGGTTTATCTGGCTCCAAGGGATATTAAAGCTGTGGCCCCTAATTTAAGAGTTGTGAGAAGACGCTTATAACAAGTGGGGAAATTGAGGTGAAAGTGAAGTGAAACGACAGGTTAGTTTGTTAAATATGTCCAGTATATCACCTTCATGAGCAATAAAGTCACGCGAGAGGACATTTATTGGGGTTAGAGTGGAAAGGATGGATCCACATCTGGCTTCAGGGACCTTAGGGACTGAGATAGCAGGGAAATGTAACATATGCAGAAATATCTGCTTAATGAATAAGAAGCTGTCTTATTTCCTTCCTTTAAAAAAATAAAAACATATTAAGACCTCTGTGAAGAGTGAAAAAGCTGTCTTAAAAACTCAACATTCAGAAAACTAAGATCATGTCATCTGGTCCCATCACTTCATGGCAAATAGATGGGGAAACAGCAGAAACAGTGAGAAACTTTATTATATTTCTGGGCTCTGAAATCACTGCATATGGTGACTGCAGCCATGAAATTAAAAACACTTGCTACTTGGAAGAAAAGCTATGACCAACCTAGATAGCATATTAAAAAGCAGAGACATTACTTTGCCAACAAAGGTCCATCTAGTCAAGGCTATGGTTTTTCCAGTAGTCATGTATGGATGTGAGAGTTGGACAGTCTCTCACAATCTGATCAATTCTCTGTCACCAACTGGGTTTCCTCTAATTTGGATCAATTCTGATACTAATCACCTTGAGTTAGAGAAGACCCTATAAGTTAAGAGCAAAGATTTTTTTTTGAAGACTGCCCCCACTTAAGATGCCAGCTGCAAGTTTCAGTGTCACCAATCCACCCACACTTCTGCCCTATCTGCCACAAGTTTAGGTCTTACCACAACCCTTCATTAAAAAAAAAACACCTGAAATGAGTTATTTATTTTATTTTTGGCTACATTGGGTCTTCATTACTGCACGTGGGCTTTCTCTAGTTGCTGTGATTGGGGACTACTCTCTAGTTGCAGTATGCAGACTTCTCATTGCAGTGGCTTCTCTTGTTGCAGCTCCCAGGCTCTAGAGTGCTTAGGCTTCAGTGGTCGTGGCACAGGGACTTAGCTGCTCCATAGCATGTGGGATCTGCCTGGACCTGGAATCAAACCTATGTCTCCTGCATTGGCAGACAGATTCTTAACCACTGGACCACCAGGAAAGTCCTAAGGCCTCAGTTTTGATAATTTGGTGAAATGGCTCACAGGACTCACTGAAACCACTGAAATTACAATTGCAGTTTTATTATAAAGGATACAGATCCGGAATTGAAGAGATGAATAGGGCAATAGCTGGTGTGGAGAAGGGGACACAGAGTTCCCATACCCTCTTTCTGGAACATGGGTGTGTCATCCTCCCGGTAGATCATTATGTTCGCCAACCAAGAAACTTCACAAGGCCTATGGGTTCAGAATTTTGATTGGGATTTCATTATAAAGGCATGATTGATTAAATCATTGACCATATGTTTGCATTCAGTCTCTAATCCACCTCCATCCTCTGCAGGTTGGGCTTACCCAGAGTTTCAACTGTCTAATCTTGTGGTTGGTCTCTAATGACCAGCCTCCATCCTGAAGGAAGCTTAGGGTTCACCTTAAGTCACCTCTTAGACATAGCAAAGACACTACTATCAGGAAATTCCAAGATTTTTTTTTGAAGTTTTGTGCCAGGAATCAGAGTCAGAGATCCCGTGTATTCTTCATTCTATCACAAGTCTAATTTAAATTCTTTTGTTAATTGATCTGTACCTTGGAATCTCTCTTCTTCATAGTTACTCTTTAGTTAAGTGGGTAAAAATGTGTCTTGATCTACCAACAGGGTTTTTTTTTTCCTCAGGAGGCTAAAGAATGAATAGGAAGTAATAGGGAAATGTGGGCATATAAAATTCTTACAGCTTTGACAGACATGAAATTCTTAACAGACATGAAAATTGGCTTACCTGTTCACAGAAAACCAGCTGAGAAAAAGATTTTTAATTAAGGAAAATAATAAAGAAAAAATGCTAAATCATGGCGTATCTTCTAATTTGATCACTGAAAGTCAGAATTTGTTTTATTTAGGCAAAGCTTAAGAACTTGGTTTTTTTTTTCTTTCTTTTATTTTTTATTTTTATTTTTTTCACTTATTTTTATTAGTTGGAGGCTAATTACTTTACAATATTGTGTGGGTTTGTACAGATGTACAGAACAGACTTTTGGACTCTGTGGGAGAAGGCGAGGGTGGGATGTTTTGAGAGAACAGCATCGAAACATGTATATTATCTATAGTGAAACAGATCACCAGCCCAGGTTGGATGCATGAGACAAGTGCTTGGGCCTGGTGCACTGGGAAGACTCAGAGGGATTGGGTAGAGAGGGAGGTGGGAGGGGGGATCGGGATGGGGAATACAAGAACTTGGTTTTTTAATCTTAACTATTATGATAGCTGTCCGTTCAGCAGTTATTTTGTGTCTATTGTTTGCCAGATACAGAGAATACAAACAAAAGGAATAAGATATAATTTCTGCCTTCAGAGAATTTATAGTTCATTGGAGTATATGAACATGTATACAAATAGTAATTGATAACTCCTAAAATTGAGGTACTCACAGCATATTTTAGGGTGCAGAGAAGAGAAGTACTCACTTAAAAGGAGCCAGGAAGATATTTTGAGTTTATTGTTTAAAGAATAAAGGGTAAAGACTATTTTTCATAGAGAAGTAAGCTTTGGAGGATTTTGGAGACGTGATTCTGTACTTAAGTAACTGAAAATAGTCTGATATGAGACCAGGAAATGTGTTTGGAAAGACAGAGCCTCTTGTTTATGTAGGATACCAAAGAGTTTGGAGTTTACCTTATAGGCAGTGGGAAATTAAGGGTTTTAAAGTAGAATGATTTGCTAAGATCATATGGATAGCACTTTGATAGATAGATTAGAGAAAGATCAGGTAGACCAGTTTGGATATTGTCTCAGTGAAATATTATGGGGGCCTGAACTAAGGTAGTGATAGAGAAAACAACATTCAGAAGAAATAGATTTTATAATTTTGTTTGTTTATTGTTGACTGGGTCTTTGTTGCTGCATGTGGGCTTTCTCTAGTGGCGAGCGAGAGCTACTCTCTGGTTGTGGTATGCTGGCTTCTAGTTGAGGAACATGGGCTCTAGAGCACAGGCTGTGTCGTTGTGCTGCATGAACTTAGTTGCCCTCAGCATATGGAATCCTCCCCAACCAGGGATCAAATCCATGTCCCCTGCATTGGCAGGTGAATTTCCAACCACTGGACCACCAGGGAAGTCCAGAAATAGATTTTTTAAAGTTGTAAAGAAAAGAAAGATTGAAGATTTTAGAATGTCTGTAAGATACCTCTCTCAGGCAGTTGGTTGAATGGTGATGTGGTTAAAAGAAAATATTAGTTGTTCAGTTATGTCCGACTCTCCAACCCCATGGACTGTAGCTGTCCAGTCTCTTCTGTCCATGGAATTCTCCAGGCAAGAATACTGGAGTAGGTAGCCATTCCCTTCTCCAGGGGATCTTCCAGACCCAGGGATCGAACCTGGGTTTCCTGCATTACAGGCAGATTCTTTACCATCTGAGCCACCAGGGAAGCCTAAAAAGGTGGTATGCAAAAGGAGACTGGAGATGGAAAATGGATTTGAGTTTCTTGCTGTTTAGTGGGATATATGAATCTGTAGCTCAAAAGAGAAATCAAACCTGAAGGTAAAGTTTTAGATCCGTGGTTGTTTAAGCAAAGAAATTAAGAGCAGGAATGATAAAGTTCAGGGTGAACACACTGGGTTTCCTAAGGGGGTTTTGTTCTAAGGAGTGTCAGGTGCTGATCATTCAGATAAGGACTGGAAGGAGACAGTTTGCTTTAGCAGATTATCTTCTGTAATCTGAGAGCAATTTCCATAGTGACAATTGTTAGATTTCTGGAGGTTAAGGAATGAATGGGAAATAATAGGGAAATGTGGGCAGTTAAAATTCTTACAGCTTTAAACATTGTAGCAGTCTTGATTGGTTTATTGTTTACTCTTTCCTTATAATTTTGTATTCTGTGAAGGAAATAACTGCATCTTCTCGATGTGTAATTGTCTCTGTCAAATAGTTTTCCTTCTTAAAGTATAAAAAGAGCATAACTAAACTGCATGTAATCTTAAATTGATCTTCTCGGTCATCAGTTTGATAATTTTTCCATACATAACTTGGAGATAGATTCATTATACATAAATTGCTTTCCTGTTAAAATGTCTAAAAACTATTTACGACGTATTCCGGAATGGTCAGTTAGCTTTGGGACATTATTATCCTGAAACAGCTGTCCAGTGCCCAAAGCTGGAACAGTTTAAGCAACAAAATAATGACATTATGCAATTATAACCTAAGGAATAAGGTAAATGTTCATGAGTCCGTGCTGATAGAAATGATTGATTAAGTAAATAAATAGAAAGTGAAAGTGATTTTTCTCAGTTGTGTCCAACTCTTTGGGACCCCAGGGACTGTAGTCCAACCGGGCTCCTCTGTCCATGGGGATTTTCCAAGCAAGAATACTGGAGTGGTTCATCATTACAGAAGTATTCCAAATAATGTATGTAGACTATTCCCCTCAAGAAGGTAAAAATTAACTCCTGAATATGAGCTGAACTTCGTGACTTAATTCCCAAGAACAGATTATGGAAAGGGAAAAGTAGTAATTTTACAGTGAAGACCCATAGCAGACAGACAGCACTTTAAACTGAGTGAAAGTATAATTTCACCAATGATAAGTCATGATGGTAACATGTATCCTCTGATATAATGTGATAGAAGGGAACTTCATTCCTGTGTTACTCTGTGCAAAAACCCTTAATCTCAATGTAAACATACAAAAACATCAAAAAAACAAAGAGCAGGAGTGGAAATATTCCACTCCTGTACAAAATACTTGGCCAGTACTCCTCAAGAGTATCAAAGACCTGGAAAAACAAGGAAAGATTGAGGCAGCCGTCACAGATCAGAGAACATTAAGGAGACTTGATAACTAAATACAGTGATATCCAGATTAAAATCTGGAACATGAGAAGAACATGAGTGGAAAAATTATTCCAATGTCAATTTCATAGTTTTGACAAATATAAGTAAAACATTAACATTAAGGAGAGTTGAGTGTAAAAGACATATGATAACTGACTTTGTAACTTTTCTGTAAGCTTAAATTTATTCCAAAACAATGTTTAGTTTTGTTTTTTTTTAAAGTAGTGATTGTCAAATGAAGCCAATCTCTAACTGATTAAGGAAAAAATAAAAAATATTCTTTACTGTTTGTGTTGAGTAGATTTATCATAAGGGTTAGTTAAAATAAAACAGGCCTATTTGATCATTTATGTTGAATAAATCAGATCAGGGCACAGGCAGAAATGATAGATACACAGTCTGGAACACGGCATTTAACCTTTCCTTGTTTTCATAGTAGGGAATCAAACTGATTTAATCACTTCAGCAGTTTTGAACTAAACAAATCTCAGAAAGCTTTGAAAAGAAAACTAGTTATTTTATAAATGATAGCTTAGTTTTTAATTTTTATGCTGTTCTATTAATACACTTATATAGTAACAGTCTAAAATCAGCTTGATGCAAATAAACTTGTAGTAAAATTATACTCTTAAATGTGGCCAGGTTTCTGGTTTCACCCAGTTGTTGATAACTAATTCTGTTTATTTAAGTATCTTTGTTAAGTAGACATGAAATAGGACTGGTGAGGAAGTTTCTGACTGGAGTGTCAGACACTATCAGTGCTTTTCAGCATTTTCACTTCATAGCTAACTGCATGTGCTAGAACCTGCAGTCTGTTCAGTTCAGTTCAGTCGCTCAGTCGTGTCCGACTCTGCGACCCCATGAACCGCAGCACGCCAGGCCTCCCTGTCCATCACCAACTCCCAGAGTTTACCCAGACTCATGTCCGTTGAGTCTGTGACGCCATCTAACCATCTCATCCTCTGTCGTCCCCTTCTCCTCCTGCCTTCAATCGTTCCCAACATCAGGGTCTTCTCAAATCTTTTTGTTTGGAAAAAGTTTATTTACTATAGTAGAAGCATAATGGTTGAAGCACGGTATATTGAGTCTTACTTTCTTTTTAACTGAATGTGAGCATTGATCAGAATTTTCTGATTTCTTACAATTTCTCTAGGGTGATGTATAAGATATACTTGTAAGTGAAGTGTGAACATGTGGCGATGAAATCAGAAAATTTATTGTGGTGATTAGTACAGTTCTGGGAATTTCCAGAGGAATTCCATTTCAGTGAATTATCTGATTTGGACACTGAGAAATAACCTAATTGGAAGGAGAAAAACACGGACTTTTTAGCATAAAAATCGCCAGCACAGACTCTGAATCATTGTTGTACTGCATTTAATTGATGAGTCAGATGAAATGTATTGCTTTCAGTAAATAAATTTCCCACAATTGGAAACAGCTGTTTTTATTGTGGAACCAGTTCTTATCTCAGCATTCAGCTCATTCAGAAGAAGCTTCCGGGATTCTTATGGTCTGTGAACCATACTGAAGGATTCAGAACTTGAATCTGGAAACAAGAAGACTTGATCAGAGGTTTCCACATGGTTGATATTTTATGTTCATATTCTTCTCCTATGGTGTCCATTTTAGTTGTAACCAGTTTTGATTCAGTCACCATTTAACGAACATTACCAATAGTCTTGACTTATAAATAATAAAAGAAGAGGAATTTCTTAAAATTCAAATTTTGGGACATGCTTTAGTTTTGGTGGGAAGGAGCAATTTAAATTTTAGAAATTACTTTTTAATGTGTTATTTTAAAATAAATTTATAGTTATCTATGGACTAATTACTGCACAGTGTCCAAGTGTAGCGTGGTTAATCTATTTTTCCATAGTTTACCCAAGGATACGTATAGCATTAGAAACCTGAAACAGTTTGCTTATTCAAACTATTCCCTAGTTACTGTCAACAGAGTATAACCAATACTCATACTAGGTTGTTAAAGTTTTAATAGTAGATTTAGACTAAAGAAATGCCTGTTTTATCCAACCAGCTGTCGGTTTCATTCACTGTGTTCTTTTGCTAGCTTACATTTGGAAGTTGCTTGTTTTTTAGCCTAGGACATTCAAGGCTTCAGTGAAGTAATTACGTTGAATCTTTTTTCCAATGTTTTGTGATATCTTCCACCTCTCCTGCACACTGTATCAGTAGGAATTTTTTCTATTTATGCAGATATCTTTGCCTGTATGACTCTATCCTCACACTCGGGCATCTGTAAATGTAGTTATTTCTTTTTTATCTTAGATTTGTTTCAGTTTCTCCTCTGTAGACATCAGTCAAGATCTCTTGTGACCAGTCAACTTGAGAACAGCTTCTTGGTTTCCACACGTTTTTGTGTATAATATAAAGATTTCCAGATTCTTAACCCCTTTTAAATGTAGGTATGTTCTTTTTTGCTTTCTTAAGTTTCGACATTCTTATCCATGGTTTCATCTTATGACTTTGCTATAAAAGTACCATCTTTTTTGTCTAATTTGGTGCAGATGTTTCCCCCAAACCTGTCTTTGTCTTTAAAAGTTCATCCAATAATGGTCAGATAAAAACCCAGAGATTCCATAGTCAAAACCACTTGCAAGGCTTCCTCACATTTCCAAGTTTTTTTTTTTAATTCTTAATTTCCTTATTATTATCCCAATTAACAGTATTGTCTCTCTTCAGTTTCCTTCCTTAGTAGTAGTCCACCTTCTTTTTTACATGAATGTCTCAACTGACGGAAAAGAATTTACTTGTAGTCTTCACCTTACATTTATGTTAAATTCCAGTTTTATTTACATACTACTTCTATGATTTATCTTTAATTTCTCTTTCCTTCATTTATATGTATAGAATTCCTAAATATATTTCTGAAGCTGTTATCAGAGTGATGAGATGCTCAGTAGGGTTTCTACCAAATAGTGAATTGAGGAATTCCTATTAATATTCTCTGCTTGCTTCTGAAGTAATGAGAAATGAGAACTCATTTCCGTGAGAATTCTCCGATATTTAGAATTATATGTCTTCTCCGTGTGTATTCTTTGAGGAAGTATCAGATTTTCATGAATTGGAATACAAACAGACCTCCTGTCTTGTGAGGAGTGGAGAGTCTTCACTTATCCCTCCTGGCAGATCTAAAATGACCGCTGATGCTAAAGCCATACCACCCTGAATGTGCCCAATCTCGTCTCATCATGAAATGACCCCTGATGACACATGAACAAATATTCGTCACAGGATGGAGATGATAACAGAGCAGTAACTCCTTTTAGGAATCAGCCGTGATTTAGAAGAACCAAAAAGCCAAACAATAGAAGCAGAAAACTACTTTCTCCACTGGTACAGAGCTGAACAGAGAACCAAACACTTTCTGGTTCTGACTCATCCGTTGAGCACATCTTATTTTATTGATAGAATCCCAAACCTGGAGAAGCTATGATGAAGAGTCAGTGAATTAGGAGATACACTTCAGAGGAGCTTTTTCCAACCTTATGATTACCCACCAGCCCTGGAGTTACCTATCTTAATAGTAATTCTTAATTAGAGGTACTTATTTTACAAGTACTTCTTTATGTTGAAGATAGATGCTTGATATTCTCCAATAGTTCTGGTTCCTAATTGGATGTAAGGCTCTGTCCCTCTTTAATTTTAATGTTGAGTGGTTGTCTATGCATATCAGTGACATCATTAAGTATTTAGAGTCTAAAAGTTCTATGATAAACCTAAGGAGCCAATTAGTATAACATCGGTCAAAGCCTTCTGAACTTTTTACATTATCTCATTTTGGAACTCACAACAGCCATGTCAGTTAAGAATCCTTTATTAAATGCACATTCCAGTGTGTTTACTTGCCTAGATCTTGTTTTTCAATTCATAGCAGTGCCAGGAGTCAAACTAAGGATACTGTGCTCCATAGTTCATGTACTTAACACTGCTACACTCAACTCGACATTGCATTCTGAAACATAAATATGTTGGTCTCTTGAAATGAGCATACTCATTCTCTGGGCATTGTCTTGTTCTCCCCTATGCACCCAATTGCATAATGGCACTTATAAAACAGTGTGTTTCTGGTAGTATTAGAGAACATGTTTTATGATTTCTGTTATTAGGCCAGTTTTAACATGTTTTTGAAAGTCTTTAACAGGTTGTTATTTAGCTCTTTCAAATAAGTTTATATCATCATTTTCTAGTCTTAAACTTGATTGCTTTACACCATTAGTTAATGTTTTTTTCCGTCAGGTATCCACACCCTCCTCTTCTGACTCCTCCTGTAAGCAATGTTTTTGAGTGAAATGAAGGTCTAGATCAGCTGATTATCAAGCCCTAGAGATCTGTATCTTCAGGGATACAACTTTATTCCCCCTTAAATATGAAAAATTATGAGGAACAGCTCTACTTTATATGAACAGGGAATTCAGACTTTTTAACATGAAAATTGAGGATCTTCCTGGATGAAGTTTTATTCCAGTTTCCTATTATATCCTAAAAATAGGCTGCTGGCCTCCATTACTTTCAGGAAATGAAAAATGGCTCCAAAGCTAAGTGAGCTAAGCCATCTCTCTCTCAATTGTTTCAGTTTCTCAGGAATTGCTGTACAAAGCTGCCAATAACGGTCTCCGGGGATCTGACCCCCATTCCACCTCCCACTGCCTCCTCTGCAGCTCCAGATGCCACCAAAAGAAGGAGCTTTGAAGAAAGTGCCTGTACCCTCTTTTACCCTGAGGTGGGTGAGGCCAGGCAGGGTGATTCTCAGGATATCCTGATGATCAAAGGTATAGTTGAAGCCTTCATCAAGACTTTCTTGAAGATGACCAAGAAATTTGGGAAACGTTGCCAAATAGCCTAGAAACTGAAGACGGAGCTCAAGAATGGATGGCTCAAATGCCACCTGAAGTGTAATACATGATAGCATACAAGACCCTAAATAAGCTCCTTGAGGGCAGAAACTATTACACTGTTTTTACTATCTCTCCCTTGCCCACCTCTACAATGTCTAGGATAGTGCCAAACATATAAACTATACTCAATAAATGTAAGTTTGTAACTGAGAGAGAAGACTTTATAGAAAGTGCTCTCCAATCCCTTCTTTCCCTAGTGCTTAATCTAAGATTGTTTGCCCATTCATCAGGAGAATAATGATAAAGAGAGTTCAGTGATGTCTCAAGCTTCTTGGCCACTGTTGTCTTCTGTCTTGGCTGTGTGTCTGAGTAGGAAATACTTATCTGTCCTGTCCAGTATAGGAATTTTTCAGTATTAATGCTTAAATTTATGTCTTTGCTGATGCCTGGGCTTTTACTTTTTAGATATTTTATTGTAATAGTTTAGCTCTTTAATGGAAATCTTATCTGAACCACATTCTAGGGGGATTTATTGTATTGTTGGTTTTTAAAAATCCCTTTGTATCTGTTTTTAAGATTCAACAATAAACAGACTTGCTTCTTAATTATAGCTTAACAGTAGTCATCACTGTGTTTCCAAAGTGGGATATTCTATCATAACATCAATTTCCCCCAAATGTAACTTGTTACTCTTGAATGGCAACACATCATCTTATATCTCACCAGAGCAATGCTAAAAAAGCCTGCTTGAAAGAATATTTATAGTGATGTGATTTAAGACACTGAGTGATTAAAACAAAGTTCATGGTTTACTGTTTTTCTTCCAGAAACAGAAATATTAGAAACTTAGCTCCATTGAGTTCTTCTATCCCCACGTTGTCCTGTTTGTCAGTCATTTAGTCATTTCAATAAGGAGTTAATTCTGATTTAGAAACAGATCTTTAAAAAAATCTCATCTTCAGATATTTAATTTCTTGTACATTTTGAGCCTCCAGTTATGTGTACGACTTTGTTTTTTTAAGTTAAAAGTGAACATTTCAGACTGCTACTAGTTTTTTGACAAACAGTTGGTCATTATGTATTCTCAGCAGGTGGCTTTTTTAGGGTATAAAAAGTCCAGTATCAGAACCAAGTATATTTTATTCAGGAAAATAATCTTTCCTGAATGACATACTGTCTCTTGAGTAAGAGTTTTGTAAATTATGCTGCATTTATTTGAGGTTTTTGATAAGAGTATGAGACTTTTTTTTTTTTTAAAGGAAATGGAGTTTCTTTATCTTCATGAACTTTTATGTGTATAACCAAGGAACCTTAAGTGTAAGTGATAAAAGAGGTTTAGTCTGTTGCATAGATAATCACAAATTCCTTCTGAATGATCTCTGAGGATTATATGGCATGTGTGGATTTGAGGTTCAGCTCTTTTAATTTTCATCTCTGATTCCATTAAGTAAAATGCTCAGGTTGGACCTGCTTTTCTCGCATCAGTTGTTCTTAATTAATTGCACTGTAGTTTTGTCAGTTTATACGATGAATTTGAGTCAATAATCAGGAACAGAGTTGATCAGATTATTGCTAGTGATTTTTATTGCTAAATATCTTAATAATATGTTTGATAGTGGTAATACATAAAAACTAAATCATATGTTTTTTCATCCTTCCACTATAACTAGTTTTTCCTCTGTTAATGTAAATTACGTATATGAGACCTGTGAAATTCTGTGTGCAACATCCAGTGTGATTTCTCCTTCGAGTAATGTACTCTTACTGTCAACTTGAAAGTCATATTATTACAGAGAATTGCAGTGGCAACAGCTAAAATATTACAGTTCTAACACAGAACGGTTTCACATTATTTCTGGACTTGGATTTTCCTATGATTTCTATCTTTTCCTGTCTCTCCAGGTTCCCAGCCAGCCTCAGATAAGTCTTCCCAGCGACCATCAGAGAGCACAAACTGTAGCCCTACACGAAAGAGGTCTTCATCTGAGAGTACTTCTTCAACAGGTAAGTGCTATTGTTTTAATAGACTCTTAAGATAATTTCCCAACTGTCACTTGTGAACAGACTTGCAAAAAAAAAAAAAAAATATATATATATATATATATATTTTGGCCTTGCCTTTCTATGTAGCATGAGAGGACTCAGTTTCCTGACCAGGGATTGAACCTCTAGCCAAATCCTAACCTGCTAGACCACCAGGGCAATGGCACCCCAGTCCAGTACTCTTGCCTGGAAAATCTCATGGACGGAGGAGCCTGGTAGGCTGCGGTCCATGGGGTCGCTAAGAATCAGACACGACTGAGCGACTTCACTTCCACTTTTCACTTTCATGCGTTGGAGAAGGAAATGGCAACCCACTCCAGTGTTCTTGCCTGGAGAATCCCAGGGATGGGGGAGCCTGGTGGACTGCCATCTATGGGGTCGCACAGAGTTGGACATGACTGATCTGTCCAGGGAACTCCCTTACAATAGATTTACACTATAGACTGCAATTTAAATTGGCTCGCAGTATTATACTATAGAAAAAACAAGTAAATGGTCCTGCAATATGAGAATAATAATGTATATTGTAAAATAGGGCTTCTCTGGTGGCTCAGATGGTGAAGAATCCGCCTGCAATGCAGGAGACCCGTGTTCGATCCCTTGGTTGGGAAGATCCCTTTGAGAAGGGAATGGCTACCCAGTCCAGTATTCTTGTCTGAAGAATCCCATGAGAGGGAGCCTGTCTGGCTAGTCCATGGGAACACAAAGAGTCAAAGCTGAGCGACTAAGCACCCACACATTGAAACAATAAAACAGTAGTCCCCTTTTATGACCAATTAAGCATACTCCGAGAGATATAGTGATTTTATTTTTTTCTTCTAGTTTTATTGAGATATAATATACACTGTATAAGGTGTACAACCTAATGATTTTACTTACTTATATCACGAAAGAGTCACCACAATAAGTTTAGTGAACATCCATCATCTCATACAGATACAAAATAAGAGACATTTTTTTCCTTGTGATGATAACTCTTAGGATTTACTCTCTTAACAACTTTAATATATAACATACAGCAGTGCTAATTTTACTTATGTTGTGTATTGCATCCTTAGTATTTAATTTATCGTATAACTGAAAGTTTGTAGAGGTATAGTGATTTTGATGTAGTTTAGAAGGAATAATTCAAAATGAATAGTTACAAAGATAGGCATACACAAAAATAGAGATTTTGAAAGTGGAATTGAGATAATGGGGTATGTAATATAACAGGGACTGTAGATTGGAGCTATCTAATAAAGACAGATATATATAAAGTTGTTTAGTAAAGTGATGGTTTCCAGTAGCATTTACACATCTTTGAGATTTGTAAAACAATTTGAGGTTGTAAGAAGAACCTCTATTAATGTTTATTTCAAATCAACCATTAAAAATTGTCATTTATGTATTTTAATATATATAACCTCTTCCTAGGGCTTCACTAGTGGCTCAGACAGTGAAGAATCTCCCTGTAATATGGGAGACCAGAGTTTAGTCCCTGGGTTAGGAAGATCCCCTGGAGAAGGGCATGGCAACCCACTCCAGTATTCTTGACTGGAAAATTCCACAGTCAGAGGAGCCTGGCAGGCTGTTGTCTGTGGGCTCTCAAAGAGTTGGACATGACTGAGCAACTAACATTACAGTAACCTCTTCATACAGTATAACATATCTCTATACTTTATACAGTATACAGATTGTGCTCTCAGTTCTCTTCTTACTGATAGTATGTGTGTTTACCAAAAAAAAAAAAGTAGAGAATGATATATGTCTTCTACCTTTTTAGAGGATTGGAGAGTAGGAAATCATGGAGTTTTTTAAAATTAATTTTTAAGTCGGAGGATAACGGCCTCACTGTGTTGTGTTAGTCTCTGCTGTACATCGACAGGCATCAGCTGTGAGTACACACACACCCCTCTCTGTGGAGCGTCCCCCCTGCCCATCCCCCGCCCCCCCTTAGGCCACCTGGAGCACCGCGCTGGGCTCCCTGTGCCATGCAGCACTTCCCACTGTTTCACACATGGTGTGTGTGTACGTCAGTGCTGCTCTCTTAGTCTGCCCCGCGCTCTGTCACCCGCTCTCTCCACAGGTCTGTTCTCTACATTTGCATCTCTATTAGTAGGGAATCATTTTTAATTTATCAGTATTATCAGGCAAAATGGGGAGTCTCATTCCCAGCAATGGGGGTAATATATGTAAAGGGGAGAGCTGTAAGTTTAAAAAATTAAGGAGCCAGTGTGGTTGGAATACAGACAGCAACTGAATATGAAGTTGGAGAGGTATGTGAGGACCAGTCATGTAGAGTCTTATTGATAACACTTAGAAGCCTTTGAAAGTTTTAGCAAGGAAGTGACATATTGTTTCTTAGCTTTCTGTCCATGTGGTTTTGCTTAGCAGATCATTTAATGATGTATGATTGTGATGCATGGTGGTGTCCGACTCTTTACGACCCTATGGACTGTAGCCCACCAGGCTTTTCTGTCCATGGGACTCTCCAGGGAGGAATACTGGAGTGGGTTGCTATTTCCTTCTCCAGGCATCTTCCCAACTCAGGGATTGAACCTGCATCTCTTCTGTCTCCTGCACTGGAAGGCGGGTTCTTTACCACTAGCACCAACATCAGAAAATTTCATTTCTTCATCAGCATAAGGCCTCAGTGTCAAATTGTATCAATATGGTATTTAATTTTTATTTGATGGTTATCTTCACCATATTTGAAGTTTTTATTAGTACCATAGTGCCAAAGATACAGTGGAGTTGAAATAGCAATGATAGTTTTGTCTCTCATAGTACTTTGTGGTTTATACTACTTGGGCGAGACTTTTAAACTCTTTCACAATGAGTGACTACTTTTGATGGGATCAGCCTAGACCAGGGTTCAGCAAACCACAACCTATGGACTAAATGTTGTCCAAGGCCTCTTTATTGTGCAGTCTTCAAGCTAAGAATTGATTTTACATTTTTAAAGGGTTTTTTTGTTTTCTTAAAGGGAAAGAAAAAAGTGTAATATGTGCGAGAAATTGTGTGTGTCCTCAAAAGTCTAAAATATTTACTATCTTTTTAAAGAAGAGGTTTGCCAACTCCCAAAGAAAAAAATGAATTAGATTTCAATAAGAGACACACCTATGAAGAAAATCACCAAAATGTTTTATTTTAGTAAATAATATTTAGGGTTACCATATGTATAAAGCACTGGGGATACAAGCATGAATAAAATAAGGTTCCTGCCCTCAAGGATTCAGACATATTCACCAATTAAAAAGTATTAAGTTTTGTAACAGGCCAGTATACAAACTGTTATGACACACAGAGGTAC
This sequence comes from Dama dama, assembly GCF_033118175.1. NCBI lineage: Eukaryota > Metazoa > Chordata > Mammalia > Artiodactyla > Cervidae > Dama > Dama dama. The sequence goes on from NC_083700.1 coordinate 16,563,134, forward strand.
GCAACTACTAACCACTGACGTACTGAAATTATGACCTGTATGCTACTATAATTTAAGGAGACGGGTGGGACAAGGACATGAAGTTGTGAAAGAAATAATGGGTTTTATTAGATATGATGTATTTACTTATGTGACAGAATTGAGATATTTTTATAGATGGAGTTGGGAGCTATCAAAGGATTTTGAACAAGGAAGATGAAAAGTATTTGATGTATTGTATCAACCAGAATAAGCTAGCTTTTGCAGTGCTTAAAAAAAAAAAAAAAATCCCAAAATTTCAGTGACTTAAAACAACAAAGACATTTTTTGTTCATGCTATATGACCATGATGGTTCTGCTCCATGTTATCTCTAGTAGCAAGTCTGATGGAGCAGCTTCTATGTATCTGGAGTGTTACTTGTCTTATGAAAGAGAGTGAAGGACCATAGTAATGCACTAACTAGCTTTTAAAAGTTCTGTCCAGAGGTAATATACGTTAATTCTCATATTTCAGTGCCAAAGCAAGTGACATTGGTTAAGTCTTATGTCAAAGAAGTATGGGAAGTATAATCCTACCAAGGGAGGAGCAAGCAGATATTTATGAATAATAATATAGTGTGCCACATGTGCATTTTAGAAAAATGCATAACGTTACAGTATGGAGAATGAACTGTTGAGTGAGAAATGTGTAGAGACAGTAGATAATGGCTTTTGGTTTGGATATATTAAACTGCCTTTGGGTTATTGAGATAGAAATGTTAGCCATTTGGAAGGTGTGGTTTATAGTTTATGATGCCTGTGGTAGAGGTACGGATCTAGCAGTGTGTATATAAACTTAAATCTGTCAGTGAATGAGGTTGCCCAGAGAGAAAGTGTAATTTGAAAAGATGACAGAGTTGGAGATTTAAGATACGTTAGATTTGAGAAGAAAGTGGATGAAAAGATGTCAGTGAATGCCATAAAATTTTAAATAGTTTTTTTAATATAAAAAATAAAGAGGACATGTCATAGAAGCCTCTTAATGTCAGATGTCATATGGAAATCAAGAAAGATGTAGACAGAAAGTGTGAAATGATTGTGGAAAAGATTTTTAGAAAAACAGGTGTAAAGTGAGAGCAGTTTGGAGGCTTTAGGTGAGGAAAGGAGACTATTGGAATTCAGGTTACATTGAAATAAATTAGAGCTCTTTATTTCCACCAGTGTGGTAGATTAGATGTGCAGAGTAAGCAATCTTCTTGATGCCTGAAACTAAGTAAAATGTGGGAAACATTTCTGAATACCTTGCTTAACTTTGAAATAAGTAAATAGAAAACCAGAAATGTCCAGAAAGCTTGATTCAACAAAAACAAATAGCATTAGAGGTCTTTGACACCTACTTGAGTCCTGGTTATATTGAGCCTGCTTATTGGAGCACATTCAGTTAATAAGAGACAAAGAACAAAGCCTAGGGCTCTAGCAGACAGAGGTTTCCATCAGATTTCCCTTCATGAATGTGTAACACCCTAATGGTGACTCCAGTGTAAGATCAGATAGAAACAAATCTATCACAGAAGTTGGATCCTTATTTCACTTTTATCTTTGGGTAAAGCGGAAAAAAGAGTTCCTGAACACAAGCTCACACTCACCTTCTGTGTTTCATGCAGATGTATATTGCCTGTGAGACAAAGAAAAAGTTGAATAAAATTTTGTTGTAGATTGGTAGCGCCTCCAGTTGCCTTGCAGAGCCAAAGGCGAGTTTAACTTGTCTTCATCATAAAGCTGAGTTTCTTTTTTGATTAGGGTATCCTTGATCTTGATTTATCTGGCATTCTCATTTACTCCAGCAACACAGGAATGCCAGCCTTTATCTTGCAATTGAAAGGCAGATGAATCAACCAGAACTATGTATATTCAATTTCTCCAACTTAACATTTTAAAAAGGAAGACAGCAAAATCGAAACACTTTAACAATGTATCATTACAGCATTTGGCATCAATCAAAAATTAATAGACATGCCAAGAAGCAAGAAAATATGACTAAATAGAATATGGAATAATAGTCAGTGGGAACTGGCACAGAAATACTATGTGATGGAATTAACAGACAAGTAAGTACATTAAAATAGCTATCCTTGAGGATTTAAAGGAAAACATGAATATAGTGAATAGTGAAAATGGAAGCTATTTTTAAAATCCAAGGTTAACTTCTTTAGATGATAAATATCTGAAGTGAAAATTTCATTGAATGGGATAACAGCAGATTAGACACTCCAGAAGAAAAATTCTTTGAACTTGGAACAATACTATTAAAATCTATCTAAAATGAAGTGTAGGGACTTCCCTGTTTGTTCAGTAGTTAAGAGTACACCCTCCCAATGCAGGGGACGCAGGACGCAGGTTGGATCCCTAGTCGGGAAACTAAGATTTCACATGCCTTGTGGCAACTAAGCCCACGCACTGCAATTAGAGAAAGCCCAAATGCCATGACAAACTCCCAGCACAGCCAAAATTTTTTTAAAAAATAATAAAAATAAAGTGTAAATGCGGGATAAGAAGACTGATATAAAATGAACACGGTTTTATTAACTTGTGGTACAATATCAGGAAGGCCAACATACATAGGATCTGAGTCTTACAAGGAGGGAGTTAGGTATAAAAAACATCTGAAAAATAATCTTCCATAATTAATTAATAGCTTAATGAACGTTGTAAACCCATAGGTCCATGAAGTTCCACAAATCCTAACCAGGAAGATAGTGAAATGATGTCTTTAAAATGCTGACAGGGAAGGAAAAAAGAAAACCAAACCTATCAATTTAAAATTCTTGAACCAGAAAAATACCCTTCACAAATGAAGGCAAAATAAACATTATCAGAAAAACAAAGTTAAAGAATTTGTTGTCAGCAGATTTACAGTACTAGAAATGTTCTTCACACAGAAAAATCATGCTAGTTGGAAACATGGCTTTACCAAAGAATTGAAGCATTCCAGGAATTTTCAACAAGTAAATAGACAACACCCTTTTCTCATATTCTTTTGAAGTTCATGTGAAATTATACCAAGATATTATCATACTCTGGGCTGTAAAACTTCTTAATAAACTTTAAAAGATTGAAATCATAGTATATATTTTAAGAACACAGTGAAATTGAATTAGAATTCAGTAACATAAGGTATCTTGACATTCCCCCCCAAAAAGTGAAAATTTAGCAACACACCTCTTTTTAAAACAAAATATTCATGTATTTATGACTTTGCTGTTTCTTTGTTGCTTCATGAGCTTTTTCTGTAGTTGCCGCAGCTGGGGCTACTCTCCTTGCAGTGCACAGGTTTCTCATCACTTCTTGTTGTGGAGAATGGGTTCTAGGAGCACAGGCTTTAGTAGTTGCGGTTTATGAGCTTGGTATTTGTGGCACATGGCTTAGTTACTCTGCGTTGTGTGGGATCTTCCTGGACTGGGGATCAAACCTATGTCTCTTGCATTGGCAGGTGGATTATTTACCACTGAGCCACCAGGGAAGCCCAACAACACACTTCTAAATACCCCATAAGTCAAAGAGGAAATCACAGATAAAATTTTTTTAAATTTGTTTAAATGTTTTGTTTGTTTGTTTGACTATGATGGGTCTTTGTTGCTGCACAAAGGCTTTCTCTAGTTTTAGTGAGCAGGGACTACTCTTCATTGTGCTGCACGGCTTCTCCTTGTGGTGACTTCTCTTGTTGTAGAGCACAGGCTATAGGTGGGTAAGTTTCAGTAGTTAGACTCATAGACTTAGCTATCCCTCGCCATGTGGAATCTTTCCAGACCAAGGATTGAACCTGTGTCTCCTGCATTCAGAGGCAGATTCTTATCCACTGTACCATCAGGGAAGTCCAGAAATATCTTTTAAATTGAATGAAAATGATAATACATAAAAATTTATGGGGTATAGCTAAGTCTGTCTTCTTAGCTTTAACAGCATAGAAAATTTACTGAAAGCTTATACTGGTTTACTGGGTATACATTCTTTTTTAAATTATTTTTTTATTGAAGGGTAATTGCTTTACAGAATTTTGTTGTTTTCTGTCAAACCTCAACATGAATCAGCCATACGTATACATATATCCCCTCCCTTTTGAACCTCCCTCCCATCTCCACATGCTGGCCTGTGAGGAGAGAGAGTCTATAGTGATGGCTCCACCCCCTACACATGACTCAGCAGTATCACCTTGCTTCCATGGCTGCCGGGCTTTCCTCCACAGGCATTTCCCACCACAGTCTCCTCCATCACATCCCCTCAATCCATCTCTCCGCAGTCAACAGCAACCCTCGTCTGGGATTGCTCCGCAATCCCTAAACTCCAGCTCCCAGCCGCTGTGCTTTCCAGGGGACCTGCTTCCCTGTCTGGGGTATGTATGGCTGCAGCAAGGACTTTCTGATTCTCATTCCACAGGTGTGAATGAGAACAGCCACAGATCAGCTGTTTCACTCCCAGCCTTAGATGTTTCTCCTCTGACTCAGACAGTTGCCCTGATGTGGGGGTCAGACCCCTGCTTCAGTTCCCCCACACGCCACGGGCACCTCCAGTCCTACTAACACTCCTGTTTATCCCCCTAGTTCCTTCCTCCTCCTGAGTTTTGCCTGGTTCTATATATTTTCCTTTGGTCAGGTACTCTTATAGCTGGTGTTCTGCATGCACTTCTGTGTCTGAAGGTGTATTCCTTATCTGAAAATCTTTTTAAAAAATGTGAACTCTAGCCAAAAGGATTAAGAAAAAAGAAACTGAGTTAACAGCATCAAGAATGAAAAAAAAGGATATCACTGCAGTTGCTACATGCCACAGGAGGATAATAAGGGAGCATAATGAACAGTGTTTTGCCAATAAATTTGATAAAAAGAGAAAAACCATTAACAAACTCAGGAACAAATAGCCTAAATAGCCTCATATCTATTTAATAAATTCAACCTATAGTTTAAAACCTTTCTACAATGAAAATTCAAGACCCAAATAGTTTTAATCATGAACATTCAAGGAAAAGAATACCAGTTATACAAAAACTATTCCAGAAAGTAGAAACATTTTCCCAACGTATTTTATGAGGCCACCGTTACCCTGATTCTGAAACCAAGCAACACACACATTACCAGAAAACTATAGACCATGTTTCTATGCATGAATGCAAATGATACAAAATATTATCAAATTGAATCCAGTATGTTGAATGATTAGCATACCATGTCCACATGAGTTTATTCCAGAAATGCAAGTTTGGATTAACATTAGAAAATAGATTATGAAATTAACAGCTTACTGTTAATAAAATCACAATTGTCTAAGTACCTAAAGAGAAAACATTTGACAAAATCTGACATCCACTTGAAAAGCACCAATTCTTTCACATATTAATCAAACTAACAAAAATTAAACACAAAAGCTATTAAAAGTAAGGAGAATTTAGCACCACCATACCAGCTGTACAACAAATGTTTCTCTAGGCAGGAAACACAAGAGAAGGAAAAGGCCTACAAAAACAAACTCAAAACAATTAAGAAAATGCCAGTAGGGATGTATATAGCAATAATTACTTTAAGAAGAAGTCATAAATGATGAAAAGACAGCCGTGAGAATGGGAGAAAATAATTGCAAATGAAGCACCTGACATAGGATTAATCTTCAGAATACACAAGCAGCTCAGGCAGCTCAACATCATGAAAACAACCCAATCAAAAAATGGACAGAAGACCTAAACAGGCATTTCTCCAAAGAAGACATTCAAATGTCTAATAAATACATGAAAAAACACTCAACACCTTGCATTAGAGAAATGCAAATCAAAACTACAATGAAGTATCCCCTCACACCAGTCAGAATGGCTGGCCATCATCAAAAAATCTACAAACGATAAATGCTAGAGAGGATGTAGAGAAAAGGGAACCCTCTTGCACTGTTGATGGAAAAGTAAATTGATACAGACAATATGGAGAACATTATGGAGATTTCTTACAAATAGGAACAAAACTACCATGTGACCCACTACTGGGCATATACCCTGAGACAGTCATAATTGAAAAAGACACATATGCCCACAATGTCCATTTCAGCACTGTTTACAGTAACCAGGACATGGAAGCAACCTAGATGCCCATCAAGAGATGAATGGATAAACAAGATGTGGTACATATATACAATTAAATATTACTCAGACATAAAAAGCAATGAATTTGAGTCAGTTCTAGTGAGGGGGATGAACCTAGAGCCTCTTATACACAGTGAAGTCAGAGAAAAATAAATAGTTTATTAACGCATATATATGGAATCTAGAAAAATGGTACTGATGAATCAGCCTATTTGCAGGACAGGAATAGACACTTAGACATAAAGAACATACTTATGGACACAGGGGGAAGGAGAGAGTAGGACGAATTGAAAAAGAGTATCACTGAAATATATACAATACCAATGTAAAATATATAGCTAATGGGAAGTTGCTCTATAGCGTAGAGAGCTCATCCTGGTGCTCTGTGACAGACTAGTAAGGTGGGATGTGGCGGCGGAAAAAAGGAGGGAGTTTTAAGAGGGAGGGGACATGTGTATACCTGTGGCTGATTCATGCTGAAGTGTGGCAGAAACCAGCACAACATTGTACAGCAATTATTCTCCAATTAAAAATAAAATTTTAAAAAATGCCCACCCCAAAACCCCAGTTCTTAGGAATAAAAGGCATACAGGTAAGACAGGAAGAAGAAAAAAATTCTATTTACAGATGATTTGATGCATAGGAAAATTTCTAAGAAATCTGTCAGAAAAAAGCTACTATACCTAGTAAATGAGTTTAAGAGAGATATATAAGCTAAACATAAAATGTATTTCTGTGTACCAGCAATGAATAATTAGCAGTTGAAATGTAAGCAAAATATGGTTTACAATTGTATTAAAAGTTACAAATATATAAGATCTATATGATAAAAAGTATGAAGCATTATTAACAATGGTTAAAAGATTAAATAGATATTCTAGATTAATCATTTGTTGGGAGGAATCAGTATTGTTAAAATGTCACTTCTGTCAAAATTAAGTGATAGATTTAATGGAATCTCAATCAGAATTCCAGCTGGCTTTTTAAAATATAAAGTTCCAAGCTCTATAATTTATATAGATACATAAAATATCTTAAAAGGTAAAACATGTATGCTCTTTTTGAGAACAAAATTAGAAGACTTCTACTAACCAATACAAAGACGTACTATAAATTATTCAAGACTGTTTTTGGTGAAAGGATATATAGATCTTTCAATGCAACAGAATAGACACTGGAAAAATAGACATTCCCATAGATTTTTTAAATTGATTTTCTGCACATATACCGTATTTTTGTGGAGCAGGGATAATCTTTTGTACCAAATGGTGTTGGAACTGCTGGATATACTTATGGAATAAAAAGATCGTTGACCTTATACCATATGTAGAATTTAACTTGAAATAGAATATATACCTGTATGTAGTTTCTCCAACTATAGTACTTTCAGAAGTACACTTAGTAGGAAATCTTTATGACCTTGGGGTATTCAAAGATTTCTTAAGTAGGATAAAAAGCACGAACTATTAGAGCAAAAAAGAAAAAAAAATTAGATAAACTGAGCTTCATCAACTTTTTAAACTTTTGCTCTTCTAAAGACATTTAGAAAATGAAAAACACACAGAAGTAAAAAGAATTTCTAACTATGCATGGTAATGGTGATGATTATGCAGTATATACAAATACCAAATCATTATTACTCTTGTACATGTGAAACTAATATATGTCCTATGTCAATTATATCTCAATAAAATTTAAAAAAATAAAAATAAAAAACAAACCAGTGAAGGTACCCAATGAAAATAATGGGGAAATTTTTTGAATAGCATCATTTCAAAAGACTGCTTATGAGTTGCAGTGAAGCACATGAAAATACTTGATGAGACACAAGGGCTCTGCTCGTGACTCAGATGGTAAAGAATTTGCCTACAACGTGGGAGACCTGGGTTTGATCCCTGGGTTGGAAAGATCACCTGGAGCAGGGCATGGCAACCCACTCCAGTATTCTTGCATGGAGAATCACCATGGACAGAGGAGCCTGGCAGTCCATGGGGTCACAAAGAGTCAGACATGACTGAGCGACTAAGCACACATGAAAGTACGCTCACTTATTAGGAAAATGCAATTAAATTCTTAGTGAGATATTGTTTCATATATATTAGATTGATTAAAGTTAAAAGGGGCTTCCCTGGTAGCTCAGTTGGTAATGAATCTGCCTGCAGTACAGGAGACCCAGGTTCAATCTGAAGGTTGGCAAGACCCCTGGAGAAGGGAATGGCAGCCCACTCCAGTATTCTTGCCTGGAAAATTCCATGGACAGAGGAGCCTGGTGGGCTAGAGTCCATGGGGTCAGAAAGAAAAATATCTCAATGACCCAGTTAACCACGATGGTGTGATCACCCTTGTTGTAGAACTAAGATTCTGCATGTCATGCAGTGTGGCCAGAAGTAAAATATAGCATGCCCAGCATAATGTCCTAGATGAAGCAGACTCCCAAAACAAAACAAACAAACAAACAAAAAACAGAGAGGATTTCCCTGAATCCATCTGCAAATGCAGGAAACAAAAGTTCAATTCCTAAAAAAAAAAAAAAAGTTCAATTCCTGATTTGGGAAGACTCCACATTTCACAAGATAGCTAAACCCATGCACCACAACTACTGGACTCATGCTCTGGAACCCACAAGTCACAAGTACTGTGTTCACATGCTGCAACTTTTGAAGCCCAGCTTCTAAAGGTTGTGTCCTGCAACCAGAGAAACCATGGCAATGAGAAGGCTGAGCACTGTAACAAAGAGTAGCTCCCCCTCGCCACAACTAGAGAAAGCCCTTGAAAAGTAAGGAAGACTCAGCACAGCCAAAAATAAATTAAGAAAAAAAAACAAAACTGAGAATTGGCAGGCTAGAATTTGGTAAGATGGAATCAATTTATAAAGTAAGGTGTGAGGTAGCCCTAGGTGAGTGGCTCAGGAATGAAATTCCAAACAGTATACCCATTTTAAGATTCTGTTTTAAATTTATTCTTAAGAATTAAAAACCTTTGGTATTTCTGGGCAGTTGATGATAGGAAAGAGCAGACAAAAATAATTTTCGGGATTTTGAACCCAGGAATTATTCTTATACTTTCTTGCAGTGTGGAAGCTGGGTTCCAAGGGCATGTGTCCTGAGAGAGACCCAGGTGAAAGCTGTGTTCCTTTTCTAGCATAACCTTAGAAATCACCACATTCATATTTCCATCAAATTCTGTTAGCTAGAAGCAACTTACTAAGGGCAGCTCATATTCATGGAAGGGGAATTAGATACTCTCAACTTGGTATGAGAAGCATCAGAGGAGTGTATACATGTTTTAATAGCCCTGCAAGCAGTTTAGGGCAGGGAGATAAGATTAACTTGGTCTTGAGTTGTTATAGTAGTATGAAGAAAAGTAGATAGGGTCAAGAAATCACACTAACATAAGACAAAAGTTTATGGCTTGTGGGGAGCATAAGTTAGATGATTTTGTCTGAGCTTAGATCAGATGATCCCAGCCACATGATTGGTTCTCAGTATATATAATCTTGAATAGTTGGCTTTATGGTATCATTCACTGAGAAAAGTAATCAGAAGGATTACTTTGAAACTATGAGAATGAACATTTCCCCAGTGGGGAAGTAGGTCTAAAAGGTAAATGACAAGTAATTAGGATTGAGGATCTCTAAAGTTAATTCAGTCACAAGTAACTGGAAGGTAATCGAAGTATGTTATCATAAAAACGGTGGAGGCAAGATTTTAAAGAGTGGTGATATAAAACATAGCTGAAAGCAGGAAACTTGCCCAAAGCTCTTTGATAGTCTCATCCACCAGATAGAGGGCAGTCAGACGAAGCAAGAAGAACTGAGTCCCACAACCTCCAAAACAAAAACCACAGTTATAGAAAGTTAAAGTGAAAAGGCAGAGAATTATGTCCCAGATGAAGGACTGTGATAAAACCCTAGAAAAACAACTAAATGAAGTGGAGATAGGCAACCTTCCAGAAAAGGGGTCAGATTAATGATAATGGAGATAATCCAGGACCTCTGAGGGAAAAAAGGAGAAGACATAAGAGATGTTTAACAAAGACCTAGAAGAACCATAGAACAAACAGACAGAGATGAACAATACACAGGAAGAAATCAATAACAGAATAATTGAAGCAGAAGAACAAAGTGACCTGGAATACAGAATGGTAGAAATCAGTGCCACAAAACAGAATATAAGAAAAGGAATAAAGAGAAATGAAGATAGCCTAAGAGACCTCTTAGGCTATTAAGTTAAGTTCACCAACATTTGCATTAGAGGGGTCCTTGAAGGAGAAGAGAGAGAGAAAGGACCCAAGAAAATATTTAAAGAGACCTAAATAGACATTTTTCCAAAGAAGACATATACATGGCCAAGAGGCACATGGAAAGGTGCTCCACATTCTTAAGTATTAAGAGAAATGCAAGTCAAAACTACACCAGTTAGAATGACCATCATTTAAAAAAAAAAAATCTATAAACAACAAATGCTGGAGACAGTCTGGAGAGAAGGGAACCCACTTGTAATGTTACTGGGAATGAAAATTGGTATAGCCACTGTGGAGAACAATATGGAGGATTGTTAAGAAGCTAAAAATAGAGCTACACTATGACCCTGGAATCCCATTTCTGGTCATACACCCAGAGAAAAACATTGTCCAAAAGGATACACACACTCCAGTGTTCATTGCACCACTGTTTACAGTATCCAAGACATGGAAGCAATCTAAATGTCCACCAACAGAGAAATGGATAAAGAAGATGTACATATATACAATGGAATATTACTCAGCCATTACAGAGAATGAAATAATGTCATTTGCAGCAACATGGATGGACCTAGAGATTGTCATACAGAGTGAAGTTAAGTCAGAAGGAGAATTAGTATATGACATTCCTTACATATGAAATCTTAAATGATTGTAAGAAATGAACTTAACAGAACTCACAGACATAGAGAAGGAACTTATGGTTGGGGGGCTTACGACTGGGGAAAGAGATAGCTTGGGAGTTTGAAATGGACACAACACTACTGTATTTTGAATGGATGACCAACAAGGACCTACAGTATAGCGAACAAGTGAGTGAGTGAGTATTAGTCGCTCAGTCATGTCCAGCTCTTTGCAACCCCATGGACTTGCTTGCCAGGCTTCTCTGTCCATGGCATTCTCCAGGCAAGAATATTGGAGTGAGTTGCCATGTCTTTCTCCAGGGAATCTTCCCAACCCAGGGATCAAACTTGGGTCTCCTGTATTGCAAGCAGATTCTTTACCAACTGAGCCATGAGGGAGGCCCATATAATGCACATGGAACTCTGCTTAAAGTTATGTGGCTGTGTGGATGGGTGGGGAGTTTGGGGGAGAACAGATACACGTATATGTATGGCTGAGTCCCTTTACCATTTAGCTGAAACTATCACAGCATTGTTAATCAGCTGTACCCTCAATAGAAAATAAAAAGTTTTCTAAAAAAAAATACAGCTAAAAGTTTGACATTTTAAAAATACTGAATTTAAATGAGGCAATTGGATATATTTGAAGGAAGATGTTGGTAATTTGAGAAAAATTTCCTTGTAGTCTGATGAGATTGTAATCTAGAGTGGCTAGAATTTGTAAAGGAATAACTAAAATAGTATCACATTTTAAAATGATATAGATTAGAAATCCATTGATTAACTTTGAAGAAGTGTAACCGGTGATCACTTATAGTAAACTCGGCATCTTGGGAAATGACCTATTATTTTTATAACATTGTAACACTAATATAGCTTGCCAGAGGAAATTGAAAATGTCCCACATTATTTATAGTCTTCAAAAGTTGCTGTAGACACCAAACAAATACCACCAAATTGTTGGGGTCTCTAAGGTAAGGTTTATCTAAGACCATTTGTTTTTTGCTTTTGCTTTTTATTGAAGTATATTTGATTTACAATGTTGCATTAGTTTCAGACGTACAACAAAGTGATTCAGTTAATCTGGTAATCCCAAACTCCTAATTTATTCCTCCTCCCCACTTTGGTGAAGACAATGGCACTCCACTCCAGTACTCTTGCCTAGAAAATTCCATGGACGGAGGAACCTGGTGGGCTGCAGTCCATGGGGTTGCTAAGAGTCAGGCACGACTGAGCGACTTCACTTTCACTTTTCACTTTCATGCATTGGAGAAGGAAATGGCAACTCACTCCAGTGTTCTTGCCTGGAGAATCCCAGGGACGGGGGAGCCTGATGGGCTGCCGTCTATGGGGTCGCACAGAGTCGGACACGACTGAAGCGACTTAGCAGCAGCAGCAGCCCCACTTTGGTAACCATAAGCTTATTTTATAGGTAAGATGACTTGTTTTCAAATCTTACCATCAACATGTATTCTTTCTAAAATAGTTTTTAGAGATGTTTTCTATCATAATTTTAAACCTTTTCCCAAGAAGAGAATTTCTTTTATTCCTTTGCACTTTTAAAACATTGTCAGAAAAAGCACTGAACTATCTAGGTGGCGCTATTGGTAAAGAACCCACCTGCCAATGCAAGAGGCGCAAGAGTCTCGGATTTGATCCCTGGGTCAAGAAGATCCATCCTCTTGATGAGTAATTGGCAACCCACTCCAGTATTCTTGCCTGGAAAATCCCATGGACAGAGGAGCCTGACGGGCTATAAGTCCATGGGGTCGCAAAGAGTTTGGACACAACTGAACACACACTGTTGTATTATAGAAACATCATATGTATTTAAAGTTTTAGTTCTTTATTCAATATTTAGCTGTCATATCTCTTAACTGAACTTTTGTTTTTAAAGAAATAAATTCTAGGGACTTCCCTGGTGGTCCAGTGGTTAGGAATCCACCTTCCAGTGCAGGGGACCTGGGTTCAAACCCTGGTTGGAGAACTAAGATCCCACATGCCATGGGGATCTAACTAAACCTGTGTACCACAACTAGTGAAATGCCCGAGCACTGCAGCAAAGACGCAGTGCAGCCAAAATAGTAGTAATAAAGAAAGAAACTCTTCTTTCTGCTCCTCATCTCAGAGTAAGAATTGGTTTTTTACCCATGTATTATTAGGGAACCATGGGCCAACTTTGAATTTACTGTGGTTATTGTAATACCTTATTCAGGAACCTTGCCCGTGAAAGACAAATGCGTATGATATTATGATATTTAATCTTGCTGTGAATAATACGGTGGTATTCCTTATCTTTTATCTTCTATAAAGTTATTTGAGTAACTAGCTGTGTTCAGTTTTTATCACATGTGATTTGTTGTCTTATTTAGTGAATGGAGTTCCCTCTCGAAGTCCAAGATTGGTTTCTTCTGGGGATGACTCTGTGGATAGTCTGCTTCAGCGAATGGTACAACATGAGGACCAAGAGCCCCTGGAGAAAAATATTGATGCTGTGATTGCATCTGCTTCTGTGCCACCTTCCTCCAGTCCAGGCCACAGCCTCAGCAAGGAGCGAACCCTAGGAAAACCAGACAGCCTTCTAGTGCCTGCAGCCCCCAGTGACTCTTGCAGTAGTAGCCTCTCACTCCTTTCTGAAAAGTTGCCAAGCAGCCATTCTCCCCATCATATTAAGAGAAGTGTGGTAGAAGCTATGCAGCGCCAAGCTCGGAAAATGTGCAATTATGACAAAATCTTGGCCACCAAGAAAAACCTGGACCATGTCAATAAAATTTTAAAAGCCAAAAAACTTCAAAGACAGGCCAGGACAGGGAATAACTTTGTTAAACGCAGACCAGGTCGACCTCGGAAATGTCCTCTCCAGGCTGTGGTATCAATGCAAGCATTCCAAGCTGCCCAATTTGTTGATTCAGAATTAAATGAAGGCGAAGACGGAACAGCCCTGCACCTTGGTCCTGATACAGTTACAGATGTTATTGAAGCTGTTGTTCAGAGTGTAAACCTGAATCCAGACCATAAAAAGGGATTGAAGAGGAAAAGTTGGCTGTTGGAAGAACAGACCAAGAAAAAGCAGAAGCCATTCCCAGAGGAAGAAGAGGAGGAGAATGCTAAAAGGTAATTCCTCATTTAAGGTTTTATTTGTGTAGCGGAAACTAGCTTATGTACAAATTTAACATATCTTTGCAGTTGAATTGTTCAGTTGATCTAGTAACCTTTCACTACAAAAGACCTGTTCTGTTCTAAGTGTTCTTACTTCTGGTTGTCAAAATTATGAATAATTAACAAGAAAGGGGAAATGTAACAATGTAGCCAAGGCGCTCACTATACAGATGAGGAAATCAAGACCCAGAAAGATTATGTTGTATAACTATGTGAGCAGAATTATTTTTACTGTCAGACTATCTTATCTCCTCTAAGCTCTAAACTTGTCATCCCTGTCATCAAATACATTTTCTAAGTCTTCGTGCATGTTAGATTGTTTTTTAATGGCTTCTTTTTTATATTTTTACTTTTTCCTGAAAGATGTAGGGCAGAAAGTCAGAAATTACCCCCTGGAAAGATCATTTAATCCTTTTGTTATATATCCAATCAGATTCTTTCCCTGAAGATTATTTGATTTTGTTTTGTTTTTTGGTCTTGCCACGCAGTGTATGTTATCAAACCTGTGCCCCCTGCAGAGAAAGTGTGGAGTTTTAACCACCGGACCACTGTTTACAGAGGTTTTTTTGTAGCTCTCTATGCATACATCTATAAAAAAAACTTTCTTATAGAGATTTAAACTTTTTTCCTGAGAGAATATGTAGTTATAAATAAATCTGTGAAACTAGAAGTGTACTGATTCAAGAGTTTTAATTATCTTTTCACATAATCTCATTTCTTTTCAAATCCTATTCTTTTCATGGATAAGACTATTAACAGTATATTGTGGGTTTTTTTACTCTTCTTGATGCATTTACAAATACGTACATATACAAGGCTGTTCTATGTAAATGATAACTTTTTATATATCTTGAAGATCTTGTAATTTAGTATATATAGTATCATATTACTGCATGCTAAGAATATGTAATAATTTAATTATTCTTCAAAGGATTATATATTACTTTTTTACATACAGGTCTTAAATCAGTTGAAATTTACTCTTGTATAAGGTATGAGTTAGTGCTGTGTTTATTACCAGTTATTTATCAAGATTGCATATAATATGTTGTTTCTATAAGTTATATTCCCAATGGATTTTTGTAGTTTTTTAAATTAAAGTATTAAAAGTATTTAGAGCTGAATGAATACTGTGCTACCTATGGAAACTTTGAGATGTATCAAAAGAGGTACCTAGAGGGATATTTATAGCCAGTAATGCTTATGTTATTTTCAAGAATGCTGAAGATTTATGAATGAAGATATTACTGAACAAAACTGGTATCTGATTGCCTTTACACAGTAAAGTCAAACTACTGACAGAGAGTTGTGGTAAAGGAAAGTGCAGCATTGATTATAGAGTGCCAGGCAAGAAGTTCAGGACAACTAGTGCTTAAAAAACCTGAACTCCCTGGTTGGTTTTAGGAGAACATGTTTAAAGACAAGGTGATGGAAGAGCATCCTAGGGATATGATCAGCTCATGCACAGGAGGTTACGTTATCAGTCCTTAGGAGCCAGGAGGTCTGTGGTGTTCAGGATCATCAAGAAGTTAATTTGTTTCATTTGATGGTCGTTTTACCATCTGTAAAACAACTTCAGGAAATGTGCATCAGATGCTATTTTCTACATAAGTTTAGAGAAAACTATGTAAGGGAGGGGTCTGTCCTGGGAATGCCCCACAAGCTCTTGCTTGGTTACAGAGAGTCCAATTAAGAAATCAGAAAAATTAGAATAATTTCCAAAATGTGACAGAGATAAAACATATACATTAAATTAACAAAATAATACTAAGTTATAGTAGAGAGAATCCCCGAAGACCAACATTAGTAATACTAATGATAATTAATAAAATATATAAACTTCTGATAAGGTTGATCAATAAGAAAAAAAGGGAATAATAAAATTAGGAACTAAAAAGGAGTTAAACTATATGTGAGAGATTAAAATATGACTACTATAAGAACTTTATGCCTAGAAAATTACAAAACTCAGTTTTAGATATAGAATGGGTGAATATATAGAAAGAGCATTGGTAATATTCCATGTTCTTTCCCAGTTATACCCCACTTCCTTGCCAGTAGCTATAATCAGTCTTCTGATTTATACCTTTTTTTATACCATTTAAGTATTCAATGCTAGACAATACATTGATACTTTAGTTTATCCTTCCTGAACTTCACTGAAATGGAATTACATAGAATATATGCTTTTGTGCCATTCCTTTTTTGCTTAACATATAAATGTAAAACCATCTCTGTTTTTGCATGTAGCTGCAGTTACCTCTTTTTTGTTGTTATGTGTTATCCACTGTTTGTGTATAATATAGGTTTTCTGTAAATTATTAAAATATAGGTGATCCATCAACTTCTGCTGCACAGCAGAGTGACTCAGTTATGCATATATGTGTGTGGGTATATTTATGTATATATTCTTTCTCGTTTTCTTTTCCGTATTGTTTTATCACAGGATATTGAATATAGTTCCCTGTGGTATACAGTAGGACCTTGTTATTCATCCATCCTATATATATTAGTTTGCCGTTGCTAATCCCAGATTCCCAATCCTTTCCTTTTCCATCCTTCCTCCCTCTTGGCAACCACAAATCTGTTCTCTATGCTGTGAATTTTTCTATTTCATAGATAGGTTCATCTGTGTCATATTTTAGAGTCCATGTATAAGTGATATCATACGGTATTTGTCTTTCTCTTTATGACTTACTTCATTGAGTATGATAATCTCTAGATCTATCCATGTTGCTGCAAAATGTAGAGTTTTCTGTTTCACTGTTGGGTTATTTTCAGCTTGGCACTGTTATCCAAAACTATTACTCTTAACATTCCTCTAATGTTCACTGCTGGATAGGATACTAATTTCTCTAGGGTATATACCTAGGAGTGAAGTAAAACACCTGATTTGCCCTAAGACTTATCGATTTTAAGCTATGGTTTATTGAGCCAGGGGCATCCCTGGTTGCTCAGTGGTAAAGAATCTGCCTGCAAAGCAGGAGATGCAGGTAACTCAGGTTCAGTTCTTTGAGTTGAGAAGATCCACTGGAGAAGGAAATGGCAACCCACTCCGATATTCTTGACTGGGAAATCCCATGGACAGAGGAGCCTGGGGGGCTACACCCGTGGGGTCACAAAGAGTCAGGACACAGCTTAGCGACTAAACAACAGTGTTGAACTAGCATATAACTGGGTATAGAACTAGGTAAGAGAAACAAGATCCACACATGCAAGCTTGTTCATATGACAGAGGTAACCCTACATATCAATAAAGAAAGAAAACAATATTCAATAAATGGTGCCCCCAAAGTTTTTATTTTTATTATTTATACTTTTTTATTGGAGTATAGTTGCTTGATAGTGTTGTGTGCTTCCAAATATTACATTGCATAAGAATGGGAATGAAATTGGATTCTGCCTTTTTTTTTTTTAAGTTAATTGTTTAAATTTGCCTGTTGCTGCACATGGGTTTTCTCTAGCTGCGATGAGCGGCAGCTACTCTCTAGTTGGAGTGTGAAGGCTTCTTATTCCATTGGCTTCTCTTGTTACAGAGCACAGGCTCTAGGGTGTGCAAGCTTCAGTAATTGTGGTGTGTGGACTCAGTAGTTGCAGCATGTGGGCTCCAGACCTCGTGCTCAGTAGTGGTGCTGCGTGGACTTAGGCTGTCCTGGTGCGTGTGGGATCTTCCTGGGTCAGAGGCTGAACCCGTGTGCCCTGCATTGGCAGGCAGATTGTCAACAGCCGGACCCCCAGGGAAATCCTGGATTTTGTCTTGATCCATGTATACAAATCAGTTCCCAGTTGGTTAAATAAATACATAGCATAAAAAGTAAACCTTCTAATTTTAAAAGTTAATACAGAATGAGGAAAACTTCATGACCTTCTTTGTTTGAAAGGATTTTATGAACAAGATGTCAAAAGCAGTAAGCATACAGGTAAATACTTATAATACTGTATTATATTAAAATTAAGAATTTGTTTATCAGACATCATCCACGTTAACATATGAATACTTTCTACCAACTTGGAGAGGAAATTTATAACACAATTTATAAGTTTTGGTATCCAGAATAAGTAACCAAAAGAATGTTTCAAATCAAGTCAGTATAATCTAGCAATTACCTTTTAAATAACTTAGAAAAACTCTTGCCCAGCTATCACCAGAAAGCATTTTTTGTAAAGGTGTAGCAAGATTTATTATAATATATAGAAACTGGAAATATCCCAGGTTAACAGGAAAAGGAGTAAGTATATAGTAGTTTTTCATGCAATGGACTATATGATATGGTAATAAAAATTAATGAATTATAACTGAAATGTAATGATAATAAATGATCTTAGAAACAAGAGTTTAAGTGAAACAAGACCCTAAAAATTATATACTAACTGATACTGTTTTTATAAAGCATAAAAACCTATGAAAAATAAACAACATATTGTGTTACTGTAGATAAATATATCATAAAACCTTTTTTTATTTTATTTTATTTTTATTTTTTGGCCATGCCATGCAGCTTATGTGATCTTAGTTTCCCCATCAAGGATTAAACCTTGACCAGACCAAGGGAGCCTCAGTGCCAAGTCATAACCACTGGACTGCTAGGGAATTCCCATAAAGCCATATTTTCAAATACCTTACCTGTCTTCTTTCTCTTTTCTTTCCTGAAGAATTCTTAAAGCCATTAAGTAAGTATCCATCTGGGATGTGGAAACCATGGTGATCCTGAGCTGGATGTTGGAGCCTTAATGATGTGAAGACTTGGGTTATGGGATGAGGGAAAGAGAAAATCATCCCAACCTAAGTTGTCAAAGCCCTCGTGGGATGAAAAGGACACTCATTTGTAATGAGAGTGCCCAATATGGAGTATTATGGACCAGTTAGGTTAGATGTCCATCCTAGAACTCCTTAATAAGAATTTTAAAAATTCTATTTGTATTTTCATTTCCATCATAAGCCCCCAAGGTGATTCTGATATATTTGGTCTATAGATAGAACTTGGGAAAACATGGCACTTGAAGAATTTATCTATGTAGAATATATATAGACACATGTAAGCAGGAAAGCAGATAACATTTTTGAATGAAGAAAGAAGAAGCATAAGGTAAGATGAAAGAAGTAAAAATGAATCTGTCTGATAAAGAGAATCAGTTCAGTTCAGTTCAGTCGCTCAGTCGTGTCCGACTCTTTGTGACCCCATGAACCGCAGCATGCCAGGCCTCCCTGTCCATCACTAACTCCTGGAGTCCACCCAAACCCATGTCCATTGTGTCTGTGATGCCATCCAACCATCTCATCCTCTGTTGTCCCCTTCTTCTCCTGCCCTCAATCTTTCCCAGCATCAGGGTCTTTTCAAATCAGTCAACTCTCTGCATCAGGTGGCCGAAGTATTGGAATATAAGGAGAATAGGAAAACATAAATAATAAAATATGAAATCTGTCCATCTGTCTCATGACCAAGTAAGATTTCTCCCAGGTATATAAAACTTGTTCGACATTCAAAAATCAATTAATGTGATTCATTACATTAATGAGTAAAGAAGAAACATCACATGGTCATATCAGTAAACGCAGAAAATTTTTCTATAAAAATCTAACATGTTCATGATTATAACCTAGAAATCTAGGAATAAAAAGAAACTACCTCAACCTAATAAAAGCTGTATGTAAAAAACCCAAAGCTGAAAACTTCAGTGGTAAAAGACACAGCTTTTCCATTGTTATTAATAACTAGGAAAGGAAGTGAAGAGAAAGTTGCTCAGTCATGTCCGACTCTTTGCGACTGCATGGACTATACAGTCCATGGAATTCTCCAGGCCAGAATAGTGGAGTGGGTAGCCTTTCCCTTCTCCAGGGGATCTTTGCAACCCAGGGATCAAACCCAGGTCTCCTGCATTGCAGGCAGCTTCTTTACCAGCTGAGCCACAAGGGAAGCCCAAGAATACTGGAGTGGGTAGCCTATCCCTTCTCCAGCAAATCTTCTCAATTCAGGAATGGAACTGGGGTCTCCTGCATTGCAAGTGGATTCTTTACCGACTGAGCTATGTGGGAAGCCCCCAAAGAAAGGAGGCCCACTTCAATTCAACATTGTGTTGAAATTCCTAACCAGAGCAGTTAGGCAAGAAAAAGAAAAGTCAGCCTGTGTTTGGGGGTTGAAAGACTTAAGATATCAGTGCTACCCAAAGTGATCTACAGATTCATTGCAGTCTCTGTCAAAATCCCAATGATGTTTTGTGTTAAATAGAAAAATCCATCCTAAAATTCATGAGGAATCTCAAGGGAGTCCAAATAGCCAAAACAATCTTAAAGAAAAGAACAGTGTTGGAGGACTCATAAATGTTTTTCTTTTATTGTCCATTTTCATCATCTAGGACCTTTCACTCTGATGTTATATTTAAGTGATGAGAGCAGACATTTGTCCTACCCTTTATATTGTGGAAACTGTATTCAGCCTTGCACTATTAAGTGAGTGGCAAAAAGGAAATCTAGAAAATTCCCTGGTGTGTCATTGTTTTGGTCCCAAGGGGCCCAGCCAGTCTGTATGCTTATGTTTATTTTATAAATATAATTTCCAAGGATTTTAGTTTTGCTTAATGGGAGGATAGGTAGAAGTGTCTATTTCATCCTTGCCTCGTTCTGTATTCACCTTAATTTTTAAAGGTGTTTTTGATTGATTTAAAATTCTCTTTTGACAGGCTCCACCCTTCCCCTCCTTTTAGCAATTATAGATGTTTTTTCATTGCCTTCTAGCTTGCATTATTTGAGACATGAAATCTGCATTCATTCTTATATTTTGTCACAATATAGATTGTGCATTTTTTCTCTTACTCCTTTTATTTTCTTTGTCAATACTTTCCAACAAGTTTATTATGATATGCCATACTTGTTTTGGCTTATATTGCTTATGGTTTGTTTAACTTCCTGGAACTTTGGGCTCTTTTTATCAAATTTAGAATATTTTGGTCATCGCTCTTTTATTTTTTCATTTTGAATTTTTTAGTATTATAAATGTCACATTATTGTGTGTCTGTTTTTGCTCTTTTTTATAGGTTTGATTTTATTTTGGTAGTCAGTTAAATTACTTGTGGATAGGTTTGGATTCTTTTGAAGATAATTTTTAAGCTTTATTAGGACTGGCTTTTACTCCAGAGATAGTTGTCATATAAAGATGGATAATGTTACCTTCTGGGATCTCTATTGAATGCCCACAGTGTTGGGCAGTGTCTTTCAGTCTCCCGAGTGGATTCTGAGTATCTGTCATCATGTGTGAGCTCTGGAAATTGTTTGGGTTGTAATACTCTGGTGGTTCTTTGTCCAGCCTTATGGAATTTCACCTTGCACATATACAAACCTAGTACTGATAGATAGTGTACTAAAGAAGACCCTCACACAGATTTCTAAAGTTGTTTTTCTCCTTTACTCTCTTCACTCCAGTACTCTGCCTCATGAATTCTAACTATCTCAACCCCTCCATAGTCTGATCTCTCTTTTCAGCTCATTAAGTTGGCCATTCTCTGCTTTGGGTCTACTCTCTCCACCTCAGTTGTTCTTATAAAGGCAGATTATCTCTTTCTATTTTTTTTTTTTTTCCAATTTTCTCAGTAATCACAGTGCTGCAGTACAATGTCTGATAATTGTTTCATAAACTTTCTCCAGGTTTATAGTAGTTTGCTGTGTTTCTATTAGTTTCTATCAGGAGGACAAATCTGGTATCTATTACTCCACCATGACCAGATGAGAAAGTCCCCATCTCTCTCTTTTTTTTTTTTTTAATTGCTGTGATGTTTTTTTAAATAGATAATCATTTGTAGGGGGAAAAAAATTCACCATAAAATTATCTTTAAACTTCTCTTTCTAGCTTTACTGAAGCAGCAGTTGAGATTCCCAGTCCTCCTGAAACCCCAGCCAAACCTCCCGAACCTGAAAGTACCTTGCAGCCTGTGCTTTCTCTCATCCCAAGAGAGAAGAAGGCCCCACGTCCCCCAAAGAAGAAGTATCAGAAAGCAGGGCTGTATTCTGATGTTTACAAAACTACAGAGTAAGTAGTGGTACCTGTCAGTCGACATCCTTTGAAGACCTGTTATTCTTCCATGTTTTAAATAATACTTTGAATATCAAGGGAAAAAAAAAAACCCAATACAAATGTAATATACACAAATACAAATCTCATCACCAGTACCTCAGTGTTCACTGTACTCATGATATGTTTTGGGGGGCTAATTATTTTCCCTGATCTTTTATCTTCTCTCTGCCTTTCTAGATTATATTTCTATAGTTTGGATTCTAATGGTGCCTTTTTTGTTAACTGAAAATAAGACAGAGAGCATGTATCTAAAAATAATCTTGATGATTTTCTACACTCATTCCTCATTTGATTCCTCACTTGTTAAATGCTTTCTGTGTTCCAAACTATTTGCCAGAGGAGTAAAATACTCCTTACTTTTAAGAATTTCATATTCCCTTGGGAAAGTACAGCTTAATAAGTCCTCTGAGAATTTTTAAAAACCCAAAGAGCTATCAACTAACTATATCATTGAGTAAGAAGTGGTTCACAGGGGTATAGATAGCAGAGTTTGGTTTTGGAGGTTCAACAGTAGTCTGCAAGATGGAATAGGGCATTCCAGTTAGATAGAATATCATGTACCAAGGCACATACTAGGATTCAGAAATTTTTCGTATATTAGAACGACTCAGAAGTTCACTTTTTCTGAAATGTAGTGGTGTGGAAAGTAAGCATTGTGAGATAGGGACCACAAAACCATGGACTTTACTGACTCAAGATATTTATCCCACTAAGCTACATGGAATTTAAAATGCTGTTTTTTAAAAAAGGAAGTGAAAAGTGCAACTTTGTGTTTTAAGATAACTCTGGCTACAGAGTGGAAAAATGAATGAGGGAGTTACTAATGGCAGAAATTGACAGTAATTGTCAAAGGTCATGAGGTCTGAATTTAGTCAAGAAAGGAATGAAACTGAAAGAGGAACGGTTATGTTTTAGAGATACATCTGACTTGATGTGGTTAAAGTGATCAACATGTAAACTACAGTGCTTTATTTTGCATTGAAATGACCTTTCATTAATTTGTCATCAAGATAGATATCACATAAACTCTTTGAGTCCATTTCTGCTGCTTGTGTTGTGAAAATGTTTTATTAGTTAAGCTTAGTTTCAGCAGCCAATGATAGGAAATCCTCATAAATAATCAAGACTTTTTAAAGATAAACATTTCTTTTCCTTTAGTTTATAAGAAGTTGTGAAGTACACAGTTCAGAGTTAACATGCTATCTTCACAGTATCTTCAGGGACCTAGACTCCTTTTATTCTGTTCTTCCATTTCAGCACAAAGCTTGCGTTCCTATGGTTACATTTTGTTCCAGGATAACTATCATAAAGTCTTCATTGCAGAAAGTATAAAAGAGGAAAGGGAGTAAAAAACATGTACCTTCTTTGTAAGGAAGCATTGTGAACTGAATGTGTCTGCCTCAAATTTAATATATTGAATCCCTAATCCCTAGTGTGGGGATATTTGGAGATGGGGGCTTTGGGAAGTAATCAGATCATGTGGTGGAGCCCTCCTGAATGAGATTAACACCCTTATAAAGAGAACATTGAGAGAGATGATTTCTTTCTCTACCATGTGAGAGTACAACAAGAAAGCAGTATCTGCAAGCCACGGAAGAAGGCCCTCACTTAGAACTGAACCCTGATCTTGGACTTCCCATCCTCCAGAACAGTGGAGATAACATTTTGTTATTTAGACTAGCAAATCTATTGGTAATTCGATATAGCAGCTAATCTAAGAAAGGAAACTTCAAAACCTTATAGTTACTGACCAAAATATAGACGTGTAACCACACTTCAGCCGCAGGGAAGGCCAAGAAGTAAATGGTCATTGTTTCAGATGACAGTGCAGAAAAAAAATTAGCGTTCTGTCCTTACAAATAAGAAAATGAAAATATATTTTGGGAAGATTTTACACAGTTATGGCTTTAAAGCAGTGTTTTTGCTGAAGAGAAAAGCAGATATGTGTGAAATTTTTTGCTAAAATTTAAGTCGTACTTTTTTACTAATGTGCTTTTCCTGGATTAAATTCTGAAAAATGGGAGATTAATAATAAAATCAGTCTATGCCTCAAAATACCAGTATCATCAACTACATCAGTGTTTTAAAATGTCTCTAGTCAGGCAAAAGTTTCTCACTCTGGAAAGGACCTCATTTATGTTAGAACTAGTTCTTCATCTCATATAAATAAATAGTAAGAAAATGGTTTATTTTGGATTTTTTTTTTAAAACATTGATCCAGTAATACATGTGTGCATTCTTAAAAGCTACAAAGCCAGTATATTCTTGTAGGCTGGCTGTTTTTTATTGGTAGCAGTTAGGATGTAGGTTATTTGTTTTGAAAAAAATAAACAATTATTTAGAACAGTTTTAGGTTCACAACAGAATTGTTGGAAAGTACAGAGATATTGCATTTATCCCCTCTCCTTATGCATGCACAGCATCCCCACAATGGACATCCTACACCACAGTGGTACCTTTATGACATGACAGTCAATGAACTTCTATTGACACAGTATCACTCAAAGTTTGTAGTAGACATTTGGGTTCATTTTTGATGTTGTACATTCTATGGTTTTGGTAAATGTATAATGACAGGTATGTACCATTGTAGTAGCACAGAATGGTTTTGCTGCCCTAAAAGTCCTCCATGCTTGAGAAATTTGGTTTTTTTGGTCACAGAATGAGACAAGACATTTCCAAGTTTATTCTTTTTTGTATAAATCATTATTGGTTTTAAAAAGTTGTGAGGGGAGAGTGTGAGTCAATTAGAATTGAATCAAGATAAGACCACACTATCAGTATGGAAGATGAATTACATGAGGAAATATTAGAAGGAAGAAGACTATTAGGATGTAAGAAGACTATTAGGAAGCAGGTTATACTCTGTGGTTTTCCAAGATAGATTTGATGTGATAGCAGTGGCTAGATGTTGGAAAAGGTGGACTCTTGAAATTTTTTGACATTAAAATTGAAATGAATTAAACACTGGTTGGTTGGTAGGGAGTAAAGGACTGGGCTAGAGTCAGTGATAATCCCAGTGTTTTGTTTTGTATTCCTGGGTGTGTGATGATGTCATTAATATTACTGGATGAAAGTGGTATAGCCAGTATTCCTTGGATTAAGTGAGCCTCTGTTACCATGAACATGACTATGTACATGTACATATATAGGCACCAAAAAATGTCTTTGCTTAAAGCTAGTCAAATTATTTTATAGTCCCTGAGGTTAGAAGTCTGAATTGAATCTCTCTAGGCTAAAGTCAAGGTGTTAGCACAGCTGTGTTCATTTTAGTGGCTCTAGGGTAGAATTCTTTCTCTTCCCTTTCCAGAATCAAGAGGCTACTCGAATTCCTCAGCTTGGGGCCACTTCTGTCTTCAGAACCAGCAACAGTGACATTGAGATCATTGAGGTTCAGTCCTCACATTGAATCACTTCAGCCTTGGTTCTGTTTTCACTTTTTTTTTTTTTTCCCACTGACTCTACCTTATTTATATTCCTCTTCCATTTATAAGAGCTCTTGTGATTAAGTTGGGCCTACCCAGATAATCCAGAATAATCTCCCTATCTTAAAGTCAACAGATTAGAAACCTTAATTATATCTACATATTCCCAGCTTCTGGGAATTTTTATTTGAGGAGAAGGTTGTATATTTTTGTACCTGCTATACACTTCTAGCTTATAGGATTTGGAATGGGTTACAGGGTTTTCACTTCTTATTTTTTATATGTCTTTTATATATCTTGTAGTTGTAAAAATGCTGTATTACTTTCGGAATTTAAGTTTTATCTAATAGGGATTTTAAAGAATATGAAATACCAGATATACTTCAGGTGAATTGGAGAGTGAACTTTGGAGCGTACATTATGGTAAAATAGCTTAATGTCAAACATTAACACTACTTTGTTTTGTTTTGTTTTTTTTTATTAGTTGGAGGCTAATTACTTCACAACATTTCAGTGGGTTTTGTCATACATTGATATGAATCAGCCATGGATTTAACACTACTTTGAAAGGGAGCTTTTGCTTCTTTTGTTGGGGGAGGATTCTGCTTTTAGTTCAATCACTGTCACGTAATGTTTTGGGCAGACTGCTTAGTTTCCCTGGGAATGGTAAAAATGAAACTTGATATATAAAGTGAAGCTATTGAACTACATAGTTCATATCTTAAGACTATCCTGACTCAAAAATTGTGACTTCTGTGTTTTATAAAAATAAAACATATGCTTTCATATGCTTTCTTTGATTTATAGGCTCCTTTTGAGTACTAAATCTGTTATAGGATATAGTATAACTGTAACTTTCAGGCTTACAGAACATTGCATGGGAATTAATATATATGTAAAACATAGATGTATTTATTAAATATTAAGACTATAATAAAAAAGACTATAATATTTATATTATGTGTATAATACATAATGTTTACACTTAGCTGTCATTTCCTCAAAACAATATGTATCTTTGGAAATAAAATGAAAGCATGGTACCATTTTATATATGATATATTATTTAAATTTTTAGAATGCTTTCATATTAAATCTGTGGGAAACAGTAAAGTAGATGGTTACTATCTACTGTTTAAGAAACTGACACAGAAAAGTTAAAGAACTCAAGTTTACAGAATTTATCATCAAAATAATTATTGGGATCTTTAATGCCTAGAGGTTCCACCACTCTTATTTCACCAGTAAATCATGCTGCTTTTCAGAAAATGAGGTTCAAGGAGTCCTGGATTAAAGTTTCTTGTAATAGATAATCTCATGGTTACAGTTGGATTAAATACCAGAATATGATTCATTTTCCCCTGAAATTCTTTAGGAACATTCTAGGTCTAAATTCAGCTTAAATAGGAGTACAGACTGGATGAATGCACACCTCACGCCATTCCTATTTAGTATCAATAGAAAGGCGTGCCTGTGTGCTTAGTCGTGTCTGACTTTTTTACTGCCTCATGGATTGTGGCCCACCAGGCTCCTCTGTCCATGGAATTTTCCAAGTAGCAGTGCTGGAGTGGGTTGACATTTCCTCCTCCAGGGGATCTTCCCAACCCAGGCATCAAACCTGTGGCTCCTGCATTGGCAGGCAAATAGCCACTGAGACACCTGGGAAGCCGTGGAATAGCAATAGTTTTGAATTTTTATTGTTAATTAATAAACTTTTTTTAGAGCAGTTTTATGCAAAATAGAGCGGAGAGTACAAAGATTCCCATATATCGCTTGCCCCCATCCACACTCAGCTTCCCTCATTTCAGCTAGACCTAATCCTTCATTTGACAGATGAGAAAACTGAAGCTAATAAAAGGCTAAATGATTTGCTGGAGTCCCCCAGATCATTTTTAACAAAACAAGGTAAAAATTTCAGTATATCTGATTTTATCTTAATCACTAAGAAAGCAAAAATAATGGGTGTTTGTTTGTTGAGGTATAATTGAACCACAAAATTGTATTGGCTTCAGCTATACAACATGATTAGGTATTTGTGAACCTGCAAAATAATCACATAAGTGTTGTTAAATGTCTGTCACCATTGTTGTGTCCGACTCTTCAACCTCATGGACTGTAGCACGCCAGGCTTCCCCGTCCATCACCAACTCCCAGAGCTTGGTCAGACTCATGTCCATCGAGTTGGTGATGCCATCCAACCTCTCATCCTCTGTCGTTCCCTTCTCCTCTTGCCTTCAGTCTTTCCCAGCATCAGGGTCTTTTCTAATGAGTCAGTTCTTCACATCAGGTAGCCAAAGTATTGGATCTTCAGCTTCAGCAACTGTCTTTCCAGTGAATATTCAGGATTGATTTATTTTAGGATTGACTGGTTTAATATCCTTGCAGACTGAATAATAGTCCATTATTTATTTGTGTGTGTGTGTATATATATATATATATATATATCTCACATTCATCTCTCAGGAGACACTTAGGTTGTTTCCTTATCTTGGCTGTTCTAAATAACACTGTAGTGAACATGAAAGTACAGGTGATCTTTTCAAGATAGTTTTTTTTGCTTGCTTCGGATTAATACCCAGAAGTAGAATTGTTAGGTCATTGGTAGTTCTAGAATTAATTTTTTGAAGAACATCCTTACTGCTTTCCATAGTGGCTGTGCCAGTTTACATTCCTACCA
Organism: Dama dama; assembly: GCF_033118175.1. NCBI lineage: Eukaryota > Metazoa > Chordata > Mammalia > Artiodactyla > Cervidae > Dama > Dama dama. Next base: position 16,591,402 of record NC_083700.1, read on the forward strand.
GCAATGTGCAAGGATTCCCTTTTCTTTGTCTTTTTGATAATAACCATCCTGACAGTTTGAAGGTGATAGCTCATTGTTGTTTTGATTCGCATTTCCCAGCTAGTGAACATACTGTAATGTACCTATTGGTCTTCTGTATGTCTTCTTTGGAAAAATGTCTATTCAGATCATCTGCCCATTTTTAAATAAGATTGTTTATTTATTTTTGCTCTTGAGTTGTGTGAGTCCTTTATAAACTTTGTGTACTAACCCCTTATCAGATATAATTTGCAAATATTTCCTACCGTTAAATAGCGTGCCTTTTAGTCTAGCTTGCGGCTTCCTGTGCTGTGCAGAAGCTTTTTAGTTTATCTTGGCTTTTGAAGACGCCTTTGCTTCGGGTATCAAAGCCAAAAAAAAAATCATAATCAGGAAATGTTCCAAGTGAAAGTTTTTAAAACAAAAGTAGCTTCATGTTTAAGATTTTTAATTAACTGTATGGTGGTTAAGTATACATGTCATAAAATTTACTATTTTAATCATTTTAAGTGCACCATTCACTACCATTAAGTGCATTACCTTGTTATGCAAACATCACCACTGTCTACCTGCAGAACTTTTTCATCATCTCAAACTGAATGGTTTTATTTCTAAAATATGAATACTAGTATGGTTTCCCAGATGGCTCAGTGGTAAAGAATCCGCCTGCCAGTGCAGGAGCCACAGGAGCACTCCGTCCGAAAGATTCTGTGGAGTACTTAAGTGTGATGATATATGCAAAATGACTGGTATACAGTAGACACTCAAGAGTAAATCTTAGCTGTTTCTTCTGCATCTCACTCTTCCAAACAGTTGTTTCATATCTCCTAGAGGATGTTTTCTATCCTCTTTTTTTTAAGTAAACAATTTTACTGAGGTATAATTCACGTATACAGTTAGCCTATTTCAATGGTACAAGTCATCAGTTTTTGGTATATTACATTATTAATTTTTTTAAATCTGAAATACTTACAAAAGGTGTCATTTTAGCCATTCTTAAGGTTATATTTCAGTGGCATTCATTCACGGTGTTGTGTAACATAACCACTATTTTCAAAATTTTTTCATTACCCTAAATAGAAACTCTTTAATAGTTAAACAAAAACTTCCACTCCTACTAAAACTCTCCTCAGCCCATCATAATGTCTCATGTACTTTCAGTCTCTATAATTTGCCTCATCTGGATGCCCCATGTTAGTGGAAACATACACAATATTTGTGCTTTTGGGTCTGGGTTATTTTATTTAACATAATGTCTCTAACTTTCATTTATGTCATAGCATATATCAGAACTTCATTCCTTTTTATGGCTGAGTAATAATACTCCATTATACATACATACCACATTTTGTTTATTCATCTGTTGGTGAGCACTTTGGTTATTTCTATCTTTTGGCTGTCGTGAACAGTGCTGCAGTGAACACTGGCATTCGTTTATCTGTTCAGGTTCCTGTTTTCAGTCCTTCATGTATAAACTTAGGGGTAAAATTGCTAGATCATATGGTGATTTTATATTTAGCTTTTTAAAGAACCACCAAACTTTTCCACAGTGGCTGTATTGCACCATTGAGTGTTCATCATACAGTTAATTTACTGATTTGCAATCTTTCTACTCTGTTAATTTGTTTTCACATATAAATTTTCCTCTTAGCACTGCTTTTTCTGCACCACATAAGTTTTGTTTTGTCCTGTTTTTGTTTTCATTCATTTCAAAGTGTTTTCCAATTTCCCTTTTGATTTTTTTATTTGATCCAGTTGCTTACAAGTATGTTGTTTAGTTTCTCATGTAAGTGAATTTTTCAGTTTTATTTCATACTAGTTTCATTCCTTTGTGATCAGAAAAGATATTCTGTATGGTTTTAATAATTTTTGATTTATTGAGTTCTTTTGTAACCTAACATGGTCTTCCTGAAGAATCTTCAGTGTGCACTTGAGAAAACTATGTGATCTTTTGTTGTTAGGTGGAATGTTGTTTCTGTTTCCGTTAGATCCTGTTGGTTTATAATGTTGTTCTAATATTTATTGGTCTTATATGTGGTTGTTCTAATATTTATTGAAATTGATAAGTTGAAATTTGCCAACTGTTATTGTACAGGTGTCCATTTCTCTCAAATTCTGTCCATGTTTCCTTCATATATTTTGGATCCTCTGGTGTTTGGTGGATTTTTTTAATATATAATTGTTATAGCTTCATGGTGAATGGGCTCTCTTGTCAATATTTAATGTTCTTCATTGTCCTTGGTAACGTTTTTTTACTTCTCTTATTTTTTGTTCCTATCTTTGGATCTAAAGTGAATCTCTTATATATAGCATGTATGTAGTTGGATCATGCTTTCTATTCATTTTGTTCCTCTGTACCTTTGATTGGAAAGTCTCATCTATTTACATTTAAAGTAGTTACTAATAAAGAAAGATTTATGCTTGTCATTTTATTTGTTTTCCATATGTCTTACAGCTTTTTGTCCCTCATTTCCTCCATTACTGCCTTCTTTTGTACTTAGCTGATCTTGTAGTTACCTGTTTGACTCCCTTCTCAGTCTGTTTTGTGTATATTCTGTAGCTGTTTTGGGCTTCCCTGGTGGCTCAGATGGTAAAGAATCTGCCTGTAATGCAGGTAACCCAGGTTCAGTCCCTGAGTTGACAAGACCCCCTGGAGAAGGGAATGGCAACCGACGCCAGTATTCTTGCCTGGAGAATTCCATGGACAGAGGAGCCTGGTGAGTCCATGAGGTCTCAAAGAGTCGTACACGACTGAGCGACTAACACTTCACTTATCGCTATTTTGTCTTGGTTACCATGGAGATTACATATAACTTCCTAAAGATATAAATTTGTAATTTGAATTGATACCAACTTAACTTCAGTCACATGCAAAAATACTATTCCTATAAAAAGCTCTATGCCTCATTTTATATTATTGACATTACAGATTACATCTTTATTCATTTTGTACCCTAAAACACATATATAATTATTTTTTATGGATTTATCTTTTAAATCCTGTTTTCTATACTCTCTTTCTCTGCAGTCACCCATCATGATTAAACTATAAGAAGAGCCTCTAGCTTCTTTTGTCCTAGGAAAAATCTTTTTTTTTTTTTTTTTTTGGCACCACGACATGTGGTATCTTAGTTTCCCCACCAGGGATTGAACTTGTGCCCCTGCATTGGAAGTGCAGAGTCTTAACCACTGCACCATCAGGGACGTCCTCAGAGTCTTTTTTTTTCCTTTGGCTGCACTGGGTCTTCGTTGCTGCGTGTGGACTTTCTCTAGTCAGGGGCTACTCTTGGTTGCAGTGCTCAGGCTCTGCTGCAGAGCGTGGCTCTGGAGCACACAGGCTGCTGTGGAGCACGCAGTAGTTTTGCACACAGTACAGTCTGGAGCACACAGCAGTGGCGCACAGGCTGCATTGCTCCCTGGGACATGGGGTCTTTCCAGAGCAGGAATTGAACTCATGTCTCCTGCATTGGCAGGCAGTTTCTTAACCACTGTACCACCAGAGAAGACCCCTAAAAGTCATTTTATGATGAGAATACTAATAATAAATAAAGATTGCATTAACAGAGCTGATAAAGAACTCTCCACATGTGATTTAGCTCCTGATGTAGGGTAAAACATACCAGATCATCACTGTTTAGTCTTAGGAATTATCATGATTTATGAAAGTTCAGTCTGCCACTTAGAAATGGAGAAGCATTGGAATGGAGTCCATAACCACATTTATATTCTGTCCTGTTTTTTATAGAAGCTTGCATGTGTTTACGTGCTCAGTCGTGTCCCAACTCTTTGCAATCCCATGGACTGAAGCCATCAGGCTCCTCTGTCCATGGAATTTCCTAGGCAAGAAAACTGGAGTTGGTTACCATTTCCTCCTCTAGGGGTTCTTCCCACCCCAGGGATTGACCTCGAATCTCCTGTATATCTTGCATTGGCAGATGGATTCTTTACCTCTTGAGCCACCTCGTTATGTACAAATATGTTTGTTGCTGGCATTGATTGAATAGGCAACAGCTGTTGTTCTAGCTCCCTCTAGTGATAATACATTCCTGATGGACTTCTAATAACATGATTTACTATACTCTAATAAAAAATAAGATTTAAGATACTTCAAAAATTATATCCCATTCATACAATGGAATATTATGTAGCCTTAAAAAAAGAAGGAATTTTGACACCTCCTACAATATGGATGAATTTTAAAAGTATTCTTTCAGGTGAAGAGCCAGTCACATTTGACTACTCTAGGTACCTGTCTTTCCACTTACGACAGGTACCTAGACTAGTCAAATGCATGGAAACAGAATGGAGAATGGTGGTTACCAGGGGCTGGTGGCAGGTAATGTTCAGTGGGTACATAGATTCAGTCTTAGAAGATGGAGTGTTCTCTGGATAGATAACAGTGATGGTTGTATAAAGTATAACTGTGAATGTACTTAATACCACTGAGCTATACACTTAAGATTTGTTAAAATGGGAAATTTTACGTTATATATATTTTACCAGGAAAACTTTGCAGGAAATCCATTACCTCAACTTGTGAGATATTCCTCCAATCTGTTCTTTAGACTGGAAAATTATATAGCCTTCCCTTAGGAAATGTGTGTCTCAAGCTCTAAATGCCATCAGAATTCATGGAAGAGATAGGAAAACACAATTTTGTGATGAAAGTTGGAAATTAACATGTCTTAAAGTGTAGAAATTACAAAGTACATCATCATTGCTATAGCAATGATAGTATTGTAAACTAGAAATTTGGAAAGTGAAGTAATACTTTTTAAAAATACTTAATACACATGTAGTTATTTCTTTCTCTGTAAAAACACAGTATTAGCATTTTCCAACCTGAGCATATCTTAGAAATTACCTAATTTACCTCCCTTAAGACCTCGATCAGTAAATCTTGCATGCAGTGATACTATCTTCCCAGGTTAATCTGTTGGGGTTTTTTTTTCCCCCCACAATGGTTTTTGTTTGTTTTGAAAATACTCAAATCTCTGGCAAAACTAACACCTGTATACCTTACCCAAATTTATCGACATTTTGCCACATTTGCTTTATGTCTGTCTATACACACATACACATTTTTGCAGAGGAAAAAATTTTTGTCCCTTGAAAATTTTGAAAGTAAGTTGCAGACATTCAGCCCTCTGCATTTTAGCAATTAACCCCTTCAACTAGGATACTTTCCTAACTGATCACAACACCATTATCATATCTTAGAAAATAAATAATATATCAGTAATATCATTAATATACAAACCACATTTATATTTTCCCAGTTGTCCTAAAAGTCTTTTATTTCAGTTTATTCTGTTTTCTTTTAATCTAGAATCCAAACAGTTAACATTTGTTACATGAGATTGGCTATGTCTATTATTTTATTCTAGAATGTTCCCCATCTTTTGTTTTTTATGTAGTTGATGCTTTTTGAGAAACTTAAGCTTATTTTATAGAATGTGCTACATTCCACAATTTTTAAATTATTTCTTCATAATTAGATTTAGGTTAAATCTTGATGTGAATATTACATATGTGACATTTTTAGTGATGCCATATTGGATCATTTGGTTAAGGTGGTATCCACCAGATCTCTCCAACATAAAGATACATTTTTATTATTGTAAATTAGTAAGTAAACCATGGGTGATATTTAAAGCTGTGACTTGTTCTCTAGCAGTCTTTTTTTTTTTTTTTAATCTAATATTTTAGCATCCGTTATGATCATTGCCTAAACTGCTGAGTACATTTTTAGTTGCTACCTGGTAATTTTCTAACTCTGTCATTTCTTCAGCACATATTAGCTGGTACTTTTCTCTGAACATGAGCTTTGGCTTTTCCTCCTCTTGCACTCTCTCTGTTTTTCTTCTCTTTTGAATATCATATGGACTCATAAAATTTCTAATATATTAATATCATAATCTATTGCCATCATTTTGTGGAGAAATGCTCGAATTTCCCATATTTTTTCACAGGAGACACTTTGGCTGGATCTTGTTTCTTTTAAACCTAACCTTATTCATCTTTGCGCATTTCCCTACTTTCTTTTTTTTTTTTCTTTTTAGTTCTACCACTTTATTGCTACCAACCCATTTCCCTCCACCCTCGTGCACACATGCTCAGTCATGTAATCCCATGGACTTCAGCCCTCCAGACTCCTCCGTCCATGGACTTTTCCAGGCAAGAATACTGGAGTGGGTTGCCATTTCCTTCTCCATCCCTACTTTCTGTGACAGAAAGGTATCATTCACCCAGGTCCTTTTGTTTTGCTTTGGTTGTTTGTTTTTTACTTCTTTGCTGCTGCTTTTTCAGATTTACCTTGTACTTTCCTTGCCTCAGATTCTGCATCAATTATTTGACTCAAGATATTCTGGTTTCTTTTAATTAGAATTATTATTTGGAAATCAAAATCTGGGTACTTGACATGTTGTTTGCTGCTAGGTTGTCATTGTTATTGAGGTGTAGCAATGCTTTTAGGCTTGTTCAGAACCACCAAATAAGTATATATTATGTACACATATACATGTATTAATTTTTTATTACTGTGTAACAAATTGCTACAATCTTAGCAGCTCAGAACATTACCCATTTATTAACTCACAGATTCCCTGGAATTTCAGGAGTCTAGACATTTCTGCTCTGTCTTAAAAAGGGAATCAAGATAGCAACCAAATCTTTGATCTCATCTGAGACTTGAGATTCTTATCTAGGCTCTCTTTTATTTTATTGGAGTTGTGGAATTCAGTGGTGGTTTGCTTCTTTTAAGCTACTAATAGAGACAAAGTCTGCTTCTTCAAGTCTCTGAGTTCAAGGAAAGGCTAAGCATTTATTGAGATATATTTCATTAACAGTTCACCCATTACAGCATCTGTTCAGTAACGTTTAGTATATCCACAGAGTTGTACATCCATCACCACAGTCAGTTTCAGGACAATTTTGTTATCCCAGAAAGAAACCCCACATTCTATGTTGATTAACCCCTAATTTCCTCATTCCTCCCAGGTTTAGGCAACAACTCTTCTTCGTGTCCCTGTTGTTGTTGTTCAGTCACTAAGTCACGTCCTGCTCTTTGCAACCCCATCCTCTGCAGCATGCCAGGCTTTTCTGACCTTCACTATCTCCCTGAGTTTACTCTAACTCATGTCCATTGAGATAGTGATGCCATCCAACCATCTCATCCTCTGTTGCCCCCTTTTCTTGCCCTCAATCTTTGCCAGGATCAGGATCTTCAGTGAGTCAGTTCTTTGCATAAAGTGGCCAAAGTATTGGAGTTTCAGCTTCAAGATCAGTCCTTCCAATGACTATTCAGGGCTGATTTCCTTTAGGACTGACTGGTTTGATCTCCTTGTAGCTCACAGGACTCCAAGAGTCTTCTCCAGTACCACAGTTGAAAAGCATCAGTTCTCTGGTGCTCAGCTTTCTTTATGGTCCAATTCTCATATCCATACGTGATACTAGAAAAACCATGGCTTTTGGCTACAGACCTTTGTTGGCAAAGTGATGTCTCTGCTTTTTTAATGTTTGTCATAGTGATTCTTCCAAGGAGCAAGTGTCTTTTAATTTCGTGGCTACAGTCACAATCCACATTGATTTTGGAGCCCAAGAGATGAAATCTTTCCCCCCACCTTGTTTTTAAGTGTTAATATATAAGTGTTCCTTATATATTAAGGAGATTTGTCATTTTATAAATTGCAAATATTTTTTGTCGGTTTTTTAGTTTGTTATTTCTCTTTTGTACCTATTGACTTTATGTCTGTTATTATCCCAGTAGCATACTGTGTTGAACACTGAAGTACGATGCCTCTAAGTTTGGCTATTCTGGCTTCTTCCAACTCTGTTTGGCTAATTCTCAGTTCCTTGCTTTTTCCATATGAATTTTAAGATTACCTTGTTGACTTCTGCAAAAAAGACAGCTGGAATTTTGACCCCCCAAAAAATGTATAGATTAACCGGGGGAGGGGTATATCTTAACAATATTAAGATTCTGATCCATGAACACAGGATGTCTTTCTAGTTACTCAGTTCTTTTAAAATTTCTTTTAACAATGGTTTTCAATATGTAAGTCTTGTACTTCTTTTGTTAAACATATTCCTAAGCATTTTTATTCTTTCAGTGTTATTGTAAATGGAATTTTAAAATCCATATATGTATGTTTATTGCTCATATACAGAAATACACTTGATTTTTGTATATTGATCTTACATGGTGCAAGTCTCGCTGAACTCACTAAACAGTCCTAATAATCTTTTTTTTTATTACAATATTATCTTTATTACAATGGTTTGAACTGAACTAGCAGTATCTTCAAGATATACCTGTATATTTTTTGTGAGATGCCTATTCATATCATTGCACATTTTAAAAAATTTGTTTTTTAATTGAAGGATAATTGCTTTACAGAATTTTGTTGTTTTCTGTCAAACCTCAGCGTGAATCAGCCATAGGTGTACATACGCCCCCTCCCATCCCCTCCCCACCCCACCCCTCTAAGTTGACACAGAGCCCCTGTTTGAGTTCCCTGAGCCGTAAGGCAGATCCCCACTGGCTGTCTGTTTTACATATGGTAATGTAAGTTTCCATGTTATTCTTTCCATACAGCTCACCCTCTCCTCCCCTCTCCCCATGCCTGTAAGTCTATTCTCTATGTCTGTTTCTCCATGGCTGCCCTGTAAATAAATTCTTCAGTACCATTTTTCTAGATTCCATATATATGCGTTAGAATATGATGTTTAACAGTCCTAATAGTCTTTTTATGGATTCTATGGTTTGACTCTGAAGTTTGCATATGAAGATAACTTTTATTATGCACTATGCTCAGTCGCTCAGTTCTGTCCGACTCTGCAGCCCCATGAACTGTAGCCCACCGGGCTCTTCTGTCCGTGGAATTCTCCAGGCAAGAATACTGGAATGGGTTGCCATGCCCTCCTCCAGGGGATTTTCCCAAGCCAGGGATCAAACCCAGGTCCCCTGCACTGCAGGCGGATTCTTTACCAGCCGAGACACTGGGGAAGCCTCATTTATTCATACACAGGCCCGTTTTCATGGAGTCAAGTTTTGTTTTCTCTTTGTTTGTATCGTGCCTCTGGTTTTGGATCATTATAAGAAAGGCTGTCCCATATCCAGGTTTTAAACACAGTAAAAAATTCAGCCCTGTTTTCTTCCAGTAATTGTTGAATTTACATTTTCACATCTAAATTCCCTGATTTATTCAGAATTTTTCTGGTATGCAGTATAAGGCTAAGGTACAATCATTGGCTATTCTGAAGAAAGTTCAGTTCAGTTCAGTCGCTCAGTCGTGTCCGACTCTTTGCGACCCCAGGAATCGCAGCACGCCAGGCTTCACTGTCCATCACCAACTCCCAGAGTTTACTCAAACTCATGCCCATTGAGTCAGTGATGCCATCCAGCCGTCTCATCTTCTGTCGTCCCCTTCTCCTCCTGCCCCCAATCCCTCCCAGCATCAGGGTCTTTTCCAATGAGTCAACTCTTCGCATGAGGTGGCCAAAGTATTGGAGTTTGAGCTTCAGCATCAGTCCTTCCAATGAACACCCAGGACTGATCTCCTTTAGGATGGTCTGGTTGAATCTCCTTGCAGTCCAAGGGACTCTCAAGAGTCTTTTCCAACACCACAGTTCAAAAGCATCAATTTTTCTCCTCTCAGCTTTCTTTATAGTCCAACTCTCACATCCATACATGACCACTGGAAAAACCATAGCCTTGACTAGATGGACCTTTGTTGGCAAAGTAATGTCTCTGCTTTTTAACATGCTATCTAGGTTGGTCATAACTTTCCTTCCAAGGAGCAAGCGTCTTTTTTTTTTTTCCATTTATTTTTATTAGTTGGAGGCTAATTACTTTACAATATTGTAGTGGTTTTTGCCATACATTGACATGAATCAGCCATGCATTTACATGTATTTCCCATCCTGATCCGCCTTCCCACCTCCCTCTCCACCCGATTCCTCTGGGTCTTCCCAGTGCACCAGGCCCGAGCACTTGTATCATGCATCCAGCCTGGGCTGCTGATCTGTTTCCCCTTAGATAATATACATGTTTTGATGCTGTTCTCTCGAAACATCCCACCCTCGCCTTCCCCCACAGAGTTCAAAATTCTGTTCTGTACATCTGTGTCTCTTTTTCTGTTTTGCATATAGGGTTATCGTTACCATCTTTTTAAATTCCATATATATGCGTTAGTATACTGTATTGGTCTTTATCTTTCTGGCTTACTTCACTCTGTATAATGGGCTCCAGTTTCATCTATCTCATTAGAACTGATTCAAATGAATTCTTTTTAACGGTTGAGTAATATTCCATGGTGTATATGTACCACAGCTTCCTTATCCATTCGTCTGCTGATGGGCATCTAGGTTGCTTCCATGTCCTGGCTATTATAAACAGTGCTGCGATGAACATTGGGGTGCACGTGTCTCTTTCAGATCTGGTTTCCTCAGTGTGTATGCCCAGAAGTGGGATTGCTGGATCATATGGAAGTTCTAATTCCAGTTTTTTAATTTCATGGCTGCAGTCACCATCCGCAGTGATTTTGGAGCCCAAAAAAATAAAGTCTGACACTTTCTACTGTCTCCCCATCTATTTCCCATGAGGTGATGGGACCAGATACCATTATCTTAGTTTTCTGAATGTTAAGCTTTAAGCCAACTTTTTCACTCTCCTCTTTCACTTTCATCAAGAGGCTTTTCAGTTCTTCTTCACTTTCTGCCATAGGGTGGTGTCATCTGCATATCTGAGGTTATTGATATTTCTCCCAGCAATCTTGATTCCAGCTTGTGCTTCTTCCAGCCCAGTATTTCTCATGATGTACTCTGCATAGAAGTTAAATAAGCAGGGTGGCAATATACAGCCTTGACATACTCCTTTTCCTATTTGGAACCAGTCTGTTGTTCCATGTCCAGTTCTAACTGTTGCTTCCTGACCTGCATACAGGTTTCTCAAGAGGCAGGTCAGGTGGTCTGGTATTCCCATCTCTTGAAGAATTTTCCAGTTTATTGTGATCCACACAGTCAAAGGCTTTGGCATAGTCAATAAAGCAGAAGTAGATGTTTTTCTGGAACTCTTGCTTTTTCGATGATCCAGCGGATATTGGCAATTTGATCTCTGGTTCCTCTGCCTTTTCTAAAACCAGCTTGAACATCTGGAAGTTCTTGGTTCACGTATTGCTGAAGCCTGGCTTGGAGAATTTTGAGCATTACTTTACTAGCATGTGAGATGAGTGCAATTGTGCGGTAGTTTGAGCATTCTTTGGGATTGCCTTTCTTAGGGATTGAATGAAAATTGACCTTTTCCAGTCCAGTTAATCCTTACCAAATGCCCACTTTATACAAATCACTTTACTAAGCACTTTACATATATTATCTCTTAATCTGTTCAACTCCCTTGTGAAAGACCATATACAGTTATTGAAGAAGCTAAGCCTCAAAGAGATTAAACAGTTTTTCCAGTGTTACACAGCTAAGAAGTGGCATGTTGTTATTTCATTGCTAGGTCATGTCTGACTCTTTGCAACCTCATGGACTATAGCTCGCCTGGCTCCTCTTTCCTTGGAATTTCCCAGACAAGAATAGTGGAGTGGGTTGCCTTTTCCTTCTCCAGCAGATCCTCCCAGCCCAGGGATTGAACCTGGGTCTCACTCACTGCGACTTCCCTGGTGGCTCAGATGGTAAAGTGTCTGCCTGCAATGCAGGAGACCTGGGTTCAATCCCTGGGTCGGGAAAATCTCCTGGAGATCTTATTTTTCTGACTTCACTCTGTATGACAGATTCTGGCTTCATCCACATCACTATTTTTGACCAATTTTGTTCTTTTTATGGCTGAGTCATATTCCTTTGTACATATGTACCACAGCTTCTTTATCCTTTCACCTGTCATTGGACATGTAGGTTCCTTCCATGTCCTAACTATTGCAAATATTGCTTCAGTGAATATTGGGGTACATGTATGTTTTTGAATTACGATTTTCTCAGGGTATATGGGATTGCCAGGTCATATGATAGTTTTATTCCTAGTTTAAAGAAATTTACTCTTATTAAACATTAAGTTTTTGCTACCAAAGTATATTAATTTATTGTAAAAATTGTTTAATATTTCCAAAGGCACAACATATATTTTTTATTTATCTTACACATGGTGGATGATGACTTAAAGAAGATTGCAAGATTTTACAAAAGCACTAATATGGTTCACCCATGTTCATCAGATGTTGATTACTGATACATTTCTTTCTCTACCTCTCTCCCTGCCTCCCATCTTTCCCTCTTATATACACACAGACATATTTTTTCTCAGTTTTTTAAATAAAAAGTTACATTTTAACCAATGACTCAGAAATATTTCAGAATGTATAGTTCCTATGAACCAGGAAATTTTCTTCAGAATCTTAACATCACTACACTACTAACATCACTACACTACTAATATACAGTTCATAATCAAATTTCACTAATCTTGTCAATTACGTCCTTTATAACAGTTGCTTTCTGTTGTGATTCAGGCTCCAGTATATAATTATGCATAGCATTTACTGGCCATGTCTCTTTATTCTCCTTTAATTTGGAGTACTTCTCCAGCCTTTGTCTTTTATCATACTGACATTTTTTTTAAGAGTGTAGAGGAATTGCTTCATAGTGGATTCTTAAATTTGATGTTTCTTCTTGAATAGATTTAAGTTGTGTAATTTTGTCAGGAATACCACAGAAGCAGTGTTTTCTTCTCAGTGAATCAAATCAGGAAACACATGATGTCATTGTGTAATTGATGATATTAAATAACTGATAGTTCACTGAGACATCAATCCAGATTATTTTATGATAACTTAGGGCAGAGTTTTCCCTACAAAATGATAAGTAATATTGGAGGAGATGCTTTAAAAAATTTTTAATATCTTATTCCTTATCAGACTTTCACCCAATAGTTTTAGCATCTATTATTGATTCTTTCCAGAATGAGTAGTCATTTTGATATTACTATAAAATGGTTATATTATAAATCTATCATTTTGTACATCTATTAATTGGAATTTTTCTATAAGGAAGAACATCCTCTTCAGTCTTATCAGTATGAACTCACAAATTCTTATTTAATAGGTTATAATCCAGTACTGTTGTTACTCATTTTCTTGCTCAAATTGTCCCAGATTTGACCAACGACAGCCCATTCCAAGTTTGGTCCCATCATTTTTACTAACACTTCCTTACTCTCTGGCACTCTTTCAAGAAACCAGATAAACAATGATGAGTGGGTAAGAGAAGAAAATATTTTGAATGGAGACATGAAAAAGCAAAGTTCTAATTTTAGATTCTAGGTGATGGACATAAGGATTTTTTCTTGGGTACAGTTATTTTAAACTCCATCTGTGTGTGGAAAGGCTTACCAGAAAAAAAGCTGGCAGGGAATCAATAGAACTGGTAGGAACTATATCATGTGTCTTGTGTATTTGAGCAAATGAGTAATTATGCTGCTGATGCTATTGGAAACCGTGCTCTTTGAAGAAAGAGGAGAACTATAGAATGAGGGAAGATGATGAATAGCCATGTGGCATTGGATTAGAATATAGTATAAATTTATATATTTCTAATTTCTAAATTTTACACACCAGTACTTTTTAATTGAGATATAGTTGACATATAACATTATGTTAGTTTCAGGTGTACACCATAATGATTTATATGTACAGTGTGAAATAATCACAGTAAGTCTAGTTATCATCTATAGTTACACCACACATAGTTACAGATTTTTTTTTCTTGTGATGAGAACATTTAGGATCCACTCTTAGCAAAATTCAAATATGCAATACAGTATCATTAACTATAGTTACCATACTACATGACATCCACAGGAATTATTTATTTTATAATTAGGAGTTTGTACCTTTTGCCCAACTTCACCGTTTCATCCTTCCCCATCCTGCACTTCTGACAACCGTCAGTCTGTTCTCTGTGTCTATAGTTTTTGTGTTGTTTTTGTTTTGGTCTTGTGTTGTTGTTGATAAATTCTACATGTAGGTGAGATCATGTGGTGTTTGTCTTTCTGACATTTCATATAGTGTAATGCCCTCAGGGTGCATCTGTGTTGTCTCAATGACAGAATTTCCTTCTTTTTAATGACTAAGTAATACTCTGTTCATCTGTGTGTCTGTTTTTTATGCCAGTACCATACTGTTCTGGTTAATTTAGCTTTGTAATATAGTTTGAAATCAGGAAGTGTGATGCCTTGAGCTTTGCTCTTCTTTTCTTTTTTAGCTTTGTTCTTCTTTCTCAGAAATCATTTTAGCTGTTCAGGGTCTTTTATGGTTCCATACAAATCCTGCAAATAGGATTGTTCTATTTCTATGAAAAATGCCATTGTAATTTTTATTTTTATTGCATTGAATCTGTAGTATTTGGGTAGTTATGGGTATTTTAACAGTATTAATACTTCCAGTCCATGAGCATGAATAGCTTCTCACTTATTTGTATTTTTTTCTATTTCTTTCATCAGCATGTTATAGTTTTCAGCATACAGGTCTTTCACCTCCTTGGTTAAATTTATTCCTAGGTATTTTATTATTTTCAATGCTACTACAAATACAGTGGTTTTCTTAGCTTCTCTTTCTGATAGTTATTAATATATAGATGCACAGCTGATTGTTGAATTTTGATTTTACTAAACTTATCATTTCTGACTTTTTTTGATGGAGTCTCTGGGGTTTTTTACATATCATCTGCAAATAGAGACAGTTTTATTTCTTCCTTTTTATATTTGGATGGCTTTTATTTCTTTGTCTTGCCTAACTACTCTGACTATAACCTCAAGTGGTATGTTGAATGAAAACAGTGAGTGTAGGCATTTTTGTCTTATTCCTGATCTTAGAAGAAAAGCTGTTTGATTCTTTCATAATTGAATATGATGCTAGTTGTGGACTTGTCGTCAGTGTTCTTTATTATGTTGAGGTATTTTCCTTTACCCACTTTATTGAGTGTTTTTGTTGTAAATGGATGTTGAACTTTTTCAAATGGTTTTTCTTCATCTGAAGAGATGATCATAGGCTTTTATCCTTTATGTAGTTGTTCTGGTATAGTACATTGATTTTACAGATGTTAGACCATTCTTGCATCCCTGGAATAAATTCTACTTCATCATAAAATATAGTCCTTTTAACATATTATTGAATTTAGTTTGTTAATGTTTCATTAAGGATAGTTGCATCACTTTTCATCAGAGTTATTAGCCTATAATATTGTTTTCTTGTAGTGTCCTTACATCGTTTTGGTATCAGGGTAATACTGACCTCATAAAATGTGTTGAGTCGTTCTTTCCTTCTCTTCTGTTTTTTGGAAGTGTTTCAGAAGATTTATATTAATTCTTCTATGTTGTTTGGTAGAATTCACCAGTGAAGCCAGCTGTTTTAGTGATTTTTGTTGCTTTTGTTAGGAGGATTTAACTGATTCAATCTCCTTACTAGTAATCAGGCTGTTCAGATTTTCTCTTTTTTCACGATTCAGTCTTGGTAGTAAGATATGTGTTTCCAGGAATTCATCTGTTTCTTTTAAGTTGTCCTATTTATTGGCATATAATTGTTTGCAGTAGTATCATACAATCTTTTGTGTTTCTGCAGTATCTTTGTAATATCTCCTTTTTTATTTTATTTTATTTGGGTTTTCTCTTTTTTGGTTGAGTCTAGCTAAAGCTTTGTTCTATTTATAATTTCAAAAAGTCCATTCTTAGTTTCATTGACCTTTTCTTTTGTCATTTTAGTGTGTATTTCATTTATTTCCAATCTGATCTTTGTTACTTTTTTCCTTCTTTGGTCTTAGTATTTATTTAATTCCTTCAGTTGTAAAGTTAGGGTGTTTATTTGAGATTTTTCTTGGTTTGTTAATGTAGGCATTTAATTGCTGTGAACATCCCTCTTAGAACTGCTTTTGTGGCATCCCACAAGTTTTGGTACATTGCTTTTTGATTTGTTTCAAGATTTGTGTTTTTCATTAATATTTATTATTTATTTATTTGGCTGCACTGGGTCTTAGTTGTGGCGTACAGACCCTTAGTTGTGGCCTGTGGGGTCTAGTTTCCCAAGCAGGGATTGAACATGGGCCCCCTGCTTTGGCAGTGCAGAGTCTTAGCCACTGAGCTACCAGAGAAATCCCTCAAAATTTGCTTTACATATCTCTTTGATTTCTTCACTGACACTTTGGTTGTTCAGTAGCACTGTTGTTTAATCTCCACATATTTGTAAATTTTCTAGTTTTCTTCTTCTAATTAACTTGTTCTTTAGTACTGTTATGGTGGGAAAGATGCTTGATATTACTTCATCCTTCTTAAATTTTTTAAGATTTTTGTGGCCTAACATATGGTCTGTCCTGGGGAATATTCCATGTACACTTGAGAATAATATGTATCTTGTTGCTTTGGTGTTGGAATATTTTGTATATATGTTAAGTCCACCTTCTGCTGTGCTTAGTCGCTCAGTCGTGTATGTCTCTTTGTGACCCCTTGGACTCTAGCCTATCAGGATCCTCTGTCCATAGGGATTCTCCAGGCAAAAATACTAGAGTTGGTTGCCATGCCCTCCTCCCGGGAATCTTCCAAACCCTGGGATCAAACCCTGGTCTCCCATATTACAACTGGATTCCTTTACCATCTGAGCTATGAGGGAAGCCCTAGGTCCACCTTAGGTGTTTAATTAGAAGTCCACCCCTTGCCTACAGAAGGAAATGGCAACCCATTCCAGTATTCTTGTATGGAAAATCCCATGGACAGAGGAGCCTGGCGGGCTCCAGTCCATGGGGTCACAGAATTGGACACAACTGAGTGACTTCACTTCTTCATATGTGTAATCTTTAGGGTTTTCTAGATATAAGATCATGTTGTCAGTGAATAGGAATAATTTTACTTCTTCCTTTCTAATTTGAATGTCTATTTCTTTTTCTTGCCTACTTGCTCTACCTAGAACCTCTAGTATAATATTTACTAGAAGTGGCAAAAGTGGACATTATTTGTAATTCTAGGGGGAAAACTTTTAGTCTTTCGCCACGGAATATGTTGTTAGTTGTGGGTTTTTCATATATGGCTTTTATCATAGTGAGTTTCCTTGTATTTCTTGTTCATTAAGTGTTTCTATTGTAGAAAGATGTGGAATTTTGTTATTCTTTTATTGCATCAATTGAGATGATTTGGGGGGTTTTTCCTTCATTCTGTTAAGGTGACATACCACACTGATTAATTTTTGTCTATTGACCCATTCTAAAATTCCAGGAATAAATCCCACTTGGTCATAGTATATAAACCTTTTAATGTACAACTTTGGTTTGCTTGTATTTTGTTCAAGATTTCTGTATCAGTATTTGTAAAGGATATTTGTAATTTTCTTGTAGTGTCTTTTTGCATGTCTTTCGTATCTGTGTAAAAGTTTACAAAATATGTTCTGAATGCCAAAAAAAAAAAAAATCCACCCCTTGAGGCTACAGCTATGAAATAATAAGCCTTTTTCTTGGAAGGGTTGGACGTTTCTGTCTGCTGTCTCTTCTCTCTGCCCTGGGGGAGGAAGAGGGGTAGTTAGGTAAAAACTGTTTCTCTGTTTGTAACACTTCCCAACCCGGGATTCAAACTGTGTCTCCTGCATCAATAGGCAGATTCTTTACCATTGCCCCACATGGGAAGCCCCTCAGTTGCCTCTCAGTCATGGCTTTCTCTCGCCGGCTTCTCCCCTGACAGGCATGACTTTCTAAGATGTGCTTGTGAGTATCCTCCTCCCAGGCTCTGTCTGGTGCATCATCCACTCTTCCCTCCATGTCTTCACTTTCTTTTGGAGGAGTTTTTTCTTGTGAAGGGCTTCCCTCATGGCTCAGAAGGTGAGGAGTCTGCCTGCAATGCAGGAGACCCAGATTCTATGCCTGGGTCAGAGGGATCCCCTGAAGAGTGGAATGGCAACCCACTCTAATATTCTTGCCTGGAGAATCCCATAGACAGGGCCTTGTGGGCTACAGTCCACAGGGTCACAAAGAGTCGGACATGACTCAGCGATCAACATTTCATTTTTTCATTTCAGTGAGCCTGTGATCAGAGGCTCTGCCACCCGTGAGAGCTAGGTGATTAAGGGATGTTCCCTGGTTGGCAGCTGCCAAAACCAGGGCTCCAGTCATGTGCACAAGGTCCTTTGCAGGGGATACAATTGACCTGGAGTGAAACAGGGATAATACAAAGAAGGCACTTAACAGTCTCCGCAGTCTTTGGAGAGTATTTTAGTCTGCCCCTCCCCGCCAAGATTTGTGTTACATTAGATGCCTGACCCTCAGTTCAGACATATAAGATAATTAAATGGCCCCTTACACAGAAAGCTGGATTTAGGAAAGGCAGAGGAACCAGAGATCAAATTGCCAACATCCGTTGGATCATCGAAAAAGCAAGAGTTCCAGAAAAACATCTACTTCTGCTTTATTGACTATGCCAAAGCCTTCGACTGTGTGGATCACAACAAACTGTGGAAAATTCTTCAAGAGATGGGAATACCAGACCACCTGACCTGCCTCTTGAGAAACCTGTATGCAAGTCAGGAAGCAACAGTTAGAACTGGACATGGAACAACAGACTAGTTCCAGGAAAGGAGTACATCAAGGCTGTATATTGTCACCCTGCTTATTTAACTTCTATGCAGAGTACATCATGCGAAACGCTGGGCTGGATGTAGCACAAGCTGGAATCAAGATTGCTGGGAGAAATACCAGTAACCTCAGATATGCAGATGACACCACCCTTATGGCAGAAAGTGAAGAAGAACTAAAGAACCTCTTGATGAAAATGAAAGTGGAGAGTGAAAAAGTTGGCTTAAAGCTCAACATTCAGAAAACTAAAATCATGGCATCTGGTCCCATCACTTCATGGCAAATGGATGGGGAAACAGTGGAAACAGTGACAGAGTTTATTTTGGGGGGCTCCAAAATCACTGCAGGTGGTGACTACAGCCATGAAATTAAAAGATGCTTGCTCCTTGGAAGAAAAGCTGTGACCAACCTAGATAGCATGTTAAAAAGCAGAGACATTACTTTGCCAACAAAGGTCCATCTAGTCAAGGCTATGGTTTTTCCAGTAGTCATGTATGGATGTGAGAGTTGGACTATAAAGAAAGCTGAGCACCGAAGAATTGATGCTGTTGAACTGTGGTGTTGGAGAAGACTCATGAGAGTCCCTTGGACTGCATGGAGATCCAACCGGTCCATCTTAAAGGAAATCAGTCCTGAATATTCACTGGAAGGACTGATGCTAAAGCTGAAACTCCAATACTTTAGTTTTAGTTTGGCTACCGGATGCAAAGAACTGACTCATTTGAGAAGACCCTGATGCTGGAAAAGATTGAAGGCGGAAGGAGAAGGAGACGAAAGAGGGTGAGATGGTTGGGATGGCATCACTGACTCAATGGACATGAGTCTGAGTAAACTCTGGGGGTTGGTGATGGACACGGAGGCCTCGTGTGCTGCAGTCCATGGGGTTGCAAAGAGTTGGACACAACTGAGCGACTGAACTGAACTGAACTACACAGAAGAACTTGAGTGTGCCCTGGGAGATTTGCCACAGTGAATCCATGCAAACTCTTTAAGAAATGTTTCTCAGTTTGTGTCTCATGGATAGAAGCCCCATTGGCTTTCAGAACTAGATGTTTTGGGGGCCCATGTCTCACTCATGTCCAGGTCTTAATAGTTGGGTAGCCTGGTATGGGGTTCAAATCCTCTTCTCCTTGGGGAGAAGCTTATATTTGTGAGTGCCTTCCTACGTGTGGGTTGTTGTTCCATGAGTGAGATTTTCTGTAAGATGTGCAACCTCTCCTCATTTTGATGTGATTTTTTTCTTGTTAGCCCAATGTGTACAAGTTGCTGAGCTACTTTTAGGCTTCTTGAAGAGGGAATTTTTCTTCATGTAGCTGCAGGTTCCATGTGTATCTGGAAGGAGGTGAGTTCAGGATCTTCTTCATCTGCATCATGAACCAATATCCCTACATACATTGTTTGCTTTCTTGTCTATTTATTATTGAATCATAAGAAATTTCCATTTTTCTCCAGCTCTGTTAGCTGAAGGAACCTAGAAAGTGATATCCCACCAGTCATGAGCATACTTAGTGTATACAGTTTGGTTTCTAAATACCATTTCCCACTAAGAGAAACTAAGCTATGGAGAAATGGCTGATTGAGGGATGGGTCAGGGAAAGCACAAGATGAGCCTGAAACATTGTGTTTATACCAGTTTTGCTGCAAGTTGGTAATGGAAATAATGTTTCACTGAAATGATAAATAGCCAAATTAACCTGTATTCTACGAAAGGGCATCCCACTACAGTATTCTTAACCTGGAAAATTCCATGGACAGAAGAGCCCAGTGGGCTACTGTCCATGGGGTCACAAAGAGTTGGACATGAGCATGCATGTGCACACACATGCAAAAATGTAAACTTCAAATTGCACTTCTGCCACATAAAAAAATTAACCCAAAATGAATTAGACATAATTGTGAAGCTTAAAACTGTAAAAGTTTTAAATAAGACAAGGGAGAAAATATTTATGACCTTGGGTTAGGCAAAGATTTCTTACAACAGAAAAAGCACAGTCCATAAAAGAAAAAGATTGATAAATGGATCATTTTTAAAATTAAGAATTTTGGCACTTTAAAAAACAGTTACAAGAATTAAAAGGTAAGCCACAGACTGGGAAGAAGTACTTGCAGATTTCCTATATGATAAAGGAGTTGTATACAGAAATATTATAAGGTCTCAAAACTTAATGATAAGCAGAAAAAAACTTTTAATCAATCAATTAAAAATGAGCAAGATTTAGATAGCACCTCACCAAAGAAGATTTATGGGTATCAATAAGCACATAAAAGAAGTTCAACATCATTAATCATTAGGAAAGTGAAAATTAAAGTCACAGTGAGATACCACTACCTACCTGTCAGAATAACTAAAAAAAAATTAATTGCTAATGTCAAATACTGATAAGGATTCAGAATAACTTCAACTTTTATACCTTGCTGATGGGAGTGCAAAATGGTACAACCACTTTTGAAAACAAATAGTGTCTTATATTCTTAAATATATCTTATCGTAGGACACAGCAGTCGCACTCCATTTCATTTATCCATGTTAAATAAAGTACATGTTCACACAAAAACCTGTACTTGAATAGTTATAGCAGCTTTATTCATAATCTCTACAAACTGGAAATGCAATTTCTAAACAGATAGACAAACTGGTATATCATATAATGGGCTTCCCTGCTGGCTCAGATGGTAAAGAATCTTGTCTGCAACGCAAGAGACCTCGGTTCGATCCCTGCATTGGGAAGATCCTCTGGAAAACTGAATGGCAACCCACTCCAGTATTCTTACCTGGAGAATTTCATGGACAGAGGAGTCTGGCGGGCTACAGTCAATGGAATTGCAGAGTCAGACACAACTGAGCAACTAACACTTTCATGACAGAATATTACACAGCATTATACAGTGAAGAACTACTGACAGAGTGAACAGCATGAGTGACTCTCAAATGCAGTGTGCTAAATGAAAGAAGGCTACCTACTGTAAAGTTCCATTTATGTGATACTCTTGAAAAGGAAAGGCCACGGGACTAAAGAAGAGGGCCTGGAGTTGGGAAATGGGTTTGGCTATAAAGAGGCATAAAGAAATTTTGCAGAATGATGAAACTGTTTTATATCTTGATTGTAACATGACTTATGCATTAGTCAAAACTTGTAGAACTCACCAAAAAGGATGATTTTTTTTTTTTTTTTACTGTTTGTAAATAATACATTAATTTAAAAAGTGTGCTGAGGAGGGGGCAAAAAACATGTATTCTGATTTTGTGGTATACTTCATGCTAAGTTTCTTTTCTACCTTGAATCCAAGTGAAAGAATTTACAATGACAGTATTTTATTTCTTAAAAATCATCTATAAATCCAGATAATTTTTTGCCTCAGAACTCTTTTGTTGCCTTTTTGTTCATAATTCTCATATAAGTGATAGGTTCATAATTTTCATATATAAATGACTATTCACATGGGTAGCTAAATTTGTAAATTGTATTATGACGAGTGGGGCTTCCCAGGTGGCATGGTGGTAAAAAATCCACCTACCAATGCAGAAGATGCAAGAGATGCTAGTTCAATTCCTGTCCAGGAAGATACCCTGAAGTAGGAAATGGCAACACATTGCAGTATTCTTGCTTGGAAAATCCCATGGACAGAGGAGCCTGATGGTTACAGTCCACAGAGTATCAAAGAGTGGGACACGACTGGGCAACAGAGCACACACACACATTATGATAAGCATAGCTTTTGATTTCTTAGCTTTTCAGTGTTTATATTTAGGAATATATAGTTGATTTCCCATTTTTAATCTTTTTCCATTTTGTCTTTGATGAACAGTCTACTCTGCTTGACTTTGTTTTGTGTTTTAACATCTTAGTGATACTATCTTTAGCTAATGTAACAAAGGTTGTAGAATCCTGTTCAGAATTTTAGTGGCTGTCTATTCACTGAGAATATAGTGCAGGTTGCTAGGTTAAAGCTTTCATTTGCTTTTTGAATTCCAACTACACTGTGGAAGCTACCTTTGTCACCAAATGACTTAAAACTAGTGCATGTTCTAACCTATGAATTTCCAAGTTGTTTCTCCACCATTTACTGTGAATGATGTCTGATAATCCATTAGCATTTAAAACTTATTCGGAGTCACTTCTATAATAAACCAGCAACAACAACAAGAAAAACAATATTATTAACCCTATATGCAAAACAGAAAAAGAGACACAGATGTACAGAATAGACTTTTAGACTCTGTGGGAGAAGGTGAGGGTGGGATGTTCTGAGAGAATAGCATTGAAACAAGTATACTATCAAGGATGAAACAGATCACCAGCCCAGGTTGGATGCATGAGACAAGTGCTCAGGGCTGGTGCACTGGGAAGACCCAGAGGGATGGGATGGAGAGGGAGGCGGGAGGGGGGATCGGGAACGGGAACACATGTAAATCCATGGCTGATTCATGTCGATGTATGGCAAAAACCACTACAATATTGTAAAGTAATTAGCCTCCAACTAATAAAAATAAATGGGAAAAAAAAAAAGAAAAAGAAAAACAACATTAATGAAGCTTATCTTTGTTATAGGAAGACCAGAGACAAAAAATACACACACATATATATGTGTGTGTGTACACATACATATATAATTCCATTAAAAGTTTTGCAAGTGGGATCCAGGTATTAAAATAAATATTCTTGTGCCAGTACCATACTGTCATGATGACTATGGCTTTGTAGTATAGTCTGAAGCCTGATTTCTCCACCTCTGTATTTCTTTTTCAGTAATGCTTTGGCTAGTCATGATCTTTTTTTTTTTTTTTTTATCCTGACTTCACGTTTTAACATTTTTGGATTTTCTTTTCTTTTCGTTTTTTTTTTTTTTTTAATTAGTTGGAGGCTAATTACTTCACAGCATTTCAGTGGGTTTTGTCATACATTGATATGAATCAGCCATAGAGTTACATGTATTCCCCATCCCGATCCCCTCTCCCACCTCCCTCTCCACCCGATTCCTCTGGGTCTTCCCAGTGCACCAGGCCCGAGCACTTGTCTCATGCATCTCACCTGGGCTGGTGATCTGTTTCACCATAGATAATATACATGCTGTTCTTTCCAAACATCCCACCCTCACCTTCTCCCACAGAGTTCAAAAGTCTGTTCTGTACTTCTGTGTCTCTTTTTCTGTTTTGCATATAGGGTTATCGTTACCATCTTTCTAAATTCCATATATATGTGTTAGTATGCTGTAATGTTCTTTATCTTTCTGGCTTACTTCACTCTGTATAATGGGCTCCAGTTTCATCCATCTCATTAGAACTGATTCAAATGAATTCTTTTTAACAGCTGAGTAATATTCCATGGTGTATATGTACCACAGCTTCCTTATCCATTCATCTGCTGATGGGCATCTAGGTTGCTTCCATGTCCTTGCTATTACAAACAGTGCTGCGATGAACATTGGGGTGCACGTGTCTCTTTCAGATCTGGTTTCCTCAGTGTGTATGCCCAGAAGTGGGATTGCTGGGTCATATGGCAGTTCTATTTCCAGTTTTTTAAGAAATCTCCACACTGTTTTCCATAGTGGCTGTACTAGTTTGCATTCCCACCAACAGTGTGAAAGGGTTCCCTTTTCTCCACACCCTCTCCAGCATTTATTGCTTGTAGACTTTTGGATAGCAGCCATCCTGACTGGCGTGTAATGGTACCTCATTGTGGTTTTGATTTGCATTTCTCTAATAATGAGTGATGTTGAGCATCTTTTCTTGTGTTTGTTAGCCATCTGTATGTCTTCTTTGGAGAAATGTCTGTTTAGTTCTTTGGCCCATTTTTTGATTGGGTCATTTATTTTTCTGGAATTGAGCTTCAGGAGTTGCTTGTATATTTTTGAGATTAATCCTTTGTCTGTTTCTTCATTTGCTATTATTTTCTCCCAAGCTGAAGGCTGTCTTTTCACCTTACTTATAGTTTCCTTTGTAGTGCAAAAGCTTTTAAGTTTCATTAGGTCCCATTTGTTTAGTTTTGCTTTTATTTCCAATATTCTGGGAGGTGGGTCATAGAGGATCTTGCTGTGATTTATGTCAGAGAGTGTTTTGCCTATGTTCTCCTCTAGGAGTTTTATAGTTTCTGGTCTTATATTTAGATCTTTAATCCATTTTGAGTTTATTTTTGTGTATGGTGTTAGAAAGTGTTCCAGTTTCATTCTTTTACAAGTGGTTGACCAGTTTTCCCAGCACCACTTGTTAAAGAGGTTGTCTTTTTTCCATTGTATATCCTTGCCTCCTTTGTCAAAGATAAGGTGTCCATAGGTTCGTGGATTTATCTCTGGGCTTTCTATTTTGTTCCATTGGTCTATATTTCTGTCTTTGTGCCAGTACCATACTGTCTTGATGACTGTGGCTTTGTAGTAGAGTCTGAAGTCAGGCAGATTGATTCCTCCAGTTCCATTCTTCTTTCTCAAGATTACTTTGGCTATTCGAGGTTTTTTGTATTTCCATACAAATTGTGAAATTCTTTGTTCTAGTTCTGTGAAAAATACCGTTGGTAGCTTGATAGGGATTGCATTGAATCTATAGATTGCTTTGGGTAGAATAGCCATTTTGACAATATTGATTCTTCCAATCCATATTCATGGTCTTGTTTCCATTTAAATTGTAAAATTTTTTGTTCTAATTCTGTGAAACATGCCACTGGTAATTTGACAGGGATTGCATTGAATCTATAGCTTACACTGGGTAGTCATTTTCACAATATTTATTCTTCCAGTCCAAGAATATGGTATATCTGTTTGTGTCATCTTTTATTTCTTCTTTGGAGAAATGTCTGTTTAGATCTTCTCATTTTTTGACTAGGTTGTTTGGTTTTTTGTTATTGAGTTGTATGAGCTCTCTGCATATTTTGGCAAGTTTTGTATCATGCTACCTTAAATGTTCTAGTAGTTGTTGTGTGGAGTCTTTATATAAGATATATCATGTCATCTGCATCTAATGAAAATTTTACCTCCCTACCAATTTGAATACCTTTTCTTTCTCTTATCTGATTGCTGTTGCTAAGATATCAAATACTATGTTGAAGAAAAGTGGTAAGAGTGGGCATCTTTGTCTTGTTACAAATTTTAGTGGCAAGGCTTTCAGCTTTTCACTGTCAAGCATTATATTGAATGTAGGCTTGTCATAAATAACTTTTATTGTGTTGATATGTTCCCTCTGTACCAACTTCGGTAAGAGTTTTTATCATGACTGGATGTTGAATTTTATTGAATGCTTTTTCTGCATCTTATCAATGATCATGTGGTTTTTGTCTTTTAGAGATGATGTGATATATCACATTGATTATGTACCATCCTTATGACTTTGGAATGAATCCAGGTTGATCTTGTTGTGTAATCTTTTTTATGTGCTATTGGATTAAGTATCATTACTTTGATGTAATGGCCTTTAAGTCTAGTTTTATTTACATATATTGATTAATATACAATGGAAAAATCTCCTGTAGTATGATTTCAGCAGCTTGAGCGACATGCTTCTAAGGCTTCAGAACCTGCTATTGTTTGGAAACCTTTACAAAAGTTTTAATTTACTTTTGTATCAAAAGTGTTTTATTGTCCTTATAAACTCACCTACCAAGGTGAGAAATCAAAAGCCTTCCAACTTTCCTCTATCAAATTTCACATGAAGGACCTATAACGGTTGGAAAAACCTCTTACTCTAAAACCCTCATATTTCTCAATGATCCTGACCTGCCAAGAGAGACATTACTTAACTCTCTTTAAATTTTAGGATTCATTTTTAGTTCCTCTTCACTTTCTGCCATTAGGATGGTATCATCTGCATTTCTGATGTTATTGATATTTCTCCCAGCAGTTTTGATTCCAGGTTGTGATTCCTCCAGCCTAGCATTTCGCATGATGAACTCCGGGTATAACTATAACAAGCAGGGTGACAATATACAGCTTTGATGTACTCCTTTCCCAATTTTGAACCAGTCTGTTGTTCCATGTCCAGTTCTAACTGTTGCTTCTTGACCTGCATACAGGTTTCTCAGGAGGTAGGTAAGGTAGCCTGGTGTTCGCATCTCTTGAAGAATTTTCCATGGATAGCTGTGATCTACACAGTCAAACGCTTTAGTATAGTCAGTGAAGCAGAAGTAGATGTTTTTCTGGAATTCTCTTACTTTTTCTGTGATCCAACAGATGTTGGAAATTTGATCTCTGATTCTTCTGCTTTTTACATCTGGAGGTAAAAGCTTGTGCATTGGGAAGTTCTTGATTCACGTACTGTTGAAACCTTGTTTGAAGGATTTTGAGCATTACCTTGCTAGCATGTGAAATGAGTGTAATTATATGGTAGTTTGAACATCCTTTGGCATTGCCCTTCTTTGAGATTGTAATGAAAACTGACCTTTTCCAGTTCTGTGGCCACTGCTGAGTTTTCCAAATTTGTTGGCATATTGAGTGCAGCACTTTAACAGCATCATCTTTTAGGATTTGAAATAGCTCAGCTAGAATGCCATCACTTCCACTAGCTTTGTTCATAGTAATTCCTAAGGCTCATTTGACTTTACACTCCAGGATATCTGGCTCCAGGTGAGTGACCACACTATCATGGTTATCTGCATCATTAAGACCTTTTTTGTACAGTTCTTTTGTGTGTTCTTGCAACCTCTTCTAAATATCTTTTGCTTTTGTAAAGCAGTTATCTTCAAATAAAAATAGGAAGAAAGGGGGAAAAAAATAATGGAAGTCTCCATAAAATCCTAATAGTATAGAGTTCAGCGAGCTTCCAGGTTGCTAAGCAGTTGAAAGTACAAGGAGAATGATACACCCAGAGAGGTTAGGGCTGTCACATATTAATCAGACCTGAGAGAAGAGGTAATGGGGACCTCCAGTTTGTAGGATATAACTTATGGGTAACCTGGGAACTTAATGTTTTCAACTGACATCTGAAATAGAGTGAAGGCAGTCTTTTGGGACTGAGCCCTTCACCTGTGGGATTTAACAGTGTCTCTAGGTGGATAGTGTTAGAATTGAGTTAATTTTAGGACACCCACCTGGTGTAAAGAGAATTTGTTGGTGTGTTGAAAAACTTCCACACACATGATGACCAGAGGTGTCAGCAGTCATGTTCTGTGTAAAAGGAGGTACGCAGAAAGAAACAGCAGGGAAGCACTGGGTGTTTGCTGCATAAAAGGAAAATGGGTTCTTTTTCTGAAGAGGAGCATAAAAAGCACTTTACATTATACATGCAGGCGTATCACAGAGATACTGCAGGTTTGGTTCCAAACCACTGCGATCAAGTGAATGTTGCAGTGAAGGGAGTCACCCGGAGGCTCTGCTTTCCCAGTGCGCATAGAAGTTATGTTCCCACTGTGGTGTGGTCTGTCAAGTGTGTGGCAGCGTTACGTCTTTTTTAAACATATGTGCCTGAATTAAAAGTATTGTCAAAAAAATCCACCATCATCTGAGTCTTCAACAGGTTGTAATCTTTTTGCTGTCAGAGAGTCTTGCCTTTATGTTGACAGCTGCTGACTGATCAGGGTGGTGGCTGCTGAAGTTTGGAGCAGTTGAGGCAATTTCTGAAGACAAAGCAGCAGTGCAGTTTGCTACATCTTTGTTCCTTTTACAAATGATTTCTCTGCAGCATGCAGTACTCTTTTTTTTTTTTTTCATGCAATGACATTTTACCCACAGAACTTCTTTCGAAATAGGAGTCAATCCTCTCAAATCCTGCCACTGCCTTAGTAACTAAATTTATGTAATATTCTAATTTGAGCAAAATCTTCACAGCATATTCACCAGGAGTAGATTCCATCTCAAGAAGCCACTTTTCTTTTCTCATCCGTGAGAAGCAGCTCATCTGTGAAAATTGTGTAAGATTGCAATTCAGTCACGCCTTCAGGTCCCCCTTCTAATTCTAATTCTTTTGCTGTTTATACCACATCTGCAGTACACTACCTACAGTGACGTCTTGAACCCCTCAAAGTCATCCATGAGGATTGGATATGTCTTCCAAACTTCTATTAATGTTGACATTTTGACCTCCTCCTGTGAACCGTGAATGTTCTTAATGAGATCTAGAGTCTTTTCCAGAAGGTTTTCAGTTTCTTTTGCCAAGTTCCATCAGAGGATCACTGTCTGTGTAGTTGTAGCCTTATGAAATGTATTCCTTAAATGATAAGACTTGAATGTGGAAATCGCTCCTTGATTAGTGGGAAATCTCATTGATCCCAACATCCATAGGATATTGCGCTAGCAGGCATTAAAATAATAATCTCATTGTGTATCTCCATCATGGCTCTTAGGTTCAGTTCAGTTCAGCTGCTCAGTTGTGTCCAACTCTTTGTGACCCCATGGACTGCAGCATGCTAGGCCTCCCTGTCCATCACCAACTCCCAGAGTTTACTCAGACTCATGTCCATTGAGTCGGTGACGCCATCCAACCATCTCATTCTCTGTCGTCGCCTTCTCCTTCCGCCTTCAATCTTTTCCAGCATCAGGGTCTTTTCAAATGAGTCAGTTCTTTGCATCAGGTGGCCAAAGTACTGGAGTTTCAGCTTCAGAATCAGTCCTTCTAATGAATATTCAGAACTGATTTCCTTTAGGGTGGACTGGTTGGATCTCCTTGCGGTCCAAGGGACTCTCAAAAGTCTTCTCCAAAAAAAAAAAGGAGTCTTCTCCAACACCACAGTTCAAAAGCATCAATTCTTCGGTGCTCAGCTTTCTTTATAGTCCAACTCTCACATCCATACATGACTACTGGGAAAAACAGCTTTGACTAGATGGACCTTTGTTGGCAAAGTAATGTCTCTGCTTTTTAACATGCTATCGAGGTTGGTCATAGCTTTTCTTCCAAGAAGCAAGCATCTTTTAATTTCATGGCTGCAGTCACCATCTGCAGTGATTTTGGAGCCCCGCAAAATAAACTCTGTCACTGTTTCCACTGTTTCCCCATCCATTTGCCATGAAGCGATGGGACCAGATGTCATGATCTTAGTTTTCTGAATGTTGAGCTTTAAGCCAACTTCTTCCCTCTCCACTTTCACTTTCATCAAGAGGCTCTTTAGTTCTTCTTCACTTTCTGCCATAGGGTGGTGTCACCTACATATCTGAGGTTATTGATATTTCTCCCAGCAGTCTTGATTCTAGCTTATGCTTCATCCAGCCCAGCATTTCGCATGATGTACTCTGCATATAAGTTAAATAAGCACGGTAACAGTATACAGCCTTGACATACTCCTTTCCCTCTTTAGAACCAGTCTGTTGTTCCATGTCCAGTTCTAACTGCTGTTTCTTGACCTGCATACAGATTTCTCAAAAGGTAGGTCAGGTGGTCTGGTATTCCCATCTCTGGAAGAATTTTCCACAGTTTGTTGTGATCCACACAGTCGAAGGCTTTGGCATAGTCAATAAAGCAGAAGTAGATGTTTTTCTGGAACTCTCTTGCTTTTTGATGATCCAACGGATGGTGGCAATTTGATCTCTGGTTCCTCTGCCTTTTGTGAAACCAGCTTGAACATCTGGAAGTTCACAGTTCACATACTGTTGAAGCCTGGCTTGGAAAATTTTGAGCATTACTTTAAACTGATAGTGGCACACAAATAAATACCACAGAAAATGCCAGGAATGTTCAGAATCCCCAAGACAAATGGACAGAAACTACTAAATTCTCTCTGTTAATATCATGGAGCAGAAGCAGAGTATTTAAAACAGAGCGCCTTCTGTGTTGTAACCAACAGGGAAATAAATAGTTACGTCTAAATTAGAACCAAATTCAGACTTGACTAAGAACTAGGAAAACAGTTTCTCACATGATTATCTTATCCATGATGATGTCATTCGTCTTAGATATCAGCATTGCAAAATCAGGGAATCAGTTTGATTCTTTTAGGGAGTCTGTAACTGATGGGATGTATTCAAGGTTTTGGTTGGGATCTTCTAGTGGCTCAGGTGGTAAAGAATCTGCCTGCAGTACAGGAGACACAGGTTCTGTCCCTGGGTTGGGAAGATTTCCTGAAGAAGGGAGTGGCTACCCACTCCAGTGTTCTTGCCTGGACAGGAGCCTAGCTAGCTACAGTCCATGGGGTCACAAAGAGTCATACACAACTGATGCACTAACAGTATCACTTTTTTTTTTTTTCAAATGAAGGTTTCATTTATTTGAAGGAGTAAAACTTTGAAGGTGACCCTGACGTTATGTGTGTGTGTGTGTGTGTGTGTGTGTGTGTGGTTTTGTTTGTTAACTTCAGGTTGCCAAGTATTCTGTTTCACAACTACTGCCCCTTGTATGCTTGCTTACCCTTTTGGCACCAGGGTAAGATACTAGTTTTGCTTCCATTCCTGTGTTAGCTAAAAGAAAGCTTTTATGTTATCTGTTTAATTGGTTTGGTTAAATTTTAAATCTAATAAAGTGTAAACCAAATTTTCTTTCATACAGAGTGCTTAGTTCTAGACACAGTTGTTTTCCTGATCTTTTTTGACTTTGACAGTAAAGAAATACAGGTTTTGGTTGGTTAGAAAATTCATATTTCTGGTCACAAATCACTTCTTGGGTCATTTTTTAAAATGAGAAAAGTGATCTTTAGATATAAATAGAACAGTCTAGTATCTTTCCTTTCCTTCTTTGTAACTGTTCCCCAAACTTTTTACCACTGCCTTTAAACTTCATATGACCTAGTTTCTAACTTCACCTGGACTGCTTCAGTCTCCTTTTATTTCTTCTAATGCTCCAATCTCATTTAAACTTTCATCTTATACCAGCTATTTCCTCTGCCTGATTTTCCTTTATTTTCCAGATCCTCTCCTGAGTGTCAGTAACATTTACATTTTAGCTTAATGTTACTTCCTCAGAAAAGCCTTCCCAAATAACTTGCTGTTCATCACATTTTAATTATTTGCCTAGCATTTATTATTTTCTGGGTTTTTTTCCTCAGGGTTATTAGTTTTTCTTGTTTCCTTTTTGTATGCCTACCCAGGTAAACTGTCTTATTCCCCACTCTTTCTCAGCACTTGGAACAAGGCCTGGACTTAATGAGTGTTCAGTAATTGTTGAATAAATAAATGAAGGATTCACTGAAAAGAACCAGTCTGCTAATAAGAACTTTGGGTTCTTCAAATAACTTAATATTTGGACCTCAGTTTTCTCATCTGCAAAATGTGTATATTCACATACCTAGTTGTTACAAGATAGAATAGACTAGACTTGTTTGGAGAAAGTTAGTATGTCATAACTCATGAAAGAAATATATTCACCTTGCCTTATTTACTGGAACTTTGAGCCAAGATAAAATCAGAGTCGACTGAATGAGGCCCTCTTCTTTATTTCATTTTCTTTTTTCTCCCTTCTTTTCTTCCTTTCCTTTTTATTATCTGCTTGAGATTTTTATCTCACAACAAACATTAGGAACACTGACCCAGTAAGATGAGTGGAAGAAGTAAAAAATGATGAAGCATGATAGAATAAAATAATAAGAATAGTAATTGAATAGGAGTTTAGCAAGTAACTGAGGTTTTCATCTTGAATCTCTTTACCAGCTAGTCAGCAGATCAGCTTTGTAGACCATCAGTTTTCAAATCTGTCAAACATTTCTTGCCTACTTCACGGGATTGACATGAATAATAATATCTGAAAGTACTTTATAAACCATTAAGCAAATGCACAGCAGTCATTATGATCATATCTGAAATTTAGGTTCCTTCTGCAGAACTGTTGGAGAATGCTAATGAGGCTCTTTCTTAGGTATAATTACTATAAGGCAATTCCAAAAATTTAGATTTTAAAAATATATGAAAGTGCTTAGTAACTCTCGCGACAAAAAGTATACATTAAAATTGAAGTCATTGTTAAAACAAATACTCCCCCCCCCCCACAATTTTATTTACAAACCAGGTATGTATATAAATCATCTATTTTTGACATGTAGAACAAGTCAGACAGAATAGTTTCTTGCACATAAACCATTTGTTACCACTTATTTTCTTTGTCCCTAATTAGGAGATTCACATGAAATGACTAGTTTGGGTTCAAAATTATAGGAGGAAAAAAAATACATTTGTTTTGTAGGTAAACTTTTAAAAATTATCACTCTAAATTGTGAATTTGGAATTTTTGCTGCTTTATGAAATTCAGTGGACATGAACTTAGGCAAACTCCAGGAGATGGTAAGAGACAGGGAGAACTGGCATGCTGCAGTTCATGAGGTCTCAGAGTCAGACATGACTTAGTGCCTGAACAGTGGCAACAACAACATTTTGTTAACTATTTTTGCATAAATTACTGTGAAGCCAAGTGCATTCTTTATTATATTAAATAAAGGTGATTTTTAATTCAAAATAGCATTGCATTCTCTTTTTTTTTCCTCTCTCTCTCATTTAAATTTTACTCATTTATTTATTTTTGGCTGTGCTGGGTTTTCATTGCTGTGAGGGCTTTTCTCTAGTTGCAACGAGTAGGGGCTACTCTTGTTGCAGTGCACAGGCTTCTCAGGGCAGGGTCTTTTCTTTCTCGGAACGCAGAGTGTAGGACCTGCGGGCCTCAGCAGTTTTGGTGTATAGGCCCTGTAGTTTAGGTCCCTAGGCTTTAGAGTGCAAGCTCAACAGTTGTAGCATATGGGCTTAGTTGCTTCACAGCGTGTGGAATCTTTCTGGATCAGGGATCAAACCATGTCTCCTGCCTTGGCAGGTGGATTTTTTACCACTGAGCCACCAGGGAAGCCCAGTATTGCATTTTCTTAAATTGAGTATGGTTGACCTACAACCCTCTGTTAGTTGCAGCTGTGCAACATAGTGATTCAGTGTTTCTACAAATGATTAATTACCACTAAAACAAATGCTTGATAGAGTGATTTTTTTTTCCTGTATTTTTCAATTCTCTTGCCTTTGACTATTTTCCATTCTTTTCTAATCACAGCCCAAAGAGCCGACTGATCCAATTAAAGAAAGAGAAGCTGGAATATACTCCAGGAGAACATGAATATGGATTATTCCCAGCCCCCATTCATGTTGGTGAGTACTCAGTATACACAATATATTTCCAAAAAGAAATGGTATTTCTTGAGTTTAGGTGAAATGTAATTAATGTCTTTGTGTTCTGATTATTTCTGTATCTCTAGGAGGTCAAGTCTTTACCTTTTAATTTGTATTCACTCTGAAGAATTTTGAAAACTCTTTTGCTTTCTAGGGGTCAAAATAACATAAATCTTATTCACTGAAGTGTCAATAGCAACACTATCTGTAGCATTTGATTCTCTAAGTGAGTCCTCTAGGAAAACCCAACTATTTCATTACTTCAGTTTCTAATTATTTCTGTGTTCAAAGGGAGATGACTTGTGGATATGTAATAATCAAAGGGGAAAGACCCACTGCTTTTTTGATCATTTATATTCTTGAAAATTTTATCTTTCTGTTTATTTTTGAAGCAAATGTCAAGTCTTTGTTTAGCATTCCAATAATAATACCTTCCAGAATCTTACCAAATAAGTAAAGTATACCTGGAAGTCATCCTGGATTTCTTTCATTCTTTCAACTCGTCATCCATTCCATCCCCAAGTTCTGTTATTTTCATCCTTGAATATATCCTGCTTCTATTCAAATCCCATTGCTGTTATTCAGGTCTGTGCCACTATTATCTTTTGCTTGGGCCTTCTAACAGATCTGTCTACTTTCATTCTTACTCTCTTCCAATCCACTCTCTACTCAGTAAAAAGAAAAGTCATTTTATAATTTAAATCATCTTTAAAACCTCTCAGTGGCTCACCATTAAACTGTAAACTCCTTATCCCAACACTTGGGAATGATCTGGTTCCTGACTACCTCATTATTCTGCCTCTGCTGTTTCCCAGATTTCCTTTATTCACTGTATTATGTCATGCTGGTCTTCTTTCAGATTCTAGACCATTCCAAGCTCTTTATAGCCAAAAGATTGTTTTGCTTATTATTACCTTTACCCAAAAAGATCTTTCCACAGTGAATTTCTTCTCATCCTTTGAGTACAGGCTAAATGTCAGTACCAGCTTAAATATTATTTTCTTTAAAATTGTTTTCCTGATTGTCTTACCATATAGGATTCTTCCCTCTATATCAGTTCTGTATCACGGCACCCTGTTTATTTTTCTATCATCTTTAATTGCTGTTTTTATTTACTCATTTACTAATCTGTCTCCTCCACTAGATTATAAGCTTCAGGAGCACAGGATCATTTGTGTTTCTTTTTCTCCTTTCATTTTCCAGTATGTGGTGCCTAATAGAAGGTTAATAAATATTGGATATACAAATGAAAGAAAAGAAGGAGAAATCAGAATAAGTTAAATGTAAGAAGAGAATTTTTTTTTTCAAGAACAACTTAATTGTGTAGTAAGATGTTGATCCTGTACTATTAGTATCTTCTTCACCGGTGACTCTCTTGACTGTGGTGCTCTTCTCTGTGTTATGATTATTTAGTTCCTTTTTTCTCCCCAGAAGGCCCAGCACCAGCAATGTATTTAAAGCAGCAAGGATAGACAAGTTATGCAATAAAGATTAGTTTGCTTCAGTTATTCTGTATTGGGTGGCTAGAGAATAGTTTAACTACAACATAGCGTTACAAGCATACCTTTCCACCTTTCGGGCGCCTGGATCAGGAAAATTCTCTGGAATAAGAAATGGCTAACCCCTCCAGCATTCTTGCCTGGAAAATTCCATAGACAGAGGAGTCCGTGGGATCGCAAAGAGTCGGACACGGCCGAGTGACTGAGCACAGCACACACCACATTACAGGGTTTGATTCTCAGCTAGATAACTGTACCGTGCTTACTTAAGAGAGGTGAGAGGAAGTTCCGTATTCTTTGGGCTTACTACCAAAGTTCTTTTGAAGGAGCCTTTTGCTTTTAGTAGTGAAATCATGACAGTGGAAGAAGATTCTCAGCAGATTTATCTATTTCCTAGACTGCTAGTGATAAACAGGCTTTGAAAATAAGAGGTAATTCCATGTAAAAGAAAACATGACCATTTTGGTCTTACTGGTTTTCCTCTGGATGGGAAGTTAGCTAACTGATAACTCATGTTTTGGAAAGAAGTTCTAACTTTTCAGGGGGTGATAGAGTCAGTTAGCTCCAAGGGAGATGAGATGAATGATGGGTAGGCCAATATTAAGTCAGATATCTGGCATAAATAGTGTTTAAGAGGTCCAGAATGGAAATAAGTTAATTTATTTATTAATAAATTAATAATTTATTTAATTAATTTAAAGATTTTCACTCTAAATCCCCACTTCAGTCTCTCACTAAGACTAATCTGTACTCAGTGGTCTAAAATTAAGTAAATAATGGGAAAGCCTAACCAAGTAGTGGGCTTTTTTCCTGTGAAACAAGATTTAACATCAGGCTGTTACAGGACTGAATTTTTTTTTTTTTTTTTTTGTGGACAGTGTTGTTTTGTTGTTCAGATAATTTAAGATTAGGATACAGGATGAGGCCTGTCAGCTGTTTGAAACAGGTCACTTCCAGTATCATGTAAACAAAGAGCATGACTTTGAGTCAGCCAGTCCTACATTCATCTCTGTCTTTGCCATATTAGTTATCTGAATAAAATAGTTAAATAAAATAAAAATGCACCCTGTCATCAATGGAGTAAGTGGAAAATAATATTTTAAAAAATTTTTTAATGAAATCAGGTTTCCTTATCTCTTCAGAGAATTGAATTTCAAAGAAATTTTACTTTTTATGATGAGTACTCATTTATCAAAATGTATATTTTACCTTCACATATTTAGTCAATTCATTGTTTGCAACAGTTCTACAATAAGTTCAATAAGGCAAGCATGATCTTTTCAGCACATGGTTTCTATGATAGCTGGATATACCCATACAGAAGGATAAAATAACTCAAAATGGATCATCAACCTAAAAATACAAGAGCTAAAATTATAAAACAGTAAATTTTTGTGACCTTGCATTAGGTAATAATTTTCTTAAATGTCTGACACCAAAATCATGTACAATAAAAGGGAAAAAACACAAATTAAACTATGTTAATATTTAAAATTTTGTACTTCAAAGAACACCACCAGAAAACTAAAACAACCCACCAAAAGGGAGAAACATTTTCAAATAAGAGGCTTGTATCCAAAATCCCATATATATAAAGAACTGTTATAACTCAATAATAAAAAGACAAACAGTACAATTTTTAAGTGAATAAATTATTTGAATTGATATTTTCCCCCCAAAAAAGATGGAAATGGTCAATAAGCATATGAAAAGATGTTCCACATCATTAGTCATTAGGAAAATGGAATTGAAAACCATAACAAGGGACTTCCCTGGTGGTCCAGTGGTTAAGAATGTGCCTTCTAATGCAGAGGACTCCAGTTTGATCCCTGGTCAGGGAAGTAAGATCCCACATGCCAAGGGCCCACTAAGCCTATCTGCTACAACTGAGAGAAGCCTAATG
Organism: Dama dama; assembly: GCF_033118175.1. Classification (NCBI taxonomy): domain Eukaryota; kingdom Metazoa; phylum Chordata; class Mammalia; order Artiodactyla; family Cervidae; genus Dama; species Dama dama. The sequence continues at coordinate 16,628,404 of NC_083700.1, forward strand.
CTTGCCCAGCAGAAGATCCCCTGTGCTGTGACTCAGGCCCAATGCAGCCAAATAAATAATAAATAAATATTTTTTAAAAAAACCATAACAAGATATCACTTCACACTCACAGAAATGGCTTTAATTAAAAGATTTATGATAATGTGAAGAAACTGGAACCCTCATACATTGCTGTGAGAACATGAAATGGTATAACCTCTTTGGAAAACATTTTAATAATCAATCAAGTTAATGACAGATTTAATATAAGACCTAGCAATTCTGTTGCTTAGGTATGTACCCAAAAAATTGAAGATATATGTCCAGAGACCTCCCTGGCAGTCCAGTGGTTGGGACTGCGCTTCCACTACAGGGGACCCAGGTTCCATCCCTGGTCTGCGAACTGGGGTCCTGCATGCCACGCACATAAGCAATATGTGATGTACACAATGTAATACTGTTGGGCAATAACAAAAAATTTAGTTCAGAGACATGTGCCATATAAAATCCCATGTCTAGGTTTGAATTGAAAATCATGTCATTCCAAGAACCAGGGAGATTGCAAACTGAATTTTAAAAGGCATCAATGTATGCCATTACCAAGATAATAGAATAATCTGACAACTATTTTACAGTAGTTATAATTTGTAAAAAACACTTCAGACAATTATAAACATACTTAAAACATAAAAAGATAGAGCCTTGACAAAGAAATGAAAGATAGGAAAAACAAGTAGAAATTTTAGAATAAAAATATGCAGTAACTGAAATACAATGCTCAGGGATAGATTCAGCAACAAAATGAAGATACACAGGGAACAATCAGTGAACTAGATGATGTAATATTACCCAGTCTGAACAAAAGAAAAAATAGACATTAGGAGAGATAGGCTGTGGGACCATGACAAAAGAGCTCATATCTATATTTTTGGAGTTCTGGGAGGAGATAAGAAGATAGAGATGAAAAAGTGCTTGGGTAAATAAATGGCTTGAAAGCTTTCCACATTTGGCAGAAGACATATAAACCTTCTGATTCAAGAAGATGAGCAACCCCAAACAGAATATATGCAAAAGAAATCCAGGCTAAGACACATCAAACTTCAGCATGCTAAAGACAAAACAGTTTTAAAACAATGAGAGAAATGGCTCTTATGCATAGGTGTAAATCAAATCAAATGACAGTGGATTTCTCATTTGAATTCATGTATATGGCACATTTTTCAAGTACCGAAAGAGAAACTGTCAAACCAAAATCCTATACCCACTGAAAATATCCCTCCAAGAATTAAGAGAAGCAAAGGCTTCTTAGGTGAAGGTTAACTAAAACAGTTTGCTGCCAGCAAACTTACCCTGTGAGTAAAGGAAGTTCTCTAAAAGGAAAGAAAGAAACAACCTTGGAACATCAGTAAGGCAGAAAGATCCAGTCAGCAAAACTATGGGTATTTACAATAGGCTTTCTTTCCTTCTTCTTTTGAATTGAAAGACTTCCCTGACAATCCATTGTTTAAGAACCCATGCTTCCACTGCAGGGGACACAGGTTCCATCCGTGGTCAGGGAACTAAGATCCTGCCTCCCAGGTGGTGCAGCAAAAAAAAAAAAAAATTAAAAATAGAACTTCCATGTAATCCAGCAATTTCACTTCTGGGAATGTATCCAAAGAAAATGAAAACAGTTACTTGGAAAGATGCATGCACACACATGTTCATAGCAGCATTATTTACAACAGCCAAGATATGAAAACCACCAAAGTGTCCATCAAAGCAGGAATGGATAAAAGAGTTGTTGTATGTATATCATACTATAATACGCGCATGTGCACATGTAAACACAATGGAATATTATTAATTCAGCCATAAAAATGAGGAAATCGTGCAGTTTGCAACTATGTGGTGGGCCTTGAGGGCATTGTGCTAAGTGAAATAAGTCAGACAAATACTGTATGATCTCACTTATATGTGGAATCTTAAAGTATTTGTGTGTGTGTGTAATAGAAAAGGGGATCAGATTATGTGTGGTTACCGGAGTGGAAGGGTTGTGGGAAGAGGAGGCGGGTAAGAGATCAAAAGGTACAAACTCCTAGTTACAAGATAAGTAAGAACTAGGGATATAATCAACAACATGGTAACTATAGTTAACACTGCTGTATGTATGAAATTGTACGAGAGTAAATCCTGAGTTCTCATTGCAAGGAAAAAATGTTTTCCTTTTTTTTTTTTCTTTCTCCATTTATTGTCTTTGTAAGAGATAATGATGCTAACTCAATGCATAGCTGTAGTCATTTCACAACATACGTAACTCAAGCCATTATGCTATACACCTTAAACTTATACAGTGATATATCTAAATTATATCTCAAATGAAACTAGAGGAATATTAATTAATGAACCAAGCCAAAAAAAAAGAAAAAGATTGTGCTTAGGAAGAAGAGAATTCAAGAAACTTAGGAAAGATGATAATATTGCTTCGTGGAGTTAAAAGAAAACAATTGGTGGAGTACCTCAAAACTTAAGCCATGGAATATATCTTTTCATTTCATTAAAAAATTTAAGACCTGCTCTTTGATCAGGCAGTTTTCTAGATGCTTGGGATACATCAGTAAACAAAATAGTAAAGATCCTTGTCTCTGTGGAGCTGACATTCTTCCAAAGGGGAGATAGAAATCTTTCTTTCTGTCTTTCTGAATCTCACCTGTTTTTCCTCAGGCGGATAAAACTGAAAACTTGAATCCTTGTATTTTGTTTAGTGAAATTTAAACAGTTTCATCTTGTATCTTTTATCATTGTTTATAACCCCTTTGGTGGCACACATTTCACTCAAACACTACCACTGCAACTTTTCTTTGGATGGTATTGGGACCATTTTCATAGAATAACAAAGGAAAAGTGAATAATTCTAATCTACTTATAGAGCGATATTATAACCCAATACTCAGATTTATATATAAATGAGCTGAACTTTTTCTGAAGGTCAGTACCTTATTTAGGGGACAAAAAAGGCTAAATTTTTGTCAGATTTTAAGGTATCTTGAAAAGAGGTAGAGCCATTATTACCTCTCTCCTTTTTATTGAATAGCTCCCTCTCCTTTGGTTTCCTTGTTTGCCTAGCTACTTGATTAACAATAGAATGCTTTTGTGAAATATTCTTCCTCCTTTTGTTCGTATCTTTTTCATATTAGAATTGGTTTTATAAAAGAAATCATCATGGACCTTTCCCTTTTAGATTTCAAGGTCAACACAATCTCCTGTCATCTCTTCCTTGAAATGACTTTTTTGGCCCACAAAATGAGTTTTATTTCAAAGGGAAAAAGTAAAGGATTTCTTTGCTCCTTTCCTAATAGTCAGTGGCAGGATTTGAGATCTCAAGGTTCCAGTATACAATAAGAAAAATCCACAAAAGATATGATTTCATCTAATTTTCAGGTGAAAGTGATTTTTTTTTTCCATTTAAAAAATGAGGATTAGTTAAAACAGTATTTTTTCCAAATGATGAACTCCTGAATACGTTTTTCTAAGGTATCATCTCCAGCAGAATTTGACAAGGATCTTTTTAGGTGAGTCTCACATATTAAAAATGAATTACCTGGCTCTGGTTTCAAACATATTAGAGGAAAGGAAAGACTGTCTCATCATTTTTTTCCCTAATTCTTAGTATATGGATTAGAGAAAACTGAAGGTGAAAGTCGCTCAGTCGTGTCTGACTCCTTGCAACCCCATGGACTATATAGTCCATAGAATTCTCTAGGCCAGAATACTAGAGTATCCTAGTATCCCCTTTCCCTTCTCCAGGGGATCTTTCCAACCCAGGGATCAAAGAGAAATACAAATAATACCAAGAAAGGCAACATATAACATCTGTGGAGCTGTTTCTAGGAAAACTGAAAATGTTGGACAGTGGGGAAAATTGTGTTTTTAAAGTTAGTTGAAGTATGGGACTTCCCTGGCTGTTAAGACCCTATGCTTCCACTATAGAGGGCGTGGGTTTGATCCCTCATTAGGGAACTAAGACCCCCACGTGCTGTGTGGCCAAAAAAAACTGACGTGAATAATGGATGCTTCCTTTCTGGAAGGAGAAAAGTATTCTTTTTAAATATTCAGAACTTACTGTCCGCTCCTTCATACTTTTACAACCTCTTCTCTACAGAAAACACACTAAGAAAAGAGTTAACCCTTTACATCAAGGGGTTTGTCCTGTCTTCTCAGAGCCAATTTTGACTTGCTAAAAAATTATATTTGTTTGATTGTTGTTAGAAGCAGTACATACTCATAAAAATTCCTAATGTAGAAAGATATGAATTGAAAGATAAAGTTCCCCTTCCCAGAAACATACTAGTTTAGCATATACCCTTTCAAACTCTTTCATATATATTTATATAGCTATTTTTTCCTGATACTTTGTTACCAAATTCTTCAGCATACAGAAATTTGAAGGAACTGAACACAAAATATCCCATCACAAAAAAAAACCATCACCTAGATTTTATCATTAATATTTGCCTGATTTATCATGTATTTATCCATCTGTTGTTCCATCCTGTTTTTGGATACACTGCAAAGTAAACTGCAGGCATTGATATACTTCCAGCTAAATAATTCATCATAATGTCAGAATCAAGATCTCAGTATTTGTTTATAGGGTTTTTCTTTTTATTTGAATTTACCCTTGATAGAATCCACCAATCTTAAATGTACTTTTGCTCGATTTTTAAATTTTTTCATACTCCTCTATAATCCAGACCTTTCTCAAAAACATTATCATCATTCCAGAAAGTTCCTTTGTGCCCTTTCCTAGTCAGTCCCCACCATATATAGTCATTTAATGGATTTTTTTTTTTTTTTAAAGTCAGCCCCTGTTCTAATATTCTTCTGCAACTTGGAAAATAAGTTTTCACATGAGTAAATATATACCTCGCTTCATTTAACAGCTGCACATTCATTATTTAAATATACCAAAGTTTACTTCCTTGTTGTGCTTCTTATTACAGACTTTGTAGTTATACATTCACCTTTGGTTTGTCAAGATATGGACTCCAATCTTCTACCAACTGTAACCTCAGACAGCAGCTTGTTATATTAACCTCCATAAGTTATTTCTCCTTAGATAGAACTATAATCCATATTGCTCTGTCATCAGATTTATCAGATGAATAAATTCACTGCATGTTATTACATGTTAACAAATAATATTTTTATTGAAAATCAGTTCAGTTCAGTCACTCAGTCGTGTCCAACTCTTTGCGACCCCATGCACCACAGCATGCCAGACCTCATTGTCTATCACCAACTCCCAGAATCCACCCAACCCCATGACCATTGAGTCTGTGATGCCATCCAACCATCTCATTGTCTGTCGTCCCCTTCTCCTGCCCTCGATCTTTCCCAGCATCAGGGTCTTTTCAAATGAGTCAGTTCTTCGCATCAGGTGGCCAAAGTATTGGAGTTTCACCATCAACATCAGTCCTTCGAATGAACACCCGGGACTGATCTCCTTTAGGATGGACTGGTTGGATCTCCTTGCAGTCTAAGCAACTCTCAAGAGTCTTCTCCAACACCACAGTTCAAAAGCATCAATTTTTCGGCGCTCAGCTTTCTTTATAGTCCAACTCTCACATCCATACATGACTGCTGGAAAAACCATAGCCTTGACTAGACAGACCTTTGTTGGCAAAGTAATGTCTGCTTTTTAACATGCTATCTAGGTTGGGCATAACTTTGCTTCCAAGGAGTAAGTGTCTTTTAATTTCGTGGCTGTAATCATCATCCGCAGTGATTTTGGAGCCCAAAAAAATAAAGTCAGCCACTGTTTCCACTGTTTCCCCATCTATTTGCCATGAAGTGATAGGACGGGATACCATGATCTTAGTTTTCTGAATGTTGAGCTTTAAGCCAACTTTTTCACTCTCCTCTTTCACTTTCATCAAGAGGCTCTTTAGTTCTTCACTCTCTGCCATAAAGATGGTGTCATCTGCATATCTGAGGTTATTGATATTTCTCCCGGCAATCTTGATTCCAAATAACTCCCCCCTATTTTTTTGAGGGCAAGTTTATTATGTTTTCGTCTTAGTCTGAATGTGGTAATAACTTTCCTCAAAAATTTTTAATGAGAAAAGTGACTTTATTTTACATTTTTGTAAATCTCCTTGATGTCTGGCTAATATAGGACAGTTGAATTTTCTAATCTGTTTTTGCATTCTATTTGTTGTGCTGTTATTATGGTTTAAATATATGAAGAAATCTGACCTCACATGGGTAAAAAGTTGTGAAAGAGAGGAAGATTTAATAATTTCACATAATTGTAGATATTCTTTGATATTATAGCAACAATTCCTTAACTTTCTACTTAACATTCTAAGGAACACTGTTCCTTAACATTCTACTGCTGGAGTATGAAATCAATGGATTTTTTGTATTGTTGCCTTAAAATCCATTGGTCTCTCTTCTAAGTTAAATGGATTTTTACCCATGTATGATTTTTATCACTTCATGCATTAGATGTTGGAAAATATTAGTTCACTGAATTATATTGCTCTTCCATTTCCTGTATGTATCCATAACAATTCATATTTGTGAATTGCCACTTGTTTCATGAGAAAAACTTAAGTATTGGAAAACAGAATCTCATAATTAGTAGACACAAGTTTTGCAAAATTCCAGTGTTCACTTCAAACTAAAATTTTATCATTGGAAACATATTTTCAGTTGGAGTTCTTGAAGTAACAAGTTCACTGGATTTATTTTCAGTTCCTGGGTTAGAATAACCATTGTCTGTCAGTTCTTTTAAGTAAAAATGTCATTCTATGAAAAAAGCCAACTAGTTCAGCATTGGGTCATGCAGAATAAAGATTTTGGTTTGTGGGTCAAGATTTAATATTTTTCCTACTTTATCAAAAGCATTCTTAGATAATGCAGTAATAGTTCATTTCTGCTGGTTTCATTGTAATAGAGATTTGTGCCACATGCCTTGATTCATACTAAAACTACAGTTTTACCCACTATTCCTTTTACCCCATTAGTACAAATGTCAGCGTAATGAAAACACATATAATATTTTAGTTGTGTTACCAAAATAGTTTTGACCTCTCGGATCCCTTGGGGTAAGCAGAGCACACTTTGAGAACTGCTGGTCTGGAGACCATGATAAAACACATCCAGGTAACAAGGAAAAGTCTAAATCCTGCAAGAAGTGAGTCCAGCATCATAGTGCTTCATGAAGAAAAAAATCATATAGAGTAAAGAAGTTGGGGGCAGGGTGCCTCTTTATGGTAGAAAAGGGCTTTGAAACTGGCTATAAAAAGTAGTAGTATTTCAGTAGGTAGGAAGAAAAATGTTAACAGATCATAAATTTACATGTAAATACTCTTGAGTTATTTAAATTCAGAGTTTCCTATTTTGGAAAAATTTTATACTTCTTTTGTAGTTAGCCTTAAATTATGTACAATAATGTAAAAAAGATAAAAGATGCTCTGGTTAGTGATTTTAATGATTGACCAATTCTTAATATTTAGTTTGCTTCATATTGATGACTTATTTTGCAGTAAATTTGCTATGCTAGTTGTTTTATGTAAGCTAAAATTAAAACATATCTTTAGCATATACCGCATGGAGCACAGTGGAAAAGAATAGCAAAAATTAAAAATTGGTGATGGAAAATTCATAAAATTTCACATGAAATGTTTATTTTTTTTACTCGGTGCATGTTAAAGCTTGTGGCTCTTTGACCCTTTGTTTAAAATAAATATTGAAATGGATAGTATTGTTTTGTTTCAGGAAAATATCTAAGGCAAAAGAGAATTGATTTTCAGCTTCCCTATGACATTCTTTGGCAGTGGAAACATAATCAGGTATGAGCCTATCTTACCATATTTCATTCTTAAGTGCTAAATGGGGGAGAGGGAGATGCAAGTCTTTTTCTCTGCCTCCTTGTTACGCTCTCATCTTAGGAAATACAGAGAAGTGTCCCTGTGAAGGTCAGAGACTAAGAAAAATGAATTTGCATCCATATTTAATATGACCTATTTGCCTTTACTCATAACTTCAAAATAGCAGTAAGTTCCTGCTTCCTTAGGAAACCTTCAGTTATTATTCTGGACTTTTATTTTGGTAGCAAAGATTCTGTTCTGTAAGAATCCTGTTTGATGCAGGTCTCAAGAGAATTTAGATGTACTGCCAGCAGCATTAAGAAATTTCAGGCTTTATTTTTGTTGGCTCCTTCCCATCAGTTTGGAATTTATTTTTCACATACAAAAGAGAATCTTCTACCAAAGGAAAGAGGGAAAATATTTAATACTTTTGTACTTTTAAATATATTGGGAACTAAAACTGGGAAGGTGCTGTTTTTCTTTCTTACTTACCTAATTGAAAGTTTCCCCCAGTAATTTTTATATTTAGCAAAGGCCCCCGGAATCCATATTGGGAGCTACCATTGGGAAATAGAAGTAGTCATGCAAATGAGGTAAATAAGCTCCTGAGTTTTGCCAAAATTCCACCAAAGTTTAATTTTGGAAAGCCAAAAGCAATGAACATTCCCATCTGCATTCTCTTCTCTGTTGGTCTTTCCTGAATTTTAAGAGGGTCAGTATATTAGATATTTATCTCAGAGAGTTCATAACAATAAAGGAGATAGTGTTTTGACTCACTGTACCCACTGAAAAATGATGGTGGGATTATTCTTATAGATTAGTACACTCTAGCTTAAACATCTTAAACCAAGCTCCTGTTTGTTTTTTGGTAGTGTCTTCTATAGTAAAACACTGACAGACTGACTAATACATTTTTTTCCTAATGCATTCTTTATTGCAGTATGAGAACACCATTATCCTGCCTGCCATCTCCCCTTTGTTCACTGAATTAATTGCCTTAATTAAAATGTAAAATGTGTTTTCCTACAACACTCACCCTGAAAAAGCTGGATACTTATCTTTTTTATATCATATACCTACCCTACCCTTCTGAACAAGCCCTGTGCAAGTTTTCCTTTCTTTTCATAGAGGGAGATAAAATCTTAATTTATCCAAATGAATAGCTTTAATCTGCAGTGTGGTAGTCATTTAAATCTGTCCAATAACTTGCTGAAGAAACATCTAGCAAAAAATGCATTTTCTTTAATCTACTTATGATTGCTTCTGTTGAATATAGTTCTCTTACCCTGATCTGGTAGTCACCTTTTATTCCAGGGTAAAAAGTGATCACACCTCAAATGTATCCAACCCAGAAAGTAAGTGTTTCCATATGGGCAGAGTACATGGATCATTTCTTTATTTTTAGTGATTTATACTGTTTTCTGGCATTTGAAGTTGAATGCTATATCGGGATTTTTCTGTTTTTTCTTCTAGCTGTACAAGAAACCAGATGTCCCACTATATAAAAAAATTCGTTCAAGTGAGTAAAGTGGGAGCTGTTTTTTCTGCCTCCATACGATCAATGTTCTCAGCCTGGCACTTAAAAAATTACTCTATATGTTCACAAACTATTCTTTGCTGTCTTCTCTCAAGATGTCTACGTTGATGTCAAACCCCTTTCTGGTTATGAGGCTACTACTTGTAACTGTAAGAAGCCAGATGATGACACCAAAAAGGGCTGTGTGGATGACTGCCTCAATAGGTACTGTACTAAACTAATTCTGTAAGCACAGGCTTTAAGATCTGTAAGACACTTCATTTAGGGGAATTCCGTGGTGGTCCACTGTTTAAAACTATGTGTTTTCACTGTCAGGGGCCTGGGTTCAATCCTTAGTTGGGGAACTAAGATTCCACAAGCCACATGGTGTAGCCGGGGAAAAAAAGACTTCATTTAAAGGAAAAGGTTAAGTAGACTCTTTGATTTCCTCTCAAGAAATCAAAAATGATATATGAAACCTAACTGATGGACTCGGTCTGCTTGGGCTGCTATAACAAACTATCGTAGACTTAAATAGAAATATATTTCTCACAGATCTGGAGGCTGGGAAGTCCATGGTAAAATTGTCAGCAGATTGAATGTCTAGTGAATTCCTAGCTTATAGACAGATGCTTTCACCCTGTATACTCACATGGCCTCTCCTCAGTGCATGCTCATGGTATAAAGATACTTCTCTCTCTTCCTCTTCCTAGAAGGCCACTAATCCTGTTATGAGGGTTTCTCTGGTGGCCCAGTGGTAAAGAATCCACCTGTCAATTCAGGAGCTACAGGAGAGGCGAGTTTGATCCCTTGGTCAGGTAGATCCCCTGAAAAAGGAAATAGCAACCCACTCCAGTATTCTTGCCTGGGAAATCCCATGAACAGAGGAGCCTGATGGGCTATGGCATTGCAGAAGAGTCAGACAGGACTGAGAGATTAAACAACAATAATCCCATCACGAGGCTCCCACCTTCATCACCTAATAAAACCTATTCACCTCCCAAAGCCCCTGCTTCCAAATAGCATCACAGTGAAGGCTGGGTCTTCAACTGAATTTTGAGGGGACATATTCAGCCCAAAATGGGCTCAATAGAGTAACAGGAAACAACGTCATCTAGAGTGTTATGTACTCAGGTTTAAATCCTCTTACTGCTATGAGACCTAAGGAAAGTTCTTTAACCTCTCTAATAAAAATAATACTAGTAGACGGTCATGATACATTTGGGTGGAAACTAAGTTGATAGACATTAGGGTATAGCAGATATATTAATACACATGATGATTGAGTCAGTGATGCTAATGAGAGATAGTAAGGCTGTTGTCAGAGACAGGAAGTGTGAGTTCTCAATGAGATTGAGATTTCAAAATGAAAATGTCTAATTGAGACAAAGGATTCTATCTCTATTAACCTTAGCAGATATGTAGCAAAGGAGAATTAACGAACTTCCCGTCAGTGTTCCTTGTTCTAGATAGCTTTCCTAGACAAAGATAGCTGCTTCTCCAATCTTGATCTCTAGTCAGCTGTCCTGTGGGCTGAGGAAAATCGGTGTTTTTGCTTTAATGTGCCACCTGGGAAATTCTACCTTACCTACATCACTGTAAATTTTCATCTTGTCATTGTACATACATAAATTGTACATAGTAGTAGCTTGGTTATTTAGGTAGTCGATGTTTTATGCAGATTTTTTTCACTCAGGTATTTTCTGTATGTGCTTTTATGTATCATTGTAATCCATAAGCTCATCCTTTTTAGATTGATGTCACAGCTTGCCATTCTTCTGTTGTTCATTATTCAAGTTACTTTTAATATTTTGCTATTAAAAATGATACTACTATGAAACTGTGTAACTTCCTTTTTTTAACCCTTAGAGTATATTCTCAAAAGGAGAAAAATACCTGTATAAATTATAAGAACATACATATGTATACATATATACATGTATATATATGTAATTCTTATATATACTTTCTAATAGCGCTCATAAAATACTGAGTTACTTTTTGGTATCACCACCAATGTATATTTATTTCCCCTTAGCTCCACCTCCTTTAGTTACTGACATTTAACTTTATTTCTAGTGCTTTAGTATTTCATTGGTTTACTATTTCAGAGTATCATATGTCCTTAAAGTTGTTTAAATGTGCATCTCTTTAGATGCTAACATTTCTGTGCTTTTTTATATGATATTTTATTTATTGTCTATGAAATTAATATAGCTGCCTCATTGCTTATTTTCTTTCTTTCTTTCAATAGTTCAGGAAGTTGTTGTTGTTCTTTAATTGCTTAGTCGTGTCTGACTGTTTTGTGATCCCATGGACTGTAGGCCACCAGGTTCCTCTGTCCATGGGATTTCCCAGGTAAGAATACTGTCATGGGTTTCCCTCTCCTTCTCCAGGGGTTGGGTCCTTCCCAACCCAGGGATGGAACCAGAGTCTCCTGCATTGGCAGGAGGATTCTTTAACACTGAGGCACCATGGAAGCCCTCATATATTAGTATAGAAATAAATATGTTAGTGTTTGCCCAGGATGCTGAGTGGACAATTAATTTATTAATTTGCAAGAAGCATCAGTGTTTGCAACTTGACTTGGATATTTTCAGTATTACTAACTTTTGAATTTAGACATTATTACCTTGTTAATAACTTTGTTACCAATCTAACCTTATTAAAATAAAAATTAATTTTATGCATTTTTTTGGCTGTGCTGGGTCTTAGTTGCAACATACGGGATCTTTTAGTTGCAGCACATAGGCTCTTAGTTGCAGGATGTGGAATCTTTTTAGTTGCACCATGAGAAAACTCATTTGCAGCATGTGGGATCTAGTTCCCTGACCAGGGATCAATCCCGGGCCCCCTGCATGGGGAGTGTAGAGTGTTAATCTCTAGACCAGTAAAGAAGTCCCTTTGAATTCATTTTTTAAATTCCTATTTAAAAAAATGGGTTCATATAGATGGTATGTGGTGTTAATTGACATGTAATTATTCCTTTTCTTTCTAGAATGATCTTTGCTGAGTGTTCCCCCAACACTTGCCCCTGTGGCGAGCAGTGCTGTAACCAGAGGATACAGCGGCATGAGTGGGTGCAATGTCTAGAACGATTTCGAGCTGAAGAAAAAGGTTGGGGAATCAGAACCAAAGAACCCCTAAAAGCTGGGCAGTTCATCATTGAATACCTAGGAGAGGTTGTCAGTGAGCAGGAGTTCAGGTACAGTGGTAAAGCATACTCCAGTAAAATGGCAGAGGTACCAGATTAGAATGGAAAATGAAATATTTGAAATTTACTTTCAACTTTTAATCATTAACTGGGTTTTAATCATTTCTCTCCTCTTTAGGAACAGGATGATTGAGCAGTATCATAATCACAGTGACCACTATTGTCTGAACTTGGATAGTGGGATGGTGATTGACAGTTACCGTATGGGAAATGAGGCCCGATTCATCAATCACAGCTGTGACCCAAATTGTGAAATGCAGAAATGGTAAGAAAACAAGGGAAGGTGAAACCCAGCAGAGCAGAAAGCATTGAGGACATCCTGAGATTGATCTTAATAGTCAGCTTATACAAAGCAGCTCAGGCAATTCTCTGTTATGACATATCCTCCCCGGTAGAGAGTAAGCTCATACTGTTTCTTCACACTTCAACCTTACTACTCCCAGAAGAATGTAATATTTATTTGTGTGTGTGTGTGTGTGTGTGTGTGTGTGTATACATATATGATAATACCTACTATTTATTGACTGCTTACTGTGTACCAAGCACTGCTACATGGTTCTCATATCCATGCATTTAGCATGTTTATCACATCCTCACTGGATTTGTCACAATGATAAGTAAAAATACGTGAGATAGATTAGAATCTAATTGAGAATGAAAAAAATACATCAAATATAATCTCACCTTTTGAAATGGCCCACACTCTGTCTCTAGAGTGTGTTGTTGTTGTTGATTAGTTGCTAAGTTGTGTCCAACTCCTTTGCAACCCAATGGACTATAGCCCGCCAAGCTCCTCTGTCCATGGTATTTAAAAAATAAAATTAAAAGAAAAAGAATAATTCAGAAAAGATAACACGATAGGGGAGGATTCTAAAAAAATGAGAGAGTAGGAAGCAACAAGAATCTATCTCCCTTTAGACAGTTGCACTAGCAGAATCTGTCTGATAGAACTCTTTGGAACTCTGGAGTCTGTTGAAGGCTTGTAACATCCAGGAGATGTTTTAGATGGTCAGTTGTGGTTCATTTCAGTCAATTTGAGCTCTTAACACAGTAGCAGCTACTCATCCCTACCCCCAGCCACATGGCAGGCAGCTGTGCAAGTACTCCCGGAATAGCTCACATACACCTTGCAGATGTTAGGGCAGATAAAAGGGGCCCCTTTCTCCAAATACTGAATATCTGTACTCTTATTGCTGATGCTGATCACAGAGGTGCACACAAAGAAGCAGGGAGCCACTGTTGTACCTCCCATTGTTGCACGTCCCTCTCCCTCCAGCTGTAGTGACTTTCAGGAGATTTTAAGGTGCCCTCTTTTGCCCACCTTCATTTTTCACTTTTTGTCTTTTAGGACAGAAATTAAAGACTAAGACATGCCAAAACAACTACATATATTGCGGAATATAGTCAGTGACTACACATATCCAAGGGAAGGATCAGAAAAGACATAAGACACTAGGTTTACACTTGAGGCTGATCCTTGAAACAGAAAAATAATAATAACAAAAAACAGCAAATAGGAAAGGGGAGAATCTAATTCCCAAGTTACCACATTACTTGATTCAGATGTCCAGTGTTCAGAAAAATCACAAGGAATATAAAGACACTAGAAAATATGGCCCATTCAGAGAAAAAAAAAATAATTAAAATAATAGTAATAATTCAGTAGAATCAGTCCCTAAAATGGGCTAATGGCAGACACATAAGACAAAGACTTTTCAACAATTGCCCTGATGACGCTCAAAGAACTAAAGGAAATTGTCATGAAAAAGTTTCGTGAGAAAGTCATGAAACTGATATGAAAAAAATGGAAATATCAATAAAGAGATAGAAAACCTAAAAAGAAACCAGAAAGGAATTCTGGAACTGAAGAAGTACAATAATTGAAATGAAAAATTTACTAGATGGATTCAGAGGCAGGTTTGGACAGGCAAGAGAAACAATCAGTGAACTCAAAGATGAGGTGAAGTGAAAATCACTCGGTCACGTCTGGATCTTTGCAACCCCATGGACTATGCAGTCCATGAAATTCTCCACGCCAGAATACTGGAGAGGGTAGCCGTTCCCTTCTCCAGGGATCTTCCCAACCCAGGGATCAAACCCAGGTCTCGCACACCACAGGCAAATTCTTTACCCACTGAGCCACCAGGGAAGCCCAAGAATACTGGAATAGGTAGCCTATCCCTTCTCCAGCAGATCTTCCCGACCCAGGAATTGAACTGGGGTCTCCTGCATTGCAGGCAGATTCTTTACCAGCTGAGCTACCAGAGCAGCCCATAGGACACTCTGAATTATCAAGCCTGAGAAAAAGATAAAGATTGAAGAAGAGAGAGCTCTAAGTGGCCTTTGGGATACCATCGAGCAGAATATGTATTGTGGATGTCCCAGAGGGAGAAAACAGAAAGAAGCAAGAGAAAATATTTGAAGAAATAATGGTTGAAAAGTTAACTGAATTTCATGAAAGATGTGAGTATAAATACCCAGGGTACTTAACAAACTCCAAGTAAGATGAACTCAAAATGAGACACATACCAAGACATGTTAAAATCAAACTTTCAAAATATAAAGAGCAAGTCTTGGAATCAGCCCAAGACAAGCAAATCATTACATACAGTGACATTTTGGAGGCCAGAAGACAGTGGGCCAGTATATGTAGTGTGCTAAAAGAACATGTCTACCAGGATTCCTATATGTGGCAAAGCTATCCTTCAGAAGTGAGGAGGAAATAAAAACATTCCCAAATAAAAGATGAGGGACTTTTTGAGTGTTAGAACTACCCTGCAGAAATGCTCAACAGTCTCCTCCAAGGTGAACTTACAGGACACCAGATAGTACTTCCATGCCATATGGAGAAATAAAGATCTTAATAAAGGTAAATGCATGAGCAGTTATAAAAGCTAGAATTAGGAGACGGAAATGGCAACCCACTCCAGTATCCTTGCCTGGAAAATCTCATGGACAGAGGAGCCTGGTGGGCTGCAGTCCATGGGGTCGCAAAGAGTCGGGCATGACTGAGCGACTAACACTAGAGATCTCAATCATAGCATCTCATTTTCAGAGGAGCCTGTCCTGAATTTCTTGACCAGATTAACCCACATTCCCTCCACCCAGCCACACACACAGTACCCCCTTTCATATTCCTCTCTGTCATAGTTCTTATCAGAGCTGCACTTTCAGTTTCCTTTAAGGTTGTTTAATACTCTCTCTCAACCTTGTATGGCCTATGAATTACTTCAGAGCTGGGACTTAAGCTGGGTTTTGCTTATCATGATATCCCTTCTATCTACCCTGATGCCTTAATAAACATTTTGGAAGGAAGAGATGACACTCCAAAAAATAATAATAATAATAAAAGCTGGAATTAATTTGACAGTGTTTTGTAGCTGTAGTTTTTTTTCTACACAGTTTAGGAAACTAATGCCCTTAGTGGAGTTGTTAGTTTATTTTTTTGTGCACATAATATAAAAAGATGTAATTTTGTGACATCTGGAAGGAGTAGAAATGGCTGTAAAGGAGTAGTGGTTTTTTATGTTATTTAAGTTAAGCTACTATAAATAAAATTATAGTTTTATAACTTAAGGATGTTCAGTGTAATCCTCATGTTAACCACAAATGCAATAGCTACAGACATGTACAAAAAGAAATTCAGGAAGAATGTAAACATTTCACTCCAAAAAATTAACTAAACACAATAGGAAGCAGGAATTCAGGCAACGAGGGACAGAAACCTCTAGGGTATATAGAAAATAAATTGTGTAGTGACAAGTAATTCCTTATCAGTAATTAATTTAAAGGTAAATGGATTAAACTCAAAAAAAGAGAATGGGATTCAGCATCATTTATGATTTAAAAAACTCTCTACAAAGTGGGTAAAAGAATGTATCTCAGCATAATAAAGGGTGACTGTGACAACCAACAGGTGAAAAATTGAAAGGTTTTCCTCTGGAATCAAGAACAAAACCAAAACAAGGATGTCCACTCCTACCACTTCTATTCAACATAATACTGCAAGTTTTACCCAGATGAGGTAGGCAAGAAAAAAAATTAAGTAAAAGGCATCCAATTGAAAAGCAACAAGTAAAACTGTCTCTATTTGCAAAATTTGCAAATAGTATTACATATAGAAAAATACTATATATATTACATGTATAATATAGAAAATTACATATAGAAAAAGTAATGTTTGCAAATAGTATTACATACAGAAAACTCTAGCAATTCCCATCAGAAAACTTTGTAGAACTGAAGATTTAGTGAAGTTTCAAGACACAAAATCAAAATATAAAAATCAGTTGCATTTTCATACATGAATAACTATCAGAAGTTAAAAAACAATCCTTTTGCAATAGCATCAAAAAGAATAAAATACCTAGGAATAAATTTAGCCAAGGAAGTAAAAGACCTGTACACCGATAACTGTAAGCTGCTGATGAGAGCTTACAGGAGACATAAATAAATGAAAAGATACTCTGTGCTCATGGATTTGAAGAGTTATTACTGCTTAAATGTTTGTACTTACCAAAGCATCCTACAAATTCAGTACAGTAAAAATAAAATTCCAATGGCACTTTTCTCAGAAGTAGAATAATCCTAAAACTTAGGTGGAATCACAAAAAATCTCAAATAGTCAAAACAATCTTGACAAAACAAAGCTGAAGGCATCACACATCCTGGTTTCAAACTATATTACAAAGCTATAGTAATCAAAACAGTATGATACTGGCAGAAAAACAGATACAAAGATGAATGGAAAAGAATAGAGAGACCAGAAATAAACCCATGCATGTATGGCCAATTGATTTTTGGCAGAGGAGCCAAGAGTATACAATAGGGAAAGGGCAGTCTCTTCAGTAAAGGGTGTGGGAAAACTGGACAGCCATATGCAAAAGAATGAAATTGGATCACTGTCTTTCAACATAAATAGAAATCAACTTAAAGACTTGAATGTAAGACCTAAAACCATGAAATTCCTAGGAAAAAACAGAGGATAAGCTCTTTGTCATCAATTTTTACAGTGATTTGTTTGTTTGTTTGTTTTAACACCAGAAGCAGGGCATTAAAAGCAGAAATGAACAAGTGAGACTGGTCAAACTAAAATGTTTCTGTACAACAATGGAAACCATAAACAAAATGAAAAAGCAGCCTACAGCATGGGAGAAAATATTAGCAAATCTAGTAAGGTGTTAGTATTCAAAATATATAAGGAAAGCATATGTCAATAGCAAAAAAAGTCCAATTAAATATAGGTGGAAAATCTGAATATCCTTTAAAAGCAGACATACAGATGACCAACAGGTACATTAAAAGGTGCTTAATGTCACACTAACCATCAGGGAAATACAAGTCAAAACCACAATGAGATACCACCTCACACCTATTAGAATGTCTATTCTCAAACAGATAAGAAGTAATAAATGTTAGTGAGAATGTAAAAAAAAAAAGTGGGGGGAACCCTTGTGCACTGTTGGTGGGAATTAAAATTGGTACAGCCACTGTCAAAAACCATATGGAGGTCCTTGGAAAATTAAAAAGAGAAGTGCCATACAATCCAGCAATGCCATTTCTGGGTATTTATCTGAAGGAAAAGAAAAACACTAACTCAAAATGATTATCTGTATCCCATGTTCATTATAGCATTTATAATAGCTGAGACATGGAAACAACCTAAGTATTCATCAGTGGATAAAAAAAATGTGGTCTGTAACTACAGTGCAGTATTTAGCAACAAAAATGCAGGAAACACTGCCATTTGTAACAAAACAAATTGCCTTGTTATGTTAAATGAGACAAAGAGAAAGACTAGTTCCATATGATCTCACTTGTATAGAATCTTTTGGGAAAAAAACTCATAGATACAAATTGGTAGTTGCCAGATGTAAGGGTTTGCAAGCTTGGGAAAAATAGGTGAAGGTGGTCCAAATAAATAACAGCTGAGGATGTAATGTACAGCCTGGTGACTATAGTTAATAATGCTACATTGTATATTTGAAACTTGCTTAGAGAACGAATCTTAAAAATCTTATCACAAGAAAATAATTTGATACTATGCTTGGTGATGGATGTTAACTAGAGGCATTGTGGTGATCATTTTGCAATATATACATGCAATGAATCATTATGTTACACCTAAAACTAATATAGTATTTTATGTCAATTATGTCTTAATTTTTTTTTTTTTAAAGATTGGCAGAATAGATTACAAGCACATGATCCTGAGGCTTCCCTGGTGGTCCAGTGGTTAAGAACTCACCTTGTAGTACAGGAGTTGCAGGTTTGATCCCTGATCAGGGAAGTAAGATCCCACATGCTGCTGGGCAGCTAAGCCCACTCACCGCAACTAGTGAGCTCGCGTGCCACAACAAAAGATTCCATGTGCTACAACAAAGACCCAATGCAGCCTAATTAATTAATTCAAAAAATACATCATCCAGCTGTATACTGTGTATATAAGAGACTCACTTAAGATCCAAAGACACAATCAGGTTGAAAGTGAAAGGATGGAAGAAGAAATTCCATGTCAGTAGATGGCCAAAAGAGAGTGGGAGTGGCTAAAAGAGACTTTAAACCCATAAAGGTTAAAAGAGACAAAGAAGGACATATGTTTCTTAAAAAGATTCAGCAAGAAGATATAACAGTTGTAAACATTTACACACATGACAGAACTTCAAAATATATGAAGCAAAAACTGACAGAGTTGGAGAAATAATTCTGCAGTAACAATTGGGAGACTTCAACTCCCCACTCAGTAATGAAAAGATCAACCAGAGAGGTAAGTAAGGAATAGAGAACTTACATAATTAACCAACTAGATCTAAAAAAAAATACCAAGACCCCACCCAACAACAACAGCATTTATATTCTTCTCAAGTGCACATGGGACATTTTGTTAGGCAGAAATTAAGTCTCAGTAGATTTTTGTATTTTTTGGCCATGCCACACAGCGTGCAGCATCTTAGTTCCCAGACCAGGGATTGAACCCACACCCCGTGCATTAGCAGTGCAAAGTCTTAACCACTGAACCAAAACCGGGACACTGAGACACTGATTTTTTTTTTTTTTCTTTTAGGCCACACTGCATGGTTTGTGGGATCTTAACTCCCCAACCAGGTCAATAGGTTTTTATTTATTTATATTTTTGGCTATGCTCGGTCTTCATTGCTACGGGCTTTTCTCTAGTTTTGGTGCGCAGGAGCTACTCTCTAGTAGCAGGCTTCTCATTGTGGTGGCTTTGCTTCTTGTGGAACATGAGCTCTAGGGTGTGCAGGCTTCAGTAGTTGTGACATGTAGGCTCAGTAGTTGTGGCTCATGGGCTCTAGAGCCCAGGCTCAGTAGTTGTGGCTCATGGGGTTAATTGCTCCACGTCATGTGGGATCTTCCTGGATCGGAGATTGAACCCATGTCTCCTGCTTTGGCATGTGGATTCTTTAGATATTATAGAAGTTATCTTCTCTAACCACAACAGATGGAAGTTAGAAAATCAGTAAGATAAAGGAAACTGGAAAATTCATGAAACTTGAGAAAGTCACAAACTTTTAAACAACCAGTTGGTCGGAGAAGAAATTACAAGGGAAATTATTAAATACTTAGAAATGAATGAAAATAACTTAAAGTACCAAAAACCTATGGGATGCAGCAATAGCAGCACTATGTGGGAAATTCATAGCTATAAATGCTTACATTAAAAAACAAGAAAGAGCTCAAATTAGCAACCTAACTTTACAACTTAGAGTGGAAGTATTAGTTGCTCATTTGTGTCCGACTCTTCGTGACCCCATGGATGCCAGGCTCCTCTGTCCATGAAATTCTCCAGGCAAGAATACTAGAGTGGGATCCATTTCCTTCTCCAGGGGATCTTCCCAACCCAGGGATTGAACCTGGGTCCCCTGCATTACAGGCAGATTCTTTACCATCTGAGCCACCAGGGAAGCCTACTTTACAACTTAATGACCTAGAAAAAGAGCAAACTAAAGTTAGGGCTGGAGAAAACCATGGACAGAGAAACCTGGCGGGCTACAATCTGTAGGATCACAAAGAGTTGGAGACTACTGAAGCGGCTTAGCACATGCACAACACAAATCTAAAGTTAGCAAAAGGAAGGAAATAATAAAGATGAGAATGAGAACAGAGATAAATAAAATAGAAAAAACAATAGAGAAAATCAGTGAAACCAAAAGTTGGTTCTTCAAAAAGATAAAATTAACAAACCTTTAGCTACAGGGATGAAGAAGAAAGGATTCAAATTACTAAACTCAGAAATGAAATGAAAGTGGGGACATTACTACCAATTCTACAGAAATGAAAAGGATTAAAAGAGAATACTATGAACAGATGTACACCAAAAAATCTGATAACCTAGTTGAGATGGACAAATTTCTAGAAACAACAAAACCTACTACAACTAAATCATGAAGAAATAAAAAATATGAATAAACCTGTAACTAACAAATATATTGAATCAGTAATCACAAATCTCCCAACAAAGAAAAGCCCTCGACTTGATGGTTTTACTGGTGAATTCTATCAAATTAGTACCAACTCAACTTTTTTTGAAAAATTGAAGAGAAGGAAACACCTCCTGATTTACTTTATGAAGCAAGCATAACCCTGATACCAAAGCTTAGCAGACTCCCCAAGAAAACTACAGACCAATACCTGTCATGAACATTGATGCAAAAATCCTCAGCAAAATACTAGCAAGCAATTCACCAGCATATTAAAAGAATTATGGACAGTGACTCTGGAATTTCATCCTGGAAGGCAAGGATTGTTAAACATAGGAAAATTGGTCAGTGCGATACACTACATCAGGAAAGTAAAGGAGAAAAGAAGTCACATGGTCATCTCAATTGATGGAGGAAAAAAGCATTTGACAAAATTCAACTCCCTTTTCATGATAAAGATACTCAACAAAATAGGAATAGGACTGCCTTAACATAATGAAAGCCATATATGAAAACTCACAGCCAACATAATACTCAGTGGTGAAAGACTAAGCTTTTCCTCTAAGATCAAGAACAGGACAAGGATGCCCACGTTCACCACTTTTATGTGTAACAATTTTGGAAGCTCAAACCAGAAAAAATTAGACAAGAAAGAGATATAAAAGGCATCCAAATTGGAAATGAGAATAAAATTATCTTTGCATATTGTATGGTCTTCTGCAGTTGCATTTGTATATACAAACATTGAGCATTTTGAAAAGGAAATTACAAAAACAGTTCCATTTGCAGTATCATGAAAAAAGAATGAAGTACTTAAAATTAACTTAATGAGGTGAAAGAATGGTGCAATGAAAGCTATAAAACATTGTTAAAGACATAAATGAATGGTAACACATCTCATGTTCATAGATAAGAAGATTTGATTTTATTAAAATGGCAGTATTGCCCAAAGTGATCTAGAGTCAGTGTAATTCCTATCAAAATCCCCATGACATTTTTTTTCCAGAAATAGAAAACTTATCTGAAAATTCATATGGACTCTCAAAGGACCCCCAGATAACCAAAACAATCCTAAAAAAAAGCAGAAGTGGAGGACTCACACTTTTTTATTTGAAAACTTACTACAAAGTTAGAGGAATCAAAACAGTATGTACGGTGTAGGCATGGAGACAGGCATATAGACCCATTAAATAGAGTAAAGAACCTTGAAACAAACCCCTGCATATATGGACAAGTGATCATTTACAAGTGTGCCAAAACTGTATAGTGAAAAAGGGATACTCTTTTCAGTAAAAGATGCCAGGAATACTCAGTATCCACCTGCAGAAGTATGAAGTTGGCCCCTTACCAAACACTGTTCAAAAATTAATCCAAACCAATCAAGAACCTAAATGTAAGGCCTAAAGCAATAAAACTTGAAGAAGACATAGAACAAAAACTTCACAACACTGGACTTGGAAATAATTTTTTGGGTATGACACCGAAGGCACAGGTAACCAAAGAAAAAATAAATTGAACTTCATAAAAAAAAATCAAAAGACACTATACACAGAATCAAAAGGCTGCCCACAGAATGGGAGAAAATATTTGCAAGTCATATATATCTGATAAGGTATTAGTATCAAGAATATATAGAGAACCCCTGAAACTCAACAACAAAAAAACAATTCAGAATGCACAGAGAACTTGAATATATTAATATGTTTCTCCAAAGAAAATATGCAGATGGCCAATGAATAACTAGAAAGATACTCAAAATGACTGATCATTAAGGATATGCAAATCAAAACCATAAGATACTACCTCACACCCTCAGAACGGCTACTGTGGAAATGACAGAAAACAATAAGTATTGACAAGGATATTAAGAAATAGGAACCCTTGTGCTCTATTGGGAATATAAAAATGATATATCTGCAGTGGAAAGGGTAGGGACGTTCCTCAACAAATTAAAAATACTCTATAATCCAGCAGTCCAACTTCTGAGTGTATATCCAAAAGAAAGGTTCTCAAAGAGATATCTGCACCCCCATATTTTAGTAACATTATTCATAGTAGCTAAAATGTGGAAGAACCCAGGTGTCCATAATGGATGAAGGGATAAGGAAAATCTGGTTTTTACATACAATAAAATTCAGCCTTTAAAAAGAAGGAAGTTTTGCAATGTTCTACAACATGGATAGACCTTGAGGACATTATGCTAGGTGAAATAATTCAGTCACAAAAAGACAAATACTACTGTGTGATTCCACTTACATGAGATATTTAAAAGTAGTTAGAATCATAGAGACAATAGAGTAGTGGTTGTCTGAGGCTGGAGGAAGGAGAGTTTGAAAGTTATTGTTTAATAGGGACAGAGTTTCCGTTTTACAGGACAAAAAGATGGGATTGCACGGTGGAGTTAACTATACGACAACATGGATGCTCTTTTTTGTTTCCTTTTTCTTCTTCTTTTGGCCACACCTCACAGCATGTGGGATCTTAGTTAGCCGATCAGGAATTGAACCTGTGCCCCCTGCAGTGGAAGCATGTAGTCTTGACCACTAGACCACTAAGGATGTCCAGTGTAGATGTTTTTAATACCACTGAACTGTACATTTTTAAGTGGTTAAGGTTATAAACTTTGTTACATGTGTTTTAACCAGTTAAAGAAAAATAGGCTCATATGAACAACATTCTATAAGAGTATCCACTGTCACCACTTCTCTTCCACTTCATAAAACATTAGTCACCTAGAATAAACTTAATGAAAGTTTGTAGGACATCAGTACTGAAGACCACCAAATATTATTGGGGAAAAAGACCACCTAAATTAACAGAGAAATACACCATGTTTATGGATTATAAATCTCAATATTTTTGAGATGTCAGTTCTTACCAGGTTGATCTATAAATTCAAATTAAATTTTTATGGAAATTGACAGGCTGATTCCAAAGCATACATCTGATTGTGAAGGACCTTAAAAAGGTAAGATGATCTTGAAGAAAAAAATTTAAGGACTTAAACTACTAATTTCAAGACTTACTGTAGAGGTACAGTAATTAAAAGAGTAGGTGTTTGCTTGGGCTAGATTAATAGACAAATGGAATAGCGTAGGGAGCTTCCTAGGTGGCTTAGTGGTAAAGAATTCTCTGCCAATGCAGGAGATGCAAGAGACACAGGTTTGATCCTTGGGTCAGGAAGATCCCCTGGCGGAAGAAATGGCAACCCACTCCAATATTCTTGCCTGGAAAATCCCATAAACAGAGGAGCTTGGTGGGCTACAGTCCATAGGATCACAAAGAGTCAGACATGACTGAGCACACATAGCAGCAGCAGGAATAGAGAGTCCAGATAAAGACACACAAATGCACTGTCGCCTAATTTTATGACTTAGGTTCCACTGCAAGTCAGGTAGGAAAGGATGGATTTTTAATAAGTGGTTCAGAGTCATAGGCTCCTGCGTCAGTACACACACAAAAATTTAGATGACTCTTAGACCTAAATATCACCATCGCAACAATCATATTTCTGTAAGCAACATGGGCGAATATTTATTAAATTTACTTTTTATTGAAGTATAATTGAATTACAGTGTTGTGTTAATTACTGCTCTACAGCTTAGTGACTCAGTTATACATACATATATTTTTTCTTTTCCGTTATGGTTTATCACAGGATATTGAATATAGTTCCCTGTGCTATATAGTTAGGACCTTGTTGTTCATCCATTCTATATAAATCAGTTTGTATCTCCTAATCCCAAACTCTCAATCCAGTCCTCTGTACTCCCCTCCACCTTGGCAACCACCAGTCTATTCTCTATGTCCCTGATTCTGTTTCTGTTGCATAGATAGATTCATTTGTGTTGTATTTTAGATTCCATATATCCATAGATGATATCATACGGTATTTGTCTTTCTCTTTCTGACTTCTTTCATTTAGTATGATAACCTCTGGTTGCATCCATGTTGCTGCAAATGGCATTATTTGATTCTTTTTTAGAGCCGAATAGTATTCCTGTGTGTGTGTGTGTGTGTGTGTGTGTGTGTACACACACTACATCTTCTTTACCCATTTATCTATCAGTGGACATTTAGGTTGCTGCCATGTTTTGGTTATTGTAGATAGTGGTGCTATGAACATAGGGGTGTATGTATCTTTTTGAATTATAGTTTTGTCTGGATATATGCACAGGAGTGGAATTGCTTAATCATGTGGTAATTAGTTTTCAGAGGAACCTCCATACTGTTTTCCACAGTGGCTTCACCAACTTATATTCCCACCAACAGTGGAAGAGGGTTCCCTTTTCACATGGGAGAATATTTTCATATACTTGAAATAGATAAAATTATCTTAAAATAGCTATAAATAGCACTAAAGATAAAAGAACTGATAAAATTAACGATTTCTGTTCATCCAAAGGAAACTTGAGTGTAAAAGCACACCATACACTGCAAAAGGGGTGTTTACAATGTGTTTATCTGACAAAGAACTTACTTCTGGATGAAATTTAGAATCTGTGAATCAGTAAGAAAAAGACAATCCAATTTTTTAAAAAGGTAATAGACATGTCAGAAGAATATAAAAGTGGTCAGTAATCAAAAGGTGCTTAATATCTTTAGTCATCAGAGAGGAATACTAATTAAGCCATATTAAAATTCAAAGTGTTAACAAGGGTATAGCACAACGTGAATGGTCTGTTTTGTTACTGCTGGTGGAACTGTAAATTGGTATGACAACTTACAAAAGATGTTTGTACCTGCCAAAGCTAATAAACACATCTAGTAACCTAGCAACCCTACTCATAAATATATCCCCAACATAAATGAGTGTTTATATTAAAAAGACAGATGCAAAAAAATAAAGAAGACATGTGCAAGAATATGCACAGAAATTTTTTTTTAAGGCTGTGCCATGCAGCTTGTGGGATCTCAGTTTCCTGACCAAAGATTAAACCCAGGCCATAGCAGTGAAAGCCCAGAATCCTAACCGCTAGGCAACCAGGGAATTCCCCAGGAATTTTTTTTTTAATAATAGCTAAAAACTGAAAATAGTCCATTGTTTATCAGCATTAAAATAGATGGGTAAATTTTGCTTAATTCATATAATGGAATACTACACAGCAGTAGAAAGGTATACTACAATAGAGTGCAACATTGAGTCAAAGAAGGTAGGCATATTTGTACATAATATTGTATATTCTGTATGATTCCATTTAATTGAAGTTTAAAACAGATGAAACTATAGTCTCTATGGAGATAGAGATTAGAATGGTGGCAATTCTTTGGGGGAGGGCACTGACTGGGAAAGGTTACACAAGTGTAGAGATACATAAAATTCAACAAACTATACATTTAAAATTTTGTATTCTGGTAAGTTATGCCTCCCCCATGTTTTAAATAGAATATATTTTAGTATAGGATCAAATTTTAAATGTTATGGAATGGAACAAGGGTCAGCAATCTTGGAATGTGGCTGTGTGCCAATAAAAATTTAGAAAGACCTGGGGGGAGTTTGTCTGCCTCCATAGTTTCCCAACCACTGATAATAGACTAAAAATAAATAAATGGGACCTAATCAAACTTACAAGCTCTTGCACAGCAAAGGAAGCCATAAACAAAATGAAAAGACAACCTAGGAACTGAGAGAAAATATTTGCAACTGATGCAACCAGCAAGGGCTTCATTTCCAAAATATATACACAGCTCATATAACTCAATTACAAACAAAAAAAAATCAGTTGGGCAGAAGAACTAAATATACATTGCTCCAAAGAAGATGTACAGATGACCAATAAGCATTTGAAAAGATGCTCAACATTGCTAATTATTGAAGAAATGCAAATCAAAACCACAACAAGGTATCACCTCACACTGGTCAGAATGGCCATCATTAAAAGGTCTACCAGTATCAAATGCTGGAGAGGGTGTGGAGGAAAGGAAACCCTCTTATTCTGTTGGTAGACATGTAAATTAATGCAGCCACTATGGAAAACAGTATGGAGGTTCCTTAATAAACTAAAAGTAGAGTTGCCATATGATCCAGCAGTCCCACTCCTGGACATATACCTAGAGAAAACACTTAATTCAAAAATGTATGCACCTTACTGTTCATAACAGCATTATTTACAGTAACTAAGACATGGAAGCCATCTAAGTGTTCATCAAGAGATCAGTGGAATTTGCAGGGCAGCAGTGGAGACACAGGTACAGAGAACAGGTTTGTGGACCCAGCAGGGGAAGAAGAGGATAGGACGAATGGAGAAAGTGGCATGGAAATGTATACACCACCATATGTAAGATAGATCGCTAGTGGGAATATGCTGTATGACTCACGGAGCTCAAACCAGTGCTGTGACAACCTAGAGGTGTGGGGTGGGGTGGGAGGGAGGTTCAAGGGATGGGACATGTATACCTACGGCTGGTTCATGTTGATGTATGGCAGAAACCAACGCAATATTGTAAAGCAGTTATCCTTCAAAATAAATAAATAATAATAAATAAATTTAAGATGAATGAATAAAGATGCGTGCTTATATACGCTGTGTGTGTGTGTGTGTGTGTGTATGCTACTCAGACCTAAAAAAGAATGAAATAATGCCATTTGCAGCAACATGGATGGACTTAAGAGATTATAATACTAAGTGAAGTTTAAGTCAGAGGAAGAAAGAAAAATACCACATGATATCACTTATATGTGGAATCTGCGCTTCCCTGATGGCTTAGATGGTAAAGAATCTGCCTGCAATGCAGGAGACTGGGTTTGATCCCTGGGTCAGGAAGATCCCCTAGAGAAGGGAATGGCAACCCACTCTAGGATTCTTGTCTGGAGAATTCCATGAACAGAGGAGCCTGGCGGGTTACAGTCCATGGAGTCGCAGAGTCGGACACTACTGAGCAACTTACACCTTCACTTTTGTGTGTGGCATCTAAAATATACAAATGAACTTATTTATAAAACAAAAACAGACCCGCAGGCATAGAGAATCTTACAATTTTCAAAGGGGATAGGGATGGGGAAGGATAAAATAGGACTTACGGATTTGCAACTATAAACTACTATATATAAAATAGATAAACAGGGCTTCCCTGGTGGCTCACTGGTAGAGAATCTGCCTACCAATGTAGGAGGTACGGGTTTCATCCGACTCAAGAAGATCCCACTTGCCATGGAACAGCTAAGCCTGAGAGAAACAACTGCTGGAGCCCACACACCCTAGAGCCGTGCTCCACAGAAAGATAACGCCACTGCAATGAGAAGCCCTCGCACCACAACCCCTGTTCACCACAGCTAGAAGAAAGCCTGTGCAGCAACAAAGACCCAGCAGAGCCAGAAATAATTAAATAAACAACAAAATCCTACTGTATCGTACAGGGAACTATATTCCGTATCCTGTGATAAACTATAATGGAAAAGAAAATGAGAAAAAGCACTCAGTAAATGTTAGCTAAAATTATATGTTAACTCTATAAAGCATCTAGAACAGTATATGATACCTTATTAATAAAGCAGGTAAACTAGAACAAAAGAGACACTTGTGTACAGGTTAGAAAGGTAGGGATCAGTAGAAACTAGAAGATTTTTATGGGTCATCCATAGGAAATAATTGTAATTTGTTTAGTAAGTAAACTAATGCCCTTTGTTAAAAGGACTTCGAATACCAAGCAAGAAAAGTTTGACCTTTGACAGCAGAAAGCATGTTTTCCAGAAAACTGGTTTAGGACTATTTGTCAGTATTATACAGACTAGATCGAAGGAGAGATTAAAGATTCAGTGACTGGCCAGGAAACTTGAGTGATTGGATACAGAAACAGAGGCAAATTTGAAATCAGTATACCAGCCTTTCTGGTTCTCAGGCGTGGTATTATGAATCTCTGCCTTTAACTCTTGTCCCTTTCTCTATAGGTCTGTTAATGGAGTGTACCGGATTGGACTATATGCTCTTAAAGATATGCCAGCTGGTACTGAACTCACTTATGATTACAACTTTCATTCCTTCAATGTTGAAAAACAGGTAAGAATGATAAATTCAAGAGGGAGTTTGAACTTTATAATAGTACTCTATATAACATGAGCCTTCAGTGAACATTACTGATTTGTAGCCACTAAGAAATACATTGGAAAAGATTCACTCTTTGTTTCACTTACGTAGGATACATATGTCACAGTTATTCTTTCAGAATAACTGCTGAGTTATTCTGCTCAGTTATTTTTTGTCTCCAGTCAGTTCTTAATTTTTCTCGTGAAGTTTTTCCAAAATTTAATCTTTCCTTTCTACTACAGTGGAAACCATTTGTATTTATTTTACTCACAATGAGTTGTGTTCCTCTGTATGAAAATTTCTTGATTCAAACTTATTATTGGGTGTCCAGATACGCAGGCATTCTATTTAAACTTTTAGATTAGACTACAGACTAAAAGCATTATTCTCTTTCCCTTCAAAGCAACTGTGTAAGTGCGGCTTTGAGAAATGTCGAGGAATCATTGGGGGCAAGAGTCAACGCATGAATGGACTCACCAGCAACAAAAGTAGCCAACCAATGACCACACATAAAAAGTCTGGACGGTCAAAAGAGAAAAGGAAGTCTAAGCACAAGCTGAAGAAAAGGGTAAATAATAATCTCATGGTTTTCTCCAAATATCTGCATATAGGCAATTACTGAAATAAGAGATGTACCAGAGGGTGGCATCTTTAGAGTGGTTTTCATATTCTTTGAGGTGATTTATGATGTTTCGTGTTTTTCCTACAATCTAATCCATCTGTTTTTTAGAGAGGCCACCTCTCTGAGGAACCCAGTGAAAACATCAACACTCCAACAAGGTTGACCCCTCAATTACAAATGAAGCCAATGTCCAATCGGGAGAGGTAAAAAGAAAATTTTCTTATCTGAACTCTTTAAATTATGTGACTTGCTTGACAGTTTAAAAATTATTAAACATGTATATAGTTGAGACATTTGTTTTTTGCAGGAAGACCTTAAACAAGCATTCAGGCTGAACTTGGGTGGAGGAAGGAACTAATTTCTAACTGAAATTTAACTTTTTATTAAAATGTGACTGAAGGCCAAAGAAGAAGATGTATGTGTGTATATATAGTAGTTGCAGTTTCTATGAATTTGTCACCAATATTTGCACTTTCATATCATGTTATAGGCATTACAGATAACTCAAAATATCGTTCACACTCATCTCTACCTTAAAATTACTGTGGTCATTAAACCCACCACTAGATCTTGTTATGTGTTAAAAATTAATGTTCATTTCTGTATCACAACTTCAGGGTTTTTGTTTAATATTCTGCAAACTGTATCTCAGTTTATTCAGTTTCTTTTTAATCCTGTATACTAAAAGTTTCTTAAAATTTTAAATACTTTTAGTTAACATCATTGAGAGGATTACATGTGCTTCACCAGACTGCCAAAGGAATGCATGGCACAGAAGAGCTTAAGAATCCCTGTTTTGTTGATAAATTAACAGCAATAAAAAGGATCTTTAGTAGTCATCTTTGCTTTTCCCTGTATTGAGATATTTGTCCATGTCTGAAGTAAGAGAAACAAATATGTGTGTCCTGTTTTTCAAATTGTCTTGGGACATTTCCTGCATCCTCCCTGACTATGTATTCCAGTATCTTAGCAAGTTCATCCTTATCTATAACTTTACTATAATTTTAGCCCCTTTCATCCTATTTCACTTTGAAACATAAAAATTTTACATTTCAGTAAAAGAGAGAAGTCCAGTGGTCTCTTCTTTAGCTGCATAGCAGCTTAGGGAGCTTTTTAAAACTCCTTACGCCCAGGCCACACTTCACACCACTTACATCAGAATTTTCAGAAGTGGAACCCAGGTATCAATAGTTTGTACAACTCCCCAAGTGATCTCAATGTGCAGCTAAAGTCAGGAACTATAAAATTAGTCTAGCCTCCCTTTACTGAGGCTCATAGTTTGAGACTTAAGGTCCCATCTGTTTACATGTGTGTTAGAGTGAAAATCAAATTATGGAATCATCAAAATTCTGTAAAGTTAATCAAGGTGCATATAACTCATTTAAGTTTAGAGATCCATGCAGTAGCAGTGTACCTAACATGGTTTGCCCAGTGCCTATCCATCTTAAATATCTTTACCTACATCTGACAGTCCAGTTCTCCTTGTTACAGCTGACCCTAAGCCTATACTTCATCTTGGCAAATTCCTTTAGAATTCTACAAATACTGCATAAAGCTGTACCTTCAAGTCAGCATGCTTCAGTTGCCAAAATTGTTGCAGCTTTTAGGTGGTGTTTGTCAGATATTTGTAAATATTATAGAGAAATGTTTTGTGTTATGTGAAAAAAATCAAGATGCAAAACTGAATAATGTTTCTCCATATGTAGTTCTCCTTAAAATAGCTGATTTCACTGATAAGCATTTATATCATCATACCAGCAGCTTACATAGAGTAAACTACTAGTTAATATTCATTGGATGGATGAATAAAGGAGCTCCTTTCTTCCTTCCTTATAGAAACTTTGTATTAAAGCATCATGTGTTCCTGGTCCGAAACTGGGAGAAGATTCGGCAGAAACAGGAGGAAGTAAAGCACACCAGTGATAATATTCATTCAGCATCATTATATACCCGTTGGAATGGCATCTGCCGAGATGATGGGAACATCAAGTCTGGTAAGGACCAGGAGACATTCTTATTAGTTTTCAGGTATCAGTCAACCATAACCTGTCCATCCCAACACTTAACTTCTTTGTCTCTACTCTAAGGAATAGGAAGAAACCCCTTCCACCAGCCTTCCAGACATCACCTACAGTCTTATAATTACTAGATATAATGGATCCTTTGTGTTTAGGATCCTTTCCTACCTAGAAAATAACTTGCAGACAGGATAAACGGTGATGCCAAATGCAGGAGAAAATGACATCAGTGTTAATTTCAGTACTTTGTACTTTTCAATACATTCAGATCAGCGTTATACAGAGATGTTCAGATTTTCTTTTTCTGACTTTCATGAGTGAATAATGTACCAGTACTCCAGAGTTCAGATCTGTTATGCAGAACAGACCTTAAGCAGAAAATTTTACACATCCAAGCATCCTTTCTAACTGAAAATTAAGTATTAAAAGCTCATGCTCTTTTTTTTTTTTTTCCCACACCACCCTTCGGCTTGAGGGATCTTAGTTCCCCATCCGAACAGGGATCAAACCTCATGCCTTCCTCAGTGAAAGCACAGAGTCCCAACCACTGGACCACAAGGGAATTCCCCTCATACTGTTCATTTACTCTTTCTTTCCCTCAAAAAGAAGCAAGGAATTCCTGGTGGTCCAGTGGTTAGGACTTGGTGTTTTCACGGCCAGGGCCCAGGTTTAATCCAAGTTCAGAGAACTAAGATCCTGCAAGCAGCACAAGATACCAGGGAAAAAAAGTAGAAGCTGTCTGCATGGTATATGAGGCAACATGTTGAGTGGGGACTAGATCGATTTAGGAATTTGCCCAAAATCTTATATCTTCTCAGTGATTTGATTAGCACAAATTCTGTGAACTTACTTTCCAATTAGTTCAAGTCTTCTGAAAATAACAGCAGTTATTTCCTGAGTATTTATTATAGGTCAGGCACTGAGCTAAAACATATTAAAGGGTTATTCCATTTAATCTACACAGATTACCTCTCAAGGGAAGTACAGACATTGTGCTTACTTTACTGTACTTTGCAGATACAGTTTTCTACAAATTAAAAGTTTTGTGGCAACCCTGTTTGGAGCAGTCTACAGTGCCATTTTTCCAAGAGCATTCTGTCCCTTTGTATCCTCACAGTATTTCAAACTTTTTCATTATTTGTTACAGTGATTTGTGATTAGTGATCATTGATGTTACTATTGTAATGGCTTAGTGGCACCTCAAACCATGAACTTAATAAATGTTGTGTGTGTTCTGACTGCTCTGGCTGGCTAGCCTTTCTCTGCTACCCTCCACCCAACCACACCCCATCTCCTGGCTCTCTCCCTATCTTCGGGCTTCCCTAACATCTAAGATACAATAGTATTGAAATTAGGCCAACTAATAACCCTGCAGTGGGCCCTAAGTGTTCAAGTGAAAGAAGAGTTGCACGTCTCTCACTTTAAATCAAAAGCTAGAAATTTTTTAAAAAGCTGGAAATGATTAAGCTTAGTGAAGAAGGCATGCCTAAGCCAAGACATGCTAAAAGCTAGGTCTCTTGCACCAGTTAGCCAAGTTGTCAATACAAAGGAAAAGTTGTTGAAGGAAATTGAAAGTGCCACTCCAGTGAACACACAAATGATAAGAAAGTTGAACTGCCCTATTTTGGGTTTTTCTGTTGTTGGTTTTTTGGTTTTTTCTTTTTTTTTATTGAAGGATAATTGCTTTACAAAATTTTATGCTCTATTGTTGATACGGAGAAAGTTTGAGTGGTCTGGATAGAAAGTCAAACCAGCCACTACATCCTCTTAAGCCAAAGCCTAATCCAGAACTGTCGTCAGTTCTATGAAGGCCTAGAGATGTGGCGAAGCTGCAGAAGAAAAGACTGAAGCTGGTAGAGGTTAGTTCATGAGGTTTAAGGAAAACTCTATAACATCAAAGTACAAGGTGAAGCAGCCAGTTCTGATGTAGAAGCTACAGAAAGTTATCCAGAAGATATGGCTAAGATCATTAACAAAGGTGGCTACACTAAACAACAGATTTTCTGTGTAGATGAAATAGCCTAATACTGAAAGATGCCATCTACTTTGCCTCTGCTGTTTTAAAGAAATGAAGTGAAAGTCGCTTGGTAGTGTCCGACTCTTTGCGACCCCACGGACTACAGTCCATGGAATTCTCCAGGCCAGAATACTGGAGTTGGTGGCCTTTCCCTTCTCCAGGGGATCTTCCCAACCCAGGGATCAAACCCAGGTCTCCCACATTGCAGGTGGATTCTTTACCAACTGAGCCACAACAGAATCTAAACAATAGCACATCTGTTACAAAGTGGTTTACTGAATATTTTAAGCCCTCAATTGAGACCTACTACTCAAGAAAAATTATTTCCTTTCAAAATACCACTGCTCATTGACAATGTACCTGATCACCCGAGAGCTCTGATGGAGGAGTGCAATGAGATTAATACTGTTTTCATGCCTGCAAGTGCAGCATCCACTCTGCAACCTGTGGATTGAGCAGTAATTTCCATATTCAAGTTTTATCATCTAAGAAATACATTTCATAAGGCTACAGCTGCACAGATACTGAACCTCTGATGGATCTGGGCAAAGAAAATTGAAAACCTGGAAAAGATTCTAGAGCCCATTAAGAATATTCGTGGTTCACAGGAAGAGGTCAAAATATCAACATTAATAGGAGTTTGGAAGTCATGTCCAAACCTCATGGATGATTTTGAGGGGATCAAGACTTCAGTGTAGGAAGTAAACTGCAGATGTGGTAGAAACAGCAAGAGAACTAGAATTAGAAGGGGGACCTGAAGGTGTGACTGAACTGCTGCAGTATTGTGGTAAAATTTTCATGGATGAGGAGTTCCTTCTTAGGGATGAGCAAAAGAAAGTGACTTCTTGAGATGGAGTCTACTCCTGGTGAAGATGCTGTGAAGATTTTGCTGAAATGGCACAAAGGATTTAGAATATTACATAAGCTTAGTTACTAAGGCAGGGGCAGCAACAGGGTTTGAAAAGGTTGACTCCAATTTTGAAGTAAGTTCTATGGATAAAATGTTATCAAAGAGCATTGCATGAAGAAAAAAGAGTATTGCATGCTGCAGAGAAATCATTTATAAAAGAAAGAGCCAAAGATGTGGCAAACTGCATTGCTGTCTTGTCTTCAGAAATTGCCTCAGCCACCCCATCCTTCAGTAGCCACCACCCTGATCAGTCAGCAGCTATCAATGTCAAGTCAACAACCTCCACCAGCAAAAAGATTATAACTTGCTGAAGACTCAGGTAATGTTTAGCATTTTTTGGCAATAAAGTATTTTTTAATTAAGGTATATATGTTGGTTTTTTAGACATAATGCTATTGCACACTTAATAGACTACAGTATAAAGACTTTTTTCACATGCATTAGGAAACAAAAATCTCTGTGTGACTCTTTTTTTGCAGTATTCACATTACTGTAGTGTTCTGTAACCAAATCTGCAGTATCTCTGAAGTACCTGAACTACCACTATTCTCATTTTATAGTTGAGAAGCTAAGACACAGAGTTTAAGTATCTTTCCCCAAACCAGACAGTAAGTAGTGAGACCAGAATTCAAAAGCAGACACACATATCTGAAACCCAGACTTGGAACTACTATACTCTGTTGCATCTGGCCATTAGTAAGATCCCTCTAAATTGTAGGATTTGTCTCTCTAGTAAACCTGGTGTTTTCTTATTTTTCTTTAAGGAGGAAAGAACAAACTCCATAACCAGTAATCTGCTTAGTCACTTCAAGGAAAATAGAGAAAATAGCAGGAATCCATTACAGAAGAGAAAGCCACATAGAGCTCCTCTTTTCCTGAAACTAATTTTTACTGTATCCTTGCAGATGTCTTCATGACCCAGTTCTCTGCCCTGCAGACTGCTCGATCTGTTCGAACAAGACGGTTGGCGGCAGCAGAGGAAAACATTGAAGTAGCTCGGGCAGCTCGCCTAGCCCAGATCTTCAAAGAGATCTGTGATGGCATAATCTCTTATAAAGGTACCCCAAATTCTTTCTTATGAGCTTTTTAAAAAAATTATATCACTTTCTTCACCTGAGATATCCAAGACCAGGAGCGCATGACAGTTCAGGACTGTGAACCAGGTTTACTTGGTGCTCCCCTTGTCAGAGTGCGGACCTAGAGGGCTGATCCCAGCCTTCAGGGCTTGTTAGTGCTCCCCTTGTCAGAGTGCGGACCTAGAGGGCTGATCCCAGCCTTCAGGGCTTGTTAGTGCTCCCCTTGTCAGAGTGCGGACCTAGAGGGCTGATCCCAGCCTTCAGGGCTTGTTAGTGCTCCCCTTGTCAGAGTGCGGACCTAGAGGGCTGATCCCAGCCTTCAGGGCTTGTTAGTGCTCCCCTTGTCAGAGTGCGGACCTAGAGGGCTGATCCCAGCCTTCAGGGCTTGTTAGTGCTCCCCTTGTCAGAGTGCGGACCTAGAGGGCTGATCCCAGCCTTCAGGGCTTGTTAGTGCTCCCCTTGTCAGAGTGCGGACCTAGAGGGCTGATCCCAGCCTTCAGGGCTTGTTAGTGCTCCCCTTGTCAGAGTGCGGAACTAGAGGGCTGATCCCAGTCTTCAGGGTTTGTTGTCTCTGAATCCTTGGCTGTTAATAGGTTAATTTTTTGTATTTATTGGAATGTTATCATAGTTAAGCACTATGTTTAAAAATCACATATTTTAGCTGTAGGATAGAAGTAGGTCTTTCTCTTGAATATAATTTTCCTGAATGAGGTGATGAATTAGCAATTTAAGAAAAAGGTATTAAAAATGTATGACATCAGTGGTTCTTATCTGTCAATCGTCTGATTGACAGATATCTTTGAGAATAAAGTTGTGGACTCCTATCCCAGAAAAATATTATATACCTAATTTTTCATATATTTTGGAGGGTTCACAGGCCCTTTCTACATTAAGGAAAGGATATAAAGTTACAAGTAAATTACTTTTGAAGCATTTTCATGCAAACATTTACCCCACTCTTTTCCTTTTCTAAAATACATCTCTTGGGAAAAAAAAAAAATACATCTCTTGGATTTGTGTTAGGAGAGAGGGTGGAGAAGGGGAGAGTTTTCAGTTTAGGTCCGTAGTTTGGTAATGCACATGACTTTTTCTAACCACGAAATTTGTAGATATTTAAAATGAGAAATTTTATTCTGCTTTTGCCTTCAACTTTTTCCTGTTTTTTTTAATAATTGAAGTATAATTGATGTACAATATTATGTAAGTTACAGAAGTACAGTACAGAGATTCATAATTTTTAGAGGTTATACTCCATTTATAGTTATAGAATATTGGCTATATTCTTCTGTAGTACAATATATCCTTGTTGCTCACTTTATACATAATATTTTGTATGTCTTAATCTGCTGCCCCTATATTACCCCTCCCCCATTCCCTCTCCTTACTGGTAATCACTAATTTCTTCTCTGTATCTCTGAGTCTTTTGTTATGGTTGTTAAAATCAGCCATCAACTTTTGCTTCCTTCCTTCCCTAAATTCTGAAGAATTTGGGTTTCTTTCTCTTTTCTTTCTCTGTCTACTATTTATCTTCATATTTTAGTGGTTTTTTTGCCATTTATTAACCTCAGCATAGAGGAAAGGGCAGACCAACCTATCCTAATATGTAAAGTTTTGTGACACCTGGTCCCTTTACACTCCCTAAAGATCACACTCTGTATTCTCAACCAGCCCTATCTGATCTAATATGAAATTGCAGTAGATGTATCTGTATGTCATTATATTCTAGGCATGAAACAATAGGCTTTTTCTCTCTGTGTAGTGAGTTATTAGAACGTAAGAGAGCAAGTGAGAAGCAGCCCCACAATATGAATTTTATTTTTGTAATACAGACCAACTGTTGCAAGAAGATGGATTCCAGAATATATTTACAGTACTGAATTATTCATTATCTGGAATCTAGTTGAATCCAAACCAATATTAACTGTGGGCAAATAGTAAGAACTGAAAAACATTTTTTGAATGTAGTTGAGTAGGAATTTGCCTTAAGCATCCTAGCTGCTGCGTTAAGTTCCCATATCTCATTTTTCTTAGAAAGTTTTCAGTACCCAGCTAATGCTATTTTACATTTCAAGTATATATATATATATATATATATATATATATATACACACGTAAACACACTTAAACACACACACTGTATCTTTCATATTCCAGGTAATCCTGAATGCAGCTTCTGATCTCTGCCTTTAACTACCCACATTGCTGAAAAGTCTTTTCATTTTTCACTGATCTCCAAAAAAAAACTTAGATTTTTTTTTTTTTTTTCCTAACTTTAAATTTTGGGGATTCTACTTTTTCAGTTAGGAGTTAATACCTGCCTCCCTGTAGAGTCAGTCCATCTACTAAACCTTGCATTTTTTTGCAGATTCTTCCCGACAATCACTGGCAGCACCACTTTTGAACCTACCCCCGAAGAAAAAGTAAGTTCACATATGTGGGAACTGTCTGAGTTTTTAGAAAAGTCCTAAGTGTACCAGACTGACACCCTGGCTTTATGTTCCAGGAATGCTGATTATTATGAGAAGATCTCTGATCCTCTAGATCTTTCCACCATAGAGAAGCAGATCCTCATTGGTTATTATAAGACAGTGGAGGCTTTTGATGCTGACATGCTCAAGGTCTTTCGGAATGCGGAGGTATTTTTCACTGACTTCAAACACAGATTTAAGAAGTTTGTTCTGAAGAGATCTACTCTACAAGTTTAAGATTTTTACCCTCTTCTCCTAGCATCCTTCATATTTCTGATTAAGAAAGGCAACAATTTTTATCAAGTACCCTTAGGGTAAATTCTGCTTACTTGAAGTGCCTTGCTGTGTGCCTGCTAAGTCACTTCAGTCTTGTCTGACTCTTTGCAACCCCATGGACTGTAGCCCACTAGGCTCCTCTGTTCATGGGATTCTCTAGGCAAGAATCCTGGAGTAGGTTGCCATAGGGTTATAGTTTTCTAAATATTGGAGCTATAGTAAATGGAGATAATATGACTAGAATGAAAGGTTAAATCATAGTCCCAAAACAATTTTTGTAAAAACTTAGTTTCGTATTGAACCTTTACATTTACGTAGTAGACATTTTGCTACATTTAAGTCGTATCTGTAGGCTCTACTCAATAAGTATATGTGAAATACACAGAAACATATATAGGCAAATAAATATATATCTTAAGGATGAATCGGCATATAGTACACTAATATATTGTAGAATAGGTGAAGCTCATTTGAGGAGAGGTGGGCTTGAATTGATATAAAGAAGAAGATGTAGAATATTGTATGATACGTAGAGGATATTATTCAGTGATTTTGAAATACCTTGGAGAGGTGTTTGAAGGTCAAAAGAGACTACTAGATGACAGAGGAATTGAGACTGAAGAAATGAGAGAAAGACAGATGGGAGAAGAATTGGAGCAGTCTTGAATTGTGACATGCTTTCTCCTGAACCCAGCTTCCAAATATATTTAGACTTGTAGCTTTGTGTCCTTAGTATCTATAAGACAAAGGTAAATGGAGAGATTTTCCACATTATTCTTGTGGTACTTAATCATGTTCCATGGTACTTAATCATGTTCCATAATTATCCTTGTGGACAGTAAGGTCTGTGACAGGAGTTGAATGACAGAGCAGTGAGCAAATGGGAAAATTACCATGCAGATTCTAATTTTAATTAATTTTAGTTGAATTTAAGTTGTTTTCAATTTTCTGGCACCTATATTTGATGGTATTAAAAATGTATTAACCAAATGGGAAGATAAAGAAAATCCTGCCACCTCTTCAGTTATCTTTTTAAGCCAAACATGATTTCTTTCTCCTGCTTTCTTCAGAAGTACTACGGGCGTAAATCCCCAGTTGGAAGAGATGTTTGCCGCCTACGAAAAGCCTATTACAATGCCCGGCATGAGGCATCAGCCCAAATTGATGAGATTGTGGGAGAGACAGCAAGTGAGGCAGACAGCAGTGAGACCTCAGTCTCTGAGAAGGAGA
The DNA here is from genome assembly GCF_033118175.1 of Dama dama. Classification (NCBI taxonomy): domain Eukaryota; kingdom Metazoa; phylum Chordata; class Mammalia; order Artiodactyla; family Cervidae; genus Dama; species Dama dama. Next base: position 16,668,048 of record NC_083700.1, read on the forward strand.
ATGGGCATGAGAAGGACGACGATGTTATCCGCTGTATCTGTGGCCTCTACAAGGATGAAGGCCTCATGATCCAGTGTGACAAGTGCATGGTGAGGGTCGAGAGGTGAAGCAGAGGCCTTGTCCTCATGAGTGTGGTGACTGTGTTCAGAGCGTCAGCCCCTGCCTCTTTTGCCTTTGCTTGGCAGGCTATTTATGAACTTTAACTCTGCCTCAGTTTCTGTTACCCCTTACTCTTCACCATATTGTCCTTCTCCTTTTTTCTCTTTCTCTTTCATTTTTTCTTCCCCTTCTTTTTCCTACCTCCTGTTCTATGTGCCTACTTTCCACTGCATACTTCTGATGTAGTCTGGATCAATAAGAATGATAATATTTAAGGTAGTGCTTTACCTGAAAAACACTAGGGGTACTACAGTCAATATAGCATTAATGTAAATGGAATTCAGTATATAGAGCTCCTGATGAAGGAGTCAAGGCCTGGATTTGAGCCCTAGTATCCCCATTTGATACATCTGAACTCATTACCTTATGTAAAATGGAACTATGAGTAACGCATAGGATTGTTAGGAGAATATAATCAGATAAGAATCAGTAAAAACATTTGGTAACTGTAAAGCCTTCCACAGTGGCTGTATTGTTGATGCATATTACTTTGTAAGTAATAGCTTGGTACTGTATTCATTCATCCTTCTGTTCTCTATCCATCTCCTTATTTTGTTTGCCCAGATTCATGTATTATAAATAGTTTGTATACCTATGTTCAGATAAGTCCTCATTCTTCTTTCCTCCTACTTTACCATTTAGCTCTAATTTCTTACTTAACTCCTTAACCCTTAGTTCCTGTTTTACTTTACCCTGTCCTGTTGCTTTTCTTTATTTTTTGTTTTGCTGCAGCTTGCAAGATCTTAGTTCCCCAACCAGGGATTGAACCCAGGCCATGGCAGTGAAAGTGCCGACTCCTAACCACTGAACTGCCAGGGAACTCCCGCAGATTTTTTTTATTCTTAGTCCCCAAGACTTCTCTCAGTGAGTCTTAACTCCCTACATACACACACACTTCTTTTTTTTTCTGCAGGTATGGCAGCACTGTGACTGTATGGGAGTGAACTCAGATGTGGAGCACTACCTTTGTGAGCAGTGTGACCCGAGGCCTGTGGACAGAGTAAGTTGCCTCCTGATAATACTCTAATCTAAAAGTGGGAGAAGTGGCACATGGTATTTTATCTGCCCTGCTCCTAATGCACTGAATTTCCTTTGATAAGTTATTCAGCCTCCCTAGCCTTTCTTACAGTTTCTTACACTTTACATTGAAGGTAATAATTCTGCCCTTCCTTTTCTCAGGAGTGGGACAAAAGGAAGAATACTTAGAAATCTATGGAAGAAATGATACTGTATAAAAACCGTGGTTTTTATAAACACTGTCTACTATCCATAAAAGAAGTAGCTTACAAAGTTTAGAACTTGTGTACTCTAAATATCACTTATTTTAAGCAGCATTTAAGGAAAAGAGCTCTGGACTCAGAGTCTGGAAAAAGTTAGTCTCAGCCCCATGTTTTGTTTTGTTTTGGCCATGCTGGGTCATTGTAGCTACATACGGGCTTTCTCTAGTTGCAGCAAGCAGGGGCTCCTCTTTCGCTGGTGTGCAGACTTCTCATTGCAGTAGCTTCTCTTGTTGGCTTCTCTTGTCTGGCTCTAGGGCATGCGGGCTTCAGTAGTTGCAGCTTTTTGGCTCTAGAGTGCAGGCTGAACAGTTGTAGAGCTCAGGCTTAGTTGTTCCACAGCATGTGGAATCTTCCTGGAGCAGGGAGCAAACCCGTGTCCCCTGTGTTGGCAGGAGGATTCTTAACCACTGGACCACCAGGGAAGTCGTTAAGCCCATTTTTTAAGAGAGTAGGTAGGTTGGGTAACTTGCCCAGTTATTAAATGGGTTTTTTTCTTGGCTCTGCCATGTTTATATGTGTGCTCTTCTATAAAAGGAGATATTTAGGCAATATTTCTTAATAGTGGTGCTGTTGTCATTTTGAGTGGACCGCTCTTCAATGTTGTGAGGTTTACATTGCAGAATGTTAGGCTTTCTTGGCCCTTGGGCACTAAGTCCTAGTATAGCTTCCTCCAGTCACTGTGACAAAGTCCCCCTTCACACATTTTCAGATGCACTTTAGATGGCACAGAGCAACTACAGAATTAGTGCTCCATAGGGTATAGTTGGGGATATTTAGTCTGTCAAGTTTGTCCTCTGTGTTCACATTTTCAAGTTTAAAAACTCTTGATTGCAGTCACCTTTTTTAATATCTGTGCTGTATTGAAATGACTAAGCAGTAAGTCTTAATTGGTTGGAGATTCTAGGTTTTAGTTCTTTTTCTCTTAAATAGAGAGGCTGGAAATAGTAGTCACAGCCCTTATCTCTTGGCTTTCTGCTCTTACCAGGAGGTACCCATGATCCCTCGGCCCCACTACACGCAACCTGGTTGTGTCTACTTCATCTGTTTGCTCCGAGATGACCTGCTGCTTCGTCAAGGTGCATACACAGAAGCTGACTCTACTTGCCAAAGCTGACCTTTCTGAACAGTAGGGAGTATCTGCTGTCTGCATAATAGTCCTTGTCTCCATATGACCTTTAACAGCAATAGAATATAGGTTTTTTTATATCCTCAAGTTACTTAGGCTTACATACATCTATCTCCACCAAATAATATTTAAGGTAGTGTTTTAAAAACTGAAAAACATTATGCTAAAAATAAATTGGAGAGACCAGAGTGTTACAAAGCTAGTTTCAGGACTGGGAAAGACACACAGCATTCCAAGAGGTAGACCACCTCCCTCATGTCATTCTCATGGTCTCAAATTGATTACCATCACTATTATACTGCTGGTTGTAGTTATGTATTTCTTGTTTTAGATTTTAAGTTCTTTGTATTTAGACCTTGGTTCACACTAGTGAATACCTAACATAATTCATACAGGAATCATTTTAACCTTCTGCTGTGTTCTGTGCCTTCTGTGTCTTTAATCTTCTCCTGTGCCTTCCTAGGTGACTGTGTATATCTGATGAGGGATAGTCGGCGCACCCCTGATGGCCACCCTGTCCGTCAGTCCTATCGACTGTTATCTCACATTAATCGAGATAAACTTGACATATTCCGCATTGAGAAGCTTTGGAAAAATGAAAAGTATGTGTTGAGGTCCTATCTCTTTTCTTCAAGCTGTACCCTACTAGAGCAGTGCTGGATATTCACTACAATCTTGATAATTTAACTTCTCCCTTCTCTTTTTTTTTTTTTTAAAAAGAGAGGAACGGTTTGCCTTTGGTCACCATTATTTTCGTCCCCATGAAACCCACCACTCTCCATCCCGTCGGTTTTATCACAATGAACTATTTCGAGTGCCACTTTATGAGATCATTCCCTTGGAGGCTGTAGTGGGGACCTGCTGTGTACTGGATCTTTATACATACTGTAAAGGTAAGTGATTTGCACTACCTAAAAAATGAGCTCCTGGCTGCCATTCATTGATCCATCCATATAGTCTCTCTCTGATAAAAGATTGTCCAAGGGTGGCTTTGAAGCTTCAGAGAGCTATATAAAGTTTTTTCTTCCTTTTACCTAGTGCTTGGTACTCAATAAATGTTAATTTTCCTTTTAATTCATCTTTTTCATAATGTGTATTTAGCACTCTATTAATACTTGTGGGAAGATAAGTTATTAGGGTCGTGCAAACATAATTGTGGTTTTGGACTTTGACTTTTAAATCATTATAACTAGGTTCACAAAATAGGAACTATAACAGTCAACACATTTTTGCCAACAAGAAGTAAGTTTGTTTATTCCTATAGCATAAAAATCTATGCTTCAGGATTCAACAAACTCTCGGAAAGCATTTTCTGCCTCTTGCTGGTTGTGGAAGCATTTTCCCTGCAAAAAATTGTTGAGATGCTTAAAGAAGAGTAGTTGGTTGGCACGAGGTCAGGTGAATATGGTAGATGAGGCAAAACTTCATAGCCCAGTTTGTTCAACTTTTGAAGCATTGGCTGTGCAATGTGCAGTCCGACATTGTGGAGAATCGGGCCCTTTCTGTTGACCAATGCTAGCTTCAGGCATTGCAGTTTTCAGTGCATCTTATCACTTTGCTGAGCATACTTCTCAGATATAATGGTTTCACCAGGATTCAGAAGGCTATAGTGGATCGGACCAGCATCAGACCACCAGACAAGTGACTGTGACCTTATTTTGGTGCAAGTTTGGCTTTGGGAAGTGCTTTGGAGCTTTTTCTTGATCCAGTCACTTAGCTGGTTGTCCCCAGTTGTCATATAAAGTCCACTTTTCATCACAACATCATAATCTGATAGAGAAGTGTTTTGTTGTTGCACAGAATAAGAGAAGACAGCACTCCAGAACAACAGTTGTTTTGATGGGCAGTGAGCTTGTGAGGCACCTGCTTATCCAGCTGTTCACCTTTCCAGTTTGCTGCAAATGCCCGGCAACCATAGAATGGTCGACATTGCGTTCTTTGACAGCTTCTCATGTAGTTGTAAGAGGATCAGCTTCGATGATTCCTCTGACTTGGTTGTTGTCAACTTCCACTGGCTCACCGCGCTCCTCATTTTTAAAGCTCTCATCTAAAAAAAAAGTAATAATAATAATAAAGCTCTCATCTCCTTTACAAAACTTCTGAACCACCACTGCACTGTACATTTGTTAGCAATTCCTGGGCCAAATGTGTTATTGATGTTGCAAGTTGTCTCTGCTGTTTTATGACCAATTTTGAATTTGAATAAGAAAATTGCTTAAATTTCCTTTTTTGTCTAACATCACTTCACTAGTGTAAAATAAACAGCAAGTAATGTCATTAGCAAAAAAAAAACATAAAGCAAGAAATGTGAATTAAAATGATATATAACATAACCACATTTCAGAATGTATTTCAGTATCAAACAGCAAAGTTCAACAATGCAAAAACTACAGTTACTTTTGCACCCACCCTAATACTCTTTCCCCCCAATTCCAAAATCCTTACGGCCGTCATCAACTCGCTACATTAAACAAACAAAAAAAGCACAACAGTTTCATAAGGTTTGTGGCTAACAGTAGAATCAATCTAATTTCAGATTCCAGTTTCAACAGTTTTTACCTGTGTGCCCTTGGGCAAGTTATTTAACCTCCTGAAAACAGGGATTAGTATCTATTTTAGAGAGTTTTGTAAAGATTAAATGAAATAATCTACAAAATCACTAAGCCACAGTAAAACTCACTATATGTTAGTTATCATTAGAAGCAGAGTTTAGTTTCCTAGGTCTTTCTCTTAGCATCACAGCAAAATAGTCCAGAAGAATTCCTTGCAAAAACTAAGTGCTTGAAGCTCCATGCTACTGATGACTCCTCCATCCCCTACTTTATATAAAATGTTCATTACCAATGTGCTTCCCTCATTTGAAGTGTCTTTCTTTTCTTATAACTTCCCCATAATGTGCTGTTTTTCCCCTGAAATGTTCTCTCAAAAATTCCTGCAGCACTCAGTGTATGTTTCTGGTTTCTTTCCATCCTGTCGAATGCCCTTTGACTCTTTGATTCCCTTTCCCCTTTCTTTGACACCAGTGTCTCCTTTCTTCTGCAATCACCAAATGCTTGCTTGTTCCCCCTCTCAAAACAGCTACCATGTTTCCCTGTTAGGAAGTCTCCCTTCTCTCCCACTGGTATGTGATGGGCAGCTCAGGGTGAGGGAAGGGAAAATAGGGGGAGTGTTCTTTAACAGTGTTTGGCCTCATAGGGAGACCCAAAGGAGTGAAGGAGCAAGATGTGTACATCTGTGATTATCGGCTTGACAAGTCAGCACACCTGTTTTACAAGATCCACCGGAACCGCTATCCTGTCTGCACCAAACCATATGCCTTTGATCACTTCCCCAAGAAGCTCACTCCAAAAAGAGATTTCTCAGTAAGTCTCCTTCTCTCTTCACTATATGTGTCAGGACAGTCTAGTTCATGCATGGAATTCACAGAGTGAGAATTTTCAAGTGGCTCTCTGCTTCTTCACCCCGTTTCTATCCCAAACTGGAAAACTCCCTCTCTGTGGATGTTTGAACAGGAAAAATACATTTATTCCCATTTCCTGGCAAGGGCTATGCCTCAGGGAATTGTTATTATATTTTAGATAGGTTTTCCTCTTTTTTTCTCTCTTATACCTCTTTACCATCTTTGCCCTTGAGCCCCATTTTGTAGTTTTTTGGTTTCTCACACCCATAATTTTGAGAAACAAAAAGAAAATAACATTGAGAAACCTTTGGTGAAAATAAGTTAGTGCTTTTTATCCTTGGATTTAAAATATAAGACATTATTATCACTATATAAAATTTTAGAAGTACAGAACCATTAAGAAGTAAAAATTGTTTATTATCCTACTACACAGAAAGTAACTGCTGTTTTCATTTTCAGCCCTTTTCCTATGTGTTTGTTTTGTTTTGTTCTGTTTTTTTCAAATTGTTGTGAACATATTCCTCCAGTTATTTTGTGCCATTTGTTATCATTTCATAAAGTTCATAAAGTTCTGGTTATCCATCTATTTGCTACAATGAAACCCTGGACTAAACTCCTCATCCATGAGTCTTTTTTTCAGTGGGCCTGTCGGAATTCAGAGTTGTCATCCTAGAATGCTTAGAAATAGTCTAACCAGAACACAAACCTTTATGTCCCTATTTTTCCTAGTATTATTTTTGGATTTCTGTGGATCATATTTCTTTTATATTCTCTCCCGCCCACCACCGGGCCCTGCCTGTCATTCTTTGGTCTTGCTTGCTCAATCAGCAGCTCACTGTCAGCTTTGAAACTCCAACCTTAACTTCTCAGAAGTTGGGATGGGACAAAAGGAATTGTGACCCTTTCCCTTCTACTGTCATTCTAGGCTTATAAAAGTCTAAAAAAAAAACAAAAAAAAAACCATTGTGTCCTACATATTACTAGAAGGACTGAACTTCTGACCTTAAAACACAGTCCTCCAACTTGTAAAGGATTTAGCCCAGCAATGCCTTTTTTTTTCCTTTACTTCCTTGCCTCCCCACCTCCTTTATCCTGAGTTAGCCCCAGATCATCTGATTCAGCTTTGCCAGCATTTGCAATACACTTACCAACTGACCACTTCAATGTCTTCTCTGCAGCCTCATTATGTCCCAGACAACTACAAGAGGAACGGAGGGCGGTGAGTCCCACTGGGGGGATGTGATGAACCAGTAGCTTGAATGGAGCTAGAGAAGAGCCACTTACCCATTCAGCCCCAGCCCTAGGATTGAGACGGCTCTGACAGAGTAGCCCAATATAGTGCCAAGAATAATATGGAAGAACTGCACTTCGGTGGTTGTGGACTCATTATGGAGCCTTATTTGGGGCAGGGAGGGAAATTTGTAAGATCAGAGAAAGAAAATGATTTGGAACAGAACTCTTGACATATTTGGAAAAATCTTTTAAGTTTCTGAAAGCTTTCCCTATTACCTCAAGGTGTATCAACTCTTAGGTCTTCAAGGAACAGAAGTAGCTAGAAGTGCATGGTTTTAGCTGAGCAGTTTGGACTCATAGTTTTTATTTGTGCTTGTTTTGTACACAAGAGGGGTATTCTGGTGGAGGGAGGACCACACCCTGTAGCATGTGGGATCGTAGTTCCCCAGTCAGGGGCTGAACCCATGCCCCCTGCAGTTGCGAGTGCAGAGGCTTAGCCGCTGGAGCACCAGAGAAGTCCCAAGAGGGGCGTTGTCAGAGAGCACCGGGGGCTTCGCTCAGTTTCCTTTCCTACTGAGTGGCAGTGTGACAGTCACTTTGCCTGTATCAATAGCTTTTTTTTTTTTTAGGAAATCAAATATATTTCTTTTTTTTTTCAAATATATTTCTTAAAAAAAACATAATAGATGAGAGAAATTTAAGAAAAGTAAAAACTATTTAAATGCTTATTGTAGTTGAACTATTGGTATCACAAGTTTGTGCCATACTTCTGTGTACTCATGAAGCAGTCAGAACTAGCTCAGCATTTTACCAGCTCTGGTCTATATTATGGATTCCTGAAAGAATTTATAAATAGAAATTAAATTTCAGAGAAGGTTGGTGATTTTTTCAAAAAATAGTAAAATGAAGACCATAGGGACTTCTCTACTGGCCCAGTGGCTAAGACTCTGACCTCACAATACATGTAGCCCAGATTCAATCCCTGGTCAGGGAACTAGATCCCACATGCCGCAGTGAAGATCCTGTGTGCCACAACTAAGACCCAGTGCAGCCAAATAAATAAATTAAAATAAACATTTAAAAAATAATAAAATGAAGACCATAGCCAAGTTTCTTACATCTTGAGCCAACCCTCTAACAGCTAGCCTACAAGATCCAGAGGTCTTTACCCTTCATTCCCTTTCCATCCCCAAGTGCCCTGCTTAGCCTTCCTCTCTAAATTCATATATCCTTCTGGCAGATCATCCTGGAAGTCTGAGCGCTCAAAGCCACCCCTGAAAGACCTGGGCCAGGAGGATGATGCTCTGCCCTTGATTGAAGAGGTTCTGGCCAGTCAGGAGCAAGCAGCCAATGAGATGCCCAGCCTGGAAGAGCCAGAACGGGAGGGAACCACTGCTGAAAACACCGAGAGTGAAAAAAAAACAGAGGAAAGTAGTCAAGAACCGCAAGTAACCTGTACCCCTGAGGAGCGACGGCATAATCAACGGGAACGACTCAACCAGATCTTGCTCCATCTCCTTGAAAAAATCCCTGGGAAAAATGGTAAGGAAAATCAGGCTCCTACCTAGGGTTTAAGATAAATGCGATATTAGCAGAGAGGGAATGAAAAAGAGCAACTTCTGATTATTTGCCTAGAATGGAAAATATTCTTTAAATGGCACAGTTTTTTCATGGGCCTGGTTTTTTCCTGGGCCTGTTCTTAAATTCCTCTTGGGAATGAAACTGGGAGGTGAAAGGATCTCCTCACTGGAGGGTAGCTTATTTCAGTTTGGCCTGGAGGAAGGCCTAAATTGCTGGTGGGTTGGCAAAGAATCCATTGAACTCCTGTGATTTCCTGAGAGCTCAAATCTGGAATAAGGAGTGGGACGGTAGAGTTTGATGAGCCTCCTTGGTTCTGTTTTCAGCCATCGATGTGACCTACTTGCTGGAAGAAGGATCAGGCAGAAAACTTCGAAGGCGTACTTTGTTTATCCCAGAAAACAGCTTTCGGAAGTGAACCTCAAAGAATGAGAACATCAAGCATCTGGGATCCAGTGGAGCCTACAGTCCTGCCTCCTGTTCTCTGAGTGCAGACAGGGGTGGGAAGGGTCCGTCCAGCAAGGGGAATGGGGCCATGTCGTTGACATTAGGTACTTAGTAAACCTTGGAGCTAGTGGAGAGGAAGAGGAAGGGGATCTGTCCAGACAGTTCAGCTTAACTTGTTTTCCTCTCCATTGCTTCACCCTGAGGGTTAATAATGTAGGGTGGAGGGCAGAGCACATTGGGGATGACCAGAATCTTTTGGTACTTTATAGCACTTGCCCCTCCCCTCAGCTTGGGTTTCTCTGTGTCATCCTCTGATCTTGCAGGCACTGCTAAGAAGCTGCTTCCTATACCCAGGTATAACTCAGACTCCAAAGGGACAGGGCCAGGATCCCCACCCCTACCCTGTCTGTCCTCTATAGGCTCCAAGAGCTACCCCTAGAGACCTAAAACACAAACAGTAGCTGGGCCTTGTTCCAGATCCCTGACTAGGAAAAGTATCTCTCGCCTCTTTTCCCCAACCAGGTCAAAGTAAAATGTGAGTTGACAACTCAAAGCACTTGTAACTGCTGCCCCCTCCCTACCTCTACTATCCCAAATGGAATCATGGAATAGGGAAGGCCCCCATGGGGTCAGAAGGGCACAGTCCTTATTGTAATTATTTTTGTTTTCACCTTCATAACCTGCCGACCGTATGTTTTTCTAACGAGAAGGCCAGGCCCCCGCCAGCACACGTGCTGTTTATGCGCTGTGGTTCTTGTGTGTCTGCTGTGCTGTGCGAATGGAGACTCATTTCAAAGAAAATTCATTTTAAAACCTGCGTAAAAATGAACTCTAACCACCCCCCAACAAAAGTCACTACATAAACTGTTGAGCAGTATTCACCTATCAGAGTATTTGTTGTGAGTGTAGATTATCAATTGAAAACACTACTTCTTGTTTTACTTGTACAGTTTTCAATGTCCATCTCTTAAAGAGACAGTGTGTCCTCCCTGCCCCTAGTCCCATCTTCCTTCACCTTCCTGATGACTTCATCTTCAGGAGGGATATCCAGGGTGTCACCTTCCTTCCCATTCACTTGACCAGGAGTTACCAGATAAATTGTCTCTTTAAAAATAAAACTTAAAAAGCTTTGCTTTGTTGTCTTCTCAGACATACATATGCATATATGTTTTAGATGTTCTTATAAGAGAAAAGATGGTTTTTAAATGTGCCAAGTTGTGTGTTGTATATATATATGTATGTATATATATATATATATATATCTGCTGCGTGATTAGTAAGCAATACAATAGTTAAACATTTCCCCATTACTTTTTCTAATATTGGACCAATGCTGTCCTAATTGTACATTTCCTCTTAGGATGACGACGCTCTGACTTGTTTAGGTAGAAACATTGACCACCTTCCATTCCATTGAATTTTTCTTTTTCTCCTTTCTGTGTCAATCTTGAGGGAAAAAAAAAAAAGTAAAAGAGACAGGGGATGCCAAAGATCCCCTTGAACAGAGAAAAAGCAGAATAAATATTTTATTAAAGAAAAAAGAGAATTAAGAAAATAGTTTGGAGTATTTTCTTACTGTAGAGAAGCACTGTACATTACTAAGAGACCTGGGTATAAGATACTCACGTGTGGAGCTGGGAAAATCGCATGTCCAAGCCCGATTGAGTGGTTTCTTTTGGTTTTCATTGCAGGGAGCCGGGTGGGAGGGAGGTGGGAATAGGGGCACTTTGGGGGTCTCCTTTTAGTCAAAGCAGGAAAATGACAAGAAAGAGATTAAAATTCAATATTTCCTTTAATAGTGTTAAACACTAAAATTTTAAAAAAGTCTCAAAAAAAGAAAAAATAAAAAAAAAAACTTTGTAAAATGCGAGAACAGAAGCAAAAGACACTACGCTCTGTCATTTTATCTTTCTTTTGTTGAAAGACTAAAAACTGAAATGTTTTTTAGACAATCAAATGTTAGGTAAGTGCAAAAACTTGTTTTTTCTTACTGGTGTAGAAATTAATGCCTTTTTTTATTTTTCGGTTATTTTATAATAACAAAAGAACCCCCTAGCTGCCAGGTGGGTTTTGGTGTTTGAAATGCGGGGCAAAGCACTACATCACTGCAAATAGATACAGAGTTAGTCTGCATGTCTGTAGGCTGTGTGATTGCGGAAAATATAAATGCTGCTAATATATTTCCTTTTTACAAAAGCATATCTAAATAGATGATTGTTTTGATGTTAATCTTTGTAAATTATGTATTACCAATTTTAACATTGGATGTAATTGCATAAAAAGCTTGCATCTCAATCCTTGAAAGTCTAGTATTAAATGGAAAAAACTTTTCCTAACTACTGAGTGGTGAGCTTGCTATTTTTTTCCTCTTTCCTATCCTCCATTTATATTCCCAGGATCTTCCTCATCCTGTTTCCAAAGAGATCTGCTTGAAACCACAGCAGCAGCATCCTAGGCCCCACATGGGCACTCCAACCACTGTTGACTGTTGGATAAAACCTTTTCCTCAGCACTTACAGCCTTTTTGGTCTGGGCCAAGCCTAACCAATCAACATAATAACACACCCTTATAACACACAGAATCTACTGCTCATTAACAACCTCTAAGGTTGGCAGTAAGTTTAGACTACAATTTCTAGGCCACTATGTTAGACTGTTTCCATTGTAAGCAATGTACATGTATTCATTTATTTCATCTTCATAACAGCCCTTTTGGTAGGTACCAAAACCAAATTTTACAGATGAGGAAACTGGAGCAACAGAGAGGTTAAGTAACTCACCCAAGATCTTATAGCTAGTTAATCCTCATAATAGTCCCCTGTAGTTATTATTCCCGTTTTCGTAGAAGTAAAAACTGAACCTCGGGAAGGTTAAGTAAACTTGCCAGATCATCTAGAACTAGTGTTGGAGCCAGAACTCCAAAATCTTTTAAGTTCATCCGCAAATAGCAAAGTTGTCAGAAATAGCCAAAGCCTGCCCCTACTAAGGAAGATAAATCTATTCCTGCCAACTGAAAGACCTAACAAACTCTTGTCCTAGACAGGAATCAGACATTTAATCTTTGAGTTCATCTAGAATACAGTTGCTCAGAAGCCTTAAGACAGTTGACTACAAGAGCTCAGTCTCTACTCCTGCAAGAACTTTGGGTTTATCCCACTATTACATAAACAGTCTATCCATGGCTGCAAAAACAATACCGTAGCAGTTAATTTAAGGTTTCTTTAATCTTTATTTAACCTTTAATATCCCTTTAACATCTACGTAAAGCTATTCTGTTTGGATAATATATAATGATAATATCATAGAACTAATTTTATATCAATCTGTGTCCTATCTCAAGATGTTTTGTTACCTGATAACCATTAGGCTCCAGCTGCCAATATCACCAGGTCTCATTGATGCTCTGACAATATTGTTCTAGGACTCCTCCCACTTTTGAGGATTACCCACTATAAAACCAAGCACATAGGGATAAGAGTCAGAAAAAAGGAGAGGGCAGGTTGAATCATAGGAAATGAAAGCTGTGTACAAGAAAAGGGTTTCTGAAACTTTAGAATCATGCCCACCCCACCACATACACCAAAGATCTCACTTTAAGAAATACTGGTCCCAAAGTCATAGTCTTCCATATCTACTGTCTTATAACTTAAAATATTATAAAAATAAAACTTCTTTTGCAGTAGTAGTTTGCAATTGAAGAAGCTTCATAAACTTGAGTACTCCCACTCTTAAGAATATATTGAACAACTAGTAATTCTCAGAGGCAGTCAGAATCCAGTTTGATAAAACATCACCTTAGAAAACACCTGAAATGGAAACTGAGGTCTAAAGCTGAGAGGACCGCCAAACACAAAAAGCAAAATTAAAGCAAGGAGCAGATGAATATCGTAAATGGCCAGGAATAGGAAACATTAAATCTTGGAAAATGGCAAAAGTATGACACAGCTGAGTCTAACCAACCCTACCCCTGAGTATTTCCAAAGCGTCAGCTCTTATTTTCTCAAGTCCTTTCTCCTAACAGCAGCCCATTGTGCTTTTAACCAAGTTTGCAAAGATGAAGGAAAATTTAAAATGTTCTTCTGTTTCACCTCAGTTTCACCAGTTCTCAGCTGCCCCCTAACCTTCCTATTGACTGATTATAGCTTTCTATTCTTCTAACCTTTTAGTAATTCTCCTGTAGGCAATCATTTGTAGTGATTTCTATCCCCATCCTCCAGGCTCTAGAGCATTTAGCTATTCTCATTTCAGAAGACTGAAAGGAAACTCATTAACTCCTAAGAAAGTAATAGACATCAAGTTATTATGCTTTTTCCTAAAATTATATCACCACAGAATGGCGATATTAAATAGAGGGGGAAAAAGTGTCCCTTTTTAACACCTTTAATCTTTCCCATCACCTCAGCTATGAAGCTTGTAAGTACAATTTCAGGGACTGTCTTCCCAGCTCTCCCATATCTACTCAGCCTCCTACTATATCAGTCTAAGCAAAGCAATCAAGTCTCAGACTAGAGATGTGCTTCAGTGAGTCAGGCACCAATCAGGGGCTACCTTTCAAGGAGCAGAACTAGACCCAGCTAGGAAGGAAGCATCTCCCTTGGGTTCCCCATGACACAGCCTCCCTCCCCTCCCCCATAGCCTATGTCCTGAAACCCACAGTGACAGACACATTCAACTCCCACTCTTTATTGGGACAAAGGAGGAAGGAGACAGACCAACACCACAGGCTCCCCCACCAGGGGTGTCCAGACTTCAGCACCTAGTCCAGCATGAGTACATCATAAATACAGGCAACGTGGGATGGGTGAGGTGGGGGAAGGTTCCATACACAGGAAGAAGACTATAGAGGCCCTTCAAGTCTTGGAAACAGGCATATATAGAGGTGCAGTCCACTTATGGAGGAAGAAGATAGAGGAGGGGCTAGATTTCCATTTTGCAGAATACAGGTTGGAAAGAGGAAAGAGATGGCATGGAGGGAAATTCCTTTTTATACATGTTGGAAGAGCAGATTTCACCTTATAGATGGGTACAGGAGGGAAGGAAGAAAGTTTATTTTAGATATTAGCAGAAATGGCTATGGGAGGAAAGTGTCATTTTGCAGACAGGGAAAGTACTTTAGGGACAGTCAGTATACATGGGTGAGTATTCACAGGCCATTCCATTCCCAGGTGACAGAGGGAGAGAGAGGTGCAGGAAAGGAAAAGGTGCTAGGCCTAGAGAACAAGGGAGGTATACCCCACGGGTACCAGCCCCTCCGCTCCATCCCTCCCACAGCGGAGCCAGTCCTCATCCACAGTGGCGATGACACGCAGCACTTCCCCTCGCTGGAAGCTCAGCTGGTCAGGTCCTGCAGCAGTGTGGTCACAGAGAGCCCGGACTGCCCTGTGAGGAGCCAGAGGGAGATGCTGGGATGAAGTGAGGTGGGGGTGCCTGTCGCCAGCCTCACCTCCCCACCACTTTGGTATGTATGTCTCTGTTGATTCAGCTCAGTAGACATCAGCTGGGCTCTGGGAGAGACATGGGGACCACGTCTCTTCAACATGTTGATTTGTTTGGGGCCCCAGCCTCTCCTAAGCTCCAGACCCACTCTTTCGCTCCTTATTGTAATTGGCACTTCTCTGGTGCTTCATATTCAACTTACACAAACTAAATGACTCATCTTAACTTTCCAAACTAGTCCCTCCTCTTAGGTCCCCTATAGTGGTAAATGGCATCACCTATACAGTTATTCCTAGTAAAAAAACAAGGGATCTCAGTCTCTACATCCAATCAATCAGCAAAACCTGTTTGATGTTGGTTTCTCCCACCACTCCATTTATCTTCAACTTCACTGTCATTGTCTTAGTTTAGGCCTCTATACTCTCTGGACCACTGGCATATAATCTAACTGGTCTGCCTGAATCCTGACCACCCTCTCCATTCTCCACACAGCAGTAGAGATCCTTCTAAAACTTACCATCCCTGGGCTTAAGACCCTTTAATGGCTCCCACTGCCTTGGAGTGATACCCAGCTTCCTTCACTGGTCTACTGACACCTCTGACCTCCCCATCACCACTGCCAGGATCCTTCACTCCAGCCACAACCAATCATGTACTCATAGTTCCTCACTTACCACACTTTGACTTCTCCACCTTTGCATCCTGTTCCTTCTGCAAGATGCAAAGCCCGCACCATCACTAGGCTTCTCTGACTCCCCAGACCTGGGGAAGAAGCCCTGTCTGTATGGCTTCAAAAGACTATCTTCCTTTCCCAGAGTCTTTAGCACACAAAATTGTAAGTGCTCATTTATTAACTGGTATCCCCACTGGACTATAAGCTTCTTGAGGGCAGAGATTCCAACAGGTTTCCCTTCGCATTCCCTCCTCCAGTATAATGCTAAGCACATAGTATGTACTTGAAAAGTACTTGAATGGAAGATCAAGAAACCTGATTCAGGGGTTTCCCTGATAACTCAGTGGTAAAGAGTTCCCCTGCCAATGCATCCTTTTTGATGCTTTCCACCCCTGATCCGAGGAGATCCCTCATGCCACGGAGCAGCTAAGCCCATGCACCACAACTTTTGGGCCTGTGCTCTAGAGCCCAGGAGTCACAACTACTGAAGCTGTTGCATCCTAGAGCCCGTGCTCCGCAACAAGAGAAGCCAGGGCACTGAGAAGCCTGTGCACCACAACTAGAGAGTAGCCCCAGCTCGCCACAACTAGAGAAAAGCCTGAGCAGCAACGAAGATGCAGAACAGCCAAAAAAAAAAAAAAGAAGCCAAATTCAATGGATTGAGAACCTAAAAGAAGCCAGACCCTAAAGATGACCAGCCCCTGGTGCCAAATTAGAAGGCCCCACTAAAGGGAAGCCCAGTCCCCCAGGGGACACACACGCGTTCATTCGTACACTCGTACAGGTACAGTAATAAAACTGACCGGTAACTGGACAGCTTTTATGTGACTAATGCCTTTATAAAATCACGTTTAGTCTTCACAACAACCATAAGAAAAATATAAAGTATCTTTTTACAGAAAAAGAAACTAAAGGTTCAGAGAAACTAGTATCACAGTAATAATAAACAGCAAAGATGCAATGCAAACCAAGCACTGTCTGACCTTACATCACCTCCCATCCACATTGTGAAGACAGAAAAACCCACACATGGAACATAACATGTGCACACCAGTGCTTTCTCCCTGCCCCTCCTTACCTGTGGGTCTGCACCATGCTGGGTTCCGAGACCTCAAGCTCCTTAGGAGATGAGGGAGCCTCAGGAGGTGCCGCCCGCTTCACCAGAGCCAACACACTCACTGTCGGGGGCAACCAGCTGGATGGTCTCCTGGAGGAAAGGATGCAGGATCACAGAGGTCACCCCACCTCCATAAAAAGAACCAAGTATCTGGGACTTTGGAGGGAGGGAGAGGCTGAGGGACCCAACTGCGGTTCAAGAGGTCAGGAGTTGGTCACTGCTGAGGGCAGAGTGACCGGCATGGGACACAGTTACCTTTAAGGTGATTAGGGAGGTGACAATGAAGGTCTACCACACCAAAAGCCACAAAGGGACCTACAGAACCAGCAGGCTTAGCTCCAGAGGGTCACTAAAGAGTACCTGAAGCCATTAAGGGGCCACCAATGGTCAAACCCTGGAGCAGGAGTCCGCAAATATTTCCTTTTTTTCTAAAGAGCCAGAAAGTACTTTTGGCTTTGAGAGCCAAGAGGAAAAATGGACAATATCATGCAGGTATTTAATAACTGTTAAAAAGTTCATGACTTGAGAATATAACCATCATGGCTGTAGAAAAGCCAGGCTGTCAACCTCGGACCTAAAGGATCCCTACTGAGTTTCAAACTAAGAGTGACTGAGGGAGTTCCCTGGTGGTCCAAAGGCTAGGACTCTGCCTTCACTGCCAGGGCCTGAGCGCAATCCCTGGTCAGGATCCTGCCAGCACCCAGTGCACCAAAAACAAACCAATTGGGCTGACTGAGGGCTCTGAGATGGGGTCAGAGGTCATGGAGGGGGCCAGGGACCCCATTACCTGGACTTAGGGGCTCCACTCTCAGTTTCTGCGAGGCCCCCAGGCACTCCAAACAGTCTCCCCAGCCACACGCCTCGGCCTGGTGCTGCTTCCTCCGTGTGCAGGGACCTCTCCGGTGCGGCCTCAGCTGCAGGCCGGGTGCGCCTGGATCCCCACCGGGGAAGAGGCAAGCCCTCGGTGCTGCCAGACGCATAGACCCGGGAGGCCTGGGTCAGCTGCTCCCACCAGCTGCAGGGGCTGGGAGAGCTTGAGGGGGCCGAAGGGCCTGGAGGGGCCTCCCCAGAAGCCCCCCGGAGGCTCTGGGCCAGCCGACCCCCCCAGTGCAGCACAGCTTGCACAGTCTGCTGCAGGGCTGGAGGCGAGCCTGGGGGCGGTGGGGCCTGAGGCGGTCCCAGGGGCAGGTGGTGGTGGTGTTCAAAGAGCAGGTCCAGGTGGAAGGTGAGCACCGACAATGGCTGCAGCAGGAGCAGCAGCTCCGTGGACAAGGAGGGGCAGCCAGCCCGGGCCAGGGAGAAGAAACCAGTGGGCAGGTACAGGAGGGACAGCAGGCCTGGGGAAGAGCAGGCTAACATCAGCCCCTGCTCTGGGCCTCGTCCAAGGGCTTCAGCTGGCCAGTCAACAAACACCCTCCTGGGCCTCGCTCTAACTGGGCACTGGGGCAGAGAGAGGGGGACTCAGCAGGATACAGGGCTGCCACATCCCTGCTGTGGAACCACCGCCTAGAGAGGGGTGTGGCAACAAGTAAGCATGCAGGCTGCATCGATTCAGTCGTGCCCCTTTGCAACTCCATGGACCATAGCCCGCCAGGCTCCTCTGTCCATGATTCTCCAGGCAAGAATACTGGAGAGGACTGTTGTCCCCTCCTTCAGGGGATCTTCCCAACCCAGGGATCAAATCATCTCCTGGGTCTCCTGCATTGGCAGGCAGATTCTTTACCTTTAGTGCCACTTGGGATGCCCAGTGGCAAGTATATAAGTAACAAAAATGAGGACTTGAGGGCCATGGGAGCAAAATGGGTGAGTGGGGTAGGGAATGGGGATGGAGCCTCACTGAAGAAGGACCCAAAGGATGAATGAAAGTTAATGAGGGGGCAGGAGGAGCAGGAAGCCCTACTCAAGGAGGAGGCACAGCAAAAGTAGGGCTCTGGGGCAGGAAGAACTGAAAAGGAGACTGTTGACCAGGGAAAGCCCCAGACCTGAAGGCAAAGGCCAGATAACCAAGTCTTTGGAGGTTATAGTGAGGATTAGGGTCATTCCTCCTATTAATAAGACTCCTTAAAAGAGTTCTAAGCAGGACATTCCTGGTGGTGCAGTAGGTAAGAATCCACCTGCCAATGCAGGGGACACAGGTTCCATCCCCTGTCTGGGAAGATTCCACATGCCACGAGGTAGATAAACCCATGTGTCCCAACTACTAAAGCCCAAGCACCCTAGAGCCTGTGCTCTGCAACAAGAGAAGCCACCACAATGAGAAGCCCACTCACAGCAATGAAGCATAGCCCCCGCTTGCTGTAACTAGAGAAAGCAGCACAAAACAATGAACACCCAATGCAGCCAAATAAATAGTAAATTAATTTCTCAAAAAGAGTTCCAAACAGAAGAGTAGTAAGATTGGAGATCTGGATCAAGAGCATTCTGGCATCAGGAGGAACCATCAGAAGAGATCCCTTTTCCCACTTCCCCTAGTCTAGCAAGCCCATCCTCTCCCATTTGAGCCTCTGACCTGCATCTTCCTGGAGACTGGAAAACCACAGCTCCAACTGCTTAGTGCTGGGGGAGAGAGGGGGGAATAGAAGTCAGGGACACCAGCCCCTGTGGGTGGAGGATGGGAAATAAGACTAGGACAGGGAAGGCCTTCTCTGGGGACACGGGACACCCACCATATGTCCCACCCAGGACACCCCTGCAGTCCCCAGGCTGTGGGAGGGACACCAGAAAGAAGGCCACTCACTTGAGGAGGCCCAGGATGAAGGCGTGGAAGCGGCTACGGCTGCTTCTCAGCGGGGCCAGACGGCTGACCTGGCTATACAGGGTGCCGAGGGAACGAGTGCTGGAGCCTGAAGACACAGGGCGCTGTCAGCCAGCCCCCAGCCCTGCCCTCCGCCCAGTCCCACACTCGCCCCCTTCACCTGGCTTCACAGACGCCTCCACCACACTCCAGGGGCTGCTCCGCCGCTGCCCAGTGATGAGGTCTTTCCGGAAAGGCTTCAGCCCGTCGGCCACCAGGGCATGGAGGGCCGGACAGAGGGTGGTCAGTACCAGGTGCCCCACGTCTGGGCTCAGACGGCTATCCCCCAACTGGGCCTGGAGGCGGCGCAATGGGCATGGGTCCAGGGATACCTCCAGCCTTCCCCTGCGCCCTCAGAGCTACATGCCCCTCCTCACCCCCCAACACCCTCCCTACAGGCAACTTCACCTTCTGAACCAAGTTCCGGGCGGCCCCAAAGTGCGAGATGATTTTATCCACTGAAGCACTAACAGCTATCAGGAGACCTGGGAGGGGGACGGGGAAAGAGAAAGAAGCGTCAAAGCCCCTTGTCTCTTCCCAGGCAAACGGTGAGGGACTCGGAGAGGCCAGTTCACACAATTTGACCCTGAGAGAGGAGGGCCTAAGTGAGGGGAAGTTGATTTCCAAACCAAGGGTCAAAAGTCAAGGTGTCCTACCTTTTTTTTGCTCCTGCAGCTGGCCAGTCCCACTCTGGGCTTCTGCCATCCACAGTCGCTGGGCCCCGGGGACGCCGGCGAACGACCAGGAACTACGGACTGGGATAAAGCAAGAACGCACTGACACCAGGAGTCACCCTCCAAGGACTCCAGGCTTTCGCAAGGGTCATCTCCTATGGGTCTAGACACCCCAGCCCCTGAAGTCTTGGGAAAGGGAGCCTAGGGCTGCGGGGAGCACAGGGCAACTCCCGGAGTGGAAGCCTGCTCGTATCTCAGTACTGCCGCCCTGCCCCCCACTTCTCGGTTTCCATTTCCCTTCCTCACGGCCCAGCTCCCACTCCTCGATCCCGGAAGTCCCAGCGTGGGGCAGCCTGGCTCACCTCCCTCCCGCCTGCCAGGCCGGGCCCTGAAAGGCGGGAGATGACAGGCAGGGGAGGGAGGGGCAGCCTTGTGCCCGCCACTACCCCCACACCCTGGCGGGCGGGGCGGGGCGAGGGGGGACGTCAGGTCCGCGGGGACCCAGGGAGCACGTGGGGAGCCTGGACCAATGGAAAGACAGACAGACGGGAATGGGAGGGGAGACGGAGGGAGAGCAGACCCAAGGATTGGGAGGCTGGAAGGCGCCGGAAAGGGGAGACCTGGGTCCTGCGCCAGCTAGGCGGAGGGCCCCTCGCTGCAACCCACTGGGGCTGGTCCCAAGGGGAAGGAGTGACCAGAATCCCCTTTGGCCAATGAGCTGAGCGAACTTCACCCTTCACCCTTCCCGTACAAGGTGGGGGTCAGGCTCGAACTGCACTGGCCAGGGAATTCCACAGAGGGTGTGACCCAAGGTCCTTAACAATGGACTTGCTGGGACCCCCTTAAGCTGTGTGTGGAAGCCGGCTAAGCCTGTATCCACTATGTCCCGGCCACGCAGGTGGGAAAGCAGCAAACTTCACCCAGCACGGGGAGTTAGCAAGGCCAGACTCCCCAGGACCAATGATCTTGGAATCGCCCAGGTCGAAGGGCTGGACCCAGCCGGGTAACCCGGGAAAAATCTAAAGCAAAGGTCTGGCCGAGGATGGGTGGGGCTTTGAAGTGGGCGGGGCAGCCCCGCCTGAGGCGTGGCCCGCGGGACCGGACCCCATCCGTCTTACGTAGCCTGGGCGGAGGCGGTGGGCTCCTGGTCCAGCGAGGGGCCTTCGGCGGACGAGGTGGCCGTGGCAGCGGAGGGGCGGGTACCTGGCGGGGTGGGGAAGCCACGGGGGGGAAGGTGCTACTTCTGGGAAAGAGCGGGGACAGCAGCAGTGCCAGCTCAGGGCTGGCCAGGCAGGGAAGGTCCCCCCTAGCCGGAGGCGAATAGGCCCCCACCGGGGACAGGCGGACGGGCAGCAGCTGCTCCTCCGGGGTACTCGGTGCCCCCAGGAGCCGCAGCCCAGGGCCTGGCCAGCTGGCCAGAGGCGCCAGGAGCAGAGACCCAGCTGCGGCCGCGCTCCCACCCTGCAACAGGGGGCGCCCGTCAGCCGAGAACCGAAAAACCAGGGGCCGAGGGAGCAGGAGGGGACCGGCTGCAGGCGGGATTGGCGGGGCAGATGCGGAGGGGAAGGAGGCCAGCGGGATGGGCAGCCAGGCAAGGAGGGGCGGGAGAAAGAGGGAGCAAAGAGTTAGTCCCGTAACCCAAGGACCCACCCAGTTTCCCTTTCCCGGAGCGCTCCCGGTAGCAGGGGACGGGAAGGATGGGTGGGATGGGTCACACAGAATGGAGGGGAGACAGGGGGTCGGGTCGGAAGCTTTGGAGGTGTGGGGAGGCCGAAGGCCAGCCCTCCTCTCGCCGCCTCCTATGGCCACCTACCTTCAGTGCCAGCCTGAGGACCTGGCTGCTCCGGCTCCTTTGAAGCTGGGGCCTCCTCACCAACAGCTGGGCTGCCCACCCTGCCCTCCTCGGGCTGCCCCTCTGCTATAGGCTGCAGCCCAGGTCGGTTCTTCTTCCTCCGGGGAGGGACGGGTGGCGGTGGGGGCCGAGGTGGGACCAATGCCCAGCCAGCTGGGGGGTCTCGGGGCGGGACTGGTGGGGGCGGAGCCCGGCTTCGGGACCGGAGTTCCTTGAAGGTGGTGACTTCCCGGGGAGGCGCCTGGGAGCTGCCGAGCGACCCTGTGGGGGGCAGCTCGGTGTCCGGAGAGAAGACGATGAGCCAGTCACTGCGGTCTTTCTTGGCCTGCGGCACGAGGGGCAGCCCTGGGCCCCGCTTGCGCTTCTGGGCCAGCTCGTGGAAGGACGTGATTGTCCGGTGGGGCACCGGCTCTTCGCTGACGTCACTTCTCCATCCCCCATCAATTTTCCCTGCATCAGTTTTCGAACCAGAATCAGTTATTCCTGTATTGGTTTTCCAACTGGAGTCGAATTTTCCAGGTTCAGTTTTCCAACATTCAATAGTATTCCCATTGACTTTCCAACCGGAGTTATTGTTCTCCGTGATTTTCCAGCTAGCATCAGTTGCCTCTTTGTCAATTTTCCAAATGGGGTTGATTTTCCAACTGGGTTCGGTTTTCCCAGCATCGATTTTCTCATCAACCTCTGGGAGGTCAGATGTAGGGAGGTCCTGCTCCTCGGCCTCCTCCTCTTCCTCTAGCCCTGGGGAAGGGAGGTCCTGGCCAGTGGTCAGGGCATTACAATTGGAGTCCAGGCCTGGACCGGATGGAGAGGAAGCTTCAGAGCAGGAATCCGGAGAGCAACAAAAGCTGTCTGGGGAGCAGGTGCCTGGGCCTGCAGAAGCCAGGGGGGAGCCTTGCTCCAGGGGAACGATGCTGGGCTGAGGGTGGACATCCTCGTTGCCAGGGAGGTCCCTGGAGTAGACTGAGATGGGGGACTCATCGGGGCTAAGATCTGAGCAGGAGCTGAGAGAGGAGGAACAGCCGGGGTCTGAGGGAGAGGCAGCCCCCTCCTCCTCCTGTGCTAGGTCCTGCCGGTTTTCTAGGCCTGGCGCATGCTCCTGGCAACATCGGCAGGGCACGGCTGGGCTGTTGGAATTGGCGTCCACCAAGGTCCCACTGCAGGGGCCCCGGCTCTCCTTGCCCCCAGTGTCCCCTGGGGGCGGGGATGTGCTCAAGGGCCCCTCCCGGAGCTCCGGACGGCGGGACAAATGCAAGCCTAGAGAGACATGCTGGAGGTGGATGTGGTTGAGGTTGCAGAGTAAAGCCCTCTGAGGGGACAGCATGGTGCCGGCGGCGACAGGATGGCCTCTAGGGAATGAGGAGGATCAGGCCTTTCACATCCACTTGCCTGGCAACCGCAGATGCAGCCCTAGAAGAGAGGGATAGTGAAACCCAGCCAGCGAGGGTGCGGGCCGCGGGAAGGACACCAAGGTGACTTAGGTGCTGGGGCAGGCTTGGAAGGGCGCCTTGGACAATATTTAAATGAGATGCAAATAGACATCGAATGGCTATTAGTTTCCGCTGCAGTGTTTGCAGGTGGAGTCGAATGTAAACCCCCCCCCTCCCCGAGAATGGGGCGGGGAGGGTCAGAGAATGCGGCTGCGCCCTCGATCTCCTTGGAGGTGCAGAGGCTTGTAAAAGGATGGGGCCCAAAAGGGACCCTGGGTCCTCTCTGCTGCAATCTGCCTGCCCCTCACTCCCAGGGGAAGGGGTCGAGAGGCCCCGCCCAGATGATCTGAAATGGGGCGGGGGGAGGTGCGTCCGGCTGGTTGAAGCAGGAAAGGGGCAGGCGTGGGGGAAAGGACCGAGCTGCAGGAGCAACCGTCAGCCTGTCAACTCCACCGGGCAGGCCGGCCGGCACGGACCTCGGCTCCGGGCTCCGGGCTCCGGGCTCCGGGCTCCAGCCTACAGCCGCGGTGCACCTTCACCCTGCTGCGAACACCAGCATGTCTGTCCCATTCTCTCTGCACTTGTCTGTATGGTGCAGCGCCAACCCACCCCTTCTCTATTCATTTTTTACTGCTCCCCTCTCCTGCCCCACCCCGCGAGCCCCAATCCATCCATCCACACCCGCAGGCCAAGCCATCCTCACCAGGGTCTTCCTGCAGCCGCTCCGGCGTCTGGAGCCGCGTCGGGCTCCGCGGCTGCGGTCCCCGCCCAGCCCGCACAGACTGGAGGGGAGGGGCGCTGGGAAGACCCGCCAGCGCTGCGCAGCCGCGCCCCTTCACGCATGGGCGTGGCGAGTCTCAGACCCAGCCCCCAGCGCTTGACGCTTTTGCCTGTGTCACCCACCCGGACCCAGCTCAATGGCTTTTGATGCATCCTAAGGTCCCACTGCAGGGACCTTTGAGTCCCAAGGGGGTCCTGAAACCAAAGCCTGAGGTTCCGGCTTCCATGCAACTGGCCCCCACCCTGCCCATTCTGGACAAAGCTGCGCCCCTGGCTGACACAAGCAGAAACGGAAGAACCACAGGTTAGACGTTAATTTATTGAGAAGCCTCCCTTCCCCACCTTCACAGACTCTAGGTCACTTTTTCCGCTTGTAGATCTTTTGTGCTAACCCCAGGAAAATGGCTGGGGGCAGGGGCGCAGCATACTGCTCGATGAGACCCATAATGTGGCTGTAACTGTCTTCCTCGTATTGCATGTACACAGCCGACAGATTCATCTCCTCGTAGAGCGCCTTCACCCGGGCCACCTTCTCAGCCTCCTTCTGCCCATAGTTCTCCTGAAGGGTCGGGGGTAGGAAAACGGGCTTATTAGCCTTCCCCCAGCACCTCTAGGTCCCCTCCACTCCTGCATCCAGGTATTCCAGAACCTCTCCAATGCCATTCATTCATTCATTCCATTCCTGCCTCCAGTTTCAAGGGTCTCTGAGTAGCTAAGATCTCGAACTCCCCACTCCCCCCCCCCACCCCCCCGCCATACCAAATGCTCAGTCAGTGGGGTTCAGGCCTCAGCTTCCTCTACCCCAGGGTTTCTCAACCCTTGGCCCACTTGAAATTTCTGGCAGATAGCTCTTTGTGGGAAGCTACTGTATGTGTGGTATTTGGCAGCATCTCTGGCTTCTACCCACCAGGGATCCCAGTGGCATAGGCACACACACACACACCAAGTTATGATGACAAAAAAAAGTCTCCTGACACTGTCAAATGCCAGGGTGAGTGGGTGTGAGTGTGTGGCAAATCACCCCCACTGAAAAACCACTGCTCTTTCCCCTACTCCACAGCTTGGGGGTCCACAGCACACCCTAGGGCACCTGCAGGATTTGGCGCTGCTCTGGAGAGGCCCGCTGCAAACACTGAACCACCAGCCAGCTGCACTTGTTGTCCTGGATGTCCGTGCCGATCTTACCCGTCACGCTGGGGTCCCCAAAGAGATCAAGGTAATCATCCTGGGCAGAGGGGGTGCAGAAAAGGAGGAATGAAGAGGCTGTAAGGCAGGGAAAGAGCAAAGCTGGAGCCTGTTTCCTGCCAGTGCCCCATGCCTTCTTACCTGAATCTGAAAGAACTCTCCCATCTCCAGCAGGATCTTCTTGGCATTGGCATGCTCCTTCTCCCCATTAATGCCCGCCTACAGTGAAAAGGGGGTTAACAAATCATACATCAGAGGTGCCTGCATCTTCCTGGCTGCTTCCTCCCACAAAGAGGGTCTTGCCCCAGTACAGCCCCCCAAGTTTTCTCTCCTTTCAGACATCCTTGGCTTCCCTGATAAAGGAAGTCCTGGCTGACGGTTCACCTTCTATCCCACTGATTTTAGCTATGGGTCTTCTTGCAAGTCACAGCAGAGGTGAGTCCATTTTGGAGGCCCTCAGACTCTTCTCTCACAAGGCTCAGTCCCTGAGTCGCTCTGATCCTGCTTCCTAATCTTTTTACCATTTCCAAATTCTTTCACTATGGAAAGGAAACTTGGAGAAGGTCAGCATAGATAGTTAATCCCACTGATTGCCTTTGAATCTAGTCTTCTCCCTCAGCCTGAATTATCTCCTCCCCACTCCTACTACTGTACACAGATGGAGAATTCATTGTTCCCCCTAGATGGGCTGTCCACTTTCATGTAAACCACTCGGCTCTTTTTATAATTAGTCCCACGGGTGGGGATTTTATCCTTATCTCTTATAGCTGAGGAAACAGACTCAGCAAGATTAAGTAACTTGCTCATGATCACTCAGCCATTCATAGTGGGGGCATGTCTGCTCCGTGGCCTCCTTAATGAAAGGCCCATATGAGCAGGGCAGCAAGGGATGAAGAGGCTCACTCACCATATACATGGCAGCAGCTACAGGAAGGTAAAAGGAGTAGAAAGCTGTCTTGTACTTGACAATAGACTTATACCTGAGTGCAGGGAGAAGAGAAACTCCTTAGAAGGGTTATGCATCCACCCACCCCACCCCACCCCCGCCCTCCCTCTCACTGTCCAGATATGGTTCCCATGGTCCTTCACCTCTTTTCTGTGAATCTGCCAAGATCCACGTTGTGCTGGGGGGCTGTGATGAGGTCCAAGGTCTGCCCGATCTCAGTTTGATAAGAACTCTAAGGAGCAGGAAGATGGCCTGTGAACTGGGCTTTCTCCAGGGCGGGAGAACTCTGAAATCTTGGGCCCTACATCCCATAGCAGTTGATAATTAGGTGGTCAGAAAGACAGGAGGAAGAGAGAGAGCTCCCGAACTCAAGGCCCACACAGTCACACACATGCCCTTTACCACTCCTTTCAATCACACAGACACAGGGAAGCTGCCCCACCACCTGCCCCAACCCCCTCCCTCAATTACTTCCCCTTCCAGGCAAACCTGGGTATCACCCTAAAACAAGAATGTCCCATAGAAGACAGTGAGCATGGCATATCTGGACAAGAATGTCCCATAGAGGCCAAGGCCACGTGGGAGCCCTAGTCTGCAGCGCACCTGCAGGAAGAGCTCGATTAGGTCCAGGTAATAGGGCTGCTCCCGACAGTACAGCTTCAACAGGCGGTAGATGGATGATTCCAGAAGGAAAGCATCATTGATGGCATCCAAACCTATGCCTGGCTGTCAGGGACACAGAAAAATAAGCAATCAACTTCTGGCCTAGACTCATACCAAGAACCTGTAACACCTCCTCCATAGGCTCCATGTGACCCTTTCCCAGTAGTCTGTTGCCATGCCCACCGCTACCTTCCCACCTACTTACCTTCTGATACCAGCAGGTCTGCCCCCGTCGGGTGAGGGATGAGTCCATAATGTCATCTGACACCAGGAAGAAGGCTTGGAGCTAGGAGGATGGAAAGTGGAATGAGTTCCAGGGCTCCTTATGATTGTTCCTTCTACCAGCAACAGAGATGCTGCTTTTAAGAATCACTGAACAGGGAAGGTAGGTCAGGATGAGGCCAAGGACTGTTTTTTTTTTTTGGCCACATTGTGTGGCATGTGGGATCCTAGTTCCCCGACCAGGGATTGAACCCATGCCCCCTGCATTGAGAGCATGAAATCTCAACCACTGCACTGCCAGGGAAGTTCACTGAGGACTTTTAATCTAGGCTGTAAGACTTTGGAAAATTGTATGACTTCTTTGGCTCAGGCTTCCCAACTATAAAAAGGGACAAAAAACTCCCTTGTTTTCAGAGTAAGAGACATAACAGATCTCCAGACAATCCCTGGTATCAGGGAGATGATGAAATATCTTCATATACTGTACTCCTCCCTGGCGAAAAGCTTCGGGGAGGGTTCCAAGAAAGCTTTCTTTATGCAGTGTGACTTTACACAACTTCAGGAACAAGAAAGACCAGTTCCTGCATTCTCTCCGGACACTGCTTACCCACTCCAGCAAACAGGAACAAAACCCCACCTCAGGAAGCTTACTTTGGAGCCCGGGTCTAATAGGGTGGAACTGAAGTCTGACTCCTGGTAACTTTCACCCATGGCTCTTAAACATCCTCAAAGGGCTTCCTCTGCTGAGTGCCAGCTTACTGGAAAGTACCAGACTATGCTGGCTCCCTGCAGGACTGTGAACTACCTTGAGGCAGGGACGAGGTATTTGACTGCATGGCATTCGCAAAGCCCAGCACAGTGCTGGTCCATAAATGTTGTCTAAGAAATACATGTGAGAGTGAACCACCGTAACTTCTCCCAGGGATACTTCTAGCAGCCAGGCTACACATTCTGGCTCCCTCAAACAGCTTGTGAAGACATGGTTTGTTGTTGTTTTTTTTTTCTTTTTGGCTGCACCACATGGCTTGTGGGATCTTAGTTCCTCGAACAGGGGCTGAATCTGGGCCCTACTTCAGTAGTGAAAGTGCTGCACCCTAACCACTGAACCACGGATAGGAATTCCTTGAAGACACGGTTTATAAACCTTCACCCCACCCTGATCCCTGTGTGCGTCCCAGTGGATCTGCATGGCCCAGAGGAAGTGCCCACCACTACCCACCAGCTCAGCTGTGTACAGTGCAGACAGGGCTGTTGTCGTTCCAGGCCAAGTCCCCGGGGAAAGAGGCCTCCATCTGCACCTTTCCCTCTGACCTCGCCCTGGAGTGGGGCCTAGGCTCTCCACAGCGGGGCACACACTTTATTTCCAATGTGTCCATGTGGAGTGGCATTGTCCCTGAAGCCACGGCCCCACTGCCTCCCCTGAGTGGCTACAAGGGCCAGCTGGTTTCAACCAGCACCACTCAACCAAGATGGTCTCTGAAGGGCATTCATTCCTTGGCCTCCTTCAATCTCCTCTGCCCCTCAATTGCATTTTCTATTTATTAGGAAAACATTAAATCTACAGGGATTTTACCACAGTACTGGGTTGGGTTTTTTTAGTAATCTCCCCAGGTATGCGTTACAGTGGGGAGTAAGGAGAAACACACCACATTACCCATTCTGCATCCTTACCAAAATGTCTACCCTATTTCCTCTAGATACTAATCAGACTGGGCTGTGAGCCACTCTATCAAATAATTGGCCTAGACTTTAAAAAAGTCCATTATGATGGAGGAAGTTTCTAAAGACTGAAGAAAAACTAACAAATGCAATGCATCACTTCTGCTTGGATCCTAGATGTTTAAAAATAAAAAAACACCTTATAGTAGATAATTGGGGAAGAAATATGAATATTTAAATATGGAATATATGTTAGATAATATTATATCAATGTTAACTATCATGATTGTTGCTCTGATTTGAATGCTTCCCCCCAAAATTCCTATGTTGAAATCCTAACCTTCAAAGATATTGGTATTAGAAGGTGGACCCTTTGGGAGGTGCTCAGATCATGAGGGTGGAAGCCTCATGCAAGGGATTAGTGCCCTTATAAAGGAGACCTCCAAGAGCTCCCTTGCCCCTTCCACTTGAGGACGTAGCAAGAAGATGCTGGCTATGAATCAGGAAGAGAAGTCTGACTCCTGGTAAGACCCAGTCATGTGGGTGCCTTAATCTTGGACATCCCAACCTTCAGAGCTGTAAGAGATAAATTTCTGTTGTTTATAAGTTACCCAGTCACTGGTATTTTGTTGTTCAGTCGCTAGGTCGTGTCCGACTCTTTGCAGCCCCATGGATTGCAGCACGCCAGGCTTCCTTGTCCCTCACTACCTCTCACAGTTTGCCCAAGTTCATGTCCATTGAATCGGTGACGTTATCCAACCACCTTATTTTGTTATAGCAGCCCAAATAGACTACGACAGATGTGAAAATGGTATTGTGGTTATATAGGCATATGTCCTTGTTTTTAGGAGGTAAATGCTGAAATAGAAAAGTAAGAGGCTGAAGGAGATGTGGTAGAAGTGGAAGGAAGATAAAAGCAGAGATTATAACAAAAATCATCCAAAACAATGGTGGACTGCTCAAATGGGATCTTAGGGGAAATGGTCACAGTACAGCTGCATTTAAGGAAAACATGGGAATTCCCTGGAAGTCCAGTAACCACTGAGTCCAGGACTCAGCATTTTCACTACCAGGACCAAGGGTCATCCCTCGTCAGGAAACTAAGATCCCACAGGAAGCACGGTTTGGTCAAAACAAACCAACCCAACCCCACAGTGCAGCTAAGGTTAGTAACAACTGATTTTACCAGGTGAACTGCTGGGCCCCCCACAGCTCTGCCCTTATCCTCCTGCCCTTCACTCCTTGCCTGCTGTCTGTGGCTATGGGCTCCTCAGCACCACCGATCCCTAGAAGGGCACCTCTGTCACCGGGGCCCCATCCTCAGTGAGGCCATCATCCTTTTACCCCCTTGGAGGCAAATCCCTACTGTATAGCCCCATCTCCCTTACAAGCTCTAGGTTGGAAATTCCACCACCTGCAGGACAGACAGTTCCACATGATCTGCTCACACCAAGAGCAGCATGGCCAGTGCTGAGCTCATCACACCCTCCCGCAGGCCAGTCTCTCCTCTCCGCAGGCCAGGATCACCCATCATTCACCTAACCCACAGCATCTTCCCTCCTGGGCTCATCTCCCCACTCCTCAGGGCCTAGCACTCCCCAACTCCAGAACCTAGTCCCCCAGGAAGCCTAAAATGGAGACATTAGGCCAGGTCAGCAAACCATATACCTTCAAGAGCCAACTGAGTTTGGAGACAGGAAGACTAGAGCAAAACAGAGACAGACCCACCCAAGAGAGTCCATCTCCAGTCTTGGGGAAGCGGCTTCAATTCAACTTCGGCCAACTGTTGCTATATGGGACTCTGGACACATATCTAGCAATTTCTCATGTGATACAAGACATCTGGGGTTTCATGTGAAATCTCTTCTTTTGTTAGATTTAGGGAACTTAATTTTAAAATATTTTCAAAAACTACCAATAGGCTTCCAGTTTTCAATCTCTGCCATAGAATAATCTTCTAGAACTATCTCACTTTCGTGGCTGTCGTCTGCTCAGAAGAGCAAGCTGACAACTTCATGGCCAGTTCCAAGGTGCAGGCCCACCACTAGAGTACAGGTCAAACCTGTACCTACTGGTAAAAGAGCCTCCCCACATTTGTTAACCCTTATTCACTAAGTTTGGCCCCAGCACACCAGGGGCACAGAAACAGTGGAGAAGCCGAGTTTCAGGCCCATCCCTCCTGTCCCACCCCATCCCACCCAGGGCTCCCCCACTCTAGTAAACCTCGTCTTTGCCTGCTGTTCCCCATCCTTCTCACCAGTTCCACACACCAGCCCACCGTCAGGGCCCGCTGGAGACTGTCAGCATCTTGTTTCCTGGGCTCCACAAGCTCCCGGAATGTTACCACCACCGTCAAACCCCGATTGTACTTGCCTCCAATGGCATTGTACTCCAGGACCTGGGGAAAGAGCAGAGGGGCAAGGTATCAGGAGCAGCTATTCTGAGATTTCTCCTTGTTTTCGCCCACTGGCGACCAGGGAACCTAACTTTATCCTCCTCAATCCCAACCCCTCCTCCAGGCAGCCTCTGAACTACTACTCTCTCGGCTTCTTCCAAGTTGTGGAGCACAGCTGGAAGTTCCCCAGTCCCCAGGCTCTCTCTGTGTTGTCTTCTTCAGAACACTGCAAGGCTCCATACTGGAGATTAAAATCTGCTCCCAAACCCAGACAGGGCTTGAACCCGGGGAAAATGCTCGTGCATACCAAGGGAATGGCTAGCTCAGGTCTCTCCCATCCCCAGTTCTCCTAACTTCCTCTTCACAGCCCATTCCTCCTTTCTCAGCCACCTCCTCTGAGCCCCCCTCCACAGTTGAGCCTATCTGCAAATAAAAAGCCTCTCACTTAACTAAGACAAGCCCCCTCCTCCCCAAGTTAACCAGAGGACAGCTTGGAGGGGACTTAGGTTGGGGGGACCATCCGCTACTCCTTCAATGGCATCACCTCCTGCTGGGGCTTCTCATTTTGCCTTCTGCTGCCCTGTTGTCAACCAGATGGAATTCATTGGGAAGAGACTTCCCTTTTTAATCTCCATCCCAGTACAGACTTCCTTTTCCTTAGTTTCCCTCAGACAAATGAGACAGGATTTACAAAAAGAATTACTAGATACTCCAAAAGAATAAGGCAACTTAGGTTATCTCAACAAACAGTTCCTGCCCTAGAGGAGGGGTTTCTGATGGAACACTAGCTTCACTCAGCCCCACCTCAGACTGCCTCCTCCCTTCCTCCCAGGTTCCTGCCAGGGTGGCCCCTTATGATTTCTGGACACCTAATTCCCTGTCTCAACAAAATCAAAGACCTACCCGGTTCAAGGCCTTCACCCCCAGGGCCCTCCACACCTATGCAAAGCAGTATATCTGGCCTACCAGAACCACAAAGCTGGATTGATTGGACCTGCCCGGGCTCCACCCCCTCCAGAATGGACCCAGAGTCTCTCAGATAAAAGTCTGTTCCCATATCTGTCAAAAGTCACTCCAGAGCCAGAAAGAGACCCCACACATGCACAGAGATTGCAAAGGTTCACCCTCTCAAGTTGTAAATTCCTCACCTCCTTGAGTCGGGTAATGGCATCGCCTGTCTCTGGGTGCCCAATGTCCTCCTCAGTCAGCACCTTGACAATCTGGGAGAAGTGCTGGATGAAATTCTGCCTTTCTTGGGTGTAAGCATCCAATTTCTGGTCTCCATTCATTCTGAGGGAGGAGTAAAATGCTCTGACAAGAGGGAGGACAAGTCAGAAACCTAATCAGCTGCTCCCCTCCCCAAGGCCCCTCACCCCTGCCAAACTCACCGAGGCTCCTCTGTCCGCGCTTGCCACCAGCAGCGGGCACTGTGCCAGGCCCCCAGGACTGGGCACCTGTGCCCCAGGGTGGGTCGCCGCAGGGGACCCAGCAACCTGTCCTGGGGCACCCAGCAGGGGGCTGGCAGCAAGAAGACCCCCACAGATCTCAGCCAGCGGGACAGGGGCAGCATGGGGGGTGGCATAGGGAGGGGGCATTGAGCACTCCCTGCAGGGGCAAGCACCAGAGGCAGATGCACGCTGTCAGCTCCCCAAGTCACCCTCCAACCTTTCACCTCTGTACCCAGAATGCCCCACTCTCTTCTGGGCTAAGCAGGAAGGCATTTACAGAAAGAAACACAGGGAATAAAAAGTATGGCTGGGTAACCGAGACTCAGCTGATCACACTTAAAATAAGAAGGCTAGGACTCAAAGCCACCTAACATTACCCGGTTGAGGAACCGTCAAGCCTCCACCAGGGAGCCTCTGGAATTGCTACACTCTTGCTTTCTTCCTCCAAATTCTGGAGCACAGACAAGAATCCAGAGTAAAGGACCTCAGGACCGGGGGCTGGGAGGATCTTTAAATCACCTTCTTTTATAGAGGCCAAACTGAGGCTCTAGGAGGTAGGAGGATACCCGGGGAGTGGCAGCGCCAAATCTAGAACCCAGGTCTCCCTCGGTAGGCAGGGAGAGGGGAGCGCCGGCTTTGAGATGTGAAAGCAGAACCCCTGGGTACTATGGACATGTAGTCTGGGGTTCTGGGACTGGACCCTCACAGAGCCAGGACTGCTGACAGCCTCGGAGCAAAACTGGGTGGGTGGGTAGGGTTCGCAGCGGAAGAGCAAAGCAGGGTGCAGTTATACTGGGATTCCAGGACAGCACATGGCAGAGTTCGGGAGTTTCTGCACATCCACGGTGTCAGCCAGTCGGTCCCACCAACTCCCCAAACGGGGGAACACCGACACAACAGACTTGACCTCCTGTGCCTTAAAGTTGCGCTACAGAGGTAAGACCGAGTTTGTACCCCTGCCTCCGGCCCCAGCCCTCGACCTCTCTCACCTGTTCCCGGATGCCGGTTGCAGATCCAGATTGTTGGAGTGGTACTCCTAAAAGCTGGACCGCTCGGCGCTCGGGTCGCTGGATCTAGTAGTTCTCGACCTCCTTTCACTATAGGCAGCAATGCGTCACTAGACTACAATTCCCGAAATGCCACAGGAGGGGCAACGATTACGCGATCTAGCGCGGGCGGGCTGGGCGAAAACGAGCCACATTGATTGGCTACTTCCTCTCGTATGAGCATGAGGCCCTGTAACCAACAGCCAATGGAAGGGCTGCCCCCCCGGGACCTAAAGCTAAGAGGGCTGGAGTGGGCGGAAGATGGGGTGAGGTTGCAGGGAGTCGTAGTGAAAGAGAGACAGGTTTGGAATCCCTTGAACTCAGGCTCTCAGTCATTGTTTACTACTCAAATTGTCATTATTTTCCTGTGCAGTTGAGTCGCACTTTACTAAAACCCCAGGGGCACCAACATGGCTACTTAACTGGTTGTCTAACTTGGGCAAATCATACAACTTCTGAGCTTCAATAGACTTCTTTGAAACTCTCTTCCTTTATTTGTTAAATTAGGATAACACCGTGGTATAAAGTATATGAAGTGCTTTAAGTGCTCAACAAAGCGAAGACTCAGGCAGAAATCAGAACCCTTATCCCTACACACACGTACACACACACAGTTTACCCACCCACCATGGGTAACACACACATACACACAGTTTACCCACCCACCATGGGTAACACACACACACACACCTTTTACCAGCCACCATGGGTAACACACACACACACACACACAGTTTACCCACCATGGGTAACACACACACCCCGTATACACACACCCCTTAAACACACACAGACTTTACACATACACACACACCCGTTACCCACCCACCATGGGTAATTATATAAAAACTGAAACCATAAAATAGAAGATAGCATAAGGGTAAGCCTTCATATTTGGATTTGGCAATAGATTCCTAAATGTGACACCAAAAGCATATGCAATGACAACAACAACAAAAAGGCAAATCAGACTTCATCAAAGTTAAGAATGTTTGTATATTAAAGAGCACTATCATGACAGGAAAAAAACACTACAAAACGGAAGAAAATATTTGCAAATCATATACTGCATAAGGATTCAACATTCCAGGATATATAAAGAATTTCTAAGATTCCACAAAAAAAACACAACCAACCCAATTAGAAAATGGCGAAGGACTTAAGTAGACATTTCTCCAAAGAAACTGCACAAATGGCCAATAAGCACTTGAAAAGAGTCTCAATACCATTAGTTATTGCTGCTGCTAAGTTACTTCAGTCGTGTCCGACTCTGTGCTACCCCATAGATGGCAGCCCACCAGGCTCCCCTGTCCCTGGGATTCTCCAGGCAAGAACACTGGAGTGGGTTGCCATTTCCTTCTCCAGTGAATGAAAGTGAAGTCGCTCAGTCATGTCCGACTCTTAGCGACCTCATGGACTGCAGCCTACCAGGCTCCTCCATCCATGGGATATTCCAGGCAAGAGTACTGGAGTGGGGTGCCATTGCCTTCTCCGACCATTGGTCATTAGGTAAATGCAAATCAAAACCATAATGCGATACTACTTTACACATTAAACTAGCTATAGAAAAAAAAAAAACCTGAAAATAACAAACATCAGTGAGGACAGAGAAATTTGAATCCCCATAAATTGCTAGTGGGAATGTAAGGTGGTACAGTTGCTAACAAAAGCAGTTTAATGGTTCCTCAAAATGTTAAACAGAGAATTACCATATGACCCAGAAATGCCCCTCCTAGGTATATACCCAAAAGAAAATAGAGATACAAACAAACTTGTATGCTTGTGTTCATTGCAGCATTATTCATAACAGCCAAAAGGTGGAAGCAACCCAAGGGTCCATCAACAGATGAGTGGATAAACAAAATGTGGTATACATTGATACATAAATGGATTATTATTGAGCCTTAAAAAGGGAGGAAATTTTGACACATGATACCACATGGATGAATCTTGAAGGCATTGTGCTAAGTGAAACAAGTCAGACACAAAGGAAAAAATATTGTATTATTTCCCTTACTTATACTTATGATTCCACTAGAGTAATCAAATTCATAGAGACAGGAAGTAGAATGGTGGCTACCAGAAACCGGGGAGAGGGAAAAATAGGAAATTATTATTTACTGGGTACAGCATTTCATCCTATTGAGATTTTACAAGTTCTTGAAATGGGTAGTGATGATTGTTGCACAACAGTGTGAATATACTTAATGCCACTTAACTGTATACTTAAAAATGGTTTAAAATGATAAATTTTATGTTAAGTATATTTTATGACAATAAAACTTATTGTACCTACCTGGAGTAGGACTAGGGAGCAGTCTAGGAAAACATCATTACATAGTAAACTACAACCCCAGTAAGGAGGGTGTGACATTGCTAACTTTCGGCAGGGTTGTGTTGCTAGGCCAGCCTGCCTTCACCTTGAGACAGGACTCTGTAAGGAAAAAAGCAGAACCTCAAAAGAAATTAGAGATCAGGTCAACAGAATCTCAGGTGCTAGGAAATTCCTCAGAGAAAGACACAAAGCTTTGGCCTTTGACCAAAGGAAAGTCTTATTTCACTTTCCTCATCCTATACCATGATGTTCCCCACACCCAAATCATCCCACCATTCCCTTCTCAGCCCCACACAGCTGGCCAGGCATACCTATATCATTGTAGGTCCACATGAAATAAGGTCATTGAGGAGAAATTCCCTAGAGTGCACTTTGTAGCAGGTGGAGCTCCTAGAAGGCCAGGAGGAAGATGGCTAGAAAGTTGAGATCAATGCTAAGGGGGAGGGGACTGGGAAGGGATGGGGTGCGGGGTTAGCAGATGTAAGCTATTATATATAGAATAGATAAACAACAAAGCCCTACATATGGCACAGAGAACTATATTCAGTATTATATGATGAACCATAATGGAAAAGAATATTTTTAAAAGGTGTATTATATATATATATATTATATATATCATATATAAATGTAAAAGTGAATCATTTTGTTGTACAGCAGAAATTATCACATTGTAAATCAACTATAATTCAAAAAAAGAAAGGGAAAAAAAGAGAATGGAGACCAAAAACAAAACAATACAAAATATGGACTTCCTAGGCAATCCAGTGGCTAAGACTCCACGCTTCCACTGTAGGGGGCAGGGGCCCGACCACTGGTCTGGCCTGGGAGGATTCCACATACTGAAGGGCAACTAAGCCCATGTGCCACAACTACTGAGCCCGCACTCTGGAGCCCATGCCTCGGAGCAAGGGAAGCCATTGCAATGAGCAGCCCCCACTCGCTGCAACTAGAGAAAGCCCATGTGCAGCAACAAAGATTGAGTGCAGCCAAAGATAAAAACAATTAAAATTAAATTTTTTAAAACTAAAAAAAAAAAAGAATCCAGAAAGTGGAGACAAGGGCCCAGGGTGAGACAGTCCCTGATAGGCAGCCTGGCTCTTTGAGATGTGCAAAGCCTTCTTCCCTTTTTTCTTCTCTACACAAACACTTTATTTATGGAATAGCTATTAAGTCACTGGCGTTTGAAATCTGCACTTCCACGTATATTTTATCTCACTGAACCCTCCCCTGTAAGATTTCCCCCTTAATGTGAGGACTTCAGTCAAAGCTTTCCAGCCCAAGAGTGACAGAGCCACATCCAGAATGTGATTCATCTACCTTTAAGTCTGCACATCTCAACACAGACACCTCTGAGGAGCCTGTGGATCCTTCCCAGAGCCATGTCTTCCTTCTGTCACCACCTCCTGTCAAGGCTCTGGGTCGCTGCTCTCCTGCTCTGCTCCTTGCCTGGTGGGGTGAGGAGGGGGAAGCATTAACAAAGGATACAGCAGTCCAGGAAGCAAGGAATAACTTCAGGAAGAAGTAGGAGGCTCACTGGGCCCTGTGGAGGCTGGATCAAGGACCCTTCAAGAAGGGGCACAGCCTGCTAAACGATGTGCTGAAGGAGGAGTGAGAACTCCTGGAGAAAGTCCCATTGAATTCCCACCTGGCTTGTCTTCTGTGGTCTGATGGGAGTCAGGTATCAGGGACCAGCTAACTCACCCCGAGAGAGAAGAGCATTGAAACAGGCCAGGGGACTTCCTTGGTGGTCCAGTGGTTAAGAATCCACCTGCCAATGCAGGGGATACAAGTTCAATCTCTGGTCCAGGAAGATCCCACATGCCTTGGGGTTGCCCACGCTCCACCACAAGAGAAGCCACAGCAATGAGAAGCCTGCACAAGGAAGACTAGCCCCCACTCACCCCAACTAGAGAAAACCCACGTGCAGCAATGAAGACCCAGTGCAGCCAAAAATAAATAAATGTTATTTTTTAAAAAGAAAGAAATAGGCCAGGAAGGGAAGCCAATTCCAGGCTCGTCTTCCCTGTTCTTGCCAGCTAAAGTGGAACTCCCGGAGTCTAAGTGCCGCCCGGGTGCAAGCCGTGATTCTACCCGAACTAGCTGAGTGAACTTCAACAAGCCCTGTGACATCTCTGAGCGGGTTCCAAACTGCTAATTGAGGATATCAGTGTCATTCATGTCATCTGTTTTTGTTATTAATGACTCAGAGGATAAATGTGTGTCTCATCTAATTAGCTTATAGAGCAGAGTTGAGAACCAAGAGTGGGAAGTAAGGAAAAGCTCTTATAAGCATTCAAGTCCATTTAAGTCCAAGGAACAGTCAAGTACAAATTGGCACTTGCCAAGAGCATTTGCCAGTGATTGAACAACAATAAAGGCATTTGCCATCTGCCTTTGAGGAGACTGAACTCTGTGCTGCTGCAGGTGCCAACCTTCAACACCCCCTGAGGGGGATTCAGTGTGGAGACTGAGGTATCTGTACTCCAGGGAAACATTTGAAACAGGTCTTGAGATTATCCCAATCCTTGCATCTCCTTATATGTAGAAAAGAACTAAATCCCTTCATGGTGGCACCAGCTCTTCGTGACTAGCTGAAAGCCTTTTATAAAAAAAAAAGTGCTTGATTGCACTGAACTCCCGCTTCACCAAAATCTTATATATTGACCCTCCCCCACCTGCTTCTTTGGAGCAGTCTCTCAGAGCTATCGGAGGTGCTGTCTCCTGGGCTGCAGTCCCCCCAAATGAAACTTACCTCGCAACTCTCACGTTGTTCATCTTTTTTAGCTTACAGAATTATTAATTCGCTCTCATTGCAAACTCCAGGTTCAGGAAAGCGGGGATGAGACCTGGGATTGAAGGAAACAAGATTGATGGGAGAGGCCATGTCTCCCAGAACTAAAGCCTCTAATTTCCCTATATCCAGTCTAGGACCTCCCAGAGTGACCTTCCTAACAGAACCCTGGGGAAATCAGGAAGAGAGCCCCTAGCCTCTCTGTTGTTCACTCGCTCAGTCGTGTCCAACTCTTTGAGACCCCATGGACTGCAGCACACCAGGCTTTCCTGTCCTTCACCATCTCCCAGAGTTTGCTCAAACTCATGTCCGTTGAGTCAGTGATGCTATCCAACCATCTCATTCTCTGTTGTCCCCTTCTCCTCCTGCCTTCAATCTTTCCCAGCAGTAAGGTCTCCTCCAATGAATCAGCTCTTCACAGCAGCTGACCAAAGTATTGGAGCTTCAGCATCAGTCCTTCCAATGAATATTCATGATTGATTTCCTTTAGAATTGACTGGTTTGATCTCCTTAATATCCAAGGGACTCTCAAGAGTCTTCTCCAGCACCACAGTTTAAAGGCATCAATTCTTTGGCACTTAGCCTTTTTTATTGTCCATCTGTACATGACTACTGGAAAAACTAATAGCTTTGAATATACAGACCTTTGTAGGTAAAGTAATGTTTCTACAAGAATTTCTAGAACTAACATCAAAAAAAAAATGTCCTTTTCATCATAGGAGACTGGAATGCAGAAATAGGAAGTAAAGAGATAATTGGAGTAACAGGCAAGTTTGGCCATGGAGTACAAAATGAAGCAGGACAAAGGCTAACAGAGTTTTGCCAAGAGAATGTGCTGGTCATAGCAAACACCCTCTTCCAACAACACAAGTGACGACTCTACAGAAGGACATCACCAGATGGACAATACCGAAATCAGATTGATCATATTCTTTGTAGCTGAAGATGGAGAAGCTCTATACAGTCAACAAAAACAAGACCAGGATCTGACTGTGGCTCAGATCAGTTCAGTTCAGTTCAGTCGCTCAGTCGTGTCCGACTCTTTGCGACCCCGTGAACCGCAGCACACCAGGCCTCCCTGTCCATCACCAACTCCCGGAGTTGACTCAAACCCATGTCCATCGAGTCGGTGATGCCATCCAACCATCTCATCCTCTGTCGTTCCCTTCTCCTCCTGCCCTCAATCTTTCCCAGCATCAGCGTCTTTTCCAATGAGTCAGCTCTCCACATCAGGTGGCCAAAGTATTGGAGTTTCAGCATCAACATCAGTCCTACCAATGAACACCCAGGTCTGATCTCCTTTAGGATGGACTAGTTGGATCTCCTTGCAGTCCAAGGGACTCTCAAGAGTCTTCTCCAACACCACAGTTCAAAAGCATCAATTCTTCGGCGCTCAGCTCTCTTTATGGTCCAACTCTCACATCCATATATGACCACTGGAAAAACCATAGCCTTGACTAGATGGACCTTTGTTGACAAAGTAATGTCTCTGTTTTTTAATATGCTGTCTAGATTGGTCATAACTGTCCTTTCAAGGAGTAAGTGTCTTTTAATTTCACGGCTGCAATCACCATCTGCAGTGATTTTGAAGTCCAGAAAAATAAAGTCAGCCACTGTTTTCACTGTTTTCCCATCTATTTGCCATGAAGTGTTGGGACTGGATGCCATGATCCTAGTTTTCTGAATGTTGAGCCTTAAGCCAATTTTTTCACTCTCCTCTTTCACTTTCATCAAGAGGCTCTTTAGTTCTTCCTCACTTTCTGCCATAAGGGTGGTGTCACCTGCATATCTGAGGTTATTGGTATTTCACCCAGAAATCTTGATTCCAGCTTGTGCTTCCTCCAGCCCAGCGTTTCTCATGATGTACTCTGCATATAAGTTAAATAAGCAGGGTGACAATATACAGCCTTGATGTACTCCTTTTCCCATTTGGAACCAGTCTG
This sequence comes from Dama dama, assembly GCF_033118175.1. NCBI lineage: Eukaryota > Metazoa > Chordata > Mammalia > Artiodactyla > Cervidae > Dama > Dama dama. The sequence goes on from NC_083700.1 coordinate 16,708,663, forward strand.
TTGTTCCATGTCCAGTTCTAACTGTTGCTTCCTGACCTGCATACAGGTTTCTCAAGAGGCAGGTTAGGTGGTCTGGTATTCCCATCTCTTTCAGAATTTTCCAGAGTTTATTGAGATCCACACGATCAAAGGCTTTGGCAGCAGAAATAGATGTTTTTCTGGAATTCTCTTGCTTTTTTTATGATCCAGCAGATGTTGACAATTCGATCTCTGGTTCCTCTGCCTTTTCTGAAACCAGCTTGAACATCTGGAAGTTCACGGTTCACGTATTGTTGAAGCCTGGCTTGGAGAATTTTGAGCATTACTTTACTAGTGTGTGAGATGAGTGCAATTGTGTGGTAGTTTGAGCATTCTTTGGCATTGCCTTTCTTTGGGATTGGAATGAAAACTGACCTTTTCCAGTCCTGTGGCCACTGCTGAGTTTTCTAAATTTGCTGGCATATTGAGTGCAGCACTTTCACAGCATCATCTTTCAGGATTTGAAATAGCTCAACTGGAATTCCATCACCTCCACTAGCTTTGTTTGTAGAGATGCTTCGTAAGGCCCACTTGACTTCACAGTCCAGGATGTCTGGCTCTAGGTGAGTGATCGCACTATCGTGATTATCTGGGTGGTGAAGATCTTTTTCGTACAGCTCATCTGTGTGTTCTTGCCACTTCTTCTTAATATCTTCTGCTTCTGTTAGGTCCCTACCATTTCTGTCCTTTATTGAGCCCATCTTTGCATGAAATGTTCCCTTGGTATCTCTAATTTTCTTAAAGAGATCTCTAGTCTTTCCCATTCTATTGTTTTCCTCTATTTCTTTGCATTGATCACTGAGGAAGGCTTTCTTATCTCTCCTTGCTATTCTTTGGAACTCTGCATTCAAATGGGTATATCTTTCCTTTTCTCCTTTGCTTTTCGCTTCCCTTCTTTTCACAGCTATTTGTAAGGCCTCCTCAGACAGATATTTTGCTTTTTTGCATTTCTTTTTCTTGGGGATGGTCTTGATTCCTGTCTCCTGTACAATGTCATGAACCTCCATCCATAGTTCATCAGGCACTCTGTCTATCAGATCTAGTCTCTTAATCTACTTCTCACTTCATGAACTCCTTATTGCAAAATTCAGACTTAAATTGAAGAACGTAGGGAAAACCACTAGGCCATTCAGGTAGGACCTAAATCAAATCCCTTATGATTATACAGTGGAAGTGACAAATAGATTCAAGGCATTAGATCTGATAGACAGAGTGCCTGAAAAACTATGGACAGAAGTTCGTAACATTGTACAGGAGGCAGTGATCAAAACCATCTCTAAGAAAAAGAAATGGAAAAATACAGAATGGCTGTCTGAAGAGGCCTCACAAATAGCTGAGAAAAGAAGAGAAGCAAAAGGCAAAGGAGAAAAGAAAAGATATACCCATCTGAATGCAGAGTTTCAAAGAATAGCAAGGAAGGATAAGAAAGTCTATTTAAGTGAATATTGCCAAGAAATAGAGGACAATAATAGAATGGGCTCTCCTAGGCCCAGCCTAACCCCCGCTGGGAAACACTTAGCAGGTCCAAGGCCAAGGCCAAGGTCTCCTAAATGGCACTAGGACCCTAGGAAAAGAGAAAGTGTCAGAGCCACCCCTGCCCCAGTCATCAGGAAGTCTCAAGTACTCAGACAGAACACAGCTTTGCAGTCAAGCAGCCCTGGGTTCAAACCCTGCTTTCAATCTTCACTAGTTGTATGGTTTAGGATTTATTATCTAAATTCTGTGAAGGTTATTTTTCTCCTCCTTCAATTGGAGGTAATATGTATCTCACAGTTTGGCAGCAGCCCTTCTTCCTCATGTGGCTGAGAGCAAATGCTCCAGCTTTCAGCTGCATTATGCCTGGGGTGAGCTCGGAGACCACAAGAAGACAGAGATAGCTAACTCAGTAAGGGGAGGTCTCCTAAAGGACTTAGATTTGTTTTTCGTAATAAGAGACCACAGACTTGAGTTGGTCAAAAATTTGGACACTAGGGCTGTATTGGCATAGCTGTTATATGGAGTTGGCCAAAAAGTTCACTCAGGTTTTTCTTCTTTTTAAAAAGTTTATTTTTACTTATTTATTTGCTGCATCAGGTCTTGTGCATCATACAAGACCTTTCATGGTGGTGCACGGACTCTCTAGTGTGGCACGCTCTCTAGTCTGGCACATTCTCTAGTGTGGCACGCTCTCTAGTCTGGCACATTCTCTAGTGTGGCACGCTCTCTAGTGTGGCACACTCTCTAGTCTGGCACGCTCTCTAGTGTGGCACATTCTCTAGTCTGGCACGCTCTCTAGTGTGGCACGCTCTCTAGTGTGGCACGCTCTCTAGTCTGGAACATTCTCTAGTCTGGCATGCTCTCTAGTGTGGCACGCTCTCTAGTGTGGCACACTCTCTAGTACGGCACGCTCTCTAGTCTGGAACATTCTCTAGTCTGGCATGCTCTCTAGTCTGGCACACTCTCTAGTCTGGCACGCTCTCTAGTCTGGCACACAGGCTCTAGAGCGCCCAGGCCCAGCAGTCACAGTGTGCAGGCTTAGTTTCTCAGTGGCATGTAGAATCTTAGGTCCCCGACCAGGGATAGAACCTGCGTCCTCTGCATTGCAAGGCAGATTCCTAACCACTGGACCACCTGGGAAGTACCCTCATTTGGGTTTTTCTTTAACAGCTTGTGGAAAAACCTGAACAAATTTTTGACCAACTCAAGTTTATGGTCTCTTGTTACAAAAAACAAATCTAAGTCCCCTAGGAGACCTTCCCTAACTGGGTTAGCTATCTCTGTCTTCCTGTGGTCCTGGAGCTCACCCCAGGCATAACTCCGATCACTGAATATAGTCAGCACCTGAATTCTTGTCTGTCTCCTCCACTGCGTGGAACTTCTGCAGGACAGGCACACTTCTTTGTTGTTGTCCCCAGAGCACAACACAGGATCTGCCCCAACAATAAACTTACATGGAATTTATTCTGATTTTTTTTTATAACATACACTAACAAGTTTGAGAAATACTGTATTCTAATAAACCCTCAGGTAACTGTCACTCAGATTTCACAATTGCCAACATTCTGTTCATCTGATTTTATTAAACTACTTCCCTCTTCTTCTCCCTCTACAAACCACCTTTCTTTGCTGGAATATTTTTAATCAAATCCCCAACATTAATATTATCATACCAACAAACTTTTCCAGATGTATTTCTAATACATAAGGAATTTTTTAACACAACACACAAAATTAATGGTAATTCTTTAATATTGCCTAGTGCCCAATCCATGTTCAGATTTCCTGAATAGTCTCCAAGGTATCCTTTGCAATTGGTTTGATCGAATCAGAATCCAAATCAGGTATACCCATTGCATTTGGTTGGTATGTGTATAAAGTCATTTTAAAATAAACACTTCCTCCTTCACCCCCTTATCCATGCTATCTAATTGTTGATGAAATCAGGTCATTTGCTTGTAGAATTGCCTATATCTGGATTTGGCTGATGGCATCCTCAAGTCTTTGTTTAATTCTTGCCTCTATTTCCTATAAATTAGTTAGGTTGGAGGCTTCATTAGACTCAGAATTCTTCTGAGGCATATACTCATTCCTGTTCTATTCTATCTCGAGGCACACAGGTCTTTTGCCCCACTTTTATTAGTGCCAAACCTAATGGTTTCAGTAGCTCTTGATGTGTGTTTTAAATTTAACTGAATGGAAGTAGGAGACAAGAAAGCCTATCTAATGATGCTGGAGAGCTGGTGAAATCTAGATGGTTGAATAGGAATTTGATTTATCAGAGAAAATAGGGCAGGTATAGGGAAACATGTGTGCAAAGGCAAGACCCTGAGAGGAAGTGCAAGGATTCTGGCATGGGCAGAGGAATGGGGAACTGGAAGATACAGTTAGAAGTGATCGGGGTCCAGACAGTAAAGGCTTTTACATGCCCTGAGGAATCAGTGATGTCCTTGATCAGAGCAGGCAGATCAGACCTGATTTTTAGACAACTCTGGCTGCAGTAGGAGGCTCCCATGCAGATGGGGACCTACCAGTGATGAGACTCCAGGCAGGAGAAATCTGGGCAATTAATGAGCAGAAGCAGGCCACAGTCCCTGGGAGTAAGGGTGCATTTGGAAAACGTTTGGAATTGAGAGATTTGGTTGGCTGATGTTAGTTGTGGGTGGTGAGAGTCCCCCAGTTTCACTAAGATGCAGAGAGAGAGCTGAGGGGGCAGTGTAGGATGGGGTGAGGGTAAGGGGTATAAAAGAGGTTGCTTAGCGGCAGCAGAAGGTGCAGGGTGGAGAGGGTCTGACCAGTCGAGTGTGGCCTCTTCCATGGTGGTAAGAGGTGAACTGTTGGATGTGAGGGTCTGCAGCCCAGGAGAGCGGCTGGGGCTGGCTGGACCCTTCTGAGTCACATGGACAGCTGGGCCCCCTCATTCATCAAAGTTATTTACTGAGCACCTACCAGGCACTAGGAGTAAAGCAGAGGACAAAACAGACAAAATTCCTTTCTTCCTGGAACTCTCTAGGTGGGGTGAAGCGAAAGTCACACAGTCGTGTCTGACTCTGAGATCCCATGGACTACAGCCTGCCTGGATCCTCTGTCCATGGAATTCTCCAGGCAAGAGTACTGGAGTGGGTTGCCATGCCCCCCTCCAGTGGATCTTCCCGACAAAGGGATCGAACCTGGGTCTCCTGCATTGCAGGCAGATTTTTTACCAAATGAGCCACTAGGGAAGCCCCTAGGTGGGATGGGAACACAGTTAACAAGTGACATGTATAAAAGTTGAGGAGGGAAAGAGAGCAAAGCAGGAAAGGGGAGACTGCAGTGTTAAGTGAGTGATCAGAGAAGGCCTCACTGGTAAGGCGACACATGAAAAGAAATCAGAAAGAAGTAATAAGCAAGGTGGGCTTCCCGGGTGGTTAGTGGTAAAGAATCCACCTGCCAATGCAGGAGAAATAAGAGCTGCGGGTTCTATCCGTGGGTCGGGAAGATCTCCCGGAGGAGGACATGGCAACCCACTCCAGTATTATTGCCTGCCGAATACCACGGACAGAGGAGCCTGGCGGGCTACAGTCTGTGGGGTCACAAAGAGTCGGACACGGCTGAGCGACCGAGCACAAGAGGGGGACGGAGAGGGAGCAAGGCCTTGTGAGGACTTTGGCTTTTACTCCGAGAGTGGTGGGGCTCATCAGCGGTAAGCCGAGCGTTCTTTTCTCAGCCTCCACCTCCTCCTCCCCAAACCTCAAAGTACGGCTCTTCCACTCACCCATGTTCCCACCAGCGTGGACCCTCTGCCCCGCCGCAAATGCAACATGAGACCTAGGCCAAATAGGACAGGCCTTCACAAAAGGCTCCAGGAGGAGGAGGCAAAGACCTGGGCCCATACACCCATGTTCATAGCAGCATTATTCCCAATAGTCGAAAGACAGCAACAACCCAAGAGCACATCAACAGAGGAATGGATAAACAGTGTGATATATACATACGATGGAATATCATTCGGCCTTAAAAAGGAAGGGAAATCTGACGCATGAAACCATGTGGATGAATCTTGAAGGCGTTGTACTAAGCGAAGTAAGCCAGGCACAAAAGAAAAAATAATGTATGAGTCCACGTATAGGGGGTATCTAGAATAGTCAGTTCATACAGCCGGAAAGTGGAATAGTTGTTGCCAGGAATTGGAAAGAGGGAAGAGCAGGGAGTTACTGTTTATTTGGTATAGTTTTTCTGTTTGAGTTGATGAAAAAGTTTGGGGAATAAAGGGTAGTGGTTGCCCAACATTGTGAATGTACTTAAAACCACTGAATTACATGTCTCAAAATGGTTAAAACAGTAAATTTTATCTTATGTATATTTTTCCACATCTTTTTTTCAAAAGAAAAAGGAGACCTGGGCCCAGATTGGCCTCTGCCTGTAACTCCTCTCTGGCTAGTATCCTCCCATGCAAATGAGGGATTCCATGGATGGACTTCAGGGAATCCCTTACAAAATCTGTAAGCAAAATCGACGCCTCTCTTCAGATGCAAGAAGCCTAAGATCTACTTTAAGTGGGAAAAAAATAATGTTCAGAGTAGAATGGGTAGTATCATACTGCCACTTAAATAAAAAAAGGAACAACTAGGGACTTCTCTGGTGGTGCAGTGGATAAAAATCTGCCTGCCAGTGCAGGGAACATGGTTCAATCTACTGAGCCCATGTGCTAGTGTCCAAGAGCCCCAACTACTGAAGCATGTTGGCCTAGAGCTGTGCTCCTCAACAAGAGAAGCCACCTCAATGCATACTGGGAGAGGCCTGCATACTGGGAGAAGAGTAGCCCCTGCTCCCCACAACTGGAGAAAGACCCAGTGCAGCCAAAAATAATTAACAAAAAAATTAATAAATTAATTGATTTTTTAAAGGGGGAACAATTATATATTGTTTGTACCTGCATCCATCTATTTCTTGGAGAACACATCTATTTCTGGTAACCTGCTGGGGGGAACTCAGTGGCTGGACAAGGAGTTGGAGGAAGAAACTCTTGACCTATACTCTCTATCTTTGAATTTTAACATTGTGTAAATATCTAAACAAATAAACCTAAACAGGACTTCCCTGGTAGCTCAGTGGTAAAGAATCCGCCTGCCAGTGCAGGAGACACAGGTTCGATCCCTGATCCGGGAAGATCCCATATGCTGCCCAGCAACTTAAGCCCGTGGGCCACAACTATTGAGCCTGTGCTCTGGAACCAGGCAGCCACGGACTAGTGAGCCCACGTGCTGCAACTACTGAAGTCCGGGCGCCCAAGAGCCGGCGCTCCGCAACAAGAGAAAGCCACTGCAACCAGAAGCTTGCTCACCGCAAGGAGAGAAAACCCCGCGGGGAGCATCCAACACCCAGAACAGCCAAAAATAAATAAAACAAAAATAAACCTAAATACATTCTGGGCGAATTCGATGGCACTTCCGGAAATAGAGGCAGGGCCCCACCCCCGATACTCTGCTGACTACAGAGGCAGAGAAGTCATCACGTTTGCCCGAGAACAAGAGCAGTATCTCCGCGCTCTCTGTTCGGCAGTGCTCGCAGCAAGTCCCCGGACGCTATCGCGTGGAGAGCTCCGGAAGGTTTATTATCTCGGTTTGCAGATGACGAAACCGAGGCGGAGAGAGTCTCCGCCTCACCTTGGCTCCGGGTGGGGACAGGGGAGCGGGCCAGGGACCTCCTTCTCCCAGGGGCCCCAGCCTCGCCCTTGTGCCTGGCGGGCGGCTCGCGCGCGCCCCTCGCAGGCCTGCCGGGAGCCTTGTATCGGATGAGGTGGGCGGTGTTCTCTGGTTGGCAGAATAAAGGCACCTTGGGCTGGGGACAAAGCCTAGACACTCGTGTGTGTGTGTGTGTGTGTGTGTGTGTGTGTGTGTAAGAAAAAGTGTGTGAGGTTCCAGTGTGTCTGAATCTTTGTGACTGAATCTTTGTGAGTCTGCTGTATGCGTGTGCGCCGGCGGTGTGTTGACTCTGTGTTAGAGTTGGGGGTGTGTGTGCATGGGTGAAATGGGGGTGTTTGTGTACATGTGTGCTCATGTGTCCAGCGCAGGGCAATCTATGTCCTTGACAATACTGCTCTGGTATCACCTCTGTGAAACCACCCTGACCTCCCTGGCCAGCATCACTCAGTCTCTCTCCTGGTGCCCTCGTCCTGGACACAGCTCCATCACCCCGCCTGACACACATCCTTTATTAAACCTTACTGCTAACATCCCTGTCCCTCTCCTGTCTGGGCAGGGAGCCGAAGTCTGCACGGGACAGGGCACATGATGGCCCATCATGTGTGCATGTTTGATGTCACATGAGAGGCCTGTGTATGTTGGAAGGTGTCAGGGGGTGGGGAAGGGTCCCATCTGACAAAGTTAAGTACATTCACTCTGTTTGGATGCTGGGGGGCCTATAGTCCTTCTCCCAGATTTCTCACCCACAGGCCTCCTACTCAGAGCTGCCCAACCCCATGACAAAGGGCAGGCCATCTCTCATGTGGTTACTTATGGACCCAGGGTCAGCCAGACTGCTTTTCCTCTGTGGCCTGATTTTAGGGCAAGGCATCTGTCCATCAGCTGGATAGGACAGGGGCTGCCTTGGGACACTAGTCCCCACCTCCTGTTGGCCGCTTGGGACTTGGATCTCTGGGATTCTTGTCCTCCCAACTGGTCCTGGAGTCAGTTCGAAATTGCCAGATCAAACTTAATGTCTCTCTCCAACCCCCAAGCACAAGGCCTGAATTCTCAGTCCCTGAGGTCTATTATGTTATGTTCACTCTAGTAACAGCTGTTGTGCATTTTTATTTGTTCTGTCTTCTGTAGATAGAGCCTAGGTCTCCAGGATCATTCCCCCTGTTAAGGAGAAATCCTTCCTCCTGTTTATCTTCTTTCTTTTCCAATCAAGGTCTGAAGCTTCTCCCCTTCTCTTCCAGAAACAGTGCTGAAAGGGAAGAAATAGAGCTTAAATGGTTACACTACTCAGACTCCAGAACTATGCTCTCTGGAGTGGTTGGCCCAGCTCCACCAGTGGCAAGATTTTTAGCTCCAGGCAAGTGTGTCAGATCAAAGTCTTTCTCAAATTGGATAATTCAAGGACTGTTTCATAAAAGGATTATGTGCAAAGGTATGGGCAGAGTATTGGTGAACCACAAGGAATAGTGGGTGCATTACCCCCAAGCTAGTAGCAGTGGCTTAGTTACCGCCCTCAGGGGCCCAGGAGATGGAGGGAGCATGGTTCCTAGAATCTGGAGAGAGAGGGGCCCCCCAGAAAGCAGACGGCAGGTGCTGTGATCTACAGCAACCCCACAGAGGGAGGGCAGGGACACACCCAGACTCACTCTCCTCTAACTCATCTCCTGTCAGTGCCATTCTCCAGCCAACCCCTACAGAAGTCACGGGACAAGGCCCTCAGCCTCCTGGCTGCAGAGCAGAGTGGAAAGGCTAAAGAAAGGATATGGAGTGGCAACAGAAGTAATCCAACACACCCTGCTAGCCTGAGTTCCCTCATCGGTAAAACAGGCTATTTAGGGGAATTCCCTGGCAGTCCAGTGGTTAGGACTCTGATTTCACTGCTAGGGCCTGGGTTCAATCCCTGGTCACAGAAATAAGATCCCACAAGCCACACGTGCAGCCAAATTAACTTAAAATGAAACAAACCGGGCTATTAGTCCCATCTTGCCTCTAGATTGTCATGATGATAAAAGGTGAGGATGTGTATGAGGCCTTGCATGTTGTACCAGCACATGCTGTGTGCTCAGTGAACAGATCCAATGGCCTGCCTGTTGATTTTAATGATGAAGTGACATGGCAAACTTGTGTGCCTCCTAAGTCGATTCAGTCGTGTCCAACTCTGTGACCCTATGGACTGTAGTGGCCAGGCTCTTCTGTCCATGAGATTCTCCAGGCAAGAAGACTGAAATGCGTTGCCATGCCCTCTTCCAGGGGATCTTCCTGACCCAGGGATCGAACCCACGTCTCTTATGTTCCCTTCATTGGCAGGCGGGTTCCTATCTAAAACAGAGACCTTGAATATTTTCCACTGCAAATCTCTCTCCCCTTCCTTACCTGAGTGCCATGCTTTTGGGTCTGGAAGCCTTGCTCTGCCTCTCCCCACATGGCACCATCATTCCATTCTGTCTGCTCTTCTCCAAAATACATCTCAGATCTGGTTCCCACTCTCCATCTTCACTGCCACTTTGCTAGTCCTCCCACCTCGATTTCCCCTAAAACTCCTCACTGGTCCTCCTTCATCTACTGTCTGGTCTCTAAAGCGTCAGTAGATTGCCAGCCTCCTGGATGAGCCCACTGCCCTCCAAGGCCCTGCTTCTGTCTCCAGTTTCACAGGGACTATGCTCCTCTCCTCTCTCTGCAGCTTGCCCTCGCTAGCACCAGGCTTTTCCTTCCTCAGAGTCTTGGCATATGTTATTTCCAACCCCACAGAAAACTCCTTGTGCCAAATTGTCCCCACTGGTTCTTTCTCCTCCTCCAAATCTCAGCTTAAATATGATCACTGCAGGGACTTCCCTGGTGGTCCAGTGGTTAAGATTCCATGCTTCCAGTGCAGGGGGCCCAGGTTCGATCTCTGGTCAGGGAACTAGATCCTGCATGCTGCAGCTAAGACCTGGCATGGCCAAATAAAGAAATGCCGTTAAAAATATATGATCACATCAAAGTGGCTTTCCCCAACCACCTCATCTAAAACACTTCCCCTTCTCCTCACAGGCTTCTCTGTTCCAGCACCATGATGCATTTCTTCATAGAATTTACAAAGTATGTAGTTATATATTTATTTGCTTAACACTTGTTTATAGTCTGTCTTATCACCATACTAAAAATGCCATAGAAGGGCACGGGCTCTATTTTGCTTACCACTGCATCCTCAGGACCTGGCATAGAGTAAGTGCTCAATAAATATTGCAAATGGTCATTGAGCAGACAGGAGCCAATGTGATAATGACAATGATGCTATCAGAGCCCTTCTAGAGAATCTCACTGCGTGATCAAAATGTTCCTCATCCCCTTTCTTCAACCTCCAGTCCCTACCCTAGATCCCCTGCTTCCTAGATCCATCTAGGGCTAACTTCAGCAAAGTACAAAGGGACCATGGTGAAAGTGAAAGTTGCTCAGTTGTGTCTGACTCTCTGTGATCCTCCCATGGACTACACAGTTCATGGAATTCTCCAGGCCAGAATACTGGAGTGAGTAGCCATTTCCTTCTCCAGGGGATCTTCCCAACCCAGGGATCGAACCCAGGTCTCCCGCATTGCAGGTGGATTCTTTACCAGCTGAGCTACCAGGGAAGCCCCTCAAAGGGACCATATTACTGGCAAAAAAAAAAAAAATCTCTATTCAGGTTGATGACCAGACAGAATGGATGAATTAAAAATTTATCAGGAAAAATGGATGGCAGAAGGGCGGAATGCCAGAAGACAGGGGCAGAGAGCCAGCAGGTCCAGGGGACGGACTCTGCATGGGGGTAGGGGTGACCCACTGGGTGTGCCCCTTTTCTTTTTTCTGGCTCCTTTTGATAAGACCAGCAGTTTTGTTATCCTCTCCCCGTTCTCTCTCCACAGTCCGGGAGGCTGCAGCTCCGAATTTTGAAGCATGTCAGGGCAGGAGAACATGCCCCCCAATTGGCTCTGGTCATGGCTTTCTAAGTCCCAACGGGATTTATTGAAGTCCATCCTGACTGGGGCTCCAGGAGGTAAGAAGGGGCACCAGATGCCATTGAAGAGAAGGGGAGAAATGCTGCTGGCTAGGAGGTATTTGGGGAGGATCTGTGTTCAGAGTCTCCTCCATGTTAATTTATAGACCCTGGTCTGGGCCTCTTCTCCCAACCCCAATAGGCAGGGCAGAGGGGAGCTTGCAGCCTGGGAGCCAAGGGGCATTCTCATGACTGCTGGACTCTGGCCCCTGGTGCACAGGACTTCCAGTGAGAGGGGAGGCACTGGTGACACTTTAACCAGGATACAGAGCTGATTCCCCGCCCAGCCGGCCTCCTGCCTCCAACCATTAACAGTAGAGAGCAGATCCCCGGAGACAGACAGGTGTGCATGGAAGGTGTGGCTGGTACTGGGGGTCCTCTTCCTCTGAGCTGGGCTGGGGCAAGCTACAGAGACTTCAGGACCTGGAGTAGCACTGAAGGGGCTGAGGAAACTCAAAGGAGGGAGTGGGAGGCCAGTCAATTGTCAGGGGATGGAGGGAAGAAGACAGGAACCTTAGGAAGGGGAACTGGGTGTTTCTCGGCCTGGAAATGAAGGGCCACTGTGGACTAGATATCAAGGGGGGCTGAGGCCGAGAGAAGTCAGCAGCTAAAGGGCAAGAAGTCTGAGGTTATGAGGGACCAGATAGCTAGGTGATCAAGAATTTGAGCCTGGAGTTAGTCAGACCTAAATGGGAATCTTATCTCTGTTCATTAGAAGCTATACAACCTTGGGCAACTGATTTAACCTTTCTCAGCCTCTGTTTCCTTACCTAGAAGATGGGGCTAATTACAGAGCATATAGCAGTACCTGCTTACTAGCATCCTGGTGGCTAAATAAGATAATGTATGCACAATGCCCAGCTCATAAGACTCAACAAAAACTGGAGAACTGAGGGAAGGAATAGAAAGCGTGCTGAGATGAAAGGATGGGGACCAGAGGCAGGTGCCCATGCAGCCCCTTTCTACTGCAGGACCAGCGGGGTACCTGCGGCGGGCTAGTGTAGCCCAGATGACCCAGGAGCTGGGCAATTCCTTCTTCCAGCGGCAGCAGCTGCCAGCCGCTATGGCAGACACCTTCTTGGAACATCTGTGCCTGCTGGACATCGACTCTGAGCCTGTGGTCCCTCGCAGTACCGGCATCATTGCCACCATCGGTAAGCACCCCCACCCCCCCTGCAGCGTCACATGGCCTCGTGTGTGTTTCTCAAGGTGCTGCCTCATCTTTTGTGTTCTTTGAGGCTTCTCCTTGTTTGACTGAGGGATAAATAAATAAATATATATTTAAAAAATTTATTTATTTACGGCTGCACGGGGTCATTGCTGCAAGAGGGCTTTCTCTGATTGCGGAGGGCAGAGGCTACTCTCTAGTTCTGGTGTGCAGGCTCCTCACTGCGGTGGTTTCTTCTGTAGAGCATGGGCTCTAGGACAAGTGGGCTCCGTCTCTGTGGCTTGGAGTCTCTAGAACAAGGCTCGGCAGTCGTGCTGCATAGGCTGAGTTACCCTGAAACATTTGGAATCTTCCTGGATCAGGAGTCAAACCAGAGTCCCCTGCATTGCAAGGGAGATTCTTAACCACTGGACAACTTCAGAAGCCCAACAAATATTTGTTGAGTGCTTGGTAGATAAGCTTCTGGGTCCTGGGAGTAGGTCAGTGAAATGAAATAAACAGACAGGGACTTCTCTGATTAGGATTCCATGCTTCCACTGCAGAGGGCCCAGGTTCTGTACCTAGCTGGGGAAGTAGATTTCACCTGCACAGCATAGCCAAATAAGTAAAAATAATTATTTTTTTAAAAAGAGACTCCCCTGGTGGTCCAGTGGCTAAGACTCCATGCTCCCAACACAGGAAGCCCAGGTTCAATCCCTGGTCAAGAAACTAGAACCCACATGCCACAACTAAGACCCAGCATAACCAAATAAATAAATATTAAAAAGAAAAAACAGACAAAGATCCCTACTCTTGGGGAGCTGACAATCTAGCTGGGTGGGGCAATAGTAAATATAATAAGTTATTTACAAAATAAGGAAAGTAGTATATTAGAAACTGATAAGTACTATGGAAAAACTTTTTTAAAAAATCAAGCATGAGAATGGGCATTAAAATGCAAGGGCAGGAGAGAGGCTGTAGTCCTAATAGGGAGTCAGGGTAGCCATGGTTGAGAAAATTAGACCTGAGCGAAGACTTGAGGGGGATGAGAAAACGAGCCATGCAGATGTCTAAGGGAAGAGAGTTCTAGACAAAGGGAATAGTCAGTGCCAAGGCCCTAAGTCAAGGAGGCTGGAAACCATCAAGGGGAAGAGCAGCAAAAATGAAGAGATTGGAGGAAGGGGAAGATCATGGAGGGTTTAGTAGGCCATTTTTAGAATCTGAGTTGAGTTTCACTCCAAGTGCAGTGCGAAGCTGAAACCACTGTAGTTTTGAGCAGGAGTTACATGCTGTTACTTGGGTCTTAACAGAACTGCCCTGGCTGCTATATTGAAAGTAGACTGGGGTTGGGGATGGGGGTGAGCGCAGAAGCTGCTCTGGCAGTATCTCTGGTTTTGACCAGGTGGTGGCTGTGGAGCTGCTGAAGGGACAATATTCTGAATGTATTTTGAAGGTTGAGCCAACAGGATATGATGGATTGGATATGGGTGGGGGTGGGGGTGAAAAAGGAGTCAAGGACTAGTCCCAGTGTTTTGGTGTGAGGAGCTAGAAGAACCCATTATCAACTGAGCAGGAGAGACTGTGGTGGAAAGGTTTAGAGGAGAGATCAGTTCAGTTTGGGGCTTGTTGAGTTTGATTACACATATTAGACACACAAGTGTGGTATAGAGTAGGCAATCAGATACACAACTCTGGTTTTGGGAGAGGGGTCTAAACTGGAGATGTAAATTTGGAAGTTGTTGATGGTGTGTAAAGCCATGAGACTAGTTGAGACTACCAAGGGAGTGAAAGTAAAATGAGAGAAGAGGAGTGGTCATCTAATGGGAGCTAAGGCTGAAAGGGAGCAGCCAGTGAGGTAGAACTAAACCAGGAGAGGCTGGTGTTCTGGAGGCCAAGCCAAGAATGCATGTCAAAGATGTGTGTCAAATACTGCTGACAGACCAGCCAAGATGAGGACTAACCACTAGATTTAGCAACAACACAGAGGTTGTTGACTAGAGATCTCTTCAAGAAAATTAGAGATACTAAGGGAACATTTCATACAAAGATGGGCTCAATAAAGGACAGAAATGGTAGGGACCTAACAGAAGCAGAAGATATTAAGAAGAGGTGGCAAGAATTTTGTACAGAAGAACTGTACAAAAAAGATCTTCACGACCCAGATAATCACGATGATGTGATCACTCAGCTAGAGCCAGACATCCTGGACTGTGAAGTCAAGTGGGCCTTACGAAGCATCTCTACAAACAAAGCTAGTGGAGGTGATGGAATTCCAGTTGACCTGTTTCAAATTCTGAAAGATGATGCTGTGAAAGTGCTGCACTCAGTATGCCAGCAAATTTAGAAAACTCAGCAGTGCCCACAGGACTGGAAAAGGTCAGTTTTCATTCCAATCCCAAAGAAAGGCAATGCCAAAGAATGCTCAAACTACCGCACAATTGCACTCATCTCACACGCTAGTAAAGTAATGCTTAAAATTCTCCAAGCCAGGCTTTAGCAATACGTGAACCGTGAACTTCCAGATGTTCAAGCTGGTTTTAGAAAAGGCAGAGGAGCCAGAGATCACATTGCCAACATCCGCTAAATCATCAAAAAAGCTAGAGAGTTCCAGAAAAACATCTATTTCTGCTTTATTGACTATGCCAAAGCCTTTGATTGTGTGGATCACAATAAACTGTGGAAAATTCTGAAAGACATGGGAATACCAGACCACCTAACCTGCCTCTTGAGAAACCTGTATGCAGGTCAGGAAGCAACAGTTAGAACTGGACATGGAACAACAGACTGGCTCCAAATGGGAAAAGGAGTACGTCAAGGCTGTATATTGTCACCCTGCTTATTTAACTTATATGCAGAGTACATCATGAGAAACGCTGGGCTGGAGGAAGCACAAGCTGGAATCAAGATTTCTGGGTGAAATACCAATAACCTCACATATGCAGATGACACCACCCTTATGGCAGAAAGTGAAGAAGAACTAAAGAGCCTCTTGATGAAAGTGAAAGAGGAGAGTGAAAAAGTTGGCTTAAGGCTCAACATTCAGAAAACTAGGATCATGGCATCCGGTTCCATCACTTCATGGCAAATAGACAGGGAAACAGTGAAAACAGTGGCTGACTTTATTTTTCTGGACTCCAAAATCACTGCAGATGGTGACTGCAGCCATGAAATTAAAAGACACTTACTCCTTGGTAGGAAAGTTATGACCAACCTAGACAGCATATTAAAAAGCAGAGGCATTACTTTGCCAACAAAGACCCGTCTAGTCAAGGCTATGGTTTTTCCAGTGGTCATGTATGGATGTGAGAGTTGGATTATAAAGAAAGCTGAGCGCCGAAGAATTGATGCTTTTGAACTGTGGTGTTGGAGAAGACTCTTGAGAGCCCCTTGGATTGCAAGGAGATCCAACCAGTCCATCCTAAAGGAGATCAGTCCTGGAAGGACTGATGTTGATGCTGAAACTCCAATACTTCGGCCACCTGATGCGAAGAGCTGACTCATTGGAAAAGACCCTGATGCTGGGAAAGATTGAGGGCAGGAGGAGAAGGGGACGACAGAGGATGAGATGGTTGGATGGCATCACCGACTCGACGGACATGGGTTTGAGTAAACTCCGGGAGTTGGTGATGGACGGGGAGGCCTGGCGTGCTGTGGTTCATGGGGTGGCAAAGAGTTGGACAAGACTGAGCGACAGAACTGAACTGAACTGACAGAGGTTGTTGGTGACCTTGACAAGAACAGATGTAATGGAGAGTGGTTACACGGAGAATAGGGCGAGGGGATACAGAGATAACTCTTGTCATGAATTTTGCTGTGCTGGTGAGCAAAGGAATAGGGCTGTGTAGCTAGAGGGGGAACTGAAATTAGGAGAATTTGTTGTTGTTGGATGAAATAACACCAGGCTTACATGCTGATGGGAGTGATCTAACAGAAAAGGAAAACATTGATGACATAGAGAACTGGGGGAACTGCTGAATCTGTTTTTGATCAGGTGAGAAGGAGACCCAGTACACAGTGGAAGAACTGGCTTTGGGAGGGACTGGAGAGGCTGGTCAGCTGGGTCTCAGTTACTCAGCTGTCCTACCAGCAGGAAAGCAATGGAACTCAACTCTCCTCAGTCCAACAGGAAGGAGGCTCCAAAGCGTGGCACCCATCCCCTTCTCATTCACTGGGGTTTCCCCCACACTGCAGCACATAACATCAAGGACAGCACTGTCGCCTCAGGCCTGGCTGAGCCCACCCTTCTAGGGCCTTGCAGTGCAAGGAGGCGGGTCTTAGCTGGAGAGGTGAACGTGGTTTCCGATCTGTGTGCAGGGGTGGGGTCAGGGGACAAAGATCGGGTGACAGGACTTCTGCGGCCTGGGGAGGCCCCGAGGGTGATGATGGGTTCGGTCGTCACTCAGGTTTGGTGAGAAAGTTGTCTGAATCGGATCTCTGGTTCCAGGGCCGGCATCTCGCTCCGTGGAGCGCCTCAAGGAGATGATCAGGGCCGGGATGAACATCGCGAGACTCAACTTCTCCCACGGCTCCCACGAGGTTCAGGGCGGGGACACGGGGAGACGGGTGGGGCTAGAGGATGCCCCGAGGTCCCGGCCAGCTTCCCCTGAAATCCTCGCTTTGTTCTGGTCCCTAGTACCATGCTGAGTCCATCGCTAACGTCCGTGAGGCGGTGGAGAGCTTTGCAGATTCTCCGCTCAGCTACCGACCCGTGGCTATCGCTCTGGACACCAAGGGACCAGAGATACGCACTGGGATCCTGCAAGCGGTGAGAGAGGACCCGCGACCCGCCCTGTTTTGGGGCCGGCGAAGAGGGCGGTGCGGCGTGAAGGAAGTTGTCCGTAGGGCGGAGCATTGGGAGGGGCGGGCCCTGACCGCCGCAGGCCGAACTCAGCTTTCCTCTGGCCCCGCCCCTAGGGCCCGGCGTCAGAAGTGGAGATAGTGAAGGGCTCCCAGGTGCTGGTGACGGTGGATCCAGAGCTCCGGACGCGCGGGGACGCGAACACCGTGTGGGTGGACTACCCCAATATAGTCCGAGTCGTGCCGGTGGGGGGCCGCATCTACATTGACGACGGGCTCATCTCCCTAGTGGTCAAGGAAATCGGTGCGCACGAGCCTCCTGTCCTGGTCCTGCGCAGTGGGCCCTCTTCCTTTCGGTCCCGCCTTCGCCCTTCACTCCCACCAAACCTTCCCGAGCCCCTGGCATCCAGACTCCTGGGCTGCCCTGGGCTGGGGCTGGATTGGCGGGTTAGAAGTTTCTTCCACAGACGTCCACCCTGCGCTATTCGGTGCAGAGCCCAGGCTGAGCGTGAAGAAACAAATAAGACATCATTCCGTTTTCTTGCGGGTCCAAGCCCGGTGTCCCCACTGCTGTGACTATGCCCCCGGCCTCACCCCTAACCTAGGCGGACTCTTTCCATACCCGCAGGTCCAAAGGGGCTAAAGACCGAAGTGGAGAACGGTGGTGTCCTGGGCAGTCGGAAGGGCGTGAACTTGCCAGGCGCCAAGGTGGACCTGCCTGGGCTGTCGGAGCAAGATATCCAGGACCTGCGCTTCGGGGTGGAGCATGGCGTGGACATCGTCTTTGCCTCTTTCGTGCGGAAAGCCAGCGACGTGGCTGCCGTCCGGGCTGCTCTGGGGCCGGAAGGACAGGGCATCAAGATCGTTAGCAAAATCGAGAACCACGAGGGCGTAAAGAAGTGAGACTTGGTCTTTGTTCCCATCAGGCCCTACGCATCCCCATCTTCCTCCTCTTTCCCTGCCTGCCTCTCTCTGGCTTCTCTTGGGTCTGTCCCAGCCCTGACTTCCCCAACCGCCCAGGTTTGATGAAATCCTGGAGGTGAGCGACGGCATTATGGTGGCACGGGGTGACCTGGGCATTGAGATCCCAGCCGAGAAGGTTTTCCTGGCTCAGAAGATGATGATCGGCCGTTGCAACTTGGCGGGAAAGCCCGTTGTCTGTGCTACACAGGTCTGCCACGAGCCCTGGGGGCAGGGCCCTCTATGAGTCTGGGGACACCGAGGGTGAATACGCACACCTTAGGTCTCTAGCATGTTTTGCTGTCCAATGTTTGACCCTCAAACAACAAAGCTAGGAAGACCTACTGACCCCCGTTTTCAGATGAGGAAACAGAGCAGCCAGGATCACACAGTTTGTGAGTGTGACTCTGGTTTTCAGGGCCCTCTGAGTGTGGATGTCAGAGATGTAGGCAGGGCAGGGTCCCCAGTCAGATATGACTCCTACAGCTCTGACCGCAAGATATCCCCAGATGCTGGAGAGCATGATCACTAAGCCCCGGCCAACTCGGGCAGAGACGAGTGATGTGGCCAACGCCGTGCTGGATGGGGCAGACTGCATCATGCTGTCGGGGGAGACTGCCAAAGGCAACTTTCCTGTGGAGGCTGTAAAGATGCAGCATGCGGTAGGAGCTCAGAGTGCAAGGCAAATGGGCTGGAAAACCACCCCCCTTCCAGATCCCAATACCCTTGCCCAGCCTGACTTCCTGGTGCCCACAGATTGCCCGGGAGGCAGAGGCTGCCGTGTACCACCGGCAGCTCTTTGAGGAGCTCCGCCGGGCGGTACCGCTGAGCCGGGATCCCACGGAGGTCACCGCTATTGGTGCTGTGGAGGCTGCCTTCAAGTGCTGTGCTGCTGCCATCATCGTGCTGACCACAAGTGGCCGGTGAGGAGAACACTGGGAACACAGCAGGACACAGCTTTGGGCCCAGGGCAGGCTGGGATGGGCCCCAAGCGTGGCTTTTGTCTCATCATCAGAGATCTTTCTGGGATAAGAAGAGAAGCAGCTATGGGAGCTGGAAGCCTAGAGAGACAGATCTTGGAGCACACCGGGAATTGTGCCTCTCTCCTCAAGGGTTTGGGAGGGCAAGGTGGCATCACTGGGTGCACTGACTTCCAGGCCATCTGGGCTCCCAGGGCTCAGAAACAGGTCCTCTGCATTGAGCCCACAAAGCTTTGCAATGCTGGGGTATTACAGAAGGCTCCAGAAGGTTTGAATTCAAATCTTTGCTCTGAAACTTAGCTATGACATCTTGGGTAGGTCACCCAGGTTCTATAATCCTCCTCCATTTGCTCATGGGGTTATGAGGATTAACAAGAAACATTTTTTAAGTTAAATACTATATAAAGATGCATTCCCAGAAGAGTTTCTGTTTTTCAAAGAGGTTTCTCCTTATTATCTCATTTGATTTTTTTTTTAGTCATCTCATAGTTTCCCCATGTGGTCAAAAAGGCAGGTATTCCCATATCCACTTTATGGGTGAGAAAACTAAAGCCCAGAAAAAATGTGATGACTTACCTAGGGTCACACAGCTTATTGGTGGCACCTGGAACCTGAACCCAGCACTCTTCCAATATTCTGGGCTGACCTTGTCTGCCTCCTTCAGTTCAGCCCAGCTTCTGTCTCGGTACCGACCTCGGGCAGCGGTCATTGCCGTCACCCGCTCTGCTCAGGCCGCCCGCCAGGCCCACCTGTGCAGAGGAGTCTTCCCTGTGCTCTACTGTGAACCTCCAGAGAACATCTGGGCCGATGATGTGGACCGCCGGGTCCAATTTGGCATCGAAAGTGGTGAGCCCCCTAGCTTCCTCCCACCCTCCCCTGGATTTGTATCCTGAGTCCTCCACCCTCACTTCCTACACTCACCCAAAGGGTCTTGCCTCTCTCCTCTGGTCCCAGGTTTTCTCTGTGAGATTCACTAAGACTGAGATACTTGAGTCTCCAGGGGTGGGGGGAACATGCTGAGAGAGGGCAGAGGGAGCGAGGGCAGGGACCAGGGCCATCCCTAAGCAGTTGGCACAGCTGCTGCCTCCACCAGATGGCTAGAGCTGGGCATGACACAAGGAGCAAGAGATGAGAGGAGAAAGAGGGACCCAGGGTCCTGCAGCTGCAACTGAAATTGAATGGACAGTTGCTATGCTCATACCCCGGGCTTCCCTGGTAGCTCAGCTGGTAAAGAATGTGCCTGCAATGCAGGAGACCCTGGTTTGATTCCTGGGTGGGGAAGATCCCCTGAAGAAGAGATAGGCTACCCACCCCAGTATTCTTGGGCTTCCCTGGTGTCTCAGACAGTAAAGAATCTGCCTGCAGTGCGGGAGACGCGGATTTGATCTCTGGATTGGGAAAATCCCCTGGAGGAGGAAATGGCAACCCACTCCAGTATTCTTGCCTGGAGAATCCCCATGGACAGAGGAGCCTGGCAGGCTACAGTCCCTAGGGGTCTCAAAGAGTTGACATGACTGAGTGCCTAAGCACAGCACATGCTCATACTCCACCTCTTTCTGTCTGCACAGCCACGCAGGTGGATAGACTTGCTACTTAGCGACACGCCCATGCCACCCCATGCGCACAGCTGCAGCTCTCACCACCTACAGTGGTCACATTCCCTGCGGTGCCACCTGCGGGACACACCGTACAGTTTGCTTCAGGCCCCTCCTTCCTTACTGGGTGGCCTTGAGGAAGGCGGTGAAGGGTGGTGGCTGGTTCTCATTACAGGTCTGGCCCGGGTCCCTCAGTAGCTGATTATCGTCTTCTCTCCTTCCTCCTCTCCAGGAAAGCTCCGTGGCTTCCTCCATTCTGGGGACTTGGTGATTGTGGTGACAGGCTGGCGACCAGGCTCCGGCTATACCAACATCATGCGGGTGCTGAGTGTAACTTGAGGTGCCCCTCCTCCTCTGACTAAGCCAGCCCTGGACCCATCCCTCTCCACTCCCTCCTGCAGCCCCACATCTAAGTCTTCTCTACTCCCAGTCCTCCCTACCCCAGGCCACATCTGCCATCCAGCTCCTTTCCAGGGCACCCCCTCCCTTTTCCTATTTCACGCAGGCCTGGGTAGTCTGTATCCAATTAAGCACCGGCCATCCAACAGCACTGATGGTATATTCCCTGCATCTAATGCTCTCAACTGCTCCCTAAGATGCTCTGAGCCTTTAATCCCAGCTCAACTGCTTAATTCTATTCCCCCAGGTTTCCCATAGCTGAGGGGGGAGGGGAGGGGAGCAGGGTAATCATGGCCACAGTCTCCACAAAATCTCCTCTTAAAAATCATCTCCCAAGGAGAGTGTCACCTCTTTCTTCATTGTGACCGGAAGCTAGGGGAGATGGAAGCTGGGGAGCACCGGAGCCAGGCGGGCACAGTTCATTAGTGTCTCACCCCACCTCGAGGCTTACAGGCCACTCCCCATTTGCTCTCACATCCATCTCATGCTTTACTGGGTCAGGTGTTGGGTCTCCTCCTGCGCCCTGAAATGCCCACTTTGTTCCCACACACAAACCAGGAGCCAAAACAAGTGTCTCTATTTTCTTTTTAAACCCAGATGTTTGGAAGCCATATAAAACTTCTCCCATACACGCAGAACCCCAGAACTCCCCGCCTAGGAGAAAAGGAGTGTTAGGGTCCTGGCCCTACATTCTTTGATGCTGGAGAGTAGCTGTGGGGACAGAGGGGTGGGCTACAGGATTCTCTTGTCCCTGAGAAGACAGAGGTACTGGCTAGCCTGCCCTTCCCTAGGCTTGGATACCTCGGGCCCTCCCCTTGCTCCTGCACCAACAGCAACCTCAACAGGAAAGGAAAAGAACTAAAAATAAGAACAGTCCTTCTCCCCATCTCAGGTGGCCCTTCCTGGTCCCACCTCGATAGGGAGGGTGTTCAAGTATTGCTGCTGATGGGAGTTGCACAGGACCACAAGAGCTGGAATGGAGGGCCCTGCCCGTTCCTTTTTCCCTCCTAGGAGGGGAGGGCAGGGATGGATAAAGGAATGGGTAAATAAAGTGAGTTGATAAAAAATAAAATTAGCAAATGAAGGAATAAACTATTAAATGAATAAATAAGGGAGGGAGGAAAGAAACAAAATGCCATCTAGGGATTCAGCCACTTGCCCCTAGCTGGGGGGACCTAGCCTGGCACACTAAAGAAGGGGTGTCAGCAATCCCATAGCTTCAGGGGGCCATCACCCGGACAAGGGCTCAGAAGGAGGAGGCTCCCAGTTTACAGAAAGGTAGTGCTACCACAGAGACAGAAAGCACAGGGAACTCGGCAGGAGATGGGTTCCCACTCGGGATATAGACGGGGAGGGTCCACGCATGGCAGTAGAGCTGGGTGCCCACGCCAGGGGCCTGAGACATTTGCTGACAGCCATGAGGGCACGGGTAGTTGGCAGTGCCCAGCTACGCTAGCCGGACAGGAAGATTAACCATGCCAGGCAGAACCTGAAAGGTCATGGACAGGAAAACAGAAACATCTAGTTACTTGGCAGTGATGGTGATGGCAGGTACTTGTGCTTAGTAAGATGGGCTCATGGGCTTGGGCCTGCACCTGGGAGGACCGTGGCTATGGGAATACCCTCCTCAGAGGACTTGGAGTCGCTTCTACTTGGCAGTGAAGACATACAGCGCCTGGCGTAGTGCCTTGAACATGGTAGGCGCTAAGAACCTTTGATGAATGGGTGAATGGATTAGGATGGGTGTTACGCTACAGGGTGCCTGAGCTGAGGACAGAGACCATCTTCTTGGTACTAAGGGGAGATAGTCCCATAGGGCAGTGTTTCAGGTCCCCTCGGTATCCCCAAGAGGTGTCTGCCCTCAGGCGTATGCTACTGCACCCAAGAGCTTACCTAAAGGTTTCACATGTTGGCAGATAGCTGGGGGCCCCGGGGAGTAGCTGGCTCAGGCACTGGTGGCCTGGGGGGCTGGGCTGTCCCTGGAGGCTTGGTCAGGAGCCCTGAAGGGGGCAGGCGTTCACTTCCTGAGCCCTGACGCCCAGGAGAGCCATCACCTGCTGCCCTCTGAGGCAGAGAAGGTTGGGAGGCTGAGAGCGGGCGGCCCCGAGGTCCTAGTCGCCGTCCACCCCCTCCTGGGGGAGGCCCCAGCAGTGACACCTGTGAGCGCCCAGCCCGGGATAGGCTGGCATGGAGGGTTCGGGCAGGTGGGGCCGGCAGGCGAGAGGTGGATGCCCAAGGCCCCCGGGCTAGAGGCCCAGCTCGGACAGGCACCAGGGGGGACGCTGGGGAGCCTGCTCCTGCTGATCTTCGAGCAGAGCGAGCAAGGAGGGTGACTGGAGAGTCGGGCGAGAGGGGAAGAGGGCCCCGCTGGTGCGTCAAGGCAATGGCCACATTGGAGGTCACGGCGGCTGCTTGCAGGGGCGCGTGCACTAGTGGCTCCCACAGCACCGGCTTTCCACTGAGCCGAGCTCCTGTGCTGGGCGCCAGGCCCCGAACACCCCGAGCCATATCCCTGTCGTGTTGTACCAAGTGCTGCTCCATGATGCCCCCACTGCTGCCCGGACTTGGCTCAGAGCGCTTCCGCTGCAGTATGGAATTCTTCTTGCCTAGAAATTACCCCAGGAGGAAGGAGTTAAGGATAGGGGAGGAATTCAAGATGAAGGCTGGATATCAAAAGTATGAGGGTAACAAGATGGAGTCAAGGGACACCAGCGGGGTGAAGGTAGGGGATGGGGATCAAGTGTGTGGAGATGGAGTTGGGAGATGAGGATTGGAGGAAGAGGGTTAGGGGATGAGAGTATGTCTCTCTCAGAGATGGTGAGGATCAGGGACTGGTACTCAAGGAAGGAGGACTCAATGCTTGGGAACTTGGGGCGATAGCTCCAGTGTTCAGAGATGCTGAGTTATAGGGACAGTGAGCCAGTTGAAAGCCCCACTGGGAGGCATCTGCTGGGACTCGGGTCCCCTGGGGTGTGCTAAGGCACTGGAGCCTGGGCCCTGGGATCCTGGGGACTCCTTGCTGTGGACAAGGGTGAGGGCACGGCCTGGACCTCACCGATACGGCGCAGCCGATCCATGGCCACAGTCTCGAAGGCCCGGCGCATCATCGGGAACTCCTCCAGCACGGCGTTGAAGTGGTCCACGCTGAGTGAGTACAAGCGGCAGTAGGTGTCAGCGCGCACGCTGGCTGTGCGGCGGCCCCGAGTCAGCAGGCAGATCTCTGACCAAGTTGGGAGGAGGCCTTCAGGATCACTGCAGCACTCCCTCGCCCTGGGCCTGCAGCAGCTGACCCAGATTCCTCAGGCTCCTCCCTAGATGGGAGCAACTAATGACTACCCACCCACCCAGAGGCCCTGAGTGCTCCAAGCACTCTCGCTCTCCCGCATAATTGCTGTCCTTCTGCCTCTGTCCAAATTAAAGCTGATAAACAGGCAGGTCTTGCTGCAGTCCTAGTTATTCCACTTCACTTTAATTCCCACCCCAACTCCATGGCTTTAGCCCAAGACATAGCCCTAGGGCAGTCCCTTTCTTCCCTCCCCTTTGAAAGAACACCAAGACAACCCAAAAGGAGAAAAGCAGTGCCAAAGGGCAAAGTGGGGATGTTGGAAGGTGGTGGGTGATTTGGGGGCTGAGAGACTATGAGTCTCAAACCCTTTTGGGTGATTTGGGGATAAACCCTTTTTGGCAGCAGCCAGGAGAACTGTGGGACTGCCACGGACTGGGTCCCTGATTCTCCCACCAAGGCATTCCCCCAGGGAGCCACAAAGCTCCAGGCCCTGGGATAGCACTGCTTTATTCCCATCTTTCCCTCATCTTGTGGCATCCCTGGGTCTCACCAGCCAAGAGATTTTCAACCTGGCCGTGCCCTGGAATCTCTTAGGAAGCCTTTAAAATTACAGAACTCTAAACCCCAGACCCAGAGATTCTAACTGAATGGGCCTGGGGAGGGGCTGGAACTCTGCGGTGCTGGAGCACAGCCAGGTGAAGACCCAGATCCAGGGGAGCAGCTGCCCTCCTTTCTCTGCCCCAGACCCCCGACCCACCCACCCTGAGGCCTGCTGACCCCCAAAGTAGGATCCGTCAGTGAGGCGGGTGTCCCGGGCGCCACGTGCCAGCACACTGAGCAGCCCATGCTGGATGAAGTACATCTTCCTGCCCACGGAGCCCTCACGCACCACGAGGTCCCCCGGCTGGAAGACCTCAAAGCGTAGCTTGGTGAGTACAGCTGTGACGAAGCTGGGGTCGGCATGGGCAAACAGCGGCATGTGGGCCACGAGGCCCCGGCAGGTGAAGTTAATGATCTCCTGGGCAGGGGAGGGGCCTGTCAGGCTGGCTGTGCCCCCTGCCCCGAGGTGCCCCCATCGAGCTCATCTGTCTCCAGAAGCCCCACCCCTGGGGTCATGATCTGCCAAAGGATGGGGATGCTTCAGTCGGCCTGGGACTATCTCTAAGCTCCTGCCCTCAGAGCTTTCCCATGAGCCCTTGCAGGACCACACCCCACCCCACCCCAACAAAGATTCCTGCAGCCTGTCCTCATGTATACTTTACCCCTCAAAGATCATTAAGGAAGACCTTAACTCCTAAAAGTGCTCCAAAGGCCTGAACTCCCATGGGGCCCTCTGCAGGCCCCACTTGCCGAAGGGGCCCCAGCTGACTAATAGTCCCCACCCTAGAGGTAATCCCAGAAGCCCAGGTCCTTGAAGAGCCTCCCTCCAGGGCCCCGCCCAGTCCCACCTCCCGAAGTGGCTCGCTCAGCTCTCCAAGGATGCTTTCCTCATCGAACATCTTGCCCTGGTAGCGGTGCTCATAGTACTCGTGAATGCGCTGCCGTGTGTCAGCCGGCAACTTGTGGAAGGACATGTACTGCTCCACCTGCTTGTACTGGAGAGCCAGCCAATGGCCAGCAGGCAAGAAAACACAGAGATACATATGGAGCCAGAACAGTGTGTGGGGCGGGGGGGGGCGGTGTGGAGGAACGTCATAGACGTGGGCCACACCCAGAGGGTAGAAACATGGAGACAAAAGGATATATGAAAGAGGGTGGATACAGGGAGGACAACAGAGCACAGTCACAGGAAAGCCCAGACATGGAGGAGTCCAAGGACAGGTGCATTGGTACAAAGAAAAGGTACACACAGGGGACAAATGGATATGGGGCAAGGCAGGACACAGAGAACCAACAAGGACATGCATCAGAATGGGCTCCAAGTGGAGCCAGCCTCCAGCACCCCTCCCCTTCCTTTTCCTGCCCCTGCTGACCTTCTCCTGGTACTGACGCCGGGAGGAGTCCAGGGACTGGATGAGGGCGGTGGCATGACCGATGAACATGGCGTAGCACGTGGCACCCACGATCATGCTGAGCATGGTGAGCCAGACGTCGGGCATGCCTACAGGTGCCTGCTGCCCGTAGCCAATGCAGAGCATGTGGCTCATGGCCTTGAACAGGGCGTGGGAATACTGGCGGCCCCATGAGTGGTTCTGGGGGGCAGAGTGTATTGCAGAGCTGGGCACAGACCACTCAGAACCTCATTCTTCTCCCGCTCCCCACTTTCTCCTTCAGTCCTTCTGTCTGCCCCCTTCTACTTCAACCTGCCTGCCAAGGGAGGCACTTAGGTTTGGTTCTGGAGGACCCTGCGGCAGAAGGGGCCTCTTTTATAGCATGGGAGCTGCAGCTTCTCCCTAGGTTTCCTTCCCCATATGCTCCCTCCAATACAGGTACTTCTTCTGGGCCTCTTTCCTCTCACCTCCCCACCTCCTCACTTCCGTCCTCTCATGGTCATCTCTCCACCGTCTCCCACTTGCCCCCTGTGTTTATCCCTCCTCCTCAGGGAGAAGAGACCCTGGAAGGCCTGGGAAAGGTGGAGCTGTGGGGAGTTCTCACCACCATGTGGTTGATGGAGACCCAGCAGTCAGGAGGGAAGTCTTGCAGCATGGGGACCAGGAACTGCAGACAGCCATCCCAGTGGCACAGCAGCAGCATCATCCCGATGAGGTTGAAAATTCGAACCACAGCACTGGCCAGGTCATAGGTCATGTGAAAGATCTGAGGAGTCCGAGGAGGGGCTGTTGTAGGCAGGAACCTCTCTCTGCCAGGACTTTTCCAGGCCTGGCCTTGCAGATTCTCTCTTCAAATTTCTCTCTGGCCCTAGCCCCCGTGAATGTTCAGACTGTGGCTATAAAACAGCATATATAGCTAAGACAAAGGAGGTTGTATTACTACTCTCATCTCATAGATAGGAAAACTGATGCAAATCATGTGCTCCAAATCACAGCAAGTGCCACGGCAGAAACTCAAAAAGGTCTACTGCACAAGCTGCCAAAGTATAGCCTGGGAAAGGGGAGAGAGGGCAATTCACAGTGTAACAGCCCCAGGGCGTATATAAGGATTAGTGCCAGAAGCTCTCTTCCCTTCCAATAATAATAATAATAAGTAATCTACTGAGAACTTACTGTGCCAGGCACTTACTACATGCTTTATAGGTATTAACTTCTTTAACCCTTACAACCTTATCATATTAAGTATATTTAACATTTTCATTTTATAGACAAGGAAACCAGGTCTCATATAGTAAATAGTAAAATTGGGATCTGACCACAAGCAATGCGACTGCCGAGTTCACACTCTGAACCACTAAATTCTACTGTTGTCCTGAAGCTGAAACTCCAGCCTTCCCCACGCTCTACAATTATTAGCTCCTCTTCTATACCTTCCTCCTGGAGTCTAACTAACCTTCCAGTGTTTGTCCAGCAACTGTGCTCCATTCTCCTGCACCACCATCCTCGCATCCTACAAATCCCATCCCCGAACACTCATTCTGTCCCTGTTTCTCCCCCACCAAACTGGAGACACCCCTCCCTCGAGAGCCCCACTCATCTGCCCCACCCCAGAAAGTTTCCAGGAGCCCCACTCATATTGCTGTCTGGAGAAGTCTGCAAGCCCCCCCTGCCCACCTCCCCACCCCACCTCCTCCCACTGGTGTATGTAGCGGATGAGGCGGGAGAGGCGGAGCAGCCGCAGCAGGCTGAGGATCTTGGTGAAACGCACGATGCGCAGGGCCCGCGCTGTTTTGTAGACCTCAGCATCCAGTCGTGGCTCCAGCTCCACCACCAGAAAGATGTAATCCACAGGAATAGAGGAGATGAGGTCAACCAGGAACCAGGTGCGCAGGTAGCGTGTGCGGATGGCCCGCGGTGCCAGCAGGATCTCAGCACCCTCCTCTACCACGATGCCCGTGCGGAAGTTGAGCACCAGATCCATCAGGAAGAAAGTGTCAGAGAGGACGTTGAAGACAATCCAAGGTGGAGAGTTCTCTTCCTTGAAGAAGGTGATGCCCACGGGTAGCACAATGAGGTTCCCCACCATCAGCAGGAGCATGATCAGGTCCCAGTAAAACCTAAGGTAGGGGTGGGATGGGAAGTAAGACCATGATGAGAGTCAGCCACTAAACTAAGGGCAGAGAGTCTCAGCCAAAAGTGGACAAGGATACGGAACAACGGAATGACCATTTACAGCTAATGGGAGTGTAAACTGGGACCACATTTGGAAAAATAGTTTGGAATTATCTAGTAAAGTCAAACATTTGCATTCCCTGCAACTTGGTAATTCTATTCCTAGGTATATACACATTCAAGGGAAAGATTCCAGGAGATATATACAGGTATAACAGCATTAAATCTGGAAATAATCCAAATACCCATCAGTAGAAAAATGTAGATAAATAAGATAAACACAGTAGATAAATACACCACTGTCTTGGAATATTATACAACTGTGAAGTCACCCAACTGCAGCCTACATTCCACAGTACGAATGAATCTTACAGATTTAATGTCAAGAAACCAAAGGATACACACTGTAGGATTCCACACATACAAAGTTCAAAAATAGATCAAACTAAACTGCATTATTTAGGGATTCACAGAAAAGTAGTAAAACTGTAAAGAAAAGGAAGGAAATAAGTATCACAAAAGTTTGGGTTTGGAAAAGGAATGTGAGAGCAGCATGGAGCCTTCTGGGGTATCCCCAATGTAGTTTCTCTTGACCTAGACAGTTGTTACATATGAGCTTGTTTTACAGTTGCTCCTTCAAATACACAAATGTGTGTATACACACACACACACACATATATACATCCTGGTATATACTATACTATTTATATATATGCCTTATATATTTACTATATCTCTACTATATATATTAATATATATACCTACTAAATATACCCCTAATATGCACATATATATTCTTTATGTAGTATATATATTATGTGTATATAATCTATGTCACTATTACTAAATATTTTTTTAAGTTAAAAAAAGATAAATATCCTTTGCTGATCTCACAGGGCTGTTAAAAAATATGCACTGATATGGATGTGGATGGATGTGACAGTGTTGTACAAGACTAGTTGGTGTTATGACTCACCCACCCTTTATCCCCAGATTTCTGAAAGAGACTGCTGCTTTACCCATCTCCAGCTCTCTGCCCATTCCTAGTTTAGGACTGAAAACCTTCCCTGGCTTTCCCAACCCCAACCCTCCTTCCCAACACAGTTGGACTCATAGTTCCTGTTTTTCTGCTGGGATCTGTTTCCCAGAGTGGGGATGGTCTGTCCTGCCTCCTGTTTGAACTAGCTTTTCAGATGTACCCTTCCCCTCTTCACAGCACTTCGGCAGGGCTGCACACACAGAGAAGCTCCACAGCAGATCCTGAGACAGCAAAGCTTGAAGCTCTGCACTCCTTTCCTCCCCTAACCTCCCTGTGCACACTGAGACTTTGGTTGAGCCCAAGCAAGGGCATGGTCAGGGGAGAGCCATACTGCTGTGTGGAAGCTGTGAAAAGAAGAGGTCATTCAAAGAAGATCGTTGGACAATCTGAAGGTCCCAATCAGATATGGCAGTTTCAACTTCAGGACACACCTAGTTGCAGCATCAACCGAGGACCCAGCCCCTTCTGACTCTGACTGAAAAAAATCAATCCTTTCAGCCCCTGGATGAAGCTTGGTGGTCCCCAAGCCCAGGCCTCCAGGAAGCCCTGTGTGATTTCAATCAACAGCAAACCCTGGATCTCCTCTTCTTCTCTTTCCTGGCCACTGGAGAAATCCTGTACTGTAAGCTGGGAGAGGAGAGGGAAAGAGGGTTTGCCTTGCCATAGAACATCTTCACAGCCTGACTCACAGGCAGTCACAAGCCTGGCGGGTGATACAGGAGAGAGGATGGAGAAGAAGCACAATAATAACGGGGATACATGGTTTATGGGGATACATTTGAGAGTGAAATAGGGGGGGGGAGGGAGATGTACAGCAGACTAGAAAAGGTGCACTTATAGGGTGATGTTGAGACAGTAAAAAAGAGGGAAGTGAAAGGAACAATGAAAGAAAGAAGAACATTAAGGGAGTGTGTATGTCTGTGGATTAAAATGACGTCTAGGTTTCCAATGGTGTTTCCAGGCTCCTGATTCACACCTCATCCTCTCTGCTCATTTAGCTCCCCAGGATAGGTGCTTTGCACGTATCCTTGCCTCATCCAAAAGCTGCCCTTCATTTCCTCCAAGGACAGGGTTGCTCTCCTCCCCTAGCGACCTTGATGTAGAGGTACAGCCTGATGGGGACTATGGAATGGCCCCACCCCCACTCTTCATCCCTTCTCTCTGGTAGTCACCTAGGCGGTGTCACATGGGCAGTGGACTTGCCCCTCCGTTGCTGCCTCAAATCACTCTGAGTCCAGGCCCTAGCCCGCCGAATCCCATTTTCAGCACCAGGGACAGCGATCAGAGCGGCTGTCTGGACACTCCCTTTCTTCCCTTCCCTGGCATCCCTATTTTTTTGGGAGCCTGCCCTGCTGAACTAGGCAGGTACTGGGGGTAGAAATGGGGACAGAGGGGACAGCTCGGTTTCTCCTTTAGGCTGACCCTGAGCTTCGGAACATGACGAAATTTCCCAGATCCCCAGCAAGCAGAACTGGAGGAGACAACAGTCCCTAATTTCAGTATTCCCCTTGGTCCAGGTGGGGTGTCGGGTTTTTGAAATGGGAAACCCAGGTCTCTGGTGTCCGCTTGTCCCTTCCAGCGCCCCTAGTCTGAAAAGTCACCGAGAACCTCCGGCTGGGGATCCTTCACCCAAGGATTAGGTTGGGGGAAGTGACTCTGTCGGCCCACCAGGGGACCCCTGGGCCGGAAATGAAGTGTCCGTGGAGGGTGGGGCGGGCCCGGCTCCCGTGTCGCGGCCTTGGGGGTGGAAGCTGTGTCCCCTGCCCACCCTGCCGGACCCCCAGTACCGGAAGTCGCTGTACGGGTGGATGATCCAGGCCCCCGCTGACTTGACCCGCTCCTGCTCGATTTCCACTGCTTTGTGGCTGCCGAACACGCGAAGGGAGAACTTGTTGACCGTGGGCTGGAGCAGGGTCCCGAGATGCCTCCTCTTGGGCTCGGGCCCGGGCCTGGACCCAGGGATCGGACCCGAGGCTGTGGTTGTAGATGCCGGGGCAGCAGGAGGCGCAGCCTCCAGCCCAGGGGTCGCCCCGTCGTTGGCCCCAGTCGTTGGCCGCTGCTCCGCCTCCATGACGCCCGTCAGCTTACACGTTTGGCCTCCTAGACCCTGCTGCGGCCATTCGGGACCCCTCGACCCCTCCCGGAGTCGGAGCGGGAGCAGCCGGCGGGCTCGGAGCGGAGGCGTAGTCGGCTGGGAACTGCCAGAGCGCCGGGCGGAGGGGGTGTGTGCGACAGACTCCGAGGGCGGCGGGCGGGTCGCGCTGCGCCCCCTGGCGACAGCCGGTGGGCAGGGCGGGCGGAGGCGGGGTCGACCGAGAGCCATCTCGGAAAGAGGTGGGACCAATGTAGTCCGTAACCCGAGGGACACTGAAGCAGGCGTGGCTTAGCCACTGTGGGCCGTCCTCCAAGTATAGGAAGAGAAGGAGGGGAAACGGTGCCAAAGCCAACAGAGAGGGCGTGGTCTAGGGCTGAAGGGCTTTTATCCACTGAGCGCCAGGGAGGCGGAGCCGCCCGCAAGTGGCGGGAAAACCGGACGCTGGTTGTAGCTCGTGAGGCTTGGGAGGGCGAGGAATCGGGAACCATTGGAAGAGATGGGGAATGGCTTTTGAGCTTCCTCTTATCCACTCTGCCTTACGGACTTCCTGCATTTCACTTTTTTTTTCCCTCTCACTCTCCTAGGCATACTCATTTCCTCTGACGTCTTCATATTACTCCCTCTAGTATTTCATTTCCAAACTCATCTGCCAGCCCTCACCAAGAACTCTGCCAGTCACTGCGTGGACGCTGAGGATACAAGGATGAACAAAAAGTCCTGTCCATAAAGCCAGCGCTTGTCTATGCTTTCAGACAGGACAGGTAAATTACAGTGCTATGTGATGGAAAGGGCTGTAAATTCTCTTTTGGGGGCGGGGTGCTGTGCTGGGCAGCTTGCAGGATCTTGGTTTCCTGACCAGGGATTAAACTTGGGCCTTTGGCAGTGAAGGTGCAGAGTCCTAACCACTGGATTGGCAGGGAATTCCCTAAAAGTTATTAAATATCTCAAATTCTTCCCCTTATCTCCACTTCTTGTCACTGCCTTATTTCAAGTGCTCAGAATTTGTTCACCTAGATTATTTCAGATGCCTCTTAAGGGGTCTCTAAACTCTCTCGGGGCAGTTAGTTTTCCACAGTCTGCCAGAGTTACCTTCCTAAATCCAAATGTAGCTTTATCACTTGCTTAATGTCCTTCAACGTCCCCATCTTCTATGGGATTACAGTTAAACTCCTTAGAATGACATACAAGGCCCTGTAAAATCTGGACCTAGTTTTAACAACCTCTCTTCTGATAGTTCCTCTCTTGAAAGCCAGGACTCCAATTCTGTTTAAATGCTTTGTTCTGCTTTGTCTCTAGACCTTTGTATTTTCTCTGCCTGGTCTTCTCCAATTCACTTTTCAACAAGTTGGTTCAGATGTCATCTCCTCTAGGAAACCTAGATTTGCATTTATAACTCTTTTCAAGCTAGGGTCTAGTCTACAGCTTTCCTACAGTGACCAGGGCACCACTGTTCATAACAGCTCTTGTCACAAGGCTGCCATTATTTTATGGAAGAGAAGGTCTTTCTCTTCCATTAGACTATGGAGCTCTGAAACAGGAGCCTTACACCTGACACAATGCTAAACACAAAGTGGACACTTAGTAAATAGTTGTTGAATGAAAAAGGGAAAGTGTTCATGGAAGAGGAAGTGAACTACACTTCCTCCTCACCTCTTCATTACCCTTCCTCATCTATTTTAGGAACTTTTTCTAAACTATTTCTGGCCAACTGATGTAAGCTCCATCTGATTATCTTCCATCCTGGCTCCCCTCTGATATTTCTTTACTTGAATATAGTTATCCTCAGGTTATTCTTTTCATTTCCCTTATTATTACTCAATTCCTTCTATAGCGTCTTTAACTCACCTAGTTTTTCTCAACGCCTCCTTCTTTTTCCTTTTTATTTTTTAATTCAGTAAATTTACACTTCTCATATATTATGTGTAAGTACGTAACATAAAGTTCTCAAATTTTCCCTTCTTTGGCACTCGATTCTCCATCACTCCATTTTTCAAACCTTACCTCCAAGGCGATGACCCGCCCCTCTCCCAAAAGTGCATAGCTTTTGTTCAAGAGGAAAGGTGGGAGCCCTCTTTTCTGTGGTTAGGTTGCCGAACGGTTTTTTAAGAACTGAATATTTAGAGGCTATGCTGGAGAATCACACCGCATCACAAGCCTCAAAAGGTTAGCAGAGCGGCGACATCCCGTAAACGACAAGCCCTCTTTTCAACCTTCAAACTTAACAAAACAAGACATAGAAGTCTCATGAAATAGGTAAAAGATTGAGGTAAGCTACGGAAGACACTAAGTGGGGCAGCTCGGCCCGGTAATCCCCGGCGACTCTATCCCCGCCCCATGAACTTCCGCCCCCAGCAACTCCTCGCTCCAAAGGGCCGACGGCAGCGAGCTACGCGAGGACGCGCAGGCGTGCGCGGTCCTGGGGGGGCGGAGCCCGGGGGTAGCTGGGAATCGACGCAGGACGTACGACTGTGCGTACGTGCTCGCTCGCGGTGGCGGCGGCGGATCGGAGAGGCCAGAGCCGGAGACCGAGCTGGGATCGGGCCCCGGGCGGGGGCGGTGCGAGCGGCGCCAAGCGAATCCTGGGGGCGGGGACCGAGCCGGGGCGGGAGGGACTGGAGCGGAGCCCGGGAACTAGGCGGGAGGTCCCAGGGTCTCGGGTTGGGGGAGGTGGAGCCGCACTTCGTCGCCGCGGGGGTGCCGGGACTCCGGCCGCAGTGCCGCCGCCATCACGGACTTCCTGTGGGACAAGCGCACGGGCCTCGCCGCCAGAACGGTGAGCGCGCGGGCTGGCGGGCCGCGGGGCCGCGCGGAAAGATGGCGGCGACCGTGGGGCGGGCGGAGAGAAGATTGGATTGGGGGCCAGGGGCCCGGGCGAGATGAGGAGAGGGGTTCTCCTAATCAGCCCCCATTTCTAGGGGCTGAAACCTGGAAGGTGGCAGAGGTGCAGGGTAGGAAGATGAGATGGAAGGTCGACCTACCTTAGATGTATTTTGGGAAGACCAGTAGGGAAGTTGGGAGAGATCAAACTAGGAGG
This sequence comes from Dama dama, assembly GCF_033118175.1. Classification (NCBI taxonomy): domain Eukaryota; kingdom Metazoa; phylum Chordata; class Mammalia; order Artiodactyla; family Cervidae; genus Dama; species Dama dama. The sequence goes on from NC_083700.1 coordinate 16,743,345, forward strand.
AGTGATGGAGTGCTAATAGGAGTGGTTTCAGAGATGAGAAAGAGCAGAATATCAAAGTTGGACCAGAGCTGGAGACGGGGGAAGAAACCGTCGTGTCACTTAGAGGATATGGAGAGAGTTTGACTTCAGGAGTGAGTTCTGGATTTTCTAAGTGAGAAAGGGGAAAAAATAGATAAAGAAGTTGAGAAAGGCTGTAAGCTGGAGATACCTGGGGGATGGGGAGAAGGAAAGCCTGTGAGAGACTTTGGTGGTAGCGTGTATGCGGTCAGATGACATTTGTGTGGCTGTGCTAAGCACAGTTGGATTACCTGGGAGAGTGGTGTGCTTGCATCTTCTTGGTTGTGTTAAGCACTCTGGGCCAGGAATGAATCGAATGCCACCCTCTTTCTCAATTTGAGAATAGCTCAAAATGAGGGCCAGATGTTGGAGTCTATTAGGTGCGGAGCCTTTTCCGCACCTAATGCTGCCACCCCCACCCACCCAACAAGACTTCTATCCTTGCTATCTTTGGATCTATCTCATTCTGTCCTCCTAGTCTCGTCTTCCCTGATTGTGACAGTGATTTCTCTCTCATTCTTTCCTTGAAGGAAAAAAAGAGTTTGTGCATCATGCCATTTCAATCCAGTCACTGAAAAGTGGCCAACTTTTAGTTTACTGGTGCTGATATTAATTAAAAATCAGTTATTCTGTTCTTAGTAAGCACAAAAGAGGGGAGGCTGGATGTGAAGCTGGCTGCAGCCTGGAGCCTCATGTATTGCATTAAAACTATAGGAGATTTGGCCAGTGATGTGAGAAATGATTAAGATAGTTCAAAGGGCAAGACCCAGATTCCTGAAACTTATATTTGGTTTACACAACTGTATGTGGAAACCTGGGAAACTGGATTCCTGCCCTCAGGACGTGAATGGCCTATTTGGGAAGATAATCTACACTTTGAGTAATTGTAAAACATTTGTGATAATATTGTGTAGTAAATCACTATTCCCTTTGAATTGTGAGGAACTCAGAATGCCACAGATCTACCATAGATACCAGCTGAGGATGAATTGTTGCAGTCTTCATGAGTTGCACAGTCTCTCCTGTAATGAGCTGTGGCCCAGACCTGAGTGTCTTCATGAGACCTTGTTTGAGGAAAATCAGAATAGAGCAGTGAGCTGAGTATGAGGAAGATTTCCTAAAGTTTTCAGCCAGAGTTAGTATACTACTCTATTAAGGAGAAATTGTAAGCCCAGAGGAAGACTGAGGAGTTGTGAGTGGTTTAAAAAAAAAAAGTAGAAATTGAAGAGCAGAAAACAGCATTTCTAGGGCAGCCAGTCCTTGGAGAGGATTTCTGGAAACTCAGATCTTGCCCCTACTATTTCTCCTTTCCCTTTTCTTACAGATGCCTCATCCTCGAAGGTACCACTCTTCAGAGAGAGGCAGCCGGGGGAGTTACCATGAGCACTATCGGAGCCGAAAGCATAAGAGACGAAGAAGCCGCTCCTGGTCAAGCAGCAGTGACCGTACGCGGCGGCGCCGACGGGAAGACAGTTACCATGTCCGTTCCCGGAGGTGAGGCTTCAGGAAGGAAAACTCAAATTAGACCCAGTCACTTATTTGTTTATTCAACGAAGAGTTATCAGTTTCAACCTAAGTAGCTAATATTATGTGATGCTCAAAATGGGTAACAAGTTAACCCATTTACACTGTGGAGTTAAAGAGTGTTATCATAGAGGAAGTATGTTTGAAAGGGGCTAGGGAAGCCTCCGCCAGGTTTGATTGCAGTGGGGCAAGATATATAGATCAGGGAAAACTTCTCAGAGAACTTGGCATCTAAGCTTGTCTGATGACAAGAGAAGTGTTGTAGGCAAAGGGAAAGCAAATGCAAAGGACTAGGAACTTGAGGTGGCTTATCAGTTAATTGATAAAACAGTTAGGTCTCCATGGTTTTAATAAGTTAGCCGCATGTTCAGTGGGAGGGATGGGTTAAGGATAGTTTGGAGCAAAACTGCATGTCAGTCAGAAATGGCTTGAGAAACAGCTCTTCATGCCTTTGCGTCCCTGGAGGGGAGGAGGAGGCCCTCAGGGGGAGTTGTCCTGCAGATGTCTTTTTAGAGGTTATAGTGATGTGCAAATGTGGGGATCCTCCTCTGTACTGAGTTACTTCACTGCCCTGACTCTTGTTCCTCTCAGAGTGGCTTGAGTGTGTGAGGACTACTTTCTCGCGTTACTCCTTTTCCTCAGTGAGGGGGGACCTTGTTAAATGGTGTGGCAAGGACTGTGACCTGAACAGATGCACCTGATTAGGGTGTTTGTTGTCCAACAGCAGCTATGACGATCGTTCATCTGATCGGAGGGCCTATGACCGGCGATACTGTGGCAGCTACAGGCGCAACGACTACAGCCGAGATCGGGGAGAAGCCTACTATGACACAGACTACCGGCATTCCTACGAGTACCATCGGGAGAACAGCAGTTACCGCAGCCAGCGCAGCAGCCGTAGGAAGCACCGCCGGCGGAGGCGGCGCAGCCGGACGTTCAGCCGTTCATCTTCGGTGAGTGCTGGCCCAGGCCCTTCCTCTCCCCACTCTTCTTCAGCCCTCTGGGACCCCGGTAAGTGAGCAGCATTGGGGCATGAACACTGAGGTTGGCGCTGAGTCTGCTCGCCTGGAAGCTCTCCAACTCTTGGAGGGCCCTGAATCTGCTTTGGAGGTGAATGGGCACAGAGCTTTTGTGAACCCCCGTGCCCTCCCTGGCATGCTGGGCTTATTGTGTTGGGAGCAGCTCTTCCACCCCCAAGAGGCCTCCGTTTTCTAATGGGGACCTTGCTTGTGAACAGCCTTTCTCCCGCAAGCCCTGGACTCTGGCCCCCTTAGCAGGTGGGCTTGGGTGGGAACAATGGGAGACCTGTGCCTGCCTGGAAGGGCACCGTGTAGAGCATGGGGTTGTGGGTGACATTGGCAACGACACCACTTCTCCGCTCTGCCCGTACCTCTCCCCGTTCCCATTTTGGGTTTGGGGACTTGGGATTATGCGCCGCTCTCTCTTCTCACCCCGATCCGCCTTACTGCATCTGACGTGTTCCCTTCCACTGTCCCCCATCATCGTCTGTCCCCCCTGGCTGGGCGCCTGTGACCGGTGACCCCTCCACCACCCACCCCGCCTCCCTCCGGCCCCCGCTCCGACACCTGGCTTGCTCCGACCCCCCCCGCCCCCCGACAGCAGCACAGCAGCCGGAGAGCCAAGAGTGTAGAGGACGACGCTGAGGGCCACCTCATCTACCACGTCGGGGACTGGCTACAAGAGCGATGTACAAGCCAAATCGTAACAATCCTATAGCCTGTAATGGTCCCATAGCCATCCTAACGTCCTGAGCCAACCCAAGTCACAGCCTCTTTTGCCTTTTCTCAGTGGTGTTGTTTATCTGGGTGGTTTGAGTTGCTGTTGAGAATTGACCTCTGCTGTCCACTCCCAGCTCTCATGGCCCCTGGGTTAAAGGTGGTGGGAATCACGCAGGGGTTTTCTTCCCCTGTGACCATCTGTATCTGTTCCCCCTTCCTTCATCTCCTCACCCCAGATTGCTGTACCCTTTTTTCTTCAAACTGAACTCATTCCCCACCCTTTCTCCCCCTCTCTCCCCCACCCTGCTTTTTTTCATTTCAGATGAAATTGTAAGCACCTTGGGAGAGGGGACCTTCGGCCGAGTTGTGCAGTGTGTTGACCATCGCAGGTAAACGTCAGCCCGCTCCAGACTCCACACCTGCTAGCCATAAAGAGGTAGTGAGGGTTGTCTGGGGCTTTTTTTTTTTTGTTAATGAGCCAAAGATAGGATTTCTTAATCCCCAGGCAGCCCTGTTCATTCTGAGATATTCTTGAGACTCCAGCAAAAGCCTTTCCTGCCATCCTGTAGGGGTGGGGCTCGGGTTGCCCTGAAGATCATTAAAAATGTGGAAAAGTACAAAGAAGCAGCTCGACTCGAAATCAATGTGCTGGAGAAAATCAATGAGAAGGACCCTGACAACAAGAAGTAAGCAGTGCTGGAGTATGTGGGGTGTCTTGAGAGGCTACACCTCAAGACGGGAAAACCTTCCCAACATGGACTAGACAGGCACAGGAGTTGTAGACTGTCTCATCTTTTGTTTATCATTGTAGAGTAGTAGAACATTACTATTATTGAAAGGAAGGAAGGGAGGGTCTGTGACATTCTGTAATCCATTCCCCTTGTTTTGGGGGCAGTTAGATTGCTCTGCAGTTGAGCTCTAACACAGCATGACCTTTGTAGGAATGTGCCCTGGAAATGGCCCTGAGTCTGACAATCAACATTTTTCATCAAAAAAGTACTTGAGTGCTCGCTTCGGCAGCACATATACTAAAATTGGAACGATACAGAGAAGATTAGCATGGACCCTGCGCAAGGATGACACGCAAATTCGTGAAGCATTCCATAAAAAAAAAAAAAAAAAAGTACTTGAGCTTTTAATAGAACTAGAACTACGCTAATGAAGTTGCAGGTGTTTATGTATAGTTTTTCTGTTCACACACATTGCATAATCAAAATGTAAAATTTAAGAGTATTACTCAAAGACATAAGTAGGTGTAAACATGGGCCCAGTGATGGCTGATGGTGAGTGAATTTCAAGAGCAGGAGCTGGGGTCATGTTGACGGAGTGGCAGTCTGACAATTCAGGGTCCACACTGGAGCCTGGCACTCAGCAGCTCCTATTTAACTGTTTGAAGTATTGCGGGAAAATGGTTTGAAGTTTAGCAAGTAGTACTTCTCTTCCTGGGTCTGCCAGAAAGGCCATTCTGTAGTTGAACTGAATTTTCTTGGTGATAATAACTGGCATGTTTTTATCCAAGTATGTGCAATCAGCAGCAGTAGTCCTCCTTTCTTGGAGGGGTGGTGGACAGATGGGAGCTCATCACACACACCCCTTCCCGCCTCTTTTCCCAGCCTCTGTGTCCAGATGTTTGACTGGTTTGACTACCATGGCCACATGTGTATCTCCTTTGAGCTTCTGGGCCTTAGCACCTTCGATTTCCTCAAAGACAACAACTACCTGCCCTACCCCGTCCATCAAGTGCGCCACATGGCCTTCCAGCTGTGCCAGGCCGTCAAGTGTGAGTGGGGTGGGCCACGGCGGACTCTGGGGCAGCCCCTTCCTCCACGGGACCTCTTCTGTCTCACTCGTGCATTGGTGAAGCCCCTAAACAGTCGACTTGATAATCTGCAGTTCTTCTATTCACTGTCGTGTTGGCGTCTCTTCCTCTTCTGACTTAACTCTTTCACTGATGTCCTCACCATCGCTGATTGCTTCTCCTCCACATTCAACCTAGCAGGAGCTAGAAGAAAAAGTATTTGAAGTCAGAGCTCTTAGTTACCTCTTTTCTCCTTCACTCCCCTCCTTTGGGAAAGTCAGGCGCTAAGCACGAGGAGACAGAAAGACTTCTCAGGCTGGAGGTTTACTTGCCTGAGCCGAGGTGCTCTCTGCTCTCAGCAAGCCAGGTGGGAGCAGGGAGTCGTGCAGCCAAGTGCCAGGGTGAGAATTCAGACCAGTACTTACTTCCTCCTCAGTCATCAGAATAATACAGTTTCACAGAATTAAATTCACAGGAGTCAGACAGACATATGTTAAAGCACAAAAATACAACTCATAGGGACTTCTGTGATAGTCCACTGGTTAAGACTCCACACTCTGTTGCAGGGTTCAGCCCTTGGTTAGGGAAGTAAGATCCCTGCATATCATGAGGTGTGACCAGGGGAAGGAAAAAACCATAGCAAGCCATCTGTATACATTGGTTGAGAAATACATATATAACTTATGTTAAGCGTAGAGCTTGTTAGAGTAGGCATTTCATTTGGAAGTAGAGCAGAAAGCAGCCAAGTGCTTCTGGACCTGCCTCCTCACCAGCTTTGAGCTAGGTGACCAAGCTTGGGGTTAGCTGGTAGTAGTTAGTTCTGGCCACCTGGACCAACCCTGACCTGGCCTTCTCCTCTGCAGTCCTCCATGATAACAAGCTGACACATACGGACCTCAAGCCTGAAAATATTCTGTTTGTGAATTCGGACTATGAGCTCACCTACAACCTAGAGAAGGTAAGGTGGACAGGGTCCTTGGCCAGTGAGCACAGTTGGTCATTGCCACTTTGCCTTTCTCTTAGCCCTTTTGTCCTCCCTTTTACTTCTTTCTCCCACGTTTTCTGCTCTGGCTCTGAAAAAAAAAAACAGAATACCAAAATAGATGGAAAGTGAGAGATCTAAGATTTAGCTTCAAAGAGAATTTAGAAGCAGAACTTCAGTTAACTTTCTTGTACAGTGAAAATGCTTACAAGGTTCTTGGTTTGGTTTCTTCTCTTCTCTGTAAGGAAAGCTTAGCTCTGTTGACATTGGAGATCATCGGGATCTCAGCTAAGGAAGCTATTCCTCACTTTGCTATTTACTATATATTATCAGAAAACTGTATACCAGTCACTTAGGTATACTCTCCAGATGCATGCTATTCTATGGTTACTCCTAAATCCTCTTCCTCCCCCATTCCTAAAGTACTCTGCTGGCTATGGGGGAGGCTGTAAAAGCAGAAGACATGTGTGGGAGCAGGCAGGAGGTCAGAGTTGGTTTTTTAAGGCTCAGAAGCACTTTAGAGAATAGCAGTAGAATCTTGGTCTGTTTTTTCTCGGTCTCGATGCAGAGGTTCATGTTTTTCCTGCTTTGCCTCCTAGAAGCGAGATGAGCGCAGTGTGAAGAGCACAGCGGTGCGGGTAGTGGACTTTGGCAGTGCCACCTTTGACCATGAGCACCATAGTACCATTGTCTCCACCCGCCATTATCGAGCACCAGAGGTCATTCTTGGTAAGAGGGGGAAGGACGAGATTGTCCAAGTATGTGAGGTGGTGTGGTGGTGAGGGGGGCCCCTGAGCCTCATAATACCTTTCCTTCCCATCCCTACCTAGAGTTGGGCTGGTCTCAGCCTTGTGATGTGTGGAGTATAGGCTGTATCATCTTCGAATACTATGTTGGCTTCACCCTCTTCCAAGTAAGTGGTTGGGTGTCTTAAAAGACCACTAGGCGTTCTTCTACCTGATTTCCTTGTCTGCTGAGAAACTGCCTGCTCACTCCTCCACATTGGTTAGCTTCCTAGCAGCTAGATCCCAGCATCCCTTCTCAGTCCCTTGCTCAGTTCTGTCTTTGTTTCCCAGACCCATGACAACAGAGAGCATCTAGCCATGATGGAAAGGATCTTGGGTCCTATCCCTTCCAGGATGATCCGAAAGACAAGGTGAACCTGTAGTGGGAGGGATGTAACCCTTCTCCTTTTCTCTCCACAAAATTGGTCTCTATCACATGTTCTTTTTTCTTCAACACCTGCCTTCCCCTCAGCTACTCTCAGATGGGAGAATAAGGGAAATTAATCCCATAACAAGAGGAACTTCCTGATTCCTCAACTTCCCCCTTCCCCTCTAGGAAGCAGAAATATTTTTATCGGGGTCGCCTGGATTGGGATGAGAACACATCAGCGGGGCGCTACGTTCGAGAAAACTGCAAACCACTTCGGGTGAGCCGGGCTGGGAGTGAGCAGTGCCCACCCCCCAGAGGTCCCCTCCTTAAGGTGTTTTGCCCCATGAATGCCTTTCACAAGCAAAGAGTTAGGAAACAAGGAGAGGAAAACTGAAGACATCTTTTGTTGATAGGAGAGAAAGAGGGAGTGGTTTTTATGGAAGGAATGAGGTTAGACAGCCATTTATTTCTTGAGCCAACCAGAGAAAACAATAAACTGCCTTTGAAGAGCTTACATTTTATTGAGCTAAAGAAGATTCATAAAGAAGTTGTCAAGGATATATAAGTAGAACTTTGAGAGAGTATGAAGGAATAATTGTGCTAGTGGGAAGGCAGGTTGAGCTGTAACATCAGAAATGGCCCTGGTGTGGTCCTAGTCAAGTAGCATCATATGGTCACAAGCAGAGCCTTGGTCCTTCAGGATTGAAAGCTAGGGCCTTGAAGAAGGCAGGGCTTATAAGGCATCGTGCCTCACTTTTTTCCTGCCCTCCACCACCAGCGGTATTTGACCTCAGAGGCAGAGGAACACCACCAGCTCTTCGATCTGATTGAAAGCATGCTAGAGTATGAACCTGCCAAGCGGCTGACCTTGGGCGAAGCCCTTCAACACCCTTTCTTCGCCCGCCTTCGGGCTGAGCCACCTAACGCCAAGTTGTGGGACTCCAGTCGAGATATCAGTCGGTGACGATCTGTCCCTGGGCACCCCTGTGTCTCTAACAGCAGTGGGTGTCCAGTCCAGGACACTGGTGCTTTTTTATACAAGAGAACAGAGCCGGAGCTCATTCCTTCCTCCTGGCTCCCTATGTACCTGTGAATATGTGAAATAGTGTAAATATGAAAGAACTTGTACCACCGCTTCAACCCCTGCCTTGTACATAATGCTACTCCATCTCACACTCTTCCCACCCTCACCTGCCCCTTCAACAGTTGAGTTGGATCTGGGCAGAATGAGGTAACCAGAAGGCATCTACACCATGTTTTATAAGGAATTTTGTACAGTCTTTGTGAAATAAAATGATGTGCTTCACCCGACCCCCATCCCTGGAGTTTGAGGTTTGGAGATGCTGGGGTGGTGGGATGATTAGATTGTCAATGAAGGGAATCCCATTTTACCCTTCAAAATTAACCTCAGGCTGGCTGCCAGTTTATCTGAGCGATGGGTGGGTAACATCTGGCCGTAAGAAAGGGTTATAAAGTTAGCACTTATCTGATCTGGAATAATGAGGTTTGGGAAAGAGGTTCGGTTAGTATAGCTGTTAGGCTGGGCCCCAGGGTAGAGTCAGAAATTCAGATAAAAAACTTCCTGAACTGGGCTCCTGGGATACCGCCGCCACTGGTCGGAGGACTCCCATCATACTTCTCTTTCGAAGGCTAGGACGGATCGGGATTCTGACGCGAGGCCTACTGGGAGGTGTAGTTCGTTAATCGAAGGAAGTCACGTGGGGAAGGGGCGGTACTTGGCTACTGAGACCGAGCTAGAGGCGTCACGTGGGGCACTTCCTTCTTTTCCTTTATCCGAGACGCAGGCGCAACTCGCTGCTGCTGCGGGGATCCTTGTGACCCTTCCGGTCGGTACAGCCAATCCGTGCACAGGGAAGCGGGGCGGACCGAGAAGAGCGGAGCCGAGGGAGCTCTGAGAGCCGCGGCCGCCGCCACTGCCGCGGCAGGGGCGTGGAGGGCAGGGGGCGGCCCAAGCCGAAGTTGCAAACATGGCTCAAAGCAGAGACGGTGGAAACCCCTTCGCCGAGTCCGGCGAGCTTGACAACCCCTTTCAGGTGACTTGCGCCGGCCTCTTATAGGCGACTGGGGTGGTTTCTCGGATCTAGAGGGTCGGGCTAACTTGTATTCCTGTTCGTGACACTTGATCCGAGGAAGGGCTGCCACGTGGGTGTGACGACGACTCCAAACCAGTGAGCATCCTTGGGGGGCGGGCCCTGCCCCTTAAGGAGCTGGAACTGGTAGTGTGGGGTGAAAGGTTGGGGGCAGATATATTGGGACAACAGCGTGGCCCCAAGCTGCAGTTCTTGGAGCCACAGCAATTGAGAAGAGGCCCCTATGAGTTCCCGCAGAGGCACCAGGTGCCAACTGAGCCGCAGATCTCTGCCCACAGGACCCAGCTGTGATCCAGCATCGACCCAGCACGCACTATGCTACTCTTGACGTCTACAACCCTTTTGAGACCCGGGAGGTGAGATTCTGGAGAGCACAGGAAGGCCGGGAAGGGTAGGGTATGCCAACAAGCCTGTGTTGAGGTCCAGGGGACTTTTCTGCACGCAAAAGAAGGAAGAAGCACAGTGATCTTGGCTCTCTGAAAGAGGCCAGTCTGCCATGGGATGCCTAACCCATCTAAAGACATCAAGGCCAGAGATCTGTCAATTTGAGCTCTAAATGTCAGTCTTGGGATTATCTGGATTCTATCAGGGCCTGATGAAGACCCTGTCTGGGGAGGCTTTTTTAAGATGAAAAGGGATGGGCTTGGAGTTGAGAAAACAAAAGGATGCTTGAAAAGTGAAAGTGAAGTCGCTCAGTCATATCTGACTCTTTTGTGACCCCCATGGACTGTAGCCTACCAGGCTCCTCCCATGGGATTTTCCAGGCAAGAGTACTGGAGTGGGTTGCCATTTCCTTCTCCAGAGGATCTTCCCCACCCAGGGATCGAACCTAGGTCTCCCGCATTGTAGGAAGACGCTTTACTGTCTGAGCCACCAGAGAAGTCAAAGTATGCTTAGGTACACAATTAGAAAGCAAGGGATGAAAAAGACTAGACCTGTTTGTCTCACTGGAATAGAAAAGTGTTAAGAGTTTTTAGAAAGTTTAAGGAGGTTGATTTGGTAGATGAGTGCTTTGAATCTTGGCTGAGGAACTTGATGTGAGGGTAGCTGCAAGTTGTTAGAGAGTTCTATGATATAAACACAATAACTAGCTTTCTAATAACTGGGGGAAGGGCTGCCACTTTAGGTAATGAGTTTTAGGTCTAAAAGTATTCAAGTAGACTCTAGCCTCCTGTGTTATGGGGGACTAGATGATGCTTAAGGTCTTTTCCAAACTCAACAGCCACCACCAAGCTATGAGCCTCCTGCCCCTGTTCCGATAGCTCCACCCTCAGCTCCACCCTTGCAGTCCTCAAGAAAACTCAGCCCCACAGAACCCAAGAACTATGGCTCCTACAGCTCCCAGGTAGGGGGGTGTATAGGGAGGGGTTTGGGGAGGGGGCATCCCTGGGGTTCAGGACTCACATCTCCGTCTGCTCTTACTGGGCAGGCTTCAACTGCAGCAGCCACAGCTGAGCTGCTAAAGAAACAGGAGGAGCTCAACCGAAAGGCAGAGGAATTGGACCGAAGGGAGCGAGAACTCCAGCATGCTGCCCTGGGCGGCACAGCTAGTAAGTGGATCCTTGATAGGGTGGCAGAGGGCATCTGACAGCTTTGAAGTCTCAAAAAAGGAGCTCAGAGCATGGGCACTGGAGCCAGACTGCAGAGTTTGAATTTGGGTGCAGTGGCTTATTAAGGATGAGCTCTTAGGCAAGTTACTTAATCTTGAATGCTTTGGTTTCCTTACTTGTAAAATGAGAGTAATGTTTGTACCTGTTTAACTGGATTGTTGTGAGGTTAAACAAAGTTATCTATATAAATCCTGGGCATAGCGGTTAGCAGTTGTAAGCCATAGTAAACAAAAGTCATAATAAACACTACTAATATAATTTTTGCTATTTGCCCTTGTCTTCTTGAACTCTCGAATTGGAAATAGAGAATCCATGGGTAAAAGGAAGGGGGAGTGATTTTTTGGTCTCTGTCTCACTTGTGGGACCCTCCGGCTCTTTTTCTGCCTTACAGCTCGACAGAACAATTGGCCCCCTCTACCTTCTTTTTGCCCAGTTCAGCCCTGCTTTTTCCAGGACATCTCCATGGAGATCCCCCAAGAATTTCAGAAGACAGTATCCACCATGTACTACCTCTGGATGTGTGAGTAGTCAGAAACCTTTTTGAAGGAAAAGTATAGATAGTAAGTTGTACATCATTCCTTTTCCTGGAGCTCACTCGCCCAGAACTAGATACTTTGAATGAAGTATCATTGAAGGCTCATTTCTCTGGCAATTTCCCTGGATTACTCCTTTTACAGTACTCAGAACTTCTTCTCCAGTCTTCTGGCAAATGTATGTTCTTGCTCTTTCCCTCTTCCCCTTGTCCATATGCTTAAATGTATGCTGGATCCTTTTAAAAGTCTTTGCAAACACGATGACACATGGTTGAGATTTGCTGGTTCTGTCTCCCCTGTTGAGGATCCTGTGAAGGAGGAAACTGCCTTCCTATCCTTACTCTGCCACATTTGGTGAGGGTTGTGGGGCAGGTTTCTCGGAGAAGGGGCTCTCACTGACCCATCATCCTGTCCCTCTGACCCTTAGGCAGCACTCTGGCTCTTCTCTTGAATTTTCTTGCCTGCCTAGCCAGCTTCTGTGTGGAGACCAGCAATGGCTCAGGCTTTGGGCTCTCTATCCTCTGGATCCTCCTCTTCACTCCCTGCTCCTTCGTCTGCTGGTATCGCCCCATGTACAAGGCTTTCCGGTAAGAAGGGGCAGTGGGGATGATGGCAGGGAGGGGACTTGGAGAAGCCCCTTTCTGCTCCTACAACCCTGATTCTTTGCCTACACTTCCCATTTTTTTTATCTTTGCAGGAGTGACAGTTCATTCAATTTCTTCGTTTTCTTCTTCATTTTCTTCGTCCAGGATGTTCTGTTTGTCCTCCAGGCCATTGGCATCCCAGGTTGGGGGTTCAGGTCTGTGAGACTGCCGTTTACCCTCACCCCTTCCTCCCACTCCTTTTGATCAAGTCAGCATTGGGTACTGGCATAGGAGTTGTTCAGAAAAAGGAACTGTGGTTTTAATCCTTGGGAGATGCTAATTTAATAGGGGTACAGGACATTCTCCATGATAGAGAGCTCAGACAGTACTGTCAACAGACATAGATTAAGGGAAAGATGGCTGGACATGCTCAGTCTGAGGAGGCTTCTTGGAGGAGGCATGTGTAATGTTGAAGAGGAAGCATCCTCAACAGAAAGATCTGTTTGGAGTGAGGATGTCTGAAAGAGCTTGGAGAGCTAGGATGGTTCAGAAGCTGAGATTAAACTAGTTTGGGAATGTAGTGCATGGCAAATCGCCAGACCCACAGGGAAACGGCCCCTGGTTTGGAGACATGACCAGTGGAGAAGCTGGAAGGACTGGGACCTAGCTGTGAGCAGTCCTCCTCACTTGCATGTATTTCCTCCTCCTCACAGTGGCTGGATCTCTGCCCTGGTGGTGCTGAAGGTCAACACAGCCGTAGCGGTGCTCATGCTGCTGGTTGCTCTGTTCTTCACTGGCATCGCTGTGCTGGGAATTGTTATGCTGAAGCGGGTGAGGGGCTGTAGGTGGGGCCTGGAGAGTGATATCACCCGTCCCTGGGGACTTGGCTGGAACATTCAGGAGCAACTGGGGAGGGCCAGGCAGATGGAAGGATTCTCAGCTAATGGACCTGGGAGGTGGGGGGGGGGGGGGGGGTGCTGGCTTGTAGGGGTAGGTGTGCGTGTGTGTTGGTAGGGAGCCAAGAAGGAAAAGCTAGAGCTACAGGCTGGTGAGTGGTCGTGATGGTATTAGACTGGAGTGGGATTAACAGTGGCTGGAACATGCTGTAAAGTCTGTGCTTTCTACTTGCAGATCCACTCTTTGTATCGCCGCACAGGGGCCAGCTTTCAGAAGGCCCAGCAAGAGTTTGCAGCTGGTGTCTTCTCCAACCCTGCGGTACGAACCGCAGCTGCCAACGCAGCCGCTGGGGCTGCAGAAAATGCCTTCCGGGCCCCATGACCCCTAACTGGGATGCCCTGGCCCGGCCACTTGAGGGAGGCAACTAGCCCCCATCCCTGAGGTCTCTGGGACTTTGAGACATCACTGTTTGATGTCTCCACTCTAGTACCCCCAATCATACAGCCATGACTGCTGAACCTGACTTAAGGGTGTGGGGAGCCCAGTGTGACCCAGTCACTGCTTCCCTCCCACCCCTCGATCAGGCCACACTGCTGCCACAACCACACACCCCGACCCGCTTCCCTCTGCTGTGCCAAGGCTGTTGCTTCGGTTATTTAAATAAAAAGAAAGTGGAACTGGAACACAAATCCCCGTTTCTGGAATTTTAATAGGAACTAGGTCTTACAGAAGATAGAGTGGAGGCGACTGGGAGTGGAAGGTGAATTGTGGACCCTGGAGGGAAGGTCGGACCTGGCCTCAGTGTAAATGGAGAGCTGTGGCGGCGGGACAGCAGAGCCCACTGGCTGGCGCAGGAAGTGGGAGGGAAGTCCACGGTTGGGTGTGGAATCGCGGAGCTGCCAGGGAACTCAGCTCTCCACCCCGCTCCTTTAATGACTTTCTCCTTTAAGAAAGAGCCGCTACCTCTGCTGGGAACGGAGCGGCCGAGGGGCGTGAGAGGCTGGGCGGGGCCCAAGTAGGCGCCGAAAGCTTTAGCTCGGGCCCTGCGGGGGCCGGAGCTCCTCGCCAGACCTGCGGCGGCGGCCAGCTCGCCCGGCCACCCTGCCGTCCGCTCCCTCCCTTCCCCTCCCCCCACGTGCCTCCCCCTTCCTCTCCCACTCCCTCTCCCCCAGGGTCTCCGACTGGGACTACAACTCCCGGGGTGCACCGCGCTGGCCCTCGTACCACGCCCCTCCTCCCGCACCAGCTCATCCCCCATCCCCCGTCTCCAGTCCCGGACCTGCTGCAGCCTGAGCTAGGGGAGCAGGAGCGTGGTGGGGAGGGGAGTGGGGCTGGCGACCCAGGAGACTGTGGCGCCGCAGCCTCTCCCCACCAGGCGGCCGCGGATCCAACTGGACACTCTGAAGGCACACCGACCGCGCCTCTAGAGTCACCCCACGCCGACCCTCCCCTCTTCTCTAGACTTCTTTCCCATCCTTCTCGCCTTTTACCCTTCCCACCCTTCCCGGTTCCGGAACGCCGCCCTCTCTTCACTCCCGGACCGGCCCTTTTCGGCGCCCCTCTTCCCTAGGGAGATGCGATGAGCCGGTGCCCCCGCGTCCTCATCGCCGTCGCGGGCACGGTGCCCGTCCAGTGCCCGGGGTGGGGAGGGAGCACTCCGCGGCCCCTCCGTAAGGCCCCCCCCTTGGACTCCCCCCCAGCTGGAGTCCCTGGGCCATGCCCCAGGGGACCCAGCCAGGGGGTGGGCTCTAGAGGGAGGGGGGTGGAGAGGAGGAAGGACGGGGCCTTGGGCGCCTCTGAGATGCTCCCAAGCGCCAGGGGGGGCCGAGCAAGGCTCAGGCAACCGGGCGGCAGGCATGATGCCCTCGCCTAGCGATTCCAGCCGCTCGCTGACTAGCCGGCCTAGCACCCGGGGCCTTACACACCTCCGCCTCCACCGACCCTGGCTACAGGCCCTGCTCACGCTGGGGCTGGCTCAGGTGCTCCTGGGCATCCTGGTGGTCACCTTCAGCATGGTGGCCTCCTCCATCACCACCACCGAGAGCGTCAAGAGATCCTGCCCGTCTTGGGCTGGGTTCTCGGTGAGTTGGGCTCACAGTTGTTGGGTGGGGGAGGCTCCTTGGGCCCCACCCCTCAACACCAGCTGCCAGTCCAAATCCTGGCCTCTCCTGGTCCTCCTACTCCTTACAGAGTTGGGTACACCCTGTGGTGCGGGGCTCACCCAGGTGCCTCCCCTTCATGCCGAACCTGTGCCCGCTTTATCCCCAGCTGGCGTTTTCCGGGGTTGTTGGCATCGTTTCTTGGAAGCGGCCATTCACTCTAGTGGTAGGTGCCAGGGTCTGATGCCCACTGGGAAGCAGGTGCCTAGCACCTGAGGGGATGCCCATTTATGCCCCCAAGAAGGGAACTGACTCTTCCATTCATGTTGACAGGCACGCATGCCTGTGAGTGAGGGGGCTCCGTTTGCGGTAGAGGGTATTTGGGGGCCCCAGCCCTGAGTCTGTGCCCTCTGCTCCCCAGATCTCCTTCTTCTCTTTGCTCTCCGTGCTCTGCGTCATGCTCAGCATGGCTGGCTCCGTTCTCTCCTGTAAAAACGCTCAGCTGGCCCGAGACTTCCAAGACTGCGACTTGGTGAGATTTGAGGAAGGAGAGCCTGAGTGCGCTAGCTGGGGGAGGTGTGCGGAACACCTCGGCTTGTCCGGATTCAGGCTGCCTCACGCTCTCCACTCCCACTCAGGACGGAAAGGTCTGTGTGTGCTGCCCCTCTGTTCGTCTTCTCCGGCCCTGTCCAGAGTCGGGGCAGGAACTGAAAATTGCTCCTAACTCCACCTGTGATGAAGCCCGAGGGGCCCTCAAGGTGAGCATGCACCCCCATCTCCGCTGTTCCTTTCTCTCCTACCATCTTCTTGGCTCCCACTTTTCTGTCTCCTCCTGAGTCCTCACAGGCCCTGAATATGCAGGACTTACTCCACCCTAGGTTCCTCTCACATTCCTCTCTCTTGCCTTCCCCAGAACTTACTCTTCAGCGTCTGTGGGCTCACCATCTCTGCTGCCATAATATGTACCCTCTCTGCCATTGTCTGCTGCATCCAGATCTTCTCCCTGGACCTTGTGCACACGGTGAGTAGGAAGCTAGGGTCAAGGCCAAGAAGGTAGGCTGGGGGCAGGGGTGTGTGTGCTGGGACTGGTCTTGGGGGGGTGGGGGTGGGGATGGCTGCAGCGCTGGCTTTTGAGCACCAGGGGCTGTGGCTCACCTAATAGGCATGTTGATTGTAGGAATATTTAAGAGGTCCACTGGAGGGTAAGGAGGGGAATCACTGGGAGTAACAGAAGTGTGTGATGTCAGCCCCAGGGCATTGGAGATGGGACTAAAAGTTGGGCGGAGTCCAGAAGGTCTTAGATGAGGGCAGGGATAACGGGTTGATGTTCTGGCGGGGACAGAACAGAGAGTGATTCTGGGTGCAGAAGAGTCCATAAAGAGGAGGAATTTCTAGATGGGCAGGGTAGGAGGTGAAGGTCCTCAGCTGGGGCAGTTGGAAGAGGAACCTGTTCTGGCAAAGGAAGGGGCCAGAACTGAGCTTCTTGGAGGGGGCGGGGTCAGAAAATGTAGAGGAGAGAGGAATTTGGGAATCAAGGAGCTGTATTCCCAGAATCCAAGCTTGCCGACCTGCTTGCTCCCCAGCAGTTGGCCCCTGAACGCTCAGTCTCAGGCCCTCTGGGGCCTTTGGGCTGTACCTCCTCGCCCCCTGACCCTCTCCTGCACACCATGCTGGACCTGGAGGAATTTGTACCGCCTGTGCCCCCACCGCCCTACTACCCCCCAGAGTACACCTGCAGCTCGGAAACAGATGCGCAGAGGTGAGGCCAGGCAGCCCTATTGGGGGAACTAAGGAAGGAGACTGGGGCTGGGACCAGATTGGTGGGGAGGGATCTTTTCAGAATAGTTCTTTTCCAGGCTTTGACCCTTTCCCTCCTTCTGCCAGCATCACCTACAATGGCTCCATGGACAGCCCAGTGCCCTTGTACCCTACTGATTGCCCCCCTTCTTATGAGGCCGTCATGGGGCTACGAGGAGACAGTCAGGTGAGAGCAGGGCTTGGTGCAGGCTGGGGAGTCCAAGATAGAGCCTGAAAATCTGAGTGAGCTGCTGGTACTGGATAAAGAATACTAGTTCTCGTGATCTGAAGCACTGGCACCTCCACTGTCATCTTTGATCTGCCTGAGAGGGTAGTGAGGTGGGTGGGGTAAGAACTGTTATTTCCATTTTACAGACGTGGAAACTGAGGCCCACATAAGTGACTTGGACAGAGTGACAAAGCTGGACTGGAATCTAGGTCTCCAGAGCTCTGTCAAGCCTATGGGGTGGCCCTATCGGTGTGCAGGGCTGGACGCTTGACCCTTGTGTTTTCTGCAGGCCACTCTCTTTGATCCTCAGCTGCATGATGGCGCCTGCATCTGCGAGCGAGTGGCCTCCATTGTAGATGGTGAGCAGGAAGTGGGGGGGTGGACAAGGACTGGGACGCCTGGGATAGCGGAGCCGGTGGGGGGCGGGGCAGAAAGGGAGAGAGTTGGTGGTTGAGTGACAAGCCAGGGCTGCGTTTTCCTGGAATCCTGTCTCCTCTGAGGCTTGCCCAGAGGAAGGGGCACTGCGGGGACCTGGCCAGGCTGATGCTAGCCAGCGCCCCCTTCTGCCCGCAGTGTCCATGGACAGCGGGTCTCTGGTGCTCTCAGCCATCGGTGACCTGCCCGGGGGCTCCAGCCCGTCCGAGGACTCGTGCCTGCTGGAGTTGCAGGGCTCCGTGCGCTCCGTTGACTACGTGCTCTTCCGCTCGATTCAGCGCAGCCGTGCTGGCTACTGCCTCAGCCTGGACTGCGGCCTTCGGGGCCCCTTCGAGGACAGCCCCCTTCCCCGGCGGCCCCCGAGGGCTGCCCGCTCCTACTCCTGCTCTGCCCCCGAAGCCCCGCCCCCACTGGGTGCCCCCACGGCGGCCCGCAGCTGCCACCGGCTGGAGGGCTGGCCGCCTTGGGTGGGACCCTGCTTCCCCGAGCTGAGGCGGCGGGTCCCCCGGGGAGGCAGCCGGCCAGCTGCCGCCCCTTCCCCCCGAGCCCCAGCTCGCCGCTTCAGCGATAGCTCAGGTTCCCTCACCCCGCCGGGGCACCGGCCTCCTCACCCGGCTCCCCGGCCACCACTGCTGCTGCCACGGTCCCACAGTGACCCGGGCATCACCACCTCCAGCAACACCGGTGAGCCCCCACAGGGTTCAGGAGAGGGTAGGCACTGGGAGTGAGAGGGCCAGTGATGCCCACCAGGATTTGGGACACTACTGGGGTCTCTGAGAAGGCAGAAATTCTGATTCACACCTGCATCAGACACTTACATCACCTGTGAAAAACACACCAGCCAGTAGCTTAGTGGTTAAAAAAAGAGATTTGGTTGTTGGAACCCAGTCTCACAGGCCCCAGCCTCGGTAACTTACCTACTCTTTCCAAGCCTCAGTTTCTCACCTATAAAATGGGTATAATAACAGTACCTCACTGTACATACTGTGGCGTTACTGAGAAGAGATGCAGGTCAAATGCTTCCGCCCTGGCACAGAACATGCTTGTCATTACCATCTGTGCCAGGCACTGGGGAGGATGCAGCAGAGGGTGATGGCGCCTTAGTCCCTGATATGGTGGACCGTTCCATCTAGCTGCTGGCAGACATGGGCAGCGACAATGCCCCCTTGGTTGGGAGTGGGCTGTAGGAGCTGGGTACGCTGTAGGCTTGGGTTCTCAGGAGGGCGGTGAGATGGGTGGGGGTGTCTACTACGCACTCCCAACTCAGTCCGTGTTTCTCTCCTCTCCCCTGCAGCTGAATTCAGGGACCTTTATACCAAAGTGCTTGAGGAAGAAGCTGCTTCCGTTTCCTCTGCAGATACAGGTTAGGCGTATTGTTGGTGCCCAGGGGGCGGGGGATAGGGCAGTGCTGCCTGGCCTTTTTTGCACCTTCCATTCCACCCACCCTCCCTCTCTCTTTCTCCAGGGCTCTGCTCTGAAGCCTGCCTCTTCCGTCTAGCCCATTGCCCTTCCCCCAAGTTGCTCCGTGCCCGCTCAGCAGAGAAGCGGCGCCCTGTGCCCACCTTCCAGAAGGTCCCCCTGCCCTCGGGCCCTGCACCTGCCCACTCCCTGGGGGACCTGAAGGGCAGCTGGCCAGGCCGGGGCCTGGTCACCCGTTTCCTCCAGATGTCCAGGAAGGCCCCAGATCCCAGTGGGAATGGAGCCCATGGGCATAAGCAGGTAGAGTCAGGAGAGCCAAGGAAGACACCCAGGAAAGCCTGGAACTTCGCGTTGGGGGCCACACTGATGCTCTCTCCTGTGGCCCCATCTAGGTGCCCCGGAGCCCCTGGGGCCGGCCAGGCCGAGAGAGCCTTCACCTTCGCAGCTGCGGCGACCTGAGCTCCGGCTCCTCCCTGAGGCGTCTCCTGTCGGGCCGTAGGCTGGAGCGTGCTACCCGTCCCCACAGCCTCAGCCTCAATGGGGGCAGCCGGGAGACTGGGCTCTGACCCGGGCGCCCCCAACCCTGAACAGATCCAGATGAGTGCTGGGGCCACAGCAGCCCCCAGCACCCTCTTGCTCTGGCTGACACAGAGAGAAACCTGCTGAACAGTCCCAGAAGTATCCGTTTCCCTCCTACCTCTAGGGGCTCCTGCTGCTTGCCTCTGCCTTCTGGCCTGGGAGAGCTCCTGTCCTCTGCTGCATGGGTGTTCAGGCTCCGGGGGGACATGCCTGTGCTTCTGGTGCTGGAGGAGGAAAATAAAGTCCAGTTCCTCCAGCGTGACCGTAACTCTGATTCACCAGGGGTTGTGGCCAGGGCACAGGCATGTCCCGGGTGTTTAAGCATAGGGGGCTGTATGCCTGTGCAATGGGGTGGTGAGGCATGAAGGGTCAGAAAAATCAGGCTGGCCTCTCAGCTCTACCACCTCTAACTGCATGACCTTGGGCAAGTTATTTAACCTCAACTGCCTGATCCATAGACCATTGTGAGGACGAAAGTTTGTAAAGCTCTTAACACACTAAGTAAGCCTTCAATAAATTTCAGTTTTTCCCTTCTCTTCTGGGTCATTCTTTATCACCATTGAGATTTGTGCTAGCATCTCTCTTAGTTATGAAAACTTTCAAGACACCGATATCTATTTCCAGCTACCACACAGTATCTCTGCCCCTTTTCATAGCCAAACATTTTTTGTCTTCCTTCCTTCTACTCAAACATCCATTCTCTCCTTACCCATTCCCATCAGGTTCCTTCCCCTCTCTCTCCCCAGGCACTGCTCTTGAAACAAATTTTTCAGTAACCAAGTATCAGACTCAGTGGCTGTTTCTCTGCTTGCATGCATTTCACTTGACTTCTGATAATCATTTAACCCACCTAATTAGCATCTTATGGCAGAAAGTGAAGAGGAACTAAAAAGCCTCTTGATGAAAGTGAAAGAGGAGAGTGAAAAAGTTGGCTTAAAGCTCAACATTCAGAAAACTAAGATCATGGCATCTGGTCCCATCACTTAATGGCAAATAGATGGGGAAACAGTGGAAACAGTGTCAGACTTTATTTTGGGGGGCTCTAAAATCACTGCAGATGGTGATTGCAGCCATGAAATTAAAAGATGCTTACTCCTTGGAAGGAAAGTTATGACCAACTTAGATAGCATATTAAAAAGCAGAGACATTACTTTGCCAACAAAGGTCCGTCTAGTCAAGGCTATGATTTTTCCAGTGGTCATGTATGGATGTGAGAGTTGGACTGTGAAAAAAGCTGAGCGCCGAAAAATTGATGCTTTTGAACTGTGTTGTTGGAGAAGACTCATGAGAGTCCCTTGGACTGCAAGGAGATCCAACCAGTCCATCCTAAAGGAGATCAGTCCCGGGTGTTCACTGGAAGGACTGATGCTGAAGCTGAAACTCCAATACTTTGGCCACCTCATGGGAAGAGTTGACTCACTGGAGAAGACCCTGATGCTGGGAGGGATTGGGGGCAGGAGGAGAAGGGGACAACAGAGGATGAGATGGCTGGATGGCATCACCAACTTGATGGGTATGAGTTTGAGTAAACTCTGGGAGTTCGTGATGGACAGGGAAGCCTGGTGTGCTGCGATTCATGGGGTTGCAGAGTCAGACATGACTGAGCGACTGAACTGAACTGAATCAGCATCTTTTCTCTTGAATTTTCCCCTTTCTTGTCTTTCAAGACATCATGTTGTTGTTTAGTTGCTAAGCTGTGTTTGATTCTTTTGAGACCCCCATGGACTGTAGCCCACCAGGCTCCTCTGTCCATGGGTCTTCACAGCCAAGAATACTGGAGTGGGTTGCCATTTCCTTCTCCAGGGGATCTTCCCAAACCAGGGATGGAACCTGAGTCTCCTGCATTGGCGGGCAGATTCTTTACCACTGAGCCACCAGGGAAGCCCAGAGACATCATACTCTTCTGTATTTCCTCCTACTTTGCTGTCATGGTATCATTTGTCAGCATTCACACCTCTGCCTATCCGATTAACACTGGAGGGCCCCAGGGCTCTCCCGTCAGCTCTCTTCTTTTTCCAAGTTCTACCACTTTATTGCTACCAACCCATTTCCCTCCACCCTTGTGCACACATGCTCAGTCATGTAATCCCATGGACTTCAGCCCGCCAGACTCCTCTGTCCATGGACTTTTCCAGGCAAGAATACCAGAGTGGGTTGCCATTTCCTTCTCCGGCTCTCTTCTTTTTTCTACCTCCACTTTGTCTATAGGTGGCCCTACAAGATCCATGGCTTTCACAGCCATCTATGTGTTCATGGATAATTCTCTACCTCTCCATGAGCTCCAACCTCCAATGTGACATCTCTCCTCGGATATGTAATGGGTGTCTCAGACTCAACATGGCCACAATGGAGCTCTTGATTCCAACCCTTGTGCCTGTTCCTCTCCAAACATTCTTCTCTTAATACATGGTACCACCACTCACCCCGCTGCACTTTCCATAAGCATAGGAATTACCATCATTTCTTTTTTCTCATCTGGCATGTCCAGTCTTACCCTGAATTCTTCCATGTCTCACCAGCTACCTAGCCCTAGTCACAACCCTCTCTCCTTGCCTCTTAATTGATCTATTTCCATTCTTCCCACAATCCACTCTCCAGTCAGCAAAGTGATAATAAATCATGTCATATTAAAGTTCTGCCTAAATGTAATAGCTTTCCATTGTATTTAGAATAATCTCCAAACTCCTTATGAAACTATGGTCAGGTACAACCTGGTCCACTCTGCTTCACTCCAACTGCCACTGCACAAGAGACTTTGCGCCAGCTAGCTCTTCACCAACACGATACTCTGCCCTATCGCTGTTGCTTTCACCTAATTCGAGAGTCTTAGTTCAATATTCATTTTCTCGTTGAGCACTTCGCATTCTATCATACCGCCCTGTTGTTTTCAACACTTAATTGCTATCTAAAATTATCTTGTTTGTGTCGACCCATAGAATGCAAACTCCTATGAGCAGGGAGTTGCTCATTGCACGTGGTCTAACACTTAGTAGGTCCTCAACAAACTCATTAAGTTACTAAAAGCGTGAGGTCTTGTAAACAGCTTCGGGACCCTATGACTTTGGGGACTGTCGCGGGGCCCTACAGGAGAGAGGGGGTAGGGAGGGGGCACTGCCCATAGATGGCGTCAGGCTGCAAGGCTTCTTGAATAATTCACCATCATAACAACCCAGCTTCAGGGAAAGAGGGTTAGGGCGCGGCCAGAACGACAAAATGAGATAGAAGGGAGTGGAGACTGGGGTTCCCAACGGGGCAATTTCTGAGCACTAAATGTTCCTTATCCCGAGACTCCCAAAGGAGGAAACTCAAGAGTACAGCTCAGCTTCCAGTGACCCGGACTCACTGAGGGAGAGCAACCTCCCCCACCCACTAGGGTGTGGGGGCGAGTATATACGGAGGCGCATGCGCGCTTCTCGCTTCCCGCGCCCTCTTTCCAAACAGACCCCCGAATACGCTTGCGCCGTCTGTGGGCTAAGGCTGGTCAGAGGAAACAGTCCGTCCCCAGCACTACCAATAAGACATGCGGAAAGTGCCTGCGCCCCGCCTCCTGACGAGTACGGGTCTCCCTTCCCGAGCGAGGCCCGGGTCCCGCCCAGCCGGCCCTGCGCGCCTTGCGGCTGCGCGTGGTGAGGTGCGCCCCGTCTCCGCCGAGCCCTGTTCTCCAGCCCCGCCTACCAGCTTTACAGGCTGCCCTGGGATTTCCTTTCGCCTCCGGTTGGGGCTGCTGTTTCGCTTCGCCGACGGTAGGCGTAATGGATTTTGCACTGCTTAGGATCTTAACTCTCCCTTCCCTGCATCTGCAGCGCACCTTCTTATCAGCACTGTTATCATTAATTGTAGGGATGGTCGTGTTTTACTAATGAGGAAGAGGGGGGAAATCTTCAGATCCTCTTCTACCCACTTGCATTTTTGAGGGCTGGCATGGGGGAAAGATCTGTAGAATTTATCCCTTCTTCAATCCTCCTACAAACGTTCAGTGAGCATAGCACTAGCGCCGGTGCTGTGCTACCTGCTGGCGAAACACACTGACCTCTGCTCTGTTCGGCTTTCGTGTGGACGGATCAACAGACAAAGGAGTTAGGCCACTGGGAGCTATAATTGACATTAAGTCATTTTTACAATTAACTGCAACGAACAAGAGCTACAAAGGAGATGTGAGATTTGTGAGCTTGTGTTACAGGAGGGGGTGTGTGTGTGAGAAAGAGAATTTCTTAGACATAACGACAGGAGCTGAGATCTGAAAGAAAGATGAATAGGCATTAACTAGGCCTGGAGGTGAAGAGGGGTGCAAACTGAAGAAGAGCCTTTGTGAGGATTCTGAGGAGAAAGGATAGAGAACAAGGG
Source organism: Dama dama (assembly GCF_033118175.1). Taxonomy (NCBI): domain Eukaryota; kingdom Metazoa; phylum Chordata; class Mammalia; order Artiodactyla; family Cervidae; genus Dama; species Dama dama. Next base: position 16,767,237 of record NC_083700.1, read on the forward strand.
GGCCAGTCCATGGCAGGCTGTAATTAGAGATTGGTCTCCGTGCCTTGGCACTTACCGCTTACAGTCTGATTTCTACACAGCAGCCAAAGTGATCTTTTAAAAATATAGACCTGATGGTGGCACTTCCCTGCACCAAACTGGCCAGTGAATTTCCATCTTGGAATAAAATGCAGACTCCTCACAGTGGCCACGAAGGCCTTACGGGATCTGAGCCCCAACCTTTTTCTCTAAATTCAGTTCCCACCACTCTCCCCCTCACTCCCTTTGTCCAGCACTCCCTACCCCTTTATTTTGTTTCATAGTGCTCATGGCCATATGAAGTTCTGTGTTTATTGTCTACCATCCCCGCTAGAAGATAAGCTCCACCGGGTCAGGGACTTTATCATCTTATTCATTACTGTGTCTAGAACAGTGCCTGGCCCATAGTCGATGCCCAATTATTATTTGTCAAATATGTGCATTGGGGAGCACATAGCAGGGCTGCCCTGCCCATTTAGGGGTGTCGGGAAAATGGTACTGATGGTAGAGACATTAAGGCTGAGGACTTACTGATGAAAAATAGTATTTATTCTTTTTTTTTTTCCATTTATTTTTATTAGTTGGAGGCTACTTACTTTACTTTTTTTTTTTTTTTTTAAGAGAGAAGAGAAAATATCCTAGCTCAAAGCAGAGGTAAGATGGAACGTGGCCTGTTAGGCAAAATGTGATTGGAGCATATAGTCCACGTGGAGAGATGAGAAATGAAGCTAGAACTAAGATGCCAGGTCCTGTAAGCCCTCTTACAAGGCAGTATGGAGCCATTGAAGGATTTTAGGAGGGAGAGTGGTAGCTTCAGTGTTTGTATTTGAGTTACACCATTGAATGCTTCTTGAAGAATGGATTGGAGGAGAAAAGTAGAGTGTAGGAGGTCAAGTGAGAGGTGTTTCAGTAGTTGACAAGAGAAATGATAGGAAGAAGGATTCGGGGAGAGGACAGAGTCAGGCACAAGCCTCAGGTTCTTCGAGGAAGAGGTTCTGTTCATGGGGAAAGAGAACACAGGAGGATGAGTGGGTTTGGCTGGAGGAGATGATGCCCTCATGATGGTGCTGCTGAAGTGTCTGTGAGACTCCCACCAGGAAAGGTCTGGAGGGTAGAGTCATCACAGAGTCCATCTCAAGAGGAGGATTGGGATTGGAGGTGCAGATTTTGGAACCAAAAACAGCTAGAAGATAATCAAAGCCATGGGTTTTTTTTGGAGAGAGCATGATGAATGAGAAGAGAAGGTCTAGGACAAAACCCTAAGGAACAGACAGAGGAGGTGAAACCTGCAAAGAAGGAAGAGGACCTCCAGAGCAGCAGCGTGCGAAGTCATAAGAACAAAAGAGAGTGCTTCTGGAACAGAGGGGCCTTGTGTCAGCTGAGGTAAAAAGTACAGTCAGATAAGTGCTTGGGTACTTGGTTGCTCAGTTGTGTCTGACTCTGGACTGTAGCCCGCCAGGCTCCTCTGTCCATCGGGATTCTCCAAGGCAAGAATACTGGAGTGGGTTGCCCTCCTCCAGGGGATCTTCCCAACCCAGGTCTCGAAACCAGGTCTCTCTCTCGCATTGCAGGCGGATTCTTTACCGTCTGAACCACCAGGGACTCCCTGGGCTGGGCATTATTCACTGGACTTGCAACAGTGACCTTGGCAAGAGTAGTTTTGGGGAACCAAGAGGATCCAGCTTCAGCCCATGCAACGTAAGAAATGGAGAGAGGACTCACCAAGTGTAGCGACTCATCCCAGAGGTTTGGCTGTGAGTAACATTACACGCATTGTTGCATGAGGTTCTCATAACAACCCGTGAGGCAAGAGGTTTGGTGATGAGGAAACTGAAGCTCCAAGAAGTCAAGTAACTTCCCAGTATCTCAGTTCTAGTAAGGAATGAAGCAAGGGTTTTAATCCTGTATAATCACTAGGGTGTCCATGTCAAAACACCCTTCCCCTTCCTTATTGCCTCCTCTTGAGGGAGGGAACTGGTGACAGCCGGAGGGAACAGGGGTGGGGGTAAAGGCCTGGGACCGAAGACTCCTTCCACTGCACCTGGAGGAAAGAAACAAAGGCTAGATAACAATAACAATAATAATTCCAGCCATCCATATGGAGTTTTACAGTTCACAAGGACCACCTTCTCATACCTTTTTATCTGCAATGAGACTCGTGACAGCCTTGCATGGGAGGCTCGGGGCAGTAAGGAATGTGTGAGCAGGCTCACAGTTGTTCAGCATTTGAATCATACTTCCTGTTGCCTCAACCAAATCCCCTCAATTAAGTCTCATTCTGGCTCTAATAGTCCTCTTCAGAGTTAGCTTCATTCTTCTGGACGTTCACCACTCTTTTGCCTCAGATCACACCAAAGACATTCTCTGAAACACTGACAAGCAGGACCTTAAACAGCGAATGCGGTTAGTAACTTAACCCATTCATTCATTCAGTAAACCCGAGCTCCAATTCTGTGCTTCTCTCTTGAGGAAAAAAGTTTTAGGTTTCAGAGAAATAGGAACTGTGAAATTTGCCCTGTGGCCATTTAGAAACTTACAGAAGGGACTTTCCTGGTGGTACAGTGGATAGAAGTCTGCCTGCCAATACAGGAAACACAGGTTCGATCCCTGCTCTGGGAAGATGCCACATGCCATGGAGCAGCTAAAGTCCATGTGCCGCAACTATTGAAGCCTGCAAGCTCTAGGGTCTGCGAGCTGCAAGCACTGAGCCCGTGTGCTGTGACTACTGAAGCCCACACACCTAAACTGGTGCTCTGCAGCAAGAGAAGCCATCACAATAAGAAGCCTGTGCAACTGCAACAGAGTAGCCTCCACTCACCACAACTAGAGGAAGCCCATATGCAGCAACAAAGACCCAGTGCAACCATAAATAAATAAATAGATAAATAATTGTTTGAAAAAGAAACTTACTGAAGACTAAAAATATACTACTGAAATGTCAGGAAGACTGTAGAACATGATGACTAAGAGCTGCTTGGGCTTCAGAGTAGGAAAGAGCTGAATTTAGGCTTGACTCTGCCACTTACTTAATCTCTCTGAGTCAGTTTTCCCCATAACATGGGGTTGTCAGGCTAATGCATGTAGTAAGCACTCATGAAAGATTAGCTATTGGTATCTTGAGAAAAATTATAGGAAAGCATATGAGGTACAAACACTTTCCATTTGCACTGGACTTTACAGGTATGCTATGGTATTGTTTAAGAGTTGGTTAATGAAACCAGCTATTGCCATCATCTTTTGGCAACATGTTAAATTATATATCAGATCATCAGTTGTACACATTAAACTTATACAATGTTAAAAAAAAATAAAATAAACTTACACAATGTTACATCTCAGTGGCAGTCGCTGTTTAGTCGCTAAGTTGTCTCCACCTCTTCTTACCCCATAGACTGTAGCCCACCAGGCTCCTCTGTGCGTGGGGTTCTCCAGGCAAGAATATTGGAGTGGGTTGCCATTTCCTTCTCCAGGGGATCTTCCCAACCCAGGAATCTAACCCAGGTGTCCTGCATTGCAGGCAGATTCTTTAATGACTGAGGTAGAGATATAAAAAATTTTATCTCGATAGAGCTGAAAAAAGTTTGTTGATCAGATAAATCTGGAGATGAAACTGCTGCTGCTGCTAGGTCGCTTCAGTCGTGTCCAACTCTGTGTGACCCCATAGATGGCAGCCCACCAGGCTGCCATCCCTGGGATTCTCCAGGCAAGAACACTGGAGTGGGTTGCCATTTTCTTCTCCAATGCATGAGAGTGAAAAGTGAAAGTGAAGTTGCTCAGTCGTGTCCGACTCTTCACGACCCCATGGACTATAGCCCACCAGGCTCCTCTGCCCATGGGATTTTCCAGGCAAGAGTACTGGAGTGGGTTGCCATTGCCTTCTCCAGGAGATGAAGCTACAACCTCGTAATTAAGGGGCAGAAGGGTCTCACTGGAGGAAGAAATCATTTGGTGTCAGCAATCAGTAAGAGTGGTGTTTCTTCAGATCAGAAACCAGAGCTGAAAGGACAGATTAAAAGTTGACTGGTAAGGTTTATCCATTCACTTATCTCTTAAGTATTTTTTGAGTCTTCCTCTGCCATACATGACATGAAATTGTCTCTCTTTGACCATGGAGGAGGCACCGTCCTTGGGGAATTGACTTGAGACCTATAGAATAAGGAGCCTGTGACATGGTGCTTGCCAGGCTCCAAGGCTGGAGTTTGCTATTTGAGCCAAGGGTTGGCTGAAGTGAGATCAGAACTTCTGTGCTGGGTCAGCCAAACTATTTTTGTGCTTCAACTTCTCACTTATATTTATTTCCCTGTTGCCCTCCCTTGATGTTTAGCTAAGTCTTTTAAAAGTGCTGTGCAAAGGGAAATGAGGAACACATTTGTGGCCACCTAGTACGTCCATAGTGACTACTGCAGCCTGGGCATTTGAGGTGACTCCCCTAGGGCAGTGGGTCTCACTTGTCCCCTAGAAGGCATTTTGGAAATGTGTCTTTAGTGGAGACCATGATTAGGAGCAATTGACTTTTCTAGTAGTCATGTACAAATGTGAGAGTTGGACCAAAACAGAGGCTGAACGCCAAAGAATTGATGCTTTCAAATTGTGGTGTTGGAGAAGACTCTTGAGAGTCCCTTGGACTGCAAAGAGATCAAACCAGTCAATCCTAAAGGAAATCAGTCCTGACTATTCATTGGAAGGACTGATGCTGAAGCTGAAGCTGAAGCTCCAATACTTTGGCCACCTGATACGAAGAACTGACTCATTGGAAAAGACCCTGGTGCTGGGAAAGATTGAAGGCAGGAGGAGAAGGGGACGGAAGAGGGGGAGACAGTTGGATGGCATCACCAACTCGATGGACTTGAGTTTGAGCAAGTTCCAGGAGTTGGTGATGGACAGGGAAGCCTGGTATGCTGCAGTCCATGGAATCGCAAAGAGTTGGACACAGCTAAGCGACTGAACAACAACCATTAGGAGCACTTTGAGAATTTAGTGGAAGGAGGACAGGAAAGGTAGACTATAACATGTGGGACAGCCCTGCACAGAGAACTATCTCTCATTCTACTTATGGAATGTTCTGTTCAATAATATATGCAAATATAAGATCAAATATAAATCAGCAAGACATTATTATATAATAATGCAGAAAAGTTTTAGAAGTTTTGTTGTTGTTGAAAAGCCCAATAACTTAGGCGAAGATAATTATGAAGGAAGAAGTTAAATACATTGTCTTGAAATTATTGCATCTGTCTACTCAGCATATTAGAGCATTTCCAACTATGTAATATATTTAGTTGTAAAGAGTTTCAGTGTGGTAGTATCCCTACCAAAACAATGAACCAACTGCAAATATGTAATGAAATTTTTTTTACTGGCTTCATTGAGGTTTAATTTATATACTATAAAAGTTTCTCCTTTTAAGTGTACAGTTCAATGATTTTGAGTAAATTTATAGAATTTTGCAATTTCGATTCCCACACCAGCCGCAGGAAAGCACTAATCTGTTTTCTGTCTCTCTAGATTTGGCTGTTGTAGAATTTCATATAAATGGAATCATGTAATGTGTGGTCTTTTTGTCTGGCTTCTTTGACTTGCCATGATGTTTTTGAGGTACATTCATGTCATAGCATGTATCGGTATTTTGTTCCTTTTTATCATTGAATACTATTCCATTTAATGAAATACCACAGTTTGTGTATTTATTCACCAGCTGATAGACATTTGGTTTGTTTCCATAAATAACGCTGCTGTAAATATGCATGTACAAGTCTTTGTGTGGATAAATATTTTCTTTTCAGTAGCTACCTAGAAGTGGAGTTGCTGGGTCAAATGGTAACTCTGTTTAACATTTTGAGAAACTGCCAAACTGTTTTCCAAAGTGGCTGCACCATTTTACATTCCCACAGTAACATGTGAGCGTTCTAATTTCTCCACATTCTTGCCAACACTTGTCATTGTGTCTTTTTGATCACAGCCATCCTAATGTATATTAAGTGGTGTCTCATAGTGGTTTTGATTTGCATTTCCCTAATGATAAATGTTGTCAAGCATCTGTTTGTGTTCTTGTTGGACATTTGTATGTTACCTTTGAATACGTATCTCTTCAAGTCCTTTGCCCATTTTTTAATTGGGTTATCTTCTTCTTATTGAGTTGTAAGAGTTCTCTGTATGCTTTGGATACTAGGCCCTTACCAGAGATGTGATTTGAAAACATTTTATCCCATTCTGTGGGTTTTCTTTTCACTTTCTTGATGGCATCCTTTGAAACACAAACATTTTTCATTTTGATGAAGTCCAATTTATCTTTTTCTTCTATTGTTTGTATTTGAGAATCATAAATAAGAAACCATTGTCTAATGAGACTTTGGACTTAAGCTATAATGAGATGGGAGTTTGGGGGACCTTGAGAGGAAGTAAGAGTATTTACCTGTGGGAGAGACATGCCTTATTGGAGAACAGAGGGTGGACTATGGAAGATTGCCTCCTAGATGGCCCCTAAATGATCCCCACCACCTGGTGTTCATGCCTTTATTTAGCCCCTGTGTCCCACACACATCTCTTTAGAAGACCTGTGTAGGGACTTTGCTGGTGGTTCAGTGGTTAAGACTGTGTGTTCCTAATGCAGGGGCAGCAGTGTTGTTTCCTGGTCAGGAAACTAAGATCGCACATGCCACACAGGTGTGACCAAAAAAATAAATAAAGCAATTATCCTTCAATTGGGCTTCCCTTGTGGCTCAGCTGGTAAAGAATCCTCCTGCAATGTAGGAGACCTGGGTTCGACCCCTGGGTTGGGAAGATCCCCTGAAGAAGGGAAGGGCTACCCACTCCAGTATTCTGGCCTGGAGAATTCCATGGACTGTGTAGTCCATGGGGTCGCAAACAGTTGGACATGACTGAGCGACTTTCACTTTATCCTTCAATTAAAAAAAATTAAAAAATTTTAAATATATATATTAATAAAAAGATGACTGTTACCCAATAGGATATTGTAAAAATGATAATGTGTGGCTCCTGAGGCTAGGACATTGTCGCTTCTGCCTTACTCTCTCATAGACCACTCACTGGGGAGGAATCTAGCTGCCATGATGTGTGAGGACACTCAAGCAGCCCTATGAATTATTCCACGTGGTGGGAAGCTGAGGCCTTCTGCCAACAGCCAGCCCCAGTTTATTGCTTATGTTACGCGATGAATGTGTTAGGCTTCCCTGGTGATGCAGACAGTTTACAGTCTGCAGTGTGGGAGACCCGGGTTCGATCCCTGGGTCGGGAAGATCCCCTAGAGAAGGGAATGGCAACTCTTAATATTCTTGCCTGGAGAATCCCATGGACAGGGGAGCCTGACGGGCTACAGTCCATGGGATTGCAAAGACTCCACATGACTGAGTGACTAACACTTTCACTTTCACTTAACTTGGAAGCAGAGCCTCAGCCCAGTCGAGCCTACTGCAGATGACAGCAGCCCTGACCAATGTCTTGGCAATAATCTTTTGAGAAACCTCAAGTGTGAACCATCCAGATAAGCCACTCCTGCATTCCTTTCCCACAGAAACTGTGAGATAACAAATGTTTATTGTTGCCTAAAACAAAGAAAAAGAAACCACTGGCTAATCTTCCTTATTCCAGAAATGTTACAGTTTTAGCTCTTATATTTAAGTCTGTGATTCATTTTGCTTTGATTTTTGATTATGGGGTGAGGTAAGGGTCTAAGTTTATCTTTTTTGCACATGATATCCAGTCATGTCAGCACCATTTGTTGAAAAGAAATTCCTTACTGAATTGCCAAGGCTTAGAATCAAATAGTAAATTTGTTAAGACTTGTGGAATGCATTGAATCTTATTCATAAAGACTGACTTTTAAGCATTTTTATTTATCATGTATTTTATATTTTTACAGCATAATAGTAATTACATTTTAAAAAATTACATGAAAATTACACTCTGAAATTATTAATTCATGGGCTGTTTTTCCTTCTGTTAAATCCTAATTTATTACATTTAGGTTAGTACATATCTGACTGTCCTAGAATATCTTGTAGATAATCCTTCCTAAGCATTTATTTATTGAAAACATATTTTCCTATTAAAAAAAGGTCCCATTATCTTTCCTTTATATTCCAAGTAAGGTAACAATATTTAGTCTCTTAAATTATGTGTGTAGGTAAGTCATAGTATCTATACCTTTATTTCAGGATAGTAGAGTATGTGAGGAAATACTTTTTATGAAAAAGGGGTGTTCAGGCTATTGGGCTGAGATTTCCCGTGATAGAGAGTGAGGCTCAGGAACGGAGGCAGATCTGCCCCTCCCCAACTGAAAACCAATCCAGCTTCCTCAACCCGGGAATCCTGGATTCTGTTTCTTTATCGACCAGTTATCCCCGGACCAATGCCTTTGAAGAACACAGATCCAGAAGTGGTGCCACGTAGCCAGCACTTTGGAAGCCAACTTGGGCTTCATTTTTACCAGATAGAACACACCATGGAAAACACGGGACAATTTTAAAACAATACAAAGCAACACTGCCGACCAGCACAGCAGCTTTTGAAAATAACCAGCAGCATTTGGCACACCAGGAGGCACTCACCTCCAGGTGTGATGTGTGTCATCGGACGCTGGGTATGAATCTGTTATCAAACGCAAGTCTGTGTGCTCAGTGCAAGTGAGGCCAGACAAGACCAAAACGTCAGAGTTTGGAGCAAAGAGAGGTTTCCTGCAGGGCCATGCAAAGTTGCTTATGCCTTAAAAACCCCCAACTCCCAGAAAGCTTTCAGCCAAGCCCTTTTATAGGGAAGGGTGGGGAGTCGTGGTTAGTTGTTGCAAACTTCTTGGTGTCAGATCATTTGTTCTTAAGGTCAGGTCATAGTCAGGTCACCATGTTGCTGTAAACCTCCGCCAGAGCAAATATTATTCTCTGTTCTGACAAAGGGCAAAGTGCTAATGCTCAACTTCCGCCCAGGCTAAGAGGAGGGGACCCTACGCAGGCCCCTTTCTCTGCCTGGGAGCACTGGTCCAGCACCAAGGCTGTGTCCTTCCACCAGTGCCCAGGCCCTGCTGAAGAGGCAGATCGCAGCTGGTGGCACACTCCGGGGCCGGTCCCCAGAGCCTGCCCAGCCGTCATCACTGAGGGAGCCAGGCGCCCAGGACCCAGCCAGCCCTCGGGCTTTTCATTTAAACCAGAGCAAATCATTCGTGTAGGATCAGTGGGAATACGTGTTGTAGCAAATGCCATTCAGGTTAGTTTCCAGCTCGCAGCAGTTGCCCTTCTTTGAGAAAAGCTCCAACCACAGAGGTGGACCTGAGGTCATGATGGGCAGTATCATTGCAGCTTAACCCTGACCTCTGCCACCTCCTAGGGGGTAGACAGCTGATCTCAGCTGTATCAGTTTTTGAAATGTGAACAGAGAGACTGAAGCTGGTTGAAGCTTTATTAAGTGCATGGCACTTAATGGCAGTGCCATGGAGCTCTGGAGCTCTGCGGGACGCAGCCCTCAGCCTGTCCCTAGACCCCCCAGCACACTCGCCGGCCCCTAATAGAAGGCCTCTCACCTCTCACCCACTCTCTGCCTTGAGGACCGCTGCCCAGTTGAGAGTTGGCAGCCATAGGGTCCCATGCCCCGCCCCTTATTACAAATCCAGGTCCCACCACTGTGTAGTCAAGGGACTTAGGGCAATTTCATGACCATTTAGAGTTTTAAGTTCCTCATCTCTAAAGTGGGGAAAAAATTAGTATCTGCCTCATGAGAATGAAATGAGACAATGAACATAAAGCAGCATAGAATAAGTACTCAATAAATACTAGCCCTTATAATAACCAACTTTATTAAGAAGATAAAATACAAAAGCCTCAAGGGCAAATCACCTTGATAGAAATGAAACAAAAGACTCAACAAAGTCTCTGCCTGCAAAGGGAAACAGGCAAGGGAGAGGGACTTTAGAGCCAGCAGAGCAGGTAAGGGCAAACATAGTATGTGCTTAGTAAATATTGGTGGAACAAGTGAACTCAAGGGAAGTAAGATATTGGATGTCACCTGCTCTCCTCCCCAGAACAAGTCATGTGCAGCATTTCCTTGAGAAGCAGGAAGTCTGAATGGGGCAGATTTGACATCATGATGGTGGTTCAATTAAACAGAACAATTTGGCACCTACCCAGAAGCCAGGCCTTCTGCTTGAATGAGTAAGAACTCATTTGTGGAATTCCAGGCTCCTTATGTAAACTCAGCCCTACCTTGTTGTAGTATTTGGTACCGGTTTTCATTAGCATAGTGGTGAGCCCCTGCCTGTCACATGGGAGACCGGGTTCGATTCCCCCAGGGAAGGCAACACGCCCTTTTTGGGCTTCCCGGATGGCACTAGTCATAAAGAACCTGCCTGCCAATGCAGGAGACATAAGAGACGAGGGTTCGATCCCTGGGTCAGGAAGATCCTCTGGAGGAGAAAATGGCCACTTTGCCTAGAAAAATCCCTTGGACAGAGGAGCCTGGCAGGATACAAACTATGGGGTCACAAAGACTGAAGTGACTTAGTAGTGTGGTAGGCGTTATCATACTGACACTTTACAACAATTCTGTGCGATGGGAGTTATCACTTCCCTTTTATAGATGAGAAACAGAGGATTAGAGTGATTAAGTCGTTTGTTGTTCAGTCACCAAGTCATGTCTGACTCTTGGCCACCCCATGGACTGCAGCAGGCCAGGCCTCTCTGTCCCTCACCATCTCCCAGAGTTCGCTCAAGTTCATGTCCATTGAATCGGTGATGCCATCCAACCACCTCATCCTCTGTTGTCCTCTTCTCCTTTTGCCTTCAGCCTTTACCGGTGTGAGGGTCTTTTTCAGTGAGTTGGCTGTTCACATCAGGTGGCCAAAGTATTGGAGCTTCAGCTTCAGCATCAGTCCTTCCTGTTTATTGAAGGTCAAACAGCCAGTAAATAGTAGAGCCAAGATTCAGACCAAGCTCCTCTCACCGAGACTATAGCTCCTGACAGGCTACAGCCACGGAGTCGTGAAGATTTGGACACGACTGAGTGATTAAGCACACATACACACATAGCTCCTCTAGGGTTATGGGAACCTAGAAGAAGAAATGGTCAATTTTCCCTGGAGTTTATTTGGAAACACTTCACTGAGATAATTAAAACAAAACAAAAAAAAGACAAAACAGACAAGTGGTTCCCGAGGGTCTATTGTGTACCAGGCACTGTGCTTATCTTACTGATTGTAGTAATGACCTTGTGAGGTGGTGGCATTTAACAGATGGGGAGATTTAACTGATGAGGAAATAGGCTCGGGAAGCTAGAGTCAGTCAGGTCTTAAATGTGTATGTCACTCCCACTAAATCTGTGATGTGGCCCATGAGGCAACACAAGCTCCTTCTCACATCCACTGAGGATACAGCTTTGTACCACACTTTCCAGTTTCTGAACTGCTTTACACAACCTCTCTGCCCTGTGAGAAAGGAAAAACAGTTCCTTCTCATCTGTGTCTGCTGATGAAACAAGAGAGGCCTGGAGGTACCAGCCCCCTGCTCAGGGCCCATCCTCCCTGCACTTCTCTGGTAATACTCCTTACCCCTCACCCCTTCTCCATGAAGCCCTGTATGAAGGGGCTCTGTGCACAGCTGTTACCAATTTTTTCCTTATCTATAAGCATCTGTGTGTCTGACTCCCCTGCTTATGAGCCTCTATAGGGCAAAGATTGCTTAATCATCGCTCAGGATTTTGCCCTCGGTATTTTTGTACCATGATCCTCTTTTATTAGTATTAACCATTCTCAGCATAACTTTAAAATATTTTCCTTAAGAAGGCAGTGTGCCTGCTGTGGTTCCCATCCTTTGGGATTCGGGAACCTCTACCCAATCCTTCATTCAGATCTTTCATCTAGATTCTTCCTAAAACTGTCATCCGTACATGCCTTCTAGAATTTCATAGGATGTATAAGACCTCAGGAAGCCAGTCAGTCGCCCTTTACAAGTATGGTTGCAGTTGCCTCACTTCCTGGGTCATGTGACACTCCCATGGTCTCACGTGACTCGCTCCATTATGCCGGAATTAACCCGCAGAGCTAATCTGGTGTGTGTAGCTATCACAGGCCCCTGCATCCCTGTTTTTAGTTGATCCTCTATCCCTCCGGAGTTTGGGAACCCCAACGTCTTCTTGCCTGGTGATGGAGCTTTCAAGTCCTTCCAGAGAGGTGAGTGGGGACAAGGCTTCTAATTGGTCTTGTCATGTACTTTCTGGAATTCTGGCTAACCGGGCTCTGGAATTCAATCAATGACAGGCTCTCCTTGAAGCAGGTCATCATGCCTTTTTGATGGAGGGAAGGTGGGATCGAAGGAGAAATGGTTGGGAAGAGGGGCGCAGGAGGGTCCTGCTTGGGGTGGGCAGAGAGCTGTTACTAGCAGAGGGCTTGGAGGGAGGGCTGGATTCAGGTGTCTGGGCTGTGTTCCATTCTGTTTAAGGTGGGAGACTATAGGCAGTCGAGATCTGCAGGAGAGCAGGAGAGGTGGCGAGGGGCTTGCCTTCTAGCCTCTCCTCACTGTGTTCTCAGGGGTGTCCTGTGCCTCGGGGCAGAGCAGAAATCATGGCTGCCAGCCTCATGGGATTACTTCTACTTCACACAGTGTCGTGGGTATCAGGTAAGTGAGTCAGAGAGAAGGGAAGGAGCCCCCAGGCCCCCTTCTGCCATTTGGTCTTTGGCAGTCTCCGGCATACTGGTGGTGGACTTAAGTAGATGCTCAATAAATCCTTTTGTATGACTGAGAGCAACAGTGGGGTGGGGGTACAGCAAGATAATTCTTTAAAATATTTATTTATTATTTACTTGTCTGAGTTGGGTCTTTGTTGTGGCATGTGGGATCTAGTTTCCTGACCAAGGATCAAACCCCTTCCCCTTGCATTGGGAGCTCAGACTCTTAGCCACTGGACCGCCAGAGAGGCCCAAGAATTTTTGAAACCAGTATTTAGTCTTTTTTGCAACTAGTATGTCCCTGCTCCTCATCTTCATCCTTCAGCCCTTGCCTCTCGTGTGCTCCCTTCCTGCCAGGTGCCCACCCCTGCAGCCCTAAAAGCTTTGGCTACAGCTCCGTGGTGTGTGTCTGCAATGCTACATACTGTGATTCTCTTGACCCCTTGACCCTGCCTGACCCTGGCAACTTCAGCCGCTTTGAGAGCACACGCAGCGGGCGCCGAATGGAGCTGAGTCTGGGGACCTTCCAGGCCAATCGCACAGGCACAGGTAACCACCCCTTACCCAGGCTGTGGTCCTTCTGGAGCCCAGTGGTGCCAGCGATCAGCATGGAGTTTCTCCCCTGTGCACTGACGCCTTTTATTCCCTGCGGATGTCCCCAGGGTTGCTGTTGACCCTGCAGCCAGATCAGAAGTTCCAGAAAGTGAAGGGATTTGGAGGGGCCATGACAGATGCTGCTGCCCTCAACATCCTTGCCCTGTCACCTGCTGCACGGAATCTGCTACTCAAATCGTACTTCTCTGAAGAAGGTGAGGAGGAAAGGGACAGGATGACATAATGCAGTTGACACTCTGACCTTTCCTTTGACCCTGACATCCACCCATCCCTGACATCTGGGTCTCTGTTAATGCCCAGGGGAAAAAAATTGTCCTATCCATCCGCTGAGTGCCAGGGGCCTCCAGCTCAGATAGTCTGCCCTTCACCCTGCACCCAGGTTCTCTTTGGCCCTGACTCAGGAATTTCTGCAGGAATTGAATACAACATCATCCGGGTCCCCATGGCCAGCTGTGATTTCTCCATCCGCACCTATACCTATGACGACAGCCCTGATGACTTCCAGTTGCTCAACTTCAGCCTTCCAGAGGAAGATGTCAAGCTCAAGGTGGGCACTCTGGCTGCCTCAGGCCCCAGCAGCAGTGATGCCTGGTGGTTGAGGGGCCTCAGGCTAGAGCAGTCTGCAGAGAGACATAGAACTTGCCCCTGCCCTCGCTTGGGATGGGAGGGTAGAGGCTGATGGCTAGGCCAGATACACTGGTTGGGCCAGTCTGTTTATCTTCCAACTCTGGGTGTCTCTCCTCACCACCTTTGTTTCCAGATACCACTGATTCACCAAGCTCTGGAGTTGGCCAACCGCTCCGTCTCACTCTTTGCCAGTCCCTGGACATCACCCACTTGGCTCAAGACCAATGGGGCTGTGAATGGGAAGGGGACACTCAAGGGCCAGCCAGGGAATCTCTACCACAAGACCTGGGCCAGATACTTTGTCAAGTAAGGAAACAGCAGGGCCATCGGGTCTGGACCAGCCTCCCCTCTCAAACACCCTGGTCTGTGTCCCAACCCTTGACCTGTCTGGCTGCCAGATCTCAGATCACCTTTCTACCTTCTGGGCCTTTCAGGCTTAGGCCCCTCGGTTTTCCCCATTCAGTCCGACCTCCTAGTCCCCAGGGTCCTGGTCCCCTTTCTTGGCCGTGATCCCTCACCCCCTTTCCCTTGCCAGGTTCCTGGATGCCTACGCTGAGCACAAGTTACGGTTCTGGGCAGTGACAGCCGAGAACGAGCCTACTGCAGGGCTGCTTAGCGGGTACCCCTTCCAGTGCTTGGGTTTCACTCCTGAGCACCAGCGAGACTTCATTGCCCGCGACCTGGGTCCCATCCTCGCCAACAGTACACACCGCGACGTCCGACTGCTCATGCTGGATGACCAGCGCTTGCTATTGCCTCGCTGGGCCCAGGTGGTAAGGACCAGGACTCCCGTAGGTACCTGGTTGTTTGGATGCTCAGTTGTGTCTGACTCTTTTTTGACCCCGTGGACTATAGCCCTCCAGGCTCCTCTGTCCATGGGCTTTCCCAGGCAAGAATACCAGAGTGAGTTGCCATTTCCTTCCCCAAGGGATCTTCCCGACCCAGGGATTGAACCTATATCTCCTTCTTGGCAGGCAGATTCTTTACCACTGAGCTACCTGGGAAGCCCTTAGTACCCTAGTGACCCCAAATCCAGCAGCCAGATGATTCGCTCCCGAACAGAGTGCCTTCCCTGCCCCAACTTTTGATTCCTAGAGTATCCTGGCTGGGGCCAGGTGCTCAGGTGGCACTCCTGGGATGCTGGGGGTGACCCCCCTCTGGATCTCCAGAGCCCCAAGAATCTTCCAGGTTGTCACTTTAACCCCCTCTAAGTTGTGTTCATCCTGCGCCCACCTCTCAGGTTCTAGTGCCTCTTCCAGATCCCTTGTGTAGGGCCCAGGCTCCATGGCTGTCTCCCCAGTAGCCCTTCCCTTTCTCTGTACAGGTGCTGGCAGACCCAGAAGCAGCTAAGTATGTTCATGGCATCGCTGTGCATTGGTACCTGGACTTCCTGGCTCCAGCAAAAGCCACCCTGGGGGAGACGCACCGCCTGTTCCCCAACACCATGCTCTTTGCCTCAGAGGCCTGTGTGGGCTCCAAGTTCTGGGAGCAGAGCGTGCGGCTGGGATCCTGGGATCGAGGGATGCAGTACAGTCACAGCATCATCACAGTGAGTCACCTCAGTCTCTCCTTCCACACAGCAGACCACCTTGGACCCCTCATTAATCTCACCAGAGGCTGACAGGGGCCCTGCTCTCCAGCTTTTCCCCAGCTCGCTTCTCTTTGGGGCAAAGTTTGGGGATTTCATGATGCCCTCTATTGTCTTCCCTTCAGAGATCTGTGCACCCCATCACCTTGTTCTGAATGCTTGAGCGGTTGTATCTGCCTCAGGTTTCTCAGTTTCTCTGGTGATGCCTCTGTCCTCAAAACCCCTCCCTCCTTAGATTTTTAGTTTTTGGCTGTGCTGGGTCCTCGTTGCCTCTCGGGCTTTCTCTCATTGCTGCAAGCAAAGGCTACCCTCTAGCCTTTGTGCACAGGCTTCTCATTGCAGTGGCTTTTCTTGTTGTGGAGCACAGGCTCTAGGCGTGCCAGCTTCAGTAGTTGTGGTGCATGGGCTTAGCTGCCCCACGGCACGTGGAATCTCCCTGGGTCAAGGAAGGAACCTATGTCCCCTCCATTGGCAGGAGGATACTTAACCCCTGGACTACCAGGGAAGTCCCCTCCTTAGACGTTAAGGATATAAACACTCCCCTCCCAGGGCCCGGGCCCCACAGCCCACCTCCCTCATGTGACGCTTCACTGTACTCACTGGGGGCCCAGTGTGGAGCTCCGTCTCTGCCCTGTTCCTGCCCTAGAACCTACTCTACCACGTGGTCGGCTGGACTGACTGGAACCTCGCCCTAAACCCTGAAGGGGGACCCAACTGGGTGCGCAACTTTGTTGATAGCCCCATCATTGTGGATATCACCAAGGACACATTTTACAAACAGCCTATGTTTTACCATCTTGGCCACTTCAGGTGAGTGGAAGGTGGGCAGTCCCACTCCATGCCAGGCCTGGCATCTCCTGCACTGGGCTTGTATCACCCACTGTGAGGGAGCAGGAAGGTGTGGGGAGTGGGAACCTTGGGAGGCTCGCATCTGTCCCTTTTGCACCGTATAGGTAGGAAGTGACTAGATGGCATTTGAGACAGACAATTCCTGAATGCCTGATGCTGAGGCTAGGAGGCAGGAGGGCAGGGCATACCTAACTGCATGGCTGGAGGCCTGGAGAGTTAGGGCAGATCTTAGGAATGGTTCTGGGGGCCAGTGTGGGGGTGGGCAGGGTGGTGTAGATGGTAGGGAAGGTGACTTCTCAAGTGAGAGACTGATGGAAGCTACCCTCAGGGCTGGGGTCCCTGACAATGCCTGTTCCCACTTCAGCAAGTTCATCCCTGAGGGCTCGCAGAGAGTGGGGCTGGCTGCCAGTGAGAAGAGTGACTTGGACACGGTGGCACTGTTACGTCCTGACGGCGCTGCAGTTGTGGTCGTGCTGAACCGGTGAGAGCAGCGGGGCCTGGGGCCTGGGGACTGGGATGAAGACGAGACAGTGAGCTTGGCGGGATCACACACTCCACTTCTCCTCCCTGCCTCTTCCAGCTCCTCTAAGGATGTGCCTCTCACCATCAAGGATCCCGCCGTGGGCTTCATGGAAATTGTCTCACCTGGCTACTCCATTCACACCTACCTGTGGCGTCGCCAGTGATGGAGCTGATACCCACGCTTGTGCCTGGGCTCAGCATGGACATTAAAGGGACACGGTCAGCCCACATGCCGTCTGTGGCTACAGAGGGTACAGCAGGACCAGGGGGAGCTTAAGTGACGTAAGCCCAGAGGCAGTGGTTTGGGTGACTCATTCTCCCCTCTAGTTGGTGCCAGGGGCTGGAGGCCCCTAGGGAAAGGATCGGGAAGCCCCAGTGGTCCTCCACCCCCGTGCTTCTGTGAGCGTGTGCTATGCACTGGTTGCCTGTGGAAACTGGGCCTGGGCCCAGGGTGAGCTCACTGTCTGTACAAACAGGGGTGGGGGGTGGGGTGGATGGAGAGAGAGGTTAAGGAAAGGAAGAGACGAGGAAAGCTGGACCCAAAACTGGGAACTGTTTGTCTTTCTTGGAGATGCAGAACCAGGCCTATGCAGATGTCAGCACCAAGGCACAGGCCATGAAAGAAGCCAAGCACCAGAGGGTAGACTCAAGCACCAGATGGCCCCCCTGGTACCAGCTAGGAAAAATGGCAGCTTCTTAAAAGACAGAATGTCTGATCTCAGTCCATGTGAGCAGTTTTATTTCAGGGGGGGTGGCACCCCATTTCCACCATACCAACAATGGGGAAACATAGGAGCCTCTGGAATGCATGACAGTAGAAAAATCAGTCCCGAGAGCATGAGGACAAATCATTCCTCTTCATCCTCCTCAGCCATGCCCAGGGCCTGGGTGCCTGGGCCCCGGGCAGATGGTGCCCGCTGGATGGAGACAATGCCGCTGAGTAAGGCGTAGCCGGCCATGGCTGCCAGCCCCGCCAACACGGTTAGGATCTGGTTCCGGCGCCGGTACGGCTCCTCCTCAGTCTCTGGGTTCGCTGGTGTCTGGCGTGGAGGTGGTGCCTCAGCTGAGGGGAGAGGAAAGGAGGTGGATGGGAGGCTGGTTCCTGGATCCCTGCCCACTCTCCCCAGGACTAGCACCCCCACCTTCCCACCCATCCGCCCCTTACCTCCTTCCCAGGGGAAGTATAGGCTGAGGATGTGGGTGCAATAGGCACAGAGATTGTGCAGCCCCCGCAGGTGGGCCTGCAGCTTCCCACTGGGCAGCTTCGCCTGTTGCAGCAGGGCCAGGTAGCTGAAGACGAAGGCATCCAGGGAGGCGGGGCTGCAGCAGAGAGAGAAGAGTGGGATGGAGAAGGGGAGAGGTGGGGTCAGAGGAAGAGTCGGCCCTGGGAAGATAGGCTCTGGGCAGCGGGGGACCACCGGGGGAGAAGAGGACACACGGCTCTGGTCCTGGTGTGGGGAAAGTGCCCCAGGTGGCGCCAGCCTGGCCTTGAATGGGACTCTATCCCAGGGCTGCATAAAGGGCACATTGAGTGCCCCACAGCTCAGCAGGCCTGTCCTGGGCCTGGCAGCCCTCCCACCCTCCTGTACCACTGAGGCGGCTCCGGCCCCACACACAGCCCTACCTTCACCAGACCCAGTGTCTGTGCTGAGCACCTCCTGTCCAGAGCTTGAGCCCCCACCCTAGCCCCTGTGGCTACATTTGAACCTGTATCTTCTTCCAAGCCACCTATGACTCCCCTAGAGTGAGACTCACGCATCTCCAAAGAAGAATTTCTGAGAGCCCAGGCGCTGAGAGAGAAGAGTCAGGCATTCTCGGGCCTCCTGGTATAGCTATGGGGAGGATACAAGGTCGGCTCGCGGCTGCGGGGTGGGTACCACCTCCCCTCCCAGGCACTCGCCCCCTCCGCCATCATCCTGGCGGCTCCTGTCATACAACACCCTCCTGTCCCAGAGGTACCTCCTTCTCCAGCTCCTCCTCATCCTCAGGCCTGTGCTCCCCACACAGCAGCTGCAGCCGTTCCATGTACTGCCGCTGCATGCGGCCAGGCAGGAAGAAGTTGAGGGGAAAAGGCATAGCCTCTGCATACCACTTCCGGGTCACTTCTACATAGTTCTTGGCGTCTACCCAAAAAGTATGTATCTGCATTGGGTATGTAGGAAGGAAGAGGCTGGTCTGAGCCATTGTACCTGCCTGACCCAGGGTGGGATTCTGGTTCCCATGCTGGGTGTGTGTGTGTGTGTCTGTGTGTTTCTCTGTAGGCCTGGGCACTTACCAGCACTGGGAGCAGCTTCTCCTCCAGCAAAGACATGAAAGCCAAGGTGTCTGCTCCTTGCCGGGCTGACAGGTCATAATCAGCATTGTACTTCTGTGGAGGAAATGTCCACTGTGAGAAGTGGATGCTGGGGGACTGCAGGGACACTTCCTCAAGGAGGGAGGCCTCTTGTCTGGCACCACCCACCTTGACCTCTGAGCGCAGCAGAGGTAGAGCAAGGAGCTTTTCTTGCGGAGGCCCCCTCGCCTGGGCCCAGTCAGTAGCCTGTTGCTGTTGGCGGAAAGCCTGGACCTTGGAGCCTGCTGGCCGTCAAGGTCCCGCGCCCACTGGGGGGAGGAAGGAAGGCCCAGCCACAAACCAGGAGCAGCTCCCAGAGTTTCCACGGAAAGCTGGCGGGATGCCTGCTGACGGCAACTTTCTAACAGTAACTTCCCCAATCCAGACACCACAAAACTAGCAGAGCAGAGCTCAGATGCAAGTTGGGCCTTAATCAATGCCTCAGGAACTAGGGGACGCCATCCTCATGCTCCTGGGACCCAGTGAACCCATGTCGAGGGCTCCCTGGCTTGTTCTCTCAATGCTCAGCTCTTGGCCGTTTCTTGTTTCATTCCATGGTCCAGGCGCCACCACCACACACACATTCCAGCCATACCCCCAGGTCTCAGCCTGCCACACCTTCCTAGGTTCAGTGTCTGCTCCTCAGCACCCTCTTCCACATCCTGAGTAAACTTTGTCCCCAAGTAACCTCTTGAGTGTGATCATTAAACCTCTCTGAGCCTCATTCTCCTCCATGGAATAGGGGTAATAATCTTTCTCTCAATATGGCTGTGGTAGGAGAAAACTAGAAACAGGGAAAGCTGTGCTCATATATAAGGAAACAGTGGCCCAGTCCCGCCAGGAGTTTTGGCTTTTACCTGGATCCCTTCTCTCCATTCCTCTCAAGCCTCCATTAATTCCCCAGTTCCTCCACCTTTGGGAAAGTAGAAATGAATAAGAGGGGTCTACTTCTGACAGTATGTTCCCTTTTGGAACCAGACCATGAAAGCTGGAAGAGCCCTGAGAAAGTATCCTGGCTAAGCCCCTGGTCTTACAAATAAGCTCACAGCTCTGAGAGATTAAGCAATTTGCCCAAGGTGGTCACATAGCCAATGACAGAGTGAAAAGCACAGCCTGGGCCTCTCTAGTCCTCTCATAATGCTCTTTCAACTTTCCTATCGTGGTACTTGGCCTTGTCCATCCTGAGCCCCGTATTATAAAGCCTGACCTGGTCCCTGAAAAGAGCAATGGCCCTTAGAAATCCCTCTCTGATCCCATCTTCCACCCCACCCCCACACTGGTCTCATCTTTGAGGGCTTCATCTGTTATTTCCTACTCTCCTTTCCCTTTCCACTCTCCTTTTCCTTCAACAGCCTGTTCATCTCTCCCTCCCTGCCCAGCAGGCAAAAGGCATTGTGCCTCCAGCTGTCTCGACAGTGGCCTAGTTGAATTTCTAGCCTACTGCATCACAGCAACATGTCTGTGTCACCTCCAGGAGACTACATGTCCCTTGAAGCCCTGGGTCACCTGCATCCGGTTTGGCATACATTTGGTACTCAATAAATGTGTGTGGCACTGAACTGACTCAACTTCTCTCACTGGCAGTCACCCTACCCAAACCACCTACCTCTTTTCGAAGGTGGGTGATGATCTTGTGTGGTACTGAGATGACCTCTCCATGACTGGTCCGAAGGGCAGGCAGAGTTCCTGACATTGAGAAAGAAGTATGTCCACCAGACCCTTAGCCACCTATCCACACATAGCCACAACACATCCTTGTCTGTCACTTGCACTTCCCCTTGTACACTCCCTTCCTCACCCCCCAGAATACTGGGTACCTGAAGGACTCCGCCAGGGGTTGGTGATCTTGTGCACCTTGAGTGGGGCACCAGTAAATCTGGCATAGGTCTGCAGGAAAGGAAGCAGAAGGCAGAGAGGCCAAGGACATGGCCCACACAGGGGAATCAAGGCAAGAAATAACATTTATTGAATACCTTCTGTGCTATGCTCTACACTGAGGGATTGCTTCACACGAAAAAGGTAGACATTATTGCTCCCAATTTACAACAGGCAAACACAGGGCTTAGAGACCTTGTGGACATGTCCCTGATTACAAATCAGCCAGGAAAACCCTTCCTTCTTACATCCTCTCCTGCCATCTACCTGGTGAACACCTCAGCCTCACTTGGAAGCACTGGCCATTCCTTCTTGGGCAGTCTGTTTGGTCTGTTCCTACTTATACTTTAGCATCTGAACATTTTATTACACTTGTTTGCTGATGTTTCTAACTTTATGTAAACAATTCCAGGGGAGGGACCAAATGCTATTCATCTTTGGATGCCAATGTTTGGTATCTGGAAGAGGCCTAATACCTTGAAATGAGTAGAGTGAAAATGAAAGTGAGTGAATGAGTCAAACTAGTTATAGTGTGACTCCAAAGCTCTTTCTACAGAGCCTTAGCTGTGGATGGGCCTTTTGGTTCAGTAAACAATAACCTCAGTAAATGGCGTTGAGTGAGGAGGAGGAAGAGGAGATTGAGGAGAAGGCAGTAACGCCAAGCCGGAGAACCTTGAGATCATCCAGCCTTTGTAAACCTCCGGATGAAGAAACGGCGCCCAAAGAGAAGGGACCGCCCCAAGGTCACAGAGTCAGTAAATGGATGTTTAAGAACTAAAATTCATCTTCTGAACCCCCGACCAGGCCTCTTTCCATTGCTAAACAAAACCTAGGCTACCAAGGCACCGTACAGAGTTCTTACCGGCCAGGCACTCTCTTTGATTGCCTCAGTTTACCCCACTGTGCCCGTACTGAGGCGCCCTGGCAAAATTCGGATGACCGGCTAGTCCGGCCCCCTCCCCAGTCCTCCAGGGCGCAGCAGAGAGCGCCGGCGCCACCCCTCACCAGCACGGCCAGACTGTCCAGGTCCACTGACGGCAGCCCCCAGCCCCCTGACCAGCAGAACAGCTCCATGGGCGCCGCCATCTTGCCTGCCCTCTGTCCCGGAAGCACCTCCCCCTGCGCTTCAGCCCTCCACTGTGTGGATCCGCCCCCCTCCCTTTCGGCAGATCGTGGTCGGGACCCAGGGGAGGCTGTCAGGAGGGCGCGGCTTGTCCAGGCCCGAGAGGCGGCTTGAAAACGGCGTGGGGCGGAGCCGAGGGCTTCTGGGGAGGGCGGCCGCCGCCTGATTCAGAGGTGCCTCCCGAAGGGGGGAAGGATCCTCAGCCCTCCACGCCTTGGAGAATCAGGGCACCCCGATGGAGGGGAGCCCTGAACACCCGAGGACGCGGTGGGAGCAGGAGAAGGGGATTTTGTGCTCCATGACGGGTTCTGGGGGCTCTCGCAAATCTGCAAGACGTCTGGGCTGTTCTGGGGCCCCTCAGGGCTCGGCCCCCGAGCGGGGGCTGCGGGGGGGGGTCCCCCGAGCCGCATGTTTTCCACAGCGCGTTATGTTTGGAACCAGCCCCGCGCCTCTTGTTGCCATGGAAACAAAACAGGGGCGGTGGCGGCGGCCGGAGCGAGGCCGGGCTGGGGCCTGTGTGTGTGGGGGGAGGGGAGGTGGGGCTCGCGGGCTGTTGCCTTGGTAACGGGAACTGAGGCGCCCCTCCACCTCATCCGGGTCACGGCCTGTCCGCCAGTACCCCTCAGTGTTCCCAGTCTAGCCCCCGGCCCCTGGCCGGTCCTCTGGTCTACTTCTGTCCTTGGTGTCCCTTTCCTCTTTCCTGATTTCTTCACTCCAGCCTCACTGACCACTGTTTTAGGCTCTCCCTCCAGTTCCCACCGGACGCTTCCCGATTCCAAGCTTTCCTAGGAGTGAGGGGAAGATGGAGGCAGAAGCACAAGTCATGGGACCCCCTCCAATCCCCCATCCTGATGAAAAGCACTTGCTCTATCCGAGTAGCAAACTTCATTCCATACGGACATCCCCTGGGCACTATAGCAAGCTAGTTTCGGCCACTCCCTTGGAATTCTCTCATGCCAGCTGTGGAATAATGCCCACTGTCTGACACTACCTCTGCCAAGGGTTCCTGCCTTCCCCAACTGTGGCTTCCAGAAAACAGTAGCATTTGGTAGCAGCCCCCAACAGCGAGATGCCTGGAGATGCGGAGAAAGGGAGGCACCTGGGGGAGAGCACCATCAGGGAGCGGCAGGAGGTTAGGAGGCCTCCAGGACGCTTCCCCGTGCCCCTGATTCCCGGGGCTGGGGATGTCTCCAGGGTGATTGGCAGCTCTTTGTTTCAGCCCCCCCTCACCGCCTGCCGGCCCCCCCCCCCCCCCTTCAACTCCCCCTTCCAGTCCCTCCGCCCCCCGCTCCTGCTCTCCGCCTAGCCTTTTCCCCTCCCAGCCGCCTGCCTGCCAGGGGTAGTGAGCCGGCTGAGCGGCATGGAGACACAGGAACTTCGGGGGGCCCTGGCTCTTCTCCTCCTTTGCACTTTCGCGTCTGCCAGTCAGGACCTGCAGGGTAAGCCTGTACCAATCCTCTTAGCCCCTTCTCTGCCTCCTCCCCATTTGCCCCCAGCCGACTAGCTGGGGAACATGTGGGCAAAAGGAGAGGGGAGAGTCCTGAAATTGAATCGGAGGGAAGAGTTGATGAAATTATGGCCCTGTGGGGGAGGAGTTGACACTAGAAAGTGGTGGATGAGTGGGAGCTGGCCAGGGCAGAGGACTCAGGGGCTGGATGCTAGCTCCGGTTGCCTGGCTGGGTTGGTGTCTGAGCATCCCCAGGCACCCCAGGGTCTGGGAGAGCAGCTCAAAGGTGGGCTTCTTCCACCCCTGGGTGCCTGGCTGCCTAAGTACAGGATGGGGGTGGGGAGCAAGAGGTCTGGGCTCTCCTGGAGGTCTGGTGGTGGGATGGGCCTGTGGGTGTGGGAGAGGTAGTTGGAGCAGATGACACAGGCACAGATTCTTTACTGGCTGGAAGGGAAACCACAGATTGGCCAGGACACAGGAGGCAGAGGAGCTGGGTCCTACGTTCCTGTGGGAGAGAGCCAGACAGTAGGAGGGTCACAGCCTTCAGTGGGCAGCTGTTCTCATCTAGACCGAGTGCGCTGAACCCCCAGGATGGGAGGAGGGGCACTGGAGTGTGGGATGAGCCAAACCCAGCGGTGCAAAGAGAAACCGCCTCCCCGTTTCTGTGCTGTGGGCACCAGGTGCTTCTCCTGCCGGAGATCAGCACAGTGACTCCTTTGCGCCACCTGGTGGGAGCATCTCAAGTTTGTGGGGTTCTGTTTCTATATTTTCAAGTGAGCCTCAGGCCAGCTGGTTCCCAGAGTGGCAGTAAGGGAGGCCCAATGCCTTGTCCTCTGATAGCAACAAGGGTTGGATTTCAAGGGGTAGTGAACACTATGGGGTGGGGATAACGGATGCCCCACCCCTGAAGGCTCATAGGAGAGGGCAGGCCTTAGCATTTGACAGGGCTCTGACCTTGATCATCCCTGCCTGGCCAGTGATCGACCTGCTGACGGTGGGCGAGTCCCGGCAGATGATAGCTGTGGTGGAGAAGATCCGGACCGCCCTGCTCACCACTGGGGACATCTATCTCTTGTCCACCTTCCGCCTGCCCCCCAAGCAGGGTGGTGTCCTTTTTGGCCTCTACTCTCGCCAGGACAACACACGATGGCTGGAGGCCTCTGTCGTCGGCAAGATCAACAAAGGTGACTGGTGGGCATCTCCTGTCCTGCAATGATGACCCCTTTGAGCACCCTTCCTCATCCCCATTCTCAGAGCCCTCTTAATGCTCCTTGGGCTCCACTGGGGACTGAGGACCCATCAGGCTATGTCCAAGCACCAGGGGCACCTGGTGCCTAGGAGGGGCCTCAGGAGGCCAGGCACCCAAGAAATGGGATGAGGCATCTGTGGGTGTGGCGAGTTGTATGTGGGATGTCTGAGGGGAGGGGAGGCTTGTCTGTGCCCCAGCAGTGGTATAGAGGTCTCTTAGATCCCTGGAACAGTTCAGGGGGTACGGAACCGGTTGCCATCCTAGCAGGGGATAGAGTGGCCTCATGTAATCAGATGGCATGATAGAGTGGTAATGGATAGATAGGTCGATCTGATAACACTGAAGGTTAGAGGACAGAGTGCTCCGATGACACTGAAGACTAAGAAAGTCCTAGTCGTTGCATCAATTTGAAAAACATTTTTCATGTACCTATTATGTACAAGGTATTGAGAGATAGCTGAGTAAGCACTGACAGCCCTAGAGATGTGGTATTCAGAAGAACTGATCCAAGGCTCAGCTGGGAGACAGGGGACGGGGGACAGTGCGCATACTGACCTCCCCTTCTGGGCAGTGCTGGTGCGGTACCAGCGGGAGGATGGCAAAGTGCATGCAGTGAACCTCCAGCAAGCAGGCCTGGCTGACGGGCGCACACACACGGCTCTCCTGCGACTCCGAGGTCCGTCCAAACCCAGCCCTGCCCTGCAGCTCTATGTGGACTGCAAACTGGGTGACCAGCATGCTGGACTTCCGGCACTGGCCCCCATTCCTCCAGCAGAGGTCAGTGGGCTGGAGATTAGGACTGGACAGAAGGCTTATTTGAGAATGCAGGTGAGCAGAAAAGGAAGACCCTCTGAGTGTCGGTGAACAGTTTGCAGCGGTGGGAGGAGGAGTTGGTAGGTCCTCCCCCATGACAATGTTTCTCTCCCCCCCAGGGCTTCGTGGAATCCATGAAAATGATTCTGGGTGGGTCCATGGCCCGGGTTGGAGCCCTGAGTGAGTGTCCATTCCAGGGAGACGAGTCCATCCACAGTGCAGGTAACACATGCTTCTGTGAGCTGGCATCCTGGCCCCCAGCCCTGTCATCTTTGATACTTTCCATCCTCTTGATCTTTCTTCCCCTTAACACCAGTTCTTTTGGCTCACCTATTCCTCATCTATTCCTGGGACTTCTTGACTCCGTTACCCCAAATCTCCTTCACCTCTGACTCTGTGATCTCCAAATAATACATTTCCAGGAGGCACAGGTCAACAAAATCTCCATTAAGGTCATCCTGCCTATCAGGGTGGCCAGAAAAATAGAAGAATCCAAAAAAAAAAAAAGAGTATAACTCTGAAGACCTTTGAGTGGGAGTAAGGAAGGTAGTGGCTTGGTCTTTCTTGGTTGACTAAGCTAAGGGTCTTTTTTAGTTCCCACTGGCATCTATCACCTACCAGCAGTTTCCCTAAGCATTTCTCATCTGCCTGGTCTCTCTGACAAGGATACTCAGAGGTTCTTAAGTAAATAAAATGTCCACTTCTCCTAGATATTTCAAAGAGCTCTTGTGGTAGAAGCTTGAGAGGGAGGAAATGGAATGTATTGGGGCCCTGGCCCTGCATTAGGTCACCTCTCACTTGGATTCCTTCTGCCACAACCATGCCTAGGAACAGGAGGATCTGGGTCTTGACTGTGAGGCAGCTCCCTTAGAGGGACCCTCATCCAGTGGAAGGAGCTGGTGGGGCTGGCCCATCACCACTGCCCTCCTACTATTCATACTACATCTTTATTTCAAGGCACCAGCCCTTTTCTTCCTTCTCCTCAACCAGCCAGGCCCCTCCTCACATCTCCACCCTCTGTGTTTTCTTGTCCTCTCTAGTGACCAACGCACTCCACTCCATCCTAGGTGAGTAGGCCATGCCAAGATGAAGGGGCATGAGGGTGGGGAGGAGATACAGCAGCCTGAAATGAAGTCCTTTTCAGCCAGGAATGGGGTGGGATTTAAAGCTGGGGGGTGGGCAATGGTGGCAGCACCGGCTTATTACCCAGAGAGGGGTCAGGGCTGGTGCCCCAGTTCTGAGCCTTTCTGCATCCTGCACCCTGACAGGGGAGCAGACCAAGGCCTTGGTCACCCAGCTCACCCTCTTCAACCAGATCCTGGTGGAACTGCGGGATGACATCCGAGACCAGGTTTATTGGGCCGGTGAAGGGTGGTGCTGATTCTGGGTGGGGTGGCAGGTGCCAAGAGCTGACTCCTGCCCATCCTTCTGTCTACCAGGTGAAAGAAATGTCCCTGATCCGAAACACCATCATGGAGTGTCAGGTGTGCGGTGAGTGGGAGAGTAGGGGAGGGCTCCACATGGCATCAGTATGCTCCGTACCCCCAGGGCTTTAGCCTCCACTTCTGGTGAACTAAATGGTGACCTCTGGTGGCTTTGACTGTGTCCAAACCCACCCCCCAGGCTTCCACGAACAGCGTTCCCACTGCAGCCCCAACCCCTGCTTCCGAGGCGTGGACTGCATGGAAGTGTACGAGTACCCCGGCTACCGCTGTGGGCCCTGCCCTCCTGGCCTGCAGGGCAACGGCACCCACTGCACAGACATCAATGAGGTGAAGAGGGCCCTTTCTGGAAGGGCATAGAAAGCTGGGGTGAGGGACTTAGCAGAGGCCCAAGAAGGTGGGGTGAATGTTGGTCAGAAGCAGAGGAACCTGGGGTTGGAGACCAAAAAAGACAGGGGAGAAGGGAAGGAGACAGGTCTGGGACAAAGACTCCAAGGTCACGCAGGGAAGGAGCTGGGAGCTCGGCAGGGGCATTGTGAGAGGGCCGGCCAGAGGAGACCCACAGGAGGCCAGGGTGGGATCAGAGAACGATGATGTTGGGGGAGAGGAGGCCTGCAAACAGGGAGACCAGGAGCAGTGGTCCTGGGGTCACAGGCAGGGACCTGACCCCTTCTTTCTCATCTGATCCCCAGTGTGCTCATGCGGACCCTTGTTTCCCGGGCTCCAGCTGCATCAACACCATGCCTGGCTTCCACTGTGAGGCCTGTCCCCGAGGCTACAAAGGCACACGTGTGTCTGGTGTGGGCATTGACTATGCCCGGGCCAGCAAACAGGTCAGGGTGGGCAGAGTACGTGGACAAGAGACCTGGGCCTTGCAGGGATGGGCGCTACAGGGTTGGATGTCGAGCCCTTGGGATAAATGGGATGAGGCTCCTGGCTTACCTGCCAGCTTTGCCTTGGTTTTGGGTCTGGGCTTCATGTCTGTGTTCACAGATAAGGCCATACAAGTGCTCTCTTCTATACCTGAGGAGACCCAGAGTAAGTCTGGTTCTACCCCAAGTCTGCTCCTTCAGGTCTGCAACGATGTTGATGAATGCAATGATGGCAACAACGGTGGCTGTGACCCGAACTCCGTCTGCACCAACACTGTGGTGAGCTGGACACTCTGCATGCACGGGTGTGGGACAGTGCAACCCCCTCAGATTTCCTGCTCCCCTCCTCCTTTCCACCCAGGACGTTATGCATGGTAGGTGTTCCATGGAATTCTGATTATGCCTCTTACTAGCCTTTAGCAAGTTATTTACCTTTACTGAGTTTCAGCATCCTCCCTTGAAAAACAGGGCTCTTACTCTCCTTGAAAGGTTGTCAGGAGAACTAAAGGAGATAAGTGATAGACCTGGACTGTCATCTGTGAGGGTCCCTCCTAGGTGCCTCGAGAGATGGGGATAATGTTGGTCGTGGTGGGCTGACCCTCCTCCCTGAGACACTGCCTGCCTCCCTCCTCCTAGGGCTCTTTCAAGTGTGGTCCATGTCGCTTGGGCTTTGTGGGTAACCAGAGCCAAGGCTGCTCCCCGGCCCGGACCTGCCACAGCCCGGCGCACAGCCCTTGCCACGTGCACGCTCACTGTCTCTTTGAGCGCAACGGTGCAGTGTCCTGCTCGGTGAGCGAGGCCTAGGGTTCAGAAGCAACAGGGGATCTGGGGAAAGGGGTCGGGCTCAGGACCACGTCTGGGGACTGGCATGGGGGCTTGCATGGGAAAGGGAGGTGGGCCTGGGCCCAGAAACTGGTTGGTAAGAAGAGAGCCTGAAGAAGGTGGGGTGTGGGGAGCCAACCCAGAGCACTAACTCCCACCCTGGGTGTCACCCCAGTGTAACGTGGGCTGGGCCGGGAATGGGAATGTGTGTGGCCCGGACACGGACATCGATGGCTACCCGGACCAGGCACTGCCCTGCATGGACAACAACAAACACTGCAAGCAGGTGCAGGGGACAGGCGGGCGAGTGAGGGCAGGGCGCCCCAGGCTGGGACAGAACAGAACTCACCCGCCCACTTCCTCTCCCTGACCTTTAGGACAACTGCCTTCTGACACCCAACTCTGGGCAGGAAGATGCTGACAACGATGGCGTGGGGGACCAGTGTGACGATGACGCTGACGGGGATGGCATCAAGAATGTTGAGGTGGCTCCTAGACGTCCTGCCCCTTCCAGCTCCTCGGCAACTCTGTTGCCTTATCCCATAACCCTGTCCCCCTTGGCCACCGGCAGCTCCCAAGGAAGGGCCCCAGAGCTCCACATTAGGGAGGCATAAGCCTGGTACCCAGAATGAGGTGGACTACATGGGAAGTTGGGTGGGTGGGATTGCGCCACACCAGTGGACCATCACAGGAGTGGCGACTGTAGACCAGGGTGCAGGGACAAGGATGATGCAAGGTGGCCAGTGGTTCAAGGGAGGCCTGACTCTGCCTCCCACCCCAGGACAACTGCCGGCTGTTCCCCAACAAGGACCAGCAAAACTCAGATACAGATTCATTTGGTGATGCCTGTGACAACTGCCCCAACGTTCCCAACAATGACCAGAAAGACACAGATGGCAACGGGGAAGGGGATGCCTGTGACAACGACGTAGATGGCGACGGTGCAGGCCTGGGGCTGGGGGGTGGCTGGGAACCCCATGAAGAGTCCGGATAGGGTAGCAATGAAGTGGGGAGGCTGAGAATTCTGGAAGGGTGATGCTTGGGGAAAGTCAGACTGGGTGAGAGGTTACCTGTGGCAGATGTCAGTGGGCATATGAAGGAGGATGTGGGGCTAGGCTGGGAGTGGGCAAAAGGATGAGACAAGCTCCAGGCAGATTTCCTGACCCGCTGTCCTCTGGGTGGGAGACAAAGCCCAGGACTTTCACCAACCCAGAAGATAAGAGTGTGACTGTTCTAGTGGTAATCCTGTGTGACCCCCATTATATTCCAGGCATCCCTAATGGATTGGATAACTGCCCTAAAGTCCCCAACCCCCTGCAGACAGACAGGGATGAGGATGGGGTGGGAGATGCTTGCGACAGCTGCCCTGAAATGAGCAATCCCACCCAGGTACAGGGGAATGGATAGGGCAGGGAAGGGGTGGGTGACTGGTGGACGAAGCCCAGCCCTTTGGACGGGAAGTGGTCAGGTCACCCTCTTTAGAATTCTCAAAAGGAGATGGTGAGAGCAGGTCCCTCTCTCTCAGACAGATGCAGACAGTGACCTGGTGGGAGATGTCTGTGACACCAATGAAGACAGGTAGGGTTTGGGCCAAGAGATGGAAATTTAGGGGATACTTTACCTTCCTCTAGTATGTTCTCAATCCCCTCTAGGGTCCAACTTTAACTCTCCACTACTGTTGAGCAGGAGGCGGTGCCCATAGTCTACCTCCCATTCCTACTGCTGAACCTCCACCTCATCTGGCTGACTGCAAGGGGTCTGGCTGAATGGAGGGTATACCCCAGAGAGATTCCTAAGCAGAAGAGTGGGGAAGGATGCGGTACCTTTAAAAGCCTTTATTTGGTGCCTGTTCTTCTGGACAGTGATGGGGATGGACATCAGGACACCAAGGACAACTGCCCACAGCTGCCCAACAGCTCCCAGCTGGACTCAGACAACGACGGACTTGGAGATGAGTGTGATGGAGACGATGACAATGATGGTGTTCCGGATTACGTGCCTCCTGGTCCTGATAACTGTCGCCTGGTACCCAATCCCAATCAGAAGGACTCAGATGGTAAGGCTGGGGTCGCCAGAGGACTGGACAGCTGTGGGGTTTGTTCAAGGAGAGGTGGCAAGCCTTGCTGGGGAGAGGGTGGCACCTCAAGGCCTGAGGTGGTAGTCTTGGCTAGTGGCAGTGGCCAGGGCCTCGCTGAGCACCTGGCTTCATCCTGCCCAGGCAATGGCGTTGGTGATGTGTGTGAGGATGACTTTGACAATGATGCAGTGGTCGACCCCCTGGATGTGTGTCCTGAAAGTGCAGAGGTAACCCTCACGGATTTTCGTGCCTATCAGACCGTGGTCCTGGATCCTGAGGGTGATGCTCAGATTGACCCCAACTGGGTCGTGCTCAACCAGGTACTAGGGCAGTGAGCGGGGTGGGTGCTGTCAGACCTGACTAGTAGGCAGAGTCTAGGGAGGGCAGCACACTGGAACCAGGACTTTTGTCTTTACTGCACACCACCAGGGCATGGAAATTGTTCAGACCATGAACAGTGACCCCGGCCTGGCAGTTGGTATGTAAGGGGCACCCAATTCAGCAATTTCAATAATTTCCCAATGGAGGGGTCCTACAGGCAGAGGATGGGCCACTGCCTTCCCTCGGGCATCCCATCCCACCCCCACCCACAATGGGTGTTAGCAGCTTTGCTACCCCTGCCCCTGATCCCATCTCCCCTCCCACCCACCCCTAGGATATACAGCCTTCAACGGTGTGGACTTTGAAGGCACCTTCCATGTGAACACTGTGACCGATGACGACTACGCAGGCTTTCTCTTCAGCTATCAGGACAGCGGCCGCTTCTACGTGGTCATGTGGAAGCAAACAGAGCAGACCTACTGGCAGGCCACGCCTTTCCGGGCTGTTGCCCAGCCAGGGCTGCAGCTCAAGGTCCCACAGCTGCCCAGATTCCCTAGTCCAGGGCCCTTTCCCAAGGCCTCCCCCACCGACCCTGGGGCCTCCCCCACCGCCTGAGCCGGGGGAAGCCTCTTACCCAGACATCTGGCCTGGAGGTGGGCTCCCTGGGGCTCCAGAATATTCTCCTGACTCCCTTTTCCACCTGCACTTACCAGCCTGTTGTCTTCCCTTGCTCTGGTACTGTGGTTGACCCACTGTCTTTGCTGATGCCCCGTAGGCAGTGACATCAGTGTCTGGCCCAGGTGAGCACCTCAGGAACGCCTTGTGGCATACAGGCAATACTCCTGATCAGGTACGACTGCTGTGGACTGATCCACGAAATGTGGGCTGGCGTGACAAGACCTCCTACCGCTGGCAGCTGCTGCACCGGCCTCAAGTTGGCTATATTCGGTGAGGGGAGGGGCCGAGCCCTCCCAAGAGACCCCAGGCCCAGCCTTTCCTTCCTTGCCAGCTGGGATTCACCAGTGTCTTCCCCTGCACTCACTGCTGTGGTGCCATGGGCCTGGACTGGAACCACCTCTGTCTACCTCCCCTCTCACCACAGACTAGTTGCCCTGGCCCCGCTTGTTTCTTAACATCAGGTAGCCTGGGCTCTGGTGCTGCTAAGGACCTATAAACAATGTTAGGCAAGTCCTTCTTTTGCCGTGCTGTAAAATGAAGGTGTATCTGGGAGCCTCCAAAGGCCAGGCCAGTCTGTGGAGAGGCACATCAATCCACCTCATCACTAGTCCAGCCCAGAACCTGCCTCATCAGAGTCTGACTGGAAGGGATCATCATTTACAGAAGAGCCAACGGAAGCCCAGACCCCGCACTGGCACCTCTTAGTAGCCAGGCTGAGGCCTCTCAGTTCAGCTCTTGGTCCACAACTTTGCATTTCCTAGTCGGTGGGGATGACAGGGAAGGGAGGGGAAATGGCCCAGAGCCCAGAGTGCAGGGACTTGGGTTGGTTCCCCTTTAAGGTGCCTGGGGCTGCGGGGCGCCAGGGCAGGGGATGGTGGGGGTGGACTAGAGCCTGGGAAGCGGGTGACTTCACCCCCCAGCCCATTGTACTCATCGTCATGGCAACCCAATCCTCGCTCGGAATGCGGCTGGTGCTTTGAGATGCAAAGGGGGCTGGACAAAGAGCCAGGGGCCCCAGGCCTGAGAAAAGCACCCTTCCTTCCCCCCTTTCCTTCCTCCCTTTTCCCCACCTCCCTTCTCTCTCAGGCCCGGTGAGCCCTAGGGGGGTTGGGGATGAACAGGGCTGGGTCACGGTGGCGCAGTGCCCACTAGCACCTAGCACCAATGAACACTCCTATCCCGGACAGGGTGAAGCTATACGAGGGTCCCCAGCTAGTGGCCGATTCTGGGGTGATCATTGACACATCCATGAGAGGGGGGCGTCTTGGTGTATTCTGCTTCTCCCAAGAAAACATCATTTGGTCCAATCTCCAGTATCGATGCAATGGTGAGGCTCTAGACGGAGATCAGCCTGACCTCTTGTGCCCTCAAGGGAGAGTCACATCTTCTGACCTTAATCATATCTCCTTTCTCAGACACAGTGCCCGAGGACTTTGAGCCATTCCGGAGGCAGCTGCTTCAGGGAAGAGTGTGAAGAGGTGGCCACTGGATTCAGAATCCTGATTTTAGACCCTCGGGCCTTGGGGTCCATCCTGGAGTCTAATTTACAGCCCCTCAGCTAAACACCGACCCTCCTCTGGCACCCACCACGAGTTCAGCCCCAGAGGGGTGGTGACCCCACTGTTCAGGAGATGGGAAGTTTTCAAGGGGGTATTTCTCAGGCACTAACCCCAGGAAAGATAACAGCGCATTGCCATAAAGTTTCAGTTCTTTTCTAAGCCAGTGCAGTTACTTATTTTAGGGATTTTCCGGGGCAGGGAGAGGACTAGTAGAATGTAAGTTAGAGATCTAGAGGGAGTTTGGTGAGAAAGGTGTGGACAGGGACTAGATGGAGGACGGGGGTTAGGTGAAGGATGGGGTGCTGGTCAGAGGATGGCTAAAGTTCTCCCAGCCCCACTTACTCACGGTGGCAGTGGCGACACTCCAGTCTAAGAGCAGCCGGGATCGACAGCCAGGAGGGCTGAGGCTGCCCCGTTCGGGGTGAGGGGGAGGCCGGGGGGCCGAGGGGGCCGGAGGCCGGGACGAGTGCAATATTGGCGGGGGAAAGAACAACACTGCACCGCGTCCCGTCCCTCCCGCCCGCCCGGGGCCCGGAATCCCGCTCTCCACCGCTGGAAGCTGGACCAGCCCGAGAACCCAGGACGCGTTGGGGAGTTGGGTTCACCTTGGAGGCCAGAGAGACTTGGAGCCCGGAAGAGGGTGAAGGGGGTGGTAAGGGGAGGGAAAAAGGGAAAAGGAGACCGCGATATCCCGGAAGGCCGCTTTCCGACGCCCAGGCGTTGCGCGCGCTTGCTCTTTAAATACTCAGACTGCTAGGCGCGGAGCCGTCGCCATGGTGACGCGTGTCCCAGCAACCGAACTGAATGGCTATTGCCTGGCAACGC
Organism: Dama dama; assembly: GCF_033118175.1. Taxonomy (NCBI): domain Eukaryota; kingdom Metazoa; phylum Chordata; class Mammalia; order Artiodactyla; family Cervidae; genus Dama; species Dama dama. The sequence continues at coordinate 16,801,555 of NC_083700.1, forward strand.
CCGGGGTTGAAGTTTTGGGGCCGCCCACCTAGCTACTCGCGCTTTCTCTAGCCTGAGGGGGCGGGGGCTTCCCCGCCTCTTCGGCCAGCTCCCCGGCGCGATGACGTAACGCCCCCAGTCCCGAGCCCGCCCCCGGGTCCCGCGGCTGCACAAAGCCGCGCCAAGTCGGCGGAGCAGCGCGGGCCTGCGAGCTGTGGTCCTGCTCTCCGGCTTCCCTCCAATCCCGCCGCACCGAAGTGTTCTTAAAGTTCATTTCGCAATCCGTGTTCTTTGGGGCTAACAATTGTTTCCTAATGCGGACGTAATTGCTTCTGTCGGTCTAGACTGCAATCCAGGACCTCCGGAGGGGGCCCGATAAACTCCACGTGCGCCGCTGTGGCCCCAAACACTCCTCGGTCCCACATGTTTCTGCCCTTCAAAATATAACTTGGTCTTCCCAAATCACGCACCCTCATATACTGTTTTGCACCACCCCGGCCACCTTGTGCGTACCTGCCCCAAACGCCACTCTGCTCTCCAAAGGACAGTTTCGTGCCCCTCAATACCATCTGTCGCCCCACCTATTCTCTGCTTCCTAAATGCGTAACTAATCTGCCCCATTCCGCCTCCCACATTCCGATGTCCTCGCCCAAATACCTGGGTGCCCCTTCCACATAACTCAGGACCCCACCCACTTAGCGCCATTTCCTCCAGACGGCGCCGCGACAGGTCTGAGTCCCCTCCTAAAACCCCCAGCCCCTCCATCGATGATACAGTGTGTTCCTCCCCTTCTCTGTCCAAGCCACTGCCTCTCCTGGCCAGGGCCTGCTCTGCCCAGTCTCTCTCTGCCCCCACTTCGGCAGTGCCACCCAGCCTCCTCTCCCCAGACCCGGGGAGCCCCTCAGCCCTCTCGGGCAGGCCGGGTGAAGCTCTCGGTGACCGCTAGAGGGCGGGAGAGCCCGGCCAGAGAGCCGCCGCTACCTGGTGGATTCGGGGAAAGGAAAGACCCTAGGGTTTGGTGGAATTTCGTATTTCTCTAAGTGGAAATTTCTTCCCCCGCCCCCTTCTAGAGATAAAGTCAAGGAAGGAACTTGGGCTGCTGGAAAGTCTTTCAGGGGCGGGGACTGTGGGTTTCGGGGTAGAACCGTGTGTGGAACTGGACAGGGAGACGTCAGAAGGGTGGGGCTATTCTGGGAAGTAGTGGGGGGAAGGGGTCCAAAACTAGCACCGAGTTTACTCATTGGCGAGCCTTCCCCTCCTTTCTCAGCCCCCAGAGTGGGACTCCAAGCGACCCAGTGAGAATGGAACAATGGTGTGGAGGACCCACAATGCCGGCCTTGGGCTAAGACTTTGACCTAGTCCAATTTCTCTGTTACTTTCCTCACCAAGGCTGTTGTCCTGAGGCTAAAATAGGACCATGGGGACCCAGGTCAGGTTCCAGACTTCCTCCACCACCTTCTGGAGCCAGGGAGTGGTTGGTGAAAGGGGGGAGGCCAGTCAGAAAACAAACAGGTTGTCAGAGAGTTGAGTGATTGAAGCCCACATACCTTATTTAAGGGGCCAGAAATGGCTGGGGAGGAGGAGGAAGAGGTTGGAGGTAGGGAAGGGGGGGGGTGGAGCTTTGTCACCTGTCACCTGCTCTGGCTGAGCCTAGGGCGGGCGGGGGACCGGTATAAAGCAGCCGGTGCCTGTGTCCGCTCCACCTCGTGGGCAGCTCCGGCCTGAGTTTGTTCTGTCCCCTCCCCACCACTTCGGCACCACCATGACACCGGACATCCAGGCCCCTTTCCTCTTTCTGCTGCTGTTGCTCCCAGTGCTTACAGGTGAGGGGCACAAGGTGGGGAGGGGACTGCCCTGCTCCTGTGGTCTTCCCAACTTTCTGTGGGTTTTGCTTCCTGGGAGATGGCATCCAAGAGGCAGAAGTTGCAGACAGGGGTGGCCTAGTCTTTGCCAGAAGAAAGAATAAAGGAGTGAGGCTAAGGAAAACCTGAGAAGAGACCCCCCACACACACACCTGGAGGAGAGTGGGTGCCAGGAGCAGGCGTATGTCCTGAAGAGAAGTCTGGAGGGGTTGGGGGTGGAATCAGGAGAGGAAAATCCTAGGAGTGGAAAAGCCCACAGTCCAGGAGCAGACAGATATGGGAAGAGAGAGGTAGGTTGCCAGCAGGGAAGGAGAAAGCTGACTCAGGGGCCCACTCCCCAAATCCTCCTGGCATGACTTCCCCAGATGCCAGAGAATGTATTTTCTCCTTATGCTGATTTGTCCCCCAACCATACTCTGTAACCTTGATTTCTTACAGCTGCCAATGGCACTACCGTAACAACCTCTGACCCCAGCAGATCTATACAGGCTTCCAGTACACAAGGCAGCCCAACGTCCAGCCCCACTAAAGAAACTTCTTGGAGCACAGCCACCACCTCACTCACAGCCAGCAGCCCCAACCCCAGCCCGACTGCCTCTCCAGGCCACGATGATGCCTCATCTCTGACCAGCAGCCCTGCCCCAAGCCCGGCTGCCTCTCCAGGCCATGACAGTGCCTTGACTTCAGCCAGCAGCCCTGCCCCAAGCCTGGCCGCCGCTCCCAGCCACGACAGCACCTCGACTCCAACCGGCAGCCCTGCCCCAAGCCCGGCCGCCTCTCCAGGCCACGACGGCGCCTCGACTTCAGCCGGCAGCCCTGCCCCAAGCCCGGCCGCCTCTTCAGGCCACGACGGCGCCTCGACTCCGACCGGCAGCCCTGCCCCAAGCCCGGCTGCCTCTCCCGGCCACGACGGCGCCTCGACTCCGACTGGCAGCCCTGCCCCAAGCCCGGCAGCCTCTCCAGGCCACGACAGTGCTGACGGCGCCTCGACTCCGACCGGCAGCCCTGCCCCAAGCCCGGCCGCCTCTCCCGGCCACGACGGCGCCTCGACTCCGACCGGCAGCCCTGCCCCAAGCCCGGCCGCCTCTCCCGGCCACGACGGCGCCTCGACTCCGACCGGCAGCCCTGCCCCAAGCCCGGCCGCCTCTCCCGGCCACGACGGCGCCTCGACTCCGACCGGCAGCCCTGCCCCAAGCCCGGCCGCCTCTCCCGGCCACGACGGCGCCTCGACTCCGACCGGCAGCCCTGCCCCAAGCCCGGCCGCCTCTCCAGGCCACGACAGTGCCTTGACTTCAGCCAGCAGCCCTGCCCCAAGCCCGGCCACCTCTCCAGGCCACGACGGCGCCTCGACTCCGACCGGCAGCCCTGCCCCAAGCCCGGCCACCTCTCCAGGCCACGACAGTGCCTTGACTTCAGCCAGCAGCACTGCCCCAAGCCCGGCCACCTCTCCAGGCCACGACGGCGCCTTGACTCCGACCGGCAGCCCTGCCCCAAGCCCGGCCACCTCTCCAGGCCACGACAGTGCCTTGACTTCAGCCAGCAGCACTGCCCCAAGCCCGGCCACCTCTCCAGGCCACGACGGCGCCTCGACTCTGACCGGCAGCCCTGCCCCAAGCCCGGCCGCCTCTCCAGGCCACGACAGTGCCTTGACTTCAGCCAGCAGCACTGCCCCAAGCCCGGCCACCTCTCCAGGCCACGACGGCGCCTCGACTCCGACCGGCAGCCCTGCCCCAACCCCAACTGCCTCTTCAGGCCGTGACAGTGTCCCATCCCTGACCAGCAGCCCTGCCCCAGGCCCTACGGCCTCTCCAGGTCACCACGGCGCCTCGTCCCCAACCAGCAGCGACACCTCATCCGTGACCACCAGCTCTGCCTCGAGCTCCATGGTCACTTCAGCACACAAGGGCACCTCATCCGGGGCTACCATGACCCCAGTCAGCAAGGCCACTCCATCCTCAGTTCCCAGCTCTGAAACTGCTCCCTCTGCTGCCAGCCACATTACCAGGACAGCTGCCAGCAGCACTAGCCCCCAACAGTTACCTGTTAGGGTCTTCCTGTTCTCCCTGTCTTTTCGCATTACAAACCTCCAGTTTAACTCTTCCCTGGAAGATCCCCAAACCGGCTACTACCAGGAGCTGCAGAGACGCATTTTGGACTTGGTGAGTAGCTGCCTTTCCTCTAACATGCACCCCCCCACCCCCAAAGCAGCCTTCAGAACTCTTTGAGTTGCTTGCATCGAATCTTAGTCCTTTCTCTCTCCCCCCAGTTTTCGCAGATTTATAAACAGAGGGAGAGGGATTTTCTGGGCCTCTCAGAGATCAAGTTCAGGTACAGTTCTGGGTGTGGACTCTGCGGGACTGGCGGGTGTTGTCATGACTGTGGGGAGGATGTACTGACCCAGAAACTGGGACCCATGGCTGAGTTCCCCATTTCTTTGTAACCAGGCCAGGATCTGTGGTGGCAGAATTAACTCTGGCCTTCGGAGAGAATACCACTGCCGAATGGGTGAAGACACAGCTCAGTCAGCTTGAAGCACAGGCAGTCAAATATAACCTGACCATCACTGAAGTTAGTGGTGAGTCCACTTCCCCAGCTGTGAGCCAGCACCGCCCTGCCCGGGACCCTCTCTCTCCAGCATCTGGGTCCCTGCTTTCTCTCTTGGAGCTGGTAGGGGGAGAGTCACCTCCTTTGGGAGACCACTCTGACCACTGCTTTTCCTTTCAGTGCGTGATGCCCTGTCTCCTTCCTCTGCCCAGTCTGGGTCTGGGGTGCCCGCTTGGGGCATCGCCCTGCTGGTGCTGGTCTGTGTTCTGGTGGCGCTGGCCATCATCTATCTCATTGCCCTGGTAAGTGCTCAATCCCCAGCCCTGACCAGAGTCCCCCTGCTGGAAGGAACCTCATGGCCCCCACAACCTCCTGTCTGCCCAGGTTGTGTGTCAGTGTGGACAAAAGAAATGTGAGCAGCTGGACATCTTTCCAACCCTGGATGCCTACCATCCTATGAGCGAGTACTCCACCTACCACACCCATGGGCGCTATGTGCCCCCTGGCAGTACCAAACGGAGCCCCTATGAGGAGGTGAGGGTGGGGGCAGTGCGGTGAGGCTTTGGGCAGTGGTTCTGAAAGGGTACTGGGAAAACCTAAAGAACTTAGAAGAGGTGATGTGAAATAAGCAGTGAGGGACTGACAAGGCTGGGGTGGAGGTCAGAGGGGTCCTGTGGGAAAGGCTTAGAGAAGAAGGGGGGTCTCAGGAGGGTGTGCCCCCCACAACTAGCACCCCCAGAAGAGCATTCACTGCTCGGCTGAACTGGGATGCCCAGAGGTGACATGAATAGGGCACTGTACCCAGGGGAGCCCTTCTTGGAAGGAGCCCCTTGCCCCAGCTTTTCTCCTAAGAATGGAGGGTAGATTGGGAAAGGCTGATGGGGAGGGGGGGGTCTCTGAATTGGGAAAGAAGTCTCACCAAGCCAGGTGAGCCTGGGTGCAAGGTGGGGAGGCACAGACCCCCTCTTCCTTCTTTCTGCCTTTCCCTCCATGACCTAGTAAATAATTACTTTGCCAACTGGGGCTGAAAGGCCACTCCAAGTGGGGGAAGGGAGAGTTTCCTTTTCCTGACTTTTCCTCTGCCTGGGGACTTCCTTCTTCCAGTTTTGCAGAAACGCGTACACCTCCTTGGACTGAAGGAGCAGAGAACGGAGGGAGAAAGGGGCAAGAGGGGGAAGCAGGGGGTGCTGAGAGCCAAGGGGAGGGAGTGAACAGGAGCTGGAGGAGGAGGGGGAGTGGCCCTGTTTACAGTCATCTGGCTGGTGGTGGTGACCAGCAGGTGCTCTCTCTGGATTAACCCTTTGAAAGCTAGTCAGGCTCCTGGACCATTCACCCCATCCTGCAGTGCCATCCAGGGACCCCGGGGAGGAAGGTTGTCCCAGGAAAGCCTCTGCCGCTCATCCCAGTCTCTTCTGCCCCTACCTAGGTTTCTGCAGGCAACGGTGGCAGCAACCTCTCTTATACAAACCTGGCAGCCACTTCTGCCAACTTGTAGGGACATGTTGTCTGCTGAGAGTCCAGCCAGTACTGGCCGCCTCCCTGGAATTCTTCACTTCTGAGGACCCCCGCCCCCAACTCTGTTCTGGGCTAGTGAGCTGGGCATTCAGATGGGCTGCTCACAGCCTCCCTCACAGGACCCACCAAGTCTCCTAACCCATCTTAGCCCTGGTGAAGCCTGCCTGAGCCCCTGGGGACATGCCAGAGACAGCGGCTCCCAGGAGGATTGCCTGGAATGCTTGGAGATGGGAGTGGGAACGTGAACATGGCTGAATAAAATGTGGGCCTCCTCTGAGTCCACTACCAGCTTCTGATCTGTTGTCTGTGACCTGTGGATGGGTGAGGGGCAGTCAAAATGTGTGTGTGTTGGGGGGAGGTCTGGCAGAGACGCTGGGAGAGGAGGGGAAGGGAAGAAGGGCAGAGGAGCGGGGTTCATTTGAGAAGCAGGAGGCTGGAGAGATGACATTGGAGTGCAGGCGGACAGACTCCTGTCACCTCTCCTGCATGGCTGGCAGCACATGAGGAAGGAGGAAACAAAAGCCCGAGGCTCCAGCAGCCAGCATGACCCAGCTCTGCCCGCCCGAGAGCTGGGCTCGCCCCATCCCCGGGCCTGGATTTCACTCCCGCGCCCTTCTCTCCCCTTGGCATGGTGCCCTCAGGTGGCTCTATTCTTAGCTGTCCGGGTGTGAAGTAAGTCCTAAGGCAGCAAAGTCAACAGGGCCATGATAAGGTCCGTGTCAGATCCAGGGCCTGGCGCCAGACTGCCCCACCTGCCTACTGGCTCTGGGGTCTATCACCTAGTAGCCCAGGAATAGGGAAATAGTTCTGGTTCTGATGTCAGAGACTTCCCAGATGGCTCAGTGGTTAAGAACCAGCCTGCCAATGTAGGAGATACAAGACTCAGGTTCAATCCCTGGGTTGGGAAAATCCCCTGGAGAAGGAAATGGCAACCCACTCCAGTATTCTTGCCTAGAAAATTTCATGGACGGAGGAGGAGCCTGGCGGGCTACAGTCCTTGGGGACACAGAGTCAAACATGACTGAGCACGCACCCACTTCCTGACTGATGCACTGATGCCAAAAGCTCAGCTTCTCTGTACACCGGGACTGAATCGAATCTCTGAGACAGAGTTTTAGGTGAAGTAGAAAAGAATAGCTTTATTGTGTTGCCCGGTGAAGGCGGCCACAGTGGGCTAATGCCCTCAAAACCATATGTCCCAAGTTGGAGAAGATTTACAGTAATTGCTCAAAGAGCATGTGATCAGCTCATGGACATTTTTCTGATGGGTTGGTGGTGAGGTAGCTGGAATTCAGCATCATCAGCCTTCAGGACCAGCTGCTCTGGGGTCTACATATCATCTTTAACTTTTCCCACCTGCAGGGGATATCAGTTTCTACAAAACAGCTCAAAGATATTGCGAATATCCATTGATAGGGAAACAGGGTGTTGCTCAAGGCTGTTCTTGACTGTTTGTTTCTCTCTGGTTTCCCATTCCCTCCTTTCCCTAATTAACAACTGCTTGAATCTGCCCCTTGGAACTCAGGGAAGGTCATGGAGGCTGAATGAAGGCTGTTTCCTATAATCCAAGAAATGGGGGAACACAGAAAGGCCTTGTGCCAGAAGCCCCTGATCTCTCTGGGTCCAGGCAAGGGGACGGCACCCTAAGTCGCATTCCTGCAGGGCTCCACCCAGACACCCCATGGGGGTGGTGGTGGTGGGAGGGTGAGCATCCGATGCAAGCAGCCACCAGAGCGATGTGCCCCCTGGCGGCCACGGTCGGTTTGGACTTGGGCTGGGCACAGGTGTGGCAGAAAACTGGGGAGCACAGGGCTTGAGGACCTCCTTCCCTCAGGCATCAGCTCCACCGTGCATCCCTGCTCTGAGAAATAGCAGGGAACCCTCCATCCCCTTGGCCTGCCACATCCAGCACAGAAGCTAAGAGGAATGGGCTCCGGGAAGGCAGACATCACAGGAAGGCCTGGCATCACAGTTTATTGTTTATAAACCATGAAAATAACAGCTGTTGCTTGGCACAGGCCTAGCAGTGCTCACCGCAGGGGGGCAGCAGCAGGCACCAGAGGCCTTGCCAGGCCCAACCCAGTGGGGACACTCAACCTCAGCTGGGACCCCAAGGGAGACTTGGCACGTTGGCATGGGTGCGGGACAGGTTAAAGCATGCAAGGGGGCGAAGAGGGGGATAAAAGGCATGCGGCTGGGGGTACAGGGACCCAAATAAATAAAGCAGGATGAGAGGGTCCCTTTCCCTCACCAAAGAGTGAGGGCACTGTCCAGCCAAAAAGCCGCTCCGCCCCAAGGCTGCAGTTCAGCACGGATGGGGCAGGGAGCTTGGCAGGGCGGAGGGCAGAGCTGGTGAGCAAGCCCAGTGTTCCGGGTGCCTTCCCTCCCAACCAGCCTAGGGGGGGAGCACAGGGCAGGGGTGGGGCAGGGGCTCTCTCCATGATTCGGGCAAGATGCCAAGGGCAGCGCATGGGGCAGAGACGTGGTGGGGGCGGGAACCTGGATTAACAGGCAATAGGGAGAATGGGGGACATCCAGAGAGGTGAGCAGAGGAGAGTCCCTTGGTCAAGAAAGGCCGTGGGAAGACAGATAGGGGACGGGACAGGACCACGCAGGAGGAAGAGCTGGAGGGAGAAGCTACCAGAGAGAGAACCCAGCTTCCAGAGGCCCCGCAGAGGCCCGGGAGGGTCAGTCCAGCTTGGCGAAGCCCCCAATGGTGACCTTCCTCTCAGGCTTGGTGCCCACGGGCTCCTGTAGCTGTACTGTGCCACCCCCGATGAAGCAAAAGGCAGGGCACACAGGGCCCGAGCAGTCCAGGGGGCACTCCAGGAGCCCTCGGAAGGACACGGCATCCAGGAATGAAACGCGACCCCGCTCGTAGTCCAGGCAGATGCCCAGGCGGGGCGGCAGGGGCACCGTGCAGCTGGCCGCCGGGCCGTCCCTCCCGGTCAGCCCTGCGTTCGAGCTGGCCCCGGCCCCCAGCAGGATCTTGCCCATGCCGATGGTCAGGAAAGCGAAGGGCGGTGACGCCTCCACGGTGGCGTCCTCGGCACCGCTGTCGTGTCCACTGTCCGGGTCGTACCTGCAGGAATGGGTGTTGGGTAGGTGGTACCCAAGGGCTGAGATGTTGGGAGGATGGAATGTCGGAAGCAAGCAGTTCCAAGGACTGATTTGGGGGCATTGAGAAGAGAGCACATTGAAGAGACAGGGGTTATAATATAGGGCTGGGGGTTTGGTTTGGTGAGAATGGGGAAAGGCAAGCACATTGGCCAGAGGGGTGGGGGAAGGGGAGAAAAGACAGGGTATCGCTCACGCACGCTGAAGAAAGGCAGTGCTTCCCATGCAGGCAAGTGGTGAAGAAAATGGTGCTGGGATACTGTGCTGGGAGCGGATTTTGAGGGTTAGAGAATCTTGGAAGGATGAGGGGTTAGCGGTGTGGAGAGGGGGGAGCAGAGAAAACATGCTGGGAAGGGGGATGTTGGGAGAGAGATGAAGGCGGGTCAGTGTCTTAGATGAAGGATGTTGCAGGGGTGCAGGTTGGGGATCAGAAGTTTAGGAGGGAACTGATGTTGAAGAGAAGGCACTTCTGAAGAAATGGGGTATTGGATAGAGTGCTGAGGAGGAAGAAGAGCATGTGTGGGTGGGTGAAAAATAGGATGTTGGGGATGAGAGGGTATGAAGATGGAAAGTTTAAGGGAAGAATTTGAGGAGGCTGAGAAAAGGTGTGGGTGAAGGAAGTCCTGGAGAGAAAAAGCTTTGTGGTAAAAAGATGCTGCAAAAGGGGTGTGAGGGAGAAAGGACATGGAGACTTGGCGAGATGGTATGTTAGCCTGAGTGCCAGATGGAGGGACATGGAGATGGCTTCCTTTTCTATTGTCCCTTTCCCCAGTCACTCCAAAGATCAACCTCCAAAACGCTTTCACTGAGCCCACATTTCTCCTGACCACAGTGCCTCCAGCCTGGCTCACATTACTTCCTCCTGATCTTCCAGCTCCATCCCCGCAAGTGTGTGCTCCCCTTGTCACCCCACCGTGTTCCCAGCTCCCCCACCCAGATCCCCAGAACCCCATACCTCCCAGAGGGGCCTGACCTGGGGCTGATCACATCGGGGGCACCCTGGAAGCTTTCCTGAAGCTTGCTCTCCAGCCCGACGCCCACCTTGACCAAGTAGGAGGCTGGGTCCACGGCGCAGGCCCAGTAGCTGCGGCCCTGGGTCACAGCCACATCGCCCAGGACCACGTCCACGCTCAGGTGGCAGCCTGTCAGCAGCCGCTCGGCAGCCAGCAGCAGGGGCAGCCCTGGGACACTCCTCACCGCTCGCTGGTCCTTGCTGATGGCCAGCCGCTCACGGCTTGTGCCCCAGCGGCCATCCAGGAAGAAGTGCAGGACTGGAGGAGGGGAGGGTTGAGACAGAAGGAAGGACTTCAGGGACAGACACCGGCACTGGGGACCTCGAGGTGTCAGCACGAGACGCCGGGAGATTTCAGAACACGGGACAAGTTGCCAAGGGATGGGCAGGGGGCTCTTGGGAACAGGGTCTGGAAAACTGGAATGGGGAGCATAAGGGAAGAAGAAAGGGCATCCCAAGTGGGCATTAAAACTCTCCAGGAAGAGTTTCAGTGATGACTAGTGGGCATGGAAACCAGTCTCCCAGACCCAGCTGACTCGCTCTCGCTGCCTCCTCTATTACGCCTATCCTCCAGAGCCTCCGCTAGTTTCTGGAGAGTCACTTGACCAACATTTATTGAGCCCTTGCGTTGTCCTGTGCTTAGTCAGTTGTGTCGGACTCTTTGTGACCCCATTGACTATAGCCCACCAGGCTCCTCTGACCATGGAATTCTCCAGGCAAGAATACTGGAGTGGCGTGAAAAAGAAAAAAAAAAAACAAAGAATACTGGAGTGGGTTGCCATGCCCTCCTCCAGGAAATCTGCCCAACCCAGGTTTCGAACCCAGGTCTCCCGCATTGCAGGCAGATTCTTTACCATCTGAGTCATCAGGGAAGCCCTATTGAGCCCTTACCATCAGCCAAAACTCGGCTAAGACTTTACACATTAGCAAGTCACTTAATTCTCACAACAAGGCTATGGGGTAGGTGTTACTATCCCTACAGAGGAGGAACTGCAGGTTCAGAGAGGGTGACTAACTCACCCAAAGCCACACAACTGGCAAGAGGCAGAGCTAGGGATTTGAACCCAGGCAGTCTGGCTCCAGAGCTAGTGAGGATGACCCACTGTGTTGCGCGGTCTCTCTGGGGCCCACCCAGCAGCAGTGGTCCGTGCCCGGGTCCCGGCACCCAGGGCCCACTCACCGGGCGCGGGCGGCGTGTGCAGGTGCACGTCCTCACTGTACTCGCCGTAGCCGGCCTTGTTGCAGCCGCGGACACGCAGCACATACACAGAGCCCGTGTCGGGGTTCTCCAGCAGGGCGCTGGTCCCCCTCACCTCCTCCCGCCGCTGCCAGCGGGTGGGGCCTGGCTGGGCCGGCACGTCGGTGCGCCGGAACTCAATGGTGTAGTGCCAGGCAGGCGGTGAGTGGGGGGGCAGCCGCCAGCAGAGGAAGATCTGGTCGTAGGCAAAGGTGCGCTGGGTGTCGATGACCGGAGCCTCGGGCACTGTTGGGAGAGACAGCGGGGGTCAGTCACGGCCTGGCCATGGGCCTGGTGTGGAGGGTGGGCGGGAAAAGGGAAAGCAGCGGGAGCCGGGGGGGTGAGTGCGAGTGAGAGGGATCTGGGAAGACACCTGTCTGGGCCCTGGGCGTGGGAAAAGGAGAGGCAGGTGGCCTGATGCCAGTCCTGGGCTGCCACTCCCTCGATCTGGGCCTCAGTTTCCTCCTCTGTCAAATGAAGGTATGAGATCACATGTTGTCCTTTCTTTCTATGACCCTTTTTAGTCTATGAATATAGAGGAGCCCCAGGGAAAGACAGGTAACGGCCACTGGAGCCCACCCAGGCAAGAAGGCGCTGAACAGGGAGAGGAAACTGAGTGCAAGGGAGATAGATGCAAGGAGATGCAGCAAGGCAGAAAATGGGGACAGAGGGCAAGCCCGAGCATCATGGCCCAGGACAAGGTCAGGGGAAGAGAAGGAAAGCCTGGAGGGCAAAGGTCATAAGGGCCAAAGGTCAGGAAGGCAAGAATTAAAGCGTCAGAGAGACAGAGGGCACTGGCCAGGGAAGAGGATGGTGGAGGTGGTCTGGTCAGGGCAGGAAAGAGAAGGAAGCCATGGGTGGGGAGCCGGGCTGCGTGGGGGGGCAGGGCAGGGCAGGGGACCTGGCAGAGGGGGCAGGACCCCCAGGGCAGGGCCGCTGACTTGCCTGGGGTGCTCCGGAGCAGAGTCCGCGGTGGCCACAGCCTACAAACAAAGAGAGGGAGAAGCAGCGCTGAGCGCGGTGGGACGGGGTGGCCGGGTGGGCTAGGTGGGCAGGACGGCTGGCCAGGCCGGCTGGGAGGCTTGGGAGTTCGTTCCCCGGTGGGCACTGCCCCCCGGGCCCGCTGCTGGGGAAGAAGGGAGGAAGGCTCTAATTGGACATGGGGCCTGGCCATCTCCTCACCTCGCAGGAAATTAAGCTCTGTCAGCAGCTTCATCTCACGCCCCACATCCAGCTGGCAATGGCGGAAGGAGGAGCTGGCAGCTGGCCGGAATGTCTGGAGGGCCTCTGTGGCTCGGGAAATCCTGGGATGGGGGCAGGCAAGGGTCAGACTTCCCTGTAGCTCAGACGGTAAAGAATCTGCCCGCAGTGCAGAAGACCTGGGTTCCATCCCTGGGTCGGGAAGATCCTCTGGAGAAGGGAATGACAATCCACTCCAGTATTCTTGCCTGGAGAATCCCAAGGACAGAGGAGCCTGGCAGGCTACAGTCTGTGGTGTCACAAAGAGTCGGACATGACTGAGCGACCAATACTACCAAGGGTCAGGCTCTGCTGTCTGGGCCGCCGCCCTTCCCCTTGATTCTGCCGTGTCTGGCCCTAGAACCTTGATATCGGCTATGGGTCTCTTCCCTGTCCCTCTGGGCAAGAGCTGGTATCCATTTGGCCTGGTGAAAAGTCCTCAGGGCCCAGCTCTCCACCGGGCAGGACTCGCGACACTGCCTGATACATGGGCTACACCCATGATGTCCCTACCCTGCGGGAGCCTGTGACCCTCTGCCATGACCCCTGAGTACCTGTTGTGCAGTTGTTTGGCTGCTTGCACAAAGCAAGGCTGGTCTGTTTCCTTAAGAACCTCCTGAGCGTAGCCCACCAGACCTGAGCCGTCCAGCAGGCTCCGGTGCTCCTGGATCTGGGCGCTGAGACGGGCCAGCCGTTCCTGCTGACACTCCTCAATGGCCTGAAGCAGTGACGCCCGCTTCTCCTCCAGCACAGCCCCCAGCCCCCGCACCAGCTGGGACACCTCCTCCTTGGCCTGCTGACCACTCACCTGTCCAGAGAGCAACATTGACTGCCTCCTTCTTGAAGGCTGCATCTGTTCCAGCCTCCTGGGGCACCACACCATGGCTAGGATCACAAAGGATCTGGGGAAATCCTACCTACCCATTCGAATGGGACCAGGCTCATGGCTCCATGGGTCTCCTGTACACCCACATAGGCTCAACTCCTGACCATTTGTGCTAATCTTCCTGGAGGCCCACACCATGCTCCTGACTCCTTGAGGACTCCCCCAAATAAAAGAGGCCATGACTACACTAATGTCCAACTGGACCGCACTAACGTCCACCAGCATCTGTGCCATCCTCATCGCCCTTCCCCATGTCAGCTGATTCAAGCAGTCTGGCAAAAGGTATCAGAGCCATCGCCTCACCCTCCTTGGTCCAAGGATGTGTGCCATCCCCAGGAGGCAGCTGAGCCTGAGGGCATCTGAGCTCCATCCCTGGGGCTTTTCAAGCTCTCCCTCTCCAGGGTGATAGACACCCTGTCTCTACTGTAGCCTTGGGTACCGCCTGGCCTTGGGCACTGCCGTTTCTGATGACCTGGTTGAACCAGAGCCTTGACACATCCACGGACCCCACGTGGGCTCCCTGAGTTTGCAACCAGGGGACTGGGGTGTGCCCGTCTCCACCCTCTTCCTGCTCCCACTGCCGGGCAGGGCCCAGGGCCCCCTCCATGTCCCCCCCCCCTCACCTCCGTGTGCCTCACGGTCTCCTCCAGCTCACAGATCTGGGTCTGCACTGTGTCCTGGTTCCCCAGGATGTATGTCAGGCTCTTTGTCAGCTTGTCCTGAGGGGGAAGGAAAGAGGTGGGCATCACAGCTGGCCCTGAAGAAGCCAGCAGCTCAGAGGAGGCATGAGAGGGTGAGTGTGGGTTAGTCCTGATGTGGAATGAGGCAGGGTCCTCACCTTGAGGGCCTGGTAGGCACTGAGCACGGGTGTGATTTTGTGGCCGCTGTGGGTGCGCCGCACGCGGCAGAGCTGGCACACCAGTCGTTGGCATGTCTTGCAGTAATGGGTCACCTCTTCTTTGTGATCTGGACACATTAGTCCCTAGGGGCAGAAACAGCAAGGAAATAGTCAGCCAATGGCGCGAGTAAGGGTGCTGACCTTCCACAGGGCAGTTCGGGCCCTTCCTCCCCTGGGCTGGCCCCAAGCCGGTGGAGGGGAGTTCAGATGTTGTGCTCCATGGTGCCACCTGGTGGTAGACCCTGGCAATCAAGGAGCGCCTTTCCTGCAACCCCCAGGTGTTAGCCTTGCTCCTCCCTTCCTTTACATGTGGTAATAACAACAATGGTGATAATCTCAGCCTGTGGTTAATAATTAGCCGTGTTTATCTGGTTTACTGCTGCAGCCCCAACACCTGGAATAGCACCAGGCACACAGGTCCTTGATAAATATTTGTTCAATGAATGAATAGGTAACAGACCTTTTCAGTGTATATAAATAACTTTCACAAACATTATCTCAGGGATCCTGCCATCAACCCTGCAGGTATGGAGACTGCAGGGCAGATATATTACAAGCCTCATTCAGCAGATGAGACAGAGGCTCAAAGATGTTCAAAGATTTGTCCAAAAAAAAAAAAAAAAAAGATTTGTCCAGTGCCTTTACTGTTATAGAGAAAGGAGCTTGGCAAGGGCAACCCTGTGGCCACCTCCTCTTGGAAGCCCAGTGCTGGGCGCGCCCTCCCCCCCAGCAACACCATGCCCTCCCCCGCTTCCCAGGCCCTCAAAGGCCGGCTTACCTTGGGGCGAAAGGAGAGGGTGGGCAGGGTGGGTTCATGCTGGGCCTTCTGGGTGCCCCAGGGATGGAAGAGCTTGAAGCACTCATTGCAGAAGGTGGCGCGGCACTCGGTACAGCCCTTGGTGGCCTCTAGTGGCGGGGGCTTGCATAGCTGGCACAGGATGGCGCCGCCCACACTCACACTCTGGCGGTACCGCTCCACCACACGCTCCAGGGTCAGGTTCCGGAAAAGCCCTGCCAAGCCCCGCTCCCCCAGCTCCACATCACCCTGGCAGGCTGGGCACGGGAACATGATCACCTGGGGGTGCAGAGCACCTCGCTTCCGCCCGGGGTATGTCCCAAAGCCTGTGGATGGGCCAGGAAGTAGGGAGGTGAAAATTACAGCTGGCTCAGGGTGGGGGAAGTCTGTTCAATTAAAGAATTAATTTTTATTGTGCCAGAGCTCAGCTCTTAGCAGAGCCTGGATGGGCAGCACCCCATGAAAAACAGACAGGTGCCCCTGGCCAGGGATGGACCCCTTCCATCTTCCTGATGGACATCCCAGCATCCCCATCCCAAACCCATGGGTGCCAGCCCCACCTGACTTAAGCAGCCGGTCCAAGCGGTCTGGTTTGGGGAGAGTTCTGCGGGAGAGGCGAGGGCTTCGGGTGGATGGGGTGGAGGCAGGAGAAGTGGGCTCAGAGCTGGGGTCCCCACCATGGCCTACGTAGCCCTGCTGGCCCAGCACCTCCCGGGCGCAGGCCTGGCACACGCTGTGGGTGCACGGCAGCACCAGCGGCTGCTTGTACATTTCTTGACACACGGGGCACAGCAGCTCCTTCTCCATGTTCTTCATGCTCGTCTGTGGAGGGACCAGGAGGCTGGATCAGAGCTTGGACACCTGGGTCTATCTCAACCGGCACCTCAACTGCATTTAAAGACCTAAGGGTTCTTGGAAATGAGGAAGAAAAACTGCAAGGGACCCGACAAGCTATGGATTTGCCCCTAGCATCAGCCTTGGCCTGGTTCGCAGGCCTTCCAACTCCCTGTCTCCAGCATGCTCCCCTCCTGCAGAGCTACATACCTAAGGAGGAGAGATGGCTGGAGCTCAGGTCTCCTCCAGTCTCAAGCCCCACCCCCTTGACTGTCCCAGTCTCAGCCGGACCTACAGCCGCTCTCACCTGGCCTTTGCCCCCATCCCCCCATCTCTCGGCAGCCTGCCCCCAGCACATATCTCAAGGACACCGCCCATTCTGCAGCTCGGTGCAGAGCGCCCCCCCAACACCCCCCCCCCCCCGCTTCTCTGGCACCCCCCTTCCCCTCCTCCCCCGCGTGACTTCTTATAACCAGGCTCTCTCCATCCTCCTGCTCACCCTGTCTGTCCTCCTGCGGTGGCTCCGGCCTGCAGCCGCCTTCGCCTTCATTGCCCATCACTAACCCATCTGGCTCCTCCTAACCCATACCATTTTGCCCCCCACCACCCGGCTCTCCTGCTCCCATCCCAGGCATAACCCGGCCTGTCGCAACCCCTCCCAAGGTAGGGTAGAAATGAGCGCGCCGCCTATTTGCCCCCTCCCCACCGGAAGTACCCCTCCCTTTTTCGGTGGCGGGGGTCCTCAGGCTATGCCCCACCCCCACACCTCACCTTGGTCCCTCTCTTCGCAGCCATCCCGGTCAGGGGCGCAGCTGACACAAAGGAGGGAGGGACAGGGAGGGAGGGGGAAGGAAGTGGTGGGGGGGAGCAGGGTTGGCACCGCCCCTGGGAGAGCCGGGCACGGGTTGCCATGACAACCGCAGGCTCGGAGGCAGCCCTGAGTGGGGGTGCGGTGGGGTGGGGTCTCGCGAAGGGGTCCAATTTGGGAACTGCACCGTGGGGCGGCTCCTTCCTCGCCCCCGACCTGTTCTCAGTTTTCTTGGAAAATACCCAATCTCACTCACGCCCCCTCCTCATAGCATAGCCCCGTTGCCCTGCAACCCCACCCTCGGTGCACGGTTGGAGGCTACCCCAAGCCACCCGCTGTATGCAGGCAGCTCCATGTTCCTTACACCCCATCAGATGGACGCCTTCACGGCATTCACCTCCGGGCTGCCCCCGGGATTACCCTCTCATACCTGCATCCCGATCCTCCCAGTCCTTTCTGCCATCGACAACCCCCTGTCTACATCCCAGCATCTTGCGGGACCCCCACCTGTTCGAGGTCCCGGCCTGCCCCGGACCCCTATACTCCCCCTCCCCTTCCCCTCGACCCCACCTTAACTCACACTGATGCGGACCAGTGCATCCATGATAGAAGTGAAGGTCTGCATATCCTCACCCTCAGCCATGGCCCTAGCATGCCCGCCCGCCCCCGGGTGCCCGATCCCGGCTGCGGCTGCGAACCCCGGGCTTAATGCAGGAGCCCGGTGGGGATGTGGGGAGGGGTGAGGGTGAGATGTCACTGCGCATGCTCCAGGGACCAGCTTCTAACAGCGCCCGTCGGGGTAGGAGGTGGGAAATAGTTTTCCCCACGTGGTTCTCGGAAGGCGGTCGGGTAGAGGGGCAGTAGTTAGGTAACGTGGAACGGTATTTGAGGGGGAGCCATTTCTTATGTTCGAATTCTTCATTGGCTTCTAATCTTGCTCAAAGAAAGCAGAAGGATCGTTTTAGAGAAAGATAGACTCCAGGATGGAAGGACTAGATTTTGGTTTGGGCAAGAGTCCACAGGAGATATCAAGGCAGTGTTCATGGGCGGGGCGGGGGGGGGGGGGTGGTGGTGTTAGTTTTGAAGAACAAGCTGACATAATTGACAAAGAAGAAAGAAGCAGTCCATGGGCCCCGTGATTTGAAGAGTTAAGTGCAGCTTGCACCGAGAGGCAGCAGATGCTCTGGGTGCGGGGAAGAGCCGGGGACCAGGGTGGTGGCCAAGGATGCTCCTGGACGCAGTATTTCCTCCCTGCCGGAAGAGGGCGCTGCATTCAGGCGCTGAGGGGGAGAAAGAGGAAGGCGTAAGGGAGAAACAAGGCCACGTTAGGGCCTGACGCATGCGCACAGCCAACCGTCCCCCGGTTCGGCTCTCCTCCTAGACAGAAGCGCGCATTGGACCCAGGGCAGGGCATGATGGGTAACGGGACCAACGGGATCCCCTCTACCCCCGCAACCCGGGCGGACTAGTGGGGGGTCGGAGTTGGGCGGACCAGCTTTCCTCGTCCTCTGCCCACAGAGCTGACGTGTCCTGGGTTCCAGGCGATGAGCATTTCCACGGGGCGGGAGGGTTCGGGGCGTCCAGAGGTGAGGGATTCCTGGGGGGTCGCCGCGACGTGTGGGGACTTGGGGAGGGTGGCTGCAGTCCCCGGAGGGCTTGGAAGTGACCGGGCTCTCGAACTCCCGGACCTGCTGAATCTGCCTGCGGCTCCTGCAGGGAGGGCTGGGCCTGACTCTCCGTCTCTTCTCTCCCCCCCTCCAGTGGTGGGTACAGGCACGTCGCTGGCGCTTTCCTCCCTCCTGTCCCTGCTGCTCTTCGCTGGGATGCAGATGTATAGTCGCCAGCTGGCCTCCACCGAATGGCTCACCATCCAGGGCGGCCTGCTTGGTTCCGGCCTTTTCGTCTTCTCTCTCACTGTATCCTCTCTGCGGGGGAGTGGGCAGAGCTGTTTGAGGGTTGGAAGGGTGGAGGGTCACGCAGGCTTGTACCCTTCCCGTGAACCCACACATCTCAGCCCCCATGGCACGACCGACGCCTTAACTCCCTCAACCCAGGCCTTCAATAATCTGGAGAATCTTGTCTTTGGCAAAGGATTCCAAGCAAAGATCTTCCCTGAGAGTAAGTGAAGACTGGAGGTTGAGTATTTGAACCCTTTCTTGTAACCCTCACCTCTGATCTCCTCCAACACTGTGCTGAACTTCCAGGTGCTTAGACAGGAAAGGTTGTTGAGGAGGAGGAACCGTGTGTACTGTCTGAAAACAGATGACACTTTTGGATCCAGTACTTTTTACTCCTGGAACTGGAACTAGGAGAAAGGGGCTTCCGAAAGCAAGAAACTCATTTACTTTCTGGCCAGTTTCCGGGGAAGGTTTGAGGGCACAGGCAGGTCTGGGCCTGTAATGAATATATCCGAGGAGGGTGTTCTTTGTTTCCACCAGAAAAAAGAAGGGCCAAATTGAGGGGTTCCAAGGTGACATGAACCCAATACTAGTGAATTGTATTTGTTTGAGATGATTGTGAAGAGCCTAAAGTATTAGATACACCAGCTTACTGTGTCAGCAGGAATCCTCACCAAAGTAAACTGTTAGATTGTTTTCCATTTGAAAGGATCCTTGTTATTGCTCATGTAAGCAAGAATTGATGATTTAGTTACGTATGGAGAATTAAGTTCATAAAGCAAATTAGGCGTCAAGGCCAGATCACCTAAGGATGCCACATGCCCCAAATTGATAGCAGATGCCATCTCCTGTGAAGCCTTCACCTGTCACTGTGGCCCTTATTTCTTCACCTTCCTTACCTCTTGCCCTCTTCACCTGGCCCCTGTGCAGGCTTCCAAAGCTCCTTCCATACAGCAGCTTCAGAACATCTCTCTGTTAGCTTTTGTTTTTGTGTGTATTGTCTTCATTTGCTTCTGAAAGAAGCCTGTCGTGGGGCAAGCGGCTTGGCCCTCTTCACCTGCCCTCCTCAGCTGGGCAGGTGGGATTGCCCTTGCTATCTGCCCTCCCACCTTCTCCAGTCCTACTCTAGCTTTCTGGAGACCCTTTTCTGCCTCCATGCGTGTGTGTGTCCAGACACTCTGCTCTCCACTTTATGTCCAGGGAGTGAGGCCCTCTTCCAGCACTGGCCAGCCAGTTTAGTGAATTGATCCCCTTTGGCTGGCTTCTGTTGAAATGGCCGTGGCCCTCTTCCTCAAATGCAAGCAAGCCTTACCCTTCAGACTCTGCTATCATCTTTCCTTTTTACTGGAGGCAAGCCAGGATAGGGAAGTTAGGTGATATTTGGGGCAGAGCTGGAAATAAGAATGCATCTCGTACTTCCATGTCCTGTGTATCAATAAGGCCATCTTATGTCCTCCTGCTGTCATGCTTTACCTCTCCAAGCAGGTCCCCCAAGATTCAGAGAGCCCCAGATTTCTCCTAGACCCTACATATGAATGCCTGGTGTTTCCGTTCTGACCACCACCCTCTTTGTCACCTCTTGCCTCCCCAGTTCTCCTCTGCCTCCTGTTGGCTCTCTTTGCATCAGGTCTCATCCACAGAGTCTGTGTCACCACTTGGTAAGTGCCTGACAGCTGGATAAGGGGTATAGCATCCTGCCCTTTGGCACTTGACCCTCCTGTGATGGTTCCAGACTTCCCCATACCTCCCTCCCCCTCTGTTCTCCCTCCTGTTCCCTTCCGCATTTTCCTACACCTGAGCCTAGATTCTTTCCCTCATGCTGGTGTCTGCTCTAGGAGGCACCCAGCTGGCAGGTTGCCCACTAATGCCATGACTATTTTTCTTCACCCTGTAGCTTCATCTTCTCCATGGTTGGTCTGTACTACATCAACAAGATCTCTTCCACTCTGTACCAGGCAACAGCTCCAGTCCTCACACCAGCCAAGGTTACGGGCAAGGGCAAAAAGAGAAATTGACCCT
The DNA here is from genome assembly GCF_033118175.1 of Dama dama. NCBI lineage: Eukaryota > Metazoa > Chordata > Mammalia > Artiodactyla > Cervidae > Dama > Dama dama. The sequence continues at coordinate 16,822,199 of NC_083700.1, forward strand.
GAATGTCTAATAAAGTTGATTCTTTGTAGCTCTGAGCTGTGATATGCTGTGGGCCTCTCCTGCCCATGCGTGTACATGGGTGTGTGCAGAATGCTGGGGCAGATGGGTACCTGCTGCTTTCAGTCCTTGGGGATGGAGGAGCTTTCCTTCCTCCAAGGTTCATTTTTACCAACTGTTTATTGAGTGCCGTCAGTGCCAGGCACTTTGCCAGGCACTGGAGTGGCATCTGCTTGTGTAAGAGTCTCGTAGAAGAAAAGCGTGAGAATGATCTGCAGTCTTGCCCTTTGGGAAAAGAGGTGAAGACTGCAATGCAGGAAGGCCTGCTCATCGGAGCTGGAATAGATCTTGAAACAGAGGAGTAAAGGAGGGAAAGGCCCCTCACCCCTGCGTCTCTCCATGGGGTTCCGTTTACACCTCTGGGGGCTTTGTTACTCCAGCTCTCCACCCTGAGTAAAGGAGCCCTCTGGCCCTTCTGCTCCAAGTCTGCAGGTGGGGATTCCCTACTGATGTTGCCCTCCTAAACCTATGTGTTCTCCAGCATCGACGCATGCCTGTGTTTAGAAAGACTCCCAGGTTGATCACTGTCTCTATCCTCTTTGGTCTGGGTGCCTTCATTTTTTTCCTGTCTTGTAACCAAAGGACTAGGAAACATCTTAAGTTTTAATAATAGCAAAGTATATAAAACGATAGGGACAAGGCCACCAACCTTGGAGCCAGCCTTAATGGAAGTGAGGGAATGTGACGTCTCAGGTCTTACTTTGTCCATGCTGTGCCATGAGGAGTGCCTCTCTGACCAGAGTGTCTGTCCTTTGGAGCACCTAGGCACCCTCCCTCTTGGGTGGTGTGGGCTTTAGGGTGCTTACTGTGCCTTGGTCAGCTTGATATTCTCCACAAAGCCTGATGATGGGCAGTGAGGACTAGAGGGTTGGTTGAATGAAAGAACCGGCCCTCCTGGAACAGAAAATTCAATACATGGGATGTGCCTGAGTTAGGGAATGAGACCCAATGAAGGTGAAGAAGTGAGTCAAAGGAACTCTGGTCCAGGATTAGACATCCCCACCCTCCCCATTTGTTGCCAGAATCCAGACCCTTTCACCTCTGTCTCTAGGCTCAGGGAATACTATGCAGTTTGCCCAGGTTACCCGCAGAGGGCGCCACGAGCTCATGTCTTCCTCCAGGAGACTGGCAACACTCACCTGCAAGTTGGCATTGAGGGCTTAGAGCTTAGAGAGTTCCTGCTGGGTCTTAGGGTTCTTGCTGAGTCTCTCCAATGGAAGCCAACTTTTGGAGGACATGAAAGACTGGCTAAAACCTGAATCAAGTCTCCTTGCTCCTGGCTATGAGTGGAGGCAAAGACAGTTCAGTGGAGACCAGAGCCTTCCTGAGAAGGAATGGTAGCCCTAGGCTTTGACTTACCTAGTGATGGTTGGGGGGCGGGGGGGGGGAGGGGGGGAAGGGCGGTGGTTACCATATGTGAGACCCTTGGGGAGAAGAAATGGTGCCCCAAAAGGGTCCTGGACCTGCAGGAAGCTGAGTTAGTTCTAGGCCTCAGTCTGTCAAACCTTGGCTTTCTCCTGTCCTGGAGTGGGCAGAAGGCCAGGTGCCAGCCCAGGTGAGCACCGACACGGTGGGGAATCCGACCACCTGGGGGCATCATACCTTCAAAGATGAGAGCTGGGGCCAGGTTACTGGAGGTTGGGGAGAAGCCCAAGCAGGTGCCAGGACAATGCCAAGGGATCTGGGCACCTGCCGCCACCCACTGCATAGGCCTCAGGGACAGTATGTGGCTAGGAATAATGATCCCTTCCTCGGGGAATGGGTGCATTTATCAGGCAGGCTGGCGCCGACATCAGCTCTCCACCTAGCCTGTCCCTGGGGTGCCTTGCCGGCTGACCTACCAATTAACCCTAGCAGGGGTATCCCAGCCATCTAACGCTGTCATTAAATAAGGGGGCGTGAGGCCGTCAGAGCTTCTGGAAATCTGAAGGTGAGAAGGGCAAAGGTGCTAACCTCTTGGCCCCAGGACTCCTGGGGCTCTGCTCCACCCTGGAGGCTGGAGGCCTCAGGCAGAGGGGGCAGTCCGCCCCTGGAGGGCCGGGGGAAGCCAGATGTTTCCTCCTGCTCCCTCACACGTGGCCCTGACACCCGCTGCCTGCTCCGGAAACAGGAGTAAATAACACGGGGTGGGCTTCTGTCCCAGAGATGGACTGCTTCGGGCAGGAGGTGATGCCACCTAAGAAGAGGGCAGTGGGAAGGTGAGATGAGGGGGCTGCCCTGCCCGGGCAGAGGCTGGACCCCCCCAGGACTGGCACGGGCAGGAGGGGACGCCTGGCATTTAGGCCATGTCGGGGGTCAGCAGGGAAGGGTGCGCCCAGGGCAGGCAGGGAGGGGGAGTCTGCGCCAGGCCTTGGCTCCAGCTCTTTCCGGACCTCATTGTCCTTGGTGAGAACAGGACGGGGCCCTGTTCCCACTGCCCAGCCCCCCCAGCTCTGCTCCCCAGGGAAGGATGTTGGGAAACAAGAGAGAACCAGAGACTGGGAGAGACAGAGCTGCGGCGAGACACAGAGACAGACACAAAGGGGAAATCAGTCAGAAGTATTGAGACTGACGGCAGCTTGAGGGAGCCCTGGGCACTGTGGGAACCCGGCGGGAATGGGAAGCCGGAGGCCCTGTGCGCACCGCGCCTTGACGTCGGGTCACTCACAGGGCTGCCTCCTAAGCAGACAATAGCCGGAACCCTTGTGCGGGCACAGTTAGTGGCACTTAATGGCTTCACCTCAGGTACATTTCTTTGCCTCCCTGCCAGCAGGCTGGAAGTTTCTCAGGGAGCAAGGCCAAGATCCTGCTCCCAAATCCCACCTCCCCCCTCCCTGGGGGCTAAGAGCAAACCGGCCACCATAGGTTGTAGGTGCTATTTGGTTGAGCTCCTGCCCTGGCAGAGAGAGAAGCCGCCTAACTGGCTCTAGAATTGGGCACCACGTCACCTCGGGTGGAGGGCAAAGTGCAAAATGCCTGCCCTGGGGCAGGAAGCAGAGTTTAGAGCTGCGCGCACCCGCGCCCCCTCCCCCTTTCCCTGAGCCATGAGGAGCCGGCCATTCCCACCCCAGCCTCTGCATCCCTGGGCACATGGGGTGGGCCTCCTTCCTTCCAGCTCTTCCAGGATCTCCTACCTGGGCCCACATTTCTCAGCAACCACGCCCCCATCAGACAGGTCCTCTGCAAGACAGACAAGTCCAGGTCCCTTCTGTCTACTGAGGTTCCAGATACACTTCAAATGGAAGGAAAAACAGAGGCAGGTTTGAAATATGTACACTTAACAAATGAACACTTAAGACAAAATTATGATACAATATACTCATGCTAGTCACAAGGTCATTACAGGGTTTTTAGAAATGTTTCCTTCACAGGGAACTGCAGGCCTGACTTTATAATGTAACATTCTATGATAATGGGCATATCAGAGTTACTGGGATTCTTTCTACTTTTGTATGTACTTGAAAATTCCATAATACAAGTTAAATCTTGTGTATTGTATCCTTCTTTCTGTTCTGTGGGAGAGTGAGAGTGTGGGAGACTGTCTGAAACCACACCTAGAAATAACATCCGAAGCCTAAATTTGAGGCCTTGTGTGACAATGAGACCTGAGCCAAATGGTCTGTGAGGCCCTTATGGTCTGTGAGGAGCCCTTCTCTGAGAATTCCCCTCACCTCAAATAAGCTGGAACGTTCCCCCACTTTTAGGCTGAAGCCACACCATCAGGGGGGACTGAAAAGTGAGATTCTCCTCCACAAGTCAAGGCCCCACAGAAAAATCTTCCCCACACCCCTGTTCTGGGTCAAGGGTTGCCACGAGGGCTGACGGCCTCCTTCAGAGCAATTTCTGGATTGAGGTGCCTGTACACTTGTGTGGGGGTCTAGGCTCACCCTCCAGGGGGACCCCTCCCCTTCCTGCTCTCAGCCCCGAGCCCCCATCTCCAGCCCTTGCGTGTAAATGCTCACTGGTGTCTGACCCTTTGCGACCCCACAGACTATAGCCTACCAGACTCTTCTCCTGGCAAGAATACTGGAGTGGGTTGCCATTTCCTTCACCAGGGGATCTTCCCGACCCAGGGGTTAAACCTGAGTCTCCTGCGTCTTCTGCATTGCAGGCAGATTCTTTACCATGGAGCCTCGGGCAAAACCCCTGTGATGGAGGCCTTTTTTCTGACGCAGACAGCTACAGGTTCTGGACATCTGTGGTACAGTAGGAAAGAATCCAGGTCTTGAAATCAGACAGACCTGAGTTCTAGTTCCGCTCTGACGCCAGGTGAAGGTCCTTGTGCAACTGAGTGTTTTTCATACACATTAAGTTCCTCACCTGGAAAATCTGCTTCAGATTGTGGTAAAGAGGATTGGAATTAAATAACAACGTGTGGAAGAGCCTAGCATAGCACTCAACCCACTAGGCATTTGACAAACGTCATTTTTGTCCCTTACATGATAGCAACCACGACCTTTTCAGTCAGCATGGTGCTTTGCAGATATTCTCAATTTCATCACTTACACCAACCTTATGAGATTGATATTCTTACTGTGTAGTTAACTTTATATGTCAACCCGGTTGGGCCACATTGCCTGGATATTGGGTCAAACATTACTCTGGATGTTCTTTTTTTGGGGGGCGTGCCACGTGGCATGTGAGATCTTAGTTCCCTGACCGGGGATTGAACCTGTGCCCCCTGCCATAGAAAGGCGGAGTTCTAACCACTGCACTGCTGGGGAATTCTCACTCTGGATGTTTCTTGAGGGTGTTTTTGAATAAGATTTACACTTAAAATAAGAGTAAAGCAGATTGCCCTCCATAATGTGGTTGGCCCTCATCCAATGCACTGAAGGACCACGTCGAACAAAAGACTGACCTCCCCAGAGAAGGGGGGAATTCAGCAGCAGATAACCCCAGGACCTGAGCTGCTCTGGTCTGCTGGATGCTCTTGCTGGTCTGTGGTCACGTGGCCTGGGACCTGGCCCTTTCCCCACTGTTCCCAGCTCTGGTCAGGATGAAGTCAAGACAGAGGAAGATCTTGCAGGTTTTGGGTTTGCCAGCCTCTACAACCCCGTGAACCAAGACCTTAGAATAAATGTCACACATGTATCTTCTACTGGTTCTGGTTCTCTGGAGAATTCTGATACACCTGTTTTAGTGGAATTAAATGGGGTAAAATGAAAGAGAGGCTAAAATAACCTGCTCAGTATTTTAAGGGAAGGCAGAGCTGGAGTTGAAGTTCAGGTCCAGTGATATTTGTCATGATGCTTAACCAGCGTAGTTACAACACAGCGCCTGACCCCCACTGCCTCTGACCGCATCGCCTCACACTCTTCCCCACGCTCATCCGTTCCACCCCAAGCCCTTGTGTGTCTCCTGTGACACCTCGTGGCCTTTGCACATGCTGTTCCCACTGCCTAGAACAGCTGTCTGGCAGTGATCTACACTTCTCTCTGCATCCTTGGTCTCATTCAGGTCTCCATGCAAACGTTTCCCTTTCAGAGATGCCCTTCTGACCCTGCTATATAATATGGTACACTGAGATCCTTTAGCCCCTCACTTAGCTATATTTTTCTTCACAGAATTCCTCACTATTTGATATATTCAATAGGTGTTTCCTGTCCATCTCCCATCATTTTATTGAAGCAGTTTGTTTTCACTGCAGGCTTCATTGAAAGCAGAGATTTTGTCCATTTTTAGTCACTAGAATACTGCTTGATGTATAGTATAGGAGGTGCTCAATACATGCTTGTTAAAAGAATCAAGAATCCAGGATTTCCCTGGTGGTCCAGTGGTAAGACACCAAGCTCCCAATGCAGGGGACCTGGATTTGATTCCTGATCAGGGAACTAGATTCCATATGCTGCAAAGAAGACCTGGTGGAACCAAGTAAGCAAAAAGAAATTAAAAAAAAAAAAAAAGAATCAAGAACCCTACTAGGCATACACCATTGTCACACTGTGAGCTCTTTGCTGAGATTCAGCTTCCAGATTACATTATGTCCAAGCTGCTGGATCCTCAGAATGTCTCTCTCAGCTGCCAGCCCTGTGTTCCTCCTCCCTCAGGCCATCATCTTTTCCCATCTTGGTCTCCTCTGATTCGCCTGACTCACTCCATTCCCTTCTCCAATCAGCAGCACCATCTCTGACCCATCATTTCCCCTGAAAGCTTGACTGTAATTTCGTCTGTATGTTTTTTTGTTGATTGCATGTGTGTCTGTCCTGTCATTCTGATGGAGCTGCAGGTGCCCTGGGGACACTGATGGAATCAACACAACCTAATCACCCGGAAACTTCCTCAAGGACCCAGTAATCACCATGGCACCTGTGGGCATCCAGAAAGCTCGGCTGCCTGACACACACCACCACCTCCCACTCCTCTACTGGGGGAAGCTGCTGACCTGAGGGACCAACCCCAACACAAACACTCTCAAGGGGTCTTTCTTAGGTAGCCTGACCCTGGCCAGCTTTTCCAGCCTCACCTCCTGCCACTCTTCCATGAAGCAGTCATTGTGCCAGAGGTGGACACAGAGGATTACTCACTATGAACTCAAGCCTCCCAGCCTTTGTTCAGGCTTTCTCTCTGCTTTGTACATTCCACCCCCAGCCCCTACCTGAAGTCTCTGTCTCATATTTCCCGTATCACCTCGGGCTTCAGGGCCTCTTTTATAGAGGCTCAGGCCTTCCCCCCAAACAGTCAATCCCTTCCTCTATATTGCATGTAATTTTGCTTATTCTCCCATTTTCAGTGTACTTTAGCATAAAGGTTCCAGATTTACATCTCTGGAATTTATGACTCTCTGAAACTAAAGCTTGCCAAAGGAGAAAACTCCAAAAAACATGAGAAAACTGAACCTCAGAGAGGTTAAACTACTTGCCCAAAGTCACATAGCTAAGTAAAGGAAAGAGTCAGAAGCCAACCTCAGGACTTCTGGACTCCAAAAGCTCAAACTTTTAGCCCCCAAGCTGCACTGCCTTTCCTATTGTCAACTTAAAAAACAGTCACAACCTAAAAGTTGAGAGTTATGTTTTATTCGGTGAGAATTTTTAGGACTTCAAGCCCAGGAGACAGAATCTCAAGTAACCCTGAGAGAACTGCTCTGAGGAGGCAGGGGAGGAGTCAGGTTACATAGATATTTGCAACAAAGGGCAGGTATTCTGAACATCAAAATTATTTCCTGTGAATTAAAGAAAACCAGATACCTCAAGTGAAGGAATTTAGTGCTTTTCTACATATGGGAGGATGCAAGAGTCTGGGATCACTGAAATCATTCCTTTCATACGCATCTCAGCTATCTGGGGCCAGCATCCTGTGTTTTTCACATCCTGAGTTCCTCAGAGCTTGCTGCATGGAGTGGCTGCAGCCTGATGTCTGCTGAATCACAGGTATTTTCCTTCTTCGGTGCCCTAGGGGCTCAGAAATTAACATTTGGAGGGCTTGCATTGCTGATGACTGTGACGTCCTTGTTTACTGATATGGCAGGAAATTATTCCATTTCTCAATACACTGCAATAATCACTTGTATTTGTGACCTGCTGTGACTGCAGAAGAGTGATGATCTGCAAAAAGATTGAAGAGAGAGGAGCTGGACCATAAGAATCTGCTGGCTGTTGTCCACTGCTATACAAAGCCAAAGACCCTGTGTCTAGCAGATGGGAGTCTCTGCAGTAGTTATATTTCCTGGGATCAGGAGAGCTGGGCCAGTTTTCCTGGAGACTATCAAATGCTAACCTGTCCTTCCTTCTGCTGCCCATCCTACGTTTATGGAAGCCCTCTGGGTTTCCCACATTGCGCTTGGTCCTAGAGTTACAATGTTCCTAGGCAGGCCAAGCAAAGAAACAAAACACCTATAGCTCAACATGGTAAGTGCCATCTATGAAAGAGAGTCTGTGGAGGCTCAGAAGAGCAAAACAGGGTCAAGGTGCAGGAAGGCTGCTTGGAGTGAAGGAGGAAACGGACAGAACAGGCTCCATCTTGAAAGCAGGACTCCATCTTGGGCTGGACTGTGGACTTTGAGCTACATGCCCAGTGTCTATGGAAACGACATACCAACTGGAAAATCAGACCCCCCCCCCCTCCCTCCACTTGATGGGAGAGCCTCAGGGCTCCGTCTCCTAAAAGAATACCCTATTATCTGTGTAACCAAATAGAATCGTAAATTCTATTATGCTTATTGGGGTATGACCACAGGCCTATTGATAATTGTCCACTGTTAACTACCTAGGCTTAAGGCATATGATTTACAGGTTAACTTTGTATCTTTCTTTTCATTTGTTCAGACTAGTTTCAGGGAATTTGGGGAGGTGGGTTTGGGCACGTACACTCAGGGTATATAAGGTTTTCACAAAAAACTGGTCGGGGTCCTCGGCTAAGAGTAGACTCTGCCTTGGGCCCGCAGGTGTAATAAACTGCACTCCACTATCTGCACTGTCCTGGGAGTCAGTTTGTTTCCCGGAAACCGTGGCTATAACAGGAGGACATGATCTTGAGCTGGACATCCGAGAAATATATAGCCATGAAATATGTATGCCAACCATGGCATATCTAGTGTTTCACTTTTCACATTGTTTTGTTTAATGCACTGGGAATTTATTTTAGTGTAAGATGTTAGGTTGAAATCTCACTTATTTTTCAAATGCTAAAGTGTTAGTCACTCAGTCTTGTCTGACTCTTTGCAACCCCATGGACTGTAGCCCATCAGCCTTCTCTGTCTATGGGATTTCCCAGGCAAGAATACTGGAGTGAGATCCCATTTCCTTCTCCAGGGGATTTTCCTGACTCAGGGATAGAACCCGAGGCTCCCGCACTGCCTGCCATCAGATTCTTTACCATCTGAATCACCAGGGAGGCCCTTCAAATGCTAAGCTTGTGGCAAGTGTTTTCCAAATAATTCATGTTTCCTCACTTGAGATGCCATTTCTGTCATATGCTGAAATGGTATATGTTTGATCTGTTTTTTTTCACTTTAAAAAAGATATTTAGTTTATTTTTGGCTGTTCTGGATCCTCACTGTTGCACGTGGGCTTTCTCTAGTTGCGGTGAGCGGGGGATACTCTTTACTGAGGTGCTTGGGCTTCTTTGGTGCTTCTCTTGTTGTGGGGCACAGGCTATAGGTGCTCGGGCTCAGTAGTTGCGGCACAGGCTTTAGTTGACCTGCGGCATGTGGGATCTTCCCAGATTAGGGATCAATCTGGGAATTAGGTGGATTCTTAACCACTGGGCCACAAGGAAAGCCCATTTCCTCACTTTTTATTTTGTTCCATTGATCTAGGTTGCTGTTATTTAGTTGCGTCTGACTCTTTTGTGACCCCATGGACTGTAGCCCTCCAGGGTCCTCAGTCCATGGGATTTCCCAGGCAAGAATACTGGAATGGGTTGCCATTTCCTTCTCCAGAGGATCTTCTGGCCCAGGGATCGGACTCATGTCTCCTGCATTGGCAGATGGATCTTTACCCCTGAGCCACCAGAGAAGCCCCTTGATCTAGGTAAGAAGATGAGCTACCATAGTGGCAAAGTTAGTAGGCTCTATGGTCTGATTATCTGGGGCGTGCCTCAGTTTCTTCATTTGTGAAATGGAGATAATAATAGTACCTACTTCATAGGGTAGCTGTGAAGATTGAGTGAGATTATGCATATAAAGTACTTATTAGAGTGCCTGGCACAGAGTAATCAATCAATGAATGTCAGCTGCTATGACGATACTATCTGCCCATTCCTATACCAGTACTAAGGAAGATGAAATTACTAAGCACAAAGTTTTGAGTCAGTTGGAACAGTCTGCTACTTACTACCTGTATGACCTCAGGCAAGTTACTTACCTTTTACCTTCTCTGCTTTGGTTTCCTCATTCATACCTGGGGATATATTAATAAAGTACCTATTGCAGCCTGTTGTGAAAATCAAACATGCAATGTCACATAGAACGTGATACATAATAGCCCCTCAATGAATGTTTAATCTTCTGCTGATTATTATTATGACATTATAATTTATTATCTGTTTTCATGTGTTGTAAGGCAAGCTTCTTCTCATTATCTTTACCCTCCCAAATTTTCTGGGGTGTGGCAATCTTCCAGGGCCAGGTCTACTATGGGTGAACAAGACAGAATTTCTGGATCTGCAAGGCTGATGCCTGCCTCTTGAACTGTGTTGAAAGTCAGTATGACTAGTGAGGTCATGAGTGGGTAACCAGTAGGATTTGGGGAAGAATGGAGAAGGGAGTTGGGGTGGGCCTTTGAAGCTCATATGGCAGGTTTCTGAAAATATTTTAATTTTGCCTTAATTTTTACTTTAACAAAGGAATTTGCATAGTTTAAAAGGCCATCTAGTTCTATAAGATAGTCAGTGAGAAATAACAGGGACTTCTCTGGGGGGCCAGGGGCTAAGACTACAATCTCATAATGCAGAGGGCCTGGATTTAGTTCCTGGTCAGGGAACTAGATCCCATGTGCCACAACTAAGACTCAGCACAGCCAAATAAATCAATAAATATCTTTAAAAAATAAAGGAAAGAAAAATAACAGTCCCTGCTCCGTTTTCCTACCTTTATACATACACTCCTCCGTAAACCACTCTCAAGTTTCTAAGATGCTTTTCTATTGTACTTCCTTCTATGTTTCTAAATAACATGCTCATGCTATTATTTCTTTTTTTATATTTTAGGTATAATCAATCAATTGCCTGCCAAGGAAAATGAGGATATAGTTCTCTCTAATCCTGATTCCTCATTTACTCCCCCCCCCACCCTCTCAATTGAAATATATTCCAAATTTTAGTTAAATCAATGCTTGTGTTTACATTATTATGGCTGTGAAAATATTCTACACACTGAGTTATGTAGTGTTTGTACTAAGACTCTGTGAATCTGTAAAAACTGATTTTATTAATTAACCTTGGGAACATGGGGCTGAGAAACTTCATTCTCTAAAATCATACAGTCACAACTTTTCTATTTGAAATCAAAGAGTGAGAATGGGACATATCCTACTCTTGCGGGAGGTTTAACCCATGTTGATTATTTTGATACAGAGAAGCAGCTTCAATTTCCAACCTAGGTGCAAAGCTTCAGATATTGGGGTTTTGGACATATCATTCCACATTTATCTTAATTATGTAGTTATCTATTACATAATTATCTAAAATTATTTAACTTAACTTTGTAGTTTTCCAAGTGGACCCGCAGTTTACTTCTCAGTCCAAGCTGTCGTTAACTCTTTCACTTAAATCTGTGCTTACCTTGAACCTATCAAAATACTACTTCATTTAAATATCATCTGAACTCAACTGTTTCCCATATTCTGTAATGATTTGGCTTTTTCCTTTGTTTGATGAGCTGCTCCACAGTTCCTCTGGTTTGTGTTCTCTCTTGTAGCAGCAAGTGAATAAACCCAACTGTCCAATTACAGTTATGTTCTTAGTGGTCTTTATCAGACAGGCTTTTATAATTCTCTTTCTTTCCTTTTATAACTCTCTGTTTTCCCTGAAGTTGATAATTCCCTGACTTTTTTTTTTCCTTTTTCTTAATATTTATTCATTTATTTGGCTGCACTGGGTCTTAGTTGCAGCAAATGGACTCTAGTTTCCTGACCAGGGATCTAACCTGAGGCCCCCTGCAGCGGGAGCACAGAGTCTTAGCCACTGGACTACCAGGGAACTCCCTGCCTGACATTTTCTTTTACTTGGTTTTCTATACACCTGCCATGAATTCATCCCCCAAATTCTGAAAGCTGTATATACACCTTCTCTTAATACCCTAAACACATCAGGTGATTGCTCTGTCCCCACAAGTGTTTTCCCTTAAAGACACCTTCCTGGAGCACTTCGTCCTCTGGCTCCAAGTCCTACTGCTTGCTCCTTTGAATTTCTCTTTTAAAGTATGACAACTTCTGTTCTAACACCGATCTCAGAGCACCACGTTTAGTTGTCAGTGCATCTGTTTTCTTGATTCCTGCTTTCTTCCCTCCACCAGAGAAGGGGCCATTCTTGACATCTCTATTTCTCCAAAGTCTAAGGTGATGCTCAAGAAACGTTCCACTGAGTGAATGAATAAAAAAGCGTAAATAAGTGAATGAATGAATGAGTGGAATTTTTGTGCAAAAGAAGCTTATTTAAGAGGAATGATATTACATTCCCACCTTGTTGCAAGACTTAAGGGTGTCTTTAGGTTGTCTACAAGCCCCACGCCAGCTTTGAGCGGGGTCTCAAGGGAGAGATGCAGCACTGAAAGCTCTTCCGGCCCAGGTTGCAGCTACAGGAGCAGAGCCTGCTGAGTGCAGCCTAGGTCAAGGCCGTGGCCGGGCACCCCTCGAGGACTACAACTCCCAGAAGGCAGCGCGGCGGCGAAGCGCGAGCCGCGGAGGATTCCGGAAGCTGACGTCGGCGCTGTGTGGAGCCGGGAAGACGCCGGGCGGGTAGGTAAGTGTAGGTGAAGGGCCGATTGGGGAGGGCGGGAGCGTTGGGGCAGTGTCCCTGAGGTTAGGTGGTATGGAGGGTGGGTGAGGGAGAAGGACAGGGAGTGGTCTCGGGTGAAGAGCAGGTCGTGGGGTGTCAGGGACCTCGAGCTCTGCTTCCTCTTCCCGCAGTGTCCATGACGAAATTAGCGCAGTGGCTGTGGGGGCTGGCGCTCCTGGGCTCCACCTGGGCGGCCCTGACCATGGGAGCCCTGGGCCTGGAGCTGCCTTCGTCTTTCCGGGAGGTCCTGTGGCCACTGCCCGCCTACTTGCTGGTATCTGCCGGCTGCTATGCCCTGGGCACCGTGGGCTACCGCGTCGCTACTTTCCACGACTGCGAGGACGCCGCCCGCGAGCTGCAGAGCCAGATCCAAGAAGCCAGAGCCGACTTGACCCGCAGGGGACTGCGCTTCTGACACTCTAACCCCGATTCCCTCCCGGACAGCCTGTTCTCCCATTCCCCATTAAAGGGCCAGTTTATTTTCTAAGCTTGTTTGGTTTGAGTATGGATGCTGGGAACAGATGTGTACTAACTGTTGAGAGAGGCTCCTTGAGGCTCTCTCACAGCCTTTATCTTTTGCATTTTGCTGGTGCTTCTTCCTTTTTGCTCTGAAGGAGGCACAGACCCCCTTTCTCAAGATCTCTCAATGGAAAAATCATTTCACTTTCCTGGTCTTTTTAGCCCTGTTAGGAGAGATTTCTTGAAGTCTGTTCTTCATAACACCCAAGCTCTGTTCTTTTTTAAAGCCTTCTTAGGTCTTTCCAATTTCTTGGTTCTTCCAGATACCTTTTCTGAGCTAACCCTACCAGTCCAAGAGCAACTGTGAATCAGACAGTGCCCCTCTACCCTTTACCCAACCAGGTGGATTGATTATCCCTGAATAGAGAAGGAGCCTTGATGGGCAGGGGTAGGGAACAGTTTATTTTAAGGCACATTCTAAAGATTTCCCCCCCACCTCCAAAGTTAAAAAATAAAATCTTGAAAAAAAAAAAATGAATTCCTCTCCCAGGTTCCATCCAATCTTCTAACTAAAGTTTTTTCTTTAGTCTCCAGATTCTCAAAGCATTCTTTTCCTTTACCACAAACCACTGCTCCTGTGGAGCTAACCAGCAGGAGCGGCTGAAACAAGGAAGTTTCTTTGGTAATAGGTTGGCATTATAGGTGCCCAGTGGTCAGGTGAACTCCCTCAGGTTTGTAGAAGCCGACAGTTCCTGTCTCCCTCCTGGGGAGTACTTCCAAAAAAGCCAGAAGCGAATGAAGCTGGTGAGAATTCCTGGAAGGTTGGGCACCTGAAATCACAAGGACTGCTATGAGGAACTGATTTTCCACCTCATACACACCTGTCACCCTGCCCTTGTTTTGCTTACCACAATGTAGGGATCTTTTAGTCGAAACCCATAGAGTGTCCAGGAGGCAGAGGTGAGGAGGGTGGCAATGGTGAGTGAAAAGGAGAGACGCTGGGTTGATTTAGTACGAATGACCTTGGTCTGTGGGAAAGGATGAAAGACACTCCTAACCAGGCACATGGTAAATCTCCCACTTTGCCCAGAATTTCCTCAAAAAAAAAAAAAAAAACACAACAAAACATCAAACAGCCCCCACGATCTTCTGTTACCCAACCTTTCCCTCCTGCCTCCCACTCACCCAGCTCTACTGCCCTGTCTCCTTCCAGCATTTGGGTCTTCCCTTCCTCTGGACTGAAAGCTACAGTCTCTGTCCGTGGGAGATTTATCTCCCTTACCTCCCCGGACACCCCCACTCACCAAGTCAGCTAGTGGTGAGAGGTACATACTGATGGTGAAGACACTGCAGAAGAGGCCCAGGTGCTGAAGCCGCATCTCGGGGTCGGGCACCAGGAGCCAAAAGTAGGCAAAACCCAGGACAAGGACCGCCAGCAGGGTTGTAGTCTGAAGGAGCACGGCACGCTACAGAAGAGAGTAGCCATACTTCTGGATGTGCCAGGAGCCCTCTGACTCTGCTGCTGGAATTAATTCATCCCACCTTCACCCGTGCTCCAGTGGGGGAGTCAGCCTTTGCCTAAGCCTCCAGTATAGCACTTGCCACAGCCTCTTTCCCACCAGTGACTCCAGCATGGGTCTGATCTACCCAAACCCTGGAGGTTTCTAGGAGAGAGAAAGGTATCTTTTTAGGGGTGAGCTTGCTACAGAGTTGGAGCTTAATGCTTGTGTGAATGGGGTAGCAGAGCTAATCATCTCACTCGCAGCCACTGGCACTGACTTTGAAGGAACTGTGGAGACAAAAATCTCTTTTCACTCTGTTGGGCAGCAAGGCACTTTCAGGCTTGGCAGAGCTATCAGCTTTGCCAGAATGGGGACAATATGTGAATCTCACAAGGCTGACGTTATGGCGGAAGGAGGACTGCAAGGCTGCAGGGGTCTTCCAGGAAATGGTGGCAGTGCCAGCCTGTTATAGTCTTCTAGGAAAAGCAGTGTTTGCCTTGCCAGCAAGGCAGGGCAGGGCGTGCAGCAGAGGAAGGGCCTCTACCTTCCGATGGCAGTAGTGCAGGTACACCAAGATATACAGAGTCTGAAGCACAGCACCCACGGCGTTGACGGTGATTAGCGTCCAGTTTCCCTTCAAGGCCCCATAACTCAGCCAGCTCAGGTTGCTGCAGGGTGCAGGGGAGGGACATTGTCCCACGGGGTTGAGTGTGAACGGGGTGGGGGGGGGAACCCAAGGGGCCTCGTCCACATTCCTCCTCACCCCTCCCCAGCCTCCCTCAGACAGCCTTTCCCCCCAGCAGGCATCGCCCCCTCTCACTTGACATCCGTGGTGAGAAAGGGCAGGAACTGGACATTGTCCACGCTCCGGGTCATCCGCATGTGTTTGAGGTCCGAGCTGTAACGGGGCCCCGAAGGCAGGGGGAGAGGTGGAAAGGGAGAGCCAGGCTGCTGGGGAGTCGAAATCCCCGATGCCTGTCATCCTTCCCGGACAACCGCAGACCCCCAGCCCTACCCTCAACTCCCTAGCCTTCTCTCTCAGGTCAAATGACCAGCCTCGCCCTTGTACCCCGTTCCCCTCGACCCAATTCCACTTTGACCCTAGGTTCCAGATGTAACCTGACAGAGCGGCCACGTCTCTGTCCCCTCTCTCTCCTTTCCTGACTTCCTGTCCTGCCCCAGCCCAGCCCGTCCGCTCTCTCACAGGCCGGTGGAGAACATGCCGAGGGTGAAGAGCACGCAAGCTCCAGAAAGAAGCGAGTCGGCCAATCCGCCCGCCTCCATCCCTCCCCGAGTCGCAGATCCCGCTCTCCGCGCCCGGGGCCAGCTAGTAGGATCCGGAGCCCCCAACGCCGGAGCCCCGCCCCTTCGCGCCCCTGGCTCCGCCCCTGCGCGCTCGGCGGTCCCCCCGGAAACTGAACCGGAACCTGGCCCACCCCTAGAACGTCAAGCCCGAGCTCGGGCCCCGCCTCTCCGAGGGCCTGTCCCGACCCTGCGCAGCGTTTAGGGTCTTCACGTTGCTTTCTCTTTTCCGTGAGGCCCACTTTCTAAGGCTCCGCGGGTTTGTCCCGGCATCAGCCGCTCCACACTCTCTGCTTACTCTTTGGATCACCTAGACCCCCAGCCTCAACTTTTTCCCTCTGGCCCGCGAGCCTACGTGGTGGAACTCCAAACAAAAGCTTGCTAGGTAGACTTCAACACGCTTCCGATGCAGGACCCCAGCTCACAGCTTCAAGTTGGCCAGAGTTTGGGAGATTTTCCCGTTTGCTGAAGCCTCTTTCCGGTTTCTTCCCTAAATAACTGGAACTGCCAGGAATCACCGAGTCTTTGTGAAATGCCCTCCCCCTGCAGCCAACACTGCCAACTTTCTGTGACTTGGCGAATCCACTGGCCAAGTGTTTCACTGACCCCCACCCAGTCCAACCAGCTTGCTGCTGGGAACTTTCCCTCCCAGCCTCCCACACGTCTTTGCTGGTGGGGCCGTGAGGCGGGCCGCATGCCTCAGCTGGCGTTCCAAGCCGCTGCCTTGACTCACCCAACAGCGTTTGAGTACCTGAAGAGTAAGTATGCCGAAGCCCAGCGCTGAGAGGGAGGGGGTTGGGCAGCGGTTGGACACAAGGACCTTCCAGAGTGGGGTGCAGCCTGGAACTGCTGTAGGGAGCACTCTTGTTCTGGACAATTCTCAGAGGAGGAAACACCCACCCTTATGGGCTGGTAAAAGGCATTATTTCTAGAGAGAGGAGAAAAAATTCAAACCCCCTTGCTACTGATATAGTGCAGAGCCTGGCAAGTAGCAGGACTCAGTGGTCATAAATTAGGAAGGAGGGGCAGAAAACCATGTCCAAAAAAACAAACACATTCCTTTATTTTGAGACAAAGAACACTGTATAAAAAAAAAACTCCAGTTGTAGAAATCAGCATAGACACACATCAAGTTCATATACATTCCGTACTTGTGGGCCCTGCCCTTCAGGCTACAGACTAGGCGTAGACTGCACGTGGGCACTGCCCTTACAGTTACACTCTTAAGAACAGGTTGGCACAGCCCCCCTGCTGGTGCAGCTCTGCGGAGTGATGTCCCAGGATGAGAGAGGATGCAGCGTCTGACTACAGACCTCCCTGTGGCAGCTCCACAGAGGCAAGTCCTGGAGGAGATGCTGGGTCAACCCAAGCAAGCATGCTGCTTCTCCTGTCCCTGGCTCCCAAGCAGGAAACTGTCTCTTGCTCTTCCTTCAGAGCCATCCTGGCTCTCCATGGGAGGGGCATCTTTGCCAAGCTCAGTGTCCATCTTGTGACCTCAAGCCCCATCCAGTTCGGCTCCCACGGTGCCCTTCTTAGGAGGCCATGTCCGTCTAGCTTGTTTCTTTGGCTTAAGGGCAGGAATGGAGGGGAAAGGACTGTCTCCACTTCTTTGTCTATCCCTCTGACGTGGAGGTGGGAATGGCACTGTCAGGCTTTCTGACCTCCTTAGGGTTGAAACCCTTAACATCGACCCGTTTTGAGGCTGCTGGGTGGCAGCTTGAGCATGTGGTAGGAGTGGTTCCCAGGACTGGGGCCTTGGGAGGGGCCCCAGGTAGGTGAGGGAGGCCCGCCTGCCTCCTCAGCCTGGCTCCAGTCCTTACAATAGATGTGGCGCACACCCTCACGGGATTTGCAGCAGCAGGAATGGCAGGAGCAGCACAGCCCAGGCCAGTGGGAAGAGGCGAGGGGCGGCGCTGTGACCGATGCTGTGCAGAACCTGCACCTCCGGGTCATCTGCAAGATGAGAGGGCAAAGGCCTCCACGGTGAGTGGCCCTACTGCTGGCACTGGCCCTCAGTCCAGCAAGGTTTCCCCTGCCCCTGCCTGGCAAAGGAGTCACTTTTTATACCCAGCCTCTTCAAGCAGACCCTGTTTTGTGCCCCAGGCCCAATTTGCTCCAGCCACCTACCTGCTGGAAGTCTCTTCTCTTGTGCATTGGCATGGGCCTGAGGGCTGCGAGCTGAAAGATAAGGGTGGTCATAGGTCAAGTAACTTGGTACACACAGGAGGCAAAGGAATGGGAGTGCTGACTGGACTGGGCAACGGGACTTCCCAACCATCCCAGATCTCTAGACCTGGCCCAGGACAGGATGGAGGAAGAAGGCCCACAGGACCCTGACACTCACTGATTTTGCCATCGATGAAAACCTTCAACTTCAAGCAGCGGTCTTCCTGGTGGTGCATGGGTTTGGCTACAAAATAAATCCAGAGAGTTTTAAGGAAGGGAAACTTTGTTGGAAGAAAATATTAAGTACAAATGCCTCTGGCCCTGCTTTCTCGGTCCCTACTCATTTTAATCCCTCTCTTCCCTCTAATCTTTGATTCTCACCTTCCCCACTTGCCCAGAAAGTTTTTGCCCACTTTCTGCCCCAAGTTCAGTCCAAACTCCCATTCTTGGGAATAACCCTTGACTTTGGAAGTGATGATAAAAAGAATATAGACACTGTCCCTTCCCCACAGTCCGTTCTCCACTCCTCCCAGCCTGAAGTTGGGGTGACCTGCACAATATGCTCCCCTTCCCCAGCCACTATGTCCTTGCTTTCCCTAAGCCCCCCGATAGGGTGAGGCCTGGATCCAGTCTACACAAAGTTGATCTTACAGTTCCTAAAATCTGCCCTCAGGATAAAGTCCTTAGCACTTCTTGGGTCCCCATGCCCTAACCTGTGTACTTCTCCAGGCTCCTATCTCCCCACTTCCAAGTGTCCCTCCTGCTCCAGTCTGTCTGAACCATTTGGAGTTCCCTGAGGATGTCATGCTGTCTCTGTACATGACCTCTTGTTTGGCCAGCTCCTCTACTTGCCCTAAGCTCTTGGGTCATCTTCCCCAGAAAGCCTTCTGTGAGGTGCACCCCACTCCCCCAGACTGGCAGGTATTCAAGTCATTTTCTCAGGGCCCCTGAGCTCATAGCTACCATATCCCCCTGTTCTAGTGGTATTAATAGATGTATGTCCCTTTATAGATTCTGGAGGACAGAGACCGTGCAGTGTTCTATTTATTTATCTCTGTGACTATAGTGCCAAGCAGAGTGCCCAGGACACAGTAGAAACTCACTCTGCATTTGTAATGGGAATGAATAAAAACAGAATTCAGGATTGGAAGGGGCAGTCTGCTGCTTGCCTCCCCACTAGGCATGTACTGAAGCGTGTACGTCATGTCAGGTGTGTCCCCGAGTAGTGGACCTGTGTGCATGCCTCCCGGGCACTCACAGATGTAGTAGTAGCTGTGTCCCTCTTTGAAATCCTTGCTCAGGGTAAAACCTGTGAAGCGGTGGAACTTCTCAGACAGCTTCTCCGGGCCATGCTTGGCCTTGGGATTGTTGCAGAACCAGCGGACGTGGTCCTTGGATTGGGGTTGGCACAGCTGGTACTGCTCGTGCTCCACCAGGTACAGTGTGTACTGCTCCATGGCCGCGTCTGCCACAGAGTTATCCTCGTAATGAGGACAGATGATGTCCAGGTAGTCATCTAGCCGCACATGTATTGTGTAGTCCTCATTCCAAAACCTGGACATGCGCAAAGGTGGAGAAAGTGGGTGGTCACTCAGAAGCCAGGCCAGAGCCTTTGAGCTTCCAAATATTTACATGACCCCTCACATTTCATACTGGACCCTACCCCAAAGATTTCTTAAAAAGTCTTAACTCCCAGTATTTACTGATCTTGATCTCTTAAATATCTTTCCACTATCTCCAAACATTCCCCCCACCATCATTGTCTGCCACTAATCCTCTAAATAGCATCCACTTAGTATCTTTCAGGTACCAAAGCACTTCCGATAACCTCCCTGATATTTACCCAAGGACGGGCTTCTAAATATTTCCTCAGCTCACTCTTCTACTTATCAATATTTCTCCAACTCTGTTCTACCACTTGTTCCTTTAAATGCTGTTAGACCTCAATCTGAGACCCTATTGGCCTATTCAGTAATCAAAATCCACGTAACCTTTTCTCTTTCCCATGCTAGTGCTTGACACCCAATAATCTGTTTTCACTTTTCTTACTCCTCTCATTTTCCCCTTGACCCACTGAGTATATCTCATATTGTTCAACTTAACTTTTCTCCCAATACCCAGGACATCCAGGCCCACAGATAATGCCCAGTCCTTTTAAGTTAAATTGCTTTCATCAATTTTTCTGGTCCCCTCAAATCCGCCCCCCCTTCTCAAATCAGTGCTCAGCTCTCCTGGTCCACTTCTCTCAAAGCACCCCAAAACCTCTCTTGTCCTTTTATCTCCAAAAGCCATACATTCACCTCCTGTGAAATGAGCCCTAGAGAAGGCCCTCCTTCCCAAGGTGGAGCCAGCTCCCCTCCCCCAGCCCATTCCCCCCAGGCTCCTCAGGCTCCAGCCTGACTGCCCACCGGCCCCTCCCCCGCCCAGCTCTAGACACCTGGCTCCAGTCTGGGTGGGGTCCTAGTAGGGGGAAAAGTGCCTCCCCACCTCCCTCTCCCAAGCCGGTCAGCTTCTCTGAATCCCCCCAAGCACTGCCAGCGAGAGACTCAGCAGAGTTGGCTGCCAACTTGCTTCAAACCAAAGCCAGGGGCAGGGGTGTGGGGGCGGGGCGGGGGTTAGGCCAAGAGGCCTCTGAGGTGGGCACCCACGGCCCAGTCAGCATGACCCTTAAGAGGCCTGGCCCAACAGGAGCATGCTAGCGCACTGGCTTACCAAGGCCCTTCCCCCACTCTGGGGAAAAGAGAGAGAGAGAGAGAGAGAGGAGCAGAGAGAGGCTTTTAAAATTCCTCTGTGGAGAGATAAACATAGAAGCCATTTCAGAACAGGTATTTCAGCTCTGGGCCTGGCGTCTTTCCTCCATTCCCGTGACGGGCACTGACTCATTCCTCATCTGCCTCTGCCACCCGCCCCAGATTTCATGAGAACCTGTGAAAATGTCCCTCATCAAATGTGCTCAGCCCCCAGGACCCCAGGACGGCCCGGTGCCCACCTCAGACAAAGGGAGCTGACAGGTCTGAATCAGAGGGGATGTTCCTGTCCCTGGAATACTAGGGCCAGCGTACAGTTCAGGCGGCACTGCCCTTCTTCCCACGCTGCCCCCTGCCTGGGGCCTGGAGATCCCAGGGCTGATGCCCACTGCCCTGAGTCACCCATGCCAGCCTCACACCCGCCCAGCTCACTGCCACCTCATCTTTGCCCTCAGGCTGGGCCTGGCTTGGCTGCTTGTGGACTCCACTCTGGGCTGGCTTCCCTTTAGTCCTGGGCATAGTAGTGTGTGTGTGTCCAGATGGACAGGGCAGACGCTGTGTTGGGTGGGTGCACCCATCACCCTCCTCCTGGGGGTACAATCTGCTCCACTTAGCACTCCTTTGACTCTTGCTTGCTATCTGGGAAAGGCGGGCAGCGGCGTCAGGGAAGGCGGGGAGGGGGGGGCAAGGAAGAGGCTCCTTCCTGAAAGAAAGGAAACCTGGGAGCTTGGGAACGGAAAAGGCCAGGGTCCTCCCCCTACTCACGGCTTCCTGTCCCCTCCTCCTCCTTCAGCCAACACCTGGCATGGGCATAAACAGGGACTTTGCTCTCTCCCTCTAGGATAAGATTGGGTCAAAGAAGCAAAGAACAGACAGCAAGGAGTGAGGTGAGGGAGGGCCGACTACAGTCCTATCAGACAGCGGCTGATGGGCAAGAGGGCATTGCCCCCTTGGCTTGGCAGGTAGCTGTCTGTTCCCTCCCTCCCCAACAGACCCCCCCACCAGGCAATGCTGCCACAAGGTCAGAGGAAACTGGCACAATCTATTTCTCAAGGGGAGTGGCGGGGTAGGCCTGCTAGGGCTGGGGGTGGCCCAGCCGAGTGGAGTGTTTTTCCCTGACCCCAAGTTGCCCAGCTCTCCTCTCCTTACTCCACCCTACCCACCTCTCCTGTTTTCCCACAAATACTGTTCCCCTAACTTCAGAAAACTCAAGAACAAAGAGTCCGATGGGAACTTCTTCCTCCCAGTACCATTTGCCTCACAGCCCTAAATCTGCCCAGGAGAAATTAACTCCTTCCTGCCCAGAGCCCTTTGTAACCCTTTTAACCCCTTCCTGTCCTCCAGAACCATCCCCATGACCTCTGTCTCTCCCCTTCTTTTCAGTTTTACTACCTGAACCTCAGATACAGGTGACTCCTTCAAGCCTACCCACACACAACATATGCCTCACTCCTGCCACCTCAGAAGACCCTTGGGGGGGGGGGGGTGTTCCAGGGACACCTTAAAATCAGAATAAACACTGAATTCAGGCAAGCCCAGGTTCCTCCTGAAGAGTCTTTCCAGGATTACTGTAGGAATTCTTCTTACTCTGGATGTCAAGACCTGTCAGTGTAGGTAAATGCCCAAATACACAGAGGCGTTTGTGGTAGAAGGGCTTAGAACAAGAGCCCTGAAGGTCAGAGAGAGTGGCCCTGCCAGAGGCAGGAGGTGTTCAGCATCCAAAGGATCGACAGTCTAAAGGGTGTAGAGTAACAGACAAGTTACAGCTCAGTTTAGCTCAAGCAGACAGATCTCTTACTACACAGACACTCCTAAGACATGGGAGCAGACTGATCATCAAAAGAGCCTTCCTCACCCTTCCAGTTAATCCCTCTTGGCTTCCCCCTTTCATACGTCCAGTCTCCTCCTCTGGTTATGGCGGGTGCAAAGCAGAGCTTGTACCCACCACCAATGAATGAAAGGGAATGCAAATGGGCATACACTCAAGGCCAATTGACAATTGTAAGTCATATAACAGCAGGCTGTGTTGTTTATGTCTTCTCATAATTTGGTCTGTTACACTTAGATGTAGAATATTCATGAGCTCTTACTGGGCTCCTAACTGCCTAAGGTTACTTGGAGAAACCCCTGTGGTTATTTTGTATCCACTGTGTGCCTAGGGCGCATGTGCAGGCGTTGAAAGGTCTCTGTGGTTTTTTTGTAGCACATCAGTGAGCTCTCCTGGGTGTGTCCGGGATGGATTTTAGAGATCAGCTTGCATCCCTTTCAGCGAGGCCTCCCATTGTTGCTCATGTCTAACTTCCCACCTAACAGAAGTAACAGCTGTAGCAGAGGGAAGGAAAAGAGGGGCAGAGACCGTACGGTGCAAGCAGATGCGGGCAGGGCCCTGCCCTGGGGTGCAACTCTCGGTTATGGGCGAGAAGAAAATCTATGGGAGCCCTCCCGCCGCTGGTCACCTCCCCAAGACTCAGGTTAGGGGCCGGGCGGGACAGTTAACCTGGAGGGGGGAGCGGTGCCAACCGGGCGTCCAGGCTGTCGGCCGGTGACTCGGGCTTACTTGGGGTTTGAACTGTTCCAGAAGACGGTGTGGCGGTCAGCAGCGGCCAGACTGCAGCACAGACCCAAGAGAGAGGCCCAGAGGAACTCCATAGCGCGGGGCCTGGCCAGGCCGGGCGGGGACGAAGGGCTCCTCCGAGTCTGGGTTCCCGCAGGGTTTCTCGGCAGCGCAGTCAGCACCGCGCTCGCAGCTCTGGCCCCTCCGCTTCGCGACTCCGCCTTTTGGGCCGGCGCCGCCCGACACCCCGCCCCGCCCCCGCCCCCGCCCCCGCCCCCGCCCGGCGCGCGGCTGCCCGGGGCCTGGGGGCTGGGGAGGTGGAGGAGGGGAGGGCAGGGGGAGGGGAGCGGAGCGCGCACCTCCGCCCGGTAAATCTGTTCGGCGTTGTGTTTGCTCACTCGTGGGTCCGCGTGCAGCTTTGTGGGTCTGTGTCCCGGGCGCAGTCGCGTGCGGGAGAAGGGAACGCATTCCACATGCGGGTCTGCCGACTCGCGGGTGCCGGGCCTGGCTGGCCGCGCCGCGCGCCGATCTTGGTGGGTGCGAGGTTGTGGACAGGTCCCGCGCCTTTCCCGAGCCTTGTAACGCCCGGGCTTGGGTGCCCGCGTTCCCACACTTTCCTCCTACCCACCCCCTTCCCGGACTCTGCTCGGCTGCCCCTCCCCACACACGAGGCTGTTTGTTTTTGTTGGGTTTGTCAATGTTGTCTTTGTTCGGGAGATTGTGTCATCGCCTAGATGCCGGGAATAAAGTACGACCCTGTGTGTGATCAAGTGTGTAACGTGTGCGGCTAGGGCTAAGGGCGCCTCTGACCGTCAGTGCCTGTGAGAGGGGGGGACATGGGATCGTGGGCCCCCGAGGGGGTGCGCTCTTGTTTCTAGGGCTCCAAAGGGCACTAATGACCTGTGTGTGTGTGTGTGTGTGTGTGTGTGTGTGTGTGTGTGCCAACACGTGTGTACCGTGCGAACAGAGTTTGAATATGGACTGTGAGAATCTCGGCCTGAAGGGCGACAAACCGAAACCACACATGTGCATCTGGCGTGTGTAAATACGTGTGAGAGCGCGCAGGCGTGAAAGCATTTGTGAGTAGTATCACAGCCGCGTGTGGGGAAGCGTGTGAAACTTTGACGAACGCATGCTAATGTCTGTGAACAGTGTGTGAAGAGGAGGGGGAAACGTGCACTGGCGAGCCGGGGCTGCGGGCTGAAGGCCCGGAAGGGGTGCTTGTGCGCGGCGTCCCAGGCCGGGCGGCGGCTGTGTCTGGCCCAGTTTGGGCTGGGTCTTCCAGTCCGTCGGGCCCCAGTATCCAACTCGGCCCCCTCCCCCCGAGCCGTGTAAACAAACCCGCTGGAATTCGCCTCTCGGGGCTCCTCTCTCCGCCGGGGTCTGCTGCCGTCTGGAGCGGGGGGTTGGGGGGTGGGTGTCTGCCTCCCAGCTCTCGGGGCGGAGAGGGCGGGCAGGTGTTTGATTAGGGGTGTGTGTATATGTGTGAGAGAGAGAGAGAGAGAGAATCTGGAGCTGGAGGTCCCAATGCTGTGTGCCCGCGTGCCTTTCGTGGTTCCTGTGTGCGACTGTGTGACTCTTTGTATGCCCGCTCAGAGTTGATTTTGCGAGTCTGTGTGCACCCTTGGCCAGCTCTTCCACGCGGCTGCGCAAAGCGGGAAGCTGCAGACCCGCCCCCCCCCCCCATCTCTTTCCCCCCACCCCGAGAAGCTCGGGCCGAGCTTCCCCAGTTCCCAAGCTGTTTCATCCTCTTCTTTTGCGGCCAGGCCTGGCCACAACGCCTGTAATTACGGAGGCGGGGGAGGGGGGCCGGGACGCCGCGGCTAGTCCGGCGCTGACCCCTGCCGGGGAGGAGCCTGGGCTTGAGGGAGGGCTCGGGCGGGTCCCACCCCGCGTGGGGCTCAGGCTGCTAGAGGCCCGACTCGTTTCGATTCGCCGCGCGTAGGATAAATATTTACCCCCGCGCGGATTAGGTATTTGGCCGGGTAACCCTACGGCCAGGTCCGGCCAGGCTTTGCGCAAGGCCCCCACCCCCTCGCACACACCTGCCCCAGGCGACGTGTCCCGCCACGCGTTTATCCCAGGTGCAGCCGCCCCTCCCGCCGGGGCCGAAGTCTACCCGCCGACCAGCCCAGGGCAGTGCACCTCACGCGCGTTTTGCTCACTTGGGAGGACACCTGGGTGTCGTCCACCCACGTGTCCCCGGCGAGATACCCCACCCTCCTGCTCTTGTCCCTTAGGCTCGAAGCCCCACGAGGGCAGGGGTTTTTGCTTGTTCACTGCTGTATTGCCAGTGCCTGGCACAGCACCTAGCACACGTAGTAGGCAGTCAAGAAATATTTGTTGAGTAAGTGAAATCAGTATTCAGTGTTACTTCTGCAAGACGTACTGCTCTGAAAAGAAACCAGAAGGGTTAGAGAAGGAAGGGGTGATGGTGGTTCTTCAGAGAGGGTGGTCCACAACTGCCCCCTGGAGGAGACGGTTTGGGGGCACATCCCCCCTCCCGTTTTTTTGACCGCCGGGATTTCTGGGCGGGAACGTGTGGGGTCCCTGGGCTGCGCCGCTCAGACCGGGCAGGTTCGGGCTCGCTCGGCCCAGCCCGGCGGGGCCACGTCCGTTCCCGCCCTGCCTGCGTCTAGGACTGGAGCAACCCGGGGGAGAAGAGGTGGGGGGAAATTATGGGCACACGAACGGAACACGGAGCTCTCTTTTCCCAGGTTGGCACTGCCCCCCAGCATTCTCTCTTAAGGCTTGGAGCTCATCACTCTTCTATCCCTAGGTTTGTGCGTACGGGGGTCTTTCATGCGAATTAATGGGGCGCCTCTAGATCCTGGCTGTTGTGATGAACACCGAGGATAAGGGTGCGTTTAGGATAAAACCCCTGTCCTTGGTTAGTCCTTAGGCCAGTAGGGGAAACAGACAAGCCACCTTTTAGCAACAAACTTGCTAAGTGGAAAAGCCGAGATTGCAGAGCCACAATGCGCATTCGCGCTGCCTGGACACTCCGAGAGCCGCTGCGACACCTGGTGGACTGGGAGGAGAGTTGCAGGCACTGAGCGATCCAGACCGAGACAGCAGAAGGGACTTTGGCTCAGAGACCCACCTGCAGACCAAGTTAGCCCTGTGCCCTCCCTCGTCGCAGCCCCCAGCCTGCCCAGGCAGGTCTAGTCTTGGTTCTTGCTTTGGGTTACCTCTCACCACAAAGTCGTGAGCCTGTGTTGGCTCTCAGCACCGCCACCCTCAGGCGAACATCTGGGCTCAGTGGCGGGAGCTGTCTGAGGTGTCTGTCTGTCTGCCCGCCTGTCTGGGAAATTCCCCTTATGAATCCTTTCTGGGAATTCCTCAAGGACAAGATTAACTCTCTGAGTGCAATGGGGGAGGCCTGGCCTCTGGAGGGAGGTGCTGTCCACCTGTGGGGGCACCGTTGGCCTGGAGGTACCATTTCCAGTGTGGAACAGGCAGAGCTACTTGATTGCTACTCCCTTGCTGAGCGCCCTGTGGTTTGGGGTGGGGAAGGACAAAGCCACAAGGCCCTGGGGCACAGCTAACCTGGCGCAACCTCTAAGAGCATCACTGGGCAGTGGGGTGATGGGGAGGGTGCAGGGAAGGTGATCCTGAGCTTGGAGCAGCCTCTGCTCCACTCCCCACATCATTAAAAAAAACAAAGTGTATGTTTCCCATTTTACTAGTGATATGTGTGTGTTTTTCAAAAGTTGAAAAAGAGAACAGGAGAGTAAGGGGAGCTACCGGCTACTGTGAATATCTTCAACCCTTCCCTGCCAGCCTTTAGTCTGTGAGCTTTTGTTTCTTTGTCTTTAGGTATTGTGTTAAATATGATTCACTTCTATTGTGTAATGCTTTTTCTGCCCTTTAACTTTATGACAGAATATTTTCGTGTATAACCTCTTTGTAAAAAGTATTTTTAACCACAGCATAGTGTTTCTTTGAATGGTTCAGAGATTGCTGTTGTAATGGGGCAGAGTAGAGATAAATAAACACATTCCCACTTTCAAGTACTCCTCAGCCACTGAGCAATTGAGTTGATTGTTTCCTAGAACTTGCAAATAACTCTGTGGTTAACTTTCTTTCAACAAGTTCTTATGGCACATCTGCTCTGGACCAGGCTCTGCATTGGGGCTGAATCCTTAGTGGAGGACAATAGGCGAGGGCCCTCCTCTACTGGAGTTTGCAGTTTCAGATGATACCTGGGCATATGATTATCTAGATTTTGGAGAATTTCATGGATATGTGTGTGTGCTATGTCGCTTCAGTTATGTCTGACTCTATACAACCCTATGGACTGCAGCCTTCCAGGCTCCTCTCTCCATGGGATTCTCCAGGCAAGAGTATCAGAGTGGGTTGCTGTGCCCGCCTCCAGGGCATCTTCCCAACCCAGGGATCGAACTCTTGGAAAATACTTTGGATATTACCAAATCAAAGCCAGATTCTTTTGGCTACTAGTCTAGTTCTCTTAACTGAGGGCCAGAACCTAATGGATCTGTCTCTCCTCCACATCCAACTCAAAAGGGGCCAAACTCTGTGGGAGAAGATGGAATTCTCCCCTTGGGAGTCCCCTGCAGGGAAAAGGAGGTTGGGCAGGATGGGGAATGGGAGGGAGACTGGAGGAGTAGTGTTAAGGAAGATAGGACCGTAATTTCTGCCTAGAAAGCAACAGGAAGTTTTTTTTTTTTTTTAATGCTGTCTCTTCCACCAAAAATTAATTAGTCACTTACATCAACTTCTGTACTGGGAAGTCCTGGGGGCTCTGAAACATATCCTTGTCCTAAAGGAATCTAATCTACTTGCAGATATATACTGAGAATATAAAATAAGGATTATAGTAGAGGTATAGATGGAACAACAGGCTGTGGGTTCACAGAGGAAGGATGTTTCTTTGAGGTCAGGAGTGCTTCACAAGGAAGGGGATGTATATGTTTTTTCCTCTGCCTGCCTTTGAGTCTTTGCCAACCAGGCTGACTCTGGAGGAGATATTTGCAATGGGTTTTGAAAGATAAGTAGGCATTCACATTCAGGGATAAGGGAACAAGAAGCACAAATAGAGAGTTGAGAGTTGAGCAGTGAATACTCTGGTAAAGCTAAAATTTCAGAACCGGTCTGGGGCAGTGTGGCAGGAGATGAAAGCAGAAAGTGGTTTGGGGCCATGTTGCCAAGGGCCTTGAATGCCATGCCCAGGCTCTTGAAATTATTCTGTAGTCCATAGATGCTTACTTAGGTAGGAAACACAATCAGACTTGTATTTTAGGAAACTCACTGCAGGTAACAGAAGGTGGGTGGAAGAGGAAGCCCAGAGGCAGTGGTGCTGGTTAGGCCTGAGCTGCAGGAGTGCCGGAGGAGTGAGGAGGGACAGAGAGGGCAGAGCAGAGGACAGACTCAACAGGGCCGGGTGAGCCACAGGCAGAGACAGGGAGGAGTCTGGGGTGGCCTGGGGGGTGGAAGGGCCGCTGACATACAGGACATGGAGGCCAGGGGCAGACCCAGGAGGGACAGATGAAGGGGAACGTTTTGGCCATTTTATCTTTAGGAGTGATTTCGGCTGCATAACAGAACGCCCAACTTCTAGTGGTTTAAACAAGAGGTTTTGGGACTTCTCTGCAGGTCCAGTGGTTAGAATTTGGCGCTTTCACTGCCACGGCCCAGATTCGATCTCTGATCCAGAAACTAAGATTCCACAAGCTGCATGGTGTGGCCAAAAATAATAATAAAAAGACGGTTTATGTTTTCCCCACACCAAAGTCTTCTGATGTGGGTCAGCAGCTCAACTGTGTCATCAAAGACCCAATGTTCTCTGCCTCTCTGCTCTGCCGTCTTCATGACTCTGGTTGCAGGATGACTATATTAGAGCTACATTCGAGCTACAGGAGCTACAGGATGAAGGGCTGGGAGCAAGAGAGTTTCTCCTCCTAAGGAGCTCTTTTTATCTGTTAAGAAAATCTGTCCTAGCAGCTTTCTAGACAACTTACTCTCAGGGGACAGAGCTGTGTCCATGACTACACCAGCATCTGTGAAGGGGAAGCGACTGTTCTGAAGGGCTGGGGCTGAGCCTGGGGCCCCCTCCCCCAGATGGAATCTGCTCTGTTCCCCAAAGAAACAGGGGTCTCGTTAGCCTAGGAGCAGGGATGAGCCCTGAACAGTGCCTGCGCAGACATGTCGCATTTGAGTGGTCAGTGGAATTTCCAGATGGAGGTATCTAAGGGCAGCAGTGGGGGATGGGAGCCAGAAATCCTTGCCCTGTGATTTTAACTGGAAAGAAATTCTTCCTTCCCAGCTACTCAGCCTGGGTTCTCTAGGGTAGAAAAGCCAGGTGAGGGTGGGCAGGAAGACATTTACCCCCAAGGCAGCTGATGATAAACCTCATTTCTACTCCTCTGCCCACCTATACCTCCTTTCTCCCCAGTCTTTCACTATAACATAGTGTAAAAGCAGTTTAGACACTTTTATTTCAGAGGTATTACTTTTTTTCCCCCAGAGGTATTATTATTTTTTTTTTTTCAGAGGTATTATTTTTATGTAACTTTTTTTTTCTAATTATGGAAGAAATACATGATCAATGCAGAAAACTTGGAGAAGCACAAATGAAAAACAAAATCACTCATAGAAGTTAAATCTTAGGAGCAAGCACACTTCACAGTTCTTTTCCCCATGGCTCTGGAAATTTTTATAGTAAATATCTTCGAGAGGTTATAGTTTAATGCCCATGTGACGGCCAGCTCAGAACCCCTTACATTTGTGTAACATTTTATGATCTTCCAGTGTTTTCAGCTGTGTATTTTATCACGTACTATTTCACCTTTATAGACTCCTACACATTTTGAGGTGGGCAAAGGCCATCACTGACTAGTTGAGGAAACTGAGGCTCGGAAAGATGATGGTATTCAGCATCCAGAGGGTAGGGGTAGCCTCTGTAGGGCTGGGGTTCACACCACCTTATTCCTTCCCCACACCTGTCCTGGGTATAAAGGAAAGGCCCTGGGCCCAAAGTGCTGAATTTGCTGTGGGCAAATGGAGGGGAGTGTGTATGGAGAAAGGAAAGGAAGAGAGTGGAGGGGGCAGCTCGTTCCCTCCCTAGAGCCCTTGAGAGAGACGGGGGAGAGGGAGGTGAGAGGGGAGGGGCCTGGGTCAGGCTGATGAGATGAGTCTTCCAGGGCTGCAGCCTGCCCTGGCCTGTCCCTGCAGGCAGTAGATGTCCAGATAATGGCTCACTTTCCACTTCACCAAACATTTTTTGAGGTCAGGTGTTTGTTTATTAGGTACTCTGTTAGGCACTGCAGGGGCTTCCGAGGTAGCTCAGTGGTAAAGAACTCACCTGCCAATGCAGGAGACACTGAAGATGTGGGTTTGATCTCTCAGCCGGAAGATCCCCTGGAGAAGGGAATGGCTCACCCCTCCAGTATTCTTGCCTGGAGAATCCCATGGACAGAGGAGCCGGGTGGGCTACAGTCCATGGGGTGGTGAAGAGTCAGACACGACTGAGCGACTAAGCGCAGGGGCACTGCAGGGAAAGCTGGATCAGGCGACCTGTGAGCAGGAGAGAGAGCTGGGTCTGAGGCCTAGCTGTGAAAACTTGGAAAGGATGTTTGATGACACAGAGGCTCCATTGTTTTCATCTGTAAGATGGGGGCAAGACTACTTTTTTCCCCTGGAATTATTATTTGGATCAAAGAAAATAACAGCTGTGCTGGTGCTAAGCCTGGGGGACCAGACTGTCAGTAAGGACTGGTGTGTGTTTTTCTTTACCTGGGCTGACTGGGGAGAAATGTGCTGTGAAGAAATGGGGGTGAAGAGGGGGAGGCTTCAGGATCCATGAAAGGCAAGAGGGGAGGAGTCTTAGGAACACAAATATTTGTTCTGCCAGGCAGTACTTGATAAATGCCCAAGGGACACAGCAGCCAAGAGCCCTGAGGTGCAGGGGGGCAGAGGTGAATGGGGGAAAAATCCTTTTGAGGGTTCCCAGGTAGAGATGATGGGCAAGGGCGTTCCATGCCCAGGGAGACAGTACGGGCCTCTCTCCCCTGACCTGCAGGGGCAAGGGGAAGGAGACGGGGAGAGACTCTGTCCCCTTCCGTGTTCTTTATTGCTCCCCGGCTCCATCTGGTCCCCTCACTGACTGTGGGTCACACTGCTGGGTCCTAGGGATCCTGAGCTGGGTCTTAAGGAGGTGTAGGGATTGATGAATGATGGGGGAAAGGCACACAGCGTGGAAGGGTGACACAGCTTGGGGTTGGGCACAGGGAAGGGGACCAGAACCACCCAGAGAGGAGGGGCAGGAGTGGGCAAATCGCAGGAATACAGGCGGAAGTGGTGAACGCCTCAGGGTGTGCTTCTGGTGCCCTCTGACCCAGTGCCGTGTGGCTGAAGAAAGAGCTCCTCACGTGGGCGTGAGTCCCCATGTGGGGGGGTGTCTGAACAGACATCCTGGAGGAGGCCCTTTGGCGGTGTGGCTCACAGGGAAACTGCGTTTTTGTTTTTATTTTTTTAAATGGCAGACCAAGAAATTGAGTTGTTTTTTTTTTTTTTTAATTGAGATTTTAATCATACAAGACTCAGATCTAGAACTTGGAACTCAGAAATACCTCCAATTCAGTGTCTGTTCTCCAAGCTGAGACAGTCCTATGCCCCATTTTGACAGGAAGTTATCACAGTCATAGTTGCCTAGTGAAGCTCAGTCATGTCTGACTCTTTGCGACCCCATGGACTGTAGCCTACCAGGCTTCTCAGTCCATGGGATTTTCCAGGCAAGAGTACTGGAGTGGGTTGCCATTTCCTTCTCCAGGGGGAAACTGCGTTTAACTGGACTGAGGACAGCCCAGACCGGGCTGGAGCAGGCGAACCCAGTATGGCCTCAGAGACGAGCGGAGGGGGTTGTATTTCCTTGGGGAATCCACCCTAGCCTGAGGGAAGGCAGAGAGAGAGGGGAGGTTTGGAGACCTGAGAGTGGATAGTGGGCAGGTTGCCCTGGGAGTAATAACATCAGCTCGCGTTTATGAACATGTTTTCCATCCCAGGCTCATTGGAAGCACTTTGTGTACATTAAACCCTTACACCTCACAATCCTCATAAGAGATCAGGAGTATTATCCCTTCACTTTACAAATGAGCGAAAGGGAAAGCACAGAGAAGTTCATCACTTCCCCAAGGTCACACAGCTAATGAGCGGTGAAGCCGAAATCTGAAACAAGGCAGTCAGGCCGGTGAGTCCTGATTTACCCACTGCACCGTACCATCCCACTGTTTCTAGAGAGAGGCCACTAGTGCAGCCCACTGGGGGCATAGAGAGAAGCAGGGCCATTCCGGAAATTATCTCTACATGACGTAGCAGCTGTTTGGAGGCGGCAGAAAGATGGAGTTGTTAGTTCAGCCTGTGGAGCTCAGGTGAGAGGCAGGGCCATGAAAGCCTCCAGATAAAATCCTTGCTCTCCCAGTCTTTTCTGTTAGAGCTCGGTCAATCAGGTGCTTCAACCCAGGGCTCTTGCTATGTATAAAGGAAGGACCCAGAGATGTGAGGAGTTAGAATTCATTTCTTCTTAGG
This sequence comes from Dama dama, assembly GCF_033118175.1. Classification (NCBI taxonomy): domain Eukaryota; kingdom Metazoa; phylum Chordata; class Mammalia; order Artiodactyla; family Cervidae; genus Dama; species Dama dama. The sequence continues at coordinate 16,854,946 of NC_083700.1, forward strand.
CCCTTCCTTTGATCCTGGCTGCAGTTCTCTACGCTGGGCTGCCCCATGTACCTTGATCCCTGCCCATCTCCCAAGGAAGGTTCCCAGCCTTTCTGTCCATTGTGTGAACTACTGGAATTCCTTCCAATAAGTCATTTTTTTCTGCTTTAAGTACAGTCAGTTTTTGTCACTGGCAAGCCAGAACCTGGATGGGTACAGAGCGAGTTGATGATGATAACAAGGTATAGAGCCTGGGAGACTAGAAGGGTCATTTGCAGATGTGTGCTTTGGGGGAATTTCTGTTTCAGGAGGTTGAGTTTACAGTGCTTGGAAAAGCCTGGAGAATGGATTGAGAAGAAGTTTCTTACTAGGGACTGAGCCTGAGGACAGTGCTTTGAGCTAGAAGTGTGGTGATGAAGCAGAGAATTAGGGTTTGAAGCCCTGGAATTGATGTGAGAGAGAGAGTGGGGAGCTGACTTGAACAGTGCCTGCAGGGGGCCAGGCAGGAATCATGAAAGAGTGAGGGAGCCCAGGTGTATTTGTCAGGAAGGCCAAATGCAGGCTTCAGGCGAGCATCCCATCACCATAGTCATCCCCAAAGAAGGAGAACGTCTTTAATGTTTCAATAAGAGCCCAAGGAGAACTCGCATTGTCTTCCTGGGGTCACATTCCCACCCCCGGACCAAGCCCTGTGGCTGGGGGCTGCTGTGCTGGGACAGGCCCGGACAGGCTTGAGACATTGGCTGGCTAACAGACCTGGGAGGTGGACTGAGGATGAAGTGGGGGGTCCCACAGGAAAACTGGGCCTCTGTTCCCAGAAGGGGAAATGGAAGCGGGGCAAGCACACAGGCAGATGTCCTCAAGAGGAGCTGGGTGGCCTGAGAGGTTTTCAGAATGGAGGGAAGGATCTTTTTTGGATGGAGAAATCTGGGCCCAGTTATAGATAAAGAGAAGAAAACTACTGGAGAGGGCCTGGAAATACATTGTGGAAACTGAAGAAGCAGGCCCCAGGAAGGATGTGTGGGGATGGGGTTCAGGAGGGAGGGTAGGAGTCCGTCTTGGCCAAAGGAGGAACAGCTATTTGTGAGTGGAGGCAGGTAGGGAGATGACAGTGGGAAGAGGCTGAGAGGTATTGGAAGGAAGTCGTGAGATCCTGTCCCCAGGCCTCACCTAGGCTAAGAGCTTGGGCTTTGGAGGTTGATTATAGAGATTCAAATTCTAACTCTGACACTTAGAAGGATGTGACCCTGGTGCCTCAGTTTCCTCTTTTAATTCAATGAGGATGATAACAGGGCCCACCCAAAGAATCACAGAGAGGATTAAATGAGATAATGTATGCAAAGTACTGAGAAAAGCTGGTGTGTCTGGCATACGGAAAAACCTCAGGATTAGCTATTATGATGGTAATTATTATGATTTTTATTACAGAGGGCTCACAGTGACAGTAATGAATTCCAACACAACTGGCTCTGGCTCCTATCTGCTGACATAGGACCTCCAGCCCCCTGCCAAGTCCCCCTCAAATATTGCTGATGGTCCCCACAGGGCGTTGCACGTGGGCTCATCATCGTGTCTGTGCGCGCTGCGCTGCAGATGTTCTGCTGGGTGCAGGGTTTTTCTGCTGGTAGGGTGTGGGGCGGCAGGCATCTCCCTCTCCTCTCCCGTGTCACCTCTGTCAGGGGATCCGGACGGTCCCTGAGAAAGGCCGCTGGCGTTTCCACATGATGTCATTTGATGAGTCAGTTCTTCAGTTTCCATTCTGCAACTGCTTCTGTCTACGAGGCCCGGCAGGCTTCCCTGGGGCTGGGCTGAGGATGGTTGGCATGTTCGCCACCTTGCCATACGCCTCTCTGAGGACAACAGCCTTGCCTCGGAGCCTCTGGGGAGCTTGTTCAGCCCCTCCAGCAAGGGCCCTCCTGTGAGGTGCTCTCTCCCGGCTGCTTGGTGATTGCTAGCCCCAGTGCACACACAAGGCTCTTGGTGAGTGACCTGCTGCAGCCCCTCCTGCCACAGCAGCCCGGCCCAGCCCCTCAGCAGAAAGCTCAGGCAAAGAGATCTGCCCCAGGCCAGGGCAGCCAAGGATAATGGTGAGGGGGCTGAGGAGGCAGCTGTCAATCCCCAGCACCAGGCAGAGCTGGGCCCCTGGCAAGGCAGGTGGGGGGTAGGCCCTCTCTCCAATTCTCTGCTCAGCTTAGTCACCAAAGGCCTGGAATCAGCCCCAAGGCACCAAACGCCCTTTGTTGTTGTTGTTCAGTCACTAATTGTCTGTGTCAGAAGCACACCAGGCTTCCCTGTCCATCACTATCTTCCTTATCAAAGGCCCTTATCAAACCCAGTTATCTGTCTTCTACCCCCACCCTTCTACTAGGCAAGGACCAGACCTCCTCCTCCCTCCACCTAGTCTCTATCTCTTCCCACACTCCTGTTTTAAACAGAACTCTCTCCTCCTTGTCCTTCCAAAAAAGAAAAAGAAAAAAAAAAAAAATCCCCGTGTGTCATTAGATGCACCTGGATCCTCTGTAGAATTGGAGAAGGGAAGGGTGCTGGGAGGGAGGCAGTACCTGACACCACCCAGTCAGTGACAGTGCCCCTCGGGAAAATGTTAACTTTCAGCTCAGTTTAGTTGCTCTTTGCGACCGCATGGACTGCAGCACGCCAGGCTTCCCTGTCCATCACCAGCTCCTGGAGCCTGCTCAAACTCATGTCCATCGAGTCGGTGATGCCATCCAACCATCTCATGCTCTGACGTCCCCTTCTCCTCCTGCCTTCAATCTTTCCCAGCATCGGGGTCTTTTCCAATGAATCAAGGTCTTTTCTAATTGACTTTAGAACCAGTGAGTAATCTACAAGGACAGAAAACAGCTCAGTGGTTTCCTGGGATGGGGACGAGGGGCAGGGCTGGGGATACTGACTGGAAGAGAGGCATGAAGGAACTCTCTTGGGAGATAGAAATGTTCTTTATCTTGACTGGGTGGTGATTACAGGGGTGTACATTTGTTGAGAAAGTCAATCATATGACTATTATTGTGTGCAAATTATACTTCTCTAAAGGTGATTAAAAGGGCTTCTCTGCTGGCTCAGTGGTAAAGAATCCACTTGCCAATGCAGGGGTTGTTGGTTTGATCCCTGGGTTGGAAAGATCCCCTGGGGAAGGAAATGGCAATGCACTCCCATATTCTGGCTGGGGTAATCCCATGGACAGAGGAACCTGGCAGGCTACAGTCCATGGGGTTGCAGAGAGTCAGACATGATTGAGTGACTGAATAAAGACAACAACAGGGTGATTAAAAAATACAAGAAATAACAGCCAAGTTAACTGGAGACTCTGGTTTGTGAACCAGTGAGAGGGACAGTGAATGAAGCAGCCAAGGGGGCTTCCTGAGGGTCTTCTGCAGATAAAGACACTGGGCCAGAAGCTGGGGGGCTGAGCGGGTCCATCTCAGCCAGCATCCTTCAGGTGCCCCAGTCCCTGCAAAGGTCCTTTCCTTTGTCCACAGCCACCCTCATTCCAGAACTGTCCAACTCATGGTAGGAAACTATAGCCTCGAGAAGTTTCCTCATAAGTCTAACCCAGGAGCCTGACAAATAGTTTTGTCCTGGGATGCTTGTGTGGCTCATGTCCTGAACAAGGAACGCTGCTTCTGTCCCATCGGCTGCCGGGAGTGCCTATAAAATAAACACGACTGAAAAAGCCAGTGTTCACAGAAGACACAGATGAAATGAAAAAAAGAAAAATCAAAATAAACAAAACCCCCTACACCCACCCTGCGCCTCACATAGAACAAGCAAGATCCCCGAGCTGGGTGGGATGTAGAGCAGGCCTGTTTGGGGTGATGTTTATACAAGGGGCTTGGTTCCTCCCTCGGGCGAGTAAAGCAAGTTGTAAAATTTGAAGGCACATTTTAAAATTGTTTAAAATCCTCCAAATGTGTTTCCTGTCTGGCACTGTGTATGGGGACTCGGTAATATGTGTGCCTGTGTGGCCCGGAGTATGTGTTAACGAGGGAGTTTAGAGGTAGTGATGCCGAGGAGCCAACGAGAATCAGGGGCAAGAAAGGAGTCTGTTGTTGGCCAGGGTATGTGTTCCTCGAGATGGAATGTGTGTAAAGGGCCCGGGGACCCGGGAGGGTGGTTTAGTCTGGGAAATTAGCATCTTTTTTAAAAAACCACCCTGCTTGTACATCATTAGTTAAAGGCCTATAGGGGTAATCATGCAGGTATGTGATTTTTTTACTTCTGACGCGAGTAGGTGTGATGATATTTGACAACATAGAATAATTAGAATGTCGCCATACATATTTTGATCAATTAGATGACGATCAGTCCTCCTGCACACCATGGCCTTCTACCTTTGCTTAAGCTGTTCCCTCTGCCTGGATGCCTTCACCAGCTGTCAGAGTCCTAGTCATCCTTCCCAGCTGGCTCGGTACCACCTCCCCACAGTGTGAATTAATCACTCCCTCTTCTAGGCCCCCATGACATTTTGTCTTTTACAATGTTTACTTCGTTCCTTCCTTTCTGAAATTTAGCTGAATATGTGTCCGTTCCCTGTCACACATCCTTGGAGGGCCAGAACTGACTTGGCTCTCAGAGTCTTCCTTGCAGTCTGTGCCCAGAGTGGGCTCTCGGATAATGTTTGCGGAATTAAGCTGCATGTTTTTTTTTTGTTTTTTTTTTAAAGAAGATTACTTTGCAGCAGATAAAGACCCTGCATTGGCACAGAACTAATTGGGTAAAAGCCATCACACTTTAGGATATCTTTATTTCATACCCTTTGAACTTTGCCTCATTTAGAGTGTTGCTGTAATTACACCGCATATAGAATCAGTGGAATTCAAAATCTGATTTGAAGAAAATGTGGTATTAGGTTATTGTAGTTCTGATATATAACGTTTATCTTCTTAGGGATTCAGTCCTTTGTTTTGGGATAGCTTTTGTGGGAGGGCAAGATGACCTGTGGTAAATTTGTCTTTATAATGAAATTTCCTGGCATCTGATTGATGAAGGATGGTGACACTCTGGCAACTGGGCACCGTTCCCTGCTGTGGTTTCTGGGATGGATAACATGGAACTCAAGACTGAGAATGGAAAAAACACATGATTCGTATGAATAATTGAAAGGCACCCCAAATGTATCCTGGTTAAACAGAAATGTTAAAGGGCGGGGCAATCTGTAAGCCTAGCTGCTGTATTCAGCTCTCAAAAAAAAAAAAAAAAAAAAAAATTACAAAAAACAAAAATTGAAGGTTCCTGAGTGTTCAGAAGTGAGGCTGTGTTGGAACAGAGCTGGAACAGATGCGTGGGGTGGGCTCTCTCATGAAGGTGGGTATTCACGCTTTTTTCCTTTGCTTCCTGGCTGCCCCCTGGGAGGATGTGGTGCTTGCAAAGAGACAGGTGCTTAGGAGCCAGGCAGATGGGGTGGGGATTTAAGGGGTCTCAAGTCTCAGTTCTTGAGTCTTGAGTCTCTGTTCCCTCATCTGCAGCCGTAATAGAATCTGCCTGCAATTCAGGAGACCTAGGTTCGATCCCTGAGTCAGGAAGATCCCCTGGAGGAGGGAATGGCTACCCACTTCAGTGTTCTTTCCTGGAGAATTCCGTGGAGAGAGGTGGGCAACAGTCCATGGGGTCACAAAGAGTCAGACATGACCAAGTGACTAACACTTTCACTTTCTTTACGAGAGTTTGGGGTACTCCTGTAAATTGCCCAGCACAGCACCTGGCAGATGTAAATATATGTGTGGCAGTTCTTCCACTTAACTTGTGGGGGATCCCCCATCTTCTTCTTCCAGCCCATCTATGCTACCTTTTCTTCCAGATTAAGTTTATCCGATTTAGCAAATAAAAACGGGGCATGCCCAATTAAATTGGAATTTCAGATAAACGATGAAGAATATTTTAGTATAAGTATGTCCTGTGTAATATTTGGGACATACATACACTCAGAAAATATTCATTGCTTATCTGAAATTCCAGTTCAACTGGGGGTTCTGTAGTTTGTCTGACATCTCTATGTCAGGTTGCAATTTCCTTTGCAAAGTCTCCAGGGTCAACTTAGTAAGCCCCACCCTTTGAACTCCTGTAAACTTTCATGACTTTGATATTTGTTTGACATCTAGGAAACAGTACCACTTTTACTTATTATCAGTAATAACAGTGACCTCTTGCTGAGCATCTATGTCAGGCATGTAGGGTTACACAATCTGCCAGATTAGCCCTCACACTAACCTTGCATGGCTGGAATTAGCATCATCAGAGAGGCCCAAGGAGCATGAATACCACCCAGCTGGTACACAGTGGCATCATGCTTTCAGTCCACGTGGGCAGGAATGAAGCCATGCCCACACTGCTGCTCCCCAGGTTTCTGCCAATGCCTGGCCCACAGCGGAAGCTGCCCACATTTATTGTTATGGATGATGGTGCTCCAAAGGAGCACCAACCAGTATCAGAATTGATTTGGGGCTGGACTCCCCTGCAAGTCCAGTGGTTGACTCCATGTTTCCTTCCACTGGAGGGGGTGTGGGTTTGATCCCTGCTTGGGGAACTAAGATTTCCAAGAGCCACGCCAAAAAAAGAGTCCTAAACAACATCAAGGTAGAGACATGGGTTTTCAGACAAGATCAAGGGAGTTTCTAGACTTCTAGAAACATCTAAAGTGCTGTTTGCTTTAGTGTGTGGATAACTTAGCATTGTTCGTTCCAATACTGTGAAACTTATCACCAAGCAAAGTCCTCTCTGACACCACCTGCCGTAGAGCGTGGTATAGGATGCTTAGTGTCTACACAGCATGTGGCAGAGACCTGGGGCTGGCCAGGACCAAGGGCACCCATACTCCTCTGGGATTTTTGTTTTTGGTTTAAGCTCAGGAAGCAACTATAGGAAGCTATGGTCCTTTTTGCAAAGATGTTAGGCATAACAAAGCAGCTATTTCCAATATCCAATCTCCACGGGTGTTCTTCATCCAGATGCAGACAATCTGGGAGTGGGGGTGAGGGTAGATAGATTTATGATCACCAAATGGAAATGCAGCTCTTTTGTGGTTTGGACCTCAATTATCATATTAATGTTACTTCCTTGCTTGTGCTCCAAAGTTAGACAAATGCATCATGGTCAAGCACATTTTGTTCCCAGGGTAGAAAGAAGTGACTGATGAGCGTGAATGGTTATAGCTGTGAATACATCTGAGCAAGGGGGTGGACCTTCACCTTCATAGGCTGGCTGCTTCTTTCTTCTTATTCCCCTTTTGTCTATTTTTATTCCCATTCTAACATATGTATTCTGGGGAGCTGCTTTTTTTTATATATATAATTTTTTAACACCAAAAATATTTTGTATTGGGGTATAGCTGATTAAGAATGTTGTGACAGTTTCAGGTGAATAGTGAAGGGACTCAGTGATACACATACATGTATCCATTCTCCCCCAAACTCCTCTCCCATCCAGGCTGGCACATAACATTGAACAGAGTTCCATGTTGGGGAACTCTCTTATAAGGGGATGGGAGAGTGAAGGTACCAATCTTTCCTCACGATTACCAAAGAGTAGGTATCATCTCCATACTGGAGTGGGAAGAAAGTGAAAGTGTTCGCTCAGTCGAGTCTTTGCCACCCCGTGGACTCTAGCCCACCAGGCTCTTCTGTCCATGGAATTCTCCAGGCAAGAATACTAGAGTGGGTTGCCATTCCCTTCTCCAAGGGATCTTCCTGACCAGGGATCGAACCCGGGTCTCCTATATTGCAACCAGATTCTTTACCCTCTGAGCCACCAGAGTGGGGATGGGGGAGGTTAACGGCCTTTCCAGTCTGGCAAATCTGTAGATGGTGGAGCTGGGACTGGAACTCAGTCTGTCTGACCTTGAATCCTCAGCTTTTCCTGTAGTGATGCACAAATTCTGTCCTTCAAAAAGACTTGGGGAGACATGGGTTAATCACACATGTCTATTTCTTAAAACCATACTAGAATGACTATGAATCATTATGTAATAATAATAACGTAGCTCCTCCAAGTATGAGAGGTTTAGCACATTTTGGAAGATGAGCAGCAGGTGAAGGAGTGGGAACTGATTTTTTGAGAAATGAAAAAGTTCTAAGGTGGGTGCCTGCAGAATGAACTCTTGCCAAAGGGTTTTGGAAGAGTATGGCATCTCTCAAGGCACAGTCTGACCCAGGGCTGGTAATGGAGATGGGTTTAGGGAAGGGGGCCCTAGGGCAGTTAGGCACCCAGCTCTTTCCTGCATCCTCAGAAGTGAAACAACTCTACCTCTGCAAGCTCTACCCATAGACCACCAGGGAATCCCTACTCACACATTTATATCTAACCCATATCTCATCTTAATCATCACACTTGCAGATCTACTGCTTATGTGACATCTCCATCAGGACATCTGATTGGCATCCCATACTCTTGGGATGGCCAAAACACACTCTTGATTTCTACCCCCAAACCCATTCCTCACCTAGCAACTCCTTCCTCAGCAATGGCACCACCTAATTGCCAAAACCAAAACAAAGTGAAACAGGAGTTGTCTTTGACTGTCCTCTCTCTCATCCAGTCCTCATCGAATCTTGTCAGGTCTGCCTTCCAGAATCTGACCTCAACCACTTGGGCAGGGCCACCATCACCTCTCACCTGGATCTAGGTAACAGCCTCCCCTCTGGGCTCCCAGCTTCCACTCTCACTCCTGTAATCCTATTCTGTACTTGACCACCAAGAGATCCTTTTCAATATAAATTTTATCCTGGGCTCCCCTGGCCAAACTCTCCTGTGGCTCCCAGTCAAACTGTACAATTCAGATTCTCACTGTGGTCTATCAACCTCTTCATTATCTGGCCCCTGACTCCCTCCTCCATCTTATCTCAGACTGTTTTCCTCCTTACTCACCATTGTCCAGCCACACTGGCTTTCTTGATGCTCTTTGACCTCCTTAACTATACTGTTGCCTCAGAGAATTTGTACTTTGAATGTCAGGCTGGAAAACTTTTCCCCAAGATATACACTTAGTCAGTCATGTTGCCTCCATTGAGATGTCTTTTATGATAACAAGCCTGCATGAGCTAGAAAGGTCACGTACATGCACTCCTACTCATCTTCATCCTTTGCTTTATTTTTCTACATAGCACCTGTCATTATTTGACATTTACATACACACATATATGTATTCATACTTAAAACAGGCTTAATATATTTATTGCATATATATATATGGATCTTCCCTGGATTGGGAAGATCCGCTGGAGAAGGAAATAGCAACTCAACTCCAGTATTCATGCCTGGGAAATCCCATGGACAGAGGAGCCTGGCGGACTACAGTTCATGGGGTCACAAAGAGTCAGACATGACTTAGCGACTGAGGCGGCATGTATATATTTTTATATATATATATATATATATATATATATATATATTCTTTTCTGTTTATGTTTCTTCTCAGTAGATCTTCAGTTTCATGAGTCAAGGACTCTTTCCCCTACTATAGGGAACATTGCTGGGAAGATAGGACTTGAAAAAATAATCTAGCCTTAGGAACACCAGGCAAAAATAGGTAAAAGGAGCACATGAATAAAAATAATCTGTGTATTGAATGATGCAACCCCTTGCCTCTTTCCTTACCTGCTTCCTGAAAGCTAAGGTTGCACTCCCAGGAACAAAATTAGACCATTCTTTTCTGGAAAAACTCCCAGAGAATGGTCCCAAAGAAAAGGCTAACCTTTCAGAAAAGATAAGAAAGCCTCTACTTAGGGCTGTTAGTCACTCAGTTGTGTCTGACTCTTCGTGACCCCATGAACTGTAGCCCTCCAGGCTCCTCTGTTCCTAGGATTTCCCAGGCAAGAATACTGGAGCGGCTTGCCATTCTCTTCTTCAGAGGATTTTCCTGACCCAGAGATCAAACCAAGTCTCCTGCACTGCAGGCAGATTCTTTACCATCTGAACCACCAGGGAAGCTCTAGATGTACTCCTTTCCCTCCCCCTTTGCTTCTGTCCTTCACTCCTTCCATTTCCCCCTCCCTTTCTTCCTTCTACAAATCTTTGTTGAGCATCTACTAGGTGCCAGACAATCTTCTAGGTGCTCTATCTGTAAACAAAGCTAATATAGACTGTCAACTACGAATTGGCACTTGCCATGGGCACTTGCCATCTCCCTCTACAAGGATTAAATCATGTACTGCTGCAGCTGCTGACCTTCAACACCTGCTGAAAAGAGTTCAGGGTGGAGAGCAGAAATGAGGCACTCTGCTGGTGTGGGTGGTGGAGGGGAGGGGGACTGGCAAGACAGGTCTTCAGATAGTTTGATATTTTCAGGAGCCAGTTTTATGAGCCCAGTTTTGGTATCTCCCCATATCTAGAAAAGCAATAAAATCCTTCATGGTGATGATTGTTCCTCGTGACTAGAAAAAGCTTCACAAGACTAGTAGAAAAAAAAAAGACTAGTAGAAACCTTCTGGAAAAATATGTGCTTGATTCCATGTACTCTCCCTTCACCAAAATCACATATATACTGACTTTTCCCCTCCGCTGCCTCTTTGGAGAAGTTTCTAAGGGCTAATCTGAGGTGCTGTCCAGGCTGCAGTCCTCATTTTGCCCCAAATAAAAGTTATCTCACAACACTCACATTGTGCTTTTTTTTTTTTTAGGTCAACAAGATCTTTGCCTTGAAGATCTAGTATTCTGTTGGGGTACAATCAGGACCCAGCTAGTACATCAGATTTTTTTTGTGCCTCATGCTGAAGTATGAATGGATATCCAAGGATCAGCAGACATTTGAGGAGGGATCCGATGGGAAATAGACAGAGAAAAAGCACATGTTGTTGTTCAGTTGCTTAGTTGTGTCCGACTCTTTGTAACCCCATGGACTACAGCGTGCCAGGCTTCCCTGTCCTTCACCATCTCCCAGAGCTTGTTCAAACTCATGTCCATTGAGTCAGTGATGCCATCCAACCATCTCATCCTCTGTGGTCCCCTTCTTGTCCTGCCTCCAATCTTTCCCAGCACCAGGGTCTTCTCCAATGAGTCGGCTCTTCGCATCAGGTGGTCAAAGTATTGGAGCTTCAGCTTCAGCATCAGTCCTTCCAATGAATATTCAGGACTGATTTCCTTTACGATTGACTGGTTTGATCTCTTTGCTGTCCAAGAGACTCTCAAGAGTCTTCCCCAACACCACAGTTCAAAAACATCAATTCTGAAAACAAAAAACATCAATTCTTTGGCGCTCAGCCTTCTTTATGGTTCAACTCTCACATCCATACATGACTACTGGAAAAACCATAGCTTTGACTGGATGGATAGTATGAAAGGATAGCCAAGGGTCAGCAGGCATTTGAAGAGGGATCCAATGGGAAAAAGAAAGTGGTAAAGCACATAGAGAAAAAGAAATCACAAAGAAAATAAGAAATCTTTCAAAAATGGTAACTAATATTTTTTGAGAAGAGAAGAGTCACAAAATAACAAGATTATATTAAAAAGCAATTAGAAATTTAATCATAAATTAGATATAAATTAGTGAAAACAATTAGCCAAAGGAATGGAAAGTCTAGTTGAGGAAATCTCTTAAGAAGCAGAAGAAAACAAGGCATTGGGCAGTAGGGGAGGAAATATAAAAATTAGGGCAACAGGAGAATAATGTATCCAACTAATAAGAGAAAGGAGATGGGAGGAAGCTATCAAAGAAATAATGGGGACTTCCCAGGTGGAGCTAGTGATAAAGAATCCACCTGCCAATGCAGGAGACCCAAGAGACGTAGGTTCTATCCCTGGGTCAGGAAGATCCTCTAGAGTAGAAAATGGCAACTTGCTTCAGTATTCTTGCCTGGAAAATTCCATGGAGAGAGGAACCTGATGGGCTAGTCCATGGGGCCGCAGACAGTCAGATGCGACTGAGCACATTCTATCAAAGAAATAATACTAGAAACTTTATAAGAACCAAAATTTTAGAAAACTGAAAGCGTTAATCTCTCAGTCACATGGGACTCTCTGCGACCACATGGACTGTAGCCCGTCAGGCTCCTCTGTCCATGGGATTCTCCAGGCAAGAATACTGGAATGGGTTGCCATGCCCTCCTCCAGGGGATCTTCCTGACCCAGGGATCAAACTGCATTGCAGGCAGATTCTTTACCATCTGAGCCACCAGGGAAGCCCCAAAATTTTAGAGGGAGAGTGGTAAAAGATTTGCATTCACACAAAGAATCAGGAATTAGTCTTAGATTTCTCGTAGCAATGCTAGAAACTAGGAGACCTTGATATCCTAAGGGAAAATGTTTCCCTAAGATTCTACTCCAGGCAAACTAGCAATTAGGGATGGGATTAGGATAACAAGCACTTCAAGACACATAAAGCAAAACAAATGTTTCTCAGGAAGTTCTTGGAAATATGTCCACAAAGAAGAAGTAAACAGAACAGGACGTGGGATCCAGGAAACAGGGCTCTAACACAGGAAAAGGGGGAAGGGAATTCCCAGACTGTCAGTGAAGGTAAGCTCCAAGGTGTAGCTGTGAAGCAGAACCAAGGGCCAGCCAACCCGGATTAGAGGAGGAGAGTGAAGGACTCCAGAAGGCAGTCTCCAAGAAAAAGGGTGCTGCCAAGCTAGCAGGCGAGTTTGACCACATTGAGAGGAAGATGGTTTGGGGATAAGTGAGTAATTAGAAAAAGAAAATAAAAATTACCCCCCAGACAATATTTTAAATTTATGTTCATTTTTTAACAAGTCGTACATTCACATGGAGGAAAAATCAAAATGATATAAAAAGCAAAATAAATGGGCTTCCCTGGTGGCGCAGGCAGATAAGAATCTGCCTGCCAACACAGAAGACCTGGGTTCAATCCCTAATCAGGGAAGATCCCACATGACACAGAGAAGGTAAGTCCGTTTGCCACAACTACTAAGCCTATGCTCTAGAGCCCAGGAGCCACAAGTATTGAGCCCATGTGCCGCAACTAGTGAAGCCTGTGTGCCTGAGAGCCCATCCTCTGCAACAAGAGAAGCCACTGCAGTGAGAAGCCCTTGCACTGCAACTAGAGAAAAGCCCTCCCATCAATGAAGTCACAGCACAGCCAAAAAAAAAAAAAAAGCAAAATAAGTGACTTTATGCACATGGTTTCCTCCCAAATAAGCAACCATATTACGTTAACTTCTCACAGACACTTCGGATTTTTTTTTTTTTTTAATTATGATAAAAAAAACACATGAAGAATCTGCCTGCAGTGCAAGAGACACAGAAGATGTGGGTTCAATCCCTGGGTCAGGAAGATTCCCTGGAGAAGGAAATGGTAACCCACTCCAGTATTCTTGCCTGGAAAATTCCATGGGCAGAGGAGCCTGGCAGGCTATAGCCCATGGGGCGGCAGAGACACAACTGAGTGACTGAGCATGCACAAAAAAAGAAAATTATTATCATAATCATTTTCAATTGTACAGTTCAGTATGTTAATTATATTCATATTAAGTTCCAGTAGTTTTTAATAAGGTAGGTGTCAATATGAATAGACTGTTACTTTATTTAATTTTTTTGGGTGCAGCGTGGCATGTTGGATATTAATTCCATGAACCTGCGCTCCCTGCGTTGGAAGGTGGAGTTTTAACTACTAGACACTGGGGAAGTCCTGATACTATCTTATTTTTTAAAAAACTCTAAAAAAAAAAAAATACTCTATATACATTGTTCTACATTTTGCTATTTTCATTTTCCATTATATCCTGGAGATCTTTCTGTGGAAAGCTTCCTCATTCTTTTGTCAAGTGGCTTAGTGTTCCATTGTGTGGGTGTACAGTAGTTTATTTGACCAGCTCTCTTTAGAAAGACGCTTGTTTTTTTTCTAGTACTTTACTGTTGTAAATAAATGCCACAATGAATAACTATACACATACATCGTTTCAAGTGTGTGCTGCTATAGCTGCAGGACAAATTCCCTGAAGTGGGGCTGCTGGGTGAAAGGGTAAATGCATTTGTAATTTTGCTTGATATCTCTAAATCCCGCTCCATGTGAGCTGTGCTGTTTGCCTTCCCACTGGCAATATATGAAAATGCCTGTTCCCTGAAGCCTCATTCACAGACTGTGTTGTAAACTCTTGGATTTTTGCCAAGCTGATAAATGAGAAATGCTATCTCAATGTAGTTTTAATTTTCATTTATCTTATGTGTGAGATTGAGCATCTTTTTAATAATTTAAGAGCCATTTGCATTTGTTTTCTGTGAAATATTTATGTTCTCTGGCCATTTCTCTACTGGGCTGTTGGTCTTTCCAGATAATTATTAACTACAAAGAAAATAAAAAGTTTTTGAAGAAATAAGAATGGACCATAGTATATTACTTGGCTCAATTGTGACTAATTACTACAGTTTCATAACTATCTAAATATCTAGCATCTATCTAAATGCTAAATATTGAATTAACTTTAAGTTTGGATTTAATGATATTGGGAAAGTAGCAGCAACGTGCATGTGTTCCTGCGCTGAGGGGAAAGACAGAGAGAAATAAATTTCACCTTCCAGAGGAGAAAGTCATAGAGAAAGATTAAAAAAAAAAAAAAGAGCGAGCAAACAGCAGTACTAGTTAAATCAGATTGTTTGGAAATATGAAGGTAAATATCAGAGAAAGCAACTAGAAATTTTGAGGGTGGTTGCCTCTGGGAGTAGGGACTGGGAATTAGGGAGGAGTGTGACAGGGGCTATTGTTTTTCAACAAAGTTATTTAGTCCTGTTTGACTTTCTAAACTACGTAATGCATTCCTGTGATAAGACAAAATTAATTATACACAATTAAAATAGGTGGTGTGTACATTACACTATAAAGCCTCCCCCTTTTCAGTAGAAAGATACAATGGACTGTGATACACAGGAGTGTTTATGCTGGTTATTGCAGCCAGAGGGGTTAAAGGAGACTGAAGAAGACCCAAGAAGCAAACAAAGTAATGTTTACAGCGAAGTCTCAACTGATGCTGAAGCTGAAACTCCAATATTTTGGCCACCTGATGTGAAGAACTGACTCGTTGGAAAAGACTCTGATGCTGGGAAAGATTGAAGGCAGGAGGAGAAGGGGACGACAGAGGATGAGATGGTTGAATGGCGTCACCAACTCGATGGACATGAGTTTGAGCAAGCTTTGGGAGTTGGTGATGGACAGGGAAGCCTGGCGGAGAAGGCAATGGCACCCCACTCCAGTACTCTTGCCTGGGAAAGCCCATGGACGGAGGAGCCTGGTGGGCTGCAGTCCATGGGGTTGCTAAGTGTCCGACACGACTGAGCGACCTCACTTTCACTTTTCACTTTCACGCACTGGAGAAGGAAATGGCAACCCACTCCAGTGTTCTTGCCTGGAGAATCCCAGGGACGGGGGAGCCTGGTGGGCTGCCGTCTATGGGGTCACACAGAGTCGGACACGACTGAAGCGACTTAGCAGCAGCAGCAGCAGGCCTGGAGTGCTGCAGACCATGGGGTCGCAAAGAATCGGACGGGACTGAGTGACTGAACTGACTGACTGATTCCCCCAAAGTCAGAGCAGTGTGCTCAGTCGCCAAATTGTGTCTGACTTTTTTTGACCCCATGGACTGTAGCCCACAAGGCTCCTCTGTCCATGGGATTTTCCAGGCAAGAATACTGGAGTGGGTTGCCATTTCCTTCTCAGGGGATCTTCCCAACCCAGAGATCAAACTCATATCTCCCAAATTTCTGCATTGGCAGGAATTTACTACTGAGCCACCAGGGAAGCCCTCCAAAGTCATAGGCCAACTTCTGTTTCCATCCACAGTGAGATAATAGGGACTATCCTCTACTTTCCTGCATGAAACGCCTGAAAAATGGACAAACCATATGAAATAATGATATTCAGACAATGGACAACAGACAGAATAGGATGGTGATCCCTGAGAGACAGAAAACAAACAGGATGAACTCTAAGATTTCCCAAGATTACTGCCTAAAGAGAATTTCCAGGCAGTGATGTGTGTGTGTGGCGGGGGGCATCCAGGCTCAGCCTGGTGATCTCCCAGAGTTGAGGAGAGGGAGCTGGGAATCTGGGGAGGCCGCAGTTCAGAGGGCAGGACACTGAAGAGGAGAGAGCTGCATGGAGACAGGGTTCCGGAGATCCGCAGAGCATTCGCTCCAGGCCTTCGGCTGTGTGCTGAGCAGTGTACGCATGCAGGGGTAGAACCATAGGAAAGGTGGCCATCCCTTGAGCTCAGACAATGCCAGGCATACTTGTGTTCCTGTTAACAGAACCAGACTTGGGTCTGCTTGCCTACGCAATGTAAAGCCAGTTTTTTGACACCACGTCAAGCAAGCAAGGAGTCCAGGCATCTAGTTCTTAAAAGACCTGCACTCCTGGGTGCTTTTCAGAGAAAAGTTTTTCAAGACAGGGTGAGGGAGGGTGGTTTTATAGTACGTGATCAACTCATGGACATTCTTCTGCTTGGTGGGTGGTGAGGTAATCTGGAGTCAACATCATGAACCTTCTGGTTCCAACTGGTCTGGGACGGCATATAGTTAACATCTTCCACCTGTGGGGCTTTCAGTATCTGCAAAACAGCTCAAAGGATATGGCTCAAAATATTGTCTATAGCCCTAGAGGAGGAACTAAAAGTCCTGAACTTCATTTAATGGCTAAACTATTATTATTTTATCTTGCTTGACTGTTTTCCTTTGTTTCTACATTTCCTCGCTTCTCTGGTTAAATTTATCCCTTGGAACTCGGGGAAGGCCTAGGAGGCTAATGTTTTTCTACGAACAAGAAGTCAAGTGGAGCATGTGGGGCAGGGTTTGTCCTGGGCAAGCTCCAAAGAGTCCTGTGTGGTGATAGTACCACCAGCCAACGTGAACAGAATGCCTAACAGTTACCATTCTGTGCCAGGTTTATTTATTGCCTCTCAGCTCTAAATTGATTCTTCATTTCCTGCTCTGGGACAGTAGAGATGAACTCTTTAAATATATTTTGTTGTTTCAAAATTATTTTTTCTTCCAGTTTTGAGGTATAATTGACATACAGCATTGTATAAGTTTAAGGTATATAGCATAATGATTTGACTTAGATACATTATGAAATGATGGTCACCATGAGTTTAGTGAACTTCCACCATCTCATACAGGTACAAACTAAAAAAAAAAAGAAAGAAAGAAAAATATTTTTAACTAAAAAAAAAAAAGAAAAGAAAAATATTTTTTCCTTATGATAAGAACTCTTAGGATTTACTGTCTTAACAACTTTCATATATAATATATAGCAGTATTAATCAGATTAATCATCTTGTACATGATATCCCTAATACTTACTTGTCTCATAACTGGAAGTTTGTAACTTTTGACTGCTTTCATCCAGTTCTCCCTCTCCTCACCCCACCTCTGGTAACCACAAATATGATCTCTTTCTCTACTAGTTAGTTTCTTTTTGAAGTATATTGACCTACAACACTAAGTCAGTTCCCGGTGCTATTAGGGAAATTAGAATGGAGGTAGTCTTGTTCAGGTTTCAGAAGTAGGGGAGCAGGCCACTGACTGACTTCTGACCTTGACTGGGCCCTGCCTGGAATACATACCTGCCTGCAAGCACGCCAATTATTATCAGCAAGTCAAGCAGCCCTTTAGATAAGAAAGGGTGTGGGTCTTAGAGTTTCTTAAGCTCCTGGAGACCTACTCAGTCCCCCAGGGCCTAAGGAATCTTATGACTCACAAGGTGAAACAAAGTTAAAAAAAGGACTTCCCTGGTGGCAGAGTGGATAAGAATCTGCCTGCCAACGCAGGGGACAGGGGTTCATTCTCTGGTTTGGGAAGATTCCACATACCATGGAGCAACTACGTTTGCATGCCACAACTACTGAGCCTGTGCTCCAGAGCCTTGGTGCTGCAACTACTGAAGCCGATGCACCTGGAGCCCGTGCTCTGCAACAAGAGAAGCCCCTGCAATGAGAAGCCTGTATGCTGCAATGAAGCGTAGCCCATACTCACCACACCAGAGAAAAGTCCTAATGCAGCGAGGAAGACCCAGCACAATCCAAAACAAAAAATACTCAAAATGTTTTAAAAAAGAAAACATGTTGCCTAGAAAAAAAAAAGTTAAAGGCTAATCAGAGCTGCATTTTTATGATGCAGGGAAGGCAGGTTCGATCCTTGGTTAGGGAACTAAGATCCTACGTACTGTGGAGCAACTAAACCTGTGTGCTGCAACTAGAGAACCCATATATTGCAGTGAAGGCACCACATGATGCAGTGAAGATCCTGCATGCTGCAACTAAGACCTGATGTGACCAAATTAATTAATTAATTTTAAAAAGTGAAACTTTTGGCAAATCAGGTGCATAATACAGTGATTTGATATTTCTTTTTTGGTTAAGATGTACTTATTTTTGGCTATGCTGGGTCTTCATTGCTGCCCATAGGCCTTGCCTCTAGTTGTGTTGATGGGGGGCTACTCTGATTGCAGCGCATGGGATTCTCCACCAGGGAAGCCCTGATATTTCTACACAGTCCACAATGATCACCTTTGCTTTGGGCATGATGCTGTGTGTGTGTGCCTGTATTCAATCATGTCCAGCTCTTTGCCACCCTGGGGATTGTAGCCTGCCAGGCTCCTCTGTCCATGGAATTTTCCAGGCAAAAATACTGGAGTGGGTTGCCATTTCCTCTTCCAGAGGATCTTCCCGACCCAGGGATTGAACCCACATCTTCTGTGTCTCCTGCATTGGTGGGTAGGTTCTTTACCACTGCGCCACCTGGGAACCTTGGGCATGATGTTAAGCTTTGTCAGTGGAGGAGCTGGAGAGACAATGCAGGAGGAAGAATTTTTCCTTCTGGATTCTGGTGTGCTGTCTCCACAGGTTTCTGTAGTTAATGCAGCTTCTCAGATGCAGCTGGGGGAGGGCTCATCCTTGGAAACTTTCTCTCAGCCCTAGAAGTAGTGGCTGTTCCTGGTATCTTCTATTCTCATGTGCCTTTAGAGTTCCATTTATTTCTTCCTAGCGAATGTCTTGTTAGTTATGTTCCTTTGCATGGGTGTCAGGTAGACTTCTCAGAAGAGTATTGCCTCAGTGACCAGGCCAAATTAGCCCAAATGAAATGCTGTTTTGGTCTTGCCAAATGGCACTTAAAAGCACGTTTTAAAAGATCAATCTGTTTTCAAGTAACTTAGCTGTGTCCCTGAATGAGGCTCAAAAATATTCAAAGCAATTTAAAAAAAAAAAAGTCCAGTACCAAACATCATAAAATTCAGTGTCTGACATCCAACTGATAATTACCACACATGCAAAGAAGAGGGGAAATAAGACCCAAAATGAGAAAAATCAACCAACCAAAGTAGATCCAGAAATGACACAGATGACAGAATTAGTAGTCAAAGGATTCTAAGTATTATTAAATATATTCCATGTGTTTGGGAAGATGAAGAAACACAGAAATGTGATAAGGATAGATATGAAAGAGATAAAATTAGACATCAATTGAACTTCTGGAAATGAAAATTACAATGGGATGAAAAATATACTGGATGAAATATATATATATATATATATTTTTTTTTTTTTTAGCTAAGAAATGGATTTATTCAGATTCAGAGAGATGCACATTCCACAGAGTATGGGTCATTGCAAAGGGTGAGTGTAGCCTGGATGGAATTTAAAGCAGATTAGACACCACAGGGAGAAGGCAATGGCACCCCACTCCAGTACTCTTGCCTGGAAAATCCCATGGAGGAGCCTGGTAGGCCGCAGTCCATGAGGTCGCTAAGAGTCGGGACACGACTGAGCGAATTCACTTTCACTTTTCACTTTCATGCGCTGGAGAAGGAAATGGCAATCTACTCCAGTGTTCTTGCCTGGAGAATCCCAGGGACGGGGGAGCCTGGTGGGCTGCTGTCTATGGGGTCGCACAGAGTCGGACACGACTGAAGTGACTTAGCAGCAGCAGCAGACACCACAGAGTAAAGCTGGGTGAACTTGAAGACTTAGCAATAGAAAGTAGCTAAAATGAAACACAGAGAGGAAAAGAAGACAAAGAAGGAGAGGAGGAAGCAGTAGTTGTAGAAGCAGTGATCAGAGAGCCCTGGAATAATATCAAGTAGCACATACACCTGTTTGAAGAGCCAGAAAAGTGGGGAGAGGGGTGACAGAAAAATATTTGAAGAAATAATGGTCAAGAGATTTTGCATTTTTGACAAAAACTATAAATGCATATATCTAAGAATCTCAACAAACCCATAAGAAATATGAGAGCACATCATAATCTGCCTAATCACTGCTGAACACCACTGATGAAGAGAAAATCTTAAGAGCAGCTAGAGCAAAAAAACATATTAAGAGGAAAAAGAGAAGCAGACTTCTCATCAGAAACAACACAAACCTGAGACAATGGAGCAATGTCTTTAAAATTCTAAAAGATAAAGTTGTCAACTGAGAATTCAGGGGAGATGTCTTTCTAAACTGAGGGGAAAAAAGATGCATTCAGACATTCAAAAGCTGAAAGAATTCATCATCAGCAGACCTGCACTATAAGAAAAAATTTAAAGTCCTTCAAGCAGAAGAAAAATGATACCAGATGGAAATCTCTGTCTACACAAAGGAATGAAGAGCTCCAGAAATGATAAATATATGGGTAAATATAAAAGACATTTTCTTGCTTTAAATTTCTCTTTAAATGATGGTGGAGGGATTAAAACAAAAATATTAATATGGGTGGGATTTATGGGATATGTAGAAGAAATAAAGCTCAGGACAACAACAGCACAGGTTGGGAGGTGGGAAACAGGCAAAAGTGAGGTGCTTATATGATAAATAAAGTGCACTATAAATAAAGTGGTCTAATATTACTTAACGAAGATAGTCTATGATATAGTAAAGATGTACTCTGTAATCCTAGAGGAACCATGCAAAAAACAAACAAACAAAAAAACCCAACGTTTTAAAGTATCACTTAATAAGATAATAAAGAAGATAAAACGGAATCACGGGTCACAGGCATCCACAGGGCCTCGCTGGCTGCCCGTTCTGCAGACTGAGCTCTTGGGTTGGGTTCCTCATGCCAGAGGGGCGGGAGGAGAGGGGTGTCCCACTGAGCCTCCAGGTGTTTAGGACAAAATAAGTACTGTCAAAAAAGAGCTTTCTCTCCTGCCACCTTCTGGCAGTAAATCCAGCCTATTTTTAACTCAGGCCTCTGCTTAAGTGCTTTTGGCTAAAAGAGAACCTGCCACTTCTGGCTCCCCCCGCTGTCCCCAGCCCCCGGAGGCTCGCGGGCTGCTGAGATACGCCCAGCTGCCCCGCCACTGGTCCTCACTTGCTGCAGGTGTCGCTGCCAACACCCACGGCAGGCGGCCCCTCAGCCCCGGCGCAGATGTGCGAGAAGAACCTCTAGGGGGCGCCATGCACGCGGAGATGATGGCAACAGAGCCCACGGGGTAGTCCTGGGAGGGAATGGGACGCAAACTCGTGCTGGAGAGGGGCGTGTGTGCGTGTGCGTGCGTGTACGTGTGTGCGCGTGTGCTCGTGTGCGTGCATATGTGCGTGTGTGCATGTGTGTGTGCGCGCGCACGCATGCTGCGTGTGCGCGTGGGCGCATGTGCATGTGTGTGCGTGCGTGCGTGTGTTTGCGTGTATGCACGCGCGCGTGCGTGTGTGCGTGTGCATGCATGTGTGTGCGCGTGTGTGCACGCGCGCACCGCACATAAAGACGCTCTGTGTGAAAAGGATGTGCTCCGCTGCGAATGTGAGTGTTTTTGTGACTGCTTATGCTATGAAACGTAAACAACAGCCTCTGCCCTTTGGGTAGCCGCCCCCTCTGCCTGGCCTGTCTTCCCTCCTAGTCCGCCAGCCAACTCCCACATGCTAGCTGGCAATCTGCCACCCATCCCTCAAGCCTCTTGTCTCCCCAAAAGCCTTCTCTGACAGGCCCTGCCTACAGGCCCGGCCAAATGGCCCTTTCACTCTGGGTTGTACACCAGGGTGGAGGGTTTATACATTGTATACCTTACAGGGCCAGGGTGTGCTTAGGCCTCAAGAAGTGAGGAATGCTCCCAAGGTCGGCTGTGAGCCCTTCCTAGGGGTCAGACCAGGTCTTGGCAGGCCTCAGTACACAGGTGCCAGGGTCACCCTCCAGGCTTGCTCTGGGGCGTCTGTGCCCAGAGAGGTGGATGTGGGGACATGGCCCCACAGAGTGGGACAGGCTCTGTTGGCCCATCCCCATGTTGGTCCCCCAGGCTCAGAGTCTGGTTTGTGTGTGTGTGTGTCTGTGTATGTGTGTGTGTGCAAGGATGTCTGTGGTGTGCAGAGGGGGGTCCGTTTCACTGCTGTCTCCTTGTTGAGCAGCCTATGACAGGGCTGGGGGTGTCACTCAGGGCCCCCTGGGAGGAGCTGTGCTGGGCATCTGTGTCTCTGTACATACGGAAGTGGGTGAGAAGCCCCTCACTCTGTGTCTGCGAGTGTCCCAGGACCTTGGGGTCCTGGGGTTTGTTTTTGTGTCCCGTGTGGCTCTTGACACGACCTGTGGGTTCCAGAGGGTGTGAATGTGGCACTGCTCCCCCCCCTAGATTTTCCCGGGCTCCAGACTTGGTCCAGTCGGTTTGGCTGCTTCCCTTCCCGGCAGGAAACACTGTTTAGTTGGGACCGTCAGAGTGGTCTGTGTTGGCAACTGTCATCTGTCGGATCCCGGTCCTCAAATGTGTCACCCTGTGTGACCCTGGACGCACTTGCGGTTTGAGAGCCCGGGAGCCCCTCCCCCTGTGTGGGCTTGAGTTCGCCGAGTGTGTTAGACAGTGTGACCTTCCTGTGTGCGCTGGGTGCCTGTGAAGGGCGGGCGTGTGACTTGGAAGTGTGTTGAGCACACAAGCCTGAATGTGTGCGGAAGTGTGGAGTGTGTGTCCGGGGTCTGCTCAGGGGGCAGGGCAGAGGTGGGGGTGCCGCTGGGCCTGCAGGGCCCGGGGAGGCCCCTTCCACTTCAGCTGTGTAAACAAAGGCCCTGCCTTCCTTTCTGAGGCCCCGTCTGGGCTGTCATCCCCCCACCGCCACCCCTCCTGGAGCAGGGAATTTCATTGACTGCGTGGGGTCACCAGGTTGTGAAGTTATATGACTGGGTGTGAACTGAAGTGTACAAATGTGTGTGAGCCTGAACGCAAGGCCAGAGCGTCCCCCCTGGCCAGCAGCAGACTCTCAGGGGCAGGTCAGGGGACTCTAGGCCACTTGGACTGAGCTCTCTCAGGCCCCAAGGTCGGTTCATCCACGGTTTTATAGCCAAGTACAGTAACAGCCCCGTAATGACCCGTGGCCAGACGCTGCAGGGAAAGCCAAGAGTGTGATGCTGGCCTTCTGGAGGAGGGGCCGTATTTGCCCCTCCTCTCTTCAACCTCTGTGGAAACCGGAGCCCAGGCCTCCCCAGCTCACATCTCAGGTAGCATCACTGGCTTCTGCCTGCAGCTGCTCTTCCTGCTCTGGACCCATGGTGTCCTGGCTGGCTCGGCCCTAGCACACCTGGACTGTTCTCTGTGTCAGCGTCACACTTGCCAGTCGGACATTGGGGTGAGCCACCCAGCCTGTGGGTCCCCGGCACTTCCCACCTCTGTCCCTCCTGCTAGCCCTCGCCCCTACCTAGCTCATGGCCTTCATCCACCCCTGTGACCCCCATCCAAGTCTGTATCTCCTGGTCCTAGCTCATGTCCCTCCATTTCAACCTCTGTCCCAGCCCAGCCCGTGTCACCACCACATCTACCCCATGACCCATGTCCCCCTGCTCAGCCTATGCTCCTGGGTTTGCCAACTGGGCAGAACAAGGAGGGTAAGGGAGACCACTGAAGGTTTTGGAGCTGAGTAGCTCTAAGCTGGACAGGTGTGGACGGGGCTCAAGTCCTCTTTCAACCCCAAAGCTTCTAGAACTGAAGGGAGGGAGAGAAGGGGGTCAGGGGTC
This sequence comes from Dama dama, assembly GCF_033118175.1. Classification (NCBI taxonomy): domain Eukaryota; kingdom Metazoa; phylum Chordata; class Mammalia; order Artiodactyla; family Cervidae; genus Dama; species Dama dama. Next base: position 16,878,784 of record NC_083700.1, read on the forward strand.
AGGGAAATTCTGAGATGAAGGATGGGTGGGGAGGTCTCCACCCTGCCCCAGGCTCCAAAGCATGCTGAGCCCAAAGCACCTCCCCCCAGTGCAGACCTCAGGCCCCCCTCAAGAGCCAACACCCACCCTTGCAGGCCCCCAACCCCAGGGACAAGGCTTTGAGCCCAGCCTGGATTGCCAATGGCCCTGCTGACCTCGCATCCAGAAGAGGAGGATGTGGCCAGCTCTCTAACCTCGCTCCTCCAGCCAAAATCTGTGTAGAGTTGTTAGTTGTGGCTGCTGTTTCTCACCCTGGGGAGGGTAGGAAGGAAAGGATGTGTGAGCGTCTCTGTCTGTCCGTGTCCTGGGATGTCCCTTTGAGGACCCTCTGGGAATCCCGGCATGTGTTGATATGACCCCTCTTGAGGCACACTAGACCTCAAGGGGGAGAGGACCCTGCCGGGGCGGGGGGTAGGGGTGGGGGTGGTGCCCTGCCGTCTGGAGCTGGCTTTGCTGGTCTAAAGCCAGCACAGCTCACTACATTGAACTTCCCTGGCCTTAGGGCCCTGTTCTTCGGGGGTGTGGACAGGACACCAGCAGTATGTCAGGTCCCAGGGACACCAACTGGTAGCCATCTGTAGGATTTAGGGGCATCCCAGGTGCTGGGGTGTGGCAGCAGGAAGGAAGTGCCTTAGCCTGGCTTCCCCTTGTCCTGCTGTTGTCCTTCCCCTCCCCCCCAGTATCCTGCTCAGTCCTGTAGCCAAACTGTCCATGTGGTTCTGCGCACTCCTTTCATGCTTTATCTTCTCCATCAGCAGGTATTGAGTCTGCATCTGGCCCCTTTCCTGCCTGCCTGCCACCCCTGCCCTCATTCGCACCTCCAGCCTGTGCTTTCAGGCTGGCCCACCACGGGCTGCATCTCACCTCGGCCTGGGCCAGGACGTGCTGGGCTATGCAGATCTTCAGGCCCCAAGGCAGGCTCAGGGTCATGGTATCTGGGCATCTAAGCGCTGAGTCCTCACCCCACTCCCTCTTACTTGCTCTGGAAACTAAAGCCTTGCCTGAAGGGTATCCCAGCAGCATCCCAGAGCTTCCTGAAGCCCCAGCCTGGGGGGAAATGAAAAGAGATATTGCTGTGTGTGGTGCTTCCTCCTTAATCCCTGCCTGTGGGGATTTAAGAGGTTTCAAAGACCAGGCTCCGATTCCTGGGAAGATGCAGATCTTCTCTTCCGGGGCATCACAGCCTGGTAGGACAAATGGGGGCTCAGGACGCCTGAGTTCCAGTCCTGGGTCTGCCATGGATATCGAAGTGACTGTGGGCAAGTCACTTGCCCTCTCAGAGCCTCAGTTTTTATGTATGTAAAATGTGGGCTTCAGATTGGCTCCTCCAGTCCAGGTCTGAGGTCCTTTGATGTCTTTCCCCAAGAACTCTGAGTGACTTTGGTGGATGAGGTGGCAGGAGGCAATCAGGATTTGTGGGGAAGGGCTCCAGGTGGTGGTTCGGGGTCCAATGTTCAGAGCACAGTGACAGGCAGATCCACTTTGAATGCCAACCTTGAGGGACATGGCCTCTCAGACCCTCAAGTTTTCTCATCCGTGCTATTGGGGGAGCAAGACTTCCAAGGGAGCGGTGCACGCAATGCATGTAAAGCAATGGGCAGTGTGCCGGGGCCATAGTGGGCACTGAGTGAGTGAAAGCTGGCTTGCTCTAGCTCCCGCTCCACCGACTGGCCTTTTTACAGCCTTCTCATTCTTAGACTTTTTATTTTTTAATTTAATTTTTGTTTATTTATTTGACTGCTCCAGGTCTTAGCTGCAGCACGTGGGATCTTGAGTTGTGGCATGAAGGATTTAGTACTTCAACCAGGGATCGAACCTGGGCCCCTTGCACTGGCAACACAGAGTCTTAGCCACTGGACCACGAGGCAAGTCCCCCAGTAGGGCCCCAGCTATGTGGTATCTCCTCCTCCTGTGTCCCCAGGGTAGGGTGTGGTTGTTCCTATAGCCTCCTGGCATTTACCAGTGTAACACCTGGTTGTATGTGTGTGTGTTACTGATTCCTCTTCACCTGTCATCACACACATATAACCCATGCTGAGTTATGAGCTTGAGGCTAAAAACTATGTCTTCTTTGTGTCCTCAGTCCCCAGGATAGGGCCTAGCACTCAGCAGGCGCCAATAAATGTCTATTGAATCCATGAACAACTGGATAGATGAGCCTAACTTTTCATGTCTTGTCTTCACATCAGGAGCCTCAGACTACTGCGCTGACCTTCTCTGGTCCTTTCCCCACCTGCCCTCCCACCCCCGTCCCCCCAGCTCTGCTGGTGGAAAATCTACCCACTCTCCAGGGTCCAGTTGAAATTCCATTTCCTGTGTTGTATGAGTACAGAGGGGGAGGAGACACAGTCCCTGCTGCCCAGAGACTCACAATGCAGCTGGTAAGGGCCCCAGGACACACAGGAGGGGCGCTCGCCCAGGACCAGCCTGCCCACACAGTGCCCTGGTTGGGATGGAGTCACAGCTAGACAACGAAGAAAAAGGCACCCGCTCTCAGGCCAGGGAGCTTGGCTGGGCAAGGGACGCCTGAATATATTTTAGCCCCTATCAGCAACCCCTCACTGCCCTCCCAATGTGCCCACCTGAACAACCCTGACCTCACTTAGCTTGGGAGGGGCTGTGACCTTTGACTGCTTCCACCGTGGTCCCATCTTTTTTATTATTATTATTTTGCCACACCACACAGCGTGTGGGATCCTATTTCCCTGAACAGGGATTGAACTCACGCCTCCTGCATTGGAATGCAGATTCTTATGCAATGGAATGCATTCCCTGGACTGCCAGGGAAGGCCCTGTCCCATCTTTCACCTTCTGTCCCCCCCTCCTCTCCTGATGGACGCAGGAGGCTGTAGTTATGTGCGGCCTCAGCACCAGCAAACTCTCAGCCTTTTGGCCATAATGTTTTCTGTTTGTTTTTGTTGTTTAATATTCATTTCTTTATTTTTGGCTGCACTGGGACTTCATTCCCGTGTGCGGGCTTTCTCTAGTTGCAACGAGAGGGGGCTAGTCTCTAGTTGTGCGTGGGCTTTTCATTGCAGTGGCTTCTCTTGTTTGCAAAGCATGGACTCTATAGAGTGCGGGCCCAGTAGTTGTGGTGCACGGGCTCAGATGCCCCATGGCACATGGAATCTTCCTGGACCATAGATCAAACCCATATCCCCTGCATTAGCAGGTGGATTCTTAACCACTGGACCACCAGGGAAGTCTAGCCATAACGTTTTAAACAGAAAAAAAAAAAAATTGCAAAGGATTATAAAGGAAACCAATTATATTGAAACACAGTTATCAAAACATCTACATTTTTTGGTATAGTAATATATATGCTTCTTTATTAACACATTAAAAACAAGATCTAACAGCTACGGTTATTTCAAAGTAGTGATGAGAGTAAATGATACTTTGCGATATCTTCAAAAACTCTAACACATTCTGAACACATCTGTGATTTCTGTTGGTTACAAAGTCACAGGCACTCTTAAAACTACTGTGGCTTATTGCCCGTACATAGGAGAATGGTAAATTCCAGTTACAGGTGAGTGAAAGTAAAGATATAATTTTTTCCTATCTAGTTTCACAACCCCCTGAAATCCATAGACCCCAGTCAAGAACTTCTGGTTACAGAATAGAATGGGAAGGAAAGGAGAAAACCATCATCATTGAGCCTTATATTCCCTCCACCATTTAATCTTTACACCAATCCTGGGAGAGATGTATTATAACCTAGATTTTCTGATGAGATACTTGCAGCTCAGAGAGGTTGAGCGTGTTGCCCAAAGTCATCCAGGCCCTGCTCAGAAGCCTTTATTGCTCCTCCACACAGAGGTGTCTCCTTAGGGGAGATGAGCTACAGAACAAGATGTTCAGTTGACCTTTTGGCCCTAGAGTCCTGTCTCCTCCCCAGGCCTTATGACCTGTGGGGTTTATTTAACCAGTGTACAGAAGAGTGATGGCCCCTGGAAATCACACACACTCAGTTATTTTTATCTCCAGTTTATTTTTTTTAGACTAAGAGCAGAGTATGAAAGTCACAGCCAAAGCACTTGAAAAAGGCCCAGGAGGATGGGTGGGGACCACAGAGGATGGGCAGGGCAAGGTCCTGGGAGCTGGGTCCTGGCTCAGGGCTGGAGGGGAGGGGGCATTGTTGTCTCATGGTCTCCAAAAGTGTCTGTGCGTTGCATAGGTCCTGTCTTCACAGAAGACAAAAGAGGGGCCAGGGGGTCCCCCATGGGGGGGGGCCTAGCCTGGTGGGGAAGGGGTCTGAAGCTGGAGGGGGAAGTCAAGGAAGGTCAGGGGGTTAAGGAGGGGGAGGGATTCTGTCCGTCTGTACATTATATATAGAGATATAGAGTCTGTACATGCCTGCCTGGCACCCCAATGCCCACCCCTTGTCACCCTTGTCCACTGTCGGCGGCCCCCACAGCGGTGTCTGCTTGTAAACTTGGATTCAATCCAAACCACAGTCCTGGGAGTGGGAGTGGGAGGAGGACGTGCTTATTGCTGTAAACAGGGGAGGGGCAGCCGGCGGAGCCACCCTCTCACCCATCTAGTCCCCTCCCGGTGTTCTGGCCCTGGAAGAGAGTGACTGGGGGTGTCTCCCACACTTCGATTTGCTCTCTCTGGGGCACATTTGCCTCTTGGTGGGGGTGGGGGGGACAAAGGGGAGGGCACCAGGGGTCACAGAAAGGTACCAGGGGGCAGGGAGTCCTGAGCACTGCCCTTCACAGCTCCCGGGTTTGGTACCAAACATTACCAGAGCCACAAGGCCACTTGGGACCCATGGCTGTGCCTGTGCCTGGCCCACTACAGTGCCCTACTTGGTGGGGAGGGGACAGAAGGGGTGAGCACAGATGTATGGTGCAGACCCCACTTCCAGCCATCGGAGGAGGGGTCTAGGCCCCACGGCTAGGCTTCCCTGGAGAGGCCAAAGGCTCCCTGCTCTGTCCCAGCCCCGTCCCATCTCTCCCCTCCAAGGGAGGGGGCAGAGCTAGGAGGCCAAGAGTGTCATCAGGAAGAAGGCGATGCCCACCGCCAGGGGCAGATGTTCCCGCTTGGGGCTGGTACCGCTGATGCTCTTCTCAAGCTTGGGCACCTGGGGGTTCTCTCCCTCAAAGTCTTCTGTGGATAGATGAAGAGACAGACTGGTGAGAGCCGGGCTGCGCGCTGGGGCGGGAACACGCGGCAGCGGTAGCAGCAGTGGAGCGGGGGACGTGACCACCACGGGGGTGGGAAGGATCGGTGCCCCCGGGGGAAAGACATGCAAGAGGAGCAGGCACCGGGGAGGGGGCTGCGGTTCCAGCAGTGGCCACCAGAGGGCGCTGCGCAGACTCACCCAGCACGTTGATCTTCACATTGGGGCCCATGGTGAACTGGGGGAGAGTGGGGACCGGCTTCTCCCCGGAGTGCGATGCTGCGGGGTGGGGTGCGGGTGGGGAGAGAGGAGGGGAGAGTCAGGGCCAGGATCCCCTCCCCCTGCTACAGCTGGGGAGCGAGTCCCCCTCGCCTGTGCCCTCCACCTCCACCCCCAGGAAGCCAGGGGAGCCCCAAAGCAGGGGAGCCAAGGATGGGGTGGCGGCTGGGAGCCGATTATACTCACTGGAGGCGCAGCAGACGAACACCTTCATCCTCAGACACTTCCAGTGCAGGTTGTGGGTAGGCGTGGCTGGGGAGGAGACTGGGCCTGAGTCGCTTTTTCTCCAGATGTTCTACCCCGTGCCCTCCTCGCTCAGAAACTCGCCTCACTCCCTCCAAACGGACCCTCTTGCGCAGTGTCTTTCAGGACCTCCTCCACCCTTTGGGCATTGGTCGTGGTGGCTCTGCCGTTAGCCCTAGAAGCCCCTGGGGTCCTATCCCTCAATAAACAGTGAACCCCGAGGTCCCGCCTCTGAAATGTCCCTCACAGAAACAGTGACTCTGTGACCTTTGGGAATGCCACTAAACCTCTTTTCTTAGCCTCACGACCCTGAGCTGGAACCCTGAGGGCCCCAGCTCCCACGCCTCATCCCGGGGTATCACTCGGAGAGACAGAGACCTAGTGCCTGCAGCGTTGGCCCCGCCCCGGCCCGCCTCCAGGCCGTCACTTACAGATGTAGTAGTACTCGTGGCCGGCGTGGAACTCGTAGCCCAGAGAGAAGGCGCTGTAGCGCTGGAACTTCTCCGAGAACTTGATGGGGCTGTGGGGGGCGTGCGGTCGGTTGCACTCCCAGCGCTTGGAGCCTTGGCTGGCGTTGCAGGTGCGGTAGCCGTCCCGGCTCACCATATACAGCACGTACTGCTCCGCCCCGCCTCCGGGCCCTGGCCCCGCCCCGGGGCCCACCCCTGAGCTGTTGTAGTGCGGGCAGTAAATATCCAGATAATCGTTCACGTTCACCTGCACCGTGTAGCCCTCTCGCCGCAGGCTGTGGGGGGAAGGAAGCGGGTCAGAGAGAAGAAACCCAAAGCCAACCCACTTTCCACCTCACCTCTCCGCAGACCTTCCCTAGGGTCCTTAGAGTCTCCAGGTTTTCCTTCTGAGCTTCCCTTCCTTTCTGTCCCTTTCTCTGTCCCCAGGGCCCTAGTGCCTCCAATCCCCGCACTATCTTTCCAGGCCCACTCCTGGTTCTGCCCTTCTCCTGGTAGCCACCAGAGGGTAGCAAAGACGCAGGGAAGCCCAGCCGGCCTCCAAAGGAAAAGAGGCGGGGGAGAAGGGTGGAGGGAAGAAGGGAACGTATGCTTTGGTTACCACAGAAACGGCGCAGGTCCCTGCGACTCCCAGACCCAGGCCCGGATTTCCTCCGTCCATCCCCCGTAATTCACTAGTGGGGAGGAGGGATAGAAGGAATGGAAGTGTGAAAGTGGGAGGGATTCCTTGGAGGGATGCGCACCCTCCATCGCCTCTCCCAGCATGCTTTCCTGATGCTGCCAGTCCACCCCCAAGGCGAGTCCGACAAGACCTGCCCTCACAGACATATGTATGCAGGCTTCATGCATATACATACACAAGTTCTGTGGCACACACACAAATATGTCCACCACCCACTCACAGGCAGCGTACACATAGAAAAACTAGGTGATATATGTGCTGGACTGGCATGCCAGGATTGGTTGACACCAGCAATCTTCAGCTCTTTCCCTGCCCTTCCTATACAGACACACACACTGGCACATGCTTTCTGTACAGTATGTGTCTGGCCTCTGTGCCTTGAGTCTCACCGACCTCCACCCTGAGGGTACGGACAACCAGGTCTCCGATAATATGACACCCCAGGACTTCCCTGGTGGCTCAGATGGTAAAGAATCTGCCTGCAGTGCAGGAGAGCCAGGTTTGATCCCTGGGTTGGGAAGATCCCCTGGAGGAGGGAATGGCTACCCAGTCCAGTATTCTTGCCTGGAGAATTCCATGGACAGAGGAGCCTGGTAGGCTACAGTCTATAGGTTGCAAAGAGTCTGACACGACGGAGAGACTAACACATATACCAGGGTGACACAACAGATTAGGGAGCTAAGGGACTCAACACCAAGGCTCCATGTGGCGGCAGGCCAAAACTGGTATCTCGATAGCCCTCTCTCCTCAACCTGGACACTAACTCCCCCTTAATGATGCTGAACAGAGCAGTGGGCACAGTGCCCAGACAAGATGGCTGTGCCTCTTACTTCCCTGATCCTTCTATGGGCAGAGAAGCAGATGCTGGGTCCCTTGTAATCCCCACCTGCCTTGCTAGTTATCATCAAAGTGTTGGTCTTAATGCTCTCTCCATGGTGGTACTGAGTGGTGTGGGGATGGGAGAAACATCTGAATGGAGAAAGAAACTCGGAGAAGTAGGCAGGAGTTTCCCTTAATTTTCTTCGCATAGGAATGCACACATCTTGGCAGTGAGAGGGGCGTATAGTGGACACAGGAAGGCATGGGTTACTTGGCAAAATGTCAAACCACTGGGGTCTCTGGTTCCTGGGAACTCCCTGAGGGGAGAGACTCGCTCCCCTTGTCACCAGGCACCTCCCAGTTCCACAAACAGTAATTAGATCCATTAGGGAAACGAGCTCGGAGGCCTTTGGATGGGGTGGGGACTTGAGGGTCCTCCCCACCTCAGCCTACATCCTTGGCCTTGCCTGTGCCACCCCCTCCCCAAACACTCCCTTTCAAGCCTAGCAGTAAGGAAGACAGGTAAGAGCAGGTGTTTGAGCACCCCAGTAAGAATGGGCTCAGCCTCCTTGAGTCATCAAGAATGCCACCAGCCCCACTCGGTTCCCATGGGAGTGATGGGTCACTCTGGCTCCTCCCTGGCCCTGGCACCCAGGTGGGCAGGAGTCTCGGCCTGGGGCACTGGGAGCAGGAAAACGGGTTAGACCAGGCCTAGCTCCCAGCTGCCACCCCAGGTTTACCTCTCTATCCACAAGCTCAAAGTCTAGTGTTCCTCCCCCACAGGCTTTGAGGAGGGGGCCACCAGTGCCAGGCCCGGAGCAGCGGCACAGCCACTCTGGGGCCTCTGTCCTTGAGCCTCACCTGGGTTTGCAGGCCTGAAGTAGTGCCTCCCTAGGGCACTGCATGGTTTTCCGGCAACATACCAGGTTCCAGAATGGAGGACGCCAAAGCCAGAGCTATTCCTATAGGCACTTCAGTTTCCTCAACACACAGGGGACTAGCCTTATAGAAAGGCTGCTGGGCGACCACAACTGAAGAGAAGCCTCCTCTTATCCGTCCCTGGGCTGAGTGGTGTGAACAGCCCCTGAAATGCCCCTACCCTCCCTGCTGGGCATGTGGGAGAAAGAACTGCTTGGGGAATGACTGTGCCCAGGTGGTAGCTGGTGGACAGGGGGCAAAAGGCTGGCTGCCAGGAAAACCCAGCCACAACTCCTGGGAGACCTGAGGTGTCTGCTTGGCTTGGGCGCTTTAATTGAATCTGTCATCCTCCCAGTTTTGGCAGTAAAGAGGGAGGTGCCGCTAGGCCCCAGCTTAGCTTCACAGCTAACCCCTCCCTAACCTAGAGCCACACCCCGCCCCACCCCGCCCCCGCGGGAGAGGAGGGCAGGCTGGGCTCTGGGGACTGGGTCGTGCCTGCCCCTTCACACAGTTCTCTACTCTTCCTCACTTCATCTCCTACTAGCCTCCCACTTCTCTCGCAGAAAGGCGAGGGTCAACACACCCCACCGGAGGGGGTGCCCCCTCACCCCGTTATTTCATCTTTTCCGGCTTTCGCCGCCCCGGGTGCACATTCCGACCCCTCTCTCTCACTCCTTCAGTGCCATGTCTGCCCGAGCCTCGTGGGGTGGGCGGCGGGGGAACCGGGGAGGAGCAAACCTCTCCCCCCGGGGCAATTAGGGGCTGGTAAACAGGGTGTCTAACAAGACCAGGGAGTAAGGAAAGGATCCCAAGAGATCCTGAACTTGTTAAATCCCTGCCCCCCACCTCTAAACGCCAAGATGCAGAGCTACGGAAGTGAAGGAGGGATAAAGACACCGGACCCCTGTTCTCCTCTCTAGCGCGCGCCCCCGAGGCTGCGCGCCACTCACCCCGGCAGGCGAGGCCGGACCACGTGTGCGCGGCGTGGGGTCCGCGCGCCGGGGCTGGGATGGGTGGTTGGCGAGAACGCTCGCGGGGCGGGGCGTGCACGCTGACACCCCCGCACCCCTCCGGCATCCTGGGCCTCTGCGCCCCGCCGGACTGGGTCTCGCCAGCTCGGGAGTCGGCTCCGGGCTCCTCTGGCCGGCGTCGGGTGGGAGAAAATCAGCGCGCCCCACATCCCCGCCCCTCCTCCCTGCGACAGCGGCGGCGGCGGCGGCGGCGGCGAAGGTTTATTGATCTGCAGCGGCGGAGAAGCGCGAGAGACTCGCCGAAAGCGAGACACAGAAATGGAGTGAGAGGGAGACGAGAGGGGGGATGGACAGAGGCTGGATTCACCGCGAGGTGAAAGGGAGTGAGACAGTGAGAAAGAGAGGAATCCAGAAACCGAGAAAGCGATGTTAGAATGAGACGGGAGAGAGGCCTGAAGAAAGGGAGAGCCATAGAGGCCGCTCCAGAGAGGCCCACAGACAGCAAAGACGGAGACGGGGACGCAAAGGAGAATATCAGGGACAGGCAGCCGGTTCAGGGCAGAGACTCGGTGACAGGAAGAAAAGAGAGAGAAGGACCAACAGGGACGTAGTAGAGCCTCAATATTTGTTGAATGAACGTATGAATGAAAGAGAGATAAGCAACAGAAACATTCAAGAGATAAAAAGACAGGTAGGGAGACAGCTACAGAAAGATATTCTGACTCTTCTTGAGGTAGGGGCGAATGCCAGCACCCTTGTACAGTTCTGCAAAGCAATGAAGCACAGACCCGGGCGCTTCCATTTGGCCACTGGCCGGTCCCGCCCCCCGCCATTCAATTCCGGGCTCATGGGACCCCTCGACCTCACACTCTCATGCTTTCTTCCAGTAAGGTTCCCCCACGCTCGGTTTCTGGGCCAGACTGGGAACAGGTCTCCTCTATTCCAGAGGACCAAACGCAGGGGCTGAGTGCGGGATAGGGGCAAGATCACGGTCGCTGTGCAGGGTCCTGCCCCCAGGTCTGTCAAAGAGGCCACCGCACGTGTCCCACCAGTACCCTCCCACGTGACCCTCCAGGAGGCGGGGTCGCAAGACCCTCTGCACGTGACCCCAGGGGGCAGAGACCCTTGGCACGTGATGGGGGGGTGGGAGCCAGGAGCCCAGCTCACGTGACCGGGGGGAGGGGACGCGGGAGCCTGTGGCTCGGCCCGGCCCCGCCCCCAGCTCCCTGGCCCTCTCCACTCCCGGCTCCGGAGCACGTCGCTCTCACGATTTATGGGGCCGCGGCTGCCGCAGTGAGGGAGCCGGGGAGCCCGGGCGCAGCGGCAACAAAGGCGGAGGAAGCGAGGCGGGGGCGGCGGCGGCCTCCCGGCCCGGTACGCGCCCCCTCCCATCTCTACCGGTCCAGACCTGCGGAGGAGCAGGGGAGACAGAAAGGAGGCTCTCGGAACCTGGGCTCCCCCACCCCCTCCCAGGGCTTTCACCTGCGCCCAGGTGTATGCGGGGGAGGGGAAGCTGATCAACAACATCCCCCCTTCACCCCTACGCACGCCATTCCCGCATCCCCTGGCTCCGGCTTATCCTAAGAACGTGAGGGTGCCCTGACCGTGGTGGGGAACCCGGAGCCCCTCACCTGCGTGCTCTCCACTCCCTGCCAGACTCTAGCGGGGCGGGGGGGAGACGTGTGAGTCTGGGGGAGGGAACGAGCTAGATAGAGAGGGGAGTCAGCCCCTAGCGGCCCCCGGAGTTCTCCGAGTCCCGCTGGGGGGGGGGGGGGCCGTATCCCCACCCCCGAGGTTTCCATGGGAAGCGAGAGGGGGGCGTCGTTGCCTCATCCCCACCCCCAGTCTGACACTCCGGGCGCGAGGAGGGAGAGAGGGGGAGGCGCAGAGCCCCAAACAACAAAGAGCAGGAGCCGCGAGCGGCAGCCCCTCCCCCGGGAGGTTGGGGGTCGCGGCCGTCCGGCCCTCCCGGTCCCCTCTCGAGGGGCCTCGCCATTTGCTCCCGAGTCGCCCCCTGGGATGGGGAGCCAGAGACAGTGCCGCCGCCGCCGCCTGGGCAGGTGTGACAGTGACCCCCGTGTCCCCAGGGATCCCCCCAACACACAGACACACACGGAGGCGGCAGGGGTGATACACACGGCGGCTCGGCGGGGAGGAGAAGACAAGGGCAGCAAGGACTGAGCAGAATGAGAAACTGGCCCCGCAGCCGGCACCCAGCCGCCGCTCCACACACCCCGGGAAACCGCACGGCCGCCCTGACACCCGCCCAGACCGCGGCGGCGCCGACAGCCACCCTAGCCCAGACGCGGCCGGCCACGCGGACAGCGACCGCAGCCCCCTCCTCGACCCGTCGCCCGCTTCCACCCCCAGACGATCGCCGACGCAGACACACAAATCACACACTCAGACACACACGCACACTGACAGCCGCGCACGCCCGCTCACACTTGGAGCCACACGCTGTCCCCAGCCCGGGCGTGTGTGTGTGTGTGTGACACGCCGACATCTCCTTGCCTTCCTTCCTTTCGCCGGTACCCCACGTTCCTATCCTTTCCAAGCAGCACCTCCAGAGCCCCCCAACTTGGCGACCCAGCCCCAGCTCATCCCAGCCCCGCTTATCCATACTACCAGGGTAATCCATTCACCTTCCTTCTGAGGAGGTGCTCGCCCGGACTCCTTGCCTCAGCTTTGGACCCCACTTGTTAAAGCGGGAGTCATGCCCAGAACCCCTAGAAACGCTCGCCACTGAAAACAGGTCATCCCTGGGCTCCCCAAGTGCGGCGGCCTATCCCCAGCATGCTGGGGCTCCCAAACCCCAGGCCGGCCGAAGGGGGTGAAGATGGGGGGACTGTCGAGTTGGGGGGTAAGCTATTCCAGAGGCGGGTGTGGAGAGAAGCCAAGGTGGGGTGGGGTGTTCCCAAGCTGCCTCCTCCGCTCGGCCCAAGCCCTGGTTACTCTACCTTAACAGCCTCTTTCAGACACCCGCTGAGTTTCATAGACGCCCACAGAGTGTGTCCCCCTCTCCCTCGCCTTCTAGCCCCCAACTGTGGTTTCCCAGGACTGCCACCCCAGGTTCCCCCAGGACTTCCCAGGCCTCCCCCTCTCACTGACGCGGGACGCATGGGCTCCCTGGGCCCCCGACTCACTGCTGGTTGGAGCTGTTCCAGTACACCGCATGCCGGTTTCCCAGCGCCCCCCCGGGCCCCTGGGCCAGCAGCGGCAGCAGCGGCACGGGCACGAGCAGCAGCAGCAGCAGCAGCGGAGCCGCCGCCATCCCCGGAGCCGCCGCCGCCGCCGCCCCCCGACTGAGCCCCGCGCTCCCGGCTTCTCGCTTCCCAGCTCCCTGCTGCCGCCGCCGCCGGCCCCCGAGCCTTAGGCCACGCCCCCAGCCCTTCCCTCCGCCCTCCCGGGCGCGCCCCCAAGGCCCCGCCCCTGGCGCGCTCTTGTCAGGCCCCGCCCCGCTCGGGCCCGGAGCGCGCGCGGCGCGTGGGAGGTGAGAACCGTGCTGCCCCCTTGGGAACACCCGGAGCGCTCGTCGCCTCTCCCTCGTAGGTTTAATTTGCTACCGCCGGTCCCGTATCTTCTGCTCCCCAGTGTGGAGAAGAAGACTGGGGAGGCCAAGACAGGGATCTCAATCTCTTGTCAACATTCATTTCTGGGATGGGAGACTTGAGAAGAAGCTTGGGGTCCAGGATCCTTTAATAAGTAAAACTAGACCTCCCTCCTTTCTGAACAGTCAGGTCCTCTGCTCCCTTCACATGCCTCTTCCCATGTGCCTGAGGAGCCAGATGGGGTCTAGAGGGTGGCTGAGCAGCCCTTAGCTGCCACCAAGGACCTTACTGCTGTTGCCCTGAACCCCCCAGCTGAGCAGGAGGCTTGTTTTTCTTGGAGGTAGTGTAGAGGAGCTTGGCTGGAGAGTGTCAAGGCTGGGTGCTGGGAGGGCCTTCAGCAGTCCAGGGCCCAAGGCAGAGAAGGGACTGAGGAGAGTCAGCTAGAGCCAAACCGGCTTTCCTGGGACACTGACAAAGGATTCTTCACTCACTCGCAACCAGAGACCCCTTCCAGTACAGCCAGTGGTGTCCCTAGGCATTCTCACTCCTACTGGCGAAGACGTTGGTGAGAGCGCGTGCAGGCAGAGCACCTTGTACTCCAGTTCTCACCGCAGTCATTGTCCTCACAGTGATACCCAAGCACAGACATTACATCCACACATTCAGAAGAGGCACAGACACGCAGAAGCAGAGAACACAGAAACACAGGCGTTTGACACAGGCATATAGACACACAGATAACCCCTCAGAGACATACAGGTATAGGTGCCACTAGGTACCTGGAGATCTGTAGCAACACAGAGATTCAGTACACAGAGACGTTGGGGCACACACCCCTAGACACACACACAGTGACACACACAAGCCCATGCACACCCTCTGACATACACACAGTTCTGCACTCTCCTCTCTTGTCCTATGAATTAGAAATTCAGGGAAAGAAAAATTTAGAATCCAGAAAGTGTTAGTCACTCAGTTGTGTCCGACTCTCTGTGACCCCTCGCCAGGCTCCTCTGTCCATGGGATTCTCCAGACAAGAATACCAGAGTGAGTGGCCATCCCTCTCCAGGGAATCTTCCTGACCCAGGAATTGAACCCTCATCTCCCACATTGCAGGCAGATTCTTTACCATCTGAGCCACCTGGACGACCTCAGAGATTGAGGGTCTCAAATCCAGACCTAGGGATTGTCCACCCCTTATCTCCTTTTGTTGGGGAGGCTCAGATTAAGAGTGATCAGGAGGACCAGGTCTCAGACCAGACTCTCAGAACCCAGTCCAACCACCTGAGCCCAGGGTGACAGGAATGATGTGCTTTTCTTCTTACTGCAGGAGAGAGAGCATACAAGCACCCCTTATCTGCTTATTGTTGGCAGGACAGGGGTCCTGACCACAATTTGGCCTCAGATGCTGGGTTTGGGGGAGGGGCAGTACCATCCAGAAAAAGCCCGGTGCCTAGCTGCTGTCAGGAGAGAGCAGGCTGTGTCCTCCCTGGGCTCTTCTCCTCCCCAGGAGATCTCTTCTCCCTTCTCAGGAGCCAGAAAATAAATTAGACCCCTTGGGGTGGGAATGGGGGACATTGCAAACATCTCTCCCTCCCCTCAGACACCTCAGCCCGAGGGAGATTTGTTTCACCCAAATGATGCTGACCTGCCTACTCCAGGTGCCACGCATCCCAGCCTCCTCCCCGCCTACCCACATTCCTGTTCTGCAGAAGAAGCATCTCTCTGTAGGTCCCACAGTTGGCAGAGAGGCTGCCCGTATTCATAGGGAGTGGGAGCTTGCTGGTTTGGCCTAGGACTTTAAATTCCATTTTAGAAGCCCTGTTTATAGAATCTGGGTCCCACTTAAGGATTTGGGCTCTTTTCCATAGGACTCAGATACTCCTCCTTAGAATCTAGCACACTCCCTCCCAGCCCCCCAATAATAACTGAGCTCTCTTCTCTAGAATTTGGAGCCCTCTCTTCTGGATATAAGCAGCTCTCTCTATGGGGTCTAAACCTCTGGCTTTTAAGTTCTGAGACACTCTCTGTAAAGCCTAGGCCTCTGACCATGGGATCTGGTGCTCTATCTATCTAGGCCTCTAAATCAGCTGCTGGCTGATTTGGGCTTTTGTGTGAATTAGCAAAACCACCCCTCTCTGCAGACCCAGTCCTTAGGGCGCATCTCTTGGCAAGTGGTACCTTTGTGCAAAAACAAAGGTGCCGCTCCTTTCAGTGGGATGTGGCCCCATGTGTCTCCCCATCTTAGTGAGGGAGCTTGGACTGATCATCTCTACTACTCCTTGGGGGCCTCCTTTGTGCCAAGCACAAAGAGCACACCCATATGTGGCAGTTCTGAATATAGGATATGTGCTTCCAGCTGTAATTCTTAGGCCTGTCGATAGGTCTCTATTGATGGGGTCTGGGCATCTCTAGGGATTGGGTCTCTGTGTATAAGATCCGGGCCACTGTCCACAAGCTGGGATCTGATCTGAAGCCTATGCCTCTTTATGTGACATCTGGGTCATTGAAGGACCCAGGCCTCCATCAATGGGGCGTAGGGCCTCTGTTTATAACTGTGACTCAGATCTTTCCTATGACCCACAATAAGATGTATATTTTGCATTTGCCATACAATAGACACACACACATTCACATATAATTGAAATAACAAGTTTCGTGAAACAATACTTACCCTTATTACAGAGGCTACACTTTGATATTTTTTCTTCTGTTCTACTCTTAAAAAAACAAAAATGCGAAGCTCGTTCAGTCCAAGAAAATTGATTCCTTGATTGTATAACCCCTAATGGGTTACAATCTACAGTTTGAAACGCTCTAAGGCCTGGGCCGTGACTGACACCTCTCTGTTGGGTGAGGGCCTCTGTGAAAGCTGAGGTTCTCTCCATGGGGCTGATCCTCTCTCTCTAGGGCCTTGGGCCTCTTTCTCCTCTTCTGCAGGCTCTGCCTACATTTCCCTCTGCCCACATTTCCCTCTGCCCCTCAGCTTGCCAGGACACTGCTGGCTGCCATGTTCTCTCCAGCGGCACTGAGATCAGGCCCCTGGGAGTTCTCTGAGTGTGGTGCCTCACCCTGCCGCCCACCCCCCCACTCCCGCCCCCTGGGGCCAAGGAAGCCGGGAGCTGAACAGGTCCGGGGCAGAGGGAGTACTCAGGCTGTGTGGCCCAAGGCGGCTCCTGGGACAACGGGTGGCAACCACAGAGCCGAGCTGTGTTCAATAAATCATGGAGGCTAGGGCCTGGGGGAGGGGGAGGCCAGGAGGGAAGGGGGGCCGTGGATAAATAATTCATTAAACAAACAAACAAGGAGCCTGTAAAAGGGAGGATGGGGCACGCGTGTGAGCAGGAGAGGCAGCCGCCAGCTCCAGACATGAAATATTCACAGGTTCCACACCTTGCCTAGGGCCCATGCGTGTGTCCTGGTGCAGGCAGCCTGTCGGCATGGTCCTAACATGGGACCCTGGGTGCCAACAAGGAGCGGGATGTATGTGTCTTCTGACTTCAAGTGTGATGTGTGTGTCAGCGTGGCTACATGGTTCGCTAATGCCCTTGAGTTGACATGGAACAGCACACATGACTGACAGTAGGGAAGCTGGTTCACAGGACACGGGAAATTAGGATTCAGGGCTTGATGGGTGGGGTCAGAGCATCATAACCTCTGATTCTAGTCATGCCTTGAACCCTCAAATGAGTCCAGCAAGCTAAGAACCCTGAAGTGGAGAGGCATCTCTGGGATGTTATACTGGAGGTCTGAGTGCGTCCTCTGAATGTGCTTCTTTCTAGAAAAGCTGAGAGGGAGGCAGTTGGGCTTGGCAGTTAACAGGATGGGATTGGGTTCAAATTCCATTTCCACCATTCACGGACTGAGCTGGTCACCTCAGTTCTCTGAGACTGTTTCCTTATCTGTAAACTGGGGATAATAACACCCTTCCTCGAAGAGCTGGTTGTTATGAGGATAAAGATCCGTGTCTGGGAAGCAAGCACTGGGCACAGAATTTAGAACCCACAAGGTGCTTGATTGATGGAGGCCTCATCATTATTATTATCCCGAGGTCTGCCAACCTAGACTAGCTCCAGACTCTCTTTTTCATCTTTCTTCCCAGCCATTTCCAAACTTCTTTAATAGCTGTCATAGTGGGAGAGGTGACCTTGGGCTTGGGGAATAGTGATGGGATAGGAAAAGCTCAGATAGAATGAGGGGGAGTAGAAGTTACAGCCAAAGAGACGTTCACATCCTTGAGAGTGTGAAAAGAGAGGTCCTTGACCTTCTCCTCGGACGGACCCCAGAGCCTCTCTTTAGCCCCTAAATCTCTCCTTCAATCCACAGTCTCTTCTCTTTCCTGCCACCAAAATTGAGTTTCCTAGTAAGTGGCTGCAAGGGGACAGAAGGAACTGGGGTAGAATCTCAGAGGAGCACTGCAGTCCTCACCTCACCCTTCCCCAGGCCAGTCCCCACTGCCATAGCTCTAGCCTCTACCCTCTGCCTACTGTTTGAGCACTTCCCTGGCAAAGATGGCTGTGTCTGGGCAAAACCCAGAGAAGTGGCACCCCATAGTGGGTGGGGAGAATCCAGGCTGGAGAGAGCTGAAGAGGGCCAGGGTGGAGTACCTAGGGCCTCTTAGTAGGCCCTAGCATTCCCCAGCCCTCTCGTGTCCCCTGGAAAGGATCCGCTCCCAGTGGGAGAGAGCCAGCAGACAGGTCTGAGCTGGCCTGCTCCTCCACAGACAGAGGAAGAACAGGCTGGGGGAGGGGGCCTGAGATCTTGGTGGGGAGTGGTGGCTATAACCCCCACATCTCCTATGGGGAGCTGGGGCAGAAGGCACTGTGGCTTGGGCACAGCTTACCATAGCCTGGGGGCCCAGCCCTTGTCTCCCTTGGCTAGCCTGCTGCTACTTGGGGTGTCAAGGGTCTGGGCCCCCAGGTGTGAAGGTGGTGCCTGCCCACCTCTTCCCAGAGAGCCAACACTGGCTCTCCACTTCCCCTCCCCTGGGCTGGGCAGGTTCAGGCTAATCTGCACCAGAGCTTCACGGCAAACATTGATCTGTAATAAAACCACAATGTGTGTTCGGGAGAAGGGATTCCAGACACAGAAAAATCCAGACACATACACACTCACACAGATACACATGGATGCAAAACATACAGCTCTGAGGAGCGCAGACACCAGCAATCCTGAAAACACAGCTAAACATGGACCTCTACGCTGAATCAAAAGCATGATTAGCTCTACATGTACCCTCCATGCCATAAACTTTGTCCTTCAAAACCCAAGCCTTCTCTGACAGTTCATTTTCCCTCTGTTCCCATAGCACATTCTGCACAGCTCCATAACTGCATTTGCACTTGGCATTGTAATTATTTCTTGGCCAGTTTTTCTCCTCAAGTAATCTGAAGATTCCTTAAGGGAAGGGATCCTGACTTAGGCAAGTGTATATCCTCAGCATCTAGCATGAAGCCTGGTATTTATAGGCATAGGTGAGGTGCTTAATAAATAATTGTTGAATTGATGGACAGAATAATAAATGGATTCTGATAGTGAGACACCCATGCTGAGAATCCCTCAGAAGCACACAGCATAACTAGTACAAGCTACTCAGGCCTCTGGTCCTGCCTTCTTGTCTCCAGCTCCCCTGACCTTACTGCCTCTTAGCTTCCTCAAAGGCCCTCCTTTTTCCCTCTTTGCTCAGTGTGAGACCATGAATTTGAGTACCACCTGAGGGCTGGTAGGCAAGGTAAGGGTTAATGACACCTCATTAGTGCTTAATTGGAGGAAGGAAGCTGCCCTGGCACCAGACAGGTGGGCAGGCCTGCCCCTCAGCTGGAAGCAGGCATCCCGAGTTCCAGCACCCTGCCGGGCATGTGGGTGATTTGGCCCTGGAGACCCTCAACTCAGCCCAGGGCACCTCCCCCCACCATTTGCTTTGCCAATGTAGTCTCCAGGCAGTACAGACCAGCCCTCCCCATCTGTCACCAAACGTCCAGAGGGAGAGGCAGACTTCTTATCCTTTCTCCTTTAGCTAGGCTGTGCCCTCTCCCTCCCCTGGAGAGACTGGAGGCTGGGAGGAGAGGTAGGGTAAGGAACTGGACCACTGAGAGGTAGATTAGAGAGTCAGTGAGGGATAGATTTGGGATACAGACAAGCGACAGAGCTGGGGATGTGGAGATGTCTGCCCAATTTGACCTTAAATGAAGAGAATGCAAATGAGATGCAGACGATATGCAGATGAACGCGAGGATCTCAGAATTAACATTCCGGGTGGCATAAGCTCTGTACCCAGGACCCCCACGCTTTTGCCAATACTCCCCTCCTAACCGTCCTGGGCTGAGTGAGTAAAAGGATCTCAAGAAAAATAAGAGCTTGATTGGGCTAGGACTGCAGGACCTGGGAAACAGGGCTCTGCTCTCGCCTCCCCGCCCCCAACCCAAGCACCACCCAAGCTGCCATTGAAGCACAAGCAAAGACCACTCTCCACGTTACGCTCGGACGCACCGTCGGTTGCTATGGGGACCCCCTCCACGTCCAGGCCTGAACCAATGGGCATCACCACTGATGACCTCATGCCCCAGGCCCAAGGATTCTATTGGTTATTTGGAAGTCAGCGTGCCCCTCTCCAACTGCGTCACCGCTGGGGATCCCCCGACGACCCCAGCTGGTGTGGCCGACTGAAAGAAGAACGCGCTGGGAGCTCACAACTTGGCGAATGAATGAGTAAGGAAAGGAAGGAATTAGTGAAAGGGAAGAAGAAAAAACGGTGGGGTTACATTAAAAAGACCAAAACTTTAGGGTTTAGCCTCTGGTGGAAGACTTGAAACCCCAGAAAGTGGGGAGCAGGATCGAGGTCGGAGACTGGGGCTCTCGGGTTCTCGGAACAGCGACAAAGCTTGATGCGAAGATGAGGGGTTTTTGCATCATTCTGGTGAGACTAGGGCAAGCCCAGCAAATTGAGGGCCCCACCCTCGGCCATCTAGCGCCGGTGAGTTTAGGGGAGATCGGTGACGCCTCAAAACCTGCAGGTCCGCCGAGCCTCCTGGAACCACGCCCGGGAACACGCCTCGAGGACTTCTCATGGGTAGGGCCCAGTGCCGGAAGACCGCCCAGCGTCTTCGTCCTGTCTAGGCCCCATGAGCGGACTTGGCCCTCGCTTTCCTTGGAGACGCTCCCCGCAACTGAATCAGTTGTCCACACAGGGCCCAGGCTGGGCGGAAAGCGAGTGTAGGGAGGGGCTGGCTCGAGGCCTGCGGCCGGCGGGCCTGCGTCTTCCCCGCCTCCTCTCCCTCCCCAGCCCAAGTGCGTGGCGGCCCAGGTGTCCACCCTCACACCTGCAGGGAGCCAGGAGCCGGCGAGGGCCTGCCTGTGTCTGTGTCAAGTGTGCGCGTCTGCCTGAGAGAGAGGGCGTGTGTCTTGAGTGTGGGGAAAGCCGGTTTGGCCCCGCGTCTCTTTCGCACATGCGTTATCAGCGGCGAGATCCGCGCGCCGGCTACAGGCTCGGGAGCGAGCGCGCCGGGCTGGGTCCGCGAAGGGAGGGTGCCTGCGGTCGCTGGGAGCAGGATGAGAAGCCCGCAGTCCTTAATGCTGGTCTAACCAGTCATCCCCGGCCTGCGCCGCCTCTGGCTTCACTGGAGAGGGGCGGAGGTAGCAGTACAGTCGGTTTCCACGGCGACAGATAGACACCCTTCAGGTTGGCAGTAGAGACTGAACTCGAACACAGGACCGAAGACCGAGCCCATAGCTCAGGCTTCAGCTCAGACTTCACCCTCTTCACTCTGGCCCCTCGCCCCCGCTAAGAATCGTGTTTTGGGGTGAGGGCCCTGACACGAATACGCAAGCACATGCACCTACAGATATGGCATTTTATGAAAGTGGCCTTGAATCAGGGGGCGGGTCAACTCATGTAGGTGCTGCCCTCCGCCCCAGGCCTCAGCCAGAGCAATGGAAACAACCCAGAGGGACGGGGTGTGAGCCAGGTGTGCAAAGGGGTGGGGCAGGGGCTCGAAAACCTCCAGCATTTCGGCCTGGTCATCAGTCTCTGGACCTCTAGCACCCTCCGCCCGCCGCCCCCCCCCCCCCCCCCACGCGCATGTTCACACGCCGCCTCTTGCCGCCGCAGCCCCGCCGAGCTAATCAGCACAACATCCACCTATCGATCGTTGGCTGGGTGCCAGGCGGGCCGGCACCGTGCCAGGGGAAGCTGTGGGGCACCGGGGCGGGTAGAGCATAGCACCGGGGGAAGGGGCACCCCTTCTTTGGCTCCCCCCAGGTCACTGGTCAGTCTTGGGAGGGGGGCGTCATAGCTTTGCCTGCCAGAGGTGATAGAGACAGAGTGGGGCTGAGAGCTCCCCTCCTCGGCCCCACCCCCTCCTCCTTATAAAAGCGAAGAACAAAGAGGCCGCTGGGGAAGGAGGCTTTGATCTGACCCCACCTTCTCAGTTCTAGGCCAGGCACCGCCCAGGCTGCCCTTACGGAGTGGGGGGACACCCAGCTCTCAGGGACCCAGGCATTCTGAAACCCAGATGCTCTTTCTACTACCCCTTGCCTTTGCCCCAACATCCTGCTCGGTGCTGCCAGAGCTTGAGCAGTGCCCCGAGTGTGTGTGTGGGGGCTATCAGGAGCACCTGTCCCCTCCCCAGCCCAGGAAACCAGCTAGAGAGGTGGTAAAGGGTGCCAAGGTCCACAGCTGCTGCTGGCACCCACCCCACACTGCCCAGAGGGGTGCCCACTGAGGCCTGGCATGGATGGCTTGGGCACAGCTGGCATGGGGGTCAGGCCAAGCCACACTGAGAGCAGAGACTTCAGGGAGCTCCGCTGCTGTGCCACCCCCCACCCTGCACCCCGCTCCCCCCCACTCCCCTCCAGGGCCCAGTGTCAGGCAAGGAGCTAGAGGGCAGAGGGCAGTAGGTTGGAAAAAGCAACAAAAAGATGGGTAGTTGGTTTATTGAAGTCCAGACACTTACAAAAATATACACTGGCATGAAATTCAACCTCATGCTAAGTCCGTCTTCACAGAAGACAAGTGAGTGATCCTCTGGGGAGGCGAGGTGCTGCCCCAGGGAAGAGGCCCACAGGGCACTGGGGACAGATGGCAGGCCTGGGCTTCTTGCCTGACCTGGTCCAGCAATCCGCCTGTCCCCAGGTCTTCGCCTTGGCCCCCAGCAGACTCCAGCATGCCATCCCATCAAGTCCCTGCCTTCCTGGGGGCAGGGATTTGAACATCAAAGCCGCTGATGGAGACCTTATGTTTGTCTCGCCTCTGCTCCAAGGTGCCCAGGGCTGTCTGCTGTCTGTGGCTCCTCTTCAGCCTGTGATGAGGAGGCCAGTACCTGGAAGGGTCACCTCAGACCTCCCCCATCACTCTTTCATCTTGTCTGTCTGGCTTGGCACTCCCAGCTCAGGTAGGGGGCAGGGGCCCCTCTCCAAGGAGTCTTAGGAGGGCTCTGGTTCCTGGGGGTGGCAGGAAGGGTCCGCTTGGCTCAGAGAACTCTCAGGAGTCGCAGAATTGGAAACAGCAGCAGCAGCAAGAGACAGAGGGGACTGGGAGTGGCCCCTCCTTGCCACCCTGACGTGCCACTCTCTCCATGGCTCCCAACAGGATGGGCTGACTCAGGCTCTGTGAGGGGGAGGGGGTAGCACTGATGGGTCCTCCTGCTTCGGCAGCCTCCTTCTTGCTCTGCCCGTTAGTTGTTCACTCCCACCCCTTGCTTCAGGGTCTCCCGAACTAGCCAATCCCTCCCATAATCTACCACCTCTAAGCCCCAACTTGCAGGTCTCCTCCCAGGTGCCATTAGAGGCCACCAGTTCAGTGAAGGCCTTGGAGGGCCTTGCACCGGAGATGCCATTCCCACTGTGCAGCGGAGGCTCCCACACGCTAAAGGGGGAAGAAGAGGCCCCCCAGAGTCTAATGCTCCCAGATTCTTCCCACTGCTCCCCCCATTCCCAAGGGCGCCACACTAGCCAGAAGGGTTGCTCCCCTGCCCCAACCCACTCACTGTCCTCCTTGCAGCAGATAGACACCTGGAGCCTCAAGCATTGGCCAGGACTCCCCGGAGTTGGCACTGCTGGGTGGTGGGAAATTGGGAGGAAGAAGTTAGCATGGGCTAGTTTGCATGCTTCAGAGTCACTTTAAAACCCTCCCAGCTTCTCCTCTCTCCAGTTCTCTGGAAAACTTTTCCTTATTGTGGGGCTACATCTAGACGCCCACCTGTGTTCCTCCTCATGTCCCCTTGCCCGGCTCCTCTTCCTTGCCCTGTGTCTCTATCAGCTCACTCTAGATATCCCCCTACCATGTTCTGGACCCTTGCCCACTCCCCCCTCCTAGCCTGCCTTCCTTTCCTTTCCCCACCCCTCAGGCTCTCTGCCTTGACTGCTGGCAATGGCAGGTAGCCCCACTCCCCTCCCTGCCTTCCCCAGGAGGTGGCCAGGGTGCCCATCCTCACTCACAGATGTAGTAGTAGGTCTCTCCAGGCAAGAACTCCATGCCAAGGGAGAAGGGTGTGAAGCGCTGAATCTTCTCTGGAAATCGAACAGGGCCAAAGGGAGCGAAGGGGTGGGAGCACTCCCAGCGCTTGAAGGCACCGGGCCCTTCAGCCCGGCAGGCCTTGTAGCCCGCCCAGTCCACTACGTATAATGCGAATGTCTCGGGGCCCTCAGGGGGCCCTGGACTCTCATAGTGTGGGCAGATGATGTCTAGGTAATCCTTGAAGCCCAGCTCCACCACAGCGTCTCCTCGAAGCAGCCTGCAGGCATAAGGTAGTTGAGGGCAGAGGGGCTCCTTGGCACAGCACACCAGGGGCACAAGGATCAAAGATACCCCTTCCCAATGGTCCCTGCCAGCCAGTCCCCCACCCACTGGAGTGGGAGCAGCTTCGGAAGGTCTTTGAGTTCCCCAGACTGACAACTCTTGAGAGACAAAGAGAGTGCAAGAAATGGATGAGGTAACAGATGCACAGTTTCAGAGAGGTTAAGGGACTGCAGGGCCTACAACCACAAGGCTCAAATGTGAGAAGGCCACTCCCAAACCCTAGCTTTTGGGTGGGAGCTGCCACCCCTCTCTAGCTCTGATGCCCAACACAAGGCCTTGGTGTAGCACCTGTGCTTGACAGATGTTAGGTGGATGGCTGCAGTGAAGAAGCCGAGGCACAGAGGCGAAGGGCACGGATCTGGGCCCACAGTGCAGTCACACACCAGAGATGGAGACTGGGAACAGTATCCTCTTTAACTGATTCACAAAGAGGAAGGCTGGCTTTTTAAGATGTCAATTCAATGCCGAAAGAATGCCATAGTAAGAAAGAAAGAAAAAGAGTGGATGGTGGGAACCTCCCCTCCCCCTCGTTTTTTTGCCAGGACAACAAAGTGCCAGACTTGGAGCCCCCTCCACGTATCTCCCAATCTGTGGCCTCCTCGGGACTCCCTTCGACATCTTGGGAGACACCCGGGGGGGAGCCACTATGGGTGGGAAGACCTAGGACACGTCAACCCCTCCAGCATCAAGTAAAGCATGAACTACTCCCACCCCATGCTCATCATACACAGAGCCCAACTTGACTTATGAAAGGTCCCCAACTCTCTCTCAATGGGTGGTCTCAAGACCACGTGCATCTGGAGTTGTGATTAGGAATGCAGATTCCTGGGCTCAGCTCAGACCTGCTGGAACACAAGATGGGCCTTTGTTTAGTTCCGCGGCATCCCTAGTGCCTGGAAAAGTGTCATGCACAAGGAAAATGCTTAATAAATATTTGGGAATGGAATGAATGAGTCAGAAACCTCAGGGTTAGGGGGTAGGAACCTGAATTTTTAACCAATTTTCCAAGTCATTCAGAGGCACTGGTCTGGAACACAGAGAGGAATTCAGAGGTGGAAGACAACAGCAGCTCTCACCACACAGCATTGGTATTGTAATGACCTCTTCTGAAGCCTGCTCACCCAGAGGCCCTTGGGGATCCCAAAGGGCAGAGCCTAGGTCTTATTTCTAACCCCCAGCGCCCTAGCACAAGTCCGGGCACACCGTACACGCTTAATAAATGTTAGTGACTGAACAAATGAACAGAGTCACAGATTGTTTTAAGTAGAAAATCAGAAAGGAAAACATGGAGAAAGCAGAGAGAGGCAAGGAGAATTGGGGAGGAGCATGGAAACAAGAAAAAAACATCCGGGTTCCAAGGCAGGCAGATCAGGAGACAGAAAATAGTAGTTTATATCTGTACAGCCTTTACCTCCTGGACTCACATGACCTCAGTCTACCTGACTTCCCAGGGTACCAGACATTATTACCCCATTTTACAGATGAGATAACTGAGGTTAGGGAGGTCAGATGACTTGCCTAAAAGTGACTCAACTCTAGAAGGGCAGGGCCGAGACTGCATAGAAATAGAAGGACTAATAATGACTGAGATGAAAGCGTTCTAGAATGAGCTCAGGAGAAAAAGCGAGCGCCAAAGGGGAGGCCAAGCCAGCAGGAGAGTAACCCTCTTTCACAAGAGTAACCAACCCCCCTCCGGCACCCCGCAAGTCCGCTCGCCCCAGCTTCGGCCGGCCGGAGGAAGGCTGGGGATCCCCAAGACAGAAGCGAGGGGGGCGGGGCTCGGAGTGCAGGCTGAGGTTCCCCCAGCTCCCGGCTCTGAGACCCCAACGACTGCCTTCGGGGCTGGGGTCCTCCGCTCGTCTCCAACGCGTGCTGGCGAGCACAGGGGACCCCAGGCGCGCCTCGCCCCTCCCTCCTCCCCCGCCGGCTCAAACAAAGGATCCCCGGCGCGCGGCCGGGTCCAGGCGGCGCCGCGCACAGAGCGAGTGTCGTGCGCGCGCCCGGCCCGGGAGCGTGCAGGCCCGGCTCGCCGCCCGCCGGTTTCGGCCCGGCTACCTGGGGTTACTGGAGTTCCAGTAGACCGCAAGGCGGAGGCCACAGCCCCCTCGGAGAGGGGAGCTGAGGAGCACGGCCCAGAGGACAGTCTGCAGCAGGGGCTGCAGCCGCATCGCCCCCTAGGTCTGGTGTGGTCTGGCCCGGCCCGTCCCGGTCCGCTTCGCAGTCGCGGCGAGAAAGGTACAAAGTGCAGAGGAGGTTGGGGTGGGGCTTGCGAGAAGGGGGGTGGGGTGCAGAGACTCACAGGCCACGCCCCTGGATAACTTTTCACCAATGGGGTCGCGTCTCCGCCTCTTTATTCAAAGCCAACTCTTGTTAACCTTCTGGGCGCCGCAGCGCTCTCCAGCTTCGGCAAGCTGTTGCTGAGGTTGGGCCCGTTTCAAGGGGGTGGCAAGGAGGGACATAGTCCCCTGTCTAGGAGTTGTTTTAGAGAGGTCGTGTCTTTCGTGCTGTGTTAGTACAGGGTGCTTCCCTGGTGGTTCAGGGGTAAAGAATCCGCCTGCAGTGAGGGAGACGCGGGTTCGATCCCTAGGTTGGGATGATCCCCTGGAGAAGGAAATGACAACCCACTCCAGTATTCTTGCTGGGATAATCCCATGGACAGAGGAACCTGGCGGGCTACAGTCCATGGGGGTCGCAAAGAGTCGGACTGAGAGACTAAACAAAAACAACAATATAGTGTGTGTGTGTGTGTGTTCAATTGCTCAGTCGTGTCTGACTCTTTGTGACCCCATGGACTGTAACCCGCCAGGTTCTTCTGTTCTTGGGATTATATCGGCAAGAATACTGGAGTGGGTTGTCATTTCCTTCTCCAGGGGATCATCCCGACCCAGGGATTGAACTCGCGTCTCTTGCGTCCCCTGCTTTGGCAAGTGGATTCTTTAACACAGCACCACCTGGAAAGCCATAATTCAGGGTAGAAAGCCTTATTAAATCTTTGGAAGATTTAAATATGGGCCCACGCCTCTCACCCAGAAAGAGGCAAGTGAGGCGCGGGGGCAAGGATCCATGAAGTTTGTCCAGCCATCGTAGGCACATTGCTCCTTTTTCTTTGCACGTCTAGAGATACAGCGAGAGGAAGGGACAAATCGCCTCCCGGGGACCCCTCACCCCACCCTTTACAGAGCCTCAAGTGGCAAGCTTGATGCTTACCTTGGGATTGGCAACTGTCCCTTTCCACCCCACACCTTCGTTCTGGGAGAACGAAGGCCACAGTCTCCAAGACGAAGTAATGAGGTGGTTGCGGGCCGGTACAAAGCACCTTTGTTCCCCAACCCTCAGGTGGGGTGGGGGAGGGGGGGGCCAGGTGTGCGGCCTTGGAACCGTGGGAGCCGCTGCCCCGCCCTGCCCCAGCTCCGGGGCTCTGAGAACATCAGCCAGTTCCATTTTTCCCAGCCACTGGTCAGAGGGTGGGGAAGGCGAGTCCAACAGCTTGACGGGTTTGTCAATGGCCGCCGCTAAAGGGCCGCGCAGCGTTGGCGGTGAGAACTTGGCGACTGGGGGTGGTAGAGGGCATACAGCGCCCTTTGTGGTACTGGATTATGCAGAGAGACATCACAGGCTAGGCAGAAACAAGCCGCGAGCATCCCAGGGATCCTCTCACCCAACCTGGGACTCTCGCCCTCCCTATCCTGTCTTCGTCTGAGGCGGCAGCGTCTCCTGGCGGCCAGACCTGGAATCGCAACAGGGGAGACCCTCCTTCCCGAAGCAGACAAACTTGAAGGCGTGCTCCCAAGACCTCACTTTTATTGTAAGTCAGCAGACAGGCTGTGCGAACTTCCTTCAGCTCCGTCCAGCTCCCAGACCCTCCCCAACCCCCAGATGCCGCGGAGTGGGCCGGTCCCCAGAGTGCTGTTTGACAGCAAGTGGAGGTACCCGGTGTCTTAAGACTCCTGCTCCACAGCGTCCAGGCTCCGGCTCCTTCAGTCACCGTCGGGGGCTTCAGGGGTCAGGTCTGCCTATTGACGTCCTAAGTCCAGGCTGGAGGCAGCAGAACCTCAGGAGAAGTTAGAGGTAGAGCGAGGACGCTGCTGGGGGCGGCGGCGCAGGCCTGGGATGTGGAAAGCCAAGAAAAAAGGTCAGAGGTGCTGTTTTCCCAGACCACTCGCCCAATCCACCCATCCTCCGCGCCTCTCCTCTCCTCTCCTACCTGGAGGGTACCACTGGGGGCGAGATTCCAGCTCCAGGGCGAGGCAGGTCACCAGAAGGGCGCCGGCCGTGAGGGTCAGCAGGCAGTGGCTTTCTCGGGGGTGGGGGCTTGGTGGGCCCCTGTGGCTGAGAGAGAGAAGGCCAGCTTGGGAGAGCGTATCATGTTGTTCACCTCTGACGCACTGATGCTGGGGAGCACCAGCTTGAGAGGTGGCATCATAGGTCACCTGTGTCTCCAAACGAACCTGTCACCATTAAAGATGCCACTGGGGTATGTGGCCTCAGGCACAGAGGGCGTCTTGCCACCAGCACCACAGCCCTGGGTGGGGGGAGAGGCTGTGCCCTTCTCTCCCCCCACGGTTACCTTTGGGCGCCTCACCACCGGGTCAGCGGGCAGAGGGCGGGTGGGGGGATTGGGTCGGTCTGCCAGCTCAGCCTGAACAGAGAGAGGGGCGGTGACTATGAGAGCACAGCCAGGGGCAGTGGACATGCGACGGGTCGCCCCAGGGGTTCAGGTCAACATGCAAAGTCAGCCAGGGGGCAGGAGAGAACTGGGACATGCGCATGGGGCTTGAGTGCATGCCAGGAGAGGCCTCAGGGGAGAGAGGTGTGGGTCACTGGGGGGTGTCCCTGGCCAACTGCAGTCCCGCCACTGACCACTAGATGGTGGTAGAAACCAAGGCAGACGGCTCACCCTTTGCTGCTTCTGGGGCTCAGAGTGTCTGAAGGCTGAGGGCACCCTGGTCCCCTAATGACGAGTGCTACTGGCAGGGAACAGGGATGAGAGCTGCGGTTGGGCACCAAGCCTCCCACCTGCCCTGGGCCAGGGCCGGGCCTGGCCCAGATTTACCTGGAGTCTCTTGGGCACAGGGTCAGGAGGCAGCGGCCTGGAAGGAGGGGCCGGGAAGCCAAGAGCACTAGCCTGCTGAGAGAGCAGGAGGAGCAGACAGGCAGGGGGCGGGGAGGGAGCAGAGAGACAGATGTGGGCAGAGAGGTGTTAGTGCTCAGGGATGGGCAGCCAGGGCCCCAGGGGCAGTGGGGGCTGTACATGCATGCAGTTATTCAATTGCATGCAGAGAGGGTGACAAGTGGTGGAGTAGGCATGCAGACCACCTCCACACACGCACTTCTGTCATCAGATCCAGGGGGCTCAGGGCTGAGGCACTCACCAGCCCTTCTACACTTGGCGGCCTGGGCCTCATCAAGTCCTGGCACACTGAAGCCCACTCTGAGCACCCCCTCGTGCCCTCCTGGGGCACCACTGCTGGGAGCACAGGGAGACCCACCTTTGAAAGCCACGGGCTTGGCCAGCTCGCAGAGCTCAGCACTCCTTCCTCTAGGTGATTGCCCCGCCCCAGTCCAGACTGGACTGTTTCTCAGCCTGCAGCCAGGGGAGGTGCGGGGAGGGCTGGCCCTGACTCCAATGACTGACTCATGGGCGATGCAAGTCTTTCTCTGAGTCCAGAGCCTTGGACACCCCCACCCAAGCTGGATTCCTGCCTGGGTTGGGGGCCCTCTCTGCTCTGGCATACAGACTTACCTTGGCACCTGGCATCAGCAGGGCCCTCTGTGGGGGTCCTGGGCGTTCTGGGGGACCAGACTGGGCTGCCCTGAGCATGGAGAAAGGCAAGGAGGGTGAGGACCCAGCCTCAGACCATTTTGTGCCCATAGGAAGCCCTTGAATGGGGTTAATTCTTTGTGGCCCCTTGGAGCATGGTTTAGGCCAAATCAGAGGTGAGGAGGGGAAGCTGATCAGCCTGACGGATGGCCCCACTTATCCAGCCCTGGGGCTCCTGGAGAGAAATGGTCCTAGCACCGCAGTTGCCCCATCTGGATCTACACGTGAGGTGAAGAGTTATGGGGCACAAGTAGGGAAGGGGGTGGTATGGGGTGTGGTCTGGGGGCTGCCCAGGGGGTGGGGACAGGGCTTCAGGGCTGTGGTCCTTAACAGAGATGTTGAGAGAGTTGGTAACAGGGAGGCTGGTACCTGTATTGGCAGCTGGGTCCTTTGAGCTGGCAGAGTCGTTGGCGCAGGCGGGCACGGTGCCAGTAGCTGGCACCAAGGAGCACCAGGACCAGCAACAACAGGAGGCTGAGGGGCAGCCCTGTGGTCAGGGAGCTGGTTGCTGTGGGTGAGATCAGGTGATCAGTGAAGTGAAAGGGTCAGGGGTCACAGGGAGGCAAGGAACCAGCAGTGAAGGGATCAGGAAAAGAGGGGTGATGAAGGACGCCCTCTCAGCTGCCCCTGCGCCCCACGCCATGCTACCTCTGATGTGGGTGGTGCAGTCTGGGGGTGCCCAGCCGTCCTCACAGTGGCAGCGCCTGTTGCTGTCACAGACCTAGGATGCACAGGTTGGACAGTGAGGAGCTGGGCCCTCTGGGGCCATGTTTCCCTGTCCCCAGCTTTTCAGGATCTCAGATGTCCACAGCTGGGCATGCTGAGGATGAGGAGGTAGAAGGTGCCACCGCTCTGGAGAGGGGGACTCGATCGGCACCAGCAGCAGAGGAAATTAGATTGAACTCACACTGTGAGTGCCTTCTATCTGCCGGCCACTGTGCCAGAAGCTAGTGTTGTACTCACCTCGTGTGCCCCAGGAAGTGGGTACTACTATTATGCCCATTAGTTAGATGAGGAACTGAGCTCAGAGAGGTTAATAATGTGCCGGGGGTCCCACAATTAAGACATGGTAGAGTGAGGATTAGAACCCAGGTGTGTCTGTTTGCAAAGCCCACCATTATTTTCCTTCCCAGAGGCTCCCTGCTCCCCCTTCATCTCCCGCCATGCCAGCTCACCCCATGCCCATGGCATCTCCTTCGACATTCCTGTGCTCCCAGGACCTCTACTGGCTGGCACTGCTGCTCAACACACACCTGCCCAGTGGGGAGAGAAGAGCAAAGATCACCCTCTCACACGCTTTACTGGCACTGGGAGGCCGAGGCCCAGCACACTTTTACAGATGGGGACACCAAGGCTCACAGGACCACAGGACTCTGCTCCATCTGAAGTGAGAATCTGAACTCCCCTCAGAGCCTGCACTGTTTGCACTGGTGGCTAATGAGGCCTGGGCACTGCTCACAGCAGTTCAGACATCCTTCCCCACCTGGCCCTGCCCACCGAGGCTACTCACCAGGCCAGGGCCACAGGCTGTGCCAGGCAGAGTCAAGAGGGGCTGGGCCACGTCGTTGCCCAGGTCCAGGTGTACCCAGCTGCAGTTCAACTTCAGCTGGGTCCCGTTGGCTTCCAGCATCTCCCAGCGAAGATCCCGGGCTGAGCCCAGCAGAGGCTGGGCCCTCCCGCCCTGGCACTGGAGTTGCCCGCACATGGCATCTCTGGGGTGAGGGAGGAGGTACAGGGTCAGTGTGGTGGAGCCAAGATGCCCACAGGCCTAGAGGAGGAGCCAGGTTCCCTCACTTACCGAGGGGCACAGGACACATAACTGCCATCAGGGTTGCGCCCACAGCTCCCAAAGGCGTCCCCTCTAGTATTGGCAGTAAGGAGGCAGAGCGGTGCGGCGGGCTTGGCCCCAGGCCCCCAGAGAGCCTGGCACTGCTGGGCATAGGAGGCACAACGTCCTAGCATGCACACAGCCTGTCCGCCAGCACATGGCTCACCGTCCCCCATGCTGACATCTGGGGGGCACTGGGAGCTGTCTCCGGGGCAGAACTCGGGTAAGTCGCATTCACCTCTGGTGGGGCGACACTTCCAGCCAGCTGGACGCAGCTGTGGAGGGTGGGTGAATGTCAGTGTGGGGTTGGGGGCAAATCCAGCCAGGCCCTGGGAGTTAGGATGACCTTTTCCACCCTGGCCCCTGGCAGGTGGGCTCTGGGTGGCCGGTCCAGTCTGGGCCCACCTGGCAATTGTGACAACAGAGTCCATCAGATGCGCACTGGGCCCCTGGCCTCAGCTGGCAGGTGAAGTAGTCACAGCAGGGATCAGTGCAGTCCTGTGGGGAAGGGCACAGAAGGCCAGGCATCAGAGCGGGCTGGCCTGGGACCCTACACCAACTGCCCCCTGGAGCCTGAACCCTAGGCCTGTGCACGGCGGATGAGAGCTAGAGCTGGACAGCCTGCCTGCTGTCCCCACAGACAGGCAGGTGGGGAGCGGGGCTCTGGGGGCTTAGAGACAGCCTATGAGCCAGGGTGAGGGCACAGCTCTGGGGGAGGGGCTTACATCTGGGAAGCCACAGTCACACTGCTCGCCGGGCTCCACTAACATATTTCCGCAGACACTGGCCATAGAAGGCAGATCGGACAGCCGTTCAAAGAGGCAGCTGCCCATTCCACCCAGGAGGGCTTTCTCCAGGGCCTGTCGGCTGCAGTTGCTGAAGTTCAAGCCTGGCAGGAAGCTGGGGATGACAGCAAGGAGGTTGGGGCTGCGGACCTCCCCCTGCCCCCTTCCCTCTCCATCCTGCAGTTACTCACTCTGTGGAGGCCTCCATGATGCAGCTCTTGGCTGGGGCTGGACCCGGACAGGGGCAGCTATTCCCAGGGGAGTCATGGCCCAGGCCCAGGCTGTGTCCCAGCTCATGGGCTATTGAGGAGGCGACTCCCAGGATGCTCGTGGAGTGGTCCTGTCATTGGGGAGGGGATAGCCCAGGTCGCGCACCAGCCTGATTGCTCCTGTTCTCTCTTCATCTGACCTCTTGGACCCTGAGCAGGTCCCGCCTCCCTCCTTAAGTGCTTCTAAACCAGGAGGAGAGCCCAGGCCTGGGTGGTAGGAAACCTGGGCTCTAGCTCAGCTCTGTTCCCCATATCTCACTGTATGGCCCTGGGAGAGCACCAAGGTCCTTTGGGCCTCAGCTGTCCCCCACTCCCCCAAGAAATGGGCAGAGCTTCTAGGTGAAGATGTGATGAGCTGGCCATAGGCGAGGGGCACCTTCCATGCACCCCTGCCCTCTATACCCTCAGCTTGGGGTTGGTAACTCTGCTGGGGGTTTCAGTGAATATATGGTACCACAGCTGTAGGACTTGGATGGGGAATGGGGAGGCGATGTGGACATAGCTCACCATGTTCACACCTCCTGAAAACTCAGGAGAACAGATGGAGTTCTGAATGGCCATGCCCACCGTGGGCCCAGAGAATGAAGTGGCGCTGTGGGATTGAGAGGTCAAAGGTTAGGGCTCCAAAGTAAAAGTGGCCAGAGCTTCAGGCCCTCAGGGAGGGAGTTGGGGTATGAAATTGGCCAGGCCAAGGGAGAGCCAGACCCTGCTGGCTGATCCTGGGGGGGTGTCTTACGTCACCAGCTGGGCACTGTCGTGGGGCAACCGAGGCAGCAGGTTTGTCCGGCGCCAGTGGAGGAAGCTGTCTAACGTGAGACCTGGGTTCTGGCTTATCTCTATCAGGTCGTGCTGGGTCCAGGCCTCCAGGCCCACTAGTG
The DNA here is from genome assembly GCF_033118175.1 of Dama dama. Classification (NCBI taxonomy): domain Eukaryota; kingdom Metazoa; phylum Chordata; class Mammalia; order Artiodactyla; family Cervidae; genus Dama; species Dama dama. Next base: position 16,912,257 of record NC_083700.1, read on the forward strand.
CCACCCGGACATTCATAGGCCTGAAGAACTGGAAGAGAACTGGGACTCAGGAGAGGGGTTCTCAAGGTTGGGGGCCATCAGGATGCTGTCGGGCCTGATACTCACTGTGTCCAGGAGGAGGGCCACTTCCAGGGTGCGGTTCAGTAGGCTCTGGAAGTCCCGGTGCCTCTGGACCTGCGGGTCAAGAGAGGTGACCAGGAAAGGCAGCATGGCTGGCAGAGGTCAGGGGAGGGCAGCCAGGGGCCGGCCAGCTCACCTCAGAATGGTCAGCCACAATCACCAGCTCAACAATCTTGGTCTCTGTCACCACGTCCCGCCTCCACTGTGGACAAGAGGAAGGAGCATCAGACACACCCACCGGTCACCACCCGCAGCCACGCCCAACTGGCTAGCCTGTGTCCACACCCACCCTGTGTGGTCAAAGTGAAGAGAGTGAAGAGTCCATTTTACAGAGAACCACGGAGAACCTGGGAGGCCGGGGACTTGCCCAAGTGGACTAAGAATAGGTTATGAAGCTGGGAGTAGAGCCCTACTTTTCTGGCTTCAAATTCAGTGCTTTTTCCAAATTAGGGAAAAAAAAAAAAAAAAGCTGACACCATCAAATACTTAACATATGCCAGACAGATTGGAGTTCTAAGCATTTACATACATATATATATGTATGTAGATACATTTAATCTTCACAGTAATCCTATAAGGTAAGTAGTTCCATTACCCTCATTGAATAAATTGAGTTCTTACTGCTTGATGATCAGTAACTATGTATTTGCTATATCCAAGTGAGAGCTTTCTGCATTTGGATCATAAGACAGATGAAGGGTTTGAGTCAAGTGCCTGCATCCAAATCCTGGAAATACCATGTATTAGTTGAATGGCCTTGACCAAGTCACTTAACCTCTTAGAGCCAGTTTTCTCACTAAAACAGAGCTATGGATAGCACCTACCCCCCAGGGTTGCTGGGGTGAGTGAAGGAGTTAATGTTTACAAAGTGCCTGGTACTGCGAAATCGCTCCATGAGCAGGAACTGTCGTTACTATGAGCCAATAGTTCTGAGGGCCAGGGGGCCAACCCTGGGGACAACAGAAGCCCAGCCCTCCTGCCTTTCCTCCTCACCCGGTGAGTGTGACGCTGTCCCAGGGGGTGCTCCGGTAGAGCCTGAGTGAGCACAGATGCAGGCCAGCTCAGGGCACAAGTGTGGCGTGGCAGGAGGAGGTCTTGGATCCGGGAGATGACTGGGGGACCCTGAAGGTCCCCAGGCCCCAGCTCCACGGAGTAGCTTCTCTCTGGGGACAGGATCACTAAGCCCCTATGCAAAGATGCGGGAAGTCAGAAAGCTTACCAGCTCTGTACCTCGTTTACCCTCACTCTCTCCACTTGCATGGATTAGACCCCTTGTACCTGAGCCCAGAGCAGGTGCAGAGAGAGACCCAGGAGTGGGCCTGGCCATGCACTCTCCCCTCGTAGCAGCAGTTCTCCTACAGCAGAGAAACATGAGTGCTGACCTGAAGGCCAGGCCAGATCTGAGCCAGGAGGATAGCTTGTTGGTGAGGATATGCAGTGTCCTCCCATCCTCTAGGGATGGCACCTTCCAGTTGCCCCTTCCCTTATCCCCTCGGGCCAGAAACAGGGCACAAGATGGCCTGACTCACCAGAGTATGTCCCTCACTGACCACCCGGGTGCCATCAGGCTGGTACCACACCAGGGTTGGGCGGCCTGAGACTAGCTCCCTGCGGAATGAAGAAAAAGGAGGGCAGGGTCAGCTGCCTCTTAGGATGGTGCAGTGACAGCTTGAGGCCTGGAGAGGGTAGAGGGGCTGCTAGGGGCTAGGCAATCCCCCCGACCTTCCTGCTTCCCCTCGAGTAGCAGAGTATGGTGGTTGGGCCATAGACTGGCTACAAACCCAGGCTATCTGGGTTCCAATCTAGTTTTTAGCACCCACCAGCTGTGTGACCTTGGGGGAGTTATTTAACGTCTCTGTGCCTTGACTTCTTCACCTATGAGGCCAATAATGATACATAATAGTATCTACTTGATAGAGGTTGTTATGAAGATTTAGTGCGTTCAGGCTCTTAGTACCTAAGTACCACATCATAGTACCACCTCGCAGATGCTGTGAGTTGTTAGTCGTGTTATTAGTAACATTACTGCTATCATTATTACCTATTCTGCAGCAGCTCCAGGATATGACTCTCACCATCCAGTTCCAGTTTGATCCGCAAAGCCTCAGGCAGACTGGTCTGTGGGCACCAGAGGGCATGTCACCTCCCTGGCCCTGTCTGTAACTCCTATCTTCTCTAACCAGAAAACCTCAGGCCCTTAGGAGAGCACCGACGATTAGATCATTGGTGGGGGGATCCCGAGGGAGGGGCCAGGAAGCCCTGCCTGGCCTGGGGCATTGTTCTGGGGGGTTGTGTGGGGAGGTCAAGGAAGGTATCTGAGCCGCCCCTTCTCGGCTTCCTGCCCAGAGAGGAAGCATCATGGAGGGCCCAGTGCAGGCCCCAGCCCTTCCTCTGACTCAGCTTTAGAATTGGGAGGGGAGGGTGTCTGGTGGGGCCCGACCCTCTCCAAGTCCCCCCACTGAGAGAGCCGACCACAGGAGACCAAGAGAGCAAGTTTGGCCCCAGTGGAGATGGACGACTTGGGTGGGGCTGAGGCAGACAGATGTGTGTGTAGACGGGAGAGGGAGATAAGTGAAGCCAGGTGCTGGGGTGGGCAGGGAGAGGCAGCAGGCCCAGGATGGCCATGCTGCTGCGAAGTGCACTCACCCGCTCTCAGCCTGCCTCTGCCTGGAGACACCTGGTTACTCAGGGTGGTGGGGGGTGCGAACGTATTTCTTTGAGGGGAGAGAGAGGCTCACCTGAAGCACTGCTGCTTGGCTGAGCGTGAGGTTGTCCCGAAGGATCCGGGGCTCCAGAGGTCCTTTCTGGGCCCTCTCTGGCCTCACTTGTGTCTCCTCAGTGACACCTGCAGGGTTCCCAGGACACCCCAAAAGAGTGCTGAGAGAATCAGCACCAGGGCTGGAGGTGGCTGCTGCCCTCTGACCCACCTGGCTCCCAACCCATCAAGGCCCTTCTCTGCTTGAAGGGCTCCTACACTGCATTCTGGGACTTCAGGGAGAATACTAGAGGGTGGGGGCTTCTCTCCAGTTTTTTCCTTTCATCCCACCAACCCATCCACAAGTCCCCAGAGAAAGAAGTTCAGCATGCCCAGCCTGTTGTCCTTCCCTGTCCCCCTCAGACCAATCCCAGGTTCTCACAGGGACCCTCCCCCTGTTCCCACTCCCTCCCAACCCCCTCCTCCCCAGGAACGCCCCCTCTCAGGACTGGGCGAAGCCTTGTGGCCCAGTGCCCACTCACCCTCCCTTTCCTCACATCAGAGATGCTGGGAACGCCCATTTCTGGGTGAGCATTGCAAACACCCCCCTCCCTAAATACCCCTCATGCCCAGTTAGGCACACCCGCTCCCCAAGCCTCTGCTTCCTCCCGGAGTCCCCCCCTCCCAAGTGGCCCTCTCTCCTCCGGACACTCCACCCCCGCCTGCCCTCTCGGCCCCCAGCCCAAGACAGCAGCGGGAAGTGAAAGTTCCAAGGAGGGGTTGGTGTCCCAGCTTCTTTCCTGGCCAACTCTCCCATTCCTGGCTCCTCCCGGGCCCCCTCCCGCTCGGCGAGCTTTCTGGTGGGATCAGCACCAGATTGAGGGGTGCCGGCCTCTCAGGCCTGGGATGAGGGGCCAGGAAGTATCCTCTTCGCCAAACCCTAGGAGCCGTGCCTACTCGGCGCCCTGGCACCGGGTGGAACGATCAGCTAGGCCCCAGAGGAGCGAAGACGTCAGTCCCGGGGAGCAGAGCCCCACTACCGCGATCCTGAGGGGGTGCTGGGCCAGGCCCCGGGGTGCCCGGTCCCGGAGCCTGAAAGTGTCCGCGGGGACCCTGCAGAGGATGACCAGCCAGGGGCGCCGGCATCCCTCCACTTTCCCTCCCCACTCCATCGCCCCGTCGCCGGGTCCTCGGCCCAGAACATCAGACGAGGGCAGGCTGTGCTCTGAATGGGGTCTCTCGGGGTCTCCGGCCGACCCCAGGACCCCAGGGTCTCCCGACTTCCCCGCGCGTCCTCCCAGGGCGACCCCCGGCCCACTTCTGGCCAGGCACTCACCTATATCTGGGAGCGGCCGGGAGGGCAGTGGGCTGCCCGCGCCCAGGAGCCCCAGGGCCCAGAGCAGCGCCAGGCGCATGGCAGCGCCGCCCGGGGCCGGGCGAGGGCAGCAGGTGCTGGGCCGGGCGCCGAGGAGCCGCGGCTGCCGGGTCGGCTTCTCGCACCTCGCAGCCAGGCGCAGCCACAGGCCCCTCCCAGGCTCCTCCCACACGGCCAGAGTCAGGCCCCGCCCCGAGGCCCCGCCCCTGGAAGGGCTCCACCCCCACAGCGCGCCGGGTTCCAAAGAAGTGTGGATCCAGTCCTTGACTCCGACTGCCGCACTGCTCATCCTGCTCTGCACAGCCACTTCAGGCTGCTTGCAGGATGGGAGCCAAGGCCCGGTCCGACCGGCTTGGGAGTCGCGCCTCCACCCGGCCCTGGGTCAGGACGCCTTCGTAGCAGCTTCACTGCCCTCCGCTCTCACGACCGCAGCCGGGCTCTGCCGGATCAGGTGGGCTGGTTCTCCCGACTGCCTAGGTCACCCTCCGGTACCGGACGCCTGCGAAGCGCGGGCAGCAGGAGTGTATGAAGCATTTTATTAAACGGGAAGGAGCGGATGGGAGAGCGAGCAAGACGCCCCTTCACTCCGCGTAGGTAGCATCATCGTTGCTGTCGCTGTAGGCGGAGGAGGAGAGCTCCTCGCGGGGTGTGCAGGCCGGGCACCGCTGCCGCATGTCATTCCAGCAGGAGCGGCAGTACACTGCCTCGCAGTTCGGTGTAGGGCACACGTAGGACTCGGGCGTCTCGGGTGCTTGGCACACCACGCATCGGCGGCGCAGCAAGGGGCGCAAGAGCGGGCAGCTGCGGTGCAGGATGTCAACCAGATGGCGGCGCTGTTGAGAAACAAGGCGGGTTTAGAGCCGGTTGGGGAGCAGGCGAGAAAGATGGGGAGGTGGAGAACAGCGCTTCTTTTTGGAGAAGCGCTTCTTATCTGAAGTCTCAAGACCTGACTATGCCCATATGTTGGAGGAAGCTGGACTTGGCAAAGAAGGGCCCTGGAGGGCAAGGGTTCTATGGATGTCGGTCCTAGAGAGCTTCCCTCACTTCATGATGGAGAGTGAGAGGATGCAGCCGGTAACAGCCACAACCATCATCACATGTACTCTCCGGTAAATCGTAAATCGTCTTATTTGATTCTCACCGTGAGGCTGAGAAGTGGGTAGGGCAGATAAGACTATCACTACCGTGTTCTCCTACTTTACAGATGAGAAAGCTGAATCTCATAAATGTTAAATGACTTTCCCAAAGGCACAGACTGAACAGTAAAACCTGTCTGGATCCGGGTACCCTGATTCCAAATTACAAGCCTGGCTCATTATGCTCCCTCTGTCTCCCAACCTCTCTCCACACATTTTCCAGGAATTCTCAGGCCACCTTATCAGGTCACTCTTTGCTCAAGAAACTCCAGGGGCCCCACTGCCTGCCAAGCAAAGGCAGGACTCCTGGCCTTGGCCTTCTGAGCCTTCCACAATTTGGTCCCTTTCTAGCCTCTGCTCCAACTTACCTCTCCCTGAACTTTACATGTTCTGTGCTGGTTCCTCCTTAGACTTCAAGCCCTGCACTTGGTTGGCATTTCCTTTGGACTCTGAGTCCTTGCACATTCTGCTTCCTCAACTGGGAATGAATGCCCTTCACATTTCCATCTGCCCATCAAAATCCAGTTAACTCCATGATCTGGTCATGGAATCACATTATGTTCATTTTGAATGAGTTTCTTAGGACATCTGGATCAAGACGTTGGACTAGAAGGACATGGAGCTCACCTCCTCTCATAGTATCAGTATGTTCATCAGACATTCATCCAGCCTCTACTGCATGTCATGGGAGTTGGGGGAGGGGGGTCTAGGAGCTAGAGGAAAAATTTAAGCAAATATGGTCTCTCACTTTTATGAGCTTTTTAAGGGCTGATTAAATAAGAGTAACTGCTCCTTGTGTTTTTAAATGATATTGGGCCCTGTACCAAGAAACTAGGGGGGCTTCCCTGGTGGCTCAGACGGTAAAGCATCTGTCTGCAATGCAGGAGACCCAGGTTCGATCCCTGGGTCAGGAAGATCCCCTGGAGAAGGAAATGGCAGCCCACTTCAGTACTCTTGCCTGGAAAATCCCATGGACAGAGGAGCCTGGTAGGCTACAGTCCATGTGGTCGCAAAGAGTTGGACATGACTGAGCGATGTCACTTTCACCATCACTTTCACCAAGAAACTGTAAGTAAATTAATTCAATCCAAACAATAACTATGTAAGGCAGATCTCTTTTCAGCTGAAAAAAACTGATGGCTTGGAGAGGTGATCATTTTCAGACAATGACAACTAACACATATATACATATAACTTGCTATGCACCTGCACTGTGATTAAATGAGTGAAACTCACTTAATCCTTTCTACAAATAGATGGAGTAGTTAAGTCCATTTTACAGAAGGGAAAAAACCAAGACTCAGCATTTAAGTCAGTGCTCAAGATCACACAATTGTCACAGTAATAAGAGGAGAGGCCAGGATTCAAACCTAGGCTCTCTAGGGATTTCCCTGGTGGTCCAGTGGCTAAGACTCCAAATGCAGGAGGCCTGGGTTCCACCTCTGGTCAGGGAACTAGATCCCACCTGCTGCAACTAAGACTTCACATACCGCAACTAAAGATGCTGCATGCCACGACTAAGACCTGGCACAGCCAAATAAGTAAATAATATCTTTTTTTTAAAAAAGATATCTTTATATTAAAAAAAAAAAAAAAGAATCTCTCTGGCACCAGAGCCTCACACCTGACCACCACTCTATTACTGATCTCTAGTGAGCAGGCTTCATAGAGTTGTCCAACCTCCCCATTCTGCAGAGGGAAAAACTGAGGTCCAGTGAAGACCATGGCCAAGGTTACAAAGCTTAATGAGGGGGTGTGGACTGAAGCCTGGTTCTGCTGACTGTGTGCCCTTTCTGTACACCACATGCCTCTTCATGAGACCTCCCTGATCCCCAGTCCACCTGAGTCCCCTTGCCTATGCCACCTCCTCACACCCTCCACACCTCCCACCCCCCTGTGCTGGAATGGCATTGAGCTTCTAATCTGAAGTCCTCTCAGAAGAACCTGTGTCTTTGCCTTGGGCCCCTTGTTTCTGATGAACCCGTCTTGCTTTTCTTTGACCCAACTATATAAAATCTGATTCCTCCTTTTTGCCCGCTTCTCTATGGTCCAGGTGTCCCTGGTGGCTTAGTTGGTAAAGAATTCACCTGCAATGCAGGAGACCCCGGTTCGATTCCTGGGTCAGGAAGATTCCCTGGAGAAGGGATAGGTTACCCACTCCAGTATTCTTGGGCTTCCCTGGTGGCTCAGATAGTAAAGAATCTGCCTGCAATTCAGGAGACCTGTGTTTGATCCCTGGGTTGGGAAGATCCCCTGGAGGAGGGCATGGCAACCCATTCCGGTATTCTTGCCTGGAGAATTCCATGTATAGAGCAGCCTGGCAGGCTACAGTCCATGGGGTTGCAAAGAGTCAGACATGGCTGAGTGACCACGCACAGCACAGCCCTGTGGTCCACTTAGGATCTCAGGCTGGGCTGAATACTGGATACAGATATGGACACAGCCTTGACCTCCAGGCACTGGATGACCAAGGCCTTTGCATGCCCGCCATCAGAACTCACTGAGCATCAGTAGACTTGGGACCTTGGTAGGGGCTGGAGGGACTAAGGGGAGATGCCCCCCACTCCAGTTCTTAGACCCAGAGGCGCAGGCCTGGACTCACTGGAGCCCTCTGCTGTCTTGCCCGCCTCAGGATGGTAGCCCTCCTCAGCTGGGTGAAGGCTGCTCTCTTCCTCAGGAGGTCATTATAGAGGAACAGGGTCCGCTTCTTTTCTCGCTGGGGCCAAGGAGACAGCACAGAGGAGAAAGACATCCCCCGAGGTGGGGCTGATGGGGAGCTGGGTGCAGGCCAGTGTGTGCGCACCCCGGGGTGGAGAGTTGTGGGGGGCACACCTTGGGGAAGTAGAAGGCTGTGATGACCCTCCGGAGCCGGTAGCCGAAAGCCTGGAGCAGGCAGAGACACACTAGGAGGCCACTTGGTAGTGCGGCTTTCAAATAGGCCCTGGTGCTCAGGGGCACGGGCTGGGGCAGGCAGGCTGGGGGGAGGAGGTGGGCCTGTCAGGGGTATGGCCCGGGCCGGCTGGCCGCAACTCTGCACTGAATTCCCCACGTTCATGAGGTGTGGGTTAGGTCTCTGATTACCCTGTTATCTTTCTGCCTGCCCCTCACCCTGCAGAGCTTTGTTGCAGTATGGTAGTCATTAGGCCCAGGAAGCTATTTGTTCAACACGGCACAGACGTAGACATTTTCCATCATGGCAGAAAGTTCTATTGAACGGCATTGCTCCAGAGGGCTGGGACTTTGGGGGACCCTCTGGACTCCTCTGACCCAAACCTGTCATCCTCCAATCCTTCAAGCTTGACCTGATGTTTCCTACTCTGATTCTCCAATGCAAACACACCGACCCCCATTTCACCATAGCCAAGGCCCGGTCCCCTAACTCTTTGTCTTGGAAACACCCCGCCTGCCTCCTCTCCCCTGGCCCCCAGCCAGCAACTCCTCGGATCCAAACTTTCGGCATCACTCACGCATGTTGTTTGAGTCCACCACTATCTCAGAGGAGGTGTTCAGGGCTCCGATGGTATTCCGAAGAAGCCGGGCAAGCATGGAGTCTCCCCCGACTTTCACTTCCAGTTTATGACTGCCTGATGCCAGGATAGGGGTCGTGGTGTGTATGGGGAGTGGGGGAGTCAGGAGAGAGTTGGAGTTATGGAGATGAGGCAGGATGGGGACTGGATGGAGGGGAGAGGTCAAGGCATAGCAATACTTCTCAACTGCACAGGACTTTCCATCCCTTCACTGATTACTAATGCCTCCTCTTGACAGATACAAAGGGGAGTGGAAACTGAGGCTCCCAGTGACAGCTGTCAAGTTGCAGGGCTGATATTTGACCCTAAGGTGGGCAGGTAGGGGCTGAGAAGCAGAAGGAAATGACAGAACTGGAAGAACTGGGGACTTCCTCTGTGGTCCGGTGGTTAAGAATCTGCCTTCCAGCTCACGGTTCCATCCCTGGTTGAGAACCCAAGCTCCCACATGCCGCGAGGGAACTAAGCCTGGGAGCCACAGCTGCTGAGCCCGTGCTCTGGAAGCCATGCGCCACAACTAGAGAGAAGCCCATGAGCCACAGCTAAGACCTAACGCAGCCAAATGAAAGAAATTTTTTAAAAATTGGAAAAATTGGGGTGGGGTGGCTGTGCAAGGGTGGGAGTTCTCCAGGGGGTTGTCTCCTTGGGCCTGGAGCCTGGAGCGGGGGCTGGGCTCACTGCGGAAGGAGTACTGCACGAAGGAGTGGTGGCGGATAGTGTCGAAGATGGAGTAGAGAGCCCAGTCCAGGCCACAGAGCAGCAGCAGCAGCAGCAGCACGGGCAGTGTCTCCATGAGCTCCCTTAACTGGCCAGGGAGCAGGAGGGGCGGAGCTGGGCAGTGCCACTGAGCCCCCTCTGCCCTCCACCCCTCAGACCCCTGCCTCTAGTAGGATCTGGGGTCCTGCCTCCATGCCATCCTCACCACATTTCTCATTTCTGCGGCCTGGATCGTGGGGTCCCAGGGGAAGATGACGGTTTTCTTCTCGGCTTTGCGGAGTGGCAGCAGCGTCTGCTTGCCCTGGGAAAAACGTCCCCACGGTGAGAAACGCTGAGCACCCTCTCCTCTTCCCCTCTGCCCTCCTGGAGCAGGACACCACCCAGAGAACGGGACAGGGCACTCTTGGGCAAGGCTGCGCACACTCACTAGCTTCTTTCTGCGTTCATCGATCTGACAGAAGTAGGTACTGATATAGATGTTGTCGAAGCGGATGTCCCTGTTATAGCTGTCCATGTAGGAGAAGCACCTGTGGATGAGAGTGTCTCCTTCGCCTCCAGGTTTACCCACCCCCAACCACGGGCTTCCCTGATGTGGTCAGTCAGCCCACCGCCCTGCACGCACCAAGCACCGTCTGTGTCCTAGGAGGAGAAAGCCCTGCCCTGCCCTCCAGCAGCCCCGCAGTCCCATGAAAAACATGCACATACATACTGCTGAGACAGAACAGAGAGGAGGACGGGAGGGAGGGTTGTGTAAGTGCATGTGTGTGCCTGGGAGGTAGGGGAAGGTTTCCCAGGCATGGAACTTTCAGGAAGAATAGCAAGCAGAGGAAACATTAGGAGCAAAGGATGGAGACAAGGAAAATCCCTCAAGGATGCAGAAATCGCCCGATCCACTGACTCCCACGTTCACCTCTCAAGCCCCTGCCTCTTGGCTGAGCCCTCAAAACATCTCCTGGGAGCTCACTTGAAGCAAACCTCATTTCAACCATCATTTCCCTTCTCCACTGATACACCCCTGAGTAAAGCGATATTTTCTGTGTGAGCGTGTGTGCACGGGCAGACGTAGCTTTTCTGTGTATCTCTCAAAGTCCCACATAATGCTTCAGTTTCCTGAGGAAAAATGTTAATTGTTGGAAATGTGTTTAAAACTGTAAAAGTACATTAAATAAGCTCTGTAAACTGTGAAACATGATTTCCAATGCTATTGGTTCTGGGACCCTGTAAAAATCCACTTCTTTGCCTTTCAGAGAGAAGTGTCTATAAATGCAAAGAAAGACTGTGGGCGCCCCCTTGTGGGGAGACCTACCACTGCTGGGTCTGGGCCTCCGGAGCCGGGTCTCCATCCCTCCCCACCTCAGCCCCTTCAATGAGTGACCTCACCCAGGTTGAAAGCCTGGAAGTGGCTTTTGACTCTGTACCTCCTTCCTTCCCTCTGCAAGCTGGCTCTGCACCTTCCCCCACCTCCCTCCATTTCAGGCCAACTTCCTGCCACGCCCCCGCCCACCTCCGTTCCAGCCTGGCTCCCTAACCTCTGACCCACCTTGGCCTCCCTGCCTCCAGGCTGCTCCAGTACAGCCTGCAACCTTGCCACTGGGGGGCGGTTCAGGGCCCTTCCGCAGGGATTTCCAGACTGTTCTGACTATGCCGGGTCCTCAACCACAGCCTCTGCCGTCCACATCCCACAAATGCTGAATTCCTGACCCAAGAGAAGACTTTTCCTCTTCTTGGCCGAGGCTCCCCATCTGCAGCCTTTTGAAGCTCAGTTATGGCCCTTTCAGGGGCACTTCCTCAGCTCCCGTATCTGTCCATAGTACAGCCTTTGAATCATCTCTGTCTTGTGGACGCCTCTCCTACTTCCCCTCAACCATGAGCGTCTTGAGGGCAGAACTATGGCTCATTCATCTCTGTTCTCCCACAGGACTCTGGACACACACATAAACACTCACTTGCAGTCTAGGCCCCGCAAACAGGGGCAGAAGGAGCAGGAGCCCCTGTGGCCTCCCTTGTCCAGCCCCTGCCCATCTCAGGCAGTGGGGCTAGAGACAGGAAACAGAGGGTCCAGAGGTCGGCAGGGAAGCAGAGTGAGGCCCAGGGCAGCCCAGCTGGACGCCAGGCTGGGTGGGGTTGAGGACTTTGGTCCAAATGGAGGGAAAGTAGCTGCCAACACAGCAGGCGGGAGAAAATGAAAGCAGAATTGGACGATAAAAATGGCACAAAGTCAGAGCCAAGGGGAATATGAAGGGCAAGAAAAAAAAAATCAAAAGTCAAAGCTAAAAGTTAAAAAAAAAAAAAAAAGAAGTCAGCGTTGGGATAAAGGCCGGAAGGAGGTAGATAAATGAAGACGGTCGCCCTTTTAAGGTGGTGGGAACATGGGGTAACGTTTCTTCTGACAAAATGTCCACATTTCCTTTAACTTTGTGTAAACAACGAACCCAGCTTTGTGAAAAGGCAAAGTCAAAGGCGCAGAGCGTTCAGATTCAGTCGGAGGAGGGCTCTGCAGCTCCATTCCTAGGGCCTCCCTCGGGGCACGGCCAGCAGGAGGCCGGGGCTCCCGGGCAGAGGCTGAGGACTCACGCATGCAGGACCAGCAGGAAGGTGCAGGAGAGCAGCACGTGCAGCAGCCCCAGGGTCCACTCGAGCTGGGCCTCCTGGCGTCTGACGTAGTCCCGCACCTCGCTGCTCACGTGTTTCCAGCTCGTGTTGAGGCCCAGCACCCCAGCCCGCTTCTCCTCCTGGTGGGCGGCACAGGTGCCGCCTCAGAGGCCCAGACCCAGCTTCCCAGACTCCTTGTGGCTTCTCTTCCCCCCGGGATGCTTCACTCATGCTCTCCTCCTCCCAGGAACTTCAGGGCTGCCTCTGCCTCCTGTTCGCCGCCCTCCTTGACAACAGTCTTGCTCCTCTGCACCTCTGTGAGCTGACACCCTCTCACAGCTGGCTGACCCTTCCCACAGGCTGGACACCCTCCCCCTCCCTGTCATCCAGGGCCTCCACCAGTCCGCACCCCGTCCCCTCCCTCACCAGCCACCTCTCCTGCGTCCTCGCCCGCTCTTCCTCGCATCCTGTTCCTGTGCCCTCCTCCCCCCACTCCCTAACCCCCACCTCTCACTGCCCATTTCTTACCTTGAGGTTAATAGTTGCTGAAAATTCCCCCTCCAGGCCATGAATAGACTGGTTGAGGGAGTCATAGGTCTGCCCAAAGTTGCCTTCCACTGGGATGCGACCGCGGCACCAAACTTCCATCACTGGTGGGGGGCAGTGGGGCCGGGTCAGGGGGCCTCCAGTCCTCCCTTCCCGTGATCCTCTTCATCCTACTGCTTTTGTCTCTCTGCCCGTGACTTTCTTTCTTTCTTTTCATTTTTTGGTGCGACTTATGGAATCTTAGTTCCCAGGCCAGGGATTGAACCTTGGCTCTTGGCAGTGACAGCCTGGAGTCCTAACCATTGGAGTCTTAACCACTGGACTAAAAGGGGATTCCCTGCCCATGGCTTTCTACCACCTTGAGTTTTTCCCTTCTTCGCTCCCCTTGAATTCTTCCCCCATTTTTTTCACCTGTCTATGACCGTACCAAACACTAATTATGATAGCCAACACATAACAGAGCATTTCCTCTGTGTGCCGGCTCTGTCAGCTGCTTCACATGTATCATCTCCTTAAATCCTCAAGACCCCTAATGGGATAAGTACTATCATGATGTCCATCTTTCAGATGAAGAGACAAAGCGGGAACTTACCTGAGTCACAAATCTAGTCAGCTGGAGGCGCTGGGCCCTAAGGATGCCGTGTCCTCAGAGCCCAAAGCCTCCCCTCCTGACTGCCTTCCTGCCTGACACCTTCCCAGGGTCCCCCAGGACTCAGATCCCTAGCCCTGGTGCTCCCCATCCTCCTGCCTCACCCTTGTGCTCACCCTTGGCAATGCTGCAGAAGAACTTGAACTTCATGGGCAGGCAGAGTAGGTGGTTGAGGAGGGGCACCCAGATGCGCTGCATACAAGCTCCATGCTTCTGGTCAAACCAGCGGCGGCAGCTGAACATGGCCTTGTTCACCACATCTGCAGGAAGGGCCAATGGGGGTCTGAGGTCCCCACACCCTGAGCCAACGCCCAGGCCCCTGCCTGCCCAGGGACCCCCACTCACAGGAGCAGCGCAGCTTAGTCTTCAGCTCATACATCTTCTGTGTAGACAGGTGGTGTCTGAAGGCTGAGGCAAGGGGGGCTGCTCCACCTGGGGCTGTCTCTGAGCCCTCGGCATCCTTGGGTGAGAATCCGCTCTCACTGTTCACCTGGGCATCCAGTTCCTCAAAGGAGTTGGTGATGTTCTGAGTCTCGACTTTCAGTGAATCTTTGCTGCTCTGGGGTTGGAGGGAGGAAAGGGGTCCGGCATGGCAACTTGGAGCTTCTGTGCCCAACAGCCTGTTCGTCCCCATCAGCCCAGCCTTGGGCTCTTACCTCCAGCTATAAGGAGCTGAGACCTGGAGATGGGCTCTCATCTCAGATTCTCCACTGTTTGTAGTCCTTGGGAGCCCTCTCCCCTCCCCAGGGGCCTCTGCTCTACTCACCTCCCATGCTCCCAGCTCCTCCCAAGGCCTCCTGTTCCGGATCCTTGCTAGTCAAGGAGGGTTCCCCAGGCCCTTGACTTTACCCCTCACCGCTACTCTCTCAGGCCACTGTGTCATCTCCACTGTCCCAACTCCGAAGCCCCGAGGTCCTTGTCTTCCCAATGCTTCAACTTTCCAATTTTTCCAGACCCCAATCTTCAGTCTTCCAGTACCCTATTCCCTCATGCCCTGACTCTCAAAGATTCCCAACTCCTCAAGGCCAGGGCCCCCAATTTCCTGACATTCTAGCTCAGCTGCCCAGAACACTACCTACTTGGGTGTTTGGGAATGTGTGTGGGATGTGTCCCAGTGGTTGGGGGGTAGGAGCTCTTCCGCCATTTAATGCCCAGAGACCCGGGCACATCCTGCAATGTTTGGGAACAGTTCTGCCCCAAATGCCAGTACCACTCGCCCTGTTGTGTAACTATAAGTCCAGGGTCCCAGCTCTCAGCTCAGGTCATCTAGGCCCTGTGAGGAGAGGGACCCCTAGACCCTGCCGTGTAGGGTCCTGACCAGCAAGTCCTTGAACACCGCCCGCAGGGGGGCTGTGGAGACACGCCAAGCTGTGCGGGTGTTGTTGATCTGCAGCTCCACCGTGCAGCCGAGCGATGCTATCACCTCGTTGAGGTTGTGCCGCAGATTGGCCACTGGTCCTGGGGGAAGATGCCCTGGTAGATTACCTCCCTCTAGAGCCAATTAACTTTCTTCAGCCCATCCTGAGCTCCCACTCTGCGGGCGGTGACCACCTTCTAGAACTGTACATTGATGGGGCCCAGAAGCTGGTGAAAGGTCATCTCATTCAACCCCTGATTTTTTTTTTTTTTTTTCCTTTTGTAAATGAAGGAGGCTCAGAGACTCAGAGGAACTCTCTCAGGGGATACACAAGTCAGAACAGCTGGGATTAGACCCGCCACTCTTTGCTCTTCAACAAGCCTGGCTCTCAATGGATAGCCCATCAAGAGTCATTGCTTCAGTGTCACTAACTGGTACCCAGGGGCACACACTCACCCTCATAGATGGCAGCCAAGGCATATCCCAGTACAAAGAGCCTGCCCTCTTTGCCCAGCATCTTGGGTATTAGCAGAAGGCTGGCACAGCGAATGTGAGGCGAGGTCCCCCAGCCTACGACCCCCAAGCCTGTCAGGAGAGCCCAGGAAGTGGTGGGGCAGAGTAAGGAAGCTGCCTCCCCCACCAAGTTTAGCAGAGCACCCACCTCCCACAACTCCTTTCTAGAACCATCACCACACTGCCCTTGTCCCATTCACTCTGGCTCTGATAGGCCTTCAGGCCACTCATGCATTCATCTACCGAACAGCCGTTTATAGAGTTTGACTGTGTGCCAGCCTCCGGACGGGCTTGGAGAGGAGGCCGGAGACTGAAAAGCCAGGGTCAGTGATTGACTTGGTGCGTATATACGAGTGTGTGTATTTGTGTTAGGGGAGGGGGCCAACACTTTCCCTTTCCAGGCTGGACTCCCAGGTACCCTAGGTACTGAGGGGGCAGAGAAAGCAAGAGGTGAATTCTGGAAACAGGCACTGGTGCTCAGAGCAGTCGGAAGAGAGGTCACAGCCACCTCGATATTTCCTGCGCTCTGACACCTACAGCTCTGTCCCTAATTTTAGCCTTTAGTCGTCTACCTCCTGGTGTGTTTCAGCAGTTTCACATGTGTCTCCCTGTGGTCTCTGCAGGGAGACAGTGAGCTCCTTGAAGCTCATAATCCAGGGAGAGACACAGACGGGTAAACAAATGACTGCAACACCCGGTGCTAAGTGCGCGGGGAGCTGCTGTGGAGAGCTGTGGGAGCCCAGGAGGGAGCAGGCGTTTCTGCGGGGAGGGTGGGGCTGGGAAGGCCGGACACAGGAGGTGATGTGACAGCTGGGCCTGGACGGTGAGTAAGTGCTGCGAGGCATTCCAAGCCAAAGGAGTAACACAAACTGGTCAGGGAACCTAGAAGGTTCCTGTGTGGCTGGAGTGTTCTCCCAAAGTTGGTCAAGGCAGAGCCCTAGTCCGTACCCTCCTCTCCCTCTGCTCGGCCCTCACGGGGTCCCCAGTGTCTCTCATGGGAGCTGCCTCGTCCCTTACTTCCTCTCTTGCTAGCCTAGATTTCAATTTTCATGAGGCAGCCGGAGTGATCTTACAAAAACAAAAATCGGATCATGGTCCCTGCTGTGCTTGAAACCATTGCAATGACGTCCCATCTCTGCTTGGGATCAAATCTGGACTCCTCTAACACGATCACCAGACTCTCCTGATCTGGCCCCTTCCCACCTTCTGAAGTGATCTCATCCTATTCAGCCCTTCGCCCACCACGTCCGCCCACACTGGCCTTGTTGCTGTTTCTGGAATTTGCCAAGCTCCCGCGTCCTCTCAGGTCTTTACCCTGGCTGTTCCCCCTGCCAGGAGCACTCCTCCCCCTAGTCTTCACCTGGCCGGCTCTACCTTGTCATACAGGTTTGCTGCAAACCCTGCCGGGTGCCACCCATGGTTTGTTCTCCCTTCTTCCTTGCTAACACAACTTGGGTTTTGTTCCAGGGCAATGGCCTGTCCCTATCCTGGCCCCTGGGGGTAAATCTGGATCCGTCTAACCCAAGCATGCTATAGTAGGACATCGAAAGGGGAGTGATTCTGTGGTCTTGGCCTTTTGGCCAAGACTCAAGCTGAGGATGATAGTTGACAAATAGTCACCCTACTTTCTGAGGGTGATTGTTGACCGAGGGCTGCTCTGCCTTCTAAAGAGAGCCTCATGGAGTTTGCTATCTGGGCATTCCCAAAAGAGCAAAACTGGTGTCTCACCCCTCTACCCCAACCAGCCTAGACAAAGACAGGGCCAGAAATCGGAATTATCTGGAAGTGGAGGGAAGTGGTTAGAGCAGGCAGACATAGGAGAGGCTGTGGGGAGGATGGGTGTTCACTTCCTCATGGCAAGTGACAGACTCCGAGAGCACCCTTCTGAGGCTGGTGTTGCAAGAAGGGGAACCCGGCTTACCCCTCCCAACTGGACACCCGCTGAGCTGCAGAGCCTGGCAGGGCCACCCCAGGGCTGCCCCAGAGCACAGAGGCAGGAGCGTTCAGAGGTCAGCAGGGCCTCCCAGGAGTATGGGGGAAATGTGCACAGGGAGAGTGGTGCTTCTCATCATGACGGGGAGGGGGTGACTTCAAGGGGTCCTGTGTTCCCCCTTTGGGAGGGCAAGGACGTTTCCTTTGGGACATATAGAGGGCATGTTAAGTCGCCCCCATCATCCAGACTCCCTGCGACCCCATGGACTGTAGCCCGCCAGGCTCCTCTGTCCGTGGTGTTCTGCAGGCATGAATACTGGAGTGGGTTGCCATGCCCTCCTTCAGGGGATCTTCCCAACCCAGGGATCGAAACTGCATCTCTTATGTCTCCTGCATTGGCAGGCAGGTTCTTTACCACTAGCGCCACCTGGGAAACAGAGAGGGCAGCAGGCCTCAAAGCCATCCGTGGGGTCCCATCTCAGAGGGCTGCCTGTTCAAGGGGAGGCATCCAAAAATAAGGGTCTGCAGGTGGCCTGTAGGAACTACAGGGAGCTTCGTTCAAGGTCAGTCAAATAGAACTGCCCTCAGCAGGAAACTGGGCCCAGCACGGTCCACACAGAGCCTCCAGCCAGACCATGAACAGGGCCCCCTGAGACGGCCAGGGTGTGAGGGAGTGCCACACAGAGGCGGGGGAATTCTAACAGTATCGATGACTTCAGACTTTTGTCCCTTTTCCTCTAATTCTTCTAATCCCCTTTCTGACATCAGAAGAGCCAGAAAGGGAAGGAAGTGGAGAAAAAAAGTGGGTGAGCAGGCTGTGCCTCTTGTCCGCCGCAGGACCCCACTCCACGATCAGGCCTGCGCTTCGGGGCAAGGGCGTGGTCAGAAGGGAAGATGTTTGAGAATGATGTGAGATTGAAATCTTGACGTAGACAGGACTGGACCTTTTAAGCCCCGAAAATGGTCATAATTACTGAAGCAAGACTAGATCTTCTAGATGAAAATCACCAGAAAGCTAAGGGTCTGTGTGAGAGGTCATCAGTAGGGAGAGATGTTGGAAAACAGTGGCCAGAGAGAAAGTAGTTTCCTGTTGGAGCCCCATAGAAGGAGTTGATTCAGTGAGCTTGGGATGATGCCACGTCCGTGCCCCGTGCTTGGGAGAGGGTTAGAAAGGACACATGTTCTGACAAAAGAGGTGTGGGGGAAGTCGGCTGGGGGGTTACAGGAAGTTCTTTGTTCTTATAGGAGACACGAGGAAGGAATGCTCTGATCTTTTGATATTGTCATATGGGGACATGGTGTCTGGATTTGCTGCAGCCATTTGGTGACCTGAAGAGGAATGATCTACAGGCCAAAAATGGCAGAGAAAAAAGTCAAAAGGAAGCTTGGTCCTTGGTGGGTTTACTGAGCTGCCAAATTATCCAAATTCCAAAACTACTCTACCTTGAAACTTGTTAAATGAGATGATAAATTTCCTCTATGGTTAAACCACTTTTAGGTGGGTTTTCTGTTCCTGTGTCTCAACACCTCTTGATGCAAGGTCTCCCTTCACATGTCACCTTCTCTAAGAAGCCTTCCCTGACTACTCCCCAGCTAATTCCGAATCCCTTTCTATCACATTCCCCTGGTTTACGTTTTTCATACCACTTGTAACCATCCAAAATGCTCTTGTCTATTTCTTCATTTATTGTCTAACTCTTTCCACTAGAATGTAAACTTGAAAGAGAATGTAAAAAAAAAAAAAGAAAAAGAATGTAAACTCTGAAAAAACTGGGTGTGTGTGGGGGGAATAGTTAAAAGGAATTAAGAGGTACAAGCCTCCAGTTATATAATAAATAAGTCAGAGATATATAACAAGGAATTTGGTCAATAGGAAATATGGCCAATATTTTACAATAACTTTAAATGGAGTATAATCTATAAGGATGCTGAATCAAAATGTTGTACACCTGAAACTAATATAACATTTCAAATTAACTATACTTCAATTAAAAACAACATGTTCAATAATATTGTAAAAACTTTGTACGGGGAAAGATGGTTCTTAGACTTATTGTGGTGATCATTTTATAATGTATGCAAGTGTCAAATCACTATATCGTACACCTGAAATTAACATAATATTGTACATCAACTATGTTAATTAAAAAGAGAAATCATTATAAATTTACAGCAGTTACTGCACATACATATATATACACAGAGGTATGCACTATATACCATAATGTATGTATGTGTATGTAATGCATGTTATATATATTATAAACTCTAGGGGTCTAAAATTTAAAAAATGAGCTGAGTGCTTGTCAACCTTGTTCACTGCTGAATGAATCCTCAGAAGGTGCTCAGTTAGTGCTAAATGAATGAGTGAATGAGTGAATTGAATTTATCAGAAGCAGCAGGAAACAAGATCAGAGAAGTCAGGAGAGATAGGGATTATGAATGGTTTTGGGGTTTATCATGGGGGCTAATCTCTGGAGGAGGAAATGGCAACCCATTCCAGTATTCTTGCCTGGAGAATCCCATGGACCGAGAAGCCTGGCAGGCTACAGTCTGTGGGGTTGTGAAGAGTCGGACGTGACTGATCACACACATAGGGGTTAATAGGGAGGCCCTCAGACTGGGGAGACTCTTGTGGGCAAGGACTGTGTCTTCTGTAGACTGGGGCCTCTTCCCTCTGATCTCCCTTCAAAATCCAAGACGAGGCTGAAATTACAAGGGACACTTGGGAACAGAAGAAACAAGAGGAGATTCCTTCCTGGGCACCCAGGGCTGTGCTGCATCCCTGCGCTTAGCCCAGCACTAACCCACCAAGCTGTACAACGTCACCATCTTCTGATCTTCATAGATGTTCATAGGGTTCACCAGAAGCTGAAAGAGACCTAAAGATACAGGGTTCAGCCAAAGGTCAAAAGGTGCGCCCCACCTCTGACCTCTGCTCCGTACTCACCTATGGCCAGGAGCCCTCCGGTGCCTGCCCCCAGCAGGAAAGCACTGACGGGAAACTCACCCGGCTGGCGCCATAGGAATTGGTTACAGGATCTGGGCAGCCCCCAGTTCAGGAACCCCTGCACCGCTGAGGGGTCAAAAGGTTTAGCCCAGCAGGGCCAACATACCACTCTTCTGGCTGGGACATGATTCATTCAGATTAGGGGTGGCAGAGGGGTGGAGGCTGGGGGAACCTGGATGAGGGTGGCCGGAACTCGGGGGACCCTGGGGAAGTGGTGCAGACACGAGGGAGAGAAGAAGAAAGGCCAGAGGAGGGCGGCGCTGGATGAGCAGGGTGGAGGCTCGGGGCCCCCAAAGTGGGGGAAGGGGCGGGAGTCCTGGAGGAGAGACTGGATGAGAGGAGTGGGGGCCAGGAGCTGCTGGAAGTCACTGGGAAGGGCCGGGGTCTCTGGTGACTGACTC
Organism: Dama dama; assembly: GCF_033118175.1. NCBI lineage: Eukaryota > Metazoa > Chordata > Mammalia > Artiodactyla > Cervidae > Dama > Dama dama. Next base: position 16,932,824 of record NC_083700.1, read on the forward strand.
ACTGGTGTGGGGTAGCTTCCTTGGCCCTTTTGCTCCATTTTGATGAGGTCTGATGGCCATGAGTCTGCTATGGGGAACTCTCTCTCATCCCAGAAAGCTCCTCGAGGATGTCTTTGGATCAGAGGTTTGGCTTCTGTCTCCTCCGCCTCACCCACAGCCTGTCTGAGGGCTGTGTCTTTTAATCCCTCAGCTATGAAATGATAGAGACCTACCTATCCCTTGGCAACTAGATAAAGAATTCCAAGACACACACGGTAAAAGCCCTCCGGAACCTTAGAATATGGTGAGAAATTCTAGGGCCTTTAAAGAGCCACAGAACCCGGTGGGCCTCACCTGGAGACAGACAAACATTTGGTTGCCTCAGCCATGTCCAAGGTCACGAAGGATGCCGTGCACCCCTTGGAGGCAGAGGAGCCCAGCAGGGCGCGGGCTGTGGTCCGCAGCACGGGGGCCTTTATCCTGGGCTTGTCCCTGGCCACAGCCTATGGGCTCCTGGCGCTGCTGGTGGAAGGGCACAGCCCCTGGGGCTGCCTGGTGGGCACCCTCACTTTGGCCGCTTTCCTTAGTCTGGGCATGGGATTCTCCCGCCAGGTCCGGGTCACTGTCCTCCTGCTGCTGCCCCAGGCCTTCTCCAGTGAGTTTGGCGCCCAATGCAGGGGGTGGGCCTGGTGGAGGGGCTGGGGCAGGAGGGATCCTGTGGAAAAGGGCGGTTGAAGGAGGCCCTGCTGGCTTCCGTACGGCACTTGTACATGCTGCCATGGGCAAGGCTGCTGGCTTGGTTCCCATGGTGCTCTCTCCCCAGAGCAGGGCCGGACACTGCTGTTGGTGGCTGCCTTTGGGTTGGTGTTACAAGGGCCTTGTGCCAACACCCTGCGCAACTTCACCCAGGCCAGCGAGGCTGTGGCCTGTGGGGCAGAACTGGCCCTGAACCAGACCGCCAAAGTGCTAGAGAGGGCCAAGCAGCCCCTTGTCAGTAAGGCCGCCCACCTCCATGGGCCCCCGAGCTCCCCTCAGCCTGCACCTTCACAGTCCTCTGGCTCCATTCCTCTCTGTTGGTCCAGGGCCTTAACCTCAAAGCATCCAGCAGGACCCCCTGACCCTCACTCTCTGGCCCGTTCCGCTGCCAGATGGACTATCTCCCAGACCCCAGCATCAGGGCAGCTCCCCTGCTCCACTCCCTACTCCAGGGCAATGGTTAGAACCAGCCGCTAGAGGAGGAGACCCAACCGGACCCCTGTCCCTGCCTCTCAGGTGCTCTGAACAAGATCAAAGCCATTGCCCAGAGAGCCAAGCAGGTGGCTGACCGGGTCCGAAAGTTCTTCCGGTCAATCATGGATGGCGTGAAGCACGTAGGTCAGCACGTTAGCATGTCTGTTTTGTGGGGCCAGGATTTACCCAGTCTCCTCACCCTCACCCCCATCCAGGGCTTCTTGGGCCCTGCCAGAGTGCTGACTAGGCCCCACTGGATAAAGCACAGCCCGGCCCCTGACCACGGGCCTTTCCGGCTCTGGGTGCTGCCCTTGTGTTTCCCCCAACCCCCCTGAGAAGATGCTGCAGGACTCCTGGGTACCAGCCCCGCAGCCATTTCCAGCCAGGGCCCTGCGGAACGTGTGGTATTGGCTCCTGCACATCGGCGATGTGTGCAACTCGGAGCTGGGCAACCCCTACTTGAAGTGTGCTCGGGTCTTTGATGACGCCAAGGACAGCTGCATGAAGGTCATACCACAAGCCTACCACCTGTGCTTCGTCCTCATGCCCTTCAAGCTGATGCTCTGTGGACTTGCCAGTGGTGAGAGAATATGGACTTACTGGCAGGAAGGGGGGCCCGGCAAATGTAGGGATCAGTTGGGTGAGGGACCAATAGTGTAATAGTAGTGTGTGTGTGTGTGTTTAGTTGTGTCTGACTCTGCGACCCCATGGACTGTAGCCCTCCAGGCTCCTCTGTCCATGGGATTTCCCAGGCAAGAACACTGGAGTGGGTTGCCGTTTCCTTCTCCAGGGGCTCTTCCTGATCCAGGGGTCAAATCCATGTCTCCTGCCTTGGCAGGTGAATTCTTTATCATTGGGCCACCTGGGAAGCCCCCTTCCAGGGGACTAATGGGGGGCAATAAATATGGGACCAACAAGGATGCTGGGCACCATGCAGGATTAGAGGGGGCAGGTAGGGGGAAAACCAATGTGGAGGGTGGGGTAGTAAGGAGAAGCCAAAAGGTTTTGAGCTGATGTGGAGGCCAGCAGGAACAGTGAAAAGCTGGGGGGCCCTGTGAGAGCAAGGTCTCTGGAGATTGGAGAGACAGGCCGCGTCTCCCTGCCCCTCCTGACCCTCAGCCTTGGCTCTCAGTGGTCCAGGTGTTCTGCATCATCCCTGGGTATATCCAGACCTTCCTGCGAGAGACCATCAGCACCCGTAAGTGATCCCCACCTAGCCCTACCCATGCGGTGCTCCTCGGAGGCCTCCCTCCCTCATCCCGGCATGTGCCAGCCCAGGAGTGCTCCCCATCCGCAGATGAGAATTCAGGAAAAGACCTCCAGAGGTTACCCAGGCCAATGTCCATGCCGTACAGATTAGAAAATTGGGGCCCAGTGAAGAGAGGGTGCTTCATCAAAGCCTGACTTGAGAGCAGGAGCTGGGGAGAGAAGTGGGGCCCCCTGCAGCCGAGGCAGGTCGCTGCGATGTTCCTTATGAAGGCAGAAGCCTGATGCTAAGCGTGCATTGGCCATGGCATAGACTGTGGAGGCTCTGTCCCCTCCTCAGTCCACTGTAGGTCCCAACACTGGGGGTTTCTAGCTGACCTGGGAGCCATGGGACCTCTGGGCTGGCCAGGCCCCTCCAGGGTGCAGCCCTGCCCCCTTGTAACTCTCCTTGCTTGCATCTCCCCTGGACACGGGGCCTCAGCTGTGAGGAATTTGATTAACCGAGTGCGTCAAGAGTTTGAGTTCAACATGACAGCCACCCATTACTTCTCTGTGGATCTCAACGCCTCTCGGAGCCTGTCCCAGGTAGCTCTGGACCTCTGTGAAGCCGTCAGCATGAAGCTGTACCGCGTCCGAGAGGCCTTGGCTCTGATGGGCTACACCACACCTCTGCTGCTCCTGCTTCTTTACCTCCAGTGAGAGGCTGGAGGGCCCCTCCAATGTAGGGGTGGGAGCTAGGGCTGTTGGGGGCCAGTTTGTCCCCATGGCATCCTGGGAGGCTGGAATTCGTGGGCAGGGGTGAGAGTGGGGAGTGTGGTACCCTGGGATGTCTGGTTGGGGCTGCTGAAGAGCCTCACATGTGTCCCACCAGAGCCCTGTATTACCGATACGGTTACCTGAACTGGGACAATTTCGACAACATCTACATCACCAGCCGATTCCTGCGCATGGAGGCTGTCCGCTCCAGGGCGGGATTGCCCACGGTGCTGCCGCTCACTGCCCATGAGGCCAGACACTACATCCAGCCAGGCAAGGCCCTGAAGACCCGGAGATAGGGTCTCTGAGGGGGGCCAGGGCTCCCTCCAACCCTAGTGCTCTGCCCAGAAGTGCTGGGCACAGGCCTGGCTCAGGGCAGGCCGGAGATGGGGGACGACAGAGAAGAAGGAAATTTCAGGCTCAGGAGGTGGGGGAGATACAACCCTGTCCTTGGGAAGTTTCAGCCTAAAAGGGGGGGAGGGGGAGGGGTCTCAAAGCATGCAGACAAAGAGAAGAGGGGCAGGTGATGCTTCTGGGAGCACCCTGGATGTCAAGACAGAGGGAAGGATGGGTGGGGAGTGGATGTGGAGCAAGGGAAGTGAAGCTCTGGAGGCTTTTGGAGGTGGTGAGCAAGAACGTGCATGCGCGCTGATATGGAGGTGATGCAGCCAGTGGGGAGGTGGGGAGCAGTGCTGTCTCTGAAGTGGGGGGCAGGGAACCACATAAGTGTACCAGGGATGCCTTAGAAGGGGGGATTCCTGGAGACTGAAAACAGACCACCAGGTCAAGGTGGAGATACTACGTGTGTATCTCGAGCCATGGAGGCCCTGCCCAGGAAGAGTGCTTCCTTCCCACTCTTGCACAGGGGTCCTCACAGCTTCTGCATCTTCCAGGTGAGCAGACGGGAAAAGCCTGATGAGGGGCAGGAGCTGCCTCCAGGAGGGAGGTCTCTGTAGGAGCTGGGGTCTGGTGGGTAGGAGAACTGCAGAGCGTCCTCTTGACCAGGCTTCCCCCACGCAGGCTCCATCTTACTGTCCCGGTGGGAGCAGATTTTTTGCATCCTGGCGATCTTCCACCTTGTCCGGCACCTCCTGCTCGTGTTGTTCCTGGTCTTCCTGGACTATGCCGTCTTCTGGGTCCTGGACCTGGCTCGGTACCACCTGCAGGGGGAGATTGTGGCCCGAAGTGAGTGCCCAAACTTCCCTAGCTTCCTCAGTCCTGGGGGATGGCCTGAATGTCCCCCTGTCACTGCTACTTACCAGCCCCTGACATTGCCCCTCCTCCAACCCCATCCTCTGCCTGGTAACCCCTGTGCCCAGTTCAAGATTACACCATAACACAGCAGAGGAAAACGCAAACTCTAAAGTCAGACTGGCCTGGGGTCAAATCTCAGTAGTGTCCTTTACCAGATGGTGACCTTGAGCAGTTTGCTCAACCTCCCAGACCTTCAGTTGCCTCATCTGAACCATGAGACAGTAATGGTAGCAGCCTCTCTGGGTGGCTCTGCATAGATGAGACCACATGTGTGAGTGCCTGGTGGACCTTGGATTGACAGAGTGCCACAAACCACAGAACAGAATTAATCTAATCATTTATGCCAGAGGCCCAACAGAAAAAGTAAAAAAAATAAACAAACTTGAAACAATCGATAAAGCCCTTAGTTCAATACCTGCTTGGAGGAGGGCAGGGCAACCCACTCCAGTGTTCTTGCCTAGAGAATTCCATGGACAGAGGAGCCTGGAGAGCTACACACTCCATGGGGTCACAAAGAGTCGGACACGACTGAAGTGACTGAGCATGCATCAATACTTGCTACACAGTCAGTGCTTCACAAATGCTTTATTTTTGAAAAATTTTTAAAAATTTGATTGAAATACAGTTGACTTACAATGTTTTAACTTCTGCTGTACGGCAAAGAGATTCAGTTATATATAAATATACATATATATATTCCTTTTCATATTCTTTTCTATTATGATTTATCACAGGATATTGATTATAGTTCCCTGTGCCACATAGTAGGACCTTGTTTATCCATCCTATATATAATAGCTTGCATCTGCTAATCCCACACTCCCAAACCTCCCCTCCCCCAACAAATGCTTTAAAATAAATGTTTCTGGGTGGTCATGGAGTCTGGGCATGAACTCACAGGCTATCAAGTTCATTTCAGATCTGTGGCCTGAGAAGGCAGACCAGGTAGGTACCAGTGCCAGCCAGCTCTGGACCATGGAGCCAGGCCTAGTTTCTAGGAGCTGATGTTGGGGCCTGGAGCACCATGAGGGTGCCTGGGGCCTCCAGGGGGGCCATCTCTATGCTTCGTACCACCCACTTGCACCCTCCAGAAGGTGTGGTCTTTTGTGCATGGTGGAGTGGGCAGCTTCCAAGAACATCCCTCACACAGTGTCTTGGTATCCAGGCCCTGTGTTCATATCCATAACCGTGGAAGGCACTGGCTCCACGGGGAAGATTTACCGTGACCTAGTGTCGGCATTCGATGTCCTCCAGCAAGGCAACATCACCATCCTGTCCCGACGCTGCCGTCTGCATCCCTCAGAGCCGGACTCCACCGGTTACATAGTCATCGGTATCCACACCTCTGAGGGCGCTGGGGGGACAGACACAATTAAGGGCATGAGGGGCACAGTCCGCTGAGGGTGAGTGTGCCTGGCACCTGGTGCCCCCCAGCAGCAGCTTACTGGATCTGCTGTGCCCCCAGGCATCATGTATGGCCTTTGCTTCTTTGTTACTTTGTTCGGCAACTATGTCAGTCGGCTGCGGCGGCTCATCTGTGCCTCCTACTACCCATCTCGGGAGCAGGTGAGGGGGCCGAGGCCAGTTCCTGCTCACCCCAGGGGGCTAAGCTCCTGGCTGTCTGTCTTGGTATGGGGGAGTTCAGAAGCCTTCTGCAGCCCAGCTCTCTCCCTCTGGTTGAACCCCAAAGCAAATGACCTGGACCGCAGAAGGGAGAAATGGTACCTCTTGAGATAAATCTTGCTTCTGAAGTTTTGTTAAAATCCTGGGGAAGGGGACTTCCCTGGTGGTCCAGGGTGGCTTCTTCCCTGGTGACTCAGACTCCACGCTCCCAATTCAGGAGGCCCAGGTTTGATTCTGTTCAGGGAACTAGACCCCACATGCCAAAACTAAGGATCTGGTGCAGCCAAATAAACAAATAATTTAAAAACAAAACAAACAAACAAACAAACAAACCCTGGGGGGCAGGAGCCATGCTGATGTTGAGGTAGGAATGAAAACCTGCCATTTGTTTACTTACTCATAACTCAGTGAGCACCTACTGTATGCCAGTCACCATGCCGGCAGCCTCAAGGATGCAGAGATGAACCAGACACAGTCTCGAGGCAGGTTGGACAGGGTTTTAACAAGACCGTTACAATGAAAAAACTGTTTTTAGGAAATTTCCTGGCCATCCAGTGATTAAGACTCTGAGCTCCCACTGCAGGGGGGCGAGAGGGTGAGGGTGCGATCCCTGGTTGGAGAATTAAGACCCCACAAACCGTGGAGCACAGCCAGAGAAAAGAGAAAGAAAAAAGTGTTTTTATTAAGGAATAAATAAATTGCTATGGAAACCCAGAGGAGGGGATGGGTGAGTCCACCTAGGGAAGCCCTGAAGTCTATTGAGTCAAGCCTACAAGGAGTCATAGGAAATGGACAGAAGGTAAAGGTAAGGGGTAAGGGTGAGTGCAGAGGGCATTCCAGGCAGACAGGATCAAGGGGACGCCATCTGTGACTTCCCTTCCACCAGGAGAGGATCTCCTACCTCTACAATGTACTTCTGAGCCGCCGAACCAAGCTGCTGGCTGCCCTGCATCGATCAGTGAGGAGACGGGCAGCTGACTACGGCCACATGAGCATCCTCCATGTGCTGGCTGGACGGTAAGCCCACGGTCTTTTATGGGAAGTGGAGTGAGAGGGAGTAGAAAAAGAGCCAGAGGTCAGAATGGATCACTATCCTTCCCAGGTGTCCAGAGATTTGGTTGAAGAAGGTGCTTATTCATGAATGGATTAGGGATGAGACTTTGTAGGGGTGGGGAGTCAAAGGAGGAGGAGGACAGGAAGAAGGGAGGTTCTTGCTATGGGTCGGAGGGATGGAGGTTAGACTGTAGGGAGACCCACCTTTGATTTGGAGGGTGATACTGGAGAGGATGAGGGTTAGTTAGGCCAGCTGGCTGGCCTGCTTTTTAAAAAATTAATTAATTAAAAAATTGTAATATAGTTGGTTTACAATAATGTGTTAATTTCTGCTGTACTATATAGCAAAGTGATTCAGCCATCCACACATATACACTCTTTTAAAAAAAATATTCTTTTTTTTGTTATGGTTTATCACGGAATGCAGAATATGGTTCCCTGTATTATACAGTAGGACTTTGTTATTTACCATTCTATATATACTAGTTTGCATCTGCTAACCCCAAACTCCCACTCCATCGCTCCCTTCCCCCTCCCCCTTGGAAACCACAAGTCTGTTATCCATGTCTGTGAGTCTGTTCTCCATGTCTGTGAGTCTGTTTCATAAAAGTTCATCTGTGTCATATGTTAGAGTCCACAAATAAGCATTATCATACAGTATTTATCTTTCTGTTTCTGACTTCATTTGGTATGAGAATCTCTAGGTCCATCCATGTCGCTGCAAATGGCATTACTTCACTCTTTTCCTGGCTGAGTCGTATTCCACAGTATAAATGTGCCATATCTTCTTTATCCATTAATCTGTCCACGGACATTTAGGCTGTTTCCACGTCTTGGCTATTGTGAATAGTGCTGCTGTGAACAGAGGGGTGTACGCATCTTTTTGAATTATATTTTTGTCCAGATATATTGAGCCGACCTACTTAGTGTCTGGGACCCCTCTCCTCAGGTGTTCCTGCCTGGTTCCATTTATCAGACACTTCAGCCAGCGTCAGACCTACTGCCTGGGCTGTGGGCAGCCCCAGGACGAGGGGGACACAGAGAATTCGGTGGCCTGCAGTACCCCAGGCTGCAGAGGTGAGAGTTCTGGGGAGGATGCCTCTCTGCTGGGGCTCTCAGCATTTGTATATGACAATCAGCTTTTATGGACTTCTGTACCTCACCTTTTGTACCCCTCCCTTCGTTATGACGCATGTCCTCATTTACACAGAACCCTCAGGTAGCTCATTTCCTCTGTGTGCCTTAATCCTCCAGTGCAAGTAGAATGCCTATGCAAGTGGTATTGCAGCAGTTCCCCAGACTGCATGGTGTGATGAATGGTCTCCCCCTTGGGTGGAGTTGGGGAGGCAAGGGCTGAAAGCTCAGGAGCACAGTGCCGGGGTGGGGGTGGGGAACAAGTTCAATTTCTCCCCTCCTGGCCTCCTCCAGGTCTCTTCTGTCTCACCTGCTTCCGTCTCCTGGACAACACCTGCTCCGTGTGTGCGTCTCCCCTCTCCTACCAGGAGGGGCTGGACCTAGAGCTGTGAGTCTCAGGAGACATGGGCTGGCTGGAGACTGTGGGGGCAGTGGGGGCAGCCCCCCCTCCTGCAGGACTTCTGTGGGCTACTGAGATGGGAGGCTTCTCCAGGGACTCCAGTGATGAGGAGGGCCCCCGCCTGTGGCTGGCTGCCGCCCACCGAAAGAGTCCTGAGCAGGAGGTGCTCCTGCGGCAGCAGCTCCAGGAAGCGCTGGGCAGGACCCTCTCATCGGATTCCACGTCGTCGGAATCCAGGTGAGCAGCAAACTTCAGGAGTGGGGGCTGGGAGTGGGGGCTGGGAGGCCTAAGCATGTTCAGTCACATTTATCAAGGATTTCTTGGGTGCCTGGCCCTCTGCTAGAGCTGGAGAGATAAAAGAGGTGGGGGAGGGAGGTCTGCCCCGTGCCTGCCGTGTCAGCACCCCTGCCCTGGGGTGAGTGGGGGAGAGAGGCATCAAGTAGGTAAGTGACAATGTAGAGAGCGCCCCAAGTGAGGAGTGAAGCAGGCTCTGGGAAGCACAGAGGACAGAACACCCAGTTTGGGATGGAGGGATATTAATGAAGGCTTCATGAAAGAAGTCAAAAAAATAGGTGGGTCTGATTTTCACTCAGAGAGCCAAGTATATCAAATGCTGTGAGATTATCCAGTAGGATGAAGACTGGAAGCCAGAGGGTTTGTTAGGCTGAGGTGTGCAAGAGAACATTCCAGGGGGAGGCTTGTGTGAGTCTGGAGAATAGGGGACACTTAGAGGTGGGGGAGGGTCAGGGAGGGGTGTATTTGTGGCTGGGTGGAGACAGCAGAGCATACTGGGAGATGAGGTTGGCCATCAAGGCGGGGAGAGGTGGGAGAGGGCCTCAGTTTACCATCTGAAGATCCTCAGTCAGAAAGTGATGTGTTCGTGTTTGTCTTTTGGGACAATAAGCTAAGAAGGCAGAGTGGAGGCAGGGTGGGAACAGGGAGACCAGAGAGGAGGCTGTCTTAGCTCAGGAAAAGTTGGTGATGGCCTCAGGATTGAGGTGCTGAGAATGACAGAGAGCTTGTGTTTGGAACTGGGTGGTGTTAGGACAAGAGGAGAAACAGGTTCTGCAGAAAGAATGGCCCAGTTCTAGACCTTTCAGGTATCTGTAGGGAATCCACTGGGAATGCCCAGAGGACAGTTAGAAAAGGGCAGGGCTCTGGGCCAGAGGTATCTTTTGGGGGGTTGTTGACTTGGAGACTGTGAGAGAGATGAGCTGGATCACCTGGTGGAGGGCAGGGCAACAGAGGAGGGGGCAGGGACAGGACCCTGAGGGGCTCCTTCACAAACCAAGGAGGGGAGAGGCTCATCAACAGAGAGCCAAGCAACAGAAAGCCAGATCCAATGCTGTGAGATGATCAAGTAGGATGAGGCCTAAAGACTGGCCAAAACCAGTCATCGTGGGTTGAGGGGGGTGACTGGTAGAGAGGACTCAGAAACAGGGTACATGGCTCTGTGTCACTGTTGCAAGAAGTTTGGGAATTCTTTTTTTTTTTTTTTTTTTAATATAACTGCTGTAGTTTAAAAAAGGAAGCTTGATGGTAAAGAGGAGCGAGTTAGCTTCATAGAACAAGAAAGTAGCTTGAAGGGAACCTAAAAGATTTTTCTTTATCCAATAAAAAGCTTTTTCTTTACCCAAGTATGGGGAGATTTGAGGATTTCAGAGATGAAAAAAGTGTTGAAGAGTGAGAGATGCCGGAGAGATGGGATCTAGGGCCAGGTGAACAGGGTGGCCTCAAATAGGACCGGGCTCGCCCGAGGCAGGAGGGGAGAGGGCATGTTCCTCCCATCAGAGCTGAGCCTGCTCCAGTCTGGTGGCCTTGCTTTTCTCAGGGTGAGGGGGTGGGGGTGGGGACTGGGGGTGGGGATAGGAGGCATGCACACCTGCTGAAACAGTAGAGAATGGGGCTGGGAGTGGAATAAAGGTTTCAAGGAGTGGGTGGTGGAGGTTGAAATGCTTGCCTTGGGGAGTGTGCAAAGGAGCCAACTGGGGAGGTTAAGAGATTTCCAGGGAGCGTTAAAGGCTGAGATGAAGTTGAAAATCATCACGTGTAATGACAGACTCCAGCGTGCTTGGTTACCTGGTTTTCTCAAGCAAATGTGGTAGCCATGAATGGGCTTCCAAGGTTGAAGGCTTTTTCTGGGCCGGTCAGGAGATGATGGGGTGAGAATTGGGGTGCTTTAATCAGAGTATCTGACTGGGGAAGAAAAAGGGGTTGAGACCCCAGAGGGCAGTCCAAGGTCTATGTGTTGCTGGGGTGTTAAAGCCGAGGCCAGGAGGGATGCAGACAATGGGCCAGGCCCAGAAAGAATCCGGGGGATAAATCCAGAGAGTGGCCAAGATTGAGGGTGATGTCCGAGTAGGAGCAGAGAGGAAGGTCATTATGGCCAAGGAGGTTGAGGATTGGGAGGCCAGTGTGTTGGAAGAGTCTGCCCACCAGCGAGAAGGCAGCTGGGCCACAAGAGCAGCTCAAGTCTGGTACCAGCACCCTGGATGGGTATGGCAGGATGTCGGCAGGGCCTGGGGAGATAGGCACAGCCTGGGAGTGTAGCTTCCATGGCAGCCAGGGGCTTTGCAATATGCCAGAGGCATGCCAAGTCTGAGAAAGACAAGCAACCTCCACTTGGGAGGACTGAAAACTGTCCAGTGGTTACATTCCAGTGTGAATAGGGCACCGGAAGTTAGTAATGAATTCAGAGGTTGAAGGGGAAGGAAAGTTTTATTTTGAGCGGTTCCAGAGGGCTCAATGAAGTTAAAAGCCGGGCAGCCAGGGAGGATCACTACAGCCTTGAGTGAGTATTATTTCCAAGGTCACTACTAGTTCTGCCCTTGCAAAGCACATGACCTTGGGCACATCATTGCCCACTCATCTCTCAGCCTAAAGTCAGAAGATATCTACAGACACATGCTGCCTTGCGTTGGAGGGGCCTGTGAGAGCCACAGTGGCTGGAAAATAACAGGAGCCAAATCTGAATAGACAGGGCAGGGGCAGGAGGCAGGAAGTCACCTGTGAAAACAGAATACTGGTGACTGGGCCACCCTCTTCCTCTCCTCACTAGTGACCTGGATGAGGAAAAGGGGCCTCAGGAGAGAAGGCACAGGTAGCCACCCCCACCTGAGGCCCAGTCTGTCAGCATCTCCCTCAGCCCCACTGACCACCTCAGAAATCCTCTGCCCTCAAAGCAGCCCCTCCTCTGCTTCAGAACCTGCAGTCCCTCTGTCTCTCATTTCCCTCTCCTCCCCATCCCTCCCACTTACCTCCAAAATAAAGAAACCAAAGGTGGACACAAGTGTGAATCTTAAATTATTATTATTTCTTCCTGTCGCTTACACCCGAGGTGGGGGGCAAGGGAAGGGGAGGGGAACAGGAGAGGGGGGATCGCCTCCCCCCTTAAGGCACTGAGTGGAGAAGCCGCAAGGGGGGAGGGGGGAGGCCACATTGTCCTCACTCCCTGGGGCTGGGCCCCGGGTCTCCTCAGCCCTGGGCTCCCCCATCACCTGAAATGCAAAGATGAGGCCCAGAGCAACCTGACCTCCCCCTACCCCAATATATTACATCATCACTTTTTAAATAGAGACAAGGACTGGTCCCGCTACCCCCTCCCTGTGACCCCCCCCATTATCGGGGGTACCTGGGCAGCTGTGCAAATGGGCATGGGGGTGCATGGGAGGGAGGGAGAGCACCGGGCCCCTTTTAAGGAGGGGGGGGCCGCCAGGCCAGGGAGGGGAAATAGTGCAAGGCAGAGCCCAGGCCCGAGCGGGGTCCAGCACCCAGCGAGGAAGGGGGGGGTGGGTGGGGAGATACCCCCACCCGCAGCAGAATTGGGTAGTTAAAAATCTGAAACTAGATTTCAACAAGACCAACAGAAAAGGCTATGTACAGAACAGGGGTGGATTCAATCCTAAGGGAAGAGTGAGGGAATTATTCTCCCCACCCCAACAGGGAGCCCTGGCAGGCAAGGGTCTGAGGGTAGGAGTCCTTTCCCACAGGGCCGCAGCCCACTTTCCCTGGGGGCGGGCGAGCAGTTCCGCGCCCCGGCCTTGGCAAGGGGCCGCGGCTCACCCGCTGGGGCGGTGGAGGTGGAGAAGACGGCTCCCTGGCAGTGGCCGCCAGGGGCGCTCGCCCGCGCCGGGCACAGCCGCCAGATGGCGCCGGCTGGCCCGTTCTCCGCCAGGCTCCCCCCCAGCCCCTCACCGGGTCCCACACCCTGCACCGCGCCAGCCCGGGGGCGGCGTGAGTCAGGGGCGGCAGCGGTGGTGGCGGCGGCTCGCACCTGGGCGGGGAGGAGGCGGGGAGGAGGAGAAGAGGGTAGGACACCGCCCGGCCCGCCCTGCCCTCTGGCCCCGGGGAGGGAGCGGCGGGAACAAGACATTCCCTGCCCGGGGACGCGGGAGGGGAGGGCAGGGGAGGAGAACCGGCAGCGGCTCCCCTGGCTGGGCGGGGCCCTCCCGCTGCCCCCAGGGGCGGGCGAGCCAATCAGGCCACCCCGCCCCCTTCTCCAGGACCCCATGACTCAGCGCTGGGAGAAGGGCGGAGGGGGACTGGGATGGCTCCTTCCTTACAGGCCCAGTCCCCGTCTTTCAAGCTTTTACCTTGCTTTCCCCCACTTACCCTTCCTTTGCCGCCCCCCTTTGCATAATTCACTGCCAGGAAAAGGGAACAGAAACCAGGAAGGAGGGGTCTCGAAAGGGAGGGGCAGTCCTTCACCCCCTTACACAGCCAAAACCCCAAGGGGCATGGGGGCAGGGTAAGGCTTTGGTCCCAAGCCCCCCACCCCCTAGAAACCCGCATAGCCGAAGAGGGACCCCACAAATCAGAAATACATTATTGCTTCTACTCCCCAGGAGCAGCTGGGGACAGGGACCCCACCTTTACAATGGAGCTGTAAATATATACATAATATCATATGTATCACTCCTTGGGAGAGCACCCCAATCTGGGGAGACTCTGCCCCAAAACCTTCTCGGCTTGGAACTGGAATGAGGGCTCTGAGGGAAGGAGCCTATTTCCAATGCCAGGGAGACTCAGTGCCTGAATCCCCAGCGCCGTCTCTGCTGTATACACTCCCATTGCTTGGCATGGGCCTCCCCAGTCCCCGTGCTGCTCCAACTCGGCCACTCGTCCCTCTTTAAGAGGTGTCCATGGCACCTTCAGCCTGAGGTGTGGTGGGTGCCCCCTCCTCCTCCTCGTCATCAGGGGGCCCTGGGGTGGAGTCTGGGGGCCCGGTAGGGGCGGATGTCTCCCAGAATCGAGCCAGAGACAGGCGGAAGGTGTCCAAGTGGCCGTTGGAGAGGTCGAGGCCGGCAGGGGACGAGGTGGCGGCGGAGGGCGGGGGGTAGTGAGGGGGCGCATCGTCCTTGCGGCGCCGCCGGGTGCGCACCTCTAGGCAGTTCTGGCCCTTGAGGTGGCGCTGCAGGTGGTCCTCCTTGGCGAAAGCCTTGTGGCACAGGTGGCACTCGTAGGGCCGGTCCCCTGTGTGCAGGTGCATGTGGTTCTTGAGGTCGTAGCTGTGCAGGAAGCGGGCCGGGCAGTGTGAGCACGAGTAGGGGCGCTCTCCGGTGTGCTTCCGCATGTGGATCTTCAGCTTGTCATTCCTGGGCGGGCGGGGGAGGGCGAAGGGAGCGGGTCAGCCGGGGTCCCAGGTCGTCCGGGCCAGGTTCCCCGGCCTTGTCCACTCCTGTCCTCTAGCGCTCCTTGCCCTATTTCTGCTACGGGAGACCCTTGCTGACTTAGCCCCAGGTTAACCACCTGCCTCCAGCACAGTCCGATCTTTAAGGACCCACACCCACCTTCCCTGACTTTCTTTGTCTCGGTCTCTCTCCCCAGCCTGGGGACCACCCCACAGACCCTCCAGGATCACCTCCCTCCACAAGCCCTTTCTCCCTCGCGCCACCCCCCCACATGGCCCCTGCTGGGCCTCTTCCCCCTGGTGCTCACCGGGTGAAACGGACGCCGCAGACTTCGCAAGCGAAGGGCTTCTCACCCGTATGGGTCCTCATGTGGCGTGGCAGTTTGCCCGCCCCGTGGATGATCTTGTGGCAGACGGGGCACTCCTGGGGCATCTGGGAACGGCGTTTGCGCACCAGCTTGTCCTGGCTGTCCAGGCCCGCTGGCAGGGTGTCCTGGTGCAGGGAGCTGAGGTAGGCCATCAGGTCAGGATCGATGGCATCCTCGTCTGAGCCCAGCTCCTCTGGGGACAGCGGGGGCCCGCCGCCCTGTGCCAGCCCGTAGGGCGGGGGGTACACCAGCTCCTCCTCTTCTTCCTCACCCTCGTAGGCCTCGTAGCTCAGGGGCCTCTCGGGGGGTGAGGCAGTCCCTGTGGGCGGGCTGTAGCTGTCCCCTGGCCCGCTGCCCCCGCTGCTGCCCACTCTGCCCGCCTCCTCCTCCTCCTCGTAGGTTAAGGGCTGGGTGGGCACGTCGGGCACCAGGTGGTTGGCCCGGGCCCCCTTGGTCTGCAGGAAAGCTTTGCGGGGCTTGCGGCTGCGGCGGGCAACAGGCCGAGGCGGCGGCGGTGGCAGCGGCGGGAGGGGAGCCTGTGGAGGGCTGTCATCACCATTGGGGACTCCCGAAGCTGAGGCGGTGGCTGTACAGGCGAAGGCTTCCAGGTACTGCCGCGCGCGCTCACAGTCGTCCTCGTCCGGGCTGGGCGCCTCTAGTCCGCTGCCCTGCAGAATCTCCATGCAGGCTGCGATGACACAGGGGATCTCCAGCAGCCGTGCGGCCTGCAGTACTGCCGGCATGTTGGCGCTGCTGGTGGTCAGGGTGGCTGTGTAGGCAAACTCGAGCAGGGCACCCAGTGCCTCCGGCCCCACAAAGTCCAACTCACACACGCCGGCCCCTGCACCCCCGGCAGCTGTCCCACCGCCCCCAGCGCCTGAGAGCGCGCCCCCACCACCCTCGGTGAAGAGCTTCTTGAAGTAGTGGCTGCAGGCAGCCAGCACAGCCCGGTGGGTGCGGTACTCCAGGCCCTGCGTCCGGATGGTGAGGTCACAGAGGTGGCCCAGCTGGCGCTGCTCATTGAGGCAGCTCAGGAGCTCACTGCTGTGGTCTGGGAATGGAATCCCGATCAGGTCATCCTCAGGGCTCCCCATCTTCTCCTGCGGAGCGAAGGAAAAGGGGAGGTTAGGAGCGCTCAGCCCTGCCAGGGGGCCCAGAGAGGGGATACCAACACTGGCCATGAGTCTAGGCCCTTCAGGTACTTTACACCCATTTCATCTTCCACGACCTTCTAAAGTAACAATTATCTATTTCACAGACAGGAACCTGAGGTGCAGACAGGTGAAGTGACTTTCTATATTAAGTGTGGAACAGGTTCAAAGCCAGGCGGCCGGCCGAGCCATGTTCCTAACCACTGTGCATCATTCTGCCTCAGTGAGCACGGGAGCTCTGCCTTTCTGGCCTTTCCTAGAGACCCATCTGCTTCACCTGCCCCGTTCCCATCCCTTTGGAAGAAGCACTGGTCTGGGAGAAAAGATGCCTGTGTTCTGGTTCAGGCTTCATGAAGAACTGGCTGAAGGACTCTGGGTGCCTCTTGCAGCTAGCCTCAGGCATCTGAAAAGTGGGGTCACAGTCTCTGTGATGGAACCTCCTCTCAACCCAGAGAGAGGGCAATGAGAGAGTTCAGATTCACATTGGGCCAAGGTCTGTTCAAGGCAAGGTCAGGTCCTTTAGCTCACATTATCTCCCTACGGCATTTGGTGCACTATAAAACACTAGGCAAACTTGGGAGGTGGCTCCCCAGGACCCCACCTCCTCCTTCCCCACCCACTAAAAGTTCATCTCCCCTTCTAGATCTCCCCCTTGTAGAGGCCAAAAGGGAAACACAGCTCCCAGCATACCTCCCCCCACATCCTCCCCTCCCCCATGGGGCCAAGGAGCAGCCACCCTTTGCTGGGGTGTCGCTGGTGCTGGCGCGGGTGCTTCCTGCCCCGCACCGATAAGCATCGTCCCCGCCCCTCCCCCCCTGCCAATAGGCCAAGTTCCAGTCCTACCCCTCCTCCACTGGGCTACCACCACCACCCCTCCCTCTCCATTCCTGGCCAGTCAGGAGAGTCTCTCCTCTCCAGAGGACCTTCTTCCACCCTCTGTGCTATCCTCCCCAAGGCACAGCCACGGAAGGCGCAGCACTTCGGCAGTCCCAAGGCTGGTGCAGGGAGGCGGGTGGCAGAGTGAGTCTGGCCTGGAAGCGAGGAGATCAGCTTCTAATCCTGACTCTGCTACTATCTTGCCAAATGACCTTGGCCAAGTCATTTCTCTCTGTGCTTCAGTCTCCTCATGGTACACAAGGAGTGGGTGGGGATGAAAGCCGCAGGGGCTCAGCCCTTCCACGCTGACATTTGGTGGTCTGGATCAACTGGAGACAGAGTTGAGGCCTGAAAAGAGCTGGGCTCTGCAGTCATCCAGGCTTGAGTTTGAATCCTCACTCTAAGGCTGATTAGCTCTGTGATCCTTAAACAAGTTTAATCTCTGAACCTTCTTTTCCATCTATAACATGGGATAATTCCACCTGACTCCTAGGACTGTGATGAAGGTTAAATGAGCCTGTGGGTGGCACAATGCCTAACATATAGTAGGGACTCAATAAAAGTTCTGGCCTTGGGAGGGAGAAACCAACCCTCACCCGGAGGCAGACTGCACTATACAGATGGTCTCTGCTGGGAGAAAGGTCTGTCTCCCTCTGTCAAATCACCCAGGGGGAGTCCAGTTACTACTAGCTACATGACCTTGAACCAGTCACTTTCTTTCCTGTTTCCTCATCTGCAAAATTAAAGACTGACCTGGATGATCCCTAGGGCAAGTCCCACTGACAGTTTGTCAGTGTCTTCTCTGCCACTCCCAACAACTGCTCAGTTTCGGCCACTGATGGGGAAGGGTTTTGAGGGGGTCGGAGGAGTCGAGGGCTACAGGTTTCCTTTTGAGGACACAAGAACTGCATTGTCTCTGCCTGCCTCCCCGTCTTCACTATAGCATCCGGACGCCTGCGTGGAAGCCTTGAGTGAGCAGCACCCATGTGCTGGCTCATAAGCCACAGTCAGACACCCTCAGATAGCCCACCCCTTCCCACCTTAAGTCCCCAAAACACCTCTCCCTGGGGCCCAAGCAGTCTGGGAGCACTCCCAGTTGCCTTGGGTTTCCCCACCTTGTACTTTACAAATAATTCAAGTGGCAAATGGCCCCCGGACCTAGGAGCAAACAGTACCAGGTGGGCAGCGGCAGTGGCCACTCAGGTGGCAGCGGGCACCCTCCTGGGCCCAGGTGAATCCTGACTCTCCTGGGGGTGGGGTGGGGCTGTCCTCGCTGTCCATTGGCCCGGAGCTGTGCACCCGCAGGCACGTGGCTCACCCTCTCGTCCCTCTCCCTTCTTCCCTCCACACCCCACCCATTCCCGCGGCTTAAGCCCGCCTCCCTTCTCCCACCCCAGGGCCATCTCCGTGGCAACTTGGTGTGGCAGGGTTGCTGATTGGCTGACCCTGCTGTCAGGTCACAGGCTCAGGCTGGTTCATGATGCAGATCACACCGGGCTTGGGCAAGGGTGGGTGTTTAACTCCGAGGGCCTAGCTCCAAAGCCCACGGCCATGCGGTAGCAATGAAGGAAGAGAGAGGCAGAGGACCCATTTGGGAAGGGGAGGTGTTCCTACGGGTCTCTAGCTTCTGGGAAACTCCCCTAGCCCTTACCCAGGGCTCTGGCACCCATGCTAACTTAGGTGCCACCTGGAGCTAGGCTGGTGCCAACCAGGCCAAGGGGGCACTCCAGGCCCCATCATCTGGGAGGGCTTGATGGGGACGAACTCCCCCCTTCTTTCTGCCAGGGTGGGGCACTGATGCCAGGGTGCCCACCCCAACTTGGGCACCCTTCCCACCTCTGTATCCCAGAGGGCCCAGCCCCCCGACGCCCATGAGGACGGCCCATCCCCACCCAGCCTGGCATGCCCCCTCTTGCTAAGACCTTGTGGGCATGGGTGTGTGTGGTGGTTGGTGGGGGGGCAGCTGTGCCAGGGAGCCAGGCAAGGTCTGTTTGCCTGGTAGGGGGAAGAACTGGGGGCCCCGCCCCACCTCTCCCCCCTTTCCCGTCACCCCCCCCCCCCAGGGCTCCCCTCACTGTCAGGCCTGCTAGACCGGCCAAGCCGGTGGGCAGCTCTCTTGAAACTGGGCCCTGAGTCAAGCTTGCCCCATCTTTGGTGGGGGAAGACTTTGGGGATAGAAAAGTATGGGGGGGGCGGCAAAGGAGGGAGCCCCTATCACCTACCCCTCAGTGCCCAAAGGCACCTCCCAAGGTGTGTCCACCACCAAGAAACCAAAAGGTAGAGGGCACTGGCCCTGGCACGGGAGGGAAAAGGAGGCTGAAAGTCTTTCCAGGTGCTGACCTCAGGCAGTGTCCAGTGAAGGGCTGGGGGATACCAGGGCCAACACTGCCGGCTTGAGCCAGCTGCAGAGCTGGGATACGAGGCCCTGAATGGGGCAGCTGAGTAAAGCTGGCCCCCCTTCCCCACACCCTGGGGATTAGGGGAGTGAGGCTTAGTGTGGGGGGCAGCAGGCGGAAACAGGATTAGCGGCGGAGAAAATAGATATGGGCCTGAGACTCAGGCACACAGAGCCCCCTCCACCTTAGGCTCAGAGGCCCCCACCTCCGGGCTCTGCCAGAGAGCCCGAGAGGGACCTGGCCAGCTTCTCCAGGTGTAGCAGCTTGGGGTGAGGATGAGGGCCAGGCTGTGATGCCTCCTGCCAGGGTGATGGAGAGGCCTGACGCTCTTCCCACCTTGGCTGGCCACCCTTCCCCTTACTTCTTTCTCCTTTCTCCCCCCCAACCCCCACCCCAACTCCAGCCTCAGGTTCTCTTCCTGTTTTTTTGGAGCGAAGTTTGCACGAAGCCAGGGCTTTGGCCTGTGGCTGGACCAGGGCGGGGGTGGGGAAATAGGACAGCCAGTCCAAAGTCCTCAGGGACCCAGGAATCCTAGCTCCCCAGCTTCTTCCACCCTTTCTTAGGGCCTCTGGGGCCCAGGGGCTGAAGCCATCTGGACTGCCCAGTTGGAAAGGCAGGGTGAGGGGTGGAGGTGAATCCCCTGGAGGACTGGAAGGACTTCGAAGGAGAGGCCCTCGGCCCAGGATGCCCCAGACATGTATGGAGCCTTTCCCTCCCCACCCAGCCCCTCCAAGCTAGTACATGCCTTCCCCATCCCCCATATGTCGCTTCCCCCTCCTAACCTCACCACCCCCAGCACTCACACTTCCTGGGGGCCGAGGCGGAGAAGAGAGACCGCAAGCCACGAAGGGGGAAGGAGGCAAGGGGAGTTGGCTGCTTCCCGGTGCTGTGGGGGTTAAGCCTCTCCTCCCTCAAAATCCCCAATTCCTGGTGCTTTAGCTCTTGACAGGAGGGAGACCTCAGTGTTCCCCCACACTTTCTTTCCATGACACCTGCCCTAGTCCACAGCCTCTGAGATCGCATCAGGGGAAATCTGAGGGAGATAAAAGATGGCGGGGGAAGGAATGGGGGCAACTCCGTCTTCCCTAGTCTTCTCCTCTTTTGCTTTGGGGACCCCTGCCCTCAGCCCCTCTCCACTCTTGGCCCCTTGCCTTGGCCTCTTCCTGCCTTCTCGGACCCTTGTGTCCCCTCTCCGCGACCCATCCTTTGCTTTCCTCCCTTCAGCCCTTGTAAGGTTCCTGCTTCCTCTCTACTGCGTCCTTAAGTCCCCAGGTCTCCAAGGCACCATCCCTACCTCTCCTTTCTTTTGGCTTTTGGTTCTCTCGCTCAGGCCTCTCCCACTTCCTCCATTTCGCCCTACTCCAAGCATCCCTTCTCTTCTCCCCAGGCCGATGGATGGATGCGGGTGGAGAGGGGCAGAAGAATTAAATTAGGAAACCGGGCCTGCCCTCCAAGGCCTGGTCTTGCCATGAGATGGTTGCATTTGGGCACCCACGACCCCGTTCTGGATGAAGCACAGGACCAAAATCGGGGGGACAGTTAGTGAAGATGGGTGGGGGGGTGTACAGTGAGAGCGGATGTGGGGTAGGGTGGGGGGGACAGCCCAGGCCTCTCTGCCCGTCAGAGTTTCCAGCCCTGGAGCAGCTGGAGTTTCCCCAGAGGCTGCCCACCCAAGGCCAGGCAACCATGCGCCTGGACAGACCCTGGCCATCAGTGCTCCCAGCAGGGGTCTGCCGGAGCAGCGCCAGATCCCCTTAGGGCCTGAGGAGACCCACAAGGTGCCAGGGTCTGCCCTGTGCCCACCCCCTCCCCCCCTAGCCTAGCGTCCCCGGCTGCGTAACCGAGCCGGCTGGTAACCCCACACCCGCCAAGCCGCCGGCAGAAACCTGAGCCCCCCAGCCCCAGAGGACACCCCAGCCCAATCCCCGGAGCCCGGCTCCCTGCCAGCCTGTCCAACCTCCTGTCCTGGCCCAGCAGCCCCTCGGCTCCCGTAGGCCCCTTCTCCTGCTCTCCTGTCCTCCTATGTCCCTCGGACACACAGGCTTCCCCACACTCCAGCCCCTCAGCCCCTCAGTTCCCTAAACCACCCCCTGTGAAAATTTGGACACCCTCTTCCTAGCCTGTTTTTCAGTCCCTCTCTGACCCTTGGCCAATTCTAGGCCTCCAAGCCTCCCCTGGGGCCTGATCTCCCAAGCCAGAGCGGGGCCTACTCACCTGAACGCTGAGGGGCCTTGCCGGCAACTCCTCCTGGCCCCTGGGGGGAACAGGTTGGGAGGGGTGGGGGAGGGCCTGGCTGGGGGGGAGGCAGGGTGGCTGTTCCCCGCTCCAGCTCCCTCCTTCAAAGGGGCCGCCCACGACTTGGCCCAGCCCCTCCCCCCTACAGCCTTAACCCTCTGGGTGCTGTCCCCCCTCCCCCCAGATGGAGGGAGGGGTTACCAGAGGCCTGGCAGCGTGGGAGAGGGCCTAGAGTCTCTGCCTGTGGTGCCCGAAGCCCCAGCTATACCCACCCCCGCCTGTCCTGACTCAGTCCTAAAAGGGGAAAAAGGTGAGCGGTAGGAAAGGTAGGAGCTGGGACAGTCCAGGAGGACAGAGGTGAGGAGGAGCAATGGGAGAGGCTGCTGGAGGTGGGACCAGGAGAAGGAAGAAGGGAGGGGAGGGGACAGGAGGCGGCAGTGGCCAGAAGAGGGAGGAGGGGACGCCTGGACAGTCAGTGCCAGGGGTGACAGGTGCCCAGGTCCCAGCCCCTCAGGGCATGTGGATGAACAGGGGGCCACAGGGAGGCCCTTCAGACCCCCAGTGGGCCCCTCAGCACCCTTGGGAGCTGGCCGAATTCTCCCCACCCCGTACTGGGCTGGGGCCCTCAGGGGCTGGGCAAGGCAGCACCCCGCCCTCCCCATGCCTCACCCCAAACCCACTCACATACCACAGTTCCTCGCCCGGGCGCCAGCCCCTGCCAACCAGGCCAGGGGGCAGCACTTGTGCCAGCCCCCAATGGCCAGGGGGGTCAGGGGGATAGAGCTGGCCTGAGGTGGGGTGGACAGATGGGGGGAGCTGTGGGCACCGAAAGAGGAAGGAGCCGAGAGGGGGCATCTGCTGGGAAGCGCCTAGCCCCACCCCTTGCGTAAGCTGCTGCCACCCTGGCCGGTTGGGTGGGACCCGCCTGGGCCTGAGGGGCAACTCAGGAGGGCTCTGAGCCCAGAGGAGGGTGGGCCACAAAGTTCCACTTAAACAACTCTGGGGGTCCCTTATTCCTATAACGAGGTGGGCCCTAGGTCCCCCAGCCACTAGGCCATCCCATGTCCTGCTGGGCTAGGAGGGGGGACCACAGAAATGCCCCCTAAAATATCCCCTCCCCTTTCCCCCCAACAGCTGCTGGCTCAATGCCGCTGGCCTGCTGCCCCTCACCAGCTCCCGGCCCGGTTGGCACCTACCCACCAGGATGCTGGCAGTCCTGCCCTCCTCTCCCTCCTACCCCCCTGGCTCCCAGCGCCCCATGCCAACTGTGGGCCTGGGGTGGGGGAGGGTCACCCCTGTGCCTTGGTGCCAGCTAGGCGGGCCCAGGCCCCTAGGTCCTACAGATAAGGCCCAAGACCCTGTTCTCAAGCCATCTCCTCAAGAGGCAGTACACGGGTTAGGGCCTACACGAAGAGTCCAAGCGGGCTATGGACAGCTTGATGAACAGTTATTGAAGGCTCTACTCCCCAAGATAGGGCCAGTGTCTCTCCCTGCCGCCAGGTGCCGGTCTCCCGGCATCCCCCTGCCCAACCATTTGCTTGGGCACCAGAGTCCCTGCTATTCCTGATCGCCCTGGTGCCCGCAGCCTGCCAGGGAGTGGGGTGGGGCTGCTCTCTGCCCTTTGATCCCTGTAAAGGGAGGGAACCAGCCTAGAGGGCACGGGGCAGGGAGGGAGTTCATGGGGCCCCTCCATTCCACCCCTGCCAGGGGCAGCAGGGCAGGGTGTGGGCATCTCTTGGGTGGAGTCCTAAGGTGAGAATGGGTAGCATGTCTCAGCTGGGGGTGGGGTGGGGGGGTGGATGACAATCATGGATACATGGTGTCATGGGGGAACAAGGTGATGAGGACAAGCTGGGGGGGGGATCCAGAGGGTCCCCATGTTCCAAGTCATCCCAGTCCACTTTTAGTCCCATCAAGAAAAATTCCAACTTAACCAAACTGAGAGATCAAGGAGGACTACAACTCCCAGTATGCACCACAATTGCTTTGCATGTACCTTGGGAGTTGTAGTTCCCTTGAGAAGCCCTGTGCTCTGGTCTTCCCCAGAGCCTCGCTGCTGATGGGGTGGGGACAGCAGAGCAGGGGATGGGAGGTGGTCATGAATCTCCAGGGGGGCTGTGTTTAGAAGAGGTAAAAGGCAGGAGGTCTATGATTGGGGGAGAGGACCCCTGCTCCCAGGCAAAGCGGGAGGAAAGGAGGAAGGAAGGAGGAGAGGATGTCTGTTGAAAGGGGCATATGGGTGGGGAGGAGCTGGTGGGGGGGGCGGTGGAAACAGGAAGGAAACTGAAGCCAGAGACATGAGGTCGAAAGCAAGGGCCTGGTGGAGCCCCACTCCGAGGCCGGCAGGGACTGGGAAGGCGTTTCCCCCTGCCGGGCCTCGGGACCATTCTGGTGGCCTAGGGAGGCCTAAGAGAAATTAGTGATGTCAAGTAAAAAGTCAGTTGGCATGTTTGTGGGGGTCACTGGCTCCATTTACCTGCCACCAGCCCTCTTTTGTCTGGGGCACCGTCAGCCCCTGGATCTGGCACGAGTATTTCTGGCTGGAGAGCTCTGAAAGCTGACTCGGCTCTGTGATGCTAGCAAGCAGAGGAAGGGGTTGGGGAAGACTAGGGCCAGGCCTGATGGGTAGTATGGTGGAGCGATATATATATAGGGTTAGGCCCAGGGGTGAGATCAAGAAATTGTGCTCATAAATGTGTATTCCACCCTCTAGGGCTGAGGCCCTGGCAACTGGGAGGCCCCAGTGAAGAGAGGGCTAAGATGCTAAGGAAGGCCACTAGCCTCCCACCCACCCCAGGCTGTGGGACAGAATGAAGAGGGAACCATTTTCTGGTGTCCCTGTGGAATTTGCTAAAGGTAGCCTTTCCCCTTGTGTCCGGTAGCCTGTGAACATTAAAGGTGGCAACTCAGGGGACCAGATGGCAGCTGGGTGCCTTTACCAAGTGGCGGTGGAAGTCAGAAGTGGGCAGAGGCTCTGCTTCCAGGCCACTTTCCGTAGGCTCCCCAAGGTTCTGGGACAGATGTTTATAGGCCCCAGCCAAGACTCGCCAAGACCTGGGTCTGCCTGGGTGGGGGATCATTCTTGCCTCTCCAGGATCTGTGATGGTGGACAACAGTAGCTCTAACCCCTTCCCCCTAGTCCCCCAGGCCAGCCTTGGCGCCTGGCCGCCTGTGTGTTGGCAGGACTGGTGGTGGTGGGGGGGCGGCGAGGCAACTTCAAACTGTCCGGGCAAAACGTCAAGTTTACTCACGAGTTTACTCAGCAGAAGGAGGGGGAAGAGGCCAGGGCGGGCACACCCCATGCCAGGGTCCTATCCTTCTGCCCGTCCCCACCTTCCTCCCCCACCCTCCTCTTCAGCCCTAGGCCAAAACAGGCACAGGCCCTAAGGCCTGGTAGCAGGGCAGTCTTAACTCTCTGAAGGTCAGGGAGCCAAGCAGACTGGAGGCAGGAAGCCCCGAAGCAGTCCCAGAGGCTTCTATCAGAGGGCAATGCCCTGCCTGGAGCCCAGTCACTACCCGTCTTGGGACCTCGGCTTTGGGCCAGAACTGGGTCTCTTAGCCACCAAGAAGGAGGCAGTACAGGCCAGGCCTCCTCTATCTGAGCAGTCCCCTGGGTAGTGACTTCTGACCCCAAATGCCCAGTCCTAGGCTGTGCCCTAGGCAGCATGATGCCATCTGGGCAGCCATAGGATCAGGGGCTGGTTCTCTCGGCCCTGGCTTGGGATGGGGGGCCAGCACCCTAGCTGACCTACTTCCCTTTCCTCCCCACCTGCTTTCATTCTCCGCTTCTCTCCCCCAGTCTTCACTGTCCCCACCCCAGAGGCGCTCCGCCCCCCCATGCCCGCTGGGCCCCCTCCCCCACCCTTCCCCAGGGTGCCAAGTGCAAGCACACAAAGGCCCGATGGTGCATTGTTAGCCCAGCCCCCGCTGCCCGCCGCGCCCTCCCAGGGCGGGCACCAGGCCAAGGAGGAGCTGGGGGCCCTGGGTGCCAGGGGGCACCATGGGGAAGGGGAAGAGGTCAGCACCTGTCTCCCAGTCACTGGGGTCCCTGTCAGCCAGAGCTGAGCAGGGATGAGAGTGCCCAAGAGGAGCAGGCCTCCTTGACACCTGAGCCCAGTGGGCACTGCCTGCTTTCTTCCCCAGAGCCCCTTTTGGGTGGTATTAACCCCTTCCTGACCCCTGTACTAAGGTTGGGGGGGTGTGGTACCCAAGGGAGGGGACAGTGTCTGGGGGTGCCAGCAGGCTGCGTCGTGCCTACAGCAACCATGTAACAGAGGCACGCTGGGGGAGCCGGGGTCCCGGGGGCCAGGGCCAGGCGGCACTGACAGAGATTTCTTCTTGTTTCATCAGCTGCTCCAGGGGGAGCCCCCTGCCCTTCTCCCCAGTCACCACTAAGGAGGAATACTAACTGCTACCCAAACCCAGTCACAAATATGCCCCTCTCCAGTCCAGCACAACACTCCATATGCCCACTCTCTCTGCCCAACCTGATGCCCACTCCATGCCAGCTCTCCCAGCAGTGCCAGACGGGTACAGGGGTGACCAAACCAGTTGGTGTGTGTGGGGGGAGCAGGAGGCAACCCCATAATCCTCCAGGCCTCACCCCCCCTACACACATGCACCATCAGGGAAGAGAGAGCTCCCATCCCAGTTTAACCCCTCACTGCCCAATCTGGCTCCCCCTGCGCCTTGATAAACTGTCTCCCTCCTCCAGGAATAAGTTGAGGGAAGCGGGAATAGCTGCGCTGACTCATTCTCATTCTTAGCTGCAGCTCGGGGTCTTCACTGCATTCGGGTGGGGGTCAATTCAAGAACGCCTTCCACCTGGCCCGGAAGCCAGGACAGCCTGCTGGTCTCCCCCTCTCCCCAGCACCCACTTCCGGTGTCCCAAACTAGGTCAGCAGCGCTCGTTTCCTGTGGGTCAGCTAGCACCCGCGCCTCTGCCCCTCCCCTGCTCCGGACCCAGGCTCCCTGCCCCCCCCCCCCCCCAGGGCGCCCCGAGGTCTCACCACGTCTCAGCCGCCCTTTGATACGTGGGGGTTGTGCGGGGCGGGGGGCAGGGGACCCGCCCTCTCTCCAAACACCAGCAGGGCCGGGGCGCCTGGGCAGGCACGTGTCCGGGCACAACCCGCTGCCCACGCCGCCCCCCCACTCCCGGCCCCCCCTCGCTCTGGCCGGGACACGTCGCTCTCTTACTTCGGGTGGGGTGGGAGGAGAGAGAGAAAACTGGAAATTGAAAGCAGCGCCCCCCACCCCTTTGAATGGCAGCCCTCTGCCAGCCTCGCTCAGACTAGGTCCTACAACAACACAGTAGCGACCCCCACTCCGGGTAGGGGCAGGTGCGCCAGCGCCGGTGGGGGACGGACGATAGGTGGAATTCTTCCTAGTCGCCCACACTCGCTCTTGGGTTCTGGGGGCAGGAGCTGGCTTTGAAAAGGTGGCGGCGGTACTGGAGCCCAAACGAAGAGAGAGGGATTGAGGGGCGGCGGAGAGAGGGGTCGTTCTGTATCGCTCGGAGGTTGTCGCTGAGCCCCACTACCGGCGAGAGAGCGCGGCTGTGGAAGCGCAAGAAACCAAATAGTCCAGCCGGTAACTTTCCCCCAAGCCGCGGCTCCTCCTGTGCTCCCCCCACCCCCCATGCAACTGGCCCGAGTCCAACCCACCGCGCCAGGGGGCGCGGAGGAGGTGGGGGGAGCGTTGTCCTAGTTAGAGTCCGTCAGCGTTTCCATTCCCTCAACTCGGTCGGGTCGGGGGTCTACCTCTAAAGTCACGAAGGAGACTAGGGGAGCGCTTGGCGCCGCCTCGCCCTCTCTCCATCCCGGAGCCGCCAGTCTGTCTGATCCCAGAAGTGCAGAGAAAGTTTCTGGGGACCCTCCGCCCTGGGTTGGGGGAGGCTGTAGTTCCTTCTCTATCTTTCCTCCCCGTTCAAATCAATTCCCAAGACCCGGAGTGTTCGGAAGGCACAGGAAAGGGGAGTGGTGGGAATCTGGTCTGCATGCGCGCGTGTGTGTGGGGGGTCCCACTTACAGGACAGACGAAGGACACTGCAGTAATCTCGAGTATGGGGGACCCCTAGCCAGGAGGCAAAAGTGGGGTACACTCACCTCTCCGCCTTTGGGTCCGCTGGCTGGAGCTGCTGAGGCTCCGGGTGTGGGGAGAAGCGCGTCCCCCGCCAGGCCCGGGGGCTTGGGGCCCTGCTCCGGTCCTGGTCAGAAGGCCGCGGTCAGTGGCTCGCCGCTCTCTGCTGGGGGGCTCCTCCTCCGCAGCCCTCTGCCTCCTCCTGCCGCCCGCCCCCCCCTTGGCCGCCGAGAACCGTACATTCACCTGGCTCCCACCCGCCCCCCCCCTCAGGGCCCGCCTCACCTGTCCTGCTGTCTCACCTGTCCTCCTGCTTGCTTTCCCCCCATCCCTCCCCTCCCTCCCCCCGCCCCCTGCCACCCCCCAAACTCCCCCTCCCAACCCTTAGCAACACCCTCTGTCACTTCCTGGTTTTTCACCCGCCCCCCCAGGCCCCCCTCCCTCCGCCCAATAAGGACATAAACTTCAACCCCTTGGTCCAGCCAGTCTCTGCAGGGCGCAGATGGATCCCTCCCTCCTTTTTCGCTCTTTTCTTCCAAGCTCTTACTTTGCACTCTGAGCTTTTCCCACCCTCCTCTTTTCCCTCCTTCTTTCCTTGTCTCTTTCTCCCTTCACCTGCCGCGGTCCCTTTCCCCCTCCCTTTCCTCTTTCTCTCTTTCTAGCCCCTATCTCTCCCAGTCCACCTTAACTCGAGCTCCGCCCTCGACCCCCATCCAGCCCTCTGCCGCTACCCCGCCCCGCCCCCTGCACTCCACCGCCCTGCCCGCCCATTGGCCTGAACACCCGCCCATCCCAAGTGGGTCCCGCCTTGCGTTGGGCCAGGGAGGGGGCGGAGCCGAGGGGGCTGGCCTGAAACCTGGAGGAGGGGAAGAGGAGGGGGCAGTGTCCGCAGCGGCCGGGGAACCGAGCACCCCCGAGAAGGGCTCTCACTCCTCTAAGAGGGGCTTCCGTAGGGTCAGCACCTCGGGAGGGAAGGGTATGAGGAGATCGAAAATAGGCTAGGTGGGGGTGAGGCAGGGACTTAGGGGGTTGAGGGAGGGGGTCCCGTGAGGGGCTATAATCAGGTCAGGGCCCCTGGAGGTAGGGGGAGGGGAGCCACCCGGCCATCAACTTCAGCTCCTATGCCCCACCCCCACCCCCCTTAGAAGGAGCGGGGGAGTTGGGGCTGCAGGCACCCTGCCTCCCTCCCCACGCGTGACGGCGCCCCGCGGGGAGGGAACGGCGCCCTGGGCAAGCAGCCTCTGCGCTCCAGCCGGTGCCCGCTGCGGCCTTGGCATTGTCGAAGGGGAGGGGCCAGGTCCATGAGGGGGGAGGGGGGGAGGAACGCTCAAGCTTCTGCTCCCCGCCTCCATCCCGCTGTGCCGTAAGTGGAGAAACTGAGTCTCCGCGGAGAGACATCTGGACTTGGATTCGCTCAGAGACCCAGAAGGCGAGGGAGACCTGAGTGTTTTACGATGTATATGTAGGTTTAGGAGGGTCGAGATACGTGCTTCAGTGCCCCCCAACTGAGGAAGGTAGCCCGTTTGGGACGCTTCCAATTGGGCCTGCGGCGCTACATACCCCAAAGAGCCCCTCCCACTAGTGTAAAACTGATTCAAATCCGGCTATCGCGGGCCAGGTTCCGCTCCCCGCGGCCTGCCGGGCCGAACCGGGTCGAGCTCGCTTTCTCCAACCCCAGCCCCCTCCGCAGGGGGCCTCCCTCCCTTTTCAGCAGGTGGCTCCGCGGGACACCAGCTCAACCTGTTGGACCACAATAGGCGGCGCCAGGGGGGCCCTGGCCCTCACCCGGGCTGACCCGGGATCCCCGCGCAGGGGGAGGGGCGGAGTGCTGGTCCCTCCCTCCCTCTCCCGCCGGCCGTGACTCAGCCTCGGGGCCGCTGCCCTGCTCCCCAGCCAGGGGCGGAAAGTGTGAGGCGCCCCTGAGGGCCTAGGCCAAACCAAACAGCCCCCCACCCCAGACATTATCTCACTGTAGAATTGGGGGGGCTCTAAGAAGGAGGGGGTAGCAGCAGCAGGAACGGGGCGCTCACGATAGGTAATCCGCTCCGGGTTTTCTTATCGTCCCTGTCCCCCATGGGTCCCGAGGCTGGTCACTGCTCCGGGTTTTCTTCTCGGCCCCGCCGGACAGATTCTGGTTCGTCAGGGCCCGGAGCCGGTGGCGTCCAGGCCAGGGTTTTCCCCTCCCTCCTCCAGCTCGGGGTCGCGCTAGACTGGAGAAGGGCAGTGCCAGGGGCAAGGCGACAGTGCCAGAAGCACAAGTGAAATGGAGAGGGGGCTGCTTCGGGCTGGAGAGGGCATGGAAAGTGGCTCGGGAGGTTAGAGCCAGAGCCTCTAGAAGCAACAGAAAGGAAGGCGCCTTGGCATCAGCTCTTAGGTATAGAAAAACGAAAGGCGGCCTCGCCGTGTCCCCCGTTTCTTTGGCTCGTGCCAGGCGTCTTGTTGGACCCTACCTGGATCTTTCAGCAGCCGGAATGCATTTCCCACTTGAGTCTGGACAGTCCTGGAACTTCCTGTTAGTTTTTAGTGACCACCTACCCCCCCCCCCCCCCCCATTCTCGGCTCCCTTCCTCGCTCAGAAGTCAGAGGGTGGACCCCCAACTTGAAATTCCCGCCTAACCCCCAACTCCAAGCCTTACCTCGCCAAACAACTGTGTCTATTTCAGCCAAGAAAAGCTGACTGGGGGCCCTGCCCCCTCCCACGACACCCCAGAGGCCTACCACCACCCCTGCCCAGGCACTAGGCCTGTACTAGAACTGGGAACTGGAGGACAGGCGTGGGATCTCCAAGGGGCTTCTTGGGGATCTGGGCGCTTCCAAGATCCACACTGTCAGACAGAAATTTTCAGGCAACCAACTAGACCTAAATTTGGGGGGGCAAATTGGCAGGAGGTCTGTAAATACCCGGAGGATGAAGTGGTTGACCAAAGAGAAGGATGAATGTCCAGGCCTGCCGGGAGTTAACCCCTTTTAAGAAGAACTGCACACCTGGGGCTGGGGGCGGCGATTCGGAGTGACAGGCCCGAAGTCCGGGCCATGTGCGCCAAGGAGCAGCTGCAGAGGAGCTGGATACTTGCAGAGCCCGGAGAAGAGAGTACTTCTGACGGAAAGAAAGGCAAAGCTGTGAGCGGGCGGGGTCCTGAGAGAGTGGGTCTAGGGGCCTGTTTTGGAATGTGGAGGGGCTGAGCTGGAAGCGGAGCTTCAGCTTGCGCCGGGCGCCCACCTCTTCCCCACTCTCCGCCTTCCCCAGGCTGCCTCCGCTTCCCTCGAAAAACCCGCCGCCCAGGAAACCGCTGGGGGCGCTCAGACCGCAGCCCCGGCGCCCCCACCGTGACCGCCCAACCCACCTGAAGGGACCGTGGCTGCCAGGGTTGCCCCCCTCCCGCCGACTCCCCCCACACCTGCGGGCTGCTCTATTTATAACTCGGCGCCTATTCCGGGCCTCTGGGCGGGAGCGCGCTGCCGCGCAGCGCTAATCGTCGCCGGGATCTCTGCGCCCCCCAGGGCAGGGGGAGATAAATTTAGCCTCAGGAAGCTCGGGGGAACATTTTCCAAAACTCCACATCCCAGAGAAGGCGAAACAGAACCCCCTTGCCCTCCGCTTCCTCCCGCCAGCCGCCAGGCGGCGCAGATCCCCCGGCTTCTCGAGCCGGGTCGTTGCTTTGAAGCTGGGGTAGGCTAAGGATTGAGAACGAACGACGTAAGAACACGAAGGGGCGCAGGTCAGAGGGGCCAGAGAATGGCCAGAAAAATGGATATGGCTCTAAGGCTGGCAAAGACGGGAGTAGATAGCTTCAGCTGGGAGTAACTGAGAAAGGACTTCTGCCTTTTGAAGGGGAAATAACTCTTGTGCAAACGAGATGCAAATAGGGATGCAAATAAGAGCCTATGCCCTTGGAGGCCGGCGCTCTGGCGCCAGTGAAACAACTGCCACACTGCCTTCTGCCCGCCTTTCAGTGTTGCTGGGAAAACGTGGGACTCTCCCAAGAGCATCACTATAATATCTAGTTAATTGCGCACGGCTCCTCAGACCACTTTTATCGACTCCTCTCCACCTATTTTCTAAACACCATTGAGGGTCATGTCCGACGTAATCAGCTGGGAATCCCGGTTATGAGGCCGGTTTTCCTCCGCATGCTGTCCTATTTGGGGAGTCCCTTCCAGTTCTGCCAGTTCAGTTCTTCGAGTTCCGACAAGGAAACTGAGAGTGAGTGAGGAAAACTGACTCACCCAAAGCACCAGTGCAGGTAACAAAGCCGGTACTGGTAAAACGCTTCCTAGGTGGCGCAGTGGTAAGGAACCCGCCTGCCAATGCAGGAGAAGCCAGAGACGTGGGGTCCATCCCTGGGTCGGGAAGATCCTCTGGAGTGGGAAATGGCAACCCACTCCAGTATTCTTGCCTGGAAAATTCCATGGACAAAGGAGCCTAGCAGGTTACAGTCCATAGCTTCTCAAAGAATCAGACAGGACTGAGCACCCACCTTTCCCTTTTACCTTTTCAGTTCTGCCTGGTCTCCTTCGGCACTTTACCAGCCTAGTCCCCTCCCCCTTGTTGCCACTAGGCGGTCCCGGGGCGAGGAGGGGTAGATGAGCTCTTACCCATTCCTCCCAGTCTTGGTGCCTCCATATCTTCTTTTATCCCTCCCCTCATCCCTCTCCAGTGAGTTCTGGAGAGAGCGGTTTGGACATTCAAAACCAGAGCTTATTCTAGATGGGAAGAGAACACTACAGGGAAACTGCCATCTTTTACTTTTCCTTCTAGACCAGTGGGGAGGTGTAGTCTGGGAACCGTCTCCTGGCTCTGTGGCTTACATGAAAAGGGCATAGCTGGGGCTCCCAAATGCCCCCGGCAGGAAATGAAGAACAAGGGGAGCTTAGGGTTGAGGTCAAGCAGGAGAGCATGCAGTGGGTGTAGAATAGGGTTGATTGTCCCCTCCACCATTTCGCTTTCCTGGCCCTGCCTCCCAGGCCACTTAGACCACCATCCCAAGCACATGTTCAGAAGAGGAAGGCAGGCTAATTGAGAGAGGCTCTGAATTTGAGATGAAAAAAATCTGGGTTCACCAAATGACTACCGTACTGCAGAGTACTGTTTGTGTGACTTTGGAGGGGTCACCTCAGCTCTCCGGGCTTGTTCCTTCATGTAAAGATATGATAATTACTGTTGTCCTGCCTACTTTTGAAGTGGACTTTTGTAAGGCTCAGAGCACTCTTTAGCTGAACCGGGCTTTCGGCACACACCGTGCCGAAAGCCCGGTTCGTGAGGTTTCTGTTATCCTCCCCATCTCCCTCCAGTCTCTGCACTCTCAGAGTTCTGACACTCTTTCCAGCTCTGACACTCTCCCTGGGCTACTGGCAGTCCCTGCTTGTCTCCCTCCTTCAGTTCCTACCAGGGGCCACAGCCCTGGGCCCTGCCTTCCTCCACCTACCACTTCCCCAGCGGCCCTGGCCAGACGTCCTCTCCCCTGGCAAAGTCAGAAGCCTCAGACTTTAGGATCCACCTCCAGCACTGCTGCAGCTTGCGGGGAGTGAGGTCTAAGAAAGGAAAAGGAGGCAGACTTTTCCAGCTCGAGTGAGGGGAGGGCTGGAGCCCGCCAAGCAGGGTGCAGGCTACAATGGGGAAAGGGAACTCCAAATTCAGAGGCAAAGGTGAATTCTTTATCCACCTCTACACTAACCTCTGGTGCTTCCCTGGTGGCTCAGACGGCAAAGCGTCTGCCTACAATGCGGGAGACCAGGGTTCAATCCCTGCGTCGGGAAGATCTCCTAGAGAAGGAAATGGCAACCCACTCCAGTATTCTTGCCTGGAAAGTCCCATGGATGGAGGAACCTGGTAGGCTACAGTCCATGGACTCGCAAAGAGTCGGACAAAACTGAGTGACTTCACTCACTCACTTTCACCACTAACCTCTCTCTGGATGGATTCAGGACCTTCTTACTGCTGTGCCCTGGGGCCCTGGAGACACCAGGGAAGAACGATGACCTGCATTTTGTGGATGCGGGGCTGCCTGGGTGGGTTAAGAAATAACCTTGATTTGGAGTACTATAGAGTACCATGCTACCAGAAAAAAGAATGGACAGGCTGTAAATATACTGGTATGAAGTCCTTTACAAGGTATGTGAAGCAAAAACAGCAAGGTGCAGAGCAGGGTGTAGAGTATGTTATTAACTAGAAGGACAAGTATATGCAGAATGCAGCCACTTCTGTCCACTGCTATGGCTGTAAGCTTGCTATAAGCCACCAACACATCTGGCCCCAATTGTGCCCATTACCTCCTAAGAGGTCTCTGCTGTTCTACCCTTTGTCCCCTAAAGGCTAATCTCAACCCAGCACCAGTGTGAACCTTTTAAATAAAAAAATCAGTTCATGCTCAACTGCCTACAACAGTTCCTTATTTCACTCAGCATAAAATCTCAAGTTGTTACCATGGCTTACTAGGCTTGCTTCAACTCCCATCCCTAGCTCAACTTTCTCTTTTTCCATAGCACCTATCACCTAATAACATCAATGTGCTTGTTTTTATGTTTATATTTTCTGTCTCTACCCACCAGCACGTAAACTTCAAAAGTACAGGGATCTATTTTGTTCACTGCTGTATTCAAAGCAGCCAGAATGGCATATAGCAGATGCTCAATAATATATGTTAAATGAATGAATGAACCTTTTGCCATTTGCAACAGCATGGTTGAACCTGGAGAGTATTATGCTTAATGAAATAAGTCAGAGAGAGAAAGACAAATATGGTATGTTATCAGTCACATGTGGAATCTAAAAAACAAAACAAATGAATATAAGATATAGAGAACAAACTAGTGGTTACTAGTGGAGAGGGAAGGGGGAGGGACAGGATCGATGGGATTAAGAGGTACAAACTACTATGTATAAAATAAATAAGCTACAAGTATCTTTTGTACAGCACAGGGAATATAGCCAATATTTTATAATGAGTATAATCTATAAAAAATTTGAATCACTATGCTGTACACCTGAAACTAATATAATATTGTAAGTCAACTATACACCAATTTAAAGAACTTAAAAAAAAATGCTGTCCAAGAAACGGGTCACCATGGTTACCTCTGGCAAGGGAAGCTAGGGGATAGGTGCTAGGCGATAAAGAATTATCAGAGTTCTTTACTCTAGGCATATATTACTTTGACAAGCAAAGAAAAAGAAAACAAGCCCAGAGGAAAAGGAGTTAACTAAGAAGTCTGAGGAAGCGCTGGTCCCTGGCAGTGGGAGAAGGTGGCATACACCACCTCCAGGCCAGTGTCCCAGGATAGAAAGCGGGAAAGGCAGAACTGGGCCCCAGAGAATGCTGGGTAGAGATCCGAGGGATGCTTTGGCTGCCTCTGAGGTTGTGGGGGGTCTGAGTGGGCATGTCAGTAGGCAGGAGCAAGACGATGTAAATAACTGGTGTGTACTGACCCCAGGGAGTGATTCAGGGAGAGCATGTGTTGGTGGCTGCCAAGGGGAAGCAGAGTCAGTTCTGCTCATTCTGGCTGTGTCCTGTGCATTGTCGTAAGCCCGCAGGACAGCTTTCCCTTGCAGCTGTGTGTGTGAGCTAGAGGAGCAGGGCCTGCTCTCTGTAAGCTGGGAACTAGTACCAGCTCAGTGATTTCCCCAAGATCTTCAGGGGCAGGGAGCTGGCCAGATCAGGTCTTCTATTTAGGTTCCCAGCCTTACATGGAGGGCCTCAGAGAAGAACCCACCCAAGCTAGACTCCTCCCTTTCTACAAGTTGGGAGGAACCTGGCCTTTCCACCCAACGCCCTCCCCACCCAGGCACCAGTGAGTCAGGAAACCTGGCTTTCAGTCTTTCTATCCAGGACAACCTCCTTTCCTCCCTGGCTCCAGACTCTTCCGGTGCTGACTTTTTCTGATTCCCCTGTAGACATTTAGAACTTTCGGTCTCAAGGCCTATTTATTATACATATAGTTCAGTGATTCTCAAACAGAGAGACTGGGGGCAGGCCATTCCTGGTATTGGGAGGGTATGGTAAGATCAGCCATCTGGGCCAGCAGGCTCCCCGAGCCAGACTTGGAGGAGCGCCAGGTCTGCTGCAGTCTGACTGGGGTCCTAGCCAGCGGGCCAAGCCCCTGTGCACCAGAGGTGCGCTGGTGGTGGGGGCTGGGAACAGAGGCCCAGAGACGAGGCAGGTCTGACAGATGGCACAAACTTGAAACAGGATAGCACTTCACTCGTTGTTTGTGGCCCATCCTTGGTCAAGCACAGCTGGCCCTGGGAGTCTTGATGGATGCTGGACTGGGTGCTAGAAAAAGAAGAACGGGAAGCTGAGAGGCAGGTTCTGCCACAGAAGTTGCAGCCGTGCCTCCTGTCTGTCTGCCCTACCCTGCCCACCTGAGCGATGCCGGCCATGGTGCCCGTGGAGTGGAGGCAGGTCTCTGCCACCGTTAATCCAGCAGCTCCTTAATACACCAGCAGCAGAGGAGGATGTAGACCATTTCCTTCAGGGTCCGCTGCAGGCCCTCCCACCCTGTGCCCATCTTCATGATGGGAACCCGAAGTCCAGTGTCTCGCAGGACCCCTCCGAGGGAGAAGGGCAGGGCCTGGGCTAGGGGCTGTGTCCGGGGCTGCATGTGGGCTGCAGCTATGGAAGGGTGTGGGAGCTGCATCCAGTGCCTTTTATCAACATTGTCCCCACCCCCTTCAGACCTCATGACTGTGGGCACAAGGGCCCCAGGGTCTAGCACAGGGAAGGTTCTGGGCCGGAGAATGGGCTGAGTCAGCCCCTGTGCCCAGGGATGCTGGGATGGGGTTAGTAGGAGGGCCCGGCCACTCCATCTTTCATCCTCCACGGCCAGGCCAGCTCAGCTTCCCTTCTTCCAGCCTGGGTCCTGAAACCCTGGGTCCACTGCCTAGTTGTCCCTCCCCCCTCCCCCCAGGGTTGGCACTGCTCCCTGCTTCCGCCCTCTAGCAGGCTCCTGATGAGACTGGCACTGAAAATCATCAGTGAGAGCTCCTTCCCAGCCTGCGCTGCCCCCCCCCCCCCCATCCCCCTTAGAGTGAGCACTGGGGGCTCCGAGCTGCCAGGGCCTGGCTTCTTTTTGCTTCTCCCATTCCCTGAAGCAGGAAGACAAAGGCACAGCCAGAGCCACAGGCACAGGAGAGGTGGTTTATTGACAGGTTAGACCCCAGGACGGCCTCCTTCCTTCCCGCCTTGAAAAGGGCAGGAGTGGGAGGTCATGTGCGGGAGTTCCGCTCCTCGTCTTCATTCTCAAGCAGGTAGGCTGGACGGTAGGTGGGCTGTCCTC
Organism: Dama dama; assembly: GCF_033118175.1. Taxonomy (NCBI): domain Eukaryota; kingdom Metazoa; phylum Chordata; class Mammalia; order Artiodactyla; family Cervidae; genus Dama; species Dama dama. Next base: position 16,969,465 of record NC_083700.1, read on the forward strand.
CTGGGCTCAGGCACTTCAGGGCTGGGTTCCGTACCGTGTTCTCCCGGCTTCCCAGTGACGTGTAGCTGGGTGGGGGGTGGGGTGGGGGTGGTGGAGAGTATGGTGGGTTTCTGATGGGCTTGGTGTTTCCAATCCCACACCCTCATGTCTTCCACATGCCCGTCCCGTTCCCCCAACACCTTACCCTCGGTCATACAGGATACAGTAGGGGACAAACAGTTGGCGCAGGAAGTCCCAGATGTCTCTGTAGGTCCAGTCCTGGGAGGCCAGAGTCAGAGCAGACTCACAAATACTCCCCCTCTAACATCTATCCTCATCCCCCTGGGAAAGGGCCTATCCCGGCTCTTCCGCTCCCCTAGCCTCTGAGGGAGGACCTGCTACTAAACTCTCTGGTACATCTTGCTCTGTGTACGCCAATCAATGAGAGAAACCATCCTGTCCCCTCCCCATTCTCAATCCAACCTCCACTGACATGTAATTTCCAGGAGGAAAGGGAGAGGCTGTTCAAGGCTATTTGTGTAAGCTTGTGCTGTCCAGTAGAACTATCTGCAATGATGGAAATGGTCTATATCTATACTGTCTAACATGGTAGTCATTTGACATAAGGCTAGTACAACGTACAACTAAGGAACAGAAGTTTGAATTGTATTTAATTAAAAAATTGAGATATAATTCACAAGCCATGATATTCATCTTTTTAAAGTATACAATTCAATTTTTTAAAGCAATATGTATTTCATTTCAATTAATTACAATTCAAGTGTAAATAAATGGCTCACGGCTACCATATTGGACAGCACAGGTCTAAGACACTGTTTGGTCCACAATGCTTGCCGTTGAATTAGTGCTCAATAAAACCTGATCAAAAGGCTGAATGAACAAATACCACTGCCTCCCTTGGATGATGGGCCATTTCATCTAAGCCCCAGGGTCTAACCCTCCCACCCCAGGAAGCCAGGGTGCAATGACTGATAGGGGACAGGAGACTGAAGGTGGTAAACCCCCTTCCCCATACCAGGAGCGGGTTGATGCGCATGAATGAAGGCCAGCCTGGGTCGGTGGGGCTGAAGGGGCAGAGGCTGCAGGAGTAGGGGTCAGTGCGGCGGGTGCCCATCAGCACCGCCTCAAGCTGGGGGTGCCGCGCCTGCAGCTCACTCAGGGCCTGCTTCATGTCTCCCTCAGCCTCCAGCACCTGCAGATTGTACCTGAGGAAGAGCGCCGGGAGTCAGGAGTGGGCCCTGCCAAGCCCCTCTGGGATCCCAAATCTCCAAGGCCCCTGGTACCTCTTGATGGTGTCCTGTAGAAACTGCTCCAGCTCAGGGAAAGGGGAGATGCTGCGGATATACAGGATCTGGAGGGGCTCCTGAGCATCAGGGCACTTCCTGGGGAGGGGACAGGATCCATTGGCTTGCCAGGATGGGCAGGGAAATGCTCCCCAGAGAGCTTGCTCTGTTCCCTTTGGCCACTGGGATAGACACCCTCTCCTCCTCCCTTTTCCTCATCCTTCTCATCTGAAGGGAAGAACCCATTTCCTCTGGCAAGCCCACTCTGATCTCTCAAATCTGGAGCCCATACTCGTTTCTAGTATGTAGGCCTTACCTCCCCAACAGGACTGTGACCTCCCTGTGGTTGGGGAAGGTGGCTCGCACATCCATACCCAGGGCCAGGCAGGTGTCAGATGCTCAATAAATATGGGGAGGAACGGAACTGAGAGGTCACTGTGGCTACCACCCTGCCAAGCCCCACCCAGACACCCCCCTTCCTTCCTGCTTCTTAGGATGGGGAACTAGCAAATGGGGCAGCTCTATCTCTGGGGTCTGCCTCCAGGGGGTGAGCTCACCTCTGCACTGCGGCGTGGAAGAGGTGTAGGAGGGCAGTGCAGTCCTTGCCCCCGTTGAAGCCTATGCAGAGCTGGGTGAGGCTGTATCGAGCCAGGGCAGTCTCAATGGTCTGGAGGGCGCCTGCCACCTTCTCCCCCAGAGAAGACCCTGCCAGGCAGGCAGGGAAGAGGGCATCAGTTAGATACATATGGCTGTCAAAGGGCAGGGGTGGCCAAGCTGCCCTTGCTTAAGCCCCTCTCTATCTTCCCAGTGTTCAATTCCTTCATCTGCCCCCTGCCCGCCATTTAGCCATACCTCACGGTATTCTTCACCTCAGTGTATTCCCTCTGGGGGTCCTGGTTTCTTTTCATTCTCCTAAAGCTCATGCTGTTTCCTTTCCTCTTACACACTGTTTCCTCTTGCTCATCTCCTGGTCTAACCAAATTCTTCTTGCGTGTGTGTGTGCTAAGTCGCTTCAGTTGTGTCTGACTCTTTGTGACCCTACGGACTGTATCCCGCCAGGCTCCTCTGTCCACTGGATTCTCCAGGCAAGAATATTGGAGTGGATTGCTATGCTCTCCTCCAGGGGATCTTCCTGACCTAGGGATCGAACCTGCGTCTCTTAAGTCTTCTGCATTGGCAGGGGGGTTCTTTACCACTAGCGCCAAGTGAAAATCCTCCTTATCACTCAGCTTATATGTCAGTCACCCAGGGAAGCCTTCTCTGACCCCAGATCAAGGCTAATCTCCCTGCTGTGGAAACCCCCTCATCACTGGCCCCTCATGCACAATTACCTTTTTAACATCCCCCTCTCCTGTTAAATAAAACTACTTGTCCAGAGCAAGGGTACCTCTGTCCTGTTGAGCTAAACCCCCAACACCCAGCACAATGTTGCTGAAAGGAGGTACTCAATTGATATTTATTGGAAGAATGAATGAATCTGCTGTAGCTATCTTCTACCTTCTCTTGGATCTGCGGCAAGCCTCCAACAGCCCACCACTCCTAAGACCTAGGGTGGCACCAGTGGTCTGGTGCCTTCTGCCCCTTCCCCAGAAGGCCCCTACCTGACTCAGTGAGTTTGTACACGGCCTCACCGGCCTGCTCCACGGCATTGGGCACGTAGGGGACCACTGATCCCTGGGGCAGACGGGCGGTCAGGTAGGCCAGGCATTCCTCCAGGGGCCCTTCTTCCTCCGAGTCCAGTGTCAGCTTCACCTGATAGTAGTTGCTGCCCCAGTCAGGGTAGGAACCCAGGCCAAGCCTGCGCCCAAAATGGGCCTGGGCCTCAGCCAGAATGGGGGCGATAGAGGCCTCGTTAGCTGCCACATACATTTCCCGCAAGTGGAACTGAACAGCTGTGTTTTGGAACAGCCCCTTCAGCCCTTCCAGCACCCGACGCAGCAGCTCCGGAATTCCCGGGAAGAGGTAGACATTTCGGACGGAGACTAGTGGGAATCGGAAGGGGTGGCCAGTGCGAGGATCTGTGCCATAATGCAGGCGGGCAGAGGCGGGCACCCGCGACAGTTTCTCCCAGCCCGCCCCTCCTAGGGCCTTGATGGCTGCTTCCAGCTCAGGGTGTGGCTTGAGCTCGTCCCCAAAGGCCTGGGCCACCGCCTCAAAGGTCACATCATCATGTGTGGGGCCGATGCCCCCTGCTGTGAGGACGTGGGTGAAACGGCTGGAGAAAGCTGTGACCTCAGCTGCGATGGTGGCTACCTCGTCGGGTACCACGGAGACTCGGCACACCTGGACCCCCAGGGAACGCAGTGTCCGGCACAGAAAGTAGGTGTTGGTGTCTTGAGTGTGTCCCTGGGAGATTGGGGGTGGGGAAGATGAGCGTGTCAGTGCTGTGGGGATGCAGGGCAAAGGAGGAAGGATCAAGCTGCAACTGCCTGCTGACGGAGCACTCTGCTCTTTGGGGGACACCCACTTCCAGCAGCCCACAAGCCCACACTGGGCCCAAGAGTGGGAAAATCCATGTGAATGGAGTCAGGGGTAATGTGATCCACCTTGGGCTTCCATCTCTGTGTCTGGACCTTGACCTCCTCTTTGCTTATTGATTCAATTATCAATTTTATGTGGACCACTCATCCACTTCCTCATCAACCCTGACAGTTTCAGGCCCCTGGCCCCAAGTGCTTAAGGGCATCTTCAGATTCCTGGCCATTGTCACTTTGGTCAGTGGCATCCTCAGACACTGTCTGCAGCCTGCCAGGCCCTTCATGCTGTCAATTCTACTTCTGAAATGTCTCTCCATCTGCTCTCTTCTTTGTTCCTACTGCCACCAAACAGGTCCTTGGCACTTTTCACCTGGATGGTGGCAACAGACCCCTGGCCAGGCTCCCAGTGTCCTGCCACAGCACTCTGCCCTAGGCCTCCACAGCAACCTTCCTAACATGTCACTGTGATTGTGTCACTCTTGGCTGAAAAGTCACTTGTTATTTCCAACCATATACAGAATAAAGTTCAAATTCCTTTGCAGAATATTCAAGGCTGTGTGTCTATGGTGTGTATGCACTCTTCTTTTCTAGCCCCATCTCCTTCTATTTCTCTACAGAGTTTAGTGGTTAAGGTTTGGCTCTGGTGTAAATGTGACTCAAGTTGGAATCCCACCTACCACTTACCAGCTGTTCAGGGAAAGCTTCTCAACCTTTCTCAAGCCTCAGTCTCTATCTATTAATTGAGATTTGTAATAGAAGTACCCACATCATAAGGATAAGGATTAGGAAAATCATATATGTGATGTAATACAAGCACACTGCCAGGCCCTAGTAAGCACTCAATATTACTATTACAAACCTGATGCCCACCATGACCTCTAGTGAGACTTCCCTGATGATTCAGAAGAGATTTCCCCCTTCTAGTACTTTCCTTTTATCTCTCCTGAATGCTTTGGATCATTTCTCCAAATAGGTTGGACATAACTCTGAAATAATACATGCACCTGTACCTCCTATACATGCTGGACTCCTTGTCATTTCTGTAAAGGTCCTCCTCCCCCTACCATACTGCTTGGCAGTTTGTAGGGACTTTGCTACAAGTTTTTCAACAGAGTAATTTAAAAAATAAGGGTCACTTTTCCTCCAATATCTTGGACTCATTCCAGGGCCCTACTGCAGCAAGAGGGCTCCCACCCTGGTTCACCCTCCCTCAACAGAACGTGGAGAAAGCTCCCAAGGACCGAAGAATGCTACCCTCCCCCCCCCTGCCCTGTCCCAGACACACCTTGAGGATCTCATCTCCAACAATGATGATGCCCGCTGTCACGTTGCGCCCTGGCGGAGGTTCAGAGGCCCTAGACGCCATGGTCCTGCCTTCTCTGCCCCTCTGGAAGGCCCTCCAGTAGCCACCCAGACCCCCAAATAGGGGTCGCAAGCACTGGGGGCCCGCCAGGTCTACACGGCACTGGGGGTCATAGCTTGGGAACAGGGATTCCGGGGTGGAGGGAACCTGGAGGAGCCAGAAAGGACAATGGGGAAGAGGAGGAGTGCATAGTTTTCCTCATCAGGCCCTTGACAATCGACTCCTTTATCCCTGTCCGTTTAGTAAACGTGTTGTTAAACTCTAGCCCATACCTTTTTTAATGTCTTCTATGCTCCGTCCTAGTCTCCTTAAAATGTTCTTCTCTCCCGAACCTACCAGTTAAAAATGTCTTCTGTCTGCAGCGCTCGGTTCTTCTAGGGTCGGCTCTATCCAGGGCATCTGCACTTTTATATGTCTCTTCTCTTTGGGGCACCTGTCCCTTTAAATGTCTACCTTATTCTGGGCCTTGGCCCCTTTAAATGAGTTCCCTCCTTCCACCACCGACCAGAACTCAGCAGCCTTCTTCTGCAGTCTTCCACACCCTTTCTAGCCCAGAATCCTGTCTTTTCCCGCCACGCTTCAGACTGCTGAGCTCTTCCAGGTTCTCACCTGCCTCTTGCCCCTTCACCGGGTCTTTCCCTCTCTCCTTTCCTCCTGTCTCGGGGCAGCTTCCGTACTCAGAGTCCCGCCTCAGACTGACACTCACCTCATACTAATTGGTTATTTTGGCCGTCGCTCAGACAACTTCTATGGGTCCATTGGTGTAGTCGACTATCGCTCGCGAGCCTTAGCCAGAGGGCGGGAGTAGTGCTGGGTTGTTATTGGAGACAACCACGTGGCCGCCCTCATCCGGAAGCGAGGGGGCTGGGCCTTAGTCGGGGGGCGGGGCTTTTCTCTCAGGAAAGAACCTGAGGAGTGGAAGGAGCCGAGGGGGCTGAAGGGTCTCTAAGGTGTTTGTGGTGCTCCCCTCTGGTGCTGGAAGTAAAGAGATGCTTGACTCTAACCTCCGCTCAGTGTTGATTCTTGCGTGCACATACTATCTGTTATTCATGAACCGCGACTCTGAGGGGTCAGGGGCTGGCACTGGTGTCAAAGGGGATTTTACACTGTTAGCAAGTGGAAGTTGGACGGACACCAAGAAAAATTGTCAGGATTGCCTGTGAGCTAATGAGATCCTGGTGGTGAGCTTTTATTGTGTGGAACTTTCATTTGTCTCTCTTATAAACGATAAAGCTAATTACTTCAAATTTTTGACAACGAAATCTTGCCCCACCTTGTTCCAGATGGTGCTTTAAACAACCTCTCCCAGTTAATTGGTCTTGTAGGTACAAGTGAGGGCAGAGACAAAGGGAGGGCCACATGTCCACTTTGGATTCTCAGCTTCCACTTATTTTACTTGTCTCTGGTCTAAAAATACTTAATACTCCTACTAATCTTCTGGGGGCCTTTTTAATATGCTGATTAAATCTACAGGGTTCTGGCCGTTTGGGTGGGGCCAGAGATCTGCATTTAACAAACCCTCCTGTCATCCTGATGCCATTGCTTTTTGTAGTAAAGGTCTAAAATTTCATGTGGAGAACTACTGAACCACGCCTGCCTCATTTTACTCTCCTAAAACCCTTCTAAGAGAGATATGCCCATTTTACAGATGGGCAACAGGCTCAAATAGGTGACGAGATGCCACATAAAAACCACAAAAACACTACAGTTAATAATAGAGTCAGGCTTCCAGAACCTTCAATAAGCCCAGTTTTGTTTTGTTTTTCCAATTAAGGGAGTCTCAGCTCTAAAAAAACAAACTTGGGCTTTCCTAATGGCATAAGCCATATGCTACAGTATCTTTCTTAATAATCATGGTGATATTTGACAAGCCCCTCCCTAAAATGCCTCCTCCCTACCCCTCAACATCAGCTCTGAGTCTTTTAGTGGGTTCTCAAACTTAAGTGTGCACCAGAATCACCTAGAGAGCTTGTTGAAATGTCACTGTGTCCAACCAACCCTCAGAGTTTGATTCAGTAGGCCTAGGGTGGAGTCCAAGAATGAGCACTTCTAAGGAGTTTTCAGGTGATATTGACGCTTCTGGACCAGGGACCACACCTCTACTGCTGACTACTACCGCTCTAGGAATAAATGAGTGAAAAATAAGAGAAAGTGGGAAGATTAATCTCCCTTACTTAGCACTACTATTAAAAGTAGAAGGTAAGCTATTATTTGGCAAAATGTTTCTTAAATAGTCACAGTTTACAACCGTTTTCTCAAAGCTCAGTGCAGTAACTACCTGTTTAAGAATGCTTGAAATCCCCTTATCCAGGCCATACCCCAGACCAATTAAGTCAACTTCCCTGGAAATGACTCCCATGATTCCAATGTTTGGCCAAAGTGAGAACTACTGAAAACACTCCCAAACCACTCTGTGGAGTGAACAGGCCATAGGTGTGCTGGAGCCTTAGGCTGGTCAGGAAGTGGAGTATACTAGCAGCTTGTGACCCTACGGACTATAGCCCGCCAGGCTCTTCTATCCATGGAATTCTCCAGGCAAGAACAGAATACTGGAGTGGGTAGCCATTCCCTTCTCCAGAGGATCTTCCCAACCCAGGGGTCGAATTTGGGTCTCCTGCATTGCAGGAAGATTTTTTACCGTCTGAACCACCAGAGAGGCCCCAAAAACCCTTGTGTGCCCTTCAAAAAAATCAGACTATGTTAATGGCAGTACCTGACCATAGAAAACAACTGATCTGTTTTGATGAGATGATGTTGTCCCTATATAACCTCTCTTAGGCCTGCAGTTAGAGTGAAATATATTTCAGTAGATATTTGAAAGCAAAGTCTACTTAAAGTAGATTACAAACCAGTTACTTGAATGTTGAAACAAACCTCAATGTCAACAAAGAGCCGAGCTTCATTATCTTACTGAAGGGCATATAACTAGAACCATGATAGTGAGGGTGATGCCCTGAGAGAAGGGGGGAAAAAAAACTTTAACAATTAGAGAATTAGATTATAAAAACTTTCTCTTTAATCAAGGCTTTTAACATGGAACAGATTTCTTGGAATAAAATGGAAAGTTTCCAATATACTGAAACATAAATCAACATACACACAACACCTGGCAGGAAAAAAACCAAAACAGCCAAGTTTACACAATCCCTGTAATAGCTGTGGTCTTATTCTCAGATGCTTTCTCCATCTGTCAAGCGTGTTCTGCTGGATTCAGAGCTCACGTAGATTTTGGGGGTCACACTTAGCTGAGGCTGCAACCCAGAGAGCACTCACTCATCCAGCTGGGCTGTGGTCCTTCCTGTCAGTTCTGCTCAAGAAGCAAAGCAGTCACCAGCACATTCAGTGTATTGAAAATCCTTTAAGTATCAAAGTGAGAAACAAGAAGGCAACACAATAATGTCATCAGGAAGATGTTAGCAAGTGAGGACAGCTGTGTAAAGCTTGAGGCTGAAAAGTGGCTCCTCAGCTTCATTTCTTTGGTTTCTTGGGCAGTGGCCGCCGGAACAGCAAGATGTGAGGTTCTGAAAGAGTGAGTGAGATCTAAAGAGTAAGTAAAATCACACCATCCTATGCACAACCTACAGTGTATCCCACTCCCACTTCCCAGCTATCACCACTTAGATCTTTGTAATTAAATGAAGATTTAAGCATACGGCCTTAGAAGCAGACCCAGAAGCCTGGCTTGTGTGCCAAGCACAGAATTGTTAATATCGTTTCTCTTGCTAAGTTTCTATAGCCCCAGGGTGTCCTTTATTAGTTTTGCCTGGTGGTTTGGTGTCTGGTGCCTTATCGAGAAATATACTTTCCTTTGTTTATTTGGAACACACCTCAAAATTCACTTTCTGATGGAGAATGAAGAAGAGGCCATAACCTCTACACCAGGATATATGTGGCCTTTAAATATATAGATATATATGTATATATATTCTCTGACTGAATTAGAGATTAAAGGAGTTTTGTTTTTTTCTTTTCCCCTCCAGTGACAGGTTGTATCTGAACCTCCCAGATACTTTATTTCTTACTTTTGGTCACTCCTGTTTTTCTAGATTGCTCGTGAGTTAAGAAACCAGTAAATCATCCCCGCCTATCATTCCTTCATTTCCTTGGTCCTACATGGTTGCTTTCTGCCATTGCACTGACCTGGTTCATGGATCATATAATGGACCCATCCCTGACTCTGCTGAACACCAAGATTCCTCCATTCAGATTCAGACATCAAATGAGTTTTAGGGACCAGCTTGGCTATGTCCTTGGGCAACATGACATGCCTGTAATAGAAACATGGGAAGGTGGGAAATTTGTATCAGTACTGGGTACAATCTATCAGATGAGGGGGCCAGCAGGTAAGGCCAAGACAGACAAGAGAAACCAGTTTGTAATGGCAGGGAGTTTATAAAATCTTACTGTAGTGCAAAGGCAGCTAGAAATAAAGCCCAAGTTATGGGCCAAGTTACATAAATTCTCACGAAAGGATATTAGAAGGTACTTATTAATGAATAACACCCATGAATGAGTGCCAAAATCCCAGGAACTGATGATACATTACAGTCCTCTAGTTGATTACTCTTAAATAATTTAACAGGAACCCCAGACATACACACATAGTGTTAATAATTAAAGGTGGTTCTGAACAGGGTTGTAAGTAAGGGAGAAAAGTGATTTCAGAGAGGAAAGGCCTATCAGGGAGTGCTGTGTGGAAGAGCCAGAACATAAAATCAAATATATGGAGAAGGAAATGGTAACCCACTCCAGTATTCTTGCTTGGGGAATTCCATGGACAGAGGAGCCTATCGGGCTATAATCCATGGGGTCGCAAAGAGTTGGACACGACTTAGTGACTAAACAACAACAAAGATATCTATTTATACATTTATACTTATATAAATTTCTTTGGCCTATGTATAAAAATGTCCATAATCCCCTCCCTTATTTTTAAGTTTTACAATTTACAACTTTACAAAAACCTGAAGGCAAACAAATTTTTCTCATAATCCATTTGGTTACTAAATCTGAGATGACCTGAATTTATCTGCTGGTGAAATAAAGGCTTTTTTACCCGCCCCCGCCCCCAAGAATGAAATAGAAAAAGCTTATCTTTTAAAATCTATCCTCAGTTACATTTTTCAACTCTGAAAGGATGTGCCCGGAGACTTCTTTGGGGGGAGACTCCATGCTTTCCTAACCAAGGATAAGTCTCCTTTTATAGCAAAGAAATTACTACTTGAATTGGGGTGACCCAGACTTGATTATGTTCAGTGAAACTGTATTGAGTGCTCTCTCTGTGCTAAGTAAAAGGGACTCCACCCCTCCAGCCCCCCGAGGGTCAATTCTAGTCTAAATGTCTGAAAACAGCTTACATCCTAACAAGCCCCTGGCATAAAGACTGGCTTCTAGGACTATTTAGACCAAAAAAAAGAAAAACCCAAACCTTTCCTTAAATTAAATATCACTGCCAAGACTTACGTCCTTCAGAGGATGAAACTAGTGATGTCTCCCTAGCCCTGCAAAGACATTTTAAGCACATAATTTTAGTTAGCCTAGTTCAGATGTAGAGAAAAACAGCTGAGAAAAAGAAAGTTAATTGGGTCCAAACCAGGGTTGGAGTGTTTTGTTTTGTTTTGGTCTGGATCGTAGTTGCAGCATGTGGGACCTAGTTCCCTGACCAGGGATTGAACCCAGGTCCCCTGCATTGGGAATTTGGCGTCTTAGCCACTGGACCACCAGTGAGATCCCAGAGCCAGGCTATTTGTCAGCATACACCAAGTTCTCCAGAAGGCTCAGAGCCCTGCACTAGGCTGAAGAAACACAAGAAAATCAAGCCTCCAGTTGTTTTAACTATTAACGCTTACTATAGATTAGTGGAGTGCCAACATTTGTAAAATTCTTTGTCTTGCCTTATTTTCTAATCTAGAATTATGGACTTAGGGTTTATCGAATGCAAACTCTGTACGGAGTCCTTTCTTTATAATGCTTGGTAAATCCTACATGCTTCCACCACAACCTACATGAACATAGCTCTATCATACCAATTATCTTCTTTCTGAAGCCTGTCAGTATTTCCACATATTTTTTAGGTCTGTTGAAAGCAGGGACCATGGCTTATCCGTGTACTTTAGCAGAACACCTGAAACCTATAAACACTCCATAATTGTTTCCCAAGTAGATGCCCTTCAAACATTTGACGGTAATCTCTTAGGGCCATATTAAGTCTTTCCTCAGTGTTCCTGGTCAGTTTTATTCCATTCCAGTTCCTCGAAGCCCCTCTTCCTAAAACAAATCAGACAACCACGCCCCTTTCCCATGGATTAATAAGCAATACCCAGGCTCTCTTAGAACTCCCCGCACTTCGAAGACTCGAGGAAAATTCAAGCTTCGCCTTTGCCACCTTCTCCCATAAGGCTCTACGGTGTGGCTGTAATACAAGCAGTCTCAAGAAGGCAAGTTCAGTTTACTGAACTGAGGTGAGAGAATGGTCCAGAAACCCACAAAGCTGAGGGTGGTCAGTATTCTAACATTCGAACACTCTAACCACGACCACCCACGCCTCCTTCCAAATTCGCTATCACTTCAGGGTTTTTATTTTTGATTGCCCCCTACCTTTCGCGCATGCGCTTTACACTCAACACACCCATTCCCGTTAATCTCCCGCGCATGCGCTAACTCTGCTGTTTCAGTCCCCGTTACCAAATTCTCGTGCCCTCAGTTGTCAAAACTCACGACCTTGATATTGCCCCCGCGCCGGCACTAACCGGTACTCGAACTCCTCGTCGTCGTATTTGTCCGAATAGTAAATTTGTTTGTGCGACATGATCACTCTGCCTGAGGACCTTCAGCCCCGCGCCGCCAACCTCCGAACAACTCCCAGCAGCACGCGCTCCCACCCTCTTTGGCCTCGCTTTCAAACACGCCGCCTGCGCTTTCTATTGGTCCCTCTGACGGAAGGCGGGACAACCCCACCTTCAAGCCTCCGATTGGCTTAGATTTGCTTCTACTCAAGTCCTTATTGGAATGAACATTGCTCAAGAATTGGCGTGAGTAAAAAATAGGCCTTTTATTGGCTATCACTGCCCATGTGCGCGTCCTCGCGCTGCCATTGGTTGATTCGGGAAAGTGGGACGGGTGAAGGAGGGACAATGAGGTAGAGGGTCAGGGGTTAGTGAGGCCGGAAGTGAGTGCAATAAAGTTTCTCCAGGGAGGCTGGGCCCGGGGAGAAAGTTGGAGCGGCGACCTGAGGAGGCAGTGGCGTGATCCGGAACCAAATCGGCCCGCGGTGCGGTGCGGAGACTCCATGAAGCCCTGGTGAGTTGGGACATTTTTCTCCTTAGGTGACCCACTCCTCCACCCCGGAACCCCTCTCCCGGGACCCTACTTCCGGTCTTCTTTTACAAGTCCCGCCCCCTGCGACCCCCTCCCCGGAAGTCCCACCTCCCAACTTCAGGGGGCTCTCCGAACCCCGACTTATTTTCTGTTTATTGTCCCCAATCCTACCCTGTCGTCCAACTTTCCTGGAAGTCCCACCCCCAGACATGCTTCCAAACCCCTGCGTTAGTCCTTCCGATTCCCCGAAACCCCGCCTCCTCGAGACGATTCTCCGCTAACCCCTGTCTGTCAAAAGCCTAGCTCCCAAAAGGGCAGAACCCTGCTACTCAAAGAACTATTCGAATTCGTGAGGCCACGCCTCCCTAAGGGTTCCGCCCCTTTAGAAGCCTCGCCCCTTCCTTAATCCACGTCGGATCGTCCAGAAGCCTCGCCTCCTGGGAGTCTCCGGTGCACGCGTCTAGAGGGGCCACGCCCCTTCAGGAGCGTTATCCCGGTTGGACCCTTGTCATCGCCTCAGGAGCTTTGTCTTCAATCCCAGAAACTTCACCTGCTTGCGCTTCCTCGTTCCTTTTCTCTTTGGGGCCCTTGGCTTAGTTTTCCTGAGCTCTTAAGCTCAAACTGGGTAGGAAGTCAAAAGTTCCCATCTCTGACTCTGAGGAGTAAGAGATTAGAGGCAGCCCCTTTCCTCTCCCTTAGCCCGTTCCAAGGGTGGACCTACTTGAAGGGGCTGGACTTGGGGTTTGGCACGAGAGTGGGAGGGAGACTTGCTCATAGATTCCCTGCCCCACTCCCTGAGTTTCCCTTCCCAGGACCGACTCCACCCCAGAAACAGCTGTTTGTCTCATACCTGTACGACGGGAGCTGGGTAGGGCCGTGAATTTGTCGATGTGTGACATGTGGGTGTGACAGAAGAGAAAGTTTTCTACCACCTGAAGACGGTGGCTTGGAATGGGTGTAGGTAACAGTGTCCTTTTTGCTGTTTGATTTTTTTTTTTTTTTTTTTTTTTTTTAAGGGACTCTAAAGGCCCCACCACTTCTCTGGCTCTTCCCCTCCCCCAAACAGAGTTCTAGTCTGGGCATTTCTCCTGGTCCTGCTTGCCCAGCCTTCCCTGCTGGAAACATTCCTGAGGCTTTCGCCATTTCCTGCTACTTTCCGCCTATCTTGCCTCCTCCTCCCTGCTGGGCTGAGAAGCCACATGCAACTTCTTCCCCACACCCAGTCGTTCAGATTCCCAGTTGCAATCTCCTTTCTTCCTCTGTAAATTTAAAGAGCCCTACTTCCTCTCTCTTTTCTAACCATGCCCGCACCTGTTGGTCATTCCTTGTCTCTGGATTCTGCAGGCACCCGCAGAATGCCCACCTCTAAAGATGAGGATATCCTGGTGTGTGTTTGTATGTGTGTAGGGGGGACGGTGAGGCTTTGGCAGAATACTTTCCTCATTCTCTCTGTTTCTGAGTTCTGAGGCCTTAGGAAACAGAGTGATAAGATTTTCTTCTCAGGAGTGGTGCATGGAGTGGTAAAGCTCTCCTGGGTTGAGGACTATGGGGGCGGTGATAAGCACAGTATCTAACATGTTTTAATTGTCAGGGTTGTTAGTCACTGTAATCACGATAATTTGCATTTTTAAAAATATTCTGAAGTAAATTTAAAGACAGGCAATTCCGAGGTGAGCCTGGTGAGGGTATATGTGTCTTTTACTACTACTTTTTTTTGGTTGCTTTCTAACTTCCTCTGTGGCCCCCTGGAGCAGAGCTGTGGCAGGATGCTGTGGGTGGAAGGAATGAGTTTGGGACTGTTCCCTGTGTCCAGCCTCAATCCTCTTCTGGCACCCCTTTCTCATGAGCACAGATTTGTCTTCTGCCCCTCTGTCCCTTCCTGGCCACTTCTCTTGGAGAACTGTTGCACTGCCCCATCTCCTCCGGCCAGACTCTGCCCTTGGTATGAGGGGCATCATGCTCCGTGGTGGATACCTGCACTTTCCCTGGTCACTACTAAGGAGGAGGGGTATGTGTTCACCTGCAGGTCTAGGGATCTGACCTTAGTGTCAATGCCCTGGCCACGCCCCACCCCTTCTACCCTTGACAGCTTATTTGCCGTAAAAGAGGGGGGCAGAAGAGTACTTGGCTTGGGCCTCTGCTCCTTGGCATGGTAGGCACCATGCACAGAGAACAAGCCTCCACCAAACTGTCCTCTGCTCCAGCTCCTGCCTGGTGGTTCCCTGACGTGCCACCAGGTTGGACTTTATTCCTCTTACTTTAACAGCTTTGCCTTTCCTCTTAGCCCCTCCCTGCATCCACTGGGACCATGTCCTTCCTTTTCCCATTTCTTTAGCTCCCTCCACAGCTGTGATAGCCAAGGAGGCTAATGGCCCAGGCTCCCTGGGGCCACCACCCCTCTGTGGGGCAGTGGTGGGGGGTGGCTGGGGCTGGAGGCTGAGGGAATTTGAGTGTTCAACCAGGACAGGAAGGGAATTGCTGAGCTCAGGGATCCCCTCCCTTTCCCACCTCCAGCTGCCTCTGTTTCCTCCCTCAGCCTACCCCCCAACCCCCACCGCCCTCCCTCAGCTTCCTGCTCCCTTTGGCCTGCCCTGTCTGGTCTGGATTGATCCAGACCTCCTCTTATCGCCCTCCTTTCCTCCTCACTCCTCCATCCTTCCCTCCCACTCCCACTTTACTCCTCCCCCAATTACTTGTTGTTTGTACCGTAGGGTGGGGGGATCAGGCAGGGGGGCATGGATCGCTCTGCCCAGCAGCGAGAGTTCTGGGTTGGGGCAGTGTTGGGGGCTCAGCCCCTCAGAGCCTGTGAGTCAGCACTGTCCTCGGGATTGGTCTCTCCCCTTAGCTCCCCGCCCCTGGGGAGGAGCCAGGCAGCTCTAGGTCCAGCCTGTTCTCCTCTCAGCCTGAGAAGAGGCTCCACGCTGGGCGGGGATGGGGCCTGAAACTGTCTGGGTCTGAGCCGGGGAAGCCAGAGCTACTTGTCCCTCTCCCTCCCCAGGACCCTTGAGATCCCTGGGCCATAGAGGTCCGATCAGGCTAAGGGCCTGGGATGCCCCCTGCCTGGCCCCCTTGCCCTGACTGGCAGGGGGGCCAGGCTGGGCAGCAGCCTCCCTCTCACTCCAGCCATGGATCTCCTGCCCCCCAAGCCCAAGTACAACCCACTTCGGAATGAGTCTCTGTCATCGCTGGAGGAGGGGGCTTCAGGGTCCACCCCACCGGAGGAGCTGCCATCCCCATCAGCCTCATCCCTGGGGCCCATGCTACCACCTTTGCCTGGGGACGACAGTCCCACTACCCTGTGCTCCTTCTTCCCCCGGATGAGCAACCTGAAGCTGGCCAACCCAGCTGGGGGGCGCCCGGGGCCCAAGGGGGAGCCAGGAAGGGCAAACGAGGATGGGGAGGGGATCGTAGGGGCAGCCATGCTGGACTCAGGCCCCCTGCCCCTCCTCCAGGACATGAACAAGCTGAGTGGAGGCGGCGGGCGCAGGACTCGGGTGGAAGGGGGCCAGCTGGGGGGCGAGGAGTGGACTCGCCACGGGAGCTTTGTCAATAAGCCCACCCGGGGCTGGCTGCATCCCAACGACAAAGTCATGGGACCCGGGGTTTCCTACTTGGTTCGGGTGAGTGAACGTCCTCCCTCCCACTCCCTCGCGGACCTCTCCAGTTCCTCTGCTTTACTAATCTCTCTCCTTTCCCCTGCTCTTCCCCAGCACTCCCTTGGTTCTGGTGTCCTGTTTCTTAAACCTTTCTTGCCCCTTCTCCAATTCTCTAGCCTTTTCCCTTCCAGCTCTGTCTGGGGCCCCTTCCTTCTTGTGACTCCCCTACCCCCACCCCGCCAGGCTTAGCACAAAGCCCAGCACAAGCCCTTAGTAAGTGTCGGCATGAGTGACTCTTGACTATCCCCTCCGGTCTCCTCCCCGCTTTCTGGAGAGTCACTCCATCCCACCCAATGCCCATCACTCCTCCCAGATTCTCTTCCCAAGCTAGGCATGAGGTCTGCCTAGCTTGCCCTTCTCTCTTTGCCCCTCTTGTCCTGCATGTTGTGGGATATATCCATGGGCAGTGGGCAGAACTTCTTCATCTTTACTTCCCTGAGGGACCAAGGAAGGAGAAGTCCTAGGGCCCTTTGTGAAGAGGTGGGGGGAGGTGGCTTACCGGTGTCCTGTCCCTCCCCTCAGTACATGGGCTGTGTGGAGGTCCTGCAGTCAATGCGCGCCCTCGACTTCAACACCCGGACTCAGGTCACCAGGTTAGTGGGGGTTGGGGGAGGAGGGTGGCAGTCCCAGGATTCACGAGGGGTGGGGAGAATGGGTCACTTGGTGGTGGTGATGGCTTATCTTTGGGTGGTAAAGAGGGTTGAGAGAAAGTTAGGGAAATGAGTCTAAGTCTTAATGTAAAGGGGCAACTCTGACCTGGCTCCTTCTTATTATCCAGCCCCGGGAATTGTGGGGGAGGTGGCAGAGGCAGCTGGCAGCTAGAGCTGGAGTGGAAGATGGGGGTAGATGGAAGGTTGCTGCTGCCTTTGGGAAGGGGTTGGGACATTTGGTAGCTGGAAGGGGGTGGGGCCAGACCCATTGAGGCCCTAACCCAATCAGCCAGGAAGCGGCCTCTCAGTGTCATCAAATATTAAAGGCCCTTAATTCAATCCACCACGACAAAGAGCCTGGAGTGCCCCTGGAGTCTGGCCTGGCCTTCCCCTCCCCCAGCACTGTGGCAGTCCCAGCCGAGTGGGAGGCAGGCTCTGGGTCTGAGTATCCCTCTTTCCCCAGGGAGGCCATCAGTCTGGTGTGTGAGGCTGTGCCGGGTGCTAAGGGGGCAACAAGGAGGAGAAAGGTACCTGGGGTCGGTGGGGCTAGGGATGCTGGGAGATGTGGAGGAGCAGGGGGAAGGCTAGTATGGGGCAGGTGGGGAGAAGTCCGGAAGGCAGGAGTGTGGGGGTTTCCTGGTGTGGGGGGCCCCCCAGCTTCTGAGACCCTTGGGCCCTTCCCTAGCCCTGTAGCCGTCCACTCAGCTCCATTCTGGGGAGGAGTAACCTGAAATTTGCTGGAATGCCAATCACTCTGACCGTCTCCACCAGCAGCCTCAACCTCATGGCCGCAGACTGCAAACAGGTTGGTGGGGTGAGGCGGCAGGGGGGTGGCAAGAAACATCTATGGGAGGGCTAAACGAGAACTTGGTTATGAGGGCAAGGCACTGGTAGAGAAGGCCTGGGAGCAGTAGAACAGTAGGGAAGGCAGAGATGAGGAGAACATGCGTTGAGAAGCCAGAAGGATGAGACTGGGACACCAGGGTCTTGGGCCAGTGGTGGGTGGTGCCCAGTGGACTCTGAGGCTGCCTGATGCCCATCATTCCCTTCCTTCTCCATCCTCTGCTCTAACCCTCAGATCATCGCCAACCACCACATGCAGTCCATCTCGTTTGCATCCGGCGGGGACCCGGTGAGTTGGGGAATGGAGCTCAGGTGGTGGGAGGAGAGTAAGGGGCTAGGGATTGGGAGGACACTGGCAAGAGAAGCAAGCCTGCTAGGACTGAGGCAGTGTCTGAGAAAGACTGGGCTTGAAGGGGTCAGGAGTGGTGTGGGGCTGTACAGTTTAGTTAACTGGCCTCTTCTGACTCTTTCCACCCCAGGACACAGCCGAATATGTCGCCTATGTTGCCAAAGACCCAGTGAATCAGAGAGGTGAGGTGTGAATGGGGAGCACTGGGTGGGGCTGGCTGTCCAAGGGGCAGGTGAGCAGGACCCAGGGGGCCCTCATGCCAAGGACAGAGGCCGAGGGCCCCGTCTGCGCCTCCTCCCAGCCACACAGTCCCCCCACCGCCCAGCTCCCTAATAGCCTCTGCTGCGCCCCCAGCCTGCCACATCCTGGAGTGTCCCGAAGGGCTCGCTCAGGACGTCATCAGCACCATCGGCCAGGCCTTCGAGCTGCGCTTCAAACAGTACCTCAGGAACCCGCCCAGGCTCGTTACCCCCCATGACAGGTGCGTGGGCGAGGCGGTGGGGGGGTGGGCAGCCCCCTCCTGGGGGCCCCAGGCCAGAACTGGAAAAGGAGGCCTGCTCTTCCCACACTCCAGCTCAGAAAAGGGCAGGGAAGGAAATAACCTGAGTGCCCCTGCTTCCTGCTATTCTTAAGTTTCCTGTGGCCGGCAGGAAGGTGTTCCGTGGCCCTGCCCGCTGCAGGGCCAGCTCTTCCCGTCGGGTGCCCGTGGCGGAGCTGCAGTGCAGGACATCCAGCTCTTCCCTGGCTAGATGGGCTTCTCTTTTCCCAGCCGTCTCGTTTCTGGTCTGTCCTTTTGTGCTTCTCTCCGTATGTAGTTTAGTTCTTCACATTCTTGCCTCTAGAAGCCATCGAGAATTTGGGTGAGGGAGGAT
Organism: Dama dama; assembly: GCF_033118175.1. Lineage (NCBI taxonomy): Eukaryota > Metazoa > Chordata > Mammalia > Artiodactyla > Cervidae > Dama > Dama dama. Next base: position 16,988,275 of record NC_083700.1, read on the forward strand.
GGCTCTTTCCTGAGATGGTCACATTTCCCACCTCAGACCAGTAGGATTGAGTGTTTAGAGGAGGTGTTATAATATTCTGGAGCACCCCCTCCCTGGTCCTTGGTGCTCCCGCTCCCTCTTGGGAGACCGCATGACGACCAAGGGCATGATGTTAAGGCCAAATCTGACTTAACATTCTGCTCCACCAGTAGTAGTGCTTGTTCAGTCGCTAAGTTGTGTCCAGCTCTTTGTGACCCCATGGACTGCAGCACGCCAGGCTTCCCTGTCCTCCACTGTCTCCCGAAGTTCGCTCAAACTCATATCCATCTAGTTGGTGATGCCATCCGACCATTTCTTAGTTGTGTGACCAAAATCTTTTTATCCCTGATGATCATTTTCCTCACCTAAAAAACTGGAGAAGGAAACAGTATCTGCTTTATCAGTTGTCCAGGGAATGAAATGATTATATGTGAAACACCCAGCCTCAGGCCTACCCCTCAGGGAATGCCCAATATGTGACCGCTATTCTGATCTCCCTCCGTCCTCCCATCCATGCTCCTTTCTCCCTCCTGTCTCTCTCAGGATGGCTGGCTTTGATGGCTCAGCTTGGGATGAGGAGGAGGAAGAGCCCCCTGACCATCAGTACTATAATGACTTCCCGGGGAAGGAACCACCTCTTGGGGGTGTGGTGGACATGAGGCTTCGGGAAGGAGCCCTCCCAGGGGCTGCTCGACCCACTCCACCCAGTGCTCAGACCCCCAGCCACCTGGGAGCCACGCTGGTAAGTTGCTTGGATGGAGGCGGGCGGGGCTTGGATGGGAGCAGCTGGTTAGGGCCTCTGGCCTCACTCTGTCTTGGTCCCTTCAGCCTGTGGGGCAGCCTGCTGGGGGAGACCCAGAAGCCCGCAAACAGATGCCGCCCCCACCACCCTGCTCAGGTATGAAGGGAACTGAGGGGGCAGAGCGGGGACTGAGAAGCGGGGGGCGGGGGTGGCACTCTAAAGCCTCCGTTTCCTCAGCAGGCAGAGAGCTCTTTGATGACCCCTCCTATGTCAACGTCCAGAACCTAGACAAGGCCCGGCAAGCAGGGGCTGGGGCCGGGCCCCCCAATCCTGCCATCAATGGCAGTGCACCCCGAGACCTCTTTGACATGAGTGAGTGTGCCTGTCGCCTTTCTGTGTCTCTGTCTTCCCACTTGGTTCCTCCTCTTCTCCTGCCTCTCTGCTCTTTCCTTCTTGGCCTCCCCTCCCTAAAGGCCTGGGTCCTGAGCATAGGGTTGTGTCAGCTGCCTCTCCTAGCCCTCTCTCTGTATCCCCAGAGCCCTTTGAAGATGCCTTGCGAATGCCTCCACCTCCCCAGTCAATAGCCATGGCTGAGCAGCTCCGAGGGGAGCCCTGGTTCCACGGGAAGCTGAGCCGGCGAGAGGCCGAGGCACTGCTACAAGTCAACGGGGACTTCCTGGTGCGGGAAAGCACGACCACGCCGGGCCAGTACGTGCTCACCGGCCTGCAGAGTGGGCAGCCAAAGCACCTGCTCCTGGTGGACCCTGAGGGTGTGGTGAGTGTGGCAGGGGTGTAGGTGAGCACGGCAGAAAGGAAGGTCCAGTATCCTACCTGTGGCTCTGTTCCTGCCTCACTGCTTCCTAGACTTTTGTCTGCTGGGCACCTCTGTCTGGGCCTACCCTGTTCTCAAGGTGTCTGGCATCTCCCTCGTCTAGTGGTTTAGGGTTCCTTCCCTTCTCACATCCCTCACCTGAGCTGTATTCCCTTCAGTCCTTGCCAGTCCCCAAACCTTATGCCCTCGAGAGCTAGAAAGTGGTCATCTTACTAGTCCCTCTTTTGACAAATAAGGAAACCATCCTTCAGAAGTTGTAGTGCTCTTTGTCAGATGTCTGGAGGCTAAATATCCCAAAACTTTTCACAAGATGAGCCAGGGGCCTCCCCAGCTCCTCCAGACTCAGGGATCAGACCAGAGTCCTGTCTCCTGTCTGCACTGCCTCCTGCCCCTCATAACTTTGGTCTTGTTTCTACAGCAATCTCAGCCTCCTTTGCGTGTCTCTTTTTGTACTATGTATCCTCTTCTGAGACATATCACCTTCCTCCAGGTCAAGGAAGGAGTAGCTAGCCTTCAGTTTCACGACTTCTGGGCTGATGTCTGTTCTGCCTTTTCCCAGTTCACTGACTTGCCCATTCCCACAGCTGTCTCCAGCTTCTCTTTCTAGAGAAGCCTCAATGATCAGGACCGAGGGCCCTCCCTCTGCTGCCATCTTTTTCTCCTGCCTCAACCCTCTTGAATATCACAGCTTCCTCGGCCTTGGAAATAGGCTTTATCTGACCCTTCACCTGAATTGACCTTTTCCTTTCCCACTCCCCAGGTTCGGACAAAGGATCACCGCTTTGAAAGTGTCAGTCACCTCATCAGCTACCACATGGACAATCACTTGCCCATCATCTCTGCGGGCAGCGAACTGTGTCTCCAGCAGCCTGTGGAGCGGAAACTGTGACCTGTCCCAGTGCTCTCTCTCAGAAGATGCCCTGCGGTCCCTTCCACCCTGTTCCCTGACTCTTAGGACCTCACTTGGGAGTGTTCATGGGCTTGGCCTTGTGTAGGACGGGATACTGTGGACACTGGGTTCAGCATGCAGCTGAGAGAGAGGGTTTGAGTCAGGAACCAGGGGTAGGGTCCTGCTTCTCCCCAGACCTCACCAAAGTATTAATGTACAGAGTGGCCTCCTTCCCTGGGCCTTGCCTGTGCCAACTCGATACCCCCTTCCCCAAGGTGGGTGCTGGAGGCCTGGGCAGGATGCCTCCTGGTGATGGAAGATGTTCTGTGGTGATAGGCCCTGCGGAGCAATCACCCTTCCAGGGAAGGGGAACTGAATCATACCTTTCGTCTACCCCTGGGCTCAGGGTACCCCAGACTCCTCTCAACAACCCTCCCTCCCAGCGTTTAAACTTTGTGCCTTTGACCATCTCCTAGGTCTGAAGATATTTTATGCAAAGAGTTCTTGGGCCCCTGAAGTCAAGGATGGGGGTGCTGACAGCTTCTTGGCTTCTGGGACCCGGGCCTGTCCTTGCTCAGCACCTCCTTCAGTTCAGGTGGGGCAAACAGGCGGGAGTAGCAGCTGCCCCTCTTCCTGGGATATGCAGCCCTTAGAGACTGCTTCAGAGCCCCGCTCTCAGCCAGGGGGAGATGGGCCCCTCCTTGCTCAGTGCCTCCTGGCCGGGGCCCCTCACCCAGGGCTCTGTATATACATTTCGTAAGCCCACCCCTCCCATGTTGCATGCATGTTATACTCTACAGCCAAAGTTCAGCCCTTCCTCCTGGCCTCTGTCCTGCCTCCCCCTGCAGGGGTGGTGGGGGGATGACGGAGCTGTCATCCCAGCAGGAATTTGTAGAGGTGGGAACAGGGGCATTGAGACTTTAAAGCAGTAGACAATCCCCAGATACCATCGGTAGGTTTGGAACTGCGTTTATTTTTTATTTTATATGCGTATATTTTAGGGCTGTAGATTTACTTTCCTAATTTGATTTCCATAGCTTATTCCTGAGCACAAAATGATAATAATCGATGACATTTATACATCACCTCTTTGACTTTTTCAAAGCCCTTTTACGACTATTGGCATTTTCCTCACCCCGGCCTGTGGGGCAGTTGGAACCGGTAGCATTATCTTTTCTACCAGAGAGACCCAAAGAAGTGGAGTGTAAGCTAGGACTAGAGAAACTTGGCCCTCCCACCGCGAGGCGGGGAGGAAGTTTGGCTGTTAGTTTCACACGAGGCAGGGGGTCGCGGTTATTGAATCCCTTCTCCCTTCTCCAGGCCGCGCCCTGCAGCAGCAACAGAGGAGCCGGTCCTGCTCTGTCTTTAGGCCTTGTAGATAAGGGAGAATGGACTATCTAAATCCTTGCCTCCCTTTTTTTCTTTTCTTTTTTTTTTTGGATGTTTTCACGGGTCTCACTTATACCAAAGGGAAAAGAATCATTAAAGTCCATATTTCTTCTACCTCGGCCTCTAGGTCTCTGTCTCAGCTTATTGTTAGCTCTGGGCGCCCCCCACGGCAGGAGGGGAGGCAGGAGGCCGGACTCGGACGCGGCCTCACCTGGACTCGCTTGGGTCGGGCTCGAGTGAGAACTTAGGGATTCGCGTAGGAGGGTGCGGCGCGGTGGGGCGTGCGGGGCCACCATCCCAGGGGATGTTCGTGTCTGCAGCGGGGACCGAGGCGGGGTGGGATCGCGGACGGCATGACCCCAGGCGGCTCGGGCCAGCGTGCACCCCTGCGGGGGCCCCTCGGCCCGGGATGGTACGGCCCAGCCGCAGGGCCTCGGCTGCCGTCTTCCCTAGCCAGCCGGCGCGCAGCGCTCCCGGGCTGGAGACGGCCTCCCCCAGGCTTGCACCTTGGTACGGCCCAACCCGCCCAGCGCTCGGGGGAGGGTCTGGCCCGGGCCTCGCTCCCCCTCCTCGCCGAGCGCAGTGGTGGCTGCCACGCCGAATTCCGCTTCCTGTGGCTGCGGCCGCTGGCGGGCGGTGAGGCCGGGAGAGCGTGCAGTTGGCACCGCGGCTCCGCACCCCCGCCTCGCCGCACCTCGGGCTTGCTGCCGCGCGGGGGCCTGCGCCGCCCCTGCCTTCCCTTCTGGGCCATGGTGCAACCCCAGGGCGCGTCTGTCCCCCGCCGCTGCTGACCCGGGTCCCCCACTCCATGGCCGCCTCGGCGCCGCCCCCACCGGACAAGCTGGAGGGAGGTGGCGGCCCCGCACCGCCCCCTGCGCCGCCCAGCACCGGGAGAAAACAGGGCAAGGCCGGTGAGAACGCGGAGGGGGCTGGGGCTGGCGAGGCTCAGAACTCTCGGACCTTGGAGGGAGGGCTGGTGGGCTGGGGAGGTGGCGGTTCTCAGGCTGAGGGCCCCGAAGAGGGGAGGCTCAGTGGAAAGGATAGGTGGGTGAAGCCCTCCAGGAGTTGGGGACGAGGGGTCATGACTGCCGATCCTAGAGTTTGGGGCACCTGGAATGAAGGAGCCACTTGGGAGTCTGAGGCTATCGAGAGATGGGGACGTCTCTCATTTAAAGGAAAAGGCAGCTGAGAGTGCAGCATCCCATTTATTCTTCATAGTGTACCTTTGTTAGTATTTAACAAAGTAGATACTAAGTAAATAAACAAGAGTATAGTGAAGTTAGGAGAGTCTCCTGGATCATCATGGTTGGGAGAAAGGATGTTGGGGAAACCTCAGGGAAACTTGTTTGTGTCTGCCTTCTACTACCTTTCCAGGTCTGCAAATGAAGAGCCCAGAAAAGAAGCGAAGGAAGTCAAATACTCAGGTGAATGGTGGTTGGTTGTGGGGGTAATTTCTGGTAGCCCCTTCGGGTTCTCTGTTCTGCCACCCCGATGTCTTCATCTTGCATCAGCTGCAGGGAGAAGAGAAAGTTGTCTTTCTTATTCCTTTTCTGGTCCTTTCCTTCAGCTTTATAACATTTTGGGAGTAGGGTGGGGATGAGATGATTTGACCAGAGATTTTATCAGCGGGGATTAGAGTCGTCCTCTCCCCTTTTTGTCCTGCTCTGGTTCCCCCACGATGATAACAGCTATCACTTGCTGAACCTTTTCTAAGTACCAGGGATTGTGCTAAAAGGCTTCCACAGTTTTGGGAGATAGGCATTGTCACAGTTTTACAGATGAGAAACCTGAGGCTTAACCATGTTCCATGCCTGCTCCAGGGCTTTGAGGTTACTCAGTGTCAGAACGAGGATTCCAGTTTAGTTCTGCCTGTTTTCAAAACAGTGACTGCACCTTGCAGGTTGTGCTCTCCATTCTGTTTTGTTGTTACACTCTAAGATCCATCTGAACTGGCCGGGACCAGCCTCTAAAACTGTGTACTGTGTTTCTGGTGCTCTCTTGGTTTAGCTCTGGGTCTCCCTCCATGATCCTCTTTCCCTCATCTTTTTCCCCCAGGGCCCTGCGTACTCGCACCTGACGGAGTTTGCACCACCCCCAACTCCCATGGTGGACCACCTGGTTGCATCCAACCCTTTTGAGGATGACTTCGGAGCCCCTAAGGTGGGGGGCGCAGCCCCTCCATTCCTTGGCAGTCCCGTCCCCTTTGGGGGCTTCCGTGTCCAGGGGGGCATGGCAGGTCAGGTACCCCCAGGATATGGCACTGGGGGTGGAGGAGGTCCTCAGCCTCTTCGTCGACAGCCACCCCCTTTCCCTCCCAGCCCCATGGGCCCTGCTTTCAACATGCCCCCCCAGGGCCCTGGCTATCCACCCCCAGGTAACATGAATTTTCCCAGCCAACCCTTCAACCAGCCTCTGGGTCAGAACTTTAGCCCACCTGGTGGGCAGATGATGCCAGGCCCAGTGGGGGGATTTGGCCCCATGATCTCACCCACCATGGGACAACCTCCCAGAGGGGAGCTGGGCCCCCCTTCTCTCCCCCAACGCTTTGCCCAGCCAGGGGCCCCTTTTGGCCCTTCTCCTCTCCAGAGACCTGGTCAGGGGCTCCCCAGCTTGCCTCCCAACACAAGTCCCTTCCCTGGTCCGGACCCTGGCTTTCCTGGCCCTGGTGGTGAGGATGGGGGGAAGCCTTTAAATCCTCCTGCGCCCACTGCTTTTCCCCAGGAGCCCCACTCGGGCTCCCCGGCTGCTGCTGTTAATGGGAATCAGCCCAGTTTTCCTCCAAACAGCAGTGGGCGGGGTGGGGGCACTCCAGATGCAAACAGCCTGGCACCCCCTGGAAAGGCAGGTGGGGGCTCAGGACCCCAGCCTCCCCCAGGCCTGGTGTATCCATGTGGTGCCTGTCGGAGTGAGGTGAATGACGACCAAGATGCCATTCTCTGTGAGGCCTCCTGCCAGAAGTGGTTCCACCGTGAGTGCACGGGCATGACTGAGAGCGCCTATGGGCTGCTGACCACCGAGGCCTCTGCTGTCTGGGCCTGCGATCTCTGCCTCAAGACCAAGGAGATTCAGTCTGTCTACATCCGCGAGGGCATGGGGCAGCTGGTGGCCGCTAACGATGGGTGATGCTGGCGAGGGGCCCAGGGAAGTGCACATGTTCCTCCCTGCTCTTCCAGGGTGATTGCCTTCTTGTCTGGCTCTTGGTCCTGGTTTCCATCGGCTTCCCATCCCCATGGGGCAGAAACCCAGTGGCTCCTGGGGGCAGAAAAAGGAACTGAGGTGGGCAGGCAGAAGAGCCTGTATCTCTCACTCGTGTGGAAACTTACGCATTGAGATCTACAGAGGTTCAGGAAACCAAAGCCCTCCCAAGCAGAGCCACTTTTGGTGGCTATCTCTGGAAACCTAGGGGTATGGCTGCAAGAGGAAAGAGGCTGGAGGAAGATCCGAAGGGCAGGGGTGTCCCCTCTACAGATGATGGATGCCCCCAACACCTGTGCCTAACATGCCTCTCTAGCTCCACAGCTCCAGCCTTAGTGTTTGGAGTCCAGTATTAAAGGTTTCTGGCCAGAAGAGTTGGGGTCTCTTCCCATCTCTGCGGTAGCCCTTTCATGGGCTCTGGGAGATAGCTTTAGGGAATAAATGGAGATTTTCCCCTTTTCCTACCTTCCCCTTGTCTCCTTCACCTGTCCAACTCGTCCCCCTTCAGAAACCAAATAGCTTGAAGAAGCAGGAGAGTACGTGGCTATGGCAGTTCTTGGTGATCTGGGGCTTGGAGACAGTAGGTAAGATGCTGTCAGGACATATCTCCCTCATACCAAAGTCACTGGTCCTTTCTCAGCCTCTCTTGTGCTTTTTCCCTAATGACCATGTTTTTGCCAAAAATTGGGATGTGTGGTCTGACAGACCAGAATATTTGACATTCGGACTGTCCTGGAAGCCCAGATTCTGTGGTTATACACCCCTCCTCTCCGCCTAAGCGCTGGTCTTGAACTTCTGGCCTCGAGTTCCCTGCCTTGCTGGAAGGAAAGCTTGAAAAGGCGCAGAGCCCTTATACCTCATTTTTTCTCCTGATAAAAGGATTCCTGTCAGAGCCTGTGGGGAGTCTGGAGGACCCTCATTGCTGCGGTACTAGAATGCAGTCCAGAGCCTGGATGGTTTTGCTCCCCTCTCTTCCTGCTGTTCTATCTTCTCTGGCCTGGTGATCGAGCTGTTCTCATCCTTCTCAGCCAAAATCCGTGCCAGGGCGTTATTTTTTATGTTTTAAGCACTGCCTGCCAGAGATGGGCCTGGGGCCCCACAAGGAGCCCCTCACAGCTGCACGCTTTTCCCTACAGCTCTTCCCTACAGCTCCCGCACACATTCCTCAAGTTGGGTGGGGAAGGCAGGCTAGGGGTGTGGCCCTGAGAGGGGCTGGTGGTCCTCTGCCCCCACTTCTCCTGGGACCTTATACGTGTGAAGAGAAGACAGGTATACTGCAGAACTCTTGCCTTCCCTGGGTGGAGCATGCAGCCTTCCCGGCTGTGCGACAGAAGGGAGTGGCCTCTGGGCTTCTCTTCCAGTGTTCCTGCCATCCAACAGCAGAGATGGCAACCCCCTCACTGCTCAACTTTGTGTTGTGTTTGTGGTTCTGTTTGCCCCTCTTTTTATCTGTTGATGTTTTTGTGGTCTCCCCCCCTCACCCGCCCTGCATTTTGTAAGATGGCTCCTGGCCAGGGATGGGGTGGGGGGCGGTGTCTGGTCAGTCCCTCCCTCTCATGCCACTGCTTTTTGGAAGAAAGGGGGGCGGCAGAGATGGGAAAGTTTTGTATGGTTGGATTAATAAAATGACTTGGAAGATCCACACCCGGACTCCTTGGTGTTGGTGTGCACAAGGTTGGAATGAGTCAGTCACTGCTGGTGAGGATGGTTGGGGGGTGAGGACAGGGAACCCCCAGGGTCTCTGGAAGTGGCGATAGCAGGAAGAGTCAGGCCCCTGACCTGACCTAATACAAGCTGTGGAGCCTGGGGAGGCCTCTTTGCTCCACCGCTCCCTGTTTCCCTGCTGTGAGAAACAAGTTTCCTTTCTGAGCACATTCCTGGGCCAGGCCTAAAGCCAAGCAGGATCTTCGGCTCCAAGGCTTCAGGGTGACAATTGCCATTGGTGCTTCTCGGTGTAATGCCCCACTCCCACTCCTGAGTTAGGGGGTCAAGTGTAGCTTCAGGGATGGGGGAAGAGGCTGCCCTGGTCTAGCATTTTAGGATGCTTTAAAGCCCCCCACCCACCGCCCCCTTTAAAAAAAAGAATAGTGGCATCCTGAAACAATCAGCGCCAGGATGAGGATAGGGACAACCCCCACTTTGCCACTCTCCTCCCCCATCCTGCAGCTGTCTCTTGTCTATCCTGGGACCAACCTGGCTCCTTGTCCCGGACATGCCACCCCCTTGCCTTTCAGTTCTGGGTCTTCCCTTCAGAAATTGTTTAGCCACTGGAAAGGGAGGGGAGGTGACCCCCAGTTGAGTTTGCTGGAACCCCGGTGTCCCACCGGCAGGTAAGCCCAGGTTTAGGGGCTCTGCAGGCGCCCCGCACCCCCGCGGCTCTCAAGTCTAGCTGTTATTGGCCAAAAGTTTCCGCCCCCTCAGGGAAGTTGACTTTCCATTGGTCAGCTCTCAGTCACGTGACCTTCCTTTCTTGCGGCTCTAAGAGCCGGAGAGGCAGCAACAAGTTCAGCTGAAGACTGAAGCAAGAGCTGGGTCAGGTAATGCCCTAGCGGGGCAGGGGCAACAAAAATCCCCAGGAGAGCAAGGATAGAGGAGAGGAAGGGTAGAACGTTGAAGGGTTGAGCTCCACCCAGGATCGATAGAGCTGTTTGTCATTTCTGGCCCGGGAGGGAGGGGGATCATGGGCGGCCGTTTCCAAAACAGGAACTTGCTCTGGGTCTCCCAGACAAGTTTTTGTAGTTTTATTTTAGAGGTTTGGGGGAACAGCTCTTAGAGGGGTTGAAATTAGCTGGACGAAACTTTCCCAGTGGCAGAGCTCCCCCTTTAGCTGTCTTTTGGAAATAGCACAAGTCCTTGACAATCCTTACAGGATGTTTTTGTTGAATCTTGCCTGAAAAAAGGAGAGGGAGTAGTGAGGAGGGGGTGGAGGTGGGTGTTCTCCCAAGAGGTTGATGAGAAGAAAGAGATCTGAAAGCAGCAGGGAAGGGTGGGAATTAGACAGCAGAAAGAACTTCCTAATAAGGCAGTGAGATGCTGGCCTGGGGGGAACAGGGAGAACTTATGGGATCTTCAGTGAATCCAACCGAGAGAGAGGTAACAACCAGGGTTTGGAACCCTGAGTGCAGAGGTTCCGGACTGTATTCTGTTTGGGTCTCAGAAGTGTTTGTCTTGTTGACCCAAATACCGTTTCTGGTTTCCATGGAGACAGTGGGTCTGACATCACCCTGGTTGCCATAGTGCCTGCTTCTGGAGGACCTGAGCAGGCTATACACAGCCAGGGGTAAACAGGGACTTCAGCCCAAGCTGCTGCCACTTCCTTCCTGCTGCCACCTGTTAAGAGTCACACGCAGCAACTGGGGATGGGGAGATGATGACAGAGTGGCGGGGGTGGGGCCTGAGACCAGAAGGCAGCACAGTAATGATTCTGTGGATGCCGTAGAAGCTGGCCAGGGGTGTCCTGCTGGACTGTGGTGTGGGGAAGTCATTGCAGCCTTTCTTCTGTCTCCTTGTGGGATGAGTGCCTGTCTCTGGGAGGCAGTGTGTAGGACTCCCACGGTGTGTCCTGCTGAAAGGGGGAAGTGTAGTGGTTTCCCAAAGTAGAACTGCCTCGCTTCTTCCCCAGCCTTACTTCCTCTCCCCAGGATTTCCTTTCAGGATCCTTTTCCACTTACCATCCTTCTAGCCCCTCAGCAAGCAGTCATGTAGCCTCTAAAGGATCACAGCCCAAGACCAGGGGCTCAGCTCATCTACCCCTCAGCTTTATGCCAGGTCCCAGTTGCCAGCCTGGGGCGATAGTGTTGGTCACGGAGGGAGGGGTAGGTCCTTCTCTTCTTATCCTGCTTTGTGTCAGGCTTTTGACGCTGGAGCAATCTCCCACCCCTACTCCACCATGTCAGAGCAGATTAGCAGGAAATAGGGCCACAGCCCTGGTTACTGTCCATGCTTTGCAAATGACAAAGTGCTTTCTGTATTCGTGATTGTTGCCACAAATCCCTTTTCCTAGTCACCTTCAAGTTTCCTCAGATGAAACGCTGGAGTTTGCTGAGAAGGGAAACGAGAATGGAGAGTGACAAGGACATTTACTAGAGGCACATTCAGATGGATGTAAGCTGTGCCATTGCTCTCAACCCTGGCTGCATGTGAGACTCATTTGGGAGATTTTTCGGAGCCTGAGCCTGATCCTTGAACTCAGTTATATCAGAATCTTAGGTGATTGATTCCATTGTGTAGCCAGTGAACAGGACCCCAAACTAAACCATACAGAGGACTTAATGGTGGGTGATGGGTTGGTGGGAGACTTGGGGCTGATGAAGACCATCGACTTTTCTCTTCCAGGCCCTGGGGGAGGAGGTGGGATTGTGAGGGAGCCTGGGGAGGTGAAAGGAGGGCCAGATTGTTCCTCACTCTTCTCACTTGCTATTCATTGCTGGCAAGCCAAGTCAGCCAGTTTTCGGGCCTTCGTTTTCCCTGACTATAACATGAGAGAGTTGGCCTGGATTTTTCCCAGAGCTTTTCCAGCCCTGTGCTTCTCTGACCTTTCAAGGTCAGTTCTATTTCCCAGTTTCCCAAGGGCTCTTTTAGTCCCTGGGAAAGGCAAACTTGACTGCAGCTGTTGGTAGGTTCTGATTTGCAAGGCAAATACTGCCCAGAAGAATTCGGATCTTGGGGTCAGAAGGACTGGAACCGGGCTGATTCTGGAAGTGACTGCCCAGCCCTCACACTTGGAACCCAGCTGAGGCTGCTGTCTGTATCCCACCTCCCCCAAAGGGAGCTGGGGTCCCTAAGAGAGCCTTTCTCTGCAGGTGGCAGCCTCAGCAGCTGCGGGAACCTCAGCAGTGATGGCCTCCTGCCCAGACTCGGACAATAGCTGGGTGCTTGCCGGCTCAGAGGTAGGAAGAGCAGGCCTGGGAACCATGTGGAATGGGGGTTCTGGCTGGGCTGGGCTACTTTCTGGGTCTGTCCCCCTTCCTTGCTCCTGGTGATCACACATGTCACCTCCTACCGGCTGTGAGAGGAACTCCAGGGACAGGGAGAATACGATCAGGCCCCAGGAGTCAGGAGTTGGGACTTGGATCGTGACTTGAAAGAAGGGAATTGTTGGGGTAAGCTATGAGAAGCAGAGGAGAAATTCTGGTGGGGAGATCAGCATTAGCAAAGGTCCTGAGGCAGCAATAGAGGAGCTGTGCTGGGGGAGACTGAGGAGGTCCATTGGAGGAGGTGGAGACATGGGCCAGATGGTGTTGAAGTGAGGTTGTGTCAGAGCCTGCGAGCCGCCGGAAGAGGTCTATAGGGCCTGGCTCAGGCATTCCGGCCTCCCCTTGATGGAAAATAGTGGGCAGGCTCTGAGCCGGAGGGGGTCAGGACCATCGCTGCGGTGGGCAGAGGGTGCAGCCACTATGGGGGCTGTGTGGGAACAGGGGAGAGCGTTTTGAAGGTCCTACACTCCAGGTTGTAGTTGGTGGGACGAGAACGCAGTGGGCTCTTGTGCCCCAAAGCCGCTGAGAAGGGGGCTGGCAGGATGGGGGATGGAGTGGCTGGAGGCTTTGTCAAGGACTTGGTATGTTCGTCCCACAGGGAGGGAGGTAGCTGAGGAGTTTGAGTTAGAGTTAGGGTTTGGGTGGCCTTGAAAACTGGTGGGGAGTGAAGGAGCTGCCCTCAGTGAGATGCTGGAGCAGGACCCATGGGCTGGGGCTGGCTGGCAGAGCGGACGACCCCGCGCTCCAAGCCAGAGCCCTGGCTGCCTCTGCAGACAGCTGGGGGAATCGGACCAGCTGTTTCCCCTCGGTGTCCTCCCTTTAATGAGGTGGAGTCGTGTTTCTTGCCTTGTAGGAGGGACTGTGAGAAAAAGGTGACTTGAAAATTGTAAAGAGGGACTTCCCTGGCGGTCCAGTGGTTAAGACTTTGCCTTCCAACGCAGGGGGTACAGGTTAGATCCCTGTTCCAGAAGCTGAGATTTCCACATGCCTTGGGGCCAAAAAACCCAAACAGAAAACAGAAACCGTATTGTAACAAATTCAATAAAGACTTTTAAAATGGTACACATTAAAAAAATCTTTTTTAAAAAAAGAATCCTGTAAAGAAACGTATTAAGGTCAAGAATTATTCTTGGAAGTTTAGCGAGAGCCATGGATGGGATGAGCAGGCCGTGGGCCTGCTGAGGGGGCGTTTGCAGAAAAAGGAGAGGCTGAGGCTGTAGACGGATGGGCTGAGAGCACCCTGGGAGACAGGCTGGCTGTGGCTGGGGTGAGGTGGGCTTCCATTAGCTCCTGGGAGAGGGGTGTGCAGGGAGCGGGAAAGGCCAGAAAAGTTTGGAAGATGGAGCAGGTGGCCCCTTATGAGGAGAACTGGGGAAGCCCGTGGGGGATGGGACTGTGATCCTTAGGCTCCAGGGGACTTTGTTCTCTTGCCAGTTACTGAGTTGGTCACTTGTGGGGAGGGAGACCCAGGCTGTAGCTAGCTTCTCTGGGGAGGTGGTGGTGGGGTGCCAGGTTTGTACAGTGGTCCAGTGCCTTGGGCCAGTGGTACATTTTTTTTAATTAGCTTAATGTCTGATTGAATAACTTAATTCTTTTTTTTTTTTTCAACTCCATGTCTTCCCATTCACCATACAGACCAGGCAGAGTGCCTGCCCAGGCTGTATGTGGGGTGGGTTGACTCTGACTCCTGTTTCTATACTGTCAGTGTAAGAACACAGCCTGTACCAAGTACCAGGAGGCTGAAGTTAATTAATTTTTAACCTAATCCTGTAAATATAGGATTCCTTTAAAAATAACATATACTTGTTTTTTTTTTTGCTGTGCTGGGTCTTAGTTGTGGCATGCGGGATCTAGTTTCCTGACCAGGGAACAAACCCTGGCCCCCTGCATTGGGAACGCTGAGTCTTAGCCACCGGACCACCAGGAAAGTCCCCAGGGGTGCGTCTTCACTTCACAGAAATTTGGCCTCTAAAAGTTCCTCAGAGCAGCAAGTGAAGTTAGGGAATGGCTGAACATTGTGTCGAGCAGAGATGTCACAGTGCCAGCTGACCCTTGCCCCCTCCCCACTTTGGAGCAGCCACTACTGAGTGTATTATGTATTCGTAAGATGTGGGCTGGGATCCCTGAATGCTGTGGCTGGTCTCAGGCACCCCAGGAGAGCACCCCGTGCTCTTGGCTTCGTCCTGCTGTCCTTCCTCTAAAGCAGCCCTTCTGCTTGCACCCCTGCCCCCAGAGCCTGCCTGTGGAGACCTTGGGCCCTGAATCTGGGATGGACGCAGAATCTGAGAGAGCTCCCCGGGCCCCTCGGAGCCCCTCCAAGGCAGCTGCTGAGGAATCAGCTGGGACCTTGGATGGAGGAGGTAACGGGGCCCTGCTGAGGGGGGCGGTGCAGTCACCTGTCCCCCCGTGTTCTGGGGTTTCCCAGTTTCCTCAGGGAGAGGGAGGCCAGTTGGTCTTATTCCCAGCATTGATCTCAGTTTAAAACCTTCCTTTATCCCATCCTGGCTTTCTCCTGTCCCTTCCTGCCTGGTCGTGGCCTGTGGGAGCCGGGGAGCTGTATAGTATGTTCAACTGGGAGGGGGGCCGTGGTGTTTTTCCTGAGTCTTCTCTCCTACCACAGAGACTGTGTCCCAGAGTGAGAGCTCCCAATCTGGGCCCATCCTGTCAGAGGAGGCTGAGGCCAAGGTGAGGACCTTCCCCGGGGGAAGGGTAGGAAGTGGGGAGGGCCAGGGGACGTGGGAAGCGCTCATAGCTGTGTCTGCAGCAGGGTGTCCTGGAAGGGGATGACCCTGGAATGGAGACCCCCGGCCCAGGAGACACAGAGGCCCGGGGAGACTTGGAGGAGACCCCTGAGGTGGTAGGCCTGGAACCGGACTCACAGGACCTGGAGGATCAGAGCCCCCCCCGCAGCCTGCCTTCATCCCCCAACACAGGTGAGAGTCCTCCTTGTTTCCCCTGTCACTATCCTTCTAGAAGGTGTTGGGTGGGAATAGATAGACATCACTGCCGAGCACAGCTCCGGTCCAGGTCCTAGGACTCGGCATCTTGGAGCCTTCCTTAAGCTGTGTCTGTGAGTCCTCACCACCGTCACCCCTGGGGACACTCAGGTGTAGGTTAAGTCACATGGCTGATAAGTGGCAGGGCCTGGGTCTGATCAGCTCTTTCCTCTCTACTGTGGGGCCTCCTCTTTACTCGCCTCTAGATTTGGCTCTCATTCTGAGTCCCTCCCATGAGTCAGCTCTGGGAAGGCAGGCTGGCTTCACAGCCTGTGTAAGAGGTGGACGAGGCTGAGCCAAGGGGCAAGTCAGACTTGTGAGGGTGCAAAGGTGGTGTGATTAAGGGGCCCCCTCAGGAACGGGGGAGGGTGGTTTAGTCAGGGGACAGGTCGAGGGGAAGGGGGAGGCAGGGACAGTTGGGGAACAGGTTCACACCGGAGGTGACATTTGAGTGGAAGCTTGAGCAAAGAGTGGACTTTTGGTAGGTAGGGTAGGAGGAGGACAACATGCAGGCCAAGGCTGTAGCATCAACAAAGGGCTGGGTTCCCCTGTCCTGTACTGAGGAGGCTGCGTCCAAGGCCGGTGGCAGGAGAAGTGTGCGGATGCATCTCTGTTGAGGGGTGACAGGGTGGAGGGGGAGGCGGGGTCTGGGGCCATTTAGGGGGCAACTGCAGTCAGATGAAGCTGAGGAAGACCTGAACTGAGGCAGAAAGGGGCATGTGCCGCTGAGACGGCGTGTTGTCAAACTGTGCATGGGAGGTAAAGAGGGAGGGCTGAGGTTGGCTCGGTGGAGCAGTGGCATCTTGCCCTGCATTGAGGGTGGCGCCAGGAGATAACCAGCTTGGAGAGCAGTGTGTTGAGTGGTTGGTCCCCAGGGACAGCCAGGTGGACGTGACCAGGAGGTGGTCAGACATCTGGGCCTGGAGCTTCTAGGGAGGCCAGTCGGGAGCTACAGATGAGGGACTCAATCCGCTCTGGGGGGAAGCCGGCGGGGTAGGTGAGAGTGGGTGACTGTGTGTGCGGTGAGAAGAGCAGAAAAGCAGAAATGGTGCCAGGGAGACCTCTGCCTCTAGGACCGGGAGCAGCCAGGCACTGAAAGGAGACACTGAGAGGACGTGGCCAGGTTTCTGACAGAACCAGGGCAGGAGGCACAGGTGGGAGCAGGGGGCGCTTTTAGGATGAAAGTTGCTCTTGTATCTTGTCTGGAGTAGAAAGGACTGGTCTTCAGTCTGGGCAGGGGTAGTCACTGATGCCCAAGCACGTGTGGGCAGGGTCTCCATGTACTCCCTCTGTGATCACGGCTGGGGGTCTCCTGTGTTTGCCTCTGGTTCTGGTACTGGTCTGTCTGTCTGTCCGTCTCTCCAGTTGCTTTACTGCCCTGTCCCCCTCCCTCCCCCCAGCTCAGATCAGGGAGGAGGCCCACCGCTCCAGCAGCGAGGAGGACGACACCGATGTGGATGTGGAGGGTCTGCGGAGACGGCGGGGCCGGGAGCCCGGCACTCCTCAGCCCGCGGCCACCCTGGGTGTGGAGAGCCAGGGCCAGGGCGAAGGTGCAGGCGGGGAGCTGGGCATCTCCCTCAACATGTGTCTCCTCGGGGCCCTGGTTCTGCTGGGCCTGGGGATCCTCCTCTTTGGTGAGTGGTCCCTCCCCCACTGGCACCTAGAGCCTCTGCTCTGGCACCTCTTGCAGCACTCTGACCCCATTCTGCCCCTGCCTCTGTCTCCATTTCAGGTGGCCTCTCAGAGTCTGAAAGTGGTGAGTGAGGATGGGCCGTGACCGGTTTGTGTCTGTCCCCTTCCAGCCCTTCGGGAGGCTGATGGGGGCAGTTCCCTGGGTCAGGAGTAGGGATGCTGGGGGCTGTACAGTTTTTGCTCAGATACAGGCCTTATGTCAGCTATTCGGGGTGACCCTTGACCTTTTACCTTGCTGGACCCCTCAGCCCTAGGGCGAGGTCCAGGGCAGGACAGCGACTGTGTGTGTGTTGGGGGGGCAGGGAGGGGGAGGAGGAGAGGGCGCTATGTGCCTGGAGGCCAGTTTCAGGATTCCACTTTCCCACAGGGCCCCTGGAGGGAGTAGACCTGCAGGTCTTGCCAGATCCGGAGTCTGATGCTGAGATGCTGGAGGCTGCGGGGGATGGGCAGGCATGTGTGACTGTCTCCCTCTGTGCCAGGGATCTGGTGGGGGCTGTCTGGGTTGTGGGGCTGGGCTGGGGTGACTGGCTCCTTTGCCCTTGTGTGTGTGTGTGTGTGTGTATGTATGTTAGTCACTCAGTCGTGTCTGACTTTTTGCAACCCCATGGACTGTAGCCCACTAGGCTCCTATGTCCATGAAATTCTCCAGGAAAAAATGCTGGAGTGAGTAGCCATTCCCTTCTCTTGGGGATCTTCCCAACCCAGGGATCGAACCTGGGTCTCCCACACTGCAGGCAGTTTCTTTACTGACTGAGCCACCTTTGCCCTCAGGATGGACTACAGCAGCTACAGACCTCAGAGCTCCTGGACAGTGTCCCCAGCCTGCAGAACATGGCCCTTCTGCTGGATAAGCTGGCCAAGGAGAACCAGGACATCCGACTACTGCAGGCCCAGCTGCAGGTGGGCACAAGCAGGATGGGGTGGGCTACACACCCTCCCTAGGCCACGTGTCTGTCTGTCCAGTTTCCTCCCCCCAGAGAAGTTTCCTGTGTTCACCCACATACCCTGACCCCCTCCCTTTCCCACTAGAGTCCAGTCATCTTCCTTGTTTTGTTCCTGTCCTGCATGCTAAGGGTTAGGCCAGGACTGGCATATCTGCTTCACGTGGCATGCCACCTCTGCTTGATTGGCATGGTCTACCTGGAGCCTTGTGTGGAGAAGGATTTGAAGAACATGCCAAGACTCAGTGGGAAAGAAGTGCTGTGATCAGTTAATAATATCTGTTTTGGGTATGGGAGGTGGAAATAGGGCAATGAGAGCCATATCTTGGCTCTCTTTAGGTGAATTAAAGAAGTGTGGGCTTATAAACAGACAGAGCTAAGGTAGAATTTGGGGATCCCAGGGTCTGGTGAAGGGTGCAGATGGGCTGGGAGATGAAAACCAAATCCTCTGAGTCTCTCAGGCCATAAAGGCTATGATGGAATAGAATTAGGGTAGCAGGCACTGGACCTATCCTTGACGACTCCCTGGGCCCTCTATCCCTACTCCCACTCCAGGCCCAGAAGGAAGAGCTTCAGAGCCTGATGCATCAGCCCAAAGGGCTAGAAGAGGAGAATGCCCGGCTCCGAGGGGCCCTCCAGCAGGGCGAGGCCTCCCAGCGGGCCCTGGAGTCAGAGCTGCAGCAGCTGCGGGCCCAGCTTCAGGGACTGGAGGCTGACTGCGTCCAGGGTGCAGATGGGCTGTGTCTCCATTGGGGCAGAGGCCCGCAGGCTGGCAAGGTCACCAAGGAGCAAGGCGCTACAGGGCCGGAGCCAAGCCCTGGATTCCTGGAGCAAAAGAAACAGCTAGAGGCCGAGGCCCAGGCATTAAGGCAAGAGTTGGAGCGGCAGCGGCGGCTGCTGGGGTCTGTGCAGCAGGACCTGGAACGGAGCTTGAGGGATGCGGGCCGAGGGCATCCAGCCCAGGCTGGCCTGGCTGAGTTGGGTCACAGGCTGGCCCAGAAGCTGCGGGGCCTGGAGGACTGGGGCCAGCGCCCTGGGGTCCCTGCCAATGTCTCAGAGGCCTGGCATCAGAAGCCTCACTTCCAGAATTTCAGGGAGCGGAGTGGGAAGGAAAAGTGGTGGGATAGGCAAGGGGACTGGAAGACCGAGCACCGGAAACATAAGAAGGAGGTATCTGGCCGGGAGAAGAGCTGGCGGGGTGAGGAGGACAGGGAGCGGGCGGGGAGGTGGAAGGAGGGCAAGCCAAGGGTGGAGGAGTGGGCCAGCAAGAAGGATGGCAAGCGACAGCGTTCCAAGGAGCCCCCCAGGAAAAGTGGGAGCTCCCACCCCTCCGGAGAAAGGCAGAAACACCCTCGATGGAAGGAAGGAGCTAAAGACAGGCATGACCCCCTGCCACTCTGGGCAGAGCTGTCCAAGCACAAGTACCAGGCACCCCAGGGCTGTTCAGGTGTCCATGAGTGTGCCCGGCAGGAGGGCCTGGCCTTCTTTGGCATAGAGCTAGCCCCCGTGCAGCAACAGGAGCTGGCCTCTCTGCTGAGGACGTACCTGGCACGACTGCCTTGGGCCGGGCCACTGACCAAGGAGCTGCCCCTCTCTCCCACTTACTTCGGTGAGGATGGTATCTTCCGCCACGACCGCCTCCGCTTCCGTGACTTTGTAGACGCCTTGGAGGACAGCCTGGAGGAGGTGGCAGTGAGACAAACAGGTGATGACGACGAGGTGGATGACTTTGAGGATTTCATCTTCAGCCACTTCTTTGGAGACAAAGCACTGAAGAAGAGGTGGGCAGCTGTGGGGGAGTTGGGTCAGTGGGACAGAGCAGGGGGCAGGAGGTGATGGTGGGGTGGGGTGTCTGTGTGTGTGTGAAGGATTCAGGGCCCTGAGTTGGGGGTGTTCCGTTTGAGATTTCGCCTCCTGAGGGCAGAAAGCTGAGCCTGTGCTCAGCCCAGAGTGGTCCTGGGGAGTCTTCTTTTGGGCTAGAGTTTTTTTCCTCCCAAGTTGCCCTGTGCTGTCCATACTTGTGTGGTCTGGGGGGTAAGAGAGATTGCTTCCCGTCTCCCCAGCTGGGGCCTTGTCCTGGGACACCAGGTCTGGCCACACTCCCCTCCCCCCAGTCTGATGGACGGTGGCTGCCCGTGTCACCTGCCTAGGGGGAACAGGGTCCCCTCTCAGGGGGCCGTCTTCTCATCACATGACGTTGTTCTCTAAGGCCTCTTCCTGCCTCCACTCCCTGCCCCACTACAGGTCTGGGAAGGACAAACATTTGCAGAACTCCAGAGTTGTGGGGCCCAGGGAGGAGCACAGCCCCCACCGCCGGGGCTGAGGCCCCGCGTTATCTATCCCCTGGGAACCGTTAAACTGCCACCTCCCTCGGCTCGGTTGGTGTCATTGGATGTCCTTCACAGAGAAGAGTGGAGATCACTGAGCCCTGCACTGATACCACTTCTGCTACAAAAAGGCCTTAGCTGGAGCTGCTTTGCTGTCTATGCAAATGAATGCAAATTCTTAGGGCCTTGACCCTTGCAGCCGGATTGTGAAGGGGGGATGGGAGACAAGCCTGTTTTTTAGGAGGGTAGGGTGGGAGTAAGAGGTATGGGGCAATTCAGATTTTGAAGCCAGAGAGCTGGTGCGTGTGTGTGTGTGTGTGTGTGTGTGTGTCTGTGTGTCTGTAGGGGGGCCCCTTGGCTGCACACACTGACCCGTGCACCCTGGGATTCTATTCGCCCGGCTGGCTGAAGGCCCAGCATGAAGGCTTTCCCTGGGGTTTTGTTAGATTTGGAAGGAGCTATCCCTAGGGAATCGAAGTCCCCTTTTTAGCCTTGCTCCTCACGTGGCCTCACCTCTGCTTGTGAACTGTAGACTCAGATTCCAATAAAATTCTGTAGGAGCTGTGACATTGGGTGGAGGCTCTGTCGCTTAGGGCTGTTTCTAAGCACAGGGGAAGCCCACACCCATCACCTCATAGGCACTGGTACTCACCTTCTCCCCTCCCCGTCACCTCACCCTCCCCGCAAACCTCAGGCCCTCTGGGCTGGAACTCCCCATTTTGCTTACAGCTGTCTTGGCTGCATCCCTGGGAGATGTAGAAATATGCAAGTGGGTTTTGGGCTCAAATCCAGGTTGAGTGATTTTGGGCAAATCAATCCCTGGGAACCTTGGGTTTCTAATCCCCAAAAAGGGAGATTGAAGGGCTGGGGACTCTTCGAGCAGGATTGTAAATAAATCAATGTAAACAAAATATGTGTCCAATATTTGGCCCTCAGAAGTGATTTCACTCCGTTTAGAGTGTGGAGGAGGGGATCCCCGCCCCCACCTCACAGCACAGGCTTCTGCATTGGGTGGGGGGGGGGGGGGGTTAGGGGACCACTAGGTGGCGCCCTGGCTCCACATTTGCTCCAGACCTCACCTGCCTCACTACTAAGCGCCCCGAATCTTGGACCCCAATCCCACTGACTTGGGCCACTCTCTGGCTACTTCTCCCAGGAAGACCCAGATTCCCCCAGGCTTCTCTTTAGAAAGTCCTTCCTGACTGGGCTTCTTGCTTGGCCTGGAAATCCCCTTGGGGGGACAGAATGAATGTGTGACTTCAGGCCAGGTCCAAGGAGTTGTTAGAGCTGAGGTGTGTGAGTCCCTCAGTTGCGTCTAACTCTATGCCCCATAGACTGTAACCCTCCAGGATCCTCTTGTCCATGGGATTTCCCAGGCAAGAATACCAGAGTGGGTTGCCATTTCCTTCTCCAGGGGATCTTCCTGACCCAGGGATCGAACCCAGGTCTCTCACATTGCAGGCAGACTCTTTACTGTCTGAGCCGCCTGGGAAGCCCAGGGTTCTGCCCAAAAGGGGACTGTAATTGTTAACAAGTGCTTCTGTAACACTACAACTGATGGGTTGCTCACTGTTAAAGGACTTTAAGGGTGCTAGCTTATTTAATTCAGGTATGGATGTGAGAGTTGGACTATACAGAAAGCCGAGCGCCGAAGAATTGATGCTTTTGGACTGTGGTGTTGGCGAAGACTCTTGAGAGTCCCTTGGACTGCAAGGAGATCTACCAGTCAATCCTAAAGGAAATCGGTCCTGAATACTCATTGGAAGGACTGATGCTGAAGCTGAAACTCCAATACTTTGGCCACCTGATAGGAAGAACCGACTCATTGGGAAAGACCCTGATGCTGGGGAAGATTGAAGGCAGGAGAAGGGGACAACAGAGGAAGAGATGGTTGGATGGCATCATCAACGCGATGGACATGAGTTTGGGTTCCTGGAGTTAGTGATGGACAGGGAAGTCTGGAGTGCTGCAGTCCACAGGGTTGCAAAGAGTCATACATGACTGAGTGACTGAACTGAACTGAATTCTAATTGGATGGGGTGAGGCAGGGTGCGGATGGAACAAGGTCCACTCATTCAGCAAACATTTACACTCTATTGTGTACCAGAGGCAGTGTGGTACTGAGAATACAGAGGCATGTTAAGGAGTTTATAGTTCTGTGGAGCCCACTTTCTGCAGCCCGAGGGATTGCAGTTAGACCTAAGGAAGAACTTCCTCCTAGGCAGAGGGCCAATGAAAAGGGGCTTTAGGAAAGAAGTTTTCTAGAGTGGGGATCGGGAGGAGCAAGTACAGTCTAGCCTGGGGTCTGGATTTGGCATCCTGGCTCTGTGGACCATCATACACCTGAGGAAGCCTCTTTTACTTGGTTCACATTTACTTGCCTTCTGCAGGTGTCAGAACTTAAACTTCTTGGAGAGGGAGGCAGGCTAGGTAGGAGGTATGATTCCGTGTCCCAGGAGGGAGAATGTGTTTAGGGAGGGGACACAAACTGGCCCCCTGGGTTCCCAGAGGGTGTGGGCTGCCTGGGGTTTCTCAGTTTCGTTTCTAGGGCCCATATCCTTCGTTTGCATAACGAACTCTCAAGGAGGCTAGGAAGTTCCCCCAAGCCCCCTCCTCTTTCTGAGCCACTCAGGAAGTAGATATGCTGAGCTGGAGGTTTCTGAAACTGCTGAATCAGGAAGAAAAGGCCACGAACCCAGGGGGTAGGTTGGGGAGGGGCCAGGACACGAAGGACATTGGCCATTCTGATTACCCTGTCTCAGGTGCCCCCCGTCAGTGATCCTCCTGCCCATTGTAGGTCACTATGCCACTCCATCACACCCATGCCCCTACAGCAGTGCTGGTAAAGAGTGGGGACCCTCAGTCTCAGGTCATAGGGTGCTCGCTGGTCACAGGCACAGCATGTGGAGACAAGCCAAGGGAGGCTGGAGCTGTGGGGACAGAGCTCCCTCCCCACAGGGCCGGGGACAGCTTTTGACCATGCAGGAGGGTAGACCCACTGGACTCTGCCACACGACCTTGCTTGGCCCCCAGGTCTGGCCTGGGCCCTTCCAGTTTAAGCATTTGGGATTTTAAGCACTTGGCTTTTCTGCCTTTTCCTCTGGGAACTCCCCCAGCTAAGTGCTCAGCTCCGGCGTGTGGGGGAAATCACTAGAGTCGGGGGTGGCCCTCCTTGGCTTTCCCCTCTCAAGTGGAAAAATTTTGCTTCCTTTGACCATCCCCCAACTTCATTTCCCTGTGGTCCCCCAACCTGCCATTCCTCCTTCCCACCCCTGCCCCTCATTCTTCAGCCTCAGCTCCTTTCCCGCCCTCAGCTGCACCTTCTCTCATCATGCCCCCTCCAGCCCTAACCTCCTCCAGGATCCTCCCCATCTCTTCCTGCTTCCCTGGGTCCTCCAGGCCCCAGTTTTACCCCTGCCTTTTACTCCCACCCATACTGGGGAGTGGGGGCATGGGGTGGTGGTCACCTTCAGGCCTGCCCCACCCTATAAGCTCCTTGAAGGCCAGAGGCCTGTGTTCCTTTTGAGAACCACTCCCAGCCCTCTCTGCTGGGCCCCTGAACAGATGCTGGATTGGCAGGCTGTTGCCATGGGAACCTCCCAGGGCCACTGGTGCAGGGACATCTCCTCCTCTCGTCTGTTCCGAGTCATAGATACTCCTGGTCCCTCCACACTTCACCTGCTCACAGAGGGTCTAGCAGGAACTCTGCAGGGTGGGGTGTGTGTGTGGGTTATTGGCCTAAACCCCAACCATATCAGGTCCCTCCTCTCTGCTTTCACCAGTCAGTGGTCAGAGCCACAGAAACCCCCTAGTAGTAATTCTTGGGGGTTGTCCGAGTTCCCTATCCCTCCCCTGTGGGCCTTCCCTCAAGGTTGCTGCCCATCCCTTTGGTAGCCCTTGGCTTCTGGAATAGGCCCTGCCCATATAGAACCAAAGCAGGCCCCTTCCCCGCTCACCTGGTCTTTATCCGGGGCCAGGTGGAGACCCAGCCCAGGTCTCTTCTAACTAGACCGGTGGCCTGGGCAAACTTTCAGTCTCCGGTCTCCACAACTGCCTGCCTCATCACTGAAGTGAGCCTGTGGATCCCCCTCATGAGTTGTTGTGATGATGGAATGAGTCATCCAAAGACAAAGGAAAAGGCTTTTCAAACTGTAGAGTGCTGTCAAAAGTTTTAGTTATTTTTATTTTACTTAGCCTCTAAGGGGGAAGTTGAGGCCTCTGTGAACTACAGATATGGGAGCAGAGGGTGTTGGTTCCCAGACCGTGTAGTAGGAGCTGACAGGGGAAAGATGCCAGCTGACACTCAAGACCGAACACTGTGCTCCGTGCTGGGGGGAGACCACAGTCTTTGCCCCTGAGGCTAACCAAATGAGTTTATTACCAGGCAGAGAGTTTTTGCTTTTTTTAATAGTTTATGTTTTTAAATTTTAAATAAGAATATTTATTTTTAATTGATTGATGATTGCTTTACAATATTGGTTTGATATCTGTTGTACATCAACATGGATTAACCATAGGTGTCCCCTCCGTCTTGAACCTCCCTCCCGCCTCCCATCCCTCTAGATTGCTAGGGAGCCCCAGTTGGAGTTCCCTGAGTCATAGAGCAAATTCCCACTGACTATGTATTTACATATGTTAGTGTAATACCAAGCAGAGTTTTTTTTTTTTTCCAAGCAGAGTTTTAAAAGTACTCTCTTATCGGTGCCAGGAAGGTGAAGAGGAAGGAGGGGGTGGTGTTTTTTTTTTGGGGGGGTGCTGTGCTCTGTGACATGTGGGATCCTAGTCCCTTGGCCAGGAATTGAACCTCACTTCCCACAGTGGAAGCATGGAGTCTTAACTACTGGACCACCAGGGAAGTCCCGGGAAGGGGTGGCCTTTGAGCTGGACCTTGAAGATAATAAGGATAGATGATGGGGAGGGGATTTCAGACGAGGCAGAGGTGAGGCCTTAGGGGAGGGTGGAACAACCCTCCCCTCTGTGGTCAGATGGTGTTAAGTTCATGTTCCTGTAAGGGAACAAGTTCTCCCATGGGCCTGCTTGCAAGTCTGAGCGGGAGCGCCACTACAGGAAATGGGGAGAGGTGTGAGGGGCAGGGGGCATGGAAAGGGAAGACACAGGGTGCAGGGCAGCTGGCAGGTGGAAGGGTGGACTAGAAAGAGGTGAAATCACAGGTAGGTAGGAGGTGTCAGCCAGCAGCTCAGGAGGAAGATGATGCAGGCCTGATTTAGAGCAGGGAGTTAGAAAGGCCTGGCCTTGGACGGGACAAGGACAAGGGGGAGGGAGGAGCCAAGGACACACGGAGCTTCCCAGCCTCGTGACAGTTGGATGACTGCAGCCTCACAGGATACCAGGAAAGAAGGAGGAAAGTCTGGAACTGGTTTTGTAGGGGGTGGGGCGGGGTGAGGTGTGTGGAGTAGGGATGGAGGGGGGAGGGGGCTGGGGACGGGGGAGGGGGAGCTGGTGGGCTTGACTGCTTAGGATGCGGGACAGGGATAGGGCCAGTCTTCCAGCAGGTCACCCTACTGCTCCACCAAGTTGTATGCGCCTGCCTCCCAGTCCTTGTGTCCCTCCTACCCCCTGCCCACCCCCGAATTCCTTTCCAGGGCAGGGCCCCTTTGGAGAACTTCTTACCAGTCAGTACACTTATCTTTACAGGGCCTGAGGGGAGGCACCCGGCAGAGGGGAGTGCGTCCACTGAGGTCACCACTGAGCCCTTCACTGCAGTCAAAGTGAAAGGTCATCGTGCAGGGCCCATGGGCAGAAACCTGAAGCCGTGCATTGTGGAGAGGGAGGTAGGTGTTAGATGGCCCCCTTGAGAAGCTCAATCCCCTGTGGGCCAAACAGACCTGCCAGAAATGCTTGCTTATCTGGAATGCAGCCTTGGGGCCTTGGGGAGGCAGCTTTCTTTGTAGGGATGGCCCAGTGCAGGAACCTTGGCATGAGGAACAGGCCACCCCTCTCATCTCCATGGGCCATGGACTTTCAGAGACCTTCTCTGCCTTTTATCTCACTGAGAAGTAGGCCTTAAAGAAGGTGAGACCACGAATCTCTCATTTTTATACAGACGAAGAACTGAGAGGGAGGGAGGAGTTGACTTGCCTAAGGTCCTATGATAGCTGGACAGTGACAGTGGAAGACTGGCCCCTAAGAAGCCCTTAGGATGCCAGGGGAAATTTGAAATGTCCGGTACCACGGCTTTCCACGCCCCTCCCCCAGAGCTGACTCAGGGGTTGCAAGAAATAGCTGAGCTCCCATCTGTGGGTCCCTTTTGGGCTTCCCCAGTGGCTGAGTGGTAAAGAATCCACCTGCAACTCAGTCCTTGAGTTGGGAAGATCCCTTGGAGGAGGGCGTGGCGACACACTCAGTATTCTTGCCTGGAGAATCCCATGGACAGAGGAGCACCTGGCGGGCTGCAATTCACAGGGCTGCAAAGTGTCGGACAAGACTGAAGTGACTGAGCATGCGTGCACTCTGGGTCCCTTTAGCTGACTCCTCCTCCCTGGGCCTGTGTGCCCCCGACTTCAGCTACCTGGCCCTGGAGGCATTTCCTCTCTGGCTCCCAGCTGCCACCTGCCTGGCCCCAGCATGTGGGTAGGAGAAGGCCAGTCCTGGAAGGACCGTCATGAGCACTGGTCCCACCTCTTTTGTTGTTCAGAGGTGAAAACTGAGGGCCAGAGAGGGAAGTGACTTGTCCAAGGTCGCAAATCTTGCTAGGGACAGAATGGAGACCAGAGCCCAGGGCTGCTGACTCCTAAGAGTCCCCTGTTCCTCTTACCTCCACTCCTCTCTCTGGTTCTTCACCCTTGGAATTTAGGCTCTGAGGTGAGGTCTGGAGAAGCAGCTTGCTGCAAGACAGATCTTCCTCTGCTACCACTGAGCAGTGACTTCACGCCTGGTTCCTTCTGCAGCGATGCCTGCAGCAGTGGCCACAGGGGGGCAGCCGCGGGAGAGACAGGAGGCTGGCCAAGGATGGGCTGGGAGGCAGAGAGGGGACCCCTGGAGCTGCCCTGGAACCAGAACAACTGAATGTGGGGCTTATGAGGTCTCAACCTTGAGGATACCCACAAATGGCCTTGTAGCCTCAAGAGTAAATCCAGGCTCCCCACCTCTTTGCGTCAGAGCTCCCATTAATATGCTCGTTCATTTATTCATCAGTCACTTATGGAGCGCTCATACCCTGGGCCTGGCCCTGGGCTGTTACTTGATATTCTTTCCAAGAACCTGGTGAGTGTTCAATCTCCTTTTGAAAAGAAATATCAAACTTTATCACTAACATTGTTAAATAACAGTCCCCAAAGGGGAAAGGTAGGGGGGGAGGGATAAATTAGAAGTCTGGGAGTAACATATACACACCACTGTATATAAAATAGGTAACCAACAAGGACCTACTGTATAGTAGGGAACTCTACTCAATATTCCATAATAACTTATACAGGAAAAAGAATCTGAAAAAGAATAGATACATATATATGTATAACTAAATAACTTGGCTGTACACTGGAAACTAACACAACAGTGTAAATTAACTACAATATATAATTAAAAAAAAGAAAATAAATATTGGCCTTTATCACTAAGGTTGTTAAATGACAGATGAAATCTATAAATCACATTGGGAATTCCCTGGTGGTCCAGTGGCTAAGACTCTGTGCTCCTGATACAGGGGGGCTGGGTTCGATCCCTGGTTGGGGAACTAGATCCCACATGCCACAACTAAGACTCTATGCAGCCAAATAAATAAAAATAAATGTTTAAAAAAAAAAAAAAAGAAATCTATAAATCACTAATCATTTTGCCTGCCCCATGCGGCTTGTGGGACCTCAGTTCCTGAGCCAGGGATTGAACCTGGGCCACTGCAGTGAAAGCCTGGAATTCTAACCCCCAGGCCAGCAGGAGCTCCCCTCAATTGCTCTTTTGTAGTCTGTCCCTCAGCTCCACGGTTTACATTCACCACAAAATAATCTAATGGAAAAACAAAATCATGCCTCAAAATCACAAATCTTTATTTAAAAAAAAAATAAAACTCAGACTTCCGTGGTGGTCTAGTGGTTAGGAACCCATCTGCCAATGCAGGGGACATGGGTTCGATCTCTGGTCTGGGAAGATTCTGCACGCTGCGGAGCAGCTGACCCTGTGTGCCTCAGCTACTAAACCCACGCTCTAGAGCCTTCGAGCCACAACAAGAGAAGCCACTTCAAGGAGAAACCCATGCACTGCAACTGGAAAGTAGGCCCTGCTCGTGGTAACAAGAGGAAGCCTGAGGACAGCGACTAAGCCCCAGTGCAACAACAGCAAAAAAGACCCCAAACAAACTACCCCCACAGAAACCAAAAGGAAACTCTGTTCTCTTATTGTGTTCAATGTTTACATGTAGCCACCATCCTTGAGTACATTAGTTAAATTTTTGGAGACTGTTTCTTTTGAAGATGGGAGGATACTTGCTTTGCCCACATTATTATTATTTTAATTTTTAACATGTATCAGAATTTAATTCTTTTTTCCTCAAGCCACCTATTATTCTTTGTTTCATAGATTTTATGATTTTTCCAAAGCTTAAAAAAATTGGAGTATAATTGCTTCACAAAATTGCATTAGTTTCTGCTGCACAATGAAGTGAATCAGCTATGTGTATGCATGTATCCCCTCCCTCTTGAACCTCACATCCCACCCCCATCCCACCCCTCTAGGTCATCACAAAGCAGCAACCTGAGCTCCCCTGTTACACAGCAGCTTCCCCCAGCTATCTATTTTGCATACTGTAGTGTAAACAAGTCAGTTCTACTCCTGTGATTCGTCTCACCCTCCTCTTCCCTCCTTAGAATTTTATCCTTTTTAAAGGCTGAATGAGATTCCATTGTAAGTATATATCACATTTAGTTTATTCATTCATCTGTTTGGGTTTTTTTTGTTGTTGTTGTTGTTTGTTTGTTTTTTGGCTTCACCAAGAGGGGTATAGGATTTTAATTCCTTGACCAGGGATTGAACCTGGGCCCCAGCTCTGAGATGCCAGTTCCTAACCATTGGACCACCAGGGAATTCCCTCATTTACCCATTCATTTGTTGATGGACATCTGAATTGTTTTCATCTTTTGATGACTGCGACTAGTGCTGATATGAATGTGAATTTTATATCTGTTCGAACTACGTTCCAATCTGTTGGTTACATACCCAAAAAGTGGAATTGCTCATCATATGGTCATTCTTTCATTTACTTTTTAAATAGTGCTTTGCCTACATTACAGATATGGTAAGAATATGAAGTTAAAAGTATTTACAGTCTATAGTAGATGCTCTTTGAATGCTAGAAGCATGCCTTTTTATATATTAATATACAGATTGCTCAGATTTTATCTTGGCTGTACAATATTCATTGAATTGCGCCTCAGTTTTCTCAGCCATAAAACTGAAGGTAAAATCTCTACCTTATAGTGATGTAAATGATTTGTGGACCAGCGATTGAACAGGAGACTCCAACTCTCTGCTGGTCTGCTGGAGGGGATGCACTGTCCAGTGGATGGATGACCCTCTGGGAACTCCCTGGGCGAGCAACCTCTCACCTCCAGGGACCACTTTGGCTTGCGGCATTTCTTAAAGCTAGAGAACCTACAAAGTCAGAGCTGGGTTCATCCTCACTGGGTTCTTAAAAATTTGGGGGGAGGGGGTTCACGAGAGGAGTGGGACCCTAAGTGTCAGATTCTTCAGTTGTTTGTTTTTTACTTTTTTTAGACTTTTCCTTCTAAAAATTTTATTTATTTATATTTATTTTGGCTGCACTGGGTCTTTGTCATGGTGCTCTGGCTTGCTCTAGGTGCGGCACACAGGGGCTTCTCTTGTGGCACACGGGCTCAGTAGGGCGTACTTAGTTGCCCCGTGGCATGTGAGATCTTAACTTCCCTGACCAGCGATCAAACCTGAGTTGCTTGCATTGCAAAGCAGATTCTTAACCCCTGGGCCAACAGGGACGTTCCTCCAGTTGTGTTTAAGTTGTTTGGCCCCTTCTCTCTGCTGTGGGATCCCAGGGTGGGGGGCAATGTATGATAATCTTTTTGGTAAATGAGAACATGGGCAAATCTCTGAGTTATAAGGAGCCTCGGTCGTCTCATTTTTAAGTCAGGACAGTACTGTTTACATCACATGATTGAGGTCTGACACAGAGTAAATACTCAGCCGTTGTTGTTCAGTCACTCGGTCATGTCCTTGTGACCCCACGGACTGCGGCATGCCAGGCTTCCTGTCCTTCACTATTTCCTGGAGCTTGCTCAAACTCATGTCCGTTCAGTTTATGATGCCATCCAAACATCTCATCCTCTGTCGCCTCCTTCTCCTGCTCTCAATCTTTCCCAGCATCAGGGGCTTTTCCAGTGAGTCCGCTCTTTGCATCAGATGCTCAATAGATATTAATTATTGGCTATCTGAGGGGAGAGAAGTAAGTTGACAGTTATGGTGTGGTGTAAGGTGCTGTGTAGGGGAGCGGTGCTGTGTTTAGTCACTCAGTCGTGTCCGACTCTTTGCGACCCCATGGACTATGGCCTGCCAGGCTCCTCTGTCCATAGGGATTCTCCAGGCAAGAATACTGGAGTGGTTGCCATGCCCTCCTCCACAGGATTTTCCCAACCCAGGGAGCAAGCCCAGGTCTCCCTAATTACAGGTGGATTCTTTACCGTCTGAGCCACAGAGCAGAGGGTATATCAGGAGCATAGAAAACAGATGCGTGTAAGTCAGATGGGATAGGGGGTCAGGGACGGCTCACTGGAAGAGGCAAGACAAGCTAAGTGTTGAAGTACAAGTTGGACTCTGTTTCATGACAAAAAAATGGGAAGAGTGTTTCAGGCAGAGGGAATAACATTTATTAATATAAGGATGCATAGAGACATTTCCAGGTTATATCAGAGCATCCTGCAAGTGCTAATTTATATAAATTTCCCCTCGCCAATTCTGGAATGAAGGCTCTCATGCTCCATGTTTAAGCTGTCTTGAAATTGCCTCCCATGAGAATCAAGGCTGTTTGAGAAAAGGCTCTGTTTGGTTTACTGTTGTGTCTCTAGCAGTTCCTGGCACGTTTTAGAACTTTATTTATTTATTTTTTTCATTTTAGAACTTTAATACACGTTGAATGAATGCACAGATGTCTCTTCCAACAGCTTCTTATAGACTCAGACTTCCCCTCCTATCTTTCCCTCTCATACTATTTTCTTACAACCCCAGGGGACTTCCCTAGTGGTCCAGCAGCTAAGACTCCATGCTCCCAACACAGGGGGTGCAAGTTCGCTCTCTGTTCAGGGAACTAGATCCCACATGCTGTAACTAAGACCTGGTGGAGCAAAAAAATAAATGAATAAGGATTGAAAAAAAAAGTCCAAACAAAACAAACAAGCCCATCCCATTCTGTCCTGCATCTGCTAGGCTCCACTGCCCCTGAAATGGTGGTCATCAAACACACGAGGACCGATTCACAAGTCACATCTACACTGACCACACCAGCAGAGGGGGATGCTTGGGTCAGTTGGACAATGACCATGGGAGAATAAACTGGAACCAGAGCACAGAGCCGAAGTAAGGGTAACTCATGGTGTTGCTGAGCCAGGACGGCATCTGGTTCCACTGTGGGACAGGCTCGCCCTCGAGGGGCAGACCGTGGTACCCCCTGCTCAGGGCTCCCTCTGCCTGGGCAAGGTTGGAGGGGTACTGACAAGCCCAGCTCTTCCCTCTTCTAGGCTCTGCAAACTGTAAGAGCCACTCCCCTGCAGGCTTATCCTGTTTCTGAGTATGTTAAAACAATGAGCAGGTGACCTTCAAATAGGCCTTCCTCCCAAGCTTTGGGTCAGTTGAGACAAACTTCTCTTTGTTTATTATTATTAAAAAAATTTTTTTTATTTGGCTGCACTGGGTTTTAGCTGTTGCGGAGTCACTCAGTCATGTCCGGCTCTTTGCAACCCCGTGGACTGCAGCACGCCGCCAGGCGTCCCTGTCCTTCACCATCTCCTGGAGCTTGCTCAAACTCATGTCCATTGAGTCAATGATGCCATCCAACCATCTCATCCTCTGTCATCCCCTTCTCCTCCTGTCCTCAATCTTTCCCAGCATCAGGGTCTTTTCTAATGAGCTGGCTCTTCGAATTAGGTGGCCAAAGTATTGGAGCTTCAGCTTCAGCATCAGTCCTTCTAATGAATATTCAGGACTGGTTTCCTTTAGGATTGACTGGTTTGCTCTCTTTGCAGTCTAAGAGACTCTCAGGAGGATCTTAGTTACAGCCTGTGAACCCTTAGTTGTGGCATGTGGGATCTAGTTCCCTGACCGGGGATGGAACCCTGGGTTCCCTGCATTGGGAGTGTGGAGTCTTAACCACTGAACCACCAGGGAAATCCCAAAGTTAAAGGGAAAGTGTTAGTCATTCAGTCGTGTTTGACTCTTTGCAACCCCATGGACTAATAACCTGCCAGGCTCCTCTGGGTTGGGAAGATCCCCTGGAGAAGGGAATGGCAACCCACTCTAGTCTTGTAGCCTGGAGAATTCCATGGACAGAGGGAAGTCCCAAAGCTCTCTTTAAATTGTCCACTCCTTTAGTGAGAGGTGACTCTCAGAGGTTCCTGTGTTCCTGAGTTCTGGGAGTACTCTTCTGTTTTCTGAGGCTGGCACTGGCTTCCTCAGGCATCCCTTCGGAACTGCCATCATGAGGCAGTGTCACCTAGAGTCTCTGGCTTCCAGTCTCAGTCCCCAGGAACTCTGGCCACTCCCTTCTGGCGTCTGCTCCTGTCAGACACTCCTACTCCTTCGGTCTTTCCTGCCTCACCCTTGGCAGCAGCCTGGCCTTTAGCCCAGCCTGTTCTACCCTAAAAATTGTGCAGTCCTACACATTTGTGCAGTCCTGGACAGATTAGGAAAGCTTTCTACACATATTCATGTATTCCATGTTCCCTTTGGTTGTTGAAGGAAGGAGGAGCAGATGTTACATAACATGAAGTTTCATGGGCTCTGGGAGGGAAGCACTCCTTTGGGGAGCACGTGGGCAAGTGACCTTGGAGGGTAGGGTGGATGGGTGTGGGAATTTGCAGGTTGAATGGTTTCTGATGATGACAAGGCCCAGGGTGTGCCCATGAGAGCTGGTATCCTGAGGAAGAGAGGAAGAAAAAGACTTTGGATGTCCGAGGCCAAGGCTTTGAGCTGTTGGGGTGTTGGATGGGCTGGCCAACAGACAGTGAAGTCACCAAGAAGGATGATGGGAATCCAGTGGAAAAGAAGACAGGGAGCCAATGGCTGAGACTCAGGATGTGAGAATGATCGCCAGCATTGGTGGTTGTCAACAATGAGGGGAAGAGGGCAGTTCAGGCAGGTGGCATGAGTTTTAGAGGAGCCACAGTTTTCTAAGAAGCGGGGGAGGAACGGCTCGGAAGATGAAATGGAGTGGGAGGAAGGCTACAGACACAAGTTTATGGATGCTTAGCTCTGAGGCTGCCCCTGGGAGGGTAGTAGGGGACAGTGAGTTTCCGCCAAGGCAGGGAGCAGGAGGGAGCCACTGAGAAGAGACTGGGGTTTGGGGGATACATTCTAATCACTGGGCCTTCCAGGGAGCTTCCTTCTGGGAAGGGTTGGGGGGAAGGAGCAGGGGCGTGGTTGGGTCAGGTGAGGGAGGAGACTCTGGGAGGTCTGACTTCTCAGGGGTGACTCAGGAGGGCAGGAGCATGAGTGCAGTTAATCCTTTTTAGTCTCTGCTGGCAGAGGTGGGCCTGGTGCTTTTGGTGAACTCCCAGAGAAACTTGTTGAAGGTGACCTGGGAAATCTGATCCTGCATTGGATCGTAAACTCTGAAACTGAGACTTCCCTGGTGGTCCAAGACTAAGACTCAGCTCCCAATGCAGGGGGTCCAGGTTCCATCCCTGGTCAGGGAACTACATCCCACATGCCACAACACAGGCTCAGTGCAGCCAAATTAGTAAGTAAATATCAAAAAGAAAAATGAACTCTGAACTCACACATGGCTCAGAATAAATAACAACTCCATATTTGAAATCTTTCTTGTTTACTTATTTATTTTTGGCTGCTCTGGGTCACTGCTGTGCCAGGGCCTTCACTAGTTGCAGCAAGCAGCGTGGGCTACTCTGTTGCCACGCACAGTCTTCTCATTGTGGTGGTTTCTCTTGTTGCAGAGCACAGGCTCTAGGTGTGAGGGCTTCTGTAGTTGTAGCACTCTGCCTCAGTAGTTGCAGAGTGCAGGCTCTAGGGCTTTTAATGGTTGTGGCACACAAGCTCAGTAGTTGTGGCTTGTGGGCATAAGAGCGTAGTTGCTGTGTGGCATGTGGAATCTTCCTGGACCAGGGATTGAACCTATGTCCCCAGAATTGGCAGGCAGATTCTTATGCACTGCGCCACCAGGGAAGTCCAATGATTCCATATTTAGGTTGTTCAGTTGCTCAGTTGTGTCCAACTCTTTTCGACCCCATGGACTGTAGCATAGCAGGCTTCCCCGTCCTTCACCATCTCCTGGAGCTTGCTCAAACTTCTGTCATTAAGTTGGTGATACCATCCAACCATCTCATCCTGTTGTCCTCATCTCCTCCTGACTTCAGTCTTTCCCAGCATCAAGGTCTTTTCCAATGAGTCAGCTCTTCGCATCTGGCACTTAATAATAAATGAAGCATTTTTATTGTATTTTATCATATATTTTCCTCATTTCCTTCTTAACACAACCCTGTGAGATGGGAACTCACAGTGACTTGCTGAAGGTCACATTCCGACCAAGTGCTAGGATGCCAAAGCTGGGATTACAATTCCACTGTAGGCTTCCTTCGAAGTGCATGCAAATGTGCAGTGCTTTCAGAGTTTCTTACAAGAAAAAAAAAAAAAAAAAAAAACCTTCCCAAAGTCCATTCTTTTTGTATCTTACCACTGATCATTTTATTTTCCTTAGCTGCTTCTGTGCCATCTTTTCCATGTTCAGAGAATTAACGGTTTCTCCCAAAGGAGATCTTCACACCTCACTTCTCTTTACATGATAGCATGTAAAACAGAAGCAGTAATGGGTTGCAGGCTGTTTTGACAAATTCAAGAGATACAGGGCAGCGAGCCATAGCTAAAGACAACTCCACTTCCTTAACTGGGGCTGGCTGGAAGCTGCTGTGGGCAGAGTCAGAGCTGAGAATTCAGGGTAGAGACAGATCACTGCCCCTTATTTTGCCCCTTGAACTCCTGGTTGAGAGCTGGACTCCAGATGAAACTAGATAATCTAGTCCAGGAGTGGCTTCAAAGAGCCTTTTAAACTTACTTTATTCCAAGCTCTCTGGCTTCAGAAAACTTTTGGAGAGGAAGCCGCGGCTAGAAAACCGACGTGAGTTTTCTTTCCTGGCTTAAGGGGTCAAACTGCAGTAGCCTCGCTGACTATAAAACCCATTTAACAATAAAATAAAGCATATTTGACTAAGTCCCTCCCCCCAGCAGACGTCACAAAACACGCCCCTCGCGTCCTCGCCTTATTTCACATCCAGAAACACCTATTTTTCACTGTGGGGGGCATATACGGATTTGCTTTAGCACATGCATTAAAATGCACAGATAAACAGGTAGTTCTGAAAGCTTTCGCAATATGAAAAAGTTTATTCTTTTTTGGGTGTGTTATTAGGATTGTGTGGAAGGCAGTGTGAGGTTCACTTAGGAAATTTTAAGACGTCACCACCCTCGGAAGATAATAGTTGCGTCCAACTCCCGCCTCCCCAGTTGTCACGCGTGTCAGCTTAGAAGGCGGGGCCGTGACGTCATGTGGTGGGCGGGTTGGACTGTTCCAAATGAGTTCTGGTAGGGGAGCTTCTTTAAGGGAGAAGGCTGCCCTAGGAATTAACATTCTTTCTCTCCATATTCCACTTGCGCAGGCTTTAATTTAAAGCCACGGAAGCACATGTACGGGCTGTCTGTCCTCTCCACGGCCATGAAGAAGACGGGGAGGGGCGGAACCCCTCCTTGTTGCCGCTCCACCGAGTGGCCGCGTCCATTCTGTGCCGGTGGTCGGATTTAAGGAGTAGGGAAGTTAGCTTTAGGGATCGCAGAGCGTAGTGACCCCCATGGCCCGGCTCGGAGGCGTACCGGGGCTGGTGCTGCTGTTCAGCGGGAAGAGGAAATCCGGGAAGGACTTCGTGACCGAGGCGCTTCAGAGCAGGTGTCCGTGGGGTGGGGAAGGAGGAGGACCGCGAGACCCCGAATCACGTGACACGAGCGGTGTGTTGGGGTGTGATGGAGTGAGCTTTGGAGTTGGGGTCCTCAGGTTGCAGGGCAGAAGGAGCACTGGGTGGCCAGAAGTGGAGGATTGTCACCGTCAGGAAAAACAGCAGTATACACACGCCCACCTCAAAGAACCAGGCGGCCTCCTCTCCAAAGAGAGGTGGTAAGCTCTAGATCTTTCGAGGAGTATTAGTAACAGTTGCTACCAAAGCGCTTTTTATACACCATTCCTAATCCTCCAGACAGTATTGCGAGGTAATGTACAGAAGAAGAAACTGAGTCACAAATAAAGGATTTGCCTCAGACCACACCCCAATTGTATCTGACTCCACAGACAAATCCTTACCTAGCACTCCACCTCGTTGATGGGATTTATTGAGCCTTTATTGTATGCCAGATACTGTTGTTAGGTACTGTGTGGTAATTTTAGTCAGTATCTTCATTTTGCACATGCAGAAAAGTAGACTCTGAAAAGTTCAAAAGGCAAACAACACCCAAACCTGCCAGGAACACAAAGTAATTGGTAGATCCAGGACTCAAATCCACCTTTTGTCTAGCTCTAAGGAATGGGTTCTTTTTGCTTTTCCCCATTGCTTCTTTAATACTTTTTTTGTTCAAGTTTTTTTTTTTTTTGGCCTCAGCCTGCATGCTTGTGAGACTTGGTTCCCCAGTCAGGGATCGAATCCCGGCCCTTAGCAGTGAAAGCATGAAGTCTTAGCCCCTGGGCCACCAGGGAATTTCAGCAGGTTTTCTCCCAAAGGAAGATGTTCTGTGTGGGAGCATTTTTTCTGGGAGAGCACAGAAACCAGAGAAGGTGGAGTGGGGCTTCTCTCCTGTTGAAGGCCAGTGTGTTGAGGGTGGTAGGAGGCTGCTTTTGGTCACCATGGGGAGTCTAAGAGGTTGTAGAAAATCCAAGGCAGAGTTCGCCACCTGAATCTTTCACCACTAAGTATCTGCAACCTTTTCCCAAGTTACATTTCTCCACCCAGCACATCAATTAATTTGTGGTCAGAAGCACAGACTCGGGAATTTGACTGCTGGGATTCAAATCCTGACTCACCACTTTATTCGAGTATGATCTTGTCCAAATTTCTATGCATTCTGTTCCTCAGTTTTGTCATCCGTGAGTTGGAGACAATAGGGTGAGTGTAAGGATTAAATGAGATGATGTACACGAAGGGCCTAGAACAACTCTTAGCACCTAGTTACAGGCATGGCTTCCCAGGTGGCTCAGTGATAAAGAATCTGCCTGCTAATTCAGGAGACACAGGACACGCTGGGCTTTGATCCCTGGGTCTGGAAGATCCCTGGAGTAGAAAATGGCAACCCACTCCAGTATTCTTGCCTGAAAAATCCCAAAGACAGAGGAGCCTATTGGGCTACAATACTTGGGGTCGCAAAGAGTTAGACAAGACTTAGCAACTGAACACGCCTGCACAGCCCTGGGACTAAATGTTGTCTTTTATTTTTATTTTACCAATGTGTGTGTGTGTGTGTGTGTGTGCTCAGGTGTGTCCGACTCTCCAGCACTCTGTAGCCTGACAGGCTCCTCTGTCCATGGAATTTTCCAGGCAAGAATACTGGAGTGGGTTGCCATTTTCTACTCTAGGGGATCTTCCTGAACCAGGGATCGAACCCACGTCTCCTGCGTTGACAGGCAGATTCTTTACCACTGCGCCACCTAGGATGCATTTTACAATATTGGCTTTGTTACTAATACTTGACTTGCAGTAGTCCTTTGGGTGAGTCAGTTTTCCTCCCTCAACCTCAGTTTCCTCACCTGAAACATGGAAATAAGAACACCCACCTCACCATGTCAGTGTTGAAGTGAATCTGTGAGCACCTCACGGTCAGGGCAGAAGTCATGTATCTTTTTTTTTGGCCATGTGGCAGGCAGGATCTTAGTTCCCTGACAAGGAATTGAACCTGTGCCCCCTGCAGAGGAAGCATGAAGTCTTAACCACTGGACCAGTAGTGAAGTCCCAGAAATCGCATATCTTATTCATATTTGTATCACCTGGATCCAAATATAGTACCAAGCAGATGGTTGGTTGAGTAAATTGAGCAAGTGAATGAATGAGTTGTTTATGTGTGTGATCCAAGTCTTTTAAGACTGAGATACCCCTGGCTATGAGAGAACAAGTCCAGGAGCCCAGCAGTAACCAAATCCAGCCAGAATATTCCTGGGATCTTCACACTGTAATTATACTTTTATTTGTCTTGTTAGTTTCAGGGCTTTTTCACATTTGAGTTTCATGTTAATCCTGTGGAGACAGAACAG
This sequence comes from Dama dama, assembly GCF_033118175.1. NCBI lineage: Eukaryota > Metazoa > Chordata > Mammalia > Artiodactyla > Cervidae > Dama > Dama dama. Next base: position 17,026,759 of record NC_083700.1, read on the forward strand.
ACACTGTTAGCCCATTTTACAGATGAGGAGAGCAGGGAAGTTGAGACCTGACAAGGTTATATAGGTACTCACAGCTGACATGGGGCTTCACTCTTCTGGGGCCTGGAAACCCTAGGTTAATGGGGTTTGGCTCTCCCTGTCTCACAGGCTAGGGGCTGACGTGTGTGCTGTCCTCCGGCTCTCTGGTCCACTCAAGGAGCAGTACGCTCAGGTAGGTGGCAGCTCTGTGGCACCTGGTGGGTTGGAAGGAGCCAGCTCCCAAGCTTTGGTTGCTGTGCTGTTGCTTGAGTCACTAGCAGGGTCCCTATGACCCCCTGCTGGCAGGATGGCACACAGCTCTCCACTTTCTATAGGTGGACCTATAGGGTGGCATTTTCCATTTAAGTTTCTTTCCCATTGGCCTTACTCACATCAGGCCACCTCCCTAGAGGATGTTCAGGAAAATGTGTCCAGAAAAGGCTTTAGATGTGAGTTGACAGCTCTGATGCTGTGTTATTGGTAACAGTCTGTCCCCTTATTCAAAAAATATGACACAGATCAACTCCTCCTGCCCTCTCTAAAGTTGGCCTGCCACAACCCATGGAATTCTCCCCTTAGAAATTTAACCACATGAGTTGTCAAGTTACATTGCTAAGTGAAAAAAGTAGGATGTAGAACAGTGTATAGAGAATACTGCTGTTGCTAAGTCGCTTCAGTTGTGTCCAACTCTTTGTGACCCTATAGACTATAGCCCTCCAGGCTCCCATGTCTATGGGATTTTCCAGGCAAGGATGCTGGAGTGGATTGCTATGCCCTCCTTCAGGTGATCTTCTAGACCCAGGAATGGAATCTATATCTCTTACATCTCCTGCATTGGCAGACAGGTTCTTTACCACTAGTGCCACCTGGGAACACTGTAGAGAATGCTGCATTTGTATAAACATGGGGAAAATTGTCAACATATTTGCTCATATATTCAGCCATTCAACAGATACATATGGAGCGCATTCAGCACCATTCTGGATGCTTGGGTTGTGTAAAAGCCTGGGCAGGATACATAAGAGACTGGACCACTGGCTGCCTCCAGGAGGGGAGCTGTGTGGCTGGGGAACAGAGATCGGAGATGTTTCACTGTAAACAGTGTTTATTTTTTGAGTTTTGAACCATGTAGATTAAAAACAAAATAGGACTGTAAAAAATATTTTGAACCATGTAGATTAAAAAAAAATAGAACTGTAAAAAATAAACAGAAATTTCAGAACCTTAGATTTTAAAAAGGGAACTGGAAGTTGGGATCAGCTCCCCACACCATGAAGAGCCTGCTGTTCGCTTGCATTTCTGTCCTTGACCTCTAGGTGCGTTATTCTTGTGCTTATGGTTCCTTGGTCGGCTGGCCTGTGTCTGGACCGCTGAGTCCACACAAAATGAATCTGTTCCCTGAGCCACTGGTCTTCTCCCACCAGCACAACAGACCCATTTGTAGGATGGCAGCCTGGGGGGCCCTGGGATAACAGAGTCAGTGATTTTAAAAAACTTTTCCTAGTGGAAACCTTTCACAAATGAAATTGGATGCAGAGATTCTTTGTATCCAATAGATAGACTGGGAGCAAGATTTTGAGTGAGGGGGAGGCACTCAGCCTTCCCCAGTGGGGCTTGACACTTCCAAACCCCAGGGCTCAGAGGAACAGTTTAAATACCATTGGTCTGCTTCCAGACTTCCCAAATTAGGCCCCATTCCAGACTGATGAGCCAGGCTGGAGGGTGGGGTAGGGTCGGTGGGCAGGATTTGGCATTTCTAAAACCCCAGTAAGAGACTGATAGGCCAGCCTGCCCCTGCTGTTTTTAAGTCCAGCACCACTTCATCCCTTACACCCATTACAAAACAGATTCAAAATGAAATGTTAACGCACTGATTTCTTCAGTTGTAGTGGGGAATATAATTGACAGGCCGACCGTAATACCCCTGGGAGCTAACCTCCCATGGTAAAGAGTATGTGGGAAACTAGTTTATAAATGGGAGATGGCTGTTGGCCTCACCTTGGAACAAGGTGGTAGTCGGTGATTTGACTGGCTGGGCCACAGCCCCCTCAGTTTGCCTGTGAAGAAACTGAGTCTTTGGGGAGAGGGTCTTGCTGCAGTGAACGCCAGGGGAGCTGACCCCTGAACCCTCCCATTCCAGGGCCCTCTGATGGACCCTGTTGCTTGTCAATGTCCCTGGAGAAAGGGAGGCCCACCTGGAAGCAGCTTCCCAGGGCCTCAGAGCTGCCCCTCCTGCCTCAGGGTTCCAGGAGCGCCCGGAGCCAAACCTAGTGAGGCTGACTCAGCAAAGGTGCCTGGAATTGGGAGTGAGGAAGCGGATTGGGGGAGGGGAGAGAGACAGGGAAGCCAGGTCTCCTGGGCTTTGGGATGGGGACAGACAATGCCAGAAGGGGTAGTGGAAGGATACGGAGTGCGATGTTTTCAGACTTCCCACTTCTGGGTGAAGGCTAAGCCTATGTGCCCAAGCGAGGCAAACTAATTTCAGGACTAGTTTAAGCCAGAAATAATTGGGAAGGTAGAACTGTTGCAGAAGAGAAAACCACATCATACATTTAAAGGCAAGCCAAAACAGTTTCTGGATTACCTCAAGGCTCTTCTTCCATCTGTCTGCCAGTGTTTGGGATTTCTCAGTTTCCAGGCCCCTTTCCCTTGCAGGCCTCTGTCCTGGTGGCAACCTCATCAGTCCTTGCAGCAGCCTTCAGGGAGGGCGGGTCAAGGTGGGGGTGGCGGGGCACCCTCCTTCTGTTTTAGGGGAGACCAGCGAGGTTGAGAGGCTGGTGGCATAAACAGAATGTGCTTTGGGCAGGAGCACGGCTTGGACTTCCAGAGACTCCTGGATGCCAGCACCTACAAGGAGGCCTATCGGAGGGACATGATCCGCTGGGGCGAGGAGAAGCGCCAGGCTGACCCAGGCTTCTTCTGCAGGAAGATTGTGGAGGGTGTCTGCCAGCCTGTCTGGGTGAGTGGGCTCTATGGTGGCATTGAGAAATCTGTTTCCCCAGCCCTCCGCCCCTCCCCAGATATGTCCCTTTCTCTCTCTCCACGGCCACCTCCCTGGCCCAAGGCCCCGCTGTCTCTCACCCAGACAGTTGGAATAGCCCCCACACTGGTCCCTGCTTCGGCTCTTGTCCCTTGTGATCCATTCATCACACAGCAGCCAGAGTGACCTTTTAAAAACACAAACCAAGTCATGTTTGGAACCCTTTGTCCTACCGTTCTGATGGACGAATTGAAATCCTTAACATGAACTTCTGGGCCTTGAATGATCGGCTCCTGCTGCCCTTCTAGCCTCCTTGTTCCTTCAGCTGCAGCAACATTGGCTTTCTCTCTGTTCCTCAAATAAATCAACCTCCTTCTGGAATCAGCGCCTCCGCCCGTGTCCTTCTACCTGCCTGGAGCGCTCTTCCTTTCCCTCTTCACCTGGTTCAGTCCAGCTCAGCTTCCATGGTACTTCCATGGGGAAGCCTTCCCTGATACCCAGGTCCTAACTGATGCTCCCTCTCAGGTGCTCCTGTAGCTTCTTACCCTTTTCCGTCCTCATTCTTTCTGGCAGCCAGTGGTACCTTCTTGTACCAGGACTGGTTCCAGGTGATGTGGGGATATATCATGTGAAAATCTGGAGTCCCTACTCTCAGGATACATACATTGTCGCTGGGGGCAGAAGGAGTTAGGCCCTAAATAAATATAGAGTATGTGGAGGTAACTACTAAGGGGCAAAAGAAAGCAGGCCACAGCGATGAGGAGGCCCTGGTTGCTGCTTTGTTAAGGGTATCGGGGAAGGCCTCACTGACAGGATGACATTTGAGCAGGACCTAGGAAGTAAGGGGTGACCTAGATGGATTTTTGTGGGTGAGGGTTGAGTGGCAGGAGGTGAGGTCAAGTCATGCAGGTTCTTTGGAAGAGCCTGGAGTTTGCTTTGAGTGAGGTGGGGACTCTGGAGGGTTTTGAGCAGAGGAGAGGCATAATGTGATCTTGTTTTTAAAAAATTTATTTTAAAGATGATCTAGGATTTAAGAGGCTCTTCCTGGCTGTTGGGAGGAGGGCAAGAGTGGAAGCAGAGAGGCCAGGCGGAGGATCTTTCCACAGGACAGCAAAGTGGCCGTGGCTTGACTTGAGTGGCAGGGGAGTGGAGAGGGGTGCATTCTGCACAGATTTTGAACATAGAACCAGTAGGGTTTCCTGATGTGATGGCTCTAGGGTGGAAGGACAGGAGACAAGTCCAAGGATTTTGTTCTGAGCAGTTGGACAGCTGGAGTTGTCATTTTCTGAGACACAGGGATGATGTGGCAGAAAAGTTTGGGGAGAAAGCCAGGAGTTTGGTTTCACAGTGTTAAGGTCCAGGTGCAAGTTGATACGTGCTGTGATTGCATGGTAATTAGTGAAGCTGTTGGCTTAGAGTGTGAGCTCCCTGAGGGCAAGTACCAGGTCTGCTTACAGCTCTACTCCAAGAGACTAACACAGTGCCAGGCACACGGTAGGTGTTTGACACGTGTGTGTTAGTCAGTCAGTCGTGTCTGACTCTTTGCGACCCCAAGGACTGTATGCTGCTAGACTCCTCTGTCTATGGGTTTCTTCAAGCAAGAATGCTGGAGTGAGTATTTTTCCCTTCATAGTATTGGTTTAGTAATTGGCTGAGTGAACATGCCCGCAGCTTGGACAAGAACATCTGGCCTCTTTATTCACTGATTCATTCATTCATTGACTACATGCTCCTGAATGCTCCATGTGGGTCAGGTGGTGCTATGGGCCAGGGACAGAGTAGTGAGTGAGACACAGTCCTTCCCCTCATGGAGCTCCTCTACAGAGCATGGGTCAGACAGTCAACACACACAGAGATAGTGATGGTTTCATGAATGCTTAGTGGTCAGAGAATAAACAGCATGTCAGAATTGAGAGGGACAGGAAGGGAGCCAGGATGGTAGGGCCAGCCTGTCCAAGGAGGTGACATTTGAGCAGAAACCTCTCTGAAGTGAGGGAGCCAGGGAGAAGGAAGTGCAAAAGCCCTGAGGAGGAGACGTGGTTAGGATGTTTAAGAAAGGGCAAGGTTGTCAGTTGGATGCAGCAGAATGAATGAAAGGAAGGTGACAGGAAATAGGTGTCAGATTTTAAAGGGCCTTGTAAGCTGGGGTGAGAGCTTTGGATTTTATTAAAATGATGGTAAGTCTTGGAGGGACTTAGGGCAGGGGACAGACAAGGTCACATTTCCATTTTAAAAGGTGTTGGGGGCAGGGACTGATTAAGGTATCTTTGTTTCTGGCCTGGGTTTGTTCATCTGTAAAACGACTCCCTGATCTGATTTCAGAGCCTGAGGCCTCTTCAGCTCAGCAATGATGACCGTAGCACACAGCGTGGTCAGAGCAGGCCTCAGGCTGCATGGATCAGGGAGGGATGCCTGAAGGGAGGAGCGGATGTCCCTTCCAGCTGGTTGGGTGATCTTAGGGAATGGGGCTACACTCGTCTGGGCTCTGTAGTCTGCCTCCTGCTTATTGGGAATGGGGCCAGTTCTCCCTCTCTCCCCTTTAGCCTGTGTCCGGTCCTGCTGCTTTCTGCACCGTGTCCTGTTGGTCACTGGTTTATGTCCTTTCCCTGTAGCTGGTGAGTGATACACGGAGGGTGTCTGACATCCAGTGGTTTCAGGAGGCCTATGGGGCTGTGACACAGACGGTCCGTGTGGTGGCCACAGAGGAGAGCCGGCAGCAGCGGGGCTGGGTGTTTACACCAGGTGAGCTGCTCACAACCTCTGCCCCAGGGCTCAGCATGCGGGCCAGCTGGCCCACTGTAGACCAGGCCGCCCCCTCCCACGTTCTCCGTCTTCTGCTGTCTCCCTGGCAGGCTGGGGGGTGTGAGCAGGGGGTTATAGAAAGGAGTCTGAGGTCTGGGGCTCAGGCATGCCTCCAGATTAAAAAGTGGAGTTGAGTAGAGGATGCTGTCCTTGGGGTAAAGGTTTCCCTGTGACCTTGGCCTGGTTCCCTTACCTGGGATGTCTTCTCTAGGCCAGTGGGCTTCTGGAGGTCTGGCTGGGACCCCTCTGCGGTCCTTCACCTTTGCGTTCCAGCCTGGAGGGGGCTCTGACAGTGGGTCAGAGGGCAGGCCTGACAAACCTCACTCCTGTTTGATTAACACAGTGGGGGAGGGGGAGCGGAAGCTCTCCTAGATGGCTCTGGTGCTGCCAGCCCAGGACCTGCTCTGTGACAGTTCAGGGGCACAGCTCAGGTGTCTTCCCTGCCCCGGGTCACTGTGACCTGGGGGATCAGGGGGTCTGACTCTTCCTAAATGAGGTGAGTAGCTTCCTAATGGCAACCCGCTCTAGTATTCTTGCCTGGAGAATCCCATGGACAGAGAAGCCTGGTAGGCTACAGTCCATGGGGTCGCACAGAGTCATGACTGAGTGTCTAAGCACACTCATCTCCTGGGCACTCACTCTGGCCTGGGCTAAGCGCTTTGAACATATTATCTCACTTTATAGTCCCGGTGGACCCACCAGGTGGATGCCCTTACTACCATCCTCGCTGTCAGATGAGAATGGCGCATGCCGCCTCCCAAGGGGCCTGAATCAGCGCTGTCAGGATCGAAATTGACATGACCAGCTTTACATAAAATGAAAACAAAATTACCGTTTGGATTGTCTGTGGTTTGAGATGGCAGTGACAAGTGAAGACGTCAGTGGGACCCTCTGCGGGGCCCAGGTGGCTGTGGGCTGCTGAATCTGATGTCCCGGTGTTTCGGGGTACGGGAGTGCCCACTGGGGTGAGTGGTGCTTAGCTCTGAGGGGCTGAGGAGCAGCCCGTTCAAAAGGGTGGCTCCTCGTGGGGCCAGCAGGCCTCGATGCCCTGTGTTTATTGGGAGGGATGCGCCTGACTTTGCCATATACCTCTCCGCAGGGGTGGACGACGCTGAGTCAGAGTGTGGCCTGGACAACTTCGGGACCTTCGATTGGGTCATTGAGAACCATGGGGATGAGCAGCGCCTGGAGGAGCAGTTGGAGCACCTGGTAGAATTTGTCCACTCCAGACTTTAGCCGGCAGGTTCTCGGAGCAAGCTGGGGGCTGCTGGGGTGAGGGTGGGCTGACTGTGACGGACATGAGGTTACTGATGCTGGCCAAGGTTGGGGAACAGACAGAGGGCCTGGGTCAAGCTTTCTGGGGGCTGATAGATGTCAGGCAAGTTAAGAAACCGCCAGGGACCTCATTTCGTCATGAAAAGGACAGCCCTACCTCTTTACGAGGAGGCTTAAAGGACAGAGGGAGGGAGTTGGCTGTGTTTGAAGCAGAAGCGTCACCATCTCCACAGGCACCAGGCCTGTCAGCCGGGGGTGGCCGTGACTCCCTGACTGGATGTTCTCAGCCCCTTGTTCTGAGCAGGAGCCTGGGGCTCCCCAGTGTGGATATATTAAACCTGTCTGGAGCACTTGCTCAGAATTGGACATCTCTCTGTTTCCCAGATGACAGCTCAGCTTGCATGGGGCTCCATAGTGTCTGGGTTGACGTGGTGGCTCTGGGTTCTTGCTCTGTCTCCTCCCTGGGCTGGAGTATATCCTGCAGAGACTGACCTTGATCTGGGCCACTTGGGTAACAGGCCTGTGTATGTCTGAGGCAGGATTGGAGTCTGAGGGTCTCGTCTTCTGGGATGGCCTCAAGAGAGGCTCAGTGTTCCACAGAAAGTGCCACCAGCAGGTACGCAGAAGGGCTGGGGTGTCATAGAAAGCCAGAGGCACCAGAGCTGGATGGCCTTTGGTAACCATTGAGAGGCCCTGGGCAAGTCATGTAACCTCAGCTTTCCCATAGAAGTCCTTGGACTTGACCCTACTTATTTATAGAGCCTTATACGTGTGTGTGTGTGCCAAGTCACTTCAGTCATGTCCAACTCTTTGCGACCCCTTGGACTGTGACCTTCCAGGCTCCTCTGTCCATGGAATTCTCTAAGCAAGGATACTGGAGTGGCTTGCCATGCCCTCCTGTAGGGGATCTTCCCACCCAGGGATCAAACTTGCATCTCTATGTCTCTTGCATTGGCAGGCAGGTTCTTTACCACTGGTGCCACTTGGGAAGCCCATAGAGCCTTATGCTGCTGCTGCTGCTAAGTCGCTTCAGTCGTGTCCGACTCTGTGCGACCCCATAGATGGCAGCCCACCAGGCTCCGCCGCCCCTGGGATTCTCCAGGCAAGAACACTGGAGTGGGTTGCCATTTCCTTCTCCAATGCATGAAAGTGAGAAGTGAAAGTGAAGTCGCTCAGTCATGTCCAACTCTTAGCAACCCCATGGACTGCAGCCCACCAGGCTCCTCCATCCATGGGATTTCCCAGGCAAGAGTACTGGAGTCGGTTGCCATTGCCTTCTCCAATAGAGCCTTATACAGTATCTAAATTTCTTCCAGATTCTTCACAACCACTCTGTGAAATATTCGAGGAGGACATTTTCATCTGCATTTAGCAGATGCCAAGGACTCAAGAGAAGTAAACAGCCTGTCCAGGGTAAAGGATTAGTAAATGTTGGCACTCTGGCCAGAACACAGGCCGCCTGACTCCTGACCGGGCCCCTCGGCCATGTCCCTTTGGGGTATGGTGCAAAGCTGCACGGCCATCCTGGCCATCCTACTGCGTAGCCTCAGCCCGCCACCTCTCTGGCACTGACTTTGTTCTCCTATAAATTCTGATGGTTCACGCTGATAAGGGGACAACCAAGGAAATTCCAGCGGTTTCACTGTGACTCACACTGAACTCTGCACATTCCTGCCCACATCTCCCCCCTAGATCACCTCATCCTGAGACTAGTCCCCTGGCTCTCCCACAGGTCTGAAGGCTGTGGACTCCTCTGTGTCCCCTAACCCCTGGCTGATTGGTCCCCAGGTTATGTTAATCTGCCCTGTCTGTGTGCCTGGCACACAGTGAGGCCAGACAAGACCAAAATGTCAGAGTTGGGAGCAGAGAGAGGTTCACTGCAGGGCCACGCAAGGAGACGGGTGGCTTCTGCCTTAAAAGACCCCCAACTCCCGGAAAGCTTTCAGCAAAGCCCTTTTATAGGAAAGGGGGGTGGCGTGGTTAGTTGTTGCAGGCTTCTTGGCGTCAGATCCTTTGTTCTTAAGGTCAGGTCATGGTCCGGTCACAATGTTGCTGGAAGGCTCCACCAAAACAAATGTTATTCTCTGTTCTGACAACGAAGGGCAAAGTCCTACGGCTCAACTTTTGCCCTCTGAGGCCCAGGCTAAGAGGAGGAGTCCCTGGGCTGGCTGGTTACTCTGCCCCAGAGCACTGGTCCAGCACCCAGTCTCTGTCCTTCTACCAGTGCCCAGGCCCTGCTGAAGAGGCAGATCTTAGCTGGTGGCACACTCAGGGGCAGGGCCCCAGAGCCTGCCCAACTGTCATCACTGAGGGAGCCAGGCACCCAGCACCCAGCCAGCCCTCGGGCTTTTCATTTAAACTGGAGTGAATCATTTGGTTGGGATCAGTAGGAATACATGTTGTAGCAAATGCCCATCATGTTAGTTCCCAGCTCACAGCAGTTGCCATTCTTTGAGAACAGCTCCACCCATAGGGGTGGACCTGAAGTCATAATGGGCAGTGGCCTTGCAACTTAACCCTGACCTCTGCCACCTTCTAGAGGGTAGACAGCTGATCTCAGCTGTATCAGTTTTTGAAGTGTGAATGGAGACCCTGAAGCTGGTTGAAGCTGTGACCTTAATGGCATTGCCATGCACTCCAGTTGCTGAGGCCTCTGTGGGTGTTGACCCACGGAGATCGGCACCACCATTAGACCCAGAGGGGTATGGAGGAGAGGGCGCAGCGGCTTCAAGGCCTGGGCCTGGCCAGCACATGGCCTTGGCGAGGGCTCTGGAGCTCTGCGAGACACAGCCCTCTGCCTTTCCCCGGGCCCCCCAGCGCACCCACCAGCTCTGAGGCTAGAGAGCCTGTATAGCCCCGGAGAGAAGGCCGAGACCCGCCTCTCATCTACCCTGCCGTGAGGACCACTGCCAGGCTGACTGTTGGCGGAGTGGCACCTCTAACCACAGCGCTAAGGGTCTGGAACTCATCGCCGGGCACCCGCCCTGCCCCGCCCCGCCCCGTCACATGTCTTCCCTCTGGGATTCTCACTGGAAGGTAAACTCCCTCATGGTCGGGCTGTGTCTATCTTGTAGTTGTAGTCCCGTCTCCTAGAGCTGTGGGTCCACAGTGGGCATCAGAAAATGGATGTAATTGGAGGCAGGGCGAGGCAGGACTGTAGGAGTCACACTAGGTGGAATCCTGTGGGTAGTCATTTTGTGCATTGGATGTTTCCTCACCTCCCAGCAGAGGCTCTGATCCAGCCCCACTACCTGGGCCTGGAACCTCTGCTTCCTGCTGGTATTGAGGCTGCTGGAGTCCTTTCCAACACAGACTGTGCTGGCCTCCTTTGGCCTCCCCTTAGCTCCGCTCTTTGTGAGGGCTTCCCTGATAGCTCACTTGGTAAAGAATCTGCCTGCAATGCAGGAGAGCCTGGTTCGATTCCTCAGTAGGGAAGATCTGCTGGAGAAGGGATAGGCTACCCACTCCAGTATTCTTGGGCTTCCCTTGTGGCTTAGCTGATGAAGAGTCTGCCTGTAGTGCGGGAGACCTGAGTTTGATCCCTGGGTTGGGAAGGTCCTCTGGAAAAGGGAAAGGCTGCCCACTTCAGTATTCTGGCCTGGAGAATTCCATGGACTATACAGTTGCAAAGAGTCAGACACGACTGAGCGACTTTAACTTCACTTGTGAGGTCATTTCCCCCTCAGTGTTGTACCAGACTAAGAGATGACTGATTTGTTTTTCTTTCTTTCTCATTTTAGTGAGCTGTAATTGACATATAACATTTATAAGTTTAAGGTGTACATGTGATGTTTTGATTCATATATCTATTATGAAATAATTACCACAAAATTGGTGAAGAACCAACTCACTGGAAAACATCCTGCTGCTGGGAAAGATTGCAGGCAGGAAGAGAAGGGGGCAGGGGATGAGATGGTTGGATGTCATCACTGGCTCAGTGGACATGAGTTTGAGCAAACCCCGGGAGATAGTGAAGGACAGGGAAGCCTGGCGTGCTGTAGTCCACGGGGTCACAAAGAGTTGGACATGACTGAACAACAACACCTCTGTCACCTCACATAACTGTCATTTGCTTTGGGTGGTGGTAAGGACATTTAGCAACTTCCAAGTATATAATACAGTATTGCTAAGTGCAGTGACTGTGGTACATTAGATCTCCAGAACTTGCTCACCTCGTAACTGAAAGTTTGTAACCTCTAACCAACATCTCTGCATTTCTCCAACTCCCAGCCCCTGGCAGCCAGCATTTTACTCTTGTTTCTGAGTTCAGTTTTTTTAGATCCTACATGTAAGTGAGATCATGAAGTATTGATCTTTCTTTGTCTGCCTCTTTCACTTAGCATAATGCCCTCAAAGTTCATCCGTGTTGCTGCCAAAGGTGGGTTTCCCTCTTTTTTTTTTTTTGGTTAAAAATATTCCATTCTGTGTAAACCTAGCACATCTTCTTAATCCATTCATTCGTTGATGGACAATTGGGTTGTTTCCATGTCTTGGCTAGTGTGAATAATGCTACAATAAACATGGGGATGCAGAGATCTCTTTGAAATAGTTGTTTTCTTTCCTTCAGATGTCTGCCCAGCAGTGGAATTGCCCTATGGTCACTGATTGTTGTTAATTAAGTTTAAACACCAAGGAGGCAGGGATGAAGCAGAGAAGGGGATGTGGGGTTGGTGGTTCTCATATGTCCCTTGTAGGAGTGCTGACCTGGTTCTTGGCTCGGAGTGTTTGGAAGTCACAGGATGTGACTTGGGAAGCCAGCAAGTCTACTCCCCATCCTTTGACAGGTTGGCCCTGATGCCTTTTAACATGGGAGGACCCAGTGGCTAACTAGAGTCACTTCTGCTGGACTTGAAGATTCTCTGCACTTTAAAAAAAACCCTGAAATTTCTCTAAATATCAAAATCAGTAATAACCCTGAGTTTTAATACCCTATGTTATGATGAGAGTTTTAACTCCTTTTGTTTTAAGACAGTCTCCCCACTTTCCTAATCTTTGTTAATTTTGTGTATGGTTATGATCTCAGAGTATTGCTGTTAAGTTATTTTTAATATTATATATATGTTCTTTTAATAATCATTTGTATCACTAACATTCTCTTAAAATTTTATTATTCTGCTTCTAAACTGCTGAATGGAGGTGTAATTGTCATGTAATAACTGCACATTTAAAGTGCACAATTTGGCAAGTTTTGATATTTGTATATGCCCATGATCACAATTATGATGGTTATATCCAGGACTTCCCTGAAGGTCCAGTGGCTAAGACTCCGAGCTCCCAATGCAGGGGGCTTGGGTTTGATCCCTGGTCAGGGAACTAGATCCCGTATACCACAGCTGAGAGTTCTCATGCTGCAGCTGAAGATCCCAGATGCTATAACGAAGATCTGGGATCCTGTGTGCAACTAAGACTGGTGCAGCCAAATAAATATTTTTTTTAAAAAAATGGACGTATCCATCACCCTCAAAAACTTCACCATGTCTACCCTCCCTCTCCCAACCCTTGTTCCCAGGCAACCACTGATTTGCTTTCTGTCTCTATAGATTAGTTGTCATTTTCAGTAACTGTATAAATGAGCTATACACTGTATAGTCTTTTTTGGTCTGATTTCTTTTTCTCAGCATAAGTTTTGAGCTCAGTCTACATCACTGCAGATGCATGTGGATAGTTTGTTTCTTTTTATTGCTGTTGTGTGGTGTGAATATACCACCACTGTCTATTCATTCACCTGTTGAACATTTGGGTTGTTTCCAGTGTTTGGATATAACAAATAAAGAAGCTATGAACATTCATGTAACATTTTTGTGTGTGGATATGTATTTTCATTTCTCTTGGATAGATACGTTCTTAACTTTTAAAGAAGCCATCACATTGGTTTCCAAAGTGGTTGTACAACATGCTCCCCAGTACTGAATGAGATTTCCAGTTGCTTCTTGTCCTCACCAATACTTGGTATGGTCAGTCTTTTTAATTTTACTTATTCTAATAGGTATATAGTGGAATCTCTTTAACATTTTATTTGCATTTCTCTAAGATTAATTTGATACAAATCCTATGTTCAATTTTGATAAAAATCTCTCAGCAAACTGGGAATAAAATGGAACATCCTCTACCTGAAAAAGAACATCTACAAAAGCCCCATAGCTAACAGCATACTTCATAGTGAAATACTAAATGCTTTCACTCTAAGACTGGGAAATGAGGCAGGGTTGTCCACTCTTATTACCTATTCAACATCATATTGAAGAGTCTAGTCTGTAATAAGAAAAAGAAAAGGCATCTGGATTGAGGGGGGGGAGTGTGAAAATATTCACATATGACATGATCTTTTATATAGAAAATTTGTGGGAGTCTCTAAAAAAACTACTAGAATTGATAAGTGAGTTCAAGATTTCAAGATATAAGATCAATGGATAAAAATAAATTGTATTTCTATTTATAAGCAAGAAGCAAAAATTAAAATAGGGCTTCACTGGTCCAGTGGTTAAGAATCTGTCTGCCAATTCAGGAGACAGAGATTCAATCCCTGGTCCAGGAAGATTCTACATGCCTTGGGGCAGCTAAACATGTGTGCCACAACTACTGAGCCTGAGCTCTAGAGCCTGTCTGTGCTCTGCAACAAGAGAAACGACTGCAATGTGAAGCCCTCACACCACAATGAAGAGGAACACCTGATCTCTACAACGAGAAAAGGCCCACAAAGTAATGAGGACCCAGTGCAGCCAAAACATAAATAAAAATAAAAAATTAAATCTTAGAAAGTTAAATGATGCAAATTAACTATAGCATAAAAAACATGGAATAGAGGTAAATCTGGTAAAAGATATGCAAAATCTGTACCCTGAAATCTGTAAAGCATTGCTGAGAGAAATTAAAGATGACCTAAAAAGCAGAGATTATGCCATATTCATAGATTATAAGACTCAAGATATTCATTTTTATTGCAACATCGTTATATACAGTGAAAGGTACTGACTTTAAGTGTACAATTCAAGTTTTGACAAATGTGCATACCTGTTTAATAAAAGTCCTTTATAAAATAGAGATGTTTTCTTCACTCTAGTTTTCTTTTTAATCTTTCCTAGGAAGTCAACCCCTGTCCTCCCAGAAACAACTGTTGTTTTAATTTCTTTAACCATATGTTAATTCTTTCACCATATATTTTGCCTGTTCTGGAATTTCATATAAATGGCTAACATCCAGTGTTAAAACACATTTACAGCAATTATTTATTATTTTTAAAATTAATTTTTATTGGCATATAGTTGCTTTACAATGTCGTGTTAGTTCTGCTGCACCGCAAAGCGCATCAGCTACATATATATCCATGTATCCTCTCTGTTTTGGATTTCTTTCCCATTTAGTTCACCACAGAGCACTGGGTAGAGTTCCCTGAGCTATACCGTGGATTCTCATTAGTTTTTTGTACATGGTATCAATAGTGTATATATGTTGATCCTAATATTTATTATTTATTGGCCATGCCATGCAGCTTATGGGATCTTAGTTCCCTGACCAGGGATTGAACCTGGGCCCTGGCAGTGAAAGTGGAGTCCTAACCAGTGGACTGCCAGGGAAATTCCCCAAGAATAATTTATGTTTTAGACTTAACTGGTTTACTGCACACTTCCAAGTTTTTCATGTTACCTCAACTTCCCCATTTTTGAATTTTGTATTTTACTTCCTCTCCAGATGGTTAATTGCCTTCAAATACTTTTTTCAAAAAGGGCATGTGGGTGGTATAATTTTCTGAACCCCTGTGAATGAGAGAATGACATTCTGTTGCCTCTACACGTGGACAGTGACTTGGCTGGCTTAGGATTCATGACCTGGTTCCACTGTTGGCTAGTGTTTAATGTTGAGGAGTCTGAGGTCACCTTGAGTTTTGTTCCTTTGAAGGTAACCTTTTGCTGTCTGGATGCTTTTTTTTTTTTTTCTTGGCCTTCACTTTTGAAATTCAAATCTGGCATTCTCCAAGGCAGAACATGGACATATTTCAAGAGAAAAAAGTTGGTGCTCATTGTTCCCTGTAAAGCATTATTGAGAAATGAGATGGAAATTTAAACATGTCTCATATATCCAAGAGCCAGCCTGAAGGATCCCCCTCAACAGAGAGGTTGTCTCTCTCAGTGTCTTTACTTTGAGTGGCTGGACTCCACAATGGCAAATTCTCATCCCCTGAAAGTGGATTTTGGTTTTGGAAACAGCCAAAGGAAATTTGGTGATAAATTCTGCTGAGAGGAATGAGGTGAGAGATATACTTTTTGGCTAGAATAAATAATGCCTATAGTTCAGTTCAGTTCAGTCAGTCGTATCTGACTCTTTGTGACCCCATGGACTGCAGCATGCCAGGCCTCCTTGTCCATCACCAACTCCCGGAGTTTACTCAAACTCATGTCCGTTGAGTCGGTGATGCCATCCAACCATCTCATCTTCTGTTGTCCCCTTCTCCTCCCGCCTTCAATCTTTCCCAGCATCAGGATCTTTTCCAATGAGTCAGTTCTTTGCATCAGGTGGCCAAAGTATTGGAGTTTCAGCTTCAACATCAGTCCTTCCAGTGAATATTCAGGACTGATTTCCTTTAGGATGGATTGGTTGGATCTCCTTGCAGTCCAAGGGACTCTCAAGAGTCTTCTCCAACACCACAGTTCAAAAGCATCAATTCTTTGGCGCTCAGCTTTCTGTATAGTTCAATTCTCACAGCCATACATGACTACTGGAAAAGCCATAGCTTGACTAGATGGACCTTTGTTGGCTCTGCTTTTTAATAAATAAATAAAATGTCTTTGCTTTTTAATATGCTGTCTAGGTTGGTCATAATTTTTCTTCTAAGGTGTAAGTGTCTTTTAATTTCATGGCTGCAGTCAGCATCTGCAGTGATTTTGGAGCCCAAAATAAAGTCTGTCACTGTTTCCACTGTTTCCCTATCTATTTGCCATGAAGTGATGGGACCAGATGCCATGATCTTAGTTTTCTGAATGTTGAGTTTTAAGCCAACTTTTCACTCTTCTCTTTCATCAAGAGGCTCTTTAGTTCTTCTTAGCTTTCTGTCATAAGGGTGGTGTCATCTGCATATCTAAGGTTATTGATATTTCTCCTGGCAATCTTGATTCCAGCTTGTGCTTCATCCAGCCCAGCATTTCCCATGACGTACTCTGCATGTAAGTTAAATAAGCAGGGTGACAACATACAGCCTTGATGTACTCCTTTCTCAATTTGGAATCAGTCTGTTGTTCCATGTCCAGTTCTAACTGTTGACTCCTGATCTTCATACAGATTTCTGAAGAGGCAGGTCAGGTGGTATGGTATTCCCATCTCTTTAAGAATCTTCCACAGTTTGTCGTGATCGACACAGTTAAAGGCTTTGGCATGGTCATTAAAGCAGAAATAGATGTCTTTCTGGAACTCTTGCTTTTTCAATGATCCAACGGATGTTAGCAATTTAATCTCTGATTCAAAAAAAAAAAAAAAAAAATCTCTGATTCCTCTGCCTTTTCTAAATCCAGCTTGAACATCTGGAAGTTTACAGTTCATGTACTGTTGAAGCCTGGCTTGGAGAATTTTGAGCATTACTTTACTAGTGTGTGAGATGAGTGCAATTGTGCGGTAGTTTGAGCGTTCTTTGGCATTGCCTTTCTTTGGGATTGGAATGAAAACTGACCTTTTCCAGTCCTGTGGCCACTGCTGAGTTTTCCAAATTTGCTGGCAGATTGAGTGCAGTACTTTCATAGCATCATCTTTCAGGATTTGAGATAGCTCAACTGGAATTCCATCACCTCCACCAGCTTTGTTCATAGTGATGCTTCCTAAGGCCCACTTGACTTCGCATTCCAGGATGTCTGTCTCTAGGTTAGTGATCATACCATCGTGATTATCTGGGTCATGAAGATCTTTTTTGTATAGTTCTTCTGTGTATTCTTGCCACCTCTTCTTAATATCTTCTGCTTCTGTTAGGTCCATACCATTTCTGTCCTTTATTGTGCCCACCTTTGCATGAAATGTTCCCTTGGTATCTCTAATTTTGTTGAAGAGATCTCTAGTCTTTCCCATTCTGTTGTTTTCCTCTATTTCTTTGCACTGATCACTGAGGAAGGCTTTCTTATCTCTCCTTGCTATTCTTTGGAACTCTGCATTCAAATGGATATATCTTTCCTTTTCTCCTTTGCTTTTCACTTCTTTTCACAGCTATTTGTAAGGCCTCTTCAGACAGCCATTTTGTTTTTTTGCATTTCTTTTTCTTGGGGATGGTCTTGGTCCCTGTCTCCTGTACAATGTCACAAACCTCCATCCATAGTTCTTCAGGCACTCTGTCTATCAGATCTAATCCCTTGAATCTATTTCTCACTTCCACTGTATAATTGTAAGGGATTTGATTTAGGTCATACCTGAATGATCTAGTGGTTTTACCTACTTTCTTCAATTTAAGTCTGAATTTGCCAATAAGGAGTTCATGATCTGAGCCACAGTCAGCTCCTGGTCTTGTTTTGCTGACTGTATAGAACTTCTCCATCTTTGGCTGGAAAGAATATAATCAATCTGATTTCGGTGTTGACCATCTGGTGATGTCCATATGTAAAGTTTTCTCGTGTTGTTGGAAGAGGGTGTTTACTATGACCAGTGCATTCTCTTGGCAAAACTCTATTAGCCTTTGCCCTACCTATAGTAGATCAACTTTAAAACTTCCTCAAAGCCAATTCAAGAGAGAAACTTAAAAAAATTGTCTTATCATCCATCCCTCTGTACCTTTGCATATGCCATTCCCTCTGCCTACAGTGCCCTTCCCTGTGGCTGGCAACTAGGAATCAGGCTGCTCCACTCCCGGAGTGTCCTGTTGTATATGCTCTCTCGCTCCTCTACCATCCTGTGAGCCATTCAGGAAAGTTTTGTTTGTTTTGTTTTCTTTGGTTTTGAATTTTTGGTGCCTGACAAACAATACATGTTTGTGGAAATGGAAAAGTTTTTTTTTTGGCCACAACAATGTGGCGTGCAGGATCTTCCCTGACCAGGGATTGAACTTGTGCCCTCCTACATTGGAAGCGCAAAGTCTTAACCACTAGACTGCCAAGGAAGTCCTGAAAATGTTTTATGAGTGTTAGGAAGGAATATAACCTCCCAAGCTTACTGTCTTGAATTAGTCAACAGTCATTTGCATGTATAAAGTTGTGGTGAGTGTGTTTGAAGCAACAGCACATGGACTCCTGTTGCACTGCTCTTATTTATGAACAGTGGTGTGCTGGCAAATATTGAAAGCTTGGCTCTCTGGGGTGGGAAAAAAGCCCTCTTTGATGGGCTTTTACATTTCTGAGATGTAAATACTCCTGCTATAGCTGATTTCAACCTGCTGTTGCTGCTGCTAAGTTGCGTCAGTCGTGTCCGACTCTGTGCGACCCCATAGATGGTAGCCCACCAGGCTCCACTGTCCCTGGGATTCTCCAGGCAAAGATACTGGAGTGGGTTGCCATTTCCTTCTCCAATGATTTCAAGCTACTAAACACAATATTAACTGGCTAGCAAAATTCCTGAATATTTAAAAATGAGCTCTTGCAAGCTCACTCCAGTACACGGTACATCATGAAAATTCTACACCGCTTTTGTTTTTTCACCATTACCCAGTTTGTTTGGGTGACTTTTTTGCTGTTTATACAGCACATGTCTCTGTATTGTATATTTTATCTCTTGCATCAATCCAATTATTACTCTTATCCTCAGAGACTAAGAGACTTCTCCAAGGTGGCAAAGCTTTCCTGTCTGTTCCTGGGTTTGGGCTTTCTGTCTGGAGCTTGCTGCCAGCACCACGAGGGGCTGGAGAGATGTGTGCTTTGCCCAGTGTTCTGTTTGCTGGTGTTGCGGTGAGCTTCTGGAAGGACCCAGGGATCTGTTCTTGGCCCAGGATATACCTGTCAGTAACCAGACTGTGATGAAACCTGGCCTTTGTTATGTTCCCTTGTGACCTGATGAACAGGTGACAAGGAGGCAAATTTATTATATTTTGGATGAACAGCTGTCACTTCCATGACCTAATTCAGGATCTGGACGGTGCCTCATTGTCTGACAGGTGAATGAAGTGATGAGCTCCCCTTAACAGTTTAGAGTGTTAGCCTGTTTCTTCTAGGTGGGTTCGGGGAGAGTCCCGCCGGGAGTTGTGTTCCTCGGGAGCCTCGACTGAGGGCGGTGAGGGCTCCCCCAGGAGGTGAGAGGTGGACCTGCCGCCTATTCCTGCTTGGCTTCCCTGGTGGTTCAGATGGTAAAGAATCTACCTGCAATTCAGGAGACCTGCGTTCAATCCCTGAGTTGGGAAGATCCCCTGGAGGAGGGCATGGCAACCCACTCCAGTATTCTTGCCTGGAGAATTCTGTGGACAGAGGAGCCTGGCGGGCTGCAGTCCATGGGGTTGCAAAGAGTTGGACACGACTGAGCGAGTTATAATCTCTGACTCAAATGAGGCCCAGTTTCAGGGCCTGTGAAGGGTCTGTGTTGGGGACTGTGTGAGGCTCTCTGAGGATGACCACCATATGTGATGTCATAGAAAGCAAGTGTTACAATGGGCCTCAGTGATCTAGCTTCAGACCCTTCGCTTACAGATGAGGAGACTGAGGGGAAGTGCTTTGCTCAAGGTCATACGGCAGTCCTGGCAATGCCAGGCCCAAGCCCCAGGGCTCCTGACTCCCCACCCAGGACTCATCCCCTGCCTTTTGTGTTCCCGAGGGTGCACGAGTCTTGTGCCCTTTATCAGAGGCTGGCAGAGAAAGCCCAGCTTGAGCTCTTGGGAGCTCAGCTTGCTTCTTGGGTTTTTCCAGACTTCCCTGAGGAGGCCGGGCCACCTGTCTACACCACCTGGCATGTTCTGTTTAGGTGAATCAAGCTGTACCAGGACGAGGAGGCCGCAGAGGCCGCTTCCCAGGAGGGAACACTCGTGGCGTGCAAGGGACAAGGAGGGGAGAGATGAGTGTACACCCGGACCTGCCTTCTTCAGAGGTTGGGGCTGGGGTTCTGAAGGCAGAGGGCCCTGCCCAGCACCACGGCTGCTTTCCAGCTGGGCGTAGACAGTGTCTCCAGGTGGAGACATTCCCAGCAATGTCCCTGTGTCGTGACAACTCTGGTGAATTTCCAGGCACACCCAGGCCTGAGCCAGCAGTACTGTTGGCACATCAGGTCTCCGTATGCCGTGGCTGGCTGGTCCTACAAGATGGTTTGGAGGCTCCAGGACAGCTGGCCTGGGTTGGACATCCTTGTTCTAGCCGATCTGCAATGTTCCAGGAACTACGCTAAATCCTATTGAGTATTGGCCAAGCAAGCCAGGAAGGGCAGGGAGTCCAGACCTTGGATGTGTTTGGCAGAGTCATTCTCAACACCTGCCCTCTGTGAGGTGTGGAGGGGGAGGCACCAGGGAGGCCAGTGGCTCAGATTGTGCCCCGGCGGGGGAGGGGCGCGGGGAGGACATTAGCAGGGGCATCAGGCTTCACAGTTTTCGCGTGTGTTTTTGCGTATTATTTCATTCCATTCTCGCAGTCTCCCTATTATTGTTTCCATTTTAAAATTGAAAAAAGAGGGACACAGAAAGGTGAGTGACTTTGCTCAGCACGGTCTGTCATCAGGTTTGAACCCTACCTGTTCTTATCCAGCTGTGGAACCTTGAGCTGGTTGGGTCACTTTCTGAGCTTTGATTCCCAGCTTTGCTACTCACTGCAGAGGTTGTGCAGGTAGCACTGTGCTTGGCTTACCCCTCAGGACCTCAGTTCCTGAGACTTTTTCCTTTCTCCCCTCCCCCCAAACCACACAGCCAGTAGCCCATGAGTTGGGCCTGGAATTGAGCTTCTATTCCATTTTTAGTTGTTTTTTCCCCCCCCTCTACCTTTCCCTTTGGTATGTGTAAGCTAAACTTTCCTTTTTTGGAAAGGGAATTCTTACTAAGATACAAAGGAAAACACAGGACTTCCCCGGGTGGTCCAGTGGTTGAGACTCCACACTCCCAATGCAGGGGCTTAGGTTCAGTCCCTGGTTGGGGAACTAGATCCTGCATGCTGCAACTAAGAGCCTGCATGTGGCCACTAAGATGTGGCACAGACCAAAAAAAAAAAAGAAAAGAGGGAGAAAAATATCAGGCTGGCTTCCCTGGGGCTCACCAACACCTACCTCTGGTCCTTTATTCCCTCTCTCCCTTTCCTCCCTCCCTCCCTTTGTTCCTTCCGCAAGTGCAGACTCTGACTTGCAAGGGCCCCCTGGCAGGTTCTCCAGGGTCCTTAGACCTTCCCAGAAGCTTCTCCCACCTGCACTGGGACTGGGCCCTCACGGTGGGCTCACTAGTGGGTGGTCTGAGCCCACCTTGAACCTGGAGGGGATGCTCAACTCGAATCAGTCCTGGAGAAGGCTCAGCTGTGCTCTTTGTTTTCTCTGGGGCCCTGAGCAGCTTCTCAGCACACCCCCGGATGCCGACCCCTTCCCACTCTGGCTGGGAGACTATGGAGGTTTTTCAGTTGATAACCCACACATCTGGGAGGACCACACTCAGGATGGTACTGGACATACAAGCAGAAGTCAGGTGCAGTTCAGGGCTTGTTCAGACCAGATTTCCCTCTGTCAGTCCTTCTTCAGAGGCCTTGCTTTCATGACATCGATGGGACTAAACATGATCAGCTTAAAAAAAAAAAGTCAGTTATTTTCAGCTTCCATTAAGCCAAGCTGGTATAGGCTCTCTCCTTCCTTCTTCTTCCTTTCCTCTCTCTGTCCCTCCCTCCCTTTCTTTCACAGTTTCTGATGGTCACTGATTTAGTCACTGCAGCAGTTCCCTCCCTCCCCACCACCCGCTGGCAAGGGTTATGGATTTTATTCAGTACACAATGTACACAGTTGTTTTGGTCCCAGGATATAGTGACCTGTGGAGGCTGTACTTGTAATTAGGTAATTGTTTTATTTGATTCTGTTTTGTTTTGTTTTGTTGCTAAATATCTCAGGCAGGCCCTGTTCCTATGGCTTCAACCCCATCCCTTGAATAACTGTGCTATGCTCTGCTCTCCAGCCACCCTGACCTTCTGGAGACTGGTTCTTGGAATCACCAGGTCTCGCTCATTTCTGTGTCTTTGAGTGCTCTGTACCCTCTGCCTGGAACACCACTGCTCTTGTTGTTCTCTTGGCTCCCTTCCTCCTCTGGCCTTGGTTCTTAGCTTCTGTGTCGCTTTCTCCCCAGGTGCTTCCTCCCCAAGGTGAGATGTCCTTGCTCTGGAATTCCATATCCCCTTCTGTCTAGCCTTCCCACACTGTGTGAAGGCCTGCTTCCTCTTGCTCCCTGCTGCTCTCTGAGCTCTGTGAGGGCAAGTCCAGGTCCTTCTGACTTTTGTAACTCCCAGCATTCAGTAAAGTACCCATCACAGAGTAGGGGGTGGTGAAGAAAGTGAAAGTGTTAGTTGCTTGTGTCTGACTCTGTGCAACCCTATAGACTGTAGCCCGCCAGGCTTCTCTGTGCATGGAGTTCTCCAGGCAAGAATACTGGTGTGGGTAGCCATTCCCTTCTCCAGGGGATCTTCCCAACCCAGGGATTGAACCTGGGTCTCCTGCACTGCAGGCAGATTCTTTACAGTCTGAGCTACCAGGGAAGCCCAATATTGTCAAATAAGTGAATGAGAGAGTGAACCAGGAGGTACTGAGAGTTGGTCAGGAGGTATTTATTATGAACATGAAAATGACTGGGCTCTTGGGCATACGGGCCCTTTAGCTCAGATGCCAGACACAGTGGCGGTTGGGCCATGCTGGCCTTTGTTTCCCAGGCTGGGGAGGTGACAGCAGCCACAGTGGCTGAGCCCCAACCTGGGTCCTCTCTTCCTCCCTCAACTCCATCCTTCTCCTTCTGTCCCACCTGCTTTGGTGGTGGAGGGCCTGTCCCTGGTTCTCTGCAGTGATTCACTCCCCGCTAGTGGTCCATCCCTCCATCTAGGACTTGGCTGCATCAATTAACTCCTTTCTGTTGGATTTCCCAGTGTCTCCATCTGCGCCTGTCCTAAAACAGCTTCCGTTCTGTCTACTGACCCCTCAATTACCATCTCAGTTTTCTGTTCCTTTTACTCCTTCACACCCTACAATTGGACCTCCGCTCCCATCTCTTCTGAAACGGCTTCTTACAGGTCACCCACCATGGACACATGTCTTCAGTTCTCACTCTGGGCCTGGCTGCATCTGTGGAGACGACCACCCACTCCCTCTCTCTTGAATTCACTTTTCTTGGTTCTCCTGCCTCTTCTGCTCCTGCCTTTTCTATTTCTGACTCCTCCTCTCCTCTTGTCCTAGAAATACAGGTGTTCTTCAGGCCCTTGCCTTCTGTTCTCTCTCTTCCCTCCCTCCCTTGGTGAGCTCATCTTCATGTGGATGACTCCCAAATATTCTTGCTTCGCTACACATGCCACTAGTTATACTCAAACCAGCCTTGTCATAAACTCTCCAAGTCTGCTCCTTGCCTTCCGTGTTCCATTGCTCAAACTATAGCACGGTGCTCAGGCTGAGACCAATCTCTCAGACTTTTGAAACCTCGATGAAAAACTCGCCGGAAAGGTCACAAGAAGTTTCGGTTTTTAGAAGTGATGACTTCAATTCTCTTTTTGGAGCAGGCAGTTCCTTTGTTTCAGAAAAATTGCCCAAAGCAGTCCCTTCATTATATGCGTGTAAAGTAAGCATTTACCCATTGTTCTCAGGGAGACGTGAAGTCATGGGGTCCTTGAGTGCATTCCCAGCTGCCCAGTCATTCTGTTTGGTAATAGCAACTCATGCATGTAGTTGAGTCAGAGCTCTGCCTCTGAGACTTTCTTACTTTCAGGGGTGGTGGTTGGGGTGGGTGGTGGTTGGGGTGGGTGGTGGTTGGGGTGGGTGGTGGTTGGGGTGGGTGGTGGGGAGTTGTGGGGAGAAGTATTTCTTGAATCTTTGTGAATATGGGGGACCCTGAGCAGCAGACTGCTGTTTGTTCTTCAGTGTTGAGTGTTCTTGTCGGGCCAGCAGCCCGTGGGGCATCCAGAGCCGAGTAAAGACCGACTGGCAGGATCCATGGTCCCCGCACCTCGCCGGGAGGAGAGACTGAAGCCAGAGCAGTCTGGCCCTGGTGATCCCACCTGGATTGGATGGGCTGCAGGTCCTCTATGTGTGTGACTGTGGTGTCACTTCCTCACTAGGCTAAAGGCAGCCTGAGGGCGGGGACTCTGCATCTGGCCTGTGAAGTAATGAATGGATAAATACTGTGTTCTGCTGTCCCTGGGGTCATAGAGCAGGAGCACCCTCTCTTGGTAGGTTGGGGTTTCTCCCAAGGGCCCATCATCCCGGGAAGCAGATGCTCCTGACTAAGGAAGGCAGATATCTGCCTGGTTATGGGGGAGTCATCTTTTTTCCCTCTGCAGGTGGGCTGGGAGTGCATTATGGAGGGCCTGTGGGCCCCGGAAGTGGCCCCTTCTCTGGTAGCTGGGGTTGTTTATCCTCTCTCTGTATGCTTGTCTTCCATCACCCTCAGAAAGAGTCTGAAGGCACAGCCAGTGGGCCTGCCCGTCGGGTTTGTGGGGCTGGGGTGAGAGGCCTACATAATATTACATGGCCAAATACTTAAAAGTTATAAGGAAAACAAACTGTTTTCTTTATAAATAATAAAACACTTTCTAACCTTCTACTTTGACAAATGTAACTTTATAACAACAAACCTAGGAAATAATGTAACTCAAAGTTGGCAACATAATCAAAACTGATTGAATTTAATTTTGTGCATGTCCGGGTGTTCTGTTAATGGGCCAGAGATGACTGGGTAAGTAATAAAGATAAATATCATTCATAAATTATTATATAATTTCCATGGAATTGATTTTTCTTGTCTTTATTTTAATAAAACCACTAATTATATTGATTTGATCAAGATTTTCCCTAGTTTGTGTGCTGTTGATAGCAATGAACTAAAGGATAAAAATACAAAGAACACTTTCCAAAAAGTACGGACCTTGAATTGTTTCATTAATTCAATGTAAACTGAAACAAATGTAAAACAGTATAAAGTGAAAATTAATTACCATATATTTTCAAAGAAATCCCTTTTCTTCCAAAAATCATCTATTAAAATGCACACTAGTTTAAATAGAAAAGTATAAAAATGTAAAGCAAATATTTCAAATAAAGCTGATGACTTAAACTTTTATTTTATGAAAATTCAGTTAAATCTTTTTTTCCTTTGGCTACACCTTGACTTGTGGGATCTTAGTGCCCTGACCTGGGATTGAACCCAGGCCACACAGTGAAAGCTTGGAATCCTAACCACTAGGCCATCAATTGAATCTTATTACATGCTTTTATAAGCATAAAACTATTTCCTTCTCTAGTATTCAGCATTCTTCTGGTGGCCAATGTAAAGAATCAGTGCCAAGCTGTATGCATTTCCATCTAGACCTCCACATTTACAAATCGAGGAGTAATACGAATGATTTAATATTGAAAATATTTCTCAAAAAATCACATGTAAGAGTTGCGAATACTTTGCTCATTCCTGAATACTCTATGATTGTAGCAGGAAGTGAAGCAAGAACATCAACACCCCCTTCCTGGGAAAGGAGGTAGTGTCACATGATCTGAAAGGAAGGATTTGGCAAATGGATTACTTCTTTTCATTTACTGAGGACTTCCTCAGGACTATCTTCCTGGCCCTCTAAAGCAGGTTCATCTCCAGCACTGGCTGCACCATGGCCCACACCTTGTCCTGGCCCCGGGCTTAGTTGTCTTCGACGGGAAGCCATGGGGCGAGAGACACAGAAGAATGTGGGTCACAACAGAGGATGTTTAGGGTTGTACCCTGCACTGTGCGTGCCCTGAGCTACGCTTTTGAGTGAGGGAGGTGTCTGTGTGTGTCTGTATGTATGTTTATTATTAACAGCTGTATTCTAACAGTACTGACATACCATACCACTCGCCCATTTCAAATGAATAGGCCAGTGGTTTTTAGTATGTTCACAGAGTTGTGCAACCATTACCACCAATTCAGAGTATCTTATTTTTTTATCAACTACTAAAGAAATGCTGCACCCATGAGCTGTCACCTGTCCTTCTCCCCTCGCCCAAGTCCCTGGCAACTACTGGTCTACATCCTTCTGTATGAATTTGCCTATTCTGGACATTAAATATAAACAGTATCATAACATGTGCCTTTTTGTGATTGACTTTTTTTACTTAGCATAATGTTTTCAAGGCTTGTCCAAGCTGAAGCATGTATCAGCACATCATTCCTTTCTGTGCCTGAATGAGATTCCAGTTTTGGAGAGACCACATTTTGTTTACCCAGTTTCCTGTTGATGGACATTTGGACTGTTTCCACTTTTTGTGGCTATTGTGAATAATGCCGCAGTGAGCATTCATGTACAAGCTTTTGTGTGGATATGTTTCTGTTCTCTTGGAGATATACTTAAGAGGGAATGGAATTGCTGAGTCACTCGTGTTCTTTAACAATATTTCTGTGTATGCGTATGTGTTTGGGTATATGCATGTGTGTGTGTGTGTGTGTGTGTGTGCACGCGCATGCAGGAGGTCCCAGGACAGGGCTCCTTGGCCTTGGTCTAAGAATGGTGCTGGCAGCCTAGTTTCTGTAGTGCAGTGGGGAACGAAAGCAGAGGTTTTTGTCACACTGGTGCTGGGCGGCTAGAAAGGCATATAGGGCCAGAGTGGTAGCAGTCAGTCAATTGCAGTTTGGGTAATTTACATGAAATGTGGTCGACCTTATTTTGTGGTCCCAGTGTGGTGGGGTGTTACCCTCCTGGTTTAGGTCCATTGCACTCCTCATCATCCAGGCTTACAATCTGTGACTCTTGTCTCATCAATAGCTCTCATGCCTGGCCTCTTCTCTGTACTCCCTCTGCCACTGTCCTAGTTCAACTGCCTGCCATTTATTACCTCTTGATTGCCTTCGGTATTTTCTGGTCACTGGCTTCCCTGGTGGCTCAGTGGTAGAGAATCTGCCTGCCAATGCAGGCAGATGTAAGAGACGCGGGTTCGATCCCTGGGTCAGGAAGACCCTCTGGAGGAGGGCACGGCATTTTTGCTGGGAGAATCCCCATGGACAGAGGAGCCTGGCGGGTTGCAGTCCATAGGGTTGCACGGAGTTGGACACGACTGAAGCGGTTTAGCACACATACACGTATGCCAGTGCAGGAGACACGGGTTTGATCCCTGGGCGGGGACGATCCCATATGCTGCAGAGCAACTAAGTCTGTGCGCCACAACTACTGAGCCTGTGCTCTAGAGTCTGTGAGCTTCACCTACTGAGTCCAGGCGCCCTAGAGCCATATATCGGAACTACTGAGCCCGAGCGCGGCAACCACTGAAGCCTGCACATCGAGAGCCTGTGCTCAGCCACGAGAGAAGCCACAGCAATGAGAAGCCTGTGCACCACACCTAGAGTATCCTGAGCAGCAGTGAAGATCCAGCACAGCCAAAAATAAAAAATAAATAAAGTAGAAAATTTCCGGTCACAGAAATAATGTATGGATATACAAGCCCAACACATTGCAGAAATATAAAATCTAAAAAGTAGAACCTCCCTGCATACAGAATCCCCTCAAAATAACGGTCACAAACAGTTTAGTGCATTCTCTTCCAACATTTTTATACACATATTAACATATTTTATTTCTTTTTAAAAACAAAAATAGGATAGTATTGTGTACGTGGCTCATTCTGCAACTTGTTTTTCTCCCCTATTGGACTATATTAGATGTCTTTTCTAGAAAATACGTATAAATCTGCCTCATTCTTTTAAGTCTATTGTGCAGTTATACAATAGTTTATGTAACGAGTTCCCTATTTATGGACATTTGAGTTATTGCCAAGTTTCTGCCATGATAAATAGTGCTGCAGTGTTTTTGTATACATTTCTCTTTATGCATTTGTGGGAGTTTGTCTGCAGGATAAACATCCAGAAGTGAAAATGTTGGGTCAGAGAACACAGACATTTAATATTTTAAATAGATACTACCAAAGTTGCCTCTAGAAACATTTGTTGTTGTTCAGTCGCTCAGTTGTGTCTGACTCTTTGCGACCCCATGGACTGCAGCATGCCAGGCTTCCCTGTCCCTCACGATCTTCCAGAGGTTGCTCAAACTCATGTCCATTGAGTTGGTGATGCCATCCAACCATCTCATCCTCTGTTACCCCCTTCTTCTCCTGCCCTCAATCTTTCCCAGCAGCAGGGTCTTTTCTAATGAGTTGGCTCTTCGCATCAGGTGGCCAAAGTACTGGGGCTTCAGCTTCAGCATCAGTCCTTCCAATGAATCAGGGTTGATTTCCTTTAGGATTGACAGGTTTGACCTCCTTGCTGTACAAGGGACTCTCAAAAGTCTTTTCCAGCACCACAGTTCGAAGGCATCAATTCTTCAGTGTTCAGCCTTTTTTTATTGTCCAGCTCTAACATCTGTACATGACTACTGGGAAAATCATAGCTTTGACTATATGGACCTTTGTAGCAAAGTAATGTCTCTGCTTTTTAATACACTGTCTAGGTTTGTCATAGCTTTCCTTTCAAAGAGCCAGCGTCTTTTAATTTCATGGCTCCAGTCACCATCCACAGTGATTTTGAAATCCAAGAAAATAAAGTCCGTCACTGTTTCCATTCTTTCCCCATCTATTTGCTATGAAGTGATGGGACCGGATGCCATGATCTTTGTTTTTTGAAGCATTACATAGTTTATAGTGTCATTCTCAGTTCATGAGAATGCTGGTTTTCCTGCCCCTGCCAGCCCTGGATATTTTTGACTGTTGCCTTTTATCAATCTTGGCAGCATGTCCTCTTGCCTCCCCTGTGGCATCAGTTTCCTAAAGCCCCCTCTACTCCCAGCTTCTCTCCTTTTGCATGTCAATCTTCCATTACCTAGTTTTAATAATGACCTTGACAACTTAAAAAACCCGTCTAAAAGATTGAAATAGGCTTGTCCAGGACACCTTTATTCAGCCAATCGACACATAGTCATTGCCTATTAGTCAGGTGCCAGGCACTGTCTAAGCGCAGCACTGAATGAGCACGATAAGGCCTCTGCTGTTGTGGAGTTTAGTTCTTGTAGTGGAGGACGGGTCACAAAGGAAGAAGCAGAAAATGATCGAGCACTTAGTCTGCGTGTGAGGTCGCTTCAACCTTAGGGACTGTAGCCCACCAGGCTCCTCTGTCCATGCGATTCTCCAGGCAAGAATCCTGAAGTGGGTAGACACTCCCTTCTTCAAGGGATCTTCCCAACCCAGGGATCGAACTCGCGTCTCTTATGTCTCCTGCATCAGCAGGTGGGTTCTTTACCACTAGCACCACCTGGGAAGCCCAACAGTCAGTTTACTTACTAGACAGTTAAGTGTTATTCTGAGAAGTAATACAGGGAGACATGATGGTTACTGGGAGGTTGGTTGAGGTTGAATGGTCAAGAAAAGAACTTCTGAGGAAAAAAAACACATAAACCGAGCTCTGAAGGACAAGAGCCAAGATTGGGGAGGAGTCTGCTAGGCAGTGGGAGCACCACGTGCAAAGGCCAGAAAGGAGGAAGGAGCTTGGCTTCTCAGGGGGGACGCTGAGAGAGGATGATGGACGATTGGGTGGAGTGTGGATTGCTGCCACCGCCCTACAGTTTTGTTGTGGAGGGGGAGGAAAGCTTGGGGCGAGCACCTGGAAGGGGACATGAGATTGTGGGAAGATTTTTACGGACACGAGATGCTGAAGCGTGCTTACATGCCGATGGGTGGCTTTGGTAGAAGAGAAGCTTGTGATGCAGGTATGAGGGCCTGGGCAGGAGCCATGGCCTTGAGGAGCAGGGGAGGGTGGAATCAAGGCACCTGGATGGACCTAGGACATTATCCCTCCTCACGGGAGGTACGCAGACAGGTGGTCTTGATGTGAGGAGGCCAGTGGTTTGTGGTAAGGAGAGGAGGGGGTTCCTATCAGATTGCACCAGGTTTTTCCCCAGGAAGTATAAAGCAAGGTCATTGGCGTGGTGGTGGTATGAAGCGGCAGGGGTGTGAGGAGAATGTAGGAGGTGTGAAGAGTGAGGGGAGGAGAGTGTATATCACTTTGGAGTCTGGGGAAATGTCATTCTGAGGAGGCAGACGGGGCTCACTGAGCATGCGGGTGCCCATTTGAAATGAAAAAAAAAATTTATTTGGCTGCGCTGGGTCTTTTGTGGCAGCATGGGGAATCTTCCAGTTGCAGCATGCGAACTCTTAGTTGCCACATGTGGATGTGGAGTCTAGTTCCCTGATCGGGGATCAAACCTGGGCCCCCTGTCTTGGGAGTGTGGAGTCTTAGCGACTGGACCACCGGGAACGTCCCCCCGTCTGAGCTTGACTTACAGCTGTGCCCAGCTGTTGACTCGGAGGGAATCCTTCTGTTCTTCCAGGCCCAGCAGTCCCACTCCTAGCTTTGCTCGCTCACCTCCTTAGTTGGGAGCATGAGGCAGGAAGCCAGGTGAATTCTGCACCTGAGAGCTGGCAGGAGGAGGCAGGCGAGGCGGGAGGGCCAGCAGTGGAGGAAAGACAAGCAGGCCCATGCCCCCAGCTCAGGAAGGCAGTGACCCTGGGCAGCGGCAGGAGCCCTGGCAGGGCTGGAGGCTAATTTTAGAAGGCCTCCAGGTTCCATTGTTCCGGGTGAAGCTGGGCAGGAGAGGTGGTGGCTTGGGGCGGTGATACCAGTGTGGGAAAGGAAGCGAGGCTTCGTGTGAGAAGGATGGAAACTCTGAGGGTGGTGTGCAGGTTTCGGCCCTTGGGGACGTTCTGCCCCGGTTCCCACGGGCAGGTAGGAAGTCACCCCTCCCCTGACTCCTTTCTGCCGTGGGTAGCTTTTCCATCGTCCTGCTGAGCACGTGGTCGGCTAGAACCCTCAGCTCCCACGCCCATCCAGCACTGTTGTCCCCCGGCCAGCTCTCAGGCCGGTGGAGGGTAAATGCCAGTCCATCAGAGGAGCACAGTGACTCTGTGCGACTGTCCCCACTGCTGGTGAGGCAGCTAGGTCCGCTTTACATGGAGGGATTTGAGGCCCAGATGCAGCCAGTGACTGCCCAATGTCTCAATTTGGTAGCTGCGCCCTGTCAAGATCTACCAGCTGGTGGTTTAGTCACTGTTGTGTCTGACTCTTGCAACCCCATGGACTGTAGCCCGCCAGGCTCCTCTGTCCATGGGGTTCTCCAGGCAAGAATCCTGGAGTGGGTTGCCATTTCTTTCTCCAGGGGATCTTCCCGACCCAGGAATTGAAGCTGGGTCTCCTGCACTGCAAGCAGGTTCTTTACTGACTGAGCTATGAGGGAAGGCATGATCTACCGGGGGCTTCCTAGATTTCTGGAAGGACAGAATACTGTTGTTGCCCTGGTGAGGTTGGCTGCTGTTCGCACAGCAGACTGTAGGCACAGTGGAGTTGCTTTTCTGAGAATTCGTCTAAGAAGAGAGGCAGTGCAGGGGTCCAAGGACGGGCCCCCACCAGGAGCTAGCTGCGTGACCTTGAGCAAGCCATTTAATCTCTGGGAGACCCCAGGTCCTCATCTGCTAGGTGGGGCCCAGAATCCCTGGCTGGTTCTCAGCTCGGATGAGATAACATGCTGGAAAGCACTGCGCAAGAAGGAACTCTTATCAACATGAAGCTGTAAGGCCACATCAAAGGCTGGATTTTTATCTCAGCCCAAGGGGAAAAGGCTTGCTTCTCAAAAAGGAAAAAGGATTCATTATAATTATGTGAGGGTTTCATGACTAGGTGGATCTTGTTGTTAAAGTCTCATGACTGAAGGGCACGCAGGGGAGAGGGATGAGGCGTGCCCAGGCTAGGAAAATTCCAGACCCCGTTGGTCTCCAAGGTCCTCTCGAGGTGGAGAGCTCTTACAGGTAGGGAAAGCCATTCAAGAAGGCCACTTGCATGATTTAGAATTCTGAAGATGACTTGATAGCTGGGTATGTTCTTTGTTGCTTAATAGGTTTTTTCCAGTTAATTCTCCTGGGTTCTTTCCATTTCCTGGGCAGGAGGAGTCGGCTTTAATATATCCCCACTGGCAGTAAGCTGCTGCATGGTGAACGGAGGTGAGAAGGTGCCGATTCGAGGGGGAGAGAGGACTTAGCTTCAGGGTTGGAGGGACATCAGGCTGTCCCCAAGGTGACAGATTCAGCTGATCATTCTTACTTCTCTTGTTACCTGGCAAAAACCTGCTTAGCCTATAAATCAAAGGTCAAATGATGTCCCCTCTGGGAAGACTTCCCCAGTATTATCAGACAAAATTAATGAGCTCTCTTCTATGCTCCTATATCAATAAGGTTGCTTTTAAGATGCAAGTAAGAGGAAATTCCATTCAAATGAACTTAAATAATAAAGAGAATTTATTATCTAGATGCCTAAGAAGAACCTAGCTTCAGGCATGGGTTGATCAGGACTCCAGCTCTTTTCGTCATTTGTTCTCTAGATTCTAGCCCCTTCAGATGTGTTGGCTTTGTTTTCAGATTGACTTCTCTCAAGGAGTCAAGATGGCAGCCACCAGCGATAAAGACTACATTCATCCTTCTTGACTTAAGGGCAGAAAGAGAGAATGTGTTCTTCCCTAGCCATAGAGCAAAAGCCTTAAGCCCCACTGTGGTTAGACTGACCTGAAGTGGATAAGAGAATCCACGCACCAGTTAATAGTATAGCTTCTCTTACTGAATCAGTCAGTGTGTGGTACAAACAATGAAATTATGCCAGGCAGATCACCTTGGAACTGGAGTGAGAGCAATCTCATCCAAGCACGTGGCTCCTACAAAGTAGGAGTGGGGTGGTTCCCAGAGGGAGAGTTTTTAGGACAGAGATGAGGGCAATTATTGCCGGGAATGTAACCAACTAATGCCCACTATACTCCCACGGCACTTGGCATTCTGTACTAAAATCGGGTGCATTTTGTTAGGCTCTCCAATTCCCCTTAGTTATGTTGAAGTTCAGTTTATAATTTTTTCTTTTATAGACCGTGCTTTTACTATTGTATCTATTGATCTATAGATTCAACACAATCCCAATCAAAACCCCAGTCTGACCCAAGGTCACAAAGATTTTCTCCTATGTTCTCTTCTAGAAGTTTTATAAATTTAGGTTTTACATTTAAGCCTATGATCCATTTTAAGTTGATTTCTGTATGTAGTGTGAGGTATAGACTGTTAGATTTTTTTTTTTGCATATAGATATCCAGTTGTTCTGGCATCATTTATTGAAAAGACTATCTTTTCTCTACTGAACTGCCTTTCCACACTTGTTGAAAATCAGTAGTACACATATGAGTGTGTGCTAAGTCACTTCAGTCGTGTCCGACTCTGTCTGACCGTACGGATTGTAGCCCACCAGGCTCCTCTGTCCATAGGATTCTCCAGGCAAGAATACTGGAGTGTGTTGCCATGCCTTTCTCAAGCGGATCTTCCCCACCCAGGGATCAAACCTGAGTCTCCTGCATTGGCAGGCAGGTTCTTTAACCACTAGCACCACTGGGGAAGCCCTGTGTACACGTATGTTTAGGAATTTCTATTCCTTTCAGTTGATTTATTTGTCTAGTTTTAAAAGCAAACTCCACACTGTCTTAATTATTTTAGCTAGATAATTAGTCTTCAAATCAGGTAGTGTAAATCCTCCAACTTTGTTTTTTCAAGGTTTTTTCAGCTCCTCAAGGTCCTTTGCTTTTCCACATACATAAACTTTAGAATAAACTCGTAAATATCTATAAAAAAGCTGGCTGGGGTTTTGATTGGGATTGCACTGAATCCCACAGACACTTTGGGAGAATTGGCATTTTAACATCCTTGAGTTTCTGATCCATCACTGTGGTATATATCTCTCCACTTATTTAGATCTTTAATTCTTCTCAGCCATGTTTTGTAATTTTTAGTGCACAGATGTTGCATGTCTTTGACCAGATCTACCCCTATGTCATAGTTTTAAAACTACTAAAATTGTCATTTATTTTGTTGTCATTACTTATTTATTGCTAATAAGTAGAAATACAATTGAGTTTTGTATATTGATCTTGTATCCTGCAACTTCATTGAATTCACTTAGCATTTCCAGTAGCTTTTTTAGAGAACTTCATCAAATTTTCTCCATAGATGATTATGTCATCTCTGAATAGAGACAGTGTTTTTTGTTTTTTGCTTTGTTTTGTTTAGTCACTAAGTCATGTCTGACTCTTTTGAGACCCTCTAGACTATAGCCTGCCAGGCTCTTTTGTCCATGGGATTTTTCCCAGGCAAGAATGGTGGAATGTGTTGCCATTTCCTCCTCCAGGGGATCTTCCTGACCCAGGGATAGAACCCATATCTCCTGTGTCTCCTGCATTGCAGGTGGATTCTTTATCGCTGAGCTACCAGGGAAGCCCAAGGCAGTTTCACGTCTTTCTAATATGGATGTCTTTTATTTCTTATCTTGTTGTGCTGGCTAGAAACTTCAGTACCATCATCAGAATAGGTGATGAGTTTGGATGTCACCCATTCCCAGTCTTGGGCAGAAAGCCCTTAGACTTTAACCATTATGTATGCTGTTAACCATAGTTATTTTTGTAGATGCCTTTTATCAGAATGAGGAGGTTTGTTCTATTACTGGTTCGCTGAAGGTTTTTAATCAGGAATGTGTGTTGGATTTCATCAAATACCTTTGCCACATCTAAAAGTATCTTTTTTTCTTTTTAAGTTGGTTATTAATAACTAGGGGATTATATTGATTGATTTTCAAATGTTAGACCAACTTTGCCTTTGTTGGCTAAATCTCACTTGATTGTGGTATTTTATCCTTTATATATATACATATATATATATTCTTTTCATATATAGCAAAATTCGATTTGCTAAATTTTGGTTTAGAATTTTTGTATCTATGTTTATGAGGAATTTTGGCCTTGTTTTCTTTTAATGCCTTTGTCTTGTTTTGGTATCAGAGTAATTCTAGCCTCATAGAATGAGTTAGGAGTACTTCTTCCTCTTATTATCTGAAAGAGTTTGTGTAAAATTGGTATTATTTCTTCCTTGTATACTTGGTAGAATTCATCAGTCAAGACACGCAGGGCTGGGGTTTCTTTGTGGGAAGATTTTAAGCAAGGAAATTTCCTTAATAAATATAGGATTATTCACATTATCTATTTCTTTCTGTATGAATTTTGGTAGTTTGCGTCTTTCAAGCAATTTGTCCATTTCATTTAAGTTGTCAAATTTATTGGCATAGAGTTGTTTTCAATATTTCCTCATTATTTTCTTAATACCTAAGAATGTGGAGGTTTGTTACTTTCTCAGTCCTGATGTCGATGAATTTTTGTCTTTCCTCTTTTTCCTGATTGATTTGGCTAGAGATTCATCAGTTTTTAAAAAGAACATTTTACCAGTTTATTTAAGGATATACAGAGATACACAGGGCAATGTCTGGGAGGGTCCTGAGCACCGGAGTTTCTGTCCCTGTGGAGCTGGGGACCATTGTGCTACCTCCGTGTGGGTGTGTTCACCAACCTGCAAGCTCCCCGAACCCCGTGCTATTGGGATTTTATGGAGGCTTCCTCGTGTCGGCATGATCAATTTTAATTAACTCCATTTCTAGCCTCTCTCCCCTCTCTGGAGGATGAGGAGTAGGACTGAAAACTTCAGGCTTCTAATCACAGCTTGGTATTTCTGATAACTAGCTGTTATCCTGGAGTCAAGAGATTCATCAATTTCATTAATGTTCTCAAAGATGCAACTTTTGGTTTGATAGATTTTTTTCCCTTAATTTTTTTAGGTTTTCTATTTCATTGATTTCCACTGATATTCCTTTCTTTCATTTGCTTAGGTTTTTAATTTTCTCTTCTTTTCTTAACTTTTTCTTTTAAAATATGGAATGCTTTCACCAATTTGCCTGTCATCCTTACCCAGGGGCCATGATAATCTTCCCTGTATTGTTCCTGCATTGGCAGGCAGATTCTATTCCACTAGCGTCACCTGGGAAGCCCTGTATGGTTTCAATTTTAGTATATGTGCTGCTGAAGGGAGCACCCCAACTTCTTAACATTAAAGCTAAAGTCATTTGTTTGAGATCCTTATTCTTTAAAAAAAATTTTTTTGGCTGTACCTTGCAGGACCTTGGTTCTCTGACCAGGGATTGGATCCACACATCCTGCAGTGGAAGTGCAAAATCTTAACCACTGCACGATTCTTTATTTTTTTCTAATACAGGTATTTGGTGCTATAACTTTTAAGTATTGTTTCGTGGCAAATTATAATTTGTCTGTTTTCTTTTCATCCAAAATACTTTCTATTGTCCCTTTTGATTTCTTCTTTGACCCATGGATTATTTGGAGGTGTGTTACATGGTTTCCAAATGGTTGAGGATATTGCTGAGATCTTTCTGTAATTTTTTTTGCATTTTTTATTTTGTACTGGGGTACAGCCGATTAACAATGTTGTGATAGTTTCAGGTGAACAGCCAAGGGACTAAGCCATACATATACATGTATCCATTCTCCGCCAAACCCAGCTCCCATCTAGGCTGCCACATAACATTGAGCAGAGTTCCATGTGCTATACAATAAGTCCTTGTTGGTTATCCATTTGAAATATCTCTGTGTGTACATGACCATCCCAAACTCTCTAACTATCCCTACCAGCCCCCATCTCTTGCAACCATAAGTTCATTTTCTAACTCTGTGAGTTTTTTTTTTTTTTTGTTTTGTAAGTAAGTTTATTTGTATCATTTCTTTTTAGATCCCACACATAAGGGATATCATATGATATTTCCCCTTCTCTGTCTGACTTCTGTCATTGATTTCTAAGTTAGTTTCATTATGGCCAGAGAATATTTTTATGTGACTTAAATTCTTTGAGACTTGCTTTATGACTCTGGATATAGTTTGTCTTGGTAAATGTTCTATGTGCACTTGAAAATAATATGTGTTCTACTATTGTTGTGTGGAGGGTTCTGTAAATGTCAATTAGGTCAACTTGGTTGATTGTACTGTTTAAGGCATTTACGTCCTAACTGGATTTTTGTTTGTCCTCTTTATTTTTGTCTCTTTCCCCTTTTTTTCTGTCTAGTTTTGGATTAATCAGTATTTTAAGTAATTCCATTTTCTCTAATTTTTTTGCTTATTCACATAGTTACCAGTTTTGATATTCTTCATTCCTTTGTGTAGATATACATATATATATATATATACACACATATATATATGTTATCATTTTCCTTCCATATGATAGACTTCCTTTAACATATATAGCTATAGTTCAGGTCTCCTTTTGATGAAACTTTTTAGGTTTTGTATGTCTGAAAACATCTTTGTTTTATCTTCATTTTGAAGATATTTTCACTGGGTATAGAACTCATAGTCTATGGTGCTTTTCTTCTTTTAAAAAATATATATCTATTTATCTTTATGTACTTTGGCTGTGTTAGGTCTTAGTTGCGGCACGTAGGATCTGCACTGCATCACGTGGGGTCTTTTGTTGCGGTCCACGGGTCCTCTAGCTGTGGCTCACGGATCCTCTAGCTGTGGCTCACGGATCCTCTAGCTCAGCCTCAGTAGTTGCAGCTCATGGGCTCAGTTGCTCCTCAGCATGTGGGATCTTAAGTTTCCCCACCAGGGACTGGACTTGCGTCCCTACCAGGGAAGTCCGATAGTGCTTTTCTTTTACCACTTTAAAGATGTCGTTTAATAGTTCTCTGCTTGAATTATTTATGACAGGAAGTCTGCTATTACACTATCATTTTTCTTCTGGATATAATATCTCTGGTTGCTTTTAAGATTTTCTCTTTAGTCCTCTCTGATATTGACATCTCTGAGCATCACCCTTTCTTTTACCACATAATTTATTTATTTATTTTTGGTCATGCTGGGTCTACCTCATGTGCCCGGGCTTTCTTTAGTTGCAGTGAGCGGGGGCTACTCTTGGTTGCAGTGCTCAGGCTTCTCATTGCGGTGGCTTCTCTTGTTGGGGAGCGCAGGCTCTAGGGGTATGGGTTTCAGTAGTTGCAGCATACAACCTCAGTAGTTGTGGTGTACTGGCTTTTCATTGCTCTGTGGCATGTGGAATCGTCCCAGACCAGGGATCAAACCCATGTCCCCTGCAGTGGCAGGCGGATTCCTATCCACTGTACCACCAGGGAAGTCTTCTGAGCATCAACCATTCATTCCAAGTGCTTGACAAATCATTTCTGAATTGCACACCTGCTGGCCTCTCTCTTGAGCTCCAGGCCCATTTAACACGTGCATTTGGTTTGGCTCATAGATACCCAGATTTCAACATTTCAACATATCAAGGTGTATCATCACCTTGCCCTGATCTCTTCTTCATCCTGCATTCCTTATCTTAGAGAATTTACCTTCACTGAGCTGCTCAAGACAGGAATTTGGGAATGACCCTCTTCTCCATCTTAATCTATTGACTACCAAAATTGTCACCTTGTCAATCCTATCTTCAAATGCCTCTCTAATTTTCCTCTTTCCCTCCTTTCTCTTCTCACTGCCTCAGCCTAGGCCCTTATCAGCTTCCTGGATTACTGCAGCAGCCTCCAAATTGATCTTCTTGCCTCCAACCTTGATACCATGCCATCCTTTCTCCATACAGGAGCCAAAGTGTACTTTTTTTCTTTTTTTAAAATAAGGTCACTCTCCTGTTTAAATCCTTTGATGCTCTCCATTCCCTTATCAAACTACCTCTCTTGGTTGTAAAAATCCTTCAGTCTATCTCCTGCTTAATTCTTTAGCCATCTCTCAAAGTGTTCTTGCACTCAGGTGAACCCAAGCCATCTGGGATTATTTTCAGTTTCTGCAAAACCATCCTCCAAAGCTTTATCTCTGCCTAAAGTGAGAATCTCTTCACTCCAGCCCCTGGTTGGCTCACCTTCAGGACTCGGCTTAAGCTTTACCATTCCTGGGAAATGACCCCAGCCCCACCCATTTTTCAGGGGTTGATCCAGGGGCCTCATCTGTGTCTACTGTCACAGCTCCTAGCTCTATGCTATAATTGTCACTTAACAATTTAAAAAATTAATTACTTAATTTGACCGCATTGGGTCTTCGTTGTGGCATGTGAGATTTTTCACTGTGGCACACAGGCTTTAGTTGTGGTGCCTGGGGCTTAGTTGTTCCATGGGACATGGGATCTTATTTCCCTGACCAGGAAATGAACTCATGTCCCCTGCACTGGAAGGCAGATTCTTAACCCCTGGACCAGCAGGGAAGTCTCTTACTTAATTTTTATAGAATTTCTGTGCTCCAGGCCCTAAGTTACCTGGCACCCACTCTTTGGAGTTTCTGTTTTAGTGGGAGTTGGGGTGGAAGGCTCCAGCACTAAGTACATAGTCTCTGGTTAGAGTTGAGCTAGTGCCAGGGAAGCTAGGACAGGGTATTAATGGAATGAATAACAGAGAACCAGCCTTAGCCTAGGTATCAGGGATGGCTTCCCTGAGGAAGCGATGGCTGCATGGGAACTCTAGGGATGGGGAGGGGTTGGTGATCAGGGAAGGAAGACGGTGGGAAGGAGTGTTGGTGGTATTCTAGGCAGAGGAACATCACAGGCACCCTGAGTGGTGAGGTCACCTGGCTCTTTGTGGAGCTGGAGGAAGCCAGTGTGGTGGGTGTGTGGGAGCAGGTGGGGAGAGATGAAGGGTGCTGCAAGGGAGGAGAGTGAGGTCAGCCCCCCTTGGACCA
Source organism: Dama dama (assembly GCF_033118175.1). Lineage (NCBI taxonomy): Eukaryota > Metazoa > Chordata > Mammalia > Artiodactyla > Cervidae > Dama > Dama dama. The sequence goes on from NC_083700.1 coordinate 17,066,452, forward strand.
TGGGGCTGCATTAAAGAGGACTTTGGCTTTCATCCCAAGGGCCCTGGGAAGCCATTATGGGCTTTTAAGCAGAGAAGCAGGGCTTCCGTGGTGGCTTAGCAGTAAAGAATGCACCTGCAATGCAGGAGCTGCAAGAGATGTGGGTTCGATCCCTGGGTCAGGAAGATCCCCTGGAGGAGGGCATGGCAACCCATCCCAGTATCCTTGCCTGGAGAATTCCAGGGACAGAGGAGCCTGGCGGGCTATAGTCCATGGGGTCTCAAAGAGTCAGACATGACTGAAGCGAATCAGCGTGCATGCAAGCAGTGGAGCAATATGATCAGATTGGCATTTGCAAAAGATTTCTCTGCTGCCCTGTGCAGGGTGGGTGTGAAGGTTGGGGGGGGGGGGGTTAACAGTCAGACCAGTCAGGAGGTGTTGGGGTCATGGCTTGGACTGGAGAGGTGGAGAGGAAAATAGGAAGATGTTGTAAGGCATTTATGAGCTTGGGTAGGCAGGATCAGAAGCAGGAACTGAGGATGGCTCTCAGCATCTGGAGGGGGAGTGTGGGTGGTGGTGATGGGCCTTTCTCCACCTGAGATGAGGAATACGGGACAAGGGGATGGTTTTGGGATCGCAAAACAAGAGCCAGTCTGGGACAAGAGGGTGAGTTCCTTAAGGACGGACTCATCTGTTATTCACCTTAAATTCTTGGTATTAGGCTCAGCAGGGGCCCGAGGACTGTGCATGCAGTGAACAACAGGACAGACCTCTCAGGCCTGCTGACCTGCGTTGCTGCTCCTTGGATGACAGGGAAAGCCCTGTTATGTTCTTTCTCACTCAGCAGGTTATCTGCCCAAACAGACTGCTCTGGCGGTTACCCCGGATGAGAGCGGAGAGGCTCACGTGGGTAGGAGCGGGTGGGTGTGTGGGTGTGACAGCACGTGAGGGACACTGGGAGTCGGGGGAGCTTTGTACTCAGCATCTCATCACCATCCGTTTCCTTTACTGCTCAGCTGGGGGCAGGGTCCGGCTGCTGCAGGGCAGTGCTGCGGACCAAGGACTTGGAACACTCCCTGCTGCTAACATAGACCAGTCCCAGATTTCCCCAGAGGCTTGGGGCTCTGTTTTGCGGTCAGGGAGTATAACACACAGAAGGCTGAGATGCTGCCAAGGCATCTAAGCACAGTTTATATACCACCCCCCCCACCCATCTATGCACCATTCATTCATTCATTCATTCACCCACTGTGTGCCAGGATCTGGGCTCCAGGGGTATCACGGCAACCTGGCCCCGGCCCCCTAGGCTCATACACTTCACCTGCATCCATACACTAGTGGTGCACCATCATCATGGTCACCTTTAGGGCCGGTTAGTGGCTTCCAGAGCACATTATTCTTGCTTCCACCTAAGCTGGCCGAGATGCAGCACTTCCGGAATCCATAGATGATGCTGTTATTAGAAGCTTTACCTCTAACCACACATACGTACTTGCTGGAAGTTCAGAGCAGTGATGCTGATAATGGCCAGAAACAGACAAGTACCCCCAAATAGTGAATGACTGAGCAAACTATAGACATAAGATGGGAGAGGAAGACTAACAAAAACACCAAGTAGGTAGGATTATACTTATTTGCAGTATGATGGAATTTAATGTGTTGGTGAGATTTCCTTTTACGAAATAAACAGAACAGAAATACAGATAGAAAGTCAGATACATACTAATTACAGCCACTCTAAAACCTATGTACATACACCACAATCTCAATTTTATAAGGAAAACAATGCATCGCAGAAGACTGGAATATGCCAAATATTAACAACGTCTGATTCAGATAGAGAGTATATACATGATTTTTTGGCTTCTTTATTGTCTTCTATTCTTTCCAAACCTTTCATGATGAGAAAGCTTTTCCTATGAAAATTCAGAAAAGTAAATAAATGAAAACACTGGAACTTTCCTGTGTCTACACATTGGCATAGATCAGTGATCTACTCCCAGGGATGTAAGAAGAGCTTGGTGATCCCTGAATTCTGTTGTTCATGTTTGCTGATATTTGACAGCTGGACTCGGTGGGTGCTAAGCACTCTTTGGCTCTAATGTTCTGGGATTAAATTTGATTCCACACAAGTTGAGAATCTCACCATCCAGTCAGGGAAGCAGACTTATTTATTTATTCATTCATTAACTCAGCAAATATTTATGGCATTTCTGCTATGTTTGTGGCATTGCCCAGTTGCTGGGGAACATAAATGTATAATTACAATGCCGTGTGAGAAGTGCTTCAAGAGAATTCCTTTTCAGAGTGTTAGGGGGCACGTAGCAGGGGAAGCAGCTGACCCTTTGAGGGGTGTAAAGGGTCATGGAAGGAGGCTTATCTGAATAAGGTCTTGAGGGGTGAATAAGTTCTTTAGGCAGCAACTAGAGGGAAACAGAGCTTTTGCTAAGTTGAGAGTTATTCCTGGAGAGGGTATGTGGGAAGATGGAATACACAGATTGTTTATAGACACTTGTCCTCATCCCAGCCACAGAAACCAGGATAAGAAGTGAGTTCAGATGTCAGAGCTCACAAAGTAAGAATAACTCTTTTGAGTCCTGGCTGTTTCTTCTTCCACCTTTACTAGGAGTCAGGCATATTCAAGGCCTCTTTGAATAATGACCCCTCGACCCTTCAGCACAGCCTCGTTCAGGAACTGGAAACATCTGGATCCTGCTGGCTAGAAAAACATTGTGTGACCCCTGGATTTCTGTCCTCGTGCAGAAAGCAAAGCCAGCTATAAGAAGATGACCTCAGGCTGAAAATTCCAACCAGTAAACAAGAATCCTTGAAAAAGTGATCATTGGACATCTCCTGTCTGCCTAGTTCTGTGGCTTTTCTTTCTTCCCTTCTTTTCCCAGCTTCTTATCTCCCTTTCCTCCTTTCTCTCTCCTTTGTCACATCTACTTTCCTCCCTTTCTCTTTTCCGTCTCTCGTTAGTCTCTTGATCTCACTCTCTGCCTCCTGTTTCTCTGAGTGTTTTTGTCTCTCTCGCTTTGCATATTTTCTCTTTCTCTTTTCCCTTATCTCTTGCCTGTCTTCAGGTCAGGGTTTTCTCCATTGAAAGGGGCCCTGGCCTGCCTTTGAGGGGCTTTGGAGAGCAGAGTTGGTGGGCTACTCTGAGCTTGTTTGGCCTTCTTAGACAAGCATCTCTTTTTAAGGAGTCTGAATTTAGAGCGTGACCACATAAAGAGCCCTTTCATTCTGGCTCTCCTATATCCCTACTTGAGCTGAGACATTTCCAGACAGATAATCATCAGGCTTCCTACAGGAAATTAAAGACCTTGGTGCTGTGTGGCTGCTTGCCTCACCTGTGTGGCCCGTTAAGTTTCACAAAAGTCTTCGCTGCTCTGTTATGTGACAGAACACATCTCTGATAAGATTTCTTTTCCAAATCTCTCTAATGAAGGCGGTTGTGTGTGTCTTCTAGATAAGCAAGCTCACAATAAGGCCAGCAGTTCTCATTTTGGTGCAAGCTGGCGCCTCGCCCCTTTTCATCTGAGTCACAGGGATGCTGAGTTGGTGCATGTCCTAAGGTCCACCACACTCAGGGCAAGCGTCCTTATAATGACGTACATTTGGATCTTTGGCTAGCTTGCAGATGCAGTACTTGCCTCATGTCTTTCATGAATCCCCACTTTGTCCACACCCTCTGGTCAGCACCTTCCTTACAGGATAACAGGTCCTGGTCTAGACAACATGGTAATCCTACTCCCATGGGATTTGTCAGTGATTGGCTTAGGTCTGAGCATGCAACCCATTTTTTTTTTTTTTTTTTTCATGCAACCCATTTTTAACCAGTGAGAAGTGAAGGAAAACCTAGGGACTGCTGGGAGTTTTTCTCATTATTAAAAAGAAATCCAAGGGACTTCCCTGGTGTTCCACTTTCCTGGTGGTCCCTGCTAAAATTCCTGGCTCCTAATGCAGGGTGCTCAGGTTCGATCCCTGGTCAGGAAACTAAATCCTACATGCTGCAACTAAGAATTCTCATGCTGCAACAAAAGTCGAAGATACTGCATGCGGCAACTAAGACCTGAAGCAGCCAAGTAAATTAATAAATATTTTTTTTTAAAAAAAGAGATCCAAGACAAGAGTGCTTCCTTTACTTGTCTCCACACTTTGAAGTGTAATGGTGGGATGCCTGGAGGTGCTGCAGCCGTCTTGTGACCATGAGGGAGTGGCCAACACGCAGAAGATAGAGCAGAAAGTCAGAAAGAACATGTTCATGGTGACACACACCATCAAATTAATGGCCCTTGAAACTGTCCTACTTTTGGAGTTAATGTGTGGGATAATAAATGTCCTTTTTTCTTTTTTGCCATGTGGCTTGTAGGACCTTAGTTCCCCAAGCAGGGACTGAATCTGGGCCGTAGCAGTGAAAGCTCCAAGTCCTAACCCCTTGGACAATCAGGGAACTCCCTAAATGTCTTTGTTTGTAAACTCTCTTGAGTTAGGGTTTCTTTACTGGCAGCTGAAGGTATCTTAGCAAATATAGACAGGGAGGTCCAAGACGGGCCCACTGTGTCTTATGGGGGAAGCGTGAGTTCGCTGAGAGAGGGGTGGCGTGGGGAAATGAGCCTTGGGGTGAGCCTTGAGGTCAGTTGGCTCTGCGCTAGAGCACCAGCTTTGTTGCTCCTGCCTGTGACAATCACGGGCAAATTACTTAACCTCCCTGAGTTGTAGTTTCCTTGGCTCAGAATGAGTATTGAGTACCACATGGGTGCTCAATGATTGTCAGTTCTCTTCCACTAGATATGTTTCTCTTCCAGTTATTTTTAAAGGGACCAGGAGGGGCCAGGCGCAGAGAGTTATTTAATGGCATTTCAGTGCTAGGGGGAGTTTATACAGAGACCGTTCTGAGTCCTTTCCCACAGTTGCTCCAAGTACAAATCACATTTCTAATGCCAGCAAGAGCGCTGAGGGGGAGGCAAATACACCCAATTCTCAATTCTCCATGGTGATGAGGGACGTGGATAATTGAAAACAGCAGATAATCCCCGAACCTGCTTTGAGTCACTGACTTCCACCACCTCCCCCACCATCACTTTTCTGGTACAGCTGACAAACTGCCACAAGGATGCCCATCTCTCCTCTCTTCTGGTGCATCACTTGGCAAAGCTGCTTCAGTACAGTCAAGGCCAGGGTGATGGGAGAAGCAAGGGGACTGACACCTCCCCCGCCCTCCGCCCCAGCCAAGAACAACTCAGAAGCTGCGTGACTAAGCTTGCCTTGGAGTTGGGCTCTGTCTACGCTTGGGCTAGTTTGACTTCAGTTTCTCCAAGCTCCTCCAGGTGGAAATGAGCCCCACAGATGCAGGTTCTTCACCTCTGATGGGCCCCCATTCAGGCCAGACAGGGCAAAACTACATGTACGCTTAGAGATCCTCCCCTTGTGTCATCATTTCTTACAGCCAAGGGTGACTTTCCTCCTCCCAAGCAATGGCATGAACTAAAATGCATTAGATGCCTTGAATTTAGAGCTTTTGGATTTTTGAAGAAAGATTTAGGCTGTGTTGGGTTTTAGCTGTGGCACGTGGGATCTTTCATTGCAGCGTGAGGGCTCTCTAGTTGTGGAGCACAGGCTTAATTGCCCCAAGGTCTTCCCTGGTGGCTCAGATGGTAAAGAATCCTCCTGCAATGCAGGAGACCCGGGGTTCCATCCCTGGCTTGGGAAGATCCCCTGGAGAAGGGAATACTTTAGTATTCTTGTCTGGAGAATTCCCTAGATAGAGGAGCCTACAGTTGCAAAGAGTTGGACACAACTGAGCGATAAAGCACACACATGGGAAACGAAGTATTAAGTGCAATTGCAAAGTCACTCATTTCCCATCTTCCACTACATGCGAGATCTTTGTTCCCTGACTAGGGATTGAACCCACATCCCCCTGCATTAGAAGGTGGATTCCTAACCACTGGACCACCAGGGAAGTCCCCTAGAGCTTTTGGATTCTTTAACCAGGTGACAGAACCCTCTTATTTACCAAAGCCTCCTTTCCGTCAGTGAAACACCTTCATATGAAAAGGATGAAAATTGAGGCAAGAAAGATGAACATTTGAGTACCTATCCCACGCTGTCTCTGTGCTAAGCACTACGTATCTTTTGCTTCATGGGGAGACCAGATCTTTCCAGTGAAAACTTGTCTAGCCTGAAGTAGGAGATACTGGCTGCTTGCTTATCTCTGGTAACCTATTCTGGAAAATTCCTGCTTTGCTACCAATAACACAAAAATAAATCTTCTCCTGTCCTAGACCTGGGGTTCAGGTCTCTCAGGCTCTCTTGCAATCTTGTTCTTTTTCTCTACTCTAAAAATTTGATTGGATGAGATCTATGGGTCTAAGAGAACTGGGCAAACTGAAATTTCTTGGCTGGGGGGTTGCTAGCCTTCTTGGCCTTTATTGGGAGATACAGAAGTGCCCCATTGGCCGGAATCAAGGCTCAGAGCGCTGGAAGCAGCTTTGATAAGATCTAGGGGACCTTCAGGGCAGGCTCTCATCCCTCTGTCTCTTCTTTCCCTTCTGTGTAGTTTAGAAGCTCTCTAATGGAAGTGACAAGAAGTAAGTAGGAAGCCACTGGCCTTTCTCACCCTCTGCAGCTCGCATCTGCCAGTTCCTGGAGCTACCAGGAGGCTTAATCACTAGGTTTGCAGGAGGAAAAAGCTATTATGTTAAGAAAGACAATTAGTGCTCACCAGGCCTCCCCAGAGCTCCCGTGGGCCACAGGGATTGCCAGAGACGGTACTTGTCATACAGTCAGTGCTGGGAACATAGTTTCAGAGCAATCAGAGGAGGCAAGGTTTCCTAAATTGTGGGGAAAACTCCCCAGTTAGAATAATGGCTTATTTTTGGCACATACTCTTTCTGAGAGGGCTTCACCAGTGGCTCATGGTAAAGAATCCACCTGCAATGCAGGAGACACAGGAGACAATGGGTTTGATTCCTGGGTCAGGAAGATCCCCGGAGGAGGAACTGGCAACCTGCTGCAGTATACTTGCCTAGAGCGTGCTGTGGACAGAGGAGCCTGGTGGGCTACAGTCCGTCAGGTCGAAAAGGTTTGAACAGAACTAAGGGGCTGGGCAGCAGCAGCAGCAGCAGCTTGCTGAGATGTACGGCTGCATCTCATTTCCCTTCTGTGCGTGCCTTCAAACACCAGATGGGAAAACAGCCAAGATGAGCGTGCTGGGCCTTGAGCCTGCAACTCAGTTACTTGATCTTGGGCAAGTCCCCTAGGCCTCTTGTTTCTCTTTGTTTTAAAACTTTATTTACTTTATTTTGGCTGCCCTGGGTCTTCATTGCTGCGTGTGGACTTTCCCTGGTTGTGGCAAGCAGGTGTGCTCGGATTTCTCACTGCGGTGGCTTCTCTTGTTGCAGAGCGCAGGCTCCAGAGCCTGCAGGATCAGTAGTTGTGGTGCATGGGCTTTGTTGCCCTGAGGCATGTGGGATCTTAGCTCCTGGAGGGATTGAAACGGTGTCCCCTGCATTGCCAGGCAGATTCTTAACCACTGGGGCACCCTCTTGTTACTCTGTATGATGGGGATGACAGAAACTGCCTAGAAGAGGATCACCAGGTCAGTGAGAAGTTGATTGCACGATGCCTGGGGCTTGGTGAAAGTGAAAGTGTTAGTTGCTCAGTCACATAGGACACTTTGTGACCCCATGGACTGTAGCCCACCAGGCTCCTCTGTTCATGGAATTCTCCAGGCAAGAATACTGGAGTGGGTAGCCATTTCATCTCTAGGGGATCTTCCTCATCCAGGTCTCCCGCATTGCAGGCAGAATCTTTACCATCTCAGCTATCAGGCTTGGTAGGTGCCCCCAAACTGTTTCTAGAATTGGTTTCTGAACTATGGTTCAGGCTTGGTATTGTGGCAATGGAAGGAGTATCCTTGTGCAGCCTACATGCCCTTTCTCCCCATCCAATGATGGGCAGCCTGGAAATCCAGAACGAAAATGTTCTCTTTTCTCTTGACCCTCCTGAGGGTCAACCGAGCTCATTATCAGGAAGAGAAGATTTCCAAGGTGGAGGGCAGAGGCCAGGACAGAAAGGACCAGTCTGGCAGCCCACCTGATCTCATGGGGGTGTCCTATATGAGGTCTCCCTACTTCTTTGGCGTCTTTCCTTTTATTAGAAAAACCTACCAGAGGCTCTGGAGCAGAAAGCGGAGTGCCAGGCTGGGTTGTGGTTCCCATCAAGGGGGAATTTGTCACTGCACCAAGTGTCCAGCCAGCAGTGGTTGGGCCTCCTCCTGTCCGGCACTGTAGACCCTCAGATTCTAGCTCCAGCGTGTGATAAGGGTTATCTTTGAGTGACCCTCACTCCAGGGTGGGGGGTTATTTGTGGTTCTCCTGAGGTGCAGGATGGAGTTCCACTTGTTATAAAGTCAGCATTGGAGAGAGTCACTGCTGGTATGTGAGCCCAGCTGGTTGTCCTGCACCCATTTCCTGGGGTGACCTCGTGGTCTTGTTTTCAAGGTAAGTCTTGGAATTTCCATTACAGGTCTGGGGGAGAAACAGCTTTTCTGTTCTACTTCATTGTATTTAATGGCTGAAATTGAAAATGAGAGAAATAGTGTAAATGTGGGGATTTGGAAAAGCTTTTGATCCCTCCCTTAATCAATCTTTTTCAACCTTTAAAAAAATATATATGTATAGACACATGTATATACATATATATGTGTATGTGTATGTATGTATGTAGATCTCTATCTGTATCATCTATATCTATCTCAAGGATAACTGGGGGTATAGATAGGGCTTCCCTGGTTCATTCACATGCTTCTTCTAGGATATGGGAAGGTTTTGTTTTTTTTTTAAGTGGTGTTCAGGGCACAGCTTCACTCTCCTCTTTTGCCGTTGCTGCTGCTGCTGCTAAGTCGCTTCAGTTGTATCTGACTCTGTGCGACCCCATAGACAGCAGCCCACCAGACTGCCCCGTCCCTGGGATTCTCCAGGCAAGAATACTGGAGTGGGTTGCCATTTCCTTCTCCAATGCATGAAGGTGAAAAGTGAAAGTGAAGTCGCTCAGTCATGTCTGACTCTTCGCAACCCCGTGGACTGCAGCCTGCCAGGCTCCTCTGTCCATGGGATTTTCCAGGCAAGAACACTGGAGTGGGGTGCCAGTGCCTTCTCCGAATTCTGTCATTTGAGTGGTATTATTTGTATATCTGGGGTTGTTGATATTTCTCCTGGCAATCTTGATACCACTCTAATGGCAGAAAGCCAGGAAGAAATAAAGAATCTTTTGATGAGGGTAAAAGAGGAGAGTGAAAAAGCTGGCTTAAAACTCAACATTCAAGAAACTAAGATCATGGCATCTGGTCCCATCACTTCATGGCAAATAGAAGAGGAAAAAGTGGAAGCAGTGACAGATTTTATTTTCTTGGGCTCCAAAATCACTGTGGATGGTGACTGCAGCCATGAAATTAAAAGACACTTGTTCTTTGGATGGAAAGTTATGACAAGCCTAGACAATGTATTAAAAAAAGCAGAGACATCACTTTGCTGAAAAAGGTCCTTATAGTCAAAACTATGGTTTTTTTCCCAGTGGTCAAGTATGGATGTGAGATTTGGACCATAACGAAGGCTAAGCACTGAAGAACTGATACTTTCAAATTGTGCTGGAGAAGATTCTTGAGAGTCCCTTGGACAGCAACACCAAACCAGTCAATCCTAAAGGTAATCAGTACTGATATTCATCTGAAGGACTGAGGCTGAAGCTGAAGCTCCAATACTTTGGCCACCCAATGTGAAGAAATGACACATTGGAAAAGACCCTAATGCTGGAAAAGCTTGAAGGCAGGAGGAAAAGGGGACGACAGAGGATGAGAAGGTTGGATAGCATCACTGACTCAGTGGACATGAGTTTGAGCAAACTCCGAGAAATACTGAAGGACAGGGAAGCCTGGTGTGCCACAATCCATGGGGTCACAAAGAGTCAGACACAACTTATTGACTGAACAACAATCTTGATTCCAGCTTGTGATTCATTCACCCCAGCATTTTGCATGATGTACTTTGCATGTAAGTTAAATAAGCAAGGTGACAATATATAGCCTTGTCGTACTCCTTTCCCAATCTGGAACCAGTCAGTTATTCCCTATCCTGTTCTTTAAAGGTTCCTTGTGGCCACTGGGGGTGCTGGAGGATGAAACTGGCTGTCCTTCCAACCAAAAGCACGTGGCTTTTGGTTGAAAACAGAGAAAGGATGTTCCACTTTGAACTCTCCTGTTCAGTTGAACCTGAGTCCATAACTGTATGGAATCTCGCTCGTGGTCTTGGTGACCTGCTCTGATGTGTAGATGGGCAGCCATGGGATGGACATGCAGAGTGGCGACAGTGTTCTGATTTCATGGTGGAGAGCCCAATGCCGGAAAAGAGCTCTAGTCTCAGGATGGGGACAGGAATAGCAGCGGTGGTATCCCGATCTCTCAGAGGGCACGTTCACAGAGGTGATATGCTCTGGTTCTCATGGCAGGGACAGGATTCGAGGTGACAGTTCTCCCGTCACCTGTGGGATCCTAATGGGTGGGTGGCAGTGCCAGCTCTGTTCCCATGGTGGGGAAACTAGCACTGCTGATGATGCTTTGACCTCTTGGGGAGGATAAATGAAGGGGGTTGTGTGGCAGGGGGGAGTTGGGATGCCTCTGCCCATGGGGCAGCAGGGGTCCAGGAGTTGAGCTCAGAGAAGCTCCTGGACTCATGTTGGTTCTTGTTGGACTCATGTAAGAGCAAGAAGGCTGTCAAGGTCTTTCCTGCAGACACTGCTCACGCACACAGCTGTGGGGCCTTGCCTCTCCCCCTTCCTTTCAGAATCCTGCTTGAGAGACTCTGGCCACAGTGATTAAGTGTCCAATTTGATGGGGATCCTGTTGAGACCCTAATGCTTTTCTAATTCTGGCTAAATCAACATTGGTTTTGTCGATCTACCTACACAGGTTGAGCTTGTTGCTTCCAATTTCAAGTGATTTCCATCTCGTCACTCTGTCCTTCCCCTTTAGCCTGTCTAATCCCTGGGTTCTTCCAGCTGCCTGGTACCTCCTGCGAGGCTTCCTGCTGCCTCTGAGGCTTGGCAATTAGAAACAGGCTCCAGCAGGGAGGGCGGCTACGGGATTATTATTGAGGAGGGAGAGCCTGAGCGCAGTGTCCATAGCAACCCTCCAGTGTTCACCTTTACCGGGAGAGGAGGAAGGCAAGGGAAGGCAGGGAGGCAGCGAGATGCCTGCCCTCTTGCATTATTCATATCAAAGTGCTGGGTGCAGAAGGCCTTGGCTGTTGACTTTGCCCTGTGCAGGCGGTGTGGGGACAGGGGACTTTTCCCCATCTCGTAGCAGCGACTTGGAGTGGAGCTTGGGTATGGGGTGGAGGCGGTAAGAAAGCAGGCTTCCCAGGTGGTGCTGGTTAAAGAACAATGCGAGAGATGCAGGTTCGATCTCTGGTTCCTTCCAGCCCTCTCAGTTGGTGATTTCATGCTGGCTTCCTTAGGAAGATAATAGTGGTAATATATTCTTTTCCGATGATGCAACAGCTCAAGGAACCTGCCAAATAGGAGCTACTTCTTCAAAATGTTCACAGAGGTGAATCCTGGCACTGAATGTAGTTCCTGGGTCTCCAAGGAAGGAGGCAGAAGGTTAAGGGTGTGGTTCTGTTTGGGGATCTCCCTCCTAGCTTCCTAAGGGGCCTGGAGTGCAGTGCTATGTGTATGTGCCTCCAGCAGAGGTCGCCACACTCCTCACAAACCCGCCACTGGTTTCTGTGCCCCAGGTCGGTGACGGGTGAGCACAGGCTGTGGCCTCAATCTCAAAGCCAGAGCTGGGGTGGGAGCCTCCAGGACCTTCCTGCTTGAGCCGCCTCTGGTCAACTGGAGTCTGGGGAAGGGCTGATGTCACCAGTTGGCTCGGAAGCCTGGGGCCCAAGTCACCAGCCAGCCTCTGGGGGCCTGTTCTCCACTCTCGACCCGAGCTGTAGGAGGGCCATTCATCCAAGGCTACAGAGTGCCTGGGGCCCTGGGCTGCCCTGGTTCTCGGCCTTCTCTTTGGCAGCTCAGGTGCCAGTTCTGAGCTTGGGAAACTGTTAGAGGTAATTTTTTTTTTTCTCCTCTGAGCCTTTTGGGACTGAGACCAGGAAATGGACTTAATCAGTAAATTTTAATTGAGAGCATGAGCTGTGCTAGGTACGGGGGATTCAGCAGTGGATAAAATAGACAGAAATTCCACCTTCAGGAAGCTGAATGTCTAGTTGGTGACAGAGGGGAGGATGCCATGACCTACATTGCAGTGTGGGGCTGGGAGTGGATACACCTTTCTCTCCACCGGCAGTGGTGTGCTCTCTCCACTGACTTAGCCCTGAGTAGACTGGCCTTTGGACCTGCCCTGACTCTAGGGATGAGGCTCAGATGCTGAACCCTGGCCAAACAGGTCTCCATGGGCTCCACCCCAGCCACCAAGGTCCACCAAGGTCCTTGCACTTTCCCAGTCCACCTATGTATTGCTTTGCAGTTTGCAAAGTGTGTGCCCCTATCCTAGCTCCCTGTGAGCCTGGCCAGGCAGCATGGAGACAAGATGTTGGTGTCCTGTACCCATTATCTTACGCATTCTTTCCAGAGATCATATCAGCACCCTTTATTTGACCTCTGTGCATGCTAAGTTGCTTCAGTTGTGTCTGATTCTTTGCGACCCCATGGACTGTAGCCCGCCAGGTTCCTCTGTCCATGGGATTCTCCAGGAAAGAAGACAAGGGTTGCCATGCCCTCCTCCAGGGAATCCTCCCGACTCAGGGATCAACCCGTGTCTCTTATGTCTCCTGCATTGGCAGATGAGTTCTTTACCACTAGCACCACCTAGGAAGCCCCAAAGACCTTTAACTCATCTAAAAAACATTCCCATCCAGACTGACTCATTTGGCCAGAACAGCAAGTTCTCACACCAAAGCCATGGAGAAGGGGTCAGGAGAAGCACTAAAAAATGTGTCTTGATTTTCACAAGACAACTGTGGAGGGAGGCATGACTGGATCCAGGTTTATGGGCTCAGAGTGGTGCCGTGTGGTCGCCGGCGGCTCTAAAGCAGACACACTGGACTCCCAGCCTGAGGCTCCTCTGGCTCCGCTGCCTGCCTGCTCACTCTGTCTTCTCTCCACGTCCAGAGCCAGCCTCGCTGGCCACACAGTTTTTGGAGCAGAATCGTCACCCTTCCTTCACCCTTCTCCGTGATGCTGCTTTTACGAAACTTCCCCAGGTCCTTTTGTCAGAGGGGGTTTCATGGAGAACCTGGCTAGAAGTGGGGGGGGGGGGGGCAGGAGGAATTGTCCTCTGGAAGGGGACGAAGCCCAGTGGCAGTGACTGAGTGGAGAGGTGACTTGCAAGTGGATGGTCCAGTTTGGCTCAAGGCATGACCTCTTGCCTTCTTTGAGAACAAGAGCAAGCCAGTTGCCTTCCCTGGAACTTAACTCAGCTTCCCCAACTGTAGAACGGGGCTACTAATTCAACCCCACTGGCTTGTTGGGACCACATATGCACAGAGCAGACTTTCAGTGAACGCACCAGGGCATGAGATGTTAAGCTGTACATCTCTTTTGTATCGAGATCCATGCAAAGCACAAAAGTTTCAGTGTTTCTTCAGCAAAGCAGGATCCTGGAGGAGATGGTATATGCTGCCGTAGGTGGCTAAGAGCAGCTGGTGGGTGCCCTGGAAGCAGGTAGGGGTATGCTGTGGTCTTGCCTCACTCTTTCTGCCATGGCTTGGGGGAGGGTGAGTAGGCTTGAGTTAGGAGAGCCCTCGTCCGGGGTCTGGATGTTCAGGGACTCAGAGGAACGCATGGATGAGGGATCTACACTTACAGATCGGAGTTCACGGTGGCCAGGGGTGCAGGTAAGGGGTAAGCATTGTGTCCAGGGTCAAAGTGCCCTGAACTCTCACTCAGGCATCAATTCACTCACTCACTTCCCGATTCAACACACAGTCTGGGTGCGAGGTGAAGTGCAGTGTTGTGTGTGTGTTCTGCAATTCACACTACAGGCTCCTGTCACCGAGCTGCTTATGGGTGTAAATTAAAATCAGGGGAGGAAAGACATGTATACAGACGACTCCAATACAAGGCAAGGGGTGAAAAGTATCCCCAGAGAGACAAATAAAGTGCTAAGAGAATTCAGAAGAGGGAGATGGTGTCAAACTAGGGGGGAGAAGCTAGGAGGGGGTGTCTGGGAAGGCTTTGGGTGGAGGCAGAACTGTGCTTCCCTTAAATTCTAGTGGGATTGGACACCGAGTGAGGGCTGGAGTGGCATTCCAGGCATCACGAATGGGGAACGTGAAAGAGCATGAGTCTGGGGTCAGAAGGATCCAGGTTCAAGTCCATGACTAACTAATAAACTTGAGCGAGTCACTTCAGCCTTTCTACATTTTAGTTTATGGGGGTGAGAGTGTAAAGGCTGGAATGATAGAATCTTCCTGGCCTGCTTTCCAGGGCTGCCAGGAAGTGCAAACTTTATGTGAAAGCAGTTGGAAAACTATAAAGTGCTATGAAAGCGCAGGAGCTGTTTTTATTTTTAAAGCATTAATTGATTCAGCAACAAAACTCCTAGGTAAGAACACAGTAATGACTGAACCTGGATGGGCTATACAGCAGTTCAGCTCAAAGCTGTCTCTAACCCAATCATCCAGGGTCTGAGGAAGTGTGGTTGATCTTTATACTTTCATTCCTGGAAGGTTAAGGAAAGCCCTTAACCACCACAAACTTTCTAAAAAATCCCACTATTGTCTGTTGTTGTAGATTATCTGAACTCCATCCATCCACCTATTTATCTGTTCAGCCAGCCATCCAGCCAATTTACCAGTCTATCCACCCACCCATTCACCTATCTATCCATCCATCCAGTAAACCTATAGCGAGTACATCCGTGGCCAGATACCCTGCTCATTGTTGGGGATACAGAAGAAAATTAGACCCCTTCTCTGTGCTCAAGAACTCTACAGCTTAGTGAGAAAGACAGCCATATAAATCATATATCATTACTCTTTTTAAACCCATTTTCAGTTCTATGTTTTTGGGGGTAACAAATTCCAGAGACCACAGATTATGGGATTTTAAGGCTGAGTGGTCTTAGAACTCTCTTCTATCACACTCATTTTACTGATGGGGAAATTGTGATTATTGTTTGTTGCAGAAAGCAATATGGCTTCCTCTTATTTGCCTCCAAATGACCTCTCCAAGCTTTCAAGTTCAGTTCAGTTCAGTTCAGTGAATCTTTATTAAACATCTATTATGTGCCAGGCTCTGGGCAAGAGCTGCAGGTGTGGCAGTGAAGAAGATGCCATCCCTGCCATCAGGGATGTCACAGTCTAGGGACAAAAGGACATACAGAGAGATAATAGCTCTAGTGCTTGATAAAGACGGGGATAGAGGTGAGCACAGGGTACTGAACATACAGGAGAAGGGCCCCTGCTCTGAATATGGGGAGCTTGGGAGAGGCTTCCTGGAAAGAAGTCCTGTGAGCCATATCTTGAAGGGCAAAAAGCAATGTGTTAGATGAAGATGTCCTGGAAAGGCATGCTGGGCAGAAGGAACAGCGTGGGCAAAGGCATGGAGGTAGAAATAGCATGGCTTATTGGAGAAACTCCCCTGGAGTAGGAAATGGCATTCCACTCCAATATTCTTGCCTACAAAATCCCATGGACAGAGGGCCCTAGCAGACTACAGTCCACAGGGTTGCAAAGAGTTGTACACTCCTTGAGTGACTGACTATATACTGGAGAAACCATATATGGTGTTGGGACTTAAAGAGGGAAGTGGTGAGGGATGAATGTGGAGAGGAGGGCAGGGGAAAAATGATAGCACATCTGAGGTGGAGATGGTATGGCCAAAGGCCACCTTTACCTTCCTGGGTTTGGTGAGTATGTCCTTGCTTACTTTCTCTGTCCTCTCTGGGCTAAGAAACTCCAGCACATTCCCTTGGCCTTCCTCTTTACAGTCTTAGTCACTTAGTTGTGCCCAACTCTTTGTGACCCATTGGACTGTAACCCACCAGGTTCCTCTGTCCATGGGATTTTTCAGGCAAGAATACCAGAGTGGGGTGCCATTTCCTTCTCCAGGGGATCTTCCTGACCCAGTGTCTCCTGCATTGCAGGTGGATTCTTTACCTGCTAAGCCATCGGGGAAGCCCCTTTCGGTCTTAAGAAGCCTAATTCGTGTGAAGGATGAGCCTGTCCTTCAAGGTGTGGGTTTGGATGCGCAGGAAAAGTCAGCCTTGATTTGCAAGATTTGCCAGTTCCTATGGTATAAACATTTCCAACAGCAAGGATTTCAAGCTATCAGTGCAACATCACTGGTCATGGAGTTGAGAAGAGATATACACTGTTGGGTTTTATAAGCCAGTACCAGCCAACTCCAGCATAGCTTCTGGGCTGCATGTGTGGTATGAAGAGGCAGCCTACTCCTACTGACTTGCATGATGTAGGGACCCTTATCACTCCCATTTTATAGACTGGGAAGCTGAGGGTCAGAAGGTGGTTGTCCTGCCTGTGATCACATAGCCACTGCCTGACAGAGAGGGGCAGCCTGGGCAGCCTGACTCGAGAGCCTGAGCTCTAACCATGATATTGCTCTCTTCCCATTCCAACAGGGTGGGTGTATCGAAGTGTGTGAGCTGCATCAGTGGCATTAGCCTTCAAGTTCCAGCCCATTTCCAGATGAATCTCCAGTTGACATTTGGCTCTGTATAGTTAGTTCTCCCATCTGCCAGGTGTTTCTCACCCCCATCCATGCTAGAAGGACATACTCTCACAGTCCCCGTTGGATCCACCGGGCACAGCCAGGGAGCCTGGAAGCAGGAGGGGATCCAGAAAGGTCAGCTGAGACAGAAGACAGATCATGGTGGTGGAGTGGGCACAGAAATGCCTAGACCTGGAGTCTCTCCCTAAAAATTGGTTTTTCACAGCCCAGATGCTGTGTCTAGCACTGAGAAGCAATAGTAACAGCACATTTCTGCTACTCACGACACAGTAATGGTAATTTGTTATGAAATCATTAAGCCTAAGTATATGATCTGGAGCCTTGAACAAAACAGGTGGCTCTGTTTGGGGATGGAAGGAGGGAAACCAAGAAGACAGAAGGAAAGGAGAGGGCATGCTCGAGGGAGTGAGGTGTGGGAGGGGTACTGGTGGGCTGGCATGGTTGTGGGAAAACACATAAGACCCCAGGCTTGTGTCTGAGCCCGTGTTATGACTTGCAGTGGCGGGGAGGGGGGGGGCAGGGCGGTGTTACCATGTCATCAATAATAATAACACTTCTCAAGATATTGTCTATAGTTGTGATTATTGAGATTTCAGGGATTGTGGCTTACAAGTAACACTTAACTCTCAATCATTAGGGCTGATAGGGGATTGGAGAGGTGAGAACTGGCATAGGAAGGGTACTCTGGGCTCTTTTGATGGGAGCTCTGCCCCTTCCTGACCTGGCTACTTGCTGCTCACCATTCAGAACTGCTTTAAAACTTCACTGTGTGTGCATGTTTATGGACCAGTGAGTGCACACCTATGTATATATGTGCACCTGCATACATGTATCTGTGTGTGTGTATGTGTGCACGGCTCACCTACTCTTCCCCCTTCCTACCAGGAAAGCAGCTAGACAGAGGCCAAGGGGTGATGGGGGAACCAAGAGCCAGGTAGGAAGACATCGCCTTCCTAAAACCCCAGGTATGCCTGGGGAATCCCAGGCCCCCTCTTCACTCATCTCTAAGTCAGTTGCAGTTAGAAATGGAGATGAATTCAGCAGGGTCCCATTTTTTTGGAACTCCCTTTGCACACAGTGGGAGCTTAATAAATACTTGATGATGGTTCTGAACCTGGGAAGCCAGCAGCTGTTCCCAGCTCTGACTCTCAGAGCTCCATGGAACAGGTCAGGTGGGGAGCAACCACGGGGGTCTTCAGTCTTCCTGCCAGACCCTCCCGTGACTCCAAGTCCACATGCAGCCATAGTCCATTTCACACATCCTGCTTTGGGGAGGCCAGTTCTTCCTCCACAATTTCTATCTGGCTCTTTCCCACTTGTCATCTAAGCCACATTTATGGAGCCACCACTTTGCACAGAGCATCATAGTGGAAAGGCATCCTGGGAGATGGTATAGGGGCTGTGGGTTCAGACTGACCTGGGTTCAGATTCTATTACCCTTAATTACAAATGGGGTAACATCTGGCAAGTTACTTATCTGTGCTTGAGTGGTTTTTTAAAAAAACGGTTTTCATCTGTAGAAGGAGAATAATGACATAATTTTCATAGGGTTATTGTGAGGCCTAGAAATAACAGATGCTCCTGCACACATATTGCAGGCAGTTCAGTATTTACCTGGGGTCAGAAGGATGTGACCTTTGCTTCTGTGACCTTGAAGTTGTTACTCAGTATCTCTGAGCATCAGTTTGTGAAATGGAAACACGATGCCCGCCTCCTTGGGTATTTGGAGGCTGTAGCTGGATAATAGGTGTGAAATAAGCTATCGTAGACCCTGATCATTGATAACTCTTCCTGTTTCTTGCCGCCGCATCACGGTGCACAGTTCCCCTTCGAACGAGGACCTCCGCTCCTCTTCGCCACCGCCCTGCGTGCGCATACATCCCGTATCGCCGTGGGCTGACGGGTTTCTGCCATACCTGTCAGAGGAAAAGAGGGCAGCTGCTCAGCTCCCGGGTGGGGAGCGGAAACTACAGTTCCCAGCCCTCGCTGCGCCACCGCCGGGGCTGGGAGCGGAGCGCGGCAGGCCCCTCCTCCGGGGAGGAGCCTATGCGGGGGGCGGAGTTAGGAGGTGGTTGGAGAGTTAAGCCAAGCCAATGAGACCAGCTGCTAATAAGTGGGCTTGGCTTACCCTATAACAGTGGCAGGAGGAGGAGAGCAAAGCTATTGAGCCAGCGAGGAGTGAAGCTGAGCCTGGCCTCACACGCTCCTAGAGGACCACCTCCTGAGACAGAGTTCTTTTTCCCCCTTCTTCTTCTTTCTCCAAGCTCCCCTCCTGCCCTCCCTCCCTGCCCAGTACCATGCGTTCTTGAGTGGCAGCGTCTGGACTCCAGGCAGCCCCAGAGAACCGGAGCAAGCCAAAGAGAGAGGACTGGAGCCAAGACACTCTGGTCGGGGAGCTTGGATGCCTGGCTTTCTTTGAGGACATCTTTGGAACGAGGGTGGCTTTGGGGTGGGGGATTGTGCTGCAGGCAATACAGCCCGGCCCCAAGATGGACACTTCTGGGCACTTCCATGACTCCGGGGTGGGGGACCTGGATGAAGACCCCAAGTGCCCCTGTCCATCCTCCGGGGATGAGCAGCAGCAGCAGCAGCAGCCGCCGCCGCCACCGCCGCCAGCACCACCAGCAGCCCCCCAGCAGCCCCCAGGACCCCCGTTGCAGCCTCAGCCTCCGCAGCTTCAGCAGCAGCAGCAGCAGCAGCCACCGCATCCCCTATCTCAGCTCACCCAACTCCAGAGCCAGCCTGTCCATCCCGGCCTGCTACACTCCTCTCCCACTGCTTTCAGGGGCCCCCCTTCATCCAACTCCACCGCCATCCTCCACCCTTCCTCCAGGCAAGGCAGCCAGCTCAATCTCAATGACCACTTGCTTGGCCACTCTCCAAGTTCCACAGCCACAAGTGGGCCTGGTGGAGGCGGCAGGCACCGGCAGGCCAGCCCCCTGGTGCACCGGCGGGACAGCAACCCCTTCACGGAGATCGCCATGAGTTCCTGCAAGTACAGCGGGGGGGTCATGAAGCCCCTTAGCCGCCTCAGCGCCTCCCGGAGGAACCTCATTGAGGCTGAGCCCGAGGGCCAACCCCTCCAGCTCTTCAGCCCCAGCAACCCCCCGGAGATCATCATCTCCTCCCGGGAGGACAATCATGCCCACCAGACCTTGCTCCATCACCCCAATGCCACCCACAACCACCAGCATGCCGGTACCACCGCCAGCAGCACCACCTTCCCCAAAGCCAACAAGCGGAAAAACCAAAACATTGGCTATAAGCTGGGACACAGGAGGGCCCTGTTTGAAAAGAGGAAGCGACTGAGTGACTATGCTCTGATTTTTGGGATGTTTGGAATTGTTGTTATGGTGATAGAGACCGAGCTCTCTTGGGGTTTGTACTCAAAGGTAGGGGCTGCAGTTTCTCTTTATACCTTTGAACAAAAGGAATATGTAGGTAGCAAAAGAGAGAGAGAGAGAGTGGGGGAGAGAGAGAGAGAGATTGGGGGAGTGAGAGATGGTGGTGGTGGGGAGAGGTGTTTGCTCAATTATATCGAACACTTAACTTCCCATGGTTTTCCTGCTTAATCCCGGGAGAATTCATTCCTTGCTTCCCTTGGAGGGGGGACATCCCCACACACTGTGTCTAATTTGCAGACTCTGTGTTAGGGAGGATTAAAGAATCCCTTCTGAGAAATCATCTTTCCTCCTGGCTCACTCGTACTAAAGCATAACCCAGCAGCTTAACGCACCAATTAATTACACTCTGCCTTGATGTGCTTGCCAGTTCCTGTGACTTCCCTCCTCTCCTCCCCTCCCTGCTCCACTCCATTTTCCCGAGGATAAAAAAGAAATAAATGTCTGGGTGGGGGGTGGGGATTCCATGCCAGTCCCCTCTCTGTCTTCTCCCTCTCTTCCCAAGTTTCCATTTCCCTCCTCCTCCCTGAGAGACTTAGGGCAAAATAGAAAAGCACCGGTGATTTGGCGTCTCCTGGGGTGAGGAGGGGCATGGGGTAAAAATACAGGCGGAGGAAATCAGCGGTCCTTTCCCTCAGGAAAGAGGACTCAGAATAAACCTGCTGCTGCCTCGTAAACACCCCCTGATAAAAATGGCTACAGGTGTTACCCGGGCAGAGCAGATGGGCGCCGCCTTGGCATCAGCGGCGGTGGTGGGGGGCGGAGTGCCTCTCCTTGGGATGGAATGACAGGGTTTCCCGGGCGTCCCCGAGAGCCCGCGCCCCCGGCTCAGCCCCAGTTCTCCCCTCCCACCCCAACTCCTTCTTCTCGGGGATAAATAAGGATGAGTGTGTTCGCGAGAGTGTGAGTGCGCGCCCCGATGGAGAACGGCGGCGGCGGCGGCACCGGCTTTAGCGGGGGAGCTGGCCCCGCTGCTCCAGCCTCTGTCCAGTCCCCAGGCGGAGGAGGGGGCTTCCCTCCCCTAGCGGGCTTGGAAATCGCGTCCTTCAAGGGAGTGGGGCTTGAGGAAGGTGGATTTCTGTCAAAGCTCTGCTTGCTGGGAGCCCTCCTGCTGCGAGCTTGAAGGCTTGGAGACCTGGGGAGTCATTGGGCAAGTGGATTTTTTTTTCCCCACTCTACCCTTCACCCGCAGTTTACTTGTTGGGGTGTGTGTGTGTGTGTGTGTGTGTGTGTGTGTGTGTGTGTGTGTGTGCGCTTGCTTGTTGCTTGGATTTCTCTACTTATTTGTCATTTTGGGCAGGGGATGGCTAGGCTGGCCAGCGGGTAGCTGGGAGGGGCTCAGCTGTTGGGGGTTTCAAATAGAGCTTGTTTCAGGCTGGGCACAGCTGCTGTGAGACTGTCACATTCCTTGTTGAAATCCAGTCACAAAAACCTGGGAGGTGCTGATCGGATTTCCCCCATTCCCAGCCTCTCGCTCGCTCTCTGAGCTGGGGATGGCTAGATCTGCCTGCTCTAGAAAGGGGTGGGGCAGACCTGTCAGACGGCCTGAAGAGCCAGAATGAAGACTTCCAGGGGGAAGGTCCTGGCTGCTCAGAGGGCATTGCCCCAGCTCTGGGCAGTTCCCGGAAGTCGCCTTCGTCTCTGGAGGTCTAGGATTTGAGCCCCTCAGTGAGCTGGAGCAAGCGGGGTTTCCCCTGGAATCGCAGCTCACTTAGTCATTCCCTGTAATGAGCCTCTGAGTCTGCAGGTCTTTCTGCTTGCTGCCTTCTCCCGCTGGGCGCTCCAGGAGAAGGGGCCACTGGCTTCGGCAGGCCCGGCAGCCACCCTGGGCACAACCCCAGCCCCCTCCAGGCTCCCCCTGGGGACCAGGAGCCCTTGCTGGGGGAAACTGATGCAGGCCCAAGTGCTGGGGGGGTGGGGAGAAGGGGCAAAACCAGTACCCTCTCTTTTAGTGAACCCCTGAGCTCTTAGGGGACTGGCTCTTCCTTGAGACAGCTCCCAGTGTGGGATCTGTCTGTGCACATTTGTCCTGATGGGGTGGGAGGGTTGCTGCTGGAGCAGGTGGCTCCCTTCTGGAGTATTCAGGGAAAGGGGCTTTCCCGGAGCCCGAGAAAGCAGACGCTGGGGCAAAGGAAAGTTGAGGTGATCCAAGAGGCTGGGCTTTGCCTAATATTAAACTGATGACCCTCTGGCTGATGGATGCATGGAGGGGAGCAGCAACCCAGAAAGTCTTGCTTGCCTCAGCTAATGAGGTGGCCACTTCCTGTGCACCTTGCGGTTGGTCTTGGTGTGCTGAGCAGGGCTCACTTTCACCTGCTCACCAGCCCTCCCATCCTCTCTCCAACCAGGCTCTGAGTCATTATGGAACAAGTATTTTCTGGGTGTCTGTGTCAGGCCCTATGGGCCTAGTAGGGGGTTAGGGCAGTTATTGTCTCTCCTCTCCTGGAGGCAAATAGGATTGTTTTAAAGAAGCAGAGCAGAGTCTGAGTCCCAGCTCTGCCACCTCCAGTGTATGATCCTGGACAATCCATGTAGCTTCTTTGAGCCTGTCTCCCTAGCTGTCAAGTGGGGAGAGCGGGATGCTCCATGAAGGACCTATTGCTATTTTTTTTTTTTTTTTTGGACCTATTGCTATTGTTATTGATGATGGGAGGAAAAAAGATGTCTTTATCCTCTGTTATTTAGCTCTGGCTTCGGAATTAGTTGGGGCCTTGATACGCTTGGAACCAAGACTTGTCAGTGGAGTGAGAAGTTGCATCTTGGAGGGGAGAACTTTGGAGAATGGGCTGGGTCTTCTGATTCACAGGCATGCATGTTAAGTCGCCTCAGTCGTGTCTGACTCTTGTGACGCTATGAACTGTAGCCCACCTATGTCCTCTGTCCATGGGATTCCCCAGGCAAGAATACTGGTTCTCTTCCAGCGGATCTTCCTGACTGAGGGATCAAACCCTAGTCTCTTATGTCTCCTGCATTGGCAGACAGGTTCTTTACCACTATTGCAACCTGGGAAGCCTGGAAACCACCTATAGCATGGGTCTGTTGCAGGGGAGGTGAACCTTTGTTCCTCAGTCTTGCAGAGAAAACAGATTCTATTGTGATGAGAGGGTTTAGGTCAGAATGAAGAATCACCAGCTGGGGGAACTCAGAGACAGTCAGTGACCCTGGGGACAGATGGCTGACAGCCTCTTTTGCTGGAGAACTCTGTGTCTGGTTGGTTTGCTGACTGGTGTGGAAGCAGGAGGATGGACAGATTGGATTATTCTGTCCTGATGGTGACAGTTCCCACTCAAAGGCCCTGGGGAGAGGGACACACTTTCTTTTCCCTAAGTGATGAAGATTGCTAACCTTGTGTTTGAGCTGCCGCTTTCTGTAGTTTTCTGCTCTTTTTCATGGGGCTGTGGCCTTTATGTTTGCCTGTCTCTGGCTGCTATCTGTTACTGGGGGAGGAATTCACCACAGAGGCCTGGCTCTCTTGAGAAGAAACAGCTTGACCCCTGAACATAGTCAGTTCATGCTAAAGGGCGACAGCGCAAGGAAGTAAAAGAAATCAGGATGGAATGGTCTTCGGCCTCCCTCTCGCAAGCCGCAGGTGATGATGGAAAGGGAAGGTGGGCTGAGGTAACAGGAGAGCTGTTTGTGATCACACCCGGGCCGCGGCTCCTGATGGTTATTCCCAAACCAAACGAGGGCGAGGTGTTTTCTTTACGGGTGGATTCACCCTTGAGGACTTGGCCCGCGGTGGGGCCGGGTCTAGAAGTCCTGTTGAGGAAGGAGTCTTAGTCTTAGTATACTGCCTTAGTGCTGGTCAGGGTTAAGGAATGAGGCTGTGGGGGTCCGCCTTGGCATGCCTTATTTTCCTGCAGAGCCGGTCTGAGCCACACCTGCTCTGGCATCATACACTGCCTGTTGTGCTCTTTCGGGCAGAGCTGGGGGCTTGGTGGCTGCCCCCTCCCCACCTTGCCATCCTGCTGGTGCCTGAGCTGGTGCTTCCGTCCAGCGGGGGCGTCATCAGTGGCCTTGTGTCTCAGTGGCCTCCGGTATTGGGCAGTGGGCTCAGCCCCGGGGAGGCTGGGAAATGCTGGGGCAGCAGAGTGCCTGTTTTGCACAACCTCAAACCACTTCCCCACCCCCGGCCTCACAATCTGAGTTTCACCTCCCAGGCAGAGCCCATCCTCTGCCCACTCATGCCCTGCTCCTGCCGTCCCCCCCCCCCAGCTTCCTGCCTCTCTGCTCTTCCTCTCCCCTGGGGGCCTTGTTGCTGGGATCATCCAGGCCACGAGTGGAGGCGTGGGTATACTGGGCTTCCCCGGGCTGCCCTGTCTACTCCCATGTGTGGCTTCCTTTCTTCAGGCCGCCTCGTGGGAGGCCAGCCTGAGAAAGGCAGGCTTCTCTGCACACCCTAGGGAGCTCGGTCCCCTGGCTGTTCACCCTTCCAAGAGAGTGGGGTCCTTTAGGGCCAACTGGTAGCTCTTCGGTGACCTCACAGAGGTCTACCCCCAGCCTCCAGCTGGAATAATTGAGTGGGTTCACTGGTCCTAGCTCTTCTGTTCTCCTGCCCTCCCTGTCGTGGAGGGCTTGTTTGCAGACCAGCAGCTGATGCTGGGTGCTGAATGAATGATCTACACCTCCTGCCAGACCCAGGAGCCGCCCTGGGGTAGGAGGGTGACTGTGGGGTGATGTCCTGGTGTTTGGGAGCAGATGCTGCAGGGTACTCATGTCTGTGGTTTCCAGCATGTTGGGAAGGTAGGAAAAGGTCAGATTCCTCTCCCTGGAACCTCCCTATGGGACAGGGAGCAGAAGGCAGGAGACTTTTTTTTTTTTTTTAATTATTTATTTGGCTGCACCGGGTCTTAGTTGCAGCATGTGGGATCTAGTTCCCTGACCAGGGATCGAACCCGTGCCCTCTCCATTGGCAGCACAGAGTCTTAGCCACTGGACCACCAGGGAAGTCCCAGGAGACTCTTTATAAGCAATTGGCTGGAGGCAGGCACCCGGGGAGCCAGCCACCCAGGCCCGAGGCATATGTTTTATGATCACAGGTCACACCCAGTGTCTTGGCCCAAGGAGGTCAAGAGAGACTCTGGGAGCGTGAAAGTGAGCCTGTTCTCCCACCCAGGGTGGTGGTGACTCTATTTATAACCTTGGTGGACAGTCTGCAAATGAGTCAAACGTTTGTAACCCACAGAAGGGACAGCTAACTTTTATATAGGCTGCTCTTTTGCGTGTCATGACACTATTTATAACTGTCCCGGGGGAAAGACTTCATAACACATCCGGACTTCCTTTCCCCACAGGCAGCGCTCCCTGCTGCTCTGGCCCTGGCATCATCGCTGGGGCATTTATCGGCTGCATGGGCTCGTTATAAGCCTGGTGCGTGGCCTTGTATTTCCCTTACTTAGCTTGCAGGAAGGGGGATTTGTGGGGCCAGGGTCCACAAAGATCTGCTCTAAAACATAGACGGTAAAGAAAAACAAAATGAAAAGAAATTGGAGTAACCTCTGTTGAAGCTGAGGCCTGGATGGAGATATAAAATCAGAACTGAGAGCTTTGGCTTTGTTGCAGTTATTTGTAAGCACATTTGGGGGAGAAAATGAGTATGTGAGAGGGAGAGAGAGGGAGTGAGGAGAGAGAGAGAGAGAAGGGGTGGTGAGGGGCGGCTGTGTACTGATTAAATACTGCCTTCCTCAGCTCAGTGGCAGGCGGACCAGCACATTCATTCATTTGTAGCTGTTTTTCTTCTCTTTCTTTCAAAACCCCAAAGAGGGAGAGAGAAAGAAGAAAGCCTCCTAGTCCTCTTTAGATAATGAGGGTGGGGAATTCTAAGACTGCACTGTTCTTAGGAGCTGTGGGGAGGAAAATTCTAGTGCCTTTTTTTCTGGTGAGGAAAGTCTGGAGGAGGCTGTTGGGTTTTGGGGTGCCCCCTCCCCTCCCCTGTCATTCCACCCCCAGGAGCTCAGCTGGGATCCGAGAGAGCAAGGGTGGAAGGGGGAGCTGGGGGCAGGGACCACCCTGCTTCGTCTCTGGGCCTGACCCTGCAGGGGCCATGAATGCTGGGTGACAGGAGTGGGGAGGCAGGGGACATTCATGCCACACTGGGTAACCTTCTACTGGAGAGTCCTGGAGGTAGGGGGTGGTCACAGCCTCCTGCGTAGATGATGTCACGGGGCCAAGCGGACACTGCTGGTGAGTAGCAGGACTGGATTAAGAACCCAGGGCCATTAGACTCCGAAGTTTAGGCCTTTCTGCTTGCCTGCCTGCTGCTGGAGAAATTGCTTATCATTCTTAAGAGACCAGCCAAGGTTTATGGGCCTGAGAGCTGTGATGCAAAATGTGGGAATGGGAGGAACTTTACCAAGGGCCGAGAAGTGGCTTGATGGAGGGTGGGTACCAGTACAGCCACCCAGAGGACACAGTGTGGGCAAGACGGCGAGGGAGCGGGGTCCTGGAGGCAGCCTCAGTCCAGGGTGACATGTGGACAGGTCCACGGTCTGTCCTCCGCTGCCTCCTCACTCGGAGGCCCGGTGATACTGCTCTGGGGCGATGCTGGCAAAGCCGAGAGGGCAGAGGTGTGGGGATTACAGGAAGAATAGCAGTGTATCCTGCAAGGGCCTGGACCAGGGGGGCTCCTGCCACAGCTCTGCAGAGCTCACCCTCCACTCCCTGGGAGTCAGCAGGACACGGTCGTGCGTGGTTGCCTGGCCTCCGGGCCCTCCTTTCCTCTTCCCCAGCTCTGACTTCAGGGCTCCTTATTGGAGTGACCCGTGTCGGCTCAGCATCTTACGTCTCACAAGGTATTTCCATGTTTGTTCCTCAGGATCCCCACCTCCGCCCCGGGGGTCGTTTCAGTCTGCAGTATCTCACAGATGAGAAAGCTGAGCTGTAGGGGGGTTAAGTGGCTAACTCCTGGTGCCCATGTGAGGAGAGATGGGTCTAGAATGAAAGCTCAGGTCCCTAATACCCTACTCATCTCTCTGTTCCAAACCCCACCACAGACCTCTTCTGGGGATTTGAGTGAGGGAAACTTCAAGGGCTTCCCCACCCCTGCTTCTAGAACTTTCTTCTGCATCCGTGAGTCCCAGTTTCCTACTTATTTAGCTCTCGTCAGCAGCAGTTAGTGTTCAAGGAAGGCCTATCTTTGCTTTAAAGGAGCACTGTAGAGGTCCCTCCACCTCTTGCTTCTGGCATGCTGTGTGGCCTTTGTCAAGTCCCTTCACCTCTCTGGGTCTCTGATTTTCCAGCTTAAAAATGAGGGCTGAACTCGGATGCTGAGCTTCTTTCCTGCTCCAAAACTTTCCGATTGCACTGAACATACATTTGTCCTGGCTTTATCACCAAGATGCCAAACCATAGTCTTCCAGCTCCTGTTCTCAAGGGGTGCTGGGCCTGCACCCAGGCGCGATCCACCCAGGCTGGGCTGCGGTTTCTGCCAGTGGTGTTGGGAGTGCTGAGAAAGGATGCAGTCATTTGGGATGTTGGGGGGCTCCCTGTAGGAGGTGGGATGGCCCCTGAAGGGTTAGACAGACCAAGATGGCAGGGTCACGGGCAGTGGGCCTTTCTGAGAGTGAGAACGTTGGCAGCCAGGGTGGCGGGTGCAGAGTCGGGAGGGAACAGAGCAGGGGCGGCGTGGAGGTATCCCCCATGTGGTGTCCACGGCGCAGGTAGGGAGGAAAGGAAAATCTGGGGTTTAATATCTAGTTGATGACTGTAATTGCCAGGGGCTTGAGTGCTGAAGATCCGCAGCTCTTCTTAGAGGTGATACCAGTTGGCCAGAGGTGGCCTGGCATGGCAGTTGCGGCCGTGGGCTCTGGGCTCGCATCTAGACTCAGCAACCTCCTAGTGGTGGGTCCTCAGGGAGTTTCCTGAACCTGGGGCCAGTTTCTCAGATGTTCAGAGAGAATCAGGCCTGCCCATAGCATACATGGTACCCAGGTCAGAGCTGGGCATACTCTAAGCCCCGACGTTCACCAGTGGTTGCTTTTGTGAGAGCGGTGTTTAAAAGATGCTACTGTTAGCCCAGAGTCCCCACCACCCTGAGAGCCATGGGGGGGTTGGGGGTGCGGATGCACACATCACCCTCCACCCAGGTGGCTGTAGAAAGGGGCTCTGGAAGGGGCGAACACTTGTGGAAATGCTGCCTTCTCATGAAATCGAACGACTTCGCTTGGGGTCCTGTTTCTGACTGGGTCCCTGTGGGTAAGTCTGTAGAAGAGGGAAGCAGGCTGTCCCCTGGAAGGTGGGGCTGCAGCGGTGGCCCGGCTTGGGCTTCTGGAGCCTTCTAACCTCATGGGACCCAGTTATTCTACACTCAGCGTCAGCAGTCTGTGGCCTGGGCACAACTCATTGGGTGTGGACCTGCAAACTGGACAGGTGGAGAGAGATCAAAAATAAGCTCAGGGAGCCAGGCCAGAGGCTGAGAGGACTGAAGGAAGGTCACGGGGACACGCAATGACCAGGCAGAATGAGACTGAGAGCATGGGGTGACAGGGATAGGGCCAGCCAGGAAGCCTTTCTGGGATAGAGCTGGGCAAGAAAAGAAAGGCTTTCCTGATGTGTCTTCAAGGGAACACAGCTCTTTTTCCTCCAACACTTGCAATGGGGGTACCTTCTTGAATCCAAAGGTCGTAGGGGCTTGTGAATCAATCTCCCTAAAAAAAAATTCTCTCTACCCTTTCTGCTCTGCGTGCGTGCTAACTCACTTCAGTCATGTCCGACTCTTTACGACTCTATGGACTGTAGCCCGCCAGGGTCCTCTGTCCATGTGATTATCTAGGCAAGAATACTGGAGTGGGTTGCCATGCCTTCCTCTAGAGGATCTTCCCGAACCAGGGATTGAACCTGCGTCTCTTACATCCCCTGCATTGGGAGGTGGGTTCTTTACCACTAGCGCCACCTGGGAAGCCCCCTTTCTGCTCTGGCAGGTGGTAACTCTCCCACCCAGGCGTCAAGGAGCAGAAAGAGCAGTTGGGTCAGGGAGGGATGTACCAGGGGATTGGGGCTTGCCCTGCGTGGAAGCCATTTTTTTTTCAATAGGCCTGGTCGCAAGGTAACCAGAGTTGTATTCTGAGCAGAGCCGTGTTAACACTAAATGAACAACATGCAAATGATGTGTGAAATAATATGCAAATTGGCATCTGTTATTTTTGAGGCAGCGTGTTGGGCATTTTTCTTAAAGGACAGGCATTGTGCTCAGTGTCAAGTGAACAGGAAACTGTCTTACGGGACGCTCCCCTAGTAGCTGAATGGGCTGGTACCTGCCCCTCAGGATTCACGAGCACCAGACTGGCCAGCCAGCATCTTCAGGAATCATTGGTGTTTAGCTTGAGCTGATAGACTGAAAAGCCCAGGAAGCTGGGGGTCGTGGCCAGGGCCCCCTGGCAGACAAGGAAGGGGAGGAGGCAGGTGATCTGGCTGATTGTGGGCAGCCGGGGAGAGACTGCTCCAGGGGCTAACGCTGATTGGCCATAAGGCCAGTGACTCACAGTCTCTGAGCCTCAGTTTCCCCATCTGTAAATGGAGAGAGTGGCGTTCGCCAGCCCAGTGAGAACTAAACGTGATAATGGTTGGGTAAGTGGCCAGCCCAGTGGCTGACACATCCCGAGCTGCCAACAAATGGCAGTTCTTCCTAACGCCTCTGCCTGAGTTGGCACCTGCCCGCATCCTCGCACGGTTCCACCAGCAGGGATTTTTGCACAGCCTTTTCTCCCTTTTAAGAAGATTTCTGATTTTAACAAATTGGGGCTTAGCCATTTTCTCTCTCTTCTGGCTTCCATCGGGGAGGATGTTGGCTTGCTCAGCTGGTCCCCAAATAGCTCCCACAAGTGGGGATGCCCAGAGCCACGGACAGAGGTGATGTCACCTTCCTCCAGGATGAGGGCTTGGGCTGGGCATGTTGCTGTGGGTTGGGCTACTGCCTGTGGAGGGGCTCAGAGCTGGATGGCATTGACAGGTTGACCCGGAGAGGCCTCCTCTGGGGACAGCCGCTGGCGTATCTGACCTGGTGTGGTACCATAGCTCCCTGAAGGGCCAAGCTCCATGGACCCACCATGTGTGTGCCAGCCTGCATGACATGGCCCCTGTACAGGCCTCCCACCTGTGTGAGGAAAGGGCAAAGACCATCCTCCTCTTTACAGGACCCCAAGGCCCAGAGAAGTTATGTAAGTTGTCCGAGGCCACTCAGCATTGTGAGTGGAATCCAGGAATTCTGCGGTTTAGTCCCACTGAACACTCGCTATATGGCAGGCCCTATTCTAGTTTCCAGGAATGCAAAGGTCTGTGCCCTTAAGGATGCAAATCAGCTATAGGGGTGTCTCCTCAGTGAAATGTGTTACTCTCTGCATTCTCTTTCTAGAAGGGTTCAGACTTTCAACACAGACCTGGATTCAAATCCTGGTCATGTGCTATTGAACTGTGTCACCTTGAGCAGTGGTCTCTTTATCTGGAAAGAGGGATTATAATTCCTTTTGCTGAGGGTGGAGGTGGAGGATTCAACTTGGCACAGACCTGGCTATTAGGGACTCTTTTGTCTACACTGCTCCATGGCAAACTTTGCCATGCTGTTTCTTTTGAGAGTTCAGGGGCCATGGGATTGTAGAAACCCTTTAGGGTTGGGCCCATGACTCCCTACCCTTCCTGCTCTGGGCTGGATTAAGCATTCAGCTCTGTCAAGACGCTCTCCCCTGCTCCTGAGGGGCTAATGATGCTGAGCAGGGTGGGAGGACGTTTTGGTACAAGAAGCCAGACTGTGTGCCAGCGATGGAGAGATCCCTCAAGAGTAAAATGAAATTGATGTGAGTAGAGAGCAAGTTCAGGATGGAGCTTGAGTCATGAGGGTTTCCTCGAGGGTGGAGGGGACCATCTATGATGCATCTGTTCTCAGCAGCTCAGCAGAATGCCCCGCTCTTACAAAATGGAAACTTCTTTCCGCTTTCATAAAAATGACTCCAAAGCAACACTCTTAGTCAGGAGTGTAAAAAGGAGCAGATGGAGGAGTAGAGGAAAATGAACATATACCAGGGCCTACTGTGTGCTTTTATACACCTCCTCTCATCTAATCCTCGCAACAATCCTTGTTTTACAGATGACTGACCCAAGGCTCAGAGAGGTTGGTGACTTGCTCAGGATCTTACAGCCAGGAAGCGGTGGTCTTGGGTCTCGAACCCAAGAGTGGCAAAATGCAGGCCTTGTGTGGCAGACATGTTTTTGCAGATCACCTCCTGGCCCGGGGCTCTTTCAAGCCAAAGAGCTGTTCTTGTTCTCTCCACCCTTGCCCGCTGTCACTGTCTTTCCAGTCTCCTCGGAGCCTCAGTGGATGATTTGAGCTCTGGAGGAAGGGGTGGAGGGGAGGAGAGAGAAGGGGAGGATGTCAGCTTGGACACAGGGGTCTGTTGAACCTTCAAGAGGCCTGGGCACGTTGCCAGGGAAGACTGGGCTCTGGGGTGGAGGATGGCCCCTGCGGGCTCTGGCAACAATCATGCTTTGGTGTTCTTGTCCCAGCTCTGCAGCTGCCCGGCTGTGCAACCTAGGTGACAAAGTTGACCTCTGTGAACCTCAGTCTTCAGCTCTGTGAATAGGGATGACGATGTGGGTCATGAGGAGCCAATGAGATGAGATCCAGTGCCGAACTCATGGTAAAGGGCTGGGGCAATGCCAGCTGGTTTTTATCATTAATTTTCTCATTGTACAACCTGAAAACTCCAAACACAGACGTAGTCTCCAAAGCCCAGAGGACTAGATAGAGTTCCTGACCTTGTAGACCCTTCCTGGCTGGACCATCTGTGGCTGGCCTGGCCAGCAGGCATCTCCCTGGGCCCATCCCATTTCATGAACAGTCCAGTGCCCCCCTGCCCCCCCACCCCCATCTCCCCACCCTTGGTCCCACTCCCAGTTTATCCCAGGACCAACCCCACCCCAGCTTCACAGGCCCTTGGTCTTTTGTGAGTAACTCGACTCATGAGGCTTGACAGGTGCCAGGTTGGCTCTGGGAGTTCAGCACTTAAGACATGGAGCTCCAGGTTGGTGGGGGAGGCCGGTGGTGAACCAGTCATGACAGGTATGGTGGGAGTTTGGTAGGAGACAGGACCACACACATTTGGGTCCTTGATTTGACCCATAAAGCTGAGACTGAGTCTCCCATTCCTTCTGCCTGTTCCCCTGCCCTCTCTCCCCGCAGGTCTGTCTCACCTCACTGCTCTCATCTGCCCTTGTATCCGGCTCCCAGCCGCCCGCTGCCTCCTCTCTGTGGCAGCAGAGCCTGGTGTTACGAGAGCAGGCTTTCGCATGACAGATCTGCATTTGAACTCCCTACTGCCTGTGTGACTTTGGGCAAGCTGATCCAATGCTTTGATTCTCTCTCCTTAGAGGTTCAGCTTAACCCTATTTCTGGGGGCAGTTGTGAGGATTCAATGAGGCACCCTGGTATATAAAGCATATGACATGGATTTTGGCCCTTGTTGAGCACCAGTGAAGCCTGTGGGTGAAGAGAAAGGTCCTGGACTAGGAGGGAGAAAACTTAAAACTTGGTTTCTGGGCCTCTGTTTTGTCAT
Source organism: Dama dama (assembly GCF_033118175.1). NCBI lineage: Eukaryota > Metazoa > Chordata > Mammalia > Artiodactyla > Cervidae > Dama > Dama dama. The sequence goes on from NC_083700.1 coordinate 17,099,129, forward strand.
CTGGAAAATGGGAGAAGTGAGGTTGATGATAATTTTTCATTTGGCCACTTTAAGGGAGGAAGGTCATGAGGACCAGATGGAATTAAGGAGTGAAGGGGAAGAAAGCTGTGATGCCTTGCGTGGAGTGGTGCTTGGCTGCTCATGTTTTGGGGTTGGGGAGGTATGCTGGGGAGGTTTTATCTGCCTACCCAGGAGTGAAAACCTGCGAAGGCATTGTGGCTAAGTGGATTTTCTCACTATCAGGAGACAGCTGAGAGACAGACCCTTCTGGCTAGCCTCCCTGCCTGCTGCCTCCTCCCTGCAGGCCAGCCCTTGGCATGGGGCCTTTTCGGCTCCTGAACCCTCCTAGCAGCAGGGATTTAATTACTATAATGTAAGTAGCCGTGGCTCAAGGCCTTCTGGCGGAGGGGAAACAGATTTGTCTTCTCACTGGGAGAATAAAAATCGATAGGAAGGAAAGGCAATGTACCTTCCCCTGGAGTGTGGGGCTGATGCGCGGCTTTCTTGGAGGTGTGGGGAGAGCGGCCTGCATGGCAGTGGGCAAGACACAGGGTCTGGTTCAAGGACCTTTGCTTCTGGCTTTTGTCTTCAGTGCGTGACTCAGCTGAGCTGCCTCTGTTTCCCCAGTCACATGTCAAGCCCCTCCTGCGTGCCTTGCACCGCCCTTTAGAAATTTCTAGCCGAGTAAGGAGCCCAAAAAGAAAAGTAAATAACTTTATTGATTCAGTAAATAGTTATTGAACAGGGTTGTTCTAGGTACCATAGCTATAGTAGAAAGAAGCCAAGGAGATAAAAACCCTGGCCTCTGGAACTTACATTTTAGTAGGTAAAACTGATAATACACTATATGTTAATTATACTTTATGTTAGATGGCAATAAATGATGTGAAGAAAAAGAAAGCTGAGATGGGAGGGCTGGGAGTTCTGAACGAGTTGTAATCTTAAATACATTGGACGGTCTCACTGAGAAGGTGACAATTGATGGGAGATCTTTAGGAGGTGAGGGAGGGAGCCCCGGCGGGATAGGAAAGAGCAGTTTGAAGACACTGGGTGAGCAGTCATGCCTCAGACATTGTCTGAGCAGCTCTGACCAGTACTAATATAGTACAAGCCACATCTGGAATTTCAGATTGTCCAGTCGCTATATTAGAGAATGGAAAAAGAGAAATGTGAAATTAATGCTAATGGTACTTTCTGTTTATCCCAGTGTAGTAAAAAGTATTACCATTTCAATGTGTCATCCATGCAAAAGATGATTGAGATAGTTTAGATTCTGTTCTTCCTGCTAAGTCTCTGAAATCTGGAGTGTTGTGTATCTTACAGCACATTTCAACTGAACGCGAAATTTTCATTGGAGATACCTGATCTGTATTCAGAGTTCATAAAATTCACAGAAAAGTAGATGCACATACTCAGATTGCAGCAAATATATTTAAAAGTTTTCCAATAGATGCATGGAGTGTCATTTTTAGAATAGGTTATTGAAGATGAAATGCATTAAGTTCTTCTGCACTCGCCACATTGCAGGGCTGCAGTGGACATGTGGCCAGCTGCTGCTCTGTTAGTGCGGGTCTTGTGCAGTGAGGCTGAGTTGGGGAGTGACGGGGGCGTGGAGGAAGCATGAAGGGTGTGAGGTCAGAGAGGAGGCGGGTCTGACTACGGGGCTTTGCAGGCCATGGTGAGTTTGACTTCCACCCTGGGTTAAATGGGAGCAGATGGAGGGCTTTGAGAGAAGTAACAGACTCTGACTTACATTTCAATAGGGTGGCTCTGGCTGCAGTGATGGGAGCAGATGAGGGGGCGGGGGCAAAGGTACCCAGTTAAGAAGCTGCAGTCACAGTCCAGATGAGGGGTGGTGGTGCTTCAGGAGCAGGCCGTAGCAGTGAGATGGTGAGAAGTGGTTAACTCCTTGGCATTTTTGCAAGGAAGGCATTCCTGATGAACTAGATGCAGGGGTATGATAGTGGGGGAGGTGATGGAGAAAGGGAAGGTCAAGGATGAGGCCAAGATTTTGGCCCAAGGCTCAGTGGACACGAATTTGAGTAAACTCCAGGAGATAGTGGAGGACAGAACAGACTTTCATGCTGCAGCCCATGGGGTCACAGAGAGTCGGATATGACTTTTAGCGACTGAACAACAATATATAAGGATGGAATTTCCATTAATCACAGTGGAGAAGACTGTGAGAGAAGCAGTTTGGGGGAGAAGATGGGAGTTTGGGATTTGACTTGCTAGATCTGAAATGTGTCAGTTTCAATATACTGTGGATAGCATGGGCCCTGAGGTTGTGGGAGGTCAGAGGCCTGGGGCGTGGAAGTCTTCTGCCCAAACCCCTGCACCATGACGGATCATTCCCCTCCCATTCCCAGAGGCAGTTCGTGGCACAGCTGAATTTTAAAAACATTCAAATAAATTCTCCGTGCCTCCAGCACCATCGATGCTTACTTCCTGAAGGTCACTGGAAGTTGCTAGGGTCTTCCGAGTCAGAGTCATATTTCAAGGTCACATCTCCCTGCTCCTGGCTGATCCCAGAACAGTGTGATGAATAAAAAAAGAGTCATATGTGGTCAAGAGCTCTCCCAGCATGCTGGGAAGGCCAATTTTATGGGAAGTTACTAAAACAATACAAGACTCTGAAGCCACACATTCCTAATTTCCCGGCACTGGAACTCTGTAGGAATGTGGGGGAAGGGATTAATTAGGGGTGGAGAAGGGGAGACACGTACTCCAGGTCTCTCAGCCAGGGAGGAGGGCCTGGCCTCTGGGAACCCCCAGCCTCATGTTCACCAGCCATGTGACTGCGTGCCAAGGGCTCTTAGGGACCGTGCCAGGCGTGGTCACACCTGTTCCTTTTCCAGCTAGGAGGAGGGTTGGGAAAGAGGGTTAGAGTGACTTGGAAGGGCTTCTCCCAGTCCTACTGGTGTCCAGCCCTGGGACCTGGGCCTGGAGAGTGAGGGTCCTGGGACCTGTGGACAGAGGCCACGCCATCCTGGCAGACTAGGCCTGCAGGGCATGGGTCTTTTGACTCAGGTCCAAATCCAGAAACTGACCATTATTCGGTGAAACTTCAGTGATTTGATCTTTGAGTCTGTTAGTGCATCTGTTGAGTGGGGGTGATGATGCCTGCCTGGGCAGCTTTGTGGAGTGATGTTAATGAATGACCTTAGTGCTGAGATGTGACACTTAGTAAATATTGATATTTAGTAAATGTTGATTCTCCTCTTCCTTCCACGGATATAAGAATTGCCTGTGGAGAGGCCAGCTCTGCCCTTGGAATGGAGGGAGATGGTGCAGAGGGTAGTGGTGTTGGAGTGAGGATGCCCAGTTAGCACTGAGAGTAAAAGAGAAGGAAGCACCTGTCTGAATGGGAGAGAGTGAGGACGAGGGGCGGGGAGTCTCCTCCCCCATGAGGGAGGAGAGGTTGGGGTCTCACCCTGTGCCTTTAGATCGAAGCTGTTGAGTGGGGTGACTTTGCTCCCCAGAGGAACACTTGGCCATGTCTGTAGACATTTTTGGTCATCATGACTAGGGGAAGGCTGTTACAGATGTCTCATGGGTAGAGACCAGGGATGCTGGTAAACATCTTACAGCACACAGGGCAGTCCCCACAACAAAGAATTACCCGGCCCCAGTGTCAGGAGCACCGGGGCGGGGAAACCCTGCTTCAGATGACTCATTCTCACAGGCTTCTTGTGAGGAGGCATGAGAAGATGGATGAGACTGCTTTATCAGCTGGAGTGTGCCACTCTCTCCCCACACCCTTTTCTCAGGGGCAGCCCCGTGTCATGAAGGGCTCTGGACCAGGACTCAGAAGACCTGAGTTAAAGGCCCGACTCGGTAGACTGTGTCCTTGTGCTTGGTCTCCGTGTCCCTCACCCTTGCAGGCCTCACGTGTAATTGGGACGGGGTGTCTCCACAGCGGTGGGCTGTGGTGTGGACCCCTTGGGAGCCTGTGTGGGGAAGGCGCTCCATCAGCTGGGCTGTGCTGGCAAACGAGGGTTTGGAACCCCCCACCAGGATTGGAACCTTTCCACATTTGCCTTTCCGTGAGTGATCCTTTAGGAAAGGGGAGTCCAGGAGTGCCTCTCTGCCCCTACAGGACCACGTGGCTGCTCCCCCAAGGCCTGCTCCATCTTGCTTCTTGTTTTGTGTGTTCCCGAACAGGTGGAGCTGAAGTCTTCTTTTGGGAAGATGGAATTTGCAGGGAAATGCGGGGTTATTGTTTCTGTGCCGTGTGAGTGGGAGACAGAGCCGGTTGAGTGGCAGATTCCCTGGCAGGGGAGAGTCAGCTGAGTGTGCCAGCCTGGGCATGGCTAGAATCCCTTTGGGGTGAGTGGGCCAGGATCCCCCGGTAGTCCCCTTGGAAGACTGTTTGTTCTGAGCTCAAGACTGACCGCAGGGGAAGACAGGCCCCGCTGATGGGGAGGATCCACATTGATGAGTGGAATCTCTGAGGGTGTTCCGGGCAGACTTTCCCCGAGGTCCGTTGGTGTGCCAGGCATAGGCCCCAGAAGTGTTGGGGGACAAAGAGGTAGACAAAATGTGCTTGGGGCAGGTGGGTGGGTGGGTGGCCAGGCTGCCACGACTCTGAGGAGCGGCAGACTGTGACAAGGGCCCTGATAAGGTGGGGCATTACACTGAGGGCATGCCAGGAACCTCTCACATCTGGGGGCGTCTTAGAGGGAGTGGGGGTGCAGGCTTCGTAGGTAGGGAGGGCTTCATGAGGCGAAAGGGAAAGAGTGTTCTGAGCTGATGGCACAGTGTGGGCAGAGGCCCAAAGTGGGAGCGTGCCCGGTGTTCTCAGGGAAGGACAAAGGAGGTCGGTTTTCCTGGAAGTGCTGGGAAGAGAGGACTGGGGACGGACATGGAAGCTGCCCGTGGGGCTCACGCACCAGGCTGAGCACCAGGCCGAAGAGGCTGCACTTCTCTCTGAAGGCACGGGGAGCCATGGGAGGTGTCTGAGCAGAGGAGGGGCGTGATCAAGCCCCAGCAGAGGATGGGTTGTTTCTAAAAGGAGGGAGCTTGAAGCTGGGAGGCTGGTTAGAAGGTTATTGCAATAGTTCTACAGAAGAGGTGAGGGCTTGAGCCAGACTGAAGGCAAAGACGGGGGGGGGGGGGGGGGGCGGGGGGGAGGTGTGTTCACTTAGCATACTTAGTGTTAGTCGCTCAGTCATGTCCAACTCTCTGGGACCCCGCAGACTGTAGCCTGCCAGGCTCCTCTGTCTGTGGGATTCTCCAGGCAAGAATACTGGAGTGGGTTGCCATTTCTTCTCCAGGGGATCTTCCCGACCCAGGGATTGAACCCAGGTTGCCCTCCTTGCAGGCAGATTCTTACCGTCTGAGCCACCAGGGCTGCTTCACATTTCTCCACCCTGGATGTTGTGTGTGAGGGTCATGGCGAGCACTGGGCCCTATTCCTCTTATTGCTCTGCTCAAAACCAGCGGCTTCTTGGAGGGTGGGAAACCGTGAGCCTTGAAGCAGCCCGCCAGTCCCAGGGGGCAGGGTGGCACAGAGCCCGCACCAGCCACCCTGGCTGGGGGGCTTTCCTTCTGGAACCCACAGGGCTCAGCCCTGGCCTCCTGCCAAGCCCGAGGGAGATGGAACACACCCTCTTCCTGCTTGTTTTCAAAGACAGGGGAGGGATCATGGCAGCGGGCCGCAGCCAGCTCCGCCTGGGCTCACATCACCGCTCGGGTGCTGACAGGCTGTGCTCGTGGGCAAGTTGCCCGGTCTCCCTGAACCTCAGCCTGTGCAAGTGTGAAATGGGGGTCACGGTGCTCAGGCCCCGGGGTGTTGTGAGAGAGGATTAATAAGGACACAGGTGTAAAGTTCTTAGCTCAGTACATGGCCACGATTTCAATTTACAAGACACGGTGACAGACTGGCATGACGGGGCGGGGAGAGCAGGGCCCTGTGGCCTGTGATGGAGATGGAGTCCTGGGAAGTGGTTGGCATGATGAGTTCTGTCTTAAGGGTGTCACCTCTGAGGGGCTGGTCTCGGGGGCATTCGAGGGGGGTATCCTGCAGGAATTGGGTGATGCTGGGATCTTCCAGCTGTGGGGTTCACAGGAACTACCCTGACTAGTTGGCTTGGAGTCAGCTTTTCAGAACCCCAGTGTCACTGTAGGTGGTCCCAGTATGAGGCTTGGGAGCTGGTCCTCAGCGCCTCCCTCCCAGAGACTGGCTCCACCTCTGCCCAGGGTCCCGCTGGGTCTTGGCCCAGCACAGGCTCCAGAGAGGAGGAGCCCTGCATTTGGGATCAGTGATCTGATGCCCGCCCTGGCTCTGCCCCTTCCCTGTCAGGGTGACCTGGGCAGTTGTGTGGGCTCTCAGGGTAGGGGTCAGCTTCCTCATCCACGATGTGGGGGTGATTGTGGGAGGATCCGTGAACTGAGGTCTGGGGAAACCTCCCGCGGGTGCCTGGCCGATTAGAGCTCTCAGCAAACATTTGGTGAATGAATGAAGGCAAGCCTGGGTGGGAGGCAGAAAGGGATGTTGAGGGGTAGCCCTGAGGAGAGGCCAGGGAGTAGGGTGGATAGCGAGGGGATGGGCTCGATCCCAGCTCAACTCCTGGCTTTGCCACTTGCTTTCAGGATGTCTACCTCATTACTGCCGTGTGTGGGTGGTAGGGATAGGAGGTTGGGCTTGGGGGCCACCCTCATGCCCACCTCACCACGTAGCGATGGATCTGTAGGGATAAATGGCACCAGGGAAACATGCAGAGTACCCATGCATTCCTCCTTCAGGAAGCACGGTAGGCAGTTAGCGCAAAGTTGCCCCCAAAGGGTGCTCCCCAAATGCTTTTATTTCCCCAGTTGTGGCAGTGCAGAGAGCAGGGGGCCTTCTGAAGGCAGGTGTTCTTACTGCCCTGGCTGCAGGTCATGTATTCTTCTGCTCTTTCCTCTTCAGAAATGTGAGCCAGCTCTGTAGACACTGGCTTCAGCCACCCAAGGGCAGTGGCGGACCACGGCCTGGGAGGGACTGCGGGGGAGCCATCTGCTCCTGTGCCCACGATGAGGGGGTATACTGTGTGGAGAATGTAAAAAAAATACGTAAGAATAAATAAAACCAACTAGAAGTCATTTTATTACCACCACGCGTGTGCTCTTAATAAGGTCGGTGATCAACTCCTCCCCCCCAGGGCCAGAGGCTGTTCCCCGCTACCCCCCACCACCTCCCTGGTATGCTCTGCCCAGTGGCCCTCCAGAAAAGAGCCTCAGAGCTGTCGGTGGCAGGAGAGGAGCTCACGGAGCCCTGGCAGAGGAAGCAGAGGTGGTCTGGAGAGTAAGGCATTTATGATGGTAGTGGCAGCGTGGATTTGGGGCCCAGGAGACCTCACCAGGAAGTGAGGGGAGAAGGGGGTGGGGAGATGTGGGCAGTGGAGGCGCCTGCTGTGAGCTCAGGCTGGGGAGGCACTGTCCAGGCCCTTTGGTTGTGGGCAAGGCGAGGAGTGTTCCATCTCCCTCGGGCCCAGCAGGAGGCCAGCGCTGAGCTCCGTGGGTTCCAGAAGGAAACCCCCCAGCCCGGTGGCTGGTGCTAGCTGGTGCGGGCGTGTGCCACCCTGCTCTATGGGACTGGCGGGTTGCTGCCCATCCTCTAAGGAGGGGCTGGTCCTTTAACCGGGGAGGGGAGGAGTCGGAGCTACCCTGGGGGCTCAGGGAGCCGGAGGGGTTTGGAGAAGGCAGGAGACACACTGGGATTAACAGTTCTCCACCTGGCAGAACAGGGATGTGCATGAGAGTCAGAATGAGCGCTTTTAGGGTTTAATGACCATGACTGAACAGGTTTCCTTGCAGGGTTGAGGGAGGGGCCCATGGGGAAGGATTGTGGGAGTGTCTCTCCAGACTGCGGAGGCTCAGTGGATGTTCAAGGGGGGAAAGCTTGTCTCTGGGGCTAGCTGAGGCACAGGGGTCTGTGACTGAGGTCTGGCAGGGCTTGGCCCCCTTTCTCCCTGAACTCCTTCTGAGGGATTGGCAAGGCCCTGGTCTGTTTTGGAACCAGATACCTCCGGCCCCTGCTGCATCTGAAGCAGATGTGTGTTCCTCCAGATGGACCTCTGTGGTCCTGAGTTGGTGGGGCCCCTGCAGTGAGAACAGAGACCTCTGGGACTTGGGGGCGTGAGGGTCCCTCTTTTGGATCTGCTTCCCAAAGCAGGTCCACCTGGTTCCAGTTGGAGCCTGTTTGGAACCCATGAGTGGGCTGATGTGTGGCTGTCTGGGGCGTGTGGGGCTGAGCAACCAAGCTAAGCCTAGCCCACAGGCATTTCCCGGAAACTCACGGCACCATCGCAGTGTTGCCTGGGTGTTGAGGAGTTGACAGGAGGTAGTGTAGGAACAGCGGACAGGTGTAATCTGGGTGTTGACTCTGAACAGTTGGTCCCAAGCGCCAGAAGAGCTGTGTTGAGGAGGATCCTGAGGTGCAGTCTGAGTTTGGTGGGAAGAGTCCTGTGATTGATTCATGATGCCTATACCGGGCAAGGAAGGATGGCAAGGTGGCAAGTGGTAAGGTATTTGCCCTCTCTGGTATGGTGGAAAGACAGCCTATGTTTGATTTTAGGTGAGTAACTTTTACCTCTCCGGGTCCTTTATCTCTAAAATGGGAGTAACATGTGGCACTTCCAACTTGATACCGTATTGTGGGGACTGAGAGAGTGGAGTGAAAGCACTGGATGAAACATAAACAGCGACACAGGTGCAGAGTGGGGTTTTGTTGTTATTCAATCACCCTGGACTCCCAAATGGCCTAATAATAATACTGTCTGCAGTCACTGGACCAGACCACATCATGGTCTGATGGCTGATGGGTACCTGGCACCCACACCTTTTATCCCCTCTTGGTCAAAGTATCAACAAAGTGTTTGGTCATGTGTCCAGTTGGGGGTCACTCATTTCTCTCACTGACCCTCTCCCCAACTTAAGATTTAGAGACTGTTTTCATGTTTAATAAGGAAAGGACAGAAAAATCTCTCTCCCCTTGACTCTTACACTCCATTAAAGATAGCAAAATTGCTTTATAAAGTCTGAAAGCCTGACAAGAGCACATACTAATAACGCATGAATTATGCAAATCTGTGTAGTCACTTGATTTGCATAATGGAGGGGCTGTCAGAGGGCTGGGGAGGGGAGAGGGTGGGGTGAAGGCACCAGCCCAGATCTGTGTGTAGCGGGGGACACCCGTTCTCTCCTCCTTCCGCAGAGGGTGACTGTTCCTCAGCCTTCCCCTGCTGGCCCTGCATCTGCCCCTCTCCCGCCTGGCTGCACGGCCATCCCGCCCCTTCACAGGGGTGTCACCGAGGCAGGGGCACGCCGCCCCGTGCTCCCTCTCAAGTGGAACTGGCTTCATTAAATCTCACAGCAGCCCCTCCCCGTACAGACAGCTTTCCCCGGGAAGTCCCCCGGGTCATTATTTCTCCAAACTGTTTTGTCTCTCAGAGGTCACAGACTCCGTTAAGTGCCGTCTGGAACTGTAACCACGGCCAAGTGCCTTTTTTTCCGGCTCTCTGGGAAGTGAGGGTGAGGAGGCATCTGGAGAGGAGAGCTCACCTGGCCTCCTTGGTTTCTGATCATTGCTTGGAAAGGTTTGGTCCCCTGGCTGTCAAGCGGGCTCCATCTTCTGCTTTTCCCCCCGCCCGCCCCAAGCCCTTGCTAATCTTTGACTTCAGCTTTGATGAGGGCTGAGGTTGGAGCTGGGGGTACTTGAGGCCTGGCTCCTGTGGGTGCTGCCTGGGAAGCCTGGGCAGCTGGGGCTGCCCAGACTAAAGGGGTGTAAGGCAGCAGCTGCAGAGGTGGGAAGGTGGGAGGGGCTGGGCTGTTTGCTTTTCCAGAAAGCACAGGCACTTCCCTTTCTGGGTAAGGGGGATGTTCTGTCTGGTGGCTGCAGGCACCAGCCCTGGATGGGGAAGGGGCAGGTGTATCTAGCTTTTGGAAAGGCTGCGCAGCCTGTGAAGGCTCCCGAACAGGCTGGCATTCAGCTCAGCTCAGCATACTTATTAGGTGTCTCGCTCTGTAGGCCAGGGCTTGTGTTAAGTACTAGAACCATGGAGATAAAACAAGTACTTGCAGTTCTTACTGAGCTGATGAAGAAGCAGATCAACCCCATGTTTTTGGGTCTGAGGACTTCCCAGGTCTCCTCTCACCTGCTGGCTCTCCAGGGCTCCCGCCCTTTCCCGGCTGGGCGTGCCCGGCTTAGCACCCGAGGTCCTGTATGATGCACCCACACATGTACACCCTTGCCACATTTCCCCCACACTTGGCCGTCCTCTTGGGATCCTCTTAGGCCAGGGCTTTGTTCTGGAGAGAACCTAAGTGGAATTGTCAGATGAAGAAGAAGCAGAACGTCCTAATCACATTACTCCTTGAGAGGTCTCTCGCACACACTCAGCCCGCTCTCTCCAGCCCCGCCTGCCCCTGGGGTCTGCTCCTGCCGGGGGCTGGGGGATACTCTTGAGCAAGAGAGCAGGGCATGGGAGGTAGATCTGAAAGATTTGCTGCAGGAAGTCTGGAGTGAGGGGGGCTCCGTATTGGATCAGGGGTGTGAACTGGAATCCTGACTCCATCACCTATAAGCTATATGATATTTTTTTGAGTGTCAATTTACCTCATTAAGAAGATGGGGGTTTCTGAACCATTTTTTTGGTTCAGAAAGGGACTTAATATTTTTGAGTGTCAATTTCCCTTATTAAGAAATTGGGGGTTTCTGAACCAACAACATTCTGTTAAGCAATTATTCTTCAATTAAAAAATTAATTTGAAATTAAAAAAAAGAAAATGGGGGTAATAGTACCTTTGTGCTTCCTAAACTTTGCTGCATTTTGGAATCACCTGGGGATCTTTGTTATTGTTTAGTGACTACATCGTGTCTAATTCTTGCGACCCCATGGATTGTAGCCCGCCAGGCTCCTCTGTCCATGGGATTTCCCAGGCAAGAATACTATTTCCTTTTCCAGAGGATCTTCCTGACCCAGGGATCAAACCTGTGTCTCTGGCATCTCAGGTGGATTTTTGCCACTGAGCCACCAGGGAAACCCTTGGGGCTCTTTAAATAATGCTGTATGCTTTGTCGCTCAGTTGTGTCTGACTCTTAGTGACCCCATGGACTGTAGCCCACCGTGTCTGATTTCCAGCTTTTGACCTTCTGATTTTGTTGGTTTGGGGTGTCACCTGCTATCAGGAAAACTCCCCAGTTGATACCAGGCTGCAAAGTTGGAAACCTCTCCTCGTAGAGAGGAGGACTAAAGGAGGTGACGAAAACACTTGGGAAAGACTTGATCAATGGAGGTGATTATTTTTTAATTCAGTTTCCTGCCTCTTACTCCATTTATTGTGGGATCTAAGGGAGAAGGAGGGTTTTCATCTCTACTCCATACTGAGTTTGCCCTGAGTGCAGGCCTTGCATGGCCGTCAGTGGCCCTTCTTTTTACTAGAAAAGCCTCTCCCTTCCCCTCTCACTGTCTCTGCAGCCCTGGGACAGGCCGATGGCTGCCTGACAGTCTCCAGGGAGTTCGTGATCAGACCAGGATGCCTGAGATGGGATCCAGAAGGAGCTGGGGGTTGATGGTACCTGACCCGGCCTCCATGAACCTCCCTAGTGACTTAGGGGATGGAAAGGCTGGTCCACACACAGGCCTTTGGGAGACAGAGGCCCGAGAAGCTGGCACGTGGGACACTTGAGTCTGGATGTGGTGGTCTGCTGTGGGGTGGGGGTGGGCTCAGGGGAGGGTGTCGGTGGGCACAGAGTCGGGGAGGAGCCTCTTCCTTGATCCCCTGACTCTGCTCCTGGGCACATCTGGAGGCTCGGCAGACCTGAGGCGGAGGCTATGAAGGAAGACACATTTCTCTGGATTCCTCAGCTATTCTGACAGGAAGTTGTGCATCACCGGGGCTGACAGGAAGGAAATGGCTCTGCTATTTGGAGAGAAATAGAGAATTCTGACTGGGGCTGAGGAAGAAGGTGTTGGCTTATAGAAGCCGTTTTGTTCCGATATAGGAACTCTTTTCTCCCCTCAGGCGATGGCTCCCTGTTTATTTTCCTCTAAATGACAAAGATTGAGTTTAGCTAATGAGAAGCTGAGAGAGGGAAGTGAGAAGGGGTCCTGTGAGATTTCAGGAGGTGGTGAACCTTCGCAGGACGTGCGTCCTTCTGCTTTTAATCAGCGTTTCTTACCCGGCTTCCTGCTTCGGAGCTGCAAGGCGACGAAGCGTTTTGTGATCACACACACACCACTCTCTCCTCCATCCACAAACCGTACCTTGGCACATGCCTTTGATTTCTATTTCTTTTTACCACCCACAAAAAACACAGTGAGTCTTTTAATAGCACAAGGCCTTTTGAATCGCTAACCAATCGGTCGCCAAATCTGTCCAAAGTGCGCTCAGAATAGACGCTTTTAATAAAAGAGATTCTCTTTAAGCCAGGGTAAACCTGTGAAATTTGTACATTTCTTTGAGAGCATCTCTACAAATTTTACAATATTGAAATTGCCACCCAGTGACCTTTCAGAAAGTACTAGATAAATTACAAGAGACAAATAGACCAACAGGAGAAGTATAATTTCCAGTGCATTGCCTACCAGGTTCTCAGGTGGAGTTTTAGAAATCCCTTGCTCCCTGGGCACCCTTCCCTTTGGCTTGTGGTGGCCTCTGCCTGCCTGCTTCTCTCCCTGCCCACTTGGATGTCCTTGGAGACGTTTGCAGCTCTTAAGGCAGCTCTGGTATGTGGCTCCCAGCCCCTTGTCCCGTCTGTGTTTGCCTTTGTGCTCCACCATTCAAAATGCTTCCACTGGTGGCCAGAGCCCCCAGAAATGCTCTTCAGGGAGACTAGAGGCTGCTTTGAAAGGCTCGGTTGTTCTCCTGACTGGGTGTGCCCCAGCCACGTGGGCGGTGAGAACCGGGCTGGTGTTCAAACCTGGCCACCCTCCCTGTGGAGCAATCTCTGCGTCCAGCTCAGCCCTGGGTCACCTGAGTGTGGACTGTCCACTTTGTGGATTTCCCTGCCCCCGGCCCCAGGTCAGGTCCCCGCTGTCATCTCTCCACAGTGGGCACCTTCCTTCCCTACCAGTTGGTGGTGCTCAGGAGATGTAAACCAGGTGAAGTATGCTGTTCATGCTCTGGGCAGGGAAAATGGAATTTGGAAGGCAAATGGTTTATCAAGTCACATCACTTAGAGCCTCTGAGGGGTCTTCTGGGGACTCACTGCTCCTTTGGGCTCTGGGATCCATTCCACCTGCAGGGCAGGTACCCAGATATTTGCAGCCAGGATGGGGGCAGTGCTACACAGCTGGGTCCTGCTGCCAGGGGGCTGCTAATTGCATGGTCCTTGATGGCAATGGCCACATATTGACATGCTCAGTTCATGGGTAAGTGAACTCAGCAACCGGGCAGTTATTTGCCATCACTCTTCAGTGACCTTTGTTCGCATCAGCTGGAAGCATCACTTGGGGCCCCTGGATCTCAGGGGCTGCGTTCCCCACAGACATACAATCTCACATGACTTTTGGTTGTGGTGGGACCCCACCACCCTCCCACATGAGGAGAAAGGATGCTCAGAGAGAAAGCTGGGGGTTACTGAGTATTCTGAGTGCTGCTGGCCCTTCTGGAGGTTAAGTAACTTCACAAGGAACATAAACAAGGCGCTATCAATGCTGCCCAGGGGTTCACTCACTCCTTAATTTGATAGTTAATTCTGCAAACATTAGTGAAGCTTTTCTCACATACTGGGCACTATGCTAGGTGCTGGGGGTCGGGGAGAAACTGGAGGATAAAAGACTTGGTTCCCACACTTACAGAGCTCACAGCCTGGTAAACAGATGCTTAGTGCACTTAGATTGTCTCCCAGAGAGGCCTGGTGTCCAGAAGAGAGCACAGAAGAGGAGGTGGCCCAGCAGAGTGGGGCAGTGGGAGTAGTGAGAGTGTCCTTGGGTCTGGGTTGACTAGGAATGAGATAGGCCAAGAGAGGAAGGTCGCTCCTGGTCCAGGAAGCATGTGCAAAGGTCCAGAGATGTGAGAGTGCAGAACACACATTGGAGTGTAACTAGAGATTCAGTGTGGCTGGTGTCTATGATATGATGGGACAGGAGAGGTAGGCAATGATCAGATAATGCAGGTGCCTTGCTTAAGGGGTTCATCTCTATCCTAGAGGCTGTGGGGAGCCACAGAAGGGATTTAGGCAGAGGTGTGGCCCAATTTGTGTGTTTTTAAAAAATTTCATTCTTTAAAAAAAATTTTATTATTGAAGTATAGTTGATGTATAATATTATGTAAGTTACAGATGTGCAATAGAGTGATTCACAATTTTTAAAGGTTATGCCTCAATTATAGTTATTATAAAATATTGGCTAGATTCTCCATTTTGTACAATGTATCTTTGTAGCTTATTTTATACATAGTAGCTTGTAACTCTTAATCCTCTTTCCCCATACTGCCCTTCCCGTTTCCCTCTCTCCACTGGTAACCACTAGTTTGTTCTCTATATTTGTGAATCTGCTTCTTTTATGCTATATTCACGAGTTGTACTTTTTTAGATCCCACATGTAAGTGATATTGTACAGTACTTGTTTTTTCTGTCTGACTTATTTCACCAAGCATAATATCCTCCAAGTCCATCCATATTGCTGCAAATGGTGAAGTTTCACTCTTTTTAATGGCTGAGTAGTATTCCATTATGTATGTGTACCACATGTTCTTTATCCATTCATCTGATGATGGACACTTAGGTTGCTACCATATCTTGGCTATTGTAAATAATGCTGCTGTGAACATTGGGTTGCACGTATCTTTCTGAATTAGTGTTTTTTCTTAAGATATATGCTCAGGAGTGGAATAGCTGGGTCATATAGTAGTTCTATTTTTAGTTTTTTAAGAAAACTTCATACTTTTCTTCACAGTGGCTGCACCAATTTACTTTCCTACCAATAGTGTACAGAGGTTCCCTTTTCTCCACATCTTCACCAACATTTGTTATTTGTAGACCTTCTGCCATTCTGACAAGTATGAGGTGAAAAATCTCATTGTGGTTTTGATTTGCACTTCCCTGATGATTAGGGATGTCGGGCATCTTTTCATGTATCTGTTGGCCATCTGCATTTCCTCTTTGGAAAAATGTCTATTCAGTTCTGCCCATTTTTTTGATAGAGTTGTTTTTGTGGACATTAAGTTGTATGAACTGTTTCTATATGTTGTATTTTAACTCTTTATCAGTCATATCATTTGCAATATTTTCTCCTATTCAGCACAATTTATGTTTTACATTAACTGCTGTGGAATCTATATGGTGTAGCAAACGGAGCCCTGAAGTAGGGAGTCTAGGGAGCTAAATTCTAGTTCTGGACCTAGCAGCTGATTGACCTCAGCCAGGTCTGGCCCCAGTGTTCTGGTTTGTAAGATGATGTTGTTCAGTCACTCAGTCATGTCCAACTCTTTGTGACCCTTTGGACTGCAGCACGCCAGGCTTCCCTGTCCTTCACTATCTCCTGGAGCTTGCTCAAACTCATGTCCATTGAGTTGGTGATGCCGTCCAGCCATCTCATCCTCTGTCGCCTTCTCCTCCTGCCCTCCATCTTTCCCAACATCAGGGTCTTTTCCAATGAGTCAGCTCTTCACATCAAGAGAAGACGCCAAGACCTGTCTGAACTCTGACATTCTCTGCACCCAAGACCTTGTCTCGTTTTGGCGTCCGCACCTTTTGTTCTGCGCTTGTCCATCCAGCTCTGGTCGCCTGACACATGTCTCCTGGCTGTCCCACCATGTTCAGCAGCTGGTGGCAGCTGGAGGGAGAGGGGCGAGTTCTTCAGGAAGAACACGCCCTCCTGACCCCAGAGCTCACTGGCCGCCTGGCCTTTTCCACCCCTGCAGGAGCAGCTTCTCTTTCCCCCGCCGCAGCCCACCTGGCTCCCCATGGCTCACAGTCCTGGGCCCAGCGGGGTTTCCTCAGTGAAGCAATTCATTCCCCTGGGCCTAACCATCCCCCCTCCTCCCTCCTAACCTCCCCCCCCGCCCCCCACCTCCCGCCGCCAATCCACCTGGCCCCAAGTGACAAGAGGCAGCTGATTCCGAGTCCCCGCCCGGAAGCCAGGACATCTGCGTGGAGAGATGTCAGTGCCTTTGGCCTGTGTAATCTTTTCCCTTTGCTCTGACCGAGGTTTTAAAAGCTTAGTAAGTCATCAACCTCAGTGGTTGTCTGGGAGCACCAGCATTCGATCTTCCTGCCTAGGGACCCCTGAGCCACTTCTGCAGGAGAATTGAAAACTGCTGTGGCTGGAAAGACAGGTTTTCCTCACAAGCCTCATTTGTTCCACTACGTTTGCAGGGTTATTGCTCCTGGTCCTAGAACTTCTCCAGGGTGAGGAGCTGGGAGAAGAGCTTGGCTGGGACTTCTGTTTTCCTAGGTCTCTGATCACAGCTGTTACATTTAAAGGCTTAAACCATGGGTTCTAAACAAATAAATATCTGTTTAGTTAGTGGAATGAGGAAATTAAAAGTGAGTCAGATTCCATCCCCCCGCCCCCCATTTCTAAGTGTTATTTACTACCTGAATGATCAGACCTGCAATGGAATCATTTTGCTTGATTCTCCTGGGGAATTTGACATGGTCTTTCATTCATTCTATTCACTCATTCATTCATTCTTTTGAGTATTTATTGAGCATCCATTACTATGTGCCAGGCCCTGTGTGAAGTAATGAGGACAGAGAGACAAATAGGACCCAGACCCTGCCGTGAAGCAGCCCGGAGTCTGGAGTGACCATGCAGTGAGAGCCTAGGGGCTCCAGCACAATGAGTTCCGTGCAGACCGAGAACTCTAGCCGACAGTCTTAACCCTGTTTGTGGAAAACAGGGAAACAGAAGTCATGCAAGAGGAAAGAAATGTGAGTGCAGAGAGTGAGATGAGGGCAGAGGAGAGAGAGAGATGGAAGAAAGGAAGCAGCAAACTCTCCCACGAGAGAGACGCTGCAGACGGCCCTCCAGTTCCTTGAGGCAGCTCATGGCCATGGGCAGCAAGAGCCCAGCAAGGGGGAAACCGCCCTGCCCCGCCCCGCTCTGCTCCCTCTCAGCTCGGCGCTGGCAAGCTGGGTCATAGGCAGGCACTTCCAGCTTGGTGCCTCAGTTCCCCTATCTGTAAAATGGGGCTTTGCACTGGGGGGTCTTAGAGATCATTGAACTAGCATGCTGTAACCAGTGCAAGGCAGAGTAGATACAGGAAGGAGCACAAATAAACACCCTGGAAGTAGAAGGCAGTGTTTGTCTGGCTTCTCCCATCTCAACACTGAGATACCCTTAGGTGTCTGAGGCCTGTGGGTGTCCTGCCATTCCCCTGCTAGCAAGAGGTTACTTCCAGCAACTCCCTCCGCTGACTAGTGGAAGAAGGAAGGTTCTGGGTCTCCATATTTGTATATTTTTCTGGTGTGGACATTTTTTTCTTGGCATTTCTTTTTCTTTCTGATGGTAAGGTCACTTGAATTGCTCCAGGTACAGTGTGAGTCTGCAGAGTGGGCCTGCAGCATGTGATTCGTTGGACAGGCTCCTTGGCAGGCCTGCCTCCAGCTGCCTGCAGAGGCTGTCCTGAACGCCTCAGTGTGAGGCCAGGTCAGACTACTGAAGCCCCAGGGTCACATTCTGGAGGGCTCCAGTGCAGGTCACGCTCATTGATTGCTAAACAAAACAGTGTTTTGGCAACACAAGGTTATTAGTAGGAGAATTGGGCTTCCTAGCTGGGTGACCTTGGGTAATTGCTTAAATACTCTGAGCCTCGGTTTTCCCATCTGTGAAATGGGAGTGACTCTCCCTATCTCCCGGAGATCCAGTAAGAAACTGCAAGAACGTGCTTTGTAAATTGGGAAGCCCTAAACTGACACCCATGACACAATGATTCAATAGCAAATATATTCTGATATTCAGCCTTCTGCATGGTTGTAGCCTCTTCTGTGCTAGTAATTCAAGCCACAGAGGGTTAAGGCAGCTAGGCACATGACTGAGATTGTCCGTAATTGATAGAATAGACCTGAGAAGAGTGACATATAATTGCAGTTAATCCATGCACTGTGACACTGACACTGCCCTGCTGAAAACTATCTACTAATAATTGCTTTGATCTAGAAAAATGATGCCAGTCCATGAGCCTGGGAGCAGGGACCCTGGCCAAGGGTCTGCTAATGGCAGCACTGAGCCCAACCGCTGCCACTGGACAAGGTGGGGGGGGGGGGTGGCTAGGAGACATGGGAGCAGGATGGCAGGGAGGGGCCCCCAATTCTCTGAGACCCTATGGCAGGAAGTGCTACGTATGTAATCATGTGATTCACTAAATAGGGATGTTTTTGAGAGCATGACATTAATAATTGCTGTTCATATCAATAACTATGCCAGACAATAGGCATAAACTGGTCTCCCCAGAGAAAACCTGCATATATATATATATATATATATATATATATATATATATGGTCACTGTGTGCACAGACAGTTTGGAGCTTCGGGAACTGTTAGGTGGTAGAGCATTTCCAAAGTCACTATTTGGTCTTCACAATAACTGTGGAAGGAAGAAAGGGTTTTTTACTCATTTAATGGATATCAAAGATAGAATGAACGTGCTCGAGTGTTCTTGCCTGGAAAATCCCACGGACAGAGGTGCCTGGTGGACTATAGTTCATGGGGGTCGCAGAGAGTTGGGCATGACTGACTGAGCACAAAGATGGGGCTGGAGCTAAACCAGTCCAGTTGGGGTCTTTGGCCTGGCCTGCTCGGTGGCTGAGCACATGCGGGTAGAGGACAGCTGGCCAGGATCAGGAAGCTCTGGGGCTGGGGAAACACATGGTGCGCAGAGGGAGAGACCCTGCAGCTTGGGCTTCAGAAGAGTCGAGTGACCACACCCATGGGGCATGCAGGGCGCAGATGCCAACAGGGACTTTGCTTGGGTCTTCTCCAGTCCTGAGCTCAGAATCAGAAGACTCTGCCCCTCATTAATCACATGATCTCAGCTATTTGTGTGATTGTTGTGGGCCCCAGTTTCCTCTTTTTTCGAATGGGAACAATAATTCCTTGTCATAAGGATTAGGTGAGACCCTGTGTGAAAACCTGTGGCCTCAGAGACTGACATGCCATTGGTACTCAGTAAATCCGTGCAGAGTCAGAATCTGGAGAGAATTCCCAGGAGCAGTACGCTTTACAGCAGCAGTCCCCAACCTTTTCAGCACTAGGGACCAGTTTCATGGAAGACAGTTTTTTCCATGGACCAGGGGTAGGGGGATGGTTTCGGGATGACTCAAGCACACTACATTTACTGTGCACTTTACTTCTATTATTACATCAGCTCCACCTCAGATCATCAGGCACTAGATCCTGGAGGTGGGGGACCTGTGCTTTAGGGCACCATGAGGATCCTTCTACCTTGAAGCAGTTCTGACTTGGACCAGGTAGAGTAGATGTACTCCAGCCTTGAAATCAGGGCTGCTTCCAGCTCTTGCAGGGAGGAGGTGGATAAGAGAAATACAGGAGGGAATTGAGAGTTTTCTGACTCCCCTAAGCTGTGATTATTTCCTGTATCCACTGTGTGGGGTGGGGGCTGCATCCAAGGAAGGCTCAGGCCTTGTGATTCCCTGGAAGTTCTGAACACACGAGCGGCCCATGTTGGCTGGCTGCTTTGGCCATTTAGGCTCAAGGATAAGCTTGCTCGGACATGAGCAGGAGTTACGGCTCCTGGGGTGCCCTGTTACTGGAATTGATGGCAGCTCAGAGCCAAAGGTAGGCAGGTTGGCAACAGTTTGGTGCCGGAGAGCTAGTGAGTGAGAAAGAGTGATAAAAATGCCACATCCGGCCTATTAATAGTCCGTGTTTGGTCTCCACCACTTCTATCAACATCGTCCATCACATCTAAACAATTGAAAAGCCTGTGCCAAGCGCCTAGGAGTTAACAACTCATGGCTGTGCTGAATTTCTGAAAAAACAGTATTTCCACTTCTTATGCAGTTCTGAAATGCCAATTGTTCCATGCCAACTGGTTATTTTTCCAGACCATTTCCCTTTATTTATGTTTAAGCTTTTCGAGTTTTAAGCAAGAAGATAGAGAACCTGGACTAGGTGATTATTATTTCTCCTGATTTACCCTTGAATGAGCCATAGAAGAAATGTCCCTTCCCCAAACATGAACTGAGTATGTGCAGAGGGGTGGGAGAGGAATCAGAGAGGGGTCCCACCCCTTGTAGGGGTGTGTGGCTGATGGGCAGGCAGGATGGGGACGTGGCAAAAATACCAGCCCAGCCCTCAGAAGACTTAGGGCAAGATAAGCCTTTCCTGTTACCTGGTGTGGGGTCTTGACTGGGGGCAGAGCCCCTCGCTGGGCCCCCATTTCCTTGCCTATAAAGTGGGGTGGTTAGACTAGACCGCTGAGGGGGCCCCTTCCCACTGAGTCTGTGCGTTGAGTGGAGGACTTGCTGTCTCACGTTTATTGGCAAGAGCCTGGGTGTGGAAGTGGAAGGAGGATGATGCTGTCCTTGGGCTGCTGCTCCGGGAAGCCTGGAAATGTGGCAGGGGAAACACAGGACAGGGCTGTTCCTTATCCGGGAAGCTCCAGCCTTCAGAGATGTCTGTGCAGCCTGCCAGGCGGTTGTTTTTCTCACCATATGTGATTTCTGGGCATCTTAAAATTTTCACTTGGCCCAAACATTGCCAGGCTCAGGGGTTGGCTGTGCTGCGTGTGGGGATTGAAGTGGGCTTGCATCTGGGTACCAGGCTGGGAGTAGGCAGAGAATTGTGCTGTGGAAACCTCTGATGAGGTTGGAAGGTGTTGCTGGGATCATGGTGTTGCTTCTGCTGCTGCAGCAGCCTCTGGTGCAGACAGAGCCAGGGGCTGAAGGGTGAAAAGATGGAAGAGAATTGTGGGGGGTGATGAAGCTGAGAGATGAAGGGTGGGGGTAGTCTGTGGCTGTCAGGTGGTAGGAATTCTTATTTCAAAGACTACCCATCTGAAGAGGTTCAGTTTACCCAGTTCATTGGGTAAACTGGTTGACCACAGCTCTTGCAGAGACTCCAGGAGTCTGGTGCATCTCCTGGGGCTGGATGGAGAGAGAGAAGCCCAGGCCTGGGTCAGACCTGGCCTGGTCTGGTTTGGTTCTCACTGGGAATCCAGTGTGCACACAGAACCTTCTGCAGAGCAAGGTGATTCCTGTTGTTTTCTTGGTTTGGGAGCCACATAGGTTTTAATAAGAGGGGAAAAAATGACTTCAAAGCAAGCCATCCAGAAAGCAGTTATTTGTCTCCAACTTTCTAGAACATTAAGAAAAGGGGTCCCCTGCCACCTGGAGGAACTATGGGGTTGATGGTCTTGGTGAGGGTAGCACTGGATATTTGCAAGGAGAAGCCCCTCTCACAGTGATGGCAAACCAAGCAGCTTTCTGGTAGGGCTCTGCCACAGCTGTGGGGGTGAAGTAAGCTTAAGTGGTTCTCTGTAACGGGGGACCCCCAGGCTGCCAGGATGCATGTTGGGACTAGGACAAGAGACCTTCAGTGTGTGCTTCTCCTGAGATGAAGGCAGGGATTGGGACCTTCGAATGAGATGCGTAGTGACAGGTGTGCATTCATCAAAGCTGGAGAAGGTTGTATGGGGCTTTCTGACACCATAAGAGTGATGTAATTGCTGACTGGCCAAGAGCATGCACATTCCACAAGCACAGGAGGATGAAAGGTAATCAGGAGCAGATTGTTTATTGGAGAAGGAAATAAAGTGGCTAGCTGAGAGGTTTGGAGGTGACTTCCAGGGTAGGAATCCAGGCTTTTGGAAGACAGATAAGTTTAGAGCTCTTGTATCTTCAGAAACGGGGCGGGTAGCAGGGATAGCTACCTTGTGAGCCTAAGCCTGGGAGCGCCTAAACCAGCTTCTAAGCTTTGTTTCAACACAGGCTGGTGTTTGATAGGGGCTGAGCTGGCCTCACTGGGCCTCAGTGTCCTCATGCAGAATGAAGGTGGGGACAAGTTGATTTCCAGGGGTGCCTCCAGGTCTGGTACTTGTATTTTTATTGGTATTTGTCTTGGGGAGGGGCTTGCTTTTTGAGGACTTTTGCATAGGCACATATGATACCAAGATCAGAGTGAGGCTTTACAGAGGCATTTGTTTGTTTAGCTTTACTGGGGGCTAAGCACCTCAGAAAGCTGAAGCCAGGTCTGTGAAAAAGTCAGAGCCTTTCCAACATAGAATAGATTGCCTTGATAGGAAGTGAGTTCCCCGTCCCTGGAGGCAATCAAGCAGAGACTGAATGACCATATGCCAGGAATCTTATGGAGATTCATGAGCTGTTTAGGAGAGTCACGAGCCATTTAACTAGATGGCGTTTACATTTCCTTTTAACTCTAAGGAATGCCACTGCTTATGCATATGATTGTTCCACAGCATTTCCTCAAGACAGTGATGGGAGCCCCAGCCTTCTGGGCTTCTTTCTTGTGCCCCTGGAGGAGCAGTTCTCATCTCTGGCCTGCACATTTGCATCACTGAAATGTTCTTTGAAATGTCAGTGTCCAGGCTTCACCTGCAGAGGTTTGATTCAATTGTTCTGGGGTGGAGATCAAGGTCCCTCTGTGCTGTTGGTGCCTGGTGGGCACCCTTCCCCCCTGAATTCTCTCTGATCAGGTGAGGAGACTCAATGCCACCCCCCAACTCCCGGTTTCATTCTGCCTTGGTATTGAGCTCAAAAGTCTAACCTTTCAACATTCATTCACCCAACAAACTTTTGTAAAGTGCTTACTTCCTGTTGGAAGTCCTAATAGGTCAGTTCTTGACTATTTCAGGAGCAACCAGCCCCAAACTGCCCTAAGAGAGACCTCATTATGTGTATTTTGATGTCCCACACTTAGCACAGTGCCTGGCACATGGCAAGTATGTAATAAAAATTTTGATTGAATTGCATGGAACCTTTGCCAATATTGTAAGTGGGGCAGGAAAATAAATTATAAGTAGGCATGCAGTAGAGAATTCATGATATGCCAGTTCCCCTCTGCTCAGACCTTATAAAGGAAACCATCTCCTTAATTGGAATTATGTTTGTGGCCCTAGGGATGACCCATCTGACTTGATATTTTGGTAGTGTGGTCTTCCAAATGACCTTTTTGTCCTTTCTCGGGGCATTGCACGGCAGGAGAGCCGAGGCTTGGAGAGGATGGTTTCCTCTTAATTGGTGTCCCGGTCATCGTGCTGGCTTCAGTAACCATTACCAGGCCACCGTCTGCTCAGACCCAATGCCCTTGTATTAGCTGCACGGTGTCCCTCAGCTATCAGATTTCATTTCCTTCTGGGAGTGACAACTCGGAGGGCTACAGAGAAACGCCCCAGGCCAACCTGACTTTACGAGTTTTATTTTGAGGCCTTTGGGGTCCTTCTTTGCACAAGAGTTTTCTGCCTGACTCCCCACTGCAGGCCTGGTCTGGGCTGCACTTACAACGATGATGCAGACCCCCGGACCTGACCTCAGGTTGCTCATATTCTGTCATGGTAGTAAGTGACCGAGGTTTAATGGTGACATGACTGGGGCCGCCTCAGAGAGCCGTGAGGTTGGGGATTAGTCCTGCCTGGGAAGGCTGGGCTGGAAAGGGTGATGTTCTGATGATCGGTGGGCATCCTATATGTCATAAGACTCTCTGGGTGGAGAGAGCCCAGACCTTGAGGTCTGGCTTCGGCCCGGGTTAGAATCTGATCGTCACTTCATCTTCACTTGGGGATGGTGGGCAAGCGACAGAGCCTCCCTGGGATTGTCCTGAGATCTAAAGCCATCACACCAGTGCCTGGCCATGCTAAGCACACAGTAGATGCTGGCTGTCACTTTAATTTTTTACATGTAAATAGTTAACTACAGAATGATGTTCAATTGTATGGAGATCCCAGTTTGTTTATGTGTCTCCGATTGATAGACATCTGAAATGTTCTCTGATTGATAGATGTTTGATATGTTCTCTGATTGATAGACATTTGAAATGTTCCAGTTTGGGGCCATTATGTTTTTTATTTATTTGTGTTTCGGCTGTTCTGTCAGGCATACGGGATCTTAGTGCCCTGATCAAGAATTGAACCTGTGCCCCCTGCAGTGGAAGCATGGTCTTAACCACTGGACCACCAGGGAAATCCTATGGCTGTTATTTTGATTGTTTATTAGTTTTCATGTATTTGGAAGCTCAGGATGGAAGTGTCTACCTGCTTGACACATCTCAAAATATTCCCCCCTTCATTCAAATATTCGAGTTTCAACTAATACTTATTGACCTACTGTGTGTAGGACAATGTCCGAGGCACCAGGATGTAGAAGTGGACAAATGAAATTGAAAAATACTACCCTTCTGGGGCTTCCATCTTGGTGGTGAGCGACAGCCCCTGGGACCTGGTAAAGACGCATACTCACCTACACAGAGGGCTCAGGAAGGTGGGAAGGTGCCTGCAGCTTGGTCTCCACTACCCAGGCTGATGCTTAGCCCTGGTGGGCTTCCAGCAGGAAATGGCCTCTTGCTCTCCTTGTCTGCACAGAGAGCCTGCATGCTCAGAAAAAAGCATCTTTGGGGAGAAGGCACTCTCTGAAGCCTCCTTTGGTCTCTGGTTAGTCTGTAATCCTCACCTCACATTCAGGATGTAAGGAGCCACTTGTATGTCTTCTGTCTCAGCATGGGTCTTCTGCCCATCTCTTCCAGGCCCTATGCACCTGCCCGTCATCTGTCAGGTGGTTTCAGCCTCAGCAGCCCGGGGCTGAATGGGTTTTGCAAGTACCCAGCACGGGGCCTGGGCATAGTTAAGTGCTCCATAAATATTTATAATGTGAATGAATGAGTGAATGAATGTTTGCCCCGCTGCACCAAAGCTGTCTTTCTGAAAGGCCTGGGGGGTGGGGGGGGCATCTTTGTATATTGTTGCAAACCTCAAATGCTGATGATATTGGAGGGGTATTCTGCAGCCCCTCCCTGACCCACAACTGAGACACAGCTGACTTTCCCCGCATTGACGTCTGTGTAGTGAGAGAAATGGTGCTTGGCTACAAGAGAATGTGAGCTTTTCTTTCTGTGAAGAAAGAATGAGTTTTTTCATATGCATTATTTTGCTGTATTCTCCAATACTAATGAGAGTTGATCCTGTTAGATCTGGCTTGCAGAGAAGGAAACAGAGAGAGATTAAGTGACTGGTCCAGTGGCACATAGTGAGCAGCAGAGATATGACTTGAATTCTGGCTTTTTGGTTTCAATCCCATGTTATTTAGAAAAAGACAATGGTAATTTTCTTTGTTAGCCATCCTGTTCTATTTGAGGAGAAGTTGGCATGAGTGAGTTTTGTTGCTGACTGTTTCACAGTCACAATTTTATCATGTATAGCAATGCTTGAGAAAAGGGGAAAAAAGGAAAAAATGTTGGGAGTGTCCCTGTGACCTACGTACATTTCATGGCCAGTGCCATCAGCCAGTAGGCTTCAGGGACTATTTGGTCCAAGAGTCTCATTTTACTGGGGGGTATTGAGGTCTAGAAGAGTGATGCAGCCTGTCCAAAGCCAGGCATTTATCACGGAGGTGGCTGAGACCTCCTGGGTCCTCTGATGGCAAGCCCAGGGCCCAGCTCAAGACTTCTTGGTTATGAAGCACCCTGGGTTCTTGGCACTTCTCTCTTCTCAGGCCTGTCAGAGGCCCAAGTGCCCTCTGAGGCCCCCAGGGTCCACCTTCCCATCCCATCATGCAGCTTTGCCTGTTTTCCTTATTCTAAATTTAGACATCCAAGGATGCAGAGGGTCTGAGTGATTCCACTCTGGGCCATGAGTGACCAAAATCAGATTCTGGTGGGAACCAGGCGGGGCAGTCACTCTGCAGATGCCAGGAAGAGCCAGGGGTGTATTTAAATGAGGCGGCTTAACCCGGGATGATGAGCCTGAGCTAAGAGATGAGCATTAGAGTGAAAGGTGTGGAGGGTGAATGAGAATAAGAGATCATGAGGAGGCAGGAGAAAAGCAGAGGAAGAAGGAAGTCAGGGGTTTGATTCTGGCATGAAAGCACCAGGTTGAGGAAAGAAGCCGAGTCTCAGCAGAGAACATCAACCAAGAATACAGTCTTCCCAGCCAGTGGACGAGGGGCTGGATTTTAATTTGCATAGTATTAATTAGCAAGAGTGTCCAATTAGGACAGCCATTTTAGGGCCACAGTATTAAGCTGATGCTGAAATGTTAATCAGTTTTGGAGCTTCTCCATGAAATTGAAGGAAAAGTTGACCTTATTAAGCAGAAAAGAGTTCTAAATCAATTATTTCCCAAATCGAATGCATAAAATGTAGATCTTAATTCAGGAGATACAAACTTTAGATGGTTTCGCCTCTTCCCCTTTGGGGATTCCAGCCAGTAACAGAGATCATGCATAGGCCTCATGTGTACATATGCGTACTCATTCCTGGGGGAAGGCACCTCTACGTTTGTTACCTGACACATTTCACTTGTTTTCAGTGCCCTTCCAGGACTCTGCTTGCAAGTATGGTTTTCTGTTATTTTCAAATGTTCCAACAATAAAACACATTTAGGACTTGAAAGTCTCTGGGAAGATCTACCGTAATCATTACAATTCTGGCTTGTCTTTGGAAGTTACAAGGCAGGCGGGGAGAACAGTTTATACGGCTGGCTCAGGAGCCAGGAACACACTCCATCACACTCCGCACAGCCTCAGGGGAGGAAGGGCTGGAGCAGTTCTGAGAAGGTTCACTGCAGAAACTGGAGGCTGGAAAGGTCTGACCAGCAGGGCAGGTGGGGTGTTGATGCATGGACAGAGCACGGGACCTGAAGGCAGATGATCTGGAATAAGTCCTGCCTCCATTTTTGGCCATATCTTTGGACAAATTAGGTGACTTCTCAAAGTCTCAGTTTCCTCCTCTGTAAAAGGGGGTTGACGATGCCCACCATGCATGGCAGGCCCCTACAGCAGTGCTTTACAACAGATTGTTGTCATCAATGAGAAGTCATAGATCTGTGAAGGGCTGGTTCTTGTCTTGGAGCAGAACAGGGACCACGCAGATGGGGGCATCTTGTAGGAATGTAGTTCACCCTCCTTCCCTGCTAGGAATCCCCTCTACAGCACCCTGATGGCTGTAGCCAGCCTCTACTAGGATGACACAAACTCAGCATCTCACATGGGAGTCTAGTTCATTTTGAAGGCATGGGGGGAGCATGGTATTTAGAAAAATCTGATGTATAGCTAAAATCTGGGCTAGTTGAAATCTGGGCTAGTTGTATGACCTTGGAGAAGTCACATTGTCTCTATGACTCTCAGTTTACAAAAATTATTTATATTTTTGGTTGTATTAGGTCTTTGTTGCTGCATGTGGGATTTCTCTAGTGGTAGAGAGCAGAGTCTACTCTTTGTTGCAATCCTGGGGCTTCTCACTGCCGTGGCCTCTATAATTGCAGAGCCTGGGCTCTAGGCGTGTGGGCTTCAGTAGTTGTGGCAGATAGGTTCAACTAAGCATAGGCTTAGTTGCTCCACAGCATGTAGAATCTTCCTGGACCAGGGATCCAATTTATGTCCCCTGCATTGGCAGGCAGATTCATATCCATTGCACCATCAGGGAAGTCCCTCAGTTTTCTTTTTAATCAGTAAAATGGAGACATTATGACCTCATCTGTAGGGTAAGGATGCAAAGTAATTTGTGAAGAAGGCATAGTCTGGGACCTGGTATGTAGTTGACACTTAATAAACATTAGGTCAAGATAAAAGCACTATTATTAAAAAGTTTCAAGAAGCACTCATTAAGCACCTGTTGTACTCAGAGCATCAGAGGTAATACAGTTGAGTACCCTGACACTTAATAGAATCATACTATATATTTTCAGTCATTTTTACATTAAAAATAATTGGAAATATATACATAGTTTGGGGTCTGGATTTATCACTTGATATTGAATCATGAACCTTTCCTGACGTCTTCAAATATTCCCTACAAAAGTGGCTTTAAGTGAGAACATAGTGTTCAATCACTGGCTAGTCTCCAATTTGCTTACCCACTCTAATATTTGGGAGCATTTAGGAATAAATGGCTTTGAAAAAACAACTCTCATCTGTTGAGATATGATTTGTAAGCATTCTTGTGTATTAAGGATTATTCCTCTATTGTTTAAAAGTTCTGAGTTGCAGGGGAGAAGGGTTGATCAGTTGGGGTAATCACAGGGCTTGTGTATGTATGTACACACACCTATTTGGCCCCCACTCACTGCCATCTAAGGGCCAAACGGACTTATCGGGCTGGGAGGGAGTACTATGATCAACTCAGCCCCGTCCCGCAGGCCCTCAAAGCCCTACAGGTGCTTGGGTTTGCTTCCAGAGTTATTTCGCCTCCGTGAGAGGAATCTTCCACATGCCCAGCACAAGCTGCCAGGCCTGAGCTACTGGAAGGGGACCTTCTAGCTCCTTATCCATGGACTTTGCCTTAGTTTTTGGCCCCCTCCTTTTTTTTTTTTTTTTTTATCTCTTTATGGCATGTGGCAGCTAGCCAGCCCTGATGGCTGCCATCGTCCAAAGAACCATATCAATTTCAAGCTTATTTGGAGATCAGACAGCAAAGAAAAGATAATTCAGCATTTTAACAAATAGAAAACATTTCTAGTCCAGCTGACTTCTTTGACATATTTTTGGCTATTAAAAATTGTTGATGGTTTATTTTTTATTGACATGTGCTAGAGACTGCAAAGAAATCTGTAAAGTAGCGCTCATTCCCGCTGATCCAGTGCACATTCATCCCCTCATGGGGCTGGAGCTGGCCAACGAGGTTTCACTGGCCAAAACCAAGAAGAAGGTGGAGTTGCCTTTTACGTAAAGGCTTTGAGTTTTAGAACAAAAGGAAGAGGCTCAAAGGAGAGGAGACAGCATCTGGCCTCTTTCCCTTTATTTCTTCCTCTAAAAATGATGGAAATAGACTTGGATTCTGATTTCGGTTAATTTCTGCCAAAAGAAATTAATTAGAGTTTGAAATATGCAGCTGATCCCAAATCCTTCCCTGGGGAGGTGTGATGCTCCCCAGATGTCTTCAGACCCCTTTGAGAAGAAAGTGATGGTCATTTCTGGCTCGAAAACATTATGATCTGTTCCCAGTTGATTTCTGAAGGGGAAGTGGCCTTATCCTCAAAGTCTGAGTGTCCCTGAATTCACCACCTGCTCTTCAGCCCCACTAGGTCTTGTGGTTTGGATGGTGTTTCAGGCACCCAATAGTGCTTTCAAAGATTGGAACCTTCCAAAGGGTTGAAATTGTGTTCTGTTTTGTCCTGGGCCCTTAATTGGAACGGCATAGTACTCCTCGAGATATCTCTGTGCCTGTGTGCTGAGTAAATGATTGCAGGCTGCTCTTCATTAAGTATAGAACATACAAGAGGCTGAATGAAAAGTGGCTTATAATTAGACCATCATCTGCGAAGAGCAAAATGGACATCTTTCCCTGCAGCTGGATGGTCCTACATAGTATAGAAAGTTGGGGTCTGTGTATAAGCCAGTTTGGAAGCTTCTGGTAGGCAGGGGATCTCTGTAAATATCCTGTAGTGTCTAGCACACTGTTGGACACCTAGCAGGTGCTCAAGAAATGAGAAGTGGTTGAAATTGTCATGAAATAATGAGCTCTGGCATGGGTTCTCCCTTGGGTTCCCAGCACTAAGTGGGCCCCAGAACTGTATCAGATAGATGAATGGTAGATTGGCAGACACCAGGGAGAGCTGCTCTCTTTCCATCTCAGCATGCAAAGGGTGGTTGAGAACACAAACTTGGGCATCTGGGAATCCTGGGCTCAAATCCAAGCCCTCCACTGACTGCAGTGGCTGCCCCATATTGGACCCCTCCCCCTCTAATGCTGGAGATCTCAGGTACCCCTCCCTCTGTCTCCGAAAGCTTGTTTTCTTGGACAGTGATGTCTCCCCCCTCTCTCCTGGAGGTAGCACGTGGTAATTAATTATATCCCACCTTTGAGACCTGGAGGAGGAGATGGGGACACACTCCAGTATTCTTGCCTGGAGAATCCCATGGACCGAGGAGCCTGGGGGGCTATACAGTCTATAGTGTCGCAAGGAATCAAACATGACTGAAGTGACTTAGGATGCACTCACGCACCTTTGAGACACTTTCCATTATTATCTTAAGTTGTCATTTGGGTCTGTGTAAATGGACACTTCTCACATTTTTATTGTTTCCTACCAAAGAGTGGGCTGAGCACTTGTGGGCGGTGAGTCAGAAGCCTTGGCTTTGAACCCTGGCCCAAGCCATTCGCCCCTCTGAGCCTTCACCTGTAGCATCTATACAGTTGGGTGAAAGACCAAGGGCTGTCCTGAGGATGGATGAGAACAAGATGTGAAACCACCTTGAAAACAGTAAGTTGCTTTGTAGACACCAGGCATTTTATGATTCTGGAGCACAGGGACTGTTTCTCATGTGGCC
The DNA here is from genome assembly GCF_033118175.1 of Dama dama. NCBI lineage: Eukaryota > Metazoa > Chordata > Mammalia > Artiodactyla > Cervidae > Dama > Dama dama. The sequence goes on from NC_083700.1 coordinate 17,129,517, forward strand.
GGCGTCTCTCAGGATGCATGGGGCTACAACACCGAGCTTGGAAGTACTGCTGGCTCTCTGCTACCTTTGTTCAGGGCTGTGTTGCCGCCTTCCTCCGGGACTGGGAACCACCTCTGCTCCCTGGCTTCCAAATGCCCAGGAGGTACCAGCCCTGCAGAGAAGGTGAGGTAAATGACCTCACAGGGCCGGGTACCGGGCTAGGCACCTTACATATTGTTATTCAGTTGCTCAGTCGTGTCTGACTCTGCGACCCCATGGATTTGCAGCATGCCAGGCTTCCCTGTCCTTCACCGTCTCCTGGAATTTGCTCAAGCTCATGTCCATTGATTTGGTGATGCCATCCAACCATCTCATCCTCTGTCATCCCCTTCTCCTCCTGCCTTCACTCTCATAGAGTGCCTTTATCTTTCACAGCAGCCCTGAGAGGTAGGTACTGCTATTATCCCCATCTGATGCCGGAAGCCCCTGAGTGCAGAGGCAGAGAGAGCAGCCCGAGATCACATGGCTAGTAAGTGGCTGTGTCCGGGGTTGGATCCAGTGGGCCGGTCTGGAGCGCTTGCCGCTAACCATGTGGGTCCCCTAAGCTGCCCTGAGGCTGGAGGACTGCAGCAGAGGCCACATGACCCACGTGCCTCCCCCAGCCTCAGCTGAAGGGACCCCCAGGGCCCTTCTCCTGCCCAGGAACCTCGCTGCACTCCTGTGCTCGGCCCCTTCCCTCTCCAGGAATTCTTCCACTGCCCTCTCTTCCTTCTGCACCCTCGGCCTAAAACGGGAGAGCCACCACCAGGACGTTCTCATTCATTCCTGAAAGAACTCTGCATTGTCAGGATGGAAGGGACCTTGGAATCCTCTGGTTCAGGTTTGTTAAGAGGAAAGAGAGGCCGAAGCTGGCACAGTATTGATGTCCAAACCAGATAATAGCAGCACAGAGAAGAATTATGTTCATATGACTTATGAGCATGAAGGCAAAAATTCTAAACAACACATCAGCAAACTGGATCTAGCCATGTATAACAAACATAATACATCATGCCCAAGCAGAGTTCATCCCAGGAATGCAAATATGATTTAACCCTAGAAAACAGAGGCTCAGAGGGCAGCTGCGGAGACTGAGCCAGCCCAGGGCCCAGCCCAAGGTGCTTTCGGGGATCTGGTTACCTTTGTGCTGTATCCTGCTCCTGGGAGGTGCTGGTGACAGTCTTTCCTTTGTTATCACTGCCCCTCACCACTTTATGTAGCCTCAGAGTGAAATGTTCTGTCCTGGATTTTTTCTAATCCTCTCTTTCCATTTCTCCTGCAGGATTCCATGTTTTCGTTGGCCCTGAAATGCCTTATCAGTCTGTCTACCATCATCCTTTTGGGTTTGATCATCGCCTATCACACACGTGAAGTCCAGGTAGGTGCCCTTGCCCACATCCCTTCATGCCGGGGTCGTTCCTCTGCTCGAGGCTGAGCCTGCCCCCCGCCCCCTCAGGAACTAGCTGGGGAATCTCACCAGACAGTATGCGAGATTGTGGCTCTTCTCTTTTGATTTGGGCCCTCATGGGAGAGGTAATGGTGACGCTGCTCTGGGGCTTTAGAACCATTGTGATTATCCCAGAGGCAAACATGGCTTCATGTTTTGGGGACAGTCCTGCTCAGAGTCTTCATTCTGCACTGCTTTACTGTAGGACTGACTTTGCTCTTTCTATCTCTTGCTGGATCTTTTCTGAGTGTGAGCCATTGAATCTCCCAGGTGAAGCAGACCTTCCTCCTATGCCCTTGCATGCATGTGCCTGTGTGTACACACACACAAACACAGACACTGCACCAGATAACACTAGGGGTCTGATGGTGAGTTTACAGCTTCCTGGACTGTGCAGGAAGGAGTCATTTTCTAGATAGAATAGAATCTTCTGTGGTCGAGGAGGCCTCTGTTTCTTGCTGCCAGGAGTCACTTGGTACCCAGAGAAATATTGGCCTGGCCTCTGGGGTGTGCTCCAGTTTGGCTGCTATAAGGAGGACGGTTTGACCTGGGCTGGGAAGGGCAGGCAGGAGTGAGCAGGTCGGAGGCATCTTCTCCTGACAATGGGTCTCCCGCGTCACCAGGCCCTTCGGGCTGACCTGTTGTGCTGGGGCCCTGGGTGGTGGTTCTATGGTATCCAGATGTTTTTTCTCACTTGCATGCACATCTGAATATAACCCTGTCCTTTGGCTGGAGGAGCACAGATAGATCTACATCTGGGCAGCAGGCGAGAAATTGACAAAGACCAGAACTCAGAGTTGGGAAAGCTGGGGCCGAGACTCGGCCATGACCTCTTCTCACAGCAGGTCTCTGGCCAGCCCTGTCACCTCTCTGGACTGGAACGTGTGAACTTTTCTTTGTCTGGAACATGGGGCTTTTTATTCCACTGTTTATGAGTTGTTGTAAGGATGAATGGGTAGTGTATGAGAGGGCTCTGTGAACTTTAAAACACTTCAAATATCGTACCTCTTGTCACCCAGCATTTCTGGACTGAGTGGCTGCACAGGCAGAGATGGGTGAACATCTTCTGCTCCTGGGAGGGTGGTCTGCTCTCCCGTTGCGTGTCGGGGGCCACTGCAGCTGGCCCGGGGGAGGGAGCCTTGTCTCCAGGCCACCTTGGCTCCACTCTGTTGATGACCAGAGGACACTCATTGAGAAGGTGGGGACTTGTTAGTCTCCGGAGGGGTCACAGGTGCAGGGACAGAGCTTGTGCTGTGAAGGCTGAGAGTCCCAGACACCACCCAGCGGGTTCCTTTGTGGGGTCCAACCTGGACAAGGCGGGTGGGCTCTAACCCCAGGAAGAAGCCAGGAGTACAGGCAGGAGAAATGGGCAGGAATGGGAGACAAGCCCGGGAGTCACAGTCAGGGCTCCCGGCCAGGTTCACCCCACCCCAAACCAGCTGTGGGACCCAGGTGTTTCCTTAGTTCCTCTGAGCCCCTGCACCCTCATCTGGAGGCATCTATACTACACTATATCACCTTGACCTGTGCAGAGGGGTCACACAGGCCAGAGAAAAAGGCAGAGTAGTGAAGCTCAGCTGTGATCCAGGCTCGGGGAGGGGGGAAAGGAGCTGGTCTCAGCCTCACACCCACACAGTGGGTCCACTCGGCTTGACTGCTGCTATTTCTACTCCAGGCCTTGGAACTAGAAGAGCCAGGTGTCCCTTCTCTGATTCTCTTGGGGTACTGCCCTGCCATCCCCAGGGCTGGCAGCCTTAGCTCTGACCCCACCCAGCTGCGGTTGTGATGTCAGTTCTGGCCAGGTGGTGGGGCCAGCACCTGGCTGGGCTCACTGTCCTTTCTCACCTCACAGCTAGTCTCTGCTTCGCCCTCATTATGGGCACCAGAGGATGCTATGTTGGTTATTTGTCTTGGCCTGACACTCAAAGTTAAGAGCAATGAAGTGAAATCAGTGAAGGCATTGAATCCTGGCTTAGACGCCTGAATGCCCTTGGGCCAAGAACACCTTATAACAACTTCTCTGGGCCTTGGTTTCCCCATGTGAAGTATGGAAGTCATACCATCCACCTTGCTGAACTTGTAAGAGGGTGGGTCCCTTTCCTGTGACCTCTGTCCCACTGCTCCCAGCTGGGCCTCATCTTACAAGCTGTGCCCACCAGATGGTCACTGTCAGGACCACCTGGTGCTGGTAAGTGGTTGAATTTCCTCTCTACCCTGCCTGCACGCTCAGCTCCCACCACCTAGTCCGTCATCCTACTGGCCTACCAACACGTGGGTTGTCACCAGAACGTGGCTCCCTCTGTGCCTCTTACCTGTCCAGTGAAGTTCTTTCTTCTGGAAAGTTCTAGTGGGACCTTCTTTTGCCAGAGAGAATTTGGAATGGTTTGAGCCCAGACAGCAGGGCCTTCATACGTACTCACCTGACCATATTGTAGTTTTCTGTTCTGTGTCCTTTTCCCCAGCCTCAGGGACAATGATGTTGTGAATCTGTGTATTTCCAGGGACCAACAGCGTGTGACAGAGAGCCGGTGTCTGCAGGGGATGTTTTGAATGAAAGGGTGTTGTATTCGAGATGTCTGATTTCCAAAGTCGTTTTGACCATTACTTAGCCCTGTGGTCTTGGGCCTCAGTTTCCACATCTGTTCACTGGGGATCCTAAGCCCGCCACACCCCAATTCTGTAATTCTCTGATTAAGGTCTAGTGCCAGCCAGCTGGGGGATGTGCCTCCTGAGAGTGAGTGGAGGGAGGGTAATCCCAGGCATGACTGCTTATCCAGAGGGGCTGCTTGGATAACCTCTTCTGTAGGGAGAGGCCAGCCGCTGCTCATCTGTTGAGAAGCAGGGCAGGGACAGGGTGGGTGAGGTCAGGGGCTTGTGTCAACGATATGCTTGCCACTTCCTTATCCACACCAGTTGCTGGCCACTTGGCTCAATTGTAGCAGGAACCGGATGGCCGTGTTTCCACCTCCCCCCAGCCCTGCCCCAGTTGCTCACACCCAGGCCCCTGGCGCCCGCCCAGCACACACACAAGACCAGGAGTGCTTTCTGGAATAGGATTCCTCTTTGTTATATGCACAACTTGCGTTTTTGAGAAAGAAGGATTCTGAAACATTATTGGGAACCTCTCAACCAAGCTCTGGCTTCAAGTCCTGCACTGAGGCTTGGAAGGTTCTTAGAGACGATGGCGTGTACCCCTCACCGGTGCAGGAGGCTCCCCCTCTGTGGGCCAGCCTGTCACAGGGAGTCATGGCCTCTTGGGGGAGGCTGTTCCTGACTGGGCATTGTGAGTTTAGAAAGTCTGGCCCTCCAACTGAGAGGAAACGGGCCTCTCTGGAACGTCCACTCAGCCAGACTCTGTTCGGGGGCAAGGAAAAGAGGCCCCTAAGTTTCCCATGAGGCAGCCCCTATCATCTGAGGATGATGTCTTGGAGCACAGGGGCTTAAAGACCCAGGCGTCTGTTCTCCTCAGGCTAATGTGTCCCAAAAAGAAATGAAAAGCAAAATACACTGGGTTTTGTGTTGTGCATCAAAACTTTGAAAACCGCACTCTCCTGTGGGGAGTCCATTTATTCGTGTGGTTTGGTGATCACCTGCACCTCCCAGATTGGCTGCCAGCCTCCTCTCCCCCCATTGCACAATCACATTTTAGGGGCCACTGGCATGTCCCTGACTCGACTGGTCGTAAAGCTCGGAATTCTTCCCTCCCTCCCTTTCTCTCTCTTTCTTTTTTCTTTCATTTGAAGTATAGTTGATTTACAATATTGTGTTAATTTCTGCAAAGTGATTCAGCTGTATATATATATTCTTTTTAAGATTCTTTTCCACTGTGATTTATAACAGGATATTGAATATATTTCCCTATATAGCTATACAGTAGGTCTTTATTGTCTATTTTATATGTAGTGGTGTGTATCTGTTAATTCCAAACTCCTAATTTATTCCCCCTTTGATAAGCATACATTTGTTTTCTATGTCTGTGAGTCTGTTTTTGTTTTATAAATAAGTTCTCCTTTTTTTTACTGTCCTCAGTCATGTTCAATTCTTTGTGACCCCACTGACTATAACCTGCTAGGCTCCTCTGTCCAGGAGGAGGTTTTCCAGGCAAGAACACTGGAGTGGGTTGCCATTTCCTACTCCATGGGGTCTTCCTGACCCAGGGATGGAAGCTGCGTCTCTTGCATCTGCTGCATTGGCAGGCGGATTCTTTACCACTAGCCTCCCATAAGTTCATTTGTGTCATATTTTAGATTCCACATGTAAGTGATATTGTATTTTATTTGTCTTTATCTTTCTGACTTACTTCACTTAGTATGATAATCTCTGGGTCCATCTATGTTGCTGCAATGGCATTATTTCGTTCTTTTTAATGGCTAATTAGTATTCCATTGTGTATATACATAATACAATATCTTCTTTATCCATTCATTTGTTAACGGACACTTAGGTTGCTCCCATGTCTTGGCTATTGTGAATAGTGCCACTGTGAACATTGGGGTGCACATATCTTTTTGAATTAGTTTTCATCTTTTCTGGATAGATGCCCAGGAGTAGAATTGCTGGATCATATGGCAACTCTATTTTTAGTTTTCGAAGGAACCTCCTTTCTGTTTTCCATAGTGGCTGCACCAATTTACATTCCCACCAACAGTGTGGGAGGTTTCCCTTTTCTCCACACTGTCTCCAGCATTTATTATTTGTAGACTTTTTGATGATGGCCATTCTGACTAGTGAAACACCGAATGCTTTATCGCTCCCCTGTATCCTCCCTCCTCTTCCCTTCTTATCCATCTAGCTGTTCATTCATTCAGTGTATACCTAACGAGGGCCTACTCTGGGCAGATCCTGAGACAGGCACCCAGTTCTCTGTGCTGGAAACCTTCAAATCACTTTTGCTTCTGCAAGGAGTTGTCACTGTTGAGTGAATCCATGGCCCTAATTAATGTCTTTAGTGACATCCTGAGAGGCAGGATAGCAGGAGGCTGAGAACACAGATTTCTTAGTAGTTCAACGTGGGTTCAAATCATGTTCTTTGTCACACTGCAGTATGTATGGTAGCCTTTAGGAAGCTACTGACTCTCCCTTAGTCTATTTCCTTTCTGGAAAATGATACTAACAATATCCACCACAGGGTTATTGTACAGATCAAATTAGATAATATGTGCAAAACATCTTAGCTTCAATGAGGATGTGTTTGCAGGGCTGACAGCAATGGAGAGGATATCCCAGGCAGAGGTCTCAAAATATCCAGAGTGTCTGAGACGGGAAACTGCAGAGTACATTCAGAATGCCTCGAGGACAATGTTCTGGGCAGTGGGGCGGGTCCACTCGGGAGCATGGCAGTACCAGCGGGAACTCATCTGTCTTGCTGAAGGGTTTTAGAACTGTCCTGTGGGCAGCAGGGAGCACCATGGAAGGGGTTTAAGTTAGGGAAACAGATGATCAGATTTGCATTTTTGCTGCAGCATGGCAAATGTTGCAAGGGCCAATTTCAGAGGCAGAGAGCCTAATTGGAAGCATGTTTCCACGGTCGAAATGAGGGATGGTGACACCCTGAGTCAGGGCAAGACAAGAGCTGGGACAGGAGAGACTGTGCCTAAGAGATGCTGAGCAAGTAGAATTGACCAGGCTTGCTCACCTGTTAGGTTGGAGGAACTATCTGTGGAAAATGAGGAGTCCAGCCGTTTCTTGGGTAACTCAGTGGTTGGGAGTGCCATTCATTATGGTTGAAACCACAGAAAGAGGTTGAGGTGGGAAATGATGACCAGGTCAGTTTGGGACATGTCCATGTTGAGGTGGGGGGGAGGGTGGGCATCCAGCTGCCTCCAGGATAGTGATAAAGAGGATAGGCCTGGTGGGAAGGGGGCAGTGGGATGAGAGGAGGAGGGGGACAGACCCCCAGAAGGACGTCATCGAGTGAGAAGTGGGAGGAGGCAGATAAACCCACAAAGGAGAAGGAAACAGTCAGGGAGGTCAGAGGAGACCCCAGGGGAGGGAGTCAGGAAGCCGGGACAGGGAAAGAAGGGTCAGTTTTGTCACAAGGGGTCAAGGAGTTGGGGACTACACTGGTCCTTTGCATTTTCTGTGGGAAGGTCATTGTGCCCTTTATCAGCCCTGTCACTGGGAGTGGCAGTCACGGGCAGGGGAAGGGGAAGGGAGGACCAAGTAGGAGGTGAGACAGTGGAGACACTGAATACTGGTCAGTCTTCTGAGAAGTCTGGCAGAGTGGCAGCTGGGGAGGACACAGGGAGGAGGGAGAGCTGTTGGTCTGCGCATGTGACCTGGAGAGACGGCATGCGTCTGTCAGCTCTCAGGAAGGAGCCAGTGGAGAGGGAGAGGAAATACCCAGCAGCCAGGTTCTGGTCTGGGTGCCCCAGGGAGGAAGTGCCCTGGCTTAGGGCCTGGGGGGACGGGGTGGGGGATGGAGCGGGTGGAAAGTGCACACGTACATCTGGAGGTGTGGAGCCGAGCCTTGGTGTCCTCAGTGAAGCTACAGGGGCAGGAAGCTGCAGGACAGTGCCTGGCACGTAGCGGGACTCAGTTAATGTTTGTCAAATTAAAATGGGGGGACTGCTGTGAGCCTAGCATAGGACACAGGCAGTGGCAGATTTCTCATCATCCAGTGCGGCTGGGAACTTTAGAGATCATTAATTTCAGCCTGTGATTATTGGCCATATTCAGCGTAAAAAGCAGCAGTCGGATCACAATCTGCTGTTGGCCCCCAGAGCCTTCTAGTCTGTTTCAGGTCTGACAGAAACAGAACAACAGTGACAAGATACAGGTCTTCAACCTCATGAATCTGAAACACAAGAGACCAATAAAAGGGGAGACTTTTAAGTTATGTGTAAATGTGGATATTTTTATGAAGTAGCCATAGAGTTCTCAGCTTACAGGGAGATTACTTCAAATTGTAGGACATAAATTATTTTCAAGAGACAGCTCATGTTACAGAAAGGCTCACATGCCCTGGCACGATGGTCCCGTAGGTTGGAGTACCCTCCTGGGCACGTGAAACCTGCTGTCACAGGGATGTGGGCATCTGGAACACAGGAGGTGTCACTGGTTCATATGCTTTGGGCCTGTGTGTGCTCACTCAGTCATGTCCGACTCTGTGACTCCACGGACTGTAGCCCACCAGGCTCCTCTGTCCATGGGATTTTCCAGGCAGGAATATTGGAGCTGATTGCTATTTCCTTCTCCAGGGAATCTTCCCGGCCCAGGGATCGAACCCGAACCTCCTGTGACTCTGGTATTGTCAGGCAGATTCTTTACCACTGAGTCACTGGGAATTCTGATGCTTTAGGGGTCCACTGCTAAATGAGGTAGGTAGGAGTGTCTTCCCTTCAGGGAATGGACTGAAGGTTCAGGCTGAGTCTTGCTCTGTGCCCTTACTCTCCCTTCTTATAGAAGAAATTGGGCTCAAGTCACATCTTATCTGTTAGGTGAGGACTACTGAATGTCAGGCATGGAGGATCCAGAACTAACTGAGACCAGGTCCCTGACTTTGGAAGCTGCTTGTCCTAGACTTTGATCCACTGGGACCCAGGCTGATAAGCTTTGAGGTGTGAGGCGTGTGTGTGAATCAGGTGGCCACAGAGGGCTGGGAACCTCTCACAGGGAGATGAAATTTTAACTAAGCAGTGTATTCACCAGGAGCAGAGTCCTGTGTATGTCTGGGATAAAGTTGGCCTGGAGCATTTCAGGGGCATTAAAGAGGAGAGAAAGGATTGTCTGTCTGTCTTCCAGGGGAGAAGGGAGCTGCCTCACCCTGGTGGGGCTGGGATCCCTGTCCTTGCGAGCCCCTGACAGACATTTCCTAATGGTGTCTCTAGCTGGTTGACTGATGGGTTTGAATGGCCTTCACTGGGGCTCATGGATGGGCCAGTGGCCAAGGTCCTCCTTTAGAGCTGAACAGATAGATTGGGGATCCTGAAGCCCCTGGATAGCCCCTCAGCCTGCTTGGTCTGAGGACATGAGCTCCTTCAGAACCTTAGGATTTGACTGGAATGTTCTGGATAGTGGCTTCCTCTGCTGAGCTCACGTCCATTTCTTGCCCTATGCCAACAAACACTACCCGGACAGATGGCTGCACATGAGGGAGACTGGAAATGGGGACTGTGTCCAGAGGACGGTGCCTGGCTTCCCACCGACCTGCCTGCACCTGGACGGCTGAAAGGGAAGGAGGAAAGAGGGGCCAGGGCTGCTCAGTCCGAACACCACGAGTCCTTGTCAGACTACCCTTCAAAGACAGAAAGCTGAGAGGATGATGCATTAGCAGCCCCCTTGGTGATGACGATGTCACCTCTCATCTTGTCTAGTGCTGTGTATTTTTTGGAGTGTTGTCATGTATATCGTCAGACCTCTTGCCTGCCTGACTTCACCCCTTTGACTTTTAGGTTTTTACCTCCTCCAGGAAGCTTTCTGGCTGCCCCCACTCCCCGGGCAAGGTGCCCCTTCTAGAAGTTGGCTGGGTTCTGACCCGGACACTGTTTCTCACCTGTGTCTGCTCTGACCCGGACACTGTTTCTCACCTGTGTCTGCTCTGACCACAGGTCCGTGATGGTGGGGACTGACTGGGATTCTCTGCTCTGTGCCACAGCCAAGAGTACCCGGCACACGGCAGGGATTCGATAAGTGGAACCAAATGAATGAACAACAAGCCCAGGGGGCAGACGGGTAGATTGATTCTTCCCTTGGTCCATAGAAGACCAAGCTGAGTCTCTTTAAGACTGGGAGGCTGGCCTGAGTCCCTGGCTTGTGCATCATAAGGGGTCCAGGGTCTTGGCAGGCTGCCCCCTGTGAGCTGGGCTGGCCAGGCCCACTGTGACCCTCTGCATCACCCTCTTGTCCCTTCTTGTCCCCTCTCATCACAGGCTTTGGTCCCAGAGCCTCTTCACACTCAGATCTGCAGCTGGCCATGGATTGCCATGGTTACCACTCCAGCCTTGGCAGTCTCTGTGTGACATTTTGGTTTTATTTGCTAAATATTTGAACACTTGGCTTTAACTCTTTCTGCCCCAGAGAGGGCTTTCCTGCCATGTTGCCCTTCCTTAGGGGTGGTGGCCTCCCGCTGCCATCTCGGGGTCCCCCAGAGCCCAAGGGCAGTGTGCCTAGGGAGCAGCAAGGCTGTTTCTCAGCTGCCTGTGTTGACTTTCTGTTTTGGCAGTTGGAAATGTCATCCTGTGTCATGCTTCTTGACAGGGCGTGTGCTACGTCTGTTAACAGGTGTGAAAACCATTGCCCTGGGCATGTTCAGACTTGCCCCAGCCTGGAGGGCCAGTCCCAGACTTCCAGAGGCAGCTGCCTGCAGCTCCACTGACTTCCAGGCAGTCACCTCCTGCCAAGTCCTCCGGAAGCTTCCTCAGCTCCAGGACTCCAGGATGTCAGAGATGTCCTCTTCCCTTGACCCTGGCAGGGGGACAGAGGGGAAACTGGTTTTGGGAGGAGTCGTTGTTTGTAAATGGGGAGGTGGTGTCACCCCACCTCCCACTCCTCTTCCCCTGCTGGTTCAAGACGAGATAGTGCCTGGGAGGCTGAATGCACCCAGCTGTGCGTTACCTTGGAAACCACACACCTAGCCTTGGGAAAAAGGAGGGCCGAGCCATACTTCTCAAGAAGCTCCCGCTATAATTCAGGGATACAAGAGATCACTGTCCCAACACAGACAGCTAATGAGTGACCGGGTGGAGAAAAATAGCCCAAGTGCCTGCCCTATCCAAGGCACTTTCTCCCAGCAAGCCTCTGCCCCCTTTACTCAGTGCGAGGGGCCTGGTCTGTCTGGGATACTGATCACAGTGTGAGCTTGGGTAGGCTACTTCTGTCTCTACCCGAGTTTTGTCACCTATAGAGTAGGCAGATTAGATCAGATGATCTCTGGGGCCTCTGATTGTATCCAGTATTCCATGTTGGAAGGATGCTCATGATAAAGAGAGAAAAGTGTAGACAGAGTGGCTATGAATGTTTTTTTGTTTTTTAAAAATATTTATCTTTATTTATTTATTTGGCTGCACCAGGTCTTAGTTGCGGAATGGGAGATCTTCGGTCTTCTGAAGATTAAGAGCTGCCTCATGCAAGCTCTTAATTGTGGCATGCAGGATCTAGTTCCCCACTAGGGATTGAATCTGGGTCCCCTGCATTGGGAGCTCAGAGTCTTAGCCACTGGACCACTAGGGAAGTCCCTGAATGGTTTTTGATAGCAAGAACTCATAAAGTTTGCATTCAGGAGGCCCTTGTGTGGGACTGTCCAAGCAACCTGTCCCTTCTGCTAACTGCCTCCCTTTTCTGTCCAGAAAGGGAGCTGGCTATCCCCTTAATATAGCCTTGAACTTGAAATAGCAAACAATCAGAAGGACAGTTCTTTGGCTCCAACATACTTAAGTTTAAAGGTGACTCCTCTTAAATCTCTTACAAATATAATCTGGTCAGACATCTTAAAGCTTTTAGGATAATTAAAGTCAGTGACCGAATTCCCTTCCTCAGCACTCAGTTCCAACCTCCTTCCATGAATACAAACTCCCACTTCTTCAAAGTCACTGGGGAGCAAATGTTCAACTTAATAGAATATTCTATTTCCCTGTGAGTGCAGATGTGCACTGTCCATGACTTTTTCAGAATTAATTCATTGTATTTTGTATGGTTCTTTTTAAAATATTTATTTATGTATTTGACTATGGTGGGTCTTAGTTGCAGCATGCAGGATCCTTTAGTTGTGGCACGTGGGATCCAGTTCCCGCACCAGGGATAGAACCCTGGGCCCACTGTATTGGGAGCTTGGAGTCTTAGCTGTGGACCATCAGGGAAGTCCCTCTGCTACTTTTGTACTGTTGTTGTCACTGTTTTCAAATGATGATCTCTTCAGTTCTACATCAGGGATGAGCGTCAGATCCCCTGTGCCACGTTCTGGACCCTGCAGGCTAGGGAACCCCACTGCCTGGGGATGTGTGTTTGGAAAGCACCACGGGGTCCCAGGGCTTCCTCCCGATTAAGACACATCTTGCTCAGTTATGAGCTCCATGAGGGCCATGCTTTCTCGTAACCGCCTTCGTGGCTGTTCCTGCTGTGCTGATAAAGGGGGCTGTACGTAGTAGGAGTGCAGTGATTCTAAATCTGAGCTAAAGATAATTGACTCTCTGAGGGTTTGGGAAATTGGAAGGCATGGTAGAATTTTTACTGTTTGGAGACTTCATTGCATTATACGACCAAGAAAATGCTGATAATTCTAGTCTCTGTTCAGCAGGAACCTGGTAAAATGACATCTTTTTGTTTTTAAGAGAATAGATGGCAAAATCACCACTACTCAAATTCTCCCAAACCTAATAATTGGAAAAGAGATGAAATGTGCTGAGTTTATCTTGGAATTAAAGAATTCAATACAATTCAATCCAGCAGAATTCCGTTTCCTCTGAACATATCACTGGTACAAACCTGATGGGTATGTGGGAGGGACCCTGGGCCCCGGTTGTAACTTTGTCATTAAAATTTTTTTTAGTTGTTGTAAATGGATATATAAAATTTACCATTTTAGCTGTTTTTAAGTGTACAGTTCAGTCAGTGGGAGTAAGTTCATCTATGTTGTGCAGCCATCACCACTGTGCATCTTCAGAACTGACTTTGTCAGTTTTTTTTTTTAAGATTTTTTGTTAACGTAGACCATTTTTAAAGTTTTTATTGAATTTGTTACAATTTTTTTTTCTGTTTTAGGTTTTGGTTTGTTGGCCATGAGGCATGTGGGATCTTAACTCTCAGACAAGGGTTTGAACCTGTACCCATTGCATTGGAAGGCGAAGTCTTAACTGCTGGCCTACTACGGAAGTCCTGACTTTGTCACTTTTATGTAACCTCCAGGCACCTGATGGCTCATGGGTGTGTGGGCTCCCCCTCTGAGTCTGGGGGACTTTTTTCACATACGCATCTCCTACCAGCATACCTGCCTCACTGTGTCAGTCCCTGAAATGACCTTCACCCCATCCCTTATATCACAGGCCCAGGTTCTGATTCCAAGTTTAGATTTGAAAAAAGGTTTGTAAGCCCACAAATGACAAGAATGCCAGGCTCTATTTGTTGATCTCTTATGTGCCAGAAATTGTGTCCTTTATGATCTCAATGGATCCTCAGGTCATTCCTATGAGGTGAATTCTGTTACTATCCCTGCTTTATAGATAGGACAGCTGAGGTCTAAGAAGGTAAGTGACGTGGTCAAAGTCATGTGGCTGGTGAGAGGCAGAGCTGGACTCAAGTGAACTATCTCCAGGCCCATTACGTTGTCTCTAGGCCTGTTTATCTCTCATTACGTGAGAGCTCCATCCTCGGTCTGTCTCTCCTGCCCCTAGTTCCTGCAGGGTGAGAAGGCAGCTTGAAATTTGGGCTTGGCCATGGGGACTCCTCTCCAAAAAAGGGCAAGAGCGAGCATGACAAAGCCCAGGGCAGAGCAACAACCCAGACTCTATTGGTCCAACCCTGCAGCAGCACCCCAGGCCCTTAGCCCCAGTTCCAGTTCCAGGAACCCAGCCTCTGCTCTGCCCTATGGTGGCCCCTCTGCCTGTTAGAAACCCCTTCCCTTGGGAGGGGAATTTGGGGGAGAATGGATACATCTATGAGGCTTCCCAGGTGGCGCTAGTGGTAAATAACCTGCCTGCCAAAGCAGGAGGCATGAGACCTGGGTTTGATCCCTGGGTTGGGAAGATCCCCTGGAGGAGGGCTTGGCAGCCCACTCCAGTATTCTTGCCTGGAGAATCCCATGGGCAGAGGAGCCTGGCGGGCTACAGTCCATGGGGTCACAAAGAGCCCGACACAACTGAAGCAACTTTGCACGCACGCACAGATACGTGTGTATGTGTGGCAAGTCCCTCCACTGTTCATCTAAAACTATGCCCCAATACCAAACAAAGAGTTAAAGAAAGAAAGAAATCCCTTCCTTATCCTAATTCCCCTCTTGTCCTCCCCTTGGGTCCCAGGCCTACCCCAAGAATGAGGTCCAGCACCCTCAGGGAGCTAGGGGCTGCCAATTCTAAGTGGCATTCCATCAAGACTGGATGATGCTTTGGTTTCCCTGCTTTCCCTCCTGATCCCTGCTTGGCTGGAGCCTTCTTTGAAGCTCTGGCTGCCTGGCTGGGTGCCCTATTGGGTCTTGCTCTTTTTTGTCCTTCCCCAGCCTCCACCCTCTAAGAGACTGGCTCCTACTTCTCTGCTAGCCGCTTGGCCCTCAGGGCTTCCTTGACAGGTCAGCTGCAATGTGGGAGACCTGGGATAGATCTGTGGGTTGGGAAGCTCTCCTGGAGAAGGGGACAGCTACCTACTCCAGTGTTCTGGCCTGGAGAATTCCATGGACTGTATAGTCTATGGGGTCCGCAGAGTCGGACACTACTGAGCGACTTTCACTCTCACTTTCTGGCCCTCTGGACTAGTCAGCGCCTATCTGGGCTGTGTCTGGCCTTCCCTTTGGACACTGAGCCTTTGGCTGCCAGTGTCCTGGGTGCATCAGGTGTCAGCAGCCTTCTCAGTTTCCCAACCCCTCCTTCCTCCTCTTTCCAACATCCCTGTGGGAAGGGGTCAACAGTTTCACACTGAAGCCCCCCGGATTGGACACAGGACTTCCCATTGTCCTCTCCTGCCCATATAAAACATCCCTTGCTTCCCTGGCACTCATAAGAGCCCTGTCTCCATCCTGCCCACTGCATGGCCCAGTGCCCTTGCTCTGCACCTGCCCAGGGATTGTGAGTTGCTCAGGACAGAGGACCGCCATTCATTCCATTACTACAGCCAAAGACAACCAGTGCCCCTGAGACTGGGACAGTAGCCCATTAGTCCACATTGAATGGAATGTTTGCTAAAACCCTCTGTCTTCTACACAGAGCTGCCAAGCCAAGCCACAGGCCTCCACCCCCTTGTCCCCAAGCTCCCACCCTTGCTTGTCCAGTTGGCTTTTGGGGACGAGAGCTGTGCCTGTCGTTTGCATCTGTGCCTTTTCCCACCATTCATTTGGTTTCAGCCAACTCTAGTCTATCTGGGTCTTTTAGCATCTCACTCAGCAGCCTGTGTGGGGGGCCCTCCTGGCTTCATATCTTCTCACATTTGATAAGCTTGACTGTGATAGCTTCATGCAAGCCATTGATACAAATGTGGCACCAGAAATGGAATCTGGGGAAGTAAACTTCCTTTTGTTGAATGAAAGGCAGGCGGTATAGAGAAGAAGAAATTCAAGGCTCTGCAAATCTTTCTCATTCTAAACATTTTGTGGCCTCCCCCTAGGCTATGGCTTTATGCGCCCTCCTACCCCACTTCACCCAGAAGCCCAGCCTGCGTGCACATTGTCATGTTTACTGAGTGGTGCTCCGGTGTGGGACGGGAGTCAGGGGCTGCGCAGTGGACCCTGCCTCTGTGCCCCTCACCGTCTGTGAATGAAAGGGCGAGGTAGGTGTTTGGCCACCTGGCAGGCTTGGGTCGTCACAACGCTGTCCCAGCAGCCTGCATCATAGGAGAGTGTTGCCCGGACTCCAACATTCCTAAAGCCACTCTCGGCTGCAGCAGCTGGACTTGGCCGTGACTGCTGACCAGTGGCTGCATTGGCCACAGGCACAACCAGAGATCAGTGAGCAACCACGGTGGAGCCATCCGCCAGGTGCAGAGTGGCCGCAGCCTCTGAGCTCAACACCCCTCGGCTGCTCCTTGGTGGGGGAGGTGGGTGAGCCCCTGACGCTGGTCCTCTGTGTGTGTGCCCACACACCCTGCCCCTTGCAACCCTCAGGTCCCCCTTTTGTGTAACCAGGGTGGGGAGCTAAGTGCTCTCCAAGGCGCCTCTCAGCTCTCCCTTGTGCCTCTTGCCAGAATGTACTAGAATCCTTGTTGATTTGAGAGCAAAGAGAAATGACCACTTTCGGGTGTGTGTGTGTGGAATGAGCGGGGGCAGGGGGAGGGCAGGGCCATATTTGTCTTCCTGCTGCTGTTAGAAATAGCAGCCACTCTCCGCCTCCCTTGAGGACTGGACAAAAGGTGATTAATTCATCTGACACAGAGCTATTGAAGGTCTGTTATGAGCCTGGCACCACGTGGACGGCAAGGCCCCTGCCCTAAGCAGGCTTGTGATCTAATGGGGAGATAAGCCCTCAGGTACTCACTGCCTGGGGTGCCAAGTGCTGGGGGCTGAGCTGCGAGTACGGGTGTGGGTACACCGGGGCCTTCCCCAGGGGGTGGAAATGAGGCTGCTGCCTCTGGGGCCTTTGGGTTGGGCCTTGAAGGCTGGGTGCAGTTTCTGCAGATGCAGGCGGGGTGAGGTGCTTGAGGGAAAGAGACCTGCTGGAGAAGATGAGGAGAGTGGGGAAAACTCAGAGTTTCTGGGAAATGGGAAGGATGCAGCTGGCCACAAAGGCAGTGGTTGGAAGTGAGAACAAATGGAAAGGCTGAGGGACTTCCCTGGAGGCTCAGCAGTGGAGAGTCCATCTGCCAATGCAGGAGATGCGGGTTTGATCACCGGGCCGGGAAGTGGTTGAAATGCAAAGGCTTCTCATTGCAGTGACTACTCTTGTTTGCGGAGCACTGGATCTGGGGTGCTTGAGCTTCGGTAGCTATGGCATACCGACTGAGTGGTTGCAACTCCCGGGCTCTAGATCACAGGCTCAGGAGCTGTGGCACACGGGCTCCGAGGCATGTAGGATCTTCCTGGCCACTGCTTGTCGAAAGGCCTGCATAGCAATGAAGAAAAAGTAAGTAAGATTATTAAGAAAAAAAAAAAAAGGCTGGACCCAGAACCTGGCAAGCAGGATCAGGAGAGATGAGGCATCCTTGTCTACAGTGGTAGCAGTCCTTGAGTGTTTATCAGAAAGGGCTCACAGATCTGGTGGGGGCGGTGGGGAAGGAAGCCAGACAATTGATCCCCATGTTGCATCAGCAGAGCATTTTGTGTAAGATTGAGAAGCCACCAGTAGTCAGCGTTAAGACCAGAGGTGGGGCTGGGGGTGGGAGGACTGGTGGAGGGAGGACTAGTGGAGATTTGGGTGGAAGCCCACCCCTTCTGCAAGCTTAAGCACCTGCTGACTTTAAGGCACACCACTGGGCTTGAGGAAATGATGAAGCGCTCCTTCCTTGCGGGATCTTTAGACATAAAGATGACAGCTACCTGGTAAGCGCGTGTTCGAGACGGAGAGGAATGGAAAAATACCCCTCCAGAACCTGGGGTTCTGTGATCTCATTGACGGAACACGCCCCCACCGGGAGCCAGGGCCTCTTGGGGAGCCGGTTTGTCTTGTTCTGTCAGGTCTTTTTAGATGCTTAACTGCACTGATGAGATTTACAAGAACCTCAGGATTTTACAGTTTCACTCTTATTGTCCCCTAATCCATCCTCTTCCTAAATATACACAGCTCCCCAGCAGCCTCCCTCAGGCAGGGAGTTCGCGTCCTTCCTCTGCCTGCGGGATTGGAGAGGGGGTGTGGCGGGCACGGCCACCCTCCTGGAGTGCTGGCAGGGCGGGCTCCTGTCCCCAAGGCCCAGCTTGTCCCCTGCAGGAGCGGTGACATCACCTGAGGCTGATGTGGGAGCTTCTCAGTTTGTAGTGAGTTTGAAAGGTGCAAACGCCAGGGAAGTGCAGGAGGAGACACGCTGCCTGAGGCTTGTAAAGGAGCCCTGACTTCAGACAGGCACCCACTCCTGCCCCTGTTGGCTTATCCTGGAAGAGCCTGTCACAGTCTCCCTGCCTCTGTGCCACTTTTTCCCCTTCTTCTCAGTTTCCTTTCAAACCTCTTATCAGCATCATCTAAGCCTGTCTCGTTCCACCTTCTCTTCCATCTTCTCTGGCTCTCCTTTCTGGCTCGTTTCAACCTTTCCTGCCCTTTGTATCTAAACGTGGGATGCCTGTCACTGTGGGCTGGCTTCATGGGTGTGTGTGGCTTTCAGGCTGAATGGACAGGGCTGAATTGACAGCCGATACTGCCTGGCTCTGGAAAAAGAGAGGACAATGAGGGACAGGATCTCTTCTAGCCGAGAACATTCTGATCTGGGTGTCGTTTCAGGATAAATTTAGTTCCAAGGGCTGGTGCAACATTCTAATTTGGTGGGAGTCCTTGGGCGCCCATGGTGGGGAGGGAACAGGCCTCTTCTCACCGGCCTGGTCCATTTCAGGGGGCCACGTGAAATCCAGGTTTGTGATCATTACGTAGAATTGCAATTGTGGCCATCCCACGCTGACACAAGATTGATTCATCTGGGGTGAAATTTCCTTCAAGCCCCTTCTAGCTTGTGGGTTTTGAAGCTTCTACATTTTCATGGCTGGCCCACTTCAAGGTATAAATACCGATTAACAGTCTGTACTAGTTGTGTTCTCATGCTCCCCGGATTAAATCAATAATGACTAAAATATTAATTGGACCTTTATGAAAAGAAAATGAGATATGGTACAGAGTGGAGACTTCTAAAGTTGGAATCAAAAGTTTGAATCTCATGATGTTCTGATGCTAGCTCTGATGCTAATGGGTGACCTCAGGAGACGCACTGAACTTCCCCGAGTATGTTTTCTCCTCTGTAGGATGAGATCACAGTGGCCACAAGGAGGGTCATGAGCATCAGCTACAAGAGTTAGGGAAAGGGCCCATGAGAGCCTGGCGCAAACAAGGGGCTTGACAGAGATTTAATTTTAGACCCTGCTTGTCAAACCCAACCCTCTGCTCTTGGCCTGGTGGTCCAGCTCTTGCCTGCTGTTGGCAACTGTTGAGGTGCTGGACACCTTTAGTCCTTTAAAATAAGTCTCCGAGGCCCTTGCTGACCATTCCCACGATGCTTTCTTAGCTGGTGGTCAGGAAGACTCCCTGGGGGCCTCTCTTCGCCAACCTCTCCCCTTCTCCCCTCCCTCGCCCCATTTCCTGTTGATTCTCATGAACAGAGTCAGGAAGCAGAAACACTGGTCCGTGCTGTGTTAATGGGTACTACAGGGCTCCAGGGAGCCTCTTGCTCTGTCCAAGAAAGACAGGCTGGTTCCTACCAGCGTGGGCCCAAGGTCACAGAGCCTCCTACTGACACCCGGGGACTGGAGCCACTCAGCCATCTCCGGAGCTGGGAGTGGATCCAGGGATGATGGGTAGAGAGTGGGTAGCCCTGTGACAGGTGCATGGAATGCAGGAGGTAGCAGCTCCCTGATAAGATGGTGATGGTAAAAGTGATCATGCGTGCATGCGAGCATGCTCGGTCATGTCTGACTCTTTGCAACCCCGTGAACTGTGGCCCACCAGGCTTCTCTGTCCATGGAAGTTTCCAGACAAGAATATTGGAGTGGCTTGCCATTTCCTACTCCAGGGGATCTTCCCCACCCAGGGACTGAACTCTTGTCTCCTGTGTCTCCTGCATTGGCAAATGGATTCTTTACCACTGAGCCACCTGGGATGCCCATAAAAGTGATCATTGCAACTAAAAATTACGAAGTGCTAAGAGTCATGTTACAAGTTTTTCAGCATTTATCTCATTTAATTTTCATATTCTTCCCAATTTACTCCCATTCATCCTGTATTAGTTTCTGATGGCTGCTATAACAAATCACCACAAACTTAGTGGCTTAAAACAGCACCAATTTATCATCTTATAGTGCTGGAGTCTAAAATGAGTTTTATTAAACTAAAATCAACGTGTGTCAGCAAGTCTGCATTTTCCAGAGGCTCTGGGGAGAAATTGTTTCCTGTCTTTTCCAGCTTCTAGAAGTTGTCTGCCCTTCCATCTTCACATGGAAGGTTTTCTCACATGGTATCACTTTAACACTGACTCTTCTGGTCTCCCTCTTCCACTTTTAAGGACCCTTCTGATTACTCTGTATCTACCCGGATGATCCAGGATAATCTCCATATTTTAAAGTCAACTGATTAGCCATCATAATCCATCTGCTCCCTTAATTCTGCTTTGCCATGTACCATACTCACAGGTTCTAGCGATGAGGATGTGGACTTTTGGGGGAGCCATTATTCTGCCTACCACAATCCCCTATTTGTAGATAAGGAAACTGAGGCTTGGCTGTTACATAACATTCCCAAAGTCATGCAGCCGGTAAGTGGCAAGGTTGGAATTTGAATTGGAGCTGCATGATCTAAAACCTGTTTTCATTTTAAAGGGCTTCCAGTGAAAACAGAGAAAACACACATCCCTAGAATGGCCCCAAACAGTCAACCACAGTGAGGGACGGGCAGATGGAAGGGACATGCCCCGTCTGAAGCCCCCAGCACCGTTTTAGCTCAGGATGGAAGAACAGACTGCTCTGTGAATAACACTGCATAAACTGAACCAGCGGTCCTCAAACTTGACTGAGTGTTGGAATCACCCAGGGAACTTTAAAATAATGCTGGTGCCTCCAGTCCCACCCCCAGAGATTGGGATTTAATGCTCTGGGGAGGCACTGAGTGTAGGGGTTTTTCCAAGCTCCCCAGGTGAATCTAAAACACAGCAGGATGTGGGAATCATTGCTTTGGGCATGCCCTCCATAATTATGTCAGTCTCTTGTAACCACGCCCAGGGCACACCCCTCCCACCCCCAGCACTTTGCTCTGGGGCCCTTGCCCAGAATAGCCGTGTCTCCCTTGTTTCTTCCTGGCAGCCTCCCTTGCACCCTGGCTATGTATAAAGCCACATCCTCTGTGCACAGAGGAACTTCCGCTGGGGAACAAGGCATACTTTCCTTCTGCGTCTCTTGTATGGCTCTTGTGTGGCTCTGCGTCTCCTTCTGTATGGCCATCTGTGGAATTGAATTTTATTAATTTCCCCATTGCACATGTTATACTTCTCTAAAGGGTCCCTCCAAGAAAATACAATAAACTGATTCTTAGGGACTCTGCATCCGTTCAACTTGAGAGGTGGGGATTAGAGATCAGACTCTGAAACCAGGCTTCCCTGGTGGTTCAGAGGTAAAGAGCCTGTCTGCAGTGTGGGAGACCTGGGTTTGATCCCTGGGTTGGGAAGATCCCCAGGAGAAGGAAATGGAAGCCCATGCCAATACTCTTGCCTGGAAATCCCATGAACAGAGGAGCCTGGTAGGCTACAGTCCCTGGGGTTGCAAAGAGTCAGATATGACTGAGAGACTTCACTGTCACTTTTAAACCAGACTGCCTGGGTTCAAATCCCAGCCCTGCCAGTTCCTGCTGTGAACTTGGAGTGAGTTATTCTGTCTCTCTTTGCCTCAATTTCCTCTGTTTAAAAAAATAAGGATAACAATAGTACTTATCTATAGCTAGGTTGGAGTGCAAATTAATGGTTTTATCTATATAACAGCGATTAACAAGAAGGGTGTCTGGCACATAGGAAGACTATATATAGGTATTTGCTAGTATTACTACCCCTGATCCTGCCATCACTACTGTTCTCTTAACCTGGCTCTGTGGGATTCAATTACAGTCAACAAACACTGAAGACCTACTCTGTGCCAGGACAGGAAAGAAGTGTTCCTGACCCTCAGATAATTCCTGGTCTTGGGAGGGAGTGAGGAGAAGGAGTCAAACAGGTGGGCAACTTGTTGTAATACAGTGTGAAAAGTTTGAACCGAATTGCTAGGGATGATAAAGACAGGGATATCCCTGATATGGGGATTCAATGGGGGCCACAGATGGGCAGGTGTGTTGTGAATTCTAAGCTTTTGTTCCATGGGCTTTTGTTCCTACCAGCTACACTTGCAAAGTCGTGGTCTGTAAAAACTTTCTGTAAACTATTCTGTGAATTGTAAATTCAGATAAATCATGCTAGTGTTTGCTAGTGAATGCATTAATATGTCCCAATTCCTGCTGAGGATGCCCCTTGATGGGAGAACCTGGCCCTGAAGAAAGGGTTACCATCCCAGGTTGCAGGTGTTAGTCTAAGGAGGGTGTCATGCAAATGAAAGTGTGGGCGTGGGAGTGGGGAGGGGGTGTGGGGGTAAGGGTGGGGAGGGCAATAGCAGAAATTAATGTGGAGTTCAGAGTTGCTGGGAAACCCCTAGACTTGGACCTTAACACCCCCAAGGAGAGGGACAGCAGGTGCCCAGATGGGAAGCTGGGTTCGTGGGGAAGGAGAGGGTGCAGCCAGGCTCTTTGGAGAGGAGCCCTCCTATCCCTTCGGAGCCAAGCGGCCGGTGGCTCCACCCACACCCTCTCCTGGCTCAGGGCCCCCTTTCTGGATGCTGGCGCTTGTTGTTGGCAGGCAGCTACAGCATATCTGCCAGTTGTGGGAACAGCTGTGCACGGACAAGGGTCCGAGTTGTCCCCAGCATGTTCCCATCCCCGCCTGGGTGAACAAACATGCTTAGAAACAGGACTCAGCACTCCTTGGGTTCGAGCTGTAAAATAGGCACTCAGAGGCCTGTCTGCCTGTTGAGGACAGTGGGGTGAATGCTTGATAGGCTTGTGGGTTTTCTGGTTTTGAAAAAAAGTCACCTGTCTTGGGCAGACAGATGTTCATGAGTATGTTTATGAGGGCTTTGCCCAAGCCAATCATGATACTAGATCCTTACCAAAATGACAGGCATCAATTTGGACCCACAACTCAGGTTGTTACTATCAGAAAATTTCGACCCCACCTCTGTTGGGGCAGCCTGCTCCACACTGCCAACCTTTAACCGTTCAGCTGCAGCCTGGGTGTGACTTGTGGCAAAATGTTTGCAGTAGTCTGGGGCACTTTCCTAATCCATCCGTGTGCCTTACAGGTGGTCAGATGTGTCCCTTGTTGTTCCTTGGCCACTGGAGTCTCTAGAAACCTGTGTAGGGAAGAAGAGCCCTAGGGCTCATTGGTGGGGAGACCCAGGGGGATTTCGGAGCTACTTCCCAGGGCCTGGCCAGGGCCCAAAGCCCAGTGCGGTACAGCCAGGCAGAGGCCGTGGGACGGGAGGGCTCCACCCCAGCAAGAGGCATTTCACGCCCTTGGTGAGCTGGGACAGAGGGCAGAGTCGTGACTCATCTTGTGCAACATGATAAGGACCCTCACAAAGTCAGGCAGTCTCTCCCTCCCATCTGGTCAGAGCAACTGCTTGAAAAGCTTAGAGAATAAGGCCTCGGAAGAAGCCTCCAAGGGACACCAGAGGAAACTGGTGGGGCCGCTGGGACGGTCATGGTGCACACGTGAGCCTGAGGCAGCAGGTGAGGCCCTGCAGGCCAACACAGGTTTCCTGGGGTTGAGTCTGATAACCTAGTAGTGGCTGGAGTGTTGCAATAGATGGATCCTATTTTTTTTCTGTAATATTCTAAATACTTTGTTTTGCCCTATCTTCTAGGGTTATGAATGGTAGTATGCACTGGTAGTCTTCCTAAAACCTGACTCTGAACAGATTCTCTTCTCTTCACACATTCTTACCCTTTGGTGACTTCTAGATGGATTGGAACCCCTAAACCTGGGTCTCAAGACCTCACAGTGTGGCTGGGCTCCCTGCTGCCTGGGTCCTGCCCCAGGCTGGCTGCCCGTGGTTACTGAACACGGCTCAGATCTCAGCTGCCCCTATCCCTGCGTTTATGCAGACTCTGCTCCTTCCTGGCTGGAGAGTGAACTCCTGGACATGGGGAAGTGTCCTGTGCTTCTCCGTGCAGGTTTGGGTGAACACTGCCTGTTCGCACTGACCAGACCAGGATACGCATCGATGGTTAGTGCCTCTCCTGCCGAGACACAAGTGGGTCTGGTATAGACCCAGCTCTGCCTCTTATTAGCTACATAATCTTGGGCTGGAGGTTTAGCTCTCTGCCTCAGTTTCCTTGTCTACAGGCAGAACCATATTATTATCTTCCTTAAGGGGCTGCTGTGACCATCAGATGAAATAACGCACAGAAAGTCCTTGGCAGAATATCTGGTTCAGGGTACAAGTCCAGTGGTGACTGCTATTAGTTTTGTTGCTATTTTAACTTCATCCTTCCTGCAGGGTGAGCCTCTGGTGACAGTAGGTGCTAATAATCAGAGGATTAATGAACAAGTGAGTGAATGTTGAGCTATGTTCTTATTTTTTGAAAAATGTTATTTATTTCTTATTTTTGGCTGCGCTGGGTCTTTGTTGCTATGCACAGGCTTTCTCTAGTTGCGGTGAGCCGGGGTTACACTCTAATTGCAGTGCACCGGCTTCTCACTGCGGTGGCTTTTCTTATTGCAAAGCATGGGCTCTAGGTTCACAGGCTTCAGTAGTCGCAGCGCACAGGCTTAGTTGCTCTGCAGCATGTGGGATCTTCCTGGACCAGGGATCGAACCTGTGTCCCCTGCATCGGAAGGTAGATTCTCAGCCACTGGACCACCAGGGAAGTCCCGAGCTCTGTTCTCATTCCCCTGCTCTTGGGGCTGTAGCTCCTTCCCATTTTGGTGCCCATGTGCCTTCCCCTTGCACTCAGCCGTCATGAGCATTCTCAGAGCACCCGGGCGCTGATGGAAGCAAACAGCACCAGAGGTCAAGTTCTTCCCTCTTGGATTGCACATCCCCTTGGGGTGTCAGCTCTTCAGTCTCTGCTCAGGGACCGTTTCCAGGTCCAGCAGCTGTTGGCTGGAGATGCCAACCCTGGAAGCAGCTGTACCTCCACCATCTCCCTTGTCCTCCCCTTGGATTTTTTGCTCTCACTTTAGCAGGCAAGTGCACTTAAAAATAAGTGGCAAGAGCTACGTTTGTTTCAAGTGTAAGATATGTCACTCTCAGAAACAGATTTTGTTCTTGCTGTATAAAAGATAAGAAATAGCTATCTAGTTAAGGAACTTTTTGGGCCAGCTCTCCTTTCGGGGGGTGGGAGCGAGCGTCCTTTGTCCTTTCGGCGTAGGCTCCCGGGAAGAATGAGTGTACCCGCTTCAGAGCTGTCAGCGCAGCCACACGGTGCTGGGCTTTTCTCATTGATCTATTTCCCTCCAGTGAATGGGTTCTACAGAAGCAGCAGAGAGATTTTCCCCTAATGATTGTGGATAGAAAAGAATAAAAAGTGACTCTGGGGGTATCTTGGGACCTTAACTGTCATTGCATGCTGACACTTCATTTCAGAATGTAAAGGGCCTTCTCCCATTTTGCCAAGATAAATGGTTCTCTTTGGTCAGGGATAGTGAGCAAAGAAGCAGGGCTTTCCAGGTAAAGTTGAAGGGCCTCCTCTGCGAGGGGTGAGGGTCTTCCCCGCCCCTTCTCCTGGTATCCCCCAGAATCTCAAAGAAAGGACGCTGGAGGCTGGAATCCACTGACCAGGTTGGGCCCAGGACAGCTCTGTGGATAGCATTTTTTTTTTTTTTAATAATTTTATTATTTATTTATTCTTGGCTATGCTGGGTCTTTGTTGCTGCAAGGGCTTCTCTCTAGTTGTGGTTCATGGGCTTCTCTCATTGCAGTGGCTTCTCTTGTTGTGGAACCCCAGGCCTAGGGTGCAGGGGCTTCAGTAGTTGTGGTGTGTGGGCTCAGGAGCTGCAGTTCCCAGGCTCCAGAGCACAGGCTCAATTGTTGTGGTGCACGTTCTGAGGCATCTGGGATCTTCCCAGATCAGGGATCAAACCCATGTCTCCTGACAGGTGGATTCTTTACCACTGAGCCACCAGAGAAGCCTGAGTCTTTTTTTAAAAAATTAATTAATTTGGTTGCGTCTGGTTCTTAGGCCCCGTAGTTGTGGCATGGGCTTAAGTTGCCCTGAGGCATGTGGGATCTTCGTTCCCTGACCAGGGATTAAACCTGTGTCCCAGCATTGTGAGGCGGATTCTTAACCACCCTACCACCAGGGAAGTTCCGACAGAATCTTACTCTGTTTCCTCCTCACAGGTGTCTCTTGGTGAAGCCTGGAGTCTAGGGGAGGAATAATTGCTTACAGGGCCCTTGGGAAGAGCCCTTCTCAGACTGACTGGCATTGCAGCTGGTGTCCAGGAAGGAGGTTCCCGGCTTGGTCTGCCCAGGGCTGGGTGATGTCTGCTTTCCCTATGGATCACGCGTCCCAGTCAGTTATAACAAGGCCAGCTCTGGAGCTCTGCCCCGGGCAGAACAGCCCCTAGCCCTGAGTGCTCATCTCCTGGGTCAGGGTTTGGGTCCCCTGAGCCAGCTCTGACTTCCTTGTCTGTGCCCTGTATTCGAGCAGCAGCTCTGTAAGGACAGAGGGAGTGGAGCTGTGCTGTACCAACACCACAAAGGGCCCTGCGCTAGAGGGAATGCCTGTAATACCCACCTCTGATTGAATGGATGGACAAATAAGAGAGCTGACAGCTCTTTCTCTGGCAGGGGAGGTGGTCACTCATGATTCCAGGCAGTGGCGTGATCTGCTCTTGGAACGGTCAGGGGACAGGGAAGGGGAAAAGGCCCTCCTTTCATTTCAGAGTGATCTCTTTATATGGTCCGTTCTGTACGAACACAACCTATGAAGCTGTCCAAAATAGCAGGATGACAATGATGACTTTGACCCATCTAGTGAAGTCAAAGTCCCTTACATTACTCTGCAAAGCTGTTTCCCACATACAGTTCACATGCCTAGACTGGCATTTAGCCTCTGTTTACAGATGAGGCAGTTGAAGGGCCACATGTCAAGGTGTGCCCAGGACTGTCCGGACTGTAAACAGCAGGAATACCATCTCCTGATCTGGGGTGCCGAGCCGTGGATACCCCAGCACTCAAACCCATTTTAAGTCCTGCTGCAGAAGTGATTTCATGACCCTTCCCAGGTCCTGCTTTCTGCTGCCTGATCCGTTGAGGGATGAGGGCATCAGGCCGACTGGAAACTCCAGGTCAGGACCCACTCATTGTCAGCCACAAGTCTCCCTGTCCTGGGGCACTTGTATGTTTCAGAGGGAAGCAGTGGAGGCTCTCATTGCCCTCAGTAGGATCCAAGCCCTTCCACCTGCCACTCTTTACAGCATTTACAGCTGAATTCCTACATGACCCTATGCAGGGATGGGGACGTGACCCAGGGCAGCGTCACTTTATGAGTATGTGGGTTCCAGAAGCAGGTCAGCCTGTCAGTAGTCTCTAGAGACTCTGGCTGCACTGTCTGGATGGTTCACAGGGGTTGTCCTCAGAAGCCCCCAGCCAAAACACAGTAAATGCCTGACACTAATGTGTATTCACTCATTGGGTGACTGTGATCTTGAACCTTTGACCTAATCCCAGAGATTGACCTGATCTGTTTGGTGTCAGTGCTGGCTGAGACTGGAGAGCACTCACCTCTTTTCATCTCAGTTTGATCATATTCTAAGTACTGTATTGGAATGAATCGTTGTATACAGCATGCTCGTCATTCAGTTGCCAAATCACGTCCAACTCTTCACAACCCCATGCCAGGTTTCCCTGTCATGTGTATGTGTTAATAGTATATTAATACAATAAATGTCAGTGTCATATAATTAAATGTTAATTTATCCCAGTAACCTCACCAGTCTGCCCAGGGTATGGCGAGGTAGTGAGGATGGATGTCTAGAAAGACCAGGATGGGAATTTTATCTCCACCACTTCTTATCTTCGTGACCTCAGACAAGTACATTGCCTCTCTAAGCCCCAGGCTCCTCATCCGCAAAGTGGGTACAGTATCAGCTCCTGCTCATTGAGTTTTCGTGAGGATAAACCTGGAGAGTGCTTGTGATGTGCTTAGCCCTGCGTCTACTTCACCCTTAGGAAATGCTCTGTAAGTGTTAGGACATTTCAGTGCTCTTATTATTCCATTAGTGTAAACAATGTTTCCTCTAGAGGCTGCTCTTGAATTAGTTGTATCTTCTTGCCATAAATTATACTTGGGGTATATCCTGAGTAACAGTCCCGGAAAAGAGGACCAAGGTTTAAACTCCATCAGGTTCTTCAGTGTGGGAGACTTGGAATCACAAAGCTTAACTTTGTTACTTTCTGCTTCCCAGGGAGTGTTACTAGCATGCTCTCCTGGTCTGTGAGTGGGGATAATGGTATCAGTTCATCCTATGGTGAGGACCAGAGAAGCTAGCGATGCCAAAGTCCCTGGCTTAGGGTCTGGTGCATTTCCATGCCTGCCTGCCTTCCTTCCTATGTTTTCAAACCAGGCCTGAGACTAAGAGATGAGTGTTGGTGAGTCCTCTGGGCCTGATGTTTGGCAGCAAAGGAGTGGGGTTAGGGTG
Organism: Dama dama; assembly: GCF_033118175.1. Classification (NCBI taxonomy): domain Eukaryota; kingdom Metazoa; phylum Chordata; class Mammalia; order Artiodactyla; family Cervidae; genus Dama; species Dama dama. Next base: position 17,157,961 of record NC_083700.1, read on the forward strand.
GCTGTTGGCTGTTGCCAATGCTCATTTCTACCTAGGAATTGCACTTGGGCCTCCCCGGGTCAATTTGTGTGGCATTTGTAGAGCTGAGGGCCCAGTGATGGAGCTGGCTTTTCCCTTGGTCCTTTTCAGTTCAGAGCCCATGTGAAGAATCAGAGACAGTTAGGGCCAGGAATGCTGCAGAGGGCCTTAGAGATCATCTTTAGACCATCATCTTCCTCATCATACAGATGAAGAATCTGAGGGCCTACAGGTGAAGAGACTCACGTATTCCACACAAAAAGCTACAGAGATTTGTTCTGGGTCACAGGTGGGCTCGTGGCTCCATGCCTCTGGGCTTTCCAGGTGTCTGGGTCACACTGACTACTATTCCTCGAACATCTACCGTGGGCCAGGCACCATGTTCCCCAGTTAAACTCATTTACCCCAAATTTAAAGAATGTCTACATTTTTCCAGGCATGGGGGATATCATGAATGATAATAGTGAATGAGACAGGTACAGTCCCCACCCTCATTGAACTTCCGGTCTAGTGGGCAGGAACAGGGTCAGGCAATCACAGATGAGGCATCAGATAGGTGAGTGTGAATGCAGGTGAGCGCAACGCACAAAATGGGCAATGATAGAGAATGATGCAAAGGGACATAACTTATTGTTGGGGTTTCAAGAAAGACATCTTTAAGATGATGGTTTGGTGCTGTGATTTATTTCTGTTCATATGATCTCTTTTCTGTTTGCACTACCATATTATCTCCCTAGGAAAGTGAGGCTTAGATGGATTAATTAACTTACCCAGGATGATACACCTGGTCAGTGGAGGAGCCAGAATTTGACTCCTACTCTGTCATACTCCAGAGTCCAAGTTCTTTCCACCTTCTGTGCTAGTCTCCAGGAATGAGGACACCCCTGCCCTACAAGTTCTTAGTAATATGAAGATCATTGATATGAGCATTAAACCCCTTACCCTGCCAAGGCAAGGCTCTCTCTGCCTCCTGTTCCAGGAGAAGGATGAGGTGGACTATCCAGGTGGCCTTTCCCCCTCCTTTCCCAGGACTGGCCTCATTGAGAGTGATATGACACTGTCCCTGGGCCAGCTTTTTTAGGTCACAATTTGTCCCAGGCTCTTTATGAAGTCAGGCAGAGCATTCCTTGTTTCCACAGGCAAACCAGGCTGATACACTTGTGTCCCAGCTCCCAAATGCCTTTTTCATTTCCCCCTTACTGATTGTTTCAATTCCACTAGCCTCACTGGAAAAACTCTTTCATTCATCACAAAAGCAAACCACACAGTTAAAAGCCATATCCTGTCCCCTGGGCAAAGCCTGTTTTCCTGCCCCATGATTGACACGTACCCAGGAGCACCCTGCGCACCTGTGATTGTGTGCACTTCAACCCCTGGGACCGTTATGCTGGGCTGGGGGTGGTGGAGGGGCTAGGTCCTCCCCTAGCGCTCTTGGCTTCAGACAGTTCTGAGCCTGCCGCTTTACGGATGTAATCGGTGCTTGAATCATGACTTGTCTCCCAAACCGCAAATCTGCAACTGGCTCAGAACAATCTGTGCATCTAAATCTTTCAATCAATTAAAAATTACATTGAGACATCTATGTATGCATGAAAGCATATCTGTCTATCATCTATTTAACTATTCATCCATCCATCCATCCATGGTCGGGTGTCAGGCACCGCGCTGGGCTGATGGGAAATACAGAAATGTGTGATTTGCCAACTCTGTGGACTGTAATTCAAGGAAGACAGGCTAATAACTAAGAGCTGTGCAGACTAGGGAAAGAGCAAAGGAATCAGATATGGAGTGGAGACCAGGATAAGGCTGGGCTTTCATGAGTTTATGATCTCTCTGTCTTTGCTGTTTATTGTCTGAGATAAAATGCTGTTTTAAAAAAAAGAAAAAACTTCTAATTTTGTATTGGGGTATAACTGATTAACAATGTTGAGAGAGTTTCGGTGAACAGCAAAGGGACCCATCAATACATATACATGTATCCATTCTCCCCCAGACTCCCCTCCCAATCCAGATAAAATGCCTTTTGATTGCAGGGTTCACTGTCTCCACTCATCTCCTCACACTGGTCTCAGGTGGAGTGTTAGGGCAGCCTCCAACTAGTTCCCCTGTCTCCTTGCCCACCCTCCCTCACCCCACCCCACCCACATTGCTGCTGAGGAATCCAGTAGCCACGTCTGACCTTGCCCTTGTCTGAACACCTTCAGAAGCTCCTCACTGTCCTTTGAGTGCAGTCTAGACTCCCCAGCCTGGCATACCTCTGGGAGTGGCCATGTCCTCTCTGCAGCCACGTCTGTGCCATTTCTTCTTCAGATGCTGTGCCAGTCCCCCTGGGTTGTTCTGTATCCCCACTCTTCCACATCTCTGGGCCTTAGCACATGCCACCGCTCCTCCTGAGGGCCCTTCTCCACCTCGGCTGATAGGTGAATACCTACTCGTCTCTAGCCTGAGCTGCTCCAGGCTGGGGGGGGCCTCCCTGACCTCCCTGATAGGAGCTGCTGTCCCCCTTTCAGTGACCCCTTTTCAATCCCAGGCACACAGACCTCCTTTATTGTGCCTCTTGTGCCAACCAGTTGTCTCTTTTAAAAATTATTTATTTATTTGCTTTTGGCGGTGTCAGTTCTTAGTGGCGGCACTTGGGACCTTTGTTCAACATGCAGGATTTTCACTGCAGTCTCCTCTCTAGTCGCAGGACAAGCGCTCAGTAGTTGCCGTGCAGAGACTTAGTTGCCCCACGGCATGTGGGATCTTAGTTCCTGGATCAGGGGTCGAACTGGAGTCCCCTGCATTGCAAGGCATATTCTTAACCACTGGACCATCAGGGAAGTCCCCACCCAGTCCTCTGGTTACATGATGGTCTCTCTTAGTGAGTTCTGAAGAGTATCTGGGCCCAGCTGCTCTGAGTTCTCTATGCCTCATACAGTGTCTGACAGAAGACCTGTCTCATGAAATGTTTGGCAAATGAGTGAATTATCTACAGCTTCCACTGACCTGTCAGATGTGAACTGGAGAGGTCGCCATCAAAGAAGCCTTCTCTTCAGGCTGTGGTCAGCAGGCAGGGACCTACCTCTGTCCCAGCAGAGGCGCCTCTGCTGTCTGCTCTATTTTGTCCTCCTATGTTTAACAAATGCTTTCTTTCAGCTGGCCAGCCTACTAAGGGTGGCCGGGTTCTTTCCTCAGAAGCCAGTTAAGGAGGACATGGCTTCTCAGACCACAATCTAGTGCTAGAACTTCCTTTTTTGTTTAACCAAGAGCTGCACAAGTAGCCTGAGACCACAAAGACTGGGACTTGGGCATTGTGGGTCCCCTGCTCTCTAGGATGCCATTTTCTCACAAGACTCCTTTAGCAGTGTTTCAGAGAACATTCTGGAAAAATGTGAATGACCAAAGGTGATACCTGCCTTAGTAACTTAGATATAGGCTTATGGAAATATCCAGCTGTGGGAAATCCAGCCACGACCACTAACTGGGAAGAAATGGCCTGCCTTATTCCACAGGGTACTTGGCCTCACAGACTGGGCAGGGAATAGCTGTCTAGCAAGTCAATAAACAAGCCCGCCTGCCTCCTCAGAGCAGGGCTGGCCAACACATGACAGGCATACCACTGGGATCCCATCTACACCCAGAGCAGACATGATTAATGGATCCCAGGGTCCTTTCTAGATGAGCTCAAATGTCTGCCCAGAGTTCTTCTCACTGAGCGCTCTGGGCAGACATCGCCAACCGTTCACTGGGAGCTGGCCTCAGAGAAGAGCCTGTTGTCCCTCCCGCACTCGTGCTTCCTCCGACCTGCTGCTGCTTGATGCTTGAGGCCAGGTTCATGTGTAAGGTGCTCCTGTGACTCTGTGATTCAACCAGGGACCATGTGCTTGTCCTTACTGGGCCCAACAATTGTCTCTTCTCCGCAGTCCAGGTCTTTTCTCCTCTTAGAGAGTCTCTGACCTCATCAAGAGGACCCAGTTCCTCCCCCTAAAAACTGGTCTTGCAGGAAAGGCCTGTGGAACCACTTACATGGAGGACCAAAGAGAGTCTCTTCCACGTGGTGTGAGCTCTCTTAAGGTATACTTCAGTTTTTCATCCTTCAAGTATTTATTAAATACCTAGTATCAAGAGCAGGCCCTGAGGTAAACAATGGAGATTGAAACAAGTATGACCTCTGCCCTCAAGTAGCTTACAGTCTTAGATCAGACTCTAGTAAGACAATTGCACAAAGAAGTAAAATTGCAGCTGTAGTAAGTGTTGAGTGCCTAGGATTGACTCAGTTGATGGGAGGATGAATAGGCTCTAACTTGGCAGAGAGAAGAAAAGAGCATTCCATGCGAAGGGAACAGCATTGCCCAAAGGTTCTATGTCAGGTAGGAGAAGATGAGCATGAACTCCTGAAAGATGACTTGAAATGCAGACAGCAAGGGGCCTGAAATACAAATGGAGGCTTGAAGTGGAGAGAGCAAGGTGGTTGAAGTGGAGTGAAATGCAAATGCAGGCTGTGGAGGAGGGACCCAATCCCTCGGCGCCCTGCAGGCCCTGAGAAGATGGCTTGTCTTCATTTCACACAACAGGAAACTGGTGGGCGGAACCACTGATTCTGTGCCTTTAGCGCCTGGGACAGTGCCATGCACTAGTCTGAGGAATGGATAGATCCCGTCAGTGAGGGATGAAGGGATCCACGGGCGGAAGGATTGAGCCTGGTGAGGGCATGAGGGATGCTCTGTGGGTACTTACAAACCCTGGAACCGATGCATTGACGCATCACCCTCCCCCCACTGCAATGCTGGTCCTGGGGGTCTGGTGTAGGTTGGGATTTTAGCTTCTGGTCTTTGGCATCTCTTGACCAAGTCAGCTAAGTTACTGCTCTGGCCATTCTCATTGGTCACTGCAGGCATTTTGTGTTCTATTTCTGCCTTTTAACAAAACAGTTGAATAATAGTCCCTAGCATCCAGAATAAATTAATATTGATTTGTTGTTTTCCTTTTTATTAAAAGTATCATTAATGATCTATTGAGAATTTGAGGCTTACAGTAATAACCATCGTTATTAAGGTAGTTCTTTTATGTGGTTTTTAACTTGCAAATTGGGTGTGTCAGTTCCCAAGCTTGGTGGCTTTCATAGGCTGGATTGGGATCTGCCTCCTTAATCTCCCAACCATGCTCCCCATCTGCTTTAATATACAGGGAGGGAAATCCAGGTACGAGCTTTTTTCATGTTAGTCTCTCTCCGAGGACATGCGCCCGAGAAACAGGGCCAGTGCTTCTGGCCCTGGGCCTTGGCCATGGGCAGGAGGAACCAGGCGGTTGCAAATTCAACACACCCCTCCCTTTGCAACTTGCCAACTTTTCGCTTACTGGTTTGCATGTCTGGCACCTCACTTGGCACATGATTTATTACAGCTTTTAAATATCCCTTTCTTTCTGGATTGAACTGTCCATATCCATTTGGAATGGGAAGGCTGGCTTCTAAGTGTTTGTGGTGAGAATGTTTCTGGGTGTGATGGTTTTAGGTTAGGGGCTTCCTGTTCTTAGTGCTGAACCAAGGATCATGGCCCAGGAACCACCCTTGATCTGGCTGGAAATCAAGAAGATGGGGAGGGACACCCCAGCAGCCTCCTGAGACCTGGCTAAAGAGGGTGCACACGCAGAGAAAACCCTTTAGTCTTGCTAGTACCTTTGAGGATAGAAAAACATCACACGTCTACCTGGATCTCAGACAGGGGAAGATAGATCCACCTTAACAGACTGGAAAGAGCTTCAGAATCCATGCAGGACTTTCTCTCCTGGATGGATGGATAGGTTGGATTCCATTTTGAAAGCACTTCCCTGGGGAGGGAGGGGGAGGTTTTCGCTAACATAATATCTCTCTCTCTTCTTCTGCAAGGTTTGACAATCTCCCTAACCAAATTTCCTCTTGCTAGAGTTAAAGCCTCTTAGGGACCAGTTAAACTGGAATAAAGGATGGCTATAACAAGCAAATTCCCTTTCCTTTTAGAGAGGACTCTGTCTCATGGATATTACCTGAAGAAACTCATCAGTTTGTTATTACAATACCATTCTGGAATTATAATTGGGGAAGGCTGCAGAAATCCCTGTGAAAATCTTCCATGCTCTGTGTGGTGAGGGCAAGCCCTACCGGTTTCCTGTGGAACATTCTGGCCCCTATTGTTACCCTATATTTATAGATCGGGCTCCACTAAGAGCCCATTGCCTTCTGTCGCTGGTTGAAAGGCTGTTTAATACAATCCCAACTCAAGGAGGAGGATTTTCTGTGGTTGTGGGAGCTTGGCAGAGAGAGGGCCACAGAGGGAGGGGAGCACCCTGGGGTGCTTCATGAGTCACCTGACCTCTGCAAAGGGGCACCCATTAGCAACATGAGGGCCTTTTGTTTCCTTTCAAGATTCCCACAATGAGCACCACCCATTTTTACCACAACGGTGACAAGATTTATTCTCCAGCTCATCTGCCTCCACCTACTCTCAGTTCTGAAGCCTCAGTGGTTTCACCCTCCACTGATTATGACACAGGTGCCACCTGCTATTCTGGCTTGAATTTTCTTGCAATCACGTTGTTTTCTGTGTTGTCCCTCTAGCTCAGTGGAAGGATGCTTTTATGAACCAGATATCATCAGCAGGTTGGCAGGTGAGGTGATTTCTGAGGGTCTGGCAGGATGCCCAAAAGGGATGCAGGTCAGCTCTTGGAGTTTGGTTCTTACCCCTGAATTTATGCAAACAGTAGAGAAGTTTGTTTTTTTTTTAATCATCAGTATCTTACAACCCCATTCATTTGGCAGCAGAGGGATATAACAGTTGAAAAGCCTGGATACTTTTAGCCAAGGGAGCAGCATGGAGGCACTCTTGAGTTAGAGGGGGCTCAGCTTATTTGTAACATTGACATCAGAGTCCCTGGATCCCTTTTGAGATTCCTTTCAAATGGGCGAGAGACCCTCAGTCTTCACCACAACGCATCTGGGTTTATATTCATCCTATCTGCCTCCATTCATTCCCAATTCTCAGTGCTTTTACTGCTTTTGTTTTTAACCAAGCTTGGGGTAGTTGTTTAACCATCATTGTGGGACTTCTGGAAATACCAGCTCACAGCTGGGGAGGGCAGTAACATCATCCACTGAACCCACAGGCAGTCTTGTGTTTAGCCCGTTCTGTGCACAGATATGATCCCTTCCCTGCAAGGACTCTCAGTTTAGAGCAAGGATCATTTTTTTAAAAAGTAGTAAAGTACACATGGGCTTCCCAGGTGGCTCAGGGGTAAGGAATCTGCCTGCCAATGCAGAAGACTCAGGTTGACTCCCTGGATGGGGAAGATCCCTTAGAGAAGGAAATGACAACCCACTCCAGTAGTCTTGCCTGGGAAATCCCATGGACAGAGGAGCCTGACAGTCTACATACAGTTCATGGGGTTGCCAAAAGTTGGACACAACTTAGCAGCTAAACAAATAAAAAAATTACATATGGCTTAAAATTTGCCGTCCCAACCACTTCTAAGAGAACAGTTCAATAGTGTTAAGTGCATTCACACTGTTGTGCTGCCAACCTCCTGAGTGCTCTTCATCTTGCAGAACAGAAACTTTGCACCCACTGAACAGGACCCCCCCTACCACCACCACCACTAGCCCCTGGCAACCACCACCCTTCTTTTAGTCTGTATGAATTTCACTATTCTGGAATTGTACAGTATTTATCTTTTTACAACTGGCTTATTTCACTTAGCATTATGTCCTCAAATTGCATCCATGTTGTAGCATATATCAAAATATCCTTCCTTTTCAAGGCTGAATAATGTTCCACTGTATAATATGTTGCTTGTCTATTTATCCATCAGTAGACACTCTTGGTTATGATGAACAATGCTGCTATGATCATGGGTGTGCAAATACTTCTTTGAGACCTTGCTTTGAAGAACAAGCATTCTTAAACTGGAGTTCATAAACTCCCAGAGACTATCTGCAAAATGTGATGTGTAAATGCATCTTATTCTGGGAAAGGCAATTCCATAGCTGTCATCAGGTTTACAGTGGGGTTAAGATGTCAAAAGGGTTCAATCTAGAAGGGAACAGGAGCACCCCCTGCTTCAAAACCCCCTGAGCTCACAATATACCAAATCACTTTGCCACTTACCTGAAATCACTTTACTCTACACCTGAATCACTTTGCTATGCATCTGAATTACTTTGCTCTACACCTGAAACTAACACAGTATTATAAATCAAATTTACTTCAATAAAAATACATATTAAAAAACTTAGAAAATCCTCTGAGCTCTCTAGAAGTAGGTACAGGAGGGCAGGAGCAAGTTGTCCCCGTCTTATTATGTGCTGTGCCATTTCCTACCTGAGCAAACCTTGGCAGCTCATTTGACTTCTTGGAGCCTTAGTCTCACAATCTGTAAAATAGGAATAATGACAACATCCTCCCAGAAATTGTTAGTTAGATGAACATAGTGCAGTGGTTACAAGCATGGAGTGATAGGCTGAATTGTTGTTGTTGAGTCTCTATGTCGTGTCAGACTCTTTGCGACCCCATGGACTGTAGCACGCCAGGCTGCCCTCTCCTCCACTATCTCCCAGTGTTTGCTCAAACTCATGTCCATTGAGTCAGTGATGCTATGATGCTATGTAACCACCTCTTCCTCTGCTGCCCCCTTCTCCTTTTGCCTTCAATCTTTCCCAGTATTGGGGTCTTTTCCAATGAGTTGGCTCTTTGCATCAGGTGGCCAAAGTATTGGAGCTTCAGCTTCAGCAGCAGTCCTTCTGTTAGGTAGTTAGAATAGGAAAACGGAGTCCAGAATGGCGGTGGCTAAAAGACAAGGAAGGGAAAAGCCCGCGAAAATAGAACAAAGGAAGGTCTGGGGACTATAGTGAGGACCTCAGGTAAAACAGACAGCACTCCTGGCTAGCCCAGTTTACATAGGGCAGGCCCAGGGGGAGGAGAAAAAACATATAAAAAGAAGAGCCAAAGTTGGGCTGGGGGGCCTTTCTTCTCTTCGAGTGTTTTGGGTCAGCATGCTCTCAGCCTTGAGGATGTATTTTCCTTTACTTTTTAAATAAAACTGAGCTGTAACATGGAGCTGTAACACTGGACTGTTGCTTCAAATTTTTTTTTGTGACGAGACAGAACCGAGGAAATGACAAACTTCCCCGACACTTTCGGTGAATATTCAGGCTTGATTTCCTTTAGGATTGACTGGTTTGATCTCCTTTAGTACTGACTGGTTTGATCTTCTTGATAGGTTGAATAATGGTTCCCTAAAATATCCAGGCCATAGTCCCTGGAATTGATGACTATTACCTTATATGGCAAAAGGGACCTTGCAGATGTGATCAAATTTGGGATCTTAAGATGAGGAGATACCCCAGATTTTCTTTTGGGATACTAAATATATATAAAATCACAAGTGTCCTTATAAAAGAGAGGCAGAGGGAAATTTAACTACAGAAGAGGAAGTGACAACTGAAGCCAGAGGTTGGAGACCTGGAGGGAAGAGTCTGTGAGATGCAAAGAAATGGACTCTCCCCTAGGACCCCCAAAAGGAGCCAGCCTTGCTCAATGACCTTGACTTTCATCCGCTGAGACTGATTTCAGACTTCTGGCTTCCAGAACTGGAAGAGAATAAATTTGTGTTGTTTTAAAGTCACTAATTTTGTGGTAATTTGTTACAGTGGCAATAAAAACTAGTAGGTATGGACTCTGGAGCCAGACTGTGTGAGTCCCTCCAGGCTCCATCATTTCCCAGCTATGTGACCTTGGGCTGATCTCTTTGATTTCCCACATAGCTTACAAAACCTTAGTTCCCCAGGGGGGGAGATTGAACTCTGGTCACCTGGGTAGAAACAAGGAATTCTGTCTTCTAGACCATGGGGGCTGTTGAATAGAATCTAAATCCCTAGTCCTTGTCTGCCTTGAAAGGAAGAATCAGACAAGAAGAACATATAGGGGAAAGAAAAGCCTGCATTAGAAAAGCAGAGTATATACAGAAAGACCATGAGGGAACTCAAAGAGAGAGTCATGAGAGTCACCCCTTTGGGAAGTTTAAATCCTTTACAAGGGGTAAGTAGTCTTCCAGGTCTTTGTCTTCTCCTTGGCCAGTTGTCTTGTTTTGACCCCATGGCTACTCTGGCTCAGGATACTCCCTTAGGTGTGCACACACCCCTCCATCAAGATGGATTTCATTCCAATGGCATCTGGGAGGGACAATGGCAAGACTTACTATGGTCTGGCGTGCCCTGCCTTTTTGACCCTCTGAAATCTATTTGCGCATGTGTAGTGTCTCCCTTGCCCTAAGGATGGGAAATATGTGACCTCTTGATCTCTTAACAGGGTTTAGCGCCTCTCTGTTCCTGCCATAAAAGTGTCCAGTGTCCGGTTATCCACCCTATTCCTGTTGTTGTTTCTTATATCGAAGTGCAGATCTCAAAATGTAGACAGGAGTCTGGTCATAAATATGTAGCCTGGAGCCCATCTGTCTCTTGCCTCAGGAAATGTAGACAGGGGGCTGGTAGTAAATGTCCAGCCTGGAGCCCATCTTTTTCTTGCCCCCGGAAGTGTGAACAGGAGGCCAGTTGTAAATGTCTAGCCTGGAGCCCATCTATTTCCCGCCTCAACTTAATCTCATCAGGCCTCAACTTCCTCATCTTTGAATGGGATAATAATAGGACTCACCGCATAGGGTTGTTATGAGGCTAAAGGAATTCAATACTGTAAAGCGTGGAGAACAGTGCCTGGAGCCTGGTAAGTAATGTGCATGCATTTGTTCAATAAAATACCTACAAAGCCTGTAGACGCTCCTGGTTGACAGGAGGTCATCGGACAGTGCCAACTGACAGTGGTTTGGCGGGTTTGGTGTGCTCTGCAGAGCCCATTGAAGAAAACCAGCGAGTGTGTGGTGCCTTCCGGAGAGACCATCAGCCGGTTTGGTTCATGGGCAGCATGGATGCCTGCAGGGTGAACGTGAGCTCTCTGCCACAGTGACGGCCCCACCCACTGTGCTTTCCAGTCTTCCTTGAAACATTAATAGTTGTTACTCTAATAGCTGGTCAAATAAGTTGAAGAAACAACATTTCAAGGTTAACTGGCTTTCCTTTCTTTGGAAATTCTCGAACGTTTAATATACAGATGAATCTAGTGAATCTCCATGAGGCGTTTCCCAAACGTGGGCCACTGGACCCCTTTTCATGGCACTTCCTACAGAACTAGGGTCTTACAGAACTCACTTCAGAACAAGTCTAGAAGCCTGGGGCTTCCATAAAGGTGAGAGAGTGGAGGATAGACAACCTGAGATGGAGTATCAGGTCCTATCTGCCTGACCTGAGAACAACCTAGAAAATATAGCTGCTGCTGTCGCTGTACAGACATACACCGGACATCATAAAGAATTACAGACAGACCCACTCTTGTCACTTTCAGGGCCTGGGGCTAGCCTTGAATGGGGGTACCCAAGCACCCCATCCCTAGCATGCCTCCTCCCCCCACTCCCCCAGCTCACTCATCAGTACCCTGAGGACTCATGTGGACACCTTAGCACTCAGGTCCAGGCTCCATCCAACCCCCCTCTCAACTGCCCCTTGGCTACCTCTCAGGCCTAGGGCCGCATCTATAAGCAGCCGTGGCCTGCCTGCCAGAGGACAGATGGGGGAAGAGGCAGTGAGGGCGCTAGAAGCCAGCTCAGATAGCGAATTCAGACACCTGGACCTCTGAAGGGTGGTTTACAAGGTGGGGGTGGATGGGGCACTTGGCATCTGTGGGCTCCTGTCTCCGTGGGATGTGGTGTGACCAGAGGAGGCATGGGGCATGGCCTCTATTTGGGGTGGCCCAGAGCAGGAGCCGGCGGGAGTCTGGGTGCAGGGCGACACCAGGTGTGGGCACTGACACGGCAGTGTCACAGGATCCGAGCTGCAGGTAGGGCTCTTCCTCTGCTCCTGTCACCAAGCTGAGCCCCTCCATAGCCTTGTCCTTGGTAGTGTCTGGTGATTTCTAAGCTCCCAGCTGGGCAGACACTTGCATCCTAATCTCCGCTGTAACCCAGGGGGCCCAGCTGTGCACCTGGCACCCTGTGGCCACATCCCCAGTGACTTCGCCACCAGCGGTCACCCATGCCCCTACCCCCATGAATGGAGGAAACAGTGGAGCTCAATTCATGCTATGAATTGTGGGAGGAGGGCCGCTTCTTCCCACAGGAAGCCCGGGCCTCTGCCCATGGTGCGCGCTCGGGGCAGGCTGCTGACTAACAAGGCTTTCAAGGCCTGCAATGTTAACGTGCCTAAGAGGTGGGCCTTGAGATAAGTGCCTTTGTTAATTTTTGTACATGAGAAATATTTTTCACAGGGTGGTTTAGTCAGAAGAGCTATGGAACAGGTAATGAAATTGGCCTTGTGAGAGGAGCCCGGGTATTAACACTGTTCGGTAGGTCTTGTTCACAGTGTCCTAGTTGTCGGGGGAGGCTCCTAGGGGCCTGGAAGCTCTGTGTGGAAAATTACAGAGCAGCCAAGCCTCAGGGATTGTGTTCCCTCCAAGAATGGCCATGCTTAAAACATCCCTACGAGGCTCAACTAGTGGCTTCCCCCAGGCCAGTTCTTATTAAAAAAACACTTTATTGGGTTTTCAAAATTACCAAAGCTTGTTTTAACACAGAAGAATGTCATAATTATTAAAGGGAAAAAAGATCAATAGTTTCCCTGACTCCCACCCCCTTACCTCCTTGGAAGTGTTAGCATTAACAATTAGGCAATTAATTAGAGGGCTTTTACCATGTTTTCGTGTGTGTGTCCATATACAAAAATATATCAATATGTATAAAAGAAAAGACTATAGGGGAATTGTTGTTTTCATATGTTGATATTCGCTTTTTTTTTAAAGAGGAATCACATTCACTCATTATGCTGCAATTTTCTCTTTTGACTTAATATCACAAACATTTTCTAAAGTCCATACAAATAGATCCACTTCATTTAAAAAAAAAAACAGCTACATAATGTTCCACAGTGTGAGTATCATAATTCATTCAGCTGTTTCTCTGTTGTGTATTCAGGCCGTTTCCAGGTTTGGTTTCTAATTATTAGTACGTCTAATAGCAGTTCTTATTAGCAGTTTTCTTATAAATATTCTTTAGTTTCTCTATCTTGCACATATGTTGCAAAAGACTATTTTACCTTGGGAGAATTATAGAAATGGTGGACAATGAAAATGGTTTTCTTTACCATCACACTGATAGAGTTTTGAAACCTTAACTTGTCACACTTTCAGAATATTTGCCCCCAGTCACACATTCATTTGGACAGCCTGCATCTGCTGAGCTCTGGCGTGGCCTGGGGGTGGGACAGTCCTCAAGAAGACAGCCTGTCCTCAAAGAGCCATGTGTCAGCATAAGTGCCGGTGTAGACAGGCAGATAGACCAGAGCATCTGTGAGGCAGCTCGCTGGGAGGGCTAGAGGATTAACAGAAGACAGTGTGGATGGACTCTGGGTTCAGATCCCGCCACTACCACTCACTTGATATTGTGGCCTTGGGGAAGATGGCTCATCTGTAAACTAGGGAAGATAGTAGGACTTCCTTATTTATTTATGGTGGCACTGGGTCTTCGTTGCTGTGCTTGGGCTTTCTCTGGTTGCAGGACTTACTGCAGTGGCTTCCCTTATTGCAGAGCACAGGCTCTAGACATGCTGGTTTCAGTAGTTGCAGCTCACAGCCTTAGTTGCCCCATAGCAAGTGAAATCTTCTAGGACCAGGGATTGAAGCCATGTCCCCTGCATTGGCAGGCAGATTCTTAACCACTGGACCAGCGGGGAAGTCTGACTTTTCTCATGGGGCTGTTGTGAGGACAAAGAGGGTTAATGTAAAGAAAAGTACTTTGGACCAAGCCAGCAAGTCAGAAGCCCCAAGAGGCTGCAGTTGCAGTTTGCAGCAGCCTGCCTCTCTGTGGGGAGATTGGGAAAGCTCCTGTGAGTGTGGACATTTCAGTTGGTTCTTGAAGATGAGCTGAAGGGCATTTTTGTCTGTTGGGGAAAACAAGCACTCCCCACCCACCACTAACACCTGGTCCTGACCTGGTTCTTCGGCACCCCAGGTGGTTGAAAGATTCAGAAGCCTCTTCATTTGCAGTTACAAAAACGCCCTCTGAGCCAGGGTTAGAGAGTTTCTCCCCAGTGGTAAACAGGTTCGCGTTACAGTGGAGCTGGGTCTGGCAGCCCCAGTGATAATGCTGTTACCCCAAAAACATTCAGTAGGATCGGTTCATGTGTCAGAACGAAATGGAAACTTATCAGAAACTTCCTGTTGAGAAAATGATTCTTCTCACCCCAGACTTAGCAGACACTCAGAAACCTTCTAACTCCCCAATCTGCTAAGGCGGGTAGAGACCCAGAAATACCCCCCAACCTGGTCTGAGTGGGCAAGCACGTGGGGTCCACCCCCCTCACATAGCCCAGAACCAGGATATAGTGGTCAAGATTATAGCCTTTGGAACCTGTCTTCCTGGCTCTAGAGCCTATGTGTGCTCCTTATTAACTGTATGCGTGCATGCTTATTTGCTTAAGTTGTGTCCAACTCTTTGCAGACCCTATGGACTATAGCCTGCTGGGCTCCTCTGTCCTCTTGCCTGGGGATTTCCAGGCAAGAATACTGAGTGGGTTGCCATGCCTTCCTCCAGGGGATCTTCCCCACAGAGAGCAAACCCATATCTCCTGTGTCTCCTACATTGCAGGCAGATTCTTTACCCACTGAGCCTACGGGAAAGCCCCTATTAACTGTTTGGCCTTCAACAAATTACTTAATCTCTTTTAGCCTCAATTTCCCTTTCTGTGTAATCGGAATAGTAATACCTATCCCAGAGCCCTATTAAAGATTCAGGCATGATCTCACTCAGATCATGCCTGTAAAACATACAGCATACGGCTTGGTACACAATGAGGCTGCAATATCTGATGTCTGGTATTATGGTTGTTGATGGAGATGGCCATCCTGCCTCTCCCCACCTCCCCTGAAATTGGGGCTAGCACACCAGACGTTCTGACCATCCTTCCCAGATGCTATTTGAGAACTGGTTCTGTGATGGCATAGGGCACACGGACTGGGAGATTCCCAAGGGAGGCACCTAACCCTGCCTGGGTTGGGAAGAGGCCAGCTAAGATGTGTGGAAAAGATGCTTGATCTGGGCTTTCAAGAATGAGAAGGAAGGATTTCTCTGGTGATCCAGTGAAGACTCTGTGCTCCCAATACCGGGGGCCCGGGTTCTATCCCTGGTCAGGGAACTAGATCCCACATGCTATAACTAACAGTTTGCATTCCACAACTGAAGATTCCACATGTTGCAACTAAAAAAAAAAGCTCCTGCACGTCACAATGAAGATTGAAGATCCCACATGTGGCAACTAAGACCCGGTGCAGCCAAATAAATAAATATTTTTTAAAAGTTATATTTAAAAAAGAATGAGAAGGAGCTCCCTGGTGAAGAGGTTGAGAAGAGAGAACAGCTTGTACAGAACTTCCAGGAACAGAAGTTTGAAGATCACGAGTAACTTGGTTTGGCTGGAATGAGATGCTGGGTTTGTGGTAGGCAATAGCTGGGACCATGTGGGGAAGGGCCCTTTTGCCAAGTACAACTGGGAGGTTGAACTTGATTCTGAATACTCTGGGGAGCCATTGAAAGGCTCCAAGAAGAGAAATAACACAGTTTGGTTTGCATTTTAGACCATTTGCTCTGGTAGTAGGGTGGAGGATGGATGGGGTAGGCCATGGCCAATCTAACCCAAGCATTATCTAGGGTTATCTTGTCCTTACTGCTTCTAATTGAATTGGACATGAACTCCCACCCCAAACAAGGAGGGGACCAGTGTCTCTCCACAGGTCTCTGGGGATTCTTAGGAATTTTCATTTCTCTCACTAGCTACTTTGATGCCACACTCCTGGCTTCTGCTGAATTTTTCAGTTTCATCCTGCACATAGTGACCCCTGTAGGCATTGAGTCACCTCCTGGTTGGTCCTTTCATTCCTACAGGACCCATGATCAAGGTCAGATGTCTCTGTGGGTAGGGGGGAAGGGGGAGGGCCTGATGCTGCTGGTGGCACAAACACCATGGCATTGAACTTTGTGTAGCGTTGTATTTAAAGTCTCATGACTGTTGCTGCTTCAGTGGGGAGTGCTTCTCAGTGAGTGCTATTCTCCCTGCTGGCTCAGGACTGGCCCCAAGGAAATGAACGCAGGAATGAAGTAAATGTCTTACTTCCACAGAGACCAATGTGGACTGCTAATCACAGGGTGGGTTTCCCAAGGTGGTGCAGACCTACCCTATTTCTATTGTGTATTGATTCTGTGGTCAGTGAAGGTTCTTGTGAGAAATGAATATTTCAAACAGTGGGCCTGAGTTTTCTTTAGAATAAAATAAACTAAAGCCCAAACTGCTAGTCCCCAACACAAGAGGGTCCTCCTTGGTGGATGGGCAGGTGAAAGGCACATGGAATGCAGGGCCCTGGGCAGTTGATTTAACCTTTCCGGGTTAGTCTCTCCATCTGTAAAATGGGTATAATATTACTTCTTTACAGGAAGATTGTGAAGTTGCAATGAGGTAGTGTGTGCAAAATCACTTGACTTGGCCTGTGGTTGGGCTTTGGGGTGATTTGGACACATGAGGACACTACTGTGAACTGAGTTGTATCCCCTTCAAAATCCATATGTTGAAGCAGTAACCCTCAATGTAACTATATTTGGAGAAAGGGTTTCAGGAGGTATAACAGTAGCCCGATCATATAGGACTGTGGCCTTATAAGAAGAGAGATCTCTCTCTTGCACACGCTCTCTCTGCCATGTGAGAACACATGGAGAGACTGTCTACAAGTCAGGAAGAGAGCCCTCACCAGAACCCAGCTATGCTGACTACTTGGATCTCAGACTTCCAGCCCCCAGAACTGTGAGAAATGGACAATTCTGTTGCTTAAGCCATCCAGTCTGTGGTACTTTATTATGGCGGCCCAAGCTGACGGATACAGATATATATTTACCCTGTGTGCAGTCTGTCTTCAGAAATTGGTGATGGTGTGCACACAGCCCTGAGGAGGGTGGGCTTGGGGTCTCTCTGCCCCTCCATCAGCTCCTACCCCAGCCTCCCAGCTCCCAGTGATCTGGGCCCTGCCACCTACTTGGCCTCATCTGGTACCATCCCTCTCACTTGTTTCCCAGATTGGCCTTCATTTTTTCATTTCTCAAACTCTCTTAGCTCTGTTCTGCCTTGGGCCTTTGCACATGCTGTCCCCTTTGCCTACAGAGCTTACCTGTGTAGGGTTTACCTTTCATTCAGAGGTTCAGTCCTCAGAGAGCCCTGCCTGGACTGTCTGCCCAACATAGCACCACTTCTACCCAGACTGCTCTTGTTTCTTCCAAGCAGGCATCATGTACTGAAGTTAAATGATTTATCTGTTTCTTATCTGTGTTTCTCCACTAGAATGTAAGCTCCATGAGGACAGAGGTCTTGTTTACTTAGTCTTGCTATGTCCCCAGAGCTTAACATGGTGACTGTCGCATAATAGGGACTCAGCCCATACGGAATGAAAGAAGTCTGAAACAAATCAATGGATCTGGGAAAAACTCCATGCCTGTGCGTCTACCATCTCTTGCAGTAGACCCAAAGCACCTTGATATCCAGTACCACACGTTATTCCTCATTGTAACTAGAGGTCATCTGGTCCAGCCAAAGGTATTCCAACTGAAGGGTTATATGGAGGGGTATGGGCCACCACACAGAGCTAGGTGGAGGAAGGGGTAAATGAATTGGCCTTTGAATGCTCTTTCCTACCCTTTCAACCAGAAGAGTTGTGAGTTTATGTTTCCCATATTGGGCTTTTATGAAAAATCTTATTGGAAAAAAGCAGCTCCACAGCTAGGAGAAGAGGGAAAACCACAAATTGGATCCAACCCTTCATGTTACAGATGAAGAATTTGAGGACCAGAGAGGGAAAGGGCCTTGCCCACGCACAGATGGTCAGTGGCAGAACACTCTATCCCCAGTGGTGCTGTGGTCAGGCACCATTCTTGTTAACAGTTCTTGTTATTTGAGTGAAAAATACTGGCTTTCTCAAATGCTATAATTTGGCTTTCACTGTCTAAGAAAATGGGGATAAGAAAGGGCTTATAGGGGACTTCTCTGGTGGTTCAATGCTTAAGAATCCACCTTGAATGCAGGGGATATGAGTTCAGTCCCTGGCTGGGGAACTAAAATCCCACATGCATGCATGCTGAGTCGCTTTGGTAATGTCCAGCTCTTTGTGACTGTATGGGCTGTAGCCTGTTAGGCTCCTCTGTCCATGGGATTCTCCAGGCAAGAATACTGGAGTGGGTTACCGTGCCCTTCTCCAGGGAATCTTCCTGACCCAGGAATCTAACCCATGTCTCCTGTGTCTCCTGCATTGCAGGCTGATTCTTTACCACTAGACCCACCTAGGAAGCCTAAGATTCCACATGGGGTAGAGAAACAGCCTGTGCACCACAATTAGAGAGTCTGTGAAGTGAAAAGTGAAAGTCATTCAGTCGTGTCCGACTCTTTGCAACCCCGTGGGTTGTAGCCCGCCTGGCTCCTCTGTCCATGGGATTCTCCAGGCCAGAATACTGGAGTGGGTAGCTGTTCCCTTCTCCAGGGGATCTTCCCAACCCAGGGATTGAACCCAGCTCTCCCGCATTGCAGGCGGATTCTTTGCTGTCTGAGCCACCAGGAAAGTCCAAGAACACTGGAGTGGGTAGCCTATCCCTTTTCCAGGGGATCTTTCTGACCCAGGAATCGAACCAGGATCTCCCGCATTGCAGGTGGATTCTTTGGTGCACCGCAACAAAAGATCTCATGTGACACAACAAGATCCTGTGTGCCTCAACTAGGACCCAGTGCAGCTGAATAAATAAAGATTTACAAAAGACAAGTATAATTACCAAAAAAAAAGAAAAAGAAAGAAAGGGCTTATGGTCACTACTGACGGTCCCAAAGAAACTTCAGGCTCAAAAGTCCCTGTGGGGTCTCATGCCCACTGCAGGAGGCCAACAGTGAACTCTGCCAGGGACACCCAGGAGAACTCTGGCCAGGCCAAAGAGTCACCACAGGACATTACACATGAGCCAGGAAGTCACAGCAGTTTCTGAAGGAGAAGGTTTCTTCTTAGAAAAACACAGAGCTGGTGAGCATGGACCCTGACCCTCTGAGAGCCTTGATGGTAGAATGATGGACTTTTGTGACAGTCCCCTTACTTGCTGACTTCTTTTCTACCTTCCCTTCTTTTCCTTCCTCCTTTTCTTCAGCCACTTCCACAGAGCATTTGCTGCCTGGAAATTTATGTTAACCATTACTGCAAACCCAGGCGTTCATTTCATCACTGGCAATCAGCTCTTGTCCTTGGGGAAACCTAATTAGGTATTACAGGACTTTTGATGTCGTTTCCATGGAAACCTCCATAGTAATGGTGTACATGCAGAATATATGCTCCAGGGAGTTTGGAAAAAATACATATATATTATTACTGGATTTTAAGAAAATCTTAATTTTTTTCCTCTTGCTTTTTTCCTGCATATATATTTTTTAAATCATGGAAATTTTCCCTGGAGTTTTTCTCCCACAGAGAAAACAGTAGAGAATACAAAGGGCCTTTTCCATCTTCTCTCCTTTAATTAAAAAAAATTCATAGTTGTACAAGAATGAAAGTTTTTTTGGATCGGTCAGAAAATGTCTAAGCAGGATCTCCCCTAATAGCTGAGAACATTTTGAGAAAAGATATTTCTTAAATAACTTGAAAGGCTTCAAGTCTTTCAAAATAGAATGGGGAAATGAGCAAATTCAATGAATCTATTCCAGACGTATTTACACTAAAAAAATAAAAGGCAGGTCCCCTGGTGCAGTTTCCTCTGTTAGGTTGATAGTGGGGGTTTCAGGACATCTCCTTGTCTCCCTGTCAAGACAGCCTGTTCCCAGCCCTGCAGCTAACACATGGTGGGCTCCAGAGATTGTACGTGAACTGACCTCTCCTGGGTGACCAGATGGCCCTTCAGAGTTGACTCCCATACAGAGCTAGTGAATCATATGATTGCTCTATGAGAAACTCCAATGAGGGAAGCGTGCGGGCCTGGTCTGACTGAGGTGGGGATGCACATGGAAGGTGCAGAGAGAGAGCCTGTTAAGCACCCATGTGCCACAGCTAAATTCAAAGGTTCTGGAGAACCCGTCAATTACTGAACTGTTTTCTTTGACACCTCTAATTGACCACTCAAGGATGGAATGTCCACAATGACCTCTTTGGTAGCTGCCAGCAGATCAATTTACCCCTCAAATTTGCTTAGAAGATTCACCATTCCCAAGAGTCCCTGCAGTTTTTCTCTTCCACACCCAATAAATTCTGTTTTGCCTTTGTTCCTTGATTCAGTCTGCCAGTTGACTTCCACACATATGAGAAACACGTTGCACACAAAATAACTCAACTGCTTGCAAATTAATTTTTAAAATGCTTTGAGTTTTCTTTGATATATGAAATGATGTGTCCTCTAGGTGGGGTAGGGGTCAGGGAGGCTGGCATGGCCCTTGATCATGATCCCCTCTTCATCCAGTTGCCCAGTTATTGAGATAGACTGGCCAGCCCTGTCTGATTAACCATGCTGGCTAGGAGGGTGGGAGTAGAAGTTCCTTCTACGGGCTGTGGCCTGAGAAGCTGAAAGGGAAATGTTGGACATGGCAGGGAAATCACCCAACTTCTAGCATGTGTGTTAAGTGAAGGCATGAGTTAGATTTGCTTATGTATTAGTTTTGTTGCATGATGAAGCACACCCCATATTAATGACTTAATAATCATTTAGCTCACAACTGTGTGGGTCAGCAGTCGGGGCAGGGCTCAGCATGGTAGTTCTGCTGCTGCCCTCACCGGGGGTGAGCTTCTGTCATGCAGCTTGTCAAGAAAAACCTCACTCTTATGTCTGGCAGCTGTGTTGGCGTAGGTTGGAGTGACAGGGAATGTGGGGCCCAGTATTACAGCAAACCCTGCTGCACTGACCTACTTCAAAGGTCACATTCTATGTCATATTCTCTAATACCCCACTGGCCAAAGCCAGGCAAATGGCCAGCTTCAGATTCAAGGGCTTGAGAAATGGACTGTACTTCTTACTGGAAAGAGAAGCAAAGTCACACATGAAGAAGCAGACAAAAGGAATGGGAGGAATCAGTGGTATTGTGGTAGTACAACACCAGGTTTGTCTAATACAGGCCTTCCAAGCAGTACTAAATCCCTGTCTTGCCGAAGAAACTTTCCACAATGGCCCCTTATCATGTCTCTTGTATGCTGGAGTTACTTGAGATCGTGAGCTGATTCATGGGACATGTGTCTGATTCACATTTATATCACCACAGTTTTCTCACCTAGTTGATTCTAAAAAGAATCTTAAAAGAATTGAGGTATAACTGACAAATAAAATAGTATATATTTAAAGTGTACAATGAGGTGATTTGATATAAGTATACATTGTGAAGTGATTACCACAGTCAAGTTAATTAACACATCTACTACCTCACATTGTTCCCTTTTTTTAAATTTAAGAACACTTAAGATCTGTTCTCTTAGCAAATTTCAAGTACTAGTTGGTTCTTCCTAATTATTTTATTGAATTGTGGTGAGTTGAATTGAATTGGTTCTCCTTTCTTTCTAATTACAAGCTCCTTGAAGGCAAGTTTGGAATTGCTCTGTCACATAAAATCTCCCTCCCAAAGCTCTTGGAATTACACCAACTGGCTGAAAAATCCCACAGGCTCTTAGAACTGGTTAAGTGGCAGAGAATCAAGTCTGGAGGCAGCTCTGTTCAGGATAGTATCTGGGGTAAGAGCAGGACTTGCAGATGACCCCAGGTCCTGGCACCAAAGCATTCCATTTTCAGGCTGGCCAAACCCCAAAGGAGTGGAATCACTGTTGGAGGCTAAAGAGGCGGTGAGACTCAGCAGTTTGGAGAATGTGGCATTCCCTCCTCACTCAGGAGAAACCTGGGCAAGGTCAGGAAGGAAGAATGTTTGTCACAGAGCTGAGTCTTCTGCTCTGTGGCAGGTGAGAGCAGACTTGCCCCCTGCCCCCACAGGGCCCCCTGGCACCCCATGCCAGATCCTGTCCATGTTGCATCAGAACTCTTCCAGAATTTATCAGGGCGACCAGTCAGACTGCTCTAGAGCTAGGTCTGGGTGACTGAGACCTAACAAGAGGGGAGGACAGTCCTATGCCAGAGTCACCCTCCCCTCTCTGGTCCAGCACTGCTCCAGTACTTTCTAAGGCTTGGAGATCACCTGGGACCCTTTATTCCAGATTGGACCACCCCCTGGGAATAGGAGGGTGTCCTTCTCATGGCGTAAGGTAACTCATCAGGTACGCCATTAGTCAGAGGCTTAGCAATGAGTTTTCTAAACGAATTTCCATTCTGGGTGGTTAACAAGGGCCACTGTCCACCTGTCCTTTTCTTCACATGACATAATCATTCACCCACACACTTCTTTATTCAGTAAAATTCTATTGACTGTACCAGGACCATCCTGGCCCTTGGAGAAAGGTGAGATGAGCCAGCCATGAGTCCTGTCCTCAGGGAGCTCATGCGCCTCGAGACCACACATGAGGTCTGCATAGAACAAGGGCTCAGAATAGAGCACAGAAGGACTTCCCTGGTGGTCCAGTGGTGAAGAGTCTGCCTGCCAATGCAGGGTACACAGGTTCGATCCCTTGCCTGGGAAGATTTCCACATGCTGCAGAGCAACAAAGCCCATGTGCCACAACTAACTGAAGCCAGTGTGCCTAGAGCCTGTGATCTGAAACAAGAGAAGCCACCGCAATAAGCCTGCGCGCCACAATGAAGAGTAGCCCTCACTTGCTGCAACTAGAGAAAAGCCTATGTGAAGACCCAGCACAACCAGGAATAAATGATAAATTAAAAATTAAAAAAAAACAACAACAGGGCACAGAATAAGGGATCTTCAGAGTGGAAGGCGCTTCAGGGCTCATCCAACATATCCGCCTATTCCTCAGAGGAGGAAATCAAACCCAAGATGGGGGAGTCTAGTCATCCAGGGTCAAACAGTCAACAGTAGTTATTCATTCACTACACAAGAATTTACCCAACACCTATATGTGCTAAGAGCTGGGCCGGCACTAGAGATTCCACAGCAGACAAACAAGGCAGATATGGCCCCCCATCCCTTTTTGGGTCACAATCCGGGTTACATTTTGGGGTTACCCAAGGAAACTTAAGAAAATTCCCAATGCCAAAGCCTCATGCCTAGAGTTTCAGATTTACTCGGTCTAGGGTGGGCTGGAGTGTGGGTCTTTTAAACAAGCTTTCCAAGTGATTCTTGCAGACAGATCAAGAAACACTGCTCTGGACAGTGGGGGGAGAGGTGGGGAAGAGATAGATAAAAACCAAGTTGTTGTTGTTCAATAGCTAAATTGTGTCCAACTTTTTGCGACCCCTTGCACTACAGCATTCTAGGCTCCCCTGTCCTTCACTATCTCCTGGAGTTTGCTCAGATTCCTGTCCATTGAGTTGATGATGCTATCTAACCATCTCATCCTCTGCTGCCCCCTTCTCCTTTTGCCCTCAATCTTTCCCAGCATAAGGGTCTTTTCCAATGAGTTGGCTCTTGGCATCAAGTGGCCCAAGTGTTGGAGCTTCAGCTTCAGTCCTTCCAATGAATACTCAGGGTTCCAAGTAAAGATTAATGAATACATAACTGAGACTTGTGACTTGTAAGGAATGAACAGGATGCTGAGTGAGGATGTGGCAGGGTGGGTACTGTTACCTGCTTGAGTCTGAAAGGAGGGAGGCTACACTTGAAGAGTTGTGGTTCCAGGGGTCAGACGGGAGCAGGAACAAGGGTGTCCTCCTATGGGACAGCAAAGGACTCTTCTGGGCCGTACTGCCCACCCTGCTGACTGACAGACCCCTGCACTGGAGCCCTGTCTAGCAGAAGCTCTTGATCTTCAGCCTGGACTATATCCCCATGGGCCCGCATACATACTGTCTCTCAGTGCCTCACAGGGATTAATAATCCCTCACGTTTTGAGAGTACAGGTGTCCCTTGGTATCCACAGGGGATTGGTTCCAGTAAACTCTGTGGACACCAAAATCCAAGTCCCTTATATAAAATGGTATAGAACCCTCAGCCCTCTGCATCCACAGTTCATCTGTGGATATCGATGGCCGACTGTAGTTCGTAAAGAATGTTCTCTTGTATTATCTGTATTACTGGATCCTAATGCTAATCCAAAGAGATGGACAGAGTCAAGGTTCATAGTCTTAGGACAGAGATGTGGAAATAGGCATAGAGAGGTGATGGGGCTTGCCTGTGATCACACAGCTAGTGTTTGGATGTGTGAGGCTTCAGTCCAGCTCACCAGCCTCCAACTCTACTACTGCATGTTGTCCCCCTACCCAAGCTTGTGCCAGGAAACTGAAGCAGAAGCAGGTCATGTGGGAGGCAGGTGGGGACACCACCCTGGTGCCAGCCCCTTCTCATCAAGCTGGGCAGAACTGCCGGCCTGCCGCCACTTGAACATGGGTGGTGTATACTCTCATTCTTCATCAGGGAATCCAAGGAACCTGCGACTCTGCCCAGAGTGAACCCAGTTACTATAGTAACCTGATGCAGTTCTTTCTTATAGGGCGGATGGTTTTCATTTTGTATTTGAAGAGTTTGGCCAGGCAGTCACATTGCCATGGCTTGGCCTGTCGGTGGCAGTTAGGAGCAGAGGGAATCCTTTGAGCAGCCTCTGCTGCTGCTGCTGCTGCTAAGTCGCTTCAGTCATGTCCGACTCTGTGTGACCCCATAGACGGCAGCCCACCAGGCTCCCCCGTCCCTGGGATTCTCCTCTAGTCCCTCTAATTGATGGTGCAAACCTGTGTCTGCAAAAAACCCCAGCTCAGCTGCACTGGGGAGGGAGTGGGAGTCTCAGCTGGTGCTGGGCTGGGTCCTCTCTCTCGTTTAGAGATCATACCTTTCCAATTACAGCTGCCCAGGCTGAGGTGGGCCCCTCGGCCCCCTTGCTCCCATAGTGCCTTCTATTAATAGTTCCCCTCCACGAGCCTCATCACAGGAGCCATGCTCAGAGCTGTTTCACTGCATCTTGAATGCCCAGCCCCCTGGCAGATAGAGGGACTCCAGCATGTTTGTTGAATGAATGAATGAATGACCTTTTGTAGTTTATGAAGCCCTTTTATACCCGTTATCTCCCCCATTCCGTGTCACAGCTGTATGAGGTCCCGGGGCAGGAGGCAGGGTGAACTGTGGTCCAGCAGGGTGAGAGTGCGGCTTGCACAGGCTGCCTCCCCTCCGTGCGCACTCCTATAGCTGCACTTGCCTCTTCACAGCCGGCTGAGTAGCCTGGTACTTGCTCCTTGTGGCAGGCCAAATGGCACAGGCAGACCCTAAAAGCAGGGCAGCCAGGAGACCCCTCATCCAAGTCCTATGACTACATTGATTCACCTTGAATTTGGGTCACAGATCCCTTGATGGGCCCTTTTTACCCTCAGAGGTCTCAGGCATGGTGTCACGGTCTTCTTTTCTGCATCCTCGGTTGTTAGGATGGTGACCTGTCAGGGTGGCAGTGAAGGAAGGAGAAGAGAAAAGTGCTTGGTGACTAACTTCAAAATACAACAATTTTTTTAAAAAGTTACCAACAACAACAACAAAAGACAGCAGAAGGTTCCTTTGGCCCCGACTGTAGAGGAAACAGCAGGACAGACAGAGGAAAGGGCCTCTACATCCCTAAACAACCTGTGAAGTGGAGCAAAGTGATGGGGGGTTGGTGAGGAAGTCTTAGCTCAGCCTTTGACCAGCATGCCTAATCCACGCTGACCCAACCTCTCTGTGATTCCCGCCATGCTGAAGGTTACATCAAACTTTTCCAGGTTAAATCAAACTTCTGCCTCCCAACCCTGGCCCCAACATTCATTTCTTTCTAAGGCAGCTGAGTTTCTTTCTGGCCACGAATCTTTCCTGGGACTCGTGGGCTGCTCCTCTGGCCAGGTTGTACTACTGCATGTGGAGCATGGGCTCGTGCTAAGCTGGGGGACCCTGCCCCTGCCCCCCCCCCCCCCTTTATGGGCCAGCTTAAGCAGCCATGCAAAGAATTGCTCTGCGCGGCCCTGGAGCCGGCAGCGTGTGGGGCTGTGTGATGGGCAAACCAAGACAGAGCAAGCTGGAGAGGCAAGGCCCAGCACCGAGAGGGGATGGCGTGGGATAAGCACTTCCATCACTTCTCAGAACTGAGGTGCACGCCTGTCCAGGAGGCCCCCAAGTCCAACAGAGGCCCCTGGTCTCAGGCCTCACCCTCTAAGAATCAGGACCTTCGAATGTCCAAACTGGATCTCAGAGCCTCTCATTTTGCAGCGGAGATTGAGGCCACGGAAGGGAAGGACGTGAGGCTCCCTTGCACGGGGAACTCCGCAGTGAGACCTCCTTGAGAACAAGCCAGGGCTTTCCTGGTGTGTGAACCCAGCGCTGAGCCCAGGCTGGGCGCACAGCAGGTGCTCAGCGAAGACTTCTTTCAGCTGCTTTGCCCGTCTTCCCTGCTGTGACTGTGAGAATCTCAGCTTTGTAGAAAGAAGGTGTGGACTGGAAGGGAGCTTAGACATCCCCGAGCCCAACCCTCATTTCCAGAAAGAGACCCCATGGATTAATAATGCTAAAAATAGCAATAACTAATACTTACAGAGCTGGTGCTAGGCAGGATTCCCCACACTTCTTATATATTAGCCCACTGCAGCTTCACAGCCACCTCTATGCAGCAGGTGTTACTCTCATTGTCCCCAGAGGGGGAAACTGAGGCACAGAGAGGCTCAGTAACTGGCTCGAGGTCACAGAGCTGGTTAGTGTAGGGATCAGGATCCAGATCCAGGCAGTCTGGCTCCGGGGCCCTCACCACTAACACCCTGGCTAGCCCCCGTGAGTTCACTCATTGAGGAAACAGAGCCTTTTCATCTCCACGTCCCCCTCAGGGCTCAGCTCAGGGCCTGGCAGGGGCCCAGGGAACTGTTCAGTATAAGTGAGCTGTGCGTCTTCTTAGTCATGGCGCAGCCAGGGTAGGGGTCCCTCAGAGCTGGAAGGAACCCTGGGGAGCAATTTACAGAAATGGAGGCCCAGAGATTGACGTGTCTTAGCCAGGTCTCCTGACTCCCCCTCCAGGGCTCCCTTCACCCAAGCGAGGTCTCCAAAGAGGGCCCCGGGGTGGATCAGCTGCCCCATCCTCCCTTACCCCCACTGTGTGCTTCCCTCCTGGTGCGCTCACAGGCTTTCTGCTCCCACAGCTCTTCGTGATTGACAATGGTGCGGACGACTGGCGGATAGCCATGACCTACGAGCGCATTCTCTACATCAGCCTGGAGATGCTGGTGTGCGCCATCCACCCCATTCCTGGCGAGTACAAGTTCTTCTGGACGGCACGCCTGGCCTTCTCCTACACACCCTCGCGGGCGGAGGCCGACGTGGACATCATCCTGTCCATCCCCATGTTCCTGCGTCTGTACCTGATCGCCCGCGTCATGCTACTGCATAGCAAGCTCTTCACTGACGCCTCGTCCCGCAGCATCGGGGCCCTCAACAAGATTAACTTCAACACCCGCTTCGTCATGAAGACCCTCATGACCATCTGCCCGGGCACTGTGTTGCTGGTGTTCAGCATCTCACTGTGGATCATCGCGGCCTGGACCGTCCGTGTCTGTGAAAGGTATTCCCGTGGGTCCGGTTCTGCACTCACCTGGGGCCTCCCGGCACACTGCTCATGCTGGGATGAGGGCAGGGAGGAGGAGCAGGGAGGCCCAGATGTATGTGGTCTGATGGAAGAAACAGGCATGTACCCAAACACCTCAGGAGAAAATGGGAAAGGGGAGGACCAAGTTGGGGCTGAATATGAGCTGCAACATTGAAACATTGGAACCAAGGTAAGCTGGGAAAAATGCATATATAATCTTCCTCATTTCTTGTTCTTTGTAAACCAATATATCTCAAAGCATCCTGGTTATATCGTTACTCCTTTCTCACGTATAACACTTTATGATTTCTGTGTTACCTCTCCCTCTTGGAGTTAAAGGATGCTCAATAGCATTTTAAAGGCTCTGAGAAGTCCTGCAGTAATGAAACTAGTTTAATTTTCTTAAGTCCAGATTTTCTCAAGCATATTCACCCATAAGTGCTTTTCCTGGTACATTACTATTGATGCCTCACTACTCAAAAATTTGGTCCACAGACCCATCAGCATCACTGGGAACTTGTTAAAAAGCAGAATCTCAGGCTTCACCCCAGAACTACTGAATAGAATTTTCACTTTAACAACTTCGCTTGTGATTTGTATGCACCCTGACATTTGAGAAGTACTGCACTGATGAACTGTACTTTGGGAACTGTTGTTTTAGGAGGCTGGTGGCGGGGCAATGACTCAGAAGTGACAGGTAGGAGAGGAGGGGGTGATGGCCTAATAGAGATCAGAGGCTCTAGGGCATCATGCCAGAGCCTCAGAACTATCATCATTGAGGCTCAAGGTTGGTCCATGGTTACCCCCTTCCACAGTCATTGCCAAGCTGCCCGTTCTGACTCCTCTCCCTTTCAAGATGGTTCTGGACGTTCATTTTTCTCTGATTTTGTATGTGGAGTCTGAACATGGAGGTTAAAAACCTGGATTCTGCTCCTGTGTAGCCGTGAGATCTTGAACAAGTCACTTCACATCTCTGAGCCTCGGTGTCCTCATTTTAAAATGAGGATCACTTGAGATAGAAGGGAAGATCTATATTCACTTGAGAGAGGTAATTTTTAGTACACTGGGAGGCCTGGTCACGCATCCTGTGTAATTTACTCAGATCCTGTAGTCATCCTTTATTCATCATCACTTAAAATTGTATTATCGAATATTCCATGCACCAGAGAAAACAAGCAAGAGAATTCTGGAGGAGAGTTGGTCTAAAAACATCTCAGGTGTGCACTGAACCACATTTCCCACCTATTTTGAAAATGTTCTGTATGCAGACAGTTCTTTCAGATGTTTGGTCAGCAGACACACAGTCAAAAAAAGAGGCCATTCTGCTACAGCCGGGCAGGGGCCCCTTCATATGGCAGGGTCAGTTTCTCAGAACCAGTACCAAGCTGGGACACATTTCTTACACATGAAGCCCGAAGGACACACGATACCCGTGTATTCAGAACCCCATCATTACTCAACAGCTGACATTATAACATCTGTTCTAAGTAGGACCATACTTCACCAGGCTTCATGAACCTTCTCCGGTAAGCAGACACTCTTTCTACAGTGGAGAAAGCATATGTTTGGGTTCCAAGCCCAAAATCCTCTTAGTTGAGCAATATGGTGCCACTTTACCTCTCTGGGCCTCAGTTTTCTCATCTTCAAGCTGGAATTAATAATACCAACTCTTTAGGATTTGTTGTTGGAGCCAGGTAAGATAACACATGTGAAATATATTCCATAATAGTGATAGTGACAATAAATAATAATAACAGAGATCTCTTGATAACTCTTGGGAGTCTTGTGGCTGCTTTTTAATAATTAGAACAAGCCTACTATAGGTAGACCTAGGCTCTTCTTGTTTTCCTTTGTAATTGATCAGAGCTGAGTCTTCTAGCAATAATAATAATTGAATTTACATAGCCCTTTAAGGTGTTTGAAATCTTTCATGTTCTCAAATCGATCCTGTTTGGTGTGTATCATCACCCCATTGTCTCAGATGAGCAAACATGGAAAAAAGTACCAGCAAGTGAGTTTCATTGTTTATTGAACCTGTCAGAAGTATGGGTGATGCTTTTTTATTGGAAGATAAGCCTGCTTCAGAATGTGTAGCTTTCGAAATACTCTGTTGCGCTGGATGACCCTCCATGGCCTCCACGCTGGGACTGGGTTGACCTGGCCCCCATCAGCCCATGGGCCTCTGTCTGCAGAGATGACTGACATGCCCAGCTGAAGCCCAAGACAAGGGCACAGAGAAGCAATGAGCAAATCAAAGGTCCTCCTAAAGTTTCCCCTTCTCTTGTGAAAAGGCCCTTTGACCAGGAGGCGTCTGCTTAGATCTCACATGAGGTGTATTAAAACACATGTTGTCATCACCCCTGTTTCTTGGGCACTTTCCCTGTGCCAGTTCTGTGTGAACTAATTCACTGCCCACTCCATTTGCCCTCACAGTAGACCTGTGAGTGTGCACTGTGACTGTCTCATTTCAGAGTGGAGGAAACTGATGTAAAGTAACTGGCCCGAGGAGCCCGGACACATGGAGCCGGAATCTGAACTTGCTTCTGACTCTGAACTTTATATTTGTCTCACCAGCCCAGGCCAAATGCTGCACTTACAAGGAAACTGTGGCCTAAACTCTCCTGGCAACATTCCCGATCCGAGCGTCTTAAAGCCACTGAGACTGACGCTTAAATCCCAGTCTGGCTGTTTTGCCTGCCTCCGATGTCTGTGCTCTTAACCATTTTGTCACCCTGTTTTCAGGGCCACCTTCACGTTAATTTCCAACATATCCGAGTGTAGGCAGTGGATGCTGTGGTGGGCCACCCAGGGGTCCCCTCTCCACCCAGGCTCTCATTACCTCAGCTGGGGCTGTTGGCCATGGCAGAATTGCTCTGGATGAAGGCAGCTGCCTTAGCCAGGGTCAAGCCTCCTGCCCAGGGCAGCAAGCATCCAGTGACTTGTCAGTGTAGGAGTTTAAAGGCCCAGCCCCTCTATCCCCTGCAGGATAGCTCTGCAGGGCCTTGCTGGTTTCAGGACTCCTGCGGGATCACGTGATACTGGAACCTCTCCCCCTCCCCCGTCCTCCATCCCTCAGGCCCCACCAGTCTTGATCCTAAGTGTAGGCCCAGCAAACCTGCACTCACATCTCAGCGTCTCAATGACTTTCCCAGGCATCTGACCTATGGAGCTGTGAAAGCAAAGATGAACAAGTATATTTTTTTCCTAATCAGGCAAAGCACTGCTTTTACAAAGACCAAGCAATTTCTTTTAGAACCAAGCCCAAATGAGCATTGCCCTTCCTCAATGTCAAATAATAAGCAAGACTGGCAGAGACAGGAATTAGTCAGCCAGAAACTGGAGGCAGGGGCTGCTGTGGAGGCCCCGAGCCTCGGCCAGGGTGGGAGGACAGTGTGGACAAGATGGTCTTGATTGCTCTCAGCCTGATGGAATGACAGTTCTGTCACCTGAGACAGCAGAGAGGGTAAAGGACTTGCCCAAGGTCACATAGCAGCATGACAGGTTCTCGAAAAAACTCTCCTCTGCTGATACCCAGAGCGGGGCTTGTTCACACTGCAGGTGGGTTTCATCAGCCCGGATGCATCTCTAGCTGTGTACACACACTTCTGAAGTTGCTATGGAAATCCCTCCTCAGCAAGCCTCATTTGAAAAGACATTTCTCATAGCTGGGGTTGGCTTTTATGTGACAATAAAGGTTTTTCACAGTTCCTCCTTCCAAGGGGGAGAGGGAATTGGTGATTACCCAGAGCAGCCTGCTATCAGGAGGGCAGTGCCTGGTTGCTGGGAGGGCAGCGTCAACAGCAGGTTTGTTTTCCCTGGACCCCGCCGCGGCATTACATCATGGGTTCCGAGGCTGACAGTTGTTGCACTCGGCATTCTCTGGGATTCTCCTGGCCATGTGCCTGCCTCCCACAGGCTTCCCAGAGCCCATGCGAGGAACCTCCTCATTAAGCACTGTCACACGCCGAGCAGCCTAGCTGGTGGAGAGACCGTCGGAGGCCCCAGGCCTAAAGGCCACCAGGTGAGGCAGGGGGCTTCCTTTTCAGGGGGCACACCCCGAAAGAAGTCTACCAGCTCACATATGGGTGCTGATCTTTCCAGGAGAAGCAACAGGGCCTCCCATGACACTGACAGAGTGAGCCGAGGCTTGTGATCCCTAGCCAAGCTTAGTAAATGACCTCCTAGCCTCTTGGATGGAATCCCTTTGGTCTCCTCTCTCCTGAGGCCCCAGGCTGTGTCAGTACCTCAGGACTTCCAGCCTATCCACAAGTCCTTGGTGATGATGGTATGAATTTCCATCTATGTCTGTACATTGGCATTTTTGTGAGAAATTTAATTCTGGAGACCTGGCTGCTAGAACAGGAGAAAAACCATGAATGGCCATTCTTTCTCTCATTAAAACAGAGCCACCCCTCCCATCACAAGGAAGATAAGAAGAGGCTTCCAAGCTATAGAACAATTCATAATAAATATCCATAGAGCAGGGGGAGGGTGATGCTCAGAAAAATTGCACTATCAGGGGTCCATGATTTTAGAGGTTGCAAACCACTGGTTTGGAGAGTGAGAAGACTGGTTAGTAAGGATAGGAAATTATCTGTCACATTGGATGAATGTGACAGATTCACATTCACATCTGCTAGACCCAAAACCCTGCCCTCTAGCTGGAGAAAGGGGAACTCAGCCTCCTTTAGGGTAGAGGAGCAGCCTGGGGCCATCCTGCTGCTAGTGCCAGGTCTGGACAGATCACTCCTCATTCAAAGTTGGATTCCTAGCAATGGGCAGTGGAGTGGGGAGGAGTAAGGAGGGGAAGGAAAGTAGGGAGAAGGGAAGGGGAATCCTATATGAGGCCTTTGAAGCAAATCTGCAGCGTTAAGAGGAAAATAATTCTCAACATGCAGAAGACTGTTTGCTTATGAGGAACAAAAAGCAACATTTGAAGATTCTTGGGTATCCCTTATAGGGTGCAAGAAGGTGATCATCATAGAGAAGAGTGGGCAGACAGGAAATGAAAATGTATCTAGTTCACATAAGCCTAGAGTTCACAGCAAAGGACAACTGTTTTAGCAAAAAGAAAATCTACATCAGGGTGCTGAATTTTTTTTTTAATGCAGAATGTGAAGGACAAAGTTAAAGGTTCTCTCTGAAAGTAGAAGACAAGAACAAAGAGATGAGAGAAGAGGGTGAATAGGACAGAATTAGAAGCTGCAGAGTCAAGGCTAAATCCTAGCACTAGAGTTATTTTGGAGGAAGAAACCATAATAAATTAGATAAAAGCATAATCAAGGACATACATGAAGAAAACTTTTCCAGATTTGGGTGGCCAGAGGGGTGGTGAGGAGGTTAAGATTAGTCAGATCAAACAGGTTCCTGTTTTCCAGCTAGAATAGGGGGAAAAATTTTTTTTTCTGGAAAATTTACTGAATTATAGGGTTAAACATAAGGAAATCAACCCTGAATATTCATTGGAAGGACTGATGCTGAAGCAAAAGTTCCAATACTTTGGTTACCTGATGCAAAGAACTGATTCATTGGAAAAGACCCCAATGCTGGGAAAGATTGAAGGCAGGAGAAGGGGACAACAGGGGATGAGATAGTTAGGTAGCACCACCGACTCAATGGACATGAACTTGAGGAAAGTCCAGGAGATAGTGAAGGACAGGGAAGCCTGGTGTGCTGCAGTTGATGAGGTCCCAAAGAGTCAGACACAACTTAGCGGCTGAACAACAACAAGGTATGCAATCCGAGATGCACATAGGCAACACGGAGCAGACTTCTCCTTAGGAACCCTGAATTCTAGGAGACATTGGGGCATTAGTGTCATTTACATGAGGGAACAAATGGGTCATTCTTGGAGTTTTGTGGGCTTAGAAGGTTACAACCTACATTTTGCAGGGAGCTTGTATATTAGTTGACCCAGGGATGAATCGTAGTTAGGATCTTAACAATGGAACAGTATGAAAGAAAGACAGGAGGACAGGACTGAAGCCAGGTAAACATGAGATCCAGACTACATTTAAACATGACCATGTAGCCAAATTCTAATGTCAAAGAAAGAGTAGATTCTGGAAAGAGTAAATGTATGCAATAAAATAATTCAATAATAGTGAGAGGGTTCCTAACCCACAGATTAAAAAGGTGAGAAAAGTCTAGAAAGGTTTGATTAATACATGCTAAATTCATCATCTTAAGTAGAAGAGAATTTTAAAAGCCTTATCTCTCAATTTTAATAATTAGAGAAATATAGTTTAAATCATTTTTTAAAGCTAAAGGTAACCACAGGTAGAATTTTATAAGTCTAATGATGATAACAGTAGCGTCAGTCAGGTATTGTTTTGCTTCATCCAGACCACAGCTCCATGAGGCATGGGGACTATTGTTATCTTCATCCTGCATGGGAGGAAATTGAGGCACAGGGAAGTTACGGTTTTGCAATGCGGCTTGGGTCATGGAACCAGGGGTCTGCAGACCTGAGACCCCCCAACCTCCTGTTAGAATCTCGCTTTTTCCTACCAAGAGAAGGTGCATTTTCCACATTCCTGGATGAGTAACACAAACATCATCAAAGACAGAAAAATAAAGGAAGCAGGAAGGAAAAATTGAAAAACAGCATGAAAAAAGATGAAAGGAGACCAAACTTAAAATTTGTCACAATCAACAGAATTGAATTTAACTCCCCAATTAGAAGACAATGTCCCTTACTTAGATAAAATTTAATAGCAAAACTTAATGTTATGCTGTTTACAAAAGAGGTACCTTAAATAGAAAGGTCCAGATAAATAAATGAATGGCAAAGATGTATTAGGTGAGTACAAACCAAAGGGCAATTGAGTAGAAATTTTCATTTTAAATGAAATCGAATTCAAAGCCAAAATCATTAAATGGTACAAAGGAAGCATTTAATCTGGATAAATGCATTATACACAGTAACACTGTGAACTTTTATGCAAAAATAAATAAGGAGATAGAGAATCTGAGTTTTTAATGTTTTAATTGACTGATAAATTTTGAACTTTGTAGCCTATAAACAAATAATACAATTTTAAAGCATCCATTGAACATTTACAAAAATTGATCAACTTCTTGGCCACACATCTCAAAACATCAGAAAAAAATTTCAGGCATATTCTCTAACTTCAAGGCCATAAAACTTCAACTAAAAGGAAACTTTGGGGCAGCAGGGTTTTGAAAGCAATCTCCTCAATTACAACTTGTTCAAAAGAGAATTATTCAAACTACCACTGAAGACTATTTTAAAAATTACAACTCTATAAATCAAAACTCGGGATGTGCCCAAAGTTGTGCTCAGATGAAAAATACCCTTAAAGTTTTACACTGAGAAAAAGAACCATGAAAGTAAATTAAATTCATTAGGAGAACAAAAAGGCTCAGGAGAACAAATTAGTTTTATAACAAAGACAGGAATTAATGAATTTAAAAACAGAATTAGTAAATCTCAAAGGTATCAATGTTTAGCAAGTCTAACCAAGAAAAAAAGAAAACACAAAACAAGAAATTTTAAAGCAGAATGCCTACTGATTCTGAGGATAATTTAATAAATAAAAGAGAATAGCTTAACTTTTTTTTGAAATCAAAGACCTTTGAGAAAGACTTTCTCCACCAGATATTATTAATAAAATGTATTATAAAACTAAGGTAGTTAAGTCTCTCTGGCATTGCTGAAAAATCAGTAATGACAGATCAATGAAACCTAAGGGAAACCTTCAAAATAAACCCTAGTATGTGAGAACTCAATATTTGAGGGAAAAAACCAATTAGGAAGCAATAGATTATTCCATACATGTTAATGGAAAGATTGGATACTTGGATGAAAAATCAAATTAGAATCCCACCTCTCACCAAAATAAATTCCAGGTGGATCAAAGAGTCAGATATAAAAAGAAACCATGAACAAACTCCAGAAAACAAAGTGAATATTTAATCAATCCTGAGATGGGAGAGAATTGTTAAGCATAAAATCTTAGAAGAAAATAAATGTGAAGGAAAACACTGGAGTATCTCATTACATTATACATACAATTTTGGATTTCTGTTCTTCAAAAAAATAAACTTATTTAAAAGGCAAATGTTATACTAGGAAAAATATTGGCAGCAAACATGACAAGAGGTAAATATCTCTATTGTACAAAGCAATCTTAGTTACCAATCAGAAAAACTCATCTTCTCAGTTAAAAAAAAAAAAAAAAAGCTAAAAATAAAAACACAGCCACAAAGAAAGAAATACAAATAGCCAATAAAATGAAAAACACAGCCTCTCAAATCAAAGAATTGCAAATGAAAACTACAAGGGGAATTGCTTTTTCTTCTCTGGAACTGACAAAATTTTAAATAAATGTAATTCAGTGCTGAAGAAAGTTGTTATTGTTGGTGGTAGAGTGGGTGGGTTGTTTCTCTCATACTGATGGCAAGAAGGAAAATTAGCACCACCTTTCTGGAAAACAATTTAACAGTATGTCAAGGGAGCCTTTACAAGTTCATAACTTTAACCCAGGAATTCTCCTTCTAGGAAGCTATTCTAATGAAATAATCAATTTATGTCAAGGTCCTTCAGATGCATTCTACAATAGTGGAGAATCAGAAACCAAGTAAGTGTCCAGGATTTAAGCAATTAAATAAATCATAGCACATCCATATGATGGGTAATTAGGCAACAATTTTTTTTGAAAAAACCCATCCTTTGAAGACTATAATAAAGTAGGAAAAAGTCATGATGTAATATTTTTTGAAAGGATCATACAAAAGTATTATATAGGATGTTACCAATTAAAAATAGATCTCTAGCACACATAGAAAATGCTTGGAAAATACATATATTGTTTTCTGTGGGATGTTACATGTGATTTTTTGGGTTGCAGTTTACTTGCAATGAGAATGCACGACAATATGTGTGTGTGTGTGTTTTAATGTAAAGAGGGATCATTTTGTTTTTTCTCCCTCCACAGAGTCCCTCTTCTCATCTTCCACAGAAACTCACATGTTGTATCAACAGGGCTTGAAAGTAAAGTTGAATGGCTCACTCAGTTTTTACACGTAATTTTCTCAGAGAAGCACAATAAAAGTTCCTTCCTAAAGGGCTCCTCTTCAGATCTAGCAGGCACTGGCCTCAGTGGACAAGGTAACCGAACGACGTAAGGCTAGGCTGGGGTCCTCCCTCCCCCAGGCAGGGGTGACACTTACAGCCCCTCTGTGGCCGCGGGGTGACCACGGGAGGACCTAGAACCAGTGTCCAAGCAGGTGGAGGTCTGCAGGTTAGGTGTGATGCCAGGCCAGGCTGGCATTAGCTCTTCAGACCGGGTCTGGGTGGGTCAGGCCCTGGGGGCCCAGCGATGACGCGGGAGCGCCCCATCCAGTCGAGAGAAACCGCCAGCCTGCAGGTGCTTCCTGCAAGGTCGAGGCCTTTGGAGCAGGCTCGTGCAGGGGGCGCGGGGCGGGCGGGGGCGGGGTGGTGGGCGGGGCTTCAGGGCAGGGGCGGGCTTCGGGGAGGAGTCAGTCGGCTGCTCCGGGCACTGCCAGAGTTCAGGTTCAACCCTGCTGTGGCGCCCGCGCCCAGAGACACAGGAATAAACTTGAGGACTGGTCCTCTGTCCCAGCGTTGCCTCTCATTCCTGGTTCTTGCAGAGTCCCATTCTTATTTCCTGTGCATGTTTTGCATTTCCCCCCATCCTTACTGGCTCACAGACCACTTGCTCTTTCTCTGTTATTTCTGATTCAAAACTTCTTTCCTCTTTCTTATTGGCAGTGTTTTTGTGCTCTTTGACAATTTAGCGTGGCAATTGTTAATTTGTGACTGGTTTATTTGTACTTTTATTTACATTAAATAACATTCACAAATGATAAGTAATGAATGACACCTCTTAGGGGAATCAAGAAATGAGGAAAATGCCCCCCAAAATTAGCATTCTGAAGCACTAAGTTTGGGACATTGTGTGTGCAAAGTGAACTCTGTTGTACAGAGAAACCATTCTATTTTAACAGTCAAGTCAATCTCCAAATTCCTCCTGCCTCTGTTACACTAAACACTAGGTTTCCCTAAACTCTCTCACTGGGAGGTGCTGTGGTCGGTCGCTTCTGTTGTGTCCGAATCTTTGTGATCCAATGGGCTGTAGCCCACCAGACTCCTCTGTCCATGGGCTTCTCCAGGCAAGAATACTGGAGTGGGTTGCCATGCCCTCCTCCAAGGGATCTTCCCCACCCAGGGATCGAACCAGTATCTTCTTCATCTCCTACATAGCAGGCGGATTCTTTACTGCTGAGCCACTGGGGAAGCCTGGTGCTGAGAGGTGGCCAGTGCCTTTTTGCCTCCAGGATTTTTGCCTTAGGGTGGATCCAGATAAGGACGGGGCTCTTTCTCCAGCTGGAGAGAATCATTCAACCTTTCTCAGCCAGGATCTGAGAATCAAGCCCTACAGAAAAGAGCTGAAATGACCATCTTTCTGATACCACCCAGAACGGTACACAGTTAGTACCATCCTTGATGTATAAGAGGGAAGTTGCTTGTTTTTTTTATCATAGATGCCTAAGGGGACCCAGTCTTCTCTTCCCAGGACCAAATGAAAAAGGCTGCACCACTAGGAGGAGACAATGCCAAAAATCTTACAAGGGTGGGAATCCTTGGAGGGAGCCAAGGTGAGGAAAAGGGAGGGGTTCCTGTAAGCTGCGTCAGCCACATCTATTTGTGGGCTGACATTTGTCAAGACAGGAAATCTACATTCTGTCAACTTTTCCATTTTTCAACTTTGGGGTGGTTTTGTTTGCCCCTGGCGATCCCATGGTGCCCTGCATCTCAGTGCAGGCCCCCATCAGCAAGGGATGGGACCTCATCGCACAGACCTTCTCCATGTGTTCAGTGGCCTGGCACACGTCATGTGCACTCCTTGCCACCCTGTGCTCTCCACCCCCCTCCACCGTGGGCATGGCTGATGCCGCCCAGGCTAGTGTGAAACCCTGCATTCCTGCTCTCATAGCATAGCTGCTGGGGGATTTTTTTTTCATGAGATGTTCTCCTTCCACTTAATAGAGTTTCCTCCATCCCCTGAGACTTGGCTCCAGCCTCCCAGAGGCTGAGCTGGAAGGGAATATGGGTGAGATATGCTACACTCCAAGTGGCACCTCATTGAACATCCCCAGCCCCACTCCACCTCCCAACCCACCTGGATGCCTACTTTCTAGCTCTGCACACTGCCCAAGAGTTTCCCTGGCAACCACCGTCCCCTGGTGGCTTGGGAATAGTGGCCCTGGGAACCCACCAACCCTATCACACCTGGTTCTTTTGTTTTCCCAAGAAGTTCATGGGATCTGCCTGCCAATAAAGCCCCCAGACAGGCACGGACATGCTGAGAAGGGCCAGATGGGCTCAACACCCCCACAATAGAGGGGGCACAGAGTCTAGTGAGTAAAACTCCCTTTGAAAATGTTAAACATGTTTCAGCTGAGCCAATACATGCAGTGACACAGTGGTGACAGTGCTCAGAGGCTGGTTACAGCCTGAACTCAGGGTTAAAAGGCAGTTTGGCTTTTGGTTCCACCATCGACCTTGGACATTATACGTGTACTTAATCTCTCTAGAGTCACACTGCCTCTACTGACCATGCTCTGGGACAGGGAACTCATCACTCTAAAAGACCATTCATTCAACAAACTCATGGTTGCCAGGGCAGGGGGAAGGATGAAGGGGAAGAGATAGTTAGGGGGCTTGGAATGGACATGTAAACACTGCTCTTTTTACAATGGGTAACTAACAAGGTCCTACTGTCTTACAGGGAACTCTGCTCAATGTTATGTAGCAGTTTGGATGAGAGGGGAGTTTGGAGGAGAATGGATACATGTATATGTATGGCTGAGTCCCTTTACTGTCCACCTGAAACTATCACAACATTGTTAATTGACTATATTCCAATATAAAATAAAAAGTTAAATAACTATTCAATCCAATCTGCGAACAACTCTGACTTAGAACTATCTTCCTAATCTTTGTTCAAATTAAATTCCTTGCAGTTTCTGACTTGGGTCCTAACACTGTCTTCTGTAGCCACACAAAAATTCAAGCAACATAGGCTGGTGGTTAAACCATTGCCTTTTAGGCAGATACAGGCTTGGGGTCTTGCTCCACCTCTTAAGCAGCATGACCTTGAGCAAGCTAGCCTCAGGACATCCAGGAAATGGGATAATTCACAAAAAGCCCTTAGCACAAAGCAAAGTATTTAGCACATGCTGAGTACCCAGTGAAGCAGGCTTGTCTTCCCTCTTCCACTGTGCATGTGCACGTCACGTCTGACGTGCTTCAGTCACGTCTGACTCTATGCGACCTCATGGACTGTAGCTCACCAGGATCCTCTGTCCCTAACATTCTCTAGGCAAGAATACTGGAGTGGGTTGCCCATACCCTCCTCCAGGGGATCTTCCCCACCCAGGGATCGAACCTGAGTCTCCTTTCTCTCTCGCATTGCAGGCAGATTCTTTACCTCTGAGCCACTGGGGAAGCCCCTTAAATATTTGAGAATTCAGGTTTCATCTTCTTCAATCTAAAGGTCTCTGATCCTTCAACAAGTCCTCACAGGACTCTGTCCTGATCAGACTCCACTCTCTTGCTCACCCTCCTCCTTGTTCATCAATGTCTCCACCAGTTGGAGGTCCCAGACTGAACACAGTGCCCCAAGGATTAGGCAACCTCCCATTTTCTCACCATTATTTTTTAATGCAGCTTGAGAGTGGCCCATAGCAAGGGCAAGCATCTCCCAGAACAAGCAAAATGACCTGGAATTAGGGAGCGAGAGGCAGAGCACATCTCTGTTTAGGTGTAGCACTCTGGACAATCCTATCCTATAGCCCCACACCCTGTTTTGTTAATATTCCCTGAGTTCAACTGCACAGGCCCTGCCTAATCTGTGCCTTGTCACCAGCACCCCCACACCACTCGGCCCGCCGCCTGACTGAGCCACAGCTGAGTT
Organism: Dama dama; assembly: GCF_033118175.1. NCBI lineage: Eukaryota > Metazoa > Chordata > Mammalia > Artiodactyla > Cervidae > Dama > Dama dama. Next base: position 17,198,669 of record NC_083700.1, read on the forward strand.
CAGGCCAGGGGGTGTTAAGCCAAGCGGAGAACCAGGTAGGACTCAAGTGTCAAGAGGCTCATGTCCTGTTTCCAGGACATGACTCATTTCTTACCATCCATCGGATCTCAGCTGAAACAACTTCTCTGGAGAGACCTTCCAAGCAGGTCCCACCTGAGTAGGTTTCCTCTCCAATCCCATTACTTAAAAAAAAAAATCATTGCAACCATGTTTCTTTTAATACCTTCAACAGTATGTGCCATAGATTTGTAAGTATATGCTTGGTCTGGAGTTGTTACTGGTCTCCATGGACATCCCTAGCAAGGTGCTGGGGATCTGGTCTGGGAGCCCATTTCTCTGCCTTAGTTTTCCTGCTGATAAAAGCAGTGGTTTATCAGACCCGTGCAGATCTTTAAACAGGGAATGCCCAAATGTTGAGCTCATTCCCTCCACCCTCTGCTCTCTGGACCATTTCATACTGGTCTTCCCCACTCCCTTCTTTCCTCCATCAGATTTGCTTCCTAAATGACATTCTCCACCCCAGAGAATGCATCCACTTTCTCAAGAATGCATCCTCACCTCCTAAGTCTAAACATTGAGCCAAGTCTGTCCCCTGAGCTATAACGCTCAATTATGAATCACTTGCTGAGTAACAATAATGTTAATGGTTATCGAGCCCTACAGTTCACCAGGCATTGTGTTAGCCATTAAATATACCTTAGAGAGTAAAACACACATATAAGCCTACATGGGATTTATAGTCTACCAGGGAAGACCGTGTAGAACAATAACAACTCAAGACACATGTATGTACTTTCAAATCTATGGTACATACTGTTGAAGGTGTTAAGATAAACAAGGTTGCAATGATTTTTAAGTAATGGGGTTGGAGAGGAAGCCTATTCAGGTGGGACCTGCTTGGAAGGTCTCTCCACAGAGAGGTTATGTTTCAGCTAAGATCTAGAGGATGGGAAGGAACGAGTCATTTATAGACCAAGGGGGTGAGCTTTCCAAGAAGAGGGAACAGTGTGTACAAAGGTCCTGAGCTGGCAAAGAGCATGGTTGTGGAGTGGCTGGAAGGAGAGTGATATGGATGGGCATGTGACTGTGCAAGGCCTGAGCTGCAGAGGGGACTCCAGGGGCCGTGTTAAGGGGTCAAAGGCAAGTGCAGTGGGAGGCCTCTGAAAATTTTAAGTCAGAAAGCAATACAACCTCATTCATTCTAAGACTATCACTCTGCACCTTGAGGAGAATAAATTGGAAATGGGCAAGAAAACTACTAGGAGGAAGAGTTAGAAGGCCATTGCACAGACCAGACAAAAGAAAATGGTGACTTAGAAGCGTGGTGGCGGCAGAGTCTAGTCCTTGAATACCTCCTGTGTACCTGGCCAAGACCGAATGTCCCATGTATTAAGCCTCTGTTCAAAGTCATCATTGTTGCTGTTTAGTCACTAAGTTGTGTCCGACTCTTTGCAACCCCCTACTGCAGCACGCAGGCTTCCACGCCCTTCACTATCTCCCAGAGTTTGCTCAAACTCATGTCCATTGAATCAGTAATGCCATCCAACCATCTTGTCCTCTGTCACCCCCTTCTCCTCCTGCCTTCAATCTTTCCCAGTATCAGGGTCTCTTCCAATGAGTCGGTTCTTCACATCAGGTGGCCAAAGTATTGGAGCTTCAGCGTCAGCATCAGTCCTTCCAGACTCATCATGCTGCCCCTCATTTCCCTCTGCTTTTCTGTTTCTATCTTCTTTTTCTCAAGAACTTTTCCAGTTAGTATTAGTTTTTGGCTGTAAATCACAGGGAACCCAAACAAATAGCAGCTTGAACAAAATAGAAGTTTCTTTCTTATGCAAAAGAAGACTGGGAAAGGGTCAATAAGAAGCAGGTGTGGTGCTTCATGGCATTAGCAACCCAGGCTTCTTCTGCCTTGTTGTCCTGCCAGCCTTGGTATATGGCTTCTTCCTCATAGTTCAAGAAGGCTGCCAGAGTTCTGGCTAGTCCATCTATGTTCTAGCCAGCAGGAGGGAGGAAGGGACAAAATAATTGTGCTTTTTTTCTCTAAAGACATTTCTTAAAAGCAACACATGTCATTTCCATTCACATTCATTGGTCATTCACATGGCTGGGAAAATGTAGTCTTTATTGTTGGCAGCCATTACTCATTCCTGGACTCTTTTACCAGTGAAGAAGGGGAGAAGGACTATTGGGGCAAAACTATCTCATAGGCTCAAAACTGCTCAAAATCTTTGTGCCTATGCCCACCCCCATTCGGCCCTTATTCAGACCTTAAGCCCTATGGTTCTTACACTGTAATGTCTCAGACTCAGCTCCTCCTGCTGCCTTCCTGACACAGATCCCAGTCATCTTATACTGAACTGTAGAAGTAGCTTCTCTGACCTCAAATTATACTATCACTAGATACATTCTTTTACCCCAAAAGTCCTGCAGTTTCTCCCTTTAGAAGGTTATGTCATTCCTTGTTTTACTGTTCAAGGTCTTCTATAGTTTACCCACACTAGAACCCATTTGGTTCAATTTCAGTAACATTAGCAATGATTGTAATGCGTGGGTGCTAAGTCGCTTCAGTCGTATCTGACTCTTTGCAACCCTATGGACCTAACCCTCCAGGCTCCTCTGTCCATGGGATTCTCTAGGTAAGAATACTGGAGTGGGTTGCCATTTCCTTCTCTAGGGGATCTTCCCAACCTAGGGATATAACCTGGGTCTCTTAGGTCTCCTGCATTGGCAGGTGGGTTTTCTACCACTAGCGCCCAGGAAGCCAATGGTTATAACACCACCTCATATTTCTAAATGTAAGCTTTCATTGCCTACAAAATGGAAAGCAGTGACACCTGAAGTCAGAAAACCCTGGCTCACAGCCTAACACAGGGCACCAGCTGTGTGACCTTGGGCAAGCCACTTGTGTGTGTGTGTGTATGCTCAATCATGTCTAACTCTTTGGTACCCCATGGACTTTAGCCCACCAGGCTCCTCTGTCCATGGAATTTCCCAAGCAAGAATACTGGAGTGGGTTGCCTTTTCCTATTCCAGGGGATCTACACAACCCAGGGGTCAAACTCACATCTCTTGCGTCTCCTGCATTGGCAGGTGAATTCTTTACCACTAGCACCACCTGGGAAGCCAGGCAAGTCATTTACCCTCTATTAAACAAGACAAGTGCCTATGAGTGTAGATGGTTCTTGGGGAACACTGGATCTTTTCCTTTGCTGAGCCTTGTTCTTCTGATCTGTAGGTTGGAGATATAAGTCTGTCTCACCTACTTCCTGTATAAGTGTGAAATTCAAATAAGAGAAGGCACAAAAAGCTGGGGAACACATAAAATCCAGGACTCTTGCTCTTCTGCTTCTCCCAACGACCCAGAGAAGTAAGCAGGCAGAATAGAGTCCAGAGACCCTGTTTAGTGGATTAGAACATGGCGACTCAATGAGGCTCGGTGATTCATCCTGTCCCCAACTCATAGGGCAGAAGTGGCCTGGGACCCCGGGATCCTGACTGCCTGCTGTCAGGTTCTTGGGTTATTTGTTGAATTAGGGAGTTGTCTTCTGTGATTGTGTTGGGGCCAAAGGAGAAAAAGCAAAATGTGCAAAGTGAATTAACTTTTATTTTCAGTTGGGACTCTGAAGTCAACTTATCATTTGTTTAAGGGCATGCTATCTGCTACCTAGATGGAAATTATGATTGGTGCTGTAGAAAAACACACAGCAACTTTTAGTGGGAAGCCACTTCCTGTTAGCAGGTACAGGTGGAAATGGCCCATCATCTTTGAATGCCGTGATGTCAGTTTTTAGGGGGTGGTGAAGGCGGGGTTGGAGACTGGCTAGATGTTTTCTGAGAAAGTACATGTCAAAATTAATAAAGTAAACAGCTGTATTGTCAAACTTACAAAGTAAATGTGAATACAGTTAACTGGGTAGTAGCTTTGTAATTATTTTGTCAAGTTTAACATATGAAATTGCTCCCACTTAGTTACCAGCATTCTTAATTTGTTTTGTTCTTGTTTATAATTTAAACTGTGGATTTTATTTAGGGAGTAAATGTGTCTTGAGGCTTTTCATTATTGCAGAAATTAGACTATATCCTCCTGAGTTTGCCAGACTGTTGCTGCGGCCAAATTAGGCAAAGCCGGAGGGCTGGTGAGACTGAGCCAGGGTCTCGGAAGTCTAGTTAAGGATGACCTCAAGCCTGAGGAAGGAGGAGAGCCATCATTTGTTGAGTCCTGGATTCTTGCATTCGTCATCCCATTTAACCATCCCAAGAATCTTTTATGGTGTTGTCTCCATTGCACTGATAGAAAAACTGAATCCAAGGGCAGTGGTAACCCACCACCATTGTGTGAGGGTGCTTATTAATTGCCTCTCACCCAGCAGATGGTAAGTGTTTAAGAGAGTGTTTTCTGGAATACCCAGCACTTGTAGGAGGTTAGGCTTTATTATTATTTGTTTGTTTTTTTGGCCGTGCCATACGGAATATGAGATCTTAGTTCCCTAACCAGTGATTGAATCCACACCCCCTGCAGTGGGAGTGCAGTGTCTTAACTGCTGGACTGCCAGGAAAGTCCTGGTTAGGTATTATTATTATTATTTTTTTGGTAGGCATTATTTTTTAATAAGTCAGGGACACTATCCTCTTCTTCATGGCTTTTCATTCTATGCACTTTCTCCTTGTGTCCTGCACTCTGTGAGGTAGGTGGGGCAGGAGTAATTTTTCCATCTCAGAAGCGAAGGAATGGAGGCTTTGAGAGGTATGTGAGGCAGAATCTCACTGCTGGCCCAGGGATCCTGCCTGGAGAGGGAGGGTCCTCTGCCTGGGGCACTCCCGTGCTGATGGCCCACATCTCCTCTGAGGTCCCCTTGGCAGCCGGGGAGCCATCCAGCCTGAGCATCCCCTGGGCTTGGCTTTCCCTGATCCACTCAGTGTTTGAGATTTCTGAGCCCAAGTTCACTTAAGCTAACAAGCGCATGACCTTGTATTTGGGTGAGGGGGTGATGATGATGCCTATGGAGATCTTCCTTTTAGGAAATAATCATATTTCTTGGAAAGTCTGCAGAAAATCATGCCATTGCTTGAGGGTATTTCATAAAATGATTCATCAAAGTAGAAGCTAATAGATAAGTGTTTGCCTAAGGAATCATCATCATTATCATTAGCATCATCCTCCTTATCAACAACCTCAGCTCTAATCATGACAGATTTTACCAAAAATAAAACAAAGGAGTCCTTTTGAGGACCTGACCCACGGAGGGCTCTCCTCCATGGCGCCTTCTCTGTCTGTCTCCCTCATTTCAGTGAGTCAGTTTTTCCTCCCCATCTGTTTGCTGTTTGGCACTTTATACAACTGTCTGGGCTCTTTCATTTTGCTTCTGCGGTTGCTCAGCTCCAACGTGTTCCCTCCTGACGCTTCCCCTTTGTTCTGGCAGGCTCCTCTCATCTGCCGGTTTCCAGCCCTATGAAGTGTCAGAGGTGGGTTGTAGTTTTCAGGCAGCATTTTGTTGCCTGGCAACATGTAACAAGCATCTTCTGTGATGGCTGCATCCTGTAAAATAGAGCCAGGGCTGGGCCGCTGGGATGGAGCAGGCTCGGGGGGCCTCTCCAGGGTGGTGGGGGAGGAAGAGCGGGGAGAAAGACAGGCAGGCAGGCTCAGGTGACTCGGAGTGTAACCTTTCTGACTCTTCTATAACAGCGGGGGTGCCAACTCACCCTCTCCAGTTCTGTCTCAGGAATCACAGGTGTTCAGTGGTCAGAAGTCCTGGGTAGGAGCCATCAGAGGTTCTGTTTGATTTGGTGGCCACCTGCTATGGCTGACCGAGGGGTGGCCAGCTGGATCTGGGTGGAGGTTGCTGGATGGTTTCCACTTGAGCCAAGCTCTTAGTTCATCTTGTTCCCCATGGGTTGTAAAAGGCCTCCCTCCTGTCTGTGAAGATAACTGGCTTCTATATCTGCAGTCAGCCCAGCCACATGCTCCCCAGAGACTGGGTGGAGGTTGAGTGGGGGTAGAGTGTCATCAGAGAAACACCTACCTTAGAACTGGAAAAATCCTCACATTTTGCATGAAGAAATCGAGGTCCAGAGAAGGGAAGCAACTTGTCTGGATCACACAAGTTGGAGAGCATCCAAACTCCCTGTTGAGTGGCTCTCTCCTGGGGCTGACTGTCGGGTGAATGACAGGCTGAATGATGAGTACCTTGTGGAGGAGGAAGAGGCAGCACAGTGAGGAGAAGCCTAGTGTACTTGGGCCCAGCACACTCCCCTCCAGCCTCCATTTCCTTACCTGGAAAGAATGAGGTTTGTGGGGCTAGAGGCAGCCCCAAGTCTCAGTGACTCCCAGAGACAAAGCCTACCCAACAGGCAAAGCACCTCCTGCCCAGGTGTTTGGTGGTACGTCCATGGTTGTTTTCTCCCTTCCTTAGAAAGGCCCAGAGGTTGGGAGCCCTGGGCCTCTGGTTAATGCTCCCTAGAAGAATCCCATTCTGCCAGCAAAACCCCTCAGCACAGCCACGTTGTGTTCCTGAGGATACTTGTCACCATCAGGCCCATTTAGGAAATCTGTGTGTTTCTAAAATGGCCTCATAGGGCATCAGAGATGCAAGCTGCAGCTGCCCACTCCTCTACCTGGCCAGCTCTCCAACCTGTGTTGGGGGCTGCAGAGCCCCCTGCTGTCTCAGAGGAGCAGATGGAGCTCCCAAGGGCGCTGCTGATAGCACATGGGATTTTATACCACCCTCTCCAGGTCCTGCAAGTGAGAAGAAACTCCAGATGGGTCATCTCTCTTCTGCCTTGCTCCTTCTCTTTCCCCAGCAAGAATCTCTCAGTTCAGGAGGCAGAAAAAAAAAAGAATTTGGGATGCTCTGGGCTCTTCTTCTCCAGCTGGATCCCTTCATTCTGTTCCTGGGGCCACAGAGATGAGCAAGGAGGCCCCAGCACAGGAGCCTTTCCTTCCAGCTGCTGCTCTTGTAGACCTTGGGGGCGTGCCAGCTCTGAAGATTTACAAGTTCCTCTAGCAAGAAAGTGCCCCGTGGGGCATGGGCTGGGGTGTGCGGGTGCTGACTGTCTCCATTCCCTTTTCCACATAAGTCCTGAGCTTCAGAACTAGACTTCTTTCTGATGTGTTCTAGGATCTTCCAGTTAATCATATGAGCCAAGGTCTGGGTGCTTTGGCTGAGGCCCTGGCAGGCCTGGACCAGCCCCTGAGAGCCTGTCACTCATCGCGTGGCCAAAGCCCGCCCCCGGAAGTCAGTCCAAGGATGTGTGCCATCTGGACGCCCAAGCTTGCGGGAAGAGGTTAGAGGCAGCCCCACAGCCAGTCTCCGCACATGGGTTTGGTCGCCTCTGCCGAGTTAGGATTCTTCCCACTCACCTCCTTGGCATCCCCTCTTCTCCGTGGCGGGGGAAGCTGCCCAGCCGGAGCCCCCACGTCCTGCCCTGGAATCCCCACTGCTCTGGGAAACAGTAACAAGAAAACGCCCTCCCAGGGTATTTCTTCCATGCGGCTTCTCTTTGTTCTTGGTCACAGGGCAGCCCCCACCTCCCTCCCACTCTAACGCTGCCCGGGTGAGACTGTAGCTCTGGGCCCTCCTCAGCATCGCGTCGCCTGGGGAGCTGCCTGCCTTGGATTCTCTGGGAAGGCAGAACGGAGGGGAGAGAGACACCCTTCTTCCCGTTGAGGCGCTAGCTGGGACCGCGGCCTACGCGGCACTGCCCTCCAGGGGGCGCCACTCACACTGACCGCGGTGTGGACGCGCTGCCCGCACTGCGCAGCGCACGGCCTCCGCTGCTGTCACAGGGCGGGCCTGGCTCGGCCGCTCCCTCGCGAAGTTGGCTCATTGTAACATAGATCCAGGGTCAGACACCCAAGAAAGGGCGCATTCCCAGCAATCTCTCCTATCGCCCTCCTGGGCCTTCACTTCAGAGGCATGTGAGTGCTCAGTTGCTTCCGTGTCCTAAGCATCCTAGACTCTTCCATGCTAAGAGTAGTGTCCGACTCCGTGAGCCCCTATGGAGTGTAGCCCACCAGACTCCTCTGTCCATGGAATTCTCCAGGCAAGAATATGGAGTGGGTTGCCATGCCCTCCTCCAGGGGATCTGCCCAACCCAGGGATTGAACCTGCGTCTCGCAGGCAAGTTCTTTACCACTTAGCGCCACCTAAAGGTGTAATAGTGTCAAAGATGGGGCTGAGGAATCAGCCAGACCCAAGCTCACACGTAGATGGTTTTATTTTGTGCAAGTTCCCTCATCTGGCTGAACCTGAGTTTCCAACTCAGGAAAACAGGAAAAGACAATTGCAAACCTTGTTATTGTGAGAATTAAGTGAGATGATACACAGAAAGGTTTGGCCCACATGGTACCTGGCTGTCATTTGACAAATGATGATGACTGTTACTTTTTAAAATAGGATTATATATCCAGTCCTACCCACTTCATAGAGTTAGCCCCAGAAATAAAAGGAGATGAGAAATAGATCATCACTAAGGTCTTTGATGAAATATCTTGCAAGAATCCCAGCCACTGTTATTCTTGTCTCCACATATAAAACACTAAGAGCCATGAAGCCTCTTTGCTTCCGAATGACACTCTGTGATTGATGTTGGGAAAAGGTTCAACTAGGAGAGAAAAAACTCCCAGGTGGAAGACCATGGCCCAGGAAGGAGGAATTGAATGAAAACCAAAGACAGCAGCTATGAGAGACCAGAGGCTCACGGAGGGGAGATGAGATGAGATCAGGTTTAAGCATCACCTCCCCTGGACCGCTGTTTACTCACTGCCTCCTTCCGCCAATTCTCAGAGCTTCCTCCTAGTGCCTGACCACTGGGGCTGGCTCGGACCGTGGAAAAGGGCAAGCCCCAGGAGCAAGCACACAATTAGATCCTGCAGTGGGAGGGACAGAGAGGACCATGGGGCTGAGGGTGCTCTGCAGCAGGGGCTCGATCCCGGAAGGCTTTCTGGAGGAGGTGATTTTCTGAGCCTGAGGGTACTCCAACCAGAGGGACCAGCACAAGCAGAGCTTAGAGGTGTTGGGAGCATAGGGTAGGAGAGGAAGTAAATAGTTGCTTGCCAGGGGGTCAGTGAGAGGTTGTGGCTGTACTCAAGGTTAGAGTGGTGGGCAGGGGCCAGGCCAGTCTAAGGAGTTTGGATTTAATCCTCTATCATAGACAACAGTAACCAACTTTATTTATTTACTTTTTTCTTTTATTCCAATAACGCAGGAACAATGGTTTTGAGATACCTGACTTCTGCTGTGGGTGTGCCATGGGTTATAAATCATTTCTGCCAGCCTAGCTGGAGTCCCAGCCCTTCCTTTCTGTTGGAGAAAGCAAATCAGGGTATAAGACAGCGAGAGTGATGTTATCATAGCGACAACCTTGAAACTACATTGTAAATCCTTCTCAAATGTCAACTCTTCAACTACTATTAGTCCTGGAGAGGTTGTTGGTGTGTCAAAGTGTATCTCCACACTGGGAATGCCCGAGGTATTCTCCACACTGAGGCTGAAGAATAGCCCACCACCCCCCCCCCCATTCTAGACTAGTGGGGAGCCCCTGGTGGGTTTTGGGTGGAGGAGAGTCCTTTGTTTTGGAAAGACTTCCCTGGCTCCAATGTGTGAGGGGAGCACAGGATGACTGTGAGTCAAGGAGACTAGCTGGGAGATTGCTGCCATGATGGACATGGGACAGGATGCCACCTCTGTAGCAGCAGCGGAGGTGGGGGCTGGGATGGGAGTGAGGAACAGATTTGAAAGAACTAGAGGAGGTACTTCCCTGGTGGTCCAGTGGTTAAGACTCTGTGTTCCCAAGAGCAGGGAGCATGGGCTGGTTGGGGAACTAAGATTCTGCATACTGCATGTTGTGGCCAAAAAGGAGAAAGAACTAAAGGAGCCCAAATGGACATTCCAACTCACTGGATGGGGCGTGATGGTGGAAGAACTCTGCAAACACTCCAGCGTCCTGGAGTAGCCAGGTGGTGTTATTGCCCACAGATAGGAGATGCAGGAGGAAGAGGATGGATCTGGAAGGATCTGGGCACAGGGAGGGGCAGGTGATGAGCAGGGTTCAGGGTAAGCTGAATTAATTTACCTGCTGTCCCCTGGATGTGTCCGATGTTGGCAGGTGGATCCACAGGTTGGATGGTCAGAGGGGAGGTTTGCATTGGTTTCAGAGGCCTGGGAGAGCTTTCTAGATGGCGCTAGTGGTAAATAATCCACCTACTGGTGCAGGAGACACAGGAGATGTGGGTTCAATGCCTGGGTTGGAAGATGCCCCGGAGTAGGGAATGGCAACCCACTCCAGTATTCTTACCTGGGAAATTCCATGGACAGAGAAGCCTGGTGGGCTATAGTCCGTGGCGCTGCACAGGCTGGACATGACTAGGCAACTGGGCACACACACAGACACACACAGAGGCCTGGGGTGGCAGCTGAAACCACGAGGAGGCACACAGCCGCTGGAAGAGCAGAGGGCGGTGGTCTCCGGGCCCGGGGAGGACAAGGACATGTGGTCTTATTCTGGTGCAGTCCTCCCCACTTCATCCCAGGAGTCTGACTCTGCGGGGGCTTCCCAGAGCAGGGACTCCGAGCTGTTTCATCTCCTGATATTGGTATCTGACCACCCAGTAGGTACAGGATATAACTTGCTGGATAAGCAAAACCAAACTGAGGCGAAGAAAGACTGGTAGCCTCACAGGGACTGTCAACTTGTTGGAGGCAGAAGCCCCCCTCCCTTTGTGGGGAGGCTTTCCTCACAAGGAGAGGGTGAGGAAGAGATTGAGCCAGGGAGAGGAGCGGAGAGGGGAGAGACAGAGGGATGTGAGGGAGGTGTTTCAAAGGAGGAAGGAGAGAAAGTGGGTGAGAGAGAAGACAGACAAATAGGCAGTGGAAAGAAAGACAGAGAAGGGGAAGAAGGGAAACAAGCGCCCAGGGAGCCAGTGACGGTGAGGCCAGTGGAGTCTGCGTGTTCATGCTGCTCTGCTCCTCAAGGCCCAGCGCTGGTGCTTGGAGACAGCACCCTCTATCCGCCCTGCCTCTCCCTCCGTGTCCTCCCGGCTCCTCACCTGGAGCACCCCCACCCCGCCCTGCACTCCAGCCTCACCCCTGCTCATCCTATCCTGGGTGGCTTGGGGTAAAGGTTGCATCCTCAGAGGGTGTCCCTGCTTAGCACAACCCATGCTGCGTGTCAACATGTGTCTCAATTCTAAGTCAGCCTTTTCTAGCTTTTGTGTTGCTGGGTGTCAGCCTCCTTCACTGGACTGTAAGTTCCCTGAAGTTGGTGCCAAGGCACATAGTAAGGGCTCACTGACAGTTGTTGACTGAATGAACTCTCTTGGTGAGCCCCAGTGCCTGCCAGATGCTGCTCAGGGTCTTATATTTGTTATCTCACCTAACCATCAGCATGATCCCATGGGAGATGTTTTACATTTTGTTTTATGGAAGGAAAGCCCAAGACATGGAGAGATGAGCTCCTTACCCAGGTCATACAGAGAACAGATGGCAAGGCTGGGGTCTGAACTTTCATCCCTTCTCCGCCACACTACCTCCAAAGAGCGTGGAAGACACGCTTCCCATGGGAACAGTGCTTCTTCCAAACATATTGTTTTTCTCCATTTTCATGCATTTTATTAAACATTTCCAAATCAGGAAACATGGAAATATTTTTTAATAAGAAGAAAGAAAACATTGCAAATAGAGAAACTGACTCAGAAACCTTTGCCAGATGAACCATCTGGTTTTTAATTTAATAACCATTCAAAGAGGTTGACAGTAGTCCCCTTTGCAGAGAAAATGGACTATGGAAGAAATGGCAGCTGGCCTCCCTCAAATGCTGCAACCATTTGCAAAATGGGGAAGTCGAACAAAACTTCTCAGCCAAACACGGGGAGGGAGAGACCCCAGAGAAGACTAACACACCCCAAGAAAGCTGAGCTAATGTTCTTGTTCAGACTTCCCCTTAGAGAGGCTGCACCCAGATGTATGACACCAGCCAGATGTCCCAAGTCTCCCAATTTGGCGAAAGTCTCTGAGGAAAGCTACCAGAGAGACGTGCATGCCACCACCTCTGAGAGAGAAAGCCATGCCCGCTATGTTCACAGAAAAACCACGAGCCACTTCTGTTTGGTGACACGCCACAACTTGTTTGTTGGAGTTGTCTGTTTTGGTGGTGATGGTTTTCTTCCCTTTTAAAAATAACCAGAGGCTTTGCACCCATGCTGTGAGTTCTTGGGGCTGGAAATAAAAGACTGGATTTAGATTTGCCTTGGAAAGATTCAGGGCTGTCGCCTTGAATTACCTGGTGGAGGGAAACATCCTTACTTTCCTAAATTCAAAGCCAACTCTAAAAAATAGGGCATTGACTATAGAAATGAGACGGATGAGGGAGTGACTTCATGAATGCTTGAGCCATCAGACACGTGGTCCAGGAGGCTGATGGTTAGCCCTGGGCCTCCAGAGCCATTTATTTCATATTATAAGATGTTTAGAAGGGAAATTGTTTTTAAGAAAAGAAAAAACTTTTTTTTGGGGGGGGGGGGTCTTGATGTGAATTCACCTATAGCTAGAATAATGGAGTAACCCTAAAGTCACCATAATAAGCCATTTACTGTGCAGCTGACTTTGAATTTCAGTGAAACTCTTTCATGTACCTCAAGCATTTCTCAAAGCCTCCTAAACAAAGGCTCATAATATGCTTAAAAATGGCAGTTTTCTCCCCAAGGCTGGAATCAAATGCCCTTGCAAGCTGGTATTCTAACAGTTACTGACAGTCAATTCACACAAAAATAAGCCAAACATATATCATGTCAGGGGGTGATATTCACTTGGAGAAAAGTGACACAGGAGAGGAAGGTGGGGTTTGGTGGGGTTGGGGCAGCAGTAGTTGTAATAGATTAGGCAGGGAGCACCTTCCTGAGAAGTTGACTTTGAGCAAAAGCCTGCAATTAATTGAGGTGAGAGCCTTCCAGATACAAGGAATGGCAGGGATCCAAACTCTGAGATGGAGTAAAGCTGGGCTACAGAAGGAGCTGTGCAGACAGCAGATGGCTGGAACAGAGTGAGTGAGGGGGCAGTCCCTAGGATATGGGGTCAGAGAGGTCCCAGTGCTGTGGGGGAGGGTTCTTGAGACACATGCAGACTTCGGCTGTTGGTCTGAGGGATACAGGTGACATGGTCTGTCATACTGTTTTGCAAGCACCACTCTAGTTGCTGTTAGTGGGTGGTGAGTGGGGGTTATATAGGCAGAAGCAGGGAAATCAGTTAGGTGACTACTGCAGTGGTCCAGGTGAGAAGGTAGGCCTGGACCAGATGGTGGCAGCAACGGTGGCGGGGGCTGGTCATATTCTGGACATATATTGAAGGTGAGGTAGATAGGATTTGATAGTGATAAGGGATTGACACCATGCAGAAGGGCTGTGGTCAACCCACAGCAGTGGGACGAGGATGAGTGAAAGGAGAACCTGGGAGGAATGAATGACTATTTTCCTATGGGGCAGTGTCTGCTGCCTCTTCTCCGTGTCCCCTTGTGGCTGCCCTTGTCACTAGGACAGAACCCCAGGTGGGAGATGCTCCAGGTGGGAGGCTCTCCAAGAAGCAGTCACATCCTTTCATGTGTATCACATGTTCCAGTGGACAAAGCCCTTCTACATTCACTCCTTGCCACAATCTTGTGAGATAGTCAGGGCAGACATTCTTACACCCTGATTCCCTAAAGAAGAAAGAGATTCTGAGATAGTAATTTGTTCAAGGTCACAAAGCCATTAGGCCATGAAAGGTGGTCCTTCAGCTCCAGATCCTGCATTCTTTCAGCTAAGGCAAAGCCAGACTCGTACACACAAGAAGGCACAACAATAGCCAACATTTTTAGTGCAGCTGTGTGCCCAGGCACTGTTCTAATGGTTTAGAAATATCAGCTCATTTAATCCTAAAGGTAAGTCTGTGCCAGTTGGTACAAGTATTGTTATTGTTGTTCAGTTGCTAAGTCATGTCTGACCCTTTGCCACCCCATGAATTACAGCATGCCAGGCTTTCTGTCCATCACTATCTCCCTGAGTTTGCTCAGACTCATTTCCATTGAGTCAGTGATGCCATCCAACCATCTCATCCTCTGTCGCCCCCTTCTCCTCTTGCCCTCAGTCTTTCCCAGCATCAGGGTCTTTTCCAATGAATCAGCTCTTTGCATCAGGTGGCCAAAGTATTGGAGCTTCAGCTTCAGCATCAGTCCCTCCAATGAATATTCAGTGTTGATTTCCTTTAGGATGGACTGGTTTGATCTCCTTCCTGTCCAAGCAACTCTCAAGAGTCTTCTCCAATGCCACAGTGTGAAAGTGTTAGTTCTTCTGTGCTCAGCCTCCCAGATAGCCCAGGTGTTAAAGAATCTGCCTGCAATGCAGGAGACCCCAGTTTGATCCCTGGATTGGAAAAATCCACTGGAGAAGGAATAGACTACCCACTCCAGTATTCTTGGGCTTCCCTTGTGGGTCAGCTGGTAAAGAATCCACCTGCAATGTGGGAGACTTGAGTTTGATCCCTGGGTTGAGAAGATCCCCTGGAGAAGGGAAAGGCTACCTACTCCAGCATTCTGGCCTGGAGAATTTCATGGACTGTATAGACCATGGGGTTGCAAAGGGTTGGATACGACTGAGCGACTTTTCACTTTCACTTTCAGCCTTCTTTATGGTCCAACTCTCATATCCATACATGACTGCTGGAAACACCATAGCTTTAACTACATGGACCTTAGTTGGCAAAGTGATATCTCTCCTTTTTAATACACTGTCTAGGTTTGTCATAGCTATTCTTCCAGGGAGCAAGTGTCTTTTATCCCCTTTTATAGATAGGAAAACTGAGGACAAGGTCATGCAGATACTACAGAGTAAAACCCAGACTCAAACATAGTTGATTCACCGTGACACCTAACAGTGGTCCACACCAGTGGTCTCCTACCCGAGACAGTGTGTGGGCAGCACACGGAGAGTGCAGAAGCTGAGTGGTGTGGGGTTAGAGACAGAGAGCCCACATTGACTTGGGATGGGTTTTGAGCTGCTTCTTTAAAGGTCACTTACAAGGGATCAGTGAAGACATGGCAGGCAATACAGAAGCAGGAAAGGTATGAGGCGAGCTTGGAGCACAGCAACATTGAAGAGGAGGCCAGGATAAGAAGCCAAGAAGGATGGTCAGAACAGGAGGAAAGCAGGAGAAAAGTCATTGAAGATGCCAAGAGGACTGTTCTGAGGAGGGACGTGCCAACAGGATCCAAGGCCACCAAAGGGTTGAGTCAGGTACATGTTAGGTTTTTCACTGGAGAACTGAATAAGCAGAGGGTCTACTGCTTGGGGCTAGGGTCTAACTGTACAAAGCTGGGGAATACTAGAAGATGAAGACAAAGAATCTTGTCTTCGAGATTTGATTTGATTCCTGAAAATTTCCAACAAACAAACCAGATCCAGCATAAACAACTAGAGGTATCAAATCGCTAAGATCCATGTGAAAAGAGCTAGGTCACAGCTACTGTCAAGAAGCTGAGTTCTTAAGAATAGTGAGAACCAACTCCAAGCCCAGGGAATTTCGCAGCCACTTTCACAAAAGTTTTTCTGTCAGAGAGAACAGCTGAAGTCACTTTAACGTGCGTCACTGAATTACTAAAGCAACTTAACTCTCACAAGGGGACAGGAAAAGCAAGAAGCGGGCCATATTCATTCCACAAATATTTACTAAGCACCTTTTATGTGTTAGGCTCTGAGAAGGTACCTAGAAAATGCTATGAAGAGGTAACTCCAGGGTTGGACAAAAAGGCCAATGTAACAGAGTAGAGAACCTAGAAATAGCTTCACTTTCACAAATAATCTATATGACAGAGGTAACATTCTCAGTGGAGAAAGGATGAACTGCTCATTAAGTGGATTTGGGATAGTCAGACATGACTGAAGTGACTTAGCAGCAGCAGCATATAAAAAAAAAATGAAGTTGTATCCCTATCTCACAGCATACATAAAATCAATTCTAGGTGAACCGAAGACAAATATGAAAGTCAAAATTTAGAAACATTTAAAAGAAAGTCTTAAAACTGCAGATAGGAAAGGATTTCTTTAACAAATTATACAAGTCACTAATTATAAATTAAAATGATCGTAAATTCAGCTACAGTAAAATTTAAAACTTCTGTTCATCAAAATACTATAAAGAAAAAAAAAATACTATAAAGAAAGTAAAAAGACCTGGCACAAACTGGGAGGACATATTTGCAACATATAAACTGACAAAGTTTTTATATAGAATACATGAAGAACTCATAATGAATTAGAAAAAAAGACAAAAATAAAACAATAGAAAAATGAACAATAGTCATGAATAGTACTGTACAGAAGAGGAAATATGAGTGACCAATAAACTTATAAATTGACATTCAGATTTCATCAGGAAAGTGTAAAGTAAAAGCATGATGCAATACCAGTTTACCCATTAGTTTGGCAAAAATTAAAGTCAGATGATGATGTGTTGATAAAGACATGGAGTTACAGGAACACGTATCCACTCCTGGTAGAAGCCTAATTTTTACTGTGTTTTGGAAAATAACCTGACGTTTTCAAATGACATTAAATATGTACAAACCAGTAAATCCACTCTTAAGTAAGTGTCCCAGAGAAACTCTTAAACAACCAGGAGCTGTGATTAAGAATGTTTATAGCGGTATTGGCCATTAGAGGAAAAACCTAGGAACCACCCATGTGGCCATCGATAGGTGAATGAATAAGTGATGGTGTAGTAATATGATGAAACGCCGTACAGTAGTGAGAATACATTATAGTCACAAATATCAACATATATGTTGAGTGGGAAAAAGCAATTCAGAGAAAAGTTCATTGTGTTAGTTATCTGTGTGCATGAAATTGCGTCAGTCAGGTCTGACTCTTTACGACTCTATGGATGGTTGCCTGCCAGGCTCCTCTGTCCTTGGGATTCTGTAGGCAAGAATACCAGAGTGGGTTGCCATGCCCTCCTACAGGGGATCTTCCCAACCTAGGGATTGAACTCGCATCTCTTTCATCTCCTGCATTGGCAGGTGTGTCTTTTATCATTAGTGCCACCTGGAAGCCCCATTTGTTATCTACGACTGTGAAACAAATTGCCCCGTAACTTACCAGCTTAACACAGCAAACATTTGCACTCTCATAGTTGCTATGTGTCAGAAATTCAGGGACGTCTTAAACGGGTACCTCCGGCTCAAGGTCTCTCATGAGATTGTGGTTCACGCCTGTGGTCTCACCTCAAGGCTTGACTAAAGGGGTTTCTGTTTCCAAGCTCACTCATGTGGTTGTGGGCAGGCTGAGGTCCCCCACCACATGTGTGGCTTCTCCCAATGGAGAGTATTCAAAAGAGATCAAGGTAGAGATCTCCCAGACAGAAGCCCCAGTCTTCTCATAACCAAACCTTAGACGTGACAGCCATATTCTGCCATGTTCTATTCCTTAGAAACAAGTTACTAGGTCCAGTCCACACTTAAAAGGAGGGGATTACAAAAGTGTGTGAATACCCCAGGAGAAGGAATACTGGGGGTCATTTTAGAGGCTGCCTATAGACTCTTACAGTATGATTTCATTTTATGAAATTTAGAGATAAGCGAAACTAAATTATATATTGTTTAGGTAGGTATACATACCTAAGTAGAAGCACTGAGAGGAGTTTGGGATTAACATATACACACTTCTATATATAAAATAGATAACAAACAAGGATCTACTGTATAGCACAGGGAACTATGCTAAATATTTTATAATAACCTATAAGGGAAAAGTAACTGAAAAAGAACATACATATTATGAATATATATATATATATATATATATATATATATATATATTCATGATATATATGACTGAATCACTTTGCTGTGCATCTGAAATGAACACAACATTGTAAATCTACTACACTTCAATTAAATTTAAAAATTTTTTTAAAAATGTAAAGGAAAACCACTGTGAAGAAAAGCAAGAACATGATAAACATGAAATTCAGGATGTTGGTGATCTCTGGGGAGATTTGGGAGGCTGAAGGTGGAAAGAACACAAAAGGAGGAGCAACAGGACAGTGAGTTCAAGGATGCTTATTTTATTTTTAGGCTTCGTAATGATTTTATGTTATGTATATTTATGTTTTTTTCCTTAGGTTTAGTTTTATTTTGATATTATGGAAGTTACAGCTGCATGCACTTAGACTCAGTTGTTCTGTGGTATGCGCTACCCAATGTTATGCCCGATGTCCGAATCCCCGAGCGGGAAGAGAGAGAAGGCTTCCAAGACAATGCAACTCGCAAAAAGGGAAGTTTATTACTGTCTCGAGCCAGGGCCTTCTGCCACCAACATCACAGTGGTGCAGGGTCAGAAAGCGCCGAGCTCAAGCTTGTTACACAAATTTATGAGATATGCAAAAGCGGTTAGTAACTGGCTTAAGCGGATTGGTTACATGTTTGCAAAGCAATTCTATCCGTACAGACTTTCACGGGCTTTTCAGCTCTCCCTTTGTTCTTACTGGGCGCATATTGATTGGCTGGCTCCAGGTTACTTGATGGGGGTAGGGAATCTTACCATTTCGGGGGAAGCTAAAACTTAGGTCCAGGCCGCCCGTCATGGTATTAACCCTGGCAGCCTCACACCCTCCACCAGTTTTTCCCATTTATACTTCTCCAAGAGTAGCTACATTTACCTCCTTTTGCTAATTAATTGTAAAATTTACCTACATGTTTCTTCATGACATGCTCATATTGCTGCTTTTTTTTGGTGCTCCAGTTTCAGCATCATCTATCCACTTCCCACAGTGGAAGATAAGGATTTAGCACCCTCTCCTCCCCTCCAACTCTTCCTGTATCCCACCCCCCATCCTCCTTTCATCTTTATATCACTATGTTGGTTAGATCAGTAATCAGTATTTACATTACTCAGCCAACGCTAATTTGACTCTATTCAGAGCTAAGCCTTGTAGTAAAGGACAACTTTTCCTTTCCTGCAGAACTTTTTTGTTTTTCCGAGTTAATTATCATGTTTGTTCATTTGCTTAGTTTGCTGTGTATTTATCACTAATTTTACTTGAGACTCTGGCGGTTGTTTACATTTCTTCTCAGTATGTTCGGGCCCTGCAGGTTTTCTATCAATTTTGTCTTCTTGGAGAAATACCTCCCAGAGTCATCTGACCTGTTCCTGTCTGGACAGGTTGTTCTTCATGCCTGGGGCGTGACCGTCACCCAAGGACCTCTAGGTACTGTCCCCCTGGGCCTGTCTCCTCTGTGGATCCCCAATTTTCTCCATCTCAGGGCTTCCTCCTGGGTGTACTCTGTTTGGGTGATGCTTGCCCTCCTGTGGCTTCAGAAGAAAGGGGGCTGAGGACACAAATCTTTGAAAGCCTTGGCTGGTTTGGAGATCATTTTCCTTCAGAATTTTGAAACCTTTATTCCATGGCCTTCTAGCTTCCAGTGTTTCTGTGAAAAAGTCCAAAGTCACTCTGACATCTGATTCTTGTGTTTGACCTCTCTTTCTCTGGAAGCTCCGTAGCATCTTTCCTTTTCCCCCTGGTGTTCTGAAATTTCACATAATCTGTCTTGCTGTGAGTCTATTTCCATCCACTATGCTGGGAACAGTGGGCCCTTGATCTAGAAACGTGTGTCCTTCAGCTCTGGGAAATCTTTTAATGATATCTTTAATGATTACTTCTTGCCCTCTTTTCCTTCTTTCACCTCCTCCTTTTTTTTTTTTTTTTTTTTGCCAGTTCTCTGTTTCTGAAACTTAGTGTTTGAATTGGTAGACTAATTCACTAATTTTCTCCTATTTTCCTCTCTTTCTCTTTTTCTGCCTTTTGGGAGACTCCCTCTATTTATCTTCCAGCCCTGTAGGAGGACTTTTTTGGTATACACCATCCTTGTCTCATGGGTTCAATATCTCATTTATCTCTCTTAAGATATTAATCACAGGATTTATCTCAAGAGTTCTTCTCTGTTAATTGTCTGTGATCCAGAGTCCTGTTTCTTTGTTTGTTTAATTGACTGATTTGGTCTGTGTGTTTAATATTTGAGACCTTCCTCAGATGTCTGGGGATTCCTGGTTGTCCACTTATATTTAAAAGCAGGGAACTAAAACTGAGAGTTGTGGAGGGATAAGCTGTGTTGTGCTTCGTCACTCAGTCATGTCTGACTCTTTGTGACCCCGTGGACCATAGCCCACCAGGCTCCTCTGTCCATGGGATTCTCCAGGCAAGAATACTGGAGTGGGTTACCATGCCCTCCTCCAGGGGCTCTTCCCAACCCAGGGATCGAAACCAGGTCTCCCGCATTGCAGGCAGATTCTTTACCATCTGAGCCACCGGGGAAGCCCAAAAATACTGGAGTGGGTAGCCTATCCCTCCTCCTGGGGACCTTCCCAACCCAGGAATCGAACTGAGATCTTCTGCATTGCAGGTGGATTCTTTACTAGCTGAGGGAAGCCCAGAGGGATATGAGGAGGAAGCAAAAATAGCATCTACCATCTTTACCCAGTCATACAATCTTCCATATCTATCATTTATTTCAAAATATTAAAAATGAAAAAACCATAATCCACACTCTAATGATAAATTAATAACATACTAACCCTAAAAACATGCCCACAGCATTTCCTCTTTAGCCCTTAAGGAAAAACTTGGGACTCTTTTCTCAAAAAAATTCTCTATCGCAAAAAATATCATGAGATTAGTATGTGAATTTGTGACAAGTGTAAACCACTCTAAAATTGTGAATAGATTTGGAAACAATTTCTCCCTCCTCTCCACTCCCACAGTCCTGAATCAGCAGCCCCGCTCTCTCACTCATCGCTTCCTGCTTGGTGACTTGCCTGTGTGTTTTATCTCCATGACAATGCTCCAAGCCACAGGAAAGTAGGATGCATGTCCGGTTCACATCTTCTAAAGCCCCTGTCAGGAGGGAGATCTTCAAAGTTGGACAAACAATGAATGAATAACATCCTCAAGATCTCCCTTTCCTCTTCTCAGCACGCATAGTTAACACTAGAGGGTTTTAAATGGTGAATGAAAAAGAAACCCACAAGAACATAAAGAGAATTTAGAGAAAAATAAAGCAGGAAATCAAACCTCAACTTTAAAAAGAGAGACAGATAACTGGTTGCTGTTATTTAATTCCACTTTGAGGTCTAATCTCTTTACCTCGGAGTCCACCCACATGTGAATAGGATGGGCCTGAGGGCAGCCAAGCAGTTTGGGAACACTAGTTTAAGCAAAGAAAGGAGTACTTTGGAAACCCACATGCACAGCCCATAAGTCAATCAGCCAATTAAGTCCACAAAGGACAGGCGGCAAATTAAGTCCAGACCCCATGGTTTGGCTTTCAAGTTTCTCCGTTGCCTCTCCCTGGGCACCTGCAAACTCCCTGTCTGGGGCCTGCCTTCTTTAATCAGCCTTGCATGTAGCTGCTAGAATCATTCTCAGATACCAAGTATCCCATATCCCTTCTTTGTCCTGGGCTGACAGATTTCTTTCATCCCTGCATCAGATACCAAGACATCTTCATCCCTCCCTTCATCTACTTCTCCTTTACTGGGACCCTCCATCCACTGCACTTGTAAATCCCTGCCACTGTATTTTTCTGTACATTTTTTCTCAGACTGATAACACTTAACCACTCTCAGCAATAACAGTAATTGCTGACATTTAGTGTGCACTTACTCTGAGCTGGGCACTGTGCTAATATTGCTGGAGGGTTGTTTTCCTTAATCCTCCCATCAGCAGATAAAGAAACTAGGTCACAGAGAGGTTAAGTCATTTGCCCACAGCCATTGAGCTACTTAAGGTAGAGCTGGGGCTTGAAGCCAGGTGAGCTAATCTCAAGACCACCGGCTCACCTCCCTTCTATGCACTGCCTTGATGTCACCATCCTCAGACCTGACCCCTTCCAGGAAATGTCTGATGAACGGAAGACTCTGACTCTGCAACATGTTTGCACGTTGCTGGCTTGTGGCATGGAGCCATCTTTAAGTCTTCACCCTTCTATGCCCCTACATTCAATCTGTCACTGAGTCTTGCCACTTCACAGCCTCCAAAGTGCATCCCTGGAAGGAAGGAGTCCCCACCAACACCTCAGCACAGGCCCTGAGAGCCAGGGTCGCCACCATTCTTCCCGGCCAAAGAGCAGCAGGCTGTGAGTGGAGGGGACTACATCAGCCCGAGGGCCTGGCAGAGCCCCAGGGCTCTGCAGAAAGGGAGGGAAAGAGTGGCTGCCCGTCCAAGGCCACGTGAGACCTGGGATGGGGCTGGAGCACTGGGGCAGGCCACACTCCATCCTGGGGATCAGATTTGGACACCATCAGCCTATGCCACTCCCGTATAGCCAGGTGAGCAGACGCAGGCCCAGCCCTGGGGAGATGAGGCCAACTGGGAGGAGTAGGCAGCCAGGGTGCCCTTAGGGTAGCAGCAGAGTGTCACGGGGGAGCCAGCAGAGCAGGTAGGGGAGGGGAGGGAAAGCATCTTCTCAGCTGAGCTTTGGGGAGGGGATGTCTGCTCTTCAGGTATCCCCCTGGAGTTCTGGGCATGCTCTCATGCACACAGCTATGAAAGGCTAAAATCACCCTCCTCTGACTGCTGGTAGAGGCCTCAAGTTGGGGCTGAACAGCCCCCTAATAATGTGCTCACCGGGGTCTGCTCGGGCCAGGCTCAGGTGTGCGATGAAGGCTGCCGCTTGCACCTCCAACCTGGCTTTGCCATTTGCTCCCCACCTGGCTAGTCCACCCCAGGGCTGCATCTTTTTAAACATCCTGTTCACCACCCACAGACCACTCATTCCAGTGGGCCATGTCATCTTGTCATTTGGCTGCTCAAGGACCTGGAATCATTTCCAAGGCCTCTAAGGCCAAATCCAAGCCTCTTACCCTGGAATTCAAGGCAATCAAATCAGACCCTTTGTCTCCACGGTTACCTCATCACCTGCTACTGGAGCCCCCGTGTCCTCATGTTGGTAAAACTTCCTTATCCTTCCCCCAGGCACACAGCAGTCGTTTCCACCTCTCTGGTGCCGAGGGAAGAGTGAAAAGAGCATGGGCTTTACTTTGGTTATATCCTGTGTGTTTTGGGGCAAGGCACTCAATGTCTCTATGCTTCCAGTTGCTTACCTGTAAAAATACATTACAAGATGTTGTGAGAATTAGAGTGTTTGTATACAAAATACTAGCCACAGGGTAGGTTGTACTGTGTGGCTCCCACTAATACAGTGTGAGTCAATAAATGTGCTAAGTAGCTTCAACCAACTCTTTGCAACCTCATGGACTGTAGCCTGCCAGGCTCCTCTGTCCATAGAATTTTCCAGGCAAGGATACCAAAGTGGGTTGCCATGCCCTCCTCCAGAGGATCTTCCCGACCCAGGGATCGAAGCTGCGTCTCCTGCATTGGGAGGCGGGTTCTTTACCACTAGCGCCACCTGGGAAGCCCCATGAGTCAATAAATGAAATCCATATTACTGTGCTTTCACCACTCACATGCCCTCCACCTCCTCTCTCACTGTCAGACTTCTCCCGGCTTTTAGGCTCCTCTCCAGATGCATCTGTATCTGCAGCCTTTCCAGCACACCTGACTTGGGGTGGGGGTAAGGGAAAGAAGAACATTTGCCAGTTGCCCACTGGGCGCCAGGCCATGTGGGGGACGTGGAGAGTGCTGACGTGGCAGCGGATACTCTCTGAGGGTCTCCTGTACTCAGCCCCATCCCAAGCTTGTCATGTAAGCCTTGTTGGTAACTCAGTTCTGTGGATTAAGGCTCCTAAATGACTTTCGGCTCTATCCAACCAGGATGGTTTGGTCTCCCTGGCCATATCTCACTTTTCCCATCCAGTGGCCTCCAAGAGGCTGATGGTAAGAGTTTATCCAGGAGTGATGTCTGTGTCATTCAGGCTTATTCTGTTAGAGAACATTTTGAGAAAAACACCCACCTTCATTCATCTGCCCTGCCGCCCCAGGTGCAGCCAGGCCTACCTGCTACACTCACGTTGGGCCCTAGCTTTTCGTAAAGGTACTATGCCCTCTGCCCAGAACACCCTTCCCCTGGTCTGCCTGGAAAGCTGCAGCCTCTGACCAACCCTCCTACATTGGGGTCAAGGTCATTGTCCTTTCCCTCTGGCCCTCCAGGTGCCTCGTCCTTACTCTTCCTCAAATGTCTACATGCTTAAAATGGACCCTTCCCCTGGGCTGAGAAGCCTAAGGGCAGAGCCTATATCCTATTCATCTTTCTGTTTCAGTACTTGACACAGATCCTGGCGCACAGCGGGCCTTGGTGTTTGGGGATGAAGGGAGGGAGGTGAGGGATGGGGTGGGATGGGGTGGAATGGGTATCGGGCAGAGGGAATGGTGGGGATATGTTTCCAGCTAGTTCCTCCGAGGGCAGGACGGCCACGAGCCTCCATCCAGCTCAGAAGAGGAGGCCATGCCTCCGCGGAGACTCTGGAAACTTCCCTGGAAACAGGTCCGAGAGAACCCCAGCTGCCGCAGCCTCCCTCCAGACACCAGGGAGGTGCCAGTCTTTGGGCTCCATCAGCCTTCTTACGGGAAATTGCTAAATGCATTTGGTGATTTTTTTTGACATTTTCCCTGTTCAGGAGCTTGTGATTTCAGATTAATCACATCCACATACATTTAGACTGTCAGCTTGGAAGGGAAAATCTAAATTTTATTACTGCATGATTTCATCCAAAGCTATTTTACCAAAAAGGACGTCTGCAATATGGTGCAAATCATGACAAAACATTTTACCGCCGGGACCAAGCTCGTGGTGGGGGGTTGGGGTGGGGGGATGGACAGAGAGCTGCAGGCAGGACCTGGATGGGCAGAGCCTCAGCAGCTTCCGTCTCCTGGAGAGATCTGGGTGCCGCTATCGCTGCTCTCTCTGCCTCAGCAAAATGTCCTTCTTTGTCCGATGTCCCCAGAACCCTGGAATGGCAGCTGCACTAACTCCTGTCTTCCCCCCCTCCCCCGGCAGGTACCATGACCAGCAGGATGTAACTAGTAACTTTCTGGGTGCCATGTGGCTCATCTCTATCACATTCCTTTCCATTGGTTATGGGGACATGGTGCCCCACACGTACTGTGGGAAAGGTGTCTGTCTGCTCACGGGCATCATGGTGAGTACCTGCCGCCGCCCATTACCCTTCCCCACCCGCAGAACGCCGCTAGGAGTGATCCCTTTATGGCAGGCGCAGGGGGCCTTCCTTGTCTGGGCTCGGGGCCAGCTGCTAGTTAACGGGCCAGCATGTGTGTCTGTGCACGTAGAAAGACAGATGTGACATCTGTACGGCTTCTCGCTTTTTCATTTCCTTGTCTGAGATAGGAAGAGGTCCTGGTTTCTGAACAGTTAACGGTCTCCTCACAGACCCCTAGAAATGGGCTGGGTGAAGCTGGCCATGAGTGTTACCCTCCACTCCCATCAGCGCCTGCAGTTAATTGTCCTCTTTCCTGTCCCCTGGGCCCCACAGACCTTGGCGCCACATCTGATAAAGTATAGCTAGAACTCACGGCGGCAAGTGCTCCGAGCCGACCATGAGAGACCTAGGTCCTAGCCTGGGTTGGCCACTGGTTCAGTCCCAGTTTGATGACATGGCCCTGGGCCAACTCTTGGCTTCTGTGTCTAACTGTTGCGGCGCTGGGCTCCGAGTGCCGGTTCCCTCCCAGTGCTGGCACCCGGCTAGCCTGTGACAGCATCCCCATCCCTCCCCAGGTGCCCAGCAGCTGTGCTGCCTCCTCCCAAGGTGTATTTTTCTGCCCCATCACCCTGCCATCCCCAGCCTGACACACACTCGTGCCCACCACATGGCCGCACAGTATGGAGTATGGGAGGGCAGTGGGTAGGGAGTTTCAGACCAGAGTCTGAATGCCCGTAGCTGGACCTCAGTGTGGACCCAGGCAGGGCACTTAGCCTGCTGGACCTCAGCATTCTCCAGTACAAAGTGCAGACGGGAGGCCTGCTCCGCCCTCCTCCCTGGCTGGTGATGGGGATAGACTGCAGTGCTTTATGTTACCACGCTCTGTCAGCAACAGGGAGCTGCACCCGCCTTCAGGGCTGGCAAGTCCTCAGCGTCCCTACCCCCACTGCTCCTTCACCGGCCGGTTGGGATGAGGGCTTCTCGCTGCTCTCCTAGCTTTCTGACCAGGACAGACAACCGGGCCCTTTGACCTCCTTCCCAAGAGCATAGAGTAAACACGCAGGGTCCTCTTTTCAGAAGAGGAAACTCAGGGTCAGAGAAGATGCAGGAATCTGAGGCTGTGTGTTGGAGCGGGGTGGGGAGGTGTTGGTGGGGATGGGGGGGGCGGCGGGCGGACAGGAGGCCTGAAGCTTATTCCTAGGTCTCACTGGTGGGTCACGGCAGCCCACCCCGAGGAGTCCTCTCTGCACCCCTGTCATCAAAATCCTTCCAGGGCTCCCTCAAATTTCAGCCATCACCCCCGTTTCTCCAGGAGGAAACAAAAGACCCTCCTTCCGGAAGGGAAATGACTCCATCCCGCAGTGGGCGGGGGTTTAGCTCCTCACTAGCCTGGAGGCCTCCTGGGACTGACAGCAGCCAGTTGCTCAGAGCAGCGGAGGCCGTGGGGTCGGAGGCCTGGGCCGTGGGGCAGGAGGGCTCCGGCGTTGCTGCGTCGGGACTGGACACCGTCCTCTCCTTTTCTGACTGAAACCCAAGGCAGGCACTTATTAGTGGGTCCTGGGCAGGAGTTAATGACAGGCGGCTTAGCGCCGGGCTTGGGATAAACCATGGGTAAGTGTAAGGGCTCAGAACAAATACCTCTCGTGGGTTGGTAGGAGTCTGCCTGGCACAGCTCCAGCTGTCACCAGGAAACCAGGGAATGAGTCTTCCTCCCAGAAAAGAATGAAATGCCGCCCGAAGACCAAAGCTTTCCTGTCTCAGAGCTGCTCCTGGGGCGCCAGCTATGTGCCTCAGAACCGGCTCTCGGTCTGGCCTGCACGGAGCCCAGCTGCTGATAGGTGAACGGCCCTGCTGGGAGCCGCCGTTATTTTTAAATACCAACCATTCTCCCTCTCAGCATGGCGCTATGCCCCGGCCAAGAAGCCAGAGCCTGGGAGCCATCATTTCCCTGGCTTCCTAACTCCCGCATCTCTGGGCTTCTGCTCCGGCATAGCTGGGCAGTGGGCCAGCTGGACCCTGGTCCCTCCCTGCCTTTTCCTGGGGTGTGGTCTTCGCACCCACTTTTGCTCCAGGGGCTTCAGCAGCTGCTTGGAAGAAAGTGTTTGTTCCTTGAGGAGAAAGGTGTGATCAAAGTGGAGAGAATAAATGGTTGAGGAGGAACTCATACCCACCCCCTCTATTAAAAATACAGCACCTGCCTTTCATCTTCTTTTTCTGCATCAACCCTGCTGCATATATACCTATCTATACACAGGGACAGGGAGCTTCCCTCCACTTGTGTTTTTACCCAAATTAAAATCAGCTGCCTCCCTCTGGGGTCAGCCACAGTGGGGAAACCTGGTGGCATTTTTTTTTTCTTACAAATGGTACTTTTCTAGCTGAGTCACTCCTTTCCAGGGTTTCACATGGCTTAGAATCCCTTCCTCCCATCCCCCAGTCTCCCAACACTTTGTACCTCTCCTGATTATTATTGCAAGTGCCTTTACGAAAGGTAGGGCTTCCTGTTTGGTTACCATGGACACCACACAGGCCAAGGCAAGGCCTAGTGGGAAGGGAAAGGAAGAATTTGTGTGTGCAGGCTGTAAATAGTCTTAATCATTGTTTTCTCTTGGCAATCCCAGTAACGGTGTAATTATCAACCATTAAGCAGGGTATATAATTGTCTGAACAACTTGACATTGTTGGCACAGGCCTGGTGTGTTTGAGAGATTTCACCCACTAAAGCAGATATATCAAAGTCCAGCATCTTTCCATAAAGAATTTTATGATGACAGTTATAAGGCAGAGAGAAAGCTGACAATATTTAGTATCCAGAATGGGCCTCAGAAGGCTTTCTGGTTCTGCAGGCATCTGGAAGACTTTTGGGACCCCAAGACTGATTGGTAGGAATCCCATTTCAATATATATTTTCTAAAGCTGGACTCATCAGGAAAGACCCTGATGCAGGGAAAGATTGAAGGCAAGAGGAGAAGGGGACGACAGAGGATGAGATGATTGTATAGCATCACCGATTCAATGGACACGAGTTTGAGCAATCTCTGAGTGATGGTGAAGGACCCGGAAACCTGGCATGCTGCAGTTCATGGGGTTGCAAAGCATCGGACACGACTGAGCAACTGAACGACAGAGCTGGCCCCACTCTGTGGACCCTTTAAGAGTTAGGGACAGACAGACAAAAGATTCCAGGATATGTGCTGGGGACACTGAGCTTTCCCCCTAAGATTTCATGCAAGAGGCTTCTTTGAACTGCAAAAGGAAAGGGATGATGAAGTAAAAGGTGGCACAAATTGAGTCATTTGGGGAGGAGGTAAAGTAGAGGGCTCAGCAAGACATCTGGTTAATGTCAGTTTTAGAAGATGAGCTTCTCCCTGAAACACCTTGGTTTCAAACCAATTGATGTTATTTTAGTTGTTACATGGAATCTGTTGCAGAAACAGAATCCAACTGTAAATCCTCCAGGCTTCCCTCCTCCATTTGTCACTTTCATTTATGTTTTATTTTATTTTATGCTTCTTTAGTTAAGAACACCTCATACTCTTCCCCTTGGGATACTTATTTTTCGAGAGTCTAAGGTTTTCCAGCTGGAAAATGTTTCTTGGAAACAAGAAGTAGGAGGACCAGTGTGAAGGAGACTGGGTCTCTGGTTTGGGTCCAAATCTATGGATGAGTTAGGCGTGTTGACCCCAGGCCAGCCACTCCTTTCTCTGTTCACTCCTGCGCTCCTGCTCAGTATGTACCTTGGAAAGTACGACCTCATTAGAGGACCCTGTCCCCTCCCACCACTCTCCCATGGAAATAGTGTTGGATAGAGAAGATCCAGGGAATCCAGTTGGTGTTGACCAGGATTCAGGACTTGGCACATCTGAAGGCAAAAATCTGAGTCATGGATTTGCTCCACAGTCTGATCCAGTGAAAGTCACACCAGCAGCTGCTTACCCTCTTTGGTCCCACTCTGTCCTCGCCTCAAATTTCCCCCTCTGCCCACCAGCCATTTCTGAGATTCCACGTGAGGACAGCTAGGACAGCAGGAGTGCTCACACGCCCAAATCAGCCAAGGCCTTGGCAATTGTCTCTTAAAATCAACCCACATCCCTGCCACATGACATGAGCCTTCTTAAACTGTTAACATGGCCCTATCAGGCTGATAAACTCACCTAAGTAAAAAGGCCCATTGTCCCCAAATAAAGCAGAAGTAATCATTGAAAGTGAAGTGAAGTGAAAGTGAAAGTCGCCGATCAGTCGTGTCTGACTTTTTCCGACCCCATGGACTGTATAGTCCATGGAATTCTCCAGGCCAGAATACTGGAGTGGGTAGCCTTTCCCTTCTCCAGGGGATCTTCCCAACCCACGGATGGAACCCAGGTCTCCCGCATCACAGGTGGATTCTTTACCGGCTGAGCCTCAAGGGAAACCCAAGAATACTAGAGTGAGCTATCAGGGAAGCCTGAAGTAATCATTATACCACTTAAAAGTAAAGACAGCAGGAGGTGGGAGGGGATCCTGCTGTCTTTATTTCCTTCATTTCCTCTAAAGAGCCAAAGTTGACCATTAACTTCTGACCCAAGTCTTAGGCTCCTTGTTCTTCCTGCCTTTCACCCAATTCCCATGAGCCCATCCCTCTGCCCTATTCCTTTCTATTTTCTTTCCTATTTTCACTTCTTCCTTTCCTCTTCTGCTCTCTGTCCCATGCTGTTGAGGAAGCAGCACAACCTGTTGCCTATCTCAGTCTCTGCCCCAACTCTCTCTCTCTCTACATCTTCCCTTCCTTCTTCCTTCTCTCTCTCCCTTCCTCCCTCCCTCTCTTCCTTTCTCTCTCTCACACACAGGAGAGGACCAATCTGGATTCCAGCACCTGGCACACCACTTTCTGAAGGTTGCTGGTGTCTGACCCCATCTTTGCAAGGTTGCCTCTTAATGGGAATAACCAGATTAGGTTTCATCATTGGCTACTTCCCTAATCCGTCCAGATGATGGATTTTTCTAAAAGAAAAGCGAAGTTGAAAGTATCTACTGCTATCTATTTGAGTTAGAATTAGGGGTTAAGAACAAAGCATCCTTCTGGGAAATATCCACAAGGAAGTCTTGACCTCTTTAAGTTGAAGGAAACTAAGAAATGTCATCTAGTCCAACCTCCTGCCTCCATGCAGAAATGTGTCTTAATCACATAAGACAGGTGGTTCCTTAATTAGAACACTCTAGCTTCTCTTTGCCCACTCCAGTGTTCTTGCCTGGAGAATCCCGGGGACGGCGGAGCCTGGTGGGCTGCCGTCTATGGGGTCGCGCAGAGTCGGACCCCACTGAAGCGACTTAGCAGCAGCAGCTTCTCTTTAGAACCCCTCTGCATTCAGCAGGCTCGGTTGTGAGCCATGGCAGGAACCATGGAGCAATCCATCTAGCACCTGAAACTTTGGGATTGTGGATGGTTGATTGCTTTAATGAAATTCCCCAAGCGGCAAGACAGGCAAGGAGACTCCTTCAGGCTAATTCTTCCCCCAGCTCTCAGGGATGATTTAAGTAGAGTTTCCCTGGACCCGGGGAGATGAGGGAGCCTGGAGTCAGGGGAGAACCCTCTACATCTGATGTTCTGTTTTTAACACTATGATATATCCCTCTTTTTGGGCGTTTAGCCCAAAGTACTTTTGGAACTCCATACAAAAGAGGGGGATTATATACTTGGTCTGGTTGAGGGGAAATGGATCACACATCTTCCCGCTAGAAGAGCTTTTTAAGCTATTTTTTGCTTTTAGAAGCCTGGCTCAATTGATGACACCTACAGACCAGGCTGTCCAACTGCCCATACCTATCCTTTGAAAACTGGGCACAGAGTCTCCTGCAAGTCACTGATGCCAAGAAAACAGGGCTGTCCCTGAACAAGAAAGGAAAATGAGGTCAGAAAAAGGAAGGTTCACACAGACTCCGTTCTTTTCAGTTTGTTGTGCTAGAAATGGGTCGCTGACCAAATGTACCAAGAAACAGGAGATTGTTTTCATGAGAACCCTTCTAAAAAAGCTAGGGAAAAATATTGCCAACTTCAGCTTTGCCAAAACCTCACACCAACTAGCCTTTCCCAATCTGTGGCAAAGGAAAGAAAGTGATTATGAGGGAGAGAGTAGGGGACTGATCTGTCACATGCATGCTGCCCAACTCTGATACAGCTGATAGTATCTTTGAAAACAGTCTTTATGACTTCCTACACATTCTGTTAGACTGCATGAGTCCTAAAGGTTCTTGATGGATTCCTTGAATCCTGGGACTTCAATTGCTAAACTGAACTCTGTGGCACCTATAATTACCGTTTGGCGTCTAGAGCGTCAGACTGCTGACTTTCCTGAACTCATCATCTTTCCATGAGTAGAGGTCAGGGCAGTGCAGGGCCCCACGTGCAGGAGAAAGGCAATGGTCCCCAAGAGGCATGTGCTCTCTTCCAGGAACCAGGCCAGAGTAGGGCTATCACTGCTGCCTGCAGGAGAAGCAGGGCAGGAGCAGTTCTCTCTTGCCATCCCTAGCACCCCCACCCTGTCCCCCAAGTCAAGATGCACAGAGAAGAGGACTTCAAGGTCCTTCAGGAAAATATTGGGATGAGTCCCTTTCTGCTCATTTCTCACACAGTCAAGCATGTGCCCAGAGGATTAGGAGAGAGAAAGTGAGTCTTCAGGAACCTGCCTCTTTTATTCTCCCTCCCTGGGCTCCCCTGGAATAGACCTTCCAGAGCAGAGTGGGAACACTGCTCTGGAAAATACTGAGCACCTTCTGCACATTCCTTTAAAATCCCGGGTTGAGGCAGGTATCTTTAAAATCTCTGCAAGATGGTGAATTTTGGAGCCTCCTGGTGAAAATAAGAAGGAACTGATATCTTGTGCTGAGTCATAGGCTAGAACTCCTGTGAAAAGACCCAACCGAGGAGCAAGCGCAGTCATTGAGCACATAGACTCTATCCAACTGGGGTTGCCCTGGAAAGCAGTCTCAGGGGAGGGGAGATGCTTTGCCTCTTTATTAGATTCTTTTCAGGAAAACTGTCCTCCGCCGGCAGATGATCCATCCAGACTGCATGGCTGGCTGTCTTTCCTCCTGCCCTCCCCAGTCCACCCTGCTCTAGACTGGCAGTGGGGCTGGGGTATGGGTGAGGAAGAGGGAGCGTGTGTGCTGGATTTTCTGTCTTCCCTGCTTAGCTTGGCAGGTGACCGAGTGATTGTTCAGTATTTTATATGACCCCAAGCCTCAGCCCCATCGAGTACCCTGCTCCATGAGGAAGTGGCCAGCTCTAGGAAGGCTCATGTCCCAGAGGTCAACACCTTCGTGGGTGTGGGGATCAGGGTCTTGCTGGGTTTTGGGACTTAGCCTTGACTAGCCAGAGCTCAGGTCTCCACCCCACTCCCAGAACCCCTCAGTGGGCCCGGGGCACGTGGGGTCTTATGCGTGAGCCCTGCTTCATTAATGATGTGCTCTCTCCCCGGTCCTCTTGCCCCCCACAGGGTGCTGGCTGCACTGCCCTGGTGGTGGCCGTGGTGGCCCGGAAGCTGGAACTCACCAAAGCGGAGAAGCACGTTCACAACTTCATGATGGACACTCAGCTCACCAAACGGGTAAAACACCACTGCCCATGTCTTAAAGGGGGACGTAAGACCCACCTAGGAGCTAGTCAGAAAGTAGCCACAACAGGTTAGGGCTGCACCTTTCAGTGGAGGGTTGGGGGAGCCCCAGACACATGCAAACAGCTGGTGCAGAATGGCCACAATGCCTCAACGCTGCAGGCTCCTGTCTTTTCTTAAATCACTGTGTATGGTTCAGGCAACCAAATAATTTCCCTGATAATTAAATCTATAGCCTACAATGATGTAACCTACTCCCTTGCCTAATGGTACCAAGTAAATCACCCAGCATGAGATGTTTTGGTTTCTGCTTAAATATTTTCATGATTCTCATTAGCAAGGGCAGTAGAAAGTCTTTAAAATGATATTGGAAATGTATCTAAATTCAACCCCTAAAAAAAAATCATTACAGACAATCACTCCTAAATAATGTTCATCAAAATATCATCATCCAATTTTCCCCTTTTGGGTTTTCCAAATAGTGTTTCTCCCTTGTGTCCTTAGGGAAGTGGGTAAGGAGGGTTAAAAACTGATTAAGCAGGAATGGGGGAGATCATTTAGCTGCTAAAAATCTGACATCCCACTGGATTGTCAGAAAAGAAAAGGCCCCTTTAGAAGAGACAGAAGCAAGCCTTCCAGGATAAGAGCAGGCCAAATGAGCAAGGCAGGAGCTGTTTATTTAATGACAGCTTTTATGGAAAATTCTTTAGAGCTGCAGGCTGAACGAAGGTCAGGAATATGATTTCCTGCAAAAACTCTCCTCTTTCCGAAGTGAGAGAGGAGCAAAAACCTGTGCTGGGGTCTTGGCCACCCTAGCAAGTCTTTCTCATTTAGGATTAAAGTGGGGCTGGGAGACCCATGGGCAGCCAGATTTTGATTGGGGATTTTGAAAGCTGGAGAAAATATTCAGTGATGAATGTTGTGGCACAGTAAAAATGTGTTCGAAATAGACACAAAGCCAGGAAGGGAGGAAAAAAAGAGAGGGAGAGTGATGGGGCGGGGGGGGGGGGGGGGGGGGCGTGCTCGGGAGGGGGGCAGTGGGGGAGGGGGAAGTTGCCAAGGCCTCTCCAGTTTCTCAGCAGAGTCCTTTATGGTGTTTGATTGTTTGGTCTTTGATTACATGTATTGGATTCTTTAACAAGCCTTTTTAAAGATGTTAAGAAGAAAACGTACAGGCAGATATTCTTCTGTGATTGACATACAGATGGTTATATATGGCGCATTGTGGCACTGAGCTGTCTGTGGTACAAAAGAAAGCTCAATCTGTAGCGTCAAGATGGCAGCATTGAGGGCTGTACCCGTGGTCGGCCAGCCGGGTTCCCTCCAAGGCCCTACAACCCAGCTGCTTTCCTTCAGCCCCCTACTGTGCATGTAGAAGTCATGCTAGGCATTGAGCAAATTATCAAAGTTATTGGGGAAAAAAATAATCAGTGGTGTCTGACTCTTTGCTACCCCAGGGACTATAGCCTGCGAGACTCCTCTGTCCATGGAATTCTCCAGGCAAGCATACTGGAGTGGGTAGCCATTTCCTTCTCCAGGGGATCTTCCCGAGCCAGGGATCGAACCCAGGTCTTCTGCATTGCAGGCAGATTCTTTACTGTCTGAGCCGCAAATATATTTCCCTCTATTCTCCTGGAACATGTAGTGCGGGAGTCAAGGACAAGGGTATTTGGCCCCCAAAACCTTCTCAGAAGCTGTTTCTCAGAGCACAGACATTAACAGCCTCGCTGTTCATTCTATCTGCTTTTGAAACCAAGGATATACTTTGTATTTCACGTTATTCCTTTGTCCTCTTCATTTTTCACCCTTTGAATCAGACACTAGAGGAAAATAAAGTTGAAGAAAGCCGGCTCCCTCCTATGACGAGAAAATAAACAATTTTTCCGCACTATGATTGTAGAAGATGAGGTTGTGGTGGCTAATTTCAGTCTTTCTTTCAAACATATTCTCTAAAATCCTTCTCAAATCTACTTTTTGAAAAGTAGGACTGAAAACAAAATCAACAAATATTTGTTGCCCATCTATGAGTACAAGGCACCTTTTTAATCGAATAACATCTCACTTGTCTGAGAACACTTAAATCTGTTGAAACCTTCCTTTAATGTCTAATATCTCTTTCCCAGAGAAACAACCAACACGAAAGGGATGGTTCTCACACAGAGAGGATTCTCAAAACTGGCAGGACTGGAAAGGTTCTTTTACATAACCTTGACTGAAAGGACACTGGCTGTGAGCTTGGCCTGCTCTGGCTTTAGTTCCCCTTCACCTGGTCTCAGAGAAGCCCACCTTCCTTTGCCTGGTGATGCCTCATCCATCCTCCGTCTTCTCCAAATGGCCCTCTGTGTCCAGACGGAGTGGCTCATGGGTCAAACAGATGCTAAGCTTAGTCTACTCATAAGATCTCAGTGAATTCACAGAGAAAGATCTGATCGTAGGAGGAGCTCATTGGGGCATAATTACAAACCTCCCAGGAGTGGACAATTAGCAGATTTAACAAATAAAAGCCATCTCTTACAAGTACACACAGCCTTAATTCTTCAAACATCTAAGCAAAAAATGAAAAAGAGGAATTCTAACCTATTAATCATTAAAATACTCAAATTGTTCTAGTCTTTATTGGTAATAAAGTCTTGAGCCCAGCCTTTACCATTAGAGTCACACTATTTTTATTCATTTATTTCCCAGGGAGGCAGGGGCAGGTAGGGTGGTGGTCTGATAGCACAGGGTCCAAACTAAGTTTCTGGTTTTCTGAGTCACGTGACTTTTCTTATCTCACTTGTATAACTTGTCGACCCTGGCGGCAACATCATTTC
Organism: Dama dama; assembly: GCF_033118175.1. Lineage (NCBI taxonomy): Eukaryota > Metazoa > Chordata > Mammalia > Artiodactyla > Cervidae > Dama > Dama dama. The sequence continues at coordinate 17,234,203 of NC_083700.1, forward strand.
TGTATTTAATGCAGTCAGATCTTCCCACATGGACTTGGCAGTGTTACTGCCATTGTTAATCTCGAATTACAATTTATTGCTAAACTCTGGGCTACTAGATAATATATATGTAAATTACACACAGAGAGACTATAAAAAAGATACTAGATCCTCATCTTTTCTCCCATGCAACACTACACATCCCTGTGTCTCTATTTTATGCAATGAAACACATCCATTGCAGCTGGATACCACACCCTGTGTTCTGGGAACACCGAGATGAATAGGAGATAGTCCCTGCCCTCATACTTACTGCCTATCCTCAAAGAGCACCTCTCCTTTCTAAAGAGCAAGGTAGCTGCCCATGTACACACTTGGCTTAAGAGGTACCAGAAGATGTTCTGTTTGCCACGCCCACTCTCCACATCAAATCTGCAGATACCTCCATGGTGTGCTGCCACTGGCTGAGGAACCCTTTCCATGAAGGGTTCCTGCCTCAAATACTTCATCCAAGTTCATTTCCCCCTGCAATCAATGGGTAAGACAAAAACCCAAACCTGTATCTTCCTAACATTAGTGTCTTTTCCTGACATCCCTATTAATGACATCATCATTCTTCCAGTCTCCAAGTCTGAAAATTTAGCAGCATCTCTGACTCCTCTCTGCCCTGGTACCCACAGGGCTCCAAACAGCTTCGGAGTCTGATTCCACCTGGCCAAACCAGCCTCTCCAGGTCCTCTGCCCACCATACTTCAAGCCACCATCTCAATCTTGTGCCATTTCAGTTGCTTGCTACCTTCTCATCTCACCTGGACCTCCCTTGCCCAAGTCATCCTGTACTTTATCCTTGTGACTCTTCTTAGATGCTGAGACTTAGCTCTGCACATGCCACCAACCTGCTCAAAAACCTTTCTTAGCCCCCCAGAACCTACTGATCAGTGCTAAAGAAAACTTTTCTTTAATTACAAGCATGTATCAAAGTTTTATCACAATCCTGCTGGGGGAAAAAATGTTTTTTTTCCAGCAGGCTAATTCAAAGGTTTACTCATAGAAGGGGTCTTTTATTGGAAGAAACAATAGTAGTCATTGTTATACTGGGTACAGAAAATCTAGCTAAAGGACACTAGATTCCTGGCTGACAGCTGGTAGGACCCACAAGTAGATTCCCAGAACAGGTCTTAATCTTTTATGAATTTGTCAGATGATCAATTGAGCAGTTATCAGGAACGCTAATTGTCCCCAGAAGGGAATTATAAATTATATCACCCACTAAAGTTCTGTCTCAGACAGATTGGGTACAGTTTTTCTTTAACAATAGTCATAGGAACATTGAGTTTTTGAGCTGGAAGGTTCTTAGGGATGAGCCTCTCAGGCCCAGAGATAGGCGAGGGGGCCCCCCAGCCATATGCAGTGAGTTGGGTCCCAGCCAGGGCTGCCGTTTGTTCTCAGGCTGGTAGGCAGCTCTCCAGCCATAACCCAGTGGGTTTCCCAGAACAGTTAGTTCCTTGGAATTCAGAATAGTGGTGAGGGTCCCAGGTCTGCTGGAAGAAAAAGCCAGTTTACCTCCAAAAAAGCCGAGCATCACATTAATAGCATTATGGAACTAGCCTCCTGAATCCACAGATTCAGGACCATGTTGCTCTGGGGAAAGACCAGACGCCAGCTTCCAAGGTGGAAGCACAGCCCTGCCTGCTCCCAGCCCCAGTGTCCTGCCAGCCACAGGAGCCCCATTTCTTATTCAGCGAGAGCTTCTGAGCGAGGCAGGCGGAGGAGCCTGAAAAGGGAATGTGGAACAAGATGGGGGAGGAAGGAGGGACAGTGTAAGGAGGGAAAGGAGAGAGATGGCGGCCGCAGGAAGCCAGCAGCTAGTGTGGTTGTGGGCTGGAGAGTCAGGGTGGCGGATGGAGAAGAGGGGATGTCTGGGCATGACGGACAACTTCAGTGGAGCGTCTGAAGACAGGCCTGACCTGAGGGCTCTCAGACTGTGATATTACCATCCCTTCAGGTTTATTCATCTACATTCAACCTCTAGAACTTCTTGAAGTTGTCCAAGTCACACCTTCTTGCCAGGCCTGATCTGCCCTCCTCCCTTCCTCCTTTCCCCACTTCTCCATCCTCCAGGAGCAAACACCCTCACCCTGGGATGGAGTGCTGGCAGCATTGTGGGCACGCTAGTATTTCTTCTCTGGGGGATCACCAGTAGGGCTCCTGGAATTACTCTCCCAGGACTCCGTGGCTGCTGGAAGCATGGGGAGGCAGGCAAGAAGGGTTGCTTCTCCTCCTGCCTCACATGTTCCTCCTGCAACAACCAGCCCCTCTCCCGCATAACACAGAGGAGCAGATTACCCTGCAGAGAGGCGGCCAGAGCAAGTCATGGACATGTATGATACAGCCAAGAGGTCAAAGAACAGGCATATGTGTTCTGTGTTTTCTTTCGCTGGAGGTGGAGGAAGAAGCTGACATTTGTTGCAGGGGAAGAGCATCAGTAAGGCACCAGGTACTAAGGTGCTGGACAGCCAGGCTCTGTGCTAAGTGTTTGAAGTACATTCTCATTGAATCAACCCTGCAATCCCGTTTCACAGGTCAGAACTTAACATTACTCTGTAGCACCCTTCTCTGCTGCAGCTACAGGGCATGCTGGCCACACAGGATTAGAAGCTCCCTGAGGGCAGAAAGGTTATTGGTTTGTGCCTCCCAGGATTCTCACTTCCTCGAACAGTGTCAGCCCCATCTTTGGGGTGTGGTAAATGATTTGGGAAAGAATGAATAAGAAAATTGAGTCTCAGAGAGAGCCTTCCCAACGGGTCCGAAGTGAAGGTGGTCATTCATTCATCCCCTTGTGAGGTTTTTCCGAGGGCCAGTGGAGCAACGTAAACATAAAGTGTTGAGCACAGAGCCGGGCACATAGGAAGCACTCGGTGGATGTTAGCTGTCAGTACTGTATGCAAGATCTTAGTTGTACAACTTTCTTGCCCAGGCCCATCAATCTTTGAGCCCTCCCTGAAGTACATAAGTCACTGAGCCTTTTCTCTGGCCACCATCAGAGTGAAAGCACACAGATTTGGGGAGAGAATGAATGGACCCACAGAAACAATTAGCTCATGTGCTATGGATTTGGGATGGAACAGCCAGTCTTCCATGCACAAACAGCCCTCTTCTAACTATTCCTGAGTCCATCAGATCATGGCCAAGCTTACCCAGACCTTCCCAGTTCCCTGACCCACCCACTCTCACCCCCAAGAGTATCTTTGGGCCCTGATGCCCCTGCCCATCAGGAGAGCTCAGTAGGTACCCAAACCCCCATCCTGAAACAGTGCTTGGGAACCCTGTGGCGCTCAGTGAATCCCAGGAGGTGCACACGACCTCTACGTTTCCCACTCCAGTGATGCCCAAAGCAATCAGCCAGGTGAATTGGAGGGAGAACCTGGTCACAATAGCATTTACTGTCGACTTGGGAAAGCACAGTGCAGTTAAAAGCCTATTTCTTCTTCTCTTGCAGATATTGATCTACTTAGCTTTGTGCCAGGCTGTTTGCTGACAATTAATTCAGAGTCAGCACCAAGGCTCGCATTTAACATCGCTTTCCCGAATACGCGGGGGCCTCCTGTTCAAACCCATAAAGATGCTGTGACTGCTTCACTCAGCTACCCAGGCTGTGCTGTGGTTTTAGCACCTTATATTTGGGCTGAAGTTAAGTGCAGGACCCGGACTCCCTGTTCTGTCATATTGCTGAGTGAGGGCTGTGATGATTAAAAACAAATCTAATGTCCTTTCCAGTTCCTTGATCCTGGAAAACAGGAAATAATTTTGTTTGCATAGAGATGACATCTTGTCAGGTCTTTCTTCAGACCACATGAAAACCTTATGCTCTTTTTGGACCTGGGTCTTGTTTTGACTCTGCCATTAGCTAACTGTGGGCTTCTGATCCTCACATCCTATCTCTGAAATTGCCATTTCCTCATATTCTCAGCGGGGATTTGGGCCAGATGATGATAACTAACATCTTTATGGTACTTTATGGTTTCTATAACACTTAAATTCACATTGACTCAGTTTGCCATTTATAACTTTAAGGTCTTGGTCTGTGTCTCTGTTTCTTCATCTGTAAAATGGGGATAATATGAGTACCTGCCTGAGAGGGTTGTTGTGAAGATTAAATGCATTTGCACATATGTAATCTGGTGCCCGGTAAATGTTCACTCAGCACCATCAGCTCCATGGTAATTGCCTCCTAGGGGCCTCAAAACAACCCTTAAGGTAAGAATTTATTTTTCCCATCTTATGGATAATTAAGCACTTACTCCTAAACTGGCAGAACAAGGATTTACTGCAGGTTTTCCAATTTCGAGTACTGGTTCCCCACCAACACAGAGACCATTGTTAGGGGCTCATCCACACTGATGTTCCGTGCCTTTATCAGTGTTCCAGGGATGAGACTTGAATAGCTGGGGCTCTGCCAGTCACCCTAAATGCTGGGGCAGGGTTTTCCCTCCTAGTCTTCTGGGAGGCTCTCCTTGGAGGCTATACGCCTAGGAAAACTGAAGAAACCACCTGTCAAGTTGCTCTCTTCCTACAGAAGGGCGGTGAGAGGATGCCCTCCACAGAGAGAGGGCCTTCCCTTCTATGCTGCCTCTTTTGCCAGGAGGCTGACATCCACTCTAGCCCCTGGACAGAACCCCCGTGATGACCCCCTCTGCTTCCTCTCCACTTCTCACCTGGACACTCACCGTTTCCAGCTTCTACTCACCACCACCTGCTTCCTCTCAGGCAAGAAAGTGCCAGAGGTGGGCAATTAAGTCATTTAAAACCATTTTCATGGTAGAATTTTACTGAGCAGAAAAGCAGTATTTATGTCACTTAGACATTTCTGAGAAGACCTAGCTGTTCTTTTAGAACATCACTTCAGCGCCAATGAAAAATATAATCCAGGCTTCGTAATAAATTTTTAAAACACACACACAAAAGTTATCAGCCTACAAAACAATGTTTCCTGGGCCTTCCCACACGTCTCAGTATTTTAACAACGTCCCATCTGTTGATGTCAGTCTGAAGAAGCAGGCCTGTACTCTCCAATTTTATTAAAATCTTTTCTGGCTAGTAACCTGATTTCTACTAGGCTGGCCTACTTACTTCCAGGCCCTGGGCCTATGGGCCTGTGCCAATGTGCATGGCTGATAGAAATGGGAACAGTTCATCAAAAATCTGTTTAGCTTGTGCTTAATAAGAAATGTTTCCTCTTGCTCTTGTTACTAATTGCTGAAGATGTCTGTGTTTGGATTAAAACTTTGTCCCCTGCCATCTGGATGCCATTGATATGTCTCAGTTCTATCGTGAGCTGGATGATATCAGTGGTTTCCATGTCAACAGATGACAGCATCATATGTGGAAATGTGTGATTGCAGTGCAGAGAAGGAGCCAGCCTGCGGAAGGAAGCGGCTCTGGTTTCACACCAAAATATCTTCACTGATTTGCAGACCCTTCTTGGAAATGATGTCAGTTTTATGCCAATTATACTTATATGTAAAGGTGCAGTGTAACTGTTTTGGGCCATTTGGGAAAGGAAATAATGGACTTGTTGATACCTAGAGCTCCATTTGGTGGGAAAGATTTCCTCAAAGAGGCCTGGTAAAATCTCCAGCTGAAGTGAAATAAGTCAGACAGAGAAAGACAAACACCGTATGATTATCACTTACACATGGAATCTAAAAAAGACAACAAACTAGTGAACATAACCAAAAAAAGCAGACTCACAGATAAAGAGAACAAATTAGTGGTCCCCAGTGGGGAGGCAGGAGGGGTGACGTAGGGGCCGGGGAGTGGAGATACAGACTACTGAGGGTAAGACAGGCTCAGGGATATATAGGGCAACATGGGGAGTATAACTAATATTTTGTAATAACTGTAAGTGGAAAGTAACCTTTACATTTTTAAAAATAAATTTTAGTTAAATTTTAAACAATTTTAAAATAAATACAATCTCTAGCTGATAGGAAATCTGTTTACTCTCGGAATCCAAGAAATGTACCATGTACACTAAATAAAAACCCCATGTAGAGCATGGAACTCTGCATCCGAGGGCAGCAGTGGTACATATTTATCTATTCAAAGTGTACCCCAGGCCTCCAGGTCTCGGTAAGGCAGCCTATCTAAATATAGCAACGGCAGTGGAGAGGCAGTCCCAAAATAATTAAGAAAGAGAAAGAGGCACTCCTCAACTTCAGCCTCCAGTCTACCGTGTCCAATACAGGATTAATGAGAGATGAATTTTCATCATCCTTTCTAAGAGTTCACGATTTGATGAAGGAAAAAGATCATTGCAGACTCATTTCCTTGCCAAATCGACTCTATCGGCAGACCCCCCCCCCCTCCCCAAAACATGTCATGTGAACCTAGGAAAACTCACCTGATAGTAACCTGCTTATTTACTTTTCCTTAGATCAAGAATGCTGCAGCCAATGTCCTTCGGGAAACGTGGCTAATCTATAAACACACGAAGCTGCTAAAGAAGATTGACCACGCCAAAGTCAGGAAGCACCAGAGAAAGTTTCTCCAGGCTATCCACCAGTGAGTAAGCCAGGGCGGCCAGGCCACCAGACGACCAAGTGAGAAGTGGTGGGCGCCCCAGAGCCCCACCGGAATCTTCTCATATACTTAGAGGAGCGGGAGAAATCTCCACTCAACAAGCACAGGGGGTGGTGAACTGGATCCAGATCAGTCTGTTTATTCATTTGTTGCACCTGCCACTGCAAGACATTGGACAGGCTGCCATGGAAGGCAAAAATTAGATAAGAGCCTCAGGGAGCTCTCAGAGTCTACATACACACACATACATCACATTACAACTGGAAGCAGAACAAATTGTGATTAGCGCTTTCTATAAGCTGCTGCTGCTGCTAGGTCACTTCAGTCGTGTCCGACTCTGTGTGACCCCATAGACGGCAGCCCACCGTCCATGGGATTTTCCAGGCAAGAGTACTGGAGTGGGGTGCCATTGCCTTCTCCATTTCTGTAAGCTAAGTATTTTAAAAAATATAGTGGATTTTTCAAAGTAGAGGATGAAAACATTTAGTCTGACCTGGAAGTTTCAGGAAACCCTGAAAGGCTGAGCATAAGACCTTAAAGGTGGAAGGCACAGCCTTGATAAAGGCATGGAAGCTGGGACACAATCTGAGAGTGGTGGGCAAGCTATAGTGACTAGAGGCAAGCACGCATGGAGATGAGTTTGCTTACTTGAGGACCTGCCAAGCCCTTGATTCTGGTCAGTTGTCACCCACGTTTGTGGTCCTGGGCTGGGTTCCAAAACCAGATGGATTGACATGGATGTGGAATCAGCTGGTGGGGCTGAACCCAGCATGCACTTGAAGAGTATGACTCTTACGACTCTTTCCCACAGACTGAGGAGCGTCAAGATGGAGCAGAGGAAGCTGAGTGACCAAGCCAACACCCTGGTGGACCTTTCCAAGGTGAGTGGCAGAATCCAAAGACCCCATAAAGGGTTCTCAGACGCTGGCCTTTCATCTCCTCAGGTGTGGCTGTGAAGAAGTGGCCATGGCTAAACTGGACAGAGCAGGACCAGGAAAGTTAAGGCCACTTCCTCCTCCCTTAAAAAATAATCTAAGTTCAAGTCCTTGACATTTGCAAGCTACTAGTGTGTGTTATTGACTTTGAAAACCTGGCATGTGTTTCTTCGATTCTATCGCTCAGGTCAGGCTTTGCTGGGAATTGATTGACTGGCTGCTGAGTCTGTTTAGTGTGTTGCTTGATTCGCTGGACGCTGAGTTTGCACAGGGTGAAGCAGAATGACAAGACCAAACAGTGATGATGGCGATGCTGCTTGTCTAGGCCACACTTAGAAGGATCCTTCTGATTTGTGGTTATAATTGTAAGCTCATTTTCCTGCATCCTTCAGTCCTTACGACTCGGCTTTTCTGGCCCCCGGTCAGGAGGAGGGGGGTGGTGCATATCTTTCTACCTCACGAAGATGCCAAAGAAGAGAGCCCTCCTTTCAGAGCCCTACAATCGTTCTGCATTTCTGGCCCTGAACTGCCGCAAATACTGTAAAGAAACTCGCTCCTTTTGCGAATCTCTGGAGAGAAAGAAGCGGAGGCTGCACCGCTGGCAGAGCTGAGTGTGGGCGCCACTGAAGAAAGGACCTGACCCCTCCTCAGCTCCTCCTCCTCATTGCCTCTGGATAGAAATTGTATGTCAAGTGTATAGCCCAGGGCCAGGCTGGTAGAACATTCCAGCAGATGTCAATTATCATCACGGAACACGTTCCCTGAGTAAGCAAGAGAAACTCCCTCAGGCAAATTAAACCCCCTTTGAAAAGAGGGTGTAATCAGAGAAATTGCCAGTTCCTGGGCCACATGCAGTGCCCTGTTCAATGAAGGGATCAGGCCAGAGAAAGGATCTCCCAAGCTTGGGAGGACTTTAATCAGGGAATGTGTGGCTGGCATGGGTTGGGAGAAGCCCACAGGCCTGTTTGTCTTTGCAGGGGGTGCTGAGGTAGACTGAGGTTTCCTGCGAGCCTGGAGGAGGCAAGGATGTGAATGGGATGCCCGAATGCAGAAGGGAACCCCTCACCAGGGTCTAGCGTGCATTGCTCAACACTCCTGGCTTCTAGTATCAGAAACCCTTTGGAAGTAGGTTTAAAAATGTAGGTGTTTAAGAATACAAGGAAGTCTCATTCCAGGCAGAACCTCAGGGCAGGCATGTGGTCAGACTTCAGGAAGGAACTAACTAGAAGTGGACCTCACCCCAGGAAATAGGTGCCCACCCTCTCTCCTCTCTGGTGTTCAAGTGCCTACATCAGTTCTCTCTCTCTTCCTCTCCCACATCTCCTGACAACTTTCTATGCCCCTTGTCTCCATGGCAGGCCCCTATCCAGAGTCCATGTTCTAGTTCTAGCCACAGGCAAAGACAAATTGACTGGCCTCCTATTGGTCTTAATTCTAAATTCTCAAAAGGGATGAGCTGACTGGCTAGTTTGGGTCACATGTCTACCCTCGGACCAATCTCCTGAAGCCAGGAGGAGGGTCAGGTAAGGCAAACATTGCTGGGAAACCCACGCTGGGGGATGCAGGAATGGTCCACCAAGCCCCAAGATATTTCTTTAACAAGTAGCCATATTTCTGCCTTCTCTGTCACCTGGCAAGACACTCTGTGGCTGGAGTTCTCCTGGAAATAGTGGACACCCTGGGCTTTCAAGCCTTCATTTCTTCATGTCAGTCACTGCTTATCACAGAGATGGGGCCCCCTGCAGAGCAGACTGGGTGAAGCAAACTCCATGAATTGGAAAGAGGCTCACAGAAACTGGGTGGGGAAACTAAACCATCAATAACTGGAAAGAAAGGGTGTGGAGGAAAGGGTTAAGGGAAGGTGTCTGCTGGGCTGCAGGGGTGGTGTGAACTCTGCCACACTTCATCTTTCCTCCCAGGAGGCTCAGCCAAGGTCCTGGCAGCAGCCTAGCATCTTTCACACTGGTCTGCATTCCCCCCTGGCATCTTGTCGCCAAGCAACAAAACAGGGGAGACAATAATAACACGGTGTTCTCTCCTTTTCTCTCTGTGCTTCGTCCGCCCAGCTCACCACTTCCCACCCCTGTCCTGCGGTCCTCTCGAGATTAAGAAAAGAGCATGTAGCCTCCAAATAACACTTGCTCTATGGAAGAGCTCTCTTGTAGGGTGGCAGAGCTTGGGGGCCTGGGAGGGGTGTGTGTGCTGGGGCTCTTTATACCTAGCTTCATTGTCTTCCATTGAGATGTAAAAATTCTTCCTCACATCTGAGGCTCAACTGATCAGATAAGGTGACATCTGTGAAAATGCTCCGAAAACTATAATGGTTCTGCACGTGGTAGTTCTGATTAGAAAGCTATATGAGGAAGCCAAGATCCCAAGGAACAAAGAGACCATCCCAAGTTTGGTCTGTTGGCGAGCTGCCACGCTGGGGCAGAGACCCAGGGGCCCAGACTCAGTCCAGAGCTCGTCAGAGTGCCCCTGCAGGCAAATCCATTTAAGGTTTTGTACATTCTGGGAAGAACATGCACCTTGAGGAGCTTCTGTGAATGTTAATTAATGAAGGAAGCACTGCCACCCCTAAACTCACCCTCTCCTCCGAGAGGGCCACAGTGGAGTCCTGCCCTGGAGAAGATACAGCTGCCTCATTCCTTCTGGGGCTGCAGCCAATTTCCTGGGGGGAAGGTATCATGCGTACGTGCTTAGTTGCTCAGTCATGTCCAACTCTGCAACTCCATGGACTATAGCCCTCCAGGCTCTTCTGTTCATGAGGTCTCCCATGCAAGAATACCGGAAGGGGGTGCCATTTCCTCCTCCAGGGGATCTTCCTGATGCAGGGACTGAACCCACATCTCCTGCACCTCCTGCATTGGCAGGGGGTCTCTTTACCATGTGCCACCAGGGAAACCCTGGGAAGGTATCACTACATTCTCAACCCCCCTTCTCCTATCTCCCCTCTGGCTTCTCACATTTTGCCACCTCTCTTTTTTTCATTCGCCTCACTTCCTACTCCCTTGGCCCCTGCCTGCCCCCATGGTTTCTGCATCTTCCTGGGGTAACTTGAAATTTCAGGTGAAACAGGATCAGAGTGTCACTGGCAAATGACCAGAGCCACAGCGCCTGCAGGTGAGGGCTGGAGGGTACAAAGAAGCCGCAAACCCTTGCAGCCACAGAAACACCCGACAATATGTTCCTGAAGTCTCCCAAGAATCTTGCTCCCAAGTCTGATAGCATTTGTTAATTTGCAGGGAGAAATGTGACTGTCATGTTGATAAAGTCCCTGCAGACCAACCCAGGAAGCCAAATTACAACCCAAACGTTGCCTGATAAGAGTAGAGTCAGAACCTTGGTGGTATTGAATGGAACAGAAGTGGTTTCATTTCAATTAAATGAATTGAACTTGAGGGATCATTAGATGTATAGTAGGCAGGACTTTGTACTGGTGAGAAGGGGGCCAGGAGAGGATGGTGCCCAGGTTTCAGGTGGGAACAGCTTGAGTGAATGGCCTCTCCTGGAGATAAGGAGCGCTGGCAGAGAATGGAGGGAGAGCGGAAGACGGAGCACTTGGCATGAGTTGCATTTGTTTAGTACTCTGCTGACCTGGTTTATACTTCAGGCTCGAGAAGACAAGTTTATTACTCTCAAGTTGTATTTTATTTGCAGTTCCCTGGAGGTACCCCATGTTTGCTTTCCTGCTCTCAAGACCTCGTTCAGGGTTCATTCACAAAAACTTACTGAGCACCTGCTCTCCAGAGGCGGGCCCTGGGCTGGGCCCCCACGGGACTCTTTTCTCCTTTCCTTCAGCCACTCAGGTCTCAGCGGGAAACACTGGGAAATCTTCTAGTTATATGGAAATAACTTGTGGTACAAGAGGTCTTCTCCCATCAGTTAAATTTTTACATTGGCTGAAGAATGGAAGGGCAGAGGTTTCTCCCTGAGACAGCACTTCATTCATTCATTAGTTCTACAAACAGCTTTTGGTGCTGACCATGTGCAACAGACCCCCTTGCTAGGCACATCTGTGAATATTTACTCATCAAAAAATGTTAGCTGAGCATCTCCTATATGCCAGATACTATTTTAAGTCCTTGGGACACGTCAGTGAACACAACAGGCAAAGGTCCCCGCCCTGGAGGGGATTTCCTTCTAGTGGGAGAGGACAGACAACAACAATATGCAAAATAAACTGCAGATAGTTAGTGTATTAGAAGACAGCATCAAAGAAAGGAGAGCATTGAGCAGGGTTAGTGGGTCAGGAGTGGAGTGCGGACAAGATGCCTTATTAACAAGGGCGTGGGGGAGGGGAGGGGATTTTTTTTTTTTTAATTGGCGTCTACTTGCTTTACAATGTTGTGTTAATTTCTGCTGTACAGCAACGTGAATTAGTCATATGTATACATATATCCCCTCCCTTTAGAGCCCCCCTCCTGCCCCCATCCCACCCCTCTAGGTCATCACAGAGCACCGATATGAGGTGTGCTATAGAGCAGCTTCCCACTGGCTATCTGCTTTAAGCATGGTAGTATATATATGTCAGTGCTACTCTCTCAATTGGTCTCACCCTTTCCTTCTGTGGGGAGGTGATTTTTCAGGGAGGTTTAGAGGAGGTGAAGCTGTTGGCCATGGGATGTGTATGGGGTGAGTACTGGTGATGGGCGGGTCCCTGGGACACTGGGAGATAGCAGGAGAGCAGGATGTTTACTGGGGGGCAGTGTTAGGACCGTACCTGTCAGAGAGAGGGGGAGGGAGAACGTGGCAGAAAGAGTCTGAAACGTGATACGGTAGGCAAAGTCCTCGACCGGCCCATGGGAGTTCCCAAGGTGGACTGGCCCTTCAGGGGTGTCCCAGATTGAGGCAATGTCCCTTCTTGACCAGGAAGGAGAGGCGCTATAATCTCTGCAAGGCGGCTCCCTTTCACTGCAACCCAGGCCAGAGTGAGTTTCCTCAGATAATCGTACATTCTGAGTGCTGTGTTGAAAGTGAGCGGAGGGCGGAGCAATGACTTCATTACTATGTGTAGTTATTATTAACTTCTATTTTGTAAGGAAACCGAGGTTCAGAGAGTTTAAGGGACCTGAGGGAAGGCACATTGTTAGTGAGCAGCATACAGGTACTTGAACCCTGGCCTACCAATGAGCAGTCTATTGCATTGTCCACTCCCTGCCTCAGAGCGTCTCTTTTTAACCAGTATGTGTCACTGCTGTGAGCTGAGAGGTTGGATGCAGTAAGAAACAGAGGATACATTAGGGACTTGTTCTATTTCAGAAGTGCTGCTTCTTTTCCATCCTACCCATTTTCTAATATATTTTTATAGGTAATATGCATTGTTTTTTGTAATAAAACAATAACAACATAAAAACCACATGTGCCACTGTGCCATGTCTTTAAGAAAGTAAACGGCTTCTCCGTCCTTGGCCAGAGGAGACCCAGCCAATGTGGAAGCTGGTCCCTGGAGAGTGGTCTTTCCACTGTCATCTGGAAGAGTATCTCATGTTTCTCATCACAGATTCCCCTGTGATGACCTGTTGTCTTCCCATCTCTCACCTCTCCATCTCCCCAAACAGATGCAGAATGTCATGTATGACCTGATCACAGAGCTCAATGATCGGAGCGAAGACCTGGAGAAACAGATCGGCAGCCTGGAGTCTAAGCTGGAGCACCTCACCGCCAGCTTCAACTCCCTGCCCCTGCTCATCGCCGACACCTTGCGTCAGCAGCAGCAGCAGCTCCTGTCTGCCCTCATGGAGGCCCGGGGCGTCAGCGTGGCGGTGGGCACCACCCACACCCCACTCTCCGACAGCCCGATTGGGGTCAGCTCCACCTCCTTCCCGACCCCATACACGAGTTCAAGCAGTTGCTAAATAAAACTCCCCACTCCAGAAGCATTACCCATAGGTCTTAAGATGCAAATCAACTCTCTCCTGGTCACTTTGCCATCAAGGAACATTTCAGACCAGGGATCGTAAAGAAGAGACACCGAGCTAATTAACTAACTCATGTTCATTCAGCGTGCTTGGTTTGATATGCCTTGAAACCAGAAATCTAATCTCTGTTTAGGTGCCTCTACTTGGGAGCAGGAAGAGGAGATGACAGGAAGCGACGCCTCTGGCAGGGCCCTTGCTGCAGAGTTGGTGGAGAACAGAAATCCACGTTCAATCTCAGGTCTTCACGTGGGGAGGGGTGGGGGGTCAGATGCACTGAAGGAGCCAACAGTGAAGCCAGCCTGGAGGTGGGTCCCGCTGCGGGGAGGGTGTGGTATCAGGCTTGGGAGATGGGTTCCTCACCCCTGGGGTCCTCCAGCCCACCACTTTCCTTTCCTTTTGTCTAAGGAAGCCCCCAGAGGACAAAAGTAAGAGAGAGCTGCCCAGAGCTTGCCAAAACAGATGTTCTTTCCTCCCATCCCTTACACAGTCATAAAATTTAGACTGAAAGAAAAATTGATGAATAAAAAGCCAGACTCTCCATTCAATATTAATACTCATATAAACCCATGTATTTGCAAGCGTGTGCATGCACACACAGACACACACACATCCCACATTCAACCCAGGTCTTGTCTTGTTTGCACTTGACCCAAGCAAAGAGGGAGCTGGTACCTTACTCTGCACACAGTAGACACTCTCTAAACGTACATTGAGTTGGTCTGAATCTGGGTGTGGGTGCTGTCAGTTCAGTGGGTTTGCCAGTGTTGCCACATTCTGAGCTTCACTGAAGATGCAGGTCCCTTCAAATACAAAACAGGGTACACCATGCTTGCTCTGAGATGAATGACAAGCCAAAATTGGCATTCTGGAGAGATAAGCAGCCTTCTAAAAATAACAACTCCTGCAGAGTTTTTATCTTGTATCCAAACAAGCTGTGTTCCACAGGAGTGCATGATCAGGTGTATGGATGTGAGGGCAGGGGACCAGGATCTGTGCACGCATGCACACACATGTGTGAATAGGTGCAACCCCAGGACACCTTTGTGAATAGAAGTGTTGTCTGGGGGGTTGTTCAGTGATATTTATCCAGTGACAGTTTTCCAGCCCCAGATGTTAAGAGCACAAAGGTGTCAAGGGCCTTACATGAGAGCTGGGAGGAGAAGTGAGGATGAGTGACCCAGGTGGTCCCTTCTATGTGACCTAAAACCTTGTCAAAGTGCAAGGTTTTGAAGATAAAGGGAGCCCTTAGGGAACGTTGTGGGTAAGATAAGGTGACATAGATTTGTCAGTAGCTTACTCCTATTGTGCCACGTTTATCTTGGTGCAAAAATTATTGTAATACTTCTCCAACTTCAAGAGGCTTCAGAAACATCCAGATCCAGTGTATAACAGAAATTGTGAGCACAGGGCATCTGGATGCAAGATATTTTTCTCATACCATCATCTAACTATACATAACGCTTGTGATGTGAAAACCATCCTACTAGTCATCACATTTCTCATTCCAAGGTCTCTGACTTCTGCTTGTGGGGACTTAAATGATACTGTAGGGAATATTTCATCTATTTAGGGTAAAATGAAGGATGTCATTTGTGGTGTGGATGGTTGTCCTGTAGGGTATCACAGGACATCATCACCTTTCTGAAAGCAGAGTCTAGCTGTGGAGACTTCTACAGCTCTGGGCCTGGTCTTCTAAGGACTAGGGAATCATCAGACAGCAAAAGGTAGACAACCCTAGGAAGCCCACTCTTTCAAGAAGATCTGGTCTCTTGTTAAATTTCTTCTTTTATCTTTTTTTTTTTTTTCTGCTATTGCTCTTCCCCTGATGGCCTCATTTTTATCTCAATAACTCCTTTGAGCATTTTCCTTCATTGTTTTGTATACCATAGACGCCACACTTACTGCTGGCTTCTTTTTTTTACTTGTTATTTTACTTATTGATTATCTAAAAGATCCGTATCTTTTTTTATGTCCCAAGAATGGTGCTCCTGTTTTCAGTGACAGCTGAAAGTATAAACAGACAGATAAGCAGGTGAAATAACCATGTGTTTTCTTTGTGGCATTAGTTCATTTCACAGTGTGAAAAGCACTGACAGGTCAACCTGAGCATGCCAATCTCAATCATCTAAACTGCAGCCCTCAATTCTTAATTCCTACTCACTCTTCCCATTCCCCAGGTAACCCGATGATGTGTGTGTGTGTGTGCACACATGCACATGTGCATATGTAGGGATTTCATTTGAATTTCAAACAAATGGCATGCAAGATTCCACTGCTACTCCTCCTGCCAAAAAGTATGTGCAGACTTTTGTTGTCTATGGGTGGCTCTTCGTTAACCCATCACTAATGCTGTTCACTTGGGTAAATCCTAATGACCAAGCTAGCAACACAAGCAAAAAGAGTGGCTGGAGAAACTTTCCGTAACAGCAGTCACTGGTATCCTAGAAACACACGGGCGTTTGTAGTGTGACTGGACCTATTGGTAGTGCAATAGCTAAGTATGGTTTTTCTCCTTGGGAAAAGAGTACTTTTCAGAAAAAAAAAAAAAAAATGACCGAATTTGCATGTTGACCTTCCAGTGGTAAATGGGACTCTGCTTCTCTGCGCTGCTATTTCAGCTTTAGATGGGGAAGTTATCCATTCTCCTGCAAGTACAATCAACCTTTGATGACTTAGGTATGGATTATCCAGGATGTAACCCACCCATTTCCTTCCTACAGCCCATCTTTCGGCTAAGTCCACTGCGCCTCAGCATCACAGTCAGATGGGAAAGGGGGGCAGGGGGCTTTTCGTGCCACACCTTCTTGTCCTGTAATTTCAAGTTTGGTGGTAGAGGAGATTTAATTATCTACTCGAGAGTTGGCTATATGAAAAAACAATTAATTATGGTAACCTCACCCCAGTACTGAACTGATTGAGTTCTTCCCCCTCCTGGAAGTCAGACCCAGTGGCCAAGCCCCTCCTATAATCTTTCTGTTAACTCAGTGTCAGATCAAAGTATACTCTGATATCCCCTAAAATATCTAGACACTTGAATTAAAAATACAGAGCCACCCCCTCATTGCTTAAGCCATATTATAGCTTCATGTACTGTAAAGGCAGGGATGTATATGATTACCTAAGACCACTAATCTCAGTGGAATTTCAGGACAGAACATCAGTTGGTAAGTTATACCAGACTAGGGGCTTACCCCTCCTTAGATTGAAGTCCAAATGAAAATCTGCATCATTGGATCAAAGGCCACAGATGTGTGATCATCATCAATAAATGATCATAAAGTGTCTATGAACTGCTCTTGCCATCCTCATAATATGTAACTTCATGACATCATATCTCTAGAAAGGTATAATACAATGCAAAAGAGCAAGAGGGGTAAGGCCTTGAATCACCACTAACTTTGACTTCAGCAAGTACCAGTGGTGTAACAATAATCTCATAAGTGAGAAGGTATAGAGAGTGTACGCCCAAGTAAGTTCTAAAGTGTTGAGCAAGCGCAAACTGTTGTTGTATATTAAAGGCCGGGAAGAAATAATATTGAAGAAATAATGATTTTAATACATTCCCTTTGATTTTTTATAATTTCTTATGAATAAATCCTGATGGAAGAGAATAAACCTAGAGATACAGAATCAGAATAAATAAAAATCTAACATTGGATCCATATCCTTGGCCAATGAATATAACCACCTCAGACCTCAATTTCTCTATACTTAAAATGAAGATAACAATTAATATTCTTAAGTGTGAAGTATTCAATAGATTTTTAAAATGGAATCACTATTGTCAACAACACCAGCCCAAACCAACTCTGTCTAGTCTACACTTTGGTGTTGCCTCAGAATGTACTCAGTAGTTACCAAAAAGTAATTCTTACCTATTGACCTATGTGAAATTAGCAGGGAGAGAAGCATGGGATGAGCACATAGTCCCAAGACCTCTCTCCTCCTTCAGAGTGTACCTCATCAGACAGTGCACCCCAAATTAAGAATCAGTGTTTCATTCCAGAACCCATGATGTTGCTACCATCACAGGACCAAATTGAGACACTATGAAGTCATTGCACTACCAGTCGGTTACTGCCCTTTTAAAGTTACTGCTTTTAAATCGTAAACTATGTCCCCAGTTCTGCAGTCATCCCACTTCCCTCGATGTTGCTTAGAAGCAGATGAAGGCTCTGTCAGTCGTCATTTTGCTGCCCCTATTGACTCTGCACGTGTTCGGTTTCAGTACCTTAGACAGCTACCTGATGGCTTCCTGGTAGGCGGGAACAGCCTCTTCCCTTGCCATCCTTCCGCTACAGTCGGTCGGCTTAACGACACCCTGGACAGTATCCCTTCCTTCTCTACTGCCGCCAAAGTAAACACTGTGGGAACGGGATCACTGAAACCACTAAGAAAGGAATGTTACAGGGATAGCAATATTAAGTGTCTGCCTCTGGTAGTAGAATATAGGTGAGTTGCTCTTCATCCTGAAAGCTTGTGCCAAGCTGCATGAATAGAAATTAACACTAAACTCCTGTCAGACAAATAATATGTAGATTTTTACTAAAATAGACCGAAGCTTATTAAAAAGTTCTCAGTGGAATGGTATAGTAATATATACAGATAGAGAAAAAAAAAATAATAACTGTGATCTTTTTCCTTACACCATTACTGGAAATGCCCAAATATGAACTGGAGTTCCCTCTGAACAAAACCATTATCAAATCTTCAACGTATGACCTCCAAATCTAGGTGCCAAGTGCCCTGCCACAGTTGTTTACACACCTGAGAAACACGTTCTGGAAGCTGTACTCTTGGGCTTGGACCATGTGTTGAGACAAACAAAACAGACGTTGTGACCAATCAAGCTGATGGAGGAAAAGCACAAACTTCAACACCAACCTGTAGTTCAGATCCCAAAGAGATGCTGAATTTATAGCCAAAAAAAGTTTCTTTGACAAATCAAATACCGATCTGATCGGAACAGCCAACATGAAAGTTCACAGAAGAAGGACAGGGAATAAACAACATTCTCTAGCTGTATCATATTGTCTCAGTCTTTGAATCTCAACCAGGACTGATCTACCTTCATCAGACACACTTTTTAATGGCGCAACAACTCAGTATTGGTCCCAGACTCTCCATTCTGCACTGACAAGAAGAGAACAACAAAAGAGAGCAGCAGGATGTCAATGGAGGAAATATATCCATGGCGAACTCAGAAACTGATGTGTTTATATTCAGAATCAGATGAGCTTCAATATGAATTTGCATCTTGCCTCTGTACTGCTTGCTATTTTTTAATGATAGGAGAAAGTATAACAGTTTATTTTAAATATGAAATATATTGCTATATTATAAAATATATTGTAACTTTCAATTAACATTTTGTATCAAACTAGTCTTTAGCAGGCACAGTGTCAACCTGCTCTCCCAACGACTGTTTCTGAGTACACATCACTATTAGTGATTGCCTAACACCCAGAACAAGGGTCCTCAGCCTACTGAACTGCCATATTCTAATTCCCTGAGACCTGACTAATAGAGATAAAAGAACGTTATACCCCACTTAGAAGACTAATTCTACCCTAAATTCTTTCAAGCCATTTCAGAAGAGATTTTAAAAGCCATCACTCCTTTAGTAGCTGTGCAAAGCCAGTTTAATTAAAGTGCAGGCTCTTTCTATCTAAAGGCAAAGGCCCTATTACATAAATGATATGTCTCAAACTCAGCCAATCAGTTTTTCCTTTGGCAATGGCAGAATGGGGCATAAGGAAGGGTCTTGTTCTCCTGTGACACAAAAGATTCAGAATCCAAGGCGTTGTAAGTTTCTCTGCGTCAGAGTATAACTGGGATTGGAATTTCATTTCCATGGGGGCCCAGTGAGAAGCCAGCGGGCGGTTATGCTCTTCTGAGTCAGCGGTGCCCTAGAGGGAGCCAGGTTTCCACATATTTAACCACAACATGGAGCACAGCTCCTAAGGGAATGAAGGGAGGAGGCAGGACATGCAAAGAGCTGGGCTTCCTTTTCTGCTAGTTTAGCTGGGAGGAAAGAGTTTCCATCAAGATGTTTTCCTTTATCGGCAAAACTGTGACAAATTTTCTACTTCAGCAACTACGATATCAATGTCCTTCCTTCTCTGATAGAGCAGTTGGGACACATGTGTAAAATTTCTCACTTCCCTCCTTTGGCCATGGGACTCTTTGTAGATGAAAACAGGATGCATTTGGTCATAGAACGAAGGTTTCCTGGAATCAGTGGCCTCCTCCCAAGGAGGACCCTTGCTTGTTATCACATTGGTAAAATAGTGCACAGGTGCACAGCAAGTAGCATCAGGATGGATTCTTCAACTGAGGGTATCCCTTCCCTTCACAATCTCTAAAAATTCACACAGATATACTGATAGTGCAAAACAGTAGGTTTTCTCCTGGGAAAAAGGCTGGAATCCTCTCACACTTCTGTTTTATTTGAGCTTAAATATAGATAAGGCTGGGGCCTCAATGATGTTATTCATGCCATTTGAAAGAGAAATATCTAAATGCCCAGCTTCAATATGCTCATGTGGCTGAGACCTAACATGGAGACACATTTTACTTCATTTTTATTCATTAAGCTTTTTATTTTGTACTGGAGTATAGCCAGTTTACAATGCTGTGATAGTTTCAGGCGGACAGTGAAGGGACTTGGCCATACATACACATGTATCCCTTCTCTCCCAAACTCCTTCCCATCCAGTTCTCCACATAACATTGAACAGAGTTCCCTGTGCTGTAAGTTGGTCCTGGTCAGTTATCCATTTTAAATACAGCAGTGTGTACCTGAACGCACATCTTATTTTTATTGAGCTGAATTCTCTCAGTCTCTATACTGGTCCTCAGTTACATGTTTGGCTGAGCTCCAATAAAGCCATCAGAACTCCAGGGCACGTGTTTTTAGCAAGTTACTCACTCACTTGGTAATGGAAATTAGTTTATTCTCAATTTCATAATTGACTGATGAATGTACTGGTGGTAATTTATTTGTCTCATAATACTTTTCTGCTACTAAATAGAACTGTCTCTTTTGGCTTTTCCTTCTAGCTGTTCTCAGACTAAGACTTTTACATTTACAGAGAGTGTTCTGATTTTTCTACTCAAAGTTACTATTCCATCTAGAACTAAGAAAACCAATACAAATTCCTGATTTGGGGAAAATGGGACCTTTGGACAGTAATTCAGGCATATAGCTATATGCTGACAGTTGTAAGTCAAAGTGTGGTCCACAGATCGGCGGCATTAGCATCATTGGGGAACTCGTTAGAAATGCAGAATCTCGGGCCCCATCCCAGACCTACTTAATCATATTAGGCATTTTACCAACGTCCCCATGTGGTATACATATTAATTGTAAGCACTGTCCTGACCACACAGCAATGGTAAATAACATCATTACTATTCAGATAATCAAACTGTTTCTTCCTTGACCCTCATGTATAGAATTATTTGATGAAGTAAAGGTCCCATATGATCATAAAAACAAATGCACCTTAAAATTCCTCTTGAGGTCAGATAGCTCAAGTGGTATATACAAAGAAGCAGTCTTTTCCCAGTCTTATTTTAAAAGTACTCACTTCCTAGCCTTGAGCCATCTCAAAGCACCTTTTCAAGGTTTTCGTTTTAGCGAATGCTGGCAGGGCCATCAGAATATCAGGTGGTTCTTTGGGCCAGGTCCCCTGGAAGGCCACCTGGCTCCCTGCTCAGCATAATGCAGAAATAGCTGCATCTGTGTTCCTTCCTTGAGAAACTCAGCATCCCACCAGTGGGAACTCTCCTCCCTAGAGGAAACTAGCAAGAGAAGTTAGTTTAACCGTCTGGAAACATTCCTAATCTCTCTTTAAACCAAGTCTTTTATTCATTACACCAACCAGACACTCTGAGGTAAGCAAGGAAAGATGTGAATTGTGATATTGGCGCCATAAATTGATATGTACCCAGAAACAGTTATGTTCTGAATTAATGGCTTTAACCTGTTCATTGTAAAAAGTGCCTTGGACTTCAATCTAAAGAGGTCAGTATAAATATATGTGTGTGTGTGTGTGTGTGTGTGACATATGTAGGCAAATATTTACATATTTATACATACATAGGTGCACACACATATACCCTGCACATTCATATATAACATATACATACATATATAAATGCTTCATAATATATCGTATTGCTATTTGCAGCTCCATTTCTTTTGTCTGGTCCTATGTTTATTTGTTTAGTGAGACCTTTACATAGAGAGGTTCTATCCAGGACATTGATGTATTTTTTTGTTTGTTTTTTACTTTTTATTAAAAAGGTAAAGGATATAAAAAGTCAAGTGCCTGAAGGTTTTGAATGGAACTGTGGTCAACTTTCTCAGATCGTCAAAAAAGGAAATTGAATTTGCTTTTGGGAACCGTTTTTCTGTTTCAGTGGCTTTGTTTCCCTCTGCAGGACTGCCTAAGTAAAAGTGGTTACAGTGATTTTGTAATTTCATTATATTCCATTTTAACAGCAAACCTTTTGTTCACTCTAGTGCCAAGTTCTCTTAACATAGCAGAATCAGAAGGTTCTGGTCTTTATGAGCTAGGCACGGTTTTATTGTCACCTGAAAGACTAAATTGTAGGAGATGGGGCTTGGGTCAACTCAAATACTGCTTGGGTTTCTCAGGTACCTCAGAGGTAAAAATTCTGCCTGCCAACCAAGACATGGGTTCTATCCCTGGGTCAGGAAGATCTCCTAGAGAAGGAAATGGTAACCTACTCCAGTATTCTTGCCTGGGAAGTCCCATCGACAGAGGAGCCTGGCAGGCTACAGTCCAAAAAAAGTTGGACATGACTTAGAGACTAACCAAATATTGCTTCCATTTGGTAGCACTCACAGAAGGACAAGTAGGAATTTCTCTCCCTGAACCAGGTGAGAATCTGTCTAAGATGGCCAGCCAAGGGACCCCAGTGAACTTTCTAGAGCTCCTGCTCCCTGCCTTTCTACAATAATACAATCATCTGTATCGATCAGCCTGTCTACCAAAGGTCATCTCGTTCTACCATGTGACAGCTTTTAAGGGGCCCGCCTCTCTGGTTAGAAGCTCTCCAGAGTCCCAGACAGAGTCCCATGGTTTCCATGGCTCTGCTCATGAGCTCAAGAAAACACTTTACTTCTTCACATCAACTAAATCTTCTCTCCATTTCCTTGCCCAAGTGGCAATGCCCTCTTGACAGCTAGGGCCAGGCCAGAGAGGCAATGCCCATTCACGGTGTCAATCAGAAGAGACACTTCGAAATATCGGAGGGACCCAGAAGGACAACCAGTCTCTCCACCTGTCCCACTGCTGCAGCCACATTTGTGGAACTGTCATTAAGAAGGCTTGGCAGGACTTCCCTGGTGGCTCAGTGGTAAAGAATCCACCTTGTAGTGTGGGGGACATGGGTTTTATCCCTGGAAGATTCCACTTGAGTGTGCTGCCACTAAGACCCAAAGCACGCAGCCAAGTTAATTTTTTTAAAGGCTTGGCAAACCAAGTTCCCCAAATTGAAACCCCCATACCTTACTGTTCTCCCCATGATTTTTTCTGTAGCTCTAGATAAAAAGAAGAGAAAGAAAAATGCAATTTAGGTACTTTCAAAACAAGTATCTAATATTTGAGGGTCTTTTCTCAGTTAAAATATTTTCAAAAAAAAAAATCTAGCTATATTTCTGTAGCCATTCATTACTTAAAGCTCTTTCCAAAATCCCTTATTGAAGGAATGCATTTACCAACCCAGTGATTACAAAACAACAATACTTCATACTTAAAAATAATAACAACTTTCATCCAAGGACCTCAAAGGTCAATAATTTAGTTATCGCCCTGTGAGGTAGATGACAAATATTATTCCCATTATTCAGATGGGAAAATTGAGCTAGAGAAAAGCAAGCAGCAAATGACTTATCAAAGTCAGGAGTTAAGCTGAAAATACAACCTAAGACTTTTCAGCACATTTGGGAAGGACCAGAAATTAATGGCTCAAATTCTATTGCTGGCCACCTTTGGATGAAGAAGACCAAGAATGTATGTCAACCACATGCCTAGACCCAGGCTTGGAATGTAAACGGTGGGTGGGTTTGGAGGTCTGGGTGGGAGACGACATCTCTTTCTTTGTGCCAAGTGTGAGAGTTGTGCCACTGGGGGTGAGCTGAGTCTATGGCCTTCGCCACTTCCTCTTGAACTGAAGCTGGAGAGAAGGGGCATTTTAAAAATGTTCTGGTAAATGCTGATACAATATGATGGCATTAAATAAAAACAAGAAGGGAACTGACAAACACAAAACCAAAAACGCAAGCGGCTGATTTCCTTTAATTTTATCTTCTTCCTTCCCTATGTCTGCAGTTGTGAAAACAGGAATTTTTAAAGGAGGAAATCTTAATTTAGATTGGAAACAGAGCCCCCTGGAAAAAGTTACCTCTCTTCTTTAATCAAGGTCAGCATTGCCTTAGTGTTGATGGCGGTGCCTGACTCAAAAGATTGGCCCTGCCAAGAAGCGAACGTGTGAACGTGTTTAGTACCTAACCTAGTTTTAACAGCGTTGGGGAGGAAGTGAGAACTGTGCCGGAGGTAAGCGACTATTATCAATGAGGATGTATAGACACACTGATGTGTGATAAAATACGCTTGCAGCTATGTTCAAATAAAGGATCAGGCAGTTACACAGTACAGTGATTCCATTTATCTGAGCAGAGGTTCTCAGTCTTGGTTTCACACTGGAAGCACCTCAGAAGCTTTTGAAAACATTCAAGTCAGTGCCCCTGAGACCTGAGATTCAGAAGGCAGAGTCTGGGGTGGTACCCGGGGAATTTCCCTGAAGCCCCCAGGGGGTCTAAAGGGCTCTCAGAGTTGAAGGCTGATCCAGAGCTTGCTGAAGTGAGACCCCCACAGGTGTCCAGCCTGGCCAGTGGCTCCCCCAGGGATCTCTACCCTCCCGAGTTGGCAAAGAGCCATTGAGGAGGGGGCAGAAAGGGTGAGATTTGTATTAAGACGGGGATTTGCTTGAAGCTCCATTCCTTTCATCCTACCCTCGTTTCTTTCCAGTTCTGGTCCCATGAACCTGTGCTAATTTGCATTCAACTCTACACATACTGGCAAACAATGCTGCCAGGTTATTATTCACTCAGTATTTCTCTGCCTGCCTGCTGCAGCCTTCTGCTTTCTCCTGACACACAGTCTGTCTGGGGCATAATATCTTTCTTTTGCCTTAGGTCTCTATGAGGATTCGGGGAGGGCCATCCCAACATTTTTCATTAGGCGAAAAAGACTAAAATTTAAAATAACACGTTGCCCTTGCTAGCAGATGTCTTGTTAAACCTAACAAAAAAAACAGGGTAACCTGTCATGAGACACTCATGGATCCGTTCCTAACTATATTTAACCATTAAATAAAATGACTCCTATCTTAAAGAAAACTTGATCCATTATTACATTATGCATAGCTATGAAAACTGGGGGAAAGGGACATTAGAACCCCAAAGTGGGCCCAGTTCTCAGAACGGGGCAATCCTGGTAAATACGGGGCCCTCTGAGTAAGACTGCCCCCTGCAGGTAAGACAGAAATACAGCAACCAAGGGAATAGAAAACTTCACAGGCATCTGGGAAATTTGTGTCATGTCCCTTACCTGACACAGAGGAAATGGAGGGGCAAGAGAACTGATTGGCTCAAAATCAAACAGAGAACTTCTGCCTAATTGGGCAGAAACTGAACTGGAACGCTGCCACCCCATGTTGAGAAGGCCTTCTGTGCTGGTGTGGAAAGCTGAGGCCTGCCCAGAGCCTCACCACATTCTTCCTAGATTCATCCTCATAGTCAGTTATGAATTTTGCAAATGTTAGCTAAAAATAAAATGCCCTGCTTCCCCCTACACATACATGTTCACACACACACATACACCATATTATCAGTCTCTCATTGAAAACAAAGATATGCATATTGTGACTGGCTAAGTTAATTCATCATGTATTTCATATTCCAGAGACGTTGATCATTTTGTTATCTGCCTTTAGTTTAAAGAATTTCAAGCTAATACTTGCAAATCTACAAGAACCCCCGCTGGTTAGGAGACATTAAATTAGATTATTAAAATGATGCAATTTTATATCCAGAATTACAGTGGATTATGCTAATGGTGGTCAAGGTTATTAATCTTTATTCCAGTCACTACTGCAAATAGTACATGAACATTAGCCAAAATTAGCTTAATCTTTTTTTTGTAGCATGAATTTGAAATTTACACTTTATCTTTTTCCGGGGACAAGTCACACTTAATTGCATCTCTTAAAATGCAATCCTGTCCCCTAGAAAACCAAAGGTGGAAAACATGAATGCAATATGTTACCGCTGCCTACAGGCCATTTCCTCTCTACTTAGGTAAAGCTTCTTTCCAAATCTGTTCTACCTCCTACTTTCCAACACTGGGGTATCACTTAAAAGCCATCAAGTATTTCTCAAGAAAGAATACATATAGCAGTGAGGCACCCACACCCCAGTCACTCATCAAGGGAAATGTCAGGTCTTCTGTAAGCTCTTGTACACCGTGATTCAATTGCCCTTTCTTCTAACACCCTCCTCACCTCCCACCTCTTGGAATGAGAAGGTAGATACATAGCTCTGCCTGAACATCAGAAATTAGGAATCCTAACAGCTTTATACTTAAGATTTCCTAGAGAATTTTTTTCCTCAGGATGACAATGCAATGTTTACTTGACTCAGAAATGCGGGAACCTAAGATCCTATTTGGTTTTGGTTCAGATGAGAAAATAATCATCTAGTATTGCCTGAACATCCACAAGAGGGACTGACATCTTTGGTTCTCTTTGAGAAAAGTGGTGAAAGAAAGCTACAGAGGACAGTATTCATTACCTCCAGGACAATTCATTCCCTCCAATTCTCCAGCCCATGGTACATGGATTTTAATTTGGTGAATACACCCTACCCTATCTCCACTATGCATTTGGGGAGAAGTAATTCTTTTTCCAGACCCATAGAAGACCAAGGCAGGCTAGGGCAATTAGAGGAACTCATCACCCTCCCCAAAGGAGGGCACATGGCCCAAATTAAGCCAACATGAGCAAATGACTCTCAGAGTGAAGGCTTAAGCAGAAGCTATCAGAAAAACAGTCTTCCCCAGGAAGGTGTGGTGTACAGATTTTGTCAGGAACTGATGTCCCCTTTTGTTTCATGAGGGAAGAGGGTGGGGTTGTCAGGGGCCAACACAGAGAACATGAAGCCAAAACCACAGAAGGCAGAGAGGAGAGGAAGAGAGAAATGGGGGCCTCGGAGCCAACATCCTTGGAGCCACTGACTCTTCTAATTACCTGAGCTGGTAACTTTGCTTTATGATGAAGTTTGCAGGTGGATCTTCAGCCACATTCAATGTAAAGAGTCCTTGTGGAGAAGAACCAATCTTCAGTGCACGTCTGATTCCCCAGAGGAATAACCAGAATGAGAATTAAATGGAAACGCTTATTCAGTACTTCTGACATTTTAAAACTTCCCTGGTGGCTCAGACGGTAGTGTCTGCCTACAGTGCAGGAGACCAAAAGTTTAAAACACAAAAACTAAATAGGATAACAAGAAAATTGGAAATGCCAAAATTGACTCTAGAGTGTACCTTGACCATCAGGGTATAAGGGTGATGGAAGAAGGAAAGATACAGAATGAGATCCTGTTACATGAACCAACCAGGTATTCACAGAGAGAAGAGACTAAAGCAGACAGTGATTCATCAGTCAGGTTGGGGAGAGGAGTGCAGTAAAAGTGATCTGGGTTATTACTTGGAAGGGAGGTAAATATCAATAACTTCAGAGTTAGACAATTAAAATTATAATCAATTACATAGTTGAAGCAGAGTCTGTAACTTCCAAATTAGTACAGGTTGAAAAACTGAGGGAAAAAAATCAGTTCAAAAGGAGGAAAAACACAGAAAAGATGGAACAAATTGAAAGGACAAGGGACTTCCCTGGTGGTTCAGAGGCTAAGACTACATTCCTCGTACAGGGAGGCCCGGTTCAATCCCTGGTCAGAGAACTAGATCCCACAAGCTGCAAATAAGAGTTTGCATGCTGCAACTAAAAGGTCCTGCATGCCACAACAAAGATCGAAGATCCCACAACTAAGACCTTGCTCAGCCAAATAAATAAATAAATATTTTTAAAAGGACAAAACAAAATGGAATGAATATATCCAACTATTTCCATAATCACGACAAAATAATGGACTAAATGCTCTAGGCAATAGAAAAGGATTGTCAGACCAAATGTTTTTAATTACCCAGATATCAATAAATGCTATTTATAAGGGATGTATCTAAAACATAAAGAAAAATTGAACATACAAATTTTAAAAGCTACACCAAGTATATTATAACCAAAAGAAAGTGGTGTAGCTATATAAATATCATGGGGAAATATAATTTAATGTAAAAAGCATTGAGTTCACCAAGAAACTATAACAATTCTGAATTTATATATTTAGTCATTTGGCCTCAAAATACATAAAGCAAACATTTATGGAACTACAGCAAAACACAGACAAGCCCAGAATCATAGTAAGGAAATTTAACACATCTCTCTGAGTAAGTAGTAGATCAAACAGGCAAAAAAAATCTGAAAGGATATTGAAAATGTGAATGACTTAATAATCATAAAATTACATCTTTTCCTAGTACATGGAACATTAATGAAAATCAACCATTTAATGAGCCATAAACACATTTTAAGGGACATTTAAACACACTGTAAGGGTACCATACAAACAGGGGGTTTTCCCACTGGCTCAGCAGTAAAGAATCTGCCTTTAATGCAGGAGATGCAGGTTCAGTCCCTGGGTCAGGAAGATCCCCTGAAGGAGGGCATGGTAACTCACTCCAGTATTCTTACCTGGTGAGTCCCACGGAGAGAGGAGCCTGGCAGACTGCAATCCATAGGGTGGCAAAGACTTGAACATGACTGAAGTGGCTGAGCATGCACACACGCACCACACAAACATTCTCTGAGTACAATGTAATATACACTAAAGATCAGTAAGACAAAAAATTATAACCAAAAAAATGTCCTTTGGAAGTTAAGAAGCATACTTATGAATAATTCATGAGTCAAAAAATAAATCATAATGGAAATTTTCAAATATGTAAAACACAACTTTAATGAAAATACATTTCAAAATTAGTTGAATACCATTTTATTAAAGGCAGAACGAGCAAATAGAGACAAAAGCAGAAATTAAGTAGAAAATAAATATATATTAGATAAGACTTTAAAGAATCCAAAAGTTGATCCTGTGAAAAAACAATTAAAATTGATAAACCTCTAGCAAGATTGAACAAAAAGAGCCAGAGAAGGAAGGGAGGAGCAGGAGAGAGAGAGAAAACAAAGCAATCTTAGGAATGATGCTATAATCACTGAAAAGATAATAGGAGGCTATTTGGAAATAAATGGAAAAATAGATTATAGAAAAATCTACTTACCAAACTTGACTCAAAAAAATAGTTTAAAAATAGAATAATCATAAAATCATTAAAAATAAGTAAGTAAATGGTTCAGTTTTTCCCACAAAGAAAATGCCTAGCCTGGATGAATTTAGTAGCAAATTCTATCTAAAATTCAAGGAGCAAAATAATTCCAATCTTAATACACTTTTTCCAAAGCATAACAAAAAAAAGGGCTGTTCCCCAATTTATTTTATGAGGTTAGCATAGCATTAATATCAGAACCATAAGGACAGTACAGGAATGGAAAACTATAGGCCAGTTTTATTTATGACTTTAGATGCAAACATCCTAAACATACTATTATCAAACTAAATCTAGAAATAAATGGGGGAAAATACATCATAATTAAATTGTTTGTCCCAAAAATGTTTGTTTAATATTAGAAAAATAATGAAATTTGCCATATTAATAGATCAAAGGATAAAGATCATTTAATTATAATAGATTTTTTAAAAAATTAATCAGGGACTTTCCTGGTGGTCCAGTGGCCAAGACTCTACCCTTCCAATGCAGAGGGGGCCCAGGTTTGATCCTTGGTCAGGGAACTAGATCCCACATGCTGCAACTAAGAATTCACATGCCACAATTAAGAGTTCATATTGCTTATTGTTGTTTTAGTCACTAAGTTGTGTCCTACTCTTTTGAGACACAAAAGCCCACCAGGCTTCTCTGTCCATGAGGATTTCCTGGGCAGGAATACTAAAGTGAGTTGCCAGGTCCTTCTCCAGGGGATCTTCCTGAACCTGCATCTCCTGCATATGGCAGGCAGATTCTTTACCACTGAGGCACCAGGGAAGCCCTAAGGATTCGCATGCCACAACTAAAAAGATCCTGCATGCTGCTGCTAAAAGCTCCCAAGGCCCCGGGCGCAACCAAGTAAATAAATAAATAAACATTTTTAAATAGAAACTTAAAAAGAAATTAATTAATATCAACATTGGTTAATTAAAAACAAAACACTGAGAAAATTAGGCATAGAAGGTATAATATGAGTTTGAGCAAACTCCAGGAGATAGTGAAGGATAGGGGAGCCTGGTGTGCTGTGGTCCATGGGATCACAAAGCGTCAGACATCATTTAGCAACTGAACAGCAGCGATCTCTCCATGATTCATGCCTTTGTATGCCCTTCACCTCTTGAGTGTGGGCGGGACTTGTGACTTACTTGTAGCCAGTGGAAGATGGCAGAGGTGATAAGACCTCCCTCCTGTGATTATGTCCACACCATCCTAGGGGACTGCAAGGTTCTCCTGCTGACTCTGAAGAGGCAAACAGACATGTTGTCAGCCGCCCTTGGGAAGGGTTCTGTGGCAAGGATCAACTGGCCTGTCAGACCTGAGGGCAGCCAATAGTGGGTAAAAAGCCAGGACTCTCAGTCATATAAAGGAATGAACTCTGTCAACAGTGTGAATGAGCTTTGAAAACGATCCTTCCCTAGTTGAGCCTCCGGATGAGACTGCAGGCTAGCCAGCAAGATGATTTTCCCTGTGAGACTCAGCACAAATGACCCAGTTAAGCTGTGGCTGTACCCTTGACCCATGGAAACTGAAATAATAGATATGTGTTGTTTTGAACAATTTGTTGCACAGCAATAGAAAAGTAATACAAAAGGAAATTTCTTAATCCAATAAATGATATCTACAAAATGATCTCTTCCTAAAGCACACACCACACTTAATGGTGAAATCAAGATGCCTGTTATTACCACCTCTGCAGTGGAATTCCTAGCAGTGCAATATCTGTAGAAAAGAGGGAAAGGAGGAGCAGAAAGTAAAAAAATTTTGTCATTATTTGCAGCTGATATGATTGTCTGCTTGTCTACCCCAAAAATATCTGAAGACAAACTATTAGAGATAAATTAGTAAACCATTAGAGATAAGTTAATCAGACAACATGGTTGCTGGATACAAATTCAATCAATAAAAATTAATTACATGTCTATACCCTATCAATAAGCTAGGAAATGAAATTTTACAAAAGCAACCATTTATAATAGCACCCAAAAATATTAAAAATCTAGCAATAAACCAACAATATATATTAGAGTTTTAGAGAGACAATTATGAAATGTTATTAAAGGACAATAAAAAAACTTAAATGGGAAAATATTCAAGTTCAGGATTGTAAATATGTTTATTCTCCCCCAAATTAATCTACAGGTTTTTGGGTGTGTGTGAAACATGACAAATTGAATGTTAAATTGATACAGAAACAAAGAGGTCCTGATATCTCTGAAGGAGAGCAAGGTAGGAGGATTTGCCATATATCGAGAATGTTTGTCATAAAGCTCTCTTAATTAAGGTATTGTGGCCTTTGTGTAGAGAGAGAAAGACAAATTAAACAATGAAACACAAGTGAGAGCTGACAAACAAACATACATTTTTGGAAATCTGAGCTATTATAGAGATGGCCTTGTAAATCAGTTGGAAAAAATGGACTATTCACTGAAGAGCACTGAAACAGTGACTATCTAAATTCATACACAAAAATTAAAGCTGGTTGAAA
Source organism: Dama dama (assembly GCF_033118175.1). NCBI lineage: Eukaryota > Metazoa > Chordata > Mammalia > Artiodactyla > Cervidae > Dama > Dama dama. Next base: position 17,265,638 of record NC_083700.1, read on the forward strand.
TAAAAACATAAAGAAAAATGTGACACTTTCAGAAGACAGTAGATATCATTCCTTAAGCAAGACTCCAAAAGCTCAAACCAAGAGAAAATGACTGACAAATCTGAGTATATTAAGACTTTCTATCCCATATTTTTTTTTAAGTGAGAAGGGAGTTACAACCTGTATGACAAAGTCACACAAACCAAAGTGGCAGGGGTGGCAGGGTGAGGAAGAAGAAAGAAACATGAATTTCACAGAAAAAGGAACCACAAATGTCCATAAACATATTGAAAATGTGGTCAGCTTCCAGTGATCAAGGAGATGCAAACAAAACCACAAGTTACAATCACAATCACTAGAGTGAAATTGAAAATCAATTCCAAAGGTTATAAGTTTGTGGGGCAACTGGAACTGTCACCCACCACTGGTGAGAGTATAAATTTGTGTAACCACTTTTGGGAAAACAATTAGTCATTACTTAGATTGGTTGAGAATGTGCATATCCAATGACCCAGTATTATTTGTAAAACAAACAAACAAAGAAAATACCACTGGAATCAACCTCAATCAGAATAGAATGAGTAAAATTATGGGGAGTCAGTCATGTGATGGAATATTATGCAGCAGTGAAAATGAAATCCGTGAACTACAACCAGGTACACCAGCAAAAATGACTCCTGGCCACATAATATTAAGAGGAAGAACAGCCCAGGAAGAATACACATTGTATGTGCCTGTGATATGATAGTCAAAACCAAGCAGAACTAAATGATATCCTTCTTAAAGATACAGACATTGGTATGTCATGGGAAAGAAAGGAGGATGGGGGATGGGATTGAAGAGGAGTGTTACAGAATTCTAAGCTTCTAAACACTTCCTATATTTCAATCCAGGTAGATAAGATACAGACGTTCATGTTATTATTCTTCTTGAACCTGTACAAAATGTATTCATACGTTCTTTTGCAGACCTGCTATGCCTCATATTTTCAAAGTTATTAATAAAGCAGCACCCAACATATGCCAGCTTTTTCCTCTGATCTAGTACAGCTGACTGGCCTTATAGGCAGTAGTACCACCTAAGGTGGGCTTTCCAGGTGGCGCTACTGGTTAAGAACATGTTTGCCAATGAAGGAGACATAAGAGATGCAGGTTTGATCCCTGGGTCAGGAAGATCCCCTGGAGGAGGGCATGGCAACCCACTTCAGTATATTTGACTGGAGAATCCCATGGACAGAGGGTTAGTCCATAGAACTGACTGCAAAGAGTCAGACACAAATGAAGCAACTTGGCATGCATGCATGCACCATCTAAGGTAAGTAGAAGGAATGACCCAACATTCAGGAAAGCAGGACAAAGCTTAAGATACACCCCCAGAAGCCTCAAATGTGGTTTCAGACTTTAGGAAACAAAAGAGATGTCCATAAATGACATCCATACTTCTTCAGTTACCAACAGAACTTTTATCCAGAGAACTTTGACCTTGAGCACATGACAGACACTCCTGAACACTAAGGAGGAAGGAGAAAGCAGTCCTTACAGGTTTTCGAAGAGGAAGAGAAGTCCTGCCAGGGATGTCTTATTTAGTCAAGAACAACATAAGGACCCAACAGCTGGATTTAGAGTCAGCGCAGCAGCAGCAGCCTGGGTTTCTTATGCTGACTTTGGTGCTTGTAGCTGGTAACCTTCTGTGAGAGGGAAGAGCTCCAAGCTTCAGTTTCCTCAACTGTAAAATGGGAACACTAATAGTACTTCTGCAGGAGAGCTGCTGTGAAAATTAAAAGCAGTGACCTATGTGAGGTCGCCTCCCACGCCACACAGGGCTATCCCAGTCTCCTGCTGCTTGTGTGGAGTCGGTTATTTTCAAGCTTGATGTTTTACCCAGGGGGAGCTGACTTACACAACCATTGCTTCTTTCCATCTAATGATGGTGTTTTCTAGCCTCCCCCGTGCCTAGATTCAACCGACTCCATCAGCATAAAATAAAGAGGGCTGGAAATCCCGACAGTGTCCCAGGGGCGGCAAATCAAGAATGCAGCTCACACTTCTCTTACTACACCCGGGAGTCTAAAGCACATTATGCGCTGTGATTAAAAAGAGGCTTGACTGCCTCCACCGCGCAATCTTGCCAATCCTCCCCATCATCAAGAAATCATAAGGACTGATAAATATCTCCTCCCAATCTCATTTCACAGAGGTCTGCAATTCTTAAGGGCATGCAGAGGGAGGCATGGATCATTCGGGAACCCCAGGGGCCATGGGAGGCAGCAGCTTCGAGTTCCTGCGGAGGAGGATGCCCCCGGAACCTCTTCCTGCCCCATCTCATCCCCGCTGTCCCCACGCCCGTCCCCCACCTCCCCGCCCGCCTCCCCTGCCCTGTTCCCGCCGCAGCTGAGTGCGCTTCTGCCTCCCTTTGCCACCTTCCACCCGGTAAGGCGCCGCGATCGATTTCAAACCCTTATCGAGCCTCCATGTCCTCTGCTGTGAAAATACTCTCTCCTTTTTCTTCCAAACGAGGTAAGTCAGTGAAATAACAGCCACTCCACAGTGCATTCAATTTTCGACTGTCTACTCTCCTCTCACCAAAAGCGCTAAGATGCTTCTAGCTAAATGAATTATAAATTGTGATCTTCCTTTTCCTGCTTATGTTTATTTTCCTTCAATATGTCAAAATTCTTGGAATCAAAAAAGCGAGCTTTTAAATAAAGACCATGTGGAGAGCAAATTAGGTTCTGCCCTGCATGGAAATTCTTCAGTCGCTCCCTGTCTGTGAGATCAAGTCTAGATCCCTTTCTAATCCTTGTCCCACTGTGACCCCAACCACCTTCCAGCCTCCTTCCCTCTCTCCCTGTCTTGTCCTTCCCCCATCGTCCCTTCCTCCCTTCTTCTGTTAGCCTGTCTCACACTCATGCACACACAGCTGGGTTTCATAAACCTGAGTTTCATATACTTGTGTTCCCTAAGGATTTACACATGCCCTCCTCCTGCCTGAAGAGCCCTTACCTCCATTTTGCCAAGAAAATTCTACTGCATCCTTCAAGACTCGCTTCCCTAAAGCCCTCTCCATCGCCCTCACTCTGAGCATACAGCCCTCGTTTGTCTAAACACCTATTGGTTTTCAACCTGCACATCAAGATCACCTGGAGAGCTCTCTAAAAATACATATTCCTGGACCTCATCCCAGACCTTCTAAGTCAGATTCTCCCCGGTGGGAACAAAACATTTCAAAGCCTCACAGGTGATGCTAACACACGGCCGTGGCTGAGAAGCTGCACTGCATAGCAGCTGAGATCCTGGGCTCTGGAACCAAATGATGTAAAGCCTGGCTCTGCTACTAACTGGCTGCCTGACCTTGGGCAAGTCACTCAGCTTCTCTATGCTCCATAAAATAGGCACGACAGTAATAATAGTGTCTACTTCACAGAGTGGTTGTGAGTTTTTAGTGAGCTAATACAGGAAAACTCCCTGGCACCGAGTCAGTGTTTAATCAGTGTTAACTATTGTTGTGTGTTTCTGGCACACACTTCAGGTAATCTTCACAATAGCCCTGAAGGATTGTTACAATTAATCATAGTTTACAATGCGGGATCTGCAGCTTAGAGAGAAAAAGAAACCTAGTGTTCATAGCCAGATCTAGGATCTAGGACCAAGCCTGCCCTTGGATCCTAAGTCAGTTCCCTTGAACCACGTGGCACTTTATGTGTGTGGCAAGCAAGTCACATTGAAATGGCCTTACCATTTGGATGAGCCACTTAACATTGGCTGTTAAATACTGTGTAGCTGGGATCCATGTCTTGGGCATCTTTGTATCCCCAACCCCTAGCACAATAAATGCCATCTAGTCGGCCCTCCATAAATATTGGCTGAAATGTGAACTAATAAAGAAGAAAAGAAAGCAGGGAGGGAGAGAATCCGTCAACAACAGTGGTCTGAGTCTCTGAGCAGCTCCCCAGGCTGGCACTGGGCCACACACCACCCTTGGGAGAATGTCTTCACAAAGATTCTCTCCTTCACAAGGAATCCGGTGGCAAGGATAGAAGTCTCCCTATTTTACAGATAAGAAAATGGAGGCAAAGAGTAGTAATGGATCATGAATCTCTTGATTTCTTATCTTTTATTTACTCTCTTCTCTGTGTATTTTAATGTAATAAGTCATTTCCAAATCATCTATGAGAACAGTACATAAATCAACTAACAAAGCTTTGTTATTTATGATTTTACCCAAGTTTACCTCCTTGAGAGAAGGGGTAGAAGTCTGAAATTCCTATTTGTTTATGTTCTCTAATTAACAGTAACATTTGTGATGCATTCGCCATGGGGGTCTACCTTTGGGAAAGCTTGAAGAATATATATTTGTTTGGGTTTTTTTAAGCACACGTGTCAAATGGAGGAGGCACATGGGTGAGCTGTGGGTCCTCCACTCACCCAGGGGGTCTCAGAGGAGTAATTGGTCAAGGGAGTAGCAGCAGAAACCGAATTTAACAAAGAAGTTGAAGTCATGTGGAAGTCATGTGACCTGAGCTCCCTCTAACCAGGAGAGCAGCAAGGCCTTCACCTGGATCTGGAAACAGAGCCTGGGATGCCCACCCCAACCAGCAGAACTGGAGCGAGGTGATGTGCCCCAGGGACCTGTGTTGGAACTTGGTAGCAAAGAATGAAGGAGCAGGAGCCAAGACCATACACCCCCCCATCAGTGCCTATGAAAGCCATGGTTCCCAGTTCCCAGAGGGTGTGTTCAGTTGCTCGGTCGTGTCCAACTCTTTATGACCCCACGGCCTGTAGCCCACCAGTCTCCTCTGTCTATGGGATTTCCCAGGCAAGAATACAGAGTGGGTTGCCATTTCCTCCTCCAGGGGATCTTCCCGACCGACCTAGGGCTCGAACCCAAGTCTCCTGCATTGGCAGGTGGATTCTTTACCACTAGTGCCACCTGGGAAGCCCTCCCAATCTTCAGACCATCAAGTAGTATTTTCAAGTATTATTTTTGCTTTGTCTGGGATAAGCTTCTCGGTTTACAGTCTTTCATTTGTAGCATTCTGTTCCTCAGAAGCCTCTGCGTTCCCGCTGTGGGCTCACACTCCCTGAGGAGTTCCACGTGTCAGGGTGAAGGGGCTGAAGGTCAGCCCTGGCCCTGTGACCCTCCTGGCGGGCTGCAGTGGCTGGGGCAGGCTGAGGGGACACTCAGGCCGTCTCCAGTCCCCCTGCTCCCAGCACCCTGCCAGGGAGCTCACTCAGTGGGAGCTCACCCACTGCTCAGCCAGCCACCCAGTGCCCCAGACAGAGGCACTTCTCTTTCCCTGGGGCTTGGTTCTGACCCTTTTGCGGGGAGGCGACAGAAGGAAACATTGGAGCAGGTTCTGAAAGTTCCTGTCACACAGATTATAGTAACCAAGTTTCCCCTTAGAAATGGTGACTCCAGGCAGCAGGTGAGACTCACCTGGGACTGGAGGGGGTCAGCATGGTGGGATTATGCCACCCAGCTTGCCCACCTCTGCCCCTCCATGATCTACTCCCAAGGCCTTTGGTGCAGCATTTTAAAGGCCGGGTTGAACAAGGCTGTTCAGTTTGAACCAGACAGGTGAGACCTGACTGCCGAGGAGAAGCAGGAGCCAAGAAGCGGCCTGGCCAATGGAAGAGACCATTTTGTTCGGCCAGACTGGCAGCCTCAGCTTGAGTTGAGGTCATCTCTCACATTCCATCCTCCTCCTCCATGTCCCACTCCTTCTCCAAAAACATTTGGAATAAACTCCACCCCTGCCTCTGAGAGATCGGGTTTAATTTTTTTCTATAAAATTGGGGGGAGTGTGTGGGGGCAAGCTATGTCTGAGTAATAAGTACAGAACTGATTCTCAATACATCATATGCTGACACATCAGGGACACAGCAATGGCTGGGACCTGTAGCCGAGTCATTAATTTGCTGATTCAATTCTGGAAGAAGCCCACCAGCTTTGACTTCCTCATTAATTTCCATAGACAAACTGCAGCCTCTATCTCCATGGGCAAGCTAATGGATTTGATAATTACTTACTTCTGCCTTATTTTCACATCCTATTCTAGTCTCAGAGTTGGAGTTTGGTGATTAAAATATCTCTAACATCAATATTTTGTTTCCAAAGACATTTGAATTTTAAACGAATAGTGCAAAGCTTCCGGTACCTTCATACACGAGTGCACCTGTTTATTTCAGTTTGGCAGTTTTCCTGATTACTTTTGTACCAGAGGAATTACAAAGATTAAGTGTTATCGCTAAACTCTTAAAAATTAAAAGTATTACACTGGTAATGGGTATTGTTCATATTTTTTGGAGCCTTATCATTCTGAGAAGGGCTTCCCTCTTAGCTCAGCTGGTGAAGAATCCGCCTGCAACACAGGAGACCTGGGTTCAATCCCTGGTCAGGAAGATCTCCTGGAGAAGGGCATGGCAACCCACTCCAGTATTCTTGCTTGGAGAATCCCCAAGGACAGAGGAGCCTGGCGGGGACAGTCCACAGTGTCACAGAGCCAAACATGACTGAGCGATTAAGCACAGCACAGCACATGATTCTGAGAAACCCCCAAAGTACAGATTCATTCCCTTTCTCTTAAAGATGGTTCGGTGAACAGAGCAAGGGTTTGGAGTCAGAATGACCAGGGTTCATATCCCAGCCCTCCACTTACTAGGATATATCAGTTATTAAGTTATTTCAACTTTTGGACCTCAGTTTTCTCATCTGCAAGATGGAGAGAGCATGTGAAACAGCTGCTGAGGATCAAGTGTGATTGTTTAAAGCAATGATTTCCTGGACCAGTGGTATCGACAGGACCTGGGAGTTTGTTAAAATGCAAATTCTCTGGCCCCACCCCAGACCTACTGAACCAGAAACTCTGGGAGTGAGGTCCAGCAATCTGTGTTTTAACCAGTGCTCCAGGTGATTCTGATGCCCACACAGGAATGAGATCCCCTAGTTTAAAGTGCAAAGCATACAGCAAGCACCCAAGAGTTCCTTTTTCCTTTTTTCTCTTTAAATAGCAACGGTTCTTTGCATCCAATGACTGCACGTGAAATGAGCTAGTGATTTCAGCCTACCTGCTCAGTCTTAACTAACACAAACCCTAGACCTAAACAGTCCTTCGAGGGTGGATGCCCACAGGCCAATAGTATCCTGTAATTCACCTCAAAGAGGTCATCTTCCATAGAGCCTACTGGGGAGAGGGTGGACAGAGAACATTCTGCATCATTCTGTGGAGGGTTTCTTCGTAGGAGCAGACTGTTTTCATTTCAAGAAGAAACCAGGTACTTTCAAATTCCCAGACAGCCAGGCCACTGGTGGGGCTGGAGCCTTGGCTAAATGCTGCCATCCTGTGGGCAGAAGCAAGACACAGTGTGTGACCACCTGGCCATCCCACCAGCACTGGCTGGGCATCTGAAACATACCAGGCCTGGACCTGGGTCCAGACCGTACAAAGGTGTGGACGCTGCAGCCCCTGCCCTGAGGAGACTGCAATGGACTAGTGAACGAGATGAGACCAGACCGGTAGGTAGGAAGCTGGCGCAGGAGCCCATAGGAGGGAGGCACTCACACATAAGTGCCTGGAAAGACTTATTTAAATACACAATCTGTTCCCTAAGGGCAGCAGAGAATTTGCAGAACTATTAATAAATTTTCACAACAAATATACGGGTTTTTTAATGAGAAACTAAAAATTAAGAGTGACTTAAAAAAATGCTATTCAGAGGCTCCACTTCTAATTATAGTCTCCTAATGGAGAAAACACGGAAGGGCTTCATTTCTCCTGATATAACAGACGTTCAGTGAGAGCTCCCATTGATAAATTGGTACTCTCATTTGTGTCTGTTCACACTGCATGATTTAAAACTCTGGAAGGATATTTCATTTTAGCACAAAATACCATCTTTTGAGCAAATGCAATTAACTTAAATTCTATATATATACCTAATTCAGTCTTTCAGATAAGTAAAAAATACTATCTACCGAAACAAGAAATTGTCAAAAAGATTTGGAAGGCAGCTTGAAAGCACTCCCAATGAACAAATTCAGAAAAATTAGGGCATCAAAATAAATAATGAAGTGACAAATTACAGCCTATTGAATAAAATAGGAAATATGACCCTGTATTGATGTACATAAGTTAAATGAATAAATAGAAAATTTGATGAAGAATAGGATATTTACATAGTTTTATAGTATCACCCTAGTTTTATAATATCACCCTATAGAATGTAAATTGGTACACAGTACAAGAAAATAGTATGAAGGTTCATCAGAAAATTAAAAATAGAACTATCATATGATCCAGCAGTCCTTCCCACTTTTGGGTACATATCCAAAGGAAACAAAATCAGTATCTTAAAGAGATAGCTGCACTCCCATGCTCATTGTAGCATTATTCACAGTAGCCAAGATGTGGAAACCGCCAGTGTCTGTTGACAGATGAATAGATAAAGAAAATGTGAACAATATATATATAGAGAGAGAAATGTGAATATATATATATATATATATATATATATATATATATAAGCTTCCCTGATGGCTCAGTGAACCCACCTGCCAATGCAGAAGATTGGGTTCGATCCCTAGGTTGGGAAGATCTCCTGGAGAGGGAAATGGCAACCCACTCCAGTATTCTTGCCTGGAGAATCCCATGGACAGAGCCTGGTGGGCTACAATCCAAGGGGTTGCAAGAGACAGCAACTAAACCACAACAACAAATACTGTTCTCCATAGTGGCTGCACCAATTTACATTCCCGCAAAAGAGTCAGACATGACTTAGTGACTAAACAGCAACAAATATATATGCAGACACACAATGGAATATTATTCAGTCTTTTTTTTTTTTTTTCAAAAAAAAGAAATCTTGTTATGTATGACAGTATGGGTCATGGATGAACCTGAAGGGCATTATGCTAAGTAAAAAAGGCCAGACACAAAAGACAAATACTGCATGATCTGATTTATATATAGAATCTAAAATAGCAGATCTTTTAGAAGCAGAGAGTAAACTGGGTTTGCATGGGGCTAAGGGGTATGGGGAAATGAGATATTGGTTCAAAGGGTACAAAGTTTTAGTTATTCACAGTAAAGAAGTTCTGGAGATCAGAAGTACAGATACTGACTATAGTTAATAATACTGTTCTAACTGGTATCTCCACCAGCCTTATCCTGTGTGGCTTGTGAAGAAGAGGATCCTTACCAGCAACCCATGTTTCATGTAAACTCTGAGAAGAAATGAATCTTGTCTTAAAAATAATAATAATAACACTATTCTATTTACAGTCCTTGAAATTTGTTGACAAGTAGATTTTTTAAAGCCTTCAAATATATAGTTTATTTTGTTTTTCTTCCAGTTTTACTGAGACATAACTGACATACCGCACTGTACCCGTTTAAGGCATACAGCATGATGACTTGACTTACATGCAACATGAAATGATTATCACAAGAAGTTTAGTAAACATCCATTATCTCATAAAGGCACAAACTTAAACATTTTTTTCTTTGTGATGAGAACTCTTAGGATTTGATCTCAACAATTTTCATATATAACACACATCAGTGTTAATTATATTTATCATGGTGTACATTACATCCCTAGTATTTATTTATCTTATAACTGGAAGTTTGTACCTTTTGACTACCTTCATCCAATTCCATCCATTTCCCCCCACCCCCCTGCTTCTGGTAACCACAAATCTGATCTCTTTTTCTATGAATTTGTTTCTTTGCTTTGTTTTTGAAGTGTAATTGACCTATAATACGTTAGTCCTTGTTACACGATTCAGTATTTCTATACATGTCAAAATGATCTTTACTGCAAATCTAGTTATATCACCATACAAGGATATAGGTATTGACTGTATTCCCCACACTGTGCATTTCATAACCATGATGCATTTATTTTGCAACTGCATGTTTCTACCTTATAATTTCCCTCACCTATTTCCTTCCTATTTCTACCCCTCCCCTTGGGCAACCACCTGTTTTTTTCTATGTGTCTGTTTCTGTTTTATGTTTATTCATTTGTTTTGTTTTTCAGATTTCACATATAAGTGAAATGATACAGTATTTGTCCTTTTCTGTTTGATTAATTTCCCTTGGCATAATAGACCCTCTAGGTCTATCCATGTTGTCACAAATGCCAAGATTTTGTTCTTTTTGTGGCTGAGTAATATTCCATTGTCTCTATATGCCATATCTTCTTTATCCATTCACCTATTTAGAGGCATTAAGTTTCCCTCCATAACTTGACTATTAAAAATGATGCTGCAACAAAAAGGTGTAGAAAATTTTCTAATTAGTGTTTTCATTTTCTTCAGATAAATACCCAGGAGTGGAATTGCTGGATCATATGGTAGTTTTATTTTTAATTTTTTGAGGCATCTCCTTCCTGTATTCCACAGTGGCTGTCCAATTTTTTTTTATTGAGGTGTAGTTTATTTACAACATCATATGTTTTATGTGTACAACATAATGATTCACAATTTTTAAAGGTTATATTCCGTTTATAGTATTAAAAGATATTGCTGTATCCTCTCTACTGTGCAATGTATTCTTGTAGCTTAATTATTTTATACACATTAGTTTGTACCTCTTAATCCTCTCTCCCTGTGTTGCCCCTTCCCCTTCCCTCTCCAACCGTAACTGCTAGTTGCTTCTCTATATCTGTGAGTCTATTTCCACCTTTTGTTAATTCACTAGATCATTTAACTTTTTAGGTTCCACATATAAGTGATATTATACAGCATGTGTCTTTCTCTGACTTATTTCACTAAGTATAACACTCTCCCAGTCCATCCATATTATTGCAAATGGCAAAATTTCATTGTTTTATAATTAGTATTCCATTGTATATGTATACAATATTCCATTGAATATTCCATTTACATTGTATGTGGAGTAAGTAGTATTACATATGTATATGTATATATAAAGTAGCATATCCATTGTATATGATATCTTCTTTATCCATTAATCTGCAGACAGATACTTACATTGCTTCTATTTCCTGGCTATTGCAAATAATGTTGCTATGAACATTGGGGTGCATGTATTTTTTCAAATTAGTGCTTTTACTTTCTTCAAGTGTATACCCAGGAATGGAATTGCTGGATCATACAGTAGTTCTAAGTGGCTGCCGTATTTATATCCCCACCAGCAACACACAAGAATTTCCGTTTTGCCACATCCTTACCAACACTTCTTGCTTGTTGTCTTTTTGATAATAGACATTCTGACTGTGTAAGGTGATATCTCATTATGGTTTTGATGTAGTTTTAAATGAGATTTTTTTTTTTTACTTTTCTTTCTGATATTTCATTGTTAGTGTAAAGAAATAAAACAGATTTCTGTATATTAATCTGATATCCTGCTAGCTTGCTGAATTCATTCGAACCATCCTTGTGAATGGTTCAAAACTCAACATTCAAAAAACTAAGACCATGGCATCCGGTCCCATCACTTCATGGCAAATACATGGGGAAAAAAGTGGAAACAGTGACAGACTTTATTTTCTTGGGCTACAAAATCACTGTGGATGGCGACTGCAGACATGAAATTAAAAGACACTTGCTTCTTGGAAGAAAAGCTATGACAAACCTAGGACAGCATATTAAAAAGCAGAGACATCACTTTGCTGACAAAGGTCCATATAGTCAAAGCTCTGGTTTTTCTAGTAGTCCTGTACAGATGTGAGAGTTGAACCATAAAGAAGGCTGAGCGCTAAAGAATTGATGCTTTCAAACTTTGGTGTTGGAGAAGACTCTTGAGAGTTCCTTGGATTTCGAGGAGATCAAACCAGTCAATCCTAAAGGAAATGAGTCCTGAATGTTCATTGGAAGGACTGATGCTAAAGCTGAAGCTTCAATACTTTGGCCACCTGATGCAAAGAGCCAAATTACTGGAAAAGACCCTGATGCTGGCAAAGATTAAAGGCAGGAGGAGAAGGGGTCAACAGAGGATGAGATGGTTGGATGGCATCACCGACTCGATAGATATGAGTTTGAGCAAGCTCCAGAAGTTGGTGATGGACAGGGAAGCCTGGCATGCTACAGTCCAAGGGGTCACAAAGAGATAGGACTGAACGACTGAGCAACATCCTTGTGACCCTGGAATGAATCCACTTGATCATGGTGTATTATCATTTTTATGTGTTGGGTTCAGCTTGCTAATATTTTGTTAAGGATTTTTTACCTATATTCATCAAAGATGTCGGCCTATTTTTTGGTAGTGTCTTTGTCTAGTTTTGGTATCAGGGTAATGGTAGCTTCTTAGAATGACTTTAGGAGTGTTTAGGAATGAGGCTAAAATTCTTGTAATCTTCAAGAGTGTCAAGGTCATGAAAATTAAGGAAAGCCTGGGGAACTGTTCCAGACTGGAAGAAAGTCAGGAGACTTAAGAACCAAATACAGGATGTTCTGAACTGGATTCTTCTGCTACAAAGATTATTATAGAGACAATCGGCAAGCCTAGAATACGCTCTGAGGGTTATTATATGGTTGTTATATATCAGTGTTAAATTTCTGATTTTGATGACTGTGTTTTGGTTATCAAGGAAAATGTCCTTATTTGTAGGACAAATACTAAATACAGAGACTAAAATATTTGAAGGTAATGGAGAAGGCAATGGCAATCCACTCAAGTACTCTTGCCTGGGAAATCCCATGGACAGAGGAGCCTGGTAGGCTACAGTCTATGGGGTCGCAAAGAGTTGGACACGACTGAGCAACTTTGCTTTCACTTTTCACTTTTATGCACTGGAGAAGGAAATGGCAACCCACTCCAGTATTCTTGCCTGGAGAGTCCCAGGGACGGGAGCCTGGTGGGCTGCCGTCTATGGGGTCGCACTGAGTCAGACATGACTTAGCAGCAGCAATGGGGGCATTGCGTAAGTTCACAACTTACTTTCCAGTGATTTGAAGGGAAGGGGCAGTTCTTTGTACTATACTTGTAACTTTTCTGTAAGTTTGTGATTTTAAAGTTATACGAAAGACTGCTTTTTAAAAAAGAATATCAGTTCTGGAGTCTGAGTCCATGGGTGTAGTTGCAGGATCTAGGACAAATTACTGAATTTCTCTGTGCCTTCATTTTCATATCTGTACAACAGTAGTATCATAATACATACCTTATGGTACTGTAGGGATTAAAGGAAAACAATAGATGTTACAGATTAATAGGGTAACAATTTAAAATAGGGATCATTTAATTTATCATCCAAACTGGGATTCTTTTCAGAGTAAAAGGGTGTCAACTGCTAATTCCTCAAAGAGATCATCAAAATCACCTGCTTATCAGCAAAGTTAGGTTTATTACTTAATCCAGCAAGGGAGACCATTACCTTAGTAGTGTCTCCCAAGGAGGCGGTTGTGGGTTCAGAAGGGTTGAAGAATTGGGCTTAAATGGGGTCTTTCAACACAGGGGCCTGAGAGGATGACTGGAACTGACCAAAATAATGATCTCATAGTTTAGAATTGGTGGATACAGGGAGGAGAGGGTTTCAAGGGAACATGGAGGAGTATACAGATGTTTCACAAGCCAGTTGAGTGATCTACTGCTGAGTGAGAAGGGGGCTATTACTCTGATGAGGACTAGCTGAGTAGTCTATGTTCAAATAAGTGGATTTTTCTAGATGTGCCTGAGATAAGCAACAATGATATTCACAGATTCCTAAGCTGGAGTATCTTTTTTTTTTTGGAGTTTCTTGAAGTTCAAGTATTGTTAATGAAGTGTTTGTTCCTAACCGTATTAAACTATGTGTAGATGGTTTCCATTCTCAGGGACAGTAACTAGACATGGCTTAGGAACAACAGGCATAAACCAGGATATCTGGTTACCCTACCTACCACTAGACCAATATCAAACCCAGATAACATAGGAATTATTACCCCCACTCAGCAGATGAGGAAATTGAGGCTTGTGGCCATTAGGAAAGACAGATTGTTGAGCCTTGACAGATGAAGGAAATCTTCCCAGAGGAGGTTAGAGTCAAGTTCAGTTCTGAATAATTATCAGGAGCTCCTTAGGTGACAAAGGGAAGAGAGGAAGAGGGTGCTGATGGGGGCAGGAGGAAGTGCACCCAGCCAAAGGAGCCAGGGCCTCCTGGGGAACTATAAGCACCTCAGCTAGGGGAGAGCTGGCGAGTGAGAGGGGAGGAGCCCTGGAGTACCTTGCTATGGAGTTTGGGCTCTGTTCTAAGGAAGATAAGCCATTGGAGGGTGGTAAGCAGGAGTGGCATGCTTACATGAGCATTTTAGAAAGTTAAACTTAATTGCAGTTGTAGAAAGATGGATTGGAAAGGAGCAACAGTTATGAGGCTGCTTCAGTAATTCAGGAGAAGAATAAGGAGGACTTCAAATAAATTTGAATTAGTGAGAGTGGGAGAGAAGTGGGCAGATGAAAGAGAAGGAAGCAGAACCAACAGGACTTAGTGTTTTGAGTAGCAGGAGGGGGCCAAAAAGAGGGAGAAGAGGAATTGCAACTGACATGATAGTGAATCATCCTATCCATGAACATGTTTCATCCTATTTTTTGAATTGTCATTCAGTAATGTTTTATAATTTTCTTCATAGAGAGACTACAGTTGTTTATCCCTATATATAACTAATACTGATTTGCTATTACAAATGGCATTTTAAAGCCTCAATTCTCGTTCTTGAGCTTATGAGCCAGAAGGCAACTGTTAACAAAATGACCTGTTTTATCATTCAGCCAGATGCCCAGCCGCTTTGGGATGCCCGCATTTAAAGGAAGAATTATACCATCCCGGGTGGCAGCCAAGTGGCCAAATAGCAGACGGAGCAGCTTGCCGGTTCCTGCCCTCAGAGAGGACAGGGCCAGGGTTCCAACCCTGCAGCAGGTGTCACCTCCCGCTACAGTCACCCGCAGGGGGAGCCCTGATCGCAACTCCCAGGCGGGCGAGAAAATCTGCCGACACCTGGCAAAGAGCAGAGCCCTGAGAAAGTCTCTCCAGGAAGCAGTGTGCCACTGGCTGAAGTGTAGTTTATCATTACTGGCAGGCAAAGAGGAAGGCCTTTGGCTTATACAGAGTTCCAAATCCATAAAGGAAACACATTACCCTTGACTATCTGAAACTGCACATTTTCACATTTCACTAATGGCGTTTTTATTTGTTATTTACCCAGGAACTAAGTAAGGAAATAAATCTACTGAATTTGCATAGAGGTGATTGGGTATACAAACAAATGGGATGTTGGTAATTGGGTGTAGAAGTTCTAACAAATGAAGAAATTTTTCAGAAATATTTCAGAGTACTATGTGGGTGATAAAGCAACATTTTGATAGAGCCCTTTTTCATTTCCAAAGCTCTTTTCTATCCATTATATCATTTGATCCTTACAACAATCGTAGGAAATAAGCAAGAAGACTATTACTTTCCTGAATTTATAGATGTAGAAACTGAGGCACTAGTGATTTCAGGACTTGCCCAAGGAGGGTTGTCATGCTGGCACCCAGCAGAGCGGGGACTCAAGGACCTGATTTCAGGCCACCACTACAATGGCCTTTGGGCTTCCCTGGCGGCTCAGTGGTAAAGAATCCTCCTGCAATGTAGGCATCACAGGAGATGTGGGTTCAGTCCCTGGGTCGGGAAGAGCCCCTGGAGGAGGACGGCATGGCAGCCCACTCCAGTATTCTTGCCAGGAGAATCCCAGGGACAGAGGAGCCTGGCGGGCTGCAGTTCACTGGGTCACAAAGAGTCGGACACAGCTGAAGCAACTAGCACAACACAGCACGCACTGCTGTTTACCTTTGCCTGTCATACAGAAATTTATTCTCAGCCACTCCAGGGAAAAATTCAACGTAAATATTTATTGGGGTAGAAAACAAGAAATAAACCAAAGAAAGACATAACTACAATTTTATGCTGACCCCCCTCCAGTATTCTCGCCTGGAGAATCCCCAAGGACAGAGGAGCCTGGCAGGCTACAGTCCATGGGGTCGCAGAGAGTTGGACATGACCGAGCACAGCGGTTACAGCTTATAGTTACGTGGGAAAGCTTATGGTGAAAGAGATTCTCTGGGTAGCTAACCTGCCACAGAGATATGAGCATGAACAAATTTATCCTCACCTGGCATTGTCGATCAATAGCATTCACTGAGCAGGGACCCTGAGCTGGCCTCTCTAAGGCCGTGGACAGCTGCCCAGGTTGAGGTTGATCGTTTCTAAATTGATGGAACTTGAACAGGTCATAGTTCCACTGCAGACTATTCTTCATTCTCTGGCTGGGAAGACAGTTATATTGTCTTCCCATATATGCTTTTATTAAATATGCCATTAGACAAGACGGGTTCTTCCACATGATAACTGTATTACTTCTGGTAGAATATAGACTAAATGGTTCTTCCTAAAGTAAAATACACTGGAGAATATTTGGTGCCAGTATCCAAATTAGCTTAAATCTTTTTTCCAAAATATTCTGACAATTCTCTAAGAAGAATTGTGGGTTTTTTAAGCCATTGGAACATTAAAAGAAATTTAACACAATAACAACTGGCTTTAATCTACACTGACTAAGTACAAGAGAGCAATGAGGGAATCATTTGAATGATGTATTGGAACCATTTGGATTAAGTGGGTTCACTTCAGATCTATAATAGGCAATGGCCATCATTATTTCTCCTGTTTTCGGTATTTTTATTTTTCTTGAAAAGTGGAGATTTCTTTACACAAAAGAATATTTTGCTTATAGATCAATCTCATCTGTATTCATTTCTTCCCTAATAATTTTTTACATACTTTTATTTATTTTACTTTATTTTTGGCTGTGCTGGGTCTTTGTTGCCATTTGGGCTTTTCTCTAGTTGCAGAGAGTGGGGGCTACTCTCTAGTTGTGGTGTGTGGCCCTCTCATTGCGGTGGCTTCTCTTGTGGAGCACAGGCTCCAGGGCGCGTGGGCTTCAGTAGTTGCGTTACACGGGCTCAGTAGCTCTGGCTCCTGGGCTCTAGGGCACAGGCTCAACAGTGATGGCACACAGACTTAGCTGCTCTGGTGCATCTTCCCAGATCAGGGATCAAACCTCTGTCTCCTGCACTGGCAGGCGGATTCTTTACCACTGAGCCACCGTGGAAGCCTCACGTCCCCTAATAATTTAAAGAATGACCCTAAAGGTAGGCTTAGGACTTACATTTTACAAGATATTTGTTTTATCTAGTGGTTACTTGTGAAGAGGGGGTTGGGGGCAAGATAGAGGTAGGGAATTAAGAGATACAAACTAGTTTATTGAGTTGGCTAAAAAGTTTGTTCAGGCTTTTCCATAACAGCTTACAGGAAAATTTGAACAAACATTTTGGCCAACTCAATACATAAAATAAATAAGCTACAAGGATATATTATATAGCACAGGGAATATAACCAATATTTTATAGCTACTATAAATGGAATATTAAAAAAAAGAAAAAATAAATAAGTGGAATATAACCTTTAAAAAATTGTAATCAGTATATTGTACACCTCTGACATACAATATTGAACATCAACTATATTTCAGTTTAAAAAATCCAAAAAACCCCATGACACTTCTGCATAAAATATTTGCATTCAAAATTATTCACGTATACACATTATAGTGAAAGTGAAAGTTGCTCAGTTGTGTCTGACTCTTTGCTACCCTATGGACTATACAGTCCATGGAATTCTCCAGGCCAGAATACTGGAGTGGGTAGCCATTCCTTTCTCCAGGGGATCTTCACAACCCAGGGATCAAGCCCAGGTCTCCTGCATTTACCAGCTGAGCCACCAGGGAAGCCCATACCTATTATATATAGACATAAAATTTAATTTGTTTTGCTTTTTAAAAAATTAAAGGGATAGGTTTGGTTAGTTAGTTGACTGGTTAGACATCAGAGATAGCTTTTAGTTTTTGAGACAATTGACTAAGTTATTCTAGATATTTAAACTTATGTTCATTAAGAAACCTCAAGTCAAACTATAAAGCACAAAACACAATACTTCAACATTTAAATGTTTTCAAAATATGTTTTGTTTAACTTTAGAGGACCTTTAAGAAACGATCTATTATCATCACTTCTTCCATTTTCATTTAAATTTTGCTCTGTTTCTATTAAATTCAAACAAAGGTCAGCATAATACTTCTTTTTTTTTTTTTTAGCATAATACTTCTATAGGTAAGGCTCCCTTGGATACAGGGAAGATGAAAAGATGAAAGGGAATTTGCTGATATCAAAAATTGAGATAACCAAGGGTGTACCTGAATTCCAGTCAATTTAGACATGCATGGATCAAAGATGTCCTCAGGGCTCCACTCTCTTCATCTTTCAGTTTTATTTATCCCTCCTTGGCTATGAAGCCAGATATCCACTCCCCAAATGACAGTGAGACGGTCTCTGGAAGGCCTCATATCCCACAATCCTAGTTTAACAACCCAGAAAAAGAAGCCACCATTAGTTCCCCCCACCCCCCCTGCAAAAGCTTAGAAAGACTGATTGTTCCCTGCTTGGTTGAGTTGCATGCCCAACTATGTACCATTCTATTAGGCAGAAGAGTGGAGGAGGGTTCTGATTGGCCAGATATAGGTCACAGAACCACATCTAGAGAGGGAAGGTAGGCCCAAACTGATTATATCAGACGGAGTCCTCACAAGAAAGAAATTCTGTACAGGAAGAGAGTCAGAAAAGACCTGAGACAGACCACAAGAGACATTCAGTTCCATACTTTATCTCTGGATGGTAGGTGTAGAGGAAAATTAATTTTTTATATTTTTATATATATGTCAGATTTTCATCTAAGACCATGTACTATTTTCATAAACAGGGAAACAGCAATGAATATAGTTTACATTTCTAAAAGTCCTATAGATATATGGAAAGATGGATTGTTAAGTGAAAAAAGTTAAATTGTCGGACAGTATCTATTGTATGATCACATTTATGGTAAAACACTTCTAAAGTACATAAGGAATGACTGTAGTACTTACCCTAGAGAGTCGTCAGGAACAGGTTATGGCAGTCTTTTGCTTTTTATTTTAGGACATTTATACTGTTGCATTTTTTCATCATGCACATGTATAGTCTTTTATAATAAATTACAAACAGTGTGGATAACAAATACTTTGCGTGCACAGGTGCGTGCGTGGATGCATGCTCAGGGGCTTCAGTCCTGTCCCATTCTTTGAGACCCTATGGACTGTAACAATAAATATAGGATGGTGTATTAGTTATCTATTGCTCTGTAACAAAGTGTCCCACAAACTAAGTGGCTAAAAACAAAATATATTTACTATGTCAGTTTCTGTGAGTTAGGAAT
Organism: Dama dama; assembly: GCF_033118175.1. Classification (NCBI taxonomy): domain Eukaryota; kingdom Metazoa; phylum Chordata; class Mammalia; order Artiodactyla; family Cervidae; genus Dama; species Dama dama. The sequence continues at coordinate 17,284,897 of NC_083700.1, forward strand.
TCAGGCATGACTTTACTGGGTCCTCTGCCTCACAGACTTACACAAGCCACATTCAAAGTGTCAGCTTACAGCTGCCATCTCACCTGAAGACTCAGCTGAGAAGGATCTGCTTGCAAGTTCACTCACATGGTGAATGTCAGGATCAATTCCTCATGAGTTTTTGCACTGAGGCCACCCACAGTTGCTTGCCATGTCTCTGAAGAATATCCCACAACATCAGAGTGAGGAAGTGAAAGGGAAGAGAGAGTACCAGCAAAAAGAGAATGTTAGCAAAACAAAAGCCATGGACCATTACTTTGCTCTATTCTATTTGCTTGTTAGGAGCAAGGCACTAGGTCCAGCCTACGCTGGAGGGGAGAAGATTATACAAGGGCACAAATACCAGAGGTAGGGAGTATTGGAGCCAGGTCAGTTGCTTCCTATGACCATTGGAATAGCCTGAACGGCTTCATGGGGGAGGAACTGGAAAGGTGCAACTTAAAAGAGTGAGAAATTCAGCAGAATGAGAGAAAAGTGGAGGGAAATATGGAAAGGAAGCACAGAAATAAAGAAGATATACGGTAGAAAAGGGGGTAAGTGTTTTCAGGGAAGGGACTAGACCATAGACCATACTATTGAAAAAAGTGAACTTTTCTTGGGAGTAACGAGGCTGGAAGAGTAAGTTAGGAACTAAACGCCAAACTAAGGAATTTTAAGTTTTTTCTCTGTAGTGACTAACCAGGCTGTTCATCAGTATCCTCACCAAAAACTTCTCTTCTGGTTTTGTCATGTTATTAATGGTTTAACTGATAGCTCGGGGGGATCATGACTTTTAGGAAAAGTATCACATCACAGTACATAATTCACAAAGTAGATAATGTGCTTATAAAAAACAGAAAGTTGGTTACGTATTTATTCTAATCTCATCATATTGCTTTGATTTCATGTTGTAGTAAATGTCAGCAGTCACATAAGGAGCCTAAAGGTTTTGGAAATACTTCTACAGGGAATGATATTGATTACAATGCTCTCAATTAAATATTTAATATACATTTGTATTCAGTAGCAGTGTTGAGAGCAGAACAAGCAACAATTTTGAAGCCAGGAAGAGAATTTTAATACCATTTGAATCTACTTTTTGAACATTTCAAAGAAAAGTTGTAATAAAAATGTGCTGAATAGAAAAGAAAAAAAAATGTGCTGAATAGATCAAGTAAGTGCAAGGACACTGAAAGGGTCATTCAATATGGCGCCATGGAAATGGTTGATAGAATCAACAAAAGTAGTTTTAGCAAAGTAGTAGGAATGGAAGCTTCAGCAAGCATTGAAGAATTAACAGGGTTCCCATTCTGGTAACATGAAAGAAAAGTTACTATTCAAAGGATAGCGAAACAAACAAAAAAACACTCCTGATTTTAAAAAAATTCCTAAAAATACTAAATAAAATATTTTTTAAAATCTCCTTATATATATATAACTGAGCAGGCAAAAAAGTAAGGGAATTCCTCAGAGGCTAAAATAAATCAAAAGCATAAAACCAGAGGGTGAATGAGCATTGAATCCAGCTCCCTTCCTAGGAGCATCTCATGACCCCCAATAACCTAGAACTGTAGTTTCATCAACCATGCTAGGAAACAGAAAGCCAAGTGTAGTGCCCTTGCAAGTTGGAAATTTGATTTTAAAAGCTTGTATAAAGCCAGTACTGTCAAAGGGCTATACTTTCTGTGAAAAGTTTGCTTCATAAAGGGAGAAGGATATAGCTCTTGAGTGGAGTAAGGTAAAATTTCCCCCAAATAATTCATAAGCAGCAAGTTGGCCCTCACAAAGATTTGGTAACCAAATTCATGCTACTGTGTGATCAAAAAACTCCAGGCCAAAAATTTAGTTCAGAGTAGTACCAAGTTTTGGAGTGTCCCTGACATAGTAACAGTTAGAACTTGACATGGAACAACAGACTGGTTCCCAATAGGAAAAGGAGTACATCAAGGCTGTATATTGTCACCCTGCTTATTTAACTTCTATGCAGAGTACATCATGAGAAATGCTGGGCTGGAGGAAGCACAAGCTGGAATCAAGATTGCTGGGAGAAATATCAATAACCTCAGATATGTAGATGATACCACCCTTATGGCAGAAAGTGAAGAAGAACTAAAGAGCCTCTTGATGAAAGTGAAAGAGGACAGTGAAAAAGTTGGCTTAAAGCTCAACATTCAGAAAACTAAGATCATGGCATCTGGTCCCATCACAACATGGCAGATAGATGGGGAAACAGTGGAAACAGTGGCTGACTTTATTTTTCTGGGCTCCAAAATCACTGCAGATGGTGATTGCAGCCATGAAATTAAAAGACGCTTACTCCTTGGAAGGAAAGTTATGACCAACCTAGACAGCATATTAAAAAGCAGAGACATTACTTTGTCAACAAAGGTCCGTTTAGTCAAGGCTATGGTTTTTCCAGTGGTCACGTTTGGATATGAGAGTTGGACTATAAAGAAAGCTGAGCACAGAAGAATTGATGCTTTTGAACTGTGGCGTTGGAGAAGACTCTTGAGAGTCCCTTGGACAGCAAGGAGATCCAACTGGCCCATCCTAAAGGAGATCAGTCCTGGGTATTCATTGGAAGGACTGATGCTGAAGCTGAAACTCCAGTACTTTGGCCACCTGATGCGAAGAGCTGACTCATTGGAAAAGACCCTGATGCTGGGAAAGATTGAGGGCAGGAGGAGAAGGGGACGACAGAGGATGAGATGGTTGGATGGCATCATTGACTTGATGGACAGGGGTTTGAGTGGACTCTGGGAGTTGGTGATGGACAGGGAGGCCTGGTGTGCTGCGATTCATGATGTCGCAAAGAGTCGGACACGACTGAGCAACTGAACTGAACTGAACTGACATAGTAAGCAGAAAGAAAAAGTGTTTCTAAGGAAAATACCCTTAATGTAGGCCTCAAATATTGCTCACAATACAATTTCAACAAACAGAAGAGCACAATAAAAATTACAGAATGTACAAGAAAACAAGACATCATATGAGAGAATCAGAAGAAAAACCTACAGCGAAATCAGACCCACAAAGATGTGTGGTATTGAAATGATCATATAAACAAAAACAAATATATTGGTAGATTTTTTTTAAAGACTTAGACACATGGGTAAGGAACAAGACTGTAAAACTGACCTTGCTATGAAAAAGTGCCAGACTGAACTTCTAGAAATAAAAAATCGGTGACATTCTAAAGAAGGGAAATTAGTTAGAAACATGGAGAGGATAAAAATAATGAGCTAAATGTCCAACTTAAGAAATTAGAAAAAGAACAATAGACTAATCAAGAGGAAAATAGCAGGAAGAAAATAATAATAATAAGTAAAGAAATAGTGAAATTGAAAACAGGATCAACATAGTCAAGGTTGATTGAAAATTTATAAACTTGAGGGAAACTGATTTAGTTTAAGATAGAGAGACAGAAAAAGAGGCACAAAGCAATACTGCCTTTTATGCATAACATTGGAAGTCACACCACAGCATTAATTCTGCCAGATTTTATTCATTAGAAGCAAGTCACTACAGCAACCCATATTCCCCTTTTATGAGAAGAGGTTTAAACATACAGACATATTTTAAAACCACTACTTGCTATATTACAGTTTCTACCTGGAACAGATAAGACCAAAAAGAAAAAAGTGAATAAAATGTGTACAGACTAGAAGGAAAGAGTCAAATCTGGTATTCACAGGACATATTATCTACATGAAAAATGCATAGAATAAAACAAATCAGTAGAATTTAAAAAGCTGAACATAAAATAAATATGCAAAAGTTAGTTGCATAATTACACACCATTAATAACTGATTAGAAAATGGACTTTTAGGAAGAGAGCATTAAAAACTGCAGCAACTGAAAAAAAAAAAGATACAGTGAAACCTGCTCACCAATACAAGTATCTCCTGATAATGCCTGATAATATCAGTAATCCAATCCTGAAAACCAGGTATTCTGCACAAAAAATCTAATCAGGGCTCATTCCCCATTATTTTAAAAGGAAAAAATTATAATGTATTAAATTTCAAACCAAACTCTCTAATCAATTTCCTAAAACTAAACACAGTAGAACACCTGTAAGTAACAGATGATAATAATAGGATAGAAAATGCTTAAACTCTCAATAATTAATATAATTGTTAACAAATAGCTGTTCTGCATGCAGCAGAATGGCTTTTTTTTAAAACCAATATCCCTATATGCACCTCCTTTGTTGACACTGGGTTTACGTCTCAAAACATCTGATTCTGATATTCTACCAACAATCCTGTGTTTGCAATGTAACTTGAGAATCCCCCTGCATGTTGTTTTGTAAAAACAATTGATGTGAGTTGGGACAAAAAATACATTTTTACCGTACAACCACAGGCCAAAAACACTGTATTTGTAATTTAATTTCTGAAACACATTCATTATAGCTATCTTAAACTCTGTGTGTGATAACTCTAATATCTGGATTTCCTGTCGACCTCTTTTTATTATTTATCTTGTGTCTGAATTTTGAGAAAGTCTTTTCTTTTTTTCCACCCTATTTTTCATTAAATGCTAAACATACTGTATGAAAATGTTTGAAGTACTGGACAATATTATCTTCTCCCAGGGAAGATGGTTTATAGGAGAGGTTAAGATAGGGGCAAACCACTTAGTACATCTAAGATTGCATTATTTCAAGCTGGATTTCAATTTCCTTGAGAGTTAGGGATCCCAATCTAAACCTGGTATGTTTACCAGGACCCTTCTCATCAGTGAGTTCTGAACTTCAGAAAGCTTCTGAACTTCCAAAAGCTCTATCCAGCTTCTTACCCTCACAGCTTTGACTTCAGAATTCAAAAATACAGTTGTTGTTGCTATTTAGTCCCTAAGTCATGGCTAACTCTTTGTGACCCCCATGGACTATAGCCCACCAGGCTCTTCTGTCCATGGCATTTCCCAAGCAAGAATACTGGAGTGGATTGCCATTTCCTTCTCCAGGCAATCTTTGTGACCCAGGGATTGAACCCACATTTCCGGCATTGGCAGGCGGCCAGGAAGCATTGGCAGGTGGACTCTACCACTGAGCCACCAGGAAAGCTAACAGTAAATACCACATGTGGGGTCAAATGTTAGTCTCTCTTCTGTGGGATTCCCTCTTCTCCAGTCTCTTCACTCTTAAATCCTTTGCTATCTCAATGGATATGCTTTCAAATAGATTTTTTTTTAAATATTTTATCCAGCTCTTCTAACTGTTCTTCACAGGAGGTTTGGTCTGATACAATCTGTTTTGAAATGTCCTTGGATGATTTTAATGTATTCTACCTAGCTCAGAGATTTTAAAAAGGGAAGTCCTTAATAACACCCAGAGGATTTCTCAAGTGTAAAATTCTGCCAATAAAAACTTTGAGAACCCACCAGAACATTAACAGAACACACTCATCTGGCTCTTGAGAAGTCCTGACACATTCAGTACCATTCCTGGCAGGGATACTGAGATGGACCATTCCAAAGACTTTTCTTTGCCTTAGCTTTTTATCTCTACCAAACTATCACAGCAAAAACATATATGCCCACAAACATCGTTTTATTCTTCCCAGTAACCTGTACCCTCTATCTGTAATTACTCCCATTGTTAGAAATTCAAATTCATGTATATACAACCTGAACTTTGAGCTTACAGAAAAGGCTCACAGAAGTAAAAATACATCTTTAAGAGGTCACAGAAAGGAAATTCTTTGGTTTGAAAGAAACTGTTTTGCATCTATCTTAGTCCCCTAGCCAGGGATTGAACTTGGGCCCCTGGGAGTGGGAGCTTGGAGTCCTAACCACTGGACTGCCAGGGAATTCTCAGAAATTGCTATTCTTGCATTTCCCTAAAGGAAGAGAGGTTTCTTCCATCTCTGTGCCTCTAAAATGCTATTCCTTCTTTTGAGAACCTTCTCCCTCTTTATTTTATACTGTATGCTCCATGTAAGATTTCCTTGGCCTCACTTTTAACCTGGGCCAGCTTTGCATAGACTCCACCCACTCTCATGCAGGTACACCCTCTATGCTAACACTACACACCTCTTCCCTCCTGGCTACCCAGTTGATGCAGAAACATCCGAAACCGGAGCGCACTGCACCGCACAAGGGGCAGGGGAGTTAACTCTCCTAACAGAAAGAGAGCAGGAATCAGTAGGGCAATTCCTGTCTTCTTTCCCCAAGACAGTTTATTAAGTAATTGAAGACATCTTTAAAATATTTTCCCAGGCAAACTTTCCTGAAGCACATTTTATGTGACTTTTTGGAGAACAGTCCCATAACATCAAGCTATCCTATTTGCACATAGTGGCAGCTAGTCTATAAACACATCCTCATATTAACTCTCCTTCTTTCTCTGTATGTAAACTCAAACAAATATTGTCTGGGTAGAATAAAATGACAATGACCAGTTTACAGAGTTAAAAAAAGAGAAAAAACAGAACCAAAAATTAGACAATAGTGCTGTATTATTCAGAAGGGGTAAGAAAAGTGCTAAACTATTCAAAAGCTCTTGTACTGTGTAGAAGAGAATGTCAACATTGTGTTTAAACTTTAGAATGCATGATAAATTTTAAGGATAACCACTAAAAAGAGAAAGCATAATTCCAAATATTTGGAAAGAAAAATATGGAATAGGAAAACAGTTCAAAAATAACTCAGTTAATCCAAAAAGAAAGAAAAGGGGGGGGGGAAGTAAGAAATAAAAAAAGCCAGAAACATAGAAAACATGGATCAAGTAGAAATCAGAATCAGTTTCAAATATATCAAGAATTACAATAAATATATATGGACAAAAATTGACAGTTACAAGACAGAGATTATCAGAATTTTTTAAAAGTCCACCTGGATTTCTGAGTACTTCTAAAGCAAAAGAACTTAGAGTGATTAAAAGTAAAAGGAATGAAAATGATATTCCAAGCAAATACTAAAAGAAAGCTAGTTTGGCCATGTTAATATCAGATAAAATATATTGAGGATAATGAGCATTACAGGGATAGAAAGGGATAACTCTATAATGATTTAAGATTTAATTACCATAACACTTCCCTGTGGCCCAGCTGGTAAAGAACCTGTCTGACAATGCAGAAGACACAAGAGATGCAGGGTTTGATCCCTGGGCAAGGAGATCCCCTGGAAAAGGAAATGGCAATCCACTCCAGTATTCTTGCCTGGAAAATTCTATGGACAGAGTGGCCTGGAGGGCTACAATCCATGGGGTTGCAAAGAGTCAGACACGGCTGAGCATACACCATAACACAGTTCTAAAAATATAAGCATCTAATAAAATACGCTCAAGATAATATAGAGTATACCGTGATGACCTAGAGGGGTGGGATGGGGGTTGGGTGGGAGGGAAGCTAAAGAAGGGAATATATGTATACATACAGCTGATTTACTTTTTCGTACTGCAGAAACTATCACAACATTGTAAAGCAATTCTACTCCAATAAAAAAAGACATATAGATTATAACTTGATAAAAACTACAGGGATAAATGGACAAATATATCATCTCTGCAGGAGATTTTTTTAAACATGTCTTTGTGTCTGATGATTCAAGCAGACCCCCCCAAAAATAAGTATCAGCAAAGATGTATATCTGAACAACAAAATTAACAAGCTTATAGTAATGGACATACATCAGTTTTGCACCCAACGGTGAGAGACTACAAATTCTTCTCAAGCACATATGAAACATTTACAAAATTAGGCCATGAGTTAAGCTATAATGTAAATAACAAATTTCAAAGAAAAGTATTACAAAACTATGTTCTAATCACAATGCAGATATTTTAGAATTTAAAATCTCCATAGATTTTGAAATAGATTTGAACATAGATTTTGAAAACATGCTTTTTAAATAACTCATGAGTCAAGGAGGAAACTATAATACAATTTTAAATACATTTTACAACTTAATAAAAACAGTATATATTAAAACTTGTAGGATATGAAAACAGTGCTTCAAGGGAAATTTATTGCCTTAAATATTTTCTACAGAAGGAGAAAGAGGCTGAAAATTAATGAACTAAGTGTATAACTTTAGTAGAAAACAAACAACAGAATAGACTCAAAGAAAGTGAACAGAATATGATAATTATAAGAGCAAAAGTAGGAACTAAAAAATAGGAAACTAAGTTACAGTAGAGAGAAGCAATAAGACCAAAAGTTGGTTCTTTGAAAAGACCAACAAAATAAACTTCTGCAATGATTTATCTGTGAAAAACAGGAAAGAAGACATAGGTAAATAATTTATCAGTCAGTTTTCAGTATAATATGCTGTGGTAACTAACAAAATCTGAAATCTCAGTGTTTATTTTTTGCTTGCTGTGTATAGCACATGTCTTCTGCATTCTCAGATCCCCAGCGGAGGACATGCCATTCTCACTGAAGAAGGAAATAAGCAAGAGAGCTAGTGGAAACACAGAATATTTTTTAAAGATTTTGGTCAGATATGAAGTCATTGTGACCAAACTCATTGTCAGTTGGGTGGATATGCATACTCCTCCCAAAAGGGGCACTTCAAATCACATGGCATTAGGTAGAAATGTGTAGTCCTCCTACAAGAAGGGGAACAAATATTTGAGGAACCATCTGTCCATCAACATATGAATGGATAAAAGAGCCACAGAAAAAGAATGAAATAATTGCAGCAACCATCTCTAGGATGGACCTAGAGATCACCATACTAAGTGAAGTAAATCAGACAGAGAATCTTATATGTGGAGTCCAAAAAAATGGTACAAATGAACTTATTTACAAAACAGATATAGAAATAGACCCACAGGCACAGAAAACAAACTTTTGCCAAAGGGAAAAGGTGGGGGAGTAAATTAGGAGTTTAAGATTAACATATACACATTGTTATATATAAAATAGATAAAACAACAGGGACTTGCTGTATAGCACAGGGAACTGTAGTCAAAATCTTGTAATAACCTATAGTGGAAAAGAATCTGAACACATACACATATATATGTATATACATACATATATTTTGTATATAAATATATATTTTATGTGTGTGTATGTGTGTGTGTATATATATATATAGTTTGTATATATACAAAAATAAAAACCCAACAACTGGCAATTGCATAAATATTAGGCTGCCAGAGAATGAATAATGGGTACACCCAGAAAATTGAATGACTTGTTACATAGCCGTGAGAATGAATGAAATGCAACTTCACTCAACAACAAGAATGAATCCTAGTAATATGGTCAACATTTGTGTTCTCCCCCAAATTCATAAGTTGAAATCCTAATGCCCAACAGAAGATATTAGGAGGTGGGGCCTTTGGCTTAACTCATGAGAGTAGAGCCCTCATGAATGGAATTCAAAGTCTTATAAAGGAGACCCCCCAGAGATCCCTAACTCCTTCTGCTATACAAGAACTCTGCCAATAGGAAAAGGGCCTTCACTGGAACATGCTGGCACCCTGACTTTCAGCCTCTAGAGCTGTGAGAAATAAATTTCTGTTTATAAATCTTTGGTATTTGTTATAGCAGCCTGAATGGACTAAGTAACTTAGGAATATGTTTGTTAAAATAAATGTCGAGAACAGTAGATGAAAGTTCAAAACTATCACACAGACACACAGACACACACACACAAACCTAATTTTAAAATATACTGTTTAATAATGCACATAAATGTGAAAAGAAATGAAAGCAATATAAAAGTTGTGTAAACACAAGTCAGGATGGAGGTTACTTCTGAGGGGAAAGCAGTGGTACAGTATGGGGCCCACTTATAAGAAGATTTAAATTATTGGTAATATTTCTTGTCTCGGTTGGGGTGGCAAAATGGCCAAGTTAAAGGTGATGTTCATTATAACATATTAAAAATACTTAATCTGAACTTTCCATCCAAGGACTACTGATTTGGGGGCATTATTAACTTATCCAGTGTAGCTGAGATCCATTTTTTTTTTTTTTTAAGATGGTATCCACCTACCATCCAGGCCTTCCGGCCTAACTACGTTATGAATGACTGAGGAGTTTAATCAAGGCCATGAGCAAAAATGTAGCATCCCAAACCCAAGTACCTATTCCGCACCATGCCTACAGCAACACCATTAACAGAACAGTAAAAACCCAAGGAAAGCAGCAACAAAATCCTAGCTTAACTAGCACGCAAACAAAAGAGAGAGAAATCACGTGGTGCTCCCTCCCACGCCCGGCGCGCCAGTGATGTCACCAATCCGCGACAGGGCCATTGATTTCAGACTGAAGATAGAGAGGGCTACGTGGTGGGGGAGGGCGGGGGGAGGGTCCGGGCGGCAGTGACTGTCTCTGGTGTCGAGTTGTGTCCCGGAGAATTACAGGACCCGGTAAGAGGTTTTTCCCTTCCCCGCCATCACTTTCTGTGGCCTGAACGCCCGGCTCCCGCCGCCGCTCCAGTGTCGAGCGCTACTGCAAGGGGGAGCGCAGGGGCGCCCGGGTGGGCTGAGGGTGGCCGCAGGGCCAGGTGGGGAGGCGGGGGTCGCGGGCAGCGGCGGGGCTCGGCAGCCTGGCGGGGAGGTGAGCGCCGGGGGCCAAGTGTTTGTGTGCGTGCTCCCGGGTGTGGGCGGCAGAGACTGCGCACGGATGCTCTGGCGATCGTGCCAGCCAGAACCGAACAGCTGGGTACCAAAGGCCCTTGTTTCCTTCTCGGCAACTCCCTCGCCCGAGGGAGAGTGACAGCAGAGAGAGGCGCCTGGGACTCGTTCCGGTCCTCTCCTTTCTGCGTCTTCAGCTCTGACTGCATAGGCCCGCGCCTCATCCCAGGGATAACATCCGCCGCCCTTGGCGTGCCTTCCACAGGGAAGGCGTAGGCGTCCGCCGTGTAGAGCCCACTGCGGGGTCACGGACACTGCGCTCCGCCTCGCTCTGGCCTTGGTGCAGGAAGCCTAGTTGCGTCACCTCCCCTTCCTTCATCTGGCTTGATTCTTGGGCCCCGCTAGAGGGTAAGCCTGCCTCAGGTGTGACGTGTTGATGTCAGAGTTTGGGAAACTTGCCTTTCAAAAAGGCCTTAGTACCTGTCACTGGATACTCAACGCAGTGTCGGGGTGTCCCAGCCTGCGGTAAGGGAGGGAACAGAGTCTAAGCTGCTAAGGGCGGAGGATGTGCACACTGAGGCCTGCACAGTGGCTGTTGTTGAGAAGGAGGCCGGATCTCTAGAAGAGGTCCCTGGGAGCGAGAAGGCAGGAGCAACAAATTGTCCAGCAAATGTGAGTGATGATGCCAGTTTGTTTCTTTACTAAAGAAAGCCTGTTCCCATCGTGTCAGAGATCCTGAAATATCTTTTCCATTATTTCATTATTTCACAGTTGGGTGTGCTTGCTGTATTGTGAGAGGCAGGGAATAGAGTGGAAAGGGGGCATGAACTTTGGGAGTCAGGTCTGCTTTGCCAGCTGTATGACAGTGACTGAGTTATTTAACCTTTCTACTCCTACTTGATCTTATCTACGAAATGAGGATAATTATATCTACCTTGCAGGGTTGTTGTCAGAATTTGAAGTCTCTAGCTATTATTAGTAAGTTCCCAGCACCCATGACTTGAACTTGCTCCCTTGCTGAAGGTTTCCCGTTGGTACAGCTGCTTGAAAAGCAGGGGAACTTTTTGCTATTCTGGATATTTGCTATTCTGCCAAATAGGATAAAGCAGAGTTGGGATTGGGGTGGGGAGACTAGAAACCCACCATCTCTCTACAGTAGACCATCAAATTTTAGAACTGGAAAAAGATTAAGCCTCACTTTATTCTCTTAATTATGCTTAGTTGCTTCATTCATGTCTGACTCTTTGCAGCCCCATAGAATGCAGCCCAACAGGCTCCTCTGTCTCAGGCAAGAGGAGGATTTCCCATGCAAGACTACTGGATTGGGTTGCCATTTCCTTCTCCATCTCTTACTTATAACTTCTCTTTATTGAGCACGTGTTACGTGTGTGACCCTGTACCAGGCTCTTTACAGACACTAATCGATTTACTCCCTCCAGCAACCCAGTGCTATAATAAGTATTATTCCCATTTTACAGGTGCAGAAGATGAGCTTAGCCAAGTTTCTCACACTGGTTAATGGCAGATCTGGAACTTGAACCCAGGCCCTCAGGCTGTGTGGGGTTGGGGCTTGTTATTTCTCAGCATCACCAACTCAGTGGACATGAATTTGAGCAAACTCCCAGAGATAGTGAAAGACTGACGTGCTGCAGTCCATGGGGTCAAAAAGAGTTGGACACGACTTGGCAACTGAACATTTCTCAATGACCTGAGTCCAGGCAATGTGAGCCTAGTGTAGTGGGGGAAGGGAGGCATAAGCAGGGTTTAGAGGGCCAGTGTTTGCTCTAAGAATAACATCTCATTGTCCAGTGATAAATAATCTTGTATTTTACATCTTGCCCAGCATTGTCCAGATGTGAACCAAGATTTGGCCTTTTCACCCAGAGAAAAAGGAAAGGCACATGGGCACACACTGCTGGGATCATAGACACACAATAGATACTTGGAAAGAAGAAAACATCTTGAGATATTGTTACTTCAGCCAGGAGTAACAATGCTTAAGACAGTTTCCTTTAAGCTAGCTATTTTTATACTATAACAGGGTGTAATGTGAGCTTCCTTCTGATTTGTGGATTTAAAGATTTGACGCTGTGATTCAGACCACAACTGGTATTATCTGTGACCAACTGATTTGAGTTTTCAAATATGTGAACCACAGGATCTGAGCTTTTGGGCTTCTGTAGTGATCTCTTGAGATACAGCAGTTTATTTTGCTATAACATCTGTTAGACTTGGACCGTAGTGAATACAGCTGCTTGAGCTAAGTTTCCTGGAGAACACTGGATGATCATTTGGTGTCAGGGATAAAGAGTTCACAATGTTAAGTTTGTCACAAAATTAAGTATTTGAGAAAGATCTGTGATGGATGTGCATTAATGTGGGAATAGTAAATGGGTTTTAAACATGATATTCCTGGTGTTTTTGATCAGCTGTTCTGTGTTGTTTCTCAGTTTGAAGATGACTTTCGGCTGTATAGTGAGTTATTAGAAACTTGGAAGATTTACATAACCCACCCATGTAGATGGTGACAAATAAACTCTCAGTTCCTCCACCAAGGAGCTCTCATTGCTGCTTCTGTACCCTCCCAGATGTCCTGAAGTTACCTATTTCATCACGTTTATCAGACTTAATGCGAGAGTTGCTTTAACATAATTTATCCTTCCTTTCCCTTTGTACCCCACCACCACCACACATAGAGTGAAGTTCTTTCCCCAGAACAGTATATACTAATCTAATTGCAAATAGCAGAAACCTAATGTAAACTAACGTAAGCAAAAAAGGATTGATTATTTAACTAGGAGGTCCAAAGGTGAACTTCAGGCATGGCTGGATCATGAGACTGAAATGATGCCGTGAAGACTCTCTTCACCCTGCCTTTCTCAGCTTCTTCTTGTTTATCGCCCTCATTCTTTTCTGCTGTTTTCTCTATTCATATTGAAAGAGGTGACTTCTGGCAGCTCCAAGCGTATGACCTTATAGCTCACTTCTAGCATTGTAAGCTAGCCATGTAGACAAGGAGCAACGGATGCCATGATTAGGCAAGTCTGTGTCACAGGCCCACTTTTGAAGGGCAGGGGTAAAACTTCTTCCATAACGACATGAGATGGGGAAGTGCAGAAGTACTAGGCAGGTGAAAACACCAAATGATTGCTTCAAGTGTGTGTGCATGCATAGGCAGTTGTGCTGACATGTGTCCTCATATCCCACTTCTCTGAGGCATTTCCAGAGTCTTCCACTAGAATGAAGCCACCTGGTTTTGTTTGTCCATCGCACATTGTTATTTTGTTATGGCATCGATCATGTTCTCTTTATCCTTACCTTGCCTTTGTATCTGCTGTTTGGGTTGTGCGTGTGTGCGTGCACACACTCACACACACTGTTTTGGCTGATTGACTTCCTTGGGTTCAGGCCATGCTTCTCTTCCCAGAAGGCCTTCTTTGACCTCCATCAATTAGGAAGTCACATAAACCCCTGAGCACAACCCCATTGTGGATTTGATCTCTGTTTGATAACTGTCTATTTTCAGGTCAGTTCTCTGCTAGACTGAGAGCCCCTTGAAGACAGATGTGCTCTGTATTTCTTACTTAGCTAAGAAATTGGCTGCATTATTTTTCTTCTTAGCACTTACAACTAATTGACATTGTATATTTGTTTGTTGCCTGTCTTCTCACTAAAACATCAGTTTCATGAAAGTAATGAGTAAAGAAATTTTTTCTTGTTTACAGCTATATCTCTAGGGTCTAGGATGGTGCCTGGCACATAGTTTGTGCTTAATAAGTGTTTATTAGATGAATAACTGAAAATCTACTCACAGGGAGAAAATGTGTTGATTAGGATTAATCAACATTAATCTACATGATAGATACAGTTGTCACTGTAAATGTCTGTAAACACAAGTATTCAGGTCCATCCCAGCAAGGCAGAACCTCTCTCCGCATGTGCATCTGAACCTGCAGGGGTGAAGGGTCAGGCCCCAAGGAACAGCCGCCTGGAAATTCCACCCTGTGAGATATCTCATCCCCCTGAAGCCCTCCTGAACTATGATGTTGTTCAGTTGCTAAGACCTGTCTGACTCTTTGAGACAGCACGCCAGACTTCCCTGTCCTTCATTGTCTCCTGGAATTTGCTCAAACTCATGTCCATTGAGTCAGTGATGCCATGCAGCCGTCTCATCCTCTATCGTCCCCTTCTCCTCCTGTCCTCAATCCTTCCCAGCATCAGTGTCTTTTCCAATCAGTTGGCCCTTCACACCAGGTGAGCCTCAGCTTCAGCATCCGTCCTTCCAATGAATATTCAGGGTTGATTTCCTTTAGGATTGACAGGTTTGATGTCCTTGCAGTCCAAGGAACTTTAAAGAGTCTTTTCGTAGTCTAAACTATGATAGGTAGGATATTAAGGCTTTTTTCCCATAGTTTGAGTCTTTTTTTTTTTTTCCCTCTTAGAGTATTTATCTTGAAAACATTTCCTTAAGCACTTACAATGAGCCAGGGAAGGTTTTAAGTCCCTTAACAATTCATTCTTTGACTGGAGTTTGGGGATCAAGGGTTGTGAACTTTAAACTTTTTTTTTTAAATACCCAAACATTCAAAAGAGGCTTAAAAAAAAATCCAAACTAGAAAATTATAAAAGAAATGAGACCCCTCTCCATCCAGCTTATCTCACCCTCCAGGGGTAGAACTACTAATAGCTTGGTTTGTATCTCCTCCCGTCCTTTTCTTGGACTTTTAAATAAAATATACTCCATCTTCTTGTCATTGTTTGGCTTTTCACCCAGATGTTCTGCATGCTCATCTGCACCTTGCCTTCTACATAGCCATCTTCAAGGTGCTTCTGCTGTGCCCAGCGCTGCTCCCCAGGGACAGCACCCTGCCTTGGGATGAGTGGCAGAGCCAGAGTGTGGGGACTTGCAGCATAGACTGCAGTCTGTCCTTCAGCACAGTGGCTGCTCAGGTGTTGGTCTTTGGCCCTCTCCCAGGGAGGGCCCAAACCCCCATCCATCTTCCTGGTGCCTTATCTTCAGGGAACCCTACTCACGCCACATGCACCCCCCAACAGAAAAAAATGGAGCAGTCTTACCCTTCTGTTTCTTCTCTTAACACACAAAAAAAAGTAGTTCTCTTACAATTAAAGGCTGGAGGTGAGAGGGCTGTTGTTTAACCCCACTCTCACTGCCAAATATCCGGGCCCCCCTTCTACCTAGCTGCAGTACCTTCTTGTCCTCATTTGCTTCCTTAAAAGTGAGTAAGACTATGGCTGAATCTTGTTGATGTACCATGCAGAAACCAATGCAACATTGCAAAGGAAAAATATATGATACTCACTAATAAAACAGTTGCTGCTGCTGCTGCTAAATCGCTTCAGTCGTATCCGACTGTGCTACCGCAGACTGCAGCCCACCAGGCTCCCCCGTCCCTGGGATTCTCCAGGCAAGAACACTGGAGTGGGTTGCCATTTCCCTCTCCAGTGCATGAAAGTGAAAAGTGAAAGTGAAGTCGCTCAGTCATGTCCAACCCCTAGCTACCCCATGGACTGCAGCCTACCAGGCTCCTCCATCCATGGGATTTCCAGGCAAGAGTACTGGAGTGGGTTGCCATTTCCTTCTCCAAATAAAACAGTTATCCTCCAATTAAAAATAAATAATTTTTTTTTAAGTGAGTACAAGTTTACACTGCAATCCGAGTTTACACTGCAATGCCTGACCATTCCCTATGCCTCCGTCTTGCCCTGCCCTCTCCAGGACTGGGTATTTTAACTGAAAGAGGAAAATCTTGGCTTACTTGAAAAACAGTGTCTCATTTTAATTTGCACTTTTGGTTCTGATTTAGTTTGAACAGTTTTTTGTTAACCATTTTTATTTCCATTCTAAAAATTCTGTTAATTTGTGATTTTGTCTATTTGCTTGTTGTCTCTAAATGATTTTGTTTATAAATTATACAAATTATCTAACAAATGAGTATGTGCTGATTATAAAAAACAAAAAACTCTTCTGTGCTGTAAATACCCTTCCAGTTGGTTGTTTGCCATCTAATTTTGGCTTTATTATTAAATGTACAAAACCTGTTTTTCATTCTTCTGTAGACAAATTTTGTCCTTTTTGATTTCTTCCTTTGCTTGTAAGCTTAAAAATATTTTTTCTTCATTCTGAGTCCTAAATGTTTGCTTTTTGGCATATGGCTAAAAAGTTAATATTTGGCTTTATTTCAGATTTTAACAAGATATTTGAAGAAAATATTGTGCAGTGTTTTAAATAAAAGCAGTTTTAATTAAATAAAGGTCTATGTTTTGTTTTAAAGATACATTAGTGTGTATGTATCATATATTTTTCCTTTTTTAAATTTAGTAGAATATCAAAGCTTACTCCACAAAACTGACTTCAAATATATGTATAATTGTCATCATTTTAATATTGTTAAGCATTTTTATAAATGGCTGCATGAGACGTGTATCCGTTGCTATTGATCTGATTTCAAGAAGCACTCTTGTTCGCAGCTTCTCAATGTAGTCAAAATGATAAATTTAGCCTCTTCCAATTCCCTCGTCTCAAAACGTCCCTAAATATCTCTTTGAGATATAATCATATACAATAAACATTTTATGAATATGATATGGTATTCACTGAATACCATTCAATAAATTTTGACAAGTACAGATACCCATTTAATTACCTCCAAATTAAGAAGATAAAGGGTTTCCATGACTGCAGCCAGTTCCCTCATGCACCTCTCTAGTTACCGCTATCCCCAGAGGCTACTGCTGTTCTGATGTCTATCATCATAGATCAGTTTTGCCTCTAAACTGTCATGTAGGTTGAACTATTCAGTATGTACTTTGTGCGTGGCTTGCAGTGAGGTTCAATCACGTTGCATGTTTCACTGTCTACTTCATGCTTGCACATTAGTTTAATTCATTCATCAGTTTGTGGACTCTGCGGTTGTTTCCAGTTTGTGGCTATCAAGGGTAAAGTTCTATGAACATTATTTTTCTTCTTTTTTTATTGTGGTGAAAAAAACACATAAAATTTACCAGATTAACCATTTTCAAGTGTACAGTTCAATGGTATATGTCTATTCACATGGCGAAACCGATCTCCAGAACTTTCTCATTTTCTTTTTTTTTTAATATATATATTAATTAATGTATTTTTTGGCCTTGTGGCTTGCAGGATCTTAGTTCCCTGACCAGGGATTGATTCTATGCTCCCTACAATGGAACCGCAGTCTTAACCACTGGACTGCCAGGGAAGTCCCAGAACTTTTTCATTTTCAAATTTAAAACTCTGCCTCCATTAAACAACTCTCCCTGTTCCCTTCTCCCTATCCCTGGTTCTATAAACATTCTTGTGTAAGTCTTTTTGTGACCATCTCTTTTCATTTGCCTTAAGTACCCAGAAGTATAGTGGCTGAGACATAGGGTATTTGCATTATTTAGCCTTAGAAGAAACTGCTAAACAGTTTTTCAAAGTGGTTGTACTGTTTCATGTTCCTTCCCACCAACAGTGTATGAGAGTTCTAGTTTCTCCATATCCTCACCATTAGATATTATGAAGGATTTTTTAAATTTTTATTTAACACAGAAGCCTGGTCTGCTGCAGTTCTTGGGGTCACAAAGAGTCACACGATTTATCGACTGAGCAACAACAGAGAAATATCTATGATGTTGTATTTTGTGATTTTATCTCATCATATCTTAATCATTTATTTACATGGCTATTCCCGTTTAGACTGAGATTCTTCAGGGCAAGGTTCACACAGTAGGTAGTTATCTTTCTCTTACCAGCTTTTTCTCTCTTACTTTGGGTGTGATAGATGCTTTATTACAAAAAACTTGAAAATTGAAGAAGCTATTAAAATGAATAAAATCTCTGGTAATCCTACCTCTCAGATATCATCGTGAACATTCTGGTGTCACGTGAAGATTCACGTGATGCTGTATTGGTCAGCCCACAGATAGGGCAGTTCCAGGGTAGGTTGGTACAGCAACTCAGCGTTGTCCCAGCCCTCTACTCTGCCATCCTCAGGGCATCATTTATTCACAGCAAGGAATTTTTGTCACAGAAAGCCCCTGACAGACTTCCTTTGTGTTTTGCTGGCCAGAGTTGTATCACATGTATCACTGGCAAGAGGGGTGGAACTGCCAAAACCGGGTTAGATTAGACTAATCACAGTCCTTTCTCTGGCTCCGGGGAGGGAGCCTGGCCTTCTCAGAGGACTGTGGACAGAACCAGGGATCTGTCAGAAAGGAGGGCAGAGTTTCAGGGTAGGCACTCAGCACTGTCTGTCACTTAGTCATGTTGTTTTTCAAAAACCTAACTGTTCTCTATTTAAATTTTATGTCTTTCCTCTTATAATGAACTAAACATCTTCCATGGCCTTCAGTTCAGTTCAGTCGCTCAGTCATGTCTGACTCTTTGTGACCCCATGAATTGCAGCACGCCAGGCCTCCCTGTCCATCACCAACTCCTGAAGTTTACTCAAACTCATGTCCATCGAGTTGGTGATGCCATTAACTCTTCATATATATGACTTTTATATATTGTATAATTTATGACTGTACCAAAATCTACTTGACCGCATCTCTAGTTTTGGACATTAAAGTTGTTTTCGGTTTTTTGCTATTGTATGCAATTCTATAGCCAGCCTAAATTTCTATACTAGATTTTGAATTATCTTCCTCAAGGTAGGTTTTTATGATTGTATTATTAGTTGTACTTATTAATAATTATTTTGCAGTATGATTACAAGATTAATAATGATTGTTGATTATTACATGATGTTATTAATATATTTAAGACTTCTGACACATATTGTCCAATTGCTTTGTTAAAAAAAAAAAAGGGCATCTTAATCTTACCACCATCTAGTAGGATACCTGTTTCTCCTCCTTTCCTTATTTTTTACTTTTCTCCTTTCTTTTTCTTTCATTCAGTCATTAATGTGTATTCTTTTGGCAGATATTTGTTGACTATCTTTGACAGTCAAAGCACTGTGCTGGGTCATGAGGGTACAAGACTAGTACTGTGAAGGACAGACAGACAAAGATCATGCAATTGTGTAACTATAGCTACTGATAAGTATTATGAAGGAAGCTTCCTAGGGTTATAGATACTATAAAGTTTATACGCCTTCTGGCATAGGGACAGGACTGGAGGAGAAAAGAGTCTACAACTCTGCTTTTCCAAGGCTGCAAGAGTGCTCTGTGGCTATTGGGCAAACAGGATGGAAGGTGCTTTTTGTGACATGAAAGGACAGGCTTGGCCGGAGAGTGGGAATCACTGACCTTGTTATAGACTTGGGCCTTTATGCCAAGAGGAACAGGTAGCCAAGAAAGGGTTAAACAAGGGAGGTGACGGTGACCTAACCATCTTTGAGAACATTTTGGAGGGGGCCAGAGTGGATTCCCAGAACCTAAGATTAGATTGTGCAGGTAGCCATGGAGTCACCCCAGCTGGCACTGGTTGTTTTTTTTTTTTTAATTGCTGATTTCATGAATGAATGAAAATGTAAGTTGTAGTATAAATGTGATTGAATATTTCCCCACGCATTTGCACTTCCTTTTTTGTGAATTGGCGTTTTGTCGACTGCAGCATTAGTGGGAACAGCATAGTGTAATGGCCAAGAACACCCGCCCCAGAGCCAAAGTGCCTGAGGGTGAATCCTGGCTCTGCCAGGTCTGACTTAGTTATCTTCAACTACTTTGGTCCCCCTCAGCTTCCCCTGCTATACCTTGGGGACAGTAACAGTGTACCTCTCTCATAAGGTAGCTGTGAAAGTTAAAAATAAACTACAGTGCTGGCACATATGAGCACTCCATATACACATGCTATCTTATTTCAGGTATATGGGCTTTATATATACATATGTACGTATTAACTCTGTCTTGTGTATAATGTGTTGTAACTGTGATTCCCTATTCATTTCCATTTTTTAATTAATATTACTTTTTAAAAACATTTTCAAACATCATGTCACTCTTTTGAAGTACAAAAATTTACCTGCAGTAAACAGATGTCAGTCTTCTCCTTTGTGATATCTTCCATTCCTGTGAAACAGGTCAAGTCATACACAAAGATTTTGTTTTTCAGTGTTTTTATTCAAAATGCTTTACAAATAATCCTTTAATCCATTTATAATTTATTTTGGTTTATTAATATCAGGCAAGGCTCTAAATCTATTCTTTACCTCCTCTGCACATTCATAGGGGATTTGATTTAAGTTGTACCTGGCTGGCCTAGTGGTTTTCCCTGCTTTTTTTAGTTTAAGCCTGAATTTGGCTATGAGAAGCTGATGATCTGAATAGGTTCAAGGGATTAGAACTTGTAAACAGTGTGCCTGAAGAACTATGGACAGGGGAGTCCATAATATTGTACAGGAGGCAGTGAACGAAATCATCCCAAAGAAAAAGAAAAGCAAGAAGGCAAAGTGGTTATCTGAGGAGATCTTACAAATAGCTAAAGAAAGAAGAGAAATGAAAAGCAAGGGAGAAAGGGAAAGATATATCCCAAAAAACGCAGATTTCCAAAGAACAGCACAGAGAGACAAGGCCTTCATCAATGATCAGTGTATAAAACTAGAAGAAAACAATGGAAGGGGAAAGACTAGAGATCTCTTCAGGAAAATAGGAGATATCAAGGGAACATTTTGCTCAAAGATGGGCACAATAAAGGACCATAAATGGTAGAGACTTAGTAGAAGCTGAAGAGATTAAGAAGAGATAGAAAGAACACACGGAAGAACTGTATAAAAAAGATCCAGATGAACCATATGACTACGATGGTGTGGTTAGCCACCCAGAGCCAGACATTCTGGAAAGTGAAGTCAAGTGGGCCTTAGGAAGCACTGCTGTTAATAAAGCTAGTGGATGTGATGAAATTCCATGCCCTCAACGTGTTACATTCAATATGTCAGCAAATCTGGAAGACCCAGCAGTGGCCACAGGACTGGAAAGGTCAATCCTCTTCCCAGTTCCCAAGAAGGTAGTACTAAAGAATGTGTTCACCATTGGACAGTTGCACTCATCTCCCATGCTAGTAAGATCATGCTTAAAATCTTAGATGCTAGGCTTCAGCATTATGCTAACCAAGAACTTCCAGATGTCCAAACTGGATTTAGAAAAGGAAGAGGAACCAGAGATCAAATTGCCAACATTTGCTGGATCATAGAGAAAGTTAGGAAATTCCAACAAAACATCTATCTCTGTTTCATCCACTATACCAAAGCCTTTGACTGTGTGGATCATAATAAACTATGGAAAGCTCTTAAAGAGATGGGAATACCAGACCATCTTACCTGTCTCCTAAGAAATCTGTATGCAGGTCAAGAAGCAACAGTTAGAACCCTGTATGAAACTAGTGATTGGTTCAAGATTGAGAAAGGAGTACTACAGGGCTGTCTGCTGGCACCCTGTTTGTTTAATCTGTACACTGAGCACATCTTGAGAAACGCTGGATTCGTTATCTGGATGGAATCAAGATAGGCGAGAGAAACATCAACAACCTCAGATATGCGGATGATACCACTCTAATGGCAGAAAGTGAAGAGGAACTAAAGAGCCTCTTGATGAGGGTGAAGGAAGAGAGTGAAAGAGCTGGTTTAAGACTAAATATTAAAAAACTAAGATCATGGCATCCGGCCCCATTACTTCATGACAAATAGAAGGGGGAAAGGTGGAAGCAGTGGCAGATTTCCCCTTCTTGGGCTCTAAAATCACTGTGGATGGTGACTGCAGCCATGAAATTAAAAGACTCTTGCTCCTTGGCAGGAAAGCTATGACAAACCTAGACAGTGTGTTGAAAAGCAAAGACATTACTCTGCCGACAAAGGTCCGTATAGTCAAAGCTATGGTCTTCCCAGTGCTCATGTATAGTTGTGAGAGCTGGAACGTAAAGAAGGTGGAGCACTGAAGAATTAATGCCTTTGAACTGTGGTGCTGGAGAAGACTCTTGAGAGTCCCTTGGACTGCAGAGAGATCAAACCAGTCAATCTTAAGGAAAATCAATCCTGAATACTCATGGAAAGGACTGATGCTGAAACTGAAACTCTAGTATTTTGGTCATCTAATGCAAACAACTGACTCATTGGAAAAGTCCCTAATGCTGGGAAAGATTGAGGGTAGAAGGAGAAGAGGGCATCAGAGGATAAGATGGCTGGATGGCATCACTGATGCAATGGACATGAACTTGGGCAAATGTTGGTTGGGAAATGGTAAGGGACAGAGAGGACTGGCATGCTGCAGTCCTTGGGGTCACAAAGCATTGGGCATGACTGGGCGACTGAACAATAACAAAGGCTTTAAGTAGATTTTTTTTTTCAAGATTAAAAAATTTTTATTTTGTATTGGTGTATAGCCGATTAACAATGTTGTGATGGTTTCAGGTGAACAGTGAAGGGAATCAGCCATACATATACATGTATCCATTGTGGCTCAGATAGTAAAGAATCTGCCTGCAATGCAGGAGACCTGGGTTAGATCCCTGGGTTGGGAAGATCCCCTGGAGAAGGAAATGGCAACCCACTCCAGTATTCTTACCTGGAGAATCCCATGGGCAGAGGAGCCTGGTGGGCTACAGTCCATGGGGGTCACAAAGAGTCAGACACGACTGAGCAGCTAAGCACAGCACATTCTCCCCCAAATCCACTTCCAGTCCAGTCTGGCACATAACACGGAGTAGAGTTCCATGTGCAGTCCTTGTTGGTTATCCATTTTGAATATAGCAGTGTGTACATGACCTTCCCAAACTCCCTAACTATCCCTTTGCCCTGGCAACCATAATTCATTTTCTAAGTCTGTGAGTCTCTTTGTTTTGTAAGTAAGTTCATTTGTATCATTTCTTTTTAGATTCCACATATAAGGGATGTCATATGATAGTTCTTCTTCTATATCTGACTTACTTAACTCAGTATGACAATCTCTAGGTCTGTCCATTTTGCTCACATGGCATTACTTCATTCTTTTTAATGGCTGAGGGATATTCCATTGTCTGTATGTATCACATCTTCTTTATCCATTCCTCTGTTGATGGACATTTAGGTTGCTTCCATGTCTTGGCTCCTGTAAACAGTGCTTCAGTGAACATTGGGGTATATATCAATGGCAACCCCACTTCAGTGTTCTTGCCTGGAAAATGTCATGGACAGAAGAGCCTAGTGGGCTACAGTCCATGTGGTCAACAAAGTCAGACACAACTTAGCAACTAAACCACCACCACCATCCCTTTGGGTCCTGTTTTTCTCCAGATATATGCCCAAGAGTGGGATTACAGGGTCATATGGTAGCTCTATTTTTAGTTTTTTAAGGAACCTCCAAACTGTTCTCCATAGTGGCTGTACCAAATTACATTCCCACCAGCAGTATAGGAGGATTAAATAGATCTTTTTTTTGTCCTAGAAAGCCTGTCAATTAGCCAAGCTCCATATATAGACTAGTTGATCTTCCCCTTGCTGTTTTTGGCTCCTGTCATGCATTGGATCTGTACACACACTGGGGTCTATTAGGAAATGTGGTTCTGCTCTGTAGCTCCATTCTGGTATTATACTAGCACTACTTTGATTTAATCAGTATGACTGTCCTCTTTTTAAAAAGTATTTTGGCTATCCTTGCTTGTTTTTTCTTGCACTTGGGCTTTAATCATTTTGTCAGGCAACCACACCTTACTGCCCCTAACCTCATTAGAATTTGCAGTAAACTGCTGCTTAATTCGGCACTAATTGGCAGTCATAAACTGCTCAGCCATCACATTTGTAACTGATGTATCCTTCTATTTAAGACAGTTATTCCTCAACAGAGTTTTGTACTTTTCCACACAGTTTCATACATTAGGCTCTTCACATTTTTTAGAATTATTCCCATATTTCCCTTCTTAATTTTAATTAAAAAATGTTTTGTCTATTTATTTGGCTGCCTCGGGTCTTAGTTGTGGCATGCAGGATCTTCCTCGCATCATGTGGGGGCTTTCATTGCAGCAGACAGACTTGAATTTTGGCGCACGTGTTCAGCAGTTGTGACATGCGGGCTCAGTAGTTGCAGCACGTGGACTTAGTTGCTCCAAAGTATGTGGAATCTTACTTCCCTAACCAGGGATTGAACCCACATCCCCTGCATTGCAGGGCGGATTTCTTAACCACTGGACCACCAGGGAAGTCTCTGTTTACCTTTTTTAAAATGTTTCATTGGCTGTTAAGAATATAGTGCTTTTCATATAAGGAAGTATTGTGTTTTGTATATTTCTCTTACATCCAACCATATTCCTTAACTGATGGTGGTCCAACGAGTTTCAATCTTCTTGTATCAACTAGGGTTATGATATTATATCTGCAAATGTTTTTCTTTCCTTTTTGGTTAATTTATCTCTTCTGTTTTGTGTTACAGAATATGCTAGGATTTTCAGAATAATGTCAAATACCATATTTCTTTGATTTTAAGACCATTAAGCATAAGAACATGCTATCAATTTAATAATAGTTTTAGAGACTACTAGTCAAAATATCCCAATATATAATTTAATATCCGTGCATATAATTCATGAGCTTCCCAGGTGGCTCAGTGGTAAAGAATCTACCTGGCAATGCAGGAGGCATGGGTTTGATCCCTCAGCTGGGAAGGTCGCCTGGAGAAGGAAAAGGCAACCCACTCCAGAATTCTTGCCTGGGAAATCCCATGGACAGAGGAGACTGGCAGGCTACAGTCCATGGGGTCACGAAAGAATCAGACATAACTTAGCAACTAAACAATAACAATATGTAATTCACATCCCAATGTCAGAAATGCTTGGAGTACATCTCAGAATGGAGGAAGTAAGATTATGGTGGTAATGGTGGCCCTCTTTATTTCTTGTTTTGTTGGGAATTCCTAATTATTCCATTTTAGATATGATACTGGCTGTTGGTTTATGATCAGTAGTCTTTGTTATATTATAGAAATAACCTCTCCTTCAAATAAAACAAAAGAAACTGTAATTCTGCTGGACAGAAATGAGAAGGCTGTACTGTTTAACTAAAAAGTGGAGATCGTGACTGTGCCTGTGTTGTCTATGCCAGCTGGTCTCTGTCCACCTTGTCCTTGAGAGCCCCCAAAAATGCAGAAATCTTGGCTGCATGGCAAATCTGTGCTAGTCCTTCACCCAGAGCTCCCTGATTTGCACAGCCTATAGAGGAGGGCGTCTTAGTTTCCGGCAGCTATGATAATGGTGGCTTACAACCATAGACATTTATTCTCTCACAGTTCTGGAGCCTAGAAATCTAAAGTCAGTAGTGTTACTGGGTTGAAATGGAAGTGTTACAGGGCAGTGCTCTCTCCAGATGCTCTCGGGGGGAATCAATCCTTGCCTCCTACAGCTTCTGGTGGCTGGCTGCATTGCTTGGCTTGTGGACACATCACTCCCATCTTCAAGGCCTGCATCTTCAAATCTCTCTCTGCCATGTCTTCACACACCTTCTCCACTGTGTGCATAGATGGAGTTTTGTTTTTTTTTTTTTTTCTGAACTTGTCAATGCTGAAGGAAATGCTTTTAAAGACATATGTTAGGAATTTTTGTTGTCCTCTCACTAAGTTGTGTCCGACTCTTTGCAACCTCAGAACAGGCTTCCTTGTCCTTCACTGTCTCCCTGAGTTTGCTCAAACTCATGCCCGTTGAGTCAGTGCTGTCATCCAACCATCCCATCCTCTGTTACCCCCTTCTTCTCTTGCCCTCAATCTAGCAAAGCCTTATTCATTCCCTTTGGGAAGAAAATTGTGGTCACCTGGAAATGGCTCTAGGTCAATTCCCAGAAAATCAATCCACTGAAATTCAGTTCCACAAAAGCCCCTCAACCTTGCCTCCTCCTACTGACCCCCAGTCTCCTCCTCAGTCTCAGCTCTTCATCTACAGGGAGTGGGCAAGCTACATTTCCTCTAATACTGTTGTGAAGGCAGAATAAAACCTGGTCAATTAAGGCTAGATGCTTAAAGAAAAAAGAAAGAAAGCAAAGGCTTTCTGCCCACTTCCCCAGGAAACACTACAAAATTCAGGGGGCAGGGGGACAGCGGCTGCCCTCAGACCTGCCTCGAACAGTACTGCACTTTGTCCCCTCTGCTTCGTACAAGCCATGGAGATGAGGACATTGCCCTTGCTGGAAGCTGGGATGAGCCCAGCCACTCATAGGCTAGGTCCTAGGGGAGAGAAAGGAGAGAAGGCAAGAATGAAAGGGAAGGTCCCCCCTTTGGACTTTGACTCAGTTCAGTTCAGTCGCTCAGTTGTGTCCAACTCTTTGAAGACCCCATGGACTGTATGGACCCCATGCTTCCCTGTCCATCACCACCTCCCAGAGCTTGCTCAGACTCATGTGCATCGAGTCAGTGATGCCATCCAACCAACTCATCCTCCGACGTCCCCTTCTCCTCCCACCTTCAATCTTTCCCAGCATCAGGGTCTTTTCAAATGAGTCAGTTCTTCTCATCAGGGAGCCAAAGGATTGGAGTTTCAGTTTTAGCATCAGTCCTTCCAGTGAATATTCAGGACTGATTTCTTTAGGATGGACTGGTTGGATCTCCTCGCAGTCCAAGGGACTCTCAAGAGTCTTCTCCAACACCACATTTCAAAAGCATCAATTCTTCAGCGCTCAGCTTTCTTTATAGTCCAACTCTCACATCCATACATGAGTACTGGAAAAACCGTAGCTTTGACTAGACAGACCTTTGTTGGCAAAGTAATGTCTCTGCTTTTTTTTTTTTTTTTTTAGTTGCTAAATTGTGTCTGACTCTTTTGAGACTCCATGGACGGTAGTCCTCCAGGCTCCTCTGTCCATGGGATTTCCCAGGCAGGGATACTGGAGTGGGTTGCCATTTCCTTCTCCATCTGCTTTTTAATATGCAGTCTAGGTTGGACATAGCTTTTCTTCCAAGGATCAAGTGTGTTTTAATTTCATGGCTGCAATCACCATCTGCAGTGATTTAGGAGCCCCCCAAAATAAAATCTGTCACTGTTTCCATTGTTTCCCCATCTACTTGTCATGAAGTGATGCATCCGGATGCCATGATCTTGGTTTTCTGAATGTTGAGTTTTAAGCCAACTTTTTCACTCTCCTCTTTCACTTTCATCAAGAGGCTCAGTTCTTCGCTTTCTGCCGTAAGGGTGGTGTCATCTGAATATCTGAGGTTATTGATATTTCTTCTGGCAGTCTTGATTTCAGCTGGTGCTTCATCCAGCCCAGCGTTTCTCATGATGTACTCTGCATATAAGTTAAATAAGCAGGGTGACAGTGTATAGCCTTGACATACCCCTTTCCTGATTTGGAACCAGTCTGTTGTTCCGTGTCCAGTTCTAACTAGACTAACAGGCTAACTTTGACTCAGCTGAACCCAAATGTGGACCAGTTGCTGAGCCTCTCTGGCTAGAGCCAGACTAGCTCTGTCGGGTCCTTCTTGCCAGACCAATCTAGCATAGAAGATGTGGTTTCAGAGTATCAGGACTTAGTGCATAAAACCACAAGCCGTGTAGTCATCTTGTGCGTGCGAAGTGTTTATGAGACTAAAGGTACATTCACACTTTAAACTTACATGTAAAATACTCAGCACAGGCATGAAAGCCATTACTATTCATGTTATTTTGGCATTATTACAAGTATTTCTTTAAAATATAGTACTTAACAAAATGCGAATAGATATTTGATAAATACTATTTTTCTTCCTTCATTTACTGGGTAACTTTGAGCAGGTAGAGGCCACTTCTGGAGACCTGTGTTTTTTCTGGGGGTACCTGCGGCGTCTCTTGCTTTCTTGTAACTTCAAAAGCTAGTCTAGTCAATACCCTTAATAGAATATACATCAGCGTAAAGACAGCTGTGGAGCACTGCTCAACCAGTTGGGCAACTTTGCTATTCTTGGGCAACTTTGCCATTCTGCCCACAGGAAGCCTCATAGGTTATCGAAGCAAGTCAAGTTATTATAGGAAGACCCTGGGAATTGTGAAAGTTATGTTGATGTGGCAGTAGCTGTCTAGTAGAATAAAAAACCCAGTGATTAAATATTGAAACAATGAAAAAAGAAGGCAATAAATGTATGCCTAGCAACTCTGTGAATTGCTTGCTACGTATTTCCTAGGAGTTAAGATAAGAACACGAGTTTATTTAGGTGCAGATCCTCTTCTAAAATAGTGTGCTAGTATTTAAAATAACTCAGTAATTCATTACTTTTTTGATAATGTGCTGCAAGTTCAGTCGCACACGTTCACAGGCAGTCCATTTTCGTTGCGGTATCTGCTGTATGAGCGAATACTGAAGGAGTTTGCAGACGTCTGCTTTACAGCAGGGAGAGAGATGATCCAACTGGATACAGCCCATATGTGCAGAGAAGTCTGGTTACGGGAAATTACAGACCAGAAAGACTGTCGTTGTAAACATGCATCCCTACACGCAGGAACGGGCTTCCCAGGTGGCTCTGGTGGTAAAGAACCCACCTGCCAGCCAGCGCAGGAGACGCAAAAGACACAGGTTTGATCCCCGAGTCGATAGTATCCCCTGGAGGAGGGCATGGTAACCCACTCCAGTATTCTTGCCTGAAGAGTCCCGTGGACAGAGGAGCCTGATGGGCTATGGTCCATAGGGTCGCGAAGAGTCATACATTACTGAAGTGACTGAGCGTGCACGCACACGGGTAGTCAGGTTAAACAGAAAATCCACAACAAGCCAAGTTAATCATTACAAAGCGAGGTTAACAGTTATATATATGTAGTTCAGAAACAAGAGTAGCAGGGTCTGGAAACAAAAACCAACCTAGTGGTCCAGATGATAACACATCCTTCCCCGTAACTGGGCAAGTCCAGGTCCCAGAGGCGCACATGGAGCCAGAACTTGTCAGTGTTATGTGGGAGCCAGATTTCTGAGGACACTGAATGGGGGGCTTTTGGAGTATTACCTAGTTTTAGACAGTAACTCTTACCACTTAGGCGGTTGTTAGCAAGTAACCTTAGGTAGTATGTTCACAGGAGGTCCTGCATTTGGGGCTACGCAGCAGATAGTCGCAAACTCCTGGTGAGGTATGCACCTGTGTTAGGAGAGCTGCATATATGTGTCCATGGAGCCTAGGTACACAGGGGAAACAGCAAGGGTGAGCACTGGTGAATTAACAGTGGCGATTTAGGGGTAGCTTTGACCATGTGTGGGCTTCACCGGTGGCTCAGATGGTAAAGAATCTGCCTGCAATGCAGGAGACCTGGGTTTGATCCCTGGGTCAGGAAGATCCCCTGGAGAAGGGAATGTCAATCCACTCTAGCATTCTTGCCTGGAGAATTCCATGGACAGAGGAGCCTGGCAGGCTACAGTCCATGGGGTCGCAAAAAGACACGACTGAGCAACTAATACTTTCACACTTGACCATGTTTGCTCATCTCTAATTTTCTGGCAATCAACACTGTGATTAAAGTGTTATTAATTAATACTTTAGGTTAATTTTTAAAAGAACTTCATCCAACTCGCCAGGCCCCTACAATAGAACAGTACAAAAACTGATGTCACCACCTCACAATCCTGTGGGAGCTGAAACAATCACTGAGGGCAAGGAGATGAAACATTTATGAATAAGACTATTTGCAGTTACTTGAGCTGCTGAGATTAAGTGACAAGCGCAGTTGTTCTTTCAAGGCATACACTGACTGTCTGTTCAGGAAACAAATTTCGCCTTCCTGCTTCCCCCGTGCATCCTGGGTTTGATTCAAAGCCACAGAGGCAACAGTGATGCAGCTTCCCTGCACAGTAGCTGTGATGAGTGCTTTTCTGGATCATTCTTGTGGAAGGGTGAGAGGCCTTGGGATTGTTTAGCTTGAAGGCAAGAGAGCAGAGGTGAGACGTAACTCATTTTACTTAAATGAAAAAGAGGAGACACTGGAGTTGCTGCAGGAAGAGTTTACTGTTTTTAACCTTTTAACATTGTGAAGTACAACACATACGTACAGAAAGGTGCATAAATCATCAGTGTTTGCCTTAATGAATTATTGGAAAGCCATGTATGTAGCCACCACCCAAGTCAAGAACTAGAATATCAGCAGCACCCAAAACATTCCTTTCCAGTCAAAACCTCTCCTTCCTGCCCTAGAGATAACCACCATCCTGTCTTTGATGCAGGGTATACTATAGTTGTTTTGCCTGGCTTGAGACTTATAAGTGGAGCCATGTCATATGTATATGGCTTCTTTCACTAATTATCATGTTTAATGATTAACCACCTTGTTGCATGTGGTTATAGTTCTTTCATTTTTGTTGCTGTATAATATTCTCTCATAGGCAGATGTCACCATTCATCCATTTTCCTTTTGAAGAACATTTGGGTGGTTTCCGGTTGGGAGCTATTATGAATAATGCAACTACCAACTTCTTATATGTGTGTCCTGGTCTAGGAGTGAAATTGCTGAATTGCGGGGTGTGTAGATTCACACCTTTCCCAGGTTTCCTGTAATAACTAGGAGCTGTTCTGCACCCTTGCTCTCACGTGCTCTCATCAGCTGGTTAATGTGCTTATTTGATAATGGACAGTAACTCACTGAGGCTTTGCTTTGCATTTCCTTAATGTGATGAGATAGAGCACTGTCTCTTCTGTGTACTGATATTTTTAATTTCCTCTTGTGACATTCCTGTGCCACTGTTTTGCCCATTGTTTTTTCTGCAGAGCAGTCTGTTATTCAGTCAACTAACCAGCTCCCTGAAGGGAATGTGGGGAGTTCCCTGCCCCGGGAGAAGACTTTACAGCTCTAAAGGCAGATATATAAACAAGTAGTTCATAACATTGTGATGATCATGTGAAACATCAGTCTCCCCCACCAGGCTGACTGTTAGCTGAAGGGGCAGGACTCTTATTTGTCTCATGTCCTTAGCGCTTAACACAGTGTCTGGCATATGTTAGGTGTTTAGAGAAGTCTCTGTTAAATGAATGAAGAATGAGGCATTTTCAGAGGATGGTGAAAGTGCTCTAGTAGGGGTAAGTGTTGAGGAAGAGAGAAGCACCAAATAAGGAACCACAAATTGCACCCCTCCCCCACCAAAAGTGGGACAAAGCTTCCCTTGGAGATAATATTTGAAGCAGATCTTGAAAGACTTCCACCAGAAGCTGTGGAGGAAGCATATTCAAGACTGGACTAGACTGCAGAAAGGCCCTGAGAGGGAAGGAGCACATACACTAGAAATGGGAAGCTGCCGGGGGAGAGGGGCGCTCACACCAGCTGGGTGAATGGAGTGAGGGGAGGTGTGAAAGGGCATCAGTGGAGACAGTGCTGTGAAGGGCCTGCCTTTAAATCTCATAAGCAGTTGTCCACTGGAAAAAAATGCACAACCTAAAAATTGAGCTCTGTGTTTTATTCAGCGGACAAAACTGAGGACTTAAGCCCAGGACACGGCCTCTCAGATAACTCTGAGAGACTGCTCCAGAGATAAGGGAGGTCCCAGGATATATAGGAGTTATTTCAACAAAGACCAGGTAGT
This sequence comes from Dama dama, assembly GCF_033118175.1. NCBI lineage: Eukaryota > Metazoa > Chordata > Mammalia > Artiodactyla > Cervidae > Dama > Dama dama. Next base: position 17,316,896 of record NC_083700.1, read on the forward strand.
CAGAAGATCAAGAAATTATTGTTAATTAAAGAAAACTGGATATATCCTGTGTTTTCTCATCCTGAGTTTCCTCCAGGGGCACGATGACATTGGAGGAGAGGGCTGCAGAGTTGGATGATTGGATGGTGGGTATTGTTTTTAGCCTGAGTTCCCTCAGGGCTCACTATTGGGATAGCTGTAATGTGATGACTTGATAGCTGCAACATCCTTTGCTTAACTGACATAGCAGGCAATATTTTTCATTCACACAGTGGGGATATAATTGAAATGAAATATAGAAAAAGAAATTTCTCACAGGTGAGTGGGGAAGAGAGCTGTTGAGCAGTATAACTGATCTTTTCCCAGACATCTTGGACAAAATAGAGCAGGTATATAAGGCTGATCATGAAATCAATTGACAACAAAAAATTATCTTTTTGAAAGCCGTCATGTAACATGATTGAGTGTAGAGTGATAATGAAGAGTGACTTTCTGCAGTCAGACCTGGATTTAGCAGCAGCACGGCCCCAGTGGAGCCTCCATTTCCACATCTGTAATTTGGGAATAATGCCCACCTTGCAGAGCTGTTGTGAAGATTAAGGAGATAAGGTGGGACTTCCCTGGCTGTCCAGTGGTTAAGACTCCCACTTCCACTGCAGGGGCTTGCCAATAAAATAAGGGGATGAGGCATGTAAAGGACTTCACCCTTGCCTGGATGGATGCTGAAAGGTGGGATGGTTTTATGATGTAGATCCTTAAGTCAGTTGCTGATATTATTATCTTGCTACTCCATGCTGGCTGTTATGTAGTCATGTTGATGCAGCCAAGATCTTGGCTTTGTGTGCTCACTAAAGCCAAATAAAAAATACAGAGTTTGGGGGAAGTAGAAAGGTGGCTTTAATCCTCAGCCAGTGGAAGGGAGAGCACAGTAGGCTTGTTCTTCAGGAACCGTGCCCCCCTTCCAGGAGGAATCTGGATTCTGTGGATGAGGCTCACAATTAGGGGTCAGTGATGAGGAGCAAAGGTGTAAGGGTCTTGTATTCTTCTTCTTGCACTGCCATTGGCTGCTGCCTGGTAGCCCAGTTGTTGGGTCCATAGTCTTTCTTGACTTGTACTGTAGCCTCCTTTCTGTAATGTAAAAAAAAAAAAGTGAAGAACTACAAGGAGTGGTCTGCAAAGAGAGTGCTAGAAAGGTGAGCACCAAACACAGGATGTGATTAGCATAGCGTTGAAGGATAACAGATGCAGAAGGTAGCCCCTGCAAGGTCTGAGGTACAGGATTTAGTTTACAGATCAGGTTAGTCTTGGTTATTGACTACAGATCAGAAACAGTTTAAAAAAAAAAGCACTCAGGGCAAGGGGAAAAAGACCTTTTCTGTTTTTTTTAAGTGCAACATCAGTTAATATGCTCGAGTATGGGTAAATAGGTCACAGTGAGGACAGTTAGTCACTTGAAGAGCTTTGGGCCCCCCTTCCACTTTAGAGACACGCGGTCACCTTAAAGAGGATCTGGGAGTAAGAAAACGGAGCCCTAGACTCTCCTCCAGCGCTAGGCTTCGCAGGGCGGCTTTGTTCTCAGTTCGCTTTATCCCGTGTATTCCTGAGACAGCCATGAGGGATTGACGAGCTCAGTATTTTATAGCTGTTTTCCTAAAGAAAGCGTATCTCGCCCAGTTCTCACGCAAGGAAAGGATTAAACTTGTACTCGGAACGAAACCAGACTTTCTTGGGCTCCTTTGCACAAGCCCCGCCCCTCGGCCAAACTTTCCAAAGAGGGAGGTCCGTTTGAAGAAACGAAAGTGAAATTGAACCGGAGCCATTTCCCAGCCCAGCTCCCGGCTTGAAGCTCCCGGCTCCCTGCTCCCGGGGCTTGAGTCGACTCCAGAGGCGCCCCCTGCGTCTGGGAGGCCCGCGGCCTGCCCTGGGAAAGGTCCAGCTGCGGAGGGTCGCGCTGCTGGCTGCGGGCAGGCACCGGAACATGCCTGGGGCGCGCCATGGACCCAAGACAGGTAAGCCCCCGGGGTTAGGGCCCAGAGCCGGCCGCCCGCAACCTGCTGGCCTGGGCTCATCTTATCCTCCACCCCGCCCCATCCCCTCCCGCGCCCCACGTCGCTGTTTTCCTGCTTAACATATGCGTATTGTGTGAGAGAGTGTTGTTTTCTTGCCAAGCAAAATTGCTATTCCAGGAACTCAGAAATTTATGTCATGCTTATTAACTCTGTGTTGAGTAAGACGTGGAAGAGGATTTGTGAGGGAAATGCACCTCCTCCCCCAGAGGACCAAGGCCTGAGCCCAGGTCACGACAGCCCCCCTCTGCTTTTCTGCTAGGACCCCATGGCGGCTCAGTCCCGCCTTTCCCACCTCCCGCCCCCCGCCCCCCCCCCCGCCCCCCCGCGCCCCCACCTTGGACAGCCTGATTAACGTTGAGCATCTCCTCCTTAACTTGTAGGAAAAAGTTCATAGTGGCTTGATCCATTATCTCTAAAACCTGGAAAACCCTAGTGTCCTTCAACAGGTGATTAAACAAACTGGGGTACATCCATATAGTGGAAAACTGCTCAGCCACAAAGGGCAGGAAATACTGCTGTATGCAACAGCATGGACAAATCAGATTCGTGATGCTGAGCAAAAGAAGCTGGACTTAAAACACTGCATATGAGTCCATTTAGATGACATCCTGGAAGAAAAACCTACAGGGACAGAAGACAGATCAATTGTTCACAGGAGCTGTGTGTGGAGAAAGAAGCTGTTTACAAAGTGCATAAAAAACCTTTTTGGGAAAGGGAAATGTTCTGTATCTAGATCTCAGTGGTAGGTAGAGGGGTGTGTCTGCTTTGACTCTGTATGGTCAAAACTCAGAATTATACACCAAAAAGGGTACATTTTACTGTATATAAATATACCTTAATTTTAAATACGTGTAAAGTATATGTACATGTATGTGTGTGTGCATACATATATGTATACGTGTATGTATGTTTTTCCCTTCTTTAAAAGAATTAGGGACACTTGACTTGCGGGAAAAGCATTTTTTTTTGCATACCAATACATTACCCTGTGGAGCCCATGTGGTAAAGGTGGGGGCTTCTCTCTTAACCTTAAATATGTGAGAACAGGTTAAAGGGAGACTTCACAGGGCATAGTGACTTGTCACATAGTTTGTGTAGTGCATGGGCATGAGGTTGGGTGAGGGGGGTGTTAAAGGAGTTAAGAATGATCACCGTCAGGCTTGGTTTCCTCCTTTCTTCCTGCTCTCAGTCCCATTCTGTGACTCTCCACAGGGCTGTTCCCAAGTGATGGTTTGGCTTTTAGGAGATTTTAGGGGGTATAAAGGAAAAATTAATAATCTCCCTCTAATTTTTCTCTAAAATAACTGTTGTTAACAAATTTGTGTATCCCTTCCCTTGTCTCTTTTCTCTGTGTTCTTTCTATCGTGCATACACATTCATGGTTTTTATCCCTTTTGTTTATGAAAAAAGGGATTATAGCATACATATTTGTCTACAGCTTGCTTTCTTTGTTAATTTAACATTATATCATTCCTAAATAGCTGACACGTCTTTTAAAAAACTGTGAGTATGGTTCCATAGCCTGAATGTGTCATGATTTGTTCTACTCTTCTTTAAATAGACATTCAAATATTTTACAAGTTTTGGCCAAGAAGCAGCAGTTTAGATCTAGAAAGCATTGAGCTAGAAACTGACTTCAGCCACTTTGAAACGAAGTTCTTTGACCAAGGTCACTCAAAGAGCTAATCAGAAATCCCCTGAAGTCCCCATGATTGAGGCCTGTGAGCCGAGCGCTCACTGTGCTCACAAATACCTCGGCCCTGGAGAGGGAGGGGGCTTGTGTGCAGCAAGAGGAGCAAGAAAAGCAATGATGAGGTGAAGAGGTTGCATATCTAGCGATGGCTTGTTCATGCAGATGTTGGTTCAGGAGCAGCTTTGTGCCAGGTACTATAACTGAAGTGTATGTAGTCCTTGTCCCCCAGAGGCTTACTCTCAAGTTGACTGCAGCCTCCCCCACATATTACACGGAGACTATTGAGCGTAGAGACATTAGTATAAGTTCTAGGGCACCCAATATTATTAATCACCTTTGAGATACACTACAATCTGTATGTGACTGTATGTGCCATTAAGAAAATAATCAGTAGCCAAAAAAAAAATCAGTAGCTAAGATAAAAGGTAAAGTCCATGGTGTAAGAGGTGCGGGGTAGGAGGAGTTCAAGGAGAGGAAACCCTCACAGGCTGGGGTGTGCCGGAGTCAGAAGTCTCCTGGAGAAGGTGGCATCTAGAGAGATGTGTGGGGAAAGGACCCAAGTTGTAACAGGTGAAAGGAGGGGGAGAAGCAGGGATGTTGCACGGGCATGTAGAGAGAGAGGGGGGAAGATGAGAGGCACAGTGGCAGCCCATGTGAGAGATAGTGAGGGGCTAGAACTGGGAAAAGACACATAAGAGAAAAGATAGAGGTGGTAGACAAGATAGGACTTTGCAACTACCTGATGAGATGTGGGGGACAAGGGACTAAGGTAGGCAGGCAGCAGGGATGACTCAGGTTTCCAGCCTTAATACCTAAGAGGAGAGTGCTGCCATTAACAGTAAAAAGAGCAACAGGAGAAGGGGCTGGGAGAGGGGAAAGAATTAATTTGGTTGCGAATGTGTGTCATTTGAGGTAGTGGTCAAGAATCTAAGTGAACAAATCGTCTGAGCATTTGAAAATTCAAGTCTTAAGCTTCAGCACAGGTGGCAGCTGGAGATAACAGATTTGAACACTTTTTCTTAAAAGACCGGTTAAGGTTACGGGAGTGGGTGAAGTCAACCTGGGGAAGGAAGAAGAGAGTTGTAGACAAAAACTTGGGGACTGATTGTATCTAAGGGGTGAAAGAAAGGATAGGGACAGACAGAAGGAAAAAGAACGATGAGAGATCTTTGGTGCTGTGTCACCAAGCTGTGGGAGGATTTTTTAAAAAGAGAGCTCAATCCGCATTGAGTGGGTGTATATTTGTTGTACTGAACTGACCACCAAACAGCCCTGCAGACAAATTAAAGAGGAGTAGTTTATGTGGTCTTATTAGCATGAGGTCCATACCATTTCTGTCCTTTATCGAGCCCATCTTTGAATGAAATGTTCCCTTGGTATCTCTAATTTTCTTGAAGAGATCTCTCATCTTTCCCATTCTGTTGTTTTCCTCTATTTCTTTCCATTGATCGCTGAGGAAGGCTTTTTTATCTCTCCTTGCTATTCTTTGGAACTCTGCATTTATATGGGAATATCTTTCCTTTTCTCCTTTGCTTTTCCCTTCTCTTCTTTTCACAGCTATTTGTAAGGCCTCCTCAGACAGCCATTTTGCTTTTTTGCATTTCTTTTCCATGGGGATGGTCTTGATCCCTGTCTCCTGTACAATGTCACGAACGTCCATCCATAGTTCATCAGGCACTCTGTCTATCAAATCTAGTCCCCTAAATCTATTTCTCATTTCCACTGTATAATCATAAGGGATTTGATTTAGGTCATGCCTGAATGGTCTAGTAGTTTTCCCTACTTTCTTCAATTTAAGTCTGAATTTGGCAATAAGGAGTTCATGATCTGAGAGCCACAGGCAGCTCCCGGTCTTGTTTTTGCTAACTGTATAGAGCTTCTCCATCTATGGCTGCAAAGAATATTATCAGTCTGATTTCGGTGTTGACCATCTGGTGATGTCCATGTGTAGTCTTCTCTTATGGTGTTGGAAGAGGGTGTTTCCTATGACCATTGCGTTCTCTTGCAAAACTCTATTAGCCTTTGCCCTGCTGCATTCTGTGTTCCAAGGCCAAATTTGCCTGTTACTCCAGGTGTTTCCTGACTTCCTACTTCTGTATTCCAGTCCCCTATAGTGAAAAGGAGATCTCTCTTTTGGGTGTAAGTTCTAAAAGGTCTTGTAGGTCTTCATAGAACCATTCAACTTCAGCTTCTTCAGCATTACTGGTTGGGGCATAGGCTTGGATTACAGTGATACTGAATGGTTTGCCTTGGAAATGAACAGAGATCATTCTGTCATTTTTGGGATTGCATCCAAGTACCGCATTTCAGACTGTTTTGTTGACCATGATGGCTACTCCATTTCTTCTAAGGGATTCCTGCCCACAGTAGTAGGCAAATTTGGAAAACTCAGCAGTGGCCACAGGACTGGAAAAGGCCAGTTTTCATCCCAGTCCCAAAGAAAGGCAATGCCAAAGAATGCTCGGACTACCACACAATTGCACTCATCTCACACGCTGGTAAAGTAATGCTCAAAATTCTCCAAGTCAAGCTTCAGCAATACATGAACCATGAACTTCCAGATGTTCAAGCTGGTTTTAGAAAAGGCATAGGAACCAGAGATCAAATTGCCAACATCTACTACATCATCAAAAAAGCAAGAGAGTTCCAGAAAAACATCTATTTCTACTTTATTGACTTTGCCAAAACCTTTGACTGTGTGGATCACAATAAACTGTGGAAAATTCTTCAAGAGATGGGAATACCAGACCACCTGACCTGCCTCTTGAGAAACCTGTATGCAGGTCAGGAAGCAACAGTTAGAACTGGACATGGAACAACAGACTGGTTCCAAATAGGAAAAGGAGTTCGTCAAGGCTGTATATTGTCACCCTGCTTATTTAACTTATATGCAGAGTACATCATGAGAAACGCCAGGCTGGAAGAAGCACAAGCTGGAATCAAGTTTGCCGGGAGAAATATCAATAACCTCAGATATGCAGACGACACCACCCTTATGGCAGAAAGTGAAGAGGAACTAAAAAGCCTCTTGATGAAAGTGAAGGAGGAGAGTGAAAAAGTTGGCTTAAAGCTCAGCATTCAGAAAACTAAGATCATGGCATCTTGTCCCATCACTTCATGGGAAATAGATGGGGAAACAGTGGAAACAGTGTCAGACTTTATTTTTGGGGCTCCAGAATCATTGCAGATGGTGATTGCAGCCATGAAATTAAAAGACGCTTTCTCCTTGGAAGGAAAGTTATGACCAACCTGGATAGCATATTTAAAAGCAGAGACATTACTTGGCCAACAAATGTCCGTCTAGTCAAGGCTATGGTTTTTCCAGTGGTCATGTATGGATGTGAGAGTTGGATGGTGAAGAAAGCTGAGTGCCAAAGAATTGATGCTTTTGAACTGTGGTGTTGGAGAAGACTCTTGAGAGTCCCTTGGACTGCAAGAAGATCCAACCAGTCCATCCTGAAGGAGATCAGTCCTGGGTGTTCATTGGAAAGACTGATATTGAAGCTGAAACTCCAGTACTCTGGCCACCTGATGCGAAGAGCTGACTCATTGGAAAAGACCCTAATGCTGGATGGGATTGGGGGCAGGAGGAGAAGGGGATGACAGGGGATGAGATGGCTGGATGGCATCACCAACTCAATGGACATGGGTTTGGGTGGACTCCGGGAGTTGGTGATGGACAGGGAGGCCTGGTGTGCTTCGATTCATGGGGTCGCAAAGAGTCGGACACGACTGAGCGACTGAAGTGAACTGATTAGCATGAGGCAGTATCCTTCTCCAGCACCATTTGGAAGTTTTGGAACAGAAAAAGGGGAGAGCAGGCCTTGGGTGGAGAAGGGAACTGACCCTGAGATGCAGGCTGAAGGAGGAGGTGTTTGGCTGACCCGTAGCTACAGGGGGCAGGAGTGGACGTCACGTGAGCAGCAGGTCCCACAGGGGGAGGGAGTGGATGTTGTAGAAACACAGGGAAGTTGCCGTTGGAGAAGAGCAGGAGTCAGCAAACTGCAACCCACAGCCAGCTGCAGCCCTCCCCTGGTTTTATAGAGGAAGTGCTACAGATGACCGTCCTACCGGCCCTTTACAGAAAACGTTTGCTGACCCTGGAAAAGAGTTTCAGGGTTGGAGGTTCAGTGGTCAAGTAACAGTGAGATTGAATTAGGAGCTGGACATGCCACTTGTGTGGCTGAGAAGCGGAGGTGGCCGCCGCTGGAGAGGCGCTGGGGAGCTGTGCAGCCCGTGTACTGTGAGCATGACCAGTGAGAGCGCTGAGCTCCCCTCACCGCGCCGGGGGCAGGGTGGGGGAATAGAAAGCTGAAGTTACTGAAGATGGGATGCAGCTGCCTGCGGGTCCCTGTGGCCTTCCGGAAGATCAGACAAGGAGGATGTGAGCATGAGGAAACAGAACATTTCCTAGATGTGCAGCCTTGGGGACAGGCAGCAAGGTGTTTACTGACACCCCAGCCCTGGATCCCATAAGCCCCTCCGGTGAGTAGTCCTGGTCTGTGTGGGGACAGAGTCATAGTGCTCTCTGTTCTGGTAAACGAGTGGCATTCTGAGAGAAGATGGCGTAGCTGGTGGCCTACAGAACTGGCTTCTGAAGATGTGCCATGGAAGCAGCTATTGGGAAGTAGCTAAGGGGGTATGGAATAGACACCACCAGCCCCACACATCCAGGTGGGCCTAGTGGTTTGAGTAGAAGTGCCCAGTGTCCCTTCTGAGCCTGGGCACCATACTGAAGGGTGAGAACAGTGTACCTGTTTTCTAAGAAAACTGTCCAGTTCCCCTAAAATCAAATTCTGGTTCTCCCAGGATGGCAGTGCAATTAGACGATTCTGTGAGGTCCTGCCCCCTGTCCCCAGGTGAGGAGACTTCCTCTGCTACAGCCTTGGAGGATGGGGTTCCAGTTCACCCAGTCCACTTACTTGTTTCTTCATAGTCACCCAGATGATAGATTTCAGAGAAGGGGGCTGGGCAGTGGGCCATTTCATGGTCTCCTAACTCCCTTGTCACTTTTAGGTTATTCTGTGTGTGTTTGTTTCTAAAGTAAAACATTTATTTGTTTTCTGGATTGTAAAAGGATTTTTTTTTTTTTTTTTTTTTTTGGATGAGTGGAAACAAACATTCTCAACTCCCTAAACTCCTGAGGGGAAGACAGTGCGCTCGGTTGCTGGAGAGGCTGTGCTGAGGCATCAGCACCCCCACATGCTCCCGGGAGCTCTGTGCGTCCACTGTCTGCTCCTCCATCTCTTCCCTCTGTTGGGTCCACAGGTAGTACCTGTGAGTGGGCAGGCCACCCTAGCTGGCTCACAAGCCCACATCTCACTCGGCTTCTCAGCTTATTAAGAAACAGATACAGCACCCCCACCCCCACCCCACCCCACCCCCAGCAGGCAGAAGGGACAGACTCCCCGCCGCAGTCCTAATTCTCTCTCCATCTTCTCGTTCTGCAGGGGTATTCCCTCAACAGATACCAAGCCCGCCCAGCCCAGGGCCGTGAGCACAGCAGGCACAGGCACCAGCAGCCGGAGTGGGGACCTTTTCGTGACAGTTTCCAGCTCCAGCAAATAGAGTTTCTCAAGGGGCAGCTCCCAGAAGTGCCCCTATTTGGAAAGCAGCCACCGTCATTGCCACCGTTCCCCCTTGGACTCCGGCCGAGGTTTCCAGGACCACCTGCCAGAGGCAGGCCCTTCCAGATCCGAGGTGTCCCCAGGGGCGTGCCTCTCAGAAGTCAGGTACTCCCAAGACAGTTCCAGCATCCTTCCCCACGTGGCCACTTTCGGCCATGGAGAGGTGTTGATAGGCTCTCCTCACATTTCCAGGGACTGACCATCAGCCAGGATCAGGAACGAAGGACCCTAGAGCTCTTGGATGAGCTTGGGGACGGGAAGGCCACCACAGCGCGTGATCTGGCCCGGAAGCTGCAAGCCCCAAAGAAGGACATCAACCGAGTCCTGTACTCTCTGGCAGAGCAGGGTAAGCTGCACCAAGAGGCAGGATCTCCCCCTTTGTGGAGAGCCACAGTCCCGGGTCAGGCTCAGAACCAGCCCAGCCAAGTAACAAGAGCAGACAGTCCAACCCCAGGAGCTCCCAGCCCAGACTCCAGTGTGGAAGCCGAAGACCGAAGCTCCCCATTTGGCTTGGAAGAACCTCCTGAGCCTCCCGACATGGCTGAGATCAAGGAAAAGATCTGTGACTACCTGTTCAACGTGTCCAACTCCTCTGCCCTGAACTTGGCCAAGAACATCGGCTTCACTAAGGCCCGGGATGTGAATGCTGTGCTGATTGACCTGGAAAGGCAGGGGGATGTCTGCAGACAGGGCACCACCCCTCCCATATGGCATTTGACTGACAAGAAGCGAGAGAGGATACAGATCAAGAGAAACAAGGACAGTGTTCCCGAGGCCACTCAAGCTGCTGCTGTCCTGGAGACCAGGAAAACTGCAGAGGCCCCCACCTGCAACTTACCGGCCTCAGACGCCTCTGACAGCACGGCCACCCCAGCAAAGGTGGAAAATGGGCAGGAACCCACCGTCAAGTTAAAAATCAAGCAAGAGGCCACAGAAGAGCCAGTAAAACTGAAACCACCTGTTCATGACAACGGCCCCTCCAAAACAGGGTATGTTGACTTTGAAAACGGCCAGTGGGCCACAGATGACATCCCCGATGACTTGAATAGTATCCACGCCGCACCAGGTGAGTTCCGCGCCATCATGGAGATGCCCTCCTTCTACAGTCATGGCTTGCCACGGTGCTCGCCCTACAGGAAACTGACAGAGTGCCAGCTGAAGAATCCCATCAGCGGCCTGTTAGAGTATGCCCAGTTCGCCAGTCAGACCTGTGAGTTCAACATGATAGAGCAGAGCGGACCACCCCATGAGCCTCGGTAAGAGACCACCCAGGAATTGTGCCTCAGGCTGGGGTCAGGCGCTCTTGCTCCTGACACAGTCTCGGCCGACTCGTGAGCGGTGCCGGCTGATGGCCCCTGTCTTTTCCCTCTTCCTTTCTACCTGTGGGCTGCGTCATCCTTGTTTGGCCCTTCCTCTATCTCTTGAGCAGGGAGCATAGACCTCAGCGCAGCCAGAGTCTTGGCTGAGCAAGGGGGAGGTTGGCACTCTTGGCTAAAACGAAGCTTCTTTGGAGATGATTAGCTTCCATGCAGCAGTGCCATGCCTGCCTCCTAAGGCCAGAGGTAATGAAGGCTTGATGCCCCTCCCGCCCCCTTCTGTGTGCCATCCTCCTCCACCCCGGCCCCTCCCCCCCACCAGCTGAGCTCCCCATGGGAGAGGCACGAACATCTGGCTGCACACCAGAGTAAGGGTGGGTTGTGCTGCTAAGTAGCAGTGGGTTCAAACCACCCCACCCCTCCCGCCTCCCGCTCAGCTCCCGTAGGGAAGGGATGCACGTGTAGGGTGTGCACGGCTGCCTGCCTGTTGAAGGTGGTGGTTCTAATTTTACAAGCTGCCTCCGCACAGATGGGTGGGCTAGCACTTGCTGCTGCTTCTAAGCTGTGAAATCAGAAATTACCTCACTCAGACAGCTGGCCTGGCCCGGCACCGTAGGCGCTTCCAAACCAGCAGACAGATAGAGGAAGACAGGTGGGCCCAGGAGGAGCTGCTGCAGGGCCTAGCAGAGATCAAAGATCACTAAAGCCTAGTGGCAGCCCGCCACAACTAGAGAGCACGCCGGCAGAGAGCCCCGCTAACCTTTACGTTAGCTGTAGGCTGCTGTCTGATGAGAGTAATGATTCCCAGTGGCGACCCTGCCTCCTTATCTGACCGTCTTAATGGCACTGAGATGACATTGCAGGGGAGCTGTGAGGAAGAGAGGGTGCATCCAAAAGCTGGAAGGTCAGGACGGGTGTGCTTCTGTCTGGGGTGGAGGTAGGATGGCCATCCTTTCTTCTCCCTTCGTCCCTCTCCCGAGTTGGGGCACAGCAGTGGGTTTTGTGGTTAACCTTTCTTTGGACTCCAGCTGTAAGAAACATTGATGCCATGTTCAAATATTTCAGAAGACCCAGGAAATAAGAAATTTGACCTACTTTTCTAAATGAAATCCCAGATTGAGCAAAGAGCTGAACCAATTTGAAAGCTTGAACAAAAGCGGACTAAGCTAAGTCCAGGGGCCTAGAACAAATGCTTTTTGGTTCTCTGCATAACAAGGAGATATGCCTTTCATCTCAGGCGGCAGACAAATAGAGCCGTAGGATGACTCAAAAGAAACCATGAGAGCGGTGTATCTCTGAGGGTAGGCTGGGGACGAAAACAGGTCCCCCAGAGTGGCAGGCATCTGATCCCCATAGGTGTCTGGAGAGTGTGAGACTGCGCTGGGAGAAGCCTTGGCTTTCTTTAGGAACTGCCCTTGAGGTGGCTGAGTCTACCGCCATTGCTTTAGGGTAAAGGCTCTTTGGTTGCTAACAAGACTATAATGGTGACTTTAGCTCATCACTTTTTGTACAGATTTGATCTTAATTCATTGCTAAAGGATAGTGGGTTTCCCTTGAGCTAATTTCTTATCACCTGTGACTATGTTTGCTCTAATGAGCTTGGAGAGAGAGAGTCACTGGCTGCTTTGTTTCCAAAAAAGTAGGAGCGGGCTGTGCTTGCCGAGGGACGGGAGTCCCTTGGGCTGCCATCCGTCTCCTTCACAAGTCAGCAGGCCCCTTAGCGTAGCAGGACATTCCAGGGTGAAGATCTCTTTGGAGAGGGCAGAAGGGATGGCCTAGACTCGTGTTCACACATCTAATCACTTTCCATCAAGATTTAAATTCCAAGTTGTCATCAGTGGCCGAGAGTTTCCCCCAGCTGAAGCTGGCAGCAAGAAAGTGGCCAAGCAGGATGCAGCCATGAAAGCCATGACAATTCTGCTTGAGGAAGCTAAAGCCAAGGACAGTGGAAGATCAGAAGACTCATACCACTACTCCTCAGAGAAAGAATCAGAGAAGGTAGGTGTTCTGTCCTCTGGGAGGACATCCATTCACTGTCCACATCTGTGAAGTACTAGACCATCATCTGACCCTCTTGAAACAACCTCGGCCTGCCCAACCCATTCTCTGTCTCAGAGTCAGCTTCCCGCTGTCCCCTCTCCCCTGCCTCACCAACCCACCTTTCCTCTTTTCATATTCAGCTCTCCTTCTGGTGCCCCTCCCAACCTAACTGGAATTGCAGAATTTCAGAGTTGAAAGAGGCGTTAAAATTTATTGAATCCAATCTCTTTTCTTGGCGGATACAAAATGAAACCAAGAACATTTAAGTAACTGATCTGCAAGGCCTAGAAAATCCCCACAACCCTCTTCCTTTAGAAAGCCAGCCCCAAACATGCAGTTGACCAAAAGACGTTCTCCCATCCCCATTCCCTCTGCTGTGACAGAACAACCAATGTTTTCTCAGTCTGTTTTTGTTCTTGTTTTGTTTTTGTTTTGTTTTTTTTGTCTCATTTTCTCCACAGACTGCAGAGTCCCAGACTACCACCGCTTCAGCAACATCCTTCCTTTCTGGGAAGAACCCCGTCACTACATTGCTTGAGTGTGTGCACAAGTTGGGGAGCTCCTGTGAATTCCGTCTCCTATCCAGAGAAGGCCCTGCCCATGACCCCAAGTACATCTCTTGTATCATGTATCTCTGCTGAGGTTTTCTCAAAAAAGAGAGAGATACATTTTCTTCCTTGCCTCCTCGAGGTGGCAGATTATTTCCCTGAGCAGTCACTCCTGTTTTCAGTATGGAAAATGGGGGGCCTTGAGAGCATGGTTGCTGCTTGTGGAGCAGAGAATCTGGGATTAGGAGTTCACAGGGCAAACCAGGGGCCGAGCACGAGGGAGATACATGGCTTGAAGGTTACTGGTGGTGGGACTAAGAGGTGCAAGACCCAGGTCTCCCTGAGAAGCTCTCTGCTCTGAGGCTCTGCAGACTTACATGTTCAAGAGAAGGGTTCCTGGAGGAGATGAAATTAGGTTGATGCTTTAAAATGTTGAATTAGGGGTCAGTTGGGCTGCGAGAGACTGGGGGCAGTAGGAGGGTGAAAGGCACCGGCTCTTCAAGGCAGAAGTGACTGCGTGAGCCAAGGCACAGAGGCGGTGTGTGCAAGGAGATGACAAGTCGTAAAGGGCGACAACCTGACAAAGGCTAGGTACAGCTCTTCTATCAAAACCAGTTTAATCCTCTCCTTTCGTCTCCTGTCAGGTTCCAATACTGTGTTGCAATGGGAACCCATACCTTCCCCACTGCCAGCGCCCCAAGCAAGAAGGCAGCGAAGCACATGGCTGCAGAGGAGGCCATGAAGGCCCTGCAAGGGGAGGCGACCAGCTCGGCGTCTTCTGACGACCAGGTGGGGCCATTTTCTACTCACAAGATGCAGGCTGTTTTTAGCAACTGAGTGGGGTAGGATGGCCCATAGGCCCCTCAGAGTTGCCATGAAGTGTTTACAGTTCCTCTTTGGCTGATTCTCCTTCAGCCCGGAAGTACGAACACGGAGTCATTTGATACCTTGGAATCAGTGATGCCCAACAAGGTCAGGAGGATCAGTGAGCTCGTCAGATACCTGAACACCAACCCGGTGGGAGGCCTATTGGAGTACGCCCGCTCCCACGGCTTTGCTGCTGAGTTCAAGTTGGTTGACCAGTCCGGACCTCCTCACGAGCCCAAGTGAGTGTTCCAGTCCTGGCTACAGCCTTGTGTCACAGGGTGAGACAGCCTATAATCCAGGAAAAGGAAGGATGTGTATTAGCTGTGAATGACAGGAGGGGCATGTTGAGAGAGCCCTGTCCCCAGGGCCTCTGAGAAGACACTAGATTAGCCATCTTGAGAAGATACCTACTCTTCCAGTGAGTGTGAGCCTTTTAAATTTTTTTAAACAAGTCTTAATTTTTAAAGGAATATATACACCCTTAGAAAATCATTCAGTCTGATTGAAAAGATGTGCAGTGAAAAGGTCTCATTTCCGTTTTAGACTTCTAGTTTCCTTCCCTAGACTCATATACTATTACCAGTTTCTTGAGTCGATGCACATATTAGCCTGTTTTTCTTTCTCTGTTTTTTAGAGTAAGTATATATCATCTTCTGTTCTACTTAACCGTGTGCCTCAGAGGTCATTACAAATAAGTGTGTATAGACCTACCACATAAATGCTCCATTGAATAGATATTTACAGTTTTTAAATTGCTTTACTAAATAAGAGATACAAAAGGTCATCTTAAAACAGACACTCAACTACCTACCTCATAGTTTAAGAAGGAGAATGTTATTACTGTTTGAAGCCCCACCTTGCATAATTTATCTAACCAACTTCCCATGATACTCAGGTTGGTTTTGGTCTCACTCTTAAAAGCACTCTTGCAGTGAACATCCTGCTCTGCATGTCTTTGTCTGCATGTACAAACTTGTCTCTGTTATAAATGTTCAGGAGTGGAAGTTCTGAGCCATGAGTCTTATACATTGTTTTTTAAGTTTTTTAAATAGGTAACAGATTATGCAAAATAAAAAAATATTATTCAAAAATAAAAATATAAAAAGCTCATTCTCACTTTCACCCAGCTCTTACCTACATACATACACACACATACACACCCCAACGTGTAATAACTTTGCACTATTATATATCCTTCCAGAGTGTCCATATAAATGCAAGCAGCTATATTCCCTTTCATTACACAGAAATACATATATGCATTAATTTCTAGCTTGCTTTTTACACATAAAATTATTATCTTAGAAAATTTTTCATATTACTTTGTGTTCTTTGTATATAGCTGCAAAGTATAGTGTTTCAGTGTACGGATTTATCATGATTTATTTAACCAGCCCCAGTTAATGAATACTTGGATTGTTTCCAAACTTGGTTTTATAACAAGGCTACAATGACTAACATATGTGCATTTAAAGTTTTGGTAAATTTTGCCAAATTTTCCTCCAGTGAAATTATACCAGGCTATGCTTCCACCAACAACATATAAAGAATGTCTCTTCCTCTACCTCATAAGCATTCTAAAAGGCGAAAAATTGTATCTCCGTGCAGTGCAAAGCCTAGTCCACACCAGGATATTTATTATTACTATTTACTACATTAATAGGTCAAAGGAGAAACACCACATTGTCATCTCCTGAGGTTCCAAAGAGACATATAGTAAAATTCAGCATCCACTCAGATTAAGAAAGCAAGTTGTTAAGAAAGCAGAAATTATTGAATACCTCCTTTGCATGGTAAAAAACATGTCTGAAGTCAAAAACCAGCAGCTTAATGTTAAACCCAGAACTGTTCCCATTAAAGTCAGGAAGAAGGTGTGGCTGCCAGTGTCATCACTATTTAATATCATTCCGGAATTCCTAGCTAATGCAGGCAGTTTAGAAAAAGAAGCAAGTGTAAAGAGAGGAAAGGGGAGGTAAAGTTACCACTATCTGTAGATGATTTGATAGTATGTCTGGAATATTCGTGAGAAAACTGAAGAAATACAGAGATGAAGCAGAATTTAGGAGAGCAGGGGACTATAAAATGATGTGTAAGAGTCAAGAACTTTTCTTGTATTTAGTAATAAGCAGTTAGAAAATGTAGTAGAAAATATCCTATTTGCAACTTTAGCTAAAAAGATAAGTGACTCAGGTACATTCCTAATAGGGAATATGTGAGTTCCACATTAGATAAAATGCCAAAAACCTGGGGACCATCTCCCCTATCCAGTTCACCTCCTTCACCTTGAAGAAAAGAAAAAAGGAGGTGTTAGTCGCTCAGTTGTGTCTGACTCTTTGCAGCCCCATGGACCGTAGCCTGCCATGCTCCTCTGTCCATAGAATTCTCCAGGCAAGAACCCTGGAGTGGGTAGCCATTCCCTTCTCCAGGGGATTTTCCCAACCCAGTGATCGAACCCAGGTCTCCCACATTGCAGGCAGATTCTTTCATTTCTGAGCCACCAGGGAAGCTCTGTTTATTGTACCTACAATTTCTACCTCAAATCCCTTCCTCCTCTTTCTGCCTCCAGTGTCAACACTCTCTCAGCTAAGCCATTGTCTTTTCTCACCTAAACCACGAAACAGTCTCCTGGTCTCTCTGCGTTTATTTATTCATTCAACAGATATCTATACAGGACATTGTTACTTGTTAGAACGGGAGTCAGATAAAGATAAAGATAAATAATCATATAAAGAAATGTAAGATCTTGTATTTGATAGATTATGAAGAGCTCACATTGCATGATGTGATGAGAATCTACGTGGCGTGGCTTGACTCTACAGGGAGAGGCTTCCCTGAGAAGTGACGCATGAGCGGAGACCTTAGTGCCCCCAGGTCTGCAGAGCTAGTACAGGGCTGCAGGAAGGCCAGTGTGAGTGGAGCAGACAGCACAGGGGGGGCCTGCAGCCAGATGAGACTGAAGGGGCAGCCTTGTGAGCCGTGTCATCCTGCTGCCTCAAAGCAGTAGGGAGCCAGGGAAGGGTTTTAAGTAAGGGGGATTCACTTGCTGCCCCCCACCCTGACTTTTGCCCTCTCCATGGCATTTTTCCTACTATATTTTTATACTGCCTTTTCTTTCCTACTCCAAGAAAACCAGTTCAAGCCTTTGTCTTCAGATTTCCAACAAAACCCCTTTCTCTCTCTAAACTGATGATCTTACTTAATTGAGAAATTGTTGTTGTTGTTCAGTCGTTCAGTCTTGTTTGACTCTTTGCGAGCCCGTGGACTGCAGCACACAAGGCTTCCCTGTCCTTGACCATCTCCAGAGCTTGCTTAAGCTCATGTCCATTGAGTTGGTGATGCCATTCAAGCATCTCATCCTCTGTTGTCCCCTTCTCCTCCTGCCTTCAGTCTTTCCCAGCATCAGGGTCTTTCCCAATGAGTCAGGTCTTTGCATCAGGTGGCCAAAGTATTTTAGCTTCAGCTTCAGCATCAGTCCTTCCAGTGAATATTCAGGATTAATTTCCTTTAGGGTTGACTGGTTTGATCTCCTTACCGTCCAAGGGACTCTCAAGAGTCTTCTCCAACACCATAGTTTGAAAGCATCAATTATTTGGCAGTCAGCCTTGTTTATGATCCAGCTGTCACATCCATATATGACTACTGAAAAAACCACAGCTTTGACTAGATGGACCTTTGTCGGCAAAGTAGTGTCTCTGCTTTTTAATATGCTGTCTTCCAGGGAGACATAGCTTTTCTTCCAAGGAGCAAGTGTCTTTTAATTTTATGGCTGCAGTCATTGTCTGCAGTGATTTTAGAGCCCAAGAATATAAAGTCTGTCACTGTTTCCCCATATGTTTGCCATGAAGTGATGGGACTGGATGCCATGATCTTAGTTTTTTGAATGTTATGTTTTAAGCCAGATTTTTCACTCTTCCTCTTTCACCTTCATCAAGAAGCTCTTTAGTTCCTCTTCTCTTTCTGCCATAACAGTGCTGTAATCTGCATATCTGAGGTTGTTGATATATCTCCCAGCAATCTTGATTCAAGCTTGTGTTTCATCCAGCCCGGAATTTTGCATGATATACTCTGCATATAAGTTAAAGCAGAGTGACAGTATACAGCCTTGACATACTAACTCCTATCACAGTTTTGAACCAGTCCATTGTTCCATGTCTGGGTCTAATCGTTGTTTTTGGAATTTCTTGCTTTTTCTATGATCCAGCGGATGTTGGCAATTTGATCTCTGGTTCTTCTGCCTTTTCTAAATCCAGCTTGAACATCTGCAGTTTCTCAGTTCACATACTGTTGAAGCCTAGCTTGGAGGATTTTGTGCATTACTTTGCTAACATGTGAAATGAGTGCAATTATGCGGTAGTTTGAACATTCTTTGGGATTGGAATGAAAACTGACCTTTTCCAGTCCTGTGGCCACTGCTAAGTTTGCTGGCTTATTGAGTACAGCACTTTAACAGCATCGTCTTTTAGGATTTGAAATAGCTCAGCTGAAATTCCATCACCTCCACTAGCTTTGTTTGTAGTGATGCTTCCTAAGGCCCACTTGACTTCGCACTCCAAGAATGGCTGGCTCTAGGTGAGCGATCATACCATTGTGGTTATCTGGGTCATTAAGATCTTTTTTGTATAGTTCTTCTGTGTATTCTTGCCACCTCTTCTTAATATCTTCTGCTTCTGTTAGGTCCATACCATTTCTATCCTTTACTGTGCCCATCTTTGCATGAAATGTTCCCTTGGTATCTCTAATTTTCTTGAAGAGATCTCCAGTCTTTCCCATTCTATTGTTTTCCTCTATTTCTTTGCATTGTTCACTTGGGAAGGCTTTCTTATTCTGCTTGCTATTCTTTGGAACTCTGCATTCAAATGGGTATATCTTTCCTTTCCTCATTTGCCTTTTGTTTCTCTTCTTTCTTCAGCTCTTTGTAAGGCCTCCTCAGACAACCATTTTGCCTTTTTGCATTCCTTCTTACTTGGGGGTGGTTTTGATCCCTGTCTCCTGTACATTGCTACAAAGCTCTATCCATGGTTCTTCAGGCTCTCTATCAGATCTAATCCCTTAAATCTATCTGTCACTCCCATTGTGTAATTGTAAGGGATTTGATTTAGATCATACTTGAATGGCCTAGTGGTTTTCCCTACTTTTTCAATTTAAGTCTGAATTTGGCAATAAGGAGTTCATGCTGTGAGCCACAGTCAGCTCCTGGTCTTGTTTTTGCTGGCTATATAGAGCTTCTCCATCTTCAGCTGCAAAGATTATAATCAAGATGATTTCAGTATTGACCATCTGGTGATGTCCATGTGTAGAGTCATCTCTTGTGTTGTTGGAAGAGAGCGTTTGCTGTGACTGGTGGATTCTCTTGGCAAAACTCTGTTAGCCTTTGCCCTGCTTCATTTTGTACTCCAGGGCCAAACTTGCCTGTTATTCCAGGTATCTCTTGACTTCCTACTTCTGCATTCCAGTCCCCTATGATGAAAGGAACATCTTATTTTGGTGTTAGTTCTAGAAGATCTTGTAGGTCTTCATAGACTGTTCAACTTCAGCTTCTTTGGCATTAGTGTTGGGGCATAGACTTGGATTACTGTGATATGGTTTGCCTTGGAAACGAATAGAGATCATTCTGTTGTTTTTGAGATTGCACCCAAGTAGTGCATTTTGGACTCTCTTGTTGACTATGAGGGCTACTCCATTTCTTCTAAGTGATTCTTGCCCACAGTAGTAGATATTAGCAGTAACAATCCTTACTTTCCCATCGCCAAATCCACCTTCCTCCGTGCATCTGCACATGACATCTGTACCGGTGTGCAGGAAGCATCCTCCTTCCATCCCGTGCCCTGGATCCCCTCCATCTCGTCCTGTCCTTCCATTCTCTGATGCTCTTATTATCAATTGCTCCAGAGCTCTGTTGGATCATTCCCAGTAGCCTGCACACATGCCTGTGCCCATCTGCTAAAACCCTCCCCTTGACCCCACATCTCCCTCCAGATACCACCTCATCTCTCTGCTCCCCCCACAGCCAGACCTCTAAGTATAATTGTTTATGCTCGGTGTCTTCATTGGTTGCACGTCCTTTACTCATTCCAGTTAGGCTTTTGTCCCCAGCATCCCACTGAAAGGCTGACCACTAGCCATATGTGGTCACTGAGCACTTGAAATGTGGCTGTGTGACTGAGGAACTGAATTATCAGTTGTATTGAATTTTAATTAAAGTTAGCAGCCTCATGTGGCCAGTGGCTATCATATTGGACAGTGAAGCTCTAGTGGATCCTAATTGCACAACTAAGAAACTTTGTTCTATATATTGTTGTTGTTCAGTCACTAAGTCGCATCTGACTCTGCAACCCCATGGACTGCAGCCTGCCAGGCTTCTCTGTCCTCCACTATCTCCCAGAGTTTGCTCACTTTCATGTCCATTGAATCGATGATGCTATCTAACCATCTCATCTTCTGCCTCCCCCTTCTCCTTTTGCCTTCAATCTTGTTTTTTGTGTACATATATAGGTATGTGTATATGTTTGTATGGCTATCTCTTTGTGCCTAAGAGTTCATATTCTTTTCAAATACACAGAACACTTATGAAATTCTCCTGGATCCCTCAGGTCAAGATTCTACACAGTTTGGTCCCATTCCCTCTCTTCAACATCTCTTCATGCCTCTGTGCTTTTCCTTCATAAACTTTAGCCCACTGGCTTGCACAGTCGGCATCATCAAAGAAAGGAGCAAAGGCATTCAGATGCTTATGACAAGCAAGGAATAGTGAGACACTCAGTGTGGTTGACCAGAAAGATGGATTCCTTTCACTGCCTTGATCTGACTGATAAATCCTGATATTGAAACTTTTGATCTATGCAGTTAGATTATCAAAAAAACTGGGTTTCTCTAAAGCAGGTTAGGATCTGGTTAAAAGCTGGGATTCTTGAAACCTTGTCTGGTAGCTACCCAAACTGTTTGGCTCCATCACTTCCTTCCCTCTGTGTTTGTGGAGATGCCTAGCCAGGAAGCAAGGGGAACCACAGGCCACTCCCCTCCCTCCCTAGCGGCACCACCTGCCTCCCTGCTGTGTCTCTGCCCAAGGTACACTCCCCTCCCCCTTAGTTGTCGCAAGGCCTCCAGGAATCTAAAGTGAAAGTGTAGTCGCTCAGTTGTGTCCGACTCTGTGATCCCATGGACTGTAGCCCACCAGGTTCCTCTGTCCATGGGATTCTCCAGGCAAGAATACTGGAATGGATTGCCATTTCCTTCTCCAGGGGATCTTCCAGACCCAAGGATCGAACTCGGATCTCCCGCATTGTGGGCAGACTGTCTACCGTCTGAGCCACCAGGGAATCCCCTAGAAATCTAAAAGTAACTCCTAATAAAGGTGTGGTTCCCTGATCTAAGGCCAACCTTGCTCTCAGATCTCTCCAGGTTAAGTCCTCTTGAGCTAATCAGGAAATGAATGAGGAAATGGAATTAGGTACTTAAAAAATCAGAGCATTAGAAACAGTGATCCAAGCAGGAAGAAAGTTATTCCTGTCTCATTTTTGCTTAAGTTAAAAAGGAAGTCCACATGTGGTGTTAGTATTTCTTTAAAGCCTCTCTAATACTTACTAAATTTCCTTTATGATAAAGACAGGCTTAGAGCCTTTACAATCCATAGTGTCTCGTCAGAATTTAATAACTTGATTTTATCCTGTTCAGTTTATTTATAGCCACCTTCCATGTATGGCAAGTGATCCTGATTTTTCATTTACAGTAGTGATACAAAGTGTCCTTTTAAAATGTCTTTACATTTAAAAAGAGTCAATTTAGAGAAAAATATTAAGTAAGTAATACTCAGGTGATACCTGGATATAGCGGAAACCACACTATGATTCAGGAATATTCGAAGTCTAGGAAGTGGTGCCTTAGGAACAGAGCTGTTGGGAGTGATGAGGCCACATGTCGGCCAGCCTGGCCTCCCCCTGAGCAAAACCAGCCCTTTTCTGCGGCAGCTGTCGGGGCCAGGTACATGTCTTTATTCCCTGCTTCTCATCCCCAAGGTTCGTTTACCAAGCGAAAGTTGGGGGTCGCTGGTTCCCAGCCGTCTGCGCGCACAGCAAGAAGCAAGGCAAGCAGGAAGCTGCAGATGCGGCCCTCCGCGTTTTGATTGGGGAGGACGAGAAGGCAGAGCGCATGGGTTTCACAGAGGTAACCCCAGTGACAGGGGCCAGTCTCAGAAGAACTATGCTCCTCCTCTCAAGGTCCCCAGAAGCAAAGCGAAAGACAGTTAAGCCGTCTACTTTTGGTGCTCTCTTTTTTTTGGGGGTCCTGCTAACTCCTGTCTGGGTGGAGTCAGCTCTTAAGTTGCTGTCTTGTGGACTGTCCCTCAGCTTTAATATTAGCCTCCATAGCGCTGGGATGCTAGTGCCAGAGGGGGAAAAGATGACCCGCGAGTCGAGTGGTACTCGACCTCCCCGCCCAGCCTGAAGCATGGTGGACGCAGGCGAGGCTCTGTGGCCCTGACACGGCCTCCTGTCCCCACAGCTTCCTCTCACGGGCAGCACCTTCCACGACCAGATAGCCATGCTGAGCCACCGGTGCTTCAATGCCCTCACCAACAGTTTCCAGCCCTCCTTACTCGGCCGCAAGATCCTGGCTGCCATCATCATGAAGAAAGACTCTGACGACCTAGGTGTTGTGGTCAGCCTGGGGACAGGTGAGTGGGCTCTGAAGTGTGTCCCCCAGTTCTCCATGCCCTCTGGTGACTGCACGCACCTCCTTATTCTCCTCTGTGGGTGAACTTAAGGCACAAAGAAGACTCTTGTTATATTTTAGCTACAGTTTATTCGGAGCAAGGAATGAATTCTCATATCCTAGGAAAAAGAATACAGGAGTCAGGATTGATAAATTGAGGCTATTTGTACCTTTGGGCTTTAAGAACCAACAGCCTGTATCCTATTCATCATTGTTTACCTTTGGAAATTTCACATTTGCTTTAAATGCCTTTCCAGGGAATCGCTGTGTGAAAGGAGATTCTCTGAGCCTGAAGGGGGAAACTGTCAATGACTGTCATGCAGAGATCATCTCCCGGAGAGGCTTCATCAGGTGAGCAAGATCGCAGGGTGTCGGGGCTCAGACACCACCTCATAGGCAGGTCCTCAGGCCTGCAGTGTCAGCCTTTGAACTTCTTACTGAATCAGTCCCTCTGTGACATGGCTACATCCCTCTCCTCGGCCTGCTGTTGAAGAGTGCTGTCTTTTCCCGCTAACTCCACTTCAAGCCCCTTTTAAAAAACACATGATGACCTCTTGATCTTCAGTGCTATGGGGATGAGGAGGCCTTCCGTCTCCATTTGAGGACCTACAGACAAACCCACTGTCCTGCCAGCTTTCCTCTCCCGTTCATCTTTAATTTGTGAAGGGAAAGAAGCCACAGCCTCTTGTAGTTCCTGAATCAATTTGTTCTGCCCTAAAATTGCTGTCGCTGCCTGAGCCAGAAGCTCTTGGCAGAATTGTAACTGACCTGAAAGGTTAACTTAACTGTAAGAAATGCTGAGGTCTCCCATGGAGAGTTTCCACCACCTCTTTCAACCTGAGAAACAGTGAAAGGTCTGCACCGTTAAGGCTTTTCTTTACTTGGGATCACATTATAGAAGCAACCACTTCTCAGAATCAAAGCAGTCTTCTTAACCAGACTTTCTTCTTATAGGTTTCTCTACAGCGAGTTAATGAAATACAACCCCCAGACGGCGAAGGATAGTATATTTGAACCTGCTAAAGGAGGAGAAAAGCTTCAAATAAAAAAGAGCGTGTCGTTCCATCTCTATATCAGGTCTGTACAATCTCTGTTGTCACCGGAGCCGGCCCGCCGGCTTTCCAGGACTGGGTGTCTGAATGGTCTCCTCGTCCATAATTCAGAGCTTGCCCGGTGGGCCATGCTCAACTCTTGTTTGAGGTCCACACCCCAGTGTGGAATGACTCACACTTCTACCCACTCCAGTAGCCCGTGATAGGCTTCAGAAAAAAAAAAAAAAAAACCCTTGTTTCTGCCACATGGAGCTGTTCTTGAGCCCCAGGCAACTGAAGAGATCCACGCACACAGGTGGGTGTTGACAGACGCCCCTGTCTTGCAGCACGGCCCCGTGTGGGGATGGGGCCCTCTTTGACAAGTCCTGCAGCGACCGAGCTATGGAGAGCACAGACTCCCGCCACTACCCTGTCTTCGAGAATCCCAAACAAGGCAAGCTCCGCACCAAGGTAGAGAACGGTGAGTAACACGTCCTCCATCTCCCACAGAAAGGCTCTGCAAAGCCCCAGGCCCATCACAGGGCCAGGGCACAGCTGCAGGGTTTCTGCCATCAGTGGGTGGGATACCAGGGTCTTGTCTCCAGGGAGAGGGAAGATGTAGGTCGGGGAAGGTCTATGGGAAGATCGGGATTCCATTTTGAATTAGTCTGCTGGGGGGATCTCCCGTCAAATAGGAGGCAGAGGTACCCATCTAGAGCTCAGAGGAGAGAAGTGGCTGTAAATAAAAGTTTGGGAGTTATCCTCCTACGGTTGATCTTTACGGCCATGGAAATGGATGGGATCACCTCAGGGAAGGTTGGAGAAAACGATGCAGAACAAGCCTGAGGCGTTAACAGGAGGACTCTGCGCGCCCGCTTCCCCTCCTGCCTAGTTGGCTGCTGATTCTGCCCCTTGTCTGCCAGCTCCTCCTCCTCTACTGTCCTCCCATGTCTCCTCACCGTCCCCTCACGTCCACTCCATTCCCTTCAGGCCATCCTTCTGCAGTCATCAGAGTGACCCTCAAACAGAGGTCATGTCGCTTCCCTGCTAAAAACCCTGAAGTCTAAACACAGAGCTCCTATATGACCCAGCAGTTCACTCCTAGAAACATCCCAAGAGAAATGAAAATAAACCCACACAAAAACTAACACAGACCAGCTGCCCCTTCTGTCGGCGTTGCCACTCGGGGCTGAGGAGGCTCCCGGCTGCCGCATCATCACCGCATTTGCTGCGCTGGCCCTGCGCTTTACAGCCCCGCAGAGTCTCCTTTTTTTCCTCTCATTTTTCCCCCGCAGTCTCCCGTTATGGAGACCCAGGGAGAAAAAATGAATACAGAATGTTTATAGCAGCAATGTTCATAGTAGCCCAAAAGTAGAGACATCCCCAGTGTCCATCAACTGATGAATGGATAAACAAAATGAAGTATATCCATAAAATGGGATATCATTTGATACATGCCACAACACGAAGGAACCTAGGAAACAGTGTTAAGAAGGGAAGGAAGCCAGTCACAAAAAAGATTTTGTGTTACGTGACTCCCACGTTTTCGTTTACTTGAAACATCTAGAATAGGAAAATCCATAAAGAAGGAAAGTAAATTAGGGGCCGGCTGGGCCAGCAGTGGAAGGGGCTGGAGGGAAATGGGGCATGACAGCTAATGGACAGGAGGCTTCCTTGGAGGGTGATGAAATGTTCTCACATTGATTGTGGTGATAGCTGCACAAGTCTGTGAATACACTAAAAATTTTTATGTACTCTAAACGGGCGATTGTATCTCATTAGAGTTCACTGGAAACGAAAAGCCCGCCACCCTGCTGTGGTTTCCCACCACACGAAAGCAAACTCCGCCGCTGCAGCCATGCTGGTTCTTCGTCAGGTCCCTCAACAGCTAAACCCTCTGCTGCCCCAGGGCCTTTGCTTTAGCTGAACTGTGTGTCTGAAACACTCTTTCTCAGCCGTTTCTTCTCTTCCTTCGTGTCTCAGCCCCCTGACAATCCTGTCCCAGGAGATTCCCTGACCTGTCCATTATAGCTCCCTCAAACCATCTACAATCGTTACGTGTGCATTGGCTTACTTGTCTAGTGTCTGTTCCCTTTCTGCTCCCTCACTCCCATCAACCTTCTCGGAACACAAGGATCTGATTTGGTTTTGCTCACCATTGCTTCCCGGCACCCAGCCTAGTACCCAGCACCAAGTAGCTGCTGTGAAATATTCAAAGAACAAATGAGTGAGAAGCCCCTGGCCCGAGTCTAAGGAGTAGAAAATGCCACGCCAGGGAGGGGCCTGGTCCAGCGGCCCTTGCAGGTCTAACCCAAGCCTCTCATCCAGGGGAAGGCACGATTCCGGTGGAGTCCAGTGACATTGTGCCCACGTGGGACGGCATTCGTCTGGGGGAGAGACTGCGCACCATGTCTTGCAGCGACAAGATCCTGCGCTGGAATGTGCTGGGCCTGCAGGGGGCGCTGCTGACCCACTTCCTGCAGCCTGTGTATCTCAAATCCGTCACTCTGGGTAAGGACCTGCCTTGGGAGCTGGAACCGGACTGTCATCCTGGTTCCCAGGTCCCAGCAAACGGCACACTCCGTTGCCAGGTGTTAACATGATGTCTCCCCTTTTCAAAGTATGCTCGATTCGGTGGTTTAGTAATTGATTCTGAGTGTCCCGTCTGCTGTGATGGGAAAATTGGTTTAGGCAGCAGTCTCAGTAACGACATGCCAGCCAAGTCTTTCAAGGTGAGTTAGAGAAACACAGCAGCTTAAAACTGCAGCGTCTCAGTGCCCTTCCCCTCTCAGCGCTTGGCCTTACCTGGAACCTTATATATTGCGCCTAACTGACGATCCCTGTGTGTCCTGGGCAGCCGCAGTCAGCAGGCGCTCCCTGCCTAGGGAGCTGATGCTCTGTCTGTGCCCTCACGCTCCCCACATGCCTCTTGCTTCATGGCACTGGGATGATCAGGTGTGTGCGTTTCTCCTTGTGCCCAGGTTACCTCTTCAGCCAGGGGCACCTGACCCGTGCCATTTGCTGCCGTGTGACAAGAGACGGAAGTGCATTTGAGGACGGACTCCGACATCCCTTTATTGTCAACCACCCCAAGGTGCAATAACCCAATCATTTTCCCCTTGACGTTTTCTTCTTTTCAAGTAATCCTGTTAGCAGAGCAGAAATGTACAGTGTGGGCAAGGGGAGCCTTAGTTGGTTTCCCTCTAACTTAGCCTTCCCTCCTTTTGAATGCTAAGGGCTTTCCTTCTTTGGGGGCTTCCCCAATGGCTAAGACAGGAAAGAATCTGCCTGTAAAGCAGGAGACCTGGGCTTGGTCCCTGGGTTGGAAAGATCCCCTGGAGGAGGAAATGCAACCCACTCCAGTATTCTTGCCTGGAGAATTCCATGGACAGAGGAGCCTGGCAGGCTGCAATTCATGGGGTCACAAAGAGTTGGATATGACCGAGCGATTAACACTTTCACTTTTTTCCTTCCTTTAATTTGGAATCCATTTGAATTGAGGTGGGGTTAGTACATCTGAGTCTTAGCCAAACAGAATGATAAACAAGGGGGAAAGATCGTGACCCCATCTTCCCTCTTTCCTGTGAGTCTTGAGTCCCTGCTTCAGAAGCTTTTCCCTGAAAGTTTCCATCTTCCTCCCCCTTGCTCCTGGAATTCCTAGGTTGGCCGAGTCAGTGTATACGATTCCAAAAGGCAGTCTGGGAAGACCAAGGAGACAAGTGTTAACTGGTGTTTGGCTGATGGCTATGACCTAGAAATCCTGGATGGGACCAGAGGCACCGTGGATGGGTAAGGAGCTGGGGGAGCATGGCCACCCAGCCAGCTAGCCAGACTGCCAAGGGGCGTCACACTGTCAAACACCAGAGCTTAAAAGTTGCCACCTCCCCACCCCCAGTGCCTCCACTTGTTCCATCCCAGGTGAATAATGAGTCCTTTCGTTTCCCCAGGCCACGGAACGAATTGTCCCGGGTCTCCAAAAAGAACATTTTCCTTCTATTTAAGAAGCTCTGCTCCTTCCGATACCGCAGAGATCTACTTAGACTCTCCTATGGTGAGGCCAAGAAAGCTGCCCGTGACTACGAGATAGCCAAGAACTACTTCAAAAAATGTCTGAAGGACATGGGCTACGGGAACTGGATAAGCAAGCCCCAGGAGGAGAAGAATTTTTACCTCTGCCCAGTGTAGCGTGACCCAGTGACTGACAGGTCGGGTGTTTCACACTGGGTGCGAGAGAGAGGTCGTAGCATTCCTCATCACATGGGTCAACAGGTTTTGGGTTTTATTTTCCTTTTTTTAAAAAGAATGGACCCACGGTTGGTGACACTGAGAACTTTGGGTTCCTGATATTCTACTTTTCTTTGGGAATATCAGGCCAGGTCTCGCCATCCCCCTTCTTTTTTCTCCAGCAGAGAGACAGAGACCGCAGGGCAGAGAGAAGGGGTTTGTTCTTTCTTTCCGCCCATTTCCTCTTCCGGTCTATTTCCGTTTTTTTGTTTTTTTTTTTTCCTGTTTCCTTTCCCTTTGTGTTTGCTACACTGACCTCTTGTGGTCTCAATTAGGTTCCAGTCAACCATGTGAATCATGCCAGGGACAGGATTTTTCATTTGTGAATTCTGAGGCCCCTCTGCTTCCCATCTTCCCCTTCTGAGATTCCTTCCTCGTGATTGTTAGTTTTTCCTTTTCCTCCAAGAGGGTAAAGCAGTGAACTTAAAGAATCTGGTGAAACATTTCTAAGGCCCGGAGTTGAACACTGCAGTCAGCTTGTTACCAGTGCCAAGCGTGATGAGAACCTGCAGATGATGCTCCATGATCTTGCACTTTAGCCAGCTTGGGAGGGGCCCAGCGGCAGGGAAGGCTGCTGCCCGGGAGGTGAGTCCCTTCCCCAGGCGGCAGGAAGGGCTGGGACCAGCCAGATGGGGCTAATGGAATTGCCTGAGCACTAGAAGGAGGCCTGCCCTCCAGGGGTAACAGACCACTTCCCTTGGAATGTTGCAGACATACCTTGGAATGTTGCCAAGCTCCCAGCTGCCCCTCCTAAAGCATTCCTAGGAATTTGTCCTGCTGACAGGGGCAGTAACGCTGTAGACCCCGACCAATTGGTAGGAAG
Organism: Dama dama; assembly: GCF_033118175.1. Lineage (NCBI taxonomy): Eukaryota > Metazoa > Chordata > Mammalia > Artiodactyla > Cervidae > Dama > Dama dama. The sequence continues at coordinate 17,345,879 of NC_083700.1, forward strand.
AAAGCCAGGGTAGATCCTAGAGGGTAAATCGTCTCTGCTCAGATAATCATGACTTAGCAGGAATAAGGCAAAAAATCATGTTGGGTCAGACCACTGCTCCCCCCAGCGTATTTCTCGTGATGGTGACACCAAGGGAAGGTGACTAATTCATGGTAAATGGGGAGTTTTAAAAAGAATGCCATAAATGTTGATCCTCAACAGCTACAGATAACCTGTAATTGCACAGATTTGAAGTTCAGATGTCATTTTCTGTTGATTAACCGAGTGCTTTTGTTTTGCCTAATAGCTTCAGAAGGTTGTCTGCGGGCGGGTCACAGACCCAAGGTCTCCTGCCTGCTAGGGAATCTTTCTAGGGTTGACCTTGAGCAGTAACTCCAAGTGAAAGGGCAGGTTGTCCTAAAACTCTGTGAGGCAGGACTCTGGGTCTACACCTCAAGTTAACATGGACTCTTGTGGTCAGAGCCTTCGTCTCTCTGTGGAGTCTGGCTCTGGGCCTAAGCCAGCTAGATGTGCTCAAGAAAAGTACAGAGGCTCTGCCATCTCCAGACCTGAGCCTGCCTCTTTCCCTCTGGACAGTTCCTCTGTCATCTGTGAACATGCCAAACCAGTGCCCTCAGATGATTTTCCATTGTCCCCCACACCCTGCAAACTACTGACTAATTAACCCTGTCTGTCCTAGCTTGTCAACAGTGGATACACCCAGGTCCGCACATTTATTGTTGTGGCTTCTGTGCCCGCTGTGCTTTGACCAAAGTGAGAAAACGTTGTCTTTCAAATACACTAAGGATGTTTCTGCGGAACACCAAAGTGTCCCATGGAACTAGAAGGGAAGCAATGTCTGTCTTCTGAGGTGGCAGGGGCCTACCCCCCAGTCCTGTGAATCTTCCAACAGCACATGAGATCAGTCCCGCCCCAGGAGGCAGCTCAGCTCCCTGGTTCTTTGGGCTGGAGAGCATCACCTACTCACTCCTTGGCATGTCCAGCCCCTCTGGGCATTAGGACCTCCACAGAGCTCAGTCTCAGCCACCTCTTCTCAGCTGGGAGCCCGGGTACTCTCAACCTATCAGAGCCACCGCTTGCCCCAAGATCTTGTCTAGCGAACTTACAGTATTCAGTTTCTGCTATAGGACGAGAGCAAGGCTTCCCTGTACCCGTGCGTCCTCTGGAAACAAGCCTGTATTGGGCCCTGCACGGCCGCCCCCACCCATCCCCCCAGAAGAGGCGAAACTCCCACCTACCTAAAGTGTCTGCTTCCCTTTTTTGTCCAATCTTTGTTTTTATAAGCAAGGCTTTTTTTTTTTAATGATCTTTGTAGTTGATTTGTCTGAACTGTGGCTATTGTGCATTCTTTGAATAATCACTTGTAAAAAAATTTGTCGCTGCTTCAAGCTATTTCCTTTACTCATGTTGAAGGGATTTTGCTGGCTTTTGGGGTCTCGGTAGTGACTCCCAAGAGCAGAGTGGAGAAGAGCCCAAGCGTAGACTTGGGGGCCACGATGGGTGCAGTCAGTTTTATGATTCTGCTTTTATGTGTCCTTTGGTATAAGTGACTAACAATATACATTCCTCATAAATAAATAAAAAAAAAAGAATCTGAATTTTTAGAAAGCCTCGAGTCTTGGTTTCCTGGGGGACAAGAAAGTGGGGAACGGTGGGCGCTGTGGTCCTGGGATTTCCGGCAACAGCACTAGCTGGGAGTGACTCAGAACCTGGGGTGCGGGTCCCCCTTAGCCAGCAGAGAGGAGCCATCACAGAGGTGAGCTTTTGTCTCGTGCCGTGGGTGCCTCAGACAGCCTTCACTTACTTCCCCAGTTCCACACCCCCACCTGCCCCAGCAGAGCCCTCCGTCAAGTATCTTGTCCCCAAACACGCTGCGCGAGATTTCAAGGCCCAGAGTAGGAAAGTGTCCCTTGAGACAGCATCACAGACCACAGAGCAACTCCAGCTCTCTTCCAGGGGTTTCTACAGCCTTCCACCCCCAACTGTTTGCCTGCGGGGAGGTGCAGGTTGCAGCCTGGACAGACCTGACTTGGCTACTGTCTTGGGAGACAGGCCATTTGCTTTGTACTTTATAGATGGCAACTAGAATATTTCTCTGTCTTGATTTCAAAGAGGAAACGCCATTTCCCACGTTGCTGTTGGGTCAGGATATCTACAAGTCTCCTCTTTGACCTTGTAAAACAATGATACCAGAGGATAGGAAATACCTGACTGAGGCCTCCTAAGTCATAGTGAAACCTCCCTCTTCGACTAATACAGATGGAACAACAGGCCAGGAGGGCCAGCGACATGTTTTGGGGCACATTAAACTAGGGCCAGAACTCTGCACGGGTATCACTCACAATCTGTTGAAACAGTCGGACGAGCTGAACAGGTTCTACAGACAGTGAAGGACAGTGTCTCTGCCTACTGTGAGGCCTGGAGCCTCGACACCTGTCCTTTCTGTTCTCACGCATCTGGTCCCACCTGGAGGGAGATGTTTCCAGGCCTTTTAGAACACGAACCATTTTCTTCATACCTAAGGTGAGTGCAGGATATAGGACTGTCCCCCCAGCATCCAGCTCCAGGTAGGCCGGAAGGCAAGGCTGCCCCCTGGGAACATGAGGGGTTTCCTGCAGCATTTTGGTTGTTACTCACCCGGCATTTCATCTCGGCCCACCATTTAATACGGCTTCCAGGATGCGGGCCCGGGTCAAACCCATGTTCCAGGAGCAGATGTGCCTTCCACACAGCCATATCTATCACCAGGAGACCGGGCCTCACCTCTGCCCTGTCCTCCAGGGCCCCTTTTTTACAAAGGGCCTCCCCAGGAGCTATTTCTGGGCTCTGTCTACTCCAGGCCAAGCCTTATCTTTTCCATCTGATGAATGGACTTGTCAGGCCACCCATCACAATCCCTGGTTACCACTAACCTTTTCTCTAGATTTTTTAATGTCTTTAACCTCTCATGGATCCAATTTCCCCAGTATTCTCCCTTTTCCCCATATTCACCAACCCTGGGCAATGAGGATCTCCCCACCCCCACTCTCAAGGATTACAGAGAGATAAGACATCTTTGGAAACAACTTTCTTTATGAGAATCGTGAGTTCCTATTGAGTCTGGCCTGGAGTGGGCTAGACCAGTGCAAATATTCCAGGAGCAGATGGGGTGGCCAAGGCCAGTGTGGGGGAAGACAGGGACACAGCAGGTGGGTGAGGTGTCCTAATGATTCCTAGACCAACAGTCCCGTAGGAACCACGTGACTGTCAAACTGGCCTCTGAGACTTGGGATGAATACTGAAAGGTGGCTGTTTGTTCTCTGTCTAGTCGTGAGTGGCCGACTGGCCAGCATGAGTTGGCTTGTGAGGGATGCTGTGACGCCAGCCCAACTCTACCTATGAGCAGAAGGTGACAACTGGAACTGAGTCGGGAGGGGATTCAGAGAAGACCCTGATGCCCTTCACTTCCCTCCCAAGGAAGCTCTTCTTCCAGCCTCAGAGGCCATAGAGCATAGCCTCTGGGGTCAGTGTGGGATTTCAGGCCAGCACTACTTACCAGCTATTTCTTGGTCTCTTGGGCCTCATTTTTCTTCTGTCAACAGGGGCCCCTTCCCTGCAGGATTGTTGTGAGGAGTAAAAACAAGGCATCTGAAGCAGCTGGCCCGGAGCAGGCCACTGGTGCCCTGCAGCTCCCACTGGGGGTGGGAGGAGACGCAGGACAGGAGACGAAGCTGCACGCCCTCCCTCTTTCCTTAGGGGGAAACGACCCGCCCTTCCTGCACAGCCAGCCTTCCACCACAGAAATGCCAGCTGGGCGCTGCCCGTGTCTTATTTGCTTTTAAATCTGCAATAACTCGGGACCAGCTGTTCCAGTATTAGACTCCTCACTGCCAGAAGACTGCCTTCCTCCTGCTGCAGTGCCAGTCATCACAAGCAGACAGTTTTTCATGCCTTCTTTTCAGATGAAAGATGGTTCTCAGATGGCCTGTGGCCTTCCTGTCTCTGATGGAGACAATCTCAACTGTTTGCTCGCTGCCGTCCCCCAAGTCCAGCTTGCTTGGGTTTCCATCCAGCATCTCTCCCTCTCTCTTCATATGTGGGACCACCCACCCCCACCCCGCCCGTCCTGACCTGGTGCTGAGCTGGGTACCCAGTTCTCTCCAGAGATGCCCACCATGCCCCCCTTCCCCGCCCCCCACCCCCCATGGAAGGGGCCAAGAGGCATCCCCAACACCACCAAGAGGAGAGAGGACCCATGAGTGGAAGAGACTGGTTCTCCGAAGCTTCTCAATACCCTGAGGGTTCAAAGCCTGTACTGACACATGGTAACACCTTGTCTGAGCCCTCTTCCCTCCACCTCCGTCCTCCCAACGGGCAGTCCGCAAGGGCTTGCACCCAGAGATGGAGGGAATGCTACGGCCCCAGGGAACCTGCCTGGTTAACCCTTTCTTCTATACATTGATCCTTCACACCCTTGCTGCAGTCCTCAGTCAGCTGTCACCCTCAAGTCACAGATGAGGATGAACAAGTTCAGAGTTCAGAGTTTGTACAAGGTCAGGCAGCAGACAACCTCCGGGCCTGCATTTCCCTGTGTGTCGGTGGGGTTCATGGAGAGGAGTTGGACAAGCCACTCTCTAGCAGCCCCTCTGGCACTGTCGAGTAATTTCCTTGGACAAAAGTCACTTGCAGCAAGTACTGGAAGCAAGTCCAGCCAGGACAGCAGCTGATGGGGCCTCCCCAGCAGCCCTGCCCTGGCAAGGAGCCTGGGAGAGCTGGGCAGGAAGGCCTCAGGTCAGCACCTTCCCCTTCAGAGGGAGAGTTCCTTTTCAATAGTTGTTTCAGATTCTAGGATATTTCCTCAGGGCTGTGAGTTTAAGGTGGGTCCAGGGATAACACAGGCAACCGTCCATCTGCTGTTTCGAGAAGGGAGTCTCCGTAGTGCCGAGACACTCACCCCCCAAAAGAGATGTCTGCATGCCCATTCTGGCAGGTGGGGAGATGCAAACCTCATGCAGCTGCTGGCTTAATGTCTGGATGGAGTTCCTCCACAGCCAGCACGGGACCAGATCTCCTGGGAGCCTGAGCACACACCTGTGTCAGGAGGCCAGAGCCTGAGCTCAGCCCAGGAATGGGACAAATCTTTGCTGAAGGGGCTCCAGAAGGCTGTTAGGCTCACCCCAGCACTCCCTGTGTGGTATCTCTCCAGCCCCAGCTCCCCCAGACCCAGGCCCTGTTTCAGGGGGCTATTTCCTCCAGCGTAAGGGTAGGTCTGGGAGGAAGCCTGATATGACAGGTGGCTGAGCCCATGCCCACCAGCTCTGCCTGCCTCTCAGATGACCCCCCCCCCCCAAACATCTACTCTACACCAGGGGCCGTGCTGGGCTTTTTCACAGACGTCATGCCTTCCTCAAAGCAACCCCATGAAGAGGGACTTACTAGCCCCAATTTATAGATGAGCAAACTGAGGCCTAGCCAGACTTGCTCAGGATGGCTGAGAGTAAGTGGCAGGGCACCCAGAGTCTGCACTTACACTGCGTCTCCCCACCTCGGTGCCTGCAGAAGCAGGCGTCCAGCTGGACTCCAGAGAAGAGCATGGTGTGTCAGGCAGGTGCCTTAGATGCCCTTGGCAGACAGACCCCTCTGTGACCTGCTGGCTGAGCACTGAGCCCATGTTGGGACCACAAATCAGAGCCAGTCATGTGATGGGGGCTGGGCCTGATGATCCCTTAAGAGGTCTGTTTCTCTGGCTCATAGGCCGGGGGAGCCCCTGGGAGAAGCATCAGGATACAGCCTCCAGGGCATGCTCTCTGCAGTCCGCTGTGCAGACTTGTCCTTCCCAAGTTCTGCAGCAGCCTAGCTCAGGTTTGGTTGGGAGGAGGAAGGGGAGGAGCCAGAGCAGGAAGGATGGAGCCAGGAATAGAAGGACGGGAGCAGGAGCCGTGCTGATGTGGCAGAGCTCTGGCCATTCACACCCTGCTTGGCTGGCCTCCACAGCCAGCCCTCTCCTGCCCAGCCTGCTCTGCTGCGGGCAAAAGGGCTGGGTCTGCTGAAAGCTAACATCCTTAGTTTACTTACTCCAGCAAGCAGTCCGTTCAAACTGCAGGCGAGGTAGGGGGTGGGGAGGAGGGAGAGGAACAGCCTGTGAAGCTGAACTCATACAGTTTGAGAATTTAGCCTTTACGCTCCAAGTAGGTCACCCAAAGATTGGAAACTCAGAGGCACCCCTAATACCAAACCTTGCTCCCACGCCCTGGCCTGAATAAGAAAGGAAGTCTAGGGAGAATCCTTCACTGGGAGAAGGGGACCTGAGGCTGAGCACTGGGCTGCATAGAAATGAGGGGCTGTGGGGCAGGAAGTCTCCCCCAGGACTCCTACCTCAGTGCCAGGCTAACATCTGAGCAGGAACCCGGGCCACTGTGAGGCCCACCCAGTCAGCTGCTGTCCAGTTAAGCGAGGACAGACCTCAGGCCACACCCAGACCCCTCTCCCCCTCGCGTCTCCCTTCTGAGCTGCATGGTCTCAGGCCAGCCCAGCACAGCGTCGGAGCCCCTGTCCCACCCCCTGCTCCTGCACAGCCCTTTTCCATGACTTGGAGGCAGCCGATGACTTCACTCCATCCTCCACTTCTCAGCCTTCGTCCTCCAGCAGCAACACTATTGCCTGAGTTGGTCCAAAAGGAGGAGAGCCGCCAGGACACCACGCAGTTGGTCCAGCCTCCAGGTTAGTGCTGGCTGGGTGTTGGGGGAGGGGAGGCGAGGGGCTCCAGGTGAAGCGAAATGATGGGTCTGTGGGGGCAGCACCCCTCTTTCTGGTAGTTCACTCATCTCTCCTCCACCCAAAACTATTGTCCAACAGAGGGGCTGAAGGAGCATGGAGCTGGGGAGGGCCTCACTTGGAGCTGGGAGCTGAGTGGTCTGCGTGGAGGAAGGTGGCAGTGGTGTAGTTCTGGAAGAGAGGCTGCAGGAACATGCCGATCGTGCCAAAGACACAGACGAAGACAAAGATCCAAAGGAACAGGCGGTCGATCACCATGGCAACATACTTCCAGTCCTCACTCACCTGGAGAGAGGAAGGGTAGGAAACCCAGGTATCAATCACATAATACAGGAGGGGACTGGATTGGGTATAAGCAACTTCCATCACACATCACTCCTCTCCCTCCTTGACCCCAGAGTGACCATTCCAAAGTTCGGCTCCAGTCTTGCCTGCTTAAAAGCCTCCAGTGACCCCATTGCCTTCAGCAGCCACCCAAACTCCCAAGTCTAGAATCAAGAGCACCCATGACAAATATGAGCCAACATTTATCTTCTTCCAAGTCCGACTCAGACTTACCAAACTCCAGTCTGTCCTCTCAGGTCTCTGGGCCTTTGCGTTTCCTCCCAGTCTAGAATTCCAGTCCTCCCTATCTCTACTTGTGAACTCCTACACATCTTTCAAAGCCTAAATCAAAATGTCACCTCTTCTACGAAGCCTTCTCTGATCCCCCTGATCAGAATGAACCTGTTTCCTCTGGGGCTCCCTCAGCATTGCGTATGCATCTCTGTGCTGTGCTGTGCTTAGACACTCAGTCGTGTCCAACTCTTTGCAACCCCATGGACGGTAGTCCGCCAGGCTCCTCTGTCCATGGGGATTCTCCAGGCAAGAATACTGGAATGGGTTGCCACACCCTCCTCCAGAGGATCTTCCCAACCCATGGATTGAACCCAGGTCTCCAGCATTACAGGGGAGATTCTTTACCGTCTGGCCACCTGGGAGGCCCAGTATTTTTACTCCACTGTATTGTCAGTTCAATTCATATGCCTGTCCTCTCCTCCCTCCCTGACCCCCATCCCAACTTAAGCTATGAGCTTGTAAACTACAGGGGCCTGATCTGACTTATTTTTGTAATCCCAGCATCTCAAACTCAGAGTTCCAGTAAATGCGTGTTGAACTAGTGAATGAAGGGCTGCCCTGAAGGCCTCTCTCCTTATCTAACTGCCTGGGGAGCCCCTTCCAACAGCCCCAGGGTGGGAGGACTGAGTCTCAGATGCAAACAAGCCCATCCAGAAGAGAATAACCACTGTGTTTGGGAGCCAGTCACAGGGTCTGCATGAGAGCTGGCCTGCACTCAGGGCCGTTCCGCTCCCGTCTGAGTCTGGCCCTTTGCACACGTGTTCATCTGTAACCCTGGGCCTCCTGTCTCCCTGGCACCATTCTGGGCACTGGGGATGTGAGAGAGCAAGACAGACACATCCTGCAGTTCAGTCTACTGAGGGAGACGGACACAAAATGAGTAAAAATAAAAATAATTACACCCTTTTGGGTGCTTACATGGAAGCAAAGGACAGAGCAATGGAGGTGGAGATATCATTCAGGGTGTGATTTGGGGAGGCCTCTTTGAGGGAGTGACACCTTAAGCGAAGATCTGATAAGTGACAAGGAGCCAGCTGTATCAGGAATAAACTGAAGAAAGAAACAGACAAACCCAAACTGTGGTGGTGGTTTAGTTTCAAAGTCGTGTCCAACTTGCAAACTGAGGGACCTTCAACTGGCCTGGGCCCTTCAAAAATGCCTATGCCCTGAAAGGCAAAGCCTAGGAACCATTCCAGAGTGAAGCAAACTAAAGAGACAGGACAACCAAGTGCAATTCAAGATCCTGGACTGAGGTGGAGGAGATGCTACAAAGGATATTACTGAGACAATTGAAAAAATTTTTAGTATGGACTTTATATCAGATAAAGGTATTGATGCTAATTTCCTGAATTTGATCACCGAGCTTGAGTTATAGAAGACAATATCTCTGTGCTTGGGAGAGAAAAGCTGGAGTATTTGGGATAAAGGGTCACTTACTCTCAACAGAAGGGCAAAAATTAATAATAGCAATAATTTTTAAAAGGAAAAAAAAGGGCATTCCAAGCAGATGGAGCAATATGTGCAAAGGTCTTGAGGCAGGAAAGCGCTTAGCTTGCTTAGAACAAGCGTCAGATAAGCCAGTGACCTGAGCTGTGGAGAGATGACACATAGTGAGCAGGAAACATTGTCTGTTTGGATGAAGAAGCACAAGAACTGAATCAGGGAGACCATTAGAAGTCCCTACCCTAGGCCAGGCAAGAGCTGATGGAGGCCTACGGCTAGGGAGGGAGCATGGAGATGGTGAATAAAGGATGAAGCTGAGAATTATTTTGGAGGTTGAGCTCACAAGACAGGACTTCTGATGATCTGGATGGTGGGGGAGATAAGAAAGAGAGGCATCAAGGATCACTCCACGCTTCTGGTCTAAACCATTGGGTGGATGGTGATGTCATTTACTAAAAGATGGGGAGATGAGAGGAGGAGCAAGTTGGTGGTGGGGATGTAAACCAAGCACTCAGTTTTGGACATGTTAAGTCTGAGATGCCTGTGAAACATCCAAGTAGGTCATTGCATCCTCATCACCTAGCTCAGTAAATGCACATTACGTGAGTTTGCTGCAGTGGGGAAGGCAGAGGCAGAGACACAGCCAGCTGAGCCCCTGCACCTCCAGCATTCCCCGCTTGGCCCCAGCCACCTCTGAGCCTCCAGCCCCATCCTCTCTTGCCTCGGTCCCTCTCATCTTCCATCAGGACCATAACCTGCTCCCTGGCTCAAGCCCCAGCTCCTGCCCTCCCAAGGGACACTAGGCTCTGGAGCATCCCACCCCCCACAAATGATAATGCAGGAGCCTGCCCTTCCTTACTCCCCAGGCCAGAATGACTGCATCCCAGTAGAAACATGGCCAGTTATCATGGCAACAGTTGAGCCGCAGCCTGGAACCAGCCAGGTGATTAAAGAATGCTGGATGGGGCCAGCCACAACCCCAAATGCAGGGAAGTCAACCCCTCATATTCCCCCCTCCTCATCCCCTGGTTCAGTGTCCAAGGAGTCCCCTTCAGGGAGAGCCACTGCAGAAAAAGCCGGGTGTGCAGAAAGCTCTGGGCAGGTCTTGGAAGCCCTGGCCTTCACCTGCCTCCACCTCCACAAATATTTCACAAGGCCACTCCCTGAGGACTCAGAAAAGAAGGAAAAGGATATTGATTTGGGGCTCTGTCCTATTCCCAGTGGCCGGTGGAGCCACCTAACCACCCCCACCCCCTCCCATACACACTTTCTACTGCTCTCAACTTTGCCCCCAAAGCAGGGCACCCAAAGGATTCATCCTCATTTGTGCAAGGAGCTGCAGGTTAACAACATGGTCTTGGGAATACAAGCGGCAGAGAGGGTCTCCGGGGACACAGCCACAGGCCAGCTGCAAACCCACAAGGGCCTCCTCCCCTTTCTGGCCACCTTTCCAAAACTAACGACACTAAGGATGCCCCAGCGAGGCATTTCCCTCCGGATGCTAGCACTCGGGAAGCCGCAAGGTCATCCTGTACCAACCGCAGCTTAGGCGGCACCACCTCCCAGAAGCCAAAGGAGAAGAGGCTGCGCCAGCGCCCAGGCCCACAGCCCCAGGCCAGACTCGCACTGTCGGCAACCTGCACTCCGATTAGCTTTGTCTGCGGAGCTTCCGAGGGGCCCTGCAGCCCCGCATCCCATGCCCGAGTCCCTGCGCTGCACTCACGCTCTGGTCGTCGTCCTCACTCCGCATGTGATCTGCGATGAAGCGCACGCCGTCCACCGCCTCCCGGAGGCCGCAGCCACACGGTCCCCCGGAGCGCCCGGGGCCTGCTGCTGGCGCCGGCTCCGAGCCAAAGGCCCCAGCCAAGCCCTGCACCGACGCGCGGTTGACGAAGCACGTGCAGGAGTCGGCCCCCTGGGCCTCGCGGAAGAAGGCGCCGGCTCCCTCTCGCTCGCGCTGGCGCCGCCGCAGACGCAGGCGTTGGCGGGCGCAGCGGTGGCGCGGTTGCTGCATGAACAGCAGCGTGGGCAGCTTCTCCAGGAAGACGACCTTGACCCAGGGCGCCATGGTGTGCGTGGTGGGTGAACGGTGGTGCACGTTGAGCACGCACACGCTGGTGACGATGGAGAAGGTGACGAGCACCATGGTGAACATGAGGTACTTGCCGACTAGCGGCACGTCGAGGGAGGTGGGCGGCACGATCTTAGAGATGAGCAGCAGGAAGACGGTGAGCGCCAGCAGCACGGAGATGCACAGCGTCATCTTCTCACCGCAGTCAGACGGCAGATAGAAGACGAGGATGGCTAGAGAGGTGATGAGGATGCAGGGGATGATGAGATTGATGGTGTAGAAGAGTGGCTTGCGACGGATGATGAAGTCGTATGTGATGTCCACGTAAGTGGAGTCATCCGGGTTCTCGTTGCGCCGGCCGGGCAGCGCCACTATGTCCCACTCGCCGCTGGGTGTGAAGTCATCCAGGTTGGCCACGTCACTCTTGAGCACTAGGTCGATCTCAGTGCGGTCGTAGGTCCACGAGCGGAACTTCATGGTGCAGTTCTGCTGGTCAAATGGGAAGTGCTTTACCTCGATCTTGCATGCGCTCTTGTAGATGGCAGGTGGCAGCCAGAAGATGCTGCCGTCGTAGGAGACCAGGGCATTGGAATAGAAGGACACCTCGTACATGCCGTCGGCACTGCCAAGGGACAGCACAGTCAGCCCCGATTTAAGCATGCCTCCACCCCATCCATTCACCCAGCCCTGAGTGGGAAGAGAGGAAAGCCGAAGGGAGGTATGGGAAGAGGGAGATAGAAAGGAGCAGGAATTATTAAGCAAGAAGGGGATGTGGGTGGGCTGGTGGGGAGAAGAGGTGTCCTGGTCAGAGGCCTGAGGGGACGCTCTGTTACTTGTCATGCACTGTATAAGCCGGTTGGTCCAAAAGAAGGTGGAGAAGTTGGGGGAGCCAGGGAGGTCAGAGTGAGGAGCCCGGTGCAACAGAGAGGGCCAGGGGCAGGTGGGAGCAGGAGATGGTCCCTAGAGTCTAGGGACTAGTGGCTTTGGGTCTTAGAGGTAAGAGGGCTTATTGTAGGAGAGCAGATGGAACCTGGGGGAGAAACTGGGACCCCCAAGTTCTTTGATTCTTATCATTCCTCCAGGAAAGCCTATTTTTTAATCAGTTTGCACACTGGGGGCTGTCAATCCTTGTTTGTATCACACCGCAGCTCCAAACACTGGGAGTCCTAATTGACTGGGAGGGAGCTGGCCATGACCCAAGTTACCTTGGCTGTCCGCACTATACCTCACGGGTTTGGGTTTGTCTGTCTGAGTAGTGACTTGTCTGTGCCAATGAAAAGTCCCTTCTCTCCCCCAGCATGAGCTAATTTACTTTCTTCAAGACCTGAGCACTCTCAAGTTCTCCTCCAGCCTTCCCATCCCTCCAGGGTCACCTACTTGTTGTATAGGACCACATCTGGTAGCCAGATGTGTTTGGAAGGGAGCCGAACTTTCTTCATGTTGTCAAATTCCTCAGGCTTCCAGGTGAGGCGATAATCCTCCCACTCCTGGGAAAGGGAAAGAGGGAGGCAGCACCGACCTATGCCCTGGGAGGGGCTGAAGGTCAAGGACAGGGACAAGAGGAGGCCTATTTGGCTTGAGGAAGTTTTCAAAAGTCATTGCCTCGCCACCGTGACTTCTCGGCCCAGCAAAAGTGGCTTTTCATTTAATTTGCATAGCCAAGCCAAGATATTAGAATCTACATTTTGTGAATGAGAAAATGAATCTTGCAGTGTTTACCATATTCAAAGTTAACAGAGCTGGTGAGTGGAAGAACCAAGACTCATATCCAGTTATTTCAGATCCCAAGGTCTATACCTTTCTGCCTCTCTTGAGGAGATTCAAAGAGGGAAAAGCACATGCAAAAAAAAAAAAAAAGGAAGAAAGAGAAGCCCAGAGGTGTGGGCAGGAAGAGCTCTAACCTGAGTCAGCCAGACATTGGTGGTCATGATCTGCTCCCGCTCATGCTGCAGGGAAGAGAAGCTGCTGAGAAGTGCCCCCCACCACCGATCCTCAAGTCTGTGGGCCCCCTACACCACCCAGGCTCCCTCCCCCACATGCCCAAGTCTTGGGGACTCCAGAAGAATTAGTGCAAACATACTCTGGCTATGCCAATTTCAGTAGCTGGGCAGAGAGTTTGGGACCCCCACTCACCACACTAATGAGCTGGGCCAGTGATACCATGAGCTGTACTGTCACCAGCTCAGAGCCATTGGTAGCTGGGCGGATAAGTTTGTTGTAGCGGGAAGGATCCAGGAGATGCTCTACCAGCCGCTCTTCTGTGTCTGTACCCCAGACTCCTGGGCAGGGGAGTGGGGTGGGGGGCAAGAAGTAAGTACACAGCAAGGAGGGCCCACCCAGGATCCCACTGTCCCTAGGCAAGTGGGACAACCTAGGCCCAAATAGGAAGCTGTAGTTTTCCACAGCCCGTCCCTAAGAAGATAGCAAAATTCTTAGGTTGCCCCCATGGAAGCCCCTCATATAGCTTCCCACAGATCATCCCTAAGAAGACAGCAAAATTCTTAGGTTGCCCCCATGGAAGCCCCTCATAGAGAAGTCCCTCTCTGAGTCACTGACCAAGAAGCCCAGACAGTCTCCCCACAGCCTCCCACTAAAAACCTATTCTTCAAGGATCAGTGGAGACCCTGCTCTTCCTGCAAGATCTCAGAGGATCATTTCAAAATATTTGAAGTTTCTGTTTCCATGGTTTCTTCTAGAAGATATCTACAATTCAAGGAAGGTTTTAGAGGGTAGTGAAAGGAGAACAGTCATATATGTCCCACCACACAGCCTTTCTTCTCAGTTAGCACCCATCTCTGTGTACCAGTAATGTTATGCGCCTCTATATGTGACTGGCTGTGACCCCCTCCCCGAAAAGGTATTGGGTTGGAGTAGAATAATTTGGCTACCTGAGCTGTGTGGACAGGGCATATATTTCACCTCAAGTTCCACACGTACAGGAGCTCACCTCTCATGAGATTGCAGGCAGATATGGAAAGCTCCTTTGGTTGTATATTCCTTTTGTACCTGCCCCACCACACACTATCTCCTGCAACCCTGCACGAACGCACCCCCACGTCCTCAGAGACCCCTCCCTGGCCCTTAGCCTGGCAGAGCTTCTTCCCTTCTTGTCTCCTGTCCACCCTCCAAGAGAGTTGAGAAGTTGCTTGCTTCCATTTCCTGCCTTGCCCCCATGGAGTGAGCAAAATCGGGAGCCCAACATGAGGGACAGGAAATGATGGAGAACCAAGTGAGGGTGCCGAACCAGGTAGATTGTCTTGAGCTACTGGTTTACTTGAAGTTAAATAGCAATTCAGCTGCAGTCAGAGTCTCCCCTTCCTGCCACCCCAGAAATCCTGGGGAGAGCCCCTCCTTCCTTCCTCTCTGTACCCACACCCTCCCCGGCACCACTGCCCAGGTTGCCCTCTCTTCTCCGCATCACTTGGAGCAAGTCCTTCTCCCAGTTCAGCCTCCCAGGCACTTACAGCTGTCCTGGGGGTCTCTCCCCTAACTCCCAGGAGACTTCCCGCCTTAGGGATCCCTCCCTTACAAATTCGAGCCTGAGTGAGACAGAGCGTGGCGACTTGTCCTTACCTGAGCACAGTCCGAGGAGGCCAAAGCTGAGGAGCAGCGCCATGGGACCTGAGAGCCAGGCCATGCCTCTGGCATAGCTCGCCGGCTCGCCTAAACGTACCAGAGCGCGCCGCAGGCTGGAAGGCCGCGGGCGGGGCGCTGTCCGTGGTGCTGAAGCCGCTCCCGCGCCGCCCGCGCCAGGCGGGAGCGGAGCCCAGGGTGTGCGCACAGCCTTCGGTGCTGCCGTGCTAATCTCCACGGCGGTTCCCCGGGCTCCAAGAGCGAGAAGGAACCCGCTTCTCGCTTATCCCGGTCTGAGCAGGCGGAGGCTTTTCCGGCTGCTCTTCCAGGGAATACAATTGGGACGGTGAGGGGGAGGAGTCTCCGCCCCGGAGGCGGAAGCGCCAGAGCTCAGAATAAAAGGGGTCCCTGGGTGGGGTATTCTCCTGCTGGTCCTGCTTAGTTAGAGTGTGCGTGAGGAGGAAGAAGGGGGGCTCACCAGACGGTGGAGGAGTTCTGAAACCCCAAAGTTGAGGCAGGACCTGGAAGGGTCTGAAAAGGCTCAGGAAGAAAGCGCAAGTAAGACAAACAGGTCAGGACCGGGTAAGCACCCGGGACCAAGGGCCAGAATGAGGGGAGTGGGAGTCAAAAAGAGGTTCTGGGTCCCACCTTCCTTTTTTTCTCTTACCAAACCCAAATGCTCCTGCTTCCCCGGAAGGCTGAGGATGCAGCCAAGACGATGCACTTAGGCCCTTAGAGAATGAGACGGAGGACTGTAGGTTTGCTATTTCAAGAAAGCAAACAATTTGGAGTCTAGAAACAGGATCCCCTCATCTGTTCCCTTCCATACCTCCACAGAAGGCATCCAGGGGATCTAAGGTGGGGACATGTGGACATCTGAAAAGAAGGTGACCTTCAAGAGTGGAAGGGTAAGTGGCCCTTATCAATTAGCCTTTCTCACCCACCTTCTGTTCCTCTCCAGTCTTTGACTTCTGTGTGACAAGGGGGAATCAGAGGATAATTTCATAGAAACCAGCCCAAGAATGAAGCTAACACAAAGGAAAGCAAAGATGAGACAGAGAGGTGTCAAAACTCAATGACATCTTTGATCTTAAAAGCCCCGAACTTTTAACTTCTGAGCCAATAAAGGCTTTCCTTTTTTCTTAGGTGGATTTTTTTCAGTTTCAACCAAAAGATTCCTGACTAAAGCAGCCTTATCATACATCAAGGCACTGTCTTGTTCCAGCTCTGCCGACTCCTTCAACCTCCTCTGGGCCAGTACCTGCAGCCCCACACTCCTCATGGTAATGTCTTTATTTATTTATTTTTGAAATAAACCATTTCTTTTTCTTTCTTTCTTTTATTTTTAAATTTATTTGGCTGCACTGGGTCTCCATTGCTGCATGTGGGATCTTAGCTATGACATGTGGGATCTCGTTCCCTGACCAGGGATGGAACCCAGGCCCCCTGCATTGGGAGCACTAAATCTTAACTACTGGACCCATCCTCCATGCTTCAGGGCCTTTTAAACATTCAGTTCTGTTGATTCTGTTTTCACCCATTTCCTGTCAACCACTGTCTACTTTGAACACCTGGCAGAAACATTAGTTCCTTAAGGAAGCTATGACCAAAGATTAGGTCAGGTGCCCTGAGACATGTTTCCAGAGGATGATAAATGAGTAAATAAATCAATATAAGGTGGTAGCTGTCTCTCCTCCTAGATTTTGAACCAGCACAGTGCCTGGCATATTGTGAGGGTTCAACAAATAAGCCAAAGGGCTGGTACAGGACTGAAATCTTTTAACATGTAGAGAAAAATTCCTCTCTAAAAGCTCAGCCAAAAGCAATTTATATACATGTACTTAGTTCCTGGAATTGAGAAGGAAAAGCAAAACAAGTATCAGCAAAGGGCTAGAGAGGATGTGGGATGACTACAGTCTCCATAAGGTACGTGGAAAAAAAGTGAAAGTGTTAGTCGCTCAGTTGTGTCCGACTGTCTGCGACCCCATGGTCTGTCCATGGAATTCTCCAGGTAAGAATACTGGAGTGGGTTGTCATTCCCTTCTCCAGGGGATCTTCCCGACTTGGGGATAGAATTCAGGTCTCTTCCACTGCAGGCAGATTCTTTACCATCTGAGCTACCAGGGAAGCTCAAGGCATGTGGAAGTGGCCATAAATCTGCACCACAAGCTCCAGGGCATATACATGTGCAAACATGTTATCATCTCTTAAGAATTCAAGAAATCTTAGAACCAAGGAAAGAAGTGGAGAATAAAAGCCTTACGAAAAAGGGAAGGAATGTGTGTAGTCAGTCCACTTGGGAAAAGGGTCAAGGGTGGGAAGAAGACTTCCCTCCCTGCCCCCTCTGCCTTCAACAATTCAGATCAATTGTTGGATATCTACTGTTTAGTTATCAAAGATGCAGTGATCAAAAAGACTTAGTCCCAGCTACTAAGGAGATCACAGTTTGGTGGCAAAGACTTGTGACACCATGTGGTGGCTGATCTAGAAGAGTGTAAACAAGGTGCTTTGGAAGTATGGATGAGAGAGAGGTTCATAGTGCCTGAGAGCCTGGAAGGGGTAGAGATGAAAATTGAGATTTGAAAGATGAGAAAGCCAATAAGACAAAGGTGGCTAAAAGGCATTTCAAACTCCTAAAAGAGAGACACGGAGCTTTACATGTAGATAGTGCTCAGTACTTTCTTCTTTCAGTGAATGCTGGGTGATAGAAGAAGGCTGCAAAAGTCTTCTTTTATGAAAGTCTCTCTGGAGTGGTTGCTTGTCTCTGTATTGACAGACTGGAAAGTCATTTGCTTCCTTGAGGCCCTTGGTCACTCCCTGATGCTCCTTTCTGGTCAGTTCGGGCAGCCTGTTCGCCTTGGCCTCTACCTTTTCTTTTAAAATTTCTCAGCTTTTGTTCTGAGTCCTCTGAGCGCAACCACCCAGTGGTGGAGGAGAGCTGGAACACCCTTCCTGCCTCCTTCATGTCTCCACACACACCCCTCCCATATCTACCAGGAAGAGAGGACAGGCCCAGAACCACACAAGGTGATGGATACATGTAGGAGTATCAGTTCTCAGGCAAAACAGTGAACAGGCAAGGTTTTGGTGGGACACACCCAAGGCCTCTGATGGTGAGGAACACTTTTTTTGAAAGGCATTACAATGTTCAGTTCAGTCAGTTCAGTCACTCATCGTGTCTGACTCTTTGTGACCCCATGGACTGCAGCATGCCAGGCTTACTTGTCCATCACCAACTCCCAGAGCTTACTCAAACTCATGCCCATTGAGTCACTGATGCCATCCAACCATCTCATGCTCTGTCGTCCCCTTTCTCTTCCCACCTTCAATCTTTCCCAGCATCAGTGTCTTTTCCAATGAGTTAGTTCTTTGCATCAGGTGGCCAAAGTATTGGACTTTCAACTTCAGCATCAGTCCTTCCAACGAATATTCAGGACTGATTTCCTTTAGGATTGACTGGTTTGATCTCCTTGCAGTCCAAGGGACTTTCAAGAGTCTTCTCCAACACCACAGTTCAAAAGCACCAATTTTTCAGCACTCAGCTTTCTTTATAGTCCAACTCTCACATCCATACATGACTACTGGAAAAACCATAGCTATGACTAGACGGACCTTTGTTGGCAAAGTAATATCTCTGCTTCTTAATATGCTGGCTAGGTTGATCATAGCTTTTCTTCCAAGGAGCAAGCATCTTAATTTCATGGCTGCAGTCACCATCTGCTGTGATTTTGGAGCCCAAGAAAATAAAGTCTGTCACTGTTTCCATTGTTTCCCCATCTATTTGCCATGAAGTGATGGGACCTGATGCCATGATCTTAGTTTTAAGATTTTTAAGATGGTTGAGTTTTAAGCCAACTTTTTCACTCTCCTTTTTCACTTTCATCAAGAGGCTCTTTAGTTCCTCCTCGCTTTCTGTCATAAGGGTGGTGTCATCTGCGTATGTGAGGTTATTGCTATTTCTCCTGGCAATCTTGATTCCAGCTTGTGCTTCATCCAGCCTGGCATTTTGCATGATGTACTCTGCATATAAGTTAAATAAGCAGGGTGACAATATATAGCCTTGATGTACTCCTTTCCTGATTTGGAACCAGTCTGTTATTCCATGTACAGTTCTGTTGTTTCTTGACCTGCATACAGATTTCTCAGGAGGCAGGTCAGGTGGTCTGGTAATCCCATCTCTTTAAGAATTTTCCACAGTTTGTTGTGATCCACACTGTCAAAGGCTTTGGCGTAGTCAATAAAGCTGAAGTAGATGTTTTTCTGGAACTCTCGCTTTTTCGATGATCCAACGGATGTTGGCAATAACATTACAATGTTATTTCTCTATTTAAGATACTTTAAGTTTAAAACTTTATTACCAGAGTAATGCAAATCTATGAAGAGCAACTGGAAAACACAAATTAGCAAAACACAAACTAGATTCATAACATTACCTCTTAGGAAAAAAAACAATGTTTGCATTTCATATATATATATATATATCTGTATGTGTGTATATATATACATACATATATATATATATACACCCAATTATCTATATGTACTTAGATATAACTGTCTTCCCAGGTAGCATTAGTGGTAAAGAACCTGCCTGCCAATGCAAGAGATGTAACAGATTTGGGTTCAATCCCTGGGTCTGGAAGATCCCCTGAAGCAAGAAATAGCAACCCACAGCAATATTCTTGCCTGAAGAATCCCATGGACAGAGGAGCCTCGTGGGCTACAGTCCATAGGGTCACAAAGAGCTGAACACGACTGGAGCAACTTAACTTGTTCACTTAGATATACATGCAAAAAGCATATACATTATAAGTGTACAACTAGATAAAATTTCACAACATGAACACAGCCTTGTAACTCCCACCCAGATTTTCAAAAAGAGAGAATGTTAGCAATATCCAAAAGTCCCCCACTATATTCCCTGCCAGGCTTTATTCCATCTTCTTCAAAAACAGGGGGAAGGAGGAATAGAGAGTGACTCCCTAACATGTACTGCTTGAAGTTCAGGAAGTAGAGAGAAGTAATGGTTACCCAACTTTGTGAATGTAGTACATGTCACTGAACTGTACACTTTAAAATGGTTAAAATGGTAAATTTTATGTTATGGGTAATTTCTAACAATTTTTTTAATGACCAAAAAAGTAAATACTATTCTGACATAACAACATAGATTAACTTTGCCTCTGAATTTTATATAAATAGAATCTTTTGTAATTTTTTTCAATAGTGAGAATCACTATTGAATCATTATTTCAATATTGAGAATCACTATTTCAATAGTGAGAATAGTGAGCATTGTTGAATGCAGTTGTAGTTCATCATCTTCATTGCTATAGAATATTCCATTGTATAAATGCACCACTGTTTATCCATTTCACCACTGATAGGTATCTGGGTTGTTTTCTATTTCAGACTATTACAAATAACACCACTTTGAACATTCTTGTTCATGTTTTTAGTATACAAATATATGTGTTTCCATTTACTTATTAAAAAGGAGCACACGGTAAAATAGCTTTGTGACCTTCTTTTTTTAATTTAATTTCTTTATTTCGGGCTGCACCAGGAAGCTTGTGGGATCTTAGTTCCTTGGCCAGGGATTGAACCCCAGGCCCACGGCAGTGAACGCACTGAGTCCTAACCACTAGACTACCAAGGTTCCCACAGCCTTCACTTTTCATGTACTATTTCTAAAAGCTCTCTCCATGTCAATATTTGATAACTATTTTAAAATAGTTTTATGTCAATCTATTTGATCAAATATTTGATAACTATTTTTAATAGCTGCATAGTATCCCATTATGGGTAAATGTTTGCACACACCTTTAATAGTTTCCAAGTGAAAATGCTGAGTCAAAGGTTTTTTAAATTTTCTTATTATTTAATCATTTATTGCTGAAATGAGCTCCAGAAGGACTGATAATATTAGAATGACCCTGGGGCTCCAGGCTAAAGCACCTATGATCAATACCTCTACAATCTTGCCTGTGCTGACCCCTTCCTTTTCTTCTTCCCTGCCTCTCAGTCATTCCTCCTTTGCCTTAGGCCTTTCTGCCCAACCTCCTACTCTAGGACCAGTTCTTTAAAAACATCACCCCCCCCCCCCCATTTCCATCTAAGTAACTTCTCTTAGTACTTTCACACACTTTCCTGGGAGTTAATCCTGACTATTAGCTCCCTTCAAGACCTTTATCCTCCTTCATCCCTCTTATTGCATTTTTCACATTGTATTACAGTTGATTATACCTGGTTCCACTTCATCCATTACTGTGTGCTCCAAAGAGCAACTGGAAAAGGAGTACGTCAAGGCTGTATATTGTCACCCTGCTTATTTAACTTATACGCAGAGTACATCATACAAAATGCCAGGCTGGATGAAGCACAAGTTGGAATCAAAATTGCCAGGAGAAATATCAATAGCTTCACATATGCAGATGACACCACCCTTTTGGCAGAAAGCGAGGAGGAACTAAAGAGCCTCTTGATGATAGTGAAAGAGGAAAGTGAAAAAGCTGTCTTAAAACTCAACTTTCAAAAAACTAAGATCATGGCATCTGGTCCCATCACTTCATGGCGAATAGATGGGGAAACAATGGAAATAGTGACAGACTTTATGTTCTTGGGCTCCAAAATCACTGCAGATGGTGGCTGCAGCCATGAAATTAAAAGACACTTGCTCCTTGGAAGGAGAGCTATGACCAACCTAGACAGCATATTAAAAAGCAGAGACATTACTTTGCTGACAAAGGTCCATCTAGTCAAAGCTATGGTTTTTCCAGTAGTTTTGTGTGGATGTGGGAGTTGAACCATTAAGAAAGCTGAGCACCAAAGAATTGATGCTTTTAAACTGTGGTACTGGAGAAGATTTTTGAGAGTCCCTTGGACTGCAAGGAGATCAAACCAGTCAATCCTAAAGGAAATCAGTCCTGAATATTCATTGGAAGGACTGATATTGAAGCTCCAATATTTTGGCCACCTGATGTGAAAAACTGACTCATTTGAGAAGACCCTGATGCTGGGAAAGATTGAAGGTGGGAGGAGAAGGGGACGACAGAGCATGAGATGGTTGGATGGCATCAACGACTCGACAAACATGAGTTTGAGCAAACTCTGGGAGATGGTGATGGACAAGGAAGCCTGGCGTGTTACAGTCCATGGGGTCACAAAGAGTCAGACACAACTGAGTGACTGAACTGAACTGCACTGGAGCAGGAGCAAGAAACACAACAAAAATGATAAAATGCGTCACCGCTGTCATGTGAGGAGCCAGGAATCAAGGCAGGCTCTCCCCACAGGGAACTAGCTTCTTTGTCTCTGCATCCCCTGTGTTTAATACAGTTCCTGGCAAAGAGCAAGTCCTCAGGACGTGCTTGTTGAGTTGGTGACAAAATGCTACGCTTCTGGGAGCAAGTCAAAGGAGAAAACTGTTCACTCTGCTCCAAACAAGTGCATCTATTCACTCTGAAAACACATGACCTTCTGCAGAAAAAAAAAAATCTTCACAATTCATTTTCCATAGAGCAGCAGAGTGATCTTTTTTTTTAAGGCTGTGTGTGTGTGCGTGTGTGTGTGTGTGCGCACGCGCGCCATGCTGCATGTCTAGTTCCCCTACAAGGCATCAAAATCAAACCTGGGCCCACGGCAGTGAAAGCACCAAATCCTAACCACTCGACCACCATGGAATTCCCCAAAGTGATCTTTTAATATTTTAAATCAGATCATGCTACTCCCTGCTTAAAATCTTTCGTTTCCCACTGCACTTTGAATAAAACTCAGCAAATTACTGTGGTCTCTATTCTTCACTGGCCTCATCTCCTGCTCCCTCCTTCTTGTCTTTCACGAGACTCAAGGTATGCTGATCCTCTATTTAAAAAAAAAAAATGAGCTCTTACTGTGTGCACTGGACTGAGCACTTTTCATGTTTTCTCACTTAATCCTCCCAACAATCTTATAAGATAAGTACTAGTATGGTTTCCATATTACAGATGCTGAAAGAGAAGCATGGCAGGCTAAGTAACTTGCTGAAGGTCACACCTTTAGCAACTGACAGCGCTGGGGTTTGAAGCCCATGATCTCAGCCAGTATATAATGAGCTTCCTGCTTCCAGATCACACCACGTTCGTTCTCAGGGTCTTGGAGGTTGGCTGTCTCTCCTGGAATGCTCTTTGTCAGGCCCTCCCAGGCCATCCTTCTCTTCATTAGAGATCAGCTCAAACCCCACCTCCCTAGGGAGACCTTCACTGACTACTGGACTTAAAATAATCCCCAGTCATTCGCTCCCACATGACCCTACCAGTCTGATAGTCCTCTGGTTATTTTATTCATGTTTATTGTGTAACTCCTTGCACTTAGAATGTTAGTACCATGAGAACTGGGATACTGTTTGTCTACTGCTATATATTTGTGGTCTTCCCAGGTGGCACTAGTAGTAAAGAATCCACCTGCCAATGCAAGTGAATTAAGTAAAGAGATTTATTATGCAAGAAATAAATCGAACAAGGGTTCAATCCCTGGTCAGGAAGATCTCCTGGAGAAGGGCATGGCAACCCACTCTAGTATTCTTGCCTGGAGAATCCCCATGGACAGAGGAGCCTGACAGGCTACAGTCCATAGGGTCACAGAGTCAGACATGACTGAAGTGAGCAAGCAAGGAATGTACTATGTGCCCAGCACTGTAAGATGTGTTCATCATCTTACATTGCCCATTTCATCTACACTGACACAATGATCCACAGTGCAAGACAGAATGTCATACTGTTTTACAGATAAGGAAACTGCATTTCACAAAAATTAAATGACTTGCCCAGGGTCACATAGGTACCAAAGCAGAGAAGTTCAAATCTAAACCCAGTTCTGTCTGACTCCCCAGTCTGTGCTCTGCCCACTCAGCTGTGCTTCCCCACTTTATGGCCTAATTCAAAGGACAGCTGTAGCTGATTCTCCAATTAACACCCATGGCTCTGCCTCTTTCCCACACTCAGAACCCACACTCCACTGGATGTCCAGAAGATTGTCCACATCCCCCTCCCTCTACACACTCGATGTGTTTGTAACCCAACTCTCCACCTCTCCCACAAAACTTAGCTGTCCTTTGAGAAACCTTACTGTTAGTGCTACTACTATTAGTTACCCAGGCATCTAGAGCTTCTCAAAATTCTAGTGACATTTTTATCTTCCTCCATCCTAAAGCCCAAGATTTAACCCCTGTCTAGCTTACCTACACCACTGTCTCTTCCTCACCCTAATCACAAGCCTTCTTTCTGTTTCTCCAAATTGCCATGGTTCTACCTCAGTATCTCTACACATGCTGTCTCTTCTGCTCAGACAGTGTCCAGTCCTTCCTCCTTCTTTAGTTAATTCTATTATCCTTCAGATTTTAATATGTCACTTGTTCAGGAAAGCCTTCCCAGATCTCTAGTCTTACTCTTTGAGGCACTTACCACAGTTGCAATTAAGTGGTTGAATGTGTAACAAACAATTTATGAATTTATCTGACTTTCTCCCAGGCTGAATGCACGGGAAAGGTGAAGACTGAGTCTGTCTCACTCAATGCTGCATCCTCAGTGCATCACATGTCATAGGTGATTAGGACGTATTTGTTCTTCTCTATGTGAGTTTGCTTTATCAACTCTCCCTTTATCATGTCTGTGTCCACCAACAGAACGTAAGTTCCAAGGGCAGGGATTTTTTTGTTGTTGTTGTTGTTGTTGTTTTATTCACTCCTGTTCCCCAGCACCCAAGTGTTCATTAAATGAACATATCTATAACTTCCTTTCCACTTCTAAAGCCCTTGCCCTACACATATCAGCAGACACCAGACATCACTCCCCACTAGGCTTTTAGATGCCAAAGCACTCTCCTGGCCAGAGAGCTGAAATGCTGAAGACACCAGCAGAGGAAGTGACAGATCTCATCCCAGTGACTATGACTTGAGTTTCCTCCCTGGGGACTTGGGAGTCTGCAAAACCATGAGACTGTCTCATCATATTGTTTTCCTCTAATTAAAACTCTTCATAAAATATGGTTCATCAGTACCATCTTTCTAGGTTCCATATATATGCATTAGACATGCACTGATATACCATATTTGTTTTTCTCTGACTTACTTCACTCAGTATGGCAGAAATAAAACCAGTATTATAAAGGAAGTCAGGATCTTCCAAATAGCAGCATTTGTGATTTCCTTGGGTAAGGGCTGGTGTCAGCAACACGCGAAAACTTCTTGAGAAAGCATCAGAGGAAGGCAAAGAGGGGTGAGGCATGGACTTTGGAGACATGCTCAGGAACTCTGCTTACTAGCTGTAAATCCTTGGGTAATCCCTCCTTTTCCCGATTGTAAGACAGGGATAAAAATGCTTCCCTTATGTTGTTGGGAAGGAAGGGTAGTGTTTAGAAAGATTTGCAGACTACCCTGACTTAGTAAGTGTTCAATAAACGGGACTTTAAAAAAAATTGATTTTTAGTTGATTTACAATACTGTGTTAGTTTCAGATGTACAACAAAGTGATTCCGTTACACTCATCTTTTGGTGTCATATCTTTCTGACCTTTTATACAGTTCATGAGGTTCTCACCGCAAGTATACTCAGGTGGTTTGCCACTCCCTGAGGAATTGGTTTGAGGGCAAAAGAGAGGGTGTCAGAGAATAAGATGGCTGGATGCCATGACCCATGCAATGGACATGAACTCGGGCAAACTCCAGGAGATGGTGACGAACAGGGAGGCCTGGCTTGCTGCAGTCCATGGGTCACTACGAGTCAGACACACCTGGGCGACTGAACAACATGTATATATTGGGCTGGCCAAAAAGTTCGTTCAGGTTTCTCCATACAATGTTACAGAAAAACTCCAGCGAACATTTTGGCCAACCCAATTTTTTTCCCCCATCATTTTCTATTACAGGTTAACACGAGATACTGAATATACTTCAATTAACAGGAATTCTTAGCACAGCCTTTATGCTCCCAATTTGCACATTCATAAAAGTGACATGTAGCTAACTGTCCAATCTCCCAAAAGGAGATAAATCATCTTTGAATACCCGGGACCCAATTTAGCCAATGAAGGCCTTTACCAACCTCCACTGACAACATAAATGAGTAGCCCAGAACAAAGCATCAAGGTGCACAGTCAAGTTCCCACAAAGGCTAACTCATTTTAGTCCAAGTGGAAGGAGAAGGTAGCAATCTGGCCAGCTGCTCAAGCGCCAAGTTGGCTCGGTAGAACCCATCAGGCCCTACCTGGGCTAACACCTGCCCTTGGAAGAGGAACGCCAACTACGGGTGTCTGGAACCTCAGCCAGCTTTGTCCTTTGTGATAGTGCCACCTAGCGAGGCTCTGGATGCACTGCCGCCTACACCGGCTATGCCAGGACCACTGCGACAGGCCCGATAGACTTTGGACTGGGATTGTGGTCTCCTTTCATTTTATTGCCGGGTTAAAGGTTTAGACTAGTGACGTCCTCCTTCCATGACCCTGCAGAGGAAGCTTGTGTTGTCCGTCCCCGACCCACGTTCAGACCCAAAGGGACTGATAAGTGCGAAGAGTCAGCTATCGACTACCCGTCGTGCAGCATTGACCAGCGACCACTCTGCGATCTCCTAGCATCCACCCCTCGGGAGCAGGCAAAGCAAGCATTAGCATCCTCATCAAAATCACAGATGAGAAAACTCAGGGAAGGTGGCTAACCCAAGGTCACAAAACAGCCGGGATGACAACCCAAGCCTCCTGTAACCGGTTCCCTGGCTCCTTCCCCAATCACACGCCCCTCCACATTTCAGGGTGGCCCCAAGAGAACAGAGCCTCGGGGACCGTGCGCCAAGGACAGGCGGGTGGGTGCAGGATAGAGATGATACAGAGGCGACCGCAGCCCTGCCTCTTTCTTCTCCGCTCACTGAGAGCCCTGCATGTTCACCACGGCTCCGGGTGGGAGGAAGAAGGGCCCAGAGCAGGAAACACGGTCCCGCGCAGGTAGCCCCTGGGAGCACGCGGCGCCGGGTCACGTGACATGGGCTCGCCGGCGAGGGCTCTAGCACGCACGCACGCTGTACGTAAACACGCACTTAGACGCTGAAGGCGGCGAGCCCGAAGCCCCGGGTCACATGTGGAGGGTGGTTGTACAGAACAAGGGGGCGGGAAGGAGAGAGGTGTCACGTGAAGGAGGTCGGAGCAGTGAGGTCACGTGACGGGGACGGAGGCGGGGCCGCCGAAGAGGAGGAGGAGGAGGGGCGCGCGGCTTCCGGCGGTGGGGGGGGCCGGCGAGCGAGGGGGGGGCCCTGTCCCGGAGGTGGCGGCGGCGCCATCTTGGCGAAGGGGGGATCAGGAAGTGCGGACCGCGGCGGCGGCGGCGGCGGCGGCGGCGGAGCCCGGAGCGGAGGCCGGAGGCTCCCGGCCCGCCGGCCCCGGAGCGGAGCGGAGCGGAGGATGCAGCAGCCGCAGCCGCAGGGGCAGCAGCAGCCGGGGCCGGGGCAGCAGCTGGGGGGCCAGGGGGCGGCGCCGGGGGCCGGGGGCGGCCCGGGGGGGGGCCCGGGGCCGGGGCCCTGCCTGAGGCGGGAGCTGAAGCTGCTCGAGTCCATCTTCCACCGCGGCCACGAGCGCTTCCGCATTGCCAGCGCCTGCCTGGACGAGCTGAGCTGCGAGTTCCTGCTGGCTGGGGCCGGAGGGGCCGGGGCGGGGGCCGCGCCCGGACCGCATCTCCCCTCACGGGGGTCGGTGCCTGGGGATCCTGTCCGCATCCACTGCAACATCACGGTGAGGACCCCCTCGCGTGCGTGTCTCTGGGGTCCTCTTGTCTGGGACTCGGAATCACCCCACACAGCTTTTTGGTCTCGAAAGACCTGGGAGGCCGAATCCCCTCTCGGGGTTCGGCTCTTTTTCTTCAGGTTGCACTTGTTTCTGACGCTTGAGATTCTGCCATGCACCCAGAACCTCTACCCTTCATAGTCAGGGACACCCTGACATATGGCGCCTCGACTACCCCTTTCTATTACCCACCCACATCGCAAGGTTCATCATTTTGGCTCATTTTGGTTACTTCACGACTTTTCTGGACACCTGGGAATGGCCCTCTTCCCCGCGGCCCCCTCACCCCCAAGGTTCCAAGCCTCTTCATTGACTTCAGCTGGAAGGACCTGGCTTGGAATTCTGTAGATTTCAGTGATTTCCCCCTTCTCAGCAGTACCTTTCCTTTAGGACGTTGCCACCTGTGAGATCCCTGCCCAGGTGTGTCATTCAGCCCCTCTTCCTCTCTGAATTTTACCAGTGATAGTTTGCGATTCACCGACTCCTTTGCTTCCTCTCCTTTGGATTGCCTTTTACTCTGGTGTAACCTCTAACTCTCCTCCTTTTACCCCAGCTGGTAGCTGCCACTCCCATCCTGTTCCCTATGGATATCTCCAGTTGCCCTGGGTTGTTACCTTTCCTGATAATGATGGTGATGTGCAAGGGCAATCTCATTTGTTCTGAGTGGTAACAGTTCCTGTTCTCCCAGTGAGCATTTTTCCATCCTAGGTGTGCGGGGCTGGGAAGCACCTTACAGGTCTTCTACCTAGGCTATCCTCAAACATTCTGTGAATAGGGTTGGCGTCTGGTAATCTGGGAATACCTGATACTGTGTGGTATGGCACTTAACATAATTGATTCACCTAGTGTGGTAGTGTTGACCCTGCTGGGAGCACCGGGTAGCGAGCCAGGGGACAGTACTTTATCCAGGCAGGCACACTGCAAGTGGGAGTAGTCTGGAGAAAGACAGACTTGTGAATAGTGTGGCACTTGGGGGCCTGAATTCAGTTCACATGGTTCTTGTTTACTATCCCTTTCTTGTATCAAACCAGGTCAAGGTTTGGTGAGGCAAGCCTCAGCTTGGGTTGGATGGTGCCCCACCAAAACTCACGTGTTCCATTTTCCTCTCTCACTTTTTTTCATACTAAAAAGTCAAGATTGAAGGACTAGGTGTGGCTCTGTGAGCTGACGACTTGAGCATCTTTGATAATTTGTTTTCCTCCAGGATTGAGGATTAGAGCAGTGGCAGAGTTTAAGACCTTTTTAGGAGGTTCCCTTGGCGTATGTGGAAACTTCTGGGATTGATTCCTTACCTGAATTATGCTTTCAATTCCTTAAGGGTAGGTTTGCCCCCTTCTACTTGCCTTCTCAGTTGCCAGAGGCCATCTACTGTCTTTGTCCCTGGAAACAGGTTAGTTTAGAAGATTCTGAGACTCCCTGTGACCACTATAAAGAAGACCTGGTGTGAACTGGCCCCCTTGATTTGGGCAGAGGGGGAGTCTGGTCAGGCTGCATTTGGCACCACGGCTCAAGAATGCTGGGAATGTTAGCAGCGTAGGCTTCTTTCTCCCAGCCTGCCATGTGGAGCCCTACAGCCTACGCCTGGACTGAGAGGGTGGCAGGTTCCCAAAGGAGAGGTGGGGAGAAGTGGCCTTTGAGGGGTTCTGTTAGGAATGGAGTGGGAAGATTCTTCCTGCCACCCTTTTACTTTCGGGTTTTAGAGACATAATCTAGTTTTTTAATTTCTCCGTCCCTAGCTAAAATGAAAGTAATCTGTGGTCTCTGGTTTTTTTCTGCCAGTGTGATTGTGATGAGGCCATCCTTTCCTCCACTGATTGAGGAGGGTCGGAGGCCTGGGTGTTGGGTGTGGGAGAACTTAAGGTCTGGAGCTTGTTGAGGCAACACAGGAGGTAGGAAGCCATACTCACTGTCAGCACAGTTCGGCTGTGCGGCTTCTCTGATGTTTACTCTTGAAAGAAAAGGACCAGGCTTCTTGGAAAGGGTCATCACAGGGACTTTTTTCTCCTGGTCTGGGATTTGTTGGGAACCTGCCTGCTGAGCTGGGCTTGTATATGTGTTTTGGGGGAAGGGGGCAGATGGTGGAGAGCAAAGGGACTAGAAGTCTTGGGGCATGGAAGACAGGCAAAACCTAGCTTTCCCCAGGGTCTCCTGTCCTGACTGCTCTCCCTGCTCTTCCCCTCTTAGGAGTCATACCCTGCGGTGCCCCCCATCTGGTCAGTGGAGTCCGATGACCCTAACTTGGCTGCTGTCTTGGAGAGGCTGGTGGACATAAAGAAAGGGAATACTCTGGTGAGGGGGCCAAGGTGTTGAGGAGGGAGTGCATTTTCCTCCTGTGAGACCCATGCCATGAAAACATCCTGTGAAACATGTGTCTGAAAAGTGGGTGGTGCGGTAGCCTGAACACTTGAGGCAGACGTCCTAGGGGAGTTGCTTCCTGAAGCCACAGGGAGAGCCCTGCACCTGACCCAGGATTCGTCCCGTAAGCTCTTCCCCACAGCCCTGTGGTCTGTGAGTTCTAGAGAACCTGGTACCAATTCGGGGGCTGAGATAAGAGCTCACCCGTGTACCTCTCGGTATTGGGGTGGGGAAGGAGTGTTTGATGTCACTGTGATCCCCTGCCCCAGCTATTGCAGCATCTGAAGAGGATCATCTCCGACCTGTGTAAACTCTATAACCTCCCTCAGCATCCAGATGTGGAGATGCTGGATCAGCCCTTGCCAGCCGAGCAGGTGAGCACCTGAGGGGCTTTGAACCCTGTTAGGCAGAGTTACCCCCACAAACAGCACTCAGGAAATACATGTTAATTGAGGTGAACCTGCAGAAGTTTCTCTCCAGTGCTACTCCAGACATGTACACATATCATGACTCGGCCTACACATATCATGACTGCCTCTCCTCCAGATGTTCGGAATCTAGCTAAATGGGGCACCAGTAACTTCACCCCTCTGATCAAACTCTGTCCTGCGCAAGGTCATCCCTCGGGGGGTGTTTTACCCTTAGCAGTAGGTGACCATTGGGGACTGAGGCCCCGTGTTAAGATCCGAGAATGCAATTCAGTCTAGAGATGATTGACTACAGGGGTTCTTGGGGAGATTAAACGGGGATTTGTGAGTGAGGTGGCAGAAACAGCCATGTGCTTCTCTCATTGGTGGGCATGTAGTGCACTGGTAGTGAAGTCATCCCTGGACTGTCGCTTCCGCACAGTTCTGACTGGCAGGGAGGCTGGTGGCCTCATGGGCAGGTGCACAGCTTCCAGACCCAGAGGCTCAGGGGAGTAGGTCCAAGGCTACATTCCAGGAAGCCACCAAGGTCTGACCTCCATCTTTTCCCTCCCCACTGCAGTGTACACAGGAAGACGTGTCTTCAGAAGATGAAGATGAAGAGATGCCTGAGGTAGGCTTCTACCCAAGACGGTACTGGTAGGCCTTTCTTTTGGTCAGCAGCTCTGAGAGCCTGCTATGTACAGAGCTCCAGTCTAGACCTGGGGAGAGAGAAATACCAAATGAATAAAGACAGATGTACTGACCTGGGAGGGTCAGTACAGTGCCCCCCTGGGATGGGGGCAGCAGTGTAGTAGAGACGACACCCATGTCCAACCGCCGAAGATAGATAAGTGCAAATCTGTTTACACTAAATAGTCACTATGTTAACCTCGGATGGCTTTGTAGTCAGACCTGAGCTTGCATCCTCTATCTTCCAGCTCTCTTGATTGGGGGGTTTTACCTATTCTACTAAAGTACAACTTCTGCAGTTTTCTCATTTATAAAATGGGATGTTAATATCTACTACATAGGGTTGTCTTTAAATAAGGCACTGCATGTGAAAGCCTGCATTCAGTACATAAGTGCTAAATGATTGGTGATACTCTCTAAAAACAACTTGGTTAAGAACTTGAACTTCAGAGCCAGGCCAAATTTGATGTGCATCTTAGTTCTATTAAGAGTTGTATGATTTTGTGGGCATGATAACCTCACCTGGACCTTAGCGTTCTCTTCTGTAGTATGGGGGTAATGATAAAATAATGTCATGGTGGTTATAAGAACTAAATGAGCTAGTGTGTCTAGCATCTCAGCAACTAATATAATAATTAGGAAATTAGTATCACCATATTCTGCCAGAGAGAGGAGAACACGATTACTTTGTTTCTCTGCATCCTAGGTTCTGCAACTTCTGTAACTTTGTCAGGGTCTTAACCTGCACAAAGGGCGCAGGATACATGAAGCATTCTCCTGTCAGCCTGCAGACAGCCCTCCAAAGTCTGGCTGATACGGGCTCCTCCCCATGTGCAGTGAACTAGTTCCTCACTTCGAGCAGGGTGAATAGGGGCTGGTTCTGTTCTTGACCTCTGCCCTCTGCATTCTGGACCCCCTTCCTTATTTCCATTTTGGCAGTGGGTGCCTCTGCCTATCTCCTCAGTCCCTGCACTTGGGAAGGCAGGACGTTTCTCCCTTAGACCTGGAGTCCTGGGAACTCCTGGGTACAGAAGTCACCTGATGAAACATGAGCTTTGAGTCACAGTGTCAGGCCAAAGTCATTCTAGGAATTAAGGAAGAGTTTGTGCTGCCAAAGGAGAACTGTAGGGATAGTTGGGCCAGGGTAGGTCTAGGGAACAAGAAAGCCGAGTCTCTGCTTGCTTTCCCTAGACCTTTTCGTAGCCCTGCAGCTTGAGAACTGAACAGGAGAGATTTGCCTCGTCTTTTAGATTGTGAAGGGAGTGGGGCTGGGGGCTTTCCAGCAGTGGAAAGGGTATTGTACTCACTCGACTGCCAGATAGGCTGCAGCTGTCTGTCTTCCTCCACCTGCAGCTCTAAGTCATATGGGACTGGAGAAGGGAAAGGCCCTTCTCCACAATGCGTGTTGCTTGCTTTATTTTATCCCACTCCTACCCCACACATCCCCCTAGGACACAGAAGACCTAGATCACTATGAAATGAAAGAAGAAGAGCCAGCTGAGGGCAAGAAATCTGAAGATGATGGCATCGGAAAAGAAAACTTGGCCATACTAGAGAAAATTAAAAAGAACCAGAGGCAAGATTACTTAAATGTACGTGCCCTCTAGGAGAAGCTGGGCGGAGGGGTTGGCTGGTGCCGGCTGGGAGGTCGTAGGCCATCAGGTGTCAGGGTGGAAACAGCAGCCTCTTTGGCGTGGGTTATCAGTGAGCCTCATCCTTGCCCAACGCCGGGGCATACTGCCGGCCTGCCCCTCAAGCCTAGCACACGACTGTGAGATGTTCTGTCCTCTGTGTCTCCTTTGTAGGGTGCGGTATCTGGCTCGGTGCAGGCTACTGACCGGCTGATGAAGGAGCTCAGGGATATATACCGATCACAGAGTTTCAAAGGTGGTGAGTTTGCCTCACAGAGGGCTCTGAACACGGGCTTTTCAGAAAGGACATGGTGGCAGCAGCAGATACAGGGGTGCTGACCAAGTTTTTAGGCCAAGGATGGAACACCCCTCATAGTGGCTTAGATTGGATGCATGTCTATGTGGGATGAACCTGGAGCGTTTGACCTTTTTTTCTTCTCAGCCTGGGCTAGGGATCTGCATCGGGTCCCACTTACACTGGGACCATCATCTGATAACATCCTTCTTCCCTCCTTCAGGAAACTATGCAGTCGAACTCGTGAATGACAGTCTGTATGATTGGAATGTCAAACTCCTCAAGTAAGTGGGGACTGTGTGATTGGAAAGGAACTTGAGTAGTGAGTGAAGTCTCCGTGGTGGGAGTCTCCAGGGCCAGCCATCCCGGGAGCAGGTGTGGGCAGTGGCTTGGCTCTCTGCTGCTTGCCCCAGGGGCAGTGGGAGCCTCAAGGCTTCTGAGTTAGACCCAGAGCTGAGCCTAAACTGGTTGCTTCCTAGAGTTGACCAGGACAGCGCTTTGCACAACGATCTCCAGATCCTCAAAGAGAAAGAAGGAGCCGACTTCATCCTACTTAACTTTTCTTTTAAAGTAAGTCCTTCCTTTCCAGTCCCTCCCGGGCGTAGGCATCCTTTCCACCTTCCAGTACTGTAGAGGGCCCTGACCTTCCCTCCCTGATGGCTGCCTCCATCTCTCCCTCAGGATAACTTTCCCTTTGACCCGCCGTTTGTCAGGGTTGTGTCTCCAGTCCTCTCTGGAGGGTGAGTGGCCCAGCAAGGGCAGAGGGTGAGGAAGGGTTGGGGAGCTTTTGCCAGGCACAGCTAACCAACCTTTCTTCTGCAGGTATGTTCTGGGTGGAGGTGCCATCTGCATGGAACTTCTCACTAAGCAGGTGAGCCTGTCTCTCGTTCTTTGCCTGGCTGGCCTGGGCAGGGCTAGGCTGACCTTTACCCCTCACCCTCCCACCAAGGGTTGGGTGATGGGCATAAATGGCCCTTTCATTCTGCGTGGCAGGGCCTGCACCCACTGACCTGGGCAAATGGGTGATGGCTGTTCTGGGAGTGAAGGGCAGGGGCCCTTCCATGGCTGCAGCTGCTCTCTGGAGAACAAGCATCGGGTTTCTCTGGAAAGTCTGCTGACTCGTTTACTCTGCCCACATTGTTACTTAGGGCTGGAGCAGTGCCTACTCAATAGAGTCAGTGATCATGCAGATCAGTGCCACACTGGTGAAGGGAAAAGCACGAGTGCAGTTTGGAGCCAACAAAGTAAGGAGCCCAGCCCCCGACCTGGTGGGACTGTGGGAGCCGCGTATAGTCAGGGCCGCTAGGAGGCCACAGCGGGACAGAGCCGCAGCGTCAGCCCGTGGGCCTAGTGTACCTGCGTGGAGCAGAGCAGGGCCTTGGCCTCAGGCCGGCCTGAGCCTCTGGGGAGGGTGCCCGTCTGGAGGGGGAAAGCTAGGGGGTTGCACCCCGTGGGCCCCCCGGGCGGCCGGCACTTGGTCTGTCGGGAGCACGGCGCGGGGAGCTGGTCTCTGGGCGGCAGCAGGGCCACAGCGGGCTGTCCGGCGGCCTGATTGGCGGCTTCCTCCCCCCAGTCTCAGTACAGCCTGACAAGAGCGCAGCAGTCCTACAAGTCCTTGGTGCAGATCCACGAAAAGAACGGTGAGCCTGCGGCCACGGCTTGAGATGCGGACCTTTGCCAAGCCCGAGGTTTCCATCCGCCCAAACAGCAAGAACCCCTTTCGGTTTCTGAGCCTTTTCCACCTCTTAGCACAGCACCTGCCCCTCTTCTCCAAGGAATTCAGTGAGCTGGAGGGTGACGAGTGCCACCTCCTCCAGTAAGAGCAGTGGCGGGCAGGGCAGGGGTAGACTGGGCACCGCCCCACCTGCCTGCCGCCCCGGGGGCAGGCTCACCTCACTGGTGTCATCATTCTCCCTTTGCTCACAGTCTCCAAGTAGGTGGTTCCTCACCTGCCCATAGACCTTCTCTCCCTGCACCAGGAGGCCCTTTCCAGGATCTTTTCACCTTGGACCCTGGAGGTGTCTTCAGTGATTCGGGCTAGGAGGGTGGGCAAAACAGCCTCCACCTCACCATTTTCTTCCATTTCTTCGCAGGCTGGTACACACCCCCAAAGGAAGATGGCTAACCCAGGAGTGCCATTCCCTTCCTCCTTCCCCAGGCACCACTGGACCAATTACCTTTGAATGCTGTATTTGGATCTCACGCTGCCTCTGTGGTTCCCTCCCTCATTTTTCCTGGACGTGATAGCTCTGCCTATTGCAGGACAATGATGGCTATTCTAAACGCTAAGGAAAAAAAAAACAAAAAACACACACAGAACTGTTTCAAGTACTCAAGACTGACTTACAGACCAACCAACCACCTGGCTGGAACCCTTGCTAGCAGGCATTCTTATAAAAGAAACTTTCGAGCCTCCTTATATTGCTGGAAACTCAGCTGTGCTCCAGACTAGAGCCTCCTTACCTATGCTATGGATTTTTAATTTATTTTCTCTTATTTCATGTACACTGCTTTTTTTGGTTACAGTGTATGATGGATGTGTATGAAAAAAAAAATGTATCTTTGGGAAAACAATTACAGTTTGTTAATTTGAAGACGCTGGTCTTGACTCATCTTTATTTTTATTTCCGTACCTTACCCTTCCCCCATCCCCTGAATTCCTTAAGCAGTGGGGGGAGGGGTACCAGGTTCACTGTGGCTTTGGTAGCCATGAGGGGCTGCACTTCGCTGCTAACGCCAGAGAATGGTGGAGCTGAAGCACATGCCTGCTTCAGCTTGAGGGGCTCTGGAGTGACCAGACTCGTACCCCCTGGGAAGGCAGAGCTCAGCCTGCTGAACCACAAAGCAGGCTGAAATGATGACCCTTATTCTTTAAAGATTTCTAGTCA
The DNA here is from genome assembly GCF_033118175.1 of Dama dama. Classification (NCBI taxonomy): domain Eukaryota; kingdom Metazoa; phylum Chordata; class Mammalia; order Artiodactyla; family Cervidae; genus Dama; species Dama dama. The sequence continues at coordinate 17,381,403 of NC_083700.1, forward strand.
CAGATGTTTTCAAATTTCTTAGAAAAATAACAAGGAGGCATACGAGGCTGCTTCACAGAACTACTTTTAAATGAACTGAATAGGGATGGGGCCACAGTCTCAGGCATGTATGTGGTCCTTCTGATCTCAGCAACAGGCTACGTAGCTACCATTCGTGTTCACTGGTCCCCGCTCCCAGGAAGTGGCACTGAAGGGCAACGGTTGGAAGCTCCGTTGCTGCTCCTCCTGTCTCTTCATTTATTCTTAACAGAGAAACCAGGCAGAGCTCCGAAGTAAGTTGTTCGGTTTGGAGACTGAATTCTTTTAAGGCACTTTCATAACGTGGGTCCTACTGGAAAGGATTAGCTTTAAGGGGTTTGGTCTGTCTACCTGTGTGCCCCACTCAGGCTCAGAACCGCTGTGGAGGCACGTCCATGAGCTGACCTGTTGGTGCTGGGTCTGTCCCTGCTGTGTAAGGACAGGTGTGCTTGCCTGCCCCTTCTGGTCCGTGAGCTTGCTCAGGGCCAGAGACAGCCTCCTGGGACCTGCCTACGGACCAGACTGGATGGTGACAAACACCAGAGGCCAAGGATGGCCAAGTGAGGACGTGTCTTAGCTCAGACTTAGCACAGCCATGTGAAACCTCTAGGATGCCAGAGTTCTGTATGCTTTGACACAGCTATTTTAACTTCGGTCACCCCCCGGCCCCCACCCCCAACTAAGGGATTTTCATGTCTTGCTGATTCAAGTGGACACAGTTCACCGGAACCACTCAACGCTGCTCTAACCCTACTACACCGACCTGGTACAGGGAGCTCATTTATGCTGAGGTGGAGATAAAGAGGGCAGGCACCCACAGGGAAACATTTCATGGAGCTGAAATCTAGTTCTCAAAGCCTCTGCCTTTTTTCTGAACTTATCACCAGCCCTGGCTGGAATGTACTATAGGTTGTGTTTTTAGTAATGTGTGCTGTGAGCTGTCCTCTGTACAATGTATTTTGTAATGTATTTTTCTCATCTACCAAAGGATGGAACAAATAAAATTATTTAAATAGTTTGGCTCTAATCAAATTATTATTTAAAGAAAGAATGGGGGGTCACATTCACCTGATGTAAAGGGAAGCACCAGCTCTTGTGCGCGATAGTTATATAAACAGCAACTCTCCAAGAAAATCTTCCACTTTTCTTGTCAAACCTAGCAGTCCTTTCTATGACATTATGTTAGGCTCCTAATGAAGTTACATGCTTAAGGGGAAAAAAAACGGCCGCATCATCCGGAACCAGTGTTTCGCCAAGAAGGCGAAGAGAAAGGAAACAAACCTTATCTTACCAAGTGTACATCTGTGTCCCACACAAGGTTTGAACAGCCGGCAGCTGTTTGAACACGGCAGCTCCCAGTCTGTGGCTTCAGTTTTAGTGGGCAGGGTTGGGGAGGGGTGCCTAGATAAGAATCAATCACCCCAAATGTGAAGCATGCCAACATTTATTCACCAAGCCAACAGATCAATGTTTAGATGCTCCCTACCTGATTCTACAATGGAATGCCAGGAAAATTAAGCAGTGGGCCCCTCCATTCTCCAGACTCTGTCAGGGCAACTTATATCATGTTCTGGGGTTACAAAAAAAAAGACAGGAAAGAATACACTGGCTACATCAGACTTTCAACCTCATGGAAGCTTCCCTGTTTGGTTCAAATGTTCACGGTGAAGGCACACGACACACTGAGAAGTGAGCTGGGGGAATCCAAGCAGTCCTGGGCACCGCTGTGGCCTTTGTCACCCCCAAGGCCTCAAGAGTGAAAGGGCAGAGTGGGCAGAATCTAGACAGGAGAGGGAACATGCTGATCGTAGCCACGTCACTTAAACTCTTCAAACTTCAGGATGTGTGACTGGAAGAGAAAGAGAAAATCTGAGTGGGAAGAAAGGACCGCTCCCTAGGCAGTCCACCCAACCCCTGGACAGCTTCAATTTGCTTCTTCTACAGGAATGACAGGTAAATATGCAGCATCCAGGCCGAAGCCGGGGCATGGCTGCGGCTGAGACCCTGGGGTAGGAGGGAAGGAACAGCAGACACAGGGAAGTTACCTCCAAGTTCAAAGCACCGGTGATTTTCCCTTTGAGGATGCGATGGATAACCTGATTTGAACTCAAAATACCTGCAAAATGAAATACAAGAACAAAACCTTGGTATTTCTTGGTCCGGCAGGAGGAGCAAGGGAGGGAAGTGAGAGGCTGGGGCTGCAGGAAAGGGTTCTGGCTGCAGACCAACTCATGTGGACAAGTCTCTGCTAGTCAGAGCTCACTCCCAGCTGCCAGGATAACGTGAGATAATCAGCACTGAAGAGGGAGGAGAGGGGGAGGGCAAAGTGAGAGCACATAAAAGGAAGCATTATACTTGTTAAAATGATTACGGGTATCTGAGATTGTACATTTCCTAATGGAAATTCTGGGGACAGAAAACTGTTCACTCAACTCTCTGAGTTTTGGCTGGAGAGATGGAAGTTAAAAGACAGAGAGCCTTTATACCATGATGAGCGAGCATTCCTACCTGCTGGGACAACGCAGGCCAGGGCGCTGGTCAGACACTCACCTTTATCTGGTCTGCCCTTACTCAGCTCCTGCCATTACCCCCGGCTCCCATACTCTGGGGCTGTTTGTATGCATGCAACTGGCTCACATCAAGGGGTAGACCTCAGTTCTACCCCCACCTAGGCCGCTTTCTTACTATGACACATGAAGAAGTCCCTTTCATTTTTCTGAGCCTTACTTTCCCCATCCGTAACATCGTTCACCTGCCCACCCGGCCTCAGGACCATAGTCCACATGAGAGCTGAGCCACCCCCCATCTGGGCTGCACACTCTGGCCCCTGACAGGCTTGGAGCTGCTCTTAGAGGGCAGGGGGCTCCTTACTCTGGGCTACCCTCCAGCACCCAAGCAGTCAGCTTCGGCCTTCCAGAAGCTCCCCAGCCCTGTCTGCCTGTTAGTCCCCAGGCTGAGCCTCTTCATGCAATGACCCAAGGTGACCTCTGGGTGGTGCCCCCTCACCGCTGGGTACAAGCCCATAAGCCCAGCAGGGAGGCTTGGCTCTGCGCTTTGTGAAGGTGCTTTTCCATCTTGGTGTGTGTGTGTTTCATCACATCCACGTCTCCTCGGCCCCTTAAAGCATTCTTTCACCCTTTCACATCTCACTTAAACCCCAGTCTCGAGAACAGCCAGAGCAAAGAAGTGGCCTCTCCATTTCAAGGTTGCAGAACCGAGGCCCCACAAGTGTCCAGATCTAAAGTAACAACCCCCTCACATCATGTACAGAAATAAACTCGAGATGGTTTAAAGACTTAAGCGTAGACATGACGCCGTAAAACTCCTAGAAGAGAACACAAAACATGCTCTGACAAAATCGTAGCAATATTTTCTTAGATCAGTCTCGCAAGGAAAGAGAAATAAAAGCAAAAATAAACCAATGGAACCTAATCAAAGTTAAAAGCTTTTCCACAGCAAACCATAAAACAAAAAGACAACGGACAGACTTGGAGAAAATATTGGCAAATGATGCAACCAACAAGGGGTTAATTTCAGAAATATACAAACAGTTCATACAGTTCAACATCAAAAAAACAAACAACCCAATAAAAAAATGGGCATTAGGGGCTTCCCTGGTGGCTCAGTGGTAAAGAATCCGCCTGCCAATGCAGGAGACACAGTTTCCATCCCCAGTCCAGGAAGATCCCACCTGCTGCAGAGCAACTAAGCTCATGCACAACTACTGAGCCAGTGCTCTAGAGCCCGGGAACTGCAACTGCTGAAAACCATGCGCCCTAGAGCCTGTGCTCCCCAAGAGAAGCCACCGCAATGAGAAGCATGCGCACCGCAAATAGCACAGCCCCCACTTACCGCAACCAGAGAAAAGCTTACAGCAACAAAGACTCAGCACAGCCAGAATAACTGAATAAATACAGCTATTTTAAAAATGGGCATTAGACCTGAACAGACATTTCTCCAAAGAAGACACAGAGGTGGCCAACAGGTACATGAAAAGATGCTCAACATAGCTAATTATTAGAGAAATGCAAATCAAAACCACAGTGAGCTATCACCTCACACCAGTCAGAATGGCCATCTCCACCAAGTTCACAAATAATAAATGGTGGAGAGGGTGTGGAGAAAAAGTAACCCTCCTGCACTATTGGTAGGAATATAAATTGGTGCAGCCACTATGGAAAATAGTATGTGGTGTTGTTGTTTAGTTGTTAGATTCTGTCTGATGCTTTTGCAACTCCTTGGACTGTAGCCTGCCAGACTCCTCTGTCCATGGGATTTTCCCAGGCAAGAACACTGGAGTAAAAAAAAAAAAAGAACACTAGAGTAGGTTGCCATTTCCTTCTCCAGGGGGTCTTCCCCACCCAGGGATCGAACTTGCGTCTGCTGCCTTGGCAGGCGGGTTCTTCACCATAGAGTCACCTGGAAAGCACTGGAGAACAGTATGGCAGTTCCTTAAAAAACTAAAAACAGAGTTACCATATGATCCAGCAATCCTACTCCTGGGCATATATTCAGAAAAAACAAAAACTCCCACTTCAAAACAATACATGTGCCCCAGAGACTTCCCTGGGGGTTCAGGGGCTAGGACATCACACTCCCAATGCCAGGGGCCCAGGCTTGATCCTTGGTCAGGGAACTAGATCCTGCATGCTGCTACTAAGAATTCACTGCTGCAACTGAAAAGATCCCGCAAGCCGCAACGGAGACCCGGCACAGCCAAATAAATAAAAGAGACACGCACCCTAATGTTCACAGCGGTAGTATTTATAATAGCCGAGACATGAAAGCAACCTAAATGTCCATCAACAGATGAACGGACAAAGAAACCACAAAAAAAGAATGAAATAATGCCATTTGCAGCAACATGGATGGATCTAGAGATTATCATATTAAGTGAAGTCAGACAGAGAAAGCCAAATATTGTGTGATATCATTTAAAAGTGGAGTCTAAAAAATAATACAAATGAACTTATTTACAAAACAGATTTAAAAACACAGAAAACAAAATTATGGTTACCGATGGGGTGGGGAAAGGATGAATTAGGAGTATGGAATTAACAGATGCATACTATTATATGTAAAATAGGTAAACAACAAGGATTTAAAATATAGCACAAGGAATTATGGGGGTTCCTAGATGGCTCAGTGGGTAAAGAACCCGTCTGCAATGCGGCAGACACAGGCAGGTACGGATTTCATCCTGGGGTCAGGGAGATCCCTTGGAGGAGGGCATGGCAACCCACTCTGGTATTCTTGCCTGGAGAATCTCATGGACAGAGAAGCCTGGCAGGCTACAGTCCACAGGGTCTCAAAAAGTCAGACACTACTGAAATGACTGAGCATGCACGCACAGGGAACTACAGTGAACATCCTGTAATAACCTCTCATGGAAAAGAAACTTAAAGATAGACATAAATATGCACACACACACATAAAACTGAATACACAGAAGAACTATACAAAAAAGGTCTTGATTGCAGATAACCACAATGGTGTGGTCACTCACCTAGAGCCAGACATCCTGGAATGTGAAGTTAAGTGGGCTTCAGGAAGCCTTACTGCCAATTAAGTTAGTAGAAGTGATGGAATTCCAGCTGAGATATTTAAAATACAAAAAGATGATGGTATTAAAGTGCTGCTGCAGTCAACATGTCAGCAAATTTGGAAAACCCAGCAGTGGCCACAAGACTGGAAGAAGTCAGTTTTCATCCCAATTTCAAAGGGATGTTCAAGAATGTTCAAACTACTGGACAACTGTGTTCACTTCCCATGCTAGTAAAGTTATGTTCAAAATCCTTCAGAGGCTTCAGCAGTACTTGAATCGAGAAATTCCAGACATACAAGCTTGGTTTAGAAAAAGCAGAGGAACCAGAGAACAAACTGCCAACATTCGTTGGATCAGATAAAGCAAGGGACTTTCGGAAAAACATCTACTTCAGTTTCATTGACTACACAAAAGCCTTTGACTGTGTGAATCATAACAAATTTCAAAATTCTTGAAGAGACGGGAATCCCAGACCATCTTACCTGTCTCATGAGAAACCTGTATGCAGGTCAAGAAGCAACAGTTAGAGCCCTGTATGGAACAACTGACTGTTTCAAAATAGGAAAAGGAGTACATCAAGGCTGTATACTGTCACCCTGCTTATTTAACTTATATGCAGAGTACATCATGAGAAACGCTGGGCTGGATGAGTTACAAGCTGGAATCAGATTGCTGGGAGAAATATCAACCACCTCAGATTTGCAGATGATACCACTCTAATGATAGAAAGCAAAGAGGAACTAAAGAGCCTCTTGATAAGGGTGAGAGAGGAGAGTGAAAACACTGGCTTAAAACTCAACATTAAAAAAACTAAGATCATGGCATCTGGTCCCATCACTTCATGGCAAATAGAAGCAAAAGAAGTGGAAGTAGTGACAGATTTTCTCGTCGTCTTGGGCTCCAAAATCGCTGCAGATGGTGACTGCAGCCATGAAATTAAAGTCTTTTGCTTCTTGGAAGGAAGGTTAGATAACATACTAAAGGACAAACCTAGATAGCATATTAAAAAGCAAAGACATCACTTTGCCAACAAAGATCTGTAGAGTCAAAGCTATGGTCTTTCCACTATGGATGTGAGAGTTGGGCCATAAAGAAAGGTGAATGCCGAAGAATTGATGCTTTTGAACTGTAGTCTAGAGAAGACTCTTGAGAGTCCCCTGGACAGCAAGGAGATCAAACTAGTCAATCCTAAGCGAAATCAACCCTCAGTACTCATTGGAAGGACTGATGCTGAAGCTGGAAGCTCCAATACTTTGTCCACCTGAGTTGGTCAACAGGCGACTCATTAGAAGACTGATGCTGGGAAAGACTGAAGGCAAAAGGAGAAGAGGGTGACAGAGAATGAGACGGTCAGATGGCATCACTGACTCAATGGGCATGAACTTGGGTGAACTCTGGGAGACGGCATGGGACAGGGCGACCTGGCACGCCGCAGCCCATGGGATCACAAACAGTCAAACGTGATAGAGACTGAACAACAACAGCAAATAACTAAATCACTCTGTGGTAGACCTGAAACTACACAATACTGTAAACCAACTACACTTCAATTAAAAAAATAAAGTAATAAACATCACATCAGGGAACAACCTTGAGTCCACTGCTCTAACCCCTATCATTGGTCTTCAAATACCACTTTTCTTCTACAAAGAATCCTTCTCTGAAGAAATCTCAAGCGAAACTCAATGTACATGAAATAGATGGAAGCTGAGTAGTTCCGGCAGAAGCAAGAGTGGGAGCCCTGCCTTCCCCTCACCCCACCCAGAGAACTCAGCCTTCAGGCAGCACCTGAGGTCCCCTTCCAGATCTTGTTGTTCGGAGAGACCAGATATGAAAACCAAATCCTCAAGAAAGCTCAGCAAGGGGCAGATGCTGAAAACTAGGGTGAGACCAAAAGAATAGGGACCGAAGGGAAGGCATCCTCAGGGCCTTGGCTGCCCCTACGCAGAAGACATTCCCGCACAGGTGCCCAGAGGAACGCACAGCATCTACCATCCCCTGGGTCCCCTGCAGGAGGGTGGAGGGTGCCTTACCTTTCTCCAGCATGAACGGCTGAGTCAGGGGGGGGATGGTCCAGAAGTCATCACTGTCCAGGGTGCGCAGGGACTGCACCGGGATGGTGGCCGATCGGCCAAAATCCACGAACATGACCACCACCCAGGAGTCCACGCGGTCCAACACCCAGCACCTGGCCGGAGGGAGGGAGAAGAGGTTTGCCCCACCTGGAGCCACACAGAGCAGTCTTCACAGAGAGGGCTGGGAGGTCTGGGAGGGAAGAGAGCGTCCTATGCTGCTCCCTGCCTTGGGTGGAGAGGTGATCACAAGGAATGACCTTGAGAGAAGCAGCAGCAGCAGCAAAGACACAGGAGTCCGGAGGATGGAGAAGCGACCCTCCACAGCCCTGCCCGGCACGTACCTGTTCCAGGCCGGCCCGTAACTGCCCAGGTGGTACTCAGCCAGACCGCGGGTCCCGCGCCGCACCGCCGAGTCATGCAGGTAGGGCTGCTGCTCCTCCGCCTCGGCCAGGGCGCTGAACAGGGCCAGCATGTTTCGGTGCAGTGTCTGTGGACGGTACAAACGCCACGGGCCTCGCTGCCTGCCTGCATCACACGTCTGCCTTGGCAGGTATCACCTGTCACGTCAGCACCACTGATCCACCCACCCCAAGGGAACCCAAGGTATGAGGTGGGAGAGGGAGTGAGGCTGCCAGGCATCATAGTGCGGCCCCTCTGGATGTCCACCATGCTCACCCCAGTGGGGCCGCACGAGGAGGGATCCAAGCCCCAGAGGACCACCAATAAGCCCGTACCTCGGTGATGTGCATGGCCCAGAAGAAGGGGGTCTGAGGGACAGTACTGGTCACCAACAGCCCCACCTCCCCGCCGATGCTAGGGATGGTGGCCAGCCAGCCCAGGTCTCGGAAACATTCCCTTAGGAGCAGCACCAAGAAGGACCCTCTGTGAAGAGCAGAGAACAGAGGGAAGGGGGTGAACGCAGAGCGGTCTGACCAACGCCCGTCCTGGGGATCCTGGGCAGGAGAGTCACCTTGACAAGAGGGCTGTGGCCCTCCCCAGGGTGGGGACAAGACAAGTGCCTTGGACACGCTGATCTCCGGGCATCCAGGGTGGGGAGAGTCCCAGGCCATCGCCATACAGAAAAGGAGACGGACTTTGTAAGTCACGGTGGGTCACGGCCTTAGTGCTTGGGTCTGATGCAGGAGTTCTGAAAACTTGATTCCCCACCACCATACCATCGCTGCCCCCACCCTCTAGGGACCAAGCAGATGTTTGCAATTGCCATCCGCTGGTGGCCTCTACACCTCCGCTCACCTCATTTCCATGGGAACTGCAAAGAAGCTTGTCTTGGGTTTCTCTGTCTCACAGGGCTCACCAGAAGCTTTAGGAGTGAGCTGTGGACAAGCTGAAGGCAGAAAGTGGAGTCCTGGAGGCACCAGGGCTGTCTCAGAGGGCTGCCCCCCACCTCACCCTCAAGAGACCCCAGAGGTAGGATGAGATGGGCAGTGCAGCTACATCCTTCCCGGTCTCAGCCTCTAGACCCTCAGGTGGGTGGGGAGGGTGTGCTGGATGATCTTCTTTCATCAACGAAGCATTCCAGGGACCTCCCTGGTGGTCCAGTGGCTGGGATTTCACCCGCCACTGCAGGGAGTGCGTTTTCAGTCCCTGGTCGGGAAGCCAGAATCCCACATGCCTCGTGGCCAAGGAACCAAACCACAGAACAGAGGCAATGTTGTAACAAATTCAACAAAGACCTTAAAAATGGTCCACATCAAAAAAAAATCTTAAAAAAAAAAAAAAAGGCATCCTAGAGGAATAAAAATATTTTCTACACTGAGGGGTCAATGCGGGACAAAGCTGGAAGGAGGCTGGAAGAGGTAAATCGGGAGCTGCAAAGACACGTCCTGGGAACAGATGGCAGCTGGGGAATCTCACCAGTGGTTCCAGCAAATCCTTGAGCAGAGGCCTTCTCTGAAATCTAGGGAGAAAGAGAAAAGGCATCACTGAGGCATGGCGGTGTTCATCTCACTGATTACATACTGGGTCTCTCCAAGTAGATTCGGATGAGAGCAGCAACAGCCCCTGGACTGACACAGGCTTCAGCTGACTTTGGGGAACCCCCGACCCCACTTTCTCCATTCTCTCAGGGGATCCTGAGCCAGGTAAAGACAGGAGGTTCAGGAGCAGGAAGGGGGGAGGGAGGGCATGCTGCCAGGAACGCTCACCAGAACCTGCAGGCACAGAAGCCCAGCACTGCTTAGCCCCGAGGCCCCTGTGGGCACTTCTCCGAGAAAGAGGAGGAGGAGGTAGGGATGGGTACTCTGGTGCAGGTCTGGGTGGAAACAGACTACAGACCTGCAGCCCCCAGCCACACTGGCTTCCCTCTGTCAACTGCCCTGATCTGGAAATCCCCCGCCCTGGTTACACCCACAGATCTGCCTGCCCGGCTATGTTCCTGCTTCCCCCACGCCCCCTGCCACCCAAAAACACACACACGGCCACTGTTCTCCAGCGGACACGCCACAATCCTTCCAGAAGCCCCTAGCGAGTTTCCTTCCTTCCCTCCAATGGATGACACCTCACCCCCTCCTGTCTTCAAACCCTCCACACCTCCCACCCAACACCCACCCTGTGAACTTGCCTCTTCATCAGGAGAAAACTGGAAGCAACTGGATACGGGGGGCCCCCCTCACCCTCTCACCACCCAAACCACCCCCCACCCCACTCTCTCTGCCCCTGTTACCAAGCACCTTCCCATTGTGCTTACAGAGAAAACCCAAAGTCCCCACATGGGCTCGCCAAGGCCACCATGATCTACCCTCCTTCCACTGACCTCTGCCCACTCGCTCTTGAGGCATTTGTAGGCAGTCCCTTTGTCTAGCATGTTCTTTTCTGGTCTTCCCACGGTTGACTGACATTTCATCTAGATCTCAGCCATCACTTCCTCACATAGAGGACTCCCTAAGAACCATTTCAGTGACCCCTCTCTTCTCCATCATATCACCTCATTTTAGTCCTATGTTTGCTTCTTACTACTGAGACAGGCTGGGACCTGGGACCCTTTGCTGCAGTGCTCACACCTGGACAAATGTCTCCTCCAATAAAATACAAGGAAACTCTAAGGGACTAAAAATAACTGCATGCATGTGCAGTCAGGGAGAATCATGGACAACAAGATACGGAAAATGATGGGAAACCCAAAACCCAACGCCACTTCTGAAGACTGGGAGCAAAAGCAGGGTGCTGTACCTGCCCCATGCACAAAGGCATGGGCTAACCAGCTAAGCCACTTCTCTGGCCTGAGCCCTGGACACACCCCTGCTCACCCATATAAGGACCCAGCTCATCCCCCCTGGGGAACTAGCAAGAGAGCCTGGTACAGAAGGGGACCCAGTAAAGCCTTGCCTGACTTTCTTGTCTGGCCTCTAATCAATTTCTATTGATTAAGGAGGCCAAGAACCCTGGTTGGTAACACTATCTGACATTTTCTTTTTCCTCTTTTTTTTGGGGGGGAGGGCATTTCTTATTTATTCACTTTTTTACTGGTTTACTGTATGTGTATTTCCACTGGAATTTAAGCCTCATGTGAACCACATCTCTCTTCTGACAGCTACCTTCATGGCCAAGGAAACCTCAGGGCCCAGAACAGTGTCTGAGACATGTTAAGCTCTTAGTAAATATATATGAGAGAAAGAGACAGAAGGAAAGAGAGAGAGAGAGGAGGAGGGAGGGCGGAGAAATGAACTGGGGCAAATTCTTAATATAAACCTTGGTTTCCTCTTCAATACCATGAATCATACCTGATGTGAGGATCTACCTTGGCCAGCATCTGTTCAGGACATGAAACAAAACAGATGCTTGATAAATGGAAGAGAGGTTAAGGGACTTCCCTGATGGTCCAGAGCTTAAGAGTCCAGCTGCCAATGCAGGGGACACAGGGTCAACCCCTAGTCCCGGAAGATCCCACATGCCGCAGGGCAACTGAGCCCATGCGTCACAACTACTGAAGCCCGCACACCCTAGAGCCTGTGCTCCGCAACAAGAGAAGCCACTGCAATGAGAAGCCCATGGACCATAACTAGAGCATAGACCCTGCTCGCCGCAACTGAAAAAAGCCCAAGTACAGCAACGAAGACCCAATGCAGCCAATAAATGAATAAAATTTTCAAACAGAGAGGTTAAAAGTGCAGGTTCTGGAGTCAGACTGGGCTCCAATCTTGGATCGAGAACTTGAAGGCTCAAGCTCCTTAACTGTGGCCTGGTTCCTTGGCGTCTCGTCTGTAGGACAGGAGAGTAGCCACACCTGTTGCTGGGTTTAAACAGGTTCATACAGCACAGTGATCGTTACAGAGCCTGCAGAGGGAGCCCTCCATGAAGGCAAACTGGCACAGTCAACCAAGGGGGCCCAGATAAAGTCTCCACATGAAATCATTCTGCCCCTGCTGTTAACCTAGACACAGCAAAGTGACAGGGTTAAAAACTCTCCTCTAGCCAAGCACAGAAGCTGCCTTTTTATCTGAACAGGGCTTCCCAGGTGGCGCTGTCCCTCAGTCATGTTCGACTCTGCGAGCCCGTGAACGGCAGCCCACCAGGCTCCTCTGTTCATGGGACTCTCCAGGCAAGAATACTGGAGTGGGTTGCCATTTCCTTCTCCATTTCCGTTTCCCGCCCCCCACCCCCCACCCCAGGTGGCGCCAGTGGTAAAGAACTTCTTGGCAATGCAGGAGATAGATGTTTAAGAGATGCAGGTTCAATACCCGGGTCAGGGAGATCCTCTGGAGAAGGAAATGGCAACCCACTCTAGCAATCCTGTCTGGGAAATCCTCATGGACAGAGGAGCCTGCTGGGTTACGGTCCACAGGGTCACAGAGTCGGATACAACTGAAGTGACTTAGCACTTAGCAAGGCAATTCCATATACCAATCTCAAGAACCGATTATCAGCAGGGGTTTCAAGCTAAAAATTACTATTAATACAGAAACATTGGAAACCATTCTGGGTCTAATTATTATTCCCTAATGATCTGAGAGATATAAATATAATAAGCCTATTTGGTCAGTTTGTGAAATTCAGTTTCAGAGGAAAATCTATACAATTATCATCCAACCACCACAGCAGACACGTCACTCAAAAACAAACTTCAAATTTCAGGATGTGCATAACACAGAAGTGGCCACCTAGAAGCTGCAAGCAATCGAGGCAGCATCTCAGGAGCTGCCAAACCAGCCGATTTTAATTAAGTTCTATTGTCGCCACGAGCACAAGTAACTCTATGCGCCGATCAGTCAACAGCTATTAACGGTCTGCTTTGTTCTGGGACACTGCTACCAGCCGGTCAAGCAGTCCAAGATGTGGCCAGCTCCAGAATCCTGCACGTAAGTCCCAGCAGTGGAAGAGAAGTCATGGGGCACACAAAGGTCAGTGGCCAGAAGGCTTTTGGGGGCTGGGAGCACCGACCTCATGTGACACTCCGATAGTGGTGGCCCCCCCGGGATTGCTCACTGCCACACACCTGGCCTGCTGCGGTCACCCTGGACCCTCACTTTTAAGGCCCTGTCTCTACCTGGGGAACCACACCTGGAGCTACCTGAAGGGCATATCCTAGTGGACATTTAAAACTTAGAGCTTTAACCATCAACTGCTTTCCTGTCACCCAGTACCACCTTGCACTTCTTTTTTTTTTTTTTCCCCACCTTGCACTTCTTGCATTTCGATGTGCTGGGCACAGAGCAACAAAGACGACAGACACAGGCCTTGATCTTGGGGAGCTACACCAAGTCACTCCGCACATATTTATACAACGCATTCGTTCTGGACCCAGCCATCACAAAGCTCACACTCTGGTGGGGACAGGAGACAAGAAGAATACAAAGAACTATAAGGTCAATGACCACAAGGGCAAAGAAGCTTCACAAGGCAAGGAGATGGGACAAGAGGGCAAGCCTGGGGGCGGGAGTGACCGCTGAGCAGAGGCCTACATGAACTGAGAAGGCAAACCCGCAGGCATCTGGGAGATGAGCCTTCCTGCCAAGAACACCCGCAGTCCTAGGCAGGGATGTGCTTGACCTGCGACACTGGGGCCGGGGTAACAGGCATTTGCATCTCTTACCTGTACCACCCAAGACAGGTAATCTGCTTCCAGGCCCTTGGAGTCTATTCCACAGGGTCCCTTTAAAACCTAAATCTAAGAGAACAGATGAACTAACGGTGGCACATCCATACAAGAGAATACAACTTAGCAATAAAAGAAAGAATTGCTGATGGTGTGACCACATGGATGATTCTCAATAACATTCTGCTGAGTGGAAGAAGCCAGACACAAAGAAGCGCATATGGCACGAGTCCATCTACGCCAAACTCTAGAAAAGGATAAATCTCATCTAAACTGATGGAAAGCAGATCAGTCATTGCCTGGGGCCACGAAGCTGGGGAAGGGCACAAGAGAATCTTTGGGGCAACTGAAATGGTCTATGTTTGCCTGGGACGGTGGTTACAGATGCATACACTTCTCAAAATTCATCAAACTGTACACCTAAAAGGGATGCATTTTATGTAATAATTCGATGATACTTCAATAGGTGATTTTTTTAGTATAAATTGGTTAAATCTGGTTAGGTCATTCTGTGCTCAAACCCTCCAGTGTTCTCATTATTATGTGACTATGTAAATGCCAACTGCTGCTGAATCAAGTTATGTACCATGAAAATTTAAAAATTTTAATATTAAAAATGTATTATGATTATTTTTATCCTTATACAACCTTCTCCAGGAATTAATTGCTCCTTTTTTCCCATTTACTTGTATTTCCTTAAATTTCTGGCTAAATCAATAAAACAAAGAGCTGGATCCTTTAAAAGGATCGACAAAATTAATGAACATCCAGTAAGACTGAAAAGAAAAGGAAGTCACAAATTGCCAAAATCAGAAACAAAATGGGATATCAATATACACCTCACAGATATCAAAAGGATAACAAGGGAACATAAAGGACAACGCTACACATAAATACAAACATGAAGTTTGACAACTTAATACAAAATATACCACTTTCTCAAAAACTATAAACTATCAAAACTCACCCAGTCTGAAATAGACGATTTGAAGAGCCCTATTACTATTAAAGAAATTGAACTCTTAATTTAAAAAAAAAATCTCAGGAATTCCCTGGCAGTCCAGTGGTTAGGACTTGGCACTTTCAGTGCCAGGGGCACAGGTTCAATCCTTGGTTGGGGAACTAAGATCCCACAGGCAAAAAGGAAAAATAAAAGAAAAAAGGAAACCTCTAAGCTCAGATGGTTTTACTAGAGAATTCTACCAAACATTTAAAGAACAATTAATGTAGTTCTATACAGTCTTTTCCAAAAGGAGGGAACACTTCCTGATTCATTTTATAGAATGAATTTATACTAGTATTCAGTTCAGTTCAGTTGCTGTCATGTCCTACTCTTTGTAACCCCATGGACTGCAGCATGCCAGACTAGTACTACCATGATACTAAAACCAAAGATAGTATCAGACACACCAAAAAAACCCACAAAAGAACAATATCCTTCATGAAAAATAGATGCAAAAACCAGTAACAAAATATGATCAAATAGAATTTAGCAATACGTAAAAATAATTATACACCATGACCAAGTGAGTTTTAGTGCAGAAATGAAAGGCTGGTTCAGTATCTGAAAAATCAGTCAAGGTAATCCATATTAACCAGGCTAAACCAGAAAAATCACACGATCATATCCCTCAATACAGAAAAAAATCATTCAACAAAATTCAACATCTGTTAAATGCTGAAAATGTTGAAAATTCAACAGCTGGTATAGGTTGAATTATTTCTGCCCCCTCAAAAAATATATGTGGAACTCCAAACCCCTAGTACTCAGATTGTGACCTTATTTGGAAACAGGACCTTTATAGAGGTGAGAGAGGTAAAACAAAGTCACTAGGGTGCGTCCTAATCCAACACCAGTGTGTCCTTATGGAAAGAGGAAATCTGAACATGGAGCCCGACACAGAGGGAAGACAATATGAAGTCACACAAGGAGAATGTCATGTAAAAACAGAAGACTGGAATGACACACCTACAAGCCAAAGAACACCAAAGATTATCGGCAAATCATCAGGAGCTAGGAAGAGGCAAGGAATAACTTCCCCACAGGTTTCAGAGGGACCTTTGCCCTGCTGACACCCTAATTTTGGTCCTCTAGCCTCCAGAACTATGAGACGATCAATTTCTGTTGTTCTAAGCCACCCAGTTTCTGGTACTTTGTGACAGGAATCATAAGAAATATAACAATGACTCATGATTTAAAAAAAGAAAACTCAGAAAAACAGGAATAGAGGACAGTTTCCTCAACTTAATAAAGAATATCCATCCAAAAACCTATGATAATATCATACTTTATTGTGAAAGACTGAATCTTTTTACCCTAAAAGAATAAGGCAAGGATATCCACACTCACTACTCTACTTCAGCAGAGTGCTGGGAATCTAGCCAGTACTAAGAAAAAGAAACAAAGACATACAGATCAGAAAGGAAAAATAATAAAATAAAACTGGCCTTATTTGCAAATGACATTATTGTCTACACAGAAAATCCCAAGAAATCTACAAAAAAAAAACCCAAATTCTTATCACTAATAAATTCACCAAAGTAATAGGATATAAGATAATATAAAAAAATTGTATTTCTATATACTATCAATGAGCAAGGAGACAGAAACCAAAAATACAGTGTCATTTATAATCACTCAAAAATTAAATACTTGTGTCAACCTAATAAAATATATTAGAACTTGTATGCTGTAAACTATACAATCTGATTAAAGAAATCTTTAAAAAAAGGTCTGAATCAATGGAAATACATACTGTGTATTTATGTTCATGGATTGGAAGACCCAACATATAATAGATATCAATTCTCCTTAAACTATCAAAACTCCAGTCAAGAGGGGTGGAGCAAAAAAAAAAAAAGGGGGGTGGAGCAAAGGGAACTCTCCTACACTGCTGATGGGAACGTATATTGGTACAGCCACTATGGAGGTGGCTTAAAAAACTAAACACAGAGCTACCATATGACCCTGCAATCCCACTCCTGGGCATATATCCAGAGAAAAACATGATACAAAAGGATACACGCGCCCTAAGGTTCACTGCAGCACTGTTTACAAGAGCCAAGACATGGGAGCAACTTAAATGTCCATCAACAGATGAATGAATAAAGATGCAATATATATATACAATGGAATATTAGCCATTAAACAGAATAAAAATGCCTTTTGCAGCAACATGTCATGCTGAGTAGACAGAGAAGCATAAATATCATCTGACATCCTTTATATGTGCAATCTAAAAAGAAATGATACAAATGAACTTACAGAACAGCAGGACAGTCACAGATTTAGAGCAACCACAAACGGGTGGTTGCTGGGAGGGAAGGGATAGTTAGAGAGTTTGCGATGGACATGTATTCACTGCTATATTTCAGATGGATAACTAACAAGGACCTACTGTATAGCACATGGAACTCTGCTCAATGTTATATAGCAGCCCAGATTGGAGGTGAGTTTGGGGGGAGAATGAACACATTTATGTGTATGGCTGGGTCCCTTTGTTGTTCACCTGAAACTATCACAACATTGTTAACTGGCTGTACCCCAGTACAAAATTAAAAGCTTTAAAAAAAAACTCCAGTCAAAATTATTGTGGGTATAGATTATTCTAAAATCTATATACAAAGGCAAAAGAACTAGAACAGCTAAAACAATATTGAAAAACAGTAAGTAGAAGGAATCTCCTAATTTCAATACTTCTTATAGCTATAGTAACTGAGACTATATGAGATGTTAGACATGTAGACCAATGGAACAAAACTGAGGACCCAGAAATCCGTTGCTGTTCAGCCGCAAGTCCTCTCAGACTCTGTGACCCCCCGGACTGCAGCACACCAGGCTCCTCTGCCCTTCACCATCTTCCAGAGTTTGCTCAAGTTTGTGTCCATTGAGTCGGTGGTGCCACCTAACAATCTTCATCCTTTGCTGCCCTCTTCTCCTTTTGCCTTCAATCTTTCCCAGCACGGGGTCTTTTCCAATGAGTTAGCTATTTGCATCAGGTGACCAAAATATGGAAGCCTCAGCTTCAGCCTTAATCCTTCCAATGGGTATTCAGGGTTGATCTCCTTCAGGATGGACTGGTTGGATCTTCTTGCAGTCCAAGGGACTCTCAAGAGTCTTCTCCAACACCACAGTTCAAAAGCTTCAATTCTCTGAAGTTTAGGCTTTTTTATGGTCCAACTCTCACATCCATACATGACCACTAGAAAAACCACAGCTTTGATTATACAGACCTTTGTCAGCAAAGTGATGTCTCTGCTTTTTAATACACTGTCTAGATCTGTTGTAACTTTCCTTTCAAGGAGCAAGTGTCTTTTATTTTCATGGCAGCAGTCACCATCCAGTGATTTTGGAGTCCAAGAAAATAAAATCTGTTACTATTTCCACCTTTTCCCCTTTTATTTGCCATGAAATAATGGGACCAGATACCATGATCTTAGTTTTATGAATGTTGAGCTTTAAACCAGATTTTTCACTCTCCTCTTTCACACTCATCAGAGGCTCTTTAGTTCCTCTTTGTTTTCTGCCATTAGAGTGGTATCATCTCCATATCTGAGGCTGTCGATATTTCTTCCAGCAATCTTGATTCCAGCTTGCAATTCACCCACCCCAGCATTTTGCATGATGTACTTTGCATATAAGTTAAATAAACAGGGTGAGAATATATAGCCTTGTTGTACTCCTTTTCCAATTTTGAACCAGTCAGTTGTTCCATGTCCAATTCTGCTGCTTCTTGACTCACATAAACATTTCTCAGGAGGCAGGTCAGGTGGTCTGGTATTCCCATCTCTTTTAAGAATTTTCCACAAATTGTTGTGATCCACATAATCAAAGGCTTTAGCGTAGTCAATGAAGCAGATGTTTTTCTGGAATTCCCTTGCTTTTTCTATGATCCAACAGATGTTGGCAATTTGATCTCTGATTCCTCTACCTTTTCTAAATCCAGCTTGTACATCTGGAAGTTCTCAGTTCACATACTGCTAAAGCCTAGCTTGAAGGATTTAGAGCATAAACGTACTAGTATGTGAAATGAGTGCAATTGTGCAGTAGTTTGAACATTCTTTGGCACTGCCCTTCTTTGGGAATAGAATGAAAGCTGACTTTCCAGTCCTGTGGCCACTACTGAGTTTTCCAAATTTTCTGTCATACTGAGTGCAGCACTTTAACAGCATCATCTTTTAGGATTTTAAATAGCTCAGCTGAAATTCCATCATCTACACTAGTTTTATTCATAATAATGATGCTCCCTAAGGCCCACTCGACTGGACACTCCAGGATGTCTGCCTCTAGTTGAGTGATCACACCATCGTGGTTATTCAGGTCATTAAGACCTTTTTTGTTTAGTTCTTCTGTGTATTCTTGCCACCTCTTCTTAATCTCGTCTGCTTCTGTTAGGTCCTTACCGTTTCCGTCCTTTATCATGCCCATTCTTGCATGAAATGTTCCCTTGCCATCTCCAATTTTCTTGAAGAGATCTCTAGTCTTTCCCATCCTATTGTCTTCCTCTATTTCTTTGCACTGTTCATTGATGAAGACTTTCTTATCTTTCCTTGCTATTCCCTGGAACTCTGCATTCAGTTGGGTATATCTTTCCCTTTCTCCCTTGCCTTTTGCTTCTTTTCTCAGCTATTTGTAAAGCCTCCTCAACCACTTTTCTTCTTGCATTATTTTTCTTTGGGATGGTTTTGGTCACTGTCTCCTGTACAATGTTATGAACCTCTGCCCATAGTTCTTCAGGCACTCTATCAGATCTAATTCCTTGAAACTATTTCTCATGTCCACTGTATAATCATAAGGAATTTGACTTAGATCATACCTGAATGATCTAGTGGTTTTCCCTACTTTCTTCAATTTAAGCCTGAATTTTCTAACACAGAGCTCATGATCTGAAACACAGTCAGCTCCTGGTCTTGCTTTTGCTGACTGTATAGAGCTTCTCCATCTTCAGCTGCAAAGAATATAAACAGTTTGATTTCACTACTGACCACCTGGTAACATCCATGTGTAGAGTTGTCTCTTGTGTTATGGGAAAAGGGTGTTTGCTATGACCAGCATGTTCTCTTGACACAACTGTTAGCCTTTGTCCTGGTTCATTTTGTACTCCAAGAACAAACTTGCCTATTACTCTGGGTATCTTTTGACTTTCTACTTTTGCATTCCAATCCCCTATGATGAAAAGGACATCTTTATTGGTGTTAATTCTAGAAGGTGTTGTAGGTCTTCATAGAACCATTCAACTTCTTCAGCATTAGTGCTGAAGCACAGATTTGGATTACCATGACACGTAACAGTTTGCCTTGGAAATGAACTGAGATCATTTAGTTTACTGATTCCTATGAAGAACTGATGCTGAAGCTGAAACTCCAATACTTTGGCCACCTCATGCGAAGAGTTGACTCATTGGAAAAGACCCTGATGCTTGGAGGGACTGGGGGCAGGAGGAGAAGGGAACGACAGAAGATGAGATGGCTGGATGGCACCACCGACTCGATGGGCATGAGTTTGACTCATGGGGTCGCAAAGAGTCTGACACGACTGAGCAACTGAACTGAAGTTGTCGATGTTCACTCTTGCCAGCTCCTGCTTGACCACATCCAACTTACCTTGGTACATGGACCTAATGTTAATTCCAGGTTCCTATGCAATGCTGTTCTTTACAGCACTGGACTTTACCTTCACCGCCAGACAAGTTCACATTTGAGCATTATTTCCATTTTGGATCAGCGGCTTCACTCTTTCTGGAGCTACTAGTAATTGCCCTCCGCTCTTCCCTAGGTTCATACTGGACACCTTCTGACCTGGGGCGTTCACCTTCCAGTGTCGTATCTTTTTGCCTTTTCACACTGTTCATGGGGTTCTTGAGGCAAGAAGCCTGGGGTGGTCTGCCATCCCTCCTCCATTTGACCGCAATTTGTCAGGACTCCACTATGACCCGTCCATCTTGGGTGGCCCCACACGGCATGGCTCACAGCTTCACTGAGTTACACAAGTCCCTTTGCCACGACAAGGCTGTGATCCATGAAGGAGGATGAAAAAATAAATGGGTCCACACAAGTATGCCCAATTTTGATAAAACTGCAAAAGCAATTTAATGGAGGAAATGGTGCTGGAAAAACTGAACATAGGAAAAAAAAAATAAAACTCAACCTAAGTTTCAAAGCATATACAAAAATTAACTCAAAATTAAAAGAGGCTTTACAATGTAAAGCCATATAACTTTTTAAAAAAAAGTTAAAATTTCTGTACCATTTTACATTCCCATCATATGAAGGGTTCTCTGCATCCCCTCCAGGACGTCACTTTTTAATTTTAGCCTGATAGATATATAGTGATATCTTATTATGGTTTTAATTTGCATTTTCCTAATGTCAAATAGCCAATCCTCATCCCAGTTCCCAAGAAGGGCAGTACTAGAGAATGTTCAAACCACTGGACAATTGCACTCATCTCCCATGCTAGTAAGGTCACGCTCAAAATCTTACATGCTAGGCCTCAGCATTAGGTGAACCAAGATCTTTCAGACGTCTAAGCTTGAGAAAAGGCAGAGGGACCAGAGACCAAATTGCCAACATTTGCTGGATCACAGTGAAACCAAAGGGAATTCCAGAAAAACATCTATCTCTGTTTTATCGACTACACTAAAGCCTTCGACTGTCTGGACTGTAACAAACTATGGAAAACTCTTAAAGAGATGGGAATGCCAGACCATCTTACCTGTCTCCTGAGAAACGTGTATGCAGATCAAGAGGCAACAGCTAGAACTAAGTATGGAACAACTGACTGGTTCAGGATTGAGAAAGGAGTACAGCAAGGCTGTTTGTTGTCACCCTGTTTATTTAACTTATACACTGAGCACATCATGAGAAATGCCGGGATAGATGAGTTATAAGCTACAATCAAGATTGGCGGGAAAAACATCAACAAACTCAGATATGTGTAGGATACTACTCTAATGGCAGAAATCGGAGAGGAAATAAAGAGCCTCTTGATGAAGGTGAAGGAAAAGAATGAAAAAGCCAACTTAAAACTAAATATTAAAAAAACCAAGATCATGGCATCTGGCCGCATTACTTCATGGCAAATAGAAGGAGAAAAGGTGGAAGTAGTGACCGAGTTCCTCTTTTGGGCTCTAAAATCACTGTGGATGGTGACTGTAGCCATGAAATCAGAAGAGGACTGCTCTTTGGCAGGAAAGCTATGACAAACCTAGATGGTGTGTTAAAAAGCAAAGACATCACTTTGCCTACAAAGGTCCTTATAGTCAAGGCTGTGGTCTTTCCAGTGGTCATATACAGTTGTGAGACCTGGACCGTGAAGAAGGCAGAGCACTGAAGAATTGATGCCTTCAAACTGTGGTGCTAAAGAAGACTCTTTGAGAGTCCCTCTGACAGCAAAGAGGTCAAACCAGTCAATCTTACAGGAAATCAACCATGAATACTCATTAGGACTAATGTTAAAGCTGAAGCTCCAATATTTTGGTCACTTGATGCAAACAGCCAACTCATTGGAAGAAACACTGATATCGGGAAAGATTGAGGACAGAGGAGAAGAGGGCAACAGAGGACCAGATGTTTGGACGGCATGACTAACTCAATGGACATAAGTTTAAGCAAACTCTGGGAGATGGTGAAGGACAAGGAGGTCTCGTGTGCTGCAGTCCACGGAGTCGCGAAGAGTCGGACATGACTGAGAGACTGAACAACAACAATACTAACAATGTTGAACATCTTTTCATGTGCTTGGGCTAGGGCTGGCCAAAAAGTTCTTAGATCTGACAACAAAAGCATCATTCATAAAAGGAAAACTAGATAAACTGGACTTCACTGAAATTTAAAACCTTTGTTCTACCAAAAAATTCTATTAAGAAGATGTAAAAAAATGAGCTACAGAGTAGGAGAAAACATTTGCAAATCACGTATCCAACAAAGGACTAGCCTCTTGAGAAACCTGTATGCAGGTCAGGAAGCAACAGTTAGAGCTGGACATGGAACAACAGACTGGTTCCCAATAGGAAAAGGAGTACATCAAGGCTGTATATTGTCACCCTGCTTATTTAACTTATATGCAGAGTACATCATGAGAAACGCTGGGCTGGAGGAAGCACAACCTGGAATCAAGATTGCTGGGAGAAATATCAATAACCTCAGATAGGCAGATGACACCACCCTTATGGCAGAAAGTGAAGAGGAACTGAAAAGCCTCTTGATGAAAGTGAAAGAGGAGAGTGAAAAAGTTGGCTTAAAGCTCCTCATTCAGAAAACTAAGATCATGGCATCTGGTCCCATCACCTCAAGGGAGATAGATGGGGAGACAGTGGAAACAGTGTCAGACTTTATTTTGGGGGGCTCCAAAATCACTGCAGATGGTGACTGCAGCCATGAAATTAAAAGACGCTTACTCCTTGGAAGGAAAATTATGACCAACCTAGATAGCATATTAAAAAGCAGAGACATTACTTTGCCAACAAAGGTCCATCTGGTCAAGGCTATGGTTTTTCCAGTGGTCATGTATGGATGTGAGAGTTGGACTGTGAAGAAAGCTGAGCGCCAAAAAATTGATGCTTTTGAACTGCAGTGTTGGAGAAGACTCTTGAGAGTCCCTTGGACTGCAAGGAGATCCAACCAGTCCATCCTAAAGGAGATCAGTCCTGGGTGTTCATTGGAAGGACTGATGCTGAAGCTGAAACTCCAGTACTTTGGCCACCTCATGCGAAGAGTTGATTCATTGGAAAAGACCCTGATGCTGGGAGGGACTGGGGGCAGGAGGAGAAGGGGACGACAGAGGATGAGATGGCTGGATGGCATCACCGACTCGATGGGCATGAGTTTGAGTAAACTCCGGGAGTTGGTGATGGACAGGGAGGCCTGGCGTGCTGCGATTCATGGGGTCGCAAAGAGTCAGACACGACTGAGCAACTGAACTGAACTGAGTATCTAGAATACATAAAGAATTTGGCAAAACACCCAAACAATCCAATTAGAAAATGGGCAAGAAAGATATTTCAACAAAGATGATATACAAATAGTAAATAAGCACGTTAAAAGGTCTTCAATAGCATTAGCATTAGGGAAATGCAAATTAAAACTGTAATAAGATATCACAAATATACCTACCAGAGTGGCTAAAATTAAAAAATGACATCCTGGAGGGGTGTCTGAGAACCCTTCATACATTCATAGTGGAAATGTAAAACGGTACAGTCATTGAAAACAGGCTGTTTCTTAAGAAAGGAAGCATGTAATGACCATACTATTCAGCAATTTTAATTTGGGGCATTTATCCCAGAGAAACACACAAACTTTACACATCAAGATTTATAACAAATTTCATTTGTAATAGTCAAAAACTAGCAACAATGCAGATATCTTTCAATGGGTAAATGGTTAAGCAAACTGTGTACAGCCACACCATAGAATACTACTCAGCAGGAATAAACTATTAGTATATGCAACAGCCCCTGAATGATCTCCAAAAATTATGTTGACAGAAAAAAGCCAATCCCAAAAGGTTACATACAGTATTTTTCCATTCACATAACATTCTTGAAACTGAAGAAATACAGAACAGACTAGTTGTTCCAGGGGCAAAGGTGGAGATGGGGATGGGAGGGAGGTGGGTGTGGCTGTAACAAGGCAACAGGAAGGATACTTGTGGTAGTGATGGAAATGTTCTGTATCTTGACTGTATCAGTGTCAATATCCTGGCTGTGAAATTGTTTTGTAAGATGTTACCATTGTGGAGAACCATGGAAAGGGTACAGGGGATCTATGTACTGTTTCTTACAACTAACTCCATGTGAATCTATGATTACCTCAAAAAGAAAAGTTTAATTGAAAGAAAACAAATTCTTATCTCATCAGCAGCATAAAAGCAGACAGAGAGACACTGGCCAAAGTCTGCTGACCCCTTTCCTGGTTAGTTATATTATTGCAAATATCTTCTTCCAGTTTTTTGGATTGAATTTATCTTCCTTTGTATTATCTTTCAATGAAAGTAAGTTCATAATTTTAATTTATCACTCCTCTTTCTCTCTGTATGCTTTAACAAGCCTTATTCTACTCTGAGGTTATAAGATTTTTCTATACTTTTTCCTAAAAGTTTTAAAGCTTTTTCACATGTAAGTATGGTTCATCTAGAGTTTAATTTTGTCTATGAGGTAAGGTATGGATATAATTTCATATTTTTCCACATAAAAAAGCAATTGTCCAGATTCAGTAACTGAAGTGTCCGTCCTTTCACCAGAGATGTACAACTCTACAAGAATAGTCATAGTTTATCCATTTGCAAGAGCCTCTTTTGGGGGACTCTCTATTGTATTTTATTGGTCTTAAATATTCATAGGCTTTTGGACTTCCACATAAATTTTACTTATTATTTTTCCACATCAAATTTAGAATTAGCCTGTTCTGTTCCTGGGAAAACCTGTGGGAATTTTTATTGAAATTATGCAGAATCAACAGATTATTTTGGGGAGAATGACTCTTAAATAACTCTTTTTCTGTCTTTCTATCCACAAACATGAAACTTTTACCATTTTAGACTTCCTTAAAGACTTTCAATAAAACTTATTTCCCCCATAGGCCATGCTCACCTTTCACTAGGTTCATTTCTATGTACCTTAATTTTTTTAATTGCTCTTATGAATGTTACATTTAAAAAATTATTTTCTGTTGTTTATTCATGGAAATATAAATAAAACTGATTTATATATATATATCTGATATATATCCAACTACCTTATTAAATGTTATTTCTAATAATTTATGTATTATTTAAGTTTTTCTATGTAAAGAAACATCATCTGTAAATTATGAGCTTTGTTTCTCCTATCCCAGTATTTATGCCTTTAATGTATTTTCCTTACCTTACTAGATAAAAGTATATCCTTGTCTTATTCCTATTTTTAATGAGAATGCTTATAATGTTTTTCTATTGAAATATTATTTTCTGTAAAGTTTTAGAAGATAGCCTTTATGAGGTTAAGAATAACTTTTCACTTCGAGCTGCTAAAAATCTTTATTTTTAAATCATAAATCAGTGCTGAATTTTATCAAATGCTTTGCTGTGTCTAAACCGATCATATGGTTTTTCATTCTTTAATCTGTTAATGTAGTGAAAGAGTTACTGTTTTTCTTTCTTTATTTTTCATTTTTTTCTGGCCTTACCATAAGGCTTGATTGTGGGATCTCAATTCCCTGACCTGGGTCTGAACCCAGGCCATGGCAGTCAAAACTCAGAATCCTAACCACTAGGCAACCACGGAACTCCAGAGTTATCATTTTTCTAATGTTAAATTTCTGTATTTTTGGAAAAAATCCAACTGCCATTACAATTTTCATCAGCCAATATTGACTTCACTTTGCCAATATTTTGTTTAGAAACACTGCATGTGTATTCATGTGAGAGACGCCAACCTGCAATTTATCTCTCTCATAATCTCCTGTCTGATTTGTTATCAGGGTTATACTGGCCTCAAAAAATGAACTAGCAAGTATCTCTTTTATTCCTTAGAAGAATTTATATAATATTGGAATTTTCCGTTCCTTGAAAATTCAGTAAATTTGCCTATAAAACAATCATAGCAAAAAAAAACAAAAAAACAATCATAGCTTGGTGTTTTCTTTACAAGACGATTCTAAACATTGATTCAACTGCTTTACAGATATAGGACTGGCAGGTTCTTATATTAGTTTTGAAAATGATATACTTTAAAAAACGTGTCCATTTCTTCTAAGTTTTCAAATTTATTAGCTTATATTTTAATATCCACTACATCTATAGTTATGATCTCTTTTTTAATACTAATGTTTATTTATTCCCTTTTCTCCTTTTTTCTAATTTATCATTCCAAAAGTTTTTTTCATTAATCTCTTTAAAGAATCAAATTTTGACTTTATTGATCCCTTTCTATTCCCCAGGGAAGTCCACAAAATTTTAAATTTTAAAAAACTTTGTTTTAAAATTTTTGCTGGGACTTCCCTGGTGGTCCAGTGGTTAAGACTCTGTACTCCCAATGCAAGAGGCCAGGGTTTGATACCTGGTCAGGGAACTAGATGGCACATGCCACAATTAAAGATCCTGCATGCTTCCACTAAGATCCGGTACATCCAAATAAACAGAGTTTTTTTTTTTTTTAATTTTGTCTGTTCCTTATTTGGATTTATTTTTACTTTTACCTACTTCAATCAACTGTAAGCTCATTTATTTTCACCATGTCTCCTTTGCTCATTTAAGCATTCAATATTACATACTTATAGTCCTATAAGTATTGTTTTTACTGCATTCAACTTTTTTATTTTTTTAGTTGTACTGGGTCTTCGTTGCTGCTCACAGGCTTTCTCTAGCTGCAGTGAGCAGGAGCTACTCTTTGCTGTGGTGAGCAGGCTTCTCATTGCGAGGGCTTCTCTTGTTATGGATTACGGGCTCTAGGTGCATGGGCTCAATAGTTGTAGCATGTGGGCTCTAGAGCACATATATCCCACAGCTTTTGATGAGAAAAAATTTTCCTTATTGTTCAGTTCTAAGTACTTCTTCAAAAAAAATTTTTGGCCAAGCTGTGTGGCATGCAGGATCTTAGTTCCCTGACAAGGCATTGAACTTATGCCCCCCCCCATAATGGAAGCCTGAAGTCTTAACCATTGGACCACCAGGGAAGTCTTCTTAAGTATTTTTAAATTTCTCTTATAATTTTTTCTTTGACCCACACGTTATTTACTTAGGAATATGTCTTTAAATTCCCAAAAGCATGGAGATTAGTGTTCATCTTTTGGTTACTTATCTCTAATGCAAAAGCACCAGAAATGGTCCTGAGAAATGATATTCATCCCAAAAGGAAGGTGAGCTTCTAAACACTCTTTTCTAATACCTGGTTCTGGATGATAGTACTTACCCGTCCCAAACAAAACTGGACAAAATACACAAATTAACTGTTTCTGATACACAGTAATGATAGTGAATAGCAGAGGGCAATTTGCCTGAGAAGAGGAAAACACAGGCAAGGAGCCCACATTGACCCTGGCCCCTTGCCAGGGGGGCATTTTCCCAATTCAAAGCCAAGGCAAGCAGAGCCTGGGCAGTCCGTGGCAGTCACCCTGAGCAGAAGAAACACACAGAAGCGGTTTGGTGCCAGGAATTTATGAGATGGGGAACCGCTGAGAAAAGAGTACAGAAAAGCCCCAGAAATCTAGGGGCTAACCCCAGGTCCTTGGCTGAATCCTAAGCTGCCCATATGCAGGGTAGGTCCTGGGAGGCCTTAGAGAGAAGAGCTGTTGTAGAAGGCAGAGAGTGAGCTAAGAGAGGAATACAGGTATCAGTACAATGCCGGGAAGATAACGGAGTTCCAGACCAGCCAGAGTGGAGCATAAGTACCCTGACACCCTCAGCCTACAAAGTCAGACCTTAGGAAAAGGATTTTGCCTAAGAACAAAGGCTCAAACTGAAGTATACCAGTCCCCAAAAAAGAAAACCAACTTTAATAAGCTCAAAAGCTAGTGACTTCATTTCTGCTAGGAAAAAAATCAACGCTATTTAGAGAACATAATATAAAGTCTCTGTAATACAACATCCACAGTATCCAACATACAGTAAAAAAAAAAAAAAAAAAAATTACTGTAAGAAGCCTTGACTCTTAAGCAAGGAGGTAAATGTCAACAAAAGCAGAGCCACAAATGACCCAGATGTTGGAATTAGCAGAAAATGGTAACTACAGTAAGTATATTAAAGAACCTGGAAGAAAAGATAAACAAAATGGGTGAAAAGATGAAAGAGTTCAGAACTTCCCTGGTGATCCAGTGGTTGAGACTCTGTGCGTCCACTTCAGGGGCACTGGTTTGATCCCTGGTTGGAGAACGAAGGGGGTTTCCCAGGTGGCACTAGTGGTAAAGAACCCGCCTGCCAATGCTGGAGATGTATGAGACGTGGGTTCAATCCCTGGGTTGGGAAGATCCCCTGGAGTAGGAAATGGCAACCCACTCCAGTATTCTTGCCTGGAGAATCCCATGGACAGAGGAGCCTGCGAGGCTACAGTCCATAGGGTCGCAAAGAGTCGGACACGACTGAAACGACTCAGCACTCAAGCATGCACGTGTGGAGCCAAGATGCCGCGTGCCTCAAGGCCCAGCCAAAAAAAAAAAAGAAAAAAGGAAAAGTTCAGCTGAAGAATAGGGGGTAAGAACTAAATGGAAGTTGAAAACTACACTATCTAAAATGAAAAATGCATTAGATGGGCTTAATAGCAGATTGGACATAACAACGGAATAGGTTAAGAGATTTCCAAGACATGTCAGTTTGAAGAAGTGGGAAAGCTGTGACCATACCTATAACTGAGAGCAGTGAGCAAGGTGGTGTGAATATTTTCAGCAGTTCAGAGAGGTTGAGGGCTGAGTTCAACTAGGAAAGGAGTTGTGCAAGATATGATTTAGTGAGCTAAGGGAATTAAGGTAATTTGAATGAAGGCAGCTATGATTCTGGAATCTACGCTAAGAAGGGAAGTGAGGGAGTAGAGTGTTGAATAGTGAAGAAGTGGTAGGCGCAGTGCTTTGAGTCCCAGTGTGTCTGACTGTGAGACTGGGGGTTTCAGAGCCTTGCTACCCGAAAAGTGGTCCCAGGACCAGGGGTGCCAGCGCCACAATTCTCAGGCCCCGCCCCATATGCACACAATCAGCATCTCTGCAGGTAGCGCTCAGCAAGCTGTTTAACAAGCTCAGCGGTGACTCTGATGCTGCTAAAGCTGGAGAACTGCTCTTCTAGAGGAAGAGAGCTGCAGAGAGTGGTGAGGGGCAGAGTGGGATGCTCCAAATGGGTATTGTGGAGATGTTCAATTATGAGCCATGACAAGGTCTGAGATATAATACAGGGGACGGGAAACTGTGACGGAGTGAAAGGAAAGATCATTGAAGATAAATGGTCTAGGAAATGAGGGGCTAGACTCTTAGATCATTCACAGGATACAATCTGAGTGCCAGCAAGAGAGAAAAATGGTGAGTCAGACACTAAAGTTACCAATGGACAGCGGAGCACAACAGTGAGAACACCAGATGACTACAACCAAGAAGGTCAGTAGGTAGTGTAATCTGACAGCCTGCCCTTCCAAGAGAGAGGGTTTAAAGAGAAAGGAAGAAAAACAGTTTGGAACTAGCAAAGGGAGCCACCTCTGGCACTCTTACTGTGGAGATTCTAATCCACCTCTCAACTCCCATCTCCAACTTCTTCAGCCTTGGCTGACCTTGTTAATTGCCTGCCAAAAGGCATTCTCTCTTCCCTTGCTGACAGATTCCCAAGTTTAGCAACAGTGTGCCTATTTTAAAAGCTACATTTTCCAGCCTCCTTTGCACTGAAGGTCACCAGTTGCAGTTCTCCCTAACAAAATGTAAGCAAAATTGTGGTAGGGCTCCTGAGAATGTGCCTTTTATGAGAACACAGGCTCTGGACCCTCTGCTTCTCCCCTTCTTCCCACCTGGAACCCTGGTTAGCATCATGGAGTTCCCATACCATCCTTGGACCCCCTACCTCCTGAAGTCTTCTACAGCAGAGAGAGAGAAATAGCTCTGCTTCTGGTTAACCTTCACCTACATAGAGCCTGCTTCATTGGAGGGAAGCTCCTGGAGGTTAGTCATGGGCCTTCTCTTCTCTGTCCACAAAGGAAGCCCCCACCAGCCACTGCCCCACCATTAACTCTCACCTTCCCAGCCCTCATACTAGTCTTCCCGCCAGGAAGGATCAGGTTTTACTCACTTTTGTCTTCCTTACCTTCCACACCAGCATCCAGAATAGGCTATGCAAACAACAGATACAATTGTTTGCTGCGTTAAACAAGTAAAAACCTCAATTTCAATAACCCAGGTGGAAAAAGCCCTGACTGAATTGCCCAATAACCCTTTTTGTCCTTGCCAAGAATACAGCCTTCCTTTCCTTTCAAAGTTCCAGGTTTTCTATACCAACCTTGCTCCTGACTGTTAAAGTCTTAAAGTTCCGTAATTTCATCCCAGCTCCTGTTTTGTCCACTGTAAGATGGGACAGAAAGACAGGACAGAAAGCAGAGTCGTCTAAGCTCTGAAGAGTGACCACAGATGGGCTTCCCTGGTGGCTTAGTGGTAAAGAATCAGCCTGTCAACGCAGGAGGCACAGGTTTGATTCCTGGTCTGGGAAGAGCCCATGTGCCAAGGAGCAACAAAGCCCATGTGCGACAACTACTGAGCTTGTGCTCTAGAGCTCGAAACAACTGAGCCTGCATGTGCCCTAGAGCCCACCACACAACGAGAGAAGCCACTGCAATGCCAAGCCCGTGCACTGCAACTAGAGACAAGCCCCTGCTTGCCGCAACGACAGAAAAGCCCCGTGTAGCAACAAAGACCCAGCACAGCCAAAACTAAACAAATAAAAATTAAAAAAAAAAAAAAAGTGACCACAGAACCCTGAGAGTGGAGAGGCCAGGCACCTACCAGCAGCTCCTGGGGCCGCTTGGTCACATCAGGGGTCCTCTTGGGAGACCTGTTGCTGGAATTCACGTACAGTTTTCGCTTGTGGAAGAGCTTCCCATTCAGTGCCTGGATGGCAAGTGCCACTTTCTGCATGGAGCCCAGATCTACGAATGCGAAGCTGCAAAGGAAGGAGACGGCAGCTCTGAGCCCAGCTCAAACAGAGCCGCAGGAGGGTCCCAAGCCGAGGAATGGTCTCCTCTCCCCTCTGCGGGGACAGGAGAGAGGCTGGGCCACTCCTAACACACACGGAGGCCACCATGACACCCAGGTTTGGGCTGGGCATCGGGGGAGCTGGCCCTGGGGTTCCTGGGGGCCGGGAGACATGCGCTGACCCTTTCACCACATGCCATAGGGCATGGCTCTGGGTTTCCTTCATACTGCTCCCCACGGAGGTTCAAAGTCCTTTTACTGCCTTGAACATAAGAAAGGAAAAATATCCAGATTTCAGGGCAACCAAAGCTGAGGGAGATTCACTAACTTGCTTCGAGTCAGAAAACAGGGAAAGGACAAGACCAAAAGTAAACCCAGGGCTCTGGACTTCTAACCCAAGGTTGTATGGATAAGGCAGTATTAGCTGCCGAGGCGAGGGCTGAATGTGGAAAGGGGGTTTCCCACATGTACCTCTGCCGAGTCACAATGGGCGGGGCTCTGGGAGCTGTTGAGCTGGTCTGAGATCAGTGCATCAGCAAAATGGAGAAAGAGGAAAGGAGTTGCTTCCCAAAGAAAACAAAGGAAGAACAGTCATTACCATTTGCAGCCATTCTGGACTCTGTGGACATGGAGAGGGCTGAAGTCCTTTAGAAGGCACCGAATCTCCTCCTACAATGGCAGGGTTTAAAAGAGAGAGAGAGAGACCAGAAAACTGACAACTGGTTCTCAAGGTTGCAGATCCCCAGCCCGTTAGGCTGTAATCAGCTGAACAAATACTTAATGAGAACCAATGACGTGCTGAGTGTGCCAGGCTTTGTGCTCAGTGAAGCAAATACAGAGACAAGCAGGATGTAAGCGCTGCCTTCAATTGCAGTTCAACAGACGTGGGGCACTAACAAGACAATCAAGTAAACAGGTCGTTTTACCAGAGGGTGTGAAATTCCATGAGGAAGTACAGATGCCTCTGGGAAAACACAGTCTGGGTATCTAACCCAAATTTGGAGAGAAAAGAAGTGGTCAGGGTGGGCTCCCAGGTGGAAGTGACTTTTAATTTATTAGGAAGGCATTTTTAATTGAGTCTGCTGACTCAGTCCTGTACTCATGGCAACTTCCCTTCATTTCTTTCCTGAAATGTCTGACAGTAAACATGAGCTACCCACAAGTCTTATGCCAAGTGTTACAGGAGATGTGAATTTGAACTTGACATAAGTCGTGCACTCAAGGAGCTTAGAGTCCATAAATGCATGATCTCTGTTTAAACAACAGGGCAGAGTGGCGTCTAAGAGTAAAAGTAAAGTCCAGAGGGGGCAGTGCACAGAGGGAGGACGCTCATCTCTGGTCAGCTGCTGATGGAGCTGTCTGCCATGCCTGCTCTGTAAGGCTCCCCACCCCTACCAACCACCCCAACTTTCCTCACGGCAGCCAGGCCTCTACCGCCTGGGGATACGATCACCTCCCCTGGACATCTCTCCATCTAATTCTCAACTGTCCCTCCTGTCTGCCCTCTGGCTCCCTCTCCCCCGGATCCTAGTCCCACTCCCACCCCTGGGCTCCAACCATGACTGCCCTCCCTTTTTTGAGATAATATCTACCCAACCCTGATGCCCTTTTGAGCGACACCCTATTTTTTCTCTTTTTCTGCCAAATGTGTAGAAAGAGCTGTGTCCGCCTATTGCCTCCGTTTCCTCCCCACCCACTCCCTCCTGGCTGCAGCTTGGCCGCTGTTCCTGCTCTGCTGAAAACGCATTCCTGCAGGTCACGGATGCGCTGCCCACGGCCGTAGCGTCCCCTCAGGCCTCCCTGTCGACTCCTACCTGCACCTACCCTTCCTCCTTCCCCAGCTTCCCCACTGGCCGTTCCCACTACAAATCCCACACCTGTGATGAAAACCAATGTTTCCTGAGAAAATTCTACTTTGGGAAAATGTATATTTATACCATCTTCTGTTATTACCAATCTAAAGTCACTTTGTTGGCAAGGGAAGAGAAATGCATAATGTATAGCTCGTTTTTCCGAGTCTTCATATTTATATTACATTTAAATTCAAATTTTCTAATTTGCTTTTACTTTTAAATATTTAATGTTTATTACACATGAATCTACAAGATGCTGAGCAACAAGCAATTTGTGAGAACAAGCAATATGTGCTTAGCATTTTCAGTTTATAAAGCACTATCATATGCCTTATTCCATTTGATCTTTAAAACTACCCTAGGAAGTGTGTATTATTATTGTCCTCATTCTCAAATGCATAAAATAAAGATCATCGAGATTAAGTGACGGCCTTAAGATTACACAGCTAATTTAGAGTCAAGATTTGAACTCAAGGCTTCTAACCTCAAATCCTGCATTCTTTTCATGATATCATGCAAAACGATACCTTTCTTCTGGCCAGATTTTCCTGTTATTAAAAGAGAGAATTCCCTTGTGGTCCAGTGGTTAGGACTCTGTGCTTTCACTGCCGAAAGCATGGATTCAATCCCTGGTCAGAGAACTAATATCCCAAAAGCCGTGTAGTACAGCCAAAAATAAATCAATGAAAAAATGATGAAATAAAATAAGAGAAAACTCCCATATTTTTGTACCTTCAATAGCAGGTGTCAGGAAACCACAGCCTTGGGCCAAATCCAACCCACCACCCTTTTTCTAAATGTTATTGGAGTGCAGCCACGCACATTCATTTATGTGTTCTCCATGGCCGCTTTCATGCCCCAGTGGCAGAGTATCTGCAACAGAGGCATATGGCCTGCAAAGCATAAAACCTTACTACCTGACCCTTTGGGGCTTTCCAGGTGGTGCTAGTGGTAAAGAATCTGCCTGCCAATGCAGGAGATGTAAGAGAGGCAGGTTTGATCCCTGGGTTGGGAAGATCCCCTAGAGAAGGGCACGGCAACCCACTCCAGTATTCTTGCCCGGAGAATCCCGTGGACAGAGGAGCCTAGTGGGCTATCCGATGGGGTCACACAGAATCAAACATGACTGAAGCGATTTAGCATGCATGCATCTGACCCTTTATGGAAAACTTGGCAAACCCTTCTCCTATAGCAATGATCCTCAATTCTGACTGCATATAAGATTCAGCTGGAAAGTCACATTTTTCTTTAAAAAAACTACCTACCAGAGTGATGCCTGGCCCACCCCAGATGAACAAAATCAGAATCTCCAAGGTTGAGATTAAAGCAGTATTTTTATCAATATTTTTTAAAAGATGATGGCAATATGCAGCCAAGGTCAAAAACTACTGTTCCCTGGTATCAAACTGATTCAGGAAGCACTGATTTTCAGAAAATGTGCTTGAGATAAAGAATAGAGAAGAACCACCACCACTACCACACACATACAAATACAAAAGAAACCTGCTGACATCTGTTCATCCGTGGTTCATCAATCAATGCTATCAGTGAGGTCATCCTAGCAGCAGATGTTGTTCTTATTGATAGTTAGCATTAGGAACTACGAAAATCTAAAGGCATAACCTATGACATTATTTTTCTGCCCCTTAATAGTTCAGTGTGTTTATTAAAAAAAATTTTTTTACTATAGATTTGACAGGAAGCTTAGTACATTAAGCTAAAATTGCCTCATATCCCTTAGGGTATCTTTAAATAATGAAAATTAGTTATTAGGATATTTTAATTATAAAAGCATTAAATGTTTATTATAGAAAAGTTTAAAAATACAGATAAGCAAAATAGAGATATCACCCATAATCTTACCACCAAAACATGAGCACTATACATAGATTAAGGGATCATAGAGTATCCTCCGCTTCATAACCTATTTTGCTTATTAATATACTCCTTTCAATCAATCATTACAAAAAAATCTACTGCAGCCTGCCAATAATTATGGCACGAGCATTTATGGACCACTGACTTCGTGCCAGACAGGCAGGAGGTTATGGCAGTTACCTGCATGCTAAATGATTCCACATCCACCAGACAGCAGTAATTCAGCAGCTGGACACCACCACGCTGGTGTTGGTAAGGATAAAGGAATTCTGCTGCTGACGCTGCTGGCGGGAGTGGAGGCCTCTCTCCCCTCCTGGTCAAGCCGTGTGCACCGTGTGGCTCTGGCCCCACGCCCAGGTGAGGTCCTAGAGACACGCATGTAGACATGCGTACAAGTCAGTGCGCTGAAGCTGTTTAAAGCGGCAAAAGGACTTCCCTGGTGGCATGGTGGATAGGCATCTGCCTGCCAATGCCAGGGACACGGGTTCGATCCCTGGTTGGGGAAGACCCTGTATGCCATGGAACAAGCCCATCTGCCACAGCTACTGAGCCCCTGCTCTGGAGACCAGGAGCTGCAACTACTGAAGCCTGAGCACCGAGAGCCTATGCTCAAGAACAGGAGACGCCATTACCATGAGAAGTCTGCACAATGAGACTAGAGAGTAGCCCCCGCTCGATGCAACCAGAGAAGGCCCATGCAAAGCAACAAAGACCCAGCACAGTCGAAAATAAAGAAAGAAAAGAAAGTGGCAAAAACTGGGAAACATTTAATTTGAGCCATGTGATCTGACATTTCTGCAGATGAAAACTGGTCAAGTACCAGCAGTTTCCTATGATACAAGCTAAGCATCTGAATGTTTATTGGCATTGCATGTATGTGCCAACACAGATACATTTTTTAAAAATGTATGAAATGATAAAAGTCATCGAAAAGAGAAAACACAGAGGAGAGAAAGGACAACAGCGGTATCCCCGTCACCTGAGCTCCCTTCCTCCCAGGACACACCCTGGACCCCACTATTACCAGACTGCCTACCTCCAAAGGGCAACTTCGAGTCCCTGCTCTCTAACCACCCTTCCTTCTCACACCTCTAGTTCCCCAGTTCTATTCTCTGGGGCTGTGATCCTTCAAACTGTGCCACTTTCCCGCCATCCCGCAAACTCCCGACCCTATCCTGGCTCTCTGGCCATCCGTTCCGCCCCGCCCCACCGGCCCCCGCCTTCCTCTTTCCACTGTGGTTGATCACTGACTGCAGTCATTTCCTTGTTCAGTGCTCTGGCATTCCTACTACGTATTCCTAATCATCAACTGCCAGCCTCCCAAACACAACTACCGCAGTCTACTTCTCCACTCCGACTTTCCTTGCCCTCTTTCTACTCAGCAGATAACCCCGATTCTTTGCTGAGAAGAGACAAGCAATCAAAAGGAACACCCACCCCCCGCCACCACATCAGTCAGCCGCCCCATACCCGTGTGCACCCCTCTACAGAGAAGACCCGTCCTTGCTCCAGACAACCCCTCTTAACCTTCTCAAGGTCTTTCATACTAATCGATCTCCTCTTTTTCCTGCATTAACTACCCTCCCCACTGGATGGGCATACAAATGAGCTCTAATATTTACTATCTAAATACTTAAAGACACGTAACAACTTTGACCTTACAACCCCCTCCAGCTCCCACCCCGCTTCCTATCCTTCTTTATTACAAAAATCCTTGAAAAACTTGTCTGTACTCACTGTCCACTTCCTCTAACTCATTCAACAAATGATTATTAAGTGCCTACTCTGTGCTAGAAAATGTCTTTTGTACCATGAACAGGGTACCCAAAGTCTCTCCCCTCCTGGGGCTGACCTTTTTTTTTTTTTATTTTTATTTTATTTACTTTTTTAACTGAAGGATAATTGCTTTACAGAATTGTGTTGGTTTCTGCCAAACCTCAACATGAATCAGCCACCGGTAAACATATGCCCCCTCCTTCAGAACCTCCCTCCCCATCCCACCCCTCTGGGTTGTAACAGAGCCCTGGTTTGAGCTCCCTGGGTCATGCAGCAAATTCCCACTGGCTGTCTATTTTACTTA
This sequence comes from Dama dama, assembly GCF_033118175.1. Classification (NCBI taxonomy): domain Eukaryota; kingdom Metazoa; phylum Chordata; class Mammalia; order Artiodactyla; family Cervidae; genus Dama; species Dama dama. The sequence continues at coordinate 17,418,532 of NC_083700.1, forward strand.
TGCTCATGTACACGTTCATGTTTCTCTCTCCATACCTCCCACCCTCTCCTTCCTCTCTCCTCTGCCCCACTGGGTCCATAAGTCTGTTCTGTGTCTCCACACAGAACATGAAAATGCCCTGAAAATGATTTCATCAGTACCATCTTTCTAGATTCCATATATACATGCAATTAATATAATATTTGCTTTTCTCTTTCTGACTTACATCACTCTGTATAATAGGCTCTAGGTTTCCACCTATTACTTATTTGTTACTTTGGGTGCACCAGGTCTTAGTTGCAGCATCTTAGTTGCAGCACACAGGATCTCTGATTTTTCCTTGCAGCATGAGAAGTCTTATTTGGAACATGTGGGATTAGTTCGCTGACCAGAGAATGAGCCCAGGCCCCCTGCACTGGGAGTGTGGAGTCTTAGCCACTGGACCACCAGGGAAGTCCCTCCTGGCACTGACGTTACTTAGGAAAGACAGATAATCAATTAAAATCAATGAGAAATGTGCATGGTGAGTTCAATGGTGATTAAATATTAAGCAGACATATTAAGTCAGAGAGGTGACTTATCAAACTACAACTAATAGACAAATGTCATCAACTGTCTCAAAAATATCTTTTAACTGTTGTTTTGTCACAGTCAGGGTCAGAACAAGGTCTACTTATCCTGTTTGGTCATCATTTCTCTTAGGCCTCTTCTAAACGTCTTTATATCAGATCTCCCTGCTTTAATTTTTCCATGACTTTGACTTGTAATATATACCAGGTCAGCTATTCTGTAGATAAGAGTACTGCTTCCTTATTGTAAGCATTTAACTTGATCTTCTATCCCCACCCCTGTTTCCTTTAGACTAGAAGTTAGCCATGGAGCTTTCACATATAGGTTATTATTTACATTTTTGGCTAGAACACTTTATAGATGGTGTGAGATCTTCAATAATATGACATCACTTTAGGAGACTTGTACGTGGCTGTCTCACTTTCAGTTCAGTCGCTCAGTTGTGTCCGACTCTTTGCGACCCCATGAACCACAGCACGCCAGGCCTCCCTGTCCATCATAAACTCCCAGAGTTTACTCAAACTCATGCCCATCGAGTCGGTGATGCCATCCAGCCATCTCATCCTCTGTTGTCCCCTTCTCCTCCTGCCCCCAATCCCTCCCAGCATCAGGGTCTTTTCCAATGAATCAACTCTTCGCATGAGGTAGCCAAAGTATTGGAGTTTCAGCTTCAGCATCAGTCATTCCAATGAACACCCAGGACTGATCTCCTTTAGGATGGACTGGTTGGATCTCCTTGCAGTCCAAGGGACTCTCAAGAGTCTTTTCCAACACCACAGTTCAAAAGCATCAATTTTTCAGCGCTCAGCTTTCCTCACAGTCCAACTCTCACATCCATACATGACCACTGGAAAAACCATAGCCTTGACCAGATGGACCTTTGTTGGCAAAGTAATGTCTCTGCTTTTTAATATGCTATCTAGGTTGGTCATAACTTTCCTTCCAAGGAGTAAGCGTCTTTTATTCATGGCTGCAATCACTATCTGCAGTGATTTTGGAGCCCAAAAAAATAAAGTCTGCTACTGTTTCCCCATCTATTTCCCATGAAGTGATGGGACCAGATGCCATGATCTTAGTTTTCTGAATGAGGAGCTTTAAACCAACTTTTTCACTCTCCTCTTTCACTTTCATCACGAGGCTTTTTAGTTCCTCTTCACTCTCTGCCATAAGGGTGGTGTCATCTGCATATCTGAGGTTATTGATATTTCTCCCGGCAATCTTGATTCCAGCTTGTGCTTCTTCCAGCCCAGCGTTTCTCATGATGTACTCTGCATATCTCACTTTAGGCGACGCTAAATTAATCAACAAACTCAGACAGGGACTTCCCTGGCGATCCAATGGTTAAGACTCCACAATGGTTAAGACAGCCTGATCCTTTCATTATAAAACTGCCCATCAACATTTTATCTAATGAATTTACCATGCTCTGATCACCACTGTCTGAAACAGGTATTATGATTTGCAAAATGATGATTTTCAACCGTTTCCTCTGCATTTATGAGCTAGAGTTCCTCTGTAAAGAACTTTCTCTCATTCACTAGTGTTCTTCATTTGCCCTGAAACAGCACTGGTGTTGGAAAAGCAAGATTAACAATTAACCTTTTCCTTTAATTACCAAGTTTTACATTACTGAACTATTTCTTGCTATCTTCAATGTGTCCAATGAGTTTATGTATTATTTCTTTAAGTGTCACTACAAATTATTGCTTTTTATCACTAGTAAGTTTTAATCAAAGGTAATCAGTATTTTTGAAACATAAATTGTCCCATTTTTGGCCCACGGGATCCTCTTTTTGCTTGTTCTTATGTCTTTTCATTTGGAAACGTTTAAACATGTGTAGAAAAACAGTATAACAAATTCCTATATACCTATCAGCCTTAATTCTCAATTCAAAAAAAAGGGAGAAAATAAGGGCACCTGTTCCTTGTTTTTGCTCCTTCATGCTGCAGTAAAGGCTTGTCTGGAAAAAAAATTAACTCAGGGACACTCTGATTTCATCTATACCTCTCCCTGCCATTAGGCTATTCTGAAACAAATCTCATCACCTCATCACTACATCTGTAAACATTCCAGCACATAGCTCCAAGGAAAAAGTACCTCACCTCTAATTACAACTTCTCCCTTCCCTTCAATCAAACCTAATAGCCTTTCAGAGGTTTCTAGCTTTCCGGCACATAACAGCTCCAAACCTGCAATCTAAGAAGGTATAGTTCCTTTTCGTGGGGAATGGTATTCAAAGTGAGCAATCTAGGATCTTATTGCCACTGGGTTAAGAGCACCAAGGTATTTCAACCAGCAGAGTTAGGAGATACGCATCTTTGAAAGGGAAAATAATCATTGTAATCATGGATTCTAATTCCTATAGAGCTACAGATGGTTTTTATTTATCTTATGCTGAAAATCTTTATTCCTAACAATACTAGTTATTATATCCTACTTTGAAATATATAACAGGTTCAAATAATACCAGGGTTACTACAGACAACAAACTTATTGAGCAAAGTCTAAGACTTCTGTGCAGTTCTTTTTATGCTTATAATGTGTCCTACTGAGGATACACAGTCAAAATATCATATTCTAAGGTCAATTTGAATAATTCTGTTCTCTGACACCAAACTAATTATAGCACTAGTTTGTTTTCCGTTTTTAGGGAGTGCTTTTTTAATAGATCATTTTGACTCTCTTAATTATGAAAACATCCATGTATTTTAAAGTCAAAACAATACCACAAGGTAAATTCAGAAACTGTCCCTCCAAAAAGAGGGACACATGGAAACACAGAGCTGATGAGCCTGGCTGCACGGCAGAAACAACACTGTAAAGCAACCGCACTCCAGTAAAAATTAATTTTACATTTTTTAAATAAATAAATAAAATAAATTGTGCCTCCATCTCCCTTCTATCATTTTTCCTTCCCTCCCCCAGAGGTCACCATCTTTATTCCCTTTTTATCTTTCCACTGTTTATTTTGGCAAATTTAAAGAGATATTCCATTCTCTTCCTCCCTTCTGATGCAAAAGACTGTTTGATTCTAGGTGTATTTTTATACCCGCTGACAGATTGAATGTGAAGTGTGAAAAAACATGTGAGATATGAAACAAGAATATTTCCCAGGTTTTGGGCCATTTACTGAGATGAGGAAGACCGTGGGAGGAGCAGGCTGGACACATCAAGTTTGAAATGCCTATTAGTTGCCCAAGTAGAGATAAGGACTCAGCAACTGAATAGACAAGTTCAGAGTTCATGGGCAAGGTACAAGCTGGGAATACAGATAACTGGTCATGATTTTCTACTACCACAATCATATCACCTGCACCAGTGATATTTATCTCCGCCTTTCCCATTCTTGTGTCTTTCTTTTTCCTTGCCTGCTGCACTGACCAAGACCACCAGTACAATGTTGACAGAAATAGCAATAGCCGGTATTCATATCTTGTTCCTGATCTCAAAGGGAAAGCTATCAAAGTTGTGTCCCTAAGTATTGCATTTGCTATACATTGTTAAGTCCTTAATCCATTTAGAATCCATTCAGTTTATGTTATAATGTAAAGGTCCAATTTCATTTTTCTTGTATGGATAAATAAACATCTCAGAACCAGTTTACTGAATAGTCTCTTCTTTCCCAACTCATCTGCAATGCCACCTGATTATACACACCAAGTTTTCATATACGTGTAGGTCTATTTCTGGACTTTTGATGTTTCATACATTGACAATTAGCAATGCATCCACATCAAGGTCATCATTATTATAGTGGAAAATTTACTCTGTCTCCCTTATTCTTTCTCTTCAAAAAAGGTGCATTTATTCATGGGACATGTTCTGTTTCATGTAAATTTTAGAATCAGTTTGTCAAGCTCTTTGAAAATCCTTTGGGTATTTTGATCACAATGGTATTGTATCTATATATCAATCTAAGGATCATAAAATTGATTCTTATCCATCTCTTTGTTGAGGTCTTCCTTAATGTCTTTCAGTAAAGCCTAATTTTCTGTTTCTATGTCTTGCACAACTTTTATTAATTTCTAGCTCTTTGTAACTTTTCCTCTGTATAGAAATACAATTGACTTTTGTATATTTATCTTATATTCAACCACCTTAACTATCAATAATTCTAGCATATCCAAGAGTCTTCTGAGCTTCAACTTCGACAATCATCTGCAAATAATGACTTTGTTTTTTCCTTTCCAATTCTTACACCTCTCACTTTTTTATTTTCTCACTCGCTCTAGCTAAGGGATTGCATAAAATGTTAAACAGAAATGATAAGAGGCACTAGTGTCTTGTTCTTGATTTTAAAATACCTGTTTCCCAAGTGACAATGTTTTCTGTGTATTTTCTGTAGATACTCTTTATCAGATTTTGGAAGTTTCCTTCCACTCACAGTTTAAATGTTTTTTCTGTAAATTGGGCTTTTAACTTTATCAAAAGTTAAATTTTAGCTTGAAGGTTCCCAGACCATGTAAGTAATATGAATTTAAACCACAATTCACATGAAATCAGGCCTACTGTTATATGTTCTTAGGGAGACTGTTTACCCTACCAGCCTTAGATCCTGGCCAAGTCAGATTAACTTTCTCAACACCACCCTGGGCCAATAAGCAAAGTTTTGTGGTTCACACTTTCACTGAGGGGCCAGCCCTTCAACCATCCTGCTTTTGCAGGGATGTCGATTACCACGCCCCTCCTCACATAGGCCCCGAGTGTCATCTCCTACCCTGACATGGCTGCTATAATCCAATCCAATCTTTAGGTTTTGAGGTATGCACAGACCCTAGGGAATTGACTGGATTCTCCTAGTTTTCAAGTTATTGCTTATCTGGGGCCCTCTTAATTTTCCTTACTTTCTTAGGAGTCAGCTATGTATTTTAAGGTAGCATTTCTCAAGAGGCACATGAAAAGATGTTCAACATCTCTAATTATTGGGGCTTTCCTGGTGGCTCAGATGGTAAAAAAAAAAAAAAAAAAAAATCCACCTTCAATGCAGGAGATCCAGGTTTGAGATCCCTGGGTTGGGAAGATCCCCTAGAGAAGGGAGTGGCTACCCACTCCAATATTCTTGCTTGGAGAATTCCATGGACAGAGGAGCCTGGTGGGGCTACAGTCCATGGGGTCACAAAGAGTCCGACAAGATATCACTTCACACCAGACAGAAAGTCTATCATCAAAAAATCCACAAACAATAATGTGAGTATGGAGAGAAGGGAACCCTTCTACCCTGTTGGTTGGAATGTAAATTGATACAGCCACTATAGAGAAGCTAAGAATAGAGCTACTGTGTGACCCTGCAATCCCACTCCTGGGCATATATCTGGAGAAAAACATGATCTGAAAGGATACCTGCACCCCAATATTCACCGCAGCTCTGTAAGCCAGACAGAGAAATATCCTAAGACATCCCTTATATGTGTCATCTAAAAAGAAATGATACAAATGAACTTAAAAGAGAGACCCACAGACTTAGACAACAAACTTATGGTTGCCAGGGTCGGGGAGGGGGTGGGGACGATGGGGGAAAGGGATAATTAGGGGCTTGGGATGGATACGTACACACTGCCATATTTAAAACAGATACCCAACAAGGACCTCCTGTGGAGCACACGGAACTCTGCTCAGTGCTATGTGGCAGTGGGACGGGTGGGGAGTTTGGGGGACAATGGTCCATGTATTGTATGGCCGAGCCCCTTCGCTGTTCTCCTGAAGCTTATCACAACGTCGTTTGTTCATCAGCCTTGCTGCTGCTGCTTAGTCCCTTCAGTTGTGTCCAACTCTGTGCCACCCTAAGGACTGCACACTGCCAGGTTCCTCTGTCCATGGGATTCTCTAGGCACGAGTACCAGAGTGGACTGCCATGCCCTCCTCCAAGGGATCTTCCTGACCCAGGGACGGAAACCAGGTCTGCGGCACTGCAGACAGATTCTTTACCTCTGAGCCACCAGGGAAGCCCCTTATCAGCTGTATACACCAATACAAAATAAAGTTTAAAGTGGCATTTCCTATATTTTAGCTTCTGTTTCCAAGTATTTTCTTGGACGAGGGCTTTGAGGTTATCCAATCTATCATAATTAAGGAAACAGAGGCATCTGAAGATTTTAAATCCAACTGGCATCATGAAGGTTACTCATATACTCAACAAGACCAGTTTCAGAAAACTGGTGAGGGGAGAATGCAAGCCACTGGGTTCAAGAGTTACGTGTGAGATCAATTTCAAAACTTACTACAAAGCTACAGTACGCAAATGCAGTACTGGCATAAGGACAGACATACAGATCAATGGAATAGAATGAGACTCCAGAAATAAACTGCTACATTTATGGTCAATGGATTTGCAACAAGAGTGCCAAAATAATTCAGTGGGGAAAAATTTATTTTTAGCAAATAATGCTGGGGCAACTGGATATACACATGCAAAAGAATGAAATTGACCTTGACCTCAAACCACATGCAAGAATAAATTTAAAAAGGATTACAAACCTAAATATAAAAGCAAAAACTACAAAACTCCTGGAAGAATGAATACATGTAAATCTTTGTGACCTTGGATTAGGCAATAGATTCTTAGATATGGCACCTAAAGCAACCAAAGAAAAAAATGGAAAATTGGAATGCATCAAAATTGAACATTTGTGTTTCAAAGGACACTACAGACAAAATAAAACACAACTGATGGGAGAAAATATTTACAAATCATGTATCTGGTAAGAGACCTGTATCCAGAATATATAAAGAACTCTTACAACTCAATAATAAAAAAGATGAACTGATTTTAAACTGGGTAAAGGATCTAAAAAATATTTCTCCAAAGAAGATATACACAAAGAGACAATAAACACATGAAAAGATGCTCATTAATTACTATGAAAACACAAATCAAAAACACAATGAGATACCACTTCACATCTACTAGATGGCAAAAATCAAAAAGACAGACTATAACAGTTTTGGGCCAGGAAGTGGAGAAATTGGAATCCCCACACATTGTTGGTATGAATGCGAAATGGTACAGCTGTTTTGGAAAACAGTTTGGCACAGAGTTATCATGTGACCCCAATAATTTCACTCCTAGGTATATACCAAAGACAACCGGAACATACATTTACACAGAAACTTGCACACCCATGTTCAGGTTAAGATTTTTCATAAAAGCCAAAAAGTGGAAACAGGTCAAATGTCCAGTGATATATGGATAAACAAACTGTGACATATATCCATATAAATACTGTAGTCATAAAAAGGAATGAAGTACTGAGACATGCTATAAAATGTATGAACCCTGAAAACATTATGCTAAGTGAAAGACATTGTATGACTTTATTTACATAAAATATCTAGAATAGGCAAATCCATAGAGACAGAAAGTAGATTAGTGGCTGCCAGGGGCTGGAGGAAGAGAGGAGGAGGAGGGGCTGCTAATGATTATGAGATTTACTTGCGAGGTGATGAAAATATTCTGGAATTAATGGTGATGGCTGTGTAACCTTGTGAATATATTAAAAACCACTGAATTTTATGCTGTAAAATAGTGAATTTTTTGGTATGTGATTTATCTCTCAATAAAAAATGTTAATAACGTAAAATGCTAGCTACTATTATTGTTATGAGTAATAATTCATCTGTCATCTCTGATCCACGACTTTCATCTTCTACCAACAACCATGAAACTGCCGCAGGCTAGTCTGTTGGTGTGCAAGAAGGTAAAAGTCTCAGACACTCACTTCAGAGTTCTCGACAAGGCAGGTATTAATGTTAAAATCAGACATTTCTTTTTAAAATCCTACTTCTTCAGCTCAGGTGTTTCCTCTCCTAGGAGGCTAGTCTCTGTTTGTACGCTGGAAGGAACCACTGTGGGGAAGGCTGTTGCTTTCTAGTGGAGCAAGCAAGGACCAAAGGTGCCCTATACCACAGCAGGGCCAAGCAAGCCCCCGGGGCCTGGCCGTGAGACAGGATCCACTACAGGGCGGAGGCAGAGCCGCTCAGCGCCTCGCCTGCCCCAGACCACCGCGCCAACTACTGCAGGGCTCCCGCCTTCATCTCACTGTCAAGTAACGGGTTATACCAGCCTGCCAAGGGGGAGGCAAATCAGTCCCAATCCTCCCTTCTCTCGGATGCCAAGCATCCCCCAACACATGCACTTTGACTCAACAAGATTTAACTCACTGGGTCAAAATGAATTCACTCTCTGTGCTCCAGTACCATTTTCTTCTCTCTTTGTCAGATAAAAATCTAATAGGTCCATCTCTTTTTATGGTGAGTTACTGACACATCTTATCAATTATGTGGTTTGGTACTTGCAGGCAGTGGACATGGACTCAACTCCTGGCTGACCACTCCCAGAGTCCGTGTACTTGGCTAAGGAGGACCTCGTAGAACCTCATTTGCCTCATCTTCAAGATGGAGATACCACCCATCATGCAGAGCTATTATGAGAATTTTATAAAACCACACTAATGAAGGATTTAGCCTACTTCCTGGAGCATATCTGAGGATTAAAATATTGTAACAGTGTAAAAGGAATAAAGTACGACTTGGACAGAGAAGACTGAGTTTAGCTAACTGGCAAGCGGGCATGAGATCAGGACATTTTTGAAAGATGTGTGACATGCAGCAGGGACTCCACAAAAGTCAGTTTCTCTCATGCTTCATCTGAGACTGAGTTTGAGCACATTTTATTTTTCAGCATGCTGAGAGTGCCTTGGGCACATTATTTTGCATAATGTGAAAAATTTTAAATGCTCCAAAAAAAAAAAAAAGCCAGGGGATGCCTCAAATCAGGAGATTACACCTTCATTCTCTTTTCATCAGTAGTTCGAATGTACTTATTACAAATTTTAAATATTTATGTTGTTCTATAATTATTTCAGGTGCGGTGGTCTGGTCTCCCCAAATAGACAGGAAGATTCCTGGGGTCAAATATGGCTGTTTATATTCTACTCTCTGAACACACAGCTACTGACTGAACTGGTTCATTTCAAAGTGAAATGAGCATAGTTTTTTGACTGATACCCCACGGCTCCCTATGATCAAAGAATTAGCAACTGAACCCTCATAAGGCCCCCTTCCCAAAGGGAAGCGGCCTTACTGCAGCCCTCCATTCCAAGCGATGAGGAGGGTGGCCACCCACCCAGGTCTACACGGATGGCTGGGTACAGGATGCTTCATGCTAAAACTGGGAAAGCCCAGGGCAAACTGTGAGCTGACTGTGAGTTGGTCAGCCTAGTCACCAACTAGTGACTGCCTGCATATTCGTAGCTCTAAAATACCCTTTAAAACCGGTAAAATTCTTACTGGCAGGTTTAGGTCATATGGAGGAAGCCAAAGAAGATGAGAGGCAACCATGCACAGACTGAGGCATACCTCAGAGATATCCAGCGGGAGATTGCCAACATACACTTCTGTCTCTCTTTTCTTGAATTCTAAAATAGCAAAAAAGAAAAAAAAGGCAGGTGTAAGGTTGAAGGAGTTAGAGAAGTTAGAACATGAGCTAAATGACGCATTTTTCTCAATGTTAAAACATACACACACATTCCCCTTCAAACATTACTCCTCCATGAACAAAAAATAGTTAAATTGCATTCAACGGGTCAGCAAACACTTTCCAGTATTATGGGAGTGGTTCCAAGTTAAGCACTGGCCTTGGACATTACTGAATTCAAGGCAGGAGTGCAATCTCTGGGGCAGAAGAGGCAGGGAGGACAAGGAGTCATTAGCATACCAGGAATCCAGTGCTTTCAATGGGGTATTAGTGAAGTTTCAAAGTTAACAGTCAGCCTAAGGAGGTGAGGAAGGGGATTAATGCAGGAGGAAGGTGGAAGAGAATCCAGGCAGAGAGCATAACACATGCAAAGGCATGGACACAGGAAAGGGCCCGGCTTGTTTGGGAGTTTGCATGGGGTGGGGAATAGCTAGACCAAACGCTGCATGTGGGTGAGCAGAAAAAGCGGGGGCAAGAAAGGCAGGCCAGGCCAACTGCTGAAATCACTGACTGCTTCCCACAGCTCTCAGGGGAACCCGCTGGCTGTGAGAGGAGGGAAGGATTTAATCAGAGAGCTGGTATCAACACATCTATGTTTTAGGGCGGTGCCACTTTGGAGATGGTGGAGAGTGAAATGGAAAGAGGCAAGGATTAGAGTATGGGGTGAGAAGCAGCCGACGCGACAGTGACTGTGGGTGGCAGGGAGACACATCCACCATGTGAAAAGAAATGTGGGGCTGACTAGAGCAAGGACAGATAAGGTGGATGCCAGGTTTCATGCCTGAACAGAAATTGAGTAGATTAACTGGGATTCAGGTTACTGTCTGAGGGTCCCAGCACCAAACACCACCCCCCAGGCTAACTCACTTGGAGATTTCTGCTCTTCCAACACGCCATTCTCCCCAAATACTTTTGCAGAGGGTCGGAAGTCACTGCTGCTCCAGGACCTGTCAAATGCAGGACTTAGCATTGCACCTCCCAAGGCCAAACTCCAGTGAAAGGAGTTTGGACATAACAAGCAGGGCCTTGCATAAGCCTCCATACTCTCTTCCTGACAGAGGGTTTCCCGTCCTCCTTCCAGACTCGGGTTCCAAGCCAGGAAGCCCTCCACTGGACTTTTTTAATCCTTAATAGTTAAAGCAGATTCCCCAGTGGCTCAGCAGTAAAGAATCCACCTGCAATGCAGGAGACACAGAAGATGCAGGTTCGAACCCTGAGTCGGGAACATCTCCTGGTAAAGGAAACGGCAACCCACTCCATATTCTTGCCTGAAAAATCCCCATGGACAGAGGAGTCTGGCTGGCTACAGTCCGTGAGGTTGCAAAGAGTTGGACAGGACTGAAGTGACTGAGCATGAGCATGATGGTCAAAATCAACAGGCAAGAAATGCTGAGGTTGACTCCTAAACTCTGGGCAGGACAAGGCAGGTGGAGGAGGAAGAGAAGGCTGCGGGTGGAAGGAGGCCTGTTTATCAGCAAAAGGAAGCAACTTACATGCTGCAGTTTCTTTCCAACCGGATCTCCTGCAAAGCCAACCAGCCACAGTTTTAGAGGAATGCCAGATCAGTCACCACCACATTGCCGAATAGGTACTGTGGCAGGCAGAGTAATGTTCCCACCCCCAGCAAAGTGGTCCACATCCTAATCCCCAGGACCTGTTAAGGGTTCTGGTCACCAATTCTAATGTAAGGGGAGCAGTTTTCCCACACCATCAAGTGATGCTCTGGACGCCAGCTGGGTGGCCTAAAATTCAACTCGATTCTGACACCATCTACCCAGAGATAGTATCAATTTCACAGACTAAGGGATCAGTACCACAGGACTGCCAACCTCCCTCCCCACTCCTTCAGATGTCGGTCGCCTGCAAATCCAGATGGTCACCTGTGCTTCTGACTGACCAGTTATAGACCAGAGGTTCCCACAACCTCTTCTTGGGTTCCATCAATTTGCTAGAGTGGCTTACATCTCAGAGAATCATCTTCCTTACTAGATTACCACTTATTTTAAAAGGATATAACTCAGGAGTAGCAGATGGAAGAGATACACAGGGCAAGGTATAGGGAAAGAGCAGAGAGTTTCCATGCTCTCCAGGTGCACCACTGTCCCCAAATCACTACAGCAGCAGTCCCTAACCTTTTTGGCACCAGAGACCAGTTTCACGGAAGACAATTTTTCCATGGATGGGAGGGTGGGGGTGGTTTCAGGATGATTCAAGCACACTACACTTATTGTGCACTTAATTTCTATTATTACATCAGCTCCACCTCAGATCATCAGGCATTAGATCCTGGAGGTTGGGGATCCCTGTTCTACTGTGTTCACCAACCCAGAAGCTCTCAGAGTCCATACTTTGGGGTTTTTATGAAGGCCTCTTGGCAGAGGCATGACTGATTAGCCCTTCTTCTATCCCCAGAGGTGGGGGGTGGTGGGAGAGATGAGTGTAAATTCTGACCCTCTAACCAGTCAGCCCCCATCCTTAGGTTACCTGGTGCTTCCTAAGGTCACCTCAACATGACAAAAGACACCTTCCCACCTTGCCTCATTTAGGAAATTCCAAGGATTTTAGAAGCTCAGTGACAGAAACCAGATGAAGATCAAATATATATTTATTATGAATCACAATATCACACCTATGAATATGATTAATTACATGGCAAGGGGGAAATAAAGCTGCAGATGGAATTGAAGTCGCTAATCGGCTGACCTCAAAATACAGGGATTATCTGTAAGGGCCTAATGTAATCACGGGAATCCTTAAAAGTGGAATAGGGAGGCAGAGAAGAGAGTCAGATAAACAGACATGACAAGAAAAGGAAGACTAAAGCAATGAAATATGAGAACCAAATTACTGTTGTTGGCTATGAAGACAGAGGAAGAGGGCCATGAACCAGAGAAAACAGGTGGCCTCTAGAAGCTGAGAAAGGCAAGAAAACAGATTCTCCTCGGAGGCTTCCAAAAAGAATACAGCCCTCTTGACACCTTGATTTTAGCCCAGTGACACATGTGTCAGGCTTCTGATGAACAGAATTGTAGGTTGTGTTGTTTAACCCACTAAACAAGTGGTAATTTGTTATGACAGCAAATAGAAAATACAGGTACTAGGAGCAACTTTAAAACCACAGCTGCCTCTGCACAGTGGCCACCTGTGGAGTTAAAACAGATGCAGCTGAGTGCAGCCCAGCGACCTTGGGCATGTCTTACCTGTCAAATGGGAATCACAACACCTATGCCAGCGCATGGAAAGATGCTCCACCTCACTAATTACTAGAGAAATGCAAATCAAAACTACAATGAGGTACCATCTCACACCAGTCAGAATGGCCATGATCAAAAAGTCTACAAATAACCGGGACTTCCCTGGTGGTCCAGTGGTTAAGAATCCACCTGCCAATGCAGGAGACACAGGTTTGATCCCTGGTCCAGGAAGATCCCACATGCCATGGGGCAACTAAGCCTATGAGCCACGACAACAGAAGCCACTGCAATGCAAAGCCCATGCAAAGCCCAATGCAAAGCCCACAAGTGGAGACGAGCTCCCATTCACTGCAACTAGAAAAAGTCCATTATGCCCAGCAATGAAGACCCAATGGAGTCAAAAATAAAAATAAATAAAATTTTAAAAGTCTACAAATAACAAATTCTGGAGAAGGTGTGGTGAAAAGGAAACCCTCCTACACTGGTGCGAATGTAAGTTGGTATAGACACTGTAGAAAACAATACGAAGGTGCATCAGAAAACTAAAAATATAATTACCACATGATCCAGAAATGCTACTTCAGGGCATCTATCTAGACAAAACTCTAATTCAAAAAGACACAGGTACCCTTATGTTCATAGCAGCACTATTCACAATAGCCAAGACATGGAAACATCCTAAATGTCCACAGACAGATGAACAGATAAAAAAGATGTGGTACATATATATATACACTGGAGTACTGCTCAGCCACTAAAAAGAAGGAAATAATGCCATTTGCAACAACATGGATACAACTGCAGAGTATCACAGTAAGTGAAGGAAGCAGAAGGAGAATGACAAGTACCATAGGGTGTCACTAATACGCAGAATCTAAAATATGACACAAATGAACCTATCTGTGGAACAGAACCAGAATCATGGACAGAGGGAGGTCGGGGTTAGCAAATGTAAGCTTTTATACATAGAATGGATAATCAACAAGGTTGAACTGTATAGCACAGGAAACTACACTCAATAAACAAACTATAATGGAAAAGAATATTTCAAACAAAAATGTACATGTGTATAACTGAACCACTTCGCTGTACAGCTGTAATTAACACAACATTGTAAATCAGCTGTAAAATAAACAAACGCCAATGCCATAGATCACAAGGGTGAAGGGAGATAAAGCACTTGCCATGAATTACGAGCTCAATAAATGGCAACCACTGTGCTTATTTTTATAGAGTTCATTGGCACTTTTCTATGATGCTTCAGAGTAATACTGTCCCATTCTACTGATGGGAAGGTCAAAGCAAAAACGGCATCAGATGATTTGATTAAGGTTATAAGATACTGAGGTAATTCAGGTCTGTGACCTCAAAGCCTTGGTTTTTTCAAAATCATTCTGAAGGAATTTTTTTCTTTACTTCAGGAGAAACAAAAATGAAAACGTTAAATTTTAAAAGAACGTAGTAACTCTGCTTTGAATTGTTTCCAGCTGTAGAAAGAAACTGCTCTAGTAGCAACTAAATTTAAATTGCGCTAACAGTGATTAAGATAATTCAAAGGCTGAAGTATTGATGAATAAAAACAGAAAGGTTTGTGGGCAGAATCAGGCTACAGGTGTTACTCCCAAATTCCTGGTAATCCCTGGAAGTCTATGGGCTTTAGAACTGAGCAGGCAACAACACTTCCAAGCAAGGGCCCAGCATAAATCTTTCAAGGATGCTTTTAAGGACCTGCCAGGTGCTATGCTAACTAAACGGCTAACGCACAGTTTCATTTAATCCTCACGGAAATTCTCAGAACTTGTCATTATCAGCCCATTGTACAAACGAAGTCCTGGAGGCTCGGAGGCCGTAACCAGGTAGTCTGAGAGTCCATTCAGTCTCCACGGTTTGTAGTGGATTTAGAACATACTGCATTAGCCTCAACAGCGCTTTCAGTTTTTTAAGCTAAAAAGTTTTCAAACTACTTCGGAAGGGAGGAAGATGGCAGAGGCGTCTTTTCACGTAAAGTGCCCCGCAGTACTGCACAAAGTGCTCTCCCCATCTGCACGAATTCAGTCTCTACGGTCCACTCCCAGCCGCCAACCCCACTAAAAATTAGCTCTTCCCCCAGGCCAGAGCAAGCGACAACGTCCGAGGGGGAAGATTCGCCCCCCCCACCCTGGAGTGAAAATGAGGGGTGCAGTTTCCACAAGTGCCTCCCGACGCCCGCTACTCCCCGTCCGGCAGCCCGGGGCCGGGAACCAACAAACCATACCTCTCTTGGGCCAGGTGCGTCCCGCCAGCAGCCCAGACGCCCAGCCTTCGCGCCTCCTCTCTAGAAGCTCCGCCTCCTCCGACGCAAGCGGGGCGCGGGGCGGGGCCACTCCTCCGCAGCCAATCCCCCACCGCGGCTGCAGCCCGATGGGGCGGGAACAGCTGGGTGCTCTCGGCGCCGAGCCAGCCGTTCTACCGGGGACCGTAGCTGCACCGGCTCCTGGGCCAGTGCCCGCGGCCTCTTCCCCTGCTTTTGGTAGGCACTCTCCCACACACATCCCCAAAATATGCTTGCAGAGAGAGTGGAGCGAGTGACCGCGACGCACCTCTAGCTCTTTTGGAAGTGGAAGAGCTCCCATCCTGGGTTGGAGAGGTGCACGTGGCGCACTCGGGCTGAGTTTGAAGACAGCGCCTGGTTGAGACCCGCTCGGTAGTGATGGGGAGCTGCTTGTGCAAAAAGTGGGAGGCCCTAACCACGCGGGCACAACCAGTAAAGCTGCTGCTACCTTCCCCTGAACATGCACCCCCAGACCCGCCTCTACAGAGGCGCTGACCCCGGCGCCCCCGGATCTGGGCGGGAGGTGGCGCGCAGGGAGGCGCCAGCCTCGGAGGGGAGGGGCGCGCAGAGGGGGCGGTCGGCCCGCTGGCTGCCCACCGTCCGTCGCGGTGCCGGGGACACTCCCGCCGCCTCCGCTCCGTCCCCCCTGGTCCCCGGGAGTGTGGGCAGGGCTGTCCCGGGGCTTCCGTGGGCCCGGCCTCTCCCACTTCTGGAGGAAAAAGCAGGGGAAGCCCCCGGCGCCCGCCGCCTCCGGAGAGCCGCGGAACCCCCGGCCGTGCAGGCGCTGAAGACGACCTCGGGCGGGGCCCCGGTGCGTCGTGCCTGTCGCCGTCCGTGTCCGGAGCGGCGGCCCGCGTCCGCCCGCTCGGCGCCCTGAGCCCCCTGCCCCGGGCCGTAGGGGCCCCACCCTGCGGGGCGTGGGCGACGGCCGGCCGGGGACTAGCAGAGCAGCCGTCGCGGGGCCTTGCCGCGGCCTCCAGCAACCCAGCCCCGGGGAATGCAGTGGCCCCCGGTCCCTGGCGCCTCTCCGTGTCTAAGCTGGGCCTCCTCGCTCGCCTGCTCCGCGGCCACGACGCTCCTGAGCCGCGCCGGCCGGGCCCCCCTCATGGCGGCCAAGTGGTTCAAGGAGTTCCCCCTGAACCTGAAGACCGTGTCGGAGCGGGCCAAGCCCGGCGGCGGGGGAGGCGGCAAACTGCGCAAGAACTCGGAGGCGGGCGGCTCCGGGCCCGCCCCGGGCAAGGGCCGCAAGAACTCGGCGGCCGAGCTGGGCAGCGGCCGGGCCGGGGTCGGACCCCCCAAGGACAGCCGGCTGTCCCGGGATAGCCTGCAGGGCCTGATTCAGGCCGCCGCAGGCAAAGGCCGCAAAAACTCCCGGACCACCGAGGAGGAGCCCCACCGGGGCGCGGCCAAGAGCTCAGGCTGCAGCACCTACATCAACAGGCTCATCAAAGTGGACACTCAGGAGAAGAACGGGAAGAGCATCTACCCCAGCAGCAGCAGCAGTAGCAGCAGCAGCAGCCCTTCCTCCGCGTCCTCTTCCCCTTCATCTCTGGGCCCCGAACTGGACAAGGGCAAGATTATTAAGCAGCAAGAGACGGTAAGAATACAGTCTCCCTTGGACCACCTCTACCCTGCTGAAGCCTAACCGTGGGAAGGGAGCATCGTGAACCCGCTGAACTCTAGGGTTTTTTTATACCTCAGAGACGATGAGGATGTATTTTCCCCTTCTGCCATTGATGACCGCTAAGTGACCATTTAAAATCATTTGTTTGATCTTGAAAAATTCTTATTCTAGCCTTGGGGAACTTGACAGAAATGTACTTGCCGTTTAATTTTGTTATCAGTGTAGAAGAATAATTGAATGAGACAATCGGGTGCTTTGTTGAATTTGACTCCCTTGTAGATGTTGTATATTTTAATTTAGAAATCCAGGGGAATTGCAAAGCTAGACTTGTGTATAACTTTTATTCTTCTTATGCATAAGGAATGGTCACCTTTAAACTGGTTAAGTATGAATTTTAAACCTCCAGGGAATGGATTGGCCACTACCCACCCTCTCTGCTGGAAACTCCATCATTCCTTGCACTTTTACCCAATATAGTTTCTCCACGCTTCACTAGCACCCCAAGTTTACAGCCCTTTCATCCATCCCATTGGAGAAGGAATTGGCAACCCACTCCAGTATTCTTGCCTAGAGAATCCCGTGGACACAGGAGCCTGGTGGGCTGCTGTCCGTAGGGTCGCACAGAGTCAGACACGACTGAAGCGACTTTGCATGCATGCATGCGTGCATTGGAGAAGGAAATGGCAACCCACTCCAGTATTCTTGCCTGGAGAATCCCAGGGACAGAGGAGCCTGGTGGGCTGCCATCTATGGGGTTGCACAGAGTCGGACACAACTGAAGTGACTTAGCAGCAGCATCATTCATCCCATGAACATTTGCTGTGCAGAGCCATGTAGGATAGGGGGCAAGGAGCTCTAAGGGCTGGGACTGTGGAGGATACAGAACAGGACAAGGAAATGCCCTGAAGGAAATTACAGATCAGGAGAGAAGGTGTTTCCTGCTTCTTACATGCCAGAGGTTTTCTGGGTACTGTCCAATGTGAGATAGTTAAGAAGTGTGAAGAGACCCACTTCATTCGTACAGAGATGAGTTGGGGTTTTGTTAGTTTTTAAAAAGAGAAGAGAGGAAGCTCACACCCAGCTTTCAGACTCTAGCCCAGGTGATCACTTCCCTGTCATGTGAACTTTCTCTTGTCCAGGCTTCAAACATGCTGCCCACCTGGGTGGGGTCAGGAGCAGGTAGCACATACTGTGTGTGTCTGCACTGGCCCTTCTGCTCATTCCTCCGTTTATTCTGTCCAGGTATTTACAGCATGCCTACCCGAGTGCCAGACACTGGTGGGATAGTTTGGGAAAATGGCCAGCTCACCCAGACATTAGTCAGTGGTCTCTGGGTGTGTTTACCTAGATCATAAGCACCTGGCAGCCGAGTGCTGAGTACCATGCTTCTTGCTCCTCGTTGTACCTTGGGGATGCAGTATACCTGAACAGGCAAGCAGCATGGGGTGATAGAGTGGTAACCACAGTCCTCTGCAGTGACTGCCCAGTTATTTTCACGGTCATTGCTTCTCGATGTCTGAAGTTTCTTAGGCCATCTCCTCCCAGGAAGAGAACTCTCATCCAGGCTGTGCCCTCCTCCTCACTTCTCCCCATTTATCTGGATTTCTTTCCCAGTCCCAGTGGCACATCTCTGTGAATTCTTTGGAGAATATAATCAGAGATTGTATGAAGGGCTGGGCTTCTTCCCTTAATTTTGATTCACCTTTGGTTTTTATTCCTCTCTTTCTCTTTAACTGGAATACATGCTTTATTTATACTATCCTAGCTGTTTATTTGTGGAGCCACATTGATAATAGGCGAAGTGCTGTGCTTTTTAAAAATGAATGTTTCTTGGGACTTCCCTGGTGGTCCGTCCAGCAGTTAAGACTCTGAGCTTGCACTGCAGGAGGCAGGGGTTCTTACCCTGGTCATGGAACTAAGATCCTGGGTGCCTTGCAGTGCAGCCCCCCTCCCCCAAAAAAGAATATATCTTTTCTCCATAAAATTTCCATAAAACTCTTCCTTCCTGAGAAGTACCTGTCAGACTCAGGCTCCCTAAGTCCCCACATTGTCACTCAGCTGCAGTACAGAACTATTGCACTCAGACCACCTTCCCAGGCACCTTCCTGTTTTGGGAAGGATGGATGCTTTCTGTTACAAATACGGATGAAAACTTCCCTGGTGGCATAGTGGATAAGAATCCGCCTGCCAGTGCAGGGGACACAGGTTCGACCCCTGGGCTGGGAAGATTCCACATGCGTCAGAGCAGCTAAGCTCGTGCTCTACAACTTCTGAGCCCACACTCTAGAGCCTGCGAGCAACTTACTGAGCCCGAATGTCGCAACTACTGAAGCCTGTGTGCCCGGAGCACCTGTGCTCCACAACAGGGGAAGCAGTGAGAAGCACTTGCACCACAACGAAGAGTAGCCCCCTTACCGCAACTGGAGAAAGTCCACGCACAGCAATAAAGACCTAGTGCAACCAAAAAATTAAAGAAATTTAAAAAACTATCTGATTATTGTCTATGAGAATCAGTGTGTCTAGAAATCATTGAACCTAGAACCCCCACAGTACTGTTTAGCTCTGACCTGTTTCTTAGTCTTCTTATTATGAAGCTATTTCTTTAGAGCTGTTACAAACTCCTTGAGGACAAGAAGGTGATCTTGGTCTTATTTTATTCCCTCTCAGTACCTGGCCAGTGCCAGTGGACGTGCAGTATCAGTGAGTGATGAGCCGACTTACCATGGCGATGTTGCTCAAATAGTTGGCATTTTAAAAAAAAACAAAATCACAGAAGAGGTAGTAGACCAGTTCATTTTCTTCTACTCTAAAGGCATAGATATCCTCCACCCTCTGCCATCCACCGTGCCACACTTTTTAACCAGTAAATGCCTTTTTGCTTGGGGAGAGAGAGGGAGGTGAACAGAGCCTGGGGGGTAAGCAGGAGAGCTTGAATGGATTGTTGCCGATCAATTATACTACCAAAATAAACCAGATGTTTGTCCAGCTGGGTGGATAATAATGTGATCAAGTGCAAAAGCTCTTCAGAACTGGTTGGAAATTTTGAACTCTTTTGGGGTCTGCAGGTTTTTAGTAACCTTTTCTGATATCACTGTCCTGGTATGTGATAATCGTTAGCAAATTCCCTGTCTGGTTTTCTTACAGGTCATCATTTTAGAAGACTATGCTGACCCTTACGATGCTAAACGGACAAAAGGTCAAAGGGATGCAGAGAGAGTAGGGGAGAACGACGGTTATATGGAACCCTATGATGCCCAGCAAATGATAACAGGTTTGTAACCAGGAGCTGCTTTATACTGAAATCTCGCACCCAACTTGGAATGTAGTAAAAAAATAAATAAATAAGAACCAGTGTGTATTTGGGGAAGAGAGGTGAAGGAACTTTATCAGATCCTCCTGCAGGGAAGAAACAGAAATTAGACCCAAAACTAAAGTCAGAATATCTAGCTAACATCCTTAATGGTATTGTATCCTTCAGTTTTAGAATTTGTGGGGGGTCTTTAAAGTTTTTCTAATTCTATGCAAAGTGACACTTGTGAATTTGCAGATCTTCTCAGGATGTCATCTCCAGTTTTCAGATAATTTAAATACACCTCTTGGCCACTGTCAAAACTTTGACATCCATAACGGGAGTCATAAATCTGTACCAAGGGGGAGTAATTCCGACTTGTAAGTTGAACAAACACTCTTGTCATTTTTTTTGGTGTCACTCTTTTCCTTTTATTCATAATTCTCTGAAGTTGCTGTAAACAATACTTAAACTAATTATTTAGATTTATTTGTGAAATTTTAGAGTAAGTTTTCTTTACTCCATAATGAAAAACTGCCGTTTCTAAGGGCTGACTCGAGGGAACCTTGTTCACATGTCCTGGGTTTCATGCCTGGGAAAGGAATAATTGGTCACACATTAAAGATCTTGTCTCTTCTGTTTAAAAACAGGTTGAAAGGCTGTCACGTGGGCTCCATAAGCATAGTCTCAGAAAAGTTGAGCAGGAGGGTAACCATAGCGCCCTGGAAGGGTCAAGACAGGCTTCAGAGTGAGCCGGAGCTGCAGCAGGAAAGCACTGCTCTCTTTCCTGCTCTCTGCTCACAGAGATAAGGCATCGCATCTGGGGAGGGTGTACCCTGGCCAGGCTGTGACCCTGAAGGTCACTGGACTGTGACCTCTACTGAAATCTGTGAATGAAAGGAAGTGAAAACTTAGAATTCTAAAAAATATCAGAGACTTGAAAGGAATAGGGGGAAAGATTTTCTTTTACATAAAACTGAGGGAAAAGCTTTTCTGAAAAAACAAAAAGAATTAATGTTTTGCTTTAGTTCACTTTTCTTTGTCCTTTGGTTTTTTTATTCCTCTTTTTCTTTAATTGGGATAAGGTGTTTGTTTATATTATCTGAGGTTTTGAAGGGTTTTTGTTTTGTTTTCTTATGGATCCACACTGATCGTAGGGAAAGTACTTTGCTTTTTAAAAATGAATAATTTCCCCTATATAATCCTCACAGAATCCTGAAAACTAGGGGACACTAATACTACCCCTTGGTACAGGGTAGAAAATAAGACTAAAGAGATTCTGAATCTCATATAAGATGTTCGTAAGGCTCTTTAAGAGACAGAATATGAATTAGAACCCAGATCTTCCCACTCCAGACTGAATGGTATGCTTTCTACACCAAGGTGCCTGCCTCAGGACACATTCGAAATGGTATATGCAAAAGCACTTTAAACTTTACACGTAAGTAGCAACCCACTCCAGTATTCTTGCCTGGGAGATCCCGTGGACAGAGGAACCTGGTAGGCTACACAGTCCATGGGGTCACCAAGAGCCCCCACGACTTAGCAACTAAACAGCAAAAAGGCATCTTTCCACTCATTCTCACAAGGAAAGTTGTATTTAGAAGTCAAAAGTTTGTATGTACGTAACTTGTTGCTTTTCCAAAATAAATAAATAAAATTTTAAAATTAAAAAAATAAAAGTCAGTGTCCAATATGAAATAAATGTAATAATAGTAGTAGCTAGCATTTAATATTGGAGCACAGATTAAGTCCCAGGCTTTGTTTTAAACAGTTTATAGGAATAAATGTATTTAGGAATGCAATACTAATACATTCAATTGGAGAATAAATTCAAATTTATTAAAAATTTTAATTACTAACTCTTAAGAATTATAATTTTTTTCCCTTTGCTCTTTTAAAAAATTTTATATTGGTGAATTTTAAAAGATACTTCATTTAAAATAAATATCACAAAACACCTACTCAATTAATGTAGAGGATATACCTCTTATTCTACACATAGGTTACACAGTTGGACAGAATAACAGGAAGTGAGTTTACCAGAAGCTGGAAATAAAAGATTTGCTACTGGGTGGGTTTTATTTTCTTTTTTTTTTTTCCTTTTACCTTTTTTGTTCAGTTTGCTCCCTGTAAGGCTTGTCAAAGTCCAAGTTCAGAAATGTCTCATATTTCTTGAGAAATCTTAGGGGAATAAACAAAATTGTTTATTTCAGAATTTCTGCAGAAGATAGGGTTCTGATAAATATAATTTAATTGTGGAGCTCCCAATTTCTGTACTGCCTTTTTAATACCTGTGAAGTGGGAGTAACATGCCTGATTTCAACATTGTCTTGGATATATAGAATAGTGTTCATGATGGTATTTTGTAACAGCCAACAAAACTTTCCTAGGCATTTCTTTGCCATGATCCAGGCCCTACGCTGGGCTCTGGGCATCCAAGGAACAAGATGCACAGGTCCCGGGTCCTTGTGAACCTTACAACCCAAGGGGCAAACAGACCTAACAGCAAAAAAGACATCACTGAGAAATGTGCTAACTGCCATGAAGAAAAGGATGAAAATCATGATCTGCCTCAGGAAACAGAGGAAGGAATAGAAATTAAGGGGCATTTATCACTTTCCTATGGCCAAGTAACTGTGGGACCCAGACTCCCCAGATTTCTCTCTGCCCAAAACTTTGCTCTTAACTTTTAAAAGCTAAAGATTTATAAATTTCTGAGTAAATTCTCACTTAGATTTATCCGAAGGATTGTTTCATGAAAAAGGTAGGACAATGAATATGAGGTGATATTAGTTTAAACCTGTTGTTCTTCTGCTAAATTTGCAGGAACATTTTAGCTAAATAATTAGGAGAAACGTTCTACTTAATTTAGCATGATGAGTTTTTTCCACCAAATTAGAACATTAGCATTGGGAGAGTTTTTCAAAGTTTCCTAAGATGAGCCATCATTCAGCATGCGAGTTCCTTCTATAACTGATTATCACACAAGTTGAGTGTCTCCTAGGTGCCAAGTTGCCAGATTACCTTACTAAAATCCTACTTTCCTGTGTGGTAGGCGTTAGAAGTGTCTGATTTACAGAGGAGGAAGCTAAGTTTCAGAAAGATTCAGTAACTTGTCCCTGTTATACAGTTGGAGAGTGGGGGTACCAGGTCACCCAGCACCCTTTGGTTTTAGTTACAGAGCTCCAGCCACAGAGTATCTTTAAATTCTGGTTTTTGCCTCCAAATGGTATTATTGGTTGGTATAGATAGTCCAATCTAAAGGAGAACCTCCATTTAAAAAACTGTCCATTATGGAAAAAACAGAAGGCTTTTTTGATTTACTTATTTTGTCTGTATTTTGTTTGTTAAACTTAAGTTTCAGGACTTCTGATTTATATCTGCTTTTGTTCAGATATTTAGATTTGTTTGATAGGAAAATGTTAATTTTAAATCAAAAGCTTGAGCACTGATAAAAGATCCCTATTTCTGATTCTAAGGGGAACATGGAGCCTTATAGGGCTCTAAGCCTGATGTTTTGAATACATGTTTTGAATGGACTAAGGGAAAAGATATGTTACAAAAATTGTTACTAATATTCTACATTAAATCTTTGAGGCATAAAGTAAGATATGATAGAGAAAGCAGGGGCTCTGGAGGCAGTGGGCTGCCCCGCTGACTACTGCACAGCCTCAGTTTATTCATTTGTGAAAATGGGCTAACATCTCTTGCTGCATTATGCTGAGGCTTCACTGAAATGCAGGTGCAACATGCCTAGTACATGCATCCATGGAAGATATCACGATCATTTAGACACTTTGGAGAGAGAATTCCATTTTCAAAGAGAATTCTTAACAAGTATGTTGTTGTTGTTTAGCCTCTAAGTTGTCTCTGACTCTTTTGTGACCCCATGGACTGTAGCCTGCTCGGCTCCTCTCTCCATAGGATTTCCCAGGCAAGAATACTGGAATGGGTTGTCATTTCCTCCTCCAGGGGATCTTCCTGACCCAGGGATGGAACCCCGGTCTCCTGCATTACAAGCAGATTTTTTACTACTGGGCCACTAGGGAAACCCCTGAACAAGTATAGGGGACTATTAACTGCTAACTAGATAATTTAACAAACAAAGAAAAGTCTTGGTCTTCTGATGTTTTTAAATATAAATGGCATAATTATGCACAGCTACAGTTGGAAACTGAGAAGGGAAAAATTTGGGGCCCATATTATGTTTCTCGGCAACCAGTTGCAGATTTGAACTGGTGCAGGTCAGGCCTCGGTTCAGCCCTTGGTGAAATGGGTGTTTATCTGTAGCCCGTTGGCTGCATTCTGTTGTCTGCCGTGGTAAATGGCCTCTATCGGCAGAGCCAGGGTGTAGCTTCCTCTGGCCATTTCCTCCTTCTCAGGCCCGTTTCCTCTCGGAGCCAGCTCTGCACGTCAGGGGCTATTCTCCCGCAGGAAGGGTCGGCGTGCAGCCCTGCGATTGTTTGTTTCTATGGCGCCTCAGGTTGGGGGCAGCCAGGTGCTGGAATGGACTCTAAGGTGACTCCCCTTGAAGGGGCAGAGAGGCCTTGTGCGTAAGCCCTTTTTTTCCCTCTGATTAAACATTGTTTTAAAAGATGATCGTACTCCTCATATTTCACCCCAACCCCAGATCATCCTGGGATGGAACATTCTCAACTGTATGCCTTCCAGTGTTTTTCCCAGAGCTCTAAGTGTGCACTAAGATAGAAGGAATACAGAGCCCTCATCGTAAAAGTAAAACCCAAATACGTGTGAAATAAGAACTCAGGATTTTAATCAGGGTACATCATTTTAACACAAACTCATTGAAATTTCCTGTGAACAGGGCTCCTTCTATCTTAAGGTTGGACTCAACTCTTTCTCCATTTAGTTCAACCCGGACGGATTGAGGTGAGGACTTTGGGAAAGGTTTCCCCAGCCTGTGCCAGTCTAAACAGAGAATAAACTTAGGTTTTGATCAGAAACTTTAAAATTCTAAATTCATCCTTTAAATGCCTTTGTGTTTTCTCTTTCCTAGTTCTGTAGAGAAGTTCTTTTTCAAAAATTCCAGGCTTATCTTAATTGAACCAAGAGCAGAGTGTGTTTTTTTGTTTCTTGTTTTCCATAACGCCATCTAGAATAAGCAGTGAAGAAAAAAAGCTGTTGCTTGAAAGTCAAGAGGCTTGGACCGGAGATGTTGGAAACCTCAAACAACCCGAGGCACCTTCCTGGCCTGGGGGTGGGGAATGGTCCTTAGCTCTCACATTCAGATGCGGAGGTTTTCATTCTAGGAGAATCCTTCTTCTTGGGCTGGGGCTAGCAATGATGAGATTAGTCCTGGAGAGCAGGAGGAAATGAGGTGGCATGGGAGTGGGGAGTGCATCTCAGGCTTCTCTTCTTACTAGAATCACCTGGGGGAGCTTTTACAACTCCGACTGCCAGATTGTTGTTGTTCAGTTACTAAGTCATGTCTGACTCTTTGCAACCCCGTGGACTGTAGCCCACCAAGCTCCTCTCCATGGGATTTCCTGGGCAAGAACACTGGAGTGGCTTACCACTTTCTTCTCCAGGGGATCTTCCCAACCCAGGGATGGAAGCCGTGTCTCCCGCTTGGCAGGAAGATTCTTTACCACCGAGCCACCAGGGAAGCCCCCCTAGCTCAGTTAATCAGGACCTGTGTTGATGGGACCCAGGCATGAGTCTTCATTAAAGCTACCGCAGGTGATTCTATGCACCAGACCTGCAGTTTTATAGGATCCAGCTGCAGTAGGGGGCCCCTATGCAGCAGAATTATAACCTCATCCTACAAGTAAATTTTGCCCCTTTGAATTAATGTCCTGATTTTAATAACTTTTCCCTGCAGTGTTTCATTTACCATCCTTTCCTTGTTATAGAAGTCTGATGGAGTCAGTGGTTCTCTCCGTCACCATGCCCATTTTCAGTTACTTGTAGAAAGTTTCACTTTCCTTTGTTTTTGTGGCATTGTAAGTCTCCTGATCCTCTTCTTCCTTACCTGACCATTCCTTCTCAGTCTTTTTTTGGTGACACTTCTTTTATCCAGCCTTAACTGAAGTCCCAGATTCTGCTTTTGATCCTCTTTCCTTTCTCATCGGCCTCCTTTTCTCTGGTGATTGCTTTCATTCTTACAATACCAGCAATGATCCATGTGTGAGTAACTCCTTGACATGTACCTCTGACCTTCACCTCTCTGCTGAGCTCCAGATGTATATTGTCACCTGCCCGGAGAAGTTCTAGAACTCCTCCCCCTCCCTCCCTCCTACCATCCATCATCCAACCATTATTTAGCACAGCTGTTTCCTACAAAGTTAAACAAGACATGGGGGTCCCTGGCCTGGCAGTCTCCACCAAATTGGAAGTGCAGACACATTGACAAATAAATCCACACCCTTTGAGAGAAGTACAAGGTGAGAGTGAATTGGTGAAGTGGTACTACCGGGGGGAGTTGGGGCATTGGAGAAGGACGGTCAGAGAGAGGAGATGCTAGGCCAGACTCCAAAGGATTGGAAGATCACCAGCACACCGTGGGCATAAGACATTGCAGTGTGCAGGGAACTTCAGAAGTTCTGTTTGGTGGGAACAAAGAATTGGATTTCAGTGGGGACAGGGACAGGGTGCTGTTGAGAGATGAAATCAGAGAGGGAAGTAGGCAGTAACATGACTACAGAAGCTGTCCCGTGCCGTGCTGAGCAGTTAGCACTTTGTAAGTGGACAGTTGAGAGCTTATGGGATGACAGGTGATGAGATGTTTGCATTAAAAAGGTCCTCTTCACTGTGACAGGGTAGGCAGACTAAAGGCTTTCTTGTGGGCATTTAAAGGAAACCACAGCACAGTGCTTGAGTTGGCCTATCGTAGCACTGGTGGTAAAGAGTCCGCCTGCCAATCCAGGAGACATGACGTGGATTTGATCCCTGGGTTGGGAAGATCCCCGGGAGGAGGAAATGGCAACCCACTCCAGTATTCTTGCCTGGAAAATTCCATGGACAGAGGGGCCTGGCAGGCTTCCGTACCTGGGGCTGCAGATTGATTCGGACACGACTGAGCAACACATGATGCCTCTGGGCCCTGAGCTACTCAGTCCCCAGACTCTGCTGCTGCTTTCCCACTGTGGCTCACTGGCTGGTTAGCCGGTGGTTAGATGATTTGCATCAGATATTTTGCATTGATTTCTAGGTTTCCATTCAGAGCATACCTTTATTCTATCTTGTGCACTGTGTTGGAGTTCTCTTCCAGCAAAAAAAAAAAAAAAAAAAAAATACATATATATAGTTATATAGTTGTTAATTATATACAATTATAACAATTATATAATAATTGTTACTGCCTGTTTAAAAACTTGTAATGGTTCACTACTGTATACAGAACAATCGAAACTTTTTAATTCTGGCTTTTAAAACTTCTCCACTTTGGTGCCTGTCCTGCCTTTTCCAGCTGCTTCTCCCATACCACCTCTCCTCTCCTGGTCTTCTGTCCTTTGAACTTCTCTCTTGATTCCCTGTGATGGGAACAAGCCCTTTCTCATTCCCACCTCCATATCTTCACTCAGACAGCTTCCTCCACTGGAAAAGACCTCTTCTATCAAAGTCAATGCATCTTCCATTTCTCTTCCACTTGGAGTCAATCCAAGTGTAGTGGCTAAGAGTATGGCTTCTAGAGCCCAACTTCCTGCTTTTGAATCCAGGCTTTGCACTTGCTGTCTTGAGCAATTTCCTTAAACTCCTTGTGCTTCAGTTTTGTCCTGTTATGTGGGGAACTAATAGTGTCCACCTCATAGGGCAGTTGTGAAAATTACAATGCACTTAGAAAAAAACTCTGTAATGCATGGGACACTATTGCTAAATGTTAGCTCTTGAGATATTATTTTTGTGGTTTTTTTCCCCCTAACTACTCTTTTACGTATTCCAGGAGATAGTGAAGGACAGGGAAGCCTTGGCATGCTGCAGTCCATGGGGTCTCAAAGAGAGTCAGACATGACTTAGTGACTGAACAGCATTCTGTCCTTGTTAGCCTGTTAAGTATTATTTGTAAATGCATCACTAGGTCGAAACCACCTTGAAGTCAAGAACTCTGTCTAATGAACCTAAATATCTTCCCCCGATGTATGTGGCCCAGCGCTTGTATATAGTAGACGCTCAATTTTTATTAAAATACTTTGCTCTCAGCTGCCTAACAAGACATAAAGCCTTTGAAGATGACCCATACTCAAGAGGAGACAGGGGGACCAGGAACTACGGAGCAGGTCCCCTGAGGCCCCTTCTCCTCTCTCCAACCACACGGCCCCAGAGGCAGGCCTGCCTTCGGTTGTGATTCCCCTAATCCTTGGACTTGATCCCGTGTCTGGCTCGGGACTGGCGGGAAGTTGTAGGGCCCTCCCCCCCAGCGGGGCCGTCATCAGCCCCGGTAAGCAACAATCCAGGTGTTCTCGGACACTTCCAACCAGACAGACCGGTCTGGTCGGAAGAGAAGCGGTGATTCGGTTCATCACCGGGCTTCCACGGTACATTGTCTTCAAAAGTATTCTGTGCGGTGTGTGTTTTTCAGAAATCAGACGGCGAGGTTCCAAAGACCCCCTGGGGAAGGCGCTTCAGCTGCTCGACAGCCCCTGCGAGCCCGGAGACAACGGCCCGAAGCCCGAGGCGCTGGCCAAGCGCCGAAGCTCCAAGGAGCTGCCGGGGAAGCCGCCGCAGCTCTACGACACGCCCTACGAGCCGGCGGCCGAAGCGGGCCCGTCCGCCGCCGAGGGGCCGGAGCGGAAGGCGAGGTTGCCCCCGGACGGCCACGGACGGCTGCCCCAGGACGACGAGAGGCCCGCGGCCGAGTACGAGCAGCCCTGGGAGTGGAAGAAGGAGCAGATCGTGCGGGCGCTGTCGGGTGAGGGCTGGGTCCCTGTCCCGCTCCTGCCTGCTTCCAGCTTCGCTGCTGGAAAACCCTCGCCCGCCCGTTCAGCCGAGGCGCTTTTCTTTATGTTCCTCGACTGCAAGTTTCTCTTTCCAAGAAATTCGATGACATGAGGATATAAAAATTTGGCTATGGTTGAAAGAAAAGGACTGAAGAAGACCCCTTAATGTTGCATGGGGTCCTCTATCCTTCTGGGCATCTTAATTTCCCTTTATCCTTGCAGTATGCAACTGTTTGAGAAATGCCTTAAATCACTGTTGGAAAAACCTTACCTAATCACCACTAAACGCTCACACATTGAGAGCATCTCCTTCTAACTCTTGCTATTCCTCCAACCTGTTCAAATTTCTGTTTTTAATAAGATGGCACTAGTGGATCAAATGGATTATAGGAGAGGTGGTTGGAAAGCAGGAGGAAGCTAGCTTTATTTTTCCTGTCGAAAATTCTCCTAAAGGAACCTGTTCTGCAGCTGTGAACCTTTTTAATAACTTAAGAGGAAGTTGATGAGTAGATTGTCAATAGATATTAAAGGTCAGTCTCCCTCCTGCTTCTCCCAAGACATAGTTTTTCTACTTATCTGGCCACCTAATTTCTTTTGCCTTTGATTTTTAAAGTTAAAGATATCTTTTCCCTGTAACAGTAAAGCTGTGCTTTTGATTAAAACTGTCACATGGAAAAAGGAAAAAAAAAAAAAACTGTCATCAATGTAAAGGGTGAATAGAAAAGGTAATTTGTTTGATAGCAAACATTTGAGTCTGGATGGGCTTTGCCCGGGGCTCACCTGTTAAAGAACCCGCTTGTCAGTACAGGAGACTCAAGAGACGTGGTTTCAATCCCTGGACTAGGGAAGATCCCCTAGAGAAGGAAATGGCAACCCACTGCAGTATTCTTGCCTGGGAAACCCCATGGACAGAGGAGCCTGGCGGGCTGCAGTCCGTGGGGTCGCAAAGAGTTAGACCCGACTGAGCGTGGGAGCGCTCACACATATTCGAATCAGGTTTTCTTTTTGTGTGCTTTAATTTTTTAAATAATTTTATTCAAGTATAGTTGATTTAGTGTTGTGTTAATTTCTGCTGCACGGCAAAGTGACTCAGTTATATATATTCTTTTTCGTATTCTTTCCCATAATGGTTTATCACAGGCTATTGAATATAGTTCCCTGTGCTGTTTATTAGAACCTTGCTGTTTACCATCCTCTACATACTAGTTTGAACATGCTAATCCCAGGCTCCCAGTCCTTCCCTTCCCCACCCTCAGGTCAGTTTTTGCTTTATTTTAGAATTATCTTCCACAAATCCCTACTGGTTACCAACTCCTGTGCTGCTCATTTTCTCTCTTTATCTTCTATCCAACCTAGATGTCATAGCATTGTTAAGACACTGTTAGTAGTTTCTATTTCTCAGTTGATTTTTCTCTTTATTATTTCCTAGTGAAAACTTCATTTGGTTTCATAGAATGATATACACTTTTGGAAGGAGTCATTACCCGAAACTCTGTTCAGTCTTTTTATTCTAAATATACCAAAAGGACGAGTTTTTTTAAAAGTATGTTCTGAAATATACTTAAGTGGTTTCTCCTCATGTTCTAAAACCATTCTCTATTAATGAACATCTCGCAGTAAAAGTGGCTGCATGTGGATGCTAGCAGTATGATCTGATATCAAAGAGAGCAGGAGCTCAGCTACCCCAGGGCCTTTGTAGTACATTTTAGCTCAGACTAAAGAAGGAGGAAAGCTGCTTTCCTAAGATGAGGCAGACAGGTTCTTTTCTTTGAGGTGTACATGGGTCATCTCAGTGGCCTCTGATGTTAAATGGAGTCTTCCTTCCAGTTCAGTTTGAAGGCTCTGAGCGACCTTCTGTCAAGGAGGAGCCACTGAGGCAGCACCACCGACAGAAGAGCTGGACCCAGAAGATCCTGAAGCCAGCCCTGGCTGACCACAGTGAGGGGGAGAGAGTGGACCCAGCCCTGCCGCTGGAGAAGCAGCCGTGAGTCTCCTCCCCAGACACACGTTGACACAGGGTGGCTGGGAGCTTGTTGAGAGCCTTGGTGGGGCACACTAGCTCATTTGAAGTCTTTCTAGTGTTGGCTTGTCTGGGTGGGGCTTATTCGTGAAAACCCATTTTCCAAGCCTTTGTGCAGAGGGGAAGATGAGTCCCGAGAACCCGATCTCAGATTCCATTCCCCTGTACAGAGGGAAAACTTTTTAAGTGACTCTAGCCCTGTTAACTCCCTCTGGGGTGACGGATAGGTTTTGTGATCCAGGATTACCCAGATCTCATTTTGTCTATTTTGAATGGGAAGCTGGATCTAGTCCAGGCTGTTGAGCTTTCATCAGAAGTTCATTTCCAAAATTGCTTTATTTCCATGATGCCCTGTCTAGATTGGGATCTTGATGCTCATGGTTTCTCCCCCTGCCCCATTTTTCAGTTGGTATCATGGTGCCATCACCCGTGCTGAGGCAGAGAGTCGACTACAGTCCTGCAAAGAAGCTGGGTACCTGGTTCGAAACAGCGAGTCAGGAACCAGTAGGTACTCCATTGCACTAAAGTGAGTATTAAGCACCCTGGGTTCTCCCTGTCTGGATGAAAGAGTGGGGTGCAGACTTTCCTGTCATGGAAAAATGACCAGGCAAAAAAGATACATTGGGTTGGCCAAAAAGTTCGTTTGGGTTTTTCTGTAAGATCTTACACTTTTTGGTCAACCCAATAATTTATATGGTCCACAGGGATACATGTTGACAGAAAATAAGATGTGTTTGCTTGGACAACAGAATATGACCTACTTTGTTAAGAATGCACAATTGGGGGAATTCCCTGGCTGCTCAGTGGTTAGGACTTGGCGCTTTCACTGCCGTGGCCCCAGGTTCAATCCCTGGTCAAGAAACTAAGTTCCTGCAAGCCATGTGGTGCAGCCAAAAAAAGAAAGAATTCAAAATTGGTGTTGGGTTAATGT
This sequence comes from Dama dama, assembly GCF_033118175.1. Classification (NCBI taxonomy): domain Eukaryota; kingdom Metazoa; phylum Chordata; class Mammalia; order Artiodactyla; family Cervidae; genus Dama; species Dama dama. The sequence continues at coordinate 17,450,823 of NC_083700.1, forward strand.
CCCAATATCCCTTATGATAAAGAGGGATAAATATCCCCATTTCATTTCATTGTACGTTGATTAGTTTCTGCCTTATGTGATCTAAAGTAGGTCCTCTCAGAGAAATAATTTCTGATAAAAATAATAATTTCTAACAGGATAGTTACAGTCATTCTTTTACTCTCTAGAGGTGTTTGGGACTTTTAAGTAAATCAGAGATTCCTTGCTTGTCAAAATGCCAACTGCAATTTTGGTACCAGTTTCTTCTCTTGAAGAAGGAAACACTGCCTTGCAATGACTCCCCTGTCCAATTGTACACAGAACATTCATTTTTGCCTGGTAGGCTTATTCCAATAAGCCTGGTGTCATGGAAATTCTCCGTTGCTCTGCGAGTTCAGTGGTGCTATATTGGAGGATCATTGTCAAGAGCCCTAACAGCATTTCCTTCCTGAGGAAGCTGAGCCCTTGCAGCTGAAACAATCAGACTGGAGGGGAAAAGAGGTTGAGGGGGGAGCAACATGGCTCAGAAAATGGGATAGGCTACCAGATACACAATACCAGGAATAGCTTTGCTGTGTTCCTGAAGCGGGTGCTTGTGGATTAGATCTTTGAGCCTTCAGTGCCAGCTGTCATATACAACCAGAAACAGTGTTTCCAGGTTGGGGGGTAGGGGTGGAGGAAGAAACAAGTTTTATTATTATTATTCTTAATGTTTCCTTTGGAGAGGAAAGAAAGAGGAAACCTTTCACATGTCTTTTTAGCCTTGACAAAAGAGGTGAGTTTAAACCTCGCCTTAGTGGTCTCATTCTTGGGCTTAAGCACTAGTTTGGCAATTTGGGGGCAAGGAGGGACTGGACAATTTTTTTTTTTCCTTTTGGTCCAGTGCCTGATGACTTGTGTATGTTAAGGCTAAATGACCCAGGGGTGACACACATTTCGCTGAGGGTCGTGAAGCTTCTGTGTGCTCTGCTAGAGTGCTGAAAGCTCTTCTGTTTGTCTATAACGATTCCAGGAGTGCCTGGGAACCGGTTGACCTAGGAATCTAGCTGAGATTGTTTTCAGTCGGGAGGGATCCCTCTGCTCACTCATTCATGTCTTCTCCTCAATTTCGGTTTTGTTCCAGGACTAGTCAAGGATGCGTCCACATCATAGTGGCTCAGACCAAAGACAGCAAGTACACCCTGGATCAGACGAGCGCGGTCTTTGACAGCATCCCGGAAGTGGTACATTACTACTCCAGTGAGAAACTGCCTTTCAAGGGGGCAGAGCACATGACCTTGCTCCACCCTGTACACAGCAAGCTGCAGCAAGGCTCAGCCTCCAGAAGCCCCAGCGGGGCTTCTCACGCCTAGGAGGGCATCAGCGCCCGACCGGACTCTCAGGGGATAAGGCTGGACTGCACCATGTTTGGGAGGAAGCAGGACTCTTCGCTTAGAAGTCAAGAAGTCTTTGCCTTGAATCCATCCCATGACACTTGGTTACTGACCTGGGCCTTTTCTCCTTGCTAAGCAGGTCTACAGTGAGAAACCATAATGTACCAGTTGCCTCCACTCCCTGGAGTAGGGCTGTCTGTTTGGGGCGTGACCCTCAGGAAAGGTAAGTCAGGAGTCCAGAAATACTAAGGTTCTCCAAAAATGCACTAGTTATTCCCTGGAATACCTAATCTCTAAATAAAGCAACAAACTTGGCATTTATATAAAACAACAAAAAATGCTCAGACAGACCCAAAGAGCATGTAATATAAGACCGATTCTTGGGGAGAAGCATGAACAGTAGAAGATGAGTAATAGTGGACACTTTGGAAAAAACTACCTTTCTCTCTTGAGGGTCGTAGTTTCAACTCCAGAGTCCATAAAAATTCACAGTTTTAGAGTCTGGTCAAAGGATTATTTTGTCGGCCAGCCTTCTAAGAAAAGTTTGTGTTTTCTCAATTTCTGTAGATTTCTTTGGCAAATCAGTTATATAAGCATAAATAAGAAGGAAGATGCCCGTGATTTAAGAATCACCAATATAATTAAGCATTGGCAGTATTGCCATAATTCTGAATTATAGAATTAAATTGCAGAATAAGATACACAACAAAGATTTCATTTCTGAGTTTTAACAAATCTGAAAATTTACAAAGCCCAAAAATTGTTTTCTTATTGAATAATAGAACCTCTGGTCTCCTTTGTTTCATCTTGGTCCATTTTAGTAGTTATTGGAACAAGTCAATTTTTCATTTTTAGCCCTAAAATTAGATGTGCTTTGCATTTTAGAGTAACTATATATATATATATATATATATATATATATATATATATATATATATAGGGTCCCCTTATATATGTGTATATATATAGGATATGATTGTGGGAACTGGGTCTCTAAAACCTGCAGTTTCTCTCATGCTGTACAAAGCAAACTGGTTTGCACTATATTAAAATATTTTAAGAGACTGATGTTTTCTCTAACCTCTACTGCTTAAAGATATTAAAATAATATTCATAGTATCATTATCTTTATGATTTATTATGAACTTATATCACCAATGTACTTACTGTGAAAAAAAAAAAAAAACTGTGGAAATGGCATACTGTGAGAAGGCTACAGTGAGTGGACTCTGTAATGAAAACTGAGCAGATGCTTCTGTATTCTGGGGTTTGTAATTTGGTTCTTGAAACTGGTCCAGATACAAATGTGCTGACTGTCATCAATGAAAAGTTAACTTTTGTAACTAATGTTAAATACACAAAAAAAAGTTGATCAAGTTAACTTTTAGGAAAACATATCCTTCTGGTTATTAATTATCATTTTCCTATTAGGATTTAGAGATTAGTAAATATTCACATCTTTATTCAGTTAAGAATGTACCCAGAATTGTGTGATCTTTGTTTTTAAAAATTTGAAAAGAACTTTTCCTCACTGGATCTCAATGATTTTATTAGTCAAGGATATTCTGTTTTTTAAGTACTGATAGAATTTTTTTTTAATGTACTGGTGTATGTACTTTAGTACAAGATTTTTTTTTTTTTAATTTTTAGCATCCATAGTTCCAATTCCATTCAGCACATATTTATTTTCTTCCATATACAAATAATTCATTCTAGTAAACTTATTTTCAGCTCAACATTCTAGAGATTAAATCTTGTTTTTTTTTTACTTATCCTATAAAGGAAGTTCAGCAGTTATCCCAGTTTTAATAAATGCTGAAAACTTGGTAAAATTTTTCTTTGTGCTCTAAATGATTTCTGGCCCATACCCAGCAACTGTGATGAATGTAACAATGAAGTAACATTTGAAAGCAGACCTGACACATTATTTATTGAGCTTCTATCATAGGCTCAGTATTGTGCTTCCTTTATGCTGTTTTTCTGTGACAGTCCTGCTCTTTTCTTTATATAATTAAGAGTAGAGATGTGGCATTTATATATAGTCCAGTTCCTTCGCAACTGTACAGGAGGTTATAGTAAGGAGAAACATAGTAAATTAGTGGGGGGGGGGGGGGGTGGGAAATAAGCTACACTTTTCTTCTGAAGTTGTGACACAAGCTGACAAAAGCAGGGAGTTCCCAGCTGGGTGGTGGCACGCAGTGCCATAGGTTCTGAAAACAACTGGGCCCAGCAGGGTGTCCCTAATGCTTCCTTGGTAAGCCCCGGCCGCTGATCTGAAGCCTTGTGACCTGTCTCTGAGCTCTGAATGCTTGTGCTTTTTGTCACTTTGTCCTGATACAAGTGTTTTCCTGTGGTCTTCATTCTCTTGAGTTCATTCAGTCTCCTGAAATATTTTCTGATTCTTTCCCCAGAGAATAATGTGTTCTCACAAACTTGTACTCGTTTGCCTTGAATTTTCGCATCCTTGGAGCTTTTTAGGACTCCCTTTCCTCTTTATCACACTTTGTTTTTTAAAAAATGCTTTACTGATGAGTTACAAGATGAGTTTATTTCATTGTCTCGTTTCAGGCCTCTAAGGACAGAGAGTGAAGGGACATTTCTATTTACTTTGCTGCCACAGTTTTGTTTTGTTTTTTTAATCAAGATGAATTTCAACTACTGGAGTTGGTATATTTAAATAAATAGGAATAAAAGAGAAATGTTGATACATGTACCAAAAGGTAAATACGGATATGCCTACTCTGTTCTGGGGATGGAAGTGTCCTTTTTAGTTATCCAAAGTATTTTCTTAAGTATATATCAAAAGAGCCTTTATTCTTTGCTGCTTAAAGTCTCCCTGTTTGCTGAATAGTTACTTGTTTATTGACCTCTGCCACAGGGTGGGGAGTGTGGACAGATAATTTATAGGGCCAGCCAAATGTTTTTGAGATAGGTGGGAAAATAGTCCATACTTTTTAATTGGGTCATTTTAACTATGTAATTACTCTATTAATGGCCACTGTTAGTAAATCTTAATACTTAATTCAGAAGAACAGCTGAGCATTTGAGACATTCTTCAGTTGCTTTTTAAATGAGAGTATTTTTTCTAGTCTATTAAAATGTCCTTTTTCAGCCAAAGGTTAATGGTTCATTTTTCTTTCAGTCTAGGGGGTATATTTCATTTCCCTTCTCTCCTGATCCTTTTAATACAACATTTAGCAGAATTTATTTGATACCTTTCTCAGAGATGGATGTCTTTTATTCATTAGTTGTCTTTTATTTCCCATAACCAGCACTATCTTGACCTTGTGATCTATTTAGAATCACTCTTCTTTATTGTCTGCTCCAATATTTGTACCCGGTTAACTTGGAGAATCTTGGCCTGCAGTGAACCTTAATTTTTCCTACCTTAATTTCTGACCCTATAGGAAGGAAATGATGGTGTGTTACTGCCATCTAATGGAGAGAGGGAAAACTGCAGTGGGAAAACAAAGCGCATTTACAGCAGGGTTTTCTGAAGGATTTCTGATACAGTCCTTAGCAGGAAAATGATGACACAGCAGTTGCCATCTTGAAATCTGCCCTTTCCACTGGAAAGGTGATTTGCAACCTAATACAGCCATCGTCAGGAGGCCCCTGGACTATGGCTGGATCATGTCGTTTAGAATCTGAAATTGTTTCTTAATAAATACGCTGGCAAAAGATCATGGAGACAGGCATCTCATTTTTGTCACGTTCTTAACCATTCAGTTACTTTTTCTGGGGCCTTAACATTTTAAGCATCAACTAATACATAATGTTAAGTTTTGAAAACATTTGAAGATTGTATGTAATACAGGTGCCTATCTATAGTACTTTAGTAATTTATAGTATATCAGAAGGATTTTATTAAAATTTCTGGATGTATTGCAGTAGCCAACATAAGCTGCATGCCCTCCTGAAGATGGCTTACTCTGAAATGTAACTTTAAATAAACATTATTCCAAGAAAGTCTGTGTTTCTGCTTGAGTCAATTAGTTTTGAGAATTACCTCCCTTCATTGAAAAAAAAAAACAATACTTTTCTGCCATAGCAGGGAGGGTCAGAAGTTTCATTTGCAATCATTATTGATGAAATGGGTAAACAAACCACAGGTAAACATAACTAGCAGATGTGACCTTAAATCCCACCGCCCCCCACCCTCCCTCCCGCCCTTCAGCTTGAGAGCTATGTTTTCCTTCCCAAGTAAAACAGTAACACTTGTTTTTGAAGCTTTCCTCTTCCATTTCCTCAGTCTTCTTCCTGAGTAGGCAGTTGTTACATTTGTCCTTGTCCCTGACTAGGTATCTGAGTTGTGGCTTTACTTTTGTTTTTTATCTTTGTTGTTCACACTCATGCCCCCAGTCCATCTGTGGGGCGTGAGGCTGTAGTCTGTTGTGAATCTGTTTTTCACCCTTTTCCAGGTGATTTCCACACCCAGCCATGGCTGAGAGCTGCCATTGGAAGCAACTCTTCAGAAACAAATTCATTTGAGATTCTAGAAGAAGGGTATCGAAGTCTGCATTTCCATTGAACATTTCTATAAATTGCCACCAGGTGGTATAAGTGCTCATTGTTTTTTCCCATCTGTGTTAACAGAAAAGGAAGTTTGCATTGAGAAATATTCACCTCCCCCACATCACCAGAGCAATTGAGTACTTGTTTTCAGAAATCAAGTTGAACACATTGTTTCCAACAGCCCAGGGTTTGGTCTGTTGAGCTTGGATACTGACCCTGTGAAAGGCGGAGGTGTAAGTAATGAGAATAAACTCCTGCTGTACACCATGTGTGCTCCTGAGCAAATGCTTACCATGCTGTCTTATTCTGCTCCAGTCCTCCACAAGGCAGTGGACCAGGTCGTAGCCTCGTTTTTCAGATAAACACTGGATCAGTCACGTAGTAAGTGATAGCCTGTACTATCACTTAATATCACGAAGAATTGATGCTTTTGAACAGCAGTGTTGGAGAAGACTCTTGAGAGTCCCTTGGACTGCAAGGAGATCCAACCAGTCCATCCTAAAGGAGATCAGTCCTGGGTGTTCATTGGAAGGACTGATGTTGAAGCTAAAACTCCAATACTTTGGCCACCTGATGCGAAGAGCTGACTCATTTGAAAAGACCCTGATGCTGGGAAAGATTGAAGGCAGGAAGAGAAGGGGACGAAGGAAGGAAGAAGATGAGATGGTTGGATGGTATGACTGACTCAATGAAAATGAGTTTGGGTAAACTCCGGGAGTTGGTGATGGACAGGGAGGCTTGGCGTGCTGCGGTTCACAGGGTCACAAAGAGTTGGACATGACTGAGCAACTGAACTGAACTGACACTGCAGTCCAGGTCTAATTCCGGAGTGGCTCTTAATTGCTCGACCTAGACAGACATGTTACTGTGCTTCACAAATACTGCAGTCTTTACAAGCCAAAGGTTTATGGCAGTCTTGGTGCTATTTTTCCGACAGCATCCTCTCAATTCCTGTCTCTGTGTCACATTTTGGTGGTTTTCAGTACTTCAAAGCTGTTCGTTCTATTTGTTGTGATGATAAGTAATGTTGGACATTACAATTGTGATTGTTTGCCGGTGCCATGAACCATGCCTATATAAGACAGTGAACTTAATAAATGTTGGACTTTCCTGGTGAGAAGTGGTTAAGAATCTGCCTGCCAAAGCAGGGGACACGGGTTTGACCAGGAAAATCCCACATGCCATAGGTCAACTAAGCCCATGAACCACAATTACTGAAGCCTGAGCGCCTGGAGCCCGTGCTCCGCAACAAGAGAAACCACCGCAGTGAGAAGCCTGCGCACCACAACTGGAGAGAAGCCCCCACTCACCGAAACAAGCTAGAGCCTTCATGCAGCAACCAAGACCCAGTGCAGCCAATGATTATTTTTTTATATTTTTAAAAATAAATATGGTGTATTCTGGGCCTTCCCTGGTGGCTGAGATGGCAAAGAATCTGCCTGCAGTGTGGGAGACCTGCGTTCAATCCCTGGGTTGGGAAGATCCCCTGGAGAAGGGAATGGCTACCCACTCCAGTATTCTTGTCTGGAGGATTCCATGGACAGAGGAGCTTAGCATGCTATAGTCCATAGGGTCCCAAAGAGTCAGACATGACTGAACAACTAACACTTTGACTTCACTGTGTGTTCTGACTGCTCCACTGGCTAGCCATTCCCCCCATCACCTGCTCAGACCTCACATTTCCCCTAAATACAGCGATGTTGAAATCAGGCCTAATAGTAACCTTACCATGAACTCTTAAGAGTTGAAGTGAAAGGAAGAGTCTCTCACTTTAAGTCAAGAGCTAGAAATGATTAAGCTTAGTGAGGAAGGCACATCTAAAGCTGAGATAGGCCAAAAGCTAGGCCTCTTGCACCAGTTAGCCAAGCTGTGAACGCAAAGGAAAAGTTCTTGAAAGAAAGTGTTACTCCAGTGAACAAACAAATGATAAAATTAAACAGGCCTATTGTTGATACAGAGAAAGCTTGAGTGGTCTGGATAAAAGACCACACCAGCCACCACATCCTCTTAAGTGAAAGCCTCATCCAGAGCTGTCTTCAGTTCTGTGAAGGCTGAGAGAAGTGATGAAGCTGCAGAAAGCAGAAGAAAAATTTGAAACTAGCAGATTGGCTTATGGGGTTTAAGAAGAGAAGCTATCTCTAGCACATCAAAGTACAAGATGAAGCAGCGCGTGCTGATGTAGAAGCTACAGAAAGTTATCCAGAAGATCTAGCTAAGATCTAATGAAGGTGGCTACACTATAAACAACAAATTTTCAGTGTAGATAAAACAGCCTTCCTTTGGAAGAAAATGCCATCTAGAGCTTTCATAGCTAGAGAGGAGAAGTCAATGCCTGGATTAAGATCTTTGAAGGACAGGCTGACTCTTGTTGGGGGTTAATGCAGCTGGTAACTTGAAGCTGATGCTCATTTACCATTCCAAAAACCCCAAGGGCCTTAAGAATTACGCTAAATCCACTCTGCCCCTCCTCTATAAATGGAACAACAAAGCCTGGATGACAGTCATCTGTTTACAACATTGTTTAATGAATATTTTAAACCCAAGGTTGAGATCTGCCCAGGAAAAAAGATACCTTTCAAAATATTACTGCTCATTGACAATGCACCTGGTCACCCAAGAGCTCTGGTCAAGATGTGCAGTGAGATTAGTGTTGTTTTTCCACTGGAGAGCACAACACCCATTCTGCAGCCCATGGTTCAAGGAGTGATTTCAACTTTCAAGTCTTTGTCTTTAAGAAATACATTTCATAAGACTCTAGCTGTCATAGATAGTGATTCCTCTGATGGATCTGGGCAAAGGAAATTGGAAACCTTTTAAAAAGGATTCACCAGTCTTGTTGCCAGTAAGAACATTAGTGGTTTGAGGGAAGAGGTCAAAATATCAACATTAACAAGAGTTTGGAAGAAGTGAATTCAGACCCTCATGGATGACTTTGAAGGGCTCAAGACTTAGGGGACGAAGTAACTGCAGATGTGGTAGAAATAGCAAGAGAACTAGAATTAGAATTGGGGTCTGAATGTATGACTGAATTGCTACAATCTTATGATAAAACTTTGATAAAACTTTTTTTTTTTAAACTTTGATGGATGAGGAGATGCATCTTATGAATGAGCAGAGAAGTTAGTTTCTTCAGGTGTAGATGTTTTTTCTACTCCTGGCAAGGAAGCTGCGATGATTGTTGAAATGACAGCAAAGGATTTATAATATTACATAAACTTAGTTGATAAGCCAATAGCAGGATTTGAAAGGACTGACTCCAATTTTGAAAGAAAGGTCTACTGTGGGTAAAAAGCTATCAAACAACATTGCATGCTACAGAGAAATCTTTCATGAAAGGATGAGTCAATCAATGTGGCAAACTTCATTGTTGTCTCATTTTAGGAAATTGCCACGACCACTCCAACCTTGAGCAACCACCACCCTAATCAGGTAGCACCATCAACATCAAGCCGAGACCCTCCACTAGCAAAGACTGTACAACTCACTGAAGGCTCAGATAATGGTTAGCATTTTTCAGCAATAAAGTGTTTTTTAATTAATGTATGTACATTTTAGACATAATGCTATTGCACACTTAAAAGACTACAGTATAGTATAAACATAAGTTTTATAAGCGCTGGTCAACCAAAAATACACATGACTTGCTTTTCTGTGATATTTGCTTTATTGCAATGGTCTAGATCCAAACCTGCAATATCCCCAAGGTATGTATGTACTTCCCTTCCCTTTCAGAGAGTATACCTGGAATTCCTCACCTTTGACTAATGAGGCAAAGAGTAACAAAGTAGCCAACTGGTGTTACTTAGCAAGTGAAAAATAAAGTTTAAAAAAAAAAAGGTCACAAAAGCCAAGAAGAGGAAGCAACACAAACGTCCACGGGTGGATGAGTGGATAAACAAAATGCAGTGTATATATGTACAATGAAATATTACTGAGCCTGAAAAAGGAAGGAAATTTCAACACATGCTACAATATGAATGAACGTAGAGGACATTATGCTAAGCTAGACACAAGAAGACAAATACAGTGTGACTCCAATTATATGAGGTACCTAGCACTGAAGAATTGATGCTTTTGAACCGTGGTGTTGGAGAAGACTCTTGAGAGTACCTTGGACTGCAAGGAGATTCAACCAGTCCATTCTAAAGGAGATCAGTCCTGGGTGTTCATTGGAAGGACTGGTATTGAAGCTGAAACTCTAATACTTTGCCACCTGATGCGAAGAGCTAACTCATTTGAAAAGACCCTGATGCTGGGAAAGATTGAAGGCAGGAAGAGAAGGGGACGACAGAGGATGAGATGGTTGGATGGCATCACTGACTCAATGGACATGAGTTTGAGTAAACTCCGGGAGCTGGCAATGGACAGGGAGGCCTGACGTGCCGCAGTCCATGGGGTCACAAAGAGTCAGACACGACTAAGCGACTGAACTAAACTGAACTGAAAGTAGTCAAATTCATGGAGACAAAAAATAGAATGGTGATTGCCAAGGCCTGGGGGGGAGGGGAGATGTGGAAGCTGTTGTTTAATGGTATAAATTCTCAGTTTTGCAAGATTCTAGAGGTTGTTTACACAACAATATGAATGTACTTAACACAAATTTTATGTCTTTTGCGCGCATGCTAAGTTGCCTCGGTCGTGTCTGACTCTTTTCATCCTCATGGACTCTAGCCCACCCACTTCTCTGTCCATGGGATTCTCTAAGCAAGAATACTGGAGTGGGTTGCCATGCCCTCCTCTTTATGTCTTTTACCTCAGTTTAAAAAAAATTCCAGTCTCTATTATCGTACAGTGAAAATGCTCCTAGCAGCCTGGACATCCAGGTTGTCACAGGTGATCAGTGAGTTCTCTCCCCACAGATGAGCCACATGGACCCAGGTGGGAGAAGTGGGGATTGGGTCCACCTCCGGGACCACCCTGTGCTGGGTCCGACGGGTCACGTCCTGGGCCTGGGCATTCTCTGCCTGCTTGAGAGAGGCTCCACCCATGGATCTGGTAGCCTGAAGTCCTCCAGGACAATTTAAGCCCCGATAGTGAACACGTCATTATAAATTAAGGAGACTCACTCTGAGCCATGGGGATCATCATTCCCAGAATCCACAAGTAGCACCAGGATGACTTCCCCCGTGTCGTGAATCATTTGTTGTGAGTCACTGTTTCCATCTCAATTCAAACTTAAAACACTTCCTACATGACATCTTTTTCAGTGATTCCTATTGGCTTCTTTAAGCCATTCTGAGTTTATTTTTGTGTATGGTGTGAAGGTGTGTTCTGACTTCATTGATTTACATTGTTCCTACTGCTTTCTGATTTATGTGTATAAATAAACAAGATTACCAGTTTGGATGAACTAAGGGAAAGACATATTACCTGTGCACATAAAAGCCAATGGGGGGGAAAAAAAGCCAATGGGGGGAGTAGAGGGAGTTTAGGATGTTAATATCTATCTTATATATAATAGTCATACACATAGCTATATATAAAAGACATAAACAATAAGGACCTACTATATAGCACAGGGCATTTATATTCAATATCTTATAATAAACCTAAAATGGAGAAGAAAAAAAATATATATATATATATAACTGAGTCACTTTGCTGAATACCTGAAACTAACACAACATTGTAAATCAACTATACTTCAATTAAAAAAAAAAAAAAACCCGAAGCCAAGTAGTCAGTCAAAGTATCGACCAGTATACTGTGAACAAGTGAGAATTGTGGTTTACATTAAAAGATAGTTAAGGAAGATGTGTTTGTATTCATTTTTTATTTTTTCTTTTTTTTTTTTTTTTTTGGTCGCTCTGGGTCTTTGTTGTTGCATGCACTAGGGTTTTCTCTAACTGCAGTGAGGTGGGGCTTCTCTTACTGCTGAGCACAGGCTCTAGGCATACCAGCTTCAGTAGTTGTGGAGCATGGGGGCCTCATTAGTTTCGGCTTGCTAGCTCTAGAGTAGGGGCTCAGTAGTTGTGGCACACAGGCTTAGTTGCTCTGAGGCATGTGGAATCTTCCCAGACCAGGGATCGAACCCATGTCCCCTCCATTGGCAGGTGGACTCTTATCCACTGCATCAGCAGGGAAGTCCCTATTTGCATTATTTTAAATGGTATGTCTGCAAGTGAAGCATTACCCCTAAAGTCCTTGCACATTTAAAATGGAGAATGTCAACGCTTTTAAAAGATTCATATAATGAACCATTCTGTACCTTTACTCAACTTTAACAGTTACTGTCTCATAGTCAGTTTTACTTTATCTATGATCCCCACCTACTTCTTGCACTTTTTAATTAACAATTTTTTATAGGCAGTCCAACCTGGTTTCACTATTCCAAAATACAGGGATCATAATGGTTTAGTGAAAAGATTTCTAACTGTAAAAACATACAGGTTCAAGACAAAAAATTTTAATATGCGTAAAAGAAAAAAAAGGAGCAAATCTGGTCTTCAGCAGCTTCCTAACGCTCTTAGAATGTCGAAAAATTTCTCTCCATATTGCATGTCCAAGGCAGGTCTCACCCCAGGCCCTGCACTGTCAGCCTCCCTAGGCCACCCCTTCCACCTGGAACCCTCCTCTGTTTTCACTTTCCCTGTCCCTTCCTTCCCTGACTCCCTAGACCAGGTTAGTCACTTGGCTCCTGGAGACAGCAAGAGCATTTGTTCCCTGATTTCCTGGCTCAGTGAGTGAACTGACAGCATCTTTGGGGAGGGATTGGTTCCTCTTACATCCTGGCATGGTGATGGAGTAAACATCCCCTGAAGGACTCAGCCCAGAAAGAACCACCTCTTCCAGTGTGGTGATCATTCACCCTTTCTCAGTGGACATAGTAAAGTTCCCATGCCATAAATAAAGTACAGTTTGGGGATTTCAAGGAAGTTCATTCAAGTATTGGTGGCACAGCAGTAAAGAATCTGCCAGCCAATGCAGGAGATGCAAGAGAAGGGGGTTTGATCCCTGGATCCGGAAGATCCCTGGAGAAGCAAATGGCAACCCATTCTAGTATTCTTGCCTGGGAAATCCCATGGACAGAGGAGCCTGGTGGGCTAGAGTCCAGGGGATCTTAAAGAGTTAGTCATGACTTAGCGACTAAACAACAAACAACATTAAAATATACACCAAGGAAGCAACAGAACACCAGATCAATCACTCAGAGTTCAGAGGAATAGATACAGGACTGATACAGTAGGAGGGGAAGTGGTTTGGTTTCTGATGAAGGATCACTAACCGTAAGGAGCTATTTGCTGCCCCCGCCTCTGCGGCCCACCTTCTCTGTGGATCCTATTTTTCGAGCATCGCTGAGGTCTGGTGGCCTCAGGGACACACCTTCATAGCTCAGACTCCCAGGGTCTCGGCTTCCGCACTGATACGTGTGATAAACCGAATGAAGACTCCAGGTCCATCTCCCTGTGAGGGTGAGTGGGCCAGGCCCCCACCCAGCACGGGGGCAGAGCACCTAGCCTGGGAAAGAGGGTGGAAAGGTAAGCCCATCCTGGTTGTCACCAGGGGCTGAGGGGCCACACAGCAAGGGAAAAAGCACTGGCTTGGGGTCGAGCAGACCCAGGTTTAGGATCTAGTTCAGCCTCTTACCCAGCTCAGGAGTCTTAGACCACTATGTTCACCAATATGAGCCTCTGTGGTTGCATCTGTAAACAGGTGAAAACATTAACCTCTCATTAGGATAAGAAAGAATATCCTATTTGTGAAGCACACGGGGAGGGTCCATAAATGGCTGTTGTTATTATTAGCTAATCTTAATATGCCATCTCAACCAAAAAGGGACGGTGACCTTCTGGATAACCAGCAGGACCAGTGGTGTAGTTCTTTGCTGTCCACAGAGTTTGTTGCCTGCTTAGGCCCCCAGTAACGTGAGGCCATAGAACCTCACCTCCCACGCTGCAGTCTCCCTCACAGAGACCCTCCGAGCCGGCATGGCAGGAGAAACTGAACACCTTACACTCATGTAAACAGATACCCACTTTTGTGATCTGGAGGGTCCGGGGTTGAAGCCTGGGCTTCTTGTAATTCCTGGACCCATCCACAGACAGGATCGACTGCAATCTGAGGCCCCCAGGGCACCTGCCTCCTCATAGAAACAATCAGGGTCCACAGCCACCCTCGGGGTCCATCACCACCTTCTTCAGGCTGATCTGGAATCCCTGCTGGTTGTGGAAACTCCAGGGTACACCTTGTGGACCTGTGCCCTGCAGGGCAATGAACACGCTGTCCACACGGGCAGGTGCTGCTGACGCAGTCCTCCTCTACCTGTCCCCCCTCCCTTCCTCAGTCACTGGGGACAGACCCCAGAATGTCCCAGTTACACTGAGTGGGGCATTTCATCATTTCAGAACCCCCACTATTCAGCACATGCATTTAAAAACCAAAATAGGGGACTCCCCTCTTACCCCTGTGGTTAAGGCTGTGTGCGGCTGCCAGAGTAGGGTTCAATCCCTGTCGGGGCCCTAAGATCTTACATGTCGCACAGCATGGCCCCCAAAATTAATTAAATAAAAAACAAAATAGAATTCAACTGTCCTCCCGATAAATTTCATTCTTTAAAAAAATCATAATAAAATATTAAAATGGACTTGTGGTTGCCAAAGGGGAAGGTTGTGGGGGAAGGAAGGATTGGGAGTTTGGAATAAGCATCTTAGTTCCCCAACCTGGGTCCTCCACAGTGGAATCAGAGTCCTAACCACGGGACCATCAGGGAATTCTCAGAAGCAAACTATTATTAATATATATACAGAATGGATAAACAACAAGGTCCGACTGTACAGCACAGGGAACTATATTCAATATTCTGTAATAAACCATAATGGAAAAGAAAATGAAAAAGAACGTGTATATATATAACTGAACCGCTTTGCTGTACAGTAAAAATTAATACATCATTGCAAATCAACTATACTTCAAAAAACCAAATTTTTCAAAAAAACATAAAATGCAGCTTCTCATCACACGATAAGCTATTTTCTTTGTGGACATTCGGTAGCCTTACTAAGCATTTTGAAGTTACCTGAGAAAAAGAAACAGCCTAATTGAATATTGCATATTCCCATAGGGCAAGTGTTTCGGGATCTTACTGAAAAATCTCATTGTATTCATGTTTTGGATAGTCACTGAAAATTGCTGGTGTGAAATAAGATGTGGCTAAGGTTGTTCTAAGGTTGTTTTAAGTAACACATGTCAGCAAGAAGACCAGAAGTTTTGCAGAGACCAGGGGGTGGTCAGTATCTGAGGGATTGTGTAGCGCTGGCTCCCCTGCTCAGGACTGCTTACATGATGGCCACTCAGTCAGCCCACCCAGCCAGTGCACCTGGCCACCACTCTGCCCGAGAGGCTGCCAGGCCCAGCCCAGCCCTTGGACACTGCTCGCACCAGTTTAAGGCCTTTCAACAGCACACTTCTGCTATGCAGGAAGGAACCATGTTTCCTGCCTCTGGCCTGCGCGTCGCACAGACACGGGGGAAGGTTTGGTGTCCTTCTGCATCAAAAAATAAAGAACACGCTTTCCGTAGTGGTCGTTCCAGTAACTGAATGTTCCTTGCCATCCTCTACAGGATCCCCCATCTGCTCTCATTTCTCTCTTCCAGAAAGAGCATCGTAGCCTTACCATCCTAACAGTGATGCGGTGAAGGGTGGGGGGCCACCCTCTTCCATCTCCTGCTCCTTACACTCACTCCCACACCCTCTAGGGGCCCAAACAGCCAAGCCACCATGGGACATCTGTTTCCTGTGTCACTTTCTGCAAGACAGGGACCAACCTCGCAAGAAACTGTGGCATCCTCGAGGAGCCGACGGGCCCCATAGGTGTGGCTTTCTTCTGATTCCGTGGGGGCGGGGCGCGCAGCGGGGCCTGGCACTTCAGCTTTCGGTCTGAGTTACGCAGTTTCCAGGTTTCCATGCAGTTTCCTCCTCCCCAGCCCTGAACTGTTTACACAGCAACTCTTATCCACAGAGCATCCACATGAAGGCTTTCCTCTGTTTGGAAGATGTGGGATGGCAGTGTCCCAAGGTTTCCTATGGAGGATCCTTTTCAATAGGGGACAGATGCAGCCTGATGATGGAGAGGTTCAGGGTTGACTTGTGATTCCGTTAACAACCCCTGTTCAATAAACAGTCTTCTGATGAATAACGGCCCTCCCTTTTCCTTCCCCCAGGTCCATCACCTGATAATGATGTAAAAAAGGCCGAAGCACCTACGCCCTTTCCAGAAACCCCAGGGCTCATTTGGGGAAATAACTTTCAAAATGAAAGTCTTTGAGAAATTGCAACTTATTTCTTAAACTCACCTGATTTTTTTCCAGAGGTAATTTAATCCTGCATTAAGGAAAAGCTCACCCCCAAATGGTTCTCCTTGACTTTAAATCCAAGTCTTCTCACCCTTTTCCCCGAGTAACCATGCAAGTCTTTCCTTGAAAGGACCCAGGCGTCAAAGCATCATTATCTCCCAGGCATATTTTTTAGAACTTATTTATTTCAAACATTTACAATTTTCATTTTAAATGCAAAATAGCTGGTAAAAAGAAAAAACACTGAAAAAAATTATACTGACCCTTTGCCCCATATACAGACATCACCAGCCTTTGGTATTTGATTTCAGATAATTAGGTAAAAAAAAAAAAACAAACTTCAAACTATTATTTCTCTCCAGAAAAAAATAAAGTTGAGGTATTCTATTTAACAGATGTGTGCTCTCCATCCAAATACAGTTTCTCTATTAATTAACAGCCTTGCTACATGCTGTTCCAATCCTTTGCTTCTGAAGTAGATCTGCATTTGAGCATATGTTCATACATCTGACAATGTTCCTTAATCATCATTAAGGTTGCCATAGAAACTTGCTAGCGCTGGAGCCAGGCTACACGGAGGACGTGATGCTAGAAGGACCTTTAGGGGATGCTCGGGAGTGTCTGGCACAGAAGTGGAGCCAGCTTGGCAAAAGCCCCGCTGCCAACTGCTGCATGGGAGGCTGGGATCCAGGCTCATGCTCCCAGGGACCACCAGTTGCCACTGCTTCTCCAAATTAAGAAATTTGTTACCAACTCAATCTGGAGCTGGGTGTCAGACTCCTCCCCAACTGGGGCAATCTTAAGTGTCTTTGATGAAGTGATATAGCCCAGGACCAAAGCAGCCAGGCAAGACATTCCTGAACATTCTACAGAAAACCCACAAACCATGACCACCCCAGTCTGCCCCACTGAGCTCTGCTGAGCCGAGCTCTGCTCCCCACCAGGTGGGCTCCCAATCCGTTCCAGGAGCAGATTCCACCCCTTGTGATAGTGTTTCCTTCCCTTGGGGACAGCAGACAAATGACAGAGACTGGGGTGAGCCCAGAGCCTGGCAAACAAACTGCCAAGGGCAAGGCTCCATCAGGGCAAAGAGCTTTCAGAGTTACCGAAGGCTTTGAAGAAACAGTCAATGCTACTTCCTGGACACTTAACAAACATAATTTTTTTTTTCATTAATGCTACAAGAATTAATGACCACTTTAACTGAAACCCTGAACTAGCATATTTTCAATGTTTCCCACCCAGCAGGATAAGCTGTCCATCTGTAATAAAAAATTGTCGCTGGGCTAACATTTCCTTCTGGCTGTGTAGCAGATTGCTACAGGTATTAGGTGAATAGCATCACACGTGTGCTGCAGAAACACAGGTAAGAATGACCTGTGAATTGAGACACACATTCACTGACCATAGATTCAAAGACAGAGAGAGCTTAGGGTGTATACCTATGTACACCAAGCAAGAGAAGACAAACATTTTTCCTTCATCTATACTAGCTTATAAAAAAATAAAGGGAAAAAAAAAAAAAAAAACTCTTACATTAAAAAAAAAAAGGCAGTTCCGTTCAAATAATAATGAAAGCAATAACAATTTGGAGATCAAAGCTGCCTAGCTCTCAGCAGTCATGAGCTATCTGGATTTCACATCTTCCACCAGCACCGCTGCCTGGCTCTGCTAATATTACACGTGGGTAAAACTTTGTCAAGAGTTAACTGTGGGCAGAGAATCATCCTATCTCATGCAGATTCTCATTTTCTATATTTCCCTTTAACAGCATTTTTGCTGGTCTCGGTCAAGAAAACTTGAGAGAAAAACAAAACAAAACCACCTGCCTCACTTCTGTCAACTTCAGATTAGTTGCCAAAGGCAGCAACAGAGTCTGAAATTTACAGCCAAAGCCAGCAATGAAAGTCACCATGTAGCCCAACGTCATCACAGTTTGAGCCTGGCAAACAGTAAACAAAACATGATCATTTCTGTCCTTTTTCCACCTGTCTGGTGCTGGTGGCTGTTCTTCTAAAACGGGAGACTGCTAGAAAAGTGTTGTGGTCTGGTAAATTTTTAGTGGTGGGTTACACAACTGATTTTAATCACAGCTTCTTTCTGGGACTTCCCAGGATACTTGAGGGTGCTTGTCTGGGTAACCACTAACTTCACTGAATTTTCAAAGCCTAGACAGAAAAGTGCACTGCAGGGGTTGGTGCAGTGTTATGGCTAGACGTTCAGTCAGTGCTTCAATACTAGCTGAACTGAATCACATTCAGGGAACTAACTAAAGAGGAAGGCATCAAGGTTAGGTTTTTTTTCTTTTTTTTTAATGAACCTTGTCTGATACCGGAGGACTCGTGGCTTTCAGTGGTGGGAATTTTCAGCTGACCTGCTGAGTAATCGTGGGAGGCTGGCTTCCCAGCACTGTGACCTGGGAGCTGGACACCATTTCCTTCTCGACCGCCTGGGGGAGTAGTAACAAGCTGCCTTTTCCGCTAAATTAGAAAAGGGGCAGAGTTGTTTTTTCTCCTTTTTTTTTTTTTTTTTTTTCACTTTTTAAGGCAAAAACAAAATTTAGAATGAAAACAGAATCTCTTCTCTTATAGGGGAAAAGCTTTTCTCCTCCTTTGTCACTTGATTGAGTTTTGCGCTAAACAAAGTCATTGTGCCTTTCCCCCATCATTTATCTACCGACTCTCGACCAATACTGAATGCTCTACCTTCTGAAGATAAAAGAGTCAGCAGTTTTTAAAAAACCAAATTAAAACCCATTCTTGCCAGGTTCTTTTGTCTTTTTGCATAAATATTATCTTCCCTGGTTACTCAGGCTCAGATGAAAACAAAATAAACAAAGCTAGAGCAAGGCAATGTTGATTTCATTGCCTCCCTGATGCCAGTTCTCCTTCTGGGGAGCCGGGGAAGTGGGGGGACGGTGTGCAGAGGCCTCTGTCCCCCTCAGCAATGCTACTACAGATAAGCTTGGAGACCCTGCCCCACTCCCCTCCTTCCTCTCGGCTTCTCTCCTGAAGTCCTGGGATCCAAAAAGGGAGATCGAGCCAGTGCACTTGCTTCTGGATTCAGCAAGTGCCTAGGACGAACATTCACATTCAGAAAATGCTGATGAGGAACTAATTATAATTCCATTTCAAACCATCAGGCCCTGAGATACTATCTGCCCCCACCTCAGCTGCGGGGAAAGAAAAGCAGAAGAGAGCTTCCCCCATACTCAGGCCTAGAAAAAATGGAATTTTGAAGGCACTTGGGTTTCAGGAGTTTGAGCTAGAAGAGAAAACCACGCAGTGGGTCAAGACATAAGCGACTCGGGGGGTCTTTGGCTGGAAATCCATCCCACCCGTCTGAGGCTGCAGCTCCTGGTGGCGGGCGGGGGTGCGCGGGTGGCCAGCGGCTCGTCCACACCAAGCGCGGGGGGCAGTCCCAAGCCTCCCCAATCACCCAGCTCTGCCCACCTGAGTGGCCAGTAGAGTCTTGACACCCGTCTCTTCATGGGGGCCTGAGTTCACTCTCACCGTGTAATCAGCGCATTGGGGTCAGGGTGATTCAAAACTCAACCAACACAGCAAATCTTTTTTTTCACCCAGCGTAGAATTTTCTGTGAGGCACTTCTGAAAAGGTGAAGCCAGAGGCCCCAAGTACCTGAGATAAGCTGGCATGGCAGTGAGGAGCGATTGGTGCTAAGCCAGTCTGTTTCAGCATCCACACAGTCTAGGGGCCTGACACCCCAGGCTGCTAGGCCTACCCATTATCTGGGGAAGAAGTAGTCTCTGTTGCTGACGTCATAAGGGCTCCCAGGGCCCTTAGCATCCGGCCGGCTGTTCCTCGATGTGTTGTCAGATTCAAGGCTGCTGGGGGACACCGGTGGGGAGATGAGAGGGACAAGCGCTGGGGTGGGCTTGGGCCTCTCAGGGACCAGCTGGCCCAAAGAATACGGCGGGTGTGCACTCGTCTTGCCTTCTTTCAGAGCCTGCAGTTTCCCCGTCTTCTTGAACCTTCACACAGACACACAAAGACAAACCACGCAAATGCTGAGTTCCTACTGTGATAAACCCAAGAGAAAAACACCAGCAGCTGGCTGCCCTGGTGGGCTGGTACTCTTGGGTCTCAGCTCCAAGGACTGATAACTATTTATTCATTGGCTGCTTTCTGTCACCAGGAACTACATAATCCTCTGAAGAGCTATCAAAAATACCCCAAGGGAATAGGTTTGCATGGTGGATCCAATTTACCAATGGGGAAACTGAGGTTGTGAGTGCCTCTTTATAGCACCTGAGAACCTAATTTGTTCTTTGTTCTGCCCCACTCAGATGGTAAAGAATCCATCTACAATGCAGGAGACCTGGATTTGATTCCTGGGTAGGTAAGACTCCCCTGAAGAAGGGCATGGCAACCCACTCCAGTATTCTTGCCTGGAGAATCCCATGGACAGAGGAGCCTGGCAGACTACAGCCCATGGGGTTGCAAAGAGTTAGACATGGACATGACTGAAAGACTAACACAACCATAGAGGCAGCCCAGCGGGACACCTTCTCAGTCCCAAATCCACTTACTTAAAAAAAAGAGAGACAGTATTCTTTCAGTAGGGAAGGAAAAGGACTGTCCTGCTCCCTCAACAGCCCTCCTTTGCTTCTGGCTTCCAATATGCTTGTAGTCCCCAGTTTTCCCTACACCTCTGGGTCCCCTCCCACCACACTGGCACATTCACACAGACTCGGCCATGGGCACCACTTGGGCACGAGTGACTCATTTGACAGGAAAGTCGGTGTTAAACAGGAAGGAGATAGACATCTCTCTGATCACAGCTCCGCTCACCCTGCTCCACTCTGGGCCCAAAGCCAGAGCTCAGTGACTGAGAAGAGTCACTTGACAGCCCAAAGGAAGATGAGATGGAGATAGCAGTCCTCAAAGGTACAGTCAGGTCTCCTCCCTGAGAGGCCCTCAGGCAAGCGGGGCAGCCCACCTTCCCCCCGCTTCCCACTTTGTCACGGGCTAACTTGCTGTCCACTGACCCCAAAGTGGGAGCAAGGTGGTCTCTCTCAATTCTACCAGATGTCAGCTACTTCAGGAAGGGCTGGGAGGGGAGAGGGGAAACCAACATCAAAAACAAGGTTTGGGGATTTTCCTTAGGTTTCTTTTTATATCGACAGGCTATTCCTGTCCTTGTTATGATAAATAATTGATAGTTGGCTCCAAATATGCCATTGGCTCTTAGCCTGTTATCCAAATGGAATAAACAATCTGCAGAATGTGACTTAGGCTTCGCCATTCAGGCACTGCACAGGAGGAGAACACAGCAGGGGCGCTTACTGGAGCTATGCTGGGTTCTTGGGTGGAATCCTCCTCTGGCATGACAGAACTGAAGACAGAGTCATTACACTCTGGGTTTCAAAATATTCAGACCCTCTGATCCAAGAATTCCACTTCTGGGAATATACCCTCAGGAAAGCACATAGCTATGGAAAAAGCTTTATGCAACAAAGATGTTCAACACAGTCTTGTTTATAAAAGCAAAACAACAGTCCAAACGCCCAATAACAGGAGGCTGGTTAAGTGATCTTGGGTATATACATCTAATGGAGAAGTGATGAAAGTGAGGTTTACCGAAACTTTTAATAATAAGAAGTGCTTATGTTATATAACTAACGCTACATTTAAAAGGCAGGATTCAGAGTTATGGATACAGAATAATCATGGCTCTGAAAAACAAACCCTGGTGGTCCAGTGGTTAAGACTCCCTGCGTCTTATGCAGGGGGTACAGGTTCAACCCCTGACTGGGGAACCATCCTGCCACACAGCCAAAACAAACAAACAAACAAGAAACTATGCAGAGGAAAAAGACTTGGAGAAAATTCATCTAAACATAAAGTGCTTTTGATCTGGGTGTCAGCTGCATGGGTGTCTTTGTGGAAAGGCATGGCACTGTACACTTATGACATCTGTACTTTCCTGTATGTTTGTCAGACTTTTACATTTTAAAAATTAACAGTAGCTGTCTTTGCTTAAGGCGTGATTTTGCTCCCTTCTTGCTTTGTTGTTGTTCAGTCCCCAGGTCGTGTCCGACTCTTCGCAACCCCATGGACTGCAGCACACCAGGCTTCCCTGTCCCTCACCATCTCCTGGAATTTTCTCTAGTTCATGTCCATTGAATCAGGGATGCCATCCAACCATCTCATCCTCTGTCACCCTCTTCTCCTGCCCTCAATCTTTCCCAGCATCAGGGTCTTTTTGAATGAGTCAGCTCTTTGCATCAGGTGACCAAAGTATTGGATCTTCAGCTTCAGCATCAGTCCTTCTTTGCTATTTGTCAGTATTCAGCAAACTCCGGATATTTAGGAAATAATTGTGTTCACAATTTTTTTAAAGTTTCTATTGATGTTACTTAACCCGTATGGAAAGCAGCCTCTGTCCTCAGATTTTTTTCAAAACAACTGGATGGGTAAATGAGAAAGGTGAGCTTTTCTTCTTTTGAAATATTTTGGGGAGTGAATGAGACTTTTTCAGCAAATCACTAAGGGGACTTTGAAACCACTAGGCCTGTGGTCTGTCCAAACCTGGCACTGTCCTGCCCTCGGCAGGGCTCTGAGCACAGCCTGGAGGCTGGAGAGGGTGCGGGGCAGGTAGAAGGAACCAAAAGATGAGCTGCCAGACTTCACCTGCACCTCACCTCCACCTTTTACCTATTTTACATATTTGGACTTCATAACATTTAGTTTGGGGCTTCCCAGGTGACTCAGTGGGTAAAGAACCCGCCTGCCAATGCAGGACACATAAGAGATATGGGTTCAATCCCTGGATTGGGAAGATCCCCTGGAGGAGGGCATGGCAACCCACTCCAGTATTCTTGCCTGGAGAATTTCATGGACAGAGGAGCCTGGCGGGCTACAGACCACGGCGTCACAAAGAGTCAGACACGACTGAAGAAACTGAACACGTACACGTGCAATATTTTGTTTTAAGAAAAGGTTCTGCAACTAAGAGAAATTTTTTTAAAAAACTTAAAAAAACACTTATAATTAACCACGGAGATGAGAGAGTGTAATTTTAAAATACTGAAATGAGACAATACATTCAATACAAAATGATTTAAATCATAAGCATATGCATAGGAAGTCCTCAACTAATAGGGTTAGCCATTCTAAATAAATGTGCAGAAAAGTAACTCTCTGCTCTGAAAAGCCTATTTTCCCAGTGCCTGATGGCATAAAATAGATATAAATGGGGGCACCCTGGGGCACAGGGAGTACAGTGGGGAGAATGGCCCTCTGAAGTTACAACATCCATTTAAAAAGGTAGTATACCTTTTTCAACAGCACACTTAAATTTTAAAAAATTGTCACTGATATTGATGGAAAAATACTTAGGAAAATACTGCGCTTTGCTTGAGACACAAAAGAAATGTACTAAAAATAAAAAGATGGGGACTGGTTGGTGGGCTTTACTGCCTCCATCTGCCTCTCATTCTATCCACTGTAATAATCTGGTCACCCCAACGGTCATGGTGGCCCAACCATTTTGGCACCCCAGCCTCCCATAGCATCTCTTGATACTCATTTTTTTTTTAGCCACACTGGGTCTTCGTTGCTGCGCATGGGCTTTTCTCTAGTTGCAGGGAGCAGGGGCTACTCTTCATTGCAGTACACAGGCTTCTTACTGCATGCTTCTCTTGTTGCAGAGAACTAGGGTTCGTAGGCTTCAGGAGTTGTGGTACCTGGGCTCAATAGTTGCGGTTCCCGGGCTGTAGAGCACGGGCTCAACAGTCGTGGTACACAGGCTTAGCTGCTCTGTGGCATGTAGGATGTTCCTGGACCAGGGATCGAACCCATATCTCCTGCATTGGCAGGGGGATTCTTTACCACTGAGCCACCAAGGAAACCCCTACTGATACTCTTCTCTTGACATGGGGGACTTTTGGAAATAGTGTGATTTTTCATTGTTTGAAATTAACTGGCCTCTTTCCAAATAAATTAGCCTTATACGGGAGGATGGAAACTCATCAGGCTAGGAAATAAATAACTGCTATGTTCTCTGCACAGAGCACTGTGCCTTCAGGGACTCTGGTTGTGTAGCAACCAGCCAGCGTACAAGCACCATGAGCACATTAGCAAATTAGGCCTGTGATGAGCACTGTGGCCGACTCCCAGCCGAACACTCCTCTCCTCGTGGTTAACAGCACAGCAAGATAGCACCGCTTGTTGGGGGGCCACCGGCCAACAGTGGACTTATAGGACTGGGCCCACCTCTTAGCTGACCTCAGGCTGGCACAGTGGGCAGGCACTCTCGGAACACCAGTCCTTGTCCTGTCTCTGCTATTAACGAAGTATGTGTTCCTGGGCAAGTCAGCTTACCTCTCATTGCTGTTGTTCAGGAGTTTGACTAAATGACCCCTAAGGCCCTATCCAAGAAGTGTAAGCTGTGGGTTTGAACCTTAGCCTCACCCTTACTAGCTGCAATCACTCTACTTTCTTTCAGCTTTAATTTCCTCATCTGTCAAGTGGAAATCATAATCATGATATTTACAGGACCTGCAGTGAGTTATGAGAAAGACCTTTTGAAGCCCTAATGATATAGAAATAAAAAGAGAACACAGAAGTACGTGTCTGAGGTAAGGCAAGGAATCCCTTAGAACAGGGGTCTCCAACCTCTGTGATCTAATGCCTGATGATCTGAGGTCAAGCTGATGTAATAGTAATAGCAATAGAGTGCACATAAATGTAATGCACTTGAGTCATCCTGAAACCACCCCCACCCTCTGGTCCATGACTGTCCTCCACAAACTGGTCCCTGGTGCCAAAAAGGTGGGGGACCACTGCTCTATAGGGTCTCTGGTGGATGATGAGAAAGTCCATCTGAAACCCAGATGATATAGATATGGAAAGAAGAGGTGTCTGAGGTGAGGCAAAGAATCCCTTAGAAGGGAGTAGGAAGACCTCTGAAAGCTGGCAGGGCCCCTCTCTGGCCCAAAGGTATAAAAGACAGTGAGTTCTCGGCTCCTCTAGGGAGTTACTCTTTAAGAACCTTATCTTCTGCACACCCTTGAAACAGCTTACTTGCTATTTCATTGAAAAATCAAAGCAAAAACAACCCCGAACACAGTTTGAGTTGTTATCTTCCTCATCTTCCAACCCAGACCACCTTGGTGGCTGAGCCATTCCGGGGTCACTGTGAGACTCCATTGAGCTAGCACGTGGAAAGCTGTCTGCCAAAGTCTTACCCCTCCTTCCCAAACACCTCAAAGACCACCTCTCACAATCACCAGGTAGAATCCTTGCAAGTTACAAACAAGGAAAAAGACAGGAAAAATAGAAAAAAGTAGGATGGAATTTCTCCTCTCCTTATATTATCATTGGAATTAACCACCATCCAAAGCCAGATCCCAGCCTCATCTCCTTTAGGGCGTCAGCATATGCAAAATTGCTAGTTCCTGCAGTAAAATCGTGAACACTGGAAGTTTTCTTTGTTGCCCATTCATTGGGAGCACTGTCAGGTGACTTCTCTGCAAGCTTGGGAATGAATGGCAACACCAATGACTGCTTGGAAAGAGACTGGGATGATTTGGCATGGCACTACAGTGATCAGAGCACCAACCAAGCCCTCACCATGACTGGAGAAGGGCACTAGGATAGGACATTTAAAGGTGACCCGCTAGGTCTGCTTATTTTCAAATATAGAATATCCCCAAGGAGGTAGTCTAGCCAGGCACTTCGGAGGTACCTGTGCACTTCTGTTGTGGTGCTTCTCAAGTGGTACTTTACTCATTTTAGTCTGTGGCTCTTAGGAGAGGAAGGGTATGTTCATATTGCAATCCCAGAGCCTAAGGTGTTTCTTCAGTGTCTAACACACACTTTCACAACCAAGCTTTCCTGCCTCTTCTTCTCCCTCTCAGGCCACTCCTTCTCAGTCCCTTTCTCAGCTCCTCCTCTTCACAATATTCCGGTTGTACTCCACAGATGACATTCTTGGCCCCATCTTCTCCCATGGCCCCAACTACCATCTGCCTGGTGGCAGTGATCTGAATGGCCTCCCAAACTTGCCCACTTGGGGTTTCCCCAGTGGTACCAACATATAAGCATTGTTTTTCTACTTGGTTGTCCTGCTGAAGCCAGAAACTTGAGGGTCAGACTTGATTCCTTCCTCTCCTTCATCCTTCCCATCTAAGCTGTCATCAGATCTTGTCCATTCTACCTCTAAAATATATCTGGAATCAACCCATGGCCACCATCCTAGGGCTGGTAAAGCTAGATGTGAAACCTGATGAATGCTGCAGGGCCACCCCGGGGCCCTTCTTACCTCAGGATGATGCCAATGCAGAGGAGGGTCCCGAAGGCCAGGCTTCCTCCAGCCACCAGGAATGTGGGCAGCGGTACCAAAGTAGAATCTTGCACTAGGGGGGAAAAAAAAAAAGTAAGAGGGAGAGAAAGAAGAGGAGGAAGAGGAGCAGAGGAAAGAAGGGGGGAAAAAAAAACAAACCACTCAGCAGGTGCTGTCAAAACCTCAAAAGAACCTCACCCGTGGAGGAGGAAACAGCTCTGCCTGACAAATTTGCCAGTGTTCTGGCCAAAGCCAACTCTAGAAGGTCTCCCCCAGCACAGTCTGACAGACCCCAGGATGCCACCACGTAGCAAGAGACACACCTCCAGCTCAGAGCTTCTGAGCCTGCGGCCAGCCACAGACTCCCACTCACTTTCAGAGCGGCTTTTCTAGTGGCACTCAGCCGGCCCCACAAGGCACAGGGGCATGCAAGAAGCAGAGCCTCAGGGGACCTCACTGACAGCAGCTCCTGGAGGCTCAGATGCTTTAAATCAAGTGTTTGGGTGCAGCTGTCCCCACTGGATCATCACTTCTCACCTGTCTCCCCAGTTGGTACGCAAGCCCCAGCCACCTGAATTTCAGTCCATCTTTCTCACGCATGTTCCCTCTCCTGTACATGCGTTCTCTTCTCCCCCAGAATGCATGTCCACCCTTGCTGCACCCCTTTCCCTTTGCTGGCCAGTCCCCCTACTTGGCCTTTGAATCTCACATGAGATGATGGCACTCGCTTTGAGAAGTGATCCTGCTCCACGCTGGCCCGCCTTGCTTACTCCCCCAGCTCCACCTCCAGCCTAAACTCCCTGAAAGCAGGGACCATGTGTGTCTTTTTCACTTTTAACATTCCAACTCCTCAAGTGGTGCCTTGCACAAAGCAGGCCCACCAAAATATTTCATTGAATGAATGCAAAACAAACTAGCTTCACAAACAACCATGTCCTTCCAGAGAAAGCTCCTTCCCATGGCTGCCAGAGACAGTGCCCGGACTAGACAGAGAGTAATCTGAACAAAATCAGCATTCCCTTCCACTGAAAATGCAGATACTTGCAGTCTCATGGACCTGGGAGTCAGGCTCCTCCACCCTAAATGGTACCCACTGCTGATAAAGATGTGATGCCAGTCATCACTCCGGGTGTCTAGTAGATGCAGGCTTTGCCTTGAGCCCAAACTAATGGGCACTGACCAGGACAGGCATCTCCCAGTGCGTCCTAGGTCTCTTGGCAGAGACAGCCATTTCGTGTATGCTTGGCTTACTCTTTCACTAATATTTCATCATCTTTTGTATTTGTTCCTTCCTTCATTCAACAAATATTTATTGAGTGTCTGTCATGTGCCAGGCTTTGTGCTAAGCCTCAGGGATACAGACAATTGGATGACAGAAAGACTCCTGGCTTCCTGGATCTTCTTACATTCTAATCAAGGGAGACAGATGAACAAATACATACCTAATAAGATGTCAGCACTGACAAAGGCAATGATGGAAAGCAAAGCATAGGAAGCAGAGCGTGCCAGTAGCGGGTTCTGTCAAATTGGGTGATCGGGAAAGGCCTCCCCGGGCGCGGGGCATTTGAGCAGAGGCCTGGATGTATGAAAGGGCTGTCCCAGGGGAGGCCAGGAGATGAGCATCCAGGCAGAGCAAGCAGTGGGTGCCAAGGCCATGAGGTGAGCATGTGTGGACATGAGGAAGGCAGGGCGGATGAGAGAGGGAAAGGAGGAGGTCAGACCAAAAGATCAGGGCCTGACTTCATGGAGACTAGGGCATTTGTTAGGTCCTCAGCTTTTACTCTGGGAGACAAGATGGTGTTGAGCCAAGAAGAGCTTAAGTTTGTGTTTTAAGAGTCATTCTGGCTTTTGGCTGGAAAAGAGTCAGTTGGGGCTTAAGACAAAAGCCAGGAGGGACATCCAGTGGGTTAGTGGCTGACTCCACGCTCCCAGTACAGGGAGTCCGAGTTCAAGCCCTGGTCAGGGAACTAAATTCCACGTGCCACAACTAAAAAGAACCCAGGTGCCACAGCTAAGACCTCACATAGCCAGATAAATAAATAAATAAATAAATAAAAATATTAAAACAGAAGGCTAAAAGCCAAGAGACCAGCAGGCAGACCCTAAAGTCCTACTGGAGAAAAGATAGCAATGGCTGGGCCAGGTGTTGGCAGTGGAGGGGGTGAGAAGTGGTCAGCTCCTGGACAAACTTCAGGATACAACTGACAGGACCCGCTGAAGGACTGGACATGGGATGAGGCTTAGAAGAGGAAGCCTGTCTTACCTCCCAGCCCCAGCAACCCAGAGGATGTGTTGTCTTTACTGAAATGAGGAAGAAGGATAAGAACAGATTTGGGTTGAAGAGGCGGGGAGGCATCAAGCATTCTCTTTTAGACACATTAAGTCTGAGAGTTTTAGTAGGTATCAGGTGGCCACGTCACCTAGGTAGTTGGATACACCAGTCTGGCTGAATCTTCGTGGGAAGGTCAGAGACAGGGCTATACATTTGGGAGTCATCAGCCCACAGACGGTCTTTAAAGACACAGGGCTGGATTAGACAGATCATCGGTGAGCGTGGGTAGAGAAGACTCAAGGGTTCTTCCTCCACAGTATCCCCTGAACTGCTTGCTGCCCCAACCTCCTGCTGTCCCACCCACATCATTCAAGGGTCATTCAAATGGCACCTCCTCTATGAACTTTCTGTGATTCCCTCAGGACTCTACATCCCACTTTGCTTTACCTCTGGCTCCCTTTGGGCCACATTCCACTCTCCGCTAGTTACTGCTTCACTCTTTGCCAGAGCCTGCCCGCTGGATGGTAGACTCTGGGAGAGCAGGGATGAGTTCGACTCCAAGCTCCCAGCTGTGCAAGCAGAGCTTAGCCCCAGGTGTCTGGCAGGTCCCCCTAAGTGCACTACACTAGGTAGGGCTTTGCAATAGAATGACAGGACATGGGCAGCCAGGTGCGGCAGGAATCTGCCCAGTTAAAGGTATGGAGGCCAAGGACTCCCTCAGAAAGCCCAAGAGCCATCAGGTGAATGTGTTCAGCTACTGAGCCTCCAGAGCCTGGACTCCATGAGTCCCATCCATATATTAATAGTAAAGCAAACACAGGACCTGGGATCTTTTCCTTTTCTTTTTTTTTTTTTTTGGCTGTGCTAGGTCTTGGTTGCTGTGTGAGCTTTTCTCCAGTTGTGGCAAGTGGGGGCTACTCTCTAGTGCGGTGCGCAGGCTTCTCGTGGCAGTAGCTTCTCTGGCTGTGGAGCACGGGCTCTAGGGCACTTGGGCTTCAGTAGTTGCAGCTCCCAGACACTCGAGCACAGACTCAACAGTTGTGGTGTACAGATTTAGTTGCTCTGCAGCACGTGATCCTCTAGGATCAGGGATCAAACTCGTGTCTCCCCAGTGGATCATGCATTGGCAGGGGGGCTCTTTACCACTGAGCCACCAGGGAAGCCCTGGTTGGGATCTTTCTTGATGCAAATGTTACTAAGTTTCCCTAGTCTTACAGGTGTAGGGAATCAGAAGCATTGGAATGAAGGGCTTCCCAAAGATTTATTTCATTCCTCAAAGTGTACTTCATTACAGATTCTAGTAATTTTGTTTGTAGCACATTCGTTTGTATTCTGGGCCAAAAGTGACATAGTTTACTGATCTATCTTACTCTTCTTACGGTCCCTTTACTATATCTTAGCTAATGATATCAAACTTGGAAGTATAAAGTAATAAAAGACTATTTCTGCCATCGATCCTTTTCATTAAGCAGACCAGCCCTCTGCCAACACTTCCAAAAAGAAAGGACTTTCTGCAGAGACAAGTTCTTTTGTGCCCCATAAGCAACAGAAACACAAAAATATCCAGTCCTTACCTGGGATGCTGGTTGTTTTTGCAGAATCTTTGGAGAAAATACTTGCATTATCTTCAGTAGTAGTAGGTGCCTAAAAGAAACATTCCTCACTGTGAGCCTCTTTCTGCAGATTCCACCATCATTCAGGACCCAGCTCGGGCACTATCTCCTCCTTCCCCTCCTGCCTGATCCACCCATGGCATTCCTTTCTCTCGCTCATGGATCTCTCCTCGTCTGACCTGTCACTCTCAACTTACTTGTATCTATAGCTTGCCTACCCGGGGTGGGGATTTCTTCCCACATGGCTCTCCACCAGGAGCTTAAGGGCACACCCCTTCCACAGAGGAGATACTCAATAAATAACCTGAAACAGCAGATGTATTATGGGTCTGGTGCCAGGGCATGGGTACTACCACTTACTGGGAAAAGCTCAAGCTAGAATCTTGGATCCACCTCTTACTAGTTACAGAATGCAGGGAAAATTTCTTAATCCACGTGGGCATCAGTTTTCCTCCCTTGTAGGCATGACCATGGGCTTCCCAGGTGGTGCCAGTGATAAAGAACCCGCCTGCCAATGCAGGATACATAAGAGATGTGGGTTCAATCCCTGGATTGGGAAGATCCCATGGAGGAGGGCATGGCAACCCACTCCAGTATTCTTGCCTGGAAAATCCCATGGACAGAGGAGCCCGGTGGGCTATAGTCCTTGGGGTCGCAAAGAGTCAGACATGACTGATCAGCACAGGCATGATCACTCGGGCACCCAAATCTTGGTGATGATAAGGATCAAATGAGGAAGGAGATGCCAGGCTTAGAGCCTAGTGAGGCATGGCAAGTTCTCAGCATCAGTTCCCTCCACCCTCCAGCCCCATGAGTGTGGGCTTCACCCTGGAACTGTTTCCGCTGGTGCCTGGACAGTCCTACATCCAATATGGCCAAAATGCAAGACCCTGGCTCCTTCCCCATGCTGCCCAGCTCCAGGGGTGGCTGAGCCTCCCCGCGAAGCATTGAGGGAATTAAGGACCAGGAGAGGAGATGTAGTTGAATGGGAAATTGGATTACACAAGGATTTGTTAAGCAGCTTCAGAGGTAATCCTCTTTTCAGAAAATTATGACACCAGGAGTCCATAGGGGAAGAGCACAGATACACAAGCTAAGCTACTGGTGATGCCCAGAGGTACAGAGATGAAACAGCAGTCACCAGACACACAGAATTCAGAGAGCCGGGCCAGAACCGATCCACACTTTACGCGGCCCACGTCACTGGGACGAGAGAACCGCGCTTCCCCTGCTTTACATAGGTGTGCGTTACAGAGCCCCTGCGTTCAGGCTAGTTGCTCACAGCCACGTTTCTGGTAAGTGGTAGAGGTGCAACTGGGGTCAACTTCTGCCTGACACCAGCCCACAGCCCTTAACTCTAGGTGCTGTTGGCATGACCCTTTTCTAAGAACGTGAGCTCACCTGCGTGGAGGTGGGCAGCTCGGTCGTAGCAGAACTCCTGGACTCTGTGGATAGAAAAGTCATTATTAATGATTCATGAACCCTGAAGTCCTGACTGATGGAATAAAATTAATCACAATGAATCTCATGCTGAAAACAAGCAACTATCCACCCCTAAAGGACTAGCCATATCAATTCTGATATAATCATACATTGCAATAGTCTTTAAAAATATTTCAGAAAATATAATGTTAAATGAAAAATGTAAGACAAGACAAAGCCCATATAGTGTGATCCAAAGTTTTGCATGCGGTGTCCTAAGTTGCTTCAGTCATGTCCAACTCTTTGCGACCTCATGGACTGTAGCCTGCCAGGTTCCTCTGACCATGGGATTATCCAGGCAAGAATACTGGAGTGAGTTGCCATTTCCTTCTCCACAGGGATCTTCCTGACCCAGGGATCGAACCCAAGTCTCCTGCGACTCCTGCATTGCAGGCAGACTCTTCACCACAGAGGCACCTGGGAAGCCCATGTTATATGATATACTGTAATATATATTCTGAATACTCATTGGAAAGACTAAGGATGAAGCTGAAGCTCCAAAAATTTGGACACCTGATGCAAACAGCCAACTCATTGGAAAAGACTGTGATGCTGGGAAAGACTGAGGGCAGAAGGAGAAGAGGGTGACAGAGAATGAGATGGTTGAATGGCATCACCAATTCAATGGACATGATCTTGGGGCAAACTCCGAGAGATAGTGAGGGACAGCAAAATCTGTCATGCTGCAGTCCATGGGGTCGCAAAGAGTCAGACTTGACTTGGCAACAAAACAACAACAACAAATATATATTCATACACAGAAAGAAAAAAAAAGGAAGAATATACAGTGCCAGATATAAGCACCATTAACATTTTAATCTCCTTTATGCTCCTTTTTGCAATAAAAATATGTATCTAAACAACAGATTCTCTAGGACTTTGCTGGTGGTCCAGTAGCTAAAACTCCACACTCCCAATGCAGGGGGCTCAGGTTCGATCCCTGGTCAGGGAACTGGATCTCCTACGCTGCAACTTAAGATCCCACATGCTGCAACTAAGACACGGCTCAGCCAAATAAATAAATACATTTTTTTTAAATTATGTAACAACAGACTCTCACTGCCTGGCTGGATTTAATATACTGTGCCGGAGAAGGGAGGTGGACTGGGCACCCTCCCGGGCCCCTCCCCTTCCATGGGAACCACGTTACTGCAGAAACCCCCAAGGCTGCAGAAGGGCAAGTATCAAAGTGAGAACGCTGACACGAGGCCTGACTCAGCCGCAGACGTGGGCC
Source organism: Dama dama (assembly GCF_033118175.1). NCBI lineage: Eukaryota > Metazoa > Chordata > Mammalia > Artiodactyla > Cervidae > Dama > Dama dama. The sequence goes on from NC_083700.1 coordinate 17,483,892, forward strand.
CGAGGGACCAGGCACTGAATGCTCTGGAGTTTAAAATATTTTCTTTTCAGTTCATCATTTTTCCATCAAGAAATTAAAAATACCACAGAACCAGTTTACACAAAGATGTCGAGCCTCCCTGAGTCAGGAGTAGAAAGACTAGCAAGAGGGTGACCCTTCTTCTGCTCAGGACAGAAATTTCCAGAAGGGGCGTGCCTTCCCCAGGAGGGGAAAGACACCACACACCAGCAGCACTGGAAGGGACACAGGAACATGTTCACCCTCCGCCTTGTACACAGAGCCCAGAGAGGGAAAGCAGCTTCTCCAAGGTCACAAAGCAACTTAGCCCCAGATCAACCTTGGATAAATGGGAGGGACACAGTCTCTTATTCTTCTGTGTTCTTCCCAGCCCAACCAAACAGGGAACAATTAAACAGGGGATGACTGAAGGATTAAAGGAGGGTATGGGGATGCTAGAATGAAAGCTAAAACCAGGAGACAGGGACAACTCTACATAGGAAATATGGTTGACCGTGGATGGTCATTCAGTCCAGTGGTTCTTAAACCCAGACATGTTCAGATTCCTCAGTGGTCTTTTAGGTCCAAACCTTGACCTATAGCCTTAGAATCACCATGGTGAGTTTCAGCCATCAGGGCCTTTAAAAGATCCCTCAAACCCAGAAAGATATTTCAGGAAGAAAAGGAGACCAGTATACTTTTGACCCTCAGCTCTGATCCCCAACATGATATGAGGTCCAGAAAAGGATGTGTAACCTTTGGTGGCTCAGGTTTCCAGAGATAAAGTAGGAATTTTCTCTCAAATAGCCCAGGAATGTTACCAGACTGAACAAAATTTTTCCAACACATAGTTAAGATTGTCTTATATAACAAGACTTTTTAAAAACCTCCCTAGATGACAATAGTGTTAGTCTCCCAGTTGTGTCCGACTCTATGCGGCCCTATGGACTGTAACCTGCCAGCCTCCTCTCTTCATGGGACTCTCAGGTAAGAATGCTGGAATGGGTTGCCATTTCCTACTTCAAGATAGATGACAACGGGAACCCCTGCCTCAGACCATTTGTCCCCCGAGATGAAAGGTGTATTGCTATTACTAATAAACATTTCCATTTTACAGAAGAAACTAGGGCTCAGGGGAAAATAAGTTTAATAATAATATTACTAACTGCATACTAATAAAATATCACTAGTACTTCTACCATTGACCTTGGTGGACGCCCACTCTACTCCAGTTCCAAGTGGTTCTTTGCCTACGTGATGTTCATAGCATCTTACAAGGCAGGTACTATTATCACAGGTTTACAGACACAGGCTCAGGAAGGCTATAAAACGTTAGCAACATCAGAGAACACATTTTTTCTGTTTAGACAAGAGTATTTTATATTTCCTAGTGTTTCACTGCAGCGAGCATGTGGAATGAAAGAGGGGAAGGAACTGGCATTCCCTGGCTTCCATATGCCCCTGTGTGCCAGGAAGTAACTGGCATAAGGACAGCGGTGGTGGTAATGAGACCATAATGTCAAAATGCTTGACATTTACTGAGGGTTTACTATGTGCCAGGCACCATCTTACCTATAATACTTTACACAAACTAATTTAATTCTCACAACAGTACTCTGAGTATTCTGAGATCGGTATTAGTACCACTCTCACTTTACAGATGGGGAAAATGAGGCACAGAGAGGTTAGAAAGCTTGCCTGAAGTTTTGTAAGAAATAAGTGTTAAAGCTTTCTGACTCCAAGAATAAACTTTTTTCCACTTTATTTAAAAAAAATCATCTCTAGATTGCACATTTCTCAAATTCAAGGACTGTATCTTACTCATCTTTGTAAACTCACTACTTAACACGAGCCTGCATCTTGCTGAAAAACTGTGTAATTAGTAAAATTTCAATTATGGAAAATCACCTGGGGAAAAAAAAGACTGATACATTAACATCCAACACTGAGTGTGTCCCCATATTAATATTTCCAGACTGGACGATGTACTTTTATATTCATAACAAAGTGAGTGAATGAATGACCATATCCAGTAAGTGAGACTGGGAGAAACTACCTGTGAGTTTTTTCCACATGAGTTTTTAAAACAAAAGACTTATTTCTGTTAATTTGAAAAATGGGTTTGGGTTTGCTTACTTGGGTTTTGGAATAGAGAAATGCGATATGAAAGATGGCAGAGGCCCTCATACCAGATTTGCAGCTTTGGTCAAGGCACTCAACTACTTTTAGACCTTGTTTCTTTGTTTCTAAGGAAGGGGGTGGCTTCCTTCTACACAGGTCACCTCAGATCACAGGCTAAAGGACCTAGCACGCGCCCAGCACACAAAAACATCTGTTTAAAAACTGACTCTAAATTCAGAACACAGAACATAAAACATTTTCTAACACAATACTTTTAAATTGTATATCATGACCAGTTAAAATACGGGCTACTAGGCTCCAGGCTTGGACTACAGAGAGGGAACACAGAAGGGGGCTGGGATAAGAAGAGGCCAAAGAAGATGAAGGAATGAGGGGAGAGGGACGAACCACAAAGCCATTCATTCACAGAGGGGGGTAGGGTGGAGACACAGGGACCCACAAGCTGAGCGGCGCGCCAGGCAGCGCCTCCACTCTGAACTACACACCTTCCCTCACAACATATAAACCACCAACCAGAAAGCTCATCACGGTTCCTCCACTCATGCGGGACTTCCCTGGTGGCTCAGACGGTAAAGTGTCTGCCTACAACGTGGGATATCTGGGTTCAATCCCTGGGTCGGGAAGATCTCCTGGAGAAGGAAATGGCAATCCACTCCAGTATTCTTGCCTGGAAAATCCCATGCACGGAGGAGCCTGGTAGGCTACAGTCCATGAGGTCGAAAAGAGTCGGACATGACTGAGCAACTTCACTTTCACTTTTTTTCCATTTGTGCAAAAAAACAAATAAGCCAAAAACCTCACACTGAGGAGCTGACAATCTCCTGAGGAGAAATAAATCACCTCTACCCGGGCCCCAGCACCACCCAGGACAGTCTGTGGAGAAGTCTACTAGTCTGAGGCCAAATGAGAAAAAGCAAAGTGGATAGCTACATAGCTTAAGTGTCTTCCTTCTGAGATTAAGCCCTTGTTTCTTTTTTTTTTTTTTTTTTTGGCTAAGCCCTTGTTTGATCCTCTTATGAAATGAATGACGGTCAATGGCAATAGCTACTTTTTACTTGGGCTTCCCTGATGCTTAGATGGTAAAGAATCTGCCTGCAATGCAGGAGACCTGGGTTGGATCTCTGGGTCGGGAAGAGTCCCCTGGAGAAGGGAACGGCAACCCACTCCAGTATTCTTGCCTGGAGAATTCCATGGACAGAGGAGACTGGCAGTCAACCATGACTGAGTGAATAAGCACAGCAGAGCACTTTTCACTTAACCATTTAATTTTAGGTCCTTACTTAGCAAACTGAAAAGCTGGTGACCTTCTTGGGTACCCAAAATTCTCTTTGAAATTTTATAGAAATCCCAGGTAACTTTCAGCTATGCACAGAAATGGAGCAGGTAGGGAGGGTGTGGAAGGAAGTGATGCAGTGGTTGGCCCGGAAAGAAGGTGGAGGAAGAGGCAGACATGAGTGCCACAGTGCTGGTCCCACCGGAGGGGAAGAGGCGAGTGAGGGCCAGGCACGAGGGGTGGTGGGCAGGCAGCCGGAGAAGGCCCTCTGCTCCAAGCTCAGGAGTTTGAGCTTCACCTGGAAGTTAAGGGGAGTCATGGCTGTAGACCAGGGAGTAACATTCAGGCTTGTGATCTAGAAAGATGCCCATAGCAGTGGCGTGGAGGACACCTGGTGCTCTCTCACCAGAGACAGAATTCAGTTTCAGGGATCCTTGTAGGAATTCTGTTGAGGGACATCCCTGGGTCCAGTGGCTAAGACTCTGCACTCCCAACGCAAGGGGCCCACATGCTGCAACTAAGACCCAGGCACCGCTAAATAAATAACAAAAAGAATCCTGCCAACATGGGATAAGAACCTGAGCCAAGGGAGAGGGTGGTCTGGCCTGCTATCCTGGGCATGTCCTGGCTCAGAGAGCGGGCTAGATGGTAGCATCCATCACCAGACAAAGAACACAGGGAGGCTTGTGGTCCAAGCTCTGGGCAGAGTAGAGACAAGAATCCAGAGCTCAAGGGACAGATGTAGCCTGAAACACAGGTGAATTGCTAGCATCTGGTATATACTTACAGGTGCCAGGCTGGGTGTGAACTGCTGTCCAGTGGGTTAGTCTCTCAACCCAGTGAGGCAGGGGTTTGGTTTGGAAGTTTTGAAGCAGGCATATCATTCCCATCTGAAAACTAAGCAAACCTGGGCACTTCCCTAAGGCCCTACCGGGAAGGGGGCAGTGCCAGCAACCAGAGCCCAGTCCGCCCAGCGACGACCACTGCACCCAGTGGACACGACAAGGCCGCACTGTGGAAGGGGCACGTGGAGTCGCCATGGAAAACGGCACAACAGCAGAGTCAGGGGATGCCCAGGGAGGGGTGAAGGGGCACGATCTCTTCAGAAACGTGTCCCCAAGTACTCTTTAACCTGCACAACTTCCCCTCGGGGCGTGCCGAGAGGAGGAATACAGTGAAGTCCCCCAGAATGGGACGACTGGAGGGTTTGAGGTGATCGCATGTGGCTGAAGGGATCAGGCCAGGGAGGCCCATGTGCAGCCCAGCCTCTGGGTCCCCCAAAGGCCATGTGGACGCAAACCTCTAGCACCTCCTCAGCAGTGTGACTCCCAAGAATGGGTCCACGCTGCTCACTACCTGTCGCAGGTGGTTCTTAATATTTTCCAGGTGTCGGTGAGCAGGGTGTGAGAGAGAGTTAAAGGGATTCATGAAAGCAAGAAACAACCCTCTTATGCCTAACGGGCTCTTCCCTAGCATTTTGCCCCAGCTTGCTGTGCAAAGGGTCCACGGGCTTGCTGGATGCCAGCCCTGCCAGTGCTGTCGGAGAGGACAAATGTGAGGAACTCCCAGCCTGCAAAGAGCGGCTGACCATGTCAATGTGTAACCTCTCCTTCCTGGCCGGACATCAGAGTGACATCAGCCCTGACAGGCAGGGACTCCATGATCACTGTGGCAGGTGCTGTTGGCCGTCACCTGGCCTTCCTGGCCAGAGCAGGGACCCCAGAACTGTGTGACTCACTGCCCGGCCCTCAGGCTGGGACCCTCGCTGCCTCTGCAAGACTGTGTGCAGCCAGGTCTCGGCCTCAAGGGGGCAGCACTCGCTGAAGCCCCCGGCTCTTTGGTCCCCTCCCCACACCTCTCCCCCTCACCCCCTCTCTCTTCAGGCCTTCCCCCACCCCCACCCCCCCCACTCCCCGGCCCCGCTTGGACCTCCCACCCACACACCTGTGCTCCAGCCGGGCCAAACAGCCCTGCGTTTGCGCACAGTCCATGTCCTTGCACGTGCTGTTCCCGCTGCTTATAATCCCCATTCTCTACTTGGGAAACCCCTACAACACCCTCCAAGACATAACGCAAATGTCACCTTGAAGCTCTTCTTGCTCTTTCTAAACCTCCCGGAGTGTGGTCTGCGCCACAGCCTTATCAATTACAGTGGGATGCCACGCCAGCCCCTCCCCCAGCCCACCCCCGCACATTCTATCACTGGGAAAGCCTTCTCAAATACCCATTTCACATTCCCCTCTACATTCCGATTCAATGAGTCCAGGACTGTATCCAGGGCGGCAGTTCTAGGATGTCCACAGCCCCGCTCTCTTTATCCCAAGGGCCCTGGGCTCAAGAGTTGTGGCCCACAGGCTTAATCGCTCCACAGCACATGGGCTCCTCTGGGGCCAAGAACCAATCAACACTGCACTCAAATTACTAATCCTCCTACACTTGCAGTGCTAGTTATTATCTCTAAGAAATGTTTTATTCTCTAAATTCATAAAAACTCTCCACAGGGGACAAGATAGGTCACGTCATCTCCATTTTACAGAAGACTGAGGCTCTGAGAGGTAAACTAACGTTACCAAGGTCATACAACCCGATTTCCTGGTCCAATGTACTTCTCTTGGCCTCTGTGTCAGGACCTCCACACCTAGTCAGGGGCATCCTACCTGTCTGGGCTTTAGGGATGGAGGCAGGTCTTTGGGGCTAGAAAGCCCATCAATGTAGTATCTAGTGTACTAATACGTCCCAAACAGTCAAATAACTCTAAAACATATGTAACCTCAGTAAAACATACATAACCTCCCTCTCATTTTCCAGAAGCGCTCCCTAATTTCCAACCTAAATCCCTCTTGCCTAGGAATAATCCAGGTTCCTCTTGCTCTGCCCTCAGTGGAAAGGGGAGCAGCTGGTTTCTCCCTTGGCTATATTCACCACTGGGGTTTTGAAGACCCTCCCCTCAAAACCCACACAGATACAGAATAGGAGCTCAAACCCTTCAGCTGCTTATGTGAGAAGTGGTCAAAAGAGTTCTGTCTGAGCTTACGCGATCACTGTAGCAAGTCACAGAAACACAGGAACTGAGGTTGAACAGTCAAAGACATGTGCCTACCACACCGTCCTCCACTGGCCGGAGAATACAACAATTTAAAGAGGAACAACCACAGATGAGACCAGCTTTGAGGGAAGGTCACCAGACAGGTAAGGAATCCACAAGCCATCCCATTTTAACAGCCTGGGAACAGAAGCACAAGCAGATGCAAGTCCCCTGGAAATTCCAGAAGCATTCAGAGACAGCAGACTAGCAGACTTATCAGGGATTACCCTGGAGACCAAGGCCCAGTGAGACCAGAGTTGGGTTCACATGAGAAAGAATTTTCTACTTGAATAGATAGTTCTCCCAAAAAAGATATACAAATAGCCAGTAAACACATGAAAAGATCCTCAACACCACTACTTATTATGGAAATGCAAATCTAAACCACAATACCATTGTGGACACAGTGGGGGAAGGAGAGTGTGGGACAGACAGACAGCAGCATTGTATATAGACTACCATTGTAAAATAGATAGCCAGCGGGAAGCGGCTGTGGAGGAAAGGAACTCAGCTCAGTGCTCTGTGATGATCTAAAGGGATGAGATGGGGTGGGGGTGGGAAGGAGCCTCAAGAGGGAGGGAACATATGCACACTTAGAGCTGATTCACGTCGCTGTTGTACAGCAAAAGCTAGCACAACTTTGTAAAGCAATTATCCTCCAATTAAAAAATAACTCCACAATACCACACCCATACAGAGAGGTATTAAGAAAGAAAGAAGTAAAGAAACAGAAGGGAAGAAGAAAGGAAGGAAATACTAAGCGTTGACAAGGATATGAAAAAAATAAAACCCTGCACATTGCTGATAGGAATGTAGGAATGTACAAAGGTGCAGTCCTTCAAAAAATTACAAGTAGAATTACCATATGGTGTAGCAACTATGCATCTGGGTATATATTCCAAAGAACCGAAAGCAGAGATCAAAACATATTTGTACAGCCATGTTCATAGCAGCATTATTCATGACAGTCAAAAAGTGGAAGCAAGCCATGTCCATCTACGGATGAATGGATAAACAAATTATGGTATATACATACAATGGAATATTATTCAGCCTTAAAAGGGAAGGAAATTCTGACACAGGTTACAACAAGGATGAATCTTGAGAAAGTTATTCTAAGTAATACAAACCAGTCACAAAAAGACAAATACAGTATGATTCCACTTACATGAAGTACTTAGTGCACTCACACTCATAGAGACAGAAAGGAAAGCAGTGGTTGCCAGGCATTGGCGGTAGGGAGAAATGGGAAGTTACTATTTAACAAGTATAGGGTTTCAGTTCTGCAAGATGGAAAGCTTCTGGAGCTGGATGGTGGTCAGGGTGGCACAACAATGTGAGGTTGTTTAATGCCACTGAACCACATGTTTTAAAATGGTAAGTTGTAAGTTATTTGTGTTTTACCACAACTTTTAAAAAAAAGAAAGAACTTTCTAACAAAACAAGATTTTCTAAAGCTATCTGTGACCATCCAAATTAAGTGCTTGGGATAAAAGGTAAATAGGTGCAGCCTGTATCCAGAACATTTCCACCACACAATGTTACAAATGATTCACTCCCCTCGCAAAGGCTCCTAAGGCCATATTAATGTTTGGTATTCAGCATATTTTGGCTCAAAGTATATACAAACCAAAGACAACTATGGACAGGTCAACACAATCTAGCCTGAAGGATGTTCTGATTTATTTAAATGACCTTTCTAAGTAGGATAGAGTAGTTAGGCTTCCCTTCTTGTCCAGGTCTCATCAGGAAATAAACTTTTGAGGATAGGGTCCAATAGAAAGCTGCTTCCTGCTCTTGATGGACAGAAGAGGGGACAGCAGTACCTGACTCTGCTTGAGCCTGCACTTGACATTGCCTGCATCCAACTAAGAAGACACCCTAAGCCCCAAGCCCACTCCTCTGGCTCTCCCAGGACAGGAAGAACAAGGACTACATACTGCAAAGCCAGGGCAGAGGAAAGGCCATCTCATCACATCATCCATTCTGGGGAAAGAAGGCCAGCCTATGTATAGGTCTCCTGGAAGCCAGCGACAGAAGAAAGTGGCAGAAGACAGAAGAAAGGGCTGGGTCTGGACAACTTATATCATTTCTGTCCTCTCTTTTTTATCCATACATACTCAATAAAAGTTTTCTTTTCTTCTTTGCTGTGTCATGTGACAAGTGGGATCTTAGTTCCCTGACCAGGATCAAATCCGAGTCTCCTGTACTCAAAAGTGTGGTGTCTTAACCACTGGACCGCCAGGGAAGTCCCTATTATTTTTTAACTGCCTAGTATTTAAGAACAACTAATTTGGTCCAGTTATACTGCAGGGCTGAAGAGATCTGACACAGAAGCAAACCTGGAAACTATTCTACAATAAGAACAGTGGGAACAGTGGAATGGGCTGCTAATGAGCTCTCCATCTCTGGAAGCATTTAAGCGGAGGCTGGGCTCCCACTCTTTGGTTTGTAATCAGGGAGATTCCTGCACTGGATGTAGGTCTATTAAATCCTAATATTTCATAGGAAGGAGTGAAAAGATAATGTCTCATATTATTTTCTTGGGGAAAAAAAACACAGCCATGTTAGTTTGTTGTTCGGAGAGGAGGGGACAGAAGAACTAAAAACAGCTTCCTCTAGCGAGCAGGGCTGAAAATGGGAAGGGGTGGGACAAGAGACACTGGTTATTATTATAAGCCCTTTTCTGCTTCTTTGCCGTGAGCATGTATTAATTTGATAAAAGTTTTAAAAGTTAAAAAAATAATTCCCATGGGTTAAAAAAAAACATTAGTCATGCAGTTGCTAAACAATACATTTTCCAAAAATATTTAATTACATGGGAATACTCATGAAATTTGATATATAAATACATAAACACATATAAATATACCTAGAAAAGGAAAGAAGTATAGTAAAATGTTCTCATTGGTTTTCTCTAGGTGATCAGAATACCGGGAGTAATTATTCTTTGTATTTTCCTGGAATTTTTCACTAATCACAGTAATTACTCACAAATGATCATTATTACCTTTAACAATTTTTTTCAAGTAAAAAGCATTAGTAACTGTGGTAAATTGAATATAGCTACAAGTTCTTCGCCGTTCTTCCCATCAAGTTGTGGAGTGGATCTCCCCTCTTGAGTCTAGGCCGGTCTGCTGGAAGATGACAGACCTCAGGGAGACCCGAGGGCCCCCTCCACCAGCCAGCGTCGACCATCAGACGTAGTGAACTGAGGCCATCTTGGACAGTGCAGGCCTGATGCAGCTACTTTCTCATTCAGGCCAGACCGGCACAAGAGCTGCCCAGCTGACCATTTTTCAAAATCTTGAGCAGATAAATGGTTGTTGTTTAGCTGCTAAGTCATGTCCAAATCTTTTGCAACCCCATGGCTTGTCCTCTCTCCATGGGATTATCCAGGCAAGAACACTGGAGTGGGTTGCCATTTCCTTCTCCAGGGGATCTTCTCAACCTAGGGATCAAACCTGCATCTCCTGCATCATAGGCAGATTCTTTACCACTGTGCCACGAGGGAAGTTGGACTTGTTACATCCATCCTAAGTTGCTTCAGTCATGTCTAACTTATTTGCAACCCTATGGACTGTAGCCCACCAGGCTCCTCTGTCCATGGGATTTTCCAGGCAAGAATACGGGAGTGGGTGCCATGCCCTCTTCCAGGGAATCTTTCTAACCCAGGGATTGAACTTATGTCTCTTACATCTCCTGCACTGGCAGGCAGGTTCTTTACCACTAGCACCACTTGGGAAGACTTTTTACACAGCAACAGACAATTGATATAATAACAAAGCTGACACGCTCAGTTATCACATACCTGTCCAAGGGATGCCGGTGACCTCGGGGCTCCACTCGCTCCACAAGCCATTACTAAATTCCTCCTGGGCTCGAAGCTGCACCACATGCCTCATGCCACTCCAGGCATCACGGATGATGCAGTGATACTGGAGATCCTTGATCTGTGGGTGAGAAGCACAATGGCCTCTGGGGTGGAACCTAAGCGGCACCTGTTAGCTCCACAGGGGCCTTGGAGTTCTCAGACACCCCCAGTCCTTCAGGTGCTCCCTCTTTCAGGCCCAGTGGGCAACTCAGCTGGGCAGGAGGCTCACAACAGGTGAAGTTGCCCTCGGGGCCAGCAGGAGCAGAAGCTAGGTCACTGCCCCTGCCCCCAGGCACCACGAACCTGCCAGCACACCCTTGACTTGCAGGCAGCCCATTTCTCCCCCCAGGTCACACTCTCGCCCTCAGAAATTGGCCCATAAAGAGGAAATTGGCCTGGCATTATTATTCCCACTTTATAAGTGAGGCAGCCAAGGCTCAGAAAGGTTCCGGGACTTTGGAAAGGCCATGCAGGTAGTGAGCAGCTGACCAGGACCCAAAACTCACTTTTTTCTTTCTAGTACCCATTCTACCACCCCCTGAGTATCTAAGGATTCTTTACTGTCCAAGAGGAAAAGAAAAATTTACCATCAGTGTTGTGAATGTCTTCGACTGTTCGGTCCGGTATCGGAGCTCGAAGTGTAGCCTATAGAAATGTGAGTTCCAGGAGGGGGGGTCTTGCCAGGTGACACTGAGCCAGCGGGGGCTTCTGTCCACGGGGCGGACCGTGATGTTGACGGGTGGGTCAGGCTGCACTGTGGGAAAAGGGAGCGCGGCTCCTGTGCGGCGGCAAGCACGGTGCAAAGGAGGGACCCGGGAAGACGGCAGGCCCCCAGCAGGCAGGACCCCACCTCCAACCCCCGACCACGTCCCCCCCGACATCCCTGCCACAGTCAGACCCCGGGCAAGTACAGCACGAAAGGCTTTACCAGCTCTCCAAACCCTTCACCAGGCCACTCCAAAAAGTGCATGAGGAACATTAAATTTTAAAAAAAAGAAACAGCTGAAGGGCAGAGGGAGGCCTAAAGGGCTCACTTACGGAGTTCGTAACCCTCAAATGTTAGGGGACTGCTGGACTTGTTCCCGGCGCTGTTGGCGACACACAGGGACACTACGTATAAAGAGTTGTCTCCCTCAGGGACAGCCAGCTGGCAGGAGAAGCGCTGGGCCTCGGGGGAATACTGGCACGGCTCCTGGAAGTCTCGAACCGGACTGTGGAGACAAAGCAAGGGCGGCTCGCTGTCAGCTGCGGCACTTACCCGGGACCGGGCCGAGGAGGGGGCCGTGGTGAGACGCCGAGGCTCTGGGGTCTCAGCCCCGGGGGTGGCAATCTCCGCTCCACACATCGAGTAGCCCTTGGGGTCTTGAGTAAATTCTCCAACCTCTCCAAGCCTCTGTTTTCTCCCTCGAAAACGGTAATGTTAACAGTATCCGCCTCACAGGGCCTTCTTAGGATTAGCTGAAAAATGAGTGTAAGGCATCTAGCTTAGCCCCTGGCACCGCCGCCAAAGGGGCTGAACTACAGGGTGAACTCAATCGCCGTGGCATCACGGAGGCCGTGCATTCAGGCTCTCTGCCAGGCCCTGTGCTCAGGCCACTGCGGGGGATGCACAAAGGAACCAAGAGGCCACACCCCGGCCCCAAGACACTAACAAAAAAGACCTGCCCTCAGAGGACTAGGACAGACAGTGGAATGCCATTCCAGAAGCTCGAAGTGCTGGAGGGGTTTGCAAGATGATGGGAGTGTTTCTGGCAGGTGAGCCCAGAAAGGATTTCTGGGTGATAGAGATATCGGAGTTGAGTCAGACACTGTCCCACCTAGCCTGGAAGCCTGAGACGTCACCCCCGTATGACATGTATGGGCCTGTGAGGCCAGGGCAGCCAACCACCTCACTGCCATAGGACAAATCAACTGTCAACCTCTGATTTGAGTCTGAAGCCTAGGCCCAGGACAAACTCTTCTCTTCTTGGAAGCCTGCCCCCACCTTCCCAGTCTGAGTTAGGGCTCCCTCCCCTCCCTCCACCCTCACCCAGGCATCCATCCCACGGGACTGAGCTGTGTCTCCTACAATCTGTGGGGCCTAAGAGCAACGTGTGTTCATCGCTCAGTCATGTCTGACTCTGCGACCCCATGGACTGTAGCCCTCCAGACTCCTCTGTTCATGGAATTCGCCAAGCAAGAATACTGCAGAGGGTTGCCACTCCCTTCTCCAGGGCATCTTCCCAACCCAGGGATCGAACCTGGATCTCCTGCACTGCAGGCAGATTCTTTATTGTCTGAGCCACCAGGCAAGCCCTAAGAGCAAAGGCCAGTCTTTTTTTTTTTTTTTTGGCTCACACAGCACAGCATGTGGGATCTCAGTTCCCCAACCAGGGATCTAACCTGCACCGCCTGCATTGGAACCGTGGATTCTTAACCACTGCCAGGGAAGTCCAGGGGCCCAGTCTTTTTGCCTCCTGTCTCTCCTTCAGCCTAGTAGAGCACCCAACCCACGGCAGATGCTGAACTTGACACACACTTACAGAGAGAGTGAGCAAGCACGTGCAGTGGGGCGGGGGTGTGACCGCAGGCACACACACGAGGAAAAAGAGCAGAACACACAAAACCTCTTTGTGTTTCACCCTCACAGTCCCGGGATGGGCCTGAGTGGGTTCTGGGGGGACCTGAGGCTCTCGCAAGGGCTCCCCATTCCCCTTTCCTCACTCCAATGTAGACAGCCCAGGAGAGGCGGGTAGATGTGCCTGAGGCTGCTGTCAGGAGGAGGCTGTGAACCAAAGTGCCCTGTCCTCTTGCACTCTGTCAACACACCACAAGTCTTCTAGTCCAAGTGTCAATTGAATAAGCTTTCCCTGGGCTGGTCTGGGCAGCTGCCGGCCACTGTACGGAACGTCTCATCTAAGCAGAAATGCCTTCCAGGTCCCAGACAACTTAAATCCTAACTCAGCTTCAGGTTGTGGAGATTCCTGACCCTTCCCGACTTGGAGCGTGAGCCATCAGTCCTAATGGCAGCTGCATCGTGTGCAGACGGGCAATCTATACACATCTGTGCAGAGACCAAAACACAAATGTCACCACCAGGTGACTCTCTGGAGACGGGCACAAGTGCAGACCAAAACACCCTGATGACATCACTGCTCGAATTTTTCGGTACTCTGATGATTGCCAGCTCAAACTCAGTGATAAACATCTAGACAAAGAGGACCTTTGGACTTCCCAGGTGTCACAGTGGCAAAGAATCTGCCTGCCAATGCTGGAGATTCAGGAGATGTGGGTTCGATCCCTGGGTGAGGAATATCTCTTGGAGGAGGGCATGGCAACCCACTCCAGTATTCTTGCCTGGAGAATCCCATGGACAGAGGAGCCTGGTGGGCTACCATCCAAAGGGTCGCACAGAGTCAGACCCGATGGAGTGAGCACTCAATGGGACCTTGGCTCTGGGATAGAAACAGAGAAAACTGCAGAGGTGTGATCGTCCACTTGCTCCACACCCATGCCTGAACTCATTCCACTTCATGCTGTTAGAGCTGAGTAATATTCCACTGTAAATGTGTACCACGATTTCTGTATCCATTCATCTGTCAATGTGCTGTTAGGTAAAGTGTCCAAAGTGGCAGTTAAAAAGCAGCAGTTAAAAGGTAGACAAAGAAATTTAAAAGCCCATGAAAAACAGAACGAAGGGAAAACCTACAGCCAGGAGCTTCGGCAGGAAAAATCATGCCCAACATGCCCCCTTCTCTAGTTGATCTCGGATACAAGCCCTGTTTGACACAGGCAAAACAAATCAGACACGGAGGACGGCTTTGGGGAGGGAACAAAGACATAAAAGAAAAACTTAAAATAGGGCGGCACCACTCCTATGGGGTCCGTCCACTCTCACATCTTGGGAGTGCATTTTGTCATGCCCCTTGTTTAATAAGTCCAGCCTGAGTGAGCTTTCTAGTCTGTCATTTTAACTCTTTTACTACGACAAGACAAAGGACCGAGCAAGGAACTGCATCTGACAGAGCCATCTTCTGGTGCCACAGGGACCACGAACCAAGCGTGACTTCCTGCCCCACTGCCCCCAGCTCCCTCTCCCCATCTATCACCACTTCCTCTCACCCACCATTATGATGGAAAAACCTGATAAGCTCACCATCAGGACTGATGAGGAGTTGTCCTTCCCCACCCAAGGACATCTGTGTCTTCTTAAGAGCAACACCCAAAACCTTTGTATTTTGAATGAAATGAGATAGACTGGGGTTTGATTCCTGGCAGCGCTACTTACTAGCTGGATGACCTTAAGCAAACTAATCAGCCTCTGTGGTCCACAGTTCCTCCATCTGTTAAGGAGAAAAATATCTCCCACCCCTCCACCCTGGCTATTGTGCGGACAGGACAAATAGTGCAGCACCATGACCAACACAGGATGTGCGCTCCTGGTGACGTCTCCCTCATTCCCTTCTCCTCAGTTTAAAGTCCTTGTTGTTCAATCACTCAGTCGTGTCCGACTCTTTGGGACCCCGTGGACTGCAGCCCACCAGGGTTCCCTGTCCTTTACATCTCCTGGAGTTTGCTGAAACTCATGGCCATTGAGTCGGTGATGCCGTCCAACCATCTCATCCTCTGTCGTCCCCTTCTCCTCCTGCCTTCAATCTTTCCCAGCATCAGGGTCTTTTCCATTGAGTCAGCTCTTCCCATCAGGCGGCCAAAGTAGTACTTTCCAGTAACACTTGGGAATCACTGGTCAGCCAGTCCCACCGGGCTCCTCTGAGAGCTCCCCACCTCGCCATCACTCCTGGAGCTTCAGGAAGGATGGAGGAGACAGACACACTGTCCAGCCAAGATACTTACATCTTTCTCACCAGTAACACAGCCTTGGTGGTCAGGGATGGAGGGCTCCGAGGACTCCACTCACACTTCACCTTACTGAGGGGGCTCTTCTGGATGCAGGAGAGCTGGGGCTTCTCTGGGGGAACTGGAAGGAAAGAACAGAGGCTGAGAAGGTAGCACATTTCACCTCCTTTCTGGGCTCACCTCCCTTCTGAGGGGGCTCTCAGCTCAGCCCTGCCACCCCACCCTGCCCTGGTGCCAGCCTTCACTACAGCCAACAGCCACGCACAGATCTTACTGGGCTGGGAAATGAAAGGACACCAAAGTCCTCATGTCGGGCTAGGAGGTGGGCAAGTGAGGGGAGGCACCTGGGAGGCTAACTTGCCTAAAGGGGAGCACGACTGACAGAAAAAAAACATTGGGGCTTTGGAGTTACACTGGTTGTGTGGGCAAGTCCCAATCTCCCTTCAGTTTTCTACTACAAAGTTAAATGATTGAAAAATGATCATAATAATACTGTTTTCTCTCACTGGGACATTGGGAGGATGATGCAAGACACCAAGAAAGAAAATCCCTCAGCACAGGGCCTGGCACATTGGGCATCTGACTCTAGGGTGTCTTATGAGATATGAGGGAGCTAGGAACCTGCTAATTCTCACAATAAGAATAGTTCGTTTGAGAGCTTACTATGTGCCAGAGTTTTTAACACCATATGTGTGCACGCACACACACTCATTTAATCTTTACAATAAACCTGAACTAGGTTAATAAAATGAACCTTATTTTACCAACAAGGGAACTGAGGAGCAGAGAAGTTAAGCCGTGAAGGAGGAGGATTCAAACCCAGGCCCCTTGTCCCTGGACCCTCAACCCCTAAGCACCCAGCAAGACCGGAGAGACAGCATATCCTTCAGCCAGCCACCCCCACCCAGCTGGAAGCTCGGCCAGCCTCACTGGCAGGCGTCACTGGGCCTTTCCCCGAAATGCTTGGGCCAAGGAAATGACAGGAATTTAAAGGGTCAAGTGGGGCATTTCTCCCTGGAACACGCGAAGCCATGCTGGGAGCTGTGAGGACGCCACTCACCATCCACCACCAAGCGCACGCTCCCGGCTGGGTGGCCTTCCCGGTAGCATGAATAGTTTCCGGAGTCGCTGAGCTGCACGGACTGCAGAAGCAGCCGCCTTCCCACGCCAGCCTGTCTGCCGTGGTGCGAGCCTGTCATCTGATTCCTGAGCACCCAGTGAACTGTGCCATTGTCCTCTGGTCCCCCACCTGGGCAGGTCAGGGTGACACTGGCCCCTGGCACGCTGGTCAGCACGTCGCTCGCCACCTCTGCCAGGGGAGAAGACACCGGGTAAGAACGCAGCAACCCGAGCAAGGGACCTCATTTCCAATTTGGGAAGCCACAGAAGGTTCTGGTGCTAAACATCTGGCCCAGGCCACCATCACCCCTTCCTGGGTTATAGGAACGGCCTCCCAGCCCCCACCTGGGCCATCTCCACCCAGCTGCTCCACTGAGCCTCCCAAAGAGGCTATCTGGTCACCCCGCTCCTTTGATTGGCAGCCCCTGCAAGGGCCTGCCATCATCCACAGCAGGAAGTCCAAGTTTAGAGGCCAGCCCACAGGGCTTTCCACCACCTGCCCCCTGCTGACCTCTGAACCCTCACCTAGCCCACTCAGCCTTAGCAGGGATGGAGCCCCTCACCCACAGGCGCCCGTGCTCTGCTCACATTCACCGCCCTCCCACCCCGACCCCCATGCTACCTCCTCCTGTTGCCCATCTCAGCCTATATGTCGCTTCCCCACAGGCCTCCCCTCAGCTGCTTTAGGCCCCCATTCTACCTCCCTCACCACATGACCTCTCACATGCTGCCTTTTAATTACCAATCTCATATCCATCTTCACTTCAGGACTCCAAGTGCCACAAGAGTAGGTACTCTGTTTCGTTCTCTGCTATAGTTTGGTGCCTAGATTGTTGCCTGGAACCCAGCAGTGGCCCACTGAGCACTTGATGCATGTGTAAATGAACGTAAGGATGAAGGCCAGGAGCCCAGTGGGATGCATGAGTACAAATGAAGTCTCAGAATCCCGGGGTCTCCATGGTAAGTGGCCCATTTTACAGACAGTAACCAAGGCACCAAGGAATCAGGAGACTAGTCCAAGATCACCAGTAACTTATCGACACAGCCGAGATGCAAACCAGGTCTTCCAGCTCTGTTCAGTGCTCCCTCCACCTCCACCTATCTATCAGACCATTTAAGGCCATGCTATTTTTATTCTAGGGACAACATTGGAAAGTAAAAGAAAAGAAATGCACTCCCTTGAAAAATATCATTAATGCTATTCAAGGCAAGGATATTAAAGATTAAAGGAACAAACAAACTTTTTTTTTTAAGTATAGGTTAAGGGGTTTCTCTGTGACTCAGACAGTAAAGAATCCACTTGCAATGCAGGAGACCCTGGTTCAATCCCTGGGTTGGGAAGATCCCCTGGCAACCCAAGGACATGGCAACTCACTCCAGTATTCTTGCCTGAGGAATCCCATGGACAGAGGAGCCTGGAGGGTTACAGTCCGTGGGATCACAAAGAGTCAGACACAACTGAGCAACTAACACTTTCATAGGTTAAACAGATTCACAGCATCTAAGATTTAAATTAGTCTAACCAGCTAAGGAAACTGAAGCCAGGGAAAACAGCAAGTTTTCATGTTAAGCACACTTGGTCCTCCTAACCAAATGTGTGGTCATTTATTAGCAAACAGAAGCAAATTCTGGTCAAAGATTTCAAAAAGACCCAGCAACAGTGTTCCCCGCAACCTGCAAAGCTTTCTTGCTTAGGAGGCACTCTTAATCTCACTCTGGGCCGATGTCCTTCCTCCCGCCAAGGCAGCTGTCAGAGAGGAGGGACTAAGGATAATTGCCTTCCAAGAAGACGACACTCCCAAAGCCAGCTGGGCTGGCTGTCTAGACAGACCCCGGCCAGAGTCCAGGAGCCAGGGACATGGCCACAAAAGGGACAGTGACTGGGGATTTCCCTGGTGGTCTAGTGGCTAAGACTGTACATCCAATGGAGGGAAGCCGAGTTTAATCCCTGGTCAAGGAACTAGATCCTGCAAGAATTTGCAAGCCACAAGTGAAGATCCTGTGTGCCACAACTAATACCTGGCACAGTCAAATAAATAAATAAATGTGGGGGGGGAAAGGTGGAGGGGACAGCAATAGCTTCTCTCTGCCTATACAGACTCCCTTCAAGCTTCCTTCTCACCTGATCACTTGGAGCCTGAGATCCCAACCGTGGCACCCTCTGCCCCAAGACCGGCAGATAAGGGACACATACAAGGACAGGATAGCAGCCTATCACCTAAGGTTTCTTTCTCTTCACTACCAGAGCCTTGGACTTTGGGTGAGAAAAATGGTTGCATCTCAGCATGCAGCCGAGCAAGTGAGGGCAGGTTCCTTACACCCTCTGCCTCACCTTCCCCCACTATGGGCCAAATGACCTACATCCAACGAACGTTTGAAGAGGCCCGCAGAGCCAGGCACCAGTGAAGAGGATGTAGTTAGGCAGTAGAGAGACCCTGCCCTCAAGGATAAGACATGTAAGATGAATTCACTCCTGGAGAACTGGAACAGAGAATCCAGGGCTCCCCTGAACATCACAGTCCCTAGAAGACCAAGTCCAGTGACTGAGGTTACCTCCATGCCCGCAGGGCTTAAAAAAGGTATAAGAAGCCGTAAGTACACCTTTCACACATAATCTTTATTTTTTTTTCACACATAATCTTTAGTAGTATATTTTTAGCATTTCAAATATCATTTTTAAATGTGGTCTATGATACTGAACACATGCAAATTTACATGTGTAATGTACAAGAAAGTTACGAAGCATGAAACACCCCTGAGCTCCTGCCAACCAAACCACTAGCATTATTGGCTCTGAAGTTCCTTCCGTGCTTCTGAATTCCCCAGTCTCCCTGCTCATCCAGTGTTACATTTGAGGCATATCATTCTCTCACTTTTACTTTTTAAAATTTATTTTTATATATTTTTGGCTACACCGGGTCTTTGTTGCTTTGTGCGGGCTTTCTCTAGTTACAGTGAGCGGGGACTACTCTTCATTTCGGTGCACTGGCTTCTCATCGCAGTGGCTTCTCTTGTTGCAAAGCACAGGCTCTAGAGGGGTGGCACGCGGGCTTAGCTGCTCCTCAGCAGGTGGAATCTTCCCAGACCAACGATCAAACCTCCATCCCTTGCATTGGCAGGTGGATTCTTATCCACTTCCCACCACCAGGGAAATCCACTCCCTCTCTTTAAAAAATAGGTTCAGATTTGCTATTCGTGGATCCCTAAATTGTTCTCAACTTTGTGTGATATTTGAAATTTATATAGATTGTAGATAGTCTTCTGTGACATGCTACTGTCCTTCATTATGTTTCTATGATTCGTGCAGCTACAGTTATTTGTTTTCACTGCTGTGTAATATTCCAGTGGCCAACGATATCATTCTCCTGCTGAGGGAGGTTTTAGGTCATTTCCAGTGTTCTGCTATACTAAAGAGTGTGCTATCAAATTTCTCCAATGTGGCTATTGGCGCATTTGCCCAAGAATTTCCCTGAGTAAAACTGCTGGTCCCAGTGTGTGTGTGTGTGTGTCACACATGTCCTTTTCCTTCACAACTGACACACAGTCCAAACCATTTGAATCTGGTGTGCACCTGATGGAGGTTATGGCCAGCCACATCCAGTCCACATACTGAATTCCATCTGTGCCTGAATGAGGTTTAAAAGACCCATCAACACTTTGAACCACTATATCAATACTTTCACTTCTCCATTTTCTACTTGATAAAGCAGCTAAAGAACATAACTGAACATGGATGTCAAGTTCATGAAAAAATTACCAACGCTGTAGGAACAATGATGGAAACACTGTCAGGAATTCCCCGGTGGTTCAGTGGTTAGGACTTCGCACTTCCACTGCACGGGGTACCAGGGATTGAGCCAAGCTTCTCGGTGCAGCCAAAAACAAACAAACAAACAAAGATGGAGACACTGTCAAAGTAGAACAGTCTTCTGGTGGGTGGCCCCGCTGAGCAGTGCTTACAGCATCCCTCCATCAGTTGATGAGCGGAAATTGAAATTCACATGGAACCAACACACAATAGACTTTCAAAAGTGCTCGGAAGTCCAAGCAAGGGTCAAGGACCATGGCAGGATGAGCTTGCCTGGGTGCTTTCCACACGGCACTGTCTTTAACTATATATAGGTCTCCATCCCCAATCATGAATACGAGACTGTGAACTCTAGGTAACACTCATCAGAGAACTCAGTACATGCTTAATAAATGTTCAATATAGGGCACCAAAGAGGTCCCCACAGGGTCAGATTCTGCACAGTGAAAACTTCTAAGAGGCCCTGTCACAGAGGACATAGTGGTCTATGTGGTATTCCTCACGTTGTGCAGTGGGCAGGCCCTATACTACAGACCTGAAGAGCCAGCTTGTCACAACCAGGAGATGCTGAGGAAGAAAACTAGGGGCCTAGAACCAGAAGGGACTCTCTTTTCTGCTTCTGCCTTTGTCAGTTCCAAGAAATACGTTTCTCTGGTCACTTCCCTTACCCCCAGTTCAGATGGGAGCTCTTAACACCAGCTTGAACAATAGCAGGGGCTGTTCTGTTCCTGAATTCACGAACAATGGCCAGAGTATCTGGGCAGCTCGGAGAAATCGCAAATAAAAAGACTTTTTTTTCTCTTCTGCTAAAGCAGAGCTTGAGGAGCGACATAATGGTCACTTCCTCTGCCAAGGAACTTGAGTAATGGTTTTCTGAATCTTTAAAACTGAGTCACTATTCTTTTTTAATGGGGAATGATTAATTATAAACACCCATTGGCAAGCATTGCCTGTCCCTGCCCTTCTTCAAAAAAATATATTTCTTCTCGAACCTGTGAACAACACTGTGTTAACTATGCATTTGAAAGCATTCTGTGCTCGATCGTCACAATCAAATACTCAGAGAGCAAAAACCACAAGAAAATATACTTGCTACTGTCAGAGTGGGCAGGGCCGCCCCTCTCCACCCTCCAACCCTCTGTCTCCTGACCCAAATCTGAGTCAGTGCCTCTGACACTTGCAGGGCTGCGTGGGAGCCCCTGGGCATCTCTCTCTCTCTCTCTTTTTGGCCACACTTCAAGGCTTGTAGGATCTCAGTTCCTCAACCAGGGATTGAACCTGGGCCAAGGCAGTCCCCGGAATCCTAACCACTAGGCCACCAGGAAACCCCCTCCTGAGCATCTCTTTGAAAAGGAAGAGGTGATATTCACAGAATGCCCTCCTGGTAATTTCACTCACCTCCCCAAAGGATGGGACGAGAGGCAATTTCTTCCTCTTTCTTTCATCTTTCTGCATTTTTTTCAATTTTCTGTAAGTTGTTTGTATTACTCTTATATGAACATATATATATATATATATATATATATATATTTAAAACAAAGAAGCTACATAGCCTGGATCTGTCCAACATATTATACCTAAGGAGGGTGGAGGTGGAGCAGCGTGCAGGGAACAGGGGTGGGGTGAGAATGGATTTTTCAGGACAAGCAGCTTCTGAGAGCATGATCCAGGCCAGAGAGCGTACACACCCCACCCTTGCGGCTCTGTGCTTTGTCACTTCTGCCGCACGCTACATGCTTAGCCCTCAGCTGTGCTGGCCTCATCCCCTAGTGGATACAAGGTCACCATCCCTCCCCACGTGCCCTGTTTGTCTGCTCCCTGGAGTCTGAGGGGAAAGAGCCAGAGGAAGAGACACAGCGGGAACAGTGAGGAGGGAGGCCCAGGTGAGGTGGAGCTCCCAAGAGCATCCCTTCCTGCTCCCCAGAGACGTGTCCCAGACATCCTCACGCTCTCACTCTGGGCAGTGAGGACAGGGTTGGGAGAGTAGGGAGGGAGGGGTTGGCCCTGCACACTCTGACATTCAGCATAGCACGCAATTTAACATCTGCCCTTGAGCAACTGCTCAGACATCTGAGCCAGGGTTGCAAGCCGATGCCTGTCCCCTCCTTAAGAATTCAAGAATTTTTTTTTTCTGTGCCCCATCAAGTGAAAGGCCAGAAATTCTAAACCCAGAGAGAGAAATGACAGTTAGTGAACACTTACTATGCACTGACATTCTTCTCCACAAAACCCCATGGAGAACTCAAAACTGCCTATAACGCAGGCCACCCTAAGATAAATGTCCCCAACATATTGAGGAAGCCAAGGTGGGGGGGCGGGTAAAACATTCTTAAAGGGAGGGACCAAAGGAAGAGAGATTTGAGACACAAGTGGAAGTTTGATAAATGGAGCTAAGGGGAATGTATTGTTGTTATTCAGTCACTAAGTCACATCTGACTCTTTGCCACACCATGGACTGCAGCATGCCAGGCTCCTCTGTCCTCCACTAGCTCCTAGAGTTTACTCAAATTCATGTCCATTGGTCAGTGATGCTGTCTAACCATCTCATCCTCTGTCACCCCCTTCTCCTGTCCTCAATCTTTCCCAGCATCAGGGTCTTTGTCTAATGAGTTGACTCCAAAGTACTGGAGCTTCAGCATCAGTCCTTCCAAGGAATATTCAGCATTGATTTCCTTTAGGATTGACTGGCTACAGGGAATGGCATTCTATACAGAGGGAACAGCATAAAAAGGTGTTGAGAAGTAAGACCTTAGGGAGAGCAGGTATCTGATGTCCTCCAAGGGGATCTGTCCTCTGCAGACAGAGCTATGTGCAGGCTCAGTGCCCACCAGCTCCAACCCCAGCCTCCAGGACTGAAGCCAACAGTGCCGCCTGGCACAGGGGAAGCAGCCCTATGTTATCAGATGACCAAGTGCTATTCCTGGTCTTGCCACCTGGACTTTGAATGAGCCTGGGGCCTGTCACAGCCCCTGGTGGGGCCCTACTCACCTTCTCTGTGAGATAAGGATTCAGACCACAATCCGGAGCTCCTTGCTGTCCTGCCCTCCCTGTTCTGGCCATCTAGCATCTTATCACTCTGAATCACTCGCTCACAAAGGGCAGGAAGCATGTCTGTGTCTGTTTATCTCAGACAATAGCCCAGCTTGAAAATACAATTAATCTGTGGATTTATGACTCTAATTGTCGATGACATTTGGAGAAGGATGATGGCCAGAGCATCCCAATGCTGTCAGACAAATGTAACTCCCTTATCCCTCAGGAGCCCTGGGGAGGAAAATTCCCTCAACCTCCTTCACCTCTCATTCCCTAAGGGGAAGAGAGTTTAGGTCCTAGTAACCTCTGACAACCTAACCCACACCTCCCCTGGCCCAGTGCTCATGCAATCCCACTCCCTGGGGTCCCCCACCATGGCCGACACCTCTCAAGCCTGGGAACTTCGCAGTACAGCCCTGGGAAGTGGGGCTCTTCCCTATCCAGGACCTGAGGTTGGATGCCAGAAACCCAGACAGCTTTGTTGTTTTTCTACTTCTACCCTTCTTCAAGTAAACTTGCAAATGTCAATAACCAGAGAAAAACACGCACACGGAGACACATATTTCTCAACTCCTTTGCAGCTTGTTGTTGCTCCTGCCAGCAAAAACAAGTTCAGCTTCCTGGCCCCGTTTATGTAAGCTGTGGAGCTGCTGCCAGTGCCACCGCCACTGACACGACTTAGCTCACGCCTGCTAATCCCACCGCCCCGGTTTCTGAGCAGGGACAGTCCTCCCAGCTGTCGGCCGGCCGGCTGGCAGCATAGGACGACCTCCAGCCTCTGGGGCTGCAGGGACATGGGATCTCAGAAGGGGTCACAGGAACCATGGGGACCGCATTAGCAGGAAAGACCCTGATCTGGAAGGAGCTGCCTGCTGAGAAGTCTCCAGGAGGGAAAAAACATGAGCCCCTTATGTCCAAAGAGAAACAGAAGCAGGATCTGGTCCCATGGGGCCTAGGACAAGTCCCCGATGTGCTCTATCCCCATCCCTGCATCCCCCCCCCCCCCCCCAGCTAAGGACTGAAACCCATGTCCTGACTTCCCGAGTAATAATAACTGTAACACTCAGCACCACCTACAGCGCTTAGCATGTGCCAAGCTGCCAGGCGCTTTACCTAAGAGCCCTACCCTCCTAACATACCTTGCTGAGCAGGAGGCTGGTCCCCACTTCCGTGGAAGTTCAGAGACATAGAGGAACTGACCCGAAATCACACAACTAGTGAGGGAGGGAGTCTGCAATTGGTTCCAAGTGGGTCTGACCACAGCCTCCCCCACCCCCGACTCCCTGGGGGTCCAGGTGCCTCCCTGTGCTCCAGCCCCGCCCCCCTTCTCTGGGCTGCCCACCACCCTGCATCTCCCCCTCTCCCAATTTCCTCTCCTCCTCTCTGCCTTTCTCAGGTGTTTCTGCCCATCACAGAGGTTCCAGGAAGACAGCCCTGGGGTTGAGCGGTCTTGGGGAGGCGGATGGGAGGGGAGTGAGCCTGCCCCCAAACAGCCCTGCCACATTAGTAGCCCCTCGGGGTCTCTCACCGGAAGCCAGGGCCCAAGCAGCAGCACGCCTGTGACAACGGATAGTTTAAAAGTGTCCCCCCAGAGCCCTAATCTCATGCTCTTACCAGATCCACCACTCACTTTCTAAAACTCCCCAGAATGCCCTCCCCTGCCATGTAGGGCCATGTGGTCCCAGCCCCCTTTCCCACAGACCCCTCCTCAGATTGCTGACTCCTGCCTTCCTCCCCCTCTAATGTGTATGTACTTCTGTACCTGCTTGTATTTGTCTTGTATTTGGCAGAGTCAGTATTTACCTTGGCGCGGTCTTGCCTTCTCTCCGCACCAGGGACCCTACACCTACTGATTGGAGAGAGGGCCTGGGAGGCTCCTCTGGACCATAAGAAGGTAACCATGGCTGCTGACTCAGAGACCAGCGCACGTGACCAGCTCCTCAGGAGAAAAACATTTAATTCTCCCCTGGCAGCATCACAAATAACCAGCTGGCCCCAGGCCCAGGAGGCCTGACCTGGGTCACTTCTCAGAGATTATAAGCTAATTAGAGGAAAAGATATCAAAGGAGGGCAAACAATCTAACTTCCCTCCCCCACCAAACCCCAAGAAGCAGATTGAAAAAAGAGTAAAGGCAAGACCCAGTAAGCCATGAAGAAGGGCAAGTGGCTGCAGGTGGACTTGGGTCCCGAAAGGGGCTGGGCTGGGGCTACGGCCACAGAGGGGCTGCTGAGGAGAGGGTCACTCTTCTAGGGCTGTAAAGACCATTAAAGATGATTTAGTCAACCTGACCATTTTTATAGATGAGGCCAACCAGGGCCCAGAAGTCACACAGCCAGTGTGTGGTGTAGCCAGAGCTGGAAGCCTGGGTCATTATTGCCCCGCATCCTTCCCGGGAGTACAGCACCAAGGGTCCTGTCATCTTGCCTCTGAACTTGGCCTGGGAGTCTAACCAGGAGCCTGGCCTCCTTCAGGGTCTTTTATTATGTGTTTGTTGAAGCAGAGGGTGGGTGGGGTGCAGCACACACCTGATACCTATTCCCCCACCTCCATCCCAAGCCACACCCACCACCAACACCCCCCACTTGCCCCAGCTTCCACTCCTCTGCCCCTTTAGATATGAGGAAGCAAAGCTAAAGATTTGAGAAGCCACCAAGTGGAGGTGTGGTAGAGAGTGACTAGAAGGGAAGGGACACAGGAGGGCCTGCTGGGGCGGGTCATACCACTGGCTGGTGATTATGTGGTTATGCTCAATTTGTGACAATTCACTGGGCTGTTAAACTTATGCTGAGTACACTTTTCTGCATGCATGCTCTGCACGCATGCTATACTGCGGTCCTCATTTTATAAAGCCGCAAAGACCTCCTGCCATTCTTCTCCTCACCCCCACTGCCATGAGCAGACACACACACAAGCATACTCTGGTCTAGCTTCATGTCACCATGAAGGAAGCAGCTCAGAATAGAAGAACAGGCATGTCTACCCTTAGTGAAACTGTGAAACCCATATTTCCAGCTTTTCTGCCCCCAACCTATTCCTCTCATAAATAAACCTCACCAGGCCTACCATGTTTTGAGCTAGGGAGACTCAGCATTGTAAATATGTCAATGCTCCCTAAGTTATCTCTAAATTTTACTTGACCCTAATAAAAACACCAACAGGACTTTTTTTTTCTTGGAACTAGGGAAGCTGATTCTAAAGTTCAAACTGAAAAGTAAACAAGCAAAGATAGCCTGGACAATTTTGAAAAACCAGAGAACTAAGAGCAGGATTAGCCCTACAAAACTCTAAAGCATATTATAAAACTATAGTGACGAAAACAGTGTGGTACTGGCACATGAGCAGATGGACGAAACTACAGAGGAGACTAAAAGTTCAGAAATAATAGTAACCACAAAGAGCTTAGTCTGCACTATTGAACTGTACCCTCAAAATGGCTAAGATGATAAATGTTATGCAATGTGTATCTTACCACAATTATTTTAAAATAGCTTAATTTGAGTGTTGGCTATATACAGGTGCTATTCTAAGTATGCACATGGATGACCTAACTTGATCTTCTCAACAGCCTATCTTACAGGAGGCTGGTTACATAACTAACTAGGAGTCAGCCTAGACACAAACCCAGGCGATTAGGCCTCAGAATTTTTTAACTACTCAGTCTCCATCAGGTGGTATAAACCCAAGAATATACAGTAATTTGGTAGATTTTAAAGGTGATTTTTTAAAATCAATGAGGGAAGTATGGATTATTCAACAAACTACAAAAAAGTACATCAGGTAACAACCAAGAGTCAAAAAGTTAGAGCCATACCTCCCTACATGATAAATTTAAATGGATCGAACATTTAAATATTAAAAATTATTAAAAGTACCAGAAAAAAATAATCTTTTTTTTACACACCCCCCAAAAGAATCTTTTAAAACAGTTTTGGCATAGGGAAGATCTTATTAAGCATGATACAACATTTAAAAGTCATAAAATAAATTGATAAACTCAACTACAATTTTTTAAAAATACGCATGGCAAAAACTAACCCCCACCAAAAAGTCAAAAGACAAATGACAAACCAGAGAAAAGTCTTCAAAACTCATATCATAGAGGTCTAAATTCTTTACTATATTAAGAGCTCCTGGAAATAAGAAAAAGACCAACAACCCAATTCTTTTTTTTAATGAGCAATGAATATGAACAGGAAGCTCATAGAAACAGGCTCTGCAAATATCTCTTAAATAAGCAAAAACCTGTATAATAGCACTCAGATAAGGTAAATGAAAATTAATTCCACATAGACACCATCTCAGGTTGATTACACGTTTTCATCAGAGGTGTGGAGACAGGCATTCTCTCATTGCTACTGGGAGTATGAATTGGTGAAGTTTTCACTCTCACTCAAAAGCACAAACACACATGGCCTTTGACCCACAGATTCACTCTGAGGAATTTATGCTGCCCATGCTTTTGCACTTAGGCAACAGGATGGATATGCAAACTTACTCCCCGAAGCACTATCTGTAATGGCTAAGCCAGGAACCAAGCCCAAAGACGAAGTCCATCAAAAGGAAAATGGGTAAAGAAATTCGGTGTGTCCATATAATGAAATACAAAAAAAAAAAAATTAAAGAGGAAGTTCTTTAGGGACTTCCCTGGTAGTCCAATGGCTAAGACTCCGTGCTCCCAACACAGGGGGCCTGGGTTTGATCCCTGGTGAGGTAACTACATCCCATACGCGGCAGATCCTCCATTCTGCAACTAGAGATTCCTCATGCCACAAGGAAGATTGAAGATCCTGTGTGCCATAACTAAAGATCTGGTGCAGCCAAATAAATAAATAAAAATAAATTTTAAAAAACATTAAAAAAATAAAAATAAAAAAAAACATTAAAAAAAAGAGGAAGTTCTTTATTTATACAAATAAATGAACTTTTTCCTAGTCCATTGGGTAAAGCAGTTAAGAGGATTTAGACACACCCAAGTTCCAACCCTTGGACAGTCACTTACTACTTGTGTGACCTTGGGCTAGTTTCTCAATCTCCTTAGGCCTCACTTTTCCCATCCCTAAAATGGAAATAATAATAATGTGTGTGTATGTGTGTGTATCTGTTGGTCAATTAGTGGCACCTGATTCTTTGCGACCCCACGGACTGTAGCCTGCCAGGCTCCTCTGTCCATCAAATTCTCCAGGCAAGAATACTGGAGAGGGTAGCCATTCCCTTCTCCAGGGGATCTTCCCTACCCAGAGACCCAACCCGGGTCTCCTACATTGCAGGCAGATTCCTTATTGTCTGAGCCACTAGGGAAGCCCAATAATAACTATTTCTAAAGGTTGTTGTGAGAGTTGTATTAGATAACTAATGTTAAAAACTTAGCACTATTCTCAGAACATACCTAATCTCTCAAAAAACATGAGCAATTATAATTATTATTCTCACTGCAATAGTGGGTCTTTCCCCTTTTCTATGAGAAAGTCTTCATACTATAGCCTCTCCCTTCTTGCATCAAAATAGGCTCTTCAGATCAGAAACAGCAATTAAGCACCTGATTTTGTTTGTTTCAGCCTCAAGAAGTGTTCCTCTGTCTGTCTGAGCTTGGAGTGACTTGGCTCAAGGTTGGCTGATTAGGTGAGGGGGCACTCTAGAGACAGGCCAGAACTGTCTGCCCCCTGAGATGTTTTCTCTCTCTGCTCTCCCAGCTGCCTTGCTTAGAGATACAGAAAGCTCATTTACAGGGACATGTGGTTATAAAACATTTCCCTGACCCAAAGTGATATGAATGTATACCAGGGAGGAGGGGGTTACAGTGCAACGGCTTAAATGTACACAGGGCCTTAAGCGTTCTTCTTAAAAGTATTGAAGAAGGACACTTCCTGGGGCAAAATCAGAGCTGTCTCTGCCACATCAGTATGTATGGAGTTGGTAAGTCTCTGAGACTACTGAGAAGAAAAGTGGTGACCTTGATGTCTCCGAGCTTTGGGAAGGGTGGGAGTTGTGGGCGACACATGTGATACAGTGGAAAGAGCAAGGTTCAGAGCAAGGTCTGTCATTTCCTCGCTGTGCCATCTTGAGTGAGCTTCTTAACCTCTCTGAGCCTTGGTTTCCTTTCGCCTACTCAAGGACACTACTTCAGCAATTCTCTGTCAATTTTTGGTCTCTACTAGATTATTTTCATCAGCATACAAACAGGCTAAGATTTCAGTCTTTTTTTTTTTCAGTCATCTTTTTAAAAATTGTTTCATGACCCCACGTCTCCAGCCAACGAACACTCCATTTCTTTACTCCTCTTTACAGCTAAAATCCTCAGAAGAGTGGCCTCCACTTGCTGGCTCCTGTTTCTCTCCTCCTGTTCTCTTTCTAGTCCGCTCCTGTCAGCCTTAGGCCTCCACCATTTTGCCAAAACTCCTCACATCAAATCAAGGTCACCAATGGCCTGAGTTTAGCTAAGTCCACTGGTCAGGCTGTCTTCTTGCTCTCTTAGTGTTTGACACCACTAAACCATTCCCATCTCTTGAGGCACTGTCCTCACTGTTTTCAGGACAACTCTCCTGGTTTACCAGGTCGGACTGCCCCAGGGCTCAACCCAGGACCTCTTCACTTCTCCATCTACATTCTCACCCTCTGTGATCTCAGCCATGCTCAAGACTTGACATAACCTCTGTCATCAGCCAACTCCCAAATTCATACCTCAAACTCAGTCTGCATCCCCATACTCTGGACTCCTATACCCAGCTCCTCAGCATTTTCTCTCCATTGTCTAAAAGACAGTTCAGTTTCAACATGTCTAAAACCAACTCCTGATCTCCTCCCCCCACCCCCGCCACAAAACCTGCGGTCTGACAGCCCACCCTCTCTATGCCAGGCACCAAGACCTCTCTCACACACAGCTGCTGTGAAGAGTGAGTGAGATCATAGATGCAAAGAGCTTAGCACAGTTCTGTGTACAATCGGCATTCGGGATGGTGACAGTTGTTGTAACCATAGGGTAGAAAGGGACGACTGGAGGATGCCGGGAAGCTGGGAGGTGGAGGGAAACGGAACAAAGGCATTAGGAGATAGCCTGGCTGGAAGTCAGGCCAAACTCAGGACCGTGCCAGAAAAGTCCCCAACTCTACCAGAGATTTTGGACCTTTTTGGCTCTCAAGTGCAGAAGAGCATAAAGCACACAGATGACCCCAAAGACACTCCCCAGGGCTTCACCAAACAGCCTGAGAGTTAAAAGTTTCTTTTTTGCTATCTCACAACTCTGGTCCTCAAAGGCTCTCTTCCAAAGACTTAACACCTCAGTGACAACTAAGGACAGGACATCTAGAACCTCCCCGTCCACCTGGAGTCTAAAGAGCTGATGACCGAGGCTTGGTCTCCCCGGAGACAAACCCAAACTTCACCAGGGCAGGAGGGATCCAAGTGTCCCGACAGAGCCCTCTGCTCCAGAACTCGACAGGCCCTCAGGTAGGACCAGATTGTTAAAGAGGACGCAGTAATTTGCTTGCACAAGATGGAAGTATAAGGAATCCCTCAATATTTTTAGATTTCCTCAGACTTTCATTCCAACATCATCTTCTTGGTGAGAACTTCCCCAGCTTCCCCTCAAAAAGATCAGTTCCACATCCTTCTTGATTTGTACACATTGTTCCTATCTCCCTCCCCTGTTTTGTTTTTCCTCGGGGTGTGTGTGTGTGTGTGTGTGTGTGTGTGTGTGTGTGTGCACGCACGCGCTTAGTTGCTCAGTCGTGTCTGACTCTTTGCAACCCGTGGACTGTGTGTAGCCCACCAGGCTCCTCTGTCCATGGGATTCTCCAGGCAAGAATACTGGAGTGGGTTGCCATGCCTTCCTCCAGGGGATCTTTCTGACCAAGGAATCAAACCCGTGTCTCTTGCATTGCAGGCACATTCTTTACCATCTGAGCCACCAGGGAAGCCCTTTCCTCCTTAGCACTAGTCATTATCATACTATATATTTAATTTACATCCCTAATAGAAAGAAGCCCCAATGAGCCTGGGAATTTTGTCTGTTTGGCTCACTGCTGTATCCACAGCTCTTAGAATAGTGCCTGGAACATCAGAGGAGCTCAAAATATTTTTTTCAGAAGAATACATTATTGGCTATAAGTATTTAAGCATTCGCTCTGTGTCAGAGATCTCGCTATGTGCTCTGAGTAGTACCTTACTTAGCACATTTCATCTTCATAACCACCCTGTGAGGTAGTATATTATTTCTATTTTCCAGACGAGGATGGCAAGTCTCTGAGACGGTAAAATTCCCTGCTGAAGCTCACATTATTCTCCATGGCAGGGCTGGGCAGAGATCAGTCTGGCCCCAAAACCTTAACCATTAACTATGCAAGATGAGCTGTGTTCAGGTGGAAAGAAGGTCCAGAGAGCGATAAAAAGCAACAGAAAATCTCTGGAAGAAACTGTTTAGCACTCAAGACCAAGCGCTGTCCATAGAACTTCCTGCGATGATCAAAATGCTCTATACTTTTGCTGTCCAATATGGTAGCCAAGTGTGACTAGTGCAACAAAAGAACTACATTTTAAATTTGATTTCATTTTAATTAATTCAAATTCAAGCAGCCCCACTTAGTAAGTGGCTACCATATTACAGAGAACAGAGCTAGATCTTTCAGCCTCGCCTGGAAAAGCCCAGATTCAGCGATAGGAATGCTCTGGCTCACTGGGTGGGCTGGTGGCAGGCAAGGCTGGTGGGACAGGAGAACCAAAGGGGAAGTGAAGGAAAGTGACCGACTGGACCAGCTTTGTGTAATCCTTCCAAACACCCTGGAAGGGGAGGATCTGTTAGCCCAGTCCACAGGCCAAGACGCAGAGGGTCAGAGATGTGATGTGCAGTGAGGCTCCACAGGCCTGCTGCCTCAGGATCTTGGTCCACCCCTCTCCCCCAACAACTTGGTCCTTGAGTAGCAGGTACCAAGCAGGACAGGACAGAGGGTTTCCTCAGTCCCTCCTAGGGATTCACCCTTGACCATTTTTAAGCTCCTTTTAGGGCAGACTTTCGGTGGTGACTATATAGTCCATAGGGTCGCAAAGAGCCGGACATGACTGAGCGACTTTCACTTCACTTCACTTCACTTCACTTCACTTCACTTCACTTCACTTCACTGAGTGGCTGATTCCAGGGCTTCACAGGATCCATACTGTTTGCAGCAGTGAGTAAACAAGTGAAAACAAGTGAAAGTGTTCGTTGCTCAGGTGTGTCCGACTTTTTGAGATCCCATGGGCTGTAGTCTGCCAGACTCCTCTGTCCATGGGACTCTCCAGGCAAGAATACAGGACTGGAGAGCCATTCCCTTCTCCAGGGGATCTTCCTGACCCAGGAATCAAACTTGGATCTCCTGCATTGCAGGCAGATTCTTTACCATCTGAGCCAGAATCAACAAGAGGCAGGCTTCCCTGGTGGCTCTGTCGGTAATGAATCTGCCTGCAATGTGGGAGACACAGGTTTGATTCCTGGGTTGGAAAGATCCCCTGGAGGAGGGCATGGCAACCCACTCCAGTATTCTTGTCTGGGAGAATCCCCGTGGACCAGAGGAACCTGGCAGGCTGCAGTCCACGGTGTCGCAAAGAGCCAGGCACAACTGAGCGACTAAGTACACACAGCACAAGAGGCAGAGCTAAAGCAGGAGGGATTTCTGGCAACTAGAAGCTAGAAGTGGGGAAGGCCTTCCTTCAGTTCTTCATCACATCATTTAGCCAGTCATCCTCAAATTTGTGAATCACAAGTGGTATTTGTTGAAAAGGACATTTCCTGAGCCTTACTTCCAAATATTTATCTTCAGTAAATCTGGGGCAGGGGCCAAGGATCAGCATTCTTGTCAGGTACCCACCCCCCACTCCCGGGGCACCCAGGCAGGTACACACGTACACACGTACACACACACACACACACACACACACCAATTTTTATTCAAATAGACCCAGAATGATCCTTTAGAGAAATATTGATTTAGGGTGAGACTAAGAACTAAAAAGCCTCTTGATGAAAGTGAAAAAAGAGAGTGAAAAAGTTGGCTTAAAACTCAACATTAAGAAAACTAAGATCATGGCATCCGGTTCCATCACTTCATGGCAAATAGATGGGGAAACAATGGAAACAGTGACAGACTTTATTTTAGGGGGCTCCAAAATCACTGCAGATGGTGACTGCAGCCATGAAATTAAAAGACACTTGCTGCTTGGAAGAAAAGCTATGACTAACCTTGATAGCATATTAAAAAGCAGAGACATTACTTTGCCAACAAAGGTCTGTCTCGTCAAAGCTATGGTTTTTCCAGTCGTTGTGTATGGATATGAAAGTTGGACTAGAAAGAAAGCTGAGCACTGAAGAACTGATGCTTTTGAACTGTGATGTTGGAGGAGACTCTTGAGAGTCCCTTGAACTGCAAGGAGGTCCAACCAGTCCATCCTAAAGGAGATGAGTCCTGACTATTCATTGGAAGGATTGATGCTGAAGCTGAAACTCCAATACTTTGGCCACCTGATGCGAAGAGCTGACTCACTGGAAAAGACCCTGATGCTGGGAAAGATTGAAGGCAGGAGGAGAAGGGTTGCATGGCATCACCAACTCGATGGACATGAGTGTGAGTAAGCTCCTGGAGTTGGTGATGGACAGGGAAGCCTGGCGTGCTGCAGTCCAAGGAGTCACAAAGAGTCGGACACGACTGAGTGACTGAAGAATGCAGGTAGGCACTGGAACTGAAAGAGGTGGCCCTGAAGGGAAGTTTAGAGGTTGAGATAGGACTGTGAGATTTAAAGGTGTAGGTGTTTGTTTTGGGCACCGTCTTGTAACAGAGAAGGCGAGAGGAACCTCAGTCACAGATGTCCAGGCCTTCCACACCTGACACCTATGTCCCAGCTAGTCCAGGCCCCGAGACAGCAGTTCACTTGCGCAGCCCTGCCAGCTCTCAGATGTGTGGGCAGCGGCTGATCCCAAGGAAAACACGCCTCCTGGCTATAAGGGCCCACAGCCAGGAGAGCCAGCGGATTTCCCCTCTAAACCAACTCCAGCCCCTGCTACTCAGCTCGGCCCCTCACTTCTCCAAAGCGAGATATCTCACAGTCATTTGCTCCATGTTTCCTGTACAATGTCTTTATTTTTGCTCTCAAGTTTGTGGGTTGAGTTCTGTGTGGGTGTGGGAGGGGAGCTGGGTATTTTCTGCTTCTCTGCATGTTCCTCCTGAACTGGGAGGGCTTTCACTTCCTCCCCACACTCTCAGTTCTGCCTTTCACGAGGCTGTCCAGGACTTGAGACCACTTCGCCCGACCCACCTGAGCACAAGGAAAACGGAGAACTGACTGCAATCGCCGGCCCTTGCAGTGCTTCATAGCCACTTAGGAGAAAAAGGAAGCAGCAGCTACAGCAGTAACCTCCCTGGGGCAGGTGCCCTGGGGTGTGGTGTGAGTAGCAACCGAGGCAGGCAGGGAAGGCTTGCTCCCTCCTGGGTGCCCCAGGCCTCAACCCTGCCTTGGCTCTCTCTGAGAGAACAGTGGGCAAACCCAGGCCTCCCCTTCCCTTGGCCTCTTCTGGCCAGCACTTGGTCAGCCAGGGGTGATGCCCAGGTTGTCCTCCAGACACCCCCAGCTCTGCTTGCCGGACTAGTTCTCCATTTGGAAGTCTTGGGGATCTACCACATCGGAGCACAGCGCAGTGGAGGGGTGGGCCTCCACCAAGCCGGCCTGACAACTTCCCATCCCAACCTCTCTAAATGCTGGCCTCCTCTCTGGAACAAAGTATTATTCAGATCCATCAGAGAACATGTGTAAAGCACAGGAGTCCTCCTTCCACAGCCGCTGTTACCAGCTGGGGTCATAAACATGTGCTGAGAAAAGGAATCCCTTTTCTTTCCTCCTTGAAGCACAAAGATCACAGCCATTCAGAAGGCGAAGGCAGCTGCAGGCACACCAGCCCCTGGTTCTCTCCAGCAGGGAGGGATGATTGAAGGTGTTCACCCAGGGCAGGGGCGCAGTGCAATCTAGCAGTGAAAGCCAGAGTCACCGGCCCCCAGTCATCTGTTCCCAGAAGCCTGCCAGCTGCCCCCTTGGTTTTCCACTGTGGCCTCAAAGAAGCCTTCAGACCCTAAAATAAACCTCTGGAGAAACAGTTGCCCGGGTCCTCCAGAAGAGAGCCTTAGACAGGCTGCAGGGCATGCCGCCAGAGCCCAGAGCGAGGGCTCAGCCAGCGGCACATTACAGTCCACAGGAGCAACAAGTGCCCGGTGCCCTCTGCCTCACCCCTCCTTCTCTCGTCTGAAAGTGGAGTCCAGCGTGTGCCAATCTCAAGACGTCTCAATCCCCTGGCCAAACCCCCTTACTTGGCTTAAATTCCCAGATCTGAGGCACACGGCTTGCCAGAGCCGGTGTCTGCCTAAGCGAGTGCGGGCAGCGAACAGCCGGAAGGTCCGTGATTCAGCGCCCGTGATGTCACTCCCTTCACAGTCAGGGCACTGTCATCCACACATCAACCCGGGGTCCGAGGGGACAGCCAGGCGGGATGCCTTCCCCAAAAGCTGAGGGGCAAAGGCGGCGCTGGTATAAAGGACGCCCGGGGCAGGAATTCCACTCCGCTAGGGGATCTCCTTGAAAAGTAACCCAGGACGCAGTTGTGTAAGGACTCCTGGGGGGCACTGGGAAGGAGACCCGAGGATCAGGTTTCTGAGAATACACCACGTCCTGTACGCGGATCGCAGAGAGCTTCCCGGAGGCAGAGAAGTCACGGGGAGAGCGCGCCGGGCCGAAGCGGCAGGACGCAGCAAGGGGGCGCGCGAGCAAGCGCCCCCGGGGGGACAGCTGGGGGAGCCCGGGGCCGCACCTTGTGCCGCGGGGACCCCAGCGAGCCCGGGACGGGTGAAGCCGTCACCGCCCCCTGCCTCCCTCCGCCGCGCAGCGTCTACCGCAGCCACCTCGGTTCCCCCAGCCGCCAGCTGCCCCAGCCCTCCGGCAGCGCCCGAGGCCCTTACCCAGCGCGGGGCAGCCCTCCAAGGCCAGCGCCGTCCCGGACGCGGCGAGTAGGGCGGTCAGCAGCGCGCAGCGGACGGCCAGCATGCTTCCTCCTCGGCTAATGCCCCATGTTCCCAGAGAGACAGGCGGGCGGGCCGGGAGCCGACGGCTGGGGCGGGGCGGCGGGCGGGCTCACGCCCGGAGGGCAGCCCCCATCCCCGGGGGGCCCGCGCTCCGCCTGCACTGCGAGTCCCCGAGCCCCGCGCCGCTCTCGGCTCGGCTCCCTCTGGCCGAGCTCAGGGTCAGTGCGACTTCCCACTTGCACATGACTCAGAGCCGCGGATGGCTCCGGCAACGCAGGAAAACATTTGAGGAACTCGCCCTGGAGCTGTCTCTCGGCTGTCCCAGGGTGCTGTTACGAAAGTCGAGGAGGATGGCGCAACAGCCCCGCGCACCGGCCGAGCGGAGGGGGTGGCTTCCTGCCGCCGCGCCGCACCTGACCCTCCAGGGCAGGAGCTCCGAACCCCGCGGGGGCGAGCTCGGCCGGGGACCCTCCCTCTACTTCTGTTGATCAGAGCAGGGGAATTAGACACCACTGGCTCGGTTTTGATTTTTGGTTTCGTGACCAGGATTACTCTGTGAAAGGAGCACCTGGAGAGCCCTGGAGGAGGCGATGGGCCTCTTCCAGTAAAGCAGGGCTTGGC
The DNA here is from genome assembly GCF_033118175.1 of Dama dama. Lineage (NCBI taxonomy): Eukaryota > Metazoa > Chordata > Mammalia > Artiodactyla > Cervidae > Dama > Dama dama. Next base: position 17,520,709 of record NC_083700.1, read on the forward strand.
AGCCCCTTCTGCCCCTCAGAACCACCTGGGAGCCCTTAAAACCATCCATGTCTGGTTCCCACCCCCAGAGATTCTGATTTAATGGATCTGAGCTGAGGCATCGGGAGACTCACTACAGTAAAGGTACATTCTTTCCCCGTGCCTGTCTGGCCCCCGCAGTACCGGCAAGGAAAAGGGTTGGGCTTTGGAAGGGGATTGAGACCTGGGTTGCCATCCAGACCTCCACCTACTGTGACTACAGTTCCCTTGAATTGTCTTCATCTGTCAGATACAAGAAAGTCTGTATTGTCAGGATCGTTATGAAGACACTGTGGTTGTGAAGATCTATACACCTGACACGGGGTCCAGGCCGTGTCAAAACGCGGGTGTCCGCCCTCCCGATTTTACTGACAGAAACTGGTACTCGGCTTTTCAGAAGCAACCACAAACACCTCTTGAAAGAGCCCACCAAGGTTCCCCAAGGAGCCTGAAGCTGACAGGGTGTCTTCACATCCGAGTTTGGAGGGAACGAAAAGTGCTGAAATAAGGTCTAGGCTGAGGAGTTTCTGGCTGGGCAACTGCTAATTAGAATGTGCTTTTCCATTTGGGCTTTTCGTTCAGTCGCTCAGTCGTATCCGACTCTCTGCCACCCCATGAATCGCAGCATGCCAGGCCTCCCAACCAGGATCCAGGTTATGGGTGGATAACCATTATGGGATAACATAATGGGTGTGGCCCGATGGAAGCCCCCTGGAAGGGACCTGGACTGAAGAAACACAGCTTCTGAAATGCAGCCCTCAGACCCAGGGGCCTCTGTTTCTCTTTGGAAACAGCCCATCAGCAGTGCCTGGAAGGACCAGGCACTTGCCCTGACCCACCCCCTGACCTGATAAAGGCTAGTTGGGAGGGCTTGCTTTGGCCACACCCACAAACAGAGGAGGGGAAAAGGCATGTTGGAAGCTATTTTTTTTTTTTTTACCACAAACTCTCTCTCCTGATATTTACTTATTTAAAAAAAAAAAAAAAAAAAAACTTATCTTTTAAAATTTATTTGATTGTGTCAAGTCTTGGTTACAGCATGGGGATCCAGTTCCCTGACCAGGGATGAACCCAGGCCCCCTGCATTGAGAACGCAGAGTCTTAGCCACTGGACCACCAGGGAAGTCCCTCTCCTGATATTTAAAATAAGGTTGCAGGGAGCAGTTCCCAGTATGGTTGCTCCCTTCCCCCCTCTTTGTGGCAGACCTGAAAAAAATATCAAAGGGGACTGAAACCAGAAGGCTTCAGAAAGCCCTCTGTGTTAAAGCCCAAGAATGGGTGTGTCAGACCCCACCTAGATTCTGCATCAAAGTGGGCCACCCTGTCTAATTCACCAGCTGGAGCCTGTGTTCTGAAGTCAGATGAAGTTCCCATCTCAGTTCTGCCATTTGCTGACTCTGTGACTAAGGGCAAGCTACTTAACCTCTCAGAGCCTCCGTTTCCTGATTTGTATGATGAGAGCAACAATATGCAAAATATTGGTATTGTGGTTCATATTAAAAGACTGGGCCTATCTTTATCTTCTCAGCCTCATTTTCTGCATCTCCAAGCTTGAGTATAAATCTGTCTCTACAGTGTTATATATGCCTTCTCACCTCCACACCCTTGTTCAAGCTATTTCTGCCAGAAATTCCCCTGGAGAACTGAAATATCGCCTGCCATATCAGTAAACACAGGATGGGGAACTCAGGATGGAAACAAATGCGTTACCCACTGCCAAGTCCATACAACAGTCAGCTAGATGCAGCCACCCCCCAACTGGTACACCCTGAGCAGACCCAGGATGAGAAAGCACAGGACACCGGCCCCCAGGTAGTTGAGGCGTATATCAAAGGAATGATTGCAGTGAGACCAGACTCTTACATTTTCCCTTAACTTGAGGTATCTGGTTTTCTTTTAACAGTAATCTTTTGATGTTCTGACTACCCAGTCTTTTGTTGCAAAAACGCCTGTATATCCTGGTTTCCTTCTTGCTTCTTTGGAGCAGTCTCTCAGATTTATGTGAGATGCTGTCTTGAAGTCCTAAGAATGTCCACCGAATAAAAGACAACTCTCAACTTTTAAGTTGTGCTTTTTTTTTTTTTCGGTCAACACCCTCCTTTGTCCTACACCCTACTCACCCTTCAGATGTAACTACTGAGCCCTCCTTCAGCTACTGCACCCTGCGTGCCTAGAGTCTTTGTTCTCCAACACGAGAAGCCATCCACGGCAGTAAAGTGTAGCCCCTACTCGCCCCAAGTACAACAACGAAGACCCAGCACAGCCCCCCAAAAAATTAAATTTAAAAAATAAAAAAAATAAAAAGACTTAGCTGGGATGTCTTCTCCAGGAATGTGACTTCTTCCCTGGAATCCTATCATCCACGAGGTCGGATTAGGTGGTTTGTCTCTGTGCTGTCTCAGAACTCCGTGCTGGGCTTCCCTGGTGGCTCAGTGGTAAAGAATCCACCTGCAGGAGACTATCCCTGATCCAGGAAGATCCCACATGCTGCCAAGCAACAAAGCCGATGCACCACAATAATTGAGCCTGTGCTCTAGAGCCTGAGAACTGCAACTACCGAGCATCTGTACCACAACTACTGAAGCCCGTGTGCCCTAGAGCTCGTGCTCCTCAACAAGAGAAGCCACCCCAGTGAGAAGCCCACACACCAAAACTAGAGAAAAGCTCACACAGCAATGAAGGCCCAGCACAGCCATAAATAAATGAAATTAATTTAAAAAAAAACGACAACAACAACAAAATAACTCCATGCTGACTTTGTCCACCACCCCATCTTTCCTGCCACACCTAAAACTCATCTCTATCCACACTGCTGAGCAGGGCATGGCATATGGAGGCCCTTTGTTGGGGAGATAGGGCCTCCCCTGAAACACAGCTGAGCAAGCTCTCTGACCTCCATCAAGCCCCACCTGAACTCACTGTGGTGTTGGAGAAGACTCTTAAGAGTCCCTTGGACTGCAAGGAGATCCAACCAGTCCATCCAAAAGGAAATCAGTCCTGAGTATTCATTGGAAGGACTGATGCAGAAGCTGAAACTCTAATACTTTGGCCACCTCATGCGAAGAGCTGACTCATTTGAAAAGACCTTGATGCTGGGAAAGATTGAGGGCAGGAAGAGAAGGGGACAACAGAGGATGAGATGGTTGGATGGCGTCACCGACTCAATGGACATGGGTTTGGGTGGACTCTGGGAGTTGGTGATGGACAGGGAGGCCTGGTGTGCTGTGGTTCATGGGGTAGGAAAGAGTCGGACATGACCGAGTGACTGAACTGAACTGAACTCTCTGCACTAAATATAGGTTCAAAAATCATGGGCCAACATTCCAGGCTTTATGATGAAAATTACTGATAAGAAAGAGAAGGGAACATACGTGCTCCGTTCAGCCTGACTTGCCTTCTCCCAGGCCTGATTCCTGATAACCAGCACCCATGGGAGTCACCTGGTCTCAGGCCCAACTTCTTACCCCCAGGAAGAGGCAAAGACTCAGGCCTGCAAGGGACACAGACTTGGCAAGAGCTCCAAGGTGAATTGCGGAGTGGGGATGGGGATAGCAAGGCACTGGAAATCAGAAGTGAGGACCAGATAGGGCTGAAGGCCTGTGGGGCCCGGGGTTGTTAGACACACTGCAGGTATCGTGCAGTAGAAGCACCGTGAGGACTTGAACCTGGGCTCCTCTCTTGGGGAACCTCGCTGCTTACAAAGTTCTTTCACAACGTGATCTCTTTTGAATTTCTTAACCCTGAGAACTAGGTGATATACATCATCCCCCAAATTCAGAAGAGTACCCTGAGGCTCAGAGAAGTGAGGTGACTTGTTCAGGACTGCGCGTCTGGTACCAGGCAGCTCTGAAGTCTGGCTCTTGACCCAGAACTCTCCCTGAAGGGAGGGCGCGGGAGGCACAGGACCAAGGGCACTGCAGGACATCTGTGGACCCCATCACATAGGCACTCGATGGTGGGTAGATTAGGAGGGAAGAGTAGGCGGACGGTCCCTGGCGTATGCCCTCTGCCTTGGGCCTCCCAGACCCCCTTCCCCCTACCAAATGAGTCCCTGCAGTTGCCCTGGTTCCCCTAGAGAGGGAAGCTCTGAACTCGCACCATTTTTTGTATACCCTGCTGGTTCAGACAGTAAAGAATCTGCCTCCAGGGCAGGAGACCCAGTTTTCATCCCTGGGTGGGGAAGATCCTCTGGAGGAGGAAATGGCAACCCACTCCAGTATTCTTGCCTGGAGAATTCCATAGACAGAGGAGCCTGGCGGGCTACAGTCCGTGGAGTTTCAAAGAGTTGGACGTAGCTGAGCGACTAACACTAGGGTTCCACAGTTGATTTCCAATGTTGTGTTAGTTTCAGATGTACAGCAAAGTGATTCAGTTACACATATATATATATATATTTTTCAGATTCTATCTCCTTATACAAAATATTGAGTATAGTTCCCTGTGCTGTACAGTAGATCCTTGTGGATTTTATCAGACTGTTTCTCAAGAAGCAAGTCCTCTCTCACCTTTGACCAAAGAGATTAGGCCTCTTATACTTTGCCACAGGCAGAGGTCTGTTGGAGGCCCCATAGTATCAATACACAGATTATTTTGAATCCAAAAGGTACTTATTCATCATCTGTTCCTCCTCCCTCAAATGTTCTGAGGTAAAATGGTTAGCCAAACCTGACACAGGCAGTGATCCCTGGTCAGGACCCCAGATATCTCAAGTCTTGAAACACTGTTTTTTAATTAATTTATTTTTTCAGTTCAGTTCAGTTCAGTCGCTCAGTCATGTCCAACTCTTTGCGACCCCATGGATCACAGCACGCCAGGCCTCCCTGTCCATCACCAACTCCTGGAGTCTACTCAAACTCATGTCCATCGAGTTGGTGATGCCATCCAGCCATCTCATCCTCTGTCGTACCCTTCTCCTCCTGCCCCCAATCCCTCCCAACATCAGGGTCTTCTCCAAAGAGTCAACTCTTCGCATGAGGTGGCCAAAGTATTGGAGTTTCAGATTCAGCATCAGTCCTTCCAATGAATACCCAGGACTGGTCTCCTTTCGGATGGACTGGTTGGATCTCCTTGCAGTCCAAGGGACTCTCAAGAGTCTTCTCCAACACCACAGTTCAAAAGCATCAATTTTTATTGAAGGATAATTGCTTTACAGAATTTTGTTTTTTTCTGTCAAACCTGATTCATACCTATGAATCAGCCATAGGTATACATATATCAAGAAATGTTTTTTCTTTTTTTTCTTTTTCTTTTTAAAATTCTCATCCTGCCCCCATCCCATCAGGCTTGGGCTGATGTGCTAGGGTATTCTCAACCGAGAGAGTTAAAAACAATATCCTCTGTTCTCTATTCACCTTTAGGGGCAGTGATGATCCTAAGAAGGGCAATGGTGGAGAGTGGGGTTCGGCTGACCTGCAGACCCCTCCCCTGGCCTCCGGCCCTGACTTAACCAAAAATTACCAGGAAGTGCTCATTACTCCCTGAAACTTTCCACTCCCTTTCTTCTCAGCTGGGAGGTGGACGGCAGGTGGCCAGCTGAGGTTTAACATGGGGACCTCTCCCCATGTTAGCAGAACACTGAGCAGAACTCAGTGTCTTAGACCAGCAGCAACCCCCACCCCAGGATCAAGCCCCAGCCAGGGCCCAGCACCCTCTTCCTGCCTGGGTAGTCATCTCTGCTTTCAGAGCAGAGGAATGCGAATCTCCAGCTCCAACAAAACAGTCCAGCTCTCTCTAGTCACTACCACCATTTTTCATCACATCACCAGCTGAGTTTATCTTTTTTTTTTTTTTTTTTTGAGTTTATCTTTAGAAAAGGAATTTTGTTTATTACTTTTGGCCATGCCACACAGCTTGTGGGGTCTTAGTTCTCCAACAAGGGATTGAACCCAGGACCTCAGCAGTGAATGTGCAGAGTCCTAACCATCGGACCTCCAGGGAATTCCCAGGAATTTTTTTTTTTTTTTGACAGTGCTGGGTCTTCATTGCTGCTAGGGCTTTTCTCTAGTTGTGGTGAGCTGGGACTACTCTCCAGTTACAGTGTGCAGGCTTCTCACTGTAGTGGCCTCTCTTATTGCAGAACACAGGCTCTAGGGCATGTGGGCCTCAGTAGTTGTGGCTCCCAGGCCCCAGAGCAGGCTCAATAGCTGTGGACGGCATGTGTGATCTTCCCAGATCAGGGACAAACCTATGTCTTCTGCATTGGCAGATGAATTCTTTTCTACTGAGCCACCAGGGAAGCCCCCGGGGATTATTTTAAATTAAAGAATAGTAGATTTATAGTATTATGTTACAATAAGTCCCCTATATACGAACCTTCAAGTTTTGAACTTTCAAAGATTCGAACGTGCGTTCCCATGTCCAGTCACGTAAGTTAGTTCTTGTGTCTTGCGGACATTATCACGAAACTGCTTTTGTGTACTTTACTGTGCAATACTGTATAGAGTGCTACAGTATTTTTATTTCAAGCCCAGGGGCTCCAGAAGCAAAAGGGGTAGACAGAAATGAATCCAGCGTGGAACCAGCACCTGTGCCATCACTATCACACGTGAGCGACATTGCAGCTTGCCCTCCGTCTCCTATTGTTGACGACCCTTCAGCTCTACCATCTCCCACCTCCTCTCTCTCCTCCAGTCAGTAACTCCTTTTGCCTGTTCCCTCGATGCCACCCCCTGTATGCTAGCCATTGTACTGTATGTACTTTTCAAGGTACTGTACTGTAGGATTAAAAATATTTCTTTTTTCGTGTTTGTTTTTTAATGTATTACTTGTGTAAAAGGCTTCCCTGGTGGCTCAGATGGTAAAGAATCTGCTGCAATGCAGGGGACCCGAGTTCAACCCCTGGGTTGGAAGATCCCCTGGAGAAGGGAATGGCAACCCACTCCAGTATTCTTACCTGGAGAATCCCATGGTCAGAGAAGCCTGGCAGGCTACAGTCCATGGGTTGCAAAGAGTTGGACACGACTGAGTAACTAACACACATGTGTGTGAAAAGTATTAGAAATATTTTACAGTATGTACTATACAGTTAATTGTGTCAGTTGGGGACCTAGACTAACTTTCTTGGACCTATGAAAGTGCCCTCAGAACAGAATTCATTAGTATGTAGGAGATTTACTATAGTTTCGGATGTACAGCACCATGATTGAGTATTTTTATATATTATATTCCATTTAAACTTATTATAAAATATTGGCTGTATTCCCTGTGTTGTGCAATATATCCTTGTAGCTTATTCATTTTATACATAGTAGTTTGTACCTCTTTGCCTCCTACCTCTGTCTCTCCCCTTCCCCCACCCCTCTGTCCACGGGTAACCACTAGTGTGTTCTCTATATCTGTGAGTCTGTTTCTGCTTCATTACATTCATTTGTTTACTTTTTAGATTCCACCATAAGTGATAATATACAGTGTCTGTCTTTCTCTGTCTGACTTATTTCACTTAGCATAGTTCCCTCTAGGTCCATCCATGCTGTTGCAAATGGCAAAATTTCATTCATTTTTATGGCTGAGTATATTCTACCGTATCCATTTTGTGTGTGTCTATGTGAGTGTATATCTCACATCTTTGAGGAGGGATTCTTTTAGCATCGTTCTCAGAAAGGGGTTATAAAATCTCCCTTTTTTTGCAGTGTTTATGGAATGCTATTATTTTGTAACTGCTAAAAAGCGGGTGCTCATGCTCAGTCGCTAAGTCATATCTGACTCTTTGCGACCCCATGGACGGTAGCACGCCAGGCTCTTCTGTTCACAGAATTTCCCAAACAAGAGTACTGGTGTGGGTTGCCATCTCCTTCTCCAGGGGATCTTTCCAACCCAGGGATCAAACCTACATCTTCTGCATTGGCAGGCAGATTCTTTACCACTGAGCCATCAGGGAAGCCACTAAGAAGCAGCACAATTAAAATTAAATATGATCTAGTAATGCCATTTCTGGGCATATATACAAAAGAATTGAAAGCAGGGACTCAGATGTTTGTATACCCATGTTCACGGCAGCATCATTCATATTAGCCAAAAGGTGGAAACAACTCAAGTGTACAAGTGTCCATCTATGTGTGGATGGATAAGCAAAATGTGGTATCTCTATAAATGAAATATTCAGTCTTAAGAAGAGTGATTCTGACACATGCTACTATATGAACGAACCTTGAAGACATTGTGTCAAGTGAAATAAACCAGATACAAAAGGACAAAAACTGTATGACTCCACCTACATGAGGAACCCAGAGTACTCAAACTCATAGAGACAGAAAGTGGAATGGCAGTTGCCAGGGGCTTAAGAGAAACTGAAATGGACATTATTGTTTAATATGTATGGAGTTTCAGTTTTTCAAGTTGTGGAGAGGGATGGTAGTGATGGTTGCATATAATGTGAATGTACTTAATGCCACTGAACTGCAGATTTAATGATGGTTAAAATGGTAAATTTTATATCATGTAAATTTTACTGTATTTTTTAAAAAGCATCACAATGATAAAATTAAACAAACTAGGGGCTTGAAAATTCAGGTATATTAAATAGATTCATTACTGAGTACATGAGAAAGGGGGATGACCCCTGTTATTAAAGGATTTAGCTTGAAACTCTTTTAGAGTGTGGATTTTTTAAAATGCAATATAACACTCAGGAAACTCAAACTGAGGCTCTGTGACAACCTAGAAGGGTAGGACAAGGTGGAAGAGAGGCTTGGGAGAGAGGGGACATATGTCTACCTATGACTGATCCATGTTGATGTCCGGCAGAAACCAACACAATATTGTGATCGTCCTTAAACTAAAGATAAATAAATTTAAAAAATTCTCTGGTAAAGAAAAAATGCAATATACAATATAGTTCTATGTACATAGACTCTGGAACAGACTGCCTGGGTTCAACTTCCAGTTCTGTCACTTATTAGCTATGAGTCCTTAGGTATATTACTTAACATCGCTGTGTTTCAAAATCTCTGTCTATAAAATAGAAATAAAAACCCTCATAGGACTTTTTCTTTATCTTTTTTAATATTTATATTTTTTATTTTTGACTGCGCTGGGTCTTCGTTGCTGCATGTGGGCTGTCTCTGGTTTGCCGAGAGCAGAGGCTACTCTTGCTTTCAATGCGTGGGCTTCTCATTGTGGTGGCTTCTCTTGTGGAGCACAGGCTCAGGCGCTCTGGCTTCAGTAGTTGCGGCCATGGGCTTAGTTGCTCCCTGGCATGTGGGATCTTCCCCTACTTGGGATTGAACACACGTGCCCTGCATTGGCAGGCAGCTTCTTGACCACTGGACCACCAGGAAAGTCCACCCTCATAGGATTTTTATGAGAGTTGTTAATAACACATGTGAAATGTTTATAACAATGCCCCACACACGGTAGGTCCTATATGAGTGTTTGTTGAAAAAACGTAAATTTTCTTCAAACACATTTTTTTCTAGACAAAAAGTAAATTTTCCCCACATTTTTTTCTAGACTGAAAAGTCTATCTGAATGTGTTTTTAAAACTATATCTAATTGCATAACCCATAAAATGAACAGGTTGCAATAAAATTTGGTTATTCGACATTCTCTGAGGCCCCTTCTAGCTTCATGGGTTAAACAGTGTTCTGGATTAGAGAACAATTAACCAGCAGACTTCACAGTTGCAGCTTGGTTTGCTTCTGCCATCAGGAGTCTCTCAGGCCTGGGGCCTCTGTTTGCCGGGTCATCTTTCCTGGAAGATAGTTAAACTTGGATTTCACAGGTACGTGTGAGCTGTTTGTTCTTGTACTTCCCAGCAGAGGCTGTGTTACGCTCTGGATTTGCACAGAATAAGGGTTGAGTAATAATTACCCTTCACACCGCTGATCGTTTTCTCCATTTGCGTCCATTAGCTAGCTCTTTAGCAATCATTTGTCTATGCGTAGCTATACACATACGTGCAGACACACATGTGTAACCAGAATCTTGAGCCAAATTGCCCAAATTCAACTCTAGTTCTGCCACGGACTAGCTGAGGACCTTGGACAATTTCTAAACCCCATTTCTCCAACCTCATTTTTCCTTATCTGTAAAAAGGAAGACTTTCTACTGCGCAGGGTTATTGTGAGGATTAACTGAGAAAACTTTCCGAGGTTACTTACCTCAGTCCTGATACCCAGTAAGCAAGTGCTCAGGGGCTATTAGTCTGATAATGATAACAAGCAGCCTGTGTGACACCTTGCCCATCCCATGGAGATGAGTGTCACTTAGGAAAGAAGGACGTCATATCTTTTCTTCTTTACTAACTGAAACTTTCCTCCAAGGAAAAAAACTTTATTTATACTGGCCATTTTCATGAGTCTCTTTGCTACATATATTATACACTTTTCTGGATCATGCTGAATATAATTTTATTAAATTTCAAGCAACACAACCACTCTCTTAGGTGGCACAGTGGTAAAGAATCCGCCTGCCAATGCAGGAGACACAAGAGAATTGGGTTTGATCCCTGGGTTGGGAAGATCCCCTGGAGGAGGAAATGGCAACCTATTCCAGTATTCTTGCCTGGAAAATTCCATAGACAGAGGAGCCTGGCGGGCTACAGTTCATGGGGTTGCAGAATCAAACGTGACTGAGCACACACATATTAATTATATATAACGCTGAAAAGAATCATACAATTGACATCCGTGTACTGCCATACGGATTAAGAAATGCAAAACAATATTGTAGGGTTACTATGTTCCACCTTTGAGCTGCCTTAGACAAAATTACCATTCCTTCCTTCTTAACTCACTCTTTTTGGCCTCCACACTGTCACGCTTTCCTCCTACCTTCCTGTCCACTCCTTCTCAGTCTCTTTTGTAAGTTCTTCCTTCTCAATATGATATTTCAATGTTGAAATTGCTCCCTAGGCTACATTTTTCTCCCAAACATTCTCTCCCTATCAGCGCATACAACTGCTTACCTGACATCTCAACTTTGAGGTCTCATGTACAGCTCAAATTCAATGTGTTCAAAACTGAACCATCCTCTTCCTCTCACTACTTCATCTCCCTCCTATGTTCTCTACTTCAGGGACTTTCCCCACCCATCTTAACTCCTCCTTCTCTCCTCTGTCATCCAGTTCGTTACACCACTGCAGTCCAGATGTCAAATCCATCTGCCTCTCTCTACATTCATCACACTAGTCCACATCTATCATATCTCTCTTTTTTGCTTGGAACACTTATTGCCTTCTCATAGGCACCATGTCTATTTAGTCATCACTGAATCCTCAGTGCATAAAATAAGTTCCTGGTACAGAGTAGACACTCAATAAATATTTATTACATGAATAAACAAATGAATGTTCATGACCTTATTTGAGGAGTCTTTATTTTAATCAAAGTGGAAGAGGGAATGAAGGCCATATATGAAGAACCCACAGCTAATATCATATTCAATATTGAAAGAATGAAAGGTATTCCCTAAAATCAAGAACAAAATGAGGGTGCTCACTTTTGCCACTTCTGCTCAGCTTAGTACTATAATAAGTGCTAGTCAGAGCAATTAGGTAAAGAAACAAAACTAAAGACATCCAAATTGGAAAGGAGTAAGTAAACTTACCTCTGCTCATCTCTGATCACAGACTGTATGTCCTTATTTGTTAAGAAAATTCTAAAGATTTCCCTCTGTCTCACACACACACACACACACACACACTTATTAGAGCTAATAAATATATTCAGCAAAGTTGCAAGATTCAAACTTTATACACACAAATCAGTTGCATTTCTATATACCAGCAATGAACAATCAGAAAAGGAAATTTTTAAAAAAACAAGTTTATTTACAATAGTAAGAACAAAAGTAAAGTATTTTACCAAGAAGGCAAAAGGCTTGTGTACTGAAAACTACAAAGCATTGCTGAAAGAAATTGAGACCTAAATAAGTGGAAACACAGCCTGTGTTCATGGATTTGAAGATTTAATACTGTTAAGATGACAATACTACCCAAAGTGATCTACAGTTTTGATGCAATTCTTATCAAAATTCCAGTGTCACTTTTTGAAGCCATAGAAAAAAACCCATCCTAAAATATATATGAAATCTCAAATGATTTGAATACTCAAAACAGTCTTGAGAAAAATAAAATAACATTGAAAAACTTACACTTTTTATTTCAAAACTTACTACAAAGCTACAGCAATCAAAACAGTGTGGTACTGGCAGAAGGTCAAACATACAGATCAATGAGATAGAGTAGAGAGCCCCCAGATAAATCTTTATATCCATGGTCAACTTATTTTCTTCAGGGTTATTGAAGAATATATAATTGATATGGCCAGCTGATTTTCTGACAAGGGTGCCAAGACCATTCAACAGGGAAAGGACTGTCTTTTCAACACGTGGTACTGGGAATACTGGATATCCACATGTAAAAGAAAGAAGTCAGGAGAATTCCACAGTGGTCCAGTGGTTAGGACTCACACATTCACTGCCATGGCCCAGATTCAACCCCTAGTGGGGAAGATCCCTCAAGCTTCACAGTGAGGGGGGAAAAAAAGGCTCTTACCTAACACCATATACAAAATTAATTCAAAATGAAGAAAATGTACAAAAAGGACTTCTCTGGTGGTTCAATAGTTAAGACTCCACACTCCCAGTGCAGGGATCACAGATCCAGTCCCTCGTCAGGGGAGGTTCCACGTGCTGTGGGGAAACTAAGCCCCTGGGCCACAACTCTGAGCCCACGTGCTGCAATTGCCGAAGCCCGTGCACCCTAGAGCCCATGCTCTGAGACAGAAGAACCCAAGCCCCACAGCTAGACAAAGCAACAAAGACCCAAGGCAGCCAAAATAAATAAGACGAAGTCAAGAGAAGTTCCCTGGTGGCCCAGTGGCTGGGACTCGGCACTTTCACTGCATGGCCTGGGTTCAGTCCCTGGTGCGGGAACTAAGATCCTGCAAGCCTCGAGGTATGGACAAAAAGAAAAGAAGAAGAAGAAAGAAGGACTCTTACCTAACACTACATACAAAAAATTAACTGAAAATTAAGAAAACGTACGGAAAGGACTTCCCTGGAGGTCCAGTGGTTAAGAGTCTGAACTCTCAGTGCAGAAGTCATGGGTTCAACCCCTGGTCAGGGTACTAAGACCCCACATGCCTCACAGTGTTGCCAAAAAAAATACAGAAAAATCTTCATGAGATTGGTTTTGGATATGACATTAAAAAAATTAGCAAACAAAAGGAAAAAATAGGTAAATTGGACTTCATCAAAATTAAAAACCTTTGTGTATCAAAGGGCGCTATCAAAAGAATGAAAAGAGAGCCCACAAAATAGGAGAAAATATTTGCATGTCATATATTTTATAAGGGGTTAATATTCAGAATAGATACAGAAACTCTTACAACTCAACAACAAAAAGAACTTTTGTTGTTGAAGAAACAATCCAATTCAAAAATGGGCAAAGGGCTTATATATACATTTCTCCAACAAGCACAAGGAAAGATATTCAACACCATTGATCGTAAGGGAAATGGAAATCAAAAGCACAGTGAGATACAACATCACACCCATTAAAACGGCTACTGTCAAAAAATAGGAAATAACAAGTACTGGTGAGGATGTGGAGAAACTAACGTTGAGCATTACTAGTGGAAACAGAAAATTATTCAGCCTTTGTGGAAAAGTTTGACCGGTCCTCAAAAACTAAACAAAGAATTACCATATGATTTAGCAGTTTCACTCTTATTATATATCAAGAAGGACGGAAATCAGGAGCTAGAACAGATATATATACACTCATGTTCATAGATGAGTGTTTTACAACAGTCAAAAGGTGGAAACAACCCAAATGTTCATAATTGATAAATGGATAAACAAAATGTTACAACATAAATGAACTGGACCACATTATGTTAAGTGAAAAAAGCCAGACACAAAAGGATAAACATTACAATTCCACTTACGTGAAGTACCTAAAATAGGCAAATTCATAGAGACAGAAAATAGAATAGAGATTACCAGGGTCTAGGGGGAGGGCGGAGTGAAGAATTGCTGTTTAATGGATGAAGAGTTTCCGTTTGGGAGGATGAAAAAGTTCTAGAAATAGATAGTGGTAACGTTTACACAATACTGTCAATATACTTAATGCCACTGAATTGTGAACTTAAAAGATAGTTAAAATGGTCAATTTTATGTTAGATATCTTTTTGCCTTTCCCTGCTGTTCATGGGGTTCTCAAGGCAAGGATACTGAAGTGGTTTGCCATTCCCTTCTCCCGGGGGAGCATGTTTTATCAGAACTCTCCACCATGACCCATCCGTCTTGGGTGGCCCTAAACAGCATGAGTTAGGCAAGGCTATGGTCCATGTGATCCGTTTGACTAGTTTTCTGTGATTGTAGTTTTCATTCTATCTGCTCTCTGATGGATAAGGATAAGAGGCTTATGGAAGCTTACTGTTGGGAGAGACTGACTGTGGGGGAAACCGGGTCTTGTGCTGATAGGTAGGGCCATGCTCAGTAAATCTTTAATCCAATTTTCTGTTGATGGGCAGGGCTGTGTTCCCTCCCTCCCAAAGAGTTGATGCTTTCGAACTGTGGTGTTGGAGAAGACTCTTGAGAGTCCCTTGGACCGCAAGGAGATCAAACCAGTCCATCCTAAAGGAGATCAGTCCTGAATATTCATTGGAAAGACTGATGCTGAAGCTCCAATACTTCAGCCACCTGATGTAAAGAACTGACTCTAAAGAAAAGACCCTGATGCTGGGAAAGATTGAAGGCAGGAGGAGAAGGGGAGGACAGAGGTTCAGAAGATTGGTTGGCATCACCGACTCAATGGACATGAGTTTGAGCAAGCTCCGGGATTGGTGATGGACAGGGAAGCCTGGCATGCTGCAGTCCGTGGGGCTGCAAAGAGTCAGACACGACTGAGCGACTGAATCGATGTTATGTATATTGTACCACAACAATAAAATATGTGGAAGGGAAAAAGACCAACTTAAAATGACTATATTTCCAGGAGGAATATCGTATTATCCATAAAATAGATGTCTACTTTTCATAAGTCAAGGTATGGTCAACAAAACAAAAACCACTCCACGTGTTTTTAAATTGAGGGAATGAAATATAAGGAATTACTTACAAAGGTGTTGCAAGTGCTGGACAAGAAAAGGGGGAAGTGAGACTTGGACAAAACTACCACACCATTGGTCTTCCCTGGTGGCTCAGATGGTAAAGAACCTACCTGCAGTGCGGGAAACCTGGATTCGATCCCTGGGTCAGGAAGATCCCTGGCAACCCACTCCAGTATTCTTCCTTGGAGAATTCCATGGACAGAGAAGCCTGGTGGGCTGCAATCCATGGGGTTGCAGAGAGTCAGACACAACTGAGTCACACACACACACACACATCAGCTCTCTTGGAGCTCCAGCTTGTTTCAGCTCACTGTGCAGATCTTAGGACTTGTCAGCCTTCACATCACATGAGCCAACTGCATATAATAAATCACTTTATTACAAGAGATTCTTATGGGATATAAAGAGAGATGATACACACACACACCAGATATATGCATCTGTCCATATGTAGATACCAATATAAGTCACAGACCCTAACGGCTCCATTTCTCTGGCTAATATAGGCAGAAATGGAGTTGAGAAAAAAGTGCACATCATTAAGGGTTTGGAAGTTCCTATTCAGTATGAGGGTTATCAGTTTCATAGTGGAGTTGACATTGAGATGGACCTTAAAGACAGAGATGAGAAATGGGAAAGTGAGGGAGAAGATAGAGAATATCTCAAGCAGAAGCAACAGTACAAGCATAAAGCATAAAGACATAAAGACAGGAAAATTCTGGCTGTGTTTGAAAAATAATACATACAACATGGCACTTTATAGTTCATTGCTTGCTGCCACACACTCTACTGAGTCTATTCCACACAGGAGCCAATTCAAAATTGGTACCCTGATAAACTTGCCAAAGTGCCCACACAGCTAGATCCAAGTTGTTAGCTCCCTTCCCCAAACTCACAGCCTCTGGAGCAGAATACAATCTCCTCAGAACACTTCACATTCTGGCACAGATACCTTTTCTCCCTCTTTCCCATAAGCTCTCTCTGGATATACTGTGTTTCAGCCAAAGAAGGCTTGAGGAGTCAGGAACCAGAAAGTCACCTGCGTGTAGAAGACTTGGCCAACTTGAGAATGCCAGATCCTAAACTGCCAGCAGGGAAAGTCAGTTTATCCCACAAAATCCTCAAAAAGCTCATCAGTTGTCAGTTCCAAAGACCTCTGAAACAAGTGTGTGTGTGTCTGTGTGTGTGTGTGTGAGAGAGAGAGAGAGAAAATAGGGAAGGGGTGTATGCTCGGTCATGTCCAACTCTTTGAGACCCCCATAGACTTTAGCCTGCCAAACTCCTCTGCCCATAGGATTTTCCCAGCAAGAATACTGGAGGGGGTTGCCTTTTCCTCCTCCAGGGCATCTTCCCAACTCAGGGATCGAACCCACGTCTCTAACATCTCCCGCATTGGCAGGCAGATTCTTTACCACTGAGCCACCTGGGAAGACCAAGGGCAGGGGGGGTGCGTTGAAAGCTGTTCAAGAGGCAACTCTCGCAATCTCCCCCTTCTACCTTCTATTATGGGGTAACTGCTTTCCTTTCACTCCACAAAATTCTGCAGGTTTATTCTCTTAGTTAAAGCAGGGCCTCTGAACTGGAGGACAGGAGGCACGTTTGAGAGCACAGGCCTGGTTTCTAGGACTGACTGTGTGTATGCTGAATGCTACACAAAGGTCTGCTGCCCTCCGCTCCTTCCACCAGCCAGATCACTAAGGGCCAGACCAGCACGCCCCCTGGAAATGGACTGCTAGATTCTTCTCCGGGAAATCTGATGAGCCTGAGAAGAAAAGCCAGAGATTCAAATATTTGGGAATTTTCCCAGTAAACAGCCCACTCAGCTACCCGCCACACAGCTTCCTTCCAGTCAGCATTTTGGTTCCTGTGTCAAATATTTCCCATCAGTTCCTCCACACCCCTCCTCTGCCCTGCCCTCTGCTTGGGGAAGCTCCCAGGTATGGATGACGAGCAGCCTCCCATACCCTCCAGCTTCTGGTTGGCTGGGTCAATGTGGAAGCCTAGAAGGAAACAGGAGGGGCAGATGGGGGTGAGGTTGCCTCAGGCTCCCTGTGTCTCTCCACCAGACCCAGCTACTCCACTCTGCCTTCGTAAACAGCCATTTTGGACATAAACTCTCCTGTAATTATCCTAATTTGTGTGTACCTGTGTTTATTACTGGGATCTGACCAGTCAAGGGTTACCAGACAACTGGGTAAAAAGCCTTCAACACACAAGATAACAAGCAAGCAAACAACAGAAGAGAGAAAAAAGAAAAGAAAAGCAATTCTAGAAACAATCTATGCAGGAAAGAGACTTTTAAAAAGAAAAGTTTCACTAATATTCTCAGAGAGATGGTTAAAGATATTGTGTTCATGAAACAAAAATGAAACCTTATTCAAAAAGAGGAGGGACATTCAAGGATGAAAAAAGAGGTCTTTGAAAATTAAAAACATGACAGAAGAAATTAAAAACTCAGTAGTAATAGTTGAAAGACAAATAAATGTTTCAGAAATTAGAGCCAACAAACCCCAAAGGAACAGCGTATAAAAGGACAAGATAAGAAAACGAAACCGTCCAAGAAGTTCACTGTTTGAATAGTAAGAGAGAAAAAGAGAAAATAGAGGAAAAAAAAAAACCAGTTTAAATTATTCAAGATTTCTCAGAACTAAAAGACATGAGTTTCTGGACTGAAAGAGCCAGGTGAGTGCCTGAAACAAGGAACGAAACTAGACCCACACAGAGGAAGCACTGAAGACAAAGAAAGACTTACAGACTTTTAGCAAGAGAGGAAAAAATAATCACCACAAAGAATCCATGTGCCAGTTACCAATGTATTGCTTCTTGGCTCCAAATCCACTTTTTAAGACCTACAGAGGGCTTCCCTGGTGGCTCAGAGGATCAAGTGTCTGCCTGCAATGCAGGAGACCCGGGTTCGATCCCTGGGTTGGGAAGATCCCCTGGAGAAGGAAATGGCAAGCCACTCCAGTGTTCTTGCCTGGAGAATCCCATGGACAGAGGTGGTCTACAGTCCATGGGGTTGCAAAGAGTTGGACACGACTGAGTGACTTCACTTTCAGTAAGGATGGCTGGGATTCATTTAAGCATCTCTTCTTGACAGCAAGCACGTTGGAGGGACATTGGAAGAGGAAAGGACTTTTCCTGCTGGTTTCAGCAGCTGCACCATTGTTCAGAGGTAGGGGGAAGGACATCCTGAGGTGCTCTGCCCCAGCCATGCTACAAGCCTCCACACCTGGCCTCTGCGCCCTGCAGGCTACTACACCAGAGGGCAGGCTACCCCGCCCTCTGCCAGCTGTGGCTCGCCTGTGCCCCGAAGGGTTGCTTTCTGCCTGCCCAGCACAGCCAAATAAATATATTAAAAATAAACACATATATAAAAATAAACTTATGAGCATTTGGAGTGCCTCACAGAAATGTGGCCAATAACAGAACAGGCCTGTGAGATTTGCAGGAGGGAGACGGCAGCAGCAGAGACTCTGAGGAAGCCCAGGTCGACCCCGATCCCCGCGCAGAAAGGCCTGCGGTTCTGCTGCTGCAGACAAGCCGCTGAAGAACTGCCCGTTGTTTCCTCCTTGCCTTCAGAATCAGGCTGTCGCCTCTAGATGGGCTCAGCTGTGGTTTGTGACCTGCCAGGCTCAGGGGACTTTCCGAGGCCTTTCTTTCCTCTCCCCACCCTCCAGCCCTCTGCCCTCTGGGTCCCCAAGTGAAACAATCAAGATGCACACTTTTCCCTCCAGACACCACACCCCATCCCTTTCCTGGAGCTCCACCCTGCCCAAGGTGAAAGAGAGGAGGGGATTAGAGAGGAAGAACACAAGAAATGAATACAGTGGAAGTTAGTCCTATTGCTGTCCTTGAACCATAGGAAAGGGCAGGGTGAGAAGGACCCAAAAGCAACTAGGTTGGGGTGTGGCAGGCTCTCCTCCACTTTATGCCCCTCAGAGGCTCTGGCTTATTCCCAGGAGCAGGCTGAAATGCCTTGGCAAAGCAAATGGTGCTCCAGAAACCACCCCTGCTTTTACCTCTTTCCTCATCTCTGGCTACTTTCTCCTTGCAGTCTGGGTTACAGCCACAATAAACAGTGTTGTTGCGTTCAAGAACATTGGTTTGGCATGAGTAAGTGAGGCTCCTGCCCTGGGCCCCACACATAGAACACCCCACCTTACACACACACACTCACTCCCGGGGCACAGCAATTCCCCGGTTCAGCATGAGGATAGACATGAGGGATGGCACAGGAGACATCTCCTCCCTCTTGCTCTGGATGGTGCTGAGAGAGATGTGAGGCCTAGGAAAAGCCAGAGTCAGAGCCATTCTTGGAGCACTGCCCCCTGGAACCACCATCACCCAGAGAACAGGAGGACAAGAGGAGCTGAAGTCCATTCACCACCACTTGGACTTTTCTGATACTCCAACTCAGGGTGGGCAAACCCTAGCCTTTGGGCCACATCAGGCCCCTGACCTATTTTTATACAGCATGTGATAGATGAATCTCGTGAGTATAAAAGGTCCGGATACAAAATATCATAGACTACCTGATTCAATTTATATAACATGTAAAACTGACAAAATTGATCAATGGTGTTGGAGGTCAGGATAGAGGTTACCTTTGGGGAAGTGGGGGCAAGCGTCTGGACCAGGGCATAAAGGAGGTTTCAGATGTGATTACATGGATAGCTCACTCATTATATTTGTTTCAGAAGCTTATTAAAATGGTATTTTTCTTTTTTAAAATACTTTTTAGGACTTCCCTGGTGGCATAATGGATAAGAATCCACTTGCCAACGCAGAGAACATGGGTTCAACCCCTGGTCTGAGAAGATTCTAAACCTGTGCTCCACAACTACTGAGGCTGTGTGCCCAATATTAAACCCCATGCACCCAGAGCCTGTGCTCTGCAACAAGACAAAACTGCGGGCAAGAGTAGCCTGGTCACTGCCACTAGAGAAAGCCCATGCATAGCAACCAAAAATAATACTGTAACTATAAAAAAATTTAAAAAATACTTTCAAAATGGAAACATATTATACATGGCCATGAGGTATACACTAAGCACATACCTTAAGTGTATAGTTCAATGAGTTTTTCCATATGTATACATTCATGGCAGCTTTCCAGGTCACACCAGTTGTAAAGAACCCAACTGCCAATGCAGAAGACTTAAGAGATGCGGGTTCCATCCCTGGGTCAGGAAGATCCCCTGGAGAAGAAAATGACAACCCACCCCAGTATTCTTGCCTGGGAAATCCAATGGACGGAGGAGTCTGACGGGCTACAGGCCATGGGGTTGCAAAGAGTCTGACTGAGCAAATGACACTCTCACTTTCTTTCATATATTCGTAATAGCTCCACCCAGAGCAAGATATAGAATACTCCTAGCATCCCAGAATGTTTTTCTCCATCCCCAGCACCACAAAATAACCACCATTGTGAGACTGACTATTTTTGGTTCTGCTTCTTTTTTTCCCCCGCAGTGGAAGTATGGATTCTTAACCACTGGACCACCAGGGAAGTCCCAGTTCTGCTTCTTCTTGATTTGGGCATAAATGAAGTCACACATATTGTTATCCTTTGTGTCTGGCTTAGTTTGTTCAACAAAATGTCTCTGAGATTAGTTCATGTTGTTGTGTGCACCCAATAGTTCATTCTTTCTGTTGCATGAGGTATCTCGTTGTCTGGATGTGAAATTTGTTTACCCATTCTGTTAATAGACACTTAGACTGTTTTGACTTTTCAGCTATTATAAATACAGTTGCTTTGGACATTCTTGTACATATCTTTTGATAAATATATGCACATTTTCCTCTCTCCTAGAAGTGAATTTTCTAGTCACAGAGCAGGCATACTTTAGTGGGGCTTCCCTGCTGGCTCAGCAGAAAAGATTCCACCTGCAATGCAGGAGCCTCAGATTCCCTGGGTGGGGAAGATTCAGTCCCTGAGTGGGTAAGATGCCCTGGAGAAAGAAATGGCAACCCACTCCAGTATTCTTACTTGGGAACTCCTATGGACAGAGGAGACTGGCAGGCTACATACAGTCCATGGGATTGCAAAGCGTCAGACACAACTTAGCGACTAAACAACAACAAATACTTAAGCAGTTAAGTATTAAGTTAGTAAGTTTTATGTACTAAATCTCTCTCTACTTCAAAGTCATAAAAATAGCCACTTTGTTCTCTTCTAGATGCTTTATTGCCTTACCTTTTATACTTTGGCCTATGATTCATTTTGGCAAGACATCCTGGAATGCAAAGTTAAGTGGGCCTTAGGAAGCAATACTATGAACAAAGCTAGTGGAGGTGGTGGAATTCCAGTTGAGCTACTTCAAAACCTAAATGATGATGCTGTAAAAGTGCTGTACTCAATATGCCAGCAAATTTGGAAAATTCAGCAGTGGCCACAGGACTGAAAAGGTCAGTTTTCATTCCAACCCCAAAGAAAGGCAATGCCAAAGAATACTCAAACTACTGCACAATTACACTCACATCCCACGCTGGTAAAGTAATGCTCAAAATTCTCCAAGCCAGGCTTCAATAGTACGTGAACCATGAACTTCCAGATATTCAAGCTGGATTTAGAAAAGGCAGAGGAACCAGAGACCAAATTGCCAACATCCATTGGATGATCGAAAAAGCAAGAGTTCCAGAAAAACATCTATTTCTGCTTTATTGACTATGCCAAAGCCTTTGACTGTGTGGATTACAACAAACTCTGGAAAATTCTTCAAGAGATGGGAATACCAGACCACCTGACCTGCCTCCTGAGAAATCTGTATGCAGGTCAGGAAGCAACAGTTAGAACTGGACATGGTACAACAGACTGGTTCCAAATAGGAAAAGGAGTACATCAAAGCTGTATATTGTCACCCTGCTTATTTAACTTATATGCAGAGTACATCATGAGAAATGCTGGGCTGGAGGAAGCACAAGCTGGAGTCAAGATTGCCGGGAGAAATATCAATAACCTCAGATATGCAGATGACACCACCCTTATGGCAGAAATCGAAGAAGAACTAAAGAGCCTCTTGATGAAAGTGAAAGAGGAGAGTGAAAAAGTTGGCTTAAAACTCAACATTCAAAAAACTAAGATCATGGCATCTGGTCCCATCACTTCATGGCAAATAGATGGGGAAACAGTGGATACAGAGACAGACTTTATTTTTTGGGGCTCCAAAATCACTGCAGATGGTGACTGCCGCCATGAAATTAAAAGACACTTGCTCCTTGGAAGAAAAGTTATGACCAACCTAGACAGCTTATTTAAAAGCAGAGACATTACTTTGCCAGCAAAGGTCCGTCTAGTCAAAGCTATGGTTTTTCCAGTAGTCATGTATGGATGTGAGAGTTGGACTATAAAGAAAGCTGAGCGCTGACAAATTGATGCTTTTGAACTGTGGTGTTGGAGAAGACTCTTGAGAATCCCTTGGACTGCAAGGAGGTCCAACCAGTCCATCCTAAAGGAGATCAGTCCTGGGTGTTCATTGGAAAGACTGATGCTGAAGCTGAAACTCCAATACTTTGGCCACCTGATGTGAAGAACTGACTCATTTGAGAAGACCCTGATGCTGGGAAAGATTGAAGGCAGGAGAAGGGGATGACAGAAGATGAGATGGCTGGATGGCATACTGACTCAATGGACATGAATTTCAGTAAACTCTGGGAGTTGGCGATGGACAGGGAGGCCTGGCGTGCTGCAGTCAATAGGGTCATGAAGAGTTGGACACGACTGAGTGACTGAACTGACTGACTGATGATTCATTTTTAATTAATTTTTAACACCACTGAATTGTTCTTAATTTGAAATTTTTTTGCTTCTTAATTTGAATTGTACATTTTTAAGTGGCTACAATGCTCAGTTTTATATTAATCTATTTTACCATAATTTTAAAAGTTACTGAGGACATGATAAGGGCTTTTCTTTATGCAAATTATATCTAACAATATATATCTTATTAGAAAATAAAATTAAGGACTTCCCTAGTGGTCCAGTGGTTAAGAATCTGCCTGCCAGTGGAGGGGGGCACAGGTTCGATTCCTGGTCGGAAAAGATTCCACATGCCACAGGGCTACGGAGCCCGTGAGCCACAACTACTTAAGCCCACGTACTCTAGAGTCCACGCTCTGAAACAAGAGAAACCACCACACTGAGAAGCCCATGCACTGCCCCTAGAGAAAGCACATGCAGCAACAAAGACCCAGTGAAACAAAAATAAACAAGTATTTTTTAGTTAGAAAAGGAAATCGTTAAAAAGAAATTAAAAAAAAAAGAAAATCAGAATTTAAAACTAAGAACCCGCATGTCAATGCAGAAGACTTAAGAGATGCGGGTTCAATCACTGGGTCAAGAAGATCCCCTGAAGGAAGGCATGGCAACCCACTCCAGTGTTCTTGCCAGGAGAATCCCATGGACAGAGGAGCCTGGCAAACTACAGTCCATAGGGTCACAGAGTCAGACATGACTGAAGCAACTCAGCATGGTACATACTTTAATTCATTCTAAAATAATAATAAATTAGATCATTCCAAATGATATATTTTATTTAGGGGTTATGTTTGTTCATTTGTTTACAAAAAAAACAACACAGAAATATGAGTGGCCTTGTTTGGAAATTCCCTGCCAGTCCAGTGGTTAAGACAGGGCCCTTTCACTGCCATGGCCTGGCTTCAGTCTCTGCAAGGGAAGTAAGATCCTGCAAGCCAGAGAGATGTGGCCAAAAAAAAAAAAAAGTTTGCACACCCACTGGATGGCTGCTACCCACCCCCTAAAAAAAAACGGAACCTCAGAAAATAAGTTTTCTTGCAAATACAGAGAATTGGAGCCCTTGTGTGCTGTGGGCAGGAATGTAAAATGGTGCAGCCACTATGGGAAACAGTATAAATGTCTCTGAAAAATTAAAAATATAACTACCATATGATCCAGCAATCCCGCCTCTAAGCGTATATCCAAAAAAACTGGAAACAGGATATTGGAGAAGTATTTGCACACCCATGTTCATTGTAGCACTGTTGATAATAGACAAGAAGTGGAAACAACCCAAATGTTCATGGATGGATGACTGGATAAACCAAGTATGTATACATACAGTAGAATATTATTTGGCTTTCAAATAGAAGGAAATCCTGACACAAGCCACAGCATGAATAAACCTTGAGGATGTTATACTAAGTGAAGTGTCAGTCATGAAAAAAACAAATATCGTATAATTCTGTTTACCTGAGGTATCTAAGGCAGTGAATTCATAGAATCAGAAAGTAGAATGGTGGTTTGCCAGGGGCCAGAAGCAGAGGGAAATGCGACATTGTGATTTAAGAGGTTGGAGATACTGTGGATTCAGTTCCAGACGGCAATACAGTGAACATCGCAATAAAGCCAGTCACACACATATTTTTGGTTTCCCAGAGCACAGAAAAAGTTATGTGTTTACATTATACTGTAGTCTATTAAGTGTGAAGTTAACATGATATCTAAAAAAATGTACATATCTTAGTCTGAAAATATTTTATTGCTAAAAAAAATGTTAATCACTATCTGAAAGCTGAGAGTTCCCACAAGCCTTCAATTAACAAAACAGTGTAATATCTGTAAATTAAATAAAGTAAAGCACAATAAAACAAAGTATGCCTGTGAAAAAGAAAGTTTGGCATTTGCGGATATGCAATTGGAAAATGGAGGATTGTTTCATAGCCTTTTCAGATAATTATGGATATTCTGTTTTATATAAAATTCAACAAATGATAGCTTCTTAAAGGCTAGTTGCAATGTGGAATATGAAATCATATTATTCATAAAAGTTTCATATTCTTTTTGTATATTAAAATACATTGGTCTATCTTGCACTTTAAAATGAACTTTTAAAAATTTGCTTAATGTTCACTTTTTTTTTTAATCTTACACTTTTTTTTTCTGGCTGCATCCAGCACAGCATATGGGATATTACTTCCCCAACCAGGGATTGAACCCTTGCCCCCTGCAGTGGAAGCACGGATTCTTAAACATTGGACATCCAGGGAAGTCCCCGCTGCACTTTATTTTTTTAATAATTTTTATTTATGTATTTATTTTTGGCTCTGCTGGGTCTTCACTGCTATGTGGGCTTTTTTCCCTAGCTGTGGGCAGCGGGGTCTACTCTCTAGTTGTAGCACATGGGTTTCTGGTTGCCGTGCTTCTCTTGTTGCAGAGCACAGACCCTAGGTGCACAGGCTTCTGTGGTCGTGACTCTTGGGCTTAGTTGCTCTGCAGCATGTGGGATCTTCCTGGACCAGGGATCGAACCCATGTCTCCTGCACCAGCAGACAGATTATTTACCACTGAGCCACCAGGGTAGCTCCCCTCTTGCACGTTAAAAGGGCTTTTAATCATGTAAGTTTTTACAACACTGTGCCTTCGTCATGGTGTATGCTACTCTTAGTATGCTATTAAATTCAGTCTACCAGTATTTTGTTGTGAATTTTTGCATCTATATTCATCAGGAATTTTGGCCCATAGTTTTCTTTTCTTGTCTTTTCCTTATCTGGCTTTGACATGAGAATAATGCTGGCCTCAACTAATGAATTTGGAAGTGTTTCCTCATCTTCAATTTTTTTGAAGTTTGAGAAGGACTGGCATTATTACTTCTTCAAATGTTTGATAGAATTCACCAGTGAAACCATCTGACCATTTATTTTTGGGAGGTTTTTCATTACTGATTCAATCTCCTTATTTGTGATTAGTCTGTTCAAACTTCCAATTTTTTTATGATTCAGTTTTGATTGTTTGTGTATTTCTAGGAATTTATCCATTGCCTCTAGGTTGTCCGATTTGCTGATGTATATTTGTTCAGGGTAGTCTCTTATGATCTTTCGTATTTCTGCAGTACCAGTTGTAATGCTTCTTCTTTCACTTATAATTTGATCTATTTCAGCCCTCTCTCTCTCTTTTTTATGTGCTAACCTGACATCAGTTTGAATTCTCTACTTCTTACCTTATAATTCTAACAACCAGCCCATTTATTTAATTCAAAGCTGAGCAGTTTCCCCTTCAGTTTTTACCTTCAGCAAATGTCTAAAATTTTCTTAAAGGGACAGCACATTTAAAGCATAATTTCTTCCTTCTCTAGGGATTCTTGAGCTCCATTACTTTTGTGTGTTTTTGTTTGCTTGTTTGCTTGCTCTGGTCACACCACGTGGTTTGGTCTTGTGGGGTTAGTTCCCTGACCAAGAATGGAACTGGGGCCCCTGCAGCAATGTTCAGAAGGATTAACCACTGGTTTGCCATCACATTTAGATTTATAGAAGTACAATACTTACTAATTTCTATACAGTAGTCAACACAGAAGCTTCTTTTAATTTGAGAAACATACTTTGCTCATGTGCCAGAACTCCAGGCAGGAGTGGCTGTTTGTTCCGAAGGAAAATAGCCCTTGGATCTGCAATCCCATCTCCATCCCCTTTTTCTTCCCAGTGGGCATGCCTACCAATGAAGAATCTTGATCTGCCCTGGATGAGGTTATTTTTATCTCTTACTCTGCAATGCGTGCAGCAGTTCCTCTCCCTAGGTGACCTAGGTGGTGACAATGCAGACTCTGTGGGCGGGGGCCAGGCTGAATCTGCAGAAACCTTCTTTTCAGCATTCCCCTTAATGCTTCCAGAGGCCCTGCCAAGCCTCGGTCATTGCTCTGGTCCATCAATGGGAAAATCCCAGTCATTCATGATTGTGGCCATTCCACCTCACATCTCATCCCACCAGCCTTTGTTGCCCTCCTCTCTTCTCTCTAAGTTCTTCTTATGTCACTGTGTGATGATTTCAAGTAAAAATCTTCTTATAGAAGACAGTAATGCTAGGAAGAAAGAATAAAGAAAACCTGTCGACAGTGATTAGAGCCCATATTCACACAACCAAAGAGTCAGAAAAGATGGATACAAAAAGAAAGAGAAAGAAATGACAGACTGATGGATACAGAATGAGTAATCAGCTGTGGCTGGCAGGTGACACCATAGCAAATCCAGCTAAGACAAGGTAAAAAAAGAAAAAGGTAAGCAATCCCTTCAGACCTTCATAGTCTTTGTTATATGGCTAGCTGTTTAATAGTCAGGCTCTTCTCTTATAGAACCGATTTTCTTATTTACGAATATATAATCAGTCTTTGAGTCTCTTGTCTATCGTTGGCCACTGGCCAAGTAGAAGTCTATTGTCATGATACAGCATAAGCAGTTTTGGATTTCTGGATAAATTATGCTAAAATTCCACACAGTTCAAGAGTCTATGTCTCCAAAGCAGGTATTATCCTTATATCACTCTTAGACTCAGGATAGAAGGGTTACTGTTCTGGACTCATCTAGAACATCCATCTCACCACCAGCAGCTGGGCCCTCCTCCAGCCTCCCCACCCAAGGTAGCGGCTTATCTGGAGCCCACGCTGACTCCTAGGCTGGAGGAGGGCTCAGGGTGGTGGTGGTGAGGTGGGTGTTCTAAATGAGCTCAGAACAGTAGCCTTTCTTGCCTGTCTCTAAGAGTAGTATAAAGGTAAAACCTGCTTTGGGGATATAGATCGTTGAACTGTGTGGGTTTCTAGCATAATTTATCCAGAAGTCCAAATTATGCTGTATCATGGCACTAGGCTTCTACTTCTACAACTATAGAAATTGAAAGCAAGCATTTCAAAACTTTTACCACAGTTTGACTTTGCTACAACTTCCTAGCTCCTGATGGTCCTCCATTTTCCCCTAGTGCTAGTATAATACATTGTATTGCTAGCATCAATGCTAGTAAAAATACATTGTATTTTTTACAAAAGCATCAGTTCACCCCAGATAGGAAACTTAAAAAAAACTAGCCATTCACCAGAAACACTGTTTTAGACTCTGGCATTTTCTGCCCAGATAGCCCTGAGGTCATTTCCTCCAAGGCCTCTGCAGTCCTCTGTCTGGGGTATCTTCAGGGTGGGCAGACCCTTCTACAAGTGTGCACACCTGGCCTCAACAGGTGGCCAGGAACCACTGTTCATAGGGATACAGATGGAGCTTGGGCTGGTGAGCTGGGGTATCCCCTGTGTGCGTGCAAGGCCCCTCACAGTGCAGAACAGAGGGAGGCGAGAGGAATGGGAAGGAAAGGGGGCAGGCTGAGGGCTGGGGAGCCATGCGTGACAAGCTGTAAATCCAAACTTGGCCTTCCGAGTTGTTATGAAGCTATATCTGTCAAGGTAGAAGGATAGAACACACTTTAACAGTCTGCTAGCCTGAGCTCTTGAGGCCTCAGCGGACAAGTGGGTATGTGAGCCTCCATTCGTTACTTGTCCTGACGCCCATAAACAGACCCTGCAGGCCCGCCTTAGGCATCCCTAGATGGACAGCTAAGGAATTCATTAAGCTGTGTGCACTCTGTCAAGACGGGGTTTCCCAGATGGCTCAGCAGTGAAGAATCCGCCTGCCAATGCAGGAGACACAAGAGAGGCTGGTTCCATCCTTGGTTCGGGAAGACCCCCTGGAGAAGGAAATGGCAAACCAGTCCAGTATTCTTGCCCGGGAAATCCCATGAACAGAGGAGTCTGGCGGGCTATAGTCCATGGGGTTGCAAAGAGTCAGACACAAGCAACTTAAGAGTCAGACTGAAGCAACTTAAGACTCAAGCACTGAAGACGATAGACAAGGAGCCAGGCTCTTGCATAGCTCTGAGACAGGGAGGAGCTAGGATATACAGGAGTTTTTGCTAGAAAAAAAAACAAACAGTAGTCATACATCAAAAGATTATTGCTAATCACAAAAGACAGACATCTCGAGTTAATGATATTAGTGCTTCTCTATGTATGGGAAGATGCAAGAGTCTGGGGTCACTGAAATTATTTCTTTGATATTTCTTAACTATCTAGGGCTAGTTTCCTGTTGTTGTTTTTCCATCCTGAATTCCCCTTAGGGTATAGCACTGGGCCTTTACTGCAGGAGCTGATGGCTTGATCGTGGGCAGCATTCCTTGTTCACTGAAACAGCAGGCAAAAAAAAAAAAAAATTTTTTTTCTTTTGTCAACAAGAGTAATCACAGTTCAAGCATTAAAAAATGGAGTCCGAAGGCTGTAGAGGATCTGGTCTCAGATATATCTCTGCACCGCTGAGAATCTGAACTTTCTTGAAACTGTACCAGACCCAAGGACACCACCAGGACACGCAGACCACTTGCCAGCTACAAACTTATGGTCTCAAGGTCTCCCCTTGTAATTACACAACCATTCAGATCCCAGTCGTCCTTACTTAACCAGCACCCTTGTGTCTTGCCAGCTTCTATTAATTCTTCAGAACTCATGTAGCTAACTGTAACCTTGTAGTTACTGCCTTTACAAACCTCTCCCACTTTGTAGTCCAGCAGGACACAATTCAAGTGCTTCTTGAATCTGTGTCTCCCGGGCTGCAGTCCTAACAAGCTCCAAACAAACACTTTTTGATTTTTGTTTTTTTTGGCTGCATTGGGTCTTCATTGCTGTGTATGGGCTTTCTCTAGTTGCAGATGAGGGCTAATCTCTAATTTCGGTATGCGGGCTTCTCCTTGTGGTGGCTTCTTTTGTTGAGGCCCAGGGACTTGGTTGCCCTGAAGCATGTGGGATCTTCCCAGACTAGGGGTCGAACCCATGTCTGCTGCATTGGCAAGTGGACCACCAGGGAAGTCCCAAGTTTTTATTTCAGTCAGGCGTCTGTTTCTAACATTTGCGTTAACACTCCCACAGATCAGACTTGCTGCATTTCTGGGAGTGTCCCTTCCTCTCCAGTAGAGACCCAACCCCTGGACCTGAACTCTTATGTTTTTGTCTTCAGGCCTGAGGCTTGCCAGGCATTATAGAAACCACTTTCTCTGCACAGTCCACCGCTGGTTTTCCTCCTACAGGTGGGGAGCCCCGGGCCACCATGAGAAACAGAAGAATGAACAGCCCCCGGCGGCTCTCCCCAGCTGGGAGCAAGTGCCTAACCTGGAGCAGTGGCACAGCCGTCCTGCACCCAGGCATTCAGTGCAGAAGCTTGCCCCAAGCTGGAGGGTGACCGGGAAGAGAGGCACCTGGGCTTGCTCCATGGGATGAGCAGTGCCGAGACAGTGACTTGTGGAGGGAGTGGGGCGCGACACAGTCTTTTCCTTCCATCTGTACCTCTTCCTCACCTCCTGCAGGCCCTGAGTAAACCTGGGCACCCTCTCCACCTCTTCCTGGTACTTGAACCCACACAAGTCCCTGCTGGGCACTGGGGGACAGAGAGCTGACCTTTCCCAGCATGGCTGAGACCTCCAGTTTCTGCAGTCATGGGCAGATGGAAAATTTCTGCAGAATCTTCCACCCAGACAGACCTCAAGCTCTCGTGCTCTTGTCCAGAAAGTCTCATTTCTTAAGGGGAAACACCTCATAACTTTTTTTTTTTTTTTTTAAATAGATTCTAGGCCTGAGGAAATGTTTGGGAAAGACCTCCCTGTTTCAGCTCAGCCAGATGAAGGCTACACCCTCCCTGGCTGGCTCGGCAGCTGCCTCTGCAACGCAGCTCCCAGCAACTCGCTGAGAACTGGATAGCTTCCAGAAGGATCGGGGGAGTCAGACAGGAGGTCAGTGTCTCTTACCAGGGTCAGGACACAGTCTTTCAAGATAGGAGGATGGAGCCCCTGAGGAGAGTCTGCACTAAGAACAGACCACATTTTCTTTCATAGGACACAGAGCCACCCTCACCTCCCCCACCCCTAAGCTTAGGAGGTAGTGCTCCAAACCCAAACTCTCCCCTACACAATGTAAAAGCTTGGGTGGGTTCAGGCTTCCCGACTTTGTTCTGAGAAATGAGATAAGAGGGAGAATTCAGCTCCTCCCTTCAGCTCCAGAGCTCCAGCTGCTGGTGCAGGGAATCTCCTAATAGCTGATCCTTCCTCAGTGGAGACCACAGTCCAAAGTCCTGGGTCTTCATCATTGACTCCCTCCTCTGTGCTCAAAGAGGTGGTGATCATGGGACACTGCAGCCACTTGCCTGTCTGACCTGAGCGCTCTGGTCTCTTCCCATTATCTCCTGAAGCACCAAGGAATGTAGCAATAGCCAGCCTTTCTAGCAGAGACTTGTCTGTATTTTGAATCTCAATCTATATGGCTCCTCGAGGGCAGAAATCTGGCTGGTTACAATCAGAGGGAAATAGTGGTTCAGGACATTGCAGTTGTTGTTTTTTTTTTTTTAAATAATGAGTGTTTTTATAGGACATTGCAGTTTAATTCATTTCATGCTGAACATCAACGAAGATGAGATATACCACATGGAACGCGGTGGCACCAGAGCAGACACGTAGGGTTTTCTCCAGGACTTGTGAGTCTGACTTTGGTAACTGGGGAAATAGTGTGTCATTCACTGAAATGGAGGATGCAGAAGGAGGAGCAGGTACTGTGGGGAAGAATGTTCATTTGGAGGCTGGTGGAATGTGAGGTGCGGTAGATCATCCAAGTAGAAAGGTCCAATGTATAGTTAAATACAGGGTCACTCTCAGGGCTGAGGAGGGAGAAGTCAGATCTGGAGGTGACTGATGGTGATGCTCCCAAATCTGTAAACCATGAACTTTGGCTGTGGCTATTCAAGGACCTTGCACAGACCAGAAGAGCTCAGAGACAGGATGGCGCCCTGGGAAAGAAGAACAGGGGAAGGAGCTCCAGGAAAAGAGACTGAGAAGGAGAAGCCAGGGAAGCAGAAGTGAAACCAAGAATTGTTTTTTTTTTTTAGCCAATGGAGTGCAGAGTTTCAAAGAAAGAAGTCAGCAAAGTCAAATACTAAGGATTGCCAGTAAGATCAAACCTAGGACTGTCCTTTGGACTTGGCCACATGAAGGTCAAAGGCGATTTTGGGGATAGCATTTCAGGGGTGGGTCAAGGAGGAGCTAGGTGGCGGGGAGTACAGAAAGGGGACGAGGACAAGGACACACATCACTACATGGTTCACAGGACTGTTGATGGGGGAGGGGTGGGAAAAGCTGAGCATCCTTATCTGGGAAAGGGAAGAACCATGGTGAGGGAGGGGAAGGTAAAATAAAGAGGACAATGGATGGGGGATGGTGGAAGATGAGAGGAGGCGGGCTGAGTGCCCCGCCTCTGTGGAGACTTGTAGGTGATGGAGAAAGCTGAAGAAGTTATTTTCTTCTGTGAAGTAGGAGGTAGAGACATCTGCATAGGGTAGAGTGGGAGGTGGTGGGAAGGAGTTGAGGAAAAAGGTGAAAGTTAGGAATGTCATTGAAAGGAAGTGGAATGAAAGTGAGCAGAGATTCACAGCATTGCCTCAAAGTGTGACAGTCCTGCCGAGGTGGGAGACCATGAATTCCCAGCTCCTGTATGCAACATGGGGGCTTCCCTGGTGGCCCAGACAGTAAAGAATATGCCTCAAATGTGGGAGACCCGGGTTCAATCCCTGGGTCTGGAAGATCCCCTGGAGAAGGGCATGGCAACCCACTCCAGTATTCTTGCCTGGAGAATCCCATGGACAGAGAAGCCTGGTGGGCTATGGTCTATGGGATCACAAAGAGTCAGACATGACTAAGCAACACACACGCATACACACACACTATGTAACACGGTCTTGAGGCTTTCTCTTCATGGACAGTTTACCACATGGCAGGGCAGGCTTCCCCAGCATCAGAGTATTGCTGGGCAGAGTGATTTAATAGCAGACCACAGGCTCTGGGCTGGGATGAGAAGTGAGGGCCCACACAAAGGAGCTGCGTGAGCAGGAGAGATGGAAGAGTTTGTGATGTGCACTGGGAGTGGAGGGTGAAAGTGGAGGAGCTGAAGGATACAGGCAGTCAGATGCCGGATTATGGCCTTGCAGAGGTGACCCTCCCAATGACAGTGGGGCTGTTATAGCCACGCTTTCCGGGAAACAAACTCACTCAGAAGGACAATGCAGATAGTGGAGTGCAGTTTATTACACCGGTGGGCCCAAGGCAGAGTCTCCTCTTAGCCAAGGGCCCCGACCAGCATTTGTGAAAATCTTTTATACCCCATGTGTACAGTGTCCAAACCCACCACCCCAATCCCTTGATGCTTACAAAGGAAGGGTAAATACAATCACAATAACCCCATCATTCACGTGTTATGTGTTCAAACAGTTAATAATCAATAAGCCCACGGTTACATTCCAACCAGTTAATAACCGATAAGCCTGTGCTTACATTCTGATAGATAGTGTCCGGAGGCAGGGGTGATTAGTGTCTGTTTTCTCTTAGGTGAGGGGTGATTAGTGTCTGTTTTCTCTTAGGTGATGAGTAACCTGGATGTGATCTTCAAGGTTCCCCTGTCCGGAGGGGGTCTTATCCTTCCATTGTCGTTCCCACAGGCACTAAGCAGAGAGTTCAGAGTCCACTGGAGAGGTGGCTGAGCACGATCAGCACAGACAGGCCTGAGATGGAGTCCAGACCCTATGAATTCCTTCTTCAGGGCACCCACGGGAGCGTGCTGATTTGTGGGGAGGAGGTGAACACCCTCAGAAGTGAGGAGGCCATGGGAGGACAAAGCTCGGGCATCAGACTTCTCAGACACTGGGCTGATGGTGGGAGAAGGGAGAAGATAGTAGGCCAGGCACTCAAGTCCTCCGTGAGTGCAGGGAAGAAAAACAGGAAATCCAGGAGAAGAGATGGATTATCTGAGTGGATGGGAGAAAAGATGTCTGGAAGCAGACCCGGCCTCTCAGATACGCATAATGGGATCTTGGGAGAGGGGAGACCTCATTTGCTGGGGAGAACATTCTTGAATAGCACTTTGAAACCTCTCTTAAAGATGAGCAGTGGAGGTGGGGGTGGAGACACTGAGGATTGGTCACAGCGGGAGGGGGCATCAGCCCTTTGGTCGGGGTGAAAGGTGGCAGAACAGGAAAGTTGGGATCCTAGCCAGCCTCAAGGGATTAAGGCTGGTTTGTGTCCTGGGGGTTGGGGATCGAGGCCAGATGCCACTTGCTGTCTGAGGCTCCGGGGTCCAGAAAGACCCTGGTAAGAGGCTGACTGGTATCTAGACAGGCTCTTCCTGTGTGGAGGCAGGTACACAGACCCTAGGGGGTCGTGTGCTATTTCCCCCTGGACTATTCCTCCTTAAGAAGAAAACTGATTTTATCTCCGTGTCTTTCCTCCAAGCTTAAGCACCTACTTGTAAATCTGTTTTTTCAGCCAGCCATGCCTCATGGTTTGGTCTTACTTCCCCATCAGGGATGGAACCCAGGCTGCCTACAGTGTAAGTGCTGGGTCCTAACCACTGGACTGCCAGGGAATTCCTAGAAATCTGTTTTTGAGAAGGAAGAAGGGGAGGAAGAGGATTGTCACAACAGAGAAGACTGGTTAGGTCAGAAGAGGAAAGGCGTGTTGATGGGCATCAGAGTCCAGCACTGGCCTTGAGCTCCCTGGGTCCCTCACCCATCTCCCTCCCTGGAGGAAAGCTCACCTTATCCGCTAACCTTCAATTCCTGCAGTCTTCATCTCTAGTACTTAGGCTCATTAATATTTACTTCTGTGAAAAGCCAGGAAGATGGAGGCTATGAAGCCTGTGTCAACAGGAGAGGCATGGGGTGGGAATAAAAAAAAAATTTTTTACTCAGTACTACACCTGCCTTTCTGGTGTGCGCTAGGAAGGAGAGTTTGGCTTCTGTTTGGAAAAACAAACAGTCAAGGTCCTAAGTACCCAGCCATCAGCTGAACACAAAGTCCCTGTGAGCTGCCTCAGTCCCGCCCATTGCCCCCACTTCCAGCTGAAACTCAGATCCCTAGAGGTGTGCAAATGGAGGTGGGGCTCTACCCTGCCAGTCAGATTCAGTTTTCTTCACTTCGGTCCTCATCTACCCAGCCAATTCCGTAAGAAAACAGTTTTCTGTCTTTACTTTTACCACCAATCTTGGTAAAGCATCAGAAAAGAAACAAATCACACGCTTTTCAGAAATCACAATTTTATAAAAAGGCATTTTTCTCTTATATCCATAAAATGATATAATTTTTGCAAGTATAGAAATGTGTCATAAATTATACAGAATGTTCCTTAATTACAGCTCAATGCAACTTGGTACTTTCCTCCCTCCCTAAAAAATGAGAGAGAACCAAAAAAATAATATATATAACTGTATATATATATATATATTTATATTTATATAATATAGACAAACCAAATATGAAAAAAAATCATTTCCTCTTTGGTATAAAAATCAGACTCTCACCTTGAGAGACACACAAACAGACATGATGTTGAATTTGTAAACCGTATGGCCAAAAGGAATTTCCCTGTCAAGCTTTCCCCACCCCTGTCCCCTGCCCACCCCACCCACCTCACCATAACACCTCCAATTCCCATGGGACTACCACATCCCTCACTCCCAGCTCCACCCCATTCCTGAGTAACCCCTCCACTACCAAAGACAAGGAAAAAGTTCTGCCCAAGGTGATTTGGTGGCAAGTAACTTGGGAGACACCTAACTTGGGGAAGAGGTTCCTAGGTGTGGATTGTGGAGAGAAAAGGCTGCCGAGCCCAGGCCCTGCTGTCTAGACCAGGCCCAGCACCGAGTCTCCTCTGCCTTCCCCCACCACCTCCTGCGGATGCCGGGCCTGGAGCGGGTGGGACCCCTGTTGCCAGAAGTAGCAGCAGAGGTGGGCTTCCCTTCAGCCTCACCTCCCAGTGGTCAGCTTCCCGTCCCGGGCTGCCTCAGGTGCCGGAAAACACCAACGAGGAGGGAGAAGGGAAGTCAGAATGGACTCTGCCCATGAACTTGGGTCTAAATTTGCAATTACAGAAAATGTCTTCAGGACTACTTATCACACCCAGCTTTAGGTCACTGAGAAGGACGGGGCCACTCTCCCAGGCTCCAGTCCGGTACCAGCAGGACTTATGGAATCCAGGAGTTAGCTGTGTGGGGCGGGAGGGAGCGGGGGAGGGGGCAGCGTGTCACTCTCAAGGTGAGGAAGGAGACAGGACCAAACAGCCTTGTATATTCTCCCAACACCCTCTGGCTGATGGGCAGTTCCCTCCCGGGTCAGCCTCTCGGTCCCTCAAGGGCACCAGCTGCTGGAGAGCTCCTCCCAAGCTGCTCCCCTTCCAGCCAGGCTGGGGTACACCAGGGGCTGCCGGCCCCCTCTTCCCCCGGAGAGTTAAGACACCAACACAACATAAAAGTCACATAAAGGCCGCCTCCACTTGCCAAATAAAAAAAAAGACGAAACCAAACTGGACACAAACACAAATCAAGGAGAGACGCACACCCTGTGAGGGGCCCAGGCCCCGCAGGTCTCTGGCTTCCCGGCATGATACATTCTTGTGTAATTCAGGAACGGGGCCCTGGGGCCCCTCTGGGGAGCGGGAGTAAAAAAATACAGAGATTACGGTCTCCCTGTGGGCTCCCAGGCAGGGCAGGGCAGACACAATCCCTCACAGTTTTTCTACTGCTTTTGGGTCCACATCTGAGCCCCCAGCGGGGGCTAGTGACCAATGCCCCAGCCCCACTCTGCGCTTGGGGCCCGCCCCCTCTGCCCTCCCAGCTGCTCAGAGGGCCCTGGGCTGGGGATGCCCCAACTGCTCCTAGCAGGACCAGCAGGACAGAGTCTACCAGGAGAGAAGGGATGAGGACCTAGGCGAGGAATGAGGACCCGCAGCTCTGAGACAGACGCTGTCCTCTGGGCGGCTGGCCGGCCGGCCAGCTCCGCGTGAGCTGACTGACCACCGGCATGGAGCGTCCGCCTTCTGGCCTTCACCCCTTGAGGGGCTTGTCGGCCCCTCCGCTGGGGCTGCTGGCGCTGTCACTCTTCTTCCTGCGGAGGCTCTCAATCCAGCTGGAGCTGGAGCGGGTGGTGAAGGTGGAGAGCGCCAGGGAGCTGAGCCGCATGTTCTTGCCAGACATGATGAGCTCCCCGAAGCCCTCCTGGTGGGAGAAGGCATAGCCAGAGCGCCGGGACCCCGTGCGGCCCACCCGCCTCATGCAGCGGTGCTGGGCCTTCTGCTTCTTCCTCACCAGCTGGGTGTAGCGGACCTGGCAAGAGCGGGGCAGCATGAGGGAAGGAGCCTCTGTCAGCGAGCAAGCATCAGACACTACCTCTGAGAAGGGACCCAGAGCACCGAGGACTGGGCAGGCCCGGGAACCTCCCAGAGAGCACAGGCCCCACCACCCACACACTTGACAGAAACTGCAGCAGTGTTTACGCCCGAGGGCCTTGGGACGCACCATCTCCGATCCCCAAAGCAGACAGCCCGGCCTCTCACCGTGTCCGAGAGATCCGGCTTCAGGTTCAGCCTGAGAAACCGAAAGGCGACCACAGGCATGATGCAGACGACCGTGGTGAGCATGATGGTCAGCCACACCGTCGGCTGGGCCAGGGTGTTCTGGGCATTACCTGGGAAAAGGGGGCTTCAGGAGTCACAGAGCAGGCATAAGGGCAGCCCCTTAGAGCTCCCCATTTCCTTTTTTGGCAGCCCCACTTTCCCAGTCTCAAAACTTAAAGAGTCATCTCTGGCCTCTTTCTGCTCCCCAAATGTTTATCTCCAAATTGAATTCCAGCTCCAAACTCTCCCCAGGTGACTTCAGATCTGCTTTTGTTTTTGTGGG
Organism: Dama dama; assembly: GCF_033118175.1. Classification (NCBI taxonomy): domain Eukaryota; kingdom Metazoa; phylum Chordata; class Mammalia; order Artiodactyla; family Cervidae; genus Dama; species Dama dama. Next base: position 17,558,303 of record NC_083700.1, read on the forward strand.
GTTTTTCTGGCTGCACTGCACAGCATACAGGATTTTAGTCCCCCAACCAGGGATGGAATCCATACCCCCTGCAGTGGAAGTTCAGAGTCTTAACCACTGGACCATCAGGGATGTCCCCAGACCTGTTTTTTTAACTGCCTTAACCTGACATCTCTGCTCATCTCAGTTTCACAAAGCTCAAAGTAAACTACTGTTTCCTCTGTTCCCAATTTGCTCCACGTCTTCCCTGGCTTAGGAGACGCTTCTACCCACTATGCTGCTCCAAGTAAAAGCTCTGAAGTCAACCTGGTTCCCACCCCTACCATCTCAGGCCCCCATCCAATCTGTCAGCTCCATTTCCAAAATACCTATGGGATTCAACCACTTTTACTCTGCTCCAAGCCACCATCATTCTCACATGCTACATTACTGCTACAGTCTCCTAGTTAGTCTCCCCAGGTTTCCACCTCTGTCCTCTTTTTTAGATTTATTTGGCTGTGCCGAATCTTAGTTGGGGCATGTGGCATCTAGTTCCCTCATCAGGGATAGAACCCGAGCCCCCCACATTGGGAGCTCAGAGTCTTAGCCACTAGACCACCAGGGAAGTCTCTGTGCTCTACCTGTTATCATCCACAAAACAGGAAGGGTGAGCCTTTAAAAACATCAATCAGTTTATGACATTTCCCTGCTCAAAACCCTCTAAAATCCAAAGTTATGGGCTTCCCTGGTGGCTCAGAGGTAAGGAATCTGCCTGCCAATGCAGGAGATATGGGTTTGATCCTTGATCCAGGAAGATCCCACATGCCTCAGAGCAACTAAGCCCATGCGCCCTAACGACTGAGCCTGTGCTCTAGAGATTGGGAGCCTGTGCTCTGCAACAAGAGAAGCCACCACAGTGAGAAGCCGATGCACTGCAACCAGACAGAAGCCCCCACTCACCACAACTAGAGAAAGCCCATGATTAACAATGAAGACCCAGCACAACCAAAAATAAAAATTACAAGTAAAAAAATCCCCTTAGTTTTTAGCCTTGACTTATAAAAGATCTGGACTGATTTTCATCCCTAACCCTCTGCCTCAGCCCTACCTTCCAACCTCATTTCCTCCACTCCTCCAGCCCCTCTGCCACTCATGACCTCTCCGCAATCCCGCAAATAAGGTATTTGTGTCACTGTTCCTCTTCTTGTACCAGTCCTTCCCAGAGATGACAGGGACTGAGTCAGATACACTTAAATCCCCATGGCATCATCCAGAATACGTGACACATAAGGAGTGTTGAATAAATGCCTACCTTCCCTGTTAGTCCCAGAATGATTGTGATCCTTCACTGACTCAAGGGAAAGCCAGAGGGACTCACCCACAAACCGGAATTGGTTTGGAAACATGTCGAAAAGCCCATTGCTGTGCATGGCAAAGAGGATGGCAAAGTAAACCGCCAGGCTGCCCCAGATGAAGAAGTGGTTGATGGCCGTCCAGTAGCCAGTATCCAGTCCAATCTGCAAAAAGCAGTCGTCACAGGCAGAAGGAGCATCTCCCCAAACCCTGTCCCCCTCCCAGGAACAGAACTGCAGTGCCCAGGGCACCCCAGGGACAGGAGACTCACTCTTTCTGGGAGTGGGGGCAGTTCCCGGACCACCTCCTACCTGCACACTGACCACAATGACCAGCGAAGTTGCCACGGTGACCGCAAAGGACTGGTAGTCAGCTAGCTGGGTGCCGTCATCCCGAGTGGCTTCAGCAAACACCCCATAGGGGATGAAGAACATGAGCACGGACGTGTAGATGCCCTGGGCGATGCAGATGAAGAACTCCCGCTTGTTGAAGAGGAGATTCAGCTGGCCTGGCTCGTACAGCTTAGGGTACTCCATGCTCCGCTGCTCCGGGACATCCTGTGCGCGGAGGGCCAGCAGCAAGGAGGCTCAGAAGCTGCCCAACTCAGGGGCACAAGGGCAGACTTTGTCCCTGCCTCCTTTTTTAAATTCTTTGGCAGCTAGACTCAACCTCAAGCCCCAAGTCAATCTTTGTTCAGCAACCCAGGGGAGTAAAGGTCAGGAGCGGCTGAGAGGGAGCGCCAGTCAGCCACACGCTGCCCAGCTCACGGAACTGCCTTCCCAGGGGCCACAGGCAGTAGGGACAAGTGCCACATGCCCACCACTATCGGGTGACCCCCTCTCAGCAATGCCCCTCTTCCCAACCCACTTGGTCACCCAGCTCCCCCATACCTGATCGAAGACCCCCATAGCCAGGACTGGGAGGGAGGTGTACACGATATTATAAAGGGTGATGAAATACTGGTCATAGACTGTCTGGAAAGAGAACATGGAGCAAGAAAAGGGTGAACACGCAGTCTCTCTTCACCACAAATCAGGCGGAGGAAGACAGCCAATGTGGTACCGGTGGAGGCCTAAGGCATTTTCTGGAACTTGCTCTCCACTCCTTCAACTGGTCTTTTTTTTTTTTATGCATGCATCAGACAACAGCTAGACCCTAAGGGGACGAAGCGACGAACAGGACAGACACAATCTCCATCCCTAAGGAGCTTAAGGACAGGCATGCCACGGGACTGGGGAACTCGTTACCTGGGCTGAGAAGCCGCAGAAGAAGCCAAACCAGAAGTGGACCATGGTGAAAGCAAAGTTCTTGTAGAAGAAATAGCAGAGGAACTTGCACATTCGCAGGTAAGACCAGCGTCCATGCACCAGCAGAAGGCGCTGCAGGAACTTGAACTGGGAGAAGGAGTAGTCAGAAGCCAGCACCGCCTGGATCCCTTCCTGCCCGCTGATGCCCACGCCAATGTGAGCCGCTGCAGAGACAAGAGACGACAGGAAGATGAAGACGGCCACACACTTCAGATTCCCACAATGTTCTGTCCACCCCTTCCATCATCACGCTTCCCTGGGTCTCTCTCCCTGCCCGAGAGCCCAGCCGCCACACCTGCACAGTCCACACTCACTTTTGATCATGCTGACATCATTGGCTCCATCCCCGATGGCCAGGGTCACAGCCTTCTTGTACTTCTTAACCAGTTCCACCACCTGTGCCTTCTGCAAGGGAGTCACCCGGCAGCAGATGACAGCTTTGCAGGCACAGGCCGTCTCCAGAAACTCCAGCTCCATGTCTGCCTCTAACGCGTGGGCCTGGAAGACAGACCGCGCTGAGCAAATTCCATGTGCTCCAGGAGAGACCTGGGATCAACACCTTTAAGACCAAGCCCCAGTGAAGTCCAGGGAACGGGAACAAGGTAAGACATAACAGCCGCTCTCTGAAAAGATCCTGCCCAAGCTAAGGGTGGCAACACTCACCAGGCTGTGCCCGTTGATAACCAGGGCATACTCCCCAGCCACAGCTTCCAGGACAGAGGTGAGCCTGGAAGAAGAAAGTTTCTCCTGGTAGGTGAAGCCATTGCCCACAGCACGGGACGAATCCATCATCTTCTCCCGCGCTTTCCTGTGAAGGGGAAACGAGACCATGGTCGGCCAGGACAGGAGCAGGATTCAAGCCCATTCAGCAAACCTGTGCGTGACCCCTAGGTATGGTGCAGAGCATCTAGGTCTGTTTACCTGAGCTCCTCTCGCACTTCCAGGACCGTGTGGCCAGTGACGATGAACACCTCTGTCATGTCGTCCGTCAGCATCTTGCAGGAATAGCCAATGTTCACGGCTGTCTCTACCGAAAGAAAGTGCAGGCGCTCTGGACGGGCCCCTGACAAAGCCAGTGCACTTGCCAGCCCAGTGTTCTAGGCTTGCCAGGACCCCACGGGGCTGTATCCAGATGCAGTCTCCTGTGCCCTACAGGCTTCTCACCTTGCTTGTCTCCAGTCAGCACCCAGATCTTGATGTTGGCCAGGGTCAGGAGGGCAATGGTCTCCGGAACCCCTTGCTGAAGCTTGTCCTCAATGGCTGTGGCACCTAGCAGCTGAAAATAACCACAAGGGTTCCTAGCACAAGAGTCCAGGCCCAGGCCCTCCTCACCCACCCTTGGCCCACTCTGCAGACGATACCATCATGTCGCTCTCAACCTCTTCGTAGACGCTGGCCAGCCGGTCCTCCCGGCTGTCCTGAGCCAGGCTGGCTTGGAGCCGTCTCCCGGCCCACTCCTCATAGTATTCTTCATCCAGATCCTTGTAGGCCAGGACCAGGGTTCTCAGCCCTTCGCCCGCATACTCCTGAAGGAGGAAGAAGTCAAGAGAGTCAGTCCCCAGTCCCCCACCACCACTCTGAGAGCAGCAGAACCACAGGGCCTCCCTTCCTCATGCCTACATTCAGATGGTCAGTGGTGGTGTTGAGCAGCTCTTGGGTAGAATGATGGAGTCTGTCCAGCAAGATGGTGTCAGCCCCTTTGCAGTATAGTCTTATCTTCCCCTCTGGATTCCGCACTGTCAGTGGGGCAGGGGGGAAAATGTCCCAGGAGAGAATGGGATATTCAGATAGGTAAAGCCCCTGAATTGCAACACACCAAGGTCACCCAGTACACCTCACCCATCCCAGGCCTGCATGCTGCCCCCGAACGCCCCCGGCAGCCTGATCCCGGCCTCACCTATGACCGACATCCGTTTGCGGATGTTGTTGAAGTCCAGGATGGCCAGCAGTTGGTAGGTGATGGCGGTGCCCATCTCGTGGACAGTGATGGTTTTGGGGGTACGAGAGCGGAATACAAAACCAAAGTTCCTGGCTGCAGTGACCAAGGCCCCCTCATCCGGCGACTGGGCTTTGTAGTAGAGCTCCCCTGGGTGCAGAGGAGGAACACGTGTGGTGTCAGTGGCCCCACTCTCAACCACCAGCCGCGTGTTCCTGCCCAGGAAACCCCAGGTGGCCAGGCCACAGGCAGAGCATAGCTCAAGCCTGAGAGTCCAAGTCGGGTAGGGGAAGTGCAGGCCAGCACCTCGGCTCACCTTCGCTTTTCTCTTCTGACATGACGGTGTGACACAGGGAGAGGAGGCGGAAGAACTCGTGGGTGTGGGGGTCCCCCATCTTGACAGCCTCCAAGAGAGTGGGGTCCCAAAATAAGAACTTCTTGTCGGCCAGAGGATTAAAGGAGAAGTCGACGGGTTCGGGCCTCTGGAGCAGGTAAGAGGACAATCAGGAAAGGGTGGGTCCCCAGGCTGCTTCCTGGGGAGGGACGGGGCGGTCCCCACCAGGATCCTGTCCACTGCTAACCTCAAGATTCCCACCTGTGCCACCAAGTCTTCCTTACCACACCCATCTCCTCCGAGCAGCTTCCACACCCTAGCCAGACAACACGTCACCCCTGACTATGCCAACCCTGGCCAGGCACCCTGTGTTTAACTAGCACCGAGACCCAGTATGGAGACAGGACCTTACCTCTCCCAATTCAGCTTTGTGTCCCAGGACGTCGAACACGTCACCTACACACGGCCAGGAGAGAAGGAGGAGCAGTGTCAGAGCCGGGGGAGGAGCCGCCAGCACCGAACCCCGAGGGCACCTGGGACCCGCGACCCTTGTGGCTGAGTGAGCGTCACCCAGATTCAGCAGAGCTGGCTAGGAGGATGGGAAACACAGGCACCCTGGGTCCTGAGAACGCCAGGACTCAAAGCCATGGCACTCTCGGCTCCCCATCCCCACCTCCGCTCTGGCTCTGCCCACAGGGCAGCTCCAAGGCCACGCCCATGCCCTGGGTTCCAGGCCCCTTGGCTCTTAGGCCCGCATACCAGATAAAGCCTCACACACGGGCCTCCAGGCCTGGGTTAGTATAGAAAGCAGTTAGGAGAGGGGTTCAGTCGGCATAAAAGACCCCACGCACCCTGACCCAAGCCATCCCAACAGCTCAGCCACGAGGCCACTGCAGTGGGGCCACACTTGGAAGGCCACAGTCACATTCCAGAGACTCACGGGGGCCCTGGGCAGCAACACAGGGAGAGGCTAACACTCCACCAGGGCTGACAAGGTCCCACCTGGCCGGGGGCGCCCAGCGGCCAGCGTCCTGGGCGTCTGTTCAAACAGCCAAGGAGCGGCCCCACTGCCTGGAGCTGAGAGACGGCGCGGGCACCAGCAGAGGAGAGGAGGGAGCACCATCAGGGTCTGCCTCCTGATCTGGGCACAGAGCAGACCCTCTCAAGGCCCCACAGACCCCAGTAGGAAAGAAGTAAAGCTCAGGTGTCGAGACCAGCGCGGGAGCCCCGGCAGCACAGGTCCTTCCAGCCCCCGGCCCTGGTGGCATGGCCATACCGTAGCTGCGGCCGTTGATGGAGCACTTGTTGAAGACCATGATGTTCTGGGTGAGGGTGCCCGTCTTGTCGGAGAAGATGTACTCCACCTGGCCCAGCTCCTCGTTCAGGGTGGTGGTGCGGGCCTCGGCAGGCGTCCGCTTCTTCATGCAGAACATCTTCTTGTCCCAGTTGATGAAGTAGCTGTGGCCCAGGCGGATGACCTCCACACTGCACAGGGGACAGGAGGTGAGGCTGCGGGCGGGAAGGGCAGCAGGGCCCACCCCCACGGGCCTTCGCTGCAGGCCCTCCGCCGGGGGAGAGACGAGAAGGAGCGGAGCGGACATCTGGGCCGGGGAGGGTGGCGAGGAGAGCCTGAAGGTGGAGCCTGCCACGCCCGGCCGGCCAAGGGGGTCCCCGACCCCGACCCTCTGAAGCCCTCCAGACAAAAAGGTGCAAAGGGCCTGGGCAGGCGGGACAGACGGCACAGGCAGAGGAGGACGGACTGCGGACAAGGTACTCGACCAGTTCTTACCTCTGGGCTAATAATACAGAAACCATGCAGAGAAAAGAAGAGAAAGTGCGAGAGGGAAGAAGGAGAAAAAAAAGAGAGAGAGAGAAATAATGAGGGTGCTGCGCGGGCCACAGCATCACAGACGCCCTGCAGGGAGAGGAAACCGAGGCAGCCCCGGAGCCCCGCCTCCCTGCCCGAGCCCAAGCTGCCCGGCTCTGGGCTGCACAAGCCAACCTGGGGCGCTCAGGGAGCAGGCGGGGCACATTGAGATGCTGACTCCAGAAGGGGATGGGGCCTCAGGAGTCTGAGGAGCAACCCCAATCCACAGCAGCGCGGGGCTCTCCTAAGGTCGGTTCACGTCATCCTCTTTACAAGGCAAGGCCTTCGGGATCTGGACTGTCAGCATCTCAGAAACAGCCCCACGTCTGGGTCCTGCCAGCCAAGCAATGGGGCCACATCCGGAACCCTGCTTCCCACCTGACTGGGGCTGCTGTCAGGATCCCCTTACCAGGCCAAAAATGAGCCGGCGGGAAATGCCTTCGCGGCCTGTGCCCTGCTCAGCTGATCAAGCGTCCCCTCCCTGCCCTCCTCCCCAAATACACACACTGTAACCTGAGGAGATCTAGAGACTTTCTCAGGCAGCTACCATGGGCTTCGCATGAACTTGGATACAAAACCCAGACAGCAAAATCCAAAGATGGAAAAAAAAATTCAGATTGGACACAAGAAAAGATTTAAATAGCAACAAAGAACCACAGTCGCAGATAATGATAGACATGCTACCGCCTGATATTTGTACAGTAATTTAATTTTTTTTAAATAGTTTTTTGACCGTGTCACTCAGCATGTGGGATCTTAGTTTTCCCAACTGACCAGAGATCAAACCTGTGACCCCTGGACTGGAAGCACTGGGTCTTAACCACTGGACCACCAGGGAAGTCCCAGTAAAAATGAAATTACATTTTAATTTTTAAAATGTATTTTCCAATCTATTATCTTATACCAAGATGTTTCTATGAAGAGGATGGAACTTGTCCCATTTTACGTGAGAAAACCGAGGCCCTAAGCGACTGTGGATTTGCCTGAGGTCACGTGGCTATTGAGCGGGCAGGACTAAACCCCAAGCCTTCTGAGTCTCCTCCTAATACTTCAAAGAAACCCCACTGTCCACCCTCAGCACAGAGATTCCTTATCTCCTGCCCACTGTCAGCAGCACTAGGACTTGGGGGCGAGTGGGAGATCCAAGGAGCCTGTCTGGGGAATCTATGTGAACAAGAAAAAGCATGAGGGAAGAGTTCTGAGCATCCCTCTAATGTCCTCAACAATGTCACAGGTTGGGAATCCTGGTGCTTCAGTGGTTAGGACTCTGAGCTTTCACTGTTGAGGGCTGGGGTTTGATCCCTGGATGGGGAACTAAGATGCCACAAGCTGCACAGCCAAAAAAATAACAATAAAGTATACAATTTTATAAATTAAAAAAAAAGTGACAGGTTCTCTTGTCTCAAGCACAAGGCAATAAATACAACGAGACCTCTCTTCTTGCCATTCTTTCTTCCTCCAGCATTCCCCCTTCTTCTCTTTACTCCCAGTTAACATTTTCTTTCCCAAAAATACCCTAGACGTCCTCTTCCTCCTATTTATGCTATATGCCAATGCCAGCCAACATTTCCTAAACCATTCTTTAGATTTTTTCTTAAAGAACCTTTTAATGGTTTACTGAGTGAATGTCCACTGGCAGAGATTCAAGATCCTTCACAACAGAGAACATGCTTATGTTCCCAGCTCTCTGTCTCACAGGCCCCCACTCAGGGTCCATGCTCCTGCCGAACTGTCCCAGGACCAACCATTTCAAGGTCCCTATCTCCGTGCCTGTGTGTCCAGCCCTCTCCTCCAGGCTCACCTTCACCCCTCCCTGCCACCACTCAAAGTCCCACTCAACAGCCACCTCTTCAGAGATGTCCTCCCTGATTAACTGCATGGGGAGTAATGCTCTTCCAATCTTCATGGCACTCTGTGCCTCTGGGGTATCTCAGTGGGATGCATCGGTGTCTTACACTGTCTGCACCTCTCCTTCTGCACCAGTCTGCTGCTTTTGAAGGCAGAGGCTATGTTATGCATCAACTGTGTCCCCTTGCTTCACACATAAGCATAACACTGAAGGTAGGATGACTGTTAACAGCACTAGTTCCCATTCTGTTTCATAACGTATTTAGATTTAGTTCCCTCTACTAGACTGAAGCTCCTGGAGGGAAGGAAATCCATTCCTGATACATCTGTGTGCCATCGCACGGAGCCTGCTTCTTTGCACAGTCAGCATGCGATAAGTATGTGCTATATAAATCAACATGACTTTTGTTCTAATACAATCCAAAGTGCCAAAAAACTGCAATGAAGTCTGCTTTGCCCATGAAGATAAACAGGTAACATAAAATGTTCACAGCACAGGAAGGAGAGGACCCCAAGTTACCTCTCGAGGATTTCGCCTTCAGAGAAGAGAGCAGTCTGCCAAGGGACCACCTGAGCTCCCTGGAGAGACCCCGGGGCAGAGAGACGGCATACCTGACATAGAGCGATATGGGCACGACGGTGTTGAGGATGATGATGTAGGACCAGAAGGAGAGGAAGCCAGAGAAGAAGGCACTGTCCACCGCCTCATCCCAGGGTAGGTAGACCTGGAAGCGTGTCCCCACCTCATGTTCCCAAATGGCATTGCCAATGGCCAGGATCACCCCCATGCAGACCAGGAATCCAAAAATCTGCAGAGGAATGAAAAGTAGAAGCTAAGCTGCAAAACCAAGGAAGCCCTTAGGAAGTCCTCAAAACCAAGTGAATCCCTGAAGGTTACCACCAGTACCCAGAGCCCTCAAAGGGTCAGGTATCTTTAAAATGGTTGCATGCTCTAGTGGGAAGCACCCAGAACTGGTGATCAACCGGCATGTGGCCTTCTCTCGCAATGCTTTTCTCAACTGCTTTCTGAGAAAGCTGAAAGGGTTTCCACTCAGATATTCTAGAACCCTCAGGAGACCTCAAAGATGGTAAAGGTCGAGGTAAGCTACTTTCAACATACCAAAGAAGCCTACTGGAAATCACCCATTTACCAGAGCTAACCCTCTACAAGCCAACAAAAACACAACGTTTCTGTAATGTTCATTATCTCATACAGATTGCCAAAAATTAAAAAAAAAAAAAATTTTTTTTGGCCATACCATGCGGCATGTGGGACCTTAGTTTCCTGCCCGCTGCAGTGGAACTGTGGAGTCCTGACCACTGGATCACCAGGGATTTCCCAACCAAAAACAATTTTTAACCGGGGACACAAATTGTGTCTTCATAAATGCAGACTCAATAGTCAAAAAACCTGCAAAGCTTGAAAAAGAATCATAAGAAAGCTTTCGGGGTTAAAAGAAAAAAAATTGAGACCACTGCTTGATTTCAGACATCTATCTTCAAAGCTGCCTCCACTCCAGATGCTTCAAAGCAAAGCAGAAACCATCCTGATGCCCAAGGACCACCAGGGGGCGATAAGAGTCTTGGCTTGATAGCCTCTCAGACTGGGTTTCTGCAAACCCTTTAAGGCTGGGGAGGAAACTGTCTCACAGGAGGCTGGCCCCAGCCTTCACAAGCTGGCATGTGGGGGGCAGGCAGTAGGCAGTGGGGGCGAAAGAAGGGGAGCAGAGCTCGACAAGGAGCTCAGATTTCTAGCAAAACAAGAGAAGAATTCAGGAACTGCCAACAACTAAAACAGAAACTTTTCCCTTGGGATCCTTTGCTCTTGGAAGTCAGGGGAAAAGACCCTGTTCTCCATCATCTAAATGGAAATTTTTCTTTTAATTCCCGTTCCATCCCCATGAAGGCCGCCTTGTCCCTGGCAAAAGCAAACAGAAAGTCACGTGCTAGACTAAGTCACCATCATAACTGGAATCCAGAGAACGGAAGATTTGTTTTAACTTTAAGTTGTTGGTTCATACATGTTCCAAAGGTTTTTTAAATAACATCTTCCAAATCCAAAAGGAGCCTGAAATAAACACTGCCTCGGAGTGGTTGACCTGCCAGTGGCTTTAAAGCTAAAACCTGAAGACTGACTACTGACCAGGGAGGAGAGATGGGAGGAACGGGACCCGCCCAAGGACAACCAGAAGGGCAGAGGCAGGAACTGTTTGTGGGAAGCCTTACCCAGAGCACCAGGGTGTTCATTAGGCGATCAATACTTGTTCTCTTGAATTTTGTCCTGCCACTGTTCTGCATCAGCTTAGTGTCAGGACCTAGAAAGGCATGGGAAGGGCTGGGAAAGCCAAACAACATCTGCCCTAGGCTTCTGCCTGGGTATCCAGCCTGTAGGACATCGGGGTGGATAAGAGGCATGGCTCCAGGACTCGCTCAAGCCTCTCCCCACTGCTGAAGGCCACAGAGGCGCTGCTCCCGCCCTCCCGTCCTGGACCCGGGGGCTCACCTGCAGAGACCCACTCCCACCCTCCCCTCCTGGCCCCGGGGGCTCACCTGCAGAGGCGCCTCTCCCGCCCTCCCCTCCTGGCCCGGGGGCTCACCTGCAGAGGCCCGCTCCCACCCTCCCCTCCTGGCCCAGGGACTTACCTGCGAAGATGACCAGCCCGAAGCACCACTCTGTGTTGCGCAGCACGCAGCCCCGCAGCAGCATGTTCTGGTTGCTCAGAGGGAACTTGTTCTCCTTCCAGTAGAGGGTTCCGCTGAATTTGTCCAGCTTGTTGTTGGGAGGTTCGCAGATCACTTCACCTGAAGAGAAGACAGGAGTGCACCTGCTCGAGGTGTGGTCTGTAGCTTGACCACGAGACAACAGCACAGAAAAACCAGCTGCGGAGATGGGGGGTTAGGATGCGGACCCATCCGCACGCTGCTGGTGGGGGTGTGAGTGGATGCAACCTTCTGTGGAAGGAAGGAGGCAGCATGAATTCCTACGAAAAGCACACATACCCTCAGACCCAGTAATCCCACTTTGGGGACTTATTCTACAGAGATAACAGCATAGCTTGCAAGAATTTTATTGAAGCATTATTATTATTTTTTTTTTAATTGAAGCATTATCTGAACAGCAAAAGACTGAAAACAACCGAACGGTCAGGGGAGAGCTGAATAAATTACAAAGCATCAATTCTATGAAACATTATATAGTTATGAAAAGGAATGGTGTAAATTTTTTTACATAGAGATGTGATAAGATACTTATGATGAATTTAAGAGGTACAGAAACACTGGTTGAAGAGATTTCAGTACAGCATAATCCCACTGACTTATGCTCACATGTCTGTATAAACAGAGAGAAAAGTGTGGATGAATACACACTGAACTGCCAGTTAACCTGATGACCCTGAGGAGGCTAGAGTTGGAGGGCAGAAGAACTTTCTCTTTTATACCCTACCTGGTTTGTCTTGTTAGAAGAAGCATGTATAAGAAATAAGAATGAGCTGAATTTCTCTCAACATATACAGCAAAGAGGCAGCTAGCAGCCATGAGCTCTTGAAATGACCATCAATTCAAAAGTTAAGTGAGAGCCCCCCAGCATTCCTGACCCCCCTCAGCAACCCCCCAACCACCCAAAAAAGTCCAGGGAGCTGCATAATCACAGCAAAAAGAAGCCAAAAAGAGAAGGCACAATTTAGATCCCCAAACCCAAGACATCTCCTCTGCCGGAAAGCTGCTTCTCCGACACTACTCACCATCAAACTTGGCAAGCTTACTGATGTCTCCCAATTCCGAGGTGATAGGAATCGCCTGTCGCACTTTCATGTTGGTCTCTCTGGAAGGAGAGTGTCCCTGAGTTCTGATTCCCTTCCTTCCCTGTAGATTCTCCCTGGGGACACCTGACCACGGCACATCACCACCCCCAGGCATTCCTGGGTAGGTAACACTTCTACACACCCAAAGCCTTTCTTACCCAGCGATGTTCCAAAAGGTACAGACTCCAGACCTGGGAACCACTTTCAGAAACAAGCCTGCTAGCCCACAGGAGGAAGGAGGACTCGCTGAGCATGCAACTCACCCGTCAAGTTCTGCTGTCTCTATGTAACACAGCCCATGGGGCTCGCTGCTGGAAAGGAGGAGGAGATCCGCCTAGAAAGAAAACCTAATGAGAAGGCTGAAGACCCAAACCTCCACCCCGATGGACTCTCTGATGACCCCTCCTTCCACTAAGCACTCTTGGTCTGCTTAGCCCCAAGCACATGAACAGCTAGAAAGGAGGCATATTACTACGACACAGAAGCTCCTCACTCAAGAAAGTTTCCTCCCAAGAGTGTTTAAGAGGCAATCGTCAAAAAAAAAAAAAAGAGGCAATCGTCAACAGGAAACACTCGTTCCTTTCTGCAAAGAAAAAAAAAAAAAGGGAGAGCCCTGTAGACCTAAAGGGGCACCTGGTCCCTTACCGCCACAAACTGGTTGTTTTCTAGCTTGATAATATCACCAACACAGACATTCATCCACTGCTCCTGCTGGAGGCTGAGGCAATGAGAAGATAGAGAAAAGGCCGTCAGTAGTTAGAGAAGTTCCCAGGGAACCCTCTTCCTTTCCAAGGCCCTCAGTCTTCAACAAGCACTCACATTCCATTGATCAGCACCTGAGACTGACGGTTATTCACTTGGTTATCACTCTTGTGGCGGAACTGAAAAGAGGAAAGCAAGGTTAAGCCACCTTCTCCTGCTCCAAGAGACTGAGATGATCAGTGGGATGCAGAACATGCTGGGTACCACCATGTATACACCCACTCACAGGTCTACTCCCTCCCTGACTCCCCCACCCCACTCTCAGCCAAGATATCACAGACCTAGTGGACCAGGTAAGGGATGGTAAGGTCACTGAGGAATTCTGCTAAGTGGAGGAGGGTGAGTTGCAGGGCTGGGGTGGGGTGGGGGGTGGGATGGAGGGTGAGGAAACAGTATAAGAAGGAAAACAACTCACATAGTCATCAGTGGCGTCTTTAACAGCTGTGATGGTGAGGACAAGAACCAAAGGCACAATGGTGGTGAACCAGGACAGGGAAGAGATCTGCGGGATCAACTGAAAAAAGACAGAGAACACACGCCTCTGAGGTCCTGTCCTCGGCTCCCCCAGACTTCTCTCTTCCTTGACTTTAGTTGGCTTTGTGAATTAATTGCAAAGGGTCTAATTTTACCAGAGGTCGCTTACCTGCAGGATGAGAAGGAACAGGAAGTAGGTATTGGCCACTTCCTGGAACTGCTCAAAGAGGTTGACAGGCAGGAAGGTGAGAATATTGTACTTGGAGGTCTTGATGCAGTTACTCTGTGGGAGGGGGAAGGAAAGATCATGAGGTGCCCTCCAATGCCAACCCAGAACCAGATTGAGGCTGCCCCCTCCACCTACGCTTTTCAAACCTCTGTCCCCCAAAACCAGGAGGTATAAGAGGGGGAAAGAGGAGGAGAGAAGAGAGTCTCATGGGGTCAATAGTCTCATGGGATCCTGCTTCACTGACAGGTCAGGGCATGAAAAATTCAGCAGAGCAGCAGATGAAAAGTGCCGAGGAGCCTGCCTTCCCCTCCCCCAAGCACCCTTCCACAGTCAGCCCTCCACCCCGACCCGGGACGGACAGGATGCACCTGTCCCTCCTTCCCGACCCAGGAAGAGGGCGCAGGCGGTCCGGGGCCTCTCACCGCATACTGGAATTTCTCATTGTATTCTCGGTCATTGGCCCGTGCCCTCCTTTCTTCTTCTGCAAGAGAATGATGCCGCAGTCAGGAGCAGACTGAGGCCTGGCCCAACACCTTGTCAGGCCCACCCCACTCTGAGGGCCCCTGGTTCCTTCCACGGCACACAGTTTTAAGGAGTTTAGTGGCACACCTGAGGTGTCACTGAATTCTTCCCTCTGGTCCACCTCTCACCACCAGCCTGACCACTGGGCTCTGCAGGTGTGACACTCACAGGACAAGATGCCTTTCTCCTTTCCTCACCAACAACCGCCAAGGTCTCCCACCGGGGGCACCCAGTTTCTCGCCCCCATCCCTTTGATTAATGCTGTAGGAATTAACGGTCCTGGGAATCTCCAGGGGAATAGCAGCTGAAGACACTAAGCTTCCTTGCCCCGGGACCCCCGCAGCTTCAGCCCTGGTACTGCCCTCCTCCTAACCCAGTGGGTGGGGTGGGTGGCAAGACGGAGGGTCATGGTGCCCTGGAACTGCTTTGCGGCAGCATCCCAGCCCCACGTGCAGTCCCCCCTACAGACGCCTCTGCTTGTCACATGTCACCAGCAGCGGCTTCTGACTGGCCCACGATGACATCATCTTATTTCAAAGCTCGTCTTCAAGTAGGAGAGGGGGTGGTCAGGGATATGGGTCATGCAGACTGAGACAGAGATGAAAGAGGGGAGAATGGGATGTAGTTGAAGCACTCGCTCTCTCACCGTAACCTTTCTTGTGCTGTCTGCACGTATTTCCCCTAAAACAACACATCTGTCACTAACCAAGTGACTAACGAACTACACCTATTCTGAACACCCACAGATCTGGGACTGCAGGCACCAAGCTCGGGTCCCAGAACATAGAGGCGTCCTAGATGGGTTCTCCAGCCCATCTCTGGTGGTCACGACCACAGGCTGAAAAACAGGGTACCCTTGTTAGGCAGTGAACACCAGGACAAACCTGTCCTGGAGTATAAAGCAGCATTCCAGATGCCTTCCCTTGCTCTCCCCAACACCCTGCAGAGTACACTGCAGTAGCAAAACCTCAGACCACAGCATCCTCTGCCTACCCATCCTCTGCCTCCCTGCCTGGTCACTTTACTCCCAAAACTTCCCCAAAGGGGACCCGTCAGGCTGAGTCGCCTGCGCAGTCAACAATGAGCATGCAAAGGGAGAGGTAGAGCCAGACCCTTCGGAGCCAGGATCTCTGGGTCTGCAGAGGATATGGGAACGCTGGGGGGAGGCCGGAGACAAGCGAATGCGAGGGTGGGAGGGGGAGAAACTAAGGGCTCAGGAGAGTTGCCAGTAGCTGCCTCCCGTTACCTGTCCCCCAGGAGGGCTTCTTTCTGCTCCAGGAGGGGGGCGCCCCGGCCCGGGCCCACTTCTCGGGCATCTCCTTGGGGACCGTCATGATCCCAGTTTGAGCGGGGGAAGGGCGGGCTGTCTGTCGGTCTGTCCTCGGCCTCAGCGGCTCCGATGGGGCGGCCCCCCGGGGAGGCACAGGAGCTGCGGCCGCTCAGAGGGGAGCCCCGGCCGTCGGGCGCGCGCCCCACCTGCAGCCCCGGCCATCCTCGCGGCCGCCCGCACCCGGCGACGCCACGCGCTCAGATGCGGCCGCCGCCGCCCCCGATGCCCCCCGCGGACGCAGGCGCGCTCTGAGTGGCCCGGGACTCTGCGCGCACGCCCCAGGCTCCGCCCCCACCCGCTCCCCCGACTGCAGGGGCAGCCGCCTGCCAGCGCGCCGCGTAGGCGAAAGCCAGCACCGAGCCCCGCCTCCCTCAGCCCGGCCAATGCGGGTGAGGGGACTGCCAGCGTTGTCCAGGGCAACCGCTTTCATCCCACCGCCTCCCACCCCCACCCCCGCCCGCAGGAAAACAAGAAGGACCGGGATGGTTGGAAAAATGAGGGGAGGAGATGAAGTGTGAGGACAGAGGGGTGACGGTGGGAACACGCAACCCGGAATCCCCAAAACAGAGAATAGGCGCTCCAGGTGCCCCAAGATAAAAGTCTATGTGTTTGGGGGTGAAGGGCAAGTCCTCAGCAAGCTCCTGGGGGAAAAACCAGCTTAGAGAATCAAGGGGAAGAATGTGGTTTCCTAAGGCTTCCCCCAGGATGGACAGAGGCTACAATCTACCCTCCTTCAGACCCATTACCTGCCGTCCGTCCTCCCTGTGCTCCCTGAACCATAAAAACACCCACCCCAGGCGGGCCCAGGGACCCCCGACCCCCGCCTTCTGACTGTCTTACCTGGGGGGCGCTTCTTTGCGCACAATGCCATCTCACCCAGCAAGGTCCCAGCAATCCCATGGGAGACCCTGGAGAAGGTGACACAGGCGTGAGGCCAGGAAGCTGAGGGCAACCCTTCATTCCCCTTTGCAGACTCCTCCCCAGTGCCCATCCCGCCCCTCCCCAGCCTTCCCCACGAACTCCACACCAACTCTCTGCTCTCACTGCCCCCACAGGTCCCTGAAAAAGAGGCGACTTCCCCACACCTCCCCGGATGCCTCTGCCTTGGATAACACGGGGGGACTGACACTTAATAAAAACCAAGACCTGCAGGGAAAGGAAGGGCACAAAGAGAAGAGGCCAGATATGGACAGGAGGGTACAGTTCTAAAAGTAGCCACCCTGGGACCATGGATGCCCTGAGTGCTCTCCTGGTGGCAATGAGTGGGTGCCTGTGTTTACTGGAAAGCAGAATTTCCACCAAGCGGTGGGGCCGAGGGAACATGAGCCAGGAAACACCTGGCAGAGCATCAGGAAACAGTGGGCAGGCACCACCCTTCTCAAAAAACGTATAATCTTCTCACTCCCCCCTCCCCACTACTAAGGCTTCCATTATCACCTACTCTAGGGGAATTCACTGTAGAGGCATGGCCTTCACTTCCTGCACACAGTCCCCAAACCACTTCCTCTCAGTCTGGGACAGCTGCTCTTCTGGACCAACAAAGGGGTCTTCTCAACCCTGATGGACAGGCATCCCTCTCTCTCTCTCTTCCACCCCAAGCCTAGTCTAGTCAGTATGGCACTGGGTTGCAAGCTCAGGGAACATCAGATAGATTTCTGCTTCTTTCTATCTCCCCATGTTCTTCCTTTCACCTAAAAAGGTAAAAGGCCTGGCCTGTAAGACACAGTCACAGAGCCTCATCCTAGCCTGACCCAAAGGAAACTGCCAGCCAGGTCCTGGGTCCTCTAGTCGCCTCCTCTTTCTTTATCTGGGTGGAGAGCCTTCCTCCCCTTTGGTTT
Organism: Dama dama; assembly: GCF_033118175.1. Classification (NCBI taxonomy): domain Eukaryota; kingdom Metazoa; phylum Chordata; class Mammalia; order Artiodactyla; family Cervidae; genus Dama; species Dama dama. The sequence goes on from NC_083700.1 coordinate 17,575,864, forward strand.
CCCTGTCTCCAGCCTCCTGGGAACACTCCTCCAGCCTGTCAGCCCCAAGAGATACTAATTGTCTGTCTGTCCAACCTCTATAATTACACACTCTGGGCAAGGCCGTCACCCACACCAGTTCTTCCTTCACTAGGCTGGACTCCCTTCCTGAACCCCAATCAGGTAATACTTCTCTGACCCTCCCCAACCCTGGCAACCAAGGGTGCCTGGTTCAGGGAAAAAAAACCTCTTCCAAGATGCCAAGCCCTCCTACAGGGCCCCCAGCCAGGGTCTCCACCCAGTCTACAGTATGAGTCATAGGAGGTGGGGCATGAAGAGAGGTTAAGAGAGAGGATGCAAGGGTGGGCATCACAAGTTCCACAGCCAGCCCCGCCCTCATCTAGAAGCACTATCAGCCCCAAGATCTGGGTTTGAGTCCTAAGAAAGAGTTAATGAAAGAGCGGCAAGGCTCTCAGGAGTCAGGAGCCTGGACACCAACCAGGAAAGTTGTTTTACCTCTGAGACCCTGGGGAGACTGAAAGCTGGCTTGGCCCCAGACTTCACCCCCTCTGGGGGGCCATAATAGGAAGGAAAGGGAGGAGGGAGACCTGGGAACAGGGACCCTCTCTCACTTCTCCTTCCCAGTCTCACACAGCCTAGCTTTTCTGAACCCAGGCCCATTAGCCACGTCGCTCTGCCCCGTCACCCTGCCCCAGCCCCCTCTGCAGCCACATTTGGGATAAAAATAGCCAGCTCTGGGAAGAAGACAGTGCTCCATGGAGGAAAACCGGCTCCTCCTTTAGGCCTGGCCCCTGCTCTCCTCCAGCCCAAACCCAGGAAGCCTGACCCCTTGTTTCAGAGGAAGCTGGCCAGGGATATTTTGGGGCAGGTCAGGGAAACAGAAGGGAAGGGAATCCAGGACCCCCAGCTCACTTGCCACCGACACCTGGCTGCTTTCCGTCGTCAAGGACAGAACCCGCGACTCACTCCCAGCTCCCAACTCCCAGCGCTACCACCTCTCCTTGAACCTCGGTTTCCTCACGCAGAGACCTCCACCTTACAGAGACAAAGCCTACTATTCCCTAACTCCCTTCTGCAGGCGCCCAAACCTTCGGACCCCGAGTACGCTCCTCACCCCCAAAACTCTCTGGGCGGTTCTGAGCTCGTCCCCGGCACTCCCGCGCCCCCGCGATGGTCTCCCGCGCCCCGCCGGCACCCCACCCTCCCGTCCTGCGGACGGCCTCCTGAGTCTCCCCCACTCCCAGGCACCCAAGACCATCTTCCCTCCAGTCATCCAGTCCCTCCCCTCCGCCTCACCGCAGCTCCGACTCCCCATTCCCTCCCTGTCCTCCCCGGCCACTCCAACCCCGAGTCCGCAGCCGCATCTCCCCCTGCCCTCCCGGCGCCGCGCTCCTGGGCTGCTGCCCCCGCCTCACCTCAGCGCTCCGCGCTCGGCGCCCGCCCCGGCGGCCCCGTCCTGCCCATGCCGGGGGCTGGGGCGGGGGGCGCTCGGCTCACCTCCCCGCGGGCTCCCGCCCCCCCAGCTGCAGCCCCTCTCCCCGGGGCCTCGGCCCGCTACTTTGTGTCAGTTTCGGCCACGGCGGGGCGGAAGTGACGGAGGTGGCGGGAGAGGGCGGGGGGCGGGAGGGGGTTTTGGGGAGGGGTGAGGAAGGGGGAAGGCGGGAGCCGCCATCTTTGTGCGGGGCAGGGGGAGGGTCTTAACCCCGCGGAGGCTCCGCACTGCGAGGCCGCGATCCCCGCCCCACTCACTCCCAGATGCATCCATCCCCGGTCCAAAAGGAGGCGAGATAGCTCTGAGATTTTTTATTTTTAATTTGAAAAAGGGGAAACAGAAGAACGCTGCTTCTCTGCTAAAAGAGACCTCTCTTCGTCGGAGAGGTGTGTGAGAGCTGACGACGCGCTGAACGATGAGAATTTTCCTCCGCGCCAGCTGGCCTTTACTCCTACTCTTTCCGCTCGGGGCCCTCTGCCCCTTAGCCTTCTCTCCTCGCCCTGGCTCATCTCGTCTCACTGTAGTTCACCCTCTCCTTGAATGACACAGCCCGGAATGCCTAGGTATGGGGTCGTGCCTCAGTTTCTCCACCTTGCTCTCGCAGTCTCCAGCCACTTAACTGGCTGTGTTCTTCTGGCGGCCCTCCCTTTCCCGTCCCCCCCCCGCCCCGACCCCGTCCCACGCCCCCTTGGTGGAGGCGGTTTTCCTACCACCACCCCTAATTACTATCTGCGGGGTGGCTGAATCTGGGCAAGGCGCCCCAGTCAGCTTAAAGGCGGGCGGCGCTGAGGCTACGCGAGCTGGGAGTCAGTCAGTGGGGGCCAGGCTTTGGAAGAAGTCCCCTGGATTATGCCCTGCACAGGATGGTCGGCCCCCACCATCCTGCAGATTCCCGAAGCCTTCCCAATCCGGTTTCCAGGGTGCGCACCCTCTGGCGGCTTTTTGGAGGAACTACGTTCTTGGAAGTCCAGGGTCCGAAAACCCGCGTGAGTGAAGGGGGGATGAGAAGCCTGAGTCTGGTACCTGAGCCTCCTCGCTCTCCCTGTCCAGACATCCTCCCCAGTTTAGGAGGAAGAGATGCCTAGATGAGTACACGGAGAAGCTGCCCAGGGCCTGGCGTATTAATAAAGAGAAAGAACATCTTGTCACCAGGCATGGGGTATCTGGCCCTCTCAAGGGTCCATGAGGGAGGTGAGGACTGTCTTGTCAGAGTCACAGCTTACTCTCCTGTAGCTGAGTTGCGGCCGGACTTCCCGAGTCTGAGGCTTCCTGTTGGGCACAGTGTAGATCCTGAGATGGCTGAGTCCTCAGGATTGTGCTGTGCCAAGCGTGGCCCCCACTAGAGGACCCACCACAGGAACCCACCACCAACCATTGCCAGCACTGCCAGACAAGAACAGAAGGGAGATAACAGGGTGAGTCCCTTTGACTTCCCTCTGAAGAACTGAGGGTATTCGGAAAACTCCCTAAAGCAGTTCCTGGGGTGAGAGACACCAGAAAGAGTGTTGTGGCACCAAAGCATAGCATTTAGAGAGGAGGAGACCCCAGGAGAGCTTGAGCTTTAGGGATTGTCTGATACATGCATTTTGTCAAACACAACCTCTAAATCTTACTGTTTCAATGAAAAGAGTAAAAGGGGAGAAAGGGGACAAGACATAAAGGGAGAATTGGGGCTTAGACGAGGCTCAAACTGTCCTGAGATGCCAAGAGAACTCTATTTAAAAGGAGAGGGCTGGAGACCCAGGGTCAGAGCCCTTAGCAGAGGGATGTGAGTGGAAGGACAGCACCAGGGGAGGCCATCTCCTACCTGAAGACTTCAGGGCCCCAGCCAGCTACGTAGGTGAAAAGCCGTGGGCCGAGGTCCTGGGCGGGGTTGATTGGGAGCCCACAGTTGGCACCCATGGAGAGCGTGATGGCCAGGATCAGTAACCCCCACTACCACAGCCTCCAGACCTGCAGGCACTCCCTAGTTCTGTGTGTTCAGGATGGCCAGGATCCCCACCATCAGCATCCAGGTGCCTAGAACCTTGGAGTCGGCAGAGGCAGGGGGGCTCCCATCAGCCGCCAGGTTCTCCACCTGCCCTATCTCACCCAAACACTCCAGGCTGCCACCCCATGGCATCTGACTTTGTCCAACTCAGGCAGCTGGGGAAGGTAAGATGCAAAGATAAAGCCAGCCCCACAACCCACCCAGAGCCTAAACAGCAGGCTGAGCTTCCAGGGGGCAAAGAGCAAAGGTGCGGCTTTCCCGGGTCACCCTCTTATGCCTACCTGATCCAGGAAGCCATTGCTCAGAGATAGATAGGGGGCAGGGTAGGTAGCAAAGATGGAAGCCATTTCCTTGGGACCAGCCACTGTCAGATTCCCACCTGTGTAGTTCTGTAGGACATCTGTAGAGTAGGGGACACCCAGATTTCCATCTTTGCTCGTTCAAAACTGCTCTAAGGCGTCGTTAACCACACACAGGTGCCCCCAACCTTGTTCTCTGTGACCGTAATAGAGAGCATAGGTGACTCCTGAGGCACAGAAAGCAGACAGCAACTGCATCAAGGAGTAAATGAGAAACTTGGCCCAGGGGAGGTGTCCCAGGAGGCACATGGGCAGGGAGAAGGCTGGATTCAGGTGGGCCCCTTCAAGGATCAAGAGAAGAAAACCAACATCCATTAGGTGTCACTGTCAGGCACTGTCACCAGTAACACTGCTGTTCCTCTCCACAGCTCCTAAGTCAAATGTTACTTTTCTCATCACACACGTTAGGAAGTTGAGACTGAAGGAGGTTAAGCGACTTGTTAAGGTCATGCAGTGAAGCCAAGTTCAAACCTGGGTCTGTCTGCTCTTTCTATTACAGTACTTGATGCAACGTGCGTCTGAGGAACAAGCTGGTGAAGTCTTAAGCAAAGATGAACCCCAGAGGGCTTAGGTAGCAGACACAAGATGAGCGCATTTACCCATGATGCCTTGCCATAGAGCTCTGTCTACCTGAGCGGAGGATTAATGTGAAGTGGGAGGGCAAGATATATAGGGAGAAGGGACTGGACTGGGCCAAAGGCATATCTCAGTCCAGGGCACTGGTCAAGCTCAAGGAGATAATGTCTGTGAGTCACCAAGGGATCCGCCTTTTCACTGTTACCAAGCTCAAGTGCACGTCCTACCCTGTCTGATGACCAGACTTCACCCTCCTCACCTGAGACGTCACCACTCACATAGACGGCTAGCATAACACCCAGAGAGCCAGCCAGAAACATGGTGAAGAAGTTTCCTTTGGTTCCTCCACTGGTGACAGCCTGGGCTGAAGACCCCTGTATGAGGAGCTGGTGGAGAAAAGAAAGATGAGGAAGAGGGAACCAAGAATAGGGAGCCTGGGAGACCCATAGGAGAGAGAGACTGGGAAGAGAGGGGAATGGCCAAGATTGATGAACGGACTTGAGGGATCAGCAGGGAAAAACAGAAAGGGGAAAGAGAAAAGATGGGAGAAACAGAGGGAGAGTAAAGGAGGCGAAGGAGGGTAAGAGATGGAAAGTGACAGGAATAAAAATGAGAAGGTAGGGGAGGAATAGAGGAACAAGAGCAGGAAATAGAGACTGATGGAGGAGCTGTCTTCCTAGTACACCCAGAGGAGGAGGTAAGGACACTAGGAGGAGCCCACCTCCCTTCTTTCCTCCCACTCAATGAGCCTGCCTGCCATGAGCACAAACACAGCCAGAAACTCCGCCAGGCACTGCCGGGCCAGGAGGCTGCGGATTCGGAGCCGGTCCTTGACTTCAGCCAGGGACTGAATGGAGACCATAGTGGGGACACTCTGTCCTGGTCACCGCTCTCTCCATCTGCATAGACACACTGCTGCTACACAGCTCCTGCCTGTCAGGGGCAAAGATAAGGAAAAGACTTTAAAACCAGTTAGCTCAGTTACTGACCAGCAGCTGATGTCTGTCTGTGCATGAGTGGAAGCTTGGGAGGACAGAGATAGCGAAAGAATGTCCGTGGGCAGAATGCACACAGCCAGGGTCTGGAGTTTGCCCAGTCTGTCCCCTCCGTCTCAGCCCCAGGCCTCCCAGGAGTAAGGAGCCTCCCCTTATGCTGACAAACTGCGTGGAGTAGCCTGCTTTATGTGCATTAGTTCTCTTGGTCCTCAAACCAGCTGTGGAAAGTAGTAGTAGAGTGCTCCCACTCTACTACTGTCCTTGAGGATGAGGATACACTTACTGAGAGAGCCTTAGACTTCCCCAGGCCACACGGCTAGTTGATAGCTAAGCCAGGTCTTCTGATTCTCCGTCTGATATTCCACAGTGCCTCTCCTGTGGAATGGGAAGTCTTTCCCCCAGCCATTTGGATGCTTGGAAAATTTAACATGCATCCAGGGAGACTGGACTGAAGACCATAGGCTGCAGGAGTAAAACCCTCATCAGGAGCGCTTGTGGTCTCCCCTTGGCTAGAGAATGCTCTGCCTTCTGTCTCTAGCCTTGGCTCCAAATGAGGGCTTCATGCCCCCACTGAGCTCCACGTCCCCTTCTCTGGACGCTTGCCACTCGGATTCTGCTTAACACACAGCCACTTCCTACTTCTTAATATTTCAAGCCTCTAAGATTCATTCAGTGATGAATCAAGCTCTAGCCCCTAGGGAAACATAGTTTCTGCCCTCCTAGAGCTAATGCTCTAGTAGGTGGAAGCAGACAATACATAGACTTTTTTTTTTTCCTTTGCACCATGCCGCATGTGGGATCTTAGTTCCCCGATCAGGGATTGAACCCGTGCCTCCTTAACCACTGAACCTCCAGGAAAGTCCAATATACAGATTTTTCAAAATATATTGTATATCGTTTATGAGATTCTTGAGAGCTGGACTATATAACCCCAGGGGCAGGGGTGGGGGGTGAGGGGCTCTAGCACAGTCCTGGGCACATCTCTGTGAAATAATACTTCCTTCCTAGGTTTAGTGGATATTATAGTACTCCACCCAGGTCCCCTGTTCAGAGCCAGTGCACCCTCCCCCAGCTTCTGGGAATAACAGCCACTGAGAGCACATGGCTTCTCCCCTCATGGCAGTGATTTCTGCGGCAGGAAAGTGCATCAGCCAAGGTCATGTGCCCTCCTATAGGGCCCGGTGAATGAATGGTTGATGCAGGGATTCAAAGACCAAGCAGAATTTGGTAGTGTTGCACATAGACCTGGATGCCAAGAGTGCTGGATCAAACGAAGTGGAACATAACGTGAGATGTGGAAGAATTTACTGATAAGGGAGCACTCTCCTGGGACTTAGGATTTAATCCTGGCAAGATCCCCCTGGAATGTCGGATGAATACTCTTCTCGGAGGCTTGGGGAAAATGATAGCTCATGCTAAGAAAAGTAAAAATGTCTAAACAACTCATTTACGTTGCTGACCATTATTGAAAAAAGGGAGAATACTCAGACCTTCTGAGGGTTTTTGGACAAAGGATCTGAATTAACATTGACAGTTGACAACCCAAATTTGTACCATGGCCCCCTGTTAGAGAAGTAGCACATGGGGCCCAGATAATAAATGGAGTCCTGGGCTAAGGTCTGGTTCAGAGGATATTCACTGAGACCAGGGATCCACCAGGTGGTCACTTCCCTAATACCCTAACATATAATAGCAGTGGACATCCTTTGGCGTTGCAGAACACTCATAGTGGTTTTTGACCTGTAGAGTAAGTGATGAAGGCCAACTAGATGCCTGAGACTACCCAACATCAAGAGAACAAATAAAAACAAGACTATCCTAGGGAAAATGGAAGAGGTTAGTGCCACCCTCCGAGACACAAAGAATAAAAGAGAGGTGGCCCCTTTCATACCACCACTTTGGCTCTTAAAAACTGGATAGATCATGACAGATGACAACGGTCTACCATAAACTTACTTAAACAGTAACTCCAATTGCAATTGTTGTGTCCCAAATGGCAACTTTACAGGGCAGTTTAATACCGCCTCTAGTTGGGAGTATATAGTCATTAATCTGGTGAATATGTTATTTTCCATCCCAGACAGATCAGAAAGGAGGTCCACAAGCAGTTTCATACACACAGGAAGTCTAGCAATATACACTTACAGTCTTACCCCAGGACTGTGTTAACTCGCTGGTCCTCTGTTGTAATAGAATCTGAAGGGAGCTTGACTATTTGGACATTTCGAAAAACATCATATTGGTCCACTATACAATGGACCGTTGAACAACACAGGTTTGAACTCTGTGGGTCCACTTATATATGGATTTTTTTCATTAAATATATATTATAGTACTACATTATTTGCAGTTGGTTAAATCCGTGGACACAGAACCATATATACAGAGGGCTAACTATGAAATTATACTTGGACTTTTCGACTGTGCAGATGGTCAGAACCCCTAACCTCTGCATTCTTCAAGAGTCAACTGTATGGAGAAGGAAATGGCAACCCACTCCAGTATTCCTGCCTGGAAAATCTCATGGACAGAGGAGCCAGGTGGGCTATTGTCCATGGGAAGAAAAAAAAGAAAAAAAAAAAAAAAAAGAGTCAACTGTATATATAACATCATGCTAACCAGATCAGAAGAGAACTAAATGAAAGTATATTGGAGGTCCTGGAAAGATACATGATGAGAGGGTGGGAAATATTCCTGTAAAGGTCCAGGAAACTGCCATATTGGTGAAATTTTCAGAGGTCCAGTGGTCCAGGACATGCTAGATATCCTCTCTGAGGCAAAGGACTGATTGTTGCACCTCATATCTTCCATCACTAAGAAAAAACACATTACCTATTTACTCAGGATTTAGGAGAAATATATTTTATGCTTGAGAATACAACTCTGAAAAATTTACTTGCTGACAGTGACGGCTGTCAACTTTGGGTGGGGCCAAAGCAAAAAAAGGCTCCTGCAGTCATATGACCCAGCAGACCTAGTGAGGCAAGAATATCTGTAGTGTGTGTGGTTTGGCAAGCTCTAATAGGAGAATCATAATGCAGACCCACAGGGCTATGGAGCAAAGCCATGCCATCTGCAGCAGAGAAGTACATATTATTTGAAGAGCATCTCTTACAGTTCATCAGGTGACCCAATAGCCAGAACTGCCCATCACAAGCTGGACTCTACCTGACCCTCTGTGTCGTTGGGAAGGGTGGGCCCAGCAAGAACACTTTGTAAAATGGAAGTGACATCTTTGGGTTAAGGCATAAGTAGGGTCAGAGAGCACACGCTAGCAGAAAATAAGTGACCCAGACTCTCATGTCATTCAACAAGCATCTCTCTCTCTCAGCTCACATGACCCTATGGAGAATCATCTTCATCCATTTGGGCTTCTGTAACATAATACCATAGACTGGGTGACTTATAAACAAACATAAATTAACCTCATAGCTCTATAGGCTGCTAAGTCCAAAATCAAGGTGCCAGCAGATTGAATGTGTGGTGGGGGCCCATTTCCTGGTTCATAGACAGCTGCCTTCTCACCGTGTCCTCACATGGAGGAAGGGGCAGAGGAGCCCTCTGAGGTCTCTTCTGTAAGGGAACTAATCTGATTCATACTCTGCCTCATGCTCTAATCACTTCCCAAAGGTCCTACCTCCAAAATACCATCACATTGTGGGTTAGGTTTCAACACACGACTGGAGGGGGGCACAGACATTCAGTCTATGACCGGGATCCCTTGTGAATGAGGGATTAGAGAAGGAATAAGCTTGTTCAGACATGAGTTGGCATGGTATGTGGGTAAAAGCCAAAAATTGACTGCTGCTGCATTGCAACCCATCAGGAGTGGCCCTGAAAGATAGTGGTGAGGAGAGATCCTTCCAAGGGACAGAGATTTAGACAGTACATCTGATCATCCACTTTTTGTGGAACAAGAAGGTGAGAATATACATAGTCACAACTAGCCTGGTAGTCTGGTCAGGGGTTGAAAAGACAAAGAATGTAAGATTAAGGACAAGAAGGTCTGAGGATGAGATGTGGATGGACCTATGGGTGTAGTCTTGAAGTGTAAAGGTCTTTCTATCACACGTTAACACCCACCAAGAAAGCATCTATCGGACGTCCCTGGCAATCCAGTGGTTAAGACTCTTGCTTCCTCTGGAGGGGGCACCGGTTTGATGTCTGGTCAGGGAACTAAGATCCCACATGCCTCACTGCTCAACGAAAAAAGGAAAAAAGAGAAAGAAAGAAAGCATTCATCACAGACGAGACACTAAACAACCAAGAAGGCAGAAAGACTTAGCCACTGTCCATCATCAACCACCCAGTTCTGTATGATGGGTGCACTGGGTAGAGTGACTGGGGGTAGGACAGAGGTTATCCAGGGCCCAGCATCATGAGCTCCTGCTCGCCGAGGTTCAGCTAGCTACTGCTGCTGCCAACATGCAACTACCGTTAAAAATACCAACACTAATGGGACTTCCTGGTAGTCCAATGGGTAAGACTCCAAGCTGCCAGTGCAGGGGGCCTGGGTTCGAGCCCTGGTCAGAGAGCTAGGTCCCCCATGCCCCAGCTAAGAATTTGCATACCACAACTAAAACTTGGTGCAGCCAAATAAATAAATATATATATGTTTTTAAAATATTAGCACTGAGCCCCTAATATGGTGCAGTCTCTTGAGGAGAAGAAGTAGATAATTAGGGAAAAATTGGGGACCCTAGATTTCCCATCACTTTTGACTGGGATTGACACATATTCCAAGTATAGGCTTGCCTTTCCTGCCCACAGGGTCTTGGTAGGGTCTTATACCACTCTATAAGGACTTATAGAGTACTTGATCTATTGATATGGAATCCACATTATATAATTTTAGACTGTTGGGAGGCATTATGGGGGGTCCCGCCTGTGACGAGGTCATGAAGAAAATACCGGGCAGGCAAGGCCGTCCGGGACCCCGTCCATGACGAGGTCACGAGGAAAAAACCTGACAGGCAAGGCCGTCTAGGATAAGGGACCCTCCAGGTTGGCCTCGGCCTCTACACTACCCTATATCCTCCCCCCTTTTCTGCTGTTGTTCTTGTTCGCCCTGCTGCAGATTCTTGTGTTGCCTGCCGAGAGCTCTCCTGCTCCTCTTTCACTAAATAAAGACCAACTTAAAAGCTAATTAATAAATCTCCTGGACGCTGGTACCCTTTGAAGGGGCCAGGGATGAAGGAAATGCTTCCATTCAAACCCTTTAGCTGGCATTCTGGCTTGTTTGATAAATGTGTTCTCTCATTGCACAAAATGCTCATGATTGTTCTAAACATCCTAAGCACAGTACGCTAACAAAAGAAACTATTAAGCATAGGCCCCTTCTTGGGGTGAGAAAAGCTCCACAAATATTATAGCCACATATACGCCTAATAGAAAATAGTTTAGATAGAGATTAGCTGGTGACTTCTTGAGGTAATTAACTTTTGGACTAAGAGCCTATTTTATGCCATATCTGCTGTTTTTTCAATCCTTTGCATTTCTGTTCTGTGAAAATGTAATCCTATCTAGTTCCCTTGGAGATGACACCTAATAGAAAGAAAATAGGTTAACCACAAAAAAGACAGGGTCGGCTACTGAAGTTGCTTAAAGTTGCACCAGGTGCAAACCATAAATTGTCAACAGGCCTGAAAGCCAAAAGATATTATACACAGAGATTAACCATTAAAAAGGCCCTAATAGGCACAGAGCCCTTTGGGGGGTGAGGAAGCCCTATTAAAAAATACAAAAAATATTGTTTTAAAAGTGGTTATTAGATCAACGGTTGATTGATGTTAATGTGCTGAGGTTGTGCAGTGGACACTATCGTTAATGTAGTTAAAGATAGAGTAAAATAAGAGTTTAGCCCTAGTGTAAAAACAATAAGATAATTGTTAGTTTTAACCAAGAGTGCTAAACAGGGGCTGCCTCACCAGAGCTGCAGAGTCTTTGTGTGCTAAACTTTTTAGATAAATTTAGCTGAGAATTTCTGCAAAAAGACTGACTTTTATGTTAACAGGATTGTATTTCTATTATGTTTCTATGACTTGCTGTACCATGAGACTGCCAATTTTCTGTTTTCTGCTAACCTCAGGGCCAGAAGATAATGTATAAAAAATATATGGGAAAAGACTCTGGTAAACAAAAAATATACAGAGCACACCTGGTTTTGTGAAGGACAAGCTGATGTAATGTTAAACTAAGTCTGTATGCTTATCTGCCCCTTAGATATGTACCAACTTAGGGTATAAAGGCTACGGTAAAAAATAAAGCAACTGCCAGACTCTGGTGCATATTCCTGGTCTGGTCTCTTTCTCTCTCTCTCTCTCACCCTAGCAGACTTGGCCCTATCAAGGCCGGTCCTACGTGTCTCTCTCTCGCCGACACCATTCATCCTGAGGGTTCCCTTGGATCCTGCTGGGGCTGGACCCCGGCATTAGACAAAGGGATCCACGTTACAGTAAAGGGGATGTGCCAGTGGGAACATGACCCAAAGATCCACTGATCCTATACTGCCCCACCCAGAGGCCATCAGTCTGATAGAGCAGTTTGGTGACCTCTTAAAGACACAGCTTCAAGATGAAACCCCAAGAGGATGAGGTACCATCCTCCAGAAGATAATATATACCCTAAATCAATGGCAACTGTATGATTCTGTATCCCCAGTGGGAAGATTACATGGATCTGGGAATTGATTGCATGGATGTAGGAAATCAAGTAGCCTCCACTTATCCTCACTCACAGTGAAACATGTGGGGAATTTGATTTTGAGGTCCAGAAGTCCTGGAAACCAGAGATGTAATGCTTCCTCCAGGGGTCACAGTAAGAATCCCTTTAGAACTTTGGGGTCTTGGTAGCAAGAGACCAGCAGGCAAGAAAAGAAGTCCTCATACTGGCCAGAGCAATTGACTATGATGGAGGACAGGTGACTGAAGCTACATGAGGGAGCCAGGAAGAAAATGCTGGCATTCAGGTCATCCACTCTTGCTGTTCCCATGCTCAGTTTTAACAGTAAATAGAAAAATATAGCAGCCACAGCCTGGGAAGGGCATGGTGACCAAGGGCACTCTCGGGTGAAGGCCGGGGTCGTCCCACTATCCAGCCGCCTAGACCAGCAGAGGCGTTCACCAAAGACAAGGAAAATCTAGAGTTGGTGGTGCAGAAGCGGGGATAATGAGAATCCATTAGAGCTGCAAAACCAATTGCAGTAGTTAAGGCTGTAGACTTTTCCACTAAACATTCTCTTAAATTTCCTCCAAGAAATAAAACCAATCAGAGTCCTATAGAAACTTTCCCCCCAACTGGGTAAACTAACCATGAGTATGGATCCAAGCAGTGGTAGTGGTGAACAGCAGTAGACACCATAGTGCTTTACCCAGATCCTCTCTGTAAGATCGTGAGCCTGTGTCCCAGCTGCTGGGGAGATCAGTTGCTGATGGCTCTCAGCTGCCTCCCAACTGGAAACTAGCTCAGACACATTGAACTGTGTCATCCTATCCCAGCAGGTTTCCTGAAGTCAATGATGGCTGATTCAGGGATATGAAGTCCAGGCCCCTTTGCCTCATCAGTTCAGTTCAGTTCAGTTCAGTCGCTCAGTCGTGTCTGACCCTTTGTGACCCCATGGACTGCAGCACGCCAGGCCTCCCTGTCCATTGCCAAGTCCCAGAGTTTACTCAAACTCATGTCCGTTGAGTCAGTGATGCCATCCAACCATCTCATCCTCTGTTGTCCCCTTCTCCTCCTGCCTTCAATCTTTCCCATCATCAAGGTCTTTTCAAATGAGTCAGCTCTTCGCGTCAGGTGGCCAAAGTATTGGAGTTTCAGATTCAGTATCAGTCCTTCCAATGAATATTCAGGACTGATTTCCTTTGGGGTGAACTGGTTGGACCTCCTTGCAGTTCAAGGGACTCTCAAGAGTCTTCTCCAACACCACAGTTCAAAAGCATCAATTATTCAGCGCTATCTTTCATTATAGTTCAACTCTCACATCCATACATGACTACTGAAAAAACCATAGCTTTGACTAGACGGACCTTTGTTGGCAAAGTAATGTCTCTGCTTTTTAATATGCTGTCTAGGTTGGTCTCAACTTTTCTTCCAAGGAGCAGGTGTCTTTTAATTTCATGGCGGCAGTCACCATCTGCAGTGATTTTGGAGCCCCCCCAAATAAAGTCTGTCACTGTTTCCACTGTTTCCCCATCTATTTGCCATGAAGTGATGGGACCAGATGCCATGATCTTAGTTTTCTGAATGTTGAGTTTTAAGCCAGCTTTTTCACTCTCCTTTTTTTCACTTTCATCAAGAGGCTCTTTAGTTCTTCTTCAATTTCTGCCATAAGGGTGGTGTCATCTGCATACGTAAAGTTATTGATATTTCTCCTGGCAATCTTGTGTCCAGTTTGTGCTTCATCCAGTCCACCATTTCTCATGATGTACTCTGCATATAAGTTAAATAAGCAGGGTGCCAATATACAGCCTTGACGTACTCCTTTCCCGATTTGGAACCAGTCTGTTGTCTATGTTCAGTTCTAACTGTTGCTTCTGGACCTACATACATATTTCTCAGGAGGCAGATCAGGTGGTCTGGTATTCCCATCTCTTGAAGAATTTTCCACAGTTTGTTGTGATCCACACAGTCAAAGTCTTTGGCATAGTCAATAAAGAAGTAGATGTTTTTCTGGAACTCTCTTGCTTTCTCGATCATCCAATGGATGTTGGCAATTTGATCTCTGGTTCCTCTGCCTTTTCTAAATCCAGCTTGAACATCTGGAAGTTCATGGTTCATGTACTGTTGAAGCCTGGCTTGGAGAATTTTGAGCATTATTTTGCTAGTGTGTGAGATGAATGCAATTATGCAGTGATTTGAGCATTCTTTGGCATTGCCTTTGTTTGGGATTGGAATGAAAACTGACCAGTCCTGTGGCCACTGCTGAGTCTTCCAAATTTGCTGGCATATTGAGTGCAGCACTTTCACAGCATCATCTTTTAGGATTTGAAATAGGTCAACTGGAATTCCAACACTTTGTTCATAGTGATGCTTCCTAAGGTCCACTTGACTTCACATTCCAGGATGTCTGGCTCTAGATGAGTGATCACACCATCATGTTTATCTGGGTCATGAAGATCTTTTTTGTTTAGTTCTTCTGTGTATTCTTGCCACCTCTTCTTAATATCTGCTTCTGTTAGGTCCATACCATTTCTGTCCTTTATTGTGCCCATCTTTGGAGGAAACGTTCCCTTGGTATCTCTAATTTTCTTGAAGAGTTCTCTAGTCTTTACGACTCTATTGTTTTCCTCTATTTCTCTGCACTGATCACTGAGGAAGGCTTTCTTATCTCTCCTTGCTATTCTTTGGAACTCTGCATTCAAATGGGTATATCTTTCCTTTGCCTTTTAATTTGGGACAATTCAGAAGAATTATCTCCATTCTAGTTGCTTTTTAGTCGCTCGGTTGTGTCTGACTCTTTGGGATCCTATGGACTGTAGCCTGCCAGGCTCCTCTGTCCATGGGATTCTCCAGGCAAGAGTACTGGAGTGGGTAGCCATTTCCTTCTCCAGGGGATCTTCCCGACCCAGGGATCGAACCCATGTCTCCTGAATTGGCAGGTGGATTCTTTTACCACTGAGCCATCCAGAACTCCCTGTAAAATGCTAGGATCAGTTGAGTATCCTATCAGTTGAGGATCAATTGCAACCACACTGTGTCAGCCCCTCCCTTTGTGGAATCTTTATTTCTTCACTTACCTACAGGTATTTCTCTCAAGAGCACTCCCAAACAAACCTTCTGCATTAAACTCTCCATATCAGAGTCTATTTCTAGGGGGACCCAATCTAAGACATATTGTTCTCCCAGCCCTACACACTGCCTCCTATGAGCCACCTTCCTTGAGCCTTTGAGGCTGAGGAATACCAAAACTCATCAAAACCTCCCCGCTCTCTCTCTCTTCTATCATTTTAAAGAAAAAAGGTAAGTTTTATTTTTGTAATTTCTCCTCCAACAGTGGGTGATTTCAAGAAGCCTATAGAAAATTATCTGAAAGGGATGTAGCAGTCCGTTTCTTATGACTTTTTATTTTATTTATTTATTTTTTCTTATGACTTTTTAAAACTAACTCACCTGGTCTTCCTTATGACTTTTTAAAGCTAACTCACCTGGTCTCCCTTCCAAAACAGGGCCCCACATTAAGGAGAAACTGTTGGGACTTCCCTGGTGGTCCAGTGGTTAAGACTCCACACTTCCACTGCAGGGTGCATGGGTTTGAACACTGGTTGGGGAACTGAGATGCCATAAGCTGTGTGGGAAGGTCAAAAACAAGAAAAAGAAGCAAACAAAAAATGAGAAACAGCTGTGCTTGTTAATTTACATGTTAAAAAGTTGTATTAAATTTATTGTATATAAATAAATTTGTATACAAATAAATTGAACTTAATAAGTTGTATTAGATTTATATGTAATTTGGGGCAGAATTGCTATCTTAATACTGTTTGTGTTCCAAGGACACTTCCCAGGGGGCGCTAGTGATAAAGAACCTGCCTGCCAATGCAGGAGATACAAGAGGCGTGAGTTCAATCCCTGGGTTGGGAAGATCCCTTGAAGGAGGGCATGGCAACACACTCCAGTACTCTTGCCTGGAAAATCCCCATGGACAGGGGAGCCTAGTAGGCTACAGTCCACAGGGTCACACAGAGTCAGACACAACTGAAGCGACATAGCACACACTGAATATGGTATTGCTCTCCTTTTATTTAGATTTTATCTCAGCAATTTTTGTAGTTTTCAGTGGTAAGTTTTTGCACTTATTCTTCCAAAATTATTCTTAAATATTTTACTATTATGCTATTGTGAATGACTTAATGTCATTTTCAAATTGTTGCCAATATATAATATGAAATACATTTTTTGTGGTATATTGATCTTATATCCTGAAACCTTGTGATACTCATTTATTGTTGTTATTATTCAGTCACCAAGTCATGTCCGATTCTCTGTGACCGCATGGACTGCAGCATACCAGGCTTCCCTGTCCGTCACCATCTCCCAGAGTTTGCCCAAGTTCATGTCCATTGAATTGGTGATGCCATTTATTACTATTAGTAATTTTTCTGTTGTTTATTCCTTAGGATTCTTTTTCTACATATAAAATCATGATATCTTTAAATATAGTTTTACTTTTTCCTTCCCATTCCAAGTCTTTTTTTTTAAACAGTGCATGTGAATTCCATTTTTATAAAATTGCCGATCAAATGAGAGATGAGGGGTTCAATGTGCATCTGTGACCTCTTCCCCAGAGACTGCTGCTTCCTCTTGAGGACTCTCTTAAAGTATCCAGTGTGGCTTCATGGTCTAAACATCTGATCTTCTTGTCGGCAGTGTCAATAGGATCTTAAGGTACGGAGCTCAGAAGTCCAAATTCAGCTTCACTGGTCTAAAGTCAAGACGTCCTCAGACCTATGTTCCTTCTAGAAGCTCTAGGGGAGAATCCATTCCCTTGCCTTTTCCAGCTTCTAGAGGCCACCTACATTCCTTGGCTTGTGCCCTTTCTTCCTTCTGGGCCAGCAGTGTAGCATCTTCTCATTCCAAGTCTTTCATTTCGTTTTCTGGCCCTATTGTCCTATCTGGAACTTCTAGTATGATGTTCAATAGAACTGGTAAAAGCACATAGCCTGGGTTTGTTCCTAATGTTAGTGAGAAAGCATCAGTCTTTTACTATTAAATATCTTTTTACAGCTACCTCTCTTTTAGATTTCTTTCATGTCTAAACATGACTATTATATTGCCATGTTTAATTCATAGTTTAACTGGATATCCAATTTTAGATTGGAAACAATTTTCTTTCAGTATTTTAAGTTTTCTTGTCTTTTAAATCCAGTATTGCTGTTAAAGTTTGAGAATATTGTGATTTCTCATCCTCTGATTTTTTTTCTCTGTCTCAAATTATTTGGATTCTCCTTCAACTCTAGTGTTCTGAAATTTCATATGATGTGCCTTGGAGTGTGTTTATTTTCATCCTTGGTATCCAGCGTGTGGTGAGTCCTTTCATGTTAGAAAGTAATATCCTTCCCTTCTAGGATATTTTCTCAAGTTATTGATAAGTTATACCATTCTAGTTTGCTTTTTTCCTCCTATTTTCTATCTCTGTTATTTGGTCTACTATCTTGGAGATTTCCTCAACTTTATCATCAAAATATTTTAATAGTTTTTCATTTCTGTCATTTTTTTTAAACTCCCAAAATTTCCTCTTATTTTGTTTATTCCTCTTTTGTAGCTTCTCATTCTGGTTTATGGGTATATCATCTCGTATTTCCAATATAGTAAAGTTTTGTGTCCTTGCTAAATTTTTATCTTTCTGCATAGTCTGTGTTTCTTCCAAGTCTTTTGTTTGTGATTCTACATCCTTCATCTTAAAAACTGTCCACAGATGTCTGGTAACCTCTAGCAACATTTGTGTTTACAGTGGTACTCTAAAAAGCTGATTAGAAAAATCAATTGCACTCTTACACACTAGGAGAGTTAGAAAAAAAAGTGGGAGGACATGTTCTACAAAATACAACTATAGTATTTAAAACTGTGATATGGGCACAAAGGTAGGCAAATAGGTTAATAGAAAAGAGTGGACATTGTAACATTTGTACATATATATGTATATATTTTTCCAAATGTAAAAAAATGAAGTTGGTCCCCTGATTCATACCATATAGGGAGATAAATTCCGAGTGGATTTTATTTTATTTTTTTAATATTTATTTATTTTGCTGTGCTGGGTCTTAGCTGTGGCATTTGGGATCCTTAGTTGCAGCATGCAGGATCGAGTTCCCTGACCAAGAATCGCGCCCAGGCCCCCTGCCTTGGGAGCGTGGGGTCTTAGCCACTGGACCACCAGGGAAGTCCTGATTTTATTCTTAGAAAAGATAAAAACTTAAAAAAACTTAAATATTAAAGCAAAAATACAGATCTTTCTCAACTTACCAAAATACAGATCTTTCTCAACAGATCTTATAGGGTCTTGTCCCTATAAACTCATCATAAGTTGAACATGCCTTTAATATATCTAACCTAGTGAAAATCACAGCCTAACCTAGCCTACCTTATACATGCTCAGAACACTTACATTAGCCTCCAGTTGGCCTCAATCTTCTAACACAACGCCTATTTTATAATGAAATGTTGACTATCTCATATTATTGGATACCATACTGAAAGTGAAAAACAGCACAGTTGTTTACCCTTGTGATGCTATCGCTACCTAGCATCATGAGAGGAGTATACCACATATCACTAGCCTGGAAAAGACCAAAACTCAAAATTTGAAGTACAGTTTCTACTGAACACATGTCACCTTTTCACCACCATGAAATTGAAAAATTGTAAGTCAAATCATCATCATTTGGGGACTGTCTCTTATGTTTTGAGATATGTGTTTTTGTGATATGTATGCCTTTAGAAAAACCTCTTTAGGAAATTCCCTGGCAGTTCAGTGGTTAGGACTCCATCTTCTCACTACTGGGGGGGCCTGGGTTCAATTCCTGGTCAGGGAACTAAGATTCCACAAGCTGTGCCCCCCCAAATCTCTTTATTATCCTTTTATTGGGGTTTTTAGAAGGAACAGAGGTAAATTTGTAAGCTCTGCCATTCTAAACGATAATGCTAAAAACTTTAATGAGAAAAATATCCAGTAACTTAAAAAAATTTAAGTATAGTTGACTTATGTTAGTTTCAGATGTACAGAAAAGTAATTCTTTTTGCAGGTTATATTCCATTATAGGTTATTATAAGTTAATGGGTATAATTCCCTGTACTATACAGTAAAAAATCCTTACTTTATCTGTTTTATACAAAGTAGTTTGTATCTGTTAATCCCTTACTCCTAATTTGTCCTCCTTCCATCCCTCTACCCTTTGATAACCATAAGTTTGTTTTCTATGTCTGTGAGTCTGTCTCTCTCTTTTATGTACATTCTTTTGTGTTATTTTTTAGATTCCACATATAAGTGATATATAGTATTTGTCGTTCACTTATTTCACTAAACATAATATTCCCTAGGTACATCCACATTGCTGTAAATAGCAGTATTAATATTTTACTTTTTAAAGGCTGAATAATATTCCATTCCATACACACACACACACACACACAATTTTTAAACTATCAAATGTCACTTATTAAATTCAAAATGATGTCATCAAAACAAAGATTTGTACAGATTTTTTTACTTCCTTGCAGAAATCACATATTACAAAAAATTTATTGAAGTATAGTTGATTTACAATGTTGTGTTAGTTCTACATACACAGCAAAATGGTTCAGTTATGTATGCATAATCTTCTTCAGATTCTTTTCCCTTATTTTACAAAATAAAGTATGGTTCCCGTGCTAAACAGTAGTACTTTGTTATCTACTTTTTATACAGTAGTGTATGTATGTTAATCTCAAACTCCTAATTTATCCCTCCCCCACATCCCCCCTTTGGTAATAATAAGTGTTTTCTACGTCTGTGGGTTTATTTTTGTTTTGTATATAAATTCATTTGGTTTTTTTTTTTTTGGATTTCAAACATAAGCAATATCATATGGTATTTGTCTTCTCCTGCCTGGCTTACTTCACCTAGTATGATAATCACTACAACCATCCATGTTGCTGCAAATGACATTATTTCATCCTTTTTTATGCCCAAGTAATATTCCATTGTATATGAGAATCCCATGGACAGAGGATCCTGGAGGACTACAGTCCATAGCGTTACAAAGAGTGGGTCACAACTGAAGTTACCTTCACAACTGAAATGAAGTGTATTTATATATATATAAATACACACACACACACTTCTTTAATCCAATTGTCAGTGGACATTTAGGTTGCCTCCATGTCTTAGTTATTGTAAGTGATTCCACTATAAACATTGGGGTGCATGTACCTTTTTTCTTTTTTTTCTTTCTTTACGACCCCATGGACTGTAGCCCACCAGGCTCCTCCATCCATGGAGTTTTCTAGGCAAGAGTTCTGGAGTGGGTTGCCATTTCCTTCTCCAGCATGTACCTTTTCAAATTATTGTTCTGATTCTTTCCTGATAGATACCCAGGAATGGAATTGCTGAATCAAATGGTAGCTCTATTTTTAGTTTAAGGAATTTCCATGTTGTTTTCCATAGTGGGTTCATCAATTTACATCCCCATCAACAGTATGAGTTCCCCTTTTCCCACATCCTCTCAGTTCAGTTCAGTCGCTCAGTCGTGTCCAACTCTTTGCTACCCCATGAACCACAGCACGCCAGGCCTCCCTGTCCATCACCAACTCCCGGAGTCCACACAAACCCATGTCCATTGTGTCAGTGATGCCATCCAACTATCTCATCCTCTGTCATCCCCTTCTCCTCCGGCCCTCAATCTTTCCCAGCATCAGGGTCTTTTCAAATGAGTCAGCTCTTTGCATCAGGTGGCCAAAGTATTGGAGTTTCAGCTTCAACATCAGTCCTTCCAATGAACACCCAGGACTGATCTCCTTTAGGATGGACTGGTTGGATCTCCTTGCAGTCCAAGGGACTCTCAAGAGTTTTCTCCAACACCATCCTCTCAAACACTTGTTATTTGTAGACTTCTTGATGAGTCATTTGGACAGATGTGAAGTGATACCTCATTGTGATTTTGATTTTCATTTCTATAATAATTAGCTAAAGAGTCTAATAATGTCCGACTCTTTGTGACCCTACGGGCTCTAGTCCATGGAATTCTCCAAGCCAGAATATTGGAGTTGGTAGCCTATCCCTTCTGTAGCAGATCTTCCCGACTGAGGAATTAAAGTGGGGTCTCCCACATTGCAGGCAGATTCTTTACCAGCTGAGCTACCAGGGAAGCCCCTAATAATTAGCTATGTTAAGCATCTTTTCATGTGTCTGTTAGCCATTCACATGTCCTCTTTGGAAAAATATCTGTTCATGTCTCCTGCCCATTTTTTTTTTTTTTTTCCCCTGCCCATTTTTGATTGGATTTTATTTATTTATTTTTTTTTTTGCGGGAGGATGGGGCACACAGCATGTGGAATCTTAGTTCCCCGACTAGGGATCAAACCAATGCCCCATGCATCGGCAGCATGAAGTCTTAACCACTGGACCACCAGGGAAGTCCTGACTGGATTTTTTTACATTGAGTTCTATGAGTTCTTCATATATCTTAGTTACTAACCCCTTGTCAGTCTTATCATCTGCAAATATTTTCTCCCCTCCCATAGGTTGTCTTCTTGTTCTGTTGGTTTCTTTTGCTGTGCTAAAGCTTTTAAGTTGAATTAGGCTCCATTTATTTTTGCTTTTTTTCTTTTTTCTTTTGCCTTGGGAGACTAATCCAAGAAAATAGTGCTACAATTTATGTCAGAGAATGCTTTGCCTATGTTCTGTTCTAGAAGTCTCATGGCTTCATGTCTTACATCTTTTTATTTTTCTATCTGGTGTAATGGGAAGTTCTAATCTACTTGTTTTGTATGCAGCTGTCCAGCTTTTCCAGTACCACTTGTTAAAATGACCAATAATGCTTCGCTAGTTATATTTTCTCTGAATTATCCAATCATAGTAATTTCACACATAGGGAAGCAGTTTTTCCCCATACACTTACACACATCGTTTTTTAAAAACTGATGCATCCGCATGTGGAAATTTCCCTGGAACTATCACTAGTTACCTATTCATAAGGAAAATCATTTTCTAAAGGTACCTGGTCCTTACTTATCAAAATCAGTTTTGTAAGTAAAGCAAAAAATTAAGAGATAATTTTTTGTGGGCCAAGTTAATTTGGGAAGCCCTGGATAGTGTGAGTAAGTGGAATAGCCATGACAAAACCAAGACCAAGGTATTAGCATAAATAAAGGTTTTATTGGTCAGTCTGGGTGACGGACACACTGACAGACCTTCAGTTCACTGTTCTGCACACCCGAGGTCCTGAGGCGGCAGGAAGACAGCTAAGCCCATTAGTACCGAGCAAAGGTAGGAGGCGGAAAGAATCTAAAGGCCTCTGAGGTTAATTAACAAGGCTACCGGGACCGGAACCAACGTCCTAGGAACAAATCCAGGATGGATGAGGAATCATCCAAGGATGGAGGTGTTGGTGATTCTGGACCTAAAGGAAAAAGTGATACACACAGGCTAAATCAAAGGGATTGCAAAGAGGCAAAGGAGAGCAGTAATGTGAAAGGGCAGGAGAGTAACGGTTTCCCTTTCCCATGGAATTGAGAGATGGATCCCTTTCATTTATACTCTTCACTTACCATCTCTAGGACTGCCGCCTGCCTCTTGATGGGTTACTGTGGTCTCTTTCCGGCCCTCACTGTCCACCACAGTCCGGCGCTCCTCTATAGTCTACAAGGAGAAGTCCCCCCACCATATCCCTAACATCACTAAAGGTGAGTTCACTGGTTTCTTTACATAGTCCCCCTTTCCAGAACATTCTCTGGTTACAGTTGCCTTTACCCTTCTCTCCCAACTCACCCCATCTGGCTTAGTGATCTTGGTCACAGAGACACTCTTGAAATAGGTTTTGGGTTGGGGCTGCAGAACCGGGCCAAGACCCTCCTGAGAAACCTGGGAATCAAGATCTAGGAGGGCACAGAAAGGAAACAAGAAAAAAGCAAAGAAGGGAACAAATGTGGTGGACAGAAATTTCAGGGAGAGAGACTACAGGGCTGGTAAATGTCCTCTCCCTCCAGACTTACCATTGTCTTCCCTGGCTCTAGAGTGGGGGGTCACAGGCCACGCATCATCAAACTGTAGAAGAAGCCAAAGTAGGTCAAATGACACCTTTCAATCTGAAATTTGAGGGGCCCCAGAGCCCAAACTATTTCCAAGTTCCAAAACCACTTTTTTCAAGAGAAATGATCCCAGCAGGATGGCTTTCTTTACTCACTCCTCCTCCTTCCTACCTGATTCATGTATTTCTCTACCAAAAAGCATTCCTGAACTGACACTTTTCTGTCCTCCTTCAACATTTCTGCTTTCTCCAAGGATCATCTACAGTAATTTTTAACAAAAAGCAGAACTCCCATTTCCTCCCAAAGAAAATTCTACACAAAGTTTAATATAGAAAACAGATAAATACAACCCAAGTCTGTTAGATTCCAGCAAGGTTTCCAGTCTTTGCAGTCTTCTCCACAGATCCCACTTCAGGCCCAGATGCACTCACCCTATGAAAAGGTCTCTGGGGGTCCCAGTCTGGTGCTGGTTTGGGGGATTCAGATCTTGCATCACTCTCCAAGCCCCCACCAAAGATCTTGGGCTGGTGACTATCTGGATACTTAAGCATTGAGTCCCGAAGCGTCTGTCCATCCTGTCGTCTCTCACCAGGTGTCTCTGACTCAGGACCTGGAAGTTCTGCAGAAAGGTGGCAGGTGGATGCTGGGAGTGGGAAAGGACTTGGGCTCTTTTAAATCTCCTTGAAATCATCAGCTTTCTCACACTTCCCAAACCCCAACTACTCTCTGCAAGTATTTTTTTTTTCACCCACCGACCCAGTAGAAACCACAGGTTCTTCCCCAGGAGCATCCACACACCAGGAGGGCGGGAAGGCAAGGTCCAGGCCCCCATCTCGCTGAAGATGTTATTGAAATCCCGTACTAGGTCATCAAAGCCAAAGTTATCGTGGAAACGCATTCCTCCTCCAGGGCTGAAGCTGAAGCCAAAGCTAAATTCCTCGGGGGGCTGGGTACCCTCAAACCTCGAGTTCCCACGGCCCCACGTGACTCCTTCTTCTTCCTCTTCCTCATCATCTTCGTCTTCATCGCGAGTCATTCCTCCAAAAAAGGGATCTCTGTGGCTAGGGGTGGAGGCAGATTAGCCACCAAAATTTCGGTACTACTTAAACCATAACATCAGCTAATGCGCGACAGAGTGGGACAAGAGTTGGGATCTGAGACCCTGAAGCGAGGGTAGAGGACTGGCCATCAGGTTTGTTTTGCTTCATCAAAGTCGTGTCCCGCCCCCGCAGCTTCCTGCGGTTCTTCTTAAGTGTTTCCCAGCCCCTCCCCTCCCCTCCCCTCCCCCAAGGTCTTGCTCACTTGTCCTCTTCCCCGGAGCCCCATTGTCTTCCCCACCCGGTACCCCTGTTGCATCACCCTAGATTGGAGAAAGGCTTAAGCGGCTGTTTCTTAACGACCGCCCTGGTTACTGTCGGGGGTGTGTGTTCAATGTTGACCTTCTTTTCCGCAGGAGTTGTAGGAGTGGAGAAAAGGATGTTTTTCCAAAAATAGGGTGTCAAGGGTCAAGCTCCCCTCAGAGTACTCCCGCCCCTCCGTGTCTGGCCCGAACCCGCTCTCACCTTCGAGGTCCAGAAAAGCCGAAAAAGCCCCGAAAGAGGTCAAAAAGGCTCATTCCCGCAGTGGGACTCGAACCTTCGAAGCCCACAGCTGGCAGCAGCCAGAGCTACGCTGTCGGAAATTGAGCGAACGTCAGACCACGCTGCCGGAAAGCAAGCATGCGATCGCACACTGTCGTAAAACAACCGTAAGCCGGCCGTCGCTGAGGGGCGGGGCGGGCGATCCTATCAAATTCTAAAGGCTTTCAGTTTTGCCCCCACCTGTTTCCTGTGAAGGGGGCGGGCGTACTGAATTTTTATTTTCCAACGAACACTTGCCCTCTAAGCCAATTCTTTTCGCCGACCAACCCACTCCAATAGGGTTTCGAGGGGTTGACGCTTGATGGCACTGGAGACAGCCGCCAGAGGGCACCCCACCCACACAAATGAACCGGACCCAGACCCTCCCTCATTGCACTCACCACACCCACGGACTAGTGTTCTGCCTTAACCCACCTCGCTCCCTTCTTTCATCCTGTTTCTCGCCTGACTTAAGTCTGGTATTAGAGGAATGGACAAAATGTATCAAGCTCCTACTTTAATAATGACATCCCGAGAGTAAAAGACACAGGAATGCATGGATTTAACTTCATCTCTCCAGCTATTTAGTTTGTCAAGATAGGCTCTGCAATCATCAGAATAGACTTTGTAAGAGAGCAAGGGAAATCTAGTCGTTTTGGGAAGGAAGAATTTGGAGGTATCAGTATCCCCTTTTGCCTATCAATGACTTTCAAAGCTTCTCCCCCTTTCTGTACCCCCACCTCCTTCCCAAACCTGGCCTTGCTCTAGCCTCCTCCTTTTCAAGGGTTTGTGTATTAGCTGTGTGAAATGAAAACACTCAAGAAGCAAGACCTACTGCTTCAGTTTTACTAGTCAACAGTGCATGTTTTGCACTCATTTCTTTCCAGTTCATTTGCCTGGACCCATCTAAATTAAACTTTGATTCTCTTGATACAAAGTGATTTCTTTCAGTTCTTGCTTAATCCCTTTCCTTTCCACCATCAGCTATCCCACCCCCTTCACTCCCTAAAATCTGCTACAGATCTGAAGGAAATGAAGTTTTGCAATGATTCTTTCCAGGCACCACTGTGAAATTTTTGAGGGAGGGCGAGGGAATCCCCTCAAGGGCAGCACATTAAGGTCAGAGTTCTTAAAGGGCGAAGATTCCGTTTTTATTCCACTGCCTTCGGGGCCTGCTAGAGAAGGCCCAGTTGGTACAGTAATATTTATTCATCAAGCTGGTCATCGACGAGACTGAGGACATCCTAGACGGAGCAAGAATGGGCAGAGGCTGAAGGTAGAGGTTTTCTTTTTATATATACAAGACACATTAATCCATTAAATTTGAAGACACAGTACAAAAAAAAAAAACCACTTCAACTAATTCATCTGACAATGCTGTTCATATTCATGACGCCATTTTTTGTTGTTGTTTTGTTTCCTAATAATAAAGGAGGAGACTCAGGGCTGTTGGGCTGATATATATTTGGGGGTCCCCCCTCCCCACCTCACCCACACACCACCAGGGTGAACAGGAGGAGGAGAAGAGAGGGCAGGGCCCACAGCAAAGTTTCATAATCTTGAATGCAAGGGAGGAGGAAGAGAGGAAAGGAAGAAAAAAAAAAAGGAGAAAATACAAATCCTATAATACATACAACAGAGTGGGGATGGTATGGGAATGGGACAGACATGAAGCTGAGGCATGGGGTGGGCCGCTGGGGGTGGGGGGTGGTGGAACCCCCCACATTCTTTTCTCTCTTTGATGCTGTTTCCATAGTTGCCAGGCTGAGAAGCCCTCTCAGAAGATGGGACCGGGAGAAGAGGATCGGGGCCTCAGTTGGCCCCCCAGCTGTAGCTGTTGTAGGCAGACTTGTTGGTCTGGGGCTTCTGCGGGATGGAGCTGGTCTGGCTACGTTGCCCGCTGCCCGTCTGCAGGGGAATGGGAGGGTGAATGGGGAGGAAAAAGATGTCGAGTTAGTGGGACAAATTTATGACATCTTCAAGTGGAGATTTAGAAACTGTTTTACTCTCCCATTCCCCTGGCTTAGAAACTACTCTGAAGCTTGCTTCTCAACCATCAGAAATTTGGTTGATACGGCAGTTAAAAGCACCTCTGACAAGTAAAAAAGCACCTATAAACTTTAAATAAGGGAAAGATGAAAAGAGGGCAGGATACTTTTGGAGGCAAGATAGTGAATCAGTTCTACTCATTTTCAATTCCACCTCCCCCCACCCCTCAAACCCATCCTCTCCTGTTCCCCGAAGGCTAACTCTCTAGAGAGAATTATGGCCTCTTGGAGATGGGTAATCACAAGGTGATTTCACTTTCACTGATCCCTATAAATGCCTCAATTTGGGTATCTGTAGTTGAGAGCAAGGAAGTCCTTACTCTAGCTTCCCAAGCCACCTATGAGGAAGGGGGAGAGGTCACTTGCACCACCCCAGGGCTCCCCAGCCCTATCACACATCACATCTGTGAGCCTATTTCAGGGAAGATAAGAGAGTCTGAGGCCCCAGGCTCCAGATGCTGCTCCAAGAATCCTTTCCATTCCAGTAACCAAGTGTTTCAAAAGTCAGGGAAGGGTAGAAAGAAAAAGAGCAGTGAGGAGGGGAGGACGAGAGAGGAACGGGAGGCCAGAGAGCTCAGCAAGGTGTGTGTGTTTGTGTATCCCGCCTTGTGACCGTGCAATCTCTTCTCTTCACGTTCCCTGAGACTGTGGAGGTGAAATGGGGACTGAAAAGGAGTGGGTTCAAGCATATCATCATTCAGTTTCATTACCTGCTCCTCCTGCTGGCGCTGGCAACAGAGAATCATCTGCAAATATGGTAGCTGAGGCAGAACCAGGATATATGGAAAATAAAGGGACAAACTTTGACAATAGAACTCCACCATTAGAAGGGAAAGCTACAATGTCAGGGAAGGGGGAAGGCTGGGAGAGGTTAAGAGGGGAGGTGTGAGCCAGGTCTGATGGGATGAGGACAACTGTGCTATGGGAGGAGGTGGAGGAGAAAGGCACCAAAGGAATCAGGGAAAAAAGGTTGCAATCTGGCCCCTCTCTGACATATCCTTTGCCGGCCACTCGTGTTATGTGCGCTGTGTCTGTATGTGCTGTGTGCCCATGGCTGGCGCTGGGGAGGATTGGGTGAAGTTGGTGGTGAGGAAGGGTAAGAAAAGGAAAGGGGAGGTAGTTTTAGGGATAGGAAGGAAGAGGAAGGGAAAGGAAAGAGGGGGAAGGGCTATTACCTGGCCATCCTGCTGCAGGTGATGGTGAAGGATCTGGGAATGCGGCTGCTGATGGGGAGTCAGGATGTGCATAAAGGGGGCAGGTGGGTAGGCAGCAGCTGTGGCCGGATTGATGGGCCCCCCACTTCCTAGGGCCGAAGGCAAGTTGAAGGAGGCAGCAGGAGTACCGGAATGAAAACCTTGTTTCTCAAAGGACTGCTATCCAGAAGAATAGGAGGAGAGAGAGTAAAAGGATCAGCAAACTATTCCTTGGAATTTCTGAATCTAAGATCCCCCACCCTGATAGAGCAGCATGGTGTCACAGGAATGCTGCACTTGAAGTCAGATATTCAGGTCTCTGCCTCAGTTCTAGTCTTTAATAGCTGTGTGATCCTGAGAAAACTATTCAGTCTCTCAGCCTGTTTTCTCTTACATGAATCAGGGATGCTATTAACCTCTCAGTTGTAAGGACCAAATAAGAGGACAGATGTGTGAGAGCACTTTGTGAAATCTGACATCATTCATGAACACAGGGAAATCTGTTGACTACTATTAGCACTATTAGCACAACCTCTGGAGTTGGGTAAAAATTAGAACTTGTTGGATATTTTTTTTTTTTTAATGAATACACACTGAGGTATCTTAAGTGTTAATGGTCTTGGTCATGAAGCACTCCACCACAACTAATACTTTACCTGGAACTTTTAATTATTTATGGTGTGCGTGAGGAGCAACACAATACTAATCTGTGCATAATTTGGATGCCTCCTTGCTTTAATTACTGGGCTGTGTTGTATCCTTTCCCACTCTGTTATAGACTTAGAAAGAATGGGAAGAACTAGTTTCCTTTCATTCTGTATCTATTCTCTGAGAAACTTATGAAAAGGTTGGGAGTAAGTAAAGGGCCAGGAAAACTTGCACAGTAAACAACATGACATCACAACAATTTACCACACTTCATCTTCCTGTAACATTTTTCTTTTTTCCAAGAGGGCTAAATTTAAACTTTAAGAACTCACTCACTTTCTAGTAGGATGGGTTTCCTGATACCTCTCTTAAGGAGATTGTTCTTGTTCCCTGTATTTTCCCGCCCTTTGGCCACATGGCTTGTGGGATCATAGTTCCCCGACCAGGGATTGAAGCCGGGCCCATGGCAATGAAAGTGCCAAGTCCTAACCACCAAACAGCAAGGGAATTCCCATGTTCAGTGTTGTTCTGTCACTGCAACTCCACCTCCCTGACATCCACCTCTCTTTCCACTTCTGCCCAGAGCCAGGCACCTACCTGGGTTTTGGAGTACACAGAACCCGAGATATCTGGCACGCCTGTATTACTGGAGGTGACTGACACACCTGGGGGAGGAGGAAACAGACAGGAGGGTTAGCTCAGCTGACTGTCTGGCCCCATCCCTGGCAAATGATGATGCTTTTCTAGCTACAGCACTGCAAGGGAATTTTGGTGTTTTTCCAACTTCATGTCAGTCCTGAGGAATAAGAGCTCATGACACAAAAAGATTCCCTAAGGAGTTCTCTTGCCCTTTCCCGATATATACCGTTTATGTGAGAGTGAGGTGTGTTGTTTTTGGGAGCACCAGGGAATATAGCCAAACTTCACTAGCCTATGACTTTCAAAACACTCTCTGTGCCAAAGCCCACAGGACTGTATTAAACTTTTCATGTCCATTTCAAATCAATCAGCCCAAACTCCACTCAGTTCTGCCGTCTTGCTGCTGAGTGGGCTCAAAATTCATGCCTCCACAGCATAAGCAAAGTACTAAAGGAGAAGTTCAGTTCAACCCCCAAGAGCACTTTCATTCTCAGAGCCTCAGTTTACTTAGGCCAGCTTCCCTATTGTCTTGGTACTACTAGGCTACATACTTACAATTTAAAGAGCAAATTTCCATTTACTGAATTTAAGCCTAAGTGTGGAGAAGAGGATAGACAGGGTTAGGCTATCTCTTATAGCCTAGGTGGAACACAAAATCCAACTGTCATTCTAGTTTACAATTTCAGCTTTTCCATGAGGTAAAAGCTCCAATCCATACTGTAGCAACTTGTGTGTTTAACTCCCTATACCACCACTATAATTTTATGGAAACCACAACGATACAGTTCCCCATTTTAATCTGTACTCCTTAAACTGAAATACACATACTGTACCTCCCAGGGTATGAGGCAGTAAGAATAGGAAAAAAGCCATCAGGTAAAATAACCCAGCATCTTACTAGCGAAACTGTATGCAAATATTGAAGAAAAAGTAACTGAAATTTTACTAGGAATTTAAAGCTTGTTTTCTAAAGATCTGTTTAATCTCAGAAAGTGAGATAAAACGAGACTTCAGAAAAACTTCAGTCTGGGTCTTTGGATTTTCCTCTGCTGTTAGGATCATTTTGATGAGTTTTTTAGAACTAAGATGGACTCACCCAACACACACACACACACACACACACACACACTCTGATGGAGTGACAAATGAGGAATCCTCCATTTACCCACAATTCAATAGCGATCTCCGTTCACACACACACACACTGATGGAGTCACAAATGAGGAATCCTCCATTTACCCACAATTCAATAACAATCTCCATTCAAACTCCAAAATCCAAATCCTCCCTAGACCAAGGCAGCCTTCAAAAGCTAAGCCCACCTTGGACAGCCACCTTAGAATCTTCCCAGTAGAAGTGGTGTTTACCCTGGAAAACCCTCCCATATCGTAAGTCCAGTTTCAGGGAGGAACAAACACAAAATAGGAAAAGAAAAGAATTACAGACACTAATGGCTCAGTGATAAAGAACCTGCCTGCCAATGCAGGAGATGTCGGTTTGATCCCTGGGTCAGGAAGACACCCAGGAAGAGGAAATGGCAACCCACGCCAGTATTCTGGGCATGGAAATCCCACGGACAGAGGAGCCTGACAGGCTACAGTCTGTGGGGTTGCAAAAGAGTCAGACATGACTTAGCAACTAAACAACAACAGAAACCAAGCATGAGAAAACACTTTCCCATCTTCGAAGTATCAACTCTACATTTTAATGGTGCTGGAGTAAAAGGGGACAACACAGGAACTAACCAGGTAGTGTTTTCCTTTCCTTTTTCAGCTCCCAGGTGCCCATTTGGCACATCACTGGTAACAGGCATAACTTTAGGAACAGAAATTCATTTATGAAAAAAGCTAAGCTAATGCGGAGGTTTGTGTGGAAATGTTGAGAGTAAGGTGAAATGGACAGGATAAAAATAGAACATCTCTGAGGGAAACCAGAAGAGACAATAACCTTTACAGTGAAGGTTCAAACAGCTTGCCAGCACCCTTGGTCATCCCATACAGAATGGAAGAGATGGCTGTTCTCAAGCCTAGTGGTAGGAATTTAGTTCCAATGTGCCCTTAACTGGTCTCATTCTTTCTAGAGGCTGGACTGGCTCAAAAACAGCTTCTAGTCTAGAAGCCTTGATTGGGCTACTGGTTGAAACAACTGGAGATGCAGAAAAAAACAAAATAGTGTAGTAGCCCTAAATGGACTCAGTGTAAGCATTTGAGACCCTAGAAAATAATAGGCATTCATTTCCCTACCTACTATTCACCAATTAGAAATCTCAGACTACAGAGTTTTTTTGCTTTCCTTCCAACAGTCAACATCCCCTGGTTAATCCACACTCCCAAGCAGTGATGATCACACAAACACAATGTGGATGGCGGGGAGGAGAAACAAGAAATCTCTCCCAGCATGGCAACCCCTGAGAAAGCTGGGCACACTCAAAAGACAAAATTACTTCAGAGGGCTGGGAACAAATACAAAGAAGGTCAAATATCTGGGTTTCCAATTAACCAAGAACGGAGTTCTCAGTATCCAAGTTAACTCTACAAATGAAGGGCATTAAGAGGGGGTGAGAATTTCCATAAAGGAGATGTCTAGCCAAACCTCTCCCACACATCCTTAGCTACACCCAACAAGTGCGAATTGACTAATAATCCACAATCCCTAAAAAGCCATCAAGGGACTATAAGAACAATGTTCCAGGCTAGAAGAGTTTCCATAGCCCGAGTCATCAACTAGCTGGTCACTCAAGAGTTTATCAGATCTCAGCCAGCCATGTGGCCTCTGGGAACCAGACGTGGGTACTAAACCTGGAAGATACTTTCATAACAACCGTCCTGAACACCATCTCTTTAGCCTTTTACAATGACATGACACTCATTTTTCTGTCCTTTCCTCTCTGCTTATGTCAGAGACAAGGGGAAGATCTAAACTGAAAAGTGAAGAGCTATAAGCAGCATGGAGAATGGGGAATTTTCTACAAATAGCTTTCTTTACCAACCAATCAACAGGCTGAGAACTAAGGCCACTTCCCCTCCCCCACCTTAACATAGTCACCATACTGAAAAGTTAATGATTCTTTGACTATGGCCACCCTCCACCCACAGCACAACATTGGCTCCTAGAGTCCAGAAAGACATGCACGGAAAGAACGCCAGAGTTAGCTAAAGAAATACCACAGTTTATTGAGGACTACAAATATTTTGTTACAAGTTGAAACTACATGCCTTCCAGAAATCAAAAGCAACAGCAGGTGTGTGCATTGATGCTTCGGAGGAGGTGCTGCACCGCTTGAATTCGAAATGGGTAAGACAGGGTCAGACACATGGGGCAGAGGGAAATGAGGCAAGGGCAAGTTCAAAAGCCCAGAAGGTATCCACAAACTCATTCCCCCAAGCCACGCAGGCCATGGCCACAGCTCAGCAGGCTCTCCTCAGTGGTCTGGTTTCTGAAACAAGACTTCAGTGCAAATTTATACACACACACAAAACACAGCCCCCAGCCTTGGGCCAAATTAGCTCTCTGCCGTCCAGAAATGCTTGTAAGGGGGTGGATATTTTCTTCCTAAAAGGAATCAAATACATAAAAATAAATGAATTTAGAGGTTGATGAGGAATGGGATGACAAGAGCCCTCTGTGGGATTGGGAACTGGGGGTCCTCAAAGGGTTGTTATAGGTTTCTGAAATCTTAGGGAAAAACTAGGATTTCCAAAACCTGGTAATGCCACCTTCTTATATTACCAATCATCTACCTCTTAAAATTCTTCAATCTGGTCCAGCTAAGACCTAACCCTAAACTCCTGTAATAGGGCCACTCTAAGACAAGAGCTTGTAAGCCTCCCTACCAAGGACTAGGGCTGACCTGCTCAGTGCGAGGGGTCCCGAGCCACAAGGAGTCTGTGTATTTAATCTCAGTGAGTTTAAATACAGGAGGTTTAATCTCAGTGAGTTATCTCAGGATTTCTTTACTTTAAATCTCAACTCACTGTAAGTCGTACAACACAGTTCAAAGCTCCACCTGATTGACAGTTTCCAGACCTACTGCCCTCTCAGCTCAGTTTCCCAATTACTGAAAAACCTTGGACAATTTTAACCATCTGGAGCCCATACAAGGGTGAAGAACACAGGTGCAGCTCCATCCAAACCATCATGAAACCATAACTGAGCTAAGAATTTTAAAGAACCACCCTCAACTTCAACCCCAAGCAATGGCAACCACGTACTCTCCATACACATCTATTAGGCACTGAGAAAAGTAGAATTGTTTTATTCAAAAACTCTTACTTCCTGTCCTCCAAAAACAGACAGTAGGTGTCAGGTATGGGAGTAAAGGATAGGATAAATATCTTTTAGGTCAGCGTCCATTCAGAGGATCCCCCTATTTCCCTCCCTGCCTTCAGCTGTACAGTGGACTTTGCGAAGAAACCAGCCATACAAATGAAGGAACCCAAAGGTCCAACTCTCCCTCTATTGAGCATTTGTGCCCTACTCCTTTCTTTCCACATCTTAGGCCCTCTAGATAGGGAATAAAATGAGAGGCCACATGAGGAAAGTAGTACTATAAAGAGATTTCAACCAAACCTATTACAGCGTCTTAGCTAAGAACCCATTTAACTTTTCTATTCAGTGAATGAATATATCACCTACTGTACTTACCAGTACCTTAAATGTTAACACCTGCCCCCACTGAAAAATCTCAGTAAAATCTTGCTTAGATTTGGGTGGGCCCCTTGCTTCCCACCCAAAGTGTAGGCCAGCCAACATATTCTAATAGCCAATTTGTGCCCCGGGGCATTCTCGTCCTGAGTAATAAATACATGTTCTTCTATTAAGCTCTTCTGTTGGTGCTGCTCAGACAGTAACCCAAGTCAGACAAACATTAACAATCATACCTGGAGCAGCAGCACACCCTTGCCAGTCCTATTTTCTCAAGCATCAAATCTTCCTCCCTGAAACTCATTTAATAACATCCCAATGACAGCCAGGGGTCAAGGTTAGCTTACCAGTGTTGTATCCATGAGACCCATAACCACTTGGCTGTTGGAAAGGGGTGGCTGATGCATTCACACTGACATTCACACCATGCTGCTTGGAAGAGGTAGGAGCCACCTGAAGAAC
The DNA here is from genome assembly GCF_033118175.1 of Dama dama. Lineage (NCBI taxonomy): Eukaryota > Metazoa > Chordata > Mammalia > Artiodactyla > Cervidae > Dama > Dama dama. The sequence continues at coordinate 17,610,250 of NC_083700.1, forward strand.
AAAAGGCCAGCACTACAGTGAAATGGTGGCAAAGTTACCATTTAACCTACTCCAGAGACTGGGCATTCAAGACGGCTACCCACCCTGAAGCAGGCTGTCCCGTTCGCTTAGCAAAATGGCTCAGGGAGCGGATGACAGTCTGAGGGCAGCAAAGCCGTACACTGCCCCTTTAGCTAATTCTAACAACAGGGGGTCCCTTATCCCAATACCACCCATCCAGCCCCAGTCCCTCTCCCAGGCCAGAAGTGGAAATTGTTCCTCCTTATTTGTTACCAAAAAGTCATCTAGCTTTGAAAGTAGCTAGGATAGTGTCGAGGATTCTTCACTACAAGTAAAGACCAAGTCCAAGCACTTACAGGGAACACAGCAGGCCCATACTGGAAGGTGCTGGGAAGGCCAGGAACCCCTGTGTAGTATGGCAGGCTGGTGTAACTGTAGCCAGGAGGCAGCGCCGGGTTCAGGAATGTCTGCTGCGTGGTATGGTGAGTCTGCGTCTGGTTCTGTTGGGGTTGGGCCAAGGTTGTGGCTGGGGCCGGGGAGGAGGCATCCCCACGGCCGAACTTTGTGAGGTCACCTGTGAAAGGAGAGGCTCAATGTATCTGCCTCTTTTACTCCCCACATCAATGTAGAATTACCTCTTCTGGTTTCACATGATCCAGGAGAGACTTGGTTAAAGTTCAATTCTTTGAATTTTATTTTCTTGAGGCTCCACTGAGCATTGCTCAGGACACACTCTGCACAGTGCCAGTCAAGGACTAATGAGGCATGGCTGTGCAATGCTGTGGCAGAGACAAGCTTCCAGAATAAAGCTCCTATATGGTTTCTCTGCCCACCTATGTTCTTTCATCTCTTCCCCACCCGACCCCCTACTTCCCCTCTCTGCTTTTCCTGCATGGGGAAAACCCCATATAGGACCTGAAAAACAGTGACAGTCAATAAGGACAACAGGTCAGGCCTGTGGCCTGGCAAGGCAATAAGACTGCCATGTAAATAGGGAACAGGAGTAGAGATGAGCAAAGGAAGGTCAGTTCAACCTCTATACTATTCTAAATCTACTGACCCCGATTCATGACATCCATTTTGTATAATATTTCTGTCAAAGATCTTAAGGTGAAAACTGGATCTACTAATCAGGTTTCTGCCACCAATACCAACACAGCTTCCCTTTATTCAGCCTCATCCCAATCCTACCAGAATAAGGGTTGCTGGCCAGGCTACCATCCCTCCCAGTCAGCGGAGTGGTGGGTGTGGGAAATGGGATGCTGTAGTAATCCTGAAAGACAGAAATAAAAGAGACTCAGTGCCACTCATTATTGGCATGACACATTGTACAAGGTGAGAAGCAAGAGAATGTTGGAGAACTGCAGTTTATCCAGCCATTAATGAGCTGGCAAGAGCTAGCACAAACTCCATATTACTCTTGCATACACTGTCCCCCCTGCCTGGCCATGGAGATAGTCAGGCAAGGTCTACAAGTATGCCCACCAGGAAAACGCTTCAAGTCCATCAGTACCAATAATATTCTAGATAAATTTTAAACCTCTAGATATAATCCTTAATAGTCTACCACTACGAAGATAATACATCTTCCTTCTAGAATTCATCAAAGTGTTTGAGACATAAAGAAAGCTTAAAATATGTTTAATTCAAAGATGCCACAACTTTTTTTTTGAAGTGACCTTCTATTAGAACCACTCTCTAAGTACATTCTAATAGGTTGAGAAAAAACCAAGTCTGTGACTTATCAAGTAAACATCTGGAATAATTCAAACATTAAGATCACTTTCTTTCTCTAAGCTCTACATCCATATACTCACCAATGGAAATCTTGTCTGAAGCATCTGCAAGTCATCATAACCATATACCTGTGGCTGAAAGATAAAAACACGTTAACAGTATTAATGGGAACTGGTCATGATGGTAGCAAACCAAGGAGCTAAAAGACAAGATAAATCAACAGTACTTTCATCTTCATTCATGAGAAAAAAGAGGACATAGATTATTTCCTTCATTTTCTTTAAGAAATGAAATGCGAAGAGATTACATGATTCATGAAAGGCCTTGAAGTTTTCCTTGAGCTACATACTGATTCAACTAGGCTGTCCTCTGGGTAGCAGTGGGGTACATAAGTCACACATGAAAAGTTAACTTTATTTTGCCAGTCTTTTTCTCCATTAGCCTTCAAAATATGGCTTAAAATTCCTCTCTCTCAGAAAGGATTCACATTTTACTCTATTATTTAACCGCTGGATACTAAGGTAGTGTGTTAACTATTTAAAAAGTGCCACTGGGTATTTCATTTGTATGATAATCTAAACTCTCTGAAGGCAAAAACAGGTGTTTTGGGTTTTTTTTTGGGGGGGGGGAAGTATTTACAATGCTGTGTGAGTTACAGGTGCGTAGGTTCTCATATATCCACTCTTTTTTTTACCCTTTTTCCATATAGGCCACTGGAGTACAGAGCTGAGTCGCCGGTGCTACACAGGAGGTTCTTAGTAGTTACCCGTTTTACATACAGTAGTATGCACATGTCAGTCCCAACCTCCCCATTTATCTCTTCCTCTCCTGTATCCCCTGGTAATCGTAAGTTCAAAAAACAGGTATTTAAAAAAAATGTTTCTAAATAAATATCCTTCATCTTAATAAGCACTGAATACATAAAACACAGCAAGACAAAAGGCTACTCCTGTTCTTCACCTATTCTCAGAGAACCACAGACTAACTCGGGGAACTCTACTCTCATCAGGTCAGAGCCAGCATAGACCCCCAGGATTAGCAATCAATCCAACTAGAGAAAATAATTTTCTAGGAAACTGAGGGATTCACTAACACAACAGACAAGTTCACAGTGACACTCTGGCCTCTGGCTTCTGAGGCCCAGTAATTCTTTCACACAGAGAAAATACACAATAGAGGACCTGGTCTAGGTTGAGTCCTTCCTCTTAAAAAAAATTATTTCCCCCCCAAACTACAAAGATTAAAGACTACACATGACAACCGCTCATTTATTATGTATAGTCTTCCACCTGAAGTCACAGCACTAAAGACTAGGCATACCACCTTCCTCTTTTGGAAAAGATCATTCAGTCTCACTTACCGGGTAGGCATGTAACAGCCCTGGAGCCATAATATATGGATTAGGCAACAATGGCGGGACCCCAGGAGGGAGGTTGGGAGGAGCTTTTCCTAAAAGAGAAATTATATTTTTATCCTGTCACACCATTACTTTGCTCCTCCATCCCAAAGGAAGGTAACTGAACTTCTACACAGGGTTACCTGAAGTCGTAGCAACTGAGCTTCGAGTGGAGGCTGTGACAGTAGAGTTGCTGCCTAGGCTGAGGCCCAAGCTACTGCCACTACTGAGACTGGAGGAGACACTGACCACTGGGGGAGGAGCAGAGACGGTGCTGGATGCGGTGGAGAAAGTGCTGGAGGAAGAATGGAGATTCGCCTCACTCTCCACGCTCGTGTGCTTCAAAAAGGCAGTGCAGTGGAAAAGAGGAGGAGGAGACAGTGATTAGTGTAACAGGTCAGGAAAGACATTCCCTTCTGTTGATTCTGTCACACCAACTTCCCAATTAAAGAGGCTGAGGCAGGGTACTGGGCATCCTCTGCCAAAATAACTAGAATAAACGATTAAATACTCTCCAGCTACACATTCACCAAGATTTATCTGGTAAAGATGGTTAGCAATGGGGCCACTGCACATTATCACCCTGTTCAAAAAGCAGCAGAGCGAGTAGGGACAAACTCCCTAGAAACCAATACTGACTGCCCAAGGAGACAAAAGATAAGTTAGGTCTGAAAAATACATCATAGCCTCCTCGACTACTATTCTTCACTAGGCTAACACAACAGACAAGTTCAGAGGCTAGAAAAAAGTACAAGTTCTAATGCATTTAAACCTGAAATAGTATACTGGAGGAAAGAGAAAATCCATCCCAAGCTTTTGACAAACCAGACATGCTTTCCCTGAAACAGGTCCTTTTGAACTGAGTTTTTTTCCTTACCATCTCAGCTTAATTCCACAAATATAGTTGTCACAAAATCACAACAGTGAAATTAATTCTTTAGCCAAAAGCACTCATCTGGCCTTTACTTTCATAGGATACCTAGACTCCTTATTTTCAGGACTCAGGTTTGGCAAATCCCAGAGTGAAAATGGCTGTATCAGTTAGAAAAAACAATGTTCTTACAGAATTTATCACAGCATACAAAGCCCCACCCAGTTTCAGTGTCTTAAAAAAAAGTCATCTACTCAGGAAAGTAATGCCCAGGGCTTTAAGAGTTAGCCCACAGCTCTGCAGTGTTTCTGGATTCTTCTGCCTCCCTTGGCTTCAAGCGTCCTTTACCCCTTTTCCTGCAACCTTAGATCTGTTGTCATTTTGCCACCTCATGAAGAAATTTTCAAGAGTTGCTTCTTGGGAGAATCTTATGGTTAGATAATTGTTTGAGTATAATAAGACCACATTTCCTTTTCCCACATTCACACTTACCAAAAGAGTGGATGTCGAAGTGCGCCCAGAAGATGTTGATGATGAAAGGGTATTCTGCTGAGTAGATAACGTGCTGTAAGGATAAAGTGGTTGCCATCAGCCACAGTGCTACGGTTACTGCCTGACGTGGAGCTTCAGTCAAGAACTGGGGACTAGGCTGGGGACTTCCCTAGTGGTCCAGTGGTTAAGAACCCACCTGCCAAAGCAGGGGACACAGGTTTGATCCCTGGACTGGGAACTAAGACCCCTCATGCCTCGGGGCAACTAAAGCTCACGCACTGCAACTACTGAAACCCATGCACCCTAAAGCCTGTGCTCCGCAAGGAAAGAAGCTACTGCAATGAGAAGCCCGCACACCCAACTAGACAGTAACCCCCACTCCCTGCAACTAGAGAAAGTCCATGTGCAGCAACAAAGAACCCATGCATTGCAATGAAGACCCAGCGCAGCCACAAAAATTAACAGAGGCCAGACATAGAGAACTAATTTGTGGTTGCTGAAGAGAAAGAGATAGAATTGGAGTTTTGGGTTATCAGATGCAAACTAGTACATACATAAAATGAAGGAACAATAATAATGAAGGAACAAAAAGGTTCTACTGTACAGCACAGAGAACTATATTCAATATCCTGTGATAAACCATAATGCAAAAAATAGAAGAAAGAATGTATGTATATGTATAACTGAATCACTTTTCTGTACAGCAGAAATTAACACATCATAAATTAACTATAATTCAATTAAATAAAAAAATAACCCAGGCAAAGAAGGCAGAGTATGGGACCAAGCAGATCTGAGATCATAAGGTCAACACAATAGCCAGCGAGGGGTAGTGAGCAGTTAAAACAAGAATGGGTTTTGAGAAGGGGAAAAAAGCCTCCTCTGTCTTTACTTCCCATAGCTTGTAGGTCATCCACTTAGATAATGTGGTCTCTGCTAGGCAGAGAGGGTAAGAGAGAACCAGAGAGCTCTGTTATTACTATCCACCAACCCAAACCTCCATCCTCACCCCAAATCACCTGCTGTGTTGTGTGGTGGTAGTATTTGGAATCTCCTCATTGTGGCTCAAGCCACCCAAGGAGGATGAGTGCTGATTGGTTGTCGTCAGTAAGGAAGCTGCAGATACCGTTTCACTGAGAGGGGGGATGCCCGAAGAGGAAGGTGAGTCAGATTTCACTGCAGACCCCGTAGCACCTGGAAATAAAGAAAGGAATTCACATTATCAGAGGAAGTTAAGAGGTGACAACAGTCCTAGGCTGTCCCGAAGAGTGTGAGTATGAGTTATTTAGTAATGGACCACTGGCATTTAGGTGCAATCTTTTTTTTTTTAAATTCCGAGCATTTCACAGTACCAATCTCATTCGTCCAATAAAGGAAACCAAAAGGATTATCACTGTTACAAGACAGAGAACCTGAAACTTAGGAAGGTTTGAGATTAAACATCAAGGTAGAAAAAATCAAGCTAAAAATAAAACCAAAAGTTTTGATCATTGAGGCAGGGGTCTTTTCATGACAATCTACAACATGCAAAAATATTGAAAGGGTAGTAAAAACACTATAATTTAGAGGAAAAAGCCTGGAGAACCCTCACCTTCAACAGATTGCGTGGTCTGTAACTGCGTGGCCTGCACAGAACTGAAGCCATTCTGGTAAGAAATAGACAAACGAATAGATTAGGTTATTAGTACACTGACTCAAGTTTAATTTTTGCCAACCAATTTCTTTCAGAGAAATTCTGCAAGTTAACAGAAGGATTAACATAATGTACACAACCCAAAGGAAAAACAACAAAAACTTTAAAACAACAAAAGATATACCGACCCTGTGTGACCCAGAGCAATAGGAGGCAATGCCCAAACTGCTGAAGAGATCCCCAACCCCAAACAGATAAAGGAGAGGTTCAAATCCAATGATCCCTCGGGAGGGATGTGGGAATAAGACAGTTCAGCCAAACCACTTATTTTGCTGGCTGCATCTGACAGTCATTCCACATTCTCCACATTTCCTTTGGCATATGCTGTCCCCCTCTCCAAGCCAAGACATAGCAAGGTGAGGTCTACTGATATGCCCTCAGAAGTCTAGCAATCAGATCTTCCAAGAAAACAGGTATTGGAGAATGCTTCTCTAGAGAGAATGAATCTTTAGTGCAAAGAGAATGATCTTCTGGCTCTAAGTCTCCAGGATTAGTGCACAGAACTTTTTTTTAATTCACCAACCACAAAAATGAGGTTAAGCTTCATAATCAGCATTTCAGAGATATCTCAGCACCATTTGTCAAGAAGTAAAACACTAATATTTAAGAGACTTTATCTTCTATTCTCCCAACCAATGCCCAGGGGCTAATGAAGCCAATACCTTTGCCTGAGTCAAGTCCTTTTGGGGTGATGAAGAGATGGAGCTGGGGTACCGCCGAGTCTGTGTGGATCTCTGTTCATATAGAGGGCCCTGAGCATTATTTTGGGAGGTATAGGTTGTCGACTGAATTGGGCCACTCTGATAACCGGACTCCTGACTCTGGTTAGATGAAATTGTGGATGAAGATTCACTGTGGGGAATGGAGAAGGAAAATCTCAAGAGAAATGAATAGAACAGATCTACTGATACTAGAAGAGTGGAGTAAGTAACTTACTAGAGTTGATTACAATCAACTTCTAATCAAATTGATTATAATCAAAAAGACAAACTTCAAGAACAAATAAAAGATACTGCGACAATTTTCTCCTGGCAACAGTAGGAATTTCCACATCCTATAAAGCCAGGTATCTAAGCTAAGAATCGAGCTTAAAAACATTTTCAACTCTTAAAGAAGAGAAAATTTTCTTGTGTCCCTACATTCTGCTGTTATTAGAAAAAGAGGCTAAAAGTCAGTAGAAAGGATACGCTACTCTTGGTCCCTTTCATACAACCGTAACAAGAACCCTAAGCACAGGAAAAACCTTTTGCTTATTTTAAGGAATTCCCAGTTCCTGGCTCTCTCAAAAACCCAAGAGCAAAATTCTCTTGAGAAGAACTTTAAAAATACTCACATGCATTAACAACAATTATGATTCAATAGAGCTAGGCTAGGGCAAGGCATCTCTACTTTTAAATTCTAAGGATTGGGTGTGGGGGGGGGACACCTATTACTCTGAAATTCCAGGATTTTCTATTGCCTAAGATAGACTTCCCTGATATCTATCATAGGAAATAGAAAAGGTTCTATAGGAAAGGTTTCTTTTAATTCTGTACTACTAATTTTAATTTTATCTCCTTCCTAGGAGTTCAAAGTTACAACCTTCATAGGCTTTAAATCCACACAAAATGTCTCAAAGTGTCAAAAGCACTGTTGGTTGTGGCAGATGCCAAGGTACTTTAAAGGTGGGGTACACCTTTCTAGGAACTGTGCTTGGACATTCTGTAAGTACCCAAAGGATATATTTCTATCTGTTTAGAATTATGAAAAAACCTAGTAACAAAAGCACTCAACAAACTGCTACAAGTGGCTGCTTTTCCTTCAATCAGAGCCTTGGCTGTCCAGAGTTCTAGGAATCAACAAGAGACTTACAGAAAGTGGTAAAAGTCTAAAAGAAGTCTATGACAGCTGTTTCCTCTACCTGGCCGTGCTGGTATAGAGGCTACTTGGAGCCTGGCTTGAAGAGGCGCTCGTGGTGGGGGTGGACTCATAATCAGAAAGGACAGGCTCTGACCCAAACTGCAACGCCCCAAACTGCAGGTTTAGCCCTGAGATATCTGCTGAACCAGGCATCTCCACAGCCAGAGCAGGAATCTGTACAGAAGATAAAGAAATGGTTTACTATAACCTTATTGTAAGACTGATAACAAACCCCACATCAGACTTCCAAACTACATCCTTACAATCTCAATTCTCAAATCCCACACCCCTTTGCCCTAAAATAATATCTATCTAAAAGTTCAAATACCTTAGAAGTCAAGGAGGCTTTTTTCTTCTGCTGTTTCAGTTTTTGCTGAGCCGGCTGAGGGCTGGAGGATTGGTTGTCTGAAGACCCAGGAGACATTTGTGGAGCCGAGGTGGATTTGCTTGGCAGAGGAGAAGACGGGGGTGGAGGTGCGGCTGTGGAGGTAGCCACAGCAGGTGCCTTCTCCTGAAGGAACACCTCCATCATGGTTGAAGACGGGGTGAAAGCCTGGCGCTTTGTAAAGGGGCTGTGCACTGTTGAATCATTTGGGTTCTTCAAATCTGCATGAGGACATCCAATAGGTATGAGGCCAGAGGTCCTCATTAACCTCAAGAAAATACTATCATTCTGTGACAACCATTGGGTTATATCAAATCAACACTATTACACTGCCTTTGTAAGAAAGCAATCTAGAAATGGCCCATATTCAGAGTATAAGGTCCTAAAACGGCAAAGTTCATAAACTCTTCCAAAGGCAACACACTGTTTTCAAATACTGAAGATAAATCTAGGAAAAATCCAAAACATCCTCACGTCAACAGAAGACTGCAAATGTGTACAGGGTTAAATTTGATGAAAGAGATATACAGCCTCAACTTATATATTTATTATTCCCCAGCTATCTGAACTGAGCCTCTCTGACAAGGGGAAATGAGTGTGGGAACTATTCCTGCCAGCCTCTTGGCAGTAATCCTCCAACGCTTAAAGAATTCAGTCACTTTCCATCTTTCTCACCATACTGCACCAGCGATGGGGACTGTGTGGTAGAGCCCATGTCCCATGAGGAGGTGGTGGTGGTTCCAGATTGAGAATGCTGAGCTGCCAACTGAGCCAGGGCCTGAGCAGTCTTGAATTGCTCCAAGAACTGGGAGCCTGTGGTGCTGCCGCCTTTAGCTTCACCGACATCACCAAATCCTTTCCCTAACATGCTCACCTGTAGATCAACACAGAGATTAGAGAAATCCACAGCCAAATAACCTTGTTCAGCTACTCAAAAAGACACTCATCTGGGTTAAGAGTCGGTATAAAGAATGTCACTAAATGGAATAGTCTATTACAGCATAAGGCCTGGACTGAGACTGTCTAGACTTAAATCCTGGTTATAATTGTGGAAAAATGACTTGTAGTCATCTGTACCTCATTTTCCTCACCTGAAAATAATAGTAGTATCTCATAAAGGTGTAGGAGGATTAAACAAACAATAGATAAAAAGCATTTAATATGTGCATGACACATAGAAAGCACTCAAAGAAATTTAAGAGCCATTAAAATTGATACCATTGCCATCACCCTTCCCTCCCTTCTTCTCAGGGACTTCCTTTTCTTCTTTGGCCATGCCAGGTCTCAGTTGCCTAACAAGGCAACTCCAGTTGTGGCATATAGGATCTAGTTCCCTGAACCTGGGCCCCCTGCACTGGGAGCGTGGAGTCAGACACTGGGCCACCACGGGAGTCCTCAGGAATTTCTTTAATGACTGGAGGAGGGGTTTCCCCCCTTTTTGAATTTTTAAAACAACTGATAACTGTTTACTAAGCTAACATGAAGATGACATAAAATTTCACTTCAGTCATTAGTGTCTTTGCCCCTTCCACTGAAAAGCTCAAAGAGAACAAAAACAACTAACTGGAGCTTCATGTCAATGCTTCTAGTAACTAGCAGAGAGAAAAGATGCAAAATTAGGGACCATCCCAACTTCTGCACTAGACGATCATGATAATAAAGAAAAACTTACTCTTGATGCTTCTGGGGGATCCCCAATACCAAGTAAAACTACCATCCTAGACCAGAAAATTAACCATTCTAAAGAAACTCTAAGGAGATTTAATCTAGTCTTTCTTAGGTTCTTATTTAACCACATCATGATTTTCATCATTAAGCAGCACTTATACAAAATCAATCTGTCCAACTCAAGGTAAGACTTTTTCTTTTGCACTTCAGTCTGCATTTCAAGATTACACAAAGAAAAACCAAAACAGCCAAAACCTAGTTGAAAGTACAGGATTGTAGGAGAAATGATCCCACACAGCAATGATTACCAAATACTCTGCAAGCATGAAACATTAAAGACACAGAAAATTACTTTATATTCACATATTATGATAATAAGGACTCCTATGTTACTTACATCTATTAAATTTTAAGGGAAATTAATCCTGTAATTTATCCTGAAAGGAAAAGAACTACATTAAATAGCACACTAATTAATACAGATAATAAGAAAGAACAGAATAGTCTTTATGTTTAGTTTAACATATCACATGACACACAGTAAATAGAATGTTAAGGGTAAAGTGGAAATATACTGAAATTTCAATTTTTGATGAGAATTTGGATTTGGGTATAAATCTGAAATTCCAGGCTTTAAAGGTAATTTAAAGTGACACAAAGCACTTAACCCTTTTCAAGTCATCTATCTTAGGGGCTGGCAGCTATTTTCTGATCATCTTTATCCCATTTTCTTTCTTTCTTTTTGGTCCCAACACTTCTCTCCCTTTCCCTTCTCTTCCAGTTTTTCTCACCTGTCGCCATTCATATATGGCAGAATATTAACCACCAAATTACCATTAACACAGGAAAATTATTTTAGGATAATGGTTAAAAATTAAAAAACTTCTGGATTAGAGGCTGACTTGGCAATTTTCTAGTTGAAGCAATTACTATTAATATATATCTTACTACTAGATAAATAAAAGCATATGCATACACACTGTCTCTTACCTCTTGACAACCACCAAAAAGTAAACAGACAGCAAAGTAAAAGAAAGAAAAAGCAGTACTTTTAGGATTTACTGACCATAAGAAAGTTGGTCCTTGTATCATCTTTGTTTATTTAGCCTTTCCCATAATTGATGACCTTGAATTTTTTAAAAATAATTCTGAATCAACAAGTCATTTGTTGTTAAGTGCTCCAGGGGGCTAACAACTAATATCACTACTGCCACCACATTTGTATAACTTTTACCCATAATCTTATCTGTCTTCCTGAAGCCCTGTAAGATAGGCACAGCAAGCACCCTTATCCCCACTTAAGAAGAAAAGGAGAAACAGTTATTATATGGGCAGATTCAGAAGACCCCAAGTTTTTAGAAGCCTAACTCAGAAATGTCTGATTTAAATAAATACATATGGTAATTGTGCTCTATCAAGAAACAGGGAAGTGCTACCACCTGTCATCAACGTTTAATTACTGTTACTAATTAGTATTAGCGTTAAAATTGTCATTGATTTTCTCTCTTCAAGAATAACAGAAAATAAGGACTTCCCTCATGGCCCAGTGGCTAAGACCCCACATTTCTAATGTGGGGGGCCGGGAGAGAGGACTGGGTTCGACCTCTGGTCAGGGAACTAGGCCCTGGATGCCACAATTAAAGATCCTACATGCCACAACAAAGATCTAAGATCCCAAGTGCCACAACTAAGACCCAGCACGGCCAAATAAATTAATTTTTTCCCCAAAAAAATTAATTAAAAAAAAATATATATATATATTGTTCAGCACTGTTAAGTATTCAGTAAATGGTGTCAGAGCTTCCCAGGTGACACAGTGGTAAAGAATCCACCTGCCAATGCAGGCAATATGGGTTTGATCTCTGGATCAGGAAGATCCCCTGGAATAGGAAATGGCAACCCACTTCAGTATTCTTATCTAGAAAATTCCCTGGACAGAGGAGCCTGGTGGGGTCCATGGGGTTACAAAGAGTCAGACACACTGAGCAACTGACCACAAAAAAAATGTTTATTCATTTTTATAAGACAATTCTGTCTGTCCACAACTAAATCCTCTCCTAGAGCTATCCCCTATTACCCAACTCAACATTTCTATACTCAAGTCTGCTCAGGAAGATAAAAGATGCTTTTTACCTTGCCCCAAATCTTTCAGGTGTCACTGAAAGGACTTATGGTATTTGTAAGTATGTGCTGGGGTTGCAGAAAACTTTAAGATACACCTTGTTTCCTACTTACCATACTGTGATGAGAAAATGTGTTCCCTGAAGCAGGCTGTGATATGGCACTCTGCTTCGAGTTACTGAACACCAGAGGCTGGGCAAGAGAAGGAGCCTGAGAGGGATCCAGATTAGATGAATCATTCTCCATGGAAGATGGTGTCTTTCCCAACAGAACAGCAAGGTCAATTCTAGTGGAGAGAGAAAGTTTGATGAATAATGACAGAACATTCTTGTCTCCAATACCCGACTCAGATTAAGGATAGATCAAAAGGAAGTCACTCCGCAGAAACACAAAGCCCTAAAATGCTGAACTCATCAAAAATAACAGATGTATGAGTCACAACAGTATCCAGATGTATTCCAATGGAGCTGACATCCTTAATGTTAAATTTTTAATTTTAGTGAAATTTAACTTAATGAAATATCAAATGTTAGTTTTAATACAGCAGCTCCATAACCGGCCCAAAATTAACTAACTTTTAGTCATGATTTTCATACTGAATACCTGTCATGACCAATATCTAAGACCACAAACAGAATGCTGGCATCCTCTGATGGCTTTAGAAGAAGGATTTAGGCAATTTTTTCCCCAGTTTTTAAAAAATTCCAGAAGTCACCTGTGGTATAATAAAAGCATATACTAGCAGCTTGGCAAATTTCTTTAGTAAGAGGGTATATCTTTTATTTTTCATAATTGGTCCCTTTCAACTGCAGTTTAAGATAATAGTTACTCGGGGAGGGGGACCCACACACACACAGTTTTGAGAAGGTGGCTGGTCACCAAAAACACCAAGAAAGTGAATGAGAGTTGAAACTTTCAACCCCACTACACTCCACCCACCTCTAGGAAAGGAAGGGGAATTAAGAGATTGAATTCAATCACCAATGACTTAATCAATCATGCCTATGTAATGAAACTTTGATCAAAACCTCTTGAACAGTGAGATTCAGTGAGCTTCTGGGCTGATGAACACACATGACCCACAAGGAGGGCAAAACACCCAGAGAGAGCTTAAAAGCTCCATGCTCCACTTCCCACACCCTGGCCTGTGCATCTCTTCCATTTGGCTGTTTCTGAATACTGGTTAAACTAATAAATCAGGAACGTCAAGTAAAACTCTTTCCTGTATCCGATCAATCATCCTAGAAAATTATTGAATCTGAAGAGGGGGCTGTGAAAACCCCCAAATTTGTAGCCAGCTGAGCAGAACTGTGTGAGTAGCCTGGGCACCTCTGCAGAAAGGCTGTCCTAGGGTACTGAGCAGTCAACTTGGGTCTGTACTAACTCTGGAGAGTTACTGTCAGAACTGAATTAAACTGCTGAACGCTTAGCTGAACACACAACCTGTGTGGGGAAAAAATCACAGATATTTGGTGTCATTAAAAACAACAACAACAATTAACCTCAGTTAATGACATCCTTAACATCCTGTTCTTATCACACTTCTTATTAGGACATTCTGAGTCAGTTCAGTTCAGTCACTCAGTCATGTCCGACTCTTTGCAACCCCATGGACTGCAGCACACCAGGCTTCCCTGTCCATCACCAACTCCTGAAGCTTGCTCAAACTCATGTCCATCAAGTCGGTGATGCCATCCAACCATCTCATCCTCTGTCATCCCCTTCTCCTCCTGCCTTCAATCTTTCCGAGCATCAGAGTCTTTTCCAATGAGTCAGTTCTTTGCATCAGGTGGCCAAGGTATTGACTGGAGCTTCAGCTTCAACATCAGTCCTTCCAATGAACATTCAGGGTTGATTTCCTTTAGGATTGACTGGTTTGATCTCCTTGCAGTCCAAAGGACTCTCAAGAGTCTTCTCCAACACCACAGTTCAAAAGCATCAATTCTTCAGCATTCAGCTTTCTTTGTGGTCCAACTCTCACATCCATACATGACTACCAGCAGAACCACAGTTTTGACTAGGCGGACCTTTGCTGGCAAAGTAATGTCTCTGCTTTTTAATATGCTGTCTAGGTTGGTCCTAACTTTTCTTCCAAGGAGCAGGTGTCTTTTAATTTCATGGCTGCAGTCACCATCCAAAGTGATGTTGGAGCCCAAGAAAATCAAGTCTGTCACTGGTTCCACTGTTTCCTCATCTATTTGCCATGAAGTGATGGGACCAGATGCCATGATTTTAGTTTTTCTGAATGTCGAGTTTTAAGCCAGCTTTCTCTCTCTCCTTTTTCACTTTTGTCAAGAGGCTCTTTAGTTCTTCTTCGCTTTCTGCCTTAAGAATGGTGTCAGCTGCATATCTGAGGTTATTGATATTTCCCCCAGCAATCTTGATTCCAGCTTGTGCTCATCCAGCCTGGCATTTTGCATGATGTACTCTGCATTTAAGTTAAATAAGCAGAGTGACAGTATACAGTCTTGATGTACTCCTTTCCCAATTTGGAATCAGTCTGTTGTTCTGTGTCCAGTTCTAACTGTTGCTTCTTGACCTGCATATAGATTTCTCAGGAGTCAGGTAAGGTGGTCTGGTATTCCCATCTCTTTAAGAATTTTCCAGTTTTTTGTGATCCACACAGTCAAAGGCTTTCGCGTAGTCAATAAGTCAGAAGATGTTTTTCTTGAACTCTCCTGATTTTTCTATAATCCAACGGATGTTGGCAATTTGATCTCTGGTTCCTCTGCCTTCAAGCTGGATTCTGAGTCAGTAACTATCATGAAAGTGAAAGTGAAAGTCACTCAATCATGTCCGACTCTTTGCGACCCCATGGACTATACAGTCCATGGAATTCTCCAGGTCAGAATACCGGAGTGGGTAGCCTTTCTCTTCTTCAGGGGATCTTACCAACCCAAGGACACAACACAGGTCTCCCACATTGCAGGCAGATTCTTTACCAGCTAAGCCACAAGGGAAGCCCAAGAATACTAGAGTGGGGTAGCCTATCCATTCTCTAGTGGATCTTCCCAACCTAGCAATTGAACCGGGGTCTCCTGCTTTGCAGACGAATTCTTTACCAACTGAGCTATCAGGGAAGCCCTAGAGCTATCATATCCAGGTCCAGAAATAATCCAAGAGTTTTTCAGGGGATAAAATATTCCCTGACAAGTGTTACCTCCCTCTACTGATCCCTACTTATGTTCAAGTCCTAAAAAATTTGTAAGATAGATGCTAGGGGAAAAAATGATCATCATACTCAGTTGGCTAAAGCAAAGACATACTTATAAAGCAAGAGAAGAAGCTACTGAACAGTTCTGCAAATTCCGAAATAAATCAAATCTTTCCACTTTTAGTTTTTCTTAACCCAACTTACTGTAAGTTTATATTATTGTAAGTTTTAATCAATATCCAGGATGCTGACAAAGCTAATGTATATATTTTTTCTGATATATGTATTAATAAAGGACTATCTGGAAGAGAGTTAACTTTAAAATTATAGTATACAGATTTCCATTCAGTAGATTAACTGCTATCAACTCTTACAAAAACCTACCTATAAACTAAATAGGACCATAATGTAATTTAATTCTCATTATTATCAACACCATGGGGGTTCATAAAGGCCCAGTACCACTCCTTCCTTACAGCTCACTTAGCAGATCCCTTTGAGAAAAGATACTGGTAATTCACACCACAGACTTGCCTCTGACCAGCAGTGATTGTCACATTCTCCGCAGGCAGAGGCACTGAAGACACATTAGAGGCAGTGAAGATCTTGGTCTCAGAAAGCTGGAAAACAGAGGCATTAGTCACTCCTAGTGTTAGGCTAGATATAGTCCAGAAACCTGGCAGAGGTAAAGGGAATGCAACGTAAGAAAAAGGGGGAAATTCGTTGAAGAGAAAACTATTTACCCTAAGGAATCCTG
The DNA here is from genome assembly GCF_033118175.1 of Dama dama. Classification (NCBI taxonomy): domain Eukaryota; kingdom Metazoa; phylum Chordata; class Mammalia; order Artiodactyla; family Cervidae; genus Dama; species Dama dama. The sequence goes on from NC_083700.1 coordinate 17,626,423, forward strand.
AATGGACTGACTTTCAAGCCCCTTCTATCTATCTTCTATAGATCCTATCAAAAGAGAGAGCAAAACCCATGAACCCAATAAAACCTAGTGGAGTCACATAATATGCACCCTGAACTTACAAGAAGGTGAATATGCTAGATAGAAAAAGAGAGAGAGCCCCTTTATATTTTCCCACTATGCCTCCCAACTCCTACCTTAATCCAAACCATACTTTATCTTCCACTAATCCTCTCAAAGAAAGGAAGATTCCAGCCAAAATGAAGACAGAAATAAAAAGAATTCTTGGCTGTTGAGCAGTAAGGGCCCAAGTTCTGATGTGTTGAAATTTGCAGGAATAATTTTAACGTGTTTTGCCTTAAAACTGACTTTATTCCATCTAGTCTCTCTCCTATAAAACACTAAAATCAGGTAAGCAATTGCAGGGAATAAATATTCCTACTATTCAAAGTTGATTTAATTTTTTTTAGCCATGCTGCCCCGTTTGTGGGAGCTCAGAGTTCCCCAACCAGGAATTGAACCCTAGCCCTCAGCAGTGAAAGTGTGAAGTTCTAACCACTGGACCACCAGGCAATTCCCCAAAGTTTAAAAAAAAATTTTTTTTTTAAACTTTCTGATTGAAGCCTCCCCTCTAAAGACAGGGAATTCACTCGCCCCAATATATCATTCTCTGAAAGGTGGTTAAGCAGACAAGCCAAATCTTAGGAAGTATTCACAAAGCAGTCTAGCTGAGCTACAATAGAAAAGAATCACACTCTGATGCTGCTATATCTAGAATTTTAAAACTCAGCCCCGAAAACCAAAACAGCTTGACACACCGTTTCCTCTTACCATATTCTGTCTTGCTTGAGTAAATACAAATACAGGAAAGTTCATCCATGATCACCATAACTCACAGCGAAGGCCTGACTGTGACCAGCGATCAGCAAAACCCTCTCACTCAGGTACTACTCCAGGGACTGCACAGCTGCTTATGTGCCGCCCATCTATGGGTTTCTGAGTTTAGTCACTGGAGGACAGCCAAACCTACAGTCATCTCAATTAAAATCACTCAAGTTGGGCTCTGAGTACAGTAACAAAATGGGTTTCAGAGTCAACCAAACTTTCACCATGCACCCACCTCTAAACCAATTACAGGACCACACACCAAAGCCTGAATGTGAACCAAATAACTACACTGCTCCAAGGAGCGTGATGTGCTACCAGAAGCTACCTGCCTGACTCCATCTCTGGTGCTCTACCCAACCACCAACGCTTCCTGGGATAAATCCGACAATCAGATATTGGACTTACACAAGTGCACTTGCCCTTTCCATAGTCTGGTTCCAGAGAGTCCTGTTCATGCCCAGTCTCCTTCATATAACATATGTGAAATGTTCTGGCTCAGAACACTATTTTGGATGTAAAAGTTTTGGGTCAGAATCTTAAGGGTGAATTTTGAGGGGTAGAATCATACCCATTTTCTATCCCTAAAACATCACTTAGGGATAGAAGGTACTAGTGAAGAATAACATGGGAATACTTACATCTTCATTCCAATCTTCAGTTCCCCACTCCTCTGTTGCAGTCCTCCATGCACCTGGTAATAAAGAAAAACATGGTGAACTAACTTTTAATGCCAGTACAAAGCATGTGCAGAAAATACTAATGCATTAAATTTTTTGGCAGCCAAAAGTGTAACCAGCATTTAGTAATCAGAAAGGATTCTTGGGCTTCAGAGGGAGGAAGAGACTTTAGAATACCTCAGAACACCAGGGTTCTAATTAGATTAAATTTCACAGCTACTTTCAGTTTTTGTCACACAGCTGTAATAGGAGAGAGCATGAAACAGCAAGAGAGAGAAACAAAATACAAGAGAGAGCAAGACTCCAACAGACCCAGCACTCTAAGCAATCTCCTACAGCCCTTCAGGCCTGACTCAGTGGTCTGTTCAGTGAAATGGCAGCAGACAATTCAAGCCAAAACATGCACACTCTATTGAGTATAAGACAATATTGCCAGCAGTCTGAAGAGACGTGACAGCAGGGGCAGAGGAACACAAATGGTCTCAGTTGAAGGGCAATGAAGAAGGCAAGGCCTGAAATCCAAACAGAGCACTGACACCTATCTGCTATGGGAACTGAATTAAGAAACCCCGCTGGCTGTTATTTTCAGAAGACACAAGGTGAAACTTGAAAAATCAAGTACGTGTGATAATTACTGTACTAATCCTAACTATATAAGACATGAAATCTGACCTGCTAAGCTCATGGCACAGACAATGAAGTTATACAGTCTCCTCCTGTTGGTAATAACGTAGTGCAGATATAGTTTCGGTAGGAGAGGTCCATAAATAATCAAACTATCTTCCACATTCCCCTTGTGTTGCTTCACATATACACATGTCCTCCCCTCAGAAAAGGAACCTGCCTTTTCTTAAGGAATATGGGTGAGTTTCTTTCTTTTTTTTTTTGGGTGAGTTTCTGAGACCTAAAATTCTTCCCTTCAAGCAAAGGACCACACTAAGAAATAGGCACTTATCTGTAGGAAACACAAGAAAACTTCTGGTTTTCTTCTCTAGAATAACAGTATATATTTAATAATTCTTACAGCATTCTCTCCAAATGGAGAAAACTTCTTACAAGAATCAAAGAATGAAGGTCTGGCATTCAGATTTCATGGTCACTGAAAATAAACATTCTAATACCTACAAAACCCATTTGAAATCCTTCTAAACATTTAATAATGAAAAACCCTATTTCCTAGAGAAAAATATGTCAGTGCAATGCCTTTCCCAGGACAGTGTTAAAACTGTAACACAGAAATTTCAAGCCACTTAACAATGACAATGTTCTCCAAATCAAATTTAAGTCCAACCTCAATTTAGACAAGCTACAAACAACATTCTTCTCCCCCTCTCTGGTGATACCATTCTTCCTCCCCATTGACATCCATCCCACCGTCGTTAACAGGAATCCAAAATGTGGGTTAACACATACACACAATCCTAGAATTAGAAGTGATCTAAGAAGTTACATACTACTTAGAAGCTATCTCTCATGCAAGAATTTTCTTCCCCTGCACTCTGGTGACTGTATCTGGAATGGAAAGGAAGACTGTAGACAGCTACTTGACACCTTCCTATACCGGACATATGGTTACAGCTAAGGAAAAAGACTACACACGAGGAAGCATTAAGACGCAGAAAGCGTTCAAATATTCTAACTACAGATTAGGGCTTCCACTCCATCAGCAAAAAGCACAGACAATGTAAATATTAAAGTGTTCATTAAACAATTTTCTAAGTAAGAAAAACAGGCACGGAATAAAAGGAAAAAGCAGAAAAATAAAAAGCAGGAAGACATAAAGATGACATATCCACAGATATTTCAGTTCATAAAAATCTATTAAATATCCGGGGCAGTTAGGCGCCTGGATGTATCATACCAGGAGCAGTCTCAAATTTTCGGGGATAATTTGACCCCTCAACCCCAATGAAATCAAGTCCTGAAACAAAAAAGAAAAGAAAAGAAAAAACAACCAGTGAAATTTTGCTTGTGCATGAGAATGATTGCCCCCAACACACAACTCCCACTGTACCTGTGGATATTTTAAGGGTAGATTTCAGTCTCTTTTTAAAATAAAAAGGGAATTTGAAGTTTGCTACCACGAAAACATAAAAAGAGACCATGCATGAAGAGGTAAAGTCATCAGACTACCACAGCTGACCCGACACTGACGAGATGACAGCAGCACAGAGTCTCACTCGGCCACACACCAACAGCTCCAATTCTGGCCTCTCAGATCTGCTCTTCTCCACACGGTGTACACACACACATCTCTTCCTTTCCTCTTCTTCCAACCAACCTAGGACTGCGACTCCATGCCTAATTTTCTTCCACAACTAAAAACAAATCCCTCAACTTCTGTTATTCAGACTGCTACCAATGCTCTAAAAAGCCATCAAGAGATGAATGAAGAGCAGTTCTAATACCTCCAAAGTTAAAATAGAAAAGGACATTTCATAGCCAATAAGGAAGCTCAAAAAGTTACCTAGCTTGACAATAACTTTAGCCTCCACCCCTGAGAAATTCGTATTCAAAATGAGCTTTTAAGACAGCTTGATGGAAAAAAAAAAGACAGCTTGATGAACAAAAAGCACATAATATTCAGGACCTGAGGTAAAGCATACTGTGGGCAGTAGATGAGAAGAAGTTTGTGCCAAAGACCTATCTAAAGATGCAAGATTAAGGTAACAGATCTCTGAAAGGGGGGTAAGGCAAATTTAAGTGGATAAGGAGTCAAGAGAGCCTATTTCATGCTCCTCTATTAACCCATCCCCTCTTTATAAGACAAAAAAAGTCTCAGGCTTTTCTTTCCATGTGCTGACCCAGCCAGAAGGAGATAGCTGATCTCCTCAGAAGAAAATACTCTGGAACCCAGAGGCTGCTCTCATTTAAAGTAATAAAAGTATCTTACTTCCAAATACATCTTGATGTGTCCCACAAGCCTAACATACCTACAAACATCTATGCTACCCAGATATGCACCGAAGTCAGCTAACAAAAAAAAGCAAATCCCATAATACCCTACCACACCCAGAACACTATCCAACAATGACAGGCTGAAAGTCTCCAGATTTTCTTCTTGCCCAGATACTGATTATTTCCCAAAAATTAAAGGAAAAAGACATTCCTATCTCTGTACACAAAAACAAATTAACAGTGGGCTTTGATTCTGGGCCCTGTTCACCTCTACAAGCAGTGGTTTGATTAATCCTAGATATCTTGTCAAAAGGCAAAGCCAAACAGAAACACTAGGAAATACAACTGGGAGCTGACAGTATAATGGAAAGAGCATGGCCTTACAGAGTCGAAAAATTCTGAGTTCAAATACTAGCAAATTTCATAATCACTCCTGCAATCTAAATCTTGTCATCTGAAAAGTGACAATAAATAATGTTTGTTTTATAAAATAAGTGAGAGATCAGGTGAAACAGCATGTACAATGTGCCAGTAGGCACACAATAAATACAGACTACACAGTAATACAACTGTTATCCCTTTCTCTCCCTGTCTCAGCACTCAGGAGCTATACCTCCACTTTTTTATGTTAGTATAACCTCAAAAAAATTACTTCCTTAGGTTCCTAGAGACAAAAAATGAATAAAACAGTCACTCACTCGTCCCATCATCTGGTTCAAAGTGGCCAGTGTTGTTCCATGTATTGCCACTATTATTGCCGTAGTTATCATCAGTATTGGTCGGCTCTGCATAATCAGCTGGGTTAAAGGTTCTGGGAGAAAAAATAAATAAAAAGCTTAAGAGCCTCTGAGCTCTAAGCAACATCAGTTATTAACTCAAATGGAGGGCAATTAGAAACTTGTCTGTTCACTTTTCCTCATTTTACCAGCTTACCTAAAATTTCATGATATAATCTTATATATATCTATCATTCCCCTTGCGTTAGGACACTGATAAAATCCACATGAAGATTTTGGAAAAACAGCAGGTATATGTATTCATATGAAGTTATGAGATACAGTAATCCAGGTGGTAAATGCTTATCTCACTAAAATAAGCCCAATGTCTACACACATCTGATGAAATAGTGTAGCAATCTGTCTGATCACATTTGGTTACTTAGCTGCCTATTATCCTCAGGATACCAGAATATTAATCACATCAAGCTACTATGGTAACACTTATGAAAAAAAATTAAAGACTGTGACATTGGATCAATGAAACTCACCCCATTCCTTGAGCAGAAAATCTTCCTCCGCGCCTACCAGAGCCACCTAAAGAGGGAGAGGGATACATTTTAAAAGTTGATATAAAACCACCATGCCAACTGAGACAACTTTGCCAAGTAAGTGGTTGACATTATTAGATGTTCCTTCTCTCACTCCGCAGCACAACAGTTAATACAGGAAGACAATCCTTATTATTGACAAGATTGTTTCTTTGGTGACTGAACTGCTGGATCCTTAAGCAAATACAGTAATAACAATAAATACTAGAGGAAATGATGTCTACCTTCATTCCCACTGCCCTCACAGTAATCTCTAGAATTTGCACTACATCTCAACAATTAAGGTATCCAGCATCCATTTGAATTTTTTTTTTAAATAAAGCAGACCCCTACTAAACTAGTAAGAATAGCATGTCCCCAGCATCCATTCCCCCAACAAACTGATCACCTCTGCCTCGGCCACGACCTCTTCTGCCTCTTTCTGTGCCTCTTCCAGAAGGCCCTCCACTCTTGGTGCCATCTAATCCATTTTCCTGACCTCGAACTGAAATTTAAAAACAAAACACTACAAATGGCCAGAGTAAAGTGAATAGAAAAAATATATATAAACGGCATGCATATATGATGGGGGGGGGGGGGCAAAAACAAAGAAGAGAAAATGAGCTGGAAGGACAGAACATGATGGTTACTAGGGAAATGGTTCCCAGTCAAAAAATTTTACAAACAGCTAACAAGGTAATTTCATGCTAAACTGGTGGCTGTTGCTAAAAAAAACTCTATGTAAGAAATCCCAAGATCTCAGAACAGATGATCTTAAGAAAAATAAAAAAGATAATGGTTACTAGGTCCAGCCTCACAAGGCCCTGACATCCCTCAAGTCTAGACATTACTAACCCACAGCTGGTTTTGTTAAAGCCCCATGCATACACTCTCGTCCACGGCTGGCACCTCTTCCCCGTCTTGGTGGCCCACCACGTCGCCGACTATAGTCTCTGTCGCGGTCTCGATTTTCTTTGCCTTCCTCGTTCGATTCCGTTTGGCCACCATCCTTCTGTCCTGAGACACCCTTCTTCTTCCCGACCATCTCCCAGGAATGCTAAAGAAGGGAAGAGCATTCACGTCAAATCAATACAGGCTGCTACCAGGAAACCAGAGATAAAGGTTGGGACAACTGTTAACCATTCTCTCTCAGTATCCATATCTAATATACTTCTGTAAGTTTACTTCTGTTTAAGTTGAGGGTATAGACAGAACCTCAAAACAAATTCTGCACCTGTCACTGCAAAATTGAAGCCCTTTCTGTGGAGGAGGTGCTTATGAGCAAATGGACTGCAGGAATCATTCCCAAAAGAATCACCGAGATCTCAATCCAATTCAGTCATTCGGTGTCCCCTTAGTCAAAGGGCCCAGTTATTTACTGGTCCTTTCTTTCAAGTGGGTTTCCTAGGCTGAAAACACTAGTTCCCTATGTATTCAGTAATTTCCAATTTTTTATAGCCTTATCCATGTCAAATAAAATTGAAAACTCAAAGTTTCTAAAAGTTAACTTTGAATTCAGAGTGAATGAATAGCATTTGACTCTTGAGTACAGTCTCTAATTAAGTAACCTAGAATTTAGGAGGAAAACAACTACACCTGCTCCCTAACCCACCCTTCCACACACACCAATTTCCTTTATTTAAAAGAAGACCAAATAGCAGTCAGGAAAGCACAGCCCTGGCCCTGAGACATGCTGACTATAGGAAGCATGTCTGGTTTTACTCACTGTGTTCTCCTTACACATCTGAAATTGCTATAATACAATTCAACCTTCCTCAAAACAGTTCAGGAATAAGTATTTACAGCAAGGAAAATAAGCTAAACAGCCATGCAAAAACTTATTCCTTAGGAAAATGAATTTTATAAACTTAAAAGTTCTTTTTTTTGTCTTGTTGTGTGGCTTGCAGTTTCTCAGTTCCCTAACCAGGGACTGAACCCAGGTGCTCACCAGTCGAAGAGCAGAGACTTAATCACTGGACTGCCAGAGAATTCCTTATAAATTTCAAGTTTTAAACACACACATATACTGGTTTATAATGTTTGCAGAAAATATGTACAAATAAGTTCAAACATGTACAAGTAAGTTTCAGTTCAAATGCCAAGACTATCATGTTTACCATCCTGGATACCAGGATTTCAAATACCAAATTACATAATACCAAATTATAATGGTCCCGTTTGCTCAGTAACAGCTATCAAATAACTTTAAAATATGGAATAGTAACATGAAATTACTATTAATTTTCTCAGGGCTAACAATAATTTGTCATATACAAACAGTATCCTTTTAGGAAAACATGATAAAGAATTTAGGAAAAGTACTCTGATGTCTACAATTTATTTCCAAATAATCCGAAGTGTTCACCAATGATGAGTGGATAAACAAAATGTGCTATAAACATGCAACAGACTATTACTCAGTCTTCCAAAGAACTGAAATTGACACAAGTCACAATACAGATAAACCTTAAAAATATTTTGCTAAATGAAACACAAAAGGACAAATATTTGATTCCACTTTTATGAGGTACCAAAAATAGGCAATACCTTATATGAGATACCGAAAACACAAGATGTTACCCGAGCTGGGAGTAGGGAATGGAAAGTTAATTGTTTTATGGATACAGTTTCTAACTGGAAAATGAAAAAGTTCTGGAAATGGATAGTGGTAATGGTTGTACAGGGGCATCCCAGGTGGCTCAGTGGTAAAGAATTCACCTGCCAAGCAGGAGATACAGTTTGGATCCTTGGATCAGGAAGACACCCTGGAGGAGGTCAAGGCAACCCACTCCAGTATTCTTGCCTGGGAAATCCCATGGACAGAGGAGACTGGCAGGTTATGGTCCATGGGGTTGCAAGAGAGTCAGACACAACTTGGTGACTACACAATAAGAATGACTGTACAGCACTGTGAATGTCCTTAGTGACAAAGAACTGTTTACTTAAAATTGTTAAATTGGTCAATTTCTTCTAGTGTATTTTACCACAATTTAAACATTTTTAAGTTCAAAACAAGTAAATTTAAAACTATACTAAAGGGTGCCATGGAGCAACTAAGCCCACACACGGCAACTACTGAAGTCTGTGTGCCTAGAGTCTGTGCTCTGCAACAAGAGAAGCCACCGCAATGAGAAGCCCGCGCACCAAAAGAGTTGTCTGCACTTGCCGCAACTAGCCCTCTAGTACTCTTGCCTGGAAAGTCCCATGGGTGGAGGAGCCTGGTAGGCTGCAGTCCATGGGGTCGCTAAGAGTTGGACACGACTGAGCAGCTTCACTTTCACTTTTCACTTTCATGCACTGGAGAAGGAAATGGCAACCCACTCCATTGTTCTTGCCTGGAGAATCCCAGGGACAGGGGAGCCTGGTGGGCTGCCATCTATGGGGTCGAAGAGTCGGACACGACTGAAGCAACTTAGCAGCAGCAGCCACAACTAGAGAAAAACCCTCAAGCAGCACTGAAGACCCAGCATGACCAAATAAAAATAAATAACTATACTAAAGGAACTTCCCTGGTGGCCCAGTGGTTAACAATTCGCCTTAAAATGCAGGGGACACAGGTTCAATCCCTGGCCAGGAAACTAAGATCTTGCAAGCCACACAACTTGGCCAAAAAAAAAAAATTAAGCATCCACCTAGGACCTAGCAGCATCGTGTTGCCTATTCTTCCAACCCACCTGATTCCACATTAAGTTGTAGATCACTTTATGCTCATAGTAGCTTTAATTCATAAATTATAGTAACCTCATACCTAAACCTGCCATCAGGAACTCTGGAAACGAGACTCAAAACAGTCAGTCCTTAGGAGTTTGTGCTAATCTGTATCAAAATCTGGAAGGTTTCAGAAACCTGTCACCTTTTAGCTTCTCTATGGTTATTTATCAGCTGCTGGCACCAGATTGGTTTTATACATAAAAAGAATTATTTACTATGCTTTGCCCAAAGGCACTGCCAGTTTTCTGATATGATCTCATCCACCCAAATACATACAACATTCCTGGCAGCTGACTGATTCCCACTGGTTTCACTAGTTGCTAGTTTATTTGGGAAATAAACCTACATTCTCTAGCTTATTTTTTTAATACTGTGGAAGAAGGTCAGACTTCTAGTACTAGGAAGGTGAAACAAAACGTGACTTGTGCAAAAAAAAACCTTTCACATTTTTTTCTGCTATGCAGTATGTAGGACCTTATCCCCCAACTAGGGATCAAACCCATGGCCAGTGCATTGGGAGCTTGGAGTCTTAACCACTGAACTTCCAAGCAAGTCTCAAAAAAAACCAAACTTTTAGAAAGCATAGGTAGTCCCACTTCCATCTCCATCCTACTCCCTGAAAAATCCTGTGGCAATTATTCCAGAGTAAACTCAAAATGAACCAAAACTGCTATCTGATTATTCAGGAAGTAATTTTCAAACAAAAGCAATAATTTAAAACCTAATCTGGGGCCACACTTTTGAAGACAAAAATCTACAAATCTAAATTCAATGATTAAAAACAGTTTTCACTATTATTTCCCATTGTCTCAAAAAAAACTGACAAACCTCCAACATTCAGCTAAAGTAACACTGTAACATCAATCAGTTACTCTAAGGATGAAATCTGGTTATCAATCTCAACCAAAAATCCCCTGAGTAAGATCAAGTAAATGAAAATGACTTCAAGTGATACACTGCTCATTTAAAAAACTAGTAATAAAGGTCTCTCCTAAACGCTGCAGAATATCCCAAAGATTATTTAGTAAGGCACAATCCTATTCTTAAGGGACATAACAATCTAATACAATAGTAAGACGGTAACAAAACACAGCATTCTCATTAAGTGGAAAGGAAAGGAGAGAAAAGAGGTGAAATCAACTCTGAATTCCTCGGCAAGAGTTCCTCCCATATCCCTTATCATCTCCAGGAATGATCAACAAGCTGTAGTTTATTTCTCGGGCTTCCCTGGTCATCCAGTGGTTAGGAACCCACGTGTCAATGCAGGGGACATGAGTTGGATCCCTGGTCTGGAAAGATCCCAAATGCATCGGAGCAACTAAGCCCTTGAGCCACGACGACTGAGCTCGAACGCTGCAACTACTAAAGCCCATGTGCCCAGAGCCTGTGCTCTGCAACAAGAAGCCACCAGTGAGAAGCCACCACAGTAAGAAGCCTGCACACCTCAATGAAGAACAGCCCCTCGCCGCAACTAGAGAAAGCCTGAGAATAGTAACAAAGACCCAGTGCAGCCAAAAATTCATGAACAAAATAAATTATTTTTAAAAAAGGATTCTTTCTCTGCTACTTCAACAAAACTAAGTTCACATGATAAAAAGGTATTGTGAAAAAAAAAGTTATTGTGAAATGTAACACTGATATTGCTGGGAATGTTCTGAAATCAGAATCCAGTAAGGGCTGTGCCTCTCAGTTCAACAGCAATAAAACAAGTGAGCGAGAAATCTTCTATTAGTAACTAAGGCTATTTAGCAGCAACTCAGACTAACCAAGTCTTAAAAGTAGTTGTTAGCCTAGAATCAACAATTATTCCAGGCCAACTAAAAGAAACTGATTTTATCTGTTTCTTCTATTTATTGCACATAAATTTTAAGTGTTTGCAACCTCCAACAAATAATCTCCAAGACAGTTCCTTGCTTTATTTGGAGAATAAGAGAATATGCTTTAAGTTGACCCCTCTTGCTATTTTTGGAATTTACTAGCCTCTCAACCAGGGACCCACTTTCTAGAACACTTTATTAGCACTCTACCGTATCTGGGTTTCCTTCCAGCAGTACATTGATGGCTCTGTTGACATCTCCATTGCAGTCATGCAAAGCAATGACACATTCATCCTGGTTCTTGCCTGTGATATCAATCAACTGAAAGAGAAAGATCAACCATTATGAAAAAGCTTGCACTCCCCAAAAAAGGAAAATAGATGAAGGAAAGGGAGAAGACACAGCTGAGTTTGAATCAGGTTTAAAAAAGCAAAACATGCAGAATTTTGACATTCTAGCTCCAAAAGCAAAACATTAACATCTGTGATTAAGGATGGGGCAAAAGTATTTATAAATCAATCAAACAATAAAGTAGCTAATAGAGAATCAAATGCGGAAACAAACAGGCTTCAGCATACCATGACTCTCCATATTTCCTAGATACCACAAATGCTAAATGTTGCTGTACAACAGTACTAACAAATTCATTCAATAAAGAGGTTAAAATTAAGATAAAATCTCTTTGAATAAGGTATCTGTCCAAAGGGGCACAGTAAATCAGACAATAAAAGCACTCATGTATTGGCTTAACCTATCATATTTCAGGTCAAAATTCTTTTAATACCTAAAGTGGAAAGTATCCTGGTAGGCAGCAATACTATTAACTGCGCTTTAATCTTCATGTTTTTTCCCACAACTTATGGCGAATCAAAAATACACTCACCTGTTTCACCTTTTCCTCAAAGTCAGCATCATTATGGTCCGAAATCATCTGTGCAAGTCGAATTTGTTCTGCAGTGGCCTAAAAAAGCAAGATCAAGAGACAACAGCTTAGAGAAATGAGAGGGACCAATACAGTCAACTGGGCTTCCCAGGTGGCTAAGTGGCAAAGAATCCACCTGCCAAGCAGGAGACGCAGGTTCGATTCCTGGGTTGGAAAGATGCCCTGGAAAAGGAAATGGCAACCCACTCGAGTATTCTTGCCTGGGAAATCCCATGGACAGAGGAGCCCGGCCAGCTATAGTACATGGGGTTGCAAACGAGCCTGACACAACTTAGCAACTGAACAACAATCAATATTCATCATCTCCCACCCCGATTTCCCTCTACCTATTACACACGACCAAGTAATAAAACATTTCCACCACCTCACTTCACTTGCTCAGTCGTGTTCAACTCTCTGTGACCCCATGGACTATAGAGCCGCCAAGCTCTTTCCACCAGTTAAGATGCTTAAATGAGCAAAACAACAGAGTGAAGCTGTCACTATTTCACACTACCTTCTCTAAAGAAGCACAGAGCTTTTCTCTTATGTTCACAGTTAAAGAGACTCATTTTGGGATCAAATACCACTTTGAAACGTCTGTGCCTTAATTCAATTTCATGTATTTGCAAACTCATGTGAAAACCCTGTTCCTGTTTCTGCAATGATCACTGTCACTCTTATTCCCTGGGGATGAGAATAGCAGAAGGTTTAGTCTGAGGATACACTGAGCATATCCTCCAAGTATCCAATGTATGCTTGTAAGATGTCAGAAATTTTAGCCCCAGCTGAGATAAGTACTAGAATTCTGCTAGAAATTCACCTGGAAAGAGAAGCAAAAGAAAAATGAATAAGAGAAAAGTTCTAATCTTAACATTCAATTTATCTGACCATAACCAAACGTTAACTGATTCATTCATATTAGGTGCCAACAAATACCAAACTGGTTATTAAAAAAAATCTAAATTTAACTTAAAAAAAAAAAAACAACTCATAAACCTCAGTGCCCTGGAGGTTAATTTACTCTTTAAAACTGAGCAATACTCTAGAGTATCTCATTTGTTAATCTTAAAGGAACATAGTAAAGACGCTAACTCCTCATGGGAAAGGAAAAATCAGATTAGGGCTCAATGAGACGAGAGGAAAATAAAAGACAAATGAGGGAAAAGAAGAGCAAAGGAAAGGAAAAGGTGGGAAGACAAAGACTGGCTAAAGAGACGTCAAAATGGAAATTATAGGAAATAAGAAATGTATTGCTGAAACAACCCAGATGAATAAAGGAAACTGCTATCTCAGAAATACAAAGCACAGGACCCATTCTTTCCAAGCCTCATAATGCAGTAAATTAACAACAAAAAATAAGCACATTGCATCAGTGTGTCATTAATAGTTATTAGGCCCCAAGTGAAAAGAGGAAAGGATAAGAAAGTAAAAATAAAGAACCCAAACTAATAACCCAAAGCACAGAACGATGCTGTACTAGATGGAAACGAGTATCAACCAGCAAGGCTACCCCATGGATCCATATCCCTTGGGTTCTTTACCTGGGGCCGCTGCTTGTGCTGTGTCTGGTTTTGGTTTTGAGGTGGTTCCCAGTTTCCCCGGGCTCGGTTAGTGCCCACCGACGTCATCATTTACAGTATATACAAATAACAGTATTTACAAGGTAGAATACTGAAAGATTTAAAAAAAAAAAAAAAGGAAAAAAAAATTTAGATGTTAAATGCAGGTAAAATGTTTTCAACCTTTTTTATCAACACCTTCACCACTATCATTTCTTCAAAGAAACCAACATGCACCTGTTCTTGAGACATTTATAGTCTGATGAATTCTTTAGGGTACTAATCCATTTTTGCAGAACAATAAATGTATAAAACATGTGTTAAGTGATGGTTTGTTTATTTTAAAGTTATGGGCATAATTTGGTTACAGTCCGTTATAAGCAGGCTTTGTTAAGTTTTGCTATCTTAATAGTTAGCAAAACAATGTCAATAATCAAGTTTTCCCAAAAGTGAAAATATCCAAAGTCCCTCTGACAGAAGGAAAGATAATCAGCAAAGCCTGGAAACAAAAGCCTTCCAGGAAGGGGATTAGCCTATATCTCAAATAAAAACAATTTAAAATGCTGTACTCAACCTACCTTTGAAAACAGCTTTACCTGCCTTACAACCTTTTGAACACAAGCTGCATGTGTCCTCCATCATTTGGGAAAGGACAAGCTCAAGTCTAGCCTTTCTCCCTCAAGTGTCTGTCCCTCAGTATGGTGCAGGGGCTCCCACAACTTTCAACAAGGCATGTATTAGCCCCAGTGACTGCTCACAATCTCAGTTCCTTGGATAATAATTCCAACACCCTGCTTTTGTGGCTGCTTCTGTTGGTTTCCTAAGTCCGAAGTTCCAAGAAACCGGAATTGCAATTACCCTCCACCACTCACCTTAATATACAGAGAATCCCAAATTTGTCCTAAATCAAAAGCATTTGGCACAAAGTTTTATTTGGAAGAAAGTCCTTCAGGGAAATCTTTTTAAACTTGAGACATTATTGCCAGCAAGATGACTTTGTTGAGTCTTTAAAGAGACAAGGAACACACCGGGCCTTCCCAAAACCAGATCAGTTTTTGTTACAACACTTCTAACAAGCAAAGATTCTACTGAATTTAAGTTGCCTTCATTCATACTTTGTTTTATAATGCAATCTCAGTCGCTATATTTAGTAAACAAAGAAAACATTCATATTGTGGAGTGCTCAAAAGGAGGTTACTCTGCATGTTTTATTCCATTCCAAAGAGAACAAGTTTATACTTTTCTATATTATTTATTTTTCACTAATAAAACTTCACATAGGGTAATTCTAGGCTGCCCAGAAGACATTGCCAGATATGAGGGACAGGTTGGTTGGATTTCTAAGGAAATATGAAAGCATTAACTATTGAGAGTGAATTTCACCTGTTTCTTGGGTCACAAAGAAAGCTAACTTCCCTGTGGATAAATCCTTCACCCAATTGGGTCAATGTGTCACATAGGTCTTTACTGTTTGATGCAGTCATTAAGAGTTAACAGTTCTACATTCCCTATCACCAAGAAAGATTTTTAAGGAAACTTCGGGGCTAATTTTTAACCATTACCTCTTCTCCCTACACATGTGCACAAAAAGCCCTGCAAATTTGTCTAGACAGTACAGGATTATTTGATACACAGTAGTCCATTTTCCCAGGCTGCCATTATTGTCAAGTTTCAACACTTAACTTACAAAAAAATTCAAGTGATGTTCAACCAAGTACCTAGATTCAAATCAAACAGAAAAAAAAAAAAACCTAGAGAAAAACTAGGCAATAATTAGGCATTATTATAATTGGCTCAAAGATGAAGATTCTAACCATGGGAGTAGCCTCTCCTAGAACTTAAAAAATATAGACTGTGTTCTACTCCACATGTGTTTTCCATTTGTGAGCATGAGTTATTAAGTAGAATTTCATGACTACCTGTAAGGACAATTTCATATACAGTACCTGTCAGCATAAATACATTAGTCATTTCAAAACCCACATTAATTACTCAGGAAAGGGGGGGAACCTCCTGATCATTCTATTAACTTCCATTTCTCTCTTACAAGTGCTTTGAAATGTGTGACTAACAAAATTTTACCACCTATGTAGTAGCAACACTGAGCAACAGGTCAAAAACAAGTGATCTGGGATGATCACTGCAGGGCACAGAATTAGTAGCCTTTTAGTAGTAAAGAGACACATACCCAAAGTTATCACAGTAGAGGTGAGGAATCTTGTTAAGTACTCTTTCATATAGCATAAAATATTTAGTGAAAGTAGGTGAGAAGTATTGGGAGACAAGGGAATAGTGCAGGAACAAATACAGGTTTCAACACAGGAGTGCCCTTGACCATTTTTTGAAAACCAGCTACTTAAAAAAATAGCCAGAGAAATTTTACAGAAAAAAATAAATAACAAGTATTTATTGAGTATCTACTATGTGTCCAGTATTTTAGTAAATACAAAAGCAATATGACTTGGTTGCTGCCCTCAGGGAGCTTACAATCTAATTTGAGAAACAATTCGGAAACTCTGAAGCTGGACGGGGATGGGTTAGGCTTGCTACTTCTAAAAGAGCAATTAATTCACCTAGATGCTCTGTGGAAATAACCCCTGCAACTCCTTCCCCATCAACTTGAACCTAATTTAAAAAAGAGTACTTCCCAGTTAGGACACATTTTGGCAAGAAGGGGCTTTAAAAATCATAATCAAAACAGTACATTTTAAGGTCTTTCATCATCAGTTTTCATGCCAGCAACACTTTCCGACTTCCCGTTCACAACGGAAATAATCACCGGGAGAGCCTAATCTTTTTAAGGACAATGGTTGCAGGATCTCAAATGCAGTTTTATCAACCCATACACGGCCAAAACGTTTTAGTTCTCCAGGAATTCGGGTTGTCAATGACCCTCATCACATCCCAGCAAGTCACATCAGATATCCATCCCCAAAGCAGAAGATGGGCGGTGGAAGTGAATGGGGAGGAGACAAAAACAAAAAAAACAAAAAACACAACAAAACACGATTTCACCATCTAATAATCAGGGACAGTCAAAGGCAAAAGGAGAACAATAACAACAACAAAAAAGGCCTGTTACTGTGGTGTTTTTCTTTCCACAATATCCTACACCAGAGATGGCTACATCTCAAGAACAGTGGAAAAGGAGCAGTCTATTTGTGACATCAGTTTGCAAAGCAATTTGAGGACTGCCCACAAGGTGAAGGGTCTGAAGAAATTTGGGATTCCTGTTCCATTATGAGAAGCGTGATCAAATACCCCACTGCTCTAGTGACGTCCCTTAAGCGTAATATACCCTATGGGGGCCTCCATGCCCAGCTTCCTAGATAACATCATAATTGTTTGGGGTACCCAAAACAACAGTATGGACAACAGGAAGCTAAAGACAGCAGCAAAAAAATATATTCCAAGAGCTGGGGCGGTGAGAAAGAAAGAAAGGTAATAAGAGGAGCTGACAAAGAGGCTGGAAACGGAGAGGGGACGCAAGCCCACGCGTGGAGGATGGGAGGCTCACCCCGCTCAGCACCACATCGGGAGCTCACAGGGCCAATCGCTTCCTTACCTCCCACCCGGAACAAATTAATCCTCCGCACTCCAAACTGAGGGCCACATGGGGGAGTTTGGGGCAGCTCCACCCCATCGTCCTCCCTCCCCCCCCTCCCCGCCACCCCTAAACCAGGCCGGATCCGGATCAGAGGGGGCCCGCAGAGGGTTGGAAAGGGAGGCGGCCTTCTCGTTTTCTCCACAGGAACCGGCCAGGGTAAAGAGAGGGCCCTACCTCAGGCGGGGCCCAGGCCTCGCTCACTCGCGCTCTTTCTCGCTCTCCCCCGTCTCAGGCTCTAGCCGCATGGCCCCCCCCCGCCGCCGACTGCCCCAAGCCCCGCCCCGGCCACGCTCCCAAATCGAGGCCCCGGCTCTGGCGCGGCCCACTAGGCCGCGAACCCAACCATAAACAAAACCTCCAGCGGCCGACTCGAGGGGGGGCGCCAGGGCTCGCACGACTAGGTGGGGGGGTGTACAGTGGGGAACACGGTGCGGGGGGGCCTACCGAGGGAGGGGTATACGGCGGGGGTAAGGGAGAAAGGAGGGAGGGTAAAAGGGGGATCGCGGATTTAAAGGGGCCGCGGACAATACCCGGCCCCGCCGCGCTGCCGCTGCCGCCGCCGCCGCCGCCAACGCCGCTGCGCTCCCAACTTTACCTCAGTCTCCTCCACACTGACACCCCGGGCCGCGCCGCCCCTGTCACGTGATATAAGGTTCCCTCCTCCCCCCTCCCCTTTTCCCTCTCGCGCTCGCTCTCGCGCCTTCTCCCTCCCACTTGCCTTCCTGCGTCCCCCAGCACGTGACGCGAAAAGGGACGCGCACGTAAGCGTGCGCGTGCCGCCTCGCCACGAGACACCTCATTCCGGCTGCGCGCGTGTGCCCCGCCTCCTCCGCGGTGGCCCCGCCTCCGCCACGTGACGAGCAGAGGGCCTCTGCTTCCTCTTACTGGCGTAGTTCCGCGTCTCAGCACTCGCCGGTCCCGGTTGTCTTTGCGTGCCTGAGTCACGTGCTTGGGGGAAGCGGGAAGGCGTCCTTCTTCTTTCCTAGCCCCCCCCATCCGCCATGTTTTCAGGCCCGGTCAGCCTTGGTCTATCCCCGTAAGGAAATGGCCGGGGAGTTTCAGGAAACCCAGGCGCCGTTGCCTCAGCGGAACCCGGGTTGACGAGGCAGGGCAGCAGGTTAAACCGGAGCAGTTCCGCGCGGGGTGGGGAGGCCATGGCGTCCGGCAGTAACTGGCTGTCTGGCGTGAATGTCGTGCTGGTGATGGCCTACGGGAGCCTGGTGAGGAGATTCCCCCACCCCATTCCTGCGGTCGCGTCTGACCCAGTAGAGACCCTCCTCTTGAGCAGTCCCCCGTGTCCTCATTCTCCACCCACTCACCTGCACTTTTTCTGGGCTTTGACTCCTATCCCAGGAGTACCTGGGAGCGTAAGTCACTGCCTCGGACCGCCCCGCCCCCAGCCGAGAACCCTCCCTCTAAACCCTGGGACGCAGACCCCCCACGCATATCCGCCACAGGTTCGCCCGTACCCACCCCATTCGTAGTGGCCTTGCTTTGCCACAATTTATATCCCAAAGCACCCCTGAAAACCTCAATTGACATTTTAATTGAAGGCATGCCTTTTATTTGTTTAATTTTTTAATTTAAGCTTCTCTGCCTTTTGGACAGGTGTTTGTACTGCTATTTATTTTTGTGAAGAGGCAAATCATGCGCTTTGCAATGAAATCCCGAAGGGGACCTCATGTCCCTGTGGGACACAATGCCCCCAAGGTAGGTCTTTAAAACATGAGATAGGCGTGATTCTCCAGATCTATTAGGGCTCAGAATGAGATTTCCTTTGCCTTTAGAAATGACTCAATTCCCATATTTCTTTGTTCTGTTACCCATGCGCTTGCTTTAGTACACTGAGCGATAAAGGTCAACTTGAGTCCTGGCTTACCTGCTCACTGCTGTGGCACAGCTAGTAACTTATCCAAGGACTTCAATTTCTGCATGTGCAGAATGAAGGACTTGAATTAAAATTCCAAACTTTCTGTGGTAAGATATTTCCCTGTTAAACTTAAGCTACCCAGTGTTTTCTGTTTGAGGATTTTGTTTTGTTTTTGATTTGGGATGGAGTTAGAGTGATTAGAATTAGCCCCACATCAGTGAGGAGGCAAACTTCGCAAAACTTTAGATTTATGAAGTGTAGTCAGTCATGTCCGACTCTTTGCGACCCTATGGACTGTAGCTGGCCAGACTCCTCTGTCCGTGGGATTTTCCAGGCAAGAATACTGGAGTGGGTTGCCATTTCCTTCTCCAGGAGATCTTCCGGACCCAGGAATCGAATCCAGATATCCTGCATTGCAGGCAGACCCTTTACCGTCTGAGCCACCAGGGAATCCATTTAGATTTATGAGGGCAGCACAAATCTAGTTCCATCATTCATGTTACAAACTGAAACCTAAGAAAAGGAATCAACTTACTGAGGACATACAGGAAGTGAATAACCAAGTAGTCTCTGTCTCTACTGTCTCCTGAAGATAACTGCCTTTCTTTCCTCACTTTAAATACTCTACTGAAATTTTATTTATATCCCAGTCCTTCCTGAGTTCCATACTTGTGTATCCAAACGCCTACCTAACATTTCCAGTTAGATGTCTGATAGGCATCTCAAACCTAACATGTCTAAATCAGAACGCTTAATACCCTACTGCCACCCCCATCCTGCTGCTGCTCTCTTCCACTTCTGGGTAAAAGGTGCCTGCTGCCCCTCCCAACCTCCTTTTGTGTGGCTCTCCATTCATCACTGGGATCCAGCTACGCTGGTTGAGTTTCTTACCTTTATGTGTGCTGTCACTGGGATAGAATGATCAACCTCTGGTTTTCATGTAGCTAGTTCATTTACTCTTTAGAGCTTACCTCAAATACTATTTCCTAGAAAGAGGAATGCTTATGACTCATTATAAACTAGGTCTTTTTTTTTCAGATAGCATTTTACTACAAATTGTCCTTTATGTGTATTCGTTTAGTGCCCGTCTTTTCCCTAAGCTCTGATAATGTAGGCACCATGCCAGTTTTGTTCCCTGCTATAGAGCCAGGGCCTACATATGGTAGATAGTTAACAATTCATTGTTGAGTGAAAAGCTGGTTAGTGGGAGGGCTAGAGCTGGTACACAATTATGTCAACTCCTAGACCAGTGTTCTTTGATTAAATAGTGTTGTAACTCTCCTCATTTTTCTTTACTGGTACATTTCATGGAAAGCCTCAAAGTGTGGCCTGAAACCCCAACAGTGCTTCCACATTCTCTCAGTTCTCCAAATGCCAACTGCCTCCCATAAGAAGGATATAGGGTTAGTTTACACTATATCATGAGTCAGTCATACAAGGTTAGTTTACATTATATCATGAGTCAGTCAAAACTTTTGACTATTTAGAAACACCCCACCACTGCCACCCTCTCCCGGCAACCATAGACTAGATGAGATCAAGATTCCTTTTGCTCTAAAACATTCTGTCTAAATTTTTAGCCGTTGCTGGTGAAAAGTGTAAATCAGTAAAACTGCATTGGAAAATATTGGAGTATTGTCTAGTAAGATTGCAAGTGTACCTAAGCCACAGCCCAGCAATTCCATTTCTACCATAGAGAAATTAATTTTTGCATGTGTACCAGAAGACATGTACAAGAATAAAGCATTGTTTGTAATTTTTTTTTAATATGGTATGCTAAATTTCCACTTGAAAACACATTCGTGTTCTGGAACACTATGAGAAATGAAAATAAACTGAAGATAAGAATATGAACACAAATGAATCCCCACAATATTTTTGAATGGAAACAATAAATTACAAATATGAATGAATCTCAAAAAACATGCCGAGTGAAAAAAATGCCAGAAAGCCATTCACAAAAGAGTACATACCATATGATTCCATTCCATTTGTAGAGAATTTTAAAACAGATAAAACATCAGTGTTCCCTGGGTCATGGAGGAGGAGTTTAACTGCAGAGGAGGATGAAAAACATTTTGGGATGATGGAAATGTTCTGTATCTTGATTGGAATCGTAGTTGAATGAAAGTACTCATTTGTCAAGATTCATCAAACGACACATGTAAAGTGGATATATTTTATTGCATGTGAATTAAACCTCAATAAAGTTTATTTAAAATTTTAAAAGGTTGCAGAGAAATTCAAAATATTTTTCCATTTGTATGAAGTTCAAAGCCAGGCAAAGCTAAACATCTTCAGGGTAACATGATAAAACAGCAAAGAAAAATAAAACTTGAGAAATTAAGGTTGGAGGTTGCATTTCACCAGGGGTGGACACACAGGGCTTCGAAGTCGTTAGTTGTATCCCAGTTCTTAAAGTGAGTAGTGCATACAAGTGTTCATCTTAATGAATTTTATAACTATTTAAGGTGTACATATATGTGAAATATATTCTATGTATGACATACTTCACAATAGTTTCTAAACAGTTACAAGAGAATACTTCTTGGGACTCTGGCAGCCCTTTTAAGTTAGAAAGATGAATATGAAACTCTTAACAGTGGCTTTATATATGTATTTATATATATATATATATATATTTTTTTTTTTTGTAATTTGACTGCACTGAGTTTTTGTTGCAGCATGTGGGATCTAGTTCCCTGACTGATCTAGGCCCCCTGTATTGGGAGCTTGGAGTCTTAGCCACTGGACCACCAGGGAAGTCTCTTTTTGACTTACCAGGGAAGTTTCTTTTTGAATTACCTACTTAAAAAATTAAATATGTTCTTAGAAGAAAACCTCTAGAAATCCTGTGGTCCACCAGGTAGAGATAGTTCCCAAACTTCTAAACCACATACAGATCTCCTGATAGTGTTTTACAATAGATTATGACCTACAGTTGATGTCCATTTTTTCCCAGCTCAGGAAAAAACAGCTAACCAAGAGTCTTCTAAATCCAACTGAGGGGACCTCCCTGGCAGTCCAGAGTTAAGACTACACTTCCACTGCAGGGGATGTGGCTTCAGTCCCTGACGGGGAACCTAAAAGCGTTCATGTAGCTCCCTGGTGCGGGAAAAAAAAATTTTTTCAGAAAGTCAGAAATAATAAAACTTGAAGGAATTCTAGCAGATTAAAAGATCTAGCTTAGAGGTACGCATCTTGGAGAGGTTCTTAGCAAATCCAGCCCCATTCTTAAATTCTTGAGTCTTAACCTGGTGGTTTCATTAGCCAAATGAGCATTTTCTCTGCTTCTGTTGTCTTAGTTGTTCCCCTGCTTTGCCCCATTTCCAGATTGAGGGGAAGCAAAGTACAGGCTAAATAGCCGTGTATTCTTTTCTCTACATGGACAGGACTTAAAAGAGGAGATTGATATCCGATTGTCCAAGGTTCAGGATATCAAGTATGAACCTCAGCTTCTCGCAGATGATGATGCAAGACTGCTACAGCTGGAAACCCAGGGAAATCAAAGTATGTAGCATGTTCTTAGAGAATACTTCAGTGAGGGGTCTCACAAATTCTGAATTCCTTTTCTCAGTTGTAAACATAGCTGCTGGCAAACTCAACAGCTGTAGTTCCTTGTTACTGGGCATATGTTAGATTGGGAAGCACTTTAAGCTTGCTGGAGTTTGGAGTATCTTTTGAGGGTTATTCCTGACACCAGTCTCTCTCTCAACAGATTGCTACAACTACCTATACAGGATGAAAGCTCTGGATGCTATCCGTGCCTCTGGTAAGGGCTGCTCAGCAGCTGTTCTGTATCCTGAGAGCTCACCCGGGAAAGAGAGGGAGGAACCCAATTTATGTTAGAATTTGTCCTTTCTACACCTACCCAACTGGTAGGAGTTTGCTAATTTTGAGAGTACTGGGTTACTGTTTTGCCTTAAGGAAATGATGTGGGTGAGTTATTTTTCTCCAGAGAGTGTGGATTTGTTTTGTTCTTTCTATACCTTTAATTTCATGAACTGGTGGTAATTTGGTGGTAATTCGCTTGTTTTTCCACAGGAGACAGGCAGCATCTGCTTTTTCACCCAGCCTACATAGATGGTTCTTGATTTTTTTTTTCCATTTGACCATTGTCAAAAATGCTCTTGAATTTTTTTTCCATTTTTTTCATATGACTATTGTCAGAAATGCTCTATCTCTACCAAAACATAGTTTATATCTTAAACTATGGGTAGGTAGGAGGGTAAATAGGAAAATGACCATTGTGTACCACTGGTATAATTTAACAGTTGTATTGCTACCACTGTATGACCACTTAGACATAGCTCTAGATCGCTAGTCTTCTTAATTCTCTTAAAATTTCCCCCCAACTCACTCATTGTGCCTGTTTCTAAGTTTGGAAAATTAATTAGGAAGACTAAACAAATGGGAAAGGGGGTATCATTGTTCTGTTATCTCCACAGAGATCCCATTTCATGCTGAAGGCCGGCATCCCCATTCCTTAATGGGCAAGAATTTCCGCTCCTACCTGCTAGATCTTCGAAACACTAGTACTCCTTTCAAGGGTGTGCGCAAGGCCCTCATTGATACCCTGCTTGATGGCTATGAGACAGCCCGCTATGGGACAGGGGTAAGCCACAGTGGATGGCCACTGTTTCCTTCAGGGAACTAAAGGGATTCCCCAGACTGAGAGATCTCATTCTTCCTTCCTCTTTCTTCAGGTCTTTGGCCTGAGTGAGTACCTGCGCTATCAGGAGGCCCTGAGTGAGCTGGCCACAGTGTGAGTTTGGAGGGGAACACGTCAAAGGAAGCTGGTTAGAGAATACAGTAGTCCTGGGCTGTTCTCACAGATTACTTTCAAAAGCACTATGAACAAAATCAGGTCCTAGAACTGTTTCTTACTTACGTTGGAAAGTAGATGCAAGCTAATAAGAGAAGTTTCTCCTACTTTTTTGTATCTCTTTTCTTGTTTTTGTTTTTTTTGTCCAACTCAGTAAAATGTCAGAATTGGTGTAATCTGTTACACCAGTAAAAGGAATAAAATAGTTTTTCAGCAAACAGAGATGTCTTCCTTTGTATCTTGGTCTGATAAAAGTAAGAATTAATTGTCAGCCACCTTTATTACCACTTAAAGTATTAATAACCCTGACTGAAACAAAAGGTATTACTAAAGAGCTAGCTGTGTTTTATAGAAGAGACTTCATGACTTTTTGCTGAGAACATTTTAAATACCTACTAACAGAGCTTCAATATGTTGTTTATGCATGTATGTAATTATAAGAGTAAAGGGGGAAAGCCAATTTGGAATAAAGAGTTACTTACCAGCCACGAAAAGAATACATCTGCTTTCTGCTGTGTTGATTATGACTTTTTCTCAAAAGATGAGGGGTATGTCTGTCCTGTTTTCTCTATATCCTTATAAACTACTTTGTTCTAAAGACAAAAGGTCCTATAAAAACTACTTAGAAAACTAATGAAAACACTTGGAAAGGGTGGAAAAGGTCTGTTCAAGTTCAGTTTCTTTGAAAGTAAAATACTGTATGACTCCACTTATGTGAGGTACCTAGAGTAGTCATATTCATAGAGACAGAAAGTAGAATGGTGGTTGGTAGTGGCTGGAGGGAAGGAGGAATAGGGAGTTGTTTAATAGGCAGAGGGTTTGTTTGCCAAGATGGAAAGAATTATGGACGTTGGTTGCACAACATTGTGAATGTACCTAACACTACTGAACTATAAACATTTAAAATTGTTAAGATGGTAAATTGTATGTGTATTTTACCGCATTTTAAAAAATTTAGTCTCTTTGATCTCTAGTTTCTAGAAAGTTTCAATGGGTATATTGAAGAGTATAAGCTCTAAAATCTGACAGACTTAGGTTTTAATCCCAGCTCTCTATCACTTACTAGCTTTGTGACCTCAGGCAACTTACTTGATGGACCCTCAGTTTCCTAATCTGCAAAAGGGGTGATACCACCATAAAGGGATAATGGGATGTGAGTAAATAACACGTTGGTAAAAGGACCAGATTTAGTGTCCTAACTTGTGATAACTCAGTAGTTAATTTCAATATTATTTTTTGGAGGTCAGTTGTTTCAAAGGACCCTTTGGACTGGGAGTATATTAGTGGCATGCACACATTAGG
Source organism: Dama dama (assembly GCF_033118175.1). Lineage (NCBI taxonomy): Eukaryota > Metazoa > Chordata > Mammalia > Artiodactyla > Cervidae > Dama > Dama dama. Next base: position 17,651,805 of record NC_083700.1, read on the forward strand.
TGAATCAGAATTAAAAGTTTTCTTTAAACACAGTGGAATGAAGAAGAGGTTGAGTCAGAGGCAGGGACTCAGTGGGAAAATTGGTTTCTCTGCTATTTCTAAGCTACCACATGGGATTTTAGTAACTAGTTTGTAAGATAGGACAGAGACCATTTGTGGCTACAACTGCATGTATAGGATGTAGAAGCCTTGAATTGTTTTCTTCCATTAGTCCTCTATCTGTCCGTGACCAGCCCTCTTTGTGTTCTTCAGGGTCAAAGCACGAAGTGGGAGCTCTCAGCGACAGCACCAGTCAGCAGCCAAAGACCTAACCCAGTCTCCTGAAGTCTCCCCAACAACCATCCAGGTGACATACCTCCCCTCCAGTCAGAAGAGTAAACGTGCCAAGCACTTCCTCGAATTGAAGAGCTTTAAGGACAACTATAACACACTGGAGAGTACTCTGTGATGGAGCTGAAGGCCTCTCACTGTTGATGGAGCCAGACAGACTGCAGTGTGCTTGCCGGGTGGCCCTCACTTAGGTCATCTGGTTCAGCCCAGCTCTGGATCAGCTGAAGCTCTGGTTGTGTTCAGAGCTCTTAAGATTTCATGCCTAGAGGATCATTCTCCCTCTTATGGGAGAATTCTCCCATATTCTCTCTCTCTTACGGCCAGTTTCAGAACATCAGTTAAGACTTTATTTTCCCTTGGTATGACTTTTCTCTGGAGTTGAATTAGATGTTTTTCTCAATATTTCTGTCAAAGCTTCCTTAAAAATCCTCACTTGGTTTTTTGATCATGGTTCATCTGTCCCTTTTCCAGACTATAAATTATCCCAAGGGTGACGGGGCTTGGTTTCTTGTCTTCTGTACACAGTTGAATGGGAGCCATTTGGTTTGAGACATCTAAGAGTTGATTGGTGGAAATGGCATACAGAATGGTGGGGAAATTGGTGGAGGCCATGAGTGGTACCTAGAACAACTTACCCTGGTGCTCCACTTAAACCAGAATGTTAATGGGAACATTAACACAACTTCTCTAACATGCAAGAACCTGCCTTCCACTTTCATTGTATACTGTCATGAATAAGTTGAAAAAGGAATGTTTTAACATCTGATATAATCCCATCACTCCTTATTTGTGGGATCGTGTGAAGGAATAGACCAATATCCTGATCTGACTTTATAAACCATTTAATGAATAATTAAAAAATAAACCATATGATTCATTCCTCTGTAGTTGTCTTTTAATAAAACAGGCATGTGAGGACTTCAGTGGTGGTCCAGTGGCTAAGACTTCATGCTCCCAATGCAGTGACTATTGTTTCCACCCCAGTTGGAGAACTAGACTTCGATCAAAAGTTCGATCAAAGATCCCACATTCGGCAACTAAGACCCAGTGCAGCCTGGTTTTAAAAAAGATATTTATTTTTATTTATTTGGCTGCACCGGGTCTTAGTTGCCGAATGTGGGATCTTTGATCGAACTCTTGAGTTGTGGCATGCAGACTCTTAGTTGGGTCATGTGGGATCTCAGAAGAAGAAATCCTGAAGTTGCAACTGGGGTCCTTGCTCATAAAATTGCCTGTGTCACTAATAGAAGGCTGGAGAACCAGGATTCCCTTCAGGTCTCTGGGGCAACAGACCAGGTGACCAATCAACGCTTGTAGGCCTAGGCTTATTGTTGGAGGTGTAAATGTTGCTATGACTACTGAATCCTTGGTGACTAAACAGAAATGAGAGCTTGCTCAGTCTCCTAAGACTATATCAAGCAAGTCTGTAGACATGTCCACGGAAAAGATGGGAAAAGTAGAAGAGGTACGCAGAGTTGGAAAAGGCTGCTTTGGATGCGTTTCCCCTGGATAAGGTTTCCAGATGAATTTATCAGAAATTGACAGTTCTTGAGAGAGGCCCTTGATGTGACTGAAGGGTAGTAGCAGGAGTGGGAGACGCACATAGTAGGTATTCAAATATTTGTTGCATACTAACCCATGCATAAATAGGACTTTTTCCACACCTGCCCTAGGAAGTTGGCTACTCCCGTCTCTCCAAAAAGAAAGGTCTTTGTCTCCCACTGTGTTAGGGCGCTGAAGGTGGGGTACTAGAGATCAAGGCAGATAACAGAACTCCCTTTTCTTGCAGCATTTTCAAAGGGCCCTGGGACTTAAGAAGATGGTGGACAGGTAATCTCTGCTTCTGTCCTTTCCCTTACCCTTCATTTTCACTCTCCTGCCCTCCTCTGATATTCGCTTCATCTTGTTAGGGGCTCCTCAAAAAGGCAAATAGGTGTGAAGTGGGCAATAAGCAGCCCTTGTTTACCATTCTCTGAAGGAAAATTGGAGCAAGTTTTTGTTGTTCTTTTTTTTTATCTTTTTAAGGAAAATTCAAATGTTTGTTGTCTGGCATCACACTCACCAACCATGTGGTAGGTATGCAGTAGGTGTTTATTGAATGAATGAATAAGAAAACTCAAAAGATTAAGCTGTATATCTCTTATCACCTGGGGAGCTTTTTCAAAAAACAAAGGTCTTAGGACTTCCCCAGTGGTCCAGTAGTTAAGATTCCTCGCTGCCAATGCAGTGGGTGCAGAAGTGGGTGGGGAACTAAGATCCCATGTGCTGCATGATGTGGCAAAAGATTTTAAAAAAACAAAGACCTTAACCCAGAAGAAGATTCTGACTAAAATGGTCTGAAATTAGATAGGGTAAGCCTGTTTTTTAAGGTTTCATAGGTTATACCCAGAGGTAGCAAGGATGTGACATAAAAAGAATGGATATAGTTTTCGTGGGAGTCAAGATTGATGCAGCCTTTTTTATAAAATCTATCAAAATTTTAAATTCACAGATCCTTTGAACTGGCAACTCAACTTCTAGGAATTTACCTTACACACATACCTACAAAAGCAGTAGAATGTACACACACGATTATTCGTGACAGTATTGTTTATACAAGTAAAAAAGTTAGAAATAACATGTAGCTGTGAAATTATGTTATAAAAGTACTTGGCAGCCTTTAAACAGAATGAAGCAAATCTCTTCAGTGCTGATATGAAAAGTCCAAATTGTTATGTAATACTGTTTATGTAAATGTATGATTTCATGTTAAAAATAAAAGTTATACTTGCTGATACATGATAGAAAATTTTTCTATAAAGATGCACAAGAAACTGCTAACTCTGTTGAGATGAACCGAGGCAGAAGAAGCATGCTTCCAGCTTTCATTTAATATATATTCCTGTATGTACTTAATTTTTCAGCCATCTGTAAGAAATACTTGTTTTAAAGAAATGTCAACAAGATTATCTGAACAGAGGATATGTGTGTGTATCACATGTATAATCCTGTTATGTATTAGAAAACCTTAACAAATGATTCCAGAGTGTGTCTAGCCAAGACAGTATCACTGGTATGACGGAAGGAATCGATCCTTAGATTAGATTTGATACCGAGGTCTGCCATTAGGTGACCTTGGGCAACTCACCTGAACTTTTTAAGTTTCCTTGTTTGTATAATGCAAAAATTGATATCTGTGACACATGGTTATTACGGTGATTGAATGATATAATATACTTAATATATGCTAGGTTCTAAATCAAGGTTTCCCTGGTGGCTCAGACGGTAAAGAATCTGCCTACAATACAGGAGACCCAGGTTGGATCCCTGGGTTGGGAAGATCCCCTGGAGAAGGGAATGGCTACCCATTCCAGTGTTCTTTCCTGGAGAAGTTAAGCCAGTACTAGTCACTGGTTCAAGGAGTTTGCAGTCTTCTCTGACAATGGTACAGAAGTTCTGATGAAGAAGAGCCTCCCTGACAGGGTTTTGTCTCTCCTCCCAACTCTAACCTATTCTACCGCTACCTTTGTGCCTGGGACAGGTGGCGAAGTTCACACACTCACTGTCTGTGGCAGATAACATTAAGCCAGAGGAGAAACCCATATGCTATCCTCAGGATGCAGGACACCATGGCACAGGAGTTGGCACTGGCCAGCAAGCAGTTGCTGATGGTGAGTTCTAGTGGCCTGGAGTTTCATCCTGCACTATTCCTTTGCCCACTGGGATTCCCAAGCTCCTGGTCTCTGCCGTTCCACCAGAGCAGCAACTCTCTAACCCTGAAACCAAAGCTCCTTTTCACTGACTCTCTGTATCCAGCTGCAGAGTCCCAGAGCGGTCTCGTCTCTGCTCCTCTCACCTTGGTAAAACTGCACCTTGGTGCCCAGTATCTGCCTCTGGGAACCTCTCTCCCTGGAGTCCCCAGTGGCTGTCACGTCACCATCTTTGTATCCCAGATGCCTAGGAAAGTTTCTGGTTTTTGGTGTGTTCTCAGAAAAGATGTGGGTCTGCACACCCACAGAGAAAAAAATGGGTTGGCTTCCCCTCCAAAGTTCAGTCTTTATGCTCCTGCTTAATTTTAAGCCATAGCTAATTCCAGATCCAAGAGAAAACAGGGGATGGGAAAGCAACCAGGGAGAAAGAATGAGAGGCAAGTAAACAGAGGGCCAACATCACACTCTTCTACCCACCCCACCAGGTCCGTCAGGCTGCCCTGCACCAGCTGTTTGAAAAGGAGCATGAGCAGTACCAGCAAGAACTAAATGAGAAGGGCAAAGCTTTTTATGTGGAGAGACTCTGATGGCATTTGAAACACTGTTCTTCCATTCTCACCGCGTCTGCTAACCTAGCCTTCTTGAGCCCCACTACCTCCAACGTCGCTTCCTAAACGCACCTGGATATAGTTATCTGCCCAGGGCTTAAAGCAGTCTTCCCAGGCTCACATCTCCTGTTCTTGTCAACCCCCTGGTGCTATCTGGAAAACAATCTGTGAAACAATGGTAAAAACAACAGTGACGCCTTGTGGTCAGAATGAGGTATGCAGTATTGACGTGAGTGGAGGGAAGTGGACAGATGAACAACGTGAGCAGAGTATCCTGATTTGATTTAATAAATAAAGCTAGTTCTTAAAAGTTCAGACTTGGACCGCTGGCTTATTCTCTCAGCCCACTTCAAAGTGCTTGTTCACAGCTGCCAGAATCTTAATACAGCTCACTGCCTCTCTGATCTCTCTTCACAGGTTTTTTCTGTATACTTGGACAACAGCTCTGAATGTGCCTATTAATCCACAGGCACAATGGGGCTTGATATCACTGGGACTGGATTTTACGTTTTGACTTTGCCAGTTATTGTGAGACCCTGGAAAAATCTCTTTCCTCTGAATTTATGTCTGAATGCTCACCTCTTCGAAATGACAGGGTTCCAAACTCAAATGCCTTCAGGGGTTAGGCAGGTAATATAGCAGTTAGGGGGAAAGAAATGGTGGGATTTATGGGGGACTAGAAAGAGCATGTGACATCTTAATCTATTCAAAATTCTGAAAAGTAGTAATTAATCATATGCATCTATAGGCCACAGAGAACCTTACTCATAAAGATCCACTTTACAAATGATATCTCAAGCCAGAGAGACTCCCATTTTGCAGCCAGTAACAGGAGCAGAAACACACCATCACTCTCTGATTAACTGCCATCATACGTATTTCCCCTCATCCCTCACCTTGCCATCTGCATTCTCATTGGTGATTCATCCTTCCCACACATGATTTCCTGCTCTCAACACTGTGGCTCTGTCCACACTGCAAACTCAAACCTTTTCTTTCCCCCGTGCCCCAAGTCTGCCTCTGTCCTTCAATATGCCGTTTTCATCTTAGCTGTCAGAACTTCTCCTTCCTCCTCTCCTTACTCACCACACTGATGAGCACAGAGAGGTAGCAAGGTATAAAGAGAAAAGCACACATTTTGGAATCAGGTTTGGGTTCAAAGTCTGGCTTCATTTCTTAATTGTGTGCTGCTGCTGCTTCAGTCATGTCTGACTCTGTGCGACCCCATAGACGGCAGCCCACCAGGCTCCCCCGTCCCTGGGATTCTCCAGACAAGAACACTGGAGCCGGTTGCCATTTCCTTCTCCAATGCCTGAAAGTGAAAAGTGAAAGTGAAGTCGCTCAGTCATGTCCGACTCATCACGACCCCATGGACTGCAGCCTACCAGGCTCCTCCGTCCATGAGATTTTCCAGGCAAGAGTACTGGAGTGGGGTGCCATTGCCTTCTCTGGATTTAATTGTATATGTATAGGTTATTTCTCTGAGCCTCAGTTTTCTCTTCTGAAAGTGAATATAATACCCATCTCATAGAAACATTATGAGGATTAAATAAGATAAATGTGTGTAGAGAGTAAGCGCAGCCCTTGGCATGCAGTAGGTATCCTCCCACTTCCCTCTTAGGAGATTTCCTATGACCCAAGCCTTTCACAGGGGGCCTGCAGCCCCCTTATACAGCTCAAATATCATTCTCCATCCCAGCCCTGTCTTTCTCTTTCTGTCCTAAATGTCCATTCATCCTTCAGTCTCCATCAGCCCTGCTTCCCAAGCCCTCTAATCTTTAGTCAATAACTGCTCTTGAGTTGTGACACCAAACAATACAGGGAGCTCCAGGCTGGTGGGGGAGGCAGGCGGTGAACAGTCATGACAGGTATGGTGGGAGTTTTATAGGAGACAAAACCACACACATGTGTCCTGGGTTTGACCCATTAAGCTGAGACTGAGTCTCCCCTTCCTCCTGCCTGTTCCTCCACTCTGTTACCTATAGGTCTGTCTCACCTCGCTTCTCCTCTTTGTATCTGTCTCCCAGCTAGCCCCTGCCTCATACATGGCAGCATAGCCTGGTGTTAGGAGAGCAGGCTTCCATATGACAGATTTGGGTTTGATTTCTGACTGTCACTTACTGCCTGTGTGTTCTTGAGCAAGTAACTTTAACTTTCTGGGTTACAGGGCTTTATATGTAAAATGGAGATAATGCCTACCTCACTAGATTACTGTGGTGATTAAATAAAGCACTTAGCAGAGATGATAACCCATAGTGATGTTTTCCTGTCCTTTGATAGTTTTTCTATTTTTATTTCAACTCCATTACCTGGTTGCCCCTCACCTCCCACCACATTCCCTCATCAACCCCTTTTATTTCTCTTCTGTTCATTTGGGCCCACAGAACGCCCCACCCCTCTGCCATGATCCCTGACCTTGGCCTCTCTCCCCAGGGCTTGTCAGTGCCAGGCTAGCTCCAGTATTGGCAGTCCGGCCCCTATGGAGCCCATCACCTCTGATCCCCTCTGCCTGCTCTGTCTGCTCTCATCACATCAGCTGAGTAATTCACCCCTTCACACCTCCCCAGCCCCTTTTCCCTCTGTGGCCAGTGCCTTACCCAGCTCCTCAGGCTCAAAAGGGCTCAGTCTGGTTTGAAATGGCTACACAGAAGGTACTTCCAGGAGAGCTGGAAAGCTTTCATCAGAGGCCATCTGAGGTTTCTGCCTGGACATGCCACCCTGTCAGTCTCTTCCTGGGAGAGCCACTCCTCTCCTACATCAATATTTCCTGTCTCTGACTGTTTCCCGAGTTTGCCAAACACTACAGTCCTTTCAATTCCTGCTAAAATCCCTTTCCCAGCCTCTTGCCCTCCAGCCTGTGGTTCTCCAGGGCAGTCAAGGTTTCCAGAGAAGGGAACTAGAATTTGGGGCAGGTGTGGGTGTTAAGGGTAAAAAAGGAAGGTCAAGAAAGTGAAAAATTACACGCAGACTGAAAGCCATAAGACAACACCACAGGTGTCTACCTTGGGGCTTGTAGGCCCATTTGTTAGCCTTCCCTGGAAGGCAAGAGCTGCACAATACGAATTGACTGGAGCTTGGGACAAGCTATCGATCTAGATCAAGGGCAGTCAAGTTGGCAGATCGTTTGTGTGTGCACGTTGAGCAGGGTGGGGGTGTCCGGACTAATGGGAACAAGGACACATGGAACAGGCCTGGGGGCTGAAGCAGAGCCGCCTCCTCCCACCCCCACACTTCCATCCAAGCCCCCCGCCTCACCAGTGCAGCTATAACTCGGGCTCCTTTCTGCCACAGTAGAGAGAAGCATCTGCCTGCCACAGGACATTCATAGACCTGATTCTCTTCAGCAGAAAAACCTCCCAGAAAAGCAGGCACCTGTGAGGAAAGACCCTTAAAGAAGCCAGCTCAGGAGCACGTGTTGTAAAGAGCCCCAGAAGAGGAGAGTCCCAAGGACTGCAGGCTGTTTCCTGGCAGAGGCGTTTTTCCTCCCTCACCTTGTCCTTCTAAAATCTTGGTTTCAATTCTGCCAGGCAGGAGAGGCTGTCCTTAAGTCTTCTCTGGAGCCTGGGCTGGAGCCTGCTAGTGAGAGAGGTCACGCTTCTCTTCTGGACATCCAAGGGTGACTTTAAGGAGGAGGATGCCTGGAGGACATGGGGAGAAGGTGAGAAGGGACAATATGGTGGGAAAAAGCAACCAAGCCTTCTGGAAGTTTCTCATGGCTACTCATCTCTAGTATTCAAGAGCAGGTGGCTTCCAGGAAAATGTCCACTGAAAGGCCCTCAGCAGTCTTCCGGGGGTGCTGGAAAGGTAAAGCAGGATGTGCAAGCCCCCACCCCCACTCCCGGAAAGCCTTGGGGCAGCTGGAGGGGAACTGAGAGGAGCAGGTGACAAGGTTGACAAGGAGCTGCTGACACTGTTGATCCTCTGAGCACTGAGGCCGTGACACCAGGGGAAGAAACTGTGTTGGAGCTTTTGGAAAGGATAGGTGCCCGGATGCAGAGGGCTGCCAGATATTCTTCCTGGTTTAGGCTAGCGTGATCAAGTAAAGGCCAGGCACTGGTAGCAAAGGAGCCGAGACAGGAATGGCACGAAGAGCCGATGAGTAAGAGCCGGCTGTCTTAGGAGGTGAAGAGCAGGGGTTGGTTGGTGCCCTTTCCCCAGAGAATGGGTCTCGGGTTGGTGCCTGACGTGTCTGCTCTGCCCTTTCTTTGCAGTGGGGAGGAAGGCAGAGAGCCACGAAAGCTCTTCTGCCTGCTTCTGTGTGATATGTTTGATATTGAGTTGTTTAATTAGGAACCAACTAAATGTCAAACATATTGTTACAGCAGTAGGCAATTTGGCATCATACTCTTTCTTACCCCAACTTCTGGGGCTCCAGGGTTCCTGTTTTTTTACTGAACCTATTTTCTCCAGGACCCCTTTGGAAGACTAGTGGCTGCAACCCATGTGGATTTCAATCTTAAACTGGAGGGCTAGTGTGGGAGCAGGAGAGAACTGGAGTCTGGGTATTAAATGTTCCTCTATCTTTCCCTTGTGTGTGCATGCTGAGTCACTTCAGTCATGTCCCACTCTTTGCAACCTCCTGGACTATAGCCTGCCAGGCTCCTCTGTCCATGGGATTCTCCAGGCAAGAATACTGGAGTGGGTTGCCATGCCCTCCTCCAGGGGATCTTCCCAACCCAGGGATCAAACTTGCATCTCCTACTTCCCCTGCACTGGAAAGCGGGTTCTTTACCACTAGCACCACTTGTGAAGCCTCTTTTCCTTGTACTAGAAGGGAAATGGCTCTGATCTTTTCCTGTCCTTGTGTTTTTCTCCTCCTTATTCAATCTCCCCACCTTATTATCCACAGCTTTCTGTCCCTGGGACTCCTGTTCCCTAAAGCCAATAGTAGGGGTCTTTGGTTTTTCTGTTTTCTTTCAAGAGTCAGCTGATGGTTCTATCTGTGTATTTAGTGATTAGAAACAGGCATTTCAGTCACCCCATTGTTGGAGCCTAGTATTAACACCAGCCATCTATCCTTGACATAATGACTAATGAGCACCATTTATATTTTCCCCTGGTATTCTGGGTCACCTTGATCAGTGCCCACCTCTCTCTAGCATATTCTCAGATTGTATGGTGCCTGTGTCTGGGATCAACTACCACCTGTCAGTAGCAAGGCTCCAAGTGGAATGAACACAGCCTGGAGCTAAGCCAGGGAGAACAGAGCTGGTAATGATGATTATGATGACGACTGGGGGCAGTTAAGAAGGGAGCAGAGGGTGAGAAGAGTAGAGAGCAACAAGACCTTGGTCTATGTGGGTATAAAAGTTCTACTTAAAGATCACTATGGGAAAATGGAGGACATGATCCTATCTGGTTTACTCTGTCTCCCACTTGTTTTTCCCTGCCCACTGGCCTGAAACTCTGGGATGGCCATCCAAATCCCAACCCTACGCTCTTACTCCATCCCCCTGGTTCTTAAGTTGGGAGGAATAATGTCTCCCTGCCAATTAGAGACTCTCAAAATAACACAGTAATTTGATCTGGGGTTCTGGGGAATTGTCAAGGATCATGGGTGATCTCCCTTCATCACTGTTGCTCAAGCTCCCTGAATACCAGGAATCAAAAGGTAAAACTCAACCAATGGAATTTGATTAGCATCCAACACAGTCTGGGTGAGAGTAACGGGAAAGCTGAAGGGCAACTAGGAAAACTAGTCACGCTTTGGGTGAAAACTACCATTCTAGAATTGCCAAAGTACCCTTCTATATTTCAGTGTCCTACCCCTCCCCTTTCCTTGCTCTTTAAAATATGCTTGGAGCTGCCCAGAGTGAGTGGAAAGTTTCAGGGTCAGGGAGAACCTTTTCCCTCCCCCTTTCCATTGTCTAAAATCAGCCTCAGCTGTTCCCTAATTTTTCTTTGCTGGTGATGTCAGTCCATCAAAGTGTCTCACCCTGTGTTCCCCTGAGAACAATGATGGGGCGGAGGGAGCTGGAAAGACCATATTAGGAACAAGAGGTGGAGCCATGGGCAGAAATAAAGGCCCAGGTCTGGGGAGCTAGTCACTCAGCCAGCAGCCCCTCCTTTCTTGCCCTAGTCTCCAGTCCTCCAGTATTCACAGGTGAGCTCCCCAACGGCCACTGTTCAGGATGGAGGCCATCAAGAAAAAGATGCAGATGCTGAAGCTGGACAAGGAGAATGCTCTGGATCGGGCAGAGCAAGCGGAAGCCGAGCAGAAGCAGGCAGAAGAAAGAAGTAAGCAGGTAGGCCTTAACCTTGGTCTTTCTTACTGGCTGGTGAACAAAACAGAAATGGAAGAGTTTTGGTGGGAAAGGCAGTGACCACTGGTGCCAGCTCATCCTTTGGGTGGGAGGGACTCCTCTTCTTCCCCAGCCTCACAGCACCCGAAGAGGGCATCTAGGGTATTTGCCTCAGACTGCCTGTGTGACCTTGTGAAAGTCAGTGGTCCCTTCTGAGCCACAGTCTGTCTGCTGGATTTAAGTGGGAGTGGATCATGTTTTGGAAGAACTCCTGACTTCTAGAGGAAAAGGTGGGAGCTTGACATGCAGCATCTCTTTTCCCTTAAATGGGGTCACAGACATTGACATCTGAAGATATTTACCATCCCAATGTCTTAATGAAAACTCAGCATGGCCTGGTCATTTTAGGATCAGAGATTACAAGGTCACAGGCCAAAGCTATAGCATAATTCCTGGTGCAGTTGGCTGAAACTGATGAAGAAGAAAGTGTGTTGTCTCTCTGAGGATGGTAATATAGAGGGTGAGCTTAGGGGTCTGTCAGGCTCAAGAGCCTAGGGTCTGAGTCTGCATTGTTGTATATGTATGTCTTGTGTGTGACTCTTGGGGCTTCCATAGCTGGAAGATGAGCTGGCAGCCATGCAGAAGAAGCTGAAAGGGACAGAGGATGAGCTGGACAAGTATTCCGAAGCTTTGAAGGATGCCCAGGAGAAGCTGGAGCTGGCAGAGAAGAAAGCAGCTGATGTGAGTATAGGGAACCTGGGAGGTGGGTTTAACCTATGCAAATAGATCTTCATGTTAATAACTGAATTCTAAACACACTTGGACATATACATACTTGTGGATTCTCAGAACATAGGCATAGATACCCACATACATTTTTGCCACATGCTGGTATACCCTTATTGGCATATATTTTCATTTTTTAAAACATGCAGAAGTCTCATTTTTCTTACCCCCAATCCAGGAATTTAATTATCTTTCCCAGGACCTGGATAGAGGGAGAGGAGTCGAAGTCCAGAATGCTAGCACTTACCCCACCTCCTCCCCCATGCCACATTCTTAGCTTTTGTGTCCAAGGACTGGCACGTAGATATGTGTATTAATAGGGAACCTCTCATCTCTCAACTGCCCAGCAGAGCTAGCTCAGATTTCACAATGGGACAAAGGAGGTCACACTGACCCTGGCCCTATATGGGTTTATTTCTCTTGGCAGACGTGGGCATCTGACCTTATGCCACAGAGATGCCATAGAAAGCATTGCTTATAGGGCAGCTGAGAGAATCTTAGAATGATATATCAGAAATAAGAAGGACCAGGAAGTAAAGCTGTTACCAACAGACCTCACTCTGTGACCTTGACTAAATTATTCAGCTTCCCTAGGGCTGAGTTTTCCCACTTGAAAATGAAATAAATTCTCCTTTCCACTTCACGTTATCTCAGTCACCCATTTCCCTTTATCGTCAACCTTGAAGTTAACCACAAAGATAAATGAGCGACTACACAGAAAAGATTTGTGAAAGAAAAGTAACATAGGAATCTTAACAGCAACAAAAGAATGTTCTGGTATTGATGGAAATACAGTCAATTCTCAGCACTGAGTTAGTAAGAAAGTATTTTTAAAATCACATTTGATTTTGGAAAACAGCTAGAAATAGAGTAGGAGGTTCAGAAATGTTTTTGGATCCTCTCATTCACTTTTTTACTATTAGGTTTCTGATCTCCCCTCTGACTTTCTGCCACTTTCAGTGACCTGGGGAAGTGGTGAGGATTTTTGAATGTATCATGCCAGAGGTCAGAGACAGAGAGCATATTATATACATGATACATATTCATGGTTTCCAAAAGTTTTTCAGTTCAGTTCAGTTCAGTCACTCAGTCGTGTCTGACTCTTTGCGACCCCATGAATCGCAGCACTCCAGGCCTCCTGTCCATCACCAAAGTTTACACCACTACTAACTATTCATTCTCCCTTCTTGGAAAACTGTGAACAACACAGGTTACTCCCAGGACTCTGGGCTAGAGCTTGATGGCCTGCTTTACAAGGATAGATGACTATATCTCTCTGGTTCAAATAAATGGGCATGGGAGTAAGTTTTCACAAATGGACACAATGTCAGGTTGATAACAATTTTCTGAGATGTAATAAAATTGTAACAACTCTCTGGGACAGTGCTTAGGCTGGTATAGCTAGTATATGGGCTTGAGGAGGTATTTCCAGGAACAATGAAAAGAACAAACAAGATTAACCCAAGATTTGGGGAGGGAAAGAATGACATAGAGGCTCTAGACAATGTACTGATACCATTGGGAAGATAAAGGAATTTGCTGGAGATGAATTCTATCTGTCCTTACACATACACACGTAAGCACATGTCAGCCCCCACCTAGACAGGGTCTACTCAGTATATTCATTTGAAAGAAACTTCTCATAGGCATATAGGAAGCTACCAAAACATTTAAATATGCAAAGTATGGGTAAAAAACCTCATTCAACTTCTCTCCCTCTTGTTAGCTTTCCCAAAAAGTCATTAAGTCCCCTCAGAGATATATAAGAGAACAAGAAATAGGAGGAGAAGCTTGTAGGCAAGAGGCAAACAGTGTTGTTAGAGAAGACTGTCGTGTTGGAGAAGACTCTTGAGAGTCCCTTGGACTGCAAGGAGATCCAACCAGTCTATCCTAAAGGAAATCAGTCCTGAATATTGATGGACTGATGCTGAAGTTGACACTCCAATACTTTGGCCACCTGATGTGAAGAACTGACTCACTTGAAAATACCTTGATGCTGGGAAAGATTGGAGGCAGGAAAAGGGGACGACAGAGGATGAGACGGTTGGATGGCAGCATCACCAAGTCGATGGACATGAGTTTGAGTAAGCTTCGGGAGTTGGTGACGGACAGGGAAGCCTGGTGCTGCAGTCCATGGGGTCGCAGAGTCGGACACGAATGAGTGACTGAACTGAACTGAAGATGGAAACTGGAAGAAAGGTTTCTTTTCTCAAAGGTGGGGTCAGAAAACTATCACCTGTGGGGTAAATGATGCTTCAGCCTGGTTTCCTACAAAGTTTTATTGAGCATTTCCATGCCCATTCATTTACATATTGCCTTACTGACTTTCCCCCTACAAGAGAGTGGCAGCCACACACTATGGTCCACAAAATCAGAAATATTTACTATCTGGCCCTTTACCGAAGTTTCAAGTAGAGAGCAAGGGTCAGAGTCAGCAGCACATAACATATGCATCTTTGAAGGGAGGGTGCTCTTTCTAATCGGAAGGGAGTTCACAGCTCAGCTTCTGCCCTTGAGATTAATAAACAAGTAAAGAGAGCATATTACTTTGATGTAAATATAAGGGGAAGAGAAGGAGGAGGGAGTCAATAACTGCTTATTTACGCTGGGAGTCCTGGTTACCTGAGAAGCCAATTTGGAAAGCATAAGATTTGCTAGGACTCCTTGAACAAAGAAAGGGTAAGGGTGTGGCAAGGTCAGTCTGAACTTCATTTATTTCCTCCCTAAGTTCATCCAAGGTCCTTTTTGTTTTTTAATTGTGAAAAAATAAACAATGTAATATTTGCCATTTTAACCATTTTTAAGTGTACAAGTCACTGGCGCTAAGAACATTCACACTGTGGTGCAACCATGTGGAAGGTTCTTTCGATCTGAGATGAAATCAGAAGCTGTTGAAGGTAAACAAAAGGAGAATGCAATAATTAGGACACACAAGTTATACTTTTTTTTAAAGACAGGAGGTGAAAGGGATGGGGAGAAGAGGGAGAGGACACCTGTTGATACATTGTACTGTTGGTTACCAGGAAAACAATAGCACTAGGCCCCTTGCTGCCCATCCATCCTGCTTTTAAAGGTCATTAGGAGTCAGTCCACCTGTTTCCCTGGATCAAGAGAAGATTATCTGTTCAAATCTACCAGCCTCAGGAATGCAGTGGTGCTCTCAACACTCATTTGGTTTGTCTAAGATGAAGTCTTCTGCTTCTTCAGTAGGGCAAGGGAGCAGTGCAATAGTGTCCCCTGCTGATCAGCACTGAGATGACAAAGTCTCATTTTTATTTCCATAACCCCTCTCATTGCTGCTAAGTTGCTTCAGTTGTGTCCGACTCTGTGCGACCCCATAGACAGCAGGCCACCAGGCTCCCCCGTTCCTGGGATTCTCCAGGCAAGAATACTGGAGTGGGTTGCTATTTCCTTCTCCAATGCATGAAAGTGAAAAGTGAAAGTGAAGTCGCTCAGTCATGTCGGACTCTTAGCAACCCGTGGACAGCAGCGTACCAGGCTCCTCCGTCCATGGGATTTTCAAGGCAAGAGTACTGGAGTGGGGAGCCATTGCCTTAGATTTCTCCAAAGAGAGCTGGGAAAGTTCTTAGGCCATCAGGGCACAGCTTACTGAAACTTGAAAGCCTGCTTTTTTCTTTCCATTTCCTGGGGGGAGCGAGAGGGGCGGGGTGTAAATCAGTGTATAGGTTACTCTATCAAGCAAATTATTTATTGTCTGAGTTGTTTCTGTTTCCTCTGATTAGTCTAAATGCTCAGTATTTCTAAATGCAGATAGTTGCAGACAGCCTCTGGTGGGAGTGTCTTCAGAACAAGGCATTGAGCGCAGCACCAATGTCTTACTTATCAATCTTCTTGGGGGTCAGGATTCTTAATTTTAAATCCTGGTCGACATCCTAATTCTCTAGAGAAAAAGAGATCTGCAACACAGGAGAGACTTATTACTATTACTTACTGAGAAGGTGGGAGGAATACAAAAAATAAGAGGGAAGAGAAAAATCCCCCAGGCTCTTCATTACTGTGCTTCTAAAAATCCTGGATGGCAATGTCTGTAGGGGTGGTTTCTAACTGACAAACAGCTCCTGGGGTACCTGGAAGCAGAAGCAGTGTGAAATTGGTGAAAGTTATAACACAGAGGGAAGGCTGAGATCCATAATACTATACACAGTTTTTCAGATGCTCCTATCAGTGCTATTGCACAAAGGATCTGGTGACACTAGTCTGTAACAGAGGACTCCTGATAAAATGGAGACTGAAGACACCTTCCTCACCTACAAAAGGAATTGTAAGCGATGATTAATTACAAAGCCCTGAAGCATTCAAGGTTTGGAGAGGCTGGTAAATCACTGGGTATACTGATTCTCAAAAGTAACAGGGGAAAAGACCAGTATTCTAAATAGAACACGTTCATAACGTGTCAAACAGAACGAGAATTTTGCCAACCCCCCCCCCCCCCCCCATTAATTCCCTTCACTGACTTTCAGGAGATGGGAGAACACCTACCTGAGCTGACTTTGAAAGGAGGCTGGAGAGCAGCACTGTTGAAGAGGAGGCCCAGAAAGTCTAGGCTTTTCTTAGCACCTGGGTTTGGAGCATTTGTGGGGTGGATGAAGTAGAGGCTTGTGGGGTGTTTAGGTTGTGGAGAGGACACAGGATGCCAGGAGTGAGGGGTCAACTGCGAGTGCGTAAAGGCCGCGCAAGCCAACCATTGTGGGCGGCCTGCCCAGCTGCTGGACAGGCTTAACCACTACGCGCCTTCTGGTTACCATGGTAGCCCTCCCTCTTCCCAACCCCGCCCTCCTTTGCTGGCCGGAGGCAGAGTCTGGAAGCGGTCGCCCAGGGGTACGGGGCGAGCCCGCCCCTCGCTTTCGGCCGCGGGCCTCCCTCTAGTGGACTGCCTTCCCGCCTGCCTGGCGGTGGGAGGGCGCGGCGGTCGTAGCGTCACATCCGGGCGGGTGGGTGAGTTCCGGTATTTCAGGGCGGAGCAGGCGGAAGTAGGGGTGAGAAGCGGCTGCAACGCCGAGCGGAGGAGGCAGGAACCCGAAGGCAAGCAGGAGCTGGGTGGGGACCATGGCCGGGATCACCACCATCGAGGCGGTGAAGCGCAAGATCCAGGTTCTGCAGCAGCAGGCCGATGATGCAGAGGAGAGGGCCGAGCGCCTCCAGCGGGAAGTGGAGGGGGAAAGGCGGGCCCGAGAACAGGTACGGCGAGAGCGAGGCGCGGGAGGGAGAGGCAGGAGCCGGAGCAGATGGGACCCCGAAGTGGGTCCGGATTTGTGCGGTGGAACACGGTCCTTAGGGGGCCAGCATACTCCGAGATGAAGTTGAAGTCCGGAGGATGGGTGGGGCTTAGCTTCACTTGGACCTCAAGTGGGTGAGGGGGACACTGGCTGCTGGAGCAAGCAGACTTGACTTTTGAAGGAATTGAGCCTCACGGGGTCTGAGGCGTGGTTTTCTTCCTCTTTTCTCCCAGCTCATTCATTCAATCCCTTCGAGTCGGGCGCGGTCAGGGGAGGGGCTCAGCGGCCTCTCCCTCCCCCACTTCCCGGTGGGGTGGGGGACTTTGCTCTCGTTTGGGGTTTCCGGCCCAAAGGGTGAGAGTAGGTGGATGCCTCTCTGATCTGGAGGGGAGCAGCGCCGAATTTACAGTGAAAGGGTGGGGGGTGGAGGGTGGGAACAGCCGGAAAGCCCCCGGCCTGGCCTGCTGGCAGCTTTTCCGCTCCCTCCTCCTGCTCAGGAAATGAGGCAGCAGTCGACTGAGGAAGCGGTGCCCTCCCTGGAGGAGGTTGAGGCCACAGCACCGCCTCCCATCCTCCGGTCTGGGGCCCTTTCCTCTTAGGGGGAGCACTGGCAGCTGCTAAACCCACTCTGTCGACGTGAAACTGGAGGGGAGGAGATAGTACCCTCACTGCCTCTGTGAGTGCAAATGTAGGAACGAACAAAACCTGCCTAGCTCCCATGACTACCTCCTGGAAGGCGGGAGCTTCTGCCAGATTCAGGCCTTTATTGCTGGAGTGTGAAGAGTGCAAGCTGAACCGTTTAAGAACACTTCTTCCAAGCAGAGCTGATAAGCGAGAGTATGTGGTAGAGAATCTGATGAAGTGCCAGTTTCTGTCAAGGTTTCTGGTTGCCCTAGTCAGTGTGGCTGATGGAGTTTCAAGGGGTCTATTAAGGGATGTTACTACTCTGCTACGTTCCCAAGTACCCACTGTAGTGTCTGGGTTTTTTTTTTTTTTTTTCGTTTAATAAATATTTGCTCAACTAAAAGTTGAAACATAATATGCTAATCGATTGAACGGTGATTCTTTTTTTTTTTTTTTTATTAGTTGGAGTGAACGGTGATTCTTGAAACTGCTTTCTGTTGAGAAGTGGTGAGCTAGTTTTAGTAAGCCATAGGTTTTGCACGATCTAGGGTGCAGTCTAGTGGGTAGGACTGATTTCCTGAGTCGAGGCTTTGGTTTTGGAGGATCCTGAGACTGGAGGGGAAAGTAACTGTTGCTAAAATTTGAAGACCTAATGAAAGAACTCTTGTGGTTTATTGGTATTCCTTGTTCTCCCCTCCCCTCTTTTGGGCAGTGGCTGAGAATTAATGTTTTGGGGAAATGAGAGAAGCAGCTGCCCTCCAGGTTAATACTTGAAGATTGTTAGAATAGTCATTTCTTTTTACAACTGGGCATGGAAATGCTGGGAGCTTGGTTTCCTCAGTCACTCATTTCTCAGTGGATTTTCCCTCTGTTCATTATACTCGTAACTTCTTTTTTTTTTTTCCCCCCGTAACTTCTAATTATCATTCTAGTGAGATGAACTGGCTGGGTGACTCTTTATGACTAGTGACACTTTCTCATTTCCTTTGTTCTGGAGACCAGATCCCCTTAAAGGGGGAGACAGGGTGGCTTTAAGGAACTGGCCTTGTGTTGACCTAGAGCCAGGCTCAAAGAAAGGGCATGCTAGGAATGGTTCTAGGGTAGATGATGTAGTTACCCCCACCCTCAGTAGCCCCCAGGACTTGGTTTCCCCCTAAGATGTCCTGGACATTCACTGCACTCAGGATTTGGTAATTTTCCTTGCAGGGAAATTTCACTCCTTTTTTTTCCCCAACCTGGGCTGATAGGTGAGAGACAGCAGAGTGAGCAGCTTCAGGTTTTTCTTAAGCTTCTCCCTCACTCAGAGCCTGCAAGATTTGCTTACTGAGCTGAGTGAGATCTAGTGAGGAAGCCCTCACTCAGATGGGGAAGTAGAGTGATAGTTAAATATTTATGAAACCAGTCTTTTCTACCCCCCAGCTTGAAAAGTGCCTAATCTTTTGACTTTCTGCTCTAGTGAACTTTGAATTCCTCCTGAGGAAACACCTGTGGGAAGGGAGGGAGGGGGGGAGTGCCTGAACTACCTGTTATCCTCTAGGGCATTCTGGAATGTGGATTTTGTAGGCTCTTCCCGCCTGGAGCTGGAAGCTCTGCCCCCGCTTATGATATTGCGTGCCATTAGTGGGATTGTCACACAATTACTTCTCTAGTTGCTTTGTGTTATCATCCAACCCTCCTTGGGAAGCTGGATGAGTCCAGAGCCCACCAAGTGGTTCTGGAAACCATCTCTCCTGCTCTTGACCTGGAGATGATGTATCCTTTATAATGTAGTGCCTTGTCAAATCCACTTTCGATTTTGAATCTCCTTTTACTTTTTTGCGAAACTGAAACAGATGGCAACATAATATTTCAGTGCAGTCTTTTCCCTCATCTGTGTGTGTGTGTTGTGGTGGTGGTAAAGATACACAGTGGTAAATGTTTACTATTTTAACCATTTTTAAGTGTACAATTCACCTTGTCTGTTTTTAATACTTGTCTCCTAACTTCTGGTATTTCTCGCTCTTTTTTTTCCCCCTGGTCTAAAAAAAATTTAGGAATACTATTGAGGGAGTGAGTGGGCTTGGAATAGCAGTTTGATTGTGGCCTTATTCCCAAATTCCTAGTCTGCAGGGAGTGGGTGGTGGTGGTGGTTAGACTGTCTGGCCATTGTGTGGCTCTCTTCTGTTGGTAGGGTCTGGTGGGATAAGCCACTGACTTTATCACCTTTCCTTGGTTTAGGTTGACTTTCCTGTTGATTACCTTTCTTTTTCTTACTTCATACTAAGAGCACATACTCATAGGGGAGAGGCAAATAGCCCTTTGCTCTGAGTGCGTCCGCTTAGTCTCCACCTTTGTTTACTCTGGAACAGATACTCTGCTCCCTTCCTTCCAACTTGCCTCCCCCTTGATGAAATTTAAAGTCCCCAAGGACACAGTATCTCCCTGGGTAGATACATTTGTGAACACTGTAAACCAGAGCAGTCCTTTACTCACAGGGCTCAAGCCTAACTTTTCCATTACTCTTTTCCTTTGAATTTCATCTCTGGCTTTTGTCTAAAACGAGAAACCCTGGAGTGTCAGAATACCAGATTTAGGCTAATCCCCTTCTGTCCTTGGCCCTGATCTGCCTCTGAACACCAGTCTCCTATCTTTCCTACCTTAATGGGTTTGGTGCTCTTGGGCAATCTGTTCAGTGTGAAGGATGGTAGCACTTAAACTCATTTCCTAGCTGAAGCTGTTGTCAGCCATCTTCTGAAGTGACTCAGTCGCTGCTTTGTTCTCTCTGGCCTTGAGATCTTTGCTTACTGGGTAGTGGAGAATCCTATTATTACCTGAAGGAAGGACCTCACAGTGTACCTCCAACCTAGGCAGGGGTGAGCGGGCTGAAAGATCAAAACCGTATGCTAAACCTAGGATGATATACAGCATGAAGTTAATGTTTCCCGGGGCCATGTTTTCCATTGTCACCTGCAGAAGTTAGTCCCACTTAATTGACCTGAAAGGGACAGGCATTGTGCATAGGTTCTGGCTGGAAGGAGGAGTCAGGTAGGTGTCTTCCCTTATTCCTTTAAATATTAAACAGATCTTGATTCTGCAAGCTTTTGTTCACTGTAAAGAGAACTGATCCTCTGTAGGAAGAGGAAAAAAAGAGAACAGTGACTACCTTGCTCTCCTTCTGCTCCCCACGGGGGTCTCCAAAGCTTTTGCCGTGGGACTCCCATCCTGCATTCTGTTTTTGGTATGGGCTTGTTCAGTGTACGCATGCTCTGATTAGGGCACCAAGTCGTGTTTTCTCCTCCTCCCTTTTCAGCCTTGCGAAGAATTCTATTGTAAATGCTGATTTGTGGGAGAAACTGCCCGAGCCAGCTTGTTGTCATGGAAACTCTACACCCCCGCCCCCATAGCCTGTTATCTTTACTTCATTTGGGTAACTGCTGGTGAGCTGGGTGGGGACTTAGATTTCATGAGCTTCCTTCAAATCTGGGTTCCGTCTTCTTTTTTTTTTTTTTTAAGTTCTAGGCATCTGAAGGTAGTGGGGTGGGGTAAATGATTGAACTGTCAGTTCTCAGTTCTTCTTTCACAGTTCTTGCCTGATAGCCAGATTCATAACAACCTTGACCGGTTAGCCTTTTTGAACTTGTGAGGTAAAATCTGTGTTGTCCTAGGTTTCCTGAGATAGGACCAGAGAATACTCATCTTTGTGCTATTTTGAATAGAGATGCAAACGGTTTCTTAGTAATTTCAGCTTATGTAGACATGTTGATTTTCTTTTCTTGTAGGGCAGTGGTTATATAGCCCCAGCCCCTGCAGTTCCTTGAATCTCCCATGTTTGTATTTGGAACTTTTTGTGTGCTACATAACCCAGTTTTTAACAGGAGTCTTTTGGGCTATATCCCTTCCCATAGGGGCTGGTGGCCCAGATTATCTCTATAGCTACCCCCGCCCCTGACTGCCAGGAGGAAATCAGGGTAATAGAATTCAGGCACAATCTGGGCTGTAGAAGAGAGATCGTGTTTACCAAGCATTTGGATAAGCATCTGAACTGGGTAGTGTGCTGGGCAGGGTAAATTCTTGTGCAGTTGTGACGGTCAGTGTGCTTGCCACCAGCAAAGGTGTGGGGAGGGGAAGGGCAATCATAAGAGAGAGGCTTCTTTACCCGCAGAATTCATGCTCGTGCGGCTGCCCCCTTCTTTCCTTGCTTCTTATTCCATGGCCCAGGAGGAGGCATGGGATAACTTGGACTCCAACCTGTGCTTTTTACTGTGGGGTGGGAGCCAGGGGGAAGATTGTCATACACTGTAGTGGAGGGTGAGGCTAAGGGAGTGACTTGAGGAACAGAAAGGGTCACAATTCAGAAATTCGGAGGGGTGGTGGAAGGCCTGGAGGGAACATTCTCTTCTGCCCCCAGTTTTTTTGGTAATGCCATCAAAGCAGATAATTTTAGCCCAAAGAAACTCCTTGTAGTCAACTTTTAAAAGGTGGGAGGTGGGGGCCAGTTGAAAGGGTGGAAAGTCGGTATCCCAATATTCCATCCTTTTGTTTTCTGATCTGGAAGGTCCTTCTGGAAAACATTCTCTTGGCTAATCATCCTCTTGTTGGGTGTGTTAGGGTAAGGTTATCAGAGGGTTATCAGAGAGTTAAGCAGCAGATTAACAGATAGTCCAAGATTCCCTCTTTGAGAAACCTTTTTTTATTTTTCCACTTTATGTGACACTTATGGGAAAGCTGCTGCAGAATAAGACATGTCTCTAAGCCAGAACTCAGGCAGACCCCTTCACTGGCTTACCTTTTCTGACACTAGCATGTTTAGGAATTTGAACTGAGTCCAGAAAGGGGGTGGTACTAACTGACACTGGGCTGGGCAAGGAACTGAGTTTTGAAACACTTTTCCTGTGGAACATATGGGAATTCATTGATGGGAAAGGGAGGAAAATGCCTGTAATAACACAGAGTGTATAGTCATGTCTTCTCGGTCTTACGTGCATCTGAGTTAAGGCAAGTTCTACCCTGCTTCCTCATGGTGGTATTCAACCCGTCTTAGTGTCATAGTAAGTTCAGTTTCTTTTCACCATGCTCTGCCTCCTTTTCCCATTCTTTCACTTAAACACAGGCTGAGGCTGAGGTGGCCTCCTTGAACCGTAGGATCCAGCTGGTTGAAGAGGAGCTGGACCGAGCTCAAGAGCGCCTGGCCACTGCCCTGCAAAAGCTGGAGGAAGCTGAGAAAGCTGCTGATGAGAGCGAGAGGTATGTAGCAGGGCCTGATGAAGTGTGGATTTCAAAAGTTGTTCATAATGGTTCTAATCAAACAGGTTCCTTAAAAACCTATTTTTTTTTTTTAAAACAGTGACCTGTCTTTACAGGATCTTCTTTCCTTCTGTCCCTCATATTCTCTACATATGAAAACCGACAGAGTAAGGGTTACGTGGACCCATGACCCTTGGGTAATGGTGTTTCTCTATAAATAAATTCACCTGGTAATAGTATTGCTGTAGTGGCCTCCATTTAGCACCCACTCAAAGCAGTTCTCAAAGTGAGGTTCCAGGCCAGCTGCACCTGGGAATTTGGGAGAAAGTCCCATCAGCAGCCTCTGCCACTCATCAGTGGATCAGAGGTGGAGCCCAGCAATCACTGATTTAATAAGCTCTCACTTCCCTGACTGCACTGTTAGAATCATGGGAGTGCATGGTAGGGATCTTTGGGGGGTTTAAAAAATACGTCAGAATGCCTGGGTCCTGTCCCAAATCAGTTAGAACCCATTGTGAAAGGGGCCTGGTCATTTGTAAGGGGGCCTGGCTATTTTTAAAGCTCTCCAGTAAATTTTTGGGGGAGTACTGCATGGCCTCGCTTGCAGGATCTCAGTTCCCCAACCAGGAATTAAACCCAGGACCCAGCAATGAAAGCCCAGACCTCTAACCACTAGGCAACCAGAGAACTGCCCCCTCCATCAATAATTCTAATGTGTGCCCAGGGTTAGAATCACAGTCCTTGAACCAGCTCATCTTTGTTGAAAATAGCCAATTGGCTTCTTGCCACATGTGACCTAAAATAAGAACAAAAGTGTGTGATGACTTGCACAAACTAAGACTTTTCAGAATTAAAAAAATTCCTTGTTGGGAGTACATTAACACAGTGCAGCCATGAACATAAATAAGACAGCTATGTGTATACTATTATAGAATAGTGGCCAAATTATAGAAAGTGGGGAAAACAAATTGCAGAGCAGTGTAGTATGGTTCTTTTGGGGCGTGGGGAAAGGTGATGAGATTTTTGGTATATAAAACATTTCTGGAAGGATTATCACATTTGATGAGCAGGACTAGAATTAGGGAGACTTTTTGCATTAGACCTTTAGACTGTTCATTTAAATGTTTGATTTTTTAATAAGGATGTATTTATAAGAAAAGATTTTAAGCAGAATAATTCAACTAAGGTGAGAAGGTGCTATGAAAATTCTTTTTGAGTAACACAAGCAGGGAGGCATGGGCTTTACATGGTGCAGTCCCGGGTCCCTTAGAGTTGAGCTGATGACAGACTCCCCAAGCTGTCGGTGCTGCATTTGTCCATGTTGTTTCTGGCAGAGGTATGAAGGTTATTGAAAACCGAGCCTTAAAAGATGAAGAAAAAATGGAGCTCCAGGAAATCCAACTCAAAGAAGCTAAGCACATTGCAGAAGAGGCAGACAGGAAGTATGAAGAGGTATGGCACTCTTAGCTCGTCCCTCTCTCTTCAGTGGTATCGGCCCCTTTGCTTCACTGAACTGTACCCTTCTCTTTTCCCGTAGGTGGCTCGTAAGTTGGTGATTATTGAGGGAGACTTGGAACGCACAGAGGAGCGGGCCGAGCTGGCAGAGTCGTGAGTATCTTGCCCCCCAAATCTTGCCGTACCATTCTGTTCCTTTCCTTTTGGCTTGGGCACTAATGTGAATAAACTAGCATTTCTTCAACCTTGTTAAACAGGACCTAGAGAGTGGGAGTCATTTAGAGTGCTTTTTTTCTTTTAGCCCTAAGAATGGCTTTGGGCTTTCTTAACTGTCTTAACTCACGCCATGTGACAAATGAGACTTCCTGATTTTTTGTTGGGAGGGTTTATAAATTGAGGGGAAGATGAAATCTAAAAAAAAAAAAAAATGGTGAACTGTTGGCCGGCAGGCCTACTAGGTCCTTCAAACTGGGTTCTGCTTCTCCTTGAGGCATTGAAGTGGCTGTGCTGACTTAAGATCTGTCTCTGTTCTTACTACTTCTTTAAGCTGCTGGGGAACTTTTGGGCAAAGGCAGACAAGACCTGTTCCCCTGATGGCACCTTCTGGGCCTTGTTTAACAAAGTCCATGCTGATACAGATTTATTTGTGCTTCCCTTGCATTTCCCTCTCCTAGACATGACATATCATGACCATGGTGATGTTTTTCTTTCCATTTTTTTTTTTATTTTTTTCCCATTTTGCTGCTTGTTTCCTTGCTGTGTTCCTTTTTGACCTTTCTCCCTCCCCACCACCTGGCTTGTGCGATCCCTGTGACTATCACTAACAGCCGTTGCCGAGAGATGGATGAGCAAATCAGACTGATGGACCAGAACCTGAAGTGTCTGAGTGCTGCTGAAGAAAAGGTACTAACCATTAAACCCACGGAGAGGTTCTGTGTATGGTGTGATTTTGTTCGGTTTTGTTTTTGTTCTGTTTTGCAGCTGCCTCCCCTCCACTGGTTGGTTTGTTGAGTGCTTTCCCATCTCTTCATGGAATGCTCCATTCCTCTCCACTTACTTGGCATCTTTCATCTCTCCTTTCTGATTACTTCACTGCCTCTCCACAGGGTCTCGCCTTCCCTTGGGTGATGTGGGGGACTCTTTGGGTTGGGCATCCGTCCCCACTTCCACCCCAGGTAGCTGTTACGGTTTGTTCCTGGTAGTGATCTCTCAGGTGTTTTCTTTACCAGTGTCCGAACACTCTGAGTCCCAGCCCAGGAGGGTCCAGCTCCTGATGTGTTCTCTGGTGGAGGGAGGAGGGTTGATGCTTGCTCAGGTTACCTGGGAACTTCTCTTTTCCCCAGTATGCCTTCCAACTCTCTCTACATATAGGTTCAATTCATGTCTGTGTGTCTCTCTCCCTTTTTTTATTCTCTTCTTCCCCTTTCCTCTCCTGCGGTATTTAAAATATTCACAGTAAGTGTTCTGAGCTGGAGGAGGAGCTGAAGAATGTCACCAACAACCTCAAGTCTCTTGAGGCTCAGGCGGAGAAGGTAGGGGCTGGTTTGTAAGAGTGACAGGCTTTGGGGCCTGGGCCCAGCCCTGCCCTTGATGAAAAATGGGAGAAACTCATTCCTTATATAATCCAGTGAGAGGTATCCACCTATTCTCTCCAGGTTCGGGTTTAGTGCCAATTCCCGTGCACTTTGACTGCTGTAGTTAAAGTGACTTCTTGGTCTCACGTCCCCCGGGGTACCTTCTCCTCAGGCTGATACTGCCGTGCTGGCGTTTGGGGGCAACAAGTAGGATCAGATCTGAAACCTAGTGGGCATAAAGAAAGATGGCTTGTCTTCAGCTTCTTGTGGGACTGTTTCAGCCACATGGCCTCCAGGTGTCGTCACATTTACTCATTAACCTGGAGGCAGGAAGAATGCCTTCCTGTGTTGATCAAAGCCTAGGTCCATTTTAAAAATAATGGTCCTGGTGGAGTCTGAGGTTATCATGGCTCCAAGGACATTTGTGGGTTTTAAGAACTGTTTGTTCTGAAACAGCCTTGTTCTTTCTCATGGATCATCCAACACATTCAATCCAAGAGGATGTTGAATGTAAATGTCGGGAGCGGGGTGTCATCTGTGTAAGCAATATCTATCCTGAGATGTTTATTCTACTTCTCTTACAGTACTCTCAAAAAGAAGACAAATATGAGGAAGAGATAAAGATTCTTACCGATAAACTCAAGGAGGTGAGCTGGGGGGATTATATATGAGGAGGGGGGCCCCAAGACATTGAGAGGCATATAAGGCATTGTGTTGACTTAGACTAGCTGGCTTTGGTTCTGAAAATTATAGAAGCAGAAGGTGGAAAAGATAGAGGCCCTTCTCGAACTGTCTTATTTATCTCTGATTCTGACTCATTTCATGTTCCCCCAGGCAGAGACACGTGCTGAGTTTGCTGAGAGATCGGTAGCCAAGCTGGAAAAGACAATTGATGATTTGGAAGGTATGGAGCCTGGTGAGGGATTAAAATTAATAGAGAGGAAGACCTTGCCCTTTAATGCTCTTCCCCTCAACACCAAAAGGATTTGGTAGTGACCTGGCATGCATCCTATGCCCTGTCTGTGCCACAGCCAGGTGAAATGGGTCAAATCTTGGAGCTGGATTTTTATACTTCATCTTTTCCTTTAATAAGACTTAACCTAATATTCTGGAATTTGTATCCTCCCCTTGGAGGAGATTGGTCATGGCATGTATCCTCATGTCACCCCATGGCTACTTTGGGCAATCTTGCTCACCACTCGAGTTGTGGGGGGAACCTCACCAAGGGAAGCAGTGGTGGAATGGCCACTTCTCAGAGCTGACCAATGCCAGGGGCTTTCTGAATGCTTCCTGCCCCTGCAATTTGGCAGCTGCATCCACCCTAACAAGGAAAAGTTTGTACTTTGCTCTGAGAAGTCTGAAATATGCTGCTTTGGTACACTCTGGGTAGCAGAATATTCTTTGGGAGAGTTCGCGGCAGGCAACCTGTAGAGCAAAGGGGCCAAGAATATTGGTCATGCTTGGTAGGTCTGAATATTAAGTGTCTTGAGTATTAATGTATATTTTCTCCTTTTTCTATTTTTGTTAAATTCAGCAATATCACTACTAGGAATTAGGTTCGCTGGGTGGGAGTGGTATCCTCTTGAGTGCCTTTGGTAATTGGAATTTCTAGTCACGACTATGCCCAGGTTCTCAACCTTTGCTGCAATTGATTAGAGGTATCAGAGGGATCAAGAAGTCTGGTTGGTCTTGGGGACAGTGGATCTGAAAATAGCCAGTCATGGCTACCAGGATAGATATTCTCCTAACGGTGGGATTAGACCCGTGGTCACGCTTTCCCTCATTTCTAACGATTCCCTCTCTTCATCTGCTTCTGATACCTTTTACTGTGTGTCCTCATTCCTCCCTGTGGTTCCTGTGCCTGTCCAGATGAGCTCTATGCCCAGAAACTGAAGTACAAGGCCATTAGCGAGGAGCTGGACCACGCCCTCAATGACATGACCTCTATGTAACTATCTGATAGCAGAGTGGGGCTGGGACCTTGGCTTGGGGGCGGGTGGGGGTACAGACTGTGCATAGCGTGCTCTGCTTTTGTCTTCTGGAAACTAGAATCTCCACTCTTATCTTTAAAACATTGGTGCTGGTTACTTGTTGGCAAAAGCTGCGGAGGCATGTAATCCTGGATCAGTGGTAGAACCCTGATCTATGTGTAATTTTTGTACTTTTTATTCACGGTCCTTTCATTATGACACCGGGATTTTCCCGTTTGGTTCTTAAGTTTAGTCTCAGAAGAGTTACTGCTTAAGATAATCATGTTGTCATACAATTAAAGAACTAGGGCCCAGAGAGCCAGTGACTTGGGCCATAGCACCCAGACTTCCCTGGTGTGTATGGTTTGTACCCTGATACTGAAGTTCAGGTGAAACACCCATGATTGGAAATCCCAAATTTACCTAAAAGGCTGAGCCACATCCCAGAGCAAGCCAGGTAGTAAAAAGCACCAAAAAGAGTTGTGGGGGCCTTCATCTGTTTGCTGTGGATCCCTGATCCTTGACGCTAATCTGCCTTTTCCCCACTAACCCTGAAAAGAAGCCAAATGACTCAGGCTGCAGTGTCTGGCTATCTTTTACCATTCCTACCGCCACCTCTTCCTTTTTCTCCTCTTCCTTTCTCCCAAATTGCTGTCTAGATTGATGCTTGTCCTTCTCACCTAGAGTCTCCTTACTTTTTCACACAGATAATTATCACCGTTTCTGCTCTGTTCTGGATCTACCCCCTTTCCTCGGGGAACCCAACGCCCCACTCTCGCTCTGGATTCCATTTGGGTCAGCCTGGCTGATCCCCAAGGCATTAAGATGGGCGGGGGGGAGGTGGCCACAAAACAACTTATGTATTCTCTTCCACCCCTCACCCCAAATTAAAATGTTAAGC
Source organism: Dama dama (assembly GCF_033118175.1). NCBI lineage: Eukaryota > Metazoa > Chordata > Mammalia > Artiodactyla > Cervidae > Dama > Dama dama. The sequence goes on from NC_083700.1 coordinate 17,680,444, forward strand.
TGCCGGAAGCCTCATGCCACCCTGCATTTGTGTCATTGACAAAGCTGCTGCTGTCCCTAAAAAGGAGCCTTGGGGGTGTGATGTGGGGCGCAGCTATTGTAGGCTCTCCCTTCTCTGACTTATATAATCAAAGCCACTTTTGTGTGTGTCTATTTTTTCTTGACATTTAAATTCAACTGATCTATCAGAGTGGTGGACTAGGAGAGGTTCCTTAGAATAGGAGCTCTAGTTTGACACTCAAGCTGAGTGAAATTATCCAAGTCCTTTACTTCCAGGTTCTTAAATCATCCTATCTGGAATGTTTGTCTTCTCCTTAGGCTCTTCTTTTAGAGACCACTGAAGTACCTCTCAATATAGCCTCTTTTCCCTTTTACCAGTGGTTCATACTCAGAATACACGGTGGACCCAAATATGTGATTGCTGAAATTGACTAAGTATATTGCCACAAGTCAGAGAAAGTACATAATAGGTAGAATTTCCAGCAGTTATAAACCTTTCTTACATATTTGAGGCTCACTACTATTTGCCTGCTAGTATATGCTAGTGGAATATAAGTGATAAATGATTGTTACTGGAAAAATGAAAACAATCAGTCATGCATATTTCAAATGTCATCCACAGGTACCACGTTTTTTAGTACATGCATAAATATGGTAAATTGCTTCTAGTAGGATTGTTCCTAAGTTCATGTTGTGGAATTAAATATCAACCTTCCGGAAATTGCTGATTTACATAGCAGAGATAGTTTAATCTGGGTAGTGTAATCATTGATCATACTTATCTAGCACCTAAGTGTAATCTACTTAGTACTTCAGTTTCTTAGCACAGTATATATTTAAAATTTGGCTTTCTTTTAAACAGATATGACCAGGTATAGAGGTTTTTCTCTAATTTAAAACTTTAGGTACCATTAAATTCAGTTTTCTTTCTGTCTGTACCATTTCTTTTTGCCATACAGCCTTTGTGGTTAAGGTACAGGTTGTTACTAGTTTGGGCACAGGGTATTAAGATGGAGGCATCTTCCTTACTCTCAGGTTGCTCAGAATCTAGTAGGACAGAAAACATGTATAAAACTAAAGATGAAAAAAAAAAAAAAACTAAAGATGATGTGTGATGAGTACCCCAAATAATCAAGTACCTTCAGAGGGAGGAAGAGGTTGATTGCAGTGTTGATGATAAGAGAAGTGTCATGATAGGAGGCACATGCAAGTTACTTAATAAACATGTTGAAACTTTCCTCTTCATTTTTATTGGATTCCAAAAGATTGGATTTTTGACAGTCTGGTTGAAGGAAAGTGGGTCTTGAGCATTTTCATCAAAGAGAAGCAAAAGAACAAAGGCATAGAATTGGGAAGGACACCACAGGTTTAAGCGTCCATTTAGATAAAGTAGGGAACAGGTTTGTGCTGTAATCAGGCTGGAGAGTTTTAATTTTGTTTTGTAGGTGATGGGGGTACCACTAGAGATTTTGAACAGGATGTGTTCTTAGTAGAAGAGTTAATTTGGCAACTAAGTTAAGAACATATTGGAAAGGGAGCAGATTATCAAAGTGATCCATTAAGGCAATGATTCCCGGATTTCATTCATTTGCATATCAGTTTTGACTGCTTTTTCCATATTTACATGCAGCCTACACTATTTTCTTTTAATTTGCTCATTTTAAAATTTCTTAGGCTAAAAAAAAAAATTTCTTACACTACACAATTCTAACTTGAAATCAAAAGTTTTGACATGTGCTAGTGTTTTTTTCCTAATGAACATTAAAATCATGTAGCTAATTAAGTTCACAAAAGTATGCTGTCTGCAATCTTCTCACATATCACTAACAGTGACTGTACCACAGTTTAGGAAATACTGGGATAGGTTATTGCAGTTTCCCAGGGAGAAAAATCTGACCTAGATAGTGGTATTAGGGGATGGTGCTGACCATGGGCATTATGACGGGTGGTCACTAAATGCAAGAAGGAAGCATCAAGGATGACTGGTTCTGAACCTAGGAAAATGGTGGTATTAAAGGTGTAGGGAGGTCATATGATCCTGGTTTGGGAAGGCAAGGGAAAAAGTCTGTAAAACTAGCTGGTATCCAAGATGAAAACAAATCCTAGCACTTGAGGGGGAGAGTTTGATACAAGAGAGATTTAGGAGTCTGTGAGGTTGGCAGGCAGTTTAGGCCATGGAAGTAAATTCGAATCCTAAAGACAATTGCAAATGTAAAACGAAAAACTAAGCAGAGGAAAATCTGTGTAGAGGTGGAAGCCAAATGGCACTGGTTGGAGGGATAGAAGAAATGAGTAGCTTTTTTAAAAATTTGAGTCACTGGGTGATTTCCAGTGATTCTTAACTTTTAACAGATAGAGAAGGATGATAATTGAAAATTATGAAAACATAATTATTGATGCTTTATTAATCTGAGGGTATATTTTGAGCATTAAGGACAAGGAGAGGAGCCATACTTCAAGGAGCAGAAGCAAATTGATGGAAAGGAAAAAAGAGGCATGAAGTATAGTGTAGAACAATGATGTCTGTCTGAACCTTTGACAGTGATTTCCAGTATTGCAACCACCAGCCACATGGGGCTGTTGAATACTCAGTGTGGCTAGTGTGACCCAGGAACTAAATTCTAATTCTGCTTTTAGTTCTGAATTTAATTAACCAAATGTGGCTAGTGGCTGCCATGTTCATTGTATAGTATAGTTCAGGCTGTTTTAGTATGTGGGCAGAAGGAATTGACTTTGGCACGGAGGAAGGCTTCTAACAAAGAAAAGAACTAAGAATGGAGAAAGATTAGAAGAGTGAGGTGTAGAAACCATCTTATGTTACTTGAGCCAAGACTTGCTATAGGAATAGGGTGAAGCATCAGGGTGAAGTGCTTCATCCCTTAACTTTCCTCATCTTAATTTCTAAGGAAAAAACCACAGGCTGATGTGTTGGGATCCATTCTTCCCTTCCTCGTTACCATTGTTGGGACAAGGAATGAAACAAAATGTGACTGGATCCCAAGTTACCTGACAGGTGGAACTGACCTGTTATGTTAGGCAGCCTTGTCTTAGCCACACCCAGATTCTTCCATTCTCATGATATTGGTTGAATATTCCTTAGCCTTAACATGAGGGGAGGAGTTTAAAAAAAAAAAATCTGTTCTACATCATTCCTTGAATGTGAGTCTTTAACACTGATAGAGTTCCCCTTATTCCAGGCACTCCCATCCTTTTCCTGTTACAGAATGAAATTGACCTGATTCAAACTAGTGAAGCCTAAGAATGTGTAGCATCCGTGGGATTATTCCCTGAAAGGAAAATCAGACCAAAGAGGGATTCTCTGACTTGCTTTTTGTTTGTTCGTTTTATTTGCTCTTACAGGGAACCAAGAAATTTAATGAACTAGTATCTGGTTCTGAAATTTTAGTTAATAGAAATAACAGAGTTAGAAACCTTACTTATTACAAAGTTCAAGGTGAGAAAATAATCACATTTATCTTTCTGACCTTATGCAATTCTAAAGGAACTAGAGGTTCTAGGATTTAATCAGGCAATAAAATGCTCCCACGTCTTCTCTGCCTCTTTATTTCTTCCCTAAGTGGAACAAAACTCTCCCTGACCATACTTTTTAGAGTTAGGATCCTAATAACACCTATCTTTCCTAAGACTGTGGGAGTCACACTAAGACTAACTTAGATATAGATGTTATAGAGCAGCCAGGTTGCAAATGGTCTCTGGATGTAATATAACACCAAAAAGTGCAAGGAATGAGATTTCAACACAATTTGAACCCCTACTGTTTGTCAGGATTGCCCCAGTGAATAAGACAGGTCCAATCCCAGACCTGATGGACTAGTGTAGACTAGTACAGTGTTTCTCAATGGTGGACTTTAGCCCTTTAGGTCAGGATAATTCTGGGATGTACAGAACAATCCTGTTTATTGCTGTCCCCTGCCCAATATGTCAGACCCTCCAGTTACTGTGACAATTAAAGCCTGCCCTCACACATTTCTCAATTCCCCTCTAGGGGGAGGGGAGGGAGAGTATTCCTCCTATTGTGACACTGATTTAGTAGGAAGTGCAGGTTTTAAAATTCTCTTCCAATTCTGCCCCTTAAGAAACTCTTGTTTTTTGGTTATTCCCCCCAGGATCTTTTTATACATGTATGTTTTCTGTTTTGGATAGTGTACACAAAGTGACAAGTAGTATTGTGAACACACTAGTCCCCAGCTTCTGGGTAGAACTGGGAAAACTTCAGTCCAGGAGGCAAGGTAACTGAGCAATGCCCACAGTGAGCCCACAGATGCAAGACAGAGAAGTCTTTTTCATATTGAGGTTCTGAGACCATTTTGAAACAGACTGTAAAACATAGGAAAAAACTTGTTTATGAACACCGGAGGCTGACATTAGGAGTAGACTAGGAAGACCTATCCCTCAATTTCCATTACCCTTGTGTTAGTCACATGAGTTTGAACTCACTGTCGCCCCTTTTTTATTTATTAAAAAAATTTTTCTTGTGAATCACGACTTTTTAAAAACACCTTTCATATATAAAACATATAGAGCAGTACTGACTATATTATATTGTATATTACATCTCTAATATTTATTTTATAACTGGAAGTTTATACCTTTTGACTACCTTCATCCAATACCTCCATACACACACTCTCCCTCTCTGGTAAACACAAATTTGATCTCTTTTTCTGTGAGATTGTTGAAGTGTAATTGACTTATAACACTATGTTTATATTACTGATGCACAGCATAGTGATTTGATATTTCTATACCTTACAAGACGATCACCACTCTCTACCTCTTTAAGATGTGCTCCAAGTGGAAAATCCAGATAAAACCAGGGGATTTGAGCACTTAATTACTTGTATCAGGAACACTTTTAGTTAAGAAACATCTTAATAGCAGCTTAAATAAATATGGGGTTATTTTTCTCTCATAATAAAAAGTCTTGATTTGAGCAGCTTTGGCTTGATGTAGTTGGGGTTTCTGTGATTCTTATGACCCTTTTTTTTTAGTTGAAATTTGCAACTCGAGTCATCATATCCATGTTCAAAGCAAGAAAGAAGGCTAGTTTTTCCAGAAGCCCCCAGACACACTACCTCCTACATCACTGGCCAGAACTGGATCACATGATCACCCTAAGCTGCTAGTGAGGCTGGAGAAACAGGATAGTCTTGATTGGCTTGCATTAGTAATCCACCTTCCCTGGGGCTGGCGACTGTGGCCACTAACAGGTTTGGTGAAGTTGGGTTTTGATTGGATGTGCCACTGTGATAGGTCTTTCACTCAACACCTACCACAAAAAGCATTAGAAAGTATAGGGTTATGTGAGTATGGGCTATGTATCCCAGTCTTCTGTTCATAATGCTGTATTGAATGCTTCTACAGAAAAATATTCAACTGTTCACATCGGTTCCTTACAAACGCTCATTTTTGTAAATGTATTTCTTATAAGCCAACTGTATTCCTTCTTTTGCTGTGCTTCACTTGTCTCAGTTTCTTAACCCAGGGAATAAATACTATGAAGGAGATATTTTTCTCCCTCAAAATGTCATCCTTTCACCTTGTTAGCCTGCATTTTTTATTTTATTCCTCTGTTGGTCTTTTCACCAACTGACTGAATCCTCCTTGCATCCATCCAGCCTTACAGATGCATGTTATATATACCAGGTAGTTGACAGTCTCAAGATTTACTTCTGGTACTTGACTAACTTTCCCTTTTTCTCTTTCTCCTCCTCTTTTTCCTCTCCTTCTCTTGTTTTTCTCCTCTCCATTGCTGCTGCAGAGCGTCTCTACAGCCAACTTGAGCGAAACCGCCTGCTTTCTAATGAGCTGAAGCTAACGCTGCATGATCTATGTGACTGATGGGCAGGGCTCACTGATGCCCATAAAACCGAGCTTACGGCTCACACCACTGACCTGGACCCCAGCAAAAAGCTGATTGTCTTTTTAAAGTTATTATTTTGCCCTAAGCAAATTGCTTTTTAATTGAACCAGTTAGAATAGTGTTGTCTTCCTCACTGCACTGTAAAGTGGGAACAGTCAAAATTAATACTGCCTTTCTACTCTTTTCAAGAAATTGTGGGTGATGAAGGGAGGGACCTGAGAGATTATAATGAGGAAATCTGGGAGAGTTTTCTGTTTTCCACCCTTATTTCCTGCTCTTTCACTTGTGCACTGACTGTAGGATATGTTCCTTGCATGAATGTTTTCTAACAATAAAAGGACTGACTTGACAAGATGTTGTAACTGCTTCATCTGCAGGCCCGGGGATGGGCCCTTCTGACTGGGTAGAAAAAAAGACAAGGGAAAGAAAAGGTTGTGGGATATGAATAGGTCAGTGTTGCCATTCACTTCCTTGAGTTGAAGAGCATTTTCCCCACCTCCCTAGAGCAGAGAGTGGTTTGCTTGCTGGGCAGCTTTGATTTTCCTTGATGTTCAGCTGCTAGTTTTCTTTGTGACGTTTTCCCCATTTTTCTTCTTGCTTCGTTTTCCTGGTATAATGTTTAATTGTAAGTAACTATATCACAGGCTAGTTCCCGAAGAATAACTCTGCGAAAGTCTCAACTGAGGTTTTGCTTACAAGGATATGTTTTGCAGTATTCTTTTTTTTTTTTTTTTTTTAATTTGGGTGCATCAAATCTTAGTTGTGGCATGTGGAATCTTCAACCTTAGTTGCAGCATGCAGGATTTAGTTCCCTGACCAGGAAGCAAACCTGGGCTCCCTTCCCTGCATTGGGAGCTCAGAGTCTTAGCCACTAGACCACCAGGGAAGTCCCTGTTTTGTTGTATTCATGACTTTGTTTTCTTTCTAGATTCTCTGACTTAGCTCTGGGGGTTCTTTTATTTATCCCACTAGTCATTCCTCTCCTCTATACTTGTTGAGGAAAACCTGTAGTGCACGAGGATCCTCTTGTACTCAAATTTTCAAGTTGAGATTCTACTGTTTCTACTGGTAGAAACATGCCCATCCTTGTTCTCAATGTATTAGACTCCAGCAGGCTATTTGAAGTAGGTGTTATCCTGTGGGCAAAGACTTAGAAGAGTGGATGGCTGATGCTTAACTTAAGGCCACCTCCTTCAGTGACTGAAAACTGAAAGCCTTGCTTGGGGTGTGGGGAGGAGAGGAAATGACTGATAAGGTCCCCAGCTCCCTCCCCTAAAAGTCCAGCAACACCTGTAACTTCCGTAGGCAAGTCTGAGGCCCTGAAAAACCAAGTGATGCAATAACTCACTTCTGTGGCTGAGAGGGCAGCTGCTTTATTAGTCTGCAGCTTCCCTGCAACAGGAGCAATTCTCAGAATGGGTAGACCTTGAAATTTACTTCTAGTTTTTATAACATCTCTCCTTTACCCCCATTAGATAAACTGAAATGCACCAAAGAGGAGCACCTCTGTACACAAAGGATGCTGGACCAGACTCTGCTTGACCTGAATGAGATGTAGAACACCCCAGTCCCACCCTGCCGCTGCTCCTCCCTCTCACCCCGACTCCGCTGAGGCCAGCCTGCCCGAAGCTGACCTTTAAACTGAGGGCTGATCTTTAACTGGAAGGCTGCTTTCTCCTTTCGCCACCTCTCCCACCCCCTTACTCCTGTGTCCTTTTCGCCAAACTGTCTCTGCCTCTCCCCAGAGATTCCAGTTGGGCTAGAGGCTGAGCACCTTTGGGAACAACGTTTAAGGGAATGTGAGCACAATGCAAAGTGTCTTTAAAAGCATGTTGTGATGTACACATTTTGTAATTACCTTTTTTGTTGTTGATGTAACAACCATTTGTAAAAAACATTCCAAATAATTCCATAGTTCTGAAGCAGCAGTCTAATCCCTTTCTCACTTTTGGAAGGTAACGTTTCAGCTTAATGCATATTGCCTTCTCCAGAGAGAACGGGAAAAGGTTTGGGCCTGCCTTACTGAGAGCCTAGCAGCCCAGAGAAAGGCTCCATTTGGGGAAACCTCATTGCTCTGTAAAAAGTACCCGCCAAACCAGAAAGATGATTCCAGGAGGAGTTAGCCAAAAAAAAAAAAAAAAAGTGCTGTTCAGGTTTTCAGCTTTACGGTATCTTCGGACAACTTTTTTTTTCTTTTTTCATCAGAAGTGACCAAACAATTAAGATGGTGAAACCTCTGAGACCAAATCCTTGTCCCAGCTCTACCCTGTTCCCAACTGCTCACAGAATGGATCATGTGCCCTTTATGTTGAAGTGACCACTTAATTGCTCTCCTGCCTCCTTGAAAGGAAAGAAAATTATGTTTTGCCACTGATTTAGCCATATGAAATTCATCTCATCACCCTTTTCTGGGTCTGAAGCTGCTGTCTCCAAAAGTGCCATCTCATTGTGCTTTGTATCGGTTAGTGCTGGAGAAATCTTGAAAAGCTTATGTACAAAACTTTTTAAATTTTATATTATTTTGGAACTTTACTTCTTTGGGGTTGAGGCACACTGGTCACCCATCTGCCTGTGAGAGCTCTCTACAGTCTGTGGGCTAGCAGTGTGCTGATCTTTTGAAGTTTCTTTCCCTACCCAATCCCCCTTTTTTGATGAGGTTTCAGTGAGGTCTGTTAGGTGTGCATCCTGCAGCTTAATTGGTTTAAAATGTTCTCTCCTTTGGTGTGGTCTCTTTGCAGACCAACTGGGAGAAAAAAAAACCCAATAGTGTAACTGTTTTGATACTGAAAATTGATAAATGTCTTTTTGAAATAAAGAACCAGTCCCTCCAACCATCAGAAGTACTTGCTTTTATTTCTCATTCCAAATGGGCTTTCTCCACAGGAGCTGTGAAGTTTGGGTAAAGATCAGATCTTTGTGGGTGGCAGCAGTAGGATTTGATGCAGCACACATGCTTTGGAAATTGTCCAAACTGGGGTCAAAACTCAGCTTTCAGATCCCTAGTTGTGTGTTCTTATGTCAATCATTTAGTTTCATTATCTGTAAAATAAAGATAATATGTATTTTTAGGTAAATGTAAAGATTAGAAATAACATTTATGTGTCAATGTTTAATATTAATGTTACTTAATCTGACACTGGCATCATCAGGGTCAGCTGTACATTTCCGTTACAATCATATTTATTCTTTCTTGTAAATCCCAGATTAATTGGACTCTGCTCACTAAACAATTTCAATAATATGACACTGATTACATACTCCTATATATGTGTGGTTTTAGTAAACTGTCCTGAGACAGCCTTTGAGCTAATACAGAAAACAATTTAACAAGAGGTGCTCTCAGGGTATTTGCTTACAGACAGGTTGTGTGAGTGGATAGCTTTCAAAGCTGCCTTTGAGACGCCAGTGCCTGGCATTTCCTGCACTCTGGCCTTGAGGCTGCACGTGAATCTGACTTACTAGTAAAAATGACACAGCTTCCTTGACAAAGTCCAGCTGTTTATACCAGAGACTGGAACATTTTTTCCATTTATATGCACGGGCCAATGCTGACTGGAAATTATTGCCCCCCAAAAAAGTTGGTGGGGGGTTGCTCTAGGAGCCAAACACATAGTAGGCAACAGAAGGAGAAATTTAACTGGAGAGTTGTTTTTTTTTTTAGATTTTTCTGCTTGTTCTTTACTATTAAAAAGGCCTGCCACCCAGTATTTAAGGAGGTAGCCCTTTAAGTGGGTAGCTAGCTGGGTTTCTGCCTTAAAAGTTTCCATAACGGCTTGTTGGAGCCCTGCCTAAAAGCATCCCCATAATTCCAAGCGGTACGGGCCCACCTGCTGACGTCACGCCTGCGGATTGGCTGATGTTGGAGCTGAGGGCACGGCTATAGTTAAGCGAGCAGACAGGAGTTGACGGGCGCCATGGCTGCTGTTGGGTCACCAAATCCCCAAGGCTTCGGGCTGTTCTGCGTGACTGTACAGCGCCTCCTGTTTCTGCTTCTCTTTTTGCTTGGAACCCTGGCCAACAAACTTAACGTACCACAGGTGTTGCTACCCTTTGGCCGGGAGCCAGGCCGGGTTCCTTTCCTGCTGGAGGCTCAGCGGGGCTGCTACACTTGGTGAGGGGTGGCGGGATCACAAAAGAGTATGCACACCCACGCCGCCCAGGAAGAATAGGAGGGGTTCATTGAACGGAAGACGCCACCAGAATACTGTGTGGTCACTCATCCTGAAGAGCCTTGCCTGTAGGGATCAGGGGTGGGGTGTCAGCAGGAATGGAGGGCCAGCCCTTCTGATATGGCCTGTCCTCGTTGTGTGGGATGTCTTCAGCTTATGTGTGGGTCCTTTTATGAGCAGTTAACGTGTGAGATTGGCTTTCTCATGGTATGTGTTGGGAGGGGTAGTCACTATGTGAACAGCTGTCAGGGTATAAGGAAACCCTGTGTTGGCGGCTTCAGACAACCATGGCTACCCACCGCAAAGAACTTTTAGTGTTAACAGCTAGGATGAGGAGTTCCCAAAGTCTGAGGAAATTTATTGAGGGGCTAGAGAGGCTTAGGATGCGCGAGTTCTCCGCAAACTAAAGTGAGGTTTTCAGTGTAAAAACACTTAACTGTTGCATACTTAACTAAGCACTTTGTATGTGTTAACTCATTCCGTTTTTACAGTCTTATGGATTAAGCGCTATTCCATTTTACAGGTGAGTGAATTGAGGCATGGATAATATGAAGTATAAACTTGTATGAGAAAGGTGTATTTTAGGTGGAGATAAGATTTGCCTGTCACATATTAATATATAAGTCTCCTCCCTCATATGAGAGTATTCTCGAAGTGTACACTCAAGTTTGGGGTAATCAACTCTGGGGGGAATGACTTTCTGACTGAGGATGGAAAGACACGATTTTCTGGCGTGAGAGAACCCAACCATAGATTGTATGGTTTCCTAAGGGTAAGGGAACCTAGCTGAAGTGGGCTCCAAGGTATCAGAGGGCTTATCCTAATTGGAGATTTCCCTTTACCATCACTGAAGAGAAGCACTAAGTTTTCTCCATAGTGTAAGAAGTTCATCTCCCATTTTATGAGAATGTATAAGGAAATCAGGCTTACACAGTGATCCAGTGTGACTTATCTCCTGACTGAGGATGATGGAAGGCATCAACCTAGCATTGAAAGCCATTCCTTCCATCCATCCAAAAATATTAATGATTTTTTAAACTGTATTTTGAGTTGGACTCACACCTCATAATTTTAGCAAGATTTCCACCTTATATAGCAACAGTCCAATTTCTAGGAGGAAATTCATTCCTCAGAGTTTGAGAAGCCTGGTCTCTTAATGTTGGAAACACAGCATCAATCCTATTTTTACATACTGAGGGAAGAATGTAAAATCTTACTTTAAATATTGAGGGAGGAATGTAACTTGGCACAAGGGATCACTGGAAAATGTTCTCATCAGTCTCTTTCACTTAAATCTTACATCTTTAAGCAATGTTTCTACTTTAAAGAAAAACATTTAAATACACCTGGTAGTATGTAATGTGGAAAAACTATAGGAACCTATGTTCCACCAAAAGTTAATTTTAACCCACATTCGTATTTCATACTCTTAAGTATTTTATCCTGGCAGGCATTCCACCCATCATGATGCAGTAACTGTTGAACCTTTATATGAAAATGGCACCTTATGTTCGCAAAAAGCTGTGCTCATTGCTGAATCTACCCAACCAATACGCCTCAGCAGTGTTATTCTTGCTCGAGAGATAGGTATGTTGAGACAAAACACACTATGTAACTGTTCACCTGGAGTAGAAAAATCTGATATCTTTTATAGATGGTTAACACAGACAGTGTTGGCTTCAAATGCCCCTTAAGGTAGAAAAAAGGATTCCTGCAATATAAACCTTAATTGTGGCATCCTAGCCTGTAACTTTTTTTATTTTTGAACATCTAGGCCCTGGCAATGTGCCTGATACAGAGCAGAAACTCTGGTTGTTTGAATCAGTGGAGAAGGGAAGGACCTATTTATCAGAACTAGCATGGTTGTTAATGTTCTGAGGTTGGTCTTGAGTGAGGCAAAATGCAGAATAAAGATTAGTACTTCTCAGGCTTCCCTGGTGGTCCAGTGGTTAAGAATCTGCCTGCCAGCACAGGAGACACGGGTTCAATTCCTGGTCAGGGAAGATCCCACGTGCCATAGGCAGCTAAGCCCACATGACATAACTACTGAAGTCCGAACACTCTAGACCTCATGCTTTGCGACAAGAGAAGCCACCACAAGGAGAAGCCTGAGAACCACAACTCGAGAGTAGTCCCCACTCACTGCAACTAGATAAAGCCCGTGTGCAGTAACACAGACCAAATGAAGCCAGTAAATAAATAAATAAAATAAAAAACTAGTACTTCTCAAGTACTAGTGTCATCTATGAATCTGCATCTTCAGCATCACCTGGGAGCTTGTTAGAAGTGTAAATTCTCAGGCCCCACCTTAGATCTGCTGTATCAGAATCTCTGGAATGAACCAGGGGATCTGTGGTGTTAATTAATTTATGGCTTCAGTGGATCTTGGTTGCTGTGCCAGGGCGTTCTCTAGTTGCAATGAGTGGGGGCTGCTATTTGTTGTGGTACTCAGGCCTGCCATTGGAGTGGCTTCTCCTTGGGGAGCATGGGTTCTAAGGTGTGCAGGCTTCAGTAATTGCAGCACTTGATCTCAGTAGTAGTTGTAGTGCACAGGCTTAGCTGCTCCATGGCATATGGGATCTTCCCGGACCAGGAATAGAACCTGTGTTCCCTGCCTTGGCGGGAAGATTTTTAACCACTGAGTCACCAAGGAAGTCCCAGGGATCTGTGTTTTTTTTAACAAGCTCTCCAGATGATTCTCATACATACCAAAATTTGGGAAGCACATGCTAGTCTGTTTTAGACCAGAGCAGCTTAAGAAATGCTATTTGTGTCCCTGAGTTTCTGGCACTTGGTATTTTCATATTGATAGGTCAGAAATATCTGCGTTGCTCTTAAATATTTTGATAAGTTATATATCTATACTGTATTATTAAAGATAAATTTAAGATGTTTGGTATACCATATTTCATATAATTGACATCTATTGTAACTATTTTTAATGTACTACTAAGAACAACATTGTCAACTAAACTGCTTTTCTTCACTTAGAATTTTTACTTTATACCTATTGAAGGGCTCTTTTTGACTTAGATGGTTATTTTTGTTATGTATCACTCTCAAGCCTAATAAAAAGGAAATAAAATTAACTGGTTAAAATATTCCTAAGATAAATTTAACATTTTTGCCTCATCTGAATCACTTTTTGGTTGGGAATCATCAATGTCTGTGTTTATCCCTACAACATCTTCCTTTGTACCATTGAGACTGTTAGTGATGTTGCATTTCTTAAAAGAATCAATTAAACCAAAACCACCTACAGGGTATTAGTATTGGACTCATTAGTTGGCTTTACAATTTATAAAGCTGACCTGTTTTGTCTCCAGCTTTGAAAAGGTTTCTAGCACATCTGAGTCACCACCTTTCCCACCCTGTGTCCTTAACTGTTTGGTTCCAAGGGAAAAGAGTACTCCACCATTGTTCACCATGTTTTCTTCCAACTACTAATAGCCATTCTGCAAGTTTGATGTTGGCCCTTTTAAAGTTCTCACGAATGCAGTAAATGATAACTATGTTATGACTGCTGGTGGTTGACAGTTCTAAGATGTCATCAGTCATAAGATAAAACCCTAATTTCAGAGATGTTGAAATGTCAAAAAAAATGAGTGTCTTGGAGTCAATGAAATATGAGATTTCAAAGATGAGAATCTTTGAGGATCATGTCATGCAGGGCAGCTACAGTGGATAGAGAAGGATACAAAGATGAGAAAAGAAGTGTTGCTTTGGTCACATGCTATTTTTAATGTAATTACTCTTTTCAAATTTTATTTATTTTTGGTTGCACTGGGTCTTTGTTGCTGTGAATGGGCTTTCTCTAGTTGTGGCGAGAGGGGGCTACTCTTCATTGTGGTGCACAGGCTTCTCATTGCTATAGCTTCTCTTGTTGCAGACCACAGATTCTAGGTGCATGGGCTCAGTGGTTGGGGCTCACAAGGTCTAGAGCATGGGCTCAGTAGTTGTGGCTCGCAGGTTTAGTTGCTTCTCTACATGTAGAATATTCTTGAACCAGAGATGGAACCCCTGTCCCCTGCAGCAGGCAGATTCTTATCTGTACCATCAGGGAAGTCATGTAATTACTCTTAACTACATGAATTCATTCTGATGTTGAAAGAGCACACAGTTGCTTGGAGAAATGTCAAATCTGGCTCTCACCTTAGTTTCATCTGACTTGTGAATATTCCAAAATTATCTTTCAAATCAGCTTTCACAATTTTGCTATTAAAACAATTGTGTACATAGATGATGGAGATTCCCAATAATGAATGGCAGTCTTAGTGTCCTACAAGATGCATTCTTATCTTAATGGGAACTGGCCCTCTGACATGGGAAGGGACATTTTGAAAGGGAAGAGCATGCCTTAAGAGAAACTCATTTGTTTGACAAATATTGAATTACCTACTAACTATAAGGTATCTGTAAAGGTTAAAAGATTTAAGCACTCCATTGGTGTTTAGGTGCTTGGGATTTTGTTTATGATATTTTTGGTGATAGTCTAATAGAGAAAATGAGTGGCTATGACAGACATTAGCTGATAGCTACTAGGGAATTCCCTAGTAGCTCAAACGGTAAAGAATCTGCCTGCAATTTGGGAGACCTGGATTCAATCCCTGGATCGGGAAGATCCCTGAAGAAGGGCATGGCAACCCACTCCAGTATTCTTGCCTGAAGAATTCCATAGAGCCTGGTGGGCTACATGGGGTCGAAAAGAGTTGGACACGACCGAGTGACTTTCACTACTACTCAACTGTAACAGAGATGGATAATGGTGAGAGACGAGGTGGGCATATTCTGTTTGGTAAGAATGTTAGATTTATTTTGATTTTTTGTTTTGTTCTGACTAGATGTTATATCCCTTTGATAAAATATTTAAAGAATGTGGAAGGTTATATGTGAAAGTAGTGAAAGTGTTAGTCGTTCAATCATGTCCTATACTTTGTGACCCCATGGACTGTAGCCCGTCAGGCTCTTCTGTCCATGGAATTCTCCAGGCAAGAATACTGAAATGGGCAGCCATTCCCTTCAAGGGATCTTTCTGACCCGGGGATCAAACAAGGGATCATCTCCTGCATTACTGGCAGATTCTTTATTGTCTGAGCCACCAGGGAAACCCCAAAAGGTTATATAATGAAAAGTAAATCTCTGATCTCATTTCTCCCAGAGACAACCACTTTTCTGTGTCATTCCAGATGTAGTCTATGAATATATGAAAATGCCTTTTTGTAGTGGGATATCTAGAGTTTCAATGTTAGGTTCAGGACAGGTAGAGGAGTTTGGAGATGAAGGCATAAATTTTAGGTATAAAAGTTCACGTGAAGGATGAAGAAAGGGTTTAGACAGCTGAATGATTTTGGTGGAGAGAATAGAATGGAATGATCAGTACATTTTGCACTGTGCTCAGCATGTGGTTATTGTTCAAATACTTAAAAATTTTTTTAAATTAATTTATTTATATTTCAGCTGCACTGAATCATTGTTTCTGTGCACAGACTTTCTCTAGTTGCGGCAAGCAGGGGCTACTCTTCGTTGTAGTGAAAGAGTTTCTCATTGTGGTGGCTTCTCTTGTTGCAGAGCAGGGACTTTAGGCACATGGACTTCAGTAGTTGTAGTCCATGGTCTTAGTTGCTTCTTGGCATGTGGAATCTTCCTGGACCAGGGATTGAACCCCTGTCCCCTGCATTGGCCAGCAGATTCTTACCTACTGTACCACCAGGGAAGTCCCAAAATATTTTTTGATAATTTTTAAAAATTTATTTTTTGGTTGCATTGGGTCTCCATTGCTGGTCACAGGCTTTCTCTAGTTTTAGTGAGCTGGGGCTGCTCTTCGTTGCGGTACATGGGCTTCTCATTGCAGTGGCTTCTCTTGTTGT
Source organism: Dama dama (assembly GCF_033118175.1). NCBI lineage: Eukaryota > Metazoa > Chordata > Mammalia > Artiodactyla > Cervidae > Dama > Dama dama. Next base: position 17,696,363 of record NC_083700.1, read on the forward strand.
GGAGCACAGGCTCTAGGTGAGTGGGTTTCAGTAGTTGTGGCATGCAGACTTAGTTTCTCCGAGGCATGTAGGATCTTCCTGGACCAGGGATTGAAACCGTGTCCCCTGTGTTGGCAGGCAAGTTCCTATTCACTGTGCCACCAGGGAAGTCCCCAAAATAATTTTTATTTCATCCTTATTTCATCTTTATGAAAATAAGTCTACTTTCTGTACTGTTTCAATTTGTGTTTCTGAAGTTAATCATGACTGTATTGGGCTTCTCTGGTGGCTCAAATGGTACAGAATCTGCCTGCAATGCAGGGGACCTGGATTTGATTCCTAGGTCAGGAAGACCCCCCTGAGAAGGGAATGGCAACCCACTCCAGTATTCTTGTTCAATGGACAGAGGAGCCTGGCAGGCTGCTGCCTACAGTGTCGCAAAGAGTTGGGCACAGCTGAGCAACGAACATATTGAGTGGAAGTCTAGTTGGGTCTAATATGTGATTCTCAGGCTTTTTAATCTCATGGTCCAGGAAAAAAAATGGAAAGAAATAAAGTGAGAGAGAAATTTATTGGCAGACAGGAATGGCATATGGTTGCCACCCTCTTACTTTCCTAAATAAACACATTTTTTAAAATGTACTCTTATAATTTCATAAAAGGAAAAGCATTCTAACACTTCAAAAGTAATATTGAACATATATTCCTTTAAAGTGAATATATTTAATTTTATTACTGTTTTAAAATCTCATTTTTTGATGGGTGAATGAAAACATTATTATAGATCAGTGTCTGGGAATCACTGCTCTAGTGTCTCTTCCTGTAAACAGATGCTCTTATATTTTGTTGCTATGTTGTTTTCTTCCATAGGTTGAAACGAACTGTTATGCCTTTCTTTTTCTTAATATTTAGAATAAGCTCCTCAGTATATGAAACATTTAATAGATTCATGACCTGTTGAACTAAATTCTCAGTTTTTGGGTTCGTTGTAGTGACTGACCATGAACTGCGGTGTGATGTTAAGGTTGATGTGATAAACAGCATTGAAATTATATCTCGAACACGGGAACTCTATGTAGATGATTCACCACTGGAACTGATGGTGAGGGCATTGGATGCTGAAGGTAAAGAATGTCAGAGGATTCAACAAAATTACTTAAAATGAACACTTTTGTGTTTAGTATTTGGAAACAGAAATTTGAGAGATAAAAGTACGTTGGAAATAATATTTATTTTCTCATATGTAGTTCATGTGCAGGAAGAATTAACAATTCTGAGTGTGGTTTGATGTATTAACTACAGACTTTCATTAAAATTTTCTAGTTCAGAATCCAAATTCTGCTACTGAGCTTCTGCTAATGGTCCCAACAATTAAGAACATTTTTGGAGGGGAAAAAAAAAAGAACATTTTGGAATTTATTATTAGCTCTGTTTTGATCAGTCTACTTTCCATAGGCCAAGAGAATTAAATGTAAACCTGTGAAAATTTTATAATTTTATCTTTCTTAAGACTGATTTTACATTGATTTTCATATACTACATAATGTAATATGTTAAAAAAATTTTAATTCATTACTTCTTTCTTTGTAAACTAGTGAAGAGCAATTTTTAAAATATGAGAAATGAGCATATTAGTAATATTCAAATCTAGTTTTTATAAAAATTTTTATTAGAGGGACCAGGATTTAGGGATGCCTGTCAATCCTAAGACAGATTATAAGGTGGCCTTTTTATGTTGAAAGGAACAGAAATAGTGCCATAATTTTGTCAATCAGCAGTTAACCAGCTTGAGTCGTTTTCACTTTGAGAAAGCTTATACAGAAACTGTACTTACTCTGTGTAGGGGTCTTCCTGGTAGATGTGTTTTAATTCATTAATGATAGTGCATCTATTTGTTAATGAAAGAGGCTTAAAAATAATTTTCTACTTAAATTTCCCTTGCTTATTAAAGATACCTGAATATTTTTGAATATGTGATTCTGTCTTGTCTGCTTTTGCCTTGCTTTATAGGAAATACTTTTAGTAGTTTGGCAGGGATGGTGTTTGAGTGGAGCATTGCCCGGGATAATGAATCAGCAATAGAAGAACTGTCTAGCAAAATCAGGTAACCTTGAAACCAAACCTAAGTATCTGACTTTGAAGGAGACATCTGCCTTTGGGTAACACACTGAACAGCAATCATTTGTGTGGGTTTTGATAATTTTTCTATCTGGAACTATTTGGAACAAATAAATTTATCACAGGGAAATATGGCATGGTTGTAGGTACTTTCATGATGGTTTAATTTGAGTCACTGCAGAGGAGTTCATGAAATCAGAACTGTACAATTATTTGTCATATCTTCTGACGCTTTTGTTATTCAAGCTCTCAACACTCACTGAAATACAGTGAGTGGATAATAATATGAAATTTTCAGTACCAAGCAATAGCTCTCAGACAATCCAGGTTTTAGTCCTACAACAGTTTTAGCCAGAAGCATATTAAGTACTTTTCTTCTATTTGTCATTGTGGAAATTTTAAACTTTTGACACTATACAGACATTGAAGAGATTATGTTTAAAGTCTCTCAGAGCCTTTTGGAAGAAGAATAATTTACTAGAAACAAAGTTTATCTCTTTAGGATTTTGAGATACTCTGAAGCAGAATATTCTCCCCCTGCATATATAGCTGAGATGGAAAAAGAAGAGAAACAAGGAGATATGATTTTGGTGTCTGGCATTAAAACTGGTGCTGCTATTATAAAAGTTCGAATTTCTGAACCATTCTATAAGGTAAAAATTTAGTGCTATAGACATTAAGTCTTGCCTATGGAATAGTTTCTTATGTTTATCTATAATAGAAACCCTCTAACCTGATTGATTTAGGCCGATTGAAAAAGTTATTTGAAATGAATAAACATTTTTTGAAAACCTGTCTTCCTTAAACATGTTATTACCCAAGTAAAATTACAAATGTTAGTGGCATTTTCTTTTAAAACATATAACTGCATTTTATTCACCAATCCTTTGATGTAGGTCTGAGACTTTTCTTTGTCTACAGATTCACTGGTTGAAAATATACATACTCATTCTTCCATAAATTAGTTTCTAGTTTCTTTTTCATTTTATTTTATGGGTGAGTAAAAAATTACACGTGTGAAGCAATTTGAGTGCAGAATTCTAATATATTTTTCAAGGATTTTCCCTTAGTCTTTTACATTTCTCACCTACACCTAATTTGATAGCAGTACATCTTAGCTATCCTTTAATTTCTTTTTTTATTTAGTTTTTTCTTAATTTAAAAAAATTTTAAAAATTTACCCTTAGCTTGCCTTTAACTATTTTTTAAAAATTAATTTTAAAAAATTAATTAATTAATTTATTTGTGTGGTAGTTTGTACATTCTTTGGCATTGCCTCTCTTTGGGATTGGAAGGAAAGCTGACCTTTTCCCGTCCTGTGGCCACTGCTGACTTTTCCAAATTTGCTGGCATATTGAGTGCAGCACTTTCACAGCATCATCTTTTAGGATTTGAAATAGCTTAGCTGGAATTCCATCACCTCCACTAGCTTTGTTTGTAGTGATGCTTCCTAAGGTCCACTTGACTTCGCATTCTAGAATGTCTGGCTCTAGGTGAGTGATCACACCATCGTGGTTATCTGGGTCATGAAGATCTGTTTTATATAGTTCTTCTGTGTATTCTTGCCACCTCTTCTTAATATCTTCTGCTTCTGTTAAGTCCACACCATTTCTGTCCTTCATTGTGCCCATCTTTGCATGAAATGGTCCCGTGGTATCTCTTATTTTCTTGAAGCTATCTCTAGTCTTTGTATTGTTTTCCTCTATTTCTTTGCATTGTTCACTTAAGAGGGCTTTCTTATCTCTCCTTGCTATTCTTTGGAACTCTGCATCAGATGGGTATATCTTTCCTCTTCTCCTTTGCCTTTTGCTTCTCTTCTTTTCTCAGCTCAGCTATTTGTAAAGCCTCCTCAGACAACCATTTTGCCTTTTTACACTTCTTTTTCTTGGGGATGGTTTTGATCACCAATGTCACGAACCTCCATCCATAGTTCTTCAGGCACTCTTATCAGATCTAATCCCTTAAATCTATTTGTCACTTCCACTGTATAATCGTAAGGGATTTGATTTAGGGCATATCTGAATGGCCAGGTGGTTTTCCCTACTTTCTTCAGTTTAAGTCTGAATTTGGCAGTAAGGAGTTCATGATCTGAGCCAGTCAGATCATATGTTTTGGCTGCACTGGGGCTTTCTCTAGTTGTGGCAAGTGGGAGCTACTCTATCATTGAGGTGCACAGGCTTCTCATTGTGGTGGCTTCTCTTGTTGCAGAGCACAAGCTCTAGGACATGGGTTCAGTAGTTGTGATGCACAGGCTTAGTTGCTCTGCAGCACATGGAATCTTCCTCAACCACAGATTGAACCTGTGTCCCCTGCATTGGCAGGCAGACTCTTAACCATTGGACTACCAGGGAAGTCCTGACTATAACTTCTTTTCAAAACATTTAAATTTTTTTAATAAAAAACAACTCTTTTCATATAATGCTTTTTTTTAAATTAATTATTATTAAAGTTGGGAAAAACAAATGTCTTGTGGCAAGCATTTAATTGAAGTGGCAGGAACATGTATGTGGACATCCTAGAGAGCAGCTTATTAACCTTGTATTGGGTAAGCCTTCACAAGAATTGATATATTCAACAAGGGATACAGAGTAACTTAATCTGGAAAGTCAATTCACTGGAGGTTGGTTAAAAGAATTTCAGTGGAATACAGTTAGGTCTTACTTTTTCCCATTTTATCACACTTGCCTTTTTATTTACCTGCCCTTCTCCTTTAGAAAGCTTGTCGTTTTCTATTCTTTGTTTGAGTGACTTAGTTAATAAGTGACTTAGAAAGCTGACACTGTATTAATATTCATGATCACTTTTTTTTTCTTTCTTTTTTTCTTCATGATCACTTTTTAAGGCTAACTGAAATTATGATCTGTGCTTAGGAAAGCATTTTTTTAATCTTGGCAAAATATTTTAGAAGAAACTTACAAAAGTAAACTTTAATAAGGAGGACAATCTTAAGGATTTTGCCTGTGGAAACTTTCTGGTTTGTTTGTTTTTTTTCCCTTCTTTTAGAAAGTGGCAGCAGCATTGATACGTCTGCTTGTTTTGGAGAATATATTTCTTATACCATCCCAAGATATTTATCTCTTAGTAGGTGCATATATTAAATACCGAGTTGCAAAAATGATTCAGGGAAGAATGACAGGTAAGTTGATTTAGCTTTTCCTAAGACTAACATTTCCCAAATCTTTTCTGCTGACAAGAGAAGCAGCTTCACATTATATATGCAAAATACGTCTTTCTGTCTTAGATTTTTGTGATAAAGTACAATTGACCCTCAAACAACACGGGTCTGAACTGTGCAGGTCCATTTATATGGAGATTTTTTAAAAATAAACTAAACACTATAGTACTACACGATGTCTGGTTGGCTGAGAGCGTGCATGCAGAACTGGGGTTATAGAGGATTGACTACTATGTGGATTTTCAACTGCATGGGGAGGTCGATGGGGGATGTCAGTGCCTCTAATCCCTGCACTGTTCAAAGATCAAAGATCAACTGTATTCTTTAATTGCTGTACTTGAGCTAATACTGGACTGAGGTAGCCCACATATCTTAAACAGGCTAATGCTACAGTTCAACTACTATGTAGCTTCAGTGCCCATAAGCATCTGAACTGTGTATTAAAACAACAACCAAAAGTTTACTAACTTAGGACAAGTGAAGAAACTTTACCAGAAGGGATTTGAATGATCTTTGCAAAAAAATTGTTTATTGAGAAACTGTTATCTGAAAAATTTAATACCCTGTTGATCCCAAAAGTCCCACTCAGTTTATAAAGTGTACATTTACTCCATTAACATTAGTCCTTTATTTACTTGTCTAGTGGAGATCCTTCCTCCTATTCTCAGTTTACTGAGTTTTAAGAATACAAGCAACAATAAACTCATATAGTGCCCCCCTCAATTTCTATATATGTAGAAATTCATCATAGTTGGGAGGAAATAAAGAGAAATTAAAAGCAGATTTTGCTCTTACTTTGACCTGCTGCTTCTTATAATCCAACAATATACTATTATCTATTGCTTTCATTATGGTTATGTATCTTTCATGTCTTACAGAGGTGAAATTTCCCCTGGAACATTATACACTAGAATTGCAAGACCACAGAGTTTCATGTAATATTTCTGTTTCTGGGAAAGTGGCTTTGCTGGATGAGAAAACAGCCATGGTGACTGCTGTCCAGCTGGGCCACACTAACCTTATCTTCGTCCACAAAAGTATCCTTTTGTTCAAGTTTTCACTGCCAATCTGTATTTCCTTGAGCATGCTAGACATGTTCCTTGGTAAAATAACTGGCTAAGCATGATTATAACACTACTACATTTATTTTCTATAGGTTCTATCTTTTAAAAAGCACTATAAATTATTATTGTCATAATTTCGCACAAAGGATAGGTACAGAAGAGTAGTTGGAATTTGGAATCTGTTGAATTCAGAAGTTATGTGCAACATAATATAAATTGTAAATAGGCGGGGTTCCTTAGTGGCCCAGTACTAAAGAATCTGCCTGCCAATGTAGAAGACACAGTTCAGTACCTGATCTGGGAAGATCCCACAGGCAGCTGAGCAACTAGTTCTGTGCACCACAGCCATTGAACCTATGCTCTAGAACCTGGGAGCTACAACTGCTGAAGGTCACACACCCTAGAACCTGTGCACCGCAACTAGAGAAAAGCCCAGGTAGCAGCGAAGACCCAGCACAGCCAAATATAAATAAATAAATAAGGTTATATTAAAAAACTATAAATAGGAGACTGGGGAAAACTCTGGAGGAACTTGTGTAAATGTTATTTAATTTGTTCTTGTTTTAACCTGAATAATTGAGGAAAGATGATATTGTCTGCAGTGGCTACTTAATATTTGCTAAATTGAGGCAAGAGTAATTTTTTAATTAATTTATTTTAATTGGAGGATAATTACTTTACAATATTGTGGTGGTTTTTGCCATACATCAACATGAATTACTCCCAGGTGTACATGTGTCTCCCCATCCTGAATCTCCCTCCCACCTCCCTCTGCACCCCATCCCTCTGGGTTGTCCCAGAGCACAGACTTTGAGTGCCCTGCTTCATGCATTGAAGTTGCACTGGTCATCTATTTTACATATGGTAATATACATGTTTCAATGCTATTCTCTCAAATCATCCCACCCTCACCTTCTCCAACAGGGTCCAAAAGTCTGTTCCTTACTTCTGTGTCTAAGAGTAATTTTAAAAAATTTACTAAACCTGTTCTGTAAGGATTGAACAAAGACAGTTACTTAGAGCTCTAATATAGTCAATGAAAACAAAACAGTATAAAGATTAAAATTCTCAGGAAATTGAAATTTGCAGAGAATTCATAAAATTCTCAGTGTTGATTTTGAAATATTTCCTATTTTTGAATCTTTGAATCTCAAATATTTAAATTAATTTGTTTAATTTATTCAGCAAATACCTATTATATTTCTCCTATATGCTCAACATTGCTGTAAGTGCTGAGGATACAGACTATTTTACTCAGGGTAGTTAGGGAAGTCCTCTCTGATAAGGCTGCATTTGAGCAATGAACCATACAGATATCTGGGTGAAGGCTCTCCAGAAAGAGGAAATAGCAATTTCAAAGGTTCTTAGGCAGAAGCATATTTGGCATGTTTACAGAAGAGCACGGAAGACACTGAGGCTGAGTGCAGAGAATCAGGGGAAAGTAGTAGAAGAGGTAATAGAGTAGGAGAGGGAGTAACTATGTAGGGCTTAGTAGGCTTTCTCTGAATAAGAACCTATCGGTCTTAAAGGATATAGTATTTCTTGTAGAGTAGTATTTGTTAGTTAGCTGTTATATTATTTGTCTAAAACATTCAGGAGGGGTTTTGGTTCAGAGTTGTTTGTTCTCTAGTCATTTCAAGGTGCCTAGGACATTTGTGAATAAATACAATAGTAACTACAAAGTAAACTAAGATATTTGATATTTATTGCGTTCCAGCTGTGTGTCAGGCACTTACCTGAATTGCCTTCCCTAGACATATTTATCATGATTTTTTCATATTCTCAGTTCATATTGTTATTTATTCCAAAGTATTAAATATTAAAACATATTTACCTCTTGACATGGAAGGTGACGATTCATAATTTATTCCAGTGCCTGCCTTAGGGTGGCTGGTGGTACTCATAGAGGTGGGTAATATAAAAGAAGGAGCATGTTTAAGGGAAAAGAAAACTAGTTTAGTTTTTCACATGTCAACCTGAAGTACTTGTGGGGTAGACATCCAAGCAGAAATTTTTATTATGCATCTGGAAGAGAAAGATTCAGGATGAAGAAAGGTCTTTCAAAGTTATTAATTTGTAGCTAGGTGACAGCTGAAGCTGTTGTTGTAGAGAAAGTGAACCTCGGGAGAATATACAGAGTGAGAGAAGAGGACCAAAGACATCTGTGAACTGCCAGCATCTAAGGTTCATTTGGAAGAGGAGGAACTTTAAGGATGCCCAGAAAGAATGTTTAATAGGAAATTAGGAGAGTAGTTGAAATAGTAGGAAAATCAGGAGAGAAAAATTTCGTGGTAACCAAGTGAGGAGTGTGCAATGAGAGTGTTCTTCAGGTGAAATTGGCAAAGATAAAGACTGAAAGTCTCTAGTAACTAGGAAGTCTTGGATCACTTTTCCAATAAAACAGCTTGGCTTTAAAAAGAAGGAGGAAAACAAGGCCAAAGTTTGAAGAAGACAGAATTTTTTTAAGTTAAGAGAAACTTGAATATGTCTATAAGTTAAACAGAGAGATGGCAGAGATATGGATGAAAAGAAGGTCAGTTGATGGAGCTAGATTTCTGAGGAGTAAGATTTTGGAGGAGCAAGATAAAATGAAATTCCAAACAGAGAAGGATTAGATAAAAGGTGGATGTCTTATTCTGATTATGGAGGGATGAACTGGTTTAGAGACCTATTGAGATCTGTTTACTCATCTGTAAAATGAAAGGAGTGATATACTCCTGAATTTCCTTCTGCCTGCATGTTCAGTCACGCAGTTGTGTCCAACTCTTTTGTGACCTCATGGACTGTGGCCCACCAGACTCCTCTGTTAGTGGAATTTCCCAGGCCAGAATACTGGAGTGGGTTGCCGTTTCCTTCTCCAGGAGATCTTCCCAACCCAGGAATCGAGCCCAGGTCTCCTGCGTTGCAGGCTGACTCCTGCACTGCAGTGGATTCTTTACCAATTGAGCTACGAGGGAATTTCCTTTTAGCTCTTCTAGTTTATGAATGTAGTACATACTAAAACCAAACCTAGACTGACGTAGTGTTTAAAAGACTTGCTTTAATGAGTAGTAAAAGCAAATGGCTTTTACTTGTGGCTCAGCTGGTAAAGAATCCTCCTGCAATGTGGGAGACCTGGGTTCGATCCCTGGGTTGGGAAGATACCCTGGAGACTGAAAAGGCTCCCCACTCCAGTATTCTGGCCTGGAGAATTCCATGGACTATACAGTCCATGGGGTTGCCAAGAGTTGGACACGACTGAGCGACTTTGACGTTCCCTAAAAAATAAGTTTAATTAGCATATCAATTGTATGTATATTAATAGTTCTTTCAGAATACTTGGGTAGCTTTAAGAGTTTGATCCCTGAAATAGATTAAATATTTTGCCTTCATTGTCACTATAGATACTGTAGTGCCTAATTATAGCCTAGTGCATGACTGAATTAACAGCACTTCTAAATTAGTATACTTAGAAATAACAGGAGTTTTCTGTCCAATCATTTCAGTAATACATTTCTCAGAGCAGAAATAATATCTTCTTAGCTTTTGGATGTAGTATATTTCTGAGAAGGAATTACATTACTAATTAGATTGTGTAGGCGTGCTAAGTTGCTTTAGTAGTGTCTGACTCTTTGTGACCCTGTGGACAAGAGCCCACCAGGCTCCTTTATCCATGGGATTCTCTAGGCAAGAATACTGGAGTGGGTTGCCATGCCTTCCTCCAAGTGATCTTCCCAATCCAGAGATTGAACCTGCATCTCTTAGATCTCCTGCATTGGCAGGAGGGTTCTTTACCACCAGCACCACCTTGAGAAGCCCCAGATTGTGTGTAGGCTAACAGAATAAATAATATGTAATGTGATGTATGACATAGAAGTATCTCTGGTGGAAGAGAAAACATTTTGATGTTAAAGAATTGCTACAGATAATAGAAAATCAATTAGTGATTTTTAAAACTGTCTGTGGAGCCCGAGGCAAGTTACTGGGCTGGATGACAAGTCATGACGCTCCCTCTCCATCCACCACTGTCCATTTATTTCTTCAGCCAGAGCAATTCCACTTTGTCCTACTTTCCCTAATGGGCGCCTATGAAACACTTTTACAGGGGAAAAGGATTCTGCAGCTAAATGAATATTAAAAACATGGAGCATGATCTTTTTTCTCTCGTTTCATCTTCCTGATATTTGAAATTCAAGAATACCTGATGACTATGTTTACCGAACCCTCAGATTTTTCTCAGAATGTATGCATTTAAGTTTTGCTTTCCAAGAGATAATGAAATATAGAATTTTTACTTTTGTTTGTGGGCTTATTTATTTACTTTGGTTGCTTATATTTTTCTTTTCACCCAAATCTAGCTCATAAAATTTCCTTAAGCAAAAATTAAGATGTCCATATGCGATCTGTGTCTGGACTCCCAAATTGCACCATATATGTTGTAGAGCCTGGATTTTTAGGTATTTTTAGATAATGATTTTCAGAAAGCCAAATAACTTAAAGTATGCCACTGAAATGAGTGCATTAAAGACTAGAGTGCTTCATTTTGAGGCTTAACTAATTTCAAATTCAACCTTACTTTGACATGTTTTCTCGAACTGTTCTAGTTAAATGCTATTTGCAAGGGTAAAGCATCTTGAAATAGACTGAAAAAGTTTGAAACTCCATGTAATACAAGGTTGGACTAGGAAAAGAGACTTCATACAAAGAAAGAAGAAACCTGTGTCCTTAAGCCACATGAAGCAATGAATCTGACTGAAAGCAGCTGAAAGCTTGCCTGACATATCAGAAATGAGCAAAATTGTGGGTTTGGGGTGGGTGGTATTTGTATACAGATGTAAGTGAGAATGCTTCTTTTATACCTGAGATGAACTAAGTTAAACTAGGATCTTTGAAACCCCAAATTATTATACAGTTTTATAGAGGGAACTAAAGGATCTACTTTGGAAACCATCTCCATCTATTAGTGACTTTTGCTCTTTAAATGGCTTTTTAAAAGTTTGTATTTTTAAAATTCATTATAGAAAAATGGCCTCTTCTGATAGTTTTGTTTATTGATTTGTGTACAGGTTTCACAGTCCAACCTGGAGACCGATGGAGTCTAGAGGTGGGACAGGTCTATGTAATTACAGTAGAAGTATTTGATAAAAGCAGCACAAAGATCTATATTTCAGATGTGAGTCTATCTTTTGAATTTTTCTAGTCCCCTTAAGGATAACTCCTTCAGTGAGCAGTCTTTTTGCTAGGAAGACTTTTTTTTTGCTTCCAGATTTTGCCTTCAGAAAATGCAAGTTACTACTTTATCATTATTGTTATTAAGTAGTTCTATCCTTGAGGAATACTAAACCAGAAGTAAAAGATACAACTTGGTTAGAATTATAGGAAAGAGATGAAGTTGACACCAAGGGTAACACTTTGGAGGGGATCCTCATTCTAAAACTTCATTTCAGAGAAGTTACCAGAGTTTTATAGTGTGATCATTAGATGTAAAATGTTGTGGTCATTCTCCAGCATCCATTCCCCTCCCCACCCCCAACTGTCAATTTCTGGAATGGCACAAATTACACTAAAATTGACATAAGCTTTGATGCTTACTGTTTCTAGTTGCTTGCCATTAATGGATCTTCCAAAAACTAGTACCATTTTAAAATGACATCTTTCCAACTTAGAATTTGATGAGGACAAGCAAAGATTTTTATTTTTACTTCTTTAAGCCCCAGAAAGCATAGTCATGCTTTTTTTTTTTTTTTTTTTTAATGCTTTGAGTTTAAATTGGCGTTAGGGAAAAAAAAAAAAAAAAAAAATCTCTTCAGATTTGTGCTACTTTTGGGCTGATTTTCAGAATCTCAGGATTATGTACCAATTCCTGAGGGAGTACTTTGAAGAGCAGCTAACTACTGTGAATGGATCTTACCATGTTGTAAAAGCTCTGAAAGATGGTGTGGTCATGATAAATGCATCTCTGAGTTCCATCATTTACCAGGTAGGAATTAAAAGGACATTTTTTGAATCCTGATAATACTGACAAGATTTGCCTGATTTGTTGATTTGCTGGCACGTTTATAGCATATCTCACCATTATCTTTCACAAAATAAACTAACAAACAGTACACTTAGTAGTTTATACCTCTGCAAATTTTCCATTCCAGTCTCTGTTATTGCATATATCTGCATTTGTGGTCATTTTTATATGTGTTGTTTGAGGTTCCTTTAAAAATTATTCCATATGCATGTTTCCTTGTGTCATCAGATCCACATAAGAGTATTTTGTATTCTAAAAATACATAGGGTTAATATGCCAATTGTTTAACCATGCCACCAACTTTGCACTTTTAGCAGTTTTTTACTTTGTAAATGGCATAACTGAGTATCTTCATACAATTTTCATTCCCTTTGGTTAATTTTTGTATGGTATAATACAGAAATGGAGTTAGTGGGTGAAAGGATAAGGAATTTATCTGTTTTTATTGCCTCTAAAAATGTGCAAATATCCGACTTTTAACAGTCCATCAGATTTGTTTCCCTCTCTAAACCTACTTTTTCTCCAGTGATCCTTTCCCCAGCTGTTTGAGACAAAATCCCGAGTCACCCTTGATTCTACCTTCTCCCTCACCTCATTCATTCAGTACATCATTGAATGCTAAGTCAATTCTTCTAAATATCTCTCAAATCCATCTTACTAGGTGAAGAAGACACTGCTCTTTCACCTAGATTGTCACAGTAGCTTCTAAACTGATACTCCTACCTTCAATATTATCTGTGGCTAGAATGATGTTACAAAAACTATAAAAATTATTATGTATTTACTGTTTAAATTCCTTTGGTGGCTTCCCATTGATTTTAAGGTAAAGTTTAAACTTTGCGGTTCATGGGATTCTCATCTCAATGGCTTCTCTTGTTGCAGAGCACCAGATCTAGGTGCACGGGCTTCAGTAGTTGAAGCATGTGGGCTCAGTAGTTGTGGCGCACAGGCTTAGTTGCTCCACAGCAACTAAGTGAAATCTTCCTGATCCAGAGATGAAACCTGAGTCACCTGCATTGACAGGTGGATTCTTAACCACTGGACCACCAGTTTTTGTTGTTCAGTTGCTAAGTCATGTCCAACTCTGTGACCCCATGGACTGCAGCATGCCAGGCTTCCCTGGCCTTCACTGTCTCCTGGAATTTTCTCAGATTCATATCCATTTAGTTGATGATGCTATCTAATCATGTCATCTACCACCGCCCTCTTCTCCTTTTACTTTCAATCTTTCTCAGCATCAAAGTCTCTTCCAGTGAGTCAGCTCTTCATATCAGATGGCCAAAGTATTGGAACTTCAGCTTCCACATCAGTCCTTCAATGAATATACAGGGTTGATTTCCTTTAGGATTGACTGATTTGATCTCTTTGCAGTCCAAGGGACTCTCAAGAGTCTTCTCTAGCACCACAATTAGAAAGCATCAATTCTTCAGCACTCAGCATTCTTTATGATCCAGCTATTACATCTGTACATGACTACTGGAAAAACCATAACTTTGACTATAGGAACCTTTGTCAGTAAAGTGATGTCTCTACTTTTTAATACACTGTTTAGGGTTGTAATGCTTTCCTTTAAAGGAGCAAGTGTCTTTTAATTTTGTGGCTACAGTCACCCTCTGCAGTGATTTTGGAGCCCAAGAAAAGGAAATCTGTCACTGCTTCCACTTTTCCCCCTTTGATTTGCCATGAAGTGATGGGACCAGATGCCATGATCTTTTTTTGGATATTGAGTTTTAAGTCAACTTTTTCACCCTCCTCTTTCACCCTCATCAAGAAGCTTTTTAGTTCCTCTTCACTTTCTGCCATTAGAGTGGTATCATCTGAGTATCTGAAGTTATTGATACTTCTCCCAGCAATCTTGATTCCAGCTTGTGATTAATCCAGCCCAGCATTTCATGTGATGTAATCTGTGTATAAGCTAAATAAACAAGATGACAATGTACTTGTTGTATTCCTTTCCTGATTTTGAACCAGTCTGTTGTTCCATGTCCAGTTCTAACTGTTGCTTCTTGACCTGCATACAGGTTTCTCAGGAGACAGGTGAGGTGGTCTGGTATTCCCATCTCTTGAAGAATTTTCCACATAGTCAATGAAGCAGATGTTTTTCTGGAATTGTCTTGCTTTCTCTGTGATTCAGCAAATGTTGGCAATTTGATCTCTGATTCCTCTGCCTTTTCTAAACCCAACTTGTACATCTGGAAGTTCTCAGTTCATGTACTGCTAAAGCCTAGCTTAAAGGATTTTGAGGATAACCTACTAGTATGTGAAATGAGTGCAGTTGTTTGATAGTTTGAACAATCTTTGGCACTGCCCTTCTTTGGGATTGGAAGGAAAACTGACCTTTTCCAGTCCTGTGGCCACTGATGAGTTTTCCAAATTTGCTGGCAAATTGAGTGCAGCACTCTCACAGCATCATCTTTTAAGATTTGAAATAGCTCCTCTGGAATTCCATCCCCTCCACTATCTTTGCTTGTAGTAATGCTTCCTAAGGCTCACTTCACACTTCAGGATGTCTGGCCCTAAGTAAGAGATCACACCATTGTGGTTATCCCAGTCATTAAGACCTTTTTTGTATAGTTCTTCTGTGTATTCTTCCCACCTCTTCTCAATCTCTTCTACCTCTGTTAGGTTCCTACCATTTCTGCCCTTTATTGTGCCCATCCTTGCATGAAATATTCTCTTGATACCTCCAATTTTCTTGAAGAGACCTCTAGTCTTTCCCATTCTATTGTTTGCATTGTTCATTTAAGGAGGCCTTCTTATCTCTCCTTCCTATTCTCTGGAACTGTCCATTGAGTTGGGTGTATCTTTCCCTTTTTCCTTTGCTTTTTGCTTCTCTTCTTTCCTCAGCTATTTGTAAAGCCTCCTCAGACATTGTCTTCTTGCGTTTTTCTTTCTTTGAAATGGTTTTGGTCACTGCCTCCTGTACAAATGTTATGAACATCTGTCCGTAGTTCTTCAGGTCAAACTTGTCTGTTATTCTAGGTATCTCTTGACTTTCTACTTTTGCATTCCATTCCCCTATGATTGAGAGGGCATTTTTTTTTTTTTTTTGGTGTTAGTTCTAGAAAGTCTTGTAGTTCTTCAGAGAACCAGTCAACTTCAACTTCTTTAGCATCAGTGGTTGGGGCATAGACTTGGATTACTGTGATGATGAATGGTTTGTCTTGGAAATGAACTAAGATCATTCTATCATTTTTAAGTTTGTGCCCCAGTACTACATTTTGGACTCTTTCATTGACTATGAGGGCTGCTCCATTTCTTCTAAGGTATTCTTGCCCACAGTAGTAGGTATAATGGTCATTTGGTTTAAATTCACTCATTCCCATCCATTTTAGTTCACTGATTCTTAAGATGTTGATGTTCACTCTTGTCATCTCCTACTTGACTACGTCCAATTTACCTTGATTCATGGACTTAACATTCCAGGTTCCTATGCAATATTGTTCTTCACAGCATCAGATTTACTTTCACCACCAGATACATCCACAACTGAGCATCATTTCTGCTTTGGCCCAGTTACTTCATTCTTTCCAGAGCTGTTAGAAATTGCCCTCACTTCTTCCCCAGTAGCACATTGGACACCTTCCGACCTGGGGGTGGGGGCTCATTGTCTGGTGTCATATCTTTTGCCTTTTCATGCTGTTCATGGGGTTCTCATGGCAAGAATACTGGAGTGGTTTGCTGTTCCCTCCCAATGGACCACGTTTTGTCAGACGTCTCCACCAAGACCTGCTCGTCTTGGGTGGCCCTACATGGCATAGCTCATGACTTCACTGAGTTATGCAAGCCCCTTTGCCATGACAAGGCTATGATCCATGAAGGGGTGGACCACCAGGGAAGTCCCTTAACTTCTTAACCCAGGTCTCTCTACCAGAAAATTACTAGAGCTAATCAATGAATATAGTAAAGTTGCAGAATATAAAATTAACACACAGAAATCCCTTGCATTCTATACACTATCAATGAGAAAACAGAAAGAGAAATTAAGGAAACAATACCATTCACCATTGCAACAAAAAGTATAAAATACTTAGGAGTATATCTACCTAAAGAAACAAAAGACCTATACATAGAAAACTATAAAACACTGATGAAAGAAATCAAAGAGGACACAAATAGATGGAGAAATATACCATGTTCATGGATTGGAAGAAACAATATTGTGAAAATGAGTATACTACCCCAAAGCAATCTATAGATTCAATGCAGTCCCTATCAAGCTACCAACGGTATTCTTCACAGAACTAGAACAAATAATTTCACAATTTGTATGGAAATACAAAAAACCTCGAATAGCCAAAGCAATCTTGAGAAAGAAGAATGGAACTGGAGGAATCAACCTGCCTGACTTCAGGCTCTACTACAAAGCCACAGTCATCAAGACAGTATGGTACTGACACAAAGACAGAAATATAGATCAATGGAACAAAATAGAAAGCCCAGAGATAAATCCATGTACCTGTAGACACCTTATCTTCGACAAAGGAGGCAAGAATATACAATGGAAAACAGACAACCTCTTTAACAAGTGGTGCTGGGAAAACTGGTCAACCACTTGTAAAAGAATGAAACTAGAACACTTTCTAACACCATACACAGAAATAAACTCAAAATGGATTAAAGATCTAAATGTAAGACCAGAAACTATAAAACTCCTAGAGGAGAACATAGGCAAAACACTCTCCGACATAAATCACAGCAAGATCCTCTGATCCACCTCCCAGAATATTGGACATAAAAGCAAAAATAAAAAAATGGGACCTAATTAAACTTAAAAGCTTTTGCACCACAAAGGAAACTATAAGCAAGGTGAAAAGACAGCGTTCAGAATGGGAGAAAATAATAGCAAATGAAGAAACAGACAAAGGATTAATCTCAAAAATAAGCAACTCCTACAGCTCAATTCCAGAAAAATAAATGACCCAATCAAAAAATGGGCCAAAGATCTAAACAGACATTTCTCCAAAGAAGACATACAGATGGCTAACAAACACATGAAAAGATGCTCAACATCACTCATTATCAGAGAGATGCAAATCAAAACCTCAATGAGGTACCATTACACTCCAGTCAGGATGGCTGCTATCCAAAAGTCTACAAGCAATAAATGCTGGAGAGGGTGTGGAGAAAAGGGAATCCTCTTACACTGTTGGTGGGAATGCAAACTAGTTCAGCCACATGGAGAAGAGTGTGGAACTCCTTAAAAAACTGGAAATAGAACTGCCATATGACCCAGCAATCCCACTCCTAGGCATACACACTGAGGAAACCAGAACTGAAAGAGACACATGTACCCCAATGTTCATCGCAGCACTGTTTATAATAGCCAGGACATGGAAGCAACCTAGATGCCCATCAGCAGACAAATGGATAGCTGTGGTACATATACACAATGGAATATTATTCAGCCATTAAAAAGAATTAATTTGAATCAGTTCTAATGAGGTGGATGAAACTGGAGCCCATTATACAGAGTGAAGTAAGCTAGAAAGAAAAACACCAATACAGTATACTAACGCATATATATGGAATTTGGAAAGATGGTAACGATAACCCTATATGCAAGACAGAAAAAGAGACACAGATGTATAGAACAGACTTTTGGACTCTATGGGAGAAGGCGAGGGTGGGATGATCTGAGAGAACAGCATCGAAACATGTATATTATCAAGTGTGAAACAGATCGCCAGTCCAGGTTGGATGCATGAGACAAGTGCTTGGGGCTGGTGCACTGGGATGACCCAGAGGGATGGGATGGGGAGGGAGGTGGGAGGGGGGTTCAGGATGGGGAACACATGTAAATCCATGGCTGATTCATGTCAGTGTATGGCAAAAACCGCTAGAATACTGTAAAGTAATTAGCGTCCAACTAATAAAAAATAATTGGCGGGGGGGGGGGGACCCAGGTCTCCCACATTACAGGCAGACTCTTTACCAACTGAGCCATCAGGGAAGCCTTCTTAACATGATTTTATAGAAACCTGTATGACAGAGATCACAATCTGGTGGCCTGCAGACTATCTTGATTTGTAATCTTGTTTTTTATTTAGGTGTGTAAGTTTCCTTTTGATTGGGAAATTTAAAATCTGGAAGTTTAAAATAAAACTACTTCCCTGGTGGTTCAGTGGTTAAGAATCCACCTGCCAATGCAAGGGACATGGGTTTGATCCCTGGTCTGGGAAGATCCCACATGTTGTGGAGCAACTAAGCCTGTGCTCCACACCTACAGCCCATGAGCTGTAAGTACTGAAGCCTGAGCTCTCTAGAGCCCATGCTCCACAACAAGAGAAGCCATTGCAATGAGAAACCCATGCACTGCAATGAAGAGTAGCTCCTGCCAGTTGCAGCTAGAGAAAGATTGTGCACAGCAATGAAGACCCAGCACAGCCAAAAATAAATAATTTTTTTAAAAGAAAGAAAAAATGCCCTTAAGATCTATCCAAATTGTTGAGGGTATCACTATATCATTTAAAAAATTACTGAATAAAAAT
Organism: Dama dama; assembly: GCF_033118175.1. NCBI lineage: Eukaryota > Metazoa > Chordata > Mammalia > Artiodactyla > Cervidae > Dama > Dama dama. The sequence goes on from NC_083700.1 coordinate 17,715,188, forward strand.
AAGTGGTGAATAATATCCCATTGTACAGATGTACTGGATTTTAACTATTCACCTACTAAGGGTGATTTGGGTTGTTTCTATTATTTGACAATTATGAATAAATCTGCTCTAAACATTCTTGTGGGGCTTCTTAGGTGGTTCAGTGATAAAGAATCTGCCTGCAGTGCAAGAGATGAGGGTTCAACTCCTCTGTTGAGAAGATCCCCTGGAGAAGGAAATGGCATCCCACTACAGTATTCTTGCCTGGAAAATCCCATGGACAGAGGAGCCTGGAGGGCTACAATCCATGGGATCGCAAAAGAGTCAGACACAACTTAGCAACTAAAACAACAACATTGTTGTATAGAGTTTGCTGTGGATATGTTTTTATGTCTCTGGGATAAAATGCTTAAGAGTGGGGACTTCCCTGTGGTACAGTGGAGAAGAATCTGCCTGACAGTACAGGGAACATTGGTTCAATCCCTGGTCTAGGGAAGATTCCATATGCTGTGGAGCAACTAAGCCCATGCGCCGCAACTACTGAGCCCATGCTCTAGAGCTCACAACCTGCAAATCCTGAAGCCCACAAGCCTAAAGCCTGTGCTTGAAAACAAAAGAAACCACTGCAAGAAGTCTGCACATGACAATTAGAAAGTAGCTCTTGCTCACCCCAACTAGAGAAACCCCACAGGTAGTAATGAAGATCCAGCACAGCCAAAAAAAATAATAATAATAATAAAGAAAAAAATGCTTGAGTGCAATTCTTGGGTCATATAGTAGCTACATGTTTAGTTTTATAAGAAATTGACAAACTATTTTTCTAAAATGGCTGTATTGTTTTATTTTATATCCCCACCAGTGATCTATGAGATACCATTAATAATTTTTATAATGTTTCTTCTTTTTATTCATAGTCATTTCAAGTTCTCTATTTTAGTTCAGTTCAATTCAGTGGCTCAGTCATGTCCGACTCTGCAACCCCATGGACTCCAGCACACCAGGCTTCCCTGTCTATCAACAACTCCCAGAGCTTACTCAAACTCATGTCCGTTGAGTCAGTGATGCCATCCAACCATCTCATCCTCTGTTGTCCCCTTCTCCTCCCACCTGCAGTCATTCCCAGCATCAGGGTCTTTTCCAATGAGTCAGTTCTTTGCAACAGGTGGCCAAAGTATTGGAGTTTCAGCTTCAGCATCAGTCCTTCCAATGAATATTCAGGACTGATTTTCTTTAGGATGGACCTCCTTGCTTTCCAAGGGACTCTCAAGGGTCTTCTCCCACACCACGGTTAAAAGCATCAATCCTTCAGTGCTCCGCTTTCTGTATAGTCCAACTCTCACATCCATACATGACTACTGGAAAAACCATAACTTTGACTAGACGGACCTTTGTTGGCAAAGTAATGTCTCTGCTTCTTAATATGCTGTCTAGGTTGGTCATAACTTTTCTTCCAAGGAGCAAACGTCTTTTAATTTCATGGCGACAGTCACCATCTGCAGTCATTTTGGAGCCCCCAAAATAGTCTCTCACTGTTTCCACTGCTTCCCCATCTATTTCCCATGAAGTGATGGGACCGGATGCCATGATCTTAGTTTTCTGAATGTTGAGTTTTAAGCCAACTTTTTCACTCTCCTCTTTCACTTTCATCAAGAGGCTCTTTAGTTCTTCTTTGCTTTCTGCCATAAGGGTGGTGCCATCTGCGTATCTGAGGTTATTGATATTTCTCCTGGCAATCTTGATTCCAGTTTGTGCTTCATCCAGCCCAGCATTTCTCATGATGTACTCTGCATAGAAGTTAAATAAGCAGGGTGACAAGATACAGCCTTGATGTACTCCTTGCCCTATTTGGAACCAGTCTGTTGTTCCATGTCCGGTTCTAACTGTTGCTTCCTAACCTGCATACAGATTTCTCAAGAGGCAGGTCAGGTGGTCTAGTATTCCCATCTCTTTAAGAATTTTCCAGAGTTTGTTGTGGTCACACAGTGAAAGGCTTTGGCATAGTCAATAAAGTAGAAGTAGATGTTTTTCTGGAACTCTCGTGTTTTTTCGATGATCCAACAAATGTTGGCAATTTGATCTCTGGTTCTTCTGCCTTTTCTAAATCCAGCTTGAACATCTGGAAGTTCATGGTTCACGTACTGTTGAAGCCTGGATTGGAGAATTTTGAGCTATACTTAACTAGTGTGTGAGATGCGTGCAATTGTGCAGTAGTTTGAGCATTCTTTGGCATTGCCTTTCTTTGGGATTGGAATGAATACTGACCTTTTCCAGTCCTGTGGCCACTGCTGAGTTTTCCAAATTTGCTGGCATATTGAGTGCCCCACTTTCACTGCATCATCTTTTAGGATTTGAAATAGCTCAACTAGAATTCCATAACCTCCACTAGCTTTGTCTGTAGTGATGCTTCCTAAGTTCCACTTGACTTTGCATTCCAGAATTCTGGCTCTAGGTGAGTGATCACACCATCGTGATTATCTCGATCATGAAGATCTTTTTTGTGTAATTCTTTTTTGTATTCTTGCCACCTCCTCTTAATATCTTCTGCTTCTGTTAAGTCCATACCATTTCTGTCCTTTATTGTGCCCATCTTTGCTTGAAGTGTTCCCTTGGTATCTCTAATTTTCTTGAAGAGATCTCTCATCTTTCCCATTCTGTTGTTTCCCTCTATTTCTTTGCATTGGTCACCGAGGAAGGCTTTCTTATCTCTCCTTGCTATTCTTTGGAACTCTGCATTCAAATGGGAATATCTTTCCTTTTCTCCTTTGCCTTTCACTTCTTTTCACAGCTGTTTGTAAGGCCTCCTCAAACAACCATTTTGCCTTTTTGCATTTCTTTTTCTTGGGGGTGGTCTTCATTACTGCCTCCTATACAATTTCATGAACCTCCGTCCATAGTTCATCAGGCACTCTGTCTGTCAGATCTAATCCCTTGAATCTGTTTGTCACTCCCACTGTATAATCGTAAGGGATTTGATTTAGGTCATACCTGAGTGGTCTAGTAGTTTTCCCTACTTTCTGCAATTTAAGTCTGAATTTGGCAATAAGGAGTTCATGATCTGAGCCACAGTCAGCTCCTGGTATTGTTTTTGCTGACTGTATATCACTTCTCCATCTTTGGCTGCAAAGAATGTAATCAGTCTTAATTTTCACGTTGACCATCTGGTGATCAAGTTCTCTAGTTATTATATAACTTTTTGGTAGGGGAGGGGGGCTGCACCACCTGGCTTGTGGGATCTTAGTTCTGTGACTGGATATCAAACCCATGTCCCCTGCAGTGGAAGCATGGAATCTTAACCACTGGGCCACCAGGGAAGTCTTAGTACCATATTGTTTTGTTTACTGTAGTTTTGTAGTATAATCTGACAACAGGGAGTGTGATACCTCTGGCTTTGTTCTTTATTCTCAACATTACTTTGGTTATTAGGGGTAGTTTGTGGTTCCATATAAATTTTAGGATTTTTTATTCTAGTCTTGTGGAAAATATCATGGGTGTTTTGATAGGGATTGCGTTAAAACTATACATTGCTTTTGGTAGTATTGACATTTTAATAATATTAACTGTTCCAATCCATGAACTTGGGATATCTTTCCATTTCTTTGTATCATCTTCAGTTGTTTTCACCAGTGTTACAGTATTTTCAGAGTATAAGTCTTTCACCTCTGTGGAGTTAATTTTATTTTATTCTTTTTGATGCAGTTGTAAATGGGGTTGTTTTTCTTGTTTTCTCTCTCTGATAGTTAATTATTAGTGTATAGAAAAGCAACAAATTTCTGTATATAAATCTTGTATCCTGCAGCTTGACTAAATGCATTTAATAGGTCTAATAGTGTTTTGATGGGGGCTTTGGGGTTTTGTCTTGTGCCAGCACTATTTATGAAAGAGACTCATTTCACTTATTGTATGCTCTTGGCATCCTTGTCAAATCCAGTTGACTATAGATGTCAGCTTATTTCTGTACTCAGTTTTATTCCATTGGTCTGTGTGTCCTTTTGCAGTACCACACTGCTTTGATCACTGTAGCTTTGAATAGTGTTTTGAAATGGGAAATGTGAAGTCTTCTAACTGTTCTTTTTCAAGATTGTTTTGGCCATTCAAGATCTCTTAGAATTCCATATCAGTTTTAGGATGGGCTTTTCCATTTTTTCCCAAAAGGCCCTTGGGGTTTTGATAGCAATTGCGTTGAATTAGAAGATCACTTTGGAGATTGTTGTCATCTTAACAATGTTAGGTCTTCCAATTCATGAACATGGGATGTTTTTCCGTTTATTCAGGCTGTCTTTAATTTATTCAAGCAATATTTTGTAGTTTTCAGTGTACAAGTACTGCACCTCCAAGGTTGAGTTTATTCTGGGTAGTTTATTCTTTTTTGATGCTATTGTAATTGTAATTGTAAAAATCTTTCTAGTTTGTTTATTGCTAGTGTATGTAAGTACAACTGATATTTGTGTGTGGATCTGGTATGCTGCAACTTTGCTGAATTATTTTATTGGCTCTAGTAGTTCTTCTGGACTTTATAGGATATTTCATATATCCTATCATATCCAAGAGTTGGTGATGGACAGGGAGGCCTGGCATGCTGCAGTCCATGGGGTCGCAAGGAGTTGGACACGACTGAGCGACTGAACTGAACTGAACCTGTGAATAGTGGTAATTTTGCTCCTCCATTTCCCATTTTGATACCTTTTATTTCATTTTCTTGCCTAATTTCTCTGGCTAGAACTTATAATGCAATATTGAATAGAAGTGGCAATAGTGGGCCTCCTTATCTTGTTTTTGATCTTAAAGCAAAAACTTTCATTCTTTCACCACTGAGTAAGATGTTAGCTGTGGAGTTTTCATATATGGCCCTTATCATATTGAAGAAGTTCTTTTTTACCCCTAATTGTTGAGTGTTTTTTACTGTGAAAGGGCATTGGATTTTTCTCAAATATTTTTAAGCATTTTTTTCTTTCATTCTACTAATATGTATATTACATTAATTGACTTTTATATATTGTACTGCCTTTGAATTCCTAGAAAAATCCCACTTGATCGTGGTGTACAATACTATTAATATGCTGCTGGATTTGGTTTGCCAGTATTTTCTTAAGGAGTTTTGTATTTATATTCATAAAGGATATTGGTCTGTAGTTTTCCTTTTTTATGATGTCTTTGTCTAACTTTGGTTTCAGGGCAAATGCTGGTCTCTTAGAATGAGTTAGGAAGTGTTTCTTCCTTTTTCTTTTTTCTTCTTCATCATCTTTTATTTTTAAGTTTGAGAAACATTGGTGTTAATTTTGTTTTAAATGTTTGTGGAAATTAACAATTGAAGCCATCTAGGCCTGGGCTTTTCTTTCTTTTTTAAAAAATTTATTTATTTTAATTGGAGGACAATCACTTCACAACACTGTGGTGGTCCCTGCCACACATCGACACTAATCAGCCACGGGTGTACATGCATGCCCACCCCCATCCTGGACCCCTACTCCCACCTCCCTCCTTACCCCAACCTCTGGGTTGTCCCAGAACACTGGCTTTGAGCACCCTGCTTCATGCATCGAACTTGCACTAGTCATCTATTTTATGTATAATATATATGTTTCAATATCTCTCATATCATCCCACCCTCACCTTCTCCCACATAGTCCAATAGTCTGTTCTTTACATCTGTGTCTCTTTTGCTGCCTTGCATATTAGGATCATGGTTACCGTCTTTCTAGATTCCATATATACGCACTGATATATATTGGTGTTTCTCTTTCTAACTTACTTCACTCTGTATAGTAGACTACAGTTTCATCCACCTCATTAGAACTGACTCAAATGTGTTCTTTTTTATAGCTGAATAATATTCCATGTGTATATGTACCACAACTTCCTTATCCATTCATCTGCCCATGGACATCTATGTTGGTTCCATGTCCTGGCTATTGTAAACAGTGCTGCAGTGAACATTGGGGTACATGTGTCTCTTTCAATTCTGGTTTCCTCGGTGTGTATGCCCAGCAGTGGGATTGCTGGGTTGTATGGCAGTTCTATTTCCAGTTTTTTAAGGAATCTTCACACTGTTCTCCATAGTGGCTGTACCAGTTTGCATTTCCACCAACAGTGTAAGAGGGTTGCCTTTTCTCCACACCCTCTCCAACACTTATTGTTTGTAGACTTTTTGTAGGCAGGGCCTGGGCTTTTCTTTGCTAGGAAATTTTTGATTATTGATTTAATCTCTTTGCTTGCTATAGCTTTGTTCAGGTTTTCTATTTCTACTGGGTCAGTTTTTCTAATTGATGTGCTTTGAGGAATCTTTCCATTTGATCTAGGTTATCTAATTTGTTTGGTGGACAATTGTTCATAGTATTATCTCACAATCATTTTTACTTCTGTAAAGTTGGTAATAATGTCCCCACTTTCATTTCTGAGTCTAATAATTTGAGTATTCTTTCTTTTTTTCTCCGTGATTCTAGCTAAACTCAATTTTGTTGATCTTTTTGAAGAACCAAATTTTGGTTTTGTTGATTTTGTGTATTTATTTTCCATTCTCTACTTTTAAAATCACTGCTCACTTTATTATTTCTTTCCTTCTGCTAGTTTCAGGTTTACTTTGCTCTTCCTTTTCCAGTTTTTTTTTTTTAGCTATACAGTCAGATTATTGATTTGAAATGTTTTTTTCTTTTTTGGCTGTGCCACACCCGGCTTACAAGATCTTATTTCCTTAACCAAGGATTGAACCCAGGCCATGAGAGTGAAAACACTGAGTCCTAACCATTGGACAGCCAGGAATTCCTTCTTCTTTTTTTTTAAATTTAATTTATTTTGTATATTTATTTATTTATTTATTGGCTACACTGGGTCTTTGTTGCTGTGCGTGGACTTTCTCTAGTTGCAGCAAGTGAGCTTTCTAGTTACGGTGCAAGGGCCTCTCATTGTGGTGGCTTCCCTTGTTGCAGAATATGGGCTCTAAGGTGCATGAGCTTCAATTGTTGTAGCTCATGGGCTCAGCAGTTGTGGCACACAGGTTGAGTTGCCCCATGGTATGTGGAATCTTCTCAGACCAGGGATTGAACTTGTGTCCCCTGCACTGGCAGGCAGACTCTGCCTGGACCACCAGGGAAGTCCCCTGAAAAACTCAAGGAGACTGCATTTGAAATAGTTTCAATTCTACTCTCTGTGGAGGACATTTGTTTTGTCACTCTGGCTGGCGCCCTCTGCCAAAAGGGAAAGGAACTTTCCCTATTTAACATGGTTCTGCCATGTTCTACTGCCAGTCACAGCACTTTTTCCCTCTTGTTTTTCAATACAGGTGTTTACAGCTGTCTATTTTCCTTTGAGCATTGTTTTCATTGAATCCTATAAGTTTGGGCATATTGGATTTTTGTTTTTCTTCATCTCAAAGTTTCCTAACGTTTCTTATGATTTCTTCTTCGACCCATTGGTTGTTTTATTTAATTTCCACATACTTGTGAATTGTCCAGTTTTCCCTGTGTAAAGTTCTAGTTTTAGTCCATTTTGGGTCGAGAAGATACTTTATATGATTTTAGTCTTTTTAAATTTATTGAGATTTCTTTTGTGATTTAACATATGACCTGTCGTGGAGAATATTCCATGTGCACTTGAGAAAATTGAGCATTTTGTTGTTATGGGGTGGAATATTCTTTATATGTCTGCTTGATCTAGTTGGTTTATAGTGTTGGTCAAGTCCTCTATTTCCATACTTATCTTTAGTTCTGGTTGTTCTATCCATTATTGAATCTGAATTATTAAAATCTGTTAACTGTTGTTATAAAACTCTTTCTTTCTTCATTTCTTCCTTCATTCCGTCTGTCCATTTTTGCTTCATATTTTGGGGTCCTCTGTTGTTAGGTATGTGTATGTTTGTAATTGTTATAACTTGATAAATTAACCTTTTTGTTAATATATAATGACCTTTGTCTCATAACAATTTTTAAAAATCTATTTTGTTTGATGTTAATGTAGACTGCTCCCCCAACCCTCTTTCAGTAATTATTGTTTAAAATAATTTGGTAATTAAAATGGAATGCATTTTTCCATTCTTTCACTTTCAACCTATTTATGTCTTTGAATCTAACATTAGTCTCTTATAGATAGCATATACTTGGATCATGTTTTTCTTTATCCATTCTGTCAATCTCTGCCTTTTAATTGGAGAATTTATTTATGTTTAAAACAGTTACTGATAAGGAAAAGCTCTTGGTTTTGTTTTTTTTTTTTTCCTACAGATGGGCATTATTTTATTCTTTTGTTTTCTATATGACTTTTTTGATAATTTCTTCCATTACTGACTTCTTTTGTGTTTAATTGATTTTTGTAGGTTCATGTTTTTTAGTAAATGTGAGACATTTTCATCATTAATTCTTCACATATCCTTTCTGCACCTTTCTTTCCCTACTTCTGAGACTTATTTTATATATATATTGATTTACTTAATGATGTTCCACTGGTCTCTAAGCCTTGGTCATTTTTTTTCATTCTTTTTTCTTTTTGCTACTCTAAATAACTTCAATGGCCCTCTCTTTAAATTTGCAGATTCTTTCTTCTGCCAGCTCAAATCTACTGTAAAGGTCTTCTACTGAAGTTTTCATCTCAGTTATTGTACTTGTAATTTCAGAATATCTGTTTGGTTCATTTTTTATAATTTCTGTCTCTTCACTATATTCTCTATTTGGTGAAACATACTTCTTCTGGAGTGATGTCTATTGTTTCTATTAGCTCTTTGATTTATAATCTTTTTCAGTATCTGTGCTTCTTTAGGGACAGTTTGTGTTAATTTCCTTTTCTTCCCCCCCTATAAATAGGTCATATTTTCTTGTTTCTTTGAATGCCTTATTTTTTGTTGTTGCTGAAAACAACATTTTATTATAGTAGACCCTTGAGCAAGGTAAGTTCTAATTGCACAGTTCCACTTGTATGTGGATTTTTTAAAATTAATACATACTACAATACTATATAATCTGTGACTGGTTGAATCTGCAAATGTAATACCATGGTATGGAGGGCTAGAGTTATACATGGATTTCAACAGCACAGAGGATTGGCACTCATAGACCCCACTTTGTTCAAAAGTCAACAATATAATATAGTAATTTTGGAAATCAGATTCTTGTCTTTCTTCAGGGCTGCTGTTATTGCTTGCTGTGGGTTGTAGTTGCTTGTATATTTAGTGAGTTTTCGAAATCATTTTTAAAAGATTGTGTTATTTGTAATTTGTGTTATTTGACTGTAAAATCTTGATTCCTTTAGCTTGTAGTCAGTTAGTGGTTTGACAAATAATTTCTTTAATGCTTTAAGTCACCTTTTTCTTAATTCAGCATACATTTAGTTGCTGTAAACCTTTGAATATTTTCCAAAGTTAATTCTGACTCTCTCTTTTTTTGGCATTTCTATGGAGGGACAGGTTCTTGGAGTTTCTTGCTTTGCCACTGTTGCAGACATCTCCTCCCTGCTGATATTTTTCATTAGGATTTATGAACATGAAACTTTTCCCACTTATTTAGGACTTTGAATTTTTCTTTCAGCAATGTCTTAGAGTTTTCATCATACAGGTCTTGAAGATATTTTATTACATTTGTACTTATTTTATGTTTTAAGCCATATATATATTTAAATTTTCTCCTTTTAATTCATCATGCTAATATATATAAATACAGTGGGTTTTTAAAAATCATTAAAAAAAATTTTTTTTAATTAAAAAAAATCATTTTAAAAATGTATTTATTTTTGGCTCTGCTGGGTCTTTGTTGCTGCGGGGACTTTTCTGTAGTTGCAGTGAGCGGGGGGCTACTTTTCATTGAATTGTACAGGCTTCTTATTGCAGTGGCTTCTTTTGTTGTGGAGCACAGGCTCCAGGGCACTGAGCTTCCGTAGCTGTGGCATATGGGCTCAGTAGTTGCAGTACCCGGGCTCTAGACCACAGCCTCAACAGTTGTGGCCAGCAGAGTTAGTTTGCTACCTGGCATGTGGGATCTTCCTGGATCAGGGATCAAACTGGAGTCTCCTGCATTGGTGGGCGAATTCTTTACTGTTGAGCCACTAGGAAGGCCCATAAATACAGTGGTTTTTGTATTTTCCTTGAATCTTGAAAGCTTGCTGAGTTGACTTATTCTATTACTTCTTGTAGATTCCTTAGGAAGTGCTACATATATAATTAGGTTATATGTGAATAAAGAGTTAACTCTTTTCATTCTAATAAATGTGACTTTTCTTTCTCTTGCCTCATTGCACTGACTAGGACCTCTACTACAATATTGAATAGAAATGTAAAGTGGATATATTTGCCTTATTTCTGACCTTAAAGTGAAAAATATTCACCCTTTCACCACTGAGTATGATGTTAACTATAGATTTTGTGTAGATGCTCGTCCTTAGGTTGAACAAGTTCCTTTTTATTCCTAGTTTATTGAGAATTTTCTTCATGAATTGGTGCTGCATTTTGTCAATGCTATTCTACATCTATTGATAAAATGAATATAGTTTTTCTTTTTTAGTCCTTTAAATATGATGAATTAGTTACATTGATTGATTTTCTAGTATTAAACAAATCTTGCATTCTCAGGATAAACTTCACTTGATTATGATTTGTTATCTTCACACATTGCAGGATTTAATTTGCTAAAATTCTGTTAATGACTTTTGTATGTATGTTTTTGAGGGCCTATAACTTTTCTTTTCCCTCTTCGGTTTTAGTTGTAATGTCTTTGTCAGGTTTTGATGTGAGGATAATATTGGCTGTATAAGATAAGCTGGAAAGTATTCTTTTCTATTTTCTGGAAGAGTTCTGTAGAACTAGTGTTACTTCTTCCTCAAATATTTGGTAGAATTCACAGTGAAACTATTTGAGCTTGGAACTTTTTTAAATGGTAAGTCTTTTATTATTATAGTGCTAAAATATACATACATAACATAAATGTTACCATTTTAACCATTTTTAGGCATACAGTTCAGTGACATTAAGTGTATTGATGTTGTGTACCAATACCACCATCTATCTCCAGAGCTTTATAATCTTTCCAGACTGATTCTCTCTTTCCCTTAAAAAATACCCACCCCTGTTCCTCCTGTCTTCTATTCCCTGGTAACTACATTCTATTTCCTGTCTCTGTTAATTTGATTAATCTACTTATGTCATATAAATGACATCATACAAGGAATTCCCTGGCAGTCCACTGGTTATTTCTCCATGCCTTCACTGCTGAGCATGTGGGTTGAATCTCTGGTCAGGGAACTAAGATCCCAAAAGCCTTGTGGCATGGCCAAAAAAAAAGTGGAATCATACATTTGTCCTTTTTGTTTTTTACTTATTTCACTTAGCATGTCTTTAGGGTTAATCCATGTTGTAGCCTGACATAATTTCATTTCTTTTTAAGGCTGAATAATATTCTATTGAATGGATATACTGCATTTTGTTTGTTATTTATCCATTGATAGACCCTTCGGTTGTTTCCACCTTTTGTCTATTGTAAATAATGCTACTGTGAACATGGATATACAAATAATTTGTCAAATCTTTATTTTCAGTTCTTTTATGTATATACCCAAAATTCAAATTGCTGGATTATATGGCAATTCTATGTTTCACTTTTTGAGGAATTGTCATACTGTTTTCCACAGTGACTGTCATTTTACATTCCAGCAGCAATGCACAAGGATTCTGATTTCTCCACATCCTAAATAACACTTATTATTTTCTATTTTTGATAATTGCCATTCTAATGGGTATGAAGTGCTATCTCACTGTGATTTTAATTTCCATTTCTCTAACAATTGGCGTATGAGAGGTTTTAAAACTATGAATTTAATTTTTAAAATATATACAGCTATTCAGGTTATTTATTTCTTCTTTTATTTATTTTTGGTTGTTCTGGGTTTTCCTGGCTGCACGTGGGCTTTCTCTAGTTGCAGAGAGTGGGGGATACTCTTCCTTGTGGTATGCAGGTTTCTCACTTTGGTGGCTTCTCTTGAGCACAGGCTCTAACTGCACAGGCTTCTGTAGTTGTAGTGCATGGGCTGAGTAGGTGTGACTTGAGGGTATAGGGTGCTGGCTCAGTAGTTAAGACACACAGGCTTAGTTGCCACATAGCATGCAGGGTCTTCCCAGAGCAGGGATTGAACTCATGTCCCCTGCATTGGCAGGTGTATTCTCAATCACTGTACCATCAGGGAAGCCCCTATTTATTTCTTCTTGAGTGAAACTTGGTAATTTGTATGTGAAGGAATTTCTGTTTAGTCTAAATTGTTGAATTTATCACATAAAGTTGTTGACAACATTGCCTTATTAATTTGTATCTGTAGTATCTGTAGTCTCTTTCATTCCAGATATTGGTGTGTATGTGTATGTGTGCACTAAGTTGCTTCAGTTGTATCTAACTCTTCGTGACTCTATGAACTGTAGCCCGCCAGGTTTCTCTGTCCGTGGGATTCTCCAGGCAAGAATATTGGAGTGGGTTGTCATTTCCTTCTCCATGGGATCTTCCCAAGCCAGGGATCGAACCAGTGTCTCATATCTCCTGCATTGACAAGTTCTTTACCACTAGTGCCACCTGGGAAGCTCCCCAGATATTGGTTATTTGTGTTTCTATTGTTTCAACTCTTTACCTATTTTTTCTTTTATTGATTCATGCTTTTTTCTTTGTTATTCTATTTCTTCTCCTTACTTTGGATAAAATTTGCTTTTCTTTTTTAAGTTCCTTATTATTGAAGACTCTTATGGTGGATCACTGGTTTTACATCTCTTTTCTAATATAAGCACGTCTGCTACACTGTATTGGTCATTGAAACCGTTCTTAATACAATGAAGAGGGAACTACACAAGGGTGTGAATACCACCGGGTGGGATCCGTGGAGGCCATCTTGGAGTTTGGGTTCTCCAAGTTGATTCTAACTTCTCTATTATTAGATTTAAAGTCATTACTGACCCTGTTTCTTGTGATAAAACGTGAGCGTTGATAGTCTATGGTGTGCAATAGCATAACAGCTACTTAGAAGTGTTATCTGTAGACACTACAGTTAAATGCATACAGAAGACAAGCCTTTTGGTAACCAGGAAGTTGCTGCCATAAAACATGTTAGTGACAGTCTGGGATATAATAGGGTCTGTTGATTGTTGTTTCTAAGTATGCTGGACAATGTTGGGGAAAAAAATGGTTAGATCAGTACTTTGAATTCTTAAGTCAAGATCCACCTAAGGAATCTATTAGGTTGATGAAAAGGTAATTTTGGTTTTACACTGTGAATTTTAAATCATTATAACTAGGCTTAAACACATCTTTATTAAACAAAACAGGAACCATTTTAATCAACATATTTTTGCCAACAACAAATAAGTTAGTTTATTCATAAGTAGCATGAAGTAGCATAGAAAGCAAGTAACATAAAAATCCATGCTTTAGGATTTGATGAACTCTTGGAAAGCATTTTCTGCCTCCTGATGGTTGTGGTCATGTTTTCCATGCAAAAAGTTGTCGAATGGGGAACACATGTACACCCATGGCTGATTCATGTCAATGTATGGCAAAAACCACTACAATATTGTAAAGTAATTAGCCTCCAATTAAAATAAACTAATTAATTTTTTTAAAAGTTGTCAGGAGAAGGCAATGGCACCCCACTCCAGTACTCTTGCCTGGAAAATCCCATGGACAGAGGAGCCTGGTAGGCTGCAGTCCATGGGGTCGCACAGAGTCGGACACGGCTAAAGCGACTTAGCAACAGCAGCAGCAGGCATAGACAGAAAACAAGACTGTATCAGGACTAGGGTTATGCCAGGCAGGTTCAATAAAAGAGGAATTAGGGAGCTAAATTATATTCTTCTAGCCAGTTCCTCACAAATAAGGAACATTTCATTTGAATATTTTTTAAATAACTGAACTTAAACTGTCAATAACAGTAAATCATAATAAAGGATCAACATATATAATAGTTTTACATAGTTTTGGCAGTATTTTTTAATTTTTAGTGTTCACATGTAATTTTAAAGCACCTAATTAAAAGCAAAAATATGGTTTGAAATATGGTTAATTATTTCACTTAGTAAAGTAATTCTTCCAATTAGTAATGACAGTCATTACCTGCTTCTTTCATGGAAATTTGGTCTATCATTCCTTTTAGTACATAAATGTTGCCTGATAAAGTTCTAAGTTTGTTGTGCTTAATCCATTCTATAATTATATTACTGTGCCAATAAAAAAAAATGTTGTCGAAATGCTTGAAGAAGTACTAGTCAGTTGGTGAGAGTCTGGTAAATATGGTGGATGAGGCAAAACTTTGTAGTCCAGTTCATTTGACTTTTGAAGCATTGGTCGTGTGACATGCGGTCAGGGGTTGTTAATGGAGAAGTATTGGACTCATTCCGTTGACCAATGTCGGCTGCAGGCATTGCAATTTTTGGTGCATCTCATCAATCAGCTGAGCATACTTCTCAGATGTAATGGTTTTGCTGGGATTCAGAAGGCTGTAGTGGATCAGATGGGCAGCAGACCACCAAACAATGACCATGACCTTTTTTAGTGCAAGTTTGGCTTTGGAGCTTCTTCTCAGTTCAACCACTGAGCTGGTCTTTACCAGTTTTATAAAATCCACTTTTCATCACACATCACAATCTGATCAAGAAATGGTTCATTGTTGTTGTGTAGAACAAGAGAAGACGAATGTAAAATAGATAGCCACTGGGAATTTGCTGTGTGACTCAGGGAACTCAAACCGGGACTCTGTAACAACCTAGAGGGGTGGGGTGGGGAGGGAGGTTCAAGAGGAAGGAGACAGAGGTATACCTATGGCTGATTCATGTTGATATGTGGCAGAAACCAACACAATATTATAGAGCAGTTACCCTATAATTAAATAAATACATTTATTTAAATACAAATAAATTTAACTGCAAAAAGAAAAAGAAGACAACACTTCAGAACAATGATTTTTTTTATTTTTGGTCAGCTCATGAGGCACCCACTTACCGAAATTTTTTACCTTCCCAATTTGCTTCAAATGCGGAATGATCATAGAATAGTCAACGTTGAGTTCTTGGGCAACTTCTGTAGTTGTAAGAGGATCAGCCTCAATGATGACTCTCAATTTGTTGTTGTCAACTTCAGATCGCTAGCCACTATGCTTCTCATATTCAAGGCTCTCATCTCCTTTGCAAAACTCCTTGAAACACCACTGTACCATACATTTGTTAGCAGTTCCTGGGCCAGATGTGTTGTTGATATTGCAAGTTGTCTCTGCTGCTGTGACCCATTTTGAATGGGAATAAAAAACTTGCTTGAGTTTGCGAACATCATTTCTGTGGTCTAAAATAAATATAAAATAAACAGCAAGTAATAAGTCATTAGCAAAAAAAATAAAGCAAGAAATGCATGTTAAAATGATGTATAACATAACCACATTTATTTAAGAATGTATTCCAATGCTTGTGTGCTAAGCTGCTTCAGTCGTGTCTGACTCTTTGTGACCCTATGGCCCATAGCCCACCAGGCTCCTCTGACCATTGGATTCTCCAGGCAAGAATACTGGAGTGGGTTGTCGTGCCCTCTTCCAGGGGATCTTCCCAACCCAAGATCAAATCAGTGTCTCCTGCACTGTAGGCCGATCTCCCTATCCACACATACTGTACTCTTTTTCCTCCTGGTAAACTCTTGTCTTATTTCACTAATTTCCATCTTTGCAGGAATTCTTTTCTGCAAAGCCAAAGTGTCAGGGCCTTGTCACTGACACCGGTCTAGTGGTTAGCCTATGATGCTCTCACCACCGAGACCTTACCTCAGTCTCCCAGGTAAAGAGCCTTCCTTCAAGCCGCTGCAGACCAAGGCCACCTGAGATCATATTTGGTGCCGCAACCTGTATGTTGGGAAATCAAGGGAAGGATTTCCTGGATGTTATTCATAAACTGTGTCCCTGCTAATGCCAACCCAGTGCTGTCTGTGTCAGACAAAATGGTCAGACAAGGGACTTCCCTGGTGGTCCAGTGGTTAAGAATTTGACTTGCAGTGTAGGGGCCACAAGTTCCATCCCTGATCAGGGAATTAAGATCATATATGCCCCAGGGCAACTGAGCCCACACACCGCTTGCTACTACTGAGCCTGCACACCACAACAGAGCATGCTGCGTGACGCAACGAAATCCTGCGTGCACAACTAAGACGTGATGCCACCAAATAAATATTTTTAAAAATTCTATGACATTTAAAAATTTTATTACCTTTTTTCTTATTTTGTCTAGCTCACTTTGAATTTCACCCTGTATTAGCTGTGTCCCTCTTTATCCCAGTTTATTGTCTTAGCTCTGCTTTTATCTCTTATTTCCTAGCTGTATTTTCTTATGTGCCAAAGCAGACACTGTTGAAAACTTCTATTTGCTGCAATCAGTATTTTTGAAAAGCATGTCACTCTTAAAAGGGCATAGTGCCTCTTTAAATACTATGTTCTTTTTCCTATATGTTATAAAATGTCTTCCTTGGACCAACCCTTTTTGTACTAACATTACCTTATTCTTGAATTAGAGTTCTAACCAGACCTAGCATATGCTTCCTACTCCTGAAAATTTCTTGTTTCCCTCAGTGATCACCTAAATACTGTCAGAATGATATTCTCAATCTTCCTCTTTTCAGGTCAAGACAACACAATTTATTATTAAACTATTATTATTATTATTATTAAATAATTATCTTACACTTGTGAAGGTAAAAGTCCAAAATCAGTGTCAGTAGGCTAAAATGCAATGATGCTCTTTTAAGTGGAAAGACTTATTTTCAGTTTATGATCGAGCTAGACACCTTAAGGAAATGAAGAGAAAATCAGAGCCATTGGGGTTCCCTGGTGGTCCAGTGGTTAAGAATCTGCCTGCAAATGGAGGGGACTAGGGTTTGATCCCTGGTCTTGGAAGATCCCACGTGCCATGGGCCAGCTAAGCCCGTGTGCCACAACTATTTAACCTATGCTCTTGAGCTGACATACGGCGACTACTGGGCCCCTGTGCTGAAATTACTGAAACTTGTACCTAGAGCCTGTGCTCCACAACAAGAAAAGCCACGACAGTAAGAAGCCCATGTACCACAACCAGATAGTAGCCCCTGCTCACCCCAAATAGAGAAAGCCCACATGCAGCAACGAAGACCCAGTGCAGCCAAAAATAATTAATTAATTAAAATTAAGAAAGAAAGAAAATCAGAACCATTACTGCAAATGTGATATAGTTTATAAATACTTCAGAGCCTCTTTGAAAAATAATTTGCCTTTAAAGAGAAAAATGCCAGCGTAGTTGAGTGTGAGGACTCTATTTTACCTGTATGAATACCCCCCAAACCCTGCTCTTGTTTTTAAGCCGGAGGGAATGTCTTACCTCGGCATCTATGACTGTTCTCTTTATTTTCTTCTGAATAGCTTATAATATTCATTTGCCTTTACAATTTATATATTTAAATGATGAGTGGCCAAGGATCTTTGAAGCTATGACTTCCCTTTCTATGTTAATATAACTCTTCTTTCAAGAAATTTTAACTACTTTCCATGACTGTAATACTTATTTTAGGTCTATCAAAATCTCTTTCATTATTATTGAACTGTAGTAGCTGTGCTTCTCTAGTGAACAAGAACATTTATTTCTTTTATTGATAGAAATTGGTTGAGTAGTCTATTAACATACCACTTTGCTGATGCTTTAGATGTGAATGTGGACCATAATAACAGTCCTTATAAAATCTTGGTTTGCTCCTTTTTTTCTGTTCTTATAGAATAAAAATGTTCAGCCTATAAAATTTCCAATTAAACATCAGCAAGAAGTGAAGATTTATTTTCCTATCAAGCTTACACCTAACTTTCTGGCATTTCCTCATCATCCCATGGGAATGTTGTATCGTTATAAAGTGCAGGTATGATATACTAGAATGAGAATTCACAAATAAGTCAGTTTCTCTGATAGCTTAATTAATTGAAATTTAGTTAATGTTAAATTTTACTTCCACCTAATCCTAGTGTATAACTCAGTTTTGGGTGACAACCAAATCATGAATACTCTTGAATAGTTGAATCCTAACAAGACATGGTGTACTTTCTCTCTTCCATATATCCTTTCCTTGCGAGTTTTATAGTTTTGTCAAGCTCTCTTGTGCTCTTTCTTTTTTACATTTTGTGATACTGCCATTACATAATCTCCCTTTAGTATTTCCGTTGCCCACATAATCTCTGGTGTTTCCCTCTCCCATTTAGCTACTTTCGTATGGCATCACAGTTTTCTTAATGTTCCAGAAATAAATTATTGTGTAGTTTTATTATTTCCTAAACTTTATTTCACCAGATTGTACATCTTCACTTAAATTCCATTTTTCCCCTTATACTAATTAAATATAAGGTATTTTTTCATAGGTAGAGGGTGGCAGTGGCAACTTTACCTGGACCTCTTCTAATGAAACAGTGGCCATGGTGACCACTAAAGGAGTGGTGACAGCGGGGCGGGTGAGGGGAAACAGCACTGTTTTGGCCCGAGATGTACAGAATCACTTTCGGTATGGGGAAATCAAGGTAAGCAACTCTCCAAACCGTCTTCATATCTCCTCTGAAACATTGTTGTCTAAATTTAATTATAGTAACACGTTAAAATTTTTTTCTTTTTCATGTTGATTATTTTATTATTTTATTTTTTTCCCATTTATTTTTATTAGTTGGAGGCTAATTACTTTACAATATTGTAGTGGTTTTTGCCATACGTTGACATGAATCAGCCATGGATTTACATGTATTCCCTTTCCCGATTCACCCCCTCCCACCTCCTTCTCCATCCCATCCCTCTGGATCTTCCCAGTGCACCAGCCCTGAGCACTTGTCTCATGCATCCAACCTGGGCTGGTGATCTGTTTCATCTTTGATAGTATACTTGTTTCAGTGCTATTCTCACGTTGATTATTTTAAAATGATCCTCAGAATTTCCTTGGTTGTCCAGTGGTTAAGACTTTGCACTCCCACTGCAGGCGACACAGGTTTGATCTCTGGTTGAGGAACTAAGATCTTGCATGCCGCTATGGTACAGACAAAAATAAGTAAATAAAATAATGCTCAAATTCAGTCTTATCATACATATTTCTTAAATATTCCTGGACCTGGGTTGAGTCCTGCTTTACTTAATAACCAATTATTTAATGTCTGCATTTGTTAATTCATCTTTAAAATGGGGATAATTATAGGATCTGCCTCAAAGGGTTAGTGTCAGAATTAAATGAGATGGTGTTTACACCTGTGCTGGGAATATATTCACTACTTAATGTTATCTATTTTGTTACTGTATGTTGTTATTATTATCATGTATTTATCATGTATGTGAACTTTATAGACACTTAATTTCTAGTCTCATTTTTTTGTTGTCTATCTTGTTTCTATAAGATTGAACTACTTTTTACTATGTTATATAACCATTTTCTATCTTCTCCCACTTTTAATAAACATTAATTTATGTTGTCTTTCCCTGCAGAACTACTTAGCATGTGTGTTATCATTCAGTGAATATTTATTGAATACTAAGGAGGTACTTAACACCATATTAGGTATCATGGGACATTCAAAGAAATAACATGACATCCCTACTTTAAAGAGTCTGAAGTCTAGCTAGGAAGATATATTAATGTGAAAAGTTAAATAACATTTTTAGGAAGTGGCAGAGAGTGAAGAGGAACTAAAAAGTCTCTTGATGAAAGTGAAAGAGGAGAGTGAAAAAGTTGGCTTAAAGCTTAACATTCAGAAAACTAAGATCATGGCATCTGGTCCTATCACCTCATGGGAAATAGATGGGGAGACAGTGGAAACAGAGACAGACTTTATTTTCTGGGGCTCCAAAATGACTGCAGATGGTGACTGCAGCCATGAAATTAAAAGACACTTACTCCTTGGAAGGAAAGTTATAACCAACCTAGATAGCATATTAAAAAGCAGAGACATTACTTTGCCAACAAAGGTCCGTCTGGTCAAGGCTATGGTTTTCCCAGTGGTTATGTATGGATGTGAGAGTTGGACTGTGAAGAAAGCTGAGTGCCGAAAAATTGATGCTTTTGAACTACGGTGTTGGAGAAGACTCTTGAGAGTCCCTTGGACTGCAAGGAGATCCAACCAGTCCATCCTAAAGGAGATCAGTCCTGGGTGTTCACTGGACAGACTGATGCTGAAGCTGAAACTCCAATCCTTTGGCCACCTCATGCGAAGAGTTGACTCATTGGAAAAGACTCTGATGCTGGGAGAGATTGGGGGCAGGAGGAGAAGGGGACGACAGAGGATGAGATGGCTGGATGGCATCACCGACTCGATGGGCATGAGTTTGAGTAAACTCCGGGAGTTGGTGATGGACAGGGAGGTCTGGCGTGCTGTGATTCATGGGGTCGCAAAGAGTCGGACACGACTGAGCAACTGAACTGAACTGAACTGACTGAAAGCAGTATATGATTTAAAGCTACTTGAATTATAGAGGAAAAGTACTATTAGTTAATAAAAGAAAATCCTTGTGGATATGACTAGTCGAGGCTATCATGAAGAGCTGGGATCTTGAATGAGACTTTGAAGGATGGAGCCAACCTAAGGCCTAAGGGTCAGACTCAACTTGCTGCCTTTCTAGTAAATAAAGTTTTATCAGAACACAGTCATTCATTTATGTATTCTCTGTAGCCATTTTCAGGCAACAAGTACAGATTTGAGTAGTTTACAAGACCGTCTGATCCCCAAAGCCAAAAATACTTGCTCTCCGGCCCTTTAGAGAGCATTGCTGACTTCTGCTGTCAACAGTGGGAAGCCAAAGACTTCCCTGGTGGTTCAGTGGCTAAGATTCCACACTCTCAAAGCAAGGGGCCCGGGTTCTATCCCTGTTCAGGGAACTAGATGCTTTACACTGCAACTAAGGATTCCACATGCTGCAACTAAAGGCACATATAAACAGTGACCAGAAAAAGACTATTCTTTTTCAGAAGAGAAAACAGAAATATTTTAGAAATATTTATTTCTAAAAATAATTTTAGAAAACAAAATTATTCTGTTTTCTAAACTCTTGTAATGCTTATCATTTTCTACTAATAGTTTAATTTATTTAAATGTTTAGTCAGTCAGTCAGTTCAGTCGCTCAGTCGTGTCCAACTCTTTGCAACCCCATGAATCGCAGCACGCCAGGCCTCCCTGTCCATCACCAACTCCCGGAGTTTACTCAAACTCATGTCCATCGAGTCAGGGATGCCATCCAGCCATCTCATCCTCTGTCATCCCCTTCTCCTCCTGCCCCCAATCCCTCCCAGCATCGGGGTCTTTTCCAATGAGTCAACTCTTCGCATGAGGTGGCCAAAGGATTGGAGTTTCAGCTTCAGCATCAGTCTGTCCAGTGAACACCCAGGACTGATCTCCTTTAGGATGGACTGGTTGGATCTCCTTGCAGTCCAACGGACTCTCCAGAGTCTTCTCCAACACCACAGTTCAAAAGCATCAATTTTTCGGTGCTCAGCTTTCTTCACAGTCCAACTCTCACATTCACACACTCCCCTTTAAAAAGTCCATTCAGGCTGCTATAACAAAATACTGTAGGTTGGGTGGCTTGTAAACAACAGAAATTGATTTTTCAATGGTTTTAGAGGCTGGAAATTCCAGAATCAAGGCACCAATAGATTCATTGTCTGGTGAGGAAAAGCATTCTGCTTCATAGAAGACTATATTTTTTGCTTTAACCGCATATGGCAGAAGGGACTAGGGAGCCGCAGGGGTTCCTTGTTTAAGGGCATTAATTCCATTTGTGGGAACTCCATTCTCAGGACCTAACCACCTCCCAAAGGCCCCATCTCCTAATACCATCACTTTGGGGGTTAGAATTTCTACATATGAGTTTGGAGGGAGACCTTCAATCTATAGCAAAAAGAAAAAGAAAAAGATTTTTTTAAGATATCAAGAAAGAGTGTTCTATATCAGAGGTCAGCAAACTTTTTACATAAAAAAGATAGTAAATGTGTTAGTTTTATAGGCCACATACAGTCTCTATCTCATAGTCATTTGTCATTGTTGCTTTTTATTTTACAACGCTTTAAAAGACCATTCTTAGTTTACAAAAGTCAAGAAAATTGTTCAGTGCTCATATTTTGCCAGACTCCCACTGAGAGGTATCACATCCTTAGAGAAGTTGATTGAGGAATGAAGTGAGTGACAGGTTCAGCACCTAACACACACACACAAACACCCATATATGCATATAAATGGTACATAGTTTCTGTTTTTATATGCAAAACATATGTGTGTATATATATGTATATTTAAATATTTAAGGAATGCTTTTGTCTAAGATTTTCCTAATGTACCTTTCTTGAAAGATTAATTTTTTTCCCTCAGATACATGTTCTGAGACTGAACAAGATGGAACTGTTACCATTTCATGCTGATGTGGAGATTGGCCAGATTATAGAAATCCCCATTGCAATGTATCATGTAAATAAGGAAACCAAAGAGGCCATCACATTCACAGACTGCTCTCATTTATCCTTGGATTTGAACATGGATAAGCAAGGAGTCTTTACTCTTCTCAAAGAAGGTTAAGAGTAGGCTTTTTTTTTTTTTCCTTTCTTTGTCTTTGAATTAAAGGACCAATCAACAATTCAGAAACTATGAATTATAGTCTAAATTAACATATTGGGGATTCCATAGAGGTCTAGTGATTTGGACTCTGGGCTTTCACTGCCAAGGGCCTGGTTTCAGTCCCTGGTTGGGGAACTAAGATCCCACAAACTGCAAGGTGCAGCCAAAAAATTTAAAAGTTAAATTCACATATTACCTTTCTTTATAATACTTTTATTTATTCTGTCAACTGCCTTAGGTATTATAATGTGATGTTAGAAACAAAGGCACAGAAATAGAATAAAATGTCCAGAGTTCATTGTGGCCAGACAATATCAGTTTTTAGTCATATCAAGGCCTTCTCTTTCCAGCTTCAAGCTCTTTTCTTCTTTCTTTCTTTAATTATGTACTATACCTCTTTCTAAGAGGAATTTAGTGCCGTTTAATATATATATATATATATATATATAAAATTTATTCTAAAAGAGAAAATATCTTTTTAATAAGAAAAGAATATGAATAAGCTATTCATAAAGATCAGTATCATTTACTGTTATGGAACTTCATACTTGATCCTGATCACCATCGTTTTTTCAGTAATAATGACAGTAGTAGCATCTAACATTTATTTGGCATTTACTATTTGCCAGGCTCTTTTATGAATACTTTTCACATATAACTCATTTAATTTTCACAATACATCATGTCCGACTCCTGCGACCCCATAGACTGTAGCCTGCCAGGCTCCTCTGTCCATGGGATTCCCCAGGCAAGAATCCTGGAGTAGGTTGCCATTTCCTTCTCTAGGGGATCTTCTTGACCCAGAAATCGAAGCCAGGTCTCCTGCATTGCAGGCAGATTCTTTACTGACTGAGCTACAAGGGTATGAGGGAAGCCCTATACATCCATAAGGTTGATATCAACTTGGACTTCTCTTTTACCCTTGCTAATTATGCTGTATAATATCTCTCAGCTCACCTCAGTTCTTAGGCTCCCCATTTTTAGGCCTTCATTATCTCTCACTGAGACTGTAACAATATCCTCCTCTAATTCTTCTTGCCTTTGATAATCATGGCTACAAGATAGATCTTCATGAAACTCAATTTCAATATTAATTTTCCTGCTCAAAAATTTTGAGAAGTTTTTCATTGCCCCTGGACAACAGCCAAAATCCTTTTAGTTTAGTATTCAAGGCCCTCTACAATATAACCCAGCCTACTTTTTGGAACTTCATTTGGAACTTTATATGAAGCTTTGGCCTCATATAAAGCTCTAGCTAAACTAACTATACTTAAAATTTCCCATGTTATTTCTTTCATATACGCATTTGTATCTCATTTATATTTCTATCTTTGTTCATTTATTTATCAGCTTAAGATACCCTCTTCTACATATCTAAGGGGGCTTCCCAGGTGGCTCAGTGGTAAAGAATCCACCTGCCAATGCAGGAGACACAGGAGACGTGAGTTCAGTCCCTGGGTTGGGAAGATCCCCTGGAGGAGGAAATAGCAACCCACTCCAGTATTCTTGCCTGGAGAATCCTATGGAAAGAGAAGCCATGGGGTTGCAGAGAGTCAGACATGATGGAGAGACTGAGCATGCACGCACATATATAAACCTTCCTTGATCTTTCCAGCTAAAAATAATTATTCTGTTTTCTAAACTTTTGTAATACTTATCATTTTCTACTAATAGTTTAGTTTATTTAAATGTTCACTCCCCTTTTAAACTATATGTGCGTTGGGGTCAGGATTCTTGTTCATATTTGTATCCTTACCTTACATAGAATTGTGTCTTACATGATATATATCTGTTAATAGAAAGAACATACTTTTATATATCAACTTAATATAAATAATTGGTGTATAATAGTGTATGAGATTAAGAATTTTTTGATATATTAAAATTCTTATATTTCTATAGACTGATTTCCTTGAAGATTGGTTGCTTATTACCCTACTGAAGTCGTTTTTTGATTTGCAGGTATTCAAAGACCAGGACCAACACACTGTTCTAGTGCACAGATAGCAGCCAAATCTCTTGGCCATACTTTGGTAACTGTTAGTGTGACTGATTTTGAAGAGTACTTGGATAGCAGTGCCACATTTGCTGCTTATGAACCCCTCAAGGTGAGCTAGTTCACTCTAAGGAATTGGCATATCTTCTCATGGACCCTACTCTGTTCACTTGGGGACTTCCTAGCTATCTGTGATCTCTATTAAAAATCAGTGATAATTGTGTTCTTCCTTACTTAACACTCTCTTGCTTCTAGATCTACAGCACCCTCATCAAATTTTAGTATCGCAAAGGTTATGCTCTTATGTTTCTGCCACAGAAATATTTAAAAGTTGTATCAGCAAATTTTAGATATTCCCTTTTCTTTCCTCTTTTTTTACTGAGGTATAAAAAACTTATAGTAAAGTACAGTAATCTTAAGGTACTATTTGAATTTTCACATATGTATGTATCTTTGTAACACTACCCTGCATAAGATATAGAATATTAGTATACTCTATTTTTTGAACTTTGATGTTGGAGAAAACTCTTCAGAGTCCTTTGGACTGCAAGGAGATCAAACCAGTCAATCCTAAAGGAAATCAGTCCTGAATATTCAATGAAAGGACTGATGCTGAAGCTGAAACTCCAATACTTTGGCTACCTGATGCGAAGAACTGACTCATTGGAAAAGACCCTGATGCTGGGAAAGATTGAAGGCAGGAGGAGAAGGGGACGACAGAGGATTAGATAGTTGAATGTCATCACTGACTCGATAGACATGAGTTTGAGTAAGCTCCAGGAGCTGGTGAAAAACACGGAAGCCTGGTGTACTGCAGTCCATGGGGTCGCAAAGAGTCACACACGACTTAGCAACTGAAGAACTGATTAGTATACTTTCTTTTGAAGAACTCTGAAAGAAAGCCTTCCATACCAGGGAGAGAAATCAATTATCTTTTTACCCTTTATACCTATGAATTCTCAGCACAACAGTCATTATTTTGGACCACAAAGACTGGCCATTAAAATTGGGAGATTATGACAGGTGGCAGTTCAAAATAAAAGTAGATAGAGCCTGGCATTCTTTCTACATATTTGAATCCTTCAGGAACTAAAATTGATGTCTATAAGTTCTTGCTGATACATACTGACAAACCTGACTCAATGCCTTTTGCAATGAGGAGGCATCCATAGAGGAAATGTTAACCTTGGTGAAAGAAGCAAGATAAGTTGTTAATTTGAAAAAGGTAACTTGTTCATTAAAATTTGCATTTTTGAGTTGGCCTCTTTGTACATTGTACAGCCTATTTATTTATTTATTTTTGGCTGTACTGGGTCTTTGTTGTTCCATGCAAGCTTTCTCAGGGCTACTGTTTGTTGCAGTACGCAGGCTTCTCATTGGATGGCTTCTCTTGTTGTAGAGCACAGGCTTTAGGCCCTCGGGATTCAGTGGTTGCTGCACATGAACTCAGTAGTTGTGGCACATGGCCTTAGTTGCCCCATAGCACATGGGATCTTCCTGGACCAGGGATTGAACCCGTGTCCTCTGCACTGGCAGGTAGATTCTTAACCACTGGACCACCAGGGAATTCCCCAGTCTGTATTAAACATACAGTCTGAGCATATCTCATTCATCCTCTTAGTGGTTGAATTATCCTTCTTGCCTAATTAAGTGAGAGTGCTTAGCTGCAGCTCATTGTCATTTTGTAAGATTTTGTCTTAGTTTTATCATTATCCTTACTCTAATTTTATATTTACTGAATGTCTCACAAATCAGATCTCCCCTAAATGAAAACTCTCCTTAAAAGAAGTAAGATGATTTTCTATTTCTACCTAGTGCTTTGGTCGTATATCTTTTTTTTTAGCTGCTGAAAAATATATGTATGTTTTACTTTTGTTATCAATATTATGTTTTAGTACATGATATAGTTCTCAGTTTGTCCTTACGTATCAGTCCAATTCAGTTGATCTGATTAGTTTTAGACTATATACATCTAGGAACAAGGAATAACTCCAGTTTTGCTTTCTCAGGGAAACTTTCCATGAAGCCTCTGACTAGTTTAATTTCTTCTATTTGAGGTTTGTTTGGCACTCTCTTCTGTGCCTTTTTGTAACACTTATTATACTCTTTACCTACTTCTGATCTGTCTTTTCCAGACTATTAGCTTCACTGTGAGGCAGGGCTTTATTTTGGCTTTCTGTTGATATTACTATATCACCAGTAGGCCATCAATGAATACTTATTGAATTGAATTATGTGTACATTTTCAAGAGAATATTGCCATTAGAGGAATTTTAATGTTAATAGTATTCAGTATATATGAATATGTGAATAATCAGTATATATAAATCATATATATATGATTGACTAGTTCAGAGAAGAAGTACTAAAACATGGTTTGCTTACATTTTTTAAATGATTGCTTCAACTATATATTTCATTTTGCAACTTAGTCAGTGTTATAGACACTGTGTGTCATACGAAACTAACCTACACTTTGAGAATACTCCATTCCCCTAAAACCAGTTTCCTCATCTATAAGTAGAATACAATTCCTCTGTATACTGGAGTGAATAATACCTATCTTGACTACCTGAAAGTGAGAGTTCTTTGAGAAACAGATGAACTGTATAGATATATTACATTCAGATTTTTATGGTAGGAATTCTTTGATACTTTAGTAAAATATCCACTTAAAATTCTTATACAGGGACTTCTCTGGTGGTCCAGTGGGTTGAGAATGCACCTGCCAATGCAGGGAACATGAGTTCAATCCCTAGACTGGGAAGATCCCATATGCAGTTAAGCCTGTGTGTTGCAACTACTGAAGCCTGTGCACCTAGAGCCCATGCTCCGCAGCAAGAGAAGCCACTGCAATGAGAAGCCTGCACACTGAAGCCCAAAACAATAAATAAATAAAATTCTTATACAATATGACAGATGGTACCTAGACATTGTGATTATTTTACAGTGTATACAAATATCAAATCATTATGTTGCACACCTGAAACAAGTATAATGTTATATGCCAACTATACTTCAAGTTTTAAAAAGAGAAAAAAGAAAATGTTTATGCAATTGTTTATTCAAATGCCTTTTATGTATACAACATCATACTAAATTCCACTGAGGAAGAGAGATTCTTTTAAAAACTTGAGGTATAAGATAATCTTCTCTTAAGAAGTTCATGTAACTAGAGAGTTAGGAAGAATTATCAGATGTATATTTATGAAGATTTGACACATTTAAATAGCATAAGAGAATAAATAAGTATACAGATGAATGGTAGTGATAACTACTATAAGAGCTTAGAGGATACAGAAGTAGTTTTAAGTAGTTGTGGTTGGAATCATTAGACAAATTAATGGATAGGGTGACACATGAATTTGGTTGAATGATGGGTGGGATCCAAATTAGAACAGAGATTGAGAACCATTCCAAACAAGAGGCATGACACACGTGTCTCCTAATTTGGGAATTAAGTCTACTATCTTTTACATGATAACCAGTTTTTCAGTTTAGAAAACTGTTGAATTCTCTAACCAGTTAAGGATTAATTTCTTTAACTGTCGTCAGGCTCTGAACCCTGTGGAAGTGGCGTTGGTGACATGGCACTCTGTAAAGGAGATGATATTTGAAGGGGGCCCTCAGCCGTGGGTCCTGGAGCCCTCACGGTTCTTTCTGGAGCTGAGCATGGAGAAGACAGAGAAAATTAGAATAACACAAGTCCGACTGCCAGCTAAAAGAAAACAGAATCAGTACATCTATCGGGTCCTGTGCCTGGATTTAGGGGAACAAGTAGGAAAATTATCTTTTTTAACGTTTCTTTTAGCAACAATACGCTAAGTCCCTCTAGCCATCTGTTTTCAGATGCTAATGAATTTAGTTTATGGATTAGATAGGAAAATTCTAATTATTGACTAAGATTTGTTTTTTTAAACCTTCAGTTCAGTTCAGTTCAATCGCTCAGTCATGTCCAACTCTTTGCAACCCCATGAATCGCAGCACGCCAGGCCTCCCTGTCCATCACCAACTCCCGGAGTTTACTCAAACTTACGTCCGTCGAGTCGGTGATGCCATCCAGTCATCTTTTAAACCTTACTATCCTTTAACTGTACCCAAAGGTTTTAGTTTGCTCATTTGAGAATTCTAACAGTTCACTAACCAAATAGTTCAAGATCTTTTTGTAGCAGGGAGTTTATTTCAATCATTTTATCACTGTAATTCAACTCCTTGTTGTATAGACTAGAAGATATATAGTTTTTCATCTCCAAAGAATGTGAGGAAGGGAAATTTTAAGTGTCATCTATGTTTATCAATTTTGAAGAACCAGTTGGATCTTTGCTGATATGAGTAATTAATATATTTCACTTTATTGGTTGAATTAGTTTTTATTATTTTTAGAGGTAATGATGGCTTTAACCATAGCTACACCTTAATTCTACCAAGGCCAATAACAAAGGTTTTCAGATTGACCATGATTGAGAATGTAATGTATGACTATGAAGCATAGCCCAGCTAACCAATCCTCAAGGAATCCATATATGATTTTAACTTAATAAGAACTGTGTTATATTCAAATGAGGTTCATTTTAATATCTCTAGTGAACTCTACTGTATAATATGACTAGCCACTAGTGATTTCAAGCCTAGTTACCCCCTTTTGAAGCTCTCTAACTTTTTGTTTTTACATCCTGTTATTCATTAGTATTTACATCAGAAATGAGTTGAAACACAAGTTAATTTTTACCAACTGGTAACAAAGGTTTGCTGAAGGAAAAGAGTGAAGTAATTGGTCAGTTAGATTTTTTTTCATGTTCCCTTTGTTTCTGTGATATCAAGTGTCTACCTGCAATTACCTCTTGCCCTTGTGTTTTCTTAAGATCCTGACATTTCAAATTGGAAATCACCCAGGTGTCCTGAACCCTAGTCCAGCTGTAGAGGTTGTGCAGGTACGCTTCATATGTGCCCACCCTGCCAGCATGTCTGTAACTCCAGTATATAAGGTGCCAGCTGGTGCCCAGCCATGTCCTCTGCCACAGCACAACAAACAACTGGTAAGTATGGTGTCTTCAACTAACTCGCCCTTTGTCTCCCATGCTTTGAGATAAATGGTCGGAAATACAGCTTTTGTCTTACTGAATTTAAGGAAACTCTTTTGTTATACAATCTCTGATAGTGTCTGAGAAGTGGTTATAGTTGGCTATACTTAGTGACACTTTGAAGGCAATGGCACCCCACTCCTGTACTCTTGCTTGGAAAATCCCGTGGACGGAGAAACCAAGGGGTCGCTAGAGTCAGAGAGGACTGAGCGACTTCACTTTCACTTTTCACTTTCATGCATTGGAGAAGGAAATAGCAACCCACTCCAGTGTTCTTGCCTGGAGAACCCCAGGGATGAGGGAGCCTGGTGGGCTTCTGTCTATGGGGTCGCACAGAGTCGGACACGACTGAAGCGACTTGGCAACAGTGACACTTAGTGACTTTGCTTATTGTACTTAGGTGCATGCTTGCGAACTAAGTCACCTCGGTCTTGTTTGACTCTTTGTGATCCTATGGACTGTAGCCTGCCAGGCACTTCTGTCCATGGGATTCTCCAGGCAAGAATACTGGGGTGAGTTGCCATGCCCTCCTCCAGGGGATCTTCCCAACCCAGAGATGGAACCCCCATCTCTTATGTCTCCTGTATGGGCAGTCAGGTTCTTTACCACTAGCGGCACCTTATGACGACAGACAATTGAGAACTCTAAAGAACTACCAAATTGTTTTGCTAGTATCCTTCCCTACTAAACCTTTTATTAGCATTATCAGTAACATATAGAATTCACCTCTACTCCAAAGTGATATGAAAAATAGTGATAACCAATAACATAGCTAAAAGCTATGGGATTGAGGGATTGAGGAATAAATGAGTTATCTAACCTAGAAACTAGAACATTAGAAAGTGAAAGTGAGTGTTAGTCCCACAGTAATATCTGACTCTGTGATCCCATGGACTGTAGCCTACCAGGCATCTCTGTCCATGGAATTCTCCAGGCAAGATTACTAGAGTGGGTTGCCATTTCCTTCTCCAGGGGATCTTTCCGACTCAGGGATTGAACCCAAGCCTCCCGCATTGTGGGCAGATTCTCTACTGTCTGAGCCACCAGGGAAGCCCAAACTATACACTAAATGAGGTTAACTATGATTTCAAGCATAGGAGAAAATAAGTCATCTCTGAGATTTTGCAGAACAGAACAATCCATTGATTATTCCCATTTTACAGTTGAAGAAACTAAGGATCCTAAAAGTTGAGTAATTTCCCCAAGGTCCTAAAGCTAGAAAGTAGCATCTTATGTCTAATTTCAAAGCACATTATTAACTTTTTTTGCTACACTGCCTTTTCATTGTAAAAGAACATGAGATGTTGCAGGTTAGGAACTCTTTTTTTTTTTTTCAGAACCAAATTCAACATTAAATACTATTATTTGAACTTTATAAATTATTCACTTTTTTAAAAAGCACTTGGACTTCCCTGATGGTCCAGTAGCTAAGACTCCAAGATCCCAGTGCAGGGGATTCTGATCAGTGTGTAATCTATTTACAATTAGCATAGTTACAATAAGGTTGGATTTATAGCTACTGTGTTACCATTTATCTTATGCTTTTTTTGTTTTTCTATTCTTCCATTTCTTCCTTTTTTGTGTTAAGTAGATATTTTGTAGTGTATCATTTTAATCCTCTTATCCTTTCTTTTACTATATTATTTTAAGTTATTTTGTTAGTTATTGCCCTAGGGATTACAATTAACACGTTAACTTTTAACAAACTAGTTTGGAATAATATCAACTTAATTCAATAATGGTTGAAACCTATTATTTCTTTAAAGCCCTATTTCCTTTCCCCTTCTTTGAGCTGTTATTATCATATATCTTTTTTTTTTTTTTTAGGTTTTTCAAGGACCACTTTGTTTTTATTTATTTTATTTTTTTTTATTTTTTCAGTTATAATTATTGCTTTATGCATTTGTGTTTTAAATAAGATAGAAAAATAATTACAAGCAAAAGTATATTTATACTGTTCTATATATTTACCTATGTAGTTATTGTTACTAAACTCTTATTTCTTCACGGGGATTCAAGTTACTGTCTAGTGACCTTTCATTTTATCCAGAAGGACTCATTTTAGTATTTCTTGTAGGGCAGGTCTACTATCAACAAATTCCCTCTATTTTTGTTAGATCTTGGGCTTCCCTGGTGGCCCAGTAGTAAAGAAACAGCCTACCAATGCAGGAAACACAGGTTTGATCCCTGATCTGGGAAGATCCCACGTGCCATGGAGCAGCTAAGCCCGTGCTCCTCAACTATTAATCCTGTGCTCTAGAACTTAGTAGCTACAACAACTGAAGGTGGGTCCCATGCTCAGCAACAAGAGAAGCCACTGCAATGAGAAACCCCGGCACCACAACTAGAGAGTATTCCTACTTGCCACAACGAGAGAAAAGCCTGCACAGCAACAAAGACCCAGAACAGCCTAAATAAATAAATAAATACAATTATTTTTTCAAAAAAGAATCTGCCTGCAATGCAGGAGATGTGGGTTTGATCAAGGAGTTGGAAAGATCCCCTGGAGAAGGAGATGGCAAGCCACTCCAGTATTCTTCTCTGGAGAACCCCTTTCAAAGAGGAGCCTGGTAGGCCCCAGTCCCTGGGGTCACAAAGAGTTGGACATGACTAAAGCGTGAGCACACATGCAAGAATGTCTTAATTTCTCCTTCATTTTGAAGGATTATTGTCCTCAATATAGAATTCTTGATTGGCTGATTAGATTCTTTCATCACTGGTTTCTGTGATTTCTGATGAGAAATTAGCTGTTAATCTCATGGAGGATCCCTTATAAATGATAAGTTCCTTCCTCTGTTTAATAATTCTGTCTTTCTCTTTGACCTTGGATGGTCTGATTACAACATGTCTAAATGCAAATTTCTTTGATTTATATTCAGGGTTCTTTGAGATTCTTAGGTGTTTAGAGTAGGTGTTTTACATCAAATTTGGGAAGTCCTTAGCCATTATTTCTTCAAATATTCCTCCTTCCTTTTTCCCCCTCTCTCTTCTTCTAAGACTTCCATTTTGCATATTTCACACTCTTGATGGTTTTCCATGGGTCTCTGATGCTTCTGTTTTCTTCATTCTTTTTTCTTTTCATCAGCCTAGTTAAAAAAAATGTCCTTTTCATTATAGGGGACTGGAATGCAAAAGTAAGAAGTCAAGAAATACCTGGAGTAACAGGCAAATTTGGCCTTGGAGCACAGAACGAAGCAGGGCAAAGGCTAATAGAGTTTTGCCAAGAGAACCCACTGGTCATAGCAAACACTCTCTTCCCACAACATAAGAGAACACTACACACATACATCACCAGATGGTCAATACCTAATCCGATTGATTATATTCTTTGCAGCCAAAGATGGAGAAGTTCTATACAGTCAGCAAAAACAAGACCTGGAGCTGATTGTAGCACCATGAACTCCTTATTGCCAAATTCAGACTTAACTTGAAGAAAGTAGGGAAAACCACTAGACCATTCAGGTATGACCTAAATCAACTCCCTTATGATTATGCAGTGGAAGTGACAAACAGATTGAAGGGATTAGATCTGATAGAGTACCTGAAGAACTACGGATGGAGGTCCATGAAATTGTACAGGAGGCAGGGATCAAGACCATCCCCAAGAAAAAGAAATGCAAAAAGGCACAATGGTTGTCTGAGGAGGCCTTACAAATAGCTGTGAATAGAAGAAAAGCCAAAAGCAAAGGAGAAAAGGAAAGATATACCTATTTGAATGCAGAGTTCCAAAGAATAGCAAGGAGAGATAAGAAAGCCTTCCTCAGTGATCAATGCAAAGAAATAGAGGAAAACAACAGAATGGGAAAGACTAGAGATCTCTTCAAGAAAATTAGAGATACCAAGGGAACATTTCCTGCAAAGATGGCCACAATAAAGGACAGAAATGGCATAGACCTAACAGAAGCTGAAGATATTAAGAAGAGGTGGCAAGAATACACAGAAGAACTATACAAAAAATATCTTCATAACCCAGATAATCATGATGGTATGATCATCAACCTAGAGCAAAACATCCTGGAATGTGAAGTCAAGTGGGCTTTAGGAAGCATCACTATGAACAAAGCTAGTGCAGGTGATGGAATTCCAGTTGAGCTATTTCAAATCCTAAAAGATGATGCTGTGAAAGTGCTGCACTCAATATGCCAGCAAATTTGGAAAACTCAGCAGTGGCCACAGGACTAGAAAAGGTCAGTTTTCATTCCAATCCCAAAGAAAGGCAATCCCAAAGAATGCTCAAACTATTGCACAATTGCACTCGTCTCACATACTAGTAAAGTAATGCTCAAAATTCTCCAAGCCAGGCTTCAACAGGACGTGAACCATGAACTTCCAGATGTTCAAGCTGGATTTAGAAAAGGCAGAGGAACCAGAGATAAATTGCCAACATTTGTTGGATCATCGAAAAAGCACGAGAGTTCCAGAAAAACATCTACTTCTGCTTTATTGACTATGCCAAAGCCTTTCACTGTGTGACCACAACAAACTCTGGAAAATTCTTAAAGAGATGGGAATACCAGACCACCTGACCTGCCTCTTGAGAAACCTACATGCAGATCAGGAAACAACAGTTAGAACTGGACATGGAACAACAGACTGGTTCCAGATAGGGAAGGGAGTATGTCAAGGCTGTATATTGTTATCCTGCTTATTTAACTTATATGAAGAGTACATTGTGAGAAACGCTGGGCTGGATGAAACACAAACTGGAATCAAGATTCCCGGGAAAAATATCAGTAACCTCAGATATGCAGAGGATTTCCCTGGTGGCTCAGATGGTTAAAGCGTCTGCCTACAATGTAGGAGACCAGGGTTTGATCCCTGGATCAGGAAGATCCTCTGGAGGAGGAAATGGCAACCCACTCCAGTACTCTTGCCTGGAAAATCCCATGGACAGAGGAGCCTGGTATGCTACAGTCCATGGGGTCACAAAGAGTTGGACATGACTGAGCAACTAAACTTTTTAAACTTTCAGATATGCAGATGATACTACCCTTATGGCAAAAAGAAAAGAAGAACTAAAGAGGCTCTTGATGAAAGTGAGAGAGAAAAGTGAAAAAGTTGGCTTAAAACTCAACATTCAGAAAACTAAGATCATGGCATCTGGTCCCATCACTTCATGGCAAATAGATGGGGAAGCAGTGGAAGCAGTGAGAGACTTTATTTTTTTGGGCTCCAAAATCACTGCAGATGGTGACTGCAGCCATGAAATTAAAAGATGCTTGCTCCTTGGAAGAAAAGTTATGACCAAGCTAGATAGCATATTAAAAAGCCGAGACATTACTTTACCAACAAAAGTCCACCTAGTCAAAACTATGGTTTTTCCAGTAGTCATGTATGGATGTGAGAGTTGGACTACAATGAAAGCTCAGTGCCGAAGAAGTAATGGAGAAGACTCTTGAGAGTTGTTTGGACTGCAAGGAGATCCAACCAGTCCATCCTAAAGGAAGTCAGTCCTGAATATTCATTGGAAGAACTGATGTTGAAGCTGAAACTCAAATACTTTGGCCACCTGATGCGAAGAACTGACTCATTGGAAATGACCCTGATGCTGGGAAAGATTGAAGGCAGGAGGAGAAGGGGATGACAGAGGATGAGATGGTTGATGGCATCACCGACTCACTGGACCTGAGTTTGAGTAAACTCCGGGAGTTGGCGATGGACAGGGATGCCTGTTGTGCTGCAGTCCATGGGGTCACAAAGAGTTGGACATGACTGAGCAACTGAACTGAACTGATCTTCAAGTGTTCTGATATTTTCTTCTGCCTATTCTTATCTGCTGTTGAGTTCATCTAGTAAAATTTTCATTTCAATTATTATAATTTTCAAATTAGAATTCCTTTATGGTTCTGTTTGATAATTTCTATCTCTTTACTAATATCTTATATATGATGGTACATCATATTTATGCTTTTCTTTAGTTATTTAAACATGGGCTTCTTTAGTTCTTTGAACAAAACAGTTGATTAAAAGCCTTCATCTAGTAAGTCCAATGTCTGGGCATCCTCAGGGACAGTTTTTATTGACTGCTTTTTTCTTTTTTCCTGTGTATGGATTCTACTTTCTTGTTTCTTTGCATTTGTGATAATTTTTAATTGAAAACTCAACATTTAAAATAACATGATGTAGCAACTTTGAAATCCGATTCTTCCACTAATTAGGTTTTGTGATGCTGGTTTTCATTGTTGTTTGCAGTGGCTGTTTGTTTAGTGACTTTCCTGCAGTAGTTCTGTAATGTGTTATTCTCCGTCCTCTTTGTCAGCTTTGTGGACATAAATTTCCTTAAATCTATGTCTATGTGGATATAGATTCCCTTAAATTTTTGTTGGAATTATGTTAAATTCATATATAAACTCAGAACAACTGAAATTTTTATGATGTTGAGTCACCCTGGTCATCCTGTCCAAGAGCATATGAATATCAAAATCAAATTTACATAAAAAATTTTAAACGGGTATAAAAGACATTTGGGGGGGCATTTGGGAAAATTGAAATATTGACTGTATAATATATAACATTGAATTAAGGTTAATATTGTTATGTATTATAATACATAATACATAACATAGTTTTTGCTACTCATTCTTAAGAAATGCATGCCTAGATAGTTAGGGGTAAAGTGCCATGATACCTACATCATTTGGCAAAAAAAAAAAAAGACACATACCCACACAAATACACTCTCACAGGGAGTGTAAAAGTAGAGGGAGAGATAGAGAAAACAAATGGTGAATTGGGGTGAAGTATATATAGGTATTCATTATACCATTCTTTTAACATATCTGTACCTTTGAAAACTGTCAAAAAATGTTGGGAGAAAACATGATCTTCAGGAATATCTTGCCACCTCTTGAGCTATTGTTTTTTTCTTTTCTTACTTTTTATTTTCATATAGATTCCTGTATCAAGCCTGAGAGATACAGTCCTAGAACTGGCAGTGTTTGATCAACACAGGAGAAAGTTTGATAATTTCAGTTCACTGATGCTAGAATGGAAATCCTTAAATGAAACCCTAGCTCATTTTGAAAATTATAATTCAGTGGAGATGGTTGCAAAGGATGATGGCAGTGGGCAGACCCGGCTACATGGTATTGTAAACATTTATGAATCTTTTTGTATACCTACTAAATGGTTATACACTAAGTATTTCCTTGTGCATGAGAGTTTATTTATCCTATCTCACCTTTCATCTTCAATCTTTGTATTTTTTAGAAAACATAAAGGTAAATTCCCTTGTTTGCAAAGTTAGGGTCTAGAGTCCAACATTCCTCACAAGAACACAAAACTAAATTAATTTTTAAATGGACTAGTTGCCTATTATTTGCCTAAAACTTTGGAAATAGTATTCAGTTGTTAGCCAGTGCTTATTGAGTGACTTCTACATGTAAGGCCCTCTGCTTGGAGGTTTTATGATAAATGAGACACTCACAGCCTCTGCCCTCATAGACTTACAGTCCAGTTGGGAACACCAGACTTTAAACATTACAATTGTGTTAAATGTTCTGAAGTGAAAGTGTGGGGTGCATTTATAACAGAAGAACCTAACCTAGTTTAGATCAAAGAAGGCTGCCCTGAGAAAGTAACATTTACTCTGGTAAGGCAGAAAGAAGAAATAGAATGAACTAGATAAGTCGAGTGAGACTTACTTAGCAAGAGAGCAAGAGGCACAAGATGAAATTCTAAGAGGGCAAAAAGCCCTCATGGACAGTCACTCATCAAGCCTCTGATGGTATCACATTTGCTGAGGTTCTGTTCTCCAAAGCAAGTCACCTGGCCAAAACCAGAGGCTTGGTGGGCCAGGACTACTAAAGAGCATGGATACCACTGCAAGCCATTAATATAACAATCTGAGTGCATGCTCAGTTGCTTCAGTCAGGTCCGACTCTGCTACCCCATGGACTGTAGCCCTCTAGATGCCTCTGTCTATGGGATTCTCGTGGCAAGAATACTAGAGTGGGTTGCCATGCCTTCCTCTAGGGAATCTTCCCAACCCAGGGATCAAACCCACTTCTCCTGCATTGGAGGCGGATTCTTTACCACTGAGCCACCAGGGAAGCCCAATATAACAATCTACCACAAATTAACCCCAAAAGTGAAGAAGAAAATGGTTAGAAGTAATTTTAGGTTTCTGGTGTGAATATTTGATAACCATTTTTTAAAAAAGATTTATTTATTTTATTTTTTGGCTGTGGTGGGTCTTCGTTGCTGCACACAGGCTTTCTCTCTAGTTGCAGCCAGCAGGGGCTATTCTTCATTGCAACGTGCGAGCTTCTCATTGCAGTGGCTTTTTTGTTGTTGCAAAGCACAGGCTTTAGGCACTCGGGCTTCAGTGGTTGCAGTGCATGGACTCAGTAGTTGCAGCTCACGGGCTCCAGAATGCTGGCTCAGTACTTGTGGCACACGGGCTTAGTTGCTCCACAGCATATGGGATCTTCCTGGACCAGGGATCAAACTGATGTCCCTGGCATTGCAGGGTGCATTCTTAACCACTGGACCACCAAGGAAGCCCACCATTCATTTTTTTTAACTTTGAATTTTATATTGGAGCATAGTTGATTAACAATGTTGTGTTAGTTTTCAGGTGTACAACAAAGTGATTCAGTTATACATGTACATGTATCTATTCTTTTTCAAATTATTTTCCCATTTAGGTAACCATTCAATTGAGTAAGAAACACCAGAGAGGAACTTCCCTGGCGGTAGTTAAGAATCCACCTGCCAGTACAGGGGACACAAGTTTGATCCCTGATCCTGGAAAATCCAACATGCCACGGGGCAAACAAGCCTGTGTGACGGGACTACTGAATCCACGCCTAGACCCCATGCTCCACAACACGCATCACAACGAAGAGTAGACCCCACTCGCCACAACTAGAGAAAGCCTGCTCACAGCAACAAAGACCCAGCTCAGCCAAAAATAAAAAATAAAAAGAAACATTAGAGAAATAAGATTTAACCTTTTCCTTACCCTCCAGGAGTTTATAAATGAAAGTGAAGTCGTTCAGTAGTGTCCGACTCTTTGCTACATGGACTATAGCCTACCAGGCTTCTCTGTCCATGGGATTTTCCAGGCAAGAGTACTGAAGTGCGTTGCCATTTCCTTCTCCAGGAGATCTTCCAGACCCAGGGATAGAACCCAGGTCTCCCTCATTGCAGGCAGACCCTTTGCCCTCTGAGCCACCAGGGAAGAAGCTCCCTCCGCCAGGGAGTTTATACTCCGGACCAATTTAAGGGCTTAACTACAGACTATAACATAGTACTAATATGTATATGATACTAAACATTAAAAAACCAATAATATGATACAGTTAATGTAAAAAGTGGTAGGGAAGAAAGAGATGCTTGTTATACCCTGTAATGATGAATCACCAGATACCATCCATTTTATTTTCTAAATGTTTTTTTGGTTTTATCCCTTCCTCTCTAACTTCATCACTAATATCCTCGTAACCTCTATCGTACATCACCATAGTAGCCTCCTAACTGATCTCGGCGTGTCTCTCCTACCGTCTAATCCATCCTGCATACTACTGTCCAGAATGATCCTTCTAAAGTATAAATGCAAAACTCTGTCTTAAAATTCTTTTTAAAATAATTTGTCTACTAATTTATTGAGCTCTTAAGACATGCCAGATACTACATTAAATACTTTATATACTTTTTTATTTTTATCTTTTATTTTTTTATTTATTTTTTTTTGGCTACACTGGGTCTTAGTTGTGGCGGCTGGGCTTTCTCTAGTTCCGGCATGAGGGGAGCTTCTCTTGTGGAGCATGGGCTCTAGAGTGGCAGGCTCAGTATTGTGGCTCCTGGGCCACAACAGGGATAATATGTCAGTCTCCCGTAACTGCAATGAGGATAACAAGAGAGAATGTATATATTAGACTTCCCATATTATCCCTGTTTAGTAAGTTTACTCACTCATTAAACAGTTATTGAGTTTTTATTACATTCTAGGCTGAGTTTTAGGCCCTGAGATCATAACAATAAACAGATGAAGCTGCAAGTTCTCTGATGTCATAGCCTGTAGTATGCTCTTAATTATTGGCTGTACTGTTATCAGTGTTGTCACAGTGTCTCTCTGGATAAGTTCATGCAGCTTAACATACCAACCCATACCTGCTTCTTTGGCTTCACCTCTTATTACCACCCACATGTTTCTACATTTTTCTCAAACTCAGTGACTTTAGATCCTTAACCATGACAAGCCTTGTGATTCCTCTTTCCTTTGCATAAGTTCCTTCTTTGTGCTCTTATATATTCTGTATTATGTGCTTTGTACATACTTCTATATTGTAGTGTATTGGTTGGTTTACCTCTCAGCCACCCTCCTAAGCTGTGGGTTTCTCTGAAGGTAAGAACAGTGTTGTTTTCATCTCTGTATCCTAATTACTGCCATAGTACCTAACATATAGTAGACCCTTAATAAATCTTTGTTTTGAATGAATAAATGTAAGATCATGAGAAAATGTTCTGCAGATTTATGCATGATCATCATGTGTTGAGCATATAATAAGAATTGACCTCAGTAAAGTGGCAGATTCATGTTAGTTAAATTGAAAAGAATAAAGGAGTAAAGCAAGGTCAGATTATAGATGGCTTCAAACACCAGTTTAAGGAGTTTGAATTGCTCTAATAAGGGCTAGTTAGCCATTTAAAATTTTTGAGTAAGGGACTGACATAATATTTACATACACATAACAGTTTAGAAGCGTAAAAAGTCCCAAAGGACTTTCTCTTTATTTCTCACTTCTATTTTTAAATAAAATAAAAATTTCCCCATACACTACTGTCAGCTTATTTTTGGACTCACAAACCATTAGAACTGGAAAGAATTTTAGATTTTTGTCTATCAATCTCCCATTTAATAAAAGAACTGAGAAATAAACATTGCCCAAGGTCAGCAAAGTCAGCACAAAACCCCAGTTTTCTGTTTCTTTTATATTTCCCTAATCACTGTGTGTGTGTGACTTTTTTTTCCTCCCTCCAATAAAATACCACTTGGAAAAAATTATGGTAGAGTTTGGTTTTCTGAGGACCCTTTTGTATTTTACATGTTTCTCACAGGGTATTTTTCTGCATGTCTCCAGGTCATCAGATCCTTAAAGTACGTCAGATAAAAGGGACTGTACTCATTGGAGTTAATTTTGTGGGCTATTCAGAGAAGAAAAGTCCAAAGGTAAGTGGAGACTGTTATATGAAAAATATTAATTAACTGAAATTTAAGGCTCCTTCAGTTCAGTTCAGTTCAGTCGCTCAGTCGTGTCTGATTCTTTGCGACCCCGTGAATCGCAGCACACCAGACCTCCCTGTCCATCACCAGCTCCCGGAGTTTATTCAAACTCATGCCCATCAAGTCGGTGATGCCATCTAACCATCTCATCCTCTGTCGTCCCCTTCTCCTCCTGCCCCCAATCCGTCCCAGCATCAGGGTCTTTTCCAATGAGTCAACTCTTCGCATGAGGTGGCCAAAGTACTGGAGTTTCAGCTTTAGCGTCAGTCCTTCCAATGAACACCCAGGACTGATCTCCTTTAGGATGGACTGGGTGGATCTCCTTGCAGTCCAAGGGACTCTCAAGAGTCTTCTCCAACACCACAGTTCAAAAGCATCAATTTTTTGGTGCTCAGCTTTCTTCACAGTCCAACTCTCACATCCATACATGACCACTGGAAAAACCAAAGCCTTGACCAGATGGACCTTTGTTGGCAAAGTAATGTCTCTGCTTTTTAATATGCTATCTAGGTTGGTCATAACTTTCCTTCCAAGGAGTAAGTGTCTTTTAATTTCATGGCTGCAGTCACCATCTGCAGTCATTTTGGAGCCCCAAAAAATAAAGTCTGACACTTGTTTCCACTGTCTCCCCATCTATTTCCCATGAAGTGATGGGAAGAGATGCCATGATCTTAGTTTTCTGAATGTTGAGCTTTAAGCCAACTTTTTCACTCTCCTCTTTCACTTTCATCAAGAGGTTTTTTAGTTCATCTTCACTTTCTGCCATAAGGGTGGTGTCATCTGCATATCTGAGGTTATTGATATTTCTCCCGGCAATCTTGATTCCAGCTTGTGCTTCTTCCAGCCCAGCGTTTCTCATGATGTACTCTGCATATAAGTTAAATAAGCAGGTTGACAATATACAGCCTTGACGTACTCCTTTTCCTATTTGGAACCAGTCTGTTGTTCCATGTCCAGTTCTAACTGTTGCTTCCTGACCTGCATACAGGTTTCTCAAGAGGCAGGTCAGGTGGTCTGGTATAGTCTGTAAATATAGCTGATGTAAATCTGAGCATCATGCACCTTTATGATTGTGCTATCTTTGGTGCTTGAAAGAGTACTGGACTCTTCACTCCCTGAGACGAGGAATTAACAATTGGTGTTGACCATCATGGCTCTTCCTACATCTCTAGGAACTTTCCAACTTGCCCAGATCTGCGGCTGTGGAGCTGCTCCTGGTAGATGATGTAACAGTATTGCCTGAGAACGCCACCATCTATAACCACCCTGATGTGAAGGTAGGAGCTGTATGGTTCTAGCTAAATGGAATCATGTTGGAGGGGAGAGTTCTAGGTTATTAAAATTAACAGTATAAATATAAAAAACTCACTTATGTGTTAAAAATCACTGATACATATATAATATATATATAATAATTATCCTTAGCACTAATACTTTAATAATTATGCTTGGTCTTTGGTCTATTGATTTTAAGCTTTTATTTATTTATTTTTTAAATAAAAAGTTTTATTGGAGAAAAATAGAACCACCACATACACAGGGAAAAGAGCACAAAAATTCAACTGATACAGAACTGAAAGTCACAACTACCCAATGTTGTTTGCGATTACTTTTCAATTTCTTAAATGGCTTCCCTCAATTTTCAAATAGTCTGGCCAATTTTTTTCAGCTGAAATTGCATCAAGTTTTCAAAAAATTAAGAGCCTCAGCGAAGGGACCAGCTTTTAAGATAACAAAGGTGACACCAAGAGTCTCCTAATAGGGCCAATTCTACCGAAAAATTCCTGAAGCACATAACTACTGAGTCTGGTAGAACAGTAGCTCAGAGACCATCAGGGATTAGTTAGAACACTGACTCAGACCGTCCAGTATGCAGAGAGGGCAAACAAAAAAGCTGCATTTCCCTGTCAGATGAGTTCACGTAAGAAAACCAAGGAGGTGCTAAGAAAATACAGGCAATGGCTGCTCAAAATAATTAAGAAGGCATTCTAAATACCACATATTATTAGACAACAGTGTGTAAAGTGATGCAATTAGAAAACAGGCAACTTAAAAAAAAATATGGTCACAGGTCTTTGAGAACTCAAGAAAACAATCAATAGCAGACACAAGAGTTGAAAGTCTTCTCAGCTGAGGGTTGAAAATGAAAGTGAAAGTGAAGTTACTCAGTCGTATCTGACTCTTTGCGACCCCGTGGACTGTAGCCCACCAGGCTCCTCCGTCCATGGGATTCTCCAGGCAAGAATACTGGAGTGGGTTGCCATTTCCTTCTCCAGATTTTAATCTTTTAATGTCATACTCTTTCTTAGGTAAGTAGAAATTACTTTCTTTGAAATATTTATAATCCAAAGGGAATGGAATATTATTTGTCTTGATTTTTCCATAGGAAATATTTAGCCTTGTGGAAGGATCTGGTTATTTTTTAGTCAACAGTAGTGAGCAAGATATTGTCACCATCACTTACCTGGAAGCAGAAAGCTCTGTCCAGGTGAGTTCTAGAAATATCCTCAGATTGACGGTCTCAGGTCAAAGCTCATTCTTAGGAGAATGATTGGAAAAATTTTATTGGGCATTTCAAACTTGTTACAAGGAATAACATTTGTGTCTTTTTCTTTTTTTTAACCTATGTAGATTCTTAAACAAAAAAAATGAGTTGTGTTTTTTTTTTGTAACTACCTATAGAAGGAAATGGCAACCCACTCCAGTATTCTTGCCTGGAGAAAATCGCATTGCCAGAGGAGCCTGGTGGGCTACAGTCCATGGGGTCACAAAGAGTGGGACACGACTGAGCGACTTAGCATAGCATATAATATGGGGAAATTTTTGGTTCTGATTGAATGGAAACAGTGTAGAAGACATCTAACTATAAGATTTCCATTAAAACAAGGTTCAGAAAGAGAAAAACAAGTATCATATATTAATGCATATATATGGGAATTTAGAAAAATGGTTCTGATGAACAGAACCATTCTGTGGACACAGTTGGGGAAGGTGAGGGTGGGACAAATTGAGAAAGTAACACTGACATATATACACAATCATGTGTAAAAAAGATACTTAGTGGGAAGTTACTAAATGACACAGAGTCCAGCCTGGAACTCTGTGATGACCTAGAGGGGTGGGTGGCGGGAGGGGAGGGAGACTCAGGAGGGAAGGGATATAT
The DNA here is from genome assembly GCF_033118175.1 of Dama dama. Taxonomy (NCBI): domain Eukaryota; kingdom Metazoa; phylum Chordata; class Mammalia; order Artiodactyla; family Cervidae; genus Dama; species Dama dama. The sequence continues at coordinate 17,759,200 of NC_083700.1, forward strand.
ATATATGTATAAAATTATGAGCGATAGACATTGTTGTACAGCAGAAACCAACACAAAATTTTGTAAAGTGATTGTCCACCAATTAAAAAATAAATAAAAATTTAAAAAGAAGGTTAATTTTTACAAATTTCAAAGCATAGATCTGTGTGCATGGTTAAATATACTGTTGACTTTATAACCTGAGTATATGGTGTTTTCAGCCCGACATGGCAACTCAAAATGTTAATCTGACTCCATAGTCAATATGCCAAGGGATTTTCTTTTAGTTGACTTGCATTAATAAAAAGTGTACCTTAAATTAACATATGTATTTATTTCCTTCAAAGAGCTCAACGGAATTTAACTTACTGTAGTCATAATGTTGCTTTTTAAACGGGGAGATTGAGGCCCTGCGTGCCAGCAAAGTATGTAAAACCATCCTGCCGTGCAGGAGCCGTGCATAGCACAAGAAGGAAAAACGAAGCATCGATCCACCCTGTGCTCTCTCTCCCTACTCGTGATTGCAGTGTAAATGTCCCTGGTTTTCTTCCTGAATCCTTTCCCTGTTCAGAATTTAAAAACTGGATAAAAAAAAAAAAAAAAAAAAACTGGATATGTTGGATTCTGCTTGAAATCAATCAATTTAAACTCTGCTCTTTATCAGTTAATAAATAATTGTTAAGGGTACATATTTTGCCACAAACTGAAGCATCACTTTAAGGCGACATATTATGCTGTGCCTGAAACTTATAATGTGACTTCTCAGAGTTTCTATCACAAAGAAAATAAGATACTGTATTTTCTACTTTGGATGGAAATAATTGCTCTGATTATGCTTGGAGCATGTTTACTTCTTTATCCAGCTGCAATCTTCTTCCCTCTAGTTAGTTCCACTGCATCCAGGAGTTCTCACCTTGGAAGTCTATGATCTGTGTTTGGCGTTCCTGGGCCCAGCAGTGGCTCACCTAAGGGTGTCAGACATACAAGAGCTGGAGCTTGATCTGATTGATAAGGTGAGAAGTGTTTGCTTTATCTCTTAAGGGAAGCAGGTGTCTTTCTCACTCACTAGCGTCACTTAAGATAGTCTGTGCTCAGCTACTGTGTGTATCTGCCAGGCCCTTTGATAATGTTAATGGAAATACCTGCCCTTAAAGAACACCATTCCAACATTAATCATGATGAAGATAGAGTGTTAAAGAACAGCTTAAAAGAATACACATAGATTACGCTTACTCGCTTAAAGGCTGATCAAGAACATTTAGCATGAACCAAAGGGCTTGCCACCTCTGCGTTAAACTGCCCTAGGTAAATGAGACAGCTTTACTAAATTACCTTTTAATTTCTTTTTTAATTTTTATTTTTAACTACCAGGTTGAAATAGGTAAAACTGTGTTAGTAACTGTGAGGGTTCTTGGCTCTTCCAAACGCCCATTCCGAAATAAATACTTCAGAAACATGGAGCTCAAATTGCAATTGGCTTCTGCCATTGTGACCCTGGCGTGAGTACTATTTCAATACTTCTTTCTCCTTAAGTTTATTTTCATGAGAATATCCCTCCTGGTAGCCTGATTATCTCTCCCTTAGGTTATTTCAGATTTTCTTCTTTCCTTTTTTGTCACAGTATCTTTCAGCCCACATTCTCTTCCCATATTCAACTCTTGACAAAATACCCCTTCCACATCCTCAGATGTCTTATTTTGGGACTAATATGTGTCTCATTAACATTTCTATTTTATGGAACTTCTTGGATGATATACTTTGGGGATGCTTCAGACTTGAGGACCTTCAAAAACTCTATCTAGAAATAGAGGCACTGGTATTCCCCTTTGCAAAAGAAAAAATACAGAAATTCTGAGGCAATTTAGTATTTGTAGTTTTGCCAGGCTATGTTTATATTGCCCTTATTCCTTTGGAGACTTAGAACAAATATTTGCCCTTCAGGAGCTTCCCGCCATTGCTATGAACTTTGTCTTGACTCTGAAAGTTATTTTCTGGCAGTTCCTTTTAACCTGGGGTAAAATGAGCAGAAGATTGGGAATTCCCTGGGAGTCCAGTGATTAGGATTCTGTACTCTAAGGGCTATGTGCCCGAGTTCATTCCCTGGTTGGGGAGCTAAGATCCCACAAGCATCTTAGAAAGAGGTATAACTGGCCAATCTTAAAAACAAATCTTTCTTACCTAGAAATTCATGGGTCTTTTCAGGCTAATGGAGGAACAAGATGAATACTCTGAAAATTATATCCTTCGAGCTATCACTGTTGGGCAAACCACACTTGTAGCTATTGCCAGGGACAAGATGGGGAGAAAATTCACATCAACCCCTCGGCAAATTGAAGTAAGGAAACTATCTCATCCAAAATTCATACTTCATCTTGTTTATAAATTTATAAGTTTTATAAATATCCAGTGGTTAGGACTCCATGCTTTCACTGCTTACATCATGAGTTCAATCCCTGGTTGGGGAACTAAGACCCCACAAGTTGTGAAGTATGGCCAAAAAAAGTAATTGTAAACATAATTTTAATGACCACTTTTATTCCAGTGAGCGGATACACAATAACTTATTTAAGCATTTTCACTTAAGTAATTTATAATTTTTTGCTATTAAAATGAAAATTTGTGTTTATAAAATAAAATAAAATACCTGTCTTTGTATACAACTTCATTGTACATAATTTTTTTTTCCCTTAGAATAAGCTGCATGATCATTTATTGTGACGTTAACTCTAGTTAACCACTGTTGTCTTTTTGGTTTTCTCCTTCAAGGTGTTTCCTCCATTTAGACTTGTTCCAGAGAAAATGACACTGATTCCAACTAACATGATGCAGGTGATCCTAAAGCCAAAAATGAGTCTTTCTCTTCATCCCACCTCTGCCCCACCCCAATACACATATACACCTCTTCCTGTTGGCCTTCCCTTGTCCCCTGTCAACCAAGTACAATAGGATCTGATAAAGAAGAAAATTAGTATTGTCTTTGTTCTATGATAATCGTGGTATGAACTACTTCTTGGAATCCCATGGATTATTTATAGCACTTCTATTTCCTCTGCATTTGAGCTGATATGGCATATGCTGGTTGGAAAGTGGGGGAAGGTGAAGAAGTTCAGTTGCTCAGACAGAATGTTGGAAAAGGAGATGTGACTTCTCCTCAAACTCCAGCATTCATTGGTGTGTTTAAATTTCAGGTGATGTCTGAAGGTGGCCCTCAGCCTCAATCTATCATTCATTTCTCCATCAGTAATCAGACCGTGGCTGTTGTTAATAGGAGGGGCCAAGTTACAGGGAAGGTAGTTGGCAGAGCCGTGGTCCATGGCACCATTCAGACAGTAAATGAAGATACTGGAAAAGTCATTGTGTTTTCCCAGGTATCGGTTCTTTGTTCTGCTTTGCTTCTGCTCTTGCATCTGGGAATCATATTGGGAGGTGGAGGAGGAAGTAGTGATGGGGAGGGTGTCAGTAGCCCATGGGAAATATGTGATCTTTAGTGAAAAACTCACTGAGTATTTGACATTGTTATGAGACATAGTCCCTATGCTTAAGAAATTGTTTCAAGAACAACAACAAAAATTCCCCCCCAAAAAAACAAAAACAAAAATCCCATATACATTGCATATTTTTGTTGCCATTGTTGTTGAATGCCCCAAACAATAACAATCAAATGAGTTGTCATAAGCATCTCTGTCTACCCCACAGACACTCCCTCTTAGCCTAAGCTTGCTCTCTACCCTGTTGAGCAGGATGAAGTACAGATTGAGGTTGTACAGCTAAGGGCTGTTAGGATCCTTGCAGCTGCAACTCGACTCATCACAGCTACTGAGGTCAGTATGATGGTTCTGTTCCAGGTTCATTATGTTGATAATACCAGCTGGACAGGAGGTGTAGCACAAAACCACTCTTCCTTTTCAGATGCCAGTCTATGTCATGGGAGTGACCAGTACCCAGACCCCTTTCTCCTTCAGCAGTGCCAACCCTGGGCTCACATTCCACTGGTCCATGAGCAAAAGGGATGTTCTGGATTTAGTGCCCAGGCATTCAGAGGTAAGAACATATCTGTTAATATATTACCTTAGGGATTTATTTTATTTCATCCTTGTTTTTAGATTGACTTCCTTCTAAACTACACAACATTATTACTTACTCTTTTTCTGATTGTTCTGTGAATGCTATAAACCTGAAAATCATATAAAGAATCCAAATTTGAGTATTCAGATAATACTACACAATATTTAACATACTTTGCCAGAAAGAGCTCTTAAAAAAGCAATGCTTAAGAAAGCATTGCTTCCTTTGATACATTTGCTGTTGTATAATGTTGCATTTGTGAACAAATAACTGTGTTACATGAATAACATATTATGAATATAAAGTATTTATACATAGAGTTTAAATTTAGCATACTTTTGCTGGAAAGAGCTCTTAAGAAAGTAATGCTTAAGAAAGCATTGCTTCCTTTGATACATTTGCTGTTGTATAATGTTGCATTTGTGAACAAATAACTGTGTGTTACATGAATAACATATTATGAATATAAAGTATTTATACATAGAGTTTAAATATGTGATATCTTTCAACATACTCAGACGTACTTAATTATATTAATAATCATGTTTGTGCTGCATGATGGGCAGTTGACATTAAGACTTAAGAAAGCTGGATGCTGAGCACATTTCTGGGCCCATGTTACTAGGAGCTGGGGAAGAATTGGAATCTTCCCTCGTGTACGTAGGGTGCTGTGGGTGCCATAGGGTTTGTGTGGGCCACCAACTGGCAACTGATTCTGGACTGAGTACCTTATATCAATGGCAAATTTAAGGACAGTTAATTAAACTGTTCTTCCATGGTGGTACCAGCTCCTCCAGATTCAGCACCTGCTGCATTTGAAATGCTCAAAGCCCCTCATGATGGCCACTGAGGAAATCCACAATGCAACGTGAATCTTAAATAGCCTTTATACTTGAATGCATTTAGCACTTACTCTGAAATCTGGAAAAGAAAAAAAATGAGGTGGATACTACAGACAAATTTTACCTACTTCATGACATTATTACCTGATCATCAGTTTAATGGCACCCACCCAAGATGGTCCAGGATCAGTGGCAGCCACCTAGGTCTGGACTTTACCTTTGGAAGAAGAAACCTGGGGCCAAGATACCCAGAAGGTCACAATTCAGTGCCTACAAAAACAAAGAATTAGAGTTAGACCTTAAAAGAAATCAGAGGGGTTATAGAAGCTACAATTAGTAAGTCATTTCTGGAGCCAGTTAAAAAGAAAAGTATGGAAAAACTAAAAATTTTCCAATTTTCTGAAAATATCCTAGATCTATAATCTAAGGAAACTCTAGTGGTTGCGTCTTCTGTCACGGACTGTGCAGAGCCTGGTTATACTTGGAACTGAAAAGGGATAGAACTGTACTTAGTTTGGTAGAGTTCTGCAGAAGGATTTGGCTTTTTTTCCAAATAGGAAAAAAAGGGATAGCAAATAGGAATTGTGTGAAAAGAAGGGATGGCATAAACCTTATTAGCACCTGCTCTACTTTTTCCTTCCTTTAATTTTCTTGTCTAAAGAAGCACTCTTTTCTCTAACAGAAGAAATGATTGAGAGCTACACAAAGATTTTCTTCCCCAGCCTTTGACCTCACATAGACAAACTGGGTGATGAAATGGGCAAATACAAGGGTCTATAATGGGCAGTGCATTTGGCAGTTCCGTGGATCTGTTTCTTGCTTCAACAGTGCTTGGACGGAACAGACCCAAGGACACCCCCTTGTCCCTGCCTCCTACCACCTGCCAACCTTTTTTCCAGTCGCAACCACTAGAATCAGTCACTCAGCTGTCTGCGATCACCGGGGACCAGCCAACATCATTTTTTGGGCTTAACTCCTTATTACCAATCAACTATGAACTCCCAGATTTGTCAGAATTATTCCACTGACATGGAGGCTATCATCAATCACCTGGTCAACAAGCATCTGTAGGCCTCCTACACCTACCTCTCTGTGGGCTTCTGTTTCAACTGCAATGATGTGGCTCTGGAGGGCATGGGCCATTTTTTCCACAGTGTGGCTCTGGAGGGCATGGGCCACTTTTTCCACGAATTGGCTGATGAGAAGGGCGAGGGCTACGAGCATCTCTTGAAAATGCAAAACCAGCACAGTGGCTACACCCTCTTTCAAGATGTGCAGTAGCATCTGAAGGTGAGTGGGTAAAACCCAGAATCCTTTGGAAGCCTCTGCACTCATGAAGAAGAACCTGAGCCAGGCCCTTTTGGATCTCCATGACCTGGGTTCTGCCCATGCAGACCCCCATCTCTGTGACTTCTTAGAGCGCTGCATCCTAGATGAAGAGGGACACTCATCAAGAAATGGTGATCACCTGACCAACCTCCAGAGGCTGGTTGGTCCCCAGATTGAATTGGGTGGGTATCTCTTCTAAAGGCTCGCCCTCAAGCATGACTTGGAGCCTCTGGAGCCCTGGAGCCTTTGAGGAGCCCCTCTGGTGTCAGGGCTTTTGCATGACAACAGAAGGCTTTATAACCACTGGGCAGCTTTTCAACTATCCTGGAGCCCTCTCCTAAACCTTGGACCAAATGGAAACATTAAAACTTTTTACAGCAAAAAAGGAAGAAAGGTCTCTAATGTTCTACCAGGTAGACTTCTTGCACTGTGGTGTCACCATTTAGAAATTCAGTTGAATTAAACAATTATAAAAACTTATTCTTTAGCATAAAACTTTCTTCCAGACAATTGATCAAAATCTGCACAAGGGAAACGGGAATTTTTATGTAGGGGTGGAGGGAAAGGTGATTTTGGAATTTGGAACTCCTGAGTCAAGTGAGCAAAGGAAGGTCTTGAGGGCTCCAGACAGCAAAAAGGCAGAGGAGACAGGACATGAAATGAATAATAGGAATGAAATTGCCAAAAAGTTAGGCGAGTGCCTACTTCAACATTTGCCTTAGTGTTGGACCTCCCTTCTCTCTCACCAGAAGTCCGTCAAGGTCTAATCCTCATGTAGTCTAGACTAGAATGGAAGTGAAGCAAATAGAGAAATTGTCAGCTAGTTTTAACATCGTCCTAAACAGGGGCTTCCCTTTCTTTTCCTCTTCCTCACTTGCTATCACTCTGAACTCCAGGAGTAGATTGCCTAACTTCTCTCTCATCTCAGGCTCTACTGTCTCAACCCATTTAGAAAACCCCTTTTTTCATTTGCATTCTTCTCCTATCAATTAATTGACTTGAAGATGAGAATTCTTGTATAGGAATCTTCCCAGAATTAGTTGAGCACTGAACACAGAAGTGTACTTTAGGGGTGACTGTGTTGCTGGGAATATGAAAAGAAACAAATATGAAAGTAAGCCCTGTGGGAATTCCCTGGTGGTCCAGTGATAAGGACTTGGTGCTTTCACTGCAGGGGACTTGGATTCAATCCCTGGTTGTGAACTAAGATCCCACAAGCTGTGTCGTGTGGCCACAAAAGAAAAAAAAGAATGGGCTTCCCAGTGGATAAGAATCCGCCTGCCAACGCAGGGGACACAGGTTTAATCCCTGGTCCAGGAAAATCCCAGATGCCATGGGGCAACTAAACTGCTGCACCAAAACTACTGAAAACGACGCATCCTAGAGCCCATGATCTTCAGCAAGAGAAACCACCACAGAGAGAAGCCTGCACACCACAACTAGAGACTGGCCCTCACTATCTGCAGCTAGAGAAAACCCACATGCAGCAGTGAAGACCTAGTACAGCCATAAATAAATAAATAATTTTTAAAAAAATTTAAAAATGAAGAATGAAAATAAGCCTGAAACTCTAATTCTTCTGGATAGCTATTTTCAACAAAGAGGGAAGGGCACAGTGTTTATTCATGAATATTTCCTAATCCGTCCCTTTACTGTCTAGGTTTTTCTGCAACTCCCAGTAGAGAATAACTTTGCCATGGTTGTCCACACAAAAGCAGCTGGTCGGACCAATATCAAAGTCACTGTCCGCTGTATGAATAGTTCATCTGGACAGTTCGAGGGGAATTTGTTAGAATTGTCTGATGAAGTTCAGATCCTGGTAAGGTCCCAAACCTAAATCTTGTTTTTGTTTATCAAGGAGAAGAAAGTTATATTCTCTAATATTCCATGAAGAGCTTTGTCTGGATAGAGATAGAGAAATTGCTAGAGGGATCTCTAAAATAGGCTTACGGTTTCTAGATCTTTGTTATTTCTGCTTATTGTTTGTCTATGAGTATTGACCTTACAAACTACAACACATGCATTCAACTCCCAACACAAGGAATGGTATACAAACACCACGATAACTAAAGAGGAATTGATTTCTGATTTGTTCTGCCTAACATTGATATTATGATACATTCCACTTAGCTATATCACAGGTAGAATGAAATCCTGTCCTAACATCTGGTAAGGTGTAAGGGTATGAAGTTTCTATAGATGGTCTCAAGCTGAAAGTTAAATGGCCCTACTGTTTTTAGAATTCAAAGAAAAAATATATTTTGTATAGAGGAAATAAGTTTCTCTACCTCTGAATTTGGGATTAATTTTTTTCTTTTCTTTTTATCCTTTGTTTTGGCTTTGGTTCCCTGATTCAGTGAGGGGTAGAGGAAAAAGCACTTTACTGGGAGGTAGAAGACCTAAATAGTGCCCTTGCTAATTTAATACTATAGGTTCTTCATTCTCAAATCTCTTTTTAGATTACTAGAACTAAAATTAGAAATTTCAAAATCATTTTATACTAATATCTAAGTAATATAGGGGATGTGGTAAGTGCAAACTATGCCTAGTCCCTTGTAGTCAGAAACAGGCTATGTTAGGTTATATATTCTAGACTACCTAAATATGTTTTAAATGCCTGGCTCATTTTGGAAAGCAATATTGTGGAACTTGGGCTAAATTGCAGTCAGGCAGACTTGATTTGTAGTTTGTCCATTTGTGAGTAAAGGTCATCATTTGTCTTTTCCAGAAATGAGGACAGCATCATTTTCTCATTCCAGGTGTTTGAAAAACTTCAACTTTTCTATCCAGAGTGCCAGCCTGAACAAATTCTGATGCCCATGAATTCTCAGCTCAAACTCCATACCAACAGGTAAGGAGAATAGAGAAGAAGATAGGCTAGGATCTAACTTTACCCTCAGTGAAACACTGCACATGAAAAGAAATTGCCTTCTAGGTGATTTTTCTAACCTACAAGTAAATTTTTTAGTTGAAGTGAAGTCCACATAACATAAAATTAAATTGTCTGATTCAGTGGTATTTAGTACATACACAGTATTGTACAACCATCACCTCTAGTTTCAGAACATTTTCATTATCACCAGAGACCCATACCCATTAAACAGTCACTCACCATTCTCCTCTCCTCTCAGTCCCTAGCAATCACTAATCAGCTGTCTCTGTGGATTTAAATATTTTATGTTTCATGTAAATCATACAATGTGACCTTTTGTGTTGACTTCTTGCAGTTAACGTAATTTCAAGGTTCATCCATGCTGTAGCATGCACTTCATTCCTTTTTATGACTGAATGATATTCCATTGTGTGAACATACTACGTTTTGTTATCTAATTGTCCATTGGTGGGCCTTTGGTTTGTTTTCACCTTTTAACTATTGTGGATAGTGCCATTATGAACATTCATGTACAAGTATTTGTCTGAATACAGTTGTCCCTTGGCATCCACCAAGGATTGGTTCCAGGACCCACCCCTGCCCCCAAAATCTGCAGACTCAAAGATCCATTATATAAAATGGTATAGTATTTATAGTGCATTTGTAGGTTATAATGTATATAACCTATGCTCGTCCTCCTGTATACTTTAAACTATCTCTAAATTGCTTATAATACCTAATACAATATAAATGTTATGTAAATAGTCGCCAGTCCAAGGCAAGTTCAGATTTTGCTTTCTGGAACTTTTTGAAATTTTCAGTCTGTGCTTGGTTGAATCTGTGTTTGCAGAACCTGCAGGTATGAAAAGCTGACTGTACCTGTTTTTAATTATTTTCACCAATTTCTTGATGATAAATATGTAATAGTATTTGATTTTTAAGGAGATAAGCATAATCCAAAGGCTGACTTTTACCTGAGGAACAAATAACTACACAACAAGGAGAATGAAGCCGTTTTCTGAGTACAGCTTCTAACAGTGATCTAGGCAATTGCTACTCCTTTTTTTCTGATCAGTCAGAACCCCCAAGAGATGCCACTTGCCCCCATTTATTCCCTAGGGAAGGGGCCGCCTTTGTGAGTTCCCGTGTTCTGAAGTGTTTCCCTAATTCATCTGTCATTGAGGAGGATGGTGAAGGGCTCCTGAAAGCTGGTTCCATTGCAGGTACTGCTGTGTTAGAAGTCACTTCTACAGAACCTTTTGGAGTAAACCAAACAACTATAACTGGGGTTCAGGTGAGTTCAGCGACTTACTCAAAAAAATAAAAGGAATACCATGGCCTTAAGAGGCAGATTTACTTTGTTTAGAACTAGAAACTTCTCCGGAAGTCAGAAATGAATGATAAGATAAGAGGACAATCTTGACATGAACCATCAAATTAAAGTGGACTTTAGAGTCCTTGTTATAAAAGAGATTAATCTCAAAATGGTATGACTGTTTTCTGAGCAACTTTGGCAATAGGATTGGTATGGGAGAAATGCAGAACTATTACTATCAAAGTTAGGCTTTTTGATATGTTTTAAATGTTTTTAGACATTAAAAAAAAATTAGAATTAGAAGAGACCTTAGAAGTAAGTTAGTCTAAAACAAACAAAATGTTTGGGGCATTAGAAATCTAGTATGTTCCCACCTTGTGTTGCTCCTTTTATGTATATTTTTTTTACCTACCACAAAAACCGTATTATATAAGCATCATTAGCCCTATTAAACTGATAAGAAATATAAAACCTAGAATGGTTAAATGAAGATATGAAATGATAAAGCTAGGTTTCAAAGCTGGACTTCCCTTACTGTATCACAGTATTTTACTTCCCTTACTTTGTTATAGTGCAAAAACACAATCTATAGTATTCTTGATAAGTTATCAATTACTTAACAATAAATATTGACACTCTTCACAAAAGAGGAAATACAATCCATTCCTCAAAAAACTCCAGCCTTGCTTCATATTTCTGCTGTTTTAATCATTAAAAGAGGCTTCCCAGATGGCACAGTGGTAAAGAATCCACTTGCCAATGCAAGAGATGCAAGAGACACAGGTTTGACCCCTCAGTTGGGAAGATCCCCTGGAGAAGAAAATGACAACCCACTCCAGTATTCTTGTCTGGAAAATTCCATGGACAGAGGAGCCTGGCGGGCTACAGTCCATGGAGTCACTAAGAGTCAGATATGACTGAGCAACTGAGCACGCACTGATAATTAAAAGCCATTTCCTGTACTGTCATATTTCGTTTTCACTCTGATTTAAGTCATCGGAAATCAAGAGCTAGCTACTTCCTACAAAAGAGGAACACGATTTTTACCATTGATTGTAAGTCTCAGAATATGGTCATAGCTCCCCTCCAGTGCATTCTGCTCTGTACCAGTAGGTTTTGTCTCCCACAGGTAGCACCAGTGACATACCTGCGAATGAGCAGCCACCCCAAGCTATACACGGCTCAAGGAAGGACCCTATCAGCCTTTCCTTTGGGCATGTCTCTTACCTTCATTGTTCAGTTTTACAATAGCATCGGAGAGAAATTCCACACACACAATACCCAGCTTTATCTGGCTTTAAACAGGTATGGAAGGCAAAGGAATGGTATTAACACTATGGCAGAAATCTTGTAAATTAGCCTGGTAAATAGCAGCCCTAGTAAATTCTTATCATGTTATGCACTTGGAATCTGATCTTTCTTTCACCAAGATAGGGAGGGACAGTTGACTTTAGTATTGGAACTTCCCTGGAGGTTCAGTGGTTAGGACTGCATGCTTTCACTTCTGTGGGCCTGGGTTCAATCCCTGGTTGAGGAACTAAAGTCATACATGTTGGTATGACCAAAAAAGCAACAAAACAAAAAAACTATCTGCTTTTAAAAAAATGGGGGAAAGACCAGAATTAATTATTCAATGAAGAAAAATTTCAATATGTTTTGAATCTGATAAGTCCTTGCTCATATTAAACTCCTATAGGGAGCCAACTGGAGTATTATCAAAAAGCCAAACTGGAAAAAAATTTTTTTTAAGAAAAATAGCCTAGCTGGGCACCATGTATATAAATGTAATAGACCTGATCCCTGGCCCTAGTTGTTTACTCTCCACTGTAGAATTCCATCTGAATTCTTTTGAGCTATTAAATATAAAATGTTGTGATAGGGTCTGACTCCAGAACTCTTGACTCTTTTCAGAGATTTCTACCTTTCATGTCTACTTTCAGAGATGACCTGCTGCTCATTGGACCAGGGAATAGAAACTATACTTACATGGCCCAGGCTGTGAACAGAGGGGTGACACTTGTGGGGCTCTGGGACCGGAGACATCCAGGCATGGCAGATTATATCCCTGTTTCTGTAGAGCATGCCATCGAGCCAGACACCAAGCTTACCTTTGTCGGAGATGTCATCTGCTTCCGTACTTACCTCCTCAACCAGAATGGTTTGGATACTTTCCCTTTCTCAACCTCACAACTGACAGGATTAGAAAGCAACTCATCCCTTAGAGGATTTCTCTCTGAGAAAGAAAATACTTTAGTGTATTTGATTATTTTTCATATTAATTGATAATTCTCAGTTTAGTGCCCATTTCTCTCCATAGCCAGCTGACTAGAAGTCAGCCAGTAATATTTATCAAATGTCTGTTGAACACGTAGGCAGTGTAGAGTACCATGCTTTCTCCTCCACTCCCAGCTTCTGAAGGAAGATAATTGCAAAGTTGAACATCAATAAAGGATGAAATGAAAGGAAGGAAAAGACAATAAGGCTTTAGTTCTAAGAACCAATTGTGTGTACACTGTTTTGTGAGGCAGCTTTAAAGGCCTAACTTCCACATGTACCATCACTGAAAGAAGGTTTGGCCTTGTACTGGGTTACAGTATACTCATGATCAGCAAAGTATTTCTGTTCTAAGAAGTACTGTTGAGTTACAGAAAATCAGTCTTGGCTTTGGAAACGTGTTGTATCTTTAGGCTTACAGGTAGCATATCCCAAAATGGTATGCTGACTGGTTGTATGCAATCAAATAATCCATCCAAGTAAGGCTGGCTGGGGTGGTGTGTGGTTTCGGTTTTGCCTCCTCTTTGGGGAATTATGGATACATGTTATTTGAGTAAAGTGATGTAACATTGGACCTGACTTTAACATTAACCATATATTTTGGACTTGATACAGAGGGAACTCTATTCAGCCTGGGTCAAATCCTCCAATCCTGACAACTGACTTGTAAGCAACCACTACTTATTAACATGTAATCCAGGGTCAGTGAGCTAACTGCTTACAATACCGTGACTGTTAATCTTTTGTCAATGAAGCAGAGGCTTTTTTACTTCCTTTTCCTAGGTTCTGTCAGGATGGTCACTCTTGTCATCCATTCTGGAATTTTGGGTCATCTCAAGTCAGTACCACTTTGGATGAGAAAGCAGAAGGGCCACATTCGAGGATCAGTAATCCAATCTAATATTTGACATTTCTCTGGCTCCTTGGGACTTAAGCCAAAGTAAACTAATCCTCTCTTCAGCCAGTTGATACTTGCTTGCAGTCTTCTTGCTGATATCAGTCAGTAGGTCAAAGCAGATTCATCCTTAGCACAGTCTATACAAAGTTTAAGGAGTGCCAGTCCTATGTGTAAAAGATGTTTTTCTTTTTCCTAAGGAGAACAGTTACATTCTCCAAGTAACTTCTTTTGTGATTCTAGGGTCAGCAGTTCCTATTTTGTTTTACTGGCATGACATATGAAGGGGAACCCAACATTAGGAAAACAAAGTTAGGGACTTCCCTGATAGTTCAGTGGTTAAGACTCTGCACTTCCATTACAGGGGGCACAGGTTCAATCCCTGGTCCAGGAACTAATATTCCCACATGCCACATAGCACGGCCAAAAAAGAAAAAGAAAACAAAGTTATCCTCACAGCTGGGTGCTCCTCCTGGGAAGGGATATATGTATGTTTAAATGGTATACTGACTTGGATTCTGAGTGAGGTTAGAGTGACCATGAATTTATATCAAAGATTGCAGTCAACTGCTTTCTCTTGTCTTTTCCTAGGTGAAACTGGGATGTGGATGATTTCTGCTGACAATATTCTACAAACAGACATTGTCACTGGGGTAGGAGTGGCCAGGCGTCCAGGAATAGCAACTATCTTTCATGACATCCCAGGACTAGTGAAAACATATCGAGAGGTAAAGTTAATGATATGAGTTGAAGAGCTCATGGGCATTCCTTGGTGGCCTAGTGGTTAGGATTCCAGGTTTTCACTGCCATGGAGCAGGTTCCATCTCTGGTTGGAGAACTGAGATTCCACAAGAGTCTAAAGTAACTATTTCCATATATGGGAATATATATCCTATTAAAAGAAATATACTCATACATCAGATACAAAACCAGACAATAAACTATTGAAACATAGATAATTTAAGCATAGATTAAGGTTCTTAACCAAAGGAATGACTAGTCTGATTTGTAATGTAAAATATCACTGTGGCTACTGATTGGTACTAGACTGCAGGGACAAGAGTAGAAGCTGAGAGACCAGTTACTGCAGTTCTTCCCAGCTGAGATATGATGGTGGATTAGAGTGACAATTGAGGAGGTGGTGGAAAGTTGATCAGATTCTAAATATATTTTATAGGTATAGTTGATACAGTTTCCTGACAGATTATATGTAAAGTTTAAAAGAATCGAGAATGACTTAAGGTTCTTCATTGAACAACTAAAAGGATAGGACAGAATTGTCATCAAATGAAATAGTTAAGACTGTAGGTGTAACAGTTTTGGAGAAAAGATCAGTTTTTGGACACATAAATTTGGATGTCTACTAGATGTCAATTGGATGTGTTGAGGTAGCTAGATATAAAAGTCTGGGAATCATTGGCATAGAGATATTTAACACCATAAGATCACCAAGAGAGTGAGTATAAATAGAGAAGAGGTCCAAGAGCTAAGTTCTGGAAACACGCCAGTATTAAGACCCCTGAAAGAAGAATAAGAACCAGCAAGGGAGATTTATAGAAGTTTATAAGATTTATAAGAATGACTGGGGAAGTGGGAGAGAGTGGGAATAGTGGTGTCCAGGAAGCCAAGTGAAGAAGGTATTTCAAGGCAGAAAAGTGGTCAACCACATGAAAGCTACTGATGGGTCAAGTGTGAGGACTGAGAAATGACCACTTTTTTTGCTATATGGAGGCTGGTGACTTTGATGAGTAGCTTCAGTGGAATAAAGGGACTGGAAGTTTTACTGGAGAATTGAAAAAGAGGACTTGGACATAGTCCTCTTCAAGGAGTTGGAGTCAAGAGTTTGTTTCACTGATCGCTTTTAAAATGGGAAAAATAATGGCTTAGGAATGATTTAGTAGAGAAGGAAAATTTGACATGGGAGTAGAAGAAGTGATTAATAGGGAATCATACACAGGGAAGATATGTCAGAAGGAATAATGGACAAAGATCTCCTTTTAAAAAAAATTTTATTTTCTTCTCAAAAGTAAACAGATTTTGTGGTTTTCAAAGTATGTGATCACTAGAAGGGCAATTTGCTTTTATGTGAAACAGATGCTTTTAGCTAAACAAGTCATGAGGGTTGGAGAGGAAGGGAACCAGATTCTCTAAGAACCTAGATTCTAATTTTCCTTTGTTTTGCTAACAGGTGGTGGTCAATGCATCATCAAGATTAACACTCAGTTATGACCTCAAGACTTACCTCACCAATACCCCCAATTCAACTGTGTTCAAGCTGTTCATCACTGCTGGCAGAAATGGTATCAATCTTAAAGGTCAAGAATCTCTTTA
Organism: Dama dama; assembly: GCF_033118175.1. Lineage (NCBI taxonomy): Eukaryota > Metazoa > Chordata > Mammalia > Artiodactyla > Cervidae > Dama > Dama dama. The sequence continues at coordinate 17,775,102 of NC_083700.1, forward strand.
TAGTTCTGGGTGATTATTCCCACCTTTCCTGTCCTCTGTCAATTAATTCACCTCTTTGGATTAGCAATCTAAGTTTTCTTTCATTTCAAAATTGATTCTACTTTTACAACAGAATCATTGAGAGCTGTGAGATCTCAGAATTATGACTGGATTAAGGTTTTAAAATAGGCTCAACCTAGTCACTACTGTCTTTCTGCTTGTAACCCTGCCGGAGATTAGGAGGCAACCTAGACCAAGAATTTCCAAACATGGATGATTTTCAAGGTTACCCAAAGAAATCTTTTAAAAATACAAATTCTTAGGCTCCATCCAGAGATTTAGTAAGTTTGGGATAAAGCATAAGATATAATTCTTTTAAAGCTTCTCCAGATTTGAGAATTGTTGGACTAGATAATTACCTGAAATGTTATTTGCTCAGCAAATTTGCCTTGTGTTTTTCTTTTTTCATTTTGTATTGGGCCATGATTTACTGTCAAAAAAGGGGGAGGAGGGCTTCCTTGGTGGCTCAGTGGTATAAAATCCACGTTCCAGTGTAGTAGCCACAGGTTTGATCCCTGGTCCAGGAAGACCCCACATGCCAAAGAGCAACTAAGCCCATGTGCCACAACCACTGAGTCTGTGCTCTAGAGCCCAGAAACTGCAGCTACTAAGCCATGCACCGCAGCTACTGAAGCCCACATGCCCAGGAGCCAGTGCTCTGTGATACAAGAAGCCACTGAAATGAGAAGCCTGTGCACCACAGCTAGAGTAGGCCCCACTCACTGCAACCAGATAAAGGACCATGCAGCAGCGAAGACAAGGCCAGCACAGCCAAAAATAAATAAGTAAAATTATTTACTTATAATAATTGGGGGGAGGAGGAAAGATAACTAAAATATAAGATGCTCCTAATAGATTCCAAATACTATGTTAGGAATTTTTATACCTTTTATCTCATTTAACAATCTCATCATTTAGTAATTACCATCATTTTAAAGATGAGAATACTGGGGCGGAGAATGGATTGGGAGATTGGGATTGACATATATATATTACTATGTATAAAACAGATAACCGATGAAAACTGACTATACAGGGAAGTCTACTCAGTGCTCTGTGGTGATCTAAATGGGAAGGAAATCCAGAGAGAGGGAACATACGTATACATATGGCTGATTCACTTTGCTGTACAGCAGAAACTTACACGACATTGCAAAGCAGCTATACTCCAATAAAAATTTTTTAAAAGATGAGAGTATTGGGAACTCCTTGGTGGCCGAGTGCTCTCACTGCTGAGGGCCTGGGTTCAATCCCTGGTCAGGGAAAAAAAAAAAGATGAGAATACTAAGAGCAAGTAATTTGTACAAGGTAACAAACCTGTTAGTGGCAAGAGTAGTAGATATGTTCCACTCCAAAGTCCATGTACATCCTTCCATTCATCTTTTTGTTTTTATAGAACAGATTCCAGATTTGGGGGGTGGGAGTGGATGGAGGGATGGGGGGGATGAGAAAACATGCAAAACCAACCAGAGAAGTCCAGAATAGAACAGAATATAATGGTCTATAAACATTAAGATAATTTAAACTCTGTTGACCTTTAAAAATAGATATTTATTTATTTACTTGGCTGTGTTGTGTCTTAGTTGCAGTATGTGGGATCTAGTTCCCTGACCAGGGATGGAACCTGAGCCCCCTGCATTCAGAGTACAGAGTCCTAGCCACTGGACCACCAGTGAAGTCCTTCTAATTGCCCGTTTTGTCCTTCAGTTTTTAAGCACTTAATATATTTTCTTTTCACGGTAGATATTTAATCTTATAAATACAATGTAAGTATGTATGTATAAATAAGAGTATTGATCTTTAAAATTCTCCAGGTTCTTTTACAAAGTATTAAATGTTTCTTCATAACATATTCTCTCATTGTTATCTACCTTATTAAATTTTACAAAGAGATTGCAATTTTTTTCCTTGCAGAATCTTTCTAAAACCACAACTTATGTAACTTCATGTCACAGTTCCTTTGATACTGCTGATAGTCTCCAAAAGATGAGAATGATCACTGGACTGCTGGCAATTGAGAAAGAGCTTTAGCAAACCGAGACCATTAAGAAACTGTGCAAAGGAAAATCTTGTTACCAAGACACGGGTTTCTATTTAATTTAAAATGCATCCGTTGCAGCTGACCCAACCTTGGTGCCAGTCGATTTCTTGCCAGCTGTGTGGCTCCTATTTAAGGCAGCACTTGTAATTAAGTTCTAGAGATCTTTGACTTGACGCATACTACAATCAATTATGGAAAACAAATCTTCCTAGATTTAAAAGCTACCTCCCAAGTGTAGCATTTTATTTCTAATAACTGCCCAATTTCTCTGTAATCTTATTCCCATTAATGAATTCCAAAAACCTTTGAAAGAGAACATCAGCTATATTAATAATAGAAACTCCATTATAGTCACAGACTAGCAGAGGCAAGAGTCTTACACTCTCCTTTCACCTGGATTGTGGTAAGACCCAACAGAGCTGGCAAGTAGACAGCTGTAGCAGTTCAAACAGAGCTGACCCTTCTTTCTCATTTTTTAAATTCCAAACTTCCTCTATATAATATATATATATGTTTCCCCTTTTACAGATTCCTCTTAGTGACAAAGCTGTTTACCTCTTTTCTGCTCTCTAGGATCCTGCACCCCAAGTCAGGCCTTGGCCATTACAACACTTCTTCCAGAGACCCTTATGCTGTGCCATGTGCAGTTCAGTAATACTTTACTAGACATTCCAGCAAGTAAAGTCTTTCATGTCCATTCAGATTTCAGCATGGAAAAAGGTGAGTTCCACTAGTTGAATCTGGTTTCCCCCTTGTTTTCATTTTTTGTACAAATGTCACTTTATTGGTTTACATTTCTGCTTCCTAGTTTCATCTGCTATGTAACTATGGCATCTTTCTCAGTCAGCATTTTTGTTCTATCCATTCAACAAGCTTTTAACACGTATCTATAATATGCTATGCTTTTCCATTATAACTTACTATTTTCTCCTTTGTTAGCCTGTTATCTTTGTGAGGGCTTGGATTATGTATCATACATGTTTTGTTCCCAACTAGTAGCACAATGTTTGAATGCTATTGAACTGAAGGATATTCTGAGCAGAACAGCATTAACAAGTGGAAAGAAAAAATAGGCATGACTTTGGAAGGACATTAAATAAATCAACTGATCTAAAATAAGACAATCCACCCCAAATATAAGTAGGTAGTGCTACATCATGGGAGAGCTTTTACTCCAAGGTCAGACAGTTTGAATGGTAATGAGAAACCACTGAAGGAAGGTTAATTCCGGTAAACTGTTGAGCACCAAAGAGAATGCCTGGCACCAGGATGGGCACGAGAGATAGAGGAGCAAGACAAGGCTTTTAAATCTTAGTAGAACCACAATCTCAATCTCAAGAATGACAGAATGATCTCTATTTGTTTCCAAGGCAAACCATTCAATATCACACTAATCCAAGTCTAGGCCCCAACCAGTAATGCTGAAGAAGCTGAATGGTTCTATGAAGACCTATAAGACCTTCTAGAACTAACACCCAAAAAAGATGTTCTCTTCATTATAGGGGACTGGAATGCAAAAGTAGGAAGTCAAGAGCTACCTGGAATAACAGGCAAATTTGGCCTTAGAGTACAAAACCTAACAGGTCAAAAGCTAACAGTTTTGCCAAGAGAACCCACTGGTCATAGCAAACACCCTCTCCCAAAAACACAAGAGAACACTCTACACGTGGGCATCACCAGATGGTCAATACCTAAATCAGATTGATTATATTCTTTGCAGCCAAAGATGGAGAAGCTCTATATAGTCAGCAAAAACAAGACCGAGCTGACTGTGGCTCAGATCATGTACTCCTTATTGCCAGATTCAGACTTAAATTGAAGAAAGTAGGGAAAACCACTAGACCATTCAGGTATGACCTAAATCAAATCCCTTATGATTACACAGTGGAAGTAACAAATAGATTCAAGGGATTAGATCTGATAGAGTGCCTGAAGAACTATGGTCAGAGGTTCCTGACATTGTACAGGAGGCAGTAATCAAGACCATCCCCAAGAAAAAGAAATGCAAAAAGGCAAAATGGTTGTCTGACGAGGCCTTACAAATAGCTGAGAAAAGAAGAGAAGCTAAAGGCAAAGGAGAAAAGGAAAGATATACCCATTTGAATGCAGAGTTCCAAAGAATAGCAAGGAGAGATAAGAAAGCCTTCCTCAGTGATCAATGCAAAGAAATAGAGGAAACAATAGAATGGGAAAGACTAGAGATCTCTTCAAGAAGATTAGAGATGCCAAGGGAGCATTTCTTGCAAAGATGAGCACAATAAAGGACAGAAATGGCATGGACCTAACAGAAGCAGAAGATATTAAGAGGTAGCAAGAATACACAGAACTATACAAAAAAGATCTTCATAACCCAGATAATCACGACGGTGTGGTCACTCACCTAGAGCCAGACATCCTGGGATACGAAGTCAAGTGGGCCTTAGGAAGCATCACTACAAACAAAACTAGTGGAGGTGATGGAATTCCAGTTGAGCTATTTCAAATCCTAAAAGATGATGCTGTAAAAGTGCTGCACTCAGTAAACCAGCAAATCTGGAAAACTCAGCAGTGGCCACTGCTGGAAAAGGTCAGTTTTCATTCCAGTCCCAAAGAAAGGCAATGCCAAAGAATTTTCAAGCTACCACACAATTGCACTCATCTCACATGCTAGCAAAGTAATGCTCAAAATTTTCCAAGCCAGGCTTCAACAGTATGTGAACCATGAACTTCCAGGTGCTCAAGCTGGATTTAGAAAAGGCAGAGGAACCAGGATCAAATTGCCAACATCTACTGGATCATTGAAAAAGCAAGAAAGTTCCAGAAAAACATCTATTTTTGCTTTATTGACTATGCCAAAGCCTTTGACTGTATAGATCACAACAAACTGTGGAAAATTTTTCAAGAGATGGAAATACCAGACCACCTGATCTGCCTCCTGAGAAATCTGTATACAGGTCAAGAAGCAACAGTTAGAACAAGAGACTGGTTCCAAATTGGGAAAGGAGTACATCAAGGCTGTATATTGTCACTCTGCTTATTTAACTTATATATGCAGAGTACATCATACAAAATGCCAGGCTGGATGAAACACAAACTGGAATCAAGATTGCTGGGAGAAATATCAATAACCTCAGACATGCAGATGACACCACCCTTATGTCAGAAGACAAAGAAGAACTAAAGAGCCTCTTGATGAAAGTGAAAGAGGAGAGTGAAGTTAGCTTAAAACTCAACATTCAGAAAACAAAGATCATGGCATCCGGTCCCATCACTTCATGGCAAATAGATGGGGGAACAATGGAAACAGTGAGAGACTTTATTTATTTTGCATGGTTAGTGTTTTATTCTTTGAAGAATGGCTCTGAAACATCACAGTAAGTCAGGTTGAAAGGACAAGTTTAAAATAATTTTATAAGGATATAACATATGTACTGACTGTTCACTCTATGAAATCTTGATCACAGAGCTTATGATACACCTAGTTAGCAATAGCACCCAGGTTTTCCAAATAGTCATCATTTCTCTCTTGTTTGCAAGACTTCTTCTCATTGGCTGCCTTCTGCATTTGTTGCATGATCTCAGAGTCCTTCTGCTTCCTCTGAGAAGTAGTTAGGCTATGTTCTTTTCTTTTTCCCTTACTAATTTCCTGGGATTTCTTCATGTTTTTCTGGCGGGCAAGTTCTCGTTGATTTCCACGGGTCATGATAACAACTGGACCAAGCCTGGAAGAGAGCAACTCAGAAAAGGAACGACTTCCTCGCACTCTCAGCCGCTGTCCCCACCCGTTATCTGGAAGACTGAGCCCCCACAGGCCCCCCCTGCCCCCGACGGGATTCGCCTGTCAAGACTTTATTTTTTGGGGCTCCAAAATGACTGCAGATGGTAACTGCAGCCATGAAATTAAAAGACGCTTGCTCCTTGGAAGAAAAGCTATGACCAACCTAGACAGCATGTTAAAAAGCAGAGACATAACTTTACCAACAAAGGTCCATTTAGTCAAAGTCAAAGTTTTTCCAGTATTCATGTATGGATGTGAGAAGAAAGCTGAGTGCTGAAAAATTGATGCTTTTGAACTGTGGTGTTGTAGAAGACTCTTGAGAGTTCCTTGGAATGCAAGGAGATCTATCCATTCAATCATAAAGAAAATCAGTCCTGAATATACATTGGAAGGACTGATGCTGAAGCTGAAATTCCAATACTTTGGCCACCTGATGAGAAGAACCGACTCATTGGAAAAGACCCTGATGCTAGGAAAGATTGAAGGCAGGAGGAGAAGGAAACAACAGAGGATGAGATGGTTGGATGGCATCACCGACATGATGGATATGAGTTTGAGTAGGCTCCGGGAGTTGGTGATGCACAGTGAAGCCTGGCATGCTGTAGTCCTTGGGGTCGCAAAGAGTTGGACATGACTGAGCAACTAAACAGAACTAAGAACTGCACAGGCTGATTAGTTATACACATAGGATGCTAGATGGCAGAAAGAAAGGAGTATTTGTATCAAATCTGGGTGTTAAGAGTCAGGTTTTATAGGAAAAGTAACCTGTAGAAGGATGACCACGACTGAGGTAGATGTGAAGAGAACAGGACATTCCAGGCAATACAGAGCCCTGGAAAAGTTTTCAAAACTAAGTTTAAAGTATATACTGGCAGTACACAAAATGGATAAGAATGGAAGGTAAGGAGACTAGCAAATGCAATTTATGTTGCAGTGATCCAAGCATGAATTGACAAGTGTCGAGGCTGGAGTAACGGAAATACTAACAGAGGTGTCAAATATGAGATATTTCAAAGGATGAGTTAGCAAGATTTGGATATAGGAATGAAAGAAAGGGTGTCAAAAGACAACCAACGTTGACCATGAGTAACTAGAAAAACAATATTATCAACAGAAATAAGGCCATGAAGAGGTGGTTTGATAGAGAAGTGCTTAAACATGTTCAAAGCTTGCCTTTCTTCCACAAACCCTTTACTGATCTCACCAACTCTGACTACTTCATCCTATATCCCCTTAATTTTCACTTATACTACATTATTTAATATCCCCTGACATGCTCACTAAGCAGTAATGGCATCCTTACCTTAAGTTCAATTATGGGTTCCCTGGGACTGTTTCATCTTTGGTAAACTCCTTCATAGAGGCCAACAGTATGCTAATAGTGAATACTCAAAACTGAGTTCATTTCCTTTTGAATTTGCATGCTAACTATTTTTCCTTCCTACCCTAATCCAGTTGACTAAGTAGGGCCTCTAACGTTCCTGCTCAGTTCTTCCTCTTTTCTTCAGGGGTTTATGTCTGCCTGATCAAGGTTCGCCCCCAGTCAGAGGAGCTGCTCCAGGTCCTGAGCACCGCTGACACCTCAGTCTACGGTCGGGCCACACTTGTCAGTGAGCGTAGCAAGAATGGAATGCAAAGAATCCTTATTCCTTTCATCCCAGCCTTTTACATCAACCAGTCAGAACTGGTTCTTAGCCACAAAAAAGACGTCGGGGAGCTAAGAGTACTGGGAGTGGATAGAGTTCTAGAGAAGCTAGAGGTATGTTAAGGACTGAAGCAAAACAGATCGGTTTTGAAAATGAGATTTTTCATTTTTAGTCCAGGGTAAAGGAATAGATACTGAACCACTTGATAAAATTCACCACAAAAAAAAAAAAAAATTCACCACAGGAAATTCCTAAAACAGAAAATCTGTCCACTTCATAATGCCATGGGGGCTCCTAGAGTCCAATATCTAAGTCGTGAGCCTTGTCTGGAAGATAATACAAATACATATATATATATATATATATATATACAAACACACACGCACACACCACCAATACTATCCTGACAGTTTTAGAATGCTAAAAACTTTTGAAGGCTATATTATTCTCATACAGATGGTTTTCTTCCCCTACCCTTCAACACATCTGTGTGAAAAAGTGACTTGTCAGCTAGCTAGAACTAGAAATCCAGATATCTTACTGTATATGATTGGAATGTACTGACACAAAACTGACTTTTCTTTTTTCAAACAAGTTCCATTTTCTTTTCTCCAAGGTATTCCCCAGCTCCCCAGTTTTAGTGGTCTCTGGCCGTAGGCACTCTTCACTCACACCTGGCCTGGCCATTTACCCCGTAAGAGTAGTCAACTTCACATCCCTCCAGCAGATGGAATCACCTGTCTTCATCAACATTTCCTGTGTGCTCACCAGTCAAAGTGAGGCTGTAAGAGTGAGAGCTATGAAAGCTAAGTCTGGTGCAGGTGAGCATGGCGGGGTGGGGGGCCTATTTTTAATCTAGAGGCAAAAAGAATGTATTACAGTTTAGTTTATAATTTAATTAATGGGAAACATTCAGCCACTTGATCAAGATTATTCAAACTAGCTGGGACATGGATCTTTACTCTCAAAGCCTACCCTATAACTATATAACCTTCAGGTAGCCTTCTCATAACTTGTTTAGTCACTGTCCCAGGCTCCCAGTCAGTGTCGCAGGCTCCTCTGTCCATGGGATTCTCCAGGTAAGGATACTGGAGTGGGTTGCCATCTCCTCTAGGTCTCCTGCTTGGCAGGTGGATTTTTTTTTTTTACCACTGAGCCACCAGGAGACTCAGGTTGGATCCCTGGGTCAGGAAGGTCCCCTGGAGGAAGAAGTGGCAGCTCACTCTCATTATTCTTGCCTGGAAAACCCCATGGACAGAGAGGAGCCTGGCGGGCCCCAGTCCATGAAGAGTCAAACACAACTTAGTGACCAAGCTTGAATGCAGTTTAACATGAGTTGACCAGCTTCAAAAGAATACTTCTTGCCCTGTTTTAAGCCCTTTGATAAAGTTTGATTTAATCCAGAAGTATTTAGCAAATCTTTGTGCATCAATCAGTAAATGGTAGTAATCCTAGAAGCAAGACTTAGCTCTGACAAATCCTGACTACCTTCACCCAGTTCAGAAATGATGCCAAGTTTGTGTGGGATGGTTAACAGTCATGTCTCTTTTGTGACCCCATGGACTGTTGCCTGCTAGGCTCCTCTGTCAATGGGATTTCTTAGGCAAGAATACTGGAGGGGGTTGCCATGCCCTCCTCCAGGGTATCTTCCCAACACAGGGATCAAGCCCAGGTATCCAGGCATTGAAGATTCTGTACCATCTGAGCCACCAGCAAAGCCCTTTTTTTTTCTTTTAGTACAAGCAACCTCAAATTATTCTTCAGAGTAAAGCAGTTTAACAGTGTGAAGTTGTTAAACAGCTGTGCAACAGTTTAGTGAGAGGTTAAGAGCAGTTAAGAGCCCAGAGGGAGAGGGCCTATACAAGGGTTGCAGAACAGGAACTATGTATAGGGGCCTGGTGACAGTTTATCTGGAATGGCAATTTGGTGAGGCAGGAAGAGTTCATTTCTAGACACTGAAGAATTCGAAATAACCAAGGCAAAGTATGCTTCAAAAGACATAAGTCTTAACTTTTATTGAAGACAAAGTTATATACAAATCATGTTCCCTAGAAATGACAGCTGAATAAAAAAGGACAAGTGGCTCCTGGGTCATTGTTTCAGGTTAGAGGGATTAAAAGTTGAAGGATGTCACCTGGAGTTAAAATACACAGGAAAGATAACAGGCATTTTACAGTGGCAGAGAATTTAAACATTCTTTTGCAAACTGAAAAGGCAGGCTCAAGAATTGTAGTTTATTATGTTAAGAATGATAAAAAGCCAAAAAGGTAGAGGCACCAAGTGCTGTTCACCCCTTTTTCTCTGGTAAGAAACAAAAAGAATTTCCCAGAGGGCTAAGTTTTGAGTGCTTAAGCTAGACATCTCAGGAGCATACAATTTTTAAATGCGACATCTGTCCTGGATATATTAAAAAAACTATCTTCTTTTATTCTGCCAATGCGTAGATCAATGTGACGGTTCAGGTGTTCTCCAGAAGTTCGCAGGTTCTTACCAGATTCTCCTCTTTACCCTCTTTGTGGTGCTGGCATCAACAGCTTTCCTCTTTCTAGGTAAGGAGTCCTTATATTCAGCACCGTGGAATTTAGACTTGGAAACTGCCTTCATTTTATTTCACAAACTAAATGAGGATGAAAATTAGCTGTTTATATCACATCTAATTTGGGACATGCAATTGAAACTGACTTACCTGCCCTACCCAACTTACTGAGAAGCAATAAACTTCATGTGGCAAACAGCTACCACTCAGAAGTGGAAATCACTGCTGAACTTTAAATTATAACTAGTTTTGTTCAAATACATAGCGACAGGTGATTCAAGCAACATAACACATACCGTCATCTACACGTGCATTTCCCATCTTTCAGCCAAAAGTTGGAATACCTCTAAAAATCACTGAATAAAAATTTCCTGTTAAGTATAGAGAATTATTTAATTTGAAGCATTACTTTTTTTTATAGCAATACTTAAGAACGGACTTGACCCTTAAGGCCTTCCTCTAGTGAAAACAGATCTCCTTGTTGACATCTCTCTTATTCTTTTTCTAGCATACAATGCCTTCCTAAACAAGATACAGGCAGTTCCAGTTGTTTACGTACCAACTCTAGGTACACAGTCAGGTAAAGAATCACCATCTGTTATCTTCAAAAAAACTCAGGTACCACCCTCATTCACCTTTATTCATCCGTCTTCTATTTCCTTTCCTCCTTTACCTCTAGGTTCTTACACATCCAGACGGTCTCCCCCTCCATTCATGAGTCCACAACCCCCACCAGCCCAGAATCGGCTGCAACACTGGCTGTGGAGTATAAGACACTAACCTCTGCTTGGATAAGTCTTTAACTATAGGGGACTGGAGAGTTCTAGCCCCAGACCAGGTGCTAGCAGCAACCTCTACACTCATACGCCTCCAAACAAGGCTTCTGAGAACTGTAAATAAAGGATCTTAAGCTGTTTTATATTAAAGTGGTGTGCTGGATTGCGTTTATGTATCAACTGTCAGTTCTTAATTCTAAGAAAACATAAAAGTGAAAGGAAATACCCTATTTACATACTATTCCAGTTTTTAATCAAGCTCTGCAGATTTATTCCTAGGGATAGCAATGTCCCAAACGGACTTTTTAAGTTCTTGGCCACTTACTTGCCCCAAATGACTCTAGAATCCACTCTTCTGGTTGCCCCTGAATACGTGAGGTAGGAACTTCCTAGCAGTAAAACAAGACAATAAACAGGATGTATCCAAAACTTGTTTATTGGGATGGTCTCCCGTTCATCTTGATACAGGGTGCTTTTAGTGCTGCTTCCGTCTGAAAGAGCATCCTGCCAAAAAAAAAAGTTCCAAAGGTTAACTGACAGCAGCCTACTTACCCTGCCTGAACCCCACAAAACAAGATGCCTCTAACCCATAGGAAACCTACATCTCTATTTTCTTCAACTCTTTTAGCTTCTCCCTAGTCACCAGACATCAGATTCAGCTCATATGAAGCCCTTTTATCACCCATCCACCCAGCTTTAGACAGTAGCACTTTGAGATGAATGTTTCCCGATTATGCATTTGAAAGACATAAGGGAAAAAAGTATAAAAATTACATTAAACCATTTACCTTCTGTAAGCCTTGCTTTTCCTCCTGTAGGCTGGCAGAGGACAGTAGAGCAGCCAACACACAATACTACTGTTTGTGCATGGCTAAAGACGGTGGTGATTTTATAGCATCCTAGGGGGAAACATCAACGAGTTACCCTTTTTTCCCCAAACCTTTCTTCACTTAAACATATGCTGCCGTGCATTAACTGTAAAACAAGTATGCTATGAAAATTCTTGGAATTTACTTTCCTAATCTAAACTTGATTATCTGGCTCTAGGTATACATCAAAGTCAACTCAAAAGCAACCTCGACCATGTGCCCCATACTATGGATTTTCTGAGCAATCATCATCATCCAAAAAATTATTCAAAAGTCAAAGAGAAAAAATCCTGTACTTGGTGAGGAGAGATGCTCAGTAACTGGTCAACATATCTACCCCTTTGCCCCCAGGAATTAAGTACATAAATTACCACAGAAGCCCAACATTATCATTGCAGTGTTTCCCAACACAAGGGTTGTGGTCTACACAGAGTTTTGAAGGGGACTCTCTCTGGATCACTCCTCCTAAAATGCAAAATTTTACTCATCTCTAACATTCAAATTTGAATACATTAGGGCTTCACGGATACCTTTTTTCAACTCGTGGGGTTCAGTGCCTTCCCCACTACTACATGTTATCTCCTCACCTGGGCATTTTACATCCATGAAATAGGAATTGGGGCTCTGCACCAGGCGCTTCTTCTTGTGTTTCCTCTTCTCCTCTTCTGGAGAGGGATGAAGAAGATCCTTTGCGAGCTAACAGAGGCAGAAATGTAGAGATTTAGAAACCAATGGTGAACATAGATGATCGAAAACAGCCCACACTGCCACATAACGGGGAGAGCTCGCCCCTTGTCGCCCCTGGTGTCTGCGCAGCTGGGCCGCCATCTTATTGCCTCTCCGCTCCCGTCCATGCACGGGTCCCAGCTGGCCTCTGCGGCCCCTGTAGTTACTTGTCCTGGGAAGTGCGGAGGGCAAATGAGGGCCTTCTGTGATCCCAAATCAGCGTGAGAGGAGCGTGCAGACAGAAGAACGAGATCTCCACGGAAACCTAGCCGGAGGAACTCACAGGCATGTTCTCGTGAGGAGGTCGTCACCGCCGGAAAAGGGCGGAAGCGGAAATCCTGATCCTTAAATTCGCCGTCCCGCAGGAAATGACGTTAGGGCCTATCGCCGCCATGTTGAGAAGGTCCTTCACTCATGGTCTTGGGCCTTGGGGCGAAGTAGGGGCTGCCATTTTGGGAAGGTCTCTAAATGACAGGACTCAGATGAGTCGCCATGTTAAGAGAGTGAGCTTGGTATCTTAAGGTCAGTGTCTGGTCCCCGTCAAGGAGTAAATAGACATTTTTTAAAATTCGCGCTACACTTTAACAGCAGGAACTGGTTAGGAAAACAGACTGAGTCATATCTGTGACTTGTTAAATTTCTTTATTCTTTTTCTTTTTTTTTTCCTTTACTATTTTTCAATTGGTTTAGTTTGCCCATTTTTAACAATTCAGTAATGTAAATATAAAAAAAAGTAAGTTCTCATCTTTTCCGCACTTTCAGCCTACTTCTAGGACTAACCGTTGTTAATTTTATTCTCTCCTTTCCATCTTTCTCTGTAATAATTATTACATTAGTCACTTCTGTATTGTTCGGACTGCTTTTAATGTTAATCTTCACAATTCTGTCTTTACATTCCCACATCCTTTCCGCCACATTTTTATCAGAAGTGCATTTCCAAGATTTCTAATCTTGGCAGCACTGACACTCTGGGCAGAGAATGAAAAGAAAAAAAAAAAAAGACCAAATCATTATCTTCTACAGTAATGATCAAAGGTTTAAAATGTCCATTTGTCATAAAGGAGGAACAAAGATGACTCAAATGGTATATGGAGACCTGGTTAATTCCAAAGGAATAGAATGGGACAAGGGATGTGAGTTCTTGTCAAGGATACGCTGGCAAACGTTTAACCATTGGCTTTATGGCGGGAAGCCCTGATTTGTCGTCCTCGCTAATTTCAATGGAGAAAATACTCTCAGCTTGGCCAGTTTCATCATAACCAATGTTACATTATTAAACACGATTTGGAAAGCACTATCTGTCTTCATGAGCCAGTGATAATTGGTTCCAGCACACTACTGTTGCTGTTCAGTTGCTCAGTCATGTCTGGCTCTTTGCAGCCCCATGGACTGCAGCAGGCTAGGCTTCCCTGTCCTTCACTATCTCTTAGAGTTTGCTCAAACTCTTGTCCATTGAGTCAGTGATGCTATCCAACCATTTCATCCTCTGTTGGCCCCGCCCCTTCTCTTCCTGCCTTCAGTCCTTCCCAGCATCAGGGTCTTTTCTGATGAGTCCACTGTTTGCATCAGGTGGCTGAAGTATTGGAGCTTCAGCATCAGTCCTTCCAATGAATATTAAGGGTTGATTTCCTTTAGGATTGACTGGTCTGATCTTGCTGTCCAAGGGACAACTCTCAAGAGTCTTCTCCAGCACCACAGTTCAAAAGCATCAATTTGGGGGGTTCAGGATGGGGAACACATGTAAATCTATGGCTGATTCATGTCAATGTATGGCAAAAACCACTACAATATTGTAAAATAATTAGCCTCCAACTAATAAAAATAATTGGGGGGGGGGGGGAAGCATCAGTTCTTCCCTTAGCCTTCTGTATGATTTGGCACACTACTGATGGGTGAGAAAAACCTCTGAGGAAGTGACATGTTCCCAGGTGGCTCAGTGGAAAAGGATCCAGCTGCCAATGCACTAGATGCAGTTTCGATTCCTGTGTTGGGAAGATCTCACGGAAGAGGAAATGGCAACTCACTCTGACATTCTTGCCTGGGAAATCCCATGGACAGATGAGCCTGGCAGGCTACAGTCCATGGGGTCGAAAAGAGTGGGACACAATTGAGCGACTGAGCACGCGCACACCGAAAGACAAGAAATTAAACAAGCAGCAATCTGGGAGAACAGCATTCTAGGCAAGAGTTTGTGAATACAAAACCAGAGACCAGGAAGAGCCTACCATAATTGAGGGGGGCAAAGGCATTATTGCAGAAGCTCTGAGAGCTAGTGGGAGAGTACTGTGGAGATGAGGTTCCAGTGAAAGCAGGTATCCAACAGCATAAGTGACATGGGTTCAATCCCTGAGTCAGGAAGATCCCCTGGAGAAGGAAATGGCAACCCACTCTTCCCATTATTGCCTGGAAAATCTCATGGACAGAGGAGCCTGGCGGGCTACAGTCCATGGGGTCACAAGAGTCAGACATGGAAAAAAAAAATCAGACACAACTTAGCAACTAAACAACAACAGCAATTTAGAGAGGTGAAAAAGAATAGTCTGTTGCTGGGATGAAAAGTCCAGATTCAGACAAAATAAGATGAAATGAAAAAGAACCAATAGGTTTTTATCAGACAAATCCATGAAAACTGAAGAATAATTTAAAGCACTAGTGAGAGATGGTTTGACCAGCGGGGAGAAGTAGAGAATACTCAGGTTTTGTAATACAACTTGAAGACATAATGGGTGGTGAGATAAAGGATAAAAGAGGATTAAGTAGTTGTGTGTGAGAGGGACAAACACTGGCACATAGTATGACAAGGATAACTGGAGTGACCAAAGATGTCTTTTCATAACCAGTACACTATGTTTATAGAAGGACTATTCTACTGACCTGCTATTAGAAAAGCAGATATTTTGAATATTTTTTCCAAAGTAAAGATAAAGTTGGTTTTGTGTAGCCATATTCTCCATATTTCAGCTTTCTGGTTGCCAAGGCTACACATTCACAGTCTGTTCATTAGTGTGTTAGGAGTACTGCCTCCAGACTGTGTTAAAAGATCCACATCTCATCAAGAGAATGACACGAGACATCTGTAGTCTCAATCTCTGTCTTCCTGAGCTGGCCTGTCAGAGAATTCATACACAGGTTCCCAGAAGGAAGACTGTTCAAGATGAAGCTCCAGAATGTATCTAGGGTTAGGGTTAGGGTTAGGGTCAGGGCTTGGAGACTGGGAGAGGGAGTGTGGAAGTGATTCTATAGTATAATTAATTTTAATTTTTACTCTGTTCCACCAGGGGGCAGACTGACTCAACAAATAGCCACCAACTCCAGCCATCCCGCTTTTTTCAAAAGGAGTTGGAATTCTATAACTAAGAGCTTGGAACAGTAACACCAGAATTCTAGAACTGCCCCAGAAGGATTCTATTTTTCTTGAGTACCCCTTTCAAAAATCAGTCCCCAATTTTTGCCAACTCCTGTGTTATACTGGCCTTCACCCTTATTCCCCCAAACTTTCCTTTCCCCCGAATTCCTCTAAAATTCCTCTTCCTCTGGTCATTCTGATTAAACCTCCACTTCACCGCAGCCTCTCTGATTTCTGACTGGAAGAGCGAAGTCAAAAGAGGGGGATGATAGTAAGCAAAAAACTGCAAAATGGCTAGGGAGACAGGCCAGCGTTGGCTGGGAAGGGAAAGCCCAGGGAGCAGGAGGCTGGGCTGGCCGAGGAGGCCAGCAGAAAGAGATGGGCGGGCACGGGGTGGGGCCCAGAGGAGTGCCGCCTCTCCTCTTTCCCAGAGCCTGGGCGGAGAGGGAGGAAAACTTCCTGGCCAGGGCTCCGGCCCGCTCCCTTTGCCAACCCTCCAGTCCCGCCTACTGGTGCCCTCCGCTTCCCCACCCCTCTCCCGGCACCCCCAGTGTCCGCCATGGCCAAAGCCTACGACCACCTCTTCAAGTTGCTGCTGATCGGGGACTCAGGGGTGGGCAAGACTTGTCTGATCATTCGCTTTGCAGAGGACAACTTCAACAACACTTACATCTCCACCATCGGTGAGCCCACTGGCCATATCCTGGATCCCCAACTACCCCATACCCTCATTCCTAGGCTCTTGGATTACTAGTGGCCTGCTTTAGTGTCAGGCTTCTGGACTCCAGTCCCTCAACCTCTCTCTCAGACCCATCCCCCTTATATATCTCAGGATGGTACCCAAACTTCTAACCTCTCTGAGACCTCCAGATTACTCCTCAGTTTTGCCTGTGCCAGCCCCTTATTTTCTTGGTACCACCTATCTCCCTTGTCTCCACAAATCCACATGAGCCCGTGTCTGTTTCCCTCTCAGCTCCTCTTCCCCCGCCCTCATCCATCTAGAACTCTTGATCCATTCTCCACATTTCCTGTATCCCCTTTTCCCTGATCATCTGTCTCCCAATTTTGCCAGCCTCTTTCTGTCCCAACTGAGTTACACATTCTCCCACTGCATTCCCGCCTTACCATCTACTTTCCAGTCTCTCTGCCCCTCAACTTATTAGGTGGTTGGGGAGGGTGGCACAGAGGGGCTGGGTGTGCTAGAGAGTGGCCCAAGGACTGGGATCATGAATATGCAGTCAGCCTGGTAAGGAAGGTGGGACTGAGGGGACTTTTGGGGTCTCTGAGTCAGCCCGGTGACTCAGCCTCCTCCCTGGAGCTCCTCACTGGTTCGGGGGAGGTACACAAGTTTCCACTAAGAACATTGTCTCCTCTCCTCCCCCTCATCATTCTTAACCTCCTCTGGCCTGGGAAGTAAGACCAGGAGAGTCTCAAGACAATTCTGGTTAGAAAGTGGAGGGGAAAATATCCCTATACCATATTTCAGTCTCAGGGGAATCTTGTTTAGACTCAGATTTTCTTGTTTCCAAGCCTGGCATACTATTAATTCACAGGGACTGGTATCAGTTTCCTTTTTCCTTGCTCTTCACCCTGTAGGGTCAGGAGGCTACGTGGGATAATGGAGAGTAGAGGGTTCTAAGAAAACAGAAGGGAAAAGAAATTAGAAAGTAATATTTTGTGGGAGACAGATTGAATTGAGAGAGTTGTCAGCTGGCATGGCTGAGTGGACCCAAGAAGTGCCGTAAAGGCCTTCAGCCTCCTTGCAGAGTTTTCATCTTCTTTCCCACAAAGTCTATAAGATCTAAGTAAAAACAATACGCTTGCTGTGCAAGTACAGCTTTGAGAAAATCCCCGTAGTTTCATACTTCCTGCAAGACTGCTTCCCAAGTGCCTTCCCTGCAGAATTTCTGCACTGCTCCATTCCTGTCCCTCTCACCACACACTTGCACGTACACATACATACATGTCTTTATTTCAGTGTACCCTCTCCACCCCTAGGAATTGATTTCAAGATCCGCACTGTGGATATAGAGGGGAAAAAGATCAAACTGCAAGTCTGGTGAGTGAATCCCCCAGGACTTCAAAAAATCTCTCTTCCTGCTCACTCAACTATTTTCAACTTTTTTGTAATTCTGTTACCTGTCCTGGACCCAGAGACTCCTCTGAACTTGGCAACTGTCTAGTTAGCTCAACTGTCTGTTGAGCTATAATGTGGAAACAAGCTCTCAACAGTTAAATAGCAAGTAGCAAAAGTAAGACTTGACTGTCTGTCCACTGGAGAGCCCATAAAGCCAAGAGTAGAGGTTTGACCTGACTACCCTGAGGAAACTAGAGACCCTGAGGGTGTCAAGTGGTAAGAGGCTTAATGGAGGCATTATGATACAACAGACAAGAGGAGAATGTGGTTCAATCCTGTTCTGTTACAGAATGAACTTCATTAGTTATTTCTCTTCTCTAAATCTGTTTCCTCATTTGTAAAATAGAGGCAGTAAAGCATGTCTCAGAAGGATAGAGTGAAGATTAGGTAAAATGACATAAAATGATTTCTACACAGTGCTTGGCACAGAGTAAACAATAAAACATCTGTCTCTTCAGCCGTTACTTCGCTCAGTATCAGCCAAACAGTCTCTTATCCCTGTTTCCCTTTATCGTTTTCCTGATTCTGTTCAACACTCCTTGTTACAAAAGCTAAATTCTTAGGGGATGGGAGTGGAATTCTCTCTTTGGAGACCTCTTCCCTCTATCTCACCCCATGAAATATTCTACCCCTTCAGGGACACAGCTGGCCAAGAGCGATTCAAGACAATAACTACTGCCTATTACCGTGGAGCCATGGTATGAAGCATATTTCTGGACAAGGGATGATGCAATAGAATGTACGACTACAGAGGGACAGGAGTTGGGGCAGAGAAAAATGGGGAGGGGCACAGTGTGGGTTGCAGAGGGCCCCATGTGGCCTGGTGATTAGTCTTGTGGATAGAATTTACAGGGTCACTTAGAGGGCAGTGGGAAGCCTGAAGAGGGGCATATGGTACAAGGCTCCATTGTGAACTCTGCCATTCCCCAGGGCATTATCCTAGTATATGATATCACAGATGAGAAATCCTTCGAGAATATTCAGAACTGGATGAAGAGCATCAAAGAGGTGAGGACAGTTCCAGAGAGGTGGGGGAATTGGGTAGAACCTAGAGGATGAAGGAGCCTGTGAAAATGAGCAGGACCCAGCTTCTACTCTTATCATTGTTCCCAGAATGCCTCGGCTGGGGTAGAGCGCCTCTTACTGGGGAACAAGTGTGACATGGAGGCCAAGAGGAAGGTGCAGAAGGAGCAGGCTGATAAGGTAAGAGCTGGTTGGGCAATGTTCCAGAACTGGGCCAGGAGGGCCCAGGTAAGGCCAGATCACAGAGGACTTGGCCGCTGCCCTTTGTCCAACTCTCTTCTTACCACTTCTTCCCATGCAGTTGGCTCGGGAGCATGGAATCCGATTTTTTGAGACAAGTGCTAAATCCAGTATGAATGTAGATGAGGTGAGACATGCCCCATCCTTCACCCCCCAAAGAGCACCGGAAGACAGACTTATGCTCCCCTTCAACCTATCCTCACCAATCTCGCCTTTCCTTATTAGGCTTTCTGTTCCCTGGCACGGGACATCTTACTCAAGTCAGGAGGCCGGAGATTGGTGAGTTGGTTGTGCTGGGCTAAGTACAGCCGGGTGTGTGAGAGTGTGTGTGTGGTGGGGGTAAAAACTGATGAGGGGAACAATGCTAATACTGCCTGTGAGGGTGGATCTCCTTTAGTTAATGGCCCCAGCCAGCCATTCTCACCCTGAGCCCTGTACCTTCTCCCTCTAGAAAAACAGCAACAAGCCCCCCAGCACTGACCTGAAAACCTGTGACAAGAAGAATACCAACAAGTGCTCCTTGGGCTGACGACTCCTTTCTGCCTCTCCACCCTAAGCCTGGAGACTGAATCTGAGGAAGGCAGGGCTGAGGGGCTGGGCAGGGGAGAAATAGCAAATGGGGCTTGGAGGGGTAGAGATGGGTAGATGGTAGAAGAATGGGGAGAATATGGAGAAGAAAAAAAAGGAGAGAAAAGGAACGAGGAAAAGAAAGGAAGCAGGGTAGAGCGGGAAGGAGAGGCAAGAAAAAGGAAAAGAATTGGGAAAGTGGAAGAAGGTGAGAAGGAAGTAGGAAGAGAGGGAGGAGGAAAGGAAGATAGATGGTCCTAGGCCTCGGACCTTCTCTGGGTTTCCAGGGCAAATATAAATGTAAATAAATAGTTGATTTATTCTGTTATGGGATCAGGCTTTAGGGTCCTGAGAGAGGCTGGCTCAGTACCACCCTCTGAAGGTTTGGTCCTATGCTGTCACTCTGCATGGTCTTTCTCAGTATTAAAGGCCACCATTTGCACAAATGTTCCTGGTCTGGGTAACTCTTGTCGTTGTCAGAATCACTCTCTACTCATAAACCTAATTCTTGTCTCTCTGAGCTGGTTCATCTGCCTGAACCTGGCTGGGTTCCTGTGCTACCTAGTCTGCAGGTCTCAGACCTTCCCAGCTGTTTAATTGATGAGGAAGACAAGGAGCAGAGATTCTCTGAAAGTCTGTACATCCTCTTTCCAGTATGGGATTTAGAGGACCCTGGCAGGCAGAGTCTTGTCCAGGAGATTCTAAGAGAAGGACTCTTTCCTGGGCCTCCCCAGGAGAGTGATAGCCCTAGCCTCAGAGAAACAGGAGAACCAGTATTTTTTTATTCAGTGATTTCTGCAAGCATCTTTGATTCTGCCAAAAATCCCTTTAAGTAAATAGTAAGCATTTATTACCTGCTCTGATAGGAGAAGAAAATGAGACAGAAAAAGGATTCATTTAGTCATAAACATTTATTGAGCATCTACTCTGTGCCAAGCACAGTGGTCAAGTTAAAATAACCTCTGGGTGGTACTTAAAGGAAGAGGGACAAGTAAAATTTAACACAAACAGCCCCTAACGACTGAATAACAAAGAAGCAAAACTACTGACATGAACAAAAAACTTAGGCTTGAGTTCCCTTAAGTATACATAGACCCTATTTGTTCTTCACAGTATTTTTTTTAGTTTCCAATATTTTTAAGAAATATTGTCTTCTAAATAGCATTTGCACTGTACAAGTGCTTGTTCAGAAAAAAAAATTGAACAAATAGATTTTATAATTAGATGGTTTTGTAGAATTTGCATTTTAATTAGTATTTCTATAGTCCCCTAAATATGCTCCATAAATTTATGCTTATACCAACATTATATAAATATGCTATTGCCAGCACTATTTTTTAAAATATTTTAAATCTTTGAAAAGGAAAAGACATGTTTTGATTTGCATCTGTTTGATTAGTAAATTTGCAATTTCTTTTTAAAATTTAAATTAATTTTTTTTTAAATTAATTTTTAAATTGAAGGATAATTGCGTTACAGAATTGTGTTGGTTTCTGCCAAACATCAGCATGAATCAGCCATAGGTGTACATACGTCCCCTCCCTCTTGAACCTCCCTCCCAGTTCCCTCCCCATCCTACCCCTCTAGGTTGTTACAGAGCCCCAGTTTGAGACCCCTGAGCCATACAGCAAATTCCCATTGGCTATTTTACATATGGTAATATAAGTTTCCATGTTACTCTCTCCATATATCCCACCGTCTCTTTCCTACCTTCCTCCCCGCACCACCCCCCGCCCCCACCCCACTGTGTCTATATGTCTGTTTTCTATGTCTGTGTCTCTATTGCTGCCCTGCAAATAATTTCATCAGTACCGTCTTTCTAGATTCCATATATATGTATTAGTATATGGTATTTTTATCTTTCTGACTTACTTCACTCTGTACAATAGGCTCTAGGTTCATCCACCTCATGGAACTGACTCAAAAGTGTTCCTTTTATGACGAAGTAATATTCCACTGTATGTATATACCACAGCTTCTTTATCCATTCATCTGTCCATGGACATCTAGGTTGCTTCCATGTTCTAGCTATTGTAAATAGTGCTGCAATGAATTCACAGTGTTTTTTTAAACAGCAAAATTATCTCACAGACTTGATCTTTTACCAAGATGATGAAAATGTCAGATTTGGTTTAGACAAAAGTACCACTATAAGTTTTACTCAAAGATATGATCGATGTTCAAGGCATTTAAAACATCCCCAAGCCTACGGTGTAGAAGTGGATAGCACAACCCTGGAGTCATCAGCAAAGTCTTTTTGTGTGCTGCTGTTTCTGCTGGTAAAAGACAAGATTCAGAAAAAAAGAGTATGACAGTGCCAAGAGAAGGACTCAGAAAATTATTTGGTACATGAATTAAGTATCTAAGCTTCAATGGGGTAATAATCCTTATTATCTGTGGCTTATATTTGAATTCTGTACTGGAGCCCAGCTAGTTTAATTCACTCAAGAGATGAGAAAAGACTTGCATTTTGTGAATCCCGGGAAGAAGACTGACTGGCCTCTTTGTCATACCCCAGAGTGGATATTTTAAAATCCAGTTTCAGCATAGGGAACCCTATTCAGTTGCTTGGTACAACTGGTGGGACTGAGTAAGGAGTAGCAGAATACTATGTTTTGACCAAAACTTATCATAGCTAAAAAATCCCGAGGGGAAAAAACCCCATGCCCTACTTTCTATTACATACAACTATTGACAAATAATACACAGACAAACAGTAACCTAAAGGGACAAATTAACAGTTACCAGCAAAATTAAAACTCAGCCCTCACCAGGCTGTTGGTTTCTCATCTCCCACCCAATGATCTTTCCAGTCTGTTAGTTCTTGTCCTTAAGCAGTCAGATTTCAGTCTGATGGGAAGACAGAATTTACGGGACATAGCACCAGATATACTGTTTGTTTGTTTTTTTGGCTGTGCTGTCTCCGTTGTGAGCAGGCTTTCTCTAGCTGTGGTAGGTGGAGGCTACTCTTTGTTGCAGAGCACAGGCTTCTCATTGAGGTGGTTTCTCTTGTGGAGGAGCACAGGGTCCAGGCCCACAGACTCAGCAGTTGCAGCATGCAGGCTTTAGAGCACTTGGGCTTCAATAGTTGCAGTGTGGTCTTGGTAGTTGTGGCTCATGGGATTAGTTGCCCTGAGGCATGTGGAATCTTCCAGGATCAGGGATTGAACCCGTGTCCCCTGCATTGGCAGGTGGATTCTTATTAATTGGGCCATCGTAAGAGTCCACATCACACATAATGTTAATTTCCAAAAGTGCTCTAGCCCTTATGGCTGTTGGGGAGAGTAGCTGTGGCCTTTAGACTAGAAAGACTTCTTGAGGGAGGAGAGTTTGGAGCAGAATTAACAAGGAAAAAGTATGGGAATAATTTCTTTGATCTTGAAAGGCAGGATACAGATTATTAATAGGGCCTAGATTTACTTGAAAGTGTTAGTTGCACAGTCATGTCTGACTCTCTGTGACCCCTGGACTGTAGCCCACCAGCCTTCTCTGTCCATGGAATTCTCCAAGCAAGAACGTTGGCATAGGTTGCCATTTCCTTCTCTGGGGGACCTTCCTGACCCAGGGATTCTTCCCGACCCACATTCTGCCAAGGTTTGACTTCACAGGGATGGAAAACAGGCACAAATCTGTGGTCTGGGAGTTAAAAGTCTGGGCTTAGGTCTCAGCTCTCCTACTAGCTGTATGATCTTGGACAAGTAACAGACTGAGCTTATTCCTTAAACAGGGACAATACCAACTGACTCGATTATAGAAGAGAATCAAAATGAGCTAAACCTTAAATTCAAAAAGTATGATAGAAATGTGAGGCAATAGAAGAGAACAAAGTATTTTAATGAATATTTCCTTTGCATCTTTCAATCCCATGGACATGTAGCCTGGTGGGCTACATGGGGTCACAAAGAGTCGGATACGACTTAGCGACTAAACAACAAGAAGGTCCCATCTGAGTAGAACTGAGTGGGAGCCCAGAGACAGGGGAAGCCTTCACATTCACAAAGTTTCGGATATTGCTGCCCCTTGAGGGAGGAGAAAGTAACAGTTTTGTCTTCATCTCTGGAACGCCAACTCAGCTTCTCCCCTTGATCATCGCTCAAGATGGGAATGGGGAGGAGAGTCAGAAAATCGGATGCTTAATTGTGAGTCCTCGGGTTTTAAGGAGAGAGGAAAGTCCTGAGAGGGAGAGGTATCGTTCCTTTTCATGTCTCGCCGTTGACCACAGGGGCAAACAGGTGACAGCCCAGGGAGCTACTGCAATGCACGATAGCCTGACAGCCGCCATCTTCTCCGTTCCCGCAAAAAACTACCAGGACCAGAATGCAACGGTGTGCCTAGCCAAAGGGTCGCAACGCGCCGCACAAGTGCAGGGAACTCCAACTCCCAGGGAGCAGTGGGCGGAAGACTACGAGGCCCGTCAGGCCAGCAGCGGGCCTCCGCCTCCCATCACTGGCCTGGCTCTGGAAACGGGCCCGCGCCCAGGATCCTCCGCGCGCAACATGGCAGCACCGGGAGCGGAAGCGGAGCCGAGGCAATGCTAGGGCCGTACGCCTCCCGTCAGGACCGTATCGGTCGAAGAAGGAAACTCACGGTCCTACCCAACAAATGCGTGTTGCCTTTTCTCGCCGTGGCCATGGGGGCGTACTGACAGAGCCTTTAATCTGATAGGCAACTCCAGCATTTCGCAGCCCTGAGTTGGAACCTCTCGGAGGACTGCCGTGTAAGCGCTGACTCTGCGTTCCGACCGAGGCACGAGGCCAGTGAGGCAGGTCCCTCTGTCCCGACAGGTGCGACACAGCACTCCATGCCTGCGGGCGCGGGGAGGCGTGGCCTCCCCCAGGGCCACCACCTCTGCTGGTTGCTCTGCGCTTTCACTTTAAGGCTCTGGTAAGGAGGGGCTGAGGGCAGGGAAAAGGAGGGGATGAGAGGATGGTAACGTCCCCAGTCCCCGAGTCCCAGGACCGCGGAGGTGGGGGGGCGGGGTTCCCTGTTTCTTGGCTTCTGACTCTTGCCCCTTCCCCCCTCCGCTGCAGCCAAGCAGAGGCTCCCGTGCGGGAAGAGAAGCTGTCAGGTGGGTGATGGTCTGGAACTCGTCTCTCCTATAATTTTGTTTTGACATCCTCCCATATTCCGAGAGATGAGGTGGGAAAGGGCGGTACTACGTGGGACGAGGGCATTCAAAACTGTGCTGGGAAGTTGATGGGCAGAATTTAGGGGAGAAATATTTTCGGAAGGAAGTCTGAGGCTTGCATTTCTCTTCCTCTCTAGTGAGCACCTCAAATTTGCCGTGCTGGCTGGTGGAAGAGTTTGTGGTGGCAGAAGAGTGTGCTCCATGTTCTAATTTCCAGGCTGTGAGTATCTGTTTTCTCTCCCTTTTTTCTCACATTGAGTCAGACTGGAACGATGTGATTGTCTAAGGTGTGCCTTTGCGTTGTCTTTTCATCTTTTTCCTTGAAGTCTCAGTGTAAGTCCAAATCTGAACTTGTCTTCCTCCTGAAAATGTGCCTGTTTCTTTCGAAGTTAATGGCAGCATTCAGCTAATAACCGTGGTCTGCTCAATTTTAATCTAGTAGGCTCCAGAACCTGCCCTTGCCTCTCCTAGGCTGTTGAGCCTGAAGGGTTGTTACTGACACATACTCCTGGTCATGTAAACACCACCCTGTCACCACCCAGGAGAACTCCTCCTCAGTTCTCAGTTGCCTACCAGCCCCGAGCCATAGCACTTTGGACACCCGCTCATGGTGCCCTGCTTCTCCTGCTGCCCCTTCCTAACATGTGTTGTGATGCTTTCCTCCGGGCAGAAAACCACCCCTGAGTGTGGTTCCACAGGATATGTGGAGAAAATAACATGCAGCTCATCTCAGAGGAGTGAGTTCAAAAGGTGAGTGCTGTTTCTCTTCTTGAATCCTCCTAGATTACTTCCTCCTATGACTTTAGGTAAATACTCCTGCCTCTTCCTTTTCCTCTGGAGGTAGCATGGCATATTGGAAAGGGGAGGGGATTTGGAGCCAAATTACTTGAACCCAAGTCCCAGCTCTACTCCCATGTTTTCTTATCAGTAAAATTGGTTAGTACCAGCTCTGTTTATCTCACTAAAAATTAAATATTTGAGGGGGATTAATATACTGTAAACACATTAGAAGGCTGACTCTGGCATCCTCTCTTCGCCACGGAGACACCTTCATTAGGAAGAAGCAGAAGGGAGAACAGAGGGGAGGCACTCTGATCTTTTCTGGGGATAACTGTTTCTTCTCACCCTCAGCTGCCGCTCAGCTCTGATGGAACAACGCTTATTCTGGAAATTTGAAGGGACTGTCATAGGTCTGGCCTTGGTCTTTGCTTGCCTTGTCATCGTTCGTCAGCGACAACTGGACAGAAAGGCTCTGGAAAAGGTCCGGAAGCAAATTGAGTCCATATAGCTACTTTCTCTCCTTTCACCTGGGTGTTAGAAACCCTGCCTCAAACAGAAGGTAGAATAAACTGACTTGCGCCCTTGGTGCTAACCTTGCGGTAGCACCCCCTTTCACTCCTCCATCTAAATAATTAATGAGCAGAATAAAAAGAGTAAAATCATTTCCTTCCCTATCTATAATTTGGTTTGGGGCAGGAAGGCATGGGGGGGTAGTGAGGGAAAGGAGGTAGTGATTTTAGGCCCCAGTTTATCCAGGTACCTATCTTCCTCCTCTTCCACTACTTACTTAAAACTCCCCCTATCTATAATTTGGTTTGGGGCAGGAAATCATGAGGGGGGAGGGGGAGAGAGGGAAAGGGGGTAGTGATTTTAGGCCCCAGTTTACCCAGGTACCTATCTTCCTCCTCTTCCACTACTTACTTAAAACTGTCAGCATATAGTTTTACCAAAAAAACTTTATTTCTTAGCCAAAACATCAGTTTCCCTTTAACCCTGTCCTCAAAGAAATAAAATCACAGATACATGATGAAAGTATTTGAGCTTCCCCGTGACATAGGCCAACTAAGCCATGGGGTACAGACATCAAGGGCATCCTTATGGGATTCAGACCCCTGAGGCCAAAGAGCCCTGAGTGGGAACCCCAGGAGGAAGCAGAGCAGTAGCAGAGCCCTGGATTCCTTATTGTGATTGGGAAGTGAGCCAGGAAGTGCGACAGCTCACATTTCATCTGCATGCGACACAGTTCTGATGTGCCTGCTGGGGCCTGCCCTCCCTCCCACCTTCTCAGGCAGTGTCCTTGTTGAGCTGTTTGCACCCTTGGCCCCGGGTGGCCCCTCCAGTCTGGACTCTACCACTGCGTTTTCAGGATTCTCTGTCATGTCCCTGTGAGTAAGGATGTTTCTGGAAATCACTGCGGAGGGAAGGAAAAAGGGCAGTAGAACAGTGCTCCCTCCCTTGGTCAGGGATCCTAGAGAGGACAGGACCTCCCTCCCACTTCTTGACTACCTAGAAAACAGAGTTCCTTCTTGCCCTTGCCTCTCACCTCCATGAGGCTGGTAATCCTCAGGCCTGGCTTCTGGCAGGCCCTGAAAGGGGCTGAAGCTGGGCAAGATGATGAGAGCCAAGGAGAAAAGAAGGATCTGGGAAGAAGCAAGAGGACACTTGTGCTGTGGGGGCCATCAAGGAAGGGAGCAGAGGGCAGAGTGACTAGGGGGCAGTTGGGGTCATCAAAGATGGGACAGTAGGTCTGGCTAGGAAGTGAGCATAGGGATGGAAATCTGGCAGAAGGTGGAGGAGGTAAGGGGGGAGATGGGAAATAGATCAGTGGTACCAGAACACAAGTGCTAGTCTGGGCAGCTTTGTTGGAGGTTTGGACAATAAGCATCTGCAGCTGGCGGAGCTGAGTCACCAGGGAGCTGGGAAACAGTGAATGAAGAGTTAGATCTCTTGGGAACCAGGGCCCAAGAGCGTGTGCAGCACACTTCCCCCAACACGCAGACTGTTTTCACTCACATGTTGTGCCTCTCTAGCTCCTGGACTTTTTTCTGTAGTTCCTGGTTCTGTGCAGCACAGGCAGCCACCCTAGGGAGGGCGGGAAGGTAGGATAAGGCTTGGTAATCATGTGCATGCCTGACCTCACCAGCCTTGGTAAAGACAGGGGCCCAGACGTGAAGCAAAGAAATGTGAATTCAAACATACCTGCTCTCTAGGCCATCAATGTACTCTTTTTTCCGCCGCCGGCTGTCCTGAGCTGACTGCTTGTTACGGATTTTCCTTCTGACCTTCTTGAGAACCCTCTCCTCTGCCTGGAGGCCCAGGGTGTGTCAGTCCTGGGCCCTCAGCCTTCCCCAGCTCCTCAACTTTGTCCTGCTCTCCTGGCTCCTCAGAGGCCTTGATAGGATTGCAGTATTTGGGATACCCTTTGGGGAAGCCTGTTACCTTGGTGACGGGCAGGTGAGAAGGTAGGGAAACGCCGCCAGCTGTCCTGAGCTGACTGCCTGTTACGGATTTTCCTTCTGACCTTCTTGAGAACCCTCTCCTCTGCCTGGAGGCCCAGGGTGTGTCAGTCCTGGGCCCTCAGCCTCCCCAACTCCTCAACTTTGTTCTGTTCTCCTGGCTCCTCAGAGGCCCGGATGTGGTCACAGTATTGGGATACCTTTTGGGAAGCGTGTTACCTTGGTGAGGGGCAGGTGAGAGGGTAGGGAAACGCCTTCCTGTCCCAGCAGCCGCTTCTCCTCTTCTGTCAGGAACAAGGTTTGACAGGGCAGCTGCTGGGGCATGAGAGAAGATGAGAATGGAGAGAGGGTCATCCCATCCTCAAGACTGTTCCCCTTGCATGCCTCCTGGGGAGTGTGTCCTGTTTGCTCTGAGGAATAACAAACCATGAAATGAAATGAGGGACAGGGACCTTAATTCAGACAGACTCTCAGTTCAGCCACAGGGACTACCTGAGGCTGACTAGGGAAAGAGGAGGCGGTTTTGTTGTATTTTTTGTCCACAGACTTAGGCCCTTGGCAGTCTGACCAGGCTAGAGAGGACCTATTCTGATGCACGTTTCTGCAGACCTTAGGAGTATCTGGAGAGGAGGGGGAGTAACTCACTAAGGTAGAGTCTGCTTAATCTTATGGCAGACAGATGATTCATCTTCAGCCATTAACTTCAATTTGGCAGTATTGCGGTTTACTGTCAGCCACAAGGAGATCCCTGGGGTCCTGGCTCATTCTCCCCTCAAGTCTGAGCCCTACTTCTCAGACTGAAGTTCTGTTCCCTCTCAAAGAATGCCCCAGAGGCAACCAGACTGAACAGAGTATGTGGGGAGGGTAGATGGTATCTGGTTAATGTGAGCCCATCAACTGAGTAGCTTACTTTTCTAACTAATACTCCTTTTTGAAAGATTGATACTTCACTTTGTGACTCAAGAGGAAATTGCTTTTTGCCTTCTGATGATCTTTGACTTTTAGCTAAACCACTCTACCTCTGACTTTTTCTGATGTTCCCGTCTTGCTTCTGATACTGTTTGGTGCTATATTAGAGGGGTGTCCCTCCCAATCCACCTAATCAAAATCTCTGAAAATGAAGCCTAGAGGGTATTTATTTATTATTTTCTTGGCTGTTCCATGTAGCTTGCAGCCTCTTAGTTCCCAAACAGTGATCGATTCCATACCGCCTGCAGTGGAAGCCCTGAGTCCTAACCACTGGATTGCCAGGGAATTCCCCTAGAAGATTTTATCTTAAAAACAATATCAGGGCTTCCCTGGTGGCTCAGTGGTAAAGAATCTGCCTGCCAATGCAGGAGACATGGGTTCAGTGTCTGATCTGGGAAGAGCCCATACACCCTCAAACCTGTGTCCCACAAGAGAAGCTACCACAATGAGAAACCCGCTCACCACACTAGAGAGTAGCCCTCACTCCTCACAACTAGAGAAAAGCCTGCACAGCAATGAAGACCTAACACAGCCAAAAATAAAATTAAAACCAAACCAGGACTTCCCTGGCAATCCAGTACAAATGCCCTAGTGTTTTTGATGCACACACAAGTTTAGATGCCTCAGGCTTTTTAAGATTCCTCATCCCAAGATTCTAAGATGCTTGGCTTGGCTTCTGGTCTCAGCTTCAATTACAGATTTGCAGGGAGGCTAGAACTTACTCCCTGCCTTTTGCACACAAGAGTTCTTTTCAAGATGGAGGAACAGTGACCTGGGCAAGGCCCCCTCTTCATCCTCACTGCAAGGAACCAGCCCAACTCCCCTTGGGAAGGTATGTGACATGTCACACCCCTATGCTGTTAACTATGGGCAGTGGGTGACTGCTGAACTATTGTTCCAGTAAAAAGTGTAATTGCACTTGCTTCTACACCCTGTGCCCAGTAACCAGTTGGATTCCCAGGCGGCCTATCCCATTTCCACGTCCTGGCTCAAGGCTGAGACAGTGGCCCTAACTGAGCAGACAGTGCACACAGGACCAGGCTTTCTCCTGAGCCCTATCCTTGGATTCCCTCATCCCACCCTCTCCTTAACCGAAACATCACCCCCTTAACCTCAAGGGCTTCTGTCTCTCTTGTCCATTCCTGCTCTTACAGTTGCTCACATCTCTCTGGCATTCAGGCCCAATGCCACAAAAATGGGGGCAAAGACAGTGTTCAGCATCAGTTTTCCCCTCCCTCAACCCCTTTCCCCCAGTTTTGTGTATCAGACAGTACTGAGTCCAGTTGACTCCCCAAGACTCACCAGGGCTGCAGGAGGCACGGCGTTTACAGTAGCTGCTGTGGGCAGGATGTGAGCATCAGGAGGCAGCTCACTGACCACACAGGCCTCAGGCACCATAAATGGGGGGCTCCACTGATCTGAGGGAGACATAAGTGGCTGGGAGAAAGGATGTAGATGGCCACAGGCTCTGGGTAGTGGCATAGGTTGGGGAAACCCCCTTAACTCCAGGGTTAGGACTGGACCTGGAGGGCCAGTGTCCCCTCCCCACAAAGAACACTGACCTAGTTGGATGGAGATGAGCCCTACAGCTGGCCCGGCTTCCCCCTGCATCCTCTCCAGGGTCCCTGTCTCATAGACAACCTCATAGAGGGCAGGGGAACTGGGTGGCTTGGGGGCAGGGGGACTGTCTGGATGGCCAGGATCCTCGGAGATTCCGCTGTCACTGCCGGGAGATGCTTCTGAGCAGTAGACTTGATTGGGGTCAATGAAAAGTTTCAGGAAATCTTCAGGCTCACTCTCTTGAAGACCCTACAGTAGAAGAGGGTGTGAATGTGTATAGGGAAGAATTCTTGAAGTCCTATTAATGTCAAAACCAGATCAGTTTCAGTCCCTTCTGTCCTTGGACATGAGGGTAGTTACAGCTCATGTCTATTTTAGGGGCTCTGTCTTCAGACCTCTAAGTGGAAACGGAAGCCTCTTGCACTTCTTATCACAAGAGTTGTCTCAACCCATACCCATTCCTATTCATCACACTCACACAGCCATGGCCCCCACTGCACTCCCAGCCTTGCAGCCCCTGTTCCTGTAGCCTAGTCACTGGAACTTCTGAAGGTGGACCATGGAGTCCCAGCTCCAGGAAAGATCCTGTTGAGAAGACATCTTCTGGAGGTTCCAGGCACATGTCCAGCAGGTCAGGGGTTCTGAAATCCATGGTTCTGCTGGGAGGCGGGGGCGGGGGGGGGGCAGTTGCAGAAGAAGAATGTGGGCTCCCCCCCTCCCCCACCCCACAGTTTCTGAGCTCCTCTCCCTTTTCCATTATACCCCTTTCTCCCCTGTGCAGCCCCCTCAAATGTCAGCCCAGCCATCTCGCCTTTGGCCTTATCTCTCTGGTTCAGACCAACAGGCACCCCCCTGAGTATTACCTGTTTCGAAGAGCTCAGCCCTGCCAAGCCAGCCTAGCTCGTTGATGGCCCCAAACAGTACACCTTTTCTTTCTTCCAGGATCTCGCATCCTGGACCTGCCTAGCCAAACCCCGCCCCCAGCCTTACACTACAGAAGTGGGTTGTACCCAGCCAAGAGCCACGATAGAGAAGCAGTATCTGGAGCAGGGGTTTAGAGGCTTGAGCATCCACAAACCGGACTTAAGACATCAGCCTGGCCCCTTCTGCCTCAGTTTCTCCTAGTGACAGCAGATCTTCCTGAGGGTTTGATGGCTCCTCAGGGAAGGCTAGAGACGGTTGTGAATGGAGCACAGGACACTTGGTGCCTGTTCTCTAGCCGTCAGTTTTACAGACAGGAGACTACGGCGGGGCTGAAAACAGGAGAGGTGTCCATAGGACTGCCGAAGACTGACAGAGGCATCCCCTCCCCCACTCCATGGCGCTCTTCCCCCAGTTGAGTCTGATTGGAAGCTAAAGAGGGGCTGTGCTTTGAGCCCATGGGATTACCGTCTGGAGGCAGGCTCCTCCGTAACTGGTGGGAATTGGCTGTCAGAGTGCAGCCAGAGCATTTATTTGTCTGGTAGGGATTTGGTTCCGCGGCATGAGAAGGAGAGTAAGAGCCAGAAGACTTACAGTAGGGAAGGGGGTGGGGTGAGGGGAAGTTCCGGGAATGTGGGCAGAGGCTTGGTTTGGTTTCACTTGCCACAAGACTCCGAAGCTCTAGGCCGGGAGTAAATAACCAGACAGCGCTTTGACTTTGGAAAGTCGTGCAATTGTGGGTTGTCCAAATCCATAATCCATGCATTATGCTATTGATAAAGAACAACAGTTATGTGTACACACTCACAGGTTAACTAATGGAGGGACAAGGGTCTAGAAAACTGCAAAAGGTTAAAATACTCAGATTTGGTTTGGGAGTTTGACTTATATTTTGCATATAGTTACAAGTAACAGTATGCAGTATGTGTTCTGCATTTGTATAATTTACAATTTTACCAGAGGAGACAGATAACATGACACAAGTGTAATAATACCAAAAGTCGGGACATTTTGCCTTCATCTAGAGACTGATGACCCAGGAATTCTCTTTGAATAAAATAATGGGGACTTCCCTGGCAGTCCAGGGGTTGAGACTTCCTGCTCCCAATGCAGGCAGTTCAGGTTCATTCCCTGGTTGGGGAGCTACAATCCAACATGCATTTGGGCACGGCCAAAACCAATTTTTTTTAAATGGAGCTATACTGATTAGGTATGATTTTCATCTGCCTCCCAATAGTACTTCAAATAAAGAATAGTTCAGTGAATAAAGCACACAAATTTGGGGCATATATCTGGAGAAAACCATAATTTGAAAAAGATACATGCACCCAAATGTTCATTGCAGCAGTATTTACTACAGCCAGGACATGGAAGCAACCTAAATACCCATCAACAGAGGAAAGGATAAAGAAGATGTGGTACATAAATACAATGGAATATTACTTAGCCATAAAAGAGAAAAATAATGCCATTTGCAGGAACGTGGATGGACTTTGAGGTTTTCATACTGAGTGAAGTAAGTCAAATACAAATATCAGATCACTTACATATGGAATCTAAGAAAAAGGTACAAATGAACTTATCTACAAAACAGAAATAGAGTTACAGATGTAGAAAACAAATTCACCATTTCTAGGGCATAAGGGAGGGGGAGGAGTAAACTGGAAGATTGGGATTGACACATACATACTACTCTGTATAAAGTAGATAACTGGAACTTCTCTCGTGGTCCAGTAGTTAAGACTCTGCTTTCCAATGAAGAGGGCATAGGTTCGCTCCGTGGACAGGGAACTAAGATCCCACATGTCTCAAGGTATGGCCAAAAAATAAATAATAAAAAAATAGATAACTAATCAGGACCTTCTGTATAGCACGGGGAAATCTACTCAATGCTCTGTAGTGGCCTATATGGGGAGAAAAATCTAAAAAAGAGTGGATATATGTATAATTGACTTTTTTGCTGTACACCTGAGACAACATTGTAAATCAACTATATTCCAATAAAGAATTTTACATCATAACTTAAATAAAAATAAAGCACAGAAACTTGGGATGTGGATTCAGAGTTCAAATGGGTATTCTTCCTGTCAAAATTTAAATAGGTTGAAGGTAAAGAGAAGAATAGGATCTAATCATTATTGAGTAACTGATATATGGTCAGGCATTTTCATGTTACCCATATCATTCTCATAGCAATTGACAGCTGGCAGAGGGAAGTTAAACGATTTTCTCAAGATTACTCTTGTTGACTAAAAAAATTGCACTATCTAAAAGCTCAGAATTATGTTTTATTTGGTGGTCTTTCTGAGGCCCGGGAGGCAGCCTCTCAGATAGCTCTGAGGGACAACTCCAAAAAGATAAGGGAGGAATCAGGATACATAATTTTTGCAACAAAGACTAGGAATTCAGAACATCAAAAGATTATTATTAATTAAAGAAAACCAGATATCTCAAGTTAATGAATTTAGCACTTTTCTATGTATGGAAAGACATTAAACAGTTTGCGCTCATTGAAATCATTACTTTGATTTGCACCTTAGCTATCTGGGGCCACTATCCTATTCTTTCCTATCCTGAGTCCTCTCAGGGGTTATTTTATGGACGTGGCTGCAGTGACTCGGCTTGGCAGCCGGGCAGCCGATTCCTCTCCATTTTGAGTTCGCTGTGGGCTCACCACGCAGCTGTAGTGGCTTGATGGCTTCAATAACCTTTGTTTACTCATACGGGCAAGCAATGTTTTTCATTTATACTTTGTAAGTAGCTGAACCAAGATTTGAATGACTTGGTTCATTCAAGGAACAGAAAAGAGGCTGATGCAGCTGGAGGGAGAGAAGATAGAGAGATCCAGGTGAGATTGGAGAGAATCCTGGCCAGCTGCCTTGAGGCATGGTGAGGGTAAGCTGGGGTGTGCGGAGAGAAGCTCCTCACCAAGTGGGGTTTCAGCAACTCCTGAGAGGGGTCCCACCACTTTACCCATTTGAAGGCAGAAGGCTGCACACAAGTCAGCTCCCACCATAGGTACTTCAAGATATACTCTCACTTTGCTAGCCCCCGCTTTCAATTCTTGTCTTTTTTTCTTCCTTGTGGGTGCTGGCAAGGGAAATCGAGCAAGTCAGTCAGTCTTAGGAATGGAATGCTTTCCCTTTGGCGCCCTGGTGCCCAGAAGGGGATCTTGGAATCTTCTAAAAGAGATAAGAAGACTTTGGCTCAAGACCAGGCAGATATCCTCAGAGATGTGGGAGGTGGAAGACGGGAATGTGGGGGTGGGGTATGGAGCATCATCTTTGCCCGCGGAGAAGCATCTAGCTTTCTCTTTTAGAATCTACAAAGGATCGAAGCCTTTGTAGACCAGTCAGGTCCGCGGGTCTGACCACCACAGAGACCAAGGCTCTCAGACTCTAGATACTCCCTGAATTCCTTTCCCTTGCTCGGCCCCCCACCCGCAGCCCCGCACTACCCCAGATCGCCCACGCCTCCGCCGGACTCTGGCTGCCGACCTCTGATTGCTCCTAGCTCACGTCACTCCCAATCTGGCCCCGCCCTCTAGGCGCTGTCATTGGCCACTGGGGGTCCGTACGCGGTGGACGCGGGGGGAGGGGGAAACGAAGGGGAGGGGGCGGGAATTCCCGACTCGAGGCCGGAACCGAGCGGATGCCTTGTAGTGAGACCCTCCAGAGGTGAGTGCTGGCTCCCAGGAAGCGGGATCGGGGTCGGCCACCCAGACCTCCCCGAGCCTACGAGCCAGAGTTCCAGCTCTCGCATTCTTCTTCAGCTTCCCGGCACTGTGGTGGCCTCAGACCCCGCCTCCCAGAGCCCGGACTTCCAGACACCGCCCTCAGTTGTTGGGTCAGCCCGTTCCGGGACCCAGGACTCCTAGGACCCCTCTTTGGTCTTCTTTCCCGACATCCCAGCCCGTGGCTTGCAACAGTCGCTCTCTGCTTTCAGAGGGATGGCGCTGGGGAAATGGGAGCGGGAAAGCACCCCAAGTCGCCCTGTTCAGGTGGTCCACGAAGCTGTCCTTGACATCTCTTCTTGAACCCCTTTCGCTTCATCCGTTTCTTCCTGGAGAGGGCGGCTGGCATCTACTTTGCTTAAAGGAGCCCAGCTCCCTAGTTTTCTGGGCGCCTCATGTGAAAGAGTAATGAGGTATTCACACAGCCCCCATGCCTCAGTTTCCCTCTTGCTAGGTTCCTGAATAAGTCACTTGAAAGGGATCAAATAGGGGAAAGAGGAATAGCCTCAGGTCAGGAGTGGATGAGTCACACTGGGATAGGGAAGATCAGAAAGTGGCTGGGATGAGGGAGCTGCATTCAGGCCACCCTTCCCTTTCCCTTCATCCCATATTTCCCTTGTGAAATATTTCCACTTCCCCACTCACTCTGTCTTCCTAGGTCTGAGAGTCATTGGAGCTACCACAGCCACCATGGGGCCCTGGGGAGAGCCAGAGCTCCTGGTGTGGCGCCCTGAGGCAGCGGCCTCAGAGGCCCCAGTGCCCATGGGACTGGAGGTGAAGTTGGGGGCCCTGGTGCTGTTGCTGGTCCTCACTCTCATCTGCAGTCTAGTGCCTGTCTGTGTGCTGCGGCGGCCAGGAGCTAACCCTGAAGCCTCAGGTAAGCCTCTCCTTTCCCCTGTTCCATGGATGCTTGGCTTAGGGAAGGCCCTGGTGTTAAGGAAGTGGACCTACGGGGGGTCAGCAAGAGTGACTGTTGCTTTGATTGGGTAGTGGGGCCTAAAGAGGGTTCATTTACCCATTCCTCTCTGTGTTCCACTCCTGCCCAGCCTCCCGCCAAAAAGCCCTGAGCCTTGTAAGCTGCTTTGCGGGCGGTGTCTTTCTGGCCACATGTCTCTTGGACCTGCTGCCTGACTACCTGGGTGCTATAGATGAGGCCCTGGCGGCCCTGCACGTGACGGTGAGCCCTGGTCATCTGCATGTGACCCTGTGTATGTGGGTGTTCAGTCACGTACCTCCAGGAGAGGTGGTTTGTATGGATCTGTTCGTGTGTCACTCTATGACTGTACGAAGACTCTTGGCCTGTGACGCCATGAGCTGTGATTTTTAGTCAC
This sequence comes from Dama dama, assembly GCF_033118175.1. NCBI lineage: Eukaryota > Metazoa > Chordata > Mammalia > Artiodactyla > Cervidae > Dama > Dama dama. Next base: position 17,811,683 of record NC_083700.1, read on the forward strand.
AGGGCAGCACAACTCTGTGGGTTCTTACCCCCTCAGTCCTTATGTGACCTCTGTGTACCCTTTGAGACAGTGTGAGGAACCTTATTACCAGGTGCATGATCTACTTTGTGGGTGTCTCTAGTTCCAGCCTCCAGGAAAATAATAGCACTCCAAGAATCATCTTTACCCTCTCAGCACTTTCCTGAAGGGTTGGAGATAGAGGTCCCTACAGGCCTGGGATGGGTAGGAGTCAGTTTCCAGGGCCCTGGTGTTCCTATAGCCCAAGGAAGAAGGATATGGGGAAGATCATGTCCAAGGCACAGAGCAGTCTTATTGGAAAAACTGAGACAGTTGGAGGAACTGAGGAAGTAACACTGACTGTAACCGTTTATGTCTGTGACTGAGTGACCTGTGTCTCTGTGTGACTGTGTGTAAGCCTGATCGTCCCTGTGACAGTATGTGGCTTAGCGTGTGAGCACTTGAGAAAGAGGGCCAGGGTGTGGCCTATTTGTCACACTTTTCTACACCAGTGACTTTCAGCTCTCCAATCCACCCCCCCACCCCCACCCCCCAGGAAACATTCAGTAATGAAATATTTTTCGTTGTCCCAACTCAGGGAGGGAGGGCTTGCCTTGCTACTAGCATCTAATGAGTATAGGCTAGGGATGCTGCTAAACATCCAACAGGGCACAGGACAGCCCTCTACAACAAAGAACTGTCCAATCCAAAATGTGAATAGCACTCAAACCGAGAAACCACGGTTTCCATGTCACACTGGGAGTGACGGCATAATCTGTCCGCCATGTGTCACTCAGTATATGACACCACGTGACTCTGTTTTTGCATGACTGAGAGTGGCTCTGTGTCTGTGCCGGACCCCAGGTCCGTGTAACTGGGACTAAACCCTGCATCTGACTCTTCCTCTCCCTTCTTGGCTTGTCTCCTGATCTCCATGCTGTCCCCTCTGCCCACAGCTCCAGTTCCCTCTCCAAGAGTTCATTCTGGCCATGGGCTTCTTCCTGGTCCTGGTGATGGAGCAGATCACACTGGCTTACAAGGAACAGTCGGGACCACCACCTCGAGAGGAGACGAGGGCTCTGCTGGGAACAGTGAATGGTGGGCCACAGCACTGGCATGATGGACTGGGGGTCCCACAGCCAGGCGGAGCCTCATCAGCTCCCTCAGCCCTGCGTGCCTGTGTGTTGGTCTTCTCGTTGGCCCTGCATTCAGTGTTTGAAGGGCTGGCAGTGGGGCTGCAGCGAGACCAGACTCGGGCCATGGAGTTGTGCCTGGCGTTGCTGCTCCATAAGGGTATCCTAGCAGTCAGCTTGTCCCTGCGGCTGCTGCAGAGCCACCTGCGAGCACAGGTGGTGGCTGGCTGTGGGATCCTCTTCTCATGCATGACACCCCTGGGCATTGGACTGGGTACAGCTCTGGCAGAGTCAGCTGGGCCACTGCACCAACTCGCCCAGTCTGTGCTGGAGGGCATGGCGGCTGGCACCTTTCTCTATATCACCTTCCTGGAAATCCTGCCCCAGGAGTTGGCCACTTCTGAGCAGAGAATCCTCAAGGTCATTCTGCTTCTAGCAGGCTTTGCCCTGCTCACTGGCCTGCTCTTTATCCAAATCTAGAAAGCTCCAAGACAGGCAGGGAAGGTTGGGTATCACGTGCCCTTGACCTTCCTCCCCCTCTCCCAGTGTGTGGGGAAAAGGAAGGAGTGGGGAAGGGAGGTATTGAGGGCCAAAAAGTTCTCTGGGAGATAGGCTTGGGGCCTTTGAAACTCTTTGTCCAATGAGAGGAAATTGGGCAGACAAGAGCCTGACCCCTAGGCCCAAGGGACAAAAGATGGTCAAGTCACTAGAGATATGATCAAGGGACATTAGTATTGGGGAAGGCAGTGTGTGCCAGTATCAAGTCAGACACTACACATAGGGACAATCGGATACTTGTAAGGCTGGCGGTGAGCACCCAACTGCTGTAGGAACAGAGGCATAGAGAAGGCATAGGCTGAGTTGGCAGTCCTACTGGTTCTAGCCCATTTCAGCCCTCTTTCACTTGGAGTGGTCTCCTCCTACTTTTCTTAGCTCCTACTTTCATATCTATCTTCCTCTTCCCTTCTCCCAGGGAACTAGTGCCAAATGGCCTCTTCCTGCCAGTTTTGGTAACCTCCTCTGGCTTCTCCAGTCCTGCTCACTACTCTATTTTTAAAGTGCCAAATAAATCCCGTCCCTCTTTCTCAAAGCACAAGTGAAGGTGCTGAGCCCTGGCCAGCACATCAGTGGAAGGGGTCTGCTTGCTCCTTCTTTTGGTCCCAGATAGTGAGCTGTGGTAGAAATGTTTGCTGAGCTGGGGTTGGGGGCATGTTGGCAGAGTTACCATCCCCCACTACTATGCTGCACCCTAGGAGTACTGAACATGCACATGGTGCCCCAAGCCTAGATGATAAACACTGAGCTGCCAAAATTTTTTTATATACCAGAGGATCCCAAGGGGGAAGGGGAAGGCTCACCCCCAGGGTTATTTTTTTGGGGGGAGGGCTATGCATAGGGCCATGTTCTCTAGAATCTATTTTACTAACTGACCTGTTTTGGGAAATGTTACCCAAATAAAACAAGTTTCTATACATCTGTTCGGTATCTGATTTATTTGTCTTGGGAAAGGGGTGGGCACGTGGGGAATCGAGAGAGTCTGAGTTTCGGATGTTTAGAGCTGTTTTAATATGCCTGGTCTTACTGTCTTCGTTCAGGCCCCTCTAGTCCCTTTCCTAGAAAATGACCAAATGTTTCCTCTTGTCTCTTCCTGCTTCCCTCCCTGTCTCCACCCCTTCCTTTTCCTCCCGTTTTCTTTTTCTCTCTTTAAACCCTCGCCCTTCGCATTTGTAGGCTCTGGACCAATGTAGAACTACTTTTCCCAGTTTGCCCCACGCAGGGAGGAACCGAGGAGGAGGAGCAAAATCTCCGGGTCCCGGAGTCAACAGGGCTGCTGGGAAATGGTGTCCGTTTCCTCTCTCGTATTGCGTGACTGGGGCTGTTAAAGAGTCACGTAAACAAACTACAATTCCCGGCGGTCCCCGCGCGCAGCAGGTCAGGGCTAGGCTGGGGCCGGGTTCGCGGTGCTCGCTGAGGCGGCGGCGGCGGCTACGGCTGGAAGAGCCGGGCCGGGGCCCGCGGCGGAGGCCGTGGCTTGTATTGGGAGGGTGGCGGGGAGGGACGGGGGAGGAAGATGGCGACGTCGGGAGCGAACGGGCCCGGTTCGGCCACGGCCTCAGCTTCCAATCCGCGTAAGTTTAGTGAGAAGATCGCGCTGCAGAAGCAGCGTCAGGCCGAGGAGACGGCGGCCTTCGAGGAGGTGATGATGGACATCGGCTCCACCCGGGTGAGGGGCCGCGCGGGGAAGCGGGAGCCGAGCAGAGCTGCCCCAGAGCGGGGAGCCGAGAGGCGGGGCGGGGGCGGGAGCCGTAGCGAAAGAGGCGGAACGCGGCAGGGGCAGCGGGCGCCGCCGTCTGGGAGGCGCGGGTGGAGGGTCCGGGGGCAGGAAGACGGATTTTGCGGGAGGAGGTAGAAAGTCCTGAGGGGTTGGGGCGTTTGGGAACGACTGGGAACGCAGAGTTAAGTGTGGCAGGAATGGACACAGAGAGGAGATGGTCCCCGAAACCTTGCGGAGTTAGGAGGTGGGTGGTCCTTGTGCATCTCTGATTGAGTTTCTTCAGGGACTCAGCATCTTCGATATTGCGTTATGGGGCGAGGGGATGGCCTGCTTGCCCTAGTCTGGCCTCTCTAAATTGGTGATCTCCTCTTATCTGGTCCCTCTGCCTTGTTGTGCTACTCTCGGCACTTAGTATCTCCGGGAAAGGGCCCCATGAGTGGTTTGAACTGGGTATAGTGGGGCAGGAAGTCCCCTCCTGCGTCCCGTCCCTTTGCTTCCTTTTTCAAATACTTCTTGTGGTTTCCTGACGTGAATGAAGGTGAGGTCCATTGCTCACAGACTGGTGCTTGGTATTTTGCCCTGGACGTCTTGGAGGAGAGATAGGGCTTTGGATCTCGAAAGGGGGTAGGTAACCAGTAAGCGATAGGTTATGTGGAACCGATGCTTTGCTGAACACTCTAGGGAGATGGCCATTTGGGGGGTTAGTTATGGGGTGCCTAGGAGGGTCTTCTATGGGGAGGAGATATTCATTCCTACGCAGTTCCAGAAAGAAGGCATCCTGGCAGAATTGCTTCTGAAGCTACCTACCCCCACCCCTATGTCAGGGAGAGGTGGGGTGGGAGCTTGCCCAGCTGGTTTGCAGTCCTAATTTAGGGACACATTATTCTCAAAACAGCAGGTGAGGATATTGCAGTGATCCCTCCTGGCCGGGAGTTAGAAGGAATGTAAAGCGTGATGGATGGCCGAACATGAATACCACATTTCAAAGTTCTTTTTGCTGGTCTGACTGCCTTTGATTGAATCTGTCTGTGACTGGGACTCTGGTTGTATTTGTCTGTGTGTCTCCCTCTGTTAGTCTTTTTTGTGCTTTTTTACTTTTTTGAGTCTCTAGAGACCATGTGTCCTAGTTTTGGGGAGTCAGAGAAAGTTAGATGGGGAAGTAAATGGTGTGTGTGCGTGTGCACATAATCTCCTCTAACTGCTACTAGAATCATGATCTAACTGTTGACTGCTCCCCTTTAGGAGATTTTGATCAAGGTGGGGCAGAGACAAGAAGGTGGGCAAGAGGCTGACCTCCAGCTGACAGCTTAAGGCCATGCCCTCTGGACTGTGACTCCAGCGGAGGAATGGTGGAATCTAGGGCTAGTATGTACAAACAAAAGCTCAAAAGCTGGGCCTTCCTTCTTTGTGGTGCTTCAGTCTGTCAAAAGGCGCCTTCATCTCACCTTACCCCTGTTGGGTAACTTCTCTTCTGCACATAAAAAACCTAGGGCATACATGGTCTGTGCCTGGAGACCTAAAACTAGAGTTTAGAGACCTGGAGTTCAGCCTGTTATCTGACCAGCAGGGAGGTCTCATCTGAGGCAGATATGGCCTGTGGGACCTATACTACTGAGAAACTGGGGTTATCATATATATTAGTAGCAGTCTTAAAGTGGACCAAAGGTCAGCATGGTGCCCACTGAACTCGCTGGACTGATTTCTTAGGACAGGGAGTCCATTCTGATGTTGGACTATGCACAACAGCATTAGCCATGGAAGCTCTTAGAATTTACCACTGATCAGCTGTCTTGGGTCTCCTTGTTTGGCTGGTGGCAGTAGCTGAGCCTCAGAAGTAGACGCTCACCTCTCACAGAGGGACATGAGATCTTTAGGAAGACTAAAACCATGCCAGGCTGAGGGTTGTGGTGTCTTACACTAGTGCCAGACACATCTTCCCAAAGTGGGGTTGAGGCCAGGAGATTGCTCTGGGCCAGGCTGGCATAGACTACTGCTTCTCCCCACCATACACCCCCATTCTCCAGGCTCCCCTGCCAATTCAGGGGCTTTAGGACTAGGTAGAAGAATGCTTATTGGTTTCAGCTCTGTTTTTCTGGGTAGAAGAGCCATCATTTAATTGTTCTATTTTCTGAGGCTCTGTGTAGCCTTCCTGAGGCTGGGCAACAGCCTGTGCCTATCCTCCAGAGCAAGAAGGAAAGAGACTGGCAGTCATCGCTCTATGGCATCCACCTGTGACCCTTCCCTTGTCTTCCAATTAGTCCTGTACGCATCTGGAAGGGAAAGCAGAGTTGCCCAATAGTCACCCTGCCCCAGGAATTAACCCATGTGACTAGCCTGGGGGCTCCTGGCAGCCTCTCAGGAACTCTGTTTAGACTGATGCCAACTAGGACGGGCCCTGAGTAGAGTGTTAGGGTCGTCCGGGCAGGGCGATGCCAGGCATGAGTGATAGCACGGATGGGGGCAGCCCGCGGAAGAGCTCGGGCAGATTGTTTGTAGTGGGTCTCAGTGGATCTTCCCCCAGCAGTGGCTTTTCTTCTGGCAGGTCTCTTGAAAGCATCAGCAATAGTAACGTGTCCTGGAGACGGGGATGGCAAACGTGGCTACAGGAGCAGTGCTCAGGACCCCCCTGACATTCCCGTCTGTCCTCCATGTCTCAGTTACAGGCCCAAAAACTGCGGCTGGCGTACACAAGGAGCTCCCACTACGGTGGCTCTCTGCCCAACGTGAACCAGATTGGCTGTGGCCTAGCCGAGTTCCAGGTGAGTGGATGCTGGCTTGTGGGGTGTCGGGGTGGAGAGCCAGCTCTCAGGGGGCTTCTTCCATTGACTCGCCTGTCTCTTTTGGCAGAGCCCCCTCCACTCCCCTCTGGATTCATCTCGGAGCACTCGACACCACGGGCTGGTGGAACGGGTGCAGCGAGACCCCCGAAGAATGGTGTCCCCGCTTCGCCGCTACCCCCGCCACATATCCTTCACCGAGGGGCTGTGCAGTCTGGCGGGCGGTGGGTGGGGCTCCTCGGGAGCTCATGGTGGGCAAAGGGGCTTGAGGTGCTGTCCAGTCCCATCTCGCGGCAGCTTCTTTACCCAGTCTCCCTGGAAAGTGCCGTTTGGCCCTTTTGTCAGCGCTGGCTCCTGTGGCAGGGAGCTGTCCCTCCTGTGGTGGTGCCCGCCATCTCTGGCTGGCGCTGACTTCTTTACTTCAGCTTGCTCTTTGCTGCTAGATGCGCGGCTCCCTGATAACTCATGCTACGGGGGTTTTGCTTCCCTCCTGCTCACATTTCTGTTTGTGGCTTTCAATTCAGAGACCGTTGCAACAACCTGTCTCCCCCAAAGGCTGCTTAGACATTCATCTATTTTTTCTGACTCCATTAGGCCTGATTCCCTTTTTTCTCTTCCATTCTTTGCCCTTATTTTTGCCCATGTAGAGGAGGAGGGACAAAAAAGGTGTTTGTTTCTTAGAACAACTCATCTGCTGCCTCCATTATTTTTCTCTTATCTGGTCTCTCTTCCACCCATCCCCTCCTCACTTTTTCCCTTAACTGGTGCTCTTCACATTGACAGCTCTCCCTATAGTCCTGCCTATTTATCTCCTCCCCCGGAGTCCAGCTGGCGGAGGTCAGTGTCCAGGGCAGGCAGGATCTCCTGCCCACTCTCTGACTTGTCTCTGGCTGGAGCTGGAGTTGGGTCTGGGCCTGCTCGGCCAGGCTTTCAGCCGTACCTCCTCCCACAATGGCAGAGCTGGGAGGGGTGGGGGTAGGTGGAGTAATGGGTCAGAGTCCAGTCTTGGCCATGTTGACACGGGTGGCCAAGCCTCCCTGTCCAGCCAGAGCAGGACCAATGGTAGCTGGGGTGTGTGTGTGTGTGTGTGTGTGTGAGGGGGAGGGGAGATGGGCAGGGTGGCAGGTGAAAGTGGCTGCCTCCTATCAAGAGTGGGTGCACTCAGATTCTGAACCCCTCCCCTGTCCATCTTATCCCTAATATTCATACCCAGCACATTTGCTGGGCTCTAAGATTCCTATTCAGCTTGTCCTGGCAGATAGAAATTGAGGATTTCCAGGTCTTAGGTTGTTTGTGGAGAGGGTTCACGGATCACAGGTATCAGAAGCATCAGAAAGAAAGAGGCATGATCCTGGGTGCCCAGCCCTCTTGGCTGCCCCCCATTTCCCCCCCTCCCCGCAGTACCTGTCTTCTGGTCCTTATGAGCCTTCCTCCTCATGACTTTGTTTTTCCATCCCAGGACAATGCCCTGGGGCAATTTCCCTGCAGAGAAGGGGCAGTTGTTTCGACTACCATCTGCACTTAACAGGTGATGGCCCTTGCCTTCTTTAGGCCACATCTCTCCTTATCTGTAGTTTCTGGGGCCCTGTTCCCTCACCCCACCCTGTCCCAGGCCAGCTAGTGTTTTCCCCGACTGAGCAGGGCATGAGGAGCAGAAAGACTGTCATGGGTGCCAATTCATCTCTGTTCCCCTCACAGGACAAGCTCTGACTCTGCCCTTCACACAAGCGTGATGAACCCCAGCCCTCAGGACACTTATCCAGGCCCTGCACCCTCCAGCGTCCTGCCGAGCCGCCGTGGAGGTAAGCAGCCATGTCCCAGGGTAAGGTCAAGCCACGGAACTTTTGTTTGAGGCAGGTGGGCACTACAGCCCACTCCACCACACACAGCCACTCCATCCTTTGCAGGTTGTCTGGATGGCGACATGGACTCCAAAGGTATGTGTTCCTTGCCGCATTCGGTATGTGGGGGTACTGAATGCCAGAGAATTTCTGGGCTGGTGTTGGGGGCTTTGTTCAGAGCCAGGGAGGGGTCCCCCTCCTGCCTGCATCTGACTCCTGTCCTGCCTTACTGCCTTTTCCAACCCTCTCATCACCAGTCTTTCTCTTTCAAGTCCCTGCTATTGAGGAGAACTTGCTAGATGATAAGCACTTGTTGAAACCATGGGACGCTAAGAAGGTAGGCATGGCCCACTGTCCCTCTTCTTTCCATGGAGCAGGTCTTCAGGGTTCTCCACTGAGCTCTGTCCTCATCTGCCACCTTCTTCCCTCTCTCCTCAGCTGTCCTCGTCCTCCTCCCGACCTCGGTCCTGTGAAGTCCCTGGAATTAAGTAAGTACTCTCTGAGGTTAGCTGAGGCGGGGAGGGCAGTAAAGGGAATGGTGCGGTGCTGGGCTCTGCTGACCACTGCCCCCATTTACATATTGTCTTCTCCTTTCCCAGCATCTTCCCGTCTCCTGACCAGCCTGCCACTGTGCCTGTCCTCCCACCTGCCATGAACACGGGAGGCTCCCTACCTGATCTCACCAACCTGCACTTTCCCCCGCCGCTGCCCACCCCCCTGGACCCAGAGGAGACAGCCTATCCCAGCCTGAGTGGGGGCAGCAGTACCTCCAATCTGACCCACACCATGACCCACCTGGGCATCAGCGGGGGCCTGGCCCTGGGCCCGGGCTATGATGCGCCAGGTGAGTGGCTGTCCTGGCTGTGTGTCCCTGGGGTGCTGTCCAGCTGGAGGGACAAAAGGGTGGGAAGCTCAAGCACCTAGGATTTTCCTGTGACTACCCACACCCCACCCTTCATCTGTCTCCCGCCAGTTTCCCTCACTGCCGTTGTCTGCCAGTGAGAACTGGTAAGTGTGGCTTTTCCTCAAAAGAAGATGGAGAGCAACCCCCAAGTGGGCAATGCCAGTTTGATCGTCAGGGACAGAGTAGGGAGGACATTGTGTTGCCACTTTCATAGTCTGGTCACTGCTACCCATTCCGAGCAGAAAGCGGCCCAGTTCCCATCAGTAATGTTGGCATTTCTGGTTTTTTGTCTGTGCCTACAGGACTTCATTCACCTCTCAGCCACCCATCCTTGCAGTCCTCCCTAAGCAATCCCAACCTCCAGGCTTCCCTGAGCAGTCCTCAGCCCCAGCTCCAGGGCTCCCACAGTCACCCCTCACTGCCTGCTTCCTCCTTGGCCCGCCACGCACTGCCCACCACCTCCCTGGGTCACCCCTCGCTCAGTGCCCCAGCCCTCTCCTCCTCCTCTTCCTCCTCTTCTGCTTCATCTCCGGTGCTGGGGGCCCCCCCTTACCCGGCTTCTGCCCCTGGGGCCTCCCCCCGCCACCGCCGTGTGCCCCTCAGTCCCCTGAGTTTGCCCGCGGGCCCAGCCGACGCCAGAAGGTCCCAACAGCAACTGCCCAAACAGTTTTCGCCAACAATGTCACCCACCTTGTCTTCCATCACTCAGGTATGCGTGGCTGCCTTCCCTACATGTCTGTCTTCCCCTCCTTCCTTCTTCTGCCAAGTTCTCTCCCTCCCACCCTGCTTTCTTCCAATACCTCTTCTTCACTCCTGGTGTTATCCATCCCCATCCATTCCTCTGTCCTCTACCAGCCCCACTTGGATCCATCTTGTTTCTTCTTAGGTTTAGGAATGCAAACCCTGGGGTTAAGCTCTCTAATTTCAAATCCTGGCCCCACCTCTTAGCAGCAGTCTCCTTAGATGTTTATTTAACTCCTACGAGCCTCAGCATCCTCATCTGTAAAGCCAGGCCAGCAATGGAAGAATCAAAGGCAATCACATATGGGAAGTACTCGGCACCATGCCCAGCCCAGGTGCACACTCAACAAATGATAGCTTGTCCTTTCCCTTCTCTCTGTCTCTGGTTCCTGTCCTTCTTTTCTTGTCTGTCTCTTTTTTCTCCTGCCTCCATCCTGCCCTGCTCCCTCTCCCGTCTCCCCACCTTCTTTCTTAGATTCAATAGAGTTAGAGACTGTCAGGTGATGGATCCCAGTCCCTTCATTTTACAGACGACGACGCTGGGGCCCAGAGGGAAAGTGACTTTCCCAAGTTTATGCAGCATGTGAGGGAAGAGTTGGGACCAGAACCCAAAATTCTTGGTTTAGGGCTTCTTCCTCGATGTTAATATTCTTAGCTCTTCCCTCCTTCCCTCCCCCTTTCCCCTTTTCTGTTCTCTCCGCTCCTCTTCTCCTTTCACCATAATGCTCTTCTTTCCCTCTCCTCTGTCCTAGTTTCCCTTCCTCCTTTGTTGTTCTTCCCTGGAATGTGTGTTCTGTGTTCCATCTTTATGCAAGCCCCCTTTTCTGTAGGAAAGGCTAAGGCCAGGCCAGCAAGGGCTCTGCTCTCCTAGAACTTGGAGTGAGCCTAACTTCCTTCCTTTCACCCTCCCTCTCGCAGTCCCTCTGACCTCTTCAGGGCTTTAGAACAGTTGTCAAGGTCACTGTTGTGTGATCAGTAGCTTGTGAGGTGTCTCACAAGTAGTTGATTACTAATAGTAGTTAGAGTACCCAGGTTTAAGAATTGTTGACTCCTGGAGTGGATTCAGAATTATCCTTGTGTTAACCTCATTCAGTCACTTGCATTCCAAGATGCTTTTCTGAGAGTAGTTGCACCGCAGTGATGCCCAATGGAATGCTTTTGGTTTTGTGTTGAGGATGTCTGCAACCAAAGAGGGTGAGAAGCCCTGACAGAGTTCCTCTTAAGGGGCACACTGAGGGGTAAGCTTCTCCCTTTCTGCTTGCCTCTCTTCAGGGCGTCCCCCTGGATACCAGTAAGCTGCCCACTGACCAGCGGCTGCCTCCATACCCATACAGCCCCCCAAGTTTGGTTCTGCCCACCCAGCAACACACCCCAAAGCCTCTGCAGCAGCCAGGGCTGTCCTCTCAGGCCTGCTCAGTGCAGCCCTCAGGGGCTCAGCCTCCAGGCAGGCAGCTGCAGTATGGGACACTGTACCCACCCAGCCCCAGTGGGCATGGGCAACAGTCTTACCACCGGTCGATGAGTGACTTCAGCCTGGGGAACGTGAGTACCTGGGTCCCTAGCTCAGAAGCAGGGGAGGGGATGGAGGTGGGTCAGAAGAGCCTGAGTAGTGTTGAGGGGGGCACTCTGAATTGGAGCATCTAGGTGGGGGAGAGCCTTCTTTCTTCTCCCTAGGTAACATCAACTTGGGGCTCCTCTCTCCCTGCATTTGACCCCCACTCCTGCCCCTTTGCCCCAGCTCCCTCCACGCAGCTTGCTCTGATGCTGCTGCTCTGACCCACTGTCTTCCTGGCACGTGCGTGCGTGCTCTGTCCCAGGAGGTACGGTGCCCTCACCTCCTCTGGGCCCCGCGTTCTCGTCCGTCACTGTGTTTCTTGCCATTCCCTCTGTCTCTGCTTTTGTTCCCGCTGTGTGGGAGGTGAGGTGGGGTAGAGAGAGGTGTATGAAGATTACTGGGCAAGGGGGGTTTGTGAGCAGTGCTCAGCAAAGCCAGGCAGCAACACCCTGCCCTGAAGCCCGCTTACTCCAGGCTGTGTGTGTGTGTCTACAGCTGGAGCAGTTCAACATGGAGAACCCATCGACCAGCCTGGCGCTTGATCCCCCTGGCTTTTCTGAAGGGCCTGGCTTCTTAGGGGGTGAGGGACCAGTGAGTGGCCCTCAGGACCCTCACGCCCTCAACCACCAGAACGTAACCCACTGTTCCCGCCACGGCTCAGGGCCTAACATCATCCTCACAGGTGAGAGGTGTGGACGGTGCCTGAGGATGGAAGGAGGGCGGGATACATTGGTTGGCGCAGCAGGAGACTGGGTGTGGGGGGGCGGTCTTGGAAGAGTTCATGAGGCATGGGGGCCTCACTCATCTCTTCCGTCCACACAGGAGACGCCTCCCCAGGCTTCTCCAAGGAGATTGCAGCGGCCCTGGCTGGAGTGCCGGGCTTCGAGGTGTCAGCAGCTGGGCTGGGGCTGGGGCTGGGGCTGGAGGAGGAGCTGCGCATGGAGCCACTGGGCCTGGAGGGGCTCAGCATGCTGAGCGACCCCTGCGCCCTGCTGCCTGACCCGGCTGTGGAGGACTCGTTCCGCAGTGACCGGCTGCAGTGAGGCCACCTCATCGCCATCCCTCTTCTCAGCCCTATCCCTCATCACTGCCCCTTTCCTCCCTTCCCCCTGGCCAGTAGAGATGCCACTCTCTGCCCCCAGATCCTCTTTCTGACATGAACGAAGGATCCCAAGAATGAGAAAAGGCAAGGGGTTTTTTCCAGGTGGCCCATGAATTCTGCACAAGGTGGGGGGCCTGGGGGAGCTCAAGGGAGGGCCTAAAGCACTTGTAACTTTGAACCGTCTGTCTGGAGGTCAGAGCCTGTTGGAAAGTGGGGGGTAGAGGGGAACCCCGGAGGCAGGGCTTGTCCGGATGCCTAGGGGTGGGCAGTGCCAGCCCCTCCTCACCACTCTTCCCCTTGCAATGGAGGAGAGAGCCAGAGTGGATATTATTTTTTATTAAATATATTATATGTTAATAAAAAAATCCTATTAAATCCTTGGTGTGGTTGGCTCCTGTTTGGGATACAGCTGGGGATCAAGGGAGTTCTTGGGGACATGAGTCTTTTCGCCTGCTATGCTTTCTTTTTTTTTTTAATTTGGCTTCACCAAGCCTTGGTTGCAGCACGCGGGATCTTCATGGCATTCGGGGCATGCGGGGTCTAGTTCCCTGATCAGGGATCAAACCTGGGCATTGGGAGCATGGAGTCTTAGCCAGTGGAACACCAGGGAAGTCCCCTATTATGCATTTTGCATCTTCTCAACACCATGTGGTTTGTGGAGGGGCCCCCAAAGCCTCAGAATTTGTACTCAGCACTGGACATAGGGCTGCAGGCTGGGTGTAGGCCCCGTGGCTGCACAGGTGCCTCCTCATTTGTCCAGGGCCTTGCTGTGGCCTCAGGGGACAGTGGCTTTGGTTGCTACTGCTCTTCCTCAAACTTGAGACCCTGGCAGGGAGTCAGGAGGTGAGGAGGTGCCTGCTGGCTGAGCTCTCAGCTCTGGATATTTCTGGTAGAATGACCCCACCTCTCCCCAGGAGTATCTGGCCTCAGTGCTAAGGCTTCGGAGGAGAGAGGATTTAAAAACTAATGAGGCCAGATAGTAAGCCTGGAGGACCCGGAAGTTCGATGTACCCGGCCGGCCTCCGACCCAAGGCCTCTCATTCTCATTCTGCCCCTCACCATGCAGGAATTCACTTTGCTCTCCCACTCTTCTCCACCCACCCATTCAGAGGCTTGAGTGCTAGCTAACCTGTTTTGATGAGGTTTCCTCTTTGGCTGGGGTTGCTAGTCCTCTGGCCATCTGAGCTTCTGCCCTCTTCTCTCCCTCACCCAGCACAGAAGAGCAGTGCCCCTCCTCCGTCACCTCCACCTCTGCTACTTGCCCACAGCCCACAGTCCTGGCCTCTCTTCCTCTTTCCAAAACTTGTCATTTTCAAAAAAGAGAACTGAGAACTTCTGGCTTAGGCTGGAAGGGAATGCAATGTGCCCTAAACCTGGAAGTAGGGGCAGCCACCTGGGTCTCCGCACACTAGACTTCAGGGGCCTTCACCCAGGCAGGCAAGCCACATCTGAGTGAGCTCGAGGGCGGGACGAGAGCGCGCCTCGGACTTGAGGGGCCGCCTAGGGTCAGTGTCCGGCGGCAATGGCTGGGCGGTGGGAAGCTCCCTGGGTGCAAGGGGCCCTCCCAGCCGCCAGGGGTCGCGCTGCAGGCGGTCGGGCGCTGGGCAGGCGCTGCCAGGGTCACGGCCGCCGGCCGGGGAGGGGGGGTGGGGGGAGCGGCGGCGCCCGTGGTCCCGGAGGTGGGGTGGGGGGAGCGGAGAAAGCGGGGCGCGCGGAGAAGCACCGGGCCCTCAGCGCGGCGGGAGCTGGGAGGACCGCGCGGCGCGAGCGGGCGGCGCGGCAGCACAGTCCCCGCGTGGCGCAGCGCGGCGGGAGCGCTGGGATCGCCCGGATCTCCCTCCAAGGCGCCCTGCGCCCCGGCGCCCTCGGCCCTCTCTTCCTCCTTCATTCGCCGTCCCGGCGGGAGCGGCGCCCGAGTCGGGTGCGCCATGTCCGGGGCCGGGTAGCCTCGCCGTCCGCCGGCCCGCCAGCCCGCCTTCCGAGCCACCCGCCCGCTGGCCGGCCGGCCGGGGAGTCGCGGGGCAGGCAGGTAGGGGCTGGACCGGGCGGGGCAGCGGGCGGGGAAGGGAGGGAGGGAGCGCGGGCGGGGCGGGGGCTCTCCCCAGCTGTTCTCTGGCGCTGCACATCTGGTTCCGGTTCCTCTCTCCTGGGGAAGTGAAAGTGGAGGGGAGGGCGCAGTCTGGAGTTAGCTAGCTGTGCCCGGCGCCCTGCACCCCTCCTGCTCCCGCGGGTCCCGAGCCTGAGCACCCCTCCCTCCCGCTCCGGTCACGCGGCGGCCGGCGCTGCTGCCGTCACGTCCCCGGCCGCCTGCGCGTCCGCTCCTCTCTGCCCTCCTGCTCCTTCCTCAGCCTCCTCCCGCTCGGCGCGCCCTTTGCCCCAACGCGAACTTCCCGCTGTCCGGCTCGTGGGCGCCGGGACCCGGAGTGGTGTCCCTGCCCCTTGTGTTCCCTAGGGAGAAAGGGCTGCCTTCCTGCAGGACTCTTCCCTAGCTCGGTGAGGAGAGGCCCGGGTGCGCAGGTGCCGCCGATGGGAGCCACTCGCCCCTCAGCTGGTCTCACCTCGTGGCTCCTGCCTGCTGCTTGGGGCAGAGGACATAGGGCTCCCATTCGCCTGCAGTGGACAAGGCACGGGGCTGGGTCCCAGAGCTAAATCAGGAGGCTGACGCTGACTCCTGGCTTCACCTCGCAGATGTGGAGACTAAATTTAGCTGGAGTTGGTGTATGTGTGAGTGACCAGAGGCCAGGTTAAGGAGAGCCAGCTTGGGTCCATGAGATTCCCTTGCTCCCTCTTCTCTGGGCAAGGGTGGGAGGTTAAGTATGACTGTACATCCCGGATCTAGTCTGAGCTGCCTCTGCCTTGACCCGGGTCCTTTAGGTTAAGCTTCCAACTTGGAATGATGCTGTGTTGGCACCTTCTGACAATACCCCCCCCCCCCCCCGCCCCGCACACCCCCACCAGCACCACACACACCCATAGGCTGACTTCCGCCGAGCTGCAGCTTCCCCTCCACTGTTTCAGGAAGTCACCTCCCTTCCCCTCTGAAGCAGTCCCCACGCCTCCAGTCCTCTGCTGCAAGCCACCCACCAAGCTGTTTCCCAGCTTCTGCACTCGGGGCACCCCGGGACCCTTGGGGCTCCTACTCCCAGGGGTTGGGCCATGGAGGCAGGTGAGAAGAGTTACTGAGAAGCCCCTATGGGCCTGTTTCCATCTCTGGGCTTCATGGAGGAGGGCTTGGGGATGGTGGGGACTGTCTCCCATAGCTGCTTTGGACCTAACTGAGGATACGTAAGGATCCTGGAGGTTGGAGGGCGCTGATTTTTTTTTTTTTTTTTCTTTTTGGTCAGGTTAGTGGAGCTAGGTTAGGAAAAAGGACACTGGAGTCTGGTGAAAAGACACTTAAAGCCTGGGTTTTGTGGGTTCCTCACAAAAACCTAGAGGTGGACTCTTTAAGAATATTAGCTGGCTCATGAGATTCTTAGAATGTCAACCAGAGTAAGAAGGCCAGAAATCCATAAAAAGACTGTAATGTTGGCCTGATGTCACGGCCAGAATGAATGATGTCATTGTAGGCCATTACAGAAAAGACTGTGATCTCTGTTATGTTAGGGAATGAAGAAGGCTGCAGTCTTTAAAAGGGATACAGAAACCATGTGATGTCAGAACCCAGAGCCTAGGTTAGCTGTGTGCAGTGGGTTCTTTGGAAAGAGGGCTGGTACCAAGAGAGAGGGTCCTGGTCTCTTTAAGGAGCTGTGGTGGGCTGTTAGGGCCTGGTGATGTCACAGGCGGGAGAGTTCAGGATTGGCTGGCCACTGATCCTGCTTTTCCTTGAAAGTACTAGGAAGAGGAGGGAAGCAAAAGGGAGACTCCCTGGTTGCCAGTTGCCATGGCAACACAAACCTTCCTTGCTTCATCTCTCCCCCACTTGACCATTCCAGATGCAGTGAGTGAGGGGGGGGCCATGGCGGAGGAGCGGCCCCCCCGGCTGGTAGATTACTTCGTGATAGCTGGACTTGCAGGCAATGGAGCACCCATCCCTGAGGAAACGTGGATTCCTGAACCCAGTGGGCCCCTGCGCCCTCCCCGGCCCGCTGAGCCCATCACAGATGTGGCAGTCATCGCTAGGGCCCTGGGTGAGGAGGTGCCGCAGGGCTACACATGCATCCAGGCTTCTGCCGGGGGCCACCCCTTGGAACTCAGCGCTGGGCTCCTAGGTGGAACTCAGCCCGTCATCTGCTACCGGAGAGGGCGTGACAAGCCCCCCCTTGTTGAGCTGGGGTGTGTACACCTACCTACTCCTGCTGGCACCAGGGGAGGCTAGGAGATCTGGGGTGAGGCAGGGAGAGGTAGGGGTATGGGATGAGGGATGTGCAATAGGAATGGGAAGAGAGTGATCCTGAGGCCAGGGAGAAGAGCCTGAAGTTGTGTGTACTTAGTCCTCACACAGATTTGGGTGCGTGTACTAGTGCTGCTACTTGCTAGCTCTGTGACCTTTGGCAGGTTACTGAGCCCCTCTGGGTCTATTTCCTCAGCTGTAATTTGGGGAAAATAATACCTCCTCATAGGGTAGTTGAGATGAAATGAGATCATCCATATAAGGGACTTAGCACAGAGTCAATAAATGGTAGCTTTTATTCTTGGTATTTATTAATGAGCACTGAGAGCCAGGGAAGGCCTGAGGTATTGTTACTGATCGAGAAGTGGGGCCTAGGGATTTCTCTGGTGGTCCAGTGACTACGACTCAGCGCTCCCAGTGCTGGGGGCCTGGGTTCGCTCCCTGGTCAGGGCATGAGATTCCCACATGCCACAACTAAAGATCCTGACTGCTGCAACTAAGACCTGGAGCAGCCAAAAAAAAAAAAAAAAAAAATAGAGCCAAGGGCAGAGAGGGGCACAGGGTTTTGGAGGGCAGGTTCAGCAAGAAGTGGGCCCTGGTGTCGGTGTTCGGCTAGGCTGAGTAGGTAGGACTAGGAAGGCAGATCTAGCAAGACTGGGGGCCTTCTCCTCTGCTGTGAACTCCTGACCTCTCTCTGTTCTCTGTGCCCAGGGTGTTGTATGAGGGGAAGGAACGTCCCAAGCCTGGCTTCCAAGTGCTAGATACGACACCCTACAGCCACTCAGCCAACCTGGCCCCTCCAGGCCCTGGGCACCCCCGCACCTACCTCACTTACCGGCGGGCAGCAGAGGGGGCAGGGCTGCATGCCCTGGGCATCACTGACCTCTGCCTGGTACTGCCCAGCAAGGGTGAGGGTACTCCTCATACTTACTGCCGATTGCCCCGCAACCTCAACCCTGGCATGGTGAGTGGGGTCCTGGGCCAGGAGCCGAGACTCATGCCATCTCCGTGTAAGGGGTGGACACTGGGCACACAGGGCATCCTAGGACCAAGGCCCCTAGGGCGGGGGTGGGCCCAGAGGTGTGACACTGGTCTTGGGGGACTGGGATTGACAGGCATTCTAAAGACAAAGACCACTTAGGGGTGGTGGAGAAAATAGCCCCCCAGAAAGCTTTGTTAGCTGTATGTCTGCTTGTCTCTTGCCATTTTGGGGCAGTGGGGCCCAGCCGTGTACCTCTGCTACAAGGTGGGCCTGGCCAAGGCCAACACGCTGGCGTATGAGGCAGGTGAGTAGCCCCTCTGTCTCTGGTCCCTCGACCCACGCGTCCCTCTGCCCTGGTGCCTCTCGGCTGGTACCTTCAGTGTCCACAGAACTCGCCTCCCCTTTGCCACATGGCCCTTCTCTGGGATCCCCTGGTTCTTTCCCCCGGAGTCTGATGAACCCTACTCCTTTTGGGTACCCCCCACTCTGCCGGGGGTGCAGAGCTGCTGGGCCGCTACCCAGAGGAGGACAATGAGGCGTTCCCGCTGCCCGAGTCAGTGCCCGTCTTCTGCCTGCCCATGGGGGCCACTATCGAGTGCTGGCCCGCCCAGACCAAGTACCCCGTGCCCGTCTTCTCCACCTTTGTGCTCACGGGTGCAGCTGGTGATAAGGTGGGTGTGTGGAGTGTGGTCAGGGGTCTGGGCTCTGCAGGGCCTGCCTGACTGCCCCTCTGCCCTGCAGGTGTACGGTGCTGCCTTGCAGTTCTACGAGGCGTTCCCGAGGGCCAGGCTGTCGGAGCGGCAGGCTCGGGCGCTGGGCCTGCTGAGTGCCGTGGAGCGGGGCCGGGCACTGGGGGGCCGGGCTGTGCGCAGCCGCCGCGCCATCGCTGTGCTGTCCCGCTGGCCTGCCTTCCCGGCCTTCCGCGCCTTCCTCACCTTCCTCTACCGCTACTCCGTCTCAGGCCCCCACCGTCTGCCCCTGGAAGCGTGAGCATGGGGTTTCCCTGATGCTGGGAAGGGTTACGAGCCAGGAGGAATGGAGGAGAGGACGCTGGAGCTGGGGGGGAACGGCCCGGGGGCGCAGAGGAGTCGGGGACGGGGCTGTAGTGTGTGGCTGGAGAGCTGGTCCATTGCAGAAGTGCCCCTGGCTGAAGGGGTGAGTGGGGCCTGAAACCTAGGCTACACTTGCTTAGCTAAGTCCTGGCCAGGGCCTGTGCACGCCCAGAGGGAATCTCTTCTGATGTGCACCCATGCTGTGCATAATGGAGGCTCTGGGGGCTGACCCCAGTCTTGAGGTAGACCTCGGGGAGGAGTGAGGTCCTTGGGGACAGGCGCCTGAGCAGGTGGCCGGGAGTCTGCCTCTGACCGTGTCCCTCTCTCCCCAGGCACATCTCCCACTTCATTCATAATGTTCCCTTCCCTTCCCCACAGCGACCCCGCATCCTGGTGCAGGTGAGGGCTGGGGCTGGGGCTAGGTGGGAGGGGGAGAATGGGCAGGGGCCAGTCTTCACCACCCTGATCTGTGGCTCTTCTGCCTCTCAGATGTCTCCCTATGACAACCTGCTCCTCTGCCAGCCTGTATCCTCACCCCTGCCCCTCAGGTATATGCTCAGGTTGGGGGGCAGGGCTGTGATGACCAGGGGCATGGTGGGTGCCAGGCAAGCGGGCCCCGGTGTGGAGGGGCTGTACAGGCTGGGCCCAGGTGGTGTCTGTGCCCAGCGATGAGGGAAGGGCCTCCTGCTGACTCTTCCCCCACCTTGGCATTGCCCCCAGTGGTGCCAGCTTCCTGCAGCTGCTGCAGACCCTGGGCCCGGAGCTGGCGATCACGCTGCTGCTCGCTGTGCTCACGGAGCACAAGCTACTAGTCCACTCGCTGCGGCCGGATCTGCTCACCAGCGTCTGCGAGGCCCTCGTCTCTGTGAGTGCCACTCTGCCCAGCCTGCCTTACCCAGAGTGTTCTTTCTTGTGCCCTAGTCCCTACCTAGATTCTCCTTACTTTTCCTTTCTTGGGGAGGGTTTCTCAGCCTTATCCTCGGGCCTGGCCTACAGGATGTACGGCTTCGGTCAGGAGCTTTTCTTTGGAGCTTAACTCCAACAGCTTCTGACAACAAGCACCGCCGGTCAAGGTCGCTGCCCCCTCCTCTGCTGCCTCCCTATGCCCTGCTCACTGGTCCTCATCCCCCGATGCTTTAGATGATCTTCCCGCTGCACTGGCAGTGCCCCTACATTCCGCTGTGCCCACTGGTGCTGGCAGACGTGCTGAGTGCCCCCGTGCCCTTCATCGTGGGTATCCACTCCAGCTACTTCGATCTGCATGACCCACCTGTGGATGTCATCTGTGTGGATCTTGATACCAACACGCTCTTCCAGTAAGAGGGCTGGGTCTTTTCTGGGGGTTTCGAGGATGGGAGCAGGAGAGAGCTGGTGAATGGAGCGCACCTGCTCAAAAGGAGCCTCAGGGAAAACAAGAAACACCATCACCCTTTTTTCCTTCTGTTTAACCCGCAGGACTGAGGAAAAGAAGCCCCTGTCCCCTCGGACCCTGCCCCGAAGACCCTACAAGGTTCTGCTGGCCACACTGACACACCTGTACCAGCAGCTGGATCAGAGTGAGGAGCCTGAGTGGGGGTGGGGGGCCGGAAACCATTACTGACGTTTAACCTCTAGTTTGGGGAGACCTGTGGAGAGCTGGACCTTACTTGAGGAAGTTAGAAGAACTAGGCTTTCACTGGGGGGAAGTGAGAGGAATTCGAGTTCCAGTTTAAGTTAGAGGAAGGCATATGTCACATTAATACTCCTGCATATGTCAGGGAGGTTGAGCTTGCCGTTGGGAGGCTTGAAACCGTTACCCAAGGGTAACTTTGTTACCGGTGGTGCGGGGTCTGTTAGGAGCCGCAGTGGTGGGGCAGCAGGTGGCAGGGTGGCAACCTGACTTCTGTGGAGAGCAAGCTTGAGCAAGCCCTGTGGGTGCTGGCCCTGACGCTCAGGCCGCCCTGGTCCCCAGCATATACTGGCCCCGAGGAGGAGGCCTCCCTGGAGTTCCTGCTGACAGACTACGAGGCAGTGTGTGGCCGCCGGGCCCGGCTAGAGCGCGAGGTCCAGGGAGCCTTCCTCCGCTTCATGGCCTGCCTGCTCAAGGGCTACCGGGACTTCCTGCGCCCACTCACCCAGGCCCCCTCTGAGGGGTCGCGCGATGTCGACAACCTCTTCTTCCTGCAAGGTAAAGGCGACCTGTCCCTGCTTGGGGAAGGTGTCATGGGATGGGTGACCAGGGGCTGGGCTCCACGGGGAAGTCAGGGGGCATGTGGAATCACGCAGTTACTTGTTTCTAAGCTCGGCTGGCATTTTTGTGGGCACCAGCTCTGAGCCACATGCTCTTCTGGGCCTGGTGAGGGGTTAGGGTACAAGACGAGTCAGCTGTGGGAAGCCAGGACTTGGTGGGGACACAGTGACACCTGTGGTGAGCCAGCCCATGGGCAAAATGCTCCTCTCTTGGTGACTCCCCAGTCTGAGGCCCTAGATGCCCACAGATAAAAGAGAGGGATGCCACGGGGCCGTGGTGCTGGGGCAGCTGAGCTGGTCAGCTTGGCGGGTGGGGCCAGAGGGGCCAGAGAGGATGGCTTTTATGGCCTTGGATGCCAAGTTGGCGGGGAGCCAAGAAAAGTGTTCAGAAACGGGTGGCTGGGGCAGAGCCCCCAGTGGCCACCCTCTTGGCCCCATTCTCACCCATCAGGCTTCCTCAAGTCCCGAGAACGTTCCAGCCACAAGCTGTACTCCCAGCTGCTACACACACAGATGTTCTCCCAGTTCATCGAGGAATGCTCCTTTGGCTCTGCTCGGCATGCTGCCCTTGAATTCTTTGACTCTTGTGTTGACAAGGTATTGGGGTCATCCCTTCTTTTTGTGCCCTCTGCTCCCCCCTTGGCTGTCTCTGTTACCCCAGATATAAACACTTTATCTCACGTGCAGCGAGGCTGGCGCCCCTGGAGTTAAACAGCACGTAGCCTGTGCAGCACACACGACCGGCCTCACAGACATACTGTCTTCCTGTTCCTCACTCATCCCCTGTCTA
Organism: Dama dama; assembly: GCF_033118175.1. Taxonomy (NCBI): domain Eukaryota; kingdom Metazoa; phylum Chordata; class Mammalia; order Artiodactyla; family Cervidae; genus Dama; species Dama dama. The sequence goes on from NC_083700.1 coordinate 17,833,394, forward strand.
TCTCCAGGGCCCTGACAGAATCTGGGCCCATTACCTCCTTCCCTGTGGCTGTGCTTTCCTGGGAGATGCCATCTTCTGGATCCCCAGCCCTGCTCTATGCCCTGTCTGGATGTCCCCCTTCTTACCTTCCTGCTTCAGGTCCACCCAGAGCAGGAGAAGCCTGAGCCCGCACCCCTGGTGGAGCTGGAGGAGCTGTCGGGCAGTGAGCTCACCGTGTTTATCACACCTCCCGAGGAGCCGCCAGCGCCAGAGGGCAGTGAATCCACTCCCCAGTACTGGTGAGCGCCTCCTACCCCCTCTCTTGCTCTGAGGCCCGATCAGCTGACTTAGTAGCAACTGCTCTCCATATGGCCTCTCTCCGCCCCTCCAGTTATGATGGGTTCCCCGAGCTACGGGCTGAGCTGTTTGAGTCTCCTCAAGAACAAGCTGGGGCTCTGCCTGTGCCAGGCCCATCCCGCAGCGCCCCCAGCAGTCCTGCCCCTCGCCGTACCAAACAGGTAACCAGCAGGTGGGCCCCCTAGAGGCATCTGACTCAGGCCAAGGACTGCTGCTTCAGTTTCTTCATCTGTAAAATGGGTATAATAGTACTTATCCCATAAAGTTGTTGGGAGGTTTCGATATGTCTGGCACGAAAAAGAAACATGAACCATCACTGTTATTACCATTGTCATTGTCCTCATCTTCATTTTCTGAGGACTCTAGAAATCCAGGGGCTTGCTGCCTCTGCCAGGACACCTGCCCATGCTCAAGCTAAGCATCTGTGCTTGGGAATCCAGGACTGTGTGGGCACTGTCCCTGCCACCCCATCAGCACACAGACCCTTTCTCAGGGAGGGTGCTGCTTCTCCCACACTGTTTTAAGACCTGCCCTGGCATCATACTCACCCAGGTGTGTCCCCCGCCCTCTTTAGGAGATGAAGGTTGCACAGCGGATGGCACAGAAGTCAGCAGCTGTGCCTGAGCTGTGGGCCCGGTGCCTGCTGGGCCACTGCTACGGGCTGTGGTTCCTGTGTCTGCCTGCCTACGTGCGCTCGGCGCCCTCCCGGGTGCGGGCACTGCAGACGGCCTACCAGGTGCTGCGCCAGATGGAGAGCCGCAAGGTGGTGCTGCCCGACGAGGTGGGTGCCCAAGCCCAGTGGCTCGGGGTGCAGCCCGGGGGCTGGTGCAGCCCTGGGGGCTGTAGCCGACGGGGAACAGGGGCACGAGTCCAGGAGCTGGGCAGGTGCTCCGTCACATTCACTGAATTAATGAGCATGTTCAGGTTGTAGCAGCGGGGACTGCAGGGTGGCAGGGTCAGCAGGAAGGGAGGGTGGCTCTGTGAGAACTGGGGAGGCTGGCGGTGGGTGCTCACTGAGACTTGAGGACTGGGGCTGAGAGCGAGTCCACTTTCACCTGCGTGTCTGCCGGCCCAGGTGTGTTACCGGGTGCTGATGCAGCTGTGCTCACACTATGGGCAGCCCGTGCTGTCCGTGCGAGTCATGCTGGACATGCGGCGGGCGGGCATCGTGCCCAACACCATCACCTACGGCTACTATAACAAGGTGAGGGGTGGGATGGCGGCCTGTGGCGGGGTGTGTGGGGAGGGTGCTGCTCCCCGACACCTGTGGCTCTCCCCTCCCCTTGGAGATCAGGCCTGTACGGTCCAACAAGGTCCTGCGACCGCTGTCACGCACAGCGGTCTGCTAGTGCCTCAGCACCTGCAGATGGGTTCTCACACCGGGCTGCTTTGAGTCTCACCCACAACAGTCCTGGCAAGGAGGTTAGAAAAGGACCGCCACCTCCCAATAGCTGATCGTGGGAGCAGTATGCCAGGCTCTGCTCCAAAGACAGCATCCACGTAAAACCATCTTACCTTTCCCACAGCCCCCTGAAGTGGAACAATTATTGCCCCATCTTACACATGAGGCCACGAGGTTGCAGGGGGTTAGTAACTTGTTCGAGGTACCACAGTAAGTTAGGGAGTTAGGACACACACACAGGCATATCGTTTTCTGAATTCAGGCCCTTTACCATGACACTAAACTATTTCCAGTCTTTTCGATGAAGAAACTAATGACTAAAAAACAAATGAACTGATTTCTTCAAAGCCCATAGTTTATAAACAGCAGTCTACAGACAGGTTGTCTCCACCATTTCTGACTTCCTCTAGAACCCCTCAGGGTGGCCACTGCCAGCTCTCTTTTCTGGGCTCTGCTCCTGGCTGAAGCCTTGGCAGGACAACCACAGGCAGGATGTCTGGAGGGAAAGGTGGTTGCTGGGCCCCCAGGTCAGGCAGTTGGCACCTAGCTGAGGCCCAGGGTACGGAGACAGGCCGTCTTCATGGATGAACACTGCTTGGCAGGCTGTGCTGGAAAGCAAGTGGCCGTCGGGCACACCGGGTGGGCGCCTACGCTGGGCCAAGCTCCGGAACGTGGTCCTGGGGGCGGCTCAGTTCCGCCAGCCCTTGCGAGAACAGCGGCAGCGGCAGCGGGAGGAGGTGGAGACGGCAGCCCAAGAGGCAGGCAGCTCGCAGACAGGTGGGTAGGGACTGACGACATGGGCAGGGGACAGGCACGGAGAGCTGGGGCTGGTCTAGTGGCTGACATTCAGTGTGCTGACAACGGATAAACTACACTTGGCTGGGAACAAAAGACATGAAGTTCTGCCTGGGAGGAGCCTTGCAAACCCAGGTCCCTGTGAGGAGCTCTATTTTGGAGCTGGAGGCTAGGTTTCTAGCTGGCTGTCTTTTGACCCCCTCCCTGTCTTTTGCAGAGCCCTATTTGGAGCGCCCCTCCCCTACTCGCCCCCTTCAGCGCCAGACTACCTGGGCTGGGCGAAGCCTGCGGGACCCCGCCTCACCTATGGGGCGCCTGGTGAAGAGTGGCAGCCTGGGTAGTGCCCGAGGGGCACAGCCCACCGTGGAGGCTGGCGTGGCCCACAGTGAGTGCCCTCATCCCACACCCCACCCTTCGGCCCGTCAGCTTCCCTAACCACTTGCCAGTGAAAGGGAAAGGCTAGAGAGGCAGGGTGGAGGGGTAATGCTCTGTGGCAGGTACTGTAGGCTCTGGGGGAATCTTGCCCGGACTGTCATCATGGTGGGGGCTGTGGTGCCAGATTGCATAGCCAGGAATTGTGTTTACTCAGGTCCCAGGGAGGGCCTGGACTCCATCTTCCCCGATACTTTTCTGCCTTGCAGTGATAGAGGCCTTGGGGGTCCTGGAACCCCGGGGATCACCCATACCCTGGCATGATGGAAGCCTCTCAGACCTGAGCCTGACCGGGGAGGAGTCGGCACCTGGAGGCAGCCCAGGGGACTCAGGCTCAGCCCTGAGCACCCAGTCCACTGAAACCCTGGAAGGGCCAAGTGGGCGGATGCCTAAGGCTGGTGGGCGTCAGGATGAGGCCAGCACCCCCCGAAGAGGGCTGGGCGCCCGCCTCCAACAGCTACTCACTCCTTCCCGCCGCTCCCCCACCTCTCGTGTCCCCCCGTCTGAGCTGCCCCCTGACCTGCCTCCCTCAACCCGTCGCAGCCCCATGGACAGCCTTCTGCGCCCCCGGGAGCGCCCTGGATCCACTGCATCCGAGGTAACCAGTAAGGGCAGGGTCCAGACACTTCAGCACTTGGAGGCCTGGGGAGGGGCTGCCAACCCGAACGGCCCAGAAGTGGGCCTTGAAGGGTGGCTGAGTCAGCTTCCTGGGTAAAGAGTAGCTTGGGGTTGGCTGACTGTGCTTTCTCTCATAATGGCAGAGCTCAGCCTCTCTGGGCAGTGAGTGGGACCTCTCAGAATCTTCTCTCAGCAGCGTGAGCCTTCGCCGTTCCTCAGAGCGTCTCAGTGACACCCCTGGATCCTTCCAGCCACCTTCCCTGGAAGTGAGGATAACCCCTCCCACACATACTGCTGGAGCTCACATATATACCATACCCAAGGCACCCTGTCAGAGGCAGGGGCTGGCGGGAGGTGGGAGGAGGCCGGGCGGGGCTTTGGAGGTTAGAGACTGGGTAAGGAGCAGGGGCTCCTGAGCCCTGAGGCCAAAAGGGGCCTGCTTCCTGGGCTCTTCTGCCCGCAGATTCTGCTGTCTAGCTGCTCGCTGTGCCGCGCCTGTGATTCCCTGGTGTATGATGAGGAGATCATGGCTGGCTGGGCACCTGACGACTCCAACCTCAACACCACCTGTCCGTTCTGCGCCTGCCCCTTTGTACCCCTGCTCAGTGTCCAGACCCTTGATTCCCGACCCAGGTGCCCAAAACCGGGCAGGGGCTGTGGGTGTGGCAGGGCAGGAGAGGTCTGAGGGCTGACCTTCCTGCCATCTCCCTGCAGTGCCCCCAGCCCCAAGCCTGCCCCTGCTGGTGCCAGTGGCAGCAGAGACGCTCCTGTCCCCGGGGGCCCAGGCCCCGTGCTCAGTGACCGCAGGCTTTGCCTAGCCCTGGATGAGCCACAGCTCTGCAACGGGCACGTGGGGGTAAGGGCTGGGCCAGAGCCCAGCTGTGTGTGTCGCCCTGTGGGTGGCCCCAGTGATGCCGAGGAGAGACGGGCACAGAGGGCAAGGGGCATCCCAGAAGCTGCTGGAGGTGGTGGCTCAGTGGGAAGCAGGGCTCTGAGGATGGGGCTGTGGTATATGCCCTCCCCCTCTGTGCCTGACAGAGTGCCTCCCGGCGTGTTGAGAGCGGGGCATGGGCGTATCTCAGCCCCCTCGTGCTGCGTAAGGAACTGGAGTCACTGGTAGAGAACGAGGGCAGTGAGGTGCTGGCGTTGCCTGAGTTGCCTGCTGCTCACCCCATCATCTTCTGGAACCTTCTGTGGTATTTCCAGCGGCTGCGCCTGCCCAGTATTCTGCCGTGCCTGCTGCTGGCCTCCTGTGATGGGCCCCCACCCCCCCAGGTCAGCCGCTGACACGGCCCCTGCCCCCTCATCTCCTAGCTCTGTTCCTCAGTCCTCTGTGCCTTGGCGCTATAGACAGGGCACCGCTTTGGGGTCGCTGTACCTGGTTGACTCCTGGCCATTTCACTTCGCTTCTCTGAGCTTCAGTTTTCTCATCTGTAAGATGGCATAACAGCCTCTCGGGGCTGTTAGGCACCAAGTGTAGTGCCTGTTACCCAATTACTGATTTGTTAATGTTCACCTATTCATTACTCTATTCATTGCATCAATATTTATTGAGCACTTTGTAGGTTCCAGGCAGAGTTTTAGGCACTAGGGATGTAGCAGATTACAAAACAAAGTCCTTGCTCTCAGAGAACTTGTATTCCCATGGGGAACGAGAGTTCCTCTCTCTCTTCTCTTTAGCTGTGTCCTGTAATGTCCCTGTCCCTTGGAATAGCACCTGTCCATTTCCCGTCCTCTGCCTCCCACGCTATGAGCCTGTCTCCTTTATCTTGGCTCCCTGCAGGCCCCAGCTCCTTGGATAATGCCTGATCCAGCATCCGTGCAGGTGCGGCTGCTGTGGGATGTCCTGACCCCTGACCCCGATAGCTGCCCACCTCTCTATGTGCTCTGGAGGGTCCACAGTGAGTCTCATATTTGGCCCAGGATGGGAAGGGGTAGGTCCCATGCTTAGAGGGCTCAATAATCCTGGTTACCTTCCTTTCTTCCACCCAGGCCAGATCCCACAGCGGGTGGTATGGCCAGGTCCAGTACCTGCATCCCTCAGCCTGGCGTTGTTGGAATCGGTGCTGCGCCACGTCGGTCTCAACGAGGTGCACAAGGCTATAGGGCTCCTGCTAGAAACTCTAGGGCCCCCTCCCACTGGCCTGCACCTACAAAGGTATCATGTTCCCATCTGAGAGGTCCTGGGTCTGTCGCGGGCTCCCTCCCGCCTTATTTCACTTATACCCTTTTGACTCCACTCCAGGGGCATCTACCGTGAGATCTTATTCCTGACATTGGCTGCTCTGGGCAAGGACCACATGGATATAGGTGAGGGAGCAGGCAGGGGGCTGAGGGGTTTAGCTCTAGGGCCAGGTGTGGGAGGCTGGGGATTGACCTAACATACTGACCTACCTCCACCCTCTTCCCTAGTGGCCTTCGACAAGAAGTACAAGTCTGCCTTTAACAAGCTGGCCAGCAACATGGGCAAGGAGGAGCTGAGACAGCGGCGGGCACAGATGCCTACCCCAAAGGCCATTGATTGCAGGAAATGTTTTGGAGCACCTCTGGAATGCTAGCGACCCTTAAGCTTCCTTCTCCAGTCTAGGCTGAGGAGGTGAGGGAGGAAGGATTCTAGAGAGAACCTGCTTCCCTGTTTCTTTCCTAGAGGAGTTGAGAATAGGCTAGGGAGCATGCCCAGCCTTAGGCTCTGAGTGGGGGCAGTGGGACCCACTGTTACTAAAAGTCACAATTTCCCATCTCCAGCCTGCCCTCTATGCTCATGCTGATGTTGGGGGAGGCCTGGGGAGAGCTGGCACATAGCTGTTCTACCCCATCCTATACTAGGAACTCCCCTCCAGGGTACCCACAGATCTGCACTGCCCTGGCCATTTTATAAGTTTTTGTTTTAAAAAACAACTGGAGAGATACACAGCTACTGAGCCTTTGCCCTGAACGGGAAGGAGGGATGTCATTTCCCACCAGAGATGGTCCCTCTCCCCTAGAATTGCCGAAGGAGCCCAAGGCTCTTTATGCCTTTCTACCTTAGTGTTTGTGTTTTATTTTAAGTTATTTATTCTGGAGACACAGCCCCCTTGCTTAGGAGGTTCTTATGGACAGTAAGAGAGAGAAGGGAAATGGGGCTCCATGGTCCAGTGGTTTGTAGCTCCTTAAAAGTCAGGAGTTAGAAGCTAGAGGAGTCCCAAGCTCCCCTTAGGAAAAATTGGTGCCCCTCTAGTCCTAATCCTTTTTGTCCACTCCATCTTGGGGAATGCCTCACACACCCAGGGCCCTGACTGTGCAATAAGGATTGTTCCTTGTGAAGTTTTGTTGGATGTAAATATAGTAAAAGCTGCTTCTGTCTTTTTTCTTCTGCCTCCTGTTCTCTGAGATAAAGGTGGGGGGGATACCGCTGTTTTTCTCCTGGCTGCACCTCCTCCTCTCCACCTTTTCATCCCTTGCTGCCTTTGGGCACACACTGACCAGGTCTGGTGCTGGCCCCTTGGGGCACAGGGAGTTCTCAGAGCAGGAGAGGGGTGAATCCGGTGCTGGCTATGGTGGTGCCAGTCTGTGTGGTACTTCCGGCCCTCCCACACAATCACCTCCTTGTCCCTCATCTGTACCCCATACAAAGGCTCCATTCTCTGGGGGCCCTGAGCTCATCTCTGCCTTCTTTCCTCTCCCCCAGATCCCCCCTCCCAACTTCTCCAGTACCTCCACAGGGGTGACAGCCCTCTCCCCAGTCACTGGTGTTGGCCATGCTCACACATCCTGGGAGCTGCTCTAACTGCAGGCAGTGCTCTTCCAACCAGGGTCTCAGCCTGGGGACAGCACTAGGAGGACAAGAGCAAGGATTAAGGAGCTCACTACATGTGGGCATCAGGCAGCCAGGCACTACTTTTCTAACCCTTTTGGCCCCACTTGGAGTTCTCCCTTTTTTTCCTATATAATGAAATAAACACAGGAAACAACTCCTAACAGAGCTGTAAAATCAATTACCAAAGGGAATTAACCAGCAAAACAAAAATGCCTTGGGGAAGGAGTGTCAATGGACGAAATAACTTACATGAGCCTCTAGTGCAAATTCCTGGGGGTGGAAATCAGTGGATGAAGACAGCAGTACTACTTCTGAATTCTTCGACCTTCAGGCCAGAGGATGCTTTCCCATCCTGTCTGAAGCAGTGTCCTAAAGGAGCTGCAAAGGCAGGGAGGAGGGGCTTAGGAAATGCCATCTGTTTTTGTCGGGTAAGGAGGTGACTTCTTCAGAGGGGAACCTTCACATCGCCCCAGGTTCTGATTAGACCTCACTACCTAGGATCAAACTTTACCTGTATCATCCCTAACAACCTGCAAGGGAGCAACTGCCTTCCTGAAAGCATAAGTTTCTGGTGAGTGTAGCATGCCCAGCCATGCACTGAACTGTCTGGAATTACAGACAGAATTTTAGGGCTCAATTCCTACCTTACTAGAGCATACAGTCTTCCTGATCTAGAGTGCCTCCCAGCCTACACTTCTCATTTTGGGGCTTCCTCAAGAAGCCTATAGTCAGATGGGTGGAATTACAGAAGTCTTGAACCACAAGGGTATTTCAGAATTCCAACAGCCAAGTACTCACCATAGCATCTGACATCTTTGACCTGTGGCCTGGGAAACTGAATGAAGGGAAGGATATATCCAAATTACCCGGTCCCAATTTCTCTTCCCTCACTTTAGAGTGTGTAGGCTCCAGTATGACAAATTTTAGTTAAATCTTGTCTCTGGCACTTGCTAATTTTATTATATCAGACAAGTTACTTAACTGCTGTGCCTCAGTTTTTCCTCATCTGCGAACTGGGGAGGGGTTGATTAAAGACTAATTTTGAAATCTAGATAAAGTGCGAAGCACACTCAATAAATGTTAGCTCCAAAAAGAAAACAAACAGGTAGAGCCTGCATAGGACAAAGGACATGTCCCCTACTCAGCGGCCTTGCGTACTTGTCTTTCTTGGAGACTGATCACTCCAGACTGAAAGTTGCCCTACCACAGCCTGATTTTAATTTTGTTGAAAGGTATTTTCTCGGGCCTCACTCTTTCTCAGTCTCATATCTTCCACCGCTGTGTCTCTCGTGTATTGTCGCAGCCCTTGAAGAATGGCCCTTCAGACAGCACCGAAAGGACTGAACTGATAATGGCCAAAGCAACAGGTTAGGGAAGAGGGGCTGTACTTTCCACGAGGGCAGGGACTTAGTCCCACTTACTGCTCCATGCCCAGCACAAAGAAGAATGTCTGATCACAGAACAGGTCCTCTATCATGTGCGAAATAACTGAGCCAATGAAGGTATTCAAATGAGTGGGGGAGTGGTGAAATAATTTTCAGTGTAGTATAAGGCAGGTACTACAGATAGAATACCGACCAAAGCTGAATTTTGAACTAAGAGGGTGAAATTGTTGGAAAAGTGAGGAGAACTCTCACAATAGTTACTATTATGTTTATGGAGTATTTACTAAGTCCTTGCACTGTCCTGAGCATTTAAAATGTACTAATTTATAATCCTCACAATTACCCTATGAACTAGGTATTCATCAATCATTCCCATTTTAAAGATAGGGAAACTAGGGCATACAGAATAGACGTTAAGTAACCTGCACCCAAATCACACAACTGGTGAGAGACCCAAACCCAGGCAGTCAGATTCCAGAGACCATATTCTTTACCTGGACGCTACTACAATGAAAAAGAACGTGCTTTACCTGCTTTTGTACATTTGTGTGTGTCTGTTCAGGGTCCACATTTTTGTGCCCGTGTCCTTCATTAGTTTCATTTCCATTGCACAGCGTGACTTTTAAATGACTTGAAAAACACATTCTAGTGCTTCTGGAGCCAGTTATTTCTGAGTTTGAGCCATTAGTCATTAATTAGCTGTCTGAACTTTGTAAGCTCCTTAGCCTCTCTGAATCTCTCTGAACCCCTTTCTGGATCTACCGGCTTCAAATTTCAGCTCTGCCACTTTTCATATGTAACTCTGGGCAAATCATTTGATTTATACCTCATTTTCTTAATCTGTATAATGGGGCTAACAGTATCTACCTCACTGAGTTACAAGGAATAAATAATCCACGGAAAGCTCTTAAAAAAATACGAATGCACATACAGCACAGTACCTCAGTCTCTGCCCCAAACGTTAGTTACTACCATTCCTTTAACACACTGACTCTGATACTTGGTCCCTCAGATGCTCAAGATGCTCAGATGCTCAAGAACAATACTTATAGTACGTGTTCGAAAAACGCTGGCTTCAGTCGCGCCTAACTGCTTTGGGGAAGTAGGGAGGCTAGCAGGAGTTGGGCCTTGAGTTGATTAGGTGTAGTTGGTGGAGTGGGAGGCTGTTTCCCTTCACTGTGAACCTGATCAGACCAGAGATCCGGAGAGAAGGAGCTGCGAGCGCTCTGCGCGGCGTAATTTCTCAGTAATTTCGCTAGCTGTCTTTTTTCCCCCAGTCGTGGTTCAGTCACGACAGAACCGTGCTGGGGTACAATGAAGACCAGGAAGCTCAAGGCCTTTGGCAGACAGAGACAGGCCACGCCCCAAACAGACTGCAAGGCCCGAGCGCCTCAAGCTACTGCTATCGTGAAATTCCTGGATTCTGTCGCGATGAAACACCACCCAACGCAGACCCCACCGCCGTTCACCAATCTCCATCTTTAGAATTGGAAGAATGAGAGCAGGCCAAAGGGGAATCCCGGTTTGGGGATACTGGGGTACGGCGGCTGCCTGGGGACCAAAACGTCTCTAAGGTAAAGTTGCAGCCTGAAGCGATTTTTTGACCCCCGACACTTAATGGGCTGCTGAAGACCCGGATGTGTCTGGGACTGGCCGAGGTACCCATTAACGCGCCCCCGCTAGACCATCCCCCTCCTCCGTTTAGGATTGGGTCTTACGTACGCCAATCATCACTTATCCAGCCACTCACTCTTCAAGGGTGGGGTGTAGCCCCGATAGCCCGTCTCCTATTGGTAAGCCCGAGAAGAGAAGGGCGGGGAGGCCGGCTCAGGTCGCCCAATGGGCGTCGTGGCGTGTGGGGAAGGCGGAGCCGAGGTGCTTGGCAGCTGCCCAATCAGCGTCCTTGTTTGTGTGGTGCCGCCGCCGCCGGTGCAGCCGCCGCCGCCGCCGCTGCCCCCGTCTGTACCGCAGTGTCTGCTCCGCCCGCCCGCCCGGGTCCGGCCCGCCCCCCTCCCCCACCCCCGCCCCCGGTCCCGTCAGCGGGGTCCGGAACCTACTGTGCCGTCGCCTCTTCCTTTTTCGACGCCGCCGCCGCCGCCTGAGGAGGCGAGCTAGCCGGGAGTTACACCGCCACCGCCAGGTGAGGAGCTTTGGCCTAGGCCAGCCTGGCCGCCCGCCCGCCCGGGGGCGGTGAGGAGCGAGGAAGGGAGGGAGGCTGGGAGGAGGCGGTGGTGGCGGAGGTGGGGGAAGGGAAAGGTGGAGGGGCGGGGGGAGGGGAAGCGCCCGCGAGCCGACGCCCGCCCGCGCGCCCCCGCCTTGCGTCCCCCTCCCCCCACCCCGGCACCGCGCGCCCCCGCCTCGCGCTCCCCCTTCACCTCACCCCCTCCCCCCGCTCCGCGCGCGCGCCCCGGTCTTTCACTTCGGCCTCGCGCGCCCCAGCTCGTGTCCCTTCATTTCTTCTCCTTTTACTCTTTCTCCCCTCCCTCGCGCCCCGTTTCCCCCGCCTTCCCCGCTTTAACTCACTGCCTCATGCCCGCCATGCTCCCCTCCTTGCCTCTCTAGCGCGCCCCCCCTTAACTCTCTCCACCCCCAGTGGTGCCCTCAGGGTGCGGGGGCCGCTCCCTACTCTCAGTCTTCTGTTTGCCGGCGGTTGGGACAAATAGGGGACCCTTAAGGGTGAGGGAAACACGGGCTGATTATATAGGCAAAGGGATCAGGAGCGCAGAACCTTACCCCTTTATTTCATCGTTCACCGTTCCCTCTCCCTCCCGTAGAAGGGAATTGTCTAAGCCTGTGTGGGTACTTGTCTTCTGTAGTGACTAAACCACCCTTTTCTTCGGCTGGGCTTCTGGGTCCCACTGGATCTGTATCCCAGTTCAGTCAGTGCCTGAGGGCCGAGGGAACTAGAACTTACCCTTTCCTAAAGCAGATCCAGACTTAGAATACTTTTGGCCTCCCCGCTCTCGATTGCACGGAGGAGATAGCTACTCCTCTTAGTGCAGAGGTTTGGGTGCCATTTGCGTGCTCAGGACACCTTTCCCCCAGCATCAACTTCCCTCCAAACACATGATGTTAGTTTGTAGGGGGGGCACTGAAGTGGAGATGGAGGCTTTCATGGGGGCTGGGTGGCATGTAGATGCTAACTGAGCTTGCCATCAACCCTTTTTTCATCCACTGTCACCTGGAGAATCGGGTGAGAATAGTTTTCTCATTCCTGATAAATGATTATTTAGAGGGCCTTTGTGTAGGTGAGGAGAGCTGGGAGATACTTAAGGTAGTGTATTTCAGCAAAGGAAAAGAGCAATGCTTTCAGGCCAGATTGCAGCAGAGAGATTTGAACTTGTAGCAGCTGGAGTATAAAAGCAGGTTTAACAGATCTGTGTCCAGAGAAGAGCTGATGCTTTTGAGTTTTTAAAACGTTTTTTCCCCCCTCTCAAAATGTTTATTTTTTGAGTAGACAATGCTTGAATGTGACCCAAAGTGAAAAGAAATCCCTCTCTCACCTGTGTCCTCCCCATACAAATGACTTCTGTTTCCTTGCATCAGCATGGTGTCTGTATGTTGTCGTCTGTATGTTGAAGATTATCCTGTTTGGGAGTTTAGTGCTAACTTTATTGCTCTTTCTTTGATTCACTGACTTAAACTCTTTCTTGAGATAACCACTTGGATTCATACTTTTGGTGCTTGGAGCAGTCTTGGTAGAGAATTGTCCTAGAGTGGCATTTCTGCTGGTGCTTGGTTGGGAAAGAGGTACTATTGGAGCTGCTAAAGGTGGTGCTCCAGAGGAGCTGAATATACTTTGAGGGAAGGTCCACACCTGTTGGAAATCGTGCTGGTTTTTTGGTGACTGATACTGTCTCTGGCTGTTTTGGAATGGGTCAAGGATGGTCTTTCCTTGGACTTTTTAAGATATTATTAAGATTTATACAGATAGGCTGTATAAATAAGGAGTTAATGGGAGTATGGATCTGGTAGTACTGTGTTCCCTTTTAAGAAGAATATAGTATTTTAATCTAGTGGCAGTGATAGTCACCATGGTAAGGAGTGAAGTAGGTGAGTAATAATCAGCAGGAATCAGAAGGCTCGATCTTTAGCCTGAGTGACCCAATTTGAGAAGAGGTGAGGCTTAGGAACTTGTGTCCTGCCTGTTCCTTACTTGAGAACACTTTCAAGGAGGTGAGAGTGATTTGTAGCTGACAGCCGCATCCATCTTTATGACACTGTGGTTTGCCTTCCCTGACTATGTGTGATGTCTGTTAACTTCCTGTTTAGAGGCAGTCCCAGTAGGGTCTAAATAGAGGCTGCATTCAAATACTTGTCTAGGAACAAGGTTAACCAGGTTCCCTGATCAGCACTTCAGATCTGAGTTATGACAGTAACTTTTACTGCTGTGTTAAGCGTAACACCACAGGATGGTGGGGGAGGGAAATGTGAGAATTTTGTTCTTAATCTCATGGTCTTAAAGTACTGTGTGCTGTCCCCCTCCCCTTTTTTGGATAAATGTCTCTCCTTACTGCGCCCCCCCCCCCCCCCCTCATTCCCACCCCAGACTGTACTCAACTTTTTTCTTTTTCTGGCTGGGCCTGGCCAGACCTCCAGGTTGGGTTTTGTTAGAGAGTGGCAGTGTGGAAGAAAAAGAGTCAATGTGTCAATAATAGTATCCTAACTGCTGAGATTCATTCTTTTTTTTTTTTTTTTTAAATCTTTGTGTTTTTTTTTTAAGGGGGGATTCATTCTTGCTTTAAGCATTATTTTATATGTTGTATGTAAACCAGGTCTCTTGTTTCAGTTTTACTGATTGTTCCTTCCTTACCTTCTCCACCCATCAAGCTGGAGGTGCATATTTAGGGGAATAGCAGCTGTGGTGTCCTGGTTTCTGTACTGGAGCATATTCTTTGTTAGCCACCTCATTGGGATAAGCAACCCCTTAGAACCCTCTAAGGGACAAGCAGTCCCTCTGAACTCAGTCAGAATGCTTGTTTAGTTCATTGAGAAAAGCCAAACCAGGTTTGGTCAAGTAAAAAGATTGCTAGAGGGATCATGATTTGAGCCATAACTCAAGGACTTTCTTTTCCGGACCCTTTGCAGTACTTAAAAGCCCTACATCATTATATATTAAGGCACAATAGCCAGGCATTCTCTGATACAGTTTAGAGGGGAAGAAGAAAAAAAAAAACACACCCAGTCAGTCAGATTGACTATAAATCTAGACCTGGCATAAAGCTGTCCACCTCTTGCTCAGGAAGATCCAGCCTATCAGGCAGTGCCACACAAAGTTGCACTTCTTCTGTATTGGCTAAGCCTGGGGAAGGAGATAGAAGGAATTTCAGTTTCTTTTGAAAAGGACTGGCTTTGGAGGGGAAATCTTCTATTAGCCATTTTGTTTGTTTTATCCTCAGTAATTCCTGTTATACTTTTTCTGGTTGGGGGTTTTGGTGGCTCCAGAGTTCATGAAGCAGAGAGCCTCCTGTATTTGCATAGTAGTGATGAAAGCCTCTGGACAGTAGAATTGTTCCTTCTTCGTGTTTCATCTTTTACCTTCTCTTTTATGGATATATGAAGTATTCTTATAGCATTTGAGGTTATTCAGTAGGAAAGGAGTGACCTAGGGTCATTATGAGCCTAACCGGTCTGGATAGTATCTCAGTAATGTTTGGTGCCTCCCTCAAAATCCTCTGGTCTTTGCTTTAAGGTGCCATCAGTTGGCAAGAAACTATCAACAGTTTGGGGTTGTAGTACCAAAAGCAACAGATGAATGAGGACAAGTATTTTGTTACTTTGGAGGTATGAAATGGTCAATCCCAGACCTCAAAGGGTCATCATAATTGCAGCAGCTGCTTCTTTGACTGTGTATGAACTTGATTGTTATTAATACTAGCGGTGAACTATTAAGGAACATGACAATACTTTGACATTTACGAGTCATTATTTTGTTTGTTTTCACATCTGACTAGTTTACATTTTTTAAAAGTAATTCAGATTATCTTTACATGAATCTGAAAGTCATGCTGTAAGTCTCCTGATAAAGCTTTCTTGATCTAGTCTCATTTTGGGAGGAAGCTGGAATTTGTAATCTCCTCAAATATAGGCTGGAATATTAGGATTTAGATTAGACTTTAGGATTAGTCAATTCTAAATCTAGAATTGTGGCTGTGGGGTATTAGAAGTGTTAATTGGAGAGGTTGTGCATCTCTAACCTAGAAGGTATTTATTTATAAAGTTAGCTTTTTGAGAGTATTTAAATCCAGACTTCGTAGGAGGGAAGTTGTGGGTTAGTAAGTGGCAAGTTGGAATAGCAGAACACAGAGAGTCTAGAAATCCTGGGTTAAATCCTAGCTTTGTCATTTTTTAGGTACATGATTTTGGGTAAGCCTTCTAGTTTGGTTTTCTTTTTTCTTTTTTTTTTTTTGCTGCAAGGCTTGTTTTTAGTTCCTGAACCAGGGATAGAACCCACGCCCTCAGCAGTGAAAATGTGGCGTGCTAACCACCAGGAAGGAAGGTTGA
Source organism: Dama dama (assembly GCF_033118175.1). Classification (NCBI taxonomy): domain Eukaryota; kingdom Metazoa; phylum Chordata; class Mammalia; order Artiodactyla; family Cervidae; genus Dama; species Dama dama. The sequence goes on from NC_083700.1 coordinate 17,848,662, forward strand.
TACTCAGTCACGTCCGACTCTTTGTGACTTCATGGGCTATAGCTCACCAGATTCCTCCATCCATGGAATTTTCCAGGCAAGAATATTGGAGTGGGTTGCCATTTCCTATTCCAGGGGATCTTCCCGACCCAGGAATTGAACCCACATCTCTTGTGTCTCCTGCATTGGCAGGCAGGTACTGTACCACTGGTGTAACCTGGGAAGCTCACCAGACCACCAGGGAATTCCCAAGCCTCCTAATTTTTGAATTCCTATTTTTTGCACGGTAAAAGCCAGTTTTTACAGTGAGCTCTAAGGTCTACATGCTCTGCCCTTCCCTACCCCTTTTCTTTTTTGATCTCCTGTCATCCTCTCTTTTGCTCATGCCATCCCAGCCCCATTGGCTTGTTCCTTAATACATCAGTCACATTCTTTATCTCAGGACCTTTGTACTAGTTCCTCCTTCTAGTGGGAAATATCTGTTTTTCCCACAGAGATAATACAAATGACTAATTTTCTTACTTTCTTTAGTCGAGTGTTTAAATGTCACCTTTTGAATGAGACTTTATCCTACCTATATTTAAAATTGCACCTTCAACTTCCACCCCTCACTCCTAATCCTTCTCTGTTCTTCAGTTTACAGCTTTCTAACATACTTAATTGTTAACATTTATTGCTTATTGATTCCCCTGGTATGGTGTAAGGTCTGAAAACTTGCATTTATTTTGGTGTTTTGTTTAATGCATAGTACAGTATTTGGCATATAGTTAATACTCAATAACTGTTTCTTTTTAAAAAAAAATTTATTTGGCTGTGCTGGGTCTTGGTTGCAGCACAAGGGATCTTCAGTCTTAGTTGCGGCATGTGGGATCTAGTTCCCTGACCAAGGATTGAACCTGAGCGCCTTGGATTGGGGAGCATGAAGTCTTAGCCACTCAGCTACCAGGGAAGTCCCTCAATGACTATTTCTTAATCAAATAGGAATAATGATAATTTTTTCTAATCTGTTTGTTTATAACAAAGCTATGAAATGTGGTAAGCATGATACAGGATCTTAAAATGTTTTTTGAACTTTGAAGCATTCATTATACAAATAATGATGATAGAATGACCGCCTTCCCATTGAAATGGTAAATAACACTTGCATTATGGAAAAAAATCCTCATACATAATTCACATATATTATCACATCTCCTAAACTCCAGCTCTCTGTTTCCAGTTGTCCACTGTATGCTAAATGTATCCATCTCTGTATTCCATTGGTACCTCAGACTCAACATTTTCATCACCTACTCCCCTTCATTGAGTCATCGAAGCTAGAGATGTGAGCATTATTGTCAGTTCTCTCTCTCTTATCCATTACTTTCCAAATATTTCTGAATCGATACCTTTTTTCTGTATCTCCATTGCTGCTGTTCAGGACTACAGCAACTTTTATTTGGAATATTGCCATGATCTCTTACAGTTCTCCCTGTTTTTAGTCTTGCTCCCTTTTAAACCATCAGTCATACTCTCTTCAAAATAGTCTAATGGAGATCTGATTATTTGGTTTCCGCTTCTCAGAAGTATTCAGTAGTTTCCAATCATTTAAAGGTACTCTGAATGATCAAGGGCCCTTTATAAATCTTGACCTTTGTCTTTCTCTCCAGCTTTACTTTTCTCCCTTTACAATTTATACATGAGCAAATACAGTTCTCTTAGTTACCAGATCAGCTTCCAGATTTCATCTCAAATGCTACTCTCTCTCTGGGAGCCCTTCCTTGACTTGCCCAAAGAGACTTAGATATACTTTCTTCTTTGATCTCACTCTAATTTGTATATATTGCTTATCACCCCCCAGTGGTCTGACAACATTCTGAAATAAAGAGATACCATGTATTTTTACTATTGTTTCTCTAGTGCATTGCATGGTATCTGTCACCTATAAAATGTTTTAAAATAATAATTCTATGGATTGAGAAAATGCTGCATACATTTAGAAGATGCCCCATTTGTTATATTCAGGGAACAGAAGAACCCGGTTGGTGTCTTCATTCCATTTATCATTTATCTGTGTGACCTTGGTTGAGTCACTTGAAGTCTCCCAAGCCATAGTTTTCTCAAATTAGAAATAATCGGTAGCTGTTTTATCTATTTCACTATGTCTCTATCAGTCACATGAGATTACACATGTAAGAATGTTTCATAAACTGTAGAGCAGTGTATAGTTGTTAGTTATTATGTGCTGACACAAGCTGAGCTTTTCTCACAACTCATTTTTTCTTGTTTATATTGATGGAGGCCCTTTCATTTTATCATTGAAACCATAAAGAACTCTTCTACGACTTTTGTTTTCTTCATATCCTTTTTCAGTAGTAGGCGTGATGTGTTCCTATATATCGTCTTAAACAGGGCAAGTTTAAAGGCTTTCTCGGTAGTCCAGTGGGTTAAAAAGGTTGCAGAGTCCTGGAAATTACTCTTCTCAGGAGTATCTCAGTCATGGATTCTGTAATTTTTTCTTCAGTTTTTTTTTTTAAATGCATTTTTGCAACTTTTGAAACTTGAAGGGAATTTTTAAAAGGAAAATATAAACTCATTCGTTGAGTACTTTCTTTGTGTAAGGCTTTATGCCATTTTAATTCTTACAGTAACTCTGTGAGGGAGGTATTATACTTTTACAGATGAGGAAACTCAATTCTCAGGGAGGTTGTCATTTTGCTGAAATCTCAAAAATTAATAAAAGTGGTGAATCCAGTATTTGAACAATTTTGCCTGACTCCAAAAGTTATCTTACTGTTCCCTTAATGCTTCTCATAGAGTTTTGTTTTGCCTTTGCAAAAACAAACCAAACAAGAAAATGATAGTTTTCCTAATAGATCTTATATGAAAAAAGTTACATGATCAAATTAGGGTTTTGAAAAATTCCAGATTAAGTTAAGGCAGATTTCTTTACAACATAAGATCCCAAAGCCTTGCATGTCTAAATATACATTTATATTTGGAGTGGTAAAAGAATGACTAAAGGATGCAAAGCTTCTGGAAATTCTTTGACCGTGAAGAGCATCTCTTTGAGAAGATAGTACTGCATCTTGATAATCTGCTTTCTTGTAGTTCTTCTGTAGGTTGATTTTTTTTTTTTTAAGTTGTCACTCTTGAATGAGGGAATTAAGTGCTTTTGTGTGCTAGTTTTCCAGAGAACTAGTATAGTGGTGGTATGCTAGATGTTTTTTAGAAACTTCACTGGTTTGGAAGCTGCAGTTTTTTCCCCCCATGAATCTTCAAAGGCAAATGGCACAGCTCATCCAACCTGGCTCTTACCTTCAATGAGTTCCCAGGAGGATAACTCTTAACTGAGCTGCTGCCTCCACCTTCTTTCATCTTGCATGCTAGGAAGCAGGAGAGTAAGGATTCAGCTTTGTGTGTGAGCAGAATCCCTTGAGCCAGGAGCAAGCAGCTCTTCCTTTCTGTAAGGGTGGTAGTTTCACACTAAGAGATCTGTAAAGCCCACTTCTTTCTCTTCTGTGATGCATGCAGACAGACATGGGCATCAGAGGCAAGAAGGAACAATGGCTTTGATTTTTTTCAGTCATACTGGTCTTGAAATTAAAACTTTGAGGGACTTGTCTTCTGTTGTTTAAAAGCATAAAGGTTACCTGAATGGTGTTCACCACTAAATAGGTTGAACTACCAGTGAAAAACGTTGAAAATATTTCCCTAATAGAATAATATATTTTGGAGGGAGGGACAGGTTCTAACCACTCTTTAACATATATTTGGCTGGATTGATGTGTTGCTATCAAAGAGATTGAAGCAGATAGTCATATTTATTGCAACTGCCCTGGACAGTTTGCCAGGAAGACCCTATATTAGATTTCTATGGAAATTTGGTGTGAATAGCTTGACACTCTTCCCATGTAGTACTGTCCATGAATAAATTGTATTACTCTAATGCTGTTCTTTTTCATTTTATAATTCACTTAATAAAGAATGCTCACTGAAGTCTTTACCTGAGTGCATTGTGAATTTGAAAGTTTTATTTTCTTAGAATATTTTAAATCCAGATTATTTTCTGCCATGTGAATGGAAACTAGAATATGGGTCTCTTACTGCACTAAGATTCAGTCTTAAGTTTTCATTAGCCTGCATTTTTAACTCTTCACTTTCTGCATGGAAAGCTATTTCACAGTTGAGTTCTGTATAATTAATTAATATTGCACTGAAAACTTTCAAGGAATATGGGTGACTGGAAAAGGATCTTTTTACAGCTGTATTTACTGTGACCAGAAACATCTTTTTATTTACTTATTCATTTATTTATGACCGTGCTGGGTCTTGGTTACTGTGCTGAGTCTTTCTCTAGTTGCAGCGAGTGGCAGCTACTTGTGTTGTGGAGCGTGGTCTCTAGGCATCTGGGCTTCAGCAGTTGTGGCTCACAGGCTTAGTTGCTCCACAGAACACAGAATCTTCCCAGACCAGGGATCTAACCTGTGTCCCCTGCATTGGCAGGTGGACTCTTAACCACTGGACCCACAGCAAAGTCCTAGACAGAAATATCCTAAAAGTAGCAAGTGCAACTTTGAAAAACCTGGAGGGTTCAAAGGAGTAAGATGTCTCTAGCTTAAATAGTGGTATAAAAATTTGAGATCTAATGAGTTACTGTACATTAAGGGGTACCACTTGTTATGAACTGTTTGTTGCATTTTTTTTAAGTGTTTATTTAATTATTATTTTTGGCTGTGTTGGGCCTTCGTTACTGTGCACAGGCTTTCTCTAGCTGTGGCCAGCGTGGGCAGCTCTCTAGTGGTGGTTCATGGGCTTCTCATTGCTGTGGCTTCTCTTGTTGCAGAGCACAGGCTCCAGGGCACGCAGAGTTAGTTCAGTAGTTGCTGTGCGTGGGCCCAGTAGTTGGGGCAAACAGGCTTACTTGCCCTGCGACATGTGTAATCTTCCCTGACCAGGGATTTAACCCATGCCTCCTGCATTGATTGGCAGATGGACCGCTAGGGAAGTCCTGATTGTTTCACTGATGCTACCAAAGCCTTGATGTATATCTGGAATTAAATTGTAGGTTCCCAGTTTTGTCAAAGACAGAGTGGTAGGTGTCCAAGAAGAGTATAACCAAGGTTGGAATCTGAGCGGTTTCTATTTCCAAATTAAACCTTCTATTCTGGCTGACTGAATACCTGATAATATTCACAAGAAGGGAGTAAAATACAGTATACTCAAGGGACTTTCTTGGTGGTCCAGTGGCTAAGACTCCATGCTCGCAGTGCAGGGGGGCCTAGGTTCAGTCCTTGGTCAGAGAACTAGATTCCGTATGCTGCAGCTAAAGAATCTGCATGTTGCTGTGAAGATTGATGATCCCGTGTGCCGCAGCTAAGACCCGATGGAGCCAAATAAATAAATAAATTTGGCTGCACCAAGTCTTAGTTACAGCATTGGGGAGCTTTAGTTGCAGCATGTGGAATCTAGTTTCCTGACCAGGGATTGAACCTGGGCCCCCTGCCTTGGAAGCCTTGAGTCTTAGCCATTGAACCACCAGGGAAGTCCCCAATAAGTAAATATTTTTAAAAAAGCAAAATGAAATTGTCTGTAGTTACGCCACGTCTGTGTTGTCTTCTAGATTCAGTGGGGTTAAGAGTGTGAAAAGGACTGTATAAGGGGCTCTTTATGGTACAAAGAGGTATTAGAGGAGAACAGTGAGATTTTTACTTATTATTTTGTAGCTTTAAGGATTAGCTGAAGAAGCCTTTGGAAGTGATCATTTTTTAAAGCTCATTATTATTGGAGTATAGTTGCTTTACTGGGAGTGATCATTTTAGTTTTGTTATGGGGGCTGCTTACCACATCTGTATGTTGCCTAGACTGCACATTAGTTTTTGCGGGTTGTTTTGTAAAGCTTTGTGCTCTCTCTCGTTAATCTTTCCGAGTCAACTGTTCTCAGTGTTGTGCATAAGTATAATTCTGGTATCTGGATATGAGAAAGTAGTCTAGTACTGGTACTAATCTTGGGTTATTTTTACATAATTAGTTGAAATCTCCTTCTCTGGTTGAACTGGAATAACTTTTGGTCATTTAAAAAAGTATAGTTCTACAGTTAGAAAGTTTTGGGTTCACATTTCTACTTTGCCACTTAACTAGTTGTTAGACCTTAACTTCATTTCTCTGTGCCTGGTGGATAGTAACTCTGTACCTATTAAAAAATAGTTGCCCATCATTCCTCACCTTAGCACCTGGCAACCTCCGTTCTACTTTCTGTATCTATGAATTTGAGTACTCTAGGGTCTTCATATAAGTAGAATCATAAAATATTTGTCCTTTTGTGTCTAGCTTATTTAATTTTAGCATAATACTTTCAAGGTTCATCTGTGTTTTGGCATGTGTCAGAGTTTCATTCCTTTTTAAGGCTGAATAATATTGCTTAAGACCCTGATGCTGGGAAAGATTGAAGGCCAAAGGAAAAGGAGGCAGCAGAGGATGATATGGTTAGATAGTATCACTGATTCAGTGGACATAATGGTAGCAAACTCCAGGAGATAGTGGAGGACAGGGGAGCCTGGCGTGCTGCAGTCCATGGGATTGCAGAGTCTTGCATAGGACTTAGCAGCTGAACAATAGCAACAGCTGTCTATTTTCTTTTGTGACTATTCATTCCCACCAGCAGGGTACCCATTTTTAAATTGGGTTGTTTGTTTTGTTATCATTGAGTGATAGGAGTTCTTTTTACTGGATATTAATCCTGTATCAGATATATGATTTGCAAATACTTTCTCCCATTTTGTGAGTTATTTTTTACTCAGTTGATAATGTCCTTTGGTGGATGAGATCCAGTTTACTATTTGCTGTTTTTGGTGTCATATTCAAGACATTGTCGTCAACTCTGTCATGAAGCTCTTTCCCCTTGTGTTTCCTTCTAAGAGTTTTTAAATTTTAGTTCTTATTTTTAGGTCTTTGATCCATTTTGAGTTAATTTTTGTATATGCTCCAAGGTAAGGGTCCAGTTTTATTCTTTGGCATGTGGATATCCAGTTTTTCCAGCACCACTTGTTGAAAAGACAGTCCTGTCTCCACTGAATGGTCTTGATATCCTTGTTGATAATCATTTGATCATATATGCAAAGGTTTATTTTTGGAGTCTGTATTCTGTTCCGTTGGTTTGTATGAGACATACAAACCACACTCGTACCACACTGTTTCATTAACTGGGGCTTTGTAATAAATTTTGAAGTCAGTAAGTGTAAGTCCTCTGACTCTTCTTCATTTTCAAGATTGTTTTGGCTGTTTGGGATCCCTTGAGATGACATGTGAGTTTTAGGCTGTGTTTTTCTTTTCATATCCCTTTTTTATATTGGGCCAAACGATATAAAACTAAACTGAATGGGATCCTGTTACTACAATATGGCAGCTGGTTCTTGTCATAGAAAGTTTTAATTTCACCTAGCTCCTTGGATCACGTATTTTTCTTTACAGTGTTAGAAGCAGGGTTGCTCTGGATAACTTTTGCTCTTATAAATGAATTTGTTTGCTGTGGTTGGAGCATTTTGTTTATTGTTAAAAGTTTGGTTCAAATTTATTTTATTTATTTTTGGCTGCGCTGGATCTTTGTTGCTGCATGTGGGCTTTCTCTAGTTGCGGTGAGCAGGGGCTATTCTTTATTGAGGTGAACAGATTTCTCATTGTGGCGGTTTCTCTTGTGGTAGAGCACAGTCTCTAGGGCACACAGGCTTCAGTAGTCGTGGCATATGGGCTTTAGTTGCCTGCGGCTTGTGGAATCTTCCTGGACCACGGATCAAATCCGTGTCCCCTGCATTGGCAGGCAGATTCCTATCTACTGTGCTACCAGCGAAGTCCAGCAGTGGCTTTTCTTTTTGCAGAGCATGTTCTCTAGGGCACTCGGGCTGGGCTTCAGTAGTTGCAGTTCACCAGCTCTAGAGTGTGGGCTCAGTAGTTGTGGCACATGCGCTTAGTTGCCCCTCAGCATGTGGGATTTTCCCAATCTGGGGATTGAACCATGTCCCATGAACTGGCAAGTGGATTCTTAACCACTGGACCAGCAGGGAAGTCCTCAAATTAAAAAAAAAAAAAAAAAAAATCAAGACACACAGTGAGAAGTTTCTCATCACTTCTCACCTGCCTAGTTTTAAACATCATCATTTGTGATTCCTTTTCTGTCATTTCAGAATTTTCTGTGTATATGCAAGCATATGTGAATTTCTTTTTAGTTTTTCTTTTTACACAAAAGATAGCTTTCTACATCTGTTTTTTTCCTTTAATAATATAGGAGATTCTTTTCAAATCTATATGTAGAGAATTTGCTTATTCTTTAAATGAAAATTTTGAGGGTGAAAATCTTTTCATGGATATCAGAACTTTGTTGGGAAAGAATATTCAAGTTTATGGCTGTGTACCTTTGCTGTTGTCTATGTCTTGGTCTTTAATAACTTTCATTGCTGTTATTCTCTTAGTCAGCACTGAATAAACGTAATTTGAGTACCGCTATGTTATTAAACTTAATTTAGGAGTGCTGATTACCTAGTTTATAAAGTCTGTTTTGTTTTTTCATCTGTAGTCCCAAGTCCCAAATTATATCAGAAAACCCAAGTCTCCGATAAGTGATACAGGGTAATTTTTCTAGTTCCTAGAGTATATAGACTCCAGGCGGTTTTTCTCTATCCTCGACTAGTTTGGTCTAGAAGAAATGACTGATAAAAGAGAAAACTTGGATCTCTTTACCCATGTGTCAGCGCTCTGTTTACTTTGTAACCACGTAAATCTGCTGGTTGTGGGGAACTGAAAAAGCCTGGCTATTCATATATTCATATGAACATTCATAGGTATTAGGTATTTATTGTATATCTACTGTGTAAAAGACATATACATAAGTGTTGTATAGCAAGTAAAGATTAATTATAAAACTTCAGTCATCAAGAATATACTTAGTCCCGAAGAGAAGACATGTATTAAAATAACTACAATATTAGATACAGTGTGTTTATAAATTAAGTGACCAACATATTCGGAAACAACGTATCAGCACCTTTTACAACTTGGTTCAGAGTGTGATTTAGGCTTACCAAATCCTGAAAATTCTACTTTCAAAAATGTCTCTTTATCACATCTATCTGTATCTGTCTTAACTTGTGGTGTTTTAGTTTTAGCCATTGTAATTGCTTGCCCTTATCATCTTAGATATGTCTCTCTTTTTTTGGCCATGTCTTGTGGCTTGCTGCATCTCAGTTCCCAGGCCAGGGATTGAAGTAAGGCTCATGGCAGTGAAAGCGCCAAGTCCTAATGGCTGGACCACCAGGGAATTCCCTTGGATAAGTTTTTTAATAATAACTAACATTACTGGCCTTTTTTATGTGAGAGTACTATTTTAAGCACTTCACATTAACTTGTTTAATCTTCACAGTACCTCCATTTTTACAATTAAAAAACTGAGGCACAAAGAGGTTAAGTGATTTCCCTAAGGTCACAGACCTAATAAATAAAAGAGCTGGGATACAGAATCAGGAAGTTTTTACTGTTTGGCTCAAATTGTTTAGCATTGTACCATCCTATGTGTATGTGTATATTACATACATGTTTATCATTGTTTTGGTGATCATACAGTATCTCATTGTATGGATATACTTTAGTTTGTACCCAGTCTATCCCCACTGAGGAATATTTAGGATGTTTCTAGTGGTGAGTGTATTGTCATAACCAGGGTTCCAGTGAAACATCTTACATACATTTTAGTGTATTTGTAGGTTAAATTTCTAGAAATACAATTATTGGACCAAAGGGCATGCACATTGAAAATTTTTTCAGATATTAAATTATCCTCCTGTAATTTGTACTAGTTTACATTCATACCAGCAGGCTATGAAAGTTTCTAAAACAATTTAAATTTGAGGGTAACTGTGGTTAGATAGTGATGAGTACTGTCTTCAAGTGCCTCTGTATCTTGTTAGCATTTCTTTTCTTAAAAGCATATATCTCTGGATTTGATTATTGGCCATCTAACTGTAGCCAGTTGTTGGGAAGAGGGGAGTACACAGTTTAACAGAAAATTTTACTTGTTCGAAATGGCCTTCAAACCAATCAGTTGTCAAACATGGGACTTCCCTGTGGGTCCAGTGGTTAAGAATCTGCCTGCCAGTGCAAAAGACACAGGTTGGATCCCTGATCCTCTAACTGAGATTCCATATGCTGTAGGGCAACTGCTGAGCCCATACTCTAGCACCCTCGAGCTGCAGCTACGAAGCCCACATGCCTTAACTACTGAAGCCTGTGCTCTGCAACAAGAGAAGCCTCACTGAAATGAGAAGCCCACACACCACAGCCCATATGCTGCAGTAAAGACCCAGCACAACCAAAAATTAAAAAAAAAAAATGTTAATCTAAACCTTTTTAAAACTTTGGTAAGTTGATTTGTCACCACAATCTTTTAAGATCAGGACAACCTCAGTAAGAATGAGCATGTACAGTTCCCAGTTGACTGCTTTCATGGAAACTCCTTACTGGAGTCCCTATTAAACTCCCAGTGGGCAGAGGCAGAGAGCCAAACACTGCTAAATCACTGTTTTCAGGGAACGGGGATGTTAAGACAAATAAGACCAAATGCTTTATACAACTCAGATTTCCGTCCTAACTAGTTTTCCTGCTCATTGGTAAGTTATTTGTCTTCTTCCTCATTCCCATTTCTCTGTTTTTAGAGTTAAGGTGATTTGTTTTATTCAGTAGATTTAAATTTTGTTTAGTGAACTTAGAACTTAGTAGGAGGCCTTCACTTGCCCAGAGTAGGGTGTTATCTTTGGTGGTACCATGACCCCACATTCAGGGCCTACCGGCAGGAGTAAGATAAAACAAACTTAGTTTTCATACACATCCTTAAGGGGATGACAGGAAATCTGATTAATTCAATGGCATGCATGCTGAGTTGCTTCAGTCCTGTCTGACTCTTTGTGACCCTATGAACTGTAGCCTGCCAGGCTCCTGTGTCCATGGGATTCTCCGTATGTATTCAAAGTTACCATCTCCTTTGAGGTGGAAAGAATATTGGACACTGTTTCCATTAATTATTGGTGACGGTGATGTCTTACTTCATTTCTACTCAGGAAATCTGTCATTTTATTTTCAAGGACTGAGTAATTGTCTTCTGGGCCTGTTAATATCTGTTCTATTAAGTTTTGGATTACTGTGATATTTCCTCCTGTTTACTGATCAAAGATTTAGATCCACTGCTGATCTTTGTCTTCCTTATTGCTTGACTCTGGTTTTTGGAAATGAAAAGAAACTGGGAACTCCAGATGTCTTATCATCAGTACTGCCTGTTTATCAGTTCAGTTCAGTTCAGTCACTCAGTTGTTTCCGACTCTTTGTGACCCCATGAATCGCAGCACGCCAGGCCTCCCTGTCTGTCCATCACCAACTCCCGGAGTTTACTCAGACTCATGTCCATTGAGTCGGTGATGCCATCCAACCATCTCATCTTTTGTCGTCCCCTTCTCCTCCTGCCCCCAATCCCTCCCAGCATCAGGGTCTTCTCCAGTGAGTCAGTCTTCGCATGAGGTGGCCAAAGTACTGGAGTTTCAGCTTCAGTATCAGTCCTTCCAGTGAACACCCAGGACTGATCTCCTTTAGGATGGACTGGTTGGGTCTCCTTGCAGTCCAAGGGACTCTCAAGAGTCTTCTCCAACACCACAGTTCAAAAGCATCAATTTTTCGGCGCTCAGCTTTCTTCACAGTCCAACTCTCACATCCATACACGACCACTGGAAAAACTATAGCCTTGACTAGGTGGACCTTTGTTGGCAAAGTAATGTCTCTGCCTTTTAATATGCTGTCTAGGTTGGCCAGAACTTTCCTACAAGGAGTAAGCGTCTTTTAATTTCATGGCTGCAGTCACCATCTGCAGTGCTTTTGGAGCCCCCAAAAATAAAGTCTGACACTGTTTCCACTGTTTCCCCATTTATTTCCCATGAAGTGATGGGACCAGATGCCATGATCTTAGTTTTCTGAATGTTGAACTTTAAGCCAACTTTTTCACTCTCTTCTCTCACTTTCATCAAGAGGCTCTCTAGTTCCTCTTCACTTTCTGCCATAAGGGTGGTGTCATCTGCATATCTGAGGTTATTGGTATTTCTCCTGGCAATCTTGATTCCAGCTTGTGCTTCTTCCAGCCCAGCGTTTCTCATGATGTACTCTGCATATAAGTTAAATAAGCAGGGTGACAATATACAGCCTTGATGTTCTCCTTTTCCTCTTTGGAACCAGTGTGTTTTTCCATGTCCAGTTCTAAGTGTTGCTTCCTGACCTGCATGTAGGTTTCTCAAGAGGCAGGTCAGGTGGTCGGATATTCCATCTCTTGAAGAATTTTCCACAGTTTATTGTGATCCACCCAGTCAAAGGCTTTGGCATAGTCAATAAAGCAGAAATAGATGTTTTTCTTGCTTTTTTGATGATCCAGTGGATGTTGGCAATTTGATCTCTTCAAGAAAATTAGAGATACCAGGGGAACATTTTATGCAAAGATGGGTTCGATAAAGGACAGAAATGGTATGGACCTAACAGAAGTAGAAGATATTAAGAAGAGGTGGCAAGAATACACAGAAGAACTGTACAAAGAAGATCTTCACGACCCAGATAATCACGATTGTGTGATCACTCACCTAGAGCCAGACATCCTGGAATGTGAAGTCAAGTGGGCCTTAGAAAGCATCACTACTTGTTTATAGTGAAGTCTAAATGAAGACAACCATGAATGGGTCTCTAATATTAAAATGTTGAAAGCTTAACAGTTTTTATATTTGGGGCAAAATTTATTTTTAAAATTTTCTTTTATCTCAGTTTTATAAGAAATATTTTTATGAAGGAGAGAAGATTTCTCTTCCATTTACTAATAAAATTGATCACTCTTTCTTCACTTTCATATTTTGGATAAAATTAGGCTAGAGCCACTTTTGAGACTTCGCTTGGAAAGAGAGAATATCAATAAAGAGAAAGTGTTAGTGTGCATCAGAGTACACTCCGTAGAGAGAATTTGGCCTTATTCACGATTGTAGCTCTTACAGCTAAAACAGTGCCTGCCGTATAATGTGTAATTAATTTGTTGAGTGAATAGGAAGTAGAAAACTAAATTGTGATACTTCATAGTTGGCATTCTTTATACCATTTAAGATGAATAAACTAGTTACATGTGTCAACTTGGATAAATGTCAAGGACTTTCCTGGTGGTTCCCTGGCTAAGACTCTGCACTCCCAGGGCAGGGGCCCAGGTTTGATCCCTTGTCAAGGAAGTAGATCCCACATGTCATGGCTTCCCAGGTGGCTCAGAGGTAAAGAATCTGCCTGCCAGTGCAGGAGACACAGAAGATGCAGGTTCGATCCCTGGGTTGGGAAGTTGACCTGGAGGAGGAACTGGCAACCCACTTCAGTATTCTTGCCTGCAGAATTCTGTGGACAGGAGAGCCTGATGGGCTATAGTCAGTGGGGTCACAAAGAATCAGACGTGACTTAGCGACTGAGCATGGATACACTTACCATTTGAGATGAGTAAACTGTTACATGTAGTAACCTGGATAATATCAGAGGTAGTTTCAAAGAAAAAATTAAGTTGCAAAGTGATATACATATGGATATGATATAATACCATAAAACTTAAACTTGAAAAATGATGCAGTATTTTTTATATAGATATAGCTGCACACATAAAGGAAAAGTACTAAAAGAAAAAATGGACAGTGATAAACCAAACTCATTGTGGTGATTACTTTGGGGAAAGGAAGAGAAAAATAGGATTGGATTAGTTACTCAGAGAGCTTCAGTTTTATTTGTAATATTACATCTCTTAAACTAGTTGATAAGTAAATGGTTGTTTGTTATATTATTCTCTACACTTTTTGGTACAATTGAAATGTTTAATAGTCAAATGAGAGGTTGCAGATCAGAAGTCAGCAAACTAAGGGCCAGTAGGCCAAATTCTGCTTGCTGCTTGTGTTTTGTCCAGCCCATGAGCTAAGAATTATGATTGCTTCTTATAGTTTTAAATGGTTGGAAAAATGAAAAAAAGGGACTCACCTGGTGGTTCAGTGGTTAAGAGTCCGCCTGTCGAAACAGAGGACAACGTTTCAATCCCTGGTCACACAAGGTTCTACATGCTGCGGGGCAGCTGAGCCTGCGCACCACAGCTGGCGAAGCCCCAGAGTCCTAGAGCCTGTGCTCTGCAACAAGAGGAGCCCCGTGTGCTGTAGCTAAGAAGAGCAGCAATGAAGACCCAGTGCAGTCAAAAAAAAAAATGAAAGAAGGATATTTCATGATATTTCAATTTCATGTGAAAATTATACAAAATTCTGATTTTGGCATTCATAAATAATTTAATTGGAGATAACCACACTCATTCTTTACATATTGTCAGTGACTGCTTTCACACTGCTATAATATCAAGGTAGTTGTCACAAAAGAGATAAGACTCTCAAAGCCTAAAATATTGATCTGAGCCTCTACAGAAAAAGGCCAATCTGTAGTATAAATGAATTCTGGTCCTGGAATAATGGTGATATAACAGAGCAGATGAGATGCTATTTGGTGAATACTTGCAATAAGTTGGACGTAGTTTTTCCCAGATTGTGTTTTTTAAAAGAACATTTTAATCAAAAGTCAGAGAGATACTGACTTTCATGGAAGTTTGAAAGTGGTTGACCAGTAGAATTTCATCTTCTTGAATAAGTCTAAACCTAACATAGATGCCCAGGTTGTTGGTGGAGGGAATCCTTTGTTGTTCAGTCCCTAAGTCCTGTCTGACTCTATTGTGACCACGTGGACTGCAGCCCACCAGGCTCCTCTGTCCATGGGATTTCCCAGGCAAGAATACTGGAATGGGTTGCCATTTCCTTCTCCATATTTGACAGAAAATACTAATAGCTCTGTGATTTGGGATTGGTGTTATGGTAGCTTATTGTTTATTTCCAACGATTTTCAGCAGAGCAGCAGCTTTTTTTTTTTTTTTTAAGTCTGAGTGCATCTGATTCTTTTTTAAAATTTGTTGATTTATTTTTGTGGTTGTTCTGGGTCTTCCTTGCTGTACGCAGGCTTTCTCTGTTTGTGAGTGGGGGCTCCTCTGCATTGAGGTGTGCAGGCTTCTCATTGCTGTGGCTTCTCTTGCTGCGGAGCACGCGCTCTGGCAGACAGAATCCAGTAGTTGTAGCATGCAGACTCAGTAGTTGTGGTGCATGGGCTTCAGTTGCTCCTCGAGGCATGTGGAGTCTTCCTGGACCAGGGAGGTAGATTCCTATCTACTGTCCTACCAGGGAAGCCTCAAGCAGCAGCATTTTAAAGGAATGTGGTGTTTGAGTATGCAAACATAGAAAGTTACTGAAGTAGGGACATCTTTTTTGGTAATCCTTTTTACTTTTAAGTGTATTAAACTTTGACCAAGTATTTAGTTTTGGGACCTTAACGTACACAGCAGAAGTGGTGATTTGAATCCATTACAACATGGTTGGTATTTTTTAAAGACATAGTACTGGTTACCTATAGAAGAAACTTTTCCTGTGCAGATGCTTTCACTTTAGAGCAACATGATAAAATTTTGATTATTTAGAGCAAAGTAATGACTTATTTGGGGTTTCCTCAGTGGCTCAATGGTAAAAAGTTTGCCTGCCAAGCAGGAGACGTGGGTTTGATCCCTGTGTCAGGAAGATCCCCTGGAGGAGGAAATGGCAACCCATTCCAGTTTTCTTGCCTGGGAAATTCCATGGACAGAGGAGTCTGGCGAGCTACAGTCCACAGGGTTGCAAAGAGTCAGAACACAACTGAGCAACTAATCCACCACCACAATCACTTATGTAGTTCGCAGTATTTCCCTGGGAAACACTAACCTTTCCCTTGTACTCAGTTGGATAGTCTGAGACATTTAGCACCGAAAATCAAGTAATCATATTTGAGGAAACTGTTGCATTGCATTCTCCTGGTGTTATGTAAAACTATTCTGCTCTCATCGTATTAGAAGAAACACAGAGGGCAAAATCAGATGATGTAAGGCTCTTCATCTTTTCTTCCTTCTAAAAAGTGTTTTAAGCTATATATATTGTTTTAGTTTTCAAAGTCATAGTTATGGTATTTTTTAATTAACTGGAAATATTTGGTTAATGAATTTTTCTTTACCAAGAGACCCTTCAAACAGGGATCTTAATACAGTTGTCTTGGATTATGAAAAGCAATGAAGCATTAAATATCTAGTCTGATGACATTTTTTTTCTCTTAAATTTATGGATGTACAAATAGAATATAGAAAGATCTTTTAAACTGTAGTTAATATTTTAGTCAGTACTAGGAGCTGCTTTCTTGATCTGAAAATTTTCTCATCCACTCTCAGGCTCAGAAGCTGTTTAGTTTTTATGATCCCACCTACTTTCCTTTTTGTTTCAGATTATCCCCTTTATCTGCCCTACTTGTTGGAGTAGAGAATCCAGTTCTTGTTTGAGTGGGGTTTCTGCTTGGGGATAGGCAGTTGTCTTGCTGTTAGGAGCCATTCTATTTCATACCTGATCTCATGCAGACGTCTTTAGTGCTCCGTAGAGAATTTTCTTGTTAGAGGAGTTTTTGAAGAGCCATTCTTAACTTCCAGAGTCAAAGGTATGAAAGTCTCAGTGAAATATATATATGACCCTAATCTCAGATGTGATTATCAATCTTAGAAAGCTTTATAGGTTAAAAAAAAAAAAAGAATGAATAATTGGAGCTGTGTGGCCAGAGGAAGGATTTGAATACTGTCAGGTGTCTTAAAATCAAGAATAAATCATTACATCATCAAATATTTAGGGACTCCTTTCCCTGCACCTCAGATGTCTTGGTTCTATACCCTTTGTACCTGATTTCTAGTAGCACTGAAGCAAGGAAATACTATCACGCTTCTTGTGTATCAGTTTTGTTTTGTCGTGTTTTTTGGTAAACTCTGTTGTGTTTTTTTGTTTGTTTTGTTTTTTAACCTGAGATACAGTGTACATACGGAACATGTTTTATAAGGTGACCACCTAAATAAGAGATACAGAAGATTACCTCTATCCAGGAGCCTTTTTCATGCTCCCTCCTAGTTATCCTTCCCTTCTCCTAAAGGTATTTGATACAATTCTTAACTTTCTTATTTCCTTTGTCAGTATTTATGTTAAATTGGAAGGTTGAGATTGTTGGTAATAATAGCCACAGACTTCCTTGAGGGTAAAATCATGTTAGTGGCGTTCGCTCTAATGTAATGGTTCTTAACTGGGAAGGATTTTGCCCTCTACAGGACATTTGGCTCTGTGTGGGAACATTTTTGGTTCTCAGATGGGGGTGTTGATGCTCCTGGCATCTACTATGTAGAGGCCAGAGTAAGCATCCTGCAGTGCACAAGACAGAGGCCTGCAATGAAGAATTACCTGGCCCCAAGTGCCAGTAACACTGAAGTGGTTAATTTTAATGCTGAAAATACAGAGGCCATGTTTTGAAGATACTTAAAATTTAATAAAACAGACTTCTCTGTAGCTCAAACGGTAAAGAATCTTCCTGTGATGCAGGAGACCAGGGTTTGACCCCTGGGTTGGGAAGTTCCTCTGGAGAAGGGAATGGCAATTCACTTCAGTATTCTTGCCTGGAGAATTCCATGGACAGAGAAGCCTGGCGGGCAGCAGTCCATGGGGGTCACAAAGAGTCAGACACGACTGAGTGACTAACACATAACACATATAACATAAATTTTAATAAAAGGAAAGTTTATTTTAAATTTGACAGTCACACATTTACCATTTTTTTCTTTCAAGATCTTTCCATTTATATTGGCTTCCATTTTTCTGGTTAGTGTAAAACAAGATGGTTGTTCTGAAATTCTAGTATCTTGATGCCTCATAAGTGTACCAAGATTGTCACAGATTGAAGTGAATTCTGAACTTGCCCAACCAGGACAGTAGGGTAGATTTCAAAGTGGTTTCTCCATCTCTGATAATTAAATGGATAGTTAGATCTAGTTTCTAGTATAGTCTGTTGAGCATAGGAATTCAGTGTGGTGATTATTGAAGTGTAGGATAGATTTTGAAAGTTTATGGAAGTCATTGTGTAGCTGCAATAATTTATTTTACCTTAGATTGTTCCTGGTTGGAGGCGCTTTAAAGTCAGTGATTGACTAGAACATGAGCATACAGAATGTAGCTCAGTGTGCGTGTTGTGTACATGTACATATACATATGTGAGTGAGTGAGTGTAAGTCGCTCAGTCATGTCCGATTCTTCGTGACCCCATGGACTATACAGTCCATGGAGTTCTCCAGGTCAGAATACTGGAGTGGGTAGCTCTTCCCTTCAGGGGATCTTCCCAACCCAGGGATCGAACCCAGGTCTCCCGCATTGCAGGCCCATCTGAGGCACCAGGGAAGCCCTACATACACATACATATATATGGGCATTGTTTGTGACTTAGTGATAAAGTTAAGAGCAGTCTTTGCAACAGAAGTGGAAGATGAGAAGCTTAATGTAGAGTTAAAATATCTGAAACTCTAAGCAAAGTTGTTCACAGACTAGGAGCTTTACCCATTGAAAGCTAGAGAGGGAGAGACACTAGTGGATGGATATCTAGTAACAGGAAAAAGCCAAATGAAAAAGAATCCAAGTACTTAGAAAATCTATGACAAAATGTTGATTTGACTACTAAAAGGCAACTTTCCTCTACTTCCTCAGGGGCACTTAGCTGACGACAGGTGTTAGCACATTAGGATGTTTGGGCTGAATTTTGGTTTGTTTTTTATTTAATTTTTTTGGCCACGCCACGCAACGTGCTGAATCTTACTTCCCTGACCAGGGATCAAACCCATGCCCCCTGCAGTGGAATTTTAACCATTAGACCACCAAAGAAGTCCCTTGAGTTGAATTTTTATATGTATGAACATTAGTGATATGTCTGAAAAGAACTTGGTGCCCCAACAAAGATACAGGGAAGGAACAAATAGGAGAGAATGAAAATAGCAGTCAAGTATTAAGAAATGAGATGTTCTTAGGTATGGTCACTAGGAATCACTAGCATGCTGCTGATACAAGGATTAGAATAAGTTAGGGATTCGAGACTGTAGTTACTTTGTGGATCCCTGCTTTGTCTTTTGAAAGAAGGTTCCAAAATAATTCTTTTGTAAGCGTTAAATACTTAATGCTCTAGGTGATTTTCCTGTTTCTTTTTCCTCTGGATAGATAGTGAAATTTCCTAGTGCCTTTGGGAAGGTAGGTAGAAAAGACTGGCTTAGGAACATTTTATGTCTTATGAGAGGTGAAATGGTTGATACAATTTACTTCTTTTATATGGTGATTTAAAAGGGCTTCCCTGGTGGCTCAGCGGTAAAGAATTTGCCTGCATTGGAGGTATTGCAGGAGACACGAGTTCGATTTCTGGGTTGGGAAGATCCCCTGAAGGAGGAAATGGCAACCCACTCCAGTATTCTTGCCTGAAAAATTCCATGGACGGAGATGCCTAGTGGGCTACAGTCCATGGGGTTGTAAAAAGTCAGACACAACTGAGTGATAAGCATGCATATGGTGATTAAGTCATTGAGAGTAGGGTCTAGCAGTAATTTTTAAATTATTTTTGATACTTGAACAATAGAAGGCTTTTGGCCTTTCTTCTTTAAAAAAAAAAAAAAAAAAGTCTCTCAAACTTTTTTTTTGGCTGCACCATGGCTTGTGGGATCTTAGTTCCCTGACGAGGAATTAAACTCAGGCCCTGGCGGTGAAAGTGCTGAGGCCTAACCCACCAGGGAATTCCCTCTACAATAATTTTATTTCCTATAAGTCCAGGAGTGAACACACTGAGGAATATTACTTTGCAGGGGGTTGGGGACGGGGACAATACTCCTTAATTTAAATACTGTCTTAGAATGGGAAGCCTTGTTCTTATTTCCTTTTGTTCCCGTATCAGACCCAGTCCGTATTCTACTTTATAACGCAGTGTACTTAGTTTTTATTTGACTTTAATCAAATTTTTAATACATACATTCTCCCAATTAGTGGTAGATAACTTCAGTATCAATCAGTCACTAATTTATAACTCCCAAATATTGAAGACTGATTTTTTTCCCTATTAAAATAGGTATTATTCTGTTTTAACTACCGAGCGCAAATCATCTGTTCTTAGAGACTCAGAACATTATTTTGGAATTAATTTCCAGTTTGTACATCAAACTTGGGATAGCAAAATTGTTTTCTTTTTAGTACTGTTGATTGCATGCTGTATTATTTCTAAATATATGGAGAACTCCCATCTCCTCAGAACTAACTTTTGATTAGTTGAACTTTTCTACACTTAATTTAAAAAAATGGGAGCTTATTGATCATATGCATAGGATTCTGCTGTTCTTCGGTCTGTTTGTTGTTGTAATGGTGATTTTGAAATGTCATGAACTGGTTTTTCCAAATAGAATAGACTCGCTGGAGATGGCACGGTACAGAGTTTGCAGGGGAGGACTAATAGCCAGATACTTCAGCGTGGCTTTCTGTTTTTGATACCAATAAATAACTTGTGAATTTTATATAAAATAATCCTAGATATAGGTTAAAATTTTTGTTTTTTGTTTTAATTTTATTTTTTAACTTTAGCAGTGGTTCCTATTTTAATCCACTTGTTCTCTGAGCTCAGAGACATATATTAAAAACTGGCACCAAAAATTTAGCAAATTACTTATAAAATTTGTGAAGTGCAAAGATGGGGTAACTGTGTGGTTTTTGTAGATTTGTTTCTGATATTGCTGAGAACCAGTTCTGATATTGGTGCTATGAAGTGCATTTTTGTCTTTTAGGAGTACCTTCAGGAAGACTTTTAATTATTATTAATTTGAATCCTGTTTTCCTGAGTCCAGAAAGATAATCACCTCTTTCCTCATAATGATTACCCTTTATGATTTGACCCTCCCAGACATTTATCTATCACATCTCTTTCACATATTTAGATTGTATATGCTTATTAGCCTTTCTCGAGTCTTGGATGAAATCTCCTAGGAGTAGAAATTATATGTGCTTGTGAAAGAGTTTGTTACTTCAGTTGTATTTGACTGATACCTCCTTTAGTGCAGGGAATGGATTAAATAAATGGAGACTTAGAATGGAGATTGGCACAACAAGCACAGTGAGCTGGGCTCTTGAGATTTGGCCAAGAAACAGCCAAGTCATCATGCTCTAGTGGACCAAGTGTGGGCATTGGAGCCAGCATCTACTGAATGAGTTAGCTGAATGAGTGACTTCATTCAAATTTATTAATTTTACCAAATTAGTTTCCATATCTATAAAACGGGGAAAGGATCTCACTCTACTGGTTTATTGTGTGGATTAACTAAATATTTAGTGTATTAAATGCTCAGTGAAAATAAATAAATGCTTAGTGAATGTTAAATCTTTTCTTTTTCTTAAAGAATTTTTTATTCTTCAGAGCATCGCAACTTGAATAACATTTGCCAAGGAGTATTGCTAAGTTTACAATTTTCAGCTCATACAATTAAATACGTTTGGTTTTGGATGATGATGATTTAGTTGAAAAGAGCAGGGTTACTAGCTACCATATAGTTTTTTTAATATATATATATTTATTTATTTGGGTACATAGTTTTAAATCTTAGTTGTGGGATGCGGAGTCTCCAGTCTTCGTTGCAGCATGAAGGATCTTTAATTGTGGCATGTGAGACACCCCCCCCCCGCCCCCGAATTGGGAGCACAAAGTGTTAGCCTTTTCATACTGTTCATGGGGTTCATGAGGAAAGATTGAAGGTGGGAGGAGAAGGGGACGACAGAGGATGAGATGGTTGGATGGCATCACCGACTCGATGGACATGAGTTTGAGTAAGCTCCAGGAGTTGGTGATGGACAGGGAAGCCTGGCGTGCTGCAGTCCATGGAGTTGCAGAGTTGGACATGACTGAGCGACTGAACTGAGTGTTAGCCACTGGACCACCAGGGAAGTTGCTACCATGTGGTTCTTTTTTTTTTTTTACCATGTAGTTCTTAACTTTTGAAGATCCTGAAGAAAAATACCTGTTGGTTTGAGCATCTCTGGTATATCTGCACTACTAATCAGTTTAATATAAAGGCAGGCATTGTAGTAAACATAGTATACTATCTTAGCCTGTATAATGTTGGAGAGTTAATTCTTTGCTAATGGAGTCACAAAGAGCCAGCCAGACAGGACTCAGCACAGCACTGCAGCAATGGTAATCATTCCTGACAGCGTAACTGTATCTTAAGCCTTTTATATTATCTTAAAGACTGATAAAAATTGACCAGTGTTTAAATGCAATCAAATGTGTGTGGGCTTAAATGGGCATGCTCTGTGAGTGATTGTTAAAGATAGTCTTTCCTACCCTGATTAAACATGGAGCTAGTGAACTTCAGTTTGCAATTCATAGTTGGTCTCTGGTGGAAATGTGTTGAGTAAGAGGAAAACTGATTATATTCGTTGCCCCATTTATCACAGACATCATATTTTCCTTTATCTCCTAAAATGATAGTGTCTAGATCTGGAGACCTCTGATGGACTCCTATTAAGTACAACTTACTGTGACTGAGATGGTGCAGCATCAACCACTCGAAGCTTAGCTTGATTTAGATGTAGGGTTTTCCTTTATAGTTTGTAGATTATTGAACGCCTTATACCAGTGATCAATATTACCTATTTCACGTTTAGCTCAGTATTCCTTTTCTGAACATTGAAGGTAATATTAGGTTATTCAGGAATACTTTTATTTACAAATTAATATCTTTGGGTAGAGTGTCGATTATTTTTCTCTATATTCTGTAGACTCTAGAAGCTTTAATATTTGGACAAAGCAAAGGTTTTGTGAGAGATTCTGATGGAGTAAGCACAGTTATGGTTTGAGTTTCAGAGACCCAAATGAGGCAGGTATTTGGGTGACATACTTGGGTGAGAGATATCAATTTGAAAAGTAAGAAGATCTCTCTCCTGCTTCCATTATTCCTTGTTAACTGTTTATAAAGAATTTATTTTCCTCAGACAAAGATCCTAGAGTAAATATCCTCCAGCCAATAGATCTCCAAAACAATTATCACTGCCTTAGCTCTTCCTTGGTTTGCTTGGATTTCTTCCCTGCCACTTTCTGACCCCTAATCAGTACTTTTGGGAAATAAAAACTCCTTATAAAGTGATGGGGGACATTTGTTCTAAAACAGGGTAAGAAATATTAGGAGAAACTGCTGTAAAATATACAATACAAGGACTTAAGCCATTTTTTATAGAGTTTGTGTATACTGTTAGGACTACTTCACTGTGAAACCTTGCTATATGATTTTTGTTAAATGTGAATTCAGCTGTCCTGAGTGGTGTTAATTGATACGGGTAAATACCTGTGAGACAACTTCAGGAAAAAAATCTTTAGTGAATACATCCGCAGTCTTATCAGTGTCTTTTCCCTAGCACTAGCAGTAAGGGATAAAGAAAAGTAGCTTCATTGGCAATATTTCTTTGTTTTTTGTAATTTGGGATATGTTTTGGTGTTGATGCTTTGATTTCCTGTCTTGGATGTTGGCTTTGGAAACTAAACAGTTAAAGCATCATGATTTGAGAGGAAACTAGCTCTCATGAATGAAGGCAAAGTTTGGCACTAGTCCAGAATAATGGGGGTGATAGTTAGGGTGGGGAGACTGACTGACTTTTGTACCACAAATGACTTTTAAAAATTAAGAGATTATCCATGTCCTGAGGTTACAAACCGGCTACAACTGGTTTTTCTCCCCCCGCTCCTGCCCCCGCTAGGCATCATGGGTAAAAGTAAGCATCCCCCTGTTTCTTTTGTTTAATATAACAGTACGCCATGTGATTGGCAGGGCAGTGCCCGCTTGGAAACCGGGTTTGTGCAGGTCTCTCAAGGGGGCTGGCACGTATGGGGCCGCCCCTGTGCTATAGAAAGAGCTTCTCTTACGATAGAAGAGAGAAAGGGAACCTCTGCCCCCTCCCCCCAAAACAAAACAAAAAACCTAAACCCATCTCTTATTCCTTTTTTTCCTCCTTTTTCTGTTTCCCCCCCTTTCTTGTCTCCAGCTTCCCTGGCAGCTAGAGGAGGGAGCAGAAAAATGTATACCTGTAAGTACATTTAACTGTCTTGCCCCAGCCCCCTTCTTTCTTTTTCTAAAAGCAGAAACTGAATTCTTCACAACCTTTTCCTCACTACATGTAGAAGGTGATATGCTGAGGTTTCTGATGGAATTGAAATAATAAATACCATTGCTTTTAAAAAATTTGTTGGGGAATAATTGTTCTCATACAAAGCCCCTTTCGATTTTGATTCTCAGCCCTTCTGCTTCATCTTTTTGCTTTTGGTAATGGTTTCTGGATTCTAGTTTTCTTCGAGCTGAAGCTGTGAGAGGAATGTTATGTTAAGGTCTTCTTTTTCTTTTTTAAAATTTCTTTTGTCTATAGCAGTGATGGTTCTAGCTCCCCCTTACCCTCACTACCCACCCCCACCGCCCCCCCCTTTCCATGTCAGCTCCAACCCTGCTCTGTGAATGGAGTCGACCAGCTGACTGAGTGCTGGCATCATGCCAGGGGCTGCAAAGCAATGAGAATGTGCGCGCGCTCGCGTGTGTAAGTGTATACAGAACACAAAGGGAAAGGCCTGCAGTCTAGGAAATCACAGACTATTATATAAGGAAGTCTGCGTCATCTCTGCTTATTTGGGCTGATGGACCAGGAAAAGGGGAAGGCTTAGAACAAGAAAAATACCCTTTTGATATAAATACACACTTTTTTCCTAGCCATCCTTATTTTAAAAAAAGAATACTTTTGTTGTGGCACAGTGAGAGCTTCTCTGTCCAGGTGGTAGTGACCATGTTCCTAGTGAACTGTAACACTTTTGGAACTTGAAGCAGTTTGTTCTGACTCTTCTTCTTGTCCCAGTGCAGAGGTGTGTGTGTTTGAGGAAGAGGGGTGACTGGAAGAAAAATGCCTCCTGAATTTAACAGCTGTAATTTGTTAGATACTTTTTTTCCAAACTGTTTCAAATCATTCAGGATTGCCAAGAGTATGGGGTGGGGGGGAGGTGCTCTTAAGGAGAAGCAAAAGGCCTTGTCACAGAGCAAATTATATATTAGCTATTCCTTTGAATCACCCCCCCCCCCATTTTTTCTTTATTTCTTATTGTTGTCTTATTTAGTATATTATAAAAATGCAGTAGTCTCCCCCTGCCATCTGCTGCAGTTAGAGTTGTTCAAAGAGAAGGTCAAATAGCACTTGAAAGGGGAAAAAAAGGAAAGATCTAAGCTTCCAGATATTGCAAGTGTTACAGTTTTGGAATTCAGTTGGCATGATTGTATCTTTCATTGGTCATTAAGAGCTCATTTAGAAATTATATTTCAATTTACCACCAATTTACCATGGTTCCTTTTTTCTTCATTTCTCTTTATGTGCTTCTTAGATATGTTACATATATATGAACAGCTCTTGTGTTGAATGGAAATGTGAAATAAAGTATATTAGTGAATAAAAGAATGTCATACTGGGACTTCCCTCCCTGGGGGTCCAGTGGCTAAGGTTCCACACTAGCAATGCAGGGGGCCTCGGTTCTATCACTGGTCAGGGAATTAGATCCCGCCTGCTACAGTCAAGACCTGGTCCAGCCAGTCGTTTTATGTCAGTTTGTTTTTGGTTCTGCCTGACTATTTGGAATGACAGTGCTGATATGCAATAAGTGGATAAGGAGAGTTTGGAGTGAGAGAACTTTTGAACTAGTTTATCCTGTAATAGGGGCTCCTCAGGTAGGTCAGTGGATAAAGAATCCTCCTGCCATGCAGGAGACATGGATTCAATCCCTGAGTGGGAAGATCTCCTGGAGGAGGGCATGGCAACCCTCTTCCAGTATCCAGTATTCTTACCTGGAGAATCCCATGTACAGAAAAGCCTAGGGGGCTACAGTCCTTAGGGTCGCAAAGAGTTGGACACAACATCCTATAATAAGGTTTGTCTTGTTGCAGTCTAGAGGAAATTGCTTAATTCAGGCTTTTTGATTCTTTTTAAAATTAATTTTATTTATTTTTGGCTGTGCTGCGTCATTGCTGCTGCATATGGGCTTTCTCTAGTTGCAGCAAGTGGGAGCTATTTTCTAGTTGCAGTTTGTGGGCTTCTCATTTCAGTGACTTCTCTTCTTATGGAGCTCAGGCTCTAGACTGTGCGGGCTTCATTAGTTGCAGCCTGCGGGTTTAGTTGCACTGTGGCATGTGAAATCTTCCTGGACCAGGGATCGAATCCATGTCCCCTGCATTGGCAGGTGGATTCTTAACCTCTGGACCACCAGAAAGTTTGAAGTCTTTTTGATTCTTTGTATTATAGCCCATGAATTTGTGTTCTTGCCAAATTTTCACAAGCAACAATATTTTAGTATACTGTGTATATTTTTCTCTTTGATACCTAAGTTTTGGTGCAAGTGTTAGGAGGTGCATATGAAGTTGTACTTTAAGGGTTGTTGGTTGGGACTTAGCAGAGTGGCTGGCCTGCTTATTCCCTAGTCTGCCCTCAGTTATTTCCCCACCACAAGTAGTTGAGGTCTACTCTTCCAAATGTCTATTTTGAATTAAGAGACATTCCCCCCCACCCCTGCTGTCAGTTGAATATTAGAAGACAAAACAGCAACAGAGACCAGCTTAGCTCAAACATAGAGGCTAGATAAAGATTCATTCAGAGTTGTGTGATTCCCTAGTTCTTAGAAGTAATAATTGCATTTTTGAGTTGATATTATCCTCTTACACTATTATTTGGTAATCCTCTCCATGGGAACCAGCCATTTTACAGGTGTGTAAATATAATATTGTTTTAATTCTATGTGATGCTTGCTTATTAGACTGATAGGTTTCATAGAAGATCTTTTGCAGTCTTTAACTTGCAACTTTTCTTTGTACTGGGAAGCAGATTAGTAGGGATAATGTTATAGTTAGATAGTTATAGAATCAGTGAGGCATAAGTTAACAGATTCTATTAATGGACAGATTTTTTTCTCTTAATTCCCATAGGCCCTGGTTACTGTTTAGGAGTGACTGAAGAGTAGTTTTGAAGAGGTGCCCTTTGACCACCTCTTATCTCCTTCATTCTAACATTTTTAATGTCTGTCAGCCTCTCTTTGGTATATATCATAACTTAAACTGATGTACTATAATTCTTTATAATATATTTTTATAACATGTGTTAGTATAAACTAGTATATTTGGGCTGATTTATTATAAGATGATAGTGGGAGAGGGCTGCTTACCTCCTATTCATTAGTTTTTTAGGCAGGACATCCTCATCTGTCACATTTACACATAGGAGTCTTTATGGCCCTTGGTGTGTATTGTTAGACATAACTGTATCATCTAAGACTAGGTCATGTAGGCTCTTCATTCAAGGATGTGAGTCAAGGTTTGTGTACTAGGCTCAACAGGTAAACAATAACGGTGTGTCGGCTTTTATTTAGAATTACTGTCTTAACAGTTTGGAAAGATAGCATAGTTTGATGACTAGAAACATGGGCGTTGCAGTGGGAGAGACCTCAAACACAGGTCTTAGCTATTTACAGACTAAGACCTTGGAAAGTTACTTACCTGTTTTTGTTTTCTCTTGTGTAAAAGGAGAATTACTTAAATTATTAAAGCCCTCCTTTAACGGATTTAAATGAGGTAATGCATTGTAAAGCACTTAGCACAGTGCTTAGTAAATAATAAGAGCTCAGTGAATGTTAGCAGCTATTACTAATATTTCTTTCTATTGGGTTTGGGTATACTGTTTTCAGTGTTCCTGTTAGTTTCTTTAGCCAGTCAGTAACTATCTCTTTTTTAAACTTTTGGCATCTTTTGTGTTACACTGGGTTGATTAACCTATATGTTGGAAGAGCCTAGGTCAGGAGTCAGTCAGAAACTACAGCTACTGCCTGTTTTTGTAAATCAGGTTTTATTAGAACACAGTTACACACTTTTGCTTACAGCAGCAAAGTTGAGAAGTTAGCCCACAGAGTCTAAAATATTTATTATCTGGCCCTTTACGGAAAAAGTTTGCAGACTTCTGGATCAAGAGTCTGTTGGGTTTTTTTCCCCCTAGACAAGTGAGCCAGAAAGCAAGTTCTGGAAATCAAAAGGGAAGTAATTAAAATAGGCTAGAAGAATTAATCATCTTAGGTTTTTAGGAATAAGATTTTGTAGTGTGGAGAATAGTGGGAAGAGGTCCATTGACATAGCTGATATGAGTTAGGTGAAGGAAAGTACCATTTGGAGTTGGTTAAGCAATAACAGTACTTTCATGGTCTGTCAGGGCATCTTATAGTAGTGGGTAATAAGGGAAGTACAAAGAAAGAAGAGAGATTTGCTGCCAAGGAGTTTGCATTAAACCTGAAAAATAGTATGAACTGATAGGTTACCTATTGAAGTAATGGGTTAGTTAGAGTAGACCAGTAGTTTTCAAAGTGTGGTCTACAGACTCCTGGAGATCCCTGAGACCCTTAAAGGGAGTCTCATGATGAAAGCTATTTCACAGTAATACAGAGGCATTATTTTGCCTTTTTCCCTTTGTTGACATTTGCACTGATGATCCAGAAGCAGTGGTGAGTAAAACTGCTCTGATGCCTTAGTATGATGAATCAACACAGTGGCACTAAACTAAGCTGTACTCTGGTAGTCATTCTTCATTGCCATGCGGTTTAAATTTGCAGATTAAAAAAAAATCTAGTTTCACTTAAGAATGTTCTTGATAGCAATGTTCTTGAAGCAATAAAAATAAATTTTATTTAGTCATGACTTTTCAGAACATGGGTTTCAAATATTTTGTGTGATAAAGTGAGAAATCCTTGTAAAACACTTTTGCTACATATTGATGTACAGTGGTTACCTCAAGGAATAGTGCAATCAGGTTGCAAGCCACCTAGCTGTTTTCTTCATAGAACATTGTTTTTACTTGTTAATTGATTCAGGACTTCCCTGGTAATCCAGTGGTGAAAGTGTCTCCCAATGCAGGAGGCACGGGTTCAATCTCTGCTTGGGGAATTAAGATTCCCCATGCCACATGGCATGGCCTAAAAAAGTTTTTAAAAAGAAAAGAATAATCTGTGAACTATGATCTTTAGATTTAGGTTTTTGGCAGACATATTCTTGAAATTTTTCAAGGAAAGCACCTGACTATATTTGTGCCTTGTGATAAAATTCAAGTAAAAATTAAACCATGAGTTTGACAGCTTCCAGGACTTAAATACTTTTCTGATGAGAATGGTTGTGGTATCGACAAATGTGATTAAGAAATATATATATGTATATATAAAATAATGAACTGTATTGGCATTTGAAATTTACCTCTAGATGACCAGAATGACCTCTAGTGGACCAGAATTTTTCAAATGATCAATGCATGATGTAAAAATACCTTGCCTGGGTAAAAGATCCAGTCAGAGTATAAGACAGTGGATTTTAAAATAACAGTATGAAAAGTTTATTGATAGAATTTCAGATTTCACTTTGTAGCTAACCTTTAGAAACTGGTTGATTTTTTTTTTTTTTTTTTAATCGAAGTAAAATTCACTTAACTGAATTAACTATTTTAAGTTGTGTAATTTGGTGGTGTTTAGTGCATTCACAATGTTTTGCAACCACTACCTAAGTCAAATTCCAGAACATTTTCATCATTCCAAAAGGAAATTTGTGCCCATTAAGCATTTGCTTCCCATTAGCATTGGCATAATGTTTTTGAGATTCATCCATGTTGTAGCATGTATCAGTACTTTATTCCTTTTTATGCCTGAATAATATCCTCTGGAAATATACCACATTTTGCTTAGCCATTTGTCAGTTCACAATTGGGATTATTTCCACCTTTTTAGCTATTGTGAATAATGCTGTTGTGAACATTTTGTACAAGTTTTTGTTCAAATACCTGTTTTCAGTTCTTTGAGTTCTTTACCTGTGAATGGAATTCCTGGGACAAATGTAGTTCTGTTTTTGATAATCCTAACTTTTTGAGGAACTACTAAACCAGTTTCCAAAACAGATGTCCCACTTCATATTCCTGCCAGCAGTATACTAGGATTACACTTTCTCCACATTCTCACCAACACTTATTTTCAACTTTCTGATTACAGTCATCCAAATGTAATATAACGTTAGTTGCTCAGTCATGTCCGACTCTTTGCAACCCCAGGGACTGTAGCTGGCCAGGCTCCTCTGTCCATGGAATCTCCAGGCAAGAATGCTGGAGTGAGTGGCTGTTTCCTTCTCCAGTAGTCATTCTAGTAGGTATGAATTGGTATCCTATTGTGGTCTTGGTTTTCATGTCTCTAATGACTAATGATGTTGAGCATCTTTTCATGTGCTTTTTGACCATTAGTGTATCTTTTAGATAAATCTCTATTCAAGTCCTTTGCCCATGTGTATTGAGCTTTGACTATATAAAAAATGAAGATATCCACAATTCTGACCAATTAAAAAAGTATTCGAGTACCCCTCATCAATATGAAGTGGCTCAGACAGTAAAGAATCTGCCATGCAGGAGACCTGGGTTCGACCCCTGGGTTGGAAAGATCCCCTGGAGAAGGGAATGGCAACCCACTCCAGTTTTCTTGCCTGGAGAATCCCTGGACAGAGGAGCCTGGTTGGCTACAGTCCATGGGGTCCCAAAGAGTCGGACACAACTGACCAACACACACACACATCAGTATGAACTCATATGGGTTTTGATCATATGTATATATGTATATACGTAAGTATGCATGTATATACAGATAAATATAGAAAAAGATACAGATGTGTGTTTATGTGTGCATGTGTATATTTCCTTGTTCACCATAGCAGTGAGCACATTTGACATCCGTTCTTGGTTTCTAGATGCCAGTCTGAAATAAAAGGAACCAGAGCTCCTTGGAGAAATGACTAAGGGAGAGAAAAAATTCACATGAGTCTGAAACATCATGTGGTACCAGAAAGTAATGAAATGCTTTAAAAAAAAAAATGGGGAGCCAACATGAAGGAACTGCCAGTGACCAAATATGGGGACAATTTGAAGAATAAAATAAAGAGAGAAATGGATTATAAATCATGGAGTAAGATAAATGTGCACAAGTCCATATTGTGGTAAATAAATACTTGAATAAATGGGGAAATGAGGACAGCTATTTATTACAGTAAAAATTCAGATTAACATATAAGAATTTTGGAAACATCTCGCAAATACTACAGTAATAATTGTTGCAGGCAAGTATTATCTATAGATATTAAAATTAGTGGGTGGAAATTTGATGCAAAATGGAGTTTAATGTAACCCCCTGGTATCTCCCATAATAACTTTTCAGTGGAGAGACCTGGCAGACACCACCTCAGTCAAGTGACTAAAGTTAACAACACCCATAGTTCAGTATAGCAATACCACGTATTTCCTGATATACTGAAAAGGGTACACCATCACTTTTGTGACATTGCCAAAAATGCATAGCCTCAGTGTAATGTGAAAACATCACACAAATCCAAAGTGAAAGACATTTTACAAAAAAACTGGCTGAAAGTGAAACTGAAGTCGCTCAGTTGTGTCCGACTTTTTGAGACCCCGTGGACTGTAGCCCGCCAGGCCTCTCTGTTCATGGGATTCTCCAGGCAAGAATACTGGAGTGGGTTGCCATTTCTCCAGGGGATCTTCTCGACCCAGGGATCAAACCCAGGTCTCCCACGTTGCAGGCAGACACTTTAACCTCTGAGCCACCAAGGAAGCCCAAGTACTCTTCAAAAATTTGAAAGTCAAGAAAGACTAATAAAGGACTCCCTGGTCCAGTGGTTAAGAATCCACCTTGTAATGCAGGGGGATGTGGGTTTGATCCCTGGCCAGGAAATTAAGATCCCACATGGTTTGGAGCAACTAAGTCCTCATGCCTCAGCTAGAGAGCCTGTGTGCCACAATAGAGAGTCCATAAACCACAGTGAAAGATCCCACATGATGCAACAAAGATCCCATGTGCTGCAACTAGGACCCTGATGCAGACAAATAAACATTATTTAAGAAAAAAAAGACTAGTGAACTGTCACAGGTTGGAGGAGACCAAAGAGACATGACAACTAAGTACTGTGTGGGACTGTGGATTGTATCTTGAATCTGAAAAGGCTGTGAGTAGGAAAACTGATGAAATTTGTGTAAGGTCTGTAGAGTAATTAATAGTATTGTATCAACACTTCATTTCCTGGTTTCAGAATGTTATACTATGGTTATAAAAGATGTTGGCACTGCAGTTTTACTTTAATTAAAATTTAACTAATTTAAAAATATTTCAGTTTTTAAAATAATTTTTTTTAAAGTTAATGAACATCAGGGAGAACAGAATGAAGAGTGTATAGGACTTCTCCAAACTATTGTTGCAACTTTTCTCTAAGTTTAAAATCATTTCAGAGCTAAAAAAGTTTTTTAAATAATGAATTCATTAAAGACTTCAAACTAAAAAAAACACCCTTCCTTTTCTAACTATGTATCTGTTTAAGACCAGATTTTTTTCTCCATATACTTCAGCTAAAATAACATATCACAGCAGACTGAATGCAGCAACAGCTATGGGAATCCAGCTGTCTTTTAAGCCAGACATTAACAAGATTTGCAAAATTGTGTAATAATGCCACTAGTATCACTAAATTGTTCTTTTTTGGGAGAAACAGTTATTTTATAATAAAGGATATATTATTTATATTAATGGAATGTGGGCTTATTTTTTAATGGATTGATACTTTAAAAATTGTTTTAATTTCTAATATGGTAACTATTGATATTATAGCCGAGAAGCCAACTCTCCTTGGAGTTTTAATTTTTAGGAGTGTCCTATTTTATATATATTTATTAATTTATTTGGCTGCGCCAGGCCTTAGTTGCAGCATGCAGGATCTTGAATCTTCATTGTGACATGTGGGACCTTTAGTTGCGACATGCAGACTCTTTTATTTATGGCATGTAGGATCTAGTTTCCTGACCAGGGATCAAACCCAGGCCCCCTGCATTGGGAGCACGAAGTCATAGCCCCTGGACTACCGGGGAAGTCCCTAGGAGTGTCCTCTTAAAGGGATCCTGAGACCAAAAGGTTTTAAAAACTGGGAGAATATGCCTAACAGTTGCAACAAAGATAAAAATGCAAGAGCTCAAAGAAAATATAATAGAAAGTATTTGTTACAATTTGAAACAAATTGTAATTTTTGTGATTATACTTTGTAAAACACTTTGTAATTGTCCAAAGTGATTGAGTCCTGATACTCTGTTGTTTCATGTGGTAATTCAGGAACTCAGGTCATTTTATACTGATTTACCTGCTGATCTCTAGGACAGTGATTCTCATACTGTAGTGTGCCTCAGAGTTACCTGGAAGACTTGTTAAAACGTAAAAGAAAGTTTCTAGTCCCTATCATCAGAATTTCTGATTCATGGATATGGAATGGGGCTCGAGAGTTTGTATATCCAACAAATTCCCAAGAAATATTGATACCACTAGCAGGAGGATCAATTTCTAGGGTATTGTCCTTGTCTGCAGGCTTGAAACTGTGTGGCAGCCAATAGGAATGGGAAAAAACATGAAAGAGTTTGCCTACTTTTTATAGTTCTTAGGCTGAAAGTAGCACATGTCACTTTCTCTGTATTCCATTGGCAAGAATTTAGCCTAACAGTCACCAGCAGAAGCTAGGAAACAGAGTGAGCTGAACGTCTAGGGTAGCCAGTATTTCCATTGCCGTGGAAGGAGGAGGGGGAATCAATTTTGATGGGCGGTGAGCAACAGTATCAAGACATTGGAAGAATAAGTACTTGGATAGGATTAATTAACTCAGGAATATGTTTTATCAGATAAAGAACAGGAATTTATACTTAGAAGTGTGTCAGGGGAAAGACTAGGAGAGTAGTATATGCATATGTAAAAGGAGGCTGTCTTTTGGAAGATTGGGGCAGAGAACTTGGTTAGGTGGGCAGAGTAGAGGGGGCCAGGTAGTAAGTAATAGTGGAAGGTATTATATTCAAGAAGGCTTATCAGATTTAATAGAAGATAAATCGAAACAGCAGGAAGCCAGCTGAGAAGCTGTTCTTTCTTGCTGTAAGGGTCATAAAGTTTTGAAAGTGGAAGTCACTCAGTGATGTCTGACTCTCTGTGACCCCATGGACTATACAGTCTGTGGAATTCTCCAGGTCAGAATACTGGAGTGGGTAGCCTTTCCCTTCTCCAGAGGAACTTCCCAACCCAGGGATCGAACCCAGATCTCCTGCATGGCAGGCGGATTCTTTACCAGCTGAACCACAAGGAAAGCCTGTATGGGTCTTAAAGTTCTTCTTTATTGAAGATGTCTTGTGTTGATATTTTCCCATTCTAAAATCATAGTCACAAAAATCATTTTAGGAGCTCTTGGTGCCCTGGTGTTGATTACCCATATATGTGTATCTGATCCATAACTTCCTTTAATATGACCCAAGGAGGTGAATGAAAATGAAAAATGCAAAGCCAAAACTGAGCTGACTACCTAGAATGAGGGTGGGTGGGATATTGTACAGGGGTTGAGGCTTCTTGCTCTAGAAATGGGAAGATGTTTATACAGAATCAGAAGTCTTCCAACTAGTAAGAAGGCTGAATAATCCTGAAATAGTAGAAATGAATCAGTTCTGCTTAAGTTAGAACTGTATAGCATTTGCTCAGTCTCATCTACTCCCTTTTCCCCTACCAAAACAGCATGCAAATGAAGGGTCCAGATGATCATTGAGTGGTTTTGTTTTGTCTTTTACATTCCAGGAAGTTATCTCAAAACTGAGGATAATAGCAGTGAACAAAGTAGACAGATCCCTCACAACATAGTCTTTATAAGTTAATGGAGGAAGGAGAAAAGCAAAAATAAGCAAATGCATGCTGTATCAGAAAAATAAATCAAGATTTAGGTGAAAGGGTTAATGTGCCTTTGTTTTCAATGTAGATCAATTTAAGTACGACCCAATGAGTACAGGTTTCTCATTGCAGTGGCTTTTCTTGTTGCGGAGCACAGGCTCAAGGACACACGAGTTTAAGTAGTTGCATCACACAGGTTCAGTAGTTGTGGTTCCCAGGCTCTAGAGCACAGGCTTAATAATAGTTGCGGCACACGGGCTT
Organism: Dama dama; assembly: GCF_033118175.1. Taxonomy (NCBI): domain Eukaryota; kingdom Metazoa; phylum Chordata; class Mammalia; order Artiodactyla; family Cervidae; genus Dama; species Dama dama. The sequence continues at coordinate 17,883,699 of NC_083700.1, forward strand.
ATGCATGTGGGATGTTCCTGGACCAGGGGTCAAACCTGTGTCTCCTGCATTGGGAAGTGGATTCTTTACCACCAAGCCACCAGGGAAACCCAAGACAGATTCTGATTGTGTCATATGTGATTTTTGCATCTTTCTTTTGGAGAAGTAAGTCTTGACTCAGCAGAAAGTTGATAAAAGTGAATTACAGTTTCTTTGGATCTCAGCTGCTTTCTTTGCAGGCTTGGGGCTCTGTAACAGCTTTTAATGATATTTGTGACAGTCCCTGGAAAAACCTAAATGAACATTTTGGTCAACTCACTAGCAATCTGCCAGTGTCTTCTATAGTTGTGTCACGTTAATTTCTAACCTGTGATTGATAATATTGCTAGATATATTGTAGATATATTGTAGTATAAGCTATGCTGTGTTCTGTGTCCTATGCAGAGATCAGGTGGTCTCTCTTGGTTCCCTGTTTTCTAAACCTCCTTTTAATGAGAAATGGTTAATAGAGGAGACTACCTCTATTCTAAGCCGTGGTGGTCCAGCGGCTTAGAAACTATGCCCCCAATGCAGGGGGCTTGGGTTAAATGCCTGGTCAGGTAACTAGATCCCATATGCCACAACTAAGACCCGGTGCAGACAAATGAATAAAAATAAATATTTAAAGAAAAAAAAGAAATAGTTAATAGAACTTAGACATTCACATTGATGCATACTCTTCTTGAGCCCTCGTCCACAACCTTTTCTATTCCATCAAGTGATGAATTCCAGAGATTGTTATCTCTAGAATTATATGGAAGTGTCTAAGATGATCCAATAAAATGGTACATTAGAAGATAGCTTCACTCTTTGTCACATCTAACATACTCTATAGCCATTTTGTCTTCCCTTAGGGGTTTTACCCCTGTTTGAGGAATTTGTTTTGCAGTTTGGTTTGTATATGTTTAAGTTCCTTTAGGAAACTGAGGTAGAGAGAGTCCATCCTAGGAAAATGTCGAGATAGTTGCTGGAAATGATTGGCTGTAGGAAGCATTAGATAGCTTGGAAGGAGCTTGGCTGTCTGGTGTGCCTTAGGGTAGTTTGCAGATGTGCAGTACAGAACCACTGCTCTGTGATCTTTGGCAGGACCTAGAAATACAATTTGCTTCCAGTTTAGTGGAAGTCAAATTGCAGTTCATTCAGCTCACATTTGCAAATAGTAGGCATGAGCCTATTAATCTCTGAAGCCCCATTGAGGTAGAATTAATTGTATGGGTTTGTTTGCCCTTTAAAGTACAATAATTTTCATTAGGAGAAACTTGTTAGACTTACTCTTTGTGGGATAAATATCTGGCTAGGTTACTACTTATAACATTCTTCCTTCTCTGTTATGACTAATTTAGTATACAGGGCTGTGAATATCCTTGAGGGATATTCTGGAGAAATTTTTGTGAAGCCAAAAACATTTGTGAGACTCTCCTAGGGCTTACAGATCACTGCCATTTCCCTTTCATGACCATCCCCCAGCTCTTGTTTCCTCAAAGTGCAAAAAAGTATTTACTCTCACAGGCCACTGAATTAAAATATCTCTGGTTTTACTACTCTGATAGAGGGTGTATGTGGTAAATAATATGTGTGTGTGCTATTGTTCTCATATGTTCTACCTGTGGCGGAGTTTTAATAAAGCATTAAGATAGTAATTGAAGTAGATTTATTTGGCAAAAACAGAACGATGTTCAGCAACATGGAACTGAATTTTATTCTTCATACAAAGTTAAAAGCACATTGTAGTTCCATCTTGACCACTCGCCCAGTCCTCATCTCTTCGAGAGAGAGAGAAGCGTCATCTAAATTATTTCATCTAACGAGATCGGGCGCGTTCAGGGTGGTATGGCCGTAGACTAAATTATTTCATCTGATTGATGATTGTCATTTATAATTTATTGCTACTTCTGTCTCGTGTATTCATTCGGAAAAGGTGTATGGATTCATTACATATTCTAATGTATCATCTGTATAAATAATAATATACTTTATACTTTATATATACTTTATATATACTTTATATACTTTATAATATACTTTATATTTATATATACTTTATAAAGTACATATAAAGTATATATAAAATAAAGTCACGCATGTATCTGCTGATACTTTTTAAGTTGACCTGTCTTTATACTTAGAAATGTCTCTTACTAGTAGGCTTCCCTGGTGTCTCAGATGGTAAAGAATCTGCCTGCAGTGCAGAAGACCCATGTTCGATTCCTGGTTTGGGAAGATCCCCTGGAGAAGGAAATGACAACCCACCCCAGTGTTCTTGCCTGGAGAAGTCCATGGATTGCAGAGAGTTGGACACAACTGATTGACTATCACTCACATTCACCTATGGCAGAATAAGTCTTTACTGATGGAACAGAATGTTACAAGTGACCACCATCAATTAAAAAAAAAAAAGTTGAAAACCCACTTCCTTGGTATAGTGATAGGTTATAATCATGGCTCTCCTGTGTATTTGTAGGGTCTTCCCAGGTGGCTCAGTGGTAAAGAATCCACCTGCTAATGCAGGAGATGCAGGTTCAGTCCGTGGGTCAGGAAGATTCCCTGAAGGAGGAAATGGCAACCCACTCCAATATTCTTGCCTGGAAAATTCCTTGGACAGAGGAGCCTGGCAGGCTATGGTCCATGGAGTTGCAGAGTCAGACATGACTGAGCAGGCACACATGCTCCTATCTATTTTATGACTTTAGACAGGTATATTTAGCCTTTCTAAGTCTCAATTACTTCATTCATAGGCTGGAGATAATATGGAATTCATAGGAATGTTTTGAGAGTTAAATGAAGTGTTGTTTCTATGGTTTGTAGCCCACAGTTTTGACATTTAGCCTCACTCAAATATTTGTTATTCATCTTTCTCCTATTTCCCCTGCTCCTTTATCCCTGGTACACACTATGTTACTTTGCTTCTTATTGAAGTGCACTTCCCCCCCAACTGTTTTCAAATTTGTGTGGTGAATATATCACTTGAAAAAACCATTTATCTGAGAAGAGGCTCTCCTGAGTAGTGTGTATGAAATGTACCTAAGAGATCATGTTTTTCAGAGTAGTGTGAAAAGTCACAACCATTTAAAACTCCTCTCTCCTACCACCTGTTATTATTGGTGCCCTCGAATAAAACAAATTTTTTTTTGTTTTCTTCTTTTAAGTATTATTTAAGTATTGTTTTAAGCATAAGATTCCTAAAGAAAGCCTACATTTTCTCTGCTTTGCCCAAAGAAGAATGGAATGTAATAGATAAGGTCTGAAGAAGATTGGAAAAATGTGGTTAACTCTTTGTTGTTCAGTTGCTTAGTTGTGTCTGACTCTTTGCAACGCCATGGACTGCGCAGCATACCAGGCTTCCCTGTCCTTCACTATCTCCTGGAGTTTGCTCAGATTCACGTCCACTGAGTCGATGATGCCGTCCAGCCATCTCATCCTCTGTCACCCCCGTCTCCTCCTGCCCTCAGTATTTGCCAGCATCAGGGTCTTTTCCAAGGAGTCGGTTCTTTGCATAAAATGGCCAAAATATTGGAGCTTCAGCATCAGTCCTTCCAGTGAATATTCAGGGTTGATTTCCTTGCTGGTTTGCTCTCCTTGCTGTCCAAGGGACTCTAAAGAGTCTTCTCCTCACCACAGTCTGAAAGCATCAATTCTTTAGCACTCAACCTTCCTTATGGTCCAACTTTCACATCCGTACATGACTACTGGAAAAACCATAGCATTAAGTATACGGACCTTTGTCAGCAAAGTGATGTCTCTGCTTTTGAATACACTGTCTATCTAGATTTGTCATAGCTTTTCTTCCAAGGAGCAAGTGCCTTTTAATTTTGTGGCAACAGTAATCACCCCCAATGATTTTGGAGCCCCAAAAGATAAAGTCTGTTACTGTTGCCATTTTTCCCCATCTGTTTGCCATGAAATGATGGGACCAGATGCCATGACCTTAGTATTGTGAATGTTGAGTTTTAAGCCAGCTGTTTCACTCTTCTCTTTCACCTTCATCAAGAGGCTCTTTAGTTCCTCTTTGCTTTCTGCCATTGGGGTAGTGTCATCTCCATATCTGAGGTTATTGATATTTTTCCCAGCAATCTTGATTACAGCTTGTGATTTTTCCAGCCCAGCATTTCCTATGATGTATGTACTCTGCATTATAGTTAAATAAGCAGAGTGACAATATACAGCCTTGACATACTTCTTTCCCAGTTTTGAACTAGTCCATTGTTCCATGTCCAGTTCTACCTGTTGCTCTTGACCTGCATACAGGTTTCTCAGGAGGCAGGTATTCTGTCTCTTCAAGAATTTCCCATTCTATTCCTTTATTTAATTATATATTCCCTAGGTTACTTACTTGCCTGTTTCTATTATGCAAGTTTAGAACACTAATTCTTAAACTATATGGAGTGCCTAATAACCACCAGGAAAACATGATAAAATGTAGATTTCTTGGCTCCCCACCAAGAAATTCCAGTTCATTACTTTGAAATGGGCTGGGGAGGGTTTATTTTAAACACGAATCTAAAGTAATTCTGATACAGGGTCTAAAATGATACTTAGCAAAACATGGATATAAAGTAAAAGGAAGATGACAAAATTAAAGTTATTGAGTGACATATTGATCCACATTGCCCTTTATAGTGATACTTCTCCAATCCATCTGTGATGAAGGACCAACTTTTTGTTTGGTTTTCTAATAGAGATAGCATAGACCAATACTTTTGTAAATGTAATGAGGTGAATTACTGGAAAAGAGATATCCAAATTCAAACCCAGTATTTTTTATTGTTAGATTCAACAGGCATAAAATTACTCTGTCAAATTAAAATAAAAATTTCTAAATGCTTACTCTGAATTTCTATGCTTATCTTGTTGCAGAGTGGTAATAAACAGTTCATGGACCAGCACCAGTCTGTGGACCACAGTTTGAGTAGCATTGCTCTTCAGAAAGTGAAGATGAGTTTGTGTTGAAACTGGCAAGTTAGAAACCTAGTCTCTTCTACAAATCCCAGGAAGCCTGATTTCTTCATGTATAAAATTGAGACAGTTTTACTACTCTGCCTGTCTTACAGAGATGTTGTCCTCATATAAAACGTAATGTGTGTAAGAGTACATTGCAGACTAGAAAAACTAATGTAAGTTATATTAATCATCAGAAGCATATATTAAACATATTATTATTGTATAGGGACTTTGTTGGCAACTAGGGAAATCAAGATATGGTAAGGAACTCACTGTTCAGTTATATCTTTGCCCCATAAGGATGGCAGTATCCTGAGCTGATTAAATTCCAACTTCATAAACATTTTCCTAGACTTGTGCAGGCTTTTTCTGAACTCCAGTAGCTTTTTTGTATTTTTCAAACGTGTAACTTTGGAATGTTTCTTTGTAATACCTGAAATAAGAATTTTTGAAAGTATAACATATTTCTCTAATAGATTGAAAACATTTTGGTGGCAGGCCCTCTTTTGAGTTCCAAGTTTCTTGTCCTCTTCTTGTATCTATCCTTTGCTGTTAATCCTGGAACAGATTACCCCTTCTGACTGGCTCCCAGTTTCAGACTTGCTGCTCAACACCATACTCTTTCTCTCCTCTGACTACCTTCTCTTCTGAGTATTTACAGGAGATAGAGTTCCTTGAAACGAGACATTTTTGACTGCGTTTTATGAACAGATTAGGTGCAAGAGATAAGAAAATGAGTAATACCTAAAGTTCCAGACCCCTGGGAGCTCACAGTTTTTAAAGGGAAAAGGACAGTAATTCAGTAATGAGACAGGTGCTGACATGTTCAGAAATGGTTTGAGAACACAGGGGGAGAAAAAACTGCCTAGGGGAACAGGGAAGTTTTCATAGATAGGACAACCATCTAATTTACCCTCCAAAACGACACTATTAAAGGTGAAAGGATCATTGTTACCATCAGGAGGGTACACCAGGTATAAATTGGGACTGTCCCATGCAACCAAGATTTATTGTCACCCTATTAATAAAAGAAATATCTGTGTAGTCTTAAAGTAAGAGTTGGAGGATTTACTAGGGAAAGAAAGTAGCATGCAGAAGAGCTTGGAAGAATGAAAGAATATGTAGTTGTGCCTAGCTCATGAAATACTTAAGAGCAGGAGTAGCAGAAGATAAGGTTGCAAAGGTAAATTGGGACAAGATGTTATAGGGACCTGTGTGCTAGTGTTGTCGATAATGGGGAGTCTTTGATATTAAAGATGGGATAATGAGATTAGATTCCTTTTTTTTTTTTTTCTAAAGATCACTTTACTGGCTGTATGGAAAATGAAAGGTGGGGGCGAGGGACTTAGGTACTGAGACCATAAGATCTTTTAAAATATTTGCTATAGATTAGGAGAGAAAAGATGATACTCTGAACTAAGGGATGGCAGGAAAGTTGGAAAGAGAGAGACTCCAGAGATATTTAGATCTTTTAGAGAGATTTAGATTTGTAGGGGAAAAGGCACTTGGCTTCTAGGACACCACGTTCTCCTGTTTTTCTTCCTACCTCACAGACCACTCTTCAGTCTTAGTTGCTAGATATTCTGTTCAATTTAGAATCCAGAGCTCAGCCCTGATACCTCCTCTGTGTTTGCATTCACCTCTTCTTCTCCTTTTTTTTTTTGTTTATTCATTTGGCTGCCCTGGGTTTTAGCTGTGTCATGTGAAATCTAGTTCCTTGATCAGGAATTGAACCCCGCCTTGCACTGGGACCGTGGAGTTTTTTAACCACTGGACCACCAGGGAAGTCCCTGCATTCACTTCTTAAATGATTTTGTCCACCCCCTGACTTTAAATTCTGTCTGTATGTTTATCACTCCTGAATTTGTATCTTCAGCCAAACATCTCCTCTTAACTCTAGACTTGTGTCTAATAGGCATTTCAGACTTAACATGTTAGAACTACATTTTTCGTTTTTCCTCCAAACATATTGTTATTCACCATTTTCATAAAAAGCGTCATCATTCATTGTGGAGATAACAGTGTTGGAGTAATGCTTGACTACTTCTTTTTCTCATCCTTCTCATCCGGTACACCAGCATTTCTGTTGGCTCTTTTTTCAAGATATATCCTTGGTTTGGCCCCTGGCTACCTCTCCTACCTCATTTCCTGCCACTCTCCTTCTTGAATATGGCACTTCATCTTTACCTTTTTACTGTTTCTGCCGTATGCTAAGCACCATTCTGTCTCAAGCAGCATTCTTGCTTTTTCCCCTACCTGTTATATTGTCTTCCAGATACATGCAGAGCTCACTTCTCCACTTAACTTAGGAGTTAGCTTAAATGTTATCTTTTTAGATAGGACTTTCCCAATTTTGCTTTTAAGAATAGTCTCTTCCTCCCATCTGACACTCCATCCCCTTTTCATGCTTAACTTTTTTCAGGGATCTTATCTATGCTTTACCTATTCATGTTGTTAATTTGTTCATTGTTTCTTTTCCCCACTGGATTGAAGCCCATGAGGATAGAGACTTTGTTCAGTGTTGTATCCTCAATGCCTAGAAAAATACTAATAATAAATGTTAGCCATTTCATAAATATTGTATTTCATGGACTCTAAGATGCTATTTATATTTGGTTTTAAATTGAAGTGTAGATGATAGTTACATTCTTGTGATTCTGGTATACAGCAGAGTGATTCAGTTATACATAAAAATTTTTTTCATATTGTGTTCCATTATAGTTTAGTATAGGATACTGACTATAATTCCCTATGCTATAGAGTAGTACCTTGTTTATTATATATAATAGTTTGTATCTGCTAATCCCAAGCTCCTACTCTATCCCTCCCTTACCCCCTCTCCCTTTGTTAACCATGTTTGTTTTCTATGTCTGCGAGTCTGTTTCTGTTTTGTAAATAAGTTCACTTGTGTCATACATTAGAATCTACATATAAGTGATATCATATGGTATTTGTGTTTTTCTGTCTGACTTAGTACGAGAATCTCTAGGTCCATCCACGTTGCTGCGAATGTGAAGATGCCATTGATTTTAAGATGTATCAGTAGTTTATAAACCAATAAGAAAGAAGAAATACTGTCACTTGTTAAATGCTGTTGGTTATAAGATACACACTGATACCAGAGGTTAAAATAGAGAAAAAATATGTATATTAGAATCTATGAAAAAATTACTTGTTTGGATGAGTGAAGTAGGAAGGAGTCATCTGAGGTGACTTCAGTTTCTAACTTAATTAAAAATTTTTAAAAATAGATAAAAGTATCTATTATAAAAACAGAATACAAGAGAAATAATAAGGTTGATAGAGGAAAGGGTTCCTCCTCATGTTTGTGTAACTTGTGTGGCAGAAGCAAGAAGAATCTTGCAAGAATGGGGAAGAAACCAGCTATATAGTCTGAAACCTAGAGTCTATCCTTGAAGTCATCCACATTTTAACACTCTTATTACGAGGTCACTTTTTCTGTGAGGGTAAACACATCTCCAGATTTCTCAATTACTGTATGATCCTTGAATTAATCCTTGAATTGCTTGTATTTCTTACTACTGTGTACATACTAGATGCTTCAGAATAGTTTGATTTGAAGAGAATCTTCACTTGATCCCTTCATTGAGATGGAGGTTTTCATTTCCTCAACTTTTTTTCTGTGTTGTTGGATTGTCTTGTTTAGAGATATTTAACATATTATCTGGGCTTCTCTGGTGGCTCAGACAGTGAAGAATCCACCTGCAGTGTGGGCTATCTGAGTTCGATCCCTGGGTTGGGAAGATACCCTGGAGGAGAGCATGGCAACCCACTCCAATATTCTTGCCTGGAGAATCCCCATGGACAGAGGAACCTAGCAGGCTACAGTCCATGGGTCGCAAAGAGTTGGACACGACTGAGTGATTCAGCACAGCAACACATTATCTGCAGGTGAACAGATCTTGGTAGACCTGTGGCTGATGTCTCCCAGTGGTAGAAAGTAAACCAGGGTTTGCCTTCTTTTAAAATGTAAGAACAGATGATAGTTTCTGCACTTTCTGTTTATAATTTTCATAAGGATTTGTTTACTAGGACTGCCCCATTCTGAACGCCATAGTATTCTGTAGTCTGAGTTTTCCCTATGTCGCTCTTTTCTTCCTCTTTACCACTCCACTTTTGAACCTGAATAGATGAATATAGTAGATTTGATGACTAATCTTTATATATTTTATTAATATGCAACTAGTTTTATTAAGTGCATACAGTTGAAAAGGGAATCTTTGTTCTATGAAAGAACACAAAGGCAAGACAAGGTAGCAAAGAACCTGAATGAACATTTTGGCCCACCTGATACTGAAGATTGCAGTGTTAGAATAATGCCCCATCTCCCAAGGTGTCCACATCCTCATCCCCAGAATGATTGAATATGTTCAGTTTCTTGGCAAAGGGGAGTTAAGACAGCAGATGGAATTAAGGTTGTTAATAAGCTCACCTTAAAATATGAATATTATTCTGGATTATCCAGGTGGGCTCAGTGTAATCACCAAGGTTCTTAAAAATGGAAAATTTTAGGCAAAAGAAAGTCAGAAATATGGCAACATGAGGAGTGGGCCCAGCATTGATGGCTTTGAAGATGGAGAAGTGGCCATGAGCCAAGAAAAGCAGGTGGTCAACTAGAAAAGGCAAGAAAATAGATATTGCTCTAGAAATTCCAGGAGGAATGTAAAAAGCCCTGCTGATGACCTGGATTTGGTCCAGTGAGACCCATTTTAGACTTTTGACTTCCAGACTGTAGGATAATAAATTTGTACTGTTCAGGGACTTCCTGGTGATCCAGTGATTGAGAATCTGCCTTGCTATGCAGGGGATGCAGGTTCCATCCCTGGTCCGGTAACTAAGATCCCACATGTCACAGAGCAGCTGAGCCCATGCACCATAATTGTTGAGCCTGCATGCCGTAACTCAAGTCTGTATACCAGGATGAAGGGTCCAGCGTGAGACAGCGAAGATCCTGTGTACCGCAACCAAGACCCGACACAGCCAAACAAATAAATATTTTTAAAAATTAATTTGTGCTGTTTAAATCACTTAGTTTGTGGTAATTTGCTGTAACAGCCATAGAAAACTAATATAGTTGGTTCTCCAAACAAGGGCAATTTTCTGTTCAACCGTAGTACCCATCACACCTAACAAGATTAATAGTTATTCCCTAATATTATCTAATACCCAGGCCAGTTGGAGTTTCCCCAGTTGTTCCTCATAATATCTTCTGTAGATTTTCTTTTTAAACTAAGATCTAATCAAATATACCTTGTATTTGGTCTGTCTCTTAATCTAGAATAGTTTGCAACCCGCTCCACCACATTTAATGTCAGCTTTTGAAGAAACCAGACTAGCTGATTTGCAGCATGTTCTACATTGTAAATTTGTCAGATTGTTTCTGTATGGTGTCATGTATCTTGTTCTCTGATTCTCTGTATGTCCTGTAAACTGGACTTCAATGTAAAGTTTATGTGTTTTTGGAAAAATATTTCATGGGAGATGCTGTGTCTTCATACTGCATCACATTAAGAGGCACATAATATCTGATTATTTCACTATTTACACTGCCAATTTAGATGCTTGGGTTAAGGTGACAGCAAGATCTCTCTGTTGGTAAAGCTGTGTTTTTCTCTTTGCAGTTAGTAGTCTTTGGTCTTGTTTTGTTTATTGTAAGCTGGGAAGCCTTTCTGCTCTGAGCCTAGTTATTATGAAAATAAATTAAAAAATTTCAGACCATCATTTTTGACTCCGGAATATGGCACACCATGTTACTAAAACTGTTTGCAATTCCATTACAAAACACCACCTAGTGATGCTGGGTAGAATAAACTTTTTTTTTTTAAACACATAACCTGAACTGAAAGAAGTAAGGAAAATTCTCAGGGACCACAAAAATAAAAGGGAACTAAAAACGAGCAGTGTGCATGTGACTTAATGCTGTGGCAATTCTGGGGGGCTTTTCTAGTTTCAGTAACCAAAAGACTTGCTTTTTTTTTCCAGCCGCGCTATGCGGCATGCAGGATCTTAGTTCCTCAACCAGGGATCGAACCCAGGCCCCCTACAGTGGAAGCGTGGAGTCTGAACCACTGGACCACCAGGGAAGTCCCTAATAGACTTGGTCTTAATGCTCACGAGGGGTCCAAGAGGCAACATTTTAGGCCTGTACGGAACAGGAGTAGAGGTGAGCACCCCCTAAGAAAGCCACGATCCTTAAAGGCTCATGTTCAGGGAAGGGAGCTGACCATAACAAATTCCATCCCCTAGTTCAAGGAAACAAAAATTTTCTGTCTCAGCCTAGGCTTTGACTAGAGGTGGGTGGAAATCTCTCCTGAAAATTTAAGTATGAACCAAACTCATATGGGTTTAAATTATTTTTGTCTGAGATCGCTAAGCTGAGAAATAAATACAAAAAATTATTCAGAACACTTTATATATTCTTGCAGTAACTGGCAGAAGCACATGAAAAACTGCTCTGGAGGAACAGGTCCACAATCCAAACCATACAGGATTCTTACAGATAAAGTCCTAGTGAAGACAGGGTGCTCTTAAAAAATTAACAAAAAGCAAAAGAAAACAATTCATATACTATGAACAAAAGTCACAGATACAACAGGCAGCAGCAGGAACTGAAAACTTCAGATAATAGAGCCATTGACTATATAAAATAAATGTATTTAAACTATTAAATACAGAGATTTGAGAAGAGAAGAAGAAATACTTTGAAAGAGACAGATTTGAAAAAAAAGAACTAACTAGAATATCTTAAAAAGTGAAGATTGTGGTCTTCTATTCAGCAGGTATTTAGGTAGTACATATTATGGGCCAGGCACTGAATAAAATAGGAAGAAAAAAACTGTTCCATGGAGCTTATATTTTAGTGGACGGGAAACAGACCAACATATATAAGCCTAATATGCTAGGTAGTCATAATTACGAAGAAGAATAAAACTTTTTAAGGGGTTACAGAGTAATGATGAAAGGTGATAATTGTTTTTGCTGTTGTTTTCCCTAGTAGATGTATTAGGGAAAATCTTTCTGAGATGTGAAGGAAATAAGGGAGCAAGCCACACGGCTAACAGGAGAGAACAGGGAGACTAAACAGACTGGAAAGGGAGCGATGGGAGGTATTGGAAGATGTAAAGTCAAAAGATAGCGGGTCAAATTATGTAGGGCCATATAGGCTGTGACAAAGACTTGTAGTGCTCTTCTGGTTACTATTGCTGTATATGTAACAAATTAGTTACCTTAAACTTAGTAACCTAAGACAACGGTTTTATTCTGCTTTTGGATTTTGTGGATCAGGAATTCATTCAAATTTGGCACAGCCCTGATGGCTTGTTTCTGCTTTACAGTGTCTGGGGCTGCAACTGGAAAGCTGCAAAAGTGGGGAAGAGGTATTAGTTGGGGGCTGGAATCATCTGAAGGCTCATTGACTTACATGTCTGGTGCCTGGGCTAAGATAACTTGAAGAGTAGACCTGCCAACTGAAGTGTCTACATGTGACCGCTCCCTGAGGCTTTGCTTCGTCACACCGTGGCAGCCTCTGGGAAGCTGTACTTCTTAGAAAGCCTTTCAGGTCTCCAGACTTCAGTGTTCCAGAGAATAAGACAAAACCTGCATTGCTTTTTATGACCCAGTGGCAGACGTCACCCAGCATCACTTCTGCTATATATTACAGATTGAAACAGTCGTGAACCCACCTAGATTCAAGAGAAGGGAACATAGATCCCCATCACCACCACCTTTTGATGTGAGGACTTTCAAAGAATTTGGGGAGACAGTGTTTGTAAACCACCACAGATGCCATTAGAGCATTTTGAGCAAAGAAATGATACCACTTAAATTTTAGAAAGATCACTCTGATTTCTCTATGGAACATAGACCGAGAAGGGCAGGAGCAGAGGCAGAGTTTAAAAAATTGCAATAGTCTGAGCAGGGGAGGACAATAGCCTGGACTAGAATAATAACGTGAAAATGGTGATGAGGGGTTGGGTTTGAAATATATCTGAAAAGGAGTGCTGACAATTTACAGATCGAATGCATGTAGGGTGTGAGAGGAACGAAGAGCGACTACATAGAGTTTCATATAAGCAGTTGGTTAAATGGTGGTGTCATTTACTGAGGAGGGAAACACTAGGGGAAGAGAAAGTTATTATCCCGGGAGTTTATGAATTCAGTTTTGGACATAAGTTCATAAAATGCCTGTTAGACACCCAAATGAAGATAGCATTTAGGCAGTTGAATATATACCAAAAAAATTTTAGAGGAGGGATAAGGTCTAGGAATATAAATTAGAGAATTAGCATATAGATGCTTTTTTAAGGTATAGGAATATATGAGATTATGTGGGGTAGGGAGTAAGTGCAGATAGAGAAAAGGTACACAATTGAACTCAAGGGCATGCATACAGTTAGAATTAGGAATATGCGTTAGAATTAGGAATATGAGTAGATACTAGTGAAGGAGAGTAAGAATAAATGATCATGAAGACAAACAGATGTGGAATTCCGAGGCGGTCTGGTGGTTAGGATTCTAGGCTTTGACTGCTGCGGCATGAGTTCAGTCCCTGATTGGGGAACTCCAATCCCTCAAGGCCGAAAAAGAAAAAGACATATAGATGGCAACAGGTATGTGAAAAGGTGTTCAACATCACTAATCATCAGGGAAATAACAAATCAAAACCACAACCACAGTGAGACATTATCTCACACTTGTTATAACGGCTGTTATCAAAAAGACAAGAAGTTAGTGTTGGTGAGGATGGGAAATGGGAATCCTGCGCACTGTTGGTGGTAAATTGGTGCTGCCATTTTGAAAAACAGTATGGAGGTTCCTAAAAAAAAAAAATTGAAACTAGAGCTACCATATCATCCAGCATTTCCACTTTTGGGTATTTATCTAAAGGAAACAAAAACACTAACTTGGAAAGATAATGCACCCTCATGTTTTTTGCAGTATTATTTGCAATAGTGAAGATATGGAAGCAACCTGAGTGTCCATCAGTGAGTGAATAGGTAAACAAAATGTTATATGTGTATGTATACGCACACACACAAAATGGAATTATTAGCCGTAAAAAAGGAAATCTTGCCATTTGTGACAACATGGATGGACCTTGCGGGCATTATGCTAAGTGAAGTAAGTCAGACAGAAAAAGATAAATACTGTATAATCTCACTCACATGTTGAATCTAAACAAAACAAAAACACCAGCTCTTGGGTGCAGAGGACAGATTGGTGGTTGCCCAGTGGGGTGGGAGGAATGAAACAAAAAATGAGGGGACGGGATCAAAAAATACAAACTTCCAGTTATAAAATAAGTCATGGAGATGTGAGATATAGCATGGTGACTGTGGTTAATAATACTATTTCTAAAAATTGAAGTATAATTGATTCATAACACTGTTTCAGGTGTATAGCAAAGTAATTCAGATTATTTTCCATTATAGTTTATTATATGATACACTGAATATAATTCTTGTACTGCACAGTAAATCCTTGTTGCTTACCTACTTTATGTATAACAACTATGTATATAATTTTCAGACAAAATAAGCTTTGAGGCTATAATTAGAAGAACTTTAAAAAAAAATTGTATTTACTTCTGGCTGCACTGGGTCTTTGTTGCTACATGAGGGCTTCCTCTAGTTGCTGTGAGCTTGGACTACCCTATAGTTGCAGTGTGAGGGCTTGTCACTGCAGTGACTTCTCTTGTTGCAGAGCACAGGCTCTAGAGTGCCTGGGTTCATTAGCTGTGGTGTGTGGCCTCAGTAGTTTGCAGCTTGCAGGCTCCAGATCTGGGACTCGGTAGTTGTGGCACACAGGATTAGTTGCCCCAAGGCATGTGGAGTATCCCTAGACCAGGAATCGAACTCATGTCCCCTGCATTGGCAGATGGATTCTTTACCACTGGATGACCAGGGAAGTCCTAGTGGAACTTTTATGATACAAATAAATATAAATTGTAAAGGAGAAGATTGGTAAAGGAAATTTTAAAAGACTGAAAAAGTCTTTATTTCATCTTTGTTTTTAAAAGATACTTTTTGACAAGTATGGTGTTTTAGATTGTCAGATATTTTTTCTTTCAGTATTTTAAAGATGTTTCTGTGTTCTCTTTTGCATTGTTTCCATCAAGAAATCTGATGTTATCCTTGTCTTTACATGTAAACATATCTTTCCCCCTCTCACTTTGGCTGCTTTCAAGACTTTGTAGTAGGTTTTTTGTTGTTGTTGTTGTTGTTTTTGGCTACGCTGGGTCTTCATTTCTGTGCGCAGGCTTCTCATTGTTGTGGCTTCTCTTATTGCAGTGGGTAGACTCTAAATGTGCAGGTTTCAGTCATTGCCTTGCAGGGGTTTAGTTGCTCCAAGGTATGTGGAATCTTCCTGGAACAGGAATTGAACCTGTGTCCTCTGCATTGGCAAATTCTTAACCACTGGACCACCAGGGAAGTCTGTTTATAGTAGTTTTGAGCAATTTGATTATGATGTCCCTTGGTGTGGGTTTTTTTTCCCCCATGTTTCTTGTGCTTGGGGTTTTGTTGAGGTTCTTGGATTTGTAGATCTATAGTTTTCATCATTTATTCATTTGGCCATTATTTCTTCATATATTTTTTTTCTGTGTGCTGCATCTCCTGTCTTTGAGAGACTCCAGTTATCTTTTTACTTGGCTGCTTCAAGCTGTCCTCTAGTCCTCTAGAAAGACTTTTATTTTTTTATTTTTTTCTCTTTGTTTGATTTTGGATAATTTTTATTGCTATTCTTCTGGTTCACTAGTCTTTTTTTTTTCCTTTAATAATTGAATCTGCTCTTATTATCATCCCTTGTGTTTTTAAACATCTTTATTGAGATATATTTCACATACCATAAGATTCACCCATTTATATACAGTCCACTGGTTTTAGTATAGTCAGAGTTGTGCAAATGTTACCACAATCTAAGATTAGAACATTTTCATCACTCCAAACAGAACCCGCCTACCCCTTAGCAGTCATTCTCTATTTGCCCCTCTCCTCAGCTCTAGGCAACCACTGGCTACTTTGTTTCCATAGATTTGCCTTCTCATGTAAATGGAATTATACAATATAGGGCCTTCTGTGACCAGCATCCTTTACCTAGAATAGTGTTTTCAGGGTTCATCTATGTTGTGACACGTATCAGCACTTCGTTCCTTTTTATGGCCATTATACAGTGTTTATACGATGGCTGTATATCCATTGTGTGAATATACCACATTTTGTTTATCTGTTCATCAGTTAATGGATGTTTGGGTTCTTTCCACTTTTTGGCTATTATGAATAATGCTGCGTGAGCACTTGTGTACAGATTTTTGTGTAGAGATAATGTTCTTGGTTCTCCTAGCAGTGGAGTTGCTGTGTTATATGGTAACTCTATGTTTAACTTTGTGAGGAACTGCCAAGCAATTTCCCAAAGTGACTGTATCATTTTACATTCCTACCAGCAGTGTGTGAAGATTCTACTTTCTTTACATGCTTGGTACTTCACCTGTCTTTTTTATGATAGCCATCTTTCGGCAGCTCTTAGCTTCTATGGTACTTTGTCCTTTTTGAAATGTAGCTGTCTTTGTCTCACTATACCCTTACACCCTCATCTCAGTCTCTTCAACTCAAAAGTCTGCCTGGCTCTCCTCCTTTCCCATCCCTGCATCATGTCCTAGAAATGCTCCTGTGGCAGTAAACAAGTGAGTTACAGAGCTTATTTCATTTGTTTCCTGTCCCTCTGGGATCACTGTTCTTGGTAGCCTCACCTCCAGTATCTTGAAGACCTTGTTTCAGGTGTTTTGTTTAGAGGTTTTTTGTTTCAGGTGAGCGGGCATATCCGGCCTGTGTTACACCATCTTGACCAGAAGTGGAAATCACAGCATTGGTTTTAACATCAACAAATTGGTGCCTAAATGCTGAACTGGAGAGAGGATTACTAAATCAAATATTTTTTGCTTTGGAATTCTACACAACAGTTAAAACAAATGAACTAGAGCTTCATATATTTACTTGGATAAATTTTAAATATTAAAAAATTAAGCATTAAAAAAGCAAAATGAAAAAGGATACATACAAGAGCTACTTTTAAAATTACACCAACTAAGGAATTCCCTGGTGGTCCAGTGGTAGGACTCCACCCTTCCACTTCAGGGTACCTGGATTTGATTCCTTCTCAAGGAACTAAGATCCTGCATGCTGTGTGGTGCAGCCTAAACAATTAAAATATACAAACTATACTATATATTATTTATGGAATCATATATATGTAATAGAATGATAACAAATCCATTATAATGCCTTTCTCTGAGGAGGGAAGGAGGGAGGGTAGAATGATTTGGTGGAAAAGTTACACAGGGTGCTTCAACTATATCTATAATGTTTGCATGCATGATAAGTCACTGCAGTCATGTCTGACTCTTCATGATCCCATGAACTGTAGTCTGCCAGTCTCCTCTGTCCATGGGATTCTCCAGGCAAGAATACTGGAGTGGGTTGCCATTTCTCCTCCATATCCCTTCTCCAGGGGATCTTCCCGACCCAGGAATCAAACCAGGGTCTTCTGCATTGCAGGTGGATTCCTTACCAACTGAGTTATCAGGGAAGCCCAGTCTATAATGTTTAGTTCACTAAAAATAACTTTAATGTGATTAAATGAGGGAATACATATACAGGGCCTTATATATTGCCTAGTAAGTAGTGGTCGACACAGTAGATATTAATTCGTTTTGCTCACCTCTATCCCTCCATCCTTTTCCCTCTCAGGATCTTCTAATAGTCTTCACTGCAGACCTGTATTTTGATTTAGGGGTAACAGTGATTTGAAAATTTGATAAGCATGATTCTAAAGCTGTGTCACCATCTGGCCATTCTTATGTTTTTACAACAGTTAGCAATGAATTTAAAGCTGGATATTTTTCTGCTGTAATTGTTGGACACAAGTACTCCTTTAATTTGTTGACGTATCATGCTTTTCTAGTTTTCCCTTAGCTCTCTTAGTTTCCTCTGACCAACCAATCCTTAAATGTAGGTATTGCCCAAGGCTCTATCCTTGGCTCTTCTTTTCAACTGTATATTCAGTTTCATTCATCCCCATACATTATTTCAGTTATCTTCCTTACCTGTTCAAATATTTATCTCCAGCTCTGGCCTGAACTCTGGTGCTCTTGTTTGTGTACCATATATTCACTTGTTTAGTGGGTATCTCCACCTTGATTTCATTTCAGCATTTCTGACAGAGCTGTCTGTCCATTTGGATAGTTTCAGTTTAGGTAACAGAAAATCCAGTTCATACTGGCTTAAACATGAAAGGTATTTGCTGGTCTGTGTAACAGGACTAGTTCAGAGTAGCTTGCTTTGGTGGCACAGCTATGTGGTTAGCTCTCCTCTCAGTGTTCTGCTGTGCACGGCATCTGCTCTGTCTGCAAACTGCCTTCCCTCATGACCAGGATGGCCGCCAGCAGCAGCATGCCCGTACTACCTGTTTTCTCATCTGGGGCTTCCCTGGTGGCTCAGAAGGCGAAGAATCCGCCTGCTATGCAGGAGACCCAGGTTCGATCCCTGTGTTGGGAACATCCCTTATACAAGGGAATGGCTAAATTTTCTCATTGAGAGGAAGGTAATAGAATTGATAGGACTTAGTGAGTTAGATTTAAAAGTCTGGAAAAGTTAAGGATGATTTCCAGGCTTCTAGGGCCTCTGGATGAATTGAATTCAGTATGAGGAAGAAAAAGCAGCATATAGCAAAGGCTTGTAACATCTAACTTCTTTATGTATGTAACTACTTGTATGTAACATCTAACTACTTGTATGTAACTACTTTAGTTACATGCACGTCTGTCTTCTATCAGAATGAAATTGTTAAAGACAGTAACCTGGTCTTTTTTTCACCTTTACTTCTAGTACCTAACCCAGAACTTGGCACACTGTATATACTTAATGTCTGTGGGGGATGGATGGGTTGGATGCATGTGCAAATGCGTGAATCCACAACACTGCTTCTTAAGATTATTTTGCTCTGAGCAGGGAGATGTACATATATGACAGATTTTTTTTTTTTTTTGGCAGGGTGGAGAGGAAGGAATAGCTGTAAAATGTATAATAGATTTTTTTTAATGATTTTTTAGTGTGGATGATTTTTTTTTTTTCAGTTTTACTTATTTATATTTGACTATGCCAGGTCTTTGTTGCTGTGTGGGCTCTTCTGTAGTTGTAGAGAGCAGAGGCTACACTCTAGTTGCAGTGCGCATGGCATGTGGGATCTTCCCAGACCAGGGATCAAACCCATGTCTCCTACATTGGCAGACAGAATCTTTATCATTGAGCCACCAGGGAAGCCCTGTAATAGATTTTTGAAGTGAGCTAGATGTGCATTGGAATTCTAGATTCACTGCCTAAAGCTTTGCAGGCTTAGAGTACTTGATTTGACACTTTTTCCACCTCTAAAGTAGAGATAATATCACTTAGTAACTTGTTGAGGAGATTTAAATAAGGAAACATGATAAAGTGTCTAGTAGCCTGTTTGGCTTTTAAGTAGGCACTTAAGAAATATGGTTATTATTTGAAGCCTGGAAAAAGCAGAAAAGTTTGATGAGGTGTTAAAAGACAACATAAAACATTCATTTTACAGAAGTTTCGTTTTTCTTTTTGGAGAGAAATTTGTGTGTGACCAGCTTAACATTGGAGCAGGAAATGGCAGCTCACTCCCTTATTCATGCCTGGAGAATCCCATGAACAAAGGAACCTGGTGGGCTACAGTCTATGGGGTTGCAAAGAGTGGAACACAACTGAAGCAACTTAGCACTAACTCAGCGTACATTGAATATTATTTTTACAGCTTTATTGGCGTATAAATGTATGATTCAGCAATTTAAAAAAAAATAAATGTACAGAATTCTGTGACTATAACTACAATCTATCTTTAGAACATTTTCATCACCCTGAAAATATCACTCGTGGCCTTTTTTAATCTGTTTCTACTAAATTGGATTTTTTTTCCCTTACTGTGGCAAGCTATACATAACATAAAATTTACTATTTTAACCTTTTTTTTTTAATATTTATTTTTATCTATTTAATTTATTTATTTAACTGCACCAGGTGTTAGTAGTAGCATGTGGGATCTAGTTCCCTGACCAGGGATCAGACCTGAGCCCCCTGCATTGCAAGCACAGTCTTAGCCGCTGGACCTCAGGGAAGTCCCTAGTTTAACCATTTTTAAATGTTGAATTCAGTTTTTATTACTTTCACAGTGTTTTGCAACCATCACTACTATCCATTTAAGAATTTTTTCTTCATCCCAGAGACACTGTTCCCATTAAATAGTAGCTCCTCACTACCTTCTCTCCACCCCCAGTCACTGATAACCTCTATTTTGCTTTGTCTCAGTGAATATGCCTTGCTGAGTCATTTCAGTCATGTCTGACTCTTCTCAACCCTATGGGCTGTAGCCCACCAGTTTCCTCTTATCCATGGGATTCTCTAGGCAAGAATACTGGAGTGGGTTGCCATGCCCTCCTCCAGGGGGAATATGCCTTAGGTAACTCATATAAGTGGAACCGTAAAATATTTGTCCTTCTCTATCTGACTGACTTCATTTAAAGTCAACAACCCACTGGTTGTTTTAAAGAATCATCCATATCTCACTGGATTTTGAGGCAGGCATGGCTGCAAGTATATAAAGTTGGGTCAGTAAAGTCAAGAGTGGGCAAGGAAAATTTAATCAGAGTTATCAAGCCATCTGTTGGGAACGACTGCTTACCTCAGACATTCAAATATCTGGTTCTGGTTTCTCACAACTTGTAGTGTACTCATTTATGTCATTATAATAAAGGGGAAATTATTTGAACTGATTTAGTTATTTGTATAACCATCATTTGAAGAAACCAAGCTAATGATGGCATCCCAATTTCCAACCAGCACCAGGTTGTTGAATTTTGTCATTTTGTCATTTCCTCAGTGCTCATAAATATAATTTATCTCAAAACTTAGAACAGTATACTATATTAACGAACATTTGTATATTTTGCTGTGTACTTTTCTGAAGTACTTTTTTCACCTAGGTGTATAATTAGTTTATTTTTTACCTTTTGCAACTCCTCATGGTATTCTCAATCATATTCTCACTATGAGGTGTTGATCAAGTTACCCAGGACATTGTTACTGTGGAATTAGGGCTTAATTTTTTGGTGTTCATTCAACTTTCCAGTCAGTCCATCTGGGGGTATTTTTCAGAGGTAAACCATTTCAGAAGTAACACATGTCAAAATAAGAAATCTTTGGGGAACCTGCAGCTAATGAAATGTTTCTATATGCTATAATATGTTTCATATCTGAAGCTGTTAAAAGAGAATTAAGAGGATATGGAGAAATTGGAGCCCTCGTACTCTGCTGGTGGTAATGTAAAAATGGTGCAGCCACTTTGGAAAAACAACCTAGCAATTCTTCAAAATGTTAAAGAGAGAGTTACCGTCAGTTCAGTTCAGTTCAGTCGCTCAGTCATGTCTGACTCTTTGCGACCCCATGAATTGCGGCACGTCAGGCCTCCCTGTCCATCACCAACTCCTGCAGTTTACCCAAAGTCATGTACATCAAGTCAGTAGTGCCATCCAGCCATCTCATCCTCTGTTGTCCCCTTCTCATCCTGCTCCCAATCCCTCCCAGCATCAGGGTCTTTTCCAGTGAGTCAACTCTTCGCATGAGGTGGCCAAAGTATTGGAGTTTCAGCTTCAGCATCAATCCTTCCATTGAACACTCAGGACTGATCTCCTTTAGGATGGACTGGTTGGATCTCCTTGCAGTCCAAGGGACTCTCAAGAGTCTTCCTCAGCGCCACAGTTCAAAAGCATCAATTCTTCAGCACTCAGCTTTCTTCACAGTCCAACTCTCACATCCATACATGACCACTGGAAAAACATAGCCTTGACAAGACAGACCTTTGTTGGCAAAGTGATGTCTCTGCTTTTTAATATGCTATCTAGGTTGGTCATAACTTTCCTTCCAAGGAGCAAGCGTCTTTTAATGTCATGGCTGCAGTCACCATCTGCAGTGCTTTTGGAGCCCAAAAAAATAGTCTGACACTGTTTCCACTGTTTCCCCATCTATTTGCCATGAAGTGATGGGACCAGATGCCATGATCTTAGTTTTCTGAATTTGAGCTTTAAGCCAGCTTTTTCACTCTCCTCTTTCACTTTCATCAAGAGGCTCTTTAGTTCCTCTTCACTTTCTGCCATAAAGGTGGTGTCATCTGCATATCTGAGGTTATTGATATTTCTCCCGGCCATCTTGATTCCAGCTTGTGCTTCTTCCAGCCCAGCATTTCTCATGATGTACTCTGCATATAAGTTAAATCAGCAGGGTGACAAGATACAGCCTTGACGTACTCCTTTTCCTATTTGGAACCAGTCTGTTGTTCCATGTCCAGTTCTAACTTTTGCTTCTTGACCTGCATACAGATTTCTCAGGAGGCAGGTCAGGTGGTCTGGTATTCCCATCTCTTTAAGAATTTGCCAGAGTTTGTTGTGGTCACACAGTCAAAGGCTTTGGCATAGTCAATAAAGCAGAAATAGATGTTTTTCTGAAACTCTCTTGCTTTTTCAATGATCCAGCGGATGTTGGCAATTTGATCTCTGATTCCTTTGCCTTTTCTAAAACCAGCTTGAACAATCTGAAAGTTCACAGTTCACGTATTGCTAAAGCCTGGCTTGGAGAATTTTGAGCATTACTTTACTAGCATGTGAGATGAGTGCAGTTGTGCAGTAGTTTGAGCATTCTTTGGCATTGCCCTTCTTTGGGATTGGAATGAAAACTGACCTTTTCCAGTCCTGTGACCACTGCTGAGTTTTCCAAATTTGCTGGCTTATTGAGTGCAGCACTTTCACAGCATCATCTTTCAGGATTTGAAACAGCTGAACTGGAATTCCATCACCTCCACTAGCTTTGTTTGTAGTGGTGCTTTCTAAGGCCCACTTGACTTCACATTCCAGGATGTCTGGCTCTAGGTAAGTGATCACACCATCGTGATTATCTGGGTGGTGAAGATCTTTTTTGTACACTTCTTTGTATTCTTGCCACCTCTTCTTAATATCTTCTGCTTCTGTTAGGTCCATACCATTTCTGTCCTTTATCGAGCCCATCTTTGCATGAAATGTTGCCTTGGTATCTCTAATCTTCTTGAAGAGATCTCTAGTCTTTCCCATTCTATTGTTTTCCTCTCTTTCTTTGCATTGATCGCTGAGGAAGGCTTTCTTATTTCTCCTTGCTATTCTTTGGAACTTTGCATTCAAATGGGAATATCTTTCCTTTTCTCCTTTGCTTTTCGCTTCTCTTCTTTTCACAGCTGTTTGTAAGACCTTCTCAGACAGTCATTTTGCTTTTTTGCGTTTCTTTTCCATGGGGATGGTCTTGATCCATAGGACCCAGCAGTTCTACTCGTTGGTATATATTCAAGAGAACTGAAGACATGTCCGTACAGAAACGTGTGTACGGAAGTTCATAGCAGTATTCATAATAGTAAAAAGTAGGGGACTTCCCTAGTGGGTCAGTGGTTAAGACTCT
This sequence comes from Dama dama, assembly GCF_033118175.1. Classification (NCBI taxonomy): domain Eukaryota; kingdom Metazoa; phylum Chordata; class Mammalia; order Artiodactyla; family Cervidae; genus Dama; species Dama dama. The sequence goes on from NC_083700.1 coordinate 17,907,209, forward strand.
ATGCTTCCACCACAGGGGGCATGAGTTCTATCTCTGACCACGGAATTAGGATACTACATACCGCACAGGGCAGCCAAAAAAATTAAAAAGCGGGGGAAAGACCCAAATGTCTATCACTTGATAAATGAATAAACAAAATATATATCCATACAATGGAATATCATAAAAAATATGAAGCAATGATATATGCTACTTGAATGAACCTTAAAAACATAATGGTGAGTGAAAGAAGTCAGTCATAAGAGACTACATATTGTATGATTCCATTTATATAAACGTCCAAAATAGGCAACTTTAGAGATAAATTCAATTAGTGAGGTATAGAGGTAAAGGGGGAAGAGAGTGACTGCCAATGGGTATGGGTTTTTTTTTTAAGGAGGAGATAATGAAAATATTCTAATACGGATTGTGCTGATCATTGCACAACTCTGTGGGTATACTAAAAACTACTTGATTATACACTTTAAATAGGTGAACTGTATGAATTGTCAATTATTTCTCAATAAGGGTGTTCTTTGAAAAAGAGAAAGAGAGTTAAGAAACATTACCTGAAAATTCAGAGGTCTGAATTCTGACTTTTCTCTGTTCTCCAAAAGGTCTGTTTCCTTTTGTTGGAAATTCTTTTGTTGGTTACTCCTTTTCCTCATTATAACTAGAAGAGTTACATTTTCCTTTGCACTACAGGAAGGAAGATCCCACAAGCACATACATACTTTTCTTTGTAAGAACACCAATTAACGTTGGTAATCTGTTCTGTCCTACTACTCGAGTCTGTGAATTATCAAGCTGATTCTTACATCTTACATGTGAAAGTTATATCCTGAGGGTATAGAAATTAAATTTTACTGAACCCTTTTCTGAGTGCCCACTTTTACAGATGAAATTGAGATTTGGGGAGGTAAAGTAACTTTTAAAATATTTGACCTGTAAAAGTAAATAGCAGTTTGAACTGTGTTTTGATGCATCAAAAAATTTTCTTTCCAGTGTCACATTACTGTTTCCTACCAGGAAGGTAACCCTGGATTTAAAAGTGTTGGAGAAATTTTGCACCTAGATTTTATTAGTGTAACAAATCAAAATGAGAAGGAAAAATCATAATTAGCTTGCCTGTAATAATTTTGCTGTAGGAGTAACAAACGTAGTACCTTTTATCTTCCTATGTGCCTGAGTTCTTTGCTGAACAAAGTATCTTAAGATACTGAATCTGTATAGGATTGAGGGCAAATAACAATGGGACCCTCTGACCGTTGCTGTATCCAGACAACTGAGGATTCCTGTTAGATGCCCTTTGTCTAATTAATCTTTCTCATGTTTCTCCATCAGTAAAAATGGCTAGTTAAAGATATGCATGGGTGACCTAAGGAACCTCCCATTTATAAAAGAGTCTTTTCCAGGAGAAGAATTTGGCATGAGAGTTAAAACCAAAGCATCTGACTTTGAGCATGCATACACAAAAGGCCAGTCACAAAAGAATGTTTACTTTTTTGAGAGATGTAGGCTCTTAATGGATTATTTCAGTGAGTATGGTCTTTGGTTTCAGACATCTATACAGTAAGAACCTCGATGACTGGAAGGCATTTGAAGGTTTACTTTCACTGCTGAGGTTGAGATCATACCTCTTTTAATACAGATCATCTAGGAAGTTATAGGGTAGAATGTTAGATCAGTTAACTTTAACCTTCCATTTATATGCCTGTGATTCTTCTTTCCTTGTGGACTATTTAAGGGACTTTATTCTGATTGCACTCGAATGTTTCTTTCCATAGGATGGATAGAATGACAGAGGATGCTCTTCGCCTGAATCTGTTGAAGCGGAGCTTGGACCCAGCTGATGAGCGAGATGATGTCCTGGCTAAACGACTCAAAATGGAGGGGCATGAGGCCATGGAACGTCTGAAAATGTTGGCACTGCTCAAACGAAAGGATTTGGCAAATCTTGAGGTGCCACATGAGTTACCCACTAAACAAGATGGCAGTGGTGTCAAGGGCTATGAAGAGAAGCTTAATGGGAATCTCAGGCCTCATGGAGACAACAGGACTGCTGGAAGGCCAGGCAAAGAAAACATCAATGATGAACCTGTAGATATGAGTGCTAGACGGAGGTATGGCTTGATTCAGCTGCCTCCATAGTTAAGGTCTTCTCATAAACTAAGCCTATGAAAAAGGAATGAATTCCAATGAGAGAAAGGGGTTTTTCTTCCTAAAGCTTTTTGAATGAAGGTGTATCTGTGCCATCTGGCTTGACCATGAATTTCTCTTGTTTCCAAATGAAAATAAGTGCCTCTAAAAATTATTATCATTAACATAAAGTAGCTGTTTCTGGATCAAGGAGGCAGTAAGAGTTGGTACCCCAATTAGAATGAGTTACTATACTTTCACTCTAATCTTAGGCCATTTTAGTAGGCAGGCAAAAGCAGTCATTTCTTCAGATCACCCCAGGAGTTTTGGGATCTGTTGATTATGAATACCCAGCTTTTATTACCTCAGAGAGTATGGGCCTCTCTTGTGTGTTCTCTCTTCTTCATGTGCTGATCGTCTGCATTTTTTACTTCATTTGTGCCACATTCCCCAAACCCCAAATATGCATACACATTCACTTACACAAGTACACTCATGCTTGTGCTCTCTCTGTCACATACACATGGCAAGAAAGAAGAAGAAAGGAATGGTTATAATCTTACTTAGGTTTCTTTCTCTACCTTTTCATGTTAACTTATTAGTATTGTCCCAGAGTTATTTTGTTTAAATCACACCCAGTAGGGGAACAGTATTCTTGGTAATAGCATTAAAAACCCTTAGGAAACGTCAGAAAAGTTCTGTAGAGGTTGTGGAAGAAGAGAAAAATTCTTGGGAGCAATATGTAGTATCAGCAAAGTATTATAGGCTAATCCTTAGACATTTTTAGAAAAAAAGAAAAGTGGATCAATGAGATAATGCACCTGAGTAATCCACTTGCCCCCTAATCACCCTTAGCCTTCTGGAGTAAATGACTAATCCTCCTTCCCTGGGGTCAATGAAGAGGAGAAATGTTAGGTGGATTCCTTACATCCAAATTTGGAACTGAAAATGTATTTTTCATAAAAACATTGTTACACATTTTGGTAAGATCTCAGTACTGTTGGAATTGTATTATATCACAGATAAATTCTGTTGAAAGTTAGAGTACCCTGAAAACTCTCCCATTGCATTTAATTTTATAAGAGGATTGAACTTTTGAAACTTGATTCTTTGGAAACTGGGAACTGTTCTTAATGTTATCCAGGAAAAGAGGCTTGATGTAAACCATCTAGATCTCCATTCTGCATGAAAAAAATAGGCCCTGTCTGCCCTGTCACTCGTCTTCCCTTTCACCAGACCAGATACACTGACAGCTATTTCCACTTAGCCTCAAGCTTTTTGTAAGAAGAAAGAAGATTGATAGATTGCTCAGCATGGAGAACAGTGGTTTCTTTGATGTGGATAAAAGGAGGAGGGACTTTAAAAGCAGAAAGAAGGATGGGCTCTTGACATGATAGCCATATCATAATTGCCTAAATATCTTTTTTTTTTTTTTTTGCCATCAGCTGTACAAGTTATGGTATCTATGAAATAAGATATGCATGAAACCAGCACTGCTTATGTTTTGGAATGCTATCGAGAATACGGCAGTTCTAATTTTGTTTTTATTACCTGGATAAAGATTAGGAGTTTTATAGTTTCTGGGAATCTGCCAGTCTGAGTTACAAAGTGATATCAGCAGCAAGTCTGGCTTTTAATAATATCTAATTGGTAGGGTTTCATACCTAAGAACAGCAAGTATTGTAAATCATATGTATGTTTGGGAAAGTAGCAAAGTAACTTCTATCCCCAGAAAAGTTTTAATAAAAAACGAGAGTTCCATGTCAAAAGTAAAAAAAAAAAAAACAAATTGAGGAATGAAACTTGACTTGGGCTTTTCCTTACCTGTGCTGTTTATGTAATATGAGTCAGTTATATTTGGGAATAAAATATCATTTAGGGTTTTCTCAGATACAACTTCCTGATAAATGTCACTCAATTCCAAAATCTTCATACTGTAATGTCTGTGCTTGTTCTGTTGCTGGATAATCCTTAAGTAATAAGTGGCACTCATTTGAGCAAGGAAGAATTCCTTAGGTTAGAAATAATCTGTGAGGTGTGTATCCAGCCAGGCCAGGATAGAAAGAGCTTCTGACTGTTGATGTAAACATTGGGGAATCATATAGAAGAAAGAGAAATCTATCAGACCTCAAAGTTGTTTACTCATGTTAGGGATGGGGGTGGGGCATGAAGGAATATAGAAATGTAAATAAAAATGCAGTTTGTTTAGGCCTGACCATTACTCCAGGAACTGGGGGTTAAAGGATAAAAGGTTCTTTTCTTCCTTTAGTGACTTCTTTTTTCTGTAACCCTACATTTTCAGCTTGTGTCTGTGACCAGTGGTTATAAAGTGATGCAGACAAATTTAGTAATTCCCAAGATAGTTACTATTATCATTGTCTTTCTATTTTATTTCCTCAGCTAAACTTGGTTGTTTTAGTAACCTCAGTTTTACCCTGTTGAGGAATTGAATGCCTGTCCCAGTCATCCAAGGCGCCTTGTTCAAAAGGCATCCAAGTCCCAATGGCATCTGAGACAAGACCCCCTGAGAAATGGTCAAGAGGCGCTCAGGACTAAAGATCTGTGGTTATAAAAGGCTTGAGTTACAAGTTTAAGAAAGACCTAAGAACACATTGTTTTAGACCTAAACACTCCTGACTACACTGTAGATTTCAAGAAAGTAGTCAGCGAAGATATCTGAGTTAAGAAATCAAGAGAGAATTATAGGATATGGTCATTGACTTGGGAACCTCAGGCAGTTAGAATTCATAGGATTCTTGTTATCTAGGTGTTAAAAAGTGAGTGCCATTTTTTATTTTAGAGGGACAAGATGCTTTTTTTTTTTTCTTTTTTTTTCGACAAGTTGCTTTTAAGACTAGCCCCAGAAAGATCAAAACTAGAGTTGTCTAATAACTAGGATTGGCCATAGGGCATAGCCGGTGTGAAAGGTTTAGATCAGAGTCATTTCTAGATAGTTTTTTTTCTGAGGGAAGATGGTAAGTAGAACTTGCAATTAGGTACAAGACCCATACATTTAATTGTGGAGTTTCAATCCTCCAGAAGGCTGTAGACATTATACTTAGCACTGTCCATTCTCTTAAGCCACTGACAACAATACCAACAGTACCTTCTTTTGGCCTAAACCCTTGGCAGGATAGACTTCACTGGAGTTGCCGTATAACCTCCTTTCTTGTAAATCTTCAGATAGCCAGGATCATCTTCTTATCAGTATCATCATATTGATATAATGCCTCCTTGGCAACGTGTCCTCTGTACCTGGGGTGGACAAGTAGGCTCTACTGCCTTTGCCTTTCTTCCCCTGTCAGGCTAACCATTTCCTTCTTGAACCTCAAGGTAACCCAAAAGGAGACTGAGATATAAGGAAAGCACTTGGAATTTTGATTAAAATTGGTATGATAAAAACACTTATCTCTTACTTTCATTCCTAAAGCCATTCAGTGTCTTTCTGTCTGCATTCTCTCTAAGGAATTTAGATGGGAAAAGTTCTTTTTGCTATGGTTTTGTCAACACTTCCATTTTGGTTTCTTCTTTATCCTTTGATTTGGATGTCTCTGTCTTCCCTGGGTGAATCAGAACAGACTTAAGTTTCCTTGGATTTCTTTGTTCAGTGTAGAAAAGTTTTCATAACTTTTTTATGAACTTTGTTGGAAATACCTTAATTTTTCCTTTTCTTGTCCAGTGAACCAGACCGAGGAAGGCTAACTCCCTCCCCAGACATCATTGTTTTGTCTGATAATGAGGCTTCCAGCCCCCGTTCCAGCTCCCGAATGGAAGAAAGACTCAAAGCAGCCAACCTAGAGATGTTTAAGGTAAAAAAAATAGATTCCTCTCATCATTTCTTGCTTCTACTATTCTATTTAATTCCCTGAGAGTCCCATTTCTGTTTTTCTTTTAGTGTTTACTTTTTGGATCTAAATAACTACAAGTGGAGAAGAAAATTTGAAAAAGCATATTCAGTGTAGTTTATCTTTGGAAAATGAAAACTTCATAATTCAAATCATGTAAACTCAACTCTTAACTAGAAATACCTTCTATACTGTATCCTGGGTCTCAGAATATGGAGGAATTCCTAAGTTTTTATGTATTTCTGGAGGAAACACGAGTTTAAAAGATTAAGGAACATTATTTTCAAGAAAAGCAATATCTCCCTTTGGCCATTCTTATGCCAAGAATCTGTTTAGGGTTTATATATGATCTCTTCTTTCATTCTGTAAGCTATATTTGAGTACCTAATGAATACCAGGCGCTGTGCCAGACTATGTGCTAGGAACACAAAGGTAACAATTTCATTGCACCTGTGCTTCTAGTGGAAGATGAAAGTTTTTGACCTAAAAGAATAGATCATCTTGCAGGAATGGACTCTGAGTAACTACTACTATAGCTGATAGTCTCCATGTTTCCTCAGGGGAAAGGCATTGAAGAACGGCAGCAGCTCATCAAGCAGCTGAGAGATGAGCTGCGATTGGAAGAAGCCCGACTGGTGCTGTTAAAGAAACTGAGACAGAGTCAGCTACAGAAAGAGAACGTGGTTCAGAAGGTACTGTGCTCAAGAAATAAAGGACTAGCAGAAAGCAAAGAAAAACTGAGATTGGGCTACCCCAGGCAGATTCAGCAGGGTGGCTCATTCTTCTCTGGTCCCCTGGGTTTTAGTCTCTTGGAATGTTATTTTTTTATTTGGGGCCTTAATCAAGAAAACTGTGATTCTATTTTTTCATTTTCCCTTCTGCTCAACGGGAGCTTCAGACCGAGAAGGAGTTTTGAAAGTCTAGTACCAGATTTCTAGATTACTAGCCTTTTCCACTGTCTCATTTTCTCCTCTCTCCCAGACTCCAGTTGTACAGAATGCAGCATCTATTGTTCAGCCATCTCCTGCCCATGTGGGACAGCAAGGCCTGTCCAAACTTCCCTCCCGGCCTGGGGCCCAAGGGGTTGAACAGAATTTGAGAACATTACAGGTATGTGACCCATAGTGTGATCTTAGTTTCAGGGAACTCTGTTATCCTCTCAGTTTCGGGGCTTTTGTGAAGGTCACGGAAAGAACCTAGCCTTGATAGACATGTCATTATTATCAATAGTCCTGTTGGTCCTTAATGGCATGATTTAGTCTGCAGTAGAAGGATGAATAACTGATCTTTCCACTGTAGTCTTTCTAATTCCTAGCCCTTTTCCATAGAGGGTTAAGATAGTTTATACCAAAAAAGCCAGGGAATTCCTAACTACTAATCAATTTTTACAGTGATGGCAGATTTATCCCATAGATCATTAGACAAAATTACCAAATCTGACTGTATTTCTATTTAGCTATATATTATAGACAGTGTTTTCTGTTTGGCATTTTGTGAGGCATCTGCCACCTACGACTGTATCTTCTTACACTTCAGGGTCACAGTGTCATCCGTTCAGCGACCAATACCACCCTCCCACACATGTTAATGTCTCAACGTGTGATTGCGCCAAACCCAGCCCAGCTACAGGGTCAGCGGGGCCCGCCTAAGCCTGGCCTTGTACGCACCACAACACCCAATATGAATCCCACCATCAATTACCAGCCGGTAAGAGGGAGCCCTAATGTGGAAACAGAAAAATCTTTTATTTGCTTTCCCTGTTGAAAAGGTCATAGATTTTAAGTTTTCGGACTAGGACAACAAAGGAAATTTTGGTGGGCTGACAGTGGTCCCAAAAGTGAAATCATGAGGAATTGTATGAATATAGCATGTGCGTGCTTAGTTGCTAAGTCGTGTCTGACTCTTTGCAACCCCACGGACTATAGCCCAGCAGGCTCATCTGTCCATGGAGTTTTCCAGGTAAGAATACTGGAGTGGGTTGCCATTTACTCCTCCAGGGAATCTTCCCAACCCAGGGATCAAACTCGAGTCTCCTCCATCTCCTACATTGGCAGGCGGATTCTTTACCACTGAGCCCCCTGGGAAGCCCACGTGAATATAGTAGTGGAGAAGAAGGGTTAGATGCAGCAGAGCAGCAGTAAGCTAATATATGTCTAGAAGAAAGAGCTGGAGGGGCCTAAGGAATGAGAAACATAAAGGACGTAAGACAGAGAATCCTGAATCTTTGCAGTTTTGGTTCATAGCCACTGTCATTCTCCTTTGCTGTGTGCCAGAATCCTTTTTCAGTGGAGCAGCTGGACACCTCATGTCATTTTCCGAGTTTGGGGGAAGCTGCGTAGGTCAGAGTAGGATCAGATAGTGTTCTCTGCCACGAAAGTGAAAATTGGTTCTCTCTCCCACATATCATCACTGACCCCTACATTCAATCTGTTTCAGCAGTCAAGTTCTTCTGTTCCCTGTCAGCGCACAACATCCTCTGCCATCTATATGAATCTTGCCTCCCATATCCAGCCAGGGACCGTGAACAGAGTGTCCTCACCACTTCCTAGCCCCAGCGCCATGACAGATGCTGCCAACTCACAGGCTGCAGCCAAATTGGCTCTTCGCAAACAGCTGGAAAAGACACTTTTGGAGATTCCACCCCCTAAACCACCTGCTCCCTTGCTTCACTTCCTGCCTAGTGCAGCCAATAGCGAGTTCATCTACATGGTAGGCTTGGAGGAAGTTGTACAGAGTGTCATCGACAGCCAAGGTAAGGCTGTTTGTTGGCCAGTCTTTTTATCTAAGCAAGAGGTTGCCAAACCTGATTAATATGGACAGAGTATCACATGGTACTGTGTAATATTAAATAACCTCTCCCTGACTTTTACCAAACCACTCCCATCCTTTATTCAGAGGCTGTTTAGGAACAGCATATCAAAAAGCTTTCTGTGTGTCTGTATGTCTTAGGCTTAATATTTTTATTGTGTATTTTGTATAGCTTGTCTATTTTTCTGTTTCCAGCATATCATTTAGCTCTTTTTTTTTAAATTAATTATTTTTGGTCACACTGGGTCTTCATTGCTGCACAAGGACTATGTCTAGTGGCAGCAAGCAGGGGTTGCTCTCTATTTGCAGTGTGCGGGCTGGAGCCCTTTGACTCTGACACACATTTTCTTCTCATTATTGCATAATAGGAAATCAGAAAACTTGAGTTTTTATCATCCCAGTTTTGTCATTTGGAGCTATGTTTCTTAATTTCCTCATTTGTAAATAAGGATGGTACTAATTCCCTAAAGTGATACTTTGCAATCAAATGAAATGTAAATATTTTATAAATTACAGAGTCACTTTTTTAATTCAGCAGAGTAAACTCCTGGAAAAAGATTCATCTGATGAAGAGACACAGAGGAGATAGGAAATGTACAACCACTGATTATTGTTTTTGTTGGCATCTAGGGAAAAGCTGTGCCTCTCTTCTGCGGGTTGAACCCTTTGTTTGTGCCCAGTGCCGCACAGATTTCACCCCTCACTGGAAGCAGGAGAAGAATGGTAAGATTCTCTGTGAGCAGTGTATGACCTCCAACCAGAAGAAGGCTCTAAAGGCAGAACACACCAACCGGCTGAAAAACGCTTTTGTTAAAGCCCTACAGCAGGAACAGGTAAGAGTTCTGACTTCTCACCAGCCGCCTGTGCAGGTTGGGTTTTACCAAAAGGCAGTTCTTTCTAGTTTAGAGGAGTTGTCTGTGTGAAATCTACAGTCCAGGTGATCTAGGTTTCTGAAATGAAGTTCCTTGAACCTAGAGGCCTGGGTTCCCTTTATACCCTTCTTACCATTCTGCCTCTCCCATTTCCATTTCATTACTTCTGATTGAGTAAGAATTTAATGACACATAATGTCTGAGGTTAAGGGAAAGGGACAAAAGTCTTGAGAATCTTGGTTTTCCCTGATAGCACTGCGGAAATTCCTCTGTTATTGACTTCATTTCCTCAAACAAATGGATTTTGGTGAAAAGGATTTACATTTACATTTGTACTAGAACTCTCTTTTAGAGAAGTAATTATCTGCAGTCCATATTTGACAAAGAAATGACAAAGGGAAGGGTAAATTATAAAGTACCCAGTGAAGATTAGTGATTGCTAGTGTGTGTGATTCTTCATTCAGTATTAGTAGAATGAGAATATCTTGGAGCAGGGAAGAGGTATTGGGAATCTCAGATTATTTTCCGCCCCACCACCTATCAGACCCCTCTGGGTAGCATCATGGGTCCTCTAGAAAATGAGTAGACAGGAGTCAAAAATAAAACTTCAGTAACTCATTGGGCTTAATTAATTACATTAGTCAGCTCATCACCACCACCTAGAACTCCAGCCAACTTCTGAGAGCCAGCTTTCCTGGAGAGAGGGATTCCTTAAGCATTGAAGTATTGAGGTTACTATACCCAGAGCTCTTAGTGCAACTGCCCCACCAAACTCTTTTGCCTTTTCCATATCCCTCCAACTAGCTGGCAACATTAGAGATAAGAAGACCTCTAGGTTTTCTGGTTAGGAAATTGGGCGCTGTCCTGCCCAACTTGACCTGATGACTCCCAACAGGAAATTGAACAGCGATTACAGCAGCAGGCAGCCCTCTCCCCCACTACGGCTCCAGCTGTGTCCAGTGTCAGTAAACAAGAGACCATAATGAGACATCATACGCTTCGGCAGGTGAGGATTTCTCTTACGGTTTTGTCAGTCATTTATTCTAGTTTGTCCTTTGCTCTGTGGAAAATCATATTGCTCTTCTGTACTCCCATATTCTTTCCTTCCCCTTACTCCTTCCGTCATGGCAAAGTTACGATCACCTGTCTCCTCGTCATTGCAGGCCCCACAGCCCCAAAGCAGCCTCCAGCGTGGTATGCCCACATCTGCCCGTTCTATGCTTTCCAACTTCGCACAGGCACCCCAGCTGTCTGTGCCGGGGGGCCTCCTTGGTATGCCAGGTAAGAAGGGCTGGGCTCAGAACTTCAGAGTTCTTTAGCGGCTCCTTTAGGTGATTGTTCCGTCTTTTGTTTTCTGCTCTGTCTTTAGGCCCTCCTCCCTTCACTCTTGTTATTCAGCAAATGTTTGCTAAATCCATAGTACATGCCAGGCACAGTACACTAAGGTTTTGGTGGTGAAAATGACCCTTTTGGTGGGCATGTGGTTATTGATCTCTTTTGGCCAGAATAGCAGTGTTAACTGTCCTGATCCTGGTTGAGTGACCTAGGAAAGTTTCTTCAAAGTCAGCTGCCCCTAAACCAAAGCTGATTCAGTAATTCCCCTCTCTTTGTCTTGATTATTTTCCTCTCACCACCGTTTTCGTTGACTCTTCTATACCATCAATACCATGTTGATTAGTCCTGGTAGGTTTGAAGTTTAGGGAAGACCTCTCTACCTAAAGCTCAGGAGCAGGGTGGGTAGTTGCTACTGAAATAAAGCTTAACTGAGTCTGGACTGATGTAGACAACTTCTAATGTTCCCTCTGCATCTCCAAGACTGTAGCCTCAGGGTATTGCGGAAGAAGGTATCATTTCCTCTTTTAATACCTGCCCTCCACTTTTGTCTCCTGGGTCTAGGTGTCAACATTGCATACTTGAACACTGGTATTGGAGGACACAAAGCCCCCAGTCTGGCAGACCGACAGCGGGAATACCTTTTAGACATGATTCCTCCCCGGTCTATATCGCAGTCCATCAGTGGACAGAAATAACGCCTGTTCCACTTACACTGCCCGACCTTGAACCCTTTACCCCTCTCCTCTCCCATTGTCCCCAACTTCCGTCGCATGCAGTGCCTGTACTGGTGCCTACCATACACGGAAAACAAAACAGAAAAACAGAAGACAAAAAGTAGGAATCAACAAGAAAACACACGCCCTGCCCCGCCACCTCCCCTTTGTTTTACACTGCTGCGATCTCTTCTGCCACTTTCTCTCTTGAGTTTTAATAGTGAGGTGGATCTCTGCCTCTGATAGAGGTCAGAATGAGGTCCTGGGGAGAAATCTAAGCCCTTTGATGTGTGTTTCTAAAGTTTGTTTTTATGCTTTAATTATTATTATCATTTTTAATGATGTTGTGTGTCCTCCCTTTGTTCAGTGGACGGTTAAACCTTTTTATTTTCACCCAGTATTTTTTTTCTCTTCTTTTTTCTTTTTTGTAAACACAAATGACATTCAGTTAAGTGATAGGAGCATTGCAGTAGGGTCCCCAGCTGCCAAGTAGGACATGACTGGGAGTGTTAGGGGCAAAAGTTTTTAATGCACTTAACCCAGGGTTGGGGGGAGGTGGTGGCATCAAACAAGGAGGAATAGCACACCAGCTGTGGGGTGTCTCTGAGCTGGACAGTTCAGAAGGCAGTGTTGAGTATTGAAGTTGGGCTCTAAGAATGAGGGGAAAGAGCCTGGAAGGAGAAGCTTTAAAACTTAACCACTCTAAAAGTGACCCATAAAGAAAAGAGAGAAAGGGGCATGACAGTGAACCAAGTTGAGCCAAGGAGGGCTGAGACAAGGTCCTAGCCTTCTGGATGCTGGGTGAATGAGGTTGGTCTCCTGACCCTAGTGGAGACACAGAAGACTATTTCAGGCCAACTAGCCCCAAATTATTTCATCTTATTTTTTTTTAAAGTTCTCCCCCATCCCCATCTCTTTTCTTTTCTTTTTTTAAAAATCCTAATCTGCCCTCAGTAACCACAGCCCCATCTGTAATATAGAGTGGCTGTTCCCAGCCTGACTTTGCTGGGTGTCCTGGAAGTTGGATGGGCATGAGTGAGTGACATGTCAAAGGGAGGAAATAGAGGAAGAAAGAAAGAGGGGTTTCCCTCCCAACAGTTGCGACTTTCCCATTTTTGTCTCTTTACCTTCTGAGCGCCAGGAGATGAGGGTGAGGGCACCTAATCAGGTTGGAGCCCTACCCTGGCCCTGCTGCACTAACTGCAGAGCCAACTGCTCACAGCTGAACAGTTCATGTCAAAACCAGTCCTGGACCTGTGCTATAAAAGTAGTTGTTGTCTTTTTTCTCCCCAGAATTCTATAAATTTTGCTTTCTTGTTTGTTTTTATTCTTAAGTGCTACTAATGTAGAGAATGAATTGAATTGTGCAATGTTGCTGTCCTAGGGATTGGGGAGATTAGCATCCCATTTGCCCACACCATGGGGGACGGGGGAAGGGACCAGGTTGTTTTTGAGGTAAGGGAAGCCCATTAAAGTTAGGGGTTTCTGCTCACTTCATAGTGTATGTCCACCTGCCTCTCCAGCTCTAATAAAAGCTGTCAGAGTTTGAGGAAGGGATACTCTCAGCAGAGAGGTGTGAAGAGCAGTGTTACATTTTGCCCTTGAAAGCCACCTGGAGAGGTTCCCCCATTTTTATTTTTTAAAATTAAATAATTTTTTAAAGTAAGAAGGCACTTTTAAAATTAACACACACACAAACTGCACATTCTCCCCATAAAGTTTGGGGAGGGGATAGGAGGAGCTGGAATCAGGCTCAGTTCCCCCCACACTGGCCTCTACTCCCCATATTCCAGAGCCACTGTGGGTGATTATACTGGCCCTACGGGCCTTCCTGGCTTTTTTTCTTTCCTCCCTTTCCCCCAATTCATGGAGCACTTAATAAAGGAGCAGAGATGCAGCCTGTGTCTGGGCTCCCCAGTGGTGAAATGATCTGGAAGCTAGACGCTAGTAACAGGTAGTGATGGGGTCGTTTCGAGTATTTTTCTGGGGAATGTGGAACCCCTGACTAAGTGGTGGGAGAGGGAGGGGGGTTAGTGGAACTGGGTCTGGGATTATTTTAAAATTATATATATATATATAAAGATATATTCTTACATCTTTCCTTTGCCCTCTGTGCTTTGAAAGCACTAGATAAATCGTTTGGTTTTGCTTTTCTCTCTTCCACGAAATTGGAAGCTTTTTAAAAAATATTTTCCCTGCAAGTCATCTTGCCTTGTGGCATGTCTGTCTAGCCTCCCTCCCCCCACCCCGTGATGAAGTGCCATTTCAGTTATGTCTCCCCTCCCCCAGCTCAGAGGTGCTCAGAGGTACGAGGTGCCCAAGTTTGTCAGTTGAGATTAAAAGTAAGGAACAGAGAATGTGCAATACCGTCTGGCTGGGGGCTGTCCCTGCCCTGAGCTGAATCCCTTCCCTGGGAGCCAGGCCACCTTTGAATGGGGTTTGGAAGTAAGATGTGTAGAGATAGGGGATGATGGGGAAGGAAAGCCTGTAGTCGCGTGCCTGCCAAGGTGCTGAGGCGATAGGGGAGAGGGTGGAGTCTTCCCTGTTTTTATCCCCTCAGGGTCAGTTACATAGAGGCTGCTTGTTGACTAGTATAGCTCCGTGACCCTTTGCTCAATCTCTGAGATTTGATTTCTTACCCTCTCTTATCCCCATTTTCATACCCTTCCCAGGGATTAGTGACGGGGGCGGGGGGGTGAGGTTCCTCTAATCATGGTAAAGTATTAGCCTTCCACCTCCTCCCTTTTCCTCCCTCTCCCCCATCCTTCTGTCTTCCTCGTTTCTCTACTTTTTCATCACTGATTGCCTTGTGTCCCTCCAAGTCTATTGTTGCTGTCCATCCCCAGGCCTTGGGCCCCATAGACACTAAACCTCATGCCCTAAAGATAGGAGGAAAGACCCTCTGTACTGAGTTATCCTTTACCCCTGGAGCACTGAAGCTCAGGGTGATAATAGAATGAGGATCCCACCAGTTTTGCCTGGCTTCCTCCATCACCAGAGGCTTTAAAAGTAGTAGTTTATGGACAGTGGCTTACTCTCTCTAAGCCTGATACAGGTGATTGAGTGGTAAGGCTTTGGTAAAACTGAGGGACAGAGGTCCTTATTTGTCTTTTTTTTTTTTTTTTCTTTTTCTTTTTCTTTTTGTCATTTGACCACAGCATCTGGACTTCTTTCATCCCTGGAATAAGTCTTTTTTCCACATTTTTTGGATGTATGTATGGTAGACAATTTTTTTTTTAAGACACAGAGATAAATGTTTTCCTGCTTTGGTTGCCTTTCCTTTCCCCTTTAAAAGGAATTAGCTATAGAACTGCTTTGTAAAGATGCTTCTTGATATTTTACTTTTGTTCCTTTTCCCTAACCTCTCCCTTTTCTCCCCACTTCTCCAGAAGGCATAACCTTCTCTCCACACCCCCTACCCCCTCCCCAGTCCTAGGCTCCCTTCCCCTCCAACAAGACCTTCATTAGCTTATGATATTTGCTGCCGAGATGTTATAACAAGGACTCATTCGTGTATATAAGCTATTTCTTGATCCATTTAAAAGGAATTGTACATTGTGTAGAAAAAAAAAAAACTGAAAAAGAGAAAAAAAAGCCCTAGCCATGGATATTGTGAAACTGTGTTATGTCATTTTGTAATGTGCCCGTTTGTGTATGATCCGTGCAAAAGGGTTTCTGGGGAAGGGGAGGGGGTAGGGAGGCAGGGCTGTGGAGGGTGGGGAGGGGAGTGGGCCGGGCCCAGCACACTGAGACTGGCAGCTGCTCCAACCCCATCCCTCCTTAGAGATGCCACCTCCCCCACCACCCACCCCTAATTTGTGCCTTGCCTCCCCACCCTGGAGTAGTCCCTCCGGGTCACCAGCACTGCCTTGGCAGAGCCCACTCCCTACCCTAACCTGCCCACCCTCCCTACCCCCCAGCATTAGGTTGAGACTGTGGGGAAGTGCTGGGGGTTGGGAGGTAGCCGAGGAATGGGGCAGTTCCCGGGGGCATTGAAACCAAGTATTATTATGAATTGTAATTGTATTTGCACTGTTTTTTTTCCTCTGATTGCATCAGCATATATACAATATACCTATATAACAAAATTCAGTGTCAAGCTTTCTTATGCAAGGGATTTCCCCACCCCCAAAAAAAGAACCTAGTTTCATGGGCCTTTGAGGGTGGATTGTCAGGGGATGATAGAAATAATTTAAACAAGTCATCCTAAGAAAGTCTCCCTTAGGGGAGAGCCATATCCATCTGTACACAGTTTTAGGCTTTGTAAATTGGGGTGAGGCTGGGTTACTGCAAAAGCTAAGACTCCTAGTCCAGACTGTGGAGAGTAAAGAGAACCACAGCACAAAGAGGGTGGGATGGTGGCACAGCCTGGAGACCTGGGGTTTAGTCTCGAGCTTTCCTGCTGACTTGTTACGTGACCTTTGGTGGAGCTAATTTTCGGGGTCTCCGTTTTATTTGTGAAGTGATGGCAGGCAGGGGAGATCCTCTAGCCACTAAGTTTATAAAGCTTCCTTCCCCACCTGAAAACAAAACAGCTTGAGGTGAGGAAAGTGTCGGGCTGAAAAACCAGGGAGGAAACCAAAGTGGCTAGTGTTGAAGTGGGTATATGTGTGACAGTGCCCTTGGAGAGCTGCCAGGTCCCTGCTGTTCCTTTTGGTTTAGGAAAGGCAGCAGAGTGATGTTTAGAACGTCAGTTAAATCTGGGACATCTTTGCCCTCCTGCCTCTAGTTACCCAAGGGCAGGAACCAGGCCCCAAGCCCCACCTCACAAGCAGTTGCCCTCAAGGGTGGTTGACCAATGAATACCCCAGGTTGGCAGTCACTCACGCCCTTTGTGAGCTACAGAATGCAGATCTTTCCCCCATTTCTTTGGTTGGAGAGCTCAGATATAGTCCACATCTTGTCTCCTTCCCTCAGATCTCATCTGAACCCCCTTAAAGGCAGCTCTCTCAACAGCTGTTTCCTTCAGGGGCCCAGTTTCCCCACAGCCTGGGCTGCGTACTCCCACTGTAGGTCCTTGGCCGGTAAAGCCTGGAGAAGGGTATAGGATGGTGGGTGAAGCCCTGGGGAAGGTGGAAGGATAGATTGGGGGTGGGGGGTGGGGAGCAGGGAGGTGGGATGGGGAATGGCCTTCTCTGAATGGGGTGGGTGGGAGGGGAACAAGACCCTTTTGCACAACTCTTTTAAGTTTCCTTTTTTAAAAAAAAAAAAAACTCATTCTGATTTTCTGCATTGTGTTTGGGAATTAAAATGAAAAAACTAAGACCAATAGAAACTGGTTTTCAAAAAGGCAAATACACTCCCATCTGTTTCAGATGCTGCTGAGCATTTCAGCGGTGACAGATTCAAATAATAAGCTAATTTTTGGAGAAAGGATTAAAAGAAAAAAAAACTTTGTAATATTTATCACTTGCAAGCTATGTTTAATAAAGAAAGGAATGGTTTCTAAACTTTCCTGTGACTTGTGCTTTAGTCATGGGGGAGGGTGGGGATGGCAGTTTGGTGGGAGAAATTTTAGGGGCGATTTGGAGATTGGCTATGATTTATACTCCCTGAAGTCACTTGGGTGCCTTTATAGTTTGTGTCCTTTCTTCAGTTGTGAGGATTTAAAGCCCTTACCTATTTGAGTATTCTTGTTCCCCTCACTTTTATGTAGATCCATGTTCTGGAAGCCACTGATCCCACTTTAATTACCTGATGACTTAAGGTCTAAAGTTATCCCAAAGGAGGCTGCATTTAACCCAGAGGCTGGACCTCCATCCTGCCCGAAGGAGAGGTGTACCCTAGTTGTCCTTGGCCCTTCTCATTATGCTGCTCTAGTCTCCAGTAAGAGTTCTTTGTAGCATGCTGGTCTCTCCAGGGGGAACCTTAAAACAGCCCACACTGTTCTTAGCAAGCTGCATCATATGTACTTCCTTAGTTGGAATGCAACATCCGCTGAAAGATCTGCAACTGCTGTGTCCTGCCATGTCACTCACCTCCACTCCCCCAAGTTCTCCTTTCAATCCAGAACATTAATCAGATTCTAATTTATTTTTTCCATCTTGGTTTATTTCCAGCAAAGCATTTAGACAAGGCCCACCCAGAGGAGAGGATGGCACTTCCTCAGGGAGCTGAAGTTTGGGGCTGTTCTTAACCTCTTGGTCCCCTGCCACATTGTTTAGTCAAAACAGCTTCTGCTCCTTGGGCGGTTGCGGAGGGGCAAGGCCCAGCCTTGCTGGAGTCTTGTCATCGGTACTAACATCTTTCTACAAGAGCACAGGGGAGACAGTGATTGGGATCCCACCAAGACCAACAGATTGAGAGCCTGGGATTTTGGTTTTAGGGCATGGAAGGGCTGGACAAGGAGGGGGCAGGGGCCAGGACTGCCACAGGTCATCAGGGGCAGGGTGGGAAAGATGTGCTCTTTGGACATCTAGAACGGAGGCGAATAGATGGGTAGGGTGTTCCATAGCCTCTGTGCTCATTCTGCAAGGGATTCAAGACCACCAAAACCTCAGTGCAAACTAATAGTTCCTTTCAAAAATAGAAAAATGTTGAGGGGTGCCTCCTGAAAAGGGGCCAATGCTTTGGATCTGGAAAGGTGGAGAGGGGCATTTGGTTGCTGAGAGAAGCAGTGCACATGAGCTTAGATGTCCGAAATGCTTCTGATGTCGGAACAAAATGGCAAGGAACCTGGAGCCCTTTGCCCACCTGCCTTTTTAAACAACTGGGAACGCAGGATGCCTGTCCCGGTCAGACTCCAGCTTGGGCACAGGAGAAACAGGTTTCAGACAGGAGGTTCAGCTTGGAGGATGAGTGCCTTGCCCCGCTTTCCCGCTTCAGGGGAACCCTTAGAGCTATCTGTCTTTGGGGATCATGGATCCTTTGGATCATGAGGATATGTTCAGTGGGGTATGAGGGAGGATTAATGGAGAGAACTCCCACCTGAGCATGGTTTAGTTTTAAGTTATCTGGTGTGTTGGGGAGGACACAGATTCCCCCCTTGCTTGAGGAGAAGGGAGAAGCGGAAGTCATGTCCTCTTTTCTCTTCCTATGGTCAGGCTTGCCCCTCTCCACTGAAGGGGCTGGGGGACCTTTGGTTCCTTCCTGCCTCCAGGGTGGCAGGGAAAGGTGAAGTAGGTTCTTAGGTAGGGCTGCAGTTAGTGACATCTGGGAGGGAGCCAGCTTGGAAGGCCCTAGGCCAAGGGCAGCTGCTCCACCATCACAGGAGGGGGAGGGCGGTGGTCAGGCCTCAGACGCGGGGCCTCAAGCACACCACTCTTTCCTCCCCAGTCCCCCTCACTAGACTCCCCCTCACCTGGGTAATGAGTTCAGTCTTCCCCGCTTCCCTCCACTCGCAGCCTGGCTTCTGCAGCCCCCAGCTCCATCCCAGGCAGCCTGAGGCACTGCTCAGCACTCCTGTGACTCCTGTCTGCAGAAGAGGCTGCCCGGATGGAGAGGATGAGCACCATGACCTGTCTGGGGCTTCCCTCTGGCTTAGCATCCATCAGCCCCAGCCTTTCATCCTGTTCTGCGCACCCCAGAGACAGGAGAAGCCAGACCCTTCCTTGTGCAGAGTCACAGGAATCCAGCTCTGGCCCCCTTTCGCCGCCTGTCCTTTGCCTTGGGAGCCCCCGTGCTCTCTGCCCTGTTTCATGCGGCCACCAGGCCTCCTCCCGCTCCTAGTACCACACAACTGAGAGGGACTGACCCTCCCTCGCTGCCTCAGTCTCCTCATTTGTAAAACAGCATAGTCATGGATAAAAGCCCTTCCCCGCTCTTTGGACCTATGCCGCTGTAGTGCAGACTGTCTTCCTAGCAGTTCTCCACATTAGCCGTCCTGGCCCTTATCTGTGTCTCCAGCCCAGGAGGAGACAGAGGAGGCAGATGATGAGGGCAGCCAGGCCCACGTGTATGCCCACCACAACCCCAGGCAGCAAGCTGCTCTCATCCTGGCTGCAAGAGCACCCAGCCTTGGACTCTGGATACAGTGCCGTCCGTCAGAGGACCAAGGTGGAGGCAAAGTCAGCCCCTCCTCCTCCTCGAAGACTGGCGGCCGCAGGTCCTATGGTAAGGGCCTGCCTGGACCCCAGGCCTGCCACCCTGCTACCAGATCCCACCCACCAGGGGTGGCCAGGGGCACATGTGCCGAGAGACAACATGGGAACTGTGCTTGCCATCCCCATGGCCACTGAAGGCCTGGAGCTGGATCTCAGAGAGGGCCTCACCCAGATCTGTGTAGAGAAAGGAACTGACAGTGCTAGCCAGAAGCAGGGGCCCTTCAAAATGGGCAGCAGGCAGCTTGCGGTAAAAGAGATTGAAGCCTTGGATAGACCCCAGCTGGAGTGGCAGCTCCCATGAGGCCTGCACAGAGGTGACGTTGAGCGCTTTGGTGGGGAAGCCGAGGGCAGCAGGGGCTGCAGAGGAAACGAGATGAGCTGGTTGGCAGTTCTGTTTGCCCGAGGCCAGGGGCTCTACAGGGCTGGAGAAGCTGTTGCTCACTGCCGCCCATGCTGGAAGCGTGGCTGGAGGCCGAGTCCTGGCTGGCACCCTCTGCTGAGTAGGCCTGCACATGGATGGAATAGACCGTGGCAGGCTCCAGGTTGGAGAAGACGTGCTCAAAAGGTGCCTTTGCCCCCGGCCTCTTGGAGCTCTGGACCAGCTGGCTTTGAGAAGCAGAGAAGCTTGGCAACCAGCATCCCTCTCCCTTACTACAACCATCCCCCACCACCACAAAGTGGGCACAGAGCCCCAGCTAGGTCTCTAAGGAGAGAAGGGAGTGGGGGCTGCAGGAGCCAGGATGAGAAAGGCTGAGGATAAGAAGGGGGCTGAAGAGCAAAAGGAAGTATCAGAGGTCCAGGCAGGTCTGGGCATCACTAAGAGAAACTTGACAGGGACTCCTGCCCATCCACTCACACCCACCTCCCACTGGCCAGAGGTGCGACACAAAGCTGATGACGAGTCCCCACTGGGGGGCAGTGGTTCCCGGGACACTCAAACGGCAGAGGTGGAGAGAGCTGCCGCCCCTGCGGGCAGGCCCATGGGAACAGGGGATGGCTCTGGATACCGTCACAGCCAGGCAGGCACTGGCCTGGTTGGAGCCTGCACTGTTCTCTGCCGTGTATTGGTAGATGGCCTTGTCCTCTGCAGATATCTGCACCAGGGAAAAGCAAACACAACCACTGGGGCTCCTTCCCTCCGAGTCCCCTGCCCTGGTGGGAGTGGCAAGACCCACGGACCAGCCCAGAAGCAGAAGGACCCACCACCCATATGCAGGTGTCGCTTGTATGGAGCAGGCTGGGCAGAGCCTTCTGTGGGTGGAGTTAGCTGCAAGGGTTGTAGACAGTAGATGTAGGAAGAGAGTGTTGTATATAGGTGGGGGTGGATGCCTGGGGCAGCTGAGGGGACCTCAGCAGTCAGGCAGAGTGGAGGGGGTGGAACAGGCGCACCTCGGGTACCTGTTGTAGGTTAGCCGAATGTCATCCCCAGGACTCAACCGTTTCCCGTTCTTCAGCCAGACCAGCCAGGGCTCAGGGACACCCTGGGCTACACAGATGAAGATGGTGCTGCTGCCTGGAGGCTTGGACAAGGACTGTGGCCAGTGGACAAACTCGGAGGGAGCCAGGCAGGTGATGGCAGGTGGGAGGTGCCGTGAGGTCTGGCCTCTCACCCTCCTCCTGCTCCTCTCCTCATCCAGGTTCCCGTGGAGGGTGAGGTGACCCAGGACACTCCCTAGCTGGCCCTTGGGGCTCACCCTGCACAAGCAGAATGCCCTGTGCTCTCGTCGGATCTGAGTTCCGAGCTGATTGACTGACTGCGCAGGCGTAGACGCTCGAGTGCTGGACCAACGCTTCGGAGATCATGAGGTTCCCAGGGCCCAGGACTTGGATGCCCTCTACACTGATGGAGCAGCCAGCCACCTGCGGGGAGACAACTGGTCAGAGCTGGGACGGTGCAAAGTGCTGGGGTCTCCGGAAGGCGGGACGGGGCGGGACGTCCCCCAGGTAGCTCCAGACCAGTGGCTGTGGGTGGCCTGCGGCAATGCGTTCCAGCACTGTACCCCCGGGTTCTGAGCCCCAGACAGGATCTCTGGCTCCTGCGGCAGCTGTGGGGATCCCACTGAGAGGTGGAAACAGAAAACTGAAGGATCCAGAAACGGAACTGTCCCCTTGAAGCCAGGACACACTTCCGTTCCCACAGGCCCCTTCTAATCCTCAAGTGACTGGACCCCAGAGGTGTTGCCATTTTACTCCTAGGTTACATATAAAGGAAATTACTTGCCCAAGGTCCTGTGGCAGTAAATAGAAGTGTGTGTGTACCTGTGTGTGCACTAAGTCACTTCAGCCATGTCCAACTCTTTGCAAATCTGTGGACCATACCTGCCTGCCGGGCTTCTCTGTCCATGGAATTCTCCAGGCAAGAGTACTGGAGTGGGTTGCTGTGCCCTCCTCCAGGGGACCTTCCTGACCCAGGGATCGAACCCATGTCCTCCTGAGGCTCCTGCATTGCAGGTGAGTTCTTTACTAGGGAATCCCACAAATAGAGGTATACTTCATTTTATTGCGCTTCACAGATACTGCGGTGGTTTTTTTGTTTTTTAAACAAATCAAAAGCTTGTGGCAACCCTGCATTATCAGATGATGGTTAGCAATTTTAGAAATCAACTTTTTTATATGAGGTATGTACATTGTTTTATACATAATGCTATTTAATAGGATACAGTATAAACATGATTTTTTTTTTTAAACATGATTTTTATATGAACCGGAAAGCCAAACAATTCACAAGACTCCCTTTATTGTGACAGTCACTCTAGTCTGGCACCAAACCTGCAGTACCTCTGAGGTCGGCCTACATCAGAGCTAAGCCGCTTCAGGGTACTAAGCAGGCCCCAAGTTAAACTGGAGGGGTGGAGGGAGGAAAGGGTGTCAGCAGGCCCCCCGCCAGCACAGAGTGCCCCTGGAGGGCCTGCAGCAGTGTCAGAACATGAACTGACCAGGTAGGGAGGTAATGGCGGATACCCAGGGACCTAGTCCCCTTCCCTAAGTCACCCACAAAACTGGCAGGAGACCCTTCCCTTAGAAAGAGAGCCAGGCCCCGCTGCCAAGTGAGCATGTCTCAGCTGCTCAAAGGGATGCAAACGTTTTCTGAAGTACACTGCTCTTGGGTCTAACAGCATCTTCATTTTCTGGCACCCTCTCCCATCTTATTAAGTGAATCAGCGCGTCGTCACTGGGGGCTGCCTTGTGTGAGGTGCTGTTATTCTCACACTGGGAGCACAGGTGTGAACAGCAAGGCAACAGGCCTTTGTCTTCCTTCATCCTGTCACCCCCATTCTTGTTTTGCCACTTTTTATTTTATGAGATTTTGTAACACATATTTATTTAACCTTTTCATAAATGTCCTTTATTAAAAATTTAGGAATTCCCTGGCAATCCATGGGTTAGAATTCTGTGCTACCACTGCAGGGGGGGCCTGAATTTGATCCCTGGTTGGGGAACTAGGATCCCACAAGCCATAGCATGACAAAAACAAAAAAACATCTCATACAAAGTTACATCTCTCCAAGTTTCTGGGCTTCCCTGGTGGTGCTAGTGGTAAAAAAAAAAAAAATCTGCCTGCCAATGCAGGAGACGCAAAAAATGTGGGTTTGATCCCTGGGTCAAGAAGATCCCCTGGAGTAGGAAATGGCAACCCACTCTAATATTCTTGCCTGAAAAATTCCATGGACAGAGGAGCCTGGCAGGCTACAGCCCATGGGGTTGCAAAGAGTCAGACCTGACCAAGCTCACACACACACACACACACACACACACACACACACAGCCCATGGGGTTGCAAAGAGTCAGACCTGACCAAGCTCACACACACACACACACACAGCGGTGACTCAGCCGGCAGAAAATCCACCTCCCAATGCAGGGGACTTGGGTTTGACCCCTGGTCCGGGAAGATCCCACGTGCTGCAGAGCAACTAAGGCCATGCTCCATGACTAAGTGAGCCTGTGCTCTAGAGCCCAGGAGCTGCAACTACTGAGCCCACATGCCAAAACTATTGAAACCTGAACACTCTAGAGCCTATGCTCCGCAGCAAGAGAACCCGCCACCACGAGAAGTCCGTGCACTGCACTGGAGATTAGCCCCCGCTCACCACCACTAGAGAAGAGCCCATGCAGCAACGAAAACCCAGCATAGCCAAATATAATTTTTAAAAAAGCTCCTCGAGGACTGCTATAAAGTCTACACATCTTTAAATCTGGCTCAAGGTCTAGCACAGTATTTCACCCATTCTCCATTCAGCCCACCACCACATATTGAGAGTCTACTTTGGACCAGGCACTCCTCAGTTTGCCGCCCAAAGCTCTAGATCCAGCTGTGGACTGTCTTGAAATGTCCTGGCCTTGGCCGAGGAGGCGACGTTCCACCTGGTCAGGCTGTCTAGTGGGGCAGAGCTGGTCCATGTGATATCCATCCCTGGCTGAACGCCTCCGCATGCCAGGCTTTATACTGTGACCCCCCATGCACCGTCCCGTTTAATCCTTACTACAAGCCTGTGGGGCCAGGGCTTTTACTTCTCCAAGTTCACAGATGAGAAAACAGTGCCAGAGAGAGCAAGTGACTTGTTCAACCCCAGAGGGCCTGGCAGAAGTGGAACGCAATCCTGGGTCTTGGAGGCACTGCTGACAGCATTCCCTCCGGGCACTGTGAGCTCCTTGAAAGTCCAGGAAATCCCGTGTCCCTGGTGCCTGCCCAGGGTAATGCCCGCCCCACGGAGTGGATGGCTAGGGCCTCGATACCCAGCTCCTGTCTCCTGTCCCTAGGGGAATGTCTACACTGATCCCAGCTTCTTCTGTGAAATGTAGGCTATCATGTAACTCAGTCACTGGCTGATCCTCTGTGCCCAAAAGGCACCTGCTTGTCATCTGCCTAAAGCTCTCTGGCCATTCAGTCCCCTGCCTCTGCGGCCAGCAGGATGGAGGACCCGTGCTGCCCAGTCACTTGGCCAGGAGCACTGATCATCATGGAAGCCTGGCATCCTGCCCTGCCCTCATGCCTGGGATGGCCGATGGGAACAGGAAGTGGAAAGCCACAGGAACCTCACCCCAGCTTCCCTCTGCTCTCAGGGAGGAGCCCCTGATCCCCACTCTTTGCTTTCAGTTTCTAAGCCAGCTCCAGATAAGAGACACCACAGATATCCCCTTCCTCTTTCGGGCTTCAGTCTAAAAATTAAGCATCTTTTGGTAGAATTTTGCCTTGAGGCTTGCCCAAGGTTCCCTTGTTATCTGTGCTGCGGGGGCCCCCTAGTGGGTAATGCAGGCACGCTTTCCCCGCACACTCCGGTGGCCTCGGCTTCAGGCTGTGGCAGGAGTCTTACCTGTTTCCCACTGGGTATCATCTCTGCATAGGTTCTGCTGCAACCCTCATTTTGGGCACAAAACTCTCCCACCCCACGTGGCCTGTATTTCGGGTCATTTTGGGCATTTCATCTCAGGTAAAAGGCTATTTTCACCCAAAGGAGGAAACACGCAAATGTGTGTGTACGTGTGCACACAAACACACATGCACATACATCTGAGCACACCATGCACAAACACAAGTGTACCCAAGCATCCACTCCCAGCCGAGTCACAGGAGCCCCTAAACCCATCAAAAGGGCTCCCACTACTCTGGATCAAGTCCAAACTCCTTTTCACGATGGGCATCACCTACCTTTCCTACATCCATTTTTTGTTACCTTGAATTCTCCCCATTCTCTGGTCCAGCAACGTGGAATTGCCTGCATGAACTGCACTATTCTAACCCTTGTGCTTTTACTGAAGCAGTGCCACCCTCTCCATCTTCCTGACCTTGGCCTGCCTCTCCGCTCACCCTTCTACCCTCAGCTTGGTATAGCTTTCTCTCAAGGCCCCTTACCAGCCCTTGCCCATAGCCCAAGGCTGGGTTAGAGGCCTCTGCCCTGGGTTCCCACAGCACTTCCCTGTCTACTCAGTTGCCAGCTCTGGGAAGCCTGATGGACTGACTGAGCCTCTTCCACCTGCTTACTTCTGTATTCCCACACCCAGCACGGTCCTTATATGTAGCCAGCACTCAAAGTATCTGTACCACATGCGACCACATCAGCCACACCCGCTCCCTGTGGCGCCAGCTCCCACACCCTCCTCCGCCCAGTGCCCGCTCTGATCCCCCTGGTCCTCGCTGCCCTTTCAGCCTCAGCCGCGCATCCTGGCTGTGGCGAGTATTCGCCGCACTGTGAGGAGTATGTGCCCAGGTCAGCCTGGCTCACGTGAGTGATGCAGAGGATACCACCGGGGTCCCTGGCTGGGCGGTGGCCCCCAGCCTGTCAGCCCGCCACACTCCTTCCTGGTGCTTGCCTCTGTTCAGCGGTACTCAAGGTCATGCCGTTGTGTTCCCAGGAACTGGAAGGCTCAGGCCCTCCCCGGGTCTGCACTGGGAGCAGGTGACTCCACCTGGCTCCTCCTTGACAGACTCTGGATGTTGACAGAGCATGACAGGCCTAGGACACAGGGACCACCTGAGCACCTGGACAGCTGGCCCCCACCTCTGCAGCCAGCAACTCTGTCCCAGAGCCCCAGCTTCCCCTCCGTGCCCACATTCCCCACTCCCCACTGACTGCCTCTTTGCACCCCTGCAGTATTGCATCTGTGGTCTCTGGAGGCCATGAGCACTTTACCTTCATGACATTTAAAATTATGATTTACATTTGCATTGGTATCAACACAAATATAATCCAGAACTATAACAACTCACTATTATATATTCGTTATTCATTTTTTCTTCTGGTTTTAAAGAAATTATAGTTAAAACAGGTTTGTGATCCCCTGAAAGGGCCCTCAGTGCATACTGTGTCTAATGGCCAAGTCAACACTGCCCAGGCCACCGTGGGCAATTCTGTGCCCTGTGGGCACCATCTGTGGGTACCCCTGTGCACTCGTCCCCCCTAACCCTCACAGGAGCAGCCCAGTCACTTACTTGCCAGTTGCATCTGGGCCCACGAGCACCAGGCAGTTCTGGGCCACACAGTGGGACTTGTGGGCACGGGAGGGGAGGCTTCAGTGAGAGGGCAGGCGGCCAGATGCAGGGAGCCATTGGGCATCAGGGTGGTGCTGCTGGCTTTGGTCAGGGCCAGTCCGTCCCACTGCCAGGAAATGGACACAGGCGGCTCACACTCCACCTGGCCGGGCAGCACCAGCGGGCGCTCCCGCACGAAGGCCAGCTCAGAGCCTGCAACAGGACCCGTGGGGACAGCCAGCCAGGCCTGGGCACACCAGCCTCCTGTAGCCCACCACCTCCCCTCAGTTTTGAGCCCCTTTCGGCCTGGGTGAGGGGTAGGGAGGCAGGACTTTACTTTCGGGGGGGCCTTGGGGAAGCACATGAGGAGGGCCTGGCAGTCCAGTCCAAGGAGCAGGGCCGCCACTGTCCGGCTGGGCCGCTGCAATTGATAGCCTCTTTCAGCTGGACCCTGGCAACAGGGAGGGTGCAGGGCGGGCACAGTGGCGAGGTCAGGGGCCCAGGCGTGGGCACTGTGCTCCCCAGGATCCAATGGCGTCACCCCCTCTCTCCCGCACTGGCCCATCTGCCCTTCTGCCTGCAGGGTCAGCTTCCCGGGACTCCTGGCTCTCTTTTCCCACTGCCGAGATCCCAGCCCCTGAGTGGGGGAGGAGCACACTCACATATTCACTCACACCCACATATTCACTCACACCCACATATTCACTCACACCCACATATTCACTCACACCCACATATTCACTCACACTCACATATTCACTCACACCTGGACCGAAAGCCCGGCCTCACAGACCTGGACACTGCTTCCATCCCAGAACTGTCCTCTCACAGAGGACTCTCACATGAAGACATCCCTACAGACTCAAAGTCACAAATGCACAAGCACGCAACTTCAGACACCAATGTTGCAGGCCTAGAAATGCAAGCTCAGAGCTGTGAACCCACATGCACAGACCACCCTACAAGAACACCCGAGGATGCAATGACTCAGCCTTCCAGGCTGAGCAGGAACCTGCCCAGCAGATGGGCAGCCTTTGAGGGGAAGAGCCCCCAGGCCTAGGGCTCAGCCAGCCTCGGCCATCGGTGGGGAAACCTCCTGGCCCCTGCTCCTCCAAGACCCTCTGCTCCACAGCCCCCCCTAGCCTGCGTTCCCTCAGCTCTCCTGCCGCCTGGCGCCCCCAGACTGCAGCCAAAGCCTGCTCTCCCAAACCCTCCCTCCGCCTAGCTCTTCCCCACAGGCGTGTGCCTGTCCTTCCCACTTCCCTCCAAGGCTTTTCAGCACCTCTGCTCTCATCACCTTGGTGCCCCGCACCCCCCGCCCCCGTTTTGCCCCTGGCTTTCCCATCCCAATGTCTTCCCCCTTATCTTCCCATCCGCCTCTCTCACCCGGCCTTCCCTGACTTCTCCCCCACTGCCCTCCTCTTCCTTCTCCCTCTGTGTCCTGCAGGCCCCGACCCTTACCCCAGTCTTGGAGCAGCACCAGCAGCAGCAGCAGCAGCCCCGGGCCCATGTGCCCACAGGTTTGGCCCCCTCAGTCCTGGGCTGCTCCCCAGGCAGCTCTGGTCTTCTGCCTTCAGCCTGGGGTCCCCTGGGCTGTGGGCATTCCCCACACATGCACTTGAGGGAGCTCAGTATGGGGGCCCAGGGTCCAGAGGGCTGAAGTCTGGAGGCTGCTGTCTTCCCTGGAGCTGGGTCTCTCTCTGCTTTCAGCCTGAATCCCCTCCCCACCCGCACCCCCAGCGTCCCCTCCTCCCAGGGCCAGGACCCAGACACTAAGACAGTTGGAGCAGGGATGGGGGGCGGGGTGGAGGCCAATGAGAGGAGGGCAAAGTTGGGGTCAAACCTGTCCCTTTCCCAGCCTCAGACCTACCTTACTCCTTCCCAAACATGGATTGAATGAGTGAAGTTCGCCTGGTGGGGGAGGCATCTGTTTCCCCTAAGCCCAACTCTGGGGATCCAGGGCCAGAACTGGGAGGCCTGGAGTCTGATATGGGCGTCCTGGGTAGGGGTGCAGAGCCCCCACCCTCCTAGAGGAATCACTGTCTCAGGTGCTGAGCCAGGCCTGTAAGGGAACTCATCCATTAGTTTGATCTTGGCCGTAGCAGCCCCCTCACCATTCACAGTGTCACTTTCCAAAGCTGTTCTCCCCACACTTGTTGGGACAATGGATTGGGGCCCTGGTGACGGGAGGCACTGGCAGGCGGGGGTGAGGACCCAGCCTCCACTGCCCAATCTGAAAGAGAAGAAAGCAGCCTGGGCCCTCTCCTCTTGCGGGACTGACCGTCTAAACAGGCAAGAAGGAGGGGGGCGTTGCCTTTTCACCAGAGGAGAAGGCCCTAATTTTCAGACTTACTTATTTCTGTAGGACCCCCTTCACCTAAACTGCATCCTCTGCCCTCCAAAAGCAACTGGGGCAGAACACAAGGCCACAAGCAGCCAGGCTTCTGGCCCTAGAAGCTCCAGCCAGTCTGGCCCCAGACTGAGTCCCCTGCCCCTTACTCTTTCTCCTTGGCTTTACCCAGCTCAGGCTGTGCCCCTCATCTCTTCAGCACAAGCTCCCATCGCTGGTCTTCTCTCTGACATGTTCAGCCTCCTCCCTGGCTCCCTGCCTCATGCAAAAGCATTTTCAGAATCAACTCACTCAACACTGCCTCTCCCGGCTCAACCTCCTCCTCCTCCGAGACCAGCAGTCTAGGGTGGGTGATTGAGCCTGAGCTACCCCTAAAGGAGACTGTGGGAAGAGAGCCTGCCACTTCCCCCTGGGCCTTCCTCACCAGCCCTGCATCTCTCTGTCTTGGAGCCTCCAATTCAGGTTCTCACTCTTTCTCTGGAGTGGCTTACTGAGTCAGCACAGCCTGGATCCCTGAGGTGCCAGGAAGATGTGGTTCAAGTAACTGATAAATTGTATCCTTTGTAGGAGGCTTTACCTGGTGGCTTAGATGGTAAAGAATCTGCCTGCAATCCAGGAGACCCCTGGGTGGGGAAGATCCCCTTGGAGAAGAGAATAGCTATCCACTCCAGTGTTCTTGCCTGAGGACCCCCATGGACAGAGGAGCCTGGGGGGCTACAGTCCATGGGGTCACAAACAGTCAGAAAGGACTAAGTGACTGACACTTTTACTTTCCCTCTTGAACCTGTTTCATTGATAAAAATGGGGGTGGATGTGATAGAAACCACCTCCCCCAATGACTGGGAGGATTAAGTGAGTCAAGGACTTAGGATAGTGTGTGGCCCAGATCAGCGTTTGCAGTCTTTGGTCTTGCCTCTCTATCCGGTTTTCCTGCTATCAAGATCTGGCTCCAGTACCTACTAACAGGATGTCTCCTTATCTCCTGTGTCTACCTTGTCACCTCTGAACTCACCAATGGGACCCACAAGACAGAGAACCAGCATCAATACAGAAGACCTGGGTTCAAGCACAAGCTCTGTCCTTCCCCCGCCATCTCGCTTTGGGCTGGTATCCCTCACCTCTGAGAAACCCCACCTGTCATGTGGGAGGAAGAGCAAGCCCTGCTTGTCAGGGTTGTGATGATCAAATGAAAGGCTTTGCACTTTAAGGGCCCAGTTCCACTCTTCCTCCTTTTTAAAAACAGTCTGGGGACTTCCCTGGTGGTCCAGTGGCTACGACTCTGTGCTTCCAAGGCAGGAAGCCCAGGTTCCGTCCCTCTCTAGGGGAACTAGATCCCACAGGCCACAGGTAAAAGTTTGCATGCCACAACTGACGAAGACCCATCACAAGCAGATAAATAATACACATTAAAAACATAAAAATAAGAGAGCAGCTTGAGAGAGTTTACAGAGCTTAAAGTCCATCCATCTTAATCTGTATAATTCAATACCTTTAGTATATTTTACAGAGTTGCACAACCATCACCAGAATATATTTTAGAACATTTTCATCACTTCCAAAAGAAATAGTGCACCCATTAACATTCACTCCCATCCACCTCTCTCCCATGCCGTCCCTGCAGGCAGCCACTCTACTTTCTGTCTTTGCTATTCAGGATACCTCTTATAAGTGGGCTCATACTACATGTGTTTTTTTGTGTGTGTATGGCTTATTTCACTGAGCATGATGTTTTCAAGTTTCCTTCACGTTGCAGACACGTGTAAGTACTTCATTCCTTTTTATGGCTGAACACTCTTCCATTGTATGGCTCTACCAGTTTGTTTATCCATTCACTAGATGATGGACGTTCGGACTGTTTCCGCTTTCTGGGTATCATCAATAATGCTGCTGTGAGCATTCATGCACAGTTTATGTAGAGACGTGTTTTCAGTTCTCTCAGGTCCATGCCTAGGAATGGAATTTCTGGGTCATACGGTAACTCTGCATTTTGAGAACCTGTCAAGCTGTTTTCCAAAGTGGCTGCAGTCAGTGACATTCCAAGCACTTCTTTTTGTAACCCTCAAGATAGGAGTTAACTTTCTATTGGTGCCAGGACCCTTTGAGATTTGGTGAAAGCTTCCCCCAATTTCCAAGGAAACTTATATTTGCATACACCCCGAGCCCCAGGTTAGGAGGTGCTGTCCCAGGAATAAAGGTCCAAATGGCCTTTTTTTTTTTTTGGCTGCACTGCATGGCCAGTCATCTGACTTTAAAAGAAGAAGATTACCCTGGATGAGCCTGTGGGTCTTTAGCAGTGGAAGAGGCCAGCAGAAGTCAGAAGGAAAGGTCAGAGTCACGTGAGGGGAGAGGGGGCCGAGCTGTTGTTGGAGACAAGGGATCAGATAGCCAAAGAATGTGGATGACCTCTAGAAACCAGAAAAGGCAGGAATGGAGTCTCCTCTGAAGCCTCCAATAGGAATGCAGCCCTGAGAACATCTGGCCCTTAGCCCGTGGGACCCGTGTCTGAAGTCCAACTTCAGAGCCTAAGAGGGTAACTTGGTGTTGTTGGAAGCTGTGACTTTTGCGGTCATTTGATACAGCAGATAGAAAACTTTTCAAGATCCCTGTCTATTCTATCGCCGACACTGTCACCCGCTGACTCCTCATTTCGGGTTTCCCGGGCATCTCCCCCACCTGAGCGTGAGCTCCACCAGGGCAGGAGCTGCGCATGATCCCCTCTGGGTGCCCAAAGCCAGAGCAGGTGGCACTCCCTGTCAACACGGGGTAAGGGGAAGATGAAAGGAGAGCCAGCCAGCCTTGCAAAGTCATGCCCAGACCTCCCTCGACTCTGATCTGCATCCTTCTCTCCCTTTTGTGAACACCCGATAGGCGGTCCACGAGCAGAGCTGGGCAGGAAGCGGGTCGAGGCGGCTCCAGCCCACCACCTGTGCGCAGGAGCCCTGACACTGCCCTGATGTCGCCACACCCCGACAGTCCCTCTCCTCCTGGCTCCCCACACTCCGTCAGAGGTGCTGTCCCCGCCAGGACATGGTCCCAGGCAGTGTCTCCGCCCGCCTCCAGCTCCCTCCTCGCCGTGGCCTTTGCCAGTCACTGGCCCTTCTGGCTCTCTGTTCCCCCTGCTGGGCTCATCTTCCCTCAGTCTTCCCTTTGCTGAAGCATTTTCAAATACATCCTGGACATCATCTCATTCCACTCCTGTATACTTACTGTGTATCTTCTAAAAAATGCAAAATTTTCCATACCTAATGTCATTATCCTATCTAACAAAAATAATGCTACCAAGTCCAAGCTCCTGCTCCTGACTGATTGATCTCTCCAGTGAGAAGCTGATGAGTTGTTGGGGCAAGGAGTAGCGATCATTTAGAAGCTGCCAGAAGCTGAGAAGGTGGCAGACCAGCATCCCAAAGAACCACCTTCTTAGTTAGAGTTCAGGCTTGTTTTATACTGAAAGGGTAGAGAGTAAAGTCCTGGTTCCAGCCATCCACTGGAGGCGATCCCTTAATTTCTTCCAGCCAGTCATTCCCAGGTGGAAAAGTGAGCTAAACAAAGGTATTTTACCTTAATGTTCATCACCTGGGAGACAAGGTTCCCATTATGTGTTTAAAAAAATAAAAAGATTCCCATTATGTGTAACTTAAGTTTATAGGCATCATGCCTTTAGTGACTGACTTGGAATACAAAGTCTTTTCCTGTTATAATTCCCCACTGTCAATGATCCATTCCACAGGCCCCTGCGAAAGGGATGAAGATTGCTCTAGACCTACTGGACTGTGCCTAAGAAGAGGTGATCATGGAAAGGAATTGATCAGTCCTGGGTAGGGAATATTCTTTAGTCCTTTAGTCAGTAGTACAATCCTCTGGAGAAGGAAATGGCAATCCACTCCAGTATTCTTGCCTGGAAAATCCCATGGACAGAGGAGCCTGGTAATCCTCTTTCCTTTTTTATATACAACTATTTGAACCTAGGGCTTCCCAGGTGGCTCAGTGGTAAAGAATCCGCCCACCAATTTAGGGGACACAGGTTTGATCCCTGGTCCTGGAGGATCCCACGTGCTGTGGGGCAACTAAGCCCATGTGCCACAACTACTGAGCCCTTGCTTGCTCTAGAGCCGGGGAACCACAACTGCTGACTCCCGAGCAGCCCAGGGCCTGTGTTCCTCAACAAGAGGAGCCACTGCGGTGAGAAACCTATACACCGCAACTAGAGAGTAACCCCGCTTGCAACTAGGGAGTAACCGGAGAAAAGTGTGAGCGGCAACGAAGACCCGAAAAGAAACACCTTCTATGTGTATGTGTTTCGGGCTGCCAGGGCTAAGCTGTGGCACGCAGGATCTTCACTGTGGCATGCAGCCTTCCTAGCAGTGCTGAGCTGGCTTAGTTGCTCCACAGACTGTGGGATCTTCCCAGATCAGGGATCGAAACTGTGCCTCTGGCATTAGCAGGCGGATTCTTTACCGCTGAGTGACCAGGGGAGCATGGAGGCCTTTTATTTATTTATTTATTTAGTCCAGATGGGCTGTGCTTCCACCAATCCTGAGAACGTGTCTAAACACTAGCAGGTATCTGAAGTTTCCTGCAGCTCGAGGCCTTTAAGTCTATTTGCCAGTCCCTGGTGTGGCAGGTTCCTGTGTTGAGTCCTCAGCTGGGGAGGTCTAGCAGCAGTCTTTGGGTTATTTTTAGCACAAATGATGCAGTTCTGAGAGCTCACTGGATGGCCTTTTGTAGGCTAGGCCCCATTGTATACTTTTGACTCCGCTGTAGGGGGCCTCTCTCACGTGATGGGTACCACCGCAAATGTGCTGCCACCGTGTCCAAGAGCGCCTGGGGGATCAAAACTGTTCCCTGTGCCCTACATTTGCAGCCAGGTGAGGTGTGGTCAGAGCGAAACCCCACTCTCTGGTCCTCTCTTTGTCCTTCTCTGAATGCACTGGCTGGCATTTTGATAACACAGTCTGTGGGAGGAGGGATGCTATCGCAGCTCGCTAATGGCCTTCCTTTGCTGCTTGGTCAGCTGCCTTTTACATGGAGAGGGACATCAAGGTGAGGTGTTCTACTTGGCATTCTAGAGGTTGTAAGAACCAATGATTTTGTACTTCTCCAGAGACTCCATGCCTGGGATGGATCGAGAGGTTTTCTGTGCCATCTTGGTGTTAACCAGACTATGATGCACCTGTGTTTATCAGAAAGTCTTCGCTCATCTCCACTGCCCATCTGACCTGGAGCTCCTGTGGGGAAATTGGAGTTGGGTGCCTCAAGTCCAAGGGAGCCCCTGGGCTTCTTTGTTAAATCAGAGTGTTCCTCTCTTTCTACCACGCTGCTGCTGGAAGGGGTCCCTTCCAGGATCCAAGAGTGGGTTCTTGTCTAACACCCAGAAATTGTCCGAGATGACATATGCACTGACAAAGAAAGAGACTTTATTGGGAAGGGGCACCCAGGTGGAGAGCAGCAGAGTATGGGGACCCAGGAGGACTGCTCTGCCACGTGGCTTGAAGTCTCGGGTTTTATGGTGAGGGGGTTAAGTTTCTGGGTTGTTTCTGGCCAATCATCTTGTTTGGCCCATATTCGGCCTGACTCAGGGTCCTTCCTGGTGGGGCTCGTAGCTCTCAACTAAGATGGATCCCAGCAAGAAAAATCCTGGGACGTTGGCAGGACGATATTGTGGAGTAGCATCTCCTCCCTCCTTTTGGCCCCTCCAGAATTTTCCCCATGTTAGTTTTTGGGGGGCAGCACTGTGTTCCTGATTGGGACCTCCTGTTGTGAGACAACTTGTGCAAGTTGTTATCATCATGCCTGACCAAAGCATGTGGTTTTGGTCAATGATTCCCTAACAATACAAGAGGCTCCTGTCTTTTTATTGTTTTTCTTATGTTTTAGCCTAGGGCAATCTTTTTCTAATATCCTTCCTCCTCACAGTAAGCCTATTGTTCCTTCCCCAGTGGCATTATGTCTCTTTGGGTTACTCACCTTTAGGAATCCAATGCTATGGTCAGAAAAGTGGTGTTGCATTTTGCATCTTCTTTCTTCTGTCATCGTTCCCTGTTGTCACTACCAACTGAGAAGGGTTCATTCCAAAAACACCATCTAATTTTTGCCCCAATTTATATGAGGTGTTTTGCCCAGAAAAGGTCAAATTTACTATTCTATTATATTCAGAGGCCTCAGGATCTGCATCAGTCTGTAGGCCTGGTAATACTTTTTTGCCGAATTTCTTGGATTTTGTTCAAACTCTTCTGCTTTGGTTCCCCTTTCAAAGCCTGGCAGGATACATTTATAGTAAGGGCTGCTGCTGCTGCTGCTAAGTCACTTCAGTCGTATCCGACTCTATGTGACCCCATAGACGGCAGCCCACCAGGCTCCTCCATCCCTGGGATTCTCCAGGCAAGAACAATGGAGTGCGTTGCCATTTCCTTCTCCAATGCATGAAAGTGAAGTCGCTCAGTTGTGTCCGACTCTTCGCAAACCCGTGGACTGCAGCCCACCAGGCTCCTCCGTCCATGTGATTTTCCAGGCAAGAGTACTGGAGTGGGGTGCCATTGCCTTCTCCGTATAGTAAGGGCGTATGCTCTAATAAGGGCATTCCTCCGTTATTGTGGTCCCAGTGTGGTTCAGCTGTGGGTACCGCCAAATGGGCTTCTGGTGTGCTGTTTGGGTCTGTTAGATGGAGCTGGTACACTTCTCTCTTGGACTTATCAATAACTATCCTTTCATCTAGAGGATCCCCCCAATAATAAGGGCCACCAATTAGACAAGCCTGACCTGGAGAAAGCCCAAGGAAACAGCTAGCTGGCCATTTGCATCTAGGTCCCCTCAATAACTGTGTAAGGGAAACTGCCCTGCCCCAGGAGTGACTCCTGGCCCAAACTGAGTGCCTCGTTGGGTCTTGATGGTGATATCACACCAGGTCCCTGTGCCTCAGGGATTTTCTAATTGATCCCTGTAAGGAGCAGGAGCTAGTTGGACCACTTCCTGAGCCCCAGGCTGGGAACTGAAGCTGAATAGGAATGGGAGGTGATGGAAGGAGTGGATATATTGGCATAACAGCTGGAGCAGCTGGGACAGCCAGCTTGGCCCAAGGTTGGAGCAATCTATCCTCACCCTTCTTCCTACTCTTTCCTTCCTGTATGATAGACTTTCCTTGGGCTTCTTTTACCACAAAGTGACACTGTCTGACTTTTTCTCACCCTGATGTAATAGCACAAATGCTTGCGCATAGAGGATCTCATCACTCTTCCCCACTTCTTCACAGCATAGCTATGTTATTGTTTTGTTGTTTAGTCACTAAGTTGTGTCTGAGTCATTCAAAGTCCACTATAAAACCATAAATAGCAACTGACCATCTCTATCAGAAGGCTGCCTTTTGCCTCGGCATCCACCAACCAGGCTGGGTTCTGGGGTGGGACTTCTGGTGATTTTAGGAACAAGTGGAACCTTTCTCTTCTCCCTGGGAATGTCCTTTCCTCCACTGACAGTCTACGTGGAGACATGGTACCAAAACTAAATGGAATAAAAAACCTAAAGAAAACTCTGAATTTACCCTCAAGTTTGGTCTTGGGGTTTGACATGTCATAAGAACCATCAACTAAAACCCCATGTAATGTGACTCGTTGGAGAGTTGCTGGATCCAGACCATCAACACAGGAGATCAGAGACAATGCAGCAGAGCAAGGCTCTGACTTTTCCAGTGGTCACGCAGGGATGTGAGAGCCAGACCATAGAGAAGGCTGAGCGCTGAAGAACTGATGCTTTCCAACTGTGGAGCTGGAGAAGACTCTTGAGAGTCCCCTTGGA
Organism: Dama dama; assembly: GCF_033118175.1. NCBI lineage: Eukaryota > Metazoa > Chordata > Mammalia > Artiodactyla > Cervidae > Dama > Dama dama. The sequence goes on from NC_083700.1 coordinate 17,944,050, forward strand.
CAGCAAGGAGACCAAGCCAGTCCATCCTAAAGGAAATCAACCCTGAATATTCATTGGAAGGACTGATGCTGAAACTGAAGCTCTCAATGGCTGATGCGAAGAGCCAATGCATTAGAAGAGACCCTGATGCTGGGAAAGATTGAAGACAGAGGACAAGATGGGTGGATGGCACCACCTAACTCAATGGACATGAACTTGAGCAGATGGTGAAGGACAGGGAAGCCTGGCGTGCTGCAGTCTATGTGGTCGCAGAGTTGGACACGACTGAGCGACTGAACAACACAGCAGAGGTGACAGTACAGAGTCCCAAGGCAGCCCTGCCTAAACCCCTCCTGGAGATGACAACAGGCACTGCGCTATACTTTGTTACACTAAATCACCCCCTGCCTCTCAGTCAGCCTCATAGCTGTCATCAGATCCCTTATCCTGAACATGCCCCGGAGGGCTTTTTTTAGGGAGAGTTAAAATGTCCCAATTTTTTTTTTCCATTTACTTTTATTAGTTGGAGGCTAATTACTTTACAATATTGTACTGGTTTTTGCCATACATTGACATGAATCAGCCATGGATTTACATGTGTTTGTTCCCCATCCTGATCCCCCCTCCCACCTCCCTCCCCATCCCATCCCTCTGGGTCTTCCCAGTGCACCAACCCTGAGCACTTGTCTCATGCATCCAACCTGGGCTGGTGATCTGTTTCACCCTTGATAATATACATGTTTCGATGCCGTTCTCTCGAAACATCCCACTCTCGCCTTCTCCCACAGAGTCCAAAAGTCTGTTCTGTATATCTGTGTCTCTTTTTCTGTTTTGCACATAGGGTTATGTGCATCTTTCTAAATTCCATATATATGCGTTAGTGTATTGTATTGGTCTTTATCATTCTGGCTTACTTCACTCTGTATAATGGGCTCCAGTTTCATCCATCTCATTAGAACTGATTCAAATGAATTCTTTTTAATGGCTGAGTAATATTCCATGGTGTATATGTACCACAGCTTCCTTATCCATTCGTCTGCTGATGGGCATCTAGGTTGCTTCCATGTCCTGGCTATTATAAATAGTGCTGCGATGAACATTGGGGTACATGTGTCTCTTTCAGATCTGGTTTCCTCGGTGTGTATGCCTAGAAGTGGAAAATATCCCAATTTTTAAAGACAGAAATGCAAGACAAATGAAACATAAGTGGCACACACATGCTAGCATACAAAGAAACAAACCAACCAGTTCACAAATTGGGTAACATATCTACAATTATTTCCTCTAACTGGGAACTCCACTCAAGTACAAAGCAAATTGGCTTATTCCACAGGAAAAAACTCAAGAGAAGTAATCACATTTCAAGTTCTAGCTCTACACACCAGAGTGGCTTATCCAACTGCGCTGATCTCAGATCTTAATTCTTTGCTCTCACTAGCAAGCGCTGGAGTAGCCAGTGCCATTTTGGGGAACTTGAAAGGGAAGATCCTCAGGAAAAGAGGTCCTGGCAGCTGCTCGGGACTTACTCCAAAATTCCTCAGCCAAGTCAGAGGGCCATGAGCAGCAAGGGTCCTTGACGGTTTCACCAAAATCTGTTACCAAGTCTAAGCTCATACTGCTCTCTGAATGACAGGCCAACCAATCAAGAGATGGGTTGTTGTGGCAAGGAATGGCGACCTAGCAGACAAGAAGACAGCGAGCTAACTTCCCAAGAAACCACTTTCCTTGAGTTAGAATGCAGGCTTCTTTTATACTAAAAGGGGAGGGGCTGAAGTCCTAGTTCCAGGATGTGTTAACTTCCTCTTGCAACCATTCCCAGGTGGGCCTGGTGAGGCTGGTTTTTTGTGAGCTAATCAAAGGCATTTTAGCTTAATCCTCATTCCCTGGGAGGCAGGAATCCCAGAGATAGGCCAATATGCATAATCTAAACTGATAGGTAACATCCCTTTAGTAATTAACTTGTAACAGAATAATACTATGAGCTTCTCCTGTGGCTCAGTGGTAAAAAATCTGCCTGCAATGCAGGAGCCCCAGGAGATCTGGGTTCAATCCCTGGGTTGGGAAGATCCCCTGGAAAAGGAAATGGCAACCCACTCCAGTATTCTTGCTTGAAGTATTGCCTAGAGGGCCACAGTCCATAGATAGGGTTGCAAAGAGTTGGACACAACTAAAGCAACTTAGCACATACACTCAGAATAATACAAATTTTCCTCCCTATCATAGTGACAATCATTTCTTTTTTTTTTCTTTTTTTTAAAATTTTATTTATTATTTTTATTTTGGTTGCACTGGGTCTTCAATGCTTTGCATGGGTTTGGTTGCCCTGTGGCAGGTGGGATCTTAGTTCCTGCACCAGGGATTGAACCCAGGTTCCCTGCATAGGAAGGCAGATTCTAAACCACTGGACCCCCAGGGTAGTCAAAGTAGAACGTTGCTGTTTATCCAACAAGGTCGGATAAACTATTATTCTCTGTGTAAATAGTTTGCATTTTCTCTGTGCTCAGATGCTCAGCCGTGTCTGACTCTTTACGACCCCATGGACTGTAGCCCGCCAGGCTCCTCTGGCTGTGGGATTTTCCAGGCAAGAATACTGGAGTGGGTTGCCGTTTCCTTCTCCAGGGACAATCATTTCTTAATATCACCTAGTAATGAGTTCATAATCAAATTTCCCTAATTGTTTTAAAAAACATGTCTTTTTACTCTTTGGACCACTCAGAACAAGGTCCATATACTATACTACATTTGGTTATAGCTTAAGGATATAATTGAGGCAAGCCTTGCCCAACCCCCTCCCCCCACCACACCTCTCTCATATATCATTGAGTTATTGAAGATACTGGATAAATTTTCTAGTAGAAGTACCTGCATTCTGGATCTCTTTGATTTTTTTGGTGTTATTAAATATGTTCCTCTGTAAATGGATGTTGGCCCTAGAGACTTGGTTAGCTTCATGCTCCACTCTTAAGAAAGAAAACCTTACAGGCAGTGCTGTGTGCGGCATACTCCATCTCTTCTTGAGGCAAGAAATTCCTCGTGGGTGGGGTTCTACTTTTAGAGATTCTAAGATTGACTGGTGGCTTCAGCTGGTGATAACCTGACCGATCCCTTGTAAAATTCCCTTTCAGGCTTTCATCTGATAGTTTTATTCATTGATGATAATTTCCTGCCTTAAATTTATTAGTGGTTGCAAAATGGTAATTTTCCAATTCTATCATTTTTTCTCACTCATTAATTGGAAGTCTTTTGTAAAGAACTTTCCCTCATCAACTAGGACAATTTGGTGACTCTGAGACACAATTCTCGCAGTAAAGGAGGGACTAATGCTTATTAAAGGATAAAAGCAAATTAAAGGACAAAATTATTTCCTTTAATGGCCAGTATTCTACGCCACCTGTTTCTCTAACCCTCTAGCTCTTTATCCTCCTAGCCCCTTTCAGTATCACTCTGAATGGCTACATTTTGTATGTTCAGTGTTTCAAGTGCCTTCATTAATCTTTTTCCTAGTTTAGATAGCCCTATCTTAGGCGACGGGAATGATGGGAGCATTGTGTGCTTTTGCTGATCCCCTATTTTTTGATATCTTTGCTTTCTGGTACAAGATGCCCCAAGTCTCATCCTGAGTATCCCCTGCTGACCTGGAACCGACCTTTCCTCCAAGGACGTGTGCACCAGGACATCTCACTGTTGTCAAATAGTTTGTTGCTTCTAGGGTTTTTGAGTGACATTATGAGGTTTTTACTTCACTTATTTTATACTTATATCTGTTTCTCTTGCTCTGAAAACAGTGATTCCTAATGTTTATTATTATATAATATGCCATAAAATAGTTTCAAATAATGCCAATTTTATTATTAATATGTACACTACCAAATGAAATGCAACATATCTTCATATCTTTGTCCTTGGGGACAAACTAACTCTTGCCATATTCTCCCTGTATTTTAAAAGAACAGACAAACTGTACTTCATCAAAAATTAAACTGTACTTCATCAAAATTTAAAATCTTTATGTTTCAAAGGACACTAACAAGGAAGTGAAAAAACAAGGGAACTTGAGTCCAGAATATATATTAAAAAAAAAAAAACCTAACAAAACAAAAAAAGAAATCTCACAACTCATCAATAAAAAGGCAAAAACAAACAAACAAACAAAAAACCCTAAATTAAAAAGAAAGGAGATAATCTGGATAGACATTTCTCCAAAGAAAATATTCAAATGGCCAGTATGCACATGGAAAAATGTTCAATGTTATTAGCCATCAGGGAAATGCAAATCAAAACCACAATAAGATACCATATCACCCCCACTATGATTGCTATAGTCAAAATACAAATAACAGCAAGTGATATTGAAGATGTAGAGAAACCCTCATAGCTTGCTGCTGGGGCTGTAAAATGGTGCAGCCACTGTGGAACAGTTTGGCAGTTCCTCTCAAAGTTAAACACAGAGTTTCTCTAAGACCCAGCAATTCCATTTCTAGATATACACCCAAAAGAGTTGAAAGTATTATGTCCACACAAACACTTGTACATGTTTAGGGCAATATTATTCAAATAGTAAAAAAGTAGAAACAGCCCAAATTCCATCAATTGATGAATGGATAAACAGATTGTGGTATAGACATCCAATAGAATTATTATTTGGCCATACGAAAGAACGAAGTACTGATACCTGCCACAACAGAGGTGAATCTACCTCAGAAATGTTACATTAGGTGAAAGCCACTGGTACACAAAATGTCACATATATGACTCCATTTATATGAAATGTTCAGAACAGATAAATCCATAGAGACAACGCAGATCGGTGGCTGCCAGAAACAGGAGTGACAGAAGAATGCTAATAGGTAGGGACTTCCGGCTGGGGGTGGGGGGGAGGTGAAAATGTTCTAAGTTAGGTATGGCTATGGCTGCACAAACCTATGAATATACTAGAAACACTAAACTTTTGAAAAGGGTGAATTGGATTACATCTCAATTTTAAAAAAACAAAAACAATTTTCTTCCCACATTTGTTCCCTCCAGGCCCAAAGAAGAAAACTTCCGTTACTTTGACCCTGTTACCCCACTTGTCTCTTAATTTTAGCCCGAGCGCCAGGCTTCCCAGGTAATTCCCAGTGGTAATAAGTCTGCCTGCCAATGCAGGAAACGTGGGTTTAATCTCTGGGTCGGGAAGATCCCCTGGAGGAGGAAACGGTAACTCATTCCGGTATTCTTGCTTGGAGAATTCCACGGACATAGAAGCCTGGCGGGCTACAGTCCGTGGGGTGACAAGGACACGACTGAACACACACACATTCACAGCCAACCCCCCGCCCCGCCCCCTCCCGCCCCCTCCCGCCCCCTCCCGCCCCCTCCCGCCCCCTCCCGCCCCCTCCCCCACGGACGGAGCAGCAGTGCGCAGGCGCCCTTCTCCTTCGGAAGGAGGGGAGGGGCTCGCCCCGCCCTTGTGGGATGGCTCCTCCCACTCCCTAGCCTGCCCCGCCTCCCTCGCGCAAGGATGTGGGCGGCGGCGAGTGGCCGGCGCCAATCAGCGCTGGTGCCCCAGGTTCGGTTTCCGCGGGTGTGCGTGGCTGCTCCTGGGATCTTGCTGGCGCGTGGGCGCTCGGCAATGAGCAGGACCTGGCGTGTTACTGCTTTTCCCCACATGATCGACTCAGGCGGCGCCGCATCCCGGGTGCTTTTTGCCAAGCCCTGCTGGGAGCAGTCGCCAAGCGTCGCCGGGTCGTCCCCTTGACACTCCCTGTCCTTGCGCGCGGGAAAACTGCTGCCCAGCGGCGGGGTAGGGACGAGGCCCTGAAACAGGGCAGTCTTTCTGCCAAGGGCCACATAGTAAATATTTTATGCTTTTCAGGTCATATGGTCTCTGTCACAACGACCCTGTTTTTGTAGCAAAGAAGCAGCTATAGATAGTATGTAAAGGAATGCACGTGGCCTGTTTCATTAAAACTACGCGTGGACTCTGAAGTCTGAATCCAATACATGTTGTGAAATATTCTTCTTTTGCTTTCTTCAACCATCTAAAAGTAAAAAAACCATTCTTAGCCTCTGGCTGTAAAAGAGCGTGGTTTGCCACCGCCAGTGCCCCTTTACTGGTTCCTGTATTTGTCGAGGACTCATGGCCTAAGCACCCCGGGGAATCCACAGACACAGAGTTGAGAACACTGCTCTAATTGAACTGGAGGTTAGACAGTTCTCTGATTCCACTACACTCCCTTTCCAGCGCCCAGCATCTCAGGGACAAGGGCCCTGAGAAACGGAACTTACCTCTTGAGGACCAACCTATCTCAGCAAATTTCTCATAATTCCATTTTATTTTATTCCCTTGGACTTTTTTGGTAGGAAAACTTAATTCCTTTGAAGTTTATTTTATATTTGATTGTGGTAAATGGAAAACTTAATTCTTTTGGATCCAGAGTGTGCCTTCTTCCAGCATCTCAATTGTAGAGGTTATATAGCCTCTGCAGCAAAGCTGGTTCAAAGAGCTTCGACCCCTTCTGGAGGACAGCATGCCAGCCTCAGCCACCTGGCTCAGCCCATTGGGACAGAAGCCCCTCCTCTGGCTGTCCTCTCCAAAGTGCAGCAGCTCAAAAGCAGGCATCATACAGGGACAGCTGATGTGTTACATTCAGTATTTGTGGGTCTGCAGTGGGAGGTGTGGGGACAGGATTTAGATCAGCTCTATTTGGTGGAGATATAATGTGGCTGGTCTGTAATTCTACATTTTTTAGTAGCCTTCTTTTTGTTGTTATTTGCTAAGTTGTGCCTGACCCTTTGAGATCCCATGGACTGTACCTGCCAGGCTCCTCTGTCCATAGGCTACTCCAAGGCAAGAATACTGGAGTGGGTATTCTTCTCCAGGGGATCTTCCCGTACCAAGGATCAAACCTATGTCTCCTGCATTGGCAGGCAGATTCTTTACCGCTAAGCCACCTTTACAAAAGGGAAACCCCCTTTATGAAAGTAAAAATAAACAAGTGGAATACATTTATTTTAACCCAATATTTTGACATGTAGCAATATAGAACAGTTATTAATGAAATATTTTTTTTCCCTTTATTTTGGGTCCTAAGTCTTTGCAGCCTGGTGTGTAGTTCACACATCCCGTTGCAGACCAGCCGCATGTCAAGCACTCACTAAACACTGGCTGGTGGCCACCATGCTGTGCAGTACAGGTTTCGACCAGAGGAGACAAGGACTGGGTGCACCTCTGGTCTGTCTAGTCTGTTGATGATCTGAACTGGGTTTGTTGGTGGAGGGTGGGACAAGGTGTATGTTTTGGAATAGGAGGGTAGGCCACAGGGACCCAAGATAGGTGATGGGGTGTGTCCCTTGACCTCTCACGTTGGGAAGAGGGTTTGGAGGGGGAAAGATAATCCAAAAGAAAGTAGTAGAATTTTTTTGTGGACCCACAGCTTAAAACAGGAGGGGAGTTTAGTTCTAAGACAAGCAGCAGTTTCATCATTTCAAGCTTTTAAGGTGATTAACTTTTTTAAAGCTATTCTGAATCAGTTTTATTTATTTAAAAAGATTTAAAAAACAAATTTGGTGATGCAATGCAGCTTGCAAGATATCAGTTCCCCAACTAGGGACTGAACCCAGGCCACAGTAGTGAAAGCGTGAATCCTAACCACCAGGGAACTCCCTGATGATTAACCTTTTTGACACCTCATTCAGGAGCTAAGGAGAGGCCTCTTTCCTTGTGATTTCCCCATCCCTCTGCCACCACAAGCATACATGTGTTTGGAGCCCTGCTCCAAGGAGGGCTTTCAGGCAGACTGCCCCCAGAAACTGCACTGCTACTTTTGGGAATACAGGACTAAATGTGGGTAAAATCTGGAACATCTGAGTTGCACTGGCTGGCTGCACCTCTCCCCCTCATGGAATGAATAACAAAGCCAGTTTTTAGGGGTGAGAGGTGTCTAGAGGGTCCTTTCCCTCAAAATGAAGCCTCTGTTTTGCCCATTTAAGACCTTTCCCCAGGTCCCAAACACAGGCGAGCTTGTGTAGATGTTTGGCTGCCCGCAGGGGGCAGTGTTTCCAAACCTCTGTCCACTTAGGCCATTTGAGCGAGCCCCTTGGGACCTCTAGCTCCCCAGAGGAAGCAGTGGGGGCCCCACGCTCAGGGAGTGAAACTGGGACAGAACACCCACAGCACAGACATCAGTCATCAGGGGTTTTCCAGGGACAAGGATCACACGGGGTCATCCGAGAGGAAAAATACTGAGGTCCAGACAGTGAGCTCAGGCCCAGAGTCGGGGCAGGAGCGCCTGTGGCTCCGACCGGAAGAAAATGTCAGCGAGAAAAGCAGTTCCACAAACAGACAGGAAAGCGGACACTGTGGAGCAGAAAGGCAGAGCCAGAGGAGCTCTGGTCACGTTTATTACAAAATAAAGATCGCAAACCTGGTGCAGAAAAGATCCCTAAGAGCAGCTCCCCAGCCCACAGAGGCCCCGTCAGGCGCGCTGGTGCGGGGGCTCTCAGATGCGAAGGTCTCCGGCCAGGAGGGCTCTGTACCGGGCCGGGGTGAGCGGCAGGTAGGCGCCCCCGGCCTGGTCCAGAACGTAGAGTGGGTCAGACAGCGCGCCTGGGTCAAAGCCCTCTTTTGCCATCCGAACCTTCTGCTGCTTGAAGGTCTCTGTGGTGGCCAGGGACTCCTGCGGAGGGGGAGGTTAGAGGAGGCTGAAGGAAGGGGTATTCTGCCCCAGCGGTTCAGGGGAACTGCCTGAGTTTTGTGAAGGGGCATGTCTGGGGAAAGAGGAGATGAGGTCCAGGTTTAGAGGAGCGGGTGACAGGGAAGAGAAGGGGCCAAGTCTGAAGGATGAAGGGGGTGAAGAGCATGTGTCTGGGAAGGAACTGTTTTTTTTCTCTTCACAGAGTATGTTACGTGGGGGTCCTCTGGTGGGGTCTGGGAGCCAATGACTGCTGCAGATATATAGGGTGAGGTAAAGGGTCAGAGCAGGGATGGGTGCTTACCTGGAGCCTTAGGAATCGAGGCCGGGCATAAGGTGGCAAGTTCTCAGAAACATGGGCATAGAGCTGCACAAGGTCCAGAGAGTGGGGGGGACGGAGAGCCAGGGCTGCCATCCCAGCCCGGCCTTCATGCCCTGGTGGGCGTGGGGGGCAGGGTCAGCCGTGGGCGCTGACCTCCACGAGGCCCTCTGCTCCCTGCACCCGAGGGGACACCACCGCCGAGTGGTGGGCCTGGCGCCCTCCCCGCCGCCTGGGCACCTGGCACAGTGACTCCGTAGACGTTCACCTCCTGAAGAAAGTCCAGGGCCTCCAAGGCCTCCGCCACCTCGGTGGTGGCCACATTCTCCCCCTTCCACCTGCCAGAGACGGGAAACTGGGAGTCAGGGGGCAGGGCTTGGTGGGGAGAGACAGAGGCCGGGATGAGGGCGAGGTGCCAGATGGTCTCGGGGAAGAAGTTGGAGGCTGGAGAGGAGAGGTTAGGTGAGAAGCTGGGTTGGTGCACGTTAGAGGTTTAGAGGGTTTGGGTCCCAGAGATTCAGATGCCCAGCAGAAGAATCAGAAAGTGAGGGGCAGGTACCTGAAGGTGTCTCCAGTACGATCATGGAAGCGGAGAAAGCCCTGGTTGTCGCAGACTAACAGGTCCCCGGTGTTGAAGAAAACATCCCCAGGCCGGAAGACGTCCTTCAGCAGCTTTCCCCGGGCCAGCTCCGGCCCCCCAGCGTAGCCCAGGAATGGCGACTGCTGGCTCACAGGGGCCACCAGCAGGCCTGGCTCGCCTGCCAGAGCCACCAGGGTCAGGGGTGGCCGCCCCCCACCCCACTCTCCAAGTGCACCACCCCCGCCAACCCCACCTGGACACAAACCTGGAGACGTGGCCACACAGTGCCCCTGGGTGTCCCGAATTGGCTCCCCTGTGGTGACATCATAGCGAATCAAAGAGAAGGGGAAGACATGCTGGGGGAAGGGAGACCCAGGGACTGGGTCATTTCCGGTGCATGAGCCCCCTCCCCGCTCTCTCCCCGGCCACCGTCCCACAGATTTCCTGGGTTCCTCCTGAGACTCACCCTGTAGAGCCAGGAGGCGCGCCCCACAGCGCCCTGCTGTCCGATGTAGTTGAACGTGGCCACATTGCCCTCGGTCAGCCCGTAAGTCTCCAGCACCTGCAGGGGCCCGAAGCGCCGCACAAAGCGCTCCCAGGTGTCTGGCCGCAGCCCACTTCCCACCACCAGCCGGACCTGGTGACCACGTTCTGCCTTGTTCTGAGACGAGTGGGCAGAGGGGTGGGAGCTTCAGCCTCCAGCTGCCAGCCAGCTCCCCGGAGTGGGGCCCTGCTCCCCATTCTCCTCGATGCCCTCCACTAAACATCCACGTCCGACCACCCAGGCTCCTTCTCCCCCCTTCCATTTCTTCTTCTTGCTTCCTCTCTCTGACTCCCAGACAACGGTCTCAGTGCCCCCTGCCAACTGGCCATCTCCCTGCCGCCGTGGCTCTGCCAGGATCTGCCCCACGCACCGGGGGCTGGTTGACAAGGTACCGGCACAGCTCCCCGATGTACTGGAACACCGTCACCCCATGCTGCTGACAGTCCTCCCAGAACTGACCAGCTGAGAACTTGGACTTCAGCACCACCGTGGCCCCTGCCAGAATCAGGGAGGGAGAGGAGGAAGGAAGGAGGTGAGGTTGATAGCTGGAGAGGGGCGTGGGGCCCTGACTCCCTTCTCCCCAGACATTAGCCTTCACTATAGTGTAATTCCCTGAAAGACCAGGCTGTGACATTCATCCTTGCCACAGGCCAAGCTGGCCCTCATCCTTTCCCACCTGTAATTTAGGGAGGTCACCGCCTTGTCCCCACTTCCATCCTCACGCAGTCCATTCTCTGAACCCTGCCCCCAGGTCCCAACCCTCTTCTCCATTTGCCCCTTCCTGGGCTGACATTCACAGCCCTCCCATCCCCTGGCCTTTGGAGCTTGGAGTTCTGCGAACTGCATGCCCCCGCTGGTTGCTCAGCCTGTAGGTCTGAGCAGGTGATGCTTCTCCATTGAACCAGGAACTCCTGGAGAGGAGACCCAGCCTCCTTCCTCTCCATTCTCTACCGTGAAGGGCTCAGGAAGCATCCCCAGGTGAGCACACCACAGTAGGTACTTAGAGGTTTGCTGGCATAAACACTTGCCAGAGGGCTGAAGGAGGGCTTGGGGTGGGAGAGACTGACCAATGCCCAAGCATCCCACGATGCCCAACAGGGAGCCAGACATGTGGTACAGCGGGAGGGCGAGGTAGATCACATCCTCCTGGTGGGCACCGCACAGCTGGTAGAATCCCTGGCATTGCAGGACCTTCAGGTGACTGATCCGAGCAGCCTTGGGAAGGCCTGGGGGTGGGGGTGGCAGAGGTCAGGGAAGGGTCTGAACCCCTCTTTGCCCCTGCTGGGTTTCCCACAGCAAGAGGCAGAGGCAAGGCTGAGACTGAGAAGGCAGGACGGGATGTCCCAGAAATGAGGGACGTTCAGGGAAGTGGAGAAATGAAGAGGGGTGGGAGGATTGGTGAAGTAGGGGATCCTGGCCCCTGGGATCGCCCTTCTCTCTGGGGGCTTTGGAGGTGTGGCCTAGGAACTGAGGAGGTCATAGATCATGTTCCCAGGCCCCTGCCTTCCTTGGCTTGAGATTCTGGGAGGTAAATATCCTCACCCGTGGTGCCGGAGGTGAAGATATACAGGCACGTGTCCGTCATGTTCTGGGGGGCAGACAGGTACCCGGGCACTGGCCCATCCACTTCCGCTGAGGCCTCAGCCAGAAAATCGCTGATTCCAGCAGGACGGCTGTCAGAGCCCACAGCCCACAGGTGAAGCCCCATGGCTCTCAGGGCCGGCAGATCAGGCTCCAGGGACTCCAGGAATTCTGGATGGGGTGGGAAAGCACAGCCCCGCAGTTCTACCCGACCCGAAAGACTCCCCACCCCCGACTCGCACAGCTCCCGAGTAAGGCTGAAGAGGACAGAACCGACGTCCCATCATGGGCCTGGGACCTGGAGACCAAGTCTTGGGGAATCCCTGGGAAACCACAGAGAGAGCCAGCTGCCTCCCGTCACAAGCCCGGAGAACTCTTTTCCGCGCCGCTTCCGAACCCCTTGGAGAGATGCGGCCTCCTCCCCAGCCCACTCCTGCTCGGCCCTCGGCACGCCCCTTTCGGCGGCTGGCCCCGCCCCCGTCTGTCGGGCGCTCCGGCCTTACCTGGCGCCAGCACCAGCGCGCGGGCGCCGCAGCTGCGGAGGCAGTGCTGGAGGGGACCCCGGCGCAGAGCGGTGGGCACAAAGGCCGTGCGCAGGCCGGCCTTGGCCAGGCCGAACCAGAGCCACAGGAACTCTGGGCAGGCGGGGAGCAGCAGCGCCACGGTGGCCCCAGGTGCCAGAGGGGCCGCGCCATCCCCTTCCCGCACGGCCCGCGCCGCGCCGCTTCCGGCCGCCTGGTCTCTCGCGCAGTGCGCCGCCAGCTCGCCTTCCCCGGCGCCCCCCGTGCCGCCGCCGCCGGGTCCCCCGTCCCAGCCTCGCGCGCGCAAAAAGGCGCGCGCAGCCCGGTTGCTCTGGCGCTCGGCCTCCGCGTAGCTAAAGCGCTGCGCGCCGTGAATGAGAAAGGTGTGCGCCGGGCGCTGCCGGGCCAGCTGCGCGAGGCGCCAAGCCAGGCTGCAGCCCCCCTCAGGACCTTCTGGGTCGGCGGCAGCCGCGGCCAGAGCGCGCGCTCGAAGGGCCCGTTTGCAGCGAAGGGCGCGCATCGTGAAGGCCAAGTCTGCCGCGAACCAGCGCAACTGAGACCATAGGCGCAGCGGTAGCAGCAGCAGCGGCAGCAGCAGCAACAGGGGTAGCAGCAGGAGAGAGGCCATGGTGCCCGCTTCCTCCGCTCGGCCCGGTCTGGCCCCAGCAGCTCGCAGACAGGCCCGATACTCCCGACAAACTGGGGCCGCTGGTCTAGCGCTCAGACCTCTCCTTCCCGGGAGCGCGCGCGCTGGCACACGCCCCTTCCCACCCGGCCCCCCTCCCCACGGGCGAAGAGCCGAGGCCCGGGAGGAGTGCTAGTGGGGGGCGGCCCCGCAGCCCGGCCCTTCCCAGAGCGACGCTCCGCCCCAGGCGCGCTCCTTCCCGGGCCTCTCGCGGCTCGCACCCTACCAGCTCCTGGCGGTGCTCAAGCCTTCCCTAAATCCCAGGGTCGGGTCTGTTTCAAGGTTTTCTCTAGGACAGTCTAGACATCTGGCTGGACTTTGGATCCCCGGTCAGAGAGCCATGGCACTAAGAGCCGAGTCCATCTTTCCCTTTTCCCTCTGTTTCACCGGATGCGGGAGGGTGGCACTCTCTCCCAGGAGACTGAAGAACTCGGCCTCCGGCCCACATGGTGCTGCAAGTTGCGGCATGGCACGTCGGGCAGAACCATGCCCTCCCTCCAGCCGCCAGTAGCAGCAGCCCCAGGAGATGGGTGGGGGCCGAGAGCGAAGTAGGGGAGAGGTGGAGGCCCAGACAGCCAGATTTCTGGAGGGGCCACGGCGGCAGAGGCCCCTCCCTTTGGGCAAAAGGACAATAATTGGGGCCAGCCAGAGAATGCTTTCCATCCTGGTTTTAATTGGGGCAGAGGGAACAGGGGAAGGAGAGAGGGGAAGGAAAAGAGGCCTCCTGCAGTTTAAGCTTTCAAAGGAAGGAGCAGCAGCTTTGAGGGATGGGAAAACCTGGATTCTGTAAAAGACATTTGCCAGCTGAACAGGAGGAGCTGTCTGCAGTCAGCCGGAACTTCACTCCTGTCTCTTCAGCCTGCCACTCAAGCTCCCGGGGACAGCAGGAAAACAAACGCCATAGCCAAGGAGCTTTTCTGCTGGTACACATGGATGGGCAAGTGGCTAGACAGGAAGAGGGCTCCTTTGCTCGGGTATCTGAACTCTCTACTCCAGGCACACATATTAGCAACCCCTGCCCCACCCAACCCGCGCCCAAGCAGGCAGTCCTCCAGTAGCTGGTAAGCATTAGAGTATGACACTAGCTTCTAGAAGGAAGCTATGCTCACCACCACACCACAATGTAACACCAGCATTCTGGAAGCTTCTGGAAGCCTCTAGTTTCTTGAGAGATGGATAAAGACAGACAGGCTTCTGGGAGATGGTACAGCATTGATTTCTGCCTGGACAGGTCAGCGCCTGGCCTGCATAGCCAGGAGCAGCAAGAAGGATGTGGCGGTTAAAGCCAACTCCCTCCTGCTCTGGACAAGAAGGGGGCAGGCAGGAAGAGAGAAGGGGAAGAAGGGTGCCAATTAAACCAAGACCACTGGTACATGCACAGGGTAAGTGGGGGCAGCAACTTGGGCACAGAAGAGGTTCTGGCTTGTTTTATTGTCATTTAAAAACAACTTTTAAAATGCGATTATCTCTGCCAAAAAAAGAAAAAGACAAGACAGACAGATCCAAGGAAATGGGACCATTTGACAGTTCTGTGGAACATGTCTCTGGGACTCCCAGGGTTCTGGCCCGGTGTGAGGTGCCAACTTCAGGTCAGCACAAGCCTCCAGGGCAGCCCGGGTGTGGCTGTGGCCCCCCTCTCAGATTCCTTCCTGAACACCTGTGGCATCTGGCCCTCGGAGAGGAAAAGGCGACTTGAGCACATCACAGATTAAATGCTCATTTCACACCGATGTGCAGAGGACAACTATAAAATGCCTGTTCAGAGCAGATCAAGACCCGAAAGGGGAGCGGGGAGGGGCGCACACACAATTTTTGCTCTCATCCTAGCCTCTGTGGCCAGCTGCCCCTTGACCATTTCTCTCCTCTACTGAAATAGCTTTTGGGGAGGCTGGGGGAGGGGGCAAGGACTTCCACCACAGTCCTAGCTTCGCACAGCCTCTGGCTTCAGTGGGGCTATCAGCGGCAGCAGCAGTGACGGGGCTGCAGGCCCCAGAGGGGGGTGGGGCTGGGGCTGAAGGCAGCTTCTCAGGCTGCGCCGAAGGGGGCAGCTCGTCCTTCTCCCCGGGAGAGCTTTGGGATGGGGACAGGCTGCTCCCCTGCGATCTCCCCAGCCTCTGTTGACCTCTGATGCACCATGGAGGGGGGGGCGGGGACAGCCTCAGTCACTGTCAGACCCCACCGCAGAGGACCCTTTCCGCTTCCGCTTGGTGGGCTTCGGCTTTGTGTCTTCTTCCTCCTGAGGGAGAGGTGGGAGAGAGTCGCTAGCCCGGGCAGCTGCTGGGCCCAGCTCTGCCACACCCCGCCTCTCCCTGCATCCCGTGCGTGGCATGCCCGGCCAGGGGTCTCACCGAGGCACTGCTGGAGCCAGACTCCTCCTCGGCATTAGGCGGCTGGGTGGCATTCTTTCGACTTCGGGGGCTGGACAGAGCGGCTTTTCGCCGGCTCTTGGGTGGCTTGGTGGAAGAGTCCTCGTATTCCTCAGCCAGGGAGAAGAGATCGCTGAACCTGAGAGGGAGGGAGCGCTCAGAAGGTGGGCGTCCTGGCCCCCGGGCCACCCTCCCACCCTTGTCTCTGATCTGTGTTCAAGCACCTGGTCTCGCCGGAGACTCAGTCTGTGTCCCCGGCAGGCTGCCCTCGCCCACACCCTCCCCCTTCTCAGGGCCACAAGCGTAGGGAGCCTCACTTCATCTTGTGAGCTTCATCACAGCTCGCCTGGACGTGCTGCAGAGCCTGCAGAATTGGAGTCTGGCTGAAAACTAGAGGGAGAAGGGAGAGCAGGGAAGGAGAACAGTGAGCTGTCTTCGAGCTGCCCCACCCAGATCCACAGGTGGTCGGAGTACTTGGACAGGGCGGGGAGCGTACAGTTCTGCTTGGTGTTGGTCAGGTTGAGACGCAGATTGTCCAAGTGCTCTAAAATCTGCTCCAGAGTCAGCTGGGCCAGCTTGCTGCTGGAACTCCTCAGGCTGCAGGGAAGTCACGAGAGTGAGTCTGAGCTTGGGGTGCAGGCTCCAGGAGCATGGAGAGCCTCCCTTACTGGGGTTCCTCCTTAGGACAGAGGCAGCCCCTACAGAGACAGGGAGGACAGGCCTGGGAGGGGCCGGGCCGGGTAATGGAGGTGTGCTTAGAACAGGGACCAAAGACGGGGCACAAGAAAAAGAGGCGAAGGGGCCACAGTGGTCCTGCACGCCAGGCTGCTTCACACCACTAGGTGTCGCCCGCAAGCCAGGCAGGGACCAAACTGGACCGCCCTGCTGCCGGCCTGTGGGCCAGGCCGCGGGGAGGGTCCCACCTCTGCCTCTTGCGTGGGAGGCTGTTGTTCTTGATGAGCAGGGACTTGATATGCTCAGCCAGCAGCTCATCATGCTTCATGCACCAGTGCCTCAGGATGCTGGTGGTGAACTGGTCATCAGGGTGGCAGGGCCGGCTCAGCACCATCTTCACCATCTCCTCGCTGGGCCTGGGGGCAAGAGAGGGGTGTGGGCAGGGGCACCTGGCTCACACAGCTGACCACAGGAACTC
Source organism: Dama dama (assembly GCF_033118175.1). Lineage (NCBI taxonomy): Eukaryota > Metazoa > Chordata > Mammalia > Artiodactyla > Cervidae > Dama > Dama dama. The sequence continues at coordinate 17,960,450 of NC_083700.1, forward strand.
CTGACACTCTCTCATGGACTTTTCCCCAAAACCCTGGCCTCCCTACCCCGTCCCACCCCAGGCTTGCGATAGCTTTCTATTCTCACATCCTTCTCCCTCTTCTCTTTGGGCCAAGGAATGCCTGGTTTCATCCTTTGCGGATGCTAGGAGAGAAGAAGTGAGACTTTTCAGTTTCACTTTTCAGTGGCAGTAGAAGGTGTGTATGTGTGTGTGCTGGGAAGGAGCCCCACTAAATCTCCCCCACGCTGCCCAGAACAGTCAAGAAGTGGGCCGGGGAGGCAAAAGGACAAGCCTGTGGTGTGTGAATGCTCCCTGTCCCCTGCCCAGCTGGAGCGGTGGGCCACCCTGGCATCGAGCCCGAGGAAGGGACACACAGCCCTCCAACCTTCCCACTTCCTGTAGGAAGCTCTGCACCACTTCCAGTCTCTCAGCCAAGAGAGGAGAGAAGGTGGAAGGATGGCAAGGAGGGAGGCAGGAGAAGGTGTACAGCTGCTGCTCCGTCCACTGAGGCTTCTGGAGAAGCCTGTGACAGAGGGCGGGGCCTCCAGAAGCACTGTGCCAGCAGGCGGGGCCTCCACCTGGGGCTTCTGGAGAAGCACTGTGCCAGCAGGCCGGGCCTCCACCTGGGGCTTCTGGAGAAGCACTGTGCCAGCAGGCCGGGCCTCCACCTGGGGCTTCTGGAGAAGCGCTGTGACAGGGGGCGGGGCCTCCACCTGGGGCTTCTGGAGAAGCGCTGTGACAGGGGGCGGGGCCTCCACCCGCTCTCCCTCAACGCCCACCCCTGCTCAGCCGGCTTGCCCTCTGCAGGCTGAGGCGGGACGGTGTGGCTCCCCCACCCTGACCCTTCCTCCTCCAGGACTGGCCTCGTGGTGGCCTCAGGAGCAAGGGGGAGGGGAGCAGGAGCCTCCGGGGATTAGAACTGCTGTGGCAGCAGGAAACAGGGATGTCCGGTCCCCACCTCTGAGGGCAGCTCCTGGTGGGCAGGGGGCTGAAGTCCAGAGGAAGCCCAGATCCCAGGGGACCTGCTTATTTGTAAATCACTTTGGGGGAAGGGTGGAATAAGCAGATGTCAACAACAGGAAAAAACACGGCAGTGAGGAGGCAGGACAGGAGCCCTTATGTGACAAGGCCTCTTGGTGTGCGCAGAGAGGGGACTAAAGAGCCCCCGCGGGCGGGGGCAGAACTCACTTCTCTCTTCGGAGCTGAAGCAGGAGACAGGACAGGGCCTCTGGGTGCTCTACGGAGGAGGGTAGAGGCTGTTCAGAGGAATGCAAAATTCTGGAAAGAAATTCTGGCACTTCTCCCATCCCCCAACCACAGCTACTGGAAGGAGTAAAGATAACCTTCAACAAGAAACCAGGAAGAAGGCCCCCAGTCCCACGCGACCTGAGCCCCAGTTCACACCTGGCTCAGTGGCGGCCTGCGGGACACACCTAGGGAGCAGAAGTGACTGAGGGGGCTGCCTTCCGGCACGTGGCAATCTGGTGGGAAGGGGAGCTGTGGATCTGGGCTGATTGCAAAAGAAGCCCGGAGGCCCAAGCCCTGGAGTGTCCTCTCCTCTCCAGTCATGTTCCCCACCCACGACCCTACTCACCCTTGTACTTGAGGTGCTGCAGTATGGGGATTATGGTCTCCAGGGGGATGTTGTGGGCCAGGAAGAGCTGCCAGGCACAGTACTGCTCAAAGGTTTCCCAGTCCAAGCTCTGGACTGAGCAGACCGAGAAGAGACACACGTATTCACACTCTGTCACACACACAGAGCAGGCCAGCCCACCGACTGTCAGCACCTCACGCAAGCACGTCAGGGTGGGGACGGCCATCCTAAGACCACACTCCCAAAGCCTTCATACAGCTTCTAGAATCTCGTTACCCTAAGGCTGGGAGGTCGAGGAGCTTTTATAGAGCCAAAAAACAGATCCAAACAGATGCTGCCCAAGGCCCACGGCAGGCTGGAAGGACCTTCTACCTCATGCTCAGCCCCAGAACCAGCCTTCCTGTTACTAGAAAGTACACAGCCACCTCTGGGAGACAGTCAAGGACAGGGAAGCTTGACACGCTGCAGCTCATCGGGTTACACATCTGAGCGACTGAACAACAAGTACACAGGGCTGCCACCCCCTCACCTCCCAGGGAACCTCAGGGCTTGGCACACTTACTGAGTATATTGAGGACTGAGTCTTTTCGAAACATGACCAGGTTTCCCATCATCACGTGGCAGACCAGCTCCTGGAGCTAAAGGGGATGAGGAAGAAGGCAGAAACCATTGGTTTTAAAAGAGGCCGGGAAGCTAGTATGAAAGGAGAAGCAGAAGCTCATTTAGGGAAAAATCAGAGGATGTGAAACCCAAGTGATAAAGGGATGTGAAGGAAAAGGCACCCGACGGACACCGGGACTCTGAAGGCTTGAGGGCACTGGCAAGCGGGCAACTGGCGTCAGGGGGAACCAGACCCCCCTGTTCGGAGCAAACACTGTTACAGAAAGCCATCCCTTATGTCCTGATGGCAGAGTGAGAAGAGGCAACTTCTCTGCTTGGATGTAGCCTGGACCCCGATCCATCCCAGCCTGTGCTGAGGGAAGGGCCATGGGAGGCTGGATTACAGGTGTAGGGAGGAGAAAGCACAGGTAGGAGGGGCTCCTGGGTGGGGAGGAGCAGAAATGGGACCCCAGTCAAGGACTGAGAAGGGACCACAAGCCAAGCTACAGCCTCGGAGGGACGTGTGCAGGAAAGGTCAACTAGAAGTGGTCTGACCATTTTTGTTCTGAGCCAAGGGGAAGACCAACAGAGAGCTGAAAACAGTCCCCTCAGTTTCCCTGAAGAACAGGAGTGCCCCCGAAGCATGGAAAATAAGGGGAACGCCAAGCGGGACTGGCCTACAGCCAGCCTGCCGCCCTGGGGCTCCATGTTCCTTCCCAGCCCCTGGGGCCGAATGTACACACAGTGGCTGCCAGGAGCAGCAGGGTGCCTGTGAGCAGGACTCTCTCTCTGCAGGCAGGAGGGCGGAGCAGGGCCCCACATCCCCAGGCCTCTTGGGATGACAGCTCTGTGTTCACCTGTGCTGAATCAATAACAGCCACGATCATGTTGAGCAGCTCCCCGCTCCGCAAGGTCTCATCTGGAAACTGGAGGAAAAGAGCGAGAGAAGGGGAGAAGTCCAAAGTGCACCCCTCAGCTTTCCCCTCATAGCCCATCCCCACGCCCTACATGCTCAGGGGATGCTGGGCTAGCCAGACGTGGGGTCCTAACATAATCTCTAAACAAAGATCCAGTAGCTATGAGGCTGGGAATTTAATCCTTAAAGAACCCACAGTTTTAAACGTGTGCATCCACACAGTGAGTATGCGTGTGTAAGGAAAGGAATGGGGAGCCACTTAGAGACAAAGCTGGAGCTGAATGGGACTGGACATGATGTTAGTTCTATGTGAAGCGATGACAGAATTAGCATTTGCATCTCTGGCAGCAAAGAAATCCAGTGTGTACTGACCCCTGCCAAAGAAGGTACAGAGAGTGGGTGTGTTTGGGGAGGGTGCGGGGTGTGGGGTGCGCAGGGCCCCTTCTGGAGAGGGGAGGGGTGCTGGGCATGAGTGCCCTTCCTCCCTCGGGTTTTTGGCTAACATCGCACTTCTTCCTGTGATGCCCACACCCTGCGCCTTGATTTCCCTGTTCCTGGGAACTCTCACCAAGAGGAGGAAAAACAGCTGTTATCTCCTCCTATGTCCCAATTCCTAGAGAAGACTGCTAGTAAACAAGGGAAATGAGAGCTGAGTCTCCACTACAGAGGCCCTGGTCTTGAAAAAAAAAACAGAGAGAATTGCAGGGGCAATCAGACGGCCAGAGAGCTTGAATATGTGAACATGGATCTGGTTGGGAGCCCTGTCTGTCCTGGGTCCAGAGGATGGGGCCAAAGCAGAGGAGACAAGTGGACAGGCACAGACACCAGCTCACAGGACAAGAATTCTGTGGGTTTTAGACACTTCTCAATTTGATGGAGAGAGGCAGAAGGAGGGGACGGCTGCGGTGTGGGAGAAGGGGCCTACTGAGGCCAAAAGTGAAGGGAAGAGGAGGGTGAGGGTCGTGTGCAACGAGATGTCGAGGTCTCTGATGAGCCCACGGGCACCGCTGTGCCATCCCAGGGACACAGGGAGAGGTGCTGACCTCTGTGTAGATGGAGGGTGTGAGGTGGCAGAGCAGTCGCACGTCGTCCTCCTGGCAGGCCTTCATGTCCATCATTAAGCAGGTATGTAGGTCGCCCAGCTGGGTGGCCTGGGCAAACGACTCGTACAGGTTCATTTTCCCGGCGGCGGCTTTGCTGCAAGATAGCTGAGCCTCAGCCAGCAGCATGACCCCGGCCTCAAACAACCCCTAAGTAGACCCCCACTCTAGAATCCCTTTGCTGCCCTGAATGCCACAGGCTAACGTGTCTCATGGCCCTCCCTGGCCTTCCCCAGAGACTTGGTGACTATGGAAATCAGGAGACACTCTTCTTTCTCCCCAGTTTTCCCCTGTGTTCCAGACAGGGCTCAGACCACAATCAGTGAAGTTACCACCTGGTAAGAGTAAAGAACAGGAAAAGAGAGAGGGCTCACGTCAGGTTAGAGAAAGCTTTCTCTCTTGTTCTTTGGGCTGTAAGCAATGAGGGCAATAATACCTACAGATCCCTACCTCACACCATATGCAAAAAACTTAACTCAAAATGGGTTACAGGCCTAAATGTAAGAATTGAAATTATGAAACTCTTATAAGAAAACAGGAGTAAATCACAAGCAACAAAAGAAAAAAAAAAACAAAAACAGGACTTGATCAACATTTAAAACTTTTGTGTTTCCAAAGATACCATCAAGAAAGTAAACAGACAATCTACAGAATAGGAAAAAATGTTTACAAACCATATATTTGATAAGGGACATCTACCCAGATGATGTCCCTTATCTGAAGAACTCTTAAAAATCCACAAGAAAAAGATAAATACCCAATTGAAAAATAGAGATTGAAACAGACTTTTTTCCCAAAGAAAATGCAAATGGCCAATAAGCACATGAAAAAATGCTCAACATCATTTGCCATCAGGGAGATGCTAATCAAAACAATGAGATGCCACTTCACATGCATTAGGCTGGCTATACTCAAAAGCCAACAACTGTCCGGGAGCATGTGGAGAAATTAGAACTCACACAATGCTGGTGGAACCAAAGTGCTTGCGTCACTCTGGAAAGCAGTTTGGCAATTCTCACAGATGTAAAAATAAGAGTTATCACTGGACTCAGCAATTCTACTTCTAGGTATATACTCAGGAAAACTGAAAACATCTGTCCATGCAAAAATCTGTACGTGAATGTTCACAGCAGGTCTATTCACAACAGATAAAACAGTGGAAACAACCCAAATGACCGTCAACAGTTGAATGGGAAAATAAATCATGGTAATAGCCATAAACTGCATTATCTGGTCATTAAGAAAGAATGAAATGCAGATACACACTACAATGGGATAAACCTCGAAAACACTGGGCTAAGTGAAAAAGTCAGTCATGAAAAATCAGACACTGTATGGTTCCATTTATATGAACTATACAGAAAAAGTAAACCTATAGAGACAGAAAAGCAGATCAGTGTAACACGGGCCGGGTGAAAGGGAGAATGGGAAAGTGACTGCTAACAGGTATGGGGTTTCTTTTTGGGGTGATGAAAACATTCCAAATTAGACAGTACTAATAGTTGTGTATCTTTGCTGCTGCTGCTGCTAAGTCGCATCAGTCGTGTCCGACTCTGCGATCCCATAGATGGCAGCCCACCAGGCTCCTCCGTCCCTGGGATTCTCTTTGTGAATATACTAAAACCACTGAATTGTACACTTTAAAACTGTTACACACACACACACCACACACACAGAGCTCTGGTGATGACAACCAAGGGGGCTGGGGAGTCAGGTATGATAGGAGAGACACGCTCCAGGATGCTTCCTGACACCTTCTTACACGGGACCACACCCACCTGGCCCTTAGGTAGTAGAGCAGGTGGTAGCCAATCTTGGGCTGCTTTTGGTACAGCTCAGAGAGAAGGTCCAGCAGCAGAGAGAAGCTGCTGTTGTCTTCTTGCATCTGGCATAGGTTCCTGGAGTGGGAGATGGGAGCACAGAGGAGAGCTTTACCTGGGGCAGACTCTCCCGTGGCACTTCTGGGGGGCATGGCTGTCTGTGCCCACTGCATACCCCTCCTTTCTGAGAAGGAGCCTCATCACCCCAGGACAGAAGCATAAGCGCGCTGACAGGGAGGGTGGAGAGGGCAACATCTCCTATAGCTAGACCTAAACATCAGAGAGGCTTACCTAAATATTAGGTAGAGAGGCTTCCCCACAGACTCCTCCAGGGACCTACAAGATGAAGGTGATATATGAGAGTCCATGCAGGACAGAGGAGGAAAGGTGAGCTACAGCCAGCTATTGTGGAGGACCAGCCTGAGGACAGATGCCAGCCTGTTCCTTTCTTAACGAGCAAGGAACTTCCTGCTGCCCCAGAGGCTTGCTCACAGAGAAATCAGGGGCCTAACATGGAACCAGTCTGGTTGTTGTCACTCTAAGTGAGACTCCTGCCCTTCAGGGAGTTCCAGGCAACGGTCCAATCCCACCTGAAGCAGCAAAGACTTAGGGCTGCTGGGTGCGGAGCAGGGCAGGACATGCAGGGAGGCGTGCGAGTCCAGTGACCCTGTATGCCCGGTGTTCAGCAGGCAAAAATAAATCCTCTTTAGGTGAATCAGTACGTGTGAAAAGAAACACAAATGAAGAGATGATTTTTCTCGAGTCCCCAGCAAGGTGCCTCTTGGACTCGGGCCATAAGAGCATAGCCCTAGCTTCCTGAGGCTGGGGTAGGGGTGGGGGTCGGGGGTGGGAAGGGTCCAGAAAGATGAGCCTTACTCCTCAGTGATCTCCTCGGGCAGCACTTCCCCTCGGAAGTGGCCCTTGAAGAGCTCCTGCAGGCAGGAAGCGAGGACTGACAGCTGCTCTGAGTCAAAGTCTTCCTGGGTGGTGAGAAGAGGAGAGACTGTCACCGCCCAGACCCAGCTTCACTGCCCCCACTACCCAGAGCCTCTGAACTCATCTGCTTGCAGCTCCAGGATCGGCAGGCCCCTCCACCAGCAGAAGGGACCCATCCAGAGGAGGGGAAGGGGGAGTAGCTGCCTGGGGGGCTCTGGGCTGGGCGGGCTGGGCTGCTTCCTCCTCACCTCCAGGACCTGGTCCACGATTTCCTGCATGACCTCACACTGGGCCTCTGTGTCGCTACAGAGCAGAAGGGGGAGGAAGTCTCAGGGACACAGAGGAGAGCAGAGAGGGACACACACCCAGCACACTCGCGTGCACAGAGACAAAACAAAGGCGCTCTGTGGGAAGCCGGGCTGTGGGGGGGCCTCAGGGCAGAACCTGCTGCTCCCTGGGCAGCGGCCAAGGAGAAGGGGAACCCCCACAGCACAGCTCCCACTCTCCTAGTCAGAAGCTTGGAGTGAGAGCCTGGAGGGCTGCCCCTCCCAGCCCACACCCCGCAACCCAAACCGTAGAAGGTCTCTCCCGTGCCGCTTCAGTCACCTCTCCACACAGCCCACCAGAGCCCCTCCACGCCCACCAGACTGCACCCACCACGTGCCAGGCAGACACCCAGGGCCGGCACCCACCTCCCCTTCTGGAGCTGGAGCACTTTGTCCCTCAGGGACTCATCAAGCTGGTCAAGGTAAGGGGTAATATCAACTGGTTCCTCCACCACTGTCTCCTTGATCGGGTGGAAGCGAAACTCTCTCTTCTTCCCTGAAGGGAGTGATTTAGGAAAGGAGTCACTCAGCCCAGACAGGAGAAGCCAGCCAGCCCCCTGAACAGTCGGCCCTGCTGACCCGTGCTGGGTATGCACCATTCACTCAGAGCTACTGAGTGCCTGAAGCACTTCCCTGAGTGTGGCATGTTCTAGCCTCAGGAAGCAAGAAAAGGCAGGGACCACTTGTCCTTTTTTCCCTTCTGCTTCAGTGTCAAGTTCTGGAGTCTCATCTAGGAACACTGATAACAAAACTAACTCAGAGGCACAGAGAGGACACAGAGGCTGCTCCCCCCAGCTAGTCCTCTTAGGACTGACACAAGTCTGCACTACCTTTGCTGTTGAGATCCTCCTCATCATCACTGAAGGCTGCCTCTGCGTTGTCATAGCAACTCTCATCCTTGTCTGACATGTGGTTGTCCATCTCCATGGAAACTGGCTCCTCGATTTTGACTTGGAAGTAAAGAAAGACAAGGCATTTGATGGCCTCCTGTGTTCCATGCTCTTGGGAAGGGGAAACGAGAGGGCAAGTGGGAGGATAAGGAGCCCATGACCTAAGTGGAACACAGACATTGAAAGGACAGGCATCTTTTCCTCCACCTTCCAGGGCTTTTGGGGGTGGATCTTGCCAGCAATGAGAGCAGCACAGCACCTGAGGCCTCTATGCTCAGCTGAGGATAAGCCAGTAGATAAGATCAGGCACAGTCCCAAGTGCTCTTTAACTTAGAACCAAGTTGGAAAGCTCTGCCTAGCTTAAGCCCTCACCCCAAAACAAAAAAGGAAGGGGATCTGCCTGGAACTGGAAGCAAGATTTGAGACCCAACATGACAACCTCTCATCAGAGGACCGGGCCTGGGGCTGGGAAGAAAGAAGAGACGGACAAAGCTAAAGTGAGATAAACATACATTCCATGAAGGCCTTCTACCTACTCAGGAGAGGCCGGTTAAAAACAAAAAAGAGGAGTTAAGAGAGCAAGGGATGTCAGTGAAAAGCAGATAAGATGGAGAAGGAGAACCAGAGAAGATGACATAAAAATGAATAAAAGAAAAAACTGGGGCAATAAAAATTGAATTGGACAGAGTCACAGATGTGGAGCACATGGCATCCTAAACAAGGGTTCTAGACTGAGCACCCTGGATGTCTCCATCCCTCTTCTGAAATCAGTGATGGACTGGGTGGGTCTATACCTTCCACAGGTGGGCTGGGTGAACTGCAGAACTCAGGAAACTTCTCCCTCAGCATTGCCCGCAGCTCCTTATCCAATTTAGGGTTGTCAAAGAGGGGAGCCAAATGCCTAATGGGGAACATGAATGAAGGTCAATATCAGAGCTCCTCACTTCTAATGCTACATGGAACTAAACAATAAACAACTCTAAGCCCAATGGTGTAAGTGGGCAGTACTCTCTGGGAAGGGTCACTGGGGCACAGGGAAGGCATCTGAATCCCTCTGAAAGAGAGAAATTCCTCTAAGAGGCAAGAGGACGTATGCCTAGCAGTCTGTGGTAGAGCTAGTACTTTCTATACATCTCAAGGGAAAGGGTCAGCAGTGGTACAGCAGTATCTGGACAAGCCTGACCTAGTGAAAAATGAGTGGTTTCCCTGCCCCACAGACACATGAAGTGCTTACGCCAGGACCCGCTTCTCCACAATGTGATTGAGGGAGGAGAAGACACCCTGCCGCACGTGGCCCTCCAGCGGCGGATAGAAGTTGGGAATGATCTGGAAGGGAAGAGGAGCAAAAAATGAGCACAGGACAGGACCTTCCATCCAGACTGTTCTGCTGAACTAGACCTAAAAAGCAGCTTTGGTTCCAGTCAGGAAACACTTGGAGGTATGGCTGCAGAAAGGACAGGAATGTTCCTGATTGTCCTGCGCTGTTAAAATGGGAAAGTCTTACTCAACTGCGGTGCTCCTCAAGGAGATAGGGTTTTACCTGAAGTCATCATCCCTGCGGCTAAGAAACCCCATGGAGACATGGAAAGATCCAACTGCAGACAGGGGGAATGTGGGAGAGAAGCTTCACCAACTTAGGACAAAGGACCCATGACCATGACCCACTTCTGCTCCCACAGTCAAGGGGCACTGGGAAGACCTATTCATTGACACCAAGGTTAGAAGGACACACATTTAACTCTGCTGGGCAGACACGGGGAGAGAAAAGGGCTATGGCACTTACACGGCACATGAAGTCCAGGAGTGTGGCAGTGATGGCTGGGTGGGGCTTCATGGAGTGATGCATGACCAGGATGGCTGGTTCTGGAGAGTGTGGAATTAAAGGGTCCCCCCACATCAGAGAGTCCCCATAAAATAAGGTATCAATATATACAAATGGCTCCAGAGAAAGCTATGTCTTCCCCGCCCCCTTCTAGTTCTGCTGAGCAGACCCAAAAGTAGACACTCCCCACAACGGCTCACAGCCCTCATCTCCCTTCCTGTCCCAGCATTCAGCTTGGAGGAGGGAGGTGGCAGGAGATATCACAGGCTTTTCCTCTGCCTGGGCCCTCCCTACTCAAAGCACGAACATAAGGCTATGGGGTGAAGGGGGTGGGATGGTCGCTCAGGCTCATCAAAGCAATTTTCCTTCTAGGTCAAGGGAGCACGGATGAGGAACAACGGAACTGCTCCAGATAAGCTGTCTCCACCCCACGCTGCCCTGACATTTATGGCCACTGTCTCTGAGACGAGGCAGCAGCGCTGGGGGGCTGGGCAGTGGTGCTGCCCGATCTCGGTCACATACCTATGTTCATAATGCTATCCTTGTCTGGGCTGAAGAACAGCCAGTCGTAAAACAAAGCCAGCTTGGCATTAGAGGCAGCAACATTTGACTGGAAAAAAAAAAGAGAAAAAAAGAGGCTAATTTCATCAACTAGCTCCCTTCCTGCAGAAGCCCAAGGCAGATTCCAGGGCCCACTTAACTGCTCCATCCACAAAATTAAGTTTCTAGTGAGTCAGGGTGGAACTGCCCTGGGGGTGAAGACACCCAAATCTCTATATGTGGTCTCACCAACAAAGGGGCTGGGGATTGGTCTGGGTTCTTGATCCCACAAGGAGAACATCTGGGCCTGGGGGTCCCCTGATCACCCCCAAGCTACGACACTCAGACTAGACCCTCAGCTGCCGGTGCTGAGCTCCCCAGGCACATTCCTGAAGGGAAGACCCTTAGGCATAGCTTGCTGTTATATCTGAATCAGCACATTCCAAGGACCCAGTCAGACAGGGGAGGGGGAACCCTGTCAGGAGAGGTCAGAGGGCAGCTAGATGCCAGAGAACAGTTTCCCACCCTAGGCACAGAGAGGAAACGCTGGGAAGGAAATGGCTCTACTGTGGATTCACCCTGTTCAGAGAAGGGAAGTATCCAGAGTTGACGCCAAAAGGCCCGGAAGTAAGGGTGTAAGGAACACAAGACCTGAATGTGAGTCAGGAACACCTCAGAGGAATAATCATACGTGGTTTCTGGAAGCTAACAGGAAAGACAGGGATGCCTGAGAAACCCAGGCTTGGAGACTGGCAATAAAGGTTCAGATGAAACTGTTCAACCCTAAACTCACATGGGAAATAAAAGTGTGAGTAAACTTCTAGAGAGATGAAGGGAGGCAGGGCAAGGCTGAGATACTCAGGAGGAAGAGAGTGAAAAGGGGCCCTTCGGGGTCAGGTGGCCCGGAGTCAGGAGGGAGCATGGAGGCACAGGACGTGAGGGAGGGCGGGGTCACCACCCTGTACCCTCCACCCCTCGCCCAGCCGCTCACCGTGCACGTTGTCAGGAGCCAGCCAATGATGGCCCATCGGGGCAAGATATCTGAACTCAGCACTTCATTGGAAGGGTGGACAACTCCACAGATGTAGCGAATGAGGTCACAGCGCAAAGACTGACTGTCTGGGGTTGACAGGTACTGACGCTGGAACCAATCCTGGTATCGCTTTTGTTGACCAAACCGCACCTTGGGGGAAGGAAACGTTAGAAAGAAGAGCTAGGAAGGGAGGGTGGGATCTCTGGACAGAGGAAAATGAGCACCATTCAACTCCAGGTTTGACCTAGACCTCAATTTCTTCCCATGACTTAGTCATTAATTCCAATTGTCTCTCAAGTTTCTCTGCCTTTGGGAAGACATCCTGATTTAACTCTTCCTCGATTTAAAAAGAATGCTGTCTACTCAGCACTGACTGAAGGCTTTCCTAGGCTGAATGACCTAACAGGATCATTATCTAAAACACAGAGATTCTCCAAACCTTCTTCCACCCAAGTCCTTCTCTTGAGTGGGCTCTAAGTGGGTACAAATAGCAACCCTTCCTAAGGGGAAGATCTAGATTTCCTCTTCTATTCCCAATTCAACCAAAATAGAGACGAGAAAGGTTTAAAAAAAAAAAAAAAACTAAACTAAATCAACACAGTCCAACAAAAAGAAAAAAAAAAAAAACACAGTCCAACAGAACATTCAGCAAGGATGGTGCCTACTGAGCTCCTAAAACGTAGCTGCTCAAACTGAGGTATTGGACTTTAAATTTTATTTAATTGTTACTAATTAAAATTGCAACATGTGGCCCAGATGTAGACAGTTCTCCTGGATGACTTGGGAAACCGGAAGTTGGCTAGAGCAGTGATTCCTTAACATCAGACTAGCCGCACAGAAGTTGTTGCCTGGAAAAGTCTGTTAAAAATACAGATGCCACAGTCAGATCCTTTGGGAGAGTAAGGTCCAGGAAGGTGTATTTTTAACATGCTCCTCAAGCAATGCTGTCATATTCAGCCATGTTTGGAAACCAAAAGGCCACAGCTCTCTTCCTGAGAGGTCATGGCTCACCCAGAGGAACCATGAGTTTCCCAGAATGAACACTCTCACTCTACTCTTTTATGGCACATTTCACAATGGTAAATTACATTATTTGTATACAAGTATTGGTTTAATGACTGCTTTAGACAGACTGAAAGCTTCGTAAGAACTGGAACTGTTATGTCTTTCTCAACACTGTATCCCCAATTCTTAGCTCTATGCCCAATCGCACACTTGACCCGCCCTCCACCAGACATCTGCAGGCTGAAGGCGGAAGTCCAGCTAGCACCTGCAGCTTCCCTTCTTGCTGAAGTGGGTTAGCTTACCCGGGATGTCATGAAGAGGAGCTTAGTCTCCATGTCTGGGGTTAGACGACATGCTAGGAATTTTCGAGATGTTCTTGACTGAAGAAGCTGTAGGATACCTGAACCAAGTATGGAAGGAAAGAGAAGAGAGCAGACTGATGACCAGGAGGAACAGAAGGCAGGCGGGTCACCTGGGCCAGGTACTGATGGCCAGTGGTCTTGCTCTTGGGGAGATTCTCAGACTCAACCAAGAGGGGGTTCCAACCAGCATCTGAATGATCTGCTCCATCCAACCACCATCCCCAGGACCCAGATGTATTCATTCTTTTCTTCTACTGGCCGTCCAGAGTCCCCTACTCACATTATTCCAGTTGGCAACATGTGGGAAAGTTAGGGAAAATTTTGGGAAACCCTAGCCTCTCTTTCTGCTCCTGATGGTCCCACCACTGGGTCCTGGGATCAGTGTGGTGTTATGGCATAAGCACGAGCTATGGAGTCAGACAGACCTGGATCCAAATCCTGCCTCTGACACTTACTAGCTGTGTGGCCTTGGGCAAATTACTTAATCTCCTTGAACCTCATTTTCTTTATCTGTTAATATGGAAAGTAAAATATCCATCTTATAGGAGTGTTCTGAGTATTAAATGAGTTAACATACACGAGCCTAGCACACAGCAGGCACTTAAAACAACTCAGTACATGTTTCCATAAAAGAAATAGTACAACATAACGTAGAACCAGAGCTTGCTTCTCTTTCCTGACTTCCCAGTCCTAGACTGTTACACTCGTGTTATGTGTGCACATGTACACATATCACACACAGATGCATGCTGGAGACAGGTTGGGAACAAAGCTGTACAGTCATTGTTTAGACCATAAGGACCCTGGGAAGGCAAAAGGGAGATGAAAAGGGCCTCGTTGGGGGAGGCACACAGACACGCTCCCTCCCCCACAGGGGATTCTGGCTAAGCTAGATCCTTGGAATTCAGAGGCATCACAGTTCCTAGGGAGGAGCCTTTGCTTACAGGACAAATTCCAGTGCCTCTGCTGAGTCAGTCTCACAAGCTGACCTCTGACACTCCTGACAATCAGTGAAGCTGGAAATTGGTCATTGGCTCACCTCTTGAGCCCAAGAGTTGCTGGGACAGGAGGAGGAGGAGGATCACAGTTCTCTATCTCACTTTTTCTTAAATGACAGACAGCCAGAGCCTGCCACATAGGGACTGTCTGGGAACATGAATGGTTCTGTGTACTCCCGCCGTTCCCACATCCAGCTGTCCCCGGCAGAGCTTGCCCAGTCCCAAGCTTCTTAAACCTGACTGCCAAAGCCTCTCTTATCCACCCACTTCTGCCCTCTCGACTGACCTCTCAAGGAGAAGATGCTCCAACCCTTACTTACCTGTGAACTGAGGACTCAAGGCCTGAGGGTTATGGATAATATCTTTCCAAAGCAGTTCAAATTCTGGTATCCTGGCAACATTCTGAAGCAGTCTGACGAGGTCTCGGCCAATCATCAAACATTCCATGAACTAGATGGGGTGGGTGGTGGGAGATGGAAAGAGAATAAAAACAAGAACTGTCTACCTGCTGCAGGGAGGAAGGAACAATATGTTCTAGGGAGGGGAGGAAAGAGGGTTGAATGGATTACACAATTTTTTCTGGAACCAAGGGACTGGCTCTAAGCTGTTCAAGGGGAAGAGAGCTAAGTTGGGGACCGAAATCAAGGAGGAGAGGTTACTGAAAACTGCTGAAGTCCTGCTGCTGTCACGTTAATCTGTGGCCCTCTCCTCCTAGAATGGTTTCAGTTGAGGTCAAGGGACACAAACATTCCAAAAGGCTAGGGCTGGTAAGTTGAGCCCCAGACACCTTACCCTAGAACTTGCTTGGTCCAACAAAGCTTTCTGTGTAATGACATGACCTCTAGTTGTGCTGTCCAAAAGAATACCCATTAGCCACATGTGGCAAATGAGCACTTGAAACGTGTCTAATTCAACTAAGGAACTGAATCTAAAATTTTTATCTAATTACAATGTGTGTGTGTTTTTTTCTTCCTGGCCACACTGTGCAGCATGTGAGATCCAAGTTCCCCAACAAGGGATTGAACCCATGACTCCTGCACCAGGAGCACAGAATCCAAACCACTGGACTGCCAGGGAAGTCCCTAATATCAATTGATTTTAACTTATATTGTGACACGTGGCTAGTGGCTACTGCATTAGACAGCTTTAACTCTAGGATCTGTCTCTCCCGGGAGATCTGACAGTGGACAATTCACTATCCCACTTGACCATGGCAGTTACCCAGGCAGGCAGGGGGATGGGTGGGGATAACATAACAGTGGGAACAGAAGACAGCTTCTGTCTATGATGTGCTGTGGGACAGCATCCATGAAGCTGACCAGGAAAATCCCTAGGATGCCAGAGTAACCAGCAGCATTCTAATAACTGGGGCTTTGCTGTTGTTTAGTCCCTAAGTTGTGTCCAACTCTTTGGGACCCCACGGACTGCAGCAAGCCAGGCCTTCCTGTCCCTCACCATCTCCCACAGTTCACCAAGTGCGTGTCCACTGAATCAGTGATGCCTTCCAACCATCTCATCTTCTGCCATCATAGGAACTAGGGCTACTCCACACTGATTTCTCCACCCTGCTATCCTCATCTGTCTTACAGTGATGAAAAAACAACAGACCTTGAACCACCTCCATACCTCCAACACATCTCTGGCCCCAGGTCACCACAGAACTGACAAGAGGTGTCCCTTTCTGGGTCTCACTTTCCTATGGGTTTTTTGTCCTCACCCGCTCCCGAAGCAGTGAGATGCAGAAGTCCACCTCCTTCTGCCGCAGGGCCTGGAGCTGGGCGGTCCCGTGGTGGTCGACGATGAGGCGGAGGTATGTGTAAACAGCCATGGCAATGAGGATGCTGCTCTTCAGTACCCATTCCCTGCAGGGAGGGAAGACACGGAAGACATGGGCACCTGTGCTCCATCCAGACCCACCCAATTTACCCCCACACTTGGCTCCAGCGCCTCGGAAATGTCTGATGATTAGCACTGGGAGTAAGTTTCTGGTTCCTTAATTGCTCACTCGTGCTGTTGTTATCTGTCTTGGACTATTAACTGGCTAAGGTGGGGACAACTTCCTCTCACTCTACCAGGTGCCCAATAAAGATAAGTGCTATATGAAAGCAATCTCTTTCTACCACACAAGTACTTAACTTCTAATAAAATAAGTTTGTCTTTTGACTCAGTCATACAAACATTAATGGAGTGCCTACCGTGTGCTAAGCCCTGAAAGAGGTACAAGGGACAGAGATAAGCCATAGCTTCCACCTGACTCAGGCCAGGAAGAAAAAGGTGTGCAAGTGTCCCTCAGTCTGCAGTTCTCAAAGTGCAGCCCAAGGACCTCTGGGGGGATTATCAAGACCCTTTCAGGACCGTGGAGGTTTCAGAACACACTGGGTGTGCTTGTCATTACTAGCCCACCATGTCACAAATGTTCCCCTGGTTTGTTCTCTGGCCACTAATCCCACTCCCAGTCAGTGAGTCACCTGCCTTAAATAATAATCTGAAAAGAAGAACATGATTTTGGATGGCAAAGCCTTCCCAGGAGTTTTAGACATTCCCTGGAGAAAAGGGGGTAATGGAAGAATTATGTTCCCTGATGCTTGAAGAGGAGTACCAAGAAACTGTGGGGAGATTCAAAGACTCCAATGCTGACTCAAATCACCAAAACTGGGGAGCTGTCTCCCCTAAGCAAGCAGTTTGTAAGGGTTTTAGCACCCCTGCTGGAAGACAGGGAACCAGAGGAAGAAGATGAGGAGTTTAATTAATCCAACCAGGCAACATCCTGATTCTGGAAAAGTGCCTCAAGCCACCTAATTAAGAGACTCTGGCCTTCTCCTTTCACAGAGTAAAAGCAGCAGCCAAGGCCACGGGGGTGGGTCCCCCTCCCCCACCTGTTACCTTTTAATTCCACACCCCTAAAAAGACCTGGGAAGGAGTGGGAAAGAAGGTGTGAAAGAGGACAGTTTTAAACTTCTAAGGATTTATTTGCATTAAAAGATGTGAGCTTTTTGGAGGGCAGGAGAAAAGGCAGGGCAGTTATCTGACACCTGTACACTAAGTCTGTGCTCTGACTGCCCAAATGAGAAAAATTCTGCTTTTTAAGGTACGGGAACAGGAGGTATCTGGCACCAGGAACAAAATTAGAAAAACCACTTCTTAGGAAGATTGCCAGTGGAGGTGATGAATGTATCTGAGACGTGGGATGGGGTAATGAAGCTAAAGATCAAAGTGAAACCCTCTGACCCAGGATGTCAGGAAGGCACAGTGACTAAAGACAAACAGATCTGATAAGAAACTGCTAGGAGCGCGTGTGCTGTGCGCTGGTGCCAATGAGGGAAGACGTGCTGCCGCCGCACCTGCAGCTGCACATCCAGGCCCAGGGCACTAGGGGGCACCGCCTGGCAGAGCTGGCACAGCCCTCCGTTCCGCAGTGCAAGGAACACAGCTATCTCTTTCACAAGCATGAGGAAGGGCTGAGGTCCATTCTTCTAAACCACTGGAGATACAGACTATCAGCCGTCTCAATCATGTGACCACTGTGGTGTCCTCTCCCAGAAACAGACCCTGAAATCACGCAACAGGAAGACTGAGGCCACAGGACCAAGAGGTAGGCCTCACGCCCAAACAAGTTCAAATACGGAACAGCCCTCAGATTTTCTGATCCTTTACTCTGATGGAGAAGGGAAAGAATCAGCTGGTCTCATGCCCTCTGTACCACTGGCCTCACTGACCTCCTCATTCTCACCACCCCCTGTGCCACTTCAACAAAAGGAGGGCGTGAGGAGGATGGACAGTCTTGGAAGGGAGAACAGGGGTACCTGCCAGGCCTGGGTGGTTGGCTGGCCCCACTCTGCTGAGTTCATTCTCCCCTACCTCCTGCCAAAGATAAACATTCCATGGAGGTCTGGATCAAAAATAAACCCTTATCAGATAAAATGAGTTTTTCCTGGGCTCCGAGATATTTTAGTAAAAACCTTCTTTCCCACTCCTTCATCCCTGGGCCACAGCATGCATTAATTCCTTCTCTTGCCACCAGTACATGGCCGCTCCCTCCCCCACCTCATCCCCTCTAACCTGAGGTGTTCTTGGGCCACTAACAGTTCCTCACACAACCCCTGCAACCCACACCCATACCCTTTGTGGCCGTATCCAGCTCTTGCCCCACCCTTCACGACAGACTCTACCTCTGCTCCATCAGGATATCCAGAACACTCTCTGCCAACCAGATGTTTTTTGCTGTAACATCCCCACCTGATCAAAGGGGAGAAAACAGAGAGTCAGAACGGCTCTGATTAGTGACTCAGCTAAGCCAGTGCACGTCTTCTCCCTCTTAGTGCTCCATCCCTGTGATCCCATCACTGATGTTCTGAGGGCTGAAAAAACTGTCTTTGTTTCGTCAGGCTTTAAAATTTCCTTCTTTGCCTCCAGAGAGACAGGAAGGGAAGGTTTGGGGTTTTTCCAGAAATCAGGGCTACTTTCCACAGACAGGGGGTTGGAGTGGGATTACTCTGACCCCTAAAAGGGAATGTCTGGGAAGGAGATATGAAAAGTCCACAGCTGGAAAGAACAGATGACATTTCAAATAGGGCCTGACAAGTGCAGGAGGCAAACAACAGCTGCAGTCCAGCCACTGGATGTCCCAAATCCTGTGTTCAGCTCAAGACAGGCCAAGGGTTTTTGTCTCCAGGTATCACAGTCTCGAGTGCTTACTATGAAACTTCCTGGGGCAGAATTAAATAAGCAGTAATGCCAGATCAAAATCGTAGGATCAGAAGTGGGGACTAGGAGTGCCAAACAGGGAAGAAAGTGCCAGGAGAATGGATAAAAATAGCCAGGACAACAACGCTATGCCTTGCCCCAGGTCCTAATGTAAAAATTCGATTTACAGAGTCACACATCACGTAGATTAAGGTTTATACACATCACAAGGGGAGCATCACCATTATATAAAATCCTGAAGAGGAAGCAAAGAACCAAGGGGCAATGGCGAGGTAGAGAGACAGGGTCATTTCTGAACAAACACATGTAATCTTGGGAACAGAAGTAGCAGGGGCAGGACTCTTGGATAATCAGCAGCTCAGACAGATGTCTCTGATGCCAAGAAGATAACGGAGCCTAAATGTCAGGGTCTGTACTGTGACACAGTTTGTCCCTCAAACTGGCCCTAAGTGTTTAAGACATTGAGGTGGAGCCAGAGAAGATGTCTGGGGCTCTGAAAGTACAGTGAGATGAGAACCAATTATTTTACCCTTACTTCTCCCCCATTCCTTCCAGATTCTTCCTGATCCAATAGGCCACGAAACCCCAGAGTGAGGACTGGTTACAACAGGCCAACAACAGGCTAAATATTCTATATCAGGCCTCAAGTTTGGCAGGAAGGAAAACGAGGCAAGATTTATCGCTTCAAAAGGCTCCCTGTAATTTTTCAATTTCTTTGTGCAACATATGTGGCCAGAAGATGCCTGGGTCAAAAGTAAAGAGTCTAAGCAATCCAGGAATCAAGTCCCTTAGGCACTCAATCATTCTCCCCTGCCTGGACTTAGGCATACTGCATACTCCTTTCTTCTTTATGCTCTTGCCATCCAACTCACCGGCAATCTGCTTCATGAATGTCATGCAAACACCATCGGCTCCCAGAACCCCACTCTTCACTAGTTCCCGTACCAACCACACCAACTAAAGGAGAGAAAAAAAGATGTATGAATTGAATGGCCTGTAAACTTGAGAAAGGGTCTAATCCAATCATTTTATAAGTTAGGTGTACAAAGACAGGAGTGTGTTACCCCTGATTCCTCCTTCCCTTCCCCTTAGGAGAGCATCCATTCTCTGTTATGTCTCTGAGCTGGATCTCTCTTTCCTTCCTGGCCTTACCTGAGTACGGCAGGTATCCTGCAACTTCAAGTACTTCTCCATGAGTATCTGGTTGATTTTATTCAGAACAATATTCATGCCATCACGACTCACCAGAGCCAAGTCCCGGTAACACTGTAAGAAGTGAGGTTTGTGAGCAGCCAGCAAGCTAAGCATAGGCTCCTGATCCCACTCATGGTGGGCCCTCTGCCCCCTAGCCTCTCCAACGTAAATACTACCAATGGAATAAAAGTGGCAGTGAAAAATTTTCTGCTCTAGAAGGCATGCTTACCATTCAACGACCAACACACAAGACTTTCCACTCTGGAAAGACTTTCCACGAGCCTTCCACAGGCTCCACCATCCCAAACCTATCCCTTGCTCTGTCACTCAGGGTGGGGAAAAGGGACCAAGTTACTCTAGTAAGACAGAAAGCCTGCTAAGAAAGGCTCCCTGTCCCCTCACCTCCCTCCTTAGGAAGCGTCACACTGTTTGAAGCCACCAGCTGAGCAAAACCAGGTGGAGGCCATCTGCTTTTCATTTGCCAGTAAAAGGTCACTGCAGAATGGGTTTGGTTGAACAGGCCAGAAAGGATCTTAAAGAGACTTTTAGACTTCTATTGACACAGCCAGATGAAACAAAGGGCTAGGAGTATTAAGGAAAGAGGATCCATGGACCAGGATCCCGGAAAGAAAGGGCAGACCCAAACCAAACTTCCTTAACGAAACATCTTTCTTCTTTTCTCCAGGCTGCCCTTTGCTTCTGCCAAGTATTGAAGAAGGAAGGGTCCTTGAGCACATCTGACTCTGGGGGAGGTAAGGGAATGCATGCCAATTTCCTCTGAGAGCTCCTGTTTCTCTCACCCTGTCTCTCTAAAGAGACCAGACTCCTGGAGGACTACCTTAGGGGACCTCATTAGCAACCTCCTCAGCCTGCTGGGTTCTATGCTGTCAGGGTCTCAGCACAAAGGGCAAAATTATAGATAGGCAGTATCTCACAACCTCGGATGGCCAGTGGCAAGGACAGCATCAATAATAATAGCGATTGTAACAGGGAACATGCATTGGCATTGTGCAAAAACTTTATATTCTCTTTACTGCATCTGAATCACATAGTCACCTTATTTATTATCATCTCTATTTTTATAGATGAGGAAACAGGCACAGAGAGGTTAAAGTAATTTGCCCCAGGTTACATTAGAGATAAGAGAAAGATTCAAATCCCAGTAGTCCAACTCTGGATTCTTAATCATCCCAATACTATCATCAGAAATAACTAAAAGGAGAAGAGGCTGCTGGGGATGGAGGTTAAGAGTTTACAGTGACTTTGAGACTACTACATTCCTAAACTCATTCATCCTAAGCGTTCAAAAGAGAAGTACTCCAGGACTTCCCTGGCGGTCTGTCCAGTGGTTAAGACTTGGAGCTTCCAATGCAGGGGGTGCAGGTTCGATCCCTGGTCTGGGAACTAAGATCCTACATGCTGTGTGGCATGGCCAAAAAATTTAAAAAAATATAAAAATTTTTTTTAAAAAGGAGAAAGAGAGAAGTAATCCTCAAGACCAGCTGCTCCCTGGACTTGGGTATGTCCAGGGACTCCTAAGAGATTAGCTATCCTACTTCCACTTCTATTATCCTTAGGTCAAAACAAGCATTCTGATGAAAATACAAATACTTAGAGATTCCCCCATGTGCCATAAACTTTTCATACTCAAAGGAGAATTTGATTATCCTCTGAGTCCATCTGCCAGAGGGAAATCTGGGAGATCAAAAGTACAAGCAAGGGAACAAGAGCCAAGAGAAGCCAGTGAACTACTGCCAACTTGCTCGTCAGTAAATGTGGTTCAGCCCCAGAGCCTTCCCTAGAGGAGTGAGTCACAGAATGGGCAGAGGATGAGGGATGCAGAGGCAGAAGGAAGACCTATGTCAGGCCAAAGACAGAGACACGACTAGTAAGAGAGGAGCTGTTTCCTTCTGCTCAAAGGAAAGCAGAAATCCAAGAAATGCAGAAGAGACCCTGACAGGGAAAGACAGCCCCTCAGGAGACGCAGGGTCAGACGAAGCAAGCAGGTTCTGGCTGCCTAATTCCATGCTCCATCTGGGACCTTATTAACCACAACTGCTGGTAATGCATGCAGCTGGGTACCAGGAGGATCACATCATATCATATTCCTGATGCTGCCAGTTGTCTCTCCAAACTCTGTGCCAGTGTGCTGACTGGCTTAGAAGATAAGTAGATGGGTGGAAAAACTCAGTGGGAAACAGAGGGTCCCAAAAGAGAGGAAAGGTGACAGGATGGTGCTGAGGCAGGATACCTGTCCCATGCTGGGAACAGTGATGTTCCAGCCTTGGCCCTCAAAGCCTCCAACTTTCTTTCTAGAGCTATCTGCCGAGAGAAGCACCTGGACCAAGAACTGCCAGGGCCTGGTGTTGTATCTTTGGTGACGAAGGACCTTGGCATCAATGTTAAATCCTTTCTTATCACCTAAATCCGCTGGCTACTAGAACCGGAGCAGAAGTTAAGGCCCTCAACTTAGCCTCCCACCACACTGCAGGCCCCAGCCAGGCCTGCTCCCAGCGATTCAGTTTGGACATCAAATAGGAAATAAAATCAGAGAATATAAACACAAGGCTGCCGACAGAGCAGATGCAAGTTAGGAAGGTAGAACTGGAACAAAATCCACCCCACGTACATTCCACTCTCCGCCAACAACTGACAGCTCTTTCCTTAACTAAGTTTCTGTTCCAGAGACAGAATTAACTCCAAGTAAACCCTTAGGAAACACTCCCCTTGGTTTAAACTTAAGCCTAAAACAATGCATCGGGATCAGTTATCAGTTACACCCACCCAAAACTTCTGCAGGACAGAGTATTCTGTAAGACAATCACCCTTTTAGGAAGAAGGATAAAGCTCTAGGAGATGGGGCACAGATTCTTCCACCATTCTCTGACCTGGCTCAAGGCCTCTGAATGAGTCATACCTGATAGTTCCTCATTTGCCTAAAACTGTATCCTCCTAATTCCCAGTCTCCACCTGCTCTGTCTGAAGAGGCTCCTAGGTAGGGGATGTGCTTGGAAACCTTCAGCATGTGAAAATAACCCTGATGCAACCAACCCTGTCAACCAACTATGAGACCCAAGGTGAGGGCCTGGGCCACGCTCCTGGGGCAAAAAGAAGACCAGATGCTCTAGTGCCTTGTCATGTCTGGATGGCCAAATTCATGACATAATAAGCATTTACAATGCATAGCCCTATGACCTCTCACTGACTGGTCAGGCAAAGAGGTAAAAATACCATGGGGCCCTGCCCTCTTCACTGAGATTTACTGATTTACCCTAGCTGATTCAGATCTCACCTGAAACAAATAAAACCAGTGGGCAAGATGAATCTGCACTGAGATGACTAAATAAGGTTTTAACTGTATGTATAAAAACTCACATGAGAGACAACAATGTCCCAGCCCAGAAAGGGCCTGGGAAACGAGGGACTTGTCAGTACTTGCTGCCCTACCACCTACCCTCACCCCAGGTTTGCCATGACCACAAGCAGCTAAGCCAGGGGACCATGGGCATCTGGTCCTTTTCCCTGAGAATGCTGTTCCCTTGGTTCTCCTTGAACAAACAACCTCCATGTTTCTTACAGGTGCACTGAGAGCAGTTTGGGGGAAGGGAACAAAGCCACCAGTTTCACATGGGCTTTCTGGGAAGATTAAATGTCTGGATAGAGCTGAACACAACGCTGGACACAGCATGATTGTTTCCTTTCACACTCCCTTTGTTCAGGGAAGGGACACGGAGAAAACTGAATTCCCCCACACCAAGCTCTTCTCCGTTAGTGCCACGCAGTTAACGCCAGATACATGTGTCTCCAAACCATCTTGCAAGACTCAAGGACACAGAAAGCGGAAATCCAGAGAGGCAAAAGGCAGGATTTTGCTACTTTATTATAGACAGAATGGAGTCCAAAGAGAACATCCTGCTCAGTCCCTCACCTCAAGGAAGGATCTCTCTTAAACCATTCTATTAATATCAATACGTAAAAGAGACTCTTCCATTTGTGAAGAACTCCAGACTAGTTTTCATATAGTATTCCTCAGGAAGCCTGACTCCAAAGTATTCCAGTCTTCTCTTAATAACTCCTTTATTATGGCATCACCTAACGTTAAGCTTTCTAGGACTTCCCTGGTGGTCCAGGGGTTAAGAATCTGCCTGCCAATGCAGGGGATACGGGTTCAATCCCTGGTCCAGGAAGATTCCACATGCCTAGGGGCAACTAAGCCTGTGTGCCACAACTAGAGGGTAGCCCCCACTGTCTGCAACTAGAGAAAGCCTGTGGGCAGCAACAAAGACCCAGCACAGTCAAGTAAATAAATATTTAAAAGCATAATTAATTAATTAAGTTGGGGAGGGGGAGTGGGGGAGTGGGCCATGTTGCTTGGCTTGCAAGAACCCAGGCCACAGCAGTAAAAGCCCAGAATCCTAACCACTAGGCCTCTAGGAAACTCCCAAGCTGTCTAATTTAAATCCTACTTGCTGCAATGTTAAACCTGCTTTCTGTTCACCTGCAATGATAAAATTTGCAAACCACAGGTCACACTCTTCTGGATAAGAGCTCTCAACAGACTTCCTTACAGTTGTGCTCTTCTCTGGATTAAATCCCAACTCTTTTAGTCCTGACTCAAAAATCTACAATTTAAAATTCTTTAAATCCCTTTTCACTCTCACAACTGCATTTTCTTGCCTTTTAGCTTCAGGATCTGAAGAGAAAGGACTTTAGTAAGACAGTGATCCATTTACTGAGTGAAAAGGGAGTTGTAACTATATTTGGAGAACAAGATGATCCAGCCCTGGTCAAAGGGTCTGATACTAAACCAGTTAAACCAAAAGTTCCACCATTCTCTCAGATCATATCTGAGAAGGGAATATGGGAACAGAGTAGGGAGTCTTACCTTCTGGGCTTGGGCTGGTTCAGTAAGGACAAGGGTGAAGAGGCCCAGGCAGATTTCCTCATGTTGTGGGGGGCCTTTGCATACCTGGGATAAGAGGAAAGAAAAAACTAGTTGTCACTCAAGAGACAAGTTCTTGAGCACAGCTGCTCCCAGAAAACCTGAGACTCTTGAGTAACCTGCAAAGGAGAATCATCAGCTAAAAGTGATGGACATCTGTTTTAGTAGAGAGGTGGAGAGAAAGGATGGACCCATACTGCTTTCTCCAAGGCTTGATGAAGGCCAGAGGCAGAAAATAAAGTGTTTAAAACGGGGGGGAACATCCTACTCCACACCTTAACAGCCTTCAGTAGAGAGGGAGCCGCATAGAAACATAGTCAAGACTTTGGGCAAATCACTGAACCCCTGGAATCTGAAAGGTGAAGACATAATAAGAACAATTACTAACAATATTTATTGAACATTCACTGTGTGCCAGAAACTACTCTAAGTCCTTTCCACGTATTACTTTAAATCCTTCAACGTCAGACAGTGATTAAGAAATGTAAAAGATCAAACATGTGAGGATGATTTATAAAGAAAATTAGCCACCAGAGAACTGTAAGTTATTTTTTAAAGTTGTTATTTAATGATGCCTAAGGCTCTAAGAGATGGGACTCCCAGATTAGGAAAGACAGAGAGGAGCTGGGAAGTCTGGTTCAGGAAACTAAGACATTAGCTTCAACCCCTAGCTCCTAAACACTGAAGTCTTTCTATCTTTCTGATCATGTCTGAAAGCTTTCAAAGAAGCAGAAATGGGTACAGAGAGAGTATTATACTCACATAGGCATTGAGGGCATCATTGGCCTCTCTCTCTGAGACACCAGTAGTCATCGACGTCACAATGCTCATACATCTTTCCAATCTCTGTGAAGGGGTGAGAAAAAAATTTAGAAGCCTTCATACCATCACCGATGATATATTTCTGGTCCCAAAAAAGCTATTTAAAAATTTAAATCACGTCCAAACCACGTCTCTACATCTCCAAAGTAGAGAAAACCACTAGGCCATTCAGGTATGATCTAAATCAAATCCCTTATGACTGTACAGTGGAGGTGATGAATAGATTTATTCATTGGGATTAGATCCGATAAACAGTGCCTGAAGAACTATGGACAGAGGTTCGTAACACTGTACAGGAGGCAGTGATCAAAATGATCCCAAAGAAAAAGAAATGCAAGAAGGCAAAAGTGGGTGTCTGAGGAGGCTTTACAAATAGCTGAGAAGCAAAAGGCAAAGTAAAAAGGGAAAGATATACCTAACTGAATGCACAGTTCCAGAGAATAGCAAGGAGAGACAAGAAGATCTTCTTCAATGAACAATGAAAAGAAACAGAACAGAACAACAGAATGGGAAAGACTAGAGATCTCTTCAAGAAAACTGGAGATATCAAGGGAACATTTTATGCAATGATGGGCATGATAAAGAACAGAAACAGTAAGGGCCTAATAGACCAAAAAAGATTAAGAAAAAGTGAAAAGAACACATAGAAGAACTATACAAAAAATGCCTTAATGACCAGGATAACCACAATGGTGCGATCATTCATCTAGAGCTAGATATCCTGGAGTGTGAAGTCAAGTGGGCTTTAGTAAGCATTACTACATGGAGGTGATGGAATTCCAGATGAGCTATTTCAAATCCTAAAAGATGACGCTGTTAAAGTGTTGCACTCAATATACCAGCAAATTTGGAAAACTCAGCAGTGGCCACAGGACTGGAAAAGGTCAATTTCATTCCAATCCCCAGGAAGGGCAATGCCAAAGAATGTTCAAACTATGGCACAATTGCACTCATTTCACAGGCTAGCAAGGTAATGCTCAAAATTCTCCAAGCTAGGTTTCAACAGTACGTGAACCAAGAACTTTCAGATATACAAGCTGGATTTAGAAAAGGCAAAGGAACCAGAGATCAAATTGCCAACATCCATTGGATCATAGAAGCAGCAAAGGAATTCCAGAAAAACATCTACTTCTGCTTCACTGACTATGCTAAAGCCTTTGACTGTGTGTATCACAACAAACTGGAAAATTCTTCAAGAGATGGGCATACCAGACCACCTTACCTGTCTTCTGAGAAACTTGTATGAGGTCAAGAAGCAACAGTTAGAACTGGACAGGGAAGAACTGATTGGTTCAAAACTGAGAAAGGAGTACGACAAGGGTGCATACTGTCACTCTGCTTATTTAACTTCTGTGCAGAGTACATCATGTGAAATGTTGGGTTGGATGAATCACAAAGTGGAATCAAGACTGCCAGGAGAAGTATCAACAACCTCTGATATGCAGATAATATCACTCTAATGGCAGAAAGTGAAGAGGAACTAAAGGGCCTCTTAATGAGCATATGAAAGGAGGAGTATGAAAAGCTTGCTTGAAACTCAACATGATAAAAACTAAGATCATGGCTTCTGTCCCCATTACTTTATGGCAAACAGAAGGGGAAAAAGTGGAAGCAGTGACCGATTTTCTTTCCTTGGGCTCCAAAATTGCTGTGGACAGTGACTACAGCCATGAAATTAAAAAGACGCTTGCTCTTTGGAAGGAAAGCTGTAACAAACCTAGACAGTGTATTAAAATGCAGAAACATCACTTTACTGACAAAGGTCTGTATAGTCAAAGCTATGGTTTTTCCAGTAATCATGTACAGATGTTAGAGTTGGACCATAAAGAAGGCTGAGCGCTGAAGAACTGATGCTTTTGAATTGTGGTGTTGGAGAAGATTCCTGAGAGTCCCTTGGACAGTAAGGAGATAAAACCATTCAATCCTAAAGGAAATCAACTCTGAGTATTTATTGGAAAGGCTGATGCTGAAGCTGAAGTTCCAATACTTTGGCCATCTGATGTGAAGAGCTGACTCACTGGAAAAGACCCTGATGCTGAGGAAGACTGAGGGCAGAGGGAGAAGGAGTGACAAAGGATGAGGTGGTTGGATGGTGTCACCGACTCAATGGACATGAGTTTGTGCAAACTCCGGGAGATACTGAAGGACAGGGTAGCCTGGCGTATTGCAGTCCATGGGATCACAGAGTCAGACACAACTGAGCAACTGAACAACACATCTCCAGACCTAACTACCAGTTTACAAGTCAAGTCACCATGGGGGTATAATCAGCAAAATCCAGAAAAGTGTAAACCGTGACAGGCTTTCCGGTTTCTTTAACATTTAAATTGCAAGGGGAAAAGCAGGGAAGGGGAACCTCATGTATTAGAAGAGGCTTAAGTGAATTCCCTGGCAGTCCAGGGGTTAAGACTTGGCGCTTTCACTACCAGGGCCTGGGCTTGATCCCTGGTTGGAGAACTAAGATCCCACAATCCATGTGGCAGGCCAAAACAAACAAAAAAAAAAGACTTAAAATGACAACTCCTTGAGCAGAATAAGGACCCAGGAATCCATGCTGATAGATACATACATACCTCACAAATAAAGGGAAAGCTCTTCCTTACAGCGGAATGCCAACTAAGAACACTGAAGGAATGACGGGAGTAATAACTGATTCAGGGAAATATCATTAATGCTAAAACTAGAGGTGAAACTTTCACAAGAGTATATAGTCACATAGGCTCAAATACTTATTAATCGAAGAGAAAATAACTGAAGGGAATTCTGGAGGATAACATCTTAACCAAGCAATCAGCGTTAGTATCCCAAGTAACAAGACAAAATGACAGCTGAAATTTCAGACAACCCAAACTGAGAGATTCTGTAAGATAACTGGCCTGTTAAAGTGTTTAAGGTGAAGGACAGACAGGACTAAGAACAAAAGAGATAGTACACCTAAATTCAATGTATGATTTTGGGCTGCTATAATGGACATTATTGGTACAACTGGTAAAACGTGAATATGTACTATAAGTAATATTAACATACTGATGTTAAATGCTCCAATTTGGATAATAAAACAGGGATTATGTAACTGAGAATCCTTTTCTTAGGAAATACTCGTGGAAGTATTTAAATCTTAAGTAGCATGCGGCTGCTACTTATTCTCAAAAGGTTAAAATAATATGTATACAAAATGAAAAAAAAAAATAATATGTATACAAAATGAAAAGCAAATGCAACAAATGTTAACAACTGGTGAGTCCAGAAGAGTATTTGAAATTACTTTTGAAGTAATTTGAAATTACTTTAAAATAGTTTAACAGTAATTTGTTTAAATACTTAAATAGTTTAAAAAAGTTTAAAAGTAGTTTGAAATTACTTTAAAATAGTTATTAAAAAATTAAAGGGACATGTCAACTGAATGCAACAATGTGTGTTCCTTGTTTGGTTACTGAGCTGAAAAAACCACTTACAAAAAGAATTTATGGGAATTCCCTGGTGGTCCAGTGGTTGGGAGTCTGCTTTGATGCTTGTGGGCCCAGGTACAATCCCTGGTCCAGGAACTAAGATCCCACAAGCCATGCCACACAGCCCCCAAAAACAAGAAACCCAGCAAAGCACATGAGGAACCTAAGGGGAAAAAACCTTTAAAAAAACAAAAGGATTTATGAAACAGTTAATTTGAACAATGAGCATTTTATTACATTGAGGAATTATTAATATTTTAGGCATGTTATTGTGGCTATGTTAAACAGAAAAAAGTCCATCTCTCACAGACATATATGAAGTACCTACAGATGAAATGATATACCTTGGATTTGCCTCAAAATAATCCAGAGGAGACTAAAGGGAGATATAAGACTGCCATATACTGATAAGTACTGAAGCAGAGTGATCGTTCCAGGGCAGTTACACTACTCTCTCTACTTGTTCATGGTTGAAATGTCCCTCCAAAAACTTAAAAGATAAACTTAAAAAAAAAAAAAAAAGGTGAGCATAAGAAAGAAAAGAACTAGTGGAGAACAAAAGGCCAAACTAAAACTTCCAGGGTCTCTAGTGAAACAAAGGTGAGGAGCACTGCATTAGAATTCAGGTGGGGCTAGTGGTAAAGAACCCGCTTGCCAATGCAGAAGACACAGAAGAGAAGGGTTCGTGAGGAAACCAGAACTGAAAGAGACACATGTACCCAGTGTTCATCACAGCACTGTTTACAGTAGCCAGGACACGGAAGCACCCTAGATGTCCATCGGCAGATGAATGGATAAGAAAGCTGTGGTACGTATACACAATGGAATATTACTCAGCTATTAAAAAGGATGCATTTGAATCAGTTCTAATGAGGTGGATGAAATTGGGGCCTATTATACAGAGTGAAGTGAGTCAGAAAGAAAAACACCAATACAGCACATTAATGCATATATGTGGTATTTAGAAAGATGGTAACGATGACCCTATATGCAAGACAGCAAAAGAGACACAGATGCAAAGAACAGACTTCTGGACTCTGGGAGAAGGGGAGAGTGGGATGATTTGAGAGAACAGCATTGAAACATGTATATTATCATATGTGAAACAGATTGCCAGTCCAGGTTCTGGCAATGCATGAGACAGGGAGCTCAGGCCCGGTGCACTGGGATGACTCTGAAGGATGGGATGGGGAGGGAGGTGGGTTCAGGATGGGGGACACATGTACACCCATAGCTGATTCATGTGAATGTACGGCAAAAACCACTACAATATTGTAAAGTAATTAGCTTCCAATTAAAATAAATTAATTTTTTTTTTTAAGAAAAAAGAGACGGGTTCGATCCCTGGGTTGGCTCGGGAAGATCCCCTGGAGGAAGGCATGGCAACCCCCTCCAGTATTCTTGGTTGGAGAATCCCATGGATAGAGGAGCCTGGCAGGTTACAGTCCGGAGGAGTCGCAAACAGTTGGACACGACTGAAGCAGCTTAGCACCAGCATGCACCAAGGACCATTCTTAATTATAAAGGCAAGCTCTATAACACAGTATGTGCTCAATATTCTACGGAGATTTTAAGACACAGATCCTGTTTCAAAGCATTTAATACTAAGGATAAAGAAAATATTGACAAAGTGTGTCTCATATTAGTCAGTGAGCCTCTTCCTAAACTACCTAAACTACTTCCTAAGTCTTTTAAAACATCTTGTTGAGAACTACTGACAAATAAGGACATAGGAAAGAGGTCTAGGAATGAAAGACTATCATGTTTCTCCTTCGACCATCATCCTGAAGTTGTCTACATCCATCCCTACCTAAGAGCAGAGTAGAACTGAGTATTAAGGCAAGGAGCTCCCAGAGCCAAAAAAATTCAACCTAAATTAGGCTCAAAGCTGCTCAGGTTTGACAATGTCACTGTCCAACATCAGGTCTGACTATCCTCCAAATTAGGTCACATCAGCGTGCTTAGCCTTAATCAACAGCACCTGTGTACTTGTGAAAAAGAGCTGTGAGATCACATGAAAAGCTGAGCTGTAAATCTCACAACCCACCTC
Organism: Dama dama; assembly: GCF_033118175.1. Lineage (NCBI taxonomy): Eukaryota > Metazoa > Chordata > Mammalia > Artiodactyla > Cervidae > Dama > Dama dama. The sequence continues at coordinate 17,991,553 of NC_083700.1, forward strand.
TCCCACAAACTCTGAGATCCATCATTACCTCATCCAGCTCCTATATGATAAAGGGAGGGAAGAAGAAAACCTCAGGTTGTATTTTCTCTTTTTAAGTCTTATCCTTCTTCATCTAAGACAGTTATCAGTTCCTCCAGTTGCTAAATCCAGGCTGTTCTTGCTGGGCGCTCTGGGAGGCCCTGCTTACCCGGCCTAGGTTAACAAGCAGTTTCAGAGTGGAGGAAGACAGTGGGCAAGCAGCAGCACAGCATCATAAAATCCTACACATCACTTTGTGATAAAAAGGAAGCAATCTCTGCAGAATCAACAGAGATGCAAGAGAAGTCAAAAGAGCAGCTGGCTGTGAAGCCAATGGACAGGCAAGGACCAGGAGAATCCCTCCACTCCTTGTAAGCCTTGGGCTAATCTTAGGTGAGTTACCTAAATTACCAAAACTTACTTAACCTTTTACTTATAATACTCTGGTTTTCTTACCTAAAAAAAATAAGAGACAGAGCCCATATAAGGCTGCTTTGAGGATTAAACAAGGTTAACATATGTGAGAGCACCTGGCATACAGCCTCAGTTGAATCAGACTCTATTCCATCCGTGAAGAAGCTCAGCGATCACACAACTGAATCTATGAGGACCAGACCACTCTTCAATGCCCCCTGCCACTACTTTTAATGGCATGTCCTCAGAGACTCCTGAAAACTGAGCCCTACACAGGACATTGGTAAATCCCTAACCAAGCTGAAAAGCTTCCTCTCCTACTTTTGCCTTCTGTGAGAGAAGAGGAAAGAGTACAGGAGAGGGGAGAAGGCCTGACAGATGGACCCTGCACCAAGATCCTGGAGCAAAGCTGGAGGGCTGGCCTAGTTTCTCCCTGTGATGTAACACACAGAGACCTCGGAATGAACCAGGTTTCTCTAGGCCCCTCCTTGATATCTAAGCTCCACTCAGAGGTCTGAGTCATTTCTGTGGGTCACTGCCGAGTCAAGAAAGAAAACTGGCATCTTGGAACAGGGAGGCCTAACTAAGGATGTAGAAAATGGGAGAGTCCAGAATTTGGATGGGTGAATAAAAGCAATGAGGAAAGAAATATGAGGGTCAGTTCTTCCCAGGCAATAGAAATAAAGGATACTGCTCTTCTTGAACTACAGAAATTACTTTCCCAAACAGAGATGAGTGAACTAATGACAAATCATTCAGAGTGACTGGAGGACCACAACTCCTCAGAGGGCTGTAGAGAGCCAGATCCCTACAATCAAGTAGTAGTACCCCTTTTTCCCTCAGACAACCAAGGTCCTTAGTAAAGACGGAACCACACATGCAGTTGCCAGCAACTGCTGGCAGAGTGACTGTTCAGAGTAAGTCCTTCACGACAGCACCTCAGACAGTTGAGTAAATATTTACCATATCTAGGAGCTTCTAAAATAATTTTTCTAGTACTAAGACTACCTTACCATGGTTTCCATGACAGTAGCAGTAGATGGAGAGGGGGTGGAATGCAGGGAGGCCTTCTAGTTTGCAAGTATATACCTGAAGCTGGAGACTAAAGTCTGAGGATTGCTCTAACCTCTCAGGGTCTCCTCCTTCCTCCAGGTAACATACAGTTTGCTAAAAATTATATTATTTAACGGCTTCCCAGGTTGTTCACTGGTAAAGAATCTGCCTGCCAAGCAGGAGACTCAGGTTTGATCCCTGGGTTGGGAAGATCCCCTGGAGGAGGACATGGCAACCCACTCCACTATTCTTGCCTGGGAAATTCCATGAACAGAGGAGCCTGAATGGGGTCACAAAGAGTTGGACATGACTTAGCGACTAAACAACAATAATAATAAATACTTAAATACTGTCCCCTTACGGGAAGTCAGTGGCCTTCAGAGACTAAAATTCAAAGGCTTAAAGAAAAGATATGATCTGACCTACAAAATCCCCAAGGACTCACATTAGTAAAGAGTTCCTGAACAAACTGGATTCCAAGTATTCTACAACCGAGAGTCACTTGTAAGTGAAATGAGGATTTAAGGGGAAAAAAATCAGAAATTACTCAAAGCCCCATTCCCTGGAGAATCTTCACAGACTGGATACGCCTTGGAGAAAACCTGGAAGGGACATACCTCTAACCAAATGCAAAACTGAGACCTGTCCAGCGCTTAAGAGAAGGTTCCAACTTGTTTGAGCCACAGCTCCCGCCTTTAGCCTTACTTCAAAGTGGACAGGGTCCTTTTCCACATAGGAATGACCAGGACCTTTGAAGGCTTGTGAGATTAGGAGCTACGTGCTCTAAATGCCTCCAATCTTTGGCACTATTTTTACTTCATTCCTCAAATCTGGATGGGGATGGGCAAGAATTCCCCAAAGAAAAGAACAGGGTCAAAGAGAAGAAAGGATACAACAAATGGTCCCTTGGGTAGAAGGGTCACAGCCCCTGCCTGTGATGCTCCTTACCAGCACTTCACACTCCAGGCCTCGAAAGGCCTTTCCTCATCACGTCCAGCTATGACTCTGGTCTCTTTACAACCCTCACTGGTCTTTTGTTTTTACCTTTCTTGTGAGTGTTAACTCAGTCTTTAGATGATAAGCTCTGGAAGACAGGCCTTGGGTCTCCCCAGTGTGTTCCTGGGCAATAGGTGAGACTATGCTGGAAACAACCAAGCCAGAACAACCAGAGATCACTCAATACTAAGTTTTAAGTGTGGAGATATGTGACGAGACCCAGAGGAAGAAGCCAGTAAGTCTTAACCTTAGTCACTCTGGTTTACTGGGAGCCACACACGAGGTTAGAAACTGGCAAGGCATGTTGGAAAATTCAGATGCAAAGGACAAAGGGCGCAGAAGGAAAGGAGGAAGGCCAAGACAAGCTGAGAAACATCTACAGCACAAAGGATATAAAGGAAAAAAGGAGAGCCTCCCTCCCCCTTCTCTCTGGAAACAGCTGAAAGTTCACTCTCAGACAGTCCAAAAGCAAGAAAATAAATGCTTCATCTCTTATGAGATCCCCTTTTGCCATATTATTTCACTTGCTAGCAAACATGTCACTCCTTGGGGAATAGGGTGCTGTGGTACAAAGTAGAACAGGATGACCCTTCCAGCAATCAGAGTGGGAAATAAACAAGGGCTTCACTACCTCTGGGGTCTTTTCCCCTCCACCCAACTGGTGCAGTGATCAAAGGTAATCAACGACTTTCTTGCTACAATTCCAGAGGTCTAGTGCTAGAATCCAGGGCTCAGTAAATACTTTGACAATGACAGTGGCCATTTCTAAACATGTAGATAATTTAAAATGCCAGGCAATCCTGACAAAGTCATTTGTATTTGTTTCGGGAATACATTACTTTTAGCATTTGTTAGCTGCCTTGTCAGTGCAGCAGGTAGCACTCAAGTTTCATATAGAAGCATTTTTTCTGTTCCTAGTTGGATTTACCTTAGCTGATAGCAACAGGAGAAAACAAACTCTGATTCATCGCATACAGAATTACAAGGGAGAAGCATGATGGAAAACGTGTCTGTGAACAGACATTTTTGATGGATAACCCACAAAGTTGCTGTCCAGGTGCTTCTTGATTCACAAAGCTCATTTTTGCATGTGTTCTGCCATCTTGCATCTGAACCAACATTTCTTCAAACTTACAGTATGAATTCCACCTATCTGCTTGACCATTTCTAACATTTGATCAAGAGCCATGACAAAGTCAGAAGCAGGGAAATTGCCCATGAAGAGACAGAGCCTAATAATTTACTCATCCCGTCCCTGGATAACCACTGAGTTGAATGTATTAGGTCTTACAAACAATCCAGCAATCATGTCACACTTCTCAGTCTCATATTCCTAAGTATGTCTCCTCATGTATAGCACAGCAAAGGGATAAATGATCAACTCCGGATTGTCAGGGACAGGGCAAGAGGAACAAGTGGGGGGTCAATTATTCAGTAGTCTAAAACCCCTACTCAGGCCCAAGGCATCGCCTCACCCTACCCTCCTTCTCAGCATCTGTATGTTCCCTCCCTTGTGTGAGTGCTATTTAGTTGTGAAGGACAGTCCCCTAAGTCCCATTCACTCCTAACAAAACACAACTCACTTTTCCTTAGGTCTTCACTCATTCTAAATGCCCAGTTAACATCACTGGCAATTGAGGGTCTACATGAAGTCAACACTATCTAAGAGGAGGCTCCAAGGTCTTGTGCAAGCTCCTATCAGACCCACCCCCCAAAACACCTACACACACATACATTACTCAATATAAGACCTAACTGAAATAGGGTTAAATATTAATTATAGCTGTGACCTATATGTGAAAGGAATGTCAAAAATCCAGATCTGGATGCTATATCCCTTCCTCATCAACAAGCCCCCCCCCCCCCCCATTTTCACAGTAGTGGCTGCTGTTGCTATGACAACCTGTCCAGGAAGTTGGCCCACACTTCTTCCTTCAGGAGCAGGAAGTCAGGAGCAGTGTTTGTGTTGCCTTAGAAAAAAAACTTTAAGGCCTCCTCCCCCACCCCCACCCCATATCCGCTCCAGTATCCCTCCTCAACCCCATTTCTTAACTCCCTTCCCCACCCCCCACACCTACCTCCTCTAACTCATCCTTGGCATCCAAACTGGTTGAAAGTAGCAGCCTCCCCCCTCCTGGGGCTCCTGCTCCCGCTCCTCCTCCACCTCCCGCTGCTCCCGAAGCAGCTGCTGCTGCTGCCCCCTTTCCCTTCTGTAACTCCATGGCTGCAGCCGGGAGATGGGAAAAGGCCCGGGAGTGGATGGGTAGGAAGTCCTAGAAACGGGAAATCTAGGGCTGACAAGGACTGCGGGGCAAGAGGGACAAGGGGGGGTGGGGAGGGGATAAGGGCCCCTGGCCTCTGCACTCGTCCCTCCTCTCCGAAAGGGCGCTCCTGTGCAGGAGGCGAAGGCAGGAGGGCCTCTAGGTCGTGCCTCTGGACTGGCAGTGCTGAGGAAACGCCGTTAGCTCCTAAGTATGCAAGGCTAAGGGTCTGCACCCCTACGGGAAGTGTAGGAGAGGCTTCTGTCCCTGAAGAAGTGGAAAAGGAGCCCTTTCTGGCTTCTGACCCTAAGAGAAGCTGGGAAACCCTTAAGTTTCTATCTCAGGGGTGGGGGGAAAAAGGAGTCCTGCCCCTGAAGTAGGGGATAGGAAACCTTCCTGGCTGATGCCCCAAGGATTGGGGAGCGAGGTTCCTTTGGTTCCGGCCCCCAGGGGGTGAGGGTGAGGCAGTAAGCGCTATAGGAGGACACGGACGACCAGCTTCTCCCTACACCACACAGAGGCGGCCATGGTGGAAGGGCGGGGGGTGGGAAGGCCAAGAGCGACCGCGGGGGAGGGGGAGGAATCGTGGAGGCCTGAGCCGGAAGTGAGCAGTCGCGGTCCCTGGCCTCCGCCAATAGCGGCTTCCGCGGTGGCTCTCAGTCTCGAAGGAGTAGGCCGACGTCGGCCCACAGGCCTTTACCCCGGCTGCCAATGGTATAGAGCAGAGGAGAAACCAGCCTGATGGACAGCCAGAGTGCCCAATAACATTCCTCTCCTGCCCTCGGAGGGCGGGACGGAACGACTTCCCGGAGGTGGGGCGGGAGTGAGAGATCAGGAAGGAGAGAGACTGCGCCTGCGTGAGTTGACGCGCGTGCGCGGCGCTGGCCTCCACCTTCCTCTCCTCCCTCGCTCAGAAGCTAGGGTGGTATTGGAACCAGGGTGCTGTTCGTCCCTAGGTGCCTTTGAGAAACCCGAATCCTAGTTATGAATTGACATAGCAGGGCCAAGGAGCAGAACCCTAACCCTTAAGCAGTGTCAGAGCAAATGCCATTGGATGGTGTGCAGCCAGCTCCCGGAGCTGAGTATATATGACACAAGCTATTGGAAGCGTCCGTGCAACTGCAGTTATCAGCCAGACACTGAGGGGGGGAAAAAGCATGGACCCACTTTTGCACATCGCTCATTAGAATCGTGCACTGATTCATTATTAGAAAGGCTTCTGGAAGCTCTGTATTGTCCTGCTTTATCTGTGTTCGTGTCAGCATTTGCCCCTAGCAATCCAGTGTGGAAGCTTGTTTTTGACTTTCTTTTCCCTCCCATAATTCAGCCACTAAAGGCTTTTTATTAGAAATGTTTCTGGAATTTGGTCTTCTCTGGCCTATATATGTGTGTATGTGTGTGTATATATACATATATATAGTATATCCTTAGGGATTACAGTGGATTCAAGCCCATTCAACATCCTGCCACTTGTCTAATCATACTAAACTACCCTCTCAGACACCTGAATTTCCCAAATCCTTAGTAGAAATGATGTGACTCACCCTACCTAATCATTATAGTTTCCCAAGACTTATTTTTAAAATTATTATAATTTAAAAACCTGTAATAAAACTCATAACAATGCAAAGTAGAAGGAACCCTCTTTTTCCCCTTTCACCCCATCCAGTCTCACTTTTCTTGAGTCATCAATGTTACTAATTTGTTGTATATCTTTCTCTACTTTTTAAAAATACACAAACACATATCCACAATTCTTTGGTTGTTTTCATTTTTTAACAAAAATAAAATTGTTTTACGATTTCTTTCTTCTTGCTCTGACCGTTGTTTTCTCCCAAATCAAAACATGGAAATTAACTTCATTCTACCTAACAGCCTCATAATATTCCCCTCCTCTCTTGGGGAGAAATTGAGCTCTTGCCTGATGCTGCCCCCACCTAGCTAATTTCCAGAAGGAAGGACCTTCCATTTGTCAAAATCCACCCACAGTTGAAGGCAATTGAGGTTAAAAATAGCAAGGTGTTGTTTTTTTTCCCTCCCTTGGCAGGGGAAGTTATAATTACCATTAATAAGAATCAAATAATAAGGCCCTAGAATCAAGAAAAAATTAAAATGAAAAGATTCACAGTGCTGCAGAAAGTTCCTCCATCAAAGAAAAAGCAAACAAATCAATGCCTAATAATCCTGAGAGACTTTTGGGTTTGACAATAAAGGGATCTCCCTACCTCAGAGAGAATGATGAATTACAGGGCTTGGGTAAAGACTAAAAAGGCAACTTATAAAATTTATAAAAACATAAAGCTGAGGCTAGTAGCTAATAGACCAGATTGCCATATAGCACTGAAAATGTTATTAATGAGGTCAGAGATTGAACTAACAGAACACGAAGTTATTTAATAATGGAAAATGTGCTTACTTGTATGCCCAGGCCTAGGCTAGAAAGGATTTAAAACAGGGACAAATGTGAGTTCCTGAAATTAGTATTAAAAAATTAGTGAAGTGAGATAGGCAAAGATTTCTTTTTTAAAATATTTATTTATTTTTGGCTACACTGGGTCTTCATCACTGTGCGTGGGCTTTCTCTAGTTGTGGAGAGTGGGGGCTTCAGTAGTTTCATCATGTGGACTTAGCTGTCCCAAGGTATGTGGAACCTTCCCAGACCAGGGATTGAACTTTGTATTGGCAGGTGGATTCTTAACCACTGTGTTGCAGGAAGGGGGACCCCTTCCAGCGCCTGAAACTGGGCTCTTGTCTAACATTCGGAAATGAATTGTCCGAGGAGACACATGTGCTGACAAAGCAAGAGACTTTATTGAAAAGGGCACCCGGGTGGAGAGCAGTAGGTAAGGGAACCCAGGAGCACTGCTCTGCCGCCTGGCTCACAGTCTCGGGTTTTATGGTGATGGGATTAGTTTCCGGGTGGTCTTTGCCCAATCATTCTAATTCAGAGTCTTTCCTGGTGGCCCACGCATCGCTCAGCCAAGATGGATGCTAGCGAGAGGGATTCTGGGAAGTGGACAGACACGCGGTGTCTCCTTTTGACCTTTCCCGAACTCTTCCGGTTGGTGGTGGCTTATTAGTTCCATATTCCTTATCAGGATCTCTTCATAAAAACAACTCATGCAAATGGTTACTATGGTGCTTGGCCAGGGTGGGCGGTTTCAATCAGTGTGCTTCCCCTAACAACTGGACCACCTAGGAAGTCTGCAAAGATTTCTTAATAGATACAAAAATCATAATGGAAGGATGGATGAACTAGACTTAATTAAAATTAAGATCTGTTGGACTTTCTTGGTCCAACTTCATGCCAACACAACATGGCGCAACTTGGTGCAACTAAACCTGTGCACCAAACTACTGAGCCTGTGCTCTAGAGTGCATGTGCTACAACTGCTGAAGCCTCCACTCTTCACATCTAGAGAAAGCTCACTCGCAGCAACAGAGACCCGGCACAGCCAAAACTAAATAAACAAATAAAAGATTTTTAAAATTAAGAACTGTCCATTAAAAGATGTCATTAAAAGGATAAAAGACAAGCCACGAACTGGGAGAAAATATTTTTAATGCATATATCTGATAAAAACTGTCATCACAAGATGATATTAATAGCTAGGCAGATAGATAGAGATATGTAAAACACAGGAAACTCTCATTTGAAAAGTGGACAAAAGACGTAAGCTGGCATTTCACAAAGAAGGACATCCAAATGGTTAAAAACACATGAAAAGTTTGTTAATATCAAGTCATTAGGACAATATTAATTAAACTACAAAGTGATACTGGAAATTCTAGCCAGAGCAATTAGAAAAGAAAAAGAAACAAAAGATATCCAAATTGAAAAGGAAAAAATAGTATTATATCTATGCATAGATGAAATCCATAACCCCATATAGAGGAAACCCCCAAAGAATCCACAAGAAAGACAGTAGAACTAATAAATGAATTCCGCAAACTTGTAGGGTACAAGAACAACACAAAAAGCCCCAGCTGTGTTTCTGTATAACAGCAGTGAATAATCTGAAAAGGAATTTAAGAAGGCAATTCCGGGAATTCCCTGGCTGTTCAGTGGTTAGGACTCTAAGCTTTCACTGTCCGGTCCTGCAAGCCACATGGTGTGCCAGAAAAAAGAAAAGCAGCAATTCCATTTATAATATCTTCAAAAGAACAAAATACCTAGGAATAAATGTAAACAAGGGAGTAAAAGACATTGCACACTGGAAACTACAAATTATTGCTGAAAGAAATTAAAGAAGATCTAAACAAATGGAAGATAGCCCATGTCCATGGCTAAGAAGACAATATTGAAGTACTAAACAAAGGAACTGACCTACAGATTTAATGCAATCTCAATAAAAATTCCAAAGCATCTTTTTGGTAGAAATGGAAAAATCAATCTACAAACTCACATGGAATTGCAAGGGGCTCTGAATAGCCAAAATAATTCTTGAGAGAAAAAAAAAGAAAGTCAAGGACTCATACTTCCCATTTTTAAAATGACTACAGTAAGCTATAGTAATAAAAACAGTGTTCTGTTGGCATGAAGATAGACATGTAGATCAAGAGAATAGAATTGAGAGACCAGAAATAAAATAATAAATTTATAGCTAGTCAATTAAAATTTTTTCTTTTGGTTGTGCTGGGTCTTCGTTGCTGTGAGCAGCTTTCTCCAGTTGTGGAGAGCTAGAGGTGCTCTCTAGTTACGGTTCACAGGCTTCTCACTGCAGTGGCTTCTCTTGTTGCAGAGCACAGGCTCCAGGACACACAGGCTTCAGTAGTTGTGGCTTGTGAGCTCTAGAGCATGGGCTCAGTAGTTGTGGCACATGGGTTTTTGTTCCGAGGCATGTGGAATCTTCCCAGACCAGGGATAGAACCCATGTCCCTGCATTGGCAGGTGGATTCTTATCTACTGTACCACTAGGGAAGTCCCAATCGCTAGTCAATTTTTGACAAAGGTGCCAAGTTCATACAATGGGGAGAGAACAGTCTCTTCAACAGACAATGATGGGACAACTGGATTTCCACAAGCAAAGAATGAAATTGGACCCCTACTTCACACCATTTACAAAAATTATCTCAAAATGTATCTACAATCTAAATATGAGAGCTAAAACTATAAATCTCTTAGAAGAAAACATAGGACAAAAGCTTCATGACACTGGATTTCAAAATGGATTCTGAGATGATACCAAAAGCATGAACAACAAAACGAAAAAGAAATAAACTAGATATCTTTAAAATTTAAAACTTTTGTACACCAAAGGATATTATCCAGAAAGTTAAAAGACAACACATAGAAAGGGAGAAAATATTTGCAAGTCATATGAGAGGTTAATATCCAGAATACATAAAGAACTCCTAAAACTCAAAAATAAAAAAACAAACCCAATTAGAAAATGGGCAGAAGACTCAAACAGATATTTTCCCAAAGAAGATATATAAATATAAGCACATGTACAGTTGGTCAATGTCACTAGTAATAAGGGAAATACAAATCAAATGCATGTTATAACATGGATGAACCTTATAAACAATATACTAAATGAAATAATACAGATAGGAAAGAGTAACTATTACATGATTCCATGTATACGAAATATCTAGAATAGGCAAATTCATAAAAGTAGAAAGTAGATTAGAGGTTACCAGGAATAAGGGAGGTGGGAATAGGGAGTTATTCTTTAGTGGTTACAGATTCTCTTTTTGAGGTGATGAAAACATTTTAGGAATAATGGTGATGGTTATATAAAGTTGTGAATGTAATTAATGACACTGACTTATACACTTAAAAATGGTTAAAACAGTAAATTTTGTGTTACATGTATGTTACCACAGTAAAAAAATAATCTTTAAAAATTACAATGAATAACCTTTGACAAAAATCATAGTAACAAGGATTTCAGCAAGAATATGAGAAACCCAAATTGATGGACATTCTACAACATAACTGGTCTGTCCAAAATGTTAAGCCTGTTAGATCTAAGACTGAAGAACTTTTCTAGATAAAAAAATATCATGGATTAAAAAAAAACCATGGAGACATAAGAACTGTACATAATGTGTGATCCTGGACTGAAGAAAAATGTTTTCTATAATATGCATTATTGGGACAACTGGAAATTGGAAAAATTTGAGTGCATGCTTATAGACTAGATAGCAGTAAATTTCCCGATTTCAATCAATAAACAATAGTAAGAAATGTCATATATATATTTTATACATATATAAAAACAATATATTAGTATGTATATTTATACCTATATATAATCCTAACCCTTTATGTTATAGACATACAGCATATATAGATAGGGAGAGAGGATGATAAAGAAAATGTAGTAAAATGTTAATTGGTAAATCTAGTTGAAGCGTGTATAGAAGTTCTTTGTACCTCTCTTGCAACATTTCTATAATTAAAAATCACTTCAGATTTTCAAAGTTTCAAAGAGAAACTTATGAGACACCACTAAACACTTCTGAGAATTAAAAGACTGACAATACCAAGTGTTGGTGAGGATGTTTAGTGATAAAAACTATCATACACTGCTGGATAGTGTGGCAATTAGACTAATTACTTTAGTAAACTGTTGAATAGTATCTACCAAAGTTAAACAATTGCCCGTCCCATGACATATTAATTCCACTCTAAGTTTACAGCCAAGAGAATTTACTGCATGTATCCACAAAATGGCAAGTATAAGAATTTTCATAGTAGCACTGTTATTACAGTAAAACAATCAGACACAATTATAAACCAAAAACTACTCTTAAAAAATAGTCTTCTTTAAAAAACTAGAAACAATCTGAAAGTCCATCAATAATAAAAAGGCTGTAAAAAGGAATATCTCTATATATCTCTCTACTTATATATGTTTTAAACTGGAGCTACCCTGGTAGCTCAGCTGCTGAAGAATCACCTACAATGTGGGAGACCTGGGTTCGATTCCTGGGTGGGAAAGATCCCCTGCAGGAGGGCATGGCAACCCACTCCAGTATTCTTGCTTGGAGAATCCCATGGATAGTGGGCTGCAGTCCATGGGATCGCAAATAGTTGGACATGACTGAGCGACTAAGAACAGTACAGAATATTTTAAACTGACACAACATTGTTAAACAACTATACTTCAATTGGTTGAAGTATACAGTCTATGGACTTCTCCAGGCCAGAATACTAGTGTGGGTAGCCTATCCCTTCTGCAGGGAGTCTTCCCAACCTAGAAATCAACCCGGGGTCTCCTGCATTGCGGGGGGATTCTTTACCAACTGAGCTACCAGGGAAGCTCATACTTCAATTAAAAAAAGAAAAACAATAGAAAGGATAAATAATTATAGATATATTAATACAATGGAATAATATATAGTGGTAAAAAAAGAACAAACTCTCACAATATTGGATGCATTTCACAGACATAATGTTGACTGAAAGAATCCCAACCCAGCACCAAAAAGAAATGATGCATTAAGCCATGAAAAAAATGGAAGAACCCTCTATGCACATTACTTAGTGAAAGAAGTCAATCTGAAAAAGGCTATATACTGTATGATCCAACTTTATGACATTCCAAAAAAGGCAAAACTGTGTGGAGAGCAAAAAGATCTGGTTGCCATGGGGTGGATGATGGGCAGAAGGATGAATGAGGAGAGCACAGAGAATTTTTAGGGCAGTGAAAATACTCTGTGTGATATTATAATGATGGATACATGTCATTATACATTTGTCCAAACCTGTAGAATGTACAATACCAAGGTAAACACTGAGGTAACCTAGTGAGTCTGGATATGATAATGTGTCAGTGTAGGTTCATCGGTTTTAACAAGTGTACCAATCTGGTGGGGGATGTGGATAATGGAGGAGGCTATGCATATGTAGGGGCAAAGGGTATGTGGGAAATCTCTGTACCTGGCCCTCAGTTTTGGTGGGACCTTAAATTGCTTTTTATAAAGTCTTACAAAAAACAAGAAAGAATCTAGACTTACTAAGTACACCAAGTATATATCATGCCATTTCATGTATATGAAGTTCAAGAATACTTAGTTATCTATGCCAGTAGAAATAAGAATAATGACTAACTCTGAGGAGGCGAGGGTTGGAGGAGGTATTGATTGGGAAGGGAAATGAAGGAGACTTCTGAGGTACCAGGAGCAATCAGATCTTTATTTGGGTGATGGTTATATGGTTTATTTGGGTGACAGCATGCATGTGTATGCATGCGTTTCATGTGTATGCAAGTTGTTTCAGTCATGTCTGACTCTTAGCGACCCTGTGGACCTTAGCCTGCCAGGCTCTTCTGTCCATGGGATTATCCAGGCAAGAATACTGGAGTGGATTGCCACACTCTCCTCCAGGGGATCTTCCGAATCCAGGGATCTAACCCACGTCTCTTATATCTCCTGCATTGACAGGCAGGTTTTTTTGTTTGTTTTTAATCACTGAGCCACCTGGGAAGCCTGGGTGATGGCATACGTATGTAAAAATTGATTGAACTGTATATTTTACTATGTATATATGCTTTACCTCAATTTTTTTAAATGGAGCAAATGAAACAAAATTGAGACACCACTTTTCATCTGTCAGGTTGGCAAAAATCCCAAATTTGGAAATCCCAATTTTTCCAAAGTTTTAGGGAATTAGGCATACTCATGTTTGGTTGTTGGATGTACGTGTTGGTAAACTTTATATGGGGACAATTTGAAATAGATATAACAACTACAAACATATATACTCTTTGACTCAGGAATCTCACTTCTAGAAGTTTATCTTGCAGATATACTGCATGCAACATGACAAAGATGTGAGAGTACACATTTGGTAGACGAATCAGATTCAACATTATTACGTTGCATAAAACAGCAAAATATTTGACTTCCAGGGTGGTCCAGTGGTTAAGAATCTACCTGTCAATGCAGGGATCACGAGTTTGATCCCTGGTCTGGGAAGATTCCACATGCCACAGGGCAACTAACTAAGCCCGTGCACTACAACTACTGGAGCCTGCATGATCTAGAGTTGGTGCTCCACAACAAGAGAAGCCGCTGCGATGAGAAGCCCATGCACCACAATTAGAGAGTAGCCCCCGACTGCCACAACTAGAGAAAGCCTGCACACAGCAACAGACCCAGTGCAGCCAAACTAAGTAAATAAACAAAACAGACTTAAAAAAAGAGCGAAATATTGAAAACATGTCAGTATTTATCAACTAGGTTAATAGATTATGACATAAACACAAAAATTAATACTATGCAGCTCAAAAAGAATAAAGAAGCTATTTCTAGGTGGGATAGGGTGGGAGGTGGGAAGGAGGTTCAGGAGGGAGAGGACATATGTATACCTATGGCTGATTCATGCTGATGTATGGTGAAAACAACAAAATATTGTAAAGCAATTATTCTTCAATTTAAATATAAATAACTTTTAGAAAAGAAACTATTTCCAAGTTGAATGAAAAGAGTTCAAAGATATGTTATTAAGGGAGCTAAGCAAGATGCTACCATTTGTGTAAGAAAGGGAAAACATAATATATATTTGTGTGTGCTCATGCTCACATAAAGAAACTTGGTAAGAACAAAAAAAAAGTTAATAAAAGTGCTTACTTATATTTACATGGATATAGATGACAATGGGGCAGATGCAAGAGAATTTTTTCACAGTGTATCTTTATATACACATTTTGTTTTTCAGCTGGGTAATTGCTGACTTTATTATTTTTTCATTTATTTTTATTATTTATTATTATTTTATTCACTTATTTATTATATGAAATAATATTTCATATTATTTTCATTTATTTTATTCACTTATTTTAATTACTTTACAATATTGTAGTGGTTTTTGCCATACATTGACATGAATCAGCCATGGATTTACATGAAAAATATGGAACGCTTCATGAATTTGCATGTCATCCTTGCGCAGGGGCCATGCTAATCTTCTCTGTATCGTTCCAATTTTAGTATATGTGCTGCTGAAGCGAGCACAATTGCTGACTTTAAAATTCAACTAGTTTAACTTAAAAGAGGCTATAAGGGGCTTCCCTGGTGGCTCAGTGGTAAAGAATCCGCCTGCCAGTGCAGGAAATGCAGGTTCAATCCCTGGGTTGGGAAAATCTCCCGGAGAAAGAAATGGCAACACACTCCAGTTATTCTTGTCTGGGAAATCCCATGGACAGAGGAGCCTGGCAAGCTACATACAGTCCATGGGGTTGCAGACAGTTGGGCACGACTTAGTGACTAAACAACAACAACCACATGCGCTAGCAATTCTGCTTCTGGATATGAGATGAAGGAAATGAAAACATTAATTTGAAAAGATATATGTATCCCCACGTGCACTGCAGCACTATTTAAAATTGCCAAGATATGGAAACAACCCAAGTTTCCGTTAACTTAATGGATAAAGAAAATGTGGTATGTATATTTAATGGAATATTATTTGGTCATGAAAAAGAATGTAATCTTGCTATTTAAGACAACATGGGACTTCCCTGGTGGCAGAGGGGATAAGAATCCACCTGTCAACGCAGGGGACACAGGCTTGATCCCTAGTCTGGGAAGGTTCCACATGGTGTGGAGCAACTAAGCCTGTGACCACAATGACCAAACCCTGCATGCTCTAGGGCCCAAGAGCCACAACTAATGAACCCCTGTGCTGCAACTGCTGAAGCTTGTGCAGCTAGAGCCCCTGCTCTGCAACAAGAAATAAGCCTGCTCTCTGCAACTGGAGAAAGCCTGCATGCAGCAACGAAGACCCAGTGCAGCCAAAAAAAAAAAAAGACAACATGGATGGACCTTCAGGATATTTTGCTAAGTTAAATAAATCAGAGAAAGACAAATACCACACAATCTCACTTATGAACTCTAAAACAAACAATAACAATTACAAAAATTTAACTCATAGAGAACAAACTGGTAGTTGCCAGTGGTGGGAGTGGAGTGGCAAAATGGCCAAAAGGTACAAAGTTACAGTTATAAAACAAATAAGTAATGGGTATGTAATGCATAGCAGGGTGACTATAGTAAATGATACTGCAGAGTCTATCTGAAAGTTGCTGAGAGAGTAGATCTTAAAAGTTCTCACAAGAAAAAAGACTGACTCTGCAGGGTGATGGATGTTAACTAGACTTACTGTGGTGATTATTTTGCAATGTACACAAATATTGAATCCTTATGTTTTATACCTGAAGCTAATATAATATATTGATTATATCTCAGGAAGTGGAGAGGCTCTGTGATCCCCTGGGAACTGGATCCTGGCAAATTTTAGAGGTGATGTGTGAGTGTGTGTGTTAGCTGCTTAGTCGTGTCTGACTCTTTGTGACCGAATGGACTGTAGCCCACCAGGTTCCTCTGGCTCCTCTGTCCGTGGAATTCTTCAGGCAATAATACTGGAGTGGGTTGCCATTTCTTTCTCCAGAGGTGATGTAGGGAAGGTGATATAAGCTGGATGTAGAAGAGGTAGACTTTTTTTTTTTTTTAGATTTATTTATTGGGCTGTGCTGGGTCTTCGTTGCGGTACATTGCAGTGGCTTCTCTGGTTGCAGAGCATGGGCTCTAGGCACACGAGCTCAGTAGTTTTGGTACACAGATTTTAATTGCTCTGTGACATGTGGGATCTTCCTGGATCAGAGATCAAACCCATGTCTCCTGCATTGGCAGGCAGACTCCAAACCACTAGACCACCAGGGAAGCCCAAGGAGGGAGATTCCATATGGAGCTCAGGCTTCAGAGCTACTCACTTTCACTAATTGCTTCCAAGGCCCTGGAAGAGGGTCTAGCAATGTGCACACATGTGTTTGTAAAATTTGCAAAAGGGAGATATTTTAACTCTAATTTGCTAAGACCACTCTTTCACTCTGGCCCCTCTACAAGCTTCCCCTTTTGTTGTATAGTATGAAAGTGGCCATAGCCTTGACCAGACGGACCTTTGTTGGCAAAGTAATGTCTCTGCTTTTTAATATGCTATCTAGGGAGCTGGTGATGGAGGAGGCCTGGCGTGCTGCAATTCATGGTGTCGCAAGGAGTCGGACACGACTGAGCAACTGAACTGAACTGAACTGATGAAAGTGGCCATAGGCATTTTGATGATCTGGCTAAGGTGAGGTTGAGTTGGCACTACATTTTATTGGAGTTCAGTTGTATATATTGACATAGTTTGAAGTCACTTTCATACACAGTTATTGAGAATCATTTCCATGTAGGAATAGCTTTCAGGAGGAGTCTACCATGGTCTAAGCAGGCTCATCCAACATGGTAACAGGAACAGGGCCAGAGGCTATATAAACACAGCATGTGAACATATCCTTTATGCTGAGCACTGGAAGCACATGGTTAGCAGAGGAGAAACAAGATTTGAAATATATAGAGCCAGAAAATAAGTCTATGGAAAATCCTTCCAATCATCAGATATATAAAACTGTAAAGGCAGAATTCAGCTTTCATTGATAACTAGTCAAGACAGAAGTTCTCTCCTATCAGGAATATATGCAATTATCTAACATGCACTATGTGAACTAGATCAGAAAAAGACAAACATCATATGATATTGTATACATGTGGAATCTAAAATACGACACAAATGAACGTATCCATGAAACAGAAACAGACTCACAGACATAGAAAACAAACTTCCGGTTACCGAAGGGAAAAGGGAGTGAGGGAGGGATAAATTAGGAGTTTGGGTTAGCAGATGCAAGCTGCTGCTGCTGCTAAGTCGCTTCAGACGTGTCCAACTCTGTGCGACCCCATAGATGGCAGCCCGCTAGGCTCCTCTGTCCCTTGGGATTCTCCAGGCAAGAACACTGGAGCGGGTTGCCATTTCCTTCTCCAAGATACAAGCTACTATATATAAAACAAACAACACGGTTCTATTGTGTGGCACAGGGAATCACATTCAATGTCTTGTAATAAACAATAATGGAGGGACTTCCCTGGGTGTCCTGTAGTTAAGAACCCACCTTGCAATTCAGGGGATGCTGGTTTTCTCCCTGGTTGGGGAACTAAGATTCCACATCCTGCGGAGCAACTAAACCTGTGCCCTGTAACTACTGAGCCTGGGCGCCAGAACTAGAGAGCATGAGTGTGTGTGTGTGTGTGTGTGTGTGTGCCACAACAAAAGATCCCATAGGACGCAACTAAGACTCAATGAAGCCAAATAAATAAATAACAAATGGAAGAGAAAAAAGATAGCTATTTTTCTGGATTTTGGAATGTTTGGATGTTTGTCAGCTTTTGGAAATTTAAAATTTGTAAGATTTTTAATTTGTAACTTTATCTTCACATTCTAATTAAATATTTCATTGCCAATTTTGTATTGTCTTTCTTAAAGAGGATCCACCAAATTGTGTAATCTTACAAACCCACAAAACCTGGATCCATCCTGGCTGGTGGCTGGCTGGAGAGGGAATTTGAGGAGACAGTGAGCCTGTCTAATGAGTTTTTAGGTAGGAACATTGTGCTATCACATGGCTCACAGCCTTGTCTAACTCACTGAAACTAGGAGCCATGCCAGGTAGGGCCACCCAAGATGGACAGGCCATGGTGGAGAATTCTGACAGAAAGTGGTCCACCAGAGAAGGCTAACCACCTCAGTATTCTTGCCCTGAGAACCCCATGAACAGTATGAAAAGGCAAAAAGATATGACACTGAAAGATGAACTCCCCAGGTCAGTAGATGTCCGATATGCTACTGGACAAGAGTGGAGAAATACCTCCAGAAAGAATGAAGAGGCTGAACCAAAGCAAAAATGACACTCAGTTGTGGATGTGACTGGTGATGGAAGTAAAGTCCAATGATATAAAGAATAATATTGTGTAGGAACCTGGAATGTTAGGTCCATGAATCAAGGTAAATTAGAAGTGGTCAAATAAGAGATGGCAAGAGTGAACATTGACATTTTAGGAATCAGTGAACTAAAATGGGCTGGATGGGCAAATTTAATTCAGATGATCACTACATCTACTACCGTGGGGAAGAATCCTTTAGAAGAAATGGAGTAGCCCTCACTGTCAACAAAAGAGTCTGAAATGTAGTACTTGGGTGTAATCTCAAAAATGACAGAATGATCTCTGTTCATTTCCAAGGCAAACCATTCAATATCACAGTAATCCAAGTCTATGCCCCAACCACTAATGTAAAAGAAGCTGAGGTCAAACAGTTCTGTGAAGACCTACAAAATCTTCTAGAACTAACACCAAAAAAAAAGATGACTTTTTCATCATAGGGGACTGAAATGCAAAAGTAGGAAGTCAGGAGATATCTGGAGTAACAGGCAAGTTTGGCCTTGGAATACAAAATGAAGCAGGGCAAAAGCTAACAGAGTTTTGCCAAGGGGACGCACTGGTCATAGCAAACACCCTCTCCCAACAACACAAGAGCCAACTCTACACATGGACATCACCAGATGGTCAATACCGAAATCGGACTGATTATATTTGCAGCCAAAGATGGATAAGCTCTATCAGCAAAACAAGACCAGGAGCTGACTGTGGCCCAGATCATGAACTCCTTACTGCAAAATTCAGACTTAAATTGAAGAAAGCAGGGAAAACCACTAGACCATTCAGGTATGATCTAAATCAAATCCCTTACAATTGTATAGTGGAAGTGACAAATAGATTCAAGGAATTAGGTCTGATAGAGTGCCTGAAGAACTATGGATGGAAGTTTGTAACATTGTACAGGAGGCAGTAGTCAAGACCATCCCCAAGAAAAAGAAATGCAAAAAGGCAAAATGGTTGTCTGAGGAGGCCTTACAAATAGCTGAGAAAAGAAGAGAAGCAAAAGGCAAAGGAGAAAAGGAAAGCTATATCCATCTGAATGCAGAGTTCCAAAGAATAGCAAGGAGAGATAAGAAAGCCTTCGTTAAAGATCAATGCAAAGAAATAGAGGAAAACAATAGAATGGGAAAGATTAAAGACCTCTTTGGAGAAGGCAATGGCAACTCACTCCAGTACTCTTGCCTGGACAATCCCATGGACGGAGGAGCCTGATAGGCTTTGGTTCATTGGGTCACTAAGAGTCAGACAGGACTGAGTGTCTTCACTTTCATGTATTGGAGAAGGAAATGGCAACCCACTCCAGTGTTCTTGCCTGGAGAATCCCAGGGACGGGGGAGCCTGGTGGGCTGCAGTCTATGGGGTCGCACAGAGTTGGACACGACTGAAGCGACTTAGCAGCAGCAGCAGAGACCTCTTTAAGAAAATTAGAGATACCAAGGGAACATTTCTTGCAAAGATGGACATAATAAAAGACAGAAATGGAAAGGACCTAACAGAAGCAGAAGATATTAAGAAGAGGTGGCAAGAATACACAGAAGAACTATACAACAAAGATCTTCATGACCCATATAACCATGATGGTGTGATCACTCACCTAGAGCCAGACAGTCTGGAGTGCAAAGTCAAGTGGGCCTTAGGAAGTATCTTTATGGAAGAAGCTAGTGGAGATGATGAAATTACAGCTGAGTTATTTCAAATCCTAAAAGATGCTGTTAAAGCGCTGCACTCAATGTGCCAGCAAATTTGGAAAACTCAGCAGTGGCCACAGGACTGGAAAAGATCAGTTTTCATTCCAACGCCAAAGAATGTTCAAACTACAGTACAATTGCATTCATCTCACACGCTAGCAAAGTAATACTCAACATCCTCCAAGTCAGGTTTCAACGGTACATGAACCGAGAACTTCCAGATGTCCAAGCTGGATTTAGGAAAGGCAGAGGAATAAGAGATCAACATCCGTTTGACCATAGAAAAAGCAAGAGAATTTCAGAAAAACATCTGCTTCATTGACTATGCTAAAGCCTTTGACTGTGTGAATCACAACAAACTGTGGAAAATTCTTCGAGAGATGGGAATACCAGACCACTTTACCTGCCTCCTGAGAAATCCGTTTGCAGGTCAGGAAGCAACAGTTAGAACCGGACATGGAACAATGGACTGGTTCCAAATTGGGAAAGGAGTACAACAAGGCTGTATATTGTTACCCTGTTTATTTAACTTATATGCAGAGTACATCACGTGGAATGCTGGGCTGGATGAGCACAAGCTGGAATCAGGTTGCCAGGGGAAATATCAATAACCTCAGATATGACACCACCCTTATGGCAGAAAGCAAAGAGGAACTAAAAAACCTCCTGATGAAAGTGAAAGAGGAGAGTGAAAAAGCTGGCTTAAAACTCAACATTTAAAAAACTAAGATCATGGCATCCGGTTCCATCACTTCACGGCCAACAGATGGGGAAACAGTGGAAACAGTGAGAGACTATTTTCTTGGGCTCCAAAATCACTGCAGATGGTGACTGCAGCCATGAAATTAAGAGATGCTTGCTCCTTAGAAGAAAATCTATGACCAACCTAGACAGCACAATAAAAAGCAGAGACATTACTTTGCCAACAAAGGTCCATCTAGTCAAAGCTATGGTTTTTCCAGTGGTCATGTACAGATGTGAGAGTTGGACCATAAAGAAAGCTGAGCGCCGAAGAACTGATGCTTTTGAACTATGGTGTTGGAGAAGACTCTTGAGAGTCCCTTGGACTGCAAAGAGATCAAACCAGTCTATCTTAAGGGAAATCAGTCCTGAATATTCATTGGAAAGACTGATGCTGAAGTTGAAGCTCCAGTATTTTGGTCACCTGATGCGAAGAACTAACTCATTGGAAAAGACCCTGATGCTGGGAAAGATTGAAGGCAGGAGGAGAAGGGGACGACAGAAGATGAGACGGTTGGATGGCATCACTGACAACGGACATGAGTTTGAGCAAGCTCCAGGAGTTGGTGATGGACAGGGAAGCCTGGGTTGCTGCAGTCCATAGGGATCACAAAGAGTCGGATACAACTGAGCAACTGAACTGAACTGATTGTGCTCTCAGTGACATAACCCTCCTCCTCGTCATCATCTATACAGAATCTTTAGTAAAATAGGTATTTTTTATTTTGAAATTGAAAAAAGAACACGGTATGAGAGACTTGGATTAACAGTAGCAACATAAGAAAAACTGTGGAGGTCGGGGGAGAGAGGGATATGTTTGACCACAAGTTCCAAAATAGCCCATCGTGTGACAGATGCTAGGAGGTGACAGTTTCCTGCTTTCTGCACTCCTTAGACTTCACCTGAGTGATTGTGCTCCAGACAGGGAGGTAGGCTGTCAAAAGGACGTTGATGAACCAGGGGGAACACATAGGAGCTTACCCAGAATGGTACAGAGTTTAGAGTCAGATTTTAGAGAAATCTCTAAAGAAACTAGTGATGTTATATTGCTGAGACTCCAATGGGGGAGATGGTGGGGGAGGAAGGGGGGTTAGGATTAGGGGATCAGGTTGTCCTTGGAAGAGAGAGGAGACTTTTACAGAGCTAGAAACGGCAGTGATAGGACCATTGGAAAAGGTAAGAGGCAGATTGGCCTTCCATAAACATAAACGGAATTTATATTAAATATCCAACATCAAAGAATTTATAATTCACACTGGAATGATGTTCATCAAATGTTAACAATAACTATTCAATGGCCAAGTTTTAGTTTCTTCTCTGTACCTCTTTATAGAAGTGTGTCATTTCTAGAAAACAATAAAGTCACAAGTTTTTTTTTGTTTTCTTGTTTTTGGCAGTGCTTGTGGGATCCTAGTTCCCCAACAGGGCATTGAACTAGGGTCTGAAGGTTAAAGTGCCAAGCCCTAATCACTGGACCACCAGGGAACTCCAATCACTACTTCTTTTTTTCTTTTTTAAAAGTCTCTATTAGATATATCTGGTCTCCAAAGTCTCTGTTCAGCTACTGGAATATCTCTACCCTTGCTTCTTCTCTCAACTGTCACACAAGTGGATTTATTAGACAAGCTCATCCTGAGCTCACAATTTATATAAAAACTCAGCTCGAGGCTCAGAAAAACAAAGGACTCTTCATACAACAAGATGCGCCTTCCTTAGAAGGCAGTTGAAGGAGCATGAGCATGCTTCCTTGTCTGTAAACAAAAATTATTTCCTCAAAAGGAATTCTTATGATTGAAATATCTCCATCTTCTTATATCAGGGAGAATATTCTAATCACAGCTGTTCAAAAATAGAATGGTCTTAGTTCCAAGTCCCTGAAAGTTTTCCAGTAGAACATGAAAGATACACAGACTTTTAAAAAGTGTTTCAGTCCCAGATAAGCAGTTGAAATGCATAACCTCTAGCTTTTCTTATAAGATTTTTAGATCTTACCTCTCATTGACGGGTCTAATCATGTTGCATTTCACTTACAACTGTCCCTGGATATCAGTAACTCCTCACATTTAGCATTATAGTTTGCATAATATAGACTTTTTAATAATAGCAGCAAACTTAATGAGTTCCTATTACCTGCCCTTAAGTGTTCTAAGGATATGATGGGAAAAAACATAATCCTCCAGGCAACCCTATAGGGTAGGTCTTTATATGATCATTCCCATGTTAGAGCAACAGAGGATGAGATGATTGGATAGCATCACCGATTCAGTGGACATGAACTTGGGCAAACTCTGGGAGACGGTGAGGAACAGGGAAGCCTGGTGTGCTTGGAGTCACAAAGAGTTGGACATGATTTGGCAACTGAACAACAACAGCCATGTTAGAGCAGAAAATTGACACTTAGGGAAGTTGAGAAGTTTGCCCAAAGCTACTTGGATTATAGGTGGCAGAGGGTTGTCCCTTGAGGTCCCATGGTTAAGATTCCACCCTTCCTTTGCAGGGGGCACAGGTTCAATCCATGGTGGGGGAACTAAGATCCCACATGCCACACAGTGAGGCCAAAATATATGTTTTAGGTGGAGCTGAAATTTGAATCCAGAATTAGTTTCTTCAGTTCAATTCAGCTCAGTCGCTCAGTCGTGTCTGACTCTCTGCCACCCCATGAATCGCAGCATGCCAGGCCTCCCTGTTCATCACCAACTCCTGGAGTTTACTCAAACTCATGTCCATTGAGTCGGTGATGCCATCCAGCCATCTCATCCTCTGTCGTCCCCTTCTCCTCCTGCCCCCAGCATCAGGGTCTTTTCCAATAACTCAGCTCTTTGCATGAGGTGGCCAAAGTATTGGAGTTTCAGCTTCAGCATCAGTCCTTCCAATCAGCATCATACAGCCTCTCACTTGCTAGAGGTTTGAGGTTGCTCCAGTTCTGAATCCTGACTTCTATATGGTATGATGGCCTGGTTTTGGCCTGCTGGGAGTTTGGTGGGCTGAGACAAGATAAGCTGACCTGATCACAGGACGTTATCAACAGTCAATGTATGCCATGTGCAGTCCATATTTGAAAGTCTAAGGCAGACAGTAACAGTGAGATGCATCAAGTCCAGAAGAGGTGTCATAGTGATTAACAGATACATCTGATTATGGAATCTTTGCTATGCAAAGGTTCTTACAGGGCAACCAGCCTGACCACTCACTCACGGGTGAAATTTGTGATAGGGAACTGGGTGGGTAGGATTTTTCCCCATCTGGACCCCCTCACTACACCTGCAGTTAGCACTGCAATTAAGTGGGTTCCTGCCCCACACATTCTCGCTTCTAAGGCCTTATCCTCCTCACCAGCATCCAGACTTATCAGCATCTCGATGGTAAGCATCTCGCCTGGACTCTTAATTGCATTCCAGTTCAATGAGATTAAATCTCCCTGAACAGCATTAGGTATTTTTTTTTAATTAGGTATTTTTTTAATGGTTAATTAATTTATTTTTATATTTTTACAGCTCTTGCAATTAAAACGAAAAAAATGACTTTCAGGCTGCAAAACTGGCCTCTACTGCTAATTAGATTCCATGGATCTGTCCTGAAAGGTATAAATCATTTTTAAAACATTATCACTAAATGTACTGCTATAATAAATAAACTACCCCAAGCTTTTCGACCTACAGAAGAGAGAGGATGGAGGGGGGCGTGGTGTGTGAAGATATTTGTCTTTTTCTGTCAGCTCTCTTTTTATTTTTCGGGTCCCCGGCTCTCGCACCGCTGGTTCCCTCCGCACACTGTCTACAGTGGGCCCTCCTACCCGCAGCTGGACCATAGCGGGGCCCTCCTACCTCCAGCTGCGCTCCCTCCCTTCCCTTCCAAGGGTGTCTCGTGGGCTGATGAGATAATGTATGTGAAAGCTTTGGTCAACTGCAAGGCACAGTCGAATGCCAATGATTACTGTTGTTATTATTCTTATCATACTCCAGGGAAACCCTGTTGCCTCCCACCCTCCCAGACCTACTCCACGGGACAGCCGGCGAAACTCAAGCGAGGCTAGACAGCCCCTCCCACGTGGGCGGAGGTCCTGGCGCAAATCCGTCTCACCCGCTGGCGGGTGGGGGCGCTACTGCTCGCCTCAGACCCTGCCCGCCTACCCGCCCCCCACCTCCCCTCAGTAATGGCTTTCCCAGTCCTTCCTGGCTTCGGGGGCCTAACTCCGGAAGGAAATCTCCTCAGTTCCAGTGAAAGTTCTCGAGCTCCTGAAGTCAGCGACTCCCTTGGCCTGTCTTCACACCCACTCCCCCAGCCCCCTCCCCTCCAAGTGCCCGCAGCGGAGCCAGGCTGCCCCGGAAGGATCTGACCGGCAGTTTCCTACAATTGTCTGACTGGGGCTCCTCAGTCTATCAGCTCCCCGCTTCCTTCCCCACCTCATCTCTTGCAGTCTCCCCTCTCCAAAGCCCCAGTCTCCTGGATATCCCAACCTCCACCCTGATCTGACTTCTTAGGCCCCACAGTTCTCTTTAGCATTTCCTCTCTCTGCTAGGATTGTCACTACCCCGGGGGAGGTGGAATGGGAGTTTGGGAGTCAACATGGCCACCAGGGCCCATCAGGAAGTTGGATGTGCTGCCGTGTTACCGAGGCAACCACCCTTCTGTGTTAGGCCTTCCCAGAGCTATTTGTCCCCAGCTGAGGAGGGTGAGGACTTGACTGTGCTAGCTCCCTCTCCCAATAAATCAAATCTGACTGAGGCCAAAAAGGGTGGGCAGGGAGCACAGGATATCTAGAAGACTCATTAGACAAAGGGAGGACAACTTAACCTTTCTTCAGCCACTTGTGTATCAAGGAGCGCTGTCCCCAAGGCAGACCTCCAAGGTCTCCCTGGACCATCCTGACCTCCAGTGCCGCTGGGCGCGGACTCCAGGAAGAGGCTTGGGGAGGTCGGAGGAGGGGCCTGTCTGCGCTTGATGGATGGTACTGAAGAAATGTCTGGCACTTTCTTTCCCCATGGGGGAGGTGAAACTGCAGCCACCTCTCCCCCGCATTCACATTCTTGCCTGCCTGCTCAGGAAGGGGGTGGGGTGGGTGGCCGGGGCAGGGAAAGGAGGGCCCTTAGCCCCACTGAGAGTTGTAAACTATCACTCACATTTGTCTACACCGGCAGGGGAACCGATGGGCAGGTGGACAATTCCCACATTTCAACTGAGGTAAAAAGGGATCCCTATGTTCCCACCGCACCCTCCTTCTTGGCTCCCAGACCTCCTGGGGCAGGTGCCAGGACTGCCCATTCAGTCTGCATTCATTATATTTCTACTGTATGCTGGGCATTGAGTAATAGAGCAAGTAAATAGAGGTCTCAAAGCGTAGTCCACAGATTCTGTGAATCCCCAAGATCCTTTCAGGGGATGTTGCTCAGTCAGTCAGTTCAGTCATGTTCAACTCTTTGCAACCCCATGGACTGTAGCCTGCTTGGCTCCTCTGTCCATGGAATTCTCCAGGCAAGAATACTGGAGTGGGCTGCCATTTCCTTCTCCATTTCAGGGGATGGATGACGTCAAAATGATTTTCATGATTATTCTCTGACAGTGCAGTGGTTAGGACTTGGTGTTTTCACTGCTGTGGCCTGGGTTCAATCCCTAGTTGAGGAAGTAGGATCCTGCAAACTGCGCAGCATTGCCTATTAAAAAAAAGGTTTTTTTCCCCATAATCCTACTAATTATATATTATTTTCCCTTTTTTTGGCTGCACTGAGCAGCACACAGAATCTTAGTTCCCTGACCAGGGATCAAACCTGTGTCCCTGCATCAAGAGCGTGGAGTCTTAACCACTGGATTTCTGGGGAAGTTTTTCATTTACCTTATTGACTGTTGTTATGTGCACTGATGGTGCAAAAACAATGGGGTTAAAAGGCTGGTGTCTTAGCATAAATCAAGGCAGTAGCACCAAACTAGTCATTGTAATCTTCAAAAACAAAACAAAACAAAAGCCAGTTTCTCTCAAGAATGTCTTTGATAAAGCAGTAAAAAATTAACATGTGATGGGTTTATTAAAGTTATTTTAAATGAGTTAATAAAGACTTGTTTTAATTTCTTATACAGAATATATCGATAGATATAACCCACATAAAATCTCTTTGGGGCCCTCAGTAGTTCTAAAGGGTGTAAACAGATCCTGAGACCAACAGAGTCAGCACTGCTGGGGTCACTCATAGGCTGTTACACTGGTTCCTCAAAGTTGAAGGGAACTTTCTCACATATTAAACTGCCAGCTTGAGAAACGTCTTATTTAAAGTTGAGGGTAGAGAATATGGTTGTGTTTCCTGGCAACCCTGGCTGGAGAAAAGACACCGTCACTGGAATAAAGATTTTAATGGTCTCTACTCACAGGAGAAGCAAGGCATACAAGCCCACAGCCCTCTGTATTTCCCTTTCTCCCCTATGTGCTGAATATCTTGTGTTGGGTCATGGGGGATTCGGGGTGTTTGTGGCCCATGTGGGCTAGGCCCAGATGTGGGCTCCCCCCAGCCCCTAGATTCATCTATAGTCCCTTCTACTCCCACCCAGGGGGCTCTTCCCGCCCCCCCAATAATAGTCACAGTGTAGCAAGGTTGAGGGGTAGGGCACAGGAAGGGGCAGGAGGATGCAGGAATTCACATCCCAGCCTGGCCTGGCCTGGGATAGGGTGAAGAGTGAGTGTGTGTGCTTGTGTGTGCTTGTGTGTGTATGTGTTTGTGTGTGTGTGTGTGTGTGTGTGTGTGTGTGTGTGTGTGTGTGCGTTCCCTGGGCATGACTGTGAGTTTTGGTCCAGTCCTGTGGGCTCCAAGTTCTCCCCCATACAAGTCCTCTTTCAGAGGTAGTATCTGGTGTCACCACTGGGGTCAGCACATCTGAGTTGCTCAAGCCACTTCTTTGGCAATGTGGGGTTGCTGTGGACGGGCTGATGCTGGCATCTCTCTGTCATCTCTGGCCCAGGGAAGCGGGGAGTGGAAGGCCAGGAGGGGAGCCAGGTCAGCCTCGGGTGCTACTCCCTCGCTCCCCCAGGAGCCAGTAGGTCCGAACTTTGCCTTTGCCCTGGAGGGAAAAAGAGGACATTGGGGTGGGGAGTGATACATCCACTTTCCCAAATGATGGGAATGGGGATGGTTGCTTGAGAAGGGGCCTGGGGGAAGGTGAGCCCTGCAGGCACCTCAAGGGGTCGTGAGGGCAGGGACTTTCTACCTTCATTTCTACATCCCCTCGAAGCTCCAGCTCGAAACCACCAAACTCTTCCAGAACAGCTTTGGTTTCAGAAGATAAGTGGATCTTCAGGGCTGGGTAGGATAAAGGAGGAGAAGGGAGACAAGAGATGCAAGAGTTGGGAGCAAGAGATTGGGGGCCACAGGGCTAGAAAGATGCTCTCCCACCTTCCTTTAGCCCTGAAAGCCTCCTAATTCAGAGTCCCACCCACTCCACGTGGTGTCTGACCACATAGGCCTCACCCTGAGAATTTCAGAGCTGTGCTGTCCACCATGATAGCCACTAGTCACATGTAGCTATTTAAATTGTAATTAAAATGAAATACAGTTAAAATGCAATAAATAAATAAAACGCAATGCCTCAGAGGCTACCATATTGGACAACACAGCTTATAGAACATTTCTATTACTGCAGAAAGTTCCATTGGACAGCACTTCAGAGCATCACCAGGCTCTAGACAGATAGTAGAGTGTAGAGGTCAAGGGCTCAGACACTGGAGCCTGCACTGCCTGGTACGAATCTCAGCTTGGACACTCGGCTGGGGAAGTAATATTAACTCTCCGTGCCTCATTTTCCTTGTCTACAAAATGCTGAGAGTGACAGGACCCATCTCAAAGCTTTCTTGTGTGGATTAAATTTAAAGTTACTCATAAAGTATTTTAAAAAAATCTGGCACTTAGGAGGCACTATACAATCGGTTGCTATCATCGTTTTTTAACTTAACACCCTCATTTTAGGGTTGAGGGAGCCCAGGCCTTGGAGAGGAGATCTGTGCAGGCTGCTGAGGTCAGGCCCAGGCTTCCTGACTACTGTTCCCTGCAGCCTTTCCTTGAGTCCCAAGCAAACTATGGTATAGGTCATCTTAGTATTCCAGGGCCTGGTATTCAGTAGTTGCTCAATAAATGGTGACTGAATTGAATTGTGTTGACTACAGCAGGAAGCAGATCAACAGGAAGCAAGCCCAAGGGAAGAGCTGGGAGCAAGCATTTATCAGGTACCCATTGTATTCCAGGGGTTGTGCTGTGTTTTTTATAACCCAAGACATCACCATTTTAAAGATAAACAGCTGAAGCTCAGACAAGCTGAACAATTACGTGCTAGTCATGTTATACGACTTTCTCAAATAACTCTTCTGAGGTAGATGTTTCATTCTCATTTTCCAGATAAGGAAAACAGGGGTTCAGGGAGGTGTAGCAAATTGACATGAAACATCAGTTGTAGAACTGAGATTCACACCCAAGTGGGCGGCTCTGAAGCCCTCTTGACCACACTCAAGAGGGCCCTAAAGGTAAGATTCCTGCTGGAAACTGCCAGACGTTGGTCTGGAAAGACTTCTCAGTCATTTGGCAAGAGGGGGCAGCTGGGACCTGCGTCTCTGATTAGACTCAAGGTGACCTGGCCAGGTTGAACCCTTATAAGAAGGCAACTCGGGAAGAGAGAGAACAGGGAATGGAAGGCATCCGCTGCCAGGCGGGCAACTACAACCCCCCTGCCCGCCCTGTCCCGCCCAGGGGACCCAGAGTACCTTCCCCATTAGACTCCATTCTTGAGGCAGTGTTGACTGTGTCCCCAAAGAGACAGTACCGGGGCATCTTCAGCCCCACCACGCCGGCACACACGGGTCCTGAAGGGAGTGGAAGCCCATCAGTTCAGAGAAGCAGGTGGGAGGAATGGAGGGTGACCTAGGTGGGGCCAGAGGGTGAGGCTAGGGTAGGGTGCCCCAGGAGAGGCAGCAGGTGGGGTCTGTGGTCGGTGGGAGCCCAGGGGTGTGTGTGGTGGGGGTAGGTGAAGGTCTATGCGCGCGTGTAGGTAGCGCTGGAGAGAGCTGGGGCTGGTCTCGGGTCTTTCGGCGGCCTCACCCGTGTGGATGCCAATGCGCAGGCGCAGCTGCTCCTGGGGCCGGTGGCGGATGCGGAAGGAACGCACCGCGTCCAGCAGCGCCAGGGCCATGCGGGCCACCTCGCGGGCGTGCAGCCGCCCGTTCCGCACCGGGAGCCCGGACACCACCATGTAGGCGTCACCAATGGTCTCCACCTACGAGGGTCATGAGAGAGTGCAGGACCTGAGGACTCCAACTTTCTCTTCCCAGTGTGGGCTGTCACCCAGAGGGCACTGTCTCCTAGTCTACCCGCCTACCAGCCATTGTGTTTGCTCATCCTCCATACTCCGCCCGGTTTTTCTGCCGGATCCTGGGTCTCCTTGTGACACCTCCTCGTGACACTGTCTTTGCCCATGTCCCTTAGTCTTCTCTCTCCTTTTTTTTTTAGTTCTACCTGTTTATTGCTACCAACCCATCTCCCTCCACACACCTCATGCGTGCATGCTCAGTCATGGGGCCCCATGGACTGCATCCCACCAGGCTCCTCTGTCCATGGACTTTTCCAGGCAAGAATACTGGAGTGGGTTGCCATTTCCTTCTTCAGGCTAGTCTTCTCTCTTAAGGCTCTGTGTCATTCTACCCTTCACTTTTCTGTAACCCTGTCCACAACTGTCTGTCTGTCCCTTCCCATCTTTACTCACCTTGTATACATCAAAATTGTCTATGACAGCATCAAAACAAGTGTACAGGTCGTTGAGCAGGGTCACCACCTGGAAGAAAAGAGCATCCACAAGGGGTGAGGAGTAAGGGGCCCCACCTGGGCTCAGGTGGAAAATGCAAGACCCAGAAGGCAGACCTGTGGGATGGAGATGAGAAGCCAAGCACACCTGGCTGCTCTCACCCCTGTAGCTGTGCCTGACTTACCTGCATGGGCGTGCTCTCTGCTGATAGGGCTGTGAAACCCACGATGTCACTGAAGTAGATGGTGACGCTGTCAAAGGCTTCGGCCTGGACCGTCTCCCCACGCTTCAGCTGCTCAGCCACTGAGCTGAGGGACAGGACAGGGGCAGGATCAGAAGATGAGCCGGGGCCAGGGCAGGGGTGGCGGGGGCACGAGGAGCAGGCACTCACTGAGGGAGAATCTGGTAGAGCAGGGCCTCGGCCTTGCGCTTCTCCTCCAGGTAGGCCTGGGTCCGCTCCTCCACCAGCTCCTCCAGGTTGTTGGCGTACTGCTCCATGCGTGACAGCAGGTTGTCCAGGATGTTGCTGCTGTTCTCCCTGGGGAGGGGGGCGGCGGAGGGGATGGTGATCAGAGGGGAGCAGCATGCCCAACGCTGCAGTGCCCACCCCAGGCTCTCACCCTCCCCAGACTTAAGTTAGCTTATACTGCAGCAGAGTCCCTGGAGATGGTCAGGGTTGGGGGACACAGCAGGATGGGAGTGCAGGGGAAGAGGGTAGGAAGAAAGTCCAACTCTTCCCTGAGTCCCCAGGGTCAAGTCTGAAGCTTCAGATGTATTGGCTCTTCTGCTCATTTTGTTGAACACAAGTAGGCTAGAAGGAGGTGGAGGAGATAGAGGGCTTCCCAGGTGGTGCTAGTGATAAAGAACCCACTTGCCAATGCAGGAGACCCAGGAGACGAGGGTTCGATCCCTGGGTCGGGAAGATCCCCTGGAGGAGGGCATGGCAACCCACTCCAGTATTCTTGCCTGGGAAATCCCATGGAGGGAGGAGCCTGGCAGGCTATATAGTCCATAGGATCTCAAAGAGTCAGACACGACTGAAGTGACTTAGCACACATGCACACAGAGGAGGTAGAAAGGAACAGGGATCAATTGAGAAGAGTGAGGGCACAGACTAGCTAAGGGGTGTGCCTGGAGGAACCGGCCCCCATAGAGCACACTGGGAAAGGGGATCAAAGGATGGGTGGGAGCTCCCATGGAGGACAGACAGGCAAACGGAGGAGGTGCAAGGCCATTTACTCTGCTTACCAGTGAAGACTGTGGAGTAGGGGCCGGGGAGGACACTGGTATGAAAAGTGGGTGGCTGTGGGGACAACTGGGTCCCACAGTATTCACAGAGGGGGCTGCGGGGCTGTGGTGGGCTGGAGCAGGCTATGTCTGGGGGGCTGTGCATGGGCTCTGCCACCCACCACAGGGATAAGACTTAAGCGTGGGATACACAGTGGCTGCCGTGGGTGGAGGAGGCTGGGACAGCTCAGGACTAACGCCAGCGACCTGTTAAATTTTCGCAACATCAGGCGGATCTGCTGGAAGGGCGGCCGCTCCTGTGGGTCCTCGGCCCAGCAGCGCTGCATCAACTGCCCCAGTTCCTCCAGGTGACTCTGCAGGACCAGGGAGGGCCGGAAGGGGGGCTGCTCGCCCCGAGTCACACGCTCGATGATCTCTGTGTGGTTGCGGGGAGAGAGGATGAGGGATTGGTTCAGCCTGGGGTCTGTTGAGTAACGAGGTGGGGAAGCCCAGGACCAGAGCAAGGGCTGGGGAAGCCCCGCAGGGACCTGGTCCAGCCGTGCTTGGGGTCACTGGCCACAGTGGAGGAGAAGGGGGCAGTGTTTCCAGGGTTCCCTCTCTCTCGAGCTGGGGTCAGTGGAGTGTGGTGGCATTAGGGGAAAGTGTGGTCCTCTCACCTTTGGGACTGAGGTCCAAACCTTCCA
Source organism: Dama dama (assembly GCF_033118175.1). Lineage (NCBI taxonomy): Eukaryota > Metazoa > Chordata > Mammalia > Artiodactyla > Cervidae > Dama > Dama dama. Next base: position 18,024,190 of record NC_083700.1, read on the forward strand.
CGTGGAAGGCACCACTTCTCAGGGCAATCTCCTGAAGGATGATCCCAAAGCTGTACACATCACCAGCCTGGGAGCCCCGGGCAGGGGGCGAGGCCATTCGCAGGAGCTCAGGGGCTGTCCACAACTTTTCTGTGGATCAGAGGTCAGGAGTCACAGGGTGAAGGGCCCCAAAGTTAAGGGGTGATGGGAAACAAGGAAGTGGCTGGGCTGATCTGGAGACAAAACAGGGGGTACTAGAGCTAGAAGCGGCTTGAGACAACTTCGTCTGACTCGGCTTTCTACTGATGATGAATTGAGCTGGGAGTCAGGAAGGGTGGGCCTGAGCCCATCGCAGGCCAGGGCATCGGTCTCCCCATCGGGTTGTGTTGGCTGTAGGGGTTAGGGGTCAGAGTCATGCGGGGCTCACTGGCATAGAGGGTGTGTCCTTGCTCTGGCTCTGGATCCCTGAAGCTCTCCAGCCCATAGTCGGTGATCTTGAGCACAAAGCGCCCATCTACCACGCAGTTGGATGACTTGAGGTTCCCATGGGAGCAAATGGCTCCATTGTGTAAGAACAGCATACCCTGGGAAGTTTGGGGAGGCAGGGGTCTGAGTGGGACCTCCAACCAGGGCCAGAGAAGAGGCCTGCCTGGCCCCTCACCCCACACCCAGTGGGCTATACCCGACCTACCTTGACAATGTCATTGGTGAGCGAGTACCGGAACATCCAGTCCAGGGTGATGCTTTCATTCTCCAGGATGTCCTGCAGGGCAGTGAGAGTCAGCCCCGTACCCTGCATGCGCCCCCAGGAGGAGGAGTGCAGGGGTCCCACTGACATAAACTGGCAGAAGAGAACAAAGCTTCGTATTTACTCTGGTGCCACCACCCTCCCCCACTTCCATTTTACAGATGGGGAAAATAAAGGTCAGAAAAAAGGAGAGGCTTGCGCTTATAGTCAGTCAAAGGCGGAGTCAGGGCTGGACCCAGGTGTCCTGACACTCCCTTGTCACCCTCACCTGCAGGCTCCCACGGGGACAGTACTCTGTGAGGATACAGATGTTGGGGGGATCAGTGCAGGCTCCCACAAACCTGGTCAAGTGTTCATTTTGTACATCCCGCATCTGCAGGCGAGAGCCACCATCAGAGCCTGGCAGAGACCTCACTCCGCACCAAATCGCCCCTACCCTCAGGGACCCCTCACTCTTCCTAAGTCCCGATGTATTCTCTCCAGACATTCTAGAGCTTCCCGTGATTCCCACTCCTGTTTGACAGAACCCGTCCCCATAATCCGCTCCCTATTCCCTCTGCCTCCTAAGCCCGTCCAGCGGATCCCCTAGGAAATCTCCAGTAGCCCTTCTCCCACCTGTGATTCTACTCACAACGTCAAGGGCCCCCCCACGGCTCTAGTGCCCGCCCTTTCCTAGGATACGCTGTGGTCCCTCCATGCCGCTTCTGTTGGCCAGCCTCCCCGTATCCCCAGATTCTTCCCCAGGCCACTGCCTCCCTCCCTCCCTCCGCACATTACATGCTTCAGCTCAAACAGGACTTCCCGTGTCAGCTCAATGCGTTTCCGGTTCACACGTTTCACAGCCACGAGGTTGCCCTGAGAAAGGAGTGGAGGTGGTCACTGTGAGGAAAGACCCCAGCACTGGGAACCCCACCGCTCTGACAGCCCACCACTGCCCTAAGACCCTCCCCAGTCCTCCATCAGAGCACAACCCTGCCCCAGCCGGAGGACCAGTGGTCTTACGCAGACTTACCTTGTAATACGCTGTCTTGGCAAAGATTTGGAATTGGCCCTCTGTGGTCAGTAAGGAGCCATAATTGGAGCCTCTCTGAAGGGGTGGAGTGCAGGAGGGATGGTCAGCCAGTGGGCCTAGTTCTCCATCCCGGCTGGCTGAGCTCTGCTCTTCACTACCCTGCCTTATCTTTGTGTCACCCTGCCTCATCCTGTCATCCAGCTCAATGTGTGGAATTTCAGCTCATCCTGAAATCCTTTCCTCATTTACTTACTTTTTAAAAAACAAGATTTATTGGCGTGTAGTTGCTTTACAGTGTTGTGTCGGACCCTGTTGGACCGCAAAGTGAATCAAATGTATGTACACATCTATCCCTTCTTTTTCAGATTTCTTTCCCGTTTAGGTCACCACAGAGCATTGACTAGAAGTTCCCTGTGTTATTCAGTAGGTTCTCATTATTTACTTGTAAAAAAATGTATTTTCACATATGCTATCACTGACCTGTGAGGGAGGCTCTGTAGATGTCATCATTATCTGAGATGGTCTCAGAGAGGGTACGTGGCTTGCCCAAGGTCACATAGCAAGTGAAGGCAGAACTGGGACGAGAATCTTGCTCTCTACCCTAACTCGGCAGGTGCTAACCCTCATACCCGTACCCGGCTCAGCCCCCTTCTCCCCAGTAGTGGAGTTCTTACCCCGCTCAGGGTCAGCCGGCTGCCTGCACTCCGGAGATGCCTCTCAAGGCTACTGGGCTGCAGGTCCTCCCAGCGCACGCGCCACAGCTCTGAGGCCAGTTCCTTCTCCAGCTGCATCTTCCTGGGGCACGAAACCTGCACCTGAGCCCACGTCTGAGCTCCTGACCCAGGGCGGGGGTACTCAGCAGCCCCTCCTCAGAGCCCTGGGATCTCTGCAGGAGCTGAGAGATGGGTGGGGCAGTTACAGCCTCTCGGCTCGGAGTCAGGAGGCTTGGGTGAAATTCTGCCTCACTGGGGACCTTGAGGTAGTCATTTCACTTCTCTGAGGCTCATGTTCACGTCTAAATGTCCTCATGTGGAAACTGGGGATCTTGACGTTTATTTCAAAGCATTGTTATAAGAATGAAAAGAAATGTGTGTGGAAGTGTCTGGCACACAATTGATGCTCAAACAGCCCTGATTTTCTTCTCTCCCTCCTTGCTTCCCTCTGTCATCAACTTTTCCTGCACCTGTCAGCCTCCCACCAGAAGGCAGGAGTGAGTCTTCCTTATCTCTCTCCTCTGCTCTGGGTTCAACCCCTGGTACGTGGCCGAGCCATCATCCTTGGTCAGCTAATATGGGTCCAACACATTGCTTCCCATCTGGTCTGTACAAACAGGAAGGGAGGATAGACCAGCCTCAGCTCAGAACCCACATCCTATGATGCTCCAACAGATCTGCTCCTTCTTGGATCTCCCAGATCCTCCTTGGCCACTCCTATCTCTGGTGCCTCTTTAAGTCTCCTGCGTTGGCAGGGGGGGTTCTTTACCACTAGCACCACCTGGGAAGCCCTTTCCCCTCCTTCTTCGTTGGAGGGCTTTTTAGCCTCTTTTCTCCCCCATCTCCCTGGGCTTTGCTGTGCTGTCCCTTCATCCCTCCCTCTCCACTCTGGGCCCCTGCCACCTCCTCTGCTACTGGTTCTCCAGGCCTTCCAGCCTCAGTCACCACCCTCATCCCCAGGCTCACCTGTATATGAAGAAGGAGACGATCAGGATGCTGAGAAGGGAGAGGCTCCCCACCAAAGCCAGCACCTCCAGGGTGGAGAAGTGGTCTACAGAGGAGGACCGAGTTGCAGCAAGAGAGATGTGAGACAGACATTGGACAGGAGAAAGAACTTTTTTATGTATAATTTTTTTTTTTTTGGCTGCCCTGCATAGCATGCAGGATCCTCTCCTGACTGAGATTTGAACCCATGCCTAAAGTGGAAGCATGGAGTCCTAATCACTAGACTGCCAGGGAAGTCCCAGCACTTTTTAACATTTAATCAGTGAACTCAGATGGTGGACGAAGGAACAAAAACGGCAGGCGGAGTCTCTGTGGGAAACCCTCAGTGCCAAAGAGCAGCACCTATTCGACCCCCTGAACAGGAAGCATGCAGTGTCTCCAGAATGGAGGCCAGGAAGGCAAGGGGCAGTCACCTTGGTTGCAGGCTGGGTCCTCATTGTCAAAGCCGCACTTGGGGACATCAGGAGGTGGATACCCCAGGGGCCAGTTCAGTTTGCGCCCTGACATGGTCACCAGTTCTTGGGAAGTCCCATTGAAGTTCAGAACAACCTATGAGAGGGCAGGAGTGGTGGGCGGGCAAGGGCCCTTGGTGAGGCCTCCTATCCGGGAAGCAGTCCTGCCCGCCACCTACCCCGCCTCCGCTGCCAGAGACTGAGTCTGCCCTGTCAGCAGTTCACTGAGCCCCTGGCGTGACTGGATACAGAGAGCCTCATACCCACGCCCCATGTTATCAGAATGGACAAACTTGACAATGACTTAAGTGCTTCTATATTCTGTATAGAATCACAGTCCCACACTCAGGAAGTTTGTAATCCAGGATTGAAGCACCCAGGAAATAGGAAAAGGCAGTGTTTTCAGTCCACATTCCCAGGCCTAAACCATATACTCCTCCTTCTGAGTATAGCCTGTCTCTGCTGGGAGGGGATCCTGCCTCCCTTCAGAGACATGGGGCTTGCTGAGGGCAGGGTTGTGTTCCCTACTTACACATGGGCTCCCCAAGGACAACACCCAAGTCCCTATCCCTCTGGTTGTTCCTCCAGATTGGCTGGATCGCTTTTATCCAGGGTTCGCTCTTATGCACAGAGGTGGGAAGGTGAGATGTCACTCAGTTGGCACTGCCTTCTTGGGGGCACAACCTTACCCTGAAGGCGCCAGTGTGAGGATCCATATCCCAGAGGGAGAAGTCAGTCTCCCGGTCTCCATTGCTGTCCATTTTCAGGTATCCTGTCACACCTGGGGGTATGGAGGATGATGGTTGTGTTTTGAGAGTGAAAGTTCAGGGACTCCAGACCTCATCTCCACCTTTTGATCTTGTCTGTCTTGCCCTCCGAATACATACATACACACACACACACACACACACACACACACATATATATATAATAAAAGATACAGACATGTCCTCAGCAGGAATGACTGGTGCTGGGACTTAAGAAGACTTGTAATGACACTAGGGAGATGGGGAAGAAAGCCTAAAGGCCGCTTGGAGGAGAGGAAGAGACTGGCGTGTGTAAGGACTACCTGCACTGCAGGCCCAGAGGCTTCTTGTTGCCTCCTGCCTGGGGCGCCCCAGGGTAGCCCATTCCTGCCACCTGCAGTCCCTGACCTTGGAAGCTTCGGTTCCACATCCGCTGAGTGATGCCCTCCCCATCGGTGACAGCTCCCCCGTGTGCTAGAGTCTCCGTCACCGCCTGGATGTAGAGCAGGAGCCCATCGTGGAAGGACGCTGGGATGGTGTTCACCTGCAGGGGCAGAGAGAGCTGGGCTGGTGGGGGGAAGTATGAGGGGTGCAGAGTGGGGTGCTGCGGGGCAGGGAATGGGAGGGAATGGGAACTTGGAAGAGGATGGGTGAAAACAACCCTACCCATGTACGTACAGAGAGATTTCACTACTTATAAGACACATCTGTATACACCTGCTAGGCACATGGGGCAGGACGTATCATCCTCATTTTACTGATAAAGATTTGAGGTTCAGAGGTTGAACAATTGTCAGTGCCGCCCTCCATCATCAGGAGAGATAGGGGAGCAAAGGGAAGGGAGAGAAGGGCAGACCGGGAATAGGGAGGCTGAGAAAGTAGGGTAGAGACCAGCAGAGGGCTGTAGAGTGGAGATTCGGGATCCACATCACCCAGGACCGCCTCCTACCAGGCCATCCTCCATGGTGAAGTTGAACTGCTCAAGGGCCAAGCGTTTTAGCTTCTGTAGGAATTCCAAGTACTCGGGATTATCCGGCTCTTTATATGTAATGATTTTGGCAGCCTGAGGAGGAGTCAGTGGAGAGGGGAGAGCTGGTTGGATGCTGACTCTGGTCCTCCCTGTATCCTGAGTGCCCACCTCCCAGAGTTGCACCTCTGCTTAGGTCAAGGTCAGATTGGACCCCATGTCCTGCATGAGGTGCTGCCTGCATCAAAGCAGGGAATGAACTGGAATGGCATTTCTAAGTCCTGATGGTTGACAGGATGTGAACATTATCCCACCTCAAGGGCATTCTCTCATATTTTTAGCCTCCTAGTTCTGCAGTCTTCCGACCCTCTATGTACCCATGGCCCCAGCCCGCTGTCCTTCTGTCACCTAACTCCCTACAAGCACCAATAACTTCTTTTCTGGAATCCTTTCAGACACTGAGGCACCCAGGACCCAGAAACGATGTGCTAGCAACCCAGAGCCCCACAGCCTGGGCTTCCAAGCAGGACCCTCACCTGAAAGGCCTGGTGGGCACTGACATCCTGCCCATCTCCTCTCTCCCAGGGCCTGCGGGGAGCAAGGCCGTGTGCACCTTGCAGGCTTTGCCCAAAGAGGTCCAGGTGGAAGAAAACATAGTTGTCCCCACTCAGGCCAGCTTCCAGGGCCAGAAGCATGAGGGCTCTGAAGGTATCCGGCGAGCTGCAGATGTAGATAACTGGGGGAGAGAGAGAAGCCAGGGAAGCCAGGGTGTCAGGGAATGGAGGAGAAACTGAAGCGGGGGCACCCAAGGGAGAAAGTTCAGAGACCCTGCGGTGGTTAAGTGGAAGTCCCGGCTCAGTCTAGGCTAAGCAGGAGACAACAGAGAAGGAGGTGGGAGGGGGAGGAAGAAGGAGGCCAGACGGGGAGAGCAGGAATAGTGGAGCTGAAGGTGGGGAAGGTGAGGGTGGCGCACGGAGAGCAGGGGAGGGCCAGCTGGAGAGGGGCCTGGAAGACGAGAGGGCAGATGGAGCTCCGGGAGGAGAAGCTGGAGCAGGAAGGCGGCTGCTGGGAAAAGATGGGAAATGGGGGAGAAAAGAGGGCTAGGAACTAAGCCTGGCCCCACTAGGTGTCAGGGTGGTAGCTGGAGGCTTTTTTTACCTCTGTTAAATTAACTCCGGAGGAATCGGTGGGAAGGAGGCGAGGGAGTGGGGAGGTGAGAATCGAGGCGAGCCTAGGAAGAGAGGGGGCCATGGAGAAAGACAGGGAAATAGAAACTCAGAGGTGGACGGGGCGGAGGAGGCCGAGGCAGGAGTGAAGGGCCCAGAGGAGGAGACGTTTGGTGCAGCCAGGAGAGAGGTCAAGTCCCGGGGAAGGCCCGGAGGCCGAGCGGCCAGACGGGTGTGCCCTGCCTCTACCTCGGCCTTTACGCCGCACGGTGCGCAGCAGCATGGCGTAGTGGTCGCGGTCTCCCTCGGCGAATTCCAGGTGGTCCACCGTGATGTTGAGGCGGTCGCGAACCCGCATGTACAGACCCTCCACCACGAAGAAGCAGGGCTGGTCGTTCCCCGGCTGGTAGGCGTAGAGCACGAGCGCCTGGCGCTCCCAGCCCAGCCGTCGGTGCAGCGCCGCCACGAAGTCGCCCAGCTTGGCGTGGCTGGGTCCCGCGCGGGTGGTCAGCGCGTACTCGTCCTTGGCTCCGAAGCCCACGGCGGGGGCGCCGGCGGTCAGCAGCGGCACCCGCCAGTGCGCGGTGAAGCGGCCCACGGGGGCGGCGGCGTACACGCAGCCGGGGCCCAGGAACACCGCGGGGCTGTGCTCCCACTTGAGGTCCACGGCGGCCAGGGGCGCGGCGGTGTCGGAGCAGACGCCCAGCGCGCTCTCGCTGCTGCCCAGCACCGTGCGGACTGTCCAACCCGGCAGCAGGTCCGGCCGCGCCTTCACCCGGGCCAGGGCCAGCTCCACCGCCGGTCCCACGCGCGCCCAAGACCACGGGTACGAGGTGTTGGTCAGAGGCAGCACCACGGCCACCGTCAGGTTGCCAGCGTAGCTGCCCGGGAGCAGTAGCAACGGCGGCAGGAGCAGAAGCAGGCGCAGGCGGGCGCCGGAGGGGCGCCCGGGGCGCGGCATGGCCTCAGCGGGCACCGTGGTGGGCGAGCGCTCCCACCATGGCCTCAAGCGTCCGCTCCGGCTCAGCGGCCGGTACTGGGCACCGGGAGCGCCCCTGTGGGAGGGAAGAGGGGCGGAGCGGGGGCGCTCACCCGGAGCACGCTGCCCCCTCTAGCTGCGACAGTCCGCGCCGGGAGCGCCAGGGGCGCGCGACCTAGGGGTGTGCCCAGGGCTCTGCGGAGCAGGTGGGTGCGAGGAGAGCGCGGGGACCGAGAGGACCCGAGTGTGAACCACAGGGTGTGTGCGTGTGTGCGTGTGTGTGCGTGTGTGCGTCTGTTAGGAGAGAGAAAGAGAGAGCGCGAGCGAGCGCTCGGTGGAGAAGGATGGGAGAGAGGGCGCCAGGGAGTTAAAGGGAAGTGTGAGTGTTTGTATGTGTGCCTGAGCGCTTGGCCCAGGGAGTGTGCCAGAAGGGGCGTCCGGCCGGCCCAAGTCTCCGACAGTCCGGGGGGAACTGGGGAGGACCCAAGCCAAGCTCCGAACCCTCCCTCCCGGCCGCTTCCCCTCCCAGACTCCGAGACCGTAGAACCGAGCCTGGATCTTTAACTCCTTCCTCCCCGCCCCGAAGTCGCGGACTCTCCCGAGCCTCTCAACCCGCGCGGTTTCCTCTAGATCCTCTTCCCGCTTCTCGGCGGGCCAAATGTGTTTCTCCTCCGAGAAGCGGTACCCGCAGAAGGGGCTCCCTCACGGGGATGGGAAGAACAGAGACGTAGGGAAGTAACAGCGTGCCTCTTGCGCCCCACCTTGTCCCTCTCCTCCTACCTGACTCCGTCCCGGGAAGAAAGAGGTGCAGGTTTGGGATCTTAGCCGGAAAAGGTGTGAGTGTTTGGTTGTGTGCCAGGTTGTGCGGCAGGAGAGTGACGGTTTCTGGAAAAGAAATTAAAGTAGTTGAATCCAGGGTCCCGTGACCACTCTATCTAGGATGTCACCCACCCCCCAGCTTCCAGACAGAGCGGATGAGCGGAGAAAAAGGACCAGGTGGAGGGCGGAGTTAACTCTTTAGTTCCCAAAAGGCCGTAGGAACGGGAGGGAGAGCTGGTGGGTGGCCGCTGAAGCGAAGAGATGTGACCTCAGGGCCGCTGCCGGCGTGTGCGTTTGCTTTGTCTTAAAGAGGATTATTAAAGTGAGATTTGTCGGGACGGTGGCAGACAGTGTTGGAAATGACAAGCGGAGGCGTATATTGGGGAGTGTTTGGGGGGCCCTTGACGGCTGGGCCGGGGGCAGGACAGCCGTGAAATCAGTCTGCCCTCTAGTGGCCAGAAGAAGTCATTGGCGGTATTGCGCGCCAACCTCTGAAAACTGCCTCTGTTCAGTTCAGACCAGTCGCTCAGGACCAAAGATCGGCAAACTTCTACACTGTAGACTTTCAAAGGACCTAGTACATGTCAAGCACCAACTAGATGCTGAAGGCATAAATATGAAGATTCTGTGTGTGTATATTTGTCCTTGCTGTTGTTCTGTCACTAAGTCATGTCCGAATCTTTGCCACCCCAGGGACTAAAGCACACCAGACTCCTCTGTCCTTCACTATCTCCTGTCCATTCAGTCGGTGATGCTATCTAACCATCTCATCTTCTGCCACCTCCTTCTCCTTTTGCTTTCAGTCTTTCCCAGCATGAGAGTCTTTTCCAGTGAGTAGGCTCTTCACATCAGGTGGCCAAAGTACTGGAGCTTCAGCTTCAGTCCTTCCAATGAATATTCAGGGTTGATTTCCTTTAGAATTGACTGGCTTGATCTTCTTGCTGTCCAGTGGACTCTCAAGAGTCTTCTCGAGCATCACAGTCTGAAAGCATCATTTCTTCAGCGCTCAGCCTTCCTTATGCTCCAACTCTCACATCCATTCATGACTACTGGAAAAACCACAACTTTGACTATATGGACCTTTGTTGGCAAAGTAATGTCTCTGCTTTTTAATATGCTGTCTAGGTTTCATAGCTTTCCTTCCAAGGATCAAGTGTCTTTTAATTTCATGGCTGCAGTCATCGTCCATAGTGATTTTGGAGCCCAAGAAAGTAAAATCTGCCACTGTTTCCACTTTTCCCCATTCTACTTGCCATGACGTGATGGGACCGGATGCCATGATCTTAGTTTTAATCGTGTTGAGTTTTAAGCCAACTTTTTCACTCTCCTCTTTCACCCTCAGCAAGAGGTTCTTTAGTTCCTCTTTACTTCCTACCATTAGAATGGTAGTATCTGCATATCTGAGGTTATTGATATTTCTCCTGGCAATCTTGGTTCCAACTTATGATTCCTCCAGCCTGGCATTTCACATGATGTGCTCTGCATAGAAGTTAAATAAGTAGAGTGACAATATGCAGGCTTGTTGTACCCCTTTCTCAATTTTGAACCGGTCTTCCCTGTCTGATTCTCACTGTTGCTTCTTGACCTGCATTCAAGTTTCTCAGGAGACAGGTGAGGTGGTCTGGTATTCCCATCTGTTGAAGAATTTTCCACAGTTTATTGTGATCCACACAGTCAAAGGTTTTAGTGTAGTCAATGAAGCCAAAATAGATGTTTTTCTGGAATTCTGTTGCTTTCTCTATGATCCAGTAAATGTTGGCAACTTGATCTTTGGTTCTTCTACCTTTTCTAAATCCAGTGTGTACATCTAGACTTCTCCGTTCACAGACTGCTGAAGCCTAGCTTGAAGGATTTTGAGCATAACCTTGCTATCATGTTAAATGAGCCCAATTGTACAGTAGTTTGAACATTCTTTGGTGTTGGAATGAAAACTGATCTTTTCCAGTCCTGCAGCCACTGTTGAATTTCCCAAATTTGCTGACATCTTGAATCCAACACTTTCACAGCATCATCTTTTAGGATTTGAAATAGCACAGCTGGAATTCCATCACCTCCACTAGCTTTGTTTGTAGTGATGCTTTCTAAGGTTCACTTGACTTCACACTCCGAGAAGTCCAGCTCTCGGTGAGTGACCACATCATCGTGGTTATCCCAGTCATTAAGACCTTTTTTGTATAGTTCTTCTGTGTATTCTTGCCACCTCTTCATCTCTTCTGCTTCTGTTAGGTCTTTACTGTTTCTGTCCTTCATCATGCCCATCCTTGCACGGAAAGTTGGCTTGATATCTCCAATTTTCTTGAAGAGATCTCTAGTCTTTCCCACTCTATTGTTCTGCTCTATTTCTTTGCATTGTTCATTTAAGAAGACCTTCTTATCTCTCCCTGCTATTCTCTGTAACTTTGCATTCAGTTGAGTTTATCTGTCCCTTTGTCCCTTGCTTTTTCGTGTCTCTTCTTTCTTCAGTCATTTATAAAGCCTCCCCAGACAACCACTTTGCCTTCCTGCATTTCTTTTTCTTTGGGATAGTTTTGGTCACTGCCTCAAGTACATGTTATGAACCTCTGTTCATAGTTTTTCAGGCATTCTGTCAGATCTAATCCTTTGAATCTATTTGTCACCTCACTTTATAATCATAAGGGATTTGATTTAGCTCATACCCGAATGACCTAGTGGTGTTTCCTACTTTCTTCAATTCAAGTCTGAATTTTGCAATAGGGAGCTCATGATCTGAGCCACAGTCAGCTCCTGGTCTTGTTTTTGCTGACTGAATAGAGCTTCTCCATCTTTGGCTGCAAAGAATATAATCAATCTGATTTTGGTATTGACCATCCAGTGATGTCCCTGTCCATCTCTTGTGTTGTTGGAAAAGGGTGTTTGCTATGACCAGCGTGTTCTCTTGACAAAAAACTCTGTTAGCCTTTGCCCTGCTTCATTTTGTACTCCAAGGCCAACTGAAAGTGAAAGTATTAGTAGCTCAGTTGTGTCCAACTCTTTATGACCCCATGGACCATTATAACGCCCACCAGGCTCCTCTGTCCATGGAATTCTACAGGCAAGAAAACTGGAGTGGGTAGCCATTCCCTTTTCAAGGGGCTCTTCCCCACCCAGGACTCCTGCATTAGGGGCAAATTCTTTACCATCTCAGCAACCAGGGAAGCCACTCTGAGGCCAAACTTGCCTGTTATTCCCAGTATCTCTTGAATTCCTACTTTTACATTCCAATTCCTTATGATAAAAAGGACATCTTTTCTGGTGTTAGTTCTAGAAGTTCTTGTAGGTTTTCATAGAACCCGTTGACTTCAACTTCTTTGGTATCAGTGGTTGGGGCATAGACTTGGTAGACGTGCTACTGAATGGTTTGCCTTGAAAATGAACAGACATCATTCTGTCATTTTTGAGGTTGCACCCAAGTACTACATTTTGAACTCTTCTATTGACTATGAGGGTTACGTACTTCCTTTCTTCTAAGGGTTTCTTGCCCACAGTAGTAGATATAATGATCATCTGAATTAAATTCGCCCATTCCCATCCATTTTACTTCCCTGATTCCTAAGATGTCAATGTTCAGTCTTGCTGTCTCCTGTCATCTTGACATCCAATTTACCTTGATTCATGGACCTAACATTCCAGGTTCCTATACAGTATTGTTATTTACAGCATCAGACTTTACTTTTACCACCAGACACATCCACAACTGAGTGTTGTTTCCACTTTGGCCCCATCGCTGCATTCCTTCTGGAGCAATTAGTAATTGCCCTCCACTCTTCCCCAGTGGCATACTGGACACCTTTGACCTAGGAAGCTCATCTTCCACTGTCATATCTTTTTGCCTGTTCATACTGTTCATGAGGTTCTTGCAACAAGAATACTGGAAGGGCTTGCCATGTCCTCCTCCGGGGGACCACATTTTGTCAGAACTCTTCACTATGCCCCGTCTGTCTTGCGTGGCCCCGCACAGCATGTCTCATGGCTTCACCGAGTTACACAAGCCCCTTCACCACAAGCCTGTGATCCATGAAGGGGCTGGGAGGATGAGAAAGTTATTCTGTACAGAGAGAGCAGAATACTGAAGTATGTTTCCTACATATTTAGGAGAATTTTGAATATTGTTATGGTCTAGAGCAAACAGTAGCCCACGGACCAACTTCAGATGGCAGGCATGTTTTATCTCACCTGTCCTCTTGCTCTCTCTCTTCTTCTCTTGGAATTGACCAAGAGTATGGGCAATTAAATTACACACACACACACACACACACACACACAACTTGTGTGTGTGTAATTTAATTGCCCACATTTTTATATCAGCCGGTGGCACATGAATATTTGGACTTCTGACTTGTCTTAAAATATTGGAGAGCTGGTAATATAGATTCTGCATCTCTCTATGAACAGTCATCTGAAACCAAGGATCCAATATTTCTTTGAGATGAGTCTAGCTCATCACAGTCCCTATACATCGTGGTGACTCATTTGCATCACTGGCTGCAGCACTAGTGTATGTTTTCAACCCTGATCTAAGACGTAAGGTATATGGGTGTAAGAGTGACTGAGGAGGAGAGGCAAGAAAAGGCAGTGGCGGGTGGATAATGCAAGCTTTGTGCGATAGGCATGTCTTTGTGCTAAAGGGAGGACTCCAGAAGCTATAGAGGTAGATAGGAGATAGGGAAATAAAAAAATAAAAAATAAAACAGTTTTATTGAAGTATATCTGTTATACCATAAACTGTACATTTGTAACATATATTACGATTTGATGAGCTTGGACATACACATATGCTGGTGAAACCATCACCACAACATCAAAGTAAAATACATTTTCATCACCTCCAAAAATTTCCTTGTGTCCTTTTGTGTGTGTGTGTGTGTGTGTGTAAGAACACCTAACATGAGATCTACCCTTTCAACAAAATTTAAAATGTATAATGTGGTCTTGTTCATTATAGGGTGATATTTTGTAAGTAGAACCAATTGGAATTCAGGAAAAGAAGGCAGCATACAAATAACTGAAGTCTAGGCAACATTGACCCATTAGTTGAGAAGCTGAAAGGTTTTGGGGGGAACATAACTATTTTAGTTTATTGGTTTTGAGGTGCCTGTAGATACCCAAGTGGAGGTATCCAATAAGCCATTGAAATAGTGGAACTGGAACTCAGGAGAACTAGACTAGAAATCTAACTTAGTAATTGAGCTTCCCTTTTATCCACGGTGGCTTAAATAATTTGTCCAACCCTCAAGCTGAGCTGAAGATAACTAAAAAATGGTAGATGAAATCCTTTTGAAAATCAACAATCTAGGAAGACAGTGAAAGCATGAAAGGACAGGAAAGCAGGAGACCAGAGGCCTTTTCCCCCTGGAGTCATTTGCTGATCCAAAATTGGTGGCAGAAAATAGGCTACATGGGGCAAGTGAGACAAAAGGCTGGAGTCCAAATGTCCCCAAAGATGATCATCCGGGTAAACCATCTTCCTATTTAGGGTTAGGATCCTGAAAGGCTGCACTCTTAGGGGAAACCCAGGAATAGGGGAAACCGGAAGTAAACAGAAAACCCAGTCTTGAAATAATCAAAAGCCCAAACTTAAGAACCAACTGATGGGTTTAAGAGCAAGTTAGACTCAAGTGAGGAGTAAGTAATGAATGGGAAGAAAGCAAAGAAGAAACCACTCAGAATGAAGCATGGACAAAAAGGAATGAAAAATATAAAAGAGGAAGTTAGGGGGAAAAAAAGAGGAGGTTGCAGGTATAAAAGATATCATGAGAAAGTCTGGCTCACCTTTATTTGGAGCTAAGGAGGGAGGGAAATAATAGGGTAGAAGCAATATTTAAAGAGACAGTGGCTGAGAAACTTAAAAAATATATACCTCAAGTCACAGATTCAAGAAGCTCAACAAATCTCAAGATTAAAAATAATAATCCATGCTCGCTTCGGCAGCACATATACTAAAATTGGAACGATACAGAGAAGATTAGCATGGCCCCTGCGCAAGGATGACACGCAAATTCGTGAAGCGTTCCATAAAAACAAATAAATAAATAAATAAAAATAAAAAAATAAAAATAATAATCCATACCTGGAACCATCAGAGTGAAACTGCAGGAAATAAAAGATTTGTCTCTGAGTCATGTCTGACTCCTTGTGACCCCATAGACTGCAGCACGCCAGGCTTCCCTGTTTTTCTCTGTCTCCTGTAGTTTGCTCAGACTCATGTTCCTTGAGTCGATGATGCTATCCAACCATCTCATCCTCTGTCCCCACTTTCTCCTTCTGCCTTCAATCTTTCCCAGCATCAGGGTCTTTTCCAATGAGTCGACTCATGTCCGACTCTGTGACTCCATGGACTACAAACTCCAGGCTTCCTAGTCCTTCACTGATTATGGTATTAGGATCATAATTAAATCCATTAGTAAGTACCTGGCATCACTTATTTGTCATTGAAAATATTTACTGTATAATACAATTTGCTGGATGTAAGAGTGTAATTGAAAAAGTCTTGGTCTTACTTTTAAATCTAAAACAAATTAGTTACTGTGTGACACTATTATTGTTGTTCAGTCGCTAACTCATGTCCAACTCTTCGCAATCCTGTGAACTGCAGTGCTCCAGGTTTCCCTGTCCTTTACTATCTCCTGGAGTTTGCTCAAATTCATGTCTATTGAGTCGGTGATGCTATCTGACCACCTCATCCTTTGCTTCCCTCTTCTCCTTTTGCCTTCAATCTTTCCCAGCACCAGGGACTTTTCCAATGAGTCTGATCTCCACATCAGGAGGCTAAAATATTGGAACTTCAACTTCAGTTTCAGTCATTCCAATGAGTATTCAACGTTAATTTCCTTTAGGATTGACTGGCTTGATCCCCTTGCAGTCCAAATGGACTCTCAAGAGTCTTCTCCAGCACCACAATTTGAAAGCGTCTATTCTTCAGTGCTCAACCTTCCTTATGATCCAATTGTTAAATTTGTATGACTATTGGAAAAACCATAGCTTTGACTGTAGGGACATTTGTCAGCAAAGTGATGTCTCTGGTTTTTAATATGTTGTCTGGGTTTGTCATAGCTTCCCTTCCAAGGAGCAAGTGTCTTTTAATTTCATGACTGCAGGCATCATCCCCAGTCATTTTGGAACCCAAGAAAATAAAATCTGCCACTGTTTCCACTTTTCCCCCATCTATTGGCCATGAAATGATGGGACCGGATGCCATGATCTTTGTTTTTTGAATGTTGAATTTTAAGCCAGTTTTTTCACTCTCCTCTTTCACCTTCATCAGGAGGCTCTTTAGTTCCTCTTCGTTTTCTGCCATTAAAGTGGGGTCATATGCATATCTGAGGTTATTGATATTTCTCCCGGCAGTCTTTAAAATCTTTAAAGACAATCAGAAAAAAGAGGGTTGGTTACTCTCAGAAGAGCAATCATTTGACTAACAACTCTTTTTTTCACAGCAAAAATGGAAGCCATAAATAGTAAAATAATATTGTAAATGTGCTGAAAGATAATGACTTCCAGTTTGGAATTACACATCTAGAGAAAATGTCCTTCAAAAACAAAGGTGAAATAAAGATGTATTCAGAGAAGCTGAAAACAAGAAAGTTAGCCACCAGCAGAAGGGCACTAATTCTCAAGAAGGAGTATTATTCCATAGTGTTGCGGATACGGGAAGAAATAAAGAGCTTTAAAAATGGTAAATCTCAGTGACCATTGCCTTAGTAAGCATTAATGTCCTATGGGATTGAAAATATATATGGAATTTAAATTCTGTAAACATATACACCTACACTTACCCAACAGGAACAATTGCATCTCACAAGAATCTTGTACAAAAATGGTCGTAGCAGCTTTATTCATAAAGGCTTCAAACTGGAAACCATCCAAATGTATTAGCTTGTGTCTCAGCCAGTCAGAGGTCCTGTATTCCACGCAGGAGAATGGGTAAACAAACTGTGGAATATTTATGCAATGGAATGCTACTCATAATAAAAGAGAACAAATTGCTGACAGACGCAAAACTTCAGAAGAATTTTTAAATGGGTCAAGCAAAAGAAGTTAGACAGAAAAAGAGTACATAGGATGTGAGTCCTTTTATGTGAACAACAGCAAAAGTAATCTCTCATAATAGAAATTAGAATAGTGATTGCCTCTAGGAGAAGGGCAAAGGAGTATCAGTGAATTTTTTGAGGTGATAAAAATGTTTTATGTTAATCTGTGTGGTGGTTACCTGGGCAAAATATATTACTCACAATTAATCGAGCTGTAGACTTAAGGTCTGTGCATTCTGCTGTAGTAAATAATACACCAATATAGTACTTAAAGGAGTTACACAGCAATATATACAATTCTGGAGGGAGTGATGGTGGTAAATGGAATTAAATTATTCTTGCATTTTTCTCGAGAAGGGAAAAGATTTTATAAAGTTAGACTTTGGCAATCAAGGAGGCGCGTCATAATTTTTAGGGTAACCACTAGAAATGTAGAAAAGGAGTGGGAACTCTCAATTGACAGAAGAAGGGAAGGAATAATAAATAGTAATCAATACAAAAGAAGGCAAAGAGGATAAGTAGGATTATAGGAAGGACAAAAAGCGCATAGTAATATGATTTGATGTAAATGCAACCACAGTACATCCATATACGTGGCTGTGAAACTTTGCATAAAGGTGGAATCTGCCAGAGAGGTTGTAGAATGAGGAAAGGAGAAAGGAGAGGAAACAGGACAAAAAGGGGCAGGGGGCTGGTCCTTCTCTCCTGTCGTTTCCCTTGCCCTCCTTTTCTGAGCTCTCTTTCCAAAGGCTGTCTCCGTTTCCCTTCTAGTCCCTCACCATCAGTCCTTTCCCTCTCTGAGTCAATCAACACACATACATACTCATATCTGTTTCTCCTGCCTCAAGAGCTTCTCTGAACCACATCCAGACATGTAGTGTTCACAGTCACCTAAAATCCCTTCCTACATGATTTCGTTTGCTTTTTCCATTTCACTCGCAGATGGCAAAAACAGCTTTTAAAGGCTGCATTTTTGAGGGAGAAAAAAGTAGGATTACGGTAGTTACATTTACTGAAGAAATTTAAAACAGAAAAACTGTCCCAGGAGAAAAAAAAAACACCACTAGCAGAGGATGGTTTCGATCCATCGACCTCTGGGTTATGGGCCCAGCACGCTTCCGCTGCGCCACTCTGCTTGCCCGACCCCGTGTCTCCCAAGAATCATATAGAAAGGGCTCTAGATGTCAGCCATCCTAAGTTCTTTACACAGCGCTCCCTAGTGTCCGCAAAAGGGCGTTAATGTCTAACTCGTTCTTATTGGCTAGTTACTGACATAGCAGGCCCTTTTCATTGGCTCAATAAACCGGTTTGCCAAAGCAAACCAATAGGCACAGGCAGCGGAGTACGGCGGGAGCCAATCGCGCTGGAGTTTGTTGGGACACGCCGGCAAGCTGCCTCTCCAGTTCTCGGGTCCCCAGAGGAAAGGGGCGGTTGGTGTGGCCTCCATTGTTCGGGATCTAGGACGCCATGAGGTAAGGTCTGTGGGGTGCCCTGGAGAGGTTTCAGGTATTCGACCGAAAACTTTAGGAAGTTGGTCCGAAAGGAGTCGGCGGAGTGGAAAGGGCCATGTACCTGGGGGTTGCACGGAAACCTGGGAACTCCGGGTCTACGAGATTGGGGGAGGTCGGGGGCAGTGGAGGCGGGGAAACTTGGCCAGGGATGGGGGGTGGGGCCCAGGAGTCGGGAGGCGGTTTCGACTGTTCGATCTCTGGGGGGGTTCAGATGAGGGGGTGTCTTCAGGTTCCAGGAGGAGCACCTCCACACTCCCTACTTGGACTGAGAAGGCTGGAACGTGTCTCATTCATCCTCAATGTCAGGCGCTTGACATACAGATAACGCCTGATAGATGCTTTTACTACATTTACTGCAATCACATTAGTCTCCGAAGTATTAGGGTTGGCGGGACCCGGCAGTTATGGGGTGTTTCTTGTAGGGCTCTCTGAGCCTTGTCAGTATTTAATGTGATTTGATGTGATTCAGTTATTCAGTCATGGGGAGTGAGCCTGGACATTTGGAAGGTGTAGAAGTATAAGTGAGAATGGGATCGTTTGGCTTCCAAAGGGAAGCGCAGAGCGATGGAGGTAGGCTAACTTGAAATCATATGCCCGGTATCGAGGAGATTGCTTCAACGAGGTGAAAACAAAGTTAAAATGTGTTAATAATGCATTTCTAGGGGTGACAGAGGCCGAGGTCGTGGCGGGCGCTTTGGTTCCAGAGGAGGCCCAGGAGGAGGGTGAGTGCCAGTTTTTAGCATCTCTGTGCCCGTTGGTTTCCGTTTCAGTCATCTAAATAGGAGTTTGGAGTGGAGTAATCTTACCTGCCTTGTTGAGATCCAGCTGTAGTTTAAAAGTATTCTTCTCATGCTCTCTTAATAAATGAGTTTGGCCCCATGATGTGAAGTCAGTTTGATTTATGTGGTGAGTAATCTGGAATTGTTTTTCTGCTTTTTAGGTTCAGGCCCTTTGTGCCACATATTCCGTTTGACTTCTATTTGGTGAGTACCTTGGCCACTATTCAGTTGTTGTTTCTTGGAACCTGGCATTTCCCTGTTAATGAAGTCATATGGTCATTGGAGTAGAAAAAGGGAGGTTTTGAGTCATCTGTGTTGGTTTACATACAGAAACAGTGTAACCTGGGTGGGGAAGATAGTTCCTTCATTACAATTGACAGTAACATGATTATAATCTTTGGTCTGAACAGTTAATTGTATCACTGCCTTATCTGTTAATATAAGGGTAGTGAGAGCATAAGTGTTGTAGAATTGTCTCTTTTTTTGTGTTGTGGCAACAGCAAAATCTGTTGTATATTATTTTTGGTAAGTAGTATATAGTAGTTTATTTCTCGTCTAGTGTGAAATGGCTTTTCCCCGGGTCAAGCCAGCACCTGATGAAACTTCCTTCAGTGAGGCCTTGTTGAAGAGGAATCAGGACCTCGCTCCTAATTCTGCTGAACAGGTATATTCTGTTGGTTTTCTTCCTGAGATTTCATGAAGGAAGCTAGAGAAGTGAACAGTTACTTGGTGAGGTTACTGTTATCAGAGCCTGAACTCCATAAGTTTAATTATTTTTCATTGTGGGTGAGTGTATAAACAGGTTCCATGTGCATTCATATTATCACTGGGGAATCTGTCTTTGGGATCAAAAAGTTTTCTCTTCTGGCATATTCAAGGCTGGGAGGGTCAGGGTGTTCTCAGAATCCTGTGTAGTTGTTGATTCATCTCCTATTGAAGGAATTGGGGAAAATAGTCAAACTTGATGAAAAGTTGCTTAGTATTTCACCTGAGGGTATTTTTGTTTCCTGCTATCTTTCAGGCCTCTATCCTTTCCCTGGTGACAAAAATAAACAATGTGATTGACAATTTGATTGTGGCTCCAGGGACATTTGAAGTGGTGAGTTTTTGAAGATTTAGTCCTAGGAAAGGGAAGCCATGGTATTGTGAAAGTTTCCTTGGTTCCTGTCGCTTAATTCTTCAGATGCTTATTCAGAGCCACTCTTGGAATGGGAGAGTACAGTGGAATTCCTTTGTAGTGCTGGTCTTGGGGACCAGATTCATCATGACTATCAGCTAGCCGTAATGAATCAGGCTTTTCATTGCTCGTTTTGGGATATGATTTGAACTCTGCTACTTCCAAATCTGGGTAATAAGCTTCTCACTTCTAAGTTTTGTTTTTTCTTTCTTAAATCCCTTTTCCAACAGCAAATTGAAGAAGTCCGACAAGTGGGATCATATAAAAAGGGAACGATGACTACAGGACACAATGTGGCTGACCTGGTGGTCATCCTAAAGATTTTGCCAACATGTGAGTGTGCCTCTCTCTGGCCACAGCAGCAGAACATAGCAGTTGGATTCGAGGCATAGGGATCTAAATGTGTGCTGTATGTGAAAGAATGTATGACCAGTTACTGCAGGACAGACTTTGCTCCCCAGGGGACATTTGGCAGTGTCTGGAGATGTTTGAGGCTAATATCTTCTGGTAGAGGCCAGGGTTGCTGCTAAGCATCCTACAATGGACAAGACAGACCCTACCTCCCAACCCCAAACAAAGAATTATCCAGGCCAAAATGGCATTAGTCCCACTGATAAAAATCCCTACTGTGGAAAAACGGTGTGTGTAAAGGAGGAGGTGTCGCTGAGCCTTCAGTTTCTCTGTTTTTACAGACTTCCCCTTGTAAAAGTGTGTATTCAGTTGCTTGTCCTTGCTCCGCCGAAATCAGAGTGCAGAGTTGCTTTGAGACATATAGAAAGTCTACTAAAATAATTATAATCTTTATTATCTCTTTTTCTCTCTCAATCTAGTGGAAGCTGTTGCTGCACTAGGAAACAAGGTCGTGGAGAGCCTGAGAGCACAGGATCCTTCTGAAGGTTTGAGTTTGTTGCTGATCATGTAACACAGTGGTCATAGCAGCCAGGTTTATAAGTATATTTTAACAGTCAGGTCAGGCTAGAAGGAAGAGTGAGTGCAGAGTTTTATGTTGGGGAAGTTTCTAGCAGAGAACACCAGCGTTCAAAATCTAATTGATTTCCCTT
Organism: Dama dama; assembly: GCF_033118175.1. Classification (NCBI taxonomy): domain Eukaryota; kingdom Metazoa; phylum Chordata; class Mammalia; order Artiodactyla; family Cervidae; genus Dama; species Dama dama. Next base: position 18,045,331 of record NC_083700.1, read on the forward strand.
ACTTTTAAAATTCTGTATTCTCAATTCTGACTCTGAACTGTTGCTGTTTTTAAAAACCTGGGACTTCCCTAGTGATCCAGTTGTTAAGATTCTGCGCTACCAATGCAGGGGGCATGGGTTTGATCCCTGGTTGGGGAACTAAGATCCTGTAGCTGAGTAAATAACAAATAAACAATAACAGATAAATAGATCTGTTAGATAAATCAATAGATAAATAAGTATCTGGTCCCCTACCCTCATCCTGGATTTACCTTTGGTCATCTAATGGAAGTGTGAGTGCAACTTCTGATTTTTCTTATTTCAGTTTTGACCATGCTGACCAATGAAACTGGCTTTGAAATCAGCTCTTCTGATGCTACAGTGAAGATTCTCATTACAACAGTGCCACCAAACCTCCGAAAACTGGACCCAGAACTCCACTGTTAGTCCTTTATTATACTGCTGTGATATTTGGGGGAAATTCAAAACATGGTATCAAATGCTGTTGAATTTACTTCATTTGTTGCTATTCCACATGATACCTTTTGGGGACCCAAGTTTTCCCCCAAACTTTGCTGTCTTCCTTTGTAATTTGGAAGCAGTTTTATCAGCTTGCTAATGAAATTGTCAAAAACAGCCAGGCCAAGAAAGCAGTTTGAGGACTTTAGAAAAAGGACTGAGGAAATATTTATGGAGGGGGTAGACTTTTGGAGAAAATTGGGGCTCTCTCATGCTTCCAGATCTGGTTTAGGGAAGGAACAGTGATTTGGGGATTTGCTGATCTGAGGACATGGGGATTAGTTCAAGGAATTACTAAATCACCCTGTCCTCCTTCTGAGTTCTTGGAGTGTGGCAGTGGAATTGAATTGCTTGCTCAGTAACCGGAATGTTTCATTTTGGTGGATGTCCTGCTTGTCTTCTAGTGGATATCAAGGTGTTACAGAGTGCCTTAGCAGCCATCCGACATGCCCGCTGGTTTGAGGAAAATGCTTCTCAGTCCACGTGAGTCCCTCCCTGTTTGAATGAAGATAGATCCTAATCCTTCTAACTACATTGAACAGCATGATAACCTCTGACAACTGTTTTTGATTGATTTTCTGTCTGGATTTTGATTTTTTTTACCTGAAGTACCTGGTAGCTCAACTGGTAAAGAATCCACCTGCAATGCAGGAGACCCCAGTTCAATTCCTGGGTTGGGAAGATCCCCTGGAGAAGGGATAGGCTACCTACTCCAGTATTCCTGGTCTTCCCTGGTGGCTCAGCTGGCAAAGAATCCACCGGCAATGTGGGAGACCTAGTGTTTGATCCCTGGGTGGGGAAGATCCCCTGGAGAAGGGAATGGCTACCCACTCCAGTATTCTGGCCTGGAGAATTCCATGGACTATATGGTCCATGGTGTTACAGAGTCGGATACAAGTGAGTGACTTTCACTCCACTTCAAACAACTTAGGTTGAGGGAAAGAAGGGAATAATTCTGGCAGTAGCTTCAGCTCTGTGCCTTAGGTATGGAAGTAAAATTTTATTGCTTTAATTTTTAAAGGTTATAAAATGCCCGTCTTGTACAGTGTATCCTTGTAACATTTATTTTATACGTAGTAGTTTGTACCTCTTAATCCCATGACACCTATTGTGCCCCTTCCCCTTTTCTCTCCCCATTCGTAACTACTAGCTTGTTCTCTGTATCTGTAGGTCTGTTTCTGTTTCCTTTTTGTTAATTCTCTGATTTGTTTAATGATCTGTTACTGCTTTTAATTCCTGGTGCCTCTTACCTTCAGAGTTAAAGTTCTCATCAGACTGCTGAAGGACCTGAGGATTCGTTTTCCTGGCTTTGAGCCCCTCACTCCTTGGATACTTGACCTACTTGTAAGTAATGAAGGGCAACTGGAATTCCTGATCCACCCTATAAATCAGTAGTTAGTCTGAAACCTACCATAAAATGAAACTTGGTACAGATTAAAAGAAATCTTAGAGGAATGGGGGGACCAAAAAAAAAAGAAGAAATCTCATTAGTGGACAGGTAATCCAACAGATTCAATGTTGATTATTTCTTGGGCTTTTGGAGTATTCAGTTAAATGGGTCGTTATTACTGCTCCTTTATCTTTTTCATTACTATTGTCATTAATGTGGTAATAGAAATTACTGAATGAGCAGTCATTTCAAAACTGCTTCTTGAACATGAACGTTTTCTTCATGATGGTTTAAAGTTTTAATTTGTTTGAAGATAGAATTGCCACTTTATGGCACACTTACCGGCTTTTCTTGTAGGGACACTATGCCGTGATGAACAATCCCACCAGACAGCCTTTGGCCCTAAACGTGGCATACAGGTATAGCATGCTGCTTTGGGTTTGGGGTTTGACTGTACGTTGTCTTGTGTGTTCTTCTAATACCTCTCCATGTTTCAGACGATGCCTGCAGATTCTGGCTGCAGGACTGTTCCTGCCAGGGTCGGTGGGTATCACAGACCCCTGTGAGAGTGGCAACTTCAGAGTACACACAGTCATGACTCTGGAACAGCAGGTATATTGGTGCAGCTATGAAATGGTCCATTGTGCCCCCCTCTTGAACATCCTTTGTCAGAAAGCAAAGGAAATGTGATCTTAGTGGTCAGAGATTTGGGGGTTCTCACAAATTTTGGTTTTGAAGTTAAAAGTTTTCTTCATCTCAGTTGTCATGAAAATGAGAAGGTATTTTGTTTCTCCTTGCTAATTTACTCTTACTTTGCCCTCCCTCAGGATATGGTCTGCTACACAGCTCAGACTCTGGTCCGAATCCTCTCACATGGTGGCTTTAGGAAGATCCTTGGCCAGGAGGGTGATGCCAGCTGTGAGTGACCACTGTGGGACAGGGGTTCTTCATGATACTCTGTGATCTACAAAGTAACTGCACTCAGTGGTCTTCATGTATCCACTGTGTAGGTCATGACTTGGATGTTGGGCTACTTGTCTGAAGTCACCTTTTCTTCTCTTCTAGATCTTGCTTCTGAAATATCTACCTGGGATGGAGTGATAGTGACACCTTCAGAAAAGGCTTATGAGAAGCCACCAGAGAAGAAGGAAGGAGAGGAAGAGGAGGAGAATACAGAAGAGCCACCTCAAGGAGAGGAAGAGGAAAGCATGGAGACTCAGGAGTGACCTCCTTATCTCTTCACCACCCCCTTTCTTACCCAAGGGGAAGGCTGGAGCCTAAGCTGACTGCTACTGGGCTTTATGTGGTGGCATTTCTGAGGGAGTAAGGGAGACAGGAAGAAAGATTTTTAAAGAAAGACTATAGAAGGAAGTATCATTCCACTGGGTTCTGAAACTGTCTTAGTAATCAGAAGTCTCCCGTTTATGACCTGTGCCATCCATCTACAGTGAAGCAAGATACCAACTTTTCTTCCTAATATTCTAGAATCCCCAGCTCCTGAAACCTCTCTAAGCCAGTACTTTGTTGTTGAAATGTTGTGAACTGTTAGTGTTTGGATTTTTTTTTCTAAGAAAAAAGATTAAAGTACTTCCTAGTAGGGCTCTTGGTGCTGTTTTTCCTTGGCATCTGGCAATCATTTTGCTTCCATTTCTGTACTCTTCACTGAAAATGATACTTGAGTTTTTTTCATTGTTAATGCTTGATCTCAGTTTGAAGCTATATTTGAATTAATGTAGAAAACTCTTGGAACACTTCCATATACCAGAGTAAACTGGACTACCATTTAAGCATTTATTGAATGAAATATTTCTAGTAACACTGCTACAGTAGTCAAGCCAGTGCAGTCAACAAAAGGGAGTAGATGGGTCATTCACCTTGACTTTGCCTGTCCTTTCCTCTCAATCCTTAGTGTAAACAAAGGAAAACTGGAAGTCACAGAGGACATTCTGCCCAGGTCCAACAACCTGGCATGTAACAGGAAGCCCCTCCCTTGTTAATGAGGCTCAGAGATGGTACAGGAAGTGGGCCTTGACACAGTTTAGAAAAAAAATGCAGAAGCTTCAACTCATTCCTGGAAGTAAAAGCCATAATAAATCCTTTGGGATCCTGAGTCCTGCTGTACACAGGTTTCTTTGGGCCCCGCATAAATGGGTAAGACTTTGAAGTGTTTCAACAAACCACCGGGCTGCCTTTTTGATGTCCCAACACCTACAGGGCATCCTGGAGGAAACAGGCAGCTGGGGAATAGTAGTCGTGCTATACTGTGGCCATGGGCCATCTTCTGGCCTGTTACTTGCTTGGGGAACCAGAGGGGTAAACTCCTGAATCCAACATTGCTCTCCTTCGGGCTGTTTCCTTGGCCACGCTGTGGTTTAGCCGCCTCAGCCGTTCCTACAAAACAAGATTTGGAATCAGATAACTATCCTGTCAAAGGATTTAGAGCTCGCTGTCAACTAGGTGCTGGAAAATATCTTAGGCTTGCTTCATCTCAAGGTTAAGAACAGTAAATTTTAGTTGACAACTCCCTTTCCCCAAAGACTAAAAATGACGGTGACTTTCATTGTGTTGGGGACTTCATGACACCTTTTGAAAATCAGAAAGTACCTTGAATTACTGTTGGTAGGAAATTCCTTTACCTGGGCATTCTGTAGGATGTTATTGACCAAGACGACTCGTCGTCGGGCATTAAGGAGCTTCTTCACATAGGGGTCGAGATCCAGGGCCACTTTCTGATCCTCATTGATACGGCACAGTTCTGGGAAGTGGAAGGAAGAGGCAACTAAACACCTAATGGCTTTGTTCTTGGGACAAGTAAGCTAGTAAATGTTATGGAAAACACTCTTTACCAAATGGTATGATACTGTCACTAGAAACTTAGGAGTCAGTCAGCAGCCCTAGAAGCAAGTGAGAAAAACCCAGCCCAAGAGGTTAGCAAAACGGAAGGTATTGAAGTCAGTTGTAGGATCCAGGGTATACAGGGATGCTTACTCACCGGTGGCTAGGTTGTCAATTTGTTCCCGGAGCTCTACTTGGCTCTCTCTGCAAAGAGGTACGAGGCCTACACGGTCAGACAGTTAATGGAATAAAAAAACCTCCCCTGTGTGTTTCCCAAGTGCTTAGAGAAGCCAGCTTTGGCCTCCACCTGCACGCCCTCCCGCCAGTCGGCCCCGCTTCCAATGTTTCCCCACTAGTAGTCGCGCCAGAACGCCAGCGAACTCATCTTGTCTCCGCCCTTTCTTGGTCCCGCCCCTAAAAAGCCAAATCCAGGAGAGGCCCCGCCCCAACCTGCCCTCCAGGGCACCTGACGGCGTGGACGTGAGAGTCAAGCTGCTGCACAGCCGGTCTCAGGAACTCGAGGAGCCCCTCGGCGAAGAGGTCGCGGCCTGCGGGCCCCGCCACGGGCGTCCCTGCACCAGACACAGCGGCGGAACCAGCCCCCGCCATCACGAACTGCCCTTACGCCCGGAACCCGCCGCGAAGGCCGCCGGGAACTTAAGCCGCGCCAAAGTGCGCCGCCAGGGGGCGCGCGGGGAGTGCCGTCTCCGACCCTGCCAGGGGTTTCTGGGAAATGCAGTCTCTGGAGCCAGAGGGGCGGGGCGGGACGGAGAGAAGCGAAGGGACAGAACCTAGAGCTACTGGGAGTTGTAGTTCTCTTTAGGCTTTGAAGTGACTGGTTGAGAAAGTTTCGCTACTGGGAGTTGTAGTTCTTTGTAGGCTTTGAAGTGACTGGTTGAGAAAGTTTCCAGACTTCAAGAGCTGAAAGTGAAAGTGAAGTCGCGGAGTCGTGTCCAACTCTTTGCGACTCAAAGGACTGTAGCCTACCAGGCAAGAATACTGGTGTGAGTTGCTATTTCCTTCTCCAGGAGATCTTCCCGACCCAGGGATTGAACCCGGTCTCCTGTATTGTAGGCAGACGCTTTACCGTCTGAGCCACCAAGGAAGTCCAAAGGAACCGTTTTGGGAGTGGTACTTTTTGTTTTCTCCAATGTTGAAGAATAATTGCTTACATACCTTATTGTTCATAGCTTTCCCATGTTAATTTTGTGGGAAATCTAAATGATAGTCATAGTATATTTCTAAATTTAAGTGTATTTTTAATGGCACTAAAATATATACAAAACTGAATCTGAATATCATTCAGCCTTAAGAAGGAATGAAATTCTGGCGTGTGCTATGATATGGGTTAAATGTGAAGATATTATGCTAAGTGAGATAAGCCAGACCCAGAAGATCAAATATTTAATAGTCCTGCTTATATGAAGTACCTATAGCAGTCAAATTTGTGGAGCTAAAATGTGGTTTTGTCTATCAGAACAGTGTTGTCAGGGGCTGAGGGGAATGGGGATTTGTTGCTCAACAGATACAGTTTCAGTATTTGTTGTTGTTGTTCAGCCGCTCAGCTGACTCTTTGTGACCCCATGGACTGCAGCATGCCAGGCTTCCCTGTCCATCACCATCTCCCGGAGCTTGCTCAAAGTCATGTTCATTGAGTCAGTGATGCCATCCAACCGTCTCCTCTGTTGACCCCTTCTCCTCCAGCTTCAATCTTTCCCAGCATCAGGGTCTTTTCTAGTGAGTCAACTCTTTGCATCAGGTGGCCAAGTATTGGAACTTCAGCATTAGTCCTTCCAATGAATGTTTAGGATTGATATCCTGTAAGATTGACTGCGTTGATCTTCTTGCTGTCTAAGGGACTCTCAAGAGTCTTCTCCAACATCGCAGTTCAAAAGCATCAGTTCTTTGGAGCCCAGCCTTCTTTATGGTCCAACACTCGCATCCATCCTTGACTACTGGAAAAACCATAGCTTTGACTAGACAGACCTTTGTTGGCAAAGTAATGTCTCTGCTTTTTAATATGCTGTCTAGGTTTGTCATAGCTTTTAGTTCTAGAGATGAGCAGTGGTGATAGTTTCACAATAATGTGAGTTTACTCAATGCCACTGAACCTTACACTTAAAAATGATTAAAGTGCTAATTTTTATGTAATATAGATTTTTCCACAGGGAAAAAAATTTAACCTGCATGTTTCCATATTTGTATTTTTTTCTACCCTCAAAAAGTTTCCTTACTTTTGTTTCTCATGGCTTTCCAGAGAGTTTACATCTCTTGTTGAACTCTCAACAAGAGGCACAACCCTCTGTCTCTAAAATCCTAATGTGTTCCAGTGGCTCACAAAAAAATGGGCATCAAAATATTCAGTCTTGAGATTTGATGAAATAAAGTTCCTATTTTAAGACAAGAAAACTGCTTGGGAATTCCCCGATGGTACAGTGGTTAGGATTGTGTGCTTTCACTGCCAAGGACCTGGGTTTAATCCCTGGCCTAGGAACTAAGATCCCGAAAGTATTTTTTTGTCCACATCTCATGGCTTGCCAGATTTTAGTTCCCTGTTAGTGTTGTTACTCAGTCATTCTTTGTGACTCCATGGTCTAAAGCACAGGCTCCTCTGTCCTTCACTATTTCCTGGAATTTGCTCAAATTCATGTCCATTGAGTTGGTGATGCTATTTAACCATCTCATCTTCTGCCGCCCCCTTCTCCTTTTGTGTTCAGTCTTTTTCAGCATCAGGATCTTGTCCAATGAGTTAGCTCTTTGCATCAGGCAGCCAAAGTATTGGAGCTTTGATTTTAGCATCAGTCCTTACAATGAATATTCAAGGTTGATTTCCTTTAGGATGGACTGGTTTGATCTCTTTGCAGTCTAAAGGACTCTCAGGAGTCTTTTCCAGTACTACAATTACAAAACATCTTTTCTTCAGCACTCAACCTTCTTTATGGTCCAACTCTTACAGCCATGTGCTTCCCATGTGCTGCTGCTGCTGCTGCTGCTAAGTCGTTTCAGTCGTGTCCGACTCTGTGCTACCCTATAGACGGCAGCCCACCAGGCTCCCCCGTCCCTGGGATTCTCCAGGCGAGGACACTGGAGTGGGTTTCCATTTCCTTCTCCAATGCATGAAAGTGAAAAGTGAAAGTGAAGTTGCTCAGTTGTGTCCTACTCTTAGCGACCCCATGGACTGCAGCCCACCAAGCTCCTCCGTCCATGCGAGTACTGGAGTGGGGTGCCATTGCCTTCTCCCCCAGGTGGTGCTAGTGGTAAAGAATCTGCCTGCCAATACAGGAGATGTAGGATCCATGGGTTTGATCCCTGGGTCAAGAAGATCCCTGGAGGAGGGAATGACTACCCACTCCAGTATTCTTGACTGGAGAATTCCATGGACATAGAGGAGCCTGGCAGGCTACAGTCCATGGGGTTCTAAAGAGTTGGACATGACTGAGCAACTAACACTTTCACTTTAGTTCTCTGACCAGGGATCAAACCTGTACCCTCTGCAGTGGAAGCACAAAGTCTTAACTGCAGGACACCAGGGAAGTCCCGGGGGCCTCTTCTCTTCCCTCTTGTGTTCAGTGTGTGTCTGCATTATGAGTTAACCAGATCATTCCAATGTCAGAAATAGCTGCTCAACCATAAATTTTTCTTCTTCTGACACCAGCCTTGTAACTCCTTACAAGATTACATTTCTTTCTCATTTCTGTAAGGCATCAGATGACTCACCACTCACCTTGTACGTGCAGATATCTTTGGTAAACTTTATGTACAATACCAATATATCATTCCCTTGAAGATAGCAATTGCTGCAGGACAGACTAAGTCAGATGACCTGTAGAGATACCTAATGAAAGTTCTTAGCTTAAATGCTTACTTATGACCTAATTAATATTACTAGCTATCTTACTTGTATTCTGCCTATTTTACAAGATTACTGTTTCTTCCATTACCAAATGTGTGACTAAGCTGCCAATAAAAATAGTGACAACTAAAAACAAAAAAATAGTGACAATTGGGCAACTTGAAGCAATTGACCAAATGTATAGTTCTATAAGATAAAAAATTATAAAAAATAAATAAATAAAAAATTGTATAGCATAACTCTAGATATGAAAGAAACAAGAGGGAAACATTATCCAGGCCATAACAGACTAGTAAGACAGGTGGTCCAGAGGCTTTGGATACTGTTAACAGGGGCCTAGTCCAGTAACAGCTTCTTGAATGGCCCATCAATGAATTCCTTGCCTGACCTGGGAATGAATAGCCTTCTTTATGGTCCGACTCTAACATCCATACATGACTACTGAAAAACCATAACTATACGCACCTTTATAGAGGACTGGAAAATAAAGGATGTTGCCCACTACCCAGTTCTATAAGAATCAAGTCATTAGCCACTGTGGTCAGTGATCTACAGTACATCCAGAAAGGAATTCAGGATAAGGATGAGGTATTTTGTGCTCTGGGAAAACTGGGAGAACTGCTCCTTAGTTCCATATTTTTCAGGAGAAAATTTTATGAACTCAGTTTCTTGCATCTTCCCATAGTTAGACAAGCACTAAAACTGTACCCCTTTGTCAAAAATCACATAAGTTCAAGCCTTCCCCCTGAGCTTTTTGGAACAGTCCTCAGAGCTTTCTGAAAGACTGTCTCCAGCTTACAATTCCTAGAGAGGTTCGAATAAAATTTTCCCGTTCTTTCTTGGATTGACCATTGATTAATTTTTTTCACTGACAACTTCATCCTCAGGAATAAAGGTGTTTAAATCATTGTGGGAGAGTGGTGGTCAGCAGCTACAAACCTGAGACCCAAACCATGGCAACTTTTAAAACCTAGTACACTTTTTGTTGTTCTTTGCGTTTGTTTCTCTGTATTGTTCCCTTTAGTGGTTAGAGGTAAAACTCTCAGGAGAGGCTGGGGTCTTATTTTGGGAGTAAGCGGCAAAGAAGTGGGTAGCTAGGGCAACAGCCGGCTTTCAGTAAAGGAAGCCCAGGGGATAAAGCAGTGTGTGTGTTGAAGAGGAAAGGAAAAAAGGTCAAGTCCTTGGGTCCTGTGCTGGGGACAGAGAACAGGGACTGGCCTTGGCTGGAAAAGAGGTGGATGGCCCATGTCTAGACAGGAAGCCCCCAAATTAGGCCACAGTCCTTTCAGCTACCTCTTCAAAGTAATGTCGCCAGATTTAGAAAACAAAACAAAAAACTCTGGGACACTAGGTAAATTAGAATTTCAGATAAACAACAAATAAATTTTTTAATATAACTATCTTATCTAGTAATTCTACTTCAAAGGCTGGTTCTCTGAGGAAAATCACTCTGTATTTTGTTTTTATGCTTTCTTTTTCACTCCTTATCTCTTGAGTTAGCAATTTTTTTTTTTTTTTTCAGTTAGCTCTTATATCTCATGAGGACATTGTATCAGCCTCCTGACTGATCTTCTTGCTTCTAGTCTCTCTATCTTCTAGGTCAGCCTGCATTCTAAAATATCAGTCAGATTACATAATAACCCTGCTCAGAGAAAATAAGTGCTGAAAGGGACTTGAGAATCCATGTTTTCTTGATTCCTTGGACAGCTCTGTGAAGGAGACTGGGCAAGGGTCTTCCAGAAACCCTGAAGTTTGATAACAGGTTGAAAGCTGGTGCTGGTTCAATTATTCATCCTCTAAACACTTGTCAGATTCCAGGGATAGTGGCACACAGCTCTCACCACAAACCCCACTCCTCCCCGCCTGTGCCCATATCACAGAGCGGTGATCTCCTAGTCCTTGGCTTTCCCCCAGAGGCTGAAGGAAATGAGAGTCATAAAAACTCCCTGTTTCTTCTGTTCCTGAGCTCCCCAGCCCCTTGTTGTTTTTCAGTTGCTTAGTCGTGTCTGACTCTTTGTGACCCCATGGACTGCAGCACACCAGGCTTCCTGTCCTTCACCATCTCCTGGAGCTTGCTCAGATTCATGTCCATTGAGTCAGTGATGCTATCTAACCATCTCATCCTTTGTTGTCCCCTTCTCCTCCTGTCTTCAATCTTTCCCAGCATCAGGGTCTTTTCCAATGAGTCAGCTCTTTGCATCAGGTGGCCAAAGTATTGGAGTGTCCATTTCAGCATCAGTCCTTCCAATGAATATTCAGGGTTGATTTCCTTTAGGATTGGCTTGAATCCTAAAGAACTGACTTTCCTTTAGGATTGGTTTGAACTTGCATCCCTGGACAGTGCTTAGGTTGACTTGTCCCCTCTTGCCGGATACCTGCAGATGGTTCTGGGGGTACGTCCACGAGAAATCTCTGCACCGGGCTATGCTGGGTGCCGCTGTGGCTCAGGCAGCACAGCTGTGGTCAAATCCAAGTTTCTGTGCCTGATGAAGAGTGAGGCTGAAACTTCACACATTTGGGAGCAGAGAAAGGTTTACTTCAGGGCCATGCAAGAAGAATGGGATGTTCATTTCAGTTCAGTTCAGTCGCTCAGCTGTGTCCGACTCTTTGTGATCCCATGAATCGCAGCACGCCAGGCCTCCATGTCCATCACCAACTCCCGGAGTTCACTCAAACTCATGTCATTCTCAAAAGACCTGAACTCCCCAAAGGGTCTCAGGGAAGAGTTTTTAAGGAGAAAGTGAGTGAGGGGAGTTGCAGGTTGTGCACAGTTCTCTGACTGGTTGATCATAAGGTAATAGGGTAGTGTCTCAGGGGTTAACATATCAAGTCATCATGGTCTAGTTGGTCTGGCGACTACAGTCTCATAGTCATCAAGTAATTAATTTTTTCCATTTGGTGGGAATTTTGGCATCTGTAAAACAGCTCAGGAAATTTCCATCAGATACTTTTATCTAGGCATTTTAGGGGGAAACTTAAGATTCTGTGATTACCATATGGCTGATTTACTGTTTAAATTCTTACCAGCTCTCCTGGCCCAGCTCCCGTATTTTGTCCCTACATGTTCACATCTTTTCACTCTTTTTTTTTTTTTTTAATGTTTAGAGTTGTTGTACTGTTTATTTATTTACTTTGGCCATGCTACATGGATTGCAAGATCTTAGTTCCCTCACCAGGGATTGAACTTGTGCCCTTGTCATTAAAAGCACAGAGTCCTAAGGAATTGCCTGCCAGGAAATTCCTTCACTCAATTCTTGAGCCAGGATTTTGTGACCCAGAGGAGGCCTGGGAGACTACAACTTTTACAAGGAAGAGGCAGGCAGAGGAACTAGGGGGAGGGGTATGTCAGGAGCAGATCCTACAGGCAGGGTCTTGTTTTTTTGTTCAGTACAGTGTCCTCTTCTGGCAGGCTCAGGCTTCAGTAGCTGTGGAACCTGGGCTATAGAACCCAGGACACCTGCATGTAAATCAAATGTTTTTCTATCATAGGCATTGTGGTATGCTAGTTTTAAAAATCAATCCAGTTGTTGGGTGGGTGGTCAGTTACCTTCCCAGGTGGTTCAGTAGGTAAGGAATCCGCCTGCAATGCAGTAGGCTTGGGTTCAATCCCTGGGTCAGGGAAGATTCCCAGGAGGAGGGCATGGCAACCCATTCCAGTATTCTTGCCTGGAGAATCCCATGGAGCGAGGAGCCTGGCAGAATACAACCCAGAGGGATGCAAAGAATCACACATGAGTGGTGACTGAGCACAAGCATGGGCTCCAGAGCACAGGCTCAGTAGCTGTCATCTGCACGGGCTTAGTTGCCCTGCAGCAGGTGGGATCTTCTTGGACCAGGGATCGAACCTGTGTCTCCTGCATTGGCAGGCGGATTCTTTACTACTGAGCCACCAGGGAAGCCCTAGCACTTTTCTGTGTATGGGAAGAAGCAAGAGTCTGGGCTTATTGAAATAATTCCTTTGAGGGACTTTCCAGCAGTCTAGTGGCTAAGACTCTGCACTTCCACTGCGGGGAGCGTGGGTTCCATTCCTGGTGGGGAACTAAGATACCACAGGGCAGGAGGGCAGTCAAAAAACAAAAAAAAGGTGGAAACTACTCCCATGCTCCTTAGTTATCAAAGGATAGGGCAGATATCCTGTTTTTCTCCATCCCGAATCCCCTCACAGTGCATCCTTGGGGCAGCTGAAGTGGCTGAGAGATGCTTGATGGCTAGCCTCACCATCACTTGCTTACTGAAAAGGCAGGGCATTCTTGGTCCACAGCAGGTTAAGGGCTGTCCTATAACTGCCACCAGCAACCCCCACCCAAATCTTTCCACTTTAGACACCAGCCTCTAGGCTAGCTCAGGTTTACCTGTACTTTTGACAGACTGGCTCTAAGAGATTCCCACGACCCCCTCCTGGCGGAACTCAGGTTTGGCTGCTTGCCACTCAAAAGCCAATATTGGAGACAAATGATGGTAGGAACGGAAGGCTTGCTTTATTTTGGTGGCTGGCAGCATGGGGAGATGGTGAACTCGCATCCAAAAACTAACTCTGAGGATTCTGGTTTGACCATGAAGGTTTTTAAAGGGAGAATCATTTGGGGAGGTGTTCGGAGTCTACATTCTGCTGTGTGCAGACTTTCTTCTAATCGCTTGGTGGTGATAGTGCGGTGTTCCTAGAATCTTGTGCTCAGCCTGAAGTCCCCATTCTCCACTTGGGTGGGGGCCTTAGTTCCTGTCGAAGAACTCAAGCGTATTTTGTTGGAAAGAGTGTGACGCTTCCATGCCCTCTTCAGGCATGACATTCTCCCCAAATCTCCATGTGCTCATCAGCTGTAAACTCTTAGAACCAAGAGCGCTTCTGGTTTTTAGGAAATTTTCAGTACATACACATGAATCATCGCCCTTTGGTGATGAATAGGCAACCTCCAGCCCTTTTCCCCTCCATGGAGGTTGGGGAGTGGGACTGAAAGTTCCATCCCTCTAATTACCAGGCTGGTTCTCCTGGCAACCAATCACTATCCTTTCGTTGTTGTTGTTCAGTCGCTCAGTTGTATCTGGCTCTTTTCTACCTCATGGACTGCAGCACGTCTGGCTTCCCTGTCCAGTCCAAACCACTTCATTAACAAAACTCAATCTCCAAATCGGGAAAGAAGTACATCAAGGCTATATACTCTCACCCTGTTTATTTAACTTATATGCAGAGTACATCATGTGAAATGCCGGGCTGGATGAAGCACAAGCTGGAATCAAGGTTGCTTGGAAAAATATCAATAACCTCAGATATGCAGGGGGCTTCCCTGGTAGCTCAGATGGTAAAGCATCTGCCTACAATGCTGGAGACCCGGGTTCGATCCCTGCGTCGGGAACATCCCCTGGAGAAGGAAATGGCAACCCACTCCAGTATTCTTGCCTGGAAAATCCCATGGGCTGAGGAGCCTTGTAGGCTACAGTCCATGGGGTTGCAAAGATTTGGACACAACTGAGCAACTTCACTTCACTTCATTTCAGATATGAAGATGACACCACCCTTATGGCAGAAATTGAAGAAGAACTAAAGAACCTCTTGATGAAAGTGAAAGAGGAGAGTGAAAAAGTTGGCTTAAAACTCAATATTTAAAAAACGAAGATCATGGCCTCTGGTTCATGGCTAATAGTTGTGGAAAAAATAGAAACAGTGAGAGACTTTATTTTCTTAGGCTCCAAAATCACTGCAGATGGTAACTGCAGCCATGAAATTAAAAGACACTGGCTCCTTGGAAGAAAAGCTGTGACCTACCTAGACAGCCTATTAAAAAGCAGAGACATCACTTTGCTGACAAAGGTCCATCTAGTCAAAGCTATGGTTTTTCCAGTAGTCATGTATGGATGTGAGATTTGGACTATACTTGAGAGTCCATTGGACAGCAAGTAGATCCAACCAGTCAATCCTAAAGGAAATCAGTCCTGAATATTCATTGGAAGGACTGATGCTGAAGCTGAAACTCCAATACTTTGACCACCTGTTGTGAAGAACTGACTCATTGGAAAAGACCTTGATGCTGGGATAAGATTGAAGGCAGGAGAAGGGGATGACAGAGGAAGAGATGTTTGGATGGTATCACTGATTCAATGGACATGAGTTTGAGCAAGCTCCGGGAGTTGGTGATGGACAAGGGAGGCCTGGCATGCTGCAGTCCTTGGGGTCGCAGAGTTGGACAGGACTGAGCGACTGAACTGAAGGTCAAATTATGTCTCTAGGAGCCAAACAAAGGCCCTTTAGTACAGTCAGGCAGAAGGGCAGGGTCCTTTGAGGCAAGCTATTACGTATGATTGTGACAACAAAAGCAATGGAAAGGAAGTCAAAGAAGCACTTCCCAACTTGGAGTCAGAATTGGCTTTCTCTCTGCAGCACCCCCTACCATACCACCTGTTTCAAAGGATCAATTCTGACTCCATGTTGCAACTATTTCTTTGACTTGCTTTTTGTTTCTGTTGTCATTATAGTCATACACAGGGTCATGCCTCAGAGGATCCTGCTCCTCTGCCTGTTAAAAGTGCCTTTGTTCAGCTCATAGAGAGATAATCTGACCCTGCTCACCTGTGAATGGCTAAAAAAAGAAGAGATTAACACACCCCTTCCAAAGCCTGGCCCTTCTGGGAGATGCTTTGCAAGACTGAAGACCTGTCTTACTTTACTTCCTCAGTGCCTCTCCCTCTCTATTCTGCCTTTTGACTTTAGCTCCTCACAACTTCCATCTTTGGTTCTGTAAAAGCCTGGCATCCAGACCCTGACAAGATGATCATTTTGAGACATTAATCTACCATTTTCTTGGTCGGCCAACTTTCTGATTGAAGTAATACTCCTTGCCTCAACACCTTGTCTCTTGGATTTGTTGGCTTGTTGTGTGGCGAGCAGAGTGAGTTTGGACTTGGTAACACATAGATGTTTTTAAATCTTAAACTGATAATCACCTTACACTAAAAGGTAAAGAAATCAAACCAAGACTAAATGGGGAATCAAGAGAATCCTTTAAAGAGGTTTCCTGGTGCCATAGATACCCCAGGTCTACTGGTCTGCTCACACAGTAAGAGGCCCTGTCTGGTGGTTGGTGGTAGATTGCTGCCACTATCACAAGTCCCAGAACCATCCTGGGTCTCAGACTCTACCCTTGGCGGGGGATGCGGGGGATCATCCTGCCTGGGTGAGTCACTAAAATGGGTGTGGTGAGGTCAGAAAGCCCTTTTAGGCAAGAGTGTAGGGCATCCAGCAGCCCCTGGAACACCTCTCCCCTTGGCGCTACCAGCTAAAAGTTAGAAACAGAACATGAGTTTAGAGATATGGAGATTTCCTAATTAAGAGGCTGGAGGTGTTGCCTGGAGAAGGTCCAGGATTAGAAAGGAGATGATATGCCCCTACTGTGACACCTGTGTCTATAGGTGAGTGTTTGGGGGGGAAGGAGAGGGAGCAAGAGGTGAGTTCTTAAAGGTCCCCAGGGATCTGGAAGATTGGGTGCCCTTGGCCTTCTTCACATTGCCTGGAGAATCAGTGGGAGAGGTAGTGGGAGGCCTGGGGTTACAAGTAGGGTGGACAGGAGAGGGGACACAGAGGCCAGGCCAGGCCAGACAAGCTCTCCTCCCAGGTCCCAGCCTCTCTGGGCCCCTTGTCCCCTTCTAGGAGTCGCCCACCAGGCCTGCCCCACTTACAGAGCTGGTCTGGGTGCTATTCACTGCTGATGGGTGAGTATTGCTGCCAAAAGCTCGGCCTCCCTCTACACTGGTGCCAGTGAATCAAATCCCAGTGTTTTGGGTGAAGCAGAAAAGGATAGCTTTATTGCTTTGCCAGGTAAAGTGGCCAGTGGGCTTCTGTGTCTCCCCTTGAGAGACCTTGATGAGGGGTTTAATAACTGGTTCAAAGGTAGGGCCTCTGACAATATTAGAGTGTGTGTAGGGCTTGTACTCTCAGGTGGTCGTCTAATCTTGAGTTTTTCTGGTCCCTTTAATCTTGTGCGCGCTCAGTCGGGCTCAGTCTCTTTTTGTGACCCCATGGACTATAGCCTGCTAGGCTCTTTCTAGCCATTGGATTATTCCAGCAAGAATACTGGAGTGGGTTGCCATGTCCTCCTCCAGGTCTTCCTGACCCAGGGATTGAACTCGTGTCTCCTGCCTTGGCAGGTGGATCCTTTACCACTGAGCCACCTGGAAAGCCCCTCTCCCCTCAACTTTAATTACGACTCAGGTGATTTCTTGGCTGTTCCTCCCTTCGTTAACTGTTCGAATATGCCCTTTGGAACGCAAGGGAGGTCATGGAGTCTTGCCTGTGGAATGGACAGAAATGCCTCCATGCCTGGGAGCCCCACAGGTCCCTACTTCAGTACACCTGATAAGGCTCCAGGGGACCTGGGGACAGGAGAAAGGGGCTGCCACTTGGGCTTATGGGGGCTGGAGCCCTGTCCTCTGCTAGCCCCTCTTGCCTGAATGCTTAGTTCTTTCCAGGGTATGAGGCCAAGGGGAGTGGGTACCTGTGGTGAAGCTTGGGTTGGGCAGCAGCGCTTCCACTGGCTTTACATCAGGCATGGTGTCACCACATGAGGGCGCTAGGGAGACAGAGCAAGAGCAGGCCAGGGAGACGAGTTACGTCTCATTCCTACCCTCTGTGGTAGCTCAGGTCACCCCTGACTCCTCTCTCATGTGACAGGAATCCCAGACATCAGATGGCGAGATAACTGCTGAGGACGTGGCTGGTCCAGCTTCAGGCCAGCTTTTTTTTTCTGACTAACCCATCAGTTCCCTAGACTTCATGGTCTTCCTCCCTTTAGCCCATTTTCCTGTTCCACCATTCTGTGTAAATCACCCCATGGCACTCTCCTGCTTAAACTCAATGACTCCCCATCACCCAAATCATAAAGCCAAAGGTATTCAGCAAGACAATTAGGCTCCAAGCTACTCAATCTGGTCAGTTGTGTCTCCCATCCTAATATGAAGGACTGCTGAATGCTTTCCGCGGCATACATCTGAGACCTCTGTACCTTTTCGTATTGTTCTCTCCTTCAAATATTCTTCCCCCTTCTCTGTAAAACTTTCCCTTGACTTTAATGATCCATCATCAATCTCTTCTCTGTACTCCCAATGCCTGACAAATGATGTGTTTGTGTCTGTAAGTCCTTGGCAGATGGTGGATGAATGAGTAAAAGGCTGACCCGGGAGCTAGGCTGACTCTTTATCACACTCCACTCCACCTGGGCACTCATTAAAGACTGAGTCTGGCAGAAGTGGGACTAAGTCTCAAGGAGATTTGGAACTGCAGAGAGCAACAGGTGGGACTGCAGGGCCCATGACTGGTGGGGAAGTTCCTTTGCTCACACTGGAAATTCTTTCAAGGGGTAAGAGAAAAAATGGGGTGGTGGTGGTCAGAGGGATATAGAGGAAGAGAGGGAAGGGGGCTTAAGATCCAGTGGTCACCTCACTGCCCAGCTTCACTGGGACCCACAAAGCAGCCCTTCACCCCCGGGATGCCTCTGTGCCTCTTTCACCCCTTTTCTTACAGAAGATCTCAGTGGCTCACAGAGGACGGCACCCAAGATACACACTTAAAAATATCCTGAAGAACACATACCTGTTAGTCATCTTCTGCTAAGTTCAAAGTATTTGGGAAGGACAGTGGTGAGGGATCTGAGAGATTGGGTCATACCAAACTGCGTGGCTGAAGAGGGTAAAGGAACCCACTCACCCTGCAGCTCCCTCCTCCTCCCAAACATGTCCAGGAAGCCCTGAATGTGAAGATCTCAAGGGGTAGCCTGCCCACTGCCAATCAGTACCTCTGCAACAAAACAGTCTTGGGGGAGTCAGAGTTCTAATGAGCTATCTTTAAGATTAGCCTTGCCCACACAAACATCTTTTTTACTCTTTCCAATTTAAGGTTATTAACATTTGTCTGGGCTAAATATCTTTAGTCCCACGTTCCATTTAGTTGTAACACTGGGTCAGGTTGGTTATGTCAACATGACTCTCTCCCAACCCCATGTGGTCTTTAAAAACTCTCCCTTTCTACCACTAGACTACTTGCTTCCCCACCTAGAGGTTAAATAGGCAAGGTCATATAGAAAGGATTCAAATTCAGGACTTCCCAAACAAAATTTCCTTCCCAGTCTGCAAGGACACACAACCTCCCCAACAGCTTAGGGTACTAAGTAGCTCAAAGGTAACTGGTTTGGTTGGAGGTGGTTAGGTTCTTCTTTTCCCTTAAACAGCACTGGGGAAAAGGGAAACCAGTTCTGGAGTACCAGATACTGCCTTTTGAGACTTTAATGCCTTTGAGCTTTCTATGCACCAAATGAGTTAGTACTTTACTTCATATGGTTAATCTTGCCTTGGGGATTATTCAAAAGAGGAGAAATTGTTCACTTTCTGCCCCAAACTCACACCCTCCCCACCCTGAATTTTAGTACAACTATGAAAGACTCACAACTCTACAGGGGTATACTGAAATATTGTTATAGTGGCCATAGCATTTCAAAGAGCCCAACAAATAAAGAGAAAGTCCTGGCTGATTTGAGAGAACAATTTCTTGTTATGATGAACCAGAAACAAAAGATTCTACTGAAACTGAAGAGCTGACAGACTATGGCTGAACTTAAACCTTCATAGGGAGTAAGAAGAGGGTCAACAAAGTCAACGAATGGAGAAGCCCAAGATTGGTCTGGGGTAAACAAACAGCACTTTAGCAAGGTTATCTTCTGACCTCTTCCACCAGGTATCGGTCATCAATTTTCAGCCCTTTCCCTTCAGCCAAACCAAAAGGCTTTCTCCTCTTTTGTAGGATGTTAAGCCAACCCAAAAACATCCCTTAGAGCAGGATGCAAAACCAAGAGGAAAAGTTTATCTCATTCCAGGGTAGAAAGTGCACATATCCAACTCAGCACGATGGTTATGTGGTACAAATGTACACGGTAATAACTTTAATTAAATCAGAACTGCTAGCACATGTAACGTGTTAAGTGGCCCTGTAGCTATGTCAATGTTCCCAATTTACTAAAATATCAATGTGGCAGAATGCATTTATGAGCTCCAGATTTTCCGAACATTTTAAAGAGGCTATTAAAAATGACGTAAAACAGAATTCTACCTCAGAAACTTAGACATTAAGGTGAACACTGGTGGGCTTTCTGGGACTTTTTCATGGGGCACCAAAATGAGCAGAGGAAATGTTGAGACTGTCAAAGCATGTGACAGATGAGTGGAGGCAGATGGGGGAAGAAGGTGTACTAGCCACAAGGCCAACACATTCATGTTCAAAGAAAAGTCTGGGTGAAGGAAACCCCTCCCCACCAAATAACAAACCAAAACCCCACTCAGAGGGGAAAAAAAGGGTTTCATACAACATAGTATCAAAAAGTAAAAGGAACACACTAAACACACAAACTTGTGGCAAGTCAGTCCACAGCCTATTATGATAGGTCCTTTCAGTATCCTTCAGCTTTCTTCTCATCTGTTATCTTAAGGTTATTTACAGATGTGTGACTTGAACAAGAGTCTTGAACAAGAGGGTGGGCAGGCTTCAATCATTGGTTTCTGGATCTGTCTGAGCCATGTAAGCATCCAACTCAGCATCCAGGTGTCCTTTTGTTTTCGACATGTACGCATCCAACTGGTTGTCCAGCTGCTCCTTGGTCAGTACCGGGCGAGCAAGGGCACCTCTCCCTCGTCCACGGCCTCGGCCTCTGCCGCCAAAGCCCCCTCTTCCCCGACCTATCATACCCCGACCTGGCCCAAAGGAAAAAGAAGAAAACAGTTACAAGTATGTTTAATGGGTACTATAGTAAATGCCCCTCAGAGCAGCGGGGCCTAGCTGAGAAAGGCTGAAGGGCAGGGCAAAGAGGAGAAATCTGGAAAAACAGGAAACACACTGGGTAGAAAGCAACACATGGAAAGCACACATAATGAATCCCTTCTTACATGCTCATTTCTATATGCTAATTTTTTTATTCTATCAAAGGGAAAATAACTGATAATTAAAAATTTTTTAATCTCTCTCAAAATGGAGAAACTAAAAAATTTGAGACTCACTATAAGTTTATAATTAAAATGCAAATAATTATAGATAACTCCATTTAGTAAGATAGGGAGGAAGTAAAAAGGGCACAGAGAAACAGGGATGTGAAGCTAGACAGTTTTAAAATTAAACTTTATTGGCGATCCTTCAGAAAAATTAGCTCATCTCTCCTCAAATTTATCAAACCTAAGGAGCTGGCTGATCCTATGTCAGGAGACTGAGGAGTTATTCTGACATAGGAACAATTAAGGGAGTTGGGAAAAAACACTTGGAGTAGTTCCAGCCATTTCTGTCTCCTGATTCTATTCACGTTGTAACAATTATGGTTATCTGAGAGGTGGTTTCAACTCACTTAACAAAACATACCCAGCTTTCTAAAAAGCTACTTTAGACTCCTCCCCACAAAATCCTTGTGATGTCTCTCTCAGAAACCAAGTCAAGATAATTTGAACATGCTATTTCATCCTGAAACCCAAACTAGCTTGCACTTCACTCAATAAGCCAAGCAACATATAATGCGAGAGAAGAAAACAAGCCATCAAGTTATCAAATGTCCTTTCTCAACAGTTATTATCCCCTGACTACTTCAAGGTCATAAATTATGGAAGACCCACCACACACTTTAAAAGGACCAAAGCAAATATACACAGGGGCTACAAGAATGTATGTATTTTTTCCTGGACAGGTGTTGTTGGGAGTTTTCCACTAAGCTCTAAGCCAGAAAACTCCCATGAGATTTGTTATTAACAGCAGCAACACCATTAAAAATTCTTTTCCAATCTGGGCCATGAGGTCACAAGACAAGTATCACTAAGTCTCGAGGTAAGATTATCAACAAGAGTCAGTTAATTAACTGACACAATAACATCTTGCTTTTTCTACTTTGATGGAAAAATCTCTGGTTTTGCATAGACACAAACTGAGTCAATACCTAGCTTCAAGTCTACCATCTTCTTTAACTCTGCTTTACTTTTGTTCATCCCCCTCTTCTCAATTATTAGACTCAAAGTGGGGTTTTGAGCTATGAGGTGGGCTGTGTGGTGGTGGGGTAGGGACAGAAAAAGATAAACCCTTAACTGACCATCTTGTCATTTTAATAATGCAATTTAAATTTGCAAGAGCCTGAAAGAAGACTGCATATAATCTGGTTCTGTAACACATATCTGACTATTCGTGGAAAACCCATGACAGACTTTCACACTACCAGCATGTATATTTAGAAAATAAGCCAGTTTCATAAAACAAACAAGACAAACAAATAAGCCTGCCTATGACTTGAAGCTGTGCAGAAAGGTGGCTCTGAGTTTTGAAGGGAGAGAAATAAGGGGAAGCTAGTCTCTGAAGTTGGTAGCTGACTAACCTCTACCACCGATTCCGCCACGACCCATAGCTCCACGCCCTAGGCCCCCTCTCCCAGGACCTCCACGACCTCGAACACCACCTCTTCTTAAGCCCATTCGGGGAGCTACGGCTCGTCCACCTCGGAGCAGGTTTTGACCTTGGAGAGGAGGCATACAATGTATATGCAGGTAAATCCAAGAGAGACAAAGTAGATTCTAACCAAAGGAAGGCGGTGAGGGTTAAATGAGAGTTAATTCAGTTAATTTTTAGGTTGGGTGGGGCAAGCTGCACACTGAGTATGAACAGATTAAGCTGCTCTTTATTCAATCAATGCAACAAGTCTGACCACAAATCCATTTTTGGAAGTTGGCAGTTAAGTCAATTAGTAAGTATACACATTAATAAGTATCTACTGAATAATCACAGAGAGGTGCCTAGCATTATGATAAGATTTAAAAATAAATGATATGATTCCTGCTCTCAGTACATTTTTGCAGGGGACAAGAACTATACAGGGAACAGTATAACAGTGCCCAAAATGTAACATATAATTAAGACCTATGGGTCAACTTGCCCTCTTTTTTTTCCCCCCAGGTTTAACAGTGTTTCACTAGAATAGAACCAGGAACAAATGATTAGTTAAGATATAGGCCAAAAGACCCATAGACTTCTTAATTTGACTTATTTCTAGAACTTGAATGTGCTCTGATTCAAGCAGCAGCAGGGTGTTTTAAGATGGAATGGAGATGACATGAATTACCTGTTGTTACGCAGGTCATAGCCTCTCACCATTGCACATTATCAGAAAAGGAATGGTATCGATAAAAGACATGCAGCACTATTAAAAATACGTGATTTCAAAAGTTATTAATTATATTAATACAAATTCAGGCTTAAAGATGTTAAACAAATGTGTCCATAGCAGCCCAAGAGAAAAGGGAAGGGGGTGGGTCCCGAACAATTGTCAGGTACTCAGCACTGACCTCGGAGCGACATCCCGCCCCTAAGCAGGGTTCTTGTGGCACGTCCCCCACGAAGTCCTCCTCTGGGCAAGCCTCTCTGGATAATGGGCAGGCCTCTTCCTCCGATTGCTCCCCTGGCCAAGGCCCCTATGGGTCGGCCTAACCGTGCCTGGATGTTACTCTTACCCAGGCGCTGCTTTAAGCTCTTCTGGAAGAAAAGGTGTTAGGGAATTGAGATCAAAAAAGCAATCCAATGGGATTTAGCAACTAAAAGTGCAGAGAAAAAGAAGCAAGATGTCTGTGTGGTGGGAAATAAACCTGCACTTGCTGTCAAGGATCCCAAACCAGAAGCAAGCCTTTGCCTCAGAACACAGTATAAGAAAAGCAGAATTTTGATCCAGAGCTTCTAAGAAGCTTGAGTATGGTTCCATGAAATTGGCATCACCACAAATTATCTCACTAGTTTGACTATAGAAGTCATATACCACTACTTGGAATGTAAATTTTAATAAGAACACTACATTTCAGATCGTGGATTCTGCGGATTTTGAACCACCAGTTGACAATGATATGACTTGATTCATACCTGCCCAAGGACTACCACTCTCTTCAAAGGCTTACTCAAACACCAAAGAAGTTCATCACACTCTGGGCAAAATTTAAATTATAAGTTCATTTGAATTCTTGTGACACAAGAACAAGTTTGATTTCTCAGTCAAAGAGGCCAGTGTGTCCATTTTTCCTCTGAGTATCTATCTCCAGACGGTCCACTTTTTACCTTAAGATGTAAATAAACACAAAAAAGTCAAATCTCCTTTCCTTACATATCTTAAATAGTGATAATTCCTTTGCAAACAGCTCCATTAAGTCAGTATAATGACCTTTAATTTATAATAAACATATAACTCAAATATATCTCCATAGAAATCCAGCCAAACCTGCATTAGAATTGAGTTGAGCTATAATCATAAAACTCAGGGTCACATGTGAGAACAAGGATAGACCATAGAGATTTTTCAATAATCTGTCCCTCAAAGAGAAACCATGAAAACGAGATCTCAATTAAATTCCTTCAAAGGAATGGGTGACTGTGTAGCCGTGAACACCAAAGCCCTAGCAAACCTGCTCTCCTAAAAAGCCATAAGTCAATATGAATGAAAATAAATTATGTATTCTCAGGCTTCACACACAAGTTACTACAAATGATTTTCACTGCAACCATGTGCTGTGAATTATTATTATTAGCATGAGATTATAAACTGCTTATCAGAGGGATAGGCTCTGAATGACACAAGGTCAAGACTTCATTCTACATGTCTGTTGTGTTTGGTCATTCCAAGTATATCCTCTCAAGATCTGTGCTTTAAGGGGAGACTATACAGTACTTAGAAGTTCTTCTCCCTTCCCAGTCCTGACTTGCCACCAACCCTATTCTCTAACTTAACAAGAGGCTGAAGTATGTCAGCTGTACCATCCAGTTTCCACTCTAGAGCTGTGCTTGCTATAGGCTAAGGTATCCACTAGCCACATGTGGCTATTAAATTACAAGTAAAAAAAAGTTAATAAATAAATAAAAAATTTAAGCCCCTCAATCACACTAGTCATATTTTGAGTGCTCAACAGTCATGTGGCTACTGTATTGGAGAGCACAGATATAGATAGAGCATTTCCATCATCGCAGAAAGTTCTACGGGACACCACTGCTCTAGAGGCTACTTTCTGCACGGACTGTATTTAAAGCTTGTTAAAATGTCCTTTGGAATATGTCAGACTTGTCTTCAGCAATTTTTAATATTTACTCTTAGAGAACAGTGGTGCCTTGTACTGCTTTCCTGAGTCAGGGATGAATGCAGCCACTCCAAGGCTTAAGGTAGCTGAAGCAGAAGGCCTTGTTTATTTTTGGTCAATGAGCCCAATGGTTCAGGGTGGGGGTGGAAGGGTGTTATATTTAACTGCTGATTTTATGCACAGCCATGCAGTGCTACCAGTTAAAGTCCTTACAGTTGCATGGCACCGCCCTCCAGACGCCCAGCCACAGCTTGGACATATCCTTCCACAGCCACTGTCCGGACTTGCATATAAAGTCTATGAATAATAAAGAGCAGGTTTTATTTCAGATCTGAATAGGATTATTTCTTAATGGAAATTTGAAAGAGAACCCACTAACTCTTAAATTACTCAGTGCTGTTCTATTTTACTGACAAGACTTTAGGTGCTGTGGAGATGAGGGTCACCCTACTCTTTCCACTGTTTAGCACTGAAAACCTTTGACTAAGAGGACTTTCAGATTCCCTGTACTAGGGAAGAAAGAATATAGTCATTTTCCTAAATTGTAAATAATTTAATGGGGACTATAGGACTTTTGAAGATCATCTAACACAGAAACTAAAATTCTCTGTGGAAAAGCCAGTGGATCTATTCTTAAGGGCAAAGGATCAGAAAACAAGAGATTAATACTCATTGATAACATAGAAACAGGCCACATTGATGGCAAACTCCCTAAAAGAGAAAGACAACAAAAAGTTACTTATTGGTACCTGCCCAAAGGGGAATCCTCTGAGCTTCTCTCTCCTCCAGAGAAGTTCAGCTTTTGCCCTGAGCCACCTCATCATTATCCATCATGTCCTGACAGCCTCAGAGGACTGCCTGACAGAGATCAGCTGCTTCTGGAGCATTAAGACTCATTCTCTCACCTGCTTAAGTTTTAATGCTGCCTGGACAGAGGGTCTATTCTCCATCTGCTGGGCCAGTCTTCTGTTTCTGGCACTGGCTAGCTGCTGCTGTTGCTGCATCGAAGCCCGAATATTCACTGGCATCGGCTGTTTGTTCTTCAGCATATTAGTAAAGCTTCAAGGTCGAACAAAATGGATGTTTAAATAAAAGCTTTATTACAAAACATTTATTGGCATTTTCATGGCTTGCTAGACCAGGAGCTCCAGATCCCACGAACTTAAAAGTGGTACACTTAGATCAATGCTGATGTGGGTTCAAGACTCCTCTGCTTCCACAAACTTGCAAGAATCAGAAACTCAGAAATGCAGCTAAGTGTAGCACATTCAATCAAAAGTGATAACAAGGGCTCAGGTAACTGCTTTTAGAGGTGGAAAGCATGAGAAACACGCAATAAGCAGATATGATGACAAGAGACAGAAGATGTAGTTTCAAAGACAGACAAAGCAAGCCAAAACCTCAGGAGACCGGAGGGTGCTATTTTACGGGCAAATACATGGAAGGACAAGAGCACCTTCAAAGCCCATGGAAATGATATATCCACATAAACTGTAAAAGCATATCACATTTTCTCATGTATTTGGTCACTTAGTAATATGCAAATATGGAGAATCAGAGTAACATACCCTAAGAGATAAAGAGAAGTACATATGCTTCAGAAAAGACAAACAAACATAAGTAAATCATTTAGTGGTCTAATACCAACTTAATAAAGTCACTAGTCAAAGGCACTCAATGAACAAAGCTCTCAGACAAAAAGTGCCTTTAAATACTGTAACTTTTTTTAGTATCAAATGATTTTTTTCCGATTCCAAGTGATAACTTCTGAAAAGGTTAGTTCAATCATCTAAGAGCTTGTGAAGACACTCTTCTATTACTCCTGTTAAGTTTAATGGGATGAAAGAGAACACTCAACTGTAAAAGAACTGAAAACAAAAACAAACTAAAAGCAGAATGGAAAGAAAGTGAAATGGAGCAAAGCAAGTGCCTCTTACAAGGCCCAAGAATGACATTCAAGGGCCTTTGGACATATTCTTAGCTTGCTACCTGCCTCTTACAGGCCAGACACAACACTGCTGGCCTTGGACTGGGCAGCAAGCCTACTGCAGCCAGGGTCATGCTACCGAGCTGCACCATCCCTGTATCAACGTAAAAATATGTGAAGAAAAGGGAGGGTGTGAGGAGTCTTTTCAAAATACATCCCACCAGACAAATATTTCAGATAGCATAATATAAAAATCTACTGAAAAGGTGTTTTGAAACAACCGCCCAATTTGTTTTGTGTACCACATACGATGCAACTAAGAACAGAGGTCTGTAGCCTTCTGTTGGTATTTAGTTTAAAACAGACTTTTGTGCATTGGACCCTAGCGCCAATTTAAGTAATGTTTTCTTATGAACGAGCTGAAGTTGCTGTTGGCTGCCTCACCGCTCATTTAGAGACATCTTGGTGGTGCTTTTTAGCACAACTTTCGGCGCAGACTGTGCAGCCATCTTCAAATCCCGAGAATCTACAAAGGACAATGGGCAGAATGAGCAAACCAGAATGACGACTATCTCTTTTCAACAAAACCCAAAGACCCAAAAATGAATGAAGAGGCTTGTATCGATGATTCTCAACCATCACACCAAAACTCATTTCAGGTATTTAAACAGAAGGTAGTTACTTCAGACTAATAAACTCTTGGGTCTTCCCAAATGGCACAGTAGTAGAGAATTCTCCTGCCAATGCAGGAGACACGGGTTCTATCCCAGGGTCGGGAGAATCTCCTAAAGTAGGAAAATGGCAACCCTCTCCAGTATTCTTGCCTGAAAAATTCCATGGACAGAGGAGCCTGGCCGGCTACAGTCTATGGGGTCGCCAAGAGTAGGACACAACTGAGCACCTACACGGTTAAGTTTCAAGGCCGCAGGACAGAAAATACCTGCCCAAGCCTCCAAAAGGGCAGACCCAAAGCAAGTGTCGTTAAGAGTCTGGTTTTTCATCTACAGCCGTCCTTCTCAACCTTGGCGGCAAGGAGCTTTAAAAAAACAACAAAAAGCACTCAGAAGCCTGAGCCCACCCCATTTGAAGCACAATCTCTGATGGTGAGGTCTGGGGATGAGCCATTTATAGCAGGGGAAAATAGGTCTGCCTCGCTGCTTCTCACGTGCAGCTAAAACTGAGAACTACTGATCTAAAGAGATGACACAGGTATACCAATTTCGCAATCATTAGCAAGGGCCTGGCGACCTGGGGTAAGAAGGGAATAGGAAAGATTTCCTACACCGGCATTCCCTTGGGAGTGCGCTCTCGGAGAGCGCGCCACAAAATTTAACCCTAAAATCGCCATTACTTTCCAACGTTCCTTGAAGTCGTGTAATCCTCCTTTCATCTCAAACCTTTGTCAGGACCGCCAACGTAGCTCAACTCGCCAACGTTCCTTTTTCATCCCTATCAAATTCCAACCTTTTCCATCCATCCCGCGAGTTTTCCAGTTCGGGGTCTCCCCCGCCTCCCTCTCATGGGCTCCGCCCCCTTCGGGGCCTCCAGCTCCCTATTTGCTTCCACATCCCACCAGCTCCTGTTCCGCGTCCGCCGGGCCCCTCGGTTCCCCCAAACTCTTGCCCTCCTCACCACAGACACGTACCGAAGGAAACGGACGCCAGTGCTCCTCCCGGGGCTGCCACCACGGCTGCGGCAGGTGGGCCGGGGGCCGGCCGAACCTGAGTTGACGGTGGAGGGGCTCGGGTTAACTTGGTGGGCGGTTGGTTAGATGTGTTAAGCGGTAGATTGCTAAGTTGGTTCGTGGCTCTTGGCTGGTCGTCCGGTCGGCCGGTCCGCCTGCTCACCCGGCCTGCCCTTTCCTTCCTTTCACCACGGCCGCTGCCGTCAACTCCCGCTCCGTGTGGAAAACAAAATGGCCGCCACGCCCAGGGCGGAATGGGACCGGCTAAAATGGCGTCGACGCAGTTACGTCAAACGTCAGATCCGCCGCATCCCTAGAGGGGCGGGAAAATTTGTGCCACGCCCGTGCGGAGATTAGGGCGGAGCCCCAGGGAGAAGGCGGGACTTTAGCAAAGGCCTCGTCTGTATTACGCGCAGCGCCCCGCCCGGGGAAGGGCGTGGCCAAATGGTTTTGCTCTTGGGTTTTAAGGGGGCTTGCGGATGATTAATTGATTTGCGTCTCGGGGGCTGATTTGGTCTCCGTGAAGGAGTTGTCCGTATTTCTTCGCGCGTTCCTCTACCCCTGAAACTAAGACAGACCAACTAAAATTCTTTATGCGGATGTGCCTCGGTCTCTTGCGGACCACCGGGCTCGGGTAGTTTGCACTCGAGTAGTTGCACTCCCCTTATTTACACCCCGGACCCCTGTCAGAGAATCGTGGATTATAGCAAAAGCCCCAACGGAGGCCAGAGGGCCAGTGCTCAGGCTGGGTTCTGCGCCAGTCACCACCGTCCGTCCATATTTTACTTTTCACTTCTCTCCCCAGCTTGGCCTGATATTGTTAAATCCGTATTTTGTGGGGCGTTTGCGTCTCCCCTCCCGTTTTCGTGTCCGCTCTCGCCATTTTCCATTCATGTGGATTTTGATGCAGATCTATACGAGATTTTTATTATGCCTTGCCACACAATAAAGGGCTCAAATGTTTGAAGAATGAGTGAATGAACACATCTTCACCCCTGCCCCCAATATAGGCGCATCAGATCCTTTCATTTTCCTTCCTAGCATATATCTGTGAGTTTAATGTTTTGGTATCCTTGTTGGGCTTTACCTATGTGACTTTGAGGTTGTGTGTTGTTAGGCTCACTGCTCTGTCCCCAGCTCCCATACGATGTCTAGCACATGGTAGGTCTTCAGTAAATATTCTTTGAAGGTTGAAGGGAAATTCTTCTGCCTTTATAGCTGAGATGCTGGTACACGTATCAGTTTCATACATCCTCCACTTCTAGCTGGAATCTTGAATCCCAGCCTTCCTGGGCCTTCAGCATTCCTTAAACAGGAAGATGCAACAGTCCCTTGACCTATCTCCAAAAACATCTCTCCTCAAATAAGGCAAGTTGTGAGTGAGCAGCCTTCATTTCCCCACCTACTCTATACTGCCCACCTACTCTATGCCGTTACCAAAGGAGACAGACAGCAACTGGCGGCTGGTGAGACAGAAGCCTTTAATGAAAGAGGAGTTGCAGGCCTGGCCCACTAATCTTGCACCCTTGTTGGTGGGGAGGGAAAATTAAAGTGAGGGGGAAGCAGGGTGAAGGAGCAGGTATGGCAGGGTAGAGGGGAAGGGCGCTGCCCGCTGGGGCCGTCTCCTCAACTGTTCTCCCAGAAGAAGTTGTTGCACGCCACTGTGAGGGCAGCCACCAGTACCACATACTCCTGGAAGTCCACCTCTCCATCTCCATTCTCATCTAGCTCCTTCATCACCTTGTCCACAGCATCTGCATCCTTCTGGGCCTGTGGAGGGAGGAGATGGAGAGATAGGTATATAGGGAGATGAATAGCACTGGATCAGGGGCATGGCGGGGAGGGGTGATTGGGGAGAAAAAGGCAGAGATGAGCAAGAGGAAAACTACTTATAATTATGGGACTCTTGTTTCCCTCCTTAAAACTAACAAAACATTTGTGGCTTCCGTTTGCCTACAGAATTAGCTCCCTAACAAGGCAGAATAATTAAAAACAATTACCATATGTTGAGTGCCTACAATGTGACAAGCTCTACACTAGGAGCTTTACAAGCATTCTCATTTAATTCTAGCACAGTTAGTATGAAGT
This sequence comes from Dama dama, assembly GCF_033118175.1. Taxonomy (NCBI): domain Eukaryota; kingdom Metazoa; phylum Chordata; class Mammalia; order Artiodactyla; family Cervidae; genus Dama; species Dama dama. Next base: position 18,075,710 of record NC_083700.1, read on the forward strand.
GGGTTTCATTATTACCATTCTAGAGAAGAAACAAATTGACAGTGGTTAAAGAATATGCCCAAAGTCACACAGCTAGAAAGTAGTAGCATCAGAATTTGACCCCAGGTCTCATAAAATCTAAAAGCTGGTACACTTTCTACTGACTTATTTTCTGCATCCTTCAGTTCAGTCAGAACTGCTGAACATATTCCATCTTCTTTCTCCCGTCCTCTTGTTCAGATACTGTGGGTGTGAGGTTGCTTCTGTCGTGTCCAACTTTTTGTGACCCTATGGACTGTAGCCTGTCAGGCTGCTCTGTCCATGGGATTCTCCAGGCAAGAATACTAGAGTGCGTTTCCGTGCCCTCCTCCAGGGGATCTTCCTGACCCAGGGTTGTCTCCTGCGGCTCCTGTATTGAAGTGGATTCTGAGGCTGAGCCACCTGGGAAAGCTTCAGATACTGAACCTCCTCCTAAAATGTCTTTACTTACTCTTAATACTCTTCCAGGGGCTTGAGTGCCACCTCTTTGGAGAGGCTCTCCTGCTTCAGTTAGGTTAATATTTTCCCATAATCCTTTCTGACACCTCTGTTAAGGCCCTGGGTGCTTCCTGGGGTTCAAGGTTTGCTTTCAAGTGTCAGTCTTTTCCTTCTAGACTGTGTGTTTTGTTATTGATGCCTAGCCCTTAACAGGTGATCAGTAAATCAGGGCATTTTGACTTGAACCCAGACGGGTGGGGGTGCGGGTGGGGGTGGAGGAGACTGAAGGTTGGGCTGAGCTGGGGTGGGGAGCTGGCAGAGAGGTGCCTCCTTTGCCCCGCCCCGCCATCCCTCCCGCACTCCACCCTGCGCCCCAGCCCACGCTCACGTCCAGGAAGCCGGAGAGCTCCGTCTGCAGCAGCTCCTTCAGCTCCTTCTTGCTCAGCTTGTACTTGTCGCCCTCTTTGCCCGAGTGGGCGTGGAACACATTGATGAGCGTCTCCATTGCCGTCTCCAGCTCAGAGCCCATCGCGAAGCTCACCTACCCACGTCCCGTCATGGAAGTGAGCTTGGGACCATGCTTAGGGTACCTGGGGTTGGGGTAGGGTCCCACAGCTCAAAGAGCCATGAGATCGGCTCCCCACCACAATTCATCCTTCCTGAGATTTTACACAAGCAGAACTTCTAGACTCATTCTCTGTGCCCTTCAATCCATACCCTAGCCAGAGGGAGTCAGGGCTTTGGGCATGGAGGTAGAGCTCCTGGACCTGGGCTGACTCTCGAGGCCTGCGGTGGACTCTGCTTGGCTCCTGGCTGCCTGGACAGACGCTGAGGAGGGTGGGGCAGGCGGGCAGGCGGGGGTGGTCACAGGACCCAGTCTGGCTTCCTCTGACTCTATTTTTACCCTTGGATTGCCTGCTTCGCACAGCCAGGCTCTGCTATTGGGAATGGTGGGCTGGGCTCCCCTCTATAACCTTGACTCTGCGGCCCACCGTAAACCAGGAGTCAGCCCAGAGCCCTTGGTCAGCTTGGTGGAGAGGGTGGCGGTCCGAGCGGGTGGTCCAAGACTCATGGGGAGGGAGCCTGAACATGTCACTTGGCTTCCCTCTGTTACCTCTGGTTTGGTTCCTCTTACTTCTCTGCAGAATCAGCCCTTCTTCTGGGTAGTAGTGGGAAGGGAGAGAGGGATGTCTGAGTCTCTTCCCTGGAGCCAGGCTCCCAAGGAAGGGGAGAAGATACCTGTGGGATCTTGTCTCTGCTGTTGGCCACTCCTGCCCCCAGGCCAACTTGGGTGATGTTGGGACAGTGGCGGCAGGGAGGATGGGGCTGGTATGTGTTTGGGGAGATAAAGGCTGAACGCATGAGGTTTTCTGAATTCAAGGGGCTGGGAGAGAGGAGGGGAAAAATGGAGGGGTCTGTTGACGAGAGGGGACTACCAAGCCAGGGGGCCTCTTTCCCTTGGCCTTGGGACAGTTGGCCCCTCCACCACCTCCGGGGGCAGCTCAGGTGTCTCAGATCAGGTATCCCCATCCTTCCCCAGGCCTGAGGGGTCAGACAATGGGCCCTGATCAGGTGACATCCTAGCTCTTCAATGGAGCCCTTGTATGTGTCATCTGAACTCCGGACATGAGAAGCGGTTGTCACAGAGACCTGGGGGAGATGGAACCCAAGCTGGGGCTGATAGAGGGGATAAGGAGGAAGAGGGAGGGGTGCTGGTGGCTCAGTTACCAGCCCCATCCAGGAAGGGCACCTAGAGGTTGCCTGGAGACCTCGAGCAGCCTGGGATTGTGCAGAGGGGCCATTCTGAAAGGACCTTGGCAGGGAGGGAGTAGACAGAAAAACAAAGGGAAAGAATGAGAGGAAAGAGGAGCCGAGCAATGGGACAAGAGGAGGAGGAGAGAGGGAGGTCATATGAAAGGATGGTGGGAGTGGGTATAGTTCCCTAGTGCCCCCTCTTCTTGGTATCACATGGTCCATGCTCTGGGAGGGAACCCGGGCAAGGCTGGGTGGGGGGGGGGGGGGGGGCAGATAGACCAAGGCTGCCAGTGGGTGGGTGGGCAGAAGGAGCGGTTCCATCTGCTTTCTTATTCTTATGCCACTGGAAGCAAGGCAAGAGCTGAGTCTGTCCCCCAGCACCTGGGAGATGGAGGGAGCTTTGTGGGGGCTCTTGAGGGCTCTGTGGTAGGAGGGCAGGGTCTCCTGGAAGCTCAGTGGCTGGGATTCCCACTGGCTTCCTCATTCCCCGAGCTCCCAGATTTCTCTCGGACCTTCACTTGCCTCCCCCCCAGCACCTTCCAAACAATGTTTCCCCCAAATCCCAAACTCCTCTCAGACCCCCAGGGCACTGCCATCCTCCTCGGTCTCCTGGAGCCCTGCTGAAGTCCCCCCTTCCCCAGGCTGGCCAGGGCAGGGAGCAGGGCAGATAGGGCAGGATACTCACTGTCAGCCTGGGAGCAGGTTCTGGACAGGCAGACGAGGCTGCAAATGTGGCTCCCGGAGCTGTGCGGGGAGACCTGTCTTCAGTTGTCCTTCCCCCATGACCCCCCCTCTGCACCGGCTCCACCCCTTCACAGACAGACACCCAGTGGGGCGAGGGGCCAGGAGTGGACAGAGGCGCCCTCTGTCTCCTGGGCTGAAACAGGCTGCCCTGTGTCCTCTTCTCCAGCCTTGGATGCCACCCCCACGCGGGGGCCCCAAAAGGCAGGGCCCAGGAGGAAGGGAGGTGGGAAAGGTCCTGGGAAGAAGGAACGCTGAGAGGCCTTCTGGGATCGTCCTCCCACGCTACCCCCCCCCCCCCCCCCCCCCAGTAATGATGGGTGTGCAGCTGGGCAGAGAGGAGGTGCGTGCACCTGACTGAGGGGGCCCATCTTGGAGGGGACTCCTCAGTGAATAATTTAGTCTTGGGAGTCTCCATGAGGGGTTTCAGCCTGACAACCCCACTGAGAGATTTCAATCCAGGGTCTCCTCTGTGTGGGGCACTCAGCCTGGGTCCCCCTCTGTTTGTCGGGCCTCAGTCTGGATCCTCTGAGGAGGTCTTGGGCTGCAGGGTCCTTAGTGGGGGTCTCATTTTGAGAGGCCCTCTGGGGTGTTTCTTAGATGGGCGCTTTCAGTGCTGAGCTCCCCCGGTTGGTTTTTTCAATCTGCAGTGCCTTCTCCCAATGGCAATATGCTGCTGCTGCTGCTAAGTCGCTTCAGTCGTGTCTGACTCTGGGCGACCCCATAGACGGCAGCCCACCAGGCTCCCCCGTCCCTGGGATTCTCCAGGCAAGAACACTGGAGTGAGTTGCCGTTTCCTTCTCCAATGCATGAAAGTGAAAAGTGAAAGTGAAGTCTCCCAGTCCGACTCCCAGAGACCCCATGGACTGCAGCCTACCAGGCTCCTCCATCCATGGGATTTTCCAGGCAAGAGTACTGGAGTGGGGTGCCATTGCCTTCTCCCCAGTGGCAGTGTAATACACCTGATTAGAGAAGGGGGTATGGTGGGCCAGCAGGCTCCCTGTATTGGGAGTGATGGGACGCCAGAATGCCTGCTGAGTGGGATCTGGCCAGGCAGCTCCAGGCGAGTCCCCTCCCTCACCAATTGGAGGCAGGTGGGCTGGGTTGGGGGGGCCAGGGTTCCTGGCCAGATTGCTGGAGTGGGGGTGGGATGCAGTAGGCGTGATTGGGCGGGTCTCCTCTCCACAATCTACGACGGAAACTTGACACCTCCAGGCTTGGGAGGGGCTCTCTCCTCCCTCCTGGACATTTATAAACCACAGCCCTGGGGCTCCTGCTTGCTGCACCCCATCTCCTTGCCCCGGTGAGTCTTTGCCTTTAACCCTGGAGGGAGCCTGGGGAGCATTTTTTTCCGCCTTGGGCTCCCAAGTCCCTCCCCTGGACCTGGCTTAGACTGGGATTCAGGAAATGGCTTTGGGAAATCCAGCAACAATCCTCGCAGAGGGGAGGGGGTGGGCTGGAAAAGGGAGAATGAGTGGGCATGGCCCCAGCCGTCACCCCCCCTCGCCCCCCTCCACCACTGCCTCCGGCTGTGAGTGCCAGTACCAAGCCCAGACTGCCGTTTCTGGGAGACGAGGGCGGGGAGGGCTCTGGGGTCCTGAGCTCCACACTCTGCCCAGCTGCCCCCGAGGGGAGATGCGAGTGGGGCGACAGAGAGGCGGGTTCTGTCCAGACTGAGCCAGCCCTGACCACAGCTGGGCATCTGCCAGACCCCGGCTTCTCTGCTGGGAAGAGCGGCCAGTGTGTGTGTGTGTGTGTGTGGGCGGGTGCAGCGCAGGCGGGTGGAGACCCAGGTCCTTGCACAAACAAGCTTTGGAGACAAACAACCCCATGACCCTTTGAGGCTGGTGAAACTCCAAGAAAGGGTCCTTGGAACTAAACCCCACAGGGGGGCCACACGGGACTGAGAGGAGTCCAAACAAAGACCCCAGTCCGAACGCCTCCTCCCAGACAGAGGGGTCTCCAGATTGAGGGACCAACACACAGGGGTCCCTGAGACACGGACCCAGCGAAAGGATCCCCAGACTTGTGAGACCTAGAGAGGAAGGGGTTTCTGGAAGGGAACATCCCTGCCTCCTCACACTGAGGTACCGTTGCCTGGTCCCTTGCCCCAAGCTCCATCCCCTCATCCCTGTCCCTTCTCTTCTTCCCTGTGAGGCTTCCTCAGGCAGAGGCTTGAGGTGGCCGCGCCAGGGCAGGGGTCCCCTGGCCTGCCCTGACTCCCCCTTCCTCTCCTCCCCCCTCCTGCAGGCCAGCCCCGTGAGCACGTCAGCTCCAGCTGCGGGGTCCTGATGGCGGCCGAGCCACTCACGGAGCTGGAGGCGGCCATTGAGACAGTGGTCACCACCTTCTTCACCTTTGCAGGGCGGGAAGGCCGGAAGGGCAGCCTCAGCGTCAACGAGTTTAAGGAACTGGTCACTCAGCAGTTGCCTCACCTGCTCAAGGTAGGTGGGGGTCTCTGGGCACGCCAGGGACTGTGGGACACCGTGTCTGTGAGGAGACGTTGCTGAGCGTAAGGTGTACTGAGAAGGAGGACGTGGCAGCTGCACGTGTAGATGGTTCTGGGTATTCTTGCCTGGCGTGCGTGTGTGTGTGTGTGTGTGTGTGTGTGTGTGTAACTAGGTAATACTATAAGTGCATATGTGTTGCTGCAAAGGGCTTTGCGCTCCTGTCAGACGATGCTGTTTGGTTCTTGTTGGGTCTCTCTGTGCCTCTCTGGTTTCATCTTCCCAGCACAGGACTGAACCCAGAGCTGGTTTCCGGAAGATTCATAGTCCATCAGAGCTGAAAGGAGATCAAGGGAAAATATGGTCCAAAGTCCTCACTTCACGTGTATAGAAACCGAGGCCCAGCTATGGGAAAGGGTTTGTTAAAAATAAAAACACAGCCAAACTCATAGAGTCGCAGAATCTCAAAGCAGGAGGTTCCTGTAAATGGTTTGTGGTTATTCCCCACACTCTTTGGGACTCCCCTCCGTAATGCAACTGACCGCATCATTCTTTCTGTCCGACTTACAGGATGGGGTAGGGATTTATGTTTCATCTGCATTGGGTTGGCACATCATCCCAGGCTGTTCACAGTTTCATTTACATCCATTCTGAAAATTCACAGGCACACGAAAGTGTGTGAATATGGATTAAAAAAAAAAAATCCCTACAAACTAGTCTCTGAAATTCATAGTCTATCATTTGCAATATCTCCTACATCCTTAAACTTCTCCCTTCCTCTTCTCACAGGAAACGTCAGGCTCTCCCTGAAAATACAGCATTCCCTATAGCCCTGTCAGATAATGACTGGTTTTTCTTCCAAATCTAATTCCTTCTGGGGCTGGAGATGCTTTTCCTTACAACTTCCAAATGATAGTTTCTTCTCCTTCTCCTCCCCCACTCTCCTTCTCCCATCCCTGCTCCCCCCATCTCTTCTTCTTCTTTTTGGCTGCACCTGTGCATCTTGTGGGATTTTTTTTAGTTCCCTGACCAGGGGTCAAACCCAGGCCCTTGGCAGTGAGAGCACAGAGTCCTTACCACTGCACTGCCAGGAAATTCCATCTTCATCAGGAGACACTCAGCTCCTTGGAAGCTCATACATATGCCTGCCATTCTTCTAATTGTACACCTTATAGCTCTCCAGCTTCTGGCTTACTGTTTTTCTTCTCATCATTGCCACTGTCAGAATCCACACAGACAACTCATTCAACACCTGGGCCTTTCGATTTCTTGAATTCCTTACTTTCACAGATGCTGTCTTCCTGCATCTCAGCGTTCTTGCCTCTCTGCCCCACTGCCCTGTTCAAGATCTTCAGATCTTGTCATTACCAGTGCGTCATCTCCACAACCTCAGTCTCAGGCCTCTCTTTATCTACCACCTCCTGTCCTTCCAGTTCTATTCCTCTATCTCATTCCTCCACTCCACCATTCTGACTCCACTGGGACCTTCAGTCTCTTGACCTTAATTAACACTTTTCCATCTTCCATCACCATCCCTCGAGACCTCATTTCCCTTCTTATTCTGCTGGGTTCTAAGGCTCACCACTATAATCACTTGCTCAGCTCCCCTTGATTCTCTTTCTTTCTGTCCTAGTTATTTGGTAAAATCTCAACCCACGTTGGAGAAGGCAATGGCACCCCACTCCAGTACTCTCGCCTGGAAAATCCCATGGACGGAGGAGCCTGATAGGCTGCAGTCCATGGGGTCGCTAAGAGTCGGACACGACTGAGTGACTTCACTTTCACTTTTCCTTTCATGCATCAGAGAAGGAAATGGCAACCCACTCCAATGTTCTTGCCTGGAGAATCCCAGGGACGGGGAAGCCTGGTGGGCTGCTGTCTATGGGGTCGCACAGAGTCGGACACGACTGAAGCAACTTAGCAGCAGCAGCAACCCAAGTTAAATCCAACATTTCAGCTCCATTAGCTTGCTGGTGAAACCCACCATTCTGAGTCCACACAGCTGAATTTGGCTGGAGAAAAACATGCTTCCATGTTGACTTGTCTCACTTTAAATCTATGACCGTTGGCAATGCCTGGTCATTCTCCATTTCCCTACTTGATTCATTCATCAGCCCTTTCAGATGATTATTTCACAACTTTTCCTTTCTCCTCAAACTCCAGTACCTCTTCTCATAGTCTCCTTGTCACTGAGAACTTTTCTCACTGAGAAAATAAAAGCCATCAGGAAACTTCTATGTGCTTCCTCCTCCAAATTTACTAACTGATCAGCACATTTCCTGTCTTCCTTCCTGTTACGGGAATGATCCATCTCTGCTGCTAAGGCCAGTCCCTCTGCTGGTGCGCTAAGTCCTATCCCTTCCCACCTTCTGAAAGACGTTACTCTCCCAATTCTTCCTCTCTTCTCTTGCATCATCAAAACTTCCCTCTGTAGGGACTTCCCTGGTGGTCCAGTGGTTGAGACTTTGCCTTTCAATGCAGGGGACACGGGTTCAATCCCTTGTCAGGGAGCTAAGATCCCATATACCTTGTGGCCAAAAAATCAAAACATAAAGCAGAAGCAATACTGTAACAAATTTAATAAAGCCTTTTAAAATGGTCCACATAAAAAATCTTAAAACTTCCCTCTCTACTAGATTGTTCTAATCAGTTTGCGAACCCACTGTGCTACCTCCCTTCTTAAAAGAAAACCGCCCTTGACCGTGTAATTCCCTCCAGCTATGCCTTACACCTCTGCTCCCCTTTGTAGTAAAACTCCTCAGAAGCAGTGAGTTATTTATACTTACCTTCTCTGCTTTTCCTCTCCTGGTTCAGAATGCTCATCCCCCAGGTATCTGCTCGGCTTATTCCTCATTTGACTCCATGGCAAATCCTCAGCGTGACCTTCCTTAAGCACTGAGTACAGAGATCACCTCTTGGGCTCTGTTCCTTTGTTGTTGTTGAGTCACTCAGCTGTGTTGACACTTTTATGACCTCATGGACTGTGTCCTGCCAGGTTCCTTTGTCCATGGGATTTTCTAGGCAAGAATACTGGAGTGGGTTGCCATTTCCTTCTCCAGGGGAATCTTCCCGACCCAGGGATTGAACTGTCATCTCTGCATCTTCTGCATTGCAGGTGGGTTCTTTACTGCTGAGATACCAGGGAAGCCTAAGACATTAGGACTGATGTGTGCTTAGTCGCTCAGTCGTGTCTGACTCTTTGTGACCCCATGGACTGTAGCCTGCCAGGCTCCTCTGTCCATGGGATTTCCCAGGCAAGAATACTGGAGCCGGTTGCCATTTCCTGCTCCGGGGGATCTTCCCAACCCAGAGATCCAACCTGCGTCTCTTGCGTCTTCTGCAATGGCAGGCGGATTCTTTACCACTGCGCCACCGGGATAGCCTTCGGTCCCTTTACCCTAGAGCTGTTTCGTTTCAGGATAGTTTCTTCACAACAGCCTCCATTACATAATTTTATTTTATTTATTTTTAAGATGTTTATTTACTTATTTGACCGCGCCAAGTCTTAGTTGCAGCATGTGGGATCTAGTTCTCTGCCCAGGGATTGAATCCAGGCCTCCTGCATTGCGGGTGTGGAGTCTTAGCCGTTGGACCACCGGGGAAGTTCCTCCATTATATAATTTTATGTTACCAAGAAGTAACATGTAATTTCCTTCCTTTCCATTGTAGGAAACATTCTTATTTTCATAAAGGTAAGGGATCTGCTCACTGTTTTATTTTCAGCACTTAGAGTAGTGTCTCACTCTTAGTTGTTGTTTAGTTGCTCAGTCTTGTCTGACTTTTTGTGACTTTATAGACTGCAGCATGCCAGGCTTCCCTGCCCGTCACTGTCTCCTAGAGTTTGTTCAAACTCATGTTCATTGAATCAATGATGCCATCCAACCATCTCATCCTCTGTTGCCCCCTTCTCCTCCTGCCCTCAATCTTATCCATGTTTTCTTTCATATCCTTCAGTTCAGTTTTCTTCATAAAAGTTTAATATAGTTCCACATTTTTCCTGAGTGCTTTATTTTTTACTATTTTAAGTGGAACCTTTCATATAACATTTCCAAAATGGTATTTGTTTTTGAGTATTAATGTTGTCACCAGATAACTTTATCATTTCTAATAGTTTTTTGGGGGGAAAGAAATACAGAACTGTGGCTAAGAGCATAAGCTCTGAGTTAGACAACCTAGGTTCAAATACAGGGTCTAGTTTGTCGTCTGTGGTTAGTACTTTAATCTTTCTGAGCCTTAATTTCTCATCTGTGAACTGGACTCATAGTAATACCGTTCTTGTTGGATTGGTCTTGCATTTATTCAGTCAGTATTTATTGAGTGCCTACTATGTTCTGTTCTGACATTGTCCTAGACTTTGGGTTACAGTAGTGAACAAGCCTCTGCTATGTGCCAAACACTTTCCCAGGCATTGGTATTATGGTGGTGGACAAGATGGACAAGGTCCCTGTGCTTGTGGAGCCTTTCATTCTAGCAGGTTATGAAGATTAAATGATGTAAAGCATGTAATATGTTCAGCATAGTGCTTGGAACAGTCAGCACTATTAAATGCTTACACTTGTTGAACTGTTAGCTTTTATTGCTCTTTTGGTTTTTCCTAGGTATACAATTATATGATTGCTAATATAATAAGGGGTGAATCTACATCTTCTTTCTTAACAATTTTACCTTTTATTTCTTTCTCTTGACTCACTGTATGTTTCCCCTTTCCCTCCCAGTGTTACGCTGGACATCTTTGCTTTGCACTGGCAATGCTTTTGGTATTTGACAGTTAAGCGTGATTGTGGCCTTTAAAAAAGTCTGTTGAGCTCTTCTATGAATGAGTTTCGTGCCATCTATAGATCTGGAAAGCCTTCTTAGCCTTCATCCAAACGTTGATTCAAATGTTGGGCATGCGCGGTGCCTGAGGCATCCTTGTCTGGTTTGACATGGATCCATTGTTCAACAGTCAACTTTTCTGTTGTGATTATTCATCTGGCAACAGATCCTTTGATCACGGTGGTCCGACTTAGAATATCCTTAGTTTTCACAGGTCTGCTGGGGGAGACTTTGCCAAGGACCCCCTAGGAAACCGATACCATGTGTCCTTGCCATTCCCCTGATCTACCAGGCTAGAGACCCGGCTGGAAGAATGAGAAGGCAAGCAGGTTATGCAAGCAGGCGGCCAAGTGATGTGAACTCTTCCACCTTTCTGTGGAGGAGGAGGGTGGCCTGAGAAGGCTCTGATGGTGGTCAGAGGGAGTCCATGCCTACAAGGGCTCCCCAAGTGTCCTTGGGCTTATCCTAGGGCTGGTGCAGTGATGTGCTGAAGCCTACAGGTACCTGCAGTTGAAGGCCCATTGTGAGCATCTCTTCCCCACTCTGCGTACAGCGACGTCACATTTATGGGTCACAATCCCCCATGGTGGGTGTATTTAGACCACAGCACACCCTGTAACCAGGTTCCCCACTTCCATCCTTTGCTTCCCCCTGGACTTGGGCACCAGGCAGTGCCATGTTGGGGCTGCAGCTTCGTCCAGAAGGTGTTGGGGTCATCCTAGTGCTCTTTGAGGGAAGGGAATGGTGACTGGCAAGTCTTCCCTGTCTCCCTGTGTCAAAGCAGTCATTTCTAACTCCACTGTTTGCTGTGGTGTCTCCTCAGGATGTGGGCTCCTTAGATGAGAAGATGAAGAGCTTGGATGTGAATCAAGACTCAGAACTCAAGTTCAGCGAGTACTGGCGACTGATTGGGGAGCTGGCAAAGGAGATTAGGAAGGAGAAGGCCCTGGAGGTCCGGAAGAAGTGAAGCCAGCTGGCTGGGATGGGGGCGGGCATGGCATGGCTGGGTTGAACCCCACTCCCCACAAATAAAGCTTTCTCCTTGTAACATGGTTGTTCCTTATTCACACCCATCCTGATTTCTTCTCTTGAGACCAGTGGATGGAAAAGCTCTGCCCCAACCTGAGGGCAAGTCCAAAAATTGTGAGCACCAACATAATTCGTCTTCAAATATTCTGCACCATCAAGTCTTGAATGGGTAGGTGCTCAGGAATACACGGTTGATGAGTGAATATATGAAAGGTAGAGTGAGATCTCTGGGACATGTGAGGGGACTTATATCCCGCCAGCTGCTCTGGGGCTTGGTCTTGGCTTTCACTTTCTTATTCCTGGGGTTTGTGTCCTCGGACGGTAATGATAGCAGTGAACATGTGTTGAGGGCTTGGTCTGTGCCAGGAATGGTGCTGAGCGTTTTCCTGTATTAGTTAATTCTCACAGGCTGTTGAGGTAAGTACTATTTTTAAGTCCTGTATCAAAGATGAGGAAACAGATTTTGGAGAGGTTAAGTCACAAAGACAAGAATAGGTGAAAGTGGAACTTCCCTGGTGGAGTGGCCAAGACTCCGCGTTTCCAATGTGGAGAAATTGGGTTTCATCTCTGGTCAGGGAACTAGATCCCATATGCTGTAACTAAAGATCCTGCACAGTGAAGATCGAAGATCCCGCGTACCATGACTAAGACCCGGTGCAGCCAAATAAATTAAAAAAAAAAAAGAATAGATGAAACTGGGTTGAAATTCCAGAGCCTCTGTGATGAACTGGGATCGTCTCTGAAGGGGTGCTGGGAACACTGGACCCTGTTCCGCTTCTTGGCTGGAGAGGCATGCGGTTTACACTGTCCGCCACCAGGGGGCGCAGGGGTGGGGCGACTCGGCAGGTGCTGCCTCCCGGGGCCTGGCACTGCTCTGCTGTCAGGAGGTTTTCGTCTGAGGCAGCGGAGTCCAGAGGAACGTTTAGTTTAAGACCATCTCCTCATCACACATCATAAAAGGGTCCTAGACTGAGATTTGCCCCGTAAGTACCCCTGGACAGAGACACCTCAGAGGGAACCCCAGGCTGGGACTCTGAGGGTCCATTGGAGACATTCCAGAGTGGCTCCCCCAAGACAGATACCCTAAGAGGGATGCCCAGACTCAGATATTAGAGACCTCAGGCTGAGGCACTCTTGGAGAAACACTGCAATTGAAATACCCTCAGAGGGGTCCCCAGATTGAGACCCTTTCAGAAGAATTCTCAGAATAAGACAACTTTGGGGACTTCCCTGGTGGTCCAGTGGTTAAAACTTCACCTTCCAATGCAGGGGATGTGGGTTCAACCCCTGGTTGGGGAACTAAGGTCCCATATACCTTGGAGTGCGGCCAAAAAAGAATAAGACACTTCTGGAAGGGTCCTGTCATTTGACACAGACACCCCTGTGTGCTTAGTCACTCAGTCATGTCCGGCTCTTTGCAATCCCGTGGACTGTAGCCCATCAAGACTCCTCTGTCCATGAGATTCTCTGCACAAGAATACTGGAGTGGGTTGCCGTGTCTTCCCCCAGGGGATCTTCCCAACCTAGGGATGGAACCCAGGTCTCCTGCATTGCAGTCAGATTCTTTGCTGTCTGAGCCACTGGGGAAGCCCGAGGGCATTGAAGTGGGCAGCCTGTCCCTTCTCCAGGGGATCTTCCTAACCCAGGAATTGAACCAGGGTCTCCTGCGTTGTAGGCAGTTTCTTTACCAGCTGAGCTACCAGGGAAGCCCAATTGAGGGCAAAAGTACAGAGGAACCCTGGAAGGAGACCAGGGCGGGACACTGAGAGGTATGCCTGGATCTCAGAATTTAGGAAAGGAGCCTAGAGACTCTGGCTCTGAGCTTCGCCTGACCACACTGACTCCCCTGTCTTCTCCCTTCTTCCTCCCCATCAGCTGAGGAGGGCCCCTGGGGTTGGGGTGAGTCCCCCCACCTCAGACTACTGTCCAGGCTCCCTGGATGTCGTTGTGGGTGCTGGATTGTGTGTTTGGGGGAAGGGGGGGGGGGGTGCAATGCAGTCTCTGGTTAGGGAAGATATGGAATTCTGAGGGAGGGAGGAGCAGCTAGCCCAACCAGTTTGGAGAGGTTGTTAGCTGACAGATACCCTGCACGCTAGCTGCTGCAGGGAACTGAAAGGAAGTCCCGGACAACACTCAGTCTGCTCCCTCTGCCAGGCTGCCCTTCTCTGGCTCCTTTCTCCTGACCCAAGTCTCTTCCCTCAGGACTGGGGAAGGCTGGGGTCTGGGACCTCAGCAGGCTGGAATGTCACTAACTAAATTGGCCTTGAGGGGAAAGGAGTGTGTGTGTGTGACACATTAAAGGACAGAGAGGTCCCTGGGGACATATTTCAAGCCACGTGTCCTTCATTCCCTCTAGGCCACAAAACCCGGCCTGACCGGCCTCTGCTTCTCCTTCTTTCCTGGTGGTTGACACAGAGCCTCTCAGAGCCCCTCTGCTTCTCTGTCTTACTTTTCCTCCAGGCCTCTCCTCCCAGGCTTCACGCCACTGTGTGTCCAAGTCCTCCCTCTCTCCTTCTGCAGCCTCTCCCCTCCTTTCTTCCCTGGCCTCTGCCTGCTGGTCTGGGGCCAGGGGGATCCCAGACTCAGCTCTCCACGATTCCCTCTTCTTGGCCAGGACGGGGCGGGCTCCCGGAACTGTGGCCAATGGAGGTGGGGCTCTAGGAGGTGGAGCCCCCGCTGCAGGCTCACCGTCCAGGCGGCGGCTAGAGCTGGGTGGCTTTTCGAGGAGGCCCAGCCCCTGCCTCCCCTCCCTCCCCCCAGGTATAAGAGCTGAGCTCAGGTGAGCGGGCTCCTCCAGTCCTGTCTCAGCAGCTGCCAGCGGGTAAGGAGACCCAGGGCTTTTCACCCAAATGGACTGAACCAGGTTCAGAGGGCATGCTTAGCCTATCCTAGCTTAGTCTGGCAGGGGAAGGTCTGGGGGACCAGGCCCTGGAGGCTGGGGTGTGTGTGTGTGTGTGTGTGTGTTTGTGTGTGTGTGTATGTACAGAACAGGGATGGGGGGCTAAGGAGAGGCCTCTAGATAGTAGGCCTAGGGGCTGTGACCTTAGCTCCTGGAGCCTGGGCAGGGAAGGGCAGGAAGGGTGTTGGCTCTGACCCCCTGGGTGAGGCACAGAATATGTGGGGTGTAGTCAAAGGGGATAGCTGAGCAAGAAATGCTGAGTTCTCCCCTTAGCTCAGCCGCCCCTCCCCTCTGAGCAGATCATGAGCCATCAGCTCCTCTGGGGCCGGCTGTAGGACGACAAAACTCTCACCACAGGACCAAACGTGTCGAGCACCATGGGACAGTGTCGGTCAGCCAATGCTGAGGTGGGCCCATTCATTCCTGACCTTTCTGTTCCCGCTCCTCTCCTTCACCCTGAGGGTCTGTGTCCCCCCATTGACTTCTGTCCCCTCACCTTGGCCTTGCTCTGCACTCCATACCCTGCCTGTGAGGTCTGAAGCTCCTCTCTGGTGCCCACACAGGGTGAAGAAGACGGGCCCCCCTGAAGAGGATGCTTGGGCCTCATGCTGGGACCTGCCCTGCCTGGAGGCTGGGGGGAGGCGGGGAGGAAGCCTTGCCCAACCCGTGGCTCAGGGCAGAGGACAGTGGGGGCAAAGGGTGCTGGATGCTGGGTTTTGGGGTGGGCGAGGGCCCATGGGCCTGTCAGCTGTCTTCTACTGTGTGGGTCTGTCGGGCTCCTGGGGAAGCAGGCTGTCATAGGGTGGGTGAGGCCTCCCTAACATGGGCGATGTCCCTTGTCCTCAGGATGCCCAGGAATTCAGTGATGTGGAAAAGGCCATTGAGACCCTGATCAAGAATTTCCACCAGTATTCGGTGGAGGGTGGGAAGGAGACGCTGACTCCCTCCGAGCTCCGGGACCTGGTCACCCAGCAGCTGCCGCACCTCATGCCGGTACTGAGAGAGTGAACCCCACCCTGGGCACTACCCTGACTTCCCAAGCAAGTGCTCCAAGACCCCACCCACGCTGCCACGGCCCCTGGCACTGGCAACCCCTAGCTCTTCCCCTGTCAGTGCCAGGCAGGCTCAGGTCCTGCTTCCTGCCCCTGGGCAGGGTGGGGTGGGAAGGTTGGAAGGTACTGCCTGTCTGAGCTGTGGTGTCTTCCCTCCTTGCAGAGCAACTGTGGGCTGGAAGAGAAAATCGCCAACTTGGGCAACTGTAACGACTCTAAACTGGAGTTCGGGAGCTTCTGGGAGCTGATTGGAGAAGCAGCCAAGAGTGTGAAGATGGAGAATGCTGTCCAGGGGAGCTGAAAACCTCCCCCTGGAATTCTAGATGGGTTGGGTGGGATGCTGGGGAAAGGGGACCTTAAACACCTCTCTCCACCACCCCCACACTATTCCCCAGCCCTTCCTGCCTCACCTCTGCAGGGTTCAGGTTCATAATGACCCTTCTGGGGCCTCTGTGTACCCCATCCCTGTGGAGCTTATGGATCCAGGGGTCCCCACCAAGGGGGAGGCTCGGGGAGCCGTTGGGGCCTGGGACATATATGGAAGGCTGCTGGAGGGTTGAGGATGGTGTAAGGGCCGCGTCATTTAGTAGTGGGGAAGGGCAGAGAGGAGCTGAGCTGTGGGAAATGATTTGGAGGGGGTGGCAATAGGGATGGACATTTGGTACTAAGAAGGGTCTCTATGAAACTACCCCTCCTAATCTCTTCCCCAACCCAAACTGTCCAGTGCTGTCCCTCCCTGTCCCCAGTTCTGCCTCAGCCTCCTCTCAGGACTCTGTCTCCCTGGCTTAGGGCAGGGGAAGAGAGACAGAGCAGGGTCGGGGAGAGGCTGAGGAGGGTGACTTTTGGGAGTGAGAGGACCAGCTGGGTGCTTGGGTATTTACAGGATGATGGTTGTTTTGTATCATTTGATTAATAAAAAAAATGGAAAAAAATGAAAGACGTTGTCTTGATTGGTCTACCTCCCATCCCAAGGGTCCATGGGTAAGAAGGAGTGGGGGTGAATGGCAGAGTCACTGGGTGGTGTGGTATATGTGGAGGTGCAGTGGTCGGCAGCGGAAGTGACTGGGGGGGACTCACACTCTCCCGTGGATTTGGGTTGAGGAGGGCACCAGGCCTAAAAGGTGGGAAACCCGGTCCTTTCTGAGGGACAAGCTGTACTTTGCCAGTGGCCTGGCCCTCTGGCAGGAGAGCGGGGCTTGTATGCACACGTGGGGAAAAGGATGTGAACCCAGGTGTGCTAGAGCCTGCGTGACTAGCAGCAAGGGAACCGTGAGGCTGAGAAACAGGCTGACCGACCTGGGGTTTAATCTCAGCTCTGCCACTTACTATCTTTGGAACTTGGGGGCATCATCTCAGAGTATCAGTTTACTCATCTGTAAAATGGGATCGGACATGTGATGTAACTACTCAGCAGAGAGGCTGACGCAGAGTGAGGAGAGCCCAGGCAGCTGAAGTCTCTGGAATGGGGGATGGGGCCCTTCTGGAGCCAGCTGTTGCCTCCGGGACATCCATGGCCAGCTTCCTATGGTATCTCAGAGAAAGGGATGCAGGGGTTGTTTCCAGAATTCTCTGTTGCACATGAGGTCCTAGGGATGCCTGCCCTGAATGGGGAAGACTAGGAGCCACACTCTGGGTCCTTCTGACTGGAGCCGACAGAAATGGGCATTACTCTTGAAACCCCAAACAGTCATAGTTTCTGTGGCCAGCCAGGCTGGCCTGGAATGCTAACTGAACTTGTCTGTTAGGGGCTGCTGAAACTGGGCTCCCAATGACCCCAGGTGAGTAGGGCAGGTGACTGTCCTTCCCTCCCTTTCTCGAAGTTGTAAATTCTGCTCAGAGCCCGTGGGACTAGGAGGGTGGGGTTGGGGGAGCGCCACCTCTACCACTCCCTCTGGGGTGGGGGCGGAAGGGTGTTAAAAAAGGTGTGTATCCCTTTAACAAGGGCCCAACCCCAGGGCCCAGTCGAGAGGGAGCTCAGTCTCTATACCTCCCCACCGAGCCAGCTCCGCCAGGCAGGGCCGGGAGGGAGTGGGACAGAATCTGGGAGTGCAGCGGGGAGGAGTCCTGGCTGGGCTGAGCGCGGGGAGCTGCTTGGCAGTGCCAGAGCCCAGGCCCCAGAGCCCCGCAGGAGAGGAAGTGGACCGAGAAGGCAGGTGAGCACCCCAGGCCCGTCCTGGGAGGTCTGGGGCTGCCGGAGGGGCCCCCGCAGGCTTGGGAGGCCAGGAAAAGGGGCGGCGAAGGGGGCCTGAGGAGGGGGGCCCTGCAGAGACTGAGCAGGAAGGTTTCGTCAATTGTTAACTTTCCCCAAAGGCCAGTTTGGGAATGGAGGTTTCTGGTGAGGTCGGGGGCTGGAGAGGCCTTCAGAAGGAGTGGATGCAGTGGTGAGACCCCCTTCCCCAGCCCAGCAGCTGCCTGGGATCCTCTCCCCGGGTTGGGCCACCGGGCAAAGTGTTAAGGAGCTTTGCTCTGATTTCCCCCCACAGTTCAGGGCAGATGTGTGTTGGTGGGGGCTGGGGAGAAGCCAGACCCTGGACACAGGCCTCTCTGGGCTCTGAGGGCCGTGTCCTGGGACAGGTGATGAGGTCCAGGAGGAGCCAGCAAGGGCCCAGGGGGTCTGAGAGCAGTCCTCGGAGGGGAGGCAGCACCTGGGTGGCTTCTCTGTACCTCTGACTCCGGCAGGTCCCAGATGTGGCTGGCCCCACGTGCTCTGGGAGCTGTTCCTTGGGAGGGGCCGTGAGACCAGGAGAAACCTGGATGAGGCCCCCTGCAGCCCTAGTTCTAGGAGAGGGGCTGGGAAACTGGGCAGCTTCTCCTCTACCTAAGGACCCAGGCAGGTTCTGGCTTGACTCGCTTTGCTCGGTGGAGCCACCTGCCCTACGGAGCATTCCCCTCCCTGCCCTGTCCAGGAGGGTGGGGGTGAGGGCAGGGATGCTGGGAGATGGAGCCCTGGAGTGCTGGGGAGTGGGGCTCACACTTTCCCCATGTCGACTAGAGAGGCGCCGTCTGGGTGTTGGTGAGGCCAAGTGCAGTAGGGTGTGTGTGTGTCCACACCAAACTCCTCCAGCGTTACTTGTCTGGAAAAAAAAGATTCAGATGAACAGGTTTCTTCCTCCAGCTACACACTCTGAAAGCAGAAGCGTTCGGAAGGTAGATGGGTCACCCAAGCAGAGAGGATCAGAAATGGCAGAATTCCTTGCTTATTATGATTGTGTATATTTGTGTATTAGATGGCTGTGAGTTCTGTGAGGGTGAGGAGGGGTGAGGCAGGGACACTTGTTTGAGATATTAGCTTCTGGGACTGGGGAAAGAGCTAGAGGAGGGGGAACAGAGAGTGGAGTTGTAGAGGTTGGAGAAGTAGTTTGGAACAGCCTTGCATATAGAATAAAGCATTACCAGCCTGGTGTTAGATTGTACCTTCCTGTGCTTTGCAGAGAGCTGGGGCAAATGAGTGAATTAAGAAAGAAATGAATGAGTGAATGAATGAATGAGTAAGCAAATGAATGGTGGATACAGGAGTGAGGTCAATGGAAGGGATGCAGAGAATGCCAAATTTAGGCTTGAGGGTGGACCAGGCTCTAGAAGGGAGATGACTAGGAGCGATAGGAGTCTAGGGACATATCCCAAAGGGATATGGGAACAATTTAAAGACTCCAGAGGTATGTGTGGAGTGGGGAAGAAAAGCTGAGTTTTAGAGGGCGTGGGCTCCATGTGGAAGGGGACTGGGGAGTTAAAAAGATGAGGGGGTGAAGAAGAGGCCCTTGGAGGGGTGGGGCCCAGCGCCTGGGGGTGAGAGGGTGGGGCTGAAGTGACTGAGACCCAGGAAGGTGGTGTCAGGGCAATTTGAGCTTCTGGAGAAGTCAGCAAGCTGGGCTGAGGTGGGCGGGGTGGGGGTGGGGGCCTCTCGGTTGCTCAATGATGAATCAGCCAAGGTAAAGACAATGAGAACTTTGCCGGCGGGTTGGGGGCCCCAGCTGAGAGGGTCCTTTGGAGGATGAGTCCTTCTATTCCTGCTTTTTTGGAAGGCTGTATTGTCCTGTCCACCTCCTCCATCACTCTCAGGATCTGCTTAGAGGAAAGTCAGTGCAGGAGTTACCTCCTGCACCTCCTCCCTTCCCCCCAGCCCCTCGTCTGGGGACCCTCTGGCCTGGTTGGTGGGAGGACTGGATAGGCAGGAGGGTCAGGTGACCTTGGCAGGGGTGTAGTGACGGAGCCTGTCTCCTGGCCCCCAGGGGAGGGAGGTGTGATGACACCTGACTATTAGCCTCTGATATCTTTCCTTCAGAAAAACTTCAGAAGAGCATTTTTTAACTCCAGCATTGTCCAGTTGACTAAAGGTGGGGTGGGGAATTTTGGGGAGCCTGGGATCTGAAGCCCACCTCTCTGGGTGACTGTGTGCTTGACAGTAGGTGCTGAGATGTCTCCTAGGAGCTCACCTATGTCTTGCCAGGAAGAGGCTGAGACATGGTAAAAAGGAAGGGCAGGCTAGGCTCCAAGAAGGCAGGTGGTGGGAGGGGAGTGGGTGACCTGTGGGGGGAGGGACAGAGGCACATTGCCCCAAACCCATTTCTTTCGCTTTGCTCTCCTTTTTTTTTTTAAATTATTTATTTACTTATGGTTGCACTGGGTCTTTGTCGACGTGCATGGGCTTTCTCTAGTTGGGGCGAGTGCAAACTACTTTCTAGTTGTGCTGTTCAGGTTTCCTATTGTGGGGACTTCTCTTGTTATGGAGCTCAGGCTCAAGGCAGGAGAGCTTCCGTAGTTGCGGCTGTCAGGCTCTAGAGCATGCAGGCTCAGTAGTTGTGCTCCCTGGGCTGAGTTGTTCTGCTACAGGTGGAATCTTCTTGGAAGAGTGATCGGACCCATGTCGCTGCATTGGTGGGCGGATTCTCATCCATCCTACCGCCAGGGGAGTCCCTCCCTTTCCTATTCGTATTTCCCACAGGATTCCTCACTTGGGGAACGAGGTCTGGGATGGGTAAAGCCGGGGCTTCTCTGAACTTTCTCCCCACTCCCAAGGCTAGTTGGAAGTAGTTGATAAAATTCTTGCTGACATGAGTGCAGCTTCAGGAATCCTCAGGAATACTGGTCAGAGGCCTGGGCCATTCCCCATCCAGAGGCAGGAAGGCAGACGGTTCATGGACTGAAACATTTTTGTCTTCATTTGTGAATGTTAGAGCGTTTGTATGAAAGTCTTACAAAGGTGTAAACATTGAACCACACAATTACACACAATAAATAAGGAGGACTTCCCTGGTGGCTCAGATAGAAAAGAATCTGCCTGCAGTGTGGGAGACCTGGGTCAGGAAGATCCCCTGGAGAAAGGAATGTCAACCCACTCCAGTATTCTTATTTGGAGAATTCCTTGGACAGAGGAGCCTGGAGGGCTATATATGGTCCAAGGGGGTCGCAAAGAGTTGCATACAGCTGAACGACTAACACTTTCACTGGAAAAAGAGTATGGTTTCCTACAGTTCTGGTTCCATTTTTCATCCTCTGGCCACAGACCAGATGGTCAGGTAGATGAGGCAGGGGAGAGAAGGGGAGAATTCCTGGTCAGAGTTGCCTCAGCCTGACCCCTCTCCCTCTCAACTCTCCTTCCTTCCTGCATCCTGGCTTTGTCCGTCTGAATCTCACCCTTCCTTTAGAAGCAGTTTCATAGAAGAGACGTCTTAGAAGGATGGTCAGGGACCTTGGATACCTGGTGTCAGGGCTGGAAGAAGGTGGAATATTTATAGAACCTCTACCTTGAGCAAGGCATTGACCAGGTCATGTGGGCGAGGGGAGATGCAGAGATTAAAAGCAGGGTGGTTGTATATCTTGAATTTTAAAAAGTGGTCCCAAAGTCTCCGTGCCCTACTGTTTGGTTCAGGAAACACAATGACTGCATGTAAGAAACACCATCCTTGCTTCAAGGAATGTCTGGTGTCTGAGGAGAGAAGATCCTAGAAGAGATTGCAGCCACACTAGCTTGTGGGCCCAGCCAACATCGGCTGAGAGTCTGTGGGAGTCAGGGGAGGGGAGTACTGAAGGCAAGGTTCAGGGCAACCTTCCCCAGGAGGTGCGGTTTGGGCAGGCTTCAGCTAGGTGGAGAGGGCAGGGTAAAGGGCACAGGAAGAGGGATGGATGGCCAAGAGGGGATTAGAGAGCAGGTGGCAGGGGTAGGAGCTGTGGTGGGGCCCGGGGAAGCAGACCTCCCTTCCAAAGCAAACCATGGGATGCCCCGATAACGGTGTCCACCTTCCAGAGCCTGGACCAATGGGCAAGGCGGCTGCAACTCATCCTTGGCTTGGGGGTGGGAGGGAAGGCTCATTTGCCAGGGTTCACTTGGGGGGGCTCTGGGCATAGGCGGTGACTCACAGAGTAGATCCGCCTGCTCCCCTCATATCCTGTTATTCTGTTGGCTGTATCCGCTCGGAATGTGAGTGCCTTTTGTCCTGGGGCGAGGGGGTGACGTGTGTAGCCTCTGGCTGGCTGCGGAGGCTCCATCTCCAGCTGTCTCCAGCTGGGGCAGGACCAGGCCTGGCTCCTCCTTAGGTAAAGGGGTGGCGGGGGTGCGGGGGGGTACATCCTTGGATCCTGCTGTATATTTCAAGGTGGGTATGAGGGAGGTTAGGCTAGCCGGAGGTGGCTGGGGGCCTGCACAAAGCCTGACCTGGTGGATCAGGACCTTGTTTAACCAGAGAAGGACAGCCATGGCCTGAGACCCTGAACGTACTATCCTGGAGCCCAGCTGAAGGGTTAGGGAGATCCTAGGTCCACGCCTCCTGCTTTGTTGCCTGGGGCCAGGTCTCGGGCCACCCGGGGAGTGGCGGACATGGCTCCTGTCCCTCCCCAGCCCCCTTGGCCTATCCTACCAATTTCTACCTGTAGTTGTTCCCGGGGCAGGGACCCTGGGTAGGCCGGGTATGGATAGGGCAGAGGGATGGGCGCTGGCACTCACTGTCTTCCCACGGATCCTCTCTTCTCTCTGGGGCTCTGACAAGCCCAGTGCCTGGGGCTGGGGAAGGGCCTGGAAAACCTGCTGAGGCGGTTGAGCCGGAGATCACCTGGATGAGAGGAGACACATAGTTCTCATTCCAGGCCCACCTCCACGTCCACCCTTGGTTCTTGGGTTCTCCTTTCTCTGCCTCCTCCCTCCTCCCGAGGTCCGGGGTCTGGCTGGCCAGCATGGGGGGCCAGGGTTCCAGGGTGTGGGCCCAGCGGGAGGACAGGGGCTGGGAGACCTAGGCAGAGCTGTGGTCTGTGAGGTGTCCTCACTCCCCCTCATCCTGGCACCCAGGCCCTGTGAGGCGTGAGGCAGTGAGATGGCAGACTCATACACGGAGCTGGAGAAGGCGGTGGTCATCCTGGTGGAAAACTTCTACAAATACGTCTCCAAGCACAGCCTGGTCAAGAACAAGATCAGCAAGAGCAGCTTCCGGAAGATGCTTCAGAAAGAGCTCAACCATATGCTGACGGTGAGGTTCCCCCCACCCAAGGGCCTGGACTTCCTCACCCCCACCCCTCCTCAGCCCCCAAAGCCCTGTCCTCTCTGGGTATCCTTCCCCACTGCTTTCTCGGTCCTTTCAGAGTTACCCCCCACCACAAACCAGGGTCTCAACTCCACCCAGGCCTCTGTCTTCAGCGTGCCCAGGCCTGAGCCAGTGAGGGATCTGTTCCCATTTTCCAAAGGCCTGGGGTCCTTCCTGGGGCTGCTGTAGCCCCACATTAGCACTGCTGATCCTTGATTCTCCCCCAGGACACGGGGAACCGAAAGGCTGCTGACAAGCTCATCCAGAACCTGGATGCCAACCACGACGGACGCATCAGCTTTGACGAGTACTGGACCTTGATAGGCGGCATCACTAGTCCTATCGCCAACCTTATCCGCCAGCAGGAGCAGCAGAACAGCAGCTAGAAGCCCCCTCCCGCCGTCCCTGCCCCCCATGCCCTTCCTACGCTCCCTCCTTAGGCTCCTCTGCCCACCCAGGCCCCTGTCCTCTCTTCTCCCTCTAGACCCTCTTCGGACCTTAGCCGAACAGGGTAAGGGGAAACGTCAGGGCCCCTCTGTGAGTGTCTCAGCCTGGGGGTGCCTCTCTGTGGGTCTCAGTCCCTGGAGCCAGCGGACCCTGGGGCCCCTCTGTGACAATGCTGTATGGGGACCCATGAGTTTCCCTACCTGTTCAGTCCGTCTACCCTTCTGACTTCCGATGTTCCCGCCTGATTCCGGGCCTCTCCTGACCTCAGAGGTCAGCTTGCTGCTTCAGGTCTCTGGGTTCCTGGCAGCACCAGCAAGGACTTCTCTCTTGCTCTCCCCTCAGCCCCTCTGCTGGGTAGAGGAGACTTCCAGGGATTGTCCTCCAGCTGCCTCTGCGTCTGGGAACAGGGTCGAGCCCCCTCCCTCCTCTTCAGCCACTGAAATGGGAAAAAGGCTGGATCTAGAGTTTTCCTCCCCCTCACCCAGTCCCTTTGTCATGTTTATTAAAGCCTTTCTACTCCTTGGAACCTCCTTCTGTTTTGGTGATCTTTGCCAGGGGGCCCTAAGGCAAGGGGCCCTAAGGCAAGGGAGCGGCAAGGGGGAATCTCATGAGAAACCCCAAGGGCAGAGGAAGAAAGAAGGACTCTGGGACCCTGCAGGTGCGGTCAGCAACTTCTTCCCTCCTCCGTGAAGGGCCAAGGTCACATGTCATTACCTCTAGGCCCTCACAGCTCACATTCAACTTCTGGGCACACAGTGCGTCCCATTTAGTCCTCACTGCAATTCCAGGAGAGAGGGGCCACGATTCTCATGTTGAGTCATGAGTAGGACTGAGATACTGAATTCTCATCAATAGATTATTCTAATACACAGAGAAGTTTATGGGATGAGGAAGTGGGGTGCAAAGAAAGAGGGGTGTGGGAGGCCAGAGTTGGGTCTTAACCTGATGTGGGGGACAATGACAGCTTTTGTGTTTCTTCCCTGCCGTGGGAAGACAGCACATGCCCCCAGGAGAAATAGGGCAGGAGGTCCAGCCTGCAGGGCTCTGGATCAGTGGTTTTCAACCCCAGGAAGTGTACCCCAAGGTTTAAGATTTTTTAAAAGATGCACAGTCATAAACAGTTTTACAGTTTTATTGGAATCCATTACAGATCCTCAACCTCCTAAAAGTGACCTGCCTTATATGAGCTTGTGGTCAAACTATATGTTTAATATGGTGCCATTTGTCTATTTGTTACTTGTTTTTCTTTTTTTGCTTTTTGTTACTTTTTTTTGGTGTCATCAGTTCAGTTCAATTTAGTCGCTTGGTTGTGTCTGACTCTTTGCGACCCCATGGACTGCAGCATGCCAGACTTCCCTGTCCATCACCAACTCCCTGAGCTTGCTCAAACTCACGTCCATGGAGTCGGTGATGCCATTCAACCATCTCATCCTCTGTGGTCCCCTTCTCCTCCCGCCTTCAATCTTTCTCAGCATCAGAGTCTTTTTCAATGAGTCAGTTCTTTCTATCAGGTGGCCAAAGTATTTGATGTCAAGGAATATTTGCTTGTTACAATGTCATGAGGATGTCTCCCTAAGTTTTCTTCTATGAGTTTTATAGTTTCAGATCTATGTTTAGGTTCCCATTTGAGTTAATTTTTGTATATGGTGTAAGGTAAGGGTCCAAATTCATTCCTTTGTGTATGAATATCCAGTTTTCCTAGTACCATTTGTTGGAGAGACTATCACTTTCCCATTGTGTGGTGTTGATATCCTTAATGAAAATCATTCAATCAAATATGTGAGGGTGTAGTTTTGGGCTCTCCATTCCGGCCCATTGGCCTGTATGTCTGTCTTTTTGCCAGTTCATACTGTTTGGATTACTGTAGCTTTGTAATGTGTTCTGAAATCAGGATGTATGAGGCCTCCAGCTTTATTCTTCTTTCTCAAGATTGTTTTGACTACTTGGGGTCCTTTGAGATTCCATATGAATTTTAGGATAGTTTTTTTTCTATTTCTGAAAAAAATGCCATTGAGATTTTGATAGGGATTTCATTTAATCTCTAGTTCACTTTGGATAGTATGAACATTAAGCTATATTAAGTCTTCCAATCCATGAATTTTGGATGTCTTTCCCTTTATTTGTGACTTCCTTAATTTCTTTCAGCAATCTTTTGTAGTTTTCTGTGTACAAGATTTTGCCAAGGACTTGATGTGGTAGTTCTTTAAAGCCTAAGGTGTGAGGATGCCACCATGAAAGATCCCGGAGGCAACTCAGAATAGAGCTCCCTTCACCGCCCCTGGTTTGTGCCTGGGGACCAACACTTTACCCATCAAGAGTTTAGAACAGCAGGTGGGAAATGAGCAGATGTGTGACCCCAGTTAGTGGCTTATTTCTAGAGGGTTCTGAGTGTAACCCTAGAGGACTGGAGATGATGCTGAACTTCAGTGGAGGTCAGAGAAACTTACCAACAGTCACTGCTTGGGCTCCAGGGCCTGGAGCCAGAAAGGCCCCACAGGAACAAAAGCAGCCGCTTCGAGGTCAGGCAGCTCAGCTGGAGGCCTCCCTGGGGAGTGTTGGGTCAGCAAAGGGCCAGGCTTTCTCCCTCACCCAGGAGTCCAGGGACCAGATGGCCTGAGCAGGGCCTGAGCAGAGCAGGACGGGGGCCAGAAACAGGTCCCTGTGGGGGTCCCACAGTGGAGCTGAGAAGGGTCCCTCTGTCTGGGGTCTCACACTGGCCTGGCCTAGTGTCTAAACTATTGGGACTAAGGAGGTGGGTACCCAATACATTGTGCCCATCAAATCCATCTGACACCAGGTTTGTCATTCTACAGGGTGAGAACCTGGCTTGTCTTGCCACATTAGGGGAAGAACACCAAAATCACCTGGGTCAGCTTTTGTATTTCCTATACATTTTGGTTTTCCTTTCCATTTGTATTCCTAGTAAAGTCCCTTTCAGAAAACAAAACAATCCTTTCTGTAAGTCCAGTGTTAAAAGTTTAAAAAAACTTTTCTCATCCAAGGCTCTTGTGGTCCTCCTGGCAGCCCTATGAGACAGGAATCATAATCCATGTTTTACAGATGAAGATATCGAGGCTCAGAGAAGTGACGTGACTTAGTTAAAGACACACTGCTGATCTGACCAGCCGACCTGCCGCTCAGGCCCCTGCTATTACTAACTCTGTGTGGCCTGCCCAAAGGGCAGAGGCTCTGGTCTGTGTCTTGGCCCCAGTGATTATGAAGCATTTAAGCCCCTTATAGGCCCTGGATGGTGGTCGTGGTTGCTTCTGCTGAGGACACATTCATTTATTTATTCATTCACTCATTCAGAGCATAGCACTTAAGGGTCTTCCCTGGTCCAGTTGTTAAGAATTCGAACTTCCACTCTAAGGAGGGTAAGGAGCGTGTGTTCCATCCCAGCAGTGTGGGCAAAAAAAATAAATAAAAATTAAAAAAAAAAAAGAATATAGTACTTGTATGTGCCAGACACAGTAGATAGTGCAGTAAAAAGAGAAGGAAAAATATGATTCCTGATTTTATGGGACTTTCAGTTTAGAGAAGACAACAAATAACCATGCAATCACACAAACAAGTGGATGATTACAAACTGAGGTCAACTGCCAAGGGATCATATTTACAGCAATTTTTTTTTTTTTTTTCCTACATCAGGCCTCTTGTGGGATCTTAGTTCCTCGATCAGGGATCAAACCTGGGTCATGATAGTGAAAGCACTGAGTCCTAAACACTGGACCACTAGGGAATTCCCTGTAGTATTTTTAAACAAAGAAACTTGATTTAGTCTGGGAGTGGGGAGTGTCCTTATGGAAGTGACTCTTGAGATTTAAGAAATGAGCAAAAGTTATCCAGGCAAGGGGAAGACTGTGAGAATAAAGTTGAGGGGAAGAAGTGCTACCCAAATAGAAAGACCATCATATGCAAAGGTTCTGTGGCAGAAAGCTCCTTTTTACTGAGGGGAAGTGAGTGTGGCTAAAGCCCAATAACAAGATGAGGCTGGAGAGTTCCCTCAGGGACATGTTAAGGATTGGCAGCCACTGAATGGTTTTTTTCAGCAATGTGAGCGTGTGTGTGTGTGCACTTGGGTGTGTGATGTGCTCATATTTGCATTTTGAAAAATTTCACTTATTTTGCCACATGGAAAAGATTAAGAGGGGGTAAAGTAGGGGCAGGGAGACCAGCGAAGAGATATTTTAACAAATAATAGTTAATTGTTACTGAGTACTTTCCCTATATGAGGTTTCTCTGGTGCCTGTCTGGTTTTCTCCAGTGAAGGACAAGAAAGCCTGGCATGCTGCAATTCATGGGGTCACAAAGAGTCAGACACAACTGAACGACTGAACAACAGCGGGTGACTCAGCGGTTAAGAATCCGTCTGCTAATGTAGCAGATGCGGGTTTGATCCCTGGGTCAGAAAGATCCCTTGGAGAGTGAAATAGCAACTAATTCCCCTGAAATCCCATGGACAGAGGAACCTGGTGGGCTGTGATCCATAGCATCGCAAAGAGTTGGATCAGACATGACTTAGTAACTGAACAAACAAACTTACTCTATAGAGGCACTGTTCTGAGTATTTCACACATATTAAATCCTTAATCCCTAGAACCCACTGAAGTAAATACTTCTGTTATCCCCATTTTACAGGTGAGGAAACCGAGGCACAGAGAAGTTACATAACTTACCAGAGATCATACAACTGATAAGTGGTGGAACCCAGGCAGTCTGATTTGGGAGCTGCGGCTCTTAACTACGATTGTCTCCTGAACTCCGGTAGAGAGAGTTAGAGCGCAGGCTCACTTATCCCAATCAGCATGTGCTTATTTTGTGCTCACTACCTGCCAGGCGGTATTCTATCTCTGCGGAGCTTGGAGTCTAGTCAGGTGGAGATACCTGAGGAGCAAGCGAACAAGGACATCATATGGTGTGTAAAGAAGAATAAAGCAGAGATGAAGAGCAGTGAGTTGTGGGGAGATGGGTGGTGGGGAGATGTGAGAAGCAGATGCATTTGTGAGAGACTTAGAGGGTAAAATCATCAGGTCTTGATGGATTGGACATAATGGACCAGGGAGAGGCAGGTGTCCAGGAGACTGATATTTCTGACTTGTGGAGCCAGATGGGTGGTGGTGCCATTTACTGCCACAGGGAAACCTGGAAGAGGCCTGGATTTGGGGGAGCAGGTGTGTGGATATGGCAAGTTTAGTTTTACCTAGTAATGTCAAAGGAGTTGTGGGATATACATATCCAGAGTTCAGAGGAGAGGGCTGGATTGGCAGGTTGGGAAGCAGAAACATACAGACAGAAACCTAAGCATTGGGCATGGATGAGCTTGCCAAGGGATAGAGTGTGAAATGAGAAGAGAGAAGAGAAGAGGTTCTGTCTAAAGAGCATCTGCAATCTGACACCAACTCCAATTTTAGAGTGTGAGTTTTCCCCCCACGTCACCAAGCAGGGATTCCTAAACTCAGCTCAATTCTGACACTTTTATCTACCAGGAGATAGCATCAGACCTACCAGTTAAGGGCTCAGTCTGACAAAATGTCCCCCCAAACCCTCGCACTTCAGTTACCAATCAAAAGTCTGCCTGTAAAGAGGGGGTTTTACAACCCTTTCTTTCAGTTCAGTTCAGTTCAGTTGCTCAGTCGAGTCCGACTCTCTGTGACCCCACGAACCCCAGCATGCCAGGCCTCCCTGTCCATCACCAACTCCTGGAGTTTACCCAAACCTGTGTCCATTGAGTCGGTGATGCCATCCAACCATCTCATCCTCTGTTATCCCCCTTCTCCTCCTGCCCTCAATCTTTCCCAGCATCAGGGTCTTTTCCAATGAGGCAGCTCTTCTCTTTAGGTGGCCATAGTATTGGAGTTTCAGCTTCAACATCAGTCCTTCCAATGAATACCCAGGACTGATCTCCTTTAGGATGGACTGGTTGGATCTCCTTGCAGTCCAAGGGACTCTCAAGAGTCTTCTCCAAAACCACAGGTCAAAAGCATCGATTCTTCGGTGCTCAGCTTTCTTTATGGTCCAATTCTCACATCCATACATGACTACTGGAAAAACCATAGCCTTGACTAGATGGACCTTTGTTGACAAATTAATGTCTCTGCTTTTTAATATGCTGTCTAGGTTGGTCATAACTTTCCTTCCAAGGAACAAGCATCTTTAATTTCATGGCTGCAATCACCATATGCAGTGATTTTGGAGCCCAGAAAAATAAAGTCAGCCACTGTTTCCACTGTTCCCCATTTGCCATGAAGTGATGGGACCGGATGCCATGATCTTAGTTTTCTGAATGTTGAGCTTTAAGCCAACTTTTTCATTCTCCTCTTTCACTTTCATCAAGAGGCTCTTTAGTTCTTCTTCACTTTCTGCCATAAGGGCGGTGTCATCTGCATATCTGAGGTTATTGATATTTCTCCCGGCAATCTTGATTCCAGCTTGTGCTTCCTCCAGCCCAGCGTTTCTCATGATGTACTCTGCATATAAGTTAAATAAGCAGGGTGACAATATACAGCCTTGATGTACTCTTTTTCCTATTTGGAACCAGTCTGTTGTTCCATGTCCAGTTCTAACTGTTGCTTCCTGACCTGCATACAGGTTTCTCAAGAGGCAGGTCAGGTGGTCTGGTATTCCCATCTCTTTCAGAATTTTCCACAGTTTATTGTGATCCACCCAGTCAAAGGCTTTGGCATAGTCAATAAAGCAGAAATAGATGTTTTTCTGGAATTCTCTTGCTTTTTCATTGATCCAGCGGATGTTGGCAATTTGATCTCTGGCTCCTCTGCCTTTTCTAAAACCAGCTTGAACATCTGGAAGTTCACGGTTCGCGTATTGCTGAAGCCTGGCTTGGAGAATTTTGAGCATTACTTTACCAGCGAGTGAGATGAGTGCAATTGTGCGGTAGTTTGAGCATTCTTTGGCATTGCTTTTCTTTGGGATTGGAATGAAAACTGACCTTTTCCAGTCCTATGGCCACTGCTGAGTTTTCCAAATTTGCTGGCATATTGAGTGCAGCACTTCCACAGCATCATCCTTTAGGATTTGAAATAGCTCAACTGGAATTCCATCACCTCCACTAGCTTTGTTTGTAGTGATGCTTCCTAAGGCCCACTTGACTTCACATTCCAGGATATCTGGCTCTAGGTGAGTGACCACACCATCATGATTATCTGAGTCTTGAAGATCTTTTCAGTACTAGAGCACCATTCTCTTCCCCAGATAGTCACATGGCATCTCCCTCATCTACTTAAGGTCTTTGATCAAATGTCACTCTCTCAATAGAACCTTCCTGATCACTTTATTTAAAATTGAACCTTTCCACAGGCTGGTATACCCTATTCCCACTTCCTGCTTTATTTTTCCTCATGGCACTCATGACCCCTAAAATTCCATGTGTTTTTACTTTTTCTTCATGTTCAAGTCAAATCCAGGAGTCTTCCTGGGTTCTTCCTTATGTCTCACTCCCCACACCTAACTGATCAGCAAGTTCTATTGGTTCTACCTCAAAAATAAATCACAAAATATTCACTTCTTTCTCTCTATAATGCCCTTCCCATCATCTCATTAATTTTTGAATTAAAAATTAAAAAAAATTTTCTTTTGGCCATGTGACATGCAGGATCTTTGTTCCTCAACCAGGGATCAAACCTGTGTCCCATGCAATGAAAGCACAGAGTCTTAACCATTGAACCACCAGGACCACCCTTCCCATCATTTCAAAGCCATCACTATCTCCCTGTCACTGCAAGGGCCAGTTCTCTCTGCTTCCCACAAATCCTGCTTCAATTCATTCTTGAAATAACTGCCAAGGTCATCTTTTGTCCTTCTAAAGGAATGCCCATGACCCATATCCGTCAGTAGCAGCAATAAGAACAATAAATTGAGCAGCAAGGTACAGAGAAGAAAGAAAAAAATTAATCACTATCCCACTGCCCAGAAATAAGCATTAACCATTTCTTGAATACCATTTGGCTATCAGTACAGACAGCTAGAGAGACTGATAGACAGATTACAGAAGAAAAAGTTATAAAAATGGAACCACAGTACATGTTATATATAATAAAAGAAGCTATTTAAGTTTTGTTTGTAGATAAAAGGGAAAAATAGCAGAGGGAAAATGAACAAATTACTGAATTTCAAGTAATTTATTTTTCATCATGAGAAATATTAATGTGTAAAAGAGTCAGAGATAAAAAACAACTCCTCATCACCTACCAGAAGGATGAGGAAAACAGTATCTTTATGCTTACTTCCATTTCCCCTCTCCCAATCTACCAATTGCTGAGAGTTATATTAGTTAATTTTAAAATGTTGACATATACAATATTTACATTCTGTTTTGTAACCACAATTTCCAAGGCAAGTTTAGTTTTAGTTCTATGAATTCAGCACTCACAAACAGACCTTTTAGCCTGGCTTCATTTCAGCATCCTTTATGTGAGTAATTATTTGGTTGATTGGATTTCAAAGGGCTCTTGGCTTCTGTATTTCCTGAGATCTTTCAGCTTGAGACTTGCTGCTTGGCAGCGCATAAAATTCTCAGGTCCTACATTCTTTCTCTCTGTACCCTGTAGACATGGCTCCTCCATTTGCTGCCAATGTGAATTCCATGGGAAAATCTCAGGCTAAACAATTTTTCCTACCTTGTCTATGGCTTACTTTCCCTTCGTGGACGCTCTCTCCATTCATATTCTTTTTCAACTATTTTAATGATGAAATATTTCATGTATATAGAAAAGTACAGAAAATAGCACATCATCCAATCATAATCTTTTCTGAATTTAAACATTAAAAAGTATTTGCTTTAGGTCCCTTAAAACAAACAAAACTTACAGATCTAGGTGAAGGCCTCCACGTGCAAACCTTTATTGCCCTGACCTTCTCCACAGCTGTAGCCAGTGTTGGGGAGGAAGAAATTTTCCTCTGCCCTCCTAGGTTCTTCTGGCTGGTATAAGATTTAAATTGACATGAGACCAATTAACAGGAGAAAATAAAATAAAAGTTTAATAATACGTATATGTGGGAGAGACCCAGGAAAACTGCATATTAGTATCTCACCAGAATGGTCAAAACCCTCACTTTAAGTACCATCTTCAGCTAAAGACAAAAGAGGAATTTGGGGGGCAGTGGTTTGGAACTTCAGAGGGAAGGAAGATAATTCAGTCGGAGATGGAAAAGCAAATATTTGGTAAATAAATGTTTGCTGGGCCATGACGGGACAATGGGACACTAGTGGACTCTGATCTTGCCCTACCACACCTAGTATAGATTCTTTGCAGGTATCTTTGGTGATAGCTTTGTTTTGACTTTTATCTAAATTCTTTAGGCAGGGCTTCCCTGGTGGGGCACTGGATAAGAATCCACCTGCCAGTGCAGGGGGACATGGATTTGATCCTTGGTTCCAGAAGATTCCACATGCTGTGGAGCAGCTAAGCCCATGCGCCACAACTACTGAGTCTCTGTGCCGAAACTGCTGCAGCCCAGGCACCTAAAGCCTGTTCTCTGCAACAGGAAAAGCCAGGGAACGGCGAGGAGGAGTCGACCCCTCCCTCCTTGCTCCCCCACCACTGCTGGCTGCAGCTAGAGAAAACCCACGCAAAGCGACAAATATCCAGCTCAACCAAAATAGAAATATATGTATTTTTTGGCAGCTAAGGGGGAGGTAAAGAGATGCATAGATCTGGTTCATTGGAAAAGACCCTGATGCTGGGAAATATTGAAGGCAAAAGGAGAAGGGGGTGGCACAGGATGAGATGGTTAGATAGTATCATTGACTCAATGGACATGAATTTTAAACAAACTAAAGGGGATAGTGGAGGACAGAGGAGCCTGGCATGCTGCAGATCATGGGATCTCAAGGAGTTGAACACGACCTAGTGACTGAAGAAGAACTACAAAAAAGAAAGACTTACTGAATCTTATGTTTCTTAAAGTTAAATGAATCTTCAAGCCAAAGGGACACATTTCGGGGTGGCAAAGTTTGCTCTCATATATCACCATCCCCAATTATGTGTTTATGATTCTCTTCGCTAAAAAAGATAATTTTGATCACATATGTACATATTCCTAAGCAATATGTTATTTAGTATTGCATGTTCTTGCACTTAAAATAAATAGTACCATAATGCGGAGAGTCTTTTGGGACTTCCTCTTTTTTCTTTATCCATATTGATGGAGTTGATTTGTTTTCATTACTGTATCATATGTTGTTGTTTAAGTATGCTCTAATTTATTTATCTATACTGTTGATGAACACTAGGGCCCTTTTCATTTTTTTCTATTTCTTTTAAAACTATTTTATTATGTATTAATTAAAATTTTTGTTGTATTATAATAAGGAAACATAATTATAACCTGTGTAATAATGATTCTTTGGAACTTATTGAGACTTCTTTTGCATCCTAGAGTTTATTCAATATTACATGATCCACATGTGCTAGGAAAAAAATGTTTATTTTCTTTTTGTTGAGTGTAGAATTTATATATATATATACTAATAGTATGAATTTACCAATAACATCATTCAGCTATTTTATATTTCTGTTTATTTTTTGTCTCCTTAATCAGTTTCTGAGAAGAGTGTATTACAATTTCTAACCATAATTTGTTTATTTATTTCTTCCAGAAGTTTTGTTAGCTGTTGCTTTATATAGTTTGAAGCTATATTACTGGTATATTACTGTTCATGATGTTTGTATTTTCTTGTATTATGTTCCTCTTGTTTCTTATATTTTTTTCAACTTGAATTCTCTTTCATCAAACATCAAAATTACTTCCCTGATATTTCTTAAAAAAAAAAACAACAGCAACTATTTATTTATTTATTTGGCTGCAGTCAGTCTTAGTTGCAGCATGTTGGACCTAGTTCCCTGACTGGGGATGGAACCTGGGCACCCTGCATTGGGAGCACAGAGTCTCAGCCATTGGACCACCAGAGAAGTCCCCCTGATATTTCTTATGCTTTATATTTACCTGGTATATTTTCACCTGTTTTTTTAAATTTTATTTTGTTGTTGTTGTCCAGTCACTAAGTCGTGTCTGACTCTGCAACCCCATGAACTGCAGCATGGCAGGCTTCCCTGTCCTTTACTATCTCCCAGAGTTTGCTCGAACTCATGTCCATTGAGTTGGCGATGCCATCCAACCATCTCATCCTCTGTCCTTCCCTTCTCCTTCTGCCCTCAATCTATCCCAGCAACAAGGTCTTTTCCAATGAGTCAGCTCTTGGCATCAGGTGACCAAAGTATTGGAACTTCAGCTTTAGTGTCAGTCCTTCCAATGAATATTTGGGGTTGATTTCCTTTAAGATTGACTGGTTTTATTTCCTTGCTGTCCAAGGGACTCTGAAGCATCTTCCCCAGCACCACATTCTGTTGTTTTTTTTTTTAATATTTTAAATTTAATGTTTTTTTTTTTTAACATAAAAACATTTTGTATTGGGGTATAGCTGATGAACAATGTTGTGATGTTGTGGTAGTTGCAAGTGAACAGCAAAAGGACTCAGCCATATATATATACGTGTAAATATTTAAAACATTTCTTTTAAATGTTTCTCTTGTATGCAACATATTGCTGAAAATAATTTTAAACCCAATCTGAGAATCTTTTAAGAGGTATGTTTCTTTTGTTCGTCTTTATTACAGACACTGGAACTTCCCTGATGGCTCAGACGGTAAAGAATCTGCCTGCAATGCAGGAGACTCAGGTTCTATCTCTGGGTCGGGGAGATTCCCTGGAGAAGGGCATGGCAATCCACTCCAGTATTCTTGCCTGGAGAAGTCCATGGACAGGGGAGCCTGGCAGGCTACAGTCCATGGGGTCTCAAAGAGTCATACAGGACTGAGCTGATAACACACATTACAGATATCTATATAGTATTAAGACTTATTCTGCCATTTTATTTTGATTTTTCATATAGTGTGCTTTTTTGGTCATTTCCCCGCACTTTTTTCTTTCTTGCTTTCCAAAGGGTAAAGCCAACTTTCTTCTTACATTTCAAAAGTTATACCTTCTCTATTTGAAAAATGTTGTGATTGCTTTAACTTGACCCCGTGTTCCTCCTTGGAATAATTTCTAAGTGTATCATTCATTTTATATTTCCCTTAACAGGAAAAGTACTTTTTCACACCCTCATATTCTTTCAGTCTTGTCCTTTCCTCTCTCTCATATCCCATCATCTTGACAGTCCCTAAAATTCAGGTTGATTCTTCTTTTGCTTAAGTCCCCAACCAAATGCTAGCTGTCTTGTCCTTCGAGTGCTTTCCCTCAGGCTAATAATAAAATTCTGTGCCAAGTCCCTTGTCTTTTTCTTTTTGCAAATATAACCTGCAGCAACTGGAGATTCTGCTCTCCAACTAACCATTTCATTCTCTCTCTCCCCATTGCCCTTTGGCCATTTAAAATAATCAGATTTTATTTTATTTTTTTGCCACACTACACAGCTTGTGGGATCTTAGTTCTCTGGAGTTGTCCGCTTTCCCCCGCTCTCCCCTGAAGTGGAATCACAGAGTTCTAACCACTGGACAGCCCTGAGGATATTTTTTAATACCCTCACATTTGATTGACTATTTGGCTCTTTGCAAGATTCCTCTGAATATTTTAAAACTTTGTGGGAACCTGCTATAAAGCACAGGAAGCTCAACTGGCACTCTGTGATGACCTAGATGGGTGGAAAGGAGGTTCAAGAGGGAGGGGATATATGTATACATATAGCTGATTCACTTCATTGTACAGCAGAAGCTAACACAACATTGTAAAGCAATTATATTCCAATAAAAAAAGAAAACTAGGGAAAAAATTGCTATTTTATCTTCTTGCATTTAGTGTTTCTGTTGAGGAGTCTGATGTCACTTTGACTTTTATTTTTTTTATTTCTTTTGAAGATATTTAGAATTTTATCTGATTTGATGTTCTTAAATTTCGATATGAGTTTGAATGTGTTTTCCCCCTCCCCCTCTTAGTTACTCCAATTACCACTTAGCAAATGTGTTCAACCTGAGACCTTTCACCTTTCTCTAATTCTCAGAAATCTATTACCATGTTTCTTCAGCTATATCTGCCCCTTTTTTTTCTTCCGCTCTTTGGGGAATCCTATTATCCTGATCTCACACTTTTTATGTCGTTTAGCATCTTTTGAAATATTCTGTCTCTTTAATCTTTTCTTCTGCCCTCTGGGAGACTTTATTTTCTTGGGTTCCAAAATCACTGCAGATGGTAACTACAGGCATAAAGTTAAAAGATGCTTGCTCCTTGGAAGAAAAGCTATGACAAACCTAAATACCATATTAAAAAGCAGAGACATTACTTTCCTGACAAAGGTCCGTATAGTCAAAGCTATGGTTTTTCCAGTAGTCATGGATGGATGTGAGTTGGACCATAAAGAAGGCTGGGCTCCAAAGAATTGATGCTTTTGAACTGTGGTGTTGGAGAAGACTCCTGAGAGTCCCTTGGACTGCAAGGCGAACCAAACAGTCAATCCTAAAGGAAATCAGTCCTGAATATCCATTTGATATTCAATACTTTGGCCTCCTGATGAGAAGAACTGACTCACTGGAAAAGACCCTGATGCTGGGAAAGATTGAAGGCAGGACAAGGGGACAACAGAAGATGAGATGGTTGGATGACATCACCAACTCAATGAACATGAGTTTGAGCAAGCTCTGGGAGTTGGTGATGGACAGGGAGGCCTGGCGTGCTATAGTTCATGGGGTCACAAAGAGCTGGACATGACTGGGCAACTGAACTGAACTGAACTGGGAGATTTCCTCAGCCTGATCTCCCAGTTCACCCATTTGTTCTCCAGGTGTGTCTATCCTTTATTTTTTCCCCAATTGTTGTGCTTTTAATGTCAGTGAATATGTCTTTTATATTTGATAAGTCTACTCAGTTCTTTTTTTTATGGCTTCTTGTTTTTTATTTCTATCATTTGTTCTTTATATTTTGAGGATATTTATGATCTTATTTTAACTTCTTGGTTCATCAAGTTCAACATTGCTGCTCCAAACAGTTTAGGTTGCTCCTTTATCTATGTCATTATAATAGTTAATCACTTCAGGTTCTGATTGTTTTGGCTTGCAAGTTTCTTGGGCTGGGGTGGGATTTGTTCTCAGTTGGTTCAGAGGGTAAAGTGTCTGCCTGCAATGCGGGAGACCTGGGTTTGATCCCTGGGTCGGGAAGATCCCCCCTGGAGAAGGAAATGGCAACCCACTCCAGTATTCTTGCCTGGAGAATCCCATGGATGAAGGAGCCTGGTAGGCTACAGTCCACGGGGTCGCAGAGTCGGACACAACTGAGTGACTTCACTTCACTGTGTCTGGTGATGGTGTTGGGCCCCTCAGCCAAAGACACCAGAGAACTAGGGTCACTATTCTCTCTGCTGCCACTCTACTAGGCAGCATTGTGGGGAGGGATATACCTTCAAACTTTAATTTAAAACTCTGGGAAGAGGCAGTCTCTTTAATCCTTCAGCTCTGGGGATTTACAGAAGGAGGAGGCTTGGCTGCCTTAGGTCAGTCCACACCTATTTTCATCAGCTTCTTATCTTGACAAGGCTTTTATGTTGTCCTGTTTGTAGTCAGCTGTCAAGAGTTCTTATCTTTCCATGGAGGCAATCATCTTGTTATTCTTTTTCTAATCCTTAGACCTTAAGAAAAATGGTCATAATCTTCAATTTAATGTTGAGTAAGGTGGTAATAGTGGGAATCCTTTCCTTGTTCTTGACTTTTATAATAATTTAAAGCATTCATTTACTATTGAGAATGAAATTCCAGTGGGTTTTTGATAGATACTCTTTGTTAGTTAAGATATTTTTTCCATTCCTGGATCACTAAGAGTTTTTATTATGAATGGGTATTGAATTTATTCTGGCATCTGTTGAAATAATCATATAATTTTAATTTTTAATCTGTTAATGAGGTGACTTACATTAATACAGTTAAAACCATCTCTGCATTCATGGCATTGACCCAACTTAATCATGATGCATTTTTCCTGACTGTAATGCTGGATTCCATTTGCTAATAGCTTATTTAGGCTTCTGCATCTGTAAGCATAATTGAGATGGATTTCTAATTTTCCTGTCTCATATGGTACATTTCTGGTGCTAGCATCTAGGGTGAGCTACTTAGTCCACAGATTTGGCTGTGTGTAACGAATACCAAAAATAGCAGAGGCAAGGAGGAGGCAGAAATTGATTTCTTTATCTTGTACTATCTGGAGGTTTGTGGTGTAGGGCTGGTTTGGTGGTTCTGCTTAGCTGTCTCTGGTTTGTATGGTTCAAATGGCTCATCTTTATTTTAAGCAGCAGTGAAGGAACGATGGCATGTTCTCTGCCATTCAGGGCATGAATCAGAACTTGCATGTATCAAACAAACCAACAAAAGTTGCGTATATCACTGCTACTGGCCGGAGTTGGGACCAAATCCAGGTTCAGCTCAGAAGTCAATGTTTGAGAGACAAGGGTTGATGGGAAAAGACAGATGCTTTATTCAGGAAGCTGGCAACCTAGGAAGATGGATCAGTGTTACCCAAACCATCTCTCAGCTGCCAGTTAGATGGAAAAGGATTTAATAGGGAAAAACTGGGAACTTTCAGGGTGTGCAGGCAGGGGCTACATGCAGAACAGCACAGTCAGCTCTGACAAGCATCTCAAAACCGGCCATGCAGTGACCTGGTCAGTATCAGCGTGTTTTAAACGTAATCTACAGCTCCAGGGTTGATTTGTTCACATTTCCTTGAGGCCCATTTCTGATGTTAGGCAAGCTGTAGATATCAGTACTGCTCAAGATGGAATAGCTTATATCAAGGCTACAGTTTGGTCATCATGCAGCTAGCCTTTTCCCTCTGGTGATGGTTTTAGTATCCACAAAACAACTCAGGAATTTGTATTGGACACTGGTTTCCATGTCCTTCAGGAGAAGCTAAGATTTCTGGGACTGCCAGATGGTTGACCTGTTGTTTAAATTGTTACTGGTTCTCCTGGCCCAGCTTCTTCTATCTTTTGTTATTATATATTCACATTCTTTCAATCCCTGACTCTTGAGCTGGCTTTTTGTGACTCATGGAATGCCTGGGAGACCAAAGGTTTTCTATGAATTAGCAGCAAGTGGAGGGCATGGATGGTGGGGTGCGGTTTGCCCTGGGAAGGCCCCATAGTTTCCTGCTCTGTTCCATCACTTTTATCTACTTCTCTTGGCCAGAGCTTAGTCATGTGGCAAGGAAGACTGGGGACTGTGGCCTTTACTTGAGCTTAAAAGTAACCGTTCTTTTGCTACGAGAGATAAGAGGAGAATAGGTAATGGGACAACCAACAGTCTTTACCTCAAAGATTATTGCATATCTGCCTCATAAAGTAAGCTATGCACTATTTTCTCTTTTTCTGTTTTCTGGAAATATAAATTTTGTATAAGATTTTTTTTTCTTGGCTATTTGGTAAACGTTGGCAAAAATCATCAGGATCTGTTTTATTTTTAATTTTTATCTTTGTTGTGTGGATTTATACTACTAATCAATTTCTTTAATAGTTACAGGGCTTCAGTCTTCTTAGTCCATGTTGATGAGTTTTATATGTAGATATATATTTCTCCCCTGCAAAACTGCCTATTTTATGTAATTTTTCAAATGTCACTCTCAGTTTTATCTGGGGAAATCCTGGTTAATCTGTTTTAAGAGTTTGGGCCTTCAAAATCATTTTGCTTTTATTGAGAACCCCAGGCCATTACCAGTTTAGCACCACTTTTTATGCTAACTTTTTATCTCCAGATTTTCTGAACCATGCCAGCCCCGTAAACTAAAACCCCAAATCTGCACAAAGGCAGACCCAAGGTTAAAATTTCTCTAGGAAGACTATTTTTCCCCATCCAGAGTCCAGATCAAGCTATAGGAGCTTCCTTGTAATCTCATTTTGCTGGTGGGAGATTTTCCTTTCAGGCCATTCTTTCACTATGGAAGCAGTCCTTTGAGGGTCTTTGCTTCGTGTAAAGGGCTTTCCAATTCCCAGCTACTTGCAGATAAAAGACTCATTTCTTCTCAACTGAAGCCCTTTGTTTCTGAGACTAGAAACCACCCCTTCCCAAGGACAGCTGTAGCATTAACTCATACTCACTCCTTAGTTTTTAGCTTCTCCTTTGCTTTGCGCCTCTGAAAATTTCCTTTCTTGTGAGCTTAGCTATGAATTAGAAAAAGTATGAAAGTTACATCTCAATCAGAGGGAAATAGAAGTCTAATTCTTTTTTATTTCTTCCTTTTTTAAACTGACGTATAGTTAATCTACAATGTTATGTTAGTTTCAAGTGTCAGCAGTGATTCAGTTACACATACACATTCCACATACTCTTTTTCAGATTCTTTACCATCAATATAGACATTACAAGACATTGAGTGTAGCTCTTTGTGCCATACAGTAGGTCCTTGTTTTTACTTCTTTTGTGTACAGTAGTGTGTATATACTAATTTGAGATTTTTCTTGTTTCTCGAGGTCAGATTATATTGCTATAAACTGCTCTCTCAGAACTGCTTTTGCTGTGCCCCATGGGTTTTGGACTGCTGTGCTTTCATTGTCATTTGCCTCTACTTACTTTTTGATTGCCTCTTTGATTTCTTCAGAGGTCCATTGGTTATTTGGTAACATACTGTTTAGCCTCTACGTAATTGTGTTTTTTCCAGTTTTTTTTTTTCCTGTAATTGATTTCTAAGCTCATAGCCTTGTGCTTGGAAAAGATGCTTGATATCATTTCAATTTTCTTGAATTTACCGAGGCTTGATTTATGGCCCAATATGTGATCTATCCGGGAGAATATTCCTTATGCACCGAGAAGAAAGTGTATTCTCCTGCTTTTGGGTGCAATGTCCTGTAAGTAGTGCATATATGTTAATCCCAACCTCTTAATTTATCATCCCCCATCCCGTTTGGTAACCATAAGTTTTATGTCTGAGTCTATTTCTGTTTTGTAAATAAGTTCACTTATATCATTTTTTAATTTTATTAAACACTTTTGATTAATTAGTTAATGTTTTGGCCTCACTGTGCGGCATGTGGGATCTCAGTTCCCAGATGAGGGATTGAAGCCATAGGCCGTGCATTGGAAGCTCAGAGTCTTAACTACTGGACTGCCAAGGAAGTCCCCATATCATTTTTTGAGATTCCACGTATTAAGTGATATCATATAATATTTGTTTTAACCTGACTTACTTCACTTAGTTTAATAATCTCTGGTGTTTCCATATTGCTGTATACTCCGCCATTTTTCATGGAGAGTGCCCCAGAGTCATGTTTAAAGACTGAAATTAAATTTTACCATCCTATTACTTAAAATCCTTCCCCGGTTTCCTATTGTGCTTAGAATAAAATCCATAACACCGGCCTACAAGTCTCTGTATGACTCAACCCCCTTCTGACTTCTGCAGCTCTATCTTGCGCTATTCTTTCCCTCGCCATCCACGCCCCATCCACACTGATCTTCATTTGCTTCTTTCACACCCCAAATTCCCTCCCATCTCTGGGTCAATGCCTGGAATGCTCATCCTCCACTCCCTTTGGGGGAACTCCTCACCCCTCAGGAGGCCTTTCCTGACCACCCTGCCCAGGTGATGATTCTCTCTCATTGCACCCATTGGTTTTCATGCATAGCTCTTACTACAACTTGTAATTTACATTTACTTGCTGTTATCCTCACTTGATTACATGCCCCACCAGTGTAAGGAATGTGTCTGTTTTTTTTTCACCAGTGTATCCCCAGGGCCTGCTGCAATGTTACTACTTAATTAACATTTGTTGAGTGTATGAATCAGGAATGAAATAGCTATACCCTTGAGAGCCACACTGAGGAGTTTATTTATTTATTAAAAAAAAAAAACTTTTAATTTTATATTGGAGTATAGCAAATTCACAATGTTTTGACAGGTTCAGGTGCATAGCAAAGAAATTCAGCCACACATATACTTGTATCCATTCTTCCCCAAACTCCCCTCCTATTGAGGCTGCCACATAACATTGAACAGAGTTTCCTATGCTACACAGTGGGTCTTTGTTGATTATCCATTTTCAATACAGCAGTGTGTACATGTAGGTCCCAAACTCCCTAACTATCCCTTCCCCCATCCTTCTTCCCTGTTAACCGTAGGATTGTTCTCTAAGTCTGTGAGTCTGTCTCTGTTTTGTAAATAAGTTCATTTATATAATTTCTTTTTAGATTCTCCATACACACTGAAGAGTTTAAATGATGTGATGGTCAGTGAAGAGCTCCAGAAGTTTCTTGAGTAAGTGAGGGATAGAATGGATAGCTATGATCAGAATGAATGAAAGGAGGGGCTGTGGTCCAGGAAGAGACTGGTGAGGAGGTTGCTCTCCAGGGCAGCTGGGGTGAGGCTGTAGCTACAGGCACAGAGAGGAAGAGCTGGCCAGGTGAGGTTCCCTGGAAAACCCGGCAGCACTTGGTCTCTGCTCAGTGAGGACCTGGGCTGGTGAGGCTGCCTGGCTGGGCCTGGGGTTTCTACAGAAGAAGGCAGGATGATGCCCATTGGATGACCAGGGGAGCAGTGAGAGCCTGAGACTCTCAGGGGAGGGTGGGGCGGCCTGAATGCAGATTCATGCTCTTTCAAGTTGGTAAAGAATCTGCCTGCAATGCAGGAGACCTGGGTTTGATTCCTGGGTCGGGAAGATCCCCTGGAGAAGGAAATGGCAACCCACTCCAATATTGTTGCCTGGAGAATCCCATGGACAGAGGAGCCTGGCAGGCTACAGTCCATGGGGTCACAAGAATCGGACACGACTTAGTGACTAAACCACCACCAAAGTGAAAGGATGATGATGCTGTGAGAAAGAGGGGGAGAAAGAAAGAAGATGGAGGGAAGCAAGCAAGAGAGAAAAGGATAGAACACTAATGTCAGCCACCAGCAGAGATAGGGAGAAGAGCAACCAGGGAAGTGACTAGAGAAGAAACTAGGGTGAAGGAGAGGCAGGCAGTGGGGGTGATTGAGGAGTGGTGCTCTGCAGCCAGACCAAGCTGCGTTTCAGTCCTGGCTCTACGCTTAATCCCCTGAGCTTCTGTTTCCTGATCTATTAATCACAGACATTCCCCACATTACAGGGTGGTTGGGAGGATTAAATTAGATAATGTAGGTATAGTACTTGAAACAATGTTTACACAGAGTAAACACTCAGTACATTTGAATTTCTCCCCTCCTACTTGACTGCTGCCCTCTTTCTGTTTTAGAAGCAGATGTTTATCAAGCCAGAAGCTGGGCAGGTTTAAAAAGTCTTTATTACTTAACTCAAGGATGAGCTTGTTCTGAGAGACTAATTCTTGTGAATTCTTATAACTGTGTGATAAACATAAACATTCCAGAAGCCAGCTCGATTTCTTACAGAAGGAAAGTTTCTGTGAGAATCCAAATAAAAACCAGAGGTTAGTTGCTAAATAAACAGCCAGGAGAACTAGAGGTGGATGATCTTAACATTCTGAGTAACCTGGGATGATGACGTGTGTGTTTCCCCTCTTGTAGGGAATCAATTTCCTTATCCATGACATGGGGCTCAGGGAGGCATTGAACCAGATCAGCCTTGGTTGTCACCAAACTGCTATACGTGAAGCTGGTCCTAGATGTTTTACCAATTATTTGGAGAAAATATGTTCATTTCCAAGCTAGGAGAATGAATGAAGGAAACAAGCAGATTTTCCTCAATTTTAAGATTTTCTTTATTATTTTTATATTAAAAACTGTTAACACCTGATACTGTGGGTGTATGCTCAGTCATGTCTGACTCTTGCTGCCAGGCTTCTCTGTCCATGGGGATTCTCCAGGCAAGAATACTGGAGTGGGTTGCCATTTCCTCCTCCAGGGGATCTTTCTGACCCAGGGATCAAACCCACGTCTTCTGTGTCTCCTGCATTGACAGGCGGATTCTTTACCGTTGAGCCACCTGGGAAATCCCTGAGATTAGCAGAAGACAAGCTAAGAGCTCAAAAAAGTGTATAAATGTTGACAGGGAAACTAGAAATAGACTACGGTCCT
Source organism: Dama dama (assembly GCF_033118175.1). Classification (NCBI taxonomy): domain Eukaryota; kingdom Metazoa; phylum Chordata; class Mammalia; order Artiodactyla; family Cervidae; genus Dama; species Dama dama. Next base: position 18,119,862 of record NC_083700.1, read on the forward strand.
TGAGTTTCAGTGGATGTGTGGGGCTTGATCCTGGTTTCATGTTGCTGACATGTCAGACGACCCTATCCGGGCAGTGACATTGTTTCTGAGTGCATATCCTGGCTTCTTTTACTGGTGTATCTAATAACATTCACTGAGGGCTCTCTGGGGCTCTACACGTGTTATCTCGTTTGATCTGTGTGGTAGATGGTGGTGTGCTCATGTTACAGGAGTGATAGGAACCTCCTGATTCTCAGCGGGGGTTAAGTCATGTTTGTAAGGTCACAGGTGAGCATCGTGACTGTGGTAACTTGCTTCCTCCATTTGCAAAGAGATCCTTGATGGTAGGCTGGGTACCTTACCCACGCTGGCCATTGATAACACCCTGCGTCCCTGGAAACAGGGATTGGTCAACAGCTGAACCATATGGGACCATATGGTGAACCATTATGAACCATATGAACCATATGGGACCGATCAAGGCTCTTCCTGGGATATGTGAACCCTGGGTTTATGAAGCTGGAACAGTCTGCGGCTACATTCCTTGATATACAGAGAGACCTTGGTACAGTAAGAGTGAAGCCAGCACGCAGAGAGACAGTGATGAGAGAAGGATGGACAGATAGATGGATGGTCTTAAGACCCCTGTTCTGGGCCCCAGGGCTGTGGCTCATGGACCTGTGAATTATCACAGTGGCCTTACCAGTTATGTAACACAGTATATCCCCCTTTTTCTTCAGTGAGTTTACCTTGGACTGCCATCTCTTATGGCTGAAAGATCTTGATCAATGGAGCTAGAATACAGTGGAGTTAAGATTCAATCTCAGACTCCAGCCTCTTAACTTCTTTGCTACAACCATTTCCTAGTATTATACATTGATCTCTTAGAACATCTCTCTTTAAACCACTTCCTCATGAGCAATACCCTATGCTTTTAAAAATCACTGCTCACTTTCCTGAGTCACGTTTCTTTTACTGAAACTGCTTTTAGCTCCTTTCTGAGATTTGGGAAGTTCCTAGATGTATCAGAACACATCAGAATGCACCTCTCAAGCTGAGCGTCTCTGGGAAGAATGTTAATCACTCCCCTTTGTGTTGACTCTGGTTGGCACTAGTTTCACCAAGTGATATTCTCCATCTGTGGCCCCATCTTCTGGCAAATGGCAGAACCCCACTTCAGACCTAGGTCTGTCTGACACCCAGGCCTGAGTGCTTGGCAACAGGACAGCCAGAATCTAGGCCCCTGAGTCAGGCATCAGACTGTAGCAACTCACAGGCCCCTGTGCTCTGACCTTGTAAGGAGCTGTGGGCTGGAGAGGCAAGTCCCCAAACCTGAAGTCCAGCAGTGCGGGGGAATGGCCCAGAAGGTGCCTGTGCCCCTGGGAGCCCACTCTCATGAGGACACAAATGAGGGTGAGGGCGGCAGGAGGTGGGCAGGTACAAAGAGTGGTTTGTTCCTGGCCAGACCCCTGAGGAATGACCCTGGTTAAAAGGTGTAGATAGCAGTAGAAGGGCCGAGAAGGAGGAGACCTAAGTACTGATTTTTCTGAGGGTACTCATTGTTCACACTCCACCTCCTTTTTGAGTTTGGAGAAAGTGGACCAGAGAATATAATTTAGAACTGGAGGCCAAAGCCCTTTAAGTTCCTCTCCTGCTGCTTCTTGAGTTGACCATCCCCGTCTCATCACAGAGGGCAGCTGCCCTCCTGCCCCTGCCCCTGGGGGCAGTGTGGTCACCAGGGAGGTGAGGACAGGATAGGGCTGGCTGGTGGAAAAAGAGAGCAGCAGGCTAGGAGTGCGGCCTCTTCTATCAGAGCCAGGAGGGAGTGCTGGGGGGAGGCGTGGACCGGCCCCTCCCTCTGAAGAGCCCTTCTGAGGAGTGGGCTGTTAAGTTGCCCCCTCCCCCAAACTGGCGTCAGTAAGAAGGCTGCTTCTGGTGACACTGGAGATGGCTGGATTTGCAGGATTGTAGAAAGTCAGCTTTTATTTGTTTGTTTGCCTGCGCCTTGCAGCTTGTAGTATCTTAGTTCCCTGACCAGGGATCAAACCCAGGCCCCTGACAGTGAGAGTGCTGAGTCCTAAACAGTGGACCACCAGGGAACCTGCAAGTCAGCTTTTAGAAGGTTCAGGGATGGGGGTAGAGGATTTAGAGTCTTGGAAATGTGGGGTCAAAGGGAGGAGAAAGGGTGGTGGCAATGAGGGACTGTGCTTGTGCCTCCTTCTGGCCATTCACGGGACACTTGCTCCGTGTCAAACACCGGGGATCCTAGGAGTTGACCATACTCAGCATCCATGTCCCAGCAGCCTGAGCTAGTTGGGGAAGACATATAAATAAATGGCCACAACTACACGTAAAATGTGCTGTTACAGGGAGATTGGCAAAGGGCTGCAGAAGTACATAGGAGGGACACCTAACTTAGCCCAAAACCCCACTCTGTGTGTGTACACATGAACACACATGTACACCCATGTGCTCTAGTATGTGAGGAGGCTGGGGAGTAGATCCAGGGATGCTGCACAGAGGAGTTGCTCTTTGAGCTAAATTTAAAGGGTGAGTAGGAAGAACTATATAAAAAAGATCTGCACGACCCAGATAACTACGATGGTGTGATCACTCACCCACAGCCAGACATCCTGGAGTGTGAAGTCAAGTGGGCCTTAGGAAGCATCACTACAAACAAAGCTAGTGGAGGTGATGGAATTCCAGTTGGGCTATTTCAAATTCTAAAAGATGATGCTGTGAAAGTGTTGCACTTAATATGCCAGCAAATTTGGAAAACTCAGCAGTGGCCATAGGACTGGAAAAGATCAGTTTTCATTCCAGTCCCAAAGAAAGGCAATGCCAAAGAATGTTCAAGCTACCACACATTTGTACTCATCTCACACGTTAGCAAAGTAATGCTCAAAATTCTCTAGCCAGGGTTCAACAGTACATGAACTATGAACTTGCAGATGTTCAAGCTGGGTTTATAAAAGGCAGAGGAACCAGAGATCAAATTGCCAACATCCGTTGGATTATCAAAAGAGAGTTCCAGAAAAACATCTATTTCTGCTTTATTGACTATGCCAAAGCCTTTGACTGGGTGGATCACAGCAAACTGTGGAAAATTGTTCAAGAAACAGGAGTACCGGATTACCTTACCTGCCTCCTGAGAAATCTGTATGCAGGTCAAGAAGCAACAGGTAGAACTGGATATGGAACAACAGACTGGTTCCAAATCTGGAAAGGAGTATGTCAGGGCTACATATTGTCACCCTGTTTATTTAACTTCTATGCAGAATACATTGTGTGAAATGCTGGGCTGGAAGAAGCACAAGCTGGAATCAAGATTGCCAGGAGAAATATCAATAACCTCAGATATGCAGATGACACCACCTTTATGCAGAAAGTGAAAAAGAACTAAAGAGCCTCTTGATGAAAGTGAAAGTGGAGAGTGAAAAAGTTGGCTTAAAACTCAACATTCAGAAAACTAGGATAATGACATCTGGTCCCATCACTTCATGGCAAGTAGATGGGAAAACAATAGAAACAGTGAGAGACTTTTTTTTTTGAGCTCCAAAATAACTGCAGATGTGACTGTAGCCATGAAATTAAAAGATGCTTGTTCCTTGGAAGGAAAGCTATGACCAACCTAGACAGCATATTAAAAAGCAGAGACATTACTTTGCCAACAAAAGTCTATCTAGTCAAAGCTATGGTTTTTCCAGTGGTCATGTATGGATGTGAGAGTTGGACTGTAAAGAAAGTTGAGCACCGAAGAATTGATGCTTCTGAACTGTGGTGTTGGAGAAGACTCTTGAGAGTCCCTTGGACTGCAAGGAGATCCAACCAGTCCATCCTAAAGGAGATCAGTCCTGGGTGTTCATTGGAAGGATTGATGCTGAAGTGAAACTCCAATACTTTGGCCACCTGATGAGAAGAACTGACTCACTGGAAAAGACCCTGATGCTGGGAAAGATTGAAGGCGGGAGGAGAAGGGGGATGACAGAGGATGAGATGGTTGGATGGCATTACCGGCTCAATGGACATAAGTTTGAGGAAGCTCCGGGAGTTGGTGATGGACAGGGAAGCCTGGTGTGCTGCAATCCATGGGGTTGCAAAGAGTCGGACACAATTGAGCGACTGAACTGAACTGAGGAGGAAATTCCCTGGCGTTCCAGTGGTTAAGACTCTGAACTGCCAGTGCAGGGGCACTTGTTTGATCCCTGGCCAGGGAACTGAAATTCCACATACTTTGCAGTGTGGCTAAAAAAATAAATAAATAAAATAAAGGATGAGTAGGAGATTGACGACTAAGGTCCATATAGTCAAAGCTATGGTTTTTTCAGTAGTCATGTATGGATGTGAGAATTGGACCAAAAAGAAGGCTGATTGTCAAAAAATTGATGCTTTAGAGCTGTGGTCCTTGAGAAGACTCTTGAGAGTCCCTTGGCCTGCAAGGAGATCAAACCAGTCAATCCTAAAGGAAAACAACCCTGAATGTTCACTGGAAGGACTGATGCTGAAGCTGAAGTTCCAATACTCTGGCCACCTAATATCAAGAGCCGACTCATTGGAAAAGACCTTGATGCTGGGAAAGATTGAGGGCAAGAGGAGAAGGGGGTGACAAAGGATGAGATGGTTGGATGGCATCATCGACCTGATGGTTTAAGCAAACTCTGGGAGACCAGTGAAGGACAGGGAAGCCTGGCGTGCTGCAGTCCATGGGGTCACAAGGAGTCTGACGTGACTGAGTCACTGAACAACAGGAGATTGACAGGGGGACAAAGCAAGAAGAAGCTTCCTGAGAGAATGAATGGCTCGGGCAAGGGCTCAGAGGTACAGAAGGGCATGGCATGTGCCTCAACGCAGTTGGGTACCTAGGAAAGTGTGCCACGCTGCATAGCCTTCTTCTAAAGTTAAGGGAGATCACTCAGTGTTTTTACTTGTGGAGTGACATGGTCAGATCTGAATTTTAGGAAGATCACCCTGGTGGCAGAACTGAGAATGGGTCAGAGTGGGGGACAAGGTTTGAGGTGGGGGAAAAGGCCAGATGTACTTGCAATAGCCTAGGAACCAGGTGATACAGTGGGATCTCAGGCGGTGTAGACAGAACTGAGCAGTATTTAGAAGGTCAGGTTGCCTGACTGGGTAACTGGAGGGCAGTAAGGGGAGGATAGGAAGACAGCCACGTTTTTGATTTGGGTCACTGTGTGAATAGAGGTATTATTTGTTGCAACAATAAGAGTCAAGGGAGGTGGCAGATCTGAGGAAGGTTTTTTTTGTTTTGTTTTGTTTTAAGCTTATTTTAGATTCAAGCCAGAGTGCATTTGGAGGGAAAGGAAGAGGGGTCACTGAAGATGTCAGACCAGAGCAGGCAGAGAGATGAGCTCCTGGATACTGGGTGAGGTCCAGAAATAAGACTCAGAGGTTGGGTATAATGTGAGGGGATGGATGGTGGATGGTTGGTCTGTGTAGGAATCAGAGGTTAGGATTCTATGGGATTCTTTTTTTGATGTGGACTATTTAAAAAAAAAAAAGTCTATATTGAATTTGTTAGAAAAATGCTTTGATTTCATGTTTTGGCATTTTGGCCACAAGGCATATAGAATCTTAGCTCCCTGACCAAGGATTGAACCCATATCCCTCACATTGGAAGGTGAGGTCTTAACCAATGGACCATGAGGGAAGTCCCTAGGGGATTCTTGATGATTGGCTCTTCTAGGGAGGTTTACCATTGTGACCACCTGTATTTAAGCCATGCCTCATTAATTGTGTGAACTTGGGAAAACTTCTCTGAGCCTCAATTTTCTCCTCTGCAAAGTGGTGGCAAGACTGTACCAACTTTCTGGGATTTTTGTGTAAATTAAATGGGCTGATATATGGACATCACTCAGCACATAGCAGGTGCCTCATAATGTCAGTCTGGACTCCTCCAGTAAAGGATATGACAAATTCATTACACATGGAAATCCAGAATGACCCAAACCCAGTGTGATAATTGCAGGTTCTCTCATGCCGAGTAGGCTGTCAGGGGATGTGCTGTGCTGGGCTCACTCAGTCGTGTCCAACTCTTTGTGACCTCATGGACGGTAGCCCGCCAGGATCCTCTGTCCATGGGATTTCCCAGGCAATAATACTGGAGTGGGTTGGCATTTTCTCCTCCAGGGAATCTTCCTGACCCAGGGATGAAACCCTCGTCCCCTGTGTCTCCTGGATTGGCAGATGGATTCTTTGCCACCGAGCCACCGGGGAAACCCCATCAGGGGATTGCTAGATAAACTATTTCGTGCAGTTTGTTAAGAGAAAATATCTCAGCAGATTTGGGGAGGGCAGAGGAATAATAAAAAGGATCCTTGTGGTGAAAAATTTTGAGTTCAGAGGTTGGTGCAACTCCCCCAAGTCGCATGCTTAAGTCAGGGGAAAGCAAGGGCCCTAGGGCCCCAACAGCGAGACCATTTCTCTTTCCCTGGAAATGCCCCAGGGATGGTGGGGAGGTTGACAGAGCTTGACAGTGTTCAGCCCCTCACTTCTGCTACCTAGGTCCTTCCTGCCTCCTCCCTATGGCTTTTAAACTGTTTACAGGCATCCAACTTCCATTTCAGAAGTCCACCTGGGCGTCTCAGCAGGACCTGTCCTGGAAACACTTCATACGTCATGCAGGTGTGAGAGGTGTGGGTGTGGGAAGGCTTGCTGGAGATGAATCAGCATTGTCTTCTCCTGCCTGAGTCAGGAGCAGGGCTGGGCAAGTGCTGGCCGACCCAGACCGGAGGGCGGGAAAGAAGAGTAGGGAGACCAGCCTGCAATGACACGTCTCAACCACCAGGGGGCATGAACAAGACGGGGAAAACCCAGGAGTTGCTGATGGGAAACCTTTGGCGCCTGGAACCACGCCTAGGGGAAAGAGGACACCCAGCTTCCCAAGCCGGGCATGGGCTCAGTCACTGCCAGGATGTGCCCACTGCCTGCTTGCGTCCTGGCTTCTCTGCCTTCATGAAGAAGTGGAGAGAGTAGAATGGAATTGGACTTTGAGGGGTCAGCCTGTCCAACCCTCCTGTTCTGCAAGGGGGAAGGAATTACTCTAGATTACCCAGCAAGTTAGTGGCAAATTACTGTGATTTTCATTCAGTTTCAGGAATATGGCTCCTTGATGGGCACAGCCCTGGTCTCAATTCAGGGACAGGTGTCCTGATGCTACTCCTAGCATCAGAGGCGCTCTCTCTCCTCTCTGGTCTTCCCTTTTCCCTCACACTTTCTGTGACTCTGTTTTTCTTTGACTTTTTCTCCCAGTTTCCGTCTGACTGCCTCTTCGTCTCTTCCTCTGTCTGCCTCCTGTCTCCATCCCTGCCTGCTGGGGACTTTGCTGTGCTCCTTCCCTCAATGGGTCCCCAGAGCAAGATATTTCCCGCAGTCACTCCTCAGGGACTCATAGCTCTCTGAAGCTCTGTTTTCCAACCCAGAGTCTCAGTTCCACTCCTGGGAGCAGGCAGAGAAGTTATGATTTGGTAGCATAATCAGTGATGTGATTTCGGGAGGTGGGAAGGCTCCCTGCTACTGTCCCCAGCACCCCACCCCCTACGGTGCCAACCGTAAACTTGGGATGGCACCTGGTGTGGACAAGACCCTTTGCTCACGCGCTCCCTGCCCGGTGAGCTCACCACGTGGGAGTGAGGGCTAGAGAAGACAGGCGCACGAGTGATTCAGTCGAGATCAGAGTGCTCTGAGCACAAAAGGAGTGCTTGATGTGGGACAGAGCAGGTGGAGGCAGACTCTGGTTAGCCCTGGGGCGGCTCCGTGAGGCGAGGGCATTGAACTGGCCTTTGAAGGATATGTGGGACTCCGGGAGGCAGGGATGTGGTGAGTGGGCACATTCTGAGCAGAAGGATGGGCATAGGCAGCCTTGGCCACTCCAGGTGCTCAGGCACAGTGAGCAGGCAGTTGGGAGACGTGCAGGAGAGGTTGGATATGCAGGTAGGGGCCAGAGCCCGAGCACCTCACTTCCAGCAAGGGCCATGGGGACGCCACCGCAGAAGTACCATCTGCCGAAGTCCCTCAGTTAAAATGGAAGAAGTGTTGTAAAAAGCAATGCATTGCACCCCACTGATCCTTACCCTCGGGGAGAACAATTTTTATTCCAAGCTCGATCTGAAATAGGTTTTGACAGAGAAGAGCAGTAGCACAAGGGGGCCAAGTGCCTTGGGGAGGAAGGACACTGGGTGGCTTTGCAGAGGTGTAGGTGGGGGTACTGGGGGCCCCCGAGGCCTGATTTCATCTATGCTGCTCAGGCCGCCCCCAAGTCCCACTGCGAGTGACCTCCAGGGAAAGAGCAGCCTGGCTTGATGTCTGATCCTCTGTGGGTTCTCAGGCTGAGTTTCTCTGTGGTGTCATGACCCAAAACTCCCCAGAGTGGGCCTGATGAGGGGGTCTCTGTTCCAGGGCCCTGTCTGCCAGAGCTGGGTTGGGGTTTCCGCCTGCTGCCCCGTGACTTCGGCTGCCCTAGCCCTGGGGGAGGAGGGCGGTGCCGCTGAGTCACTGCCTGAGCCTCTGGGCCTGGAACCAAGGGTGAGTCACCTCGGACTCGGGCCGCCGGAGGAGAGGAAAGAAGCTGGTGGACATCTGGAGGGGGGAGGGGAGCTGGCACACAGGAAGGGCGGTGCCCGGACTGGATTGAGGCAGTAGGCAAGGGGGCCTGGGAAGGGGCCGTGTGAAGTCTGCTCTTCTCTGAAAGGCCCTCCCCTGGGCTGGGTCCTAAAAGGCCTCAGTGTTTGCCTTTCTCTGGGGAGGGGCCTGGACGAGTGGGTGAGCGAGGCCGAGGCTGTGGCCTCGTCCCCGGCCTGGCCTCCTGACTTGGGAAGCTGTGCGGGCCCCCTCCTCACCTGCCCACCTCCCGACCTGGAGGAGACTAGCGTTTTCTCCTCCTTGCAGCCCTCCTGGGCCTTCCTTACACACAGAGACTGCTGCTCACCCCAGCTCACTATAGCAGAGGCACCTCCACCTCACTGTCTCCCTGTCTCCTGCCAGACCCCTTCCTACCCGAAGGGGGCCTTTCCAGGTCTTTTAAAGCACACCCACTTGCCTTGGTTCATCACTGAAAGTTATTCCTGGGCCGGCTATTAAAAGTCACTGTTTCCCTCGTTCCCTGCGGTCACCCCTGCCCTCTTCTTCCTGATAGCCCCCAGCTGCCTGCTGGTTCCCAGCACACACACAGGCCCGTGAAGTCCCAGCACGCACCGGCAACTTCTGGCCCGACAGTGAACTGTGACTCGCAGGCATTTGTCATGAGAACAAGGCTGGGCCTGAATCACCAGGCCCCTGTGAACAGGGGCGGCCTCCCCTCGCCCAGGGCCCAGAATACCTTTTCCCGGTGACACCTCCCGCTCCCGCTGTGGCCAGGGTGGGGCCGGGGGAGGCGCTGCCCTTGGCTGCCCAGGAAGGGAGGGACTGGGAGGGGGTGTGTGGGGGTGGCAGGAGGCCAGGCTTTGGCGGGATCAGGTTAGGGCAGGTTTGGTTTCCTTAAAATGCAAAGTTGGGGGCCAGTGGGACTAGCATATAAATTCCGACTCTGGGCATCTGGCCCTTTGCTTTCCTTCCCGAGTCTCTCTCTGCTCTCTGGTCTGGTGAGTACCTCTGTCCTGGGCAGGGCCGGGTGGGCAAGACCCCCATGGGTTTCTGCCTTTGTCCCTTTGGCATTTTCTTTTTTTTTTTTTTAATGGATTTTTAAGGGAGCAGAGCTGATTTACAGTGTTCTGTTAGTTTCTGCGGTATGTGCCCTTCGGTTGCTCTTGTCTCCTTCTGGTTCTCTTGGTGGAAGGCCTGGGGCCTCTGTGGGTCTCTGCATTTGGGGGGACCTCCTCCCCAAATGTGTCAGATAGAGGCTTTTCCCCAGTTCCTCTGTGAGGTTTAGGGGTTACTCTTGTGCTGTGTCTGCATCTTTCAGCCTGAGTGTCGGTCTAGAGGTACTTCCTGGGGGTTTGGGCCTAGGCATATGAAGTGTGTGTGGTGGTGGGAGGATTGGGGGGGCGGTGCTTTAAGGAGAATCCTGGTTTTTTTTTTTTTGAAAAGTCCTGGATTCCAGCAGGACGAAGAGCCAAGGATCTCAAGCGAATGGGCCTGCCGGTGTCCCTGCCCTGAGCAGCGGCATAGCTCTGCTGCGTCGGTCTTCTCCCACCTCCTGAGGGCAGGGCTGGCAGGATGGGCCCAGGGGGCTTCTAGCCTCTGACGCCTGCTCCTCCGGCCTCACCCTGGGACCTGCCTAATCCTCCCAGGGTGGTGTGACCGCTCTGAGAGGCAGGGCCTTGGAAAGGATGACTTCCAAATTCTGCCCTTGGTCTCAGATTCTATCCTGATCCTGGGGTACTGGGCTTTTGATTTCTTGAATTCCCGTCCCGGGAGAATCCTTCCTGTTAGGGAGAGTGTTCAGTTGCCAGCACCCCTGCCCCGGTGCCTCCAGTGTGAGGGGAGACACAGTCCCTAGCTGGTGAGAGCCCCTGGTCTGATGGAGGATACAACCTTCCCAAGGGAGCTTTCAGTTAGATGGGGAAGTCACTCCTCAGGGAACCTCGTACCCCTGGGCTGTAGCCAAGGACGCTGCCAGAGCCCAGTGAGCCCCACTAACTAGCACGTGCAGACTCCTGTCTCCGCAGCCCTGGCACAGAGCCCACTGGCCTATGATAGAAGCTGACAGAAAGGATCCCCAATGGGACTCTGGCCACCCTGCCGTTTTTTTTTTTTTTTTCCCCCCATAGACGCTCTGGGCCCCAAGTATGATGGGAGGAGACATGGGGCCCTTCCAAATACAGGGAAAGGTCTAGCCTCTGCCTCACCCACCTAGTGTGAGGTGGAGGTATGGCTTCTGGCCAGGGAGCCACAGGCTAAGGAGGAGACAGCCCTGCCTGCCCATTCAGAGAGGGACTTGGAGAGGCAGCTTGGGGCTCAAGGGCAGCAGACGGTCCTGCAGGCTGGGCTGAGGCATCTCCCTCACTTGCCACCCCTGTAGCCTCGGATCCAAGATGTCCAGTCCCCTGGAGCAGGCGCTGGCTGTGATGGTCGCCACCTTCCACAAGTACTCTGGCCAAGAGGGAGACAAATTCAAGCTGAGTAAGGGGGAGATGAAGGAGCTTCTGCACAAGGAGCTGCCCAGCTTTGTGGGGGTGAGTGGGGCTGGCCGGGGGTGAGAGGGGCCTGGTATACGGGGTGGGGGCCCAGGATGAATCTCTTCTCCCTCCCTGGGTGGGGGTGAGTGGGGCTGGCTGGGGTGAGAGGGTCCTGGGGTACAGGATGGGGGCCCAGGATGAATCTCTTCTCCCTCCCTGGGTGGGGGTGAGTGGGGTTGGCCGGGGTGAGAGGGGCCTGGTATACGGGGTAGGGGCCCAGGATGAATCTCTTCTCCCTCCCTGAGTGGGGGTGAGTGGGGCTGGCTGGGGTGAGAGGGTCCTGGGGTACGGGGTGGGGGCCCAGGGTGAATCTCTTCTCCCTCCCTGCGTGGGGGTGGGGGGGGTGCTGGGGATGCAGACACCAGGGTGGGGTCAAGCCTTTTATGACCTCACCAGAGTGAGAGTGAAGCCTTTGTGTGAATGCCTGAGGGGGTACTCCACTGCTGGCTCCTCCCTGCAGCTTTCCAGAGAAGGGATGTGCTGTCAGAGCCCAGAGAGGGGAAGTGACTAGCTCAAGGTCACACAGCTCTCATTTGTGATCTCCTTCTCTCTCTTCCTCCTTCCATCCTCTCCCTCTTTTGTTTTTCATATTTACTTGCCAAACTAAGAAGGTGTCTAGGGAGAGAGAAGCTCAGCGCAGACACACCCTGAGATGTTTTGTAGAGAAATGCCATCAGTTCTCAATTTGCCACTTGCCCTCCCTTTAATCAACTCCTCATATGTGCTCATGTGCTCAGTCGTGTCCAACTCTTTGCAACCGTGTGGACTATCGTCTGCCAGGCTCCTCTGTCCATGGAACTCTCCAGGCCAGAATACTGGAGCAGGTTGCCATTTCCTACTCCAGGGGATCTTCCTGACCCAGGTATCAAACCTGAGTCTCTTATGTCTCCTGCATTGGCAGACGGATTGTTTACCCCGAGTGCCACCCGAGAAGTGCTCCACTCCCCCTCCGCCCCACCAAAAAAATATTTATTTGTTTGGCTGCACTGGAGTGAGGACAGAGGGAGGTGCATGGGCAGGAAGGTCCAGCTCTCCACCTCCTTCCACAGGCCAGTGGGCTCTGTGCCAGTGCTGCGGAGATGAGCATCTCCCTGGGCTGGTTAGTGGGGCTCACTGGGCTCCGGCAGCGGACTTGGGTACAGCCCAGGGGTACGAGGTTCCTTGAGAGTGCATGGGCGGGAGTCTTAGTTGCGGCATGTGGGATCTAGTTCCCCGACCATGGATCGAATCCAGGGCCGCTACACTGGGAGTGTGTAGTCTTAGCCATTGGACCAAATCCCAGTGGAGTCTTAGCCACTGGAACAAATCCCAAAGTCAGATCTCAGGCTTTGGACATACGAGGCATGTCCTTTTTTCTTAAAAAATTTTTTTTGATCATACTTTCCTAATTTGGTTTCATTTTATCTGGTATGGGAAAGAGTCTGCCTTTTTGGAATTCATTTTTCTGGTGATGAGGCATGGTGGTGGTTTCAGAAAGCTTGAGTTCCCTCATCAGCAGGATGTGGGTAATGCCCATCTCGCTGGGCCCTTGTGGGGAGCAGAGCTGATCCTATGAAGGGAGGGTCTGGAGATCCCCCAGCAGGGAGAGCTGGAGACTCTGGCTCATGCACTTCGCTGTGTCCCCACTCACAGGGCACCCTAGTGCTCCCAGGGCCTCCCTGCTCACCATCAGCCCCAGGTGCTCCCTGCTTACCACGTACCTGCTGCCCAGGGAGGAGGGGAGAGCTGGGTTCCGCCCCATGAGAGCAGATGGCCTGACTGTCTCTTGCTTTCAGGACAAGGTGGATGAGGAGGGCCTGAAGAAGCTGATGGGTGATCTGGATGAGAACAGTGACCAGCAGGTGGACTTCCAGGAGTACGCCGTCTTCCTGGCCCTCATCACTATCATGTGCAATGATTTCTTCCAGGGCTCCCCAGCGCGCTCCTGATGCAGAGCTTGTGGCTCCCTGCTGTGGGTCTCTTCGGCTGGGGAGGACTCTCTATCTTTTTTAGTTTTACTCAATAAACTGTTTTTGCCGGTTGACAGTATTTTCATTGCTCAGTGCTGCCCTGTCACCTGGCTGGCCCAGGTGCTGTGCTGAAAGTTAAAGACCCAAAGCTGCTTTTCCTTGTGAGCTGTCTTTATCCCTTTCAGTGCAAGATGATACAATTCCTTTAAAAATGTTGTGGGTTTCCTGTGTATCAACTTACAAGTTCAGTTAGCCAAAAGCCACATTTATAAATCTCTTTGAGACTGGCCCTTTCCACCTTAGAGTCAGGGTTCTGGGAGAAAATGTCCTTATGATTCTTAAAGACCCTCTTGTCTGAAAGGGTCAAGAAGACACACTGTTAAAATTATTAGAAGACATATTATGTATCTGAGATCTGAGACTTGCCCTTAAATCTTTTTGAAGTCCACATGAAATTTCTCCTCTTTGACTTTATCTTACCCTGAGGCCCGTTTCCTTGGCAGGGCCAAGGATTTGATCTTGGCCCCAAGGCCATTGATTACTTTGAGAGCCATTTGTTGTCTGGGAAGACTGTCTGGGGCGCCCCTGGTGGCTCAGAATGTAAAGAATCTGGCTGTAGTGTGGGAGACCCAGGTTCAATCCCTGGGTCAGGAAGACCCCTGGAAGAAAGGAATGGACACCCACTGCAGTATTCTTGCCTGTAGACTCCCATGGACAGGGGAGCTGGTGGGCTACAGTCCATGCGGTCGCAAAGAGTCGGCCACAGCTGAGCAACTAACATGATCTTGTACTACAACTGCCCTGGGCCCTCTATATTTTCTCTAAATTCTACTCAAATTGAAGAGCTCCTTTTTTTTTTGGCTGAACCATGAAGCATGCAGGATCTTAGTTTTTCCACCAGGGATCCAACCCATGCCCCCCTGAAGTGGAAGCAAGGAGTCAAAAAGAGTTTTAATGATAAGGAAAGGGGGGATGGAGAGTAGACAAGTCATAGACAATATTTTTGTGAATTACTTTCTTACTTTTCTCACTTCCCTGGGAAGCTCTGATGCTTGGGAACTGCTTACAGAGTAGCTCAGACAAAAGCTCCCCCAAAATAAAGAGTGAGAAGGTTCTGGGACATCCTGCTTATTCTCACTGTTCTGCTTTAACTACACATCTGGGGCTGGTGCTGGGCAAGGTTGGGCAGGCTGAGCAATGAAAAAAGGGGAGCCCATTTCCTAATACCCTGTAGGAAAAGGAGCCAGTGGTATTCACCTGTATTAGGTCAGGGATGTAAATGTATGATAATGGTAATTAACATTTCCACAGCAGTTCCCAAAGCTGCTTTCATGCACACTGTTTCTTCAGCCCCATGGTAACCACCAGAGAACTATCATTAGGCCTCTTTTATAGATAAGGAAATCGAGAGGAGGAGGCGTCTGCCATTCAAGGCGCTCTCGTTTTGTGTGCGGTTGCTGAGTTAGACGCAGGGCCCTCCGCTCTCACACACTCCACAGGACCGTCAAATGATATGAAGAACTTTCACACTGAAGTCTCAGGGCAGGAATCTTCCAGATCAAAAAAAAAAAAAAAAAAAAATCAAGACCCAAACAAGGTAAAGGACAGGCTCAAGGTGGAGGGAGGAGGGTGGAGGAGCTCAGAGTGAGGGCTCAGTGAAGCGGTCTTCTCAGGACGGTGCTCCAGCCCCAAAGCACCTCCTCCCAGACCTTCCCGTCCACCCGCCCTCCCCCTCAGCTGTCACCTCCTAGGGCGAGCTCCTGCCTGCCTCCTTCTGGGCAAACAAAGGGGCGGAGTCCCGGGGAGGTGCAGCCAGGCTGAGAAGCAGGAAGGGCTGGGGGATGAGGGCTCAGACTGGGAGCAGGTTACCCGGCTCTTCCTTGACCGCTCACATAAAGTACCCCAGGCCCCGCCACTATAGCCCTGCTTTCTTGCTCTTGCATTTATGTTACCCATCTATCATACATATGTTTGTTACTGTCTGTTGCCTGCGTTAGAGGGTCCTTCCCACAGAACTTGGATTTTGTCTGTTTTGTTTATGGCTATACCTCCAATGCCTAGGAGAGGTGCTTCTATATATTCACATGAGGACTTCTTGGTGGTGCAGTGGATAGGAATCCACCTGCCAATGCAGGGGACACAGGTTTGATCCCTGGGCTGGGAAGATTCCACATGCTATGGAGCAACCCAGCCTGCGTGTGCCTAGAGCTCACACTCTGCAACAAGAAAAGCCACCGCAATGAGAAGCCCTCACACTGCAATGAAGAGCAGCCTTTGATCCTCACAGCTAGAGAAAGCCCACTGTGCAGCAACGAAGATCCAGCGCAGCCAAAAATAAGTATACTTTAAAAAAATAAAATAATTATTGACATGAGTGACGAATGGCTCTTACCCCATCACTAATTAGTTGTGTGACTTGGGCAAGTTACCTACCTCTCAGTTAACATTTACATCCTTACCAGGTGCCGGCGTGCCAGCGCTATTTGTCTATGAGCTGTGTACCTGTTAACTCATTTATGCCTCACAGCAATCCTATGAAATGGTGACCATTATTTTCCTTGGTCATCCACAGATGATGAAAGTGAGGCCCGGAGAGGTGAGGTGATCTGCTTAAGGAAGGTGGCTGCTCGTGGCATACCTGGGATGCCACAGGTGGGAACAAGTGCTTGACCCAGAACTGAATTAATCGCTGGTCCCCACTGGGCCCCTGCTTCTGTCCCCTACTCCCCATAACTCCTTGCCTATAAAACAGAGATAATCACAGCCCTCCCTTCCCTGCCCTCCCACTGCCTGCTTCCCTCATCTAAAGGGGCTGAATCTTCAGGGAGCTGATGGCAAGGTTGAGCTTCAGGTGCAGCGGGGTTCAAGGGAGGCCAAGGTGTCATGAACTCTCTGGCTGCCCCATAGTAAGCATTAGGATTTCTTCCCCATTCCACACTCTTCTGGATCTTGAGTTCTTTTCTGAGAAATGAGGAGGGGTCTCTCGGGCCCAGGAATCAGGGGCGGGAGGAGAGAAGTGATATAAAGGGATTTCCATTTCTGGTAATATGGTGATCTGTGCCGGTTCTAGCTAAAAACAACAAAAAGTGCTGGAGAGAATAAAAACAGCTTTTCAAAGCCTTAAAGAGCTCACAAGGCGGTAAGGAATGAGATCAAAATCTAAGTGAAAGCAGATTCCAGGAAGAAAGCCCGTCGCCAGGCCCCTCATGTCCTGAGGACATAACTAACCTGAGCCAAAGTGACCTTTGGCTTTGTTTGTGGAAACAGGAAGGGTTCATTTGAGGAGCAGAGGCAAAGGGGAGACCCCACATACAGCTGGGACCCCAAAGGGCTATACCCTTAAGCCCCAAACCAGAGGAAACCTACCCCGAGTGCAGGGAACTCGGCCTTGGTGCCATGTGGAGCCAGGAGGACAGGAAACCAGAGCTCTAGCTCCAGGCTGCCCTGGGGTGAGTCTGTGCTTGGTGTGGTGGGGTGAGGCGGGGACCAGGAAAACACAGCCTAGACTTCTGGAAGGGCCCCTGGGAGCAGCACACCTTCCTCCCGGGTCTCAAAGACATTCTACTGATGATCCCCCCAGGGAAACAAGCGTGTCCAAGAGAAATCCTTAGGTACTGTTTCAGGGGCTCCAAAAAGCTCCAGTACCGCAGTTCTTTATGTCTCAGCACAGAAAAGAATTCAGGGAGAGGTGAAGTGATATAGTGAAGAAATGATTTACTGGAATAGGACGCTTGTGAGACTCACAAGCGGGAGGATGAGTGATGCCACACCGTGAGAACTTACTGGGCTACAGTTTTATAATCAGGAAAAGTGGGGAGAGGGAGAAGACCTTCTTTGTCTTTCTTGAGTAGACATCAACACTTCTATCATCAGCTCCTACTCCAGGTTGAGCAAGGGAGTTTTCTTGTCTCTACACAGACAAGCTAGGTTCACAAATTATTGTTTTTTTATGTGTACAGACAGCATGTCTGAGGGATCATCAACTTACTGAGCTCACTGTGCAGTGTGTGGGTCTCAATGTTTCATTGTTTTGGGGGATGTCTTGTGCTTCTGTTGTGTGGTTTTGTTGCTAAGGAAGCCTGCTTGCTTTTGTGGTTAAGCAAACCTGCTTTCAGGCTTCCCTGGTGACTCAGTGGTAAAAAATACACCTGCCAATGATGTGGGCTCGACCTCCGGGTCAGGAAGATCTCCTGGAGAAGGAACTGGTAACCCACTCCAGTATTCTTGCCCGGGAAATTCCATGGACAGAGGAGCCTGGCAGGGTACAGTCCATGGGGTTGCAAAGAGTCGGACATGACTTAACAACTAAACAACAACAAACCCGCTTTCTTGAGTAATCATTAACATTCAGGAGTCTTCCATATTTTTTCTACTTACCATCCCCTAGTGGGATTACCTATTCAATCACCTATTTTGTCCCTTTGAAAGGGAAAATGTTAGTAGCTCAGTTGTATCTGACTCTTTGTGAGCCCATGGACTGTACCCCCAGGCTCCTCTGTCTATGGAATTCTCCAGGCAAGAATATGGGAGTGGGTAGCCATTCCCTACTCCAGGGGATCTTCCCGATCCAAGTATTGAACCCCAGTCTCCTGCATTGCAAGCAGATTCTTTTTTTTTTTTTTTTTTGCAAGCAGATTCTTTACCGTCTGAGCCACCAGGACTATGCCCCCATCACAAAGACTGTTGGTCTGGGGATCCAGCAGGGAGAGTGATGGGCTCAGTGGTCTCACCATAAATGGGGGGCTGAACCAGAGGCTCACCAGGATCCTCTCTGACGCAGGGATTCTCTGGGGGTGAGGCAAAAGTGTGTCCTCATTTTGTCTTCTGGGATGCCTCTTCAGCATGAAGAGGTAGGGGGCGGCTGTGGAATGACCTGTCTCCTCTAACCATGCAGGAAGGAGATGGACAGGAGGCCGTGCCCTGTTCCCAATGCTGGGGGAGGACAGAGGGAAAATGAAGAGGTGGTGGTGTCTGCAGCCTTTGATGTGTGCATTGCTAGGTGTGTGAGTGGGGCTTGTAGTAGGGGTTGGCAGGGAAGGAGGCAGGGGAGCCCCTGGGGGGCATCCTGAGCTTGACCTACTTGGATCTCCCCATAATTACTCCCTTCCTTCATCGGGAGGCTACAAATAGGGATGTCCTGTCTCTAGGTTCCTCCACTTGAAACGTCAACATCAGAGGTGAGTGCAAGCTGCTTGGGTCCTGCCCTGGGCTGGGTGTTGGTCAGTCCGAGTTCTGTCTCCTGGCTCAGGGTCTGAGCTTGGGGCCAGAGGGGTGACCACAGCAGGGACTGAGGAGGTGAGGGGAGTCTGATGATAGACTCAGGGGTTCCAGGCACAGTATGGCGATGCTGAGGAGCTTGGGTTTAGGGGTGTGCAGAGCTGAGGTCTAGCTGAGAGATGGACAGATGGGCTTAAACCACTGCTGTTGCCCATAGTTAATTCCCCCCTTAACCCACTCTCTTCATTCCTGCCAGGGGAGTGAAATGGGCAAGGGAGGCGGGCAAGAGAGGATTCCCTCTAGTCTCCAGGCACCAAGCTCCTGAAAAAGCCACAGTGGTGGCGCCAGGCAGGCTGGCGGGAGCCCAGAAGGGCAGGTCAGCTCCTCGGCATTTCCCTATTCCCTGCCATCACGGCCCTTTCATCTCCTGGGAACCCGGAACTCTGCTCCAATCCTGGGCTGTCACAAAGCGTTAAAACCCAGGCAGCACTTAACCCCATTCTCTCTCCCTACTCTTGACCATCTGCAGGGCCCAGCAGAGGGCAAATCATTAGGGAGGGAGCGAGCCTTGGCCCAGGCTGCCACATGCTGCAGGACTCCTGTCCCCTGGGGGAACCGGGAGTGAGTCACTCAGCTCACGTGGAAACAACACATGCCTTCCTGGCTGCCTTAGGGTTTCCCCAGGCCGGAGGCATCTCCCAGGAGGGCGGTGGGAGGGGCCAGTGGATTGGGGTGGGTGGGCAATGCTGGGGAGGGCTTCCCGTCTAACAGAACGGGGTGATTCTCTGCAGAGCCTTCTGTCTCAAGACCCTCAGGGGTCAGGGGGATGGCCATAGTTGGGGCATATCATGGATTGGTCCCTACTGGAGCTGGCTGCCTCCAGAGACCATCTGATTCAGGTCCCTGATTAGGTCTGTGAGGTGGGATTAACCCCATTTCACAGATAAGGCACCTGAGACCCAGACCGGGTAAATGTTCATCCTCACCTGCATAGCTAGTCAGAGGCATAGTGGATCTTTGGATGCAGCTTCCCTGAATTCAGGGCAGAAGGGATGGTGAGGGGGTGGTTGTGAGACTGTAGGGGTTCCTCTGAGACCTGACTCTCCCTAAGGATGCTCAGCTTTGCCAAGGGCCTGAGGCCGGGAGCCCAGAGCAAGGATCTCCATGCAGGTTCCTATGGAAGGGGCTCTGGGGTCCTGAAGGGGAGGAAGATTCTAGGGTCAGGGGGCTGTGTCTCAGAGGGTGAGGCAGAGCTGGACTGAGCCATTGTTGGGTGTCAGATGAGAAAAGATGGAGAAAATAGGTGGGGGTTTCCCTGGTGACTCAGACGGCAAAGAACCCTCCTGCAAGGCAGGAGACCCAGGGTTTGATCCCTGGATCGGGAAGATCCTCTGGAGAAGGAAATAGCAACCCAGTATTCTTGCCTGGAGAATCCCATGGACAGAGGAGCCTGTCTGGCTACAGTTCCTGGGGCCACAAAAGAGTCCAACATGACTTAGCGGCTAAACTACCACCACTGTGGGGGAGTGAGGTAACGGGGCGGGGGGGGGGGGGGGGAAGAGCACTCTCCCTGAGGGGTTTGCAGTGATGTTGGGCAATTAAGGCCTCTGTCCAGAAATAGAATGAGTGATGGTGGTGGGAGAGGGTGGGGGCGGTCAGAAAATAAATGAGGAGGAGCTGGTGTGGTCAAGGAGGGCTGCTCAGAGGAGGGGGAGCTTGTGGGTCCGGAAGCATGTAAGGGGTTAATCCAGGTCTGGGCACAGTCCCTGGGACACTCAAAATGCAGAGATGAGAAGAGGGGCTGACTTGGCTTCTGCCATGAGTCCCACCTTTGTTCCATGACAGTCAGTATGGCCAGTCTTCTGGAGCAGGCGTTGGCTACTATCGTGAGCACCTTTCAGGAATATTCACAGCTGTCTGGAAACCCGCTCTGCCAGGCGAAGTTCAAGGAACTCCTGGAGAAGGAGCTGCCTACCTGGACCCCGGTGAGCACCTGGGCTGAGCCCGCGAGGGAAGCACTGCTTGGAGTCTGCGAAGAGACCCTGCTCTGAGTCTGGGGCACAAGGGGGTGGAGGTTAGACTGTGGGGAGGGATGCTGGGAGGGAAATGGGCACAACCGTTTCTTCATCTGTAAAGTGGGAGAAAGTCACCTCCCAGACTGTCTGGCAGGGCAGTTGGGAAGGCTGAGTGAGAGCTCTGTGAAGAACGCCTGACACGCAGTCGGCAGTCGGTGAATGAGCTGAGAAAGAGGATTTGGGAGGGGAACTGACACGGTGAATCCTCAGAACAGGGAGGCTGAGGTTGACCCCAGCGGGCATGGGTTGCTGATGGCTGGGACCACTGCGGAGAGGAGGCGTGGAGGCGAGGGAAGCTGGCTGTGTGCACCAGGCTGCCCTGCCCTCCTCAGCCTGCCTTCTCATCCCTGCCCGCCCCACCCCACACAGACGACGCTTCGGGAGTGTGAGTACAAGCAGTTCATCAGTGTCCTGGACACCAACAAGGATTGCCAGGTGGATTTTGTGGAGTACATGCGCCTGCTCGCCGGCCTCTGCGTCTACTGCCACGAGTCCTTCAAGGACAGCCCCCTGAAGCCCTCCTGCTCCCAGTAATGGGCAGGGCAGCTGTCGGAGGGCAGAGGTCAGGGTCCTCTCGGGACCCACTCCGTCTCTGCCCCGAGGTCATCCTGGGCACATCAGCTCTCCCCTTCCCAGCCCCCCGGGCCCCTCCTTCTAGAATCTCCCAGGCTTGCCCCTGGTGTGCCAACCCATGAGTCCAGGATACATGAGAGGACCATCCCCAGAATCACAGCTAGTGATCTGAAGAGGAGCCAGCCGCTGCCTCCCCCCACCAGCCACAGCGGTGGTGGCTGTCAAGGCCCAGAAGAGCATGTCTGGGAGAGAGATTGTGGCAGCAAAGGCCTCTTTTGTTCCTAATAAAGAACTGGCATCACTTGGCTTCGTTTGGTTCTTCTGAGACGACGGCCTGGGATCAGAGTCCCACTGAGGCATCTCTCCTCCCTGGACTTTTCCACGGGAGGACAGGAGGTTGAGGGCAGTTTCAGACCCTGCGGAAATGAAATGGTCCCAATGTCCAACAGGAAGGCATGGGGGCAACTCGGGGACAATGTCCATGGGAGGATGGTGGGGTGGGTGGGCTCTCTTGTCTGTCTGTGTGTATCGGGCGGGTCTCTGAAGACGAAGCTTCCTTGGGCTGTGAAGGAGGTGAGGGGGGGTCAAACTCAGTCCCCTAGACCGGCTGTTCCGGGAGGAGGGTGGGGCTGTAGGGGAGAGGGCGGGTCTGTTCCCCGCCCTGGGCTATGAGAGCCCAGAATGCAGCACTAATCAGATTAGGGGTTGGACCAGGGTGTTGCTCCCAGATCATCTGGGGATGGGTGCTCTGCTGTTGAAGGGGGAAGGAGAGAGACCTTTAGGCAGACAGACCCCTCTCCTTGAAGCCACAGCCACCTGAGGGGTTTAACCCCTGACTCCTGACCCTCCCTCAACCCCTGAGCTCATACCTTACCCTGGGAGGGTCCCCTGATCCCTGCCTCCCCTCATTTTGTGCTGCATCACCTCTAACTTTCCTCTGCTACCTGCCGTCTTCATCCCCGACACCCAGCCCAAATCCAAGCCCCCTCCCAAAGCCCTCTGCCACCCTACTGCTCTAGGTCTCTTCAGTCCCTCCCTGAGCCCCAGGGCATACCCCTCCTTCCCCATTCCATCACTCCTGCATCCAGTGCCTTTCTCCAAGGATGTGCCTGGGGTGTCCCCAAGCCTCCTTTGGGTGTTAGCCTATTCCTCCTCCCAGACCCCCAGCTCCCGTCCCTGGGCTCACTCAACACAGTAGGAAGCTCTTTGGGGAGGGGCGCAAGGCGGCATGAGCCGCCCCCAGCACTGATCCTGAGGTGCCCTCCCTGTGTTCTGGGCTGCCACGTTCCAGGGCAGTTTCCCACCTGCCACCTTCCACCCCTCTATGCTGGCTGCCTGGTGGGACCACGTCCTCCTTGTCCCTCATACCCCAGGCACAACCTGTCCCTTGCCCCAGCTCCCTAAAACTCAAGCTGAGCTGTGCACACCCACCCTCCAGGCCCCCGCCTGTGCCCCTGGGGCTCTCCCGTGTCTGTCTGTGCCTGATGGGGCAGGAAGCTGGCTTTCCAGGCTGGGCGGGTGGAGGGGGGTGGAGGGGGGCCGTGGCGTTCACCACATCAGCCCACGATAGGAGGGCTGGGTCCCGTTCTCCCCCATCCCTTGCCATGGGCAGGGCCTGGCCCGGGTATAAATAGGTCAGACTGCTGGGTTCTCCCCATTCTTCCTCTCTCCCCATCATCTCTCCCCAGCACTTCCTCTCTCTCTCGGTGAGTTGTGGTCGCCTGATTGGCACGCAAGAGGTGTCAGGCTGAGGCTGGGGGCAGGAGAAAGGGAGGTAGGCGGGGGCCAGAAGTGCTAAACAGGTCCAGATGTGAGATTCCGATGTGGAGGCTCTGGGATGGGTGGTGTGTGTGTGCACAAGTGCGTGTGCATTCAAGGAAGAACAACAAGGGTGCAGGTGGCTGGATGGGAGCTGTCTGGGGGGTTCTGTGATGCTGGGGCTTGCGTGTGTTGTCACTGCTGATGTTTTGTGGTGCATGTGACTGGTGGGTGTGCACGATGGCTGGTGTCTGCTGGGGGGCGCACTCGGGTGTGGAAAGCACAGTGAAGGCAGAAGGCGACTGTGGGCTCTGGCTGGTTATGTCCTAGGAGCCTCGGTCTTGCACACAGCAGCCCGGCCCAAGGGAGGGTGGCCTCCCTGTCCCTCCCCTGCATCCATGCTGCTGCCACCTCACCCTGTCCCTCCCTATGCACTGTTTTTTTCCGCTAGGCCCCTGGGCAATCCTCCAGCAGCCTCGCCCAGCCCAGTGCTGGGAGGGGGAAAGAATGGGCTGGGGTGGGGCTGCTGTGGGCTGAGCCCATAGGATTGAGTGAATGGACCAAGTGAGGGTGGAGAAAGTGCTTCTGGGGAGCTGGCTGCCTGGAACCCGGAACCTGAGCACCAGGCCCTGCAGGGGTTTGCTGCCCCAAGCATAAATTTCCCACCCCAGCTAGGAGCTGAACCCCTTTCTGGATGGGAGCAGTGTCACCAATGTGCTCCCCGAGGGATGGGAGTGGGGGGCATTTCCAAATACATAGCTGGGGGTGGGGCGGGGAAAACAAGGTTGTCTCTGTGACCCTGCCCCCAGCTCCTGACTGCTGCCATGGCATATCCCCTGGAGAAGGCCCTCGATGTGATGGTGTCCACCTTCCACAAGTACTCGGGCAAGGAGGGTGACAAGTTCAAACTCAACAAGTCTGAACTAAAGGAGCTGCTGACCCGGGAGCTGCCCAGCTTCCTGGGGGTGAGTGACACTGCCTGGGAGGCACCCGTCCTCTGCTCAGCACTACCTGCAGCTGGCATCTGCTGCTGACACGGGCAATTTCCGGGCAGAGAGCTTACCCTGGCTGCCTGGGGCCAAAGCACAGTGGGCACCCACCGCTCACTTGCTAGCACCCTCAGAGAGAGGGCAGAGTGAGCAGACAGGGTACGGTGCTCTGTACAACTTCCCTGGAGGGAAACGGATGCTCAGAGAGGCTAGGTAACTTCCCAAGGTACCCAGTGTTTAAAGCTGAGATCATGAACTAGGATGGTTGAGCTCTTGCCGTCACTCCAGCAATGAACCTCTTGTTTTTTTTTAAGATTCTGTGAAAGTTGTATGCCTTCCTTTTTTTAGTTGAAATATCGTTGCTTTACAGTGTGTTCATTTCAAGTGTACAGCAAAGTGATTTAGCTACATATACACATATCTGTTTTTTCAGAGTCTTCTCCATGATAAGTTATTACAATATTGAATACAGTTCCCTGTGTTATACAGTAAATCCTTATTGCTTATCTCTTTTATATACAGTAGTGTATATCTGTTAGTCTCATATTCCTATTTTATCACCATCCCCCTGCCCCATAAACCATTTTTGAATTTCTATTTGGCTTGTAGACGTGAAGATATAGTTCTCTGGAGACACTCACACACCTACAGAATTCTCCTGAGCAATTCCAGATGCCATCTGTATCAACCTTTATGCTGTTTATACATTGCTTTCATGACCATTGTATAATTGGACTCTTAAAATGACCTTGGCAGAAGATGCTGTGGTCTCCTTTGTCCAGTTGTACCCGGGTCCTCAGACTTCATCTGAGGGGTAGCTTAGCCCCTAGGGCTGGAGGTCCAAAACCAGGCCCGCCAAGGGGTGCTGGTGCCTTCCTGAGCGCCCATCTGGAGGTGCCAACCTCGTCCAGTCCTAGCTCTGCCCCACTCCCCCACCCCGACTTCACTTCCGGTTTTCACCCGTAGCCTCTTCCTCCTGCAGAAAAGGACGGATGAAGCTGCGTTCCAGAAACTGATGAGCAACCTGGACAGCAACAAGGACAACGAGGTGGACTTCCAGGAGTACTGCGTCTTCCTGTCCTGCATCGCCATGATGTGCAATGAGTTCTTCGAAGGTTTCCCTGATAAGCAACCCCGGAAAAAATGAACGGTCCTCAGGTGTTGGGGTGGGGGGGCTGCCAGCTGGGGTCTTCCCTGTTGGCGGTGGGCACATCACCTCACCCTGGCTCCTCCAGACGTGAGCACAATACTGAACAAGTTCAATAAAGATTCTTGAAAGCTATGAGGCTGATGGTCTGAGAAACTCTGGGGGCGTGGGGTGGGGCGTGAGGGGTACGATGTGGGGGCAGTGGGGAGGGGGTAACGGAAGATGCTGGAGTTGAGTTGTAGTGTTGTGGGGAGTGGAGAGCAGATGAGTGAGGGTGGGAGAGGGATGCGGGTGACTCTGTGTGTGTGTGTGGCGGAAAGAATCGACTCTGGATGGGGCCAAAGGCAGGGCAAGGGACCCCAGAGGCTTGGAACATCCCAGCTGTAGGATCTTAGCCAGTGTTCTCACCCATCCCACCTCCCCAGCCTTGCCTCTGGCAGGACCTCTGACTGAGGCTGGGATGAATTCGAAGGTCACATCTGCTCCTGGTTGGAGTCTGGAAGGGAGTGTGGGTGCCCTGGGGTGGTGGGGAAAGGGCTGAGTCACGGGGAGGAAGTAGTGAGGCCAGAGTGGAACGGGGAGGAAGGCTCAGTCCTGACACTTACAGCTCGGACCCTGCCTGCCACCTGCCCCAGCGCCCTGGCTTCAGACCCCAGGAAAGATGAATCCTTCCTGTCCAGGGTCAGATCAGGGAGGTGAAGTGGAGGAAGGGCAGGTTGACGGCCACAGCATGAGATATCATCCTTCTCTAACCTCATCTCTCCCGGAGGCCCTAGGCTGAGATTCGTTACCAGTTAACAGTCATGCTCCATGAGAGGCAGACAAAGGACCTTGGAACTGATGAGTGGAGGACAGCAACTGGGTTGGGAGGGAGGGAGACAGTGGGAGGTGACCAGAGTTTTGGAGACAAAATTCCAGGCATGAGATCTGATAAGTGGATTGAGATTCCCCTCCCCCACCCTCCTGAACGTATCAGGCATGATAGTGCTTCTCTTTAGGTTAAAGACCAGCGGCTCCAGCCTGCAATGGGTGGGGGTTAGATTTCCAGGCCTTGCTTGGGTGGTACAGGGACCTTCAATGAAGAGGTGCGTAGAAGGCAGGTCCAGAGACAGAGAAGGTCTGGTTCCCGTGACCTTTCAAGCTTTCCCCTTTTCTTCTCATCACATTGTTTTTCTCTCAAGTTGCAGAGGAGTGGGGTAGGTGACTCAGATGTTCCTTCAGAATATGACTACAGAGACTTGGATAGAATTTTGATCCAGGAAAAAGTTTGCCACTTCTTCCTTCTCCCCCCTCACCCCCGCCCCGGTCTGCCCATCTTCCATTGGAGTGGCCTCCCCTGAGTCTCCCTTCTGCATCACTCTCTACTTTGGAAACTCCTGTTGCTTAGCGACCAGTCCCTGCTGCGTCTTTACCTTTGGCAGCTGAAGGTGGGAGTGGAATTGGGGGCAGCAGGGAGCATCTAGGCAGGCTAGGGTGAGGTGGCGTCAGCCACAGGCACTAAGCCCCTAACTCTGTTCTCTTCTCATTCTTGAACTGGTTGGTGGTAGAACAATGTCTGGGCTTCCCTGGTAGTTCAGTTGGTTAAAAATTTGCCTGCAATGCAGGAGACCCCGACATGGTTCCTGGGTTGGGAAGATCCTCTGGAGAAGGGATAGGCTACCCACTCCAGTATTCTTGGGCTTCCCTGGTGGCTCAGACGGTAAAGATTCCACGTGCAATGTGGGAGACCCGGTTTCAACCCCTGGTTTGGGAAGATCCCCTGGAGGAGGGCATGGCAACCCACTCCAATATTCTTGCCTGGAGAATCTCATGGACAGAGGAGCCTGGCAGGCTACAGTCCATGGGGTTGCAAAGAGTCAGACACGACTGAGCAACTAATCACAGAACAATGTCTGAGTCTCTCCTGGGATATAGGCAAATCTCCTTGACCCACACCCTGGTCATTACTGCACCTTGAACCTGCTCCCCAGGGTCCACAGCCTCTACCCCATCACCCAGCCCTACCCTGCCCCGATTTCCGCCTTGGTCTCCCTGATTCTCAGTTCCCCAAGGGTCTCTGACAATTTTTTCCCATCGTTACCAGTGAGGTGTCGAAGAAATCATCATTGAAAAGTCCTTTAAAAATCTTAGTCTCCATACTCGCTAATGACCTTGACCATGCCCTTGGCAGGAAACATCTTCCCCTGCTGATTCCCATCTTGAGATGCATCTGTTCTGCTCTTGGGGTGGATGGGAGGGCTCCAATACAAAGAACAGCCTAGGGTATGGGTGGATATCCTGCATACCTCCTGATTCTTCTTTCCAGGGATCCTGGCTTTCGTCCCATCAGATTGTGAGTTCTGGGTTTTGGTTGGACAGACAAAGCTTCTGGGATTGAAAATGTATGTACAAAGGTAAATTCAGTATGCTCCCATCCCCTCTGTTTAGAAACAAGGAAGATGAGATTGGCAAAAGGGGGTTTCTTTGCAGCCACATCCCAGGAGGCTCTGACCCAGGCCTCTTTGTCCCTGGCCCCTTCTTATTGGCCCTTTCTTTCCCCTGGTTTCCTGGGGACTGGAGCAAGGGAATAAAGGCAGAGAGCAGTGGCAGGCAGCCTGTGTCTGCCGCGTGAGTTCTCCAGCTCCCTCCTTCCTTGGTGAGTCCTTCCTTCTGATCTCCCTGCTCATTTATATGGTAGGGCAAGCTGGGTGATGAGGCCAGAGGCTGACAAGCTCTGGTGACCTCCACCAAAACAGGCTGGGTCTGATGAGTGGGCATGTCCTCAGGGAGGAGAGGGCCAGGTATTTGGCATCATGGCTATGAGAATTTCCTGAGAAGTGGCTCTGGAGGTGGAGGTGGGGATCAGAACCAGCCAGGAGGCTGCTGCAACTGTCGAGACACTCGCCTTCCACTGCGGTCCTGGCTGAGTCTCCCGGTGGTGGTGAGAAGCTGAGGGTTTGGGGTGGTAGGAGATGAATGACTGGGTCCAGTTCAAGAATAGCCAGGTGGGCTTCGGGCTGAGGGTAGGAGACAGTAGCTTCCTCCTCCTTTCCTGGCTCAGGACTCTACACAGATTTACCTGCAGCCCCCAAGTTCCTTGGGCGTTGGCTCCTTCCTGCCTAAAGGGGAAGTGGTTTCCAAGTCTGAGTCACAGGAGCTCCAACAGCTAAGAAGCTTTGGAGGGGTGTGTGGCTGTGCTGGTGGACTGGAGGGCCCCATCAGACCCAGTTTCTGGATCCAGCTCTCACAATGACCCTGGAGAGAAGGCCCACTTCCTTCACTGACTCATGACTGGTCTGTGTGTACAGTTCTCTGGGCTGGAGCCTGGGGACCAGGGGAACAAGTCCTGTCACCCCTCTCAGCTTCCTGCTGAGATCTTATCTTCTAGTTCCAGCCCCAGGTTCCTCCAACCCCGGACTCTCTGTTCGCCCTGCTCCCCACTTCTGTAAGGAGACACTCCCTGATAGCGGGTGGTTCAGGCTCCTGGGCCAAGGAGGGTGACTAGGGTAAGGAGAACGATCTCTGGAAAATGAGTGCCCAAGCTGGGTCAGGTCGGAAGAAAACCCTGACCCTTCACTGGCTCCACCATCTGCCACCAGTTCTTCTGAGGAGGTCAGCTTGTTACTCCCTCTGCCCCTAGACCTTTTTTTCAACATCTTCTAAGCAGGAGAGTGTGCAGTCTCCTTCCAGGGCTGGTCAGGCTCTGGCTCTTCCAAGTTTGCTGCGGGTCTCACTATAGCCTGTCCTGAGACATTGAGGTCCATGTGCTAGACTTTGGTCCCACCATGCGTTCTAGTCACTGGTCCTTGAAGGATAAGCTTGGAGAGGGGTTAGTGATGGGGTCCGGATTCCTGGGGAATGTGATCTTTCCCTCTCCCTTCAGCCTCTGGAACTGCACACCGTGATGGAGACGCCTCTGGAGAAGGCCCTGACCACTATGGTCACCACTTTCCATCAATATTCTGGGAGAGAGGGCAGCAAACTGACTCTGAGTAGGAAGGAGCTGAAGGAACTGATCAAGAAGGAGCTGTGTCTCAGTGAGGTGGGTTCCGGTCCCTCCCCTGCACCCCAGAGCCCCAGTGCTCCCTGGGCATGGTGGGGGAGGGGAGGGAAAAGAAGAGGAAGCAGGGATGCCACTGTCAGGGGCCCCCCAGCACGAGGTGGGGAGGCCCCTCCAGAGGGGACACATGTCTGTCTGCAAGGTACACTAGTCTCAGCCAGGACAGGATGGCCAAAAGTAGGGGCGGAGACCCAAGGAAGACGGTGAACATCTTGGGCGCATACGACTCTAGACCTGGTGCTAAGGGATGAATCAGGTATCACTGGGATCAGAGAAGAGCAGCGTTTGCAGGGTGGACCTCAGCCTGGGTGAGGGATTCAGAGAAGGAGATCAAGGAGACTTCCAGGTTGAGGCTGGGTTCCTGCAGCTGTGGAATCTGTGAGAGGAATGGGGTGGGTGGTGGGTGAGGGGATTCAGGGGTCCAGGTCAGCTATGCATAACTCACAGGCAGGGCTCCCACCTGGTCCTGCTGTATGCGTCCGCCACTGCCGTGGCTTTCAGCTGACGCTGACATGGGACCCAAAAGGACCATTCTGCTAGTTTGTGAACACAGGTTGGAAGGAAGCAGAACTGATTCTTACCAGATGGAGATGGTGGGAGGGAGGCAACTGACAGAGGGAGAGGCCTATGAGGTAGTCATCATATTATTGTTAGTGTTAAAAAAAAAATTAAGGCTCAGATACATTATATAATCTCCAGCTAGTGAGAGGTTGGAATTCTAGGCCAGCCCCATGTATCACTCTCACTCTTTCCTTTAAAATCAGCCTGGGTCCACTGAACCTTAGTGGACTTCCCTAGAGAAAAGTGGGAATGTGTCTCTGCGGACAGGAGACCGAAGCAGGGTTGGGTGTCACCAGACCTCCCCTCTGGCCTTCCTGCGTACTTCTCTGCATCCTGGAGTTAATGAGGGCAGAGGGAGGGGCCGTGGGTCCGGCAGGGTTAATTACAGGGAGACGGAGGCCCTGGGGAGGGCCTGGCTATAACAGGAGCCCAGACTGGGGACAAGCGTGGCTGTCACAGAGAGGCTGTTTCCATCTCCGTATGTCCCGACGTCCTGTCTCCTGTGCCAAAGCTGGAGTGGAGGGCAGTGAAGAGGAGAGGGCAGGATGTGCCTGTATTATCCTCCTGTTCCCCCCAAGTGCCCTGTCTCCCTCCTCTTGTAGAGCTGGGCTGGGAGGGCAGGGGACCAGACAGAGAGCAGGCCTGGGTGCCATGCACTTATTCCATACAGCTGTCCTGCAGGCTCTCCTAGCTAGGGAACCCAGAGCTCTAACCACTGCTCTCGTGGAGAGATGTGCGATCTGCTTGAGTTTGAGCGATCCTCAACAGGGACAGAGTAAGACTGGGATCCTGCTCAGTGCCAGTATAGTCACCAAGCTGTTTCTATGAGGTGGTGTAGGAAATCTAGCTGTTTCTTTGAACGGTAGAAATTGTTGAGAGGAAGAGGGGGGCCTGCACTAGCCTGCACTCTAGTCATTTATTCAGATTCAGGAGTCAGCTCACGGAGGCTCTGCTTGGTGTCAGATCCCATGCTGGCTGTGGCCTGGGGGAGACTCTGGGGGTTGAGATGCTCTGTGTTGCTGACTCAGCTGAGGATCAGCCTGAGGCCACCTTCCCAGGGGGCACGGCAGGGCTGGGAGAGGAGGCTGGCTGACCTATCTCTCTATCTGGACCCTCGAAGAAGATGAAGGAGAGCAGCATTGACGACCTGATGAAGAGCTTGGACAAGAACAGTGACCAGGAGATTGACTTCAAGGAGTACTCGGTGTTCCTGACCACGCTGTGCATGGCCTACAATGACTTCTTTCTGGAGGAGAACCAGTGACCGGGGCCTGGTCCCTGGCTGCTGCAGCTCTGCTCACAAACCCTCCATTGCCCCTCGCCTTCCCCTCCCTCCCAGATAGAACCTGCTTCAGCCTTCCCCTCCAGCAGAAGAATAAAGGTTTTTCAATCCAGGTGTCCAGGGTTGGTTTGGTAGATTCTTTTCCACCTTGGCTGGGGGTGGGGTGGGGCCAGGCAGAGCTTCTTCCTGAGTAAGTGGACAGCCTCTGGGAGTTAGGGTTCTGGGTTTCCTTCAGAGTGGGTGTGACTAATCTTAACCAGGCTGTCTTGCCCTCCAAAAAAAAAAAAAAAAAAATGGGGAAGTGGGGCCAGCCTTTTGCTTGCCTCCAGGGAATGCCGCAAGTATGCAGAGAAAGCTGCTGGGGGAAAGTGCGTGGGGAATGAGGACACTGGTGAAATCCTTACATGCTGTTTCAGGAGCTCCAAAGAGCTCTGGTACCATACCCCTTTATGTCTCAGCACAGCAAAGAATTCAGCAAGAGGCTAAGGGATAGATAAGAAGTGATTTCCTGGAAGAGGATTGTGAGGCTTGCAAGTGGATGAGTGAGAGATGCTGGTCCCTAAGGATTTACTGTGTTACAGTTTTACAATCAGAGGGAAGGTGGGGAGGGGGAGAAGACCTTTGTCTTTCCTGAGTAGACATCATGCTTCCATCATTAGCTCCTCCTCTGGGTTGAGCAGGGGAGTTTTCTTGTCTCTGCGTGATCAAGTTAGGTCCACAAGTTACTGTTTTTTATGAGTACAGAGAGCATGACCTAGGGATCATTAACTTACTGAGCTCACTGGGCAGTATGTGGGGCTCATGCCATCATTGTTTTGTTGTTTGGGGGTATGTCTTGTGTTTCTGATGCATTGTTTCGTTGCTAAGCAAGCCTGCTTGGTTTTGAGGCTAAGCAAAGCCAGTTTCTTGAGTAATCATCAATTCATAGGGGTCTCTCATACCTTTTCTACTTATAGTCCCCTAGTGGGATTAACTGTCCCACTACTTTGCCCCTTTATTCTGTCCCTATCACTGGGGGCAGCTGGGATGTGGTTCCTGAGGGCAGTGGTGGGCTGGCGAGAATGACTTGTCCCGGGCTCACAGGAGGCTCTCCCCACTCCCCCCCCCACCCCAACACACTGGCCTTGACCTCCATGCCAGTCCCCGGCTCCTCCATTTCCCCTTTGCAATGAGCCCCGCCCCCATCATCCCTGGGGGCCAGAGATTTCTGCTCTCCCCACCTCTCCATGTCAAAATCCTTTCTTAGGAGAGGATCTGAAAAACTTTGCAGTTGAGGGTGAATAACTACTGACACAGGGCTCCCTCGGGTGGGTGGGTGTGCGTGCAGTTTAAAGGGCAAGTGGTTCCCAGTGGAATTCGGGAGGGGGTGGGGTGGGGGGAGGGAGAGGGTGGTGGCGGCAGGAATTTATTCTCCCTAGTGGGATGGGTGTTCCAGATGCCCTGTCAATTCTATCCTTCATCTAGGGTTTCCCCTGCATCGCCACCCCCTTAACTTCACAGACAGACAGACAGACAGACACACACACACAGTCGCTGCCCGGTTCTCCGCCTCCTCCCCTTGCCCCGTCACATCACGACATGGGGGACACGCTGAGCTTTGGAGATTAGGAGGGTGTGCAGGTCTTCCTTAAGCCCCTCACACCCAGCCCACGGAGCCCCGAAAAGTCCCCGGGGCAGGGGGTGTGGAAAGTTCGGGCCGGGCGGCCGTGTAAAGAGCCGGCAGGGTGGGGCGTGGGGCGGCACGTGGGCGGCGGGGGGCCTTCGCTGGCCGGCTTCCCTGACGCGCAGCTAT
This sequence comes from Dama dama, assembly GCF_033118175.1. Taxonomy (NCBI): domain Eukaryota; kingdom Metazoa; phylum Chordata; class Mammalia; order Artiodactyla; family Cervidae; genus Dama; species Dama dama. The sequence continues at coordinate 18,152,355 of NC_083700.1, forward strand.
AAGGCGGGCTGGCGGAGCACACAGCCTTCCGCTCGGTCGGTCGCTCCCTGCTCTTTCGCGGCAACCCCGGTCCTTCTGGGCCGGCGCTCCCGGGTTAGTCCGCCCGCATTCAGAGCAGGCCGGTGGCGGGGAGCGGCAGGCCCCGTCAGGCTGGCCCCGGGCTAAGGCGTCCTATGGGGCAGCTCCCCACAGCGGGCCCTGTAGGGTGCGGGAGGGTGTGTCCCGGGTGTGGGGTGTGTCAGCGCCATGGTGTGTGGTCCTGTGAGGGGGTGTGTGTGTTGTGGGGGGGGGGGGGCTGGGTGTGCAGCCTCCATCCCACACTCCCAACATACTCCCCAACTTTCTTGGAATCCCTAGAGGAGAGTTCTCAGCTGTGGTCCTGTTTATTCCTTCGGATCCTTGAACCACCTCTGCTCTGGTTCTCTGCTCTGCAGGGCACTTATCTCTTGGCCCTAGAGTCTGCCCTCCCCCTCCCCTTCCAGCCCTGGGCTTTCTCCTTTCTCCACCAAGGTTTACCTCACCCTAGTCAAAGGGGTTGCTTGACGGTGGTCTTGAGGCGTGTGGGTGAGTGAGAAGGCCTTGCTGCTGAGGGTGCTGACCTGCCCCGCTGCCTGCAGCTCTGAGCCCAGTCTTCAGCTATGGGGACCCCCCTGGATCAGGCCATTTAGCCTCCTGGTGGCCATCTTCCACAAGTAGGTAATAACACCCTGAGAAAGAAGGAGCTCACCCTTGGGGAAATGAGTGAGCCTCCCAGGCCCCCTCTCCCCACCTCCCACTCTTTAGCAGCAGGATTGGGAGAGGGCGGGGTGCCAGGTGCATCTGACTCACCCCTGTCCACATTCCAGGGCCCTAGACAACATGCCTTACATTGGTTCACACTCCTGCAGGGCTGGGGATACTCCCAGCCTGCTATCCCCTTCCCTTGAGTGAGGAACAGAGGAGAGGTAAAGCCAAGTGAACCCAAGGTGGAATTGGGTCTTTGGTGACAAGTGAGAACAGAGACACTTGTATGAGAGAGGGCTGCCTGCGAGGGGGAAATGCAGAGAACTCAAGGTCTCATCACCGTTGAGTCTGGCTTTCCCGTTCTGACACATTAAAAGATGCAGGATGCTGAAATCACAGAGCTAATGGGCGAACTGGACCAGAACAAGGACCATGTGGTGAACTTTCAAGAATATGTCACCTTCCTGGGGGCCTTGGCTATGATCTACAATGAACTTCTCCGGGACTGAAAATAAATTGGGAGGTGGAGACGCCTTCTATCTGGTCTGTTGCCGGGAGCCAACACACGAGACCCTACCCCTAAAAAGGCCATAAGGGAGAAAACCTGACGGGCAAGGTGGATCAGGTTTTCAAGGATTCCAAAAAGGTTAGCTCACGAGATCCCACCCTTGACAAGGTCATGGGGAGAAAGCCTGACGGGCAAGGCGGATCAGGTTTTCAGGGATTCCGAAAAGCTGCCCCCGGCACTCACCTTAAAGATGATATCTGTCTTTCTGATGCCTGCCTCCATGGACTACTCCCTAATTTCTCTGACACAGGCAGGAAGGCCTTCCCCAATCTCTTTCCAAATAAGAATTAATTTAGAACTTTAATCTATAAGTTTTTAGGGTGGTGGTATTTTATGAGATTATTTAGGGTGAAAGGAGTGTTTTAATTTGAGCTCCTTTGCTGGTAGTTAGTTAGTTAAATGCATTTATGCCTTTGGTATTATTATGCATGATTGCTTATGATATTTTAATCATAGAATAGTATAAAGAATCTAATTATATAAAAGCCCTAATAGATATAGAGCATTTTTGAGGGATGAAGGAGTTTAATTAAAATATATAAGAAAAATTATTATAAAAGTGGTTATTGGGTTAACGTTTGCTTGCTGTGTTTTTGCTTTTAGTGTGCTAAGGTTGTGCTATGGTAACCATTGTTAATATAGTTATAAATCCAGAAAAATAAGAGCTTAGCCCTAGTATTGTAACAATGAAATAGTTGTTAATTATTAGCCAGGAGTGCTAGGCAGAGGCCGTCTTATTAGAGCCACAGAGTCTGTATGGGGTAAAACTTTTAGATAAATTTAACTGACAACTTTTGCAGAAGAGTTGATGTTGGTATTAACAGGGTCATATTTTTATTATGTTGTGACATGCTGTCCTGTTGCCCTATGAGACTGTAACTTTTCTGTTAAGGTCACCACAGAAACAGAAAACAGGCCTATATTCACCTGACTTACATAAAATGTTAATAATCCCTAAGGCCAAAAGATAATGTGTAAAGATTTATTATAGAAACAAAATGCAGAAAGCATCTTGTTCTTCCTTAAGGACAAACTGACGTAATGTAAACTAACCCTGTATAGACATGAGTGAGCATCTTGTATCCTGGATACACTCTGAGTGAGGGTATAAAAACTGTTGTCAAAAAATAAAGACAGACTTGGCCCTATCAAGGCTAGTCTCATGTGTCTTCTATCACTTGCCGACGCCATTCATCCTAAGGGAACCCCCTGGATCCTGCTGGGGCTGGACCCCGGCAGTCTGTCTGTCTAATGGTGGTAATTGTACAATAAATGTATTATTATTTTTTGGTTAAATCTACCCCTGTGTCCTGGCTTCCCAGTGATTTCTGTTTCCTCCTCTGACGCTGCATCAGCCATCAGAAGGTTTTCTCACAGGTACCTCTGTGAGTGACTCAGTGAATCACCAGGCCAGGAAAACTGGTGGGAAGGCTCACAGGATGGTGGATGTACCCTAACAGAGTGGCTGTGAGCTCATAAGTTGGCTTTTATGTCAATTAGAAAAGATGTCCACTCTGGGTGAAGCTATCTTAAGGAAAGGCTCCAGTGGTCCCCAGGCTTCCCAGGTGGTGTCAGTGGTAAAGAACTGCCTGCCAATGCAGGAGACATAAGAGATGGGGGTTTGATCCCCGGGTCAGGAAGATCCTCTGGAGGAGGGCATGGCAACCCACTCCAGTATTCTTGACTGGAGAATCCCATGGACAGAGGAGCCTGGCGGGCTACAGTCCATGGAGTTGCATGAAGTGACTTAGCATGCACACACACACATGAGGTCCCCGGGAGAGTGGGTTCTGGGATGGGCTTGGAGAAGGAAATGGCGCCTGAGTCAGGCTGTGTTGAGCCCATAGTGAAGCAGAGATAGTCCTAGCAAGGTCCCTGATGATGAAGACTTATTTTTGCTCTGAGTAAGGTCAGAGTGGAAGGGCCAGAGCGCTGGGGGCGGGGCTGGTCCACATTCTCAGCACAGCAAAGTGGGGGCAGAGAAGGCACCCCTGACATGCCCAGCACCTGGTCAGAGAGTGTTCTGTCATCCTGTTGAGACCACCACAGATGGACAGGACACTGGATGCTTGAGTTCTGTTCTGCTGCCTATGGTCTGGGTGGTCGAAGTTGGGAAGCACGCTTTGGGAGTCTGTCCATGCATTCAGGGGGCAGGGTTCTTTGTACCAGGGGCGGTGGTCTGAGAAGCTGGCAGCTGTGTGAATATGTGAATCATGGGGTGTTCGTGAAAGGGGTGGAGTGGGGGGTCCCCAGGATGGGGTGGGGATCCCAGGGCTGGGCAACCACGGCTTCAAGCTTTTCTGTCAATATTGATCCAGCCAATCCCTACAGCCTTAGCAGAATGAATCACCCCAGTTATTCCATCAGAGCCACGCCTCATTCTCAGCCCCCATCAGGGAAGGTGAGTAACTGTCTGAATTATTGCCTGAGTTCATTGTTTGCATTAGTGTTTTCACGTGAGGGGTGAGGGTGGGGGCAAGGGGGCAAATTGTGTCTCAGGGTGATGGGGCAGTTGTCACAGTTCTGTCCCCTGCAGGCCTGGTGGGCCCCAGGAAAGTTCCTCTGTAGGCTCTGGGGACCTCAAAGGGAAACCATATCCTCCTTCTCCTCTTACCTCCGCACTTCCCTGGGGCCCAGGTTTGTGGCATTGTCTTCTTCCTCCTTGGGGTGGGGATGAGTGGACAGTCTCAAGAGGACTGGAAGCCTTACCTTTTGGTGTCCTTCCTTCTCTAGTGGCCTCTCCTTCCCCGCAGGGTGCAGTGACTGGCACAGTTGGGAACCAGGAAGGGACCCAGGGCTTGAGATCCCAGGCTGCAACCAGCCTTGGTTGTATCCAACACCACCTGGAAAGATACCTTCCCAGAACCCCAGAGGCCTACATATTTGGGGCGTGGACTGAGCGCCCTCTGGTGGGTAGAGAGCAGGACACTGCAGACGGGGGTTGGCTTTCTCCAGCCCCTGGGGAGGGGCCGATGGTGGTTGGTGGAGCCCTTCCAGTGAAGAAGGAAACGCCACTTGGTGCTCAGGGAATATCAGCCGGGCGATCTTTTGTTTCCTGGCACCTAACCTTTGGACAGCAAGATCAAACCAGTCAGTCTGAAAGGAAATCAACCCTGAAGGTTCACTGGAAGGACAGTTGCTGAAGCTGAAGCTTCAATACTTTGGCCACCTGATGTGAAGAGCCGACTCGTTGAAAAAGACCCTGATGCTGGGAAAGACTGAAGGCAAAAGTAGAAGGGGGCGGCAGATGATGAGGTGGTTAGATAGTGTCACCAACTCAACAGACGAGTTTGAGCAAACTCTGGGAAATAGTGGAGGCAACTATTAATAGAGGAGCCTGGTGTGCTGCAGTCTATGATGTTGCAAAGAGTTGGACATGGCTTAGAGACTGAACAAACACAAACCTAACTTAATCCTCAAATAAAGCAATTCAGCTTCATCTAAGACACACCTACCACCAGCAAGTCAAAGAAAGGAAGGCAGTTTGCAAAGACAAATAGAATCTGAACCCTTCCTCTCCCCTCCCTCAATTTCAGGGCTAAGTAGGCCTTCATACAAAGAGGGAGGAGGGGTCATTTCAGTGGGTGAAGATCCACTGCAGAGGGAGGGGCTACTCAGACCAGACCTTCAGCCCTGCATCTTCAGGGAGCTCTGGTGGGTGGGCAGGCCGTGAGGCTGGAGGAAATCAATAAACACGCACAGTTCACATGCACCTTAACAGATGTGCCCTTTGTCAGCTGTCTTTCCATAGTAGTGGAGGGGAATAGGAACACAGATTTTAAAAATAAAACCGCAAACAAATAGCAGATTTTCTGTTTGCTTTGAAGTTATGGTTTTTAAGTTTTTTTTTTTTTTTTGTGGGGGGAAGTGGGAGACAGCAGCATTTACAATGCAATTTGGTGGATGCTCTACTCAGAAGGTGGGATTGGGTGTGGAGGGGAGACACAGACTGGTCATGTTTTATTGCATTTGCTTCCAACTGATGTAAGGTTGGAAGTGAAGCCTTTAGCTCACGCTGTGGAACAGGGTTCTGGGCTTAGAGCAGAAGGAAATGTTCAGATGTGAGCTGGGGGCTTCACACCTTGTCCCTTTGCTGAAGCTGATCCAGGCCTCTGGCGGAAGTGGCTGTGTGTTCCCCCACGCCCCTTGATGAGGCTCCCTTTTCCCTTGCGGTGTGTAAACAGGCGTTAATCCTACGACCTAGTCAGCCCGACTCCCGCGAAGCTGAAACAGCAACATCACAGCCCATGTCTGTAAGCTGGGGCGGGCCCCAATCAAAGGAGTTTAGGACTGAGTCACAGTATGTAGCGCTTTGTTTTCTGCCAAGCGTATCCAGTACAGTGGAGAATAAAGCCGCTGTACATTTGTATAGCACTTTTAGTTTTACAAGGCACTTTCTTATCCATTGTCTTTTGTGATGCTCAGAAGATTCGTGGGTAGTATGAATTATTAACCTTGTTTGACAAGTGAAAAGACCAGTAAAGGAGTAAGTGCCTCCACCCTGGGCAAACTTTAAGTTCAGAACTGGGGCTTCTCCATTCTCTTTGCCAGTTCATCAGTGCTTATCGCGTCATGACATATTTTGGCCATTTCTCCTTCATGTTCAGTTTTTCTCTTAAATGTTTTCATCACATATTGCGAGTGTACAAAATGATTTATAGAAATAATCAGTGAGTCAGAGTTGTCTTGGCCTGGGTCTTATTCTGGGCTGGGTCCCATTCAAGGACCAGATATTCAAAGACTAATGACAAGGAAAGATGATTTTTCACTACTTGTATGGCAGGAAATAGCAACCCACTCCAGTATATTTGCCTGGAGAATTCCAAGGACGGAGGAGCCTGGTAGGCTACAGTCCACGGGATTGCAGAGTCGGACACGACTGAGCAACTTCATTTAAGGTGGGAAAGGGAACTTGCTCTCTTCTTCTGGAATGGTCTCCTTGGGAATGTCACTGGCCTGAATCCTAACACCACCCTTTGGAATGTAAATAAAATTTCTCTAGGAAGAAGATAGCTCCAGGAGTCTCCAGTTTTTAGATCCTAGAGATCTCTAAATTCCGAGTCTTCATCTCTTTTGAAGTATAAATACCTAGAGAGATAGCTTTGTTTTCTTGAGCTCCTTGGAGCTTAACCTTGGGACCTACCACAGGCAGTAAGCATTTGACTGTCTCTCTTTGGGAGACAAGTGAAAGAAAAGTGAAAGTGTTAGTTGCTCAGTCTGACTCTTTGTGACCCCACAGACTGTAGCCTGGTCAGGCTCCTCTGTCCATGGAATTCTCCAGGCAAGTATACTGGAGTGGGTTGCTATTTCGTACTCCAGGGGATCTTCCAGACCCAGGGATCGAACCCAGGTCTCCTGCATCGTGGGCAGATTCTTTACCATCTGGGTCACCAGGGAAGCTCTGGAGCAAAACAATTAAGTACAGAATGGCTGCAAGTTTAATTCTCAAGGTATGTGAAGAGTCCCAGTGTTAGGGGAAGCACACTGACTGAAACTGCCCACCCTGGCCAGGCACCATAGTAACCATTTGCATGAGTTGTTTTCCACAGTAGGCCCTGGTAAGGAACACAAAACTAATAAGCCATCACCAACCGGAAGGTCAGAAGAAGACACCACGTGTCCGACCACCTCCCAGAATCCCTCTCTCCGGCATCCATCTTGGCTGAACAAGGCATGCACCACCAGCAAGGACTCTGAGTCAGAATGATTGGCTAAAGACAACCCAGAAACTAATCCCATCACCATAAAACTGAAGACTGAGAGCCACATGGCAGAGCAGTCCTTCTGGGTTCCCTGGCCATACTGCTCTCTGCCCGGGCACCTCTTCCCAATAAAATCTCTTGCTTTGTCAGCACATGTGTCTCCTTGGACAATCCATTTTTGAGTGTTAGACAAAGAGCCCACTTTTGGGCCCTGGAAGGGGTCCTGCTTCCTGCAACACCAGGAAGCTGGGGCTTGTGCTGGGGAACTGAGACATTCACTGAAGTTTTATTTTCTCACACTCAAACAACTAATGTTAATAAACTAGAATGCATTATTCCATAGCTTGTTTATGACTGTGTTACATTATATAAATGCAGTCCCACATATAAGAGATGTTTTGTATAATTGCATTATAAAAATGGCATCACGATCTGTACATGTTTTTCTCATTTTATTTTTCTCCATTTATCAATATATCATGAAAATCCTTTCAAGTCAACTGGTAGAGGTCTAAATCTTTCTTTTTAATGGCTGTATATTATTCCATAGTACAGACACACCAAGCGGGGCTTGATGCTCCCTATTTCCTATTTCCCTAGTGGTGGGCATTTTCTACCCCCGATTTTTTCACTATCAACAATAATAATATTGATGAATAAACATCTCTGTATACACATTTTTAAGAACTGGTGGTTTTATTTATTTAGTACAGAATCTCAGGAGTGAAATTACTGGGCTAAAGGGGTTATACATATTTAATTTAAGTAGCTATTACTATATTACTTTTTAAAATGACAGTAACAGTTCCCACTTCCCACTAGTGGTAAACTAGGTTCAGCATCTTGGACAGCCTTAGGCAGTATCATTTTAAAAAGTTTTAGCTAGTCTGATAGCATCTAGTGGATTTGGAACTACAAGAGCTCTCGTGGGTCCTCAAAGGTGATTTAGGGGCTTGCCCACGGTGGGGTGGTTCTCATTAGGTGCAGCTTCTGACCACTGACCATGTCACCCAGTGCTGTGTGCTTAGTCGCTTCAGTGGTGTCCAACTCTCTGCAGTCACATGGACTGTAGCCCGCCAGGCTCCTCTGTCCATGGGATTCTCCAGGCAATACTGGAGTGGGTTGCCATTTCCTTCTCTAGGGGATCTTCCCAACACAGGGATTGAACCCACATCTCCTGTGCCTCCTGCATTGCAGGCAGATTCTTTACCCATTGAGCCACCTGGGAAGCCCTATTTTTAGGTAATTTTCAGAGACCAGCCTCCTCCATGTTTCCTTTTCAGAAAGGGTTCCAAGAATAAAGGGCTTCCCTGGTGGACTCAGACAGTAAAGAATTTGCCTGCAATGCAGGAGACTAGGGTTCATCCTTGGGTTGGGAAGATCCTCTGGAAGATAATGGCTTCCCACTCTAGTATTCTTGCTTGGAAAATCCCATGGACAGAGGGCTACAGTCCGTGGGGTCACAAAGAGTCAGACATGTCTGAGCCACTAACACTTTCCAGGGATAAAGGAATGTTTGAAAGCCCTGCATACTATGGGTATACTGTAGATATTGAAGGTTTTGAATGAGGTGGTGATTTGATGAAAGCCTGGACTTCAAAGAGATCTGGAGCCCATGAAGAGGCCAGGAAGCTGGTGACCCCTGTGAGTGGGACAATGAGGATCTGACCTGGAGTGTGGTGGGGTGGCAGGAATAGGGCAGGCAGTTACCCAAAGATGAACCTGTAGGATCTCCTGGATATGTGGTGAGGATTGAGTTGTAGACAGCTAGGATGCCCCAGGTTGGCACCCAGTGGTTGGCTAGGAGGCCTGTGATGACACTCCTGGAGTGAGCACCCCAGTCTTCCTGGCACTTTGGGAATTAATTTATAAAGCTAGCCCAGGTGGTTAGTAGGGACAGACCCGGAGGAGCCTGAAAAAGGAGCTGGGTAAGGGGTGGTGGGGGGTGTGTAGGGTCGGAGTGGGGCTGATTGCAGCTCTTCTGGCTTCTTGTTGAAAGGGTGTGGTGGGAGAGCGGGAGGGGAGAAGGGGAGAAAGGGAAACCCTAGTCAGCCACCGGTCATTGCTCAATGGGATGTCCAAGCAAACCCTTTCCCCTGTCCTCTGAGGGCCCTGCCTGTGTCCTCCCAGAGTCCAGGGGAAAGCAACCCAGGCCTCTGTTTAGGGGGGGTGGGAAAGGTGGGGAAGGTCTGGAGGCACTCCCTCACACCTCTCCTTGGGAAGGCTACACTCACGGCCTCAGGAGGCTATTCTCCTGCCTCCAGGCTTCCCTCGTGGCTCCGATGGTAAAGAATCCACCTGCAATGAAGGAGACCTGAGTTCAACCCCTGGGTTGGGAAGATCCCCTGAGAACAGAATGGCTACACACTCCAGTATTCTTGCCTGGAGAATTCCATGGACAGAGGAGCCTGGTGGGCTACAGTCTGTGGGGTTGCACATAGTCTGACACGACTCAGCACTACACTTTCACTTTCCAGGTCAACGGTAGGGCTCTCAGGTGGGGAGTCCTACATGGAAGCTCCCTCCATGGAGGTCTCCTCCTCACACGGTTCTTTAAGCCTCCAGACTCTGAGTTTCACACCCTTCCCTCAGCACACCCCTCTGCGCTCCTTATTTAAGGGTGTCCCAGCATTCAGGCCCTTGGTGCCTTGGGAGCTAATAGAGCTTTTGCTCAGACTCTGCCTTCTCTGGAGGGTTCAGGGTTGAGGGGAGGCCGTAGAGTTCCAGGCCGAGGAGTAGGGTCGCCAGTCCTGGTTCTTTTCTGCAGCACTTGAAGGCTGTGACCAATTTCCTCACAAATTACCTCAAAGCGGGACTGCTTTTGACTTCCATGAGCTCTAAGTACTTTTGCCTCTGTGAACTCTTTCCTCCATAAGAGCATAATAAAAATCGTCTTTTACTACTGTATTGGTGTAAAGACAAATGTGAACCAAAATGGATTCATTATTATATACGCATTATTTATATATTCGGATTTCTCACACTTTTAATGGAGAAGGCAATGGCAACCCACTCCAGTACTCTTGCTTGGAAAATCCCGTGGATGGAGGAGCCTGGTGGGCTGCAGTCCCTGGGGTCGTGAAGAGTTGGACACGACTGAGCGACTTCACTTTCATTTTTCACTTTCATGCATTGGAGAAGGAAATGGCAACCCACTCCAGTGTTCTTGCCTGGAGAATCCCAGGGACGGCGGAGCCTGGTGGGCTGCCGTCTATGGGGTCTCGCAGAGTCAGACATGACTAAGTCGGAAGCGACTTAGCAGCAGCAGCAGACTTTGAAAAGAAATGAATATGTTTTCAAGGCCCTCGGCACAGTGCCTTCTGCGTCTAATAGGTGCCCCCTACCCAGAGGCTAGCACCTCACCCAGGGACTGTTTTCATTACACGAAAAATTAGCTGTGTCTCTTTTTTTTAAACAGGTTTATTGAGGAATTGAAATTAGAATCTCTCAGAGACATCTGTGCTCCCATGTTCTTTGCAGCATTACCCACAGTAGTCAACATCTGGAAACTATCAAGTGAATTTCAGTGGATAAAGATGCGGTGTATATACATACACAATGGAGTCTTATTCTGCCCTGAGAAGAAAGGAAACCCTGCCATGGGGACAGCATGGATGGACGTTGAGGGTGCTAACACACATCAATGGAGCAGAATAGAGTCCAGAAGCAAATTCACACGTACGTGGTCAGTTAATCTACAAGAAAGGAAGCAAGAATATTCAAAAGGGAAAAGAAGGCCTCTGTAATAAACGGTGCTGGGAAAGCTGGACTCGGTGTGCAGACAGGGAGGAACCTAGCACAGTGTGATAGACTTTCTCTCTGTGTCTTAATCTTTAAATCACCCAGCAAACATTTGTTTACCAAACATTTGCTTTTCTGTCTCCACGGGAATTACCTTCTTCCCCTTTGAAATCCAAAACCACTACCCCCAACATCTTATTTTGTCTTTCACTGAAGATGGTATTTAAGATGGGTGTTTTGGCCATTTTGGTGAGTTACTCAGTTTTTCTGGGTCTCTCCCATGTATCCATGCTATCAAACTTTTGAGTTTCTCCTTTTAGTATGTCTCATGTCAATTTAATTCTTAGACCAGACAGAAAAATGTTAGGCAGGTAGAGGGTGTGTATGTTATATATATGATATTCTTCTATCTCAGAATCATATTGCCAAAATTAATTTGAAAAAGTACTCTATTTAATTGGCTTAAAGGTAAGTAGTTACAGGAGTTTCCCAGTGACTTAATTGTTAGGGTCTTGGGCTTTCACTGCTGTGGCCTAGGTTCAATATCTGGTTGGGGAACTGAGATCCTGCAAGCCATGTGGCACGGCCTAAATAAATAAATGCAACCACTTATAGATTAAATATTTCCAAAGCTCAAAAGTATAATAGAAACTACCCCAAATGTTTTCAAGTTCACATGATATAGGATTAATCATTGGTAAGTAAATGAAAACAAGTTTAAAGGTATTGGTTTAATTAAAATAAGAGTGTCTTTAGAGTTATTAGCATTAAATGTAAAATTTTATAATATACAGGTTTGCCAAAAGTCAAATAAAGTTCATGTTATCTCAATTACAAAATGTGTTAGCAAGAAAAATAGCTTGGCGTGATGGCTGACTTTGTCTAATGTCTCACAAAGTTTCCATGGGTAGCTAAACATAATTGTTGGGAATAAATGACTTAGAAAGATGTAAATCTATCTAAAGATCTAAAGATAGTTTCCAAGATCTTTCAGGAACTTAACGCTTTAGTTTTGCTAAGTTAAATGATGGAAATTCTTTAGATGCCTAGATTATTTCCAGATAAGATAAAATGTTGAAACATTAATTGCTAAATAAGCCTAAATTTACCTACTTTTTTCTTATTATTGAAAAACTAAAGATGTTCGGGTCTATTAGAAAAATGTCATGTACCACTGAAAAAAAATGTTATGCTATGAGGAAATGTATATTTTTAGAAATTATAAAATGCATAAGTTTGCCAAAGAAAAAATACTGGTATAATAAACAGTCTACAATTGGTTGCTTCCTACTTTTAAATAGAAATTAAGGTTTCCAAGGGTTAATAATTCTAATTAACATATGTAATTAAAGTTACTAAAATTAAGAAGAAAAACATTCTCATATGTAAAGAAATTTTAAAAGTATAAAGTTATGGAAATGCATTTTGTTAAGAGAAAAGAAAGTAATTTTATACTAAAGAGAGGTTGAGAGAGGAGAATGGGACAAAAATCTGAATGTAAAGAATTAAATTACCATCTTTCTAAATTCCATATTATGCGTTAGTATACTGTATTGATCTTTATCTTTCTGGCTTACTTCACTCTGTATGATGGACTCCAGTTTCATCCATCTCATTAGAACTGATTCAAATGAATTCTTTTTAATGGCTGAGTAATATCCATGGTGTAAGTGCTCGGGCCTGGTGCACTGGGAAGACCCAGAGGAATCGGGTGGAGAGGGAGGTGGGAGAGGGGATCGGGATGGGGAATACATGTAAATCCATGGCTGATTCATGTCAATGTATGACAAAAACCACTACAATATTATAAAGTAATTAGCCTCCAACTAATAAAAATAAATGGAAAAAAAAAGAATTAAATTATAGAAGATTTGTGGAAAAGAAACCTTGGAAAAAAGAGTTTTATATATGATCAAGGTGGCTAAGATTAAAATGAATTTAATTAAGTGAATGAGTTTTAATATAGAAGTAAGCTGATACAAAATTAGAATCTGGTTTTCTCTCTCTAATAGCAGGAGAGCGTTTTCTTGGAATATTGATCTGTTTTGAAGGGCCACAGCAGTTAAAGTGCTGAGTGTTAACTACTGGACCATCAGGGAATTCCCCATTGATTTTTTTTTTTTGGTAACAAATTATACAAATTTCTTTACCTTTTAAGTATTAATAATATGTTATAACTTTCTGTATTTGTCCTTGAAATCTTTTATTGAAACTTTGGTTAAATAGATAAGCATTGTTTCACAGTGACTTATGATCCTATTTGACCAAAAAAAATCTTTGATAAAATTCCCCAAATCAAATTCTAAATAAAGCCCTTTGATTGCTAGCTGACTTAGAGAATCAAAGGGCCCCTGAAACATCTCCGAAAGAGATATTAAACTAATTAGTCTCATTTGTCATGTTAAATTACATGTGATACATTATCAAATAAATAATGATAAATCTTCTTAGGTTATATTGTGTGGATAAATCTCATTAACATAAGTATTCTAGAAATTGTATAAAATTCCTAAAAGTTGGATATGTCCTGTTATGTCATCAGTTATATTTCTAGTTATTATGTTAAAATGTTGTATGTCACAGAAATGACCAAATATCTTTTTCAATTGCATTGTAATCAGATCTTTAATGTGGCATTTAAAGTCTTTTGGCACTTATAGAGAGTTATTCTCTTACTCTAATGTTTTTGGGGAAATGCTTGAAGCTTCATAGATAGGACATTTTTTAAAAAAACAGACAAGTTTCTGATGACTTTTAGATAATACCAGTGAAACTAGGTAAGAAATTATAGAACTCTAATGAAAACACTGATGGCTTTCTGAATATACTAAAAATACTAACAAAAGATCGAGATCAACAAGAAATAATTACATGGGACTAAGATGAACTGATGAGTACGATTCTAATTTTTATGACTTTTTGTCTGAAGTTTCAGTTCAGTTGCTCAATCGTGTCCAACTCTTTTCGACCTCATGGACTGCAGCATGCCAGTCTTCCCTGTCCATCACCAACTCCCGGAACTTACTCAAACTCATGTCCATCAAGTCAGTGATGCCATCCAACCATCTCATCCTCTGTCATCTGCTTCTCCTCCCACCTTCAATCTTTCCCAGCATTAGGGTCTTTTCCAGTGAGTCAGTTCTTTGCGTTCAGTGGCCAAAGTATTGGAGTTTCAGCTTCAGCATCAGTCCTTCCAATGAATATTCAGGACTGATTTCCTTTAGGATGGACTGGTTGGGTCTCCTTGCAGTCCAAGGACTCTCAAGAGTCTTCTCCAACACCACAGTTCAAAAGCATCAATTCTTCGGTGCTCAGCTTTCTTTATAGTCCACCTCTCACATCCATACATGATGACTGGAAAAACCATAGCTGGAATATTACTGACTTTTTAATCTTTGTTTTCCAGTTATGAGGATACTTTTCCTTTTACGCTAACTATGACTTACAGCGATTTGGTAAATTATACCTTTGTAAGGACAATTGAAACATTTATTTTTTTTCTCTCTCTCTCTGGTCCTTTCAGAAGTTGGCAACTCTTAGTGGGTGTTCTTATGTTCGCAGTAATACATGCGTGTGTGCTAAGTTGCCTTAGTCGTGTCCAAGTCTGTGAGACCCTATGGACTGTAGCCTGTTAGACTCCTCTGTCCATGGGTTCTCTGGGCAAGAATACTGGAGTGGGTTGCCATGCCCTTCTCCAGGGGATCTTCCTGACCCAGGGACCGCGTCTCTTATGTCTCCCCCTCCACATTGGCAGGCGGGTTCTTTACCACTAGTGCCACCTGGGAAGCCCTGGCAATATAATTATTTAATATATTTGCTAAGAATCTCTTCTCCTTGTAAAAGGACACAATCGAAAACATTGGTTATTTTATGAAGACTTTGACTGGAATATCATATTTGAAGGAGACATGCATAGAATCATATGTCAGTTTTAAGGATCTAAGATTGATGTTAGTGAGTCTTAAAGACCCTTGGAAAAATAGTCTGGAACCTTCCTTACAGGGTTCCCAGCACTCTTACCAGGTGAGTAAGAATGGTCACTTCCTGGCAGGCACAAGAACTCAAGATATTTGGGGGACCTCAGACAGGGACCTCAGACCCCAAATTTGTAGGGATCACAGGCAAGTCTGATGGCAGGCTATTGGCATGGTTTCCTGGCCTTGGAGGCATTTAAAAGTTCAATCTGGAGATTTCTGATGAAAAGTTCTCAACAAGCTGGTTTGAAAGAGCCTATTGGTCAACAGCTATTCTTGCTGGATTTATATTAAATAATCAGACCAAGTTTAATGAACCTAAATTTATTTTGCAAATACATTATTCTTAATTTGGCTATCTTCTTTAGAAATGAGGGTGATCTTAGAAAAAAATTGTTTCAACTGAAACTATAGTAAATACTTGTAGATTTTAATTAATTAATTAATTTTGGCCATACCACGAGGCTGGACTTTCCTGCGTATGTATGTTATTAAACCTCTGTTTGATGTTTTCCCGTTAATCTGTCTCATGTCAATTTAATTCTCATACCCGCCAGAAGAACCAAAGAGGGCAGGGAACATTTTCTTCCTCCCTGACAGAATAAACTGGTGATGGCCAGGGGAGGGAGGTCGGGGGAGGATGAATGAAATAGATAGGGAGATTCAGAGGTAGAAGCTTCTAGTTGTGAAATAAAATGTGAAAATTATAAATAAATAAATGCAAAAAACAAATGTGATTTTATATCCCCATAGGATATAATATACTGTATAGGGGACATAGTCAGTAATATTGTAATAACTCTGTATGGTGATAGATGGTAATTAGACTAATTGTGGTGATCATATTGTAATGTAACATTGAATTACTATGTTATACACCTGAAACTAATATAACATTGTAAACCAGTTATACTTTAATTTAAAAAAGAACACAATTTAAAAAAGCAATCATCATCAGTGGTGCTGTCCTTGAGCTGTGAATGTAATTTTGTGGACAGTTTGACAGTTACTGCCAGGGGTGAGGGGCAGCTGATTCCATCTCCTAATGACCTCATTTCTTTTTTAAAACAATCATGTTATTTATTTTTTGTCTGTACTGAGTTTGCATTGCTTTGTGTGGGCTCTCTCAAGTTGCTGGGGTGGGGGAGGGCGCCCTTCTTTGCTGCAGTTCGCAGGCGTCTCCTTGCTGTGGCCCCCCTTGTTGTGGAGAACAGCCTCTAGGCATGCAGGCTTCAGTAGCTGCGCCTTGGGGAGGTAGGAGGGGGCTCTAGAGCTCCGTAGTTGTGGCAAATAGACTTAGTTGTCCCAAGGCATGTGGAATCTTCCCGGACTAGGGATCAAACCCGTGTCCCCTGCGTTGGCTGGTAGATTCTCAACCACTGTACCACCAGAGAAGTCCTCATTTCTTGCTTGATAACTTTTTTCTTTTTAAATTGGAGGCTAATTACTTTACAATATTGTGGTGGTTTTTGCCATACATTCACATGAATCAGCCATGGGTGTACATGTGTTTCGCATCCTGACCCTCCCTCCCACCTCCCTCCCCATCCCATCCCTCAGGGTCATCCCAGTGCACCAGCCCTGAGCCCCCTGCCTCATGCATTGAACCTGGACTGGCAATCTGTTTCATATATAATATACATTTTTCAATGCTATTGTCTCAAATCATCCCACCCTCGCCTTCTCCCAGAGAGTCCAACAGTCTGTTCTTTACATCTGTGTCTCTTTTGCTGTCTCGCATATAGGGTCATCGTTACCGTCTTTCTAAATTCCATATGTATGCCTTAGTATACTGTATTGGTGTTTTTCTTTCTGACTTACTTCACTCTGTATAATAGGCTCCAGTTTCATCCACCTCATTAGAACTGATTCAAATGCATTCTTTTTAACGGCTGAGTAATATTCCATTGTGTATATGTACCACAGCTTTCTTATCCATCTGTCTGCCGATGGACATCTAGGTTGCTTCCGTGTCCTGGCTATTATAAACAGTGCTGTGATGAACATTGGGGTACACGTGTCTCTTTCAATTCTGGTTTCCTCGGTGTGTATGCCCAGCAGTGGGATTGCTGGATCATATGGCAGTTCTATTTCCAGTTTTTTAAGGAATCTCCACACTGTTCTCCATAGTGGCTGTACTAGTTTGCATTCCCATCAACAGTGTGAGAGGATGCCTTTTTCTCTGCACCCTCTCCAGAATTTATTGTTTATAGACTTTTTGATAGCAGCCATTCTGACCAGCGTGAGATGGTACCTCATTGTGGTTTTGATTTGCATTTCTCTGATAATGAGTGATGTTGAGCATCTTTTCAGCTGTTTATTTGCTTAATAACTTTTGAGATGCTTTTGAATTTTTTTTCAGGGCCTCCTGTCTTTGTTGTTTATTGTAAGGTACAGTTTCTGTTTTAAAGAATATACATTCAGTTTGCTTTGCCTTCCTGTGCTGTGCTTATTCACTCTGTCTCGTCCGACTCTTTGCGACCCCATTGACTGTAGCCTGCCAGACTCCTGTGTCCATGGGATTCTCCAGGCAAGAATACTGGAGTGGGTTGCCTTGCCCTTCTCCAGGGCATCTTCCCAACCCAGGGACTGAACCCAGCTCTCCCGCATTGCAAGCAGATTCTTTACCATCTGAGCCACCAGGGAAGCCCTTATCTTCCTTATTGACTTCATTTATGAATATGGATGATAATTTGGAGGAACTGGTATCAATTTCCGTACTAAAATGTCCAACATCCTTTGCTCAGGGATAAGAAGAATTATTTTTTCCTTTGTTGATTGCCATTTTCTGTCACCATCTACAGATTATGGAGGTATAGAAAAATGTTTCCTAATAGAGTTAACCTTTGTTTGAGTTGAAATTTTAATGTAATCTATAATTTTTAGGTATACCTAAATACGAAAATGGTTAGGGTTTCCGGTTTTAAAAAATACTGAATTAATGTTGCTATATTGACAAAATGTTAATAGTTTGGTACCTATTTCTGTATTGTATTGTACCAGAATACAGAAATATAGAAAACAGGCATTGTAATCACTTATTCTTTAAAATAAACGAGCAAGCAATCAAATTCCCAACCAAGCAGGGTACTCCTCTGCCTGCCCTCACTCTCTCTCGGGGGAGGAAGACTACATTTGCCTCCAAGAATGAGTAAAACCTTTTTTAAAAAAATCTTTGTATTTTATATTGGAGTATAGTTGACTGAGAATACTGTGATAGTTTCAGGTGTAGAGCCAAGTGATTCAGTTACACATTTACATGTGTCTATTCTTTTTCAAATTCTTTTCCCATTTTGGTTGTTACATAATACTGGGCAGAGTTCCCCATGTTATACAGTAGGTTCTTGTTGGTTATCCATTTTAAATACTGCAGTGTATACATGTCAGCCCCTAATTCCCTAACTATCCCTTCCCCCCTGGTAACCATAAATTCCTTCTTTAAGTCTATGAGTCTGTTTCTGTTTTGTAAATAACTTCGTTTGTATCATTTCTTTCCAGATTCTGCTCATAGGATATTTCTCTTCCTCTCTCTGACTTCACTCAATATGATAATCTCTAGCTCTATCCATACTGCTGCAAATGGCATTATTTCATTGTTTTAAATGGCTGCTGAGTAATATACATTGTATATCTGTACCGTGTCTTCTTTGTCCATTCCTCGGTTGCTGAATGTTTAGGCTGCTTTCCTGTCGTGGTAAACAGTGCCTCAATGAACACTGGGGTGCATGTATCCTTTCAGATCATGTTTTTCTCTGGATACATGGCCAGGAGTGGAATTGCAGGATCACAGGGTAGTTCCATTTTTAGTTTTTTAAGCCACCTCCATACTGTTCTCCACAGTGGCTATACCAATTTACATTTCCATGAACAGTGTAGAAGGTCTCCCTTCTCTCCATTCCCTCTCCAGCATTTATTATTTGTGGATTTTTTTTTTTTTTGATGATAGCCATCTGAGTCAAAACTCTTTTAGTGCATCCCTCTTCCCCTACAAAAAGAAAAGAAAAGACAAGCATTTCTACCTTCTTACCAAATTTTGCTACGAGTACATAATTTCCATTTTACTGATGACACAGTTCTTTCCTGTTGATGTTCCACATTTGCTAGTGTCCCTTAATTTTGGACATTTAGATGGTCCTTTCCTCCTCTCAGTTACAGATCACCTATGGTAAATATATTAATAAATATAGATTTAAATTGTGAGTTACTCTCAAGAGTGTGAATTATTACCAGATTGTAATTAGTTCTGAGGCTCACACCCAGCTCTAGCTCGTGATTTTATGTTCTGAGAAGGGTCCTTGCTCACAGCTCAGAGCATTAGTTTAGGAACACACAAAAGTATGACCCAAAACTTGATCAGGAAATTACTGAGTTTGGTAAGTAAAAACCTTCCTAAGAAACTGGGAAGAGCCTTAAAAAAAAAAAAAAAGTATGTGTGTATGTTTGCCCTGAATTTGGGGGAAGAAAAAATTCCACCTCCTTCCTTTTCTGATATCTTATTTGAGGTCAGAGTGGGGTTGGAGTGAGGGGTGGGAGAGGCTGGGAATGATGGAACCCAAGGGATCAGGCTGTGCCAGGGTCTGGAACCTGGAAGATTTTCCTTTTCACCACGTGGTGGGAAGGCTCTGGTCAGCCTTGTGACAGTCCGATCACCAGTCCTCTGGTGCCCCCTGCTGACCATTCAGTCTCCACTCAGCGTGGTCCTGTATACGGTGAAGCCTGAGAGGCCTGGGGTAGTGAGATTTTGCGAACAGATTGCCTGGGAGAACCTGATGGCCAGATGTCTTGATCAGAAGCCAGACCCTTCCTCTTTAGTGTTGAGTCACACAGCTCTGCTAATGAGCAGCCCTACAGTATAAGGAAAAATTGAGTTAGACCTGATTTGTCTTCCACATTGCTGTCAAATTTGTCTTTCTGGCTAATAAAGCTGATTCTGTAGCTTAAAATCCTATATTGACTTCTGCTATGGACTGAATGTTTCTTTCCCCCAAATTCATATGTTAAGCCCCAACGTGATGATATTTGGAGGCTGGGGCCTTTGGGAAATAATTGGGTTTGGATGAGGTCATGGGGGTGGAGCCCTCAGGATGGGATTGGTGCCCTTGTAAGGATGCCCTCTGCTGGTAGAAAGAAGCACTGCACATATGCTGGACGCTTGCCCGGGTCCCTAGACCTTGCCGTGTCCTTCCCATGATTTGTCCAGGCAACTTCTCCTGTCTCTCGGGAAACCCACTCCAGGCTCAAATGTCACCTGCTTTGTGATATGTTAGGTCTCTGCTCTCAACTCCCATAGCACCTCTTACACCTGTCTATACTAGTCCTGCTACTCGTTAGTGTAAACACCTGTCTGTAAGTCTGTTTTCCTTAATTTCCCCTTCCTTCCATCCCCTCTCCTGATACTCACACTTGGAGCTACTCAGAGCGAGGGACCGTGTCATCCTCATCTTTATTTTAGCCAGAGCCTGCCACCTAATAAGTGTCCCATACATCTTTGTCGAATGGATGAATACACTTCCACACTCTGGAAGGTTGGGGGATAAAGGGATAGGAATGGGGGATTTCTGCATAAGAATTTTTACATAGAACTCGGAGCCACACATCTTGAAGCTGGAGAACAAGTTCAACTCTGAGGCAGGGGGATGGAGGAATTGATTAGTCAAGATCAGGCTCAACATGTGGGTCCTGAGTCTGCACATACCAGGCAGAGGGTATCCATGAGTTACCCTTTCAGACACATGGCAAGGGTTCAGTCGTGCTGCTGAGGGGTGGTGGGGAAACACAGCTATGGGTGGGCATAGACCTGGAATTCCACTCTCATATAAATGCTAGAAGGATCACCAGGAACCCTGGATGTGTTCATTGCTGTGTCCCTCATTCCCAGCCCCATGTGGGGTGTAGAGCAGATGATTCACGAAACATAACCAGCTTATTGAGTGCACTGCACTCAGTGAAGTATAGATAAAAACGAATCTCTATTCCCTCCAATTGCTCTCCATTAAACCTGATTTCTCATTCTTCTCTACCCCTGGAGGAAATCTTGCAGCTCTTAATTTTCAGGAAGTGAAAAGTTGAGTCCAGAGTTGCATCTCTCATCCCAGTGAAAGCACTTGGCCTGCCTGTTGGCGGCCTCAGAGGGGTGGGGGTGGGGGTTGTGGGGTAGGGAGGTGGCCCCTTCACTGGTCCCTCCTACCCTTTCACCCTCCTTCCCTGCTCACCATGTCACCTCTGGCCCTTCTAGGGATACACAGACAGGAGAGACAAGGGGTCACAGAGGTCTTAGTGACCAGGGCATGCATCAGCTGGCCTTGGAGTCCTCACGCGTGGGGGTTCAAATGCTGACTCTCTTAGGGTGAGGGTAAGTTTTGTGGGTTTGTCAGACCCCCCTTCAGATCCTTTACAGCATTTCGCCTCTATTCTGCTCTGACTTCCAGCAGAAGTCTCCATGCAGGCCCTCATCTGGGGTCCCTCCATCCTGGAGGCAGGCCCCCTTTGGTGGGGGTCTGGCCATAGGACCCCAGCAATTGCCCCACAGTTGCGGGAGGGCAATCTCACCCCTTCACAGGCATCTTTCTGTACCTGCTGTTGGAGCAGCCAGCCTCTTGCCTTGAGGGTTCAGGTGTCCACGGACACAGCCCACGCCCTGAGTGGCTCTCGCTTGGGTTAAGGTGAAGGAGAATGCCTTGCCTCCTACCTCTTTGGGGTGTGCAGGAGGGAACAAATAATAGCCTTGCCATACCACTCTGCCTCCCTCCTGTCTCTGACTGACCCCAGCCTTTCCTTGCCCCGAGATGAGGGATAGATAAAGACATTGCCTTTTTGCTTCCCTCCTTTCTAGGAAGTTCTCCATAGTTGGTCAATAGCCTCTCTTTAGAATGTGTAGAAACCTAACCCTTTGCCCTCAGCATGCGGCCTCAGTCAAAAAGAAGACAGTTGAAAAAGTTCCATTTTTTTTTTTTGACATCCTGTTATGTCAAGGTTGTCGGACAACAATCAGTATCAAGACCTCAAGGAACAAAGAACTTCATTTGGGCTCTTAAGACCTGCAGTTTGGAGGCACAGATTGGGGTCAACCAGAAAGAGTGTTCTGAGGAAGAGACAGTCAAGGGCTCATAAAGACAAAAGCCACAAAGATGTGTTCTGACACAAGGAAGGAAGTATTGTCCTTAAGGGATAGGCTGTCAGGAGTTATTTTAGGGTGAGTGTCTGATAAGTATCTTGGAACATTGAGCAGATGCTCTAGATGTCTTTGTGAAGACAATGAGAGGTCAAAAGGTCAGTTTCCATATGGGCTGAGACGTGCAAAGGTCTCACTTCCTCAGTGGCCTCTTGGCTCCATTTTAGGGAGCTCTCTTAGCAACACTGACTCTAGGGTTTGTGGAATGAATAGAGATGACCAGGATGCTTCCTGGGTCAGCCATGAGGTGGCAGGAGAGCAGCGAGGGGGGCCCAGCTTGGATCCCCAGAGTAGACTTGGACCTGAATGCTGGCTCTCTCATTTCTTCAATGTGTGTTTTGGGGACAGCTGCATATTCTCTCTACAATTGGCTCATCTCTAAATAGGGATAATTATAGAAGCCACCATACGGGGTTAGGATTAATGAGATGATGTAGACTAACGAGAGCCCAAGAATCTACCTGCCAATGCAGGAGATGTGGGTTCCATCCCTGGGTCAGGAAGATCCCCTGGAGGAGGAAATGGCAACCTGCTCCAGTATTCTTGCCTGGACAGTCCCATGGACAGAGGAGCCTGGCAGGCAACAGTCCATAGGGTTGCAAAGAGTTGGACATGACTGAGCCACTTAGCACATAGATTAATAGATAATGAGCCTGCAGGAGAGTCTTCACTCTGGTAGTAATACAGTTGTTGGGGTTATTGTTCTGTTATAGCCACGCTTTCCGGGAAACAAACTCACTCAGAAGAACAATACAGATAGTGGAGTGCAGTTTATTACACCAGCGGGCCCAAGGCAGAGTCTCCTCTTGGTCAAGGACCCCGACCAGCATTTGTGAAAATCTTTTATACCCAATGTATACGTGTCCAAACCCACCACTCCAAATCCCTTGAGGCTTACAAAGGAAGGGTAAATACAATCACAATAACCCCATCATTCACATGTTATGTGTTCAAACAGTTAATAATCAATAAGCCCGCAGTTACATTCCAACCAGTTAATAACCGATAAGCCTGTGCTTACATTCCGATAGATACTGTCTGGAGGCAGGGGTGATTAGAGTATGTTTTCTCTTAGGCGATGAGTAACCTGGATACGATCTTCAATGTTCCCCTGTCCGGAGGGGGTCTTATCCTTCCATTGTCGTTCCCACAGGCGCTAAGCAGAGAGTTCAGAGTCCACTGGAGAGGCGGCCGAGCACAATCAGCACGGACAGGCCTGAGATGGAGTCCAGGCCCTATGAATTCCTTCTTCATTTCCTCAGAGGCCAGGGGGTGGCTTTGTCAGCAGGCTAAGGGTGGGGTCGGGGCTCAGGCTTGGCTGGAAGCAGCAGGAGGAGAAGAGACAGGGAGTGAGGAATTCAGTCCAGAGGGGAAGCCAGTTTCCAGCTCCTGGATTGGGCAGCTGTTGGAGGAGAAATTCAGAGATGAATCCTCACCTCCCTAGCCACCCTCCCCCCTTCCCAACTCACTCAGCCCGGTTGCAGGCAATCTGCACCCCCTCCCTGCGTGGGGAGGACCGACTCAGCCCTGGGCTGGGTCCCTGGAGAGTGGCTCTGGTGGGCAGGAGAGAGGGTCCTGTGCCCTCCGAGTCCCAGTCCACATTCTCCCCTCCCCCTTCCTCTCTGCTGGGCCAGCCCCTCCTCCCTGCCCCAGGACCTGGGCCCTCAGGGCTGACTCATGCGCTCTTGGGGTTCTCTGGCCAAAAATTCCACAGCCTCCCCTCTCTGGTCTTGGAAATGGAAACTCTTCTCCATGGAGCTGGTGTAGGAAGCCAGCTGCGCAGAGCTGGCGAGTCAAACTGGACCTCATGACCAGTGAGAAGGGCTCAGTAAGGTCAGATGCCCCATGAAGGCCC
Organism: Dama dama; assembly: GCF_033118175.1. Taxonomy (NCBI): domain Eukaryota; kingdom Metazoa; phylum Chordata; class Mammalia; order Artiodactyla; family Cervidae; genus Dama; species Dama dama. Next base: position 18,176,089 of record NC_083700.1, read on the forward strand.
ATGGAGGCCAGTCGGCCCTTGGTGCTTGCTGCTTTCATTTTCATGCATGCAGGTCTGAGCACTCTTTCTTCCCCTTTTGAGGAACTTTCCTTCCCCACTCTCCCTTCATTCTGGCTGTGCTCCCACTCACACCGCTTTACTCCCACAAGCCCCAGGAGTGTGTGAACGCAGGTTGGCTGGTCCGACAGCCTTGTCCCCTGACGCCAGGGCCCTGGCTGGCCGGCTGTGCTCCGTCCCTCCTGGCCCTGGAACAGAGGAGACACCTGGTGGATGAGGGCCGAGGACCATCCTGACTTGGATGAAGTGTGGCTTTGCATGCAGGAGTGATACAGCAAGATGGGGCTCAGAGCCAAGAGGAAATTGTGCCTGAAACTAGGGATTGGATCCAGGTGATGTGGTTTTCTGAAGGTCAGTTTTTTATCTTGTCACTCTGGAGTTTCAGTGTAACAAAGTTGAAAGCATGAGGGGGAATTGGAAAACTTCAGAGAACCGCTTCCAGCCTGACATCCTCTGGAATGTCTTGTGGGATGGAATTTTTGGGGTCTTTTGCAATAAAAACAAGCTACAGAAACGAGGTGTCAGAATGCTCTTTTCTTCAAGCCTCAAATCCAGCTCTTGTGGATGATGTCAGCCTGGCCACAGTGACTAGTGAAAGGTGGTCACGTGACCTTGTTGTTCAGTTGCTCTGTTGTGTCCAACTTTTCTTTTTTGTTAAATTTATTATTATTATTTTTTTGTGTGTCTGACTCTTTGCAACCCCATGGACTGCAGGACACCAGGCTTCCCTGTCCTTTACTTCTCCTGGAATTTGCTCAAACTCATGTCCATTGAGTCGGTGATGCCATCCAACTATCTCATCCTCTGTCATCTCCTTCTCTTCCCGCCTTCAATCTTTCCCAGCATCAGGGTCTTTTTCAGTGAGTTGGCTCTTCCCATCAGGTGGCCTAAGTATTGGAGCTTCAGCTTCAGCATTAATCCTTCCAGCAAATATTCAGGGTTGATTCCCTTTAGGATTGAATGATTTGATCCCCTCCAACACCACAGTTCAAAAGCATCAATTCCTTGGCGCTCAGTCTTCTTTATGGTCAACTTTCATATCTTTACAGAAAAACCATAGCTTTGACTAGACAGACCTTTGTTTACAAAGTGATGTCTCTGCTTTTTAATATGCTGTCTAGGTTTGTTATGGCTTTTCTTCCAAGGAGCAAGTCTTTTAAGTCATGTGACCCAAACTGGTCCAATTGGGGTCCTTTCCTGGGGGAAGGATGCTAGAGGAAGAAAGCTTTATTTCCCTGTGATTGCCACACGTGTGTGATAAAAGCCGTCTGTCTTCTCACGGAGGAAGTCCTCCTATGCAGGGGAGAACGGGATCTTCTAAGAGAAACAGGGCATCAGCGGATCCATCATCTAGAAAACAGGTGGTATCATTTGAGTCTTGGCATTTCTCTGTGTCCTCTAGTGATACAAGGTTTTTTTTCCCCTGAAGCTACTTTTAGATTTGTTCATTTCAGTCAGAAGAGTCCTCATAAGACGTCCCTTCAAAAAGAATTCATTTGAATCAGTTCTAATGAGATGGATGAAACTGGAGCCCACTATACAGAGTGAAGTAAGCCAGAAAGATAAAGAACATTACAGCATACTAACACATATATATGGAATTTAGAAAGATGGTAATGATAACCCTATATGCAAAACAGAAAAAGAGACACAGAAGTACAGAACAGACTTTTGAACTTTGTGGGAGAAGGTGAGGGTGGGATGTTTCGAAAGAACAGCATGTGTATTATCTAGGGTGAAACAGATCACCAGCCCAGGTTGGATGCATGAGACAAGTGCTTGGGCCTGGTGCACTGGGAAGACCCAGAGGAATCGGGTGGAGAGGGAGGTGGGAGGGGGGATCGGGATGGGGAATACGTGTAACTCTATGGCTGATTCATATCAAGTATGACAAAACCCACTGCAATGTTGTGAAGTAAATAGCCTCCAACTAATAAAAAAAAGAAAAAATATAATAGCGAACAAGAAAAAAAAAAAAAAAAAGACGTCCCTTCAGAAGCTCCTGCATTCACACTCTGTCACAGCAACTTATATCCTTGGTGGTTTCTCTCCCTGCCCCCGCCCCCCCCCCCCCCAAACTCCTTGGGCCACTGTCTTTTGTCCACCTCCCCCCGCCGCACATACACATACAATCAAGGATAATAAAGAGATAACTACTGTATTAATGTCTTCTCCTCCCACTTGGCTCTCCAAACGACTCTGTGAGGCAGATGGGCTGGGCAGGTCAGGTGAGGAGACAGAGGCTCAGACAAGTGAAGCTCGGGGCCGACGGCCCAGGGCTTGGTGGCAGGGCTGAGACTCATGCCCAGGTGTTCTGGTGCCGGATGGCATCGCAGAAGGGAGGGAGGTGGACTTACAAAAGGCAGTTAACACCTTTGAAACTTAGTTTCTTCAGCTGAAAAGTGGGGATAACATGATCCATCCCACAAAGTCGCCAAGAGATTGCAAACAGAGCTTCTGGTTGAAAAGGGGTCTGGGCTGCAGCCCCTGATACCGTCATGTTCTCACGGGATGACTCACGAAGGTTAGGCGTGTGTGCATGCTCAGCCGCTCAATCATGTCTGACTCTGTGCAACCCCGTGGATTGTAGGCCGCCAGACTCCTCTGTCCATGGAATTTTCCTGGCAAGAGCACTGGAGTGGGTTGTCGTTTCTTCCTTCAGGGAATCTTCCAGACCCAGGGATCGAATCTTAGTCTCCTGAATTGGGACGTGGATTCTTTACCACTATGTCACCTGGGAAACGCTTCATGGAAGTAGAGACAAAGACAAAATCTCTACAGACATCAAATATGAAAGATGAGGAAGAACAAGGGCTGAGGAAATCTGGCAGCACTGTCTTCTGTCTTCTCTCAGGAGAGTTTTTTCTGCTTGTGAAAACATGGGGAGACATTTGTTATCTGAGCCATGGGTCCCAAACTGTAGCATGCATCAGAATCATCCAAAAGGCTTGTTAATACACAAATCGCAGGACCATCTGAGTTTCTAACACAGTAGGTCTGGTGGGGCTGAGAATTTGCATTTATTGCAGGTTCCCGAGTGCTGCTGGTTCTGCTGTTTGGTGGACTGCACTTTGAGAAGCACGGTCCTCAAGGGTCTGCTCTGCAAGGGCTCAGAGATGGAGTTGGGGGCCCTTGGTGGTCTTCCCTCTTCTGGCTTCACTGAGTGATACCCCAAGCCCTCCTACTACTTAGGCTGCTGGACCAGAGTCACTGGTGGCTTTAAGTTAGTGCAGAACCTGAAAGGACATTGGTATCACATTTTTGGTGCTTGCATTTTAAAAAGTTGGGCTAGAGATAATAAAGAAAATAAAGATTTGGATGCATATGTAATCCTTCCCTAAGACCCCTCCTCCAAACCTTAAACCCTGCATCTCCCAAACCCCAAGGAGCCAGGGCAATGACTGGGTGGGGTGGGAGTGCAGGAGCACTGAGGTCACTGAGGTTACAGAACAAGCTCTGGCCCTGAGATGGTGCCTCTTGGAGCTGATCAGGGCCAGCATCTGCTTGTTCAGCAGGAAGGTGGCCCTGGGCCTGAAGACTTGGCTGAACCTCCCATCTCATTCTCCCACAGCCACATGGATGTGTGTGGGGGCCTGGATACCTGGAAGAATGGTGGTGTTTTTCTTGGCCGCTGGCATGGGATCTTAGTTCCCCAACAAGGGATCAAACCCGCATTCCCAGCCTTGGAAGCGCAGAGTCTTAACCACTGGATCACCACGAAAGTCCCAGAATGGCGGTTCTTAGAAAGGATAGTCCCCCTCCCTCTCTCCTAATATGGGCAAGGAGGGAAGCTCCTGGCTACACAGGGTTATCATTAACTGGATGAGTCTCTCGAAAGGTTTATTTTACTTTAAGCGTGTATTTGTAATCCTGGTTTTCTCTCTATCCATCGGAGGTAGCCAGAGCCCCAAGATCTTTCCTGTTCTTTCCAATCTTTCGATATCTCATAAGAGAATGCAACTCCCAGAGAACCAGAGGGCAGGAAGAAGGTGTAGGAGAGAAGAAAGGGGAGCCTGCACGTGGTCTGTGACATCACTGTAACAGTAATAGCAGCCGCTAAGTAGTCTAATAGGGCTGTGAGCTGTCACTCATGGAGGGCCTGGCCATTAACACGGGTGAGGTAGGTATAGGCGGACAGAACAAACAACAAATCAACAACAAATCCCAAACTTATTCCAGAGCTGTAGTATCTACCACATGGATTAGCTTTTTATATTATTAAACATAATTCACATTAGGAGCTTCCACAATGGTCCAGTGGCTAAGACTCAGAGCTCCCAATGCAGGGGGCCCAGGTTTGATCCCTGGTCAGGGAACTAGATCCCACGTGTTGCAACTAAGACCTGGGACAGACAAATGAACAAATAAACAAATATTAAAAAGAATACTTGTTTAAAAATTCATACTAATGCCTGAATATCTTCATTGCATACAGATAAATTAGAAATTATTCACATTATAAAAAAATTATTGGGTTATACAGAAGGGTTACAACATCTTAACACACTTAACAGAGGGAAAAATTAAAAACACAATTATTCCAAGCACTGTGGATTAAGTATCAAGTGCAAAATTAAGATGAAGCAAATGTGAGGTTATAATCATAAAAGAGTGTTTTCCTTGTTCTTCCTTTCTTTCTACTTGAGTTTGAACAAGAAGACAAAACTCCAATTACTTTGCAACCTGATACTTTTCAGGTACCAGTCATTATGCTAATCCATTTATAAACATCATATTTAATCCTTGCAAAGTGTTGTCACCGTGTTTTCACACATGAAGAAACAGCTTTAGGAAGATTAATAAACTTGCCCAAGATCACGGAGCTTGTGTGACCCCAGGTGGGCCTGATTCCACACCTGTACATTTAATCTCAGCACTGTCCCGGTGTGGTCATGACTGTTCCTGAGAAAGAGGGCAGAATAAAGGGAGCTGAAGTAATTATGTACAGCACAAAGAAAGAAAATCTCCTTGGGATAAAAAAGATACAAGAATGTGTGGGAGGAGGGCTTACTGCAATCCATGCAAAATTTATAAAGGCAGAAATGCCTAGACATGCTCTGGAAAAAGTTATTGGATTATAAGAGGGAAAATGTTATCTAGAAAGGAATGATTCAAGTGTCTCGTACTTCTTAGAATTTACTCATAAGGATCACAAGTAAGCAAAATCTTCAGTTTTGTGGGGAAAAAGTTTTTGACTCAGAATTTTATAACTAAGTTATTGGCCATCTGTGAAGGCATCAGAAAAATATTCTCAGACCTGCCAAGGTCAAAGTGATCTAATTATATTCTCTTCTGGAAGTAAATATACTGATTATATTCTCTTCATGCAGTAAATTACTGGAAGTATGACCCTGATCAAAAGATGAATCCAAATTAATAACTTGAGGCATAGTGTCTTAGAATTCTTAATAATAAACCAATAAATCCACTTAACTTATAGTCGGGTCCAAAATATAATAATAAAATATATTATTAATTTACTGTTCCACTAAACTTTAAAAGTAAGCTTAAAAAATAATTATTTCAAGAAAAAATACAATGTAAATGTGATAATTTATTGACAACAATTGGAGTTTAAATTGTAAATCATATTAATATTAAATAGGAAGGGGGTTTGGAAAAAGCAAAAATATATACATTTCTTTATATTATATGAGGAAAATGAAAGGATATAATTTTATTCTTGACTTTCAAGATTAGAATAATATTTGTAGAAAAAATATTTGTAGAAATTAAAAATTTTTTTTAAAGTATCCACAGGAAAAATGGAGAGTGAAATACATGTTTTCCAAGTAACTGGAGAAATTATGATGAAATAAAGCATGATCCATGTAACAAAAGTAGTAATCAAAGGAAGAGCAATAAAGTATAAAAAAGGAGAGCATTAAGAAAGCAGAAACAAGGGAAGCATACTAACCATGCCTTGTTAACGTGTATATTAAGTTATATACTGTTGCACAGTAATAATACAAAATTATGTGTACAGTATGTTTCCAATTTTGATATTACTCTAAGTATATGTAAGATGTAACAGCATCTCCCATATTGTTTTCTGTAGAGCATTACTTTCTGTGAGATGTTAATAATTGTTCTAGAAAAAGAGATGTGGTACAGTAAGGTGGGGAGAGCCTAAGTGAAACCTTATCAGACATGATTTATTTTTTGCGAGTCTTCTCAGAACCTTGTTGGGTATAGGAAGTGGATAATTTTTCATTTTGGCCGTCCAGCTCCTGGATTTCCATCTTGTTTGTGGGGAAGATCTCATCTGATGAAGTGGACTCCATCTCCCTTTGTAGAAGCTCAAAATTCCAGTTATAGACTTAATTTCTCTCTTCCTTGACAACTGCACCAGTCAGAGATGCACCTGCCTGGAAGTTTGGAGGTGGGCCAGTTTCCCCAAGCATCAGGGGTTATGGAGAATCCTTCCTGGTTTTGGGCAGCAGCTCTGCCAGTGTCCACGATGGCTGGGCAGGCCAGTGCTCAGTGCGACCACGCAGGCTCCTTGCCAGACTGCTACAGTGGCACAATTATGTCTGTGTTTCTGTTTGGGTAACTTTTGTTTATTCTTGCCCATTTTCGCTAGCCCATAAGCCCTCATTCCCTAGTCTTCTTGGTGAATCAGTCAAATGTGTAATACCATTTGGCTAAAATCTTTTCCTGTTCAAATCAGTTTGAGGCAGTTCCTATTGCTTGCAATTCTGAACAGTGACCCATACGTTATGTTAATGGGTAACTATAAATTTCTAAGAGGGAATTTTTTTCCAAAGTGATCTGCCTACATTTTTTCTTTCCTTTGTAGAAAACTTAATCTTCTGTGAAATTAATATGCTGTGGAACATGAACTGGAAACTTATGGTTAGAAAAAAATCTGGAAGAGAACATAGCAAATGAATCATAATGGATATTTGGCTCCAGATAACGGGTTGAGGATTTGTGTTTGTGTCCCTCTCCAGAGATTCCATTAGAAAGGGGATGGAGGCTCACAGTGGGAAAGGTGATGTGAGATGCATCAGACAGTGAGTCAGAGATTCAAAGATTTACAACAGATGGAAAATTGAAGGAGGTATGTTGGTTGAGTGAAGGAAGCCTCAGACAGAATATGATGCCAGGAAGGGAATGGAGTGAAACTGGAAACTCACATGCATTTTGGAGTCCCAGGGAGACTTCAGGATGAGTTGGCCATGGAGGATGGGAATGAGTAGGGGGCTGGCATTGCTAGAGTTGGCTGAAAGTCTGTGGGCATCCAGAGCAGCCACACCCCTCTCCTCTCTTCCTTTACCTGCTTGCAGAGCAATAGCTGTCGGACCCAGCACTTCCCTAAAGAAAATGAACAAGCTCCCTGGAACTTCTTCTTCTTTCCTTTTTTAAATTGTATTTATTTCTTTCTGGCTGCACTGGATCTTTATTGCTACATGGGCTTTCTCTAGTTGCAGAGAGTGGGGACAACTCTTTGTTGTGGTGCGTAGGCTTCTCATTGCTGTGGCTTCCCGTGTTGCAGAACATTGTCTCTAGACACGTGGGCTTCAGCAGTAGTTGCACACTGACTTTGTTGCCCTGTGGCATATGGAATCTTCCCAGACCAGGGATCGAACCCATGTCCCCTGCATTGGCAAGTGGATTCTTAAACACTGGGTGGCTACAAGTTCAGCTGGCTTACATTGTTATGGCAACATAATTATTATTTTTTCCACAGCCGGAAGTTGCTAAGATGACTCTGTTTTATCTAATGGTCTAGGGTCACTCTCCTGGTTTCTTACAGGACAGATCTAGCATCAAAGTTAAATAAAGTTAAATAAAGGACTACAAATCAGCCTGCGATGAAGGACACCCCAGTTTGATCCCTGGGTCGGGAAGATCCCCTGGAGAGGGGAATGGCTACTCACTCCAGTATTCTGGCCTGGAGAATTCCATGGACAGTGGAACCTGGCGGGCTACAGTCCACGGGGTCACAAAGAGTCGGACACAATGGGACAGAGCGATGTTCACTTCACTTTGCTACCCTGGAAGTCCCATAGTTTCCTTTTCTTAACAAGAGGAAAACAACAACAGCAACAAATCCAAAGCAATTAGTGACTTGAGATAAAATAGAAAATAATAAGAAAGTCATGGTCCAGAAACAAAGCAACCTAGAATGTGGCATGATTTTGAGCAATGGACAGGATGAAAGAAAAGAAGACTTTATTTAACTTTGATGCTAGGTCTGTCCTGTAAGAAACCAGGAGAGTGACCCTGCACCATTAGATAAAACAGTCATCTCAGCAACTTCCGGCTGTGGAGTAAATGATAATTATGTTGCCATAACAATGTAAGCCCTGTGTTTTGGTTTCAATTATTTATACTAAACCTATAAACAGAGCCTGAAGACTTAATTACGGTCCCAGAGCAGAATGTGAATGTTTTGCACAACAGTATAAGACAGAAGGTGGGAGGAGGAAGAAGGGGGAGGTGACTGGTGGGGAGGCTGCAGTGCTGACAAGTTCATCTTAAAGAGGGGCAGGTAAGAGGCAAAGGCTGAAAGGAAACAAAGGGGGGCCTCCATTTCTTATTAGAAGTTGCGCAAGTAGTCAAGAGAAGAGCTGGAATGATAATTTAACTATTGACATTGGGGAGGAAGATAGGGAGAAGAGTTAGGAAGTAGAAAAAAGGCAAGTTAGGGACTTTGCTGCCAATTCAGTGGTTAAGACTCTGGGCTTCCACTGCAGGGGGTGCCAGCTTAGGTCCCTGACAAAAAAAATTTTTTTAAAATAATAAAGAAGGCAAGTTAATCTTTATTATTTATTGTAGGCCTTCAGCAGATAATGTCTAAAGTCAGTGCCTGGAGTAAGAGAAACATAAGCCACAAGCATAGCAGTGGCAGTGAGGACAGGATAAGTCACAGAGAAACAGATAAAATGATTTGTATTGGAAGAGAGGACCTGCAGGAGGGCAGGGAATGCTCCATTTTTTAATTATTAAAAGTTTTTCTGAACCATTTAACTTTTAAAAATCTAGGTGCTTGCATGAGTTGGGTAAATATATAAAAAAGGAGGTAGCACTGGAAAATAAAGGGCTTCCCAGATGGTGCTAGTGGTTAAGAACCTGCTTGCCAATGCAGGAGATAGGGTATCCATCCCTGGGTTAGGAAGATGCCCTGGAGAAGGAAATAGCAACCCACTCCAGTAATCTTGCCTGGAAAATTCCATGGACAGAGGAGCCTGGCAGGCTATGTATAGCCCATGGGATCACAAAGAGCAGGACACGACTGAGTGACCAACACTTTCATTTTTCTTGCTGAAGGCCCTCTAAGATTCCCAGTATCTGTGTCTGCCGCAGCCTGTGTGGCCAGTCCATGATGTTGTCTGGGGAACCTAGAAGGATACAGGAGTGGGTGATGGAAGGTAGGTAGGGGTGAAGCACCAGCCATGCGGGTAATTGCTGGGAGCCAGCACACGAGATCCCATCCATGACAAGGTCATGAGGAAAAGACCTGACAGGCAAGGCAGATCAGGACTTCAGGGATTTTGAAAAGCTGCCCCGGCGCTCACCTTAAAGATGATCTCTGTCTTTCTGATGCTTGCTATATTAGACTACTCCCTAATTTCTGTGACACGGGTAGAAGGCCTTCCCCGATCTCGCTCCAAACAGAATCAACTTAGAATTTTAATCAATATGTCCCCTGGATGGTGGTATCCTATAAGATTATCCAGGATGAAAGGAGTGTTTCAAATTAGACCCCTTTGCTGGCATTCTAGCCTGCTTGGCAAATGCGAACTAATGTACATAACTGCTCACAACAGCATAAAGAACCTGATCACACAAAAGGCCCTGATAGGCACAGAGCCCTTCGGGGGGGTGAGGAAGCCCTATTAGAGAACATAAAATATTATTCTAAAAGTGGTTATAGTTAAAGATTTAGAAAAATAAGAGTTTAGAATTGTTAATTTTAACCAGGAATGCTAAACAGGGGCTGCCTCACTGGAGCTGCAGAGTCTTTGTGTGGTAAACCTTTTAGATAAATTTAACTGATAACTTCTGCAAAAGGACTGAAGTTTGTGTTCATTAAAGAATAGATTACGGAAAAACAGCTTTGCATTCACCTAGGTCATAAAATGTCAATAGGCCCCATGGCCAGAAGATAATGTACAAGACTCTCACAAAGAAGTATGCAGAAAACACCCTGGTTTCGTGAAGGATAAGCTGATGTAATATTAAACTATCTTCCCCTAAAAATGTACTAACTTAGAATATAAAAGCTACGGTAAAAAATAAAGATTTGCCAGACTCTGCTGCACCCCCAGTCTGGTCATTCTCTCTCTCTCTCTCTTTCTCTCTTTTTCTCTCGCTGACGCCGTTCATCCTGAGGGTACCCTTGGATCCTGCTGAGGCTGGACCCCGGCAGGTAATAAAGGCCCTGGGTCCTGGGGAGAGGTGAACTCATTGCTTGCTTTCATGGGAGATGGGTGGGAGAAACAGAGCAGTGGTCAGGGAGGAGCTTATGTCATGATCCACTCCCAGGGTGTGTTGATTTTCTAGTGTTTCCTCCTTTTTTAGATATTCATCCAGCTAATACAAGCACCTATGTTTTTTTTTTAATTTTAATTTTTTTATTTTTCCATTTATTTTTATTAGTTGGAGGCTAATTACTTATGCATTGGAGAAGGAAATGGCAACCCACTCCAGTGTTCTTGGAGAATCCCAGGGATGGGGTCGCACAGAGTCGGACACGACTGAAGTGACTTAGCAATTACTTTATAATATTGTAGTGGTTTTTGCCATACATTGACGTGAATTAGCCATGGATTTACATATGTTCCCCATCCTGAACTCCCCTCCCACCTCCCTCCCCATCCCATCCCTCTGGGTCTTCCCAATGCACCAGCCCCGAGCACTTGTCTCATGCATCCAACCTGGACTGGCAATCTAGAGCACCTATGTTTTAAAAAGTTAAAATAGCACTTTAATAATGGGATTAATATCTGAGAGGAAAAAAAAAATCAATACACCTTGATTCTCTTTGTCTCAGCAAAGTTCAGAGCAAGGTGACCCTGGTCTGACCTCACCATCTGGAAGCTCACTTGCTATGTTTACCCTGGTTTGCTGCTGGAGATCTGGCCTACGGCCGCTCTGTTCCTTTAGCTTGTTCTCATCTGCCTGAGGAAGCCAGGAGAAGTAGGGGCTATGCCCCAATCATAGAATGATCCTCAGGAAGCTCCCAGTTTAAGGAGGGGAGACCCAAGTCCTGCTTTGGGCAGGAGACAGCCCCTGAAGACGAATTGCTGGTCTAATGGTAAGGATAAGGCTTCTCTCTGGGTGGGTTAGAGTAGGCCCGTGGGTCTCTCCCTTGCCCTCGCAGCCTGATGCCAGGAAGGTAAGGATGTGTCCTTGACTCCTGGGAGCAGTAGTTGTGGGGTATGGTATATGATGTGAGGGGTGGGGACATCAGCCCTCTCAGTTCAGAGAAGCAGGCAGGACAAAGGGGACTGACTGCAGATCTGCCCAGGGCCTTTGCCAAAATAGGCCAGGAGAGGGCAGCAGCGTTACTCTAATAAGAGGAGTGGGGCGAGGGGGAAAAGGAGGGAGGTCATTCCCATTTAGGGGACTCAGAGAGAGGGTGGGGGAGGAGGGCATGGCAACCCACCCCAGTATTCTTGCCTGGAGAATCCCATGGACAGAGGAGCCTGGTGGGCTACAGTCCATGGGGTCGCAAAGAGTCGGACACGACTGAAGCGACTTACCGCACGTGTGCACGTGTGTACACACACACACACACACACACACACACAGAGGAAAGAGGGTGGGGAGTGGTTTGCTGGAAGCTGGTGGAAGCAGACGTGAGGGGAGCTAGGAAGGTGCCCGTCCTCCTTCATATCTCCTTGGGGGTCGGGGGGAGGTTTGCATGTTCATCCGGCTGCCCTTGAAGGGCTCTATCACTAGAAGATCACAGCCTCACAGAATCCACAACTTAATTCTGGACGAGGAAAGTTTACTTTTATTCCACCTCCACCTACTTCTAGTGACACCTAGGTTTGATGAAGAACACCCTCTTTTAGCACATTCTGAGTTTAATTTCAGCAAAGTCTGTTCCTTTCTTTCGTGATGAGCCCCTTCTTTGAGACTCTCCCTTTCAAATATTTACTTTCATGGGTCCTTTGTATGTCTTTCATTTGTTGTTTTTTAGGTGGAAATTGAGGAAAAGATTAAATTTCACATGTAACTCATTGTATCACAGAGGTATTTCAGAAAACAGTATTCCATCAGGTATTCCAGAGCAGAGATAAACGTGAGAATGTAAAGTCTCCTATAATTTGCAGGCATCTCGGGGAGGGCTTTGGACAGACTGGGGGGACAGAGGCAGGGCGGGCAGGGCAGGGGCGGTGGTAGCGATGGACAGGGAGACCCCTGTTCACACGTAGGCAAGAAAAGCAAGTTAGATATTTTACTTATTTATTCATTTATTTCAAGATATTTTTAGTACTTTAAAGTCTGTATTGAATTTGTTACAATATTTCTTCTGATTCTATGTTTCGGAGTTTTGACTGCCAGGAATGTGAGTTCTTAGCTCCCCAACCAGAGAGCAAACCTGCAGTCTTAGCCACTACCCTGAACTGCCAAGGAAGTCCCAATTTATTTATTTTTTAAAATTTTATTTTTAATGAACATCTTTCTTGTATTTTTTTAAAATTTAATTTTTTGGCTGTCCTGAATGGCACGTGGGACCTTAATTCCCTGTTCAGGGATCGAATTTGAGTCCTGTGGAGTAGAAGCCCGGAGTCTTAACCACTGGACTGCCAGGGAAGTCCCAGGCATTTTGATTTATAGCTTCTGGTTGAGAGAAATACATAAATATTTTGGAGATAAGTGCTGGAAAAATGTGAAATGGTCAGAGTTGGTGTTTATGGTGTTTTGGGTGATATTGTAAGACCTGTGACTAGCAAACACCAGAAGTTGCCCCTCTTTGCTGATATGGGATGTGCTCTTTGGTGATGGCAGGCTGGACCTGTGTTGGGATGCTTCTGGAGAAAATGTTGTTCATAAATAAAGCCACTGTGAACTTGTCCTTCTTGGAGTCAGAACTGAGGAAGGCAGAGCTGGCTCCCACCAATTGGAGAATCTACAAGCCAGGGTGACCTTTATGTCGGCTGCCTTCTGGGGCCATGATTTAGGGAGTAGGGTCTTGATTTTTGTGAGAGGCAGTAATATTCATGGCAGTTAAATGATGACGCCTGTGACATTGCAGGCTGAGTGATCTGTTGGAGGAAATAAAATCTCAAGCCTTTGTGGAAGGAAGAGGTCAGAAGGTTTACTGTGGTTTGGGAGGCTTTGTGCAGAAAGTGAGACTTGATCTGAGTTTGGCAGGTGGAGGCCCAGGGGTGGGTGAGAAAAGGAGGAAGGTGCAGCCTGAAGGAGGGTGTGCAGTGGGGACTGTGAGATCTGTGTCACCAGAGAAGAGCTGTGGGCTCTCAACAAGGAGGCCTTGAGTGCAAAGGTGGGAGGAGTTGAAACTGACATGGTGAAAAGCAGTGATCTAGTATAAAGGAGGAAATTACAGAAAGAGGAAGTCACATTTTAAAAAAATTAATTTTTAGTTATTTATTTAATTACTTGGCTGCGTTGGGTCTTAGTTGTGGCACACAGGATCTTAGCTGTGATGCACGGAGTTTCTAGTTGCGACGCGGTGTCTTATTTCCCCACCCAGCGATTGAACCTGCACCAGCTGCTTTGGAAGGTGGATGCTTAACCACTGGACCACCAGGGAAGTCCCAGGAGGTCACATCTAGAAGATAGTAGAAATATCTTTTTACATTACTTTGAAGATCGCAGAAATAGCGCACCAAGCTGCAACAGTGAAAAAGCCAACTGGATAACCAGGACCTCGTTTCTCTACCTTTTCCCTCTTGACCTCCCTTTGGGATTTGATTTCCAGACGCTCAGGTTTCCAGATATTAATATTTGCTCTACCTCGTCTTCTCCTAGTGATCTAGATGGGAGGCAGGAGTTCAGCCCAAGTGGGCCCTGTGGCTATACAGTGTCTGGTTGGGACTTCTGATTTCTGAGGTCTGATTTCTGGGCAGCTACAAGTAGGGGAGCTGGAGACTGAGTGTCTCTATGATTAGTCTTGGGAGGAGGAAATTTGTACCAGTCGGGATCCTTTAGGCTGCCTTCCAAAAACAAACAAACAAACAAACCAACCAACCAGTTTGATTTAAATTGGATTATAAATGGAGCCTATTATCTCATAACAAGAAACCTGGATGTCAGGGGTTCCTGGTCTGGGTAATTCTGCAGCTCAATCATGCCAATTTCTTTGTAATTCTTTTTGCTCCCCTCTCCAGCAGCTTAAGTATATAGTTCCCTCAGTAACAACAATTAACATAAGAAGGAGGTATTTCCCCTCTCCCCCAAATCTTTTTCTTACCAAGGCAGAAAATCTTTCTCCTAAATTCTCCAGGAGAAATCTTTCTGCTTCACAGCAGTTCAGAACCAGGTCCGTTGGCCACTTCTAGGAGCAAAGGAAGTTTTGAGATGTCTTTGGCATTTTCAACTTTCCTCATGGAAGGTTGAGTTTGCCAAAAAAGAGGAAGGATGGGGAGGGGACCGATAGATGGTTGGTGACCAGAAGTGATTGCTGCAAACCCAAAGGATGAAGGGGGATGGAGCTGCTGCAGAAGAGAGGCAAGAAGACCAAGTCCTGGGGCCTTGCAGGAGGAAGAGAGGAGAGCTTCTGAGGTTAAAGATGGCCTATATGTTGGGATCGAAACACTGTGGGCTGTGCATTTGATGTGAGGGGTGCTTCACCCGCACTGGGGCTGGGGTGTCCTGAAATCTGACATCAGAGCTGCCTGTTTCTGTTTTTCTTCCTGCCAGTTTCAACCACGATGACTTGCCTTGAGCCCACAGGGTGGAGGGTGACATTGCATCACTGGCAATAGAATTCTTTCCTGCTCCGTTGGGAAAAACTCTGTGGTGACTGGGTTCTCCTGGACGTGACTGGGAATGAAGAACTGGCTCTTTCTCTTGAATTTCCTGATCTAAACATCTTGTCCTTAGCAGTAGGAGGGCAGCGGTGCAGATGAAACAAATAGCAGACACCTGTCAGATGGGGAAGAAACAGCCCTGTCCTTGGGGAATTTCCAGCTCTGTAAGGGATGATGGGCCTAAGGGCTCTGATGAGACCTGTGAGTTGGGAGGCCTCACTGAGGGAAGCCTTTGTGGGGACATTGATTGGGTGGGAGGTGCTAGATGGAGGGGTACTCAGCTGGGGAAAGACCAGGGAGGGGGGTTCAAGGAAGAGACCTGAAGGGCTAGGGTGAGAGTTTAGGGAACAGAAGAGAAGGCTCCGGAAGTCAGCCCATCTTGCCTCCTCAGGAGTTTCCAGAGCTTGCAGGTTTGAGTGTTGACCTTGTCCTTAGTACCCAGAACACGGTCCTGGTGAGGCAGTGCTCCAGGGCCTGGGCTGGGCACAGAGTGGATGCTGTGAGCTGACCCACCCTAAGCTTAAGTTGGAGTTTTCTCCAACTGAGGGGTGACCGTGGGCTTCCCCCTTGAACCCAAACTCCATATACCAGGACGTCCCACCCCAAGAGAGCTGAGGTGGCTTCCTTCTCCCATCTTGTGTTTCAGCATGCTCCTTGGCGTGGCAACTAAATGTTCAGCAAATTGCATAAGTGTTGCCCCCCTTAGGAGTCAATAGCAGGCCCCTAGTACCCTCCAAAGAAGGCATGAGTGCCTGGGTTAGGGTTCAGGAGCTCTGAGTTAAGACTGTTCTGTCCCTCGCCAGCAGTGTGGCCTTGGGAGAGTCACTTGGCCTCTCTCAGCCTTGGTCTTCTTACCTATAAACCAGCTGCACTGTTCAGGGCTGTGGGCAAGCGGGCTCCAGTGGGAGCCACAGCCTGGTGTCCGTGCGCTGTGTGACTTCAGGCAGGCTCACCTCTTTCAAGGCTTGCTTTCCTCACTCAGAGCTGGACAATGGATTGCTTGGAGAGTTAAAGCTGTGCCTGGCACCTGGTTGGCACTCAGTGAATGTTAACTTCCCCTCTTTGGTTCCTGAGTGTTTCTTTTGGTTTTATAGCCTTTCAGCTCTGGATAAGGGAGGCACATTATGCATTGTGTTGCTATCTCTTGCCAGGGGCAAGGTAAGCAACAGCATCAGCAACAGTGAAAAGACAAAACAAAATAGGTCACAGCTCACTAGTCTTTAAGAGGGATTAAAGTCAGACTAGGGGGCTGGCTGGGACCCAGAGTCAAGTCGCCACCTGATTATGGTGAGAATTAAAGGGGATAAAGCCAGGGTTAAGCCAGTTTTGTACCTTGTGGTGGGCAACCAGGACAGATATAAAGAATTGACTGAGTGGTGGGTTTTCAGACAGGACGACAGGCAGGTGAGGGGCCTCCCACTCGTCTCCCGGCCCTCGGGGGTGGTGGGGTGGGGCTTAGGCTGGAGCCTGTCCAGGTTTAGGACCAGGTAGACCTTGAAGGGCATTTCCTTAAAGGGGAAATAATCTGCATTTCTCTGGAGTTCCTGAAAATGGTGAGGAAGGGCTCAGTGTTTGATTAGCTCTTGTTTCTGGTTGAGGTGCAGGGGCAATGTTGGTGGGTGAGGAAATGGCTTTCAGCATCTCTATTATTTTATCTATTTATTTACTTTTATTGAAGTATATATAGTTGATTTACAGTGTTGCATAGTTTCTGTGCAAGCAAAGTGATTCAGTTACACACACACACACACATATATTCTTTTTCATTATGGTTATTGAATACAGTTACCTGTACTATACAGTAAGACCTTGTTGTTTATCTATTTTATATCAGAAGTATATATCTACTAATCCAAAATTCCTCATTTATCCCTCCCCTCTCTTCCCCTTTGGTAACCAGAATTTTGCATTTTATGTCTGTGAGTCTGTTTCTGTTTTGTAAATAAGTTCATTTGTCTCATATTCTACTTTATTATTACTGCTTTAATTTTAATTTTTTTGGCCATACCTGGTGGCACGTGGGACCTTATTTCCCAGATCAGGGATTGAACCCACATCCTCTGCATTGGAAAGCAGAGTCTTAACCCCTTTACCACTGGGGAAGTCCTGTTTCACCCTCTTTTAGATTTCACATACAAATGACATCATATGATATTTGTCTTTGTCTGACTTTACCTACTATGATAATGTTAAGGTCCATCCATGTTGCTGCAAATGGCATTATTTCCTTCTTTTTATGGCTGAGTAACTTTCCATTGTATATATGTACCATATCTTCTTTATTCATTGATCTGAAAGTGAAAATGTTAGTCACTCAGTCATGTCCAACTCTTTGTGACCCCATGTACTGTAGTCCGACAGGCTCCTCTGTCAATGGGATCCTCCAGGCAAGAATACTGGAGTTGGTTGCCATTCCCTTACTCCAGGGGATCGTCCCAACCCAGGGATCAAACCTGGGTCTCCTGCATTGCAGGCAGATTCTTTACTTCTGAGCCACCAGGGAAGCCCAATCTTCTTTATTCATTGATCTGAAAGTGAAAGTGTTAGTTGCTCAGTCGTGTCCGACTCTTTGTGTCCCCATGTACTGCAGCCTGACAGGCTCCTCTGTCCATGGGATTCTCCAGGAAAAATACTGGTGTGCATTGCCCTTCCATTCTATGTGTGTACCATATCTTCTTTATTCATTGATCTGTTGATGGACATTTAGTTTGCTTCCATGTCTTGGCTATTGTAAATTGTACTGCGATGAACATTGGGGTGCAGGTATCTTTTTGAATTAGAATTTGGTCCAAATATATACCCAAGAGTGGCACATGTTGGTCCCTCTATTATCTGTGCTCTCAGCCCAACTGCGCTGTACCACAGGGCTCTGTACCTCTTCTCCGTTGGGTCCAGAAGGAAAAGGACAGCTCTACTTTCAGGATTAAGGTGAAACTTTAATAAATTCTAATTATCAATTTTAGAGTCATCAAGTTTTTCCATTTCACTCCAGTGGTTGAATATCTACATTCATGTTCTTGAATTCTGATTATGGCGTGCACTCACTATTGACACCTCCCCTCCACCCCCAAACCCACTGCTACAACCACTGCAAAACCCACTGCCACTTCTACTACAGAGTCATGAAGAATGTGGAATCTAGAGCTAGACTGAGTGAGTGAGTGAGTGAAAGTTGCTCTGTCGTGTCTGACTCTGTGCGACCCCATGGACCATAGCCCACCAGGCTCCTCTGTCCATTGAATTCTCCAGGCAAGAATACTGGAGTGGGTAGCCTATCCCTTCTCCAGGGGAACTTCCCAACCCAGGAATCAAACTGGGGTCTCCTGCATTGCAGATGGATTCTTCACCAGCTGAGTTACCCAGGAAGCTTGACACAAGGTGGTTTCTAAGGAGCAGCACCGGAGACCATGGCAAGAAGAGCTTGACTGGACCACATGTCATATGGTCCTAGAAAAACAAGTGAAGCAGACAGGACCTATACATGCACATATCGCACGATGTAACAAATAACATAAGGAATGCCCAATTACCCACCAGCTGAAGATATAAACCATTATCAAAGACCTAAATGCAAGAACTAACACTATAAAACTTTTGTAAGAAAACATATGAGAAAACTTTGTGACATTGGATTTGGTAATGATTTCTTGGACACAACATCAAAAGCTCAGCAACAAAAGTAAAAAATAGATTGGATTACATCAGAATAAAAATTCTGTGCATTATAGGATACCATCAAGTGAGTGAAAGGGAAATCCATGAGATGGGAGAAAATATTTGCAAATCTTGTGTCTGATAAAAGCTTCATATCCAGAGTATATAAAGGACTCCTACAATTAAACAACCAAAGAAATCAACCTGATTGAAAAAAGAGGCCAAGGACTTGAATAGATATTTCCTCAGAGACATACAAATGGTCAATAAATGCATAAAAAGTGCACCACATCACTCACCGTTCAGTTCAGTTCAGTTGCTCAGTCGTGTCCGACTCTTTGCGACCCCATGAATCACAGCACGCCAGGCCTCCCTGTCCATCACCAACTCCCGGAGTTTACTCAAACTCATGCCCATTGAGTCGGTGATGTCATCCAGCCATCTCACCCTCTGTCGTCCCCTTCTCCTCCTGCTCCCAATCCCTCCCAGCGTCAGGGTCTTTTCCAATGAGTCAACTCTTCCCATCAGGTGGCCAAAGTATTGGAGTTTCAGCTTCAGCATCAGTCCTTCCAGTGAACACCCAGGACTGATCTCCTTTAGGATGGACTGGTTGGATCTCCTTGCAGTCCAAGGGACTCTCAAGAGTCTTCTCCCACACCACAGTTCAAAAGCATCAATTCTTCGGCACTCAGCTTTCTTCACAGTCCAACTCTCACATCCATACATGACCACTGGAAAAACCATAGCCTTGACTAGACGGACCTTTGTTAAAAAACTAATGTCTCTGCTTTTTAATATGCTATCTAGGTTGGTTATAACTTTCCTTCCAAGGAGTAAGCATCTTTTAATTTCATGGCTGCAATCACCATCTGCAGTGATTTTGGAGCCCCCAAAAATAAAGTCTGATACTGTTTCCACTGTTTCCCCATCTATTTGCCATGAAGTGATGGGACCAGATGCCATGATCTTCGTTTTCTGAATGTTGAGCTTTAAGCCAACTTTTTCACTCTCCTCTTTCACTTTCATCAAGAGGCTTTTTAGTTCCTCTTCACTTTCTGCCATTAGGGAAGTGCAAATCAAAAGCGCAATCACTTTCCACCTCACACCTGATAGGATGGCTAATATAAAAAAAGGAAAAGAAAAAATCAAGTGTTGGAGAAGATGGGGAGAATTTGGAGCCTTTGTGCACTATTGGTGGGAGTGTCAAATACTGTGGCAAAATGTGTTGTAGTTCTTCAACAAATTAAACACAGAATTACCATGTGCTGTGCTTAGTCACTCAGTCATGTCTGACTCTTTGAGACCCCACGGACTGCAGCCCACCAGGCTCCTCTGTCCATGGGGATTCTCCAGGCAAGAATACTAGAGTGGGTGGCCATGCCCTCCTCCAGGGGATCTTCCCACCCCAGGGATCAAACCCAGGTCTCTCGCATTGCAGGGGGCTTCTTTATCAGCTGAGCTACCAGGGAAGAAGTAGAATTACCATATGATTCAGCAGTTCGATGTCTGAGTATATATTAAAGATTCTGATAGTTAAAAGCAGAGTCTTGAAGAGATATGTGTACACCCTGGCTCAGATGTAAAGAATCTGCCTGTAATGCAGGAGACCAGGGTTTGGTTCCTGGGTCAGGAAGATCCTCTTGAGGAGGGCTTGGCAATCCACTCTAGTATTCTTGCCTGAAGAATTCCATAGACAGAGGAGTCTGCAGGCTACCGTTGGGCAGGACTGAGCGACTAACATTTTCACTTTGATGTTCGTAGCAGCATTATTTACAAAGGTCAAACGGGGGAAAGTAACAGACAGATGGGTAAACAACATGGAGATATTTACATGCAACGGCATGTTATATAGCCTTAAAATTTAAAAAGTAAGGAAATTCTGACACATGCTATAACATGGATGAGCCTCGAGGATATTATACTAAGTAAATAAGTTAGTCACAGAAAGATAAATACTCTATGATTCCACTAATATGAGGTACTTAGTAGTTAGACTCATAGACGGAAGTAAAATGGTAATTGCCAGGGGCGTAGGGAGGAGAAAACAGGGAGTTGTTTCAATGGGTACAGAGTTTCAGTTTTGCAAGATGAAAAGTGTTCTGAAGATGGCTGTTGGTGATGGTTATACAATAATGTAAATGCACTTAATGGCACTGAACTGTACACGTAAAACTGGCAAACATCATGTTATGTGTGTTTTTACCAGAATTACAAAAACTATACAAGCCACTGCAAATAAAATAGAATCCTCTTTAGTCCCACTACTCTCTCATTCCCCTACACTCAAAGAGACTGTCATCTTAAATTCGGTGTTTATCATTTCCCTTGTGTATGTAGTATTGTTTTGTTTGTTTTAAACTTTATACTTTTGAAACTTGACTTATCTTTTTTTAGGATTATGTTTGTGAAATTCACCCATGTTGATTTGTATAGTGCTTGTTCACTAATTTTCACTTTTGTGTAGCACTGTATTGTGTATCATGTTTCATTTCATGAATACTGTGTAATTTATATACCATTTTCCTAGAAGTCTCCTATTTATTTACATCTCCTGGCATATAGACTTACTTCCTTTTTTTGCTGTTACAAACAATAGTCCCGTAAATTTTCTTACACATATTTCTTTGTATACAGGATTCTCTAGGGAATAAACCTCAATGTGAAGTTGCTGGGTCAGAGTGAGTGTACATTTTGCCTACATTTGATATTGCTAAAGTTTTCTCCAAAGAGATTATGCAAATCCTTTGAGCAGTGTATGAATTTGTGCAAAGTCCTAAATGTCAGATTAAATATTTTTCCTAATCTGATATACCAATGATATAGTATATCATGATGGATATACATGATGGAAACTTGAATTTCCATCATTGCTCTTCTGTGAACTGCTTGTTCTTATTCTTTAAACAGTTTTTCTATTGCATAGTTTGTCTTTTTCATGTTAATTTGTAGTTTTAAAAAAGTGTATTGGGTACTGTATGTTTGTCAGTTATATGTGAAGACATATAATAATACAAAACAAATATTTTCCCCGGTTGATAGATTTTTTCAATAGTGTCTTTTGATGAACATAAAATTTGAATTTAAGTGTAGGGAAGTCTCCCCCCTCCACCACCCCTGGTTTATACTCTTTTTCTCTTTAAGAAAATCTTTACTGCCCTGATGTCATAAGGATCTTTTTCTATAATTTCATTCTAAAGGTTTTAAAGTTTTCTTTTTTACAAGTTTATATTTAAGTTTTTAACCCAGCTGGAATTTATTTTTGTACACTATGTAATGTAGCATGGAAACCAGTTTTATTTTTTTCTCCACATGCATAATTATTTCAGTGCCACTTGTGAACTAGGCTGTCCTTTTCTACTGATTTGCACTGTCCCTCTTGATAGTACCCCCTTCTTCTCATTTCCATTTATATGTGTGGGTCTATTTCTGGGATCTCTATTTTGCTCTATTTCTCTGTCTCTGCACCATTACTTCAATGTTTTAATGACCACTGCTTTATAATGAGTCTTCTATCTGGTAGGGAAGTCCACTTCTCTGTTCATCTTCTTCAAAATTACCTGGGATCTTTCACCAACATTTCGGAGTTGATATATTTTATTAGATTGATTCCTGGATATCTGAATTTTTTTTTGTTCTACTACAAATGGCATTAATAATTTCCCTCAGCTGAGTTGGAGAGGGATAAATTGGGAGATTGGGATGTACATAAGCATACTAATTTATATAAAAAAGATAACTAATAAGGACCTACTGTATAGCACAGTGAACTTTACCCAATACTCTATGGTGACCTATATGGGAAAGGAATCTAATAAAGAGTGGATATATGTATATGTATAACTGATTCACTTTGCTGTACATCAGAAATAAGCACAACATTGTAAATCAACTATACTCCAATAAAAGTTATAAAAAAAACTTTCCCTAACTGTTGTTAGTAGTAGGAATACAACTGACTTTCGTAGACTGACACCTAGTAGGGTGCACCATACCTGTACATGTAGAGTGAGGGAGACAGGTCATGGAATTTCTAGGTTACTCTGCTCCCCAGGGCACCTGTCAATGGCTGGAGGGACTGAAGTTCTAGTGGCTAGTTTGGACAGGAATGGCGATGTGGTGAAGGACGAGGGGTGGGAGAAGTGAGACGGCTGTGAGGGGACTGGATCAGACAACTGGAGAGATTTCTGTGTTCAGCACAGTTTAGTGGAGAGGAAATGGCTTCTGGTAAAAATTTCTTTAAGATTTCTGTATGCTGCTGTGCTTAAATCTACATGTTGAGCCTTTTAAGGAGGCCCATAGCTACCACTGTGGTCAGGTTTGTGCCTCTTTTGACTGGAGATATGCTGTGTGTAAATCTAGGGCTTCCCTAGTGGCTCAGAGGGTAAAGCATCTGCCTGCAATGTGGGAGACCTGGGTTCGATCCCTGGGTCGGGAAGATCCTCTGAAGAAGGAAATGGCAACCCACTCCAGTACCTTTGCCCGGAAAATCCCATGGACGGGGGAGCCCAGTAGGCTACGGTCCATGGGGTTGCAAAGAGTCGGACCCGACTTCACTTTCACTTTCACTTTCACGTGTAAATCCAGCCAAGTTGGTGAAGTGGGGTGGGGAGGAAGAGCCAGCATTAATGGGATTAGACCTCATACTGAGTAGTTTACCAGTAATTGCTGAGTGCGTGGTCACATCCACTTCAGCTTTTGGGTGGGTGCCAGAGACAAAGTCTTGAAGGGAGTTGCACTTAGAGGATGGGGTTTGATACCTATGCCTGGGTAATGGGGAGGTGGGTTGTCTTGTCCTTCCCAGAACCATCTCATAATATCCACAGGTTGCCCATAGATATCAGGGTAATGTGAGGAAGAGTATTGCAAGGCCAGCACTTAATAAGCCCTAAGTGAATAATGCCCTTCCGCTCCTGTGTGCTACCTTGAGAGCCACTGTGGTCAAATTGGGTGTATGGCCTTGTGGGGGGGGTTGCTTGCTATAAAGGGCACAATGACCCTGGACCCACGGCCGATCTCACCACAGTCATGACCACTCTCAGTCCCATTGGAGCCTTGGGAGTTGGAACTCAGTCAAACCCCACACCAGAAGCCACATGGGAACTTCTCTAAATTTCTAGCTTGGCAGCACTTTGAAGCTGGTCTTGCTCATCTCCTTTCTTTGCGGGCATGATGGGATCCCCTCACCCCTACCCTCCACAAGCCTTAATCTCTGAGGAGCTGGGATTAGGGCAGACCATCTCCTTTCTTCTGCATTCTAGAGGTCTGGCTCAGGTGTGTGGAGGGAGAATTAGAGGCAGGAGAGGACCTCAGGGAGCCCCTGGTCTAAGTGGTGAGAATAAGCCTTGCTCCTGAGAACCACCCAGGGTGAAGGCAGAAAGCTCTCAGCCTTGGAGGTTATCGAGTCTGAGGGAAGAAGACACAGCCTCTGCTGAGAAGGGAGGAGGTGAAACAATCTGGGCAGCACATCTAGGGTGATGTTCTGGGCAGCAGGGCTCTGAGATGGGGGTGGTGTGGGGGTGGACAGCAGGGCTAGAGCTCCTGGAGGGGAAAGAATTTGGAATGGGAGAAGGGGCAGCAACAGGTATTACTTAGATTTAAGGAGATTTAAGCAAGGCCTGGCTGGTAGATGGAAAGTGGAGGGAGGAAGGGGCTGCCACTGGACTGCACGGTGGCAGATTATGTCAAGGCAAACTTAAGCTTCCCAGGTGGTTCACTGGTAAAGAATCTGCCCACCAATGTGGGAGACGGGGATTTGATCCCTGGGTTGGGAAAATCTCCTGGAGAAGGAAATGGCTACCGCTCCAGTATTCTTGCCCGGGAAATCCCATGGACAGAGGAGCCTGATGGGCTACAGTCTATGAAGTTGCAAAAGAATCAGACAAGACTGAGTGACCAAACAATAGCAAGAAGCTTAGGCAGTGAGATCAGAGAAGTGACCCTGCACTGGCGCCGACATCTAAGTGCTAACCGTTCACAGGAGCCCTGCCCAAGTAGGGCAGCGCCTATGGCAAAGCAGGTGCAGCCAAGATCCTGGGTTGAGGGCAGGGGTGTGGAGGGTGAGGTTCCCGATTCCCAGGGTGAGGAGGGGTTTTAAAAAATGCTTACAACTGACAGTGGTTTCTCTGAAGTCCTCCTCCTTATGGTGGAGCTGAGGTGGAGGCAGAGTGGCCTCTTGGACCCCTTGCATCTTTTCCCTCCCGTTCTCCCCATAATCCTTCCTCTCCAAATCTGGTGTCTTTCCCAGGGCCATGAGTCAACAGCAAGTGTCAGAAGATGATCAAGGAGCGTTTCCACTTTAATGATTTTATGAATTCAGCAGAGAGCCACTTTGATCTTACTGTCCTGTGTTGGTGGCTGGTAACACAGCCATGAATTTTCCTCCCCCTCTTTTCCTAGAGACACTGTCCTCCCAAGGATTCTATCCTAAAGGGCATGTGACACTTATCTGTGGCTTCAGGGACGGTCTTCCTGACAGATGCCTAAGACAAAAAGATGAAGGGTGGAAGGGTGGAAAGGTGTGTGGAACAGTGTGGGAGAAGCCTCTGAAGTGAACTGGGATGAAGGATTTGGAAGGAAGCCAGAGGAGAATGGAATGTGGGGAGACTGGGTAAAAGAGAGCCATGAGCCTGGAGGGCAGATCACCCAGCACTTGGAATGGCCAGGAGTTTGTACTTTACATGAAGAGAAATGGGAAGTCTTTTTTTGCAGGGAGGGGTGACTTAGGGTGACCAACTCATTCTGATTTGCTGGGGACATTCAGGTTTTAGCAATGAAAATCCTGTGTCTGGAAAACCCCTCAGTCCCAAGCAAACCAGAATGAATTTGGCTGATAAGATTTATGTTTTAAAAAGGTTATTCTGATTAAAGAATAATAATGGGATTAGCAAGGGCAAGAGAAAGTAGATTCAAAATAAAGCATCTAATATTTATTGAAGGTTTACTATGCATCAATTATGGTTCTAAACACTACATTTATTATGCTATTGAATCTTCAGGAAAAGTTATAAGCTAGACAGCATTCTCAGTTTTATTTTTGCAGGTGAGGAAAAAGGCCTAGAGAAATTAGATACTTCAGGATACTCCAAGGTCAAACATCTCATGAGTGGTGGTGTGGGATCTGAACCTGGAAATCAGACTTTAGTACCTCACACTACACTAAACTGCTATGAGGGCAAGTATTGTGTCTGTGCCAGTGAAGACAAGACTAATTGAAAGTCTGTGTAAAAAATAGGTGGACTCCAATCTCTTCCTACCTCTGCAGACAGATAAATCTTACTTCCTTACTCCAGCAGGCTCTAAATGAGGACCTCAAACAGAGCTGAGGGCAGAGGTGCAGCACGGGAACCAGGGCGTTAGGTAAGAGGCTATACATTGATTGGAGGGACAGTCTTAGCTTTTTCCTCCACTCATCTGTGAGAACATTAATGGCTGGCTTATTCCCCTCAGACTAGAGACTTGGTGATTCTTTCCTGGGGAAACTGATCACCACAAGATGGCCCTTCTCCTGTGTGTGTGTTTCTTTTTTCTATACCACCAAGTAATTCTCCAACACCAGCTGGGTGTCCTACAATTCAACTCAAATCTGACACCATTTACCTGGAGATAGCATCAGAACCCATAGGTAAATCCCACAGGCTCAGTCCCACAAAATTGTCCCCTCACCTGACTTCAGATGGCAGTGGCAAGTCCAGGTTGTTACCCATGCTTCTGATCAGCTGGTTATAGATCAGAGGTTCTCATGGTCCCCTCTTTGGGTTTGATTAGTTTGCAAGAGTGGTTCATGGAACTCAGGGAAACATTTCACATACTTGATTATAGTTTGTGATAAAAGGATACAGCTCAGGAACAGCCAGATGGAAGAGATCCATAGGGCAAGCTATGTGGGAAAGGAGGTGGAGCTTCCATGCTTTTTCTGGGAGTGCCATTCTCCCTGAAACTCCACATGCTCACAAACTCAGAAGCACTCTGAACCTGTCCTTTTGGCTTTTTATGTAGGCTTTATTACATAGGCACGATTGATTAAATCATTGGCTACTGGTGATAGAGTCAACCTCTAGCCCCTCTCTCCTTCCCAAAGAGCAGGGGGTAGGACCAAATGTTCCAGCCCTCCAATTGCATGGTTGGTTTCCTGACAACCAGCCACTATCATTAGGTGCTTTCCAAAAGTCTCCTCATTAAAATAAACTTTGGTGTAGCTGAAAGGGGTTTGTTATGAATATCAAGATACTTTCATCACTCAGGAAATTCCAAGGGTTTTGGGAGCTCTATGCCAGGAACTGGAAGGAAGACCAAATATAGGTGTCTTATTATAAATTGCAATATAACAGCCTTCCCTAAAATAACTCAATCAGGTCACATTATAATGAAGATTACTGATTGAGAAACCCTGACTTTTAGTCAGAGCTTCCCAATAATTTTTAGTGCCTCATTCTTAAGCAAGAGCAGACAGCCAAGGATCACCAGACATTTAAGGAAAGTCTTATATATGAAGATTAAGAAAAATCCCACAGATAAATAGATAAATAGATAAAAGGAACTTGGGGAAAAAGTCAGTGAGGTCACAGAGGGAAACTTTGCAATATCTTCAGAGAGTTACAAGGAGATACAGCATTGAATCAGTGATACAAGAACAAGAAGAAATTTAAAAAGGAACATTCAGAGGAGAAAAAGGTCTTAGAAAATACAAAATGGGCTTGCTTTTACATTTCCCCTTTTTTGACAGAAGTGAAAATTCAAGAGTGTTAGAAGATAAAGTAGTATAGGAAGTGGAATTAAAAAAATAAAAAATATGGAAAATAAGACAGAAAAGAAATGAATATTGGAGGATCAACTCTGGAAGTTCAAGAGTAGAGAGTGGACCAAAACAATGGAGGGAAGGAAATGATCAGAGACACGGTACAGAAAATTGTTGTATCTGAAAAGCATGTTTAAATATAAAAATATGTTTTTATATTTGATTGCCCAGTACAATGAATTAAAAAAAGGATTCTTAGCAAGGAATGTCATGATGAAATTTTAGAACAATGTGACAAGGGAAAGATTCTTAAAACTTTCAATGGAATGAAACAGAATACAATTCTGGAAAATAGAAGAAAATCATACTCTGCAAACTTCTGAAGGAAAATAATTTACAGTCTGGACTCCTATACCCAGACAAACTATCAATCAACTATCGGTAGAAAAAAAAATTTCTGTATATTCAAGGTCTTAATGTTACCTCCTAAGAACCCTTTCTCAAAAAGTTATTGGAGGATGTGCTCTTGCAAAACAAGGGATTAAGCCAAGAAAGAGCAAGGCATGAGATCCAGCAAATAGGTGATGCCACATGAAAGAAACATGAAAGGAAATCCTAGGATGCAGATGTAGGTAAGATGCAAGAAAATGGCCTTGCGGCAGGTCTGTAGAGATTTGAGTCCAGATTGGAGTATGAAAATGGAGGACTCCAGGAGAGATGTGTTCAGTTCAATCACTCAGTTGCTCAGACTCTTTGCGACCCCATGAACAGCAGCATGCCAGATCTCTCTGTCCATCACCAACACCTGGAGCTTATCAAACTCATGTCCATTGAGTTGGTGATGTCATCCAACCATCTCATCCTCTGTCATCCCCTTCTCTTCCTGCCTTCAATCTTTCCCAGCATCAGGATCTTTTCCAATGTGTCAGTTCTTTGCATCAGGTGGCCAAAGTATTGAAGTTTCAGCTTCAGCCTCAGTCCTTCCAATGAATATTCAGGACTGATTTCCTTTTGGATGGACTGGTTGGATCTCCTTGCTGTCCAAGAGACTCTTAAGAGTCTTCTTCAACACCACAGTTCAAAAGCATCAATTCTTCGGTGCTCAGCTTTCTTTATAGTTCAACTCTCACATCCATACATGACTACTGGAAAAACCATAGCTTTGACTAGATTGACCTTTGTTAGCAAAATAATGTCTCTGCTTTTTAATATGCTGTTTAGGTTGGTCATAGCTTTTCTTCCAAGGAGCAAGTGTCTTTTAATTTCATGGCTGCAGTCACCATCTGCAGTGATTTTGGAGCCCCCTTAAACAAAGTCTGTCACTGTTCCCATTGTTTCCCCATCTATTTGCCATGAAGTGATGGGACTGGATGCCATGATCTTAGTTTTCTGAATGTTGAGTTTTAAGCCAACCTTTTCACTCTCCACTTTCACTCTCATCAAGAGGCTCTTTAGTTCTTATTTGCTTTCTGCTGTAAGAGTGCTGTCATCTGCATATCTGAGGTTTTTGATATTTCTCCTGGCAATCCTGATTCTAGCTTGTGCTTCATTTAGCACAGCATTTCTCATGATGTATTCTGCATATAAGTTAAATAAGCAGGGTGACAATATACAGCTTTGATTTACTCCTTTCCCGATTTGGAACCAGTCTGTTGTTCCACATCCAGTTCTAACTGTTCTTGACCTGCATACAGATTTCTCAGGAGGCAAGTAAGGTGGTCTGGTATTCCATCTCTTTAAGAATTTTCCACAGTTTGTTATGATCCACACAGTCAAAGGCTTTGGTATAGTCAATAAAGCAGAAGTAGATATTTTTCTGGAATTCTCTAGCTTTTTTGGTGAGAGATGTGTGCAAGTAATAAAAAAAAAAGCTATAGATCATCTAACATATTTAACTGAAGTGAGAGGAGGTTTATGATTTTGTGAACAGTTCTAGTAGGGTTAGTGATAGAAAAAGAGAAAACTCAACAACAAAAAAATAGGTCAGCTATTAACACTTGAGAAAACAAAAAGTTGCATAAGGAAGAAAAATATTCTAAGCAGATGACATTGTTTAACTCTGAATAACAGTTACATAGTCATAATACTGTATGACCTGAATTGTATTCTAACCAAAAACTGATATAACTATACTGGAGGAATTGTGGGAGAGTGAGTAGTGGAAGAATATGTGTGTGTGTATGCTGTAAAAACACCAAATCCTCATTTTCCAATATAGGAAGTCATTAGCTAGTCTTAAAAAAAATGCAAAAATCATCAACTAGAAATAGAAGGCTATTATTCAGAAATATAAAAGTAAATACAGGAAGACATGGATCCAAAGATTGAAGTGGTTGCCTCAGGATGGGAACTTGAAAGTGAGGAGAGATGAGATGGGGATGCTGATATTAGCCTTGGAGAACTGTTCGATTTCAAAATTAGCTCTGGCGCCAACTGTACTTACATAACACTGACTAAAAAAAAATTCCGGAGGGATCAGTAGGTCTGAGAGAAAATGAGGAGACGTGTTTTAGACAGAGGGTACAGTAAATATCTCAGAGAGTAGTGTATGGTCTCCTTGCTGGAGGTGTGTGAGATAGGAAAAGCCAGTGTGGATGTAGGTGGGGGTTGGGGATGGGGTACAGAGGAGTGAGTCAATGGAGTGGTCTGGGCCCCAGAGGAATAGAGAAGGCCTTGGTCTCCTGGGGCGTGGGCTGTGTTTGGAGGTCTGTAGAGCTCATCTGCGGTCTCTTGCCTTGGAGGTGAGCTGGCTCAGTGACAGCAGGCAGTGGTCAGAGAAGGAAGAAGTAAACCAAAACCACGGAGGTTCTAGACTTCCAACCTATGAGTCATCCTGAGGTGAACAACCTCAGCCCTGAGGGGTGGGAAGGCTTCAGGGGCAGAGGCTGAGGAGGAGGTCCTCAGCATGGAGGCTCTGGGGTGGGCGAGGCACTGAGGGGGCTGAGGCTGGGCTGGTGGAAAGGCACACTCATGAGAACTGTAAGAGGTGGGGGCACAACGGCTCACAAGAGCCAGTTGAAGCATCACTCACATAAAAGTGTCAGAAAGTGTCTAGAACAGTGTCCAGCATATACAAGTGAGTGCTCAGTAAGTATGTTAAATAAATGAACACATGATTGTGTTCTCACAGGTGGCTGCACTGATGCTCTCCAGTTAGACTGGAGTCCCTTATTTTCTCTGACTGAATAATTTGCCTAGAGAAGGGACTCATTCATTAAACATAATTTGCTTAAAGCTTACTATGTTCCGGGAATCATTCTAGAGATTGGGGACACAGCAATTAACAGAATAGAAAAAAAATCCTGTGGGCGTGGTGCTATGTTTTGGAGGAAGTAGCCAGTGGTTACCTGGCAGATGCTACACCTTCAGTGCTGTTCCAAGCACTGTAGACTATTAACTTCTTTAATCCTCACAACTTTATAGAAAAGATGTTATTAATTCTCCTGTTTTATAGACGGTGAAACCAAGGCAAAGAGAAATTAGATGGGATTTCCCTGATGGCCCAGTGGCTAAGACTCTGTGCTCCCAATGCAAGGGGCCCGAGTTCGATCCCTGTTTGGGGAACTAGTTCTCACACCGCAACTGAAAGTTTGAAGATGCCGCCATGAAGACTGAAGATCCTGCATGCTGCAACTAAGAGACTCGGCACAGCAACAAACGACAAGAACAAAAAACCCCCAAACTGAACTATACTTGAAAAAAATAAAATCAAGACAGACCAGCCAGAGACTCTGTCTTGTGGTGCCTTGCAGCAGAGAGAGAGCTTGTCCATCCATCTGTGAAAGTGGGTGAGAAAGGCTGGACAGGGAGCTAGAACTGCTGGGCCCATTGGCTGGCCACCCCAGCAGAGGTGGGTACGCCCAGACCCCTTGCTACAGATCAAACTCCAGTCTTTACTCCTGCTTCTCCACAGGGCTGGCAAAATGGTCACAGTCATTAAAAAAAAAAAAAAAAAAAAGAAAGGCTGCTTTCGGGCATTATTTGTAAGCAAGTGTGAGAATATCCTGGGCAGTTGTTGGCACTCACAGAATCTGAAGGGTGGGATTTGGTGAAGAAAGCAGCACGGTTGATCAGTTCAGTGTGTTTGCCTCCAGCTGATCTACGTAAGTGCTTGATTCTGTAGCTTACCCTGAATGAGGACTGGGCTGGACTAGGTGGGTGGAAGGGACCCCAAATCTTCTTTGCTGAGAATAATCCAGGAAGCTGAATTCACATGAGGGCTGGGTTCTGGCCTCAGGAGAAGTTGAGGGGCTGGCCTCCTCCTTCCCTTTCTGTAGTTGATGTAATCTTTTGATCTAGCTGCTGCTACGCCCTGTGGAAGCTGAAACTGCGGTGCCACAGCCCACTTCTAAAACTGGAGTGTATCCGTGAAGGAGATTTGGGATTCTAAGTCACAGGGTGTTACACAGTGTCTCCTCGAAGTACACCTGAACACGGTGGCAACAATAATACACTCTCTACGTCTATATAGCACTTTCTACCTTTCTAGGTGCTTTCATGGGCTTCCCAGGTGGTGCTAGTGGTAAAGACCTTGCCTGCCAATGCAGGAAATGTAAAAGACACAGGTTTGATCTCTGGGTCAGGAAGATCCCCTAGAGGAGGGCATGGCAACCCACTCCAGTATTCTTGCCTGGAGAATCCCATGGACAGAGACGAGACTGGCATAGGCTCCTATGGACCCATAGAGTCCATAGGGTCACACAGAATTGGCCACGACTGAAGCCACTTACCACGCATGCATGCAGATGCTTTCACATCCATTACCTCTGAAAAGCAGGATATTCATTTCCCATTTGACAGATAAGACAAAGACTTCTCAAAACCAAAGGAAGTACAGATTTTGCCTAGTGTCACACAGAGTTAGAACACTTCTCTCTTGGCCTCGGGGGTCATGATGTTAGTACTGGTGTCATCCCTCCATCCCCTGGTCAGCTGTGACTGCATCCCATAAACATGTGTGTTCTCTGTGACCACCTGCTGTGAGATGGGGACATGTAGGTAAGACCTCAGTGCCTGTCCCTGGGAGCTGGCTCCCTTCTTGAGGGGATGCCTGTAGAGAGGTAATCCCAGTGCCATGAGGGTCTGCCCCAGACAGGTAAGACTGCCCTGTGTCTGAGGCAGAAGAGGGAACTCTATTGTCTTGAGGTAGTTAGGGAAGTCTTCACAGAAGAGGTGACTTTTGATCAGACTCTGAAGGAGTGTTAAGACTTTTCTAGACAGAGAGAAGGTGGAGGGGAAGCTAGGCAGAAGCTGTGGCATAGACAAAGTCATGGACAAGATGGATAAGTGTCAGGACTGAGTGCAGATTTTGTGTGTGCTAAAATTTTGGGGAGGATCCTCCATTCAGAAAAAGAATACATAAATTTTTATTTAGAAAGAGGAAGAGACTATAGCAAGTCATGAATTTCAAAAAGTTGGTAAGTACCACACACATTATGCAAGTCAGAACAATGGCAATATTTTGATTAACTGGATGACTCAACTGTCTACTTAACTATTTTTTCTATGTTTTCTTGGCTCTGTGATCTCTGATTGCTTCATATCACAATCATTTTGTAAAATCATGAGACTAGAAAGACAATTTAGTCTTTCCTCTGATAGCGTTAATTAGTTTTGCTATTGATACTTTAGAAAAGATTTTGTTTTCAGTTTTACAACTTGTTCCTGGTAATGTCGTGTAAATTCTTAGGATTATTGCTAAAAATCTTTATAAAGTTTCTTTCATATATGACCTGTAAAATTTCAGGGCATCTCAAGTTATAAAATATATAATATTAAAAATTTTTCTATTATAAAATTTCTTTCAAATAAGTTATTTTCAGATTCTTTTCCATTATAAGTTATTATGGATATTGAATATAGTTCCCTGTGCTATATAGGGAGAAGGCAATGGCACCCCACTCCAGTACTCTTGCCTGGAAAATCCCATGGATGGAGGAGCCTGGTAGCCTGCAGTCCATGGGGTCGCTATGAGTCGGACATGACTGAGTGACTTCACTTTCACTTTTCACTTTCATGCATTGGAGAAGGAAATGGCAACCCACTCCAGTGTTCTTGCCTGGAGAATCCCAGGGACGGGGGAGCCTGGTGGGCTGCCGTCTATGGGGTCGCACAGAGTTGGACACGACTGAAGTGACTTCGCAGCAGCAGCAGTGCTATATAGTAGGTCCTTGTTGGTTATCTGTTTTATATATAGTAGTGTGTATATGTTAAACCCAAACTCCTAATTTACCTCTCCTCTGCCCCTTTCCCTGGCAGCTCAGACAGTAAAGAATCTGCAATGCAGCAGACCTGGGTTAGATCCCTAGGTCGAGAAGATCTGCAGAAGGAAATAGCAATCCACTCCAGTATTCTTGTCTGGAGAATCCCATGGACAGAGGAGCCTAAAAGGCTACTGTCCATGGGGTTGCAAAGAGTTGGACACTGAGTGACTAACACTCTCACTTTTCTTTTACCCCTTTCCACTTTGGTAGCCATAATTTTGTTCTCTATGTCTGTGGGTCTATTTTGTAAATAAATTCATTTGTATAATTTTTTTTTAGATTCCATCTAGAAGTGATATTATATTTATCTTTCTCTGTCTTAATATGATAATCTCTAGGTTCATCCATGTTGGTGCAAATGACATTATGTAAAATATAATCTTAAATAGTTTTTTTAAAAATAGTTTTAAATTGAAGACACTACTGATTTATTCTCTATGGTCTGTGGCAGTGACTTCCTACCTTATCAAGAGCTTCACTGTTACTTCTGTTTGAAATTTAACTCTTTCTTATTGAATTACTGCTTTTGGTATGATGTCCATTGACAGATGCATGGATAAATAAGCTGTGGTACATATACACAATGGAATATTACTCAGCCACAGAAAGGAATGCATTTGAGTCAGTCCTAATGCGGTGGATGAATCTAGAGCCTATTATACAGAGTAAAGTAAGTCAGAAAGAGAAAAAAATCATATACTAATGCATAAATATGGAATCTAGAAAGATGGTACTGATGAATGTATTTGCAGAGTAGCATTGGAGACACTGACGTTGAGAACAGGCTTACGGGCACAGCTGCCTGAGGTGAGGAAGGAGAGGGTGGGAGGTTTGGAGAGAGTAACATGGAAACATATATTACCATGTGTGAAATAGATAGCCAGTGGGAATTTGCTGTACCACTCAGGGAACTCAACCCTGGGCTTGGTAACAACACCTAGAGGGGTGGGGTGGGGAGGGAGGTGGGAGAGACGTTCACGTGGGAGGGGACATGGGTCAACTATGGCTTATTCATGTTGATGTTTGGTAGAAACCAACACAATACTGCAAAGCAATTATCCTTCAGTTAAAAATCAATTAAAAAAAAAAAAGAAATGGTAATGGGTGATTTATTTATGCTGTCAGGCTCCCAGCTATGCAACACCCTGAACTGAGATAGTTTTAACAGATTCTTTCCTTACCTTAACGAATGGTTTTTGTGCAATAATAATACTTCATATAAAAGTAAAAAAAAAAATTAGCTTCTCAGTTGTGCTAGCCACATGTCCAGTGCTTGATAGCTACATGTAGCTAGTGGCCACTGCCCTGAACAGGGTAATCTCTGAGTGTCAACTTTAACTG
The DNA here is from genome assembly GCF_033118175.1 of Dama dama. Lineage (NCBI taxonomy): Eukaryota > Metazoa > Chordata > Mammalia > Artiodactyla > Cervidae > Dama > Dama dama. The sequence continues at coordinate 18,211,092 of NC_083700.1, forward strand.
GGGCCAGTTGTAACATTACAGGGTCTTTTATAAATCACCAGGGAAATAACACAACAAAAGCATATGCTCCAAAAGATGTACCCATCCCAGGATGGGTATGGATGGGTATGGATCTTAGGAGCCAAATCTTACCTATTTCTCACAATTCCTTTAGCAAGGTTCTTGCTGGTAGTATTCCAGTCTCAGTTATAAGTGGTGCATATTGATACTTAACTTTAGGGGAGCAAATTCCTTTCAGAGTGGCCTATGGACTAGCAATATGAGGTCCAGGGCTCTAGAGCCTGCTGAAGTCTCGCTCACTGCTGCTCTGGGCCTTGATGGCCACACAGCTCTCTGGGCTTCCCTTGTCAGACCTCGTGGGACTGCGCTGATAACACTTATGGCCATCTGTCTTCTGGATGGTGAACTCCTGCCTGGTGGACCCTGATGTGACATACCAGGGACTTCATAAAACAGCAGAAGGATTAAGAATCTGGCTTTGGAGTCAGGCTGACCTGGGTTTGTTGGCTTTGTACTACCTGCTGGATGACCTGCTCACATTATGGAACCACTTTAAATCTCAGTTTATTTATCTGTGTAACGGAGATGCCAATATTCATCTAATAGAATTCTCTTGCAGATTAAATAAACTGACTTGTAGGGGAATTCCCTGGCAGTCCAGTGGTTAAGACTTCACATGTCCACTGCGTGGGGCCTGGGGTCAGTCCCTGGTTGGGGACCTAAGCCCCTGTAAGACACATGGCCTGGTCAAACAAACAAAAGACTGATGTATGTAAAGCACATATTATACTTGCTTGGCGCAGTGTTCAGTAAACAATAGTTCTCAATATCTACAGCCATTCTTTCCTGAATGACTGGAAGGGGAAACCAGGAGAGGCCACGTTTCTTTCCTCAGACACACTGAGTTATATTTCTTGGGGTTCAACAAACTCCTCATCACTTCTCCAATTTAACCTATGATTCTATAACCCTGCTTCAACCTCTGGGGCTTTGTTGAAAATTTCTGGGCATATCCAAAAGCTAGTGGAATACTGGCACTGGGTCAGCTGTGAGCCCCAGAGAAGCACCTGTTCCTTACCAATTTGTCTTTCTCTTCAGTGACTTCTGTAGACGGAATGTTTATGTTCCCCTAAAATTCCTATGTTGAGATCCTAACTCCCAGCTGATGGTGTTGGAGGAGGGGGACTTTGATAGGTGATTAGATTATGAGGGTGGAACTCTCATGAGTGGGATTAGTGCCCTATTAAAGAGACCCAAGAAAGCTCCCTAAGCTTTGCATGTGAAGACACAGTGAGAAGATGATGTAACATGTACTATGGACGTGCATACTAAGTCGCTTCAGTCGTGTCTGATTCTTTGTGACCCTAAGGACCGTAGCCTGCCAGGCTCCTCCGTCCGTGGGATTCTCCAGGCAAGAGTATTAAAGTGGGTTGCTGTGTCTTCCTCCAGGGGGTCTTTCCGCCTTGGAGACTGAGTCCCCCATCTCTTATGTCTCCTGAATTGGCAGGCGGGTTCTTTACCACCGGGGCCACCTGGGAAGACCATGTGCTGTGCTGTGATGTGCTCAGCTGGTCAGTTGTGTCCGACTCTTTGCAACCCCACGGACCATAACCCGCCAGGCACCTCTGTTCGTGGGGATTCTCCAGGCAAGAATACTGGAGCGGTTGCCATGCCTTCCTCCAGGGGATCCTCCGGACTCAGGGACTGAATCCACACCTCTTATGTCTCCTGCTTTGGCAGGCAGGTTCTTTACCCCTGGTGCCACCTGGGAAAACCGTGTACTATGTATCAGACACCAAACCTGCCAGGACCTTGACTTTGTACTGCCCAGCCTACGGAACTGTGGGAAATAAAGGTTTGTTGTTTAAGCCACTCAGTTTTTGGTATTTTTGTTACAGCAGCCTGAACAGACTAAGACAGCAACTCCTCACAAGGTCCAAGTCAGCCTTTTGGATTCCTCAGGTGTAAATCCCACGTGCAATATTGAAGAGCAAAGAAACTTCCTGCCACTGGTTACCAATTATTGTCAGCTCACCAACTAGCTCTGCTGCAAAGAGTCACATTGGGCTGTGTGACCTCGAATTAGTCATCACTCCCTGTGCCTCAGTGTGTTTATCTGTAAAATCAGGGTGTTGGGGCTACACCCATCCCAGGTCAGAAATTGACACTATGAGTCTCCAGTCATGAGGAGCCACTGGGAAAATGCCTCCGATGGGAGCTGAGGACAAAGCCATACCTAGGATGACCAGAGCCCACTTTAGCCCTTTGGCCACTAACCTGCCTTTGTCTTTGATCTTTTTTAGCAATCTGGGCTGATAAATATTCCCAGAGAAGTGCCTGGGGGCCAAGTTGATCTTTCCCATATTCCCACTAGTCTTTTGTTCTGAGGACCCTCATGCTCAATCATTCTGGCCACCTTCTGCCTTGCTCTGAAAGAAGAGGTCAGTCCATAGGTCTGTAAGGAGAAAGTCCCATTATCCACTGGGCACTCTCCTTGATTGACCAAAAAAAAAAAAAAAAAAAAAAAAGCACATTCTCAGTAGTGTCCTGGATGTCCCAGCTGAGCAACTAGCATGTGGATTTCCTTCTCTTTGGGGATACTTTTTCAGTCTGCTCTCTGTTGCACACACCTAGGGCCTAGGGGGAAGAGGGGGTGCTATGTAGTAGGGAGTTCTTGTGATAAAGGTACCACTCTCTTTTTTCTTTGGCCCCAAACCCAGTCCAGCCCCAAAAGTAACCAGCAGCCTGTGGCGTAACCATGTGCATGCATCTCTGTGACAACTTGCTTTCCAGAGTCCAGACTAGGATGACCAGCTTGTCCTGGCTTGACTAGGACTTGACCAGTTTTATCACTGAAAGTCTGATGTCTAGGAATCCTCTCAACCCCAGGCAAACAAAGACAATTGGTCCTCCTAGTCCAGCTAACTAAGTCAGTTCAGTTGTCTGACTCTTTACAACCCCACGGACTGTAGCCCACCAGGCTCCTCTATCCATGAGATTCTCTAGGCAAGAATACTGGAGTGGGTTGCCATGTCTTCCCCCACGGGATCTTCCCAACCCAGGGATCAAACCCAGGTCTCCTACATTGCAGGTGGATTCTTTACCATTGAGTCACCCGTTAATCAGCTATATTCCAATTAAAACAAAACAAAAAAAGCTTAGGTCTTAGGAAAGGAGGGACAGAAACTTACAACTGTGGTTGTTCCAATGGCCTTTCCTTTTTTTTTTTTTTTTTCAATGGCCTTTTCTGATCCCTCCATTGGGTCAAGAAGTTTGGCATGCATTTCTTCTGATTTTCACTCTGGAAGCAGTCTTCTTTTATGACTCTTTGAGAGTGTTCCTGGGATATTTATTTCTGCTTGTACTCATGCTTGTGACCAGAGGTGGTCAGGCCACTAAATGTGGGTGGCTGCCCCAGAGTATGCTCTGTGGACAGGGTGAGGTGTCATGCTGGTGTACAGGCTTATGTGCGTGTCTGTCTGAATGTCTGTGTCTGTGTGTGCACATGTGTGTGTCAAGAGCTCCGGGAATCTGAGAGGGCCTGTCCAGAATGAACTGAAGTCATGTTGTTCATTACTGTTGTCCTGCCGTGGACATCAGACTCCAGCCTTGACTTTCCAAATTGAGGAAAATTTTATTGCTAAATCTGAGACTTGAGATAGAGAGGCTAGAAAGTCTTGCTCCTTTGTTGGTCCCCACAGGATGTCTCAATACTGGCATCCGGGGCCTGGAATCTTCCCACATGGAAACTCAGCTCTCTCCTTTTCTTGTGGATCGCAAGCACCACAGCCATTCTTCTGCATCATCTCAGGGACCTCACAGGGCTTGAGTGGTCCCACTCCCAGAATCAGGTCCTGATCTTGTGCCCTCCCAGAGCAACATGATGCTCCAGGAAACCAATCAGATTTTATTCTCTGTGGGGTGACTTCTAGAATACAAAGATGTTGAGTGGAGATGGGTGAGGAGAGTGGCCCTTCTACGCCCCCTCATTCATCTGGATCAAAACTAAAAATCCATTTAGTTCTGCTCTAATTTAGCTCTGTCCTCATGCACTTTAGATCCTCCTTCCTCTGATCCTTTCCTACCCATCTTATCGTTCATCAACTTTATTCTTTCCCCACAGATCCACACCCAGTGACAAAACTTATCAATTATTTTTCTTTCCAGCAGCTCTTTGAAAGCAAAGATGAGTAATACTCAATACTCATGAGTAATACTCAAGTCCTGAGTGGCACGTAGCTCTACTCAGATCTAATTTCATAATCAATCACACTGATATCATCCCCTTTTATCTCTGGCACATTTAAGAAGAGTTTTATTCCTACACAAAGGCAGAGTCACAGTCAGCCAAAGTTTCAATGCAAATGCTGGAAGTTTTGCATGCATTTTAATTAAGATGTCTGTATTTCTAACACTTGCACAGATGTGTTGAAACTGTATTACCAAGAATGTGAAACAGCCACTTAAAAAAATTAAAACCCAAGCTAGATGTACTGGAAGAAGACTCTTACCTCACTCTGGTTTTGAGAACTTTGCATTCCCCATACTGGCCCAGCCAGCTTCCACTGAAGGCTTAAGGCATGGATCCTTCTTCCCTTCTTCTCCTCTGACATATCCTGTGACTGGGGCAGAGACTCCATACTGACCAGCTTAGTCGCCCCCTTTCCAGTCCCACTTCTCCAGTGCACAGGGTGGAGCATTTCTAACCTCTGCAGCATCTCTAACCTCTTGTGTCTGCTCGCAGTTAGTTACCATGATCAAGCTTTGCAGAGAGGCCCTTTTGTTTTAGCCTGTGTCTCCCTATCTCTATTTCCCCATCCAATTCCATAGTTAAAGTCTGTAGAAGAACTCTTGGTCCAGTCTCCTGGCTTTTTGCCTCTCACCAATGTCATGGTCATATTTCAGAGAGTGACCTATCTGAAGAGATGCTCCTGATTCTGAGGATTTTGTTCCTCTCCTGGGCATAAATTGTACTGCTTCATAGTAAGAAGAACAATTTATTATAGAACTTGGTCCAATTTTCAGTACACTTGCTCCTTCCTTGGTGAGTTTCTACAAGTCAGGTTTGCACCCTCAGTAACAGATCTGTCAATAATTCTGTTAACACCTCTTACGTGTGTTGAATATGTTCATCTCCATCGTTTCTTGCTGTTTGTGGACCTGAGACTTGGCTGTCCTGGGTCACACAGAGATTTGCTGGTGGAGCTGGGACCAGGGGACCAAGTACTCTTGGCCCTTGGGTCAGTTCTTTTGCTAAGATTATTTCATGCTGTGATTCATTATGTATTTATTTATTTTTGGATGGGGGCATGCCTTCTGTGTTGGGAGCTGTCTAGTTGTGACCATTCAAAGAGGAATGATACCTGACTGACCTTCAGGGAGCTCCCTGTGATGCTGTGTTGGTGAGAGAAAGATGTAAACACTGACATTCAGTATTACTGGGGGGAGGTAGTTGAGAAATAGGGATGCAAGTGTGGGCCTGATGGCAGGAATAACTCTGCGGGGTGAAGCAGGAAGGTTCCCCGAGCAGTGGGAGAACTGGGGGAAGGGAAGTGCGGGCAGTGTGGACGGAGGCAAGTGGTCCAGGAAGGGGTGGTGTGTCTGGGGACCGAGGGGCTCAGTGTGATGAGGGGAGGAGGGAGGTGAGCCTGCACCCTGACTCAGGCTCTTCCTGAGAGTCCTGTTCCCTATGAAGAGTAGGCCCTCTTGAAGAGATGGCCTTTGTCTTCTGGTTCCTTTGCTGGTCCCTGAGGTGGATGAATTGTGGAGGGGTCTATGCTGACGATGCCACCAAGAGCCTGGTCTTTGCCCTCTAGGAACTTTTACTTTAATCATTTGTTCTCAGACTCTCTCCAGGATTCAAACCCCCCAAACCCCAAATGAAACCAAAACAAACCAAAAAAAAACCCAAAACAAAACAAAACAACAACAACAACAATAAAAACCCTGGGATATGTTTAAAATCTAGATTCTTGGATTTCACCTCAGATAACCGGGGTCAGTAAGCCAAGAACGGAACACAGGATCTTCATTTTCACAGTATCTGGAGCTTCTGACCCAGGTGGTCCCCAAAGCACCCACTGAGGATTGCCAGTCTAGGCAGAGGCGGTGATGCAGCCAGCTGAGCCAGATCTTGACAATGGGACAAACGTTTGTGTTAAGTCAGCAGCTCAGGCCATGCATCTGCTCTTGATCAGGGAAGGAGTAACATAAACAGAGCAACCTTCTGGAATTTTCTTCACTGTCTTTGGAGCAGAAGACGTTCTTTACTGCTTCTGGCTGTTGCTTGGATCACTGTCTCATCCTGTGAGGCTCAGGTGACAGGAGGTATAGGCAAAAGCTGGACGCTCCCCTTTCCAGTCCCTCCTGCAGCACCTGGGTGTAACCTGGGTCGCACCTCCAGACACTTTCCTGGGCACAGCCTCTGCGGGAAGCCAGGTCCTGGTCTCTCCGTTTGTCCTTTTGAAGTTATTAAAAGCCCTGGAAACTCAGGCAAGCTTTTTTGTATGTAAATGATTAATTACCACTGTGAAGATACAGAACCAGAGAAGTGTGGGACCTCGGTGGGGGAGGGACTCTCCTGTTCCCTTCTCAACTCTGTTCTCTGAGATGGCTCAGGGGCTTTGACAGAGTGTCCAGTCCTCTCTCCAACTACCAGCTCCTCTTCTTGCCTTTAACACAGCTGTCCTGCCTTTACTGGTTATATGTGGATGAGGTGGCAGGCCAGGCCTCAAGTGTGGGAGAAGGAGACTGTGCTGCATGTTGCCTTTGCTGAGGGTGATTCAGGAGGTTTTACTTGAGGTTTATGTGAGGGTCAGGCTCTGGGAGTGGCTTCGCAGAGGTGGGGGAGGGAGTGGGTGTCATTTCCCTAACTGAAGCTCCACTCAGGAATAACTGCTCCTCCTTCCCCATTGTAAATAATTGATGTCTCTCAACCAAGCTACTGTTACACCCAGGGAAGCTGTAAGCACGCACAACCCCCACCCACGTCTGTAAATTGGCTGTACCCTGGGGAGGACCGCTTTCAGACTCTGAATCAGAGATGTCATTCAGCACATCAGAATCTCTATCTAAAGGAACGTCATCTCTTCCCATTTCTCAACCTCACCAAGTGTTTCTCACCCATTGCCTCCTGTGATCCTCAGGGTTCTGTGAAGTGGTAGACAAGCAGACTATGGCACAGAGATGAAAGTGCCATCCCAGCCAGGCCACACGAAGGGTGTTGTCGGGTAGGGCTAGGGCCCTGTGTTTCTGATCAGTGCAGAGACAGTGCCACTCTGGGGTAAACCAAGAGATGAGGAAGTGCTGCTGGAACCTGGGGTCCCTGCCAAACCTCTTTGAGGAAGTCAGGGAAAGCTCCACAATGGAGGTAGCTGTTAACCTACATCTGAAGGATGGATGTGTTTCCCGGGGACAAAAGGAAGTGGAAGGGAATGCTAGGTAGAGGACTTGACATGGACTTCAGGAAACCCTAAGGGTTCCAATGAGAAAGGAGGGGAGAGGCCAGTGCTGGGGTAGGAGAGGTGGTCTTCTTAGAGACCTGTTTTTCTCTGGCTCAGAGATGGTACTGTTTCCAGGACACTGAGTATTTGATGAAGGAGTCTGGGTCCTACTCCTGGCAAAGTTACACTCAAGATCAAGGGTCAAACTCAAATATTTTCAGAATCAAGGAAGCAAAAATTTGCGACAGTCTGGTAAAAGAAAAATCAAGCTAAAATATAATTTAACTCCATTTTCAGTGGAAGAATCCAAGACTCAGAGAAGAGAAACAGTTCGTCCAGGGACACAACCACTATGGGCAGAACTGGATGCAGTGGGTGCACACTGGCATACTCCTTCTGGAGTGATCAAACTGAAAATTTAAAATAACTATGACTAATACGCTGAGAGCTATAGTGGAAAAGTGGGAAGTAGGTAATATGTAAGATTAGACGGATAATGTAACTGGAAAGATGAAAACTTTAAGAAAGTTATGAAAATAGTAGAAAATAGACATAGCAGAAATAAAAAACATTATAATAGCAATGAATGTCTTTGATGGGCTCATTGGTAGACTGGCTACAATTGAGGAAAATAATCAGTAAGCTTATGTCAATAGAAACTTTCTAAATAGAAAAGCAAAGAGAAAAAAACAAGAACAGAATATACAAGACAATTACAAAAAGTGTAACGTACATATAACATGAATATCAGAGGAAAAGAAAGAAAGAAGCAGAGGAAATATTTGAAGAAAATAATTGCTGAGAATTTTCCAAAATTAACAACAGATACTAAACCACAGATCCAGAAATATCAGAGAACACCAAGCAGAACAAATGCCCAAAGAACCACATTTAGGCATAGATTATATTCAAATTTCAGAAATTCAAACACAGAGAAAATCTTGAAAGAAGCCAGAGGTGGAGAAAACTGCCTCACCCTATCTATAGAGGCACAACAATAAGGATTTTATTGGATTTCTCTTCAGAGATCATGCAAGCAAGAATAGTGGGGTGTTTATAGTGTTTAAAGACAAAACTCACCAAACTAGAATTCTGTACTCAGTGAAATTATTCTTCAAAAGTGAAGAAGAAATAAAGACAAAAACTGAGGGAATTTGTTGCTAGTTAGACCTGTCTTGGGAGAAATGTCACAAGAAGTTCTTCAGAAAGAAGGAAAATGGTGTAGATCAGAAACTTAGACCTACATAAAGAATAAGAATGTTGGAGAGGGAATAAATGAAGATAAAATAAAATCTTTTATTTTTCTTATTTTTTTCATTTTTTATAAATTTATTTTTTATCAAGGTGTAATTGACACACAACATATTTTTCTTATTCTGAATTGACCTAACTGATTACAGTTTGTTCAAAATAATTATTATGGTAATGTATTAGGTGATTATCTATAAGAGAAATAAATAATAGCAATGTAATAGGCAGAAGAGGAAATTGGGTGTACTCTGTTATAAGGTACCTGCAAGACCTGTGAAGCAATACAGTATTATCTGAATGTGGACTTAGATTACTTGCAAATGTATATTACAAATTCTAGGGCAACCACCAAAGACACTTAACAAAACAGTATAATTGATATGTTAAGAGGGAAAACAGAACCATGTAAAATGCTCAGTTAAAACCAGAGAAGACAGAAAAAAGAGTGAAAGATGAAAAAAACTCACAAAAAGAGCTATGAATAGAAAACAGCTATGAATATGGTTGATATCAACCCAACTATATTAATAGTCACTTTTAGTGTGAATGGTCTAAATATACCAATTAAAAGAGATTGTCAGAGTGAGTTAAAAAATAGGGCTCATCTGTAGGCTTTCTGCAAAAACTTGCTTTTATTTCATTTAAAAAACATCTTTTTTAGTTTTATTGTGGTATAATTGACAAAATTGTGTCTATTTAAGATATACAATATGATGGTTTCATATAAATACACATTGTTAAATGATCACCTCAGTTAAGCTGATCAGCATTCATTACCTCAAATAGTTATAATTTTTTTCCCCCTTTCCTTCCCCCACCCACTACCCCTGCAACCACCTGTTTAAAGAAATCACATTTTAAACATAAAAACACAAATAGATAAAAAGCAAAAAGATGGAGAAGAGTATATCACACTAACACACACACACTTAGAGATTTTAATTAATTAACTAACTGATTATTAATTTCAGACAGATAAAGCAAGACTTCAGAGCAAGAAAAGTGATCAGAGACAATGAGTGGCATTACATAATGGAAAGGGGTCAGTTCTTCAGGAAGACAACAATGCTTCTGTGTATGCTCCTAGTTACAGTGTATCAAAATGCATGAGGCAAAACCTGATCGAACTGCAGGGAGAAATAGATGAATTCACTATTAATGTTTGGAGAAGGAAATGGCAACTCACTCCAATATTTTTGCCTGGAGAATCCCATGGACAGAGGAGCCTGGTGGACTGTGGTCCATGGGGTTGCAGAGTGGGACATGACTGAGCAATTAGCACTATTAAAGTTGGAGACTTCAACACCTCTCTATCAGAAATGGACAGATACAATGGGCAGAAGATCAATAAGGACATAGTTGAATTGAACAGGTCATCAATCAATTGGATCTAACTGACTTTTCCAGACTCCTTTAGCCAACTACAGCAGAAAACACGTTCCTCTTAAGCTCATTCAGTGCATTCATCAAGATAGACTATACTCTGGGTCATAAAACACGTCAACCAATTTTAAAAGAGTAGAAATCATACAGTGTATGCTCTCAGACCACACTGGAAATAAAGTAGAAATCAATAATAGAAAGACGGCTGGAAAATCCCAACATTTTCACAGATCAAGTAACACACTTCTAAATAATATGTGGGTCAAAGAAGCTATATCAAGAGAATGTAAAAAATATTTTGAACTAAATGAAAATGAAAAGACAACTTATAAAAACTTTTCATTTTGGAATGCAGCAAAAGCAGTGCTTAGAGGGTAATTTTTATCTTTGAATATGTGTATCAGAAAAGGAGCATCTAAAATTAATAATCTAAGTTTGCATTTTAGGAAATTCAATCATTAACATAGTACTAGGTACAGATTGTTCATAAATGAGAGTTCTTGTACTATTAGCTATTATTTCTGCTAATGTCTGGATGGGTGCATAAAAACATTCTTCCTTTCCAGACACCCAAAGCCACAGTTTCTGGAGCTCAGCAAACCCTTTATCTCTGTCCTAACCCACTGTCTCCCATCCCTTTTACTCTAGCCCCATGGAGCTTGTGATGGAGCAGAAGTTCGGGATGAGTTAGCCTGGGTGCAGTGTACACAGGTAGGTCCTGGGGGTTCTGATGGGAAATTCTGAGCAGAGCTGCTATGCTCTGGGAGGTTGGTGGGTAGCACACAGCCAGGGTTCCTTGCTGGAGGCACCAGCCCAACTCTGAGCCTCACGGAAGATCCTGTTCTTTTGCTCAGATCCATATTTGTCATGGGTCTTCCTCCTTCTCTGTGGCTCTGTGCCAGGCTAGTGATTTGAGTCTGCCCCTTGGCTTCCCATGCTCAATGCTCCAGCCTACTAGGCTGCCCACTGACACAGGGGAACAATAATCTGAGCTTCTACTTTAGGAAACTAAATCACTAGCTCCCTGCTTGATCGCAAATAGTGGTTCTTTTATTAGAAGCTAGTATTCCTCAATGCCTGGATGGGTGAACAGAGCAATTTTCCTTTCTGGAGACCCAAAACCTTACAAATGACTTAAGCTAGATTTGACTTGGGTGAGCAGCGCTTGGGCTTAACCAAAAGGCATTTTTGGTTAAGACACTGGAAGATTCCCTATAGCCTATCTGGTGGTGGTGAGTGACACAGGAGATGCTGGGGTGTGACTGGGTTGCTGTGATTGGTTGAAAACACTGCTGTCTTTGACAGTAAACAGGACTGATCCAGAGTTGGTCCCCAGGATCTGGGCTCTGTGTCCTGAGGCTCACCTCTTCTTTAAAAAATATTTGTTTATTTGACTGCACCAGGATCTTAGTTGCAGATGTGGGGTCTAGTTCTTTGACCAGAGATTGAACCTGGGCCACCTGTATTGGGAGCCTGGAGTCTTAGCCACTGGACCACCAGGGAAGTCCCCCTTCCTCATTTCTTAAACACAGCACAGATACAACCAGGGTCTACCCTGGGCCCCTGGCATACAAGTCATCAGTCAGGGAGGCTGCTACACCAAGGGAACATGAGGTCACAGGTCAAAATCTCTGGTCACCTGAGCAGGATACCACTCTGAAAGGAAGATAGGAAAGTGAACAGCTTGTAGTATCTGAAGCAGAATTTTTGACAATCATGGTCACTTTCATGCAAAAGAATACTGCATAGCAGTGAAAATCCACAGTAGTAGACATCCTAACATGATGAAACTTAAATTTACTATTGATCTTAAAGGAGGCAGACAGAACACAGAGAACTATTTCCATTCATGTAAAATTCAGAAATTAGGCAAATTACAGTGTATACAGATAAATGCTTAAATGGTAAACTGTAAAGAAAATAGAGAGCTTCAATCATGTAAGTTTGGCTGGTGGTTTTCATGAGAAGAGAGAAGAGAGGGTGGTGACTGGAGGACATGTTTTCTTTTTTGATCTAAGGAAGGTTATAGGTTGTAGAAATAAGTTACTGGGCTGTACATGCATTTTTGTTTGCTGTATATTTCTGTAAGTTTGAGCTATATAAAAAAATGTCAACAGCACATGGACCAAAATAACTACTCACATTTGCAAGAATGTATTCATATAGACAGAAGAAATTGATGCTTTTTGTGAAGAATGGAATGGGAATGGAGATTAGAGGAAAATAAATACAACAAGAGCAGGACCTTGCAAGAGATTGGAGGTATTTGTGTTCCAGGAGTTAAAGATTATAAATAGCTCAGCCTCTGAAACTGAGGCTGAGAACTGAACAAAAAGAGAATTAACTCTAAATACTAAAAAACTAATTTTAAGTATTTTGACATGGTTCAAAATTTAAAAGCTACAGTTGGACTTTAAGAGGGAATTAAGTCTCAGTTCCCCTGCCCAAAGTGTCTTGCATATTCTTCTTGGGAGGCTTCTCATCAGGGATGAGAATGGATTAAATGAATAAATCAGGGAGGAGTGGGCCTGAGAAGGTGAATGTAACGTGAATAGGGATGCCTGTGTGCTGGAAGGCCCTGACTGGGGCTCAGCAGTAGGAAGGAGCCCAGGGACGCCAATGCCTGAACTAGCTCCCTCACTCCACGGGAGGAAGTCCCAAAGGGAGCAAGAGCTCCCAGGGAGTCAGCAGGGCAGGTCCCCAGAAGCCCCCAGGCCTCAGCTTGGCTCCAGGCTCCTGCTTCCTGCTCTGGAACCAGCCTTTCTGCAGCAGGTTGGGACACAGCAGAGCCCAAGGCCTGGCCGCCAACTTCCAAGAGACTGTTCAGCATGGAGGGAGGGGGAAGTTATGGAAGACTTGGGGGAAGTCAGCTCAGGATCCAAGAGGAGACTTTGCCCAAGTCCCCGCTTTCAGGCTCATCCCATGGTCGTCACCACCACTGGACCTAGATGGTGGGCCCGGCTGGCCCAGGCAACCCAGGGGCTGAGAAGGGAACTCAAGTTCCCTGAAAGTCCCCTCAGCAGGTGATAAGGCCGAGCCCATTGCCTTCTCTGTGTTCCCTCATCTGTCACTGTGGGCCATGACACCTGTCTCCCTCCCAGGATCCACTGAGGACCTCGTGTGAAGATGGCAGTGAGGTGACCTACTTCACTCCCCTGGACTGTGAGTCCCAGAAGGAAGGTCTTGAGATTTAGTTGAAGGATTAATAGAAGGTTTTGAATTAGGCTTTTCTGGGATCATATCTGGAATCTACTGTCTACTAGCTGTATAATCTTAAAATCTTTATAAACCTGATTTTCCACTCGTACCTAGAGACTACAGATCTAGCTCATAGCTGGTGAGGACTAAGCAGGCAGCAATGGCAGCAGGTATTTTGATGCCTGGCACATCTTTCGCTCTTAGTAAATCGTGGTTATTACACTCAGACCAAGTTTGTAGAAGGACTAAGTGAACGAAAATGGAGACCTTGCTGCCTTCAGAGTCCAAAATTTCGCCTTTCTTAGGTCCAGAAACCCAGTTTTCTCTACTCTTATCCCTGTCCTGTTGCCACACACCCCACTGGCTCCAGATGAAGCAGGGGACAGAGAAGCCTCTGGGGAAGATCCTGGGAGGTGCAATGTGTCCTGGGGTTCTGTTGGGAAAGGCAGAGCACACCCTCCTGGGTGTGGCCCACCCTCCTGAGTGGGGCAATGCTCCAAGAAGCAGAGAGCGAACAGAGCCGCGGGGCTCCCAGCCCCTGGAAGAGCCCGGCGGAGCCCTATAAAGGGACCAGTCTCTCTGTCCAGTGCACACCTCACTCGTCCTCCTCCTTGGTGACGTCTCCTCTGATCTGGTAAGTCTGCTCTGGCCTATCTCCCTTTTCTAGGAGGAGCCGGGAAGCAGCTCTGGGAGGGAAAGCGGCAGCCTGTGGTCCAGTCCCGACTCTGCCCACAGGGCTGTGTGCCTTCACCCCTGCCGAGGCCCCATCTGTGTGGCAAGATGGCCAACACTCCCTGCTTCTCCACTGGCTCCTCGGTGATGCTCTGGTGGACACGTGCCCAGTGGGAGCTGAGGACCCTCCCCCTCCTCTTGCTTTCTTCCTTCTCTGGACTCACCTGCTTATCAGGTCAAAAGACCCACTGACCCCACCCTTGAGGAGAGCGGGAGCCCCAGCCAAAGCCTCAACCCCAGGCCTGGACCCCCGCTCACCATGACTCTGGTGAGACGTCCTGCCCCCACCTGGGTGAAAGACTGATCAACCAGCGCTCCCCCCGCCCCCCCGGCAGGAAAAGGCTCAGGGGCCGTCCGCACACAGGGCTCGGCTCTGCCCTCGGCCACGCTGACAGAAGGCCTTGGGTGGGTCCTCTTGCTGACAGCACAGGGGGATCCTTCTCCTACATCAGAAGGCAGTGGGGTTTGTCTTAGATACTGGCACGCGTGACACAGGGTCATCTCCTGGCTGCTTAGGAAAGTCTGGGATGGGAGGGCTGCTCTGTCCAGTTTCTCTGGTTGGGGTCCAGGGCAGCCCAGACCTCTGACTGCTGGGGGAAGAACCTGCTTAGGGAAGTTAGACGTTCTATTTTAATGAGGCCAAGCCTTGGAGATGCAGATAGTGCCCAATAACAGAAAATCAGAAGGACCCCCATCTCCCACATTCCACCCAATAGCCTAGAACTGGGGCATCTATTTCTGTTCATTCCAAACCCCAGGCTGACTCTGGTCCCCAGTCCCTCTTTTTCTCTCAGCGATGGTCCATGAAGACCCCTACCAGGGCTCAGGACAGGGCTGTGTTTCTGCCCATCTCATGCAGAGCTTGTTTATGGCCTTGGAGGAGGGGTGGCCTCTAGGGGGCCTTCCTGAAGCAGCCCAGGAGGCTCAGACCAGAGCAGAGATGACACTGTTCCGCCCCCGTGACTCTGACCCTGACGCTGAACCTGGAGGAGATGGATTTGCTGCTGTTTGGGGTGTGGGGTCACCCAAAGGCTCTGGTTGCTGGGTCCCACCTCAGACTCAGTTTTCTCACTGACCCCCCGTCTCTGCTTCCACACGCTGTGGTCCTCACCACAATGGAGTCTGCTGATCTCCTTCACCTACTCACACCCTGAGCTGTGGGGCCCCAGGTCCCACACTCGGTCGGTCACACCCTCCTGCTCCTCGGCCACTCCCCCCACCAAGTGGAGAAGCACAGTTTCTTCTGCTCCATCTGAGCCTCGCTTCACTGGCTGCTCGGTCCCTGTCCAGGTATCCTAACTGGGGACCCACCCCTGGGGGGAGGATACAAAAGGTCATTGATTCCTCTTCCGGCAGCTTATTTGAAGCCAAGATGAGCGGCTCTCAGCTTGAGCAGGCCATTACAGCCTTGATCAAGCTGTTTCACACATACTCGGGAAGCAATGACACCATCAAGAAGGAGCCCCTGCTGCAGCTGCTGAAGGAGAATTTCCCCAACTTCCTCAGTGCCTGTGTGAGTGGGGATCTGGTCCCCCATGGTGACTGGGTCCTGGCATGACTGAGGATCCTTTCCTGGGTGGCTTTGGACCAGTCACTCTCATTCTCTGATCCTCACATTCTCATCTGCAAAAGTGCATCATAGAACTTCCTATCCTGTCCTATATCGGGGTGTAAAGAGATGATGTATGTGGCAAACTAGGAAAATGTGTGGATATAAGTAGTTGATGATAAGTTATCAAAAAGCGCTACAACTGGAGGGCAGTGGATGGGTCCCCTCTCACCTGTCTCATCTTCTGTATGAGACTCAAACTCTTCTGCTCAGATCTTGAGAGGCTCTTGAGGCTCCCCTCAGGGTTCTTGAGATCAGAGGGAAGGTGACAGAAATTCCATCATTGGCAGAATTTTTTTAATAGAAACACAAAATTTTACTTATTTATCTAGAAATATATTTGATTTACAATGTTGTGTTAGTTCACGTGTACAACATAGTGATTTGATATTTTTATAGATTATACTCCATCAAAGTTATTATAACACATTGGCCGTATTTTCTATGCTGTACTTTGCATTTTTTTATCTCTCTCTCTTTTTTATACCTAGTAGTTTGTACCTGTTAATCCCCTTCCCCTGTCTTGCCTCTCCCCCTATCCCTCTCACCTCTGGAACAACTTGGTTGTTTTCTGTATAAATGCATACTGACAGAATTTAACCCCTCCTTTTGCAATGCTGACCTGATTTAACTCGACAATTAGAATTTTCTGAATGAATTACAAGAAGAAGAGGTTACTAGGTAACAAAGAGGTTGGGTAAGTAAGAAAAGGGAACTCAGAGCATGTAGGATCCTGGAGCCCAAAGAGAAAATAGGAGAGGAGGGTTAGATTGAAGATGACAAGGATGGAGTTTATGTATTATTTATTTATTTAATTGAAGTATAGTCGATAATATAGTTATAATATAATATAGTTATAATATTGTGCTAGTTTCAGGTATGCCACACAGTGGTTCGGTTATATTTACACATGAGTAGGGCTTATTTGGGGCTTCCCTGGTGCCTCAACTGGTAAAGAATCCGTCTGTAATACAGAAGACCCCGGTTTGATTCCTGGGTCCGGAAGTTTCCCTGGAGAAGGGATAGATTACCCACTCCAGTATTCTTGCCTGGAGAATCTCCATGGACAGATGAGCCTGGTGGGCTATAGTTCACGGAGTCGTAATGAGTCAGACAGACTGAGCACAACACAGAGTTTATTTGAGTCCCGGAGCAGAACTTAGGTAGGTGCAGCCTTATAGGGGGTTGAGGGGGTGGCCTGGGGCTGGAGACCACCCACCAGCACACCGATCAGGGCAACTCAGGGCAGAGCCTGCTCGCCATGTGACTCTCCCATCTAAGTTCACACTTGGGGAGGGACTCTCTGTTGAACTGCAGGGCAATGTCAGTGTCCCCACCTCATCCCACACCTCCCCTCCTCAATGCCACACCAGATACCTTTGGGCTGTGCTGGGTCCTCTTTTCTCTGTCTCTGCCTCTTCCTCTTCTCCCAGCTCATCACTCTTGTGGGGCTGAAATTGCCTTGTTTTGTTGTTTTTTTCCCCACAGGAGAAAAGAGGCAGAGATTACTTGTCCAATATCTTTGATAAAAAAGATAAGAATAAGGACCATCAGATTGACTTTTCTGAGTTCCTGTCCTTGCTGGCGGACATAGCCACCGACTACCACAACCACAGCCACGGAGAAGAGCTCTGCTCTGGGGGAAATCAGTGAGCCCAGAGGCCTCCAGACAAACCTGAGAAACAATAAAGTGTCTTTTCTCACCAGAAACTTGTGTTGCTTCCTCCTTTTTTGTTGCTGCGTGTAGCTCAGACAGAATACGCAATGGTCAGTTACCTGCTTTGTAGATTCTCCAGTATATGAACAAATTCTTCCCAGCAAATCTCCTTCCCAGTGTACAGCGGTGATGAGACTTTTTGCAAAGAAAATTGACAAGTTTATTGTTTAAGAGGAAACATCTCCTGAGGAAATACACGTACAGGCAGATTCACAATCACTCTATGTGGTTTCAACACATGCCCACCTCCAAACACCCTTGTTTACACAATCTCAACCATCTAAATGATGCAGTTGCTTCTGAAGACACTGGAATGTGGCCAGCGCTTTTTCCTGGGAGATCAATCTCTTGCTCTGTGCCCCCAGCCCTCACTGCCTGTAGGGATCCAGGGTCAGGGTGCCTCTCCAACCAGAGCTGGCAAGAGAGCTCCACCTTCATCAATTAGGTTGTTCCTCAGCAGAAGAATTATCCTTGAATATTGACAGTTTTTATTGGCTGTTCCATGTACCTGTGATTAGAGAGAAGAAAAGAGTGTGAGGGTGTTGCCATCCTGTGTTCTGTCCACTAAGGCTTCTGTGATGTGGTTTTTGTCCTCAGAAAACTGAAACTCTTTAAGTCAATGGTCCCACAAAAAAACAGAGTGTTCCCCTGTTGGAAAGGCTGGACTATTTCATGTAAGAGCTCTCAGTTTCAATTTGACCAACAGTTACAAAATTCTTATTCAAAGAGGAGGAAGATTGCTGAGGAAAATACCTACTGTTATATGTAATAACTGATGCTGTCTTCTAAAATATCCTTTTGAATCAGGTCTGTGTTAATAATAGTTTTACCCTCAATATAGCCCCAGCCAAGGCATTGTATACGTAAGTGATAATGTACATTGTCAGATTTCTGTAACTGTATTCAACTAAATTAAAAATAAAGAAGTGAAGGAACACTCTTATCCCAGATAAAGACAGATGCGCTTACCTTCAGGGTACCCAGAGCCTGTTCCTCAGCCAAGGCATGGGACAGCTTCTCCACCGGGTCTTCATGGGAGCTAGAGGGACACGGTATCAAGACACTGATGAGGCTGCTCAGGAATCATTCGGCATTTTTTTTTTTTTCCTGATGGGAACATGGGGTGGAATGTATGCTTAAGGGAGGTTAGTAACTATGGACTGAGCTGCCGTTGAATCATCCTCTACGCTGGAAGAAGGAGAGCAAAGGAGAGGAATAAGAAAGAAATGAAACAGATCTTCTGCATTTTAACTAATGAGAACCTAACCATTGGGGAAAAAACAAACACTAAAATGCATGCTAGCTTTCCATGACAGGGACCCTTGACCCTCCTGCCTGTTTTGAGCTTCTGCTAAATCATCTATGTCTTCTGGATTTCTTCCAATATCACTGCCTCCCTAGGATCCACAGCTGCAGTTATTGTGTTTACCAAGTCTTCTATGAGACTTTGTTTTTGATTAAAAGCAAACTCTTTTATTTTTTTCTCTTTATTTTTTAAAATTTCTTATTTTTATTTTTTCCATTTATTTTTATTAGTTGGAGGCTAATTATTTTACAATATTGTTGTGGTTTTTGCCATACATTGACATGAATCAGCCATGGATTGACATGTATTCCCCATTCCGATCCCCCCTCCCGCCTCCCTCCCCATCCCATCCCTCTGGGTCTTCCCAGTGCACCAGCCCTGAGCACTTGTCTCATGCATCCAACCTGGGCTGGTGATCTGTTTCACCCTTGATAGTATACTTGTTTCAATGCTATTCTCTCAGAACATCCCACGCTCGCCTTCTCCTACAGAGTCCAAAAGTCTGTTCTGTACATCTGTCTCTCTTTTTCTGTTTTGCATATAGGGTTATTGTTACCATCTTTCTAAATTCCATATATATGCGTTAGTATACTGTGTTGGTCTTTACTTTTCTGGCTTACTTCACTCTGTATAATGGGCTCCAGTTTCATCCACCTCATTAGAACTGATTCAAATGAATTCTTTTTAGTGGCTGAGTAATATTCCATAGTGTATGTGTACCACAGCTTCCTTATCCATTCATCTGCTGATGGGCATCTAGGTTGCTTCCATGTCCTGGCAATTATAAATAGTGCTGCAATGAACATTGGGGTGCACGTGTCTCTTTCAGATCTAGTTTCCTCAGTGTGTATGCCCAGGAGTGGGATTGCTGGGTCATATGACAGTTCTATTTCCAGTTTTTTAAGGAATCTCCACACTGTTCTCCATAGTGCATTCCCACCAACAGTGTAAGAGGGTTCCCTTTTCTCCACACCCTCTCCAGCATTTATTGCTTGTAGACTTTTGGATAGTAGCCATCCTGACTGGTGTGTAATGATACCTCATTGAGGTTTTGATTGCATTTTTTTGATAATTAGTAATGTTGAGCATATTTTCATGTGTTTGTTAGCCATCTGTATGTCTTCTTTGGAGAAATGTCTGTTTAGATCTTTGGCCCATTTTTTGACTGGGTCATTTATTTTTCTGGAATTGAGCTGCAGGAGTTGCTTGTATATTTTTGAGATTAATCCTTTGTCTGTTTCTTCATTCGCTATTATTTTCTCCCATTCTGAAGACTGTCTTTTCACCTTGCTTATAGTTTCCTTTGTTATGCAAAAGCTTTTAAGTTTAATTAGGTCCCATTTATTTATTTTTGCTTTTATTTCCATTCCTCTGGGAGATGGGTCATAGAGGATCCTGCTGTGATTCATGTCGGAGAGTGTTTTGCCTATGTTCTCCTCTAGGAGTTTTATAGTTTCTGGTCTTAAATTTAGATCTTTAATCCATGTTGAGTTTACCTTTGTGTATGGTGTTAGAAAGAGTTCTAGTTTCATTCTTTTACAAGTGGTTGACCAGTTTCCCCAGCACCACTTGTTAAAGAGGTTGTCTTTTTTCTATTGTATATTCTTGCCTCCTTTGTCGAAGATAAGGTGTCCATAGGTACGTGGATTTATCTCTGGGCTTTCTATTTTGTTCCATTGATCTATATTTCTGTCTTTGTGCCAGTTCCATACTGTCTTGATGACTGTGGCTTTGTAGTAGAGCCTCAAGTCAGGCAGGTTGATTCCTCCAGTTCCATTCTTTTTTCTCAGGATTGTAAAAGCAAACTCTTTTAGAGGACTGTATTCAATCCTACCTTTACAAATAGCTATTATCAATCAAGTGATAATTTTCCCAGTCATTTTCCAAATAAAATGTGCATGTCCACTGAGTTAATGGCTGTTCGCACTCACAGAAGTCATACATTTATTTTTTTTTCCATTTATTTTTATTAGTTGGAGCCTAATTACTTTACAATATTGTAGTGGTTTTTGCCATACATTGAGGAAGTCATACATTTAATCATACAAGTAGCTCCGGAATGAGAGCAATACCCCTTTTCCCTTGGCAGCCATATTCTCCTGAAAGAAAAGGGGGGAATGAGAGAGTTAATTCTTGGGTAGGTTGATAAGGAGTCCAGGGCCCCAGAAAAGGAGGAAGGGGTCTGGAGCCCTCAAGAAGGAGAAAAGGACAAACTTTTTTCCTACATTTCTTTATTTAGTCACATAAGACTTTTTTTTTTTTTTGAAGGCCAGAGCTAAAGATTACATGAGAAAACAACTCATCTTGCTCAGTCAGTTCAGTTGCTCAGTCATGTCTGACTCTTTGTGATCCCATGGACTGCAGCATGCCAGGCCTCCCTCCCTGTACATCACCAATTCCCAGAGCTTACTCAAACTCACGTTCATCAAGTCGGTGATGCCATCCAACCACCTTAACCTCTGTCATTCCCGTCTCCTCCTGCCTTCAATCTTTTCCAGCATCAAGGTCTTTCCCAATGAGTCAGTTCCTTGCATCAGGTGGCAAAGTATTGGAGTTCCCAGCTTCAGCATCAGTCCTTCAAATAAATATTCAGGACTGATTTCCTTTAGATTTGACTGGTTTGATCTTGCTGTCCATGGGATTCTCAAGAGTATTCTGCAACATCACAGTTCAAAACCATCAATTCTTTGGCTCTCAGCTTTATGGTCCAACCTCATATCCACACATGACTAGTGGAAAAAGCACAGCTTTGACTAGACAGACCTTAGTCAGTAAAGTAACATCTCTGCTTTTTAATATGATGTCTAGGTTTGTCATAACTTTTCTCCATTAGCCTCTTAATTTTTATCTATTAGAGGGCAGACAGAATGAAAACCACAATCACAGAAAACTAATTAAACTGATCACAAGGATCACAGCCTTGACTAACTCAACGAAACTATGAGTCATTCTGGGCAGGGCCACCCAAGACGGACAGATCATGGTGGAGAGTTCTGACAAAACATGGTCCACTGGAGAAGGGAATGGCAAACCAGTTCAGTATTCTTGCCTTGAGAACCGCATGAACAGTATGAAAATCCAAAAAGATATGACACTGAAAGATGAACTCCCCAGGTCAGTAGGTGCCCAATATACTACTGCGGAAGAGCAGAAAAATTGCTCCAGGAAGAATGAAGAGGCTGAGCCAAAGTGAAAACAACGCCCAGTTGTGGATTTGACTGGTGATGGAAGTAAACTGTGATGCTGGTAAAGAATGATATTGCATAGGAACCTGGAATGTTAGGTCCACGAATCAAGGCAAATTGGAAGTGGTCAAACAGGAGATGGCAAGAGTGAACATCAACATTTTAGAAATCAGTGAACTAAAACAGACTGGAATAGGTGAATTTAACTCAGATGACCATTATATCTACAACTGTGGGCAAGAATCCCTTAGAAGAAATGGAGTAGCCCTCATAGTCAACAAAAGAGTCTGAAATGCAGTACTTGGTTGCAGTCTCAAAAATGATAGAATGATCTCTGTTCGGTTTCCAAGGCAAACCATTCAATATCACAGTAATCCAAGTCTATGCCCCAACCACTAATGCCAAAGAAGCTGAAGTTGAATGGGTCTATGAAGACCTACAAGACTGTTTAGAACTAACACTCAAAAAAGTTGTCCTTTTCATCACAGGGTGCGGGGAGCCGGCCTGACTGCTCAGGCCCCTTCGCGGCCCTGAGAGAGATCAAAAGGTCCCTCTCTGTCCCGCCACCCCTGATTTGTTAAAGTGCAAATTGGCCTTTCTCACCTCCCTCAAGGAAATCGCTGCAGCCACCATTTGCCCATTTTCCTGACTCTGATAAGATTATCGGGCTCCTGTGAATGGCTTATGTCTAGGTAGTCTTTACCTGATTGTAAGACCCTGGTGCCATGCTCTGCTGGAGTTAAGATAAAACTCCTGAGCTAAAACTAGTGTCTGCAGTTCTGCACGTATGCAAGTCTTTGATCTAAAATTTGATGAATCCTGTTAGTATATATATGTATGTTACCCCTCAATAAAGTCGTCGGAATCAGTCACAAGCTGACTCCGTCCCTCTCAACCCCATCTTTCTTAGTCTTTTTATTTCTCAGGTGCTGTGGTGATTGCATCCTCGACCTGTTCATCTAGCCGGCAGGCCCGGCAAGTGGCGCCTGAACAGGGACGTGGGCGGATCCCAGAGCACAGCCACCCAAAAATATTGAAAGTGATCCCGGGAGAAAGCCTCACCTATTCAGGTATCGTTGGAAAACTGTGGGTGGAGAGGGTATATAGTTGAGAGTAAAAATTATGGGGCAAAGTAATAGTAGGCAGTTCTTTGTTTCTATGTTAAAAACTATGCTAAAAGCTAGAGGAATTTCTGTGTCTAAACAGAAACTAGAAAGATTTCTTGTCTTTGTGGAGGAAACTTGTCCTTGGTTCCCAGAGGAAGGAACTATTAGCCTTGAAACTTGGGTAAAGGTGGGAGAAGAAATTCAAACAGTTTATACCCTCTGTGGACCAGACAAAGTTCCTCTTGATGCTTATTCTCTATGGACTCTAATAAGAGATTGCTTAAACCCAGAACACGAGAGTAGGAAATTTGAAACAGCCTTGAAACTTATAACACCCAAGTGTTCAGGTGCCCCCCAACGGGTAGCGGAGCACATATATGACTCCCCAATTGTTTCAGGTTCCAGAAAAAATGATAATGAGACTACTGCTCTGGAACAAGACTCAGATTCGGAACTTTCTCCTGATGAGGAAGATGATTTAAAAGAGCAGGCTTTTGAGCATGACAAAGAAGGATGGGATGCCTTTATAGTAACTCAACAAAAGAAGAAAGACCAAGGCTCCCCTTTTTCTGAACTTAGAGAGATGCTAACATCCATGTCTCAGAGAATGGAACAACTAGACTTATCGCCCATAAATACAACTAAGCTGTCGCATTCTAAAACGACATCCGTTGTAGCCGGTTTAGATCCTGACCCGCTGCCGCCGCCCGTTCCGCTCCCTCCCCCTCCTCTCGCAGAAGCGCCTTTGATTCCAACAGCGCCAGTATATGTTCCATCTAGCCTAAAAAGGCCAGTACTTTCACCACTACAAATGGCTGTGAAAACAGCCCGAGAACAGGGTGAAAATCTTGAGGGATCTTCTATGATTTTCCCTGTTTTTCAAGATGCTAATCATCGGAGGTATCATGAGCCTCTGCCTCTTAAACAACTGAAACAAGATTGCGCCCAATACGGGCCTACTGCGCCGTTTTCTCCAGCCATAACTGAAAGTCTTTCATCTCAGGACTTGCCTCCTAATGGTTGGAAGGCAGTTGCGCGAGCCTGTCTCTCAGGAGGTGATTATCTCTTGTGGCGCTCAAAATACGGCGAGGTCTGTAACATCATTGAAGACCGTAACCGCCGCAATGGGCTGCAGGTTACTTTTGACATGCTAATGGAGGAAAGACAATTTAGAGACCTCAATCAACAACTGACCCTTCCTCCCCTAAAATACTAAACGATGAGGGGCGAGCTGCTCTGACATTAATTGAAAAGGCCCTCTCTCAGCATTTTGCTACCTACTGTGATTTTTCTCAACCGTGGGGACTATATGTGTTTCCCTCTAAACATACCCCGACGGCAGTGTTATATCAAAATGCTCCCTTACAGTGGATCCATTTACCTGTATCGCCTTCAAAAGTTCTTACTCCTTTTTTTGATTTCATTAGCCTCCTCGTTGCCAAAGGAAGGCGTCTTTCCAGAGAAATGTTGGGAGCCGATCCTGCTTACATTTATGTGCCCTATACCAAAGAACAGCAGGAATGGCTTTTTCAGTTTAATGACTCGTGGGCTTTGGCCTTTTCCTCCTTTACAGGTCAAATTATTAATCATTTACCTTCTGATAAACTTTTGCATTTTGCCAGCCAGCATTCATTTATTTTTCCAAAGAATGTTTCTAATGTTCCTATTCAAGATGCTCTTACGATCTTTACTGATGGATCCTCCAATGGAACTGCTGCCTTTGTGGTTAATGATACCCCTTTCTCCTGGCAGACGAACTATACATCGGCTCAAGAAGTAGAACTTTCAGCCGTCCATAAAGTATGCTCACGATATTCCTCACAGTCTTTTAATTTGTTTACTGATAGCAAATACATTGCTCATGCTTTGCAATATATAGAAACTGTTCCCTTTATTTCTACTGTGAATTCTAACATTCAAAATTTGTTACGTTCAATTCAGTCTCTGCTGCAACAGCGCACCTTACCCTGCTTCTTTGGACATTTACGTGCCCACATGGGCTTCCTGGACCTCTGTCTATGGGAAATCAGATGGCTGATTCTCACACTAGAGTTTTTCTTTCACAGGTGGAAGCAGCACAGCAGTCACATGCGCTACATCACCAGAATAGTAATACTCTTCATTTGCAGTTTCAAATTCCTCGAGAGACTGCACGACAAATTGTTAAATCTTGTTCTGTTTGCCCTAAGTTTCTCCCAGTTCCACATCTTGGCGTTAATCCTCGCGGGCTTCTACCGAATCATCTTTGGCAAATGGATGTCACTCATGTCCCTTCCTTTGGTCGTTTAAAGTACGTTCATGTATCTATTGACACCTTTTCAGGATATATTGTGGCATCCTTACAGACTGGTGAAGCCGCAAAACATTCTATCTCACATTGTCTTTATGCTTTTTCCATTTTAGGCACGCCAAAGATTATAAAAACTGATAATGGCCCCGGCTATGTTTCCTCTGCTTTCAAAAATTTTTGTTCCTCTTTTTCTATCACCCTAAAAACAGGCATTCCTTATAATCCACAGGGTCAAGGCATCGTGGAACGTGCTAATCAAACTTTGAAACTACAGCTTCAAAAAATACAGAGGGGGGAGCTCTACCCCCTTCTACCCAGAAATTACCTTAATCACGCTTTATATATTTTAAATTTTTTAATTTTAGATAAAGAAGGACATTCAGCCGCGCAGAGATTTTGGGACCCTCAGATTTCCAGCAGAAAGCCAATGGTCTTGTGGAAAGACCCGCTGGATAATAACTGGCATGGCCCAGATCCCGTGTTAATTTGGGGGAGGGGTCATGTATGTGTTTTTCCACAGGATGCCGAAGCACCGCGCTGCCTCCCGGAAAGGCTGGTACGCCAGACGGAGGAGATTACTGAATCAGCAATTAGGTCGGCTGACTTTACAGCAGAGGAATCTTCTCCCAACAAATCAGCAGATGCATGAGTTTATCCTTCAAGCAAGGAGGATGGCTGCAGAGACGGCCCAACCTCGATACGCGCTGGCTTACATCGCCCTCGCTTTGGCATGCGCGATAATGAATCAAGCCTTCCCTCAGGCTGAAGCCAATGCTTTCGTTTCCTGGGCTCATTCTTATGCTGATTTTTACAATGAAACAGCCTGCTGGGTCTGCACAAGCATGCCTTTATCGGTTACAGAAGGATTACCCTGGTGGGTGCTTCCCTTTCCAAAAAATGAAACTTCAGCTTTATGTGATTTTTTAAAAGAATATCAGAAGAAACATCGAAGCTTAATTACAGTTAATTTTGATATAGATTCTCAATGCTCTGATCCTTTACACGCTTCTTCTTTTTATTTTAATGTAACACAAAGTTATCAGGAAATTGTTAATGCGTACTTATATTACGAAAATAGATCTGTTTCTTCTCCTAATGATTTTAATCGATTTGAGGGTGACTACTATCAAGTTTGGGATGAATATTTCTGGATGACCCCTGAAAAAGGACAGCTACTGACCCCTGCTGACATTTGCTGGGAGCAAAAGACTCATGTACCAACATTTGGAGGCCGAGAATTTCCAGGATATCACATGAAACATATGGGACTATTGCCTACCCACAAATGTAAGACTGTAATGGATGTAACGTTTATTGTCAACAAGTCTGTTATTTGGCCAGGGACAGATTGGGAAAATAGCCCTGGTATAAGATGGGTAGCCCCAAATAACACTCGATGGATTTGTGGATACAACCTTTGGCCCTGGCTCCCTGTAGGATGGGTGGGGAGATGTACCCTAGGGTTTGTGTTTGCCCCTGGGAGAATTCATAAGCAAAAAATTAGTCAACCTGTTAATTTACCTTATGTTAAAGCCCGATGGTCACGCTCTGTTTTTCATTGGTATGATTATTTAGCCTCAATTTTCGCGCCCTCTTTAGGAGCCACTGATATTATGCTCAGGGTAGAGGCTTTGAACAATTTTACAAAACAAGCTTTGACAGATACTAGAAGAGCTTTAGAGGCTCTTAATGAAGAACAAAAACAGATGAGAAAAGCCGTTCTACAAAATCGTATGGCTCTGGATATTCTAACAGCCTCTCAAGGGGGAACATGTGCCTTAATAAAAATGGAGTGTTGTGTATATATTCCTGATTATTCCTCAAATGTTTCTGATGCTTTAGAAGATATGAAACAACAAGTAGCCGCTATGGATTTTTCTGACTCCAGCATTTGGAGTCAGATATCTGCCTGGTTTCATAGTGGTTGGTGGAAATCTATAATTTTTATCATTATATGCATATTGTTATTGCTGTGTTTTGGCCCTTGCATTTGTCAATGCATATCTGAGATGATAAATAAAAGATTGCTGATGTTTTCCCGTTTGCAAACGCGGCCATTTCCTTCGAGGGAGATATAATGGCCATTAGTCAAAAGAAAAGGGGGAGATGCGGGGAGCCGGCCTGACTGCTCAGGCCCCTTCTCGGCCCTGAGAGAGATCAAAAGGTCCCTCTCTGTCCCGCCACCCCTGATTTGTTAAAGTGCAAATTGGCCTTTCTCACCTCCCTCAAGGAAATCGCTGCAGCCACCATTTGCCCATTTTCCTGACTCTGATAAGATTATCGGGCTCCTGTGAATGGCTTATGTCTAGGTAGTCTTTACCTGATTGTAAGACCCTGGTGCCATGCTCTGCTGGAGTTAAGATAAAACTCCTGAGCTAAAACTAGTGTCTGCAGTTCTGCACGTATGCAAGTCTTTGATCTAAAATTTGGTGAATCCTGTTAGTATATATGTATGTTACCCCTCAATAAAGTCGTCGGAATCAGTCACAAGCTGACTCCGTCCCTCTCAACCCCATCTTTCTTAGTCTTTTTATTTCTCAGGTGCTGTGGTGATTGCGTCCTCGACCTGTTCATCTAGCCGGCAGGCCCGGCAACAGGGGACTAGAATGCAAAAGTAGGAAGTCAAGAGATACCTGGAGTAACAGGCAAATTGGGCCTTGGAGTACCAAATGAAGCAGGGCAAAGGCTAACAGAGTTTTGCCAAGAGAATGCACTGGTCATAGCAAACATGCTCTTCCAACAACACAAGAGACAATTCTACACCTGGACACCACCAGATAATCAGTTCTGAAATCTGATTATATTCTTTGCAGCCAAAGATGAAGAAGCTCTGTACCGTTAGCAAAAACAAAACCAGGAGCTGACTGTGGCTCAGATCATGAACTCCGTATTGCCAAATTCAGACTTAAATTGAAGAAAGTAGGGAAAACCATTAGACTATTCAGGTATGACATAAATCAAATCCCTTACAATTATACAGCAAAAGTGACAAATAGATTCAAGGGACTTCATCTGATAGACGGAGTGCCTGAAGAACTATGGAAGGAGATTTGTAACATTGTACAGGAGGCAGTGATCAAAACCATCCCAAGGAAGAGAAGCACAAAAAGGCAAAATGGTCATCTTATAAAAGAGGCCTTATAAATATAGCTCAGAAAAGAAGAGAAGTGAAAGGCAAAGGAGAAAAGGAAAAATATACTCATCAAAATGCAGAGTTCCAAAGAATAGCAAGGAGAGATAAGAAAGCCTTCCTCAGCGATGAATGCAAAGAAATAGAGGAAAACAATAGACTGGGAAAGACTAGAGATCTCTTCAAGAAAATTAGAGATACCAAGGGAACATTTCATGCAAAGATGGGCACAATAAAGGACAGAAATGATATGGACCTAACAGAAGCAGAAAATATTAAGAGGTAGCAATGATACACAGAAGAACTATACAAAAAAAGATCTTCATGACACAGATAACTATGATCATGTGATCACTCACCTAGAGCCAGACATCCTGGCATGTGAAGGAAGGTGGGCCTTAGGAAGCATCACTATGAACAAAGCAAGTGGTGATGGAATAGCTCAATTCCAGTTGAGCTATTTCAAATCCTGAAAGATGATGACTGGTTTGATCTTGCTGTCTAAGGGATTCTCAAGAGTTTCTGCAACATCACAGTTCAAAACCATCAATTCTTCAGTGCTCAGCTTTCTTTATGGTCCAATCCTCACATTCATACATGACTACTGGAAAAAGCATAGCTTTGACTAGACAGACCTTAGTCAGTAAAGTAACATCTCTGCTTTTTAATATGCTATCTAGGTTTGTCACAACTTTTCTCCATTAGCCTCTTATCCTTATCTGTTAGAGGGCAGACAGAATGAAAACCACAATCACAGTAGTCACGTATGGATGTGAGAGTTGGACTATAAAGAAAGCTGAGCGCTGAAGAATTGATACTTTTGAACTTTGTTGTTGGGGAAGATTCTTGAGAGTCCCTTGGACAGCAAGGAGATCCTAATAGTCAATCCTAAAGGAGAGCAGTCCTGAATATTCATTGGAAGGACTGATGCTGAAGCTGAAACTCCAATACTTTGGCCACCTGATGTGAAGAAAAGATTCATTGGAAAAGACCCTGATGCTGAGATAAAACTGAAGGCAGGAGGAGAAGGGGATGGCAGAGAATGAGATGGTTGAATGGCATCACTGACTTGATGGAGATGAGTTTGAGCAAGCTCCAGGAGTTGGTGATGGACACGGAAGACTGGCATGCTGCAGTCCATGGGGTTGCAAAGAGTTGGACATGACTGAGCGACTGAACTGAACTCAACTTCTTCCAAGGAGCAAGTGTCTTTTAATTTCATGGCCGCAGTCATCATCTGCAGTGATTTTGGCGCCCAAGAAAATAGTCTGTTTCCACTGATTTCCCATCTATTGACTGTGATGGGACTGGATGCCATGACCTTAGTTTTTTGAATGTTGAGTTTTAAGCCAACTTTTTCACTCTCTTTCACTTTCATCAAGAGGCTCTTTAGTTCCTCTTCACTTTCTACCATAAAGTTGGTGTCATTTGTGTATTTGAGGTTATTGATACTTCACCTGGCAATCTTGATTCCAGCTGTGGTTCATTCAGCCCAACATTTTGCATGATGTACTCGGCATATAAGTTAAATCAGCAGGGTGACAATATACAGCCTCGATGTACTCCTTTCCCAGTTTGGAACCAGTCTGTTGCTCCATGTCTGGTTCTAACTGTTGCTTCTTGACCTGCATACAGGTTTCTCAGAAGGCAGGTAAGGTCATCTGGTATTCCCATCTCTCTAAGAATTTTCCCCGTTTGTTGTGATCCACTCAGTCAAAGGCTTTATCATGGTCAATGAAGCAGAAGTAGTTGTTTTTCTGGAATTCTCTTGCTTTTTCTATGATCCAACAAATGTTGGCAATTTGCTTTCTTGTTCCTCTGGCTTTTCTAAATCCAGTTTGAGCATCTGGAAGTTCTCGGTTCACATACTGTTGAAGCCTAGCTTGGAGAATTTTGAGCATTACTTTACTAGCATGTGAGATATGTGCAATTGTGAGGTATTTTGAACATTCTTTGGCATTGCCTTTCATTGGGATTGGAATGAAAACTGATATTTTCCAGTCCTGTGGCCACTGCTGACTTTTCCAAATTTGCAGGCATATTGAGTGCAGCACTTTCACCACATCATCTTTCAGGATTTGAAATAGCTCAACTGGAATTCCAT
Source organism: Dama dama (assembly GCF_033118175.1). Taxonomy (NCBI): domain Eukaryota; kingdom Metazoa; phylum Chordata; class Mammalia; order Artiodactyla; family Cervidae; genus Dama; species Dama dama. Next base: position 18,241,545 of record NC_083700.1, read on the forward strand.
CACTTCCACTAGCTTTGTTTATAGTGATGCTTCCTAGGGCCCACTTGACTTTGCACTCTAGGATGCCCGGCTCTGGGTGAATGATCACACCATTGTGGTCATCTGGGTCATGAAGATCTTTTTTATATAGTTCTTCTGTGTATTCTTGCCACCTCTTCTTAATATCTTCTGCTTCTGTTGGGTCCATATCATTTCTGTCCTTTATTGTGCCCATCTTTGCATGAAATCTTCCTTTAGTATCTCTAATTTTCTGGAAGAGATCTCTAGTCTTTCCCAGTCTATTGTTTTCCCCTATTTCTTTGCATTAATCAAGTATATACTGCCTTCCTTTGCATTGGAAAAGTATATAATACCTTGCTTTGCATTGAAAATGTATGTAACACCTTGCTAAAAACTAGCAAGAAGGCATTCTTTCTACCCTGTTCTGATGCCTATGTCAGAAGCTTTCTCTGTCTCTTTTATAGTTTAATAAAACTCCATTACACAGAAAGCTCCTAGTGGTCAAGCCTGGTCTCTGACCCTGGATCGAAATCCTCTCCTCCAGAGGTCATGAATCCCAGAGTAGCACATGTCTCGCAGCCATAAACTATAGTCGCCAGGTTACATCCTGACCCTAAAACTCCTCTTTTCTTTCCCACAGCCACTTCACATGGCCAATGCCCTTGGACACCAGAAAACTGCGTGGCAGATAATGAGGATTCGGAGGAGAGCAAGAACATGAAGGTCATTTATTTCCTCTTCCATATTAAAAAAATTTTTTTTCTTTTTCTGGTCCATAGACTCTTTCTTGTAAACCTTTCCCATCTCCTCTTTCCATCTTTTTATGATTATCATTCTGGAGGACCTTCTCTCTCATAGGCACTTGGGATCCTGGGAGCTTATATAAAATCTATGAAATCTGTCTGCCGCCCTCTTCCCCCACTTTCTTAGCATCGCCTTGGCTCCTGACCTCAGGTCTGCACCATTGAACCTGGCTTTGTCACCATGAGTGACTTGAGGCTGAAGTCAGTAGGTCTGGACCGATGCAGCTGAAGGGCCCCCATGAAATTTGCACTGCCCTGGTCTATGCCATATGGATGCTTTCCTGCCCTGGGAGGCTTTGGACCTGCCTGCCTGATCTCTTCCTTCCAGTTGTCAAAACACTCTCTGCTCATGTCTTTGAGGAATGTTTTTGAGGATGTCAATGGTGATGATAAAGAAAAGGATCGGAAAGAGCAAGTGTGAACGTGAGGCCTGGGATGAAAAGGTGAGGCAGACAAGGGCATGTGTCTCCATCACGTCCCCAATTCTCTTGTTGGTGTTTCAGAAACATTGGCAAAAACACTGGAGGCAGCTGTTGAATATGACCACAAAAGTGGAGACCGGAGGGTGGTAATAATCTATGCAGATTTGAGGATGCCCTGAGCACGTCTCCCCAGAGCACAGGTCCCCATCCACAGATGCCCCCGAGATTGTTGGGCTGGATCCTCTGGCAGCTTTATGTTCACAGGGAGGTGGGAGGGGCACTGTGGGGCCACCATGTGTATGAGTCCAGGAGCTGCTGTTCCAGCATGTTCTCTTTGAAGATTCCCACTGGCGGGTTCCTCATCTCCCTCTGCAGGACACAGCTCTGCTCTCCCAACCCCCTAAAGGCATCAGGAAGCATCCCTAGTTCAAAAGCAGTTGTAGTGAGAGGTTGGGGTGGACCCACCCCGCCTAGTCCTAGGCTTCTGGGAATAGAGTGGAGGAGACACAGGTGCCAAAAGCTCATGCAGGCAGGGAGTCACCTTGCAGCTCTGCATCCTTGTGGGTGCTCCTTGGTCCTGAGGGTCCCAGCCAGACTGAGAAGGAACTGAGCCTGGGGTCCCTCAGCATCTGGAGCCCTGGGGGCCCTGGGTCACCTCGGGGCACCATTTCTCAATTGGAGTTGGAGGTTCCATAGATTCTTCTGTGTATGTGTCCAACTCCAGCTAAAGAAATACCAGAAAGCAGCTCAGTGCCGTGTGCACTCGGAATGAGTGGCAGGATTCAAGTCACTCATGTTCCTTTTTTTTAAATTCCAGTTCTTTCTGTTTTTCCTTTGTAAACCCAGACATGCTTCTGCTCATTTTAATTAGATAAAATTAGCAAGGAGATTAAGGTAAAAGGAGAAATGAAAAATATTTAAATGTTTGGTAGAATTTACAAAAGTGAATTGAACAATGATGTACAAGAAAGAATGCAGAGAAACAGACACATTTGAAACGTTCCTCAGATTTCATATGACTTAAACCAGTCTCCAGACAAGGGGAAGAAGAACTCTCTTCCTCGCCATCTTGAATTGTAGATTTGGGGGATGTGGAAGAACATTCTCCAGAAACAACTTCCTTCTCCTTCTCTTTAGATGTCACCAAGAATAATGAATCAGTCAGTATCATTCTCGAATGGCCCACACTGCATCCAATTCAAACCACTCACCTGTTGCCTGTTTGAATTTATTTGCAAGCTCTCTGGAAATTTTTCCCCTTTTCATTTTATTTTTCTCCCTACTCTCTCTCCCCATTGAGCCAACAGGCCAATGGGGCCAATCAGAAAACCAGACCAACAACATGCTCCAGCCCCTGTGGATTTTCCAGGGGCAAAGACTTCCCAGTTTCTTGTTTGCATGTTATGAACAAGTGGTTACTTGATAACACAGACATACATAGGTGCGCTCTTGCATTCCACCCCGCCCCCCCCCCATTTTTGGTTTCTTTTTCCTTTTTGCAGAAAATGCAAACAAAAGAAAAGCAAGGTTTTCGATTGAAGGTACATCTCTTCTTCAATATGAAGACATTAATGAATTGATTGGATCCCCCATGCAGTGGTCAGCAAGGTCCTTTGGCAACTGAGGGAACATCTTGAGTCTCAGGAGCTGAGGTTTGTTTGAAGAAACTCCCTATACAAGTCATGAGCAAAGGGAGATAGATGTGTGGGGAGGGAGAGGGCCCCTGGGTGTTAGGAAGCATTTAACAAGAGGCTTCCTGTGTGCTATTTTGGATCTGTCAGGAACCCTCTGGCCCTTATTGATTCCTGAATATTCAGGAATTAAGAGGAGAGGCATGCCTTTCCCGGGGCTGAGGAATCCAGGCATTTCTCATTACAGTGATAAGTACCCTCTTCCTTTTTATGAGCCAAATGATAAAAGGTGATTGTTTGCAACTCTCTCTCTTTGATAGGGATCATCTTATGTTTTCTAAGTCTGGTATTTTAATCTTTGTCTTTGCTGAGAATAACCACCTTGTAAGACAGTATATATGCTCATGCCATGTTGATTAAAACACCTTTGCTCCATCAGAGCTTTGGTCCCTGGGTCTTTTCTTTCTCTCTCTCTCTTTTTCTTTCTTTCCTTCTTTCTTTCTTCTCTCTCTCTATTTCTGGCTAATTCCTTGGAGCGCGGAGGCCCGCTGAGCTCACTTTCTTGCCCGGGCGTCTAAGACCCTCTCGAGAAGGTGCACTGCACCTTCACCCACTCGAGAGGGCGCCTGGTTTGGTGCCTACGTGCAGCAGCGCGAACCCTAAGAACAGGACTCTATTGGCTTTCCTCGTAAACCAAGGGATGTCAACCTCTTTCTCTCTCTTACTTTCTTATCGTTGACTCCGGACCACCAGGTTCCGGTCCATTAAAGGACCAACACCTGGGGAGGAGGATGAAAGGAGAAAAGAAAAGAACGTTATTGGTGAGGAAGAAAATGAGAAACTGCTTCTGTGTCTTCCCCCGAAACTCCTTCCCTTTCTTCTTGCTGAAGGATGATTCCAGCCCACCTGGGGTGTGAGCTGAGTTTACTCTTGGGGTCTTCGATGCATACTGTTTTGTCTTCACTTCCACTGAATATCACCTTTGTGTATTTTTATCATTACATATTTGGTTCCCACGGCATCTTAATTTTGCATCAGTCACTGAGAAATGAAGGTTGCCTATTAGGGATAGGTCCAGCTTATTCTTCATTATGAGAATGCATTTCTTAGGTGAGAAGCCAGTCTCTCCAGAACATTCCACAGTGGTCAACCTCTGGTTCCCCCTTGAGCCTGGTCCTTTTCCTTCCTCTCCTCCCCACAGAAAACAAGAGTTGTCATGCCATTGCCATTGGTGACTGACCCATCTGCACCCTCATAGACAGAATGCTGTTCAGAATTGCCTTCTGATGACCTGCCAAGGTGACCCCTATTCTCAGGAGGTCTTTTGATGTCATCTGGGTGACCAGCTGGAGGGACGTGAAGCCGGCAGTGGGCAAGCTGTCCCTGTAGTGGACCATCTTGATGGCGCTGAGCCAGTCACTCACGGTGGTGAAGGCCGTGAAGTCTGGGATGAAGCAGAGGAGCAGGGGCTGGGAAGGCACTGTGATGATGGTAGCCACAGTCTTGAGACTTGCTAGGTTCCAGATCATCTTGTCCAGGGTATTGACACTCTCTGCAAAGCAGGGCTGACTGTCATGGTCCTTCTGCCAACAGTTCAGCATGAGCTGGTGTAGAGCAGCTGGGCAGTCCGTGGGAGGGGACAGCCGGTAGTCCTGCTCAATGGCATTGACAACATCTTGGTTGAACGTGTCCCAGTAGGGTCTCTTTCCAAATGACGTGACTTCCCACATGACAATCCAGTAGCTCCAGAGGACTGGCAGACATGAACTTAGAGTTGGCCATGGCCTCCAGAGCCATCCATCTCACGGGGATGCTGCCTCCCAAGGAGCTGGTGTGGGTGGGATGTGAGGTGTCATCCTGGAGGTAGTGGGAAAGGCCAAAGTCAGACACCTTGCACACCAAGTGACTTTTGATCAGAATGTTCCTTGCAGCCAGGTCCGGATGCATGTAGTTCATCTCCACCAGGTACTTCATGCCCACGGCGATGCATCCCTTCCAGCTGGATCACCATGAACTGTCCGTAATTTGCCTGAGGAAAGAATCCAAAGCACCAAACTCTGTGAACTCCGTGATGATCATGACCGGCCGGCTCTTGGTGACCACACCTTCCAGATGAATGATGTTGGGATGGTCAAACTGCCCCATGATGCTCGCCTCGCTTGGAAAGTCCCAGAGCTTCTTCGAGTACCCAGCCTTCAGCATCTTGATGGCCACATAGATTTCCCTCTTGCCCGGAAATTTCCAGCACCCCTTGTGCACCTCTCCAAACTCTCCTGCTCTGATGACCTCTTTGCTGTACACAGCTTCTTTGCTGTAAGCATGTTTCCTGCTGCAGACAATGGAGATGGCCACCACGAACACCACCCCAGCTGCCACTGAATACCATGCCAGGCTGCAGGCCATCGATCCATACAGTGTTGGTCTGGCTCCTGGCCATGAAGGAGTTGAACTTATTGTGTTCCTTCTCATAGTACCGGATCTCATAGTCCAGGATGATGCCATTGGGCTGCTCCAGCTGTGGCCATGACAACATGGTGCTTCTCATGGTGGCACTGACCTGGTGCATGATGGAAACAGTGGACGGGGTGAAGCCTCGGACTTCGTCTCCATTGTCTTCTCAGTCTGCGTCTTGCCCTCCTGTGGGTAACATTCAAGGTCCACCTGAACAACATACCCTACCCCCAAACCCACAATTCTTCTATTTTTTATTCCAATTCTGTCATTAATAACATATAACTTGTTTTATTACAGTTTAAAAACAGCATCTTCTGTAAACTTTAATGTTGAGATACACTAAACATATGCAATATATATTTTTATTAAAATAGCAATTAATACTTTAAAATCATAAACATCAGAAGAGTTTGGCTGGGGGTTAGAAAGGATTATTAGGGGAAACAGAGACTACTGGTGTCTGTCCATTTCTGATACACAGGTCTCAGGAGCAGTTGTACTGAGTGTAGGATGGGTGGGCAGGTTCCCCCACTCCCCATGGCATCTGACTTCCTGCTCCTCTCAGGGCCCCAGGGGAGGGAGGACTTGGCCCTTTAGTCCAAGATCCCAGAGCCCCCATTCCTCTGCCTCAGTCTCACTGTCCAGGGGAACTGTCAGTTGAAGACTGCTGGCCAGATACCCAGGTGGAATTACTCCTGTGGGACCTTTCTAGACACTCCCTACTAACAGACAACTCCCTCAGCAAAGAGCAGCAAACAGACCCAGTGCCTGTGGACTGACCGCCGGGGACATCAGGGCCCAAGGTCATGTCTAGATCCCGAGGCTGTTCTTGGGTCCTGCACAGCCTCTCCAGAAAACCCTCTTCTGTCTGACTCTGCACCTCCCTACGGACTCCATCACCTGTGTTTGTGTTGCAGGCTCTGGTCTCAATCCTGGACTCCAGGCTGGGCCTTTCTAGAGGATGGAGCCCACATGCCATCAGGAGCCTTATCTGGACCAACACTGAGAGAGGGCTCACTGCTCATCTCCTGAGGCCTGTATTCAGTACAAGCTCAGTTGTTTGGTCGTATAGATTTAGTTTTAGTTTGATCTACAGTTTTTTCTATTATGTGTGTTTATCTTCTATATGTTCAGTTATGTATGTTTGTTCTGTATTTAAAGTTTCTTTTATTAAAATTTATTTATCCATCTAGTTGCCTTTAAAATAATTTTCCATAAAATCAAACACACATAGAAAGCACTCTGAGAAGAGGTAGGACTCAGTGGATAATTATAAAGCAGTCACCCTAGTGTCGACTGCCTCTCTCATGGAATGCTCATTCAGTCTCATTTGAGTAAGGAACTGTAAATTTAGTATTTACCATCTGTCCTTGTGTCTGTCTTTCAAAGGATTCTGTTTTCTGAAGTCTCTTTTTCCCATTAGTCAAGGTAACATTATTACCTTAGATCTTTCATGATGACTAGGATGTATGGACTTTTGATACCCAATCAGTTTGTCTGGAAAAGAATTCATGAATCATCACGCCTCTCCTTGAGTATCTTAACTGTGTTGCCCTGTTTACTTCCAACACAGGGTATTTCTCTCCATAAAGGTTGATAAAATTCTAATTTCTGTTTCCTTATATGTCACTTGTTCTTTTATTCTAGATATCCAGAGGCCTTTTGTTTTTCTTTAAAGCCCAATAATATTTCCAGAACATCATTTGCTATTAGTCATTGCAAGTTAATTCTCATAGTTCTGTTTAATAAAGTTTCAAACTTTTTTTTACTTTCAGAATAATTTGCATGATAATGTTTAGTATTTGCTTTCCATCTTGGCTTTGATTTTTTTCCAAATTTTTCTAATCATTCATATATCAGATCTATCTTCCACTTTTGACACATTCATCAAATAAGTTGTAATTTTTTTGCTGTATTTATTTTCCAGAAATATATTTATTCAGTAGGGTTTAAGAATTTCCTTCATCCCCTCTACTTTCTTATAATACATTCTTATTGTATTTCTCTTAATTTAAAATTTATCTACAATGATATTTTCAATGTTTTATTAATCTTTGGAGCAATGTGCATTCATTTCTGAGTTGTTTAATGCTGATCTATGATGTACTTTCCTATTTTGAATCTTTTCTTCAAAATTTCAGCCTTTATTATTAAACATGTCATTATTCATGAAAAGAGAATCATTGCACCCATGGAGAATTTAGTAGAGATTTGTGTAGGACTTGCTTATTTCCTAGTTCTTTGTACTTTTTTTAAAAATTGAAGTGTAATTCACTTACAACAATGATAGTTCCAGGCGACCATCATAATGATTTAATACTTCTGTAGATTACAAATGATCCCCACAATAATTCTAGTTACATCTGCAAGCAAACTTACATTATTGACTATAGTCTCCATGCTGTATATTTCAACTCCTTATTTATTTGTAACTGAAAGCTTGTTAGTCTTAATCTCCCTTTCCAATTTCTTTTATCATCTCTTGTCTCTGGCAATCACATTTGTCCTCTGTATCTATGACTCTTTTTCTGTTTTCTTATGTATGCTGTGTGTTTTGTTTTAACGATTCCACATACAAGTGAAATTGTACTGTATTTGTCTTTCTCACTCTTATTTCACTTAGCGTAATATACTCTATGTTCTTTCATGTCACAAATGGCAAGATTTCATTCCCTTTTTATGGCAGAGTAGCATTCCATTGAATGTATATACTATATCTTCTTTATCCATTTATCTGCTGGTGGACATTTAGGGCTCTTGTATATCTTGGCTTGGCTTTTTAAATAATGCTGCAGGGAACATAGAAATATCTATGTCTTTTAAAATTACAGTTCTTATTTTCTTAGGAAAAATACCTAGAATTGGAATAGCTGGGTCCTATGGTATTTCCAATTTTCACTTTTTTTTTGAGGAAATCCCATACTTAAGATATGTTAATTAAGATAGCTCATGTTTCTTTGTACACTTTGACTCATGCTGTACATACAACGAAAATTCTTTTCTGTTTTCTTTACTAGATATTGGTTCTTTAAAGGCAGAGAAATTCTTAGAACACATTTTTTTCCTCCCGGATCATTAAACATAGTTTTCAGTAATTAGAAATGTGTTCATTAAATTCTTTTTCCTCATGTTTTGAAGATTCTTTATAATTCCTATAAATAAAGCTGGTACTTTCTATAATCATGAATTATTGAGGGCCACTGAATGGGATACATAAAGAACTGGAAAAGAAAATTTAATAAAAATAATTTTGATTACAAAGCACATTTGTTCCTGTGTTAATGGATTGTTTGATAGGATACAGGCTGGAATGCAGAATTATGGAAAAAAGAGACACAAAAAGTGTGGGAATTCATGAAAGGGCAGACTTCTCTGCAAAGGCAGAAAAAGTAGCATTTATTTGTCCAAAAATAGAAAATATAATTCTGTATCTATGGTGAAAAGTGAATTTTCCCCAGGAAAAAATTTAATTCCAATATAGTAAACTTAAAATTTGTTTTCAGTTTTTGACTGTTTTTCTTCTTGGCAGAAAAAATGTTAGTGCTAACTTGCATGTGTGTGTGTGCTCAGTCCCATCCGACTCTTTGCCACCCTGCGGACTGCAGCCCTCCAGGCTCCACTGACCACGGGATTTCCCAGGCAAGAAACTGGAGTGGGTTGCCATTTTCATCCTCTAGGTGATCTTTCCAACCCGAGGTTTGAACTCTTGTCTCCTTGTGCTGCAGGCAGATTCTTTACCACTGAGTCAACTGGGAAGCCCCACTTAACTTTCATGGTTAATTTTATTTTACTGGTTCAGTTTACAAAATCATTTGCAAACATCATTGAAACTAACTGTACTGTTACCTTATTAGCCAAGCGGATATGAAAATGAAAAAGTGTTACACAGCCATGTTGGACTCTTTGTGACCCCATAGACTATAGCCCATCAGGCTCCTCTGTCCATGGGATTGTCCAGGCAAGGATACTGGAGTGGGTTACCATTCCTTTCTCCAGGGAATCTTCCCAACCCAGGGATCAAACCCAGGTCTCCCGCATTGTGGGCAGATTCTTTATCTTCTGAGCCATTGCCCAAACTCATATGGACAATATATTTTCAAAGAAGAAATACAAAAATTTTTCTAGTTGAAAAATTGTGATAACTCTTGGATTGTGTTTATTAAAGTCTTCAAATTTTTACTCTCAATTATTCATTAAAATTGCAATGAAATCTGAATTCCTGCTGGTTTTGGTACTGACTGCAATGACTGACTGCAATGACCTTTTATCCCTATAAGGTCACAATAAGTTGTTTTGGGCAGGATACATGCACATGAATGTAAAGAAGCAATATGTGACACTGGGTTGTGCTAATTCAGGCAGAAACTTTCTTCGAAGGATTTTGTTGGCTTGTGCAGACTGTGATCTAAGACCATTTTGCTGAGGTTGTACTTTGAAAAAGTTGCTAGTCATATCTCTGTTGATGTACATCTTCATCACTGGTGTTTGGCATCTCGTGGGCACTTTTCCACTTCTCATTGGGCATCAGGTGTGTGTAGTCTGCTTGGCCTGGCACTTGCTCTCATCAATGGCAGAAATGCCTCCTGCTGTTCTTTCTTATGCTTGGTTATACTCACTCTGTCCTGTGACCCCTACAATCCCAAACATCTTTAATATTGACCCTCATGTCCTCATGGCTCAGCCTTAACTTTTGTCCTGAAGAAATATGATGGGGGAAAGCAGGGCGCACTCAGCTCACATAGTTTGCTCTTGCCCGCTCCTGACTCTTAATGATCACAAATCATATGTTGTGTTCAAATCATGAATATTGCCAAGTAATGAGAAATAGCAAACTGTTAGATATTAAACAAGTAAAATACCCTTCTTTCTCAAGTTTGAAAATTAAAATATGAACATATATTTGAAATTATTATCAAAATGATTTACGAAATCTTAAATACTACTAAGGTTTTTATATGTAATAGTCCTTTATAGTTTATCACTTTTTCAATATTTCACTTCTATATTATTTCATTTATGAAATATTTAGTAATTTGAATTGTTATGTCACTTATACCTAAACAAAACTAAGATTCTACTAAATAGTAACCGGTTTTCCAAAAGGCAGAGAGGAGTTATATTTTCCATGAGTTTATTGTTACTTAAGAGACCCTGTTCCACAAATTAATTTTCAAAATGTAATTTACTTCTGTTTAATTATTGTTGGTGTTGTCTTTTAAAAGGTTTGATGTTTGAATAAAGGTATACTTTTGTTGGGCTTCCCTGATGGCTCAGATTGTAAAGAATCCGCTTGTAATTCAGGACACCCAGATTCTATCCCTGGGTCCAGAAGTTCCCCTGGAGAAGGGAATGGCAACCCACTCCAGTATCCAGAAATCCATGGACAGAGGAGCCTGGCAAGATACAATCCCTGGGGTCACAAAGAGTCAGACATGACTGAGTGATTAACACACACACACACATACACTCACACAGATTTGTTACCATAGGTTTGTCTGCAATAACATGATGCATTTCTGTGGTTAACAACTCTAAGCAGAAAAAATGAACTTTTTGTATGAATTTCTAAGGAAACAAACTTTTTCTTCAGTTAGCAAGGTAGCGTGATTGCAGTCTCTGGGCTGCAAGGAAGGGTGCTGTGGTGTCCCTACATCTGCCTCCTGTCCAGGGGAGAACTGGTGAGTGGTGAGGACCCACTCACAAATCACCTCCGGCTTCCTTCCATACTCATGTGCTAACTACGGAATACTAGGGACTAAAAGCAATTTCGGTGAATGGCTTTTGTGTACTTTTGTCACCAGAGTTTCCAATGAACCAAAATAATAAAGGAGGTAAGGGAACAGTGCAAGTGGTCAGAAAGTCAGAGTCAGCCTCCACCAGCGCTGATGACTGTGACGAGCTCTTCCAGGCAGGAGACAGTGAAGCCTTGTAGGTGGTGCAGCTGCATCTTACCAGCCTCTGGTGGTGATGAGTTATCATCCCCCAGTGTCTCTTCTTACCTGTCTTTTGAGTCGCAGCCTGTGAGTGCACCGTTTGAGATGCTGTTTCTTAAGCAATGTGTAGCAGTGCTGTTAAAGCTGGGATCTAGCAGTGAACAAAGGGGTCAAATCTTGCTTTCAAAACAATTGCAGGGAATACTGACAAACAGGTAAGCAAGTGAACATGTATTATAAAAGGACTGAATTCTTTGTAAGGACTATGAAGAAAAATGAAGCATGGGTAAAAGGAGAAAAATTGATGAGAATTATTAATTAGATATAGGAGTTATGGAAGCCCCATAAATAACTTTTATGATGCAGTATGCATAAATGTAAAAGCAAATCAAAATGCATGGGTCATGGTGAGGGGAGGATGGAGTGATTGTGGTTACTGTCTAGGTTGCCTAGAGAAGAAATCATCTTCTGATAAATCTCTCTTAAATCCATCGATGTTTCTCCAGATTGATAGTCTAATGGCCCATCATCTATCTCTTGAAGCACATTTTAATCTTGGCCCCTCCTCTGTTCAAAAGACACACCCATGATTTTCACAAAATGTTGTCCTTTAACTTTGTTCCTCAACTTATCAGTTCCTTCTGTCTGAACTACCTTATCCATCTGTCTTGCCCCTTACATTTCAAAGATTAACAACTAGTTTCTCTTCAAACCTCAGACACCCGAGCATTTCATTCTTTGCAAGGTCATCCTTAACACTGAAATGATTCCAACTGACACATTCAGATTTCGTCTGCCCAATTCCTTTCCCCATTCCTTCCTTGTGCTTAAATATGTTTCCCATTTGTGAACTGTACCTCCCTTACCCTCTTGATTCTGGTAGGTTTTTAATAAAGTGATCCCCCTCCATCAAAAGGAGGAGACAGCAGAGAATGAGATGGTTGGATGGTATCACTGACTCAATGGACATGAATTTGAGCGAACTCCAGGAGATAGTGAAGGACAGGGAAGCTTGGTGTGCTGCAGTCCATGGGGTTGTAAAGAGTTGGACATGACTTAGTGACTGAAAAACAACCATAGTGCCACACAGTAACTAATTTGTTTTAGATTTCAAAGTAAGACCAAGACTTTTTCAATTACACTCTTCAGTTCAGTTCAGTTCAGTTGCTCAGTTGTATCCCACTCTTTGCGACCCCATGGACCGCAGCACGCCAGGCCTCCCTGTCCATGACCAACACCCGGAGTTTACCCAAATTCATGTCCATTGAGTCGGTGATGCCGTCCAACCATCTCATCCTCCGTTGTCCCCTTCTCCTCCTACCCTCAATCTTTCCCAGCATCAGGGTCTTTTCAAATGAGTCAGCTCTTCACATCAGCTGGCCAAAGTATTGGAGCTTCAGCTTCAGCATCAGTCCTTCCAATGAACACCCAGGACTGATCTCCTTTAGGATGGACTGGTTGGATCTCCTTGCAGTCCAAGGGACTCTCAAGAGTCTTCTCCAATACCACAGTTCAAAAGCATCAATTCTTTGGTGCTCAACTTTCTTTATGGTCCAACTCTCACATCCATACATGACCACTGGAAACACCGTAGCCTTGACTAGACGGACCTTTGTTGGCAAAGTAATGTCTCTGCTTCTTAATATGCTGTCTAGGTTGGTCTTACATCCAGCAAATTGTATTATATAGGAACTATTTTCAATGAGAAATAAGTGATGCCAGGAACTCACTAATGGATTTAATTATGATCATAATACCATAATCAGTGAGGGACTATGAAGCCTGGCATGCTGCAAAGAATTGCAAAGAATTGGACATGACTTAGTGACTGAACAACAACAACAAACTTTATCTTAATAAGCTGTCTTCAACTTTAATATGCTTGCAAATAGGAATAAGCACATATCTGTATGTGTTCGGGGTCTGGGTGTCTTAGTGGGCTCCAAAGCTGATAGAGGAAGTCTGGCATGACCCAGTGTTATATCTAATCCTTCACACTGTTACCATCACAAGAATAGTCATTATAATATATACTCTAGTTATCATAGAGCAAAACATCCAGAAGCTGTGATTTGCTGTCAGTTTTATATTTGTTCCTCATTAAAATGTAGAATTGTAATGTATGTAGTAATGAAAAGGTATTATGGAGAATGCTGAGGTATTATTTTTACAACTTCATTAATTCAGAGGTTCCTCATGAATAAACCACAGTGTAAAATGATCAGCAGTGCATGTCCATCAGATCAACAGATTTTCTTCTGTTTATTTTTGCATTTTTATCAAGTATTAATAAGCAAGAAACAAGACTTTACTGAAAGGGCCTTAACAGTCCCACAGCTTGTCTAATCTTCAAACATTTTAAAAAACTAATTTGTAATGTGTGTCAGTTTCTTCTCCACTATGATGATATGTGAACGTTTTACAACCCAGGAATATTTTTCTTGAGAACCTGGGAGCCTCCTTCCTAAGTGTAATAATGAAGAAAAATGGGATCGCTTTATCCCAGTCTGTGTGAAAAGGCAGAGGACTCATTTCCAGTAGTGCCTATGATTAGGCACACATGGCCAATCTTGAGGCTGAGAACCTGTATTATCTTCTCATTAGCTCACTCAGTGTTTACGAATCCCTCCTGTCACTTGTTTCAGGGGAGCTGAGGTCACTCTTTCTCCTTCCAATAGTCTTGACCTTTATCACAATGCCTTGAATCAATTTTCCTTGCCTATTTAATTCCGTCCAATGTAATGCTTTTGGGATGATCTGTGGCACTTTTCTATTAACTAAATAACTAAAGAAAAATATTAATTTCAAAATCCATAATGATAGTTGCTTCAGTTAGTTTAGGGTGCAGTAACAGAATACCTTGGATGAGGTTGCTTAAACAATTATTATTTGTTTCTCTTGGTTCTAAAGGTTGAGAGTTCAAGGTAAGGATGCAGCAAGGTCAGGTTCTGGTGTATGCCTTCTTACTTCATTATGTTTTGCCACCTCATTTATCTTCATGTGGCAGAAAGAGAGAAAGGACTGGCTTTACTCCTCTTTTGATAAAGATGGTAATATCATTAGGGACTCCACTCTCATGACCTAATTACCTCCCAAAGTCCCCACCTCCTGGGACCATCCCACTGGAGTTTATGGTTTCAACGTATGGATTTATGCGGGGACACAAAGATGCAGTCCATAACAATAATAGCTCACACTATTTACAGTCAGCAGAATTTAGTTAGAATGTTCAAGGTACTATGTATTTAAGAAAGTGATATTCTCTAAGTTGGGCCTATTTCATTGTTCTTACATAATTTATCCTGTTTAATTATTATAAATATTCACCAACTTTTCTAAATAGTTGTTGAGTCAACTATAGGAAAATTTTCAAAAAATAATAATATGTTGCTTGGTCAAAGAAATACAAATCTACTTGGCAAATTGGAGCTGTATTGAAACTCAGTTAATTCTCCATCACTGAAATCATTAACAGGACGTAAGAAATTTAATCACAAATTCTTCTGATGTTCTTTAACATTAATTGAACATGCCCCTTTTTTCTCAGCAAACAACTACAAATTCATTATCTGATGAATGAAATCTGTTAAAATGACTTAATCATTGATGTACCATTGTTATCATTTCCAAAATATTCTAAGCTTTTTGAGACATAAATTACCACTTGTACTTTACAAAATACTCAGTTCAGTTTATGATTGTACCAGGATACTTCTACTCTATATTATTTCTAGGGGAAAATTTGTATCATTATCCTAAAAATTAATTAGTCCATTTTGACATACATCTTTAGAAATATTCAAAATTGTTTTAATAGAAAAGTTTGTCTTGAAACACCTATAGATATTTTCCCATTTAGTAAAATATTTTTTAAAGGAATATTTAGCCCTTAAGAAGAATATTAGTCATAATATTCATTATTATGAATATCCTTATTCATATGACCAATATCATTAGTCATATCCTTCTCTTTTTTTCTCACAGCCCAAATAACAAAAATATTTAAATTACTGATATTTTTGAAAATAAAATGTCTTTGTGTTATAACTAAAAGTAACTGCAATAGGAAGACAGTGATGGGGACTTCTTCTGTGGCCCAGTGGTTAAGAATTTGCCTGCCAATGCTGGGGACATGGGTTTGATCCCTGGTCTGGGAAGATCCCATATGCCACTGAGCAGCTAAGCCTGTGCACCACAAGTACTGACCCAGGGCACTAGAGTCTGTGAGTTGCAAGTACTGAAGCCTGTGCACCTAGAGCCTGTGCTCCACAACAAGAGAGCAGCCCTCTCTCACTGCAACTAGAGAGAAGCTGAGCATGGCAATGAAGACCCAGCACAGACAAAAGTAAATTAAAAAAATAAGTTTTTTAAAAAGATAGTGATTGAAATATTGAAAATATACTTGCAACACAGGACAGAAACATTAATTTTTGTGAGGAGAAGAATTTACAGCAAATAAAGAAGGCAAGTGGATACATTAGACATGAAAAACTTAACTTTGTTATAAGAAAATTAAATCTTACACTTTGTTTTATCTAGTGAAGTGTGGAGACTCAGGAATAGTAGAAATGGGTGGAGATTGTAATGGGGTTGGGCGGGCGCACAGTCAATATTGCAAGACCTTTGGTGAGCCCTTTAGCCCAGGGCTTAGAGGTCATGCTCCACCAATGGGCAACCTGGGAGCTATCCTTGTGAGAGTGCGGTGACATTCAGACAGAGGCCTTCTCTACGCACTATCCAGGCCCTCAGGCCTCAGGGCTGGTAGGTGAGATGGGGGCCCAGGACAGTTTGAGGACTGTGTCCCACAGAGCTCCAAAGCCCATGGCACAGGCACCCACCAGCCAGGTCCAGGCCTCAAAGCACCTGCAAGCCTCTTTCCCACCTCCACCTCCATGACCCATAGGCAGCAGCAATCCACTTGGGCAGTGGTCCCCAGATACCTTGGAAGCTGGAGGAAATTTCATTGGCCATTAAAAAAGAGCTTCACCAGCTTCTGTCTCTCCGCTCACGTTTCCACACTTGGTCCAGTGTTGATCAGTTGTCCACCCCCAGGAGGTGGCGGGGAGGTTAGGGATGGTGTACAAGGGTCTTACACATCATTACTTGAGGATCGCCTCTGCAGCTGGAGCCTCTCTCAAAGAAGGTAATTGTTGTGAACTGGGGATTAATCCGTTTGGTATTTCCTATGTTATTCTCCCCAATTTAAATGAAAAGCCTGAGGGCTAGTCCCTTTTCAACTGGAGTCACCTCTGTTTTCTTTTGGGGACATTGACTTAAAGAGTTTCAGTTTTCTGAGGACAAAAAGCACATAACATAAGATTTAGTGCACAGAACTTCTCCGGAAGTTCTGAAAATATGAAGCCACGAGTGAAAGCTAGACCTAGGGAGCTTGTGGTGGTTTAGTTGCTAAGTCATGTCTGACTCTTGCAACCCCATGGACTGTAGCCTGCCAGGCTCCTCTCTCCACAGGATTTTCTAGGCAAGAATACTGGATTGGTTTGCCATTTCCTTCTCCAGGGGATCTTCCCGACCCAGGGATGGAACCCAGGTCTCCTGCACTGCAGGCAGATTCTTTACCAATTGAGCTACCAGGGAGACCTAGGGTGCATCTTCCTATCTAGACAGGGGAAGCCATGCCCATAGATAAGAGCCACATATCCAGTAGGTTCCATTTGGAGCAAGCCAGCATACCTGAGTGATCCAGTCCCAATCAGTGTCTGGCCAGGCAAAAGGAGGACCTGAATTGGGATTAGAAAACACAGGGATGATTACATTGTTCCTTGAAGCAAAATTCCCAATTGTTTCCAGTCATTATAATTAAGTTGCTGGATAACTTCTGGGGATGGCTCTATTTGTTCCCAGCATATGGGGGCACTAGACATTAAGTGTCCCTTTTTCAGGAGTTAGCCATATGACATCATCCCATGTTTGATAAACATCCAGTAAAAAAACCACTGGACCTAGACCCATTTGTCTTCTTATGTGCAGCAAAACAATCTTTAAACCAAGACAAAGTATAATCAAGGTTAAAAGTCTATTATGCCCATAGTTAAGGTACCAAGTGTTACACCAGTCCATTTTAGGATTGTTAGATGTCATCAAATTAAGAAGAGGCATCACATATGACTGTTGTTGGCAAAGGTAGTCACAGATTTGGAGAAAGTCCTCTGCCTGAAGTGGAGACTCACACCACGGGAAGCCTGCAGCTGATGAAGGGGAGCACTCCGCAGACCCAGCAATTAGACCGATTGTGGAATATGGCGTAGGAATGAGCCTAGGACTGGGAGGCATTGTCTTGAGAGTCAAATGGCAGACTCAGTGCTTTTGCAGCCGGGAGAAGCAGGCCCACATAGATTATCAGGCCCATCTGAAAAGTAGAAATTGAAAGCATAGAGAATAAAGCCATAAAAATGACATCACTTAGTCTGGGGTCAGGATGTGCCCACAAATCAATTCTTGGCACCTTGACAACTGTGGGAGAAGAAAGAATAACCTGATAAGGACCTTTCCAGAGGAACTCAAGAAATTGCCCCCCAGATCCCAGTGTCTTTATCAAGACCTCGGTTTCTGGCTCAAACAGAGCCTTGTTTGACTCAGAAGCTGGGTCAGGAGTCACCTCCCAGAGTTCCTCTAATGTTTGCTGGAAAGGTGAAGGTTGAGTCACATAGTCAGTTAACTCCAGGGTTTTTAGGAAAACTCTGGTGTAAGCCTTTAAGAATTTTTCATTAAACATTTTCAGGAATTATTAATTGTCCACCCTTGAAGTGTAACCATCCTTTATCAGTCATCTTTGCTCCTCTTTTCTCATATCTTTCTAATTCTTCCTCAGCATATTGTGGTTTTTCCTGTTCAACAGAACCTGTCCAGATCAAAGGAAAGATGTCTGTAGTGAAGAGGGTTTGTAAAGTGTCACTTTTCTGACTTGGCAGTAAACCAGCTCATTATCCTGGTCTACTTTACTCCCACCTCTTTTGTGCCAGCACTCATTCCTGGGGGGAGAGAATTTCCTTCTAAAACTTGTTCAGCCATCTCCACGTTGTAATTGCTGTCCACTTCCCATTCTGAACAAAAGAACCGCCATCTGTAAATATCTCCATGTTTGAATTGTCTAATGGGCTATCCATTAAATCTTCCTGAGCTGCATAGTTCAGAGTTAAAAATTGGGAACAATCCTGACTGGATGTTTCATTTTCCTTCTTAAGAAGGAAAGTGGCAGGATTTAAGTTTCCATAATCTTTAAGCTTAGTTATTGGTCCTTCCAACAGCAATGACTGATATTTAAGATGCCAACTGTCTGTCAACCAAGTATTAATTTTAGAGATTAAGATTACACTCACATCATGAGGAATCAGTACAGTAAGTTTTGCCCACTAGTAAACTTATGAGCTTTAAGCACTCATAAAGGAAGAGCGGCAATTACTCTTATATTCTTTATTTAGATAAGCTACAGGTGGTTGGTGAGGCCCTTGGAGTTGTGCCGTCACTACCAAGGCCATACCTTTCCTTTCAGTAACAAACAGATTAAACTCTGATCCTGTGGGAAAGCTCAAAGTGGGAGCTTGCAGGAAAGTAGTTTGAAAAGCCTTAAAATCCTTTTGAGTATCTGGACACCAAACCAGGTTGTTGGTTTGGGTTTGTTGAGTTTCAGTTAAAAGTTTATATAAAGGCTGGGCAAGTTCCCATAACACAGAATCCCAATGTGGCAGTAGCCTGTGATGCCCCCAAGTCCTCTCAATTGTCTTAAAGTCATAGGTAGGGGATGATTTAGTATAGGCTTAGTTCTCTTGGGGCCTATGGCCCTTGTCCCTTGTCCCTTGTAGAAAAGAAAGCATCTTTTAAGTCAATGCCTGAAAAAGTTTTGGCTCATTCAGGAATTTCAGGCAGTAGCATTTAAGGATTAGGGCCAACATGATGTAAAAGAACCACAAAATTCTCACTTGTTATTTGTAAATCTTGAACTAGTCTCTGTTTATCATTTGACTTTGTTACATCCAAAATAGGAGTGTTGCATGGACTGTTACAGGGAATTAATAATAGCCCCTGCTCCTTTATATTCTCAATGATAGCTTTTAACCTTTTCTTAACCTCAGGTTCTAGAGGATATTGCTTTTGGTGTGGAAACAGGTGAGGGTCTTTGAGCTTGATAATGACAGGGATAGCATTTTGTGCTTGACCCACAGTTTTTCCATCAGCCTACACTCTAGGATTTACATTTTGTTCAATTAATGGGAGAGAAAGTGTAGGCTCCATTATCATGAAAACAGAGGCCTGAACCTCAGTATACCCCTCCTGAGAATGGTGAGAGAGACTCCAGCATGATCAAAAACTCGTGAGAAAATAGCATAGAGTCCCAGTTGCAGCTTAAAGGATGATTGAAATAATAGTGTTTGGCTTGTTCAGAGAGTCCCATCATGGAAGCTGATCTGGGAGACAGTGGACCAGGGACTTCAGTAAACACAGAGTAACTTGCCCCAGTGTCCAAAAGGTAACTTACTGATTGGCCCCCCCTAATTATTAAAACCCAGGGTTCCTCCAGTGTAATTAGGATGGGAGCTTGTGTGGGATCCCCTGAGGACCTTCAGTCATGATTGTCTGGTGAGTCTGGGCCCTGGGGCCTAGGACTCTGAGGGCAGTCTCTTCTCCCGTGTGGTCCTTTGCAGACTGCACATGGAGCTGAGGGTGGATTAGATGCCTGAGAGTAATCCTGCTTGAGGTGTCCCCTCTTTCCACACTAATAGCAAGTCTGTCCCTTTTCACCTGGGTCCCTCTGGGCATTTTTTTCGGCTGTTTCAGAGTGGACCTGAGAGCTATCATAGGGGCTTCAGTCTCTTGGACAGAGGAGCTGGGCAGGCTATAGTCCATAAGATTGCAAAGAGTCAGACATGACTGTGTGACTAACTTTCACTTTTCCCATATCCATAGACTGGAATATTTAGTGTTGTTGACTTTCCTATACTACTAAAAGTGATGTGTGTGTGTGTGTGTGTGTGTGTGTGTATAGTAATCACTCACAAAGTCCCATGTGACTTTTATAGAAATGGAAAAAAAAATTGAAAACATAATACTTCTGGAACCCAAAAGAAGTCCAAAGAGAAAAAACAATCTTGAGAGTAAAGAACAACAATGGTGACTTCAGCCTTTCTGAATTCGAAGCCCATAATAATGCCACAGCAGTCAAAAAAGTGTTCTACTGGCAACAAAATAGGCAGAGAGACCAGTGAACCATAAGAAGGGAATCTCAAACAAATTCACACATGTGTGGCCAAATAACTTTTGCCAGGGTTCTAAAATTACCAAGTGAAAAAAGGATAGTCTCTTTAATAACTAGTAGAATAAAAAGGCAATCTGTAGAATGAGAGGACTTATTTGCAAATTTTGTATCTGAATAAGAGGCCAATGTCCAGAATATAGAAGAAACTCTATAACTCAACTTCAAAACAACAGCAGGGAAATAACTGAGTTTAAAAATGTTTAAAAAGCTCAATAGACATTTCATCATAGAAGACATAGAAGTGATCAATATATATAGGAAAAGTGCTCAATATCATTATCAGTGAAATGGAAACCAAGTTAAAAGGAGATATCACCTTTCTGGATGTGTATTATATATATATAAAAAAAGAAGAATAACAGTTGTTGGCAAGGATGAGAAGTGAGACTTTCGCACCCTGTTGGTAGGAATGTAAAATGGCATAGCCCTTAGGTTAAACAGTTTGGGAGTCCCTGAAAAAATTATTAAGAGAACTATCATAAGATCCAGGAATGACTCATTAGAGTTTATGTCCAAAAGAAGTAAAACTATAATGTCCAGGAGGTATCTACAATCTCATGTCCATGGCCACATTGTACCCAACAACCAAGATAGAAAAACTGCCCAGTGTCCAGAAGCAGATGAATCAATAAAGAAAATGTGGTGTATACATAGAGTGGAATGTGATACAGTCTTTAAAAAAGAATGAAATCCTGTCATTGGCAGCAATATGGATGAAGCTGGATGACATTAGTTAGAGTGAAATAAGCCAGTTACAGAAGGACAAATACTGCATGATTTCATTTAACTGAGGTATCTAAAGGAAAACTCAGAGAAGCAGAGAGTAGAAGGGTGGTTCTAAGAGCTGGGAGGAGGTTGATATGGGGAGCGTCTGTTCAATGGTTATAAAATCTTAGTTGCAAGAAGAAAAAGTTCTAGAGACTTGCTATACAACACAGTGCATGGAGTTAGCAGGACTGAAAGGACACATCAAAGCTTGAGGCAAAGCTGGAGTGAACTTCCTCCACCTACACCTGGAGGCTCCTCCTTTCTCAGATTGCTCTAGAACCAGGTGTGGCACACAGGTACCGCCAGGGGCTCCCTGCAGAAGGAAGGAGGCCCCCAGTACCAGGTGTCTCAGGTGAGGGGGAAGGATTCATTCTGAGGCTGTAATAGGGAAGAGTTTGAATGAGGCAAGTGGCAGAGTGATGAACCATGGCCAATCAAAATGCCATAAGAGCTACTAAGAGGTAAGATTTACTATCAAATGAAGCTGTGACTGACCCCATAAAGGGCATTATGAAATGGAGTTTTGTTCGTTAAGAATTCTGTAGGACCGCCTGGTGGCTCAATCATTAAGAATTCACCTGCCAAGAATATACAATGGAGAAAAGACAACCTCTTTAACAAGTGGTGCTGGGAAAACTGGTCAACCACTTGTAAAAGAATGAAACTAGAACACTTTCTAACACCATACACAAAAATAAACTCAAAATGGATTAAAGATTTAAACGTTAAGACCAGAAACTACAAAACTCCTAGAGGAAAACATAAACAAGACACTCTCTGACATAAATCACAGCAGGATCTTCTATGACCCACCTTCCAGAGTAATGGAAGTAAAAGCAAAAATAAATAAATGGGACCTAATTAAACTTAAAAGCTTTTGCACAATGAAGGAAACTATAAGCAAAGTGAAAAGACAGCCTTCAGAATGGGAGAAAATAATAGCAAATGAAGCAACTGACAAAGAATTAATCTCAAAAATATACAAGCAACTCCTGCAGCTCAATTCCAGAAAAATAAATAACCCAATCAGAAATGGGCCAAAGAACTAAACAGATAGTTCTCCAAAGAAGACATATAGATGGCTAACAAACACATGAAAAGATGCTCAACATCACTCATTATCAGAGAAATGCAAATCAAAACCACTATGAGGTACCATCTCACACCAGTCAGAATGGCTGCTATCAAAAAATCTACAAACAATAAATGCTGGAGAGGGTGTGAGAAAAGGGAACGCTTTACACTGTTGGTGGGAATGCAAACTAGTACAGCCACTATGGAGAACAGTGTGGAGATTCCTTAAAAAACTGGAAATAGAACTGCCATATGACCCAGCAACCCCACTGCTGGGCATACACACCGAGGAAACCAGATCTGAAAGAGACATGTGTACCCCAATGTTCATCGCAGCACCGTTTATAATAGCCAGGACATGGAAGCAACCTAGATGCCCATCAGCAGATGAATGGATAAAGAAGCTGTGGTACATATACACAAAGGAATATTACTCAGCCATTAAAAAGAATACATTTGAATCAGTTCTAATGAGGTGGATGAAACTGGAGCCTATTCTACAGAGTGAAGTAAGCCAGAAAGAAAAACACCAATACAGTATACTAACACATATATACGGAATTTAGTTCTGTATATACCATAACCCTATATGCGAGACAGCAAAAGAGACACAGATGTAAAGAACAGAATTTTGGACTCTGCGGAGAAGGCAAGGGTGGGATGATTTGAGAGAATAGCATTGAAACATATATATTATCATATATGAAACAGATTTCCAGTCCAGGTTTGATGCATGAGACAGGGTGCTCGGGGCTGGTGCACTGGGATGACCCAGAGGGATGGGATGGGGAGGGAGATGAGGGGGGTTCAGGGTGGGGAACACGTGTAAACCCATGGCTGATTTATATCACTGTATGGCAAAAACCACTACAATATTGTAAAGTAATTAGCCTCCAATTAAAATAAATAAATTAAAAAAATATAAAAGAATCCACCTGCTAAAGCAGGAGATTTAGTCTTGATTCCTGATCTAGGAAGATTTCACATGCCGCAGAGCAACAAAGCTCATGTGCCATAACTACTGAGCCAGTGCTCTAGAACCCAGGAGAAGCATCTCCTGAGTCCACATGAGTTTTGTAGTCCAAAAACTACAGAAGCCGGAGAACACTAGAACCCATGCTCTGCAACAAAGAAGCCACCACAGTGAGAAGCCTACACACCATAACTAGAGAGCAGGCCTCACTCTCCACAAGTAGAGAAAAGCCTGTGCAGCAAAAAAGACCCAGCTAATAAAAAATAAATAAAAATTAACAATAATCCTGTGAACATTTCCCTGGGTAGTGATGGGATTTGTCTTCCAGGTTAAAGGATGTTCACTTGGTATAAAATCAATGCATACAGTGAATCTGTACACTTTGTTTAATTTTTATATACATACTCACTCATGGTGCAAAGGAGATGGGCATTTTTTGGGGGAAGTTGACAATAGTAACAGTGATGTTTAGGTTGACATAGTCAAGGAAATCACAACACAAAAAATTCACACACACAGAGAGAATCATACTCTTCATTGCACATAGAGACACACCCAGTACCCCGGACACAAACTACACTCTTAACCATATACAGCTTCTTCCTGGGACTACAGTAATTGGTCACATTACTTTACTTGTAATTTCTATCCCTGAGGCCGCTATACTCATTCCCAGCAGGAATGTGGAATCAGGTTGGCCTCTACACTAAAACCAGAAAGAAAGCCTCAACTTTCTCATCTACAAAGCATTTCCTCCCCAAGAGAATGATTCTAGAATGCATACCACTTTCACATGCTGAAAGGGCCACCTGCAAGGACAGAAGAGAAGACAGTATGAGGATAAGATCACAGTGATGCACAGTCTTTGCTTCATTTGGTGACCATAGAGAACCTGATGAGGAACAGTGGTAGGGTCCTGGGAACCCAGCAAGATCAGAGCACACATACTCAGGATGAAAGGCAACACCTTTCCTGGAGGATGGAACTTCTAAGTCCATTTGTGTTGGAAATTACAGAATTCTTTTCCTAGAGGAAAAGTTGCTGAAGGAAAGAGAGCTCTGTACTCTACAGGTTGTAATGGATGCTAACAATTTTAATGTCTTATGGACTGAGGCGTCATGAGTTGGTAATAAGACTCTCACTCCATACTCTCCCAGTCAAGGGAATTGACTATATTTGGAATGAACACCCTCAAATACTCATAACTTAATTATACTGAAAGAGGAATGAACCAATGTTTCCATCTCAGACCAGAAAAACAAACAAACAGCTTTCCCAACAGCTTACCTTGGAGACACATGGAATCTCTTCTGTCCTGTCACAAGGCAGGTGACTGGCAGGTCCTTAGTGAAAGCTAGAGGGACACAGAGTAGCTGTTAAAACACTGGTGAGGCTGCTCAGGAATTGTTCAGGGTTTTTACTCTTTGTGTGGACATGGTGGTGTATATGGATGTGGGAGGTTAATAAGCATGGGCTGAACTTGTGTTTATCCATCCTATTTGGGCGAGGAAGGGAAGCAAAGGAGAGGAGAAAGGAAATGAAAACAGTTTTGGCTTTCTCACTGTGAGGAACCTAATCAAAAGGAAATATTCAATCTTGAAAAAGGAAAACTCTAAAATGCATGCTTCTTTTCAATGACAGAGACCCATGAAATCCTACTAAATTGCCCCTGTCTCTTGATTTTTCCCAAATCACTCTTCCTCCAGGATCCACAGTTGCTGCTACTCTACTCATGTTTTCTATGAGACTTTGCACTTGATTAAAAGGAAACTCTTTTAAAGGAGTGGATTCAATTCTGGGCAAAGTATGCTACTATGTTTATTCATACATCAGTGAAATGTACATTGTATACATCAATGAAATGTACAATGTCAGGTTACTATAATTATATAGTATATCCACTAGAATGTGGCCAGTGCTTTTTCCTGAGAGATAAATCTCTTGCTCTGTACCCCTGACCCTCACTGCCTGTAGGGACCCAGGATCAGGGCACCTCTCCAACCAGAGCTGGCAAGAGAGCCACCTTCAATTAGATTGTTTCTCAGCAGAGGAAATAACCTTGAGTAATGATGGTATTCATAGGCTGTTCCATGCATCTGTAATTAGAAGAAAAGAGTGTGAGAGTGTCTGCATCTTGTGTTCTGTTCATATCTGATATTTGTCCTCAGAAAACTAAAACTCTTTAAGTTAATGGCCTCAAAAGAAAACAGAGCAACCCTGTTGAAAAGGTTGGACTATTTCACATAAGATCTCTCCGTTTCAATTTGACAAACAATTAGAAAAATCATTTTCAAGAAGAAAAAATTTCTCCTGAGGAAAAGTGCCTACTGTCATGCAGTAATAACTATTGCTGTCTTTTTTTTTAATGTCCTTTCAAATCAGGTCTGTGTTGATAATAGACTTAGCCTCAGTATTTCCCCAACCAAGGAAATTGTATACATCAGTGAAATGCACATTGTCAGGTTACTATAATTGTATCCGACTGAACAAAAAATAAAGAAGTGAAGCAACACTCTTATCTCAGAGAAAGACAGGTGAGCTTACCTCCAGGTTACTGCAACCAGGACTTGTGTTGTGTTCCTCAACCAGGACTGGGACAGCCCCTCCCTCCACCAGTTCTTCATCGGGGCTAGAGGGACACAGAGTTGCTATCAGAATACTGATAAAGCTTCTCAGGAGTCACTCAGGGGGTTTTTCTTGATGGGGACATGGGGTGAAGTATATATATGTGGGAGGTTAATGACTATGGAGCAAAGGAGAGGAACAGGAAAGAAATGAAAGAGAGCCTGCATTTTAATGAACGGGAACCTAACTGACAGGGAAAAAAGAAATACTAAAATGCATGCTATCTTTCCATGACAGAGACCCATGACCCTTCTGCCTGTTTTGAGCTCCTGATAAATCACCCCCTCTGGATTTCATCCCAGATCACTGCCTCCCCAGATTCCACAGTAACAGCTATGGTACTTACCAAGTCTTCTATGAGACATTGTTCTTGATTAAAAGCAAACTTAGAGGACTGTAATCAATCTTACATTTTCAAAGTAGCTATTGTCATGTGGTGCTTTTTTCCAAGTCTTCATTTTCCAAACAATGTGTGCATGTCCACTGAGTCAGTGGCTGTTGCACTCACAGAAGTCATACATTTAGTGGGAGAGTTCCGTGGAGAGGAGCCCTGGGATGGGTGCTGTCTCTGACCCAGCTGTGCAGGAGATTTACTACAAGAGTCATGGTCACTAGGCTAACTACCAAGTTACATTGTGAGAGGTACTTGACACCTTCCCTTGAGAGTGTGCAACAGGGTTTAATCAATGTAAGGCTTACGGTTGTGTCACCCAGTATAATGAAATATCTCCCTGGTCGTTATCTGCTTTTGTCCTTTTTTAAGCAATGACACTAGCACCAACAGATATGAGCTATATTGTCTACACGAGGCCACACAACTCTCAGAACATGTGATCTGGCCAGGAGGATGTGAGTCCCAAGGTATCTTTCACTCTAATAGCTGTGCCAAAGTTGACTGTTAATCCACCTAGAGGTGCCCTGGGTTCTGTGACCACTGAGGCTACCTTATAATCATGGGCAGGATCTGGACCTCTGGAGCTGCTAATACCTCCAGGCATGGATGTAGATGCAGGGATCCCCTTGCTCCATGACTGAGGTTCTCACAGCTGAGTGAAAATGCAGGTCAGGGGTCCAGAGGAGCCAAATTGGGACCACCCCTAGGTTCTCAGTTTGACTTTTCCACTTAGGTGGTCAGGAGCTTGGGCCATTTGTCTCAGCACTGTCTCCATCTGAGGAAAATCAGTTTTAACCAAATCTGGGGAGTGGCTGAGTTGAGGGAAGAATCAGGTAATGTATAGCCAGTGTGCGGTGGTGATGAGAAGTCTTTACAAAATGGACAGTTGACCTGTGCTGTGTCAGAGGGAAATATCTCCTAGGAAACACACACACACAGAGCATCAAAATCACACCACATGGGCTCACACATGTGCCCCCAACTTTGATTCAGACAAACCCACAGCATCTAAATGCTGTAGTTGTTTCCAGGGGCCATGGAACACAGACATTGCTCTTGCATGGGCGATCAGTCTCTTGCTCTGTGCTCCAAGCCTCAGGAATTGTGAGACTGCTCAGGAATCACTCAGGGGGTTTTTCTTGATGGGGACATGGGGTGGGGAGTGCATGTGGGAGGTAGGTAACCTGACTGAGTTGTCACTGGATGAAGGAGAGCAAAGGAGAGGAATAGGAAAGAAAAGAAACAGAGTTTCTGCATTTTAATGAATGGGATCCTAACAGATGGCGAAAAAAGAAACGCTAAAACGCATGCTGATTCAACAGAGTGATTTGAGATGGCAGAGTAGGACGTGTACTCATCTGTGAGAACTCCAAAATAACAACTAGCTGCTGAACAGCCATTGACAGGACAATGGTGGATCCCACCAAGAAAAGATATCCTACATCCAAGGGCAAAGGAGAAGCCCCAAGGGAATGATCGTAGGTGTGAAACTGCATTAAGAATGAAACCCCATACCCACCAGAAAAGTTCAGAGTGCTCAAACTAAACCTTTTGTGCACCTGGACCCAGGGACCCCACAAGAGACTGAGCCAGACCTGCCTTTGGGGGTCTGAGCGTCCCCTGTGGAGGCACAGTCATCAGTGGCCTGCCTCAGGGACAGAGGCTCTGGTTGCAGCAGACTTGGGAGGCACGGTGTGTGGCGTAAGCTTTCTTGAAGGAGGTCGCCAGTAGCACCACCACAGAGCTGCTGAGCAAACGACCCAAGAGCTGGAGAACAGTTATAACAAAAGGTTTTTGCACTGTTGCAAAAGTTCTAGGGCCTACAACAGATTTCCCAACTTGGAGATCCGGCAAAGGGACTGAGAACCCCTAGGGAATTTGGCTTTGAAGGCCAGTTGGATTTGATTACAGAACTTCCACGATTGGGGAAGAAAGACTCTTGGAGGGCACAAACAAAACCTTGTGCCACCAGGACCCAGGAGAAAGGAGCGGTGGCTCCACAAGAGACTGAGCCAGACTTGCCTGTGAGTGTCCAGGAGTTTCCAGGGGAGGCATGGGTCAACAGTGGCCTGCTGCGGAGTCAGGGGCGCTGCATAAAACAGTCCTGGAAGCCACAGCATGCTGGCGTAAGTCCTTGTAAAGGAGGTTGTAATTATTGCCATTAACCTTACCATAGTTCGGCCTCAGGCCAAACTACAGTGAGGGAACACAACCCCACCCATCAGCAGAAAATTAGATTCAAGATTTACTGAGCATGGCCTTGCCCATCAGAGCAAGACCCAGATTTCCCCACAGCCAGTTCCTTCCTCCCATCAGGAAGTTACCACAAGCCTCTTATCCTTACCTTACCTTACCTTATCTTATCCTTACCCTCTTATTCTTACTGCATAAGAGTGCAGACAGAATGAAAACCACAATCATAGAAAACTAACCAAAATGATCACATGGATCACAATCTTGTCCAACTCAAAGAAACTATAAGCCATGTTGTATAGGGCCAGCAGTCGGGTCATGGTGGAGAGTTCTGACAAAACGTGGTCCACTGGAGAAGGGCATAGCAAACCACTTTAGCATTCTTGCCTTGAGAACCCCAAGAACAGTATGAAAAGGCAAAAAGATATGTCCCTGAAAGATGCACTCACCAGGTCAGTAGGTGCCCAATATGCTACTGCAGAAGAGCTGAGAAAGCTCCAGAAAGAATGAAGAGTCTGAGCCAAAGTGAAAGCAAAGCCCAGTTATGGATTTGACTGGTGATGAAAATAAAGTCTGATGCTGTAAAGAACAATATTGCATAGGATCCTGGAATGTTAGGTCCATGAATTGGGAGTGGTCAAACAGGAGATGGCAAGAATGAACATTGACATTTTAGCAATCAGTGGACTAAAAGGGACTGGAATGGGCGAATTTAATTCAGATGACCATTATATCTACTATGGTGGGCAAGAAATCCCTTAGAAGAAATGGAGTAGCCCTCATAGTTAACAAAAGAGTCCGAAATGCAGTACTTGGGTGCAATCTCAAAAACAATAGAATGATCTCTGTTGGTTTCCAAAGCAAACCATTCAATATCACCATAACCCTGTGGACAGTTAAGTCTGGTGTGCTGCAGTCCATGGGACCCCAAAGAGTTGGACATGACTGAGCGAGTGAACTGAACTGACCTGAAAAATGCATGCTAGCTTTCCATTACAGAGACCCATGACTCTCCTGCCTGTCTTGAGCTTCCATTAAATCATCCATGTCCTCTGAATTTCTTTCTCAGATCACTGCCTCCCCAGAATCACAGTCCACAGCTGCAGCTCTTGTACTTACCAATTCTCTTCTGAGAATTTTTTCTTGATTAAAAGTAAACTCTGTCTGAGGATTGAATTTAGTCCTACCTTTTCAAAATAGCTATTATCAATCATGTGATATTTTTTCCCAGGCTTCATTTTCCAAACAATGTGTGCATGTCCACTGAGTCAGTGGCTATCCACACTCACAGAAAACATACATTTAGTGGCACGGTTTGTTATGGAGAGGAGCCACGGGGTGGATGCTATCTCTGTCCCAGCTGTGCAGGAGATTTCCAATAAGAGTCATGGTCACTAGGCTATCTATCCAGTGCCACTGTGAGAGGTACTTGACACCTTCCCTTGAGAGTGTGCAACAGGGTTTAATCAATGTAAGGCTTATGGTCATGTCACCCAGTACAATGAAATATCTCCCTGATCATTATCTGCTATTGTCCTTGTTTAAGCAATGACACTAGCACCAACAGATCTGAACTATATTGTCTACACAAGGCCACACAACTCTCAGAATGTGTGAGCTGACCAGGAGGATGCGAGTCCAGAGGTCCCTTTCACTCTAATAGCTGTGCCAAAGTTGACTGTTAATCCACCTAGAGATGTCCTGGGTTCTGTGACCACTGAGGCTACCTTATAATGATGGACAGGATCTGGACCTCTGGAGCTGCTAATACCTCCAGGCATGGATGTAGATGCAGGGATCCCCTTGCTCCATGACTGAGGTTCTCACGGCTGAGTGAAAATGCAGGTCAGGGGTTCAGAGGAGCCAAATTGGGACCACCCCTAGGTTCTCAGTTTGACTTTTCCACTTAGGTGGTCAGGAGTTTGGGCCATTTGTCTCAGCACTGTCTCCATCTGAGGAAAATTATTAGTAGAGGAAAACTTCTCAGTATTAAAGATTTATGAAAAGACTTACACCTGTGAAGTTACTGGGTTAAAATTTAACTACTGTAGTGGTAGCCAAATATGGTAGTGATGCATCAATGGAGTAACGCTATTATTATGTGAATGAGTTTTTCTAAAATTTAATTTAAAATTTAAGTAATTACCATTGAGTGAGTGAGGGAAGTTGCTCAGTATCAATATTTTGAATTATTTACATTCTAAATTGTTTCCTCTTGATAAAAAATGTAGTTTATACATTTAAAGATTAAAAGAATTTAGTATAGGCCAGATTCTCTTATTGTTATTTATATGTTTTATGATAATCTACCTTAATTACCATAACAACTCTGTGAGATGGTCTTATCTGTAAGGCTACTGAAAAAAGTGTAAGTCACTCAGGTCTGTCCAATTCTTTTTGACCCCAAGGACTGATACTTCTGTTCATGGAATTCTCCAAAGAAGAATAATGGAGTGGGTTGCCATTCTCTTCTCCAGGGGATCTTCTGGACCCAGGGACAGAACCCAGGTCTCCTGCATTGCAGCTGGATTCTTTCACATCTGAGCTCCTTACTGAGGAAGCCCAAAAGATTATGGAAACAGTTGTTAAGTAGTTAGCCTATGTCACCCAAGGAGTAAAAGGTAAAGTTGGAATTTGAATCTAAGAAACCTGGCTCTAGGATAAAAGTTTTCAGGTACTAGACTATAGCTACAGTACTAAATAAATAAATACAAAGATAAAGTCTAAAATAAAATAAGAAAGAATTAAAAAATTAATTTCTGTTTAAATGAGATACCACGTGGAGTTATCAGAATGGCTAAACTCCAAAAAACAGAAAACACCAAATACTGGTGAACATATAGAGCAACAAGAACTCAATTTCATTGCTGTTGAAATGTAAAATGGTACAAGCATTTTGCAGGTTTCTTACGAAGCTAAATATAGGTTACCTACCATATCATCTAGCAATCACACTCCTACTTAATTATCCAAATACACTGAAAACATGAACGTCTCCACACCGATGTTTAGAGCAACTTTGTTCATAACTGCCAAAAATTGGAAGCAATCAAGTTGTCCTTCAATAAGTGAATAAACTGTGATACATTCATACAATAGATTATTATTTGGCAATAGAAAGAAATGAGTTATTGAGCCTTGAAATAAACAGAGAAGGTTTAAAGAGATATTGCTAAGTGAAAGAAGTCATTCTCAAAAGCCTGAATAAATGGATACTTTCATCTATATGACATTCTGGAAAAGGCAAACCTCTACAGGTGTTAAAAAGATCGGGGCTTGCCAGAAGTTTGGTGGAAGAGTTTGGTGGAAAGGGAGGGGAAACAGGGATGAATAAAGTGAAGCACAGGGGTCTTTAGGGTAATAAACTATCCATATAGTCAGTGGCATTTGTCAAAACCCATAGAACTGTACCACATGAAGAGTGAACCCTAACATAAATGATGGGGCTTACTTAATAATCATTTACAACATTGGTCCATCAGTTGTAAAAACTGTAATAAAAATAAATGTAGTAAAAATGCTTTATGTTGTGTTAGAAATAGTCTCTAATATCATGTATTCCTTTTGTGCACAGAAATTCAATAAAAGAAACAATATTTAATCAAAGGGATTGGTTCACACATTTGTGATGACTGAATGAACAAGAGGAAGCTGGCAAAGCATATAGTCAGGAAAAAACAATCATGACGTGGTCAGGTGTAAACATCTTGGTGTGAGAGCCCTTGTTCTGGAGTCAGGTCATGGAGAGGTAACTGTTCCTATAAATACCTAATGAGTGTTATTCTCTGTTCTGACAAAAACGGGCAGGTCTTGGGGCACAACTTAGCCCCTCCAAAGTCCAGTCCTGGCTGAGTCAGAGCTCAGCCGGCAGCGCCCTCAGGGCCGGGTCCTCAGACCCCGCTCCGCCATCAGTGCTGAGGGAGCCGGGCACCCAAGCCACCGGCCCCAGGCTCCTCAGGCAGCCCGTGCGGGGGGCCGGGGCAGGTCCTGCAGGTGGCGTCCCAGGCAGACTGAGCTGCCATGAGGAGGCAGGGGCGGGGAGAGGGTCACCGCTGCCTCAAGGCCGGGGCCCGGCCAGCGGTCCCACAATGAGGAATCTGGAGAACAGCAGGACGCAGCCTCCCTCCTGGCCCCTGGGCCCCCAGATCACCCGCTGGCCCGCGGCTGGATGAACTGGGGGGCCCTGCGGAGAAGGCCGGGGTCCAACTCTTACCTCACCGTCTGCCTGATGATCACCGCTCCACTGACCTCGGCTGAGTGCCCCCACTAACGGTCACTCACTGACAGTTGCTTGCTTGGGGGCGGGGCCCACTGCACACGGCTGAGTGGGACTGGTTGCCTGGTAACGGGGTGCGGAGCAACAGCTCCCAGCTACAGCCAAGTGAAGGGCTGCACTTGGCGCGCTCTGTTACCTGCCCACGGGGAGAGTCTCCATTCACCCCTGTCCTTTCGAGATGCCCCCGACAGAAACTAGACGGCCACAGCCATCGGCCTTGGGTGGTCTCTTCATACCATGCAGTACCGTCTTTGCTGGGCTCAAGAATGTGATGTATGAGTGGAAGCCATGGGCATTTGAGCTACTTCCTCACACAGCCTACTTTTCCCCTCAGCACCTGCTCAAGCCCCATCTCCTCCAAACCACTTCTTTGATAATGGAGCACTGGCCCACACGCCTGACTTTATGCCTTAGCAGGTCAGAAAACCTTGCCTCATCATGGATGGCTCAAGATGCACGGTAACTCAGTGGCCCACAATTAAGCTTTAGTCTTTCCCAAGACCCAGACAAGCCAAAAGCTGTGTTCAAAAGGACACTAGCTTTCCACAGATGATGTCTAGGCTTTGTTCCAAAACCGTAAGGGTGGGAGATGTGACTCACCTATAGGGACCTGCCAATGGCACTGAACAATCTCTATATCTGCCAGTAATTCTTCAAGCACTATAAGATCTGCAGGCTCATGTGGCTGAAGAGGCAGAGAAGTTTCAGCTGGAGCCCCTGGGCTTCCAGTCTGCTGCAGCCTTCCCGTTCTGACTGCAGCCTTCCCGTTCTGACTGCGGCCTGTGGACAGTAAGCTTTAGCCCAGTGTTGAATATTCTCTGACTCTTAATGAATATTGCTTGTATATGTGAGTAGAAATAGGATATATAAATTATTTTGCATGTTCTTCTTATTATGTACTTTTCTATTTCTGTCCTCAAGAGACTTCTTTTTCACCCCTAGCTTACCACCATGTAATATGAATGCTAGACTTCTCTGGTGAGTCAGTGGTAAAGAATCATTTGCCAGTTTAGTAGATGTGGTTTGATCCCTGAGTTGTAAAGATCCTCTGGAGGAGAAAAATGGCAACCTACTCCATTGTTATTGCCTGGAGAATCCCATGAACAGAGGAAGCTGGTGGGCTACAGTCCATGGGGTTGCAAAGGAGTTGGAAACAACAGCAACTGAACAACAATATTAATGTCTGGTATATGGCAGGCACTTTTAATAAATGTATTGAATTCATCTGAAATTAATACATGTTTCTGGTAAAAGTGATTATCCACTTAAATATGTAGCTTTCAAGATGCACATGTACACACACACATGTGAGCACACATATACACATCAATGTACACAAGAGTTTTGAAGGAAGAAATCATGAAGTAATAACCTCTTCATTCATTACTTCCCAGGGATTCCCTGGTGGCTCAGATGGTAAAGCATCTGCCCGCAATGTGGGAGACCTGGGTTCGATCCCTGGGTTGGGAAGATCCCCTGGAGAAGGAAATGGCAACCCACTCCAGTACTCTTGCCTAGAAAATTCCATGGATGGAGGAGCCTAGTGGGCTACAGTCCATGGGGTCGCAGAGGTGGACATGACTGAGCGACTTTTCACTTTCACAGTGAAGATCTATCTAATAGTCTTTCTTTGGGCACATCCTTGATGATTAAATATTTTAAAGCTCATTTCATCTACCAGTATTGGGTCTACTTATCTATACATGTGCTTTAAAAAGTCCTATTCTGTTGGATTCAGTGGATCATACCTGGATATCAGTTCCTCATTGAACTAAGGTCATTTTAAAACCACAAGGTTAGGGGCACTCTTTCTGCCCTCTTCTGATGTCTATTTCAGAAGCTTTCCCTACCTCTTTTATACTTTAATAAAACTCTATTACACACACACACACACACACACACAAAATAAAACCACAAGGTTAGACATTAGCAATTTTTCATGAACATATTTTAGATGATTAATATAAAATAGTCTGCATAATTATGGGATTGATACATTCACAGATTGGTCTAATTAGCCTTTGAACAGACTGATGGCTCAATTTAAGAGCTAACAAATTATCTGGCTGATCTCCATACACCTTCTATACTTGGTTCAATTAATACCCAAGCTTTTGGTAAAGTAACTGGCAAAGGGCTAAAACTTAACCAGTCAATTTTCAAAAATCACGTTGTTTTAATGGGTATATATCTCTCCTGAGTACTTATTCCTTTTGTTTATATATATATAGTGATGCTTATGACAATGATCAATATTTCCCATTTATTTGCATATAGACTAGGTATTAGAAGGCTTCTGTGAGACTAGCTCAATGATAAGAGTGAGTAATTTTAGGAAATCTAGAAATACTGGTAAAAATGCATGAAATTAAACTATAATTTTTAGTTCTCTGTCATCTGGCGATTTCCTAGAGAATTAGGATCAAACTTCCTTTGCTCTTGACAGATAATATTGACTTCCTCCAAATCTTCATTTTTACCTAATTCGAGGTATGTTCTGCTGCATGCTTAGTTGCTCACTTGTGTCCAACTCTTCGTGACCCCATGGGCTGTAGTCCAGCAGACTCCTCTGTCTATGGGATTTCCCAGGCAAAAATACTGGAGTGGGTTTCCATTTCTTCCTCCAGGGAAATCTTCCTGACCCAGGGATGGAACCTGTGTCTCCTACCGCTCCTGCATTGGGAGGAAGATTCTTTGCTGCTGAGCCACCTAGGAAACCCAATTCTATGTATAGGGATCATGCTAAATAAAGATTGCCTTTAAAGTTATTTGTATGAAATAAAAAATATATATATTCATATTAATACATATGTAACTTCTGGTATTGTTTCTATTCCACAGAGTAAATATACCTAAGCTGTATTTACATTTAATTAATTAAAAAAATGTAGCTATATTACACATGCAAGTCTCCTTGACATTAAGGTATTTTATTGTGATAAATCTACTGATGCATACACTCAGGCAGTAAATGGAGACTATTAAAGTGTAGGCTAATTATAATGTGAGAACTAGGACATGATCAGAACTCATTCACCATGTGGTGAGTAGTACAGATTTTTATTCATTACTATGTTATTTTAAACCTATCTAAAGCTGTACCTAGTCTAAAATACATTCTCACAACTTATATAAATGGTGTAAATTAGCATTTAGCTGCAGAAAATATCAATCAGTCATAATCATACACTGTTTTTTTTTAATCAGAAAAATATTGTAGCTTGACACTGTATTAGTGTCTCTTCAATATAGAAATAATTGTTAGTAGTCCAGTGGCATGTTTGGTAGAATTCTCATTAATAACTTAGTAACTTGCCCTTCTCATGGACATTACAATAAGCTTTATTAAATTTTGCCCATCACACATTATTTTACTGTTAGACACTTAGTACCCACTAACTGTCTCTTCTCACTATCCCTTGTCCTACACACTAGGAGCCACTAATCTATTTTTCGTCTCTGCACTCTGGGCTGTGCTCAGTCATGTCTGACAGGTTGCGAACCTTTGGACTGTAGCCCACCAGGCTCCTCTGTCCATGGGATTTCCCAGCCAAGAACATTGGGGTGAGTTGCCATTTCCTGCTCCAGGGGATCCTCTCAATCCAGGAATCAAACTCACATCTCCTGTGTCTCCTGCAATGCAACTGGGTTCTTTGTGGTTGAGCTATCACATCAGGGAAACCCTGTCTCTGCAGGGATTTTGGATAATCCCTGTTGATATTCTTCAAGTGTGTTTTTCTTTAATGCAGTATCTAATCTGCTTTTAGTATCATCAGATAACTTCTGACAGTGTCTTCTTTATAGCTATGTTTTCATCTTTCTATTTTTCCTTTAATTTCTTGAATCCTATAACACAAAAATATACAAAGTACTTTTTTGGTAATTTCATCCTTTCTACCAGTTCCATTAATAGTTCTTCTACTGACCATCATTCTTCTGCTAATGAGACACATTTTCCTGAATCTTGGCATGTCTAGGAATTTTCTTAATTGGATGGTGTGGTGTTTCAGTCACTAAGTCATATCTGACTCCTACGACCCCATGGAGTAGGTTGCCATGCCCTCCTCCAGGGGATCTTCTTGTCCCAGGGGTCAAACCTGCCTCTCCTGCTTTGTAGGCAGATTCTTTACCTCTGAGCCACCAGGGAAGCTCTTAACTGGATGTAGGACATTATAAATACTACACTGCAAAATGTCCAGGATTTATTCTTACTTTATTTTTTATTTTATTTATTTTTTTATTCTCTACTTTAAAAGGTGTTCAGTTGCTCAGTCATGTCTGACTCTTTGCGACCCCATGGATTGCATCACGCCAGGCTTCCCTGTCCTTCACCATCTCCTGGAGCTTACTCAAACTCATGTCCATTGAGTTGATGATGCCATCCATCCATCTCAGCCTCTGTCATCCCCTTCTGCTCCTGCCCTCAATGTCTCCCAGCATCAGGGTCTTTTCCAATGAGTCGGCTCTCACATCAAGTGGCCTAAGTATTGGAGTTTCAGCTTCAACATCAGCATTTCCAATGAATATTCAGGGTTGATTTCCTTTAGGATTGACTGACTTGATCTCTTGGCAAAACTCTGTTAGCCTTTGCCTTGCTTCATTTTGTATTCCAAGGCCAAACTTGCCCATTACTCCAGGTATCTCTTGACTTCTTACTTTTGCATTCCAGTCCCCTATGATGAAACTGACATCTTTTTTGGTTTGTTTGTTTATAGTTCTAAAAGGTCTTGTAAGTCTTCATAGAGCTGTTCTACTTTAGGTTCTTCAGCATTAGTAGTTGGGGCATAGACTTGGATTACTGTGATATTGAATGGTTTTCCTTGGAAATGAACTGAGATCAGTCTGTTGTTTTTGAGATTGTACCCACATACTGCATCTCAGACTCTTTTGCTGACTATGAGAGCTACTCCATTTCTTCTAAGGAATTCTTGCCCACCGTAGTAGATATAGTGTCATCTGAATTAAATTCACCCATTCCAGTCCATTTTAGTTCACTGATTCCTAAAATGTCAATGTTCACTCTTGCCATCTCCTGTGGAAGGACTGATGTTGAAGCTG
This sequence comes from Dama dama, assembly GCF_033118175.1. Classification (NCBI taxonomy): domain Eukaryota; kingdom Metazoa; phylum Chordata; class Mammalia; order Artiodactyla; family Cervidae; genus Dama; species Dama dama. Next base: position 18,279,420 of record NC_083700.1, read on the forward strand.
AAACTCCAATACGTTGGCCACCTGATGTGACTCTTTTGGAAAAGACCCTGACCACTTCCAATTCATGGACCTAACATTCCAGGTTCCTATGCAATATTGTTATTTACAACAATGGATTTTACTTCCATCTCTAGTCACATCCACAACTGGGTGTTGTTTTTGCTTTCTTCAGCCTCTTCATTCCTTCTGAAGCTATTTCTCAGCTATTCTCCAGTAGCACCTACCAACCTGGGGAGCTCATCGTTCAGGGTCATATCTTTTTGCCTTTTCACACTGTTCATGAGGTTCTCAGGGCAAGAATGCTGAAGTGGTTTGCCATTCTCTTCTCCAGTGGACTATGTTTTGTCAGAGCTCTCCACCATGACCCATCCGTCTTGGGTGGCCTGACCTGGCATGGTTCATAGTTTCATTGAGTTAGACAAGTAAGTGATCCATGTGACCAGTTTCATTAGTTTTCTGTGATTGTGGTTTTCATTCTGTCTGCCCTCTGAGAGAGGAGGATAAGAGGCATGTAGAAGCTTCCTGATGGGAAGGACTGGCTCTGGAGAAAACTGGGTCTTGCTTTGGTGAGCAAGGTCATGCTCAGTTCAGTTCAGTCACTCAGTCATGTCTGACTCTTTGCGACCTCATGGACTGCAGCATGCCAGGCCTCCCTGTCCATCACCAACTCCCGAAGTTTACTCAGACTCATGTCCATTGAGTCGGTGATGTCATCCAATCATCTCATCCTCTGTCATCCCCTTCTCCTCCCGCCTTCAATCTTTCCCAGCTTCAGGGTCTTTTCCAATGAGTCAGTTCTTCACATCAGGTGGCCAAAGTATTGGAGTTTCAGCTTCAACATCAGTCCTTCCAATGAACACCCAGGACTCATCTCCTTTAGGATGGACTGGTTGGATCTCCTTGTAGTCCAAGGGACTCTCAAGAGTCTTCTCCAATACCACAGTTCAAAAGCATCAATTCTTTGGTGCTCAACTTTCTTTATGGTCCAACTCTCACATCCATACATGACTGCTGGAAAAACTGTAGCCTTAACTAGATGGACCTTTGTTGGCAAAGTAATGTCTCTGCTTTTTAATATGCTGTGTAGCTTTGTCATAACTTTTCTTCTAAGGAGCAAGCATCTTTTAATTTCATGGCTGCATTCACCATCTGCAGTGATTTTGGAGCCCCCCAAAATAAAGCCTGTAACTGTTTCCATTGTTTCCCCATCTATTTACCATGAAGTAATGGGACCAGATGCCATGATCTTAGTTTTCTGAATGTTGAACTCTAAGCCAGCTTTTTCACTTTCATCTTTCACCTTCATCAAGAGGCTCTTAAGTTCCTTTTCATTTTCTGCTGTAAGGGTGGTGTCATCTGCATATCTGAGGTTACTGATATTTCTCCTGGCAATCTTTTTTTTTTTTTTTGTGATTTTGGTGGTAGTTAAATGACTCAGATCTCACAGATCTGGACTAGTGTACAGTGTTAGTAAATAATGTTTTACCGCATATAATTATAATTTTTTTCTTTTTTATTTATTTTAATTGGAGGTTAATTACTTTACAATATTGTGGTGATTTTTGCCATGCATTCACATGAATCAGCCATGGGTGTACATGTTTTCCCCATCCTGACCCTCCTCCCCATCCCATCCCTTAGGGTCATCCCAGTGCACCAGCCCTGAGCACCCTGCCTCATGCATTGAACCTGGACTGGCGATCCATTTCACATATGATAATATACATGTTTCAATGATATTCTCTCAGATCATCCCATCCTCACCTTCTCCCACAGAGTCCAACAGTCTGTTCTTTACATATGTGTCACTTTTGCTGTCTCGCATATAGGGTCATCGTCACCATCTTTCTAAATTCATATGTATGCCTTAATATACTGTATTGGTGTTTTTCTTTCTGACTTATTTCAGTCTGTATAATGGGCTCCAATTTCATCCACCTCATTAGAACTGATTCAAATGCATTCTTTTTAATAGTTGAGTAATACTCCATTATGTATATGTACCACAGCTTTCTTATTCATTAGTCTGCTGATGGACATCTAGGTTGCTTCTATGTCTTGCCTATTGTAAACAGTGCTGCAATGAACATTGGGGTACATGTGTCTCTTTCAATTCTAGTTTCCTTGGTGTTTATGACCAGCAGTGGGATTGCTGGGTCATATGGCAGTTCTATTTCCAGTTTTTTAAGGAATCTCCACACTTTTCTCCATAGTGGCTGTACTAGTTTGCATTCCCACCAACAGTGTAAGAGGGTTCCTTTCTCTCTTCATCCTCTCCACCATTTATTGTTTGTAGATTTTTTGATAGCAGCCATTCTGACTGGTGTGAGATGGTACCTCATTGTGGTTTTGATTTGTATTTCTCTGATAATGAGTTATGTTGAGCATCTTTTCAAGTGTTTGTTAGCCATCTGTATGTCTTCTTTAGAGAAATGTCTGCTTAGTCCTTTGGCCCATTTTTTGATTGGGTCGCTTATTTGGAAGAATAAGAATTGAGCTGCAGGAGTTGCTTGTATATTTTTGAGATTAATTCTTTGTCAGTTGCTTCATTTGCTATTATTTTCTCCCATTCTGAAGGCTGTCTTTTCACCTCGCTTATAGTTTCCTTCATTGTGCAAAAACTTTTAAGTTTAATTAGGTCCCATTTGTTTATTTTTGCTTTTATTTCCATTACTCTGATCTCCCAGCAATCTTGATTCCAACTTATGCATCATCCAGCCCGGCGTTTCTCATGTTGTGCTCTGCATATAAGTTAAATAAGCAGGTGACAATATACAGCCTTGACATACTCCTTTTCTTGTTTGGAACTAGTCTGTTGTTCCGCGTCTGGCTCTAACTTGCTTCCTGACCTCTATACAGATTTCTCAGGAGGCAGGTCAGGTGTCTGGTATTCCCATCTCTTTCAGAATTCTCCACAGTTTGTGGTGATCCACACAGTCAAATGCTTTAGCATAGTTAATAAAGCAGAAGTAGATGTTTTTCTGAAATTATCTTGCTTTCTTTATGATCTAACAGATGTTGGTAATTTGATCTCTGGTTCCTCTGCCGTTTCTAAATCTAGCTTGAACATCTGGAAGTTCATGGTTCACATACTGTTGAAGCCTGGCTTGGAGAATTTTGAGCATTACTTTGCTAGCGTGTGAGATGAGTGCAGTCGTGCAGTAGTTTAGTATTTTGAGCATTCTTTGGCATTGCCATTCTTTGGGACTGAAATGAAAAGTGACATTGTCCAGTCCAGTGGCCACTGCTGAGTTTTCCAAATTTGCTGGCATATTGAGTGCAGCACTTTCACCACATCATCTTTCAGGATTTGAAATAGCTCAACTGGAATTCCATCACCTCCACTAGCTTTATTCATAGTGATGCTTCCTAATGCCCTCTTGACTTAGCACTCCAGGCTGTCTGGCTCTAGGTGAGTGATCATACCATTGTGATTATCTGGGTCATGAAGATCTTTTCTGTATAGTTCTTCTGTGCATTCTTGCCACCTCTTCTTAATGTTTCAGAAAAATATCTACTTCTGCTTCTGCTAGGTCCATACCATTTCTGTCCTTTATTGTGTCCATATTTGCATGAAATGTTCCCTTGGTATCTCTAATTTTCTTGAAGAGATCTCTAGTCTTTCCCATTCTATTGTTTTCTTCTATTTCTTTGCACTGATCACTGAGGAAAGCTTTCATATGTCTCCTTGCTGTTCTTTGGAACTCTGCATTTTAATGGTATATTTTTCCTTTTCTCCTTTGCCTTTTGCTTCTCTTCTTTTCTCTGTTATTTTTAGGGCCTCCTCAGACAACCTTTTTGCCTTTTTGCATTTCTTTTCCTTGGGATGGCCTTGATCCCTGTCTTCTGTACAATGTCACAAACCTCCATCCATAGTTCTTCAGGCATTCTGTCTATCAGATCTAATCCCTTAAATCTATTTGTCACTTCCACTGTATAATTGTAAGGGATTTGACTTAAGTCATACCTGAATGGTCTAGTGGTTTTTCCTACTTTCTTCAATTTAAGTCTGAGTTTGTCAATAAGAATTTCATGATCTGAGCCACAGTCAGCTCCCAGTATTATCTTTGCTGACTATATAGAGCTTCTCCACCTTTGGCTGCAAAGAATATAATCAATCTGATTTTGGTATTGATGATCTGGTGATGTCCATGTGTAGAGTCTTCTCTTGTGTTGTTTGAAGAGGCTGTTTGCTATGATCAGCACATTCTCAATCCATGCTCAGATGTTCTTTAATCCAATTTTCTGCTGATGGGATCTAGAAGGCAATTAAATTATTCTCACATTAGACTGATTTTTCTCTGTGCTTCTTTTTAAGCATTGCTATTTTGAGTATAAAATAGATATTTCTCTGGAGAAAATTTAGGCTTATTATGACCAGTAATCTTACTTCTAGGCTAGACAAATTAGGCTTACTACTGTCATTGTTTTCCTATTGAAATATTAACCCCCTGGGAACCTTACTGAATGCCCAAGGTTATTGACAGTTGACTCTCCAGTAATGTTTGGATCTTGAATATCTCTGCACCTAATGTAATCTCTGAGAATTATCCTGCTTATACCATCACCCTATCATTTTTTTTCCCTTTTCTCATAAGTACACATTTGCAGTTTAGTATTCTGCAACGACTCAGTGCGGTTGCTATGCAGCGTTTTGATGCTCTTTTTCCATATAGGTTCCTCTTATGTTGTACTATGCCTTGCACCTTATAACCACCTCAGTGCACATAAACTTTAATCTCTATAAGTTTTGTACCCGTGCTCAATGACTTCAGTCATGTCTGACACTTTGTGACCACATGGACTGGAGCCTGCCAGGTTCCTCTGTCCATGGGTTTCTCCAGGCAAGAGTACTGGAGTGGGTTGTCATGCCCTTCTCCAGGGGAATCTTCCCGACTCAGGGATCAAACCTGCATTTCCTGCATCTCCTGCAGTGCAGGCTGATTCTTTACCCATAAGCTTAGCTCAGTAATATCACTGTGCTCTACTTGGGATCTCTGTCTCTGCACTGTGATCCATAATATGTCTCTAGGCAATTTTATTTGTCACATTACTTGTTTTCCCACTTTGGGGGATCACAGTCTTATGCCGTCAATTATCGAATGTCTGTTTTTGTTTGCTTGTGTTTTTTTCCCTTAACCTCTAATATTTCATGGTTGGGATTAAGTCTGGACATTTTACTTGATTATTTCCAGAAGCACAAGTCTAGTTCATAAATTTTAATCAGTATATTAATATAGAAATCAATTCCCTCATTCTTTCTCTCTTGCAATGATAATTAGTAAGTTGTTCAGTTGTTCCATGAATTTTACATTTTACTTTACATGTGATTTGTTGATAGGTTTTAAGTCTGTGTATTTTATTTTTTAATATATTTGTATAAAAGTAGTTATATGTGCACATAAAATGCAGTTAATAAAATACAAAACAAAATGATTCTTATGAAGTGTTCCATATTTAATGTAATTTTGTGAACTTGTTTTATATTATGAAAATCACTTAATTTTGGCCTTTAAATAAAAAGTAAGTGCAACATCCATTGATTGAAAAAATTTACTTTGTTTTATTTTATATTATACACAATTTTAATAAAGAAAGTAGTAAAAACTCTATGTAAGATATAAAATAAATGTAAAAACACTAACTCTGAAATTAGGCTGTTTGAGTATGAACCCTTACTTTACCATTTACTTGGTCTGTAACCTAGGATTGGTTAGTTATACTATAGTATAGTATATACTATACTGTATATAGTAGCTTGTCGTCCTAATCAGAGACATAATAACACCCATTTCATAGAGTTGCTATGAAGAGCAAATTATTGAGTGTGTGTTTAGCTGGTACATCTAACAGCTGTAAAAGCAATTATTATTATTCCAGTACACAATGGAATATATAAAAAAGAAATGATACAGAATTAAACTTCAATACAGAAAATATGTGATCAGGTAACTTTACAAGTATAATTAATGCATTTTTATAGTGAAAAATAAAATAAGGCATAATATTTGATAAGGCATAATGAATGTTACTTCTGTTGATCAGTATCTGAACCAGCAAGTTCTGATATAAGACAAAAATGTGACCAAGAAGAAGAACAGAACATCACTTGTGTTTCTGTACAAAGCTAATTGGAATATATTTTTCTGTAAGTTTCCTGTGTCTATACAGACCTTATAAAAGTTCAGGACTCACTCTCGTCCATATGAAAGAGAGACATCAAGAGTCCTGATTGAGAAATGATGCAAACCACATTAATTCTCTGAAAAAGATTAAGGCATGCATCAAAGAGCAGAAGATTTTAAGATAAGAGATCTCATTTTTATAGAAAGAAACATAAAAATTGGAGAACACTCATTCACACTTAGAAAACAAATTTAGTGAAACTAAACAAATACAGTTAATCTTCCACCTTCAAGTGGAAATTTTGTTTACATTCCATCTTCTGATATGTACAAAAAGTATGAACTAAAACCTTTATTTCAGAATATCTATCTATTGCAGAAAATAAACATTTTATGGGGTGTTTTTAAACCTTTTCTTTTTGAAATCACATGGCCCCACCAAAATAAAACAGGCTATTATTTATTGCTGGGTAAGTCGGCCCTGCATTGCTATCCCACCTAATTTCCCTAACAAAGGTAAAAGTTGTTATTCAACAGGCTTCATGGCTGACATTTGTTTTGGATAATGAGGGTAGCAGAATATGTAATTTGTTTTGCACTGACCAGCACTGTTGTAAGTAAAGAAAAATTATGATAATGGCAAAGTCAGGGTAACTGACATTGCAGACAAAGAGTAAAGAAATTTGTGTACCATCAAGCTATCATTTTGATAAGGTAGGTTTTCCTCCCAGAGACATTTAAATGCCTTAGTAAAATAGTACATTGAACTTCCCAGGTGGGTCAGTGGTAAAGAATCTTCCTTGCCAATGCAAGAGACCCATGAAGCTCGGGTTCCATCTCTGGGTCAGGAAGATCCCCCGGAGGAGGAAATGGCAATCCACTCCAGTATTCTTGCTGGAAACGTCCATGGACAGAGGAGCCTGGTGGGTACAGTCCTTGGTGTCACAAAGAATCGAACATGACTGAGCATGCACTCAAGCAAAGTAGTGCATAGAAGCAGCCATTATATATTCCAATCCATTACCAAATTATGTTTTCTTAAAACTGAATTATCTGATGGGAGTAATCCAATTCCAGGATACTGTATTATGTAAGAAATAATCAGGTTAAAAAATGGTAACATTTCTTAAATTTGAATATGTTTTAACTGTTACTGTAGGAGTTTCACAGTTTATTTACAATGCTTAATGTCATGGAATTGTATCAATTTACTTATACATTTTTATTGTCTCAATAATGCATTCCAACTTGCTGTGACATTTTATAAATAAATGTCACAAGTCTGCTCCTTGTTTTTCTCAGTTGTAAGGTAAGGTATTTGACTAGGTAGTTCTTATTGTTAAAGGAACATCAGAATTCATGAATAACTGAATGCACTTACCACATGAACACTGGTGATAGCTGAAAGCATAAGCAGTGTCTTCCCTAACAATATTGGTTTCTCACAGCATTTCAATCTCCAGTGGTGTCTGTATAGGCCAAAGTGAGAGACAACAATTTTGTGACTTTTTTTTTTTTTTCTTCTCTTTTTCTCTTTTTTTTCTCTTCAATTTTGTGACTTTTATGAGGCATTTTGTAATATAAGTAAATTTATTTTCATGTCACTTACTGTAACTTTCCCCAAGAAGAAAAAAGAAATGTATATATGTAACAGAAATAGTTCAAACTAAAAAATGAAGTTGCTGATATAATGTATATACTAGTGTACATGATTACACTAACAATATTATTGAGAAAGTTATCCACAAACCTAGAAAATATGAAACTTTCCAATGTATATAACCAAATTAGCATAGATTAAAATGGTATGAATGCTACATAAAAATTCTCCTTGGTTCCTCAAAATCATAAATTTGATGGCAGTATGACATACTTTGCATACGGTCTTTGGTTACCTATTATATTCTTAAGATATATTGAACTTCTTTCCAATAATTGGGAATTGTTTTTTCTATCTCATTAGCAATATTGAAACTCAGCCCAAACAACTGGGACAGTACAGCAAGTTATTTCTAGCTTTAATGTTGCCCTTTGCTTTAAAGTCAGAGCAACTATAAATATGAAGAAAACTAAAAAAGACAGTTGGGCTCATATATGAGGTAAATCTCTGAGAATAGGAAATTTGTCTATCACATGACTTTGTTCTTTCTTGGTTGGTGCCCTAATTTACTGGTTATGGTTATGCGGACCTGAGGTTAACTCAATGCTTGAAGTCAGTATTTCCACATCTATCAGTAAATAAAAGAAGGAAAAAAATTTTTTTAAATACTACTGAGCATTACATTATCACTAGTATTTTAAATACCACATATCTCCCTGGATTGGGAAGATTTCCTGGAGTAGGAAATGGCAAACCACTGCAGTACTCTTGCTTTGAAAATTCCATGGACCGAGAAGCCTGGTGGGCTACAGTCCACGGGGAGGCAAATAGTTGGACATGAAAGAGTGACTGAGCACTCACTCACTCAAACATATCTTAAGGCTACAATTCTTCATGAAGTACATAATTTCAAAATACTAAAGAGAAGGAAAGAGAGAAAACCCTGAAACATCTTGCTGAAAATAAACTCTCAATAAAAGGTCAAAACAAAACAATAAGAAATGCAATGCTGAAAATGCCAATAAAGTTTATAGCTAAAAATTTATTTCTGATAAAATTAATCTTCAAAGAATAATATTAACATCTTAAAGTCTTGAAATAAGTGTGAAAAAAATGTTCAAAATTATACATGAAAGCATAACTTAAATTTAAAAGAGCAATAAACTACCAAGCAAAATAAGGTGAAATTAAATTACAATAGAACAGACATCTAGATTCAATACTAATGATACTTTTGTAGTCCTTGAAATTACTGGTAAATGTTCATTTTCTAGCTATGCTTTATTATTTATATAAATATATTACATCAAAGTTAACAAAATACAGTAGAAAGAAACAAACTCTGAATAAGTTTTTAAATTACTTTATAGTTATTATTTACCACAAATAAAGCTTATTAGAAACATGTAAGGTTAGGGATTTCCCTGGATATCCAGTGGTTAGGGCTCTGAGCTTCCACTGCAGGGTCACAGGTTTGATCTCTGATTGGGGAACTAAGATCCCACGTACCACCTGGCATGGCCTAAAGGTATATAGAGAAAGCTTGTGCTAAGGAATAAAAAGATATATTAAATAAATGAATTAAATAAACATGCTAGGTTAGTTCTTTATAAATTCTGAATATAAAGACTGGAAAAAAGAGATAAGGAAATGAAAAAACATAAAAATAATATAACATAAGCATAAAGCATTAAAATACCAATTTCAAAATGTTCAGCAGTAATATTAAAGTCAGAAAAAATGTGTTCAGGCCAAAAATAATTGGGATAAGTGGTAATATAACAATATCATGATAGAATTGATTTTTCCTGGGTAAGCTTTATAATAAACATAATTCCAGCCAACAAGAGAGAAGTACCAAAGGGGAGTCATTTGACCTACTCTACTTCACATTTAAGATATAAAATTACATAATATAGGATAAGAATTTACTTTTATAAGTTGACCATAAATACTATGACAAATATGCAATGTACATAATCACTAGTGTTAGTCTCAAAGATACACATTAAATATGTACACATAAGAAAGTGAAAAGATCAATAACACAATTGATAAAATCTGCGGATTGGCAATGAATCTGCAGAAGAATGATTAAAACAGTCAGAAAACAAAGAAAAGAATAATCAGTCTCATTGATGATCAGTTCAGTTCAGGTCAGTCGCTCATTTGTGTCCGACTCTTTGTGACCCCATGGACTGCAGCGAACCAGGCCTTCCTGTCCATCACCAAATCCTGGAATTTAGCCAAACTCATGTCCATTGAGTCAGTGATGCCATCCAACCACCTCATCCTCTGTTGTCCCCTTCTCCTCCTGCCTTCAATCTTTCCCAGCATCAGGGTCTTTTCAAATGAGTCACTGATGATCAAGAATATTCAAATTAAAAGATTATGGATGTGAAAGTTAGACCATAAAGAAGGCTGAGTGCTGAAGAATTGATGCTTTGGAACTGTGGTGCTTGAGAAGACTCTTAAGAGTCCTTTGGACACAGATCACCAGCCCAGTTTGGATGCATGAGACAAGTGCTCAGGGCTGGTGCACTGGGAAGACCCAGAGGGATGGGGAACACATGTAAATCCATGGCTGATTTCATGTCAACCCATGGCAAAAACCACTACAATATTATAAAGTAATTAGCCTCCAACTAATAAAAATAAATGAAAAAAAAAAAAGAAAAAAAAAAAAAGAGTCCTTTGGACAGCAAGGTGATCAAAGCACTCAATCTTAAAGGGAATCAACAGTGAAAATTCATTGGAAGTACTGATGCTGAAGCTGAAGCTCCAATACTTTTGCCACCTGATGTAAATAGCTGACTTGTTAGAAAAGACACTGATGCTGGTGAGAGTCAATTCCCAGGCAGGTTGATAAGACGTCTGGGGGTCCATGAGGAGAGAGTGGTCTGGAGTTCTTGAGGAGGAGATAAGTTCAGTTCAGTCAGTTCAGTCGCTCAGTCGTGTCTGACTCTGAGACCCCATGAATCGCAGCACGCCAGGCCTCCCTGTCCATCACCAACTCCCGGAGATTACTCAAACTCATGTCCATCAAGTTGGTGATGCCATTCAGCCATCTTATCTTCTGTCGTCCCCTTCTCCTCCTGCGCTCAATCTTTCCCAGAATCAGGGTCTTTTCTAATGAGTCAGCTCTTCGCATCAGCTGGCCGAAATATTGGAGCTTCAGCTTCAACATCAGTCCTTCCAATGAACACCCAGGACTCATCTCCTTTAGGATATACTGGTTGGATCTCCTTGCAGTCCAAGGGACTCTCAAGAGTCTTTAACACCACAGTTCAAAAGCATCAGTTCTTCAGCACTCAGCTTTCTTCACAGTCCAGCTCTCACAGCCATACATGACCACTGGAAAAACCATAGCCTTGACTAGATGGACCTTCGTTGGCAAAGTAATGTCTCTGCTTTTTAATATGCTGTCTAGGTTGGTCATAACTTTCCTTCCAAGGAGTAAGTGTCTTTTAATTTCATGGCTGCAGTCACATCTGCAGTGATTTTGGAGCCCAGAAAAATAAAGTCAGCCACTGTTTCCACCGTTTCCCCATCTATTTGCCATGATGTGATGGGACTGGATGCCATGGTCTTAGTTTTCTGAATGTTCAACTTTAAGTCAACTTTTTCACTCTTCTCTTTCACTTTTCATCAAGAGGCTCTTTAGTTCTTCTTCAGATTCTGCCGTAAGGGTGGTGTCATCTGCATATCTGAGATTATTGATATTTCTCCCAGCAATCTTGATTCCAGCTTGTTTCTTCCAGCCCAGCGTTTCTCATGATGTACTCTGCATATAAGTTAAATAAGCAGGGTGACAATATACAGCCTTGATGTACTTCTTTTCCTATTTGGAACCAGTCTGTTGTTCCATGTCCAGTTCTAACTATTGCTTCCTGATCTGCATGTAGGTTTCTCAAGAGGCAGGTCAGGTGGTCTGGTATTTCCATCTCTTTCAGAATTTTCCACAGTTTATTGCGATCCACACAGCCAAAGATTTGGCATAGTCAATAAAGCAGAAATGGATGTTTTTCTGGAACTCTCTTGCTTTTTCAATGATCCAGCGAATGTTGGCAATTTGATCTCTGGTTCCTCTGCCTTTTCTAAAACCAGCTTGAACATCTGGAAGTTCACGTATTGCTGAAGCCTGGCTTGGAAAATTTTGAGCATTACTTTCCTAGCATGTGAGATGAGTGCAATTGTGTGGTAGTTTTAGCATTCTTTGGGATTGCCTTTCTTTGGGATTGGAATGAAAACTGACCTTTTCCAGTCCTGTGGCCACTGCTGACTTTTCCAAATTTGCTGGCATGTTGAGTGCAGCACTTTCACAGCATTATTTTTTAGGATTTGAAATAGCTCAACTGGAATTCCATCACCTCCACTAGCTTTGTTCATAATGATGCTTCCTAAGGCCCACTTGACTTCACATTCCAGGATGTCTGGCTCTAGGTGAGTGATCACACCCTCGTGATTATCTGGGTTGTGAAGATTTTTTGTGTACAGTTCTTCTGTGTGTTCTTGCCACCTCTTCTTAATATCGTCTGCTTCTGTTATGTCCCTACCATTTCTGTCCTTTATTGAGCCCATCTTTACATGAAATGTTCCCTCGGTATCTCTAATTTTCTTGGAAAAGATCTCTAGTCTTTCCCATTCTATTGTTTTCCTCTATTTCTTTGCAATTATTGCTGAGGAAGGATTTCTTATCTCTCCTTGCTATTTTTTGGAACTCTGCATTTCCTTTTCTCCTTTGCTTTTCACATCCCTTCTTTTCACAGCCATTGGTAAGACCTCCTCAGACAGACATTTTGCTTTTTTGCACTTCTTTTTCTTAAGGATGGTCTTGATCCCTGTCTCCTGTACAATGTCATGAACCTCCGTCCATAGTTCATCAGGCACTCTGTCTATCAGATCTAGTGCCTTAAATCTATTTCTCACTTCCACTGTATAGTCATAAGAGATTTGATTTAGGTCATACCTGAATGGTCTAGTGGTTTTCTTCACTTTCTTCAATTTCAGTGTGAATTTGGCAATAAGGAAATCATGATCTGAGCCACAGTCAGTTCCTTGTCTTATTTTTGCTGACTGTATAGAGCTTCTCCATCTTTGGCTGCAAAGAATGTAATCAATCTGATTTCGGTGTCGACCATCTGGTGATGTCCATGTGTAGAGTCTTCTCTTGTGTTGTTGGAAGTGGGTGTTTGCTATAACCAGTGCATTCTCTTGGCAAAACTTTCTTAGCCTTTGCCCTGTTTCATTCCGTACTCCAAGGCCAAATTTGCCTGTTACTCTGGGTGTTTCTTGACTTCCTACTTTTGCATTCCAGTCCCCTATAATGAAAAGGACATCTTTTTTGGGTATCAGTTCTAGGCGGTCTTGTAGGTCTTCATTGAACTGTTCAACTTCAGCTTCTTCAGTGTTACTGGTCAGGGCATAGACTTGGATTACCGTGATATTGAATGGTTTTCTTTGGAAACGAACAGAGATCATTCTGTCGTTTTTGAGATTGCATCCAAGTACTGCATTTTGGACTCTTGTTGACTATGGTGGCTACTCCATTTCTTCTAAGGGATTCCTGCCCACAGGAGTAGATACAATGGTCATCTGAGTTAAATTCACCCATTCCAGTCCATCTTAGTTCACTGATTTCCTAGAATGTCGATGTTCACTCTTGCCATCTCCTGTTTGATCACTTCCAATTTGCCTTGATTCATGGACCTAACATTCCAGGTTCCTATGCAATATTGCTCTTTACAGCATGGAACCTTGCTTCTATCACCAGTCCCAACCACAACTGGGTGTTGTTTTTTCTTTGGCTGCATCCCTTCATTCTTTCTGGAATTGTTTCTCCACTGATCACCAGTAGCATATTGGGCACCTACCAACCTGGGGAGTTCACCTTTTAGTATCCTATCTTTTTGCCTTTTCATACTGTTCATGGGGTTCTCAAGGCAAGAATACTGAAGTGGTTTGCCATTCCCCTCTCCAGTGGACTGCGTTCTGTCAGACCTCTCCACCATGACCCGTCCGTCTTGGGTGGCCCCGTATGGCATGGCTTAGTTTCACTGAGTTAGACAAGGCTGTGGTCCATGTGATCTAATTGGCCTGTTGTCTGTGATTGTGGTTTCAGTCTGTCTGCCCTCTGATGCCCTCTCTCAGTGCCTACCGTCTTACTTGGGTTTCTCTTACCTTGGACATGGGATATCTCTTCACGACTGCTCCAGCAGAGTGCAGCCACTGCTCCTTACCTTGGACATGGGGTGGCTCCTCTCGGCCACGCTTCAGCACCATTGCAGCCACCGTGCATAAGAGTACGCTGATTCATTTTTATTGTACATTGTAAACCAACACAACATTGTAAAGCAACTATACTCCAATAAAAATTAACTTAAAAAAATCACAAAGAAGAATGCTGGAATTAAAATTTTATCAACTAGATCATTTTCAAATCTGAGGAGATAATTCATATATATAAATGTATATATACATAACACATACATATGTATATTTGTTTCTCATACACTTTCCTCTTCAGAAGAGTTACCACATAAATATCTACATTAAATTTAAAGGAGTAAAGAGAGAAAAAATTACACTACTTGGATGTTAAGTTATATGAGAATTATGTGATCAAGTATATAGCAATTTGTTTTCTTGTAAAAATTAATCAAGGACAAAAAGAGACAAAATAGAAAGTATATGCTGCAGAAGTGGTTCCAGGAAAGAGAGACTTAAAGCTGGGAATCTGGAATCCGTTGTCTGATTGGTTAGATTAGAAGATGGTAATAGTTTATTCTTCATGGAACTGGGAGAGTAGAAGTCAATTTAATCCAGTGGCAAAAAAAAAAAGAAACCAACCCCCCAAACTTAAATGATCATCCATAGTCTTCTGGAATGAAGTATCTATTGATGCTACGGATTTTGAAGAACAACTGCTATTGCAACATATTTTGGTGAAACTGTAGACACTGAGAATTGCTAGGTCATCTGTCCACTCCTTATTAACTTGAAGATGTCATAGTGAAGAAAATGAGACATTCAGAACAGGCCAAAGAACCACAATACTTTCGTGGGTGTGCTAAGTGTCTCTTATTTCTTGGAAATGCAGAAAATACATTTACGTGAAATTAAGTTCTCCAATTTGATCATTAGAGTAGCAACATTATAATGTAATCTAAGATGTTCTTTTGTTTGAAATTTCTAGTTTTGATTGGGAAAGAAAAAGGCCCTGAGAAGTAGAGCTGTAACTTTGATAGACTCCTGTTAACCTGATCACGTCCGATCTCTCTTTCACCCTTTCTCCCTCCTTTGTGGAGATTAGAGAACTCTCCTCTTTGTTGTTTAGTCGCTAAGTCATGTCCAACTCATTTGTGACCCCATGGACTGTAGCCCACCAGGTTTCTCTGTCCATGGGATTTCCCAGGCAAGAATACTGGGGAGGGTTTTCATTTCATCCTCCAGGGGATCTTCCCAGTCCAGGGATTGAACTGCATATCCTGCATTGCAGGCTGATTCTTTACCGTTGAGCCACTTGGGAAGCCCCAGAGGACTCTTATTTCAGTCTCTATAATGCCTTGGCATGAGATAGAGCTTTGCAAAAGGATGCCGATTGCTTCAGAAATCACCAGCCCTCACTGCTGCAGACTCATGGCTAGAACTGGGGAAGGCAATGGCACTCCACTCCAGTACTCTTGCCTGGAAAATCCCATGGACGCGGGAGCCTGGTAGGCTGCAGTCCATGGGGTCTTGAAGAGTCGGACACGACTGAGCGACTTCACTTTCACTTTTCACTTTCATGCATTGGAGAAGGAAATGACAACCCACTCCAGTGTTCTTGCCTGGAGAATCCCAGGGACAGGAGAGCCTGGTGGGCTGCCGTCTATGGGGTCGCACAGAGTCAGATACGACTGAAGTGACTTAGCAACAGCAGCATGGCTAGAACATGATTTCAGTGGAATGCACAGTATTGAATAGAAAGTCAGTCTTAGAAAGAGCTATTATCCTGAAATTTTTTTGATATTTTAAAACCTGAGTTTATAAATTGGATGCACTACATGGGATCCATGGGTCCATGTGTCCTCCCTCCAATGGCAGGACGGCACTAGACAGTCGAGGTTCTAAATTTGAAGGCCGGGGTGGATATAGAATAAATTGAGACCTGTGCAAAGAGATAGGATT
Organism: Dama dama; assembly: GCF_033118175.1. Lineage (NCBI taxonomy): Eukaryota > Metazoa > Chordata > Mammalia > Artiodactyla > Cervidae > Dama > Dama dama. The sequence continues at coordinate 18,295,314 of NC_083700.1, forward strand.
GCAGGCTCTGCAGAAGTATTGTGTCATGATAGAGTGGTTTTTCACTTTAATTTTCATGCTCTTCGAGTGTTTTGGAAACCAATATGGCATCTCCAGTGCAATGAGAACTATGCTTCTTATTGTTTTAAAGAACATGTGTGTGTGTGTGTTTAGTCTAAGATTGTAACTATTACAGGGAAATAGATAAGCATCTAAGTACCATGTTCATTTCCCTATACACTCCCATGTCTAAATCACAGGAAGATTTCCTTTTTTATCTCTACTCAATTGTTCATTTATCTTGGTCATAGAATAAAAAAGGGGAGATGGGTCTGTGTGTGTGTGTGTGTGTGTTTGTGTGTGTGCATGCACATGTGTGTATGTGTGTGTAGAAGTTAGAAACCACATTGCGATTTTAGTGGTATCTGTGTTTCCTATTTGGAACAACAGACTGGTTCCAAATAGGAAAAGGAGTATGTCAAGGCTGTATATTGTCACCCTGCTTATTTAACTTATATGCAGAGAACATCATGAGAAATGCTGGGCTGGAGGAAGCACAAGCTGGAATCAAGATTGCCAGGAGAAATATCAATAACCTCAGATATGCAGATGACACCACCCTTATGGCAGAAAGTGAAGAAGAACTAAAGAGCCTCTTGATGAAAGTAAAAGAAGAGATTGAAAAAGTTGGCTTAAAGCTCAACATTAAGAAAACTAAGACCGTGGCATCCAGTCCCATCACTTCATAGCAAATAGATGGGGAAATAGTGGCTGACTTTATTTTTCTGGGCTCCAAAATCACTGCAGATGTGACTGCAGCCATGAAATTAAAAGACACTTAACTCCTTGGAAGGAAAGTTATGACCAACCTAGACAGCATATTAAAAAGCATTACTTTGCCAACAAAGGTCCGTCTAGTCAAGGCTATGGTTTTTCCAGTGGTCATGTATGGATGTGAGAGTTGGACTGTGAAGAAAGCTGAGTGCTGAAGAACTGATGCTTTTGAACTGTGGTGTTAAAGACTCTTGAGAGTCCCTTGGACTGCAAGGAGATCCAACCAGTCCATCCTAAAGGAGATGAGTCCTGGGTGTTCATTGGAAGGACTGATGTTGAAGCTGAAGCTCCAATATTTTGGCCAGCTGATGCGAAGAGCTGACTCATTAGAAAAGACCCTGATGCTGGGAAAGATTGAGCGCAGGAGCAGAAGGGGACGACAGAGGATGAGATGGTTGGATGGCATCACTGACTCAATGGGCATGGGTTTGGGTGGACTCCGGGAGTTGGTGATGGACAGGGAGGTCTGGCGTGCTGCGGTTCATGGGGTCACAAAGAGTCAGACACGACTGAGCAACTGAACTGAACTGTATTTCCTTTTCATGCAAACCTCTTTAGATGGAAAGAGATCTTTTAATTTATAGGATTGCCCCTTCCCAGAACCCCCTCATAAATCAATCCCTTCCATAATTATATTGAAAATTTTTTCTCAAGTTTCAAGAAGAAAGCCATTCTTATTTCCTATGGGATATTTTACTTTATTCTTTTAGTTTGGGTCACATTTTAATTTAGGGCTCAGTAACACTCAGACATAACATTTATCATCATTCTACTCAAGTTTTATATATGAAACCCCTCTCTCCATATATGTCTGCTTGATCATCCCCTGTGGTCAAGAAATGGCTGTTTATTTCTGAATAGTTATGGGATCTAACACAATTAGCAACCATTTCATTCATTATATGCTTTTATATTTGGCTTTCTAATTTCTAAATATATGAATTTCAAAAGTATGATTAAAATAGTGGCAAAGTTATCTACATTTAATCTAAATAGAAAAGAAACCCTGTTAAGGACTGTGACTTCTTAAAAAAGATTTTTTTCCCTCAATCTGCCACTACTTAAAACTGAAGCCAGATTTATGATTCTGTCATGAAACTAATTCCAAAAGAGATTAAAATTACTAAGTCTACATATTTTAGAACTATGTTATGCACAGATCCTGAGAGCATTTTAATATTGAACATGTATTTCATCTACCATTGGAAGGCTGATATACAGTGATATAACTATATTTTATTGATTATAGAAATATATAACTATGAAATATGTTGTAACCAGAAATTTAAAAGTGGCTTTGTGATCTCCAATTTTTTTCTTTTTAAAATGTTACCCAGTATATCAAATATTTATTAAATAATTACCTTTTACATGTTTCATTAACTTAGCATTATTTTCTTTAATTTTACAGTATTTTCTTATATGGTGATTAAATAGTATATAAACTTATATTTTTTTCTGGGATATGAAGCCAAGTAAAGATATAGATTACATTAAAGCTTTTTTTAATTAAAAGGAAAAATAAAAAGCACATCTGGTAGGAAATGGTAGCCAAAGGGAAGAAACCAGAGAATAATATAAAATAGAGAGCAAAAATACCACCTGTTCACAATTTATTTCTCTTTATTGAGCAGTAGTTTCATTGAACATAAAGAATTTGGCACAACAATCTACTTTATGTATTCTGGGCAGCTGTGTACCCTGGATATCTTCAAATATATTAGTAAAATATAGTCGTTACATTTTTTACTTATATAATTTTCTTGGTATGTAAAGGTCTAGTAAATGCTGTATGAGTGGTAAAATGTAAATACCTTAAATCTGTTTGAAAATTTTGACTGTATTATTAGGGTACATATATATATGTGTGTGTGTGACTTTTACAATTATGAAATAGTTGTGAGTATTTAATATGGTATTACTAAAATGTTTTTCTTATAATTTCACAGGTGAGAAGAGTTCAGGAAACATTTTCTCAAAGTCCTAAAGGCTGCAAATGTGAGGCATTCACCATTTTTCTTATTGAAAATAAATAAGTTGCCTAGTTTCATATGGAGTTGATGTCTGTAACCACTGCCTCTGGACTCATGAATCAGGAAAGGTGGAAACAAGAGAACATACGGCGACTGTCACACATTTTCTCCAGACAGTTCATTCTGAAGTTTATCAGTTTGTCTTGAATTTGTCAATATTACTCATCCAGTTTTCATGAAGAAAGAAAAATATCCATTTTTTCCCTTCTTTTTAGAGATTAGAGAGGAAAATTACAAAGTAAATTTTGGTGTTTTACATATGTATACATATATACATTTGTATAGACTATTGTATTTTGCAAAAGTATTAACATAATCTTAGCCCTTAATACAACTATCTGATTAGGTAGAGTCTGTTTATTATAAAGATTAGTAAACATAATTTTAGCCCTAGGCATCGCCTTATGTTTAGATAACATGAAAACTGACCTGTCCCTAACAGATTATGTAAAAGTCAGAATCTTACTTAATGAGTTCATAATATCTCATGAATGCAAGATAACAAAAATCAACAATCATATTACAATAAAATAAATAGACATATATTAGACATAGGACCTTCTTCTGTTCCTAAGCCTATTATATACTCATTACCTAATTTGGTCATCATGATACATTTATCTTTCCCATTAGTAATAGTAGAACATGAGGACTAAGTGCAATCCCACAATCTGACAACAGAATCCAAAATTCCATGGAAAGGGACACTTGGTTTATGTTGAAATTATTTTTGTGCCATGGAGGACAAGGTGGAGGATAAAAGTGAGAATAAAAAGAGTGAAACACAAGTTGATTCTTGAAGTGTCACCAAGAATTACATGTGAAAGTGGTGAGAAAGACACTGCAAACCAAAAACCGACTCATACACAGGTCTTAGATAAATATGCTGTGTTTGAAACGTAATTGTTTGCTATGTGGTACAAGTAACTTCTATTTACAATATGTACAAAAACATGGTGAAAGTGAGGATGGAAAGTTAGAGTGAGCTAAGTTACACGAATGGAAGATGTGTATTTACAAGCAAAGTTCACAGGACTTGGTGATTAATAGGAGAAAGATGAGAATCTTAGAATTATTGTTATATATTTTTATGGTCAGTTTATCTACCTATAAAAGTGATGTAGAAACTTTCTCCCATTCAACCTTAACATGATTTCTCCTTGACGTATAATAATGATGATATTTAAAAATCCAATATAATATGCATATTGCTAATAATGACATATTGAGCAGGTTTTAAGCATACATTTAAAGAACTCCTGATGGAATCCCAAACGTCTAGTATTCTTGACAGCTATAAGAAAAACAACTCAGAGTCTTCTTTTACCTTTCTCCCCAAGAATAAGAATCACTCCTTAAAGATGGGATTCAAAAGACATAATGATGCCTTTTTTACCAAGCAATACAGCGGTAGCAATTTCTTCTCTTACAGATATTAGATATTGCAGAAATCCCACAGGAAATGTTCTGAAGACAGCATCACATGTCAGACGTAAGCAGACAGATCTGGGATAATCAGTCACCACTCCTGAATATGACCTGGTTTCATATTGCGACCCATGGCACTGTATTTTCAATAAAACCTTTGCCCTCAAATAACTCTCACCCTCATATTTAGATCTATTCTTGGTATTGTTACCAGATTTGGGGAGGGTCGAAGAAGATCCTCCCTTGTGGGCCCTGGTTCTTGGTAAGGACGCAAAGAAGAATCTGAGGTCTTACTCGTGGCAAAAACAAGTTTAAGGAAAGAACAGAAAGAACACTTCAAGGGAGAGGTGGGTCAGGTCAAGAGAGGCCCTGGGGCTGGAATGATGAGGTAAGAAGGGTTTTCAGGACTGGGTTTTGCAAATTCATCTAGGTGGGTGTGGACTGGCAGTTTTGATTGACAGTTGCAAGTTACATAACAGCATGCTGTATTGCACATGTCTTTCCCGTAATTCAGTCTGTTATAATCAGATGTACATATGTATAAAATCCTTATGAACACTTAATAGGCTCTCAGCTGCCTAAGGTCACTTGAGGACACAGCCATGCATCAGGGGCCAGTGTCTAAGAGTTGGAGAAGCCCCTGCGGTCAGTTTGTATTCACTGTGTGCCTAGGGCACATGGGTAGAGTTGGAACAGTCTCTGTGGTTATTTTGTAGCATATCTGTGAGCTCTCCTGGGCCACATGGGGCTTCTCTGGGGTGGAGTTTATAGAGATCAGCTTGAATCTTTATCTGCTAGGCCACCCCTCATTGCTCACACCTAACTTCCTACCTGACAGTATCAGATTGGGAAATAATCAGTGAAGATAAAATTAACTTTATAGTGAAAAGTTTATTAGTGAGACAGACAGCCGCTATTTAATGGTAAAATTTTAGCAAGAAGATAAATCCTTGGTGGTTGAGAAAGTAAAGAATCTGCCTGCAATATAGCAGGCAGATTGTAGGTGTGAACAAGCTGCTCACACCTGATGCCCACTGAGAGGAGGAAGAGTGCTCACAAGATGCCAAAGAAGTGGCAAACATGTTTGATACCAAACATCAGTGACAAAGATGTATTTATAAATCAACAGAGATATGAGATATGACTTGGAACCTCTTCAAAGTACAACTTCAACAAAAAAGGCATTAGATCCCAGACCAAAAAAGCAAACAAAACCCTTCAAGAATGTTTTCACATTATTATAACTTATTACCAGGTATTTGCTTCTTTATACTTACACACTCCCGTCCAAAACCCAACCCATTGTGACCCTATAGTCATGAGATAGTCATTTTGATCAGTACCAAAATCGTCAAAATTCTAATTGTTTGTCAATTATTGAGTATAATTTTAAGACTTTAATAAATACAATCCAAAAATTATTCACAATATTTCAACTACAAAATTTTGTGTGTAGTTTGCATTTCTTCCTTGAAAATATAAGGTCAATTTCAACTTAGTAACAATGTAACAATACAATTCATCGCCAAGAAGTTTACTTTGTTATATTTGAGTGGATAAAATTTTATTGACATCAACTATGTCAGTTAAGTACTAATATTTATTCTTCCAAGAAGAAAAAAACAGAGTCAGAAGCTGGGCAGCCCCATCGGCCCCCGGCGCCCGCCCACCCCCGGGAGGCTCGCCTGGGCTGCGGTGAAGAGGACGCTCCGGAGACTCGACGCCAGCTGGCTCCGTCTCTCCGCGCTCTGAGACCGCAGCGGCGAACACGGCCTCAGGAGTGCAAGTTGCCGATGAAGTATGTCGCATTTTTTATGACATGAAAGTTCGGAAGTGCTCCACGCCAGAAGAAATCAAGAAAAGAAAGAAGGCTGTCATATTCTGTTTCAGTGCAGACAAAAAGTGCATCATCGTGGAGGAAGGCAAAGAGATCTTGATGGGAGATAGATGTTGGTGTCACCATAACCAATCCTTTCAAGCATTTTGTGGGGATGCTTCCTGAAAAAGATTGTCGCTATGCTCTGTAGGATGCAAGCTTTGAAACAAAGGAATCCAGAAAAGAGGAGTTGATGTTTTTCCTGTGGGCACCAGAACTAGCTCCTCTGAAGAGTTAAATGATCTATGCGAGCTCCAAGGATGCCATCAAAAAGAAGTTCCAAGGCATAAAACACGAATGTCAAGCAAATGGGCCAGAAGACCTCAATCGGGCTTGTATTGCTGAAAAGCTAGGTGGATCCCTAATTGTAGCTTTTGGAGGATGCCCCGTGTAGACCATCATCTGATGCCACAAATCGAAAGCTTTGGTGTTTAATGTTACCCTCTTGCTATGTATAAGTAAAGCAGATAATGTTTAGGCTAGGGACTCACTGAAGGGGAGCTGTCTTGTCATTTGTGGGGGTAAACTATCCTATGAACATGTGCAAATGGCCCTAAATAAATCTACACTCTAAAACTTAAAAAAAAAAAAAACAGAGTCAGAAGGTGGACACATATTTACAGGTTTATTGTGGGGTGTGTGCTAAATTGCTTCAGTTGTGCCTACTCTTTGCAACCCTATGGACTGTGGCCTGACAAATTCTTCTGCCCATGGGATTCTCCAGGCAAGAATCCTGGAGTGGGTTGCCATTTCCTTCTCCAGCGGATTTGCCCAACCCAGGGATTGAACCTGCATCTCTCATGTCTCCTGCATTGGCAGGCAGGTTCTTTACCACTAGCATCACCTGGGTACTTGGGATTAAATCTCAGATATTTTACTGGAGAAAATACTCTTTCCACTAAACTCTCCAGTATTCTGTTTTTCTTCTTTGGACAAATTAATGTTTCTTTTCTGCCTTTACAGAGATATTGTAACAGAGAACAGCAACCCTAACTCCATATTGAATCTACTCCTTTAAAATGTGTCAGGAAATAGTCAGCCCAGTCCAGGAAGCACAGAGGGTCCCAGACAGGATAAACCCAAGGAGGAAGACACCAAGACACACAGTAACTAAACTGGCAAAAATTAAAGACAAAGATACAATATTAAAAACAACAAGGGAAAAATGACAAACAACATACAAAGCAACTCCCATCAGGCTATCAGCTGATATCTCAACAGAAACTCCACAAGCCAGAAGGGAAAGGCACGATATATTTAAAGTAAAGGAAGGGAAGAACCTACAACCAAGAATACTCTACCCAGCGAGACTCTCATTTGGATTTGATGGAGAAATCAAAAGCTTTCGGACAAGCAAAAGTTAAGAGAATTTCGCAACACCAAACCAGCTTTGCAACAAATGCTAAAGGAATTTGTTAAATTTGTTAAATTCCTGCCTCTAGGCAGGAAACACAAGACAAGGAAAGGCCTACAGAAAATAAACCCAAAACAATTCAGCAAATGGGAATAGGTTTCTAATGAGCAGTCATGGTTAAAAACAACTGGACTATATGACGATCTTTTACTTTTATCTAGTTTGTTTCACTTCTTCTTTCATATTCTATGGTCTTATTTCATTTAGTTTGTGTTTTCTAGTTTCTTCATCTCTTCTTTTTTTTTTTTTTTGATGTTCTTTCTCTAGCTTTTATCAACTGTAGTAGAAATGCTTTCGTATACATACACATATAAATAATATGTATAATAAATATATTTTAGAAAACATGAACTTTCACCTAATTAAAAAATTTATGACATTTGATTCCAGTTGTTTGACTTAGCATGAATAGAATGCTAGACTTCTAATTATAAAATAGATATGCAGCAAGCAACAGAAGTTTACTGTATAGCATAGGGAACTATAGCCAATATCTTATAATAACTTATGACGGAAAATAATATAAAAAAAGTATATGTGCAGCTGAACACCTTGTTGTGCACCTGAACCACTGTAAGTCAACTATGTTTCAATTATATATAAATATATATTAAACAGTTGCAGAACAGAGAATAACGTTTGTCTTTTTTAAAGGTTTATAAGAACATTGTGACCAGATTTACATGGAAAGCTGCCAGAACAAAGGATTCTGGTACCAAGAAGTTTGCAACAGCTAGCCATATCCCTTCCCCTTTTAGTATAAAAGAAGCCTGAGTTATAAATTGAGTAAGGCGGTTGTCTTGAGCTACACTAGTCCATGACCTTCTTGGTCAGCTGTATTTCTGAATAAAGTTGCTATTCCTCACTGCAACAGCTTGCCTCTGGATTTATTGTTCTATTGTGGGGTGAGCAGGATGAGCTTGGTCTCTGTGGCAAAATCTACACTTTTATGAGTGCCCACACTTTCTGTGTCTTTTCTCCGTAGTTTTGCATTCCAACCTTTATCCTCCCAACTGATTCAAATAACACAGAAACAAATTTGCTTTGTAGTCAAAATGATTTTATTAAAATTATTTCTATAGTTTTTATAGGTGTCCAAGTATCCCTTTAAATAATTCAGTTACAGAAAATGCAAACTTTATGTATTAAGATGCATTATGGGGTAATATCTTAAGTTATATACACTAAATATGGTGTTTTTCAAAAAATTAAATATAGAAATATCATGTGATCCAGCAATTCCACTTAAGTGTATTTTTTCAAAGTGTGTATCAAGAGATGAGTGGATAAGATGTGGTCTACATGGATTATTACTCAGCCACAAAGAAGAATGAAATCTTGTCATTTGTGACAACATGGATGGGCCTAGAGGGTATTATGCCAAGTAAAATAAGTCAGAAAGAGTGACAAATACAGTATGATGTCACTTGTATGTGGAAACTGAAAACCAGAACAAATGAACCAACATAACCAAACAGTAATGAAGTCATAGATACAGAGAACAAAGAAGTGGTTGCCAGAGAGGGAAGAGATGTGGTGATGAGAGAACTAGTGAGAGAGATTATGACTTACAAATTTCCCTTCAAAATAAATGAGTTTGGGGGACAAAATATACACCATGGAGAATATAGTCAATGAGAATAATTTGGTTACAGATGGTAACTTGACTTATTGTGGTGATAATTTTATAATGTATAGAAATATCAAATCACTATATTGTGCACCTGAAATTCTCAGTGTTGTGGTTCAATTAAATTACAATTATACTTCAATTAGGAAAAAACTTGGGGATAAGTAAAGTTTACAGAAATGCTTAGCAACTTCTCCATGGGTATAAGCATTCTCATTACTTGCATGATGATGTGATTAACAATAAAGTGTAAACATTGTTAAAAAACAAAAAATAGAGAAAAAGAAAAAAAAATTCAAATTTTGAAAGGACATCATACATCAGAATTGAGAAAACTCAGAAATCAGTGTGTGGGACTCAGAAAAGAGTAAGAAAAAATTGAAAAATCACTCTGTAAATGAAAGCAAAAGTAGGAAAAACACACTGAGAAATAATGCTTTATAATAAACAGAGAAATGCAAATCAAAACCACAATGAGGTACCATTACATGCCAGTCACGATGGCTGCTATCCAAAAGTCTACAAGCAATAAATGCTGGAGAGGGTGTGGAGAAAAGGGAACCCTCTTATACTGTTGGTGGGAATGCAAACTAGTACAGCCACTATGGAGAACAGTGTGGAGATTCCTTAAAAAACTGGAAATAGAACTGCCATATGACCCAGCAATCCCACTTCAGGGCATACACACCGAGGAAACCAGATCTGAAAGAGACACGTGCACCCCAATGCTCATTGCAGCACAGTTTATAATAGCCAGGACATGGAAGCAACCTAGATGCCCATCAGCAGACGAATGGATAAGGAAGCTGTGGTACATATACACTATGGAATATTACTCAGCCATTAAAAAGAATTCATTTGAATCAGTTCTAATGAGATGGATGAAACTGGAGCCCATTATACAGAGTGAAGTAAGCCAGAAAGATAAAGACCAATACAGTATACTAACGCATATATATGGAATTTAGGAAGATGGTAATGATAACCCTATATGCAAAACAGAAAAAGAGGCACAGAACAGACTTTTGGACTCTGTGGGAGAAGGCGAGGGTGGGATGTTTCAAGAGAACAGCATCGAAACATGTATATTATCTAGGGTGAAACAGATCACCAGCCCAGGTTGGCTGCATGAGACAAGTGCTCGGGCCTGGTGCACTGGGAAGACCCAGAGGGAGCGGGTGGAGAGGTAGGCGGGAGGTGGGATTGGGATGGGGAATACATGTAAATCCATGGCTGATTCATGTCAATGTATGACAAAATCCACTACAATATTGTCAAGTAATTAGCCTCCAACTAATAAAAATAAATGGAAAAAAAGAAAAACACATTGAGAAATAATGCCTTATGATAAACAGTAGATAAAAAGAAAACTCTCTTAAAAACTATTTAAAAAAAACTCCTGGCAAATGAATTAAGGAAGAAATTGTAAAATTGATGAATATGTTAATAGTGGAAGATCAGCACAAGAGATCTGATACATGAATGATTGTGGCTGTTCAGTTGCTCAGTCCTGTTCAACTCTCTGCGACCCTATGCACTGTAACTCGCTAGGCTTCCCTGTCCTTATGTGAATGATTGGGGTCTCTAAAAGAGTAAAGTCACAGCACAGATACACAGCAAATATTAAACATTATGATGCAAAGTTTTCTGGAAAAAAAGGCTTTGAAATTGTTTATTAAAAAGAATAATGAGCATCAACTTGCAATGACTAATAGTAAATGACACTGTAGTACAGCTACTAGGTTATAAAGATAAAAGCCCTTTAGGTCACTGGAATAAAAGAGTGAGAGGAATATAAAGGAATAAAAACTGGAACTTCAAGAGCTTTCTGGGAGAGAAATTCTCTGTGTAGAAGAAAAGAGAGAAACACATTTAAGTTACACAAGGAGAGACATGATGAATCATGAACTTTTTACCAGCCTAGCAGATTGAGTTTTGAAAAGTCCTGACATGCAAGTCATATAAGATCTAGGGTAATACTGATTTCCTATGACTAGTGGAACGAGCAGACGTGAGAAAACAGAATCCTTAAAGACAATGACACAAGGACAGGTGAAAGGACTAAATTTGCAGTTCTTTCCTCAACGAAGACTGAGTTGTGTGTGAGGGGGAGAGATCCTGATGGTGGATACTAGGGTGACTGCCTTATGCCAATTCATTAAGTTCTACCTCTGTTGAGGGTGCTTTTCTCAACAGAAAATGTGTGTTTTAACAAAAAATTATTTTAAAAATAACAAGATAGATAAAAAAATTTAATGAAAAACCTTACACGTAAATATTGAACATATAGATACGTATGGAACTTATAGATAAAACTGTAGATGAAACCCGTACTAAATCTATACAACAGAACAACTGAACTTGTACTAAATGAGGGCCCTCAAGAGAGAAGCAGTGAGGCCTCCCCCAATCTGGGCCAGATGAGGCTCCTGGTGCTGTGGGGGCTCCATCCCCTCTGGGGTCCAGGATGGGGTCCAGGTCTTCAAGGATTCAGAGCAGAGCCTGCAACACCAGCACAAGTGATGGAGTCCCCGAGGAGGTGCAGAGTCAGACAGAAGAGGGTTCCCTGGGGAAGGTGTGTAGGACCCAGAAGACTTCTCAGGATCTAGGCTTGGTGTTGGGGCTCAGATCTACAGGGTCTGCTGCTCTTTGCTGAGGGCATTGCACTGTCTGTTAGCAGGGAATGTTCAGAAATGCCGTGCAGGAGGACATACACCTGGCCATCTGGCCAGAAACCTTCAACTGAAGGGTCCCCTGGACAGTGAGACTCAGGCGGAGGAACAGGGGACTCTGGGATCAAGGATTAAAAGCTTGGGTCTCCCCACCCCATCTAGGCCCTGGAAGGAGCAGGAGTTCAGATGCCACAGGGGATGGGATAACCTGCCCACCCATCCTACACTCAGTACAACTATCACTGAGACCTGAGCATTGGGAATGGACAGACACCTGGAGTCTCTGCTTTCCCTAATAATTCTTTCTGACCTTCAGCCAAAGTCTCCTGAGGTTTATGATTTTAAACTGCTATTATGCTGTTTTCATTAAAAAGTACATTTTCTCTGTTTAGCATATTGCAGCATTAAAATTTGACAGAAGACACCACTTTTCAAACTGTAATAAAACAAGATATGTTATAAATGACAGGATTGGAAAAAAAATAAAAGGAACATGAGTGACTTGAATCCTGCTACTCATCCCAAGTGAGCTACTCAGTCACTTCAATTGTGTCCGACTCTGTGGGAGAAGGTGAGGGTGGGATGTTTCGAAAGAACAGCATGTATATTATCTAGGGTGAAACAGATCACCAGCCCAGGTGGGATGCATGAGACAAGTGCTCGGGCCTGGTGCACTGGGAAGACCCAGAGGAATCGAGTGGAGAGGGAGGTGGGAGGGGGGATCGGGATGGGGAATACATGTAAATCCATGGCTGATTCATATCAATGTATGACAAAACCCACTGAAATGTTGTGAAGTAATTAGCCTCCAACTAATTAAAAAAAAAAAAATGGTGTCTGACTCTTTGCAATGCTATGGATTATAGCCCACCAGGCTCCTCAGTCACTGGGATTCTCCAGGCAAGAATACTGGAGAGGGTTGCCATTTCCTTCTCTGGGGGATCTTCCCTATGCAGGGATCAAATCAGAATCTCTTGTGTCTCCTGTATTGGCAGGTGGCTTCTTTACCACTAGCACCACCATCCCAAGTGCACACTGCACTGAATTGCTTGCTGGTGTTTCTCTATTTGGAGTAGGACACATACACAGAAGAATCTATAGAACCTCCAACTTCAGGTTGAGAAATGGTGCCCCGAGGAGACCCAGGCCCCCCAGGGTTCCAGAATCTAAGGGACCTGTCTTGGGCACCTCCCAGGCTGGCTGGGACCCTCAGGCCAGGGAGCACCCACAGGGATGCAGAGCTTCTAGGTGACTCCCTGCCTGCATGATCTCTGGGCGTTTGTGTCTCCTTCATTCTGTTCCCAGGAGCCCAGGACTGGGGAAGGCGGGGCTGCCCCAACCTCTTACCATAGCTGGTGATGAACTAGGGATGCCCTTATGCCTTTAGGGGGGTTGGGAGGGCAGAGCTGGGTCCTGCAGAGGGAGGTGAGGAAACCCCACCCCCCACCAGTGGGAATCTTCAAAGAGAACACACTGAAACAGCATCTCATGGATCCCAGCTCCCTCTCTCTAAATCCTACCAAGAGTCGTTCCCTACCTGCGTTCTCCTCCACATCACTGCCACAAATAATCTCCATGATCCATCCTGTAGAAACACAGTCATGAGCAATGATACAGTTATTATACAAGTTGACCCACCCATTTCTCCTCCTCCAGTTGGATTACACAGCATTTCCCTGGTCTTCCCTCTAGGTTCCCAGACCTGCTCTGTGCTTTGTGGAGTCAGAGCCCTTCAACAAGATGTTGATCACAGTTGCAACATGTCACATGAGAGAGAAATGATGAGAGAATCACCTTTCAACCTTACACTTCTTTAGGCCCAATATAGCTTTTGCCTTCAAGTTTACCAACTTGAAATTCCAACACTTATGGACACACTTGGAATATGACTAGTGTGACTAGGCCATTACTGAGGTTTTGTGTGGTTTTAAAAATATAACAAGTTGATTATTGTTTGAACTATGTTAATTATAGATAGGCAGATCTGACTAGTGGCTACTACAGTGGAAAATTCAGCTCTAAGAACTGGAAAGATAAGGAAAAGGCAACCAAATGCCTGTCCCTGGTTGTTCTTTATTGCAGAAGGTCTGATGGCCTGATATGATCTTTTATATGTAGGTATATCTGGGGCTCATGGACCCAGGCCAGGCATTGGGATTCCATTTAACTGAGGTATCTAAAGGAAAAGAGAAGCAGAGAGTAGAAGGGTGGTTCTAAGAGCTGGGAGGAGGTTGACGTGGGGAGTGTCTGTTCAATGGTTATAAAGTTTTAGTTACAAGATGGAAAAGTTCTAGAGATGTGCTGTAGTACCCGGTACATTGAGTTAACAAGACTGACTGGACACATCAAAGCTTAAGAGGCAAAGCTGGAGTGAATAACCTCCATTTACACCTGGAGGCTCCTCCTTTCTCAGATTGCTCTAGAACTGGGTGAGGCACGCAGGTACCACCAAGGGCTCCCTGCAGAAGGAAGGAGGCCCCCAGTACAGGTGTCTCAGGTGAGGGAGCAGGATTCATTCTGAGGCTCTAATAGCAAAGAGTTTGAATGAGGGAAGTGGCAAAGTGATGAATCACGACCAGTCAAAATGTCATAAGACCTACTAAGAGGTGAGATTTACTATCAAATGAAGCTGTGACTGACCCAATAAGGGGCATTCTGAAATGCAGTTTTGTTCACTAAGAATCCCCTAAGACTTCCCTGTTGGCTCAGTTAAAGGTTAAGAATCTGCCTGCCAATAAAGGAAATTTGGGCTTGATCCCTGATCCAGGATGAGTCTACATGTCCCAGAGCAACTAAGCCCATGTAACACATCTACTGATCCAGTGCTCTAGAGCCCAGGAGCAGGACTACTGAGCCCACATGCCAAAACTACTGAAGCCCAAGAGCCCTAGAAACCGTGCTCTGCAAGGAAGAAGCCACCACAGCAAGAAGCCTGCACATCACAACTAGAGAGTGGGCCTCGCTCTCTACAAGAGAAGACCAATGAAGACCCAATGAAGAGCCAGCATAGCCAATAAAAAATAAATAAAAATTAAAAAGAACGCTGTAAACATTTCTCTGGGTAGAGATAGGATTTGTCTTCCAGGTTAAAGAATGTTCACTTGGCATAAAATCAATGTATACAGTGAATGTGTACTCTTTGTTTAATTTTTATATACTTTTTCATGGTGCGATCGTGATGGGCATTTTGGGGGGGACGTTGACACCATTAACAGTGGTGTTTAGATTGACATAATCAAGGAAATCACAACACAAAAAATTCACACACACACACAGAATCACATTATTTATTACACATAGAGACACACGCAGTCCCAAGGATACAAACCTACACTATTAACCATATACAGCTTCTTCCTGGGACTACGGTAATTGGTCACATTACTTTACTTGTAATTACTTTCTATCACTGAGGTTGCTATACTCCTTCCCAGCAGAAATTTGGAATCAGTTTGGCCTCTACACTAAAACCAGTGAGAAAGCCCCAACTTTCTCATCCATAAAGCATTTCCTCCCCAAACGAATGATTCTAGAATGTATACTGCTTTCACATGCTGAAAAGGCCACTTGCAAGGACAGAAGAGAAGACATTATGATAAGATCACGGTGATGCACAGTCTTTGGTTCATTTGGTGACTGCAGAAAACCTGATGAGGAACAGTGGTAGGGTCCAGGGAACCCAGCAAGATCAGAGCACACATACTCAGGATGAAAGGCAAGACCTTTGCCTGGAGGATGGAACTTCCAAGTCCATTTGGTTGGAAATTACAGAATTCTTTTCCTAGAGGAAAAGTTGCTGCAGGAAAGAGAACTCTGTACTCTACAGGGTGTAATGGATGCTAACAATTTTAATGTCTTATGGACTGAGGTATCATGAGTTGGTAATAAGACTCTCACTCCATACTCTCCCAGTCAAGGGAATCATCTATATCTGGAACGAACACCCTCAAATACTCATAACTTAATTTTACTGAAAGAGAAATGAACCGATATTTCTATTTCAAACCAGAAAGGAAAGAAACACCAAATAGCTTCCCAAAGCTTGCCTTGGAGACACACAGAGTCTCTTCTGTCCTGTCACAAGGCGGGTGACTGGCAGGTCCTTAGTGAAAGCTAGAGGGACACTGAGTAGCTGTTAAAACACTGGTGAGGTTGCTTAGGAATCATTCAGGGGATTTCCTATTTGTGTGGACATGGGGTGTTGTGTGTATGGATGTGGGAAGTCAATGCACATGGGCTGAACTTGTGCTCATCCACCCTCTTCGGAGAGGGAAGGAAAGCGAAGGAGAGGAAGAAGGAAATGAAAACAGAGCTTTGACTTTCTAGCTAAGAGGAACCTAATCAAAAGGAAATATTCAATCTAAAAAAAGAGGAAAACTTTAAAATGCATTCTCTTTTTCAATGACAGAGACCAAAAAGTCCTCCTGCCTGTTTTGAGCTCCTGCTAAATTGCCTCTGTCTCTTGATTTTTCCCAGATCACTCTTCCTCCAGGATCCACAGTTGCTGCTACTCTACTCATCATGTTTTCTATGAGACTTTGAACTTGATTAAAAGCAAACTCTGTTAGAGGAGTGAATTCAATCCTGGGCAAATTTGCTATTACATTTATTCACTAATCACATATATGATGTGTGATAATAAAATCACATATATGATGTTTGATAATACTGAATTCCTACTATTTACATATAGCCAGTATCAGCAATATCATATTTTTCTCTCAATATGCATTTTCTATACAGTGCGTGCAGGTCCACTGAGTCGGTGTCTGTCCATACTCACAGGGGTCATGCATTTAGTGGGACAGCTGATTATAGAAAGCACAGAGGAAGCACTGTCCATCCCTAACCCAGCCAGGGAGGAGATTATCAGCAAGAGTCATGGTCACCAGGCTGACAATCAAGTTTTACTTTGAGTTCTTAGTTGCCACTATCCCTTGGGTGTGTGCTGCAGGAAATGATCACTTGAAAGGCTTATGGTAATCTTACCTGACACAATAACACATCTTCTTGATTCTTATCTGTTTGTGCCCTTGTTTAAGCAATGACACCTGCACTGACAGATGTGACCTGTATTGTCCACAGGAAGCTACACAACTTTCTGTGAGCTGACAGAAGGATAAGGGTCCCGAGGTGACTTTCACACTAATGACTGTGCCAAAGTTGGCTGTTAATCCCCCCGCAGCAGCCCTGCATTCTGTGTCCACAGGGGCCACCTTATAATTATCGGCGAGCTCTGGAGCTGCTAGTACTTCTAGGCATGGATACAGATCAGGGATCCCTTGTTCCATGACTGAAGATCCCTTGACTGACTAATACGGGCAGCTCAGGGGTCCAGAGCGTTCACATCTGAATCCAAAACTGGATTGTCAGTTTGACATTTCCACTTAGGAGATCAAGAGCTGGTAACATAGATCTCTTCACCATCTCCAGCTGATGAAAGGGAACATAAATCGAACCTGGGGAAGAGCTATATTGAAGGCATGAGAGGGAATGTACACATGGTGTACAGTGGTGATGAGAAATTTTGCAAAGATAATTGACAGGTTTATTGTCTAGGAGGAAACAACTCCTGAAGAAATACACAGACAGGAAGATTCACAATCACACTATGTGGATTCAACATGTGACCACCTCCAAACACCCTCATTCACACAATCCCAACCATCTAAATGATGCAGTTGCTTCTGGAGACACTAGAACATGGCCAGCACTTTTTCCTGGAAAATCAGTCTCTTGCTCTGTACTCCAGTCATCACCCCTTGTAGGGACCCAGGATCAGGACACCTCTCCAACCAGAGCTGGCAAGGGAGCCCCACCTTTATCAACTAGATTGTTCCTCAGCAGAGGGAGGAGCTCTGAATATTTATAGTTTTCAATGACTGGGCCATTTGTACTTTTCAGCTAACAAGTTCCACTGTGAGATCTATTTGACACCTTTCCTTGAGAGTGTGCTACAGAGTTTAATCAATGTAAGGCTTAAGGTCATGTCACCCAATACAATGAAATATCTCCCCAATCACAGATATGATCTATATTATCTACATGAGGCCACACAACTCTCAGAATGTGTAAGCAGACCTGGAGTATGTGAGTTCCAATGTCCATTTCACACAAATAACTGTGCCAAAGTTGACTGTTAATCCACCTAGAGGTGCCCTGGGTTCTGTGACCACTGAGGCTACCTTATAATGATGGGCAGGATCTGGACCTCTGGAGCTGCTAATACCTCCAGGCATGAACATAGATGCAGGGATCCTCTTGCCCCATGACTGAGCTTCTCATGGCTGAGTGATAAGTGCAGGTCAGGGATCCAGAGCAGCCACATTGGGACCACCCCTAGGTTCTCAGTCTGGCTTTTCCACTTAGGAGGTCAGGAGCTTGGGCCATTTGTCTCAGCACCATCTTCATATGAGGCAAAAGAATATTACCAAATCTGGGGAATGGCTGAGTTGAGGGAAGAATCAGGTAATGTATTGTCAGTGTGCAGTGGTGATGAGAAGTGTTTAGAAAGTTCACAGTTGACTTGTGTAGTGTAAGAGGGAAATATCTCCTGAGGAAACACACACACACAAAATCACACCACATGGGCTCACACATAGGCCCTCAACCTTGATTCAGACAAACCCACAGTATATAAATGATGTAGTTGTCTCCAAGTAGTTGTTTCCAAGAGCAAGATGACATTGCTCTTGCCTGGGAGATCAGTCCCTTGCTCTGTGCTCCCAGCCCTCACCCCCTGAAGGGACTCTGAGTCAGGGAACCTCGCCAATGAGAGCCAGCAAGAGAGATCCACTTTAATCAATTAGATTGTTTCTCAGTAGAGGGATGAACCTTGAATATTTATGCTTTTCAATGTCTGTGCCATCCACCTGTGATTAGAGAGAAGAAAAGAGTGTGAGGGTGTCAGCCTCTTCTGTTCTCTGCACTGAGTCTTCTGTTATCTGATTTTTGTCCTCAGATAAATAAAACTCAATGGCCACAAAAGAAAACAGAGAGGACCCCTGTTGAAAGGCTGAACTATTTCATGTAAGGCATTTCAGTTTCAATTTGACCTACAATTATAAAAATATTTTCAAGGAGGAAAAATATCTCCAGAGAAAAGCACCTACTGTGGAAAAGAAGTAACTGATCCTGTCTTTTAAAAATATCTTTTTGAATCAGGTCTGTGTTGATAATAGATTGACCCTCAATATTCCCCCAACCAAGGAAATTGTATACGTCAGTGAAACGTACACTGTCAGATATCTATGACTATATTCAACTGAATAAAAATCAAAGAAGTGAAGCAACATTCTTATCCCAGAGGAAGACAGGTGAGCTTACCTCCAGGTTACCCACACTGTGTTCCTCAACCAGGACTGGGGCAATCAGCCCCTCCACCAGTTCTTCATGGCGGCTAGAGGGACACAGAGTAGCTGTCAGAACACTGGTGAGGCTGCTCAGGAGTCACTCAGGGGGTTTTTTCTTGATGGAGACATGGGGCGGAGTGTATGCATGTGGGAGGTTAATGACTATGGACTGAGCTGCCATTGAATCATCCTCTTTTCTGGATGAAGGAGAGCCAAGGAGAGGAACAGGAAAGATATGAAATGGAGCTTCTGCATGTTAACGAATGGGAACCTGAACAATGGGGAAAAAAGAAACACTAAAATGTCGGTTAGTTCTCCATGGTCTCATGACAGAGACCCATGACCCTTCTGCCTGTTTTGAACTTCTGCTAAATCACCCCTCTCTTCTGGATTTCTTCCCAGATCACTGCCTCCCCAGGATCCAAAGTGACAGCTATGGCACTAAACAAGTCTTCTAAGACGTTGTTCTTGCTTAAAAGCAAACTCTGTTAGAGGACTGCATTCAATCCTTCCTTTTCAAAATAGCTATTATCAACCATGTGATATTTTTTTCCCAGCTTCATTTTCCAAACAATGTGTGCATGTCCACTGTGTCAATGACTGTCCACAATCACATAAGTTATACCTTTAGGGGGACAGTTCATTATGGAGAGGAACCATGGGAGTGGATACTGACTATCTCTGACCCAGCTGTGCAAGAGATTTACTACAAGAGTCATGGTCACTAGGCTAACTACCAAGTTCCACTGTGAGATGTATTTGACACCTTCCCTTGAAAGTGTGCTATGGGGTTTAATCAATGTAAGGCTTATGGTCATGTCACCCAGTACAATGAAATATCTCCCTGATCGTTATCTGCTTTTGTCCTTGTTTAAGCAATGACACTAGTACCAACAGATCTGAACTATATTGTCTACACGAGGCCACACAACTCTCAGAATGTGTGAGCTGGCCAGGAAGATGTGAATCCCGAGGTAACTTTCACATTAATAGCTGTGCCATAGTTGACTGTTAATCCACCTAGAGGTGGCCTGGGTTCTGTGACCACTGAGGCTACCTTATAATCATGGGCAGGATCTGGACCTCTGGAGCTGCTAATACCTCCAGGCATGGATGTAGATGCAGGCACCCCTTTGCTCCATGAGGAATTAACCATTCCTTGGTTACAGACCAAGTAAATGGTAAAGTAAGGATTCATACTCAAGCAGCCTAATTTCAGAGTTCATGTTTTTACATTTATTTTATATCTCACAGAGCGTTTTTGCTTTCTTCATTAAAATTGTATATAATATAAATAAAACAAAGTAAATTTTTTTCTGTCAACTGATGTACTTACTTTTTATTAAAAGAGTAAAAATTAATTGATTTTAACAATATAAATCAAGTTTAGAAAAGGACATTAAATATGGAACATTTCATAGGATTCATTTTGTTTTGCATTTTATTAGTTCTATTTTATGTGCACATAATAACTATTTTCATGCAATATATAAAAAAAATAAAACACATGGATCCACAACTTATCATCAAATCACATGATTAACAATAAAATGTAAAGTTCAAGGAACTATTTATTGATTATAACTGCAAGAGAGGAAGAATGAGGGAACTGATTTTTGTATTAATACACTAATCAAAATTTATGAACTAGACTTGTGCTTCTGCAATAATCAAGTGAAATGTCCAGATGTAACCTCAACCATGAACAATTAGAGAACAGGAGAAAAAACACAAACAAAAATAGACATTCAATAATTGACAGCATAGGACTGTGGTCCCCCACAGTTGGAAAACAAGTAATGTGAGAAATAAAATTGCCTAGAGATGTATTACAGATCACAGTGCAGAGACAGAGATCCCAAGTAGAGCACAGTAATACCACTGAGCTAAGCATAAAGGTCAAGAATCCGCCTGCACTGCAGGAGATGTGGGCTTGATCCCTGGGTTGGGACGATCCCCTGGAGGAGGGCATGACAACCCACACCTGTATTCTCGCCTGGAGAATCCCACAGACAGAGGAGTCTGGCAGGCTATGGTCCATAGAGTCACCAAGAGTCAGACACGACTGAAGTGACTGAGCATGGGCACAAAGCATGTAGAGATTAAAGTTTAGGTGCATGGAGACATTGTAAGTTGCAAGGCATAATTCAACATAAGGGGAACCTATGTAGAAGAAGAGCACCAAAATTCAGCATGGCAACTGCACTGAGTCTTCACAGAATACTAAATTACATATGTATGCAATGAAAGTTTATGAGACAAGGAAAAAAATGATAGGGTGATGGTATAAGCAGGATAATTCTCAGAGATTACATGAGGTGCAGAGATATTCAAGATCCAAACAACATACTGGAGAATCAGCTCTCAATAACCTTGGGCATTCAGTAAGGTTCCCAGGAGGTTAATATTTTAATAGCAAATCAATGACAGTAGTAAGCCTAATTTGTCTAGCCTAGAAGTAAGATTACTGGTCATAATAAGCCTAAATTTTCTCCATAGAAAAATAGAAAAATCTATTTTACACTCAAAATAGCAAAACTTAAAAATAGGCCTGAATGGAAAAAGATAGAAAGCCTAGAAATAAACCCATGCACCTATGGGTACTTTATTTTTGACAAAGGAGGCAAGAATATACAATGGGGCAAAAGACAGCCTCTTCAATAAATGGTGCTGGGAAAACTGGACCACTACATGTAAAAAGAATGAAATTAGAACACTTCCTAACACCATACACAAAGATAAACTCAAAATGGATTAAAGACCTAAATATAAGACCAGAAACTATAAAACTCTTAGAGGAAAACATAGGCAGAACACTCAATGACATAAATCAAAGCAAGATTCTCTATGACCCACCTCCTAGAGTGATGGAAATAAAAACAAATATAAGTGGGACCTGATTAAACTTAAAAGCTTTTGCATAGCAAAGGAAACTAAAAGCAAGGTGAAAAGACAACTCTCAGAATGGGAAAAAACAATAGCAAATGAAACAACTGATAAAGGATTAATTTCCAAAATATATAAGCAGCTCATACAAATCAATAACATAAAAGCAAAAACCCAATCAAAAAGTGGGCAATAGACCCAAACAAACATTTTCTCCAAAGACGACATACAGGTGGCTAACAAACACATGAAAAAATGGTCTACATTGCTCATTATTAGAGAAATGCAAATCAAAACTACAATGAGATATCACCTCACACTGGTCAGAATGGCCCTCATCAAAAAGTCTACAAACAATAAATGCTGGAAAGGGTGTGGAGAAAAGGGAACACTCTTGCTCTGTTGGTAGGATGTAAATTGATACAGCCACTATGGAAGATGGTATGGAGCTTCCTTAAAAAACTGGGAATAAAACTACCATATGACCCAGCAATCCCACTCCTAGGCATATACCGAGGAAACCAAAATTGAAAGAGACACATGTATCTCATTGTTCACTGAAGCACTATTTACAATAGCTAGAACATGGAAGCAACCTAAATGTCCATCAACAGATGAATGGATAAAGAAGTTGTGGTATATATACACAATGGAATATTACTCAGCCACAAAAAGGAATGCATTTGAGTCAGTTCTAATGAGGTGGATGAACATAGAACCTGTTATACAGAGTGAAGTGAGTCAGAAAGAAAAAGATAAATACCGTATTCTAACACATGTATATAGAATCTAGAAAAATGGTACTAAAGAATTTACTTACATGGCAACAATAGAGAAACAGACATAGCGAACAGACTTATGGACATGGGGAGAGGGCAGGAGAGGGGAGGAGAGGGTGAGATGTATGGAAAGATTAACATGGAAACTTACATTACCATATGTAAAATAGATAGTCGACGGGAATTTGCTGTATGGTTCAGGAAACTCAAACAGGGAGGGAGCTTCAAAAGGGAGGGGATATATGTATACCTATGGCTGATTCATGTTGAGGTTTGACAGAAAACAGCAAAATTCTGCAAAGCAATTACCCTTTAATAAAAAAATACTTAATTAAAAAAAAAGCCTAGAGAAAAATCAACCTGATGTGAGAATAACTTAATTGCTTTCTAAAACCCATCAGCAGAAAATTGGATTAAAGATCTACTGAGTATAGCCTTGCTCACCAGAACAAGACCTAGTTTTCCCCAGAGCCAGTCCCTCCCTTCAGGAAGCTTCCACAAGCCTTTTATCCTCATCTATCAGAGGCCAGACAGAATGAAAACTGCATTCACAGAAAACTAACCAAACTGCTCACATGGATCTCAGCCTTGTCTAACTCAATGAAACTATGAACAAAGCCAGTAGGGCCAGCCAAGAAGGATGGGTCATGGTGGAGAGTTCTGACAAAACATAGTCTGCTGGAGAAGGGAATGGCAAACCACTTCAACATTCTTGCCTTGAGAACCCCATGAACAGTATGAAAAGGAAAAAGATATGACACTGAAAGAAGAACTCCCCAGGTGAGTAGGTTCCCAATAGCTTCTAGAGAAGAGCAGAGAAATAGCTCCAGAAGGAATGAAGAGGCTGAGCCAAAGCAGAAACAACACACAGTTGTGAATGTGTCTGGTGGTGAAAGTAAAGTCTGATGCTGTAAAGAGCAATATTGCATAGGAACCTAGAATGAATCAAGGTAAATTGGAAGTGGTCAAATAGGAGACGGCAAGAGTGAACATCAACATTTTCAGAATCAGTGAATTAAAATGGACCGGAATGGGTGAATTTAATTCAGATGACACTATACCTACTACGGTGGGCAAGACTCCCTTAGAAGAAATGGGTTAGCCCTTATAGTCAATAAAAGAGTCCAGGATGCAGTACTTGGGTGAAATGTCAAAAATGACAGACTGATCTTGGTTTGTTTCCAAGGAAAAACATTCAGTATCACAGTAATCCAAGTCTATGCCCCAACCACTAATGCCAAAGAAGCTGAAGTTGAACAGTTCTATAAAGACCTACAAGACCTTCTATATCTAACACCAAAAAAAAAACGGTGTCCGTTTCTTTTTAGGGGACTGGAAGGCAAAAACAGGAAGTCAAGAAACACCTGGAGTAACAGGAAAATTTCGCCTTGGAATACACAATGAAGCAGGGCAAAGGGTGACAGATTTTTGACAAGAGAATGCACCAGTTATACTAAACAGCCTCTTCCAACAACACAAGAGACAACTCTACACATGGACATAATCAGATGATCAGTATTGAAATCAGATTGATTGTATCCTTTGCAACCAAAGATGGAGAAGCTCTATACAGTCAGCAAAAACAAGACCGGGAGCTGACTGTGGCTCAGATCGTGAACTCCTTATTGCCAAATTCAGACCTAAATTAAAGAAAGTAGGAAAAACCACTAGGCCATTCAGGTATGACTTAAATCAAATCCCTTACAATTATACAGTGGATGTGACAAATAGATTCAAGGGACTAGATCTGATAGACAGAGTGCCTGAAAAACTATGGACAGAAGTTTATAACACTGTATAGGAGGCAGTGATCAAAATCATCCCCAAGAAAAAGAAATGCAAAAAGGCAAAATCGTTGTCTGAGGACACCTTACAACTAGCTGAGAAAGAAGAGAAGCGAAAGGCAAAGGAGAAAAGAAAAGATATAACCATCTGAATGCAGAGCTCCATAGAAGCTGCCTGCAATGCAGGAGAGGCAGTTTTGATCCCTGGGTCAGGAAGATCCCCTGGAGGAGAGCATGGCAACCTATTCCATGGGGTCATAGGAGTCAGACATGACTTAGTGACTATACCAGCACAACATCCAATTAAGAAAATTTCCAGACATGCCAAGAATCACGAAAATGTGACTCATTAGAAGAATAATGGTCAGTAGGAGAACTATTAATAGAGCTGGTAGAAAGGATAAAAGTACCAAAAACTACTTTTCATATTTGTGTGTTATAGGATTCAAGAAATTAAAGGAAAAATAGAAAGAAGAAAACACAGCTATAAAGAAGATGCTGTGAAAGGGAAGTTATTTGATGATACTAAAAACAGGTTAGATACCGCAGTAAAGATGAACACACTTGAAGAATATCAACAGGGATTATCCAAAATCCATGCAGAGACAGGGCTTCCCTGATGCGATAGCTCAACCACAAAGAACCCAGTTGCATTGCAGGAGATACAGGAGATGTGAGTTCGATTCCTGGGTTGAGAAGATCCCCTGGAGTAGGAAATAGCAACTCACTCCAGTGTTCTTGCCTGGAAAATCTCATGGACAGAGGAGCCCAGTGGGCTACAGTCCAAAGGTTCTCAAAGAGTCAGACATGACTGAGCATAGCCTAGAGTGCAGAGACAAAAAATAGATTAGTGGCTCCTAGTGTGTAGGACAAGGGATAGTGAGAAGAGATGGTTAGTGGGTACTAAGTGTCTAACAGTAAAATAATGTGTGATGGGCAAAATTTAATAAAGCTTATTGTAATGTCCATGAGAAGGGCAGGTTGCTAAGTTACTAATGAGAATTCTACCAAACATGCCACTGGACTACTAACAATTATTTCTATATTGAAGAGACACTATTATAGTATAAAATTACAGTATTTCCTGATAAAAAAAGTGTATGATTATGACTGATACTTTCTGCAGCTAAATGCTAATTTACTCCATTTATATAAATTGTTATGAGAATGTATTTTAGACTAAGTACAGGTTTAGTTAGGTTTAAAGTAACATAAAAATGAATAAAACTCTGTATTACTCATTACCTGGTGAGTGAGTTCTGATCATGCAGTAGCTCTCACATTGTAATTAGCCTACACTGTAATAGTTTACATTTACTGCCTGAATGTATGCATCAGTAGATTTATCATAATAATAAAGATTTGTCATAATAAAAGACCTTAATGTCAACGAGACTTGCATATATAATATAGCTGTAGCTATATTTATTTAAATATTTAAATGTATTTTAAAAACTAATTAAACGTAAATACAGCTTAGGTAGATTTACTCTGTGGAATAGAAACAATACCAGAAATTACACATGTATTAATATGATCATATTATTTTTTTATTTCATGCAAAGATCTACAATTAGCTTTAAAAGCAACCTTTATTTATCATGGTCCCTATACAGAGAATTGGGCTTCCCAGGTGGCTCAGTGGCAAAGAGTCTGCCTGCCAATGCAGGAGCCTCAGGTGATGCAGGTTCCATCCCTGGGTCGGGAAGCTTTCCTTGGAGAAAGAAACGGAAACCTGCCGGAGTTCAGCCCCGGCGGGTCTAGGAATACCCATGGGATGAGTGGCGTCGGCAAAAAGAAGTGCATGGACTCTGGTTGCAATGCAAGAATTCATCTACTTTATTTTTTAACAGCTCAGATTATATAGAATTGTTTTTCTTGCCTCCCCCTTACCATCACCCCATGTTATATCAGATGTTGGATTCGTGCTTCCGTCATTATTTTTTTCTTCCCCACGCTTTTCTCCTATGCATTCATCTGGAACATTCCCGATTACAGTGTTTTTTCCTTGAATGTCCCGTACATTAGTCTTCTTGCCTCAATGGCCTAACATTTTCACTCTGACAAAAACAATGTTCCATAGATTCCAGATATAGTATGAATTCTTAGGATGATAAAACAATACATGGGAAGGGTTATGAAACACATTTGACACTTCTGAGAATAGTACCATGAGAAAACCTTGATATTTTTCCTTACCTGAGATCATAAAACCTCAATCTACAATAATTAACTATGAAGCAGCAAAACAGCTCTATTAATATTGAGATAATGGCAGTGAGGCTAGTAAATATAAGTCTTCTATTGAAATCCTATGTTACACAGTTTCTAATTCTACAAAAATATCTGTAACATTCTATGATCATTAAGGGAATGGAAACAGTGGACAAATAGCAGCACTGAAATAGCAACAATGAAAACCCCGCCAACCAAGGAGCCAGTAAACTGAAGCAGTACATCTACTTCTGAATCTAAATGTCTCTACTCTTTTTTAATCTAGAACACTATAATCTTCTAAGCAAGCAGCCAGACTGTGCCTGTGACCTTTTCCTTTTTGACTTGATGTTTATGGTCATGTCCTGGGCCGGAGCAATCATGAGCATTTCTAAATAGGCTTGGACTTTTCCAAGGAGGCCTGATCACTATATGTTAAATTTCCAAGAATTAATAGAAAATCCAACAACAGTAAGACAGAAAGAGGAAGGGGACATACTGGGCTGCTGGGACAACCCCTAGGGGAAGAGCTGCCTTGCAGGTTCCTCTCTCGTCCCGTGACCTTGTCATGGTCTGGGCATGTCCCGGCGGCTCCCAAGGTGACATGTTGGGCCCCCGGGGCAGCCCCGTGTGAGGAAGAGCTGCCTTGCAGGTTCCTCTCTCGTCCCGTGACTTTGTCACGGACTGGGTGCATCCTGGCGGCTCCCGACAGAAATCCACTCTAGTACTTTTGCCTGGGAAATACCATAGACAGAGGAGCCTTCTGGACTACAGTCCATGGGGTCACGAAGAGATGGACATGAGTGAGCAACTGAGCTTGCAGCAGAACATACATAGAATTAGGTAAAAATGAATATCTGGAGGAAGTCAACACTGTCAAGAGCAAAGGAAATTTGTTCCTAATTCTCTAGGAAATCTCCAGATGACAGAGAACTAAAATTATAGTTTAATTTCATGCATTTTTACCAGTATTTCTAGATTTCCTAAAACTACTCACTCGTATAATTGAGACAGTCTCATAGAAGCCTTTTAATACCTAGTCTATATGCAAATAAATGGAAAATATTTATCATTGTCATAAGCACCACTATATATTTATACATATATACATATATATACATATATATATATATATATATACACACACATACACATACATATATTTATATACACACACACACACACACACAAAGAATCAAGTACTCAGGAGTGATATATACTCATGAAAACAATGTGATTTTTGAAAATTGATCATCTAAGTTCTAGCCCTTTGCCCAGTTACTTTACCAAAAGCTTGGGTATTAACCAAACCAAGTATAGAAGGTGTGTGGAGATCAGCCAGATGATTTATTATCGCTTAAGTTGAACCATCAGCCTGTTCAAAGGCTAATTAGGGCGATCTGTGAATGTATCAATCCCATAATTACTCAGACTAATTATATTAATCATTGAAAATAAGTTCATGAAAAATTGCTAATGTCTAACCTTGTGGTTTTGCAATGACTTTAGTTCAATGAGGAACTGAAATCCATGTATGATCCACTGAATCTGACAAAACAGGACTTTTTTAAAGCACGTGTATAAATAAGTAGACCCAAAATTGTTGAGATGAAGTGAGTTTTAAAATATTTAATCAAGGACATGGCCCAAAAAATAGTATTAGATACATCTTCATTAGGAGGTAATGAATGAAGAGGTTATTACTTAATGATTTCTTTCTTTAAAACTCTTGTGTATACTGATGTGCATACATGTGTACACGTGTGTGCACATGTGGATCTTGGAAGTTGCATATGTATGTGGATAATCACTTTTACCAGAAACAAGTACTAAATTCAGATGAATTCAATACATTTATTTAAAGTGCCTGCTGTAAACCAGACATTAATATTGTTGTTGTTTAGTTGCTGTCACGTGCAACTCCTTTGCTACCCTGTGGTCTGTAGCTATGAGGCTCCTCTGTTGATGGGATTCTCCAGGCAATAATACTGGAGTGGGTTGTCACTTTTCTCCTCCGGGGGATCTTTGCAACTCAGGGATCAAACCGCATCTCCTGAATTGGCAAGTGATTCTTTACTACTGACTCACCAGGGAAGCCCAGCATTCATATTAAATGGTGGTAAACTATGGGTGTAAAAGAAGAAGTTTCTTGAGGACAGGAATAGAAAAATACGTAATAATAAGAAGATGATGCAAAAATATTTTAAATATCCTATTTCTACTCAGGTATACAAGCAATATTCATTAAGAGTCAGAGAATATTCAACACAGGGCTGAAGCTTACTGTCTACAGGCCGCAGTCACAACGGGAAGGCTGCAGTCAGAACGGGAAGGCTGCAGCAGACTGGAAGCCCAGGGGCTCCAGCTGAAACTTCTCTGCCACTTCAGCCACATGAGCCTGCAGATTTTATAGTGCTTGAAGAATTACTGGCAGATAGAGAGATTGTTCAGTGCCATTGGCAGGTCCCTATAGGTGAGTCACATCTCCCACCCTTACGGTTTTGGAACAAAGCCTAGACATCATCTGTGGAAAGCTAGTGTCCTTTTGAACACAGCTTTTGGCTTGTTTCTGGGTCTCGGGAAAGACTAATTGTGGGCCACTGAGTTACCGTGCATCTTGAGCCATCCATGATGAGGCAAGGTTTTCTGACCTGCTAAGGCATAAAGTCAGGCGTGTGGGCCAGTGCTCCATTATCAAAGAAGTGGTTTGGAGGAGATGGGGCTTGAGCAGGTGCTGAGGGGAAAAGTAGGCTGTGTGAGGAAGTAGCTCAAATGCCCATGGCTTCCACTCATACATCACATTCTTGAGCCCAGCAGAGACGGTACTGCATGGTATGAAGAGACCACCCAAGGCTGACGGCTGTGGCCGTCTAGTTTCTGTCGGGGGCATCTCGAAAGGACAGGGGTGAATGGAGACTCTCCCCGTGGGCAGGTAACAGAGCGCGCCAAGTGCAGCCCTTCACTTGGCTGTAGCTGGGAGCTGTTGCTCCGCACCCCGTTACCAGGCAACCAGTCCCACTCAGCCGTGTGCAGTGGGCCCCGCCCCCAAGCAAGCAACTGTCAGTGAGTGACCGTTAGTGGGGGCACTCAGCCGAGGTCAGTGGAGCGGTGATCATCAGGCAGACGGTGAGGTAAGAGTTGGACCCCGGCCTTCTCCGCAGGGCCCCCCAGTTCATCCAGCCGCGGGCCAGCGGGTGATCTGGGGGCCCAGGGGCCAGGAGGGAGGCTGCGTCCTGCTGTTCTCCAGATTCCTCATTGTGGGACCGCTGGCCGGGCCCCGGCCTTGAGGCAGCGGTGACCCTCTCCCCGCCCCTGCCTCCTCATGGCAGCTCAGTCTGCCTGGGACGCCACCTGCAGGACCTGCCCCGGCCCCCCGCACGGGCTGCCTGAGGAGCCTGGGGCCGGTGGCTTGGGTGCCCGGCTCCCTCAGCACTGATGGCGGAGCGGGGTCTGAGGACCCGGCCCTGAGGGCGCTGCCGGCTGAGCTCTGACTCAGCCAGGACTGGACTTTGGAGGGGCTAAGTTGTGCCCCAAGACCTGCCCGTTTTTGTCAGAACAGAGAACCACACTCATTAGGTATGTATAGGAACACAGTTACCTGTCCATGACCTGACCTCCAGAACAAGGGCTCCGACACCAAGATGTTTACAACAACTCACCACGCCCCTCCATCACCTTCCTAGGAAAGGCTTCTCTGAGAGCTTTCAGGGAGTTTTGGGTTCTTAAGACATGAACCACTCCTCTCTGCAGAGCCCTCAGTAGACCTTTCTGGGCTCCTCACTCTGATCTTTTGTTCTTGTTTAGCCTACGGTGCGTCAGGCACACCGACTTGTTTTTCAGTAAAAGGCAGAGCTTCAGTCAGTGAAACTGCTCGTTTGCTTTTACCTTGAAGTAGAGGTGCCAAATGACCAGCTCTATATCAATTTATGAAATGTGGCCAGTGGTTGGGTGGAATGATCAGGGGCACAGTTCTAAGATTCATGGTAAAAGAGTCTTACAGGTGGTATGTGGATAGAGATCTTTGGAAACAGGATAGGAAGATATTTGTGTTCCATGTGAATTAGTTAAAAAAAGAGAGAGAGAGGGATTTTAATAATCAGGTGACTAAGATGGCCTGTACTGTGAATGTCTGTCAGCATCCTGCTCAGCCATCTCTGTGTTTGCACAGTGACTCACGAACAAAGCAGCCTTGGTGACAAGGATGGGATCAGCATGAACTTAGCAATGCTGAATTCTACCCCCAAGGCTGGCCTGGTTATAGACACTGTTGAATGTCCATATCCCATCAATGGAGACTGACCCTGAATTCTCTGAGGTGATCAGCCAGCTACCTGGTGGCAGGTTGACTACAATAAATCTCTTTCTTTATGGAATTGGGTATCATCTTGCTTTTACTAGAAAATACACTTACTCAGAAAATGAATTTGCTTTCCTTGTCCACAGTGGTTCCCTGCAGACTACCATGCCTGCTGTATCCACTGTCATGGTTTCCCACACAGCTTTGCTTCTGAACGAAATCCTCCAGAATTCCCTTTCTAGTTTGTTTCTACATTGGGTAGGCTACAGGAGCTACACTCTCGTGAAACTTCAAGGAGGCTGTGAAATAACTAGTTTGTAGTGCACGCACACACCTCCCAATGACTCAGTTATACACTCATCTATGCACTGCTGTGTAGGGATTTTGCAGCTGTAATTAAACTGATTTAATTAATCAGTTCTAAGCATTCAATCTTATTAAAAGATACATTATCCTGGGTGGGCCTGACTTAATTAATCAAAAGGTCTTTAAAAGAGGGTGTGTGGGTGCTCAGTCATGTCCCACTCTTTGTGAACCCGTGGATGGTAGCCCACCAGACTCTTCTGCTCATGATATTTCCCAGCAAGAATACTGGAGTGGATTGCTCTCTCCTTTTTCAGGGGATCTTTCTGACCCAGGGATTGAACCCATGTCTCCCACATTGGCAGGCAGGTTCTTTACCATTGGGCCACCTGGGAAACCCTGTTAAAAGAGGATAGACCCTTTCTATGTCCAGTGATTCCAAGCTTCAGTTCATATAGTTTCCAGTGATGATTGTTTCTTTCTGACTATATGCCTTGCCAGCTTCCTCTTGCTTAATCAGTGACAACAAGTGTGAGAACCAATCCCTTGTAATAAATATTGTATCTTTTATTGAATTTCTGTGCACAACAGTAATATATGATATTAGAGATTATTTCTAATACCACAAAACCATTTTTTATTAATGATATTTCTTTATTTTTTATTACAATTTTTACAACTGATGAACCAGTGTTGTCACATGATTATTAAGTAAGCACCATAATTTATGGTAGGGTTCACGCTTTGTGCGGTGTAGTTCTATGCGTTTTGACAAATAATATTGTATGGATAGTTTTATCATCCTAAAGACCCCTATGCTCCACTTATTCATCTCTGTTTCCCCTCCCCTTCCACCCAACTCTTCCACCAACCTTCTGGCAAGGCCTGATCTCTTTAACACCTGTAGAGCTTTGCCTTTTCCAGACTGTCATAGAGTTGATAGTATCCGTTTATTCAGGCTTTTGAGAACTTCTTTCACTTAGTGATATCTCTTTAAACCTTCTCTGTTTCTTTCAAGGCTCAGTAACTCATTTATTTTTACTGCCAAATAATAATCTATTGTATGGATGTATCACAGCTTATTCACTTATTGAAGGACAACTTGATTACTTCCAATTTTTGGCAGTTATGAATAAAGTTGCTCTAAGCATCGGTGTGGAGGTGTTCATGTTTTCAGAGCATTGAGTTCCTGTTGCTCTATATCTTCATCAGTATTTGGTGTTTTCTGTTTTTTTGAGTTTAGCCATTCTGATAACTGCATAGTGGTATCTCCTTTTAACAGAAATAAAATTTTAAATTCTTCATTACTTTATTTTAGACCTTATCTTTGTATTTATTTATTTAGTAGTGTAGTTATAGTCTAGTACCTGAAAACTTTTATCGTAGAATCAGGTTTCTTAGATTCAAATTCCAACTCTACCTTTTACCTTGGGTGACATAGGCTAACTACTTAACAAGTGCTTCCATAATCTTATGCACTTCCCTGGTAACGAGCTCAGATATGAAAGAATCCACCTGAAATGCAAGGGACCTGGGTTCGATACCTGGGTCCAGAAGATCCCCTGGAGAAGGGAATGGCAACCCACTCCAGTATTCTTTTTTGGAGAATTCCATGGACAGAAGATTCAGTCAGTGGGGTCACAAAGAGTTGGACAAGCCTGAGTGACTTTCACTTCTTTCAGTAGCTTTGAAGATAATATCTACCTCACAGAGTTGTTATGGTAATTAAGTTAGATTATCATAGAACATATAAATAACAATAAGAATATCTGGCCTATACTAAACTCTTATTGTATAAACTACACTTTTTTATCAAGAGGAAGCAATTAGACTGTGAATAATTTGAAATATTGATAGAGTAATGGTAATTAATTTTAAATTGTAGAAAAACTCAATCACATAATGATAGCATTACTCCATTGGTGCATCATTACCATATTCAGGTATCAGTACAGTATTTTAAATTGTAATTCAGTAACTTCATAGGTGTAGGTCTTTTCACAAGCTTTCAACATTGAGGAGTTTTGGCTCTATTCATTTTCTTCAGATGGAAATGGTGCTGAAATAAATGGCCCAAGCTCCTGACCTCCTAAGTGAAAAAGCCAAACTGAGAACCCAGGGGTGGTCCCAATGTGGCTGCATTGGACCCCTGACCTTATTACTCAGCCATGAGAACCTCGGTCTTAGAACAAGGGAGTCCCTGCATTTATATTTATGTCCATGCCTGCAGGTATTAGCAACTCCAGAGGTCCAGATCCTGCCCATCGTTATAAGGTAGCCTCAGTGGTCACAGAACCCAGGGCACCTCTAGGTGGATTAACAGCCAACTTTGGCACAGCTATTAGAGTGAAAGGGACCTCTGGACTCGCATCCTCCTGGTCAGCTCACACATTCTGAGAGTTGTGTGGCCTCGTGTAGACAATATAGCTCATATCTCTGGTGCTAGTGTCATTGCTTAAACAAGGACAAAAGCAGATAACGATCAGGGAGATATTTCATTGTATTGAGTGACCTCCGTAAGCCTTACATTGATTAAACCCTGTAGCACACTCTCAAGGGAAGGTGTCAAGTACATCTCACAGTGGCACTTGATAGATAGCCTAGTGACCATGACTCTTGTTGCAAATCTCCTGCACAGCTGGGACAGAGATAGTCAGTATCCACCCCATGGCTCCTCTCCATAATGAACTGTCCCACTAAAAGTATGACTTCTGTGAGCGTGGACAGCCACCAACTCAGTGAACATGCACACATTGTTTGGAAAATGAAGCCTGAGGAAAAATATCACAATTGATAATAGATATTTTGAAAAGGTAGGATTGAATGCAGTCCTCTAACAGAGTTTGCTTTTAATCAAGAATGAAGTCTCATAGAAGACTTGCTAAGTACAAGAGCTTCCACTGTGGGTCCTGGAGAGGCAGTGATCTGGGAAGATAGATGTCCAGAGGACAGAGGTGATTTAGCGAAAGCTCAAAACAGGCAGGAGAGTCATGGGTCTCTGTCATGGAAAGCTAGCATGCATTTTTCAGTTCAGTTCAGTTCAGTCACTAGTCATGTCCGACTCTTTGGGGCCCCATGGACTGCAGCATACCAGACTTACCTGTCCACAGGATTACTGTGATATTGAATGGTTTCCCTTGGAAATGAACAGAGATCATTCTGTTAATTTTGAGACTGCACCCAAGTAGTGCATTTTGGATTCTTTGGTTGATTATGAGGGCTACTCCATTTCTTCAAAGAGATTCTTGACCACAGTTGTAGATATAGTGATCCTCTGAATTAAATTTGCCCATTCAGGTCCATTTTGGTTCACTGATTCCTAAAAGTGTCGATGTTTACTCTTGCCATCTCTTGTTTGACCACTTCCAATTTACCTTGATTCATGGACCTAACATTCCAGGTTCCTATGCAGTATTGTTCTTTACAGCATCAGACTTTACTTTCATCACCAGTCACATCCACAACTGGGTGTTGTTTTTGCTTTTGGATCAGCCTCTTCATTCTTTCTTTTGTTTCTGCTCTCATGGCTCAGACGGTAAAGTGTCTGCCTACAATGCAAGAGACCCTGGTTCGACCCCTGGGTTGGGAAGATCCCCTGGAGAAGGAAATGACAACCCACTTCAGTACTCTTGCCTGGAAAATCCCATGGACAGAGGAGCCTGGCAGGCACCTTGGGGTCGCAAAGAGTCAGACATGACTGAGTGACTTCATTTTTCTTTCTTCATTCTTTCTGGAGCTATTTCTCTACTCTTCTCCAGTAGCATATACCTTTTCACCTTTTCATACTGTTCTTGGGGTTCTCAAGGCAAGAAAGCTGAAGTGGTTTGCCATTCCCTTCTCCAGCAGACCACGTTTTGTCAGAATTCTCTGCCAAGACCCATCTGTCCTGGCTGGCCCTGCTTGGCATGGCTTATAGTTTCATTGAGTGAGACAAGGATGTGATCTGTGTGATCAATTTGGTTAGTTTTCTATGATTGTGGTTTTCATTCTGTCTGCACTTTTATGGGTAAGGAAAAGAGGCACAAGGAAGCTTTCTGATGGGAGGGACTGGCTATGGGGGAATCTGGGTCTTGCTTTGACAGGTTAGGCCATGCTCAGTAAATCTTTACTTTTCTGTTGACAGGTGGGGTTGTGTTCCCTCCCTGTAGTTTGGCCTGAGGCCAAACTATGGTAGGGGTAATGACAGTAATGAAGACCTCCTTCCAAAGGACTTATGCTGGCAAGCTCCAGCTCCCAGGGTTGTTTTTTCAGTACCCCTAACCCCGCCCCTGGCAAGCTACTGCTGACCCACACACCTGCTTGGAGACTCCTGGACACTCACAGGCAAGTCTGGCTCAGTCTCTTGGGGGTCATTGCTCCTTTCTCCTGGGTCCTGGTGGGCACAAGATTTTATTTGTGCCCTCCAAGAATCTGTTTCCCCAGTCCTGTGGAAGTTCTGTAGTCAAATCCCACTGGCCTTCAAAGTTAAATTCCCTAAGGGTCTCAGTACCTTTGCTAGAACTTTTGCAGCAGTGGGAAAACCTTTTGGTATAACTGTTCTCCAGTTTGTGGGTCATCTGCTTGGCAGCTCTATGGTGGGGCTAACGGCGACCTCCTGCAAGAAGACTTTTGCCACACACCATGCCTCCCAGATCTGCAGCAGCCAGAGACCCTGTCTCCACGGAAGGCCTTTGCTGATCCATGCCTCTGCAGGAGGCACTCAAACCCTTAAAGGCAGCTCTGGCTCAGTCTCTTGTGGGGTCCCTGGGCCCTGGTGCACACAAGGTTTAGTTTGAGCACTCTGAGCTACTCTTGCGGGTATGGGGTTTGATTCTAAACGTCATATTGCACCTCCTACCATCTCACTGGGGCTTCTCCTTTGCCCTTGGATGTGGGGTATCTTTTCTAGGTGGGGGCCAACATTCTCCTATTGATAGTTGTTTAGCAGTGAGTTGCAATTTTGGAATTTTCTCAGGAGAAGATGAGTAAACGTGCTTCTACTCTGCCATCTTGAATCATTGTGTTGAATCAGCATGCGTTTTAGCATTTCTTTTTTCTGATCTGTCAGGTTCCCATTCATTAAAGTGCAGAAACTCTTGTTTCATTTCTTTCCTTTTCCTCTCCTTTACTCTCCTTCATTCAGCAAAGAGTGTGATTTAACGGCAGCTCAGTCATAGTCACTAACCTCCCACATGCATACACTCCACCCCATGTCCCCAAAAAGGAAAAAACCATGAGCAATTCCTGAGCAGCCTCACCACTGTTCTGACAGCTACTCTGTGTCCCTCTAGCTCCCCATGAAGAAGAGGTGGAGGAACTGCCCCAAGCCTGGGTTGAAGAACAGGCTTTGTGTACCTGGGAGGTAAGCTCAACTTCTTTATCTGGGATAAGAGTGTTGCTTCACTTCTTTATTTTTTATTCAGTCATATACAGTTTTAGAAATCTGACAATGTACATTACCACTGATGTATACAATTTCCTTGATTGGGGGAATATTGAGGGTAAATCTGTTATCAATACAGACCTAATTCAATTCATGGGACTGCAAACTGGTGCAGGTGCTATGGAGAACAGTGTAGAGACTCCTTAAAAAACTGGAAATAGAACTGCCACATGACCCAGCAATACCACTGCTTGGCATACACACTGAGGAAACCAGAACTGAAAGAGATACATGTGACCCAGTGTTCATTGCAGCACTATTTACAATAGCTAAGACATGTAATCAACCTAGATGTCCATCAGCAGAGGAATGGATAAGGAAGTTGTGGTACATGTACATAATGGAATATTACTCAGCTATAAAAAAGAACACAATTGAGTTAGTTCTAATGAGGTGCATGAAACTGGAGCCTATTATACAGAGTGAAGTCAGTCAGAGAGATACCAATATAGTATATTAACGCATATATATGGAATTTAGAAAGATGGTAATGACCATCTTCTATGCAAGGCAGCAAAAAACACAGATGTAAAGAACAGACTTTTGGACATTGTGGGAGAAGGCGAGGGTGGGATGATTTGAGAGAACAGCATTGAAGCATGTGTATCACCTTATGTAAAACAGGTGACCAGTGGGAGTTTGAAGCATGAAGCAGGGCAGTGAAAGCTGGTGCGTTGGGACAACCGAGAGAGATGGGTGGGGAGGGAAGTGAAACGGGGGTTCAGGTCTGGGGACACATGTGCATCCATGGCTGAGTCACGTCAATGTATTGCAAAACCCACCACAATATTGTTAAGTAATTATCCTTCAATTAAAATTAAATAATTAATTTTAAGAAAAGACTTCGCTCGCAAAAGACATTAAAAAAAGACAGCATCAGTTACTTCTGTGTAACAGTAGATACTTCTCTCTGCTGAAATTTTTCCTACTTGAAAAAGACTTTTGTAATAGTTGGTCAAATTGAAATGGAAAGATCTTACATGAAATAGTCCAGCCTTTTCAACAGGGGTAGGAAAGTTTTCTGGTTTCTTTTGCTGCCATTGACTTATAGAGTTTTCTGAGGGCAAAAGTCAGATAAGCGAAGACTTAGCGCAGACAACACAAGATGCTGACATCCTCACACTGTTTTTTTCTCTCTAATCACAGGTGGATGGCACAGACATTGAAAACCACATGTATTCAGGGATCATCCCACTGCTAAGGAACCAGTCTAGTTCATGAAGGTGGGGCTTTCTTGCTGGCTCTGGTTAGAGAGGTTCCCTGATTCTGAGGCCCTACGGGGAGTGAGGGCTGTGAGCGCAGAGCAAGAGACTGATCACCCATGCAAGAGCAATGTCTGTGTTCCATGGCCCCTGGAAACAACTACATCGTTTAGATGCTATGGGTTTGTCTGAATCAAGGTTGGGGGCACATGTGTGAGCCCATGTGGTGTGATTTTGAAGCTCTGTGTGTGTGTGTTTCCTCAGGAGATATTTCCCTCTTACACAGCACAGGTCAACTGTCCACTTTGTAAAGACTTCTCATCACCGCTGCACACTGGCTATACATTACCTGATTCTTCCCCCAACTCACCCATTCCTCAGACTTGGTTAATTTGGTTCATTTTACTCAGATGGAGAAGTTGCTGAGATAAATGGCCCAAGCTCCTGTCCTATTAAGTGGAAAAACCAAACTGAGAACCTAGGGGTGGTCCGAATGTGGCTGCTCTGGACCCCTGACCTGCATTTTCCCTCAGCCGTGAGAACCTCAGTCATGGAACAAGGGGATCCCTGCATCTACATCCATGCCTGGAGGTATTAGCAGCTCCAGAGGTCCAGATCCTGCCCATGATTATAAGGTAGCCTCAGTGGTCACAGAACCCAGGACACCTCTAGGTGGATTAACAGTCAACTTTGGCACAGCTATTAGAGTGAAAGATACCTTGGGACTCACATCCTCTTGGCCAGATCACATATTCTGAGAGTTGTGTGGCCTCGTGTAGACAATATAGCTCATATCTGTTGGTGCTAGTGTCATTGCTTAAACAAGGACAAAAGCAGATAACGACCAGGGAGATATTTCATTGTAGTGGGTGACGTGACCATAAGCCTTA
This sequence comes from Dama dama, assembly GCF_033118175.1. Classification (NCBI taxonomy): domain Eukaryota; kingdom Metazoa; phylum Chordata; class Mammalia; order Artiodactyla; family Cervidae; genus Dama; species Dama dama. The sequence goes on from NC_083700.1 coordinate 18,334,309, forward strand.
CATTGATTAAACCCTGTTGCACACTCTCAAGGGAAGGTGTCAAATACATCTCACAGTGGAACTTGGTAGTTAGCCTAGTGACCATGACTCTTGTTGCAAATCTCCTGCACAGCTGGGACCGAGATAGTCAGCATCCACTCCCATGGTTCTTCTCTGTAATGAACTGTTCCACTAAATGTATGACTTATGTGAATGTGGACAGCCACTGACACAGTGGACATGCACAAATTGTTTGGAAAAATGAAGACTGGGAAAAAAAATCACATGATTAATAATAGCTATTTTGAAAAAGGATTGAATGCAGTCCTCTAACAGAGTTTGCTTTTAATCAAGAACAACATCTTAGAAGACTTGCTAAGTACAAGAGCTTCCACTGTAGATCCTGGGGAGGCAGTGATCTGGGAAGAATTCCAGGAAAGGGGTGATTTAGCAGAAGCTCAAAACAGGCAGAAGGATCATGGGTCTCTGTCATGGAGAACTAGCAGGCATTTTAGTGTTTCTTTTTTCCCCATTGTTTAGGTTCCCATTTGTTAACATGCAGAAGCTCCATTTCATATCTTTCCTGTTCCTCTCCTTGGCTCTCCTTCATCCAGAAAAGAGGATGATTCAATGGCAGCTCAGTCCATAGTCATTAACCTCCCACATGCATACACTCCGCCCCATGTCTCCATCAAGAAAAACCCCCTGAGTGACTCCTGAGCAGCCTCACCAGTGTTCTGACAGCTACTCTGTGTCCCTCTAGCCTCCATGAAGAACTGGTGAAGGGGCTGATTGCCCCAGTCCTGGTTGAGGAACACAGTGTGGGTAACCTGGAGGTAAGCTCACCTGTCTTCCTCTGGGATAAGAATGTTGCTTCACTTCTTTGATTTTTATTCAGTTGAATACTGTTATAGATATCAGACAGTGTACACTTCACTGATATTACAATTTCCTTGGTTGGGGGAATATTGAGGGTCAATCTATTATCAACACAGACCTGATTCAAAAGGACATTTAAAAAAAGACAGCATCAGTTATTACTATATAACAGTAGGCACTTTCCTCAGGAGAAACTTTGCCTCTTTGAAAAATGATTTTTGTAGTTGTTGGTCAAATTGAAACAGATCTTACATGAAATAGTTCAGCCTTTTCAATAGGGATCCACTCTGTTTTCTTTTGGGGCTTTTAACTTAAAGAGTTTTAGTTATCTGAGGACAAAAATCAGATAATAGAAGACTTAGTGCACAGAACACAAGACGCTGACACCTTCACTCTCTTTTCTTCTTTCTAATCACAGGTGCACGGAACAGCCTATGAATATCATCAATACTAAAGGTTCATCCCTCTGCTGAGGAAAAATCCAGTTGATGAAGGTGAGGCTCTCTTGCAAGCTCTGGTTGGAGAGGCACCCTGATCCTGGGTCCCTACAGGCAGTGAGGGTTGGGGATTGATCTAGGAAAGCAAGAGATTGATCTCCCAGGAAAATGCGCTGGCCACGTTCTAGTGTCTCCAGGTGCAATTGGATCAGTTAGATGGTTGGGATCAGTGAATGAGGGTGTTTGGAGGTGGACATGTGTTAAATCCACATAGTGTGATTGTGAATCTTCCTGTCTGCATATTTCCTCAGGAGATATTTCCTGCAGCACACACACAAGGGATAGTGGCAACCGAGAACTCAAAGTAAACTTGATTGTTAGCCTAGTGACCATGACTCTTGCTGATTATCTCCTACCTAGCTGATTTAGAGACCGTCAGTGTTCACTCTGTGCTTTGTATAATCAACTGTCTCACTAAACTTATGACCCCTATGATTATGGACAGACACTGACCCAGTGGACATGCATACACTGTATAGAAAATACATATTGATAGAGAAATATGGTTTTATTGATAGTGGCTATATTTAAATGGTAGGAATTCAGTATTATCAATCTTGTATATTTGATTTTCTTTAAGACTAGTAATTAGTTAATAAATACAGTAACATACTTTGCCCAGGATTGAATTTACTCCTCTAATGGAGTTTGCTTTTAATCAAGTAAGAAGTCTCAAAGAAAACATGATGAGTAGAGTAGCAGCAACTGTGGATCCTGGAGGAAGAGTGGTCTAGGAAAAAAAAACTGGAAATAGAACTGCCATTTGGCCCAGCAATCCCACTCCTGGGCATACACACCAAGGAAACCAGAACTGAAAGAGACACGTGCACCCCAATGTTCATCGCAGCACTGTTTACAATAGCCAGGACATGGAAGCAACCTAGATGCCCATCAGCAGACGAATGGATAAGGAAGCTGTGGTACCTATACACAATGGAATATTACTCAACCATTAGAAAGAATACATTTGAATCAGTTCTAATGAGGTGGATGAAACTGGAGCCCATTATACAGAGTGAAGTAAGCCAGAAAGGAAAACACCAATACAGTATACTAAAGCATATATATGGAATTTAGAAAGATGGTAACGATAACCCTATATGCAAGACAGAAAAAGAGACACAATGTATAGAACAGACTTTTTGGACTCTGTGGGAGAAGGCGAGGGTGGGATGATCTGAGAGAATAGCATTGAAACATGCATATTATCAATTGTGAAACAGATCGCCAGTCCAGGTTGGATGCATGAGACAAGTGCTCAGGGCTGGTGCACTGGGATGACCCAGAGGGCTGGGATGGGGAGGGAGGTGGGAGGGGGGTTCAGGATGGGGAACACATGTAAATCCACAGCTGATTCATGTCAATGTATGGCAAAAACCACTACAATATTGTAAAGTAATTAGACTCCAACTAATATAAATAAATTAAAAAAAAAAAAAAAAAAAGAGAGAGACAGTGGCAATTTAGCAGGAGCTCAAAATAGGCAAGAGGAGTTTTTGGTCTCTGTCATTGAAAAGGAGAATGCATTTTAGAGTTTTCCTTTTTTAGATTGAATATTTCCTTTTGATTAGGTTCCTCTTAGCTAGAAAGTCAAAGCTCTATTTTCATTTCCTTCTTCCTCTCCTTCACTTTCCTTCCTTCTCTGAAGAGGATGGATGAACACAAGTTTAGCCCATGCTTATTAACCTCCCACATTCATACACACCACCCTATGTCCACACAAAGAGAAAACCCCCTGTATGGTTCCTGAGCAGCCTCACCAGTGTTCTAACAGCTACTCTGTGTCCCTCTAGCTTTCCCTGAGGTGAGGACCTGCCAGTCGCCCGCCTTGTGACAGGACAGAAGAGACTCCGTGTGACTCCAAGGCAAGCTGTTGGAAGCCGTTTGCTTGCTTGTTTTTTCCTGGTCTGAGATAGAAATATTGGTTCATTTCTTTTTTAATAGAATTAATTATGTGTATTTGTGGGTGTTTGCTCCAGATATAGATGATTCCCTTGATTGGGAGAGTGTGGAGTGAATGACGGACTCATGATACCAGTCCATAAGGCATTAAAATTGTTAGCATTCCTTACACTCTAAAGAGTACAGAGTTTTCTCTCCTGGAGCAACTTTTCCTCTAGGAAAAGAATTATGTAGTTTCCACCGTAAATGGACTTGGAAACACCATCCTCCGGGAAAAGGTCTTGCCTTTTGTCCTGAGTATGTGTGCTCTGATCTTGCTGGGTTCCCTGGACTCCACCATTGTTTCTCATCAGGTTTTCTGCTGTCACCAAACGAAGCAAAGACTGCGCATCACTGTGATCGTATCCTCATAGTTCTTCTCTTCTGTACTTGCAGGTGGCCCTTTCAGCGTATGCATTCTAGAATCTTTTGCTTGGGGAGGAAATGCTTTGTTGATGAGAAAGTTGGGGCTTTCAGCCAGCTTTAGTGTAGAGGTGAAACTGATTGGTAATTCCTGCAGGAAATGAGCACAGGGGCCCTGTTGACAGAAAGCAATACAAGTAAAGTGATATGGCCTTACTGTAGTTCCAGGAAGACGGTGCACTATGTTTAGCACTGCAGTTCTGTGTCCATGGGACTGGGTGTGTCTCTATGTGTAATGAGTAGTATGATTCTTTGTGTGTGTATGAATTTTTTGTATTGTGATTTCCTTGATTTATGTCACCCTTAAACATCACTGTTACTGGTGTCAACTTCCCCCCACAAAATGCTTATCACCTTTGCACCATGAATGAGTATGTATATAAAAATTAAAGTATATACATTCACTGTACACATTGATTTTATACCAAGTGAACATTCTTTAACCTGGAAGACAAATCCCATCACTACCCAGGGAAATGTTTACAGGATTATTTTTAATTTTTATTTATTTTTTATTAGCTGGGTCTTTTTTGCAGCACAGGCTTTCTCTACTTATGGAGAGCGAGGCCTGCTCTCTAGTTGCGGTGTGTAGGCTTCTCACTGTGGTGGTTTCTTCCTTGCAGAGCACGGGTTCTGGGGCTCCTGGGCTTCAGTAGTTTTGGCATGTGGGCTCAGTAGTGCTGCTCCTGGGCTCTAGAGCACTGGCTCAGTAGTTGTGGGGCACAGGCTTAGTTGGTCTGTGGCATGTGAAATCTTCCTAGATCAGGGATCAAGCCCAAGTCTCCTGCATTGGCAGGCGGATTCTTAATCACTGAGCCACCAGGAAGTCCTACTGGCTTCTTTATGAACAAAACTCCATTTCAGAATGCCCCTTATTGGGTCAGTCACAGCTTCCTTTGATAGTAAATCCCACCTCTTAGTAGCTCTTATGGCATTTTGACTGGTCATGATTCATCACTCTGCCACTTGCCTCATCCAAACTCTTTGCTATTAGAGCCTCAGAATGAATCCTTCCCCCTCACATGAGACACCAGGTACTGGGGGCCTCCTTCCTTCTGCAGGCAGCCCCTGGTGGTACCTGCGTGCCTCACCCGGTTCTAGAGCAATCTGAGAAAGGAGGAGCCTCCAGGTGTAGGTGGAGGAAGTTCACTCCAGCTTTGCCTCAAGCTTTGATGTGTCCTTTCAGTCCTGCTAACTCCATGCACTGTGTTGTATAGCACGTCTCTAGAACTTTTCCATGTTGCAAATAAAATTTTATACCCGTTGGACATACACACTCCATGTCAACCTCCTCCCAGCTGTTGAAACCACCCTTCTACTCTCTGATCTCTGAGTTTTGCTTTAGATACCTCAGTTAAAGGAAATCATGCAGTATTTTTCATCCTACGACTGGCTTATTTCACTCTTACTAATGTCATCCAGCTTCATCCATATTGCTGCCAATGAAAGGATTTCCTTCTATTTTAAAGACTGAATCACATTCCACTGTACCTATACTCAACATTTTCTTTATTGATTCATCTGCTTCTGGACACTAGGCAGTTTTTCTATTTGATTGTTGTGTACAATGTGGCTATAGACATGAGATTGTAGATACCTCCTGGACATTATAGTTTTATTTCCTTTGGACATAAACTCTAATGAGTCATTACTGGATCTTATAATTGTTCTCTTAATAATTTTTTCAGGGACCCCCAAACTGCTTTCCATAATGGCTATGCCATTTTACATTCCTAGCAACATGGTATAAAAGTTCCACTTGTCCACATCCTTGCCAACAACTGTTATTCTTTCTTTCTCTTTTTTTTTTTTTTTAACACATCCTGAAAGGTGATATCTCCTTTTTACTTGGTTTCTATTTTGCTGGTGCTTAGTGATGCTGAGCACTTTTCCTATATATATTGATCACTTCTCTGTCTTCTATGAAGAAATGTCTATTGAAACTTTCTACACATTTTATAAACTCAGTTATTTGCTTGCTGTTTTTTGAAGTTGAATTGTTAGCTGCTTCTATATTCTGGATATTGGCCCCTTATTCAGATACAAAGTTCACAGATACATCCTCTCATTCTATAGGTTCCGTTTTAATTATGTTGATTGTTGAGGGGATTATCCTTTATTCACTTGGTAATTTTAGAACTTTGGCAAAGATCATTTGGCCACACATGTGTGAATTTATTTGAGATTCCCTTCTTATGCTTCATTGGTCTCTCTGCCTATTTTGTTGCTGCTAGAACACTGCTGTGGCATTCTTTTGTGTTTTGAATTAAGGAAGCCTGAGTCGTCATTGTTGTTCTTTGCTCTCAAGATTGTTTTTTCTCTTTGGGTTTCTTCTGAGTTCCATAAGTATTAATATTTTAGAATTTTTTTTCCATTTCTATAAAAATGGCATGGGACTTTGTGAGTGGTTACAATGAATATGTACGTTACTTTTAGTAGTATAGGAAGGTCAACAGCACTAAACATTCCAGTCTATGAGTGTGGTATGTCACTCCGATCACCTGTCTCTTCTTTCTTTCAACAGTGTCCTGTGGTTTTTAGTGCACAAATCTTTCACTTCCTAAGGAGCCTTTTCCCCTGCCTTGCTTGTGTCCTCAAGAGCCAGGCATAGGAAGGATGGGCTCATGAAGAGAGTGAAAGTCCCTCCCTCCCTGCTGTACCTATTCTCTGTGTAATACAGGTGCCCTGGGCCACGCCCTTCCTGTCTGCCTATGAGTGAGCCCCCGACTGGGAATTTTCTATTGGTCTGAGTGTCCACCTTACTACTGAATGTCCACAGGACTCTCCTAAGCCTGGCCTGGGTCCAGGAGCCCCAGATACACCTAAATATGAATGATCACATCGGACCATTAAACATTCTGCAATAAAGAACCACCAAGGGACAGGCAGTTAGTTGTGTTTTCCTTATCTCTCCAGTTAGTAGAGTCAAACTTTCCAGTGTAGTGGCCACTAGTCAGATCTGCCTATCTGTAAATAACAGGATTCAAACAATAATTAACTTGTTGTATTTTTAAAAACACACAAAACCTTTGCAGTGGCCTAGTCACACTAGTCATATTTCAAGTGTGTCCATAAGTTTTGGAATTTCAGGTTGGTAAGCTTGAAGGTAAGAGCTATATTGGGCGTGTAGAAGTGTAAGGTTGAAAGGTGATTCTCTCAGCATCTCTCTCTCATGAGAAATTTTACAACTGTGATCAACGTCTTGTTGAAAGTCTCTGACTCCACAATGCACAAGAGAGGTCTGGGAACCTTTCTCCTCGAAATGGTGGGTCAACTCATATAATAACTATATTGTTGCTCATTGTTGTGTTTCTACAGAATGGATTGTGGAGAGCATTGCAGCAGTGATGTGGAAGAGAACTCAGGTAGGGATCAACTGTCAGGTGGGATTTAGAGGGAGAGGGTTCCTGGACAACTTGGGTTATAGCTGCTTCTTTGGAGATGAAGGAAGGTGAATATAAACTGAGAAAGAAGAAGCAACTATGCATAGAATTTTGATTTGTTCTTTTCATATTTTAATATAGTAGAGCTATGCATCCGTGTGCTTTATTGTACTGTGCTTGTAATTATCTCTTCTTGCTTTGAAATTTAGAAATGTCCTTTATCACAAGACTACTATTTGCTTATCTTTTAATTGCCAAATATGAATGCTTGACTTCTGGCTAGTACCTGCAGGGTATTATGCACAAGAGAATTTGGCTTCATCTTTAAATTATCCTATGATGGCCATATCCTAGTGGGCACAAAAGTCTCATAATCACTTAATACCGGAGACCAAGTTCTTGGAGTGAGAGTCAGGTGATGGGTGAGATGTGAACTCTCTCCTTTTGCAATTTCAGGACTTGTGGCTTCCCCTCATGTTTGTTGTTACAGTTTATTTGTGTAGAGGGTGCTCTCAGGGTTGGATGAGTAAAAGCACATGTGCTCTGGGATGCCTGCTTGGGCTCAGTCTCCTGGAGCTCACCTCAGTTTCCACACCTCCCCAAGGCTGATGTGCTGAAGGTGCTTCCTCGTGAGAGCGGTCCATGTCAAGCTGCCCCTAGAGACCAGCATGGCTGCAGATTCTAGAGACTATGAAGGGGCTTTCTTTACACACTTCTTCTCACAGCCTTGCTGATCTGATCTCCCGGGACTGACCAGACCTAGGTCAGAGATTCACAGCAGCAGGACCCAGGGTCACTGCTCCTCTTAGAACCCAATGCTCCATCCAGACAGCCCTGCCCTTACTCCCCACACCCCAGTTGCCCACCCTCTGACTTTTCTTCAAACATTCTCAGGTCTCATTCCTCCCAGTCTTTCCAAGGTTGTGGTAAACCCTGGCAGGTGCTGTGTATGTATGAGGCTTCTTGATCTATAGAACCTTTGTTGCACCATTTCAGACTAAGATAATTTGGACACGTTACTTTAATTCTAACATTGTTTTCATCCACTGTAACGGGCTAAGAGACTTAAGCAGTTGTTTTGAGAATTAAGTATCTCCCAGTTAGCTACCTTTACCTCAGGCACAGGACACTTATTTGTTATGTGAAGTTGGTTATGTATCTAGGCTGTTGTGGAAAATGATGCAGTGAACTTAGGACTGCAGATATCTCTTTGTGATACTGATATAAGTTCCTTCGTATATATATCCAGAACTTTGTTTAATGAATCATATGATATTCTGTTTATACTTTTATAAGGAACCTTTGTACAGTTTTTAAGTTCCTTTGTATATATATCCAGAACTTTGTTTGATGAATCATATGATATTCTGTTTATACTTTTATAAGGAACCTTTGTACAGTTTTCCACAAAATAGCTGCAAAATTTACATTCCCACCAGCAGTGTCCCAAGGTTCCAGCGCCCCACATCATGGCCTTAACTTCTTAATTTTTTTGTCTTTATCATACACAACCTAGTAGGCATGAGGTGCTGATTTGCATTACCCTGATGATTAGTGAGGTTGAGAACCTTTTCCTGTGTCTGTTAGCCATTTGTATGTCTTGTTTCAGAAATGTCTGTTTAAGTCTTTGCACATTCCTCAACTCATTTATTTACTCTTTAAAAATTTTTTACTTGTTCTACATTTGAGTTGTGGTTACTTTCTTATTTATTTTGAGTATGAGCTCCTTATCTGATGTATGGTTTGTAATTTTTCTGTATGTTACGTTTTCATCCTACTGACTGTTGAAGAGACTACCTGTTCCCTATTTTGTTGTCTTAGAACCTTGGTGAATTTCATTTGAGCATGTTTCCATGAATTTACTTGAAGGCTCTTTATTCTGGTCTTTAGGGCTATGTATCTGTTTCTATGTCAGTATCGTACGGCTTTGATTCCTCTATCTTGTAATGTGCTTTGAAATCAGGAGGTGAGAAACTTTGATCTTTGTTCTCAAGATTACTTTGTGTATTTGGAAACTTTAGTGGTTACCATCTGAGTCATGGACTCCCTGGCGGCTCAGATGGTAAAGAATCTGCCTGCAATGTGGGAGACCTGGGTTCGATCCCTGAATCAGGAAGATCCCCTGGAGAAGAGAATAGCAACCCATTCCAGTATTCTTGCCTGGAAAATTTCATGGACAGAGGATCCTGGTGGCCTGTAGTCCCTGGGGTCGCAAAGAGTCGAACATGACGGAGAAACTAGCATACAGAGTGGTTTGGATTTGTCTTTTCCATTTCTGTGAAAATGATATTAATATTTTGATTGGCATTGCAGTGAAGTTATACTTAGCTTTAGGTAGTCTAGAAATGTCAACAATTATGAGCATTCCAATTGCTTGTGCCTTGTTTCATTCTTTCAGTATGGTTTGTAGTTTTCAGAGTACAGATCGTTTCCTTTCTAAATGCACTTTGTCCTTGCCCTCCCTGGATCTTTCAGAGACAGTGGTGGGAAGGATGGGCTCGTGAAGAGATGAAGGGTCCCTCCCTCTCTTCTGCACCTGCTCACTGATTATGTTTATCACAGGTTCACTGGGCCGTATGTCCATTACCTGTCCCCTCAAGTGGAACACCTGCTGGGAATTCCTCTAAGATCTGGGTGTTGACATAACTGTTTCAGTATCCCCAAAGGCTCACGAGTACCTTGGATGTGTGCTTGAGCCCAGGAAATACCTACAAATGAATCATCAAATCAGGCCATCCAGATACTCTGCAGAAGCTGTTGAACTACACTTCACAGGCCTACAAGCCCTGTACTTGGCTGGACTTGAGGCCAAATAAAGATCCCATAGTCAAGGACAGAGATATCAGTGGTTTAATAGATGGGATATCTTACATGTCTGAAGCAAAAGGGTCCTGGAGAGACACCCACTGTGGATAGCAGGTAACAGACAGATCACAGCAGCACCAGCCTTCTTCACTCTGGGGGGTATAGGGAGTCTACCAGTTACAGGGGGAATTAAGAGCAGATTGGCTCATTGATTACCATTGGTTACCATGGAAACCAGTAGAGGGCCATATCCCTCTTAGTCCCTCAGGCTAAATATTTTCATAGGTCAGAGGTTAATCTATCAATAAACAGCTGTGTTGACATGCCCAGATAATGCAGAGGGGATAACCATGTGAGGGGTGGTGGTGGTAGTGAAGTCACTCAATCGTGTCTGACTCTTGCGACCCCATGGACTGCAGCCTGCCAGACTCCTCTGTCCCTGGGATTCTCCAGGCAAGAATACTGGAGTGGGTTGCCATTTCCTTCTCCAGGGCATCTTCCCAACCCAGGGATCAAACCCATATCTCCTGCATAGGCAGGCAAATTCTTTATACTTACTCAGTCACTCAGTTGTGACCTGACTTTATGTGATTCCATAGACTATAGCACTCCTGGCTCCTCTGTCCATAGGATTCTCCAGGCAGGAATGTTGAAGTGGGTTGCCATTTCCTCCTCCAGGGGATCTTCCCAACCCAGGGATCAAACCCATATCTCCTGCATTGGCAGGCAAATTCTTTACCACTGAGCCACCTGGGAAGCCACTCTCCATTGTACCAAAGTTCCCTGGTACTCCAAAATCTGTTCTGCTATAATCTATCAGAGGTGGTAGAATATTTGGTGCTGATATTAAGATCCAATCAATCTTTCCTGGTGGCTCAGATGATAAAGAATTCAACTGCAATGCTGGAGACCTGGGTTCTAGCCTGTGTCAGGAAGATCCCCTGGCAGGAAGAAATGGCTACCCACTCCAGTATTCTTGCCTGGAGAATTCCATGACAGTAGGGCCTGGCGTGCTACGGTTCATGGGGTGGCAAAGAGTCAAATATGACTCAGTGACTAAGCCCACATGCATATGTAAATATATGTGTGTGTGTATATATATATAGTATATATATAGTGGTTGTTGTGCATTGCAGTATGGTAGCCACTAGCCAGATGTGACTGTTATAATTTCAGGTTGATTAGAAAGATGGTGAGAGCTCTAATCAGCTTGTAGAAGTGAGAAGTTGAAAGCTGACTTTTTCAGCATCTCTATCTTTAGGTTTGCAACTGAGATCAGTGTCTTATTGAAGGGCTCTGACTGCACAGAGCACAGATGACTGCCATCTGCTATCCACAGTGGGCTGTCTCTCCAGGACCCTGGGAGAAAGATCAAGGTCTTGCTTGAGAGCCAGCAGGGCCTCAACTGGAGCAGAAGTGGGTGGATCACTCATTCTAATCCCCTTGTTGCTTATGGTTGTGTTTCTATAGAGTGCATTGTGGAGAGCATTTGCTGCAGTGATGAGGTAGGAAACAACATTCAGATGGATCTGATGGGAGAGAATTCCTGGAACTTTAGAGTTAAACTGCCTGCTTGGAGACTGAGGAAGGTGACCATGGAATCAGGAAAAAGGAAATATGTGCAGAGCTTTGACTTGTTTCTTTCATATGTTAATGATATGATAGAGATTGAGTCCTTGGACTGGCACTGTGCTCTGTTTATAATCACCTTTTCTTGCTTTGCTCTTCAAAAATTATTTTTCCCATAAGAGCTGCTCTTTCTCGCTTTTGTCACAGACTAGTATGGAAGCTTGGACTCTGGTCAGCACATCTGGGGTACTGCGCACTGCAGACGATGTTTTCTACTGCATGTTGAACTATGATGGCCATATCCTGGTGGGCATAAAACTCTCATTGCCACTTGACACTGAAGACAACGTCCTTGTAGGGCATGTGAGGTGGTGGGTGAGACATGAACTCTCTCTTTCTTCACTTTCAGGGCTTGAGGCTTCCACTCATGTTTGTCCTCACTGTTTATTTGTGTAAAGGATGCTTCCAGGGGTGGATGAATCACAGCACATGTGTTCTGGGGTCCCTGTCTAGGCTCAGTCTCCTGGAGCTCATCTCAGCTTCCACGGTTCCCCAAGGCTGATGTGCTGAAGGTGCTTCCACGTGAGAGCGGTCCGTGTTGAGGTATTCCTAGAGACCTTCCCTTGGCTGTAGGATTCTAGAGACTGAAGGGGCCCCTGGGCTTCTTCACACGCTTGCTTTCACAGCCCTGTTGACCCGGTCTCCTGGAATTGACCAGGCTCAGGGCAGCAGGCTCCGGGGCCACTGCTCCTCTCAGAACCCACTGCTCCACCCGGGCAGCCTGTCCCCTTCCCTCCCCACTCCAGTCCTGCCCCATCCTGTGTCCTTTGCTTACACCTTCCTAGGTCCCTTCCCTCCCAATTTTCCGAGTCTCAGTGCAGACCCGGCAGCTACAGTTTATGGAAGATTGTTGTCACATCATAATGGCTAAATGAAATGGATGTGTTTGCCTTTGTCCTCTCTAAGGGTCTGGGAAACTTAAGATGTTGCTATGAGCATTAAGTATCTCCCAGGTAGCTAAGGTCACCAAAGCCTACACAACACTGTTATGTGGAATTTTTATCCTTCCCTCCCCCAAGGCTCAACACACCTTCAGGTCCATGCCAGGTCCTCCCTGGGAGGGGTGGATTGGTTAACTAAACAATGGACTGATTGGTGGCCATACACCCATGATCCTTCCTCCAGTGTACCCACACTGGAGAACTCTAGGGTAGGTGGAGGTTCAAGGAGGAAGGAAAGGAACAGTGATTAGAGGAGAGAAATGAGGAAGGAAGTAGAGAGGAAGCAACAGGAAAAGGAGGAAGGCAAGGTTATAAGCAGAGATGCATGGAGACAATGACTGCCTGGAAGAGAAACAGGTTGACCCAGCCTCATTCCTGGTCACACTCACAAAAGTTGAGTGTGGCAATAGGATATCTGGGGGCATGGGGGTGGGGTGGGGTGGGGTGGGGGAATCTCTTGAGCCCCTTCTGGAAAGGCCCTTATCAGGTTATTCTTTCCTCTCCCACAGCTGTCAAGGTGCTAGGAATTGACTTGTGAGTGGTGCATCCTGACCCCAGACAAAGCGATGCCATTTTTATGTCTTTATTCTCTATGCTTTTAATTTTTACTTTTCAGTGGGCCTGATAACCTATGTGGTCCTACTTCTGCTGACTCCAAAAATCCTGAGTCTGCCGTTTGACTTTCTCAAGACAATGACTTCCTGTCCTGGGCTCACAGCTAAGCTGCATCCCACAATTGGTCTAATTGCTGGGTCTGTGGAGTGCTCTACCTCCTCATCAGTGGAAGGCTTCCCATGGTGGGAGTCTCCACTTCAGGCAGAGAACTTTCTCCAAGTCTGTGTCTACTTTCATCAACAGCAATCATATGTGATGCCTCTTCTCAATTTGATGACATCTAACAATCCTAAGATGGACTGGTGTAACACTTGGTACCTTAACTATGGACATAACGTGATTTTTAGCCTTGATTATACTTTGTCTTGGTTTAATGACTATTTTGCTGCACAGAAGAAGACAAATGCGTCTATGCCCGGTGGATTTTTTTACTGGGTGTTTATCAAATATGGGATGATGTCATATGGCTAACTCCTGAAAAGGGACACCTAATGTCTAGTGCCCCCATATGCTGGGAACAAATAGAGCCATCCCCGGAAGTTAGCCAACAACTTAGTTATAACGACTGGAAACAATTGGGATTTTTGCCTCAAGAAGCAATGTAATCATTCCTGTGTCTTCTAATCCCAGTTCAGGTCCTCCTTTTGACTGGCCGGGCACTGACTGGGACTGGATCCCTAAATTACACTGGCTTGCTCCAAATGGGACCTACTGGATATGTGGCTCTTATCTATGGGCATGGCTTCCCCTGGCTGGATAGGGAGATGTACCCTAGGTCTCCCTGGTAGCTCAGCTGGTAAAGAGTCTGCCTGCAGTGCAGGAGACCTGGGTTCCATCCCTGGGTCGGGAAGATCCTCTGGAGAAGGAAATGGCAAACCAATCCAGTATTCTTGCCTAGAAAATCCCATGGACAGAGGAGCCTGGCAGGCTATAGTCCATGGGGTTGTAAGAGTCAGACACGACTTAGCAACTAAACCACGACAAGCTCCTAGGTCTAGCTTGTACTCATGGCTTCATATTTTCAGAACCTCCAGAGAAGCCTGCTAATTTGCCACACTTTAGAGTTCATTGGACAAGGTCTGTATTTCACTGGTATGATTATTTGGCTGCAATATTTGTTCCCTCTCTGGGAACTCTAGACATTATGCTATGAGTTGATGCTCTGACTAACTCTACTCAATAGGCTTTACAAGATTCTCAAAAAGCTATTTCAGCCCTTAATGCTGAACAAAAACAAATTAGAAAGGTGGTTTTACAAAACAGATTGGCCTTAGATATTCTAACCAGCTGCATAAAGAGGAGCTTGTGCCATTATTCATATCCAATGTTGTACATATATACCTGATATGAGCACTAATGTTACTCACTTCACTAAACACAGAAACAAGATGATTCAGGCTGTGGATACTCCTAAGGCTCAGTTGTGCCATGTTGGGAGACATTAACTAGTTTCCGCGTTAACAAATGGAAAATTATCTGAATTTTAATAATTCTAATTGTCCTGTTTTTACTGTTTGCTCCCTGCATCTGTAACAGTGTAGCTGGATTTGTTTCTAGCCACATGAAGGCTTTTAAATTGCAAATGGTTGTTCAAACTCTTATGAGTGCCACCACTTCCTCCAACTGCTACCTGGGGCCCTTGGATCAGAGACCCTCAACATGAGGGTAAGGAGTATATGCTTCCTCAACAATTTGGGGTCTAGCTACACCATCTTATAATGATGGGCAGGATCTGGACCTCTGGAGCTTTTAATACCTCCAGGCATGGACATAGACACAGGGACCCCCTTGCTCCATGACTCAGGTTCTCATGACTGAGTGATAAGTGCAGGTCGGGCGTCCAGATCAGCCACACTGGGACCACCCCTAGGTTCTCAGTTTGCCTTTTACTTAGGAGATCAAGAGCTGAGAACACAGATCCCTGCACCCTCTCAGCTGACTAAAGGGTACATGAACTGAATCTGGGCTATGTTGAACGCATAAGATGGAATGCAGTATGCAGTGGTGATAAGGCTTTTTACAAAAAGAAAATTGACAGATTTATTGTCTAAGAGGAAATATCTCCCGAGAAAATATACAGACAGGCAGATTCACAATCACACTATGTGAGTTCCACACATGTCCACCTCCAAACACCCTCATTCACACAATCCCAACCATCTAAATGATGCAGTTTTTTCTGGAGACACTAGAATGTGGGGCCATCCCTTTTTCCTGGGAAATCAATCTCTAGCTCTGTACTCCCAGCCCTCATCCCCTGTAGGGACCCAGGATCAGGGCACCTCTCCAACCAGAGCTGGCAAGAGAGCCCCACCTTCATCAATTAGATTGTTCCTCAGCAGAGGAATTATCCTTGGATATTGATGGTATTCATAGGCTGTTCCATGCACCTGTCATTAGAGGAAGAGTGTGAGGGTGTCAGCATCTGGTACTCTCATGTACTCTTATGTACTTATGTTGTGTGATTTTTGTCCTCAGAAAACTGAAACTCTTTATGTCAATGGCCCCAAAAGAAAACAGAGGGGACTCCTGCTGAAAAGGGACAAGTCCTCAGACTTCATTTAAACTGGAGAGAATAACTAGTAGCAAATACCAATCAGATTAATTCCCAGTTCACAATTACCCTTTTTGAGAGAGGCCCCAACTATAGAGGCGAGCCTCAAGTAATGATGTGTAAGACACTTGTACACCAACCCTAACCTCCTTGCCACCTCCTGGGGGTGGACAACTGATCAATACCGGACCAAGTGTGGAAATGTGAGCGGAGAGACAGAAGCTGGTGAAGCTCTTTTTTAATGGCCAATATCATATCCTCCAGCTTCCGAGGTATCTGGAGACCACTGCCCAAGTGGATTGCTGCTGGTCACAGGTCATGGAGGTGGAGGTGGGGGAGAGGTTCATGGCTGCTTTGAGGCCGAGGGCCCTGGAGCTCTGTGGGACACAGTCCTCACACTGTCCTGGGCCCCCATCTCACCTGCCTGCCCTGAGGCCTGAAGGGCCTGGATGGTGCGTGGAGAAGGCCTCTGTCGACTGTTACTATATTCTTGCTAGGACCGCTCCCAGGTTGCTCATTGGTGGAGCATGACCTCTGACCCCTGGGCTAGTGAAGTGAAAGTCGCTCAGTCGTGTCCGACTCTTTGTGACTCCATGGACTATATAATCCATGGAATTCTACAGGCCAGACTACTAAAGTTAGGAGTCGTTCCCTTCTCCAGGGGGTCGTCCCAACCCAGGGATTGAACCCAGGTCTCCCGCACTGCAGGCAGGCTCTGTACCAGCTGAGCCGCCAGGGAAGCCCTGGGTTAAGGGTCTTGCTAGAGGTCTTGCAATACTGACTGTGCTCCCGCCCCACCCCATTACAATCTCCACCTGTTTCTACTATTCCTGAGGCACCAGACTTCCCTAGATGAAACAAAGTATAAAATTTAATCTTCTTATAAACAAAGTTAACTTTCTCATGTCTAATATGTCCACTTGTATTCTTTATTTGCTAAGTCACTTCAGTTGTGTCTGACTCTGTGCAACCCCATAGACGGCAGCCCACCAGGCTCCCCGGTCCCTGGGATTCTCCAGGCAAGAACACTGGAGTGGGTTGCTGTTTCCTTCTCCAGGGCTTTATTTGGAGTCCTATAAATTCTTCTCCTCACAAAATTAATGTTTTTGTCATGTGTTGTAAGTATATTTTCAATTTCTCTGTATCTTTTTTTTTTCTTTCATAAAGATTTTCTCATCATCTTTAATGGGAAACAACAAAATGTCATGGAAACAGTCCAGTAGGGAAACTTTTACTATTTGTCTTTCTAAATCTTAAATTTTTCAAGCAAAATCTGTTGATACTCTGCTTTTGCTTTCAAAATTTGGTCATCATACACATTTGACCCATCTGAAGATTCTCGAAAAGACTTTAAAGGCTTCATACGCAAATTCAGCATCAACTTTCCTTAGTTCTCTAGTTGTACTCTTGTCCAGCTCCGGTCGCATCTTGGTTAAGAAAGTCTCCACGCTGTCATTTGAACAGTGTGGAATTGAGGTAGAAAACCCTATGTTTGCTCTTGAAATAAGATTTGCATTGAACCCTGAAGTAGGATTGAAATTTCCAACAGAAGAGGGCTCCCAGGACTGGCCTGCTGCTAAGAGTGCTGAGAGTAAAGATCTCTTCTGTTGTTTCTCCACCTCAAGTTTGGTGCCGATCTCTCCCAGCCTCTCTTTAGTCTTGTCTAGTTCATCTTGCAATGACTTTCTAACTTTAAGTTCTACTAGGTAGAGATGCTTATATATTTCTAACTCTGTTTTATTAGAATCTTGCAAAGTTTTCATCTTTGGAGAGTTCAGATTCTAAGAATTAAATTCTTCGTTCCACCTTTTGAGATCCTGCCTGTCTCCCCGCTCCCTCTTTTGGTTCTGGGTCTGGGATAGAGACTGTGGTTCGGGTCTCTGCTTGTCCACCTTTGACCAAAGGACTGGGATGCAGCCAAGTGACTCCGAGCGAGATGTTGGCACTCAATGGCTGTAAGATGCTTCCGCTTAAATCGTCTCACTCTCAGAGACCAGATCTGCTAAAGACCCCAAAGAGACTCAGCGTCCACGCGACCGGCTGGTCCGCGCCCCCACCACGCCGGCGGCCTCACGCACTAGGGCGATCCGCATCGGGGCTCCAGCCGCCGCCGCCCGCAGCCTCAGGTCCCGGGCCCCCCGGGCTCCCGGTCGCGGCTTCCCAAGGTCAGTGCGAGCCCCTGGAGGCCGTGGGCTTCCTCCACCAGCTCTGCCGCCACCGCAGTGCCCCTCTGTATCTTTAAAAAGTTGTTTTAAAAAAAATGTTAATTATCTTTGTCTGTGCTGGGTCTTCATTGCCATGCCTGACTTCTCTCTAGTTGTGGTGAGCAGGGGACATTCCCTTGTTGTGGAGCACAGGCTCTAGTGGCACAGGCTTCAGTAGTTGCAGCTTACAGGCTCTAGACCTCTGGGTCTGTAGTTGGGGTGCACAGGCTTAGAGAGGCTCAGTGGCATGTGGGATCTTCCCAGACCAGGGGTCCAACCCATGTCCCCTGCATTGACAGGCAGATTCTTAGCCACTGAGCCACACAGGAAGTCCCCATCACTGTCTTTTTATTGCAGTTTCTTTTACTTATACCATGAAGACATTTATTTTATTTTCAAAAATGTCAGTAATTTAAATATTTTTGTTATTTTGTCAGTGAAAGGAAAAGGGGGAAGGATATTATGAGTAATATTCTTCTTAAGGGCTAAATATTCCTTTAAAAATATTTTACTAAATAGGAAAATGTCTATAGGTGTTTCAAGACAAAACTTTTCTATTAAACAATTTTGAATATTTCTAAAGATATATGTCCAAATGGACTAATTAGTTTTTAAGATGATACAAATTTTCTCCCATAAATGATACAATCATAAATTAAACTGAGTATTTTGTAAAGCACAAGTGGTAATTTATGTCTCAAAAAGCTTAGAATGTTTTAGAAGTGATAATGATGGTATATCAATGAATAAGTCATTTTAACAGATTTCATTTATGATGTGTCTATTCATCAGATAATGAACTTGTAGTTGTTTGCTGAGAAAAGAGGGGCATGTTCAATTAATCCTAAAAAACATTAAAAGAACTTGTGATTAAATTTGTTATGTCCTATGAATGATTTCAATGGTGGAGAATTAACTGAATTTTAATACAGCACCAATATGCCTAGTAGATTTGTATTTCTTGACCAAGCAACATGTTGGGTTTTTTGAAAAATTTCCTAAGTTGATTCAGCAACTGTTTATAAAGTTGGTGAATATTTATAATAATTAAACAGGATAAATTATGTAAGAACAATGAAGGTCCAACTTAGAAATGGGTCCACATATCATCATGGTAGAGAAGCAGCAGGCACACTTTCTAAAGTAGAAGCTCAAAGAATTAGGAGATCAAGAAAAAATTTCTGGGATAAATTGGGAGATTGGGATTGACACTTCCACACCATTATATACAAAGTACATAACTAACAAAGGTCTACCATACAACACAGGGAACTCTCCTCAGTACCCTATGTGCTGTGCTTGGTCACTCAGTTGTGTCCAACTCTTTGTGACCCCATGACTGTAATCTGCCAGGCTCCTCTCTCTATAATGCCCTATATTGGAAAAGAGTCTAAAAATGAGTGTATATATATGTACATATAACTGATTCACTTTGCCATGCAGCAGACACAAACACAATATTGCAAAGCAACTATCAGTTCAGTCAGTTCAGTCGCTCAGTTGTGTCCGACTCTTTGCGACCCCATGAATCGCAGCACGCCAGGCCTCCCTGTCCATCACCCACTCCCGGAGTTTACTCAAACTCATGCCCGTCGAGTCGGTGATGCCATCCAGCCATCTCACCCTCTGTCGTCCCCTTCTCCTCCTGCCCCCAATCCCTCCCAGCATCAGGGTCTTTTCCAATGAGTCAGCTCTTTGCATGAGGTGGCCAAAGTATTGGAGTTTCAGCTTCAGCATCAGTCCTTCCAATGAACACCCAGGACTGATCTCCTTTAGTTTTAAAATTGTCTGTAGTTTAGACAAACTGTGGGGACTGTTTAGGCCCTTTCAGTAAAGTCCTAGTTCTTCCTTATTAATACTGGATTGAAAGGCAAAAATAAACAAAAGAGAATCTGTTGATCTGATAGACATGCACTGCTGATCATTTTACACTGTGGTTTAACACGAGGAACCTCTGAATTAATGAAGTAGTAAAAATAATCCCTCAGCGTTCTCCATGATACCTTTTCATCACTACATATTTTACAATTCTACATTTTAATGAGGAACTAATACAACAATGACAACAAATCACAGCTTCTGGGTGTTTTGCTCTATGATAATAAGAGCATATATTATAATGACTATTCTTGTGATGGTAACAGTATGAGGGTTTAGATATAACATTGAGTCATGCCAGACATCCTCTGTCAGCTTGGGATCCCACTGAGACACCCAGACCCCTGAACACATACAGATATGTGCTTACTCCTATTTGCAAGCATATTGGTCAGGGTAAGGTTGAAGAAAGCTTATTAAAATACAGTTTGCTCTTGTTCAATCACTAAGTCATGTCTGACTCTTTGCGACTCCATGGACTGCAGCACTCCAGGCTTCCTAGTCCTTCACTGATTATGGTATTAGGATCATAATTAAATCCATTAGTGAGTGCCTGGCATCACTTATTTCTCATTGAAAATGTTTCCTACATAATACAATTTGCTGGATGTGAGAGTGTAATTGAAAAAGTCTTGGTCTTACTTTTAAATCTAAAACAAATTAATTACTGTGTGACACTGTGGTTGTTGTTCAGTCGCTAAGTCATGTCTAACTCTTTGCGACCTCATGGACTGCAGTGCTCTAGGCCTTCCTGTCCTTTGCTATCTCCTGGAGTTTGTTCAAATTCATGTCCATTGAGTTGGTGATGCTATCTAACCACCTCATCCTTTGCTTCCCTCTTCTCCTTTTGTAGCATCTTTCCCAGCATCAGGGACTTTTCCAGTGAGTCTGATCTCCACATCAGGAAGCTAAAATATAAAACTTCAGCTTCAGCTTTAGTCATTCCAATGAGTATTCACTGTTGATTTTCTTTAGGGCTGAACTGACTGCCTCTTGCAGTCCGATGGACTCTCAAGTCTTCGTCAGCATCACAATTCGAAAGCATCAATTCTTTGGTGCTCAGCCTTCTTTACCGTCCAACTCTTACACTCTTGTGACTAGTGGAAAATCCATAGCTTTGACGGTAGGAACCTTAGTCAGCAAAGTGATGTCTCTGCTTTTTGATATGCTGTCTGGGTTTGTCATAGCTTTCCTTCCAAGAAGCAGGCATCTTTTAATTTATTTAAAATTTCAATAATTTTATTTTTATTTTTTAAATTTTTTTAACTGAAGGATAATTGCTTTACAGAATTTTGTGGTTTTCTGTCATACGTCAACAAGAATCAGCCATAGGTACACCCATGTCCCCTCCCTCCCAGACCTCCCTCCCATCTCCCTCCCCATCATACCCTTCAGCCTGTTGCAGAGCCTCTGTTTGAGTTCCCTGAATCACATAGCAAATTCCTATTGGCCATCTGTTTTACATATGGTATTGTAAATTTCTATGTTACTCTCTCCATATATCTCCCCTTGTCTCTCCTCTCCTCCCACTGTGTCCATAGGTCTGTCCTCTATGTCTGTTTCTCCACTGCTGCCCTGAAAATTAATTCATCAATACCATCTTTCTAGATTCCATATATATGCATCAGTATACGATATTTATATTTCTCTTTCTGACTGACTTCACTCTGTATAATAGGCTCTAGTTTCATCCACCTCATTAGAACAGATTCAGATGTGTTCCTTTTTATGGCTGAGTAGTATTCCATTGCATACATGTACCACAGCTTCTTTATCCATTCATCTGCCGATGGACATCTAGGTTGCTTCCACGTTCTAGCTATTGTAAATAGTGCTGCAGTGAACACTGGGGTACATGTGTCTTTTTCAGTTTTGATTTCCTCAGGGTGTATGCCCAGCAGTGGGATTGGTGGGTCATATGGTGTCTTTTGTTTATTCCTAGCTTTTTAAGGAGTCTCCATACTGTCTTCCATAGTGGCTGTATCACTTTACATTCCCACCAGCAATGCAAGAGTCTTCCCTTTTCTCCACAACCTCTCCAGCATTTATTGTTTGTAGACTTTTTGATGATGGCCATTCTGACTGGTGTGAGGTGGTATCTCGTTGTAGTTTTGATTTGCATTTCTATAATAACTAGTGATGTTGAACATCTTTTCACATGCTTGTTAACCATCTGTATGTCTTCTTTGGAGAAATGTCTCTTCAGGTCCCTTTCCTACTTTTTGATTGGGTTGTTTGCTTTTCTGGTATTGAGTTTTATGAGCTGCTTGTATATTTTGGAAATTAATTCTTTATGTGTTGTTTTCTTTGCTATTATTTTCTCCAATTCTGAGGGTTGTGTTTTCACCTTGTTTGTAGTTTCCTTTGCTGTGCAAAAACTTTTAAGCTTAACTTTATTTTTTCCCCCATTACTCTAGGAGGTGGGTAAAATTTCATCACTTTTAACTGCACCATCCCAGTCATTTTGGAGCCCAAGAAAATAAAATCTTCAACTGTTGCCACTTTTCCCCAATCTATTTGCCGTGAAGTGATGGGACTGGATGCCATGATCTTATTTTTTTGACTGTTGAGTTTTAAGCCAACTTTCTCACTCTTCACTTTCACCCTCATCAAGAGGCTCTTTATCTTTAGCTCTTCACTTTCTATCACTAGGGTGGTATCATCTGCATATCTGAGGGTGTTGATATTTCTCCTGGCAATCTTGATTCCAGCTTGTGACTCATTCAGTCCAGCATTTCACATGATGTACTTTGCATATACATTAAATAAACAGAGTGACAATATAGAGCCTTGATGTACTCCTTTCCCAATTTGGAACCAGTCTGTTGTTCCCTGTAAGGTTCTAATACTGTTCTAACTGTTGCTTCTTGATCTGCATACAGTTATCTCAGGAGACAGGTAAGATGGTCTGGTATTCCCATTTCTTTAGGAATTTCCCACAGTTTGTTGTGATCCACACAGTCAAAGGTTTTAGTGTAGTCAATGAAATAGAAATATATGTTTTTCTGGAATTCCCTTGCTTTCTCTATGATCCAGGGAATTTTGACAATTTGATCTCTGGTTCCTCTGTCTTTTCTAAATCCAACTTGTACACCTGGAAGTTCTTGGCTCAAGTACTGCTGAAGCCCCGCTTAAAGGGTTTTGAACAGAACCTTACTAGCATGCACAATGAGCATGTTTACAGTACAGTATGGTACAGTATGGTAGTTTGAACATTTTTTGGTATAGCCCTTCTTTGGGATTGGAATGAAAGCTGACCTTTTCCCAGTGCATTTAAACAGTGTGACATTGTATAAACTATTTGATTTTTTTTATGCATGATTATTTCATATGTAAAATTGAATTAACCACATCATATACTTTCAAAAATATTTTGATTATTACATGATAAACTGTATGAATGCTAATTATACTTGCAGTTTGTATTAGAGGCTCAGTGTAGTGGAGCTAGCTAGTAGTTGTAATCACTGTGACAGTAGGAGCAACTGAAGTGCCGGTAACAATACTGAAAAATCTGCCAAAAATATTTCTTACCGTGTAGTTTGATATTGTGTTTAGAGAATTATTGCCTTGATTTTTTTTGTTTCAAATATGTGGTTTTCACACGTAATGTGGATGGTTAAAGTTGTCAAACTCTTTATGATATCTGTAGTATTCGATAGATAATCTTGAATTATGAAATTAGAGCTTGATTCTTCCTTCTTTGGGCCTACTTTGGTGGCTTAGATGGTAAAGAATCTGCCTGCAGTTGGAGACACCTGGGTTTGATCCCTGGGTTGGGGCAATCCCCTGGAGAAGAGACTGGCAACCCACTCCAGTTTTCTTGTCTGGAGAATTCCATGGACAGAGGAGCCTGGTAAACTACAGTCCATGGGGTCTCAAAGAGCTGGACACAACTGAGTGACTAACAGTTTCCTTCTTGAGTAGCAAGCAGTATGCTCTTTCTCTGACAGTCTGTGTTTATCCTCTACCCTTTTCATAAGATGTAAAATCAGAGAATCTTTATGAGAAGCTGACAATCTACATAAAATAATTCACTCAAAGATAATACTTTATTCTCTTTTGTCATAATGGTCAACTACAGTATTGGGTTGGTCAGAACTTTCACTTGGATTTTCCCATGAGATGTTATGGAAAAGCCAGAGAGAACTTTTTGGCCAGCCCAACAGTTTTAGAAGAATGCAGTATAGTAGGAAGGGATGAGAATACATTATGGTCATCTTAGGGCATTAAAAAAAGAAAAACCATGAAAAAAGCAAGCAAAACCAAAAAACCCTTTATTAATGACTTTCCTAAGTAGAATTAAATTTCCTAAGTAGTTTCCTAACCAAATAAATTGTTTGAATTAATAGAAAATTTGCATTTATCTTACTTTAATTACCAACCTAACTTGCTAAATATACATTATATATATCACATGGAGATTTGAAGCTATACCTTAATAAAGGAGGCACTTATTAAAGTATATATTTTGAAGAAAGCTGCATATAATCACATGACCAATATCTGATGAAACTTTCTTAATAAATGGTGGTCTCTCTAACAGCTATTCAATAAAAAAGATTAGATCAGCAGAAAATGTACCTGAGCTTTAATATTAAAATTATAATTGCATCAAAAAAGAATAAAATACATAGGAGTAAATTTAGTAATGAAAAGTGAGAGTTCTTTACAATACAAACCATAGGACACTGATAAAAGAAACTGAGAAAGGCAAAAGAAGTGAATTGATATTCTGTGCTCATAGACTGAAAGAATTATTATTGCTAAAAGGACCATATTACCCAAAGCAATCCACAGATTCAATGAAATCCCTATCAGAATATCAGTGGAATAATTCACAGAAGTAAAACAATCCTGTTATGTATACAGAAACATAAAAGGCCCAAAGAGCAAACATAAGTTCTAGAAAACCAAACAACACTGGATGCCTCATGCTCTTTGATTTAAAATTACTTTCAAAGCTATAGCAGTCAAAACAGTATGGTATTGATATAAAAATAGACATAAATCAATGGAACAGAATAGAGAATAGTAATAAAAGCACACATCAATGATCAATTAATTTAGAATGTGATATGAATAGAATAGCCACATCAATAAATATATTGGGGGAAATAGACAGTCACATACAAAAATGAAACTAGATCTCTATCTTACATTGTACACAAAAATTAACTTAAAATGGACCAAAAAATATCCCAGTTGCCATTTCTGATGGTCTTTCTTTTGGAAACACTTTGATGATCTAGTCCATTTCATTCATATCTGTGAGAAGAAACCACTACCTACTTTGGGTACTTGAAGCAAGTATACATATAATATAGATGATTGTTGCTTACAGAAGCATCACATCATTTTGTTGACAAAGGTCCATCTAATCAGAGTGATGGTTTTTCCAGTAGTTATGTATGGAGGTGAGAGTTGAACCATAAAGACGGCCGTGTGCCAAAGAATTGATGCTTTCAAATTGTGGTGGAGGAGAAGACTCTTGAGAGTCTTTTGGCCTTCAAGGAGCTCAAACAAGTCTATCCAAAAAGAAATCAATCCTGAATATTCATTGGAAAGGCTGATGCTGAAGCTGAAGCGCCGATACTTTGGGCACTTGATGCGAGAGCTGACTCATTGGAAAAGACCCTGATGCTGGGAAAGATTGAGGGTAGGAGCAGAAGGGGGCAACAGTGGATGAGATGGTTGAATGGCATCATCAACTCAATGGACTTGAGACTGAGCAAACTCTGGGAGACCGTGAAGGACAGGGAAGCCTGGTGTGGTGCAGTCCATGGGGTTGCAAAGAGTCCAGCTCAGGGTTATGATATAAAATGACATGGAAAATATGATAAAGATTGTTATATTTTGGCTCAGATTCTGATAATTATTTTGCAAATGATAGAGTGTAATAGATAGAATAGTGAACTCTGGGAATGTTACAGCAAACTAGTAACATCCTCCTCCCTTCTTATCTTAGAGTCAGTGTGTGCTCACTCAGTTGCGTCTGACTCTTTGCAACCGCACAGACTGTAGCCCAGCAGTCTAGGGAGGAATAAGTAGGCAGAGTTACAAACGAATGTCTTATGTGTTTTGTTGGTGAAGATATGGGAGAGCAGCATTAGTTAGCAAGTTTAATATTAAAATAAGTTTTAAAACCCATTACATTTCTGTGTCTTAGTTTTTGTCTTTTTCTCATATAAAACCAGAGATTCTGAGGGCTGGCTGGCTTCGAGAGAAGCTGGGTCCACAGACTGATCATTTTTGTCAGCACTCTGTCACTTGCTCTCCATCTTTTCATTCTATTTCCTATTATTGGCTCCCTTTTAGAAGATTTTCCTTATCATTTTGTTAGTATATCACAAGCTATTTTGACTACCTGTTCATAGACCTAAAGCCTTTTCTTGGAACAATCACTGACTTCAGAGGTGTAAGGAGCTCTTTAGCCTGGTAAATATGCTTACCCTGGCAGAGATTTTTGTTTAGTGGCTAAGTCGTGTCCAGCTCTTTGCAAACTCATGGATCACAGCATTCCAGGTTTCTCTGTCCTTCGCTATCTCCTGGAGTTTGCTCAAATTCATGTTCATTGAGTCAGTGATGCCATCCAACCATCTCATCTTCTGTTGTCTCCTCCTTTTGGTGGAAGGGCATCACTTTATTAAAAATCTACCCGAATCAAGAGGGTAAGGGAAGTACAGTTCACAAATGGGAAACATATATTTAAGCACAAGGAAGGAACGGTAAAAGGAATTGGGCACACAAAATCTAAATGTGTCAGTTGGAATCATTTCAGTGTTAAGGATGACTTTGCAAAGAATGAAAGGCTCAGATATTTGAGGTTTGAAGAGATGCTAGTCATTAATCTTTGAAATGTAAGGGGCAAGACAGATGGATAAGGTAGTTCAGGCAGAGGGAACTGGTAAGTTGAGGAACAAAGTTAAAGGACAACATTTTGTGAAAATCATGGGTGTGCCTTATGAACAGAGGAGTGGCCAACATTAAAATGTGCTTCAAGAGAGAGATGGTGGGTCGTTAGACTACCAATCTGGAGAAACATCGATGGATTTAAGAGAGATTTATCAGAAGATGATTTCTTCTCTAGGCAACCTAGACAGTAACCACAATCACTCCAGTCTCTCCTCTCCATGACCCATGCATTTTGATTCACTTTTACATTTATGCATACTGCATCATAAAAGTTATTTATGGGGCTACCGTAACTCTTATATCTAATTAGTAATTCTCATCATTTTTCTCCTTTTACCCATGCTTTATTTTTTGTCATAGTCCTTACAAGGAATTCAGTCATTTAAAAATACCTGTTCATTTACTTATCTATCAGTAGTCCCTGCAATTGTTTTGAAAGCAAGATTTGACCTCTTTGTTCACTGCTACTGCTGCTGCTGCTAAGTTGCTTCAGTCATGTCCGACTCTGTGCGACCCTGTAGACGGCAACTCACCAGGCTCCCCCATCCCTGGGATTCTCCAGACAAGAACACTGGAGTGGGTTGCCATTTGCTTCTCCAATGCATGAAAGTGAAAAGTGAAAGTGAAGTCACTCAGTCATGTCCGACTCTTCGCCACCCCTTGGACTGCAGCCTACCAGGCTCCTCCGTCCATGGGATTTTCCAGGCAAGAGGACTGGAGTGGGGCGCCACTGCCTTCCCCGTGTTCACTGCTAGATCCCAGCTGGAACAGCACTGCTACACATTGCCTAAGAAAGACCGTCTCAAACGGTGCACTCGCAGGCTGCATCTCAAAAGGCAGGTAGTAAGAGACACTGGGGGATGATAACTCACCACCACCAGTGGCTGGTAAGATGCAGCCGCACCACTGCCAAGGCTTCACTATCTCCTGCCTGAGTGCTTCACCGTCCTCAGTGCTGGTAGAGGCTGGCTCTGACTTTCTGACCACTTGCACTGTGCCCTTACCTCCTGTGAAGATGGCATCATTTTGGTTCGTTGGAAACTCTGGTGACAAAAGTACATGAAAGTCATTCACTGAAATTGCTTTCAGTCCCTAGTATTCTGTAGTTAGCGCATGAGTATGGAAGGAAGCCGGAGGTGATTTGTGAGTGGGTCCTCTCTGCTCAGAGCACTAGTTCTTCCCTGGACAGGAGGCAGGTGCAGGGAGATCCCAGGAGCCTTTCCCTGCAGCCCAGAAACTGCAATCACACTACCTTGCTAACTGAAGAAAAAGTTTCAGTTTACTTAGAAATGCATACAAAAAGTTCAATTTTTTGTTAACCATAGAACTGTATCATGTTATTATAGACAAACCTATGGTAACAAATGTGTGTGTTAGTCACTCAGCCATGACCCCATAGACGGTAGCCCACCAGGCTCCTCTGTCTATGGTATTCTCCAGGCAAGAATACTGGAGTGAGTTGTCATTCTCTTCTCCAGGGGATCTTCCGGATCCAGGGATAGAATCTGGGTCTCCGGAACTGCAAGTGAATTCTTTACCATCTGAGCCACCAGGGAAGCCCAACAAAAGTATACCTTTATTCAAACATCAAGCAAGTCTTTGAAAAGACAACACAAACAATAGTCAAACAGAAGCAAATTACTTTTTGAATATTAATTTGTGGAACAGAATCTCTTAAGTGTTAATAAAATCATGTAAAATATAACTCCTCTTTGCTTTTTGGTAAAACAGTTACTATTTAGTAGAATCTCAGTTCCATTTAGTGACATAATGACAATTCAAATTATTATATATTTGATAAATGAAACAATATAGAAGTGAAATATTGAAAAAGCAATAAGCTATAAAGGAATATTACATACAAAAACCTTAGTTGTATTTGAGATTTGATAAATGACTTTGATAGTAATTTTAAATATATGTTCATATTTTAATTTTTAAACTTGAAAAGAAGGGTTATTTTGCCTGTTTAATATCTAACAGTTTGATATTTCTTATTACTTGGCAATATTCATGGGTTGAACAGAAAATATGATTTGTAATCATTAGGAGTCAGGAGAAGGCAAGAGCAAACTATGTGAGCTGAGTGCACCCTGCTTTCCCCCATCATATTGTTTCAGGACAGAAGTTAAGGTTGAGTCATGAGGACATGAGGGTCAATACTAAAAATGTTTAGGATTATGGGGGTCACAGGGCAGAGTGAGAATAATCAACCATGAGACAGAGACAAAAAAAACCAGCAGGAGGCATTTCTGCAGTTATGAGAGCAAGCGCCAGGCCAAGCAGGCTACTCCCACCTGATGCCCAGTGAGAAGTGGAAAAGTGCCCACGAGATGCCAAACACCAGTGATGAAGATGTACATCAACAGAGACACGACTACCAACTTTTTCAAAGTACAACCTCAGCAAAATGGCCTTAGATCACAGTCTGCACAAGGCAACAAAGCCCTTCAAAGGAAGTTTCTGCCTGAATTAGCACGATCCAATGTCAGATATTGCTTCTTTACATTCATGTGCATGTATCCTGCCCAAAGCAACTTACTGTGACCTTACAGTGATGAGGTCGTCATTGTAGTCAATACCAAAACCAGCAGGAATTCAGATTTCACTGCAATTTTAATGAATAATTGAGAGTAAAAATTTGAAGACGTTAATAAACACAATCCAAGAGTTATTCACAATTCTTCAACTAGAAAAAATTTTGTATTTGTATTTCTTCTTTGAAAATATATTGTCCATATGAATTTGGGCAATGGCTCAGAAGATAAAGAATCTGCCCACAATGCAGGAGACCTGGGTTAGATCCTGGGTTGGGAAGATCCCCTGGAGAAAGTAATGGTAACCCACTCCAGTATCCTTGCCTGGAAAGTCCCATGGACACAGGAGCGTGGCGGGCTACCATCCTTGGGATCACAAAGAGTTCAACATGACTGAACGACTAAAACTTTTTTTCATTTTCGTATCAGCTTGGGTAACAAGGTGACAATACAATTAGTTCCAATGAAGTTTGCAAATGATTTTGTAAACAGCCAATAAAATAATATCAACCATGCAAGTTAAGTGGGGCTTCCCAGGTGGCTCAGTGGTAAGGAATCTGCCTGTAGTGCAAGGAGGAGGATTCAATCCCTGGGTTGGGAAGATCCCCTGGAGAAGGAAACGGCAGCCCACTCCAGTATTCTTGCCTGGGAAATCCCATGGACAGAGGAGTCTGGTGGGCTACAGTCTGTAGGGTAGCAAAGAGTTGGATGGGACTGAGTGTGTGTGTGTGTGCGCGCACACACACACACACACACACACACACACAAGCAGGATAGTGCTAACATTTTTTCTATCAAGAAAAACATCAAAGGCTGAAAACAAATTTTAAGTTTATTATATTGGAATTAAATCTTTTCCCGGGAAAAATTCACTTTCCACCATAGCTACAGAATTATATTTTCTATCTTGGACAAATAAATGATACTTTTTCTGTTTTTGAAGACGAGTCTGCCCTTTCATGCATTCCCACACTTTCTGTGTCTCTTTTCTCCATAATTCTGCATTCCAGCCTGTATTCTATCAATCAATTCATTAACACAGGAACAAACATGCTTTGTAATCAAAATTATTTTTAGTGAATTTGATTTTCCAGTTCTTTATGTATCCCATTCAGTGACACTCTAAATAATTCATGGTTATAGAAAATATCAACTTTATAGGAATTGTAAAGAATCTTCAAAACATGAGGAAAAAGAATTTCATGAAACTCATGTCTAGTTACTGAAAATTATGTTTAAGGATCAGGAAAAAAAGATGTGTTCTAAGAATTTCTCTGCCTTTAAAGAACCAATATCTAGTAAAGAAAACAAAGAAATGTTCATTGGTATGTACAGCATGAGGCAAAGTGTACAAAATGCTTTATTAGATGATATCTTAAGTAATATATCTCAAATATGGGATCTTCTCAAAAAAGTGAAAATTAGAAATACCATAGGATCCAGCTATTCCAATTCTAGGTATTTTTCCTAATTTAATTTAAAAAGACATAGTAATTTAAAAAGCAATTTAAAGTGATTTAAAAAGACATAGATACCTCTATGTTCCCTGCGGCATTATTTAAAAAGCCAAGCCAAGATGTAGAAGAATCATAAATGTCCATCAACAGATGAATGGATAAAGAAGATGTAGTACATACACTCAATGGAAGGCTACTCAGCTATAAATAAGGAACTAAATCTTGCCATTTGCAACATGAAAGGATGTAGAGTATATTAAGCTAAGTGAAATAAGTCAAAGTGAGAAGGACAAATACGGTACAATTTCACTTGTATGTTGAAGAGTAAAGACAAATCAACATACATAAGAAAACAGAAAAAGAGTCATAGATACAGAGGACAAACGTGATTGCCAGGAAGGAGAGGTGATAGAATAAATGGAAAGGAAGATTAAGACTTACAAGCTTGCAAGTTATAAATAAATGAGTAAGGAGCTGAAATATACATCTTGGAGACTATAGTCAGTAATATAAAAAGTTTGTTTGCTTGTAGATACAACTAGAATTATTGTGGGGATCATTTGTAATCTATAGAAATATTAAATCAGTATGTTGTGCATCTGGAAATATCATTGTTGTAAGTGAATTATGCTTCAATTAAAGAAAATTACAAAGATCTAGAAATAAGCAAGCCCTACACAAATCTCTAGCAAATTCTCCATGGGTGCAATGTTTCTCTTTTCAAGAATAATGGCATGTTTAATAATAAAGACTGAAATTTTTTTTAAAAATTTTTATTATTATTATTTTTTTTTCCAGTGGGTTTTGTCATACATTGATATGAATCAGCCATGGATTTACATGTATTCCCAATCCCAATCCCCCCTCCCACCTCCCTCTCCACCCGATTCCTCTGGGTCTTCCCAGTGCACCAGGCCGGAGCACTTGTCTCGTGCATCCCACCTGGGCTGGTGATCTGTTTCACCATAGATAGTATACATGCTGTTCTTTTGAAATATCCCACCCTCACATTCTCCCACAAAGTTCAAAAGTCTGTTCTGTATTTCTGTGTCTCTTTTTCTGTTCTGCATATAGGGTTATCGTTATCACCTTTCTAAATTCCATATACATGTGTCAGTATGCTGTAATGTTCTTTATCTTTCTGGCTTACTTCACTCTGTATAATGGGCTCCAGCTTCATCCATCTCATTAGGACTGGTTCAAATGAATTCTTTTTAATGGCTGAGTAATATTCCATGGTGTATATGTACCACAGCTTCCTTATCCATTCATCTGCTGATGGGCATCTAGGTTGCTTCCATGTCCTGGCTATTATAAACAGTGCTGCGATGAACACTGGGGTGCACGTGTCTCTTTCAGATCTGGTTTCCTCAGTGTGTATGCCCAGAAGTGGGATTGCTGGGTCATATGGCAGTTCTATGTCCAGTTTTTTAAGAAATCTCCACACTGTTTTCCATAGCGGCTGTACTAGTTTGCATTCCCACCAACAGTGTAAGAGGGTTCCCTTTTCTCCACACCCTCTCCAGCATTTATTGCTTGTAGACTTTTGGATAGCAGCCATCCTGACTGGCGTGTAATGGTACCTCATTGTGGTTTTGATTTGCATTTCTCTAATAATGAGTGATGTTGAGCATCTTTTCATGTGTTTGTTAGCCATCTGTATGTCTTCTTTGGAGAAATGTCTGTTTAGTTCTTTGCCCCATTTTTTGATTGGGTCATTTATTTTTCTGGAATTGAGCTGCAGGAGTTGCTTGTATATTTTTGAGATTAATCCTTTGTCTGTTTCTTCATTTGCTATTATTTTCTCCCAATCTGAGGGCTGTCTTTTCACCTTACTTATAGTTTCCTTTGTAGTGCAAAAGCTTTTAAGTTTCATTAGGTCCCATTTGTTTAGTTTTGCTTTTATTTCCAATATTCTGGGAGGTGGGTCATAGAGGATCTTGCTTTGATTTATGTCGGAGAGTGTTTTGCCTATGTTCTCCTCTAGGAGTTTTATAGTTTCTGGTCTTACATTTAGATCTTTAATCCATTTTGAGTTTATTTTTGTGTATGGTGTTAGAAAGTGTTCTAGTTTCATTCTTTTACAAGTGGTTGACCAGTTTTCCCAGCACCACTTGTTAAAGAGGTTGTCTTTTTTCCATTGTATATCCTTGCCTCCTTTGTCAAAGATAAGGTGTCCATAGGTTCGTGGATTTATCTCTGGGCTTTTTATTCTGTTCCATTGATCTATATTTCTGTCTTTGTGCCAGTACCATACTGTCTTGATGACTGTGGCTTTGTAGTAGAGTCTGAAGTCAGGCAGGTTGATTCCTCCAGTTCCATTCTTCTTTCTCAAGATTACTTTGGCTATTCGAGGTTTTTTGTATTTCCATACAAATTGTGAAATTCTTTGGTCTAGTTCTGTGAAAAATACCGTTGGTAGCTTGATAGGGATTGCATTGAATCTATAGACTGCTTTGGGTAGAATAGCCATTTTGACAATATTAATTCTTCCAATCCATGAACACGGTATGTTTCTCCATCTGTTTGTGTCCTCTTTGATTTCTTTCATCAGTGTTTTATAGTTTTCTATGTATAGGTCCTTTGTTTCTTTAGGTAGATATACTCCTAAGTATTTTATTCTTTTTGTTGCAATGGTGAATGGTATTGTTTCCTTAATTTCTCTGTTTTTTCATTGTTAGTATATAGGAATGCAAGGGATTTCTGTGTGTTAATTTTATATCCTGCAACTTTACTATATTCATTGATTAGCTCTAGTAATTTTCTGGTAGAATCTTTAGGGTTTTCTATGTAGAGGATCATGTCATCTGCAAACAGTGAGAGTTTTACTTTTTCTTTTCCTATCTGGATTCCTTTTACTTCTTTTTCTGCTCTGATTGCTGTGGCCAGCACTTCCAACACTATGTTGAATAGTAGTGGTGAGAGTGGGCACCCTTGTCTTGTTCCTGATTTCAGGGGAAATGCCTTCAATTTTTCACCATTGAGGGTGATGCTTGCTGTGGGTTTGTCATATATAGCTTTTATTATGTTGAGGTATGTTCCTTCTATTCCTGCTTTTTGGAGAGTTTTAATCATAAATGAGTGTTGAATTTTGTCAAAGGCTTTCTCTGCATCTATTGAGATAATCATATGGTTTTTATCTTTCAATTTGTTAATGTGGTGTATTACATTGATTGATTTGCGGATATTAAAGAATCCTTGCATTCCTGGGATAAAGCCCACTTGGTCATGGTGTATGATTTTTTTAATATGTTGTTGGATTCTGTTTGCTAGAATTTTGTTAAGGATTTTTGCATCTATGTTCATCAGTGATATTGGCCTGTAGTTTTCTTTTTTTGTGGCATCTTTGTCTGGTTTTGGAATTAGGGTGATGGTGGCCTCATAGAATGAGTTTGGAAGTTTACCTTCTTCTGCAATTTTCTGGAAGAGTTTGAGTAAGATAGGTGTTAGCTCTTCTCTAAATTTTTGGTAGAATTCAGCTGTGAAGCCATCTGGTCCTGGGCTTTTGTTTGCTGGAAGATTTCTGATTACAGTTTTGATTTCCTTGCTTGTGATGGGTCTGTTAAGATCTTCTATTTCTTCCTGGTTCAGTTTTGGAAAGTTATACTTTTCTAAGAATTTGTCCATTTCATCCAAGTTGTCCATTTTATTGGCATAGAGCTGCTGGTAGTAGTCTCTTATGATCCTTTGTATTTCAGTGTTGTCTGTTGTGATCTCTCCATTTTCATTTCTAATTTTGTTAATTTGGTTTTTCTCTCTTTGTTTCTTAATGAGTCTTGCTAATGGTTTGTCAATTTTGTTTATTTTTTCAAAAAACCAGCTTTTAGCTTTGTTGATTTTTGCTATGGTCTCTTTAGTTTCTTTTGCATTTATTTCTGCCCTGATTTTTAAGATTTCTTTCCTTCTGCTAACTCTGGGGTTCTTCATTTCTTCCTTCTCTAATTGCTTTAGGTGTAGAGTTAGGTTATTTAATTGGTTTTTTTCCTGTTTCTTGATGTAAGCCTGTAATGCTATGAACCTTCCCCTTAGCACTGCTTTTACAGTGTCCCATAGGTTTTGGGTTGTTGTGTTTTCATTTTCATTCATTTCTATACATGTTTTGATTTCTTTTTTGATTTCTTCTATGATTTGTTGGTTATTCAGAAGCGTGTTATTTAGCCTCCATATGTTTGAAGTTTTAACAATTTTTTCCCTGTAATTGAGATCTAATCTTACTGCACTGTGGTCAGAAAAGATGACTGGAATGATTTCAATTTTTTTGAATTTTCCAAGACCAGATTTATGGCCCAGGATGTGATCTATTCTGGAGAATGTTCTGTGTGCACTTGAGAAAAAGGTGAAGTTGATTGTTTTGGGGTGAAATGTCCTATAGATATCAATTAGGTCTAGCTGGTCCATTGTGTCATTTAAGGTTTGTGTTTCCTTGTTAATTTTCTGTTTAGTTGATCTATCCATAGTTGTGAGTGGGGTATTAAAGTCTCCCACTATTATTGTGTTACTATTAATTTCCTCTTTCATACTTGTTAGCGTTTGCCGTACATATTGCGGTGCTCCTATGTTGGGTGCATATATATTTATAATTGTTATATCTTCTTTTTTGATTGATCCTTTGATCATTATGTAGTGTCCTTCTTTGTCTCTTTTCACTTCCTTTATTTGAAAGTCTATTTTATCTGATATGAGTATTGCGACTCCTGCTTTCTTTTGGTCTCCGTTTGCATGAAATATTTTTTTCCAGCCCTTCATTTTTAGTCTGTATGTGTCTCTTGTTTTGAGGTGGGTCTCTTGTAGACAGCATATATAGGGGTCTTGTTTTTGTATCCATTCAGCCAATCTTTGTCTTTTGGTTGGGGCATTCAACCCATTTACATTTAGGGTAATTATTGATAGGTGTGGTCCCGTTGCCATTTACTTTGTTGTTTTGGGTTCACGTTTATAAAACCTTTCTGCATTTCCTGTCTAGAGAAGATCCTTTAGCATTTGTTGAAGAGCTGGATTGGTGGTGCTGAATTCTCTCAGCTTTTGCTTATCTGTAAAGCTTTTGAATTCTCCTTCATATCTGAATGAGATCCTTGCTGGATACAGTAATCTAGGTTGTAGGTTATTCTCTTTCATTACTTTCAGTACGTCCTGCCATTCCCTTCTGGCCTGGAGGGTTTCTATTGAAAGATCAGCTGTTATCCTTATGGGAATCCCTTTGTGTGTTATTTGTTGTTTTTCCCTTGCTGCTTTTAATATTTGTTCTTTGTGTTTGATCTTTGTTAATTTGAGTAATATGTGTCTTGGGGTGTTTCGCCTTGGGTTTATCCTGTTTGGGACTCTCTGGGTTTCTTGGATTTGGGTGGCTATTTCCTTCCCCATTTTAGGGAAGTTTTCAGCTATTATCTCCTCGAGTATTTTCTCATGGCCCTTCTTTTTGTCTTCTTCTTCTGGAACTCCTATGATTCGAATGTTGGGGCGTTTCACAGTGTCCCAGAGGTCCCTGAGGTTGTCCTCATTTCTTTTGATCCTTTTTTCTTTTTTCCTCTCTGCTTCATTTATTTCCACCATTTTATCTTCTACCTCACTTATCCTATCTTCTGCCTCCGTTATTCTACTCTTGGTTCCCTCCAAAGTGTTTTTGATCTCATTCATTGCATTATTCATTTGTAATTGACTCTTTTTTATTTCTTCTAGGTCTTTATTAAACAGTTCTTGAATCTTTTCAATCTTTGTTTCCAGGCTATTTATCTGTAACTCCATTTTGTTTTCAAGATTTTGGATCATTTTTATTATCATTATTCTAAATTCTTTTTCAGGTAGATTCCCTATCTCCTCCTCTTTTGTTTGACTTGGTGGGCATTTTTCATGTTCCTTTACCTGTTGGGTATTTCTTTGCCTTTTCATCTTGTTTAGATTGCTGTATCTGGAGTGGGCTTTCTGTATTCTGGAGGTCTGTGGTTCCTTTTTGTTGTGGAGGATTAACCCAGTGGGTGGGGTTAGACGATTGGCTTGTCAAGGTTTCCTGGTTAGGGAAGCTTGCATCAGTGTTCTGGTGCGTGGAACTTGATTTCTACTCTTTGGAGAGCAATGGAGTGCCCAGTAATGAGTTTTGAGATGGGTCTATGTGTTAGGTGTGACCTTGGGCAGCCTGTATGTTGATGTTCAGGGCTATGTTCCTGCGTTGCTGGAGAATTTGCGCGTTATGTCTTGCTCTAAAACTTATTGGCTCTTGTGTGGTGGTTGGTTTCAGTGTAGGTATGGAGGTTTTTGGACAGTCACTTATTACTTAAAGTTCCTTGTAGTCAGGAGTTTTCTGGTGTTCTCAGGTTTTGGGCTTAAGTCTCCTGCCTCTGGATTTCAGTTTTATTCTTCCTGTAGTCTCAGGACTTCTCCAACTATGCAGCCCTGATAAGAAAACTTCTAGGTTAATGGCTAAAAGATTCTCCCCCGTTAGGGACACCCAGAGAGGTTCACAGAGTCACATGAAGAAGAGGAGAGGGAGGAGGGAGATAGAGATGAACAGGAGGAGAAAAAGGGGGACTCAAGAGGAGAGAGACAGATCTACACAGCTGTCTGTTCCCAGAGTGTTCTCCGTAGCCCAGTCACCTACAAAGATTCACAGAATTGGATTGGGAAGAGAAGGGGAAAGGAGGAAATAGAGGTGTTCTGAGGTAGAAAACAGAGAGTCAAGATTGGGAGAGAATAATCTTCAGTTTAAAAATAGGGCTTCTCTTCTTTTTTTTTTTTTGTAAGGTTATAGTGTATTGAAAATGAAAATTAAGGAGTAGTAGAGGGGTACTAGAGGACTTTAAAAGAAATAAGAGAAAAAGAAAAATAGAAAATAGAAGAGAAAAAGGAAAGAAAAAAAGAAAAAAAAAAGAAGAAAGAAAAAGAAAAAGAAAAAAAGGAAAAAAAAATTTTTTTTTTTCCCCCTAATTAAAAAATCATAAAAGTCTATGGAAATTTTTGAAAGTTAAGGAGTAATGGGGGTAGTAATAGGGGATTTTAAAGGAAAATAAAAGAGAAAAAATAAGAAAAAAGAAAAAAATAAAAAAAAGAAAAAAAATAAAAAAAATAAAAAAAAGAGAAAAAAGTAAAATTATATCTAGGAGTTTCTCTGGAGCTGTTGCGGTCAGTGTGGGTTCGGCTCAGTTTCAGATAGCTCCTCGTTCCAGCTTACGCTTCTCGATATCTACAGGCTCCTCTGGTGTAGACAATGTTTCCTAGAGGGATTTTAATCTGTTGCACCAGTCCCTTCTGAAGCGGTTCCCTTTGTTTATTTGGCTTCTGTTTGCCGGTCTCTTCAGAGCCTCATTTCCGCCCTGACACAGGCGGGCGGAGGTGGACTCTTATTCAGGTAGCTAGTTCCGTCGCTCTGCGGGGAGGGGCTTGCGCCGCGGGGCTTGCGCCGCGGGGAGGGGCTGGGGCTGCCAGGAGGGGCTGACGCTGCTCTCTCCTCTGCGCAGCTCAGGCTCCCGGCTGTTCTATATGGAGCGCGCCCCGCGCTGCCCGAGGTTCCAGCCCTCGGGTGTTCCACAAAAGCGCGGAAGGAAAAGCTGCGCCTGCTCTCTGTGCCTTCCCTGTCAGAGCGGTCCAGGCAGCCAGGGGCTTGGTGGGCGCACCCCCCCCAGGTGTGGCGCGCCCACTCCCTTCCGCGGACCCAGTCTCAGTTTCCGCTGGCGCCAGTCGGGTGCGCGCGCCTTCTGCCCTCCGCGTCCCCAGCCCCAGTCCCCGCCCGCGCCAGTCGGGTGCCTGCGCCCTGTGTCTCGCCGCGACCTTCCCCTCCCCCCTGCCTCCCGCCTCCGGCGGAGCTGGGCCGGTCCGCAGCCTGCGAGCTCCTCTCTGGACCCTCTCGGTCTCTTTGTTCTGCGAACGGCCGGCAGTGTGTTCGGGCCGGCTAATTTACTCTCTCTCCTTTGGTCTCCCACAGTTCAAGTTGGCAACTCACAGAAGCTCCCTCCGATTGTCCTCAGGGCACTCAGGCCCGGACCCTACCCCAAGCAATGCCGCCTAAGAGCTCCCGGGACGGATCTCCGTCCTTAGCTCTTTTGTCTCACTTTTTATCTTTTATATTTTGTCCTACCTCCTTTTGAAGACAATGGGCTGCTTTTCTGGGTGCCTGATGACCTCAGCTAGTGATCAGAAGTTGTTTTGCGAAGTTTGCTCTGCGTTCAGTTATTCTTTTGATGAATTTGTAGGAGAGAAAGTGGTCTCCCCGTCCTACTCCTCCGCCATCTTGGCTCCTCCCCAAGACTGAAATTTTGAAGAAAGATTCAAAATAGGAAAGTGCATTATAGATCAGAATTAAACAACTCATAAGAGAATGCACATTGCTGTAAAGATTAATAAAATATTGCAAACATCATAGTAGATAAAATTTAAATTAGGAGAAATATGACGAAAAAATGTAAGAAAGTAGAGGGAAAGAAGGCAACTCTAAAACCCTATTGAATAAGTATTTCTGGAAAATAAGTGTAGCAAAAAAATTGCAAACTATTTGATAAATATGTCAAAAGTGGAAGATAGATCTCATATATGAACGACTGGAATATCTGGGAAAAATATCAAAGCCAAGATGGAAAGCAAATACTGAAGATTATTATGCAAATTATTCTGAAAGTAAAGAAAGGTTTGAAACTAACTAAAGAGAACTATGAGAATTAAACTGCAGTGACTAATAGCACATGATGTTCTGGAAATATTATTGGGCTTTAAAGAAAAATAAAAGTCTTTTGGCTATATAGGATAAAAGAGCAAGTGACATACAGGGAAACAAAAATTAGAGTTTTGTCAACCATTATGGAGAGAAATACTCTGTGCCAGAAGTAAATAGGGCAACACAGTTAAGATACTCAAGGAGAGACATGACGATGCATGGATTCTTTTCTAGCCAAACTGATTGGGTATCAGAATTCTGGACATTGAATTCATCATGAAAGATCTAGGGTAATAATGTTACCATGATTAATGGGAAAAACAGACTTTAGGAAACAGAATCCTGTGAAAGACAGTGACACAAGGACAGATGGTAAAACTAAACTTGCCATTCTTTATTCAGTTGGTGATGGACACTAGGGTGACTGCCTTAAATTATCCACTGAGTTCTGCCTCTTTCGGGAGTACTTTCCTCCACACCAACACAGGGCCTGGAGTCCCTGGGAAGGTGCAGAGTCAGATAGGAGAGGCCTCGCTGGGGATGGTGCGCAGAAACCAAGCACACACTCTAGAGCTGGGCTTGAGACACATGTGTTCAATTCTATAGAGAATGATTTTAAAGGTAACTAGAGGGATAAATAAAGTTTAATGTAAAAACTTTAAAAAGGGAACAAACATACAAAACTGAATACATAGAACATCAGTTCAGTTCAGTTCAGTCACTCAGCCATGTCTGACTCTTTGCAACCCCAGGGACTGCAGCACACCAGGCTTCCCTGTCCATCACCAACTCCCGGAACTTACTCAAACTCATGTACATTGAGTTGGTGATGACATCCAACCATCTCATCCTCTGTTGCCCCCTTCTCTTCTTGCCTTCAATCTTTCCCAGCATCAGGGTCTTTTCCAATGAGTCAGTTCTTCGCATCAGATGACCAAAGTATTGGAGTTTCAGCTTCAACATCAGTCCTTCCAATGAATATTCAGGACTGATTTCCTTTAGGATGGAGTGGTCGAATCTCCTTGCAGTCCAAGGGACCCTAACACCACAGTTGAAAAGCATCAATTCTTCGGTGCTCAGTTTTCTTTATAGTCCAACTCTCACATCCATATACGACTACTGGAAAAACAATAGCCTTAACTAGACGGATCTTTGATGACAAAGTAATGTCTCTGCTTTTTATTATGCTGTCTAGGTTGGTCATAACTTTTCTTCCAAGGAGTATGTACCTTTTAATTTCATGGCTGCAATCACCATCTGCAGTGATTTTGGAGCCCAAAAAATAAAGTCTGCCACTGTTTCCACCGTTTCCCCATCTATTTGCCCTGAAGTGATGGGACTGGATGCCATGATCTTAGTTTTCTGAATGTTGAGCTTTAAGCCAACTTTTTCACTCTCCTCTTTCACTTTCATCAAGAGGCTCTTTAGTTCTACACTTTCTGCCATAAGGGTGTTGTCATCTGCATGTCTGAGGTTATTGGTATTTCTCCCAGCAATCTTGATTCCAGCTTGTGCTTCATCCAGCCCAATGTTTCTTATGATGTACTCTGCATATAAGTTAAATAAGCAGGGTGACAATACACAGCCTTGACATACTCCTTTTCCTATTTGGAACCCGTCTGTTGTTCCATGTCCAGTTCTAACTGTTGCTTCCTGACCTGCATACAGGTTTCTCAAGAGGCAGATCAGGTGGTCTGGTATGCCCATCTCTTGAAGAATTTTCCACAGTTTATTGTGATCTACACAGTCAAAGGCTTTGACTTAGTCAATAAAGAAGAAATAGATGTTTTTCTGGAACTCTCTTGCTTTTTAGATGATCCAGCAGATGTTGGCAATTTGACCTCTGGTTCCTCTGCCTTTTCTAAAACCAGCTTGAACATCTGGAAGTTCATGGTTCACATATTGTTGAAGCCTGGCTTGGAGAATTTTGAGCATTAATTTACTAGCATGTGAGATGAGTGCAATTGTGTGTGGTAGTTTGAGCATTCTTTGGCATTGCCTTTCTTTGGGAATGGAATGAAAACTGACCTTTTCCAGTCCTATGGCCACAGCTGAGTTTTCCAAATTTGCTGGCATATTGAGTGCAGCACTTTCACAGCATCATACTTTAGGATTTGAAATAGCTCAACTGGAATTCCATCACCTCCACTAGCTTTGTTTGTAGTGATGCTTCCTAAGGCCCACTTGACTTCACATTCCAGGGTGTCTGGCTCTAGGTGAGTGATCACACCATTGTGATTATCTGTGTCATGAAGATCTTTTCTATATCGTTCTTCTGTGTATTCTTGCCACCTCTTCTTAATATCTTCCGCTTCTGTTAGGTCCATACCATTTCTGTCCTTCATTGAGCCTATCTTTGCATGAGATGTTCCCTTGGTATCTCTAATTTTCTTGAAGAGACCTCTAATCTTTCCCATTCTATTGTTTTCCTCTATTTCCTTGCATTGATCACTGAGGAAGGCTTTCTTATCTCTCCTTGCTATTCTTTGGAAGTCTGCATTCAAATGGGTATTTCTTTCCTTCTCTCCTTTGCTTTTGGCTTCTCTTCTTTTCTCAGCTATTTGTAAGGCCTCTTCAGACAGCCATTTTGCTTTATTGCATTTCTTTTTCTTGGGGATGGTCTTGATCACTGTCACCTGAACAATGTCACGAACCTCCATCCATAGTTCATCAGGCACTCTGTCACTCTGTCTATCAGATCTAATCCCTTAAGTCTATTTGTCGCTTCCACTGTATAATCATAAGGGATTTGATTTAGGTCATACCTGAATGGTCCAGTGGTTTTCCCTACTTTCTTCAATTTAAGTCTCAATTTGGCAATAAGGAGTTCATGATCTGAGCCACAGCCAGCTCCTGGTCTTGTTTTTGCTGATTTATAGAGCTTCTCCATCTTTGGCTGCAAAGAATATAATCAATCTGATTTCGGTGTTGACCATCTGGTGATGTCCATGTGTAGAGTCTTCTCTTGTGTTGTTGGAAGAGGGTGTCTGCTATGACCAGTGCGTTCTCTTGGCAAAAGTCTCTTAGCCTTTGACCTGCTTCGTTTTGTACTCCAAGGCCAAATTTGCCTGTTACTCCAGGTGTTTCTTGACTTCCTACTTTTGCATTCCAGTCCCCTATAATGAAAAGGACATCTTTTTTGGGTGTTAATTCTAGAAGGTCTTGTAGGTCTTCATAGAACCGTTCAACTTCAACTTCTTCAGCATTACTGGTCGGGTATAAACTTGGATTACTGTGATACTGAATGGTTTGCCTTGGAAACGAGCAGAGATCATTCTGTTGTTTTTGAGATTGCATCCAAGTACTTCATTTTGGACTCTTTTGTTGACTATGATGGCTACTCTATTTCTTCTAAGGGATTCTTGCCCACAGTAGTAGATATAATGGTCATCTGAGTTAAATTCACCCATTCCAGTCCATTTTAGCTGGCTGATTCCTAAAATGTTGATATTCCCTCTTGCCATCTCCTGTTTGGCCATTTCCAGTTTGCCTTGATTGATGGACCTAACATTCCAGGTTCCTATGCAATATTGCTCTTTACAGCATCAGACCTTGCTTCCATCACCAGTCACATCCATAAGTGGGTGTTGTTTTTACTTTGGCTCAGTCCCTTTATTCTTTCTGGAGTTATTTCTCCACTGATCTCCAGTAGCATATTGGGCACTTACTGACCTGGGGAGTTCACCTTTCAGTGTCCTATCTTTTTGCCTTTTCATACTGTTCATGGGGTTCTCAAGGCAAGAATAGTGAAGTGGTTTGAAGTGATAGTGGTTCTATCTATATAGAACATAGATACACAAAATAGAAAAAACTGTTGATGAAACTAATACCAATGTATACAATCAAACAACTGAGCTTGTTCCTAAATAGGGGCCTCAGGAGATG
This sequence comes from Dama dama, assembly GCF_033118175.1. Classification (NCBI taxonomy): domain Eukaryota; kingdom Metazoa; phylum Chordata; class Mammalia; order Artiodactyla; family Cervidae; genus Dama; species Dama dama. The sequence goes on from NC_083700.1 coordinate 18,377,469, forward strand.
AGCAGTGAGGCCTCTCTTGATCTTGGTCCAGGTAAGGCTCCTCATGGCGTGTGGGCTCCATCCTCTCAGAGGCCGAACCTGGGGTCCAGGATTGAGACCAGAACCTGCAATACAAACACAGGTGATGGAGTCCTTAGGGAGTCAGATAGAAGGGGGTTTTCTGGGGAGGGTGTGCAAAACCTAAGCACACCCTAGGATCTGGACTTGACCTTGGGCCCTGATGTCCCTGGAGGTCGGTCCACAGGGCACTGGGTGTGTTTGCTGCTCTTTGCTGAGGGCGTGGTCTGTTAGTAGGGGATGTCTAGAAAGGTCTCATAGGAGCAATTCCACCTGGGCATCTGGTGAGCAGCCTTCAACTGATGAGTCGCCTGGACAGTGAGACTCAGGCAGAGGAATGGTGGGTTATGGGACCTTAGATTATAGGGCTGAATATTCCCACCCCTGGGGCTCTGGGAGGAGCAGGAGGTCAGATGTCATAGTGAGTGGGGGAACCTGCCTGCCCATCCTACACTCAGTACAACTGCTCCTGAGACCTGCACATCGGAAATGGACAGACACCTGGAGTCTCTATTTTCCTTAATAATCCTTTCTAACCCCCAGCCAAACTCTCCTGATGTTTATGATTTTAAAATATTAATTGCTATTTTAATAAAAATATATATTGTATATGCTTAGTGTATTGCAATGTTAAAGAATACACTGCTTTTCAAACTGTAATAAAATAAATTATATGCTATTAATGACAGAATTGGAATAAAAAATAAAAGGAACATGAGTGGCTTGAATCCTGTCATGCTTTCCAAGTACACACGACACTGAGTTGCTTTCTAGTGTTTCTTTAGTTGGAGTTGGACACATACACAGAAGAATCTATGGAGCCTCCAATCCCAGTTGAGAAATGGTGCCCCGAGGTGACACAGGCCCCCCCAGGGCTCCAGAGGCTGAGGGACCCCAGGCTCAATTCATTCTCAGGCTGGCTGGGACCCTCAGGACCAAGGAGCACCCACAGGGATACAGAGCTGCAAGGTGACTCCCTGCCTGCACGAGCTCTGGGCACCTGTGTCTCCTTCACTCTTTTCCCAGGAGCCCAGGACTAGGGAGCACGGGGCTGCCCCAACCTCTCACTACAGCTGGTGATGAACTAGTGATCGCCCTGATGCATTTAGAGGGTTGGGAGGGCAGAGTTGGATCCTGCAGAGGGAGATGAGGGACCCTGCAGTGGGGATTCTCAAAGAGAACATGCTGGAATAGCGGCTGCTGGATTCAAGCACAGCATGGCCACCCAGTGCTGCTCATCCTCCGTGCAAATGGAAGAGATGCCAGAGTATCCAACCAAGCAGCCTTGGGGGCCTCTGTGGACATGACCTGTGCCCTGGGGAGACATGCTCAGGGCATCCTTCACTCATCTGCATGGATTATTACCACCCTCTTGTTTCCACTTTGGTAGTCACACTCAACTGCAGCCCCCAGTGTTTTGCTGGTGTTGCTGAAGCACAAACAAGTGAGTTGTTCCCTTGTCTGCCTCACCGTTTTACCCCAGCCCACACATTCACACTTGGTCTTCCTGGTCCTTTTCTTCATCATCACTGATGTCATCCCCAAAAGTTTTCCTAAAGAAAACTAGCAGAGAGTTTTTTTTGATATCTGGAAGGAAGAGATCAGTCAGACAGGCCCCAGGGCAGGAAAACAACCATATGCGGTAGCCCAGGGCAGGGCAAACTTCATGGGGGCCCTTCCGCTGTTCGGGTCCAGACCTGCTGACTCCAGCCTCAACTCCTGTTCAGGCCACTCGTGGTGACAAAGCCAGGTTCAATGGTGCAGACTTGAGGTCAGGAGCCAAGATGATGCTAAGAGAGTGGGGGAAGAGGGCTGCAGACAGATTTCCTAGGTTTTATATAAGCTCCCAGAACCCCAAGTGCCTACAACAGATCAGGTCCTCCAGGAGGATAATCACAAAAAGATGGAAAAAGGAGACAGGGAAGGGTTACAAGAAACAGTCTATGGATCAGAAAAAGAGAGAAAATATTTAAAAGATATGAAAAATAAATGGCCTTCATATTCTTGCTCTCCTTCTTTGAATCCTCATTATCTGCCATTCAGTTTTCTGGTGTCTGAGGCAGCGGCTGTGTAGGAAAGCAAATGGGAGATTTAGAATCAGGATGTGACCTGGGGACCCTGGTGCTCCTCAGAGCCCAGCCCTGGGACCCCTGGTGTCCGTCTTTCCAGGGACCTTCAGGGCCTCAGTGTTTTACCTCTGCAATAAAAAAGTGGGTCTCTGACCTCCAACATCCTGTTGCCACCCTCAGCTTGTCTGCATGTGACCAGGAATGAGGCTGTATTAACCTGTTCCTCCACCAGGTGGTCACTGTCTCCATACATCTCTGCTCACGACCTTGCCTTCCTCCTCCTCCTGCTGCTTCCTCTTTGCTTCATTCCTCATTCCTCTCCTCTAATCACTGTTCCTTTCCTTCCTCCTGGAACCTCCATCAACCCTAGAGTTCTCCAATGTGGGCACATTGAAGGAAGGATCATAGGTGTATGTCCACCGTCTCCAATCAGTCCATTGTTTAATTAACCAATCCACCCCTCCCAGGGAAGACCTGGCATGGACCTGAAAGTGTGTTCAGTCATAGGGCAGGGAAGGATAAAAATTCCACATAACAGTGTCATGTTGCCTGTGATGACCTTAGCTACCTGGGAGATACTTACTGCTCATAGCAACATCTTAAGTTTCCCAGACCCTTAGAGAGGACAAAGGCAATCACATCCATTTTATTTAGTCATTATGTGACAAGGGTCCTCCATAAACACATGGTAGCTGCCGGGTTTGCACTGACTCATCCAGCCCTGAGAGTGCTCTTTACATGAGGAATAAACAGTGAGGACCAACATGAGTGGAAGCCACAAGTCCTGAAAGTGCAGAAGGAGAGAATTCAAGTCTCACCCACCACCTCCCATGCGCTACAAGGATGTGGTCTCTGTCGTCAAGTGACAATGAAAGCTTTGTTCCCACCAGGATATGGCCATCATAGTTCAACATGCAATAGAAAAGAGTCTGCAGTGCACAATACCCTAGATATGCTGACCAGAGTCCAAGCTTCCATATTAGTCAGTGACAAAAAGAAAGAGCAGCTCCTATGGGAAAAATAATTTTTGAAGAGGAAAGCAAGAAAAGGTGATTATAAACCATCTGAACCAGCAGGGAAGATTGAATGGGTCTTAAGATCAGCACCAATTATTCAACCACTTCTGATAGATTATACCAGAACAGATTTTGGAGTACCAGGGGACTTTGGTACAAGGGAGGGTGTAGGGCTTCCCAGGTGGCTCAGTGGTGAAGAATCTGCTTGCCAATGCGGGAGACATAGGTATGATCCCTGGGTTGGGAATGTCAGGAGACATTCCTCGGTTCTGTCTCGTCACAACAAAGATTTGGAGTGACGGACATTAAAGCCTTCAGCGTGTCACAGCTCTCAGGTCTTGGACAGACTGTGTTATAGCTCTCAGGTCTTGAACAGACCATGTTATAGCTCTTAGACAGATCAGTGTTACAGTTCTGTGTTATAGCTCTATTTTATTTAGAAAATAGCAGGAAAATCCATCCTCGAGGCGTGAGGGCATGTCGAACCCTTTGGCTCCTCTTTTTATATGTTTTTTCCTTCCCCTGGGCCTGCCCTATGTAAATTGGGCTAGCCAGGAGTGTTGCTTATTCTACCTGAGGTCCTCACTCTGGTCCCCGGACGTTCCGTTGTTCTATTTTCACGGGCTTTTCCCTTCCTTATCTTCCAGCCACCACCACTCTGGACTCCTGTTTCCTATTCTAACTACCTAATGGGAAGATCCCCTGGAGGAGGAAATGGCAACCCACTTCAATATTCTTGCCTGAAGAATGCCGTGGACAAAAGAGCCTGGTTTGCTACAGTGTGTGGAATCACAGAGTCAGACTGACTGACTGAAAGAATATATATACACATGATGTTTCCACCCCTCTTCTTGTTATTCCCTCTGCATTGTCTGGTCATTTCAAGATGGCTGTTCGCTGATAGATTACCAATGGAAAGACTTCTGCCTGAGGAAAGCATTTAGCCCGAGCGACTGAGAGGGATGTGGCCCTCTACTGGTTTCCATGGTAACCAGTGGTGACCAATGAGCCAATCTGCTGTTTATTCCCCCTGTAACGGGTAGACTCCCTATCACCCTAGAGTGGAGAAGGCTGCTGCTGCTTTGTTCTGCCTGTTACCTGCTATCCACAGTGGGTGTCTCTCCAGGACCCTTTTTCTTCAGACATATAAGACATCCCATCTATTAAACTACTGATATCTCTGTCCTTGACTCTGGGATCTTTCTTTGGTCTCAAGCCCAGCCAAGTACAGGGCTTGCAGGCCTGTGAAGCATAGCTCAACAGCTTCTGCAGAGTATCTAGATGGCCTGATTTGATGATTCATTTGTAGGTATTTCCTGGGCTCAGGCACACATCCCAGGTACTCATGAACCTTTGGAGACACTGAAACAGTAATGTCAACACTGAGATCTTAGAGGAATTCCCAGCAGGTGTTCCACTTGAGGGGACAGGTAATGGACATACGGCCCAGTGTACCTGTGATAAACATAATCAGTGAGCAGGTGCAGAAGGGAGGGAGGGACACTTCATCTCTTCACGAGCCCATCCTTCCCACCACTGTCTCTGAAAGATCCAGGGAGGGCAAGGACAAAGTGCGTTTAGAAAGGAAATGATCTGTACTCTGAAAACTACAAGCCATACTGAAAGAATGAAACAAGGCACAAGTGATTAGAATGATATATCATGCTCCAGTTTCAAGTGACTACGAGAGTTTTGTGGCCTCTAGGGTATGGACATCATTGGGGAATTTAAAGATGAAGCCAAATTCCCTTGTGCATAATACCCTGCAGGTACTAACCAGAAGCCAAGATTTCATATTTGGCAGTGAAAGGACAAGGAAAGAGTAGTCTTATGAGAAAGGATATTTCTAAATGGAAAAGCAAGAAGAGATGACACATGGACACACAGCTCTATTATATCATAAAAATACGAATAGAACAAATCACAATTCTACACATATTTCCTTTTCTTCCTCAGTTTATTTTTACCTTCCTTCATTTCCAAAGAAGCAGTTCTAACCTGAGTGGTCCAGGAACCCTCTGTCTCTAAATCCTGCCTGAGAATTGTTCCCACCCTGCATTCTTTTCCACACCACTGCTACAAATGCTCTCCACATTCCATTCTGTAGAAAGACACCCATGAGCAATAATACAGTTATTATACAAGTAGACCCACCCATTTCTCCTCCTCCACTTGGCTCACACAGCATCTCCCTGGTCTTCCCTCCAAGTTCCCAGATCTCCCCTGTGCATAGTGGAGTCAGAGCCCTTCAACAAGACGTTGACCACAGTTGCAAAATTTCACATGAGAGAGAGATGCTGAGAGAATCACCTTTCAACCTTACACTTCTACAGGCCCAATATAGCTCTTACCTTCAGGCTTACCAACCTGAAATTCCAACACTTATGGATACACTTGAAACATGACTAGTGTGACCAAGCAGTTGTGGTTTTGTGGTTTTAATATAGCAAGTGATTATTGTTTGCACTATGTTAATTATAGCTTCTCTGGCAGGGAATGTTGATTATAGATAGGCAGATCCAACTAGTGGCTACTACACTGGAAAGTTCGCTCTAAGAGCTTCAAAGATAATGAAAAGGCAACGAATATCCTGTTCTGATTGTTCTTTATTGCAGAAAGTTTGATGGCCTGATCTGAGCATTCATAGGTGTATCTGGGGCTCATGGACCCAGGCCAGGCATTGGGAGAGTCCTTGTGGACATTCAATAGTAAGGTGAACACTCAGATCCAAAGAAAATTCCCAGTCAGTGGCTCACTTGTAGGCAGACGTGAAGGGCATGGCTCAGCGCACCTGTATAAAAAGCAACAAGATGGGAGGAACAGCGGGAAGGGAGGGACATTCACTCACTTCATGAGCCCATCTTTCCTATCCCTGACTCTAGAGGACCCAAGCAAGGCAGGGGAAAGCCTCCTTAGGAAGTGAAAAATTTGTGCACTGGAAACCATAGGGCACTGTTGGAAGAAAGAAGAGACAAGTAATCGGAGTGACATGCCACATTCATAGACTGGAATATTTAGTGTTGTTGACCTTCCTATACTACTGAAAGTGATGTACATATGCATTGTAACCCCTTACAAAGTCCCATGTCATTTTTATATAAATGGAAAAAAATCCAAAAATATTAATACTTATGGAACCCAAAAGACTACCCAAAGAGAAAGAACACCCTTGAGAGCAAAGAACAACAATGGTGACTCAGGCTTCATGAATTCAAAACACGTAAGAAAGCCACAGCAGTCAAAACAGTGTTCCAGCAGCAACAAAACAGGCAGAGAGACCAATGAACCATACGATGGGAATCTCAAATAATTCACACATGTGTGGCCAAATGGTCTTTGCCAAGGTTCTAAAATTATCAAGTGAAGAGAGGATAGTCTCCTGAACAATTAATAGAATAAAAAGGCAAGCTATAGAATGAGAGGACGTATCTGCAAACTTTGTATCTGTATAAGGGGCCAATATCCAGAATATATAAGAAACTACTACAACTCAACTTCAAAACAACAGCAGGCAAATAACTGAATTTTAAAATGTGTAAAAAGCTTCAATAGACATTTCTTTATAGAAGTCATGGGAATGGTCATTATACATAGGAATAGTACTCAATATCACTAAAGTGAAAGTGAAAGTAGCTCTGTTGTGTCCTACTCTTTGCAACCCCGTGGACTAATACAGTCCATGGAATTCTCTAGGTCAGAATACTGGAGTGGGTAGCCTTTCCCTTCTCCAAGGGATCTTCCCAACTCAGGGATGGAACCCAGGTCTCCCACCTTGCAGGCGGATTCTTTACCAGCTGAGTCGCAAGCGAAGCTCAAGAATACTGGAGTGGGTAGCCTATCCTTTCTCCAGCAGATCTTCTCGACCCAGGAATTGAACCAGAGTCTCCTGCATTGTAGGTGGATTCTTTACCAACTGAGCTCTCAGGGAATATGATTAAGTATCAGTGAAATGGAAACCAAGTTAAAAGGAGGTATTACCTTTCAGGATATGCATTATTAAGAAACCTCAAAAACAGATGTTGGCAAGGATTTGGAGAAGTGAAACTTTTGTACTCTGTTGGTAGGAATTTAAAATGGAACAGTTTGGAAATCCCTTAAAAAATTATTAAGAGAACTGTCATGATTCAGGAATCACTCTTTGTAGTTTATGTCCAAAGGAAATAAAACTAGAATATCCAGGAGGTATCTACAATCTCATGTCCCTTGCTGCATTGTATACAACAATAAATAGAAAAACTGCCCAGTGTCCATGGACAGAGAAATCAATGAAGGAAATGTGGTATATACATACCTTGGAATGTGATACTGAGTTTAAAAGAGAAGGAAGTCCTGTCATTGGCAGCAATATGAATGAAGCTAGAGGACATTGGAAGAGTGAGATAAGCCAGTCACAGGAGGACAAATACTGCACGATTCCATTTACCTGAGGTATCTTAAAGGAAAATTCAGAATAGCAGAGAGTAGAAGAGTGGTTCCAAGAGCTGGCAGGAGGTTGACACAGGGTGTGTCTGTTCAATGGTTATAAAATTTTAATTGCAAGATGGAAAAGTTCTAGAGACGTGCTGAACAGCAAGGAGCATGGAGTTAAGAGGATTGACTAACACTTCAAAGCTGAAGAGGCAAAGCTGGAGTGAACTTCCTCAATCTATGCCTGGAGGCTCCTCCTTTCTCAGATTCCTGTAGAACTGGGTGTGGTATGTAAGTACCACCAGGGGCTCCCCGCAGAAGAAACAAGCCTCCCCAGTACTAGGTGCCTGGGTGATGGGGGAGGATTCATTCTGAGGCTCTTCTAATAGAAAAGAGTTTGAATGGGGGAAGTGGCTGAGTGATGATCATGACCAATCAAAATGCCATAAGACCTACTAACCGGTGAGATTTACTACTAAATGAAGATGTGATTGGCCCAGGAAGGGGAATTCTGAAGCACATTTTTGTTCGTTAAGAATTCTGTAGGGCTTCCTGGTGGCTCAGTGGTAAGAATCTACCTATCAATATGGGAGATACAGGCTCGATCCCTGGTCTGGAAGATTCCACATGCTGCGGAGCAACTAAACCAGTGTGCAACTGTGAAACTGTCAAGACTAGCGCCATGACAGGTGCCCTGAGCTAGGAGTGGGCCTCAGGGTGGGGTGATTCTCCTCCTCCTCCAACAGGCCACCGGAGGCTAGTCAATCAGCACGCGCCCAGTAAGTCTCCGGAAGAGTCCCCTGGAAAGTCCCATGCGCGCGAAAGTTTTAAAGTGTGTTTGGCCAATGAAATTGCTTCACAAACATGTAACCAATCTGCTTGCGCTAACTACCCACTGCTTATGTTTGAAATCGAGCACCCTATAAATGTGTGTAGAAACTGGGGCTCAGGGCTCTCTGACTTTGCACCACTGTGCTGGTTGCAGCAGGGGCCCTGACTCGAGTCAGCAATAAATTTCCCTTCCTTTGCATGTTGCATTGTCGTGGAGGTCTTCTCTTTCCCCGCTAGGGGATTCGGACATCGGGCATAACAGCAACAACTACTGAGCCTGTGCCCTAGAGCCCAGGAGCCACAAATACTGAGTCCACATGCCAAAGTACTGAACCCGAGAGCCCTAGAACCCGTGCTCTGCAAAGAAAAGGCAACCGCGGTGAGAAGCCTGTGCACCGCAACTAGAGAGTGGGCCTCGCTCTCCACAAGCAGAGAAAAGCCTGTGCAGCAAAAAAGACCTAGCACAGCCAATAAGAAAATTAATAAAAATGAAAAATTATCCTGAGAAAATTTCCCTGGGTAGTGATGGGATTTGTCTTCCAGGTTAAATGACATTCACTTGGTATAAAATCAATGCATACAGTGAACGTGGATACTTTGTTTAATTTTTATATACATACTCATTCATGGTGCAGTGGTGATGGGCATTTTTGGGGGGATATTGACACCAGTAACAGTGATATTTAGGGTGACAAAAATCAAGGAAAACACAACACAAAAAATTCACACACACACACACAAAGAATCACACTATTCACTGCACATAGAGACACACCCATCCCATGGACACAAACCTACACTATTAACCATAATACAGCTTATGCCTGGAACTACAGTAATTGGCCTCATTGCCTTACTTGTGAATTACTTTATTAAACACTGGGGCCCCTAAACTCATTCCCAGCAGGAATTTGGAATCAATTTGGCCTCTACACTAAAACCAGCAAGAAAGACTCAACTTTCTCATCTATAAAGCCTTTTCATTCCAAGTGAATGATTCTAGAGTGCATACTGCTTTCACATGCTGAAAGGGCCACTTGCATGTACAGAAGACATTATGAGGATAAGATCTCAGTGATACAGAGTCTTTGGCTCATTTGGTGACTGCAGAAAACCTGATGAGGAACAGTAGTGGAGTCCAGTGAACCCAGCAAGATCAGAGCACACATACTCAGGATGAAAGGCAAGACCTTTGCCTGGAGGATGGAACTTCCAAATCCATTTGCATTGGAAATTACAGAATTCTTTTCCTAGAGGAAAAGTTGCTGCAGGAAAGAGAACTCTGTACTCTACAGGGTGTAATGGATGCTAACAATTTTAATATCTTGTGGACTGAGGTATCATGAGTTGGTAATAAGACTCTCACTGCACATTCCTCTCTCAACAAAGGGAATTGTCTATATCTGGAATGAACACCCTCAAATACTCATAACTTAATTATACTGAAAGAGAAATGAGCCAGTATTTCTGTTTCAGACCAGAAAAAACAAACAAACAAAAACCAGCTTCCCAACAGCTTGCCTTGGAGACACATGGAGTCTCTTCTGTCCTGTTACAAGGTGGGTGACTGGCAGGTCCTCAGAGAAAGCTAGTGGGAAACAGAGTAGCTGTTAGAACACTGGTGAGGCTTCTCAGGAATCAGTCAGCAGCTTTTCTCTTTTTAGGGACAGTGGGTGGTGTGTATGGATGTGGGAGGTTAATAAGCATGGACTGAACTTGTGTTCATCCATCTTCTTTGGAGGAGGGAGGAAAGCAAAGGAGAGGAGGAAGGAAATGAAAACAGTTTTGGCTTTCTGGCTAAGAGGAACCTAATCAAAAGAAGATATTCAAATAAAAAATGGAAAACTCTAAAATGCACGCTTCTTTTCAATGACAGAAATTCACGACTCCTTCTGCCTGTTTTGAGCTCCTGTTAAATTGCCACTGTCTCTTGATTTTTCCCAGATCACTCTTCCTCCAGGATCCACAGTTGCTGCTGCTCTACTCATCGTATTTGTACTTAATTAAAAGCAAACTCTGTTAGAGCAGTGAATTCAAGCCTGGGCAAAGTACGCTGCTGCTGCTGCTAAGCTGCGTCAGTCGTGTCTGACTCTGTGTGACCCCATAGACGGCAGCCCACCAGGCTCCTCCGTCCCTGGGATTCTCCAAGCAAGAATACTGGAGTGGGTTGCCATTTCCTTCTCCAGTGCATGAAAGTGAAAAGTGAAAGTGAAGTCGCTCACTCATGTCCGACTCCTCATGACCCCCATGGACCGTAGCCCACCAGGCTCCTCCATCCATGGGATTTCCCAGGCAAGTACTGGAGTGGGTTGCCGTTACCTTCTCCGCAAAGTATGCTACTATATTTATTAACTAACCACTTTCTTAAAGAAAATCAAATATACAAGATTTGATAATAACAAATTCCTACCATTTAAACATAGCCACTATCAATAATATCATATTTTTCTATCAACATATATTTTCTATACAGTGTGTGCATGTCCACTGAGCTGATGTCAGTATGTCTGTACATACTTACAGCGTCCATACATTTAGTGGGACAGTTGATTACAGAAAGCACAGAGTAGGCATTGACCGCCTTTATACCAGGGAGATTTTCAGCAAGAGTCATGATCACCGACTGACAATCAAGTTTTACTGCCTTGGGTGTGCGCTGCAGGAATCAATCACTTGAAAGGCTTATGGTAATGTTACCCATTATAGTAACACATCTTCCTGATTCTTATCTGTTTGTGCCCTTGTTTAAGCAATGACACCTGCACTGACAGATGTGACCTGTATTGTCCACAGGAAGCTACACAACTTTCTGTGAGCTGATAGAAGGATGTGGGTCCCAAGGTGACTTACACACTCAGTTCAGTTCAGTCTCTCAGTCGTGTCCAACTCTTGGCGACCCTGTGGACAGTAGCACAGCAGGCTTCGCTGTCCATCACCAACTCTAAGAGCTTACTCAGACTCATGTCCATCAAGTTGGTGATGCCATCCAACCATCTCATTCTCTGTTGTTCCCTTCCCTCCTGCCTTCTATCTTTCCCAGCATCAGGGTCTTTTCCAATGAGTCAGTTCTTCGCATCAGGTGGCCAAAGTATTGGAGTTTCAGCTTTCAATGAATATCCAGGACTGATTTCCTTTAGGATAGACTGGTTGGATCTCCTTGCAGTTCAAGGGACTCTCAAGAGTCTTCTCCAACACCACAGTTCAAAAGCATCAATTCTTCATGCTCAGCTTTCTTTATGGTCCAACTCTCACATCTGTACATGACTACTGGAAAAGCCATAGCTTTGGCTAGACGGACCTTTGTTGGCAAAGTAATGTCTCTGCTTTTTAATATGCTGTCTAGGTTGGTCATAGCTTTTCTTCCACGGAGCAAACATCTTTTAATTTCATGGCTGCAGTCACCATCTGCAGTGATTTTGGAGCCCCCCAAAATGAAGTCTCTCACTGTTTCCATTGTTTCCCCATCTATTTGCTGTGAAGTGAAGGGACCAGATGCCATGATCTCACTTTTCTGAATGTTGAGTTTTAAGCCAGAATTTTCACTCTCTTCTTTCACTTTCAAAAAGAGGCTCTTTAGCTCTTCTTTGCTTTCTGCTATAAGTGTGATGTGATCTGCATATATGAGGTTACTTATATTACTCCTGGAAATCTTGATTTCAGGTTGTGCTTCATCCAACCTGGCATTTCCAATGATATACTCTGCATATAAGTTATATAAGCAGGGTAACAATATACAGCCTTGATATACTCCTTTCCCAATTTGGAACCAGTCAGTTGTTTCATATCTGGTTCTAACTGTTGCTTCTTGACCTGCATACAGATTTCTCAGGAGGCAGGCAAAGTGGTCTGGTATTCCCTCCTCTTTAAGAATTTTCTACAGTTTATTGTGATCCACACAGCCAAAGGCTTTGACATAGTCAACAAAGGAAAAATAGATGTTTTTCTGGAACTTTTTGCTTTTTCAATGATCCAATGGGATGTTGGCAATTCGATTTCTGGTTCCTCTGCCTTTTCTAAAACCAGCTTGAACATCTGGAAGTTCACAATTCACATATTGTTGAAGCCTGGCTTGAAGAATTTTGAGCAGCACTTTGCTATCTTGTGAGGTGAGTGCAGTTGTGTGGTAGTTTGAACATTCTTTGGTATTGCCTTTCTTTGGGAATGGAATGAAAACTGATCTTTTCTGGTCCTGTAGTCACTGCTGAGTTTTCCAAATTTGCTAGCATATTGAGTGCAGCACTTTCACAGCATCATACTTTAGGATTTGAATTAGCTCAACTGGAATTCTATCACCTCCACTAGCTTTGTTCATAGTGATGCTTCCTAAAGGCCCACTTGACTTCACATTCCAGGATGTCTGGCTCTAGGTGAGTGATCACACCATCATGATTACCTGGGTCATGAAGATCTTTTTTGTATAGTTCTTCGGTGTATTGTTGCCACCTCTTCTTAATATCTTCTGCTGTTAGGTCTGTACCATTTCTGTCCTTTATTGTGCCCATCTTTGCATGAAATGTTCCCTTGGTGTCTCTTATTTTCTTGAAGGGATCTCTAGTCTTTCCCTTTCTATTGTTTTCCTCTATTTCTTTGCATTTATCACTGAGGAAGGCTTTCTTATCTCTCCTTGCTATTCTTTGGAAATCTGCATTCAAATGGGTATTTCTTTCCTTTTCTTCTTTGCTTTTGGCTTTTCTTCTTTTCTCAGCTATTTGTAAGGCCTCCTCAGACAACCATTTTGCTTTTTTGCATTTCTTTTTCTTGGGGATGGTCTTGATCACTGCCTCCTGTACAATGTCATGAACCTCCATCCATTGTTCTTCAGGCACTCTGTCTAATCCCTTGAATCTATTTGTCAGTTCCACTATATAATCCTAAGGGATTTGATTTAGGTCATACCTGAATGGTTTAGTGGTTTTCCCTATTTTCTTCAATTTAAGTCTGAATTTGGCAATAAGGAGTTCATGATCTGAGCCACAGCCAGCTCCCGGTCTTGTTTTTATTGACTGTATAGAGCTTCTCCATCTTTGGCTGCAAAGAATATAATCAATCTGATTTCGGTGTTGACCATCTGGTGATGTCCATGTGTAGAGTCTTCTCTTGTGTTGTTGGAAGAGGGTGTCTGCTATGACCAGTGCGTTCTCTTGGCAAAAGTCTCTTAGCCTTTGACCTGCTTCGTTTTGTACTCCAAGGCCAAATTTGCCTGTTACTCCAGGTGTTTCTTGACTTCCTACTTTTGCATTCCAGTACCCTATAATGAAAAGAATATCTTTTTTGGTGTTCGTTCTAGAAGGTCTTGTAGGTCTTCATAGTACTTTTCAGCTTCAGCTTCTTTGGTATTACTGGTCGGGGCATAGACTTGGATTACTGTGATATTGAATGGTTTGCCTTAAAAATGAACAGAGATCATTCTGTCATTTTTGAGAATGCATCCAAGTACTGCATTTTGGACTCTTGTTTACTATGATGGCTACTCTATTTCTTCTAAGGGATTCTTGCCCACAGTAGTAGATATAATGGTCATCTGAGATAAATTCATCCATTCCAGTCCATTTTAGCTGGCTGATTCCTAAAATGTCGACATTCCCTCTTGCCATCTCCTGTTTGGCCATTTCCAGTTTGCCTTGATTCATGGACCTAACATTCCAGGTTCCTATGCAATATTGCTCTTTATAACATCAGACTTTGTTTCTATCACCAGTCCCATCCACAACTGGGTGTTGTTTTTTCTTTGGCTCAGTCCCTTTATTCTTTCTGGAGTTATTTCTCCACTGATCTCCAGTAGCATATTGGGCACCTACTGACCTGGGGAGTTCATCTTTCAGTGTCCTATCTTTTTGCCTTTTCATGCTGGTTCATGGGGTTCTCAAGGCAAGAATTCTGAAGTGGTTTGCCTTCCTTCTCCAGTGGACCACACTTTGTCAGAACTCTCCACCATGACCCATCAATCTTGGGTGGCCCTACACGGCATGGCTCATAGTTTCATTGAGTTAGACAAGGCTGTGGTCCATGTGGTCAGTTTGGTTAGTTTTCTGTGCTTGTGGTTTTCTTTCTGTCTGCCCCCTGATGGATAAGGATAAGAGGATTATGGAAGCTTCCTGATGGGAGAGACTGACTGAGGGGGAAACTGGGTCTTGTTCTGATGGGCAGGGATGGGCTCAGTAAATCTTTAATCCAATTTTCTGTTCATGGGCAGGGCAGTATTCCCTCCCTGTTGTTGGACCTGAGGCCAAACTATGGTGGAGGTAATGAAGGTAATGTTGACCTCCTTCGAAAGGTCCCATGCATGCATTGCCACACTCAGTGCCCCTGACCCTGCAGCAGGCCACTGTCAACCCATGACTCCGCCAGAGACTCCTGGACACTCACAGGCAAATCTGGGTCAACCTCTTGTGGGGTCACCGCTCCTTTCTCCTGGGTCCTGGTGCACAAAAGTTCTGTTTGTGCCCCCCAAGAGTCTGTTTCCCCAGTCCTGTGTAAGTTCTGGTGGCTCAATGGTGGGGTTAATGGTGACCTCCTCCAAGAGGGCTTATGCCATACCCAGGTCTGCTGCACCCAGACTTTCACACTAATGACTGCCAAAGTCAGCTGTTAATCTGCCCATAGTTGCCCTGGGTTCTGTTACCACAGAGGTCACCTTATATTTATGGGCGGGGTCTGGACCTCTGGCGCTGTTAGTACTTCCAGGCATGGGCAAGGAGCAGGGAACCCCTTGCTCCATGACGAGGATCCCTTGACTGACTGATATGGGCAGGTCAGAACATCCACACTTGAACCCACCCCTGGGTTTTCATTTTGGCTTTTCCACTTAGGAGATCAAGTGCTGAGAACATAGATCCCTGCACCCTCTCAGCTGACTACATGAACCAAACCTGGGGAAGAGCTATGTTGAAAGCATAAGAGGGAATGCACAGATTGCTCCAAAAAGGGTCCTGAGACTGTGTTGGGCCTTCTGGTCTGTTGGAGCTGAAGTTTCACCCATGCTGTTTGCATCTGGAAGCAAGTGTGGTACCCATCTAGGTGACTGTGCACAAGGACGAACCGGAACTCGCATTTGAGATATTGCAGGGGCCAGGTGGGCCCTTGCTCCCTGAACTGCTTTCATGAGGGCAATGAGCAGATTTGTCACCTTTCTCTCAAGTATGGTTTTGTAAAGCCACATAACCCGCTGGGCAAAGTGGGGACAAAGGTAAATGAGTCAGTCCCTGGTGTAGTGGGAGGAGTCTTTTCAATACAAATGAAACTGGCAAGAAGTCTAGCTGGTTCCAGTCAGTGTTTTGGATGGTCGTTTTGGATCAATGCTAACCATGCACCAGACGCAAGAGTTGGCTGGGAGCAGACAGTTTCCTATGTTCATTTCTGAGCCAGGTACTGTGCTAAGAAATGGAGATACAGAAATAAACATGTTGTAATGGCTGCCCCCGTCCCCTAAAATGCCCATTTTCTATGTCCTTTCCACTGGGGTTGCTAGTTCTTTCCAGTTGGAAGCCCTTCAAACTCTTCAGACCAAGGGTCAGAGTTAGCATTTGTGCCCATCTCCAGCACCTTTTTCAGAGCATTTTCCCACTGTTCCTCACACTTTCACAACATTCCCCACCACTGAGGCTTTCCTCATGCTGCCATGAGATTTATCCTCCTTTCTTGTTCATTTTGCACACATTTCTGATGCATAGAGGGGTTAGACATGGGTCTTACATTTACCCTTTCTGTCTTACCAGGACAGTATACCTGGAGTAAGTCGACCATCTTAGGCCAGATTTCCCAGAAGGAGAGATAAGATGGGGATTCTTGTGTAATTGGTTTATTGGAGGAGTACTCTCAGGGGAAGCCTGAGGAAATGAAGGGACTGCACAGGACAGGGGAAGAGGCAAGAGAAAGATGAGAGCTCAGCTTCTGTTTAGATCCAGTCTGATTCCATGAGGGACCCCAGAGCATGAATGAAATCAGAGATTGTCCCATTCTGAGGCAGTGAGGCCCACCTTTTGTTCCCCCTTGTCAGGTCGTCCCTAACAAACAGCAAACTGTTCCCAGAGGAGGCGATCCTGGCTTTTCTGGGTCTGGGAGCTCCTTTGCAGCACATCGCTCAGTCTACTTTCTTGAATACAAACAGAATAATAATAGCAAACATACACAACAGATACTTGGGCTTCCCAGGTGGTGCACTGGTAAAGAATCCACCTGCCAGTGCAGGAAATGCAGGTTTGATTCCCTGAGCCAGGAAGGTCCTCTGAAGAAGGAAATGGGAACCTGTTCCAGTATTCTTGCTTGGGAAATCCCACGGACAGAGAAGCCTAGTGAGGTACAGCCCATGTGGTCACAAAGAGTCGGACACAACTGAGCATGCACGCACAGCAGATACCACCTGTCCATGTCTCTCTAAAGTGCTTCATCTAAGTTAAAACTTTCAAAACAGTTGAGGAGGCACATGCTATTACTGCCACCTCCCTTTACTGGTGAGACACTGAGGCACAGAGAAGGTAAGTCCTGCCAACCTGGGGCCAGAATTTATGCTATTAACCAGAATCCATTGGAAGTGCTTTGCAGGCAGCTGCTGGCCCCGTTTCCAGTCCTTCCCCAAATACCTCTGCTTTTTTATAATTTTCTTTTTTTCTGGTTATTGTGCTTTTTATTTCTCCCTGATGTTCCAAGATTCATTATTTTATTGTTCTCTTTCTATTTTAAGAACTTCCTTCAGCTGCTCCTTTTGGGTAGTTCTGCTGGGGAGAAATTCTTAGTTTTTTCTTTAACTGAGAGTGTGTTGATTTCCCTCTCATTCTTTTTTTTTTTTTTTAAACTTACTTATTTTTAATTGCAGGATATTTGCTTTACAATGTTGTGTTGGTTGCTGCCATACATCAACATGAATCAGTCACAGGTACACATATGTCTCCTCACTCTTGAGCCTCTCTCCCACCCCCTAACCCATTTCACCCCTCTAGGTTGTCACAGAGCACCAGGTTGAGCTCCGTGAGTCATGGCAAATTCCCACTGGCTATCTATTCCGCAAGTCTGGGTCAGTTTCTTGTGGGGTCATTGCTCCTTTCTCCTGGGTCCTGATGTGCAGAATGTTTTGTTTGTTGCCTCCAGGAGTCTGTTTCCCCAGTCCTGTGTAAGTTCTGGTGGCTCTATGGTGGGGTTAACAACGACCTTCTCCGAAAGGGCTTATGCCATACCCAGGTCAGCTGTACTCAGAGCCCCTGCCTCTGTGGCAGGCCACTGCTGACCCGTACCTCTGCAGGAGACACTCAAACACTCAAAGGCAGATCTGCCCAGTCTCTGTGGGGCCTCCTGGTGTGCACAAGGTTTTATTTGAGCCCTCTGAACATCTCTGGTGGGTATGGGGTTTGATTCTAAATGCAATTTTGCCCCTCCTACCATCTTGATGGGTCTTCTCCTTTGCCCTTGGACGTGGGGTATCTTTTTTTGGTGGGATCCAACATTCTCCTGTCGATGGTTGTTCAGCAGCAAATTGTAATTTTGGAGCTCTCATAGGAGAAGATAAGCACACGTCTTTCTACTCCACCATCTCAGGCAGGGCAGTCTCTGCCTGAAATATAATAAGAGTGATTAAATTCTTTGCAGCCAAAGATGGAGAAGCTCTATACAGTCAGCAAAAACGAGACTGGGAGCTGATTGTGGCTCAGATCATGACCTCCTTATTGCCAAATTCAGACTTACATTGAGGAAAGTATGGAAAATCACTAGACCATTCAGGTTGACTTAAATCAAATCCCTTAGGATTTTACAGTGGAAGTGACAAATAAATTCAAGGGATTAGATCTGATAGAGTGCCTGAAGAACTATGGATGGAGGTTTGTGACATTGTATAGGAGGCAGTGATCAAGACCATTCCCAAGAAAAAGAAATGCAAAAAGGCAAAATGGTTGTCTGAGGCCTTAAAAATAGATGAGAAAAGAAGAGAAGGAAAAGGCAAAAGAGAAAAGGAAAGATATTCCCCTTTGAATGCAAACTTCCTAAGAATAGGAGAGACAAGGAAGTCTTCCTCAGCAATCAGTGCAAAGGAATAGAGGAAAACAATAGAATGGGAAAGACTAGAGATCTCTTCAAGAAAATAAGAGATATCAAGGGAACATTTCATGCAAAGATGGGCACAATAAAGGACAGAAATGGTATCGACTTAATAGAAGCAGAAGGTATTAAGTAGAAGTGTCAACAATACACAGAAGAACTATACAAAAAAGATCTTCATGACCCAGATAATCACGATGGTGTGATCACTCACCTAGAGCCAGACATCCTGGAATGTGAAGTCAAGTGGGCCTTAGGAAGCATCACTACGAACAAAGCTAATGGAGGTGATGGAATTCCAGTTGAGCTATTTCAAATCCTTAAAAATAATGCTGTGAAAGTGCTGCACTCAATATGTCAGCAAATTTGGAAAACTCAGCAGTGGCCCCAGGACTGGAAAAGGTCGGTCTTCATTCCAATCCTAAAGAAAGGCAATGCCAGAGAATGTTCAGATTATCGCACAATTGCACTCACCTCACAAGATAGCAAAGCACTGCTCAAAATTCTTCAAGCTAGGCTTCAATGATATGTGAATTGTGAACTTTCAGATGTTCAAGCTGGTTTTAGAAAAGGCAGAGGAACCAGAGATCAAATTGCCAACATCCACTGGATCATCAAAAAAGCAAGAGAATTTCAGGAAAACATCTATTTCTGCTTTATTGACTATGATAAAGCCTTTGACTGTGAGGATCACAACAAATTGTGGGAAATTCTTCAAGAGATGGGAATACCAGACCACCTGACCTGCCTCCTGAGAAATCTGTATACAGGTCAAGAGGCAACAGTTAGAACTGGACATGGAACAACAGATTGGTTCCAAATCAGGAAATCAGTACAGCAACGCTGTATATTGTCACCCTGCTTATTTAACTTATATGCAGAGTACATCATGTGAAATGTCAGGCTGGATGAAGCACAACCTGGAATTGAGACTGCCAGGAGAAATATCAATAACCTCAGATACGCAGATGATACCACCATTATGGCAGAAAATGAAGAGGAACTAAAGAGCTTCTTGATGAAAGTGAAAGAGGAGAGTGAAAAAGCTGGATTAAAACTCAACATTCAAAAAACTAAGATCGTGGCATCTGGTCCCATCACTTCACAGCAAATAGATGGGGAAACCATGGAAACAGTGAGAGACTATGTTTTGGGGCTCCAAAATCACTGCAGATGGTGACTGCAGCCATGAAATTAAAAGATGCTCTTTGGAAGAAAAGCTATGACCAACCTAGACAGCATGTTAAAAAGCAGAGACATTACTTTGCCAACAAACATCCGTCTAGTCAAAGCTATGGTTTTTCCAGTCGTCATGTATGGATGTGAGAGTTGGACTATGAAGAAAGCTGTGCTTTATAAGCATCAGTTCAAAAGAATTGAAAAAATTGAAAGCAACAATTCTTTCAAACTGTGGTGTTGGAGAAGATTCCTGAGAGTCCCTTGGACTGCAAGGAGATCCAGCAAGTCCATTCTAAAGGAAATCAGTCCTGAATATTCACTGGAAGGACTGATGTTGAAGCTGAAACTCTAATACTTTGGCCACCTGGTGGGAAGAACTGGGTTATTTCCTGATGCTGGGAAAGATTGAAGGTAGGAGAAGGGGATGACAGAGGATAAGATGGTTGGATGGCATCACCGACTCGATGGACATGAGTTTGAATAAACTCCAGGAGTTGGTGATGGACAGGGAGGCCTGGCGTGCTGCAGTCCATGGAGTCACAAAGAGTCAGACACGCCTGAGTGACTGAACTGACTGACTGATCCATTTTACATATGGTAATGTATATGTTTCAATGCTACTCTCTCAATTTGTCCACCCCATCCTTCCCCCGCTGTGTCCACAAGTCTGTTCTACAGTTTTCTATCTCCGGTTACTGGATGCAGTTTGGTTTGCAGAAGGTATCTGGGAATAAAATCATTTGAAAAGCTTGTAGAGGAGGGCCTGCCTGGAGGAGGCTGGAGGGGAGGCCATGTGGAGGATACAGAGATGCTTCCAAGGAGTGAAGTGCAGGTTTAGTCAGTGGATGCACGTATATGTGTCCATGCTCCGTGTGTGTGATTGTGTGTGTGTGTATGCTGAGGGAAAGCTGGGGGAAAAGCAGAACCAGAACGCCTGCTGTTAGGGAGGCCTCTGATGCTCTTGGGGGCTTCCCTGGTGCCTCAGTGGTAAAGAACTTGCCTGCCAATTCAGGAGATTCAGGAGATGTGGGTTCGATCCCTGGGTCGGGAAGATCCCCTGGAAGAGGGCATGGCAACCCACTCCAGTATTCTTGCCTGGAGAATCCCACAGACAGAAGAGCCTGGCGGACCATCATCCATGGGGTTGCAAAGAGTCGGATATGACTCAGTAACTGAGCATGCATGCGTGCTGGTGCTCCTGGTGGACCCTGAGAGCTGGGAGGAGCAGCTTCAGGGGAATAGGATGGACTCCAGGGATGGGCCCTACTACAGAGAGACGTGAGAGGCATCCCCGAGGAGCATAAGGGTGCCTGGGTGGGTGCTCACTGAATATCCCAGGCTCCCCTCACTCCACGGATGGTGATTTGTAGTGCAGGGCAGGCAGAGTGAACCCAGTGAGTCAGCAGGCTGCTGTTCTGGCCCCCACAGGTCCCGTTGGTGACTGGAGGTGACAACATCTTCGCTGCAGGATTCAGACCCCCCAGGGCTCTGAGCCCAAGCAGCAGGGATGCTCAGCAGGAGTCGGGACCACTGGGTCTGACCCTGAGTCTGCCCCTTCCCACCTCTGTGACTTCGGCCAAGCCATCCTGCCTCCTGGACCATGGTCCCTTCAGCTGTAAAATGAGATGAATACCCTAGTTGCCTTTCTGGGCCTTTGGCTAGGCAAAATGTTTCCAGTAAAAGTGGTTTTCCTCAGAAAGCACAAGTGCTACCTCTGTAGCAGACCCTTTGGGAGTGGCCAGTGATCAGCAGGAGCATGAGAATCAGGGCTCCAGAGATCACAGAAGCCCCCTCCCCACTGCCTGGGCCGTGGAGTCGGCAGAGCAGCCAGGATGGAGGCTCCCAGGGCCTTGATGAGTCAGGGTCTGGTTGATTTGCTGTCACTCCCCTGATTACCTGTCTATGCACACAGCCGCTGCCCTGGAGGCGGGACTCTGGTGGAGCAGAGCCAGGGCAGAGACCCTCCTCGCTCAGCCCAGGGGACTACCTCTGGGCCAAGAGTCTTGGGGGGTCAGAGTCATTCCTCTTCTCCCTCTAGGCCTCAGTGTTCTCTTCTGGGCACTGAGGGGCTGGACTAGATAGATAACCTCCTACATCCTTTTGGTGGCTCTGTGACATCCTGAAAGATTCACAAAACTTCTAGGGAGAATGTCTTTGTAGATAATCAAGTGCTTAGTACTGAGTCACCCAGTCATGTCTGACTCTTTGTGATCCCATGGACTGTAGCCCCCCAAGCTCCTCTGTCCTTGGGGATTCTCCTGGCAAAAATACTGGGGTGGGTTGCCATTCCCTCCTCCAGGGGATCTTCTCAACCCAGGTCTCCAGCATTGTAGGCAGATTCTTTATCATCTGAGCCACCAGGGAAGCCCAAGAATACTGGAGTGGGTAGCCTATCCCTGCTCCAAGGGATCTTCCTGACCTACTAATCGAACTGGGGTCTCCTGCACTGCAGGCGATTCTTTATCAGCTGAGCTACCAAGGAAGCCCAGGTAACTGAGGATAGACCAAAATCTAGGATTTCCAGAGCCTTCTCTACTCCCTGCTGCCTTTTTTCTGTTTACTCTGCAGTTTGTGGCATCCTCTAGCTTTTTGGGCTCAGGTCTCTTAAAGGTGCTCAGAGAGGAACTGGAGGGCTCATACCATACATACCTCCATGTTTGTAACATCCCCCTTGTCCCAGTCCTGGGACCCCCTATTCACCATTATTCTGGCCTCAGTCTGTCTTGATCTGGAGTTAGGATGGACTAGCCTTCAAATCCCAAGAGCAAATGCCCCATTACCCTCTGGGCTCCACTTGCATCCCATGACCTTGGTGAAAATTAGCCTCAACTCCAGCAGGGCGCTGGGGAGCTTCCCTGGTTGGGCCATAGAGCCTGGCTTCCCAGGTGGCACCAGTGGTAAGAACCTGCCAGTGCAGGAGATGCAAGAGATGTGGGTTCATTCCCTGGGTTGGGAAGAACCCCTGGAGTAGGAAATAGGAAATGTTAACCCACTCCAGTATTCTTGCCTGGAAAATTCCATGGACAGAGGAGCCTGGTGGGACTACAGTCCATAAGGTTGCAAAAGAGTTGGACACGACTGAGTGACAGAATGCACACACACACAGGGGAATGATGGTGAGTGAGGGTAGTTTTGAGACTGTGGTCCCAAGGATGTCGGACTAGGGAGAGTGAATGTTGAGCATCCCAGAGCACAGGCAGGCCCTGCCTAGAACTTCCTGGTGTCCAGTGTGTGCTCTCATTACAGTCGAAGAGCCACCAGCTGGAAAGCCCAGGGCCAGGGCTCCCGCCCCATCCACCAGGGCCACCCACACCCACCCTCCTGCAGCCCACGCTCACCCCGCTTATTCTCCCTCTGCCTCTGCCATCCTCCCTCCTTGCTCCAGGCCAGGGCTGTAATCGAGTTTTCCTTTGTTTGGTATCTTCTCCCCACAGTAAAGAAAGAGCCAGATTTCTTTCTATTTTTTTTTAATTAAACTTTTTATTTTGTATTGGGGTATTGCCTATTAACAGGGTTTCCCAGGTGGCACTAGTGGTAAAGAACCCACCTATCAATGCAGGAGCCATAAGAGACGTGGGTTGGATGCTTGGGTGGGGAAGATCCCCTGGAGGAGGGTATGGCAGCCCACTCCAGTACTCTTGCTGCAGAATCCCAAGGACAGAGGAGCCTAGTGGGCTATAGTCCACAGCCTCGCACAGAGTTGGACGTGACTAGAGCAACTTAGCATGCGTGCATAGCCTAATAACAATGTTGTCTAGTTTCAGGTGGATAGAAGGGACTTAGCCACACATGTATATGTATCCATTCTCTGACAAACTTCTCTCCTATCCAGGCTGCCCCTTAACATTGAGCACTGTTCCCTCTGCTATATAGTAGGTGGTCCTTGTTCGTTATCCATTCTAAATATGCAAGTGTGTACCTGTTCATCTCAAGCTCTCTAAATATCCCTTTGTTCCATCCCTCCCAACTGGCAATCGTAAGTTGGTTCTCTAAGTCTGTGAGTTTGTTAGAGCCAGATTTCTTAGAAGAGTTCTTTCAGAAAGAAGACAAGATCAAGATGAGAAGATCAGCTTTCCCGAGTTTCTCTCTAGTGACGCTGCAGTTGCCATTGATTTACAAAGCCAGTCCCATGGCTAGAAGCCCTGTATTGAGGGTCAGAGATTAGCCAGGCCCAGCTCAGCCCAGAGGTCTCAGTGAAGACCTCTCAGGAGTCAATAAACTGTTGCCTGCTTTGTTCTGATTACTAGTGTTATTTTTTAATCACTTTTATTAGTGCTATTTCCTTATTTTTTAAAAACTTATTTATTTTAATTAGAGGCTAATTACTTTACAATACTGTAGTGGTTTTTGCCATACATTGACATGAATCAGCCTATTTTCTTATTTTTCATTGGTTATGACTGTTGGCAAAAGAGTCTGCCAAGGATGTTCCTGAAGCAGAGAGGAGGTATGGTCTGGAAACTGAAGTGCTCAAGGAATGGTGTCAAGGAAGCTGAGCAGTCACCCACAGGGACAATGACTTATCCTACATGCCACCTGCTGGCGGGAGGGCAGAAGGATGCGGAGCCGGCTGCCTGATTCATCCACGAGGAAGGTCTGCCTGATTAAGAGGTTAGTGGGAGGCTGCGTGGGTTGGGGGTGGGGAGTGATAGGGCCAGAAGAGGTGACCTCAAGGAGGGGATGCTGGCTGAATCTGCAGGGGACACGGTCTGCAAGTGGCACTGGGGAGGGAGCCAAGCGCTGACTCTGCTTCGTGGCACCCTGGAGATGCTCTGAGGAGTGCCAGTGATCTGTTTGGGAAGCCCCTGTGTTGCGCTAGTTTCTAAATCCTCAGCCCCTAGCACCTTGCCTGGCTTCCAAGGGCCAATGGGTAATGACATGCCCCCACCCGAGGCAGACGGGGGAGACGGGAATGTACATGCTCGGCACAGCGCCCCTTCTCCGCCCTGAGTGGCTTCTCCACCCTGAGTGGCTTCTCCACTGTGCTCCTTCTGCAGTCCTGTCTCCTCACTTGACCCCTATAGGATGTCTGGACTCCTGGCCTAGCTAGACCTCCTCTGCCTGGAGCGTCCATCACCATGTGCTTTCCCCAAACACCCAGCTCCTGGCTTGTAGCAAACATTTACTGAGAACCAGCTCAGCGAACAGGCTGACTCCCACTTCCATAGGGTCACTCACACAGGTGAAAACACACCAGTGCATGCACGGGGCCAGGACACAGCCCAGGGACCCCAGCCCACGGGACAGGAGATTCAACCGTCTGGTACCGCTGAGCCTCCTGTTCACAGTGACAAACGGCCCTGCGTCCTCAGACTCCCCCGTCCAGCAAGGAAACCCTTTTAAAGCGGTGCCGGTCTCCACTAGGCCCTTGGGAAAATGTCGGGGCATGAGGCCCAGTGTGGAGACACTGGCTTCTGCTTACTGCAGTTTCTTGGTCACCAGATGCTGAGCCCTGCCTTCAAAAGGAAAAGCATGTCTGGGGCCTGCTGGAATGCTTTATCCTGGCCTCCATCTCTGGGACCCCAAATGTTGGCTACATTTATTAGGGAGCAGGGACAGAGCAGGACAAGAGGCCCTGCAGAGAAAAATGCTCATTGATGCTGGAGGCCACGAGAGGGCGCACTGCTATCACGGTCTTGGTCCATCCCACCTGGTGAAAACTCCAGATAATATTCACCAAGGAGTAGCAGTTTTGACAACATAGGTGCCCCCATAAAGAAAGGACATAAGTCAGAATCTGGGGGGACAACACTTTCTTGTTTCTCGGGTTGTCGGGAGGCCTCTGGGCTCACTGATTTCCCCCGGAACAGAGCTCCACTCCGTGGCTGTGGTTGTGGCTATGTGGTGGTGGCTATGTCCGCCAGCAAGGACAGGAACTCAGAAAAGTCAATCTTCTGGTCCTTATTCTTGTCCTTTTCCTCAAAGATATTGGACAAGTAATCTCTGCCCCTTTGCTCCTGTGGGAAAAAGATACCGAACCAGGCAAATTCAGCTCCACAAAAGTGATGAGCTGGGAGAAGAGGAAGAAGTAGAGACAGAGAAATGAGGACCCAGCGCAGCACAGAGGTGTCTGGTGTGGCATTGAGGAGGGGAGGTGTGGGATGAGGTGGGGACGCTGATGTTGCCCGGCAGTTCAATGGAGAGTCCTTCCCCAGGTGTGAACTTGGATGAAAGCCTCACGTGGTGAGCAGGCTCTGCCCAGAGCTGTGCTGATCAGTGTGCTGGTGGGGGGGTCTCCAGCCCAGGACCACCTCCCCCCCAACCCCCTGCAGGTGACCACCTACCTAGGTTCTGCTCAGGGACTCAAAATAAGTCCTACCCTTGTCTGCTTCATGCCAACCCCTGCTTCTTTTGACCTATGAGATCTTACTTGCTCTGAGTTCCCTCTTCTTGCTTACGCTAGTAACGTCTTCTTTTTGAAATCAGTTCAGTTCATCGAATTGTCCAGTTAAATCAGGTCGGTGGATGAGTTCTCTGTTGTATAAAATGGTCTTAAGTTCTGTCAGTGATGGAATTTCTGTCACCTTCCCTCTGATCTCAAGACCCTAGGGGAGGCTCAGGGTCTGAGCAGAAGAGTTTGAGTCTCATACAGAAGATGAGACAGGTGAGAGGGGACCCATCCACTGCCCTCCAGTTGTAGCGCTTTTTGACTACCTAATATCAACTACTTGTATGCACACATTTTCCTACTTTGCCGTATACATCATCTCTTTACACCCCGATATAGGACAGGATAGGAAGTTCTATGATGCACTTTTGCAGATGAGAATGTGAGGATCAGAGAATGAGAATGACTGGTCCAAAGCCACCCAGGAAAGGATCCTCAGTCATGCCAGGACCCAGTCACCATGGGGGACCAGATCCCCACTCACACAGGCACTGAGGAAGTTGGGGAAATTCTCCTTCAGCAGCTGCAGCAGGGCCTCCTTCTTGATGGTGTCATCACGTCCTGAGTATGTGTGAAACAGCTTGATCAAGGCTGTAATGGCCTGCTCAAGCTGAGAGCCGCTCATCTTGGCTTCAAATAAGCTGCCGGAAGAGGAGTCAATGACCTTTTGTATCCTCCCCCCAGGGGTGGGTCCCCAAGTTAGGATACCTGGACGGGGACCGAGCAGCCAGTGAAGCGAGGCTCAGATGGAGCAGAAGAAACTGTGCTTCTCCACTTGGTGGGGGGAGTGGCCGAGGAGCAGGAGGGTGTGACCGAGTGTGGGACCTGGGGCCCCACAGCTCAGGGTGTGAGTAGGTGAAGGAGATCAGCAGACTCCACTGTGGTGAGGACCACAGCGTGTGGAAGCAGAGACGGGGGGTCAGCCCCAGTGAGAAAACTGAGTCTGAGATGGGACCCAGCAACCAGAGCCTTTGGGTGACCCCACACCCCAAACAGCAGCAAATCCATCTCCTCCAGGTTCAGCGTCAGGGTCAGAGTCACGGGGGCGGAACAGTGTCATCTCTGCTCTGGTCTGAGCCTCCTGGGCTGCTTCAGGAAGGCCCCCTAGAGGCCACCCCTCCTCCAAGGCCATAAACAAGCTCTGCATGAGATGGGCAGAAACACAACCCTGTCCTGAGCCCTGGTAGGGGTCTTCCTGGACCATCGCTGAGAGAAAAAGAGGGACTGGGGACCAGAGTCAGCCTGGGGTTTGGAATGAACAGAAATAGATGCCCCAGTTCTAGGCTATTGGGTGGAATGTGGGAGATGGGGGTCCTTCTGATTTTCTGTTATTGGGCACTATCTGCATCTCCAAGGCTTGGCCTCATTAAAATAGAACGTCTGACTTCCCTAAGCAGGTTCTTCCCCCAGCAGTCAGAGGTCTGGGCTGCCCTGGACCCCAACCAGAGAAACTGGACAGAGCAGCCCTCCCATCCCAGACTTTCCTAAGCAGCCAGGAGATGACCCTGTGTCACGCGTGCCAGTATCTAAGACAAACCCCACTGCCTTCTGATGTAGGAGAAGGATCCCCCTGTGCTGTCAGCAAGAGGACCCACCCAAGGCCTTCTGTCAGCGTGGCCGAGGGCAGAGCCGAGCCCTGTGTGCGGACGGCCCCTGAGCCTTTTCCTGCCGGGGGGGCGGGGGGAGCGCTGGTTGATCAGTCTTTCACCCAGGTGGGGGCAGGACGTCTCACCAGAGTCATGGTGAGCGGGGGTCCAGGCCTGGGGTTGGGGCTTTGGCTGGGGCTCCCGCTCTCCTCAAGGGTGGGGTCGGTGGGTCTTTTGACCTGATAAGCAGGTGAGTCCAGAGAAGGAAGAAAGCAAGAGGAGGGGGAGGGTCCTCAGCTCCCACTGGGCACGTGTCCACCAGAGCATCACCGAGGAGCCAGTGGAGAAGCAGGGAGTGTTGGCCATCTTGCCACACAGATGGGGCCTCGGCAGGGGTGAAGGCACACAGCCCTGTGGGCAGAGTCGGGACTGGACCACAGGCTGCCGCTTCCCCTCCCAGAGCTGCTTCCCGGCTCCTCCTAGAAAAGGGAGACAGGCCGGAGCAGACTTACCAGATCAGAGGAGATGTCACCAAGGAGGAGGACGAGTGAGGTGTGCGCTGGACAGAGACTGGTCCCTTAAAAGGGCATCCAACCTGGACTGGTGATCTATTTCACACTTGATAATATACATGTTTCGATGCTGTTCTCTCAGATCATCCCACCCTCGCCTTCTCCCATAGAGTCCAAAAGTCTGTTCTATACGTCTGTGTCTCTTTTTCTGTCTTGCATGTAGGGTTATCGTTACCATCTTTCTAAATTCCATATATGTATGTGTTAGTATACTGTATTGGTGTTTATCTTTCTGGCTTACTTCACTCTGTATTATGGGCTCCAGTTTTATCCATCTCATTAGAACTGATTCAAATGTATTCTTTTTAATGGCTGAGTAATATTCCATTGTGTATCAGGGCTGGTGCACTGGGATGGCCCAGAGGGATGGGATGGGGAAGGAGGTGGGAGGGGGGTTCATGATGGGGAACACATGTAAATCCATGGCTGATTCATGTCAATGTATGGCAAAAACCACTACAATATTGTAAAGTAATTAGCCTCCAACTAATAAAAATAACTGGGGAAAAAAAAAAAAAAGGCTTGGCTGGGCTCTTCCTGGGGCTGGGAACCCTGCGGCTCTGTTCGCTCTCTGCTTCCTGGAGCATTGCCCCACTCAGGAGGGTGGGCCACACCCAGGAGGGTGTGCTCCGCCTTTCCCGGCAGAACCGCAGGACACTGGGTCTTGTACTTCCCAACGGATCTTTCGTAGATCCTTCTTGGTCCCCCGCTTGACCTGGGGCTGGGCAGCTGGTGGAAAGTACTGCAACAGGCCTGGGAAAGAGTAGAGAAAACTGGGTTTCTGGACCTAAAGTGGATGGAATTTTGAACTCTGAAGGCTGCATGGTCTCCATTTTTATTTATTCAGTCCTTCTACGAACTCGGTCTCAGAACAATAACCATCACCACCACTTACTGAGAACTTAAGGTGTGCCGGGGCTCAACATACCTACCCCTTCTTGCTCTCTCTTTAGTCCTCATCAACTGGGCGCTACATCTGTTGTCTCCATGTAAGAGTGGAAAATACTTGCATCAGGATTTCAAGTAAACTAAGACTGCACAGCTAGTAGATAGCAGTCAGGATCAGATCCCAGAAAAGTCTGGTTCAAATTCTTCGTCTTGATCCTTTAACTAGACTTCTTGTGCCACATCAGGCCCTGCCTTCTGGGACTCACCGTCCAGAGAAGTGAAGAAGGTCACCTCACTGCCATCTTCACAGCTGGTCCTCACTGGATCCTGGGAGGGAGAGAGATGTCAGGACCCACAGTGACATATGAGGGAACACAGAGAGCGCAGTGGGCTCAGCCTAGTCACCTGCTGCTGAGGGAACACTCAGGGTCAGAACCCTGAGTTCTGAGTTCTCCTCACTCTTGAATTCCCCTTGCAGCTCCTGGGGCGCCTGGACCACTCAGACCTCACTGTCTGGGTCCAGTGGTGGTGACAGCCATGGAATGATCCTGGGGGCTACAACTTGGGCAAAGTTTCCTCCCGGCCCCTGATGCTGAATTCCTACACATCTTCCATGACCTTTCACCTTTCTCCATGCAAAACAATCTCTTGGGAGTTGGCAGGCAAGCCCCGGGCTCTGCTGTGTCCAAACCTGCGGCTGAAATGCTACGTGTGGGAACAAGATGGGGTAGTCAGCGGAGCCCCTCTAGGCTGGGTGAGGAAAGGGGCTGATGAATCACTGATACTGATCGTTTCCCTGTTCCCTCTTCCTGAATTTCCTCATATGACACAAGAGTGTCCTGGTTCATCTGGTGAGTAGTCCTCAGGCTCCCTGGGCCTCTGTTGAGCTGGTCTGATGTTTTTGGACCCATCTCATTCACCCAAGTAGCTTCCCACCAACTAGGAGAGGTCATAGCAGGGAATGGAGACCCCAAATGGGTGGTCAATGTCTGGGACCTCTTGGGGGTTTCTCCACGGAGGCAGCACAGTCCAGGCTTCCTAAAAAATCCCACTTTGGTGGCAGAAGAAAACAAAAAACAGCTTGTTATGTTTCTTGTTTGTCTATTTGTTTATTTATACTTATGTATTATTTATATTTTGAGTGCAGACTCTGTTCTGGATGTGTGTGTAGGGGGAGCAGAGAGAGAAAGATATTGCAGGAGTGGATGGTACTTGAGTGTTGCTCCATCTCCTGGGGGCACGCGAGTAACCCAGTCTACCCTGTGTTGCGGATATAGAGTGCGGTGGTGGTGGGAGCGGGGAGAGGGTGGAAGGCCCTGGCCCCAGACCTCAGAGGCCCCAGACCTCCTGCAGTTCAGTGGTACTTCCCATGGGAGGCCTCCAGGCAGAGTCATGATCCCCATGTCCTTGTGCATGTTGATTGGTTTATCACACTGTTCCCTGGCCACACTTGCTGAGGTCTGGTTTACATCTCACTCTCATTGGCCCCAGTGCCCAGAGCTAGGTGAGAACTCCATGGACACTGGTTGAACCAGCAAGTGAGGTATCGTCAGAAAGGTTCAGGGGAAGACTGTTGGAATTCTGAGAGTGGGAGAAATCACTTGTCAGGTGGGGGCATCAGGGACAGCTTGGTTGGGGGCATTTTTTGAATAGCCTTGGAGCATTGCCAGCAGCCGACACACTTTGGGGAGGTGGCAGTGAGATGGTGATCAGAGATAGGCCCTTGCTCTGTCTGTGGTCATTAGGGCTGTGCTGAGCATTGACCTGGGCTTCCAGCAGCAGTTAGGGGAGGGGCAAGAAGGGAGGGAGTGTGGGTGGGGCACTCACTGGAGGGTTCAGGACACAATGCTGCTTCTCAGTTATCGCCCTGGAGGATGGAGACTTTAATGCAGCCCAGAGCCTGTGCTCCCCTCCTGAAAAGCTCTCCAGATCTTGACTGGAATGGGTATGTAGGGGGGATTTACTGTTATTAATTCTGTGACCCTGAGAACCAAAGGAATTAGCTTTCTCTTAGATCACCTATGCAGAGAGTTTTGAGAGGTGACCCTAGGGTTACTTCTGCTCAAATTTGGGACATTGTGGAGAATCCACTCAAATTTGAGATCATTCTTGATCTCCTTCCCAGTCTCATCAAGGTAAGGTTGGTGCATCTAGGCTGAAGCTGGAGAGTGGGAGGAAGAGGTGGGTTCCATTCCCAGAAGGTTCCCTGAGATTCTCATCTACAGACAGCACTGTTCCTATTCTGGTGGTGCCAATCATAGACCCAGTGGGAGATTCCTGCCCTGAGTGGGGACATTTGATTTTCTATTTCTTTAGCTTCTGCTTGGGGGTGCTACTGAGGACTTGTCACACACAGTTGTCACATGAGGTTTCTCCAGGGTTGCTGGGATGTCTTTGCTGGTTTCCATGTGAGCACCAATCAGCAAATTTTAATTTTTGCAGCTGTGTCTTCTGGTAGTGAAAGCTTCTGAATTTATCTATACTCTAATTTATATTCTTCTTATTTATTTATACTCTAATCTCTTCATGGACCTAACAGAAGCCGAAGATATTAAGAAGAGGTGGCAAGAATACACAGAAGAACGATATAGAAAAGATCTTCACCACCCAGATAATCACGATGGTGTGATCACTCACCTAGAGCCAGACCTCCTGGAATGTGAAGTCAAGTGGGCCTTAGGAAGTATCACTATGAACAAAGCTAGTGGAGGTGATGGAATTCCAGTTGAGTTATTTCAAATCCTAAAAGATGATGCTGTGAAAGTGCTGCATCAATATGTCAGCAAATTTGAAAAACTCAGCAGTGGCCACGGGACTGGAAAAGGTCAGTTTTCATTCCATTCCCAAAGAAAGGCAATGCCAAAGAATGCTCAAACTACCACACAATTGCACTCATCTCACATGCTAGCAAAGTAATGCTCAAAATTCTCCAAGCCAGGCTTCAGCAATACGTGAACCGTGAACTTCCAGATGTTCAAGCTGGTTTTAGAAAAGGCAGAGGAACCAGAGGTCAAATTGCCAACATTTGCTGGATCATCAAAAAAGCAAGAGAGTTCCAGAAAAACATCTATTTCTGCTTTATTGACTCTGCCAAAGCCTTTGACTGTGTGGATCACAATAATGTGTGGAAAATTCTTCAAGAGATAGAAATACCAGACCACCTGATCTGCCTCTTGAGAAACCTGTATGCAGGCCAGAAAGCAATAGTTAGTACTGAACATGGAACAACAGACTGGTTCCAAATGGGAAAAGGAGTGCGTCAAGGCTGTATATTGTCACCCTGCTTATTTAACTTATATGCAGAGTACATCATGAGAAACGCTGGGCTGGATGAAGCACAAGCTGGAATCAAGATTGCTGGGAGAAATATCAATAACCTCATATATGCAGATGACACCACCCTTATGGCAGAAAGTGAAGAAGAACTAAAGTGCCTCTTGATGAAAGTGAAAGAGGAGAGTGAAAAGTTTGGCTTAAAGCTCAACATTCAGAAAACTAAGATCGTGGCATCCAGTCCCATCACTTCATAGCAAATAGATGGGGAAACAGTGGAAACAGTGGCAGACTTTATTTTTCTGGGCTCCAAAATCACTGCAGATGGTGACTGCAGCCATGAAATTAAAAGATGTTTATCCCTTGGAAGAAAAGTTATGACCAACCTAGATAACATATTAAAAAGCAGAGACGTTACTTTGCCAACAGAGGTCCGTCTAGTCAAGCCTATAGTATTTCCAGTAGTCATGTATGGATGTGAGAGTTGGACTATAAAGAAACCTGAGCGCACAAGAATTGATGCTTTTGAACTGTGGTGTTGGAGAAGACTCTTGAGAGTCCCTTGGGCTGCAAGGAGATCCAACCAGTCCATCCTAAAGGAAATCGGTCCTGGGTGTTCATTGGAAGGATGGATGTTGAGGCTGAAACTCCAATATTTTTGCTACCTGATGCGAAGAGGTGACTCATTTGAAAAGACCCTGAAGTTGGGAAAGATTGAGGGCAGGAATAGAAGGGGACGACAGAGGATGGGTTGGTTGGATGGCATCACTGACTCAATGTACACGAGTTTGAATAAACTCTGGGAGTTGGTGATGGACAGGGAGGCCTGGCGAACTGTGATTCATGGGGTTGCAAAGAGTCAGACACAGTTGAGCGACTGAACTGAACTGAATCTTTTCCCGATGCCTACCACCAAGCTTTGCATGAAATCTTGTTTTGGGGATAGAAGCAGAACAGTGGAACTTCCATGCCTTCTCTGGGTATGCCCCACTCCTGTACCTCCTGGAAGCCCTCTGAACCCTTTACTTTGGGGATTTTATGGAATCTTCATCACTTGGGATGATGGATCATTAACTCCATTTTCAGTACTTCTCTCTTCTTAAGAGAATGAGGGAAGAATGGAAAATTTCAAGCTTTTAATTATGGCTTGGTCATTTTGGTGACCAACCCTCAATCAGCAGCCCACCCAGAGTCACTTCTTTAAAGCAAAACACACTCTTATCACCCAGGAAAGTACAAGGGTTTCAAGAGCCCTGTGTCAGGAGTCAGGGTCAAAGACCAAGTATTAGAACAAAAGATGTTTCTAATGCAAGGGTTTCAGGAGCTCTGTGCCAGAAACAGGGGGCAGAGACCAATGTATACTTTATATTATCTCTCAGCTCTAATGAACACAGACTTCTGAATTATTCACTCTGGGGGACAGGGCTGGGGTGGCATTGGATAGAGTAAAAGCTGATTGGTTCTGTCTAATTGGTTGCATTTCTTAACACCAATAATGAAATATCAGAAAAGAAATGCAAAAAAAAAAAAAAAATCCTTTAAAAATTGCAACACTGAAAATAAAATACTTAGGACTAAACCTCACCAAGGAAGTGAGACTTAAATGCTGAGAACTATAAAACATTAATAAAGGAAACTGAAGGTGACTCAAAGAAATGGAATTATATCCCATGCTCTTGGATTGAAAGAATTAATATTGTTAAAATGGCCTTAAAAGCTTTTGCACAGCAAGGGAAACCATAAACAAGTGAAAGACAACCCTCAGGATGGGAGAAAATATTTACAAATGAAGCAACTGATGAGAGATTAATCTCTAAAATATACAAACAACTTATGTATCTCAATATCAAAAAAGCAA
The DNA here is from genome assembly GCF_033118175.1 of Dama dama. Taxonomy (NCBI): domain Eukaryota; kingdom Metazoa; phylum Chordata; class Mammalia; order Artiodactyla; family Cervidae; genus Dama; species Dama dama. Next base: position 18,411,619 of record NC_083700.1, read on the forward strand.
ACAACAAATGGAAAAAATGGGTGAAAGATCTAAATAGACATTTCTCCAAAGAAGACATAAAGACAGCCAACAAACACATGAAAAGATGCTCAACATTACTAACAGTGAGACGCAAATCAAAACTACAAAGAGGTATTACCTTACACTGGTCAGAATGGCTGCCATAAAAAAAATCTACTAACAACAAATCCTGGAGAGGATGTGGAGAAAAGGGAACCCTCCTGTACTGTTGGTGGGACTGTAAATTGGTACAGCCACTCTGGAGAACAATACGGAGGTGCCTCAAAAAACTAAAAATAGAATTATCGTGTGACTCAGCAATCCCACTCCTGTGCATACACCTGGAGAAAGTAATAATTCAAAAGGATACACGCGAGTTCTCTGAGCTTGCAGTTCCTCTTTCTTCTCCTGGGAGGGCTCTTGGCTTTTTTTCCCCCAGCATGGCCCCCAAACACCAGTCTTCTCTTCCACCCCAAGCGAAGAACCTGAAGAAAGCCAGGCCTACTCCTGCCTCCAGGCCAGACGAGGCATCTGCTTCTTCAAATTTGCTGAAGGAAGAAAAAGAACAGCACGAAGCAATTGAACATATTGATGAAGTACAAAATGAAATAGACAGACTTAATTAACAAGCCAGTGAGGAGATTTTGAAAGCAGAACAGAAATATAACAAACTCCGCCAACCATTTTTTCAGAAGAGGTCAGAATTGGTCGCCAAAATCCCCAATTTTTGGGTAACATTTGTTAACCATCCACAAGTGTCTGCACTGCTTGGGGAGGAGGATGAAGAGGTGCTGCATTATTTGACAAGAGTTGAAGTGACAGAATTCGAAGACATTAAATCAGGTTACAGAATAGATTTTTATTTTGATGAAAACCCTTACTTCGAAAATAAAATTCTCTCCAAAGAATTTCATCTGAATGAGAGTGGTGATCCATCTTCAAAGTCCACTGAAATCAAATGGAAATCTGGAAAGGATTTGACGAAACGATTAAGTCAAACACAGAATAAAGCCAGCAGGAAGAGACAGCATGAGGAACCAGAAAGCTTCTTCACCTGGTTTACTGATCATTCTGATGCAGGTGCAGATGAATTAGGAGAGGTCATCAAAGATGATATTTGGCCAAATCCGTTACAGTACTATTTGGTTCCTGACATGGATGACGAGGAAGGGGAAGGAGAAGAGGATGATGACGATGATGAAGAGGAGGAAGGACTGGAAGATATTGATGAAGAAGGGGATGAGGATGAAGAAGAAGATGAAGATGATGATGAGGGGGAGGAAGGAGAGGAAGATGAAGGAGAAGATGACTAATGGAACACTGATGGATTCCAACCTTTTTTAATTTTCTCCAGTCCCTGGGAGCAAGTTGCAGTCTTCTTTTTTTTTCCTCCTCTTGTGCTCAGTCGCCCTGTTTTTGAGGTCTCGTTTCTCCTTTATACCATGGTTCACAACTTATTTGGGGAGGGGGGAAATATCTTGAGCAGAATTCAGTGGAAAAAGAATCTCTACCCCTTTCTGTTTCAAATTCATTTTTATCCCTTCCTGTCTCAACAAAAACTATGGAATCAACACCACCATGCTCTGTGGGAAAAAAAGAAAAACCTTCTGCTCCCTTAGCTCTGCTGGAAGCTGGAGGGTGCTAGGCCCCTGTGTAGTAGTGCATAGAATTCTAGCTTTTTTCCTCCTTTCTCTGTATATTGGGCTCAGAGATTACACTGTGTCTCTATGTGAATATGGACAGTTAGCATTTACCAACATGTATCTGTCTACTTTCTCTTGTTTAAAAAAAGAAAAAAAAAAACTTAAAAAAATGGGATTATAGAAGGTCAGCAAAGGGTGTGTTTGAGATGTTGGGTGGGTTAAGTGGACATTTTGACAACATGGCTTCTCCTTTGGCATGTTTAATTGTGATGTTTAACGGACATCCTTGCAGTTTAAGATGACACTTTTAAAATAAAATTCTCTCCTAGTGATGACTTGAGCCCTGCCACTCGATGGGAGAATCAGCAGAACCTGTAGGATCTTATTTGCAATTGACATTCTCTATTGTAATTTTGTTCCTGTTTATTTTTAAATTTTTCTTTTTGTTTCACTGGAAAGGAAAGATGATGCTCAGTTTTAAGTGTTAAAAGTGTACAAGTTGCTTTGTTACAATAAAACTAAATGTGTACACAAAGAAAAAAAAACAAAAACAAAAGGATACATGCACCACAATGTTCATTGCAGCATGATTTACAACAGCGAGGACTGGAAGCAATCTAAATGTCCATCAACAGAGGAGTGGGTAAAGAAGATTTGGTATGTATAATAGAATACTACTCACCCATTTAAAGGAATGAATTTGTGTCATTTGCAGAGACACGGATAGACCTAGAGCCTATTATACCGAGTGAAGTAAGTCAGAAACAGAAAAACAAATATCATATAATAATATCACATATACAGAATCTAGAAAAACGGTATAGACAAACTATTCACAAAGCAGAAATAGAGAGACAGATGTAGAGAACAAACTTATGGATATCAAAGTGGTAAGGAGGGAAGGTGAAATATATTGGGAAATTGGGATTAACATATATACATTACTATGTGTATAATGTTGAGTTTCAAGTCAGCTTTTCACTCTCCTCTTTCACCTTCATCAAGAGGTTCCTAATTTAGTTCCTCTTCACTTTCTGCCATTAGAGTGGTACCATCTGCATTTCTGAGGTTGTTGGTATTTTCCTGGCAATCTCGATTCCAGCCTGTGATTCATCCAGCCTGGCATTTTACATAATGTACTCTGTGCTGCACTGTGCTTAGTTGCTCAGTCGTGTCTGACTCTTTGTGACCCCATCGACTATGGCCTGCCAGGCTCCTCTGTCCAAGGGGATTCTCCAGGCAAGAACACTGGAGTAGTTTGCCATGCCTTCCTCCAGGGGATCATCAACCCTGAGATCGAACCTAGGTTTCCTACACTGCAGGCATATTCTTTACCGTCTGAGCCACTGGGGAAGCCCAAGAATACTGGAGTGGGTAGCCTATCTTTTCTCCAGGGTATCTTCCAGACCCAGGAATTGAACCAGGGTCTCCTGCATTGCAGGTGGATTCTTTACCAGCTGAGCTACTAGGGAAGCCTATAATGTATTCTGCATAGAAGTTAATTAGCCGAGTGACAATAAACAGCCTTGACTTACTCCTTTGCCAATTTTGAACCTGTCAGTTGCTCCATGTCTAACTGTTGCTTCTTTACCCACATACAGGTTTCTCAGGAGACCAGTAAGGTGGTCTGATATTCCCATCTCTTTAAGAATTTCCCACAGTTTGTTGTGATCCACACAGTCATAGACTTCAGCATAGTCAATGAAGCGGATGTTTTTATGGAGTGCCCTTGCTTTCACTATGATCCAATGAATGCTGGCCATTTGATGTCTGGTTCTTCTACCTTATCTAAACCCAGCTTGTACATCTGGAAGTTCTCAGTTTATGTACTTCTGAAGCCTAGCTTGAAGGATTTTCAGCATAGCCTTGCTATCATGTGAAGTGGGTGAAATTGTGCAGTAATTTGACCATGCTTTGGCATTGCCTTTCTTTGGGCTGGGATGAAAGCTGATCTTTTCCATTCCCGTGGCCACTGATGAGTTTTCTAAATTTCCTGACAGGTGAGTGCAGCAGTTTCACAGCATCATCTTTTAGGATTTGAAACAGCTCAGCTGGAATTTCATCACTTCCACTAGCTTTGTTAGTAATAATGCTTCCTGAGACTCACTTGGCTTCACATTCCAGGATATCTGGCTCTAGATGAATGACCACACCATTGTGGTTATCAGGGTCATTAAGATCTTTTTTTGTATAGTTCTTCCATATATTTTTGCCACCTCTTCTTAATCTCTTCTGCTTCTGTTAGGTCCTTACCATTTCTGTTCTTTATCATGCCCATCCTTGCATGAAATGTTCCCTTTATATTTTCCCTCCGATTTTCTAGAAGAGATCTCTAGTCTTCTCCATCCTTTTGTTTTCCTCTATTTCTTTGCATTGTTCATTGAAGAAGACCTTCTTATCTCTCCTTGCTGTTCTCTAGAACTCTGCATTCAGTTGGGTATACCTTTCCCTTTTTCCTTTGCCTTTCACTTCTCTTCTTTCCTCAGCTATTTATAAAGGCTCCTCAGACAACCACTTTGCCTTCTTGCATTTCTTTTTCTTTAGGATGGTTTTGGTCACTGCCTCCTGTACAATGTTACTAACTTCTGTCTATAGTTCTTCAGGCACTCTGTCTACCAGATCGAATCCCTTGAATCTATTTGTTACCTTCACTGTATAATCATAAAGGATTTGATTTAGGTCATACCTGAATTGTCTAGTGATTTTTCCTACTTTCTTCAACTTAAGCCTGAATTTTCCAATAAGGAGCTGATGATCTGAGACATAGTCACCTCCAGGTCTTGTTTTTGCTGACTGTATAGAGCTTCTCCATCTTTGGCTGCAAAAAACATAATCAGTATAATTTTGGTATTGACTATCTGGTGATGTTCATGTGTAGTCATCTCTTGTGTTGTTGGAAGAGGGTGTTTGCTATGACCAGCATGTTCTCATGATAAAACTTTGTTAGCCTTTGCCCTGCTTCATTTTTTTACACCAAGGTCAAACTTGCCTATTATTCTGGGTATCTCTTAACTTCCTACTTTTGCATTCCAATTCCCTATGATGAAAAAAACATCTTTTTTTTAATTGTAAGTTCTCGAAGGTGTTGTAGGTCTTCACAGAACTGGTCAGCTTCAGCTTCTTAGGCATCAGTGGTTGGGGCATAGACTTGGATTACTGTGATGTTGAATGGTTTGCCTTGGAAACGAACTGAGATCATTTTGTTGTTTTTGAGGTTGCACCCAATACTGCATTTTGAACTCTTGTTGACTACTCCATTTCTTCTAAGGGATTCTTGCCCACAGTAGTAGATATAATAGTCATCTGAATTTAACTTGCCTGTTTCCATCGATTTTAGTTCACTGATTCCTAAAATGTCAATGTTCAATCTTGCCATCTCCTGTTGACCAGGTTCAATTTACCCTGATTCATGGACCTAAACTTCCAAGTTCCTATGCAATATTGTTCTTTATAGCATCGGATTTTACTTTCACCACAAGACACATCCACAACTGAGTGTTTCTGCTTTGACCAAGCCCCTTCATTCTTTCTGGAGCTATTAGTAATTTCCCCTTGCTCTTCCCCAGTAGCATATTGGACACCTTCTGATGTGGGGGATTCATCTTCCAATATCATTTCTTTTTACATTTTCATACTGTTCACGGGGTTCTTGTGGCAAGAATACTAGAGTGAGTTGCCATTTCCTCCTCCAGTGGATCACCGGAGCTTATGTCAGAGCTCTTTACTATGATCCGTCCATCTTATGTGGCCCTACCTCGTATGGCTCATAGTTTCATTGAGTCATGCAAGCCCCTTTGCTATGATAAGGCTGTGAACCATGAAGGGGCAGAAAGTGAAGAGAAAAAGCCTCTTGATGAGGGTGAAAGAGGAGAGTGATCTTAGAAAAATTAAGATCATAGTATCTGGTCCCATCACTTCATGGCAAATAGAAGGGGAAAAAATGGAAGCAGGGGCAGATTTGATTTTCTTGAGCTACAAAATCACTGTGGATGGTGACTGCAGCCATGAAATTAAAAGATGCTTGGTCTTTGTAAGGAAAGCTATGACAAACCTAGACAGCATATTAAAAAGCAGAGACATCACTGTGATGACAAAGGTCTGTATAGTCAAAGGTATGGTTTTTCCAGTAGTCGTGTGGACGTGAGAGTTGAACCATCAAGAAGGCTGATTGCCAAAGAATTCATGCTTTTGAACTGTGGTGCTCTTGAGAGTCCTTTGGACTGCAAGAAGATCAAACCAATCAATCCTAAAGGAAATCAACCCTGCATATTCATTGAAAGGACTGTTGCTGAAGCTGAAGCTCCAGTACTTTGTTCTAACTGATGTGAAGATGTGACTCGTTAGAAAAGATCCTGATGCTGGGAAAGATTGAAGACAAAAGGAGAAGTTGGCAGCAGAGGATAAGATGGTTAGATAGAATTACTGACTCAGTGGAAGTGAATTTAGACAAAATCTGGAGGATAGAGTAGGACAGAGGAGTCTGGCATGCTGCACTCCATGGGGTCACAAAAAATCAGACATGACTTAGTGACTGAACAACAACAAGAGCAAATGTACACCATAGGGAATCAATGAGGACCTGCAGTCCAGCACAGGGAACTGTACTCAGCACTCTGTGGTGACCTAAATGGGAAAGAAATAGAAAAAAGAGGGCATGTATACATACACCTAACTGATTCACTTTGTTATACAGCAAAAATTAAGACAACATTGTAAAGTACTTATACACCAATAAAAATTTAAAAATGCCATAATACCCAAAGAAATGGAGTAGGGAATGGCAACCCACTCCAGTATTCTTCCCTGGAGAATCCCATGGATGGGGGAGCCTCGTGGGCTACAGTCCATGGAATCACAAAGAGTCACGACTGAGTGACTTAGCATGCACACGTGCACTAAAAGCAATCTACAGTTTCAATGTGATCCTTATCAAATTACCCATGATATTTTCCACAAAACTAGAAAAAATTATCCTAAAATTCATATGGACCTATGAAAGACCAAGAATTGCCAAACCAAACCTGAAGAAAAAGACTAAACCAAGAGGTATAATCATCTCAGACTTCAGACAATACTGCAAAGCTACAGTAATCAAAATAGCACAGTATTGGCACAAAAACAGACATGTGGATCAATGGAACAGAATGGGGAGCCTAGAAATAAACCCACACACCTATGGTCAAGTAGTCTTTGACAAAGGAGTTAAGAATATACAGTGGGAAAAGAAAAACACCGTCTCCTCAGCAAGTCATGTTGGGAAAGTTGGACAGACATGTAAATCAATGAAGTTAGAACACACTCTCACACCATACACAAAAATAAAATCAATTCAAAATGGCATAAAGACTTAAACATAAGAAATGACAACATAAAACTCCTAGAAGAGAGTATACGAAAAATATTCTCTGACATAAATCATACCAATATTTTCTTAGATCAACCTCCCAAAAGAATAGAAATAGCAAAAATAAACAAGTGGGTTCGAACAAAACTTACAAGTTTTTTCACAGCAAAGTAAATCATAAATAAAATGAAAAGACAACCTGCAGAATGGGAGAAAATATTAGTAAATGATGTGACCAACAGGGGCTTGATTTTTAAAATATACAAACAGCTCATGCAACTTAACAACATCATCAACAACAACAACAAAACCAATTGAAAAATGGGCAGCAGACCTAAAGAGACATTTCTCCAAAGAAGAAATACAGATGGCCAATAGGCACATGAAAAGATGCTCAACATTGGTAGTTACTAGAGAAATGAAGATCAAAACTACAAGATACCGCCTTGCACTGGTCAGAATGGTCATCATTAAACAGTTTACAAATAACAAATGCTGGAGATTGTGTGGCGTGAAGGGAGCCCTCTTACACTCTAGTGGGAATGTATGTTGGTACAGCCACTGTGGAAAACAGCATAGAAGTTCCTTAGAAAAGTAAAAATAGAATTACCATGTGATCCAGCAATTCCACTCCTGTGCATATATCCAGATAAAACTATAATTCAAATATAGAATTCAACAGTGTTGCTATGAACATAAGAACATGCGTTTCTATGGTCGTAGCAGCACTATTCACAACAGCCAAGACATGGAAACAACCTAAATGTCCATCCACAGATGAATGGGTAAAGAAGCTGTGGTACGTATATACAATGGAATATTACTCAGCCACGAAAAAGAATGAAATAATGCCATTTGAAGCAGCATAGATGCAACTAGAGATTATCATACTAAGTGACAAGTCAGAACAACAAATACCATATGATATTACTTCTTTGTGGAACCTAAAATATTCTACAAATAAACCTATCTATGGAAGAGAAACAGACTCACAGACATAGAAAATAGACTTGTGGTTGCCACGGGGGAGGGATGCTCCTGTGGGGGAAGGATAACCTGCGAGTTTGGGATTAGCAGATATAAACTGGTATATATAAAATGGATAAGTAACAAGGTCCTACTGTATAGCAAAGGGAATTACATGTAATATCCTGTGATAAACTGTAGTGGAAAAGAATATGGAAAAGAATGTTTATATATGTATAACCGAGTCACTTTGCTGTCTAGCATTAATTAACACATCATTGCAATTCAACTATACTTCTATAAAAAATAAATTAACTATGTCTGCCTTTTGATTTAATCCCCCACCCAAAGGACAGCTGTCTTGTCCATTAAGTGCTTGTCCTTACACTGATTGAAAAATTCTGTGCCAAGATCCCTTTCTTGTTAGCCCTTCTACTGACAGAAGCTAGCTGCAAACACTTCTGCAGAAACTGGAGATTTTGCTCTCTAATGGATCATTCCTTCTTTCTCTCTCTTCCATCTTGAGCCTTGCGTACAGGGGTGGGAATGTAAGGAAGGTGTCTCTGTCTCCACTTGCTTTCTGTTAAAACCAGGGCCCTACAGTGACTTTATTATATGGGTGGGTCGGTCCCCTAGTATGCCCCTTGAGCCTGTCCCTTTCATTCTTGATGTGACTCTTCCCATGATATAAGCCTCCAAGCAGGGTGGTGAGCTCCCCCAGGATTCTGGTTCTGTTCTGACCATAGCTTGGGTCGTCCCTTGAGCACCCCAGACTCAAGTGCCCTGGGTTAGGGGGTGATAGGTTGACAAGTTACTGTGGCAGTAGGGGAAGCTGGGTACTGATTTGCAGGTTCTGGCTCCAAGGGGTGCTGTTCTTATCTCTATGGCCTCTCCTCAGCCCTCTGTACCCTGCACCCAGAACTCACAATTCCCAACCCCACAGCTCAGCCTGGTTCCCCTACTCCAACTCTTCCATGGCCGGCACCGTCTTCTCCTGGGCTCACAGTTCTAGGCCTTCAGACTTCATCCCTCATCCCTCCTGTTTACGGAGCTTCCTACCAGATCATCTGGCTCAAAGGAAAAGCAAGTCTGTAGTTTTTAGCTCTATTTCTATGCCCTCCACAGCCCTCACCTCTCATTCTTCTTTCCTACAGGTCCTCAATTTGGTATATACACCCATGCCACTGCTTTGCAGCCTCAGCCTCTTGACAGCAAAGGCAAGTCATGCTGTGTCCAAGGAGGCCACGAGGGACCTGGTCACCCTTTTCCACAAATGCATGGAAAAGAAGCCCCAGTCAGTCAGAGAGGAAAAGTCTGAAGAAAGACCGTTTTCTTGACTATCTAGTTATCTTTATGAGTGGGGTATGGTTGGATCTGGGGGGTCTGTCAGAGACCCCGAGAGAGGGAGGTGGGCTAGAGGCACTGGTGGGGCCCTTACAGAATCCGGGTTCACTGAACAACCCTTAGGTTGAGCACCTGCCTGGCTGCTCCTGCTCCCCACTTGCCATCCCAGCACCTCTGTGGGAATAGTGTTCCTTCTTTTTTTATTTTATAAAAAAATTTTTATTTACTTTATTATTTTATTTTGACTGTGCTGGGTCAGAGTTTACAGGCAGTTTTTTTTTTTTTAATTAGTTGGAGGCTAATTACTTCACAACATTTCAGTGGGTTTTGTCATACATTGATATGAATCAGCCATAGAGTTACACGTATTCCCCATCCCGATCCCCCCTCCCACCTCCCTCTCCACCCAATCCCTCTGGGTCTTCCCAGTGCACCAGGCCCGAGCACTTGTCTCATGCATCCCACCTGGGCTGGTGATCTGTTTCACCATAGATAATATACATGCTGTTCTTTTGAAACATCCCACCCTCACCTTCTCCCACAGAGTTCAAAAGTCTGTTCTGTACTTCTGTGTCTCTTTTCTGTTTTGCATATAGGGTTATCATTACCATCTTTCTAAATTCCATATATATGTGTTAGTATGCTGTAATGTTCTTTATCTTTCTGGCTTACTTCACTCTGTATAAGGGGCTCCAGTTTCATCCATCTCATTAGGACTGATTCAAATGAATTCTTTTTAACGGCTGAGTAATATTCCATGGTGTATATGTACCACAGCTTCCTTATCCATTCATCTGCTGATGGGCATCTAGGTTGCTTCCATGTCCTGGCTATTATAAACAGTGCTGCGATGAACATTGGGGTGCACGTGTCTCTTTCAGATCTGGTTTCCTCAGTGTGTATGCCCAGAAGTGGGATTGCTGGGTCATATGGCAGTTCTATTTCCAGTTTTTAAAGAAATCTCCACACTGTTTTCCATAGCGGTTGTACTAGTTTGCATTCCCACCAACAGTGTAAGAGGGTTCCCTTTTCTCCACACCCTCTCCAGCATTTATTGCTTGTAGACTTTTGGATAGCAGCCATCCTGACTGGCGTGTAATGGTACCTCATTGTGGTTTTGATTTGCATTTCTCTAATAATGAGTGATGTTGAGCATCTTTTCATGTGTTTGTTAGCCATCTGTATGTCTTCTTTGGAGAAATGTCTGTTTAGTTCTTTGGCCCATTTTTTGATTGGGTCATTTATTTTTCTGGAATTGAGCTGCAGGAGTTGCTTGTATATTTTTGAGATTAGTCCTTTGTCTGTTTCTTCATTTGCTATTATTTTCTCCCAATCTGAGGGCTGTCTTTTCACCTTACTTATAGTTTCCTTTGTAGTGCAAAAGCTTTTAAGTTTCATTAGGTCCCATTTGTTTAGTTTTGCTTTTATTTCCAATATTCTGGGAGGTGGGTCATAGAGGATCTTGCTGTGATTTATGTCGGAGAGTGTTTTGCCTATGTTCTCCTCTAGGAGTTTTATAGTTTCTGGTCTTACATTTAGATCTTTAATCCATTTTGAGTTTATTTTTGTGTATGGTGTTAGAAAGTGTTCTAGTTTCATTCCTTTACAAGTGGTTGACCAGTTTTCCCAGCACCACTTGTTAAACAGGTTGTCTTTTTTCCATTGTATATCCTTGCCTCCTTTGTTGAAGATAAGGTGTCCATAGGTTCATGGATTTATCTCTGGGCTTTCTATTCTGTTCCATTGATCTATATTTCTGTCTTTGTGCCAGTACCATACTGTCTTGATGACTGGGGCTTTGTAGTAGAGTCTGAAGTCAGGCAGGTTGATTCCTCCAGCTCCATTCTTCTTTCTCAAGATTACTTTGGCTATTTGAGGTTTTTTGTATTTCCATACAAATTGTGAAATTCTTTGGTCCAGTTCTGTGAAAAATACCGTTGGTAGCTTGATAGGGATGGCATTGAATCTATAGATTGCTTTGGGTAGAATAACCATTTTGACAATATTGATTCTTCCAATCCATGAACACGGTATGTTTCTCCATCTGTTTGTGTCCTCTTTGATTTCTTTCATCAAAGAGGACACATACATAGTTTTCTATGTATAGGTCTTTTGTTTCTTTAGGTAGATATACTCCTAAGTATTTTATTCTTTTTGTTGCAGTGGTGAATGGTATTGTTTCCTTAATTTCTCTTTCTGTTTTTTCATTGTTAGTATATAGGAATGCAAGGGATTTCTGTGTGTTAATTTTATATCCTGCAACTTTACTATATTCATTGATTAGCTCTAGTAATTTTCTGGAAGAGTCTTTAGGGTTTTCTATGTAGAGGATCATGTCATCTGCAAACAGTGAGAGTTTCACTTCTTCTTTTCCTATCTGGATTCCTTTTACTTCTTTTTCTGCTCTGATTGCTGTGGCCAAAACTTCCAACACTATGTTGAATAGTAGTGGTGAGAGTGGGCACCCTTGTCTTGTTCCTGATTTCAGGGGAAATGCTTTCAATTTTTCACCATTGAGGGTGATGCTTGCTGTGGGTTTGTCATATATAGCTTTTATTATGTTGAGGTATGTTCCTTCTATTCCTGCTTTCTGGAGAGTTTTAATCATAAATGAGTGTTGAATTTTGTCAAAGGCTTTCTCTGCATCTATTGAGATAATCATATGGTTTTTATCTTTCAATTTGTTAATGTGGTGTATTACATTGATTGATTTGCGGATATTAAAGAATCCTTGCATTCCTGGGATAAAGCCCACTTGGTCATGGTGTATGATTTTTTAAATATGTTGTTGGATTCTGTTTGCTAGAATTTTGTTAAGGATTTTTGCATCTATGTTCATCAGTGATATTGGCCTGTAGTTTTCTTTTTTTGTGGCATCTTTGTCTGGTTTTGGAATTAGGGTGATGGTGGCCTCATAGAATGAGTTTGGAAGTTTGCCTTCTTCTGCAATTTTCTGGAAGAGTTTGAGTAAGATAGGTGTTAGCTCTTCTCTAAATTTTTGGTAGAATTCAGCTGTGAAGCCATCTGGTCCTGGGCTTTTGTTTGCTGGAAGATTTCTGATTACAGTTTTGATTTCCTTGCTTGTGATTGCTCTGTTAAGATCTTCTATTTCTTCCTGGTTCAGTTTTGGAAAGTTATACTTTTCTAAGAATTTGTCCATTTCTTCCAAGTTGTCCATTTTATTGGCATAGAGCTGCTGGTAGTAGTCTCTTATGATCCTTTGTATTTCAGTGTTGTCTGTTGTGATCTCTCCATTTTCATTTCTAATTTTGTTAATTTGGTTCTTCTCTCTTTGTTTCTTAATGAGTCTTGCTAATGGTTTGTCAATTTTGTTTATTTTTTTCAAAAACCCAGCTTTTAGCTTTGTTGATTTTTGCTATGGTCTCTTTAGTTTCTTTTGCATTTATTTCTGCCCTAATTTTTAAGATTTCTTTCCTTCTGCTAACCCTGGGGTTCTTCATTTCTTCCTTCTCTAATTGCTTTAGGTGTAGAGTTAGGTTATTTATTTGGCTTTTTTCTTGTTTCTTGATGTAAGCCTATAATGCTATGAACCTTCCCCTTAGCACCACTTTTACAGTGTCCCATAGGTTTTGGGTTGTTGTGTTTTCATTTTCATTCATTTCTATGCATATTTTGATTTCTTTTTTGATTTCTTCTATGATTTGTTGGTTATTCAGAAGCGTGTTTTTAGCCTCCATATGTTTGAATTTTTAACATTTTTTTCCCTGTAATTGAGATCTAATCTTACTGCACTGTGGTCAGAAAAGATGACTGAAATGATTTCAATTTTTTTGAATTTTCCAAGACCAGATTTATGGCCCAGGATGTGATCTATTCTGGAGAAGGTTCCATGTGCACTTGAAAAAAAGGGGAAGTTGATTGTTTTGGGGTGAAATGTCCTATAGATATCAATTAGGTCTAGCTGGTCCATTGTGTCATTTAAGGTTTGTGTTTCCTTGTTAATTTTCTGTTTAGTTGATCTATCCATAGTTGTGAGTGGGGTATTAAAGTCTCCCACTATTATTGTGTTACTATTAATTTCTTCTTTTATACTCGTTAGTGTTTGCCGTACATATTGTGGTGCTCCTATGTTGGGTGCATATATATTTATAATTGTTATATCTTCTTCTTGGATTGATCCTTTGATCATTATGTAGTGTCCTTCTTTGTCTCTTTTCACATCCTTTATTTGAAAGTCTATTTTATCTGATGTGAATATTGCGACTCCTGCTTTCTTTTGTTCTCAGTTTGCGTGAAATATTTTTTCCAGCCCTTCACTTTTAGTCTGTATGTGTCTCTTGTTTTGAGGTGGGCCTCTTGTAGACAGCATACATTGGGGTCTTGTTTTTGTATCCATTCAGCCAATCTTTGTCTTTTGGTTGGGGCATTCAACCCATTTACATTTAAGGTAATTATTGATAGGGGTGGTCCCGTTGCCATTTACTTTGTTGTTTTGGGTTCGCGTTTATACAGCCTTTCTGCATTTCCTGTCTAGAGAAGATCCTTTAGCTTTTGTTGAAGAGCTGGTTTGGTGGTGGTGAATTCTCTCAGCTTTTGCTTGTCTGTAAAGCTTTTGAATTCTCCTTCATATCTGAATGAGATCCTTGCTGGGTACAATAATCTAGGTTGTAGGTTATTCTCTTTCATTACTTTCAGTACGTCCTGCCATTCCCTTCTGGCCTGGAGGGTTTCTATTGATAGATCAGCTGTTATCCTTATGGGAATCCCTTTGTGTGTTATTTGTTGTTTCTCCCTTGCTGCTTTTAATATTTGTTCTTTGTGTTTGATCTTTGTTAATTTGATTAATATGTGTCTTGGGGTGTTTCGCCTTGGGTTTATCCTGTTTGGGACTCTCTGGGTTTCTTGGACTTGGGTGGCTATTTCTTTCCCCATTTTAGGGAAGTTTTCAGCTATTATCTCCTCGAGTATTTTCTCATGGCCTTTCTTTTTGTCTTCTTCTTCTGGGACTCCTATGATTCGAATGTTGGGGCGTTTCACATTGTCCCAGAGGTCCCTGAGGTTGTCCTCATTTCTTTTGATCCTTTTTTCTTTTTTCCTCTCTGCTTCATTTATTTCCACCATTTTATCTTCTACCTCACTTATCCTATCTTCTGTCTCCATTATTCTACTCTTGGTTCCCTCCAGAGTGTTTTTGATCTCATTTATTGCATTATTCATTTTTAATAGACTCTTTTTTATTTCTTCTAGGTCTTTATTAAACATTTCTTGCATCTTTTCAATCTTTGTCTCCAGGCTATTTATCTGTAACTCCATTTTGTTTTCAAGATTTTGGATCATTTTTATTATCATTATTCTAAATTCTTTTTCAGGTAGATTCCCTATCTCCTCCTCTTTTGTTTGACTTGGTGGGCATTTTTCATGTTCCTTTACCTGTTGGGTATTTCTCTGCCTTTTCATCTTGTTTAGATTGCTGTGTCTGGAGTGGGCTTTCTGTATTCTGGAGGTCTGTGGTTCCTTTTTATTGTGGAGGTTTTACCCAGTGGGTGGGGTTGGACGATTGGCTTGTCAAGGTTTCCTGGTTAGGGAAGTTTGCGTCGGTGTTCTGGTATGTGGAACTTGATTTCTTCTCTCTGGAGAGCAATGGAGTGCCCAGTAATGAATTTTGAGATGGGTCTATGTGTTAGGTGTGACCTTGGGCAGCCTGTATGTTGACGTTCAGGGCTATGTTCCTGTGTTGCTGGAGAATTTGCGTGGTATGTCTTGCTCTGGAACTTATTGGCTCTTGGGTGGTGGTTGGTTTCAGTGTAGGTATGGAGGCCTTTGGACGGTCACTTATTACTTTAAGTTCCATGTAGTCAGGAGTTTTCTGGTGTTCTCAGGTTTTGGGCTTAAGTCTCCTGCTTCTGGATTTCAGTTTTATTCTTCCTGTAGTCTCAGGACTTCTCTAACTATACAGCACTGATAATAAAACTTCTAGGTTAATGGTGAAAAGATTCTCCCCCGTGAGGGACACCCAGAGAGGTTCACAGAGTTACATGAAGAAGAAGAGAGGGAGGAGGGAGATAGAGATGAGCAGGAGGAGAAAAAGGGGGGACTCAAGAGGAGAGAGACAGATCTATGCAGTTGTCTGTTCCCAGAGTGTTCTCCATAGCCCAGACACCCACAAAGATTCACAGAATTGGACTGGGAAGGGAAGGGGAAAGGAGGAAATAGAGGTGTTCTGAGGTAGAAAACAGAGAGTCAAGATTGGGAGAGAATAATCAACACACTCCTGAATAAAAATGGGAACTGAATATTGGATTCTTAAATGTTCACAATTTATATCATATACTGAAAAACAAAAATTAAAAATCTAGAGTAGAGGTTAGACTCTTAAAAATACTATATTAAAAACAAAAACCAAAACACACACAAAAAATTTTAGAAATATATATGAAGTTCGGTTTAAAAATAGGGCTTCCCTTCTTTTTTTTTTTTTTTTTGTAAGGTTATAGTGTATTGAAAATGAAAATTAGGGAGTAGTAGAGGAGTACTAGAGGACTTTAAAAGAAAGAAGAGAAAAAGAAAAATAGAAAATAGAAGAGAAAAAGGAAAAAAAAAAGAAGAAAAAAAAAAGAAAGAAAAAAATTTTTTCCCTAATTAAAAAAGTCGTAAAAATCTATGAAAATGAAAGTTAAGGAGTAATGGGGGAGTAATAGGGAATTTTAAAGGAAAATAAAAGAGAAAAAACAAAAAAAAAATTAAAAAAAATTTTTTTTTCTTACTTAAAAAAAAAAAAGTAAAAATATATCTAGGAATTTCTCTGGAGCTGTTGCAGTCAGTGTGGGTTCGGCTCAGTTTCAGATAGCTCCTCGTTCCAGCTTACACTTCTCGATGTCTACAGGCCCCTTCCGGTGTAGTCCGTGCTTTCTACGGGGATTTTAATCTTGGCACCGGTCCCTTCTGAAGCGGTTCCCTTTGTTTATTTGGCTTCTGTTTGCCGGTCTCTTCAGAGCCTCATTTCCGCCCTGACACAGGCGGGCGGAGGTGGACTCTTATTCAGGTAGCTAGTTCCGTCGTGTGCGGGCAGGGGCTGGCGCTGCTTTCCCCGTCTGCGCTGCTCAGGCTCCCGGCTGCTCTATATGGAGCGCGCCCCGTGCTGCGCGCGGTTCCAGCCGTCGGGTGTTCTACAAAAGCGCGGAACAAAAAGCTCTGCCCGCTCTTCGTGCCTTCCCCGTCAGAGCGGTCCAGGCGCCAGGGGCTTGACGGGTGCACTCTTCCCAGGTGCGGCGCACCTTCTCCCTTCCGCGTCCCCAGCCCCAGTCCCCGCCCGCGCCAGTCAGGTGCGTGCTCCCTCTGCCGTCCGCGTCCCCAGCCCCAGTCCCCGCCTGCCCCGGTCGGCTGCCTACGCCCCGTGTGTTGCCACGACCCTCCCGGCGGATGTCGCCCATCCAGAATCTCAGGAGGTCTTTTATCAGAAACTGGAGGCCTGTTTGCAGTGCGGGAGGGGATGTGGTCCTTAGGGCCGAGCCTGCCCCCTTCCCCTCCCCCCTGCCTCTTGCCTCCGGCGGGGCTGGGCCGGTCCGCAGCCTGCGAGCTCTTCTCTGGACTTTCTCGGTCCCTTTGTTCTGCGAACGGCCGGCAGTGTGTTCGGGCCGGTTAATTTTCTCTCTCTCTCTTTTGCTCTCCCACAGTTCAAGTTGGCAACTCACAAAAGCTCCGTCCGATTGTCTTCAGGGCACTCAGGCCCGGACCCTACCCCAAGCAATGCCGCCCGCTCCTCTCCATTCCGCCCCCACTTGCTGGTGGCTGGTGCGGGTGTCTGGGGTACTTGTCTGTTGGGAGTTGCTTTTAGGCTCCTAATCTGTGGGTTTTATTTATTGTTTCCCTCCCAGTCAGGTTGCCCTCCGAGATTCAAACACTTCCCCTAGGCCCGCCAGTGCGAGGGTTTCCCGGTGTCTGGAAATGTCCTCTATTAAGACTCCCTTCCCGGGACGGATCTCCGTCCTTAGCTCTTTTGTCTCACTTTTTATCTTTTATATTTTGTCCTACCTCCTTTCGAAGACAATGGGCTGCTTTTCTGGGCGCCCGATGACCTCAGCTAGCGATCAGAAGTTGTTTTGTGAAGTTTGCTCTGCGTTCAGTTATTCTTTTGATGAATTTGTAGGAGAGAAAGTGGTCTCCCCGTCCTACTCCTCCGCCATCTTGGCTCCTCCCAACCGGAATAGTGTTCCTTTTGTCTTGTTTAAAGGATCTTTGCCTACCTACCCCAAGATCTTGATATTTTCCTATATTACAAGAGTTTTATTCCTTTACTTTTCACCTTTAGACCTACAGTCCACTTGGAATTTTTATTGACTTGTGAGGTCAAGTTTCTTTTTTTTTTTTTCCACGTAAGTATCCAACTGATCCAGTCCAATGTGTTGAAAAGCTTTCCTTTTCCTATGGCTCAGCAGTGCTTCCTTTGTCATAGAACAAGTATATTGTATTACATACGTCTTTTTCTTGGTTCTCCATTTAGTTCTGTTGACCTGAAACAAATAGACTACCAGATATTTCTCCAGCAAAGCTGTATTTCTTTGGGATCAGCAGCAAATTGCGGTTCAGTCTGCAACCATAGAGAGTCATGGGCAAGTTTCTGACATCAAGTGAAGAAGGATGATTTCATAGGGAAGAAAAAGAAGTTGGAAAACTGTAACAAAATAGAAGAGAATAGGCCTTTTCCATAGTTAAGGCCTCGACAGGAAAGAAGTCTTTCTTAATGTTAGGCTCTACCATTGTCACAGTCTGAGGACTCCCCCTGCTGGTGTCCCAACTCTACTTAATTGAGGTTTTCTGTTTATCAGCTTTTTTTTTTACTATTCTGTCGGTCTATTTGACTATCCTTGAACCAGATTCACAATGTCTTAGTAATGGCAGCTATTATAATAAACCTTAACTAACATCTAGTGTTATAAATCCTCCAAATCTCCTTTTCATAATTGCTTTGGCTATTCTTGGGGCTTCCGTGGTGGCTCAGACAGAAAGAATCTGCCTGCAATGCAGGAGACCCGGGTTTGATCCCTGGGTTGGGAAGATCCCCTGGAGAAGGGAATGGCAACCCACTCCAGTATTCTTGCTTGGAGAATCAACATGGACAGAGAAGCCTGACAGGCTACAGTCCATGGGTTTGCATAGCGTTGGACCAAATTGAGCAACTAAGACTTTGGCTATTTTAAGCTTTTTTCAATTCCATCAGTTCAGTTCAGTTCAGTTCAGTTGCTCAGTCGTGTCTCTCTTCGTGACCCCATGGACTGCAGCATGCCAGGCCTCCCTGTCCATCACCAACTCTCGGAGTTTACTCAAACTCACATACATTGAGTGGGTGATGGCATTCAACCATCTCATCTTCTGTCATCCCCTTCTCCTCTCTCCTTCAGTCTTTCCCAGCATCAGGGTCTTTTCAAAGGAGTCAGCTCTTCGCATCAGGTGGCCAAAGTATTGTAGTTTCAGCTTCAACATCAGTCCTTCCAGTGAACATTCAGGACTGATCTCCTTTAGGATGGGCTGGTTGGATCTCCTTGCAGTCCAAGGGACACTCAAGAGTCTTTTCCAATACCACAGTTGAAAAGCATCAATTCTTCGGCACTCAGCTTTTTTTATAGTCCAACTCTCACATCCATACATGACTACTGGAAAAACCATAGCCTTGACTAGACGGACCTTTGTTGGCAAAGTAATGTCTCTGCTTTTTAATATGCTGTCTAGGTTGGTTATAACTTTCCTTCCAAGGAGTAAGCGTCTTTTAATTTCATGGCTGCAGTCACTATCCACAGTGATTTTGGAGCCCCCCAAAATAAAGTCAGTCATTGTTTTCACTGTTTCCCCATCTATTTCCCATGAAGTTATGGGACCGGATACCATGATCTTCATTTTTTGAATGTTGAGTTTTAAACCAGCTTTTTCACTTTCCTTTTTCACCTTCATCAAGAGGATATTTAATTCCTCTTCACATTCTGCCATAAGGGTGATGTCATCTGCATATCTGAGGTTATTGATATTTCTCCCAGCAATCTTGATTCTAGCTTGTGCTTCATCCAGCCCAGCGTTTCTCATGATGTACTCTGCATAGAAGTTAAATAAGCAGGGTGACAATATACAGCCTTGACATACTCCTTTCCCTATTTGGAACCCGTCTGTTGTTCCATGTCCAGTTCTAACTGTTGCTCCTTGACCTGCATACAGGTTTCTCAAGAGGCAGGTCAGGTGGTCTGGTATACCCATCTCTTTCAGAATTTTCCACAGTTTATTGTGATCCACACAGTCAAGGGCTTTGGCTTAGTCAATAAAGCAGAAATAGATGTTTTTCTGGAACTCTCTTGCTTTTTTGATGATCCAGCGAATGTTGGCAATTTGATCTCTGGTTCCTCTGCCTTTTCTAAAACCAGCTTGAACATCTGGAAGTTCACGGTTCACGTATTGCTGAAGCCTGACTTAGAGAATTTTGAGCATTACTTTGCTAGCATGTGAGATGAGTGCAATTGTGTGGTAGTTTGAGCATTCTTTGGCATTGCCTTTCTTAGGGATTGGAATGAAAACTGACCTTTTCCAGTCCTGTGGCCACTGCTGAGTTTTCCAAATTTGCTGGCATATTGAGTGCAGCACTTTCACAGCATCATCTTTCAGGATTTGAAATAGCTCAACTGGAATTCCACTAGCTTTGTTTATAGTGATGATTCTTAAATTTCCACTTGACTTCACATTCCAGGATGTCTGGCTCTAGGTGAGTGATCACACCATCGTGATTATCTTTTTTGTACAGTTCTTCTGTGTATTCTTGCCACCTTTTCTTAATATCTTCTGCTTCTGTTAGGTCCATACCATTTCTGTCCATTATTAAGGCCATCTTTGCATAAAATGTTCCCTTGGTATCTCTAATTTTCTTGAAGAGATGTCTAGTATTTCTCATTCTATTGTTTTCCTCTATTCCTTTGCACTGATCAGTGGGGAAGGCTTTCTTATCTTCCTTGCTATTCTTTGGAACTCTGCATTCAAATGGGAATATCTTTCCTCTTCTCCTTTGCTTTTCACTTCTCTTCTTTTCTTGGCTATTTGTAAGGCTTCTTCAGATAGCCATTTTGCTTTTTTGCATTTCTTTTTCTTGGTGATGGTCTTGATCCCTGTCTCCTGTACAATGTCATGAACCTCCGTCCATAGTTCATCAGGCATTCTATCAGATCTAATCCCTTAAATCTATTTGTCACTTCTACTGTATAATCATTAGGAATTTTATTTGGGTCATACCTGAATGGTCTAGTGGTTTTTCCTACTTTCTTCAATTTCAGTCTGAATTTGGCAATACGGAGTTCATGATTTGAGCCACAGTCAGCTCCCAGTCTTGTTTTTGCTAAGTGTATAGAGCTTCTCCATCTTTGGCTGCAAAGAATATAATCAATCTGATTTCATTGTTGACCATCTGATGATGTCCATGTGTAGAGTCTTCTCTCTTGTTGTTGGAAGACGGTGTTTGCTATGACCAGTGCATTCTCTTGGCAGAACTCTGTTAGCTGTTGCCCTGCTTCATTCTGTACTCCAAGGCCAAATTTGCCTGTTATTATAGGTATCTCTTGACTTCCTTCTTTTGCATTCCAGTACTCTATAATGAAAAGGACATCTTTTTTTGGGTGTTAGTTCTATAAGGTCTTGTAGGTCTTCATAGTACTTTTCAACTTCAGGTTCTTTGGCATTACTGGTCGGGGCATAGACTTGGATTACTGTGATATTGAATGGTTTGCCTTGGAAACGAACAGAGATCATTCTGTCGTTTTTGAGACTTCATCCAGGTATTGCATTTTGGACTCTTTTGTTGACTATGATGTCTACTCCATTTCTTCTAAGGGATTCTTGCCCACAGAAGTAGATATAATGGTCCCATGCATTTTTTTTTTTAAAGTAACTTGCCAATGTCTATAAAAATTTTGATAGGATTGCCCTGAGTCTATAGATCACTTTTGGGGGAACTGAGCGCTTTAACATAGCATAGTCTTCTAGTTCATGAACACAGCATATCTTTCTGTGGTTTCCCATGCTATTTAGCATAAACTCCAAATTTTCAAAGTACCCCCTTCTTCTGACCTTTTCTCATCTCTTGCTTTCTGTTAAAAGCAGCGCCTATCTCTCATCTCTCTCTCTGCTTTTCTTTTACATCATTCCAGCTCTTCTTTCTGTCCCTTGAACACATCAGACTGGCTCACATCTGAGTTGCTTTCGTATTAGATTTACACTCTAATGGCAGGACTCTTCCCCTGGCTGGATCTCTTGTTATTTAGAAGCAAGGTAATCATAGTGGTTAATGTACAACATGGTAATAATAGTTAACAATATTGTACTGTATACTTGTAGTCTACTACAAGTATACTACAAGAGGATAAATCTTAAGTCTTAACACATATACACAATAGTAACTATGTAAGGTGATGGATATATGAACTAGCTAGATTCTGGTGATTATTTTGCAAAGTATATGTGTATCAAAACATCAAGTTGTATACTTTAAATATATACAACTTTTATATGTCAATGATATGTCAATGATATCTCAATAAAGCTTTTTTTTTTTTTTTTAAAGTATAGGCTCCATGGAGCTGTACGGGGAGCTGTGTTTGAATCATGCTTCTGCATTTACTAGCCGAGTCACATTGAGCACATTCCTTTACCCTGTTTTTCCTTAGGTTCCTGATCAGCAACTGTTATAAAGATGAGACAGATGGAAAGTCCATGGGGACAGTACTCAGCACAGAGGAAGCATTTTAAAAGTTATTTTATACTTTTAGTTACTTTGCCAGTCTCTGGAAACCTCTTAATCCTACTCCCCATACTCTGATACTATTCTTATTTTCTATATAGTAAAGAAACTAAGTTGCCTATCACTATCACACTTCTGTTCTCTTTCATCCTAAACATTCCCCCTGATTCCAAACCATCTAGTAATCTCCCTTCAGGCACAGCCCATCCCACGTTTCAGGTACCAGTGAAGTCATTGACTATGATATCAGTTTGCTGTAATTAGAAACATAAAATTGGCCTGTAAAATAGAAAGTTTGGCTTTCCTGGTGGCTCAGACAGTAAAGAATCTGCCTGTAATGTAGGAGACCCTGGTTTGATCCCTCGGTTGGGAAGAGCCCCTGAAGGGAATGGCTACCCAGTCCAGTATTCTTGCCTGGTGAATCCCAAGGACAGAGGATACTGGTGGGCTACAGTTCATGGGGTTGCAAAGAGTTGGACACGATTGAGTGATTAACATTAATTCATTCATTCATTTATAATGAGAACTGGCACAAATCACAAATGGAGCCTCATATTTAACCAGTGTAATCAGACTCATCATCTTGGGTACTAAAGTGGCCATATTTATTTAGTTCTAAAAGTAATTGTTTGAATTCCTCTCCCCACCCAACCAGAAATCTAACATTATTCTCTTGAGGTCTTTACCTATCCTTGAATTGTCTAAAACCCCGAGTCCTTCAAGGCCAATGGGGGTGAATTTTCTTTTTCAACCCAAGTCCTTTGATGCAGTGACTGCTGGCTGCCACGAGGTGTCGCTTTCAATGACTGGGCTCCACAATCAGAAAGATGTTGAAAGCTGGGATGTTTGTGAAAGCTGGGATTGTGTCCTGGTGGTGATAGGCATACATGTTTGGCACCAAGTTTGTGGTTCTTTTCTAAGTACACTACCTTGAAGATTTGTGTAGGGGTCTGTCTCTACCTTCAGACTATGAGCTTCTAGAAGGCAGAATGTTAAACAATTTATTACTGAGGAATATTTGACAAAAATGATATATATTTAAGGTGTGCAATTTGATGATTTGATATACATAATGCATTGTGAAAGAAGCACCATAATCAAGCTAATTAACATAGTAATCATATGTATTATATATATTTGCTTCGTCAGTGGCTTAGCAGTAAAGAATCTGCCTGCAATGCAGGAGACATAAGAGATGTGGGTTTGTTCTCTGGGTAGGGAAGATACATACATGTCCATATTCATATCCATACATGACCACTGGAAAAACCATAGCCTTGACTATATGGACCTTTGTTGACAAAGTAATGTCTCTGCTTTTCAATATGCTGTCTAAGTTGGTCATAACTTTCCTTCCAAGGAGTAAGTGTCTTTTCATTTCATGGCTGCAATCACCATCTGCAGTGATCTTGGAGCCCAGAAAAGTAAAGTCAGCCACTGTTTCCACTGTTTTCCCATCTATTTTCTATGAAGTGATGGGACAGGATGCCATGATCTTAGTTTTCTGAATGTTGAGCTTTAAGCCAACTTTTTAACTCTCCTCTTTCACCTTCACCGAGAGGCTCTTTAGTTCTTCTTCACTTTCTGCCATAAGGGAGGTGTCATCTGCATATCTGAGGTTATTGATATTTCTCCCGGAAATCTTGATTCCAGCTTGTGCTTCATCCAGCTCAGCGTTTCTCATGATGTACTCTGCATATAAGTTAAATAAGCAGGGTGACAATATACAGCCTTGACATACTCCTTTTCCTATTTGGAATCAGTCTGCTGTTCCATGTCAATTTCTTACTATTGCTTCCTGACCTGCATACAGGTTTCTCAAGAGGCAAGTCAGGTGGTCTGATATGCCCATCTCTTGAAGAATTTTCCACACTTTATTGCAACCCACATAGTCAAAGGCTTTGGCATAGTCAATAAAACAGAAATAGATGTTTTTCTGGAACTCTCTTGCTTTTTTGATGATCCAGCAGATGTTGGCAATTTGATCTCTGGTTCCTCTGCCTTTTCTAAAACCGGCTTGAACATCTGGAAGTTCACGGTTCATGTATTGCTGAAGCCTGACTTGGAGAATTTTGAGCATTACTTTGCTAGCATATGAGATGGGTGCAATTGTGCAGTAGTTTGAACAATCTTTGGCACTGCCTTTCTTTGGGATTGGAATGAAAACTGACCTTTTCCAGTCCTGTGGCCACTGCTGAGTTTTCCAAATTTGCTGGCATATTGAGTGCAGCACTTTCACAGCGTCATCTTTTAGGATTTGAAATAGCTCAATGGGAATTCCAAGTCCACTAGCTTTGTTTGTAGCGATGCTTCCTAAGACCCACTTGACTTCACATTCCAGCCCTTTTAGATTACACATATAGTGCGATCATGTAGTCCTTCTGTGTCTGGTTTGTTTCATTTAGCATAACCTTCTCTAGGCTCATTCATATTGCTGAAAATGGCAGGATCTTTCTTTTTTAATGGCAGGACAATGTTCCATTGTATACACATATCATGTTTTCTTTATCCGTTCATTTGTCTGTGAACCTTTTTTTTAAGTTATCTATTTATTTATCTTTGGTTGTACTGGGCTGCTGATGTGGGCTTTCTCTGGCTGTGGTGAACAAGGGCTGCTCTCACTCGTGGTGCACTGGCCTCTCTGCGGGGGCTTCTCTTGTTGCGGAGCGCAAGCATCGGGCGCGTGGGCTTCAGTAGTTGTGGTGAGAGGGTGGGCTCTACCGCACACAGGCTTCAGTTCATGAGGCAGGGGCTTAGTTGCTGATTGGCATGTGGAATCTTCCCAGACCAGGGATCGAACCCATGTCCCCAGCATTGGCAGGTGGATTCTTATCCACTGTACCACCAGGAATCCATGTCTATGGACATTTAGGTTCTAGCATATTTTGGCTATATGAATAATGCTGAAGTAAACACAGGAATGCAGATATCTCTTTGAGATCCTGGTTTCATTTCCTTTGACTATATATCCAGAAGTAGGGTTGCTGGATCATAGGTAACCTTATTTTCAAGTTTTGAGGAAACCTTCATTATTTTCCATGAAGTCTGTACCAATATACATTCCCAAAAACAGTATATAAGGATTTGCTTTTCTCCACATCTTCACCAGCATTTGTTACCTTTTGTCTTTCTGATAGTAACCACTCTGACAGGTATGAGGTTTTATGTCATTGTGGTTTTGAGTTGCATTTCCTGTTCAACTATTGAAGTTGAACGCTTCTTCATATACCTTCTGGCTATTTTTGTATGTATTCTTTTGAGAAATATCTGTTGCAGGAAGGGGAACCCCTTCCAGGGCCCGAAACTGGGCTCTTGTCTAACACTCGGAAATGAATTGTCCGAGGAGACACATGCTGACAAAGCAAGAGATTTTATTGGGAAAGGGCACCCGGGTGGAGAGCAGTAGGTAAGGGAACCCAGGAGAACTGCTCTGCCGCGTGGCTCGCAGTCTTGGGTTTTATGGTGATGGGATTAGTTTCCGGGTGGTCTTTGGCCAATCATTTTAATTCAGAGTCTTTCCTGGTGGCGCACGCATCGCTCAGCCAAGATGGATGCTAGCAAGAGGGATTCTGGGAAGTGGACCGACAGGTAGTGTCTCCTCTCGATCTTTCCCGATCTCTTCCGGCTGGTGGTGGCCTATTAGTTCCATATTCCTTATCAGGATCTCCTGCCAGAAAACAACTCATGCAAATGGTTACTATGGTACCTGACCAGGGTGGGCGGTTTCAATCAGTGTGCTTCCCCTAACATATCTATTCAGATTCTTTGCCTGTGGGACATTAGTTTTTTGGCTGGTGAGTTGTATGAGTTTCTCATTTATTTTCAATATTAACCCTTTATCAAATATATGGCTTGCAAATATTTTCTCCTATTCTGGTTGCCTTTTCACTCTGTTGGTTGTTTCCTTTGCTGTGCAGAGCTTTTTAATTTAGTGCAATCCCATTTGTCTATTTTAGCTTTTGTTGCCTGTGATTTTGGGGCTCATATTAAAAAATTATTACCCAGATCAATATCAAGAAGCTCTTCCCCTATATTTTTTTTCTAGCAGTTTTGCAGTTTCAGGACTTACATTTAAGTCTTTAATCCTTCTTTTAGTTGATTTTTGTATATGGTGAGATCATGGTTCCTTTTTCTGCATGTTGATATTCAATTTTCCCAACTGAAGAGACTGATTTTTCCTCATTTTGTGTTCTTGGCACTCTTGTTGAAGATCAGTTGACTTTAAGGTGTGGATTTATTTCTGGACTCTGTATTCTGGTCCATTCATCTATATGTCTGTTCTTATGCCAACATCATACTGTTTTGATTACTGTAGTGTTGTAACAAATTCTGAAATCATCAAATGTCTTTAGCTTTGTTCTTATTGCTCAAGATTGCTTTGGTTATTCAGGGTCTTTTACAGTTCCACACAAATTTTAGGATTGTTTTTCTATTTCTATAAAGAATGTCCCTAGGATTTTGATAGGGATTGCATTGAATCTATAGATCAGTCTGGTTAGAATGGACTTTTTAACAATATTAATTCTTCCAATCCATGAGCAAAGGATGTCTTTCCTTTTGTCTGTGTTTTTAAAAATTTCCTTAATAAATACGTTTATAAGTTTGCAGAGTGCAAGTTTTTCACCTCTTGTTGTTTCCTAAGTATTTTATTCTTTTTGTTGCGGTTGTGAATGAGATTATTTCCTTCATTTCCCTTTTGGATAGTTTATTATTTGTGTATAGAAATACAGTGGATTTCATATGTTTATTTCATATCCTGTAACTTTACTGAATTAGTTTATTATTTATAACAGGATTTTTGTAGTTATTTAGTCTTTAATGTTTTCTATGTATATCATCTTGCTATCTGCAAACAGATACTTTTATTTCTTCTTTTCCTATTTGGATGCCTTTTATTGCCTCTTCTTATCTAATTTCTCTAACTAGGACTTCCATTATTATGTTGATAAGAAGTGACAAGAGTAAGCATCCTTGCCTTATGCCAGATCTTAGAAGGAAAGCTTTCAGTTTTTCCCCCATTAACTATAAATTTACTTGTGGGCTTCTCATATATGCCATTTATTATATTGCGATATGATGCTTCTATACCTACCTTGTTGAGAGTTTTAATTGTAAATAAAAGTTAAACTTTGTGAAATGCCTTTTCTGCATTTATTGAAATAATATTGTTTTTTCCCCTTTCATTTTATTAATGTATTATACGGCCTTGATTGATGTTGAACCATCCTTGCATCCCTGGGATAAACCCCATTTAGTTATGGCACATGATCCTCTTAACGTATTTTTAAATTCAGTTAGCTAGTATTTACTCAGGATTTTTGCATCTACATTCATCAGGGGTATTGGCCTGTAGTTTTATTTTCTTGTAGCATCTTTACCTGATTTTGGTATTGGGGTGATGCTGGACTCAAGAACTGAGTTTGGAAGTGTTCTCCCTTCTTCTATTTTTGAAAGAGTTTAAGAAGAACTGGTGGTATTCTTTTCTGAATGTTTGGTAGAATTCACCCATGAAATCATTAGATCTTAGGCTTTTCTTTTTTTTTCTTTTCCCAGACAAACAAAACTAAGGGACTTTGTTGTCAGTGGAACTGCCTCACAAGAAACACTTAAGAAAGTTCTTCAAATTGAAATGAGAACTCACTAAACAGCAACGTGAAAACACAGGACAGCATAAATCTCACAGGTAAAGGAAAATATCTAGATACATGCAGTCTGATGCAACACTGTCAAGGAGTCTGCTGAATTTTACATTAGAATGGGGAAGGCTGCTGGGCTGGGCCTTTTCTCTCGCAGAAGGAAGGCAGGCCAAGGGGAGCCCTCTAGGGTCTAGTGCATGGGAGTGCTCACTGCAGCAGTGATGCCTATGGTCAGGTGTGTGTACGTGTGGGCGGGCTGTAGAGCTGGTGTTTAGGGATTTGCTTGTCCTGGTGAGATGTGGGTGGTGGCTCTGGTGGTGGGCTTTGGGTGGATACAGAGTGTTGGCTCTGGCAGGGGAAGGGAATGTCAATTCAATTCTGTTCCCCTTCTCCCCAGAATCTAGCACACATGTCAAAATTCCGAAGAAATATCAACATTAAGGAAGAGTTGATTAAAGTGCACAGACTTAGAGTATTTTAAATGTCTGCCCACAATAGATTAATAAAATGAATTTTGATACATGAAACAAATGATCACTCCACAGTTATTAAAAACCGGGTTTGCATGGATTAATAGTGTGAGAAGATGTCCACAGCATAATAATAGGAGACAAAATAGTTAGAACAGAGCTGTGGAAGGAGGTCATCATTGTGTAGTGCGATGGCGTAGAGAGTCATTTTTTCCTAGGTTGAACAAAGGCAGGGTGAAGAGGGATACAAATGACCTTCTACCCACTTCATACCATGAGCCAAAAATGGCTTTCCTTTTGAGTAACAAATTGTTATGTGGAGATTGTCCAAGGATGTATCTCCACATGAAATTTGACAAGTAGTTGTTTTCACTTCTATTTTGTCCCTTGGCTACAGACACTGGAGCTGTGAGCATTTTCTTATTTATTGCTTTTAAATATCTCTCTGATTACTTTTGTAAAATAAATTCCCAGGAGAATGATGGCTGGATCAAATATGTCTCTGTGACTTCAGCTTGGCATTGCCAAATTGTTTTACTGTTTAGAAATTTGAGCCCTGCTTTCATTTTCAAAATATAAAAGTGTATTGATGAACCACCTGTTTGCTGAGGAAATCATTAAGTTGGGCAGATGAAGGCTCACCCTGTAAACTGGAAAACATTTCGCTTTAACGATATACCTATTTTTCTCTCAAATCTTCAGGCATGCCAAGACACAATCTCTGGTTAATTACCTGTCCTTTGGCACTCCCTTCTGGGAGATTTACTCATCAGCCTGTGTGGCTCCTCCCATGGAAGATGCATGGGTGAGACAGAGGTGGAAGGGGGTGGCTGAGAGAAGGCTTGGGGGCAAGGAGAGGGGAGGCAGTTCACCTGTCACTCAAAAACCTGTCAGCCAGACGGCACCTGAATGGAGGCCAAGCTTACACATCTGGACCCCTTTAGAGTAGATCACTTCCTCTTTTTTTTTTGGAGTGGCATGATGTATTTATTTAAAATAACGAAAGGGAAAAACCTACAGCTAATAATACTCTACCCAGCAAAGCTCACACCCAGATCCGACAGAGAAATCAGAAGTTTTATAGACAATCAAGAGCTAGGAGAATTCAGCACCACTAAACCAGTTTTACAACAAATGCTAAAGAACTTCTCTATAGACAGAAAAGAAAAGGCTACAATTAGAAATAAGAAAATTACAAATGGGAAAGCTCACCCATAAAGGCAAACATACAGTAAAAGTAGGCAATCATCCACACACAAACATCAAAACCAGTGACTGTGAGAAGAGAAGAGAAGAGAGTACAAATGCAGGATATTGGAAATGCATTTGAGACCAGCAACTTAAAATATAGACTGCTATATTAAAACTTCATGGTAACCATAAACCAAAAAAAAAAAAAAGAAAAAGACCTACAAAAACAAATTCAAAATAATTAACAAAATGGCAATAAGAACATACATATTGATAATTACCTTAAATCTAAATGGGTTAAATGCTCCAACCAAAAGACAGATTGGCTGAATGGATACAAAAACAAGATCCCCATAAATGCTGTCTACAAGAGACCCATGTCAGATCTAGGGATACTGAACGAAAGTGAGAGGATAGAAAAATGTATTCCATGCAAATAGAAATTAAGTAATGACCTTGGAATTCTGTATCTATCGTGACCATGAAATACTTATCTGATATAGCTAGAGCCATGAGATTAATGCTTAAACATGAATAGCATTAAAACAAATTTACATATAAGATTTTGGGGAAAATTTCACAAGCTTGTGCAGTTTAGAACCATTATTTCTTATGTAGTCCAAAACACAAATCCTATCCAGCAATTGTTACTACTTCAATAAATGTAGTTTCATCCACTCTTGATCCTGATCTGTATATTACAGACGACATTCAAAATATCCCCCAAAAGAATATTTCATTAACACCAGGCATTCTCAAATCTAAAAGCTTAAGAAACAAATTTTAAAAACCAATGATAGTTAAAGGGCTCTGAACTTGAAATGCCTTTTTAAACTTTATTGTGTAGACTAAAACTTTGGTTTCCTAGACTCAGTAATATTAAATTGCCTGTTGGGTTTAGTGGCTTCTTGCATCAGTTCCTCCAATTGTCCAATCTGTTCATCACAAAAGTCATTAAGTTTTTCTTCTGGTATAGAGATTCCAAAACATGCTTTTTCAGTTGAATTTTGTCTGTTTTCATTAGCTTGTTGCCACAACACTTCTGCATATGCCTCCCATTCCTGCAGGAATCGCTCGGCCTCTTTAGAACCAGCGGTCTTGTGCGTCCTAAATTCGTCCTTCATGTACTGGTCGCCAAGGTCTTTGAGGTCTGGGGGCAGAACCCGGTGCAGCAGCAAAATGCGCCGATACAAGGCCGGGACACGCGAGACGTGCAGCGCAGACATAACGCCACGCGTGGACCTCAGGCAGCGCCCAGATCACTTCCTCTTTCCAGTGGGTTACTTCCTTATAAAAAAGGTGTCCTTACTACTTCTGTCACCTCTCACCCATCACCCAACCCATTTAAAAATCCTCCATCAGCTACTTTCTTTGCACAGGATGAAGTTGCAGCTCTAGCCTGACACACAGGGCCCTTCACATTTGGTCTCCATCCTGCTTCTTCAGTCTTCTTTCTTCTAACTGCTCATCGGATACCCTGTGGACTTCATCCCCCAAGCAAGCCACTCTCTCTCATGCACCTGAGCCTTTGCCTGTGGGCAAAGCCTTTTCCTCCGTCTGGAGTGCCTGGTTCTTCATGATCTCCTTGCAACCATATTTTCAAGTGCCACGGCAAATAGCATCTCCCGAGGAAATCTTCCTCGGCTTTCCAGGCAGGCAAAAGGTGCTCCTTGGGTGCCCAGGGTACCCTGTTTATGACACTAAATTAGGAGTGTTCCCAGTGCTCTCTGACTGTGTGTGACTCTGTCCGCTCCAAGCGTCCCCACCCTGTTACTTGGCCTCATGTCTTACTCTTCATTGCCTAGAGAGGGCCTCCTGCTTGAGAAATATTTGTTGGATGAATGAATGTGCTTCGTGACTCTGGAGTTTGGGGGTTTGCTAATTGAGGGAGGAAATCCCCAAAGATGTATTTAAGTTGTGTGTCTGACCCCGAATGAGCCCTGGAGCTGTGATGATGAGCTCTGAGGTGGGGAGATGGATAACATGATCTTCTGTGGTTCTGAGATGCTTTAGATCAGGCTCTGAGGGCAGGTGGGTCCCTGAAACTGACTGAGTTAATCATAGAAAGCAGTGTCCGTGATGTCATCTCAGGAATGCAATTAAGGCTCAGTCGTGCTTCTGAGGAACCTGTTAAGAGTCACAGCACCGGCTGCCATAATTGGAGGCACTGAGGATGGGCAGGATGTGGGACTTGGCGGAGGAGCCCCTGTTCTCACAACTGCCTCCTGCCTGAGTGCCGAGGAATCTCTAGGATAAAACACAGATCAAGACTGTGGATCAGCAGCAGCCTCACCCCAGCAGCAACAGGTCAGCGCCTGGTCCGAGAGAGCTGTGGGGGTGGGCTGGGTTGTGTGGGTCCAGGATATCCTGCACAGGTCCAGGATAGCTGAAAGGAGTCACTTACCCATTTTGGAGGATGTGTGCCTTTTAGATGGATGTCCCAATAGCATAGTGTGGCCTCAAAAGGGTTAAGGACTTCCAAATCAAAACATGTCTTATAACCCCAAAGACACTGACTGATTCCAGCTCCAAATGGTCAGTTGTGTGATTTGGGGAAATTTACTTAGCCCTTTTAGATTTCGTTTCCTCCTCAGGAAAATGGGGTGGGGACGTGATGCCTACTTTATAAGGTCATTGTGAGGATTGCATGGGATACTGTGCATAAAGTGCTTTGCCCAGGGCCTGGCTGGCTCTGTAAGAGTTGGAACCAGTTGTCCTGAATCTTATCTGCCCAGAATCCAGAGAGGACAGCTGATGCAATAGGACAGCCCTGACTCCTGAAAACAGGGATCTCATCTCTAAAGGAAGTGGGGAGCAGGGGGCTAAGGGCACCTGCCTTCACCCATGTAGAGCACCTGGATGGGGCTGTGGGGTGACTGGGAGAGGCCGTGGCACCCCTGCCTGCCCCTGACACTGGGCACTGAACAGCCCCCCACACAGAGACTCTGGGGGCCTTGGGGGTGTGCAGATGGCCCACAGACTCCTTCAGAGAGGGCCAGTCAGGGCAGGAGTGGGAGTAAGGTGGGGATCCTTGTGCCGTCTGTATTCAGCCCCAAAAGGAAAACAGTATTTGAGCACATCTGGGGTTCTGGGTGGGATCATTATCTCAATATTTTGTTTGTGTTACAAAATAGTTTATGGTAGTGGGTATCTTGCCTTCTCAAGGTGTTTAAAAATAATTCCATTGGGATATGTCATCTTGCTTCCAAGAGTCTAATTTCTTCTCATTCTTGATTTCGAGGGCTCCTAAGCTGAGGGCATGGTTGGGGGTGGGACACAGGACACAGACCCTGTCTCCTGGAAGCCTGCTGGCTCAGGGAAGGGACACAGCCCTGTCCTGAATTTGTGGAAGTTTCCTGCAGGGCAGGGAGGCTGAGCCAAGTTTGCAAGGGGTCAGGTGGGGAGGGCAGAGAGGGGCCCTTATACAGGCGGGCGGAAGATTCCTGGAGGAAGAACCCACCTTTTGTGGCCTGGCCTCTGCCTGGCCTGCTCTGCTGTGCTCCCTGCCCCCAGATTCTCCAGTGTCCGCAGTTGCTTCCTCCCGCATCTCCCGAGTTGCCCCATCCTGGGCCCGGGCCCAGCCACCATGACGGACACACCAGTGGAGGAATCCCTCTTCCAAATCATCCACTGCTACCACGAGTATGCTGCCCGGGAAGGGGATGTAGAGACACTGTCGCTGGAGGAGCTGAAGGCTCTGCTCATGGACAATGTGCCCCGCTTCATGGAGACCTTGGTGCGTGGGGTTGGGTAGGGATACATAAAGTCTGGGGTTGCTTGTGGGGCTGGAAGCGAGTGGTGTGGGTGAAGGTACAGGAAGCCATCTCTTAGGGGCACTTCCAGCTAGGGGAGGGGGCGTGCGGGAGGGCGGAGGGCAGGATGTTTGGTGGGGGAAGCATGGCCCAGCCTAGCTTTATTTTCTGTCCTTCCCTCTCCTGAAACTCTCTACCTGGCCCCACTCCAGACCAAACACAGCTAATCCCTGAAACTCAGTCCTAACCCCAAACCTGTTTGTTCTTCTGCCTGACCTGCTTCTGGAAAGAAAAGGACTTAAATCCTTCCTCTGCCCACAGGCTAGCTCGGTCAGCGACCTTGCCCCACACCTGACCTTTGAACCCTAGGCCCTTCTCCTGGGGTCTATACAAGCCTTTCTCATCCACCTCCCGGTCCCAGTGGAGGACAGCTGGGCTGTGGTGGCTGCTGCTAACCTGCGGGGCTGGGAAATATCATTTCCTCTCCCATCTGAGAGGCCAACAGGGTCCCTCCGAGCAGCCTGGGGGCTCAGCCCCGGAACTCAGGCTGGGCTCAGTCACCTCCTCAGGCTTGTGCCTTCCCTCTGTCATCAGGCCCAGCCCCGTGACTACCCTGCTCCTTGGGGACTGCAAGGCTGGTGGAAGTGTCTGTCTCTTGGCCCATGGTGCCCAGCCCCGGGGTCTCTGGACTGCCATGTCCAGGGTACTTCAGGGGGTGCCCAACTCAAGGCCCTCCATTCCAGGAGAGGCGCCTCCTCTGGTCACGTCTCATGCCGTGTCCCCTGCCTGCCTCTGGGACACGTCAGAGGAGAGAGCCTCACCCTCCGTTTATTGGAGTGCAGCCTCGAGAGTCACGGGGCAGTGGGACCAGGGTGACTGTCTAGTCCCTGTTTCTGGGAAAACTTTTTCTTTCCAAGGCTGGTTGCCAATGTCATGGGGCTTTGCAAGGACCCCCAGAACCTGCACTGGGGGACTCACTGGGCAGACATAGCAGCCTGGGAAAGGTCTGAGAGGAGGGAAGCCAGGACGTGCCTGCCGCAGGCCGGAGGCCTCCAGTTTCTCAAGTCAACCAAATTTGCGGAGGAGATAAGATAGTAAGTAGGTGGTGGGGCCATGGGGGAGACAGAAGGGGAGAATTTCCACAGGGATGAGGACTGCTCTCAGGCCCACGGCTGCTTACAACTGCAGCGACCTCCTTCCTGGAGGCTTTCTGAGAGGTTCACCCCAGCTTTCCCACGCCCACCAACGAGACCCTGCTGACACCTGCGTCACCCGCACTGCTCACTAAGCCACCTGCCTTCACCTGCCCTCTGGGCTGGACTCCTCCCTGCTGTCCCTTCCACCTCAAATGCCCCTTTCCTCCATGTACCAGCCCCGAGGGCTGCCCACTTGGGATGTCCCAGCAACTCCAGGGCCCCTAGCTCTGGCCTTTCCAGTCTTCTGTGCTGTCTGGAGGTGACACGGGCACAGAGTCCTAAACAGTTCCCAGGCAGATGACATTGCATGGAGATATCTGACCCCATCTGGTGCTGGTCCTGCAGTAGCTCTGGAGAGGCAGACACGAGGTGCAGGGTGCTCTGCCCTGGAGGCTCCCGCTGTGGAGGAGGAAGGCATAGCCTTCCACCCTGACGCCCCTGGGCTAGGCTGTCCCTGCAGGGGAGCTGGCACTTTAGGTGGGGGAGAGATAGGCAAGTGGTGCTAGTGGTAAAGAGCCAGCCTGTCAATGCAAGAGACACGGGTTCAATCCCTGGGTTGGGAAGATCCCCTGGAGAAGGGCAAGTCAACCCACTCCAGTATTCTTGCCTGGAAAATCCCCATGGACAGAGGAGCCTGGTGGGTTCCAGTCCATGGGGTTGCACAGAGTCAGATATGACTGAACCGACTTAGCCCACAGCCCCTGATGACGGGCAAAGGTGAATTGTGTTGGGGGTGCCCAGTCAACCAGCACATGAAGCCCTGCCTGCACTCTCTGTCTCCCACGCAGCCCCAGGTCCAGTGAGCTGAGGTGCTCCCGACACTGCTGCCTGAACATTCTGCAGCACAGAGGGTCCTGGCCACTGACTAAGTGAGGAGTTGTCTCCTGCCAACCCCCTCCAGACAGGGCCAGGCCACACTCTCCCTACCGACCGCCACCATCCTCCCACCAGCAGACCGAGGAGCGCCTGGCCTTCACTGCAGGGTGGTGCTGGAGTGCGTGGTTGACCCTCTACTCACTTCTCAGGGCCGGAAGGAGCCGTACTACATCACACAGTTGTTCCAGGCGGCAGACAAGAACCAGGACAACCAGATCTGCTTTGAGGAGTTCCTCTACATCTTGGGCAAGCTGGTGAAGGACTACCACCTGCAGTACCACCGGCAGCTGTGTGCCCACTACTGCACCCAGCACAGCCTCTATTAGAGGGAGTGCAGGGGCCTGCCTAGGGAGCAGGTGTGACCTAGCTGTGGGCAGCTGAAGACATAGCCGTGTGTGTGTGTGGAGTGGATGCTGTGAAGGAAGAGAATAAAGCAACTTTGTAAAGACTTTTGGGTGTTGCTCAGTTCCTGGTTCCGTGTATCTGCTCTGGCCCCAGAAAGAAAGGTTTGGTCCTACTCTGAGGATCAGTCATTTTGGGTAGTCTGTGCCCCAGGAGCCCCTGTCTGAGGGAGGAGCCAGCCCTGCCCCAGGAACCCCTGTCTGAGCAGGGAGACAGCCCCTGCCCACAGGTGCCCCTATCTGAGCAGGGAGACAGCCCCAGTCCCCAGGAACCCCTGTCTGAGCGGGGAGACAGCCCCTGCCCACAGGAGTCCCTATCTGAGCAGGGAGACATCCCCTGCCCACAGGAGGCCCTATCTGAGCAGGGAGACAGCCCCAGTCCCCAGGAACCCCTGTCTGAGAAGGGAAACAGCCCCTGCCCACAGGAGCCCCTATCTGAGCAGGGAGACAGCCCTTACCCTCAGCTTTCGGTCTGAGAGGGTGGAGTCTCTTCTCTCGGGGAGCCAGGTCTCTGACAAGGAAACCAGGTCTCACCATTGATGTTCTGGTCACTCATTCACTGCACATACCTGACTGGACAGGAGCCACGGGGGCAGCAGTTCTCCCAGCTTCAATAGAGAGCCCCCAAAAGGTGGAGCAGCTGGGACAGGACAGGGGCCAGGACAGGGTGGGGAAGGTGATGCTGGTAGTTGACATGGGTGGCAGGTCCGTGGCCAGTCGGTGAGAGAAGATTGTGGGGTGGGTTTTCCATACATTGAGTCAGAGATGGGTCAAACTTAAAGTTGGCAATGCTGCCTGTCAATGAGAAGAGTGATGAGTGGGTGACTGTCGATCAGGGAAGGCTTCCTGGGGAGAGGAGGGTTTGGTTTTGTTTCTATTAATAAACAAATGATGATGGATCTGGGTGTTGTTCTGACTCTGGGCTGCTTGTGACTCCCTCATCCCTCCCAGCTCAGACCTGCCTCTGCCCTCTCTCTGTGTTTTTTGTTTTTGTCTCTCGCCGGGAGTCCGGGAATCTGATGCAAAATCTCTTGGGAGAGGGTCTTGCCTGCCTTTAGGTCCTGCCGAGTCCTTCTTAGTGGGTTTCTTCTCTGAGGATGGGCTGAGAACCCTTGTCCTGAGTGCACTATGATAGAAACAATGAGTTATTTGAAAGAATGATGGGTAATTGTCTGCATCCCTAGGCAGTGATTGGGGGTATCATTTAAAGGACTTGGTTTGGTTCCCTCTGCCAACTGGATCTGTGAACCAAACGGGGAGCAGCACCCTGCAGGCCGAACTGGAGACCTTTGTTCCTGATCAGTGGAGCTCAGAAGCAGGCCCTCCATGGACGCCATGTCTACACACTGGCTGATCTTCAATTCTCATCATGTAGGGGTCACTGTCACTGGCCCCACTTTCCCTCTGGACCTCCCCTGTGGAGGTCTTATCCTGCTGCACTGAGGTTATGTGTGGCTGTCTGTATCCTCCACCAAGACGGGGACCCCATCCTGTCATTTGCATGACCCGTGCACAGCCCAGCGTCAACACACAGAGTGTGTGCTCAGTTGGCGTGGAGCGGGGTGTGCAGGAATGGGGCCTGTGGACTGGAATCCCATGACCAGAGTCTACCTTGCCTCCTGCAGGCCCTTAGTCACGTCCAGAGACTTGGAGACAGTTGGCAGGGTGACTCAGGCCACTCTTGCCCCAGGCGCAGGTGGATCCTCCCTGCCTGTCTCACCTGAAATGTACTGGGTTGCACAGGCGTTTGATTACAACGCGGCGGCTCAGCCCAGTCCTCCTGCCCCTTCCTGGGGGTTTCTCCACCAGCCCTGCAAGTTCTGTCCTCATTTCCTCAGCCATGGGCTCGGGCCTGGTGTTGTGACACACAGCCAGGATTGAGCTCTTGCCTGTAAACAGAACTAAGTTCCGTTCCTTCTGGGTTGCTCCATGTCCGTCAGTCTGATTACAGGTGCTACCTATTTCCCCTTGTGCTTGCCCAATTCCTGACACCATCTCCTGCCGGGTCAGCTCAGCCTGGCTCCTGCTGTCCCGGAAGCCCCCAGGGCTGCCTGTCCAGGGGGAGCTTCTCTGGGGCGGCGTTTCATGGCCTCGCTGACCAGCAGGGAGCACACGATGCTGGAGGGGATCACGGTTTATGATTCCCTCACTGGACCTGGGGCCTGTTTTCCGTCCTTTCTGGATGAAGAAAGCTGTTTCCACCCGGACGTTCTCAGGAGAAGCTTCAAGGCGGGCATCTCCTGAGGGGTCGGGGCCTGGAAAAACATCATCTCCATCAAAATTGTCATCACCCTCCTTGAGAGAGGTCAGCGTGAATGCCATCCTGGGCTGGTGAACAAACCCCAAGTAGAATCTCAGAAAAAGCCAGCTTGTTCTAAAGTGTGCGTTTGGCATGTAAGCACCAAAACAAAGCAGGACACAGGCCCGTAGGATCTCAGGTAACTCCGTGCCTCAGTTTCCTCATCTGTCACATAGGGATAGTTATACCTGTGATGTCCACTTCACGGTGCTGTCAGACGAGTTAGTGGATGCAAAAACACTCTGAAAATATGATGTGCTATTTGGGGTAAGATGCGGTTGTGCAGGTCATTTAGAAGTGGGCCTGGAGAAACATAGGTAGGCACCAAGCGCTTGATCATTGGTTGAAAACTTGTCATATTTGACATCATAAGCAGCCCCATTTTCCTATCAAGAGGC
The DNA here is from genome assembly GCF_033118175.1 of Dama dama. Taxonomy (NCBI): domain Eukaryota; kingdom Metazoa; phylum Chordata; class Mammalia; order Artiodactyla; family Cervidae; genus Dama; species Dama dama. Next base: position 18,449,859 of record NC_083700.1, read on the forward strand.
TGACTATCAAGGAAGGCAGACTATATTTGGTGGGTGGGTCTATATCCTCCTTTGTTCCAAAAACACTATCATTTAAAGTGGCTGGGTACGATAGAGGGAATTTCTGCATGGGATAAGGGCTCGATCAAGTGTTCAATTCTTCATTCATTTATTCCCTCAGTAAGTATTAATTGAGTACCTAGTATGTACCAGACCCCAGGACATGATGTGGTTTCTGCTCTCAAGGGGCCCTTAGTCCCAAAGAAAAGACAGGCAATAAGCAGATGAACTCTAATATAGCAGAGCAAATGTGTGATGCAGAAGAGCTTGGCAGCACTGGAGGTGAGAATTCACTCAGTGTTGACAGTGGTGGGGGACAGAGAGTCAGCAGTGGACGAGAGCAGATGGTTCCTGGGCTGGGTCAGGAAGGATGAGAAGCACTTCACTGGCAAAGAGGTATTCCAGTCAAGTGCAGGAAACGGATGATGTCACAGTAGGTCATGTCACCCGGGGCATTTGAGGCACCGAATGCTGTGTCTCTGTGGGCCTCAGTTTCCTCATCAGTAAAGTGGAAACTATGATAGAACATACTTCATTGGATTATTGTGAGGGTTAAATGGATTGATGTAAATAAAGCTTTTGAACAATGACAATGGTTCCTGGCACATGGTAGGAGCCCAATAAATACCAACCACTATTTTGCTATTGTTTGTTCTTATTGATTTTTGTTGCTGTTATAGTGTATAGCTGGCACTGCGCTGGGTCCCAGGGAGGCAGAGACAGGTGACCCAGTCTGGGTCCTCAAGGGTTCACAGCCCAGCTGGGGAATCAGACTTATTGACGGGGAAGTGATCATGGTATACACTCACACAGTGCTTGCTTACCATGTGCTGCTTTAAACGCCTCACATGTGTTTTGTGTGTAAACTTTTAATTAAAATATAGTATCTATTAATAAAAGCCCACAAGTCATAAATATTTTGCATCTATTTTTAATGCTCACAACAACACTGTTGGGCAGATTTTATTTTGGGGGAGTGGAAGCATTTAGGACTTTAAAATATTTAAATTGTGGAGATATATATATATATATACATATATAAAGTTTTGGAGTAGGAAATGGCAACCCACTCCAGTGTTCTTGCCTGAAAAATTCCATGGACAGAGGAGACTGGTGGGCTACAATCCATGGGGTCACAAGCAGTAGGACACGACTGAGCTACATATATATACATATATATATATATATATATATATGTATATATATATATGTAACATAAAATTTACCATCCTAACCAGTTTTTAAGTGTCCAGTTCAGTCCTGTTAAATGTAGTCCCATTGTTGTGCATCCAGAGCTCATCCTCTTGGAACTGAAACTCTGTATCCAAGAAACAATTACCCCCACATCCCCCTCCTCCTAGACCTTGGCAATCACCACTCAACTTCCTGTTTCTATGAGTTCAGCTACTCCAGGTACCTCATATAAATGGAGATATTGGTCTTTTTGAATGTCTTACTTCACTGTCTGTCCTCAAGGTTCACCCATGTTGTATCATGTGTCAAGATCTTCTTCCTTTTTAGAGGCTGAGTAATACCCCATTGTATGAACATACCACATTTATTTATCCATTCATCTGTGGATGGACACTTGGGTTGCTTCCACATTTTGGCTGTTGCAAATAATGCTTCTGTGAACATGAGAAGCATTTCTGAGACTCTGCTTTCAATTATTTTGGGTATTAACCCAGAAGTGGAATTGCCGCATCAATTGGTAATTTGGTTTTTAATTTTTTGAGGAACCACTCTATTATTTTCCTTCAGTGGCTTCACTAGTTTACATTCCCACCAGCAGTGCTCGCATTCTTTTAAGACTTGTTATTTTCTGTTTTTGTTGGCAGTAGACAATCTCATGGGTGTGAGGTGGTATCGCATTGTGGTTTTGATTTGCCTTCTCTAATGATTAGTGGAGTATCTTTTCCTGTGCTTATGGATCATTTGCATGTCTTCTTTGGAGAAATGTCTATTCATTTGCTCAGTTTTTTAAACTTTGTTTTTAATTGGAAGATAATTGCTTTACAATGTCGTGGTTGGTTTCTGCTGTACAATGTGAATCAACTAGAAGTATATATATATCCCCTCCATTGTGAACCTCCCTCCCACCTCAGTTTTCATTGGGTTATTTGTTTTCTTTTGGAGTTGAGTTGTAGGAGTTCTTTCTGTATTCTGGATATTAACCCTTTCTCATATGTATGATTTGCAAATATTCTCTCCTATTCTGTAGGTCGGAGGTAGACTTTATTGTAATCTCTATTTAATAATTGAGCTAACTAAAGAACAGATAAGGTAAGTAATTAGCCCAAGGTCACACATCTACAAAGTTAATGACAAAATTAAGCCCAAAGGGCTGCAGGAACATGAAGTAGAGAGAGGCTAATTCCATCTGCTTCCTCTAGGAGGCGATGACGACTTAGGCCTTGGAGAAGCATAAGGAAAATTTGGTTTAATGTATGAAGGATGGAGAGATGGGAGTGGCTTTCTCAGCAGAGTCATCTTCTTGTCAGAGCATGCCCTGGAGCCTGGTGCTCTGGGATCCTGTCTGCACTCTGACACATCTGCACTGGGAAACCGTGAACGGCTTCACCTTTCTAAGTCTCGGCTTCCGTGTGTATAGACTGATGGGGGCTCTGTGCCCCGACTTTCTGATAGGCATGTTCTGAGGGTCTGAATAGGTTACACGAATGTCAAGTGCTCTGTACAAGAGAAATGATCACAAATCTTCAGCACTGGGACCCAGGTGGTGGGGGAAGGACTCACTCCTCCTGAAATCCAGGGGGAATTGCCCACCTCCTCTTCTCCTCCTAGGGTTGAAGCATTTCTGCCTTCTCCAAAAGTGCCCTCCTTCCCCCACCCCCACAGAGTTGTTTTCCTCTATGGCCCAGACTCCTGGGGTCACAGGCACACAATCATCCCGGAGAGAATGGAAGGGTCCCTGCTGTTTATGCAGCGGCTTATGCCTCATGCTCATAGGGGGACCCCAAGTCAGCGTCTATCTCCTGGGACACAGTGCCCCCCCACCAAGCCTCACAGAACAGAGGTGTTGTGAAGGTGTGGGGACAGCAGCAGAGAAACGGACTTAACCCTTAGCAGCACACATCCCCACTGAGTCCAGCCACACACATAACAATAATAATGGAAATAATCCACCTTCCATTACTAAAAATTCCGCAACAAGGACAAGGGTTCTTAACCTTTCAGAGGCCTTTGGACCCTTTTGATAATGTGATGGACGCTATGGAGGAATGAGCTTATTTGCATGCACTCAAAATGAGGCATTCAACTTCAGTTCTATTTCCGAGATGCATAGAGACAGCCACAGCAACAGTGCGAAGGACTTAGGAGTGAGCTTCCATGGTTGGCCATGCCAGGGGATGCTAGCAGCCCACAGGCAGAATCTTTACCATGCCCACTTCCTGGTTTCTCCTCCTGGGCATCACTGCCTGGCACTTACCTTCCTCCTCCTACCTTCCCTGTGCTGCCCCTCAGGACTTTTCAATCTGCACAGTGATTGCCCCATTCTCCTTGTTGGGAAACTTGAGGCTGTAGCAACACTGGAAGGGAGTTTCTGCCTCTGAGTGGCCCGAGGCCCTGGGCAGCTGGCCAGTCCTGGTTGCTATAAAAGGGAGCCGGCACTGAGCACTGCATGTCCTTTGGCAACTCTGAATTGGGGAGACCTGGTGAGTGGAACTGTGGTCTGTCCCACACTGCGGGCTTCCCCTGGGGTGGGCTGGGGAGTGCAGTAGCCTTCTCAGAGGAGGGGAGAGAAAGCTCGCTGGTATCTGGACAGGGTCCAGAGGAACATGAGCCTGGGGTTGAAGAAGGGGCCGAGGGCTCTAGGACTTTTGAGTGAGGGCAAGTTTGGGCCCTTCCTGGGCAGAGGATGAGGATGTGGGGAGAGCTGGGAGGCATTGTGTGTGCTTGGGTACCCTGCTCCCTCTCACACCCTCATTTACATCATCCCATCCCTTCCCCTTGTAGCCATAGCCCTCTGCTGGCTTTAGTTATTTGGATGGTGCCATCCAAGACAAAGCCACCCCCTGGGGTAGGAGCTTCCTGAGCGTCCCCATAGGCACCCTCCCCACTTCGGGCTTGCCCGGGTGCTCTGTCTTCCAGGTGGGGCAAATCCTTGGACACCATGCTGACGGATCTGGAGAGTGCCATTAACTCCCTGATTGAAGTCTACCACAGGTACTCCCTGCTGAAAGGGAATTACCACGCCGTCTATAGGGATGACTTGAAGAAATTGTTAGAGACAGAGTGTCCTAAGTATATGAAGGTGAGGAGGGACTGGGAATGGTTGGGGCTCTAGGCCTGGCTCTGATGAAGCCCTGGGTCACTGATCTCCTGCGTTGCCCCGTACAGACAGTCATGCCTCAGCTTCCCTGAGATCTTTACCCTCTGACTTCTTTCTCTCCAATCTTCACAGAAAAAGGATGCAGACACTTGGTTCAAAGAGTTGGACATTAATCAGGATGGTGGAGTTAACTTCGAGGAGTTCATGGTGCTGGTGATAAAGGTGGGCCTGGCAACCCATGAAGACATTCACAAGGAATAGCAGAGCTATTGGGCCTGGGGCTAGGCCCCTGGACTCATCCCTGCAGAGTAATAAAATAGTTGATACCTCAGGTGTCTCCTGATTGCTTGCTTTCCATTTGTGGAATGAGGCTCCTGTGGGGGTGGAGGGAGGGTTGGAAAACCCAAAGGAAGATAAACAAACCTGTGTTGCCCCCACTACCCATCTACCACCAGCCCTCTGTGCTTACCACCTGTCTGCTCTCCTCCCGGTGTTCTTCCCAAATGATTCCTGACCTTTTCCAGCCCCACAATCCTGAGTCCCGAGTTCCAGGATTTAAGAATTTTAGAAAGTCCAAGACGCTATAGCTGTGGTATGAGTGATATGGGTGATATATGATATGGGTGATATGAGAACAGGGTGATATAAATAAAACTCAGAGTATTCTCTAAATTTTAATTTCCAGCAAAATGTCTTAGATGTAACTTTCAGGAAGTTAGGGAGATAACTGTGTAGAAGTGTGTGTTGTGTGTATGAGAGACAGAGAGAGAGAGTGATTCTATGTTGTGGTGTGACTTTAGATAGATGCTTAGAGTTCTACATTAAGTAACACTAAAAAGCCCCCTGGCCCCTGCACTTGTAATTTCTTCTAAAGAGGTTTAGGAAGCTTTCCTTTTCTCTCCATTCCCAACCTCTTAACTTTATTCAATAATAAAGGAAGGATTTCCCTGGTGGCCCAGTGGTTAAGAATTTGCCTTCCAATGCAAGAGACATGGATTTGATCCCTGGTCCAGGAAGATAACACACGATGCAGGGCAACTAAGCCCCTGCACCACAACTACTCAGCCCATGCCCTCTAGAGCCCCCGAGCCACAGCTAGAGAGAAGCCCTGGCACTTCAACTGAGACTCAACACAGTGAAATAAATAAATAGATATTGAAAACTAAATAATTAATAAAACTCAATGTGAAGAATAGGGTAGTCAATTATTTCCCTGTGGGGTGAATGCTTCGATAATCAGTGACTTATCTAAAATAACCTCCCCATCATTACTCCGGGTTTCCAAGGGTTTGGTGAAACAGGAGGGCCAGAAAATGAATGCACATCTCTCACAGAACCCAGCTAGCAAGCTGAGTTTCCATGCTGTGTTTTTGGGACATTTACCATTGTCCTCACTTAGCAGGAGGGGTGGTGATGTTAGGTGAGGTATGCAGAACGGGGTTGGGAGCTGTCACCAGACTCTCTATACCAGGGATTTTGACTTGGCCTATGGTACATCTTGGGGCTTCCTAGGTGGCGCTAGTGGTAAAAAACGTGCCTGCTAATGCAGGAGATGTAAGAGACGCAGTCGGGAAGATCCCCTGGAGGAGAGCATGGCAACCCATTCCAGTATTCTTTCCTGGAGAATCCCCATGGACAGAGGAGCTACAGTCCATAGGGTCACAAAGAATCAGATACAACTGAAATGACTGAGCAAGCACACACGCATGGTACATCTCTGGAACAGAACTGACGTTGAGTACACCATTCTGATTGTATGTGCATATGCTCATTCCTCTGAGTCTTTCATCATTGAAAAAGGATGCAAACACCCCTCAAATGTTAAGAACATTTGTTCTGACTTCTGGATTTTTAGTAATGGAAGGTAGAGTGTGTATTTCCATTATTGTTGTTTTGTTTGTGGCTAGACTCGGTGGGGTCGGTAGGGGGTGGGGAGCTTGTGCTGCTAAGGGCTAAATTAGTTTCTCTGCTGCTGCCCCAGCCCCTTCACAGCTCTTCTGCTCTGTGAAGCTGGGGTGGGGGCACTGTGTCCCCAGAGATGGACGCTGGCTTGGGGCCCCTCCATGCGCATTAGGCACTGAACCACTGCATAAACCGCAGGGAGCCTCCCACCCTCTCTGGGAGGATTGTGTGCCTCTAATTCCAGGAGCCTGGGCTGTAGAGGAACCCAACTCTGTGGGGGTGGAGGTGGGGGAAGGAGGGGACCCTTGGTGAAGGCAGAAGTGTTTCAGCCCCAGGGGCAGAAAAGGAGTTGGCCAATCCCTCCCCCTTGCCTGCCACTCCCCCAGATTTCAGGAGAAGCAAGTTTCTCCCTCACCCAACAAAATGCCACTCAGATGAACTGGGTCCCAGTGCTGAAGATTACTCACCCCAGATCACTGGGCTTTTCCTTTGTGGTAGTTTACTCATGCAGAAATGCAAATGAATAGGGAAAGATTACAGCTTAAAACCCTTATTCACAGAGCAAGGCTTTAATTACCAGCTAGTTTTATTATCAGCTAATGTATTAGTGAAAACGGTTGGCAGTCAGCAGAGAACTGAGACTGGGACATAGAATGGGATGGGGGATCTAGTCATTAAATATGGAGGTGGGCTCCCTCTGGGCAGGCGTGGGAAGGTTAGGGACAAAAGTTCTTCCTTCTCAGTTTTCCTGGAGGATCTCTTTATCTATTCCCCAAAGCCAAGTGCGTGTGTGCTCAGTCGGTCAGTCGTGTCTGACTCTCACCTAACTCAGGAGTGTGAACACACTCTTCTACATCGACGAGGCTCTCATTGCAGTTCTGAGAGGCACCTTTAAACGTGAGCTGCTGGTCCAAATGTGGCCCAGGCCAAAAAAGACGGGAAAGGTTGTCATGGTTCACCAAGAAGCATCCCAGGCCTCTCTCAATATTTAGGGAACATAATGGGTGAATGCACAAAAGGGGAGGGCAGCCCCATTCTGCCTCTCAGTTATACACATTGGTGGTGGTGGTGTGTATGTGTGTGTGTGTGTGTGTATTTGTGTGGATATTTGTATGTGTTTGAGTGGGGGTGAGGGGCAACATATCCCAGTGCCTTTCACTCTCCTTGAAAATGCAGTTAGACTTGTTGTTAATGGATTCTTTTGGGTGGGGTGATGGTGGGGGATTTACTGTTGTTAACTGTGTTCTGCTGGTTGAAAGTCCAATGAGTCCACTTTCTCTGAGTCCTCTCAGAGGACCATGGGGAAGGCAGCCCAGAATGCTCTCTGGAGTTTCACCATAAGTGATGGGCCAGGGATTGTGAAGAACTGCATTGACTCTGAGATGTCAGATGGTTGATACCCAAGCTCATGGTTGAATGTGGGAGGTAGACCAGTTGGCACTGGCTACTTGAAGAATGAGGTGGAGATGAGTGAGGCCATCTTTGGAAGGTCTGTGGAGGAAGCAGGCTTGCAGATTGTAATGTACAAACAAGGCTATGCCCATTACAGGACCTACTGGGCAGAGTCAGACAGGGCTTGTAGCCCAGAGCAAGATGTTTCAGTTTCCTGTTGCCCCAGCAACAAAAGAAGAACAAGGTGGTGGAAAGTTGAGAAATAAGTGACTTAGTAGGAAGCCTCATGTCATTTTGAACCCACAAAGGAGAACTTGGCTCACCAATTGAGGCAGATCCGGCCTTAAAGGATAACCTGTCTGAAATCCCACTTCTCCACCCAGGTTCTCCACCCAAGATCCAAGACTCCTGACTTCAGCCAAGTGCCTTGCAGTTGTGACAGAATTATTAAAGAGCACGGGGAGTATCTGGAATTGGGCAACTGGTGTCTAGGAGCTGAACACACAGCTTATTCCAGTGGAGAAGACTTTCTTATACATCCTTCCACTTGGGAGCCACAGTGATTCTGGTAGGGTCCAGATATCAGCCTAGATTCTGGCCTCCTGACCTATGGAATTCAGCCTAAATTCAGATGGGCTGAGAAGGGAAAAAAGGTGTTATTTGCTCAATTGTGTCGCCTCTCTGTGACCCTATGGACTGTAGCCCACCAGGCTTCTCTGTTCATGGAATTCTCCAGGCAAGAATACTGTAGTGGGTAGCCATTCCCTTCTCTAGGGGATCTTCCCAACCCAGGGATAGAACCCTCGTCTCCTGCATTGGCAGGTGGGCTCTTTACCATTGAGCCACAAGGGAAGTCCAGAAGGGGAGGGAAGGTGACATCCTTCTGGAAGGCACTATCCTTCTGGAAGGCAGTGTGAAAGGAAAAAAAAATAATAATCTCAAACCTGGAGAAAGACAAAATGGTGATTGCTTAAATCTTTGATCTCAGGATAGAGTTTGCCTGAGTAGAAGCAAGTCCTTGCTGCTTGTTAACCTTCCATCATCTGGCACTTTGGGAAGTGTAACATGGTCAGCACAGTATGTTTGGTTAACAGATCACAATGGATAAAGCAGTAGACAGTTTACATCTGCTTGTAATATGACTCTATAGCTTGGCAGAGATGTTAAACCCCTATGTATTTCCACATGAGACATACTCCATAGCCAACTCTGAGGCCATGAAAAGTTGAACTGAAAAAGGCAGCATATGAACTGTGTGTGTGTGTGTGTGTGTGTGTGCGCACACACGTGCGCTTAGTCGCTCAGTCATGTCCGATTCTTTGTGACTCCAAGGATTGTAGCCCACCAGGCTCCTCTGTCCATGGGATTCTCCAGGTAAGAATACTGGAGTGGGTTGCCATGCCCTCCTCCAGGGGATCTTCCTGACCCAGGGATCGAACCTGTGTCTCTTACGTCTCCTTCATTGGCAGGCGGGTTCTTTACCACTAGTGCCACCTGGGAAGCCCCATATAAACTGTCTACATTTGTTGAGATAATATTATGCAAAAGAGAAAAACTCAAATATATACACAACACTGAAACAAGATAGTCATTAGAAGCAATTACTTATCTTAAATTAAGTGACAATTCAGTATTATTCCAGTGTTTAGCTTTGGAAACAGGAACTGTTGTAGATACAGTCATCATAAAAATAAAATCAAGACAATCACATTTGAGGTTGTTGCTTTAATTTTTATCTCCCTATTAAAAGTTGAGTCATATTTAAGAATCTTAGTTAGTCATTCCTTTCTTGAATGTCTTTATATATTCTCAAATATTCTTCAAACCAGCTTTTAAAAATCTTCTTTGCTGATTCTCTCATTAATGAATTAAAACAAGAATTTTGACACAGGCTCACTATATTTGTTGATAATTTTGCTTTTAAGCACTAGACTTTGTGATAGCTTATCTCTTTTATTTCTTATAACAACCCTATAATACTGATAATTGCTATTTCCATTTTGCACATAAGAAGGTTCAGAGAAGTTAAGAAACTCAACAAAATTTATTAATCTGGCAAATGGCAAAGCTAGGATTAGATCTGTGGTTGTCTCCAGGCAGGAAACCCTGGTTCAGACATGAGAGTGATTTTCTTCTAGTTGATTTCCAGCCTGTGTTTGCAGAGGGCCTGCCATTCCTCTTCTGGTCTTTTTGGTCTCTTTGTCCTTGCCCCCTGTAGTTACCAGAACGAACTTTCTCTCTTGGACTTCTTTCTTCTATCTCCAAGTCCTCACCCTCACTTGGGCCTGAGTTACTGTGGTTATTTTTTTTTCCTCGTATGAGCAATCCACCAGACAATGACTGTACAACTGGGGATTAACATTTTGAGTTCCATGAACTCTTAGGGACTGTCCCTCTTTTTGGGTTGGGGAGTCTTCCTTCCAGTTTTAGGAGTGGTGGAAATTTCTATGTGAATAATTCTCTTGTTTGCAAAATCATGGTCTGAACTGGCTGCTTAGGTCAGGGCATAGACCTTTAGCAACTCTTTCAAATGATTTGTACTCATTGCTCTTTCAGTAGGCAGAAATTTCTTCTTCCTCCTGAAGGGACCTCATTAGCAGCAGAAAGCATAGAACTATATCCTGCATCCAGAGTCAGAGATTCTTCATCAGCTTAACCCGGCAAGGGCTCCAATCAGTTCAGCTTGCTCAGCATCTTGTTTTGTTAAGGCACATTTCCATTCTATGCTTTCTAGAGCAAAATATCAAGCACAAATAAAATGCTCTGGATTTTTTTCCTGCTTTGGTCCTAGAACTCTCCACTATAATGTAATTCATTAAGACCCCATCATAAATGTCATACTTAATGGAAAAATATTAGACATTTATTTTTTTTGAAGTATAGTTAGTTTACAATGGTATGTTGGTTTCAGGTATATAGCACAGCGATTCAGTTATACATACATACATATTATTTTTCAGATTCCTTTTCCCCACTGGATATCACAAAATATTGAATATAGTTCCTGTGTGCTATACAGTGAGTCCTCATTGGTCATCTACTCCATATATAGTTGTGTGTATATGTTAACCCCAAACTTCCAATTGATCCTTCCCCTCTACTTCCACTTTGGTAACCATGAGTTTGCTTCCTATGTCTGTGTGTCTATTTCTGTTTCATAAATAAATTTATTAGTATCATTTTTAAAGAGTCCATAGATAAGTAATATCATATGATATTTGTCTTCCTCTGTCTGATATACTTCAGTTAGTATGATAATCTCTAGATCCCTCCATGTTGATGCAAATGGCACCATTCCATTCTTTTTTACAGCCAAGTAATATTCCATCACACACACACATATATATATATATATATATATATATATATATATATATATATATATATATATATATATATATAAAATATGTACCACACCTTCTTTATCCATTCACCTTCTGATGGACATTCAGGTTGTTTCCACAGACATTAATTTTCAATAACAGGAAAAACACAAGGATGCCTCCATTACCACTTCCATCTAATATTAGTATTGCAGGGCCCTAGCCAATGCTATAAGATAAGAAAAACTAAATGAGAAGTAATGGGAGATCTGGAGACATTGAGCTTGTGGATCAAACTAATACCCCACGGGGCACTCTTGTCACTGCATTTCATTACCTCCTCTGTTTCTCCTTCTGAATAACTGCTACTCTTGTATATTTTTTCAGGAATGTGTCCAGCCAAGCTGGACTTAGTTCTTCCCTTGAGGCTATTAATGCCATTACTGGAAAACACACTGATTAGCTGGTGTTTCTTAGTTTTCTCTGTAGGCTGAGTGGCTTTTTCTGCAGCCTGCATCTGGAACACCCAGGCTTGGAGCAGAATAGAGGGTGCTATACTCTGGGACTCCAGAGGTCATCAGGTATTAATACTGAGTCCCCTCCTCTAGGAAAAGGGTCAGAAATTTAGAAATTTGCAGTCTGAGGTAGGGACCTCAGAAATCATTTTTGATGTATTCCCCTCCTCAGTTACCTATTCTGGATCTCACAGAGAATTTCCTTTTCAATATATTTTTAAAAATGCTTTATCTGCCTTCTTTTTACTCCAGAAATATTCTGCCAACTATTCCATGCTATTGAAGGGTTTGGAGGTATCCAGTACAAATCCTTCAAACTCAGCCAATTCCAGCATAGACGGTTGACAGTCAACATTACATCTGCCCCATTAACCAGACTTCTGACACAGTTCCAGCTACTGTTTCAAAAAGCAACTGGCTCCAATTCCAGGAAAATCAATTGATCCACAAGGCAGATGGGAATCTTCCAAGGAACTTCCAAATGCAATAAGTATGATTTGATCATTTACAGCTATGTGTTTTTATTTTCCATGTTAACTGCTCAAGTTTCCACATCTCCTAGTAAGAGGGTGTCTGGTATCTCCTTCTTGAGCCTGGGGCTCACTAAGGCCAGTGGGGAGTCTGAGGATCATTTCTGCTCTCATAAATAACAGTAGTCTCTTTTGTGTTTGCTTCTATTTGTTATAAAAGCTGATGTTGAAGGCCAGTCTGCACAATTCTGTGGATGATGCATTTCTAGCAAGCTGCTGGGAAGCCCTCTATAAAGGCCTCTATAGAGGACACTGTCACCCAAAGCACATGGGAAGGTTGGGTTTGGAGGAGTTTCCACCAATTTCATTGCTCTTGTGTTTGCTTTGTCACTGGCATGATCTCCCCTTTTGCTCACCATACTAATTTGGTTTTAGGAAAGTTGTTCTGCCTGTGGATCTGACTGGGGCCAGATGTCTCTCTTGCCTCATATCTCTGGGATGTTTCTCTTCCCCATTTGGGCCAGCAGCGATGTTGACTAACTGCCTCCTGGGGTGGGGGGCAGGGGGAGGGTCAGAGGGCAGGTTTCTCAGAGCGGTTGCCCCACGGAGCAAAGCAGAACTGCTTCAAGACAGCTCTCTGTTTCCCCTATTCTGAAAACAGGTAAACAGCTCCTGTTTCAGGCTTTAATCCATCTGTATTTGGACACTTGTGGCTGATCCATCACTCATGCAGTTCTCACCTGCAGGGTTGTGGACTTCTCCAGTTCTGGGGCTCTCCAGGCTGGGGAGGGGTGGCCCTTGCTCCCTCTCCCTTCCTCTCTTGTTCTCTGATGGGGGATGCAGCTGGAGGGAGCAGAGACCTCTGCTGAATTTCTTTTGGATGTCTGCCTTTCCCCAGCCTGAGTTTTTATTGTCTTCCTCTAGTGTTTCTGCACTGGGGTAGGAAAAGGCCCTGGTGATAAGTGAGCTGAATCCTGTGGGGCTGAAAGGCCTCATCTCCCATGTACGTCAGCCTCAGCTTCTGAGACATTATAGACAGATTCACCTAATGGGATTAGGTCACCAGAAAACAGTCATCTTGTCCACAGATAGGTGAGAGGATGGCCATTTTCACTTTCTCAAGGTTTTTGGAGGTTCTCTCAGAAAAAGCTCCTTCTCAGACCTGCCTTCAGAGCTTTGGGATTTCCCATCGACCGATGCCCTGAGTGGAATTCAAAGTCCCAGTCAGGTGCCTTGGCCTGTATGGGACCCTTTGCTGCTTTCTCCAATGAGATGTGTCTGTCTCTCTTTTCCCTCCTGCTATGGACCAGAGACTACTGCCAGCTTCCCCCCTCCACCTCTAGAACTAGCCTCAGGGACACCAGTCAATCTGGAGGGCCTCAGCCCAGAACCTTCTGTGACAGGCGTCCCCCTTTCCCCTGACTCGAACAGGTCACCCTTGGGCCCTGATGCCTCCTCCAGCAGTTTCCGGAGTACCGGGTCTAGCAACAACAGTCATCTTCTCAGGTTTATGGGAAATCCCACTGGGGCCATGTAACTCTTCACAGCTCCAAGTACACCTTTTGCGGCCTCTGCTTCTCGACCACAGTTACGGACGCTTTTTCTACATGAAGCCCATATGGTTCTTGCAGAGCCTCTTGACCTCTTTCATCTCTTATTTTTCTCTTACAGTTTCAGCCAGGTTCCCAGTCCTGCCTGGAATGCATGCTCCCCTGAGGCTGTAATGTCAGCTTTCATCAACCACACTCCCTCTTCACAACGGACTGGCTCCACCAACCACTCTAGGTTGGGTCAGAGCCTCACTGTAGCCTCATTCCCAGAACCCACTGATCCAAGCAATGTGGGCCTGCCCGCCTCTAGGAAGAGGCTCAGAGTCTTAAGAAATTCAGTCTGAGGTAGAGAAGCTAATAAATCATTCTCCCCGACCTCCTATACCGCACAAAATGTAGTATTTGCTTTATTTAAAATGACTGATTTTGGATTTCCCTGTCCAGTGGTTAAGAATCTGCCTGCCAATGTGGAGGACATGGGTTTGATTCCTGGTCTTGGAAAATTCCACATACTGCTGGGCAACTAAGCCCATGTGCCACAACTAAAGAGCCCACGCTCTGAGAGCCCACACTCTGCAACAAGAGAAGGCATGCCCACGAGAAGCCGCAGCTGGAGAGTGACCCCTGCTTGCCACAACCTAGAGAAAGCCCTCGTATAGCAACAAAGATCCAGGGGAGCCAAAATAATAAATAAAATTTTTTTTAAATTACTGAGTTTTTTTTTTTTTTTGTAGTAGCAAATCACTTTTTTTTTCATTAAAGGGCATTTTATTTTATTAAATTGAAGTATAGTTGATTCACAATGTTTTATCAGTTTCTATTGTACAGCTATTCTATTGTAAGTGATTCAGCCACACACACACACACACACATATTCTCTTTGCCCCCATTATGGATTTCCTCAGGATACTGAATACAGTTCCCTGTGCTGTATAGTGCGGCCTTGTTGTTTCTGTCTTTAAGTTTGCACCTGCTAATCCCAAAGTCTCGGTCTAACCCTCCCCCCCACCCCGCCTGGCAACCACAAGTCTATTCCCCTGTGAGTCTGTTTCTGTTTCACAGGTAGGTTCATTCCTGTCATCTTTTAAACTTCACATAGAAGTGATACAGTATGGTATTTGTCATTCTTTTTCTGACTTACTTCACTTAATATGAAAATCTCTAGTTCCATCCATGTTGCTGCAAATGACATTATTTCATTCGTTTTTATGGTTGAGACGTATTCCATTGTATGCACATACCACATCTTCTTTATCCACTCTTCTGTCCATGGACATGTCTTGGCTAGTAACAGTCATTCTTAAAGCATACTTGGCTGCTCTACTAGTGTGTCTGGCGACGCTCAGAGAACTACATTTTTCAGCAAACAAAAAGGTTATTTAGTTTCTTCCTTCTCTGCTTTCTGGTGTACTTTACCAATCACTTGGTTTCTGTCTGGGGGTACTAAAGGCTTCCTATAGAGTCACAGCTATTTGCTGCTTTGTTTTGCCTTATAATGAACTTATATGCTATGTATAGTCTTTTGTATGTCTCAAAATGATATGGAATGCAGTAGTAAGCAGGGGAACAAGAACAAAAAAGAAGCACTCTTCTGGAGTTCTTCAAGCAGTCTCACCCGTTTGAGCTGTATCCTCCTAGGCAGCAGTAACTGCTACTGTTCAGTGGTATAAAGTTACAGTCCTGTGAGATGAAAAAGACCTAGAGATCTGCTGTACCACACGGTCAGTTCAGATCAGTCACTCAGTCGTGTCCCACTCTTTGCAACCCCATGGACTGCAGCATGCCAGGTCTCCCTGTCCATTGCCAACTCCTGGGGTTTGCTCAAACTCATGTCCATTGAGTCGGTGACGCCATCCAACCAACTCATTCTCTGTTGTCCCGTTCTCCTCCTGCCTTCAATCTTTCCCAGCATCAGGGTCTTTTCCAATGAGCCAGTTCTTCGCATCAGGTGGCCAAAGTATTGGAGTTTCAGCCTCAGTGACTACATAGTGCCTATGGTTAAAGATACGGCATCATGCACTGAATCACAAGCTGGAATCAAGCAAGATTCCTGGGAGAAATATCAACAACCTCAGATATGCAGATGATACCACTCTAAAGGCAGAAAGTAGAAACTAAAGAGGAACTAAAAAGCCTCTTAATGAGGATGAAAGAGGAGAGTGAAAAACTGGCTTGAAACTCAACATTCAAAAAACTAAGAATATGGCATTTGGTCTCATTAATCCATGGCAAATAGAAAGGGAAAAGTACAATCAGTGGCAGATTTCATTTTCTTGGGCTCCAAAATTACTGTGGACAGTGACTGTAGCCATGAAATTAAAAGATGCTTGCTCCTTAGAAGGAAAGCTATGACAAACCTAGATAGCATATTAAAAAGCAGAGACATCACTTTGGTGATATAGTCAAAGGTCCATGTAGTCAAAGCTATGGTTTTTCCGGTAGTCATGTATGGACGTGAGAGTTGGACCATAAAGAAGGCTAAACACCAGAGAATTTATGCTTTCGGACTGTGGTGATGGAGACGACTCTTGAGAGTCCCTTGGACTCCAAGGAGTTAAAATCAGTTGATTCAAAAGAAATCAACCCTGAATATTCATTGGAAGTACTGGTACTGAAACTCCAATACTTTGGCCACCAGATGCAAAGAGCTGACTCATTGAAAAAGACCCTGATGGTGGGAAGGATAAAAGGAGAAGAGGGCAGCAGAGGATGAGATGCTTAGATAGCATCACCGACCCAATGGACACGAATCTGAGCAAACTCCAGGAGATAATGAAGGACAGCGAAGCCTGGTGTGCAGCAGTCATGGGATCACAAAGAGTTGGACACGACTTAGTGACTGAGCAACAACAACATCATGCACTCAAATGTTTGTTAAGATGGTAATCTCACTGTAAGTGTTCTTAACCACAAAAACCAAAAACAAAGCCAAAACAACTCAAGGAAGTTTTCAGGGGTAATGGATTGTGGTGATGGTATCACCAGTGTTTGAAAATGTCTAAATTCATTAAGTTTTACACATTAAATATGTGCAGTTTTTGTATATCAGTTATGCCTCAATAAAGCTGTTTAAAAAATAAAGTTAATTTCATCTGAAAAATTAAAAAGAAAGGGAGCAGTGTCCTCAGACAGGCTCTGCCACACCCAATTTCCTAACATAATCACAGCCTTGTATCAACATCGGTTGTCTAATTCTGAAGGGGTAAAGTAGCCCATGACACTGAGTAATCTGGATGTGATTTCAAAATAGAATTGTGACATGATTTGTTCAGTTCAGGATGAACACAGCACTACAAGTATCTTATTTTCTTGCCATTTCATGCTTCTACCTGTCTAGTTTCTCCTCCTCCTGCAGCCTCCCCATTCCTGAAATGCCCAAACACCCCGGTGGCTTTCTAACTCCATTGGTAGGATCTGTTCTGCCTCCACAAACCAAGGAGATAGGGGGCTAGGGTCTCACTAGTTGTCACCCCAAAGCAGTTGCTTCTTGCGATTGTAAGCTATGGCCACTTAAACCTGGCCTGTGTAGTCTTAGGGACACATTGCTAGCCCATTACTGCAGAGATGCGCTACAGGTGGGGTCTGGGTCCTCATTTAGGCAGTACCTGTTGCCATGGTAACCATGCTAACACAAAGCATGTAGTGGAGTCTAGAGTACTGAATGGAGATCACTAGGCTAGATTACAAAAGATTTTATTTCAGAGTCCTTGATAACCTCTTCCTACCTTGGGGCTTTGATCCTGGTCATCATAGCCCAACTTGACAGCTTTTCTAACAGTCAAGTTCGGGAATTGTGATGGGAAAGTTGGGGGAAGGCATAGAGGAATTGGTGTCTCAGTTCCTGAAAACCCTGGGATCCTTTTTGAAAAATGCTCCAGCGATTACCTTTGCATTCTAGAAAAAACTGAGGGAGAGGTCTCCCTTCCTCTATAGACAGAAAAGATTTTTGTCCAGTTGCCAAAACTGAAGTTAAGGCTGATAATTTATTTTGTTCAAACAACAAGAAGCAATGCCTCTGCTTCCCTGCCCTTTATAGCTCTGTCACCACCTTATCAGAGAGCCTTTCCCATCTGTGTCCTCCCTAGACTGTTCAGGGAGGGCAGGTTCATGTCTGTTCTGTTCGTGGCTGCTTCCCCCAGTGCCTGGCTAGCAGTGACTAGCAGATATGAAGGGCTAGGAATTGTTTGCCAGGTGAAGGAACCCACGCTGCCCTTCTGCTCACCACTGCTCAGGGGGTTAGAATTGATCTGAGCCTACTTCCACATCTCCGGGAATGGAATCCCTTTAGACCCAGAACTTCCCATCCTTTAGAGCAGGGGTCCTCAACCTTTGGAATCTAATGCCTGATGATCTGAGGTGGAGTTGATGTAATAATAATAGAAATAAAATGCACAATAAATGTAATGAGCTTGAATCATCCTGAAACCATCCTCCTACCCTGGTCCACGGAAAAATTGTCTTCTACAAAACCAACCCTGATGGCCGAAAGGTTGGGGACCACTGCCTTAAAGCAATGTCATCTTCTTTTTCCCCCATCCTTGCTTACCTGGGAGTTTGTTTCCCTCCCAGAGAAGCATCTTTTAGAGAGGGTGCCTCTGTAAGGGCAGGCCCTCATATTTATTGTCTCTACCCAGAGCTGGGCTCTGGGATAACTTGGAGGGTGAGCCCGTCTTGATGGGCTGCAACCTGCCCCTTCTGGTCACCCTGCTTCACCTTCAGCTCTGTGTGCGCCCTTCCCCTTATCTTGAGTGTGACTAACAAAGTCATTTCAGCTGCTATGAGTACTTTGTGGGTAATTTTAAACTTTGATATAATTTCAGTTTGATGTAATTTACTTTGACAATTCCAAACTCACAGAGAAATTACAGGTGAGGTACAAGAAATTCCCATATACGCTTTACTCAGATTTATCAGCTTAATTCACTGTTTCTTTGCATTATGAAAATTTAGAGAATATACATTGTCAAGGTGTTTACATGATCACATTCAGTTTAGTTCTCTTGAAGATCTGTCTTCTACTTTAGAGCATGTATTTGTTTCTCATTGAGGTTAGAAGAGTTAGAATGAATTCATGTTTTTGTTAGTTAACATTTTCCTTAATGTGCTGAGTTCCCCACTGTTGTCGTGGTTTTTGACTAACTTCATAGAGGGAGCTGTGCAGGTGAATCTCTATCAATTGGCTCAAAATTTATTTGAAAAGTTTGTTTCTTGTTGTACTGTATCCTATTACTTTTTGTACAGAGTGACTTTAGAGGCAGTAGTATTTTTTTTTATTAATAAACTTTATTTTTAAAGGGAGGTTTTAGTTTACAGCAAAATTGAGCAGAAAGTCCAGGTAGTTCTCATATACCCCTTAGCCCTCTCTCCCCCAGCTCCACGGTTACTGACCTCTGGTAGAGGAAGAGATGGTTGGATGGCACCACCGACTCAATGGACATGAGTTTGAGCAAACTCTGGGAGATAGTGAAGGACAGGGAAGCTTGGCATGCTGCAGTCCATGGGGTCACAAAGAGTTGGACACGACTGAGCAACTAAACAACACCATTTGCTACAGTTGATGAGCCAACATTAATGCATTGTTGTTAACCAAGGTCCATAATTCACATTACTGTTCAGTTTTCGTGTTGTACATTCTATGGGTTTTGACAAATGTATAATGACATGTATCCACCATTGCGTATCATCTATATCAAATTATCAACAGAAGAGTTGCCCATACTCTTCATCCTCCTTGGCTGCCATGAGCATCAGCCTTCCTACACAGTCCTGACCTTGAGGAGTTCCTGTCGATGGGGAGGCAGGGCCAGCCCAAGGGCCAGCCAGGAGGTCACCAGTCTCTGGAATACCCTTGGGAGCACCAAGGCCAGCAGCTGGAGGGAACATTGCCTGGGCTTCGCCTTGCCCCTTGGGGCCAATCCTACCTTTTCGGTGGGGTCAGGGGGGGAGAAGGGAGGAGGGTAAGGCAAATACCATTATTCCGCATGCCAGGAACTGTGCCATTTGCCTGCTGCATTGACTCCCTTGCCTTCTGAAAGGCTTTGCGGGTCCACAGATGTAGGGGCTGGTGCTCAGAGGGAAAGCTGGGGTGTAGCCTCCCCTACCAGTGAACACTTGTCAGGACACAGAAGAGGAAGGTCTCTTTGTTTTGCTGGACACCCCCCAGTGTCCAGGGGCTGGGCCCTGGAGGGCTGGCTCTGGACTCAGGTTCATGCCTGCTGGGCTAAATGACCCATATCTATGCTGGGTGGGTAAGGGTAAAAGAAAAACCAACTTAAAGGTTGCTCTTTACTGTTTTCAAGCCTTTTCTCACATATTCTATCAGCTAGCCTCATAACTACTCTGGGAACTAAAGGAGGCTGGTGAGTTGACTGTCTCACGCACATGAAGAAGCAGGCTCACAGAGCTCAAGGGCTTGCCCAAGGGCACAGTTGGGTCCCTGGCATTCTTCTCACTGTGGCCTGCCAGGCAGCCCTGGTTCGCCCAAGGCCCCATTCCAGTGTGGAATCCAAGTCTCTAGTCTTGACCTGATCAGTGCTCAGAAATCTCCCACCTTCATGTGTGGTGAACTGTGTGTGTTATGATTCAGGAAGGTGTCTGAACCCATTAGACTCCAAATTCCCGGAGGGCAACCATGGAATTCGTGCTGCTCTGGGCCCAGGTCTGACACAGTGAGCTGGGGGGTGTGGAGGAGTGCAGAAGAAATGATTTTAAAAAGGCTAATCAAGAATTGACTGTGTTTAAAAAAAAAAATGGAAGAAAAAGATCGGTCTGATACAAGATGGCATCATTTACCAAAATCTAGTGTTTTTTTTTTTCTATAAAAAGTGTGAGCATGTATTATTTTTACAAGAAAAAAGCAACCATTCTCATTTTAAGGAACAATTACAAAATGGCAAAGGTTTTGAAAGCAAACAATCTTGAATTTGGCACTTAGAAAAGTTCCTTAACCTCTCCAAACTCCTTTTCTTCATCTTCAAATGAGCAAACCGTTACCACTCACCCCACGGTTGGACTGAAGGCTGTTTGGAGAATTAGGTGAGGGTTCGTGTAAGGCAGTGTCTGGCATGATGTGAGTGGCCAACACAATGCCCACTTTTAAAAGGAGGGGATTTCCCTGGTGGTCCACTGGTTAGGACTTGGTCTGTCACTGCTGTGGCCTGGATTCAATCCCTAGTCAGGGAACTAAGATCCCAGAAGCCGGGCAGCATGGCCAAAAAACAAAAACAAAGATTTTGGGCTTTAAAACAAACAAGCAAACAGCTTTAGTTCTTTGTTAGACTTTAGTTCCGAAGCTTTTTTAGATGTATGGAAAAATTGAGAAAAATTGGGAAAATAATATAGGCAGCTCCCATAGTCCTGCATAGCCTCCCCTATTGTTCACATCTTATATAGCGTGGTACATATGTTACAATTAATCAATCACTCTTGACACTTTATTATCAACTGAGTTCTAAGCTTTATATTCAGATTTCTTTAGGTTTTTTTTTTTTTGGTATGAGAAATGGCATTTTTTAATTCATAAATAAAAATATATAATTACTAGAAATAGTTTATATGGCCAAAAGTGAAGTCGCTCAGTCATGTCCGACTCTCTGCGACCCCATGGACTGTAGCCCACCAGGCTCCTCCATCCATGGAATTTTCTTGGCAAGAGTACTGGAGCGGGTTGCCATTTCCTTCTCCAGGGAATCTTCCTGACCCAGGGATGGAACCCGGGTCTCCTTCATTGTGGGCAGACGCTTTACCGTCTGAGCCGCCAGGGAATCCCACATGGCTAAAAGGGGGCATCAAAAATAAAATAAATCAAAGCTGTCAAAAGCAGAGCAAACCAAACAGGACACAACGAAGAGAAAATAACTCTGTACGTACTCTTCAAAATGCTGGGCCATCCGCAGCCAGCCCGGGCCGGGGTTCCTGCTCTGCCTGCAGAAGCAGCACAAGGGGGCCCACAGACAGGTGAGGAGAGCGGAGCATCCATGCCCATGGTGCCCACAGAGGTGTGCGTCCTCCTGCTCCGGCAGCTGTTGCTCCGACAGCCCAACCTGCCTGACCCTTGGGATAGATTTCTTTAGTTTTAAACCAATGTCTTTTTTCTGTTTCAGGATTACACATCCACTTTGATTGGTTTTTATTACCATTCTTGTTTTTGTTGTACAGATACTTAGCAGACGCCTCTCCCCAGCCCTTCCCTTTCTGGGTAGGAGCCACGCAGGCACTGAAACTTGTTCTCTTAGCCTCTTAACAGGAAGCAGGGAACAGAGCTCAACCTGCAGGCTGGGTCCTGCCCCAGGGCTGAGAAACATGATGGACACATGTGTGTGTGTGTGTGTGTGTGTGTGTGTGTTGGGAGGATGGGGTGGGGGGAGTGTGGGTGTGGCAGGGATGGGCGTTCTGTTTCAGGATGAGAGGGAGTGTGACAGGTGGCATGCACCATGGGTGCAATCTGAGCTGCCTGCATTGCAGTCAAAGCCACAGCTCTGAAGCTTCTCTTGAGCAACAGAGTATCAGCTAGCGCTCACCCCAAGATGAATCAGAGATGTTTCTTCACCAGAGGTCAAAGGTGAAGCCTGATTTATAAAAATCTCCCTAGCCCAGAGCTCCTCATCACTGCTGTGCACACTCTTGGCATTCCAGACTTCTCTGCAGAGGGGTAAGTGCCCTTTCCTTGGCTCAGCCCTTGGGGGCCACTTGGCAGGATGGTGGGAGCCACAACTCCTTGCCATCTGAATCCCCTCTGGCTGACTGCACTTTGGGACCAAGGATGCCAGCTCTTGATCTGATAGGAAGACCCAGCCTCAGGACTTGGGAATGGCCAAGGTGGGTGGGGTGGCCGGCATGTGTAAGGGCCTTAAACTACCATCGCTTGGGGAAAGGAAACAGTCTGGGCAACAGAACCCTTCCCAGGTGAGCCTGAGTGACCAATACTCTTTGAATTATACTCCCCAGGAGATGGGGGCACATGGAACACATGAGAGTTGAGGCTGATTCTTTTATACTTTAGGTGGTATCCTATGTCCTTCTCCCCCTATTCTATCCACAAATAAGAACATTCACCGTGGGTCAAACAGAGCAGCAGACTCGGGATAGTAGCCCTTGTCTAAACCATTAATGAGGAAAGAGGAGACAGTGGAACTGCGGGGTTGGGGAAGCACTGCCCAAGACCTCCCTTGTCTCCTGAAGGTGAACGTAGGTTGGTAAGATGACTAAGCTGGAAGATTACCTGGAGGGAATCATCAACATCTTCCACCAGTACTCCGTTCGGCTGGGGGATTACGATACCCTCATCAAGCGTGAGCTGAAGCAGCTGATCACAAAGGAACTTCCCAACACCCTCAAGGTATAGGAGGCTCCTCTCTTGGCAAAGTTTCCCACCGCCTTGCTCTGAAGGCGGTGGCCTGAAGGATGATGGCGGGGGCAAGGACTGGGGTGGGTTCACCCCAGTTTGTGCTCCCGAGGATGTTCCCCAGCCCCTTCCAGCTGCAGTACAGGGGGCCACCTCTCTCTCTCTCTCTCTCTGAATAGCTCTCTCCATCACCTTAGGCTGCTTCATTCCTTCCTCTCTCTATAAAGTGGAGAGAGGCAGGGCCGGGCGGGGTTGGATTACTGAGTTATACAACATCTTCAGGTTAAGACTTGGTTCTAGGATGGCTCAAGACAGCTGCTTCTCTTCTGCCTTCCATTTTCTCATATTGGATTCTCCCACATAGTTTTGGCTCATGAGTTACTCTTCCCTGGCTGCCCTGAGCTGAGTTCTGAGGGATGTGAGGCCTGAAGAAAGTGGAACTCACTACCCCTGCTTTCTTTTCCCCCAGAACACCAAAGATCAAGCTACCATTGACAAAATATTCCAAGATTTGGATGCCAATAAAGATGGACAGGTCAGCTTTGAGGAATTCATAGTCCTGGTGTCCAGGGTGCTGAAGACGGCCCACGAAGATATCCACAAAGAGTAGGAAGCTCTTTCCAGCAATGTCCCCAAGAAGACATTCCCTTCTCCTCCCTGAGGCTGCCTTACCTGAGGGAAGAGAGAATTAATAAACGTACTTTGGCAAAGTTCTTAGCAGAATCTGTGTCCTGTTTTTTCTTTTGCCAAACTTGATCCTTCCTCACCCCTGCTGTTCTGACAAGCCTGATTTAGACTTCTGAGACCCCCCTCTGTCTGCTCATTTGTTCACCAACAATTTATTAAATCTCTCTAATTTGTTCATTTATTCAACAAATATTTAGTGAGCATCTATAATAGCCAGAGACCAAAGACATGAAGTCCTCATCCTTTTGGGGTTTTCATTCTAATAGGGAGGGAATTGAAAATGAACCAGCTGACAAACGACTAAGTATTAGCATACAAATGCATTCTGTGATACACTGGTAGGTAATGAAAAGAGATATATAGAAACCCAAAGCAAAGCATTATAGGGCAGAGGGAAGGACAGGGTTCCTGGTTTAAATATGCTGACTGAGGGATGCATTTGGGCAGAGATCTGAGAAGGATGGAGAGCAGCTTGCGGATGTCTGGGGGTCAAGAGCTCCTGTAGAGAGAGGTCGAGGCCCTGAGACAGGCTCGAGCCTGACCTGCTCGATGGCCAGTATGGTGGCGGGTGCAGAGCTGAGGCGGGGCTGGTGGGAGATGAGCGCCTGCAGGAAACAGGTGTAGGGAGCAAGGGCTTACAGTCTGTGGGGAGGACCTTAGACTTTGTGCCAAGTGTGCTAAGGAGTCACAGGGGGTTTTGAGCAAAAGAGTGAGATGATTTCACTTATGCTTCCTGTACGGATCATGAAACTTGGGGCAGATTTGAAAAGGTGCAGGAAAAAGGGAGACAGGAGCAGGAGGCAAGCATGGGTACGGGGGAGGGAAGACTTCTCAGGCCAGACTCCCTCCCCGCACTGATCTAGGCCAGGTTCTTCGTGACATGGTTCCCTAGGACTGTGCTGCTCTCCTGCCAGGCTCTTCGCTCCTGCTGAGATTCTGTATCCACTGGGGTGCTTGTTTGTTTAACGTCTGCCTCCTGCATTGACAGGGATGTGTGCAAGTAGGTGCGGTGTCTCTGTCGCCAGCACTGTGCTTGGCATGCAGTAGTTATTTCAGAAATATCTCTTATAGAAGTGAACGTATAGGGGCTTACCTGGTGGTCCAGTGGTTAGGAATCTGCCTTCCATTGCAGGCAGGGGACCCAGGTACCATCCTGGGTCTCACAACAGGGCTCACAAAAAAAAAGCTCTCATCCTGAATCAAATACCCAGTGCAGTTAAAAAAAAAAAAAAAATGAATGAGTGAATGGAAATCGTTTTTGTTCAGTCACTCAGTCATGTCCAACTCTTTCTGACCCCATGGACTGCAGTGCACCAGGCTTCCCTGTCCTTCACTATCTCTTGGAGTTTGCTCAAAACTCATGGAAATTAATAGGCTATTGATTTGATTCCCTATAAAAGGTCCAGGGTGAAACAGGAAGGAGCATGGAATAATCTCCCTAGGGGCCAAGTGTCAGGTTCCCTAGTGAAAAGTGCATTCCATCTGAATGGGAAGAAGTTAGTGGGGGTCTCCCTGTCCACCATCCCCTGTCAAGTACTGAGTCAGGTCTGGAATAGATGGCATGCTCCTTTGGTCCAGATATCAAGAGGTCCATTTTGTCAAGAGGTCAGAATACCCGCATATGATGGGTGTGTGTACCCTCGGAATTTCATTTGTTGAGGCTCTAACCCCTAGTGTGTTGGTATTTGGAGATGGGCCCTTTGGGAGGTAATTAGATTAGTCATGAGGGTGGGACCTTCATGGTGAGATTAGTGCCCTTATAAGAAGAAGAATAAAGATTTCTCTCTATGAGCACACATGGAGAGGAGGTCATCTGAGCACACAGCAAGTCTACAAGCCTAAAAGAGAGCCCTCACCACACCCTCAACTCTACTTGGCAGCTTGATCTCAGGCTTCAAGCCTCTAGAACTGGGAGATTAAAGGTCTGTTGTTTAAGCCATCTGGTTTATGGCAGGGCTCCCCAACCTTCAGGCTGTGAACTGGTACCTCCCGTCAGATCAGTGGCAGAATTAGATTAAAAATAAAGTGCACAAGAAAAGTTATGTACTTGAATCAACCTAAAACCATCTCCACATCATGTCCATGGAAAAATTGTTTTCCATGAAACTGGTCCCTGGTGCTGAAAAGTTTGGGGACCTCTGGTCTAGGGCATTTGTTATAGCAGCCTGAGCAGGATGGGATACCATGAAAGCAGCAGCCAGGGCGTAGCCTTAGGCTCTGACAGGCCCACCTGCCTCCTCTTCAGCAGCAGGAATGGGCCAGGAGGGCAGAGTTTCTGATGCCATTTTAAACGATTAGGTAACTTGCTGGAGCACAGGTATGACAGACATGAGGAAAAGTGAGAAGAGAAACTTCATATTGGGGCAGAGGTGGGTTTGTATTTTGGTGCAAAACCGGGCAGAGATGATGTGAAAAAGCTGGGATTCAGTACTGAGGCCAGGAAGTGATAAGTCCTGGCCCCAGAGGCCCCAGGGTTGGAAGTTTGCTGGACTGTCCAACAGAGGAAACCACTATGTCTGTGATGTGGATCTGAGGCAAAGTTGAGGCTGGAGGAGATTGTGGAAAGTAGGAACCTGTGGAGACCTCTCCTGGGGATGAGGCTGGGGCAGAAGATGAATATGGGGATGGAGTGAGACTGGCAGAAGATGAAGGACTTCAGGACCCAGAGAAGGTGTTCTTGGAATGAAGGCTTCCATCGCTGAAGAATGAGAAAGGAGGACCACTCAGGGAAGGCCCTCATTTCCTGAGTGACCTTGGGAAAATCACTTTGCCTCTCTGGATCTCTGTCTTCTTCATTTTTGAAGAATTCAAAGGAATTTTGGAAATTCATTTGAAGAGTTTAGACTAGGTGAACACTCAGGTATAATTCAATTTTAACATTCTGAGATACTTGGATGGGATGGAGAACTTAAAGTAGGATCTAGAAAGATGGGAATCAGGGTAATCTTGGGCAAAGAAATGGTAGTGGCCTAAGGATGAGGATTAAAGTTACATTTCCAGATTCAGATCCTAGTTTTACCTTTTACTAATTGTGAGACCTTGAACTAGTTACTTAAAATCTCTAAGCCTCAGTTTCCCCATCAATAAAATGGAAATAACAGCAGCATCTTTCCCAGAGTTGAAGTGAGGATTAGATAACCTAGCAAAACATGCAAAGCACTTAGCGCAGCATCTGATGCCGAGTAAGCACTCAGGAGGTGTTAACACTAACAGGAAATGCTAATTTATATGGGAAGGTCACTTGCCAATGCAGGAGACATGTGGGTTCAGTTCCTGGGTTGGGAAGATCCCCTGGAGAAGGAAATGGCAACCCACTCCAGTATTCTCGCCTGGGAAATTCCATGGACAGAGGAGCCTGGTGGGCTACAGTCCAAGGGGTCACAGAGAGTCGGACACGACAGTGACCGAGCCCAGATTATGTGACAAGGGACACAAAGGCACTCTTCCGGGTGCTCCGAATGCACCCCTGTCCTTCAGGAGGAAATCTTGGGCCGGCACACTGCCGCACACCGTGAGCTAAGTTTTTGCACACTGGGACTTTGGAAGTCAGGAGAAGAATCTGGATTCAGGGAGATGGCCACCAAGAGCCCCCGGGGCTAGCCTGGCTAGGACTTGTCATTTAACTTGGCCCATATGTAAAAGTCTTCAGTGTTAAAAGGAAGCAAATCAGATTGTGAAAGTCTGATGGGCAAGACCTGACTTCCTCTGCTTCTCTGATTTCTCTTGTTACTTAACCCGGCCCCAGGTAAGCAGAAGTTCAATTCTTGCCCTTTCAGCATTAATCTGAGGAATCTTTCCTTAATCCTCCCTCCTCCTCACACCTGCTCCACCCAAGAACACTAATGAAAAGCACCTCCTTTGTGCTCCCAGGCATATTATGCTTCTCATCACTTTTGTTTTATGGCCACAACTTAATATGGGAAATAGCTATTTGGGTGTCTGTTGTTCCTGTTAGGTTGAAGGCTCCTTGAAGGCAGGGGGCCTGCAAAGTGTTTGACATAAACATCAGGCTCAGTAAATTCCTATAACAGCCTCCAACCTGATTCCTGTGCTCCCAATCTGGGTCCCCAGTCCCTTGTCCATGCAGTAGCCAGTGTGATGCCCAAACATAAATCACATTGTGTCACTACCTGACGAAGACCCTGCAGACTTTCTTTCTCCAGTGCTTCTTGTCATCCAGGTCTCATTCTCATTGTCACCTCCCTGGGAAGCCCTGTCTGGTCCCCCAGCCCAGTTAGTAGTTGTTCTAGCATGTCTTCCTCTTATTGTGGCACTCATCCGCACCTGCAATGATCTATTCTTTCTTCTTTGGCTTGTTTCTTGCCTGAGTTTCCCTGAACAGAAACCCCAGCCGAGCTGGGACCTGCTGTGTTTTGTCAACTTGTGACAGTGTCCTGCCCCTTCCGTTATTCAGTGATGCATATTGGTTTAGTAGAACCAAGTTACTGTTTGCTAACTGAAGGGAACAACAGCTTTTATAAAACGAAAGTGAGATGCTTGTGGCAGTGGTGGGGAGGGTGCGGAGACCTGGCAGCAAGTATACCCCATCACAGAGGGCTTTAGATTCCTCGTTGTGGAGAGAAACCCTTTCTCCAGACCTCGGCAATATTTGAAGGCAGTTGTCACAATCCCTACAGCTTCTCTTTTCCAGGCTCAATACCCTCAGCCCTATCTATAACTGTTTCCTATTGTAATCTCCTTCCATTGCTAGTGGGCATCTCAGAAGCTGAGCATCTTTTGCTTAGGAGGTGTCATCCCTGGTGAAATATGACCCTGACTATATCTCAAAGGCCTTCCCCTCCCAGACAATACCCTACTTACTTGAGACTGCACCTGAGGCCTGAGATCAAGAGGCGGAAAGCACCAAGTGAAGGAGATTCAGAAAGAGACTCAGAAAGGAAATTGTAGGAAGGAAAGAGAAAGAGAGGAGGCAGGCTAAGAGGAGAAGGAAGAGAGGAGGGGGATGGATGGAAGTGGGCTGCCCTGTGCCCCATGCTGGAATCCTGCTACCCTGGTGCGAACACCCACTAGTCTCTGCTTCACCCCTCGCCTGCCTCAGTCTTGGTGTTAGGGGAAACACATGGGCTGAAACTGCCCACCCTGGCCAGGCACCATGGTAGCCATTCCTGTGAGTTATTTTATGACAGGAGGTCCTGGTAAGGAACATGAAATCAACAAGCCACTTCAAATCAGAAGAATTTAGGAAAGGTCAAAAGGAGACGAGCATCCTACCGACCTCCCAGAATCCTCCTCATTGGAATACATTTTGAGTGAACAATGTGTGCACCACCAGGATGGACCCTGAGTCAGAGAGACTGGCCAGAGACAACCAGGAAACTAACCCCATCACCATAAAACCCGAGACTTTGAGCCATATGGCAGAGTAGTTCTCCTGGGTCCCTTTCTCCACCCAGGTGTCCCTTCCCAGTAAAGTCTCCTGCTTTGTCGGAATGTGTGACTTCTCGGACAGTTCATTTCTGAGTGTTAGACAACAGCTCCCTTTAGGGCCCTGGAAGAGGTCCCCGTTTCCTGCAACACTGGCAATAGTCCCCCTCCTCACTATACAATCTCACCGTACTTGAGACAATTCTGGGTTCATGGGCAAAAGTGTGGGAACTCACAGAGAAAAGGGAAATCCTGGGAATGCGCACTGGAGGCCCGTCTCTCCCCCTACCCCAATGTGTGCAGGCAGGGACCTCTGAGGACAGAGCTAGGGGTCTAGTTCAGCCAGGGGATTGACCAGAGTCTTTCCATAGACGAATTGTTTCAGCCCAAGTCCCAAGCAGAAGTAGGACTTGAGCAACCAATTATTTCAGTTCCTACTGTCACTTTGGTAATTGAAGTGTCAAAATCCATGACACAGGGCTTTCTAAAACACAGGTTTTCAGCAACTGTGGGAGGAGACAGGGCACTGAGGTTGGATTCTGGAGTTTACTTCATGGCAGGGCTTGTGTCAGGCTTGTGTAAGATTGCCTCAGCCCACTGGTGAAAGCTGAGGCCTTTCTTCCCAGCAAGGTCTTGGGAAACATCACGCAATTCTCTTCTTTTTCCTGTAGAGGTGGTGGGACACACCTGCCCTGTTGACATAGGGTCTGGGTAGTTTGAGACCCTGGCTGAAAGCATCATTTCTCTGAGAAGCACCACCTCGGGCTCTCCTAGCCTCACGTGGACCATCGTGCTGCCTCCTAACCTGTCTCACTTCTGCCCCAAGTCATCCCCCACACAGCAGACTTTTCCAAAGTATGAGTATATCATTTCCCTCTCCAAATCTCCACTGCTGCTTCTGTCCTCTGTTTTCTGGAAAGTGTAGCTCCCTGGCCTAGTATCCCCCCCTCTCTCCTCTTTATCTCCCACCTCCTTCTCTTCTACGTCCAGGCCTTTGCACATGGGCTCTTTTTCTGAAGCACTTGCACATTTATCTGAGGATGCCTGCAGCCACCAGCCTTAACTCACCCCTCCAGGAGACCATCAGGCAAATGACAGCCCTCCCATCAAAGCCCCACAGAACCTTACCCCTCTCTGGCCTTTGATTTTCTATATCAGACTCATTTAAGAGGCTGTCTTGTCTGCCCCACAGTCCTGGGAGTTCCTTAAATGACAGAGCGAAGCCTTATTTATTGCGGGGGCCCCTTAGAGCCTTATACAGAGCCTGACATACAATAAGTCTGTTATTATTGTCTCTCGAGTGAATAAGAAGACAAGTGAATGACAAACGAATTAATCTCCATGCCCAGTTCTGGAAGCATTTCGCACCGCCCAGGTCCCAGAGCATATTCTGAGCATCATTAAGCCTCTGGGCACCGCCCAGGTCCCAGAGCATATTCTGAGCATCATTAAGCCTCTGGGCAGTGTCCTGCAGCTGATGGTGCCCCTGTATTTCCTCACCCCTCCCAGAAAGGTATGTAGAAGTTCAGGCTCCACTGCCAAGGAGGGCAACTCCCTCTTACAGGAATCGGGGGACAGGCATCTGACAACAGGCTTTCTGTTCTTCAATCAGCATAATGCTGGGGAAATCCCAAAGCTTTTGTTTCTTGAAAGGACTCATTAATCATAGAGGTAGTCAGCATTTCTCACCTGGAGTGGGAATCTTAACCTTGACCCCGATGCTCTCATTCTTTATCTGAGGGAAGAAGACGACTCCCTTCTACTCCATAGAACCACTTTTTTGGAATAGGAGAAGCTAATCAGTTGGAAGGGCTAAGTCACCCTTCCATCAGGTCAGCTCTTTTAACAAAATCCCTCAGGGCTCTGTGAGAGCGGTTTGCTATAACACCTTCTCCCCTGGGATCTAGAGCAGCCTGCTCCTCTCAGACCGAGCTAACAAAGAGATAAGGCAAAAGTGGAACCCTTGGTATCTAAGAAGCTCTGTCCCCTATTGTTCTGAGCCCAGCTGCTCCACAATCTCCGGCCTTCAGGTTGCCAGACCATCGGCACACCCCTTATGTCCAAAGCGGTCCCTACCTCACCCTCTCCCCAAGACAGCTCCAACTTCACCCTCCAGCCCCCACGGGGCCCTAGGACCATCATATGTTCCCTTGCTCATTCAAAATGCTCCTGAGAGTTTATTCCATGCTGGCACCTGGGGGCAATCAGCCATTGCCCCTGCCTCTAGATAAGGGATTCCAGTTCCCTAGTGCAAGTGCAGAGGTAGACACATCGGAGAGTCCTATGGGCCTGGAGGAACAAGCCCCCATGTGCTTGAGGAAGGTGGGTGGTCAGGAAAGGGGAGGGGGCGGTGACACAGGCTTTAGGCCCTCATGGCCATTAAGGGACTCACTAGAGACCTCAAGGTGAGGAGAGTATTCCTGGTGCAATCGTGCAGAGCCTGGGGAAAGCGGGATGTGATTTAGGGAAATGTTTTGAAGAACTGATTGGGTAGCTGTGTGCATGGAAGGAGTTAGATTTATTCTGTGCCCCCAGTGGTGTGGGAGGAAACCAGGGTTAATGCTCAGCAGGCACGAGGAGACAGATTTTGGCTGATCTAATGGAAGACTTTCTAAGTGTTGGCACCAAAGGAGGACGCTCCCTTTTCTGGAGGAGTCCGGGCAGGGTGGGGCCAACTGCTTGGCAGGGAGAGAATCACTCAAATGTGAGGGTGGGACAGGTTGGGTTAAACCAACAATGTTCAAACTTTTTTCAGGACAAACTCCTTTATTCAGATGGAAGCTTCTAGTGTGCAATAGTTGAAGGCAGAACTGGTAAGACCGAATAAAGCTGGGGAGGGGCTCCAGAATCCCATCCCCTCACTGCCCTTATCTTCCAGTTGGAGATGCCATGATGATATACAGAACCTCTGATATTTTCTCCTGGTGATTGAGGCTTTGGGGACATTTTGCTGGTTTTAATCCTACTCTCTCTCCCTCCTTTCTTCACATTACCCCCCAAGAAGGGATCATGGAGCATGTAGAGTATTTTAGGACATCTGTACAGTCACTATTGGTTGAGAGCCTACTGTGTATCAGTCACTACTCCAGATGCTGGGAATAAACTAGAAAATAAGACAGATGCCATGACTTGCCCTCGTGGAGTTCCCAGTGCAGTGGGGAAGCAAAGTCAAAGACATATTTCTGGCACGTTGCAATAGGTAACGGTGGATGGAGGGGATGGGGGGAGCCTACTCTATCCGAGGCATCTAGTCCGGGCCAGAACCCAGGCTGTGGTTTTTCCAGTAGTCATGTATGGGTGTGAGAGTTGGATCATAAAGAAGACTAAGCACTGAAGAGTTGAGCTTTCGAACTGTGGTGCTGGAGAAGACTCTTTAGAGCCACCTAGATAGCTAGGAGATCAAACCAGTCAATCCTAAAAGAAATCAACCCTGAATATTCATTGGAAGGATTGATGCTGGAGCTCAAGCTCCAATATTTCGGCCACCTGATGTGAAGACCTGACTCATTGGAAAAGACCCTGACAC
This sequence comes from Dama dama, assembly GCF_033118175.1. NCBI lineage: Eukaryota > Metazoa > Chordata > Mammalia > Artiodactyla > Cervidae > Dama > Dama dama. The sequence goes on from NC_083700.1 coordinate 18,482,282, forward strand.
TGGGAAAGATTGAGGGCAGGAGGAAAATGGGGTCACAGAGGATGAGATGGTTGGATGGCATCACTGACTCAATGGGCATAAATTTGAACAAACTCCAGGAGATGGTGAAGAACAGAGAAGCCTGGCATGCTGTAGTCCATGGGATTGCAAAGAGTTGGATATGACTTAAGGACTGAAAAAACCTCCCAATTGCCAGGCCAGCTCTCTTTCTCCTGCACCAAGCAGCATAGCAGGGACTTACGGGTGGCTTAGAACGGTTGTCAGGAGATGTCTCCCCACTTATAGGGTGTCCTGGGCAGGGAAGGGACTGGGACCTTCTGAACTCTGCTCTCCAGGCTCACAGCATGGAGTGCTTCCTGGAAACACCCCCATACTCTCAAGCAGGAACCCTGACATCCCTGTCACCATAGCAAAGGCTCTTAAAATAAGATGTGCAAGGTCCATGGCAGGCAGGCTGCAGGGAGCTGGAATCTAAGCGTGGTTCCTGGCTTCGTGCTCAGCATTGGGGAAGGAGCTGCAAGATCCAGGCTGCAGAGAAGATGGATTCAAGGCTCTCTGCCATCTTCACCAACCACCACTGTCTGACCCTTCTCCATGCTGTGCCTCGCTTTCTTTACTTGTAACCCAGGGGATGGATGCTGTTCATCTTTTCCTGCCCTGTGTCCCATCCTAATCCTGTCAGAGTTCTCTCTCTGCTGAAAGTACAGGGCAGGATGACCCTGATTCAGGCTCTGGTGTTTGGAAGGCTCACCCCAGGCCAGTGATGACCCGGGAGAAGTTGCGCTCAGGGCAAGCAGCAAGGGCAGGGGGGTCACTTGGGTGTCTCTGAGGTGAGCGCCTGGGTCTGGAGGCTGCTGAGGCAGGGAACCTGGGAGCCAGGCCAGGCTGCAGGTTCACAGGGCAGCCAGGGCCTCTGCTGCCCTGAGCTCTTAGCTACCAACAAGGCCCGGAGGAACTCCCGCCCCTTCCAGGAGCTCAGCTTGTTCTGGAGTCTTAGAATCAGAAGCTGCAGGCCCGAGAGGCTCCCCGGACCCAGCGTCCCTCCTCATGGGGCTGGTTGGGCCTCATGGCTGCAGACCCAGGGATGGCTCTGGTTTCTTCTAGCGGACAGGCTGGGCCCTTCTCAAGCTTCCATCCTCCTGGGGCCAGGGCTCTGCTCCCCACCTGTGTGCACACCTTCCCTTGTGTCCATGGGAAGGACTCTGGGTGTGCTAGAGACGCCCAATGCCCCCATGAATTCAGAACACCATCTGTGGGTAACATCCCATCTGTCCTTGACTCCAGCATTCCTCCTCAGACACGCTCTGTCTGCGTGCACATCTGGAGGACTTTCAGAGGCCTAAAGTTCTGGTTCCCAGGTGGCTCAGTGGTAAAGAGCCAATGCAGAAGATGTGGGTTCGACCCCTGGGTCGGGAAGATCCCCTGGAGAAGGAAATGGCAACTGGTTCTAGTATTCTTGCCTGGAAAAATCTCATGGACAGAGGAGCCTGGCAGGCTACAGTCCATGGGGTCACGAACCGTCAGACATGACAGCACACAACACTCACACACTCAAGATTCTAGTAGGAGAGAGAGGGCTGTGTGCACAGCATTGGGTAAAGAGGGGGTAGGGCTGGGTTGGGACGTGGCTGGAAGGTTGAAGGGAAGGTATGACACTTGTTTCCTTCTGTGGTGACAGTGGCCAACTTGACCATCTGGACTGGGAGATCCTGAGCTGGGGTGAGGTGAGGGGCAACTGAGCAGTGGGGTCTGGGGTCATGGGGGAGGAGATGGTCCAGGAGATGAGCCCAGGGGACCCAGAAGAGACTCACAGTTTCTCTGCTTCTCTTTTTTGTTATTACTGAATGAAGAAGTTGAGGCCCAATTAAGGCCCAGGACTGTCTGATGCCCAGACTTCTGGGAAGGTCAGGTTGGGAGGGGGGAGGGGGAAGAAGCACGCAGAGCACTGACTCGGAGGAAGACTTTATTTCACCCCCATCGCCCTGCCCCACAGCGAAGGCAGCCCTGAGGCTCTAGGTGGGCAGTGGCTGGCCTCCTGATTAGTGGCTGTGGCCGTGACCGTGGCCATGGCCGTGGTCGTGGCTGTGGCCGTGACCTCCGTGGCTGTGATCGGAGCCACCCTGGCTGGGGCATGGGCCCGAGTCACCCTGCCCGAAGCCTGGCCCGTGCCTGTGGCCGTCTCCTGGGGGTGCGGTCTTGTGCATCTCCTCATGGGAGGCTACCGTCAGCTTGGCCACCAGCATAATGAACTCCTCGAAGCTCAGCTGCTTGTCCTGGTTTGTGTCCAGGTCCTCCATGATCTCGTTGATGGCTTTGTCATTCTTCTTCTGCTTCTGCAGGTGGGAGACATGGGGCGTCAGGGCTGGGTGTGGCCAGGGTTGGGGACGGGGAGGAGCACTGCAAGTGACCCAATGGCAGAGGCACAGGGACACTGGGCTTCTGGGCCTCAGTTGCAGCATCTATTAGCCATGGTCTAATTCCTTCTGCACACAACCCGGGCACCACGATTCACTCCCTTATACAGGAGAGGATCCGAGGTCAAGTGACTCGCCCAAGGTCACGCAGTAAGTACAGCGATGTCTCCTCACTGGGTTCTTACAGCAATTATAGAGAGACTTGGAATCTTCCCTGAGGAACACCTGAGAAAATGGTTTTGCAGAGGGTAACTAGCTCGTGCAGATTGCCAAGGCTTGGGAGTGGAAGGGAGGACACCCACGTTACGATCTGACGCAGAGCCTGGACTTGTCCCTTTCTCACCGCTTCGGTCAGCATCAAGCCCTTCTCTCCCCTCCCTCTCCAGGCTAGTGACCCTCATTTCAGCCTGTAGGGTGGGGAAGCATCTAAGGGAAATGAGATGGTGTGATAAGTGTGCAAGGAAGGGCATGAGGGGAGGATCCAGGCCCCCCTGGGTTCCAGCTCTACTCCCCACTGGCTGGGCAGTTTTGCTGTCTCCTCTTGCAATGCTTCACCAGGATCTCCTCTTCTGTATGTCTGCCATTGTCCTGGCAGAGCTCTCACTCCTGAGCAGACCCCGGGCAGGAGCCTGGCTTTCCCTCCTGGCCTATCTGCTCTGCATGTCGGGGGTGGTGGATGGGGTGGAGTAGGAGTCACACAGACGACAACCTTGCCCACACAACCTCTTGGCTATATCGCCTCTTGTCCCCCCTGACCCAGAGTCTGGCTTGCTGAATTCTGCCCCTGCGGGGAGCTATCAGTGTCCCCCGACTCTGTCCACTGTAATTCTCCACCTTACCAAGGTGGGGAGGGGCCCCAGGCAGGGCTGGCCACCTATTCTGGGCTATCCTGCTCCAGGAATGGAACTGAGACTGGGACTTACACGTCCCGCCCTTCTGAGCACAGCACCTGTGTCCCCCAAGTCACCAAATTTGTAAAGAAAACAAAAAGATCCAGTGGAATGAATCTTCCTTTTCTTAGAGCTGCCAGATCATTTTCAGATCAGGGAAATAAATTAACATGTTATGGAGTGCTTTGTCCACTCATGCTGGGCTGGGTCCCTTCCCAAATGCTGTTTATTTGTTTCCTCCCAGAGAGCCTATGGATTAGAAAAGTCCTCTTGGGTCTTCTAAGTTCATCTGATGCTTGCAGTCTCATTAGCTTCCTTCCAAGGGTCGTTGTCACTTGGTTCCCATAGCCCCTTCCCAACACTCAGGTTTCAGCTCAAAGGTCCCTTTGGAGGGACCCTTCACGTACTTAACTAGTTACCTCTCTCCTGCCCAGTCCACATTGCCCACAGCACTCTATTGGCAGTGGATCTATCTGTGTTCCTGATTGGTCAACATGTTTGCCACGTGCCTCTCCCCTCGAGACAGTGGGTCCCTGTTGGCCACTATGTGCCCTGCCTGGGACAGAACCTAGCACGCTGCACAAGCTGTCTGTTGGTGCCACCTACTGTGGACCACCTCTAGTGACAGGGTCCAAATCCTGCTCCAAACACGGAGCCCACTGCCTTTGGAGGCTGGGTTGAGGGTCAGGAACATTTTCCTTGATGGTTGCAGATTGTATCCCCATTCTCCATCCTTAGCCCAGACTGACTCAGGTCTGCCAGGAATCCAGCCTTACCTTGAGAAAGTTTGGCAGCTCTTTTTTCACCAGCTGTTTGAATTCTTTCTGCATCAGGGTGTCCGGGTGCCCTAGTCGTACGGAGTAATGGTGAAAGATGTTGATGATGGTTTCTATGCTGCATTCCATTTGTGACATTTGGTCCGTCATCTTCCTGCCTTCTGTTTGAGCAATGGAGCAGGGTGCTTAGAAGACTGTCAAGCTTTCTTGACCCTCCTACTGTCTGCACACAGGAATGAAGAGAAAAATACAGAATGAAAAGAAATTGGGGACTGCAGCTGAACTGGGAGATGACCCAGTTCCAGACATGAGAGGAATGGCTTATAGAATGTCTAGGGAATGCCCCAAAAGAGAGCCTTTGAGGATAGCAGAGCATGACCTAAGAAAAAGGGAAGGAAGATTTAAAATGAGCAGTCAATCAAGGAGGGCTTCCAGGTTTGAAAGGAAGATGGGTAAGGGGGGTGAAGAGTCAGTGAGCAGGCTCCGGCCCCGGCAGAGCTGGTAGCTCACTTACCCAAGCCAAGGAGCCAAGCAGAAGGGTTTGAAAGCAAGATGCGGGCCCAGTTTTTATACACCACTGATCCAGACAGCCCTCTAGCGTGAAGATTGCTTCATGGGTGAGCCTATGTGGTAACCCCAGGCTGGGATGTTTCACTGCCAGGAAGGGGGCTGGGCCAGGACAGGAAGTGTTCACAGAGCTCTTTTTGACTTTTTGTGAAATTCCCAGCCCTGGCCTGGAGCTGGTTTGGGAGGAAGCTGGTTGCTTAGTCCACTTCCTCCACCCCACACCCCTGTCCCCGCTGAGTGAGGTGGGAAGCACTCTGCCTCTCTTCTGGGACCCCTCTCTCAACAACCACCGAGGCTGTGCTTCCCATCTGTGATAGCCAGGGGCTGCTGGCGGGCCGAGGACCCCTGAGGTGGCCAACCCACTCCGGCTCCCCATGCGGCTGAGCCTTCCTGCGCCTGTCTGACTCTGGCTCTTAAGAGGGCGAGGGGTCTGCCTCCATTGTTCAAGCTGATGGAGGAAGTGCAGACAACAGCCTGAAGCCATCCTGTGCGGTTCCCTCCTCAGTTAGGAAATCTCTGTTTCAGGCTATCGGGGCAAGTTCGCCAGGGTGCCTCTTGTGTGTGCGTCCACAGCGCCCTCTGCTGCCTCTATCAGGGCACGTTTCGCTCTGGACCAAGGATCCGAGACCCAAGCTTACAGGAACCAGAGACCCGGAGCCAAGGGGTGAAGCCGTGTGGGCTGAAGAACCCAGAGCACTGTCAGAAGTGTGACTTGTGGCAGCAGACATGGGGCCTCAGGGTTGCAGGGACCAGAGCGTGGTGGGGACTGTGGCAAACCAGAGCATTCTTCACTTGAAGGGGCCGCTGTTACTCATCCTCAGGGGAAGGCAGCCACGTGAGAGAGTGGATCTTTTGTTAATGGACCTCCCAAAGGTTCAGGAAATCTGATTTTTTCTGTGAAAACTCTTGCTTATAAGATTCGTCAACTACTTTTAAAGGAAAATAAAAACGTTAACTAGGAAACACGGTATGTGCTGAACAAAGCATGGTTGCAGGCCAATGCCTGAAGTTCCTGTCTTTCAGGTCTCTCTCCTCCATTCTGCTGAGGTTCCCCAAAGCAGGGATGTGGCCTGAATCACCTCTGCGGTTCCAGGATGGAGCAAGAGCCTGCTCGGTAGGTGTAGAATGAACAGTTGTTGAATTAATAATTGCAGGAATGCACAAATAAATGGGGAAATGAATGAGTGTGAAATGCACACAGGTCTGTTGCCCTGTGACTTTCTGCAGAGATGTTGGCTGGGATCGTGCAGTGTGGGTTAGGACGGAAGTGACTGGGTGGGAGTAGGGGAGTAGGGTCAGTGGTTGGTGGAGTGAGCAGCTGGACAGGGCTTCGAAACAGGAGGGAGTCCACACGTGGGGGTCCTGCTTTGGCAGTGAGTTCCCTCATGACAGAAGGCGGTGGCAGGGGACTTCCCTGGTGGTCCAGTGGCTAAGACTCCATGCTCCCAAGGCAGGGGGCCTGGGTTTGATCCCTAGTCAGGGAACTAGATCCCACATGCCACAGCTAAGAGTTCGCATGCCACAGCTAAAAGACACTACATGCTCCAGTGAAGATCAAAGATCTCATAACTAACAGCCTGTACAGCCAAAAAAAAAAAAAAAAAAAAAAAGGCCTTGGTTGACAGACCTCATGGTTCCAGGCTAACCCAGGCCTGGGTGAGGCCGAGGCTGAGTTGCAGAGGCCGTGACCTGGGCAGGCTATTTTTGGCCTGGTCAATAAGTGCCCAGATCCCACCCAGCCTCCTCACTGCCAACTAAGGCCAGAGGTTGGAAGGAAAGGGTGGTGGGAAGTGGGGTCTTCTCCTAGAGGAACATTCAGAGCCTCCTGAGTGGGCATGAAGAGGGACAGTTTTCCTGGTTTTGGACGGTGGGTATGGCTTCCTCAGCTGTGTTAAAAGCACACACGCCAACAAGGGAGCAGGCAGACGCTCGGCAGCTCTAGACCTATCAGTGAGCTTGGTCCCCTGAGGCCACGACCAAGAGGGGTCGGTATCCTTACCCCTTCTTCAGGGTTCCCAAGTCTTAATCCTTTCCCCTGACTCCCTCTTGCTGTCCTCACTCATAATCTCTGTGATTTCTGGGAAATTTTCTTTCCCCATTTTCTGTTCCCTGGCTCCCGTTTTTCCGGTCCTTCTCCTCTCCTATGTCTTGGGGAACCTGGTTTTTGTTCTCAGCGTGTCCCTGAAGTTCCAGATCCTTCCAGAAATTCCTGATGAATATCTCCATGTGTCCCTGTTGACCTCCTCTGCCTGGCGGGAACCCCTCTGACACAGGAAATAAAGGGCTGTCACATTATCACCACGTTGGCATTCTAATGGCTGGCCTTGGGGCCCCTCTCCCTCACTAGCTTATTAACTCCTTTTACTCATCCCTGGGTGATTAACTGTCATCTGAGAGGCATCTGATAAACGTTTGCAGAGTATTACGTGACTGACATGGCTTTGATAGAAACTACGCTGAGAAGATGATCATTTCCTGTAATTAAGAAATTGTGCAGCTCGGGAAAATGCAGAGAAGGAAAATAAGGAAGTGGGGAGGGGTGAAGGAGATGTGGAGATAAGGGAGAGTCCGCGGGTGAAAAGGTAGCCTGGGATGATCAGAGTTCGTGCTGCCCCCTTGTGGCCCACCTGTGTCAGGACAGCCTGCTGCGTTCCTTGGGCCCTGATTCTTAACCTTTCGGTTTTCAAGGCCCTTTCACACTTCACAGATTATTGAGTGTCTAAAAGAGTTTTTGTTTATATGGGTTGCATCTACTATTATATACAATATTATACAATTTAAAATACTTATTAATTCACTTAAAATAGTATCAGTAATCCCCTTATCTATTAACATATTTTTAAAGTAAGAAATAATTATATTTTCAAAAAAAGCCTAGTGAGAACAATGATATCATTTGTTACATTTTTGCACACCTCTTTAATGTGTGGCTTATATGAAGACAAATGGACTTTCCTACGTCTGTAATCAGTTTGTTGTATGTGTTGTTTTCTTTTTCTTTTCTTATTTAAAATTTATTTTTAATTGAAGGATAGTTGCTTTACAATATTGTATTGGTTTCTGCCATATATCAACATGAATTAGCCATAGGTATACATATGTCACCTCTGTCTAGAAGCTCGCTCCCACCTCCCTCCCCATCCCAGGCCTCTAGGTTTTTACAGAGCCCTGGTTTGAGTTCTCTGAGTCACACGGCAAATTCCCATTGGCTCTCTATTTCACATACCGTAGTGGATATGCTTCTATGTTACTCTCTCCATTTGTACCACCCTCTCCTTCCTCCCCACCCCACCCCACCCCATGTCCATTGTTCTCTACCTGTGCATCTCCATTGCTGCCTGCGGTTAGGTTCATCAGCACCGTCTTTCTAGATTCCATATGTGTGTGTTAATATATGGTATTTGTTTTTTGTTTGAAGATATGAAGACAATCAAACCTCACACAGATAAGTAGTTGGAAAGAGGAGAATATATTAAGAGCCTTTAAAAGTTGTTGTTGAAATGGCAAACCACTCCAGTATTCTTGCCTGGAAAATCCCATGGACAGAGGAGCCTGGCAGGCTATAGTTCATAGGGTCTCAAAGAGTCAGATATGACGGAGCCTGCTGCTACGTCACGTCAGTCGTGTCTGACTCTGTACGACCCCATAGGTGGCAGCCCACCAGGCTCCCATCCCTGGGATTCTCCAGGCAAGAATACTGGAGTGGGTTGCCATTTCCTTCTCCAGACTGAGCCTACACTCATATAAATACAATAAAATTTGTTGTGAATGTCCTTCTTTGATAATTCACCAAAACTCAACAAGCAGACGTTTTGAAAGGGTTATCCTAGAATCTCAGACCATATTAATGAATTCTTTGTTACATTAGAATTCATTGTTCTATCACAAAATATAAATCGGTCTCCTATGATTCTGTAACAATATACTGGTCATTGGAAAAGATTGATTCACTGGGTTATCCACATCTTCCAAATGCTGACACATTTCATTACCTAATATATATACATATGTAAAAATCACACTTATTGATATCACAACTGATCTCATCAAGAAAATCTTTACGTTTTGAGAGACTGTCAAACTCATGGTGGCAGAGCCAAATTTTTCAAAGTTTAATTTTTGCTTGAAAGTTCCAGTTTTATTACACTAACACAGCCTGTTGGTTTTCCTTGAAGTAAAAGTTTAACTCTGTTCATTTTCAAGATAAATGTCTGCCTTGTATACTGTAGCATGAGTATCCATAATTGAGCTGCTATTTGTTCTTTCAAGTAAAAATGGTGTTTCTATGAAAAAAGTGGCTAGCTCACCTTACCTTTCAATCATGCAAGTGCTTTTCCTTGAGACAATCATGGTTGAGATCTAATAAAATGAATAGCTTTCATTGCTTTATCAAGAACATTTCTCAAGTGAAAAACATTTTTGTTTTGAAAGAATACAGCATGAGGAATACAGTGACTGCTAGTGCAGTTTGCTGCCACCTCCCCAGTTGCCGCTAAGACACTAATAGTCTGACCTGCTGTGGTTCTAAGGTCACTGGTGTAAATATCAGCAGAGTGAGGAAGGGGAGGATCTGGGGATACTTGGTTGGTGGGAGGCTTCTTGTGGTGGGTGGTTCAGGGTATATTATTATGGACTGCAATGTTAAATCATGACTGGAAATAGTCATGACCTCATGGAGCCCCTGCAGGGTCTTAGGAACCCCCAGGCTCCTTGGAACATTCTTCGAGAACCACTGTCTCAGGCAATATGTTACTTGAAGCAGCTCGTGTGTCTGTCTGCTTTTCTTTTTCCTTCCTTCTTTTCCACAGAAGGTCTCTTGGAAGAAGCCAGGCTGGATGTGGGGCCTCCTGGCCCAGGTGAAGAGTGAGACAGGGACCCTCAGCAAGGTAGCTGCTCTGGCCAAGGGGGGTGAGAGATGGGGAGGTGACCAGGGTGGGGCTAATACTGGCTATTAGCAGGCCAGTTAGGATTTTGGTCCTAAGCGCACAGAACTAGAGAGAACTGCCTGCTCTGCTGTTTTCCCCCTCCTAACACCCTCTGTCCAGAACAAGTTTTTTCCCTCAGGGAGCCCCTCAGCCTGTTAGTCTCCAAGAATTTGCTAGTCTCAGGATGGACCTGGGCTCACCTGCTTCCCCTCCTCTCTCAGGCAGCCACCACCCACCCAGTCTCTGCTCAGGGTTCCCACCTCCCAAAGCCGTCTGCAGAATGGAACATTCTCCTCTCCCTAACTTGTTGCTCTGGGGGCCACAAGCCTCCTCTCTGAAAGCTTCACTGTTGGTCAGGCCTGGGAGGTGGAGGCCTGGGAGACAGCCTACAGGTTCAGGAAACCTCCAGGCCCTGCAGTATCAGTCCCCAGGCTACAGGTCTCCCTCCCCCTCATATATCTCTGAGGCTGCTACCACTTGTACCAGTGGCCCAAGATGAGATCAGGAAGGCCCCCACTCTGCTTCCCACCATCCCAGGGCCCTTCTTCCCAGCCCTGGGCCTTTGTGGGTCAACAGGGAGAACAGTAGATGGAATTAGGTATTCAAGGGGTCCCTTCGAGGGAGGTTTTCTGGGGACCCCGGGCCTCAGGGTGACTCCATAGCTTCACCAAGGACAACCTGTCCAGATTTGCGGTGTTCCCTGAAAAGGGTCCATTCAGTCGTCTCAGGAGGCTGCTCCACCCATGGAGAGATGGGAGCCCCTGCAGGTCCCCATGGAGACACATGTCCCATTGCATGCACACAAGGTGTCATGTGACGCTTCCTCCACAAAGACTCAAGGGCTCCCGAGACCAGAGCCTCGGACTGTGGAGGAGACGTGGAACATGTGAGGTGATAACTGTGGCTTTGAGCTGAGAGTGGCTGAGGGGCTGGAGTATCCTGGCTTGTGGGAGGCTTCTTGGGTGGGTGACAGTCTGATGCAGAGGCGGGGGTGGTGGGTGAACGGTCCCCTTGGCCACAGAGTGGGAATCAGCTCTAGTGATAAGGACATGTGTGCATCACCTCCTGGGATGTACTTTTCTACTTTATCTGCCTGCTGCTGGTGGGGCTGATGGAAAGGGGTGGGAGGTGGGGGTTGGGGAGCAACCTCCATCCAGAACCTTCAGACTCCTGGAGCAGATCGGTCCCCACAGGCAGAAAGTTCCCAGAGGTCAGGACGTGACCCCCAGGTCCCACAGGCACCCCTGGGTTCGCCAGGCTTCCTGGGAGCCTTGGGCAGCCGCACCCTTTCCCAGGGAGGAGGTATCTGGGATTATTCACAGGGCGGGTCCCTGCTGTCAACACCTGTCTGGTCTTGATTCTTCTCGGTGCTGTGGACTATAGAGGGAGCCGCTCAGAGCCTGGCCCTCCTCCTCGCCCTCTTTTGTTAGGGCTCCTGGCCTTTCTCTCCTCTCTGAAAAGCCAGGGCCCAGTCTCCGTTCCCGGGGAGAGAGTGCCCTCTAGTGCCTGGGAGGGTGAAGGCTGAGGCGGAGGGCAGGGCCAGAGGCCAGCCTGAAAGGAGGCCCTGCCAGCCAATGAGGGGTGAGCCGGCTGCAGCCTGACCTGTGGAGCTGGGAGAGCAAGGGACCCACAGGTATTTCTGAGTGTGTGTGTGTGTGTGAGTGTGTGTGTGTGTGTGTGTGTGTGTGTGTGAGTGTGTGTGTGTGTGTGTGTGTGTGAGTGTGTGTGTGTGTGTGAGTGTGTGTGTGTGTGTGTGTGTGTGAGTGTGTGTGTGTGAGTGTGTGTGTGTGTGTGTGTGAGTGTGTGTGTGTGAGTGTGTGTGTGTGTGTGTGTGTGTGAGTGTGTGTGTGTGTGTGAGAGTGTGTGTGTGTGTGTGTGTGTGTGTGTGTGTAGCTGTGTTTCTTCTTCTTTTTTTTTTTTTTGAATCTGTGTATTGATATCTTTTATCTGTGTTGGGTCGTTCTTTTTTTTTTTTTTTTTTTATTATTTTTTTTTTTTCCAGTGGGTTTTGTCATACATTGATATGAATCAGCCATGGATTTGTGTTTCTTCTTGAGAAGCCCTCTCTTATCAGAAGGACTGGACTCCACCAGATGGAGTGTAAAGATCAGGATTTTTGCTCTGCTCTGTTAATAGGCCCCTCCCCCTCCTCAACTCTTACATCCCCTCCTCTTCCCAACCGCAGTCTATTCCCAGCTGGGAAGAAATTCTCTGCATTAGACCCATCGAAGTGAGTTTGTATTTTTCCATTCTGCTACCCCTAGTCCCTGGTAGCTCAACTGGCAAAGAATCCGCTTGCAGTGCAGGAGACCCTGGTTAGATTCCTGAGTTGGGAAGATCCCCTGGAGAAGGGAACGGCTACTCACTCCAGAATTCTGGCCTGGAGAATCCCGTGGGCAGAGGAGCCTGGCTGGCTACAGTCCATGGGGTCGCAAAGAGGAGGACACGACTAAGCAACCTTCACGTTCACTTTCACCCCTGGACCTTACAGCCCTCTTCTATGAGTGGGGGTTAGCAAGCCTAGATTGCAGGCTTGGTGCGAGGATTAAATAAAGCACGTGTGAGTGTCTCCTCAGGCCTCACACACGGTGGGCACTCAATGAGATCTGGTTGCCCAGGGAAACAGGATGGGGGTGTTTCCTCATTCAATGAGCACCTGACCTGTGCTGGGGACCCAGAGAAGCCTATCCAGGTGCTAGCCTTCAGGAGGGCAGATGGGGCCATGCAGTAGGGTGGGTGCCCCGTTTGAGGGGTGAGCACAGTTGGGGTAACCATCATTGTCTTTCGTAGAGCCGAGATCTCTCCTGTGTCCTGGAATCACGTGAAGATGCTGTGGTGGCTTCTTATCTTCTCCACTCTGGGTCTCGGGGCCTGGGGTGAGTTTTCTTCATTGGCTTAGACAGTAACTAAGAAAGATCATCCTACAGTCTCATAATAGGAAATCTTTAAATGCCTGCTCTTTGTTAGGAGGATGGTAGGAAGCCAGAGTGGGAGGACAGCTTTGCATTTAGAGCACAGAACTTGGAGTCCATAGACCTGGATGCAAATCCTTGCCCTGCCTCCAGCAATGATTTTAAATAAGTTAGTCACCTCTTGAAACCTGAATTTTCCCACCTGAAGACTGACACAAGGTTATGATCTATATTTATTGTGAGAATAGAATGGGAAAATGCACTGCTGGAAGGACTTAGCACTTGAGCAATGGGGCAATGATTCTATTTGCAATATTATGTCAGCCTATGACTGGGGTTTATGGTTGTCAGTGAGAGAAAGTTCCTTCAGGGTGGGAATCTGTTGAAATCCCCAGAGTCCCTCCCACAGGAGCATGGACATAGCAAATGCCCCCAGAATTAATCCCAGAGGAACTGACTTGATTTGTGCAGAGAATTCCAGTCCCTTCTGGGCACAATCTGTCCCATTGCTTCCATTAGGCAAAATGCATACAAGGAAAGACTTTGTGGTTTTGAAGTGCCTGGATGCATTTCCAGGTGGTTTTTGTTGATTTTGCCAATTGTGTGTGGAGATGTGGCTCATGAGAAAAGGACAATATTTCCGACCCCCTGCCCTTGTCTGTTTAAAACTTCCTGGGAGGTTACCTGGAGCTGGTGTTGGAGAAAACCACGCCTCATGGTACTGCTGGAGGTGGTCCTCTGGCCCCATAGGGCTTCCTGAAAGGACTCAGAGATCTGGGGAGGCAGAGGGTTGTGGAGAGGAGCCTGAGCCGCTGCCACGGAGAGGACTGGTACTGGGGCTCTCTGAGGGCTGATGCGAAATGGAATGTTCCTTTACAGGTGATTCCTCCTGGGATAAAACACAAGATAAACACCTATTCGAGGGGCTTCAGGACTTGCTTGGCAACATCTCCCAGCTCACTGAAAAAGACAAACGGGGTCTCAGTGGTGAGGAGGTTTGAGGACCAGCTGGGTTTCTCTTGGGACCAGGCGCTTAATGGTGGGATGGGGTGGTTGGGGCTAAGACACAGGAATACCTCCCTGGGTTGTCTTAGGCCTTGGCAGGGAGGGAAGGGGGGAAGGGGAAGTGGGAGTGCTGCTGGGAGGGGCCAGAAACCCAGGAAAGGGAGGTGCAGTCTGTGCGTGAAGGACCCCCTAGCCTGAGGTTGGAGACTCACACTTTGCCCTCAGGAGTCCCCGGACTGAAGGGGAGTCACGGGCCCTGCCTGGAGGGCCCCCCAGGTTGAGGAGGAGATGCCCCGCTCCAGGAGCGCTGGGAGCAGGGCGAAGGAAGCAGAGTCCCGGAGGAAACTGTCAGTGGGCTTGGAGCACTTGGAGGGCAGTAGCGCTGGGGAAAAACTGAGAGGGGCCCCTGAGGGCTTTTCCTGGGTCAAATGGTGACACGAAAGGATTCCTGGAGCAGAGCGGGGAGGGACCCTCAATCAGAGAAGGTCATCCAGGTGTGGGGGCCAAGCACCTAGGCTGCTCTGGGCGGGTGCAGTCCCTGCATTGGAGTGAGTAGTGAAATGGAAACATGGAGGCAAGAAGAGGAGGCTGTGCCCGCCTGCCCACAGAAGGCCTCCTCCTGCAGCCCTTCTGCAGCCACCACGGGGCAGAACTGGCCTCGGCTGGCACGTGTGGCCCAGGGGCCCGAGGTGGCAATAGTGGAGCAGGGTGTGCCTAGGGACACCTGCATGTCCCCTGCAGGTGTGTCCACCATGGTCTCTCGCAAGCAGTGGGGGGCAGACGCCGTCGGCTGCAGTGCCCAGCTGGCCCTGCCGGTGGGCTTCCTCATCACGCACCACGTCCCTGGGCTGGAATGTCACAACCAGACCTCGTGCAGTCAGAGGCTGCGGGAGCTGCAGGGCCATCACGTGCGCAACGGCTGGTGTGACATAGCCTACAAGTAAGAGGCTGGGCTGGGGGCATTGACCCAGTGCTGCTAAGGGTGCCTCCCTCGCCCCTTCTCTTCTCTAACTCTTTCCCTCATTTTCTGGGTTGTGGTTGTACCTGGTTAATAATGAATGCAATGAAAAAATATCCTATAAAATTCCAAAGCCTTTGAAATTTTCTGTGAGGTTCTTGACTTTGAGCTCTCTTGAAAGGAAGCAAGGAAGTTTAAGTGATGACTCTACTTTCCGTTCGCCTCCTAATGGTTCACGCAGCACATCCCAGGTTAGGAATGGCTTCCCCATCTGTGGGTGCATGGGTGCGTTTGCCCCATGACAAAGTGTGAGGTTGGCTGGGCGGGTGTCACCACCTCCATGTTACAGACGGGGGCACCGAGGAAGGGATCGAGGTCACATTGCTGCAAAGTTGTGGCCCAAGCCCCTTTGCCCTCTGATCCTTCCACTACAGTGTGCGTCGGGGCTTCCACCTCAATGAGGGAGGCATCCTCTTCTTCCCCTGCTGGTCACTCTAGCGGGCCCTCCCAGTGCCCAGCACCCAGTTCCTCAGCCCACCTCTGACTTCAGTTCATTGTGGACGATTCCTGTGTGTGGGAATGGCTTCCCACCTCAAGAGCACCTGCATCTCTCTGCTTTTCTGCTTCAGGCTTTCGTCCAAGTCCCTGACAGTGAACCCCCTGGAGGGCAGGCTTTGTGGCTAACTTCTTAGTCTCCAGCCGTATAAAGGGACATTTTTAAGTACTTCTCTCCTTGAAAAGTCACATGTCAAGGAGCGGGGTGCCGAGCCCCGGGTGTCCATGGGGAAGCCAACATAATCCTTCACACTTTGTCGAGTTTCTTCCTGTTTCACTCCCCTGGCCCCTTCGGTCTGGCTTCTGGGGTCTCTTCCCAAATAAACTGACTGCGTCCACATCCTTGTTTGAGGTGCTGCCTCCTGGGAAGTCTAGGTAAGAGGTTACCCTGGCAGAGAGAAATCACACACACAGCCTGTGTGGAGATCACAGACATGCAGCATTTTGGAAGGAGGAGGAGAGCCATGCTTGAGGAAATGTAGAGGCTGAGAAGGATCTTATGCTGTTTGGTTGGGTCTGGGGGAGCCTCTGGGTGGCAGCTCCAGGACCCCTTCCCTTTCAAGTGTGCAGGATGATTTATACAAAACCCAGCATCTGAACTGGGGATGGGGTGAGGAACACGGGAGTGGTCCTTCTAAGGATGAGTGTAAGTCACCATGTCTATCCATTATCTCAGATGAATCCATGCAAATTCCCTCTAGTGAACTTGGTTTGGCCCTTCTCCCTTAGGAGGCTAGGCTGGGGTTCCTCTTGCAGGGGTGTGCCTGGGGCCAGCCACCAAGCCTGGATTTCCCTCTCCACAGCTTCCTGGTTGGGGACGATGGCGGGGTGTATGAAGGTGTTGGCTGGAATGTCCAAGGTGTGCACACCCAGGGCTACAACAATATTTCCCTGGGCCTCGCCTTCTTTGGCACCAGCAAAGGTAATGGTCACCCCAGCTGTTCGTCTCCGTAGAGTTAGCTAGTTCTTTTTCTCACGCTGTCTCTCCACCCTCCTCACACTGGTGATGACACACCCTCTCCTGCAATTCTCCTCTCCCCTGACTTCTGTGAACGGTCTTCCTCCTCCTGCTCTGGCTTCCTCCCAGCCTCCTCGCCCCCTGGCCACCCCTCTCCATCCTTCCTCCCGCACCCTGGTTCTGCTCCCGCTCTAGTCTTAGGAGGATCCAGGCTCCAACTCTCACTCTTGCATCAAAGACTAGAACACCTTCTCTCTAGCCCAGATGCTTCTGTAGTATCAGGCCTTGATTCTGGCTAGCCACTACCTCCTTCCATCTCTCTCTGTCTCTCTGAGATTTTCTGTGCAATTTTTAAAAGCCATGTTGGGGCTCCAAACCCCAAGTCTCCTCCATGGTCCTCTAGTCTTATTGCCACCCTGCCCACCTGCATCCCAACATACATCTATTGAGTTTCTGAATGTTTACAGTTAATAAGTGGGCTTCCCTGGTGACTCAGTGATGAAGAACTCACCTGCAGTGCAGGAGATGAGGGTTCGATTCCTGAGTTGGGAATATCCCCTGGAGAAGGGAATGGCAGTCCATTCCAGTACTCTTGCCTGGGAAATCCCATGGACAGAGGAGCCTGGCAGGCTACAGTCCATGGAGTCTCAAAAGAGATTTTGCGACTAAATAACAACAACAGTTAGCAAACATCTAGTTTCTCATGGCCCCCTCCCAATATCTTTTGAGATGGCCCAGATAAGTTTCATGACGACTATTACAGTGTGTACAGCTTAAGTTTCAGAGAGGTAAGTGACCCAGGTGACATAGTTGTAAGGAGAGGAATCAGAGCACAAGCTCATCCCTTCCATTTCTGCTCCAGGGAAGCTTCCAGTTTGCCAGAGGAGTCTTGATGTTCAACTTGGTTGGTTTCCGTGACCACTCTTTGCCCCTGGGTGTTACCTTGTGAGCTGTGGGATCTTGAGCTCAGTACTTCTTGGGAACCTCAAGTTCCTGTTTATGAACAGTGGGGTTCATCATAGCATCTGCCTCACAGGCTTGATGTGAGGATTACAGCAGTCACTGCAGACAGAGGGGCTGGCACATGCCTAGAAGGGCCCTAGTGATGGGAAACCCTCACGCAGTCAGGGGGCGTTAGTGAGCACGGGGTTGCCATTCTGCTCTTTCCCAGGGAGACAGATAAACGAAGTCTGGGTGGGTCTTTGGGAAAGGTCTTTCCAGTCACCAAAGCTCTGTCCAGGCGGACCTTTGAGTTCCCAGCTGTCTGACGCTCAGGATGAGCCTGTGTCCCTTCCTCCCCCTCCAACAGCTATGCGGGGGCTGGCAGGACATCTCGTCCTCCCCCACAGAACTCTGCAACTCAGGCCAGATCGAGGCTTCCTAAGGATCACTGTCTTTCAGGCCACAGCCCTAGCCCTGCGGCCCTGTCAGCCATGGAAGGTTTGATCTCCTCTGCTGTCCGCAAGGGCCACCTGTCACCCGTGTATGTTCAGCCACTCCTTGTGAAAGGAGAGAGCTGCCTGTCCCCTCAGCAGAATGCAAGTGTCAAGGAAGGTAAGACTTTCAATCTTTATTTTATTTTATTTCATTTATTTTTATTAGTTGGAGGCTAATTGCTTTACAATACTGCAGTGGTTTTTGCCATACATTGACATGAATCAGCCATGGATTTACATGTGTTCCCCATCCCGATCCCCCCTCCCGCCCTCCCTCCCCGTGCCAGTTGGATGCATGAGACAAGTGCTCAGGGCTGGTGCACTGGAAAGACCCAGAAGACTTTCAATCTTAAAAAAAAAAATTTTTTTTTTGGGCAGTGCTGCATGGTATGTGAGATCTTAGTTCCCTGACCAGGGATCAAACTCATGTTGCCTGTTTTGGAAGTATGGAGTGTTAATCACTGAATCACCAGGGAAGTCTCTAAGCCCTTGAGTCTTACTGGACCTCCCTCCAGATTCACTCCCACTCACTTTCAAATGCCATTGGATGTGACTTTTTCTGTCAGGCTCTCACTGGAGTTGTTCTTTTTTTTTTTAAATTATTTTTTATTTGGTGGAAAATTGCTTTACAATTTTGTGTTGGTTTCTGCCATAAAATAATGTGAATCAGTCATAGTTATATATATCCCTTCCCCCCTCCCACCCCTCTAGGTCATCACAATGTGCCAGGCTGGGCTTTCTGAGTTATTTAGCAACTTCCCGCTGTCTATTTTACCAATGATAGTATATATATGTCAATGCTACTTTCTCAATTTGTCCCACCCTCATCTTCCCCTGCTGTGTGTACAAGTCTGTTCTCTACTAGGTTCATCAGTACCACTCTTCTAGATTCCATATATATATGTTACTATATGATACCTATTTTTCTCTTTCTGACTTACTTCACTCTGTATAAGAAGCTCTAGGTTTATCCATCTCACTACTACTGATTAAGATTCATCACTTGTTATTGCTGAATAATATTCCATTGTATAAATGTACCACAACTTTTTAAAAAAATACAAATTCATCTGTTGATGGACATCTAAGTTGCTTCCATGTCTTGGCTATTGTAAATATTGCTTCAGTGAACATTGGGGTACTTCTCTCTTTTATAATTGTGGTTTTCTTGGGGTATATGCCCAGTAGTGGAATTTCTGGGCCATGTGGTAGATTTATTCCTAGATACTTAAGGAATCTCCATACTATTCCATTTGTTTCCTGTAGTGGCTGTATTTATTTACATTCCCACCAACAGTGCAGGAAGGTTCCCTTTTCTCCATACCTTCTCCAGCATTTACTGTGTGTAGATTTCTTGATGATGGCTATTCTGACTGGTATGAGTGATACATCACAATAGTTTCGATTTGTGTTTTTCTCATGAGTGATGTTGAGCATCTTTTCATGTGTTTATTCGCCATCTGCATGTCTTCTTTGGAGAAATGTCTGCCATTTTTTTTTTTTTTTTTTAATTGGGTTGCTTGTTTTTCTGATATTGAGCTGTATGAGCTGCTCATGTATTTTGGAGGTTAACCCTTTGTATAGGAAACAGTGGAAACAGTGGCAGACTTTATTTTTTTGGACTCCAAAATCACTGCAGATGGTGACTGCAGCCATGAAATTAAAAGAAACTTGCTCCTTGGAAGGAAATTTATGACCAAACTAGACAGCATATTAAAAAGCAGAGACATTACTTTGCCAACAAAGGTCCATCTAGTCAAGGCTATGGTTTTTCCAGCAGTCATGTATGGATGTGAGAGTTGGACTATAAAGAAAGCTGAGCCCTGAAGAACTGATGCTTTTGAACTGTGGTGTTGGAGAAGACTCTTGAGAGTCCCTTGGACTGCAAGGAGATCCAACCAGTCCATCCTAAAGGAGATCAGTCCTGAATAATCATTGGAAGGACTGATGTTGAAGCTAAAACTTCAATACTTTGGCCACCTGATGCAAAGAGCTGACTCATTTGAAAAGACCCTGATGCTGGGAAAGGTTGAAGGCAGAAGAAGAAGGGGGCAACAGAGGATGAGATGGTTGGATGGCATCACCGACTCAATGGACATGAGTTTGAGTAAACTCTGGGAGCTGGTGATGGACAGGGAGGCCTGTGCTGAAGTCCATGGGGTCACAAAGAGTTGGACACGACTGAGCGACTGAACTGAACCGAACCCTTTGTCAGTTGCTTCATTTGCAATTATCTTCTCCCATTCTGTGGTTTCTCTTTTCATGTTGTCTATAGTTTCCTTTGTTGTGCAATAGCTTGTAAGTTTTATTAGTTTCCACTTGTTTATTTTTGTTTATATTTCCATTAATTTAGGAGGTGGGTCCGAGAGAATCTTGCTGCAATTTATGTCAGAGTGTACTGTCTATGTTTTCCTCTAAGAGCTTTATAGTTTCTGGCCTTACATTTAAGCCTTTAATCCATTTTGAGTTTATTTTTGTGTATGGTGTTAGGAAGTGTTCTAATTTCATTCTTTTACACGTAGCTGTACAGTTTTCCCAGCACCACTTATTGAAGAGGCTGTCTTTTTCACTGGAGTCCTCTGATAGGCAACTGGTCACCCAACTCTCTGAAACCTTAGGGCTGGCAAACCTTGCGAGGGCCCCTCCAGGTCACCTACTTGTCCCTCGGATTCCTAGAATGATAGAGCCATGGTGCTCTGCATAGTCTACTGTGTGTTCACTCATTTCTACATCGGTTATTTACGGAGCACCTGCTCGTCACTGAGGATGTACCAAGAAAGCAAACACACAACAGCCGTGCCCTCATGAGGTTTCAATCAAGATGGCAGAGAAGCACAGTAAGAACACAAACACGTAAAATAGTTGGCATGTTACATGGTGAAATGGTGACAAGTGCTATGAAGGGAAAAAAGCCTGGCGAGGGATAGGACATACAAACACAAAGCGCAAATATACCTCTTTCTGAATACAAAAATTATCAATAGAAGTGCATTAGCAGACCAAAGAGCTTAAGGGATTACTTGTATTGACTTAAAGGAAGAGTTTAAAACAACTCAAGGAAGATTAAAAGCAGATTTGGAGTTTAACAAGCAGCGACCTCAAAACCAGTACAGTTAGAAGGGAGTTTCCTGGCGGTCCAGTGGTTAGGACTCTGTGCTTTCGTTGCTGGGGGCCCCGGTTTGATCCCCGGTTAGGGAACTTAGATCCCACAAGCCATATGGTGTGGCCTAAACAAACAGTATAGTTAATAGGCACTATTAACCTTTTCTTGGACTTAATAGAATTTTAAAGAAAATTGGAATTTTGTGTTAGACCTTGGAGTGAATTTAATCTCTGCCTTTGGATGGTGTCGTCTGCCAGTATTAATAATTGCTTACACTGACAGAGTTTTGTGGACAAGTGATTCTTAAAGACGTGTTTTCAGATGAAAATTCAATTGATTTCTCCAAAAAGACCCTGTTACACACACACACACACACACACACACACACACACACACACACACACACGTACACACACATGACAGTTGTTCCGATAAATTAAGTACACTTTGCAGTAGGGATAAAGCATCCATGTCCCCTCAAGATCAACATTCCCATTGTCCTTTGGGTTCTGATTTTTGGGGTTGTAACTGGTGATTCTTGGCTCCTGCATCTTGGAAGGCAATTCTTGTTCCCAGATGGGCCACCGGGAGCTGCTGGGCTCTCCAGGTCCATAGTCACGGTCAGGGCAGGATGCCAAGAGGGTGGGCGGGATGTTCAGTAGCAAGGTGGGTGACCTGAGCGGGCACAATGAATCCTCACATACATGTTTTTGCCCCACTGCAGCTTGCCCACTTATTGTGCAGCGGTCTGCTTGGGATGCCAGGGAGGCCCACTGCTCCAAGATGAACCAGCCAGCTCAGTATGTCATCATTATCCACACCATGGGGCGAACCTGCAACAAGTCTGATGAATGCCGCGTGCTGGTCCAAGACATCCAGTCCTTCTTCATGGATAGATCAGACTCGTGTGATATTGGGTACAAGTAAGTGTGCCTGAGGCTGTGAAGGCTTCTCTTCCCATGGGGGTGTATACTGAGCCTGTGAAAGGAGTGGGAAGAGGAGCTAATATTTACTGAGAGCCCAGCATAGGAGAGGCAGTCCTTCTCACTCACAGATTCCTCACCAAGCCCTGGGTGGGCCTTATTTAGGATGTAGCTAAACAGTGGTCATCTCCCTTGGGCATGTTCTCAAAATGTGTGTCTTTATTATTTTAACTGAAGTATAGCTGTTTATAATGTTTTGTAAGTTTCAGGTGTTCAGCAAAGTGGTTCAGTTTTATACATACATATATATTCTTTTTCAGATTCTTTTCCCTTATAGGTTATTCAGTTCACTTCAGTTCAGTCGCTCAGTTGTGTCTCACACTTTGAGACCCCATGGACTGCAGCATGCCAGGCTTCCCTGTCCATCACCACCTCCCAGAGCTTGCTCAAACTCATGTCCATTGAGTCCAGGATGTCATCCAACCATCTCATCCTCTGTCGTCTCCTTCTCCTCCTGTCTTCAATCTTTTCCAACTTCAGGGTCTTTTCAAATGAGTCAGTTCTTCACATTGGGTGGCCAAAGGATTGGAGCTTCAGCTTTAGCATCAGTCCTTCCAATGAATATTCAGGACTGATTTCCTTTAGGATTGACTGGTTTGATCTCCTTGGGACTCTCAAGGGTCTTCTCGAATACCACAGTTCAAAAGCATCAATTCTTCAGTGCTCAGCTTTCTTTATGGTCCAACCCAAATATACGTGACTACTGGAAAAACCATAGCTTTGACGACATGGACCTTTGTTGGCAAAGTAATGTCTCTGCTTTTTAATATGCTATCTAAATTGGTCATGGCTTTTCTTTCAAGGAGCAAGCGTCTTTTAATTTCATGGCTGCAGTCACCATCTGCAATGATTTTGGAGCCCAAGAAAATAAAGTCTGTCACTGTTTCCACTGTCTCCCCATCTATTTGCCACGAAGTGATGGGACCAGATGCCATGGTCTTAGTTTTTTTAAAGTTGAGTTTTAAGCCAACTTTTCCACTCTCCTCTTTCACTATCATCAAGAGGCTCTTTAGTTCCTCTTTGCTTTCTGCCAAAATGGTAGTGTCATCTGCATATCTGAGGTTATTGATATTTCTCCCAGTAATCTTGATTCTAGCTTGTGCTTTATCCAGCCTGGCATTTTTCATGATGTACTCTGCATATAAGTTAAATAAGCAGGGTGACAATATACAGCCTTGATATACTCCTTTTCCAATTTGGAACCAGTCAGTTGTTTAATGTCCAGTTCTTACTGTTGCTTCTTGATCTGTATACAGATTTCTCAGGAGGCAGGCAAAGTGGCCTGGTATTCCCATCTCTTTAAGAATTTTCCACAGTTTGTTGTGATCCACACAGTCAAAAGCTTTAGCATAGTCAATGAAGCAGAAGTAGATATTTTTCTGAAACTCTCTTGCTTTTTCTATGATTCAATGGATGTTGGCAATTTGATTTCTGGTTCCTCTGATTTTTCTAAACCCAGCTTGAACATCTGGAAGTTCTCAGTTCACATACTGTTGGAGCCTCGCTTGGAGAATTTTGAGCATTACTTTGCTAATGTGTGAGATGTGTGCGACTGTGCGGTAGTTTGAACATTCTTTGGCATTGCCTTTCTTTGGGATTGGGATGAAAACTGACCTTTTCCAGTCCTGTGGCCACTGCTGAGTTTTTCAAATTTGCTGACATATTTACTGCAACACTTTAACAGCATAATCTTTTAAGATTTGAAATAGCTCAAATGGAATTCTATCACCTCCACTAGCTTTGCTCGTATTAATGCTTCCTAACACCCATTTGACTTCGGACTCCAGGATGTCTGACTCTATGTGAATGATCACACCATCATGGTTGTTTGGGTCATGAAGATCTTTTTTTTGTATAGTTCTTCTGTGTATTCTTGCCACCTCTTCTTAATATCTTCTGCTTTTGCTATCTGTTAGGTCCATATGATTTCTGTCCTTTATTATGCCTATCTTTGCATGAAATGTTCCCTTGGTATCTCTAATTTTCTTGAAGAGATTTCTAGTCTTTCCCATTCTATTGTTTTCCTCTACTTCTCTGCATTGATCGCTGAGGAAGGCTTTCTTATCTCTCCTTGCTATTCTTTGGAACTCTGCATTTGGATGAGTATATTTTTCCTTTTCTCTTTTGCCTTTAGCTTCTCGTCTTCTCTCAGCTATTTGTAAGGCCTCCTCAGACAACCATTTTGCCTTTTTTGTATTTCTTTTTCTTGGGGATGGTCTTGATCACCACCTCCTGTACAGTGTCACGAACCTCCATCCATAGTTCTTCAGGCACTCTATCAAATCTAATCCCTTGAATCTATTTGTCACTTCCACTGTATAATCCTAAGGGATTTGATTTAGGTCATACCTGAATGGTCTAGTGGTTTTCCCTACTTTCTTCAATTTAAGTCTGAATTTGGCAATAAAAATTCATAGTCTGAGCCACAGTCAGCTCCTGGTCTTATTTTTGCTGAGTGTATAGAGCTTTGCCATCTTCGGCTGCAAAGAATATAATCTATCTGATTTTGTTATTGACTATCTGGTGATGTCCATATGTAGAGTCATCTCTTGTGTGTTGGAAGAGGGTGTTTGTTATGACCACACAATATTAAGTATAGTTCTCTGTGCTATAGGGTAGGTCTTTGTTGGTTATCTCCTTTATGGACAGTAGTGTGAGTGTGTGTCCTTTTGAAAGGTCAGATATTGACATGATGGAGACCAAGGCTCTGCTGAAAAGGTACTATAGGACATCAAATGCAGGGAAGATTGTAAAACCTGTAGAAAGGAGCATCTAAAGATTATGCCTTTTTCACATAATCACCTCCCACTCCTCAGCTTAGGCTCTGTCTCTCAGTTCAGCCCCAACCTGAAGTTTGTCTCCCTCATGTTAGACTCTCCTTTGCATCTGGAAAGTATCATTCTCCTTGGGGAGGACATCTTTCCTTACACAGGAAGATGAGGTGACGGGGAGCAGCCAGAGAAGAAGCAACTGGGAGAGTGCAGTGAGACAGAAGCTAAGAATGTTTGAAGAGGTGGGAATTGGCAGGGCCTCTGGAACAGAGAGGTCAGGGAAGGCAAGGTCAGGGAAGTGTTCTCCTGTCCAGATAGTACCTTTGGATTTCTCTAACGGCAAAGTCTGTAATCCTTTTATAAAGAACACACGGACCTAACAGAAGAGTGGAGACTTCTTGAATGATGCTTTCAGAGACTGAAGATAAGATGTTTGGGGTTAGATACTATCTAATATCTTGGACTTAGCATCTGAACAACAACAACAACAACAAAGTCCTATCAGAAACAATTGCACAGAATTTTAAGTCTTAGGGTGGGTCTCTACTAACCCAGATGGCTTATTTGTGCACGTGAATCAAAGGAGCCCTAATGGAGCTGGATTTTAGTCCCTACTTGTCCCCAAGCCCAGGACAGCTATGTGCAGGGACTCTGCTTTAGAATGGATTTACTGCTTGATATGTACTCCTGGGCTGACTGCCTCTCCTCTCTCCAATCCCTGGTAGTAACATCGTTTTCAAGGTAGGAGGAAACTTTTCCTCCAACATCTATTACCTATCAGGATGTGTTTTGCTGGGCCGTGCTATGCAGAATTATTCCCAGTAGGAGGAGGGAATGGTGGGTTTTTTTTTTTTTTACCAAGATCAGGAGCCCAGCAAGGGGAATAGGTGGGTCCAGGTGTGGGTTCATGGTCTTTCTGGATGGCAGCTGAACCAAGGAAGTAGATGGGTTAGTCCTGGGACAATGTGTCAAGTGAGAAGAGGGAAGTTAAGGTCGCATCCTGAGGAAACCCCCATATGCAGGGAAGAACATAGGAAGATGAGGTGATGAGGAGCAACCAGAGAAGAAGCAACTGGGAGAGTGCGGTGCAATGGAAACTAAGAATGTTTGAAGTCAGGGATTGGCAGGGCCTGCCGAACAGAGAGGCCAGGGAAGGCAAGGCTGGGGAGGTGCTCTTTGTTTGTCCTTAGTCGTGGGGAGGCGTAGGTCATCTGTGGGCAACAGTTTCACTGGTGAGGTAGGGCTGCAGGGGTTGAAAGCTGTCACTCTTCCTAGTCTGTGAGCTACCTGCGACGGTGGTGCTGTGCCGAGGGCCACGGGCTCATGAGAGAGGATTGTTGTTAAGAATTTTGTCATATCATTGGTAGGCTGAGATCAACCACGGTTGGATATCAATAAAAGCTATAGATCAGGGTTGCGGTCCATGTCCCCTGCCCATGAGAGCTGGCTGACCAGCATGACACTGGCAAGGACTCTTTTTTTGTTACACAGTGTTTAGAACTTGATAAGCTAATCAATGTCTGACGAGTAGACAAGAATGAATGAATGAATGGGACAGTCTCAGAGTGCGTCTCTTTCATGCCCTTCTCCATCTCCCCTGGCTGTCTTCTAGCTTCCTTGTGGGCCAGGATGGCATCATCTATGAAGGAGTAGGCTGGAGTGTCCAAGGCTCCCACACCCCCGGCTACGATGACATTGCCCTGGGCCTCGCCTTTATGGGCACCTTCTCTGGTAAGTGGATGCTTCGGGCAGTAGTGGTCATTGTGTGGTATTTGAGGGAAAGCGTCAGACGTGGAAGACAGTGGTGTCAGACACAGGTATCATCTTAGTGGCTGTGTGTGCTGGATTTAAATGGCAGCCCACTCCAGTGTTCCTGCCTGGAGAATCCCAGGGATGGAGGAGCCTGGTGGGCTGCCATCTATGGGGTCGCACAGAGTCGGACACGACTGAAGCGACTTAGCAGCAGCAGCAGCAGCAGTGTTAGATTTACCCAGCTTCAGATTTAATGTTGAACTAATTCAGTGTGACAGGTGGCCTCTGAGACAGAATTCCACCCTAAATTTACATCTTTCACACCCAAACAAATGCCTCTCTCTTCTGATATCCAAGACACATTAGACAAGGAAAGAAGATCTTTGTGTATGTTTCTGATAAGTTTTACCATGACATCCATGTGTGGACACTTGCCTTATTTGCCAAACGCACAGATGAGCCCTGTCTCTGCATCCAGAGTGCACGCTGAGAATTGCCATTGATCAGAGTTTGTTTAAGCTCAGGGGCCTTTTGTGGAATCTCTGGGAGGAGAAGGCTATGTCACTGGGGGCTAATACTAAATTGGGCCTTGGATAGGGGAAGGTGTGAGCCAGGAATATGCCTGGAGATGATGCTGGTCATGTGAAGGTGAAGAAAACACTACATGGCTAATGCAGGATTGTTCAACCACAGCATTATCGACATTTCAGGTCAGATAATTCATTGGTGCTGAGGAATCTAAAGTCTTGACTTGGTTTTCTGTCTGTAAAGTGGAATATACCAGTTTGGTGGTAAAGGTGGGTTAGGGGGATCTAGGAGTGTGTCCTGCCCTGGAACAAGCTCGGGAATCCTATAACTGATGAGTCCACTGTGTTTTGCAGGTTCCCCGCCCAATGCCGCAGCACTGGAGGCAGCCCAGAACCTGATCCAGTGTTCCGTGGTCAAGGGGCACCTGGTCCCCAACTACCTGCTGCTGGGGCACAGTGATGTGACCAACGTTCAATCTCCTGGGCGGGCTTTGTACAACATCATTAAGACTTGGCCTCATTTCAGACACTAGGGAGCCCCATTTTCTCCTAAGACCATCCCCTTCCCCAACCCCACCTGCTGGTCCGCCTCTTCCTCTCCATTCTGATTCAACACCTGTGTCCTCTCCTTGCCAACCCCATCCTGTCCCTCCAGTCTCAGGTTAGTATGGTCATTTCCTGCCAGCATCTCCCAGAGTCCCTTAAACCCTGTGGTTGGATGCTCCCAGCCCTCTGAGTCTGGGCCCAGTCTTTCTCTTTCCCCACCTTCCTCTCCCTGCCACCCATGTCTTCAGCCAGGCGAGCTTTCTTGTCCCCGGCGCACACCCCTCTCCTGGTGTGCCTTCCCCTGCCGTCTGCCTGGCAGCCCCAGCCTCACACGTGACCCAGGTCAACGTCCCAGCCCCTCCTCTCTGTTCACACACTGGCTTGCCCTGATTTGGATGCAGCCCTTATTTCAGGGCAGTGATTGTTTACAGACATTCTCTCCACTGGGTTGTGAGGTTGCCCAGTTTAATTCATGTCTGTGTCTTCAGTTCTTCAGCAGTGTCTAGAATTCAGAAGATAAGCAGATATTTATTGGAGAAATGGATGAATAAAGGGGAGTGGACCAAGTCCCTGCTCCCCTTTCCAATTTGCTGGACATACCCTCTTTGGGCAAGATTTGCTGGACCTCGGACAGTCCCCCATCCTGCCAGCATTCTCTCTGTTCCATTCTTTTCCGATCCGAGGCTCAGAACTGGCTCTGGTTGCTTGTTTCTAATGGCGGCTGTGTCTCTAGGGTCCCATGTCCCCATCCTCCCACACCCCTGTGAGGACAGGACCGTGTACTACTCCAGGCCCAGCCCAGGCTGTCTCCACACAGGCCATCCAGCACCTCCCCACATAGGAGATGCTCATAGATAAAAAAAACTATAAACTAGCACCTCAGATCCAGCTAAAAGTATCAAGAAAATCATGTAAGATAGGAAAGAAAAATTAACTAGAAGTGTAAAATAGGAGAAATCGGGTAATAGAACTCATGAGAGAGTAAGAAATATAGTAACCATTTCAGAAATGACCAGGTAAAAGAAAGAAGATAAAAAGTCAATGCACATAACATATAATACCTTAGAAGAAAACGAAGATCAAATGAAGGAAAAAATTAAAAATCCAAAAGAAATAAAAAACAAGAGTAAAACAACTAGAGGGAAAGTAACCAATATAGTTGATAAGCAAAGAAGTTACAAGGTATATATAATTGAAGTCCCTAAACAAGAAAACTAAAATAAGGGAATAGGACAAATACTAAAAACTAATTCTAGAAGACCTTCCTGAAAAAAAAGTTTTGAAAATTTGCTTTTACTTTGTTTTGTATTTAAAAAGAATGACTCACAATGATGAATTACAGGGTATATTAGGCTAATGGGTTTTCAATAAAACATTTCCTTTGGGCATTCAGGATAAAAACCAAAAATGTGACAAATGAGAGAGAAAAATGTCATCAGACTTTTTGACAACATTTTCAGCTAGGAAAAAATGGAAGAATATATTTAAAATATAAGGAAAAAATGTGATAATGTGATCCAAGGGTTTTATATTCAATAAAATTGAGTTTCAAATACAAAGGTTACAAATATGCTCTCATCAACATGTAAAAACTCTGGGAATATAGTCTCATGAACCCTTCCTTAGGAGTCTACAAGATAATGACCTCAAACAACCAAAATAAGACATTGATATAATGACCAGAGATGAATATTAATGTATGTATGTTTGTAAATTAAGACTAGATGAGGATTATCAAAGTGAGAGTATAGTATGTAATGGTTGTGAGTGCTAACAATGTAGCAGATTACAGAACTGAAAAAAATGTGGAAGGAATGAGAAGAGTGTCTGCAAATTAACTTTTAATCTATTTAGTAATTATATTGTTGGTGCTAATCTTTGTGTTATTTTTATATGAAAGTTTACTGTGAGATGTGGGATCAAACAAATGAGCTAATATGTGATATTATAATTCCATCATCCCCAGTGTTTTTGAAAGTAAGATTCTCAGGGTGGAAAAAGGAGATGCAGACTAACCTAGAAGAGGTAAAGTAATATACCAGAGCCCTGGATTTGAATTGAAAATATAAGGATAAACTCATGAGGTCCTTATGAACTCATGAAGTGTTTCATCTTAACATTTTTAACCACTGTCTTGTGAAGATGTCTGGAAACTCTGATCAATCCAGTAGCAATAAGTTAGCATAAGATTGTGAGCTGAAATTACAATATCCCAATAAAAGAAATCAAAAGTTCTTGGAGAAACAACTGATTTTGTGTCTGGGGATAGAAAATGTGCAAGATAAATGTGAAACATTTTCTCATATCAGATAACAATGAAGCCAAAAAACATTTTCTCAGTTTGGGTCAAAAGGTCTTGGGAGACTGCTGCCCAATGGGAGAATTCCAGTGTCTACTGTCTACCCTATGGGACAAGCTGAGCATTGACAGCAACAGTAATTTCTATGGTTTGAGCTCATTAAATTTAAATTCATAAGTTCATAATGATACAAAATGCCTAACTGATCACCTTTGGAATACCTGAATCCACTTATTTATTTGAAAACCTGTAAAAAGGGGAAAGAAAAAGCACCTATTCTGCTCTTCCTATACAAGGAACATAAGTGAATAACCAAATGGTAGAGAAACTTCACCAAACTTCACCAATGTTCACACGTCAAGTGTAAATTTCCTGGTGGTTGGTGAAAAGGCCCTCAAAGTCATGTCAGACACTAACTAGTTACTGAGCCACGTGCGTTTCATTTAGGGTTACCCTTATAACATGACATTTTTAAAGGATACTGTTGGGTGATTGTTACTTGCGATGGGAGGACAGAGGTTCTTGGAGAAATAATTGATTCCAAGTCTGGGATAGGAAATATACAAGATACATATGTGATCTATGGACAGTTCAGAGTATGCCTATCCCCACAGAAATGTTGGGGAAGCTCGGCTTAGATCTTAGTTACTGTGAGGCCAAATTTATACCTTCTCTTTTTACTTTCGCATCAAATAATGATGATACTGGAATACCTTGGGCTAGGCTAGTTGAGAAGGGATGGGAACTTACATTGCAAGTAAGAACTTAGAACACTGTGGATGTAATAAGATAAAGAATCAAATGTCCAAATATCTTTAGGGTGTTTAGAGTAAAGGTGAACCTCTTGTTTTCATATAGTACATGGTTGTTTCATCTGTAGGTGCTCTGGAGTGAGGAGAACTTACCAGGGAACTGACATACAGATTCACCAAGTTCCTCCCTTCCTCAAGAGGAGATATCCAGGCAGGAGAGATCCTTCCTTGCGAGAAGCAGAGGGCTGGAGGGAGGTGGTTTGTGCTCTAAGAGTCATGGAGCTGTGAACCTCAGGGTCTTCTCATATGCATTCACTCTTCCCCTCTACTTCTTGGGAAACATCTGTTCATCTTTTATGTCCCAATTCCAGCATCACTTTCTCACAAATGTGCTCGGTGCCCTGCTCTTTTCCACACAGCACCATCATCATTAGAGATGTTGTGTTCATTTGATTGCTTTGCACCTCTCTTTCCCACTAGTATGCAGACCTCATGGGGTAGACACAGGGTGTGACTTTCTCCCTGGAATATCCCCAGTTCCTAATATGGTGTCAGGAGCACTGGGTCACCCTGGTAGCTCAATATTTGTTTCACAAATCAATGTATAAATGTTCTCAATTTCTGGATTGTGAGAAGGATCTCATATTCCAGTTACTACAGATTGAATTTTGCTATAGATTGGTTTTTCTAGTAGTTTGTATGGATGTGACAGCTGGACTCTAAGGAAGGCTGAAAGCCAAAGAAATGGTGCTTTTGAACTGTGATGTTGGAGAAGACTCTTGAGAGTCCCTTGGACTGCAAGGAGATCCAACCAGTCCATCCTAAAAGAAATCAGTCCTGAATGTTCATTGGAAGGCCTGATGCTGAAGCTGAAACGCCAATACTTTGGCCACCTGATGTGAAGAACTGACTCACTGAAAAAGACCCTGATGCTGGGAAAGATTGAAGGCAGGAGGAGAAGGGGATGACAGAGGATAAGATGGTTGTATGGCATTACTGACTCAATGGATGTGAGTTTGAGCAAGCTCCAGGAGATGGTGAAGGACAGGGAAGCCTGGAGTGCTGCAGTCCATGGGGTCACAAAGAGTCAGACATGACTGAGCAATTGAACAACAAAATAGATTGAATTGTGTCTCCCTGAAAATTCATGTGTTGAAGCTTTAACTTCCAAGGTGATGGTATTTGGAGACTGGACCTTTGGAAGGTAATCAGAGCTAGATGAGATCATGGGGGTGGGGCCCTCATGAAGAGATTAGGGTCCTTATAAGAAAAGATATCAGAGAGCTTTCTCTCTCTCTCTTTCCCCTCACTAGGTCAGGACACAGTGAGAAGACCCCAGAGCCTGAGAGGGTTCTCTTGTCTAACAGTTGGAAATGAATTGTCCAAAGAGACACATGTGCTGACAAAGCAAAAGACTATTGGGAAGGGGCGCCTGGGCAGAGAGTGGGAGGGTAAGGGAAGCCAGGAGGACCCTCTGCCATGTGGCTCACAGTCTCGGGTTTTAAGATGATGGGATTAGTTTCCAGGTTGTCTCTGGCCAATTATTCTGACTCAGGGTCCTTCCTGGTGGCTCACACATTGCTCAGCCAAGATGGATTCTAGCAAGTAGGATTCTGGAGGTTGGTAGGACACATGGCATCTCTTTTTGACCTTTCCCAAATTCTTCTGGTTGGTGAGGACTTGTTAGTTCTGTGTTTCTTACCAGGACCTCCTGTTATAAAATAACTCATGCAAATGGCTAGGGTGGGTAGTTTCAACCAGTTTTCCCCCTAACAGCTCCAAGCCAGGAAGACAGTCCTTACCCAAAACTGACCATGCTGGGGCCTTGATTGTGGACTCTAGCCTCCAGAATTGTGAGAAAATCAATTTCTGTCTAAGTCATTCAGTCTAGGGTATTTTATGGCACCCCGAATTAAGACTCCTATATACCTCAATATTTTATTTTAAATCTCTAGGTTTTAAAGTAATAGTGTCTATCTTAATTGAAATGCAAAACTAAACATAATATGCAAGCCCAATAAAGCACGTCTCCAAGCAGTCAGGTGCAGCTTCTGCTTTGTAGGGTGGTTGTTGGTGTGCTGGCCTAGGCTCCCACTTCTGACTTTGAGCTCCTTGAGGGTGGGGACCCTGTCTTCTTCCTCTCTGGATTCCACACATCTAGCCAGTGCGAGGCATAGCCATTTGGCAGGGCTTCCTGGAGGCTGGGGCTGAGGAAGCAGCTGGGGAACCTTGGGCAGCCGCACCCTTTCCCAGGGAGGAGGTACCTGGGATTATTCACAGGGCGGGTCCCCTGCTGTCAGCACCTGTCTGGTCTCACTGATTCCCTCTCGGTGCTGTGGACTGTGGACTGAGCAGAACCTGGCCCCCCTCTTCCTCCCCCTCTCTTCCTTTTGTTTGGGCTCCTGGCCTTTCTCTTCTCTCTGGAAAGCTAGGGCCCATTCTCCATTCGCGGGGAGAGAGTGCCCTCTAGTGCCTGGGAGGGTGAAGGCTGAGGCGGAGGGCAGGGCCAGAGGCCAGCCTGAAAGGAGGCCCTGCCAGCCAATGAGGGGTGAGCCGGCTGCAGCCTGACCTGTGGAGCTGGGAGAGCAAGGGACCCACAGGTATTTCTGAGTGTGTGTGTGTGTGTGAGTGTGTGTGTGTGTGTGTGTGTGTGTGTGTGTGAGTGTGTGAGTGTGTGTGTGTGTGTGAGTGTGCGTGTGTGTGTGAGTGTGTGTGAGTGAGTGTGTGTGTGTGTGTGTGTGTGTGTGAGTGTGTGTGTGTGTGTGAGTGTGTGTGTGTGTGTGAGTGTGTGTGTGTGTGTGTGTGTGAGTGTGTGTGTGTGTGTGTGAGTGTGCGTGTGTGTGAGTGTGTGTGAGTGTGTGTGTGTGTGTGTGAGTGTGTGTGTGTGAGTGTGTGTGTGTGTGTGAGTGTGTGTGTGTGTGAGTGTGTGTGTGTGTGTGTGTGTGTGTGTGTGCGCGCGTGTCTTCTTGAGAACCCCCTCTATCATTGGAGGGATTGGACTCTATCAGGTTACAAAGTTAACATGGTGGAGGAAGTTCCCCTGATCTCCACTCTTGAATTCTTCCTCCAAATAAGAAAACTCTCTACTTAAATTGTTCTAAATGGGTTTGGTTCCACCATGCCTGGATCTTTCTTGCCAAGGCTGTGGGTCCTGGGATCACCTCTACCCAATTTCTTTCCTTTCTGACTAGCCTGGAATCTTTGTCTATTATATCTCACTTGTCTCCTGTTCTAATATTTCATCTTCATTTTAAGTACAGAGACTACATAGCAATATGAGCCATGGTGGGCGAATTGTGGCTGCAGCCTGTCCTGCTGGCTAAGTGTTTGCAGTTAGAGGTAGGGGTGGGAGACACCAGAAATTCCTGCCTTGACATGATCAGGGGTTGGGCTCAAGCTTCTCTACTTTGGCTGTGTAATGTGACAAGCTCGGGACAGCATTTGCTACTTTATCATTCATGGTTGGGGAAGCACCATGATCAAGTGACCAGAGTCTAGACCTCCTGTTGACCAGAACTGATTGCTGGTTTCTAGGTAATTTTGCAAGACGCCAGCTTCTTTCCTGGGAGACCAGCCTACGGGGCTTCCATTTTGGGCAAGTGAATCCTTGCCTCTTGTTTGACCGAAGAGGGAAGCTCAACACTTTTCCACATTAGGTGACTGCCTTCCTTTGTGGAGGACTCATTTGTCATCAGGACACAGTTTTCTTGAATGAATGGATTCCTGGGTGTTGAATGGCCGAGAGGTTGCTTGTACTGATCCAGGAAGCTCTTGTATGCTCATTTTAAACTGGGGTTCTAAACATTTTCCATCTGAGAACTACTGATGATAACATAAAATCTCTTGAGGGCAGTCATCTACCCCATTTGATCTCAAACCTTCCTCTACAGTTTCTTAGTAGGATAATTTGGGAGAACAGTTGCTGTTTTGGTTGACATCTCAGGGAGTTGATATTTCATTTGGATTGAGTTGAAGTAAGCAGTTCATTTCTGCCTGACACAGCAGAAAATATTTCTGCAATGGAAAGGACATAATAATTCTGGAGGTTAACCTCTTGGGCCCTTGTTGTGAATCTCCATCATCAGAAACTCAAGCAGATTGTGGAGAAGTTCCAGGCAGAGGCTTTCAAGTCAGACAGATCTGCCCTTTCTAACTGGGTAACTTTGGGTTAGTGACTTAACCTCTCTGAAGTCCAGTTTCCTGATGATAAGTACAGGTCTCATAGGTCATTGTAAAAATACTTAATTAATAACTGTGAAGTCCTCCTGGAGAAGGAAATGGAAACCCACTCCATATTCCTGCCTGGAAAATCCCATGGACAGAGGAGCCTGGTGGGCTGTACAGTCCATGGGGTCATGAGATGGACATGAATTAGTGATTAAACTACCACCGCTACCTCAGCAAATACTTGCAATATAGGATGTGATCAGTAATTGGTAAATACTGCTATTAGCACCATTCTCACTTGAGAAGAAGTTAGGTGAGCATCTGTCAGGAATCTTTGCGAATGATGCCCACCCCTGCCTCTACTGTAGTTTGCTTCTTCTGAGCCTCAGGGTTCTCACATATAAAAATGAGATTATGATAATCTCACAGTGATGAGAGAACAGACTCCATGTGATTTCAAGACCATGAAAATTTGGCACCTTCTTTATGTCCCTGGGTATGTCTCCTAGCTTACAGTCTAAGAGAACTTGAATATAATTTGTGTCCTACTGTTGTGTGAAAATTGTATAAATTTCAATTTTGTTCAATTGATTCACAGTGCTTTTCAGGTCTACTGTAGCCTTCTATGTCTCTGTATATTCATTCTGTTAATTTTTGAGAGTTTGATATTGAAACTTCAACTAAAAGTCTTAATTTATTTACTTAAAAAATAATTTAATCTATAGTGGAACTATATGTAACTTTGTTCTGTGTTTTCCAAGCCTCCTGTAAATCTGTTAACATACTTTCATAATTAAAAAGATAAAAATAAAAAAATACGATTACAAATATCTTACGGGGATTTTATAAGAATTAAATATAAAATAGCACCACTAAGATGTAAAAACATCCACACAGAGTTTATTCAAATAGTTACTCAAGAGTTTTAGAAATTATCTGTGCTGGAAATCTGTAGATGAGGCACTGGGCTCCGAGGAGGGTCCATGAATTCTCAGGGTCATAGTAGGCTGGTGGCTAGACAGAGGTGTTAGCTCACCTTTATTGAGCATCTGCTAAGGGTCAACCTTGTCTTGAGGACCTTGAGAAGCCTCATCGGGTGCTGGCCCTCAGGAGGTCCGCAGTTTGGCAAGGAGGCAGACAGGGGCCATGCAATTGGTAGGTGCTCTGTTTGAAGGGTGAGGATGATTGGTCTAATTATCAGTGTCTCCCCCAGGGCTGTGATCCATACTCTCCCTGCTGGTGACCTAAGACCACATGAGGATGCTGCTATGGTTTCTTGTCTTGTCTGCTTTGGATCTCGCGGCCTGGGGTGAGTTTTCTTTTACTAGGTCACAAGTGCTTTTGGCATCAGCCCCAGCCTGGTTTTGTTTGTAAATTATCCTTTCCGGGATCCTCATCCCTACCCATCAGCTATGTTCCCTATCGGAGTCCAGCTCAGGTGCCCCCTCCCCAGCTGAGACGGGCTCCAGTCCTCAGCAGCCTCTCCAAGCCTGCCCCGTACAGTTTGGTGTCAATGTCATGGTCAGGCATTTGCTCCTGATAATTTCACAGAAGGACAGAACCTCAGAACCATGATGGAGACCCTTAACAACTTAGTCTTGTAGACAGAGAAACAGGCCCCATTGTGGCAGTGACTTGCTCTAGGTCATCTGACAATTTGGGGGCGGATGCAGAGTCTAGTGGTTATGAACGTGGGGCTGGGGTCAGACAGCCTGGCTTGGAATCCAAGTCCACAGCTTAAAACCCATATCATTTTAGACAAATAACCTCTTCCAAGCCTCAGTTTCTCATTTGTATAGAGGGAGTAGTTAATTTGCTTTGTTTATTTCACAAAGTTGTTTTAAGCCACAAATGTGATAGTGCCCTAGAAAATGCTTTGTTAACTACAGAGCTGGTCTGTGGGCGACATGGTTGTTCCAGTGACATTGCCCCCATGACCTCTGGTACTGAACAGACAGAGGAGAATGAGGCATATTTGTGATGATTTTGTGTCTGTGTGCTTAGTCGCATCAGTTGTGCTCTGACTCTTTGCTGCCTCATGGACTGTAGCCTGCCAGGATCCTCTGTCCATGGGATTCTCCAGGCAAGAATACTGGAGAGGGTTGTCATGCCCTCCTCCAGGGATCTTCTGGACCCAGGGATCGAACCTGAGGCTCCTGCATTGCAGGAGAATTCTTTACTCACTGAGCCATCTGGGAAGCCCATTTGTGGTGATTAATCCTCCATTAATCCTATCTTTAAAAAAAAATCAAGTTGGAAGGGTAGTCACAACGATCTGTAAATTTCTGTATTTCAAGAACCTTGCCTGGATCACTAGGTGCTTAACATATGAATACATGTTAACATGATGACCATCTTGGTATGTGACCCTCTGATCTATTAATACATATCCAGGTGAACTGGGAATGAGCTGCCCAGCTGAGGAGACAAGAGAGACTGCATCGAACCTGAAATGAAGGGAGGCTTGGGGAGGCTGGGGAGGGTGGGAGGGGCAAAGGCCTCACTGGGGCAGATGTGAGAGGCAGAGGCAAGGTGAGGCCAGATGCATCTGTGGTTTTCCTCTTTCTTGTTTCCTAGAGGAAGGCAGGTGGGTCAGGTGGGAAGTTATCTGGGGAGACCCAGAGGCTGGGGCTGTGGGGTCGTAGGAGGAACATGGAACCGGTGCCTCTGAGCTGGTCCAGGTATTTTCCAAGGACCAGCAGCAGATGCAGTGTTCCTTTGCAGGGGATTCCCTGGAGTTGTCCTGGAATGAGACCCAAGCCCAGGGGGCTGTTACAGGAGCTTCTGGACCTGTTTGTTGGCATCTCACAACTCATTCACACAGGTCGCAATGGTGAGGCATTTAGTGGGGGTGCTGCCTGGGGCTTTTTAGGGAGACAGAAGTGTTTCTTAGAACACCACTATGGCTAGGCGGGGTGGAGGGGGTAGGGTAGAACCACAGCTCCTCCCATGGGTTGTCCTGAGTCCTTAGGCAAAGGTGGGTTCCAGAAGGAAGAGGAAACCCAGGGAAAAAAGACAAGGATCCCAGTCTCTAGCTCTCAGGGTAGAGATACCACTTCACTCAGGCAGTTCCCGGGAGCTCCCAAGTAAGGATAATGAGGGAGCCCTCGGGGGTCCTGGGGTCCTGGGTGGGGCTCTCACAGCCTAGCCCACAGTGCATGTTCATCTGAAAGAGGGAATCCCCCACCCCAGTGTTCATGGGGCTTCCTGTGGGCTCTGGCTGGGGAGCTGCTGGTTTCAGGAGAGTGACAGAACTTTCCTGAGGAGCCTGGTGGTCTACAGTCCATGGGGTCGCAAAGAGTTGGACAGGACTGAGTAACTAACACTTTTACTTTCACTTTCAGACAAGAGATGGAGAAGGGAAGGGGAGGCTGTGGTGGTGCCGGCCTCCTTCTGGGGCCTCTCCCATCACAGAGGATTCAGGATGGCCTGGACAGCCTATGGAGGGCTGGCAGGGCCTCAGCATACCAGCCTATTTCCTCTCTCCCCTCCCCCCAGGTGTGCCCACCATTGTCTCCCGCAAGGAGTGGGGAGCGAGATCCCTGACCTGCAGGGCCCAGCTGACCCGGCCTGTGGCCTATGTCATCACGGACCAGATCACGGGGATGGAATGCGAGGAGCAGAACGCGTGCAGTCAAAAGCTGAGGGGCCTGCAGTCCCGTTCCGTCTACACCAAAGGCTGGTGTGATGTGGCCTACAAGTAAGAGGCTGGTGGGGTCCCTGGAGCCCATGTTTGAGTTCTCCTTTGGAGGGGGTCTCCCCCTTCTCTGCATTTCTTAATCTCCCATTCATGTTGCTTTTCTAATGAATAAAAAATGCTAATATAAACAGAATCCAAAGGGGTCATGAAGTGGACCATTGTGAGCCACATATTCAGATGTGGTCGTGGCCTCTAAGGGTTCCAGGAAAGAAGCGAGGGAGGTTGTGTGATAAGTACAGTCTCCCCCTTGAAGCTCGAAGAACATTTCAATTTACGAAAGTCTTTACAATTATTACTCAAGTAGGCTCTCCCTGCCACCTTGAAGAATGGGCAGGAGAAATATTACCACCCCTGTGTCATAGGTGAGGATGCTGTGGTCTGGAGAAGTTAGAGAATTTGCTGAAAGTCACTTAGAGAAGGAGTGTGAACTCAGAACTCTTCCTAGGCTGCCTACTAGTCCTGCCTTGTTCCACTTCTGCTCAGAGACAGGGCTTTTTCCACTAAGTACCCTGAAGGGCCACCTCACAGTGAGACTGGGATCCCATAGGAGATGTTCCACTGGGGGTGCGGGGAGGAGGACCTGTAAATATGTGAGGCAAGGAGAGGCTTGTGTTGTGCACTGAGTATGCTCTCTGAGGATTATCAGCGGAATGGATGCCCACAGCCTCCTCTTTCCCCCTTTTTCTTTATAGAAGAAGAGAGAGAGGGAATGGTGCTCTCCTGCCTGAATTCTAAGGACAAGTATAAATGCTTTCTGAATTATCCACTTTGCGAAGGGTAACCCACATCTTATGCTTGATTTATTGAGACTGCAAATAAGTAAGGGCAGCTGGAAGCCCCCACTGGAGTCACCAGAGCCCCAGAGGGCCAGGGTTGGGAGTCTTCCCGTCTGCCCTCTGTGGGTGCCATGTTCCCTACAGCTTAGCCGCTGAGCCTACCATGAGTGCCCCATCACTCTGCCGTTGTCACTGCTGGGTTGCCTACTTCAGCCACTGCATCTTGCAGTCAGGTTTCTGGGGTGACAGGGTAACAGTCTCTAGTTTGTACGATGCGGTTGCTGTAGCCACAGGGACTGTTCACTTTGGACTGACCAAAGGCTGCAGGGACAGAGTACCTCAGTACCTGAAAGTACTGTGGCAAAGCCAGGGACACGGTGGACACAGTGAGGCCCCCACCTGGTCCTCAGGCCGATGTCACTGCAGGGTAGGATTTCTGTTCCACTTCATTCCGGGTCTTTGGCGACTTTGGGGAAATGTTCTTTCTCTGCTCAGTTTGCTGTGGAAATTCATGACCTGTTAAAAGCTGAATGTGTAAGAGTTGTGAAAATAAAGTTTTAAGACTGTAACTGGAATGTGGAATATGAGAAAGTTATAAAGAGAAGAGGAGGTAGAAGGAAAAAAAAAATACTTTGGCTTCAAAAACTAAACTGGGAGAAGGAACATCCTAACCAAATTTCTGTGATAAATAAGAGCTTAGGGATTCCTAAGGAGAAACTGAAGAAAATGTTAACTTAAAGGAATCCCTAAATTCTAATCAACTGTTTTCAATGTACAAGTGCTTGGTCCTATAATTTAAAAACATGACCAATGGATTCTCATGCCCTTGAACTAAAGTTCTCAGGTTCTTGAGAGTCACACATTGGAATTCTACTTTGAACCAAATGAGTATTTTTAAATTGAGATTCTGGGAAACACAGGTAAACTAAGTCACAAGAAAATTAAAGACATATTCCTGTATCTCTTGGAAGTCTGAAATGCATTATCCCACTCCCTTTCACTGTTATGTTATTGTAACTCATGAGCCTCTAGAACTTTTTGCATTCTGAGGATGGGTGAGAAGTTTTCTGTTACAGAAATTTGCCATTTAATCATGTTTCCTTATCTGGCAGCTTCCTGGTTGGGAATGATGGCAGAGTGTATGAAGGTGTTGGCTGGAACATCCAAGGCATGCACACCCAGGGCTATAACAACATCTCCCTGGGCCTCGCATTCTTTGGGAATAATCTAGGTAATGGTCACCCCTCTGACCCTCTACCAAGGAGTTGTCTACACTGTTTTCCGTCACTCACTCTTGTCTTTTCAGCCTACATCATGTTGTTCTTTCTGATGATGGCGTCTCTCTTGAAGTTCTTTTCTCCCTTGGATTCTATGTTGGGGCATTTTTGGAGTTGTCTTTCTCCTCTCTGGTCTGTACTCCTGTGAGACCGCCGAAGTCAACACTGATACTGCTTGAGCTCACAGTTATTGCCATCACTTTGAGAGTCTGGAAAAAGTGAAAGTCGCTCAGTCGTGTCCGACTCTGTCTCCAGGCCAGAATACTGGAGTGGGTAGTCTCTCCTTTCTCCAGGGTATCTTCCTGACCCAGGAATTGAGCCAGGGTCTCCTGCATTGCAGGCAGATTCTTTACCAACTGAGCTATCAGGGAAGCTCTGAAGTTGATAATTAGGAACTGGCAGATGCAGAAAAACATGGCTTTTCTCTTCCTCCAGTGTCTCCCATTGGTAGAGCCCAACCAGTGGCCAGCAGGCAAGGAAGTCTGGGAAATGTAGTCTGCAGGTTTCTAGTCCTCAGCAAAGCACTGGAGAGCACAGAGTAGGCCATGGCTGATTCATGTCAATGTATGGTAAAAACCACTACAATATTGTAAAGTAATTAGCCTTCAATTAAAACTAATAAATTAAAAAAACAAGCCAACAACAAATAACTGGCACCTGCCTGGATCCTCATCTTCCAAGTGGGGCTAGTAATAGTATTTATCTCAGAGGTTTTCTATGAGGATTACGTAAGTTAATGGATGTGAAGAGCACTTGGCCTCCTGTCTGATTGTGGAAGCTATTAAATAAACATAGTCACCTTTTCCGCCAAACTAAGGCATTCCTGACGTGGTCAGGTGGGCCTCCTACAGGTAGCTTTCACTGTCTCCGAGTGACTCCACATAGTGATGGAGTGGATAAATAAAGCACTTGGAAGAAGTCACCAACTTGGTTTCTAAGAGCTGTGTGTAAGTACTTCTTTGTCTCTTAGCCTCTCTGTCCTGGCTACTGGACCAGTTTCTTCTCTTCTCATCCATCAGTTATTTAGGCTCAAGGGGTCAACTTATCCTCCCTCTACATCTAGACCAGGTTGGAACTTTTTGCTAACAGTTCTGTGCTCCATGTCATCCTCTCTCAGGCAGCAGTCCAAGCCCCACTGCCTTATCAGCCGCAGAGGACCTGATCTTCTATGCCATAAAGAAGGGTCACCTATCACCCAGGTATATTCAGCCACTTCTCTTGAAAGCAGAGAGCTGCCTGGTCCCTCATCAGCCACTGATGCCCAGGAAAGGTAAAGCCTCTGCGTCCTGCCACATCCTCCTCCCAGTTACCACCCAGCAACAATAGGGAATGCCTTTTCTTATTGGTATTCATTGGTTTCTCACACCAAGAACATCTCTTGCTGAGATCTGGAAAATTCTAAGAGGGCACCTTCCTGGCCTCTCCTTTTCACTGGAACCATATAGCCATCGAACCATTCTTGACATAAATATATATGTACACATGTCTTCACTCAGCAAATATTTACTGAATACCAGGCACTCTTCTAGGTACTGAGGGTGCAGCTGTGAACAAAACAGATAAAACTTTACATTGAAGTAGTGAAAGATAGAAAATGAATCAATAAGTAAAATATATATGATTTTAGATGACATCAGGGTTATGGAGAAGAATAAAGCATGGAAATGGGGTGGGGTAAAATATATATGTATTTGTGTATATTACGTGAATACACATACACACGCAATATCTGTCTCATACTCTCTCTCTCTCACACACACATACCTCCTTCTAAAAGCAAAACAAGCCAACCTTCAACATGACCACAGCACACTGAGAAAAACTTGGGTTCACAGATTACACTGACATGAGTTTGAACAGTCCAAGAAGTTGGATAATAAAAATCATGCATTATTTTGGAAAGACAAGCAGCAACCTAAAACCAGTACAATTATAAGCGCTTTCAATAGTTTAACACTCTCTGCTAGAGTGGATGTTGCCTAGGACTCAGGAATGTTTTTTATTAAGCTTTTTAAGTTGCAAATCTTTAAAATTTATCTTGCTTTCAGACTGGTGTTGTCTTCATTAATAACACTTTTACGTGTATAGAATTCTTTAGAGATTTCAAATTACCATATGCATGTGCTCAGTTCAGAAAGTCAGCTGATTTCTGCACATTGGTCTTGTTATATAAGTACACACATCTGCATTTATTTGCAATGCATATTCAAGCATGTAGGTATCAGTAGTCTTTTCCCTTCTGCTCACATACTGATTCCATAGTTATCAGAACTTGACTTTTGCGTCTGCCCCTTACCTCCAGCTGCCTGACCCAGACAATCCCTATCTAGACTTTCCCAGAAACCCACAGAATCCCACACGTTAGGATGTGTTAGTGGTTGCCAGAGGTTGGGGAGTCTGAGGAGTCATCAGCCTGCAGTTGTGAGATTGTCCCCATGTGGGCACAGGCGAATTTGCATCGCACTGTTTTTTCCCTGTCCACAGCTTGCCCCAACATCATCACAAGGTCAGCTTGGGAAGCCAGGCAGACACACTGCCCTACAATGAGTCTCCCAGCCAAATATGTTGTCATCATCCACACTGCTGGGGCAACCTGCAACATATCCATGGACTGCCGGATCCGTGTCCGAGATATACAATCTTATCACATGGACACACAGAACTTCTGTGACATCGGATATCAGTAAGTGGGACTGGTGCAAACTTGAGCCTCCTTTTCTTTTTTTTTTTTTTAATTTTTTTTTCTGTCTTTTTTTTTTTTTTTTTAATTAGTTGGAGGCTAATTACTTCACAACATTTCAGTGGGTTTTGTCATACATTGATATGAATCAGCCATAGATTTACACGTATTCCCCATCCTGAACCCCCCTCCCACCTCCCTCTCCACCCGATTCCTCTGGGTCTTCCCAGTGCACCAGGCCCGAGCACTTGTCTCGTGCATCCCACCTGGGCTGGTGATCTGTTTCACCATAGATAGTATACATGCTGTTCTTTTGAAATATCCCACCCTCACCTTCTCCCACAGAGTTCAAAAGTCTGTTCTGTATTTCTGTGTCTCTTTTTCTGTTTTGCATATAGGGTTATCGTTACCATCTTTCTAAATTCCATATATATGTGTTAGTATGCTGTAATGTTCTTTATCTTTCTGGCTTACTTCACTCTGTATAAGGGGCTCCAGTTTCATCCATCTCATTAGGACTGATTCAAATGAGTTCTTTTTAATGGCTGAGTAATATTCCATGGTGTATATGTACCACAGCTTCCTTATCCATTCATCTGCTGATGGGCATCTAGGTTGCTTCCATGTCCTGGCTATTATAAACAGTGCTGCGATGAACATTGGGGTGCACGTGTCTCTTTCAGATCTGGTTTCCTCAGTGTGTATGCCCAGAAGTGGGATTGCTGGGTCATATGGCAGTTCTATTTCCAGTTTTTTAAGGAATCTCCACACTGTTCTCCAT
Organism: Dama dama; assembly: GCF_033118175.1. Classification (NCBI taxonomy): domain Eukaryota; kingdom Metazoa; phylum Chordata; class Mammalia; order Artiodactyla; family Cervidae; genus Dama; species Dama dama. The sequence continues at coordinate 18,525,792 of NC_083700.1, forward strand.
AGCGGCTGTACTAGTTTGCATTCCCACCAACAGTGTAAGAGGGTTCCCTTTTCTCCACACCCTCTCCAGCATTTATTGCTTGTAGACTTTTGGATAGCAGCCATCCTGACTAGCGTGTAATGGTACCTCATTGTGGTTTTGATTTGCATTTCTCTAATAATGAGCGATGTTGAGCATCTTTTCATGTGTTTGTTAGCCATCTGTATGTCTTCTTTGGAGAAATGTCTGTTTAGTTCTTTGGCCCATTTTTTGATTGGGTCATTTATTTTTCTGGAATTGAGCTTCAGGAGTTGCTTGTATGTTTTGCAAGTGGTGCTGGGAAAACTGGTCAACCACTTGTAAAAGAATGAAACTAGAACACTTTCTAACACCATACACAAAAATAAACTCAAAATGGATTAAAGATCTAAATGTAAGACCAGAAACTATAAAACTCCTAGAGGAGAACATAGGCAAAACACTCTCTGACATAAATCACAGCAAGATCCTCTATGACCCACCTCCCAGAATATTGGAAATAAAAGCAAAACTAAACAAATGGGACCTAATGAAACTTAAAAGCTTTTGCACTACAAAGGAAACTATAAGTAAGGTGAAAAGACAGCCCTCAGATTGGGAGAAAATAATAGCAAATGAAGAAACAGACAAAGGATTAATCCCAAAAATATAACTTTATTTTAATTTAAGTTTTTCTTTATTAATTCTCACACTCAGATGATCCAAGGTGTGTTCTTTAAAAAACACAGTTGATTTTATCTCAGCGTGCCTCCAGCTCTGACAGTGGCTTGTTCTAAGATTTGACCTTCATAGCGCAGGGATGTTGGTTAATCTCGTGTTTTGTATCTTGGTGGCCAGGGGGTGAGACAAAGCAAAAAGCATTCTGAATGTGGTGTGAGAGAACCGCACTTAATTTCCCCAAAGTGATTATCTGCACTCAAACAGAGAGGAAAATATGATATGAAATAATGTAGGTACAAGTGCCCAGCTCATTGTTGGTGCTCAAAAAATATTAATTTATCAAGAGTTTAAACGTGTGTTTTGACTTCTATTGTGAGCTATCCCTTCCTTTAATCCCAATTCTTCAGCTTCTTTCATAAGGCCACCCACATCTTTCACCTGCTTGCTCTATCTCACATAATCCCACTCACACTCTTTGCTCCAATCATGTCAAATGCTACACATTCCATATGGTTTCATATGAACCCTTCTCATCCTTCACCTAGTTACTTCCTATTCTTCTAGGTTGACTTTCTCAGTGCCCCAATCCCTCACCTATGTTACCTCAGGGCTTCATATACCTCCATGGTAGCACTTACCAGTCTGTATTTGTGCCAGTACCATACTGTCTTGATGACTGTGGCTTTGTAGTAGAGTCTGAAGTCAGGCAGGTTGATTCCTCCAGTTCCATTCTTCTTTCTCAAGATTACTTTGGCTATTTGAGGTTTTTTGTATTTCCATACAAATTGTGAAATTCTTTGGTCTAGTTTTGTGAAAAATACCGTTGGTAGCTTGATAGGGATTGCACTGAATCTATAGATTGCTTTGGGTAGAATAGCCATTTTGACAATATTGATTCTTCCAATCCATGAACACGGTATGTTTCTCCATCTGTTTGTGTCCTCTTTGATTTCTTTCATCAGTGTTTTATAGTTTTCTATGTATAGGTCTTTTGTTTCTTTAGGTAGATATACTCCTAAGTATTTTATTCTTTTTGTTGCAATGGTGAATGGTATTGTTTCCTTAATTTCTCTTTCTGTTTTTTCATTGTTAGTATATAGGAATGCAAGGGATTTTTGTGTGTTAATTTTATATCCTGCAATTTTACTATATTCATTGATTAGCTCTAGTAATTTTCTGGTAGAGTCTTTAGGGTTTTCTATGTAGAGGATCATGTCATCTGCAAACAGTGAGAGTTTCACTTCTTCTTTTCCTATCTGGATTCCTTTTACTTCTTTTTCTGCTCTGATTGCTGTGGCCAAAACTTCCAACACTATGTTGAATAGTAGTGGTGAGAGTGGGCACCCTTGTCTTGTTCCTGATTTCAGGGGAAAGAGCCTCCTTTTCTTCAGGGCTATAGGAAGGAAGGCCTGGGGAGGGAGCCAGTGTTTACCGAGCTCTTCCTTTGTGCCAAGTGCTTTACATAAGACATCATCTTTTTATTTGTGCAGGATTCTGGACTGAGCATTCTTCAGAGCCTAGCTAAGGTTTAGTTATCTCCCCTGGGCATGTTCTCCATGAGTGGTTGGGAAGACTCTGAAAGGAAGATGTTAAAACAATAGTGATAAACCAAGAGTGTGAGACCCTTATGGGAGGCTGTCAACAGACCATGCCTTTTAAATGTAATCCCTTCCAACCAGCCAGAAACCCAGACCCTGTTCACCCCGTGCTGCCCTTGAGCCCAACCCCAAACTTGCTCTCTCTGATGTTAGAATCCTGCAATACCTCTGGTATTGCTTACTCCATTTATAGACACAGGAAACTTTAACTTCTCTGGACTTCTTTTGCCTCCTTTCTGCAGTAGGGCAACAATACCTTATCTATTTGATAATACCAAGTGAGCTAGAACAGTGGGAAGCTTCTTAGACATTCCCTTGGAATTTTCATAGAAGAAATTTAGGGTTAGAGAATGATAACTTTTAATTATTAGTACTAATTTTAATTTTATTGACATCTAGTTGATTTACAATGTGTTAGTTTCAGGTATACAGCAAAGTGATTCAGTGACAACCTATAAAAGAATAAATTAAAAAAATTTTTATTTATTTATTTACTGGCTGGTCTGGGTCTTCATTGCTGTGCAGGTTTGCTCTAGTTGCGGGGAGCAGGGGGTGCCTATTCTCTAGTTGCGATGCAGGCTTCTCTTTGTGGTAGCTTCGCTTGTTGTGGAGCATGGGCTCTAGAGCACAGGTTCATGGTTATGGCTCATGGGCTTATTTGCTCCACAGCATGTGAGATCTTCCCGAATCAGGGTCAAACCTGTGTCTCCTGCATTGGCAGGTAGATTCTTTACCACTGAGCTACAGGGAAGCTGTGACTTAATCACAACAAATTTTATGAAGTCTCAGGTGGGTTTGTTTTATATATGTCCTGGTGGCTCAGATGGTAAAGAACCCGCCTGCAATGAAGGAGACTAAAACTAAGATCATGGCATCCAGTCCCATCACTTCATGGCAGATAGATGGGGAAACAGTGGAAACAGTGGCTGACTTTATTTTTCTGGCCTCCAAAATCACTGCAGATGGTGACTGCAGTCATGAAATTAAAAGACGCTTACTCCTTGGAAGGAAAGTTATGACCAACCTAGACAGCATACTAAAAAGCAGAGACATTACTTTGCCAACAAAGGTCCGTCTAGTCAAGGCTATGGTTTTTCCAGTGGTCATGTATGGATGTGAGAGTTGGACTGTGGAGAAAGCTGAGCGCCGAAGAATTGATGCTTTGGAACTGTGGTGTTGTAGAAGACTCTTGAAAGTCCCTTGGACAGCAAGGAGATCCAACCAGTCCATCCTAAAGGAGATCAATCCTGGGTGTTCGTTGGAAGGACTGATGTTGAAGCTGAAGCTCCAATGCTTTGGATACCTGATGTGAAGAGCTGACTCGTTGGAAAGGCCCCTGATGCTGGGAAAGATTGAGGGCAGGAGGAGAAGGGGATGACAGAGGATGAGATGGTTGGATGACATCATCGACTCGATGGACATGGGTTTGGGTAGACTCTGGGAGTTGGTGATGGACAGGGAGGCCTAGTATGCTGCAGTTCATGGGGTCACAAAGAGTCGGATATGACTGAGCGACTGAACTGAACTGAACTGAACTGGCTTCGATCCCTGGGTTGGGAAGATCCCCTGGAGGAGGGCATGGCAACCCACTCCAATATTCTTGCCTGAGAATCCCCCATGGACAGAGGAGCCTGGCAGGCTGTTGTCCTTGGAGTCACAAAGAGTTGGACATGCCTTAGTGACTAAGCACATGTCTCGTTCTGGGCCGGCTGCCTTTCTCCTCTGAACTCCCATTTTAAAAACAGCCTCTGTAAGTAGGAGAAAACTATGGCTGCATTTTACATGCAGGATTTCCCACAGCCTTGCTATGGTTATTAAGCTTAGTTAATAAAGAATTAAATGTGGAAATTCCAAATGGAAAATGCCAGGACCTGAGGGAATGTTAGTTTCCTTTCACATTCTTTCTTTGGGGACTGGCTTGATTTCTGTCCTTTGACTTTGGAGGCCTGTTATGGTGCTCACTCCCACTGCAGCCTCGGGATACAGCATCTGCCACTCTGGCACCAACTGTGCTTGGTATGGACAAAGGGCCCTCTCATTCATCATTTCTTACTTTTTCACCAGTATTTATTGGGGTATCCCTGGTGGCTCAGCGGTAAAGAACCAGCCTGAAATGAAGGAGATGCAGGTGCAATCCCTGGAGAAGGAAATGGCAGCCCACTCCAGTTCCTGCCTGAAAAAAAAAAACATGGATAGAGGAGACTGGTGGGCTACAGTCCATGGGTTCGCAAAGAGTCAGACACAATGGAAGCAACTGAGCATGCATGCGTGCTACGTGCTTGATGCTCAGCAAGATGAATTAGCTCCTTCCCTTGGGGAGGAGAGAGGATAGTAAACAGTCATGACGTTTGTGAGTGTTGGCACTGGGATGGATGAGTAACAGAATGTGCCAGGGTGGACCTCTAACAAGACTTCAGAGGACTGAATGGTATCACAGCAGGGCTTCAGCAGGGAGAGGCATCCACACTGGGACATGGATATGGAGTGGACGTCAGTCAGGCAAAGAAGGATGCGGAGTGTTCCAGGCAAGAAGGAGCAGCACATACAAGGACCTGGAGTCCAGACAGAGCACAAATGAAAGAAGCTTGCGTGCTAAGTTGCTCCAGTCATGTCCGACTCTTTGCGACTCTATGGACTGTAGCCCACCAGGCTCCTCTGTCCCTGGGATTCTCCAGGCAAGAATCCTGGAGTGGGTTGCCATGGCCTCCTCCAGGGGGTCTTCCTGATCCATGGATCAAACCCGTGTCTCTCATATCTCTTGCATTGACGGGCATGTTCTTTACCATGAGCACCACCTGGGATGCCCACAGAGAAGCTTAACTCCTACCTAAAATAGACAAAGAGGGGAATGGTGAGAGGGAAGGCTGGAAAGGCTGACAGAAGCCACAGCACAGGGGCCTGGGCATTGGTCCTGATAGGGTGACTCTATCTGAAAGGCAATGGAAAATCCATGCCCTATGATGGGATCTGTATTTAGCAAAACCACTCTGGGGGCTGTTTTAAGCATGGATTGGAAGGAGGTAAAACTCTGGGCAGACAGCTTTTACAGTAATTCAGACAGCAGGTGATGGTGACCTGGAGCAGCATAGCAGCTGTCGGCATAGAGGTAAGTGGAGAAATTTAAAACAGGAGAAATGGTTGACAAGCCATGAATGTCGATTGGATAGGGCTGGGAGAACGAGAGTGAGGCATTCAGTCTGATGCCCAATTTTCTGGCTAAGGAAATTGTGGAAGAAGATGGGTTTGTTTGGACATGTTGGCTTTTAGAGATTGTAATTGAGCTATGGCTTCCCAGCTGGCTCAGTGGTAAAGAATCTGCCAGCCAAGCAGGAGACACAGGAGATGTGGGTTCAGTCCCTGAGTTGGGAAGATCCCCTGGAGAAGGAAACAGAAACCTACTCCAGTATTCTTGGCTGGCAAATCCCATGGACAGAGGAGCCTGGGGGGCTACAGTCCATGAGCAGATATGAGTCAAAAGAGGGAAAAAGTGTTGGACATGACTTAAGCAACTAAAAAACAACAACAATTGGAGTTATAAGACTGGATGGTTGTCCAGGGAGAATATGTTGAGTGAGAAGAGGGAAGGGGTGAGACCAGAGTCCTGGGGAGGAGAACCAGGGAGGAGAACACGTCAAGAAATTAGTGGCCAACAGGATCAGAATAAAAATCAGTTTTCACTACTAGTGTCAGCATGTGGCAGTGGACTGATGTTGCTGTCATCATTGCTTGTCACTGTCTGTCTTCATTTCTTAGGTTCAGTGACTATTTCTTTTTTTTTTTTTGCCTTTTTGTCTCTGTTCACATTGGCACATATGGTAAGAGTGATAGTAATGGTAGTAATAATAATAGCAAGTGGATGAAAGGATGAATTAATGATTCAAGGAGTGAATGAAGCCAGTTGTCCCCAGAGTAATTTTCTCCTTTTCCCTTTGCCTAACTTTAGCTTCCTGGTGGGCCAGGATGGTGGTGTGTATGAAGGAGTTGGCTGGCATACCCAAGGCTCTCACACATACGGATACAACGATATTGGCCTAGGAATTGCCTTCATAGGCAACTTTGTAGGTAAGGGGTAAACATGGGGCAGAGGGACTCTGGATGATGAAGTATTATGTGAAATATCTGGGAAGCAATGGGGATAAGATGCATTGTGGTGCTTGACAGTGTCAGTGGGATGCTTAAAGCAAGAGGCAGGTCCCCAGGAGTCCCTCTCAGGCAGAACCTTTCCTCCAAATTCACCTGTACCAATACCCAGTTCTATCTGTTTTTAGAGCCATGCCCAACACAAGCATGGAGCAAGAGAGAAAAAAGTCTTTTGCAAACTTTGGTGTTTTCATAGCACTGTTGGCAAATGTAGCGTCTTCCTTGGTAACCATGGCAACTGCACTGGGGTGCATCACTATCTCTTATGGACAAGCAATGAATGGTCTGGTGCTGCCATGTCTGCCCCGTGGTGACTGTTGAGAAGTGGTGTGTTGAGCTGCAGTTATTTTTCAGAGAGGCTTTGAACTTTCTAGAAGGCAGAATCAGGGAGCACAATGACCTTGTTTTCCCAAGAAACTTACAGGAATTTGTTGGCTATGGTGGTGATGGGGACAGAGGGAGCCTGGGCTAGGTGCTTGTCCCTGCCCAAAGCAAGTAACCTTGAGACCCTAGTGATTGCTGGGCTAAATGTGTTTTGCAGAAAAACCACCAAATGCCGCAGCGCTGGAGGCAGCTCAGAACCTGATCCAGTGTTCCGTGGTCAAGGGGCATCTGGTCCCCAACTACCTGCTGGTGGGGCACAGCGATGTGACCAACATTCTGTCTCCTGGGCGGGCTCTGTACAACATCATTAAGACTTGGCCTCACTTCAGACAATAAGGGAACCCAAATTCCTTCCAATACCACCCCTTCCCCAACCGTGGCTCCTGAGTCTCCCCTTCTTCACCTTCCATCCTGGCTCAACACCTGTGTCCCCTCCCTGCCAGCCCCATCCTGTTTCTTCGGCTTCAGGTTAGTATGATCATTTCCTAACTAGTGTGATCAGTTCCATACGATCAAACCCCACAGTGGGGCATTCCAGCCCTCTGAGTCTGCACCCAGCCTCCTTCCCTCCTCACCTTCCTCTCCCCAGCACCCACCTCCTCACCCAGGTGAGCCTCCTTGTCCCTTTGTACACACCCCTCTCCTGGTGTGCCTTCCCCTGCCATTGTTGTAGCCATGCACTCCGGGAAACAAACTCACTCAGAATGACAGTGCAGATAGTGGAGTGCAGTTTATTACACTGGCGGGCCCAAGGCAGAGTCTCCTCTTAGCCAAGGACTCTGACTGACTTTGGTGAAAACCTTATATACCTTAAGTGTACTGCTCAAACCCACAATCCCATATTCCTTAAACCTAGCCTGGAAAGTCTTAAAGGGAGATACAATCAGGTTACAGCCATGATTCACAATCAGAAGGGTCAGCTGGTTATGCATTGTAGCCTACACCAATGAGTGCCATAAAGATTACAAAGGTGATTGACTACATAGGGGATTAATACATTCTTTTTGGTGATGGGAAATCTTGGTATGGAATCTGGTGTTTATCAGTCCAGGAGGCCAGTTCGGCCATAGGTATATTATCCCCATGGCTACCAGGCACATAGTCCAAAGCTCACTGAAAATGCAAGATGGAGTTTCCTTCTTTTTCAAGATGGAGTCAGCTTGGCCTGTTCCTTTCCTCGCTCACCATCTGCCTGGCAGCTCCCAGCCTCACACGTGACCCAGGTCAACAACCCAGCCCCTCCTCTCTGTTCACACACTACCTTATCCATATTTGTATGCAGCCCTTATTTCAGGGCAGTGATTATTTATAGAAATTCTCTCCACTGGGTTGTGAATTTGTCCATTTTCATTCATGTCTGTGTCCTCAGTTCTTCAGCAGTGTCTGGAATACAGAAAAGTGAAAGTGAAAGTCACTCAGTCGTGTCCCGCAATTTGTGTCCCCATGAACTATACAGTTCATGGAATTTTCCAGGCCAGAATATTGGAGTGAGTAGCCTTTTCCTTCTCCAGGGGATCTTTCCAACCCAGGAATCGAACCAGGGTCTCCTGCAATTGCAGGCGGATTCTTTACCAACTGAGCTATCAGGGAAGGTGCTACAAATACAAAAGTCATTGGAGAAATGGATGAATAAAGGAATGAGTAGACCAAGTCCTTGCTCCCCTTTCCAATTTGCTTATCATCCCCCTTTTGGGGAAGACTTGTTGGACAATACCTCATCCCACCAGCATTCTCTCTGTTCTGTTGCCTCCCAGTCTGAGACTCAGAGCTTCTCTGGCTGCTGTGGTTGTTGTGTCTCCAGAGTCCCGTGTCCCCATCCTCCTAGAGCTCCCTGAGGGCAGAGGTTGTGTCCACACAGCCTCTATGTGGACTGCTGCTCTCTGTCCTTCCCCGGTTGGGTCTGCTAGGCATCAAGCTGAGCGGGGACTCAGAGCTTGGGGCTCTGCAGCCCTCCGTCCCTGGGCTCCTCCTGCCCAAAGTGAAGCCTCATCCTTTCAGATGGGGGAAATAACCTCCTGCTGTTTACTAGAAGTTCCAGTTCCATAGGAACTGGAAACTACCTGCTAATGGCAGTTTTTCCTGATCTGGAAACAGGGAAAGGAGGAAGAAGGGGAGAAACCTGGACGCCCCACCTCCTCCTTTGGTATTTTGGTCTTTGCTTTTAGAGTGTTTCACACCTCTTAGAACAAAGCAGGTTCAACCTCACATTTTCACAGCTGTTTGTGCTTTTCAAAGACTGTCCCCCTAATCTCACTGGATTCACTTTATCCTCAGTGTAGGGTATAGTTCTGGTGAGGCAGAAGAGGAAAGATGACCTCAACAGAAGTAGGTTACCTTTATTTAGGCAAGGAGAGGTGACAGTCGTCCTAACGACCAGGCTGAGTGCCCAGAGGGATCAGGGAGGCTTCATACTTATAGGGAAGTTTGTGGAAGTGATAAGGGAAACGTCAATCAGGTGGGATATTTTGAGTATTCTTTTGTTGAGGTGACATTTATAGTTGGGCAGGGGGTGATAAGTCTTCTGGGTGGGTGTAGGGGGTGGTAGGTTTACAGACAGGGGGTGATAAGTCCCAGATAGATGCAACCAGCCTGGAGCATCAGGGTGGAACTAAAGTTATACTTTATAAAGTTTTCTCCGAAGTTAGATGATTCAGCAAGGGCCTTTGAGACTGTTGTTCTCTTTTCTAGGCCCAAAAGACTGCTTCACTCAGGCCACCTGGGCACATAAGCAGGGGAAGGAATTGTTTATCTGGGGGTCTCAATACCCCTTTCTGACTTACAGAGCCATGGGGAGAGGGGAGGCTGCTCCAGGAGGAGACCCTCTTGGGATGGGAGTCACTGGACCAGAAGCTCTGGTCAGCCCAGTCCTTTCTTTGGGGTGAAACCTCCCCAACTCGCCACAGTGTGTCTCCCCTTCTCTTTCAACATCCAGGGTGAGTTTCAGAGCCCTTCCTACAGGGAGTGGCCAAAAAGGTGTTTGTGTGATGAGAAGTGATCCCAAGAAAAGAGCTGCCCTCCAGCTTTCTCTGCCTTTCTTACCACCCTGCAGAGTGGAGGGTCTCTGGCCTTTGATTCAAAGCACATTCCTGGCCTCAGGATCTCACTAGCCTCCCTAGCCCCTGACCCAGGCAGGCTTTCCTAGCGGGGAGGGAGGAAGTGGGTTGTAGACACCCTTATATCCATCAGTGCTCATCAAGGCCTCCTCAAATCAGCGTTATTGCAGGGTCTGGATTATTGTCTTTTCAAGATTATTTACTTTTATTTGTCTTAAATACACAAAATCTAGGTGAAACCAGAGCACTCAGTCAGAAAATGCTTTTTTAAGGTCAATCCTGAGGCAGCCAATTCCATTCAGTTGCCTCTTCGGAGTCCTTTGTGTGCAGAAATTCTTTCCAGCTCCCCTTTAATTATTTAAAGTGGGATTCAGGGAATTCCCCAGTGGTCTGATGGTTAGCTCTCACTGCTGGGGCCCAGGTTTGATCCCTGGTGAGGGAACTAAAATCCTACAAGCCGTGAGGGGTGGCCAAAAAAAAAAAAAAAAAAAGTGGAGTTCATACTAACATCCCTCCTCAGAGGTTAGCTGTGAGGATTAAGTGAATTTAGAGTCCTGTGACTCGTGGTTGCATATAATGTGATCCTGCCAAAGTTGAGTGGTGGTATCATGGTTCTTGTTACTGTTGTGGTGGTGGTTGCCATCTGTTACTGCTATTTGACACTGGCAGGAAGGATACACCCTTGTGGGCATCAGTCTCAGCCTCCTGGGGAGCTGGCAAAGGCTGGGGGGAGCAGGGAGGAGCCCCACAGGTCGGGCACAGGTGAAGGAACCCTTGGCATGGGAGGGACACAGTGGCTTCACGACCCTGGACTTTCGGGGCTGGAGAGCCTCTAAGCCCATCTTGTTAGCTGTTTTCCACAACTGTAAGCTCAGAAAGAAAAAAAATGCCACCAAAACTTTTATTTGACTCTGAAATACTAATTTGATTTAAGCCTATTTTCCAGAAAACTGAAACCAAAGAGGGCAGATGACTTGTTTAAGTTCACTCAGTGAGTTAAATAAAAGAGGAACCCTCAGATTCTTTTTTTTTTTTTAATCTGAAGAACTTTATTGATCTTTTTTAAAGGGATGAGGTTATTTGTTTGGCTGTGTCAGGTCTTAGCTGCATCATGCAGAATCTTTAGCTACAGCATGTGGGATCTAGTTGCCAGACCAGGGACTGAATCTGGGTTCCTTGCACTGGGATCATGGAGTCTTAATCCCTGTACCACGAGGGAAGTCCTAGGAATCTTCAGATTCTGAGCACAGCCCCATTCTTGCACCTCTCTGGTTGAACTCACATATGACCCCTCCTTTCCGACAGAATAAAGTAAAGCATCTCAGCATGCACAGCATTTAGGGCTTTCCACAAGCACTCCAACCTACCCTTTTGCACAGAATGAGACTTAGGTTGCAATTTGCAGATTCTCCTCCTGCAGTTGCCCACTTTGGGGCCTTTGCCCACCTGTCCCTGCCCTCCTTGTGACCCCCCAGTCCCACCAGGTTTCCAGATGCTTCTGGTCTGTTTCTCTAGACCAGAGATGACATCTCCCTCCACTGGGTGCCCGGGGCCTTTGCCTGGTCCTCTTGGTGGCTCATCGCTGGTCTCCTCTCTTCCCCCTTCTGACCTGGATTTCTGGGCCGGTGCCTGCACCTCCCTGGCCCAGTGCTGGTGCACTGGGGTGGGGGTGCGGCACCTGCCTGTCTGCGGACTGGAAGGGGAAGAGCCCCATCTGTACAGGGCAGGGCAAGCAGAGGCAGCGTTCCCAGCCCAGAAGGGCGGCAGCCCTTCCCTGGGCGTCTTGGGATGTTTGTCACAGAGTGGAAAATCCCAGTGTCTGCCTGGTGCCAGGAACCCGCCTACTCTCGTAACACATCAGAGGCCACGGGTTAATTCCTCTTAATCCCCAGCCCTCCGCACTCTGGTGGCCTCTCCATCGGTGTGAGGTTGGGGGGGAGAGATTCTCCAGCACCAGTGCTCCCCCAGCCCTTGGAGGCTTCTGTAACCTTCTCCCTGTGGGGGCCTTGAGGCTGCTCCCCACCAGCTGGCCCTTCAGGAAAGGCCCCCTCCCCGAGGTCTCTGCCCAGCCTCTCATGGGCTTCCTGGCTTTTCCTCTGTCTCATTGGCTTCTTTCTTCCCACACTTGTGTGTCTCTCTAGTGGCCCCTGTCTCCCTCCTGCCTCCCCCCTCTCTCTTTTTCTCAGGCTGCCTCCCTCTTCGTCTCTCAGGGCCTCTCCTTTTCTCTCTGACAGCCCTTGTACTGCTCTATCTCTCTGCCTTCGCCCTTTCTCTTTTGCTCTCATTAACCTCTAGGCTGCGGCAGCGTGGAGGAGATGATGGGCTCTGTGCTGTAGTACCAGAGACTCTGCCCTCCACCAAGCTCTGCTCTGTCCCAGTATTGTAGCCACGCATTCTGGGAAACAAACTCACTAAGAAGGACGATGCAGATAGTGGAGTGCAGTTTATTACACCGGTGGGCCCAAGGCAGAGTCTCCTCTTAGTCAAGGACCCTGACCAGTTTTTCTGAAAACCTAAGTACCCTAAGTGTACATGCCCAAACCCACCTCCCCCAATTCCCTGAAACTAGTCTGAACAAAGGAAAAGAAAGATACAAAGTTAACCCCCATTCACATGCCTTAAGCCTAGGTAGTTAACAGTTGACAATTATCAATAGGCCTGTGGTCATATCCCAATAAGCATAATAGAATTTATGATTCTATTCGGTTACACTGATAATTAGGGTATTCTTTTAGGCAACAGAGAGTCTAGGTACGAGCTCTGGGGCTCTTCCATCCAGGGGGCCTGGTTTTCCAGTTGGTCTGTCGTTTCGATAGATACTGGGCATGTAGCTCACAGTCCACAATCTGGCCCAAGATGGAGTCCTGCTTTCAAGATGGAGCCTGTTCTGTCTGTTTCCTCCTTCACCAGGGCTGCCAGCCCTGCTGGGGAGGAGGAAGTGGGGGTGGAAGGCCGGGGTGGGGTGGCTCTGGGGAAGGCACACATCTTTTGGAAGCTTAGAGCCACAAAGAATGGACAGGTGTGTTTCTGGCCCAGCAGGTTCTTCCGGGGCAGCTGATTTAGGACAGGGCTTTAATTAGAGGCGCTGGCTCTGGGTGAGGAAGGTGTGATTAGCTGGGAGGAGTGGTGGGCGGGGGTGTGAGACCCTGAAAGGGGTGGCAGGGACTTCTGGGGGACTTTCTGCAGGGGGCTGGAGTAAGAACTGTGTCCCCACAGTGGGAAGCTGGAGGTTCCCTCTCAGGGTGGCCAAGAGCTTTTGCACCCAAGGCTGATGAAGCTGCCTGCAGAGAGGTGTGAAATGAAATCTCTCTTGCCATTATCAATAAACAAGAAATGGCACAGCCATTAGTGATTTCTGGCCTTCAAATGTGGATGAGAGCTCTCCAAACTGTGATCCAGCGGATGCTGCCACCCCTCCCACTCCCATCCCCTCCACGGTGATTCCAAGAAGCAAGGTAAACAAGGAAACAGGATTTGGCCCCAGATAGCTGAGGTGCATATAAAAGGAATGGATTCTGTGGGCCCAGAGGCCTGCATCTTTCCATATAGAATGCTAAATTCCTTAACTTGATACCTGATACTTGATGTTCAGACTGCCTGCTCCCTTTGTAGCAAACTTGTATATAGCCAGACTCCCCCCCTGCCTCCTTGGAGCAGTTTTCTCAGAGCTACTGAGATGCTGTCTCCCTGGCTTGGAGTCCTAAACATCCCACCAAATAAAATAACTCTCTACATTCAGGTTGTGACTATATTTTTTTAGTCAACAGAGGGGAGCTGGGGCATCTCTTATGCACCCTCAGCACTCTGCTCACATGTCCCTTCTTCTACGAGTCCATCTCTTGAGGCCCCCAAATTAGTAATCTATTCTCTTCTTCTTTGGCACTCTGTCATTATTTATTTTATGTGTATCTCTTTGTGTAGGTACATATCTTATTATCTGTCTTTCTTCCCCACTAGACTACAAGGGCCGTGATAGTGGAGATCATGCTTACTGTGTTCGTGTCTGTCTGCTCCTGGTGCATAGCCGTTGTGTTACCGCGTCCACGCTCCCTTTGCTTGCCACACGATAGGCCAATGAATCCAAAAGACAAGGTGTTGAGGCAAGGAAGAGACTTTAATTGGGGAGCTGGCAGACTGAGAAGATGGCAGGCTAGCACCTCAAAATAACCATCTTATTGGGATCTGGATGCCACCTTCTTTTATAGATCAGAGAGATAGAAGCAATGAAGAACTAAAGTCAAAAGGCAGAATCGAGAGGGAGATGCAGGGGAGAAGTAAAGTGAAAGGGTCTTCAGTCTTGTGAAATGTCTCCAAGGGAATGTCCAGTCTTCAGAAGGGGTGTGTTAATCTCTTCTATTCACAGGTGGGCAGGGACAAACTGTTGTAGGAAAGGGGACCCCCGCCAGGGCCTGAAACTGGGCTCTTGTCTAACACTCGGAAATGAATTGTCCGAGGAGACACATGAGCTGACAAAGCAAGAGATTTTATTGGGAAAGGGCACTCGGGTGGAGAGCAGGACAGTAAAGGAACCCAGGAGAACAGCTCTGTCACATGGCTTGCAGTCTCGGGTTTTATGGTGATGGAATTAGTTTCTGGATTGTCCTTAGCCAATCATTCTGACTCAGAGTCCTTCCTGGTGGTGCACGCCTTGTTCAGCCAAGATGGATGCCAGAGAGGAGGATTCTGGGAGGTGGTCAGACAGGTGGGGTCTCCTTTTGACTTTTCCTGAACTCTTCTGGTTGGTAGAGGCTTATTAGTTCCCTATTCCTTACCAGGACCTCCAGTCGTAAAACAACTCATGCAAATGGTTACTGTGGTGCCTGGCCAGGGTGGGCGGTTTCAATCAGTGTGCTTCCCCTAACAAAACTATCTGTCCATAAGATGAAAAAAGGCACTTTAGTTTACAGTCAAGCAGAGGGGCAGGGTCCTCCAGGCAAGCCATTGAGTATGATTATAATAATAAAAGCAAGTCAAAGAAACAGTTTCCAACATGGAGTCAGAATTGGCTTTCTCCCTGCAACAGGTGCTCAGGAAACATCCAGACAAGTAGAATCCCAAGGTCCAGGGGGACAGGAGGTGTGGTTGTCTATTGACTTGTCTTATAGTAGGTGGCCAGTGTAGCTGGTTTGTTTGTTCAGGCCCCACTGAGCTCTCACTGGTTCATCACATCAGGTGGGGATGCAGAGTGTGAAGACCAGGAGGCAACTTGCCTGGGATCAAACCAGATTACAGTAGACCCTGGTAACAGATACCCATACATGACTGATAGAGAGGGATGGGTTCCCAATAATATTCAGTGGTCCTTTCTCTGGACTCTGCTAGGTACCTGATACACGTGATTTCATTTAATCCCCAAGATAGGTCAGTAGGATAGGAGCCGTCATTCCTGTTTGACAGCTGAAGGAACTGAGGCTCAGCTTGGAGAGATTGTCACTTTCTTAAGATTACATGGCGAATGCATGGTGATGCTGAGCTGAGTTTCTGTTCCTTTGTCTGGACAAATCAGGCTATCCTCTGGTTGCTCACACTATTTTTACAGCTAGTGACCAGAAGTAGACAGTACACCCAAGGGTCCCTTGACTCAGGGTTCACTGGAGCCGTTACTTCCCTTGATCTAACAATATCCTTCAGTTAATAAGGTGATACATGTAAAACTATATAAATGATGTAGTTCTGAATTCATGTTGTAGCAACATCAATAATAATAGCATTGCAGTCCAAGATTGCATTACCTTTCGGTCACATTGTCAGCTCCACTGGCCCAGTGGAGTGTTTCACACAACTGCTGTTAACCCATCTCTCACCCCTTTATGCCCTCAGCAGGCCTGTTTTTTCAACCTAAATGCAGGACTCTGGCATGTTTTGATTTAGTGTCCTCCTAATAGAGTTTCTTCATGGTAAAATTCTGTTGAAATCTTTTTGAATTTTAATGTTATCATCCTCTGTGAGTCATCACTTACTTCTTCATCAGCAGCATTTTTAATCAAATCCTTCAGTATCTTTCCCCAAACATCCACGTATACTGGGCGATGAGCCCCAGGCCCTCCTACATACAGTGCCTCATTTGAACCTGTGAGGAGGGCACTGTGATCCCCATTTCACAGATGAGAAGACATGCCCCAGAACTAAACTGAGTGCCTGCTTGCGTGCACCACCACTGCCTTGTATAGTCTTTCCAGGAATCTGCCTCCACTGGCTACAAGATTCTGCTGTTCATTACAACCACAAACATGCTGACAGATACTCTCATTCAATCTCTGCTGGAGGGAGAGAGGAATTATGGCTGAAATGTGTGAATGTGTGTGTATGTGGGGTGTGTGTGTATGTGTGGTGTGCAGACACTACTGTTCATTGCTATCATTAGTCTATTTTCATTTTTGAGCACCCACAGGCATCATTTCAGTAACCACCAATATTCTCATGCATCCCAAATTTGGAATTTTTATTCTTGTTTTTCACTAAACGCAAGCGTATGCCTTAAGTCCATTCTTAATTACCTTCCCTCTCTTAGTGCTTTCACGTGCATGTGATGGGGTTCACATTGCAAGTACCATGGCTCCTTAATTCTTCAAGTTAACTATGGGCTTCAAGTTAACTGTTACTGAATCAGGCACATGGGCATAGCATTTGTTTATATCATAAGCTAAATATGACATGTACAAGGACTTTTCTGATGAATGCATGGCATGTAGAGGGTTGATGGAGCTTCATGATTTGTACACTTCTAGTATTTGAGGAAGTTAAAGGCATGCTGTTGCTTAAAAATCACAGGAAATCTTGGTTTAGACTCTAGTTCCTGTGAATCCAATGATACTTGTTTAATCATCTTGGTTTTCTACTCTGCCAAGTTTAGGTAATAATGAAATTTTCTAGATTAGTATTTAAAAGAAAAAGAGAGGGAGAAGTTGCAATGTTACACATAAGCTGAAGTATAAAATATCCATTCTTTACCAGTGGTAAAGAGTCTGCCTGCAATGCAGGAAACACAGGTTTGATCCCTGGGTCAGGAAGATCCCCTGGAGAAGGAAAACGCAACCCACTCCAGTATTCTTGCCTGGGAAATCCCATGGACAGAAGAGCCTGGTGAGCTATGGTCCATGGGGTTGCAAAAGAGTCAGACACAACTTAGTGACTAATCTAATCTTTCACACTGAGCAAGCTAAAGGCAACCAATATTGCCTTCCTGCCACCCTCCATCCTCAGCTTAGGGAGGTCTTCATCAGGAGATAGGTGGGAACAAGATAAGGGAGGAGACCCACCAGGGAACTGACGTGAGGTGGCCATGGAGTATGGACTCAGGGCTTAACTCTGTCTGAAATGTCCTCCTCACCCTCTCCATTCCACCCCTCCATCAAGTTCTATTCATCCTTCAGTTCCCAGTCTAAATATCGTGCCTTCAGAGAGAAACCCTCCCCCACCCCCGCTCCCCATGAGCTATACGCTCATTCAGAAACTTGCCTTTTTCCAGCACTGTACGATTCAGGACTGAATCTTTAATTCTACTGTTATTTGTTTTATACCCATCTTCCTCACTGGATGTTAGCTTTATGAGGACAGGGATCTCCCTGGTGTACCCCTGGCACATAATAGTAGCCTAATAAATACTTGGTGACTGAATGAATGTCTTCAGTATCTTTTTTGTGACTGTGGGATTGAATCAGGTGACCTGGGCATTTTCCAGATCTGAGATGTCTTGGTGTCTAAGGGTCCCAGTAAGGGCTCTAATTCCAGAGGCTCTTGGTGGGGGAAGGTGCATGAGGAAACAGCAACAGAAGGGAACTGGAGATCTGCTCTGGCTGGGCCAGTGGGTGACTCCCCGGTTGGGGCTGGGGCATGGGGAGTCCCTGGTGGGTGTGGAGTTGGTGCATCTTGGCCAGGGCTGAATGCCTGGGCCTGCTGGGTGAGGAGGCAGCTTGCCCAGCTGGTGCACGTGCAGGAAGGAAGGGAAAAGGGCTGGAAATGCAGGTGCTGGCTGCAGAAATGTGTTGGGTGTTGGAGTCCTGGTACTTCTGGTCGTAAGACCAATCTTGGCACATCAGGATGCAGAGTGGCAAGACAGCATGTCCTGAGAATTGGAGGCCAGAGAGCAGCCCCGCCCGAGCTCCTGGAGGGGTTTCCAGCACTGCCTTGAGACAAATCTCCTACTTGCTCTTGGTCAGCTTCTGCTCCCACTGTCGTCACAAATACTCCCATGTTTCACTTCCTTCCCCAGG
The DNA here is from genome assembly GCF_033118175.1 of Dama dama. Taxonomy (NCBI): domain Eukaryota; kingdom Metazoa; phylum Chordata; class Mammalia; order Artiodactyla; family Cervidae; genus Dama; species Dama dama. The sequence goes on from NC_083700.1 coordinate 18,543,858, forward strand.
CTTCCATCCCCACCCTCTTACTCTCAGCAGAGAAAACTGGGGCCCATCCAGCAAGACATCTTTCAGCTTCCTGTGACCTTGCAAATGTTCTTGCAACCACATTCCCACCTGCTGTTCTTCACATTTTTTCTTTGTTCACATCACCCTCAGAAGGTGATGAGTACCCTCTGCTATTCAGATCCAGCTCTCTCCTTCTCTTTGTCTCCTCCTGTTAATGCTCTTTTGGAATCCTTCTTTTAACTCATCACCTATACCTCCCGAATTTATAATTTATAGACTAAACACCTTTCCTTAGGACTAGGTTCAAATTCTAACTGCATGTATCTCCACTTGAATCTCTAGTAGCATCGACAACTTTGATGTCTAAGTCTGAACTCCCTGCTCTTTCCTCTGAAACTGTTCCCACTGCTATCTCCCCCCAGCTCAGCAAGTCAGTGTCCTGTTTCTAGCTGCCCTGGCCAAAGATTCTTGGGGCCATCACGGACTCCTTTCTTTCTCTCATTTCCCTCATCAGATTGGTTCTCCCTTCAAAATATATTTAGAACTACAATTCTAAATTCAACCACTTCTCAGCACCTCCCTGGTTTACACTCTGGTTCTAGTCAATATCACCTATCACTTGAAATGCTATAGGAGCCTTTTAGTTGGTTTCCCTGATCCTGCTGCCCCCCAGTATGCATGCTCAGTCGCTTCAGTTGTATCTGACTCTTTGTGACACTTACGGACTGTAGCCTGCCAGGCGCCCCTGTCCGTGGGATTCTCCAGGCAGTAATACTGGAGTGGGTTGCCGTGCCCTCCTCCAGGAGATCTTCCTGACCCAGGGATTGAACCTGTGTCTCCTGCACTGCAGGCAGATTCTTTGCTGCTGAGCCAGCCCCTAGCCCTGGAGTCTATTCTCAACACAGGAGCCAAAGAGAACCTGTTACGATACAACCAGGTCAGATCGGTCTCTCCTCTACTCAAGACCCTCTCATGGTTTCTCTCCTGTGTCACTCAAAGTAACAGCCAACGTCCTTTTACTATGACCTGGAAGGTCCTACTTAACGTCACTCTTAGTTTTGCCTCTGACTGCATCTCCTACTCTTTCTCCCCTTTCTCACTGCACTCCAGCCTCACTTGCCTACTTTCACAACCAGCAGACACTTCCTTCAGGAGTGTTTCATACTCCAACTTTAGGTTGTTTCATACATTTGTATTACAGTTAGGTTAAAGAAAATACATGTGTTCTATCTTGGAATTGTGCCTCAATGATTTAAAAAAAAAAAAAGGTTTGCATGCATTTAGGATCATTCTTTGTGCTATACAATTCAATGAGTTTTGCCAAGTGCACAGTCATAATTTATAAATGCAGAGTCATGCAGAGTTGTTTCATTTCCCTGAAAAATCCTTTGTAGTTAACCTATTCAACTCCTCCTCCAAAACCCTGGACCCAGGGTGACCACTGATCTTTTTACTGTCTCTATAGTTTTGCCTTTTCCAGAATGTCATATGAGTGGAAGCATACAGGATATAGCTTTTGCAGATTGGCTTCTTTCCCTTATTAATATACATTTAAGGGTCACTCATGTCTTCTCCTGGCTTGATAGCTCGTTTCTTTTTAATTGCTGAATAATATTCCATTGTATGGACATACCACAGTTTGTTCAACTATTTGCCTATTGAAGGACATAGCAACCAACATCTTGGTTGCTTCCAGTTTTTGCTGATTATGAACAAAACTGCTATAAGTATTTCCATGAAAGTTTTTGTTTGGATATGTTTTCAAATCAGTTGGATAGATCCCTAGATGAGTGATTGCCAGATAATATGGTAAGCCCAAGCTTAACTTTGTGAGTGAGTGAAAGTCACTCAGTTGTGTCTGACTCTTTGGGACCCCATGGACTATACAGTCCATGGAATTCTCCAGGCCAGAATACTGGAGTGGGTAGCCTTTTCCTTCTCCAGGGGATCTTCCAAACCCAGGGATCAAACTCAAGTCTCCTGCATTACAGGCAGATTCTTTACCAGCTGAGCCACAAGGGAAGTCCTAACTTTGTGAGAAACTGCCAAACCATCTTCCAGAAGAGCTATATCATTTTGTGTTCCCAATACATTGAACAATGAGTGAAAATTCCCATTGCTGCACATCCTCACCAGCTTAGTTTTTTGGATTCTAGGCATTCCATTAGATTTGTAGTGATATCCTATTATTATTTTAGCTTGTCATTCCCTAGTGACAAATGATAGCATCTTTTCATATGCTTATTCATCGTCTGCATCTCTTTTTTAGTGCATGCAATGTCTGTTTAGGTATTTTGCCCATTTAAAAATTGGATTGTTTGTTTTCTTGTTGAGTTTTTAAGAGTTCTTTGCTTATTTTGGGTACAAGTCCTTTATTAGATATATGGTTTGCAAATGTTTTCTCCCAGTGTGGGATTTGTCTTCTCATTCTCTTATCATTGTCATTCACAGAGTGCTAAGTCACTCAGTCATGTTCAACTCTTTGTGACCCTATGGACTGTAGCCCCTCAGGCTTCTCTGTCCATTGGATTCTCCAGGTAAGAATACTGAAGTGGGTTGCCATGCCCTTCTCCAGGGGATCTTCCCAACCCAGGGATTGGTCTCCTGAATTGATAAGCAGGATCTTTACCACTAGGGCCACCTGGGAAGTCCATTTCTTAGAGTAGAAATTTTTAATTTTAATGAAGTCCAGTTTTCAACTTTTCTTCTGTAATTCACACATTGATGTCATGTCTAAATAAATTGCCAAACCCAAGGTTACATAGATTGTTTTCTTTATTTTCTTCCAGATGGTTTATAGCTTCGCATTTTACATTTAGGTCTAGGATTCATGTTGAGTTATTTTTGTGAAAGGTGTAAAGTCTGTGTCTAGGTTAGGTTTTTTTTTTTTTTTTTGGTATGTAGACTATCTAATGGTTCTAGCACAATTTCTTTAAAAGACTATCTCTTGCTCATTGAATTGTTTTTATTCCTTTGTTAAAAGTAAGCTGACTATACCTGCGTGGGTCTACTTCTAGGCTCCCTCTTCTGTTCTATTCATCTATGTGTCCATTCTTTTGCAAGGACCACACAGTCTTGATTGCTGTAGCTTTATAACAAGTCTTGAAGTTAGGTAGTGTAAGTCTTCCAACTTCATTTATCTTCACTATTATGTTGGCTATTCTGGGTCTTCTGCCTTTCTGTTTAAACTTTAGAATCAGTTTGGCAATACTTCTAAACTGGCTTGGAGAAGGCAATGGCAACCCACTCCAGTACTCTTGCCTGGAAAATCCCATGGACGGAGGAGCCTGGTAGGCTGCAGTCCATGGGGTCGCACAGAGTCGGGCACGACTGAGCGACTTCACTTTCACTTTTCACTTTCACACATTGGAGAAGGAAATGGCAACCCACTCCAGTGTTCTTGCCTGGAGAATCCCAGGGACGGGGGGCCTGGTGGGCTGCCGTGTATCGGGTCCCACAGAGTCGGACACGAATGAAGTGACTTAGCAGCAGCAGCAGCAGCTAAACTAGCTTGCTGAATTTTGATTGGGATTGCATTAAATCTATATATCAAGTTGGGAAGAATGGACATCTTAACAATATTCTAATCTACAAACAGAATATCCCTCCATTTACTGAGGTCATTTTTTGATTTATTTCATCAGAATTGTGCAGTTTTCTGCATGTACATCCTATGCCTATGTAGTTAGATTTATACTTAAATGATTTTTTCAATTTTGCTGCTATTGTAAATTGTATAATTCAATTTTCATTTCATTTCTGGTATATAGGAAAGCAGTTAACTTTTGTATATTAGCCTTATGTCCTGTGACTATGCTGTGCTTATTTATTTATTTTCTTGGGTAAATTCTTTGGGATTTTCTACATAGACGTTCCCACCATTTGTGAACACATACTTTTTTTTTCTGTGTTTGAAGAAAGCATTGTATTTCTGGTTTTGAAGCACATATTGACAGCATTCTACACCAATGGCTCAATGTGGCACCGGGGGAGACTTATTTTTGTCATTTGCTGGGGTTGGTCCTAAGAACAGAAATCAAAGCTCTTATGAAAGGGGAAATATAAAAGGTGGCATTTCTGAGAGATCAGCTCTACAATGGTGTAATTTCAATGTTTTCATTGAAATTTTACCTTGGGAGTAACAGAGGAACATCAAGGGGCTTACAGGCCATGTGTGTTTTTTGTTCACTTGATTGATAGTTGGAATTGTCTTCTGAAATCCAGGTTTGCAGGTTATAACAAACTTTCCTTGGCAAGGGAAACCCAAACTGACAAGAGTCCCAGTAAGGGGACATGCTTCTACTGCCTTTCCTCCTGCTTCGCTGACATCCTCCTCCACAGGGTCCTTTCCTCTGGCTGCTTGAAATATCAACATTCTCCAGAGTTCTGTCCTTGTCCTTCTTGTCTATTTCCTCTCTTGTTCCACAGACTAGCTCATCTGTTGTCATAGTTTTAATCTCTTATCTATTGAGAAAGCTTAATTTATGGGTCCAGCCAAGATCCTTTGCTGAGCTCCAGGGGCACACATGTAACGGCCTGTGTGACGGCTGTCCCAGTGCTCCTATGTCCAACAGTGAATGCACCTTCTTTCCCAAAAGTCTTTTACAAGCTGGAAAAGTCCTCATCACTTTTTCCTTCTCTTTTCCACCCACATCCACTGTGGGAGGCGGTATTGTTACTGGTTCAATACTTATAGGCTGGACAGAGCTGGAGCCAAATCTAAGCCTCTGTTTCCAGATCTGCAAAATAGAATATACTAGTGCACGACTTCTAAGCTACTGTGAGGACTGAATGAGATAATGCAGATGGAGTGCTAATATCAACCAAGAGCTAAGAAGCCTCAACAAATATGAACTATTATTTACAAGCAGTGAGCTGGAAGTCTTCTGGTTTTGAGCTCAGAAACATCTGATTCTAATCCCTTCCTTTCTCATGCCAAGGCCTGAGTTAATGTCATCATTTCTCACCCAAGTACATCATGAGTCATATTATTGGCTATTCATTTCTCATCCTACGGATGATATAAAACAAAAGGAAAGCAAAGGAACAAAAAATACTCTGTTAGGCCTTGTAGTTTCCTTTTACCCACAGGATAAAGTCGAAACTTCTTGTTCTGGCACACCAGGCCCTTCTCTCCGCACGCTCAGCTCCCCTAGTCCGCATCTACCCCCTTCCTCGTTCCCTTGTTTCTCTCCTGACTCAACCAACACAACTGTTTCCTGAACTTACCAGACTCTTCACGTCAGTGCCTTTAATGTGCTTTGAATATGCTGTTCTGTCTCTTTGGGCGTTCTTCCCATTGCTTCTCTGCCTGATAACATAAATGTTCTTAAAAGCCCAGCACAAACATCACATCCTCTGTTCAGCCCTCCTCAGTCATCCAAGACAGAAATTCCCTCATTTGAGACCCTGGGAGCTATTGTTTTTTGAGTTGTGTTGGATTTTGAGCTTGTTTCTCTAATTTCCCTGTGAGCTTTTGAAGACAGGATACATTCTGTCATATTTCTTAATACAGCCTCAACTTCTAAGGGGTCAATAAACATTTGCGACATGATTAATGAACTAATAGTATTGTTGGTCTACTTGATTGTCTTCCTGCTGGAATTTGAACTTAGTAAGGGCTAAGACCTGTGTGCCATTCATTTTTGTGTCTTCCATGTCTAGTTGAGTTCTCGAATGTCATAGTTGCTTAATAGCTTGTGTGAGTGAATGGGAAAATGAGAGCTGAATGTCACTGTGGATAAAGACACAGGGCTACCCTCAGATTAAAACTGCTTGGCTGGTAGTTTGTGGGTGGGGGCTCAGTCTGTGTTAGTCCCTAGTTGGTGACTCTCTTGGGGGTTCCTTGGAACAGAATTGTCTTCTATGGGAACAGCTTCCTGGCTTTTCCTTCTGCTTCCTATTTCTGTATCTACCCACCCCTCCGCTAACATTATGGGTTTTTCCTTGAGTTTAAGGTGATGACCACAGTTAAACAACAATAACAACAGAAATAAAAATAAACCTGGTGCTTTTGGGTAGATTAGCTAATCTCTCTAGAACTTCATTTGGGTCTATAAGATGGCTGTGAGAAATTTGTTCTGTTTTCCACAGTGATGGAGTGACAAACTTCTTAGCAAAAGGAAATTGTTTGTTGGTCTTAGTATATATATATATATAATTTATTTAAATTTTATTTATTTGTTTTAATTGGAGGATAATTCCTTTACAATATTGTGACGGTTTTTGCCATACATCAGTATGAATCGGTCAGAGGCATACATGTGTCCTTTCTACCCTGTAACCCCTCTCCCACCTCCCTCCCTCTAGGTCATCACAGAGCACCAGCTTTGGGTGCTCTGGGTCATATATCAAACTCCCACTGGCTATCTATTTTACACATGGTAATGTATCTTTCAATGCTATTCTCTCAAATCATCCCACCCTCTCCTTCTCCCACTGAACTCAAAAGTCTCAGCTAATATATTTATATTTCTCTTAATATTTTGGTATTTTCTTAAAAGACCAAGTGGCCTCAGAAAGTAGGCAACCAAGTGTCTCTCAATAAGTGCCAATGAAGAACCCAAAGTGGCTTGGCTGGAAAGGTCACAGATCTGCAAACTCAAGCCTGTCTGACTTCAGAGCCAGTGCACTTTCCTCAGTATAATATCCTCTAGTCTTAGGGACACAGGGGACACTCTACCCCTACCCCGTTTTTTTGTGTGTGTGGAAAATATGACTGATCCCACTGAGCCTTTGTCAGAGAATGCTAATCACTCATGAGGCTACCTGTGCAACCCTGAGGCCGAATGAGGCACATGCTTGCTAGGGTGGGAAGGAGACCTCAAGCTTTGGGGTGGTTGTTTAGTCGCTAGGTCGTGTTCAACTCTTTTGGGACCCCCATGGACTGTAGCCCGCCAGTTGCTCCGAGGAAGATAATGTGCAGTACCACCGTTTACCAGCAGGGGGCAGGCGAGTCTGCTCTTATTCTCGCGTAGGACGTAGGAACACTAGAATGTTTTCAGGAACTCTTAGGTAGGTCGAGATCATGAAGCACCAGCCATGATCTTCTTCCTTCTAGGCAGGGATTTTGAGCTGTGAGATCCAAAGTGGCCATGTGAGGTGGACTTTGTTGCCCCATTTTACAGAGACTGAGATAGGTTGAGTGATCTGTCCAAGGTCACATAGCCTTGCATATCCTGGGTCCCCAAATTATTTTTGCTGCACATCTTGGGCTGCTCCTGGCACAAGATACTGGCTCTTTGGTAGATCTGACAATTTTACAAATGTGTATATGACATTTCCACATACAGGTGGTGCTGGTGGTAAAGAACTGGTCTGCTAATGTAGGAGACGTAAAGAGATATGGGTTTGATCCCTGGGTTAGGAAGATCCCCTGAAGTAGGAAATGGCAACCCACTCCAGTATTCTTGCCTGGGAAATCCCATGGACAGAGGAGTCTGGAGGGCTACAGTCCATGGGGTCACAAGGAGTCAAACACAACTTACTCATTTACCTGTCCAATCCACCAAAGAACTGGCCCTATTTGACATTCCCAGTGATCAGGAGCTTACTACCTCCAAATACTTTCTTCAGTAGCAGAGGGAACAGTTTCCTAGGGAACTTTCTGGTGTTGCTTCTCCTGAAAGCTGCAGAATTTAGGGACGATTTTATTTATTCATTTATCAACGCGAGATATTTACTGAGTAGTTACAAAGTCCATGTCTTAGTCAATCTGGGCTGCCATAACAAAATACCACAGACTGGGTGACTTAGCCAACAGATTTTTTTTTTTTTTTTTTGGTCACAGTTTTGGAGGCTGGAAGTCTGAGGTAGTGGTGCTGTTGCAGGAGGGGGGACCCCCTTCCAGGGCCCAAGAGTGGGCTAACACTCAAAAATTAATTCTTCAAGGAGACACATTTGCTGACAAAGCAAGAGACTTTATTGGGAAGTGGTGCCCAGGTGGAGAGTAGGGTAAAGAACACCAGAAGGACTGTTCTGCCACATGGCTCACAGTCTTGGGTTTTATGGTAATGGGATTAGTTTCTGGGTTATCTTTTACCAATCACTCTGACTCAGAGTCCTTCCTGGTGGTTCATGGATTGCTCAGCCAAGATGGATGCCAGCGAGAAGGATTACGGGAGGTGGTCGGACACATGCTGTCTCCTTTTGACTTTTCCTGAACTCTTCTGGTTAGTGGTGGTTTGTTAGTTCTGTGTTGCCTACGAGGACCTCCTGTTGTAAAGTAACTCACACAGATGGTTACTGTTGTGCCTGGCCAAGGTGGGCGGGTTTCGGTCAGTGTGCTTCCCCCAACAGTGCCACCACCAACAGGTTCTGGGAGAACTCTCCTCCTGGCTTTCAGACAGCTGCCTTCTTGCTGTGTCCTCTCATGGTAGAGAGAGGGAGAGAGAGCCCACCTCTTCTTATGAGGGCACTAATCCCACCACAAAGGCCCCATCCTCATGACCTCATCTAAACTTAATTATTTCCCGAAGGCCCCATCTCCAAATACTGTCACATTGGGAGTTAGAGCTTCAACATTTGAATTTGGAGAGGAGGATTTAATTAAGCCTATAGCTGTTCAGATACCCATTAATATAAAGTTACATTCTGTAACATTGTGATTTATAAGATATATGTGTTTGTTCTTCATTTCTTATTCTGACACAGAGCTCCTAAAAGCTTCGGAATTTCCTGTGATGAGAGCTTTAAAAGTGTTTTTGCTATATTAATTAGGGGACTTGCAGAAAGCACCTAAGGTTGGGGGTTGCTTGCCAGGGGAGCAAACCATGTGATTAGAGAGTTAAAACTTTCAGGGCTGCCCCCATCTCTAGGGAGGGTAGAGGGCTGGAAAATGAGTTCAGTCACCAACAGCCAATGTTTAATCAATCAAGCCTGTGTAATAAAGCCTCCAGTACACATATGATATTTCTAAAAATAGAACTACCATAAGATCCACCAATCTCACTTCTGAGTATATATCCAGAGAAAACATAATTCAGAAAGATACATGCACTCTGATGTTCATTGCATCACTATTTATTATAGCCAAGATATATGTCCATTGACAGAGAAATGGATAAAGATGTGGTACATATATATAATGGAATATTACTTAGCCATAAAATAGTATGAAACGATGTCATTTTCAGCAACATGGATGGAATTCGAGATTACCATACTAAGTGAAATGTCAAAGACAAATATCATATGCTATCATTCATAAGTGAAATCTAATAAAAGTTATACAGATGAACTTATTTACAAAACAGAAACAGACTTACAGATTACAAAAAGAAATTTGTGGTTAATAAAAGGGAAACATGAGCGGGAAGAATAAATGAGGAGCTTGAGATTAACATACACACACCACTATATATAAAATACATAACCTCCCAGGACATATTGTAGAGAACAGGGCACTCTCCTCAGTATCCTACAATAACCTATGTGGGTAAAGAATCTGGAAAAGAATGACTATATGTATATGTATATGTATATGTATATGTATAACTGAATCACTTTGTTGTACACCTGAAACTACCACAGCACTATAAATCAACTGTTGTCGTTCTTTAGTTGCTAAGTCCCGTCTGACTTTTTCGCAACCTCATGTACTGTATAGCCCACCAGGCTCCTCTGTCCATGGGATTTCTTAGGAAGAATACTGGTTGTCCTTCTTCAGTTGCTCAGTTGTGTCCAACTCTTTACGACCCTGTGGACTGCAGCACGCCAGGTTTCCCTGTCCTTCACCATCTCTTGGAGCTTGCTCAAACTCATGTCCATTGAGTCCGTGGTGCCATCCAACCATCTCATCCTCTGTTCAATCTTTCCCAGCATCAGGGTCTTTTCTAATGAGTCGGCTCTTTGCATCAGGTGGCCAAAGTATTGGAGGTTCAGCGTCAGCATCAGTCCTTCCAATGAACATTTAGGGTTGATTTCCTTTAGGATCTCCTTGCAGTCCAAGGTACTCTCAAGAGTCTTCTCTAACACCGCAGTTCAAAAGCATTAATTTTTTGGCCTTCAGCCTTCTTTATGGTACAACTCTCATATCCATACATGACTACTGGAAAAACCATTGCTTTGACTACGTGGAGCTTTGTCAGCAAAGTAATGTCTTTGCTTTTTAATACACTGTCCAGGTTTGTCACAGCTTTTCTTCCAAGGAGCAAGTGTCTTTTAATTTCATGGCTGCAGTTACCATCTGCAGCGATTTGGGAGTCCAAGAAAATAAAGTCTGTCACTGTTTCCATTGTTTCCCCGTCTATTGACCATGAAGTGATAAGACCAGATACCATGATCTTCGTTTTTTGAATGTTGGGTTTTAAGCCAGCTTTTTCACTTTCCTCTTTCACCTTCATCAAGAGGATATTAATTCTTCTTTACTTTCTGCCATAAGGGTGGTGTTCTCTGCATATCTGAAGTTATTCATATTTCTCCTGGCAATCTTGATTCCAGCTTGTGCTTCATCCAGCCCAGAATTTCACATGATGTACTCTGCATATAAGTTAAATAAGCAGGGTGACAATATACATCCTTGATGTACTCCTTTCCCAATTTGGAACCAGTCTATTGTTCCATGTCTAACTGTTGCTTCTTGACCTGCACACAGGTTTCTCAGGAGCCAGGAGTCTGGTATTCCCATCTCTTGGAGAATTTTCCACAGTTTATTGTGGTCCACACACTATGCCAAAGTCAAAGGCTTTGGCATAGTCAATGAAGCAGATGTTTTTCTGGAATTCCCTTGCTTTTTCTATGATTCAACAGATGTTGGGAATTTGATCTCTGGTTCCTCTTGCCTTTTCTAAATCCAGCTTGAACATCTGGGAGTTTTCCATTCACATACTGCTGAAGCCTGGCTTGGAGAATTTTGAGCATTACTTTGCTAGCATGTGAAATGAGTGCAGTTGTGTGGTAGTTTAAACAGTCTTTGGCATTGCTCTTCTTTGGCCACTGACCTTTTCCAGTCCTGTGGCCACTGCTGAGTTTTTCAAATTTGCTGACCTATTTACTGCAGCACTTTAACAGCATCATCTTTTAAGATTTGAAATAGCTCAACCATAATTCCATCACCTCCACTAGCTTTGTTCATAATGATGTTTCCTAAGGTCCACTTGCCTTTGCACTCCGAGATGTCTGGCTCCAGGTGAGTGATTGCACCATCGTGGTTATCTGGGTCATTAAGATTCTCTGTATAGTTCTTTTATGTATTCCTGCCACCTCTATTTTATATCTTCTGCTTCTGTTGGGTCCATACCATTTCTGTCCTTTATTGTGCCGATCTTTCCATGAAATATTCCCTTGGTATCTCTAATTTTCTTGAAGAGATTTCCAGTCTTTCCCATTCTAAGAATACTGGAGTGGGTTCCCATTTCCTTCTCCAGGTGATCTTTCCAACCCAGGGGTCGAACCCGTCTCTCTTGCATTGCTGGGTGGATTCTTTATCACTGAGCCATCAGGGAAGTAAATCAACTATACTCCAATAAAATAAAGTCCCCAGAAGTACTAGGTTTTGGAGAACTTCTGGGTTGGTGAACATGGGGGGATTTCAGAGACTGGCACAGTGGACAGGGCATGGGAGCTCTGTACCCTTCCCCATACCTTGCCCTGTGCATCTCCTCTATCTGGCTCTTCTGAGTTACATCTTTTTGAATAAACCTGTAATCTAGTAAATAAAATGCTTCTCTGAGTTCTGAGAGCCACTCTAGCAAATTATCAGCAATTGAATCCAACTGGAGGTCATTGGAACCTCCAATCTATAGCATAGGCAACAATCTGCATGTGTGATTGACCTCTGAAGTGGTGGTAGTTTGGCCGTCTTATAGGACTGACTCTTAACCAGTGAGTCTGATGCTATTTCCAGATAGATGGTATCAGAATCTTCCCTTGTGGCTCAGCTGGTAAAGAAACCGCCTGCAATGCGGGAGACCTCGGTTCAGTCCCTGGGTTGGAAAGATCCCCTGGAGAAGGGAATGGCTACCCACTCTGGTATTCTGGCCTGGAGAATTCCATGGACTGTATAGTCCATGGGGTTGCAAAGAGTCGGACACAATTGAGTGACTTTCACACACTCACAGTGTCAGAATTGAGTTAAATTGTTTGGACACTTGTCTGGTGTCAGAGAATCACTTGGTGGTATTGGAAAACTCACACGTCAGAATTGATGTCAGATGTTAAATCCCTTCTGTTCTTTGTATGAGTCTCAACTTTCCACCATATATATTTGGACATTTTCTGCTATGCTGTTGGTTGGAAATTGAATTAGTCAGGATAGACTTTACTACCTAACAAAGCCCTCCAAATTACAGAGTCTTAATGCAACAAAGATTGACTTGTCACTCATGGCAAGTCTGGTATGGGCCAGTGTGGACTCTCACTGTTCTGTCAGTCAGGGTTATTCTAAGTGATAATCCAACACTAATATGTGACTGGTGAATAGAACAAACATATCAATAGGCAACCAATACAGACTGGTAAGTGCTACCATGGAGGTATATGAAGCCCTGAGGTAACATAGGTGAGGGATTGGGGCACTGAGAAAGTCAACCTAGAAGAATAGGAAGTAACTAGGTGAAGGATGAGAAGGGTTCATATGAAACCATATGGAATGTGTAGCATTTGACATGATTGGAGCAAAGAGTGTGAGTGGGATTATGTGAGATAGAGCAAGCAGGTGAAAGATGTGGGTGGCCTTATGAAAGAAGCTGAAGAATTGGGATTAAAGGAAGGGATAGCTCACAATAGAAGTCAAAACACACGTTTGAACTCTTGATAAATTAATATTTTTTGAGCACCAACAATGAGCTGGGCACTTGTACCTACATTATTTCATATCATATTTTCCTCTCTGTTTGAGTGCAGATAATCACTTTGGGGAAATTAAGTGCGGTTCTCTCACACCACATTCAGAATGCTTTTTGCTGTGTCTCACCCCCTGGCCACCAAGATACAAAACACGAGATTAACCAACATCCCTGCGCTATGAAGGTCAAATCTTAGAACAAGCCACTGTCAGAGCTGGAGGCACGCTGAGATAAAATCAACTGTGTTTTTTAAAGAACACACCTTGGATCATCTGAGTGTGAGAATTAATAAAGAAAAACTTAAATTAAAATAAAGTTATATTTTTGAGATTAATCCTTTGTCTGTTTCTTCATTTGCTATTATTTTCTCCCAATCTGAGGGCTGTCTTTTCACCTTACTTATAGTTTCCTTTGTAGTGCAAAAGCTTTTAAGTTTCATTAGGTCCCATTTGTTTAGTTTTGCTTTTATTTCCAATATTCTGGGAGGTGGGTCATAGAGGATCTTGCTGTGATTTATGTCAGAGAGTGTTTTGCCTATGTTCTCCTCTAGGAGTTTTATAGTTTCTGGTCTTACATTTAGATCTTTAATCCATTTTGAGTTTATTTTTGTGTATGGTGTTAGAAAGTGTTCTAGTTTCATTCTTTTACAAGTGGTTGACCAGTTTTCCCAGCACCACTTGCAAAACATACAAGCAACTCCTGAAGCTCAATTCCAGAAAAATAAATGACCCAATCAAAAAATGGGCCAAAGAACTAAACAGACATTTCTCCAAAGAAGACATACAGATGGCTAACAAACACATGAAAAGATGCTCAACATCGCTCATTATTAGAGAAATGCAAATCAAAACCACAATGAGGTACCATTACACGCCAGTCAGGATGGCTGCTATCCAAAAGTCTACAAGCAATAAATGCTGGAGAGGGTGTGGAGAAAAGGGAACCCTCTTACACTGTTGGTGGGAATGCAAACTAGTACAGCCACTATGGAGAACAGTGTGGAGATTCCTTAAAAAACTGGAAATAGAACTGCCATATGACCCAGCAATCCCACTTCTGGGCATACACACTGAGGAAACCAGATCTGAAAGAGACACGTGCACCCCAATGTTCATCGCAGCACTGTTTATAATAGCCAGGACATGGAAGCAACCTAGATGCCCATCAGCAGATGAATGGATAAGGAAGCTGTGGTACATATACACCGTGGAATATTACTCAGCCGTTAAAAAGAATTCATTTGAACCAGTCCTAATGAGATGGATGAAACTGGAGCCCTTATACAGAGTGAAGTAAGCCAGAAAGATAAAGAACATTACAGCATACTAACACATATATATGGAATTTAGAAAGATGGTAACGATAACCCTATACGTAAAACAGAAAAAGAGACACAGAAATACAGAACAGACTTTTGAACTCTGTGGGAGAAGGTGAGGGTGGGATATTTCAAAAGAACAGCATGTATACTATCTATGGTGAAACAGATCACCAGCCCAGGTGGGATGCATGAGACAAGTGCTCGGGCCTGGTGCACTGGGAAGACCCAGAGGAATCGGGTGGAGAGGGAGGTGGGAGGGGGGATCGGGATGGGGAATACGTGTAACTCTATGGCTGATTCATATCAATGTATGACAAAACCCACTGAAATGTTGTGAAGTAATTAGCCTCCAACTAATAATAAAAAAAATTAATTAAAAAAAAAATAAAGTTATGAGACCAGAAGGGGGAGCTCCTAGACCCTACAACAACAGTGGCACCCCACTGGAAAAAGAAAAACTTCCTCTTCTGGCCTGGCAAGAGTTCAACCAATGAGAGACTGTCATAATTTAGCCAATGGAAAGTCATTATATTTTTAACTCAGTTCCTCCAATGGATTCTTTTCTGCTGTAGCCCTCCCAATTTCCTTTTCCCCTTCTAGAAAAGCGTTTTCCTCCTCTTCCCATGTGGGGACATGCATGTAGCTTGCTGTGGTTGCAACCTCCAAATGGCAATTCTTTGCTGATCCTGAATAAACAAATTTTTCCTGGACAAATAATTGGCTTTCTATTTGTTTTAAGTCAATACATATCAGCAATACTGTGGGTAATCTTTAAAATTCAAATTCCTAGGTTCTACTCCAGACTCTCTGAGATGTGAAGGTTGAAAATCTGTATTTATTATTATCACTTTGGGTAAGTTTTGATTAAAGTGAAAGAGGAGAGTGGAAAAAGCTGGCTTAAAACTCAACATTCAAAAAACAAAGATCATGGCATCTGGTACCATCACTTCATGGCAAATAGATGACAGACTTTGAAACAATGCAAACAGTGATAGACTTTATTTTCTTGGGCTCCAAAATCACTGCAGATGGTGACTGCAACCATGAAATCAAAAGATGCTTGCTCCTTGGAAGGAAAGCTATGACAAACCTAGACAGCATATTAGAAAGCAGAGACATTACTTTGCAGACAAAAGTCCTTATAGTCAAAGCTATGATTTTTCCAGTAGTCATGTATTGACATGAGAATTGGATCATAAAGAAAACTGAGTGCCAAAGAATTGATGCTTTTGAACTGTAGTGTTGGAGAAGGCTCTTGAGAGTCCCTTGGACTGTGAGGAGATCTAACCAGTCCATCCTAAAGGAAATCAACTATTCATTGGAAGGGCTGATGCTGAAACTGAAGCACCTATACTTTGTCCACCTGATGCGAAGAGCTGATTCATTAGAAAAGACCCTGATGCTGAGAAAGACTGAAGGCAGGAGGAGAAGGGGAAGACAGAAGATGAGATGGTTGGATGGCATCACCAACTCAGTGAACATAGAGTCTGAGCATACTGTGGGAGATGGTGATGGACAGGGAAGCCTGGCCTGCTGCAATCTATGGGGTGGCAAAGAGTAGGACATGGATGAGTGAACAACAAAGTTTTATGTGCACACAAAGAGTTAGAAGTGCAGATCTAGTTCATCACTTCTTTTTTATACTTAAGAAATTTAGGTTCAGAGGTGATACTGAGTAACTTGTATAAGCACACACAGCTTTCTCTTGAATTTGCATTGGGGTTTGGATCTTAAATCATCCAAGCCAGTGCTCTAGGTCCAAATGCAGCCTTGAGGAGTGACCCTAGATAAATGAGTTAAACTACTTTGGACTTCAGTTTCCTTTATAAAATGGCAATACTTTCCACTCTGTGTACATCACAGGAGTTGAAGAAGGATACAGCTGTGAAAGTGCTTTGTACATTTTGTCTTTGTTATTACACTGTTGTGCGTATGAAATCAGAGCTCTGAATATAGAGCAAAAGACCAGGGGTTCAGTTCAGTTCAGTCACTCAGTCGTGTCTGATTCTTTGCAACCCCATGAATCGCAGCACGCCAGGCCTCCCTGTCCATCACCAACTCCCAGAGTTTACTCAAACTCATGTCCATTGAGTCGGTGATGCCATCCAACCATCTCACCCTCTGTCGTCCCCTTCTCCTCCTGCCCCCAATCCCTCCCAGCATCAGGGTCTTTTCCAATGAGACAGTTCTTCGCATGAGGTGGCCAAAGTATTGGAGTTTCAGCTTCAACATCAGTCCTTTCAATGAACAACCAGGACTGATCTCCTTTAGGATGGACTGGTTGGATCTCCTTGCAGTCCAAGGGACTCTCAAGAGTCTTCTCCAACACCACAGCTCAAAGGCATCAATTTTTCAGCGCTCAGCTTTCTTCACAGTCCAACTCTCACATCCATACATGACAACTGGAAAAACCATAGTCTTGACTAGATGGACCTTTGTTGACAAAGTAATGTCTCTGCTTCTTAATATGTTGTCTAGGTTGGTCATAACTTTCCTTCCAAGAAGCAAGCGTCTTTTAATTTCATTGCTGCAGTCACCATCTGCAGTGATTTTGGAGTCCAGAAAAATAAAGTCAGCCACAATTTCCACTGTCTCCCCATCTATTTGCCATGAAGTGATGGGACCGGATGCCATGATCTTGGTTTTCTGAATATTGAGCTTTAAGCCAACTTTTTCACTGTCTTTCACTTTCATCAAGAGGCTGTTTAGTTCTTCTTCACTTTCCAAGATAAGGGAGGTGTCATCTGCATATCTGAGGTTATTGATATTTCTCCTGGCAATCTTGATTCCAGCTTGTGCTTCCTCCAGCCCAGCGTTTCTCATGATGTACTGTGAATATAAGTCAAATAAGCAGGGTGACAATGAACAGCCTTGACGTACTCCTTTTCCTATTTGGAACCAGTCTGTTGTTCCATGTTCAGTTCTTTTTTTTAATTTATTTTTTTATTTTTCCCCAATTATTTTCATTAGTTGGAGGCTAATTACTTTACAATATTGCAGTGGTTTTTGCCATATATTGACATGAATCAGCCATGGATTTACATGTGTTCCCCATCCCGATCCCCCCCTCCCACCTCCCTCCCCTTCCCATCCCTCTGGGTCATCCTAGGGCACCAGCCCTCAGTACTTGTCTCATGCATCCAACCTGCGCTGGAGATCTGTTTCACCCTTGATAGTATACTTGTTTCAATGCTATTCTCTCAGAACACCCCACCCTCACCTTCTCCCACAGAGTCCCAAAGTCTGTTCTGTACATCTCTGTCTCTTTTTTTGTTTTGCATATTGGGTTATTGTTACCATCTTTTAAAATTCCATATATATGTGTTAGTATGCTGTATTGGTGTTTTTCTTTCTGGCTTACTTCACTCTGTATAATGGGCTCCAGTTTCATCCATCTCATTAGAACTGATTCAAATGAATTCTTTCTAATGGCTGAGTAATATTCCATGGTGTATATGTACCACAGCTTCCTTATCCATTCATCTGCTGATGGGCATCTAGGTTGCTTCCATGTCCTGGCTATTATAAACAGTGCTGCGATGAACATTGGGGTGCACGTGTCTCTTTCAGATCTGGTTTCCTCAATGTGTATGCCCAGAAGTGGGATTGCTGGGTCATATGGCAGTTCTATTTCCAGTTTTTTAAGGAATCTCCACACTGTTCTCCATAGTGGCTGTACTAGTTTGCATTCCCACCAACAGTGTAAGAGGGTTCCCTTTTCTCCACACCCTCTCCAGCATTTATTGCTTGTAGACTTTTGGATAGCAGCCATCCTGACTGGCGTGTAATGGTACCTCATTGTGGTTTTGATTTGCATTTCTCTGATAATGAGTGATGTTGAGCATCTTTTCATGTGCCTGTTAGCCATCTGTATGTCTTCCTTGGAGAAATGTCTGTTTAGTTCTTTGGCCCATTTTTTGATTGGGTCATTTATTTTTCTGGAATTGAGCTGCAGGAGTTGCTTGTATATTTTTGAGATTAATCCTTTGTCTGTTTCTTCATTTTCTATTATTTTCTCCCAATCTGAGGGCTGTCTTTTCACCTTGCTTATCATTTCCTTTGTTGTGCGAAAGATTTTAAGTTTAATTAGGTCCCATATTTGTTTATTTTTGCTTTTATTTCCAATTCCGTGTCCAGTTCTAACTGTTGCTTCCTGACGTGCATACAGGTTTTTCAAAAGGCAGATCAGGTAGTCTGGTATGCCCATCTCTTTCAGAATTTTCCACAGTTTATTGTTATCCACACAGTCAAAGGCTTTGGCATAGCCAATAAAGCAGAAACAGATTTTTTTCTGGAACTCTCTTGCTTTTTCGATGATCCAGAAGATGTTGGCAATTTGATCTCTGGTTCCTCTGCCTTTTCTAAAACCAGCTTGAACATCTGGAAGTTCATGATTCAGGTATTGCTGAAACCTGACTTGGAGTATTTTAAGCATCACTTTACTAGCGTGTGAGATGAGTGCAATTGTGCAGTAGTTTGAGCATTCTTTAGCACTGCCTTTCTTTGGGATTGGAATGAAAACTGAGCTTTTCCAGTCCTGTGGTCACTGCTGAGAAGAGCAGCCAAAAAGTAAAAGCATTCATAATAGATAGATCAGAAAAGAAAAGAAAATTACCAGAAAAGCTAACCTTTAGCATTATGAATGTGTATATGACCCTCTTTTAATTGTAGTCAATTAAGTTAGATTTTCCTTTCAGCGGAGAATGGGGGCAAAATAGATGGAGTCAGAAGTCATTGCTTCAGAAGAGATGTGTGAGGGTAGTATTAGCATATTCCACTAGTGTTCCAGAAATTTCTAGATGTATAAAAATTCTTATAGTTTATTAAAAGAAGGACCCATATGTCAATGCATTTTGTAAAGCTAGGTTATTCTTGACATCAAAACCAGAGAAGATAGGCAATAAAACAAAATTGCAAACCAGTTTCTTTAGTGTATACAGATACAAAAATCCTAAAGAAAATTATTAGTATTCTAAATGCACAAAAATGATATGCAATAACCTGACTTTCACTCCACGAATACAAATTCCTGTCCATGAATACAGAGAACTCTTATGATTCAACTAGGAAAAGGCAGTCAACTTAGTAGAAAAATGGGCAAAATATATGAATAGGCACTTTGTAACAGAAAACGTCACTGGCCAATAAATATATGAAAAAACTTAGTCTTATTAGTTATTATGCTGATAATCAACTAACTATATAATTTGAGACATCTAAAAAGCAACAGCAGAATTAACCTAAAGTTAAAACCTTAAGATATGCATAAATTGGCCTTCCCAGGTGGCCCCTGTGGTAAAGAACCTGCCTTCCAAGGTAGGAGCTGCAGGAGACTGGGGTTTGGTCCCTGGGTCGGGAAGATCCCCTGGAGGAGGACATGGATACCCACTCCAGTATTCTTGCCTGGAGAATCCCATGGACAGAGGAGCTTGGCAGGCCGCGGTCCACAGGATTACAAAGAGTCAGACATGACTAAAGCAACTTAGCATGCATGCCTAAATTAGTAACAGTTAAAATGTCTGACAATATCAAGTACTGATAAGGATGTGGAAGAACTGGAACTCTTAGGTAGCACTAATGGAGATTTAAATTGTAACAACCACTTTGAAGAACAAATGGCATTGGTAAGAATAAAGTTGAAGATGCACGTAGTCTAAAATCTGGCAATTCTGCCAATTCTACAGAAACTCTTACACATATAGCAAATAAATATGTAATAAAATGTTACAGTAGCATTCTAAAACTTGAAAATAGTTCAATATCATCAACAATACCATGAATAAATAAAATACACTATGCTATAGCTAAATGTAGAATACTAAACCGCTGGAGGAGGGCATGGCAGCTCACTCCAGTGTTCTTGCCTGGAGAATCCCCATGGACAGAGGAGCCTGACAGGCTACAGTCCATGGAGTTGCAAAGAGTCAGACATGACTGAGTGATTAAGCACAGCACAGAATACTATACAGCAGTGAAAATCAATGAAAATTAGTTTTATGCTTCAAAATTGGTGTATCTCAAAAACTTAACATTGAGTGAAATAAGCATATCATAAAATATAACAAAGTATGAATCCATTTATATAAACATAAAAATGTGGTCAAAATGAAACATATAATTTAGGTATATATTACATATATTGTCAATATTTACTGAAATAATTTTCATAAATTCAAAGTGAGGTGGAATTAGAGGTTGTTACTGGAAAGAGGTACCCAAGAGATTTCCAAACTACTGGTTATTATCTATTTCTTAAGATGTGGGTTGAGAAGATTTTAATTGTTGAGCTATTTGTTTCATTATTAAGACTGTAACTACACAATACTGCCCCTCAAATATGTGAGATATTTAACAATTCTTAAAAAAGAAAACAAAAATACATATTTTCCCATAAAAATAACTATAATGCAAGGAAAACAGCTTCATAAAATTAAGGTGATCTGCTAATAATGTAATTGCCTGCCAGAACAAAAATTAACAGTCTTCTAGAGAAAGAAAGTAAAACCAAAAGTCCCAACATTACTAGATGTAGCTCCACCCACATCCCCCTGAAAAAGTAGATCAAGAATTAACCAGCAGGTAGAGTTAGCAGACTTTAAAGCAGTTAACAATATGATAAAGAATTGATAGGAAAAAATGGTCAAAATAGGTAATTAGATGTAAATTCTCAGCAGGAAGATGGACTCCTTACAAAAGAAATAAATGGACATTTTAAAATAAAAAGTACAATATTTGAAATGAAAAAATCCAGTAGATCAGCTTCACTGAATTCAGCAGGAGAATCAGGGAACTTAAAGATCAATAGAAGGTGAAGGAAATGGCTACCCACTCCAGTATTCTTGCCTTGGAAATTTCATGGGCAGAGGAGCCTGGCAGGCCACAGTCCATGGGGTTGCAAAAAGTCAGACACGACTGAGCGACTAAAAAAAAAAAAGATCAATAGAAATTACTCAAACTGAAATAGGTGAAGAAGAGAGAATTAATAAAACATAACAGAGTGTTTAAGACCTGTGGGATTAGCCAACAAATATGTAGAGTCCCAGAAAGAAGGGAAAAGAGGCAGAGGAAAAGGGGAAGAATAAATCTTTCAGGTGATAGGCTAATAAATATTTAAAAATTAATGAAACACATTAAACCACAGATAAAAGAAACTCAGAGAATGCCAATCAGGACAAATACAAAAGAGATGGTATTTAGCCTGTTTTAGTCTAAATTACGGAAAACCAAAGATGAAAAGAACACATTTTAAAAATCAGTCAGAGAAAAGAAAGGCATTACACTCAGGGGGGAACAATCACTGATTCTTGTACTTTGTCATCTCATTTTGTTATTGAGCCTATCCAGTGAGATTTATATTTTTCAATTCTAAAATTCATTCTACAATTGGTTATTATATTTTTTTAGTTCTAAAAATTTCTGTGTATGTGTATGTATGCATGCATGCTCACTCATGTCCAACTCTTTGCGACCCTATGGACTGTAGCCCGCCAGGCTCCTCTGTCCATGGGATTTTCCAGGCAAGAATACTGGGGTGGGTAGCTATGTCCTCCTCCAGAAGGCCTTCTTGACCCAGGGATCGAACCCAGGCCTCCTGCATTGCAGGTAAATTCTTTACCACTCACCTATTGGGTATTATCTATTTCTTTGGCAAGACTTCCCATTTTTTTCATTTGTTTCAAGTGTGTTTGTAATTTCCCATTGAAGTATTTTTATAATGTAGTGTTTAAATATCCCTGTCAGATAATCCCTCAATTGGTACGCTTTCAGTGTTAGTATCAACAGTATCTTTTCTTGTTCAAGCTGAGCTTTTCCTAGTTCTTGGTAATGATGAGTCAGTTTTTATTGTGTGCTAGACATTTTGGGCATTGTGCTATAGGACTCTGGATCTTATTCAAATTTTCTGTTATAGCATGCCTTCCTCTGCTAATACTGTACCAGTGAATTATGGGGGAGTGTTATTTCCTTGCTACTAGGTATAGGTTAAAGTCTAATATTCCCAATCTTTTTTTTTCTGAGGTGGTTGGTTAAAGTAGGGTAGATATTGTCAGAAAAGATTTTTGCCTTGTGAGAGGTCACCTCTTCTTAAGTCCTTTGAATGGAGAAATCAGATTTTCTTGGGGTTATTTTCTGCCTGCATCTGTTCGCATTTTTTGGTTGCAGACTTTCTAGACCACTCCCCACCTCCCCAATCAGGAACTTACCACAGTACGTGCCCTAAAGTTCTGAGGACTCTAGCTATTCTGCCTTCTTCTCTCCACCTTTCAGACTCTGCTTCTATTTGTGTTCTATATTGTGCCTAGATATTTTGGTTATGCTAAGTAGGAGCAATAGGGTGAAATGCATCTACTCTATCTGTATCAAGCTATAGTCCTACTTTCATGAAAAGAAACAAAAATAATACAGTAGATGGACTGTAAGATCTTTAAAGTTGCTCTCTCTTTTGATTTCTGTAAGCTATTGTTTTAAAATGATAAAGGTGATGGCGACTCTATAAATAGAAGAGTTGAAGAGGGATAACTTGTCTTTTTTTCCCTAGCAGTGACTGGGTAGGGAGGATACCTTGGCTTTTTGAGGCAGCAGGTATGTTGCTTTGAGTAAATCAGTGTTAGCTTTTGCCTTGAGCTGGTAGACTTAGGATATGAAATGGGGCCTGCAGAGTTCCTGACCAGACTGATGTTTTACATCTCTTTTGAGGGCTATACAATTAACAGAGCAACAGTAGCTTCTTCCTTGTTAATGGGAGTGCATGATCTCTCTGGTACTGGTATTTAACATCTCACATGCTTACGCTATATTTTCTTAAGTTGGCTAAAGCTCTATGAGAGCAAGAAATAGCTCCTCTACTTCCTGTGGTCCCTACAGGTGCTTAGTGAAAGGTCTTACACACTGTAGAAGCTCATAAATATCTGATAGGACTACTTTTTTTGTTGTGAGTCAGGGTGACTTGAGTTGCTTCTAATGTGCAGCCATCTACTTTTAGACCTCGAAGACTAGGCTCCAGATTATGAGAGACAGCATCTTCCCAGGGTAGTCCTGTCTGTAAAATTTTTTTAAATTGAAATATAGTTTGTGTACAATGTTGTATTAGTTTCAGGTGTATAGCAAAGTGATTCAGTTATATGTATATACATACACACTCACTTTTAGATTATTTTCCATGATAGATTATTACAAGATATTGAATCTAGTTCCCTCTGCTATACAGTAGGTCCTTGTTGGGTGTCTACTTCATATATAGTAGTGCATATATATTTTAATCTCAAATTCCTGATTTATCTCTCTCTTTCCTCTTTGGTAACCATAAGTTTGTTTTCTATGTCTGTGAGTCTATTTCTGTTTTGTAAATAAGTTCATTTGTGTAATTTTTAAAGATTCCATATATAGGTGATATCATCTGATATTTGTCTTTCTCTGCCTGGCTTATTTCACTTAGTATGATAATCTCTAGGTCCATCCATATTGCTATAAATGGCATTATTCACTCTTTTTTATGGCTGAATAACATTCTGTCGAGTATATATACCACATCTTCCTTATCTATTCACCTGGCAAGGGACACTTAGGTTTCTTCCAAGTCTTAGCTATTGTAAATAGTGCTGCTATGAACATTGGGATGCGTGTATCTTTTCAAATTATAGTTTTCGCTGGATATATGCCCAGGAATGGGATCATTGGATCATGCAGTAATTCCATTTTTACTTTTTTAAGGAACCTCCACACTATTCTCCATAGTGGCTGTACTAATTTACATTCCCACCAACACTGTAAAAAGGTTCCTTTTTCTTCACTGACCCCAGCATTTATTATTTGTAGAATTTTTGATGATGGCCATTCTGATTGGTGTAAGGTGAAACCTCCTGGTAGTTTTGATTTGTTTTGTTTAATAATTAGTGATGTTGAGCACCTTTTCATGTGCCTGTTCACCATCAGTATGTCTGTTTGGGAGAAATGTCTGATTAGATCTGCCCATTTGTTGATTGGGCTGTTTTTTTTTTTTCAATTTATATTGACCTGTATGAGCTGTTTGTATATTTTGGAAATTAATCACTTGTTGGTTGCATAGTTTGCAAATACTTCCTCACAGCCTGTAGGTTATTTTTTTTGTCTGTTTGTTTTGTTTTGTTTATGGTTTCCTTTGCTGTGCAAAAGCTTTTAAGTTCAGTTAGGTCCCATTTGTTTACATTTGTTTTTATTTTCATTACTCTAGGAGATGGTTAAAACTCAACCTTCAAAAAACTAAGATCATGGCATCCAGTCCCATCGCTTCATGGCAAATAGACGGAAAAACAATGGAAACAGTGACAGACTATTTTCTTGGCCTCCAAAAATCACTGCAGTTGGTGACTGCAGCCATAAAATTAAAAGATGCTTGCTCCTTGGGAGAAAAGTTATGACCAACCTAGACAGCATATTAAAAAGCAAAGACATTACTTTGTTGACAAAGGTTTGTCTAGTCAAAGCTATGGTTTTTCCAGTAGTCATATATGAATGTGAGAGTTGGACCATAAAGAAAGCTGAGCGCCAAAGAATTGATACCTTTGAACTGTGGTGTTGGAGAGTCTCTTGGACTGCAAGGCGATTCACCAGTCAATCCTAAAGTAAATCAGTCCTGAATATTCATTGGAAGGACTGATGCTGAAGCTGAAACTCCAATACTTCGGCCACCTGATGCAAAGAACTGATTCACTGGAAAAGACCCTGATGCTGGGAAAAACTGAAGGCAGGATGAAAAGGAGATGACAGAGGATGAGATGGTTGGATGGCATCACTGATTTGATGGACATGAGTTTCAGCAAGCTCTGGGAGTTGGTGATGGACAGGGAAGCCTGGAGTGCTGCAGTCCATGGGGGTCACAAAAGTCGGACACAACTGAGCAACTGAACTGAACTGAGGAGATGGTTCCAAAAAAAAGATTACTGAGATTTATGTCAAAGAGGATTCTGCCTATATTTTCCTAAGAGTTTTAGAGTACCCAGTCTTACATTTAGATCTTTAATCAATTTTGAGTTTATTCTTGTATATGATGTTAGAGAATGTTCTAGTTTCATTATTTCACGTGTAGCTGTCCAGTTTTCCCAGCACCACACTTGTTGAAGAGATGTCTCTTCTCCACGGTATATTCTTCCCTCCATTGTTGTAGATTGTGTGCATGCTCAATGCAAATGGAATTATTTTATTCTTTTCTATAGCTGAGTAATATTCCATCACACACATATATATACGTGATATATATATATATATATGATATATATATGAGATATATATATATGTGAGATAAAACATCTTCTTTAGCCATTGTTCTGTCAATGGACACTTAGGTTGCTTCCAAATCTTAGCTATTGTAAATAGTGCTGACTCTTTGCAACCCCTTGGACTGTGGCCTGCCAGGCTCCTCTGTCCATGAGATTTTTCAGGTTAAATTTTATCAAAAGCCTTTTTCTGTATCTATTGAAATGATCATATGGCTTTTATTCTTCAACTTGTTAATGTGTCTATCACATTGTTTGACTTATAGATATTGAAAAATTCTTGCATTCCTGAGATAAATCTCACTTGATTGTGGCATATGATCCTTTTAATATATTGTTGGAGTTGGTTTGCTGGGGGTTTGTTGAGGAATTTTGCATCTATGTTCATTAGTGATACTGATCTATAATTTTTTTTTTTTGGTGATATCTTGGTTTGGTTTTGATATTAGGGTGATGGTGGCCTCAGAGAATGAGTTCAGAAGTATTCTTTCCTCTGCAGTTTTTTGGAATAGTTGGGCTTCCCTTGTGGCGCAGCTGGTAAATAATCTGCCTGCAATGTGGGAGACCTGGGTTCGACCCCTGGGTTGGAAAGATCCCCTGGAGAAGGGAATGGCTACCCACTCCAGTATTCTGGCCTGGAGAATTCTATGGACTGTGTAGACCATGGGGTCACAAAGAGTCAGACACTACTGAGCAACTTTCACTTTTCAGAGGTATAGGTGTTAACTCTTCTCTGAATGTTTTGTAGAATTCACCTGTGAAGATATCTGGTCCTGGACTTCTGTTTGTTGGGAGTTTTAAAATTACTGATTCAATTTCAGTACTGGTAATTGGTCTGTTGATATTTTCTACTTCTTCTTGGTTCAGTCTTCAGAGATTATACCTTTCTAAGAATTTGTCCAGTTTCCTTGAGGTTGTCCATTTTATTGGCATATCATTACCCATAGTAGTCTCTTATGATCTCTCCCCCCCCCCCAAATTTTCCTTACTTAAAATAAAAAAAAAAAGAAGTATTTATTTGGCTGCATTTGGTCTTCAACTGTGGTGCATGTGGCATGAGGGATCTACCAGGGATGGGACCTGAGTCCCTTCCATTGCAAGGCAGAGTCATAATCACTGGACCACTAGGGAAGTCCCTCCTGCGATGTCTTGTATTTCTGTGGTGTCAGTTGTAACTTCTCCTTTTTCATTTCCGATTTTATTGATTTGGTCTCTCTCTTTTTTTTTCTCTGTGAGTTCGGTTAAAGGTTTATGAATTTTATTCTTTTCAAAGAACCAGCTTTTAGTTTCATTGATCTTTTCTTTCTTTTAGTTTTTATTTCATTTATTTCTGCTCTGATCTGTATAATTTCTTTCCTTCTACAATCTTAGGATTTTCGTTGTTCTTTCTCTAGTTGCTTTGGGACTAGGGCAGCCTTGTCTTAAAAAAAAAAAAAAAAAAAATCACTGGGCTCAAGGAAGAGACCTATGATTGCTACCAAACCTACCGGGGACCGTTTACTGAAGTCTCTTCCCAGGATTTTGTGCTTTGGGATCACTTCATGATTTTACGCCATAAATCATATAATTCATGTCTTTGGTCCTTGGTTGACAGTCGTTCTTCCCTCCCCTGCTGACTGTCACCTAACCACCCACTCTCCCCCAACATAATATTGTTGCATGAATGTCCCTGTGGATGAATGGATGGAGAAAAGGAGAAGAATGGGATGGAACGAATGAACTTAGAAGCTGCCAAGATGCCTGGAAACGCAGAAATTCTCATGATTTGCAAATTTATTGACTGAGAAGGTACTGGGATTGGGAGGCAGTTGTATAGAAACCAGGGAGGGCAAACTGCAGAACAAGCCGCAGCTCCAGAGCTCACTGGCTTCTTCTGGTGGATTCAGATGTGAAGGGCGGAGAAACCTCAGGGCAGTATCATGAGAGCGGTAAGCCCATCCAGCCCACGGAGAACACCTCCTGCTTCTTCGTCTCCGTGGTGTCCAGGGGGGCCTTACTTGCCTGGCCAGGTAGGCGCCTGCTTCTGCTGGGTCTGGTGGCAGACTGGGACGCCCTTGCCACCCCCGGAACCACCCCCGGAGGAGCCGCCGCCGCCGCAGCCGGAACCGCTGCCGCCCCCACCGCTAGAGAAGCAGCCGCCGCCGCCCCCGGAGGAGCCTCCCACGCAGCCGGATCCACTGCCGCCCCCACCGCTGGAAACGCAGCCGCTGACCCCGGAGGAACCGCCGCCGCAGCCGGCGCCGGATGAGCCCCCTCCGTAGCTCTGCTGGGGCAAGCACGGAGTCTGGGAGGTCTGGGAGGACGAGAAGTATCCGGAGCCGCCCCCGGAGGAGATGCCGCCGCAGCCGGAGCCGCCCCCGGAGGAGATGCCGCCGCAGCCGGAGCCGCCCCCGGAGGAGATGCCGCCGCAGCCGGAGCCGCCCCCGGAGGAGATGCCGCCGCAGCCGGAGCCGCCCCCGGAGATGATGCCGCCGCAGCCGGAGCCGCCCCCGGAGATGATGCCGCCGCAGCCGGAGCCGCCCCCACTAGAGACGCCCCCGTAGCTCTGGCACTGGACCTGCTGGCCGGAGGAGCCACCGCCGCCGCTGGAGTAGCAGCCGCCCCCGGAGGAGCCGCCGCCGCTGGAGTAGCAGCCGCCCCCGGAGCCGCCGCCGGAGGAGTAGCCTCCGCAGCCGGAGCTGCCGCCGCCCCCGGAATACTTGATACTTCCACCAGAGCCGCCGCCGCCGCCGCCAGAGTAGCCGCCGCCGCAGCCGGAGCTGCCGCCGCCTCCAGAATACTTGACACTTCCACCCGAGCCGCCGCCGCCACCCCCGGAGCCGCCGCAGCTACCGGAGCCGCCGCCGCCGCCGCCGCCGCTGTAGAAGACGCCGCCGCAGCCGCCGCCGGAGGTTTTCCCACAGCCCACTGGGGGCTGAGGGGTGGGCTGCTTTTTCTGGTGAGACATCTTGTCTAAGGAGGAACGGAACCCTGGAAGGAGAGCAAAGAGCATCAGTGGACCAGCTGCAAGAGGATGCGGCGGCAGAGGCAGCTGCATCCATGGAAACGTCCATCATCCTCTGAGCAGCACTGCCTCGGCCAGGCTTGATGCTCTTTCTGATCGCATTGGAAAGAGCACTCAGCTGGGACTCCTGGGTTAGTGCTTTTAGCAAAGGGTCGTGTTTCCCCTGCGAAAGTCTTTACCAAGTTTTAAATAGCCCACTTAGTGGTACCCATTTCTCTTTCTTTCCCAGCTTTGCTTCAGGCCTCTGCTGTGTGATCTCTGGGCAAATGACCCACACATTTTCTGTTTCCTCATTTCCTGTAAAATGAGATGGGTCAAGTATTTCGCTTCTTAGTTCTCCGATCCCAACACTGAATGCAAATAGAAAATTACCACAAACCTCCACCTAGGGTAGGGGATTTTATCCACTCCTGGCACAACAGAGGGTGGTTTGTTCCAGTGCCAGAGGGCTGTTGCATCCCATTCTTTGCAAAAAAGAATTAGTTTAAACTCTTGGTCTGTTCCAGTGACCTCAGTCATGATCACCTACCAGTTACCAGAAAAGGTAGGCTCCCCCCATTGTCCTGTCTGGAAACAGGAGAAAGGATCCCGATGATCCTTTGGACTAGCATCTCTGACTAGGAGATATCAAGCAAAGCTTGGTAAGGAGGCAAGCTGGGTTGAGGGGACCAAAGTAGCAGGAATTATGTCCAGCATCTCACAAGTCATTTCCTTCTCAGAACATCTTGTGTAAAACAGGCAATGGGTTCTTATGACTGCTAAAATCTCCCCTTCTGCAGCATCCTCTGAATCATTCTTCCTGTTCTCTGAAAGTACACTCAACCTCTCCTCCTTACAAGTTCACAAAGTCCATCCAGTCCATCCACAGGCTGTCTGGGACAGTCTCTGCAGGATGCACTTCTATGGCAGAGACAGGGCATGTCTCTTACAGGGGTGCCAGAGAGACAGGAGATAGTCTTGTCTTTGTGGCATTTACATTTTGGCCAGATCAGAAACACCGTCTGTCCAGCAGTAGCTCAGCTCCATTTCCTGTCTGAAGTCCCTCTGAATATGGATGCAGTTGGAAGAGCAGAGGTCCCGTAGGTCCCAAAGGGGAAAGAGGCCTTGCCCATCTGTCCCCTGGTCCAAATAGCCCACGCAAGCCTGGGCAAGACCAACTTGGAAGAGGAGAGCCAGTAGAACACATACTTACCCAAAGCACCAGGAAGGATGAGTGAGGAGAGGAGATGCTGGCTGTGTGAGGAGCACTGGAGCTTCTGAGGTTTTATACTTTCTGATGAGTTCTGACTCATCAGCTATCGATCTGGACCAGCCTTTCATGTTTGGACTCAGTTACGTGACCTTTGTCTGTCACCCCACCTCCCTGTGATTGTAGTCATGGGGTGACCCATTCACGAAGATTTTGGCATTCTTGAGATGGGCAGCCTCCTGTATGACCTGCCCCTTCTCTGATGCAACTGTGAAGCAGGCTGGCTAGCAGGGATGGTCAGCCAGAGTGGATGTTAGACATTGTTTTCAAAACTTCTGGCATGGGGCCCATGCCATCACCAGAGGGCTGTGCTTCAGGAATAGGTCTCAGACTCTTCAAGCAACCTAAGAGAGTCCCACTGGAGTTCTCAGTCTTTGGTCCAAGAAGTAGAAACTTCCATATCCCACTCTTTGGCTCCTGGTCCTATTGCTTGGAACCTCTTAGAATTTTAGAGAGATCCTGTTTCTTCTTTGCCAAGTTTCTCCCCCGGGGTTTCACATGTGCTTCACTGGGTTGTTCCTATCTTGTTTCCTGTCTTGAGAGTGTGTTAGCACCTAGCACCCAGTTCTGGGTTGCACAACATGGACAGCGCCATAAGTAATGGGGCACTGGTAGCAATTTTGATTTACTCCTAAAGACAATGAATGTCTAAAAATACTGATCTTCACTGTTGACTTTCCTTGTAAAAGAACAAGCTAAAGAGATAGACCCTGTGGTTCTTCCCACCATGGCCATTCAGCTCTGGGGTCTTGTCTTGTGTGGTAACACTGACCTCAGTCTAAGAGGCAGCCATGGAATGGAATGGACTTGAGATTAGGTGCCTGGATTTGGGTGCTGCCTCTGCTACTTGCCAGGTGTATCACCTTGGGTAAAGTCAGAGTACCTTATGCAGTGCCTACACACTGGAGGCACTTAGTAAGCATTTGTTGATTATTGAACAAACTTTCTGATACTCAGTTACCTTGTCTATCAAATAAGAATGGTAGTAGTTGTTTTACTGACGCTGCAAGGGAGTCCACAGATGGCTCGAGGCAAGCTCTTATCTAAGAAAATAACTTGGAAATTCCTGGCTGACCCTGGACCAGTAGCATCAACTCTGTGTATGAGGAACAGCATTTTGTCCTCTTCTTTCATCATTGGAACTCAACTGCTATTGTTTCAGATATCACATTTGAAGTTAGTTCCACCCAGATGTGTGTTGACATGAGAGCTCCAATAATAAATTGACGCTTAATTATGGTGGAGTTTTAATGATCTGCATGATCTGATTAGACTGCGGCCTTCAGAAACTTGTGGCACTAGTTTTAGTTTGGAGAGCATGAACCCAGGTGAACCCAGGAGGAGCCCAGGTGCTCCCCTCCTGAGAGAATAGCCAGGAGGGAGAAGTCTGGATCTGTTGGAGAAAGCATGTTTCAACTTGAAGCTGAGGCATCATGGAGGTTTTGGAGGGGAAAAAAGGCTCCAACTAGCTGTGGGTATAATAAAAGACGCATAATAAAGGACAGCTTTATTTTTCTGGGTTCGCTGGAGAAGAGGAGAAGATGTGGACCATGGTTCCCATACTGATCTGTGGACCCATGTTGGCTCATTATTGTGTGTACCCTAGTCCTTAGGAAAATGTAAGTAAAAAGATGTCAGCAGACTCTTTGTGAGAAGGAAAGTCTAATTCAGAAATCATGAGCCTCCTACCTTTTTTGGGCGTATATTAAGACTTCATTTCTTTTAAAAGAGATGTTGACAAGAGGTCCAAGTTGTTTCTTTCATGTCCTTATTTGTCAAAATGAGAGTTTGGCTATCATATTATTTGGTTATCACAGTTTTTTTTGAGGGAGATGTTACTTCTTTATGAAATTCTAAAGTTTGGGAATCTCAAGTGCAGGTGACTCCAAAGAGCTAATAATCTTGAAATTGCCTGTGTTAGTTTGGAGCAATTATGTTCTTAAGGGAAAGATATGATATTTTCTTTCTATCAAGTTTAATATCCTAATGCTTTATTCATTAATCCAGCCAACTGTTTTGCCAAAAGCTTCAACTTTTGTTTCAGTTTTGAAAGATTTGTTAACAAAAGAAACTACTTGTTAAACAAAAATAAACAATTTCAATATTTAATAGAGAATTATCTAACTTACTTTCAATATGCAATCATTAAAAGAAAACACTAGAGGAATGTAATAGCACATACATCACCTAACTGGGACCAAATAGCACCCAGATTCAAACAGTGCTGGAAAGTCCCATGTAACAGCAATCTGGAGTCTCAGTTGGAAAAAGATACTGGATGATGCATCCACCCTAAAGGGTGAGACTTCAAAATTGCAATTTTTGGGGTCTCGCTTATAATTTCAGGCCACAAACTGATACTGTCGTCAGTTTGTGAACAAATTGAAGCTCTGGTTTCACATTAATCTTTTTTTTTTTTTTTTTTTTTACAGTACTGTTTGTTTTATCTTGTGAGTCAGAGGATTTTGTTAAGCCCCGGGTGTGGTTGGCCAGACCTCCTCCAGGGGCTCAAGAATTCTAAGACCTGCTCTCTGTCTTTTCTATATTGCCGCTGATTTTACTAGAAAAAATCAGTACACTCATGAGCAGACACGTAGTCAGGGCACTGACCAGGCAGGTCAGAAGCACGGTCAGAGGTCTGCTCTGCGTTCTTGTCTCTGAAGCCTGAACAAGACTACTTCCATTTAATTTCTCTAATACCAACAGCAGTGTGCTGGGCAGTGTGCTATGGATTACAGAGGAGTTTTTTATAGCTGTGCATGGATCCCCTTGGTAGATTTGGGGGAGGGGTACTCCATGCCTGCCACTGCTACTCTGTATGACTTTTACTAAGGAAAATCTTCTGTTACATCTACTTTGTTAACATGTGGAAGAGGCTGATGCAACATGGTATTGAGAGCTGTGCTTGATCTTGTGGCTCTGAGTTAACCTTGCCTCAAGTATGAGACATGAACCTGATTCTCCATTTTATCCCTTTCAACCAGAAGTAGGGGGATATCTGTGTGGAAGTGGTTGATGATTACATATTATCATTATCAATGAGGAAATGATGAAAGTTTGTAGAATTATGACACTTAAGTATTTGGAGTTTGCAAATCTTGGCATGTCAGATTTCTAAAATTTGTAGCTTTTAGACACTTAAATCTGCATATGTGCTTGCTAGTACATCTGGGTTCTGTAGCCTCACAAATAAAGTCGTGGTTCCTGCCTATAACTGTATCCTTAGAGGGGATGGCCCTTACAGCAAATCTTTCATAATTAGCAGGTGCTCAGTAAATACTGATGGTAAATTGAAGGTAATTATTGAGACCCACTGACTGACAGCCCTGTAGGAGGCAGTACCTGGTCCCTGTTCCCAGGCAATCCCCAGTGTGAGGGGAGATCACGGCTCTTGAGCTGAGGAACCCCCAATCTGATAGACGCCTGCTCATCACAATTTTTAAGTACCTAAATCTTCATATTTGCATTCTCATGACAGAGTGTTGACAACCTACCTGAGGAAAAAAGGGCAATGGATGGCTTGTAAAGAATAAAATGGACACAGGGCAGGGGTTCAGGAGTACTGGCAGGTCAGGCATAGACCTTGCAAGCCCTTGGTGTTGTTTATATTCAATGGGAAAAGTTTTCTCTTAGTCACAGACCAAGAGGCGTCTCAGCGCCCCAGGCACCCCCTGGGTTGCCATTTGTCTCCTCTCTCCAGCCCTCCTGATCAGCAGTTTCTGTTACTTAGAGATCGGGCAGAAGGACAGCTCCTAGCTGCTGGAATTCCTTCTCCAGGAAGCTTCCCTGGGTTCATCCCAACCACTGTTTCCATCTCTCTTGCCACTTTCCCTTTTCAAGGTCTTAAGGAATGATTGTACCTTTACAGCCTGCTAGTGACACAACCAGAAGCCTTGTCCCCTTTGTCAAGTTACAACTGACAAACCTTGAGATCAGGGTCTCCTTTAGTTCTTGACGGCCCACTGGGACCTTCTCAGGATGTGTTTACTCTTGAGATGTATGTCTTTTAGGTGTTCCTGGAGCTCATACTTGCAGGGAGGAGGAGGACCGCGGCTGAGATGTTCTGCATTCCCAAGGAGCTTGTAGCATGTGGGGTGAGCCGCACACCTGGGGACTTCCTGTCTGGATAAACTCTTGGGTTTATGGACCGCTGTCACGTGTCTTATTCTTTTCTCATAACAGTCCTGTGTGCTCCGGGATATGTTATCCTCATTCCCCAGCTGAGGAAGTGCCTCATGGAGGCCAGTGCAATTGCTTAAATTCCCATAGCCAGGATTTGCACTCAGTTCTTTTGATTCTAAACCTTGTGTTCTTTCTAAGCACTACATAGCTCTTCTTTTGGATCAATGTGGGCAGAACAAAGGGATTGCACCCACTCTCCTTCCAAGTCAGGCTCAGGTTTGTGCCCTCTGGGAAGTAGGGGACAGAGGAACCTCACATGGGCTCTCCTAGCTCCCCAGGAACTCTTGTATGCATTGGTAGATGGCAGCAGCTAGACGGACAGTGATCACCCAATCGGCTTCTGTCATTTGTAGAGGTAGATGACAATCCCAAAGCCCAGAGAAGTTAACCCACTTCCCAAGGCCACACAGAAGGGCCAAGTGTAGAACCTGGGTCTTTCCTCCCAGCTCAGTACTCCTACTACAGATCTAAGTTGTGACTGTCTGCTTTCTCCTGACAAGAGTACCTCCAGGTGTTGGCAGTGAGACCAGAGAGTTGTTAAAATGACAGTAAAAGTCCTTCAGAGCTGAGCAGACACGCTCGAGGAAGCTGCTGGGCCTGGGTGCTCTAGCCTCTGGGCCTGGAAGTTAACTGATGATGTCATGAAGCCCTTTCACAGGTGGGTAGCTGCTCCGTAGCCTGAGGGCTTAGGGCCTACTTCCTGGGCTTACACATAAAGTTTATAGCATGGAGGTGCAGTGAGCAGCATTTGTGGGCCTGATCTCCTGCCCTGAGATGGGCAATGTCCCTTGACCCCTATAAGGACTTTCACACATGGTGGTGATAGCAGGTCCAAGCATGTTGGCTCTTTGACCACCTTCTCCACGGGTGTCTGTGGGTGGAAAATCCAGGTGGTTTTAACTGAATCCGAAGTCAAATGGAATCTTGGAAATCAATATGACGCAGAGGGAAAAGCAAAAGCATTTCAAATCCATAGCCTTAAAGGCTTTTTGGCCTAAAGGTTTAACCTAGTTTTTCCCTTTGTTTAAATTATTTTTTATTGAAATACAGCTGCTTTACAATGTTGTGTTATTGTCTACTGTACAGCAAAGTGAATCAGATATGTAGATAAATATATATATGTATATATCTCCTCTTTTTTGGATTTTCTTTCCTTTTAGTTCAACACAGAGCATTGAGTAGAGCTCCCTTTTCTGTACAGTAGCTTCTCGTTAGTTATCTATCTTATTCACAATAGTGTATATATGTCAGTCCCAATCTTCCAGCTCATCCTCCCGACCCTTTGGTATCCATATGTTTATTCTCTACGTCTGTGTCTCCATTTCTGCTTTGCAGATGAAATCGTCTATACCATTTTTTAGATTCCACATCCATATGTTAATATATGATATATGTTTTTCTCTTTCTGACTTACTTCACTCTGTATAACAGTCTCTAGGTTCATCCATGTCTCTACAAATGATCTAATTTTGTTCCTTTTTGTGGCTGAGAAATATTCCATTGTATATTTGGACCACATCTTCTTTGTCCATTTAATCCCAGTTTTTCAGGCATATGCTGCTTTAGGTGACCATGCCAAGGCACTTCTATTCTGGGGGTCATTGAAAATCAGGGCAAGGTGAGTGCTCCCTCCACTTTTGTTTTGAATCCTCTTTGGTACTGATATGCTACTTTCAGAAATTGCCTCGTCTGCCCTGGGTTTTGGGTGTAACTTCTCTCTTACTTACAAACTGTACATAGGATTTGCTACTGAAGATCAGAATCTAGATCCAGTCTCTGTCTTGGCCAGGAAAGCTTGTTCCTCAGACTTTCTGGCTTTTCTTAATTTTTGTTCATTCTTACAATGATACTCTTTATTTCAATAGCTGAGCTTGTTAAAATCAGGTGGATGACTTGGGGCAAATCTTCTCACTGCCTACAGAGTAGAAAATGATCAGTTTGGTTGGAGAGTTTCTAGTGACTTCTTTCTTTTGTTTCATCTATGTGCTCAGAATCCCAAGGTGAGAGACTATAGGACCATTGTTCTCATCTGTGTAGGTTCCCAGGGTCTTTCCTTCTGCACTATGAGCACTGTCCAGGCACGATCAGATCCTCCTAAATCTCCAAATCTCCACAGGGCTGGCCTCAGTTTGAATATTTGATAAATATTTGATCAACCAAGAAGATGATACTAGGGCTATTATAATCTGATTTATTTTTCCATGGAAAGTAGCTTATATAAATTGGTCATGGCAAACTGCCTCCCCCTTGCCATCCCTCATCTTCCATCCAAGGCACCTCATTGCCCCATTGTCTTCTGCTTCTTATTTTTCAGAATCTCCCTTGGATCATGACTTCCAGAGATCCTGACCACCTATGATCCAGTGGTCAGCTTTCTGACTGGACCTGAAGCAGCTCCAGGTGACCTGTGAGGTTTGCAGTCTCTGATCTGTTCTGAAGGGTAGGGATCAGAAACTTTTCTGAGGACTTGGGATCAGGGAGGACCTGTGCTCTAAACCTGGGCCAACCACCAGTGACTCGTGAGTCTGGGCCACGCACTACCCCCCAGACCTGTTCCTTCATCCATAAGGTCAATCTGACTTAGTCCTGTATTGGTTTCCTTTCAGGCAACCTCTCCTTCCCCTACCCCTGGCCAAGTCCACTCTTTGGACGGAGAGGAGGGAAAGATGAGGAGGGTCAGAGGCAGTGATAGGAAAAAAACTAGATGGAATGATAAGAGTCACAGGCCTCTTGGAAAAGAGCGTAGAAACTCTCGTATCTCCCTTTATGCCAGCCTCAGGCTCAAATCAGAGGCATTTTGGGAACTTTTGTCCCCCAAGAGCATTTCGACTCCTGAGCTGACTATGGAGGAGGAGGAAGGGGGACAGCAGGAGGGCTGGGTGAGGAAAGTTGGCCTGTGTTATGAGTAACATTTGCACCGTATCATTACCCAAGGTGGATGTAATTACACTGGATTAAGAAAGGCATGTGAACACACTGCGTTGCTTTAGAACCTCCTGCAATTAACATCTATTCTCTTGGGTCTCAGAGGAAGGATTAATTTGGCTCCTGAGTATTCCTTTACTGTGAATCCCTTGGTAGTGGAACTGGCCTTCTTACCCTCTAGTAGTGAGTTATTCTGCTGTAAAATACAAATGGGGGGAGCAAAAAAAGCCTCACTACAAATAATTTGAAAACAAAGCAAAGAAAAAGTCACCTTTAATTCCAGTATTCAGATAGAACTGGTGTTAAGGTTTTGGTGATTATTTTTATCTTGCTCTTTTTTCTTTTCATTTATCCTTCCCTTTTATATAAACTCTCAGTTTGGGGTGCTGATTTTCCACATGACTTTGTTATCATGCGCTTACCGTAGTGTTCCTAAAACACCTCTGATTTGAGCCCGAGGCTGACACCCAGGGAGATGTGAGAGTCTCTATGCTCTTTTCCATGGTCTCTTAACCACTAGTTTTAGTGCCTGTGTTGCACTGCCCATTCTGAGTTGTACCACTTAGACCTTCCAGCTATCCTGGAACCTCTGAACCCTCAAGACCTTGTTATTGAATTTTGTTGGGTCTTAGTTGTCTCCCTGATGGACTGCTGGTGGGACTTTATATGTAGGATGGCTGCACAGTAGCTGAGGAGAAGAAAGGTTGTCATGTGAGTAGCATCCTCCCCCTTTACTTCTCATCTCCCCTGACTCTCCTTGTGCAGGACCTAGCGCCTCAGTTTTCCGAGACTCTGTCTAGTTCCACAGTATCGTTGTTTGCCTCCAGAGGTTTTCATCTTGTCTCCTTCAATGTGATCTTCTCTTCACAGGCTTCTGGGTCACCATTCCCTTGGGAACATGTGATCTGAAGCAATGTCTTTTAATGTGTGTGTGAGAGGATATGGGAGGGGAGGCCATGAGGAGGGCAGGGGAGTATGCATTTGGAAAAAAAAGTCACCAGTGTAATGGGACCTGAGTGCCTGAGGGGGCCAAGGGAGGCAGAGAAGAGAAGCAGCTGGAAACTTCTTCTTGGAAGAGGTAAGTTTTGTGTTAGGATTGGGAACCAGTGAAAACCATAGATAGGTTTCTCCAGATCTAGGCTTTGGGTCTCGTGTTGCCTTCATGTGTATGTGTATACATGTGATACATGTACATAAGTCTGTGTGTGTCTGTCTGCTCGCCCCGTGCCTGACTCTTTCTTATAGAACCTGTTCTCTCTCTCCTTGGACAGGATTGTGGGCACTCCTTCTTGGCCCTGAGATTGCTCTCGACCCTCACTTGTTAACCAGCTCTCAGTGTCTGTGACAACAGTATTGTGTGTGTGGGACTGACCCACATCTTGCATCACAACCTGTTTCTCTAGCCATGGCAGTGGATTTGCTCTATTATGTCATGCTTCTGCTCAAAATCTTCAGTGTCCCCACATCGGGATGAAGCCTAGGTTTCTTAGTTCAAAGGGCCTTTTGTGGTTCAGTTTCTGCTCAACTCTGACTGTTCCCCTCATACTCATAACTCAGTCGCTTCAGTCATGTCCGACTCTTTGCAACCCCATGGACTGTAGCCTTCCAGGCTCCTTGACCGTGGGGTTT
Organism: Dama dama; assembly: GCF_033118175.1. Lineage (NCBI taxonomy): Eukaryota > Metazoa > Chordata > Mammalia > Artiodactyla > Cervidae > Dama > Dama dama. The sequence goes on from NC_083700.1 coordinate 18,582,202, forward strand.
TCCCTGCAAGAATATTGGAGTGGGTTGCTATGTCCCCCTCCAGGGGACTATTCCCCTAGAGGAGCATTTTGCTCCAGAGGAGCAAATGCTATGTTTGTATTTTTTCCTGAGATTTCCCCTGCACCTGTGAATGCCCCCTTTTCTCAATGTGCCTAACTTCTATTTTCCTTTCAACATTCTATTACATAGCACTCCTCCAGGAAACCTTCCCCAGCGCCCCAGTCTGATGGCAAGAGCACTTCGCCTTGCAGGACACCCTGTCTCCCACTAGGCTGAGGTCTCTTTGAAGGGGTGCCAGATCTTGATCACTGTCCTGCACATCAAGCATTCAGCACAGTATTTGGCACAGTCCACAGGGGATGCGTGTAGAATGGATGGATAAATGAATGAACTGCTCTTCATCTGCCCACTCCTGGAATTGCCAGTGATCTGGATAGTAGCTGTTTTAGCCTGGGTGGGGTGGATATTAAGTCTTCGTCCTATTTTCACCTCTCCAACAGGATAGTTTGCTCCTGCAGGTCAGGGATGGCATTTGTAGCTCTTAGCAAACCTGTGGACACACTAGGCTCTGAGTCAGTTTTTATTGAAAAGAGAAGAAAAAAAAAAGAAAAGGAATGAGGTAGAGAATGAAGGAGAGGAGAGAGAGAAGGGATCACGGGATTGTTTCAGGATTTATAACAGTGCTGGTTTGTGTCTGGTCTGAATGTCTTTCTCTCTCTATCCAAATTTGGGTTCTTTGACCTAATTCTGGCAACTCCAAGAAATTACATAAGGCCACTAAGGGGGGAGATAATTGAGATTAGATAGTTTTAGAAGTTTTAAAGTGAATGTCAGGATAGGCTTTTGAATTATTGTGTGTGATTTCATTATCAATATAGTCAATACATATTAACCTACAAGTACCCGTCCTTATAGGTTAATATACTCAAGTGTGGATGTGAGATAAGTACGAATGTAAGAGCTGGTCTATAAAAAAGGCCGAGCACTGAAGAATTAATGCTTTCGAATTGTGGTATTGGAGAAGACTCTTGGAAGTCTCTTGGACTGCAAGGAAGTCAGATCTTTAATCCTAAAGGAAATAAATCAACCTTGAATATTTATTGGAAAGGCTGTTGCTGAAGTTCCAATACTTTGGCCACTTGATGTGAAAAACCGACTCACTGGAAAAGATCCTGATGCTGGGAAAGATTGAAGGCAAAAGGAGAAGAGGGTGGCAGAGGAAGAGATGGTTAGAGGGGGTCACTGACTCAATGGACATGATTTTGAGCACGGGCTTGCAAAAGGTCGGACACGACTTAGCGACTGAACAATGACACCACCACTCATCCTTCCTCTTAGAGATAAAATTCTTTCTCCTTCTCTTCCCTTCCTCTTTCCAAACAGGGTAGAGAGAATAATGAGCATCTGACTGAAGTATGGGATGTTACTCAAGATTACAGAAGGCACTATGGATGCAAGATAGACACCAGAAGAAAATCTCTTTTTGTGGAAGAAAGTAGTATTTTTCCTATGGGAAGAGGTGAGGTGGTAAGTAGGTGAGTCCTGGGGAAGGAGAGAGAGACCAACAGGAAAGAGATTCTAACAGGATTATGAGTCAAAGCAGGAATACTCAATTTCTGTGCCATAAAATTTGCCAATAGAATTAAAAGAATAATTCAAGAATGTGAAAATACTTGCTTGATTTCTGCTTAAATTGATGAAAAGATTAGCTTATTGTTAGTCAACAGGATAAAATGTTGAGATTGGCTTGAACAACTAGCCTGACTGAACTTAGCTGAGAACAACTAGAAAAACTGGCCAAAATATAAAAGACTTGTGTTTGAAGACACTGGAGAGCTTCCAAGGCAGTGAAGATTTTAGAGTCAAGATCATGGAGAGAAAGAAAGCAAAGTGAGTCCTGTATGCCGTGCCACTTTTCCACTGGGAAATTTAGAAATTAAAGCACCAGCTGAGAATATGATCAGAAAGTGGTGGCTAGGAGACTGAGAAGACGAACAGTCTTTAAGCTTTATCACAGAACTTGAGAGGCAAATGTTGGATTTCACAAAGCCAGACACCAAAGTCTATTCTGTATGTTTTCATGGCATGACTAAACTAAGATGTTGCAAGAAAAGTTTTTCTATTTGATGAATAGGGTAAGTGATATGGAAGCCTGAGAGCAGCTTTTGTTATGTTGGTGATATTTTACTTTTTGATCTATAGGCTGCATTACAAAAATATGTTCATGCTGTGATAATTCATTAAGTTTTACAGTTAAGATTTACATAATTTTATGTAAATACATTAACCTTGTACTGAGTGTATTAAAAATAAGATCAATGACATAAAATTTGACTGTCAAAATATGTATATATATATTAATATCTGATTAAATTATTCATGTATTTACTTGTTCTCTATGATTCATTATGATGTTTTACTCCTCATAATCCCCACTGGATCCTATGTGGATTACAGAAGAGTTACATACAGTGAGGTGTGCTTGCCACTGCTGAATCACATGTTCTCCTTATTTTAGTAGCTATGCACTACGGTTTTTTTCTCTTAGGAAAATACTGAAGTTTGTGTGTTTGGATACTAAGTTCTTTTCTTACTAATCTTGGAATTTGAGGTAAGTCACTTGACTTTACCTTAAAACAAGATATAAAATAATACCAACCTCACAATTATTGGATTAGCATATGAGAAAGCCAAATTCCAACCCTAGACCATGAATGAATTTTATTTTTTAAACTTTTTATTGGAGTATAATTGACTTAGCCTTCTTCAATGGCTCAGTGGTAAAGAATCTGCCTGCAATTCAGCAGACACAGGAAACATGGATTGGATCCCTGGGTTGGGAAGATCCTCTGGAGGAAATGGCAACCCACTCCAGTATTCTTGCTTGGGAAAATCCCATGGACAGAGGAGCCTGGCGGGCCACAGTTCATAGGGTTGTAGAGTCAAACATGACTGAGCGCAGACATGCGTACACTTGATTGATTTACAGTGCTGTGTTAGTTTCAGATTTACAGCAAAGTAAATCAGCTATACACATACATATATTCACTCTCCTCTAGTGGAGAAGGAAATAGCAACCACCTCCAGTATTCTTGCCTGGAAAAATCCCATGGTCAAAGCAGTCTGGTGGGCTATAGTCCACGGAGTCACAGGAGTCGGACACGACTTGGTGACTAAACCACTCTTTTTTAGATGCTTTCCCCATGTAGGCCATTATAGAGTATTGAGTAGAATTCTGTGTGCATTTTTATTTTTTAAAATTAGAAACATTTTTCTTTAGATCTTTATATCATACCTAGTACCTTATGCAAGTCTATAGGAGAGTTTTTCTTTCTTTTTTTTCATTTATTTTTATTAGTTGGAGGCTAATTACTTTACCATATTGTAGTGGTTTTTGCCATATATTGACATGAATCAGCCATGGATTTACGTGTCCCCATCCTGAACCCCCCTCCCACCTCCCTCTCCATCCCATCCCTCTAGGTCATCCCAGTGCACCAGCCCTGAGCACTTGTCTCATGCATCCAACCTGGGCTGGAGATCTGTTTCACACTTGATAGTATACATGTTTCAATGCTATTCTCTCAGATCATCCCACCCTCGCCTTCTCCCAGAGTCCAAAAGTCTGTTCTGTACATCTGTGTCTTTTTCTGTCTTGCATATAGGGTTATTGTTACCATCTTTTTAAATTCCATATATATGTGTTAGTATACTGTATTGGTGTTTATCTTTCTGGCTTACTTCACTCTGTATAATGGGCTCTAGTTTCATTCATCTCATTAGAACTGATTCAAATGTATTCTTTTTAATGGCTGAGTAATATTCCATTGTGTATATGTACCACAGCTTTCCTATCCATCTGTCTGCTGATGGGCATCTAGGTTGCTTCCATGTCCTGGTTATTATAAGCAGTGCTGTTATGAACATTGGGGTACATGTGTCTCTTTCAGATCTGGTTTTATAGGAGAGGTTTTCATTCACAGTTGGATGTTTATCTCCAGTTTCTGAATTTCAGAGTCCCTGAGGTCAAGGATACATTTCACTTGGAATTATCTTCCTCCAGGAAATATGAGAGTGAACATTCTTAATTGGTAGGAAGGATTAGGAAATGCAATCTGGGAATATAAACCACTCAACTGAGTGCTTGCAAAGGAAAAGCAAGAGAAGAGGTACTTTCCCTCCCCATCTCCATCCCTCCCTTGAAAAAATGACTTACGTTTGAAGATTGTGGGAAGAGGTAGGAAATATTTACTATACAGGTGTAAATATATAACTGGGTGATACTTTGCAGAGAATGAAGAAAATGCTATTTAAATGTTATTTCTGACTTTCAAAAAGATCTTACTGAGCTTAATATTTTCACTTATTTGCTAATAAGGATAGATTGTCAAACTAAAATTTTATTTTAATCATTTCTTCATGCCATGAGTAGAATGCATGAAAGTGATATTTTGTAACACTTGATATATTTTCCAGAAATGTTTATAGTTATGTACTACTTTTAATGTGTATTAGAGCAAACACTACAGATTTATGACTTTTATGGATATTATTATGGATATCCATATAGTCAAAACTATGCTTTTTCCAGCAGTCATGTATGGATGTGAGAGTTGGACCAAAAAGAAAACTGAGCACCAAAGCATTGATGCTTTTGAACTGTGGTGTTGGAGAAGACTCTTGAGAGTCCCTTGGACTGCAACAAGATCCAGCCAGTCAATCCTAAAGGAAATCAGTCCTGAATATTCATTGGAAGGACTGAGGTTGAAGCTGAAACTCCAATACTTTGGCCACCTGATGCGAAGAGCTGACTCATTTGAAAAGACCCTGATACTGGGAAAGATTGAAGGTGGGAGGAGAAGGGGATGACAGAGGATGAGTTGGTTCAATGGCATCACCGACTTGATGGACATGAGTTTGAGTAAACTCCGGGAGTTGGTGATAGACAGGGAAGCCTGGCATGCTGAATCCATGGGGTCACAAAGAGTTGGACATGACTGAGCAACTGAGCTGAACTGAAGGTAACTAGATCTCACATGCCACAAGAGAAGATGGAGTGCAAAAGGAGAAGTAGGTGGCAAAGGATGAGGTTGTTAGTATCACTGACTCAATGGATATGAGTTTCAGCACGCTCTGGGAGATGGTGAAGGACAGGGTAGCCTGGTGTACTGTAGTCCATGGGGTCACAAGAAGTAAGACACAACTGAGCGACTGAACAACAACAATGGATATTATTGCTTAGAATAATCTTGTTTTTAAATTTCAATAAACTTAATTACATAATGGTATATGATTAGCTATGCATTACTGGAAAACTATACATTATGTTTCACTTCTAAAAAATGAAAGATTTGATGGAAATCTGTATCATTTTCTAAATAAAGATGTAGAATGAATGAAAAAAAAAGAATGAGGAAAGAGAAAGCAATATGCTGTCATATACCTTTTCAAATAAATTTGGCTAAGTAAACACAGTGAGTCAATCTAGAGAAAAGTATTAATAATACAGATGATGCATGGATATGGGAAAACCTATGAAGGAGGTATGTAAATTACTGCAGTTTCAGAAACCCTAGACTACTATGTGGACCCTACTGCCTTCATTTGGAGGGTTCCAGACATCCTCCTGGGTTATACAGACTGCTCTGTAGAAGTCTGGTCCCCATGTTTAGTTAAGGACAGAGGGAAGGGTCAGAAGTGTGAGGGCAAGTCCACCTCTCTCTCTCCTCAACCTGAGGGAGATGCAGATTCAGGAGCATCTGTTTTTGGAGGCAGGTCAGAGACACACCATGAAGTAGGCTGCATATCCTCTGGGACACTAGTCCTACTGCGAGTGCCCCAGCTTCTTCTGTTCTGCCTCCAACTCATTCTCAAAAATGTGTTGTGATGAGACCCTGGGGACTGAATCAGTGTCAGGAAATGTGAGGCAGCCTCCCAGTGTCATCACTAGCTGGTTGTGGGACCACACGTAATGTGACTGAATCTCTCTGAGTCTATCTCCTCGTGTGTAAAATGGTTTTGCTCTGCCTGTGTTTTGTGGATGTTGTGAGGATTAAAAAAGATCTATTATTCCAGAAAGCTATTAGAAAATGGTGTTTTGGAGAAGGAAACGGCAACCCACTCCAATATTCTTGCCTGGAAAATCCCATGGACGGAGGAGCCTGGCAGGCTACAGTCCATGGAGTCTCAAGAGTCAGACACGACTTAGCGACAAAACCACCAAGAAGACATAGTACTCAGTTCCATTTATTTGGTTGGGGAGTGGTTATCTTTAAAAGTTACTCAAAGTGAAGTAATCACCTTGAGTTTTTGATCTCTGAAACCATGGTCCTTATAATAATTTAGTTCTCTGCAAACAGTATCTAGTCAACGGAGCACTGACAAAAGGTTTAAAAATGTACACATCAATAATTTAATATGAATAAAGTATGAATGCCTTACATAATACATAACTACTAATTACCCTCCATAGTAGTATGAATAAAATACTGTTAAAAGGAAAAAAAAAAAAGAAAATAGTGTTTGATTAAATGTTTGTTGAATTCAAGAAAAGATTGTACAATTCATTTAAATCAAAGTATAGACATCTGATAGTAATTTAAATGGGTCTTCATTGGGGCACATAGTTTATTAGGATCAGAATTATAGTGGAAAGGATGAAGCTCTTATGGTGAAATTTCAGGAGTCCTTGAGAGGATGACAGTGGAAAAGAGACCAGGGGAAATCTTTCTGGGCAGATTTTCTCCATGGGTTTACCTTCCTTAGGGTTGGAGGTTTGACTAGCTGGTCCCTTTGCCCACTTCTCTCCCATGTTCTTCTCTGAGTCACTCATTTAGTACTGAATACTATTATTACCAATCATAGCAACTGCTGTTTGCTGAGCACATACTATGTGACAGACACTATGTTAAATATTCTAGTGTTTATTAATTTAAACCTCACCACACCCTGACAGACTATTACCCACATTCTACTGATGACAAAAGTGAGGTCTGAGGAGCATAAAGGCCTTGCTCAAGGTCATACACTCCGAAGTAACTGAGCAGGATTATAGGCAAGTCTGTCTGACTCCAAAACTCAAGCTTTTCAAACTCCTTCATCCTGTGTGACACAATTCTGCGTCAACATCTAGCATCAGCTAATATTTTCTGAGAGCTGTCCAGTTGTCTCATATTGCTCTAAACAGGGACAAAATACACACACACAAATCTCCTTTCAGGCCAAGATGTCTGAGCATCCCAGAAAACAAGCTGGAATTCAGACTGACTTATTAAGCTTCCATGATAAGATAGGGGAAACTACTGTGGCTCCCTCCAGTAGGGGATGTCCAGGCTCTCGGAACCCAAGTCAACCTGGCTTTGGGTTGGATGGAAAAGAGGTTTTCAGCCAAGTCAGATATTACCCACTCCATAAAGCCTCTTCTAACACTAGGTGCCCCTTTTCTGAGCCCCTAGAATATTCTGAGCTTATGATTATTATTTAAAAAATCATTTTCTATATTGTGTTTACACTATATATGAATATCTGTCTCCCTTGTTGGACTGAGATCTCCTTGAGGGTAGAACTGAAACTTGATCATTGAACCTCTAGTACTTAGCCCAGTGTCTGTCATATAGTGATGCCCTGTAGAGGTGAGTTAAACAAAATGAGGGAAACATCATAACCAATGTGATTGAACCCCTACAGGGAGCAAGTAATCAGAATTTGGAGAGAATAAAGTATAAATGGAAAGAGTAATAATTTTAGGAGATTCTTGTAACTTGTGGCCTGAGGAGGATGTTATTTCATCAGAAGATGAGCTTGTCCTGGTGAGTAGGTCATCCAGCCCTGGTTGGGAGATTTTAGGGGCACCACTAACTTCAGCATCATTATCATCACCACTTAAGATTTGGCTACAGAAAAACAGATGGAAGCCACACTTCATCCTGAGCCTTGCTTAAGCAACTAAGCCTGTGTGCCACAACTATTGAGCCCGAGCTCTAGAGCTGCAACTACTGAAACCTGCACACCTAGAGACTATGCTCTGCAACGAGAAGCCACCGCAATGAGAAGCCCTTGCAAAGCAACCAAGAGTAGCCGCCGCTCCCCGCAACTAGAGAAAGCCCGAGCAAAGCAACGAAGATCCAGTGCAGCCAAAAATACAATGAATAAAAATTGTTAGAAAAAAAGACAAAACTGCTGTTCATTATGCCTAAACCCCCAATGATTCAAATGTGAGACAACAGAGATGCTTCAGGTGGAATTAACTGGTTCAAGTTCAACTTAATTGTTGTCTTGCTGGAATGAGTGTCAGAAATGCCAGTGAGTTCCAGAGATTCCATGGCTGTTGTGGTGGCTCTGTTTAGATAGTCTGTTACAGGCACAATGATTTGTTATTCTTTAAAATATATTGTTTCTGACTCCCAGCCCTAATTGTGCACCTTGCTGTCTGTGGCAGAACAGGCTGAGTATCCCTCTGCAGGGCTGAGTGTCTGTGGGGGTGTCGAACAGGTTTGGCTACTGGGGCCTGGCTGCCATCACTGGAATGTGGCCTCACACTCCTACTTGTTGACCTCTCCAGGTAGGAAATGACAGCTAGCAGGGCCAGGCTCTCACAGGTTTAGCCCAGGCTTGCCCAGGGTGGGCTAAGAGACTCTAAGAGCCTACTTTGGCAGACTTACCTTATTTTTCTTCCCATTCTTCTTTCTCTCGGAGGCAAATGGGAAATTGTCATCGTGGACAAACCAGAAATAGAATGGACAAGGGAGGCTGAGATCCAGAACAAATGTCTGTGACTGGGGAGGGATGAATAGAGTCCCATAGACCTGTCTGGGAAGTATCATCCTAGTTGCTGCCCTCATTCCAGTTCACATACCCTTCCCTCTGCTTGTCCTAACCCAAAGGCTGCAGCAAAAATAGGGGAGGGATTTTGGTCTCATACACAGGTAATCAGCCCTAGATCTAGATTGCTTTTTGCAATGTGCCTAGTTTGAACCTAACACCTCTATTTTCATTGTCTCCAGCCCCATTGCCACCATGTATATCATGCCATTCTTTTCCACTGGACATCAAATGCCAAATACTATATGTTACCGTCTGCTACAAAAGCACCATATTACCACATCCCCAGTACTATCACTGCCACCTCTGCTCATTCTCAGCATCTCCACTACTACCTCCACTAGCTCTGTCGCTTCTAGCACCTTCTCTGCTTCCACCAACACCACCACAATGATAAGCACTACCACTGCCAGCTCCACTCACTCTCACCATCACTACCCTTTCCACCACCTCTATCACCTTCATCATCCCCCTGTCACCACCTCCACCGCCACGGCCTAGATCACAGTCAGCATCTTTAGCACTACTACCACTGTCTTCCCCAGCCACAGCTCCACCACCATCATTACCACAACCACGGCTACACCAACAGTTCTCTTATCACCACTGTTTCTCATTCTCACCACCACAGCCAGAATGGAGAAGAGAAGGCTTAAGGGTTGCTGAATAGCCATGTTCAAACAATTAAAAGAGAGGAACAGTTAAAGTACTACTACTAAGTATGGGTAAAGAAGCTAGAGTTAGAAGAATGGACAGAATTAAAAGGAATTATAATGACAATTGGGTAAATGTCAGCAAGGTTTTTCATGGACCCAGGGAAGACAAAGCCTTTGACTGTGTGGATCACAATAAACTGGAAAATTCTTCAAGAGATGGGAATACCAGACCACCTGACCTGCCTCTTGAGAAATCTGTATGCAGGTCGGGAAGCAACAGTTAGAACTGGACATGGAACAACAGACTGGTTCCAAATAGGAAAAGGAGTATGTCAAGGCTGTATATTGCCACCCTGCTTATTTAACTTATATGCAGAGTACATCATGAGAAACGCTGGGCTAGATGAAGCACAAGATGGAATCAAGATTGTCAGGAGAAATATCAATAACCTCAGATATGCAGGTGGCACCACCTTTATGGCAGAAAGTGAAGAAGAAGTAAAGAGCCTCTTGATGAAAGTGAAAGAGGAGAGTGAAAAAGTTGGCTTAAAGCTCAACATTCAGAAAACTAAGATCATGGCATCCGGTCCCATCACTTCATGGCAAATAGATGGGGAGACAGTGGAAACAGGGGCTGACTGTTTTTTGGGCTCCAAAATCACTGCAGATGGTGACTGCAGCCATGAAATTAAAAGATGCTTACTCCTTGGAAGGAAAGTTATGACCAACCTAGACAGCGTATTTAAAAAGCAGAGACATTGCTTTGCCAACAAAGGTCCATCTAGTCAAGGGTATGGTTTTTCCACTAATCATGTATGGATGTGAGAGTTGGACTATAAAGAAAGCTGAGCCCTGAAGAACTGATGCTTTTGAACTGTGGTTTTGGAGAAGACTCTTGAGAGTCCCTTGGAATACAGGGATATCCAACCAGTGAATCCTAAAAGAGGTCAGTCCTGAGTGCTCATTGGAAGGACGGATGTTGAAGCTGAAACTCCAATGCTTTGGCTACCTGATGTGAAGAGCTGATTCATTTGAAAAGACCCTGATGCTGGGAAAGATTGAAGGCAGGAGGAGAAGGGGATGACAGGATGAGATGGTTGGATGGCAACACCAACTCAATGGACATGAGTTTGGGTAAACTCCGGGAGTTGGTGATGGACGGGGAGGCCTGTTGTGCCGCAGTCCATGGGGTCACAAAAAGTCAGACATTTCTGAGCGACTGAACTGAACTGAACGAGGGGAGACAAGGGGGCTTCCCAGTTGGCACTAGTGGTAAAGAACCAGTCTGCCAATGCAAGAGACATAAGGAACCTGGGTTTGATCCATGAGTTGGGAAGAAGGCATGGCAAGCCACTCCAGTATTCTTGCCTGGAGAATCCCCATGGACAGAGAAACCTGGTGACAGCCTACAGGGTCACAAAGAGCTGGACACAACTGAAGAGACTTAGTGTGCATGCACACAGGGGTGACATACGGGTGAGAAGTTTTATGATAAAATCTGGAGTTTGATGAGTAATGTGGAGCCCACTGAGTCTGCTTGCCTAAGGTGACAATGAGTGCTCCCTGATGCTGAATCCTTGCTATAGAACCCTTCAGAGCTGCAGTGTGAGGTATATAGCTTCAATCATTACAGTATTTGGGGACACAATTAATCCTGAATCATCTGGTTCCTTCTGGCTATTTTTATAAGTTTCTGATCACTCTACAATACTGAAATGCATTATCTTTTAAAAATTTAGGACATTTTAGATCAGGATGATATTCTTCCTGTTCATCCTTCCCAATCCTTGTTCCTAAATCTTTGTTGCCTTTGCACAGGCAACCAGAGTTATAATTTGGTATTGATTTTTTTGGTAGGTCATTTTCTTGCCATTATATACATATTTAGAAACAATATAGGATTGTATGTACATTTGATATGAATAGCCTACTTTATGTGTCTTTCTGTCCCTTGCTTTTTTTTCACTCAACAATAAATTAGTGGGCTAAATAAGAGGATGAACTCTGGTGCTAGACTGCCTGGATTCACATCACGGCTTTGTCACTTGCTATGTGCACGATCTAAATTATTACACTCCCTTCGTCTCCAGTTTCCTCCTTTGTTAATTGGGATTATAGCATACCTATACCCATAGAGTTCTTGTGAGGATTAAATGAGCTAATTTAATGTAAGCAATTATTATGTAAGCACAGTTTGTTTAACCATTCCTAAATGGATGGACATAGAGATTGCCCCAGTTTTCATGAATGCAAACAAGGCTTTCATGTATATTTTTATATGTGCCACTTATACACATGAATGATAGTTTTCCAAAGGGAGAGAAGTAAATTTGCTGTATTTATAATTTTAAAGGCTTTATTAGAAAAACATAATTATAATGAGTAGATAGCTGCCTCCTGTCCTCCCACCTGTTGGTTTTTAGTTCTACTTTCTTGAGCAGCCTGAGCCACACAACAATTCTGAAGTAGTAGACTCCAGTGGTTAGAACTAATAATCTCAGTTAATCTCAGTTAATCTGAACTTTGGGGTTAGGGTGGCAGCACATTTTGGGGAGGCTTACTAAGTATTTATGTATAATAACTCATTTAATCATTATGATATAAGTAGGCTGACTATTGGGACTTCCCTGGTGGCTCAGCATAAAGAATCTGCCTGCCAATGCAGGACAGAAGGGTTCAATTCCTGGGTTGGGAAGATCTCCTAGTGAAGGAAATGGCAACCCACTCCAGTATTCTTGTCTGGGAAATACCATGGACAGAGGAGCCTGGCCGACTCCAGCCCACCGGGTCTCAAAAGAGTTGGACATGACTTAGTAATTAAACAACAACGCTGACTATCTCCATTTTACTCCTGCAGAAGTGGAGTCAAAGAGAAGTGCAACCCCATTATTCTGGGTCACACTACTACAAGTGGTAGATCCTTTATACAGTTATGAATGCTGAGTCCTCAGTCCACTTCTTAGTATTCTGCTCAGCGTACAGAAAACATTCAGCAAGCGTTAGCATTATTCTAGGGTTGACCGGTTTATTATTAGGGCTCAGAATTATTGATCTCACCATTGACTTCACTGTCCTCAGACTGTGATTGCACTCATCTCTGGGGACTCTTCTTTCATTTGTCTTAACAAAATGATATGAAAGTGTGGTTTCAAGCTTTGGCTGACCAGTCTTGCTGATTCTACTCTATAGTCACAGACCACATTATTAACCTTTGAAAGCACTTGCTGAGATTAACACCCACCCCCAACACTGTGTTTGACCACAAAGAAGATAATTGCAAATATAGTTAGATGCAAACATGGGTGTATATAAATATTAATTTGTGATGGAGCAGAAGCTGGTGGATGCGGAGTTGAGTTATGCTAGATGCCCAGGAGAGAAGTGAATGAGAGGGATCCTGTACCTGGGACTTAAGGTCAGCTGGTTTGAGATGTTGGAGGGAGGTGGACTAGAAATTTCCTCCTGATTCAGAAGACCGTGCCAGAGCAAGAAGAAATGGCATTCACTCACTCACTGAACATGTATTCTGGGGTAGAAGCTGGAGATACAGAGGTGAAGACATAGACGCTCCAAGAGCTCCCCTGAAAGCACGGAAGACAGACACGTGGATGAGTGATTACACTACGTGGTGATACACGGGCTCACTCTCTAGGGGCACACAGCGTGGTGGGGTTCAGAGCTCGGATCCTTCAGAATGTGTCAGAGGGACGAAAGTGTGGAGGAGGATTCAAGATAGAGGGAAGGACCTGTGCGAACGTCTGGGTGTAACACAGCGGAGCCGGTGCAAGCTGTCCCGGATTCGGGAGGACGGCGTGGATGGCGCCTGCGCGGAGTGGAGGGCGACACGCCACGGGGTTGCCTCACCGAGGGACCTGAAAGGCTTGTGGAGGACGATTGACTTTTATCTTAAAGGATATGGGCGAGCACCAAAGGATTTTTAGAAGGGAAAGAGGTTTGATTGTATCTTAATTTTATTAGCAAAGCTGTTTCTTCAAATATTGGCACCGAGAGGAAAAGCTGAGCTACGCGGAGGTGGGAGAGGACTTAGAGAAAAACACCACGGGCAAAGTTCCAGGCAGGGGCTTGGCAGTGGCCCCAGAAAATGTTAGAAGGTGGACCTTGCAATGATGATTGCTTTGACTGGCTTCCTTGTCGTGTGGAACAGACTAATCAGTGAATACCTTTGCCTTGGTCGGTTGTCACAGAGTTGTTTCATTCAATATTTAACTTGTGATTTTGGCATGGTTATTACTCCCATGGGGCAGCTGAGTGAATGAAGACTCGGGGAGGCTGAGGGAGTTCCTTCAAACCACACCGTGTGTGGGTGCTCGAGGATTCATTTGCAGCCCTGCACCGGCCAGGAGAAGTGAGTGCAGAGGCTACGGCGCACCCGCTCTGATGGAGCATAGCTTTGTGTAGTTGCGGAAGGCAGTTGCCCAGGGACGACTGGTCCTGCGGTAAAGCAGCCCCGTGGGGCTCCGTTTGGGGTCTGAGGTGAGGACCAGATGTTCTGCAAAGGTGGGGCGTGGGGAGGCTCAGAGCGCCCGCGTGTCCTCCAGGCGGTTCCCCTCCCTCCAGGGCAGAGGCAGCAGTGAGAGACCTCCGGAGTTTGCAGGGAAGGAGGGGCCTGTTTCTTTCATCACAAGGGAAGGGCTAGATCAGCGTCAATCGTGGCCCCTCACGTGCTGCCTTCTACAAAATTTTGGCGACAAGAAAAAGGGATTTCTTAACTGCTCAGCTGTCGTAATGAGTGGGTGGAGGGGCAGTGGTGAACTGGGGTACAGCCCTGCCCCACCCTGCAAGATTTCTTGCACATCAAGACCCTGGGTTTCTGTAACTTGACAGGCAGCCACACCTGTGAGTTGAGAAAAGGGGGAATGGCTTCCACACTGTAATTCTTTAGTTCTTCAGATACTTTCATGTACCTCACACAGCATGGCAGCCATTTGGACAGGGGTTTCACGAGTAAGACCTGATTTGATCTCCACAATGACCCTGAGAAGTAGATTCTGATACCTCCCTCTAACAGATAAGAACATGGGATGCACATGATCGTTAATGTCCATTTGATGCCGTGTCCATTGCTTTTCACTGCACACAGACCAGGAGCTGTTCTGGTTGGTGGGGAGACAGCAGAGAACTCGGCCACAAGAATCTGATTACAGTGGTACGGTGCAGGCTGCTCCCAGGATGGAAAGAGACAGTAGGCTTGAATTTGTTTGAGAAACCACAAAATGCCGCCAGCCTCCAGGGACATCCTGGTAGGAATAATGGCCCAGCACACTGTTAAAGTTAGGTAACCCTCTGGATTAGAAAACCTCAGAGACCCATCACTCGTGACTGCCCCACCACAGCACTTCAGCCAGTCTGACGACGATCTTGGCCTGCAAGGTTCTAGGGATCAGACACAACACTAATACTGGTTGCCCAATGTTCACACGCTGTGAGGGGAAGCCCTCTTGGCCATATTCCAGCTCCCTCACCATGTCTGCCTGGGGCTAGGAGGACGCTCAGCAGAGAAAGGCCTGGCACTCATCCTGGTGTGGCTCTGGGACGTGCTCCCGACTACTCTGTCCTGAATTCCTGTTCCCTGGACTTGTGCTCAAAGGTCTGAAAAGTACAAGCACATGGAGAAAGCTAAAGGGGATTCATGAGTGAACTTTACAAATTGTAATGACCTGTCATCTCCTGTTCCCTCAAATGCCTCAGTCATGAAATGTTTATTGTATTGTATTTTGTTCAAAATGTTTGTTAACATACTGTTCGCCAACCCAGAGCAACGGGGTACCTTTCTTACAAGTTTTGAGATATAGAAATAGAAATCAGACTGAAGCAAAGAAACACGCATCAAAGATGAGACTCAAAAAGAATAGTTTTTTCTTTATGATTTTAAAGCAAGGAACAGAGTATTCAGCTTGCTGTTACAAAAGCAATGCATATTTACTTAGAGCATTTGTAAAATGCAGAAAACATCAATAATAAAAGCAATCTGTAGGCCTAAATTACATTGTCATGACTTTAGAGTATATAATTGCATATTTGTTATTTTTAAGCCTACACTTTTTCCACCGAACAATAATATGCCATTATTTTTCCACAGCATTTTAATGACTAAATAATAAATATCCTATTGTATATTAATAGGTAAAACTCTAATTGGTTCCCTATTGCTGATGATTCACATTATTGCCTTTTCCCTTTATAAAAATAAGATTGTTGCAGTAAACATCCTTGCATATCTAAGTTTGGAAATACTGCCAGTTGTTTCCTTAGGATGAATTCCTAGAAGCAGAATCCCTTGGGTATAGCACATCCATCACATGTGAGGATACAGGCTTGGATGTTAGACCACTTGGGACTGCCTTTCAGTTCTGCCACCTGAATGCTAACTGAATGGCCTTAGATGATGTCACAGAAAATGGTTTCCTTCCTGATGATTGTGGATAATAGCAGTACTTCCTTTATTGAGTTGCTAGGAGATATGTGTGTCTCCACACACATGTAAGGGTAAGCCCTTAGATGATGGCCTGGCCCACGGTCAGCACAGAACTCCTGGCTCTTATTACTATTATTATTGTTGTTATCATTGCCAATGTGTCCTCCTGAAAGTGTCCCAGTTTTAACGCCCACGAGCACTGTATGAGAATGTTCATTTCCACATACCTTTGTCAACACTGGATATTCTCATTCTTCTTTTTATTTTGTTGTTTGCCAGCCTGGTAGGCAAATTTGTTGCTTTAATTTTATTTTTGTGTTTACTAGTGTTGAGAATTTTTTTGATGTCTTTATTGGCATTTATTTATTCATGAGCGAATTTCCTATTCATGATTTTATTCCTGTTTTGAGTAGTTTGTTCATCTTTTTCTTAAGGACTTCTTTAATATATTTAGGATATTAATCTTTTGCTGGTCATGTATGTTATAAATGTGTCTTTTTCCAATTTTTCTTGTGTTATTTAATTTTGTTTCTATTTGTGGGCACAGAAGTTATATTTTCCCTCATTGTCTTTGCCTGTACTTTTAGACCGAAAAGACCACCATGATTTATATTACCTATATTTTCCCAATTTAAATTTTTAATGGCATTTTTAGTTTTAACTTTTGAATTCAAATGAAATTAATTTGTTATTTTAATAGTTAACTTTCCCATTTTTTGTTTAATTATATCAATTAATTATTATAAACCAAATTATACATTCTTGGTTGGCGTTTTGGTTATCTCCTCTATACAAGTAATCTGTATGTCTTTTCCTATGTTTGTTTTTCATTTTTTTGTAGTTTTTATTAAAATGTTTAGTATCTATTAATACAGCTCCACTTTCACTAATTTTTAAGGAATATTTTCTTGGCTATTATTATCTGATTATTTCTATAAACAAACTCTGGAATAATTTTGTTATTTCCAAGGATAATATCAATTTTGATTAGAATTGCACTCATTTTATAAATTTATCTGGGGAGAATTGATATTTTTACTGCTTTTGCACTTTCTCACCTAGAAACATAGAAGTCGTTTCTGATTAAACAAGATATTTAAAAAATGAACTTAATTTTAGAATAGTTTTAGAGTTACAGAATATGTAACATAGGCTACAAAAGTGTTTTGTACAAAACAGCACAGGGAATATAGCCAATATTTTGTTAGAACAGTAAACAGAGTGTAACTTTTTAAAAAGAAATTCAAACATGTTCTACTACTGTGTTTGGGCTTCTCTGGTGGCTCAGGGTAAAGAGTCTGCTTGCAGTGCAGGAGACCAGATGCATTGCAGGAGACACTGGGTTCTATCCCTGGGTCCAGAGAGATACCCTGGAAAAGGAAATGGCAACCCACTCCAGTATTCTTGACTGGAAAATCCCATGGACAGAATAGCCTGGTAGGCTAAGTCCTTGGGATCCCAAGAGTCAGACACTACTTAGCTACTAAACCACCAGCACCCACTGCTGTATTTATTTTATTAGGCCATGCCCACAGCTTGCAGGATCTTTTTTCCCTGACCATGGATTGAAGTTGGGCCCCCTGCATTGGGTGCCTGGAGTCTTAACCACTGGACCTCCAGGGAAATCCCTGAGTGTAACTTTTAAAAATTGTATATATATAAAAATAGAGTTACAGGAAAGCTGCAAAGATAGTATAACTTTCTTGTGTATCCAGCACCCAGTTTTTCCTGTTGTTAACATCTTACTCTATCATTGTACATTTGTCATATCTAATGTTGCTAGTATCAATATGTTATTATTAATTAACATCTATCTTTTATTTGGATTTCATTAGTTTCCTCCCAATGTACTTTTTCTGTCCTGACATCCCATCCAGGACACCGCATTAGTTGTCATATCTCCTTCAGTCAGTCAGTCAGTTCAGTCGCTCAGTCGTGTCCAACTCTTTGCGACCCTGTGAACTGCAGCACACCAGGCCTCCCTGTCCATCACCAACTCCTGGAGTTTACTCAAACTCATGCCCATCAAGCTGGTGATGCCATCCAGCCATCTCATCCTCTGTCATCCCCTTCTCCTCCTGTCCCTAACCCCTCCCAGCATCATGGTCTTTTCCAATTAGTCAACTCTTCGCATGAGGTGGCCAAAGTACTGGAGTTTTAGCTTTAGCATCAGTCCTTCCAATGAACACCCAGGACTGATTTCCTTTAGGATGGACTGGTTGGATTTCCTTGCAGTCCAAGGGACTCTCACGAGTCTTCTCCAACACCACAGTTCAAAAGTATCAGTTTTTCGGTGCTCAGCTTTCTTCACAGTCCAACTCTCACATCCATACATGACCACTGGAAAAACCATAGCCTTGACCAGATGGACCTTTGTTGGCAAAGTAATGTCTCTGCCCTTTAATATGCTATCTAGGTTGGTCATAACTTTCCTTCCAAGGAGTAAGCGTCTTTTAATTTCATGGCTGCAGTCACCATCTGCAGTGATTTTGGAGCCCAAAAAAATGAAGTCTGACACTGTTTCCTTAGGCTACTTTAAATTGTCACAGTATCTTAAACTTTGCTTGCTTTTGAGGATTTCGATAGTTTGAAGAGTCAGGTATTTTCTAGAACATTCCTCAATTTGGTTTTGTCTGATTTTTTCCATGATCACACTAAATATTGTTTTCTAGGCCATGGTAGTTAGAGCAGAAAGTCAGATAGTTACAGAGCTCTTGTCTTCCTCAAAGGAGACTTTTTTAAAAAAGAAATGTCTCTCAGTGTTTACACTGAGAGAAAAGGCATTGGGTGACATGAAGCACTCAGTCTTTATCAAGAGGGTGGACACAAACAGAAATAGTTTCTCATGGCCTCCATTCATTAAGATCTGCATAAAATCCCAGGTCAGCACACGAAATTTCATTCCAAGGAAGGTCAATTTTTTTTAATGCAATGTACTATTTAACCTTAGGAGAAGGAAATGGCAACCCACTCCAGTATTCTTGCCTGGAAAATTCCATGGACAGATGAGCCTGGTGGACTACAGTCTGTGGGATTGCAAAGGGTTGGACACAACTGAGTACGGACACATTTATCCTTATACTTGTCTAACTTGTGCCCCAGAAAGAACCTAGAGGGAAGGATTGGTTAAGTAGCAGCTTCCTCAGACTACCTTTGCAGGGTTTAGGAGTAAGGACTCAAAGTCAGGCTGTCTGGGTGCCAGAGCTGGCTCCACCTCTTCCCTAGCGTGCTGATGTGACTTCTTTGGGAAGTCCTGATCTCAGAGGGAAGAAATGCCAGGCCTCCTGTGGAGAGTTGTGGGATGGATCAGATGGGATGACAGCCCATCACAAATGGGCAACAATGTTGGTTATGGTCATCATTACTGTTCTTTCCAGTTGAACTTTCCTATGGGTTCTGGACCTCTGAGCTTAGAAGATACACGTTCAGATACACATCTGAGATGCTGGTGACTGTGCTTATGGATTTAGAAACTGGAAGAGTAGGGAGCAAGCTTGATCATCTCTTATGAAAACTGAGAAGTCCAACCAGAGTGGGAAGCTAAGTGGAAGGGTGTCTGCTTCTGTGTGGAGCCAGGCTTTGGGGCCACCTACAGGTCAGATTTTGTCTAGGAAGCAGCTTGGCTCAGCTCTTAAACTTCCAGAGGTCCTTGACTGAGTCTCAGGTCTTCTGTCTCACAGTTCAAGCAGAATTATTTGTCCTGAAAACAGAAAATTTGGTTACAGAAATACTTTAACAAGGTATTGAGCTGATTCTAAGCTGACTGGTTTCCCTCAAGATCCCTTTGTTTTGAATTAGCTGCAAAATGATCTCCTATCAACATCTTCACTGCCAGCCCTTTGAGGACAATGTACAAACTGGTTTCAAGGAATTGTTGAGTCAACTGAAAGAAGACCATTTTCAGTAATGTTCAATTAATATTGATCTATATTCTCTGGTTGGAGAAGGCAGTGGCACCCCACTCCAGTTCTCTTGCCTGGAAAATCCCATGGATGGAGGAGCCTGGTGGGCTGCAGTCCATGGGGTCGCTAAGAGTCGGACACGACTGAGTGACTTCATTTTCACTTTTCACTTTCATGCATTGGAGAAGGAAATGGCAACCCACTCCAGTGTTCTTGCCTGGAGAATCCCAGGGATGGCGGAGCCTGGTGGGCTGCCGTCTATGGGGTCTCACAGAGTCGGACACGACTGAAGTGACTTAGCAGCAGCAGCAGCAGCAGCATATTCTCTGGTGGGCTTCCCAGGTGGCACAGTGCTAAAGAATCTGCCTGCCAATGCAGGAGACATAAGAGATGCAAGTTCAATCTTTGGATTGGAAAGATCCCCTGGAGCAGGAAATGGCAACTCAGTTCAGTATTCTTACCTGGAAAATTCATGGACAGAGGTGCCTGGCAGGCTACAGTCCATGGGATCACAGAGTTAGACACTACTGAGCGACTGAGCATGCACACATGCATATTCTCTGGCAATAGCTAGATTCTAGGACCTAGTGTCTTCTGGCTTTACCTGAACCATGATATAGAGCTACATAATCCTTCCAGTTTTGTGTGGCCTGATGGCCCAGGTTCATTACATCTAAAATTGTTATTACACTATTAGTGTAGTTAGAAGGGGATGCAAAAACATGGCTATATTTACTAACACTTGGATGTGTCATACACCTAAAAAATTGCACTCATATTGAGATTTGAGTGTTGCCAAACATTAAGGACTGAGCATTTACTTTAATTGGAGAAGGAAATGGCAACCAACTCCAGTATTCTTGTCTGGAGAATCCCATGGACAGAGGAACCTGGAAGGCTACAGTCCATGGGGTCGCATGAATTGGACACGACTTAGCGGCTAAACCACCACCACCACCACTTACTTTAAACTTATTTAGTGTCTGAGCTTATGGCTGATTTTGACCTGTAGAAACTGAATCATATTTGGGTTTCTGGGTCCATTCCTGGGCTTGGAGTCATTGTCTTGATTCATTGATATTCAGACTCTATGAGCTGGACAGAAGCTTTGTGGGCGCATACTTCAGTACCTTCATTTTATAAACCAAGGAGCTGAGAGCACAAGTGACTTCCACATAGGTAAGAAGGACCAGGAGTTAAGAGATCAAGCTGAAGCTAGGGTCTCAGGTCCAGTTTTTTAAAAAATTATAGCTCAACTATCTCTACTTCTGTGATTTAACTTCCTCACCCACCTGGGCTGGGTTGCTCCCTCCCACCCATGGCCATCTTTTAAGCTAGGTATTTTTCTAACATTGAACTTCTTTCATCCTATTTCAACTTTTTCTGTTTTTGTGTTTGCCTTACCCAGTAGACTTTGAGCCCTTTGAGGGTATCAACTATGTCTTATTTTTAAAATAAATTCCTAGGGCCTGGCTCATCTCCATTCACAGAAGGCTCCCATTAGATGCCCACTGAATCAATGAACAGATGAATGGGCACGCCATGTCAATTTCATGACTTATCTTTGTATTCACAGTTGGCTGCCAAGCATTCTTTATACCAGGGATATACCACTAGTCTGCTGTGTGTGAAGCTGGAGATTGGACCCTTTCTCTTGGGATCTTGTGCTCTTTAGCACAAGAAGGGGAAGGGGGATTTAAAAAGTTTTCTTAAACTTTTAATTTTATATTAGAGAGTAGCCAATTAACAATGTTGTGATAGTTTCAGGTGGACAGCAAAGGGACTTAGCCACGCATATATATGTATCTAATTGCCCCAAGGCTACCCTTCAATCCAGGCTGCCACATAACATTGAGCAGAATCCCCAGTGCTATAGAGTAGATGGGACCTTGTGCTCTGGGGAATTAGGTACTCTGGATTCTCACATTGTTTCTTACATGCATGGGTGATTTCCCTCTCCAGGGTTCCCTCTGACTCCTGCTTAGAGCTGCTGAATGTCCAGGGTAGAAAGAACCTGGAAAGACATCAGGTAAGGGGACTGGACAGTCTTTATATTCCTGGCTCTTGTAGCAACCTATCCCAGAGCTGAAACCAGAGGGCTTGTAGATGGGACTGATGATCTGATTTTGGATAAAGTTGAAACAGAGTGATTCTTTTATAGTATTTGAGGATGTGGGTGGAATAGTCAACGAGACCCACCTATTTTAAGCTTTAGCAATCTGTGGGGTTGTGGACACCAAGGTGGATTTGTCATCTGGAGGTTCTAGTAGGAGCAGTAATAATTATCAGCTGGTCCTTCTTCTTGCTGCCTCACATCCTGCCCCTCCTCAGAGCCTGTCAAAACACACCTTGCACAATTATCCTCTTCTTTCAAATTCACTTGGGGCGACTCATTCTGTGAGTCAGCTCCACTGAGTAGTGTCATCACTCAAGTGGATGTGACCTCAAGAGGGTCACCTGGGGTCTAGAGAGCTGGGGCAGGGTGGAGAATAGAAGCATGGTGGTCCTGATGAAGACTTTGCTGGGGTGTGTGACCATACACAGGCCCCCATTCTGGGCAGCTTGGCACCATCCTTGGTTCTTGACCACTGCTCCATCTTTGATACAAAAATTCTTGCATTTAAATTTGGGTCAGATTTAAAATATGGGCAATGGTGTTGATGATAGACTTATTAAAGTGAAGTGATACAAGGCTATGAGTGTCAGAATCAATATTTCAACCACAGACTGGGCTCGAACACAGTGGAATATTTAATACATGGATGAGAAAACATTAGCCATATTTTGGACAGGGATCTTTAAATGTGAAAAGAAGTTATACAGTTTTTTTTTCATTTATTTTTTTATACCATATCTTCTAACGACCAAAGTTTGGAAAGTGAGAAGATAAAGGTGGGTGAGATGAGTCTTTGCAAACTTTGTAGGGACATGAGCACATGGGGGTCTTCTGAGGCCAGGGGCTTTTCCGTTCCCCTCAAACTGGGGGTGGCCTGAAGACCAAGACTATGTCTCTCCAGTCTTTAGGGAGGGTCCAGATGGAAGGGCTGAAGGGTCCCCAAGATTCAGCTCAGTTCAGTTCAGTTGCTCAGTTGTGTCTGACTCCTTGTGACCCCATGGACTGCAGCACATCAGGCTTCCCTGTCTATCACCAACTCCTAGAACCTGCTCAAACTCATGTCCATCGAGCCGGTGATGCCATCCAACCATCTCATCCTCTGTCAAGCCCTTCTCCTCCCACCTTCAATCTTTCCCAGCATCAGGGTCCTTTCCAGTGAGTCAGTTCTTCGCATCAGTTGCCCCAAGTATTTGAGCTTCAGCTTCAGCATCAGTCCTTCCAATGAATATTCAGGACTGATCTCCTTTAGGATGGACTGGTTGCATCTCACTTCTGTCCAAGGGACTCTCAGGAGTCTTCTCCAACACCACAGTTCAAAAGCATTAAATCTTTTGAACCGATGCATAAAAGCTCAGCTTTCTTTCTAGTCCAACTCTCACATCCATACATGACTACTGAAAAAACCATACTTTGACTAGATGGACCTTTTTGGCAAAATAATGTCCCTGCTTTTTATTTATTTATTTATTTTCATTTATTTTTATTAGTTGGAGGCTAATTACTTTACAATATTGCAGTGGTTTTTGCCATACATTGACATGAATCAGCCATGGATTTACATGTGTTCCCCATCCCAATTCCCCCTCCCACCTCCCTCCCCATCCCATCCCTCTGGGTCTTCCCAGTGCACCAGCCCTGAGTACTTGTCTCACGCATCCAACCTGGGCTGGTGATCTGTTTCACCCTTGATAGCATACTTGTTTCAATGCTATTCTCTCAGATCATCCCATCCTCGCCTTCTCCCACAGAGTCCAAAAGTCTGTTCTGTACATCTGTGTCTCTTTTTCTGTTTTGCATATAGGGTTATCGTTACCATCTCTTTAAATTCCATATATATGCGTTAGTATACTGTATTGGTCTTTATCTTTCTGGCTTACTTCACTCTGTATAATGGGCTCCAGTTTCATCCATCTCATTAGAACTAATTCAAATGATTTCTTTTTCATGGCTGAGTAATATTCCATTGTGTATATGTACCATAGCTTCCATATCCATTCGTCTGCTGATGGGCATTTAGGTTGCTTCCATGTCCTGGCAATTGTAAGCAGTGCTGTGATGAACATTGGGCTGCACGTGTCTGTTTCAGATCTAGTTTCCTCGGTGTGTATGCCCAGGAGTGGGATAATATGCTGTTTAGGTTGGTCACTGTTTCCATTGGTTCCCCATCTACTTGCCATGAAGTGATGGGACCGGATGCCATGATCTTAGTTTTCTGAATGTTGAGTTTTAAGCCAACTTTTTCACACTCCTCTTTCACTTTCATCAAGAGGCTCCTCAGTTCCTCTTCACTTTCTGCCATAAGGGTGGTGTCATCTGCATATCTGAGGTTATTGATATTTCTCCCGACAATCTTGATTCCAGCTTGTGCTTCATCCAGCCTGGCATTTCTCATGATTTATTCTTCATATAAGTTAAATAAGCAGGGTGACAATATACAGCCTTGACATACTCCTTTCCCGGTTTGGAACCAGTCCGTTTTTCCATGTCTGGTTCTAACTGTTCCTTCCTGATCTCCATATAGATTTTTCAGGAGGCAGGTAACATGGTTTGGTATTCCCATCTCTTGAAGAATTTTCTACAGTTTGTTGTGATCCACACAGTTGAAAGCTTTGGCATAATCAATTAAGCAGAAGTAGTTGCTTTTCTGGAATCTTGCTTTTTCCATGATCCAACAGATGTTGGCAATTTGATCTCTGGTTCCTCTGCCTTTTCTAAATCCAATTTGAAAGTCTGGAAGTTCTTGGTTCATGTACTGTTAAAGCCTTGCTTGGAGAATTTTGAGCATTAGTTTGCTAGCGTGTGAGATGAGTGCAATTGTGCAGTAGTCCCTAAGATTAGCTGTGTCCTATCTTCAAATTGGGGGTCCTTGACTATCAGGGCTGGGTCATCATGGGATATTTCTCCAAGACCAGCTGAAATCTAGGGCCACTCAGGCCTCAGGTGAAGGACCTGTGATGGACACAAATGGCAGAGATCCATTTTCCAACCATAGAACTATCACTTTTCTCCTGCCTCTGTGGCCAACAGGGCCTGTACTTTATCCAAAAGGGAAAGGGCAGGAGGCAGACATGGTCCCAACACCCAGAGTCACCTGCACTGGCTCAGGATTGGAGGGCCTCTGTGTGTGTGTATTTTGCATGCATGCATGTGTATGTGCATTTATGTTGCATATATGTTGTGTGTTGTGGAGGGCATATGTGTATGTGTGTGTGTGATATGGTGTGAGCGGTGCAGCATGCAGCCTCATGAGTTTATGAAGCTCTGTGGGTAAGGAAGAGGACCCCCTATTCTAGAAGGACATGCTAGAGGCAAAGAGGAGGGTGTGAGCTGGGTGGACTCTGCAGTGCAGTCCCACAGGGAGCCTGATTGCAGCCTGAAGCATGAATGCCATTTGGAACTGCTTCAGCTTCTGCGGTGGGGAAGGCCCAGGCGGGGCTGCCTCCATAACTGGGGTGCAGCGTTCATACAAGTGCCAAGTCCACCCCGGGAAGCCCTATAAATGGGAGCCCAGGCTTCAGTGTTAGCTTGTCCCCGGTTTGGGCAAGCAGATGCCCAGCCCTGCTTCTGCCCAGTGACCTGCCCACATCTGACACCTGCAGCCAGACAGCCTTCATTAAGGTCTCTGTTGTCCCAGGGGAGTTCTGGTCTGGGGCTTTCTCTGAACTGTAAACCAATCCAGCTGAGTCCAGAGGCCCTACATTTGGCACCACTGTGCCGGGCTCCATTCTGACCTTTGGGATGCAGGGGAAAAAGCAATAAGCCCTGCTCTCTGGGTGCACAGCCTGATAGGGGAGACAGCCATGCCAAGAAATGCACTGCATCCAGTGGGGTCACCTCAAAGGGACGGCATGTGTGTGAACGGGTTGAACTGAGAGCACAGAGTGGGTGAGAAGAGCTCAGGGTGTCAGGGAAGCAGTCACACAGAGGATATGACACTAGGCTGAGATGTGAAGGCATTTGCCTGGCAGACAAGTAGAGAAAAGACCAGCCCAGCAGAGGGAAGAACATACACACAGTCTAGTATTTTCACAAATATCTCCTTTGATTCCGAGGGTAGCTGTCTGGAAGTATGGGTGAATGATGACATTTCAATTTTACAGATGTAGAAACTGAGGCTGGGAGATTTGCCCAAGGTCATGCAGCTACTGAGTAAACCAAGGCTCCATTATACAAAAATTTCAAGAGAGCATGCTGGTCCACTGAGGCTGCATAAAACCATCCATTGGGACCAGAAAGAAAATATTTTTCCTTTTCCCCATATTTATCTCATCCTTTAAATAGTCTACGTTTTGCGTTTGTTTTCTAACTTATATGATGTTAGGATGATAGTGCATATTGATGCTTATAAATGATATATATGTATTACATGATGAATTCAAAGAAGACTAACAGACTTCATTAAAGTATACTTCTGAAAAAATGTAAATATCATGAGTGCACAGTTCAGTGAATCTTCACAAACTAAATACACCAAGGTAAGCAGCTGCCAGATCAAGAAAATGAATATTCCCTTCTGCTCCCTTCCCTTTATTCTCACGCTGCCCCCAACTCCTGTAACCTCTGTCCTGGTCTCTGCAACCCAGATTTGCTACGCCAATTCTTGTATGTTATCTGAATGACATAAATGGACAGCATGTCTTATGTTGAGCCATACAGAATTGTCAATATTCTAGCTTTTCATCTCTGTAAAACCAATTTTATGTGGTTCACTTAAATATTTTGTGTGTGTTTCCTTTCCGGCTCACTTAATTTATATTTGTGAGAATTAGCTATGTTGAGGTATGTAGCTGCACATCATTCGAACACATCACTGTATCATATCGTGTGATTATTGTTTATATTCATTGTTGGGCATTTCGTTTATATTCAAAATTTGTGTTCATTGATGGGCATTTTGGAAGTTTCTGGTATCTGGCTATTTTAATACTAGGATGAACATTTTAATATTTGATTTTTAGTAACCACATGCAGAGTATATGCCTAGGAGGGGAGCTGCTCAGTCACTGGCTCTCCAGACATTTGGCTTCAGTAACTGGAGCCAAAGAGCTTTCCAAAGTGGTTGCACTGGTGTGCACTCTCACAGCCTCTCATCTCTGTACATTCTGTCTTTTTAATTTTAGCCCTTCCAGTGGGTGTGCTGTTGAGGTTTTAATTTGTTTTTCTCTGATGAGGTGAACATGCCTTTTTCATGTATTCACTGGTTATTATGTGCAAATATTTTGTAGTGCAACATAAAGAGGTTCGAGACAGGAGGAGTAGGATATTTTCTCTAAGAACCTGGACTGCCTTTTTCTCAGGCTGCTGTAGGGGAGGAAGTCCCCATCTTCTGGTGCTGTGACAGGGGAAAGGGAGCAGGCACAGACCAAGACAAGGACTTGTCCTTCTCCTCTCCCACCACCGTCGGTCCTAGGTATGAGAAGCTTGTTCTGTAGCCAGCAGGCAGTTTTCTGCCCTGATAGGGTGTGTTCCTGGTCCTGGGGATGGGGGCAGATGTCTTCAGTGACTGGCTGACAAAGGCTGTTTTCCCTACCTTCAGAGCAACCTGTTAAGAATTTGAGTGTAAGTTAAAAGACTAATAAAATATTGAGCCCAAACATCTATAACCTTCTGGGCTAGTCATTGGCTTCCTGCGTACTTTCAGTAATGGTGAGGTCACCACTGCATGGGCAGTCATTTTCATTGCTGGGACATTTTATTCCTGAAATGAGCAGAAATCTGCCTTCCTGTACCCTGAATTCACCCATGCTCTTTCCTCTGGGATCACATTCGAAGGTCTGAAGACAGCCATCCTGTGTCCCCTAAGACTTCTCATCTTTGTGTGAAATGCTCCTATTTCTCACTCAGGGCTCCTGTGACAAGAGGCCTCGCCCTTCTCACATTCACTTGGATGGACTAAAATTTGGTCAGTGTTCACCTTCACCTGCAGTGTCCGGAGGAGACTCCAGAGGCTACCCACCTCCCTTGCAGATGCTGCTCTCTCTGCTAACACTCATTCCCATCCTCCACACAGCTGGCTCCTTCAGACCATTCACATTGCCATTCAGACCTCACCTGCTAAGGCAGGCGTTTGCAGACGACCTGGCTAAAAAGACCTCCTAGACAGATATTGTCTCCTCACCCTATTTTGTTTTCTATATTTTCTTATTTATACATTTGCTTAGTTGCATTTTGTCTGTCTTCTTCCATTCATGTAAGCTCTGGGAAGCAGAATCTCTAATTCATCACTGTTTATCCAGTGCTTGGAACAGTACTGGCCCATACAAGGTCCTCAGAAAATTTTTTTAAAGGAAAAGAAGTGGTGGGGTCCAAATTTAAATCCCTGCAATCTGAGTCCTGAGCGTATGTTCTGAACCATCATGCACTTTAACCCTATACATTATTTAACTTTTGTCTTGCCTGTTTAGCCTTCCTCCCATCTCTGTGCTCTTGACTCTGCTCAGCAGGCTGGCTGCCTGGGCCCCAGCGTGACTGGCTGACAATGGCTGAGTCTCTGACTCAGGCGCAGGGCCTGCATGGCCAGTAGATGGTGCTATTGGGAAGAGAGATGGACTTCTAAAGGAAGGCCAGGTGTTACGAGACTGCTGGAGAGGAGGAGAGATGGGGAGCTTCAGGTTAGGTGGCCCTGCCAGCCCGCCTGCCTTTTCTTTTAGCCATTTTCAGGTGTGAGGTCAGTGTCTGTGGGAGAGAAGGAAGAGGAGTGGGCAAGTCCAGACTGAGATGTCCTAGGGCTAATGATGGTAGTGGGGATGGAGTGGGAAGATGTGGGATACCCCCCAACTATACTACTTCTCTGAGCCAGGACCTGCCAGTTTGTGCTTATTCAGGCCTGGCCTGGGCACCCACCTGTTGGTGTAGTGTCCCCTAGCCAACACATACACCCAATAGGGCTGGAGAGAGGGGTGGGCAGGCAGTAGACGCTAAGTCTTCTGGGCTTGCAGTTTTTCTGGGAGGTTTTCCTATTCCCAGCTTGGGTTGAGAACTTCAATATGGGGAGTTGTATCTGCTCTCCATCTATACTCCTGTATCATTAGACAGCGTGTCTTGTACATGCAGGTACCTGGTTAGGGTATCAGCTTGTCTTGGTTCCTGGGGGACTTTCTTGATGTTAACACCAAAGTCCTGCATCTTGGGAACCTCCTCAGTTCCAGGACAGCCAGGATGATTTTGGTCACCCTAACAATGAAAGAAACCTCTTTCGTCTCTGTCTCAAAGGACATGGGTGGATGGATGACTCTGACAGTGTCTAAGACCTCTGTGTGGTTGGTCCAGTGAAGAGAGACAGAGAACACAGTTAGGCTCATGGGCCGTCATCTGGGGCTCTCATACTGACAGGAGATAGAGTCCAGTCACATGCAAGGCAGCTGCAAGGGGCCACAGACCCCTAGGGACCAGTGTGGGTGCATGGCGTCCAGGCTGAAGTGTTGCAGAAGTCTCCCTGTACATTTAAGAAGTAGACCTGACATCATCGAAGGCTTCCTGGAGAAGGTGAGTTTGAAATGCATAGGTTTGCAGACACAAAGGGTGGGGGAATCCTGGGTTGGAGAGAGGCAGGTACAGGCGGAAAGGAGGCTTCGATGGTTGTTAGGGGCACATATGCCTGGAACAGATGCACCATGCTGGCCTGGGAGAGAAAGGAGCTCCAGAAAGCCAAGTTGTAAGGAATAAAGGGAAGAGAGATGTGCTAAACCCTGGCAGGGGAGACTGGATTTGGAGGCAGTGAGGAATTACTGCGAGGTGCCACTCAGGGCTGAACTGTTTTGGGCCCCAATCCATATTTTAAAAAGTCCTAAATTTGGGGGAGCCACTTCCTATCACTTACCCCCTTTCCTTTTGCCTCAAGCTGTGGTCCACACTCTACTGTTCCCCAGAAGTTTGGGTCCCCAAAGGGCCTCTGGGGGATATATTAGAGGCCAGAGTAATTTCCTCTGTCTCCTGACCTTGGGGTCAGGTCTTCTGAGTCTCCCTGTCCCCTTAGACTCCTCTGACCCCTGATCCCCACTCTGCCCAGGAAAGTTAGATGATTTGAGGTGAGCCTCAGCACTAGACAGGCGGAAGGAAGCATGGCTCTCACACTAGTTATCACTCCCTGGTTGCACACCTCCCGTATGTGGAAACATGGCAAGTCCAAAGGCAGCTCCTCTCACCAGCAAGCAGATCTCATTATATGAAAGCTCTTAAACTGAACCCAGATTTGTAATTTCTGTCCATTGGTTCTAACTCCATCCTTTGTAACCTCATAGAAATCCATTTCCTTCCTCACAAAGTCACTTAAAATACTTGAGCACAACTATCCTGCTCCTTTGGGCAGTGTCTTCTCTAGACTAAATAGTTTTCAATACTCACTAAAGTGAGAGTCTTCAGGCTGCTGCTCCATCATGCATCCCCCTCCCTCCTGCACAGGGCGGGTCTCCACAAACAGTTACCCTAAGAGTGGGTAACCCCTCCACCCTCCTTTGTGTTCCTGTCACTTCGAATCTTCTTTTGGTACCCGGAGCCCATGGGTCCACACCTGCCACATACTGAGTTAACTGAGCCAAAAATTAAAACCAAATCAAGTTGGGGAAAATGTAAAAGTTTATTAATTGTACAGAACAGTTTGTAGAACTGGAAGGCTTCAAGCTGAAAATGTAACCCTCTGAGAAAATGAGGGTTACAGCTCAGTTCTAAAATGAGGAAGTACATTGCTGTTTCTCATGATTGGCCACCAGAAGCCTGCATTGGTAACAGTGCTACATGGAATTATTCTCTTTGGGTAACAGTGCTACCCAAAGTTACTCTTCTGTAGCTGATTGTCTGGGAAGCTATGAGATCGTGCTGACAGGAGGAAAGCTTAAGTTTGCTAATGGTCAGAAGTCAACACTTTGGGGAAATCAGGATCGTTTTAGTTCTGGTTATGTGGCTGTGGGTGTTTGGTGGAGGGATATATTAAAACTATGGCACTCAAGGACTTCTGTGGCTGTCTAGTGGTTTGGACTTCACCTTCCAATGCAGGGGGTGTGGGTTCAATCCGTGGTAGGAGAGGTAAGATCCCACATGTCTCATGGCCAAAAAAATGCAGCCAAGAATGTAACACATTCAGTAAGGACTTAAAAACAAAAAACCGATGGCATTCATGTTTGGTTTTCTTTAACAATTGTCAACTAGGACTTGTAGCATCTGGGAATCTCCCTGGTAATCCCCTCCCCCCACCCCTTTCTGAAAGGCTCCACCTCTGATGCAAACAGCCGGGGAAGTGTGGCTGCTGTGGGGCTTGGTCCCGGCGGTCTCCATGGCCCGGGTCTGCGTCACTGGGGCCTCAGCTCGCATCGCAGAAGTGCAGGCAGGGCTGGACGGAGTTCTATGAGCAGGAGCCCCGTGCGGCGGTTCCCATGACAGAGTTTGATGAGGGCCTGCTGGCTCCCTGACGTCTGCTCCCCTATCTGCGATCTGCAGGTTTGTCTCCCCCATCTTCTGAGGCCGCCCCTGTAATCAGCGGGTTGCCCTCTCTCTGATGTGGCTGGACTCTCCCTGTTCATCCGCCTCATGCTTCCGCTCAGCACCTGAGCATCTGATCTTGGACTCAAATCTGTGCACACTTTTATCGCCAGAGATCAAAGACAGTCCCTGGGCTTGAGCCAGGTTGGAGGAATGTCCCGAGCCTCCTCAGCCCAGTCAGAAGCTCTGCTACTGGCAAGGCTCTCCTTGCAAGCTGGGGCCCTGGGGAAAGTGTTGCGGAAAGTGTTAGCCTCTCAATCGTGTCTGACTCTTTGTGACTGCATGGACTGTAGCCTGTCAAGCTCCTCTGTCCATTGGATTTCCCAGGCGAGAATACTGAAGTGGGTTGCCATTGTCTGCTCCAGGGGATCTTCCCGACACAGGGACTGAACATGTGTCTCCTCCACTGCACATGGATTCTTTACCTGCTGAGCCATCTGGGCACTGTGGAGCAGCTGGCTCATTCCACAGTTGGAAAATGGAAGAGAAAACTTAGTCCAAGCAGGCAAAGAGGCAAGAGAACTGATTCAGACCTCTAGAGATGTTCAGGGACTTGATATGTGCGGGAGGTTTTGTAAAGTGCCCCTTGGCACGTGTGCCTTGTGGAAAGACAGCTTTCTAGCCCTATGTGGGGATGCTGCCTGCTTGGATCTTCAGCACTTGGTAGGTGATCAGTGAGCAAATGATAGGTGGATGAATGAATGACTGCGAATAACACAGCTTCTGGAAGTCTTGTCTGTGTGTCATGCACACTTTCCTCATGCAAGTAAGAGTCTGTTCTGAAGTCAAGAAAAACTCAGAATGCTGACTTCACCACTTGCTAGCTTTGTGATGCCAGACTGATTCCTTAACAAAGGGGCAATATACTCGACCTGATGTCAGGATTTCCGTAGAGAATGTGCATAGATTGCAGGGCCTGGCATTTGCCACCTGTAGACTCAGTGAGTGTCTGAGGGCTCCATGTTGCCACTTGAAATCTCCCTTGAGTCATCCTCCAGTTCTTTCTCAGCTTAGAAAAATCTCTGAGATTGAGACCTTCGCTGATCCCAGTGCTGGAAGGCCCCAGTTCAGCCAAACAGTTGAGGCCTCAGGTTTCACACAGCCCACAGGGAGGGGCTGGCCAGGCTGTCCATGGGGGCGTAGCCATACAGGCTGAGGAGGAGGGGGTCCCTGAGGATGAAGGAGGAGCCCCTTCAGCCCTCAGGAGCCTGGCCCTTGACTCAAGTCTCAGGGCCCAGGTCAGACCTCCAGGCGCAGCTGAGAAGCCATCATTGATTCTCTCCTGTAAGTCTGGAGTCTCCTGAGCCCTTTTGTGCAAACCCAGAGCTCACAGCCTTGTGTTTCCTCCACAACTGGGGCCAGTAACAGGGTGCAGAGAGGTAAACCAGGCTGCCTGGCTTTTCTGAAATCTTGCCAGATGGTAGGGCACACGATTTTGGCCCTCAAGTTTGTGTTCATCTTAGAAGCACATCTGTGTTTTCCTTCAGAAAGGGATGCTATGGCTGTGGGTATCATGGCTCTTTCATTGAAGGCCCCTTCTCCCATATTAGTCCTTTCCTCTGGAAAGCAAGGGTCAGAGAGGAAGGATGCTGTTGTGGAAAGAACCCTGGACCTGAAGTGTTGAAGTCCCAGCCCCGGCTGGATTTTCTCAGGTATGAAATATGGGCACAGGTGGGCCTATGATATGTTGTGGATGAGGGTGGGATGGTCTGGGTAACCCTTAAGGAGGCCTCTCTAAGCCTGGCTGTTCTGTACATCTTGGAGGGCTGTTTTTTATTCCTATTTGAGATTTTTCAAAAAACGAGAAAATTATCATCACAAGAACAGCAGGAATGAGTGCACATCGAGTCAGGCATGTTTTAGGATCAGCTTTATTCTGCATTTTACCTTTACCAGGGAGAAGAAGGCAAAGAGCCGGAGGATAGCAGCCTGCACCACACAGTCACAAATCCATCTCTAAAGAGGGTACATGGCAGAAATGAAGAGCCTAAAGCCGGTCAACAATGAAGCACAGAGATCAATCACCAGGACCCCAAACATCTAATCACATCTTTTCTTATTGGCTATTTGGAATCAGCCATTTACATTTCATTTAGTTTCATTTTTTAAAACACAGCCAACGTTCCAACATCTAATCACTTTCTGTCATTGTTTTTTGGGATATAGATATAAAATTAACCCGTTTTTTAGTTTTGCAACACCACCAGCTTCTTCTCCTCACTTATGGTAGTGGTGGTGATCAGCGCCAAGTCCATCAAAATTCAGTTTGTTTTGAGACTCAAGTAAGAGGTTGACATTCTGAAAGATGAATGGAGGCATCCTTCGCTGTTACACACCCAGGGTAGGGTGAATTTTTGCCCCGAGGGAGCTGAACTGGGCTTCTGTGGTCTTCCTTGATAACCACATCATTCCGACAGCTAAGACCTTCTAATAGATTGTTGACAACAATACGTATTCACAGAGGTTGAGGAAATACAGACAGAACTGTCTTCAGAGACACAGACCAAGTCCTGGAATACTGAGGAAGCCAGGAGGCGAGAGCAGGGTGCACACAGAGGTACCCGTGAGAAAAGGTCACCATGGTGTGGGCTGGGGTTGGGATCATCTTCTGGACCCCCACATAGCATTATGAGCAGCTACTTCCCCTTGCCAGGGGGTAAGCACTTCTCCTGGACTTTCTGTGGGCAAACCTCCACACATTTTGTCTGAGATAACTCCTGGCATGGCTCCGTGCACTGAGATGGACATTGGTCTTGACATAGAGGGAGACATGGGTCTTGGCTTTGTTGTGGGCAGTTGTCTTGGCTTAATGCCTGGCACTGAGGAACACACACCTCTTGAATTTTCGTTGGGCACTTCTCTTGGCAGGGGTCCTGGCATGGGGGGAGGCACACCTCCTCAGCCTTTGCCTGGCACTGCTCTTGGGTCTTTTGAAGACACGGAGGAGGTGCACATGGCTGTTTGCACTGCTGCTCATTGAAGGACATCCTAGGGTGACTGGCAGGACCTGAAACAAACATAAGCTTTGAAAATATATGCATTAGCTATAAAAGGCTGAAAATGAAGGTTTGAAAGAGGGGAATGGGGAATAAGTGATGATTAACCCTAAGAATTCATTTCTCTGCTGATTTTTATTCCTTTCTCTTTCTATCCCTACTTCAGCTCTTTCTGACGCCCATCTCCTAGTTGAGGATATTCTCATAGCTTTTGTCAATATCTATAGCCCTCAACCCCCAAACTCCAGTCCTCCTATAGATCTTTTCTTTCTATTCTGGTGTGCTACGATTCATGGGGTTGCAAAGAGTTGGACACGACTGAGCGACTGAACTGAACTGAACTGAACCCTTTTGAAATTTAGTTGCAAGAGACTGGGTAGAATACACAGAATGGTTTGAGAAGCCCAAGAAATAGTGTGCATGCTCAGTTGTGTCTGACTCTTTGTGACCCCTATGGACTGTAGCCCGCCAGGCTTCTCCTGTCCATAGGATTCTCCAGGCAAAGAATACTGGAGTGGGTTGCCATTTCATTCTCCAGTGGACCTTCCCCACCCAGGGACTGAACCCATGATTCCTGTGTCTCCTGCATTGGCAGGCAAATCTTTACTGAGCCACCTGGGAAGCCCTACGAAGTGGCAAACCTCTTCAAAATATCAATAGAAAGTACAGTCCAGTGGAGGAAAAGAATAATAGTCTCCCAGAGACAGAACAGAAAGGGAGAGAGAGGGCACAGATGTCCCCACTTACCTGATCGTCTACAAGCCTCAACAAAGTATGTGGATGGAGGAGCCCAGTCTGGTAGGGACTTTTATACAGTGCTTGGTCCAGCCTCCCGCAAGACCGACTGGCCACGTGGGCTGAGGTCTTAATTGTGGAGTCACCATAACGAGCTTCATCTGAAATTGCCCCTGGTTTGAGTCATTGCTTGGGATGCCTGTTAATCAGCCTCTCTTTTGGCCTCTGGGTCCTCACCAGACCTCAGCAGGGAGGGGCTCCCTTCAGATCTCTCTCATTAGAGGCAGCCGCAAAAGAATGTTCATAAAACGTTATCTCAGCCTCAGAACTAGAGCTGGGTCCCTTGTCTGCCCAAACTGGTTCAGGAAGGGGTGAGATAAGATCTGCCTTGCTCATCTCATCTTCAGCCGTGTAAGAATTTATGCCTAAAGTCTGAAGTCTGTCCGGGTCAAGGGACATATGGCCCCTTTCAGTCACTTCCACTAGATCCTTCTTCAAAGTCACGCTCCTTTGGACACGAGGAAGATAGGGCCCAGACAGACAGACAACCTACAGCCTCCTGCAGAGAGTGATTTCTTGAAAGGAGATCTGGAGGGAAATTGGAGTCATTTGTCATTCTTTGGTTGTAAAGTAGGGTGGAGGGGAAGAAAAAGAAGGGAGAAGGCAGATAATTTTCATCATCTCAACCTTGATTTATGACATTTCTTTCTTTCTTTTTTTTTTTTTTTTTGATTTATGACATTTTTTAAGAGTGGAGTTAGCTATTCAGAATTTTCATAGTGACCAAGAAAACAGGATGGACCAAGCAAGGCTGATCTGTCACCTTGCCTTCTGGAAAAACTTTTCTTAGAACTCAGGTTAATAAAAATTAGAGGGATGAAAGGAAAAGTTTCAAAGCAACCACACCCAGTTTTCTCTACTTGTAAGTCTCTGTTTCGGTTGTCACTTCCATCTTGTGTGCCTTCCTTTCCTGGGCCTTTTGAAATCCTAAGCATTTGTCAAGGCTCCACTCTAGTCTTCTGTCTTCCAAGGAACCTTTCCTGGTTAAACTAGAAACACTTTTGTGTCTTTCTGAACTCCAGCAGTATCTTGTTTGTGCTATTTATATGACATTTACCATTGTTATTGGCTTCCCAGGTGACGCTAGTGGTAAAGAACCCACTTGCCAACGCAGGAGATATAAGAGGCTCAGGTTCGATTCCTGGTTGGGAAGATCCCCTGGAGAAGCAAATGACAACCCACTTCAGTATTCTTGCCTGGAGAATCCCTTGGACAGAGGAACCTGGCAGGCTGAAGCTGAAGCTCCAATACTTTGGCCACCTGAGGCAAAGAGCTGACGTATTGGAAAAGACCCTGATGCTGGGAAAGATTGAAGGCAGGAGAAGGGGATAACAAGGGATAAGTTGGTTGGATGGCATTACTGACTCAATGGACATAAGTTTGAGCAAATTCTGGGAGATGGTGAAGGACAGGGAAGCCTGGCGCGCTGCAGTTCATGGGGTCGCAAAGGGTTGGACACGATTGAAGTGACTTAGCATGCATTGTTATTTAGGAATTCCAGTTATTTGTGTACAAGATCTTATTTCTATCTTAGGTTGCAGTTTCTTAGGTGGTGGGGGCTGTAAGACCGAGTAAGTGAAAGAGAAATGATTATTGATGGAGTAAATGCATTAATTAAAGAAGGAAGAAGGTGAATGGGAGACAATGGGAGGCAGAGAAGGATTTCACTTAATGGAAAATGGGAAAACATTCATTGTACAAGAAGCCCTTCAGTCACAACATGGTGACTTGTGCTCGTTTGCTAAAGTTGACCAATTTTTAGGGACTGTAAAGCTTGAAGAGATAGGTTTAGGTCATTTCCTAAAAATGGCTAAAGTCAGAAAAGCCTTCAAAGATTTACATAGTTTTTGGATGCTTGTTCCTGAAAAAGTTTTCAAAAGGTGAACTGGGGGAGACCAGGTGATGTTTTGGCCTTTAGGACTGGTACACGGAGAATTGATGTAGCACCAGCCTGGCCCCCTCAATGTCCTGGTGAGGGACAGATGCTGGAGTGGGGAGGGGACAGAGGCCAGCCAGGGGAGTGCTGATATTCCTGTGAGGACATAATCTTCTAGGCAGCAGTGGCAGTGGGGTACAGGGGACCAGGAGAGGATTTGGAAGACCTATTGGAATATCTGAAGAGATAGGTCATTTGGGGAATCTGGGAACTGGATGA
Source organism: Dama dama (assembly GCF_033118175.1). Taxonomy (NCBI): domain Eukaryota; kingdom Metazoa; phylum Chordata; class Mammalia; order Artiodactyla; family Cervidae; genus Dama; species Dama dama. Next base: position 18,619,552 of record NC_083700.1, read on the forward strand.
TCAGGTGTAGAATGGGGGGCTCTCCTCTTCCTTTCTCTTCTCTTCTTTTTTCACCTCCTCCTTCCATTTCTCCTTTCCCTCTTCATCTCCTTTATCTTTTCTGTGGAATTCTGTCTAAGACAGGGGTCCCTGGTCTATGGCCACTAGGAATCAGGCCACACAGCAGGAGGTGAGTGATGGGCTAGCGAAGCTTCATCTGCTGCCTCCCCCATTATTCGCATTATCGTCTGAACCACCCCCACCTAACCCATCCCCATCCACGGAAAAATTGTCTTCCAAGAATCTGATCCGTCGTGCCAAAAATGTTGAGGGACATTGGTCTAAGAGACAAAGCAAATCCTTGGGAGTCCTAGGAAGCAAGGAATTCTCTGTCATTGAGTTTATTCATTGATTCATTCATTCTTTCAGTTATTTGTGGCTTTGCTTTCAAGGGGCTCACAGTTTCATGGGAAAGATGGACAGAGGTAAGCCCCCACATTCCAGAAGAAGGCTGCTACATTAGCCTTGAATGGAAGGCTCTGGAAGGCTCTAGAAGGCTTCCAGAGCAGGAGATGTCTGTGTCATGCTTTACTGGACAGTAGGAATTAACCAGGCAAGGAGGGTGGGCAGGGACCTTCTAGGGAGCTTGGAGGAAGGCGTCTTCATTAGGAGCCCTTTGAGAGGAGAGGCTGAGGCTGATGCAGGAAAGGGATGGGTGAGAGATTAGGGGAGGAGGCCTGCTTGGTTGAACTCTCCAAGTTTTCTACAGCAGGATGCCCCAGAAGACCTTGCTCATGCAGAATGAATTTCTGTGTCTTTGGCTGAGCTGAGGGAGAAGGACCAAATAGATGTGCAGAACAATGGAGAAACTTCTCAGGGAGGAGGGTGAAGGCAGTTAGGAGGAGTCCGGATTTCAACTCCTTGAAAAGGACTGACTCTGAACTGATTACACTGAAGGGGGTCCAGTGCAATCACAAGAGCACTTCAATGCAAACAGGCAGAAGAGTCAGTGTCAGAGTGATGTGATGTGAGAAAGATTTGGCCATTGCAAGTTGTGTAGATGCTGAAGGAGACCCTAGCCTAGGAATGTGGACAACCTCTAGATCTGAGATTCTCCCCTAGAGCTTCTAGAAAGACATGTAGAGTTGCTGGCATTTTGATTGCAGCCCAGAGAGACCTATGTCAGACTTATGACTTCCAGAACTGGATGATAAATTTCTGATGTTTTAAGCCACTAAAGTTGTGTTGACTTATTATAGCAGTAACAGAAAATTAGTATGCCTTCCCAGTGTCTGAGGCTCTTGGCCACTCTGGGGGAGGGAAGTCTCAAATGAAGAACTAAATTCCCAGCTTAATACTCCTTTATTTAAGTATATAAGCCAAAGACTCACTTTCAATAATGCATGTAGAAAGAATGGACTCAAGATCCCACTGACTTAGGCGTGACTGTTACATACAGTGCATGTAATATTGGATACGCTATTTAGCTTCTTAGAGCCTCAATTTCCTTTTGTTGAAAAGGGGTAATGCTATATCACAGATTTCTTATAACAGATAAATTAGAAAACATATGCACCAACACTTACAAGCTACTTACAGAATTGTAGAGCAATCTGAATCTGTCCAGGACTCACCTCCTCCATGAAGCCTTCTTGATCCCTCCCAGTCCTTCTTGTCCTATTTCCTTTCTGAGTCCCCCAGCACTTGGTCTTTGACTTGTACTTTTCTATGCATTGTGATGCAGTAGACAGACTACTGCACAGAGACTCCAGAGACCTGGCTCTGTCCCCAACAAGATGTGAGATTTCATGCAAGTCCCTGGCCCTTTCTGCCTTCATGTCCATCATCTTTAAAATAGAAAGCTAGATTAGAAATCATTCGAGTCCATTCCAATTCTGACATTCGGTGATACCATACATATGATCATGAATGGTTAGCCTCATATCTACATGACTTTGAAGTCTGCATGTGTGTTGTGGGCTCTTCTTCCTTGACTGGGTTATAATCCACCCACAGGAAGACCCAGTCTTCTATCTTGTGCATGTGGCAGTGATCTAGCCAGGTGGCTGGGTGACCTTAGGTGACCTGTCTTTTCCTTGGTACAGAGATGGATTATTTGGGGTCTGAACCCTCAAAAATCAGCCTGAGTGGCCCAGTATTTGGGTTGGGGCTGGGACATCTTTGGGGAGATTGTCCCAGCCTACATCTTAAGATATGGTGACTAAGTAGCTTCTCTAGTCATCCCTAGCCCTCCAGCGAGGCTGGGGACAATCTGATTCAATGCCACCTGAGATTTAAGATTTTAGATTTCTGTAACTGTCATTATTGGGAGCAAGTGTGTAATTAAATAGGGTCAGCAGAAGAGAGTCAGGTGTGTGCAGGACATTGCTTTCCCTCTTTCCCATCAAATAACTACCTCCTTTGTTCTTATCATAAAAGTTCCCACAGGACAGTGGCTCTGATAAAGCTGAATGGATCTCATCCCATTTCCTGGGGAGCAGGTGCTTCTGGAGTGCTTAAGGAGATTGTGAATTCCTGGAGCTGAGTCCACCTCTCTCCTCACTTCCTTTCCTCCTGTGTCACCACGCAGGGAGTCTGACTCAGAGGTCATGGCGGGGGTTGCTCTGGATCACAGGCCATGGGCCCAGAGGGGACATGAGGGGCCACTGGATTCCACCTGCTTGTTTTAGCCAAGCACGTGCTTTAAACAGGAGACAAGGAATCATTTATTGACTGCATTTTTTAAGATGAGGAATCCGAGGTGCAAAAGTGTGTAGGGCCTTGTTCAAGGTTATATGGTGAGCTCGTGTCTGGGCTAGGGACCTGTCCATGTAAAAACATTTAGGAAACTACTGTATTGGGGATTCTTTATAACTTTAAGGAGGCAACAAAGACACAAACCAGTCAGTAGTTCTTAACAGTTTGGGAGTGATGAAGACATTCCCAGGTGGCTCAATAGTAAGGAATCCACCTGCCAATGCAGGAGACACAGGAGACGCAGGTTCCATCCCTGGGTCAGAAAGATCCCCTGGAAAAGGAAATGGCAACCCACACCAGTATTCTTCCCTGGAGAATTCTATGGACATAGAATCCCATGGACTGGTGGGCTACAGTCCATGGGTCACAATGAATCAGACATAACTGAACGACTGAGCACTCACTCATGCATGAAGATGTATCTATATATACAAACCTTCACTTTTGGGGGTTCATGACCTCTGGGTTAAAGACCACTAACACAGAAAATGGGGAGAAATAATGTTCTCAATTTGATTGGGCTTGATGTTGGTCTTCAGTCCTTTTTCCTTTGAGTCTGGGTTCTGGGTTATCTTGGCATAAAATAGAGTTAGAAATCCCCTACTCTTCCAACAACCAAGCCACTGTGACTTTGGGTACATTGTTTTCCTCTCTGGAATTTTGTTTCTTCACCTGGACACTGAGAGCCTGTTAAATGCCACATCCAACTCTCATATCCAGTGATGACAAAGTCCCCTTCTGACTCCTACCATGATTCGTGGTCTCCCGGGTCCCAGCTGGGGAATAGCTTTCAGGCTGAGCATCATTTCCTCCTAGCCTGGGAGAGAGCATGGAGTTCTCTAGGTGAGATATTTGAGGTTTCCTGCACCTGGAAGACAGCTGCAGCTAAAAATACCCCAGTATGCATTTTATGATCAGTTTGTATCTTAGAATCCCTATGTATTAATATTTGGCATTTGACTTTCTGTATTTACTGATCTGTTTGCTGACCATCAACAGCTGTGACATAGAAGCAGTTATGACTTGTCATCAATAAAGCCTCCCAGGGTGAGCCTGTGTGTGTCCCTGGCTGGAATATCAGGTCACATGGAAGCAGAATGGGAAAATAGTACAGGTTTGGTAACTGGTTACTTCCTGCCATCTCTCCTGTTCTATGTGTGTAGAGGTGGGGGACTAGTGAACATCATCTCTAAGGTTCCTTTCAGCTTCAAAGTAAGACATCCTTGTATTCTGTGCACACCCTTTCATAGCACTGGCTCTCCTTGCTGTTGCCCCCAGCTGGCCTCATTGGAAGACTTAAGAAGTGATTTTCCAAGACCGACGGTACACTCCCTGGTTCTAGAGAAAATGTGATGCAAGGGAGCCTAGGGTAGAAGTATCCTCTTTCTGATCTCCTGACGGACCCTCAGAACTGCTTTCCCAGGAAAGGAGAAGGCTTGGTCCTGCCCCCTCACATTATCTGAGAGCCATCAACCTGGCACTGCACAGATTCTCAGGGTGCCTCTCTTCAGGTGTTGCTTATTTACACAACCCTCTACCCTTTGGAGCAGGTGACTACTACTGAGGCTGGGAGTAATTATGGCATTCTGCAGGGAGGTGGCACACTCATCATGTTCTAGCCATCTTCCTGCTGAATTGCCTTTGATCCAGTTTTTTTTTCCCCTTCCCCGCTGGGAAAGTAGCCATTAAGAGATGTCTATCTTTTGTTTCATTTACATAGTAGAAAAGATAACTAAATTGGCAGATGGATGGTTTCATGTTCTCAGAGCTGGCCTCCATCCAGTCTGTGCCATGTCCTCACGGTCCCCAGGAAAGTCCCAGCCCCTGACCCGCACTGCCATGGAGCCGCTCGGCTGTGGGACAGATCCTATGCCTTGGAGGCAGGCACCAGAGCAGGGGTGTGCTCAGGAGAAGAGAGGTGGAGAAAGACGTTCGTCCTTCTTTTCCCTTTTTTTATTCATTTGAGCAAATGAGACGAGCTTGAGGGTCTCTGAGGCATTCATGATTATATCACTTTTTCCTATTACAAAAGAAATAAAAGCCTATCAATAAGAAGGCAGAAAATAAAACTACTTCACCAGTTACCCATAACTCCATTGTCCTAAAGTGACTAGAATGCTGACAAACTTCCTTCTATTATTATTATCATCATTATTATAGAAATTTTGGATTAAACATAATTGTTTATGCCAGACATTCCATTAATGTTTTTTTTTCCATTAATGTTTATATAATGTTTCATTAAATAATAAGTCCAAATTTATTTATCCAAATCTCTGTTAAATTGTCTCTAAGTCACGCTGTGATAATTTGCTTTATATAGACTTTTTTTTTTTCATTTTGGAATTATTTTTCTTTGCATGGATTCCAAGACAAGAAACAATTGGGTCCAAGAGTTGAATCACTTTATGCTTTTGATACATATCATATTCCTCAAATTATTTTCTAAAAGAATTTAGTCTATTTACACTTTTACCAATGGTGGCACAGTGTTTAACATTGGGGTTCTGGGGTTTATTATTTAAAAATGATGATTATAAATTTTATGTATAATTTCATATTTATGTAGTTACATAAGTTTAGATACGTAAATATAGTTTCTGCCTTGGGGTTATGCCTGCAAAGACCCATCATATACCCAGATTATTTGAATAGTTAACTAAAATTTCTTCTGGTGCTTTTATGTTTTGTCTTTTTGATGTGTTTATCTTCAAGATTTGTTCTGGTGAGAGGGAAAAGATTAACTTATATTTTTAAATAAAAATTATTCTAGCATCAAAAAGTGGTCATTAAATATGTGAATAAGAATGATACCTTATTGTTCTATTTTCCTTCTCTCTCCCTCCCTCTTTTCTTTTGGATTTCTAGTGGGTGGAAGAGTTTCCCACCTGTTATCAACAGTTGGACATGCCTCCCCGCTCCGATTCCCTACATCAGACTTTCAGAGGTTCCTGCGTCCAGGAGGAACCTTTCTGCTGGACTCTACAGTGTGGGTGCCAAGCTCCCATTCTTGCCAGGAGACCCTGAGACCCTCAGGGTCTGTATGTCAGAGAAGACAACTAGTCGTTTTGACATCTGGAGAAATGAGGGGATTGTACCCTAAAGGCCTTGTCTAGCTCTTGGGTCCTAAAAGTGCTTCTGCAACCAGCTGATTATATGACCTTGGCCTGGTGAGGGCCCAAGATGTCTTTTCTTGGGCACATTTTGAACTATCTGTACTTACTGTACCCTTTGCTGTCCTGAACCATTTTCCAGACTCAAAGGGACAGAAAGCTGTTTATGGGCCATGATTCCACAGGAAGTACCTCAGATTTGGCCTCTTTCATTACCTCTGTGATAGCAGAGAATCCTAAACCTACTGCTCAGATGTTGTGAGCTGTGATGATGTTTTTGGAAACAAGAAATCAGATTTCTTTTCTGGAAGTAACAGGAATGCCTCATACCATATCCATCAATAAGATGGGTTCTCCTGGTCAAGGACCATGGAACATGCAGGGGGCTCTAACGGGTGAGGAGACCCATCCTGAAGAGGAGTGGAGATTGGAGGAGATGAGGGAAATTGAAATGGTAGCGGTGAGTCCACATTCCCAGGTCCTGAAGTCCTGGTTCCTACAGTTCTCTCTTAAATGTTACATGCCCCCTCCTCATCCTAATATCCTTCCCAGCAATACAAACTGATAACTTCCCTTTTGTGAACTGAGCCACTTTGATGTGTACTCCCAGTAACTGTGTGCATGCTAAGTCAGCTCAGTCATGTCTGACTCTTTGCGACCCTATGGACTGTAGCCTACCAGGCTGCTCTGTCCATGGGGATTCTGCAGGCAAGAATACTGTAATGGGCTGCCATGCCCTTCTCCAGGGGATCTTCCTGACCCTGGCATTGAACCCAGGTCTCCTGTATTGCAGGCAAATTCTTTACCATCTGAGCCAGCAGGGAAGCCGGAGGGAAGCAGAGCTAGAGTTTAAACACATACAGCCTGTTTTCAGAATGTTCTCCCGCAGCATCATGCAGTGGGACTAAAAGCCATGGCAGACTTCTTTCCTTGACTTTCCTGGATCTTTCCCCAATGCCCACTCCTTTTCCCCCTTCACGCCCGCTTCCCACCCTTGTGCTCAGCGTGTCCCCGGGGGATGCCACTTCGATAGCCATGTTTATAGCTGTCTCAGGTGGTGCTCTAGCATGGGCGTGTTCCCCGGGTGCACCGCCCAGAAGATTCCACATCCTTCCATGCAGCAGGTGGGGTCAGACGCATGGCCATCTTCCAAGATTGTTGAGTGTGGAGGGCCTGGGTCGTAGCCTCACCCCCAGGGGATTGCTTCTTACTGGTATAAAGCTGGAAGACAACAAACAAACCCCCATCTGCCAAGAAACCAGGAGAAGGAAGTCTTGCACAGCAGAGGAACACGTTTACTTGTCAGTTCATGGCTTCAGCTCTCAGCCCCTCGGTGGTGAACATGATGAGAGGGTGGAGGTAGTGGGCTGGGTGGCGCCCTTAGTGCCTCACTCTGGGGGTGGGCAGGGCGGTGGGCATTTAGGAGGACAGGGCTTGGCACACGGCTTAGGAGGGCAGGGCGGTGGGCATGGTGGAGGGCTCTTTGGGGGTGGGGGGCATGGTGGGGGACATGGGGGGCACGGGGGACACTTTGGTGGTGGGCACTTTGGTGGCTGGCACTTCTCAGAGCACCGCTGCAGCAGCCTCTTTAAACAGCTGGGCTGGCATTTCGTTTCACACTTTTGTTCACACCCGGGATCACATTGCTTGGGCTCATTCTTGGGTTCACTAGGTTTATTTTTATCATCACTCGACATTCCTTCTTGATTCTCTGAGCCCTGTAAAGAAACACATGGCAGGTTGTTTGTGGGAGACCATATTGCAAGGTGGGAGGGGGACCTCCTTCTCACACATCCTGCCCTGTGCCCATCCTTATTATTAAGAAAGCCTTTCCTGGGACATGTTCAGGCTCTAGACCAAATTCTTATCTAAGGGTTGTCTTCTTGTCCTTGCAGTGCATTAGTGACCGCGTTTCTTGATCTCGTCACCCTTACTTTGCTTTCTCTGCATTTATCCTTGTCTCCGTTCCATAGCCCCTAGAGCAGGAGTTCTTAACCTAGGGTCCTGGGACCCTGCCCAAACCCAACATAGGAACCATACTTAACCATATATTTGCCAGTGTAATCGGTATCTTCCATAACCCCATGTATTTTATTTCATTCATTTAAAAACTAAACACTCTCCGACATAAATCACAGCAAGATCCTCTATGACCCACCTCCCAAAATATTGGAAATAAAAGCAAAAATAAACAAATGGGACCTAATGAAACTTAAAAGCTTCTGCACAACAAAGGAAACTATAAGCAAGGTGAAAAGACAGTCTTCAGAATGGGAGAAAATAATGGCAAATGAAGAAACAGACAAAGGATTAATCTCAAAGATATATAAGCAATACCTGCAGCTCAATTCCAGAAAAATAAATGACCCAATCAAAAACTGGGCCAAAGATCTAAACAGACATTTCTCCAAAGAAGACATACAGATGGCCAACAAATACATGAAAAGATGCTCAACATCACTCATTATCAGAGAATGCAAATCAAAACCTCAATGAGGTACCATTACACACCAGTCAGGATGGCTGCTATCCAAAAGTCTACAAGCAATAAATGCTGGAGAGGGTGTGAAGAGAAAACTCTCTTACACTGTTTGTGGGAATGCAAACTAGTACAGCCACTGTGGAGAACAGTGTGGAGATTCCTTAAAAAAAAACTGGAAATAGAACTGCCATAGGACCCAGCAATCCCACTTATGGGCCCACACACCGAGGAAACCAGAACTGAAAGAGACATGTGTACCCCAATGTTCATCGTAGCACTGTTTATAATAGCCAGGACATGGAAGCAACCTAGATGCCCACCAGCAGAATGGATAAGGAAGCTGTGGCACATATACACAATGGAATATTACTCAGCATTAAAAAGAATACATTTGAATCAGTTCTAATGAGATGGATGAAACTGGAGCCCATTATACAGAGTGAAGTAAGCCAGAAAGATAAAGCCCAATACAGTATACTAACGCATATATATGGAACGCATACATCTGTACACAGATGTACAGAACAGACTTTTGGACTCTGTGGGAGAAGGCGAGGGTGGGATGGTCTGAGAGAACAGCATTGAAACAAGTATACTATCAAGGGTGAAACAGATCACCAGCCCAGGTTGGATGCATGAGACAAGTGCTCAGGGCTGGTGCACTGGGAAGACCCAGAGGGATGCGATGGGGAGGGAGGGGGGAGGGGGTATCGGGATGGGGAACACATGTAAATCATTGGCTGATTCATGTCAATGTATGGCAAAAACCACTACAATATGGTAAAGTAATTAGCCTCCAACTAATAAAAATAAATGGAAAAAACACACACATTATTCTGAGGAGTCCACATTTCTAAAGGCGTCCATGACATGAGAACAGTGTTAAAGAACTCCTTTAAGAACACCTCCCCATCCCTCTGGAGATTGAATGGGAGGATATATTAGTGGCCTTAGTGGCCTAGGACACTTATTGCAATTCTATGTCCTGTCTAAGCCCTCAAAACCTTAAGAATTGATTTTTTTTTTTTTTAATTTGAGGAATGAGGATGGAAAGAGTTGAATCCCTACCATGGCTGGGCTCCCACGGACCACTCTGGAAACTCCTCTCCTAGTTGATTAGAGTGAGGGAAGAAGTTAAGAGGAGATAAACTGGGAAATTCTAGTTTCTCTGAAAATATGAATGTCAGAGTCACAAAACGTGATTTTCAGGAGGAATTCCTTTTCCCCCTCTGTTAAATTTTGCCCTGAGCTAAGTCTTCCTCTATAGACTGTTTGACTTCTAGATATGGACAGAGCTCTTAAGTCTCTAACATTACTTGCAAGTTGGATCAACTTGGCACATCTTGGATTTCCTCTAACAGTATAAAAATAAATTTTTAAGTCTACTTTTGTTTTAAAATCAGTATGACTTTCTGAAGAGACAGATAATTACATTGAACTCCAAAATGGTTAAGAATCACTCTTGCAAATGAATTGTACCACTCTTGCTCCTGAGAATGAGAAGAAACTTTCACCCAAACATAGCCGTCATTTCAACCCTGTTCAGTGTCTGGGGTGTGGGGGTCATCCCCCAGAAAGGAGAGGTGAAAGACAGGGCATTTCCAGTTGTTGACGTGCAACTCACCCCTTTGTGTTGTTACTGAACCTGACAAGTAGTCGAGTGAGGTGGATGTTATGGCTGTGCCCGGGAAGGTGTATTTTCCCGCTCTGGTTCCTCTGCCCAGCTCTGAGGAAGCCAGAATAGGAGAGAAGGAGACAGTCACTTGTGACCTCATTGCTACATCATCAAGTAGCGATTGTTGTATGACTCCAGAGCTCCCAGCTCAACTCAAGTCTTTGAACATGTGAGTAGGCCATGATTAATATCTCCTTTGCTCTCTTGTCCTCTCCCCAACCCTCAAAATTCGTGCTGGTGAAATCAGGCTATGGTGAAGGGTACTGAACTCTAGGGACGGGGACCCTTATTGTTGTTGGCGGCAGAAAAGCTCTTTTGGCACCTGCTCTCTCTTCCTCCCCTAGCCTCCCAAATTTTAACTCCTTTGAACTCGGCTGTTGTTTATCTTTCTAGGAGAGCTTCCCAGGACCTATCACAGCTGTTTTGACTCTCCTGTCCTCCCTATGTTTTTAGCATGAGATTCTGAAATCTCTCTTTTTTTTAATTATTAAATTTTTTTTTTATTGGAGTGCACTTGATTTACAATGTTGTGTTACTTTCTGCTGCACAGAAAAGTGAATCAGATATATGGAAAAATATATTCACTCTTTTTTTGAATCTTTTCCCGTCTAGTTCATTACAGAGTAATGAGTAGATTTCCCTGTGCTGCTATACAGTAGGTCTTTGTTATCTATTTATACATAGTAGTATATATATGAACTTATTTACAAAACAGAAATTGAGTCAAAGATGTAGAAAACGATCTTATGGTTACTAGGGAGGAAAAGGGAGAAGGAATAATTTGGGAGCTTGGGAGTACAGTTTTTAATTTGTAGTGATTTTACAAAAGGCCCACACATTTTGAATTTGCATATCCTTCAATTTTGATGTCTTAAAAATGTTAAAGTTATATATGGTAATTGTTGAAAATATGAAAAGAGAAAAATTGCAAAGTAATAATCACTTAAAAACACACCATTAAAAGGTCACCATTGCTATCACTTCAATGAATGTATTTCCAAAGATTACATAATCTTTGTATTTGCAGATGATTTATGATGTCAAGAACTTCCCAGTTGGCTTGGTGGTAAAGAATCTGCCTGACAAAGCAGAAGCTACAGGAGGTGTGGATTCTATCCCTGGATTGGAGGGTCCCCTGGAGTAGGAATTGGCAGCCCACTGCAGTATTCTTGCTTGAAAAATTCCATGAAATCTCTTTTTAAAGCTCCATGCTCCCTGGTTCCAGTTCAAAGATTACCTTAGCACTTTTTCTCAGTGTCTCTTCCTAAAATTCACAATTTTCTGGATTCTATGATTTTTTTTTTTTAATCAAGGAGTGGCCATCCCTTGAAATCTAAGGTAAATCCTGCCTATTCTAAAGAAATTGAGTCTGATGCCCCTGACCAGTTCTGACCTGTTGGGTTAAGCCCAGTTCCAATGCTAGAGTGGAAAAGGTTGCTTCTAAGAAATTCTTTCCTTGTTTTTTTTTTTTTTCTATTTTTTTTTTTTCCCATTTATTTTTTTCAAAGACCTGGCCAGGGGGTCTTTGTGGTTGCAATACAGGTGTGTCTAGGGTAGTAATAGGATTAATAGGAAAGGCAACTAGGGCTCAGACACATATGATGCCTCTTGGCATTTACTGATGAATGGACTTCATCATTCACTGATGAATCATGAGTGATTTTTGGCTAAAATTGTGATATGATCATGCCTGAGGTGTTGAAAGATATTTCTGACAGCAAAATGTAGGGTGCATTGGGGAATGAAGTGGTGGAGTGAAAGCTGAACTAGAACTAAGAAATCAGAAAAATTTCCAAGTCTGAAGGAAGGCAGTGGTGGTGTGGAAGAAAGTGGGTGCCAATGAGACAAACATCATCAGAGAGGCAAATTTATGGGATTTGTCAGTGGAAAGTTAAGAAGAAAATTAAGAAAGAGGACTCCCCGGTGCTCCCATTGTTAATGCGTGCAGTGCGTGCTCAGTCGTGTTTGACTCTTTGTGACTCCGTGGACTATAGCCCGCCAGGCTCCTCAGTCCATGGGATTCTCCATGGCATGAAAGCTGGAGTGGGCTGCCATACCCTTCTCCAGGGGACCTTCCCAACTCAGGAGTCAAACCTGGGTCTCCTGCATTGCAGACAATTTCTTTACCACTGAGCCACCAGGGAAGATCTATTGTTGATGGGCAGTGAGGAAACATAAGAGGTTTGTGTTGGAAGAAAATGAGTTTGAATCTAAGAGTTTTGTGTTTGCAGTAGAGCGTCTTGAATGGTTATTGGAAAGATGGCTCTGACTCTTGTGCTGCTGGGCAGACCTGAGATCTTGAGCTCACTTCAGCCCAATATATGTTTACTGAGTGGATGAGAGTGAGCTGGTCCAGAAAGAGAGGACCAGAGGAGAGAAGAGTAAATATACTGGGGAGGATGGGGAGTCCCAGCACAGGGTTTATTTGGTATTCACAGTGGACAAAGAATGTCATAAAACCCAAATGAACCTAAATGAAAGTCCAGAGTGAGCCAGAATTAAGCCCCCTGACCCTGGGATAATTGGTGTTTGATGTACTGTCTTGGTGCAGCCCAACCTTCATTTTCTTACCTCCATCATTTTGTTCAAGAGTTCCACCTCTTCAAAGCTATTGAAAAGCAGCTCTTATACCCATCTCAAGAGTCCCAGCTCCACCTGCTGTTCAGCTGTGGGCCAAAGCTAGCAAGTGGATATGGAGGAGCCAGTCATTTGTGACAGTGATGTGAGAAGACGTAATGATTTCTCCTGGCTGTTGTCATCTTCCGCTCTCTCCTTTCTCCTCTCTCCTATTTCTTGCTTAAGAAATTACCACTAAATAAAAGTCTATCACTCACTGGATTATCAACTGGACATTTGTCCATCATCTTTTTAGTCTTTAAAACCCTTCTTTAAAGGGTTACATTTACTAATAGGTATCTGTTTATGTTCAGCTTAGAGTTTGGTTGGCAGCTAGCTAGCAGCAAGGCACTCCTGAGATGAAACACAAAACAGGTTTCTTTTTTTAATTTTAATTTTTAAAAATTTTTAATTGGAGGATAATTGCCTTACAACATTGTGTTATTTCTGTTGTACAACAATGTGAATTAGCTATTCTTGAGCTAATTCTCTCTTGAGCCTCCCTCCCACCTCACCCCCAACCCATCCCTCTAGGTCATCACAGAGAGAACAGACTTGTTGAGTGGCTGGGTCTCAGAAGGAAAGAGGCTGGAAGGGGAAATGAGGGGGCATCAAAGCCCCCAGGTTAAGAGCGAGGACCTTGGATTCAGATCCTTGGGTTTAAGTCTTGCTTTCACCCTTTACTTAACAAATGATCCTTATGTGTGTGTACTCAGTCACTTCAATTGCAATCCTGTGGACTGAAGCCTGCCAGGCTCCTCTGTCCATGGGATTCTCCGGGCAAGAATACTGGAGTGGGTAGCCATGCCCTCATCCTGGGGATCTTTCCAACCCGGGGATTGAACCTGCATCTCCTGAGTCTTCTGCACTGCAGGCAAATTCTTTACCGCTGAGACACCTGGGGAGCCCAAATGACACTTAATAACTGGTTTAAACTTTTAAAGTTCCAGTTCCCTCAACAATAAAGTGTGAAAACAATAGCACCCATCTTAGGATAATATGTAACTTATACTGAGTGCTTATAGCATACCAGGCATATTTCCAAGTGCAAAGCCTACACTGCCATCCATCATCCTGCCTCATAGTACTTGTAGGTTGTGAAAATTCAGTAAGGCTCTATGTATGAAGAGCCCCCAATAAAAGTCTTCTATACATATGAGTTATTATTTTTCAGTGCACTCTTGGCTTTGTCATCACTTAGCTTGTTAGATCTCTCTTTGCCTCTGTCTCTGATCTCTTGCTCTCTCTTACCTCCTAATTTTGACTCTGAAATCCCGTTTCTCCATATTATTTTTTCCTGTCTTCCAGCCAAAGTTCCTGGTGGTCTAATCTAGGAAGATTAGATATTTCAATATTAGCTGTTAATGGATGATTTCAGTTTTGAGGAAGGAGAGTTGATATAAATGTTAGTGATAAAAGATAATAGTTTAAACATTCACTAAGGCCAGAAAAGTCAGGGGACCATTCAATGGTTTCTCCTTGTGAACCTGCAGGCTGCATAGGTCTGGATATTGTACCAGGCCAGGGAAATCTTTTCTTTTCCCCAAACTTTAAACTTTATTTTGTACTGGGGTAAACCCAAAAAATTGCTGCTTTTGAACTGTGATGCTGGAGAAGACTCTTGAGAGTCCCTTGTACAGCAAGGCAATCAAACCAAAATCCTAAAGGAAATCAACACTAAATATTCATTGGAAGGACTGAGGCTGAAGCTGAAGCTCCAATACTTTGGCCAACTGATATGAAGAGCTGACTCATCGGAAAAGACCCTGATGTTGGGAAAGGTTGAGATCAAGGAGGGGAAGGGGACTACAGAGGATGAGATGGTTGGATGGCATCACTGACTCAATGGACTTGAGTTGAGTAAACTCTGGGAGATGGTGATGAACTGGGAAGCCTGGCGTGCTGTAGTTCACGGGATCGCAAAGAGTCAGACATGAGCTAGTGACTGAAGAATAGCCGATTAACAATGTTGTGGTAGTTTCAGGTGAGCAGCAAAGGGGCTCAGTCATACATATACATGTATCCATTCTCCCACAAAACCCCTCCCATCCAGGCTGGCATATAATATCAAGCAGAGTTCTGTGTGCTATACAATAGCTCTTTGTTGTTATCCATTTTAAATACAGCAGTGTGCACATGACCTTCCCAACTCCCTAACTATCCCTCTTTCTATCCCCCTTCCAGCAACCCTAGCTTTGTTTTCTGAGTCTGTATCTTTCTGTTTTGTAGGTAAGTTCATTTGCATAATTTCTTTTTGGATTCTACATGTAAGGGATATCATACAATATTTCTCCTTCTCTGGCTTACATAACTCAGTATGACACTGTCTAGGTCCACTCATTTTGCTATGTGTCAGAAATTTTAATTCACTTGGTTTCCCCCCTTCTGTTTTCTAGGTGAAGTCTCTCTTTTCTTCCCTGTCTTTTCCTGTCTCTCTGTGTGATTCTTACTGAATAAGCAGGACTCATAGGATAAAGTCAGAAAAGAACTCTACTCCTTCCCTTGGTGCCTCTGCAAATTCTCTCTGTGGGATTGTCTCTTTCCTTCCTCTTGGGATGGAATCTCTAGCAGATGCCACCAACTCTTAGGATCCTGCTTAGACAATAAGGAATTCTCTAGTTCCTATTTTAATAAACAGAAATTTACTTATTTATTTATTTGGCCGCAGCAGGTCTTAGTTGCAGTGTGCAGGCTTCTCTCTAGTTGCGGGGCACGGGCTCGGTAGTTGTGGCTGATGGGCTTAATTGCCCTGTGGCATTTGGCATCTTACTTCCCTGAACAGGGATTGAACCTGTGTCCCCTGCACTGGGAGGCGGATTCTTAACCACTGGACCACCAGGGAAGTCCCTAAACAATCTTATTTCAGTAATTGGAAGGTGCATTTCCCAGAACATTATATTTCCTTCTCTTTCCCACTTGGGACCAGAAAGGAGAGCATCTTCTCTGTTTCTCTATTCAGAGTTTCCCCTCCCCTTCCTCACTCACCTGACCGCCTCTGGTTTCTGGGGGAGGGGTTGCAAAGGGAAAAGAGAGGAGGGGCGGGAAGTTTCTTATCTGACTGATACTGCTCTGCACTGACATACGGGCTTTTTGCATTTGGCAGGTGGTTAAGCTGACCTTTTCTCGGGTGGGAAACTTGAATATGTTCTTCAGCTCCTTCTGTCATCCGCCTTGTTGAGCTTTTAACTGCAGCATATCGCAGCATTGGCAAGCATACCTGCATCCCACTCCTACACACCCAAGGGTTCTCCTCCAGGTTCTTTCTGCTGGGATTTCGCCTGCAGGTGGCCCTCTTGGATTGGATTTTACACAGCCCAGAGAGCCAGTTCTTCTTCTCCTGTGGCCTATGGGAAACACAATCTTCCCCTTTCATTGTGCATCAATTCCCAGTGGTGATTTTTATGTATTTTTGCTTATACGTTGTGCATTAGGTGTATATTAGTTCCACGACGTCTTCATGGACATAGTTTGCTCTTTACCCAATTTGACTTTACTGCAGTATTTGACATTGTTGTGTCCTTTCTCTCTTTAAAACCCCATATCCCCTTGAGTTGGGCTTCCCAGGTGGCTCAGTGGTAAAGAATCTGCCTATCAATGCAGGGGATTTGGGTTTGATCCCTGGGCTGGGGAGATCCCCTGGAGGAGGAAATGGCTACCCACTCCAGCATTCTTGCTGGGAAATCCCATGGACAGAGGAGCCTGGTGGGCTACAGTACTTGGGGTAGCAAAGCTGTTGGACACGATTTAGCGATAAATGATAACAACCCCTTGGGTTCCTCTATTACCTGGATGGTGTCCCATTTCTCTGGCCTCTTCCACACTCCTCCTTCCATTAGGTGTACTTTGGTTCCTCAAACAGAATTCATCACCTTCTGCATCTTTTCTAACATGCTTCTCTTGTGTGCTCCAACCCTGTGAATAGCATCTCTCTTCACCAAGACCTGAAACCTGAGATCATCCTAGCCTCCTGCCTCCCACTCAACTGCACCGAATGTGCCACAGGGATCTGCCAGTTCTATTTCCAAAATCACAGGTCCTTGACCCAGGCTGGTGTTTGGGAGCCCAGGGAACACCTCTCTCACTGTTGCTGCCTTCATTGAGGTTGTCATTGTTACAGGTCTGCAAAGAGCCCAACTCAAATCTCTTCTGTTCAGTGTTGTATAATAATCTAAATATAATTCAAAGGAAGCCCGCACACCCTCAGTTGTTCAGTAGCACCCTTGCCAATGAGCTTCACCATCTCAACTCAATGGGTCTTCCTCTAGGAAGAAGGCTGAAGAGCTGAGGGTAGAACTCATTTTGGAGATTCATCAGATGGAGGCCCCCAGGAGGAAGGAGTTACAAGTCATTTCCCTGTGTCTTTTTTCCTTGGATAAGACAGTACTCTCTTTCTTGTAACTTCTGCCATTCCCCACCCCTCTAAACTCACCCATCTACACCCACAGTGGTCTGGGCATTAACTGAGCAAAAGTCAGTGTTCTTCAGTGATATTATTTTTAATGGCTCAAACAGAGAGGCTGGGTTATGAGTTAGCAGGATTGGGGGTGGAGGCCGCAGTGTCAATCCTGGAAAGAGCCTAACTAGCAATAAGAGATGGGGTGTGCACAGTGGGGAAGAAAAGCGGCTTCAACAACTTCTTTGTGGCATGGAGGAGAGGAGCGTGGATTCTGATATGACTTTTTTTTAAAATTTATTTTTACCTGGAGGATAATCATTTTACAATGTTGTGTTGGTTTCTGCCATGCAACAGCATGAATCAGCCATGGGTATACATATGTCCTCTCCTTCCTGAAACTCTCTCCCGCCTCCCACCCCATCCTACCCTTCTAGGTCGTCACAGAGCACCAGATTGAGCTCCCTGAATCATGCAGCAGCTTCCCATTAGCTATCTCCTTTACATATGGTAATACATGTATTTCAATGCTACTCTCTCGATTTGTCTCACCCTCTCCTGCCCTCGCCATGTCCATAAGCCTGTTCTCTATGTCTGAGTCTCTGTTCCTACCCTGCAAGTAGGTTCAGCAGTACAATTTTTCTAGATTCCGTATATATGCACTAATATATGATATTCGTTTTTCTCTTTCTGACTTAGTTTACTCTGTATAACAGGCTCTAGGTTCATCCGCCTCACCAGAACTGACTCAAAAGCATTCTTCTTTATGGCTGAGTAATATTCCATTGCATATATGTATCACGATTTCTTTATCCATTCATCTGTAGATGGACATCTAGGTGGCTTCCATGTCCTGGCTATTGTAAATAGTGCTGCAATGAACATTAAGGGTATATGTATCTTTTTCAATTATGTTTTTCTCAGGGTATATGCCCAGTACTGGGATTGTTGAGTCATATGATAGTATTATTCCTAGTTTTTATTTTATTTTATTATTTTTTTTAAAAAGTACATATAAGTATATATGTTTTAATTGTACCATCACGTTAGTTTCCAAAATAATATGATAATATAAAGATGTTTTAATTAGCTCACCAAATTTTTGATCATCCTTCCTAATTCAAAGATCACTAAGCATCTGTTATATGAAAAACTCTAGCTTATAGTTTGGCAACTAAGACAAACAGGTGCATGTTATTAATTGTAGTATGAGTACTTCTATAAGTATAAACTAAATATAAGTAGACATTAGACGTTTAAGTAAATAACACTTGTGTTGTGACTCATATATTTTGAATTATGATAAATATTTTTACTTGATGACCAAACTTTATTTCTTTGTACAATTCTAGTTCCTTTATAGCAAATTATTTTACTAGTGATGATGTAGTTGGAATAGTGTTATTTACTCGTGGCAGGTCTTTTTCCATAAGATCTAAAATAGACTAAATTTTTCTTTTGCATTGTATCACTTTTAGGTCTCCAGATATTTATGGAAGACTGGCCTAGCTATATCTTGTTCCAAATTGTCATTATTCTGATTTTACTGATAAGTCAATTTTTGCTTCTTTTAGGAGGATTTTCTATGGGAGGGTGCATGGCAATGCATTTAGCATATAGAAATCATCAAGATGTGGCAGGAGTATTTGCTCTTTCTAGTTTTCTGAATAAAACATCTGCTGTTTACCAGGTAAGTTTCAGATTTAGAAAGCAAAACAGAAGGAAAAAAATGAGACATACACACATTGAAAGTAAAATGACATTGATAATTACACAATAATGGTTGCTTCACAGAGCATTCCTGGGAACTCATGGGCAAATTAGCTATATTGATTAATTCCAGCTGGTCATTCTTGTTTAGGAAATGCCTTGTACAAAGAATATTGTTAATCAAAGTCTCAAAGGGGAAAGGATAAAAAATACGTATGTAATATATATGTGTCCTGTATACATATTAAAAATGTAGATCATTATAGCTTGGTTTGCTGATTATGACTTAATCAAACCAAAGAATAAGTTACATGGCTGACACCTATTTTGCAGCATTATTCCTAATTTTTTATTATTATTATTATTATTATTTTTTTTCCAGTGGGTTTTGTCATACATTGATATGAATCAGCCATGGATTTACATGTATTCCCAATCCCGATCCCCCCTCCCACCTCCCTCTCCACCCGATTCCTCTGGGTCTTCCCAGTGCACCAGGCCGGAGCACTTGTCTCATGCATCCCACCTGGGCTGGTGATCTGTTTCACCATAGATAGTATACATGCTGTTCTTTTGAAATATCCCACCCTCACCTTCTCCCACAGAGTTCAAAAGTCTGTTCTGTATTTCTGTGTCTCTTTTTCTGTTTTGCATATAGGGTTATCGTTATCACCTTTCTAAATTCCATATATATATGTTAGTATGCTGTAATGTTCTTTATCTTTCTGGCTTACTTCACTCTGTATAATGGGCTCCAGCTTCATCCATCTCATTAGGACTGGTTCAAATGAATTCTTTTTAATGGCTGAGTAATATTCCATGGTGTAGATGTACCACAGCTTCCTTATCCATTCATCTGCTGATGGGCATCTAGGTTGCTTTATTCCTAGTTTTTAAAGTAATCCCAATACTGTTCTCCATAGTAGCTGGATCAATTTGCATTTCCACCAACAGTGCAAGAGGGTTCCCTTTGCTTCACACTCTCTCTAGTGCTTATTGTTGTAGATTTTTTGATGATGGTCGTTCTGACTGATGTGCGGTGATATCTCATTGTAATTTTAAAATCATTTGGGAGAATTCTGTTTTTTTTTTCCTGTAGGAAATTTGAAGGAATGCTCATGTTTCCTTGCCTTTGTAGGACTTTTCTTTGGCCTCCAGAGGTGAAAGCTGCTGGTAAGAGACAGAGAGCACTGTGGGTAGAGGGTGTAGCCACAGGGGAATGGCAGTATCTGCCCGCTAAGGTGATGGTATTAGAGAATCGTGTGCCTGCCCAGGCTCCCAGGAGCTCCTTGAGAGCACATCTGACCACCCTCTGCTCTCTGTTTGGATTAACTGTGGAGTTTCATGATCCACCTTCAGCCCGGGGGAGGTAGTCTCTTCTGGGGCTGAATGTAATTCAAGTTTTTGGATAAAAATTGAGTGTATGGTAATAGGGAACAAAATCCAGGTGCTTTATGAACAAGTCAGGGAGGGCAGCTTCTATATGGGAGCCTTGATGGAACAGGGAGTGCGGTACTGCAGGGGCGCTCCTGTGGGCTGGGGATACGGAAGAGTTTAAGAAAATGGCATTTTGTCTATATCATGCAGTCTCTTGGCAGAGGAGATGGGAGACGTTGTGCTCTGAAAAACTCTGGAGAAATCTTGATTGGTTTAAGCAATGGTGTTTTTTGTTTTTTTAAATTTTTCAGCTGTGTTTGTTCCTGGTGTGTGTGTTCTAAGTCAGTTCAATCCTTTCTGACTCTTTGCAACGCTATGGATTGTAGCTGGCCAGACTCCTCTGTCCATGGGATTCTCTAGGCAAGAATACTGGAGTGGGTTTCCATGCTCTTCTCCAAAACAAACTTGAGCACAGTGCATCGGCCAGGAATCGATCCCAGGTCTCCCGTGTGGGAGGTGAGAATTCTACCACTGAGCCCCCAGTGCCCCTCTTGAAAATTCTTGCAAAGTTGTCCCTTCACAGGGAGGCCAATTGATAAAAAAGAAAATCTGTGTCCTTGTAGGACTCTCATATCACCAGCAGGGGACAGCATGGTAGAGGAGATTGCAAGTGGAAGGTCTGGCCTTGTCCTGACCACAGCAGTGAAGGAGAAGGAACAGGTCTGGTTTCTAGGGAAGAGTTTGAGAACATGGCACTTCTGTATACACCATGCCGTCTCCTGGTAGAAGAGCTGGGAGGAGTGGATTTGGAGAGGAAAACCCAATACACTGTGATGATATCTTTCTCCTTGAGTCTGAAGAGAGGCCGTGCCTTCTCAGTTGTTTGCGTTCCCTGTTTTGGCTGGAAGTCAGGGGATGATGCTGGGCAGGGGGAGGCAGTGTCTTCATGATCAGATGGTGGAGGGTGGCTTCAGAGGTGTCCCTTCTGCTTTGGCAGGTTTTCCTGCTGGCTGGGGGAGGGGCACTGAATAGGGGGACAGTTCTGCTGGCTGGGGGTGGGGGACACAGCTTGGGAGGGCAAGGCTCAAGGTCCTGGGGAGGGGGCCAGCATGGGATTTTGCATTGTTGCTGCTGCTAAGACATCTTTCTATTCTTCTGAAAATTTTTATTGGAGTATATAATTGCTTTACAATTTTGTGTTAACTTCTGCTGTGCAGCAAAGTGAATCAGCTTCGTGAATCCAAAAAAGTCCAAAAAGAAGGAATTAGTGTATGCATATATTTTGTTGTTGTTTAGTCGCTAAGTCGTGTCTGATTCTTGCAACCCAATGGACTGTAACCCACCAGGCTCCTCTGCCCATGGGATTTCTCAGGCAAGAATATTGGAATGGGTTGCCATTTCCTTCTCCCTGGGGATCTTTTCAACCAGGGATTGAACTGGTCGTCTCTGGCATCTCCTGCACCGGCAGGAGGACTCTTTACCACTAGTGCCATCTGGAATACACATATGTGTGTGTTTGTATGTGTGTGCTTTTTGGATTTCCTTTCTGTTAAGTCACCACAGAGCAATGAGTAGAGTTCCCTGTGCTATATGGTAGCTTCTCATTATTACCTATTTTATATGTAATAGTGAATATATGCTAACCCCAATCTCCCAATTCATCCCACCCCACCCCCATTCCCCCTTGGTGTCCATATGTTTGTTCTCTACATCTGTGTCTCCATTTCTGCTTTGCAAATAGCTTCATCAGTACCATTTTTCTAGATTCCACATATATGCGTTAATTTGAGATGTTTATTTTTCTCTTTCTGACTTTTTCACTCTGTATAACACATCTTTCTTGTTTGAAAAGACTCTATAAGCAAGAGAAGATCTTCTGTTGTTGATGTTGACACCTTAATTAAACCACCACCTCTCTACCATTACCCTCAGGGGCAACCTTCCCATCAGGGGTTCTGGCAAATCTGCCGCATCCCAGGATCCTGCACTTGCAGCAGCTGCTGAGGAAGGATTGTAGGAGTATTTTTTTTTCCTATAAATGGCCCCCCTCTCTTCCCTGAGAAGGTCACTCTTGGGCATCCCCTGTCTGTAACTCTAGAGGGAGCCTGGGCTGGCATATCAGGCTCTTCACATCCATTGGAGCTATTTCACTTACCTGAAATTCCAAGCGCACCTGACCTGTGAGGATAAAGCCAAGTGGGCTGAAGAGACTCCAGCCCTAGCCCTTTCATGATGGATTCAGCCTAGGCTGGGACAATAGCTGTAATCCACCGTGATGTGCCAGCTCCAAGTATAGCTCTCCACTTCCTGAAACACTTGTCAAACCCCTTCTTTGTATGGAAGATCCTACTTTGTCACCATCTGGTGTGTAATGGCATTTCCTATTCAGAAAGGGCAGCCCAGTATGAGATGGGTGTTTCTTGTGCACGTCAGTCCACTGTCATTTCCTCATGTTCCAACAAAGCAGTCCATTGAGTGTGAAAGCCCAAGGTGGAGGGTCGACACGGGAATGGGTTCTGGG
Organism: Dama dama; assembly: GCF_033118175.1. Taxonomy (NCBI): domain Eukaryota; kingdom Metazoa; phylum Chordata; class Mammalia; order Artiodactyla; family Cervidae; genus Dama; species Dama dama. The sequence goes on from NC_083700.1 coordinate 18,642,175, forward strand.
AGGCTGGGTCACACCATTCAGTGTCTTCAACCCTCCACACCCTCTGTGCTTCTACTTCTGTGCCATGCCCAACGGTTCTCTTTAAACCTCTAGCCAAGCCCCTGTCTCTGCATCCTGTAGTTTGAACAAGCATATGTCAGGAATGTCCAGAGAAATAGAACCAGTAGGAAGTGAATATGTATATTTTTAAGAAATTGGCCCATGTGATCATGGAGGCTGGCAAGTCCAAAACCTGCAGAGCAGGCAGGCTGGCTGGAGACCCAGGGAAGTTAGCAGTTTGAGCACACAGGTCATAGAATTCCCCCGGGAGAGGCCAGTCTTTCTTTGTATTCAGGTTTTCAACTCATAGGATGAGGTCTACTTACACAATGTAGGACGTGCTTTCTTCAGCATTGGTGATATAGTGGTGAGCGTAGCTGACTTCCAAGCAGCTGACCCAGGTTCGATTCCTGGCCACTGCAGCAGGCCAAACTTTGGGCTTCCCTGATAGCTCAGCTGGTAAAGAAGCCTCCTGCAATGCAGGAGACCTAGGTTTGATCCCTGAGTCGGGAAGATTCCCTGCAGAAGGGAAAGGCTACCCACTCCAGTATTCTGTCTGGCCTGGAGAATTCCATGGATTCTATGGTCCATGGGTTTTGTTTTTTTAAAAACCTCAACTTTTTTTTAACCTCTTCAAGTCCAGGGGCTTCTTTTGTATTCAGGCTTTCAACTCATAGAATGAGGTTCACTTACAAGATGCAGGATCATGTTTTCTTCAAAGGCTATGATTAACATAGATATAAGTCCCGCTAGGGTGGGTAGATAGTCACAGAAATCATCCAGGGATGATAGAGAGGGGATTATGTCTCTTTCTAAAACTTTTTAATGTGTTTCCCCTCTCATGCAAGTTTACCCAGTCTTCCGTTCTCCATCTGGCTTCACACAGGGACAATACATCCTTTTTCTTTCACTTCACCATGGAGTATTCCTAGACTGGACAGGGGACCAAGAGAAGGTTTCTTATGCCCAATAACTCAACATAAAGAAGTGGAAACCTCACCCTAGTCTGCTTCACAAAAAGCACTCACCTTGTGATCCTTACCTAGGCATAGCCCAGGAGCCTCTGAGCTTTTGCTATTATTAATACTAGTTCCCATCTGGTGAAACACCTCTATGGTTTGGGCAGGGAGGTGAATGAATGGAAGCCTTTACCTACCAGCCAATAGTTTTTACCTGGAAGTTAAGATATTAAGAAATTGCTAATAGTTTATAAAAGACTCCAATCTTTTGAAATTGTGGAGAAAATATATTCTGTACACCTACAAAGCAGTGGTAACCTGAGAAACATTTAGGACCAGGGGAAGAGATTAATATCAAGATTTAAAAAGAGAACCAGATTGGCCTTTGGCCGGTTTCAGAATCTGGAATCAACCAGTGGGGACATTCCTGGGCATAGTGAGGGCAACCTACAACCCAGGAATCTACAATCCACTGAGAGAAACGGAAATGGGTGGAAACTGAGGAACTCTGACAAGTCTTCCTGCTGTAGACAAAAATTAGTTCCTTCTTTCTCCTACACCTACTTTTTATTTTTAAAATTTTGTACCCTTCAGGTGTACGAAATGGACCTTCATGAAAACGAGAGGCTCTGTTGTGAGACTGGTGGGAAAATGAAAATTGGGATATTCATGGACTATGATTAGATTCAAAATTCCATAATCACTGTGATTGGCCTCAAAGAAGGTCTTGCCTGGGTTACATAAGCAGCCAGTGATGGAGCCCAGGTAGGAAATCAAGGAGTCATCCTCCAATGTACCTGGTTCCTCATCTTCTGTGGGTTTCGTACACCACCTCAGCCCTGGGTGAGTGAGTGTACATCACCACTGGCCACTGATGTACCTTTGTCAGATGCAATCTAATGGTCCATGTGGTATATCTGTGCCTCCCAGCAGACCACTGAGCAGTCTTCTCCAGGAAGCTTCTATCTCCTTCTCTTTTTTTCTCCAGGTCTTAGCAGTGCCAGACATTTTATTGACATTAATCAGTGTTTATTGAGTGAAAGTACAGAGACTGACTAGTAAAGTAGTTGACTGATAGAGTAACCTCCCAGCAAGCTGAGGCTAAACCCCAAGAAGAGCTTCCTCCATGTTTCCCCACCTGTGTCACTGTGCTGTCTCTGATTCAGGGACCTCGCATGCCTGCCCCCTCTGGAACTCCCAGTGACTTTCCACTCAGTCTCAGAAGCTTCTTTTCTCAGGCCCAGATGTGTCCCTCAGTGTCTTTCTCCCACTCCAGTCAGAGAGCAGAAAAAAGGAGCCGGATAGTGTGGCTTGCTCCCCTCCCCCACCTCGCCATGTCTTCAGCCTGCCTCTTGTCTGTGGAGAAACTCTAGCCAAAGAATAAGTTTAATCACAGGAGTTAGAAAATGCAGAAACAAAGGAAAACAGTCAAAGGAGACCAAATAATAATAATGTAGTCACTGATCCATAGTTAAGGACCCTTAGTTCCTCCTCAAGGGCTATTGACAATATTCTGAGCCATATCCGGTGAGCTGTTTTATAGACACTGAAGCCCCTACCAGGTGAAATAAGTTAATGACATGATGACCAGATGGTACCCACAACATAAGCTGCCATAATTCCGAGAACCGGCCTCAAAGAAATGGAAACAAACTGACCCTGAAACTGAGGTTAACTGCACCTAAAACAGCAAAGCTGATGCTGGTCAGACCACTGATGACCAATTTCAAGATGACGGTCAAGGCTGACTGCTGTTTCTGCAAGCAGCCCCTCCCTCTGTCTATAAAATCTTTCACCACCCCACCCCCCACTATTAGAGTAGAATCGGGTAGTGGGGAGTCGGTGGATGGGGAGAATGGGCCTTTATGTCCCTCACCACCCCCACTCCCAGTTGCCAGCATCCAAAATAAAGCAAACTCTGTGTTGCACAAACCTGGCCTCTTTTATTGGCTTTGAGGAGACAGCAGCCATACCCCGACTTTCGATAACACAGAGACAGGGCAAATAAGGGAATAAGATATTTTTTTGAGAAGCATGAAGGAAAGAACATCAAACAGTGTGGAAAACTTTTAATGGACTCAGAGTCTAGCAGGCAGGGTGAGCTTTGTTAGGGGTTGTAGGGAGTGTAGGAAGGAAATACGAACAGAAAATTTCATTGTCTTCACTGAGGAGTGTGGAGTCCTGCTCTGAAGAACTCTGGAGAAGTTCTGATTGACTTAAGCAGATTTTGTTGTTGTTGTTAATTTTTCAGCTGTGTTTGCTCCTACAAAACTTTAGTTTACAACTACAACTCCTAGTGAGGCCAATTGGTGAACAAGTTATCTGTGTCCTTGTAGGTATCTCATACAACCAGCTGGGGGCGGCATGGTAGAGGAGACAGCAGATAGAAAGTGTGGCCTTGTCCTGACCACAGCAGCGGAGGAGAAGGGCAGGAACAGGTCTGGCCTCCAGGGAAGAGTTGGAGAGCATGGCACTTCTGGCCACACCATGCAGTCTCCTGGTGGAAGAGCTGGGAGGAGTGTGTTGGAGAGGAAAATCCAATACACTGTAATGATATCTTCCTCACTGAGTCTGAAGAGAGGCAATGTCTTTTCAGTTGTTTATCGGAAGTGAGGGGATGGTGCTGCATGCAGTGTCTTCATGATCAGGTGGTGGAGGATGGCTTCAGAGGTGTCACTTCTGCTTTGGCAGGTATCCCTGCTGGCGGGGAAGGGGGACATGGCTTGGGAGGGCAGGGTTCAGGAGCTTAGGGAGGGCAGCACCAAGAACCCTGGGGAGGGAAGCATACCCGGGGAGGCAGGTTGCAGTGACTTGGGGAATGCACGGCACAGGAAACTGGAAGGACAGCATACAGGAACCTCAGGAGGATAGCATAAAGGAATCTGGGGAGAGCAGTTCACAGGAACCTGGGTAGGAGGCTGGCAGGGGACTTTGTATTATTGTTGCTGCTGACAGGACATTTTCCTTTGACTGAAGATAAATTGAAAGAAAGAAAGAAAGAAAAAAAAAAAACCCTTTAGAATGAGACAACATCAGTAGAGGGGATTATTTCCAAATTAACACAAGAGAAAATTACTGTTGCTTATTACTTTTTTCTTTAAGATCAACGCTATGACCATCCTATTTTACTTCCTCCCTATTCTTCCCATACTACAGGAGCCTCCACAGATCACAGTGGCCAAAAAGAGACTTTTCTTGGGGGCTGCCTGCAGTTGCCAGTGCCTACTCTGTGGCACCTGAGCATTGGTGCCTGGACTGTGTACTCTTTCCTTTAAATGGAGCGTGTTCACTCTGCAAAGAGTCAGGGGAAAGAATGGGTTTGGAAAATGTGCCTGAAAATAAAAGACAAAATGTCTTTAGAGTGGTCAGCTTGAAGAAAAGAAGCTTGGGAGGACACGAGAGCACTTTCTGTAGTTTATAAGACGCGTCGAAGTGGAGAGATGAATTTGGAGAGTTTAGATTATATTGTTCCCAGGTACCATGGAGTAGTTTCTTTCTCAGAGACTGGGCCCCTATCTGTTGCTGAGGCATTTTTTCCCCTTAGTTTGCCATTTTTGGCAACATCTCTAGTCCTTTGTATTATTCCTGACTACTTTAAACTTGATCACTGCTTTTTCAAGGATAATTACTGCCCCTTTGCATTGGCTGTCTTAAAATCAGAATCCACAGCAGAGTCAGAGTCAGTAGGAAACCCCAGGCAGGCATCTGGCTCAGGTCCTCACTAGATAACTCATCATGCTCTGGCCTGGGGTGGAAAGCTTGACCTTGAAACAATAGGAAGATTCAAGGTGGAGCATAAGAAAGAACAAAGCCTGGGGGCTGTGTAAGCTAAGTTCTGGCCTCAGCTTTACCAGCGTTTGTTAGGCTGATCTAGAGCTTTCTCATCTGTAACTTTAATCACATTCATCTCAAATTATCTTCTGTCTTAGAACAGCACTCAGCAAACTTTTTCTCTAAAGGGCCAGGCAATAAAAATTTTAGGCTTTTCTGGCCATTCTCTGTCACGACTCTCCAACTCTGCCATTGTGACATAAAAGCAGGCACAGGTAAGAATCATTGATGCAACTAGAGATTATCATACTAAGTGAAGAAAGTCAGATAGAAAAAGACAAATGCCACATGACACCACTTATATGAGGAATGTAAAATATACAAATGAACATATGTATGAAATGGAAAATCAAAGACATAGAGAACCAATTGGTGGTTGTGAAGGGGGAGAGGCTTGAGGGAGGGAGAGTGTGGGAGGTTGGGGTTAGCAAATATAAGCTTTTATTTATAGAATGGATAAATAACGAGGTCCTACTGTATAACACAGAACTATATTCATTATTCTATGACAAACCTTAATGGAGAAGGATATTAAAAAAAGAATATATACATATGTATAACTGAATCTGTTTGCTCTAGAGCAGAAATGAACACAACATTGTAAAACAACTATACATCAATTAAAAAATACTAAAACTAAAAGCAGGCGTAGGTAATATGTAAACAGATGAGCATGAGAATATCCCAGTGAAATGTTATTTCCAAAAATAGGTGAGCTCTAGTTTACTGACACCTGATTCAGACCCCAACTTTCTGTATCACACTTCTCCCTGCTCGAGGTCTCTCCCACCTGGTTTTTGTTTTCTGGTTTGTTTTATTTATCTGCTCCTATTGCTGTTTCTGTCATCTGTCTTTCTTCTTCTGTACTCCATCCCAACCCATGGCTCTGTACAACGTCTCATTCCCTCCCACCAGAACCTATCGATGGCATCCCTGAGGGCTTCCTTGCCCGCAGAGCAGAGTCTCATTGCTCACCTGCCTCTCTGGGTTGTTCTAGGCTTGTGGAATTTGGAAGAAGCTTGGATCAGGGTCCTTTTTTCCTGGGCTAAGCCTGGCAGGAGATCAAAGGGCTTGCCCACCATTTCGTGGTAATCTGATGTCTCACTCAGGTTCTTGAAAACACTTGCTAGATCCTCTCTTTGCACTGAAAACTCTAGTTTGTCAGCTTTAGGGTGAATAACTGCATTTCTGTTTCCTCTGAAAGGATTTAGTACGTGTGTATGATAGGTGAGGCAGAGGGATATAGGGATTAATGTACTTTCTTCAAATATTCTTGGTCTTTCAGCAGAATTTGGGTTTGTATATATCTTGATCTCTACCTTATATCTTAAACAAAAATTAGTTCTGGGTAGATTATAGATCTATATTTTTTTTCTTTTTGAAAGATGATTTTTTTACCCGTTCAAGAGATTAAATTTAAAAATCAATTTATTTTAAAGTAAGCAAAATTAATATTTAGTTTAAAAAATAGAAACCCAACAATAAAAGTGACACCTTCAGGTATATTTCTACCTATCTCAGGGTTTGAAAAGTCATACTTTCAGATACATGGTGGGAAGTAGTGCCGAAGTCTAGAATGCTGCTGTCTTTTTGCAATGGATCCACATTTGAATGGTAAAATGATAGAACCTAAAAAAAGGAAAGAATATCTTCATGATCTTGTCACTAGCAAAGAGTCCACAAACAAGGCATAGAAAGCATAATTATAAGATTTCTGGTTTTTAAAAGACACCATTATGATTGTAAAAAAACAAGCCACAAAGATGGAGAAGCTACTTATAATACATATATCTCACAAAGAACTTGTGTCCGGAACCACCCCAATCCCCCCCCCCCCCCAACACACACAGTCAAATACACACTCCTACAGATCAACAAAAGACAAGAAACAGAAATAGAAAACTGTCCAAACAACTTGTACAGGCAGTTGATGGAAGGGTATTTTCAAATTTCCAATAAATATATAATAACGTGCTCAATCTCATCAATCACAAGAGAATTGAAAGTTGAAATCATATTATCTCCATATCACCGCTTAAATGACTAATGTGAAAAAGACAACATCAAGATTGCTTAGTGTGTAGAACAGTTAAAACTTTTACATACTGTTGACAGGAATAAAAGTTGTATTAAAATTTTGGAAAAATTAACAGTATCCATTAGAGCAGAGCACCCAACAGAGGTATATGCATATTGTAACAAAAATATATGAACATGAATGTTCACAGTAACACCACTTAATTTTTTTTTTAAATTGGAAACTAGTAAAACAACTGTTAACAGTAAATAAAAATACATAAATAATGGTATATTCTGGAAGTGAAAAACTATACAATGAGAATGAGCTAAACTATGATCCACAATTACACACTGGGAAATGAATGAATCTCACAAACACAATTCTGAAGGAAAAAAAAAATCCAGGCAATAAAGAATTTCTACTGTATGATTTCCTTTTTATGAATTTCAAAATAAGGAAATCTAATCTGTGGTGTTAGATGTCAGGAGAGTGGTTCTATTTACAGGTAGCTAGGGGCTTCCCTGGTGGCTCAGATGGTAAAGTGTCTGCCTGGAATGCGGGATACCCGGGTTCAACCCCTGGGTTGGGAAGATCCCCTGGAGAAGGAAATGGCAACCCACTCCAGTACTCTTGCCTGGAAAATTCCATGGACTGAGGAGCATGGTAGGCTACAGTCCATGGGTTCGCAGAGTCAGACACGACTGAGCAACTTTACTTATTTACTTAGTGACTGGGAGGGGACACAATAGGATGGACTACTGGGATGCTGGTAACATGCTATTTCTTCATCTGTGTATTGGTTAGATGGCTATTGAGCTAGTAAAAGTTTATTGAGCTGTGTACTTAAATTGTTATAATTTTATTTATTTATATTTCAAATTTAGTTCAATTAAAATGTTAATTTTAAAGTCAATATTCCTGCAGTGTTGTGAAAGAGAGAGTGAGAGATGATGAGAATAGCAAAATATTAAGGACCATAGCATGGAATACTTTTAGGATAGTAAGGACTTTGGCTTTTATTTTGAAATAGGATGATATTTGATAATTTCAGCAAAGAGAGAGCATAATGTAATTTATGTCTTGATATGATTGCTGCAGTTCTGATAAGGGATTGTGGCATGAGATAAGAAGAAAGAGACAAGACAGGTGACTTTTGCGGTGGCTCAGAGGAAGAATAATACTGATTCCAACTAGGATAAGAACAGTGGAGGTGATGAAAAGATGAGAAGTGATTCCATTCTTAGTGCAGAACTTTAGGACTTTGGAAGGATTTATCTGTGTGAGATAACACAAGAAATCAGAGATAAATCCTAGGGTTTAAAAAATATTATTATTATTTAGTTGTGGCTTGAGCATCTTTATACACATGGTGACATTTCTGTGTATACTGAAGATGGATAGAAAATATTCCACAAATGATAGGTATGAGATTATTACAAAAAAGGTAATCAGCAGTTATTATAAACAACTTCATAACAATAAACTCTACAACTTATAGTAAAAGTACAAACTCCTTGAAAATCAAGTAACAAAAACTAACACATGAAGAAAATTTGAATAGTCCTGTAACAATCTTCTGACATGTCAGCTTGGCTAGGCTACAATCCCTAGTTATTCAAACACTAATCTAGGTGTTGCATAGAAGTAGATGTGACTAATGTTCCTAATTAAATGACTTTGTGTAGGGGAGAATATCCTAGATAAGCTGGGTGGGTCTGATGCAATAGTTGAAAGACCTTAAGAGTAGGACTGAAGCGTCCCTGAAGAAATTCCATGCATGAATAATAACTTCAGACCATGACAGATAGTTTCAGTCTCCCCATGTAGAAATATCTAAGGAATTTACAAAAATATATATTGGAAATAAGTAATTTTAGCAATGCCACAGAATATAAGGCCAATCAATTTTATTTCTGTATACCATCACCAAACAATTGGAAATAAAGTAAAAAATAAACCCATAATAGCATACAAATAATAAAGTATTAGAAATATATTTAACAAAAATGTTCAAGTTGTCTATACTGAAAACTATAGAATAATCCAGAGAAAATTTCAAGAAGATATAAATAAATGAAGAGATATACAGGATTTATACATTGGATAACACATTCTGTAAAACATATCAGTCCTCTTAAGTTGATCTATTAAGTTCTTATAGTCCCAATAAAAATCCTGGTTGACTTTTGGAGGAGAAATCAACAGGCCAAATTTAACATTTATATGAAAATGCAAAGAATGTAAACTAAACCAAACAATCTTGGAAAATAACAAAATTGAGAGCCCCACATTATCTGATTTCAAGACATAGACTACAAATGTCTATTAATCAAAATGCATGGCTTTGTCATGTAATAGACATATAGATCAATGGAACTGTATAAAGAATTCAGAGATGGACTCAACATTTATGGTCAAGTAAAATGTATAAATACCAAACAGCATGTTTAACAACATTACTAATCAGGGAAATGAAGTTAAAAAGCCCCATGAGGTACCATTTCAGATCATGAAAATGACTAAGGATAAGTAAGGAACTAAAACAAGCATGATAAGGATGTGGAACAATTGGAAGCCTCATACAATGCTGGTGGGAGTGCAAATGGCACAATCAATTTAGGAAACAATCTGGCAGTTTCTTGCAGTGTTAACCATACTTCACTGCTATGACCATGAAGCTTTGTTTCTAAATATTTATTTAAGAGAAATAAAAACATATATTCATAAAAGACTTGCACATAAATATTCATAATAGCTTTGTTTGCATAGCACCAAACTGAAACAATGCAAATGTTTGTCAACATATAAATAGATGAACAAATTGTAGATAATTCACACAGTGGGATATGATAAGCAATTAAAAAATACCTTAAAAATCTACTGGTTAAACAATAACATGATGAATATCAAAACAGTTTCAGCAAAAGAAATCAAACAGAGCAGAGTGAGTTTTGTATGATTCAGTGTGCATGAAGTTCTAGAGTAAGCAAAACTCACCCATGGTGACAGGAATCTGAACAGGAGATGCCTTTGGGAAGAAGTAAGTAAAAAGGAGTATTGCAAGTATTCTATATTCTCCTTGCTCTTGGATATTACAGGGACTGTTATGATAAGATCATGTATCTATCCACTTAACACATCGTACTAAGTTCTAAAATTATTTCCCTAGATATCTACATTCTTGAATTATATTATCCACATTAGTCATAATGAAAAGATGTATTGGTATTATTGCTTTATTCTTTCACTTTTACTCACAGTGGCTACAAAAACTGGTTGTATAAAAGGCTTTCTTGACCATCAGTGAGTGCTTTCTTGGAAAGCTCCAGAGGTTCTGGAAAAAGGAGTCTTATTATTTTATTTCTCCTTCATGGGTGCTCTTCCAGTGAGAGGAAAATGTTAGCATCTGTTCAGCTACCAAAGTGAAGTTTCCTTTGAAAATCAGGAGTTAGTTTTCAGGAATTGACATGAATCAGAACTGCTGTGAAAATACTTGCTATTTGCTCCAGATCCCAGATACATGCAGGCTGAGAGGTATCAAGTCAGTCCTCTTCATGCACTGGGATCTTCTGAGGACAAGAGCAGTTTGGACAGAAGATGGAGTGATTCTTTCTGGCCAGGTATGGGACTGGGGGATAATTAAAGACAGATGAGCAGACATGGATGGATGGATAAATGTATTATTATGTGTGGGCAATAAACTAATAGACTTTAGAGGAAGTTCAATCAAGAAGTCAAAGTTTGCTTTTTCTATGTTCCAACCATTGAATCAAAGTCTAGAAATATGAAGTAATGTGTCTAGGGTTGCACAGTGAATATTGGAACCCAGTATCCTGGCTGGGGGCTTCTCAGGTGGCTCAGTGGTAAAGAATCCTCCTGCAACACACAAGACAAAAGAAACGTGGGTTTGATCCCTGAGTTGGGAAGATCCCCTGGAGGAGGGCTTGGCAACACACTCCAGTATTCTTGCCTGGGAAATTGCATGGACAGAGGAGTCTGATGGGCTACAGTCCACGGGGTTGCAAAGAGTTGGACACGACTGAGCATGCATGCACACTCTAGTTGCACTATCCTGGTTGACAGAACCCTATTCTTTCTGAGGCCTATCAGTTCTCATCTCATTCTTGGCCAAGTCTTAGCTTCCAGAGGGGAGAGAAGAGGAAAAGAGTGATTCCACAAATATTAATTAAGGACAGCACTTGTCCTGGAAACTGTTAGGTGTTGGACATAAAGCAGTGACTAACTCATGAAACTTAAATTCATCAAGGTTAATAGACATTGAACAAGTGGTAACATGAATAATTCATTAATAATTCTACATGTGTCATGAAACAGTGATTCAGGGTAAAAAGAGCATAAAACAGGAGGAACTAACCTTGCCTAAACAGAATAATCCATCAGAGTTAGCCTGAATGCTGTATAGGGCATGAAAGTCAATCAGGGAAAGACAGTTCCTGGCTGAGAGGAGGGAAGAGGTCAGAGGGAAGGAATCTGGATCATATGAGGAGCACAGAGGTCAATGTGATCAGAGCTTCTAAGCCAGGCCAGGGGAGCGTGTTGTGACCTGTGCTTCATGGAATTAAATATGAGGAGACAGCCAAACAATCAGAGCCTTATGGGTCAATGTTATGGAGGTCAAGTATGTTTATAAGTCTAAAAGGAAGCCACAGAAGGACATCAAGCAAATAATGCAGTCTCACTTGTAGTTTGGCTGCAGCGTGGTGAACGGTTTATAGGGCATCAGGGCTTGAAGAAGACCAGTTGAGACACTCTTACAGTTAGGCCAGGCAAGAAGTGAGGGTATTTGGATGAACATAACATGAGTGAGATGGAGAAAGATGGAGGGAGAAATAGAGGCAGTATCAGGTGGAACTGTTAAGATCACAATACTAACTCTAACTATTCTAATAATTCCCAGAGTCTGGAACCCATGATAACATCTACACAGTCAAAATTATAACACAACTGATCAGTCAGTTTAGTTCAGTTCAGTCGCTCAGTCATGTCCTACTCTTTGTGATCCAATGGACTGCAGCAATCCAGGCCTCCCTGTCCATTGACAACTCCTGGAGTTTACTCAAACTTACGTCCATTGAGTCGGTGGTGCCATCCAATCATCTCATCCTCTGTAATCCCCTTCTTCTCCTGCCTTCAATCTTTCCCAGCATCAGGGTCTTTTCAAATGAGTTAGTTCTTTGAATCAGGTGGCCAAAGTATTGGAGTTTCAGCTTCAGCATCAGTCCTTCCAATGAATATTCAGGACTGATTTCCTTTAGGATGGACTGGTTGGAACTTCTTGCAGTCCAAGGGACTCTCAAGAGTCTTCTCCATCACTACAGTTCAAAAGCATCAATTTTTTGGCACTCAGCTTTCTTTATAGTCCAACTCTCACATCCATACATGACTACTGGAAAAGCCATAGCTTTGACTAGACGGACCTTTGTTGGCAAAGTAATGTCTCTGCTCTTTAACATGCTCTCTAGGTTGGTCATGAATTTCTTCCAGGAGCAAACATCTTTTAATTTCATGGCTTCAGTCACCATCTGCAGTGATCTTGGAGCCCAAGAAAATAAAGTCTGTCACTGTTTCCACTGTTTCCCCATCTATTTGCTATGAAGTGTTGGGACCAGATGCCATGATCTTAGTTTCCTGAATGTTGAGTTTTAAGCCAGAATTTTCACTCTCCTCTTTCACTTTTGTCAAGAGGCTCCTCAGTTCCTCTTTGCTTTCTGCCAAAAAGGTGGTGTCATCTGCATATCTGAGGTTATTGGTATTTCTCCTGGCAATCTTGGTTCCAGCTTGTGTTTCATACAGTCCAGCATTTCTCATGATGTACTCTGCATACAAGCTAAATAAGCAGGGTGACAATATACAGCCTTGATGTACTCCTTTCCTGATTTGGAATCATTCTGTTGTTGTATGTCCAGTTCTAACTGTTGCTTCTTGACGTGCATATAGATTTCTCAGGAGGCAGGTCAGGTGGTCTGGTATTCCCATATTTTGAAGAATTTTCCACAGTTTGTTGTGATCCACACAGTCAAAGGCTTTAGCATAGTCAATAAAGCAGAAGTAGATGTTTTTCTGGAACTCTCTTGCTTTCTCAATGATCCAATAGATGTTGGCAATTTGATCTCTGGTTCCTCTGCCTTTTCTAAATCCAGCTTGAACATCTGGAAGTTCACAGTTCACATAATGTTGAAGCCTGGCTTGGAGAATTTTGAGCATTACTTTGTTATCTTGTGAGATGAGTGCGATTGTGTGGTAGTTAGAACAGTCTTTGGCATTGCCTTTCTTTGGGATTGGAATGAAAACTGAACTTTTCCAGTCCTGTGGCCACTGCTGAGTTTTCCAAATTTGCTGACATACTGAGTGCAGCACTTTCACAGCATCATCTTTTAGGATTTGAAATAGCTCAACTGGAATTCCATCTCCTCCACTAGCTTTGTGTGTAGTAATGGGCTTCCTAAGGCCCACTTGACTTCACATTCCAGGCTGTCTGGCTTTGGGTGAGTGATCACACCATCATGGTTATCTGGGTCATGAAGATCCTTTTTGTATAGTTCTTCTGTGTATTCTTGCCACCTCTTCTTAACATCTTCTGCTTCTGTTAGGTCTATACCACTTCCGTATTTTATTGAACCCATCTTTGCATGAAATGTTCCCTTGGTATCTCTAATTTTTTGAAGAGATCTCTAGTCTTTCCCATTCTATTATTTTCCTCTATTTCTTTGCACTGATCACAGAGGAAGGCTTTCTTATTTCTCCTTGCTATTCTTTGGAACTCTGCATTCAAATGGGTCTATCTTTCTCCTTTGCCTTTCACTTCTCTTCTTTTCTCAGCTATTTGTAAGGCCTTCTCAGACAACCATTTTGCCTTTTTGCGTTTCTTTTTATTGGGGATGGTCTTGATCACTGCCTCCTGTACAATGTCACGAACCTCTGTCCATAGTTCTTCAGGCACTGTGTCTATCAAATCTAATCCCTTGAATCTATTTGTAACTTCCACGGTATAATCGTAAGGGATTTGATTTAGGTTTTACCTGAATGGTTCTGTCATTTTTGAGATTGCATCCAAGTACTGTATTTTGGACTCTTTTGTTGACTATGATAGCTACTCCATTTCTTCTAAGAGATTCTTGCCCACAGTAGTAGGTATAATGGTCATGTGAGTTAAATTCACCTATTCCAGTCCATTTTACTACACTGATTCCTAAAATGTTGATGTTTACTCTTGCCATCTCCTGTTTGACTACTTCCAATTTATCTTGATTCATGGACCTAACATTTCAGGTTCCTAGGCAATATTGCTCTTTATTGCATCAGACTTTACTTCTGTCACCAGTCACATTCACAACTGGTTGCTCTTTTTGCTTTGGCTCCATCTCTTCATTTTTCTGTAGTTATTTCTCCACTGATCTCCAGTAGCATATCGGGCACCTACTGATCTGGGGAGTTCATCTTTCAATGTCCTATCTTTTTGCCTTTTCATACTGTTCATGGGGTTCTTGAGGCAAGAATACTGAAGTAGTTTGCCATTCCCTTCTCCAGTACACAACTGATAAATATAGTTAAATCTGTCCTATATGGACTTCCTTGATAGCTCAGTTGGTAAAGAATCTGCCTTCAATGCAGGAGACCCCAGTTGGATTCCTGAGTCGGGAAGATCCTCTGGAGAAGGGCTAGGCTACCCACCAGTATTCTTGAGCTTCCCTTGTGGCTCAGCTGGTAAAGAATCCTCCTGCAATACAGGATACCTGGGTTCGATCCCTGGATTGGGAAGATGCCCTGGAGAAGGGAAAGGCTACCCACTCCAGTGTTCTGGCCTATACAATCCATGGGGTCGCAAAGAGTCGGACGCGACTCTATGGCTTTCACTCACTCACTGTCCTACGTGGGTGCAGCCTGCCTGAGATATTCAGTATTCCATTTTTGTTTTCAAATGCTCAAGGTAATTTCCACCTAGCAAAACTGAACTCCCTGACAGATGTTTCAAATATCTGACTTTGCCAGGTGTCATCGCAACTGGTCTGGATATAAACCCAGTACCAATTTGAGCTTGTGGCAAATATATGTAATCCCTCTCCTCATTTTCCAATACCCTTTGAATGTCTTACTATGTATGGTCTATTTTATAGACTTATGCATCTCTTCTTCCCAAAGTAGAACCCAGAAAATCAGTCTCACAGTGTTTTTTACAGTCTGATCTCTACAAATTAGAACTTATTCCACAAAAGAGCAGTGGGAAGGGGGTCTCCTTATAGCACATATTTTCCTGACAAGGGTGGTGGCTCCCTTTGCTGTTGGCTGAGGATGCAAGGGTGTGTTCCTGGCACAAATGTTGCATTGGTGGAGTGGAGGTGGTGTCGGCAGCAGCTTCCTCACCAGGTGTGGTTTGGGGTATAATTTCTTGATACTCAGCCTCAAACTTCATCCTTAAGCCCTCCCACTAGTTTGGTAATCCACCCAATAGCCTTTTAATAAGCCTCTTTTTTCCTGCTTAGTCAGCCAGAGTGAGCTTCTGTTGCTTATAATTAATATCCCCAGCTGATATAAAACTAGATGTTATTAATTACACAGTATGAAGTTGTTCCCTGAAATGAAATCATGAGGTTGAGGTCCTCAGAAGTATGACTGAACAAGAAAAATAGGTCTGATCACAGCTTCTGTTCATATTTGGCCCACATTAGGGTTATGGCAAACATTTATAACAAATAAGAGAAACGTATGTCTCTGTATGAGGCCAAAGAAACTATTTCAAAGGGCCATCACATAGATAAATTCCAAAACCTGTCTGCTAAAAATAAAAATAAAGCAAAATAAAAAATGTACACATCTCTGAATTACTAAGTGAATCTTTCTTGCCGTGTGTGTGTGTGTGTGTGTGTGTGTGTGTGTAAGGTGAGGAAGGTACCTTGAAATTTCCTGAGGAAGTCATGAGCTAGTGAGAGAGTGGGCCCAGTGGGGAAGACCCATAAAGAATTCTAGAAGCTAAGCAGAGACTTCAGTCCAGGCACCGTCAACCCCAGGAGACCTCTGGAGCATCTCAGACTCAGGACTACAAGTCTTTGCTAAAAGACCTCTAGTGACAAGAGGTAATGGCTTTTAAAGGAAGCTGCTCCACTGTGAGAAGGTCTGCCTTGAGAAACGTCTGTCTTGTACAGAACTGAAACCTGTATCCTCTAACTTCTACTCACTCTTCTTACATCAACCACTTGCTCCTCATCAAGAACTTGTGCATCCTCCTACAGTAAATTTAAGCCTCAGTCTCTCTTCTCTTTCCTATAAAAATCTTCTTTTCTTCAGGTTAAGCT
This sequence comes from Dama dama, assembly GCF_033118175.1. NCBI lineage: Eukaryota > Metazoa > Chordata > Mammalia > Artiodactyla > Cervidae > Dama > Dama dama. The sequence continues at coordinate 18,658,335 of NC_083700.1, forward strand.
ATTCTGTTGCTTCTACATTTCCATATATAGCCCAATCTGATGACCACTCTCTCCTCCCAGAGAGTATTGACAGAGTTGGAGTCAGACACTGTATATTATTTATTAGATACATAACCCAGGGCAAGTTACCTAATCTCCAAGATAATTGCATTTATTAGAAAGGCAATATGCTCCCAGCCCATGACTTGATTCATATCTTAAGTCTACCTTTTCTACATGTGCAATTTATCTTAAATTATTTAATGCCAAGCCATAAATTATTTAAAAGATCAATCATTAGTGATTGTGAAGGTTAAATTATTTAACATGAGTAAAGACCTAGCTCAGAGTAAGAGCTCCAGAAATAATAGTTAGGATATCATTGTTGCTCCCAGAATGTGGTAGCTCCTAGGTGGCTAGTGGTCGTGACAGAGAGGTTTTAAGTCTCTGAGACTGAAAAAGGAGATGAAAGAACAGAATGCTCTTTATATTTAAGCTTAACACAGTTTAAATGAGAGCATGTTAATTGAAATAAAAAAGGTTTTAATGCTTTCTTTCTTTACCGTGGGAGAGGTTTCTTCATCGGTAGCAGGAGCAGGAGCAATGCAAAGTGACTTGCCACAATTCTCACCACATTCTCGAATCTGTCCACCGGGACTCGGCACCTGCCCCACCTTGCAGTCAGCAGAAGGACTTCCATCAAGCTCTCAATTCTATCTCCACAAGTGCTCTTCCTCCTCCTTCTTTCTCTTTCTTTCTTTTTAAACTGTCTGCATCTCTAGAATCCCAATGGTCCCTCCTCTGTCATTTCTCCATCTCTCTTCCCTAGACTAGGCACTCATTCCTCACGAGTATCTCCCCTTCCTAGCCTTAAATTTCACTTTTCTGTAAGACACCATGCTGTGGATGGATGCCAAATGAATAGGAGACCGGGCATCTTAGCGAACCATGTTTTGTTGGAGAAAACGGAGAAGGAGTCAGCTGGGACTAGCTGGTTGAAGCAGTGGAGAGTATGCAAAGGATGGATTTAGCCCTCTGTGAAGGCGGGGGAAGGGACCTAATATGCACAATGTTTTATTGAGCTGCCCACACCTCAGGATATTTTTGTTCAAATGGAAAGAGATCTAGAGAAGGGAATTAAACCACTGTCTTAAAATCTTCCTTATCCAGAAGCTGGAAAAACTGACTTTGTGTTGAGCATCACAGATGAGATAAAGGCAGCTCTGTTTCAGACAAGATCCTGAAAGTGTTACTTCTATTTCTTATGGGAGATGCGCCCAAGAAAAATGACCAACTGCACTTTTGGTTTGCTTTGCAATTACTACTAAGGACATCACTTCTGCTGAGGTTTCACATCAGCATTCTTCCTGATGTGGGGCATGCTTCAGTTGCCTGAAGGTGGGTGCAGAGTTCATGGTCCTTGGGTGTGGAAAAAGCCCAGGTTACCTGGGGATCTTACTTTGTTGCTACTGCTGAAAGTATGTCTTTGTTGGATCTAGATAAACCTGTAAGACACAAAAGACAAAAATGTTCAGACATCATATCCTCCTAATTTTGAAGCAAAGTTCCTTTTTCTATAGATGAAAATTGTTAATCTTTTCAACCTTGAAGTCCTCCAGGAGAAGTCAGCCAGAAGAGCTGATAATTTTATCCTGCAAAGTCAAAACCTGCTTGCAAATAATAGGATGTCCAGTGTCTTAAAATTGCAACTGGTGGACCATATAGACCAATGAACCAAAGAAGTTTCCACACTGGTCCCAGAAATACTGACATTTCATGTGTATTAATTCTGTTCTCTTTTCACTCAACAATCTCTTGTTTATTTTGCATTCTTTTTGTTTGTATTAGAAAACCTTGCTTCTGAGCAGTGAAGGAACTCCTCCAAAAGCAAACCAGAGGCAAGTGAGAGGGGCTGTCTACTTACTTTTCCTCTATACATCACCTTTCATCAGAACAGTGACTGTTTTGAAAATGATCTCATAAAAGGAATAGTTGAAGGAGAGAAATGCATTTAATGAGTCACTCTTCTTTTACTATAGTCTATTTTGTTTTCCTCACAATATTAGATACTGAATCCCCAGGAAAACACACTATTGCTTTATTTTCAGCCCCAATCCTAAGATCAGGTTGAATGGTTGGTTGATAGTCAGTACAAGTTAGTAGAAAGTTGAATAACATAGATTCAAAATATATAGTTTTTTATAAATATGCAGACAAATAGTTAATTGGCAGACTTTTCAAGATTTTATCTTATTCTCTGAAAATATTTCCTTAAATATATTTTCTCCTTCATCCTATGTGTAACCAATCAACAGTCACAATAAATTGAATAAAACAACTCCCCACTATCCACACACAAAAATCTAGATGTTTTGATATGCAACTTCAAACTTATGCCTTCTTTGTTTTTTTCACCTTGTTGCATTGACAAGAGCTCCAGTGTAAAGCTGAGCAGAAATGGTAATAATGGGTTCTCTGATTTCATTCCTGATCTCAGAGAGGAAATTTCAATATTTCATTATTAAGCATGATGTTTCCTGCAGATATTTTTACAGATACATCTATTAGACTAGGAAAAAATCTTTTATTCCTATTTCGTGAAGAATATCAGAGATAAAAGCTGAATTTTATCAAAAATGTTTAATAGTAATCAAGACTATTGTGTATTTTTAAAAATCTGTTTTTCCACCTCCTAACTGAAAACTGTCCCATTGTTTTTCAATCTGTGGAAGAGTTTGTATAGAATTGGTGTCATTTCCTCCTTAAAAATTTGGAACACTAAGATACTGGTCAAGATCTGGATATATGAATGTTCATTTATTTTTAAAAAAGAACGTATATACTTTTAAAAAAAGAATGTGTATGCTTTCCCCCCATATATACACTTATATACTTTTCTAAATGTATGATACATTTTTATAATACAAATTTTAAAAATAAAGTTTGGAGGCATTCATTGTGAAGACTACTGGGGAAGTATTCTTTGTGGAAAAAATTTTAATAACTGATTCACCTACTTATGGACTCTTCAGTTTTTAAATTTATTTTTGTACTAGTTCTTATATTTTATGGTCTGTCTGTTTTAATTCAATTTTAAAAATTTATTTGAATAAAGTTACTCATAATGTTCTATTGCTATTTTTTGAATGTTTGTAGTGATACCACTTTTTCCATTCCTAATATTAGTTACTTATGTTTTTCTTTTTGTCAGTTGTCTCAGAAATTATTATTGTTACTAACACCTTTTAAAACCATCTTTTGGCTTTATTGATTTTTCTGTTTGCTGTTTGCTTTATTGTTTCCTTATTTCTATTCTTTATTTCTTTCTTCTACTTTCTTTGAGTTAAATTTGTTCTATTTTTAGTTTCTTGAGATGGAAGTTTAAATAATTGACTTTCAGGCTTTATTCTATTATATGTACATGGGACTGTAAATTTTTATCTCAATAGTACTGCACTGAATGAGTTTTGCTATGTCACATTTTGATTATAATTCACTTAAAATATTTTATAATTCTCATAGGAATTTGATACTACCTATGAGGTATTTTGAATATTGTTTAATTTCTAATTAGTTTGTGATTTTCTAATTACCCTTCTGTTGTAAATTTCCATCTTAATTTCAATGTAGTTGAAGCATATATTCTATATAATTTTAATCCTTTAACATTTGTTGAGACTTATGGTAATCATATGATCTGTTTTGGTAAATGTTCCATGGGTATATTTTATTTGGTATAATATTCTATATAATACAATAAGGTCAAGTTTGTTAACTAGGAAGAAATTTCATTTCCTTATTGACTTTTTTGTCTATTGTATTAACTTTTGAAATAGGAGTGTGATTTTGACTTGTCTTTATTTTTGTTCTGTGATTATTTTCTTTATGCATTTTGAAATCATGTTTTGAGATACATCCAGATTGAGTATTGCAAACTTTCTGTTGCATTGATCATTTTGTTCTTATAAAATGCCATTCCTTATCTTTAAAAAGGCTTCTTGCCTTAAATTTTACTCCGTTTAGTATTAGTAGAGTTACACTAGACTTTGCTCACAAAGTCTATCCTTTCTATAATTTGCTTTCAACTTTTCTACTCCTTTTAATTTGCTGTGCTTCTTGTAACAGCATATAGTTTAAGAGAACCCAGTTGACAATCTTGGTGTAATATTGGTGTATTTAGCCTATTAAGATTTTATGAATTACTAATATCTACTATCTTATTTCATGGTTTATGTTCATTTTTTCTCTTGCCCTTTTTTGAATATTTCTTTTTATTTTATTTTATTTGATTAAATTTTTAGCTTTATATTCTTTTAATATTACTGGAGAGAACAAATATCTACCTTATTACAAAATAATGCAAATTATCCAAATTATTGCTTTTACCGCTTCTGTATACTTAGCTTTTTAGTGTCTCACCTCATGAAACTTTAGATTTTGCCAAATATTTTCAGAACAATCAATTGTGTGTCACACTATCTCAGTAAGATGATCAAAATCTCCCTTGTCTCTCAAAAGCTGAATATCTGGGAAAGTCCAGAATAAAATATCAACCTCTTGTTTTCTGCCAGAGCTGGTAAATGCTCCCAGAGGAAAAGCAGCAGCTGCAAAAGTCAGCTCTTCTAAGATTGCTCCTCTGTATGATATTAATCTGTCTAGTCTCCATTTCTTCAGAAAGTCTCTGAATTCTTTAAATAATTGACTTTAAAATTATAACAAAGTTTTTTATTTGTTCCTGGTGAGAGTGTTGGTTTGCCAGTAAGCCATTCCACTCTACTAAGAATGCTATGAAATTAAATTTTAATTATTTAAATCAATTTGAGGTGGGTTTCTGTTACTTGTGGTCTATAATATCCTTAAAAATACATCTGAGCCAAGACCTGAGTGATGAGAAGCATCTTTCAAGGGAAGAATATCCCAGGCAGAGGGAAATACAAAGAAAATGAACTTATCCTGTTGGAGAAGTGGAAATGAGGCAGCATGGTGCAATATAATGAGTTGGATGGATGGGTTGGGGGAAGATAAGATGGAAGAAGAGGCAGGAACAGATTATGTAGGGCCTTTTAGATAATTTAAATGACATCATATAATTACATTTAAAGAGATTATCATAGGTAATCTCTTTGAATTCTGAATATAGAATAAATTATTTGGAGACAGACAAGAAAGCTGCAGGATTAGTTAAGAGGCCATTTCATTAGTTCAAATAAGAGATGATGTTTGCTTGCCTTGGGGTTTTGGCAGTGAAAAGGGAGGAAAGTAGACAAAATAGGGTCATATTTTAGAGTATTTGCCTTCAATCTAAGTTCTAAGGAAACGAGATTTTAAGAGATATTTCACAGGCTAGCAAAGCAGGTCTACATCACCCTTCTATGAATTTCAGCTTGAGTAGCCCAAGTTTACTCTTTTGTATCGAGAGTGTTAACAACCTTGGTAGGGAGGCCAGAGGTCCCTAAATGGCAGGGGGAAATAAACTGCGAGTGGCAGACTTTATTTTTTCTTTCCTCTTCTAATCCTATGTTGTCATAGCAACACCTGGTTCCACCTGAACTTAACTTTATCTCAAGCCTTGCACTAACCAATGCATTTTTCTCATGGAAATGTATTTCTTAAGCTATGTTAATGAACTATGTATTTGCTTGGAAATCTGCCTTTCTTCAGAATTCATGTCAATGATTATATGGCTGGGGATGACTCACCTTGGGCCAACGCTATCTCAAAATGCGTGTTATGGGTGAGGGGCTGGTGCAACTCTCTCAGTTTTGAGGTGTTTGCTTTATTTGATTAGCAGCTTGCTAACAGGTATATAACTCCTTGCTAAAAACTAGCAATGGGGCACTCTTTCTGCCCCCTTCTGATGTCTATGTCAGAAGTTTTCCCTATCTCTTTTCGTACTTGAATAAAACTTTGCTACACAAAAAACTCCGAGTGATCAAGCCTCAAATCTGGCCCCAGGTAGAATTCCTCTCCTCCAGAGGCCACAAATAACGGCATCACTCAGTTGTGTCCAATTCTTTGTGATCCCATGGACTGTACAATCCATGGAATTCTCCAGGCCAGAATACTGGAGTGGGTAGCCTATCCCTTCTCTATCTCTTCCTGACCCAGGAATCAAACCAGGGTCCCCTGCATTGCAGGTGAATTCTTTACCAGCTGAGCTACCCGGGAAGTCCAAGTTTCTTTCACACAAAAAGCTCTGAGTGATCAAGCCTTTTCTCTAGCCCCAGATCGAATTCCTCTCTGGAGGCCATGAATCCTGGCATCATTCACAGTTGCAGCAGCAACCTTTTAGTATATTGTGGTTCTATGTAAGATTTTAGTTGAAATATTAAAAGGAAATTAAAAGGGAAAAAGCACAGCAACAGGGTTAGAACCTATAGTCTTATTGCTGATTATATGGCAGGGTGTAAACAGTCTGAAATTCATGACACATATGGTTTTTCTGATCTTAACAGATGAGTAGACTGTAGTGTCAAACTGTTATTCCTCCTTTCCCACTTTGTAAGTGAGACACATTAGAACCAGAAAGAGAAAAACTTTCTTGCAATGTTCCTCCAGTGCCTTCTACTGACAAAACTGAACACCTGACAACTGGAAAAAGGGGAATATTTGTAAAGCCCAGACCCCTTATCATGGTACAGGCAAAGAAAGGATGATTTTGGATAAGAGAGAAATAAACTGACAACTGATACAGGTCTTTGGGAGGGTATGGCTCAGGAATACGTGGATGGCAAAATTTGGGTTTCAGGAAGTGTAGTGTCTGGAATTGTTGGGAGAGCAGTGGGGAGAGGATTATGTTGAGGGCAGAGTTTTGTGGTATGGGGAAGACAAGAGTCAGGAACATGGGATCTGTAAGGGACTGGGCTGAAAGTTCTGTGGAAGCCAAAAATCAGATTATGGGGGACAGGGCTCAGCATACTGGGGACAAAGATAGCAGGGTTTGGAGTTGTAGGGTGAAAATCTTTGACGTTAAAGATGGGCACAGTTTATTAAATATTTCTCTATTGAGATATGTGTGTGTGTATTAAGGGGGGAAGTCCATGTGTCCAATTCTTGAATAAGGCAGTTCTATGATTGTTTTGACCGAAGTAACACTAGGCCAATTTCCATTTTCTTGCTTTTGATGTCTTGAGTCAAAGTGCAAGAATCTGACCACTCTCCTGGAAAGACCTTGAAATTACCTAGGGAAAAAGAGGAGGCTAGCTGAGTCTAGCCTTTCTTCTGTCAAGGCATCAGGCAGGGTGAATGTGGATGAATCTATCTTGAACCTTGCAGAGCTGATCAGCTAACAGGTGAATACCACCAAGGAGTTCCAGTTCATACCGTGTGAAGCATGAGGATTACTTGATCAACCATTACGTGATTATCTGTCTCATAAAATTGTGAAATCTTTATTACAATTTGATCATAAAAATCTTTACTAGGAGAGATAAATGTAGTAAAACAAAGATGTGCTATCCAGACTTCCTTTAAAGACATGATTTGTTGTTGCAACTATTGGGAGCCATCAGCTTCTTCAGGGTTGGCCTCAGCTTCAGAGAGGTGCCTCTTTCAAGAACATTCCAGTCCAGGCTGGGCCACACCCAGTGACTGCTCAGGAGGTAGATATAGCAGCCTGGCTGTCTAGGCCACTGTGGGACAATGATTAAGCTGTATAGGCTCTCAGGTTTCCTATGCATTTAGCTGAATCTTTGTCAGGCTTCTATGGCAGTTTGACTTCCCCTTCTGCACAGTCCTGGTTTCTCTTCCTGTCTTCACAGCCACTGATCTCCAATTAATAGCCTATCAATAACACACCAAGTATCAATAACACGCCAAATTCCATTACAGTGTCTGCTTCTCAGAAGCCCAGCATATGACAGTGCAATAAATGAACAGCTTTTCTAGTGCCAATGCTATCCCTGTTATTAGAATTATGCAGAAATACTTCAAAGTTTCAGAAGGGAACACTGAATCTGGCATACAGTAAGAACTTAGCAAATATTTACTAAACTGAACTGATGCTCAGAAGGAGGACTGTTCACATAAGTGACCAAAAAGCTATCAGTAAGCCTCTCTCTGGGGGCCTCCCAGGTAGTGCTAGTGATAAAGAACTTGCCTGCCAATGCAGGAGGCATGAGAGATGTGGGTTTGATCCCTGGGTAGGGAAAATCCCCTGGAGGAAGTCATGGCAACCCACTCCAGTATTCTTGCCTGGAGAATCCCACGGACAGAGGAGCCTGGTGGGCTACAGTCCATAGGGTCGCAAAGAGTCAGATGACTGAAGTGACTTAGCACGTGCACAGCACAGTCCGAGCCTCTCTCTAATGTCTGCTGTGGCCTAAGTGGCCCCGGAACGAAGGCACAAGTCCCTCTCTGTTCGCCCTCTTTGCAGCCCTGGTGCTACTGCTTTTCTGGTGACGGGCACTTCTTTCGTCTGTAGTGTATCCCTCGAATGGCAAGGGTGACAATGATGGACTGGGTGGGGCTTGGAAAGCAGCCAGCCGGGACAGATGCTCTTGGAGAGGAATTCAACACCACCCAGTCTTTCATCCTCGAACACACTTCTACTCCTTGTGGCTCCTGTGCTGCCCTTAGAGTTACCCCTCCAAGGATTTATCCATTCTGCATACTGGGTACCTCCCAACTCCTTCTGGACTCAGCATCCCTCACCTCTAGCAAGTGAGGACTGTCTAGGGTCTCTCAGCAATACATGTTTTCATTAAAGGAATAGAGAGGAAAAGACTCTGAAGTTCAGAGGGAGGGATCAGCTCTTCTTCACATTGATAAAGGAGAAGGGTAGAAAGGACGAATGTGTCAAGTCCAACTTCGATGGTTTCACCAAGGACATATATGTTAGAAGAAGAGGTATCTGTAGAGTCTAGGTAGTTTTAAGTCATTTGAAAAGAACCTTTATCAACCCTCCTTAGTATGTTCCTTAAGAACTGAAGCTTCTGCAAAGTAAGGGGTAGTAAAACTTTTGTCTTCAAGCCTTGGTGACTTCCAGCCTTTGGAGGGAGAAGTCTGTAAGTAGTGGTGAAGAAGAGGAGATGGTGCATAAGGTGGCAGTGTCTATTGGGTGGTTGGGAGACAATCCTTGTTCAAGTTGGGAAAAGAAGGTTGTTTCAGATGTGACTTCTGCTTTTCCAGGTATTCTTGCTTGCATGGGCGGCACTGAGCAGGGAGCGCTTCTGTTGCCCAGGAGAAGAGCAGGTTTCAGGGTCTTGGGGAGGAGGCTTGCATTGTTGCCACTACAGATGGGACATCATACCCAACTTTAATGGAACCTGAAAGAAACAAGAGAGAACTATTTTCATGTTTGGCATTCAGATAGTTTAAAGTGGAGCAATTGCCCCAAAATTCTAACTTTGTGAGTAACCAAAACCCCCTTGGCCTATAGTTTCCATTATCATATTCTATGATTCAGATTTTCCCAGTTTAATATAATGATAATAGCAATAATTTCTAACATTTACTGAGTGTTTATATAGTTAGTGCTATGCTAAGCAGGAGGAGAAGGGGACGACAGAGGATGAGATGGCTGGATGGCATCACGGACTCGATGGGCATGAGTTTGAGTAAACTCCAGGAGTTGGTGATGGACAGGGAGGCCTGGAGTGCTGCGATTCATGGGGTCGCAAAGAGTCGGACACGACTGAGTGACTGAACTGAACTGAACTGATGCTAAGCATGCTGAATGATTTTCTAATTTAACCCTATTATAATCCTATGATATTAAAAGAGACACTGCCTCCATTTTATACAAAATGAAAAATAGTTACAGAAAGGTTAACTGACCTACCTGAAGAGTAATAACTAGTAACTTGTGGAACCAGGAACCAAGTTTGAATTCCCTTACCTCAGAGCCAGCACTCTTAACATTCACACATCCACTAGGCTTTTCTAGCAAATGTTAACCCCTAGCCTCTCAGGACTGTCCTGAGAGGCTGTCAGGAGAAAGATTTTCTTTAGGCTGCTCAAATGTGACTTGTAGCTTGGGGTTTATGTAGCTTGTAGCTTGGGGTTGGGGGTATTCCTTTGTCTGATGTATGTAGCTTGGGGTTGGGGGTGTTCCTTTGTCTGATTACATCAGACCCATTCAGAGTGCTGGTGTTCTGATCTGACCCCTCACTCTCAGGAGAACATTGACTCCTGGGTCAAGACTAGTCCTTGGGGTAGGATGGAAAATGTCCAGAAATTGTGCCATTTTTGTTTAGCCAGCATTGACTAGAGCTTCCTGAGTGCTGCAGCTCTTAGGATTGAGAGAATAAAATGAAGATGTTTAACTTGGGGAATCAAAAATTTGAGCTGTTATGAGAGCTATGTGTAAGTAACAGGAATAGAAAGTAAATCTGTTCTGTATTTCAGAGCAGAAGTCTCCTAAAGAAACAGAAGTGACTGGGAAGCACATTTCAGTCCAGTTGAGAACATAGTTCTTGAGTAATTTATCTGCAGTAAGACCAGCAGCTTACAACACACTGAACCCCCTGCTGCTGGCAAGGTTTGAGCAGAGGAGAAAAGACTATTCCTTAGGAGGTACTTTGGAGCAGATATTTGTGCAAAATGTGCTTCTGGTTCTGTGACGCCTTGTCTCTCCTGAGACTTAGTTTCTGTTTTTGACTTCCTTCTAGGGCCTCCATCTTCTTCTATTAATTCCTCTTTCAGTAGGACAACCTGTAATTACTCACCCTAAGGATATTTTATAAATTCTCTCTTCCATTTCATTGACCAAATCATAGGCCCTGAAAGAGGAGTCAGGTAGTGATAGAATATTACAAATGTAGGATTTCCAGAATATTTATCCTCTACCCCAAGGCCTTAGTTCAAATTGTCAGATCTGTGTCCTTATTTAAAGACTGTTTTTTGTGTTTCTGCCTCAAATCTGAGAGAAAAAAAAAGCTTCTTGATATTATAGAAAGAACATGAGATAGAAACAAGGAGATCTGGATGTTAGGTTTACTTTGACATTAACCAGCTGTGTGATCTTACTCAAAACACTCAATATCTCCATAACTTGATTTCTTTATCTCTAAAATGGAAGATTTGGATGTGAAGATTTCCAAAGTTAATCCTAGAATTAACATAATGTCTGCCTGTCTGTCTATACACCTAGCTATCCTATTCCTTTAAAACTCCAACTCAAAGGAAACTTCACTCTAGTTTCAACCACAGGATCATCCAGGTGAGGAAGGGGCTATGCCAGTCCCTAAGGGGACTCTTCCCTCTTTGCAGAGAGAGAGACCTTATCACCTATCTCTCCAGTCTGCTTTCTGCCTCAGAGGATTTGAGAGGCATGGAGGAGAGCCTTAATCTTGTACCTATGATACCAAGCTCAGTCAAACTTAAGGAAAACAAAGGGGTTTTCTCCTAGTTTCCTGTTTCTTAGGTGTCTCCCTTCAGGTCCTAAAATGACTTGTGAAACTACTACTTTGTTTAGAAATGTCCAGTTTGGCAGGTACTGTGTGACTAAAGAGGCTTCCATCTCCTTGGGAAGGGCAATTCGGGAGGAATGGGACACAGGAGTCATTTCTCATGGTGCCTCTGGGCTGTCCGTGGGTGATGAGTAACCATGGGAAAGTGTGATGAATGGGCCAAGGGAGGCAGGACCTTTGAGGAGGAGGAGGAGCACGTGAGGGGCCTCATAAGTAATCGGTAGAAGATGTGAACTTACATTTTTTCCCCCACCAAAACAATTTTTATTTCCAGTTTAACTTATGTTTTAATGCTTTAGCAAAATTAAGCTCCATGAATCCAGACCATGTACTTTGCTGGTATAGTCAGAAAGAAATTATATGGATTTTGAAGGATTAAAAGGGATACCAGAGGAACTACCCTGGTGGTCCAGTGGTTGAGAATCTGCCTGCCAATGCAGGGGACACAGGTTTGATCCCTGGTCTGGGAGGACCCCATATGCCGCAGGGCAATTAAGCCCACGTACCACAACCACTGAGCCCACACTTTAGAGTCCAGGCTTCCCAACAAGAGAAGCCACCACAGTGAGAAGCCTGCACACCACAACTAAAGAGTAGCCCCTGTTTTCCACAACTAGAGAAAGCCCACGTGCAGCAAAGGAGACCCAGTGCAGCCAAAAATAAATAAAATAAATTTTATAAATGGCTACTAGAAAAGAGTAAAGTGAGGTCATTTGGAGAAGTAGATCATAGCTTCTACATTTTTTATTTGAGCACAATTTTGTAAGTCAAGGAATCTTGATCTGGAAGATTCTGGAAGGTGGAAAGTAAAGTAGAGTGAGGACTAATTCTTAGTCTTTTCTCATGGAGCATTGGTTGGCTGTCAGTTGCTTAGTGGACTCAGGATTCAAGAAGATACTGGAGTCTAGCCTGTTACCTGAAGCTGTGGCACACAGTCATGGGATGGATGTAGATATTGATCGTTGGAATACAGGGCTGGAGAGTTGGGAGGCCTGAGGAGGGAGAGAAGATGGCACTGGGAATGTGATAGGGAAGGACAAGTCTGACTCCATCTTGGATCTGTTTCTTTTACTTTAATCTTTGTACTCTATTGCTTTTGCTATAAGTTAATTAGTAAAAGAATGCTGCTCATAGCTTCAAGTATACATAATGGCCCTCTCCAGGATCCCTGCCTCATATGCCTGACAATTAAGCAAAAATCCCTTTGTTCAGTTCACAGGAAACATTCTGAATAGGTCCACCTGTCAATAGCTGCAAGCAAGAAAGAAATGAACACATCTCCTTCCAAGTCTGGCCAGAACCAAGAAATATTAGTAACAACTTACTACCTTTTTTACTCTATGTCCTCACCTCCCTCTCTTTGTTCCATAAAAGAAACTAGCATCCAAACCCAGGCGAAATGGTTCTTTGGGACATTAGTCCACTATCTTCTTGGTCTGCTGATTTTCTGAATAAAGTTGCTATTCCTTGTCCCAATAACACATCTCTTCATTTATAGTCCTGTCATATGGTGAGCAGTACAAACTTGGACTCAGTAACAGGCAGAGGTAGAGAGGGGAGTGATGGACTTTGGGTATTTCTCAGACCACCACAATAAATTGTGTTATATGTTTGCCTTGTTGTGTTGCTTGATAAGGGAAACTACACTTAAAGACCATACATGGGTGGTCTGTATGTGGTCTGTATTTGGTCTGTATGTGGTCTGTATTCCACTGTATGTGCCAGGAAGAAGGGATGCTCATCTCTGGGTAGCTGTGAAGTTGAGAAGTGGCTATTCATCAGAGATCAATACAAAAGAATTTCCAGTTAATGTCCAGTATTTTGGTGCAGGATACTTGAGCCCCAGCTGGTATAAAAGTGAGCAATCACCTGCTGAAGAAGTGTTCAGCGTGATGGTAGGCTCAGTAGGATGGGAGTGGCAGTTAGGATGGAAGTTAGCACATGTGGTGGAGTTTCAGGCACTGAACAGGAGAGTGGTGTGATCACTAAAGTCTGTGCACCCCAAGTTCTCCAATGTCAGCCTGAGTTATCATGGGAAGATGAATGAGTTCTAAAGGCACCTTCAGTCCCCAAATTGTCAATGCTTACACACAATCTATCAACTCAATAGTTACTAAAGTTATTATTAGATTTGTAAAAACATAATTGTGGTTTTGTACTGTAAATTTTACTTTATTTTTTCATTTATTTTTATTAGTTGGAGGCTAATTACTTTACAATATTGTGGTGGTTTTTACCACACATTGACATGAATCAGCCATGGATTTACATGTGTTTCCCATCCTTAACCCTCCTCCCACCTCCCTCCCCATCCCATCCCTCTGGGTCATCCCAGTGCACCAGCACTGAGCACTTGTCTCATGCATCCAACCTGGGCTGGTGATCTGTTTCACACTTGATAATATACATGTTTGAATGCTATTCTCTCAGATCATCCCACCCTCGCCTTCTCCCACAGAGTCCAAAAGTCTGTTCTATACATCTGTGTCTCTTTTTCTGTCTTGGATATAGGGCTATCGTTACCATCTTTTAAAATTCCATATATATGCATTAGTATACTGTATTGGTCTTTATCTTTCTGGCTTACTTCACTCTGTATAACAGGCTCCAGTTTCATCCGTCTCATTAGAACTGATTCAAATGAATTCTTTTTAATGGCTGAGTAATATTCCATGGTGTATATGTACCACAGCTTCCTTATCCATTCTTCTGCTGATGGGCATCTAGGTTGCTTCCATGTCCTGACTATTATAAACAGTGCCGCGATGAACATTGGGGTGCACGTGTCTCTTTCAGATCTGGTTTCCTCAGTGTGTATGCCCAGAAGTGGGATTGCTGGGTCATATGGCAGTTCTAATACCAGTTTTTTAAGGAATCTCCACACTGTTCTCCATAGTGCATTCCCACCAACAGTGTAAGAGGGTTCCCTTTTCTCCATACCCTTTTCAGCATTTATCACTTGTAGACTTTTGGATAGCAGCCATTCTGACTGGTGTGTAATGGTACCTCATTGTGGTTTTGATTTGCATTTCTCTGATAATGAGTGATGTTGAGCATCTTTTCATGTGTCTGTTAGCCATCTGTATGTCTTCTTTGGAGAAATGTCTGTTTAGATCTCTGGCCCATCTTTTGATTGGGTCATTTATTTTTCTGGAATTGAGCTGCAGGAGTTGCTTGTATATCTTTGAGATTAATCCTTTGTCTGTTTCTTCGTTTGCTATTGTTTTCTCCCATTCTGAAGGCTGTCTTTTCACCTTGCTTATAGTTTCCTTTGTTGTGCAAAAGCTTTTAAGTTTCATTAGGTCCCATTTGTTTATTTTTGCTTTTATTTCCAATATTCTGGGAAGTGCGTCATAGAGGATCCTGCTGTGATTTATGTCAGAGAGTGTTTTGCCTATGTTCTCCTCTAGGAGTTTTATAGTCTCTGGTCTTACATTTAGATCTTTAATCCATTTTGAGTTTATTTTTGTGTATGGTGTTAGAAAGTGTTCTAGTTTCGTTTCATTCTTTTACAAGTGGTTGACCAGTTTTCCTAGCACCACTTGTTTAAGAGGTTGTCTTTTTTCCATTGTATATTCTTGCCTCCTATGTCAAAGATAAGGTGTCCATAGGTTCATGGATTTATCTCTGGGCTTTCTATTTTGTTCCATTGATCTATATTTTGTCTTTGTGCCAGTGTACTGTAAATTTTAAAGCATTATAACTAGGCTCAAACACATCTTTATTAATCAAAATAGGAACTATTATAGTCAACACATTTTTGCCAATGAGAAATAAATATGTTTATCTTGTAGCATAAAAATCCATGCTTAAGGATTCAGTGAACTCTTGGAAGGCATTTTCTGCCTCCTGCTGGTTGTGGAAGCATTTTCCCTGCAAAAAGTTGTCAAGACTCTTGAAGAACTGGTAGTCGGTTGGCAAGAGTTCATGTGAATACAGCAGAAGAGGCAAAACTTTGTAGCCCAATTTGTTCAACTTTGAAGCATTGATGGGTGATATGTGGTTGGGCATTGTTGTGGAGATGAATTGGGTCCTTTCTGTTGACCTATGCTGGCTGCAGATGTTGCAGTTTTCAGTGCATCTCATTGATTTGCTGAGCATACTTCTCAGATGTGGTTTTGCTGGGATTCAGAAGGCTGTAGTGTATCAGATGGGCAGCAGGCTGACGAACACTGACTATAACCTTTTCTTTTTTTTTTTCTTTTGATGCAAGTTTGGCTTTGGGAAGTGCTTTGGTGCTTCTTCTTGGTCCAGCCACTGAGCTGGTCATCACTGGTTGTTGTATAAAATCCACTTTTTGTCACATATCATAATCATATC
The DNA here is from genome assembly GCF_033118175.1 of Dama dama. Classification (NCBI taxonomy): domain Eukaryota; kingdom Metazoa; phylum Chordata; class Mammalia; order Artiodactyla; family Cervidae; genus Dama; species Dama dama. Next base: position 18,674,045 of record NC_083700.1, read on the forward strand.
GAGAAATGGTTTGTTCTTGTTGTGTAGAATAAGGGAAGATGACACTTTAAAATGACTATTTAAAAACAATTTTTTTGGGTCAGCTCATGAGGTACCCACTTATCAAGCTTTTTCACCTTTACAATTTGCTTCAAATGTCCAATGACTATAGAATGGTTCACATTGAGTTCTTCGCCAGTGTCTCATATTGAAAGAGGATCAGCTTTGCTGATTGCTCTCAGTTGGTCATTATCAGCTTCTGATGGCTGGCCACTATGCTCCTCGTCTTCAAGGCTCTTGTCTCCTTTGCAAAACTTCTTGAATCACCACTGCACTGTATGTTCATTAGCAATTCCTGGGCCAAATGTGTTGTTGATGTTGCAGTCTGTCTCTGCTGTTTGATGACCCATTTAGAACTCAAATGAGAAAATTGCTCTACCTACCCAGGAACATGGAATATCTCTCCATATGCTTATGTCATATGCTTATTTCTTTCTTCAGTGTCCTATAATTTTCAGTGTCCTATAATTTTCCATATACAGTTCATCTGTCTCCTCAGGTAGGCTTATTCTTAGGTATTTTATTCTTTTTGCTGCAAATGACTAATACTACCAAATACAATCTACAGATTCAATGTGATCCCTATCAAATTACCAATGGCATTTTTCACATAACTAGAACAAAAAATTTCACAATTCACATGGAGACACAAAAGACCCTAAATAGCCAAAGCAATCTTGAGAAAGAAGAATGGAACTGGACGTATCAACCTTCCCTACTTCAGACTATACTACAAAGCTACAGTCATCAAGACAGTATGGTATTGGCACAAAAACAGAAATATGGACCAATGGAACAAGATAGAGCACCCAGAGATAAACCCACACATCTATGGGCAACTTATTTTTGTCAAAGGAGGCAAAAAAATGTGATGAGGCAAAGATAACCTCTTCAATAAGTGGTGCTGGGAAAACTGGACAGTTACATGCAAAAGAATGAAATTAGAGCACTTCCTAATGCCATACACAGCATAAACTCAAAGTGGATTAAAGACCTACATGTAAGACCAGAAGCTGTAAAACTCTTAGAGGAAAACATAGGCAAAACACTCGATGACATAAATCAAAGTAAGATCTTCTATGACCCACCTCCTAGAGTAATGGAAATAAAAACCAAAATAAATAAGTGGTACCTAATTAAACTTAAAAGCTTTTGCATGGCAAAGGAAACTACAAACAAGGTGAAAAGACAACCCTCAGAATGGGAGAGAATAATAGCAAAGGAAACAACTGACAAAGAATTAATTTCCAAAATATACAAGCAGTTCATACAACTCAATACCAGAAAAACAAACAACCTAATCAAAACGTGGGGAAAAGACCTAAACAGACATTTCTCCAAAGAAGACATACAGATGGCTAACAAACACATGAAAAGATGCTCAACATTGCTCATTATTAGAGAAATGCAAATCAAAACTACAAGAAATACCACCTCACACCAGTAAGAATCAGTTCAGTTCTGTTCAGTCGCTCAGTCATGTCCAACTCTTTGCGACTCCATGAATCGCAGCACTCCAGGCCTCCCTGTCCATCACAAGCTCCTGGAGTCTACGCAAACCCATGCCCATCGAGTCAGTGATGCCATCCAGCCATCTCATCCTCTGTCATCCCCTTCTCCTCCTGCCCCCAATCCCTCCCAGCATCAGGGTCTTTTCCAATGAGTTAACTCTTCGCATGAGGTGGCCAAAGTATTGGAGTTTCAGCTTCAGCATCAGTCCTTCCAATGAACACCCAGGACTGATCTGCTTTAGGATGGACTGGTTGGATCTCCTTGCAGTCCAAGTGACTCTGAAGAGTCTTCTCCAACACCACAGTTCAAAAGCATCAATTTTTCGGCACTCAGCTTTCTTCACAGTCCAACTCTCACATCCATACATGACCACTGGAAAAACCATAGCCTTGACCAGACGGACCTTTGTTGGCAAAGTAATGTCTCTGCTTTTTAATATGCTATCTAGGTTGGTCATAACTTTCCTTCCAAGGAGTAAGCGTCTTTTAATTTCATGGCTGCAGTCACCATCTGCAGTGACCTTGGAGCCCCCCAAAATAAAGTCTGACACTGTTTCCACTGTCTCCCCATCTATTTCCCATGAGAATAGCCATCATCAAAAAGTCTACAAACAACGAATGCTGGAGAGGGTGTGGAGAAAAGGGAATCCTTTTGCATTGGTGGTGGAAATGTAAATTGATACAGTTACTATGGAAGATGGTATGGAGATTTCTTTAAAAACTAGTAATAAAACCACCATATGACCCAAGAATCCCACTCCTAGGGATATACCCTGAGGAAATGAAAATAGAAAAAGTCACATGTATCCCAATGTTCATTGCAGCACTATATACAATAGCTAGAACATGGAAGCAATCTAGATGTCCCTCAACAGATGAATGGATAAAGAAGCTGTGGTACATTTATACAATGGAATACTACTTAGCCATAAAAAGAAATACATTTGAATCTCTTCTAATGAGGTGGATGAAACTAGAGCCCATTATACAGAGTGAAATAAGTCAGAAAGAGAAATATAAATATCATATACTGACACATATATATTGAATCTAGAAAGATGGTACTGATGAATTAATTTTCAGGGCAGCAGTGGAGAAACAGACATAGAAAACAGACCTAAGGACATAAGGGGAGAGGAGGAGGGAGAGGGAGAGTTGTATGGAGAAACATGGAAATTTACAATACCTTATGTGAAATAGATAGCCAGTGGGAATTTTCTGTATGACTCAGGGAAATTAAATAGGGGCTCTGTGACAATCTAGAGGGGTGGAATGGGGAGGGAGATGGGAGGGAGGTTTGGGAGGGAGGGGACATGGGTGTGCTTATGGCTGATTCTTGTTGATGTATAACAGAAAACCACAAAATTCTGTAAAAGCAATTGTCCTTCAATTAAAAAAATAAAGTGGCAAAAAAATTACTCTTATTTGCTTTTTGTCTAAAATCATTTTCATAGTCTAAAATAAATACAAAATAAACAGCAAGCAACAAGTCCTTAGCAAAAAACATAAAGCAAGAAATGTGCATTAAAATGATAACACAACCACATTTAAGAATACATTCTAACATCAAACAGCAAATTTCAACAATGCAAAAACTGCAACTACTTTTGCACCAATCTAATATTTACTCTTTTCTCGAGTGTAGAGTTCATGTAAATACCTCTCTGTATTTCAAGTAGTTCCAGGAGTGCTGAGAAAAGGGTGGGGGAAGGGTGTTAACCTGCTAATTTTCTGGGAAATCAATTGTCTGGAGAAATTCAGGTTAAAATGTAGATAGGGGAAGTGTCAACACTTCATTCACACTGGCATTTAAAGCAGGTGTGACCGGGTAACCTCTAGCAGCAATAGTACTTTTGCCTGGGAGTGTTCTTGTCTTTGAAAGGATGAAGGGTGTGATGTGACTGCCAAGAACCAAAGGGGTGGATTGGCCTTATTGTGGGTGCTGGATCTTCTAAGCCTTTTAATTTTGGTGCCAGTTGTCCACAATACCCTATTTCTTCCCACCTGACTAGCTCTCTGAGTCATTGACCAATGATATGGCTGGTTTGTATAGTACTCAATGTGTTGTGTGAATCACCACATCCTGGTTAACTTGGAAAATTAAAAGCAATTTTCTGCTGAAAATATGAGAGCACTCTTCTCTTTATCTCTTCATCAATGCCTTTTAATCTTCATGTCTTTCTTCTTCTCTCCTCCCCGCCCTCTGCCACCCCCCACCCTGGCCCCCCACAGCCCCAGCCCTTGTCCTATTGCTCAGTAGTCTTCTGGAGTTGATTCCTAGACATTTTCCCATCTTTTCTACCCACTCTTGTGTCACATAGAACTATTTTTCTGCTCATTTTTCATCAACGTAGACTTTTTGTGTCTTTGAAGTTGGTTTTTGTGTATAGCAAAGATGATTTAAGGGCTACATTGGTTTACAGAATTAATATTCAATTTATCTGTTACAAAGTACAATACTGTTTTCGTGAGCTTTAAGTTCTAATAACTTAGTATTACTGATCTGATCAAAATTCTAGAAATGTTAATAGTCTTTTAAACTTGCTCCATTGAACAACTTTATTTAATTAATCTCTGGTACTGAAGTTGCAAAGTTGATATACCCAATTTTCAAGTACATTAACCTTCTGACAAATACAATCCCGATACATACTTGAAGAAAATTTATACATATCTTGATTTTTATATTTCTTAAATATGTCAATACTGTTTAGAAATCTAACCAAATACCATTATACCTTGCATCTTAAAATTACTTCTGAATAAGTAAATTGTATATATATATACCTCCCTCAATTTCTTTCTCTCTGTATGTATTTCTGTGTATCTTTGGTATTCAAAATATTTATGGAATTTGGGAATACTAGATTAGCCTCATTGCTTTCATTAAAATGTGTAACATTAATTTATTTAGATGTGATTTTAAGTTGCAAAGTATAATGGAATTTCTATATCCTATATCTATATTTATATCTATCTATTTATTGTTAATACCTTCCTCTTCCTTCCCAGACTCTATCTAAATCTTTTCACTGTTTATTTGGATTTTGCATGTTTTGGGGTCTTTTAGTGTGTTTTTCATGGGGTCGCAAAGAGTTGGACACGACTGAGTGACTGAACTGACTGAACTGAGTGTGTTTTAATGTTCTCTTCCCTGGCTATAAGGACATATCAATTCTGCATTATAAGATCCTTCATATTCTTATGTAATTCCTTCAAAATCTTTTTGAAATGTTAGAATTTTAGATAGGAGAATATAAAGTGAAAACATTTAGTATAGTGTCTAGATAGAAAAAGCATTTAATTATATACATTATTAATTATATCACCAAGTAACAATTATGATTCTGTTATTACAGAAATTAGTCTGTTTATATTGTAAAATCAGTTTGTTATCAGTGGAAAGTAAAGGTGTAGATGATGTGGGAATGTGTGAAAAATTAGTTTCCATTGTTGTATTCATTAAGACTTCATTTGTTAAGTGTTCATCAAGCTGTGTCTTAAAAGATGGGAAGGCTGGCAGAAGGGCTGGACTTTTTAGGGAAGGGGCATGTACAGACAAAGGCATTGCCAGTAAGCTTGTGCTGCCAGAGGAGCAATTACTGGGTGAACTGGAAAGACAGCTAATTCAAGACCTGAATGTCTGGTGCAAGACTCAGAAACTACACTTTAATTATTTATGTGTTGGAGTGCCATGGGAGAATTTGTGAGACCAGAGATGTGATTTAATGTGTGGCAGTGAGGAGCATGAATTGAAGAGAAAAAAGGCTAGATTTATACATTAACCATTTTACAGCTTGCCATTCTTGAAAGGTGTAAGGCAACTCACAAGACATATACAATGATACAATAAAAAGCTGAGAATCAGCATCTTGAAAAAGAAGAAAATAAATATTTTGTTAAAAAAATCCCCAAAACTATTTTTTTCAGGCTATAAAATTGCTTCTTAGCTTCCTGGCAGTGAATCCCAAACAGAGCACTGTAATTATTTAGATTTAAATTGAAAAGCTGATCACGAATTTTCAAGGACATTGCTAACAACTTTGTTATAGCACATTTAAGGTCAGTTTTCATGTGCTTAATCCATCTAGTGGCTTATGTGTAAAATAAAGTAAAAGAATTAAACAAGAAACAACATAGTGAAGATGGCTATATGTGTAGTTAGTGCCACCCAACCTAGCAGGTTTCTTGTGGTTTAACTTAAATCAGATATTTAGAGCATTTAGGAGAGTCGATTGGTTGCATGTTCCGGCTTAGACAAACTTTCCTTGATACAACTCTTATACAGCTTTGACAGGGACTAGAATCAGACAGCTATCAACCATTTTGAAACTGTACTCTCTGGAATTCTTTATTTTTTTTCTAATTTTTAAAAATTTATTTATGTTTAACTAGAGGATAATTGCTTTACAATATTGTGTTGGTTTCTGCCATACAACAACATGAATCAGCCATAGGTATACATATGTCTCCTCCCTCTTGAACTTTCTGTCACGCCCTACCCAATCCCATCTCCCTAGGTTGTCATGGAGCACCTGAGGCGCTCACTCCGTAAAGCCCAGCAGACATGATTTTAGACATGATTTTAGTAGTTTTCAAGGGAGACACTAATCCCTCAATTGTCTAGCCATGATAATAGCAGAACAATGCTTCCTTGGGTTATCTGATTGTAAGCAGGAACTCCTTGGAATATTTTTCCTGAGAGAAATTGGTAGCAAGATATTATTTTGGAGTTTTTGAAGTGTAGAATACTTTGGCAAGCAAAGTAGACTCCAGATCGTTGATAAGCATCTTGATATATGGGATAATACAATTAAGCCAACTGAATTGGAGAGAGTGCATGTCAGAGACTTTAAAAAATTTTTGTAGAGTTAGTAATGAGCCAGATACCATCACCATCTACTGGGGCACCTATTTGTGTCTGTTTATAGAAACATACCTTTACTGCGTGGGTGAATATTTATATGGAGACGTACATCCAGTTTGGGCTTCCCAGGTGGCGCTAGTGATGAACTCAACTGCCAATGCAGGAGATGCAGGAGACCCAGGTTCCATCCCTGGGTTGGGAAGGTGCCCTGGAGGAGGGCAAGGCAACCCCCTCCAGTATTCTTGCCTGGAGAATCTCATGGATAGAGGAACATGGCAGGTCCCAAAGAGTCAGACACGACTTAGCATGCATGCATATCTAGTTCATTTTAGAGGAATTTCAAATATTTTATATATAACTAAAAAAGGGTTGAGAAGGTTTTTTTCTAAATACAATCTTTCACTCACTCGTGAATCTTTCCCTCATGAACATTATTATGAACATCCTGACCCTTAAAGAAGTGTCAGTGCAGATTTTCTTAGTCAAAATAACCAGAAGTCTTTACTTGAAGCCAAAACTCTTGTCATTCCTTGTTCCTAACATTGATGGTAAAGAATCTGCCTGCGGTGCAGAAGACCCAGGTTTGATCCCTGGGTCAGGAAGATCTCCTCGAGAAGGGCATGGCAACCCACTCCAGTATTCTTGCCTGGAGGAGACGAGGAGTCTGGAGGGCTACACTCCAAGGGGTCACAGAGTCTGACACCACTGAGTGACTAACACTTTCACTTTCAACAGTGACTGAAAGGCTAAACAGGAGCTGCTGGCGGTCCTGGAGTGTTTGTAGCAGACTTTTCCAAGATGTAATAGGAAGAGAAACAGTCATCAAGGACAGCCAGACTGAACATTGCTTGCTAACTATATGTAAAATATTGGATTGATAGAATCATGCTCAAAGTTTATTAAACAGAAAGTGAACAAGGCACTATCATATACTACTTCATGTCAATGTGTGGAAAAACCACTACAATATTGTAGTTAGCTTCCAATTAAAATAAATAAATTAATTAATTAAAAAAGTGAACAAGGCACTATCATATACTACTGGTGGTCATTAGATTAAAAAATTCTGGAAATTAATGCCATATATTTTAAATATACTTCTGTTTCTGACTCAATAATCCTATTTCTTAATTGGCATATTATTTAAACACTCTGAAATTATAAAGACTTAGACAAAAAAGGAATGGAACAGTTTTGTATTCATTTCCTACTGCTGCTGTAACAAATTCTATAAACTCATCAGCTTAAAACAAAACAGATTTTATTGTTTACCATTCTGGAGCTCAGAGTTTGAAGTAGGTCTCACTGGGCTAAAATCTGGATGTCAGTAGGCCTGCGTTTCCTCCAATGGCTCCAGGGAAGAACCAGTTTTCTTATCTCTTAGGGCTTCTTGAGGCTGCCCTGCCCACATTCATTGGTTCAGGGCCCCACTCCTTCATCATCAAAGCCAGCAAGCTTGGGTCCATTCCTTCTCACAATGTTATCTCCCTGGTTCTGTCTCTTTTGCCTCCCAGTACCACTTAGAAGGACCCTGTGATTACACCTGTCCCACCTGGATTCAGTTCAGTTCAGTTCAGTCACTCAGTCTTGTCTGACTCTTTGCGACCCCATGACTGACAGCACACTAGGCCTCCCTGTCCATCACCAACTCCCAGAGTCCACCCAAATCCATGTCCATTGAGTCGGTGATGCTATCCAATCATCTCATCCTCTGTCATCCCTTTCTCCTCCTGCCCTCAATCTTTCCCAGCATCAGGGTCTTTACAAATGAGTCAGCTCTTCACATCAGGAGGCCAAAGTATTGGAGTTTCAGCTTCAGCATCAGTCCTTTCAATGAACACCCAGGACTGATCTCCTTTAGGATGGACTGATTGGATCTCCTTGCAGTCCAAGTGACTCTGAAGATTCTTCTCTAACACCACAGTTCAAAAGCATCAATTCTTCGGCACTCAGCTTTCTTTATAGTCCAACCCTTACATCCATACATGACTACTGGAAAAACCATAGCCTTGACTAGATGGACCTTTGTTGACAGAGGAATGTCTCTGCTTTTTAGTATGCTATCTATATTGGTCATAACTTTCCTTCCAAGGAGTAAGCATCTTTTAATTTCATGGCTGCAATCACCATCTGCAGTGATTTTGTAGCCCAGAAAAATAGTCAGCCACTGTTTCCTCTGTTTCCCCATCTATTTGCCATGCCCACCTGGATACTTCAAGCTAATTTCCCCATCTCAGACTCAGTTGATTGGCAACTTAATTCCATGTGTCATCTTAATTCCCCTTTGCCAAGTAATCTAATATATTCATAGGGTCCAGGGGTTAGGATGTGGACATCTTTTGTGCAGGGGCAATATTTTGCCTACCACAAGTGATGTTTTTTAGAAAATTTATTTGTTTGGCTATGCTGGGTCTTAGTTGCAGCACTCAGGACCTTCGATCTTCATTATGGCATGTGGGATTTAGTTCCCTGACCAGGGATGGAACCTAGCCCCCCTGCATCTGCTGGACCACTAGGGAAGTCCCCGCAAATGCTATTTAAATAATGAAGTACCCACATAAGTCTGGGACTTTCCATGTGGCTCAGTGATAAAGAATCTGCCTCCCAATGTAGGAGTCACAGGAGAAGTGGGTTCAACCCCTGGGTCAGGAGGATCCCCTGGAGGAGAAAATGGCAACCTGTTCCAGTATTCTTTCTGGGATAATCCCATGGACAGAGGAGTCTGGCAAGTTGCAGTCCATAGGGGTTGAAAAGAATTGGATATGACTGAGCAACTGAGCATGCATGCACACATAAATCTATAATAGTTGAATAGTTGGGTAAATTTTGGTTCATTCTTTCAACTTAATATTATGCAACCAGTAGTGATATCAATTACAATTATATGGTGGCATGGGGAAATGGCTGTGATGTAATTTTTTTATATATAAAAACTGTTTATATTTTCACTTGCTGGTTTCTTAGGTATCTGAATTCAACTAGTCTAAAATTGCAACCTTGATTCCCCCTCCCCCAAAATGCTTTTCCTTCTATCTCATCACCATCTAATCCAATTATTTTACCAAGTATCTGAGAGTTGTCCTTGACTCGTTCCCTTCCCACATATTTCCAGAACTCTACCAGATAATATCTTGCTTTAGTTTTTTTGTTTGTTTCTGGCACTTGCCCATCCTGGTTCCTGCTGTATTCTTAAGACATTTTATATATTATCCCTGAACCAAAGGAGCCCTGGGAGAGAAGATAACACTTGGGATGTGTTCCAGCCACTTCCACTTGCAGTTTGGTGTTAGGATATGGAGTCTGAGTCTCTCTTTGATGCTTCTGAGAAGCCAGGAACTTACATTGTGAATTAGGCAAATAGAAGTCAGCAAATACAGAAAAAGGAACCAAGCTCTGGAGTCTGGAGAATTCTGTCTTTTTCTAAATCTAGGTATGGGATAGTTGAGAAACCAATTATCTGCTCTGGGGTTCAGTTTCATGCCTGTAATAGGATCCTTCTGTATTTGGACCAATGATCTTTTAAATTCCTTCCATTTAGAACTTACTGTTTAGACCACTAATTCAATAACTATCAATATTTAAGATTTACCTATATCTCTATCCATCCATTTATCCATCTGCCTATCTAGCTATCTTTTCCCTCTAAATCTTACCTGGAAACCTGATTGGGTCCAGCTAAGATGGATTTGCTTTTTGGTCTCAATGGGAATCCATCAAGGATGCATGGGATGAAAACCTGTCTTGCTAGGCAGAACCATTTTCTTCATAATCCTCTTCAAGTTTCTCTATTTTCAGAGGACACAAGTGACTTTTATCCTGGGTTAACTTGATTGATGGAAATGAAAAGAATTTTCCAAGCTATTTGCATCAGGGAGCAATGAAGAGTTTATATAGAAAGAGTAATCTTATCCTCTAGCTTGAGGGGAGATTATAGATCCATTATATGTACTTGGTCCTTAAATTATTTGTATTTTTGTCATTATTTCTTAAATATATTTTTAAATGGAAATATAGTTGACTTACAATGCTTTATTAACTTCAGACATCATTTCAGTTCAGTCGCTCAATCGTCTCAGACTTTTGTAACCCCATAGACTGCAGCACACCAGGCTTCCTTGTCCATCAACAACTCCTGGAGCTTATTCAAACTCATGTCCATTAGTCAGTGATGCTATCCAACCATCTCATCCTCTGTTGGCCCCTTATCCTCTCATCTTCAATCTTTCTCAGCATCAGGGTCTTTTCCAGTGAGTCAGCTCTTCGCATCAGGTGGCCAAAATATTGGAGTTTCAGCTTCAGCATCAGTCCTTCCAATGAATATTCAGGACTGATTTCCTTTAGGATGGACTGGTAGGATCTCCTTTCAGTCCAAGGGACTCTCAAGAGTCTTCCCCAACACCACAGTTCAAAAGCATCAGTTCTTCAATGCTCAGCTTTCTTTATGGTCTAACTCTCACATCCATACATGACTACTGGAAAAACTGTAGCCTTGACTAGATGGACCTTTGTCAGCAAAGTAATGTCTTTGCTTTTCAATATGCTGTCTAGGTTGATCATAGCTTTCCTTTCAAGGAACAGGTGTCTTTTAATTTCATGGCTGAAGTCACCATCTGCAGTTATTTTGGAGACCAAAACCATAATGTCTCTCACTGTTTCCATCTATATGCCATGAAGTGATTGGACTGGATGCAAGGATCTTAGTCTTCTAAATGTTGAGTTTTAAGCCAACTTTTCCACTCTCCTCTTTCACTTTCATCAAGAGGCTCTTTAGTTCCTCTTCACTTTCTGCCATAATGGTGGTGTCATCTGCATATATGAGGTAATTGATATTTCTTGCGGCAATCTTGATTCCAGCTTGTGCTTCATCCAGCCTGGCATTTTGCATGATGTACTCTGCATAGGAGTTAAATAAGCAGGGTGACAGTATACAGCCTTGACAGACTCTTTTTCCTATTTGGAACCAGTCTGTTGTTCCATGGCCAGTTCTAACTGTTACTTCTTGACTTGCATACAGATTTCTAGGGAGGCAGGTAAGGTGGTCTGGTATTCCCATATCTTGAAGAATTTTCCACATTTTGTTGTGATCCACACAGTCAAAGGCTTTGGCATAGTCAATAAAGCAGAAGTAGATGTTTTTCTGGAACTCTCTTGCTTTTTTGATGATCCAACAGATGTTGGCAGTTTGATCTCTGGTTCTCTGCTTTTTCTAAATCCAGCTTGAACATCTGGAAGTTCATGGTTCATGTACTGTTGAAGCCTGGCTTGGAGAATTCTGAGCATTACTTTGCTAGCATGTGATATGAGTGCAACTGTGTGGTAATTTGAACATAATTTGGCATTGCCTTTCTTTGGGATTGGAATGAAAACTGACCTTTTCCAGTCCTGTGGCCACTGCTGAGTTTTCCAAATTTGCTGACATATTGAGTGCAACACTTTCACAGTATCATCTTTTAGGATTTGAAATAGATCAACTTGAATTCCATCACCTCCACTAGCTTTTTTGTAGTGATGTTTCCTTGGGCTCATTTGACTTTGCCTTCCAGGCTGTCTGGCTCTTGGTGAGTGATCCCACCATCGTGGTTATCTGGGTCATAAAGATCTTCTTTTTATATAGTTCTTCTGTGTATTCTTGTCACCTCCTCTTGATATCTTCTGTTTCTGTTAGGTCCATACCATTTCTGTCATTTATTGAGCCCATCTTTGCACAAAATGTTCCCTTGGTATCTCTAATTTTCCTGAAGAGATCTCTAGTCTTTTCTATTCTATTGTTTTCCTCTATTTCTTTGCACTGATCACTGAGGAAGTATTTCTTATCTCTCCTTGCTATTCTTTGGAACTCTGCATTCAAATGGTTGTATCTTTCCTTTTCTCCTTTGCCTTTCTCTTCTTTTCTCAACTATTTGTAAGGCCTCTTCAGGCAACCGCTTTGCCTTTTTGCATTTCTTTTTCTTGGGGCTCGTCTTGATCACTGCCTCCTGTACAGTGTCACGAACCTCTGTCCCTAGTTCTTCAGGCACTGTGTCTATCAAATCTAACCCCTTGAATCTATTTGTCACTTCCACTGTATAATCATAAGGAATCTGATTTAGGTCATACCTGAATGGTCCAGTGGTTTTTCCTACTTCCTTCAATTTAAGTCTGAATTTGGCAATAAGGAGTTCATGATCTGAGCCATGGTCAGCTCCCAGTCTTGTTTTTTTCTGACTGTATAGAGCTTCTCCATCTTTGGCTGCAAAGAATATAATCAATGTGATTTAGTTATTGAACATCTGGTGGTGTTCATGTGTAGAACCTTCTCTTGTGTTGTTGAAAGAGGGTGTTTGTGATGACCAGTGTGTTCTCTTGGCAAAACTCTTGTTAGCCTTTGCCCTGCTTCATTTTGTACTCCAAGGCTAAATTTGTCTGTTACTACAAGTATCTCTTGACTTCCTATTTTTGCATTCCAGTCCTCTATAATGAAAAGGACTTCTTTTTTGGGTGCTAGTTCTTGAAGGTCTTGTAGGTTTTCATAGAATGACTCAAATTTAGCTTCTTCAGCATTAGTGGTTAGGGCATAGACTTGGATTACTGTGATATTGAATGGTTTGCCTTGGAAACGAACAGAGATCATTCTGTCATTTTTGAGATTGCACCCAAGCACTGCATTTTGGCTCTTTTGTTGACTATGATGGCTACTCCATTTCTTCTAAGAGATTCTTGCCCACAGTAGTAGATATAATAGTCATCTGAATTAAATTCACCCATTCCAGTCCATTTTAGTTCACTGATTCCTAAAATGTTGATGTTCACTCTTGCCATCTCCTGTTTGACCACTTCGAATTTATCTTGATTTATGGACCTAACATTCCAGGTTCCTATGCAGTATTGTTCTTTACAGCATCTGACTTACTTCCATCAGCAGTCACATCCACAGCTGGGTGCTGTTTTTCCTTTGGCTCCACCTCTTCATTGTGGAGTTATTTCTCCATTGATCTCTAGTAGCATATTGGGCATCTTCCAACCTGGGGAGTTCATCTTTCAGTGTCCTATCTTTTTGCCTTTTCATACTGTTCATGGAATTCTCAAGGAAAGAGTACTGAAGTGGTTTGCCATTTGCTTCTCCAGTGGACCACGTTTTGTCAGAACTCTCCACCATGACCTGTCTGTCTTGGGTGGCCCTACACAGCATGGCTCATAGTTTCATTGAGTCAGACAAGTTTCAAGATGGTGGATTAGAAGGACGTGTGCTAATCTTCTCCTGCAAGATCTCCAAAATTACATTGGAGTACAAGAACTCCAAAATTACAACTCGCTGCTGAACAACCCTTGACAGGAAAATCTTGGATCCAACCAAAGAAAGATACCCCACGTCCAAGGACAAAGGAGAAGCCCTAGCAAGATGGTCAGAGGGGTGAAATTGCATTTAGAATCAAACCCCATACCCGCCAGAGACACTCGGAGGGCTCAAACAAACTTTGTGTACAGCAGGACCCAAAGACCCCTCAGAGACTGAGCCAGAACTGTGTTTGATTGTCTCCTTTGGAGGTATGGGTCAGCAGTGGCCTGCTGCAGGGGAAGGGCTCTGGGTGCAGCAGACCTTGGTATGGCATAAGCCCTCTTGGAGGAGGTCACCTTAACCTCACCACAGAGCCGCCAGAACTTACACTGGACTGGCGAAACAAACTCTTGGAGGGCATAAACAAAAGCTTGTGCACACCAGGACCCAGGAGAAAGGAGCAGTTACCCCACAAGAGACTGACCCAGACTTGCCTGTGAGTGTCCAGAAGTCTCCAGCAGAGGCATGGAACAGCAGTGGCCTGCTGCAGTGTTGGAGGAACTGAGTGTGGCAATGCATGCATGGGACCTTTTGAAGGAGGTCACCATTATCTTCATTACCTCCACCATAGTTTGGCCTCAGGTCCAACAACAGGGAGGGAACACAGCCCTGCCCATCAACAGAAAGTTACATTAAAGATTTACTGAGCATGACCCCGCCCATCAGAACAAGACCCAGTTTCCCCCTCAGTCAGTCTCTCCCACCAGGAAGCTTCCATAAGCCTTTTACCCTTATCCATCAGAGGGCAGACAGAATGAAAACCAGAATCACAGAAAACTAACCAAACTGATCACATGGACCACAGTCTTGCCTAACTTCAGGCATACAACACCTGAACTGGAAATTTTACAGATTACACTAGTAATAGAAATTTCATAAGCTACACTCTATACTAAGTTATTATAAAATATTGATTATATTCCCTGTGGTTAGTATTTATTGGAGATATAGTGAAAGTCACTCAGTCATGTCTGACTCTGCAATCCCATGGACTATGGAGTCTGTGGAATTTTCCAGGCCAGAATACTGAAATGGGTAGCCTTTCCCTTCTCCAAGGGATCTTCCCAACCCAGGGATCGAACTCAGGTCTCCCACATTGCATGTGGATTCTTTACCAGCTGAGCCACCAGGGAAGCCCAAGAATACTTGCTTGGGTAAACTATCCCTTCTCTAGATCTTCCTAACCCAGGAATTGAACTGGGATCTCCTGTATTGTAGGCAGATTCTTTACCAGCTGAGCTACCAGGGAAGCCCTATATTCTCTGTGTTGTCCACGTACAAATGTAAAGAACAAATACTGTATATCTTCACTTGTGAGTGGAATCTAACAAATAAAACATTATTAAGAGGTATAAACTACTAGTTATAAAATCGTAACTTATTAAGTAGTTTGTACCTCTTAGTCCCCTTCACATATTTTGCGAATATCCATCCACATATTTTGCAAATATCCCCCTCCATCCACACCCCACTCCTCTATGATAACCACAAGTTTGTTCTCTATATGTCTGAGTCTGTTTCTCTTCTGTTATATTTGTTTGTTTTATTTGTTAGATTCCAAGTACAAATAAAAACATACAGTATTTGTTCTTCTCTAAGTTACTTTAAAATAACAGAGACTCAGTCTTTAATTCCCTCCCCTCTTCAGATTGCTGTCATGAGTTTCTGTCCATCCAGCAGCAATAGATCAGGACTTCTAGACTCACTGATTGTCCTCAGGGATATAGTTACTGGTTGGGCAAAACTTCTAGGTGTACTCATCTTTGGCCTAGCTCATACCTCTTTTCCTCTCCTCATAATACAGTGATTCATTGCTGAGGTCAACCTATCAGACAGGGGCTTCTGCTTCTTCATCCCCAAGGACACTTAAATAATCTTTATCACTGTCCTTTGGGCTGTGAATGATTTTGTTTATCAAATAGTATTTTACATGATTTTTAAATGTTACTTGAAATGTTACAAGTAATTGCTACTTGAAAACTGCAGTTAAAAGATGGCAGAGGAATAGGAGCGGGAGACCACTTTCTCCCCTACAACTTCATCGAAAGAACATTTGAACGCAGAGCAAACTCCACAAAACAACTTCTGGTCGCTAGCAGAGGACATCAGGCCCCCAGAAACGCAGCCCATTGTCTTCAAAAGGAGGTAGGGCAAAATATAAGAGACAAAAAGAGAGACAAAAGAGCTAGGGATGGAGACCTGTCCCTGGAAGGGAGTCGTAATAGAGGAAGTTTCCAAACACCAGGAAACCCTCTCATTGGCGGGTCTGGGGGGAAGTTTTCAAATCTCGGAGGGCAACCTAACTGGGAGGAAAAATAAATAAAACCCACAGATTACATGCTTAAAAGCAACTCCCAGCAGAAAAGTACCCCAGACGCTCGCATCCGCCACCAGCAAGTGGGGGCTGAACCGAGAGGAGCGGGTGGCATTGCTTAGGGTAAGGACCGGGCCCGAATGCCCTGAGGACAATCGGAGGGAGCTAACGTGAGATAGCAACTTAAACTGTGGGATAGCAACAGAGAGAGAGAAAATTAACCTGCGAAAAGTGCTAAAGGAACACACTGCTGGCCCATTCACAGAACAAAGGAAGGACTGAGCAATTCCGGAGAAGAGCTAGCTGGCTGCAGACCGGCCCATCCCCTGCCGGAGGCAGGAGGCAGAGGGGAGGGGAAAGGGGCAAACTCGGCCCCAGAGACGGCACCCCTACCAAACTGCAAACAGGCTCCCAGTTTCTAACCAAAGACTTCCTGAGATTCTGGGTGGTTGGCATCCACCGGGAGGGTCACAGCTAGAGACCAGCTCCCCAGCAGAGACACAAGGCGCACCCAACCGGCGCGCGCAGAAACTGAGGCTGGGACCGCGGAGGGGACAAGGCGCACTGCACCCGGGGAGAGTGCGCTTGTCAAGCTCCTGGCTGCCTGAGCTGCTCCAGCCGGGGAAGGCACAAAACGCAGGCCCAACAGAGTCTGTGCTTTTGTGGAGTACCCGAAAACTGGAACCGCACGCAACTCAGGGCCCACTCCCTATAGAGCAGCCAGGAGCCTGAGCAGTGTAGACGGGGAAAGCACACACCCGTGAGCGGGGGCAAACCCAGTGTGGCCGGAACACTGTGAGTGCTCCCCACACAGGCCAGTGACATTTGTCTGCAGTGTCCCTCCCTCCCCGCAGCACGACTGAACAAGCGAACCTGAACAAGAGACCACCTCTGCCCGCCTGTGTCAGGAAGGAAATTAGACACTGAAGAGACCAGCAAACAGAAGCCAAATAAAGAAAGGGAACCGCTTCAGAAGTGACCGGTGAAACAGATTAAAACCCTGTAGGTAACACCAACTACACCAGAAGGGGCCTATAGATATCAAGGAGTGTAAGCTGGAACAAAGAGCTATCTGAAACTGAACCGAACCCACACTGCCCGCAACAGCTCCAGAGAAATTCCTAGGTATATTTTTACTATTTTTTTAATTAAAAAAAAAAAAAAGAAAACTGCAGTTAATAACTAAAATATTTCATAACCAAGAGTGTTGGGTAAATAAAGAGGAGTTGAATTAACTCTCTTAGTGAGGTTAGAAAATTTCCTCAAAAAACTAAAAATGAGATACCATATGATCCAACAATCCCACTCCTGGACATATCTCCTATCTCCAGATAGGAAAAAACCACAATTAAAAAAGATACATACACTCCTTTCTATTAGCTTTGATATTACTGGTACTATTTTGCATCAGTATGAAATGCTATATACAGATACTATTTGGTGAAGACTGGGAAATATGGAAGTATTTCAGATGACTCCACATTTTGGACCCTGGGAGACAGAATAGGTGATGTTGACATAGAATTTTGGTCTCTCAGAAGAGTACAAGGTTATGAAGGAAGGAAATGGGTTTCATTTTGGGTACACTGTGTTAAAGCACATGAGAATTCCAGGTAGAGATGTTAACTGAGTATTTAGAAATGTTACATGGTTCTTTGGCCCCTCCTGGGATGGAGACACAAATACAGTGAGATGGGGTGAAAACTTAAGAAAGGAGAACAGCAAAGGGTTAAGGTGAGTAGAAAATTCTGAGGACAGAATGCCAAGGTTCGAGGGATTTGAGGGCTTCATTTTAGGTTCTAAAGAAGGTGGGTCACTCCTCTCAATTTTTTGTTTTGGAATTGATATACACTGTTACCCAATTATGATTTTGAACATCTATTGCTCTTTTCTTGTGTGGCCCTTCTAGCATTAACATTTTAGAGAGTCTTCTCCCTTATGTCTTGTCTACACAAGACATGAACCAAAGAAATCCTGCTGTGTCAGTGCCTTTAAAACTTCTTCAGACTGTGTTTCTTTATCCATTGGCAAGATACATGGACTTTACAAAATTATTCAGCAATCACATATATAGGAAAATTTTTCCATAGAGAATTAAATACATGAGCCTCAGATATAGTCAAGGCTCTGTCCCTTGTGATTCCAGTTGCTATAGGTTGGTGTATTTTTGAGGAAGGCTAAGGTAGTGGAAAAGACCCTGATGCTGGGAGGGACTGGGGGCAGGAGGAGAAGGGGACGACAGAGAACGAGATGGCTGGATGGCATCACCAACTCGATGGACATGAGTTTGGGTAAACTCCGGGAGTTGGTGATGGACAGGGAGGCCTGGCGTGCTGCGATTCATGGGGTCGCGAAGAGTCCGACACGACTGAGCGATTGAACTGAACTGAAGGTAGTGGAAAGACTGCCTTAGAAATCACATGCCTTTGGCACAGATAGTCTCCTTTTTGGAATGTACAGCCAATTACATTCTCATTTTCTGAATGTAACCTCATCCATGAGAAAGACAGTTTGTCCACTAGTCCTTCAGTTACTTTTTTTCAAATCACATGTGAGCAAAGCTGCGCTCTGTGCATTGTTCTTTCTGCACTTCCATGCCCTGGTGTTCTGATCTTCTTCAGGCAAGTCTGTTCCCCCACTAGAAAACATTCTCAAGATCAGGGGTATGATTTTTTTTTAATCTCTGCATCCTGAACATTATGTACAGTATTTATTACAGAAATTGTTGATTACAATAATCAATAATTATTGATTGAATGGATAATTAAAATCCAGTTCTGACTCCCACCAAAGTTTATTTACTTATTTAAAATATTTCTTTGATCCTTCCAAGCTCTGTGGTAGATATTGGAAGTACAAGGTTGAAATAAGACACAATCCTTGCACTAAGGAGCTCATAGTATTTTATGTCAAAGACACATAGAAAATTAACATGTAAGGTTGGCAAGTACAAGGATACAGTCATCAGGACAGTATGGTACTGGCACAAAGACAGAAATACAGATCAATGGAACAAAATAGAAAGACCAGAGATAAATCCACGCACCTATAGACACCTTATCTTTGGCAGAGGAGGCAAAAATTTACAATGGAAAAAAGACAATCTCTTTAACAACTGGTGCTGGGAAAACTGGCCAACCATGTGTGAAAGAATGAAAGTGGAACATTTTCTGACACCATACACAAAAATAAACTCAAAATGGATTAAAGATCTAAATGTAAGACCAGGAACTATAAGACTCTTAGAAGAAAAATATAGGCAGAACACACTTTGACATAAATCACAGGAAGATCCTCTATGACCCACCTCCCAGAGATATAGAAATAAAAACAAAAATAAGCAAAAGGGACCTAATTAAATTTAAAAGCTTTTGCACAATGAAAGAACTATAAGCAAGGTGAAAAGGCCGCCTTCAGAATAGGAGAAAATAAAAGCAAATGAAACAACTGAGAAAGAATTAATCTCCAAAATATACAAACAGCTCATGCAGCTCAATACCAGAAAAACAAACAACCCAGTCAAAAAGTGGGCAAAAAGACTAAACTAACATTTCCCCAAAGAAGACATGCAGATGGCGAGCAAACACATGAAAAGATGCTCAACATCACTTATTATCAGAGAAATGCAAATCAAAACCACAATGAGGTATCATGTCATGCGAGTCAGAACGGCCATCATCAAAAAGTCTATAAACAATAAATGCTGGAGAGGGTGTGGAGAAAAGGGAACCCTCTTACACTGTTGATGGGAATGCAAACTGATACAGCAACTGTGGAGAACAGTGTGGAGATGCCTTAAAAAACTGGAAATAGAACTGCCATACGACCCAGCAATCCCACTGCTGGGCATACACACCGAGGAAACCAGAAGTGAAAGAGACACGTGTGCCCCAACGTTCATGGCAGCACTGTTTACAATAGGTAGGTATGAAGCAACCTAGATGTCCATCAGCAGACAAATGGATAAGGAAGTTGTGTTACATATATACAATGGAATATTACTCAGCTTTACAAAAGAACACATTTGAGTCAGTTCTAATGAGGTGGATGAAACTGGAGTCTATTATGCAGAGTGAAGTAAGTCAGAAAAACACCAATACAGTACATTAACACATATATATGGAATTTAGAAAGACAATAACGATGGTCCTATATGCAAGGCAGCAAAAGAAACACAGATGTAAAGAATAGACTTTTGGACTCTGTGGGAGAAGGCAAGGGTGGGAGGATTTAAGAGAACAGCACTGAAGCATGTATATTACCATATGTAAAATAGATGACCAGTGCAAGTTCGATGCATGAAGCAGGGCACTCAAGACCTGTGCTCTGGGCCAACCGAGAGGGATGGGGTGGGGAGGGAAGTGGATGGGGAGCTCAGGATAGATGGACACATGTGCATCCTGGCTGATTCATGTCGATTCAGTGTGTGGCAAAAGTCACCACAATGTTGTAAAGTAATTATCGTCCAATTAATATAAAATAATTAATTTAAAAAAAGAAATGAAAAGGCAGAGGAACCAGGGATCAAATTACCAATATTGGTTGGATCATATAAAAACCAAGATAATTCCAAAAATATCTACTTCTGTTTCATTGACTATGCTAAAGCTTTTGACTGTGTAAATCAGAACAAACTGTGGAAAATTCTTAAAGAGATGGGAATACCAGACCACCTTACCTGCTTCCTGAGAAATATGTATGCAGGTCAAGAAACAACACTTAGAACCAGACATGGAGCAATGAACTGGCTCAAAATTGGGAAAGCAGTGCATCAAGCCTGTATATTGTCACACTGCTTATTTAATGTATATGCAGAGTACATCATGAGAAATGCTGGGTTGGATGAAGCACAGGCTGGACTCAGGATTGCTGGAAGAAATATCAATAACTTCAGATATGCAGACTACACCACCCTTATGGTAGAAAGTGAAGAAGAACTAAAGAGCCTCTTGATGACAGTGAAAGAGGAGAGTGAAAAAGTTGGCTTAAAACTCAACATTCAGAAAACTAAGATCATGGCATCTGGTTCCATCACATCATGGCAAAAAGTTGGGGAAACAATGGAAACAGTAAGAGACTTTATTTTCTTGGTCTCCAAATCACTGAAGATGGTGACTGCAGCCATGAAATTAAAAGACACTTGCTCCTTGAAGAAAAGCTAAGAGCAACCTAGACAGCATATTAAAAAGCAGAGACATTACTTTGCCCACAAAGGCCCATCTAGTCAAAGTTATGGCTTTTCCAGTAGCCATTCATGTATGGGTGTGAGACTTGGACCATAAAGAAAGCTGAGCACCAGATAATTGATGCTTCTGAACTGTGGTGTTGGAGAAGACTCTTTAGAGTCCCTTGGATTGCAAGGAGATCCAACCAGTCAATAGTAAAGATAATCATTCCTAAATAGTCATTGGAAGGACTGATGCTGAAACTGAAATGCCAATAATTTAGCCACTTGATGTGAAGAACTGACTCTTTGGAAAAGATCTTGATGCTGGGAAAGACTGACGCAGGAGGAAAGGGAATGACAGAAGATGAGGGGTTTGAATGGCATCACCAACTTGATGGATATGAGTTTTAGCAAGTGCTGGGAGGTGGTGACGGACAGGCAAGTCTGGGGTACTGCAGTTTCATGGGGTCGCAGAGTCAGACATGATTGAGTGACTGCACTGAACTGAACTGAACTGATATCCAAGGTACTCAAGTTTTCCCCTGAAAGGCATAGTAAATATTATTAGCTGAAGTGTTACTGTCGGTCAACAAATTATACTAATAAATTATCAATGGGTTCTATGCCACCCATCTTTTACTTATTTAAGGAAAAATACCCAATGGATTGAATGGTTGAATCAATGATTCATGGAGGTTCATTCCCTGAGTGTACTAAGAATGTCTGAAAACACACTGTCATTTAAAATAAAGGACCTGATAGAGTCAATTGAATTAACTGCTGTAGGGGAAAGAAGTGCAAGATACTTAGGGAGTATTAGTGGAAAAACTTCTAAATGGGTATCGCCCAGACACTGAGTTCATTTTGAAGATAATGAGAGGAGAGGAATTTGGGTTTCTAGAAGACCACAAATGACTCAGATCATGGGTCTGCAGATCAGTGTATAAACCTGCAAAAGTAGAGCTTCAGGAAGGGGCCAGAGCTGGTGATTTATGGCCTAAAAAACTGAGGGATCATATTGTCCTGTTCAAGTCCGTGTATGGAGCCATGTGAAAGCACATCTGACATGAGACTGCTTGCATTAAAAAATCCAGATAGACTTTGTGGCCAGGTTTATGTCACTTAATTGTTAAGAAGTAGTATACAGTACAAGGTGAGTTTAGAAAAACTGTAGGTAGGAGTTAAAATTGGTGCATTAGTAAACCCTGGTCAAAGTCATCAATGGACAAAAAACCAGGTGCTGACAGATGAAATGGAATGGGGTAGAAAGTTTTATGTACCAGATGCTTGGGGAGCTGGCAAGAGGGGGAAGCAACGTCTCTAACTATGGAAGAATAGCACCATTCTCAAGCATTCCTCATATTTCCTAAATGGTGCACGACACTGGTAGAGGAAGTATGAGACAAAGTCTCAAATGAATCACTCTATAATTCCTCACTGAAGGGTGACGAAATCCATGGACAAGGGAACTGTGATATCAGTACGACTGGGGCAATTTATTTTTGAGATTGCAAGCACATGGTATTTGGGGAGGGAAACAAGTGCATCATGCCAGTCCTGGGATGGTCCCCCTGGGTGGAGCTGCCTGGTCCTTATAAAAGGAGTCTCCATCACAGGGCTGTCATTGTCGTGACGGTCATAGGTCTTCTTTGGAGCCTCTGGTGAGCACAACTCTTAGAGATCTTTGGGGAACTTGGGTGGTAGGGTTTAATCTGGGGGTAGAAGTGGCTTTAATGGAAGCAATTAGTGCTCTGTATTGGACAAAGAAGATAATGAGGATTTAAGGGTAAATTTTTGGTGTTTGGTCATGAATATGATCTTAAATGTGAGGAGAAAATGGAGTCAGAGGCACAGTCTTCACCTGAGAGAGAGTAAGGGAGATGAGATACTGTGCTATAGCACAGCATACATTAGTTCCAAATGCACCCTTCTCAGCATTCAATCCCATTGAGTGCCTAGTTTGGGCCTCTGCATTTCTCCTCAGAAGCCAACAGTCAGGTCAGCTTGGCCAGCAACCAAGACCGCATGGGAGAAATAAGTAGAGATTTGTTTGGGGATTGGCTATAAGTTTATTATCCAGATTCTTCTTGAGAGTATGTTTGTATTCGTACAACACCTGTGTAGGTAATTTTGTTTTAGAAAGTGGTGGCAGGAGAGACTAACCAGAAAAGACTGAAGGTCTGAGGGCAAGAGATACTAAAAAAGAAGGGTAAGATGCTATTTATTAAAAACCATAAAGACTCTATTAGGAATCAAGAAGAGTCCTTAGTGAGGGGAGGGTTGTTGGCGCAGCTAAATGTTCTACCATTTGGACACTCAGTTATGAAGAATGTTGTCTGTTTCTATTTCAGATTCTTTGAGACCCAGGAAGGATGTCTCACCACCATCATCCGCATCCACATCCGCATCAGCAGCATCACCATCAGGTCAAGGAGCCCTGCCATCCTCCTCCAAAAGTGTGCACACAGAAGTCCCATGAGCCTTGCCCACCTCATCCATGCCCACCCCCAGTGAGCCAGCAGAAATGCCCTCCTGGGCCACCATGCCCACCATGGGATCAGAAGTGTCCACCCAAGTGGAAGTAACAGCAGCAAGATCCAGGCTCTTCCATTGTCCTCCCTTCGACCATGGTGACGGATTCTATCTTCCTTAATCTTCCTCCTGAACCCACAGCTGACAGAGAAAAGGCTTTGTTCCTAAAGTTGACACTATGTTGGAATGTAGCAACGTTCTGTTGGAAAAAGATCAGCAGGATCATCGCTTGATCTCTCTTTGCCATGTTCCTGTCTGTAATCTGCGTTGTGATCTCTATCCCGTGAGCCACTAGTGTATCTATTCTTTTGCTTCTCCAATAAAGCATATTCATAGCCCATTATGTATTTCTTTCTTTTGTTTCTTTGTTTTTTTTGCATATAGTGTTTTTCTTCTCTTCTGTCAACTGCAAGTATTCTTCTGAGTGTTCCTTTGCATTCCCATTGACTTAGCAGAATTAGACTTTTCCATCTCTGAGTTCAGCTTTGCCTGAAATATGTCTTTTGGATTGGATCCATCATAGAATTCTGTCATTGGTTTCAGACTTGTTTCTATCTTTGCCTACCTTGAAGACCCTGAAAAGAATTGAATCCCCTCAGTCTCAGGTTCCTTATTTGTAAAACCAGTAGGCAAGAATCTATTCAACCCAGTGTACTCATAGAAATTAATTTATTCACAAAAGTTTCCTAATTATTAACACAAGCCAGGCAATCTCTTATGTGCTAGGGACATGAGGATGGTGACTAAAGCCTTTTTTCCATCTAAACTCTTGAATGATTTTGCACACACACACACACACACACAGACGCACATACAAGGCAAATAATAGTGATGCATGGGGGTATGTTAGAGACAACTGTGTAGACAAGCTCTTCCAAAATGGCTTTTAGGGCAAAGACTTGAGTGAATAGAAGAGTGAGCCTTGAGTATCTGGGGTACACTGTACCAGTGAGAGGAGATGGTGAGTGCTGAGGCAGGGCAGAGTGACTGCAGGGAGAACAGTCATCAAAGAGACAATGTCTCCAAATGGGATTGAAGACATTGAATCTGAAAGATGTATCAAAGGTTTTGATAATTTATTCACAGTTTTCCATCCATTCAATGCTGAAGTTCAGAGTCTCAACTTTCTATGTAATTCTCTACTATCACATCTATTTTCTTTTAACTGAAAGTACATATGATCTTTTAAAGACATTTTTTTGAAAATGGTTAAAAGGGCAGAGGAATAAATTAATTCTTTTGCAAAGCAAAAATTTATTTTATGAGAGTGACTATATGAAAAGTATGTCTATTATTAACAATGTTCCCATCTTATAGGGAAGTTGACTCCATTCATTTCCTCACCTTATAGGTAACAAAATGCATAGAGAATTTTACTGTTGTTGTGCTTCCTACGCTAAGAAGAAGTGATTTTATTTTTAGGAGGGTTGACTCTGTACTCTTGTACAGGGCTCTGGCCTAATATTATTGACACAATTCCCTCCTGAATTTTGTCTTGAAGAAAAACAAGAAAAAGGAAAACAAAAAGTAAAATTTTGTTTGATTTTAGGAGAACATGATCAACACATTCAGAAAGTTCATAAACCTTTGTTTTATGAAGTGGATAATTATAGATTGAACTCTTTATTGTCAACAAACATGAAGATAAGAAAAAGAACATTACCAACCCTTCAGAAGACCCAAGTTTCCTAATTAAATTGCATCGCCTACCTTCTCCACTAGAAGTGACTACAGTCCTGCTTCTGAGATCACAGATCCTATAGCCAGCCTTCCTGAGTTCTCCCCATGGTTCTGCTGCTTAGTAACTGTATGATCTTGGGTAATTTGCTTATTGTCTCTGTGTCTCATTTTAAGGTCTCATTTTTCTTCACTTCAACAGTGGGAATAATAATAGCACTCATTTTGTAGGTTAGCTTGTGAGCCTCACATTTATACATACTTATAAAGCATTTAGAACGGTGTCAGCTCACAGAAAGCACAATGAGGATCAGATGTTGCTGTGAGTGCCTCAGAACTGTTCAGCCCACAAGCATAACTTGTCAGTATTGTGACTTTTTAATCTATGAATTTAATGTCTTGTTCCCTATGCCACTTAAAGAAGCAGTACTTTTCACATTAAGGTTGTGATAATCTTATAGTTTGCTCCATATTTAGCCTATGTCTTTCCTGTATTAGATCTTTGCTTTGGCATCTTAAGTTGTCTCCTCTTCCCACTCCTTATCCTCCCCTTCTTCTGTTCCTTCATCTTCTTTTTCTCTTCTTCCTGTTCCTCTTTTCCTCTTTCTTTTGGGAATTTAAAGTCTGCTGGCCCTACAAGTTGTGTGTTCTTTCAAGCTTATGAGGTACAATTGTTGAGCAATGCTACAAATCAGGACTTGATTAATTGCTTGGTGGATTATCTGGACTTGACAAAGTGATTAAAAATGTTAATAACTAAGATTAATTAAAAAATGTGTAGTATCACAAAGCTACAGTCATCAAGCCAGTATGGTACTGGTACAAAACCAGAAATATAGACCAATGGAACAAGATAGAAAGCCCAGATAAACCCATTCACTATGGACATCTTATTTTTGACAAAGGAGGCAAGAATATACACAGGAGAAAAGATAGTCTCTTCAACAAGTGGTGCTGGGGAAAATGGTCAGCTATATGTAAAAGAATGAAATTAGAAAACTCCCTACACCATACAAAGTGAAGCTGCTCTGTCATGTCCGACTCTGCCACCCCATAGATGGCAGCCCACCAGCCTCCCCCCATCCCTGGGATTCTCCAGGCAAGAAAACTGGAGTGGGTTGCCATTTCCTTTTCCAAGGCACGAAAGTGAAAAGTGAAAGTGATGGTTCTCATTCCTTTCCGACTCCTTGTGATCCCATGGACTGTAGCCTACCAGGCTCCTCCATCCATGGAATTTTCCAGGCAAGAGTACCGCAGTGGACTGCCATTTCCTTCTCCAGGGGATCTTCCCAACCCAGGGATTGAACCTGGGTCTCCCACATTGCAGGCAGATGCTTTACCGTCTGAGCTACAAGGAAGCCTATACACAAAGATAAATTCAAAATGGTTTAAAGATCTAAATGTAAGACCATAATCCCTAAAACTCTGACAGGAAAACATAGGAAGAACACTCTTTGACACTGTTGATGTGGTTCAGTCATTAAGCGATGTCTGACACTTTGCAACTCAGTGGACTGCAGCAGGCCAGGCTTCTCAGTCTTCACTATTGCCTGGAGTTTGCAAAAACTCTTGTCCATTGAGTTGGTGATGCTATCCAACCATCTCATCTTCTGTTGCCCCCTTCTCCTCCTGCCTTCCATCTTTCCTAGCATCAGGGTCTTTTCCATTGAGTTGGCTCTTTGAATCAGGTGGCCAAAGCACTGGAGTTTCAGCTTCAGCATCAGTCCTTCCAGTGAATATTCAGGGGTGATTTCCTTTGGGATTGACTGGTTGGATCTCCTTGCTGTCCAAGGGACTCTCAAGAGTCTTCTCCAACACCACAGTTCAAAAGCATCAATTCTTCAGAGCTCAGCCATCAAAGAGAAAAGGGAAAAGGGAACCTTCTTGCACTATTGGTGGGAATGTAAACTGATACAGTCATAATGGAGAACAGTATCGAGATTCCTTAAGAAACTAGGGAATAAAACTACCAAATGACTCAGCAATCCCGCTACTGGGCATATACTCTGAGGAAACCATAACTGAAAAGGACACGTGTTTCCCAATATTCATCACAGCAATATTGACAATAGTCAGGACATGGAAGCAATCTAGATGAATGGATAAAGAAGTTGAGGTACATACATATAATGAAATATTGTTCAACATTAAAAGGAACAAATTTAAGTCATTGCTGTGAGGTCGATTAACCTAGAGCTTGTTATACAGGGTGAAGTAAGTCTGAAAGAGAAGAACAAATATAATATATTAATGCATGTATGTGGAATCTGGAAAAATGACACTGATGAGCCTATTTGCAAGGTAGCAATAGAGATGCAGACATCGAGAACAGACTTGTCACAGTGGGGAAAGGAGAGGATGGGATGAACTGACAGAGGCACATGGAAATATATAGATTGCCATACTTAAAATAGAAAGAAAGTGGGAATTTGCTGTATAACAGAAGGAACTCAACCTGGGGCTCTGTGACAACCTAGAGAGATGGGATGGCGCGGTGTTGGTCCTTTAATGGACCAGAACCTGGTGGTCCAGAGTCGACGATAAGAAAGTTAGAGAGAGAAAGAGGCTGATACTACTTGTTGGTCCTTTAATGGACTGGAATCTGGTGGTTCCGAGAGTAAGAGGGAGAAAGAGGTTGACATCCCTTGGTTTACGCGGAAAGCCAATAGAATCTTGTTCTTAGGGCTCGCGCTGCTGCACGTAGGCACCAAACCAGGCGCCCTCTCGAGTGGGTGAAGGTGCAGTGCGCCTTCTCGAGAGGGTCTTAGAAGCCAGGGCAAGAAGGTGAGCTCAGCAGGCCTCCGCGCTCCAAGGAATTAGCCAGAAAGAGAGAGAGAGAGAAAGACAGAAAGAAGGAATAGAAAGACAGAAAGAAAGACACGGGGACCAAAGCTCTGATGGAGCAAAGGTGTTTTAATCAACCTGGCATGGGCATATATACTGTGTTACCAGGTGGTTATTCTCAGCAGAGACAAAGATTAAAATTCCAGACTTAGAAAACATAAGATGATCCCTATCAAAGAGAGAGAGTTGCAAACGATCACCTTTTACCATTTGGCTCATAAAAAGGAAGAGGGTACTTATCACTGTAATGAGAAATGCCTGGATTCCTCAGCCCCAGGAAAGGCGTGCCTCTCCTCTTAATTCCTGACTATTCAGGAATCAATAAGGGCCAGAGGGTTCCTGACAGATCCAAAACAGCACACAGGAAGCCTCTTGTTAAATGCTTCCTGAGAGTGCGGGAGGTGGCAGGGAGGTCAAAGAGGGAGGAGACATATGTATACCTGTGGCTGATTGATGTTACTGTATGAAGCCAGCACAACATTGTAAAGCAATTACCCTCCATTTAAAAAATAAATAATTTTATTCAAGTTCAATGTAATATGTGTGTAGTATGTGGAGCTGTTATGCTGTGAATAGCAATGTCATCACATAATTTTTTTTTCTATTCCAGAGAGTAGATTGATAATCAATTACCACCACAGAATTGACTACTGTATATCTTTAAATTAACTGGCCCGTCATTCTTTCTGTCTTCATATTAGACACAGTTTCCAATTGGAAATATAATTTCTGGTATCCTTGAAAAAGTGTCTCAGTAGAATCTTGCTGATCTGTAGGTTTCCCCTACACTTCTCACGCTAGGGCTTTCATTCTCTTATTACGCTCAATTATGTCATAGCTTTTTTTTCTATTATTATTATTTTTTTTTTGAGTGTTTCTCAATTTGGGTTTTTACCTTTGTTTTGTTGGAGCAAAACCTCAAGAAGCTACATCAGAAAATATATTTATGGATTTTATAATATTTTATTAATATTTGACTAATAGTTTGGCTACATTTAACATTGTAGGTTCAAAAAATATGTTCCTTTGGAATTTTAGAGGCACTGCTCTTTAACTCTTTGAACATGCATATTTGTTGATGATTTCTTTTCTGCCTCATGGTTTACTTAGCCTCTCTTCTACTCATTTCCCAGACAGTCAGCTTCTCTCCTAGATAACCACTATTACTAGTTTCTAAGTAAAATCTAGCAAACTCTCATGTAGATATTACATGATTTTCAGAGACACTCAGAGATTCAGTTTGCTACAAATGCTTCCATTTGTAAAATGGAAAATATCCATTATATGAAAAAATATCCATTATTTGGAAAGAATGAGGACCATTTGTCCTTTAGTCACTTTCTCTGTTATCAAGAACTAATTATCCCACTTTCTAAGTCAGCAACCTCAAAAGCACATTTTTCTTAAGAAAGCCTAATCATCCTTCAACTTACCAAACATACGTGACAACCCATAGAATTTATTGGTACAGATATCTTGGAATCCATTAGCAATTAATGAAGAAAGAAAAGCAAGTATAAAATTATATTGGTAGAACTGCTCTAAGTCACATATTCCTTAGATAATTCTCTTACTCCAGCAGCTACCTCCTAGTTCCTAAGACTCCATCATGAAAAGAATGTTGTGAAAGCACCTAATCCATCCCAAGACTTTCCTGTTCCTTCCAGGATTCCTGAAGGATGTCTGTTCCTAGTAGTGATCCTGGTGACTCCATTGTGGAATCTCAGAGGACTAGGCAGGAACAGCTGTCCTCATTTTGGTTCTCTGAGAGACTGAGAAAGAGATCAGAAATAGGACTCAATCTAAAGAAGTCCCTACCTCTTCAAATACCCAGCTTACGCCACTGACATTTTTCTGAACTACCTCAATCCAGTCAAGATAGAAACATAGCAGATGCTACACAGTCTTCTTTCAGGAAAGAGCACAAGCTGTGAAATCTTCCCCCAGGCAGTGGAGAAGGAAGACCTCTGTTAACTCCTAAAAAGATATGGATTCTTAACGTGCCTTCAAACTGACTCCTTCTAATTAGCAGTGATAACAGCTAGAAGAAAGAGAGGAGCAGGGCAGAGGTCTTAGCGAGGTGGCCCTTAGTCTGCACAATGCTATTCTTTATAAGATTTGGAGTATTTTTGACATTCTTGATTAGTTATTTTGAGCCGTTATTCATAAGCATTAGTTTTTCTACCTATTAGAGCTGACATATATAAGTTTTAAATTTATTTTTAATTGGAAGATAATTGCTGTACTATGTTCTGTTGGTTTCTACCATGCAACAATGTGGATCAGCGCTAAGTACACATAGATCACCTCCACCTTGAGCCTCACTTCCATCCCACTGCCGCCCATCCCAGGCCTCTGGGCTGTCACCGAGCACCAGGCTAAAGTCCCTGAGCTACAAAACAACTTTCCATCAGTCATCTATTCTACACACGGCAATGCATGTATTTCAATGCTACTGTCTCAATTTGTTCCACCCTCTCCTTCCCCCACTGTGTTCACAAGTTTGTTTTCTACATCTGCATTTCTATTCCTGCCCTTGACAGAGGTTCATCAGTGCTATTTTTCTAGATTCCATACATATGTGTTAATATACAATGTTTGTTTTTCTCTTCCTGACTTAGCTCACTCTGAGTGAAAGGCTCTAGGCCTGTCCACCTCAATTCAACTGACTCAGATTTGTTCCTTTTTATTGGCTGAGTAATATTTCATTGTATATATGTGCCCCAACATCTTTAACCACTCATCTGTTGAGTGACATCTAGGTTGCTTCCCTGTCCTGGCTACTGTAAAGAGCACTGCAATGAACACTAGGGTACACGTGACTTTCTGAATCATGATTTTCTCAGGGCATATGCTGGGCATTTGGTAGTTTCACTCCTAGTTTTTAGTGAATCTCCATATTGTTCTCCATGGTGGCTGTATCAATTTACTTTTTAAAAACAGTTTTATTGTGTTAGGAACACTTTACATGAGGTGTATCCTCCTAACAGTATTTGAAGTGTATGATACAGTGTTGTTATACACAGTCTTGATGTTGCGAGCAGATCTCTAGAATGGATACACCTTTCAGGACTGAAATTTTAGGCTGTCAACTAAAAAATATTGTCACAACCTGACAGTAGACGTTTCTTTTATTTGGTGGGAAAGATTAGGACTCCAAGCCTAGGAGACAGCATCTCAGTAGCTCTGAGGAAACTGTTCCCCTTGGAACATGGGAGTGGGAGTCAGGCTACATACAAATTTACAGCAAAGGGAGCGGGCAGTCTGAACATCAAAGATCAGATATCAAATGAAGGAATTTAGCATTGTATGCATGGGAAGATTCAAGCCTCTGGGCTCACTGAGTTCATTTCTTTCGTCTGTACCTCAGCTCTCTGGGCCCAATCCTGTTTCCATGTTCCCCTGAAGCAGTGGCAGCCGTGGCAGATGGCTGCTCCTTGTGTCCCCCAGCTCCTCAGCATCACGATGGCGGTGGCGGCATCTGCTGGACTGAGCTTTGGGAGCCCGCAGTCACATGTGGAGGCCAGAAATCGCTGATGGCTGTGACTTTTCTTGTTTATTGATTTGGCAATAGAGATTTTCCTTTCACGGTACCTATTGATTAGCAACACCCTGTTTTACTCCATGCCCATCCTCCCCCAGTTCCTGGCAACTACTATTCTATTCTTTGCTCCGTGAGATTGACTGTTTTCGATTCCTCACATAAGTGGGTTCCTGTGGTACTTCTCCGTCTGTTTCTGGTTTATTTTTCTTGGCATAATCTCTTCCAGGTTAGTTCATGCTGTCCATTATGACAGGATTTCCTTCTTTTCAGGATGGAATAATAATCCTTTGTATGTGTATACTACAGTTTATTTATCCACACATCTGTTGATGAACATTTACGTTGTTACCACAGTTTGGCTTTTGTGAGTACTGCTCCATTGAACTTGGGAGTTCTAATATGTCTTTGAGACTTTGATTTAAGTTATTTTGGGTAAATAGTTTAGATGTAGAATGGGAAAAATTTATGATACTTCTATTTTTTCTATTTTTAACTTTTTGAGTAACCTTCATATTCTTCAAAATGGTTACACAATTTTGCCATCCCACTACGAGGTACAAGGGTTCTTTTTTCTCCATCATCTCACCAACATTTGTTATTTTGCTTTTTTGATGATAATCATTCTTCAGGTGTGAAGTGATATATCATTGTGGTTTTGATTTGCATCTCCCTGGTGATTAGTATTGATTTTAAACTCCTGTTCTTGTTGAACCTTCTATTACTGGTTTAAAGCCAACATTATAGCCACTATGTCTTTCTCAATTGATGACTGGTTTTATATATATATATATATATATATATATATATATCTGTCTTCTTTAAAGAAAGCTCTAATCATGTCCCTTACCTATTTAAAATTAAGGTTGTTAAATTTTTTTCTATTATGTCGTAGGAGCTTCTTACATACTTTGGAAATTAACCACTTATCATATACATGGGGCTCACATCCTTAAATCTTGTAACCAGGAAGAGTTAATTTTGAATTGATGCTGGATCAGCTTCTGTAATTTTAACCCCCATCTTGCCACCTTTGTTATTGTAAGCATACGTAATGGGCTGCCTTTGGGAGATAACCTGAGCTGCCTATCTGTGAAGGACTGTAAGGAAGTGAATCTAACACATTCCCCCGCCTGAGGCTTGCCATACTAGGGGAAATTTGCAAGGATTGAGTAGTCTTTTACTTTGTTTCCTTACCTCCACCCCATTTCTGATCCATAAAAGAACCTGGCAACTAGGCCCCAGCAAGATGATTATTTTGAGGCACTAGCTTGCCATTGTCTCAGCCAGCGGGTTCCTAAATAAAGTCCCTTCCTCGTCTAGATGGGCTTCGCTCATAGCTCAGTAGGTAAAGAACCTGCCTGCAATGCAGGAGACTCGGGTTTGATTCTTGGGTGAAAACGGACATTTTTCATTTCATTTTTTCATTTTCCTAGGCTAGACACCTCATCTCAGATTCACTGCAGTGAGCAGAGCAAGCTTGGACTTGGTAACAGATTATGTCATGTGCCTTATATTAGACATTTTGTTGTTTCCATAGCAAAATGTTGAGGCAAGTATAGCTTTTGTCGCTAATTACAGCAGTGTTAGTAATCTGATCTTCAGGGTGGTTGGGAAATATTTAATGTCATAGGTACTGGTGCCTATAGACGTCTGCATACCCAGGGCACTCGAGGTCCCCCATGGAAGGTTTAGTGCTTAGTATTAGCTGAAGGGTTGCTGGGTTTCAAATAATTATACTAATAAATATGGGGTCTATGTCATGCTTAGTTTATTTGTTTAGGGAAAAATATCCGTGGATTGAATGGCAGGGTCAGTGACTCGTGGAGCTTCATTCCCTGAGTATACTAAGAATGTCTGAAAACACACTAAATGTCATTTAAAAAAAAAAAATGGCCTGATAGAGTAATTTGAATTAACTATTGTAAAGTGGCATAGGATATTTGCAGAGTATTAGTGGAAAAGCTTCTTTATGTATGGATACAGCAGAGACAGTAAGTCAATTTTGAAGATAATGAGAAGAAAGGAATTTGAGTTTCTAGTAGATTACAAGTTGCTCATGGTCATGGGGCTGCAGAGACAAGATCAGTGTAGAAATCTGCAAAGGTAGAGCTTCAGCAAAGGATCTCAACTTGTGACCTTATGGCCTAGAGAACTGAAAGATCAAGTTGTCCTCTCGAAGCCCATGAATGGAGCCATGTGAAAACACACCTGGCATGAGACGGCCAACACTAGAAACTAGAAAACTAGAAAAACAAGATAAAACTTTGTGGCCCCAAGTCATTTAATTGTCAAGAAAAGCCTAGAGACCACTGGGGCATGGTGTAAGGAAGGCGAGTTTAAAAAAACTGTGGGTAGGGGTTAAGATATGTGAGGTTAGTAAATCCTAGTCTCGATCATCAAGGGAAACAAAGCTGGGTGCTAGCAGGTGAAACGGAATATGGAGTAAGTTTTACACAGCAGATCCTTGGGGGCTGGGGAGTGGAAGAATCACCAAGTCTGACAACTATTGTTGTCAGAGCAACACTATTGTCAAAGAATTCCTCGTATTTCTTAACCGGTGCATAACAATGGCACAGGCAATATGTGACAAGGTCTCCAGTGAATCACTCTGCACTTCCTTAGTGAAGGATAAAGAAGTCCATGGACAAGGGAGGCCTGTGATATCAGCATGAGTGTGGCAATTTATTTTTGAGATGGCTAGCGCGTGGTATTTGGGGAGGGAAACAAGTGCATCATGCCAGTCCTGGGATGGTCCCCCTGGGTGGAGCTGCCTGGTCCTTATAAAAGGAGTCTCCATCACAGGGCTATCATTGTCGTGACAGTCATAGGTCTTCTTTGGCGCCTCTGGTGAGCACAACTCTTAGAGATCTTTTGGGAACTTGGGTGGTAGTGTTTAATCCGGGGGTAGAAGTGGCTTTAATTGAAGCAATTAGTGTTCTGTATGGGACAAAGGAGGTAATGAGGATTTAGGGGTAAACTTTTGGTATTTGGTCATGAATGTGATCTTAAATGTGAGGAGAAAATGGAGTCAGAGGCACAATCTTCACCTGAGAGAGAGTAAGGGAGATGAGATACTGTGCTATAGCACAGCATACATTAGTTCCAAATGCACCCTCCTCGGCATTCAATCCCATTGAGTGCCTAATCTGGGCCTTTGCCCTTCTCCTCAGAAGCCCACACTCAGGTCAGTTTGGCCAGAAACGAAGATTTCATGGGAGAAATAAGTAGAGATTTGTTTGGGGATTGGCTATAAGTTTATTATCCAGATTCTTCTTGAGAGTATGATTGTATTTGTACAACGCCTCTGTAGGCAATTTTGTTTTAGAAAGTGGTAGAAGGAGAGACTAACCAGAAAAGACTGAAGTTCTGAGGGCAAGAGATGCTAAAAAAGAAGGGTAAAGAAGCTATAAAAAACCTTAAAGACTGTATTAGGAATCCAGAAGAGTCCTTAGTGATGGGAGGGTTGTTGGCGCAGCTAAATGTTCTACCATTCGGACACTCAGTTATGAAGAATGTTGTCTGTTTCTATTTCAGATTCTTTGAAACCCAGGAAGGATGTCTCACCACCATCATCCGCATCCACATCCGCATCAGCAGCATCACCATCAGGTCAAGGAGCCCTGCCATCCTCCTCCAAAAGTGTGCACACAGAAGTCCCATGAGCCTTGCCCACCTCATCCATGCCCACCTCCAGTGAGCCAGCAGAAATGCCCCCCTGGGCCACCATGCCCACCATGGGAGCAGAAGTGTCCACCCAAGTGGAAGTAACAGCACCAAGATCCAGGCTCTTCCATTGTCCTCCCTTCGACCATGGTGACGGATTCTATCTTCCTTAATCTTCCTCCTGGAGTAACAGCCGACAGAGAAAAGGCTTGGTTCCTGAAGCTGACACCACGTTGTTGGAAGAGCAGCAGGATCATCGCTCGATCATCTTTGCCATGTGCCTGCCTGTCATCCGCGTGTGATCTCTACCCTTGAGCCCTTAGTGTGCCTATTCCTTTGCTGCTCCAATAAAGCATATTCATAGCCCATTATGTATTTTTTTATTTCATTCTTTCTTTTGTTTTTTTGCATATAGTGTTTTTCACCTCTTCTATCAACTACAAGTATTCTGAGTGTTCCTGTTCATTCCGATTGGATTATCAGATTAGACTTTTCCACCATTGAGTTCAGCTTTGCCTGAAGTATGTCTTTTGGACTGGATCGAACAGAGAATTCCTTCATTGGTTTCAGACTTGTTTCTATCTTTGTCTATCTTGAAGACCCTGAAAAGAATTCTCTCAGTCTCAGTTTCCTGATTTGAAAACCAGTAGGCAAGAATCTATTCAACTCAGTGTACTCATAGAAATTAACTTATTGACAAAAGTTTCCTAATTATTAACACAAGCCAGGCAGTCTCTTATGTGCTAGGGACATGAGAATGGTGACTGAAGTCCTTTTTCCATCTAAACTCTTGAAGGGAGTTTGCACACACACACACACACACACACATACAAGGCAAATAATAGTGATTCATGGGGCTATGTTAGAGACAACTGTGTAGAAAAGCTTTTCCAAAGTGAGTTTTAGGGCAAAGATTTGAGTGAAGAGAAGAGTGAGCCTTGAGTATCTGGGGAACACTACCAGTGAGAGGAGATGGTGAGTGCTGAGGCAGGGCAGAGTAACTGCAGAGAGAACAGTCATCAAAGGGACGATGTCTCCAAATGGGGTTGAAAACACTGGATCTGAAAGATGTATCAAAGGTTTTGATAATTTATTCACAGTTTTCCAGCCATACTATGCTGAAGTTCAGAGTCTCAACTTTCTATATAATTCTCTACTATCACAACATCTATTTTCTTCTAACTGAAAGTACATATGATCTTTTAAAGACATCTTTTAAAAATGGTTAAGGGGACTAAGGAATATATGTATACCTATGGCTGATTCACATTGAGGTGTGAAAGAAAACAGCAAATCCTGTAAAGCAAGTATTCTTCAATAAAAATTAAATTAAGTTAAAAAATTAATTCTTTTGCAAAGCAAAAATTTATTTGATAATATTGATGATATGAAAGGTAGGTCTATTATTAATAGTGTTCCCATCTTATAGGGAAGTTGACTCCATTAAGTTCTATCACCTTATAGGTAATAAAATGCATAGAATAGTTTACTGTTGTTGTGCTTTCAACACTGAAAATTAATTTTATTTTTAGGGGGCTTGACTTTGTACTCTTGGATAGGGCTCTGGCCTAATATTATTGACCCGATTCCCTCCCCAATTTTGTCTTGAAAAAACAGAAGAAAAATGAAAACAAAAAATAAAATTTTGTTTGATTTTAGGATAACATGACCAACACATTCAGAAAGTTCATACAGCTTTGCTCTATGAAGTGGATAATTACAAATTGATTTCTTTATTGTCAAGAAACATTAAGTTAAGAAAAAAAACACTCCCAACCCTTCAAAAGACGCAGGTTTCCTTATTAAATTGCATCCCATGCCTTCTCCATTTGAAGTGACCACAATCATGACTCCTTTTAATCACTTTCTTGCTTTTTCTTTTGGTTTTTAAACATCGGTATAGGAATATCTCTAAAAATTATAGTTAAGTTACTATCTTTTTACTGTATAAATGAAATTAAACTGTAAACAATATTTGTGTCTCTCATCTTTCAATTGACACCATGTAGCTTTAGTTTGGAGAAGGCAATGGCACCCCCTCTAGTACTCTTGCCTGGGAAATCCTACTGACGGAGGAGCCTGGTAGGCTGCAGTCCATGGGGTCACTAAGAGTTGGACATGACTGAGAGACTTCACTTTCACTTTTCACTTTTGTGCATTGGAGAAGGAAATGGCAACCCACTCCAGTGTTCTTGCCTGGAGAATCCCAGGGTCGGAGGAGCCTGGTGGGCTTCCATCTGTGGGGTAGCACAGAGTCGGACATGACTGAAGCGACTTAGCAGCAGCAGCAGCTTTAGTTTATCCACCAGTGAATTTAGAATATCCTTGTATGGCTATACAGCACTTCATTTCTCTCTTTGCTGTACTATTGGTTGACCTCAAAGTTGTTTCCTTTTTGGAGCTGTTAGGAACACTGGGGCATTTTCTCCATGTCTGTTAGTGCACATGTTCACACATTTCTCTAAGGGATGTTCCCAGAAGTATCCAACTTCTACTTTTACAGATAATGCCAAACTGTTTTCCAAAGTTCTTGCAACAATTCCAGACTTCTCCCAGAGGTGTAGTGTATTTGCTGCTTGTCCTGTGTCTTAATTAGTTTGTCATTTCCAAACTTTTGAAGGCTTTACCCATCAGATTTGAATTTTGAATACTCCTCATTAAATGCTAGTGACTTTCAGATGGTCTAAAAATAATTTTGCTGACCATATGAAGGCATTTTCTTTGTAAAGTGACTGTTGCCAAGTTTTCTATTTAGTGTCTATTTATGAGTGAATTTATGAGTTATTTATGTATTTTGGATACTGATTTTTATTAACAGTTAGCCTAACCCATCACAGCTAAGATTTTCTCCTATGTTTTCCTCTAGAAATTGTAGAGTCTTAGATCTTATGTTTTAGTCTATGATACAAATTGAGTTAATGTTTATATGGTGTTAGGTAAAGGCCAAGTTTCAATTATTTCTGTATCAGTATGCAACAGTTTGATTACCATTTAT
This sequence comes from Dama dama, assembly GCF_033118175.1. Taxonomy (NCBI): domain Eukaryota; kingdom Metazoa; phylum Chordata; class Mammalia; order Artiodactyla; family Cervidae; genus Dama; species Dama dama. Next base: position 18,712,513 of record NC_083700.1, read on the forward strand.
TGGCAAGGTTATTTTTCATCTGTTGAATTACCTAGACATCCTTGTTGGAAATCAATTGACCATCTATGGTATGGATCTATCTCTGGATGTTCTTTTATTGCATTGATCTCTGTGTCTTTTCTTGTGGGATAGCAACCTGTCTTAATTAGTGCAGCTCTATAATGCAATCCTACAATTAATTCAGCAATTTTGATTTATCTTTAATTTATAGTTGAGAATTGCATAGATATAAAATTTGAGGCCGTTAGGCCATCAGCAGAGTATGGCTGTCAAACTATGAATAAATAATGACAATCATTACTAAATCTTTGCATTCCAACCTCTCTGACCCCATTTGAAGGCAGTGTCTCCTTGATCACTGTCCTTTCTGTGGTTAATTTCCTCTGCCTTAGCACTCGCCAACTCCTCTCATGGTACAATGTATCCCAGATACACACCCAAAGCTCACTCATTATTTTGCTCAGGTCATTGCCCAAAAAGCCACTTTGGAAGAACTTTTCTCCAAATTTTCTCTCACACATACACACGCAAGACTATTATTTGTCTTCTGCATTTGGGTGTGTATGTGTAAAATGCCCTCAAGAATTCAGATGGAGAAGGACGTTGGTCATCATTATCATGTCCCTAGCATATAAGAGATGGCCTGGCATGTGTCAATAATTAGGAAATATTTGTGTATATATTAATTTCTATGAGTACACAGAGTTGAATACATTCTTTCCTAAATTTCTCAGGTGAAGAAACTGAGGCTGACAGAATTCAGTTCTATTAAGGGTCCTACAAGGTAGAGAGGTAGACGTGTTTGCAATCAATGAAAGAATTTCTTGATGGATCCAATCCAAAAGACATATTTCAGGCAAAGCTGAACTTTTTCAAAGATGAAAAAGTCTAACTCTGAAAATCCAATGGGAGTAAAAGGAACACACAGAAGAGTACTTGTAGTTGACAGGAGACATTAAAAACACAAAGTGTAAAAGAAAAACAGAAGAAGAAATGTGGGCTCCACTATGACACAGGCTTTATTGGAGAAGCAAAAGAATAGACACACTAAGCGCTCACAAGGTAGAGATCACAACCCGGATTACAGACAGGCACATGGCAAAGAGCGATCAGGCGATGATTCTGTGGCTCTTTATCCAACAAGGTGGTGTCAGCCTCAGGAATCCACCCTTTACTCTGTCAGCTTTCAGTCCCAGAGGGAGGTTAAGGAAGATGCAGTCCATCACCATGGCCGAAGGGACAGCAATGGAAGAGCCTGGATCTTGTTGTTTCTTGGTCCAGATGAAATCTGGTGCTGTTACTTCCACTTGGGTGGACACTTCTGCTTGCATGGTGGGCATGGTGGGCATGGTGGGCATGGTGGCCCAGGAGGGCATTTCTGCTGGCTCACTGGAGGTGGGCATGGATGAGGTGGGCAAGGCTCATGGGACTTCTGTGTGCACACTTTTGGAGGAGGATGGCAGGGCTCCTTGACCTGATGGTGATGGTGATGCTGATGCTCATGCTGATGTGGATGTGGGTGCTGATGGTAAGACATCCTTCCTGGCTCGCAAGGAATCTGAAATACAAACAGACAGCATTGTTCACAACAAAATCCTCTTCTTCTATTAACAGGGAGTCCTATTCTACGACTCTCTAAAGAAAAAAATTACTTACACAAGTGCTGTGTGAATACAAACATACTCTGAAGAAGAATAATCAGGATGTGAAACTTGTAGCCCATCTCAAAACACATCTCTATAATTTCTCCCATGAGATCCTGGTTGGTGGTCTAACTGACTTGACTGTTGTCTTCCGAGGAAAAATGCAAAGGCCCAAACTCAGCCTCAGTGGGAATGAAGGCTGAGAAGGCTTCATTTGCAATTAATGTAGTCTGCACTGAAACGACATCTCATCTCCCTTACTCTCCCTAGGTTAAGATGGTGCCGTTGACTTCACTCCTCTCGTCACATTTAAGAGCACATTGAAGACTTCAAGAACAAGTACTGAAAACTACCCTAAATTCTCTTTACCTTCTTATTCCCATAGAGAGCACTAATTTGTTAAAATGCAGCCACTTCTACCCTAAGATTATACCCTACCACACAAGTGCTAAAAACCTCTAAAATTGTACTCACCAGAGACTCCAAAGAAGACCTATGACTGAGTATCACGAAGATAGCAGCAAGGTGATAGAGACTCCTTTTATAAGGACCAGGCAGCTCCACCCAGAGGGAACATCCCAGATCTGGCACGGTGCACTTGTTTCCCACCCCAAATACCATGTGCTTGCAATCTCAAAAATAAGTTGCCACACTCATCCTGATATCACAAAGCTCCATTGCCCATGGACTTCCTCACCCTTCACTGAGGGAGTGCAGAGTGAGTCACTCAATACATTGTCTCAAAGCCCCAGTGCCAATGTCATGCACCAGTTAGGAAATATGAGGAATTCTTTGACAATGGTACTGCTCCTCCATGGTTAAGATTGTCCTCCCCATATTACCCAGCTCCCAAAGCATATGGTATGGAAAGCTTACTACCCCATTCCATTTCACCTTCAGCACCCAGCTTTGTCTCCCTCAGTGGTAAAAAGTAGGGTGTTCTAACCATACATATCTTAACCCCTACCCACAGTTTTTCTAACTTCCCCTTATACCATGTTCTACTGATCTCTGGGCTTTTCTTGACAATTGAATGCCTTAAACATGGCCACAGAGTCTATCATGATTTTCCCGTACTAACAGTCTCATTTCAGTTGTATTTTCACATGGCTCCATAATGGTCGTGAACAGGACAACATGATCCCTCAGGTTTCTCAGGTATAAGGTCATAGACTGGGGCCCCTTCATGAAACTCTACTTTTGCCACCCCATGACCATGAGTCATTTGTGGGCTAGAGTTGTTTGCTGCTGTTCTGTTGCTCATTCGTGTCTGACTGTTTGCAACCCCATGGACTGCAGCACGCCAGACTTCCTTGTCCTTCACTATCTCCCAGAGTTTGCTCAACTCATGTCCATTGACTCAGTGATGCCATCCAACCGTCTCATCCTCTGTCATCCCCTTCTCCTCCTGCCTTCAATCTTTCCCAACATCAAAGTCTTTTCCAATGAGTTGGCTCCTCACATCAGGAGGTCAAAATATTGGAGCTTCAGCTTCAATATCAGTCCTTCCAATGAATATTCAGAGTCGATTTCCTTTAGGATTGACTGGTTTGATCTCCTTGCTGTCCAAGGGGCTCTCATGTGTCTTCTCCTGCACCACAGTTCAAAAGCATCAGGTCTTCAGTGCTCAGCCTTCTTTATGGTCCAACTCTGACATCCATACATGACTACTGGGAAAACCATAACTTTGAGTATGGTGACCTTTGTCACCAAAGTGATGTCTCTGCTTTTTGATACACTGTCTAGGTTTGGTATAGTTTTCTTCCCATGAGCAAGTGTCTTTTAATTTCATGACTGCAGTCTCAGTCCTCAGTGATTTTGGAGCCCAAGAAAATAAAGTCTGTCACTATTTTCATTTTTTTCCCCATCTATTTCCCATGAAGTGATGGGATCAAACACTGTGATCTTAGTTTTTTGAATGTGTAGTTTTAAGCCAACTTTTTCACTCTCCTCTTTCACTTTCATCAAGAGGATCTTTAGTTCATCTTTGCTTTCTGCCCTAAGGGTTGTGTCATCTGCATACTTGAGGTTATTGATATTTCTCCTGGAAATCTTGATTCCAGCTTGTGCTTCATCCAGTCCAGCATTTTGCACGATGTAGTCTTTATATAAGTTAAACGAACAGGGTAACAATATACTGCCTTTACTTACTCCTTTCCCTATTTTGAACCAGTTCATTTTTCCATCTCTGGTTCTTAGTGTTGCTTGGTCTGCTGCTTCTCGGTCTACTAGGAACCCAAATTCCTCTCATCTCATTATCTTCAAAATTGTCTCAATATCTGGACTCTATCCATTTAGAAGCTTTTCCACTAGTAACCGCCAAATATCTTGTGCTAATTTACACTACAGCTGTTAATTCAGTCAACTCTATCAGGCCCTTTTTTGAAATGACATTTGGTGTGTTTTCAGACTTTCTTAGTACACCCAGGGAATGAAGCTCCATGAATCATTCATTCCACCATTCACTCATTGGGTATTATTCCCTAAATAAATAAATGATGGGTGACATAGAATCCACTGGTAATTTATTAGTATAATTTGTTGAACCACAGAATGATAATAACAAAGTAAATAAATAATACATTTACTTGATATATTAATAATAATAATAATAAAGTAAGCATAATAATAATAAGGAAATAACACTTCAGCTAATAATTTGCACTATGCTTTCCAGGGAAAACTTGAGTGCCTTGGCTATGCAGACATCCATGCACACCAGTACTGTGTGACATTAAATATTTCCCAACCTCCATGAAGATCAGTTTATTTACACAGTTGTAATTAGAGATGAAAACTACACCTTCCTCAAAATTTTGCTATAAAACAACAAAATGCCTACTATAAGGCACATTACATGATCGGTCCTATGGAAATATGAGCCCCCATATATCTGATAAGGGGTTAATTTCCAAAATATACAAGAAACTTCTATGACATAATAGCAAAAAATTTAGCAGCCTTTATTTCAAATATGCAAGGGACTTGAAGAGAGTTCTGTTTACAGAAGACATATTAAAAAGGAGTTTAATATCACTTCTGACCATCAGGGATATGAAAATGAAACACACAGTGACATATCACTTCACACCTGTTAAAATGACTGTAATCAGAAAAACAAGAAGTCCTAGGAAAAGTTGGTGAGGTTGTGAAGCAAATAAGGATATTTTTACCTGTTAGTGGGATGGTAAATGGTTCAACCATTAAGGGGTACTGGGGAAATGGACACATTTTCAATAGTTTTCCCATATTTGTCTACATTTGCTTCTTTTTGTCCCCCTTCTCTACAAGGATGGTGTTTAAAATAATTAATGCACATTTAATTGTTGTGAAGAATATGAACAAACGTTAAAAAAAAGAAAACAAAACTACCATATGTATTACCCATCCAATATTTGTGTATTTATCCAAGATAATTCAAATCAGGGTCTCAAAGACATATCAGCACTTTCAGGTTCACTGCAGCAGTACCCACAGTAACCAAGATGTGTTAACAACCTAAATGTCCATCAACAGATGAATGGATAAATAGACTGTAGTCTATACATACAATGGATTATTATTCCTCCTTAAAAAGAAGGAAATCCTGTCATATGAGATAACATGGATCAACCTGGAAGACATTACGCGAAGAGAAGTAAGCCAGACACAGGAGGACAAATACTGCATGAATCCCCTTATATGAGGTATTGAAAACAGTCAAACTCATGGAAGTAAAAGGGCACATGGGCATATGTCCTGAGTAAATTGTGATTCAAAAGACAAATGTACCCCAGTGTTAGAGACGCTATGGAGAACAGTATGGAGTTCCTTAAAAAAATAGCAATAAAATTACCGTATGGCCCAGCAATCCCTGGGGACACTTCTCTGGGCTTATGCCCTGAGAAAATTGTAATTAAAAAACGCATATGTATTCCAGTGTTCATTGCAGCACTGTTTGCAACAGCCAGGGCATGGAAGAAACTTAGATGTCTGTCAACAAATGAATGGGTAAAGAAGTTGTTATACATATATACAACGGAATGTAACTCAGCTATAGAAAGGAACAGATAGGAGTGCAGTTTAACTGAGGTGGACAAATCTAAAGCCTGTTACACAGTGTGAATCAGTCAGAAAGAGAAAAACAAATATCACATTTTAACACATATATATGAAATCTAGACAAATAGTGCTAATGAACCTGTTTGCAGAGCAGGAATAGAAATGCAGATGTAGAGTACAAGACTTCTGAATACAGGAAGAGAAAGAGAGGGTGGGATGGATTGAGAGAATAGCATTGAAATATATGCATCGCCATGTGTAAAACAGATGGCTAATGGAAAGTTGCTGAATAGCATAGGGCGCTCAGCCTTGTGCTCCGTGATGATCTAGAGGGATGGGACGGGGAGGGGGGCAGTGGGGTGAAAGTGAGGCTCAAGGTGGAGGGGATACATGTGTACTTAAAGCTGATCCACATATTGTATGGCAGAAAGCACCACAACATTGTGGAGCAGTTATCCTTTAATTAAAAATAAATTTCAAAAGAAGAATTGCGAGCTCTAAAAGGCAGCAAAACTAATAAAAATTATGAATAACTACTCACAATAACTAAATAATGTGAAACATGCCCCAAAATGTGATTAAAGTAGGATTGTTTAGAGTGAGGGCCCCCTCCCTAAGACCCTTGACCTGCCCCTCTGTGTCTTAAAGCTGACATCACTGCTAATTCAAAGGCTTCAGTCTGAAGGCAATTTCAGAATCCACACTTTCTTACTAGTAAGAAAGGTCCTCCCACTGCCTGAGGGAATATTTCATGCTTTGTGCTCTCTCCTGAAAGAAGGCTGTGTGGTGTCTGCAATGTTCCTTGATTGGGTTGGTGTGGTACAGGAAAAAAAAAAAAAAAAAAAGATCAGTGACATAACCTGGGCATATGAAGAGGTAGGAACTTTTTTAGATTGAGCCCTGGTCCTGATCCCTTTCTCAGTATCTCAGAGAACCAAAATGAGGACAGCTGTTCTTCTGAGATTCCACAGTGGAGTAACCAAAATCACTGTTAGGAAACAGACATCCTTCAGGGATCCCAGAAGGAACAGGGATGTCTTGGGATGGGTCAGGATTTTTCACAACATTTTTTTTCATGTTGAAGTGTTAGGAACTAGGTGGGGCCTGCTGGAGCAAGAGAATTATCTAAGGAACATGTGACTTAGAACAGTTCTACCAACATAATTTTAAACTTCCTCTTCTTGCCTCATGAATGACTAATGGATTCCAAAGGTATTTTTTACCAATAAATTTTATGGGTTGTCACTTATGTTTATAAAGGACGGAGGATCAGGCTTTCTTTAAAAAAAAAAGGGGTGCTTAATGAGGTTACTGACATGGAAAGAGAGATAATTAATTCCTGATACACAGAGAAAATGACTAAAAGACAGGTGATACTCACTTTTTTCAAATAATGGATAATGAAAGCATCTGTAGTAAATTAAATCTCTGAATTGCTACATGTAATAGCTCCATGAAGGCTTTCTAGATTTTACTTAGAACCTAGTAATAGTGGTTATCTAGGAGAGAAGTTGACTGTCTGGGGGATGAGTGGAAGAGAGACTAAATGAGACGTGAGACAGAGAAGAAATCATCAGCAAATATACATGCTCGAAGAGGAAGGAGCGATAACCTACGGTTTTACATGGAGCCAAACTAACCATCTGACCTGTCTCTTGAGACATCTATATGCAGTTCAGGAAGAAACGATTAGAACAGGACATGGAACAAAAGACTAGTTCCAAATAGGAAAAGGAGTACATCAAGGCTGTATATTGTCACCCTGCTTATTTAACTTATATGCAGAGTACATCATGAGAAATACTGGACTGGATGAAACACAAGCTGCAATCAAGATTGCAGGGAGAAATATCAATAACCTCAGATATGCAGATGACACCAACCTTATGGCAGAAAGTGAAGAGGAACTAAAAAGCCTTTTGATGAAAGTGAAAGAGGAGAGTGAAAAAGTTGGCTTAAAACTCAACATTCAGAAAACTAAGATCATGGCATCTGGTCCCATCATTTCATGGGAAATTGATGGAGAAACAGTGGAAACAGTGTCAGACTTTATTTTTCTGGGCTCCAAAATCACGGCAGATGGTGATTGCAGCCATGAAATTAAAAGACGCTTACTCCTTGGAAGGAAAGTTATGACCAACCTAGATGGCATATTGAAAAGCAGAGACATTACTTTGCCAACAAAGGTCCGTCTAGTCAAGGCTATGGTTTTTCCACTGGTCATGTATGGATGTGAGAGTTGGACTGTGAAGAAAGCTGAGCCCCGAAGAATTGATGCTTTTGTACTGTGGTGTTGGGGAAGACTCTTGAGAGTCCCTTGGACTGCAAGGAGATCCATCCAGTCCATCCTAAAGGAGATCAGTCCTGGGTGTTCATTGGAAGGACTGATGCTGAAGCTGAAACTCCAGTACTTTCTCCACCTCATGCGAAGAGTTGACTAATTGGAAAAGACTCTGATGCAGGCAGTGATTGGGGGGCAGGAGGAGAAGGGGACGACAGAGGATGAGATGGCTGGATGGCATCACCGACTCGATGGACATGTGTCTGAGTAACCTCCGGGAGTTTGTGATGGACAGGGAGGCCTGGTGTGCTGTGATTCATGGGGTCGCAGAGTCGGACATGACTGAGTGACTGAACTGACTGAAACTATTCATCAAATATGAATAAAATAAAATTCATTTGTTCCTTTTCCAGGAAATCTTCCCAACCCAGAGATCAAACCCAGGTTGAACCTCTTTCTACATTGTACCTTCCTGAAAACAATTGAATTCTCTTAGCCTCAGTTTCCCTATTTGTAAAAAAGTAGAAAAGAATGTATTCAACTCAGTGTACTCATAAAAATTAATTTGTTCACAAATGTTTCCTGATTATTAACACATGCCGTGCAGTGTCTTACATGCTGTTAACTGTTAACATGAGTATGGTGACCAAAGTTCTTGTCTGTGTAAATTCTTGAGTGAATTTCACACACATACCCACACACACACACACACACACATTCAATCCAGCTTGTTATTCTTCCAACCTGCGGTTTCCCATGATGTACTCTGCAAATAAATTAAATATGTAGGATAACAGTAATACTCCTTCGTCATACTCCTTTCCCAATTTTGGACCAGTCAGCTGTTTCATGTCCAGTTCTAACCGTTGCTCTTGACCTGCATGCAGTTTCTCAGGAGACAGGTAAGGTGGTCTGGTACTCCCACCTCATTAAGAATTTTCTATAGTTTGTTGTGATCCACACGATCAAAGGTTTTAGCATAGTGAATGAAGCAGAAGTACATATTTTTCTGGAATTCCCTTGATTTCTCCACAATCCAGTGATGGTTGAAAATTTGGTCTCTGGTTCCTCTGCCTTTTTAAAACACAGATTATACATCTGGAAGTTCTGGGTTCACATTTGATGAAGCCTAGGTTGAAGGATTTTAAACCTAACCTGCTAGCATGTGAAATGAGAGTAATGTAAGGTAATATGAATGTGATTTGGCCTTACCCTTCTTTGTGATTGGAATGAATAATGACCTTTCCCAGTGCTGTGGCCACTGCTGATGTTTCCAAATTTACTGACATATTGAAAGTGAAGTCGCTTAGTCGTGTCTGACACTTTGCGACCCCGTGGACTGTAGCCCATAAGGCTCCTCCGGCCATGGGATTCTCCATGCAAGAATACTGGAGTGGGTTGCCATTTCCTTCTCCAGGGGATCTTCCCAACCCAGGAATCGAACCCAGGTCACCAGCATTGCATGCAGACGCTTTAACCTCTGAGCCACCAGGGAAGCCCTACTGACATATTAGTGCAGTGTTTTAACAGCATTATCTTTTAGGATTTAAATAGCTCAGCTGAAATTCAGTCACCACCACTATCTTCGTTTGTAATAATGCTTCCTAGGGCTCACTTGACTTCATACTCCAGAATGTCCAACACTAAATGAGTGATCACACCATCGTGGTTATTTGTATCATTAAGACTTCTTTTGTATAGCTTTTATGTATATTCTTGTCACTTTTTCCTAATCTCTTCTGCGTCTCTTAGGGCCTTATTTTGTCTGCCCTTTTTCCTGCCCATCCTTGCATGAATGGTCTGCTGGATATCTCCAATTATCTGTAAGACATCTCTATTCTTTCCCATTCTATTGTTTTTCTCTATTACTTTGCACACCTCACTTAAAGGGCTTTCTTATCCCCCCTTCCTGTTCTCTAGAATTCTGCCTTCAGCTGGGTATAGCTTTCCCTTTCCCCCTTGCCTTACTCTTCTCATATTTCCTCACCTATTTCTAAAACCTCCTCAGACAACCACTCTGCCTTCTTGCATTTCTTTTTCTTTGGAATGGTTTTGGTCACTACCTCCTACATAATGTTACAAACTTCCATCCATAGTTACTCAGGCACTCTGTCTATCATATCTCATCCCTTGAATCTATTCATCCTCTCCAGTATATAATCATAAGGGATCCGATTTAGGTCAAACTTAAATGGCCTAAGGTTTTCCCCACATTCTTCACTTTAAATCTGAATTTTGCAATAAGGAACTCATGATCTCAGCCAGTCAGCTCTGTGTCTTGTTTTTGCTGACCGTATAGAACTTCTCCATCTTGAAATGCAAAGAACGTAATCATTCTTGTTTCAACATTGACCTTTGGTGATATCCATGTGTGGAGCTATTTCTTGGGTTGTTGGAAAAATGTGTCTGCTATGACCAGCCTGTTCCCTTGATGAAACTCTCTTTCCTTTGCCCTGCTTCATTTTGTACTCCAAGGTCAAACTTGCCTGTTATTCCAGGTATCTCCTGATTTCCTACTTTTGCATTCCAATACACTATGATAAAAAGGACATCTTTCTCTGGTGCTAGTTCTGGGCGTTGTAGGTGCTCACAGAACCAGTCAACTTCAACTTCGTTCACATCAGTGGTTGGGGTGTAGATTTGAATTATTATTTGAATTAGTGATGTTGAACGGTCTTCCTTGGAAATGAACTGAGATCATTCTGCTGTTTTTGAGGTTGGGTCCGAGTACCGAATTTTGGACTCTTGAGGGCTGCTCCATTTCTTCTAAAGGACTCTTGCCCACAGTGGTAGATATAATGGTCATCTGAATGAAATTCACCCATTTCTGTTCACTTTAGGTCAATGATTCTTATGATGTTGATGTTCAACCTTATCATCTCCTGCTTGACTGCATCCAATTTTCCTTGATTCATGGATACAGGTTCTTAAGCAATATTGCTCTTTATAGCATTGAATTAGAAGTTTGGGATTTTTAGCGCCTGCCTCTAATGTTGATGAGGAGAGAGGTGGGCTGAAAATGAGGCCTTCATAAAAATCTCAGTTTTGGGGTTTGAAGGTCTTCTGGGTTGTTGAAAATTAGAGGTGCAGGGAGAGTGGCACACCTGGAGGGTCATGGAAGCACCACAGCCCTGACCACATACCTTGCCCTGTGTGTTTTGCCTGTTTGGTACTCATCTGTATCCTGTACCATATCATTTTACAATAGAGCAGTGAGTGCATGTAAAGAATTTTCTTTGGTTCTGTGAGCTCCTCTAGCAAAGTAATCTAACCTAAGGAGGAGGTCACTGAAACCTCCCATCTGTAACTAGTTGGTCAGAAGCTCAGGTGACAAACTAGACTTTTGACTGGTGTCTTAAGTGGTGACGGGGGTCTGTCATAGAGGACTGAGTTAACCTATGGAATCTGATACTGTCTCCAGATAAAGAGTATCAGAATTAAGTTGAATTGTGAATACCCAGCTAGTGTTCAAGAATTGTTCAGTGGTTAGTGGAACCCTCACCATACTTCTTATGCAGGAGTTTGGTGCACAGATTTTATCTTTTCCTTTTTTTCTTATTAATACAGTATTTATTTGTCTTCCTTCTGTCAAGCTCTGAGCCAACCACTTTCCCCTGCTGCCTGGGGAGATACAGGAAAAGGGACATACAAGGCAGACGAGACACGGGAAAAGAACCATGAGAGGTGGAAATGGCTGCCTCACATGGCGAAGAGGGGAGAAAGGCTGCCATCAGGCAAAAGGGCCCCATGGCCCCTGGGAGGGCAAAGCCCAGAATGGCACAGGAGAAGAGCAGCTGCTTCTTAGAAACACCATACACAAACATAAATTCAAAATGGTTTAAAGATCTAAATGTAAGACCATAGTCCCTAAAACACTTAGAGGAAAACATAGGAAGAACACTCTTTGACACTGTTGATGTGGTTCCGTCACTAAGTGACGTCTGACACTTTGCAACTCAGTGGACTGCAGCAGGCCAGGCTTCTCAGTCCTTCACTATTTTCTGGAGTTTGCAAAAACTCATGTCCATTGAATTGGCATTGCTATCCAACCGTCTCATCTTCTGTTGCCCCCTTCTCCTCCTGCCTTCCATCTTTCCTAGCATCAGGGTCTTTTCCATTGAGTTGGCTCTTTGAATCAGGTGGCCGAAGGATCGGAGTTTCAGCTTCAGCATCAGTCCTTCCAGTGAATATTCAGGGGTGATTTCCTTTGGGATGGACTGGTTGGATCTCCTTGCAGTCCAAGGGACTCTCAAGAGTCTTCTCCAACACCACAGTTCAAAAGCATCAATTCTTTAGAGCTCAGCCTTCGAAGACAAAAGGGAAAAGGGAACCTTCTTGCACCAGGGGTGGGAGTTTAAACTGATACAGTCATTATGGAGAACAGTATCGAGGTTCCTTAAGAAATTAGGGAATAAAACTACCAAATGACCCAGCAATCCCACAACTGGGCATATACTCTGAGGAAACCATAACTGAAAAGGACACACATTTCCCAATATTCATCGCAGCAATATTGGCTATAGTCAGGACATGGAAGCAACCTACATGAATGGATAAAGAAGTTGAGGTATGTATATACAATGAAATATTACTCAATATTAAAAGGAACAAATTTAAGTCAATGCTGTGAGGTGGATGAACCTAGGGCCTGTTATACAGAGTGAAGTAAGTCTGAAAAAGAAAAAATATCATATATTAATGCATATATATGGAATCTAAACAAATGACATTGATGAACCTATTTGCAAGGTAGCAATAGCGATGCAGACATAGAAACAGACCTGTCACAGTGGGGAAAGGAGAGGATGGGATGAACTGACAGAGGCACATGGAAACATATACATTGCCATACCTAAACTCGAAAGAAAGTGGGAATTTGCTGTATAACAGAAGGAACTCAACCTGGGGCTCTGTGACTGTTATGCCCGATGTCCGAATCCCCGAGCGGGAAGAGAAAGAAGGCTTCCAAGACAATGCAACTCGCAAAAAAAGGGAAGTTTATTACTGTCTCGAGCCAGGGCTTTCTGCCACAAACATCACAGTGGTGCAGGGTCAGAAAGCGCCGAGCTCAAGCTTGTTACAGAAATTTATAAGATATGCAAAAGCGGTTAGTAGCTGGCTTAAGCGGATTGGTTACATGTTTGCAAAGCAATTCTATTGGTACAGACTTTCGCGGGCTTTTTTTTTTCAAACCTGGGCGTTGGCGGGCTTTTCAGCTCTCCCTTTGTTCTTACTGGGCGCATATTGATTGGCTGGCTCCAGGTTACCTGATGGGGATAGGGAATCTTACCATTTCGGGGGAAGCTAAAATTTAGGTCCAGGCCGCCCGTCATGGTATTAACCCTGGCAGCCTCACATTCCCCCCTGTCTTGTTGTTCCTGTAGAGGAATCTTTCTCTTCATCCTGGGCTACCATCTGATATTGCTGCCTCAATACCATAATCTGAATGGTATTTAGACGTTCTTTAATAAATGACATTAGCCGGTTTAAAACACAAGGGCCAAATGTAAGTGTTAATAGCACTATAAGCGGGCCCACGAGGGTGGAAACTAAGGTGGTCAGCCAGGGGGAGCGTTGAAACCAAGACTCAAACCATCCCTGTTGGGCCTCCCGTTCCCTCTTTCGTTGCGCCAGCCCTTCTCTTACTTTTGCCATAGATTCTCTTACCACTCCTGTATGGTCTGCATAGAAACAACATTCTTCTCCCAGAGCCGCGCAGACCCCACCCTGTTGGAGAAAAATCAAGTCTAATCCTCTCCTATTCTGCAAGACCACCTCAGACAAGGAAGTCAGAGACTTCTCTAAGTGGCTGATTGATTCTTCTATGCGAGTTATATCTTCATCTATGGCGGCTCGTAGTGAGGAAAACCCTTGGCCTTGCAGAGATAGTGAAGCTATTCCTGTCCCTGCTCCTGCCAGCCCAAGACTGAACAAGGCTGCCATGGTGATCGCACTGATTGGCTCTCTCTTTTGTCTTAGCAATTCCCGGTCCCAATGTGAGTACATAACCTCTTCAGAGTGGTATAAGATTTTTGGCATTACAGCAACCAGGACACAGAATTCTTGACTCTGGTTAAAAACCTTCACATTTAAACATGGGGTTAGCCCAGTATGTGAACAAATCCACCAACTTCCAACCTCTGGCACAATCCAATTTTTGCCGTGTAAGCATAGGTTACTAATAGTCCGGGCACAGAGGGAAGTTTTATCACGTGGCAGTGTGCCCAAACATAGTCCCTGTCCCCAAACTTCATTCATTGTGAGGCCAACATTGCGTTCTTCCCATCGGCATGGGGGTGGGTTCTGGTCTGAAGATAAGTGGTAAGAGGCATTGAGGCCTATGGCCTCATAGAAGGGTGGGTTAAGATTATAACAAAACCAACAGGACTGGGTCGCATTAGGGTTGGTATGGTTTAAGACCGTAAAGGCTGCATTCATTAAGGCCCATAGGGGGTCCTGAATTGCTGAGCTAATGGTAACAGCCAGAGGGCCAGGGATTTCTGTCAGTTTGCCTCTGAGGCTCGGGGTAGAGGAGATGTTAAATGTTCCCGGCAAGCTTGGTCTGAAGGAGGTTGGCTTGGGGGTCGCCTTATGCCCCTGTAATGCTTTGACCAGATTGGGACCTAAACTATGTACCTGCACCGGCTCAATAACCTGTTTAATGATTAAAAGCTCGCCTGGGTAGGGGCCGGGCCAATTTACGTGAAGCTAAAAACCCCAAGTCAGTCCTGAGGTCCAGCGGTTTTCTTTTTTCGCCCGTTCCTGGTTAAATTGTACTCGTACCTGAGGCCCCTGGTGTCTACGGTCCTTGAAGGTGAAGCTAACTAGATCTCTGTTTCCGACATCCCACCTCTGGGGTCCATCACAAGAGGTCACACAACTCCAGCTCCTGCAGTAATAGCTTTCTATGCCACCACAGGTTTTCCAGTTATTTCTTACATAGCCCGGGCAAGCCCAAAACCCCAACCTATGGTTTTTTATCCCATCCCTATAGTACTTATCATAGAGACCGTCCTGCTTTGCGAAGAGGCTTGAGAGGTCGAAGTTCAGGTCCGGCCACCAGGTGTTTGGAGGGTGGATTCCTGAGGTCTCATTGAGCAGTTCATGAGTTTGCCCGTCGGTGAGTTTCCATGTGATCTTAGCAGGTTGATGGGGGTTATGACTGGTCACTCCTGGGTCGATGAGAGCTGCCATCAGCAGGAGAATTAGGAGGCCTCCCGGCGGACGAGTTTCAGTTTCAAAGGATTTGACGGGTGAGGACTCGCCTTCCATTCTGCTCGCGCTTTTTTCTGTTCTTCCAATGTGGCTTGCCGCACGTGATTGCAGTGAACCCAGGGTCCAATCCCGTCGACCTTGACAGCGGTAGGAGTGGTAAGAAGAACAACATAAGGGCCTTTCCATCTAGGTTCTAATACTTTAGATTGGTGTCGTTTTACCCAAACCCAACCACCTGGGCCAATATTATGTGAGGGGAGGGCCCTCTTGTTTTGGCCCTCATGTATCTCTCGAATCAATTTCCAAACATGGTTATGCACCTTACTTAATGCTATCAGAGTTTGCTGGAATTGTCCCAAAGTAGGGGGTGGCAGACATTTTCCTTCGAAAATAGGATACACAGGAGGGGGTCTTCCATACAGAATCTCAAAAGGAGTAAGATTCAGCTTATAAGGGGTGTTACGTGCCCAAAAGAGTGCAAAGGGGAGGAGGGTCACCCAGTCCCCGCCAGTCTCTATTGCCAACTTTGTCAAAGTTTCTTTTAGGGTCCGATTCATTCTCTCAACCTGTCCTGAGCTCTGGGGATTATATTCGCAATGTAACTTCCATTTCGTCCCCAGAGCTTGGACCAGCCCTTGTACAATCTGGCTCACAAAGGCAGGTCCATTATCAGAGCCCATAGTCACTGGCAGCCCATACCTAGGCACTATCTCCTCTAAGATCTTTTTAGCAACCACTATTGCTGTCTCTCCTTTAGTGGGGAAAGCTTCTACCCACCCCGAGAAGGTATCTACCAGAACCAACAGATAGCGGTACCCGTACTTGCCTGGCCTTACCTCAGTGAAATCTATCTCCCACTGTTGCCCTGGCTTTTCCCCTCGGTACCTCGTTCCCGAGTGCTGCTTCTTCTTTGCCCTCATCAGCTGGCACGCTTCGCAGGCTTGAATTATCTCTCGTACAGTTGCATTTTGTCGAGGGAACCTCAGGCAGGCCGTCTGGAAAAGTGTTAGGGTCTTTTTTTCTCCCAAGTGTGTAGTTGTGTCAGGTGTTCACACAGGTGATGACCCAGGGTGGCAGGCAAGATCAGGTTGTTGTTTTGGTCTCGGTACCATCCATCTTGGTCATCTTTCTGGAGGGTGGTATCCTTGTTGATCCAGGCGAGATCAGGGAGGGAATATTCGGGAACTGGTGGCAAGGTCCCCATACCAGGAGGTGGAAGTCCCACGGCTAATATGGGGGCAGCATAGTCCCGGCTAGCCGCTTCTCGAGCGGCCGCATCAGCAGCACGATTGCCTCGCGCCTTAGGGTCTTCTCCCTTCTGGTGACCGGGGACATGTACTATAGCTACTGCCCGGGGTAGTTGGACAGCTTCCAAGAGCCTGAGAATCTCAGGCAGATTTTTGACCTCTTTTCCCTCAGCTGTCCGAAATCCCCTTTCTTGGTATATGGGACCTTGAATATGGGCAGTGCTGAAAGCATATCGGCTGTCAGTAAAAATGGTGACTCTCTTCCCTTTGGCTTGCTCCAGAGCCTGTATTAGGGCAATCAATTCTGCTTTTTGTGCAGAAGTGTTTGGGGGTAGTTTCTCAGCCCATATTGTCTGCCCTGAATCATCAACTATGGCGGCTCCCGCCTTCCTTTGCCCATCTTTTACATAACTGCTCCCATCGGTGAACCATACTAGCTCACTGTTGCTTAGGGGTACATCAGTTAAGTCTTTTCATGCCGCCAGGGCCTCAGCCAGTATCTCACTGCAATCATGGAGAGGGCTGTCCTTCTCTGGGTTGGGTAGGAGCGTGGCTGGATTTAGGAAGCAAGGGGTCTGAAAACGCACCCGTGGGGCATCGAGCAGCAAGGCCTGGTAGTGTGTCAAGTGGGCATTGGAGATCCACTTACCCGGCGGCTGCTTTAAAACCCCTTCTACGGCGTGGGGGGTGTAAACCGAGAGTTGCTGTCCATACGTCAACTTGTCAGCGTCGCGGATGAGGAGGGCTGTAGCTGCAATGATGCGAAGGCAAGGGGGCCACCCAGCGGCCACCGGGTCTAATCGCTTCGAAAGGTATGCTACCGGCCGCTTCCATGGTCCCCATTGTTGAGTCAAGACCCCCTTTCCTATTCCTTGCTTTTCATCTACAAACAGCTGGAATGGCTTATTTGGGTTAGGCAGGGCAAGGGCTGGGGCTTCTAGTAGGGCCCGTCTGAGTGTCTGGAAAGCCTGTTTCATTGGCTCAGTCCAAGTCCAGTTTGGGGTCTCTTTACTTCCCTCATATAAGGGCCGGGCCTTCTCAGCAAACCCCACAATCCACAGTCTGCAATATCCAACAGTCCCCAGAAACTCTCTCACCTGGCGGGGGTTTTTGGGCTCTGGTATCTGCAATATTGTTTCTTTCATGGCCTGGGTTAGCCACCTTTGCCCCTGCCTGATCTTATACCCCAAATAGGTGACCTCTTGCCGGGCTATTTGTGCCTTCTTTGCGCTAGCGCGATACCCCAAGATGCCTAGGGTCTGTAATAGGTCCCCAGTGGCACGGCTGCAAGCTTCCTCTGTGGTTCCAGCCAACATAAGGTCATCTACATATTGTAGCAGAATGACCTCTGGGTGGCAAGCCCGATATTCGTAGAGGTCCTCACTCAGAGCCTCATTAAACAAGGTAGGGGAGTTCTTGAACCCCTGTGGGAGGCGGGTCCAAGTTAATTGTACTACCGGTTGGCCCTCCCCCTCAGTCCACTCAAAGGCAAATATCTCCTGGCTCTGGACTGCCAGGGGTAGGCTGAAAAAGGCATCCTTCAAGTCCAGCACAGTGTACCAAGTGTATTCAGGCAGTAAACTGCTCAGGAGGGTATACGGGTTAGGGACAGTTGGGTGTATGTCACTCACCCGTTTGTTGACTTCTCGCAGGTCTTGGAAAGGTCTGTAATCTGTCCCCCCTGGCTTCTTCACCGGCAGTAAGGGGGTGTTCCAAGGGGATTGGCATCGCCTGAGAATTCCGGCCTCCATGAGCTGTCGAATGTGGGGAGTGATCCCCCGCCGAGCTTCTTGGCTCATAGGGTACTGTCTCACCCTCACAGGAACTGCCTCGGCCTTTAGCTCGATGACGACCGGATGTCTCTGTTTGGCTAGTCCCATTCCTGCTGTTTCTGCCCAGGCCAATGGATATTTATGGACCCATGGTTGTACATCTAGTGCTATGGTCTCTGAGGGCTTAGGCGCAAAAAGTCTGTATTCATCTCTTAAGGCTAGGGACAAGACATGTATCGGTTGTCCAAGTCCATCCGTGACTGACATTCCCCCGGGATCAAAATGGATCTGAGCATTAACTTTAGTCAACAAGTCTCTTCCAAGTAGAGGGGCTGGGCATTCTGGTATCACCAAAAACGAATGGGACACCTGGTGGGTCCCCAGATTTACTTTCCGTTCTGTGGTCCAACAATATCTTTTTGTCCCCGTGGCTCCTTGCACTAAGCTGGTTTTCTTAGACATTGGTCCCAGTTTTTTATTTAAAACAGAGTGTTGGGCGCCAGTATCTACCATGAAGCCAACGGGTTTCCCCTCCACATGTATGGTTACCCAGGACTCGGGGAGGGGTGCCGAGTCTCGACTCCCCTAGTCACTGTCTTCCCCCGCATATAGAACTCGAGTTCCAGGGGGGATTTTCTCTCTCTGGGTCATTCTTCTCCTTGAGTCCCTCTTAGGGCACTCGTTTTTCCAGTGCCCCTGTTCTTTGCAGTAGGCGCACTGATCCTTCTTTAGGGCCTGCCTTTTTGGTTTTTCTTTTTCTCCCGTCCGGGGGTCTCGAGGTTCCCTCAATTCTGTTCCGGCCTTTATCCCCGCAAAAAGAATCTGGGCTAGCTCCTTCTGGTTCTTCCGGTTTTCCCTCGCCCTATGTTCCCTATCTTCTTTCCTGATCTTCTCCGCTAATTCCCTTTCCTCCCGCCGAATTCGCTCTTCCCTTTCTTCTGGGGTCTCCCTATTATTAAATACCTTTCCAGCTACTTTCAGTAAATCCTGTATTGTCTGTTCTCCTAATCCCTCTACCTTTTATAATTTCTTCCTAATATCTGGGGCTGCCTGATTCACAAACGCTAACAGAACTGCAGCGCATGACTCCTCAGCCTGGGGGTCCATAGGTGTATATTGCCTGAAAGCTTCCATCAGCCTCTCTAGGAAGGCTGCCTGGCTTTCAGTGGGCTCTTGCCTTACTAAATTTACCTTTGCCAGATTTGTCGGCTTTCTTGCTGCAGCCCGCAGGCCAGCCATTAGAGTCTGGCGGTACACTCGGAGACGCTCCCTACCTTCCACCCGCTCAAAATCCCAGTTAGGCCGCAACAGAGGAAACCCCTCGTCCACAAGATGAGGCTGGGCAGTTGGCCTCCCGTCGACCCCTGGTACCCGTTTCCGCGCCTCTGCCAGAATTCGCTCCCGTTCTTCCGTGGTGAAGAGCACCTGCAATAGCTGCTGACAGTCATCCCAGGTGGGATTATGAGTGAACAAAATGGAATCTAAGAGGTCAATGAGGCCTTGGGGTTTCTCTGAGAAAGGAGGGTTTTGGGTCTTCCAATTGTACAGGTCACTCGTGGAAAAGGGCCAGTACTGATAGGTTCGCTCTCCGTCCGGGTTAGTTGGTCCCACTCGGACGGGGAGCGCCTGAACAGTGGATGAAGGTAACTCTGGGTCCCCAGGGTCTTGCTTACCCCTATCTCCCTTAGTTTTCCCCCGGGTCCCCAATGCTGGTCCCCCCTCACGGTCGGTTCCCGTTGGCCCTCTTAATCCTCTCGGTTCACCTGTGGGAGCTTCTCTCCTCGCAGGGGATTGTAAGGAGGGCACATATGGCGGAGGCCTTATCTCCGTTTCTAGATCTATCAGGTTTGGATAAGACGATTCCTGAAGGACTGGTTTTGGGTCCTCTTTCTTTTTGGTTTCCTCCGGGGGGGTCTCCATCACCAGGACCTGTGAACTGGAGGAACTAGGAAGTTTGTGAACAAAAGGTTTTAACCATTTAGGCGGATTTTCCACTAGATCCTGCCAGACCATGACATAGGGGACCTGACTCGGATGGCCCCAGGGATCAGGAGCCATAATCTTCTCCTTCACAGCCTGTATGATGGACGGTTGAAAGGTGCCTTCCGGAGGCCATCCAACCTGAAAGGCGGGCCACTCTGCAGAATAAAAAGTTATTAATTTACTTTTCTTGACTAGCAAAGACAAGTTATGGGCCCTGGCCCTGACATCCGAAAAATGGTCAGTCATGAGAGAAAGTGGGGTAGATTCTCCCTGCCCCATGGTCAAAGAATAAACGGTAAGGAAGAGAGAGAGGAAGTCACTGAGAATGACCACCAAAAATCCTACCGGGAGTGGTGGCGGCCAAGAGGTTGGGCTTATGGTATGCTTTTGGAACTGTTTATGTGCCTGCGTCGTTGCACGGAAGTTTTCTTGCTGGGGGCGGGCACCCTAGGGGTTTCTAGCCCGTTCCGTGACCCCCTTATCCTCTCACGGGAGTCTTCAAGTGGCAGGCGCCCTAATGGCCTTTAAGTGCCTGACCCGTGCCCACAAGAAGAATTTTAGGCCACGCCCTCAGTTAGGGATGTTAAAGGAGAGTTTCACCCGGTCGGGCTCTAGTTACTGAGGCTTACTTATTGTAGGGCCTTCAGAGTCCGCCAGAGTGTAGCCCTGGCCAGGACTCATCAATTGCCCCCACAACCGTTCGCCTGTTCACTGAAACTCCCGAAAAGAAAAGGAGTTGAGGGCAGATCAGAGAAGAAGAGAAGGAGAATAAGTCAGAAGTGAGAAAGAACGATGCACCAGAAGAGAACGAGACTAGAGACAATGCCGGCACACACAAAAACACGGAGAGCCAAAGACAAACACACGGACAAACAAACGTCGACCGACGACACAGCGCTGGGTTTTCGGGCCCCCTGAATTTTTCTTGCCTTCCGGTAGCAGATTCACCTTACCGAATGGCGTCCGCTGTTCACCAGACTCGGGGTCGGGGAGAGGAACTTTCCTTCCCGCGGAGTCGGCTGCCTCCCAGCCCGTCCGCTGGCCTCGGCCTTATGCCGGCTGGCCCCCCTTTATAGAAAGCCTTCCTTCTGTGCCAGATACCTCCCTGCTTCCCAGCAGGGCCTTGGATTTACTCTGGACTTTCCTGAGCACCGGTGTTATTATTTATCCTTCCCCTTTGTCCTGTAAGCATTCCCCTCTCCCAGTCAAGGGATCCCGGATGAGCCCCCAAATGTTATGCCCGATGTCCGAATCCCCGAGCGGGAAGAGAAAGAAGGCTTCCAAGACAATGCAACTCGCAAAAAAAGGGAAGTTTATTACTGTCTCGAGCCAGGGCTTTCTGCCACAAACATCACAGTGGTGCAGGGTCAGAAAGCGCCGAGCTCAAGCTTGTTACACAAATTTATAAGATATGCAAAAGCGGTTAGTAGCTGGCTTAAGCGGATTGGTTACATGTTTGCAAAGCAATTCTATTGGTACAGACTTTCGCGGGCTTTTTTTTTCAAACCTGGGCGTTTGCGGGCTTTTCAGCTCTCCCTTTGTTCTTACTGGGCGCATATTGATTGGCTGGCTCCAGGTTACCTGATGGGGATAGGGAATCTTACCATTTCGGGGGAAGCTAAAATTTAGGTCCAGGCCGCCCGTCATGGTATTAACCCTGGCAGCCTCACAGTGACAACCTAGAGAGATGGGATGGCGCGGTGTTGGTCCTTTAATGGACCGGAACCTGGTGGTTCCGAGAGTAAGAGAGAGAAAGAGGTTGACATTCCTTGGTTTATGCGGAAAGCCAATAGAGTCCTGTTCTTAGGGTTCGTGCTGCTGCACGTAGGCACCAAACCAGGCGCCCTCTCGAGTGGGTGAAGGTGCAGTGCGCCTTCTTGAGAGGGTCTTAGAAGCCAGGGCAAGAAGGTGAGCTCAGCGGGCCTCTGCGCTCCAAGGAATTAGCCAGAAATAGAGAGAGAGAGAAAGACAGAAAGAAGGAATAGAAAGACAGAAAGAAAGACACGGGGACCAAAGCTCTGATGGAGCAAAGGTGTTTTAATCAACCTGGCATGGGCATATATACTGTGTTACCAGGTGGTTATTCTCAGCAAAGACAAAGATTAAAATTCCAGACTTAGAAAACATAAGATGATCCCTATCAAAGAGAGAGAGTTGCAAACGATCACCTTTTATCATTTGGCTCATAAAAAGGAAGAGGGTACTTATCACTGTAATGAGAAATGCCTGGATTCCTCAGCCCCAGGAAAGGCGTGCCTCTCCTCTTAATTCCTGACTATTCAGGAATCAATAAGGGCCAGAGGGTTCCTGACAGATCCAAAACAGCACACAGGAAGCCTCTTGTTAAATGCTTCCTGAGAGTGCGGGAGGTGGCAGGGAGGTCAAAGAGGGAGGAGACATATGTATACCTGTGGCTGATTGATGTTACTGTATGAAGCCAGCACAAGATTGTAAAGCAATCACCCTCCATTGAAAAAATAAATAATTTTATTCAAGTTCAATGTAATATGTGTGTAGTATGTGTAGTTGTTATGCTGTGAATAGCAAAGTCTACACATACATTTTTTTCCTTTACAGAGAGTAGATTGATAATCAATTACCACCACAGTATTGACTATTGTACATCTTTAAATTAACTGGCCCATCATTCTTTCTGTCTTCATATTAGATACAGTTTCCAATTGGAAATATAATTTCTGGTATCCTTGAAAAAGTGTCTCAGTAGAATCTTGCTGATCTGTAGGTTTCCCCAACACTTGTCACCCTATGGTTTTCATTCACTTATTATTCTCATTTATTTCCATAGCTTTTTTTTTTTTTTTTTTTTGAGTGTTTCTCAATTTGGGTTTTTACCTTTGGTTTGGTGGAACAAAACCTCAAGAAGCTATATCAGAAAATATATTTGTGGAAATTATATTATTTTATTCATATTTGACTATATAGTTTGGCTACATGTAACATTGTAAGTTCAAAAAATATGTTCCTTTGGAATTTTAGAGACACTGCTCTTTAACTCTTTGAGTATGCATATTTGCTGATGATTTCTTTTCTGCCTCATGGTTTACTTAGCCTCTCTTCTACTCATTCCCCAGACAGTCAGCTTCTCTCCTAGATAACCATTATTACTAGTTTCTAAGTAAAATCTAGCAAACTCTCATGTAGATATTACATGATTTTCAGAGACACTCAGAGATTCAGTTTGCTACAAATGCTTCCATTTCTAAAATGGAAAATATCTATTATATGAAAAAATATCCATTATTTGGAAAGAATGAGAACCATTCGTCCTTTAGTCACTTTCTCTGTTATCAAGAACTAATTATCCCTCTTTCTAAGTCAGCAACCTCAAAAGCACCTTTTTCTTTTTTTTTTGTCTTTTTTTGGACCTTTTTCTTAAGAAAGCCAATCCTCCTTCAACTTACCAAACATACGTGACAACCCATAGAATTTATTGGTACAAATATCTTGGAATCCATTAGCAATTCATGAAGAAAGAAAAGCAAGTATAAAATTATGTTGGTAGACCTGTTCTAAGTTACATATTTGTTAGATAATTCACTTACTCCAGCAGGTACCACCTAGTTCCTAAGACTCCGTCATGAAAAGAATGTTGTGAAAGCACCTAATCCATCTCAAGACTTTCCTGTTCCTTCCAGGATTCCTGAAGGACGTCTGTTCCCTAGTAGTGATCCTGGTGACTCCATTGTGGAATCTAGAGGACTAGGCAGGAACAGCTGTCCTCATTTTGGTTCTCTGAGAGACTGAGAAAGAGATCAGAAATAGGACTCAATCTCAAAAAGTCCCTACCTCTTCAAACATCAAGGTTACGCCATTGAATTTTTTCTGAACTACATCAACCCAGTCAAGATAGAAACATAGCAGATGCTACACAGTCTTCTTTCAGGAAAGAGCACAAGCTGTGAAATCTTCCCTCAGGCAGTGGAGAAGGAAGACCTCTGTTACTAGTAAAAGATATGGATTCTTAACGTGCCTTCAAACTGACTCCTTCTAATTAGCAGTGATAACAGCTAGAAGAAAGAGAGGAGCAGGGCAGAGGTCTTAGCGAGGTGGCCCTTAGTCTGCACAATGCTATTCTTTATAAGATTTGGAGTATTTTTGACACTCTTGATTAGTTGTTTTGAGTAGTTATTCATAAGTGTTAGTTTTTCTACCTATTAGAGCTGACATATATAAGTTTTAAATTTATTTTTAATTGGAAGATAATTGCTGTACTATGTTCTGTTGGTTTCTACCATGCAACAATGTGGATCAGCGCTAAGTACACATAGATCACCTCCACCTTGAGCCTCATTTCCATCCCACTGCTGCCCATCCCAGGCCTCTGGGCTGTCACCGAGCACCAGGCTAAAGTCCCTGAGCTACAAAACAACTTTCCATCAGTCATCTATTCTACACATGGCAATGCATGTATTTCAATGCTACTGTCTCTATTTCTTCCACCCTCTCCTTCCCCCACTGTGTTCACAAGTTTGTTTTCTACATCTGCATTTCTATTCCTGCCCTTGACAGAGGTTCATCAGTGCTATTTTTCTAGATTCCATACATATGTGTTAATATACAATGTTTGTTTTTCTCTTCCTGACTTAGCTCACTCTGAGTAAAAGGCTCTAGGTTTCTCCACCTCAGTTCAACTGACTCAGATTTGTTCCTTTTTATTGGCTGAGTGATTATTCATTGTATATATGTGCCCCAACATCTTTATCCACTCATCTGTTGAGTGACAGCTAGGTTGCTTCCATGTCCTGGCTATTGTAATGGCGCTGCAATGAACACTAGGGTACACGTGACTTCCTGAATCATGGTTTTCTCAGGGCATATGCTGGGCATTTGGTAGTTTTACTCCTAGTTTTTTAATGAATCTCCATTTTGTTCTCCATAGTGGCTGTATCAATTTACTTTTTATAAATAGTTTTATTGTGTTAGGAACATTTAACTAAAAAATATTGTCACAACCTGAGAGTAGACTTTCATTTTATTTGGTGGGAAAGATTAGGACTCCAAGCCTAGGAGACAGCATCTCAGTAGCTCTGAGAAAACTGTTCCCTTTGGAACATGGGAGTGGGAGTCAAACCACATACAAATTTACAGCAAAGGCAGCGTGCAGTCTGAACATCAAAGATCAGATATCAAATGAAGGAATTTAGCATTGTATGCATGGGAACAGCCAAGCCTCTGGGCTCACTGAATTAATTTCTTTCGTCTGTACCTCAGCTCTCTGGGCCCAATCCTGTGTCCTTGTTCCCCTGAAGTAGTGGCAGCCGTGGCAGATGGCTGCTCCTTGTGTCTCCCAGCTCCTCAGCATCACAATGGCGGTGGCAGCATCTGCTGGACTGAGCTTTGGGAGCCCGCATTCACATGTGGAGGCCAGAAATCGCTGATGGCTCTGACTTTTCTTGTTTATTGATTTGGCAGTAGAGCTTTTCAGTTTACTATACCTATTGATTAGCAACACCCTGTCTTACTCCATGCCCATCCTCCCCCAGTTCCTGGCAACTACTATTCTATGCTTTACTCCATGAGATTGACTGTTTTCAATACCTCACATAAGGGGTATTGAAGTACCTGTGGTACTTGTCCGTCTGTTTCTGGCTTATTTTTCCTGGCATAATGTCTTCAAGGTTAGTTCATGTTGGCTCATATGACAGGATTTCCTTCTTTTTTGGAAGGAATAATAATCCCTTGGATGTATATACTACAGTTTATTTATCCATGCATCTGTTGATGGACATTTAGGTTTTTTCCACACTTGGGGTACTGTGAGTACTTCTGCAGTGAACTTGGGAGGGCTAATATGTTTTTGAGACTTTGATTTACCTTATTTTGGGTACATAGTTTAGATATACAGTGGGAAAAATTTATGATACTTCAATTTTTTCTAGTTTTAACTTTTTGAGTAACCTTCATATTCTTCATAATAGTTATACCATTTTGCCATCCCACTACAAGGTACAAGGGTTCATTTTTCTCCATAATCTCAGCAACATTTGTTATTTTGCTTTTTTGGTTATAGTCATTCTTCAGGTGTGAAGTGATATATCATTGTGGTTTTGATTTGCATCTCCCTGGTATTTAGTGGTGCTGTTAAACTCCTGTTCATGTCGAGCCCTCTATTACTGGTTTCAAGCCAACATCATTGTCACTTTGTCTTTCTCAATTAAACTGATTGCATATATATGTCTTCTTTAAAGAAAGCTCTATTCAGTCCCTTACCTATTTAAAATTAAGATTGTTAAAATTTTTTCTATTATGTTGTAGGAGCTTCTAACATATTTTGGAAATTAACCCCTTACATATACATGGGGGTCATATTTCCTTAAGCCTTGTAACCAGGAAGAGTTAATTTTGAATTGATGTTGGATTAGCTTCTGTGATTTTAACCCTCATCTTGCCACCTTTGTTATTGTAAGCATACATAATGGACTGCCTTTGGGAGATAACCTGAGCTGCCCACATGTGAAGGACTGTAAGGAAGGGAATCTAGCACATTCTCCCGCCTGAGGCTTGCCATACTAGGGGAAATTTGCAAGGATTGAGTAGTCTTTTACTTTGTTTCCTTACCTGCACCCCATTTCTGATCCATAAAAGAACCTGGCAACCAGGTCCCGGCAAGATGATTATTTTGAGGCACTAAGTTGACATTGTCTCAGCCAGCAGGTTCCTGAACAAAGTCCCTTCCTAGTCTAGATGGGCTTCGCTCATAGCTCAGTAGGTAAAGAACCTGCCTGCAATGCAGGAGACTCGGGATTGATTCCTGGGTGAAAGCTGACATTTTTCCTTTCATTTTTTCATTTTCCTAGGATAGACACCTCATCTCAGATTCACTGCAGTGAGCGGAACAAGTTTGGACTTGGTAACAGACTATGTCATGTGCTTTACAATTAGACATTTTGTCATCTCCATAGCAAACTGTTGAGGAAAGCATAGCTTCTGTCTCTAATTTCCAGCAGTGTTATTTCGCTGATCTTCAGGGCATTGGGAAATATTTAATGTCACAAAGTACTGGTGCCTATATGTGTGCATACCCAAGGCACTCAAGTTCCACCATGGAAGGCTTAGTGCTTAGTGTTCGCTGAAGGGTTGCTGGGTTTCAACAAATTATACTAATAAACATGAGGTCTATGTCATGCTTAGTTTATTTGTTTAGAGAAAAATATCCATGGATTGAATGGTGGGTTCAATGACTCGTGGAGCTTCATTCCCTGAGTATACTAAGAATGTTTGAAAACACACTAAATGTCATTTCAAAAAAAAAAAAAAAAAAAATGGCCTAATAGAGTAATTTGAATTAACTATTTTAGAGCAAAGTGGCACAGGATATTTGCAGAGTATTAGTGGGAAAGCTTCTTATGTATGGATACAGCCGGACAGTGAGTCAATTTTGAATTAATGAGAAGAGAGGAATTTGGGTTTCTAGTAGATTAGAAGTTGCTCATGGTCATGTGGCTGCAGAGACAAGATCAATGTAGAAATCTGCAAAAGTAGAGCTTCAACAAAGTATCTCAACTTGTGACCTTATGGCCTAGAAAACTGAAAGATCAAGTTGTCCTCTCGAAGTCCATGAATGGAGCCATGTGAAAACACACCTGGCATGAGACGGCCAACACTAGAAACTAGAAAACTAGAAAAACAAGATAAAACTTTGTGGCCCCAAGTCATTTAATTGTCAAGAAAAGCCTAGAGACCACTGGGGCATGGTGTGAGGAAGGCAGGTTTAAAAAAACTGTGGGTAGGGGTTAGGATATGTGAGGTTAGTACATCCTAGTCTCGACCATCAAGGGAAACAAAGCTGGGTGCTAGCAGGTGAAATGGAATAGGGAGTAAGTTTTACACAGCAGACCCTTGGGGGCTGGGGAGTGGAAGAATCACCAAGTCTGACAACTATTGTTGTCAGAGCAACACCACTGTCAAAGAATTCCTCACATTTCCTAACCGATGCACAACAATGGAAGAGGGAGTATGTGACAAGGTCTCCAGTGAATCACTCTGCACTTCCTTAGTGAAGGATAAAGAAGTCCATGGACAAGGGAGACCTGTGATATCAGCATGAGTGTGGCAATTTATTTTTGAGATGGCTAGCGCGTGGTATTTGGGGAGGGAAACAAGTGCATCATGCCAGTCCTGGGATGGTCCCCCTGGGTGGAGCTGCCTGGTCCTTATAAAAGGAGTCTCCATCACAAGGCTGTCATTGTGGTGACAGTCATAGGTCTTCTTTGGAGCCTCTGGTGAGCACTACTCTTAGAGATCTTTTGGGAACTTCGGTGGTTGGGTTTAATCTGGGGGTAGAAGTGGCTTTAATTGAAGCATTAGTGCTCTGTTTGGGACAAAGCAGGTAATGAGGATTTAGCAGTAAACTTCTAGTGTTTGGTCATGAATGTGATCATAAATGTAAGGAGAAAATGGAGTCAGAGGCACAGTCTTAACCTGAGAGAGAGTAAGGGAGATGAGACACTGTGCTATAGCACAGCATACATTAGTTCCAAATGCACCCTTCTCAGCATTCAATCCCATTGAGTGCTTAGTTTGCGCCTTTGCATTTCTCCTCTGAAGCCCACAGTCAGGTCAGTTTGGTCAGCAACCAAGGTCTCATGGGAGAAATAAGTAAAACTTTGTTTGGGGATTAGCTACAAGTTTATTATCCATATTCTTCTTCAGAGTACATTTGTATTTGTACAATGCCTGTGTAGGCAATTTTGTTTTAGAACCTGGTAGAAGCGGAGACTAACCAGAAATGACTGAAGGTGTGAGGGCAAGAGAACCAGAAAGAAGGGTAAAGAAGCTATAAAAAAATGAAGACTGTATTAGGAATCAAGAAGAGTCCTTAGTGAGGGGAGGGTTCTTGGCGCAGCTAAATGTTCTACCATTTGGACACTGAGTTATGAAGAATGTTGTCTGTTTGTATTTCAGATTCCTCGAGACTCAGGAAGGATGTCTCACCACCATCATCCGCATCCGCATCCGCATCCGCATCAGCAGCATCACCATCAGGTCAAGGAGCCCTGCCATCCTCCTCCAAAAGTGTGCACACAGAAGTCGCATGAGCCTTGCCCACCTCATCCATGCCCACCTCCAGTGAGCCAGCAGAAATGCCCCCCTGGGCCACCATGCCCACCATGGGAGCAGAAGTGTCCACCCAAGTGCAAATAACAGCACCAAGTTCCAGGCTCTTCCATTGTCCTCCCTTCGGCCGTGGTGACGGATGCATCTTCCTTAACTTCCTCCTGGAGTGACAGCCGACAGAGAAAAGGCTTGGTTCCTGAAGCTGACACCACGTTGTTGGAAGAGCAGCAGGATCATCGCTCGATCATCTTTGCCATGTGCCTGCCTGTCATCCGCGTGTGATCTCTACCCTGTGAGCCCTTAGTGTGTCTGTTCTTTTGCTGCTCCAATAAAGCATATTCATAGCCCATTATGTATTTCTTTCTTTCTTTTTTTTGCATATAGTTTTTTCATCTCTTCTGTCAACTACAAGTATTCTGAGTGTTCCTGTTCATTCCCATTGGATTATCAGAATTAGACCTTTCCATCATTGAGTTCAGCTTTGCCTGAAATATGTCTTTTGGACTGGATCCATCATAGAATTCTGTCATTGGATTCAGACTTCTTTCTATCTTTGTCTACCTTGAAGACCCTGAAAAGAATTGAATTATCTGAGTCTCAGTTTCCTGATTTGAAAACCAGTAGGCAAGAATCTATTCAACTCAGTGTACTCATAGAAATCAATTTATTCACAAATGTTTCCTAATTATTAACAAAAGCCAGGCAGTCTCTTATGTGCTAGGAACATGAGGATGGTGTCTAAAGTCCTTTTTCCATCTAAACTCCTGAAGGGAGTTTGCACACACACAGACACACACACACACACATACAGACACACACACACGAGCAAATAATAGTGATCCATAGGGGTATGTTAGAGACAATTGTGTAGAAAAAGCTCTTTCAAAGTGAATAGTAGGGCAAAGACTTGAGTGAAGAGAGGAGTGAGCCTTGAGTATCTGGGGCACACTGTACCAGTGAGAGGAGATGGTGAGTGCTGAGGCAGGGCAGAGTAACTGCAGGGAGAACAGTCATCAAAGAGACAGTGTCTTCAAGTGGGATTGAAGATATTGGATCTGAAAGATGTATCAAAGGTTTTGATAATTTATTCAGAATTTTCCATCCATTCAATGCTGAAGTTCAGAGTCTCAACTTTTTATGTAATTCTCTACTATCACATCTATTTTCTTTTAACTGAAAGTACATATGATCTTTTAAAGACATCTTTTAAAAATGCTTAAAAGGACTAACAAATATATGTATATCTATGGCTGATTCACATTGAGGATTGACAGAAAACAGCAAAATCCTGTCAAGCACGTATTCTTCAATAAATATTACATTAATTTAAAAAATTCTTTTGCAAAGCAAAAATTTATTTGATGATAGTGATAAAATGAAAGGTAGGTCTATTATTAACAGTGTTCCCATCTACAGGGAAGTTGACTCCATTAAATTCTATCACCTTATGGGTAACAAAATGCATAGAATATTTTATTCTTGTGCTTCCAACACTGAAAACTAATTTTATTTTTAGGGGGGTTGACTTTGTACTCTTGGATAGGGCTCTGGCCTAATAATTCCCTCCCCAATTTTGTCTTGAAGAAAAACAAGAAAAAGGAAAACACAAAGTAAAATTTTGTTTGATTTTAGGAGAATCTGATCAACATATGCAGAAAGTTCATAAAGCTTTGCTGCATGAAGTAGATAATTACAGATTGATCTCATTATTGTCAAGAAACATGAAGTTAAGAAAAGGAACACTTCCAAACCTTCAAAAGACCCAAGTTTCCTTATTAAATTGCATCCCATACCTTCTCCACTTGAAGTGACCACTATCATGACTCCTATTAATCACTATTTTGCTTTTTCTTTTGGTTTTTAAACATCGGTATAGGAACATCTCTAAAAATTATAGTTAAGTTACTAGTTTTTTAACTATATAAATGAAATTATACTGTATACCATATTTGTGTCTCTCATCTTCCAATTGACACCATGTAGCTTTAGTTTGGAGAAGGCAATGGCACCCCCTCCAGTACTCTTGCCTGGGAAATCCTATGGACAGAGGAGCCTGGTAGGCTGCAGTCCATGGGGTCGCTAAGAGTTGGACATGACTGAGAGACTTCACTTTCACTTGTCACTTTTGTGCATTGGAGAAGGAAATGGCAACCCACTCCAGTGTTCTTGCCTGGAGAATCCCAGGGTCGGAGGAGCCTGATGGGCTTCCATCTGTGGGGTCGCACAGAGTCGGACACGACTGAAGCGACTTAGCAGCAGCAGCAGCAGCAGCAGCTTTAGTTTATCCACCAGTGAATTTAGGATATCCTTGTATGGCTATACAGCACTTCATTTCTCTCTTTGCTGTACTATTGGTTGACCTCAAAGTTGTTTCCTTTTGGAGCTGTTAGGAACACTGGGGCATTTTCTCCATGTCTGTTAGTGCACATGTTCACACATTTCTCTAGGGGATGTTCCCAGAAGTATCCAACTTCTACTTTTACAGATAATGCCAAACTGTTTTCCAAAGTACTTGCAACAATTCCAGACTTCTCCCAGAGGTGTAGTGTATTTGTTGCTTGTCCTGTGTCTTAATTAGTTTGTCATTTCCACACTTTTGAAGGATTTACCCATCAGATTTGAATTTTGAATACTCCTCATTAAATGCTAGTGACTTTCAGAAGTTCTAAAAATTATTTTGCTGACCATATGAAGGCATTTTCTTTGTAAAGTGACTGTTGCCAAGTTTTCTATTCAGTGTCTATTTATGAGTGAATTTATGAGTTATTTATGTATTTTGGATACTGATTTTTATTAACAGTTAGCCTAACCCATCACAGCTAAGATTTTCTCCTATGTTTTCCTCTAGAAATTGTAGAGTCTTAGATCTTATGTTTTAGTCTGTGATACAAATTGAGTTAATGTTTATATGGTGTTAGGTAAAGGCCAAGCTTCAATTATTTCTGTATCAGTATCCAACAGTTTGATTACCATTTATTGGCAAGGTTATTTTTCATCTGTTGAATTACCTAGACATCCTTGTTGGAAATCAATTGACCATCTATGGTGTGGATCTATCTCTGGATGTTCTCTTATTGCATTGATCTCTGTGTCTTTTCTTGTGGGATAGCAACCTGTCTTAATTAGTGCAGCTCTATAATGCAATCCTACAATTAATTCAGCATTTTTTTTTAGCAATTTTGATTTATCTTTAATTTATAGTTGAGAATTGCATAGATATAAAATTTGAGGCCGTTAGACCATCAGCAGAGTATGGCTGTCAAACTATGAATAAATAATGACAATCATTACTAAGTCTTTGCATTCCAACCTCTCTGACCCCATTTGAAGGCAGTGTCTCCTTGATCACTGTCCTTTCTGTGGTTAATTTCCTCTGCCTTAGCACTCGCCAACTCCTCTCATGGTACAATGTATCCCAGATACACACCCAAAGCTCACTCATTATTTTGCTCAGGTCATTGCCCAAAAAGCCACTTTGGAAGAACTTTTCTCCAAATTTTCTCTCACACATACACATGCAAGACTATTATTTGTCTTTTGCATATGGGTGTGTATGTGTAAAATGCCCTCAAGAAGTTAGATGGATAAGGATGTTGGTCACCATTATCATGTCCCTAGCATATAAGAGATGGCCTGGCTTGTATCAATAATTAGGAAATATTTGTGTATATATTAATTTCTATGAGTACACTGAGTTGAATACATTCATTCCTACATTTCTCAGGTGAAGAAAGTGAGGCTGACAGAATTCAGTTCTATTAAGGGTCCTACAAGGTAGAGAGATAGACGTGTTTGAAACCAATGAAAGAATTCCTTCATGGATCCAATCCAAAAGACATATTTCAGGCAAAGCTGAACTCGATGATGGAAAAGTCTAACTCCGAAAATCCAATGGGAATAAAAGGAACACACAGAGGAGTACTTGTAGTTGACAGGAGACATTAAAAACTCAAAGTGCAAAAAAAAAAAAAAAAAAAAAAATGAAGAAGAAATGTGGGCTCCAGTATGACACAGGCTTTATTGGAGAAGCAAAAGAATAGACACACTAAGTGCTCACAAGGTAGAAATCACAACCCGGATTACAAACAGGTACATGGCAAAGAGAGATCAGGCGATGATTCTGTGGCTCTTTATCCAACAAGGTGGTGTCAGCCTCAGGAATCCACCCTTTACTCTGTCAGCTTTCAGTCCCGGAGGGAGGTTAAGGAAGATGCAGTCCATCACCATGGCCGAAGGGACAGCAATGGAAGAGCCTGGATCTTGTTGTTTCTTGGTCCAGATGAAATCTGGTGCTGTTACTTCCACTTGGGTGGACACTTCTGCTCGCATGGTGGGCATGGTGGGCATGGTGGCCCAGGAGGGCATTTCTGCTGGGTCACTGGAGGTGGGCATGGATGAGGTGGGCAAGGCTCATGGGACTTCTGTGTGCACACTTTTGGAGGAGGATGGCAGGGCTCCTTGACCTGATGATGATGGTGATGCTGATGCTCATGCTGATGTGGATGTGGGTGCTGATGATAAGACATCCCTCCTGGGTGGCAAGGAATCTGAAATACAAATAGACAGCCTTGTTCATAACAAAGTCCTCTTCTTCTATTAACGGGGAGCCCTATTCTACCACTTTCTAAAGAAAAAATTACTTACACAAGTGCTGTGTGAATACAAACATACTCTGAAGAAGAATAATCAGGATGTGAAACTGTAGCCGATCTCAAAACACATCTCTATAATTGCTCCCATGAGATCCTGGTTGCTGGTCTAACTCACTTGACTGTTGTCTTCCGAGGAGAAATGCAAAGGCCCAAACTCAGCACTCAGTGGGACTGAAGGCTGAGAAGGCTTCATTTGCAACTAGTGTAGGGTGTACTGAAGCACGGATTCTCATCTCCCTTACTCTCCCTAGGTTAAGATGGTGCCGTTGACTTCACTCCTCTCGTCACATTTAAGAGCACATTGAAGACTTCAAGAACAAGTACTGAAAACTACCCTAAATTCTCTTTACCTTCTTATTCCCATAGAGGGCACTAATTTGTTAAAATGCAGCCACTTCTACCCTAAGATTATACCCTACCACACAGGTGCTAAAAACCTCTAAAATTGTACTCACCAGAGGCTTCAAAGAAGACCTATGACTGAGTATCACGAAGATAGCAGCAAGGCGATAGAGACTCCTTTTATAAGGACCAGGCAGCTCCACCCAGAGGGACATCCCAGATCTGGCACGGTGCACTTGTTTCCTATCCCAAATACCACGTGCTTGCAATCTCAAAAATACATTGCCACACTCATGCTGATATCACAAAGCTCCATAGCCCATGGACTTCCTCACCCTTCACTGAGGGAGTGCAGAGTGAGTCACTCAATACATTGTCTCAAAGCCCCAGTGCCAATGTCATGCACCAGTTAGGAAATATGAGGAACTCTTTGACAATGGTACTGCTCCTCTGTGGTTAAGATTGTGCTCCCCACATTCCCCAGCTCCCAAAGCATATGGTATGGAAAGCTTACTACCCCATTCCATTTCACCTTCAGCACCCAGCTTTGTCTCCCTCAGTGGTAAGAAGTAGGGTGTTCTAACCATACATATCTTAACCCCTACCCCCAGTTTTTCTAACTTCCCCTTATACCATGTTCTACTGATCTCTGGGCTTTTCTTGACAATTGAATGCCTTAAACATGGCCACAGAGTCTATCATGATTTTCCAGTACTAACAGTCTCATTTCAGTTGTATTTTCACATCGCTCCATAATGGTCATGAACAGGACAACATGATCCCTCAGGTTTCTCAGGTATAAGGTCATAGACTGGGGCCCCTTCATGAAACTCTACTTTTGCCACCCCATGACCATGAGTCATTTGTGGGCTAGAGTTGTTTGCTGCTGTTCTGTTGCTCATTCGTGTCTGACTGTTTGCAACCCCATGGACTGCAGCACGCCAGACTTCCTTGTCCTTCACTATCTCCCAGAGTTTGCTCAACTCATGTCCATTGACTCAGTGATGCCATCCAACCATCTCATCCTCTTTCATCCCCTTCCCCTCCTGCTTTCAGTCTTTCCCAACATCAAAGTCTTTTCCAATGATTTGGCTCCTCACATCAGGAGGTCAAAATATTGGAGCTTCAGCTTCAATATCAGTCCTTCCAATGAATATTCAGAGTCGATTTCCTTTAGGATTGACTGGTTTGATCTCCTGGCTGTCCAAGGGGCTCTCATGTGTCTTCTCCAGCACCACAGTTCAAAAGCATCAGGTCTTCAGTGCTCAGCCTTCTTTATGGTCCAACTCTGACATCCATACATAACTACTGGGAAAACCATAACTTTGAGTATGGTGACCTTTGTCACCAAAGTGATGTCTCTGCTTTTTGATACACTGTCTAGGTTTGGTATAGTTTTCTTCCCATGAGCAAGCGTCTTTTAATTTCATGACTGCAGTCTCAGTCCTCAGTGATTTTGGAGCCCAAGAAAATAAAGTCTGTCACTATTTTCATTTTTTTCCCCATCTATTTCCCTTGAAGTGATGGGATCAAACACTATGATCTTAGTTTTTTGAATGTGTAGTTTTAAGCCAACTTTTTCACTCTCCTTTTTCACTTTCATCAAGAGAATCTTTAGTTCATCTTTGCTTTGTGCCCTAAGGGTGGTGTCATCTGCATACTTGAGGTTATTGATATTTCTCCTGGAAATCTTGATTCCAGCTTGTGCTTCATCCAGTCCAGCATTTTGCATGACGTAGTCTTTATATAAGTTAAATGAACAGGGTAACAATATACTGCCTTTACTTACTCCTTTCCCTACTTTGAACCAGTTCATTTTTCCCTGTCCGGTTCTTAGTGTTGCTTGGTCTGCTGCTTTTCGGTCTACTAGGAACCCAAATTCCTCTCATCTCATTATCTTCAAAACTGTCTCAATATCTGGACTGTATCCATTTAGAAGCTTTTCCACTAGTAACCCCCAAATATCTTGTGCTAATTTACACTACAGCTGTTAATTCAGTCAATTCTATCAGGCCCTTTTTTAAAATGACATTTGGTGTCTTTTCAGACTTTCTTAGTACACCCAGGGAATGAAGCTCCATGAATCATTCATTCCACCATTCACTCATTGGGTATTTTTCCCTAAATAAACAAATGATGGGTTACATAGAATCCATTGGTAATTTATTAGTATAATTTGTTGAACCACAGAATGATAATAACAAAGTAAATAAATAATACCTTTACTTGATATATTAATAATAATAATAATAATAAAGTAAGCATAATAATAATAAGGAAATAACACTTCAGCTAATAATTTGCACTATGCTTTCCAGGGAAAACTTGAGTGCCTTAGCTATGCAGACATCCATGCACACCAGTACTGTGTGACATTAAATATTTCCCAACCTCCATGAAGATCAGTTTATTTACACAGTTGTAATTAGAGATGAAAACTACACCTTCCTCAAAATTTTGCTATAAAACAACAAAATGCCTACTATAAGGCACATTACATGATCGGTCCTATGGAAATATGAGCCCCCATATATATGATAAGGGGTTAATTTCCAAAACATATAAGAAACTTCTATGACATAACAGCAAAAAATTTAGCAGCCTTTATTTCAAATATGCAAGGGACTTGAAGAGAGTTCTGTTTACAGAAGACATATTAAAAGGGAGTTTAATATCACTACTGACCATCAGGGATATGAAAATCAAACACACAGTGACATATCACTTCACACCTGTTAGAATGACTGTAATCAGAAAAACAAGAAGTCCTAGCAAAAGTTGGTGAAGTTGTGAAGCAAATAAGGATATTTTTACCTGTTAGTGGGATGGTAAATGGTTCAACCATTAAGGGGTACTGGGGAAATGGACACATTTTCAATAGTTTCCCATGTTTTTCTACATTTGATTCTTTTTGTCCCCCTTCTCTACAAGGATGGTGTTTAAAAAAATTGATGCACATTTAATTGTTGTGAACAATATGAATGTTACTCAAACATTAAAAAATAGAAAACAGAACTACCGTATGTATTACCCATTCCACATTTGTGTATTTATCCAAGATAATTAAAATCAGGGTCTCAAAGACATATGAGCACTTTCAAGTTCACTGCAGCAGTACCCACAGTAACCAAGATGTGTTAACAACCTAAATATCCATCAACAGATGAGTGGATAAATAAACTGTAGTCTATACATACAATGGATTATTATTCCTCCTTAAAAAGAAGGAAATCCTGTCATATGAGACAACATGGATCAACCTGGAAAACATTACGCGAAGAGAAGTAAGCCAGACACAGGAGGACAAATACTGCGTGAATCCCCTTATATGAGGTATTGAAAACAGTCAAACTCATGGAAGTAAAAGGGCACATGGGCGTATGTCCTGAGTGAATTGTGATTCAAAGACAAATGTACCCCAGTGTGCATTGCATACAGCTGCTATGGAGAACAGTATGGAGACCCTTAAAAAATTAGGAATAAAATTACTGTATGGCCCAGCAATCCCTGGGGACACTTCTCTGGGCATATGCCCTGAGAAAATTGTAATTCAAAAAGGCATATGTACTCCAGTGTTCATTGCAGCACTGTTTCCAACAGCCAGGACATGGAAGCAACCTAGATGTCTGTCAACAAATGAATGGGTAAAGAAGTTGTTGTACATATATACAATGGAATGTTACTCAGCTATAGAAAGGAACAGATAGGAGTGCAGTTTAACTGAGGTGGACAAATCTAAAGCCTGTTACACAGTGTGAATCAGTCAGAAAGAGAAAAACAAATATCATATTTTAACACATATATATGAAATCTAGACAAATGGTGCTAATGAACGTATTTGCAGAGCAGGAATAGAAATGCAGATGTGGAGTACAGGACTTCTGAACACAGAAAGAAAAAGAGAGAGTGGGATGAACTGAGAGAGTAGCATTGAAATATATGCATCACCATGTGAAATATAAATGGGTAATAGAAAGTTGCTGAATAGGATAGGGAGCTTAGCCTTGTGCTCTCTGATGATCTAGAGGGATGGGATGGGGGGCAATGGGGTGAAAGTGAGGCTCAAGCTGGAGGGGATACATGTGTACTTAAAGCTGACCCACATTTTTGTATGGCAGAAAGCACCACAATATTGTGGAGCAGTTATCCTTTAATTAAAAATAAATTTCAAAAGAAGAGATGTGAGCTCTAAAGGCAGCAAAACCAATGCAAATTATGAATAACTACTTACAATAACCAAATAACGTGAAACGTGCCCCAAAATGTGATTAAAGTAGGATTGTTTAGACTGAGGGCCCCCTCCCCGAGACCCTTGACCTGCCCCTCTGTGTCTTCAAGCTGACATCACTGCTAATTCAAAGGCTTCAGTCTGAAGGCAATTTCAGAATCCACACCTTCTTACTAGTAAGAAAGGTCCTCCCACTGCCTGAGGGAACATTTCATGCCTTGTGCTCTCTCCTGAAAGAAGGCTGTGTGGTGTCTGCAATGTTCCTTGATTGGGTCGGTGTGGTTAAAAAAAAAAAAAAAAAAAAAATCAGTGACATAACCTGGGCATTTGAAGAGGTAGGAACTTTTTTAGATTGAGCCCTGGTCCTGATCCCTTTCTCAGTATCTCAGAGAACCAAAATGAGGACAGCTGTTCTTCTGAGATTCCACAGTGGAGTAACCAAGATCACTGTTAGGAAACAGACATCCTTCAGGGATCCCAGAAGGAACAGGGATGTCTTGGGATGGGTCAGGGTTTTTCACAACATTTTTTTTCATGTTGAAGTGTTAGGAACTAGGTGAGGCCTGCTGGAGCAAGAGAATTATCTAAGGAACATGTGACTTAGAACAGTTCTACCAACATAATTTTAAACTTCCTCTTCTTGCCTCATGAATGACTAATGGATTCCAAAGGTATTTTTTACCAATAAATTTTATGGTTGTCACTTATGTTCGATAAATGAAGGAGGATCAGGCTTTCTTAAAAAAAAAAAAAAGAGTGCTTAATGAGGTTACTGACATGGAAAGAGAGATAATTAATTCCTGATACACAGAGAAAATGACTAAAAGACAGGTGAGACTCACTTTTTTCAAATAATGGATAATCAAAGCATCTGTAGCAAATTAAAACTCTAAATAGCTACATGTAATAGCTCCATGAAGGCTTGCTAGATTTTACTTAGAACCTAGTAATAGTGGTTATCTAGGAGAGAACTTGACTGTCTGGGGGATGAGTGGAAGAGAGACCAAATGAGACGTGAGACAAAGAAGAAATCATCAGCAAATATACATGCTCGAAGAGGAAGGAGTGATGCCAAGAGAAAATATTTCTTGAACCTACAGTTTAACAGGGAGCCAAACTATTCATCAAATATGAGTAAAATAAAATTCATTTGTTCCTTTTCCAGGAAATCTTCCCAACCCAGAGATCAAACCAAGGTCAAACCTCTTTCTACATTGTAGCTTCCTGAAAACAATTGAATTCTCTTAGCCTCAGTTTCTCTATTTGTAAAAAAGTAGAAGAAAATGTATTCAACTCAGTGTACTCTTAGAAATTAATTTATTCACAAATGTTTCCTGATTATTAACACATGCTCTGCAGTAATTACATGCTGTTAACTGTTAACATGAGTATGGTGAACAAAGTTCTCGTCTGTGTAAATTCTTGAGTGAATTTCACACACAGACACACACACACACACAATCCAGCTTGTTATTCTTCTAACCTGCGGTTTCCCATGAGGTACTCTGCATATAAATTAAATATGTAGGATAACAATAATACTCCTTCGTCATACTCCTTTCCCAATTTTGAACCAGGCAGGTGTTTCATGTCCGGTTCTGATTGTTGCTCTTGACCTGCATGCAGTTTCTCAGGAGACAGATAAGGTAGTCTGGTACTCCCACCTCATTAAGAATTTTCTATGGTTTGTTGTGAGCCACACGATCAAAGGTTTTAGCATAGTGAATGAAGCAGAGTACATATTTTTCTGGAATTCCCTTGATTTCTCCATGATCCAGTGATGGTTGGCAATTTGGTCTCTGGTTCCTCTGCCTTTTTAAAACACAGATTGTACATCTGGAAGTTCTGGGTTCACATTTGATGAAGCCTAGGTTGAAGGATTTTAAACCTAACCTGCTAGCATGTGAAATGAGAGTAATTGTAAGGTAGTATGAACATGATTTGGCCGTACCCTTCTTTGTGATTGGAATGAATAATGACCTTTCTCAGTGATGTGGCCAATGCTGATGTTTCCAAATTTACTGACATATTAGTGCAGTGTTTTAACAGCACTATCTTTTAGGATTTAAATAGGTCAGCTGGAATTCGGTCACCACCATTGTCTTCGTTTGTAATAATGCTTCCTAGGGCCCACTTGACTTCACACTCCAGAGTGTCCAACTCTAAGTGAGTGATCACACCATCGTGGTTATTGGTATCATTAAGATTTCTTTTGTATAGCTTTTATGTATATTCTTGTCACTTTTTCTTAATCTGTTCTGCTTCTGTTAGGGCCTTATTGTGTCTGCCCTTTATCCTGCCCATCCTTGCATGAATAGTCCCCAGGATATCTCCAATTATCTGGAAGACATCTCTATTCATTCCCATTCTATTGTTTTTCTCTATTACTTTGCACACCTCACTTAAAGGGCTTTCTTATCTCCCCTTGCTCTTCTCTGGAACTCTGTCTACAGTTGGGTATAGCTTTCCCTTTCCCCCTTGCCTTACTCTTCTCATATTTCCTCACCTATTTCTAAAACCTCCTCAGACAACCACTCTGCCTTCTTGCATTTCTTATTCTTTGGAATGGTTTTGGTCACTACCTCCTATATAAAGTTACAAACTTCTGTCCATAGTTATTCAGGCACTCTGTCTATCATATCTCATCCCTTGAATCTATTCATCCTCTCCAGTGTATAATCATAAGGGATCTGATTTAGGTCATACCTGAATGGCCTAATGGTTTTCCCTACTTTCTTCACTGTAAACCTGAATTTTGCAATAAGGAACTCATGATCTCAGCCACAGTCAGCTCTGTGTCTTGTTTTTGCTGACCGTATAGAGCTTCTCCATCTTGAAGTGCAAAGAACATAATCAATCTTGTTTCAGCATTGACCTTTGGTGATATCCATGTGTGGAGCTATTTCTTGGGTTGTTGGAAAAGTGTGTCTGCTATGACCAGCCTGTTCCCTTGATGAAACTCTCTTTCCTTTGCGCTGCTTCACTTTGTACTCCAAGGTCAAACTTGCCTGTTATTCCGGGTATCTCCTGATTTCCTACTTTTGCATTCCAAATCCCTATGATGAAAAGGATGTCTTCTCTGGTGCTAGTTCTAGGCATTGTAGGTGTTCATAGAAGCAGTCAACTTCAGCTTCGTTCACATCAGTGGTTTGGGTGTAGACGTGAATTACAGTGATGTTGAATGGTCTTCCTTGGAAATGAACTGAGATCATTCTGCTGTTTTTGAGGTTGGGTCCAAGTACCGAATTTTGGACTCTTGAGGGCTACTATGAGGGCTGCTCCATTTCTTCTAAAGGACTCTTGCCCACAGTGGTAGATATAATGGTCATCTGAATGAAATTCACCCATTTCTGTTCACTTTAGGTCAATGATTCTT
The DNA here is from genome assembly GCF_033118175.1 of Dama dama. Lineage (NCBI taxonomy): Eukaryota > Metazoa > Chordata > Mammalia > Artiodactyla > Cervidae > Dama > Dama dama. The sequence continues at coordinate 18,754,371 of NC_083700.1, forward strand.
ATGATGTTGATGTTCAACCTTATCATCTCCTGCTTGACTGCATCCAATTTTCCTTGATTCATGGATCTAGTATTCCAGGTTCCTAAGCAATATTGCTCTTTATAGCATTGAATTAGAAGTTTGGGATTTTTAGCCCCTGCCTCTAATGTTGATGAGGAGAGAGGTGGGCTGAAAATGAGGCCGTCATAAAAATCTCAGTAATTTGGGGTTTGAAGGTCTTCTGGGTTGTTGAAAATTAGAGGTGCAGGGAGAGTGGCACACCTGGAGGGTCATGGAAGCACCACAGCCCTGACCACATACCTTGCCCTGTGTGTTTTGTCTGTTTGGTACTCATCTGTATCCTGTACCACATCATTTTACAATAGAGCAGTGAGTGCATGTAAAGAATTTTCTTTGGTTCTGTGAGCTCCTCTAGCAAAGTAATCTAACCTAAGGAGGAGGTCACTGAAACCTCCCATCTGTAACTAGTTGGTCAGAAGCTCAGGTGACAAACTAGACTTTTGACTGGTGTCTTAAGTGGTGACGGGGGTCTGTCATAGAGGACTGAACAGTTAACCTATGGAATCTGATACTGTCTCCAGATAAAGAGTATCAGAATTAAGTTGAATTGTGAATACCCAGCTAGTGTTCAAGAATTGTTCAGTGGTTAGTGGAACCCTCACCATACTTCTTATGCAGGAGTTTGGTGCACAGATTTTATCTTTTCCTTTTTTTCTTATTAATACAGTATTTATTTGTCTTCCTTCTGTCAAGCTCTGAGCCAACCACTTTCCCCTGCTGCCTGGGGAGATACAGGAAAAGGGACATACAAGGCAGACGAGACACGGGAAAAGAACCATGAGAGGTGGAAATGGCTGCCTCACATGGCGAAGAGGGGAGAAAGGCTGCCATCAGGCAAAAGGGCCCCATGGCCCCTGGGAGGGCAAAGCCCAGAATGGCACAGGAGAAGAGCAGCTGCTTCTTAGAAACACCATACACAAACATAAATTCAAAATGGTTTAAAGATCTAAATGTAAGACCATAGTCCCTAAAACACTTAGAGGAAAACATAGGAAGAACACTCTTTGACACTGTTGATGTGGTTCCGTCACTAAGTGATGTCTGACACTTTGCAACTCAGTGGACTGCAGCAGGCCAGGCTTCTCAGTCCTTCACTATTTTCTGGAGTTTGCAAAAACTCATGTCCATTGAATTGGCATTGCTATCCAACCGTCTCATCTTCTGTTGACCCCTTCTGCTCCTGCCTTCCATCTTTCCTAGCATCAGTCTTTTCCATTGAGTTGGCTCTTTGAATCAGGTACCCGAAGCATTGGAGTTTCAGCTTCAGCATCAGTCCTTCCAGTGAATATTCAGGGGTGATTTCCTTTGGGATGGACTGGTTGGATGTCGTTGCAGTCAAAGGGACTCTCAAGAGTCTTCTCCAACACCACATTTCAAAAGCATCAATTCTTTAGAGCTCAGCCTTCGAAGACAAAAGGGAAAAGGGAACCTTCTTGCACCAGGGGTGGGAGTTTAAACTGATACAGTCATTATGGAGAACAGTATCGAGCTTCCTTAAGAAATTAGGGAATAAAACTACCAAATGACCCAGCAATCCCACTACTGGGCATATACTCTGAGGAAACCATAACTGAAAAGGACACACGTTTCCCAATATTCATCGCAGCAATATTGACTATAGTCAGAACATGGAAGCAACCTACATGAATGGATAAAGAAGTTGAGGTATGTATATACAATGAAATATTACTCAATAGTAAAAGGAACAAATTTAAGTCAATGCTGTGAGGTGGATGAACCTAGGGCCTGTTATACAGAGTGAAGTAAGTCTGAAAAAGAAAAAATATCATATATTAATGCATATATATGGAATCTAAACAAATGACATTGATGAACCTATTTGCAAGGTAGCAATAGCGATGCAGACATAGAAACAGACCTGTCACAGTGGGGAACGGAGAGGATGGGATGAACTGACAGAGGCACATGAAAACATATACATTGCCATACCTAAACTCGAAAGAAAGTGGGAATTTGCTGTATAACAGAAGGAACTCAACCTGGGGCTCTGTGACAACCTAGAGAGATGGGATGGCGCGGTGTTGCTCCTTTAATGGACCAGAACCTGGTGGTTCCGAGAGTAAGAGAGAGAAAGAGGTTGACATCCCTTGGTTTACGCGGAAAGCCAATAGAATCCTGTTCTTAGGGCTCGTGCTGCTGCACGTAGGCACAAAACCAGGCGCCCTCTCGAGTGGGTGAAGGTGCAATGCGCCTTCTTGAGAGGGTCTTAGAAGCCAGGGCAAGAAGGTGAGCTCAGCGGGCCTCTGCGCTCCAAGGAATTAGCCAGAAATAGAGAGAGAGAGAAAGACAGAAGAAGGAATAGAAAGACAGAAAGAAAGACACGGGGACCAAAGCTCTGATGGAACAAAGGTGTTTTAATCAACATGGCATGGGCATATATACTGTGTTACCAGGTGGTTATTCTCAGCAAAGACAAAGATTAAAATTCCAGACTTAGAAAACATAAGATGATCCCTATCAAAGAGAGAGAGTTGCAAACGATCACCTTTTATCATTTGGCTCATAAAAAGGAAGAGGGTACTTATCACTGTAATGAGAAATGCCTGGATTCCTCAGCCCCAGGAAAGGCGTGCCTCTCCTCTTAATTCCTGACTATTCAGGAATCAATAAGGGCCAGAGGGTTCCTGACAGATCCAAAACAGCACACAGGAAGCCTCTTGTTAAATGCTTCCTGAGAGTGTGGGAGGTGGCAGGGAGGTCAAAGAGGGAGGAGACATATGTATACCTGTGGCTGATTGATGTTACTGTATGAAGCCAGCACAAGATTGTAAAGCAATCACCCTCCATTGAAAAAATAAATAATTTTTTTCAAGTTCAATGTAATATGTGTGTAGTATGTGTAGTTGTTATGCTGTGAATAGCAAAGTCTACACATACATTTTTTTCCTTTCCAGAGAGTAGATTGATAATCAGTTACCACCACAGTATTGACTATTGTACGTCTTTAAATTAACTGGCCCATCATTCTTTCTGTCTTCATATTAGATACAGTTTCCAATTGGAAATATAATTTCTGGTATCCTTGAAAAAGTGTCTCAGTAGAATCTTGCTGATCTGTAGGTTTCCCCAACACTTGTCACCCTATGGTTTTCATTCACTTATTATTCTCATTTATTTCCATAGCTTTTTTTTTTTTTTTTTTTTTTTTTGAGTGTTTCTCAATTTGGGTTTTTACCTTTGGTTTGTTGGAACAAAACCTCAAGAAGCTACATCAGAAAATATATTTGTGGAAATTATATTATTTTATTCATATTTGACTATATAGTTTGGCTACATGTAACACTGTAGGTTCAAAAAATATGTTCCTTTGGAATTTTAGAGACACTGCTCTTTAACTCTTTGAGCATGCATATTTGCTGATGATTTCTTTTCTGCCTCATCGTTTACTTAGCCTCTCTTCTACTCATTCCCCAGACAGTCAGCTTCTCTCCTAGATAACCACTATTACTAGTTTCTAAGTAAAACCTAGCAAACTCTCATGTAGATATTACATGATTTTCAGAGAGACTCAGAGATTCAGTTTGCTACAAATGCTTCCATTTCTAAAATGGAAAATATCTATTATATGAAAAAATATCCATTATTTGGAAAGAATGAGAACCATTTGTCCTTTAGTCACTTTCTCTGTTATCAAGAACTAATTATCCCTCTTTCTAAGTCAGCAACCTCAAAAGCACCTTTTTCTTTTTTTTTTGTCTTTTTTTGGACCTTTTTCTTAAGAAAGCCTAATCCTCCTTCAACTTACCAAACATACGTGACAACCCACAGAATTTATTGGTACAAATATCTTGGAATCCATTAGCAATTCATGAAGAAAGAAAAGCAAGTATAAAATTATGTTGGTAGTACTGCTCTAAGTCACATAGTCCTTAGATAATTCTGTTACTCCAGCAGGTACCACCTAGTTCCTAAGACTCCGTCATGAAAAGAATGTTGTGAAAGCACCTAATCCATCCCAAGACTTTCCTGTTCCTTCCAGGATTCCTGAAGGATGTCTGTTCCCTAGTAGTGATCCTGGTGACTCCATTGTGGAATCTAGAGGACTAGGCAGGAACAGCTGTCCTCATTTTGGTTCTCTGAGAGACTGAGAAAGAGATCAGAAATAGGACTCAATCTCAAAAAGTCCCTACCTCTTCAAACATCAAGGTTACGCCATTGAATTTTTTCTGAACTACATCAACCCAGTCAAGATAGAAACATAGCAGATGCTACACAGTCTTCTTTCAGGAAAGAGCACAAGCTGTGAAATCTTCCCTCAGGCAGTGGAGAAGGAAGACCTCTGTTACTAGTAAAAGATATGGATTCTTAACGTGCCTTCAAACTGACTCCTTCTAATTAGCAGTGATAACAGCTAGAAGAAAGAGAGGAGCAGGGCAGAGGTCTTAGCGAGGTGGCCCTTAGTCTGCACAGTGCTATTCTTTATAAGATTTGGAGTATTTTTGACATTCTTGATTAGTTGTTTTGAGTAGTTTTTCATAAGTGTTAGTTTTTCTACCTATTAGAGCTGACATATATAAGTTTTAAATTTATTTTTAATTGGAAGATAATTGCTGTACTATGTTCTGTTGGTTTCTACCATGCAACAATGTGGATCAGCGCTAAGTACACATAGATCGCCTCCACCTTTAGCCTTACTTCCATCCGACAGCCGCCCATCCCAGGCCTCTGGTCTGTCACAGAGCACCAGGCTAAAGTCCCTGAGCTATAAAACAACTTTCCACCAGTCATCTTTTCTATACAAGGCAATGCATGTATTTCAATGCTACTGTCTCTATTTCTTCTACCCTCTCCTTCCCCCACTGTGTTCACAAGTTTGTTTTCTACATCTGCATTTCTATTCCTGCCCTTGACAGAGGTTCATCAGTGCTATTTTTCTAAATTCCATATATATGTGTTAATATACAGTGTTTGTTTTTCTCTTCCTGACTTAGCTCACTCTGAGTAAAAGGTCTAAGTTTGTCCACCTCATTCAACTGACTCAGATTTGTTCCTTTTTTTGGCTGAGTGATTATTCATTGTATATATGTGCCCCAACATCTTTAACCACTCATCTGTTGAGTGACATCTAGGTTGCTTCCCTGTCCTGGTTATTGTAATAGCGCTGCAATGAACACTAGGGTACACATGACTTTCTGAATCATGGTTTTTTCAGGGCATATGCTGGGCATTTGGTAGTTTTACTCCTAGTTTTTTAATGAATCTCCATTTTGTTCTCCATAGTGGCTGTATCAATTTACTTTTTAAAAAATGTTTTATTGTGTTAGGAACATTTAACTAAAAAATATTGTCACAACCTGAGAGTAGACTTTTATTTATTTGGTGGGAAAGATTAGGACCCCAAGCCTAGGGGACAGCATCTCAGTAGCTCTGAGAAAACTGTTCCCCTTGGAACATGGGAGTGGGAGTCCGGCTACATACAAATTTACAGCAAAGGGAGCAGGCAGTCTGAACATCAAAGATCAGATAACAAATGAAGGAATTCAGCATTGTATGCATGGGAAGATCCAAGCCTCTGGGCTCACTGAGTTCATTTCTTTCGTCTGTGCCTCAGCTCTCTGGTCCCAATCCTGTGTCCTTGTTCCCCTGAAGCAGGGGCAGCCGTGGCAGATGGCTGCTACTCGTGGTCCCCCAGCTCCTCAGCATCACGATGGCGGTGGCGGCATCTGCTGGACTGAGCTTTGGGAGCCCGCATTCACATGTGGAGGCCAGAAATCGCTGATGGCTGTGACTTTTCTTGTTTATTGATTTGGCAGTAGAGCTTTTCATTTTACTATACCTATTGATTAGCAACACCCTGTCTTACTCCATGCCCATCCTCCCCCAGTTCCTGGCAACTACTATTCTATTCTTTACTCCATGAGATTGACTGTTTTTAATACCTCACATAAGGGGTATTGAAGTACCTGTGGTACTTGTCCTTCTGTTTCTGGCTTATTTTTCCTGGCATAATGTCTTCAAGGTTAGTTCATGTTGGCTCATATGACAGGATTTCCTTCTTTTTTGGAAGGAATAATAGTCCCTTGGATGTATATACTACAGTTTATTTATCCATGCATCTGTTGATGGACATTTAATTTTTTACCACACTTTGGCTACTGTGAGTACTGCTGCAGTGAACTTGGGAGGGCTAATATGTTTTTGAGACTATGATTTACCGTATTTTGGGTAAATAGTTTAGATGTACAATGGGAAAGATTTATGATACTTCTATTTTTTCTAGTTTTATCTTTTTGAGTAACCTTCTTATTCTTCATAATGGTTATACCATTTTGCCATCCCACTACAAGGTACAAGGGTTCATTTTTCTCCATAATCTCAGCAACATTTGTTATTTTGCTTTTTTGGTTATAGTCATTCTTCAGGTGTGAAGTGATATATCATTGTGGTTTGATTTGCATCTCCCTAGTATTTAGTGGTGCTGTTAAACTCCTGTTCATGTCGAGCCCTCTATTACTGGTTTCAAGCCAACATCATTGTCACTTTGTCTTTCTCAATTAAACTGATTGCATATATATGTCTTCTTTAAAGAAAGCTCTATTCAGTCCCTTACCTATTTAAAATTAAGATTGTTAAAAATTTTTCTATTATGTTGTAGGAGTTTCTAACATATTTTGGAAATTAACCCCTTACATATACATGGGGGTCATATTTCCTTAAGCCTTGTAACCAGGAAGAGTTAATTTTGAATTGATGTTGGATTAGCTTCTGTGATTTTAACCCTCATCTTGCCACCTTTGTTATTGTAAGCATACATAATGGACTGCCTTTGGGAGATAACCTGAGCTGCCCACATGTGAAGGACTGTAAGGAAAGGAATCTAGCACATTCTCCCGCCTGAGGCTTGCCATACTAGGGGAGATTTGCAAGGATTGAGTAGTCTTTTACTTTGTTTCCTTACCTGCACCCCATTTCTGATCCATAAAAGAACCTGGCAACCAGATCCCGGCAAGATGATTATTTTGAGGCACTAAGTTGACATTGTCTCAGCCAGCAGGTTCCTGAACAAAGTCCCTTCCTAGTCTAGATGGGCTTCGCTCATAGCTCAGTAGGTAAAGAACGTGCCTGCAATGCAGGAGACTCGGGATTGATTCCTGGGTGAAAGCTGACATTTTTCCTTTCATTTTTTCATTTTCCTAGGATAGACACCTCATCTCAGATTCACTGCAGTGAGCGGAACAAGTTTGGACTTGGTAACAGACTATGTCATGTGCTTTACAATTAGACATTTTGTCGTCTCCATAGCAAACTGTTGAGGAAAGCATAGCTTCTGTCTCTAATTTCCAGCAGTGTTATTTCGCTGATCTTCAGGGCATTGGGAAATATTTAATGTCACAAAGTACTGGTGCCTATATGTGTGCATACCCAAGGCACTCAAGTTCCACCATGGAAGGCTTAGTGCTTAGTGTTCGCTGAAGTGTTGCTGGGTTTCAACAAATTATACTAATAAACATGAGGTCTATGTCATGCTTAGTTTATTTGTTTAGAGAAAAATATCCATGGATTGAATGGTGGGTTCAATGACTCGTGGAGCTTCATTCCCTGAGTATACTAAGAATGTTTGAAAACACACTAAATGTCATTTCAAAAAAAAATAGTGGCCTAATAGAGTATTTTGAATTAACTATTTTAGAGTAAAGTGGCACAGGATATTTGCAGAGTATTAGTGGGAAAGCTTCTTATGTATGGATACAGCCGGACAGTGAGTAAATTTTGAATTAATGAGAAGAGAGGAATTTGGGTTTCTAGTAGATTACAAGTTGCTCATGGTCATGTGGCTGAAGAGACAAGATCGGTGTAGAATTCTGCAAAAGTAGAGCTTCAACAAAGGATCTCAACTTGTGACCTTATGGCCTAGAAAACTGAAAGATCAAGTTGTCCTCTCAAACTCCATGAATGGAGCCATGTGAAAACACACCTGGCATGAGACGGCCAACACTAGAAACTAGTAAACTAGAAAAACAAGATAAGACTTTGTGGCCCCAAGTCATTTAATTGTCAAGAAAAGCCTAGAGACCACTGGGGCATGGTGTGAGGAAGGCAGGTATAAAAAACCTTTGGGTAGGGGTTAAGATATGTGAGGTTAGTAAATCCTAGTCTCGACCATCAAGGGAAACAAAGCTGGGTGCTAGCAGGTGAAATGGAATAGGGAGTAAGTTTTACACAGCAGACCCTTGGGGGCTGGTGAGTGGAAGAATCACCAAGTCTGACAATGCAGGAGCAACACTATTGTCAAAGAATTCCTCATATTTCCTAACCGGTGCATAACAATGGCACAGGGAGTATGTGACAAGGTCTCCAGTGAATCACTCTGCACTTCCTTAGTGAAGGATAAAGAAATCTATGGACAAGGGAGATCTGTGATATCAGCATGAGTGTGGCAATTTATTTTTGAGATGGCTAGCGCGTGGAGTGTGGGGTGGGAAACAAGTGCATCATGCCAGTCCTGGGATGGTCCTCCTGGGTGGAGCTGCCTGGTCCTTATAAAAGGAGTCTCCCTCACAGTGCTGTCATTGTCGTGAAGGTCAAAGGTCTTCGGAGCCTCTCGTGAGCACTACTGTTAGAGACCTTTTGGGAACTTGGGTGGTTGGGTTTAATCTGGGGGTAGAAGTGGCTTTAATTGAAGCATTAGTGCTCTGTTAGGGACAAAGGAGGTAATGAGGATTTAGCAGTAAACTTTTGGTATTTGGTCATGAATGCGATCTTAAATGTGAGGAGAAAATGGAGTCAGAAGCACAGTCTTAACCTGAGAGAGAGTAGGGAGATGAGATACTGTGCTATAGCACAGCATACATTAGTTCCAAATGCACCCTCCTCGGCATTCAATCACATTGAGTGCCTAGTCTGGGCCTTTGCATTTCTCCTCCGAAGCCCACAGTCAGGTCAGTTTGGTCAGCAACCAAGATCTCATGGGAGAAATAAGTAAAACTTTGTTTGGGGATTAGCTACAAGTTTATTATCCATATTCTTCTTCAGAGTACATTTGTATTTGTACAATGCCTGTGTAGGCAATTTTGTTTTAGAACATGGTAGAAGGAGAGACTAACCAGAAATGACTGAAGGTGTGAGGGCAAGAGAACCAGAAAGAAGGGTAAAGAAGCTATAAAAAAATGAAGACTGTATTAGTAATCCAGAAGAGTCCTTAGTGAGGGGAGGGTTGTTGGCGCAGCTAAATGTTCTACCATTTGGACACTGAGTTATGAAGAATGTTGTCTGTTTGTATTTCAGATTCCTCGAGACTCAGGAAGGATGTCTCACCACCATCATCCGCATCCGCATCCGCATCCGCATCAGCAGCATCACCATCAGGTCAAGGAGCCCTGCCATCCTCCTCCAAAAGTGTGCACACAGAAGTCGCATGAGCCTTGCCCACCTCATCCATGCCCACCTCCAGTGAGCCAGCAGAAGTGCCCTCCTGGGCCACCATGCCCACCATGGGAGCAGAAGTGTCCACCCAAGTGGAAGTAAAGGCACGAAGATCCAGGCTCTTCCATTGTCCTCCCTTTGGCCATGGTGATGGATTGCATCTTCCTTAACTTCCTCCTGGAGTGACAGCCGACAGAGACAAGGCTTGGTTCCTGAAGCTGACACCACGTTGTTGGAAGAGCAGCAGGATCATCGCTCGATCATCTTTGCCATGTGCCTGTCTGTCATCCGCCTGTGATCTCTACACTTGAGCCCTTAGTATGTCTGTTCCTTTGCTGCTCCAATAAAGCATATTCATAGCCCATTATGTATTTCTTTGTTTCTTTTTTTTTTTTGCATATAGTTTTTTTCATCTCTACTGTCAACTACAAATATTCTGAGTGTTCCTGTTCATTCCCATTGGATTATCAGAATTAGACCTTTCCATCATTGAGTTCAGCTTTGCCTGAAATATGTCTTTTGGACTGGATCCATCATAGAATTCTGTCATTGGATTCAGACTTCTTTCTATCTTTGTCTACCTTGAAGACCCTGAAAAGAATTGAATTATCTGAGTCTCAGTTTCCTGATTTGAAAACCAGTAGGCAAGAATCTATTCAACTCAGTGTACTCATAGAAATCAATTTATTCACAAATGTTTCCTAATTATTAACACAAGCCAGGCAGTCTCTTATGTGCTAGGGACATGAGGATGGTGTCTAAAGTCCTTTTCCCATCTAAACTCTTGAAGGGAGTTTGCACACACACACAGACACAGACACACACACACACACACACACACGAGCAAATAATATTGATGCATGGGGGTATGTTAGAGACAATTGTGTAGAAAAAGCTCTTTCAAAGTGAATAGTAGGGCAAAGATTTGAGTGAAGAGAGGAGTGAGCCTTGAGTATCTGGGGTACACTGTACCAGTGAGAGGAGATGGTGAGTGCTGAGGCAGGGCAGAGTAACTGCAGGGAGAACAGTCATCAAAGAGACAGTGTCTTCAAGTGGGATTGAAGATATTGGATCTGAAAGATGTATCAAAGGTTTTGATAATTTATTCAGAATTTTCCATCCATTCAATGCTGAAGTTCAGAGTCTCAACTTTTTATGTAATTCTCTACTATCACATCTATTTTCTTTTAACTGAAAGTACATATGATCTTTTAAAGACATCTTTTAAAAATGCTTAAAAGGACTAATGAATATATGTATATCTATGGCTGATTCACATTGAGGATTGACAGAAAACAGCAAAATCCTGTCAAGCACGTATTCTTCAATAAATATTACATTAATTTAAAAAATTCTTTTGCAAAGCAAAAATTTATTTGATGATAATGATAATATAAAACATAGGTCTAGTATTAACAGTGTTCCCATCTACAGGGAAGTTGACTCCATTAAATTCTATCACCTTATAGGTAACAAAATGCATAGAATATTTTATTCTTGTGCTTCCAACACTGAAAACTAATTTTATTTTTAGGGGGGTTGACTTTGTACTCTTGGATAGGGCTCTGGCCTAATAATTCCCTCCCCAATTTTGTCTTGAAGAAAAACAAGAAAAAGGAAAACACAAAGTAAAATTTTGTTTGATTTTAGGAGAATCTGATCAACATATGCAGAAAGTTCATAAAGCTTTGCTGCATGAAGTAGATAATTACAGATTGATCTCATTATTGTCAAGAAACATGATGTTAAGAAAAGGAACACTTCCAACCCTTCAAAAGACCCAAGTTTCCTTATTAAATTGCATCCCATACCTTCTCCACTTGAAGTGACCACTATTATGACTCCTATTATTCACTTTCTTCCTTTTGCTTTCTGGTTTTTAAACATCGGTATAGGAACATCTCTAAAAATTATAGTTAAGTTACTAGTTTTTTAACTATATAAATGAAATTATACTGTATACCATATTTGTGTCTCTCATCTTTCATTTGACACCATGTAGATTTAGTTTGGAGAAGGCAATGGCACCCCCTCTAGTACTCTTGCCTGGGAAATCCTATGGACGGAGGAGCCTGGTAGGCTGCAGTCCATGGGGTCGCTAAGAGTTGGACATGACTGAGAGACTTCACTTTCACTTGTCACTTTTGTGCATTGGAGAAGGAAATGGCAACCCACTCCAGTGTTCTTGCCTGGAGAATCCCAGGGTCGGAGGAGCCTGGTGGGCTTCCATCTGTGGGGTAGCACAGAGTCGGACACGACTGAAGCGACTTAGCAGCAGCAGCAGCAGCAGCAGCTTTAGTTTATCCACCAGTGAATTTTAGGATATCCTTGTATGGCTATACAGCACTTCATTTCTCTCTTTGCTGTACTATTGGTTGACCTCAAAGTTGTTTCCTTTTTGGAGCTGTTAGGAACACTGGGGCATTTTCTCCATGTCTGTTAGAGCACATGTTCACACATTTCTCTAAGGGATGTTCCCAGAAGTATCCAACTTCTACTTATGCAGATAATGCCAAACTGTTTTCCAAAGTACTTGCAACAATTCCAGACTCCTCCCAGAGGTGTAGTGTATTTGCTGCTTGTCCTGTGTCTTAATTAGTTTGTCACTTCCACACTTTTGAAGGATTTACCCATCAGATTTGAATTTTGAATATTCCTCATTAAATGCTAGTGACTTTCAGAAGCTCTAAAAATAATTTTGCTGACCATACGAAGGCATTTTCTTTGTAAAGTGACTGTTGCCAAGTTTTCTATTCAGTGTCTATTTATGACTGAATTTATGAGTTATTTACGTATTTTGGATACTGATTTTTATTAACAGTTAGCCTAACCCATCACAGCTAAGATTTTCTCCTATGTTTTCCTCTAGAAATTGTAGAGTCTTAGATCTTATGTTTTAGTCTGTGATACAAATTGAGTTAATGTTTATATGGTGTTAGGTAAAGGCCAAGCTTCAATTATTTCTGTATCAGTATGCAACAGTTTGATTACCATTTATTGGCAAGGTTATTTTTCATCTGTTGAATTACCTAGACATCCTTGTTGGAAATCAATTGACCATCTATGGTGTGGATCTATCTCTGGATGTTCTCTTATTGCATTGATCTCTGTGTCTTTTCTTGTGGGATAGCAACCTGTCTTAATTAGTGCAGCTCTATAATGCAATCCTACAATTAACTCAGCAATTTTTTTTTTAGCAATTTTGATTTATCTTTAATTTATAGTTGAGAATTGCATAGATATAAAATTTGAGGCCATTAGGCCATCAGCAGAGTATGGCTGTCAAACTATGAATAAATAATGACAATCATTACTAAATCTTTGCATTCCAACCTCTCTGACCCCATTTGAAGGCAGTGTCTCCTTGATCACTGTCCTTTCTGTGGTTAATTTCCTCTGCCTTAGCACTCGCCAACTCCTCTCATGGTACAGTGTATCCCAGATACTCTCAAAGCTCACTCATTTCTTCACTCAGGTCATTGCCCAAAAAGCCACTTTGGAAGAACTTTTCTCCAAATCTTCTCTCAGACATACACACGCAAGACTATTAATTGTCTTCTGCATATGGGTGTGTATGTGTAAAATGCCCTTAAGAAGTTAGATTGACGAGGATGTTGGTCACCATTATCATGTCCCTAGCATATAAGAGATGGCCTGGCATGTATCAGTAATTTGGAAATATTTGTGTGTATATTAATTTCTATGAGTACACTGAGTTGAATACATTCATTCCTACATTTCTCAGGTGAAGAAACTGAGGCTGACAGAATTCAGTTCTATTAAGGGTCCTACAAGGTAGAGAGATAGACGTGTTTGAAACCAATGAAAGAATTCCTTCATGGATCCAATCCAAAGACATATTTCAGGCAAAGCTGAACTCGATGATGGAAAAGTCTAACTCTGAAAATCCAATGGGAGTAAAAGGAACACACAGAAGAATACTTGTAGTTGACAGGAGACATTAAAAACACAAAGTGCAAAAAAAAAAAAAAAAAAAAAAAACCACAAAAACGAAGAAGAAATGTGGGCTCCAGTATGACACAGGCTTTATTGGAGAAGCAAAAGAATAGACACACTAAGTGCTCACAAGGTAGAGATCACAACCCGGATTACAGACAGGCACATGGCAAAGAGCGATCAGGCGATGATTCTGTTGCTGTTTATCCAACAAGGTGGTGTCAGCTTCAGGAATCCACCCTTTACTCTGTCAGCTGTTGGTCCCGGAGAGAGGTTAAGGAAGATGCAGTCCATCACCATGGCCGAAGGGACAGCAATGGAAGAGCCTGGATCTTGTTGTTTCTTGGTCCAGATGAAATCTGGTGCTGTTACTTCCACTTGGGTGGACACTTCTGCTCGCATGGTGGGCATGGTGGCACAGGAGGGCATTTCTGCTGGGTCACTGGAGGTGGGCATGGATGAGGTGGGCAAGGCTCGTGGGACTTCTGTGTGCACACTTTTGGAGGAGGATGGCAGGGCTCCTTGACCTGATGGTGATGGTGATGCTGATGCTCATGCTGATGTGGATGTGGGTGCTGATGGTAAGACATCCCTCCTGGGTCACAAGGAATCTGAAATACAAACAGATAGCCTTGTTCATAACAAAGTCCTCTTCTTCTATTAACAGGGAGCCCTATTCTACCACTTTCTAAAGAAAAAATTACTTACACAAGTGCTGTGTGAATACAAACATACTCTGAAGAAGAATAATCAGGATGTGAAACTTGTAGCCCATCTCAAAACACATCTCTATAATTTCTCCCATGAGATCTTGGTTGCTGGTCTAACTCACTTGACTGTTGTCTTCCAAGGAGAAATGCAAAGGCCCAAACTCAGCACTCAGTGGGACTGAAGGCTGAGAAGGCTTCATTTGCAATTAATGTAGTCTGCACTGAAGCATGGATTCTCACCTCCCTTACTCTCCCTAGGTTAAGATTGTGCCATTGATTTCATTCCTCTCGTCACATTTAAGAGCACATTGAAGACTTCAAGAACAAGTACTGAAAACTACCCTAAATTCTCTTTACCTTCTTATTCCCATAGAGAGCACTAATTTGTTAAAATGCAGCCACTTCTACCCTAAGATTATACCCTACCACACAAGTGCTAAAAACCTCTAAAATTGTACTCACCAGAGACTCCAAAGAAGACCTATGACTGAGTATCACGAAGATAGCAGCAAGGTGATAGAGACTCCTTTTATAAGGACCAGGCAGCTCCACCCAGAGGGAACATCCCAGATCTGGCACGATGCACTTGTTTCCCAAACCAAATACCATGTGCTTGCAATCTCAAAAATACATTGCCACACTCATGCTGATATCACAAAGCTCCATTGCCCATGGACTTCCTCACCCTTCACTGAGGGAGTGCAGAGTGAGTCACTCAATACATTGTCTCAAAGTCCCAGTGCCAATGTCATGCACCAGTTAGGAAATATGAGGAATTCTTTGACAATGGTACTGCTCCTCCATGGTTAAGATTGTGCTCCCCACATTCCCCAGCTCCCAAAGCATATGGTATGGAAAGCTTACTACCCCATTCCATTTCACCTTCAGCACCCAGCTTTGTCTCCCTCAGTGGTAACAAGTAGGGTGTTCTAACCATACATATCTTAACCCCTACCCCCAGTTTTTCTAACTTCCCCTTATACCATGTTCTACTGATCTCTGGGCTTTTCTTGACAATTGAATGACTTAAACATGGCCACAAAATCTGTCATGATTTTCCAGTACTAACAGTCTCATTTCAGTTGTATTTTCACATGGCTCCATAATGGACTTGAACAAGACAACATGATCCCTCAGGTTTCTCAGGTATAAGCTCATAGAATGGGGCCCCTTCATGAAACTCTACTTTTGCCACCCCATGACCATGAGTCATTTGTGGTCTAGTGTTGTTTGCTTCTGTTCAGTTGCTCATTCGTGTCTGACTCTTTGCAACCCCATGGACTGCAGCACGCCAGACTTCTTGTCCTTCACTATCTCCCAGAGTTTGCTCAACTCATGTCCATTGACTCAGTGATGCCATCCAATCGTCTCATCCTCTGTCTTCCCCTTCCCCTCCTGCTTTCAGTCTTTCCCAACATCAAAGTCTTTTCCAATGAGTTGGCTCCTCACATCAGGAGGTCAAAATATTGGAGCTTCAGCTTCAATATCAGTCCTTCCAATGAATATTCAGAGTCGATTTCCTTTAGGATTGACTGGTTTGATCTCCTTGCTGTCCAAGGGGCTCTCATGTGTCTTCTCCTGCACCACAGTCCAAAAGCATCAGGTCTTCAGTGCTCAGCCTTCTTTATGGTCCAAGTCTGACATCCATACATGACTACTGGGAAAACCATAACTTTGAGTATGGCGACCTTTGTCACCAAAGTGATATCTCTGCTTTTTGATACACTGTCTAGGTTTGGTATAGTTTTCTTCCCATGAGCAAGTGTCTTTTAATTTCATGACTGCAGTCTCAGTCCTCAGTGATTTTGCAGCCCAAGAAAATAAAGTCTGTCACTATTTTCATTTTTGTCCACATCTATTTCCCTTGAAGTGATGGGATCAAACACTATGATCTTAGTTTTTTGAATGTATAGTTTTAAGCCAACTTTTTCACTCTCCTCTTTCACTTTCATCAAGAGAATCTTTAGTTCATCTTTGCTTTCTTCCCTAAGGGTGGTGTCATCTGCATACTTGAGGTTATTGATATTTCTCCTGGAAATCTTGATTCCAGCTTGTGCTTCATCCAGTCCAGCATTTTGCATGACGTAGTCTTTATATAAGTTAAATGAACAGGGTAACAATATACTGCCTTTACTTACTCCTTTCCCTACTTTGAACCAGTTCATTTTTCCCTGTCCGGTTCTTAGTGTTGCTTGGTCTGCTGCTACTCGGTCTACTAGGAACCCAAATTCCTCTCATCTCATTATCTTCAAAATTGTCTCAATATCTGGACTCTATCCATTTAGAAGCTTTTCCACTAGTAACCGCCAAATATCTTGTGCTAATTTACACTACAGCTGTTAATTCAGTCAACTCTATCAGGCCCTTTTTTGAAATGACATTTGGTGTGTTTTCAGACTTTCTTAGTACACCCAGGGAATGAAGCTCCATGAATCATTCATTCCACCATTCACTCATTGGGTATTTTTCCCTAAATAAACAAATGATGGGTGACATAGAATCCATTGGTAATTTATTAGTATAATTTGTTGAACCACAGAATGATAATAACAAGTTAAGTAAATAATACCTTTACTTGATATATTAATAATAATAATAATAAAGTAAGCATAATAATAATAAGGAAATAACACTTCAGCTAATAATTTGCACTATGCTTTCCAGGGAAAACTTGAGTGCCTTAGCTATGCAGACATCCATGCACACCAGTACTGTGTGACATTAAATATTTCCCAACCTCCATGAAGATCAGTTTATTTACACAGTTGTAATTAGAGATTAAAAACTATACCTGCCTCAAAATTTTGCTATAAAACAACAAAATGCCTACTATAAGGCACATTACATGATCGGTCCTATGGAAATATGAGCCCCCATATATCTGATAAGGGGTTAATTTCCAAAATATATAAGAAACTTCTATGACATAATAGCAAAAAATTTAGCAACCTTTATTTCAAATATGCAAGGGACTTGAAGAGAGTTCTGTTTACAGAAGACATATTAAAAAGGAGTTTAATATCACTACTGATCATCAAGGATATGAAAATCAAACACACAGTGACATATCACTTCACACCTGTTAGAATGACTGTAATCAGAAAAACAAGAAGTCCTAGCAAAAGTTGGTGAGGTTGTGAAGCAAATAAGAATATTTTTACCTGTTAGTGGGATGGTAAATGGTTCAACCATTAAGGGGTACTGGGGAAATGGACACATTTTCAATAGGTTTCCCATATTTGTCTACGTTTGCTTCTTTTTGTCCCCCTTCTCTACAAGGATGGTGTTTAAAAAAATTGATGCACATTTAACTGTTGTGAACAACATGAAGGTTACTCAAACGTTAAAAAATAGAAAACAGAACTACCGTATGTATTACCCATTCCACATTTGTGTATTTATCCAAGATAATTAAAATCAGGGTCTCAAAGACATATGAGCACTTTCAAGTTCACTGCAGCAGTACCCACAGTAACCAAGATGTGTTAACAACCTAAATGTCCATCAACAGATGAATGGATAAATAGACTGTAGTCTATACATACAATGGATTATTATTCCTCCTTAAAAAGAAGGAAATCCTGTCATATGAGACAACATGGATCAACCTGGAAGACATTACGTGAAGAGAAGTAAGCCAGACACAGGAGGACAAATACTGCATGAATCCCCTTATATGAGGTATTGAAAACAGTCAAACTCATGGAAGTAAAAGGGCACATGGGCGTATGTCCTGAGTAAATTGTGATTCAAAAGACAAATGTACCCCAGTGTTCATTGCATACAGCTGCTATGGAGAACAGTATGGAGACCCTTAAAAAATTAGGAATAAAATTACTGTATGGCCCAGCAATCCCTGGGGACACTTCTCTGGGCATATGCCCTGAGAAAATTGTAATTCAAAAAGGCATATGTACTCCAGTGTTCATTGCAGCACTGTTTCCAACAGCCAGGACATGGAAGCAACCTAGATGTCTGTCAACAAATGAATGGGTAAAGAAGTTGTTGTACATATATACAATGGAATGTTACTCAGCTATAGAAAGAAACAAATAGGAGTGCAGTTTAACTGAGGTGGACAAATCTAAAGCCTGTTACACAGTGTGAATCAGTCAGAAAGAGAAAAACAAATATCACATTTTAACACATGTATATGAAATCTAGACAAATGGTGCTAATTAACGTATTTGCAGAGCAGGAATAGAAATGCAGATGTGGAGTACAGGACTTCTGAACACAGAAAGAAAAAGAGAGAGTGGGATGAACTGAGAGAGTAGCATTGAAATATATGCATCACCATGTGAAATATAAATGGCTAATAGAAAGTTGCTGAATAGGATAGGGAGCTCAGCCTTGGGCTCTGTGATGATCTAGAGGGATGGGATGCAGAGCAATGGGGTGAAAGTGAGGCTCAAAGTGCAAGGGATATATGTGTACTTAAAGCTGACCCACATTTTTGTATGGCAGAAAGCACCACAACATTGTGGAGCAGTTATCCTTTAATTAAAAATAAATTTCAAAAGAAGAGATGTGAGCTCTAAAAGGCAGCAAAACTAATAGAAATTATGAATAACTCCTTACAATAACCAAATAATGTGAAACGTGCCCCAAAATGTGATTAAAGTAGGATTGTTTAGACTGAGGGCACCCTCCCCGAGACCCTTGACCTGCACCTCTGTGTTTTCAAGCTGACATCACTGCTAATTCAAAGGCTTCAGTCTGAAGGCAATTTCAGAATCCACACCTTCTTACTAGTAAGAAAGGTCCTCCCACTGCCTGAGGGAACATTTCATGCTTTGTGCTCTCTCCTGAAAGAAGGCTGTGTGGTGTCTGCAATGTTCCTTGATTGGGTTGATGTGGTTAAGAAAAAAAAAAAAAAATCAGTGACATAACCTGGGCATTTGAAGAGGTAGGAACTTTTTTAGATTGAGCCCTGGTCCTGATCCCTTTCTCAGTATCTCAGAGAAACAAAATGAGGACAGCTATTCTGAGATTCCACAGTGGAGTAACCAAAATCACTGTTAGGAAACAGACATCCTTCAGGGATCCCAGAAGGAACAGGGATGTCTTGGGATGGGTCAGGTTTTTCACAACATTTTTTCTCTTGTTGAAGTGTTAGGAACTAGGTGAGGCCTGCTGGAGCAAGAGAATTATCTAAGGAACATGTGACTTAGAACAGTTCTACCAACATAATTTTAAACTTCCTCTTCTTGCCTCATGAATGACTAATGGATTCCAAAGGTATTTTTTACCAATAAATTTTATGGGTTGTCACTTATGTTCGATAAATGAAGGAGGATCAGGCTTTCTTAAAAAAAAAAAAAGAGTGCTTAATGAGGTTACTGACATGGAAATAGAGATAATTAATTCCTGATACACAGAGAAAATGACTAAAAGACAGGTGAGACTCACTTTTTTCAAATAATGGATAATCAAAGCATCTGTAGCAAATTAAAACTCTAAATAGCTACATGTAATAGCTCCATGAAGGCTTGCTAGATTTTACTTAGAACCTAGTAATAGTGGTTATCTAGGAGAGAACTTGACTGTCTGGGGGATGAGTGGAAGAGAGACTAAATGAGACATGAGGCAAAGAAGAAATCATCAGCAAATATACATGCTCGAAGAGGAAGGAGTGATGCCAAGGGAAAGTATTTTTTGAACCTACAGTTTAACATGGAGCCAAACTATTCATCAAATATGAATAAAATAAAATTCATTTGTTCCTTTTCCAGGAAATCTTCCCAACCCAGAGATCAAACCAAGGTCAAACCTCTTTCTACATTGTAGCTTCCTGAAAACAATTGAATTCTCTCAGCCTCAGTTTCCCTATTTGTAAAAAAGTAGAAGAGAATGTATTCAACTCAGTGTACTCAGAAATTAATTTATTCACAAATGTTTCCTGATTATTAACACATGCCGTGCAGTAAATACATGCTGTTAACTGTTAACATGAGTATGGTGAACAAAGTTCTCGTCTGTGTAAGTTCTTGAGTGAATTTCACACACACACACACACACACACACACACACACACAAACACACACACACACAATCCAGCTTGTTATTCTTCCAACCTGCGGTTTCCCATGAGGTACTCTGCATATAAATTAAATATGTAGGATAACAGTAATACTCCTTCTTCAAACTCCTTTCCCAATTTTGAACCAGTCAGCTGCTTCATGTCCGGTTCTGACTGTTGCTCTTGACCTGCATGCAGTTTCTCAGGAGACAGGTAAGGTAGTCTGGTACTCCCACCTCATTAAGAATTTTCTACGGTTTGTTGTGAGCCACACGATCAAAGGTTTTAGCATAGTGAATGAAGCAGAAGTACATATTTTTCTGGAATTCCCTTGATTTCTCCACGATCCAATGATGGTTGGCAATTTGGTCTCTGGTTCCTCTGCCTTTTTAAAACACAGATTGTACATCTGGAAGTTCTGGGTTCACATTTGATGAAGCCTAGGTTGAAGGATTTTAAACCTAACCTGCTAGCATGTGAAATGAGAGTAATTGTAAGGTAGAATGAACATGATTTGGCCTTACCCTTCTTTGTGATTGGAATGAATAATGACCTTTCTCAGTGATGTGGCCAATGCTGATGTTTCCAAATTTACTGACATAGTGCAGTGTTTTAACAGCACTATCTTTTAGAATTTAAATAGGTCAGCTGGAACTCGATCACCACCACTATCTTCGTTTGTTATAATGCTTCCTAGGGCCCACTTGACTTCACACTCCAGAATGTCCAACTCTAAGTGAGTAATCATGCCATCGTGGTTATTGGTATCATTAAGACTTCTTTTGTATAGCTTTTATGTACAATATACATGTACTCTGATTTTTGAATGCACAATTTATACATACCCACTAGTTTAAAGTTGTTAAAACTATTTATATTTACACTTATTTGTTTCCTTTCATACCTAGCATAATTAAGAAATTGAATTTGAAATCTCTTGCTAGAATGGTGAATTAATATATATACCACCAATATTAAATCAGTGTTTCATATTTCCTAATTAAGAACACAATTTTTAGATGTGAAGATAAAAATTGTGGGTCTTCTCTGCACTGGGAGCAGCTCTTTTGCTGCAGCCTTTCATTCCCTGAAAAGGTAAGCTTGTGCCAAGCTGGTCTCCACCCCCTCCTTGGTCAGGAGAACCTCTACACTATTGAGCCGATCACTGCTGCCGTGGTGCTAAGATGACGAGAGACACTGAGAGATGAGAGCCACAGCAGCTTGGCAGCCCCCCGCCCCCCGACCACCTCACTTACTACTAGCTGCAGCTTCCAAACCAGTGCCATTTCAAGGGGCATAGACGCAGCCGCCAAGTTCTTTGGAGCTGGGGCTGCCAGGGCTGCGGTGGCTGGCTTCGGAGCTGGAAGTGGGACTGTGTTTGGGAGTCTCCTCATTGGTTATGCCAGGAACCCTTCTCTAAAGCAGCTGCTCTTCTCCTGTGCCATTCTGGGTGGGCTTTGCCCTCCCAGGGGCCATGGGGCCCTTTTGCCTGATGGCAGCCTTTCTCCCCTCTTTGCCATGTGAGGCAGCCATTTCCACCATGGTTCTTTTCCCATGTCTCGTCTGCCCTGTATGTCCCTTTTCCTGTATCTCCCCAGGCAGCAGGGGAAAGTGGTTGGCTCAGGGCTTGACAGAAGGAAGACAAATAAATACTGTATTAATAAGAAAAAAAGAAAAAGATAAAAACTGTGCACCAAATTCCTGCATAAGAAGTATGGTGAGGGTTCCACTAACCACTGAACAATTCTTGAACACTAGCTGGGTATTCACAATTCAACTTAATTCTGATACTCTTTATCTGGAGACAGTATCAGATTCCATAGGTTAACTGTTCAGTCCTCTATGACAGACCCCCGTCACCACTTAAGACACCAGTCAAAAGTCTAGTTTGTCACCTGAGCTTCTGACCAACTAGTTACAGATGGGAGGTTTCAGTGACCTCCTCCTTAGGTTAGATTACTTTGCTAGAGGAGCTCACAGAACCAAAGAAAATTCTTTACATGCACTCACTGCTCTATTGTAAAATGATGTGGTACAGGATACAGATGAGTACCAAACAGACAAAACACACAGGGCAAGGTATGTGGTCAGGGCTGTGGTGCTTCCATGACCCTCCAGGTGTGCCACTCTCCCTGCACCTCTAATTTTCAACAACCCAGAAGACCTTCAAACCCCAAATTACTGAGATTTTTATGACGGCCTCATTTTCAGCCCACCTCTCTCCTCATCAACATTAGAGGCAGGGGCTAAAAATCCCAAACTTCTAATTCAATGCTATAAAGAGCAATATTGCTTAGGAACCTGGAATACTAGATCCATGAATCAAGGAAAATTGGATGCAGTCAAGCAGGAGATGATAAGGTTGAACATCAACATCATAAGAATCATTGACCTAAAGTGAACAGAAATGGGTGAATTTCATTCAGATGACCATTATATCTACCACTGTGGGCAAGAGTCCTTTAGAAGAAATGGAGCAGCCCTCATAGTAGCCCTCAAGAGTCCAAAATTCGGTACTTGGACCCAACCTCAAAAACAGCAGAATGATCTCAGTTCATTTCCAAGGAAGACCATTCAACATCACTGTAATTCACGTCTACACCCAAACCACTGATGTGAACGAAGCTGAAGTTGACTGCTTCTATGAACACCTACAATGCCTAGAACTAGCACCAGAGAAGACATCCTTTTCATCATAGGGATTTGGAATGCAAAAGTAGGAAATCAGGAGATACCCGGAATAACAGGCAAGTTTGACCTTGGAGTACAAAGTGAAGCAGCGCAAAGGAAAGAGAGTTTCATCAAGGGAACAGGCTGGTCATAGCAGACACACTTTTCCAACAACCCAAGAAATAGCTCCACACATGGATATCACCAAAGGTCAATGCTGAAACAAGATTGATTATGTTCTTTGCACTTCAAGATGGAGAAGCTCTATACGGTCAGCAAAAACAAGACACAGAGCTGACTGTGGCTGAGATCATGAGTTCCTTATTGCAAAATTCAGGTTTACAGTGAAGAAAGTAGGGAAAACCATTAGGCCATTCAGGTATGACCTAAATCAGATCCCTTATGATTATACACTGGAGAGGATGAATAGATTCAAGGGATGAGATATGATAGACAGAGTGCCTGAATAACTATGGACAGAAGTTTGTAACTTTATATAGGAGGTAGTGACCAAAACCATTCCAAAGAATAAGAAATGCAAGAAGGCAGAGTGGTTGTCTGAGGAGGTTTTAGAAATAGGTGAGGAAATATGAGAAGAGTAAGGCAAGGGGGAAAGGGAAAGCTATACCCAACTGTAGACAGAGTTCCAGAGAAGAGCAAGGGGAGATAAGAAAGCCCTTTAAGTGAGGTGTGCAAAGTAATAGAGAAAAACAATAGAATGGGAATGAATAGAGATGTCTTCCAGATAATTGGAGATATCCTGGGGACTATTCATGCAAGGATGGGCAGGATAAAGGGCAGACACAATAAGGCCCTAACAGAAGCAGAACAGATTAAGAAAAAGTGACAAGAATATACATAAAAGCTATACAAAAGAAATCTTAATGATACCAATAACCACGATGGTGTGATCACTCACTTAGAGTTGGACACTCTGGAGTGTGAAGTCAAGTGGGCCCTAGGAAGCATTATTACAAACGAAGATAGTGGTGGTGACTGAATTTCAGCTGAGCTATTTAAATCCTAAAAGATAGTGCTGTTAAAACACTGCACTAATATGTCAGTAGGGCTTCCCTGGTGGCTCAGAGGTTAAAGCGTCTGCATGCAATGCTGGTGACCTGGGTTCGATTCCTGGGTCAGGAAGATCCCCTGGAGAAGGAAATGGCAACCCACTCCAGTATTCTTGCATGGAGAATCCCATGGCCGGAGGAGCCTTATGGGCTACAGTCCACGGGGTCGCAAAGTGTCAGACACGACTAAGCGACTTCACTTTCAATATGTCAGTAAATTTGGAAACATCAGCATTGGCCACATCACTGAGAAAGGTCATTATTCATTCCAATCACAAAGAAGGGTAAGGCCAAATCATGTTCCTTCTACCTTACAATTACTCTCATTTCACATGCTAGCAGGTTAGGTTTAAAATCCTTCAACCTAGGCTTCATCAAATGTGAACCCAGAACTTCCAGATGTACAATCTGTGTTTTAAAAAGGCAGAGGAACCAGAGACCAAATTGCCAACCATCATTGGATCGTGGAGAAATCAAGGGAATTCCAGAAAAATATGTACTTCTGCTTCATTCACTATGCTAAAACCTTTGATCGTGTGGCTCACAACAAACCATAGAAAATTCTTAATGAGGTGGGAGTACCAGACTACCTTACCTGTCTCCTGAGAAACTGCATGCAGGTCAAGAGCAACAGTCAGAACCGGACATGAAGCAGCTGACTGGTTCAAAATTGGGAAAGGAGTATGAAGAAGGAGTATTACTGTTATCCTACATATTTAATTTATATGCAGAGTACCTCATGGGAAACCGCAGGTTGGAAGAATAACAAGCTGGATTGTGTGTGTGTGTGTGTGTGTGTGTGTGTGTGTGAAATTCCCTCAAGAATTTACACAAACAAGAACTTTGGTTACTGTTAGAAAAACGCCGCGGGAGGAAAAAAGCCGCCTCTAATGACCGGTGGTAAAGGCTTTATTGAGCGGTCGCTCTCGGGCAGAACTCCTGGGGGCGGGTGAGTGAGGAGACAAAGGGAGTCTGCGAGGTATAGGGGGTGGGGAGGGGTTTTATAGCCAGGGTCGGCGTCCAAGCCAGGTCTTTTTATATAAGGAAGAAAGTGCGGGCTACAGCGGCGGTCAGTGTCCGAGGGCTCCGGGTCGGTACCTGATTGGACCAGGCTACAGGGGGTCGGTCTCTGGAAGTTTAGCCAGCCTCCAGAATTTGCCTTGTGGCACTTTTCTGGGGCATGTCTCAATATGCCCGACCTTTTAGTTACCATACTCATGTTAACAGTTAACAGCATGTAAGATACTGCAGAGCATGTGTTAATAATCAGGAAACATTTGTGAATAAATTAATTTCTATGAGTACACTGAGTTGAATACATTTTCTTCTACTTTTTTACAAATAGGGAAACTGAGGCTTAGGGAATTCAATTGTTTTTAGGAAGCTACAATGTAGAAAGAGGTTTGACCTTGGTTTGATCTCTGGGTTGGGAAGATTTCCTGGAAAAGGAACAAATGAATTTTATTTTATTCATATTTGATGAATAGTTTGGCTCCATGTTAAACTGTACGTTCAAGAAATATTTTCTCTTGGCATCACTCCTTCCTCTTCGAGCATGTATATTTGCTGATGATTTCTTCTTTGCCTCACGTCTCATTTGGTCTCTCTTCCACTCATCCCCCAGACAGTCAAGTTCTCTCCTAGATAACCACTATTACTAGGTTCTAAGTAAAATCTAGCAAGCCTTCATGGAGCTATTACATGTAGCTATTTAGAGTTTTAATTTGCTACAGATGCTTTGATTATCCATTATTTGAAAAAAGTGAGTCTCACCTGTCTTTTAGTCATTTTCTCTGTGTATCAGGAATTAATTATCTCTATTTCCATGTCAGTAACCTCATTAAGCACTCTTTTTTTTTTTTTTTTAAGAAAGCCTGATCCTCCTTCATTTATCGAACATAAGTGACAACCCATAAAATTTATTGGTAAAAAATACCTTTGGAATCCATTAGTCATTCATGAGGCAAGAAGAGGAAGTTTAAAATTATGTTGGTAGAACTGTTCTAAGTCACATGTTCCTTAGATAATTCTCTTGCTCCAGCAGGCCCCACCTAGTTCCTAACACTTCAACAAGAAAAAAATGTTGTGAAAAAACCTGACCCATCCCAAGACATCCCTGTTCCTTCTGGGATCCCTGAAGGATGTCTGTTTCCTAACAGTGATCTTGGTTACTCCACTGTGGAATCTCAGAACAGCTGTCCTCATTTTGTTTCTCTGAGATACTGAGAAAGGGATCAGGACCAGGGCTCAATCTAAAAAAGTTCCTACCTCTTCAAATGCCCAGGTTATGTCACTGATTTTTTTTTTTTTTTCTTAACCACATCAACCCAATCAAGGAACATTGCAGACACCACACAGCCTTCTTTCAGGAGAGAGCACAAAGCATGAAATGTTCCCTCAGGCAGTGGAAGGACCTTTCTTACTAGTAAGAAGGTGTGGATTCTGAAATTGCCTTCAGACTGAAGCCTTTGAATTAGCAGTGATGTCAGCTTGAAGACACAGAGGTGCAGGTCAAGGGTCTCGGGGAGGGTGCCCTCAGTCTAAACAATCCTACTTTAATCACATTTTGGGGCACGTTTCACATTATTTGGTTATTGTGAGTAGTTATTCATAATTTCTATTAGTTTTGCTGCCTTTTAGAGCTCACATCTCTTCTTTTGAAATTTATTTTTAATTAAAGGATAACTGCTCCACAATATTGTGGTGCTTTCTGCCATACAAAAATGTGGGTCAGCTTTAAGTACACATGTATCCCTTCCACTTTGAGCCTCACTTTCACCCCATTGCTCTGCATCCCATCCCTCTAGATCATCACAGAGCCCAAGGCTGAGCTCCCTATCCTATTCAGCAACTTTCTATTAGCCATTTATATTACACATGGTGATGCATATATTTCAATGCTACTCTCTCAATTCTTCCCACTCTCTCTTTTTCTTTCTGTGTTCAGAAGTCCTGTACTCCACATCTGCATTTCTATTCCTGCTCTGCAAATACGTTAATTAGCACCATTTGTCTAGATTTCATATACATGTGTTAAAATATGATATTTGTTTTTCTCTTTCTGACTGATTCACACTGTGTAACAGGCTTTAGATTTGTCCACCTCAGTTAAACTGCACTCCTATCTGTTTCTTTCTATAGCTGAGTAACATTCCATTGTATATATGTACAATAACTTCTTTACCCATTCATTTGTTGACAGACATCTAGGTTGCTTCCATGTCCTGGCTGTTGGAAACAGTGCTGCAATGAACACTGGAGTACATATGCCTTTTTGAATTACAATTTTCTCAGGGCATATGCCCAGAGAAGTGTCCCCAGGGATTGCTGGGCCATACAGTAATTTTATTCCTAATTTTTTAAGGGTCTCCATACTGTTCTCCATAGCAGCTGTATGCAATGCACACTGGGGTACATTTGTCTTTGAATCACAATTTACTCAGGACATATGCCCATGTGCCCTTTTACTTCCATGAGTTTGACTGTTTTCAATACCTCAAATAAGGGGATTCATGCAGTGTTTGTCTTCCTGTGTGTCTGGCTTACTTCTCTTCGCGTAATGTCTTCCAGGTTGATCCATGTTGTCTCATATGACAGGATTTCCTTCTTTTTAAGGAGGAATAATAATCCATTGTATGTATAGACTACAGTTTATTTATCCATTCATCTGTTGATGGACATTTAGGTTGTTAACACATCTTGGTTACTGTGGGTACTGCTGCAGTGAACTTGAAAGTGCTCATATGTCTTTGAGACCCTGATTTTAATTATCTTGGATAAATACACAAATGTGGAATGGGTAATACATACGGTAGTTCTGTTTTCTATTTTTTAACGTTTGAGTAACCATCATGTTGTTCACAACAATTAAATGTGCAATAATTTTTTAAAACACCATCCTTGTAGAGAAGGGGGACAAAAAGAAGCAAACGTAGACAAATATGGGAAACCTATTGAAAATGTGTCCATTTGCCCTGTACCCCTTAATCATTGAACCACTTACCATCCCACTAACAGGTAAAAATATCCTTATTTGCTTCACAACCTCACCAGCTTTTGCTAGGACTTCTTGTTTTTCTGATTACAGTCATTCTAACAGGTGTGAAGTGATATGTCACTGTGTGTTTGATTTTCATATCCTTGATGATCAGTAGTGATATTAAACTCCTTTTTAATATGTCTTCTGTAAACAGAACTCTCTTCAAGTCCCTTGCATATTTGAAATAAAGGTTACTAAATTTTTTGCTATTATGTCATAGAAATTTCTTATATATTTTGGAAATTAACCCCTTATCAGATATATGGGGGCTCATATTTCCATAGGACCGATCATGTAATGTGCCTTACAAGTAGGCATTTTGTTGTTTTTATAGCAAAATTTGAGGCAGGTATAGTTTTCATCTCTAATTACAACTGTGTAAATAAACTGATCTTCATGGAGGTTGGGAAATATTTAATGTCACACAGTACTGGTGTGCATGGATGTCTGCATAGCTAAGGCACTCAAGTTTTCCCTGGAAAGCATAGTGCAAATTATTAGCTGAAGTGTTATTTCCTTATTATTATTATGCTTACTTTATTATTATTATTATTAATATATCAAGTAAAGGTATTATTTACTTAACTTGTTATTATCATTCTGTGGTTCAACAAATTATACTAATAAATTACCAATGGATTCTATGTCACCCATCATTTATTTATTTAGGGAATAATACCCAATGGTTGAATGGTGGAATGAATGATTCATGGAGCTTCATTCCCTGGGTGTACTAAGAAAGTCTGAAAACACACCAAATGTCATTTCAAAAAAGGGCCTGATAGAGTTGACTGAATTAACAGCTGTAGTGTAAATTAGCACAAGATATTTGGCGGTTACTAGTGGAAAAGCTTCTAAATGGATAGAGTCCAGATATTGAGACAATTTTGAAGATAATGAGATGAGAGGAATTTGGGTTCCTAGTAGACCGAGAAACAGCAGAGCAAGCAACAGTAATAACCAGACGAGGAAAAATGAACTGGTTCAAAGTAGGGAAAGGAGTAAGTAAAGGCAGTATATTGTTACCCTGCTCATTTAACTTATATACAGAGTACATCATGCAAACTGCTGGGCTGGATGAAGTACAAGCTGGAATCAAGATTTCCAGGAGAAATATCAATAACCTCAAGTATGCAGATGACACAACCCTTGGGTCAGAAAGAAAAAATGAACTAAAGATCCTCTTGATGAAAGTGAAAGAGGAGAGTGAAAAAGTTGGCTTAAAACTACACATTCAAAAAACTAAGATCATAGTGTTTGATCCCATCACTTCATGGGAAATAGATGGGGAAAAAAATGAAAATAGTGACAGACTTTATTTCCTTGGGCTCCAAAATCACTGAGGACTGAGACTGCAGTCATGAAATTAAAAGCCGCTTGCTCATGGGAAGAAAACTATACCAAACTTAGACAGTGTATCAAAAAGCAGAGACATCACTTTGGTGACAAAGGTCGCCATACTCAAAGTTATGGTTTTCCCAGTAGTCATGTATGGATGTCAGAGTTGGACCATAAAGAAGGCTGAGCACTGAAGACCTGATGCTTTTGAACTGTGGTGCTGGAGAAGACACATGAGAGCCCCTTGGACAGCAAGGAGATCAAACCAGTCAATCCTAAAGGAAATCGACTCTGAATATTCATTGGAAGGACTGATATTGAAGCTGAAGCTCCAATATTTTGACCTCCTGATGTGAGGAGCCAACTCATTGGAAAAGACTTTGATGTTGGGAAAGATTGAAGGTAGGAGGAGAAGGGGATGACAGAGGGTGAGAAGGTTGGATGGCATCACTGAGTCAATGTACATGAGTTGAGCAAACTCTGGGAGATAGTGAAGGACAAGTAGTCTGGCGTGCTGCAGTCTATGGGGTTGCAAAGAGTCGGACACGAATGAGCAACTGAACAGAAGCAAACAACACTAGACCAAAAATGACTCATGGTCGTGGGGTGGCAAAAGTAGAGTTTCATGAAGGGATCCCAGTCTATGAGCTTATGGCCGAGAAACCTGAGGGATCATGTTGTCCCTTGTTGTCCCTTGTTTCCCTTGATCATAATGTTGAAGTCCATTATGGAGCCATGTGAAAACACAACTGAAATGAGACTGTTAGTACGGGAAAATCATGATAGACTTTGTGGCCACGTTTAAGTCATTTAATTGTCAAGAAAAGCCCAGAGATCAGTAGAACATGGTATAAGGGGAAGTTAGAAAAACTGTGGGTGGGGGTTAAGATATGTTCGGTTAGTACACCCTAGTTATTACCACTGAGGGAGACAAAGCTGGGTGCTGAAGGTGAAATGGAATGGGGTAGTAAGCTTTCCATACCATATGCTTTGGGAGCTGGGGAATGTGGGGAGCACAATCCTAACCATGGAGGAGCAGTACCATTGTCAAAGAATTCCTCATATTTCCTAACTGGTGCATGACATTGGCACTGGGGCTTTGAGACAATGTATTGAAAGACTCACTCTGCACTCCCTCAGTGAAGAATGAGGAAGTCCATGGGCAATGGAGTTTTCTGATATCAGCATGAGTGTGGCAATGTATTTTTGAGATTGCAAGCACATGGTATTTGGGGTGGGAAACAAGTGCATCATGACAGATCTGGGATCTTCCCTCTGGGTGGAGCGTCCTGGTCCTTATAAAAGGAGTCTCTATCACTTTGCTGCTATCTTCGTGATACTCAGTCATAGGTCTTCTTTGAAGCCTCTGGTGAGTACAATTTTAGAGGTTTTTAGCACT
Organism: Dama dama; assembly: GCF_033118175.1. Taxonomy (NCBI): domain Eukaryota; kingdom Metazoa; phylum Chordata; class Mammalia; order Artiodactyla; family Cervidae; genus Dama; species Dama dama. The sequence goes on from NC_083700.1 coordinate 18,785,020, forward strand.
TGTGTGGTAGGGTATAATCTTAGGGTAGAAGTGGCTGCATTTTAACAAATTAGTGCTCTCTATGGGAATAAGAAGGTAAAGAGAATTTAGGGTAGTTTTCAGTACTTGTTCTTGAAGTCTTCAATGTGCTCTTAAATGTGACGAGAGGAATGAAATCAATGGCACAATCTTAATCTAGGGAGAGTAAGGGAGATGAGATGTCGTTTCAGTGCAGACTACATTAATTGCAAATGAAGCCTTCTCAGCCTTCATTCCCACTGAGGCTAAGTTTGGGACTTTGCATTTCTCCTCGGAAGACAACAGTCAAGTCAGTTAGACCAGCAACCAAGATCTCATGGGAGAAGTTAGTAGAGATGTGTTTTGAGATGGGCTACAAGTTTCACATCCTGATTATTCTTCTTCAGAGTATGTTTGTATTCACACAGCACTTGTGTAAGTAATTTTTTTCTTTAGAGAGTCGTAGAATAGGACTCCCTGTTAATAGAAGAAGAGGATTTTGTTGTGAACAATGCTGTCTGTTTGTATTTCAGATTCCTTGCGACCCAGGAAGGATGTCTTACCATCAGCACCCACATCCACATCAGCATGAGCATCAGCATCACCATCAGCATCAGGTCAAGGAGCCCTGCCATCCTCCTCCAAAAGTGTGCACACAGAAGTCCCATGAGCCTTGCCCACCTCATCCATGCCCACCTCCAGTGACCCAGCAGAAATGCCCTCCTGGGCCACCATGCCCACCATGCCCACCATGCAAGCAGAAGTGTCCACCCAAGTGGAAGTAACAGCACCAGATTTCATCTGGACCAAGAAACAACAAGATCCAGGCTCTTCCATTGCTGTCCCTTCGGCCATGGTGATGGACTGCATCTTCCTTAACCTCCCTCCGGGACCAACAACTGACAGAGTAAAGGGTGGATTCCTGAAGCTGACACCACCTTGTTGGATAAACAGCAACAGAATCATCGCCTGATCACTCTTTGCCATGTGCCTGTCTGTAATCCGGGTTGTGATCTCTACCTTGTGAGCACTTAGTGTGTCTATTCTTTTGCTTCTCCAATAAAGCCTGTGTCATACTGGAGCCCACATTTCTTCTTCATTTTTTTTTTTTGCACTTTGTGTTTTTAATTTCTCCTGTCAACTACAAGTACTCCTCTGTGTGTTCCTTTTACTCCCATTGGATTTTCGGAGTTAGACTTTTCCATCATCGAGTTCAGCTTTGCCTGAAATATGTCTTTTGGATTGGATCCATGAAGGAATTCTTTCATTGGTTTCAAACACGTCTATCTCTCTACCTTGTAGGACCCTTAATAGAACTGAATTCTGTCAGCCTCAGTTTCTTCACCTGAGAAATTTAGGAAAGAATGTATTCAACTCAGTGTACTCATAGAAATTAATATATACACAAATATTTCCTAATTATTGATACAAGCCAGGCCATCTCTTATATGCTAGGGACATGATAATGGTGACCAACGTCCTCGTCCATCTAACTTCTTGAGGGCATTTTACACATACACACCCATATGCAAAAGACAAATAATAGTCTTGCATGTGTATGTGTGAGAGAAAATTTGGAGAAAAGTTCTTCCAAAGTGGCTTTTTGGGCAATGACCTGAGTGAAGAAATGAGTGAACTTGAGTGTGTATCTGGGATACATTGTACCATGAGAGGAGATGGCGAGTGCTAAGGCAGAGGAAATTAACCACAGAAAGGACAGTGATCAAGGAGACACTGCCTTCAAATGGGGTCAGAGAGGTTGGAATGCAAAGATTTAGTAATGATTGTAATTATTTATTCATAGTTTGACAGCCATACTCTGCTGATGGCCTAATGGCCTCAAAATTTATATCTATGCAATTATCAACTATAAGTTAAAGATACATCAAAATTGCTGAATGAATTGTAGGATTGCATTATAGAGCTGCACTAATTAAGACAGGTTCCTATCTCACAAGGAAAGACAGAGAGATCAGTGCAATAAAAGAACATCCAGAGATAGATCCACACCATAAGTGGTCAATTGATTTTCAACAAGGATGTCTAGGTAACTCAACAGACGCAAAATAACCTTGCCAATAAATGGTAATCAAACTGTTGCATACTGATACAGAAATAATTGAAGCTTGGCCTTTACCTAACACCATATAAACATTAACTCAATTTGTATCACAGACTAAAACATAAGATCTAAGACTCTACAATTTCTAGAGGAAAACATAGGAGAAAATCTTAGCTGTGATGGGTTAGGCTGTTATTAAAAATCAGTACCCAAGATACATAAATAACTCATAAATTCAGTTATAAATAGACACTGAATAGAAAACTTGGCAACAGTCACTTTACAAAGAAAATGCCTTCATATGGTCAGCAAAATGATTTTTAGAGCTTCTGAAAGTCACTAGCATTTAATGAGGAATATTCAAAATTCAAATCTGATGGGTAAATCCTTCAAAAGTGTGGAAGTGACAAACTAATTAAGACACAGGACAAGCAGCAAATACACTACACCTCTGGGAGGAGTCTGGAATTGTTGCAAGTACTTTGGAAAACAGTTTGGCATTATCTGTAAAAGTAGAAGTTGGATACTTCTGGGAACATCCCCTAGAGAAATGTGTGAACATGTGCACTCACAGACATGGAGAAAATGCCCCAGTGTTCCTAACAGATCCAAAAAGGAAACAACTTTGAGGTCAACCAATAGTACAGCAAAGAGAGAAATGAAGTGCTGTATAGCCATACAAGGATATCCTAAATTCACTGGTGGATAAACTAAAGCTGCTGCTGCTGCTGCTGCTGCTAAGTCGCTTCAGTCGTGTCCGACTCTGTGCTACCCCACAGATGGAAGCCCATCAGGCTCCTCCGACCCTGGGATTCTCCAGGCAAGAACACTGGAGTGGGTTGCCATTTCCTTCTCCAATGCACGAAAGTGACAAGTGAAAGTGAAGTCTCTCAGTCATGTCCAACTCTTAGCGACCCCATGGACTGCAGCCTACCAGGCTCCTCTGTCCATAGGATTTCCCAGGCAAGAGTACTGGAGGGGGTGCCATTGCCTTCTCCAAACTAAAGCTACATGGTGTCAACTGGAAGATGAGAGACACAAATATGGTATACAGTATAATTTCATTTATATAGTTAAAAAACTAGTAACTTAACTATAATTTTTAGAGATGTTCCTATACCGATGTTTAAAAACCAGAAAGCAAAAGGAAGAAAGTGAATAATAGGAGTCATGATAGTGGTCACTTCAAGTGGAGAAGGTATGGGATGCAATTTAAAAGGAAACTTGGGTCTTTTGAAGGGTTGGAAGTGTTCCTTTTCTTAACTTCATGTTTCTTGACAATAATGAGATCAATCTGTAATTATCTACTTCATGCAGCAAAGCTTTATGAACTTTCTGCATATGTTGATCAGATTCTCCTAAAATCAAACAAAATTTTACTTTGTGTTTTCCTTTTTCTTGTTTTTCTTCAAGACAAAATTGGGGAGGGAATTATTAGGCCAGAGCCCTATCCAAGAGTACAAAGTCAACCCCCGTAAAAATAAAATTAGTTTTCAGTGTTGGAAGCACAAGAATAAAATATTCTATGCATTTTTTTACATATAAGGTGATAGAATATAATGGAGGCAACTTCCCTGTAGATGGGAACACTGTTAATAATAGACCTACCTTTCATTTTATCACTATCATCAAATAAATTTTTGCTTTGCAAAAGAATTAATTTTTGAAATTAATGTAATTTTTACTGAAGAATACGTGCTTGACAGGATTTTGCTGTTTTCTGTCAAACGTCAATATGAATCAACCATATGTACGTATATTTGTTAGTCCTTTTAAGCATTTTTAAAAGATGTCTTTAAAAGATCATATGTACTTTCAGTTAAAAGAAAATAGATGTGATAATAGAGAATTACATAGAAAGTTGACACTCTGAACTTCAGCACTGAATGGATGGAAAACTGTGAATAAATTATCAAATCCTTTGATACATCTTTCAGATCCAATGTCTTCAATCCCATTTGGAGACATTGTCTCTTTGATGACTGTTCTCCCTGCAGTTACTCTGCCCTGCCTCAGCACTCACCATCTCTGCTCACTGGTACAGTGTACCCCAGATACTCAAGGCTCACTCCTCTCTTCACTCAAGTCTTTGCCCTAATATTCACTTTGAAAAACCTTTTTCTACACAGTTGTCTCCAACATATCCCCATGCATCACTATTATTTGCTCGTGTGTGTGTGTGTGTGTGTGTGTGTGCGCGCGTGCAAACTCCCTTCAACAGTTTAGATGGAAAAAGGACTTTAGACACCATCCTCATGTCCCTAGCACATAAGAGACTGCCTGGCTTGTGTTAATAATTAGGAAACATTTGTGAATAAATTGATTTCTATGAGTACACTGAGTTGAATAGATTCTTGCCTACTGGTTTTCAAATCAGGAAACTGAGACTGAGAGAATTCAATTCTTTTCAGGGTCTTCAAGGTAGACAAAGATAGAAACAAGTCTGAAACCAATGACAGAATTCTATGATGGATCCAGTCCAAAATACATATTTCAGGCAAAGCTAAACTCAATGATGGAAAGGTCTAATTCTGATAATCCAATGGGAATGAACAGGAACACTCAGAATACTTGCAGTTGACAGAAGAGATGAAAAACACTATATGCAAAAAAGAAAGAAAGAAAGAAATACACAATGGGCTATGAATATGCTTTATTGGAGCAGCAAAGGAACAGACACACTAAGGGCTCACAGGGTAGAGATCACACGCGGATGACAGACAGGCACATGGCAAAGATGATCAAGCGATGATCCTGCTGCTCTTCCAACAACGTGGTGTCAGCTTCAGGAACCAAGCCTTGTCTCTGTCGGCTGTCTGTCTAGGAGGAAGTTAAGGAAGATGCAATCCGTCACCATGGCCGAAGGGAGGACAATGGAAGAGCCTGGATCTTGGTGCTGTTACTTGCACTTGGGTGGACACTTCTGCTCCCATGGTGGGCATGGTGGCCCAGGAGGGCACTTCTGCTGGCTCACTGGAGGTGGGCATGGATGAGGTGGGCAAGGCTCATGGGACTTCTGTGTGCACACTTTTGGAGGAGGATGGCAGGGCTCCTTGACCTGATGGTGATGCTGCTGATGCGGATGCGGATGCGGATGCGGATGCGGATGATGGTGGTGAGACATCCTTCCTGGCTCGCAAGGAATCTGAAATACAAACAGACAACATTCTTCAAAACTCAGTGTCAAAATGGTAGAACATTTAACTGCGCCAACAACCCTCCCATCACTAAGGACTCTTTTTGATTCCTAATACAGTCTTTATGGTTTTTGATAGCTTCTTTACCCTTCTTTCTTAGTATCTCTTGCCCTCAGACCTTCAGTCTTTTCTGGTTGGTCTCTCCTTCTACCACTTTCTAAAACAAAATTACCCACACAGGCATTGTACAAATACAAACGTACTCTCAAGAAATATCTGGATAATAAACTTGTAGCCAATCCCCAAACAAAGTTTTACTTATTTCTCCCATGAGATCTTGGTTGCTGACCCAACTCACCTGTTGTGGGCTTCTCAGGAGAAATGCAGAGGCCCAAACTAGGCACTCAGTGGGATTGAATGCTGAGAAGGGTGCATTTGGAACTAATGTATGCTGTGCTATACCACAGTATCTCATCTCCCTTACTCTCTCTCAGGTTAAGACTGTGCCTCTGACTCCATTTTCTCCTCACATTTAAGATCGCATTCATGACCAAATACCAAAAGTTTACTGCTAAATCCTCATTACCTCCTTTGTCCCATACACAGCAGTAATTGCTTCAATTAAAGCCACTTCTTCCCCCAGATTAAACCCTACCACCCAAGTTCCCAAAAGATCTGTAAGAGTTGTGCTCACCAGAGACTCCAAAGAAGACCTTTGACCGGCACGACAATGACAGCCCTGTGATGGAGACTCCTTTTATAAGCACCAGGCAGCTCCACCCAGAGGGACCATCCCAGGACTGGCATGATGCACTTGTTTCCCACCCCAAATACCACGCGCTTGACATCTCAAAAATAAATTGCCACACTCATGCTGATATCACAGATCTCCCTTGTCCATGGACTTCTTTATCCTTCACTAAGGAAGTGCAGAGTGATTCACTGGAGACCTTTTCACATACTCCCTCTTCCATTGTTGTGCATCGGTTAGGAAATACGAGGAATTCTTTGACAATAGTGTCGCTCCTGCATTGTCAGACTTGGTGATTCTTCCACTCCTCAGCCCCCAAGGATCTGCTATGTAAAACTTACTCCCTATTCCATTTCACCTGCTAGCACCCAGCTTTGTTTCCCTTGATGGTCAAGACAAGAATTGACTAACCTAACCTATCTTAACCCCTACCCACAGTTTTTTTAAACTTGCCTTCCTTACACCATGCCCCAGTGGTCTCTAGGCTTTTCTTGACAATTAAATGACTTGGGGCCCCAAAGTTTTATCTTGTTTTTCTAGTTTTCTAGTATCTAGTGTTGGCCATCTCATGCCAGGTGTGTTTTCACATGGCTCCATTCGTGGGCTTCGAGAGGACAACTTGCTCTTTCAGTTTTCTAGGCCATAAGGTCACAAGTTGAGATCCTTTGCTGAAGCTCTACTTTTGCAGATTTATACACTGATCTGGTCTCCGCTGCCCCATGACCACGAGCAACTTGTAATCTACTGGAAACCCAAATTCCTCTCTTCTCATTATCTTCAAAATTGACTCATGTCTTGGCTGTATCCATACATAAAGAAGCTTCTCCACTAATACTCTGCAAATATCCTGTGCCACTTTGCTCTACAACAGTTAATTCAAATTACTCTATTAGGCCACTTTTTTTTTTGAAATGACATTTAGTGTGTTTTCAGACATTCTTAGTATACTCAGGGAATGAAGTTCCCAGAGTCATTGACCCCACCATTCAATCCATTGATATTTTTCTCTAAGCAAATAAACTAAGCTTGACATATACCCCATATTTATTAGTATAATTTGTTGAAACCCAGCAACCCTTCAGCTAATACTAAGCACTAAGCCTTCCATGGTGGCACTTGAGTGCCCTGGGTATGCACGCACACATATAGGCACCGATATTTTGTGACATTAAATATTTCCCAACCGCCCTGAAGATCAGCTAACTAACACTGCTGTATTTTAGAGACAGAAGCTATGCTTCCCTCAACAGTTTGCTATGGAGACAACTAATGTCTAATGGTAAACCACATGACATAGTCTGTGACCAAGTCCAAACTTGCTCCGCTCGCTGCAGTGCATCTGAGACGAGGTGTCTGGTCTAGGAAAATGAAAAAATGAAATGAAGAATGTCAGTTTTCACCCAGGAATCAAACCCGAGTCTCCTGCATTGCAGGCAGGTTCTTTACCTACTGAGCTATGAGGGAAGCCCATCTAGACTAGGAAGGGACTTTATTCAGGAACCCGCTGGCTGAGACAATGTCAAGCTAGTGTCTCAAAATAATCATCTTGCTGGGGCCTGGTTGCCAGGTTCTTTTATGGATCAGAAATGGGGTGCAGGTAAGGAAACAAAGTAAAAGACTACTCAATCCTTGCAAATTTCCCCTAGTATGGCAAGCCTCAGGTGGGGAAATGTGCTAGATTCCCTTCCTTACAGTCCTTCACAGATGGGCAGCTCAGGTTATCTCCCAAAGGCAATTCATTACATATGCTTACAATACCAAAATGGCAAGATGAGGGTTAAAATCACAGAAGCTGATCCAGCATCAATTCAAAATTAACTCTTCCTGGTTACAAGGCTTAAGGAAATATGACCCCCATGTATATGTAAGGGGTTAATTTCCAAAGTATGTAAGAAGCTCCTACAACATAATAGAAAAAAATTTAACAACTTTAATTTTAAATAGGTAAGGGACATGAATAGAGCTTTCTTTAAAGAAGAGATATATATGTATAAAAGCACTCATTAATCGAAAAAGACATAGTTGCGATAATGTTGGCTTGAAACCAGTAATAGCGGGCTGGACATGAACAGGAGTTTAATAGCACCACTAAATACTAGGGAGATGCAAATCAAAACCACAATGATATATCACTTCATACCTGAAGAATGACTATAATCAAAAAAGCAAAATAACAAATGTTGCTGAGATTATGGAGAAAAAAGAACCCTTGTACCTTGTAGTGGGATGGCAAAATGGTATAACCATTATGAAGAATATGAAGGTTACTCAAAAGATAAAACTAGAAAAATTAGAAGTATCATAAATTTTTCCCATCCCTTATCTAAACTATTTACCAAAATAAGGTAAATCAAAGTCTCAAAAACATATTAGCCCTCCCAAGTTCACTGCAGCAGTACTCACAGTAGCCAAAGTGTGGTAATAACCTAAATGTCCATCAACAGATGCGTGGATAAATAAACTGTAGTATATACATCCAAGGGATTATTATTCCTTCTTAAAAAGAAGGAAATCCTGTCATATGAGACAACATGAACTAACCTGGAAGACATTATGCCAGGAGAAATGAGCCAGAAACAGACGGACAAGTACCACAGGTACTTCAATACCCCTTATGTGAGGTATCGAAAACAGTCAATCTCATGGAGTAAAGAATAGAATAGTAGTTGCCAGGAACTGGGGGAGGATGGGCATGGAGTAAAACAGGGTGTTGCTAATCAATAGGTATAGTAAAATGCAAAGCTTTACTGCCAAATCAATAAACAAGAAATGTCACAGCCATCAGCGATTTCTGGCCTCCACATGTGACTGCGGGCTCCCTAAGCTCAATCCAGCAGATGCCGCCACCGCCATCGTGATGCTGAGGAGCTGGGGGAGCATGAGGAGCAGCCATCTGCCACGGCTGCCAGTACTTCAGGGGAACAAGGACACAGGATTGGGCCCAGAGAGCTGAGGTACAGACGAAAGAAATGAACTCAGTGAGCCCAGAGGCTTGAATCTTCCCATACATACAATGCTAAATTCCTTCATTTGTTATCTGATCTTTGATGTTCAGACTGCCTTCTCCCTTTGCTGTAGATTTGTATGTAGCCTGACTCCCCCTCCCATGTTCCAAGGGGAACAGTTTTCTCAGAGCTACTGAGATGCTGTCTCCTAGGCTTGCAGTCCTAATCTTTCCCACCAAATAAAATAAAAGTCGACTGTCAGGTTGTGACAATATTCTTTAGTTAAGTGTTCATATCACAATAAAACTTTTTTTAAAAAGTAAATTGATACAGCCACTATGGAGAACAATATGGAGATTCACTAAAAACTAGGAGTAAAACTACCAAATGCCCAGCATATGCCCTGAGAAAATCATGATTCAGGAAGTCACGTGTACCCTAGTGTTCATTGCAGTGCTCTTTACAGTAGCCAGGACAGGGAAGCAACCTAGATGTCATTCAACAGATGAGTGGATAAAGATGTTGGGGCACATATATACAGTGAAATATTACTCAGTCAATAAAAAGGAACAAATCTGAGTCAGTTGAATTGAGGTGGACAAACCTGGAGCCTTTCACTCAGAGTGAGCTAAGCCATGAAGGGAAAAACAAACATTGTATATTAACACATATGTATGGAATCTAGAAAAATAGCACTGATGAACCTCTGTCAAGGGCAGGAATAGAAATGCAGATGTAGAAAACAAACTTTTGAACACAATGGGGGAAGGAGAGGGTGGAAGAAATTGAGACAGTAGCGTTGAAATACACACATTGCCATGTGTAGAATAGAAGACTGATGGAAAGTTGTTTTATAGCTCAGGGACTTTAGCCTGGTGCTCCGTGACAGCCTAGAGGGGTGGGATGGGTGGCAGAGGGTGGAAGTGAGGCTCAAGGTGGAGGCGATCTATGTGTACTTAGCGCTGATCCACATTGTTCCATGGTAGAAACCAACAGAAGATAGTACAGCAATTATCTTCCAATTAAAAATAAATTTAAAACTTATATATGTCAGCTCTAATAGGTAGAAAAACTAATACTTATGAATAAGTACTCAAAATAAGTAATCAAGAATGTAAAAAATACTCCAAATCATATAAAGAATAGCATTGTGTAGACTAAGGTCTCCCTTGCTAAGACACCTGTCCTGCTCCTCTCTTTCTTCTAGCTGATATCACTGCTAATTAGAAGTAGTCAGGTTGAAGGCACTTTAAATATCCATATCTTTTTATTAGTAACAGAGGTCTTTCTTCTCCGCTGCCTGAGGGAAGATTTCACAGCTTGTGCTGTTTCCTGAAAGAAGACTGTGTAGCATCTGCTATGTTTCTATCCTGACTGGATTAAGGTAGTTCAGAAAGAAGTCAGTGGGGTAAGCTGGGTGTTTGAAGAGGTAGGGACTTCTTTGGATTGAGTCCTGTTCCTCATCTCTTTCTCAGTCCCTCAGAGAACCAAAATAAGGACAGCTGTTCCTGCCTAGTCCTCTGAGATTCCACAATGGAGTCACCAGGATCACTACTAGGGAACAGACATCCTTCAGGAATCCTGGAAGGAACAGGAAAGTCTTGGGATGGATTAGGTGCTTTCACAACATTCTTTTCATGATGAAGTTTTAGGAACTAGGTGGTACCTGCTGGAGTAAGATAATTATCTAAGGAATATGTGACTTAGAGCAGTTCTACCAACATAATTTTATACTTGCTTTTCTTTCTTCATTAATTGCTAATGGATTCCAAGATATCTGTTCCAATAAATTCTATGGGTTGTCACATATGTTTGGTAAGTTGAAGGAGGATTAGGCTTTCTTAAGAAAAAGGTGCTTTTGAGGTTGCTGACTTAGAAAGAGGGATGATTAGTTCTTGATAACAGAGAAACTGACTAAAGGACAAATGGTTCTCAATCTTTCCAAATAATGGATATTTTTTCATGTAATAGATATTTTCCATTTTACAAATGGAAGCATTTGTAGCAAACTGAATCTCTGAGTCTCTCTGAAAATCATGTAATATCTACATGAGAGTTTGCTAGATTTTACTTAGAAACTAGTAATAGTGGTTATCTAAGTGAGAAGCTGACTGTCTGGGGAATGAGTAGAAGAGAGGCTAAGTAATCCATGAGGAAGAAAGGAATCATCAACAAATATGCATGCTCAAAGAGTTAAAGAGCAGTGCCTCTAAACTTCGAAAGGAAAATTGTTTTTGAACCTGCAATGTTAAATGTAGCCAAACTATTAGTTAAATATGAATAAAATAATATAATTTCCACAAATATATTTTCTGATGTAGCTTCTTGAGGTTTTGTTCCAACAAAAGAAAGGTAAAAACTCAAATTGAGAAAGACTCAAAAAAGAAAAAAAAAAAGCTATGGACATAATTGAGAATAATAAGAGAATGAGAACTGTAGGGTGACAAGTGTTCGGGAAACCTACACTACAGATCAACAAGATTCTATTGAGACACTTTTTCAAGGATACCAGAAATTATATTTCCAATTGGAAACTGTATCTAATATAAAGACAGAAAGAATGACAGGCCAGTTAATTTAAAGATGTACAGTAGTCAATACTGTGGTGGTAATTGATTATCAATCTACTCTCTGGAAAGGAAAAAAAATTTATGTGTAGACATTGCTACTCACAACATAACAACTACACATACTACACATATATTACATTGAACTTGAAAAAAATTATTTATTTTTAACTGGAGGGTAATTGCTTTACAATGTTGTGCTGGTTTCATAGAGTAACACCAATCAGCCACAGGTGTACATATGTCTCCTCCCTCTTTGACCTCCTTGCCACCTCCCGCACCATCCCATCTCTCTAGGTTGTCACAGAGCCCCAGGTTGAGTTCCTTCTGTTATACAGCAAATTCCCACTTTCTTTCGAGTTTAGGTATGGCAATGTATATGTTTCCATGTGCCTCTGTCAGTTCATCCCATCCTCTCCTTTCCCCACCGTGACACGTCTCTTCTCTATATCTGCATCACTATTGCTACCTTGCAAATAGGTTCATCAATGTCATTTTTTTAGATTCCATCTATATGGATTAATATATGATATTTGTTCTTTTTCAGACTTACTTCACTCTGTATAACAGGCCCTAAGTTCATCCACCTCACAGCATTGACTTAAATTTGTTCCTTTTTATATTGAGTAACATTTCATTGTATATACATACCTCAACCTCTTTATCCATTCATCTAGGTTGCTTCCATGTCCTGACTGTAGTCAAGACGGCTGTGATGAATATTGGGAAATGTGTGTCCTTTTCAGTTATGGTTTCCTCAGAGGATATGCCCAGTAGTGGGAGTGCTGGGTCATTTGGTAGTTTTATTCCCTAGTTTCTTAAGGAATCTCGATACTGTTCTCCATAATGACTGTATCAGTTTAAATTCCCACCAATTGTGCAAGAAGGTTCCCTTTTCCCTTTTGTCTTTGATGGCTGAGCTCTGAAGAATTGATGCTTTTGAACTGTGGTGTTGGAGAAGACTCTTGAGAGTCCCTTGGACTGCAAGGAGATCCAACCAGTCAATCCCAAAGGAAATCACCCCTGAATATTCACTGGAAGGACTGATGCTGGAGCTGATACTCTGATATTTTGGCCACCTGATTCAAAGAGCCAATTCAATGGAAAAGACCCTGATGCTAGGAAAGATGGAAGGCAGGAGGAGAAGGGGGCAACAGAAGATGGGACGGTTGGATAGCATCACCAACTCAATGGACAAGAGTTTTTGTGAACTCCAGACAATAGTGAAGGAGTGAGAAGCCTGGCCTGCTGCAGTCCACTGAGTTGCAAAGTGTCAGACACTGCTTAATGACTGAACCACATCAACAGTGTCAAAGAGTGTTCTTCCTGTGTTTTCCTCTAAGAGTTTTAGGGATTATGGTCTTACATTTAGATCTTTAATCCATTTTGAATTTATCTTTGTGTGTGGTGTTATCTTTGTGTATAGGCTTCCCTGGTAGCTCAGATGGTAAAGTGTCTGCCTGCTATATGGGAGACCCAGGTTCAGTCCCTGGGTTGGGAAGATCCCCTGGAGAAATAAACGGCAGCCCACTGCAGTACTCTTGCCTGGAAAATTCTGTGGATGGAGGAACCTGGTAGGGTACAGTCCATGGGATCACAAAGAGTCGGACACTATGGAGCGACTTTGCTTTGTGTGGTGTTAGGAAGTTTTCTAACTTCATTCTTTTACATATAGCTGACCAGTTTTCCCAGCACCACTTACTGAAGAGACTATCTATTTCCTTTGTGTATGCACCCAGGTCCATAAGTGCATGGGTTTATCTGGGCTTTCTATCTTCTTCCATTGGTTTATATTTCTGGTTTTGTACCAGTATCATGCTGTCTTGATGACTGTAGCTTTGTGGTACTACACATTTTTACATTAATCTTAGTTATTAACATTTTTAATCACTTTGTCAAGTCGAGACAACCCACTAAGCAATTAATCAAGTCCTGATTTGTAGCATCGTCCAACAATTGCACCTCATAAGCTTGAAAGAACACACAACTTGTAGTGCCAGCAGACTGTAAATTCCCACAAGAATGAGGAAAAGAGGAACAGGAAGAAGAGAAAAAGAAGATGAAGGAACAGAAAGAGGAGGGGAGGAGGATTGGGAAGAGGAGACAACTTAAGATGCCAAAGCAAAATCTAATACAGGAAAGACGTATGCCAAATATGGAGCAAACTCTAAGATTATCACAACCTTAATGTGAAAAGTACTGCTTCTTTAAGTGGCAGAGGGAACAAGACATTAAATTCATAGATTAAAAAGTCATAACACTGACAAGGTGTGCTGGTGGGCTGAGGAGTTCTGAGGCACTCACAGCAACATCTGATCCTCATTGTGCTTTCTGTGAGCTGACACCATTCTAAATGCTTTATAAATATGTATAAATGTAAGGCCCACATGCTAAACTATACAATGAGTACTATTATTATTCCCACTGTTGAAGTGAAGAAAATGAGACCCTAAAATGAGACACAGAGACCTTAAGCAAATAACCCAAGATCATATAGTTACTAGGCAGCAAAACCATGGAGTGAACTCAGGAAGGCTGGCTATAGGATCTGTGATCTCAGTATTATGATTGTGATCACTTCTAGTGGAAAAGGTATGGGACACAATATAATTAGGAAACTTTGATCTTTTGAAGGGTTAATAGTGTTCTTTTTTCTTATCTCCCTCTTTCTTGAAAATAAAGAGATCAGTCTATGATTGTCCAGTTCATACAGCAATGCTTTAGGAGCTTTCTGAATGTGTTGATCATGTTCTCTTAAAATCAAACAAAATGTTATTTTTTGTTTTCCTTTTTCTTGTTTTTCTTCAAGACAAATTTGGGGAGGGAATCATGTCAATAATATTAGGCCAGAGCCCTGTCCAAGAGTACAAGTCAGCCCTCCTAAAAATAAAATCACTTCTTCATGTTGGAAGCACAACAACAGTAAAATTCTCTATGCATTTTGTTACTTATAAGGTTATGGAAATTAATGATGTCAACTTCCCTATAATATAGAAACATTGCTAATAATAGCCCTACTTTTCATATAGTCACTCTCATAAAATAAACTTTTGTTTTGCAAAAGAATTAATTTATTCCTCAGCCCTTTTAACCATTTACAAGAAAAAAATGTCTTTAAAAGATCATATGTACTTTCAGTTAGAAGAAAATAGATAAGATAGCAGAGAATTACATAGAAAGTTGAGACTTTGAACTTCAGCATTGAATGTCTGGAAAACTCTGAATAAATTATCTAAACCTTTGATACATCTTTCAGACCCAATGTCTTCAATCCCATTTGGAGACATTGTCTCTTTGATGATTGTTCTCCCTGCAGTTACTCTGCCCTGCCTCAGCACTCACCATCTCCGCTCACTGGTACAGTGTACCCCAGATACTCAAGGCTCACTCCTCTCTTCACTCAAGTCTTTGCCCTAAAACTCACTTTGTAAGAGCTTTTCTACGTGGTTGTCTCTAACATAGCCCCATGGATCGCTATTATTTGCCTTGTATGTGCTCGTGTGCGTGTGTGTGTGCAAACTCCCTTCAAGGGTTTAGATGGAAAAAGGACTTTAGACATCATCCCCATGTGCCTGGCACACAAGAGACTGCTTGACTTGTGTTAATAATTAGGAAACATTTGTGAATAAATTGATTTCTATGAGTACACTGAGTTGAACAGATTCTTGCCTACTGATTTTCAATTCAGGAAACTGAGACTGAGAGAATTCAATTCTTTTCAGGGTCTTCAAGGTAGACAAAGATAGAAACAAGTCTGAAACCAATGAAGGAATTCTCTGATGGATCCAGTCCAAAAGACATACTTCAGGCAAAGCTGAACTCAAAGGTGGAAAGGTCTAATTGTGATAGTACAATGGGAATGAACAGGAACACTCAGAATACTTGCAGTTGACAGAAGAGCTGAAAAACACTATATGCAAAAAAGAAAGAAAGAAAAATATACACAATGGGTTATGAATATGCTTTATTGGAGCAGCAAAGGAATAGGCACACTAAGGGCTCACAGGGTAGAGATCACACGCGGATGACAGACAGGCACATGGCAAAGATGATCGAGCGATGATCCTGCTGCTCTTCCAACAACGTGGTGTCAGCTTCAGGAACCAAGCCTTGTCTCTGTCGGCTGTCAGTCCAGGAGGGAGATTAAGGAAGATAGAATCCGTTACCATGGTTGAACGGAGGACAATGGAAGAGCCTGGATCTTGGTGCTGTTACTTGCACTTGGGTGGACACTTCTGCTCCCATGGTGGGCATGGTGGCCCAGGAGGGCATTTCTGCTGGCTCACTGGAGGTGGGCATGGATGAGGTGGGCAAGGCTCATGGGATTTCTGTGTGCACACTTTTGGAGGAGGATGGCAGGGCTCCTTGACCTGATGGTGATGCTGCTGATGCGGATGCGGATGCGGATGCGGATGCGGATGCGGATGATGGTGGTGAGACATCCTTCCTGGGTTTCGAGGAATCTGAAATACAGACAACATTCTTCATAACGGAGTGTCTGGATGGTGGAACACTGAGCCGAGCCAACAACCCTCCCATCACAGAGGATTCTTCTTGATTCCTAATACAGTCTTTATGGTTTTTGATAGCTTCTTTACCCTTCTTTCTTCGTATCTCTTGCCCTCAGACCTTCAGTCTTTTCTGGTTAGTCTCTCCTTCTACCACTTTCTAAAACAAAATTACCCACACAGGCGTTGTACAAATACATACGTATTCTGAAGTAAAATCCGGATAATAAACTTGTAGCCAGTCCCCACACAAATCTCTACTTATTTCTCCCTTGAGATCTTGGTTGCTGGCCAGACTGACCTGATGTGGGCTTCTGAGGAGAAGGGCAAAGCCCTAACTTGGTACTCAAAGGGATTGAATGCTGAGAAGGGTGCATTTGGAACTAATGTATGCTGTGCTATAGCACAGTATCTCATCTCCCTTACTCTCTTTCAGATTAAGACTGTGCCTCTGACTCCATTTTCTCCTCACATTTAAGATCGCATTCATGACCAAATACCAAAAGTTTACCCCTAAATCCTCATTATATTCTTTGTCCCATACAGAGCAGTAATGCTTGAATTAAAGCCACTTCTTCCCCCAGATTAAACCCTACCAATCAAGTTCCCAAAAGATCTCTAAGAGTTGTGCTCACCAGAGGCTCCAAAGAAGACCTATGGCCGTCACGACAATGACAGCCCTGTGATGGAGACTCCTTTTATAAGGACCAGGCAGCTCCACCCAGGGGGACCATCCCAGGACTGGCATGATGCACTTGTTTCCCACCCCAAATACCACGTGCTAGCCATCTCAAAAATAAATTGCCACACTCATGCTGATATGACAGGTCTCCCTTGTCCATGGACTTCTTTATCCTTCACTAAGGAAGTGCAGAGTGATTCACTGGAGACCTTTGTCACATACTCCCTGTGCCATTGTTGTGCACCGGTTAGGAAATACAAGGAATTCTTTGACAGTGGTGTTGCTCCTGCATTGTCAGTCTTGGTGATTCTTCCACTCCTCAGCCCCCAAGGACCTGCTGTGTAAAACTTACTCCGTATTCCGTTTCACCTGCTAGCACCCAGCTTTGTTTCCCTTGATGGTCAATACTAAGATGTTCTAACCTCACCTATTTTAACCCCTACCCACAGTTTTTTTAAACTCGCCTTCCTTACACCATGCCCCAGTGGTCTCTAGGCTTTTCTTGACAATTAAATGACTTGGGGCCACAGAGTTTTATCTTGTTTTTCTAGTTTTCTAGTTTCTAGTGTTGGCCATCTAATGCCAGGTTTGTTTTCACATGGCTCCATTCAGGGGCTTCGAGAGGACAACTTGCTCTTTCAGTTTTCTAGGCCATAAGGTCACAAGTTGAGATCCTTTGCTGAAGCTCTACTTTTGCAGATTTATACACTGATCTGGTCTCCGCTGCCCCATGACCACGAGCAACTTGTAATCTACTAGAAACCCAAATTCCTCTCTTCTCATTAATTCAAAATTGACTCACTGTCTCGGCTGTATCCATACATAAAGAAGATTTTCCTCTAATAGTCTGCAAATATACTGTGCCGCTTTACTCTACAACAGTTAATTCATGACTCTACCAGACCATTTTTTTTTTGAAATGACACTTAGTGTGTTTTCATACATTCTTAGTATACTCACGGAATGAAGCTCCACGAGTCATTGACCCCGCTATTCAATCCATGATATTTTTCTCTAAACAAATAAACTAAGCTTGACATAGACCCCATATTTATTAGTATAATTTGTTGAAACCCAGCAACCCATCAGCTAACACTAAGCACTAAGCCTTCCATGGTGGCACTTGAGTGCCCTGGGTATGCACACATATAGGCACCGGTATTTTGTGACATTAAATATTTCCCAACCGCCCTGAAGATCAGCTAACTAACACTGCTGTATTTTAGAGACAGAAGCTATGCTTCCCTCAACAGTTTGCTATGTTATGCAACAAAATGTCTAATTGTAAAGCACATAACATAGTCTGTGACCAAGTCCAAACTTGCTCCGCTCGCTGCAGTGCATCTGAGATGAGGTGTCTGGTCTAGGAAAATGAAAAAATGAAATGAAGAATGTCAGTTTTCACCCAGGAATCAAACCCGAGTCTCCTGCATTGCAGGCAGGTTCTTTACCCACCGAGCTTTGAGGGAAGCCCATCTAGACTAGGAAGGGACTTTATTCCGGAACCTGCTGGCTGAAACAATGGCAAGCTAGCGCTCAAAATAATTATCTTGCTGGGGCCTAGTTGCCAGTTTCTTTTATGGATCAGAAATGGGGTGGAGGTAAGGAAACAAAGTAAAAGACTACTCAATCCTTGCAAATTTCCCCTAGTATGGCAAGCCTCAGGCGGGGAAATGTGTTAGATTTGCTTCCTTACAGTCCTTCACAGGTGGGCAGCTCAGGTTATCTCCCAAAGGCAGTCCGGTACGTATGCTTATAATAACAAAAGTGGCAAGATGAGGGTTAAAATCACAGAAGCTGATCCAGCATCAATTCAAAATTAACTCTTCCTGGTTACAAGGCTTAAGGAAATATGACCCCCATGTATATATAAGGGGTTGATTTCCAAAATATGTTAGAAGCTCCTACAACATAATAGAAAAAAATTTAACAACCTTAAATTTAAATAGGTAAGGGACTGAATAGAGCTTTCTTTAAGGAAGACATATATATGCAATCACTCATTAATTGAGAAAGACAAAGTGACAATGATGTTGGCTTGAAACCAGTAATAGAGGGCTCGACATGAACAGGAGTTTAATATCACTACTAAATACCAGGGAGATGCAAATCAAAACCACAATGATATATCACTTCATACCTGAAGAATGACTATAATCAAAAAAGCAAAATAACAAATGTTGCTGAGATTATGGAGAAAAATGAACCCTTGTATCTTGTAGTGGGATGGCAAAATGGTATGACCATTATGAAGAATATGAAGGTTACTCAAAAAGTTAAAACTAGAAAAAATAGAGGTATCATAAAATTTTCCCATTCTGCATCTAAACTATGTACCCAAAATAAGGTAAATCAAAGTCTCAAAAACACATTAGCACTCCCAAGTTCATGGCAGAAGTACTCACAGTAGCCAAGTGTGGTAACAACCTAAATGTCCATCAACAGATGCGTGGATAAATAAACTGTAGTATATACATCCAAGGGATTATTATTCCTTCTTAAAAAGAAGGAAATCCTGTCATATGAGAAAACATGAACGAACCGTGAAGATATTATGCCAGGAGAAATGAGCCAGAAACAGACGGACAAGTACCACAGGTACTTCAATACCCCTTATGTGAGGTATCGAAAACAGTCAAGCTCCTGGAATGAAGAATAGAATAGTAGTTGCCAGGAACTGGGGGAGGATGGGCATGGAGTAAAACAGGGTGTTGCTAATCAATAGGTATAGTAAAATGAAAAGCTCTACTGCCAAATCAATAAACAAGAAATGTCACAGCCATCAGCGATTTCTGGCCTCCACATGTGACTGCGGGCTCCCAAAGCTCAGTCCAGCAGATGCCGCCACCGCCATCGTGATGCTGAGGAGCCGGGGGAGCATGAGGAGCAGCCATCTGCCACGGCTGCCAGTACTTCAGGGGAACAAGGAAACAGGATTGGGCCCAGATAGCTGAGGTACAGACGAAAGAAATGAACTCAGTGAGCCCAGAGGCTTGAATCTTCCCATGCATACAATGCTGAATTCCTTCATTTGATATCTGATCTTTGACGTTCAGACTGCCTGCTCCCTTTGCTGTAAAGTTTTATGTAGCCTGACTCCCACTCTCATGTTCCCTTGTTCCAAGGGGAACAGTTTCCTCAGAGCTACTGAGATGCTGTCCCCTAGGCTTGGGGTCCTATCTTTCCCACCAAATAAAATAAAAGTCTACTCTCAGGTTGTGACAATATTTTTTAGTTAAGTGTTCCTAACACAATAAAACTTTTCTTAAAAAGTAAACTGATACAGCCACTATGGAGAACAATATGGAGATTCATTAAAAAACTAGGAGTAAAACTACCAAATGGCCCAGCATATGCCCTGAGAAAACCATGATTCAGAAAGTCATGTGTACTCTAGGGTTCATTGCAGCGCCATTACAATAGGCAGGACAGGGAAGCAACCTAGATGTCATTCAACAGATGAGTGGTTAAAGATGTTGGGGCACATATATACAATGAAATATTACTCAGTCAATAAAAAGGAACAAATCTGAGTCAGTTGAATTGAGATGGACAAACCTAGAACCTTTCACTCAGAGTGAGCTAAGTCAGGAAGAGAGAAACAAATATTGTATATTAACACATATGTATGGAATCTAGAAAAATAGCACTGATGAACCTCTGTCAAAGGCAGGAATAGAAATGCAGATGTAGAAAATAAACTTGTGAACACAGTGGGGGAAGGAGAGGGTGGAACAAATTGAGACAGGAGCACTGAAATACATGCATTGCCATGTGTAGAATAGATGACTGATGGAAAGTTGTTTTGTAGGTCAGGGACTTTAGCCTGGTGCTCGGTGACAGCCCAGAGGCCTGGGATGGGTGGCAGTGGGATGGAAGTAAGGCTCAAGGTGGAGGCGATCTATGTGTACTTAGAGCTGATCCACATTGTTGCATGGTAGAAACCAACAAAATATAGTACAGCAATTATCTTCCAATTAAAAATAAATTTAAAACTTATATATGTCAGCTCTAATAGGTAGAAAAACTAATAGTTATGGTTAAGTAATCAAAAGAAGTAATCGAGAATGTCAAAAATACTCCAAATCTTATAAAGAATAGCATTGTGCAGACTAAGGTCTACCTCGACAAGACCTCTGCCCTGCTCCTTTCTTTCTTCTTGTTATCGCTGCTAATTAGAAGGAGTCTGTTTGAAGGCACTTTAAGAATCCACATCTTTTTACTAGTAACAGAAGTGTTCCTTCTCCACTGCCTGAGGGAAGATTTCACAGCTTGTGCTCTTTCCTGAAAGAAGACTGTGTAGCATCGGCTATGTTTCTATCTTGACTGGGTTGATGTAGTTCAGAAAAAACTCAGTGGCTTAAGAGGTAGGGACTTCTTTAGATTGAGTCCTGTTCCTCCTCTCTTTCTCAGTCTCTCAGAGAACCAAAATGAGGACAGCTGTTCCTGCCTAGTCCTCTGAGATTCCACAATGGAGTCACCAGGATCACTACTAGGGAACAGACATCCTTCAGGAATCCTGGAAGGAACAGGAAAGTCTTGGGATGGATTAGGTGCTTTCACAACATTCTTTTCATGACGGAGTCTTAGGAACTAGGTGGTACCTGCTGGAGTAACAGAATTATCTAAGGAATACATGACTTAGAACAGTTCTACCAACATAATTTTATACTTGCTTTTCTTTCTTCATGAATTGCTAATGGATTCCAAGATATTTGTACCAATAAATTCTATGGGTTGTCACATATGTTTGGTAAGTTGAAGGACGATTAGGCTTTCTTAAGAAAAAGGTGTTTTTGAGGTTGTTGACTTAGAAAGTGGGATAATTCTTGATAACAGAGAAAGTGACTAAAGGACAAATGGTCCTCATTCTTTCCAAATAATGGATATTTTTTCATATAGTGGATATTTTCCATTTTACAAATGGAAGCATTTGTAGCAAACTGAATCTCTGAGTCTCTCTGAAAATCATGTAATATCTACATGAGAGTTTGCTAGGTTTTACTTAGAAACTAGTAATCGTGGTTGTATAGGAGAGAAGCTGACTGTCTGGGGAATGAGTAGAAGAGAGGCTAAGTAAACCATGAGGCAGAAAAGAAATCTTCAGCAAATATGCATGCTCAAAGAGTTAAAGAGCAGTGTCTCTAAAATTCCAAAGGAAAATATTTTTTGAACCTACAGTGTTACATGTAGCCAAACTATTAGTTAAATATGAAGAAAATAATATAATTTCCACAAACATATTTTCTGATGTAGCTTCTTGAGGTTTTGTTCCAACAAAACAAAGGTAAAAACCCAAATTGAGAAAGACTCAAAAAAAAAAAAAAAAAAGCTATGGAAATCAATGAGAATAATAAGAGAATGAAAACCATAGGGTGACAAGTGTTGGGGAACCCTACAGATCAACAAGATTCTACTGAGACACTTTTTCAAGGATACCAGAAATTATATTTCCAACTGGAGACTGTATCTAATATAAAGACAGAAAGAATGATGGGCCAGTTAATTTAAAGATGTACAATAGTCAATGCTGTGGTGGTAATTATCAATCTAGTCTGTGGAAAGGAAAAAAATGTATGTGTAGACATTGCTACTCACAGCATAACAACTACACATACTAAACACTTATTACATTGAACTTGAAAAAAATTATTTATTTTTTCACTGGAGGGTAATTGCTTCACAGTGTTGTGCTGGTTTCATAGAGTAACACCAATCAGCCACAGGTATACATATGTCTCCTCCCTCTTTGACCTCCCTGCCACCTCCTGCGCCATCCCATCTCTCTAGGTTGTCACAGAGCCCCAGGTTGAGTTCCTTCTGTTATAGAGCAAATTCCCACTTTCTTTTGAGTTTAGGTATGGGAATGTATATGTTTCCATGTGCCTCTGTCAGTTCATCCCATCCTCTCCTTTCCCCACCATGACACGTCTCTTCTCTATGTCTGCATCGCTGTTGCTACCTTGCAAATAGGTTCATCAATGTCATTTGTTTAGATTCCATATATATGCATTAATATATGATAATTGTCCTTTTTCAGACTTACTTCACTCTGTATAACAGGCCCTAGGTTCATCCGCCTCACAGCATTGACTTATATTTGTTCCTTTTAATACTGAGTAATATTTCATTGTATATACATACCTCAACTTCTTTATCCATTCATCTAGGTTGGTTCCATGTCCTGACTATTGTCAGTATTGCTGTGATGAATATTGGGAAACGTGTGTCCTTTTCAGTTATGGTTTCCTCAGAGTATATGCCCAGTAGTGGGATTGCTGGGTCATCTGGTAGTTTTATTCACTAGTTTCTTAAGGAATCTCGATACTGTTCTCCATAATGACTGTATCAGTTTACATTTCCACCAATTGTGCAAGAAGGTTCCCTTTTCCCTTTTGTCTTTGATGGCTGAGCTCTGAAGAATTGATGCTTTTGAACTGTGGTGTTGGAGAAGACTCTTGAGAGTCCCTTGGACTGCAAGGAGATCCAATCAGTCAATCCCAAAGGAAATCACCCCTGAATATTCACTGGAAGGACTGATGCTGAAGCTGAAACTCTGATGCTTCGGGTACCTGATTCAAAGAGCCAACTCAATGGAAAAGACCCTGATGCTAGGAAAGTTGGAAGGCAGGAGGAGAAGGGGGCAACAGAAGATGAGACGGTTGGATAGCATCACCAACTCAATGGACAAGAGTTTTTGTGAACTCCAGACAATAGTGAAGGAGTGAGAAGCCTGGCCTGCTGCAGTCCACTGAGTTGCAAAGTGTCAGACACTGCTTAATGACTGAACCACATCAACAGTGTCAAAGAGTGTTCTTCCTATGTTTTCCTCTCAGAGTTTTAGGGATTATGGTCTTACATTTAGATCTTTAATCCATTTTGAATTTATCTTTGTGTGTGGTGTTATCTTTGTGTATAGGCTTCCCTGGTAGCTCAGATGGTAAAGTGTCTGCCTGCTATGTGGGAGACCCAGGTTCAATCCCTTGGTTGGGAAGATCCCCTGGAGAAATAAACGGCAGCCCACTGCAGTACTCTTGCCTGGAAAATTCTGTGGATGGAGGAACCTGGTAGAGTACAGTCCATGGGATCACAAAGAGTCGGACACTATGGAGCGACTTTGCTTTGTGTGGTGTTAGGAAGTTTTCTAACTTCATTCTTTTACATATAGCTGACCAGTTTTCCCAGCACCACTTACTGAAGAGACTATCTATTTCCTTTGTGTATGCACCCAGGTCCATAAGTGCATGGGTTTATCTGGGCTTTCTATCTTCTTCCATTGGTTTATATTTCTGGTTTTGTACCAGTATCATGCTGTCTTGATGACTGTAGCTTTGTGGTACTACACATTTTTACATTAATCTTAGTTATTAACATTTTTAATCACTTTGTCAAGTCGAGACAACCCACTAAGCAATTAATCAAGTCCTGATTTGTAGCATCGTCCAACAATTGCACCTCATAAGCTTGAAAGAACACACAACTTGTAGTGCCAGCAGACTGTAAATTCCCACAAGAATGAGGAAAAGAGGAACAGGAAGAAGAGAAAAAGAAGATGAAGGAACAGAAGGAGGCGGGGAGGAGGATTGGGAAGAGGAGACAACTTAAGATGCCAAAGCAAAATCTAATACAGGAAAGACGTATGCCAAATATGGAGCAAACTCTAAGATTATCACAACCTTAATGTGAAAAGTACTGCTTCTTTAAGTGGCAGAGGGAACAAGACATTAAATTCATAGATTAAAAAGTCATAACACTGACAAGGTGTGCTGGTGGGCTGAGGAGTTCTGAGGCACTCACAGCAACATCTGATCCTCATTGTGCTTTCTGTGAGCTGACACCATTCTAAATGCTTTATAAATATGTATAAATGTAAGGCCCACATGCTAAACTATACAATGAGTACTATTATTATTCCCACTGTTGAAGTGAAGAAAATGAGACCCTAAAATGAGACACAGAGACCTTAAGCAAATAACCCAAGATCATATAGTTACTAGGCAGCAAAACCATGGAGTGAACTCAGGAAGGCTGGCTATAGGATCTGTGATCTCAGTAATATGATTGTGATCACTTCTAGTGGAAAATGCATGGGACACAATATAATTAGGAAACTTGGGTCTTTTGAAGGGTTGATAGTGTTCTTTTTTCTTATCTCCCTGTTTCTTGAAAATAAAGAGATCAGTCTATGATTGTCCATTTCATACAGCAATGGTTTAGAAGCTTTCTGAATGTGTTGATCATGTTCTCTTAAAATCAAACAAAATGTTTATTTTTTGTTTTCCTTTTTCTTCAAGACAAATTTGGGGAGGGAATCATGTCAATAATATTAGGCCAGAGCCCTGTCCAAGAGTACAAGTCAGCCCTCCTAAAAATAAAATCACTTCTTCATGTTGGAAGCACAACAACAGTGAAATTCTCTATGCATTTTGTCGCCTATAAGGTTATGGAAATTAACGATGTCAACTTCCCTATAATATAGGAACATATGTTAATAATAGACATACTTTTCATATAGTCACTCTCATAAAGTCAACTTTTGTTTTGCAAAAGAATTAATTTATTCCTCAGCCCTTTTAACCATTTACAAAAAAAAAAATGTCTTTAAAAGATCATATGTACTTTCAGTTAGAAGAAAATAGACAAGATAATGGAGAATTACATAGAAAGTTGAGACTTTGAACTTCAGCATTGAATGGCTGGAAAACTCTGAATAAATTATCAAAACCTTTGATACATCTTTCAGATCCAATGTCTTCAATCCCATTTGGAGACATTGTCTCTTTCATGACTGTTCTCCCTGCAGTTACTCTGCCCTGCCTCAGCACTCACCATCTCTGCTCACTGGTACAGTGTACCCCAGATACTCAAGTCTCACTCCTCTCTTCACTCAAGTCTTAGCCCTAAAACTCACTTTGGAAGAGCTTTTCTACACAGTTGTCTCTAAAATAGCCCCATGGATCGCTATCATTTGCCTTGTATGTACTCGTGTGCGTGTGTGTGTGCAAACTCCCTTCAAGAGTTTAGATGGAAAAAGGACTTTAGCCCCCATCCTCATGTGCCTGGCACACAAGAGACTGCTTGACTTGTGTTAATAATTAGGAAACATTTGTGAATAAATTGATTTCTATGAGTACACTGAGTTGAATAGATTCTTGCCTACTGATTTTCAATTCAGGAAACTGAGACTGAGAGAATTCAATTCTTTTCAGGGTCTTCAAGGTAGACAAAGATAGAAACAAGTCTGAAACCAATGAAGGAATTCTCTGATGGATCCAGTCCAAAAGACATACTTCAGGCAAAGCTGAACTCAAAGGTGGAAAGGTCTAATTGTGATAGTACAATGGGAATGAACAGGAACACTCAGAATACTTGTAGTTGACAGAAGAGCTGAAAAACACTATATGCAAAAAAGAAAGAAAGAAAAATATACACAATGGGTTATGAATATGCTTTATTGGAGCAGCAAAGGAATAGGCACACTAAGGGCTCACAGGGTAGAGATCACACGCGGATGACAGACAGGCACATGGCAAAGATGATCGAGCGATGATCCTGCTGCTCTTCCAACAACGTGGTGTCAGCTTCAGGAACCAAGCCTTGTCTCTGTCGGCTGTCAGTCCAGGAGGGAGATTAAGGAAGATAGAATCCGTCACCATAGTCGAAGGGAGGACAATGGAAGAGCCTGGATCTTCGTGCCTTTACTTCCACTTGGGTGGACACTTCTGATCCCATGGTGGACATGGTGGCCCAGGGGGGCATTTCTGCTGGCTCACTGGAGGTGGGCATGGATGAGGTGGGCAAGGCTCATGGGACTTCTGTGTGCACACTTTTGGAGGAGGATGGCAGGGCTCCTTGACCTGATGGTGATGCTGCTGATGCGGATGCGGATGCTGATGCGGATGATGGTGGTGAGACATCCTTCCTGGGTTTCGAGGAATCTGAAATACAGACAGCATTCTTCATAACGGAGTGTCTGGATGGTGGAACACTGAGCCGCGCCAACAATCCTCCCATCACAAAGGATTCTTCTTGATTCCTAAGACAGTCTTTATGATTTTTTATAGCTTCTTTACCCTTCTTTCTTAGTATCTCTTGCCCTCAGACCTTCAGTCTTTTCTGGTTAGTCTCTCCTTCTACCACTTTCTAAAACAAAATTATCCACACAGGCTTTGTTCAAATACATACATACTCTGAGGTAAAATCTGGATAATAAACTTGTAGCCAGTCCCCACACAAATCTCTACTTATTTCTCCTTGAGATCTTGGTTGCTGGCCAGACTAACCTGATGTGGCCTTCTGAGGAGAAGGGCAAAGCCCTAACTTGGCACTCAATGGGATTGAATGCTGAGAAGGGTGCATTTGGAACTAATGTATGCTGTGCTATAGCACAGTATCTCATCTCCCTTACTCTCTTTCAGGTTAAGACTGTGCTTCTGACTCCATTTTCTCCTCACATTTAAGATCGCATTCATGACCAAATACCAAAAGTTTACCCCTAAATCCTCATTATATTCTTTGTCCCATACAGAGCAGTAATTGCTTGAATTAAAGCCACTTCTTCCCCCAGATTAAACCCTACCACTCAAGTTCCCAAAAGGTCTCCAAGAGTTGTGCTCACCAGAGGCTCCAAAGAAGACCTATGGCCGTCACGACAATGACAGCCCTGTGATGGAGACTCCTTTTATAAGGACCAGGCAGCTCCACCCAGGGGGACCATCCCAGGACTGGCATGATGCACTTGTTTCCCACCCCAAATACCACGTGCTAGCCATCTCAAAAATAAATTGCCACACACATGCTGATATCACAGATCTCCCTTGTCCATGGACTTCTTTATCCTTCACTAAGGAAGTGCAGAGTGATTCACTGGAGACCTTGTCACATACTCCCTCTTCCATTGTTGTGCATCGGTTAGGAAATGTGAGGAATTCTTTGACAGTGGTGTTGCTCCTGCATTGTCAGACTTGGTGATTCTTCCACTCACCAGCCCCCAAGGATCTGCTGTGTAAAACTTACTCCCTATTCCATTTCACCTGCTAGCACCCAGCTTTGTTTCCCTTGATGGTCAATACTAGGATTTACTAACCTCACATATCTTAACCCCTATCCACCGTTTTTTTAAACTCGCCTTCCTTACACCATGCCCCAGTGGTCTCTAGGCTTTTCTTGAGAATTAAATGACTTGGGGCCACAAACTTTTATCTTGTTTTTCTAGTTTTCTAGTTTCTAGTGTTGGCCATCTCATGCCAGGTATGTTTTCACATGGCTCCACTCATGGGCTTCGAGAGGACAACTTGCTCTTTCAGTTTTCTAGGCCATAAGGTCACAAGTTGAGATCCTTTGCTGAAGCTCTACCTTTGCAGATTTATACACTGATCTGGTCTCTGCAGCCACATGACCATGAGCAGCTTGTAATCTACTAGAAACCCAAATTCCTCTCTTCTCATTATCTTCAAAATTGACTCACTGTCTCAGCTGTTTCCACACATTAAGAAGCTTTTCCACTAATACTTTGAAAATATCCTGGGCCACTTTACCCTACTACAGTTAATTCAATTGACTCTATCAGGTCATTTTTTTTTGAAATGACGTTTAGTGTGTTTTCAGACATTCTTAGTATACTCAGGGAATGAAGCTCCATGGGTCATTGACCCCACCATTCAATCCATGGATATTTTTCTCTAAACAAATAAACTAAGGGTGACATAGACCCCGTCAGGAATTTATTAATATAATTTGTTTAAACCCAGCAACCCATCAGCTAATACTAAGCACTAAGCCTTCCATGGTGGAACTTGAGTGCCCTGGGTATGCAGACATCTATAGGCACCGGTACTTTGTGACATTAAATATTTCCCAATCGCCCTGAAGATCAGCTTAGTAACACTGCTGTAAATTGGAGACAAAAACTATAATTGCCTCAACAGTTTGCTATGGAAACAACAAAATGTCTAATTGTAAAGCACATGACATAGTCTGTTACCAAGTCCAAACTTGGTAACAGCTCGTTGCAGTGAAACTGAGATGAGGTGTTTAGCCTAGGAAAATGAAAAAATGAAATGAAAAATGTCAGTTTTCAGCCCGGAATCAAACCCGAGTCTGCTGCATTGCAGGCAGCTTTTTTACCCACTGAGCTATGAGGGAAGCCCGTCTAGACTTGGAAGGGACTTTATTTAGGAACCTGCTGGCTGAGACAATGTCAAGCTAATGCCTCAAAATAATCATCTTGCTGGGGCCCAGTTGCCAGGTTCTTTTATGAATCAGAAATGGGGTGCAGGTAAGGAAACAAAGTAAAAGACTACTCAATCCTTGCAAATGTCCCCTAGAATGGCAAGCCTCGGGGGGGGGAATGTGTTAGATTTGCTTCCTTACAGTCCTTCACAGGTGGGCAGCTCAAGTTATCTCCCAAAGGCAGTTCATTATGTATGCTTATAATAACAAAAGTGGCAAGATGAGGGTTAAAATCACAGAAGCTGATCCAGCATCAATTCAAAATTAACTCTTCCTGGTTACAAGGCTTAAGGAAATATAAGCCCCATATATATGATAAGAGGTTAATTTCCAAAGTATGTAAGAAGCTCCTACAACATAATAGGAAAAAAATTAACAGCCTTAATTTTACATAGGTAAGGGAAATGAATACAGCTTTCTTTGAAGAAGACTTATATATATATACACACACACACAGGGACAGGAAAAGGAATTTAATATCACTACTAATCATCAGGGAAATGCAAATCAAAATGACAATGATATATAACTTTGCACCTGAAGAGTGACTATAATCAAAAAAGCAAAATAACAAATGTTGCTGAGATTATGGAGAAAAAAAGAACACTTGTAACTCGTAGTGGGATGGCAAAATGGTGTAACCATTATGAAGAATATGAAGGTTACTCAAAATGTTAAAAATAGAAAAGATAGAACTATCATAAATTTTCCCCATTCTACATCTTAATTATTTACCCAAAATAAGTTAAATCAAAGTTTCAAAGAAATAGTAGCACTTCCAAGTTCACTGCAGAAGTACTCACAGTAGCCAAAGTGTGGTAACAACCTAAATGTCCATCAACAGATGCGTGGATAAATAAACTGTAGTATGTACATGCAAGGGATTATTATTCTTTCTTAAAAAGAAGGAAATCCTGTCATATGAGACAACATGAACTAACCTTAAAGATGTTATGCCAAGAGAAACATGCCAGAAACAGATGGACAAGTACCACAGGAATCCCCTTACGTGAGGTATTGAAAACAGTCAAGCTCCTGGAATGAAGAATAGAATAGTAGTTGCCAGGAACTGGGGGAGGATGGGCATGGAGTAAAACAGGGTGTTGCTAATCAATAGGTATAGTAAAATGAAAAGCTCTACTGCCAAATCAATAAACAAGAAATGTCACAGCCATCAGCGATTTCTGGCCTCCACATGTGACTGCGGGCTCCCAAAGCTCAGTCCAGCAGATGCCGCCACCGCCATCGTGATGCTGAGGAGCTGGGGGAGCATGAAGAGCAGCCATCTGCCACGGCTGCCACTACTTCAGGGGAACAAGGACACAGGATTGGGCCCAGAGAGCTGAGGTACAGACGAAAGAAATGAACTCAGTGAGCCCAGAGGCTTGGATCTTCCCATACACACAATGCTAAATTCCTTCATTTGCTATCTGATCTTTGATGTTCAGACTGCCCCCTTCCTTTGCTGTAAATTTGTATGTAGCCTGACTCTCACTCCCATGTTCCAAAGGGAACAGTTTTCTCAGAGCTACTGAGATGCTGTCCCCTAGGCTTGGGGTCCTAATCTTTTCCACCAAATAAAATAAAAGTCTACTGTCAGGTTGTGACAATATTTTTTAGTTGACAGCCTAAAATTTCAGTCCTGAAAGGTGTATCAGTTCTAGAGATCTGCTCGCAACATCAAGCCTGTGTAATACAACACTGTATCATACACTTCAAATACTGTTAAGAGAATACACCTCATGTTAAGTGTTCCTAGCACAATAAAACTGTTTTTAAAAAGTAAATTGATACAGCCACCATGGAGAACAATATGGAGATTCATTAAAAACTAGGAGTAAAACTACCAAATGGCCCAGCATATGCCCTGAGAAAATCATGATTCAGAAAGTCATGTGTACCCTAGGGTTCATTGCAGCGCCATTACAATAGCCAGGACATGGAAGCAACCTAGATGTCATTCAACAGATGAGTGGATAAAGATGTTGGGGCACATATATACAACGAAATATTTTCAGCCAATAAAAAGGAACAAATCTGAGTCAGTTGAATTGAGGTGGACAAACCTAGAGCCTTTCACTCAGAGTGAGCTAAGTCAGGAAGAGAAAAACAAATATTGTATATTAACACATATGTATGGAATCTAGAAAAATAGCACTGATGAACCTCTGTCAAGGGCAGGAATAGAAATGCAGATGTAGAAAACAAACTTGTCAACACAGTGGGGGAAAGAGAGGGTGGAAGAAATTCAGACAGTAGCATTGAAATACATGCATTGCCATGTGTAGAATAGATGACTGATGGAAAGTTGTTTTATAGCTCAGGAAGTTCAGCCTGGTGCTCTGTGCCAACCTAGAGGTGTGGGATAGGGGGCAGTGGGGTGGAAGTGAGGCTCAAGGTGGAGGCGATCTATGTGTACTTAGAGCTGATCCACATTGTTGCATGGTAGAAACCAACAGAGCATAGTACAGCAATTAAAAATAAATTTAAAACTTAAATATGTCAGCTCTAAAAGGTAGGAAAACTAATAATTATGAATAACTACTCAAAGTAAGTAATCAAGAATGTCAAAAATACTCCAAATCTTATAAAGAGTAGCATTGTGTAGGCTAAGGTCTCGCCCTCGCTAAGACGTCTGACCTGCTCCTGTCTTTCTTCTAGCTGTTATCACTTCTCGTTAGATGGAGTCAGTTTGAAGGCACTTTAAGAATCCACATCTTTTTACTAGTAACAGAGGTCTTCCTTCTCCACTGCCTGGGGGAAGATTTCACAGCTTGTGCTCTTTCCTGAAAGAAGACTGTGTAGCATCTGCTATGTTTCTATCTTGACTGGGTTGATGTAGTTCAGAAAAAATTCAATGGCGTAACCTTGATGTATGAAGAGGTAGGGACTTCATTAGATTGAGTCCTGTTCCTGATCTCTCTCTCAGTCTCTCAGAGAACCAAAATGAGGACAGCTGTTCCTGCCTAGTCCTCTGAGATTCCACAATGGAGTCACCAGGATCACTACTAGGGAACAGACGTCCTTCAGGAATCCTGGAAGGAACAGGAAAGTCTTGGGATGGATTAAGTGCTTTCACAACATTCTTTTCATGACGGAGTCTTAGGAACTAGGTGGTACCTGCTGGAGTAACAGAATTATCTAAGGAATATGTGACTTAGAGCAGTACTACCAACATAATTTTATACTTGCTTTTCTTTCTTCATGAATTGCTAATGGATTCCAAGATATTTGTACCAATAAATTCTATGGGTTGTCACATATGTTTGGTAAGTTGAAGGATGATTAGGCTTTCTTAAGAAAAAGGTGCTTTTGAGGTTGCTGATTTAGAAAGAGGGATAATTAGTTCTTGATAACAGAGAAAGTGACTAAAGGACAAATGGTCCTCATTTTTTCTAAATAATGGATATTTTTTCATATAATGGGTATTTTCCATTTTACAAATGGAAGCATATGTAGCAAGCTGAATCTCTGAGTCTCTCTGAAAATCATGTAATATCTACATGAGAGTTTGCTAGATTTTACTTAGAAACTAGTAATAGTGGTTATCTAGGAGAGAAGCTGACTGTCTGGGGAACAAGTGGAAGAGAGGCTAAGTATACCATGAGGCAGAAAAGAAATCTTCAGCAAATATGCATGCTCAAAGAGTTAAAGAGCAGTGCCTCTAAAATTCCAAAGGGAAATATTTTTTCAACCTACAATGTTACATGTAGCTAAACTATTAGTCAAATATGAATAAAATAATATAATTTCCACAAATATATTTTCTGATGTAGCTTCTTGAGGTTTTGTTCCAACAAAACAAAGGTAAAAACCCAAATTGAGAAAGACTCAAAAAAAATAAAAATAAAAATAAAAAAGCTATGGACATAATTGAGAATAATAAGAGAATGAGAACTGTAGGGTGACAAGTGTTCGGGAAACCTACACTACAGATCAACAAGATTCTATTGAGACACTTTTTCAAGGATACTAGAAATTATATTTCCAATTGGAAACTGTATCTAATATAAAGACGGAAAGAATGACGGGCCAGTTAATTTAAAGATGTACAGTAGTCAATACTGTGGTGGTAACTGGTTATCAATCTGCTCTCTGGAAAGGAAAAAAATGTATGTGTAGACATTGCTATTCACAGCCTAACAACTACACATACTGCACATATATTACATTGAACTTGAAAAAAATTATTTATTTTTAACTGGAGGGTAATTGCTTCACAGTGTTGTGCTGGTTTCATAGAGTAACACCAATCAGCCACAGGTATACATATGTCTCCTCCCTCTTTGACCTCCCTGCCACCTCCTGCGCCATCCCATCTCTCTAGGTTGTCACAGAGCCCCAGGTGGAGTTCCTTCTGTTATAGAGCAAATTCCCACTTTCTTTCGAGTTTAGGTATGGCAATATATATGTTTCCATGTGCCTCTGTCAGTTCATCCCATCCTCTCCTTTCCCCACCATGACACGTCTGTTCTCTATGTCTGCATTGCTTTTGCTACCTTGCAAATACGTTCATCAATGTCATTTGTTTAGATTCCATATATATGCATTAATATATGATATTTGTTCTTCTCTTTCAGACTTACTTAACTCTGTATAACAGGCCCTAGGTTCATCCACCTCACAGCATTGACTTACATTTGTTCCTTTACTATTCAGTAATATTTCATTGTATATACATACCTCAACTTCTTTGTCCATTCATGTAGGTTGCTTCCAAGTCCTGACTATAGTCAATATTGCTGCGATGAATATTGGGAAACATGTGTCCTTTTCAGTTATGGTTTCCTCAGAGTATATGCCCAGTAGTGGGATTGCTGGGTCATTTGGTAGTTTTACTCCCTAGTTTCTTAAGGAATCTCGATACTGTTCTCCATAATGACTGTATCAGTTTAAACTCCCACCCCTAGTGCAAGAAGGTTCCCTTTTCCCTTTTGTCCTCGCAGGCTGAGCTCTGAAGAATTGATGCTTTTGAACTGTGGTGTTGGAGAAGACTCTTGAGAGTCCCTTGGACTGCAAGGAGATCTAACCAGTCAATCCCAAAGGAAATCACCCCTGAATATTCACTGGAAGGACTGATGCTGAAGCTGAAACTCCGATACTTCAGCCACCTGATTCAAAGAGCCAACTCAATGGAAGAGACCCTGATACTAGGAAGATGGAAGGCAGGAGGAGAAGGGGGCAACAGAAGATGAGACGGTTGGATAGCATCACCAATTCAATGGACACGAGCTTTTGCAAACTCCAGACAATAGTTAAGGTCTGAGAAGCCTGACCTGCTGCTGTCCACTGAGTTGCAAAGTGTCAGACATCGCTTAATGACTGAACCAAAACAACAATGTCAAAGAGTGTTCTTCCTATGTTTTCCTCTAAGAGTTTTAGAGTTTATGGTCTTACATTTAGATCTTTAATCCATTTTGAATTTATCCTTGTGTATGGTGTTATCTTTGTGTATAAGCTTCCCTGGTAGCTCAGATGGTTAAGTGTCTGCCTGCTATGTGGGAGACCCAGGTTCAATCCGTGGGTTGGGAAGATTCCCTGGAGAAGGAAATGGCAGTCTGCTCCAGTACTCTTGCCTGGAAAATTACATGGATGGAGGAGACTGGTAGGGTATAGTCCATGGATTCACAAAGAATTGGACACGGCTGAGCGACTTCACTTTGTATGGTGTTAGGAAGTTTTCTAATTTCATTCTTTTACATATAGCTGACGAGTTTTCCCAACACCACTTACTGAAGAGACTATCTTTTCTCCTTTGTGTATTCTTGTCTCCTTTATCAAAGAAAAGGTGTCCATAGGTGCATTAGTTTATCTGGGCTTTCTATCTTGTTCCATTGGTTTATATTTCTGGTTTTGTACCAGTACCATGCTATCTTGATGACTGTAGCTTTGTGATACTACACATTTTTACATTAATCTTAGTTATTAACATTTTTCATCACTTTCTCAAGTCCAGACAATCCACCAAGCAATTAATCAAGTCCTGATTTGTAGCATTGTCCAACAATTGCCCCTCATAAGCTTGAAAGAATACACAGGCCAGCCAACTTTAATTTCCCAAAAGAATGAGGAAAAGAGGAACAGGAAGAAGAGAAAAAGAAGATGAAGGAATAAAAGAAGGGGAGAATGGTTAGTGGAAAGAGGAGACAATTAAAGATGCCAAAGCACAATCTAATACAGGAAACACAAATGCCAAATATGGTGCAAACTATAAGATTATCACAACCTTAATGCGAAAAGTACACCTTCTTTAAGTGGCAGAGGTAACAAGACATTAAATTCATAGATTAAAAAGTAACAACACTAACAGGCTATGCTTGTGGACTGAGTAGTTCCGAGGCACTCACAGTAATATCTGATCCTCATTGTGCTTTCTGTGAGCTGACACCGTTCTAAATGCCTTATAAATATGTATAAACATAAGGCACCCAAGCTAACCTATAAAATGAGTACTATTATTATTTGCACTTTTGAAGTGAAGAAAATGAGACCTTAAAATGAGACACAGAGACCTTAAGCACATTACCCAAATCATACAGTTACTAGGCAGCAGAACCATGGAGTGAACTATGGAAGGCTGGCTATAGGATCTGTGATCTCAGAAACTTGACTGTGGTCACTTCTAGTGGAGAAGGTATGGGAAGCAGTTTAATTAGGAAACTTGGGTCTTTTGAAGGGTTGGTAGTATTCTTTTTTCTTATCTCCCTCTTTCTTGACAATAAAGAGATCAGTCTATGATTATCCACTTCATACAGCAATGGTTTAGAAGCTTTCTGAATGTGTTGATCATGTTCTCTTAAAATGAAACAAAATGTTATTTTTTGTTTTCCTTTTTCTTGTTTTTCTTCAAGACAAAATTGGGGAGGGAATCATGTCAATATTATTAGGCCAGAGCCCTGTTCAAGAGTACAAGTCAACCCTCCTAAAAATAAAATCACTTCTTCTTCGTGTTGGAAGCACAACAGTAAAATTCTCTGTGCATTTTGTTACCTATAAGGTTATGGAAATTAATGAAGTCAACTTCCCTATAATATAGGAACATATGTTAATAATAGATGTACTTTTCATATAGTCACTCTCATAAAATAAATTTTTGTTTTGCAAAAGAATTGATTTATTCCTCAGCCCTTTTAACCATTTACAAAAAAAAAAAAAAAATGTCTTTAAAAGATCATATGCACTTTCAGTTAGAAGAAAATAGATAATAAGATAGTAGAGAATTACATAGAAAGTTGAGACTTTGAACTTCAGCATAGTATGACTAGAAAACTGTGAATAAATTATCAAAATATTTGATACATCTTGCAGATCCAATGTCTTCAATCCCACTCGGAGACATTGTCTTTTTGATAACTGTTCTCCCTGCAGTTACTCTGCCCTGCCTCAGCACTTGCCATCTCCTCTCACTGGTATAGTGTACCCCAGATATTCAAGGCTCACTCTTCTCTTCACTCAAGTTTTTGCCCTAAAAGTCACTTTGGAAGAGCTTTTCTACACAGTTGTCTCTAACATACCCCTTTCATCACTAGTATTTGCTTTGTATTTGCACGTGTGTGTGTGTGTGTGTGTGTGTGTGCAAATTCCCTTCAAGAGTTTAGATGAAATAATTAGCCTCCAACTAATAAAAATAAATGGAAAAAAAAAGAGTTTAGATGAAAAAAGGACTTTAGTCACCATCCTCATGTCCCTAGCACATGAGAGACTGCCTGACTTGTGTTAATAATTAGGAAACATTTGTGAATAAATTAATTTCTACGAGTACACTGGGTTGACTAGATTCTTCCCTACTGGTTTTACAAATAAGGAACCTGAGCTTGGGAGAATTTAATTCTTTTCAGGGTCTTCAAGGTAGACAAAGATAGAAACAAGTCTGAAACCAATGATGGAATTCTATGATGGTTCCAGTCCAAAAGACATATTTCAGGCAAAGCTGAACTCATTGATGGAAAAGTCAAATTCTGATAATCCAATAGGAATGAAAAGGAACACTCAGAAGAATAATTGTATTTGACAGAGGAGATGAAAAACATTATATGCAAAAAAAAAGGATAGTAATAAATAATAGGCCATGAATATGCTTTATTGGAAAAGCAAAGGAATAGACACACTAAGTGTTCTCGGGGTACAGATCACAATGCAGATTACAGACAGGCACATGGCAAAGAGAGATCAAACGATGATCCTGCTGCAACTTCCAACTATGCAGCGTCAACTTTAGGAACCAAGCCTTTTCTCTGTCAGCTATCAGTAGAGGAGGGAGGTTAAAGAAGATGCAATCCATCACCATGGCAGAAGGGAGGACAATGGAAGAGTCTGGATCTTGTTTCTTGGCCCAGATGATATCTGGCGCTGTTACTTCCACTTGGGTGGACACTTCTGCTTGCATGGTGGGCATGGTGGCCCAGGAGGGCATTTCTGCTGGCTCACTGGAGGTGGGCATGGATGAGGTGGGCAAGGCTCATGGGACTTCTGTGTGCACACTTTTGGAGGAGGATGGCAGGGCTCCTTGACCTGATGGTGATGCTGATGCTCATGCTGATGTGGATGCGGGTGCTGATGGTAAGACATCCCTCCTGGGTGGCAAGGAATCTGAAATAGAAACAGACAACATTCCTCATAACCGAGAGTCCGATTGGTAGAACATTTACCTGCGCCAACAACCCTCCCATCGCTATCGTTTTTTATAGCTCCTTTACCCTTCTTTTTTAGTATCTCTTGCCCTCAGATCTTTAGTCTTTTCTGGTTAGTCTCTCCTACCACTTTCTAAAAGAAAATTACCTACACAGGTGTTGTATGAATACAAAGATACTCTGAAGAAGAATTTGGATAATACACTTGCAGCCAGTCCCCAAACAAATCTCTACTTATTTCTCCCATGAGGTCTTGGGTGCTGGCCAAACTGACCTGACTGTGGGCTTTTGAGGAGAAATGCAAAGGCCCAAACTAGGCACTCAACGGGATTGAATTCTGAGAAGGGTGCTTTTGGAACTAATGTATGCTGTGCTATAGCACAGTATCTCATCTCCCTTACTCTCTCTCAGGTTAAGACTGTGCCTCTGACTCCATTTTCTCCTCACATTTAAGATTGCATTCATGACCAAATACCAAAAGTTTACCCCTAAATCCTCATTATCTTTTTTGTCCCATACAGAGAACTAATTGCTTCAATTAAAGCCACTTCTTCCCCCAGATTAAACCCTACCACCCAAGTTCCCAAAAGATCTCTAAGAGTTGTGCTCACCAGAGGCGCCAAAGAAGACCTATGACCGTCACAACAATGACAGCCCTGTGATGGAGACTCCTTTTATAAGGACCAGGCAGCTCCACCCAGGGGGACCATCCCAGGCCCGGCATGATGCACTTGTTTCCCTCCCCAAATACCACGCGCTTGCAATCTCAAAAATAAATTGCCCCAGTCATACTGATATCACAGTTCCCTTGTCCAGGGACTTCCTCACCTTTCAGTGAGGAATTACAGAGTGATTCATTTGAGACTTTGTCTCATACTTCCTCTACCAGTGTCGTGCACCATTTAGGAAATATGAGGAATGCTTGAGAATGGTGCTATTCTTCCATAGTCAGAGATGTTGCTTCCCCCTCTTGCCAGCTCCCCAAGCATCTGGTTCATAAGCCTTACTGCCCCATTCCATTTCACCTGTCAGCACCAGGCTTTTTTTCCATTGATGACAGAGACCTTGTGCTTAGCCTCTCAGTCGTGTCCAACTCTTCTCGATCCCATGGACTGTAGCCTGCCAGGCTCCTCTGTCCATGGGATTCTCCATGCAAGGATACTGGAGTGGGTTGCCATGCCCTCCTCCAGGGGATCTTCGCATTGTAGGTTGATTCTTTACCTTCTGAGCCACCATGGAAGCCCCAATGACAGAGACCAGGGTTTACTAACTGCACATATTTTAACTCCTACCTACAGTTTTTCTAAACTCGCCTTGTACCATAAACTACTTCTTGACAATTTAGTGACTTAAACCTGACTACGAAGTCTATCTTGATATTTTAGTGCAAGCAGTCTCATGTCAAATGTGTTTTCACATGACTCCATACACAGACTTGAACAGGACAATATGATCCCTCAGTTTTTTAGGCCATAAATCACCAGCTCTGGCCCCTTCCTGAAGCTCTACTTTTGCAGGTTTATACACTGATCTGAAGTCTGCAGATCCATGATCTGAGTCATTTGTGGTCTACTAGAAACCCAAATTCCTCTCCTCTCATTATCTTCAAAACAAACTCAGTGTCTGGGCTATATCCATTTAGAAGCTTTCCCACTAATAATCCCTAAATATCTTGCACTTCTTTCCCCTACAGCAGTTCATTCAATTGACTCTATCAGGTCCTTTATTTTAAATGACACTTAGTATGTTTTCAGACATTCTCAGTACACTCAGGGGATGAACCTCCATGAATCATTGATTCAGCTATTCAATCCATGGGTATTTGTCCTTAAATAAATAAAATATGGGTGACATAGAACCCATTGATAATTTATTAATATAATTTGTTGACCGACAGTAACACTTCAGCTAATAATATTTACTATGCCTTTCAGGGGAAAACTTGAGTACTTGGCTCTCAATTCAGTTCAGTCCAGTCACTTAGTCATGTCTGACTCTTTGCGACCCCATGGAACAGCAGTACCTCAGGCTTTCCTGTTCATCACCACCTCCCACCACCTCCCACCACCACCACCACTTGCTCAAACTCATGTCCATTGAGTTGGTGATGCCATCCAAACATCACATCCTCTGTCATCCCCTTTTCCTCCAGCCTTCAATCTTTCCCATCATCAGGATCTTTTCCAGTGAATCAGTTCTTCGCATCCAGTGGCCAAATTTTTGGTGCTTCAGCTTCAGCATCAGTCCTTCCAGTGAATATTCAGGACTGATTATCTTTACTATTGACTGGTTAAATCTCCTTGCAGCCCAAGGGAATCTCAAGGGTCTTCTCCAACACCACAGTTCAAAAGCACTTTATTTTAATTGAATGATAACTCTACAACATTGTGGTGATTTTTGCCATACACTGAATTGGCTTGAATCAGCCAGGATGCACATGTGTCCACCTATCCTGAGCTCCCCGTCCACCTCCCTCCCCACCACATCCCTCTCGGTTGGCCCAGAGCACCGGCCTTGAGTGCCCTGCTTCATACATTGAACTTGCACTGGTCATCCATTTTACATATGGTACTATACATGTTTCAGTGCTATTCTCTCAAATCCTCCCACCCTTGCCCTCTCCCACATAGTCAAAAGTCTATTCTTCACATCTGTGTTTCCTTTGCTGCCTTGCATATAGGATCATCATTATTGTCTTTCTAAATTCCATATATATGCATTGATATACTGTATTGGTGTTTCTCTTTCTGATTTACTTCACTCTGCATAATAGACTCCAGTTTCATCCACCTCATTAGAACTGACTCAAATGCATTCTGTCTTAAAGCTGAGTAATATTCCATTGTGTATATGTAACACAAATTCCTTATCCGTTTTTCTGCTGATGGACATCTAGGTTGCTTCATGACCTACCTATTGTAAACAGTGCTGCCATGAACATTGGGGTACATGTGTCTCTTTCAATTCTAGTTTCCTCAGTGTGTATGCCCAGCAGTGGGATTGCTTGGTCATTATGCAGTTCTATTTCCAGGTTTTTAAGGAATCTCTACACTGTTCTCCATAGTTGCTGTACCAGTTTGCATTCCCATCAACAGTGTAAGAGGGTTCCCTTTTCTCCACATCCTCTCCAGCATTTATTGTTAATAGACTTCTGATGATGGCCATTTTGACTCGCATGAGATGACACCTCATTGTGGTCTTGATTTGTATTTCTCTAGTAATGAGTGATGTTGAGAATCTTTACATGTGTTTGTTCACCATCTGCATGTCTTCTTTGGGAAATTGTTTAGTTTTTTTGCCCACTTTTTGACTGGGTTGTTTGTTTTTCTGGTATTGAACTGCATCAGCTGTTCGTATATTTTGGAGATTAATTCTTTGTCAGTTGTTTCATTTGCTATTATTTTCTCCTATTCTGAAGGCTGCCTTTTCACCTTGCTTATAGTTTCCTTCATTGTGCAAAAACTTTTAAATTTACTTAGGCCCCATTTATTTATTTATTTATTTTCATTTCTATGTCTCTGGGATGTGGGTCATAGAGGATCTTCCTGTGATATCAGAGAGTGTTCTGCCTATGTTTTCTTCTATCAGTCTTACAGTTTCTGGTCTGGCATTTAGATCTTTAATCCATTTTAAGTTTATTTTTGTGTATGGTGTCAGAAAATGTTCCACTTTCATTCTTTCACACATGGTTGGCCAGTTTTCCCAGCACCAGTTGTTAAAGAGATTGTCTTTTTTCCATTGTAAATTTTTGCCTCCTCTGCCAAAGAAAAGGTGTTTATAGGTGCATGGATTTATCTCTGGGCTTTCTATTTTGTTCCATTGATCTGTATTTCTGTCTTTGTGCCAGTACCATATTGTCCTGATGACTGCAGCTTTGTAGTATAGTCTGAAGTCAGGAAGCATGATTTCTCCAGTTCCATTTTTCTTTCTCAATATTGCTTTGGTTATTTGAGGTTTTTGTGTTTCCATACAAAATGTGAACTTATTTGTTCTAGCTCTGTGAAAATATCCATATCTAGCTTGATATGGATTGTACTGAATCTATAGATTGTTTTGGGTAGTATGCTTATTTTCATTTTATTGATTCTTCCAATCCACAAAAACGGTATATTTCTCCATCTCTTTGTGTCCTCTTTGATATCTTTCATCAGTGTTTTCTAATTTTCTTCATTTAGGTCTTTTGTTTATCTAGGTAAATTTATTGTAAGTATTTTATTCTTTTTGTTGCAATGGTTAATGGGATTGTATCCTTAATTTCTCTTTCTTTTCTCTCATTGTTAGTGTTTAGGAATGCAAGGGAGTTCTGTGTATTAATTTTATATCCTGCCACTTTACTATATTAATTGATTAGCTCTAGCAATTTTCTAGCAGTATCTTTAGGGTTTTCTATGTAGAGGATCATGTCACCTGCAAACAGTGAGTTTTACTTCTTCTTCCCCAGTCTGGATTACTTTTATTTCTTTTTCATCTCTGACTGCTGTGCTAGGACTTCCAAAACTATGTTGAATAGTGGTGAGAGTAGGCACTCTTGTCTTTTTCCTGATTTCAGAGGAAATGCTTTCAATTTTTTGCCATTGAGACTAATGTTTGCTGTGGATTTGTCATATATGGCTTTTATTATGTTGAGGTATGTTCCTTCTAAGCCTACTTTCTGGAAAGTTTTTTTTTCTTATTTTTTTTTTTTCTTATCATAAATGGGTGTTGAATTTTGTCAAAGGCTTTCTCTGCATCTATTGAGATAATCATATGGTTTTTTATCTCTCAATTTCTTAATATGGTGTATAACATTGAATGATTTGCAAATATTGAAGAAACTATGCACCCCTGGAATAAAGCCCATTTGGTCATGATGTATGATCTTTTAAATATGTTGTTGGATTCGGTTTGCTAAAATTTTGTTGAAAATTTTTGCATCTATGTTCATCAGTGATACTGGCCTGTACTTTTCTTTTTTTGTGACATATTTGTCTGATTTTGGTATTAGGGTGATGGTGGTCTCATAGAATGATTTTGGGAGTTTACCTTCCTCTGCAATTTTCTGGCAGAGTTTGAGTAGAATAGGTGTTAGCTCTTCTTTAAATTTTTGGTAGAATTCACCTGTGAAACCATCTGGTCCTGGGCTTTTATTTATTGAAAGGTTTTTGATTACAGTTTTTATTTCCATGCTTGTGATATGTCTGTTCAAGATTATTTATTTCTTTCTGGTTCAGTTTTAGAAGGTTATGCTTTTCTAAGAATTTGCCCATTTCTTCCAAGTTGTCCATTTTATTGGTATAATGTTGCTCATAATAGTCTCTTATGATCTTTTGTATTTCTGTGTTGTCTGTTGTGATTTCTCCATTTTTATTTCTGATTTACTTGATTTGATTGTTCTCCCTGTTTTCCTTGATGAATCAGGCTAATAGTTTGTCTATTTTATTTAACTTCTTAAAGAACCACCTTTTAATTTTATTGATCTTTGCTATAGATCTTCCATTCTTTTTCATTTATTTCTGCTCTCGTTCTTTATGATTTCTTTCCTTCTACTAACTTTGGGGTTCTTATGTTCTTCTTTTTCTAGTTGCTTTAAGTGTAAAGTTAGATTGTTTATTTAATGTTTCTATTGTTTCTTGAGGTAGGCTTGTATTGCTATGAACCTCCTTCTTAGCACTGCTTTTACTGAATCCCATAGGTTTTGTGTTGTGTGTTTTCATTTTCATCTCTTTCTATGCATATTTTGATTTCCTTTTTGATTTCTTCCATGATGTTGGTTATTCAGAAGCATGTTGTTTAGTCTCCACATGTTTGTGTTTTTTGTAGTTTTTTCCCCCTGTAGTTGATATCTAATCTTACCACATTGTGATCAGAAAAAATGCTTGAAATGATTTAATTTTTAAAAAATTTACCAAGGCTAGATTTGTGGCCCAGTATGTGATCTATTGTGAAAAATATTCCATGTGCACTTGGGGAAAAGGTGAGATCCATTGTTTGGGGGTGAAATGCCCTGTAGATATCAATTAGGTCTAACTGGTCTATTGTATCCTTTAAATCTTGTGTTCCTTTCTAATTTTCTGTTTGATTGATCTATCCATAGGTGTGAGTAGGGTATTAAAATTCCCCACTATTATTGTATTACTGATAATTTCCCTTTCATACTTGTTAGTATTTACCTTATGTATTGAGGTGCTTTTATGTTGGTGCATATATATTTATAATTGTTATATCTTCTTCTTGGATTGATCTTTTGATCATTATGTAGTGTTCTTCTTTGTCTCTTATCTGGTGTTTGTTTCAAAGTATGTTTTATTGCTTGTAGACTTTTGGATAGCAGCCATCCTGACTGGCATATAATGGTACCTCATTGTGGTTTTGATTTGCATTTCTCTAATAATGA
The DNA here is from genome assembly GCF_033118175.1 of Dama dama. Lineage (NCBI taxonomy): Eukaryota > Metazoa > Chordata > Mammalia > Artiodactyla > Cervidae > Dama > Dama dama. The sequence goes on from NC_083700.1 coordinate 18,828,903, forward strand.
GTGATGTTAAGCATCTTTTCATGTGTTTGTTAGCCATATGTATGTCTCCTTTGGAGAAATATCTGTTTAGTTCTGTGGCTCACTTTTTCATTGGATCTTTTATTTCTCTGGAATTGAGCTGCAGGAGTTGCTTGTATATTTTTGAAATTAATCCTTTGTCTGTTGCTTCATTTGCTTTTATTTTCTCCCATTCTGAAGGCTGTCTTTTCACCTCGATTATAGTTTCCTTTGTTGTGCAGAAGCTTTTGATTTTAATTATGTTCCATTTGTTTATTTTTGCTTTTATTTCCAATATTCTTGGAGGTGGGTCATAGAGGATCTTGCTGTGATTTATGTCAGAAAGTGCTTTGCCTATGTTCTCCTCTAGGAGTTTCATAGTTTCTGGTCTTACATTTAGATCTTTAATCCATTTTGAGTTTATTTTTGTGTATGGTGTTAGAAAGTGTTCTAGTTTCATTCTTTTACAAGTGGTTGACCAGTTTTCCCAGCACCACTTGTTAAAGAGGTTGTCTTTTTTCTATTGTATATCCTCACCTCCTTTGTCAAAGATAAGGTGTCCATAGGTATGTGGGTTTATCTCTGGGCTTTCTATTTTGTTCCATTGATCTATATTTCTGTCTTTGTGCCAGTACCATATTGTCTTGATGACTGTGGCTTTGTAGTAGAGCTGGAAGTCAGGCAGGTTGATTCCTCCAGTTCCATTCTTCTTTCTCAAGATTACTTTGGCTATGCGAGGTTTTTTATATTTCCATACAAATTGTGAAATCATTTGTTCTAGTTCTCTGAAAAATACCATTGGTAGCTTGATAGGGATTGCACTGAATCTATAGATTACTTTGCTTAGTATATTCATTTCATTATATTGATTCTTCCAACCCATGAACACAGTATATTTCTCCATCTATTTGTGTCATCTTTGATTTCTTTTACGAGTGTTTTATAGTTTTCTATATATAGGTCTTTTGTTTCTTTAGGTAGACGTACTCCTAAGTATTTTATTCTTTTCATTGCAATGGTGAATGGAATTGTTTCCTTAATTTCTCTTTCTGTTTTTTCATTGTTAGTTTATAGGAGTGCAAGGGATTTCTGTGTGTTAATTTTATATCCTGCAATTTTACTATATTCATCTAGTAATTTTCTGGAGGAATCTTTAGGGTTTTTTATGTAGAGGATCATGTCATCTACAAACAGTGAGAATTTTACTTCTTTTCCAATATGGATTCCTTTTATTTATTTATTTTTTTTCTACTCTGATTGCTGTGGCTGAAGCTTCCAAAACTATGTTGAATAGTAGTGGTGGGAGTGGGCACCCTTGCCTTATTCCTGACTTTAGGGGAAATGCTTTCAATTTTTCACCATTGAGGATAATATTTGCTGAGGGTTTTTCATATATAGCTTTTTATTATGTTGAGGTATGTTCTTTCTATGCCTGATATTTGGAGGGTTTTTCTCATAAATGGATGTTGAATTTTGTCAAAGGCTTTCTCTGCATCTATTGATATAATCATATGGTTTTTATTTTCCAATTTGTTAATGTGGTGTATTACATTGATTGATTTGTGGATATTGAAGAATCCTTGCATCCCTGGGATAAAGCCCACTTGGTCATGATGTATGATCTTTTTACTATGTTGTTGGATTCTGTTTGCTAGCATTTTGTTAAGGATTTTTGCATCTATGTTCATCAGTGATATTGGCCTATAGTTTTCTTTTTTTGTGGCATCTTTGTCAGGTTTTGGTATTAAGGTGATGGTGGTCTCATAGAATGAGTTTGGAAGTTTACCTTCCTCTGCAATTTTCTGGAAGAATTTGAGTAGGATAGGTGTTAGTTCTTTAAATTTTTGGTAGAATTCAGCTGTGAAGCTGTCTGGTCCTGGTCTTTTGTTTGTTGGAAGATTTCTAATTACAGGTTCAATTTCCATGCTTGTGATGGGTCTGTTGAGATTTTCTATTTCTTCCTGGTTCAATTTTGGAAAGTTGTACTTTTCTAAGAATTTGTTCGTTTCTTCCAAGTTGTCCATTTTATTAGCATATAGTTGCTGATAATAGTCTCTTATGACCCTTTGTATTTCTGTATTTTCTGTTGTTATCTCTCCGTTTTCGTTTCTAATTTGATTTTTCTCCCTTTGTTTCTTGAGGAGTCTGGATAATGGTCTGTCAATTTTACTTACCTTCTCAAAAAACCAGCTTTTGGTTTTGTTGATTTTTTCTCTGGTCTCTTTTGTTTCTTTTGCATTTATTTCTGCCCTAATTTTAAAGATTTCTTTCCTTCTACTAGCCCTGGGGTTCATAATTTCTTCCTTTTCATGTTGCTTTAGTTGTAGAGTTAGGTTATTTATTTGACTTTTCTCTTGTTTCTTGAGGTTAGCCTATATTGGTATGAACCTTCCCCTTAGCACTGCCTTTACAGTGTCCCATAGGTTTTGGGTTGTTGTGTTTTCATTTTCATTCTTTTCTATGCATATTTTGATTTCTCCTACGATTTGTTGGTTATTCAGCAGCGTGTTCTTCAGCCTCCATATGTTGGAAATTTAATAGTTTTTTCCCCCTGCAATTGACATCTAATCTTACTGCATTGTGGTCAGAAAAGATGCTTGCTGTGATTTCAATCTTTTTTTTTTTTCATTTACCAAGGCTAGATTTATGGCCCAGGATGTGATCTATCCTAGAGAGGGTTTGTGTGTGCTTGAGGAAAAAGGTGAAATTCATTGTTTTGGGGTGAAAAGTGTACAAGCAATAAATGCTGGAGAGGGTGTGGAGAAAAGGGAACCATCTTACACTGTTGGTGGGAATGCAAACTGGTACAGCCACTATGGAGAACAGTGTGGAGATTCCTTAAAAAACTGGAAATAGACCTTCCATATGACCTAGCGATCCCACTGCTGGGCATACACACCGAGGAAACCAGAATTGAAAGAGACACATGTACCCCAATATTCATCACAGCACTGTTTATAATAGCCAGGACATGGAAACAACCTAGATGTCCATCGGCAGAAGAATGGATAAAAAAGCTGTGGTACATATACACAATGGAATATTACTCAGCCATTAAAAAGAATGCATTTGAATCAGTTCTAATGAGCTGGATGAAACTGGAGCCTATTATACAGAGTGAAGTAAGCCAGAAAGAAAAACACCAATACAGTATCACTTCAGTTCAGTTCAGTTGCTCAGTCGTATCCGACTCTTTGCAACCCCATGAATCACAGCACGCCACCTCCCTGTCTATCACCAACTCCTGGAGTTTACTCAAACTCATGTCCATTGAATCGGTGATGCCATCCAGCCATCTCATCCTCTGTCGTCCCCTTCTCCTCCTGCCTCCTATCCCTCCCAGCATCAGGGTCTTTTCCAATGAATCAACTCTTCGCATGAGGTGGCCTAAGTATTGGAGTTTCAGCCTCAGCATCAGTCCTTCCAATGAACACCCAGGACTGATCTCCTTTAAGATGGACTGGTTGGATCTCCTTGCAGTCCAGGGGACTCTTAAGAATCTTCTCCAACACCACAGTTCAAAGCATCAATATTTTGGTGCTCAGCTTTTTCACAGTCCAACTCTCACATCCATACATGACCACTGGAAAAACCATAGCATTGACTAGACGGACCTTTGTTGGCAAAGTAATGTCTCTGCTTTTTAATATGCTATCTAGGTTGGTCATAACTTTCCTTCCAACGAGTAAGCGTCTTTTAATTTCATGGATGCAATCACCATCTGCAGTGATTTTGGAACACCCCCCCCCCCACAAAAGTCTGCCACTACTTCCACTGTTTCTCCATCTATTTCCCATGAAATGATGTGACCAGATGCCATGATCTTAGTTTTCTGAATGTTGAGCTTTAAGCCAACTTTTTCACTCTCCTCTTTCACTTTCATCAAGAGGCTTTTTAGTTCCTCTACACCCTCTGCCATAAGGGTGGTGTCATCTGCATATCTGAGGTTGTTGATATTTCCCCCAGCAATCTTGATTCCAGCTTGTGCTTCTTCTAGCCCCGAGTTTCTCATGATGTACTCTGCATATAAGTTAAATAAGCAGGGTGACAATATACAGCCTTCATATACTCCTTTTCCTATTTGGAACCAGTCTGTTGTTCCATGTCCAGTTCTAACTGTTGCTTCCTGACCTGCATATAGGTTTCTCAAGAGGTGGGTCAGGTGGTCTGGTATTCTCATCTCTTTCAGAATTTCCACAGTTTATTGTCATCCACACAGTCAAAGGCTTTGGCATAGTCAATAAAGCAGAAATAGATGTGTTTTCTGGAACTCTCTTGCTTTTTTGATGATCCAGTGGATGTTGGCAATTTGATCTCTGGTTCCTCTGCCTTTTTAAAACCAGCTTGAACATCTGGAAGTTCATGGTTCATATATTGCTGAAGCCTGGCTTGGAGAATTTTGAGCATTACTTTACTAGCATGTTAGATGAGGGCAATTGTGCAGTAGTTTGAGCATTCTTTGGGATTGCTTTTCTTAGGGATTGGAATGAAAACTGACCTTTTCCAGTCCTGTGGCCACTACTGAATTTTCCAAATTTACTGGCATATTGAGTGCAGCACTTTCACAACATCATCTTTCAGGATTTTAAATAGCTCAACAGGAATTCCATCACCTCCACTAGCTTTGTTCGTAGTGATGCTTGCCAAGGCCCACATGAGTTCACATTCCAGGATGTCTGGCTCTAGGTGAGTGATCACACCATCGTGATTATCTGGGTCGTGTAGATCTTTTTTGTACAGTTTTTCTGTGTATTCTTGCCACCTCTTCTTAATATCTTCTGCTTCTGTTAGGTCTATATCATTTCTATCCTTTATCGAACCCATCTTTGCAGTATACTAACGCATATATATGGAATTTAGAAAGATGAACAATAATCTTGTATGCGAGACAGAAAGAGAGACACAGATCTATTGAACAGTCTTGAACTCTGTGGGAGAGGGTGAGGGCGGGATGATATGGGAGAATGGCATTGAAACATATAAATTATCATATGTGAAATGAGTTGCCAGTCCAGGTTCGATGCATGATACAGGATGCTTGGGGCTGGTGCACTGGGATGACTCAGAGGGATTGGATGGGGAGAGAGGTGGGAGGGGGGTTCAGGATGGGGAACACATGTACACCCGTGGCGGATTCAAGTCAATGTATGGCAAAACCAATACAATGTTGTAAAGTAAAATAAATAAATTAATTAAAAACAAAACAACCAACCAACCAAACAAAGAAACAAAAAAACAAAGTCTGTTTTATCTGATATGAGTATTGCTACTCATGCTTTCTTTTGGTCTCCATTTGCATGAAATATCTTTTTCCAGCCCCTCACTTTCGGTCTGTATGTGTCCCTGGGTTTGTGGTGGGCCTCTTTTAGCAGCATATATAGGGGTCTTGTTTTTGTATACATTTGACCAGTCTTTGTCTTTTGGTTGGAGCATTTAACCCATTTATATTTAAGGTAATTATTGATAATATGATCCCATTACCATTTACTTTGTTGTTTTGGGTTCATTTTTATAAACCTTTTCTGTCGTCCCTGTCTAGAGACAATCTTTTAGCATTTGCTGAAGAGCTGGTTTGGTGGTGCTGAATTCTCTCAGCTTTTGCTTGTCTGTAAAGCTTTTGATTTCTCCTTCATATTTCAATGAGATCCTTGCTGGACAGAGTAATCTTGGTTGTAGGTTTTTTTCTTTCATCACTTTAAGTATGCCCTGCCACTCCCTTCTGGCCAGAAGAGTTTCTATTGAAAGATAAGCTGTTATCTTTTTGGGACCCCTTATGTGTTATTTATTGCTTTTCCCTTGCTGCTTTTAATATTTGCTTTTTGTGTTTGATCTTTGTTAGTTTGATTAACATGTGTCTTGGGGTGTCTTATATGTGTCTTGGGGTGTTCCCCATTTTAGGGAAGCTTTCAACTATTATCTCCTCACGTATTTTCTCATATCCTTCTTTTGTGTCTTCTTCTTCTGGGACACCTATGACTTGAATGTTGGGCATTTAACATTGTCCCAGAGGTCTCTGAGGTTGTCCTCATTTCTTTTAATTCTTTTTCCTTTTTTCATCTCTGCATCATTTATTTCCACCATTCTATTTTCCACTTCACTTATCCTCTCTTCTGCCTCAGTTATTCTGCTGTTGATCCCCTCCAGAGTGTTTTTACTCCCAGTTATGGCATTGTTCATTATTGATTGTCTCTTCTTTTTTTATTATAGGTCCTTGTTAAACACTTCTTGCATCTTCTCAATCTTTGTCTCTAGTCTATTTATCTGTACCTCCATTTTGTTTTCAAGACTTTGAATCATCTTTACTATCATTATTCTGAATTTTTTTTCGGGTAGACTTCATATCTCCTCCTCTTTTGTTAGATTTGGTGGGTTTTTATCATGTTACTTCACCTGCTGAATATTCCTCTGCCTTTCATTTTGTTTAGATTGCTATGTTTGCGGTGCCCTTTCTGCAGGCTGGAAGTTCATGGTTCCTCTTAATTGTGGAGTCTGCTTGCTGTGGGTAGGGTTGAACTAGTGGCTTGTCAAGGTTTCCTGGTTGGGGGAGCTTGCATCTGTGTTCTGGTGAGTGGAACTGGATCTCTTCTCTCTGGAGTGCAATGAAGTGCCTAATAGTGAGTTTTGGGGGTGTCTATGGGTTTGGTGTGGCTTTGGGCAGCTTGTTTTTTAATGTTCTGGATTTTGTTCCTGTTTTGCTGGAGAATTAGCATGGTATGTCTTGCACTGGAACTTGTTGGCTCTTGGCTGGAGCTTGGTTTCAGTGTAGGTATGCGGACTTTTGGGTGAGCTCTTGACTATTAATGTTCCCTGGAGTCAGAATTTCTCTGAGGTTCTAAAGTTCTGGAGTTGAGCCTCTTGCCTCTGGGTTTTGGTCCTCCTCTTACAGTAGCCTCAAGACTTCTTCATCCATACAGGACAGAAGGTAAAACTCCTAGGTTAATGGTGAAACAACTCTCCACATCCAGGAACACCCAGAGAGATGCACAGAATTATATAGAGAAGAGAAGAGGGAGGAAAGAGATAGAAGTGACCCAGAGGAGAGAGGAGAGAGTAAAAAGGGGAGAAACAATCAAGCCAGTAACCAAATCACTAAGTGACAATGTATACTGAAGATTGATTCTTAAAGGTACACAATTGATAGCAAATATCAAAAAGCAAAATTAAAAACCTAAAATAGAGTTTAGACTCTGAAAAATATAATATAAAAATTACAAAACTAAATTGATCACAAAAATTAAAAATATATATATGGGATTTGTTTTTAAAAAATAAGGTTTTTTTTTAATTTAGAAAGGTGATAGTAGGCTATAGAAATAAAAGTTAGTGGAGTAATAAACACCTAAAAATTAAAAATATTTAAAAATTAAAAAGTGGTAATAGTAAAAATATATCTAGAAATTTCTCTGGAGCTGATGTGAGCAGTGTGGGGTCATTTCAGCATTAGATAGTCCTTTGTTCCAGCTTGCATTTTTTCTCAAGGTCTATAGCTGCCCCTCAAATGCACAGTCTCAGCATTGACTTCAGGGTTTTAATCTGTTGCACCTGTCACTTCCGGGTGGTTCCCCCTGCTTTGTTTATTTTGGTTTCCTCTGTCTGCAAGTCTCTTCAGTGTCTAATTTCTGCCCTGACACGAGGTGGCAAAGGTGGCCACTTGTTTAGGCCCACTTGTTCAGTTGTGCTGTGAAGAGGGGGGAAACCTGCAAACAAATACCGCTGGCATGTGTGGGAAGTGTTTGCAGTGGATGGACCATGCTGGGTTTGCCACAGCCCAAGGCAGCATGTACTTTCTGGGTCCACACTACTCAGGCTCCAGGGTGCTCTGTAAGGGGACTGTCCCAAGTGGGCCCTGCTTTTTATGTACTTCCCAGGTCTGAACCTCTCAGGTTCTCGGGTGCACTGCAAGGGCATGGACCCAGATGGGCTATATGTTTTGTGCCCTTCCCAGGTCCAAGCCACTCAGGTGACTGTGCTTGGCCAGCACACTCTCTCAGGAGGCCCATGCATCTTATGCATCTCCCTAGTCCTGGCCACTCGGTTTCCTGAGTGTGCTGCAAAGGCACAATCCCAGGTGTACTGTGTGTCTCCTCTGGGGAGCTCATCTCAGGCTGTGACACTCCTGGCAGATGTGAACCATCCAGGGTCCCAGGGAGATGTGATTAGCAACTGGCAGCCTTCTCACAGTTTGGTGGAAAATGTGGTCTCTGGGGCCGAGATAGCAGCAGCCACTTGGCTTCTGGCTCTGGCTGTGGCACACTTGCCTCTCTGCCTCCAGGAAGAGAGGGCCCTAAATGGCATACAACTTACTCTCCTTTGGTATTCACCAGGGCACAACCCTTTGTTCTGTGAGCACACCAGGGGTCACCATGCAGCGTTAGAATCTTTCAATGGAAAGGGGCTTGTTTTTTTATTTTTGTTTCTCTGGCCATTCCACTATTTGGGTTGCTATGTCACCTTAGCCCCCTCAGATTTTCCTCAGGGCACTCAAGGCCAGTCCTTACCCTAAGGACCAACAATGCAGCCCACACCTCCCTGCCCAGCCCCCAGTTGCTGCTGGTGGATGTGAGTGGCTGAGCCACTTCTCTGCTAATAGTTGCAGTCAGGCACATATTCTGTGCATTTTTTTCTCAGCTATGTTGCCCTCTGAGATTTCAAAGCACCCCGCAGACACACCTGTGAGAGGGTTTCCTATTGTGTGGAAACTTCTCCTCCATGACTCCCTCCCCAGGACAGGTCTTCATCCCTAAATCCTTTGTCTCTGTTTTCATCTTTTATAATTTGTACTACCTCCTTTTGAAGAGATTGGGATGCCTTTCTGGGTGCTTGGTATCCTCCACTAGTGTTCAGAAGTTGTTTTGTGAAAGTCGCTCAACATTCAAATGATCTTTTGATGAATTTGTGGGGGAGAAAGTGGTCTTTCCATCCTATTCCTCCACCATCTTGGGACCACCTTCCCTCTCTGTCTTTTCTAAATCCAGCCTGAACATCTGGAAGTTCTTGGTTCATGTACTGTTGAAGCCCAGCTTGGAGAATTTTCAGTATTACTTTCCTAGCATGTGAAATGAGTGCAATTGTGTGGTAGTTTGAACATTCTTTAGCGTTGCTTTTCTTTGGGATTGGAATGAAAACTGACCTTTACCAGTCCTGTGGCCACTGTTGACTTTTCCAAATTTGCTGGCATATTGAGTGCAGCACTTTCAAAGCATCATCTTTCAGGATTTGGAATAGCTCAGCTAGAATTCCATCATCTCCACTAGTTTTGTTCATAGTGATGTTTCCTAAGGCCCACTTTACTTCACATTCCAGGATGTCTAGCTCTAGGTGAGTAATCACACCATCGTGGTTATCTGGGTCATGCAGATCTTTTTTATGTAGTTCTTCTGTGTATTCTTGCCACCTCTTCTTAATATTTTCTGCTTCTATTAGGTACATAAAATTTCTCTCCTTTATTGTTTCCATCTTTGCATGAAATATTCCCTTGGTATCTTTAATTTTCATGAAGATATCTCTAGTTTTACCCATTCTATTTTTTTCCCTCTATTTCTTTGCATTGATCACTGAGGAGGGCTTTCTTATCTCTCCTTGCTATTCATTGGAACTCTGCATTCAGATGGGTGTGTCTTTCCTTTTCTCCTTTGCCTTTCACTTATCTTTTCTCAGCTATTTGTAAGACCTCCTCAGATAACCATTTTGCTTCTTTGCATTTCTTTTTCTTGGAAATGGTCTTGATCATTACCTTCTGTACAATGTTACAAACCCCCTTCCACGGTTCTTCAGGTACTCTATCAGATCTAATCCCTTGAATCTATTTGTCACTTTCACTGTACAATCATAGGGGATTTGATTTAGGTCATACTGAATGGCCTAGTGGTTTTCCCTACTTTCTTCAATTTAAGTCTGAATATAGCAATAAGGTATTAATGATCTGAGCCACAGTCAGCTCCCAGTCTTGTTTTGCTGACTGTATAGAGCTCCATCTTCAGCTGCAAAGAATATAATCAATCTGATTTGGGTATTGACCATCTGGTGATGTCCATGTGTAGAGTTGTCTGTTGTGTTGTTGGAAAAGGGTGTTTGGTATGACCAGTGCGTTCTCTTGGCAAAACCTTGTTAGCCTTTGCTCTGCTTCATTTTGTACATCTATAGGTACCTGTACTTTATGACATTAAACACTTCCCAACCTCCCTGAAGATCAGTTCACTTTCACAGTTGTAATTAGAGATAAAAACTATACCTGCCCCAAAATTTGGCTATGAAAGCAATAAAATGCCTAATAAGAGGCACATTACACAGTCAGTCTTAAGGACATGTGAGCACCCATATATCTGAAAGATGTTAATTTCCAAAATATATAAGAAACTTCTACAACATAATAGCAAACATTTTAAACAAACTTAGTTTTAGATAGGCAAGGGTCTTGAATAAAGTTCTCTTTAAAGAAGACATATAAATAACCACAGGTACATGAAAAGGAGTTTAATATCACTACTGATCAATAGGGAAATGCAAATCGAAAACACTATGACATATCACTTCACACCTCTTAGAATGACTATAATAAAAAAAATTAACAAATTTTGGTGAGGGTATGAAGATATAAAGAACCCTTGTACCTGTTAGTGGGATGGCAAAATAGTTCAACCATTATGAAAAATATGAAGGCTACTCAAAAATTGAAAATAGAAAACATTGAATTACCATATGATTTACCCATTTTACATTTTGTATGTGAAATTTACCCATTTACCCATTTCACATAATCTAAATCAGGGTCTCGAAAACATTAACACTTCCAACTTAATTTCAGCAATACTCACAGTAGCCATGATGTGATAACAACCCAAGTGTCCATCAGCAGATGAAATGATAAATAAACTGTAGTATACACATACACACACACACGACACACACACAACACACAGACACACACACAATGTATTATTATCCCTCCTTAAAAAGAAGGAAATTCTACCATATGAGACAACATGAAGCAACCTGAAAGATACTATGCCAAGGGAGATAAGCCAGACAAAGGAGGAGAAATACTGCTTGAATTCCCTTATATGAGGTATCAAAAACAATCAAACTCATTGAAGTAAAGAATGGAATAGTAGTTGCAAGAAACTTGGAGGAAAGGAAAACAGGGTGTTGCTAATCAATAGGTATAATATTTCAGTCCTACAAGGTGAACCAGTTGGAGAGATCTGCTTACTATATCAAGCTTGTATATAAAAACACTATATACACTGAAAATAGTGTTAAGAGACTACATCGCATGTTAGGTGTTCTTAACACAATAAGTTCAGTTCAGTTGCTCAGTTGTGTTTGACTCTTTGCAGCCCCATGGACTGCAGCATGCCAGGCCTCCCTGTCCATCACCAACTCCTGGAGTTTACTCAAACTCATGTCCATTGATTTGGAGATGCCATCCAAGCATCTCATCCTCTGTCATCCCCTTCTTCTGCCTTCAATCTTTCCCAGCATCAGGGTCTTTTCCAATGAGTCAGTTCTTTGCAGCAGGTGGCCAAAGTATTGGAGTTTCAGCTTCAGCATCAGTCCTTCTGATGAATATTCAGGACTGATTTCCTTTAGGATGAACTGGTTGGATCTCCTTGCAGTCCAAGGGACTCTCAAGAGTCTCCTCCAACACCACAGTCCAAAAGCATCAATTCTTCAGAGCTCAGCTTTCTTTATAGTCCAACTCTCACACCCATACATGACTACTGGAAAAACCATAGCTTTGACTAGATGGACCTTTGTTGGCAAAGTAATGTCTCTGCTTTTTAATATGCTGTCTAGTTTGGTCATAACTTTTCTTGAAAGGAGCAAGTGTCTTTCAATTTCATGGCTGCAGTCACCATCTGCAGTGACTTTGGAGCCCAAGAAAATAAAGTCTGTCACTGTTTCCACTGTTTCCCCATCTATTTCCAATGAAGTGATGGGACCAGATGCCATGATCTTAGTTTTCTGAATGTTGAGTTTTAAGCCAACTTTTTCATTCTCCTCTTTCACTTTAAACGGGAGGCTCTTTAGTTCTTCTTTGCTTTCTGCCATAAGGGTGGTATCATTTGCATATCTGAGGTTATTGATATTTCTTAACACAATAAAACTTTTAAAAAAGGAAATTGATAAAGCCTATATAGAAAACAGTATGAAAATGCTTTAGAAAACTAGGGCTAAAACTAATATATGGCCCAGCAATCCCACTTTTGGGCATAGGCTCTGAGAAAACAATTCAAAAAACATGTGCCCAGTGTTCATTACAGCATTATTTCCAATTGCAACCTGGATATCCATCAACAAATTAATGGATAAAGAAGTTACATATATTTACAGTGGGGTATTACTCAGCCATAAAAAGGAACAAATCTGAGTCAGTTGAACCTAAGTGGACAAATCTAGAGCCTGTTATACAGGGTGAAGTAAGTCAGAAAAACAAATAGCCTATAATAACACATATATATGAAATCTAGAAAAATGGTACTGATGAACCTCTTTTCAGAGCAGGAATAGAAATGCAGACTTATGGAATGGACTTGTGAACACAGCAGGAGAAACAATTTGTGGGATGAATTGAGAAAATAGGATTAAAATATATGCACTGCCATGTGTAGAATACGTGACTGGTGGGAAATTGCTGAATAGCATATGGGGCTCAGCGTTGTGCTCTGTGACCACCTAGAGATGCGGGGGACAGTGTGGTGGAAGTGAGGCACAAGGCAGAGGGGTTATATGTATACTTAAAGCTGATCCACATTGTTGTATGGTAGAAACCAACAGAATATCATATAGCAATTACCCTCCAATTAAAAATAAATTCTAGGAAAAGAAACGTGAGCTTGAAAAGGTAGAAAAACTAATAAGAATTATGAATAACTACTCACAATAACTATAAAATGTTAAATGTATTTCAAAATGTGATTGCAATGGTATTGTTTAGCATAAGGCCCCCCCCAAACTCCTCTGTCTTCCACTCTCTCCCAGAGTTTGTTGAAAACCATGTCCATTGATTTGCTGATGCTATCCAACCATCTCATCCTTTACCACCCCCTTTTCCTTTTGCTTTCCAGCTCTCCCAGCTTCAGGGCCTTTTCTAATGAGTCAGTTCTTTGCACTAGTTAGCCAAAGTATTGGAGCTTCAGCTTCAGCAATAGTCCTTCCAATGACTATTCAGCTTGATTCCTTTGGGGTTGAGGGTTTGATCTTCTTGCAGTCCAAGAGACTCTCAAGAGTTTTCTCCAGCACCACAATTGAAAAGCATCAATTCTTCAGTGCTCAGCCTTCTTTTCAGAACAATTCTCACATCTGTACATGACTACTGGAAAAACCATAGCTTTGACTATACAGTTCTTTGTGGGCAAAGTGATATCTCTGGTATTTAATAACATTGTCTAGGTTTGTCATTGCTTTCCTTTCAAGAAACAAGCATCTTTTAATTTCATGGCTGCAGTGACAGTCTGCAGTGATTTTGGAGCACAAGAAAATAAAACCTGTTACTGCTTCCAATTTTTCTCCTATTTACCATGAAATGTTGTCATTAGATGCTGTGATCTTAGTTTTTTTATGTTGAGTTCCAAGCCACTCTCCTCTATCACCCTCATCAAGATTACTTCCTCTTCACTTTCTGCCATTACATTGGTATCACCTGCATATCCAAGGTTGTTATTTTTCCCAGGAATCTTGGTCCAAATTGTGATTCTTCCAGTCTGGAATTTTCCACGATGTACTCTAAATGTAGGTTAAATATACAGCTTTGTCCTACTCCTTTCCCAATTTTGAACCAGTCCTTTGTTCCATGTCCTGTTGTAACTGTTGTTCTTGACTTGCACACAGCTTTCTCAGGAGACTGGTAAGGTGGTCTGGTCCTCCAGTCTCATGGAGAATTTTCCATTTTGTTGTGATCCACACATTCAAAGACTTTAGTATAGTGAATGAAGCAGACGTAGATATATTTCTGGAATTCCCTTGATCTATTCATGATTCATTGCTGGTTGGCAATTTGATATCTGATTCCTCTGCCTTTTTAAACTCAGCTTGTATATTTTGAAGATTTTGGTTCACATACTACTGGGGCCTCGCTTGAAGGATTTTGAGCATAATCTTGCTAGCATGTGAAATGAGTACAATTGTACAGCAGTTTGAACATTCCTTGGGATTGGAATGAAAACTAAACTTTTCTAGACCTGTGGCCACTGCTGTGCTTTCCAAATTTGCTGACATATTGAGTGCAGCACTTTAACAGCATTAGGATTTTAAATAGTTCAGCTGGAATTTCATCACCTCCACTAGCTTTGTTGGTAATAACGCTTCCTAAGTTCCACTTGACTTTACACTCCATGATGTCTGGTGCTATGTGAATGATCACATCACTGTGGTTATCTGCACTATTATGACCTTTTGTGTATAGTTCTTCTTGCCACCTCTCCTTAATTTCTTCTGCTTCTGTTAGGTCCTTTTCATTTCTGTTCTTTATGGTGTGCCTCCTTGCAGGAAATAGTCCCTTAGTATCACCAATTTTCTTCAAGGAATCTCTGGTCTTTCCCATTTGATTGTTTACCTCTATTTTTTTTTTTTTTCATTATTCATTGAAGAAGGGTGTTTACAATTATCAGCATATTCTATTGGCAGAATTCTATTAGCCATAGCCCTGCTTCATTTTGTACTCCAAGGCCAAACTTGCCTGTTATTCCGGGTATGTCTTAACTTCCTACTTTTGCATTCCAATCCCCTATGATGAAAAGAATATCTTTCTTTGGTGCTAGTTCCAGAAGGAGTAGTATATCTTCAGCAAACTGCTCAACTTCACTCCGTGCATCAGTGGTTGGGGCACATACTTGGATTACTGTGATGTTGAATTGTTTTCCTTGGGAATGAACTGAGATCATAATGTTGTTTTTGAGGCTGCATCCAAGTACTGCTTTTGGACTCTTTTGTTAACTTATGAGGGCTACTCCATTTCTTCTATGGGTTCTTGCCCACAGTAGTAGATATAAGGGCCATCTGAATGATATTCACCACTTCCTCTCCATTTTAGTTCACTAATTCCTAAGATGTTGATGTTCAATCTTCCTATCTCTGCCTTGATCACTTCCAATTTTCCTTGATTTATGGACCTAACATTCCAGATTCTTATGCAGTATTTACAGTATCTAATAAGAATCTTAGAATTTTATCCCCTGCCTCTAGTTTTATTGAGAAGGGAGATGGGCTGAAAATGAAACCATTGTAAAAATTCTGGGATTTTCAATGACCCCCTCCTTGGACTAAATTACTTACCAAAAGCAGCTCACAGAACCCATGGAAATAGTTTACATACACTCACTGCTTTATTATAAAATGATATGATAACAGATACAGATGAAAATCCAAGCAGTTGGAGTTGCAGTGAGATTGGCACACCTGGAGAGGGCATGGAAACTCAGTGCCCCAGCTACATATTTCCTCTGTGCATTTCTTCTGTTTGGATGTTCATCTGTATCCAAGGAAGGGGTCATTGAACCTCTGGTTTGTAATTAGTTGGTCAGAAGCACAGGTGACGACCTGGACTTTGTGCTGGTGTCTGAAGTGGGATAGGGGGTTAGTCTTGAAGGATTGAACACTTAATCTATGGAATTTGAGGCTATCTGCAAATAAATAGTGGCATAACTAAGTTGAATTTTAGGATACCCAATTAGTGTTCAAGAATTGTTTGGTAGTTTTGGGAAACCCTCCATAACTCTGGGTAGGAATTTGGTGCAGATTTTTTATCTTTACAACTAGAAATTGCTCTAAGTTAGGAAACATGAAAGATTGATCTAATATTTAAGAAATATATTAATTTACCACTCTAATAAGAGATTTTATTTTCAATTTCTTAATTTTGGTAGAAAAGGAATATAACAAATAAGAATAAATATAAACAGTTTTAAAAACTTCAATCTTTGGGTCGTGTACTAAATTGTGCATTCAAAAATTAGAGCATATAAATGTTGACGTGAAGGGAAAATGTCAAAGAAATTTTGTGAATTAAAGATTTCTGACAAAAGATTCAGTCTTTCACAGATGCAAATATCCTTCCAGCTTGATTCAGTGAGTGGTCAAAGGACAAAAGCATCTAAGTGGTATATGTTATCATTTCTAAGAGAAAAGTATTTCCAAATATTATTCCTAATATTATGCACTTATGATTATGCCCTATGTATTTTGGTGGAAAAAGAAAGATGCTTATTCAGAAACCCTATAACCTGGGAAGATGGTAGATTAGCACCCCCAGAAACCATTTCCTAAATGCCTTATATTTTATAGCTGGCATTTCATAAAGGTGTTTTTTTAAATAATAAAAAACAAAAAACCTCCAAATTACAGTGTAAATATTTTTTATCAAACAAATATGGAATGCTCAGAAGATCTACTGACATACTGGGCAAAGTAAAATATCAATAAATTTAAAAGAATAATGTCATGCAAAGCATATTGATAATCAATGCACAGTTAAACTAGAAGTAAAATTTTAAAAATATTTGTAGTCATTTTTTGAATGTTTAAATACATTTTTTTGTTTTTTTTTAATTTTATTTTATTTTTATTGGAGGATAATTACTTTTCAATATTTTGATGATTTCTTCATATTTCAACATGAATCATAGGTATACATATGTCCCCTCCCTCTTAACCTCCCTTCCGCCTCCCTCTTAATCCTACCTCTAGGTTTTCACAGAGCACTGGCTTAGGATTTCCTGTTTCATACAG
The DNA here is from genome assembly GCF_033118175.1 of Dama dama. Taxonomy (NCBI): domain Eukaryota; kingdom Metazoa; phylum Chordata; class Mammalia; order Artiodactyla; family Cervidae; genus Dama; species Dama dama. Next base: position 18,845,625 of record NC_083700.1, read on the forward strand.
CAAATGCCCACTGGTTACCTACTTTACATATGGTAATATATATGTTTCAGTGCCACTTCCCCAAGTCTTACCACCTGTCTTTATCCTTCACTCTGTCCAAACTTCTGCTCTGTAGATCTGCATCTCCATTGCTGCTCTAGATAGGTTTATCAGTATCATCTTTCTGGATTCCATATACATGCATTAATATTCCATGTATGTCTTTCTTTTTCTGACTTACTTCACTTTGTATAATAAGCTCTAGGTTTATCAGCCTCGTTAGAACTGACTCAAATACATTACTTTTTATAGTTGAGTAATATTTGACTGTATATCTATTCATCTTTTGATGGACATCTAGGTTGCTTGCATGTCCTAGCTATTATAAATGTTCCTGCAATTAACACTGAGGTACTTGTGTCTTTTCCAATTATAATTTCCTCAGGATAGTGGGGTTCCTGGGTCATATGGTAGTTTTATTCCTAGTTTTTTAAGGAATCTCCACACTTTTTTCCATAGCGGTTGTATCAATTTATGTTCCTACCAACAGTGCAAGAGGGTTCCCTTTTCTTCACATCCTCTCCAGTATTTATTGTTTATAGACATTTTAATAATGGTCATTCTAACTGGTGTGAGATGAGACCTTATTGCAGTTTTGATTTGCATCTCTCTAATAATGAGCAATGTTCAGCATCTTTTCATGTGTTTGTTAGCCATCTGCCTGTCTTCTTTGGAGAGATGTCTGTTTAGGTCTTCTGCTGAACTTTTAATTGGGTTGTGGCCCTAAACTCATTTTATGAGGCCACCATTACCCTGATACCAAAACCTGACAAAGATACCACAAAAAAGAAAATTGCATGGTAATATCACTGATGAATATAGATGCAAAAATCCTCAATAAAATTGTAGCAAGCAGAATCCAACAACACATTAAAAAGACCATATGTCATGACCAAGTGGTCTTTATCCCAGGGATGCAAATATTCTTTAATACAGGAAATTTAAAAAAGAAGTAAAAGGAATCCTAGTTAGAAAAAAGACTTAAAACTATCACTGTTTTCAGATGACTTGATTGTTATTTAGAAAACCCTAAAGTAGCCATCAGAATATTACTATGGCTAATCAATGATTTTAGTAAATTTTCAGGTTATAATATAAATATTATTATATATATATTATATATATAATATAAAATTAAGTCACAGAAGTCCTTCACACTCCTGTAAATTAACAATGAAAAATCATAAAGAGAAATTAAATAAACAATCCAATTCACCAAAGCAACAAAAGCAATAATATACTTAGGAATAAAATCACCTAAAGAGACAAAAGAGCTGTATGTAGAAAACTGCGAGATGCTGATGAAAGATGTCAAAGATGACACAAACAGATGGAGAGACAAACCATTTTTTTGGATTGAAGAATCAATATTGTGAAAATGAATATACTAACCAAAGTAATCTATAGATTCAATACAATCTTTGTCAAATTACCAGTTGCATTATTCACAGAACTATAACAAATAATTTCATGATTTGTATGAAAACATGGAAGAACCTGAAGAGCCAAAGCAATCTTGAGAACGAAAAAAGGAGTTGGAAGTATCCACCTTCCTGACTTCAGACTTTACTACAACGTTACATTCATCAAGACAATATGGTACTGGCACAAAAACAGAACTATAGACTGATGGAACAAGATAGAAGGCCCGGAGATAAGCCTGTGCACCTATAGGCACATTATCTTTGGCAAAGGAGGTGAGCATATACGGTACAGAAAAGACAGTCTCTTCACTAAGCGGTGCTGGGTAAACGGGACAGCTGTGGGTAAAAGAACGAGATTAGGACACTTCCTAACACAATGCAGAAAGATAAATTCAAAACAGATTAATGACTTAAATGTAAGATAAGAAAGTATAAAACTTTTAAAGGAAAACTTAGGCTGAACACTCTGACGTTAAACACAGCAAGATCCTCTGTGACCCACCTCCTACAGTAATGGAAATAAAGCAAAAATAAAGAAATGGGACCTAATTAAACTTAAAAGCTTTGGCAGAGCAAAGGAAACTGTTACAGGATGAAAAGACAACCCTGAGAATGAAAGAAACTAATTGCAAATGAAGCAACTGACAAAGAATTTACTTCAAAATATACAAGCATCTCATACAGGTCAATATTAGAAAAACAAACAACCCAATAAAAAAGTGGACAGAAGACTGAAGAACATTTTTCCAAAGAAGACATATAGATGATTAGCACATGAAAAAATGTTCAACATTGCTTATCATTAGGCAAATGCAAATCAAAACCACATGAGATATCACCTCACACTGGTAAGAATGAGCACTATCAAAATATCTACAAACAGTAAATACTGGAGAGGATGTGGAGAAAAAGGAAGCCTTTTGGATTGTTGGTGGGGATGTAAATTGATATAGCCACTATGGAGAACTATACGGAGATTTCTTAAAAAAAAAAAAAAAAAAACAAACAAAAAACCACAACTAGGATTAAAACTATCATATGACCCAGGAGTTCCACTACTGGGCATATCCCCTGAAGAAACCATAATTGAAAAAGACACATGTACCCTAATGTTCATTGCAGCAATACTGAAAATAGCCAGGACATGGGAGCAAGCTAGATGTCAACGTACAGATAAATGGGTGAAGAAGTTGTGGTACATAAATACAATGAAATGTTATTCAGACATAAAAAGGAATAAATGTGAGTTCTGGTGAGTTGGATGAACCTAGAGTCTGTTATACAGAGTGAAGTAAGTCAGATAGAGAAACAAATATCATATTAATGCATATATAGCGTGTTTAGAAAAATAGCACTGATGAACCTATCTGCATGGCAAAAATTGAGATGCAGACATAGACGACAGATTTGTGGACAGTGCAAGAAGGAGACAGCAGGACAAGTTGAGAAAGTAGCATAGAAACATATACATTGCCATATGTAAAACAGAAAGCCAGTTGGACTTCACTGTTTGATGGCAGGGAGCTCAATCCAATGCTCTGTGACCATCTAGGGTGTGAGATGGAGTGGGGATTGGGAGAGAGGCTCAAGAGGGAGGGAACGTATGTATACCTACATCTGATTCATGTTGATATATGGCAGAAAACAACACAACAATGTTAAGCAATTATCCTTCAATTAAAAATAAGTAAAATATTTAAAAGTGAAAGTGAAAGTCACTCAGTTGTGTCTGACTCTTTGTGACTCCCAAGGACTACATAGTCCATGGAATTCTCTAGGCCAGAATACTGGAGTAGGTAGCTGTCTCTTCTCTAGGGGATCTTCCCAACCCAGGAATCTAACCCAGGTCTCCCACATTGCAGGTGGATTCTTTACCAGTTGACCCACAAGGGAAGCCTAAGAATACTGGAGTAGGTAGCCTATCCCTTCTCCAGTGGATCTTCCTGACTCAGGAACTGAACCAGGGTCTTCTGCTTTGCAGGCAGATTCTTTACCAACTGAACTATCAGGGAAGCCCAAACAGGGCTAGGGTTCTCATTCTCTTAATTACTCTCAATTATTTCTTTAATCTTTTGCCATTTGGGTCTTTCTCATTTTGGGTTTTTACCTTTGTTTTGTGGTAGCAAAACCTTGAGAAGCTACATCAGAAAGATAAACTTAGAATTTTGTATTTGTGGGAACTATTCATATTTGATGTATAGTTTGTCTCCATGTAAAATTGTAGATTCAAAAAAATTATTTTCCCTTGGAGTTTTAAAGGCATTGTTCTTTACTCTTCAAGCATGTATATTTGCTGATGATTTCTTCTTTGCCTCATGGCTTACTTAGTCTTTCTTCTACTCATCCCCCAGACAGTCAGTTTCTCTCCTAGTTAACCACTATTTCCAGTTTCTAATAAAATATAGCAAATTCTCAAGTAGATACTACATGATTATCATAGATTCAATTTGCTACAATGCTTCAGTTATCCATTATTTGAAAAATGTGAGGACCACCTATCCTTTAATCATTTTCTCTGTTTATCAGGAAGTAATTATCCCTCTTTCTATGTCAGCAACCTCATTATAACTCTTAAGAAAGCCTGATGCTCCTTTAATTTATCAAATGTAAGTGACAACCCACAGCTGTCCTCATTTTGGTTCTCTGAGATACTGAGAAATAGATCAGGAACAGGGCTCGATCTACAGAATTTCCAACTGCTTTAAACCCCCAGGTTATGCCTCTGATTTTTTTCTGTACCACAACAAACCAATGAAGATAAAAAGACTATAGATGCCACACAGCACTCTTCCAAGAAAGAGCACAAGTCATGAATTCCTCCCTCAGGAAATGGGGAGGACTTTTCTTACTAGTAAAAAGGTGTGAACTCTGATGGTGCCTTCAGATGACACATTCTAATTAACAGTGATGTCAGCTAGAAGAAAGTGGAGCAGGGCAAGGATCTTAGTGAAGGAGTCCTTACTCTATAGTTCTTACTCTAAGAATAATGATATTCTTCATCACATTTTAGGGGCACGTTTAACATTATTGATTAGCTATTGTGAGTAGTTATTCATAATTCTTATTTCTTCACCTTTTAGAACTCACATTTCTTTACTTTTTAAAAAATTTATTTATAATTGGAGGATAATTGCTTTACAACATTCTGTTGGTTTCTGCCCTAAGTGCACATTTGAGCCTTCTTCCTAGAGCCCCACCCTCACCCCCATCTTCCATTGCACCACTCTAGGTCATCACAGAGCACCAGCCTGAGCTCCCTGTGCTATACAGGAACTCCTAATAGCCACATATTCTAGAAAAGGCATAGAGGTTAATATGCCACTCTCAGTACAACCCAGCTTCTCCTCCCCTTTCTGGCTCACATATTTTTTTTCTATGTCTGAATTTCTATTCTTGCCATGCAAATACTGTTCATTGGTACTATTTTTTCTAGATTCCATTAATACTTGATACTTGTTTTCTTCTGTCTTACTTTACTCTGTGTAATAGGCTGTAGGGTTTTCCATTTCAGTTCAAGTGACTCGGATTTGCTTCTTTTTATGGCTGAGTAATATTCCACTTATAAGTTCCAGAAAAACATCTATTTCTGCTTTATTCACTATGCCAAAGCCTTTGACTGTGTGGATCACAATAAACTGTGGAAAATTATGAAAGAGATGGGAATACCAGACCACCTGATCCACCTCTTGAGAAACCTGTATGCAGGTCAAAAAGCAACAGTTAGACCTGGACATGGAACAAGAGACTGGTTCCAAATAGGAAAAGGAGTACATCAAGGCTGTATATTGTCACCCTGCTTATTTAACTTATATGCAGAGTACATCATGAGAAACGCTGGGCTGGAGGAAGCACAAGCTGGAATCAAGATTGCCAGGAGAAATATCAATAACCTCAAATATGCAGATGACATCACCCTTATGGCAGAGAGTGAAGAGGAACTGAAAAGCCTCTTGATGAAAGTGAAAGAGGAAAGTGAAAAAGTTGGCTTAAAGCTCAACATTCAGAAAGCTAAGATCATGGCATCTGGTCCCATCATTTCATGGGAAATGGATGGGGAAATAGTGGAAACAGTGTCAGACTTTACTTTTTTGGGCTCCAAAATCACTGCAGATGGTGATTGCAGCCATGAAATTAAAAGACACTTACTCCTTGGAAGGAAAGTTATGACCAACCTGGATAGCATATTAAAAAGCAGAGACATACTTTGCCAACAAAGGCCCATCTAGTCAAGGCTATGGTTTTCCCAGTGGTCATGTATGGATGTGAGAGTTGGACTGTGAAGAAAGCTGAGCGCCGAAAAGTTGATGCTTTTGAACTGTGGTGTTGGAGAAGACTCTTGAGAGTCCCTTGGACTGCAAGGAGATTCAACCAGTCCATCCTAAAGGAGATCAGTCCTGGGTGTTCATTGGAAGGACTGATGCTGAAGCTGAAACTCCAATACTTTGGCCACCTGATGCGAAGAACTGACTCACTGGAAAAGACCCTGATGCTGGGAAAGATTGAAGGCAGGAGGAGAAGAGGACGACAGAGGATGAGATGGTTGGATAGGATCATCAACTCGATGGACATGAGTTTGAGTAAACTCCGGGAGTTGGTGATGGACAGGGAGGCTTGGCATGCTGCGGTTCATGGGGTTGCAAAGAGTTGGACATGACTGAGCAACTGAACTGAACTGAAGCTGAGCCACGGTCAGCTCCGGTCTTGTTTTTTCTGACTGTATAGATTTCTCTATCTTTGACTGCATAGAATATAATCAATCTGATTTCAGTATTGACCGTCTGGTGATGTTCATGTGTAGAGTCATCTCTTGTGTTGTTTGAAGAGGGTATTTAGTATGACCAGTGTGTTCTCTTGGCAAAACTCTGTTAGCCTTTGCCCTCCTCCATTTTGTATTCCAAGGCCAAGCTTGTCTCTTATTCCAGGTATCTCTTGACTTCCTACTTTTGCATTCCAATCCCCTATGATGAAAAGGACTTTTTTTTTTTTTTTGGTGTTAGTTCTAGGAGATCTTGTAGGTCTTCATAGAATCTTCATTCTATCTTCATAGAATCAGCTTCATCTTCTTCAGCATTAGTAGTTGGGGCATAGATTTGGACTACTGTGATGTTGAATGATTTGCTAGAAAAGAGACAAGAGAAAACATGTGAATATGTTCACTAGCAGGCACGAAGAAAATGTCATATGTTCCTATATCTCCAAATAGGAAGTGACTTAAATGTCAACCAAGAGTACAACAAAGAGAAATAAAGTGTTATATAGCATAACAAAAAGATGGTATGCAGTATAATTCCCTTTATATGAAGAAATATCTAAAAATATTATAGCTAAATTACTAGTTTTTAGGCTTCATATAAAAGGAATTATACTGCATACCATCTTCTTGTCTCTCTTCTTTCAGTTGACACTATATAGTTTTAGTTTATTCACTGGTGTATTTTGTATATCATTGCGTGCTATGTAATACTTAATTTCTCTCTTTATTGTACTCTTGGTTGACCTTTAAGTTGTTTCCTATTAGAGATATAGGAACACTATGACATTTTCTTCATGCCTGCTAGGGTATGTTCCCAGAAGCACATGCCTCTTCACATGCCACCCTAGGGTTTTCATTCTGTTGATTACCTTCAATTATTTCAAAAGTTTTTGCCTTTGGATCTTTCTCATCTTGGGTCATTACTTTTGTTGGAGCAAAACCTCAAGAAGCTACCTCAGGAAACATAAGCCTAGACTTTTGTATTTGTGGAAAATATATTATTTTATTCATATTTGATGAATAGTTTGGCTAGATGTAAAATTTTAGGTTCAAAAAGTATTCCCCCCTTGATATTTTAAAGGCTTTGCTCTTTAATCTTTGGCCATGCATATTTGCTGATGATTTCTTCTTTCCCTCATGGCTTACTTAGTCTCTTTTCTACTCAATCCCAAGATAGTTAACTTCTCTCCTAGATAAACACTATTACTAGTTTCTAAGTAACATCCAGCAAATGATCATGCAGATATACAAGATTTTCCGAGATTCAATTTGCTACAAATGCTTCAATTATTCATCACTGAAAAAAGTTAGGATCACCAGTCCTTTAGTCATTTTTCCTGTGTATCAAGAAGTAATTATTCTTCTTTCTAAGTCAGTAACCTCATTAAGCACTCTTTCCTTAAGGAAACCCAGTTCTTCAATTTATCAAACGTAAGTGACAACCCATAAAATTTATTGGTAAAAAAATAACTTTGGAATCCATTAGTAATTCACCAGGCAAGAAAAGCAAGTTTAAAATTATGTTGGTAGAACTGTTCTAAGTCACATGTCCCTTAGATAATTCTCTTGCTGCAACAGGCACCACCTACTTCTTGGACTTCAACATGAAAAGAATGTCACGAAAGCACTTGACCCATCCCAAAACATGCCTTTTCCTTCTGGAATCAGTGAAGAATGTCTGTTTCCTGATAGTCATCTTGGTTACTCCATTGTGGAATCTCAGAGGACTAGGCAGGAAGAGCTGTCTTCATTTTGGTTCTCTGAGATACTGAGAAAGAGATCAGGAACAACGCTCAATCTACAGAATTTCCTACCTCTTTAAACACCCAGGTTATATCACTGATTTTTTTTCTGTACGACAGCAACCCAGTCAAGAGAGAAACATGCCACACAGATGCCACACAGTATTCTTCCAAGAAAGGGCACAAGGTGCGAACTCTTCCCTCAGGCAGTGGGAAGGACCTTTCTTACTAGTAAGAAGATGTGGACTCTGAAAATGCCTTCAGACTGATGCCTTCTAATTAACAGTGATGTCAGCTAGAAGCAGGGAGCAGGGCAAGGGTCTTAGCAAGGGAGCCCTTATTCTAATGCTATTCTTTACCACATTTTGGGAGATGTTTGACGTTATGAGTAGCAATTCATAATTATTAGTTTTTCATTACATTTTTCTACCTTTTAGAGTTCACATATCTTTTTAAAAAATTAATTTTAATTGAAAGACAGTTGCTTTACCATATCCTGTTGAGTTCTACCATAGAATAACGTGGATCAACTTTAAGTACACATGTATTTCCTCTCCCTTGTGTCTCCCTTTCACCCTACTCCTCCAACTCACCTCTCTAGGCCGTCACAGAGCACCAAGCTGAGCTCCTTGTACTATATAGCAACTTTTCATCAGCCATCTATTCTATACATGGCAATGTAAATATTTCAGTGGAACTTTCTCAGTTCATCCCACCCTCTCCTTCCTCTGCTGTGTTCACAGATATGTTCTCTATGTTTTCATTTCTATTCTTACCTTGCAAATAGGTTCATCATTGTCATTTTTATAGATTCCATTTATATGTGTTAATATATGATCTTTATTTTACACTTTCTGACATACTTCATTATGTATAGCAGCTCTAAGTTTACCCAACTCAGTTGAACTGACTTAGATTCTTTTCTTTAAATGGGTGAGTGATATTCCATTGTATATATGTACCACAACTCCTTTATCCATTCATCTGTCAATGGATATCTAGGTTGCTTCCATGTCCTGCTATTGTAAATAGTGCTGCAATGAACATTGGGGTACATGTATCTTTTTGAATTATGGTTTTCTCAGGGCATATGCAGGCTTCCCCGGTAGCTCGGACAGTAAAGTGTCTGTCTGTAATGCAGGAGACCCAAGTACAATCTCTGGGTTCCAAAGATCCCCTGGAGAAGGAAATGACCACCCACTCCAGTACTCTTGCCAGGAAAATCCCATGGATGGAGGAGCCTGATAGGTTACAGTCCATGGGGTTGCAAAGAGTTGGACACTACTGAGCGACTTCACTTTTACTTTCAGGGCATATGCTCAGTAGTGAAATTACTGGGTCATATGGTAGCTTTATTCTTAGGTTTTAAAGGAATCTCCATATGGTTCTCCATAGTGGCAATTCACCTTTTTAAAAAAGTTTTATTGTGTTAAAAACACTTACCATGAGGTGTATTCTCTTAACAATATTTTAAGTATATAATACAGTGTTTTTATATACAGGCTTGAAAGTGAAAGTGAAGTCACTCAGTTGTGTCCCACTCTTTTGCGATCCCATGGACTGTAGCCCACCAGGTTCCCCCATCCATGGAATTTTCTAGGTAAGAGTACTGGAGTGGGTTGCCATTTCCTTCTCCAGGGGATCTTAACAACCCGGGGGTTGAATCTGGGTCTCCTGCATTGCAGGCAAACGCTTTACCTTCTAAGCCATCAGCGAATCCCTATATAGGCTTGATGTGGTAAGCAGATCTCTTGAACTGATTGACCTTGCAGGACTGAAATTTTGTGCCTATTGATTAGCAACACCTTGTTTTCTTTCCCCTCAGTTACTGGCAACTACTATTCTATTCTTCACTTCCATGAGTTTCCAATCTCCTTCATATAAGGAGATTCATGCAGTGTTTGTCCTTCTGTGTCTGGTTTATTTCCCTTGGCACAATGTCTTCCAGGTTGATCTATGTTGTCTCACATGGCAGGATTTCCTTCTTTTTAAGGAGGAATAATAATACATTGAGTGTATATGGTAGAGAATATTTATCCATTCATCTATTGATGGACGTTTAAGTTGTAACCACATTTTGGCTACAGTGAGTACTGATGCAGTGAACTTGGAAGTGCTAATATGTCTATGAGATCCTTATTTAAATTATCTTATATAAATACACAGATTTGAAATGGGTGAGTCATATGGCAGCACTTTTTTCTCTTTTTAAATTTTTGATTAACCTTCATATTTTTCATAGTGGTCACACCAGTTTGCCATCCCACTAACAGGTTCAAGGATTATTTTTTCTCCACAACCACACCAATATTTATTATTTTTTTGTGTGTGTTTTTGATTATAGTCACTCTAACATGTGAAGTGACATGTCATTGTGGTTTTGATTTCCATTTCCCTGTTGATCAGTAATGATATTAAGCTCCTTTTCATGTACCTATGGTTATTTATATGTCATCTTTAAAGAGAATTCAAGTCCATTGCCTATTTAAAATTAAAGTTGTTAAATTTTCTTTGTTATTATGTTGTAGAAGTTTCTTATGTAGCTTGGAAATTAACCCCTTATTAGATATACGGTAGCTCATATTTACTTAAGATTGACCATGCAATGTGCCTAATATTAGGCATTTTGTTGCATTCATAGGAAAATTTTGAGGCAATTATAGTTTATCTTTAATTAACAGCTGTATAATATACTGATCTTCAAGCAGATTGGGAAATATTTAGTGTCACAAAGTACTGGTGTGTATGGATGTCTGCATAGCAAAGGCAATAAAGCTTTCCCCTGGAAGGCACAGTGAATAATATTAGCTGAAATGCTACTGTAGTTCTACAAATTATACTAATAAATTATCAATGGGTTCTATGTCACCCATATTTTACTTATTTAAGAAAAAATACCTATGGATTGAATGGCTGAATTGGTGATTCATTGAGGTTCATTCCCTGAGTGTACTAAGAATGTCTGAAAACACACTAAATGTTATTTAAAATAAAGGACCTGATAGAGTCAATTGAATTACTGTTGTAGGGGAAAGAAGCACAAGATATTTAGGAATCAATAATGGAAAAACTTCTAAAAAGGATATAGCCCAGACACAGTCCATTTTGAAGGTAATGAGAGGAAAGGAATTTGGGTTCCTAGTAGACCACAAGTGACACGTATCATGGGCTGCAGAGGTCAGATCAGTGTATAAATCTGTAAAAGTAGAGCTTCACAAAGCGGCCAGAGCCTTATTTATGATTTATGGCCTAGAAAACTGAGGGATCATGTTGTCCTCTTCAACTTACGTATGGAGCCATGTGAAAACACACCTGGCATGAGACTGTTTGCACTGGATAATCAAGATAGACTTTGTGGTTGGGTTTAAGTCACTTAGTTGTCAAGTAAAGCCCAGAGACCACTAGGATATGGTACAAGGGAAAATTAGAAAAAAATGTGTGTATGGGTTAAGGTATGTCCTGTTAGCAAACCTTGGTTTCTACCATCAAAGGAAATGAAGATGAGTGCTGGCAGGTGAAATGGAGTGGAGTGATGAATTTTACATACCAGATGCTTGGAGAGCTGGGGAGAGGGGGAAGTACCAACTCTGACAATGGATGAGGAGCACCATTGTCAAAGAATTCCTCATATTTCCTGACTGGTACATGACATTGGCCAAGGAAGTATGTGACAAAGTATTGAGTGAATCATTCTATACTTCCTCAGTGAAGGGTAAGGAAGTCCATGAACAAGGGAGTTTTGTGATATCAGCATGAGTGTGGCAAGTTACTTTTGAGATTGGAAGCATGTGGTATTTGGGGTGGGAAACAAGTGCATCATGAGAGTGCTAGGCTGTTCCCCTGGGTGGAGCTGTCTGATCCTGATAAAAGGAGTTTCCACCACAGTATTAGCTTCGTGATACTCAGTCATAGGTCTTCTTTGGAGCCTCTGGTGAGTACAACTCTTAGAGGTCTTTTTGGCACTTGGCTGGCAGAATTTCATCTGAGGGTAGAAGTGACTTTACTTTAACCATTTAGTGCTCTCTATGGGGTGGCTCAGATGGTAAAGCATCTGTCTACAATGCGGGAGACCCAGGTTCGATCCCTGGATGGGGAAGATCTCCTGGAGAAGGAAATGGCAACCCACTCCAGTATTCTTGCCTGGAAAATCCCATGGATGGAAGAGCCTGATAGGCTACTGTCCATGGGGGTTGCAAAGAGTCAGACACAGCTGAGCGACTCCACTCACTTCACTTATGGGAAAAAGAAGATAATGTGTTTTAGGAGCATATTTTGTTATTTGGTCTTGAATGTCATCTTGAATGTGATGAGAGAATTGGAATCAGAGGCACAATCTTCACCTGAGGGAGAATAAGTGAGATGAGATGCTATGCTATAGCATATCCTACATTAGTTCCAAGTGCATCATTCTCAGCATTCAATCCCACTGAATGCTAGATTTGGGCCTTTGCATTTCTCCTCAGAAACCAACAGTCAAGTCAGTCAGACCAGCAATCAAGACCTCATGGGAGATATAAGTAGAGATTTATTTTGGGATTGGCTGCAATTTTAACATCCAAATTCTTCTTCTTCAGACTGTATTTGTACTGACACAAGACCTGTGTAGGTAATTTTGTCTTTAGAAAGTGGTAGGATGAGAGATTAACCAGAAAAGACTGAAGGTCTGAGGGCAAGAGGTGCTAAAAATGAAGGGTAAAGAAGCTACAAAAAACCACAAGGACTATATTAGGGATCACAAAGGGTTCTTGGAAATGGGAGGGTTGTTGGCTCAGCTAATTGTTCTACTTACTATTAGGACACTCTGTTATGAACGATGTTGTCTGTTTGTATTTCAGATTCCTTGAGACCCAGGAAGGATGTCTCACCACCATCACCCACATCCGCATCAGCATCAGCAGCATCACCATCAGGTCAAGGAGCCCTGCCATCCTCCTCCAAAAGTGTGCCCACAGAAGTCCCATGAGCCTTGCCCACCGCATCCATGCCCACCTCCAGTGAACCAGCAGAAATGCCCTCCTGCGCCACCATGCCCACCATGGGATCAGAAGTGTCCACCCAAGTGGAAGTAACAGCACCAAGATCCAGGCTCTTCCCTTCCATGTCCTCCCTTCGGCCATGGTGACGATTGCATCTTCCTTAATCTCCCTCCTGGACTGACAGGCGACAGAGAAAAGGCTTGGTTCCTGAAGCTGACACCACGTGGTTGGAAGAAGAGCAGCAGGATCATTGCCTGATATCTCTTTGCTATGTGCTTGTCTGCCAGGTTGTGATCTCTACCCTGTGAGCACCTGGTGTGTCTATTCCTTTGCTTCTCCAATAAAGCACATTCATACTTGAACCCATATTTCTTCTTTCTTGAGTGTGTATAATGTTTTTAATCTCTTCTGTCAACTACAAGTATTCTTCTGAGTGTTCCTTTCCATTCCCATTGTATTATCAGAATTAGACTTTTCCATCACTGAGGTCAGCTTTGCCTGCAATATTTGTCTTTTGGACTGGATACATCAAAGAATTTCTTTTATTGGTTTCAAGTCCATTTCTATCTCTTCCCACCTTGTAAGACCTTGAAAAGAATTGAATTTCTTCAGCCTCGGTTTCCTTATCTGTAAAAAATTAGGGAAGAATATATTCAACTTAGTGTATTCATAGAAATTAATTTATTTGCAAATGTTTCCCAATTATTAACACATGTCAGGCAGTCTCTCATGTGCTAGGAACATGAGGATGGTGACCAAAGTCCTTGTCTAAATTCTTGAGTGGATTTTACAAGCACACACACACACACACCTAAGACAAATAATAGTGATGCATGGGTATATGTTAGAGACAGTTGTTCAGAAAAGCTCTTCCAAAGTGGTTTTATGTGCAAAACATTGAGTGAAGAGAAGAGTGAGCTGTGAGTGTATCTGGGGTACATTGTACCGTGAGAGGAGATGGCAAGTGCTAAGGTAGAGGAAAGGAACCGCAGACAGAACAGTGATCAAGGAGATACTGTCCCCAATGGGGTCAGACACATTGGATCTCAAAGATGTGGTAAAGGTTTTGAAAATTTGTTTACAGTTTGACAGCCATATTATGCTGATGGCCAAAGGAATCAAATTTTGTATTTATATGTGTGCATACTAAGTTGCTCCAGTCATATCTGACACTTTGCAATCCTATGGACTGTAGCCCACCAGGCTTTTCTGTCCATGGGATTCTCCAGGCAAGAATACAATCTGTAGTGGGTTGCCGTGCCCTGCTCCAGGGGATCATCCTGACTTAGGGATCGAACCTGCATCTCTCGTGTCTCCAGCACTAGCAGATGGTTTCTTTACAACCAGTGCCACCTGGGAAGCCCTTTTTATCTATATACTTCTCAACTATCCCACATAATTTCTTTTAACTGAAAGTATATATGCTCTTAAAGACATTTTCAAAAAAGTCAGAAGTACTAAAGAATAAATTTAAAGGGCTTCCCAGGTGGCGCTAGAGGTAAAGAACCTGCCCGCCAATGCAGGAGATATAAGAGATGTGGGTTTGATCCCTGGGGTTGGGGAGATCCCCTGGAGGAGAGCATTGTAACCCACTCCAGTATTCTTGCCTGGAGAATTCCTTGGACAGAGGAGCCTGGTGGGCTACAGTCCAGAGATTTGAAAAGAGTCGGATGCTAAGTCACTTCAGTCATATCTGACTCTTTGCAACCCTTTGGACTGTAGCCCACCAGGCTTTTCTGTCCATGGGATTCTCCAGGCAAGAATACAACTGGTAGTGGGTTGCCATGCCCTGCTCCAGGGGATCATCCTGACCTAAGGATCGAACCTGAATCTCTTACAGCTCTAGCACTAGCAGATGGGTTCCTTACCACTAGCGCCACCTGGGAAGCCTTTTTTATCTATATAATTCTCAACTATCCCATATAATTTGTTTTAACTAAAAGTATATACGGTCTTAAAGACGTTTTCCAAAAGATCAAAACTACTGAAGAATAAATTTAAAACTCCTTTGCCAAATGAAAATTTATTTTGTGGGCATGACTATATGAGAAGTAAATCTATTATTAATAGTTTTCCCATCCTATAGTGAAATTGACTCCATTAATTTCTATTACCTTATAGGTAACAACAAAAATTTGTAGAGAATTTTACTTTTGTCATGCCTCCAACACTAAAAAGAATTGATTCTCTATTTAAGAGGGTTGACTTTGCACTCTTGGAAAGGGCTCTGGACTAATATTATTGTTGACTGATTCTCTCTCCACTTTTGTCTCAAAGTAAAACAAAAATATAAGCCCTTTGATTTTAGGAGAACAGGATCAACACACTCAGAAAGTTCATAAACTTTTGCTGTATAAAGTGGATAAATTGATCACTCTCTTATGGTCAAGAAACTCAAAATCAAGAAAAATAACATTATCAACCCTTCAAAAGATCCAGGTTTCCTTATTAGATTACATCCCATATGTTCTCCACTAGAAATAACCACAATCCTAACTCCTAATAATCACTTTCTTGTTTTTCTTTGTGTTTTTTATCCACCAGTATAGAAGTATCTCTAAAAATTATAGTGAATTTACTAGCGTTTTAGCTTTATATAAATGGGATAATACTACATTCCATCTTTTTTTTCCTCTCTTCTTTCAACTGACAGTATATAGTTTTAGTTCGTTCACTAGTTTGTTTTAGTATATTGTTGTATGGCTATATATCACTTCGTTTCTCTCTTTGTTTTACTCCTATTGACCTTTAAGTTGTTCCCTATTTGGAGCTGTTAGGAACACTGTGATGTCTTCTTCATGCCCGCTGCACATGCTCACACATTTCTCTAGAGTATGTTCCCCAAAGTACATGAATCTTCTGCTTTGATAGACAATGAATGCTCAACTGTTTTCCAACATTGTTGCACCAATTCAAGCCCTCTGACAGGAGTGTAATGTATTTCCTGCTTATTCTATCTCTTTAAATTAGTTGATCATTTCCATACTTCTGAAAGTTTTGCCCATCTATTGAACAGTAATTGTAGTGATCTCTTCTTGCATTTTGTATAAAGTCTTTACTAAATATTAATAACTTTCAGAAGCTCTAAAATACTTTTATTGGCTGTTTGGAAGCCTCCTTTTTGTGAAGTGACTGTTGCCCATTTTTCTATTGAGCTGTCTTTTTATGACTGAGTTTATGAGTTATTTATGTATTTTGGATGCTGATTTTTAATAACAATTTTCCTGACCCATGGTAACTAATTTTGTCCTATGTTTTCTCCCAGAAATTGTAGAGTCTTACATCTTATGTTTTAATTTGTGATATATCTGAGTTAATTTTTATATGATGTGAGGTGAAGGCCAAGCTTTGTTTATTTCTGTATCAGTATCCACCATTTGTTGACAAGATTATTTTTGTTTTTTGTCCACTGAATTACTTTGACACTTTTATTGAGAATCAGTTGGCTATATATGTTTTGGAGCCAAGTTTTCAGCTTCTCATAGCAAAATTTAGGCTTAAACTAAAGAAAGCAGGGAAAACTACTAGGCCAATCAGGTATGACTTAAATCAAATCCCCTATGAATATTCAGTGGAGGTGATGAATAGGTTCAAGGGATTAGATCTAGTAAACAGTGTACCTAAAGAACTATTGACTGAAGCCCATAATATTGTACAGGAGGCAGAGAACAAAACTGTCTCAAAGGAGAAAGAAAAAGCAAGAAGACAAAGTGGTTATCTGAGGAGGCTTTACAAATAGCTGAATAATGAAGAGAAGATAAAAACAAAGGAGAAAGGGAAAGGTATATCCAACTAAATGCAGAGTTCTAAAGAATAGCAAGGAGAGACAAGAAGACCTTCTTCATTGAACAATGCATAAAAATAGAGGCAAACAGCAGAAAGGGAAAGACTATCTCTTTCCCCTTCTTCAAGATAATTGGAAATACAAGGGAATATTTCACCCAAATATGGGCACAATAAAAGACAAAAATGGTAGAGACCTAGTAGACACAGAAGAGATTAAGAAGAGATGGAAAGATTACACAGAAGAACTATACAAAAATGATCTTAATGAACCGGATAAATACAATGGTGTGGTCAGTCACCCAGAGCCAGACATTCTGGAGTGTGAAGTCAAGTGGGCCTTAGGAAGCACTGCTGTCAATGCTAGTGGGTGTCACGGAATTCCAGTAGAGCTATTCAAAACCCTAAAAGATGATGCTATCAAAGTGTTTCACTCAATATTTCAGGAAAGCTGGAAGACCCAGGAGTGGCCGCAGGACTGGAAAAGGTCAATCTTTATCCCAATTCCCAAGAAGGGTAGTACTAAAGAATGTTCAAAAACATCAGACAATTACACCCATTTCCCAAGCTAGAAAGGTAATGCTTAAAACCTTGCATGCTAGGCTTCATATTATGTGAACCAAGACCTTCCAGACATCCAAGGTTGGTTTAGAAAAGGCAGAGGAACCAGAGATTAAATTGTCAACATTCCCTGGATCATAAAGAAAGCAAGGGAATTCCAGAAAAACATTTACCTCCGACTCATTGACTATGCTAAAGCCTTTGACTGTGTAGAATATAACTGTGGAAAGCTGTTAAAGAGAAGGGAATACTAGACGATCGGTCTTACCTATCTCCTGAGAAACCTGTATATGGGTCAGGAAGCAACAGTTAGAACCACGTATGGAACAACTGATTGGTTCAGGATTGAGAAAGGAGTAGGACAACGCTGTCTGCAGTCACCCTGTTTTTTGGCCTATATGCTGAACACATCATGAGAAATGCTGGGCTGGATGAGTTACAAGCTGGAACCAAGATAGGTGCAAGAAACATCAACAACCTCAGATATGCAGATGATACCCTCTAATGGCAGAAATCGAAGAAGAACTAAAGAGCCTCTTGACGAGCATGAAGGAGGAGAGTGAAATAGCTGGCTTAAAACTAAATATTAAATATGTCCTATATAATTTTTTAGTTGGAATTTCATAAAGGTGTTTTTAAAAATAATTTTAAATGCCCCAAATTAGAGTGTTAACATTTTTATGCAACAAATACGAAATACTCAGAAAACCTATAGACATGCTAGGCCACAAAGCAAGTGTCAACAAATTTCAAGGAATAAAATCATACAAAGCATATTCACTAATCAAAACACAGCTAATTTAGAAGTAAAATTAAAAAGTTAAACACAAAGTCATTTACTTAAAAGTTTACATAATTTTTTATATGGAAAAGCACCTTAGAATTGAGTAGTACTTAAAACATGGCATTATCAATTAGGAAAATATAGAGAAACCTGTGTTTCTAGGCAAATTTACAGAAATAAATGCTTTTTATTATATTTATTTAATATATTTCTTACAAAATAAAAAAATTAGAAAAAAGTTATAAATGTGCAGAGTACATCATGTGAAATGTTGGACTGGATGAATCAAAAGCTAGAATCTAGACTGCTGGGAGAAAGATCAACAACTTCAGATATGCAGATAAAACCACTCTAATCGCAGAAAGTACTAAAGTGAAAAGGCTGGATTGAAATTCAATATGAAAAAAAAACTAGGATCATGGCACTGGGTTCCATTACTTCATAGCAAATAGAAGGGGAAATAGTGGAAGCAATGGCAGATTTTGTTTCCTTGGGCTCAAAAATCACTGCAGATGGTGACTGCAGCCATGAAATTAAAAGATCTTTGGAAGATCTTTGGAAGAAAAGCTATGACAAACCTAGACAGCATATTAAAGAGCAGAGCCATCAATTTGCTGACAAACTTCTGTATAGTTAAAGCTATGGTTTTTCTAGTAGTCATGTACATATGTAACAGTTGGACCGTAAAGAAGGCTAGCATCAAAGAACTGATGCTTCTGAGTTATGGTGCAGGAGAAGACTCACGAGAGTCCCTTCGATTGCAAGGAGATCAGACTAGACAATCCTAAAGGAAATTAACCCTGAATATTCACTGAAAAGACTGTTGCTGAAACTGAAGCTCCAATACTTTTGGCACCTAATGTGTAGAGTCAGTTACATTGGGAGAGACCTTGGTGCTGGGGAAGATTGAAGGCAAAAGGAGAAGGGTAGCAGCAGAAGATGAAACGGCTAGATAGTATCACTGATTCAGTGGACAATGAATTTGAGCAAACTCCCAGAGATGGGGGCTTCCCTTGTGGCTCAGCTGGTAAAGAATCCACATGCTATGTGGGAGGCCTGGGTTCCATCCCTGGGTTGGGAAGATCCCCTGGAGAAGGCAAAGGGTACCCACTCCAGTAATCTGGCCTGGAGAATTACATGGACACATAGTCCCCAGGGTCACAAAGAGTTGGCCATGACTGAGTGACTTTCACTTTCACTTTTCACTTTCCAGAGACAGTGGAGAACAGAGGAGCCTGGTGTGCTACAGTTCATGGGGTTGCAAAAAGTTTGACATGATTTAGCAACTCAACAACAATAAATTAAGTATCTATCAAAGCATTTTTTTGGAAAAGTAGAACATAAAAAAGGGAGAAATGAGATAATTAAAATATGATCAGGAATTGATAATATGGAAAAGAAAGATGCAATTTTGAGAAAAATCAAGACAATCAAAAACTAGATTTTTGAAAAAGTGATAAAAATGATGGAAATCTGGTAAGATAAAAAACAGAAAATAAATTGCATATATCATATATATGTGTGTGTGTGATATATATATATATATAGGCATATGTGTGTCTGAGCTGAGACTCTTCAGTTGTGTCCAACTCTGTGTGATCCTATGGACTGTAGCCCACCAGGCTCCTCTGTCCTTGGGATTCTCCAGGCAAGAATACTGGAGTGGGTTGCCATGCCCTCCTCCAGGGGATCTCCCTGATCCAGGGATCCAACTTGCATCTATTATGTCTGTTGCTAGCAACACCTGGGAAGCCCCAGAGAGAATTTTATTCTAGCCAACCTGAGGATTGTAACCGGGGAGACAGTCTTTCAGAATACTCCGAGGACTCTTCTGCTTGTTAGAAACTGAAGACATAGTCATACGCGTTTTTCAGAAAAAGATTGTACATCAAAATGACACATTGAAATTTTATGTAAAGTTCACTAGTATACATAGCCCAGATCTACAAGAGGAAGACGTGCAGTATGTCACAATGACCACATGCAGAATTAGGAAAGAAAAATTAATCTTGCAGGAGTTACAATGCTAGCATTAGAATAAGGAGAAACAACATTGATCTTTATGGTCAAGCAGGCTTTCCCACCTTTGAGGAGATCTGGTTAATATATAATGCTGATGCATACTGCACATTAGGGAGGGCTCAATAGGGGCAGGAAGTATGTTATGCTTAACTTTGCTTGTCTTGTCTTCAAACATAAATTTTATTCCATTAGATAATATTCTTTATAACAGAGTTAAACTTTCTGCAAAGAACTGGCTAGTAAATACTGTATGTTTTGAGTGCAATGTAATCTCTGTTGCAACTATTTAATTCTGTTAGGAAGACAGCAGCCACAGAGAATAGATAAATGAGTGGATGCAGCTGTGTCTCATTGGAACTTTGTTTACAAAAATGTTTTTTAGAAGTTTTGAAAAACAGGGTGGCAGGCTGGATTCAGCACAAGCTGTACAGTATCTTCTTTATATTATGAATACCTGTTTTAATTTCATTCCTACTATTGACAATGTGTGCTTTCTCCTGTTTTTACTCTTTAGCTTCCATAGAAGTCTATCAATTACGTTGGCCTTTTCAAAAAACCGATTTGTGTCTTTGTTAATTTTCTGTGTTCTTCTTCCTTGAGATTTAACTTGCTGTTCATTTACCAGCTTCAGGAGGTGCTAGGTTATTGCTTAGTTTGTCCAAGCTTAGGTTATTGATTTTGATGTCTGTCTGAAGTATGCACGTATTGCTATGCTGCTGCTGCTGCTGCTGCTGCTAAGTCACTTCAGTCATGTCCGACTCTGTGCGATCCCATAGACGGCTGCTCACCAGGCTCCCCGTCCCTGGGATTCTTCAGGAAAGAACACTGGAGTGGTTTGCCATTTCCTTCTCCAGTGCATAAAAGTGAAAAGTGAAAGTCAAGTCGCTCAGTCATATCCTCCTCTTAGTGACCCCATGGACTGCAGCCCACCAGGCTGCTCCATCCATGGGATTTTCCAGGCAAGAGTACTGGAGTGGGTTGCCATTGCCTTCTCCAACTTATTGCTATACATTCCCTCTAATCAGTTCTTAGCCATATTTAATAAATTTTGATAATTTAAATTTTATTATGATTCAACTAAAATTAAAACAAGCAATTCCATTGTTATTCCCGCTTTGACTCAAGTGTTATTTAGAAGTGTAATGTTGCACTTTCAAGCACTTGAGGATTTTCTTGTTACATTTTATTTTTTAATTTATAGCTTTATTTTACATGATTTGTAATATTCTGAATGATTCAACTTTATCAATTTTGAAAGTTGGTTTATGCCAGTTGTGGCCATTAAAAAATGACACTTGCATTTTATAAGAATGTGCATTCTTCAGAGACTGTGTGTGATGTTTTTGACCTGTCAATTAGGTCAAGTGTACTAATCATGTTTTTCAAATCTTTTCTGTCCTTACTGATTTGTATCTATTTATCATATCACTCTTGCCTGGAAAATCCCATGGACGGAGGAGCCTGGTAGGCTGCAGTCCATGGGGTCGCGAAGAGTCGGACACGACTGAGCAACTTCATTTTCACTTTTCACTTTCATGCATTGGAGAGGGAAATGGCAACTCACATGACTTAGCAGCAGCAGCAGCATCATATCAATTATTGCAAAAGGTGTGTGAAACTTTCTCACTGTGATTATGGATTTATCTATTTCTTCATTTATTTCTGTCAGTTATTATTTACATATTTTAAGTTATATTATATGGGTCTGGAAAATTTAGAATTGCTATACTTACTGATTGATTGGCCTTTTCTTATTTTTGAAATGCCCTTTTTCATACCTGAGGTGAATGATTTTGTCTAGATAATGGCAGGCCTCTCTTTCAAGGCTGTTAGTATGGGAATTGGGTCAACCTGCTAAAGAGTGGAGGTGAATCTGGGATTCTTCTGTTGCTATGGTTACGTCTGGGCAACTCAGATTTCAAATTCTTCTAGTAATAGCTCATGCTTAGGGTGGAGGCTGGGGTGATGGAGGGTTTTTCTCAGTTTTCCTACTCCACCCTCAGCTCTGAGTTTTCCTGGTACACTTATTCTACAGAATTGGTCTCTTTCTACACTCTTTCCTTGCTCCACTGGTAGACGGCTACTGCTTGCTTTGTTGTTGTTCAGTCCCTAAGTTGTGTCCAACTCTTTGTGACCCCATGGACCGCAGCACACCAGGCTCCTCTGTCCTCCACTATCTCCCAGGGTTTGCTCAAACTTATGTCCACTGAGTTGGTGATGCCATCCAACCATCTCATCTTCTGTTGCCCCCTTCTCCTCCTACCCTCAACCTTTCATTACTTGATGCTTATGAGCCTGGTAAGGGGACTAGGACATTATTTATCATCCTGGTCCATCATCAGTCTTAGGCAGGACCCCAGTGCTTGTGTCTTGAGTATGAGGCTTTCTCAGTGGTCTTGTGTCTGCTTCCTCTAGCAATCAAACTCTTCTTTGTCTTGTTGGAAGATCTATATGAGAGAGAGTTTCTGCTGTCTCCTAGTATAAAAAAAAATCTCTAATGATATTTGTTCACGAATTTGGACCCAAGACGTTCCCTTCTATCACCCCTAGGAATATAAGAAGTTTCTTTGCTTCTACTTTTCCCCCAGTCAGTCATGATGGATCTTTATCTGTGCCATGGGGGCAACAGAGTTTGAAACTTCCCCTCCAAACAGACAGGAAAGGTCTTAGTGGGGCTTTGAGTCTTTCTTACAAACATCGTTGCTCCCTCCCCTATGTCAGCACCACTGAAGGGTCTTGCCTGTTCCCAGCATTTCTCATGAGCACCAAATGGGGAATCAAGCAGAATCTTCAAGTGGGTGCAAAGTCCCCTGTTTCTGTGATACCTGGGCTTGCTAGCCCATACTCAGGTTTTGGCAATTTGTTAGACACCTTATCTGTGTTCACCTTGTTTGATTTACAGCACTTAATCTCTCTTTCTCCAGTGTCTGACATAGGTAGTCAGTGCTCACCTTCTGCCTCCTTGTGAGTCTCAAGACCTTTGATTATTTTGAAACTTCTGCCCTGGTGGCTTTGAGAAAGTTTAGCTCTTGTAGTTTACGTGATGTTTGCCTTTTGTTGAGGTGAACGTGAAGCTCTCTCCAACTTTTTTCATCCTCTCTGGAACTGGAACTCTTCTCCCAGCGCTTTAACATCCATTTATGTCCCCTTTCTTGCTTCCTTTTATTGTTTTACTTCTCTTTTTTATGCTTTGGTTTTAGCCACGAGGCATGTGGGATCTTAGCTCCCTGACCAGGGATCGAACCCACACCCCCTGCACTGGGAGGTAAAGTCTTAATCACTGGACCACCATGGAAGTCCCTTACCTCCTTTTAGATTGATTAAATGTTCTGGATTATGCCTCCCTCCCCCTACATTTTTCAGGTTTTTTTTTTTTTTTTTAATTCTTTTAGAGGGTGCTCCAGAGATTATCAGGTTTGATCCCTGGGTTGGGAAGATCCCCTGAAGGAAGGCATGGCAACACACTCCAGTATTCTCACCTGAAGAATCCCATGGATAGAGAAGCCTGGTGGGCAATGGTCAGTAGGATTGCAAACAGTTGGACACAACTGAAGCAACTTAGCGCGCACACACACACACACACACACACACACCAGAGATTATAACATACATCTTTGGTTTATAATCTAATAAATATGAGTGCTTACACTCTTTCTCAGAAAAATCTAAGAAACTTAGAATGTTTTAAATTTGCTAACTTACTTCCAGGATCATGTATTATTGTTGTCAGGCAATTTACTTATACATAAACTTTAAACCTCAGACATCATTATTATTAACACATTGTATTTATTTACATTGAGAGACATCTAGATTTCCTTTGCTCTATATTTTTCCCACTCCATGTGTTGAGTTTTATGTCACTCTTGTGTTTTAGGTCAAACTTGGACTGAGGCTGAAGTGATGAAGTGGTTCATTTTTGGCTTTTGCCTACTTATGAGCTAATTATTCATGAATCAAATCTGGGCTTTTTCTCCCTGTCAGCTGGTTTCAGGGACTCAATATTAGTTAAGGAGGAGGTGTTGGTGGCCAGCTGACCTAACAGGTCAACACTAACTGAGTGACTCGAGGAGCTGTCATGGCACTCTTCACTTAATGGCAGCTGCAGTAATTGCAGCCATGAAATTAAAAGATGCTTGCTCCTTGGAAGAAAAGGTATGACAAACCTAGACAGTGTATTAAAAAACAGAAATATCACTTCGCAGTCAAACCATATAGTCAAAGCTATGGTTTTTCCAGAAGTTATGTATGGATGTGAGGTGGACAATAAAAAGTCTGAGGGCCAAAGAATTGGTCCTGGAGAAGACTCTTGAGAGTCCCTTGGACAGAACGAAGCTCAAACCAGTCAATCCTATAGGAAATCAGCCCTGAATATTGATTGGAAGGACTGATGCTGAGGCTGAAGCTCCAACACTTTGGCCAACTAATGCAAAGAACCAACTCATTGGAAAAGACCCTGATGCTAGGAAAAATCAAGGGCAGGAGGAGAAGGGGATGACAGAGGGTGATATGGTTGGATGGCATCATCAATTAAATGGACATAAATTTGAGGGAACTCTTGGAGATAGTGAAGGACAGGGAAGCCTGGCACCCTGCAGTTCACAGGGTTTCAAAGAGTTGAACTTGACTCAGTGACTGAACAACAACCTGTGGCTGACTCAGTGCCTGAGGAGAAGTTTGTAGATCCAAGGGACCAAGCTTGCAATAGACTTTTTCTTTGAGTGGTCTGGGGACACTAAAGCTGAAGAAACATCAGTGCCTTCACCATCATGGACCGCAGCCACCTTTTGCCAGGTGTGCCCTCAGAGACTCATGTTCCTGTCATTGTGACCCAGATTTAAGCAAATGATTCACAAATTCTGGATGGTAGAAGTCAGGCATTACTTTAAGGAATCATGTTTTGGGTGTGTTTCTAGGATACAAGGAGTCACTTTCTGTTAGGGAAAGTCCCTTGGCATATCCAAGACTGTGTCCCAGTAATCCCAAGATTATTGACAGTGGCAATGACTCGGTTTGTAGATAACCTGTTCTTAAGCAATTGAGGGTGGAGTCTTTATGCCTGGTGGTTATGACCAATACTCACCTCACACAAAACTCCCTGTTTCCTATGAGGTCAGCTTCCCTGAGTGGGAGCTTAGATGGTTCAGTGTTTCTGCCCTGTCCTGAAATCATTTGGAGAGCAATGTCCTGCCCATACATCTCCATTTGGAAAAACCACATCATAGGAAAGATTTTTGATGATCTCACTAGATAAAGTAAATTCAAATAAGGTCACTCTGAGATTGAGGAGAGAAAAAAAAAGGGGATAATAGAATCAATTCATTAAACCTTTCTTCATGGTCTACTATTTGCTAGACTCTATTCTGGATCACATGGATATATTTATAAGAGGTCTCAGCTCTGTCCTTCTGAATCTGACACTTGGGAGTGGTATAAGGGGGTCTGTGTATATGATTAGTGGAGTGTATAAAGATAAGACCAGTATTAAACAAGTAGATAATACCAAACATGAAATTCTTTGCTTTGAAGGACTTAGAGCCTAGGTTTGGAAAGAGAAAGCACATATACTAGTCCTACAGACCTTAAGCCTCTTGTATTTTTCTGTACTCACTCCTCTTTTAAATATACAGTCAGTCATGTATGTGTTTGTGTGCAAACTTAAAACACTATCTTACACGTTTTTTAGGTTTGTGTATGTTGAACCTTGTTTTATCTCTGGAGTTTAGGATGTATAGGGCATGGAGTATGCAGAAGTTGTCCTGAGATTCAGAGACAGAAGTGACCCTCTTTCTGTACCTTCATAAATGAGCAAAGGGTCCTCAAGCATTCAGGTCAAAAATGAACAGCCTCGATGAAGGGCACATAGAAGAAAAGCAACAGTGGTGAGTTCTGAGTAGGTTAAGGAAAAGGAAACTACCAGGGTTTTTTGTGGCAAGTAAATCTCTGCCTAGGCAGAAATAAGGTTATTCTGAAAGGACCTGAAGATATTTTAGGAAGGTATTTTCCAAACTTCAATAAATTCCATGCTGCTTTTCTTATTTCTGCATATTGCCAACATTATTACATACATATTTTACTGAAATTCCCTTCAAATCAACAGACCTTAAAAACTTATACCAATTTGAGGTAGTACGATATATTACATAAATCTGAAATTCAACTTATACACTTTTCAATACAGATTAAGCCTGATAATACTTAAGGTATAAAACATTGTTTGCCATGTGGGATTGTCTTCTAACAAGTCACACCATGGCAAACATTGGAAAATGCTGCAACAGGGATTCCTATTCACAAATGGGTGGATATAAAATGAACAAAATAAAATTAAAACAAAGCATTACTTTCCTAGGTGACCCTTCCCTTTCTAAAAAACTTTCATTCAGTTCTTTGATCCTTTCTCATGAGGGTAGAATTGAAAGGCAGGGGAAAGCACATTTCAAGTGGGCACCAGGAGAGGGGTGGGTTGGGCCTTGTTCTTCCCTGATTAAATTTCAGGCTGAAGATATATGAGGAGGGTAGGAAACAGGAAGGGACAGTAGGAGTTATTGGAGGCTAAGGGAATACCAGACCACCTTACCTGCCTCCTGAGAAATCTGTATACAAGTCAAGAAGCAAGAGCTAGAACTGGAC
Organism: Dama dama; assembly: GCF_033118175.1. Lineage (NCBI taxonomy): Eukaryota > Metazoa > Chordata > Mammalia > Artiodactyla > Cervidae > Dama > Dama dama. The sequence goes on from NC_083700.1 coordinate 18,872,342, forward strand.
AGGGAAAAACAGACTGGTTCCAAATCAGGAAAGGAGTATGTCAAGGCTGTATATTGTCACCCTGCTTATTTAACTTATATACAGAGTACATCATGTGAAATGCTGAGCTGGATGAAGCACAAGCTGGAATCAAGATTGCCGGGAGAAATATCAATAACCTCAGATATGCAGATGACACCACCCTTATGGCAGAAAGCATAGAAGAACTAAAGAGCCTCTTGATGAAAGTGAAAGAGAAGAGTGAAAAAGTTGGCTTTAAAAAACATTCAAAAAACTAAGATCATGTCATCTGGTCCCATCACTTCATGGCAAATAGACAGGGAAACTGCAAACAGTGGCTGACTTTATTTTTCTGGGCTTCAAAATCACTGCAGATGGTGATTGCAGCCATTAAATTAAAAGAAACTTTGCTCCTTGGAAGAAAAGCTATGACCAACCTAGATGGCATATTAAAAAGCAGAGACATTTTTTTGTCAACAAAGGTCCATCTAGCTACAGCTATGTTTTTTCCAGTAGTCGTGTATAGATATGAGAGTTGGATTATAAAGAAAGCTGAGCGCCGAAGAATTCATGCTTCTGACCTGTGGTGTTGGAGAATTCTTGAGAGTCCCTTGGACTGCAAGGAGATCAAACCAGTCCATCTTAAAGGAAATCAGTCCTGAATATTCACTGGAAGGACTGATGCTGAAGCTGAAGCGCCAATACTTTGGCTACCTGATGCAAGAACTAACTCACTGGAAAAGACCCTGATGCTGGGAAAGATTGAAGGTGGGAGGTGAAGGGGATGACAGAAGATGAGATGGTTGGATGGCATCACCACCTCAATGGACCTGAGTTTGAGTAAACTCTAGAAGTCAGTGATGGACAGGAAGGCCTGGTGTGCTGCAGTCCATGGGGTCGCAAAGTGTCGGACACGACTGAACGACTGAACTGAACTGAAGCAAAGGGAGGCTGGGAGAAGGGCTTCTGATTACTGTCTTGGTCTCACAGGGCACACCAGGAATACTGTACCAGATAGCCTAGCTTGTTGTCTGCCACTCCACTAGCCTATAATTGTTGGAAGGCAGGTTCTGTTCCTAATAAGGTATGCATTCATATTTCTATAAATGATTATTATTAAATAAATATTTAAAATAGTCCTTATGCTAAATATAAACAGTAAAGTTACTAAAAGGAATAGACCTAAGTAATCTTTCTGGAGGAAAGTAGGGATGGAGCAAGCTGAGGAGCTGGAGTACCATACACAGGCAGTTATAGAGAGACGCAAACCTCCAGGGGTGAGATTGGAAACAGCATCCCTAAAGGAGCATCCAGTATCTGTCAGCAGGCAAGCAGACCCAGGAGGCAGTTAGGATTTGAGCTGTGTCAAAGGAAAACTCAATGTGATCTCACCCCAGGGGTCTTGTCTCCTCAGCCACACTGCCAGAGAATATGAAAAAGTGGAACTAGAAACTCATGGTGGTAACTCTCTTTGAGGAATATGATCACTAGGAACAGTGTTGAAAGCCACAGTCATTCATAACAATAATTTAGCAATAATTCAAGCTAAGATGTTCTTTAATAAAATAACAGTTAATAATAATGACCAACATTTTAATAACCCGACATGAACATTTTCATGAATTTATGCCTGTTTCCCTGACAATCACATTGTTGTTTAAATACATAGATCAATTAAATAACAAACATATTTGTCCTTTGAGAGGCTGACTTATGAGGATATTTGGAGATTCAGTTTTTCAGAAATGGAACAGGGGGTCAAAATGTATGTTTGCCCTTCAAATATTGAAGAAGTGAAAGGAGATAATCTGGGAGTAATTCTGTAGGAATTAAAAAGGAATTAAAGGAATTAAAAAAAGGAACACGATGGGCAAACTATGAGGAGAACTTATTCTTGGTGCCAGTCCAGAGGCTGTGACTTGGAGACCTGAAATGCAAAAGGTCTTGTAGTTATTGGCGAATTTCAAATGTCCACAGTGGTGCAGGCTTTATTAAATCTTCAAAGGTAAGCTCAGAGCATGTCTATGTTCTATTAAGGGTAATGTAACATGTGAAAATATGGCCCCAGTAATCACTGCTGGGGGCTTCCCTGGTAGCTCAGTGTAAAGAATCTGCCTGCTAATGCAGGAGACATGGGAGATGTGGGTTTGATATCTGGGTCAAGAATATCCTTTGGAGAAGGAGATGGCAACCCACTCCAGTATTCTTGCCTGGAAAACCCCATGGACAGAAAGCCTGGCAGGCTACAGTCCATGGAATCACAAAGAATTGGACAAGATTTATCAACTGAACAACAACAAAGAAATACTCTTGAGGAATATTCATTCATATGTCCCTAATTGTAAAAAAAAAAAAATTGAGAATATTTTCCACGTCACATAAGTTCTCTAGTGATCATTAAATAAGCATTAAGACTAAAGGGGAGTAGACTGGAGAGGAATATGCTACAATTGTGACTTGAGGAAATGTCTAGGATGGGGCCAGGTGCTCAATTACATGGGCAAGGAAAGCCCATGTAGAAGAGTGGCCAGGCTTATGATGCGGAAAATCTGAGATGATGTGACATGGGTACTAACCTCATCATTCAGATACTCCATTAGCTGTCAGTGAAAATTTGCCCTCAAACTGGGACAAGGTCCTGAAAATGCCAGGTAAGGCAGGGTTCCAGTTTAAGCAAACTTCTCACCAAGCATATGCCCCAGGAAACAGAATCTTGGTGCAGAATGCTCCCAGTAATAGGGTACATGTCAGGTCATTTTTAGAGTTCCAGGTAAATTGAACTGAGTTGAGCTATATTTAGGGCTTACCCAGTGGCAGTAAAGAATCCACTTGTGGTGCAGGACACACAGGTTCAATCCCTGGGTAGGGAAGAGCCCCTGGAGAAGAGCATGCCAACCCACTCCAGTATTCTTGCCTAGAAAATGCCATGGAACCTGGGTGACCTACAGTTCATGGGGTCGCAGAGGGTCGGACAGGACTGAAACAACTGAGCATGATGACAGGGCAGTATTTAGAGCTGCTCAGGCTTGGGCTGTTCTGTTTTTTAGTTAGGGTTCTCTGCAATATAGTCTGCATCTCAGGTCCCCACCAGCTTTGGGGAATCTATAGAGTCTGATTGGTGGGGTATGGTGGAGGAATCATACGTGCTCCAGGTGCACCAAAATGTTTTATTTAATATGGAAGCCCTAATTGTGTTTAATGTCATTCATTTAGTCACTGAAAGTTTCAGATGATGATATGGGTTTTTCTGCCTTCCTTCCACTCCCCTGCCCCTCTGCCAGGTCATTTATGAGAATTGTATTAAAAATCACAGGAGAAAATAAAAGTATGGGAAATAAAAATGAATGACAGGCAGAGGACTCTCCCCTTTCCCTGATTCTTTTAAAAGTATCTAGAGATATGATTTTAAAAATCAAGTTGGGGTGGCTCTTGCACTCAAGGAGTCACATGAAGCTGACATTGTCTTCTCCTAAAACAACTTCCCTCAAATCAGTAGAACTTTTCTTCTCATATATGCCCAATAGAAACTCTTAAACAAAAACTGATTGCATCAGTTGCAGAGGAAGAGGCAACAGTCCCAAATAATAAGATGACTTAAAGGGACACTCCCAGAAGTATACAAGCCAAAGCTCCTGTAAAGAACTGTACAATTATCCATTTAGTTTTCAAGTATCTGCTTTGATTTCTTAATACTTTCTTGATGACTGTCTGGATTCCACACCCTTTCCCGGAGACACAGCAACCATGAGAACCACCTCCTGTTTTCTCCTCAAGAGTCCTGAACAATGCCCACTTCCAAATGTCCACTGGTGCAGAACCAGCAGAAGGGCCCTTCTGGACAATGACTCATCCTGCTAGAAGAAAGGTGTCCCAAGATCATTTTCAGCTGTCAAACTTTCAGGACTATGAAACAAAAGCAAATGCGGCATTATAAAGCATGGCTTCTAAGTCCACCTATGGTGCCTTTTTTTTTTTTTTTTTTTGTATCCTTACTCACCTTTGCCTCTGCTCTGCCTGAAATAAATAATATGTGACAAACAACTGGCTTTTCTGAAGTGGATGTTCTCTCTGAACAAGGACTGCCCTTGATTTAAAAAACCTCAGAAAGAAGAGCAAGATCAAACCCTCTTGTGTGCCTTCTGCCTATGATAAAGGTGGGATTCCACTCCTCCAACAATGCACATTCATTTCAGCATGAACGATAAATAAAGGATACTGTTCATAGTCAAATGTAGATTTAGTCTGTTTCTCTATTTTTTGGTCATTTTTAAAACTTGTTTTTGGTAACTATAGTTGATAAGTATTTTAGTTGTGATGGTAGGAAAGATGGTAGTGGTCTGTATGTGTGTAAATCTTTTGTCTTTTTCCATTGATCCAGAATTTTAGCCTCTTGCAATAAAAGTTTCATGAATCCTGTTTAAACTGAATCTAATACAATGGATTAAAAGAATATATCTTCATTGCTTCAGATTCATATCCTACTACTTACATCCCATTATGATTCTTATTGGGAATTTTAAAACTACTGCTTTGATTTCTTTAATAATTATAAAGATAATGAAGATCTTATTGCTTCTAGAATAGGTTTTTTTTTTTTTTTACAATATAGTCTAATTTTTTAAAAAAATTCTAGCTTAAGTAAAATCTATAAAAACAGAGTAAGCTTCTGGAATAAAAATAATTAGCAAAGAAATTATTAATGTTCTAGATGTCTTCTTTCCCCTCTATTTAGTTTTTAACATAACTTTTACTCATTGTATTTTTAATTAAATTATTTGAGTTCTTGAAATATATTTTGGATATTAACCCCTTATCAGACATATCATTTGCAAATATCTTACCCCATTCAGTAGGTTTTTCTTTTCCTTTTGTTGATGGTTTCCTTCACTATGCAGACTCTTTTAAGTTTGACTAGGTCACATTTGTTTATTTTTTGGCTTTTGTTTCTCTTGCCTGAACAGACAGATCCCCCAGAATGTAAGACTATGCCAAAGAGTGCACTACTTTTTGTATGCTTTCTTCTAGGAGTTTTATGGTTTCTGGTCTTAGATTTAGGTCTTTAATTCATTTGAGTAAATTTTTGTGTATGGTGTGAGATGTTCTAATTTCATTCTTTTGCATGTAGTTGTCCAGTTTCCCCAATACCACTTGTTGAAGGGACTGTCTTTTACCCATTGTATATTTCTCATTTTTTTGTTGTAGATTAATAGACTGTTATGTGCATGGGCTTGGGGCTTCCCAGGTGGCGCTAGTGGTAAAAAAAAAACTCATCTGCCAATGCAGGAAACCTAAGGGGCTCAGGTTCAATCCCTGTTTTGGGAAGATCCCTTGGAGGAGGGCGCCGCTCCAGTATTCTTGCCTTAAGAATCCCACGGACAGAGGAGCCTGGTGAGCTACTATCTACAGGGTTACAAAGAGCTGGACACCACTGAGTAACTTAGCATGCATGCATAGGCTTATTTCTGGGCCATTGATCTATGTGTATGTTTTTGTCCCAGTATCAAGCTGTAGATTTTTAGTATAGTCTACAATCAGGGAGTATGATACTCCTAGGGTTTTTTCCCCCCTTCTTTTCTCCAGATTTCTTTGGCTATTTGATGTCTTTTATGGTTCGATACAAAAATTCAACATTCAAAAATTAAGATCATGGCAGCCAGTCCCATCACTTCATAGAAGTGGGAAAATAGAAGGGGACGAAGTAGAAGCAGGGACACGTTTTATTTTCTTGGGCTCCAAAATAACTTCAGATGGTAATGGCAGTCATGAAATAAAAGATACTTGCTCCTTGGAAGGAAAACTGTGACAAATGTAGACAGTGTATAAAGCAGCAAAGCCATCACTTTGCTGACAAAGGTCCATACAGTCAAAGCTATGGTTTTGCCATTAGTTGCTTATGAATGTAAATGCTGGACCATAAAGAAGATTGAGCACCAAAGAATTGATGATTTTGAAATATGATGCTGGAGAAGGCTCTTGAGAGTCCCTTGGGCTACCAGAAGATCAAATCAGTCAATCTTAAAGGAAATCAACCCTGAATATTCATTGGAAGGACTGGTGCTGAAACTGAAACTCCAATACTTTGGCTACCTGAGGTGAAGAGCCAACTTATTGGAAAAGACCTTGATCCTGGGAAAGACTGAAGGCAAAAGGAAAAGAGTGCAGGAGAGGATGAGATGGTTAGACAGTATTACCAACTCAGTGGGCATGAATTTGTGCAAACTCTGGGATATAGTGAAGGACTGTGAAGTCTGGCATGAGGCAATCCAAGGGGTTGCGAAAAGTTGGACAGGACTTAGTGACTGAACAACAACAAATGGTTTGATATGAATTTTAAGGTTATTTGTTCTAGTTCTGTGAAAAATGTCAATGGTATTTTGATAGGGGTATCATTAAATCTGAAGATTGCTTTGGGTAGTATGGACAATTTAAGGCAATGAATTCTTTTAATCCATGAACATCTTTTCATTTCTTTGTATCAACTTCAATTTCCTTCATCAACATATTATAGCTTTCAGAGTATGTATATATGCTTTCCACCACCTTGGTTAATTTTATCCTGAGGCATTTTATTCTTTTTGATGTGATTTTAAACAGCATTGTTTTCTTGCTTTATCTTTATAGCCCATTATTAGTGTATAGAAAAGTGCAGATTTCTATACATTAATCTTGAATCTTGTAACTTTTTTGTGTGTATGTGTGCTTAGTTGCTTAGATGTGTCCAACTCTTTGTGACCCTATGGATTATAGCCTCCCAGGCTCCTCTATCCGTGGGATTATCCCAGCAAGAATACTGGAGTGGCTTGCCATTTTATTGTGCAAGGGATCTTCTTGACTCAGGGGTCAAACATGCATCTCCTGCATTGGCAGGTGTATTCTTTACCACTGTGCAGCCTGGGAAGCCCTACTGAGTTCATTTATTATTTTCAATAGTTTTTGGTGGAGATACTAGATTTTTAAATTTGTTTTCATATAATTTTATACTGTCATGAAATCTGTAGGTAGTAACAGTTTTACTACTACCTTTCCAATTGTTATGGCTAACGCTTCAAATACTCTAATTAGAAATGGTAAGAGTGGGTATCCTTGCCTTGTTCCTAATTTTAGAGGAAAAGCTTTTAGTTTTTCACCACTGAGTATGATGTTAATGGTGATTTTGTTGTTATATTGAGACAGTTCTCCATATCTAATTTGTTGAATATCTTTATTATGAATGAGTTTTGAATTTTGTCAAATGATTTCTCTGCATCTTTTTCAGCCTGTAGTTTTCATTTCCTGTAGTGTCTTTGTCTGGCTTTTAAGAGTACTGCTGGCCTCATAAAACAAGCTAGGACGTGTTCCCCACTTTTCGATTTTTTGAAAATTTTGAGGATTGGTGCATATTCCATATATGTATTTGTTTTATGGTTACAATGGTGATTACATCCTAAAGTTAAAACAACCTAGTTTGGACTGATGCCAACTTAACTCCAATTGCATTTTATTTATTTATTTTTTCCATTTATTTTTATTAGTTGGAGGCTAATTACTTTACAATATTGTAGTGGTTTTTGTCATACATTGACATGAATCAGCCATGGAGTTACATGTATTCCCCATCCCAATTCCCCCTCCCACCTCCCTCTCCACCCGATTCCTCTGGGTCTTCCCAGTGCACCAGGCCCGAGCACTTGTCTCATGCATCCAGCCTGAGCTGGTGATCTGTTCACCCTAGATAATATACATGTTTCGATGCTGTTCTCTCGAAACATCCCACCCTCGCCTTCTCCCACAGAGTCCAAAAGTCTGTTCTGTACATCTGTGTCTCTTCTTCTGTTTTGCATATGGGGTTATCGTTACCATCTTTCTAAATTCCATATATATGTGTTAGTATACTGTATTGGTCTTTATCTTTCTGGCTTACTTCACTCTGTATAATGGGCTCCAGTTTCATCCATCTCATTAGAACTGATTCAAATGAATTCTTTTTAATGGCTGAGTAATATTCCATGGTGTATGTGTACCACAGCTTCCTTATCCATTCTTCTGCTGATGGGCATCTAGGTTGCTTCCATGTCCTGGCTGTTATAAACAGTGCTGTGATGAACATTGGGGTGCACGTGTCTCTTTCAGATCTGGTTTCCTTGGTGTGTATGCCCAGAAGTGGGATTGCTGGGTCATATGGCAGTTCTAATACCAGTTTTTTAAGAAATCTCCACACTGTTCTCCATAGTAGCTATACTAGTTTGCATTCCCACCAACAGGGTTCCCTTTTCTCCACACCCTCTCCAGCATTTATTGCTTGTAGACTTCTGGATAGCAGCCATCCTGACTGGCATGAAATGGTACCTCACTGTGGTTTTGATTTGCATTTCTCTGATAATGAGTGATGTTGAGCATCTTTTCATGTTTTTTTTGTTAGCCATCTGTATGTCTTCCTTGGAGAAAAGTCTGTTTAGTTCTTTGGCCCATCTTTTGAATGGGTCATTTATTTTTCTGGAATTGAGCTGCAGGAGTTGCTTGTATATTTTTGAGATTAATCCTTTGTCTCTTTCTTCATTTTCTATTATTTTCTCCCATTCTGAGGGCTGTCTTTTCACCTTGCTTATAGTTTCCTTTGTTGTGCAAAAGCTTTTAAGTTTCATTAGGTCCCATTTGTTTATTTTTGCTTTTATTTCCAATATTCTGGGAGGTGGGTCATAGAGGATCCTGCTGTGATTTATGTCAGAGAGTGTTTTGCCTATGTTCTCCTCTAGGAGTTTTATAGTTTCTGGTCTTACATTTAGATCTTCAATCCATTTTGAGTTTATTTTTGTGTATGGTGTTAGAAAGTGTTCTAGTTTCATTCTTTTACAAGTGGTTGACTAGTTTTCCCAGCACCACTTGTTAAAGAGGTTGTCTTTTTTCCATTGTATATTCTTGCCTCCTTTGTCGAAGATGAGGTGTCCATAGGTATGTGGATTTATCTCTGGGCTTTCTATTCTGTTCCACTGATCTATATTTCTGTCTTTGTGCCAGTACCATACTGTCTTGATGACTGTGGCTTTGTAGTAGAGCCTCAAGTCAGGCAGGTTGATTCCTCCAGTTCCATTCTTCTTTCTCAAGATTACTTTGGCTATTCGAGGTTTTTTGTATTTCCATACAAATTGTGAAATTATTTGTTCTAGATTTGTGAAAAACACCGTTGGTAGCTTGATAGGGATTGCATTGAATCTATAGATTGCTTTGGGTAGTATAGTGATTTTGACAATATTGATTCTTCCAATCCATGAACACGGTATGTTTCTCCATCTGTTTGTGTCCTCTTTTTATAGTTTTCTATGTATAGGTCTTTTGTTTCTTTAGGTAGATATACTCCTAAGCATTTTATTCTTTTTGTTGCAGTGGTGAATGGTATTGTTTCCTTAATTTCTCTTTCTGTTTTCTCGTTGTTAGTGTATAGGAATGCAAGGGATTTCTGTGTGTTGATTTTATATCTGCAACTTTACTATATTCATTGATTAGCTCTAGTAATTTTCTGGTAGAGTCTTTAGGGTTTTCTATGTAGAGGATCATGTCATCTGCAAGCAGCAAGAGTTTCACTTTTTCTTTTCCTATCTGGATTCCTTTTATTTCTTTTTCTGCTCTGATTGCTGTAGCCAAAACTTCCAAAACTATGTTGAATAGTAGTGGTGAGAGTGGGCACCCTTGTCTTGTTCCTGATTTCAGGGGAAATGCTTTCAATTTTTCACCATTGAGGGTAATGCTTGCTGTGGTTTTGTCATATATAGCTTTTATCACGTTGAGACATGTTCCTTCTATTCCTGCTTTCTGGAGAGTTTTAATCATAAAAGGATGTTGAATTTTGTCAAAGGCTTTTTCTGCATCTATTGAGATAATCATATGGTTTTTATCTTTCAATTTGTTAATGTGGTGTATTACATTGATTGATTTGTGGATATTAAAGAATCCTCACATTCCTGGGATAAAGCCCACTTGGTCCTCCAATTGCATTTTAAAAGATTACTACTATAAAGCTCTATACCATTTTTATGCTACTGATATCACAAATTATGTATTTATATTTTTGTTGTCACAAATATGGCTTGGCAGTTATTTTTAAATAAATTTGTATTTTAAATATAGTAGAAATCATAAAGTGAAGTTACAAAATAAAATTACCAAAACACTGGCTGTTCTAGACATTCATAACATTGTACAAGAGGCAGTCACCAAAACCATCCTAAAGGCAAAGAAATGCAAGAAGGCAAAGTGGTTGTCTGAGGAGGTTTTACAAATAGTTATGGAAAGAAGAGAAACAAAAGGCAAGGGAGAAAGGGAAAGATATACCTGACTGAATGCACAGTTCCAGAGAATAGCAAGGACTGATTTAAAAAAAAAAAAAAAGCCTTCTTAAATGAACAATGCAAAGAAAGAGAGGGAAACAATAGGATGGGAAAGACTAGAGACGTCGTCACGAAAATTGGAGATATCAAGGGAAAATTTCATGTAAGGATGGGCATGATAAAGGAAAAAAATGGTAAGGATCTAACAAATGCATAAGAGATTAAGAAGAGATGGCAAGAATAGACAGAAGAACTGTACCAAAAATGTCTTGATGCAGATAATCACAATGGCCACTCACCTAGAGAGGGTGAAGTCATGTGGGTCTTAGGAAGCATTACTACAAATAAAGTCAGTGGAGGTCATCAAATTCCAGCTGAGCTATTTAAAATCCTAAAACGCAGTGCTGTTCAAGTGCTGCACTCAATATATCAGCAAATTTGGAACACTCAGCAGAGGCCACAGGACTGGAAAATGTCAGTTTCCATTCCAATCCCAAAGAAGGACAATGCCAAAGAATGTTCCGACTACTGTACAATTGAACTCATTTCATATGCTAGCAAAGTAATGCTCAAAATCCTTCAAGCTAGGCTTCAGTACACGAACCAAGAACTCCCAGATGTATATCTATGTTTAGAAAAGGCAGAGTAACCAGAGATAAAAATGCAAACATTCATTGGATTATAGAGAAAGCAAGGGAATTCCAGAATAACATCTACTTTTGCTTCATTGAGTATGATAAAGCCTTTGACACTGTGGATCACAACAAACTATGGAAAAATTCTTAAAGAGTTGGGAATACCAAACCAGTTTATCAGTCTCCTAAGAAACCTATATGCAGGTAAAGAAGCAATAGTTAGAATCAGAGAAGGAATAACAAACTGGTTCAGAATTGGGGAAGAAGTGTGTCAAGGCTGTATATTGTCACACTGATTATTTAACTTATATGCAGAGCACATTATGTGAAATGCCAGGCTGGATGACTCACAAGCTGGAATTAAGATTGCCAAGAGAAATATCAACAACCTCAGATATACAGAAGATACCACTCTAATGGTAGAAAGTGAGGAGGAACTAAAGAACCTCTTAATGAGGATGAAAGAGGAGAGTGAGAAAGCTGGCTTAAAACTCAACATTCGAAAAACTAAGATCATGGCATCCAATCCCATCACTTTGTGGCAAATAGAAGGGGAAAAAGTTAAAGTAGTGACACATTTTATTTTCTTGGCCTCCAAAATCACTGTGGATGGTGACTACAAATATGAAATTAAAAGACGCTTGTTCCTTAGAAGGAAAGCTATGACAAACCTAGATAGCATAAGAAAAATCAGAGACATCTTTGCTGACAAAGGTTCCTATAGTCAAAGCTTTGGTTTTTCCAGTAGTTATGAACGTTGGACAACAAAGAAGGCTGAGTGCCAAAGAACTGATGCTTTTGAACTGTGGTGTTGGAGAACACATTTGAGAGTCCCTTGGACAGCAAGGAGATCAATTAATCCTAAAGGAAATCAACCCTGAATATTCATTGGAAAGACTGATGCTGAAGCTCCAATACTTTGGCCACCTGATGCAAAGAACCTGGAAAAGACCCTGATACTGGGAAAGACTGAAGGCAGGAGCAGAAGGAGTGGACAGAGGATGAGATGGTTGGATAACATCACCAACTCAATGGACATGAATTTGAGCAAACTCGGGGATATAGTGAAGGACAGGGAAGCCTGGCATGCTATAGTCCATGGGGTTGCAAAGAGCTGGACATGGCTTAGAGACTGAACAACAACAAATATTTTCCCACCTTTACTGGAAATTTTTACATATCCAAATGATTTCAAGTTTCTTTCTAACATCCAATCATTATCAATCTGAAAGGCTCCCTATAACATTTCTTGTAGGATAAATCAGGTGGTAATGAATTACCTCAGGTTTTGTTTAGCTAGAATATTATAATTTTCCCTTCATTTTTAAAGGACAATTTTGTCAGATTTAGAATTCTAGGTTGAGAGAGTTTTTCTTTTAGCGTTTTAAACATATTATGCCCCACTTCCTCCTAGCCTCTAAACTTCTGATGAGAAATCTGTTGACAGTATTACTGAGGATCCTTTATACATTAGAGTCTTCATTTCTTGCTTTCAAGTTTCTATATTTTTACTGTTTAATTATAATGTGGTTTTCTTTGGAGTGAACCTACTTGCATTTTTTGAGCTTCTTGGGTGTGTAGTTTTGCTTTTTTCCAGAAGTCGTATAAATAGAATCATACAGGATGTAGCCTTTCAGACTGAAAAGCACACTTGCATTTAGTAATCAATGATATCTTTGTGTGGATTGATAGTTCCTTCCTTTTTGTCGCTGAATAGTATTCTATTCTTCAGGTTTGCTACAATTTATTTATCTGTAAATCTATTGTGGTGCAACTTGGTTTTTGCCAACTCTTGGCAAAATAAAGCTGCTATAGACATTACTTTGCCAATTTTTGTGTGGACACATTTTGAAAGTAGGTAAATTTCTAAGAGGGCTATTACTAATCATATGGTAAAATTATATTTAGCTCTGTAAGTTCTTGAGTCACTGTTTTATAACTTATCCTTTCACAGTTCTTTCAGCTCTGTCAGTCTTCTGTCTAGGCAACAGTTATCTACTCCCCCATGCTAAAGTTTAAAGAGTTTTTCTCCCCAGAATTTTCCATAGCTTAACCTAAGTTTCTTTATTTTCCTTTATGACTTTTTGTGGAGAGATCTAATAGTCTATGCAATTTCACTGTCTTGGAAGGCTGTTATAAGAAGTGTCTGATTCATTCAATTTTCTACCTCATTGTTCTTAATCTCACTAGCACACACCTCACAGGATCAGTTCATATTTTTATTAGCTCTTGAAATCTCTCCCTTAAATATTCTGATCCCACATTTAAAGAATACAAAATTAGAATTTATAAAGTCAGTTTGTGATTGAAAATTTAGTGCTGATGGCTAGCCTGACATTTGGATAAAATGCCACCAGGAACAATGTGATATTTAAACTACAGATTTTCTTATTGTCTTAAACAGCTAACCATAGTGTTAGCAAAATGAACTAGAGATTAAATTATATTTTAATACAGTATAATTCTTTATAAATGTTATATTTTAGCCAACAAAATTAACATACTAGATTTTACTAGTTTTAGATTTTTTTTTTTATTTAACAATATTCAGAGGAAGGCCTAAATGAGTCCAAATACCTAGGAGCAATTAAATTGCCCTGGTTTTACATTATGCTCCAAGTTTCTGCTTAGATTAATTCTCATTTCACCACGTAAGAATGAGTTAGTCCCTTTTATTATTTCTACATACCTCATTCATGCTGAGTGTTCTTATTAGCTTTCTCCAAAAAAAACTTTTGGAACTGACTTAAAATTGAGATAATATAAAAACTCTTAAAATGAGGCAAATAACTTCCTCAGTCATCAAATACAACTTTAACTTGATGTTTTGCCTCTATTTATTTACCAATTTATTATTTAACTACTTGTATACTTTCTAAAGCCTGTGTTAAATGCTTTATATAATTTATTATTTCTCATAACAGTTAAAAGTAGGTACTGTTATTATTGCTATGTTATTATCATTACTACCTCTTTTACTAACATCTGCTTTTACCTAATTTATCATAGTCTGACCAATTTTAGGATTTCTATCTGTCTGACATTTGCAGTCTGGACAAGTTCTTTCCTCATTATATATTTTTTCTTTTTCTTTTTAATTGGAATATCATCTCTTTACAATATTGTGCTGGCTTCTGTCATACATCAACATGAATCAGCCACAGGTATACATATGTCCCCTCCCTCTTGAACCTCCTCTGAATCTCCCACCCCACCCCACCCTTCTAGGTTATCACAGACCACTGGGATGAGCCCCCTGTGTCACACAGCAAATGTCCACTGTCTATCTGTTTTACATATGGTAATGTATGTTTTCATGCTACTCTCAAATCACCCCACCTACTCCCTCCTCACTATATTTTAAGCTAAGTACAATCTCCCATTTTTATTTGAACTGTTTCATAGGTACATATGACTGTTGGGAGCTTGTGGCTTTTTTGTGTGTATGTCAATGCTAGGAAGATGGTGAATTATCATTGTGATTTTTCTTCAGGAAAGATTATATTGAGATGTGATCAAATATAGACAGGATAACAATAAAATATCTACAATCTCCAGTCCCAACTTTGATGACTGGCCAGAAATGCTGGTGTAGAACCTCAGATCTGGAAAGGAGAAAGAATATTTTACCTCTAATTGGGGAATAGAGAAACTTGACTCTTGTAATCTTTTCAAGTAAAATTTTAAGATCCTTTACTTGTTAACAAATATTCTTGGGAGAATCTTTTGCAGATAAAAACACAAAAGTAAAAATTATCTGTAACTACATCAGCTAAAGGTAAACACTCTTAGCAAATTATTATATGTACTTCCTGTCTTTTCTTAAATATATGTTAATCAAAATCTCATCATGCTTTACAAATGATTTTTAAATTATAATTTGACTATTTCTGATAGTATTAACTTTAATGATCTTAACAATACATATATGCATGTATCGTAACTTACCAATTCAGCAAGATTATGGAAGGATGGTGAAGAGTGAGCCTTACACTCAGAAATAAAAGCAAAAAGGAAGAAGTAACTTCTCTATAAGTATTTGGAACATTTCACCATAATTCTCATTTACTTATTTTTACTTCTCTATTTTATTGTAGAATCTTAATTTTCAGAAATTATTTTGTTCAATAGTAAATAACATAAAGTACTAAAATGTGGGATAAAATGTTAAAGCAAAAATTGGACAAAAAGTTTTTAAAATGTTCTTTCCTTTCATTTTTCTTATAATAATAATTCACAGTAAAACCCTCAGAAAGCTAGAGAATGGAGACAGTAGTCTTGTGGCAGCTCTTAATGTGGTTGATCTTAAGGAACTCTTGACTATTCAAGTTTACCACTGTAACCTATAACATGACTGTGGCTGACATGGGGGCACCATGTCTGTTGTGACTTTGGTGCTTTGTAATGATTTGTTCTCTTTTTAAGAGAGGTGTCCTCAATGGAATGTCTCCAGATGTGACCAAAGCTGGAGCACCTGGCACTGAAATCCCATTTGCGCAGTTAATTCTCAAAATTTTTGATGACAGAAATCAGACATTTCTATAAGGATTTATGTCTTCGATGTGATGTGAAACTATGGGAAATAGTAACTGATCTGTTGAGTAAAGTTCCTTCTCTTTGTTCTCTGAAATACTCTATACGATCCATTCATTGATGGCATTGCTTGTAGAGATCTGTTCTGAAGGTGCTGTAGTTGATGCCTCTGTCCCTGCATCGTCATGGTCAATGGTTAGAAGCTCTTCCTCGCTGATAGGAGGAAAACAGTTTGGGAGCCCCAACCTGTTCAACAGATGGGATGTGATGCTGTGTTGATTCAGTGATCCTTTACTTTCTGGAGCTTAGGTAGTGACTGTTTCAGAGATTTTGAGTGCTTCCTCTTTCTCTTCCTCTTCTCCTCATTCTCATCTTCCTCCTCTCCCATTTATGAAACCACATTCTTGAAAAGCTTCCTGATTATTTGATCAAAAGGAGGAAGGATATTTAAGCAACATCACTTTAAATGTTTAATTTGCAATCGGGCAGCTCTACTGACTGCAGGCAGAGTTTTTTTAAAATATTAAAGGACTAATCAGTAAATGTATTGCCAACATGTCAAGGTACCAAATTGGAGAGCAAAAGGTAATATGGCAAATTGAGGGGACTGGAGGGCTGAAGGAGAAGGCAGAATGACCATGAAAATACATTTTAAAAATTACTGTCTTTTTAAGACCTAAAACATATCTGGAAAGAGCAGAATAAAGCAAATACATCAGATCAGCCCTAAGTTCATGGTTTACCTAGATTTCAGACTTCTGGTGCTCGACCCTCTCTCCCCTCCCCAAACCTACTCTCAGTCACTTATTTGTGATGACATATGTCTTAAATGATATTGGACATTGACTTTTGGTTTCATACAATTTAAACTTGCTATTTGCTAATAGAATATAAAGGACTTATTTCCTGAGAAAGGAATTTGCAGCACATGACAGCAGTCGAGGGGAGTGTTGGGGTCAGTGAGATGGAGCATCCTAATTCTATGAAAAATACGCTCCCACATTCTACAGTAACATAGCCAGCATTGTAACTTTTTTTGTAAACCAGACAGGGCCCCTCAGCAGCCAAGGCCCATAACAAAAAGCTTCAAGCCCAAGGGGACAGAGGATAGTTTATATCCAAGACGAAAAAGGCAGAAATGAAATCTTTTGATAGAATTGAAGATCATAATAAGGCATTGCTTCCCAAATATTAGTCACTTTCTAAAGACTCTTTATATTTCTCATAATTACACATCACTTGTACCATAATATTAAAACTTTATTTTAAATTCACTTTAAACTAACTTTTAAATTTTTTAATTTACTAGGCCATAGGCAATACTGTGCATGAAATGGCAGATTCAGCTTATATATATATACCCACACGTGCATGCTGGCTAAGTCGCTTCCATCTGGTCTGATTCTTTGCGACCCTATGGACTGTAGCCCGCCAGGCTCCTCTGTCCATGGGATTCTCCAGGTAAGGATACTAGACTGGAGTGATAACCATTTCCTTCTCCAGGGGATCTTCCCAACTCAGGGGTTGAACCCGTGTCTCTTGTGTCTCCTGCATTAGCAGATGGGTTCTTTACCACTAGCACTACCTGGGAAGCCCATACTTCCCAGAGAGAGAGAGAGAGAGAGAGAGAGAGTGAAAAAGAGAGAGAGAGATGATGAGATGATGAAGACTGGCAACTTCAAAATCTGCAGATCCAAAAACCCTGGTGGAAGTCCATCAAGCAAGGGAATTGTCTCTTACCTGCAGGAGGGTCAGATTTTGTTCTATTCAGGCTTTCGATGGATTGTTTGAGGCTTATCCACCTTACAGAGGCAACCTCCTTTACTCAGTCCACTGATGAATATTAATCTCATTCAAAAACATCCTTAGAGTAACACCCAGAATAATATTTGACCAAATATTTGGGCATAGGAATTTGCTCGGTTGGTATTCATTATTTGAAGGAGCAAAGCAGTGAAAGGAGGACCCTAGATGTCACCCCTTTACTGAATGTGTCTACGTATCAGGATGGGAAAGTTGGTGAGATGATCTGCAACCTGCAGTCAGTCAATTTAGAAGAAAGGAAAGTTAGATTAGTAGGTCATGGATCAAGGGGAAAAGCACTATAAGAACTTGAAGTAAAGAGAAAGCCTTCACCAGGTAGCTAGGTTCTTTGCAACCCACTATGTACTGCAAAATGGCAACCAGTTCAAGCAGAACAAGGCAAGCAGTTCTGTAATTCACAGAACATGAAAGATATCAAAGGGTCTTCATCCCCAAACAAGAAAGAGAGGCTTTGATTACAAGTTAGAGAGCTCCGCAAATCCTTCCACTACCCTAAACCGCTGAAACTGAAAGCTAAGGTAGGGATTCTATGAGTCATGAGAACATAATCCAGTGAGGAGGTCCTGGAGCAGGACATTTCCTGATTTTGTAGTCCCTACCAAGCCAGTTATGGATGGATTTGCATTTTGATTGGGAAATGATTGGATCAGCAAGTTTTGGCAGCTCCACTTCCCCCTGGGAGGGGCAGTGAGCCCCAATAAAGAGGCCCTCTGCTGCACCACCACCATTCTGCTACTCAAATCCATAGACTGTGGAGAACCTGGTGAGTCTGATTCTTCAGTTCTACTTTGTTCTTGGGCTCCTGAATGTTGAACTTATGCTGGAGACAGCAAATTTCATGGGTTCAAAGTTACAATCATGGGTTTAATAGTACTTACTGGATGGGAACTTGAAATTTGGGCAAAATCGTATGCTGTGTTTATTAGGTTTCTGGTACAGAGATTGAGTTCTTCTATTGAAAAAGACATTAATAAGAAATCTTTGACATTACAAGGTAAAGAAGAAAGTATTTTTTTCTTTTTTGATATCTTTTTGGTGTCCCTCTGTTGTGATTTCAGAGGCATTTATCTTAGAAAGTATGAGGCCCTTGTATCCTTCCTGGTGGCCCTTTGCTCTGTACACGTCATACTGCTGGGACCTCATGAGAGATAATGAAGACAGGAATTGCTTGTGAGCTTGCCCAGGGTTTTAGAACTTGTGATGCCCTTTTTTGAAGATGTTGTTTTCATAAAACAAACCCAAAAGCCATTGCTTTGTTCTTTAAAACCAAGATATTTCATTTGGAAAAATTATATGAGAAAAGGGAAGGTTTTCTCTGGGCTGATGATACAATTTCCTAAAAGGGGAAGAGAAACCAGAAACTCATTAAAAGGGATTAAAGAGATTAAAGCACATTCTTAGAGTCTGGATACTCTCAGATGGTATTACGCAATTTTTTTTGCCACGTCCTTCTGTAGCAGTTCTTTCTTGTGAACACTGTCATGTAATTTCTTTCAGATTGTAAGATTCCAGAAAGATGTCTCAGCAGCAGCAGCAGCAGTGCAAGCAGCCCTGCCAGCCACCTCCAGTGGTGTGTCCACCCAAGTGCCCTGAGCCTTGCCCACCCAAGTGCCCTGAGCCTTGCCCACCTCCAAAATGCCAGCAGAAATGCCCTCCTGTGCCACCTCCCCAACAATGCCAAGAGAAGTGCCCACCCAAGTGCAAGTAAAAGCTTCAGCTTGTATCTGGAACAGAAAAGGATAAGGACAGTTGACTCACCTAGCTCCACAGGTCCACCTTCATCTCTTCAAATCCTGTCATGAATACAGAAGAAGCTTCTGCATCCTTCAGCCCTCAATACGTCTGTGGCGATTTCTGAGAGCCAGAGGTTTCCTTCCTGAGGTTGCTACACCACTTCCCTCTGGGAGGACAGCTGAGAAAGCATCACAGCTCTTCAGAGGGAAAAGCAACAGCTCTCCTCTTGGGTGTCATCAGGGAATTCACTCACTGTCTTCTGTGTTTGTCACCTGGGCAGGGGTTTCTACCAGCTGGGCAATTGTTACTTATCCTCCACTCCTGAATAAACTACAGTTCCTTTGTGTGATGTTAAAAAATGTTTTCTTTCTTTTAAAACCTGCTTTTAGTAATGTCATATCATCATCTTGGTTTGTTCCTATCTTTCTTTGATGCCAGGGTTCAGGCTCTCATAAACAGAGTTGTCTAAATTTTGAGTCATATAAAAGATTATTTCTATATAGTTTAAAATCCCATCCTATTTTCTTAATTATCACTTCTTGATTGATTTGAGGAACAATTTATGCAATTCCTCAGGATTTCAGTCCCTTTGCTAAAATGTTGTATGGTTGTTCTTCCTTCACCTCTTCTGCCCCCAGTTTTATTAAGGCATAACTAAGATATTACATTGTATATCTTCACCATGTGTGGAGACCGGCATGGCAACCCACTCCAGTATTCTTGCCTGGAGAATTCCAAGGACAGAGGAGCCTGGTGAGCCACAGTCCTTGGGTCGCAAAGAGTCGGACACAACTGAGTGACTTTCACTTCACTTCACCATGTATAATGTGATGATTTGACATATGTACATTTTGTGCGTTTACCACCATTGGGTTACTTAACACATTAATCACCTCCATAATAACCATTAAGCATGTGCGTATGTGGGTGTGTGGCGAAAATGATTAAGGTTTACTGTTTCAGCAAATTGCAAGTACAAAACACAGTATTATTAACTTGAGTCACCATGCTGTACATTAGACTTCCAGAGCTTATTCATCCTGTGACTGAAGGTTTGTTGCCTTTTCCTAGAATCTCCACTTTTGCCCCACCCCTCAGTCCCTCCTAACTACCATTTTGCCCTCTGTTTCTGTGAGTTCTTAGAGTTTGGCAACACATTTCTAAATAATCAATGGGTTGAACAAGAAATAATGAATAAAATTAGAACATACTTTAGGAGAAATGAAAACAGCATACAATAACTTTAATGATACATGTAATGCAAAATAAAAGCAGAGAAATTTATGGCTGGAAACATCCATATTACAAAAGAGGAAAGATCTCAAATCAATAACCTTTATAGACATATATACATGTGTGTGGGTTTATGAAAAATAAAAAATTCTAACACTAAATACAGCAAAAATATAAGCAGTTATTATTTCTGGCAGTTTAATGATGGTACTCTTTTTTTAAACAGCTTTATGCTTTCCTGATTATATATATTGTGATGTAATTTCATTTTTACAACAGTTCATCATTATATTTAAAAAATATACAGCAGTCAGTGAAGATGTTGCTGAGCTAGATGAATATGCTATGTCCCAGCTTCTGGAACATAATTGCTGGTGACTGTTTCAGATGTTTCAAGTGTCTTTCCTCTTCTTCCTTATTCTCCACTTCTTCTTCCTTTCACATTACAAAGTCACGTTCTTGAAAAGATTCCTGATTATTTGACCAAGACAAATTAGTTGACAAATTCTTCCTACTGACTGCAGGAAGAATTTAAAAGTTCTTAAAAGTTTTTTAAAAAGAATTAAAAGAGTTATTTTTAAAAACATTGACAACCCATCAGTATACCATGTTGGACAGTTAAGAGGGTATACATTGGGAGTGAAGTGTAATATAGCCAGATAAGGGGTCTAGAGGGTTGAAGGAGAAGACAGAGAATAAACAAATTGAAACAGAATTTTAAAATTACTGTCTTTTAAAGATCAAAAGCATGTTTGGAAGCAGTTGAAGAAAGCAAATATATAAGATCAGTCCTAAGTTCATATTTCACCTAGATTTCAGAGCTTTAGTGCCCTGACCCACTTATCTCTCCCAAACCTAACTCTCTATTACTTATATCTTAAATGGTATTTTATATTTATTTTTCCTCTCACAGAATTTAAACCTGATACTTATGGAATAAAAGAGTTTTAAATCCTGACAAAAGAATTTTAAGACCATGGTAGCAGTCTAGGGAAGTGTTTGGGTCAGATGAGATGGGACATCCTGATTCATTTAAAAAAAAAAAAAAAAGAATATATTTCCACATTCTACAGTAACATAAAGCTAACATTGTAAATTTTTTCCTAAATCAGACAGGGCCCCTCACCAACCATGGCCCATAAGAGACAGCTTCAGTGCCCAAGGGGACAGCACAGAAAAGAGTATAACTCACATCCAGGATAGAAGATAGGAGCTAAAGAAGAACTGTTGACTGCTACATCTGTGAAAAGGCACAAATAAAAGCTTTGCCAGGGTTGGAGAACATACTAGGGCATTGTTTTCTGAACTTCAGTTATTTCCTAAAAGTTCATTATATTTGTCTTAATTACACATCACAAGTATCATATAATATTAATATCTTTAATTTTAACTTTTTTATGCTAACTTTTGGAATTTTTAATTTAATTGGCCATAGTCAGTCATGTACATAAAATGGCAGATGAAATATTGAAATTATATATATATATATATATATATATATAGAGAGAGAGAGAGAGAGAGAGAGAGAGAGAGGTAGAGAGAGATTATGAATTCTGGAAAGTTTGAAGTTTGTAGAGGTGAAAACTTGCTGGAAGTCCATTAGACAGGGGAATTATCTCTTACCTGGAGGAGGGTCAGCCTTGTTCTATTCAGGCTTTCAGTGAGGACTACCCACCTTTTAGAAGGCAAGCCCCTTTACTCAGGTCACTGATAAATATTAACCCTAACCAAAAGCATCCTTTGAAAAAAAAAAATCCATAATAATGTTTGACCAAATATCTGGGTATCCTGTGTCAGTCAAGTTGATCTATAAATTAACCATCAAACTTTCTTCCCAGCAAACTGGCAAATTGTACAGAAAAAGTAGAGAAGGTCAATGTTATGTGGCAGCCTGGATGGGTGAGTTTGGGGGAGAATGGGTACATGCAAATATATGGCTCGGTCTCTTTGCTGTCCACCTGAAACTGTCACCACGCTGTTAATTGGTTATACTCTAGTAAAAAATGAAAATTGAAAAAAAAATAGAAAAAATTAAAAAATAAACAGGCCAAAAAAACAAAGAGTGAAAAATAGGTTTATTTCACATATACACCACTGTGGCCAATATGGAAAATGTAAAGGTTAAAATTATCATAAAATTATTATTAATAATGAAAAGTTTTATATGAATAACAATTAACTTCAATCACTGAATTATTAATAAAGTGATTCCAACTTTCTCTTAAATCTACCACTAGATTCGATGTCAAGAAACATGTGTTTCAATAATTAATAAATAGTAAATATATAAAAAAGTAGCCATTTGAATAGTATTACATTTTAGATTGGGTTTTTCAATAATTTCAAAGAGGCAGGAAAATTTGAACAATCTTTGAAAATTTCTCAAAAGTTGAAGAAATAAAAAGAGATCAGTTGGAGAAATTATGTAGGAGCAGGTGGTAGGTCATGTTGGGGAGTTATGAGTAAAAAGCCTGCTTTCTATCATAGGTCTAAGATCTGAGCTGCCACAATATCTGATTATAGTAGGTGATGCTAAACTTGTAGTGAATTTCCTGTGATTCAAGCTGAGACAGGTTTATAAAGGTCACAAGAATCTTCTTGATGTCCTATATTCCGTGGAGCAAAGCAGTGAAAGAAGGACCCTAGAGGGTTCCCACTTTACTGAAGGTGTCTGTCTATTATGATGGGAAGGCTGGTGAGATGAACTGCAACCTGATGATGATCTGCCCTCAGTTTATTTTAGAAGCAAGGAGACTTTAGATTACCAGGCCAGGGATCAAGGGGAAATGCATTGTAAGAAGAGTCTGAGGTAGAGAGAAAGGTCCCAGATAGCCAGGCCCTTTGCAACCCAGAACGTAGACTAGAATGGCAACCAGTTCAAGTGGACAAAGCAAACAGTTTTATATTTCAAGGAAGGTGAAAGACAGAAAAGATCATATCCTCTGATCAAGAAAAGGAGCCTTGATGACAAGTTAGAGAACACCCCCCCCCCCAACCCCCGCAAATCCTTCTGTCCTAAGTTCCTGAAACTAAGAGCTAAGCAGAGACTCTGTGAGTCATGAGAACATAATCCAGTGAGGAGATCCTGGAGCAGGGCATTCCTCTTTTTGAAGTCCCTGTCAAGCCAGTTATGGATGGATTTGCATTTTGGTTGGGAAATAACTGAACCAGGCCCATTTTGGCAGCTCCACTTCCCCCTGGGTGGGGCAGAAAGCCCCAATAAAAAGGCCCTCTGCTGCATCACTGTCATCCTCCTGCTACTCAAGTCCTGATAGACTTTGGAGAACCTGGTGAGTCTGATTCTTCCATTCTATTTTGTTCTTGGGCTCCCGAATATTGAATTTATGCTGGAGGCATCAAATTTGGTGGGTCCAAAGTTATGATCAAGTGTTTAATGCTCCTTAGTGGATGGGAACTTGGAATTTGTATGCTGTATTTATTAGGTTTCTGGTAGAGAGTTTGAATTTCCTTATTGAAAAAGAAGTTAATAGGAAATCTTTGACATTAAGAGATAAAGAAGAAAGTATTTTTCCTTCTTTGATATCATTTTGGTGTCCTTCTGTTGTGATTAAAGACGCATTTATCCTAGAAAGTATGAGGCCCTTGTATCCTTTCTGGTGGCCCTTTGCTCTGTACACGTCATACTGCTGGGATCTCATGAGAGATAATGAAGATAGGAATTGCTTGTGAGCTTGCCCCAGATTTTAGAATTTGTGATGGACTTTTTCTGAATGAGTTGTTTTAATTAAAAAAAAAAAAAAAAACAAATTACTGCTTTGTTCTTTCAAACAAAAATATTTTCTTTAGAAAATTTGTATGAGCAAAGAGAAGGTTTTCTCTGGGCTGATGATACAATTTCCTAAGAGAGCGAGAGAAGCCAGAAATTCATTAAAAGGGATTAAAGAAATTAAAGCACATTCTTAGAGATTGGTTACTAGCTGATGGCATTACATAATTTTTGCCGTGTCCTTCTGTAGGAATTCCTTCTTGTGAACACTGTCATGTAATTTCTTTCAGATTCTAGGACTCCAGAAAGATGTCTCAGCAGCAGCAGCAGTGCAAGCAGCCCTGCCAGCCACCTCCAGTAGTGTGTCCACCCAAGTGCCCTGAGCCTTGCCCACCTCCAAAGTGCCCTGAGCCCTGCCCACCTCCAAAGTGCCCTGAGCCATGCCCACCTCCTCAGTGCCAGCAGAAATGCCCTCCTGTGCCACCTCCCCAACAATGCCAAGAGAAGTGCCCACCCAAGTGCAAGTAAAAGCTTCAGCTTTTATCTGGATCAGGAAAGGATAAGGACAGTTGACTCACCTAGCTCCACAGCTCTACCTTCGCCTTCTCTTCAAATCCTATCATGGATACAGAAGGAGTTTCTCCACGCTTCAGTCAACAATACGCCTGTGGTGATTTCAGACAGCTAGAGGTTTCCTTTCTGAAGTTGCTATACTGCTTTGCTCTTGGAAGTGCCCAAGAAAGCATCACAAAGTTTCAGAAGGAAGAACAGCAGCTCTTCTCCTGGGTCCCATCAGAGGATTCACTCACTGTCTTCTGTGTCTGTCACCTGGGCAGGGGTTTCTACAGGCTGGGAAATTGTTACTTATCCTCTACCTCCTGAATAAAGTAGAATTCCTTTGTGTGATGTTAAAAATGCTTTCTTTCTTTTAAAAGTTGCTTTTAGCAATACAATATAATTGTTTTGGTTTATTTGTATTCTTCTTTGATACCAAGGTTCAGGATCTCACCATCATTGTTGCCTGAATTTTGAGTGACATAACAGGCTATTTTTATATAATTTCTAATCCATATTACTTATTTAATTGAAGATTGATTTGAGAAATTTTAAACTCCTCAGGGTTTTTGCTTCTTTACTAAAAAGTGGGGAAAATCTTAGACATATTGCTCACTCATCTGGGGCACACAAATTAAATGAATGTGTTTAATTTAGTTGGCACATTGCTAGATGCATTTAGCCCTTAGTGAGGCAGTAAATCATCATTGTCTTAGTCATCACCAGCATCACTACTGTCATCAGCATCACCACCATACTTGTTCCAGCAGGAAAGTGGCTCAGACATAACTAGTATAGCAAACAGAAAGATTCTTAAACTTTATTACTCTTTCCTAATTTGTTGTTCTTTTTCTTCTTCATTAACCTTATTTTTAATGTGATATTGCAAATATATAATTTGGGGGAATTACTGGAGTATTTTTGCATAAAATTATAGTGGTTTTTAAAACATAGGTAGTGGAGAAGAAAGAGAAATTTAAAAAAAAAAAGTGATCCTTACCAGGCAAAGTGCTGTCTCCTCTCCGTGTGTACCACCTGCTCTTCTTTCTCTAACAACTCATCCATGGTCCGTCTATATGTTTTCACCTCTGAGATTATTTTCTTATTGAAGAACACATTGGTTTTTGCAATGTTTAGATTTGTAAAATTACAGTTGCTATGTACCTTTTTTTTTCTAAGTGCTTAGCCTACTATCAAGTAAGCTGGGAAATGAGGGATATTTCCTTTAAGGGGATATATCTTTTTTTGTGGTTCTAAGTTTCCATTTAGAGAATAGTCAACTCAGACCATACACTCACACACACACTGATAAATAGGATATTATTTTTAAAAATGATAAAGTCTTTGTATTAAATCATACTATGCCTAAATATACTTAAGATTAAAAGGACTTTTCTTTATCTACATTCTTCACTCACAAAGCTAGAATTAAAGGATTCTATGATAATAGAACTGAAGATGGAGAAAGATTCCAGATTACAGCTCAATCCTCCTCAGACTATGACGTGTGTGGGGAGCGGAAAAGCACCAATAACTGGGAGTTGTCTCTTCTGTAGCTAGTGTTATTTGACCTGACACAGAAATTAGTTCCTAGAGGTAAAGTGTTGTTGTAACAAATCTTAAATATGTGGCCGTGGCTTAAGATTCTGGAGTAGATTGGCAAGAAAACTGACACTCAAAAACATAAATGTGGTGGTACACGATATTCAATGGCAAAATCTTTGCTATAGAGGTAACTTAGAAGGCAAACTGAATGTTGGTAGCTTGTTGTGTTCACCATGGTATTTCAGTGGACTTATGTTCAGAAAATAATTGTTTAGTTTACAGGTCAGAAATGAAAAGAAAAAAGCGTAGCCCAGAAATTAAAAACTTTGTTGAGTTAGAAAAATGCACCACTTGTAAGCTCCAAAGATGAAGAGATGAGATTAGAAGTGGTTATGAACTTTAGATCCACTTTCAGTTGACTGTAACAAGAGAGAAAAGAGAAATAAGTTGTAGTCTTTCTATCTGTGTGCCAGGGTGCCTCGTGGTAGCTCTATTATGTTCAGAAGGAAAGAATGCAAAATAAATCAAGCCACAAAACTACTTCTAGGAAAGGACCTAAGTGTGGTCCCTAAAACATAGAAACGATTAAAGGAGTGAAACCTATTGGGTGTCTAATAAGTTTTTAAGGGAATTGATAGCTAAATATACTATGTACCAAAACTAAAAAGACTTTGACTTTTCAAGAATAGAAATAATTTTCCAGGCCTCCTTTCCCTACTTTCCACACTACCCATTTCAGATGTCAGTACAGATAAATAAAAGGATACAACTGCTATGAGATGGACACCAGACCCACAGAGAATAATGGATGGGGGAACCTCTCTCAGAGAATAGTATCAGAGCCTAACAGAGGTAAGGAAGAGAGGGAACACAGAAATTTTCAAACTTTGTTACTCTATGGTATGGTGGTTATTCTTTCATTCCCCACCCCCCAGCTTAATTGAGATATAACTGACAGTTTAAATTGTATATATTTACTATCTTCAGGCTATACTACAAAGCAACAGTCATCAAGACAGTATGGTACTGGCACAAAGACAAAAACATAGATCAGTGGAACAAAATAGAAAGCCCAGAGGTAAATCCACACACCTATGGACACCTTATCTTTGACAAAGGAGGCAAGAATATACAATGGAGAAAAGACACTCTCTTTAACAAGTGGTGCTGGAAAAACTGGTCAGCCACTTGTAAAAGAATGAAACTAGAACACTTTCTAACACCATACACAAAAATAAACTCAAAATGGATTAAAGATCTAAAGGTAAAACCAGAAACTATAAAACTCCTAGAAGAAAACGTAGGCAAAACACTCTCTGACATAAACCACAGCAAGATTCTCTATGACCCACCTCCCAGAATAATGGAAGTAAAAGCAAAAATAAACAAATGGGACCTAATTAACTTAAAAGCTTTTGCATAATGAAGGAAACTATAATCGAGGTGAAAAGACAGCCTTCAGAATGGGAGAAAATAATAGCAAAGGAAGCAACGGACAAAGAATTAATCTCAAAAATATACAAACAACTCCTGCAGCTCAATTCCAGAAAAATAACCCAATCAAAAAATGCCTAAGAACTAAACAGATATTTCTCCAAAGAAGACATACAGATGGCTAACAAACACATGAAAAAATGTTCAACATCACTCATGATCAGAGAAATGCAAATCAAAACCACAATGAGGTACCGTTTCACACCAGTCAGAATGGCTGCTATCCAAAAATCTACAAACAATAAATGCTGGAGAGGGTGCAGAGTAAAGGGGACCCCCTTACACTGTTGGTGGGAACGCAAACTAGTACAGCCACTATGGAGAACAGTGTGGAGATTCCTTAAAAAACTGGAAATAGAATTGCCATATGACCCAGCAATCCCACTGCGGGCCACATACACCAAGGAAACCAGAATTGAAAGAAACACGTGTACCCCAGTGTTCATCACAACACTGTTTACAATAGCCGGGACATGGAAGCAACCTAGATGTCCATTGGTATACGAATGGATAAGAAAGGTGTGGTACATATACATAATGGAATATTACTCAGCTATAAAAAGAATGCATTTGAATCAGTTCTAATGAGGTGGATGAAACTAGAGCCTATTATGCAGAGTGAAGTAAGTCAGAAAGAAAAACACCAATACAGTATACTAACACATATATATGGAATTTAGAAAAGTGGTAATGATGACCCTATTGAGAGACAGAAAAAGAGACACAGATGTAAAGAACAGACTGTTGGACTCTGTGGGAGAAGGCGAGGGTGGGATGATTTAGAGAACAGCATTGAAACATGTATATTATCATATGTGAAATAGATTGCCAGTCCAGGTTCAACACATGAGGCAGGCTGCTCAGGGCTGGTGCACTGGGATGATCTTGAGGGATGGGATGGGGTGGGAGGTGGAGGGAGGGTCAGGATGGGGAACACGTGTACACCCATGGCTGATTCATGGGAATGTATGGCAAAAACCACCATAATATTGTAAAGTAATTAGACTCCAATTAAAATAAAAAATAAAAATGGGAAAAAACTGTATATATTTACAGTGTATAATGTGATGATTTGACCTATGCATACTTTGTGCAATGATTACCACTATGAGTTTACTTATAAATTACCTCAATAATAACCATTTAAGAGTGTGTGAGTGTGTGTGTGTGTGTGTGTGTGTGTGTGTGTGCGCGCGCGCGCGCACTTACGTGTGTGGTCAGAATGCTTAAGGTCTTCTTTATCAGCAAGTTTCAAGTGCACAACACTGTATGTTAGACTTCCAGGGCTTCTTCATCTTATAACTGAAGACTTATTCCCTTTGCCAAGCATCTCCACTTTTGCCGCATCCCTCAGTCCCTGTTAACCACAGTTCTACTCTGTTTCTGTGAGTTCCATGGGTTCAGCAACACATTCCAAACAATCAATTGCTCAAAGAATAAATTACAAGTAAAATTAGAAAATGCTTTGTCAGGAATGAAAATGAAAATACAGCATACAAAATCTTGTGCGATACACATAATGTTGTGCATAGATATTTATGGCTGGAAATATCTATATTAAAAGTGATGAAAAATCTCAAATCAATGACCTTATAGAACTTTAAGGCAAAGAACAGCAAAGAGAAAAGTCAAAATAATATACACTAGAACAGAAATAAATGAATTTAAAAATAGAAAAAAGAAGAAATAAAAATAACATGTTGGTTCTTTGAAAGAATCAACAAAATTGACAACCCATGGGGATACTGATCAAGACAAAAAGATAGAAGGATCAGGTTTCTGAAATCAGCAAAGAAGAGGAGACATCACTGCTGATCTTAAAGAAATAAAAGGACTTAAGAGAATACTCTGAGCACTGACCATGAACACTAACAAATTAGAAAACATAGATGAAATGGATATATTCCAAGTAAGATGCAAAGTATGGAAATGCGTTCACGAAAGTGTAGAAAATCTGAATATCTGTAGCAAATAAAGAGATAACATTAATAATGCAAAAAAATGTCCACAGAGGATGACCTTGGCCCAGATGGTTGCATTGTCAAAGTCTACCTAATATTTATATTACAAATAGCATAACTCTTTTATGAACTTTTGCAAAAAATAGAAGGACTTAATGCCATAGAACTGCACCTTTAAAAATGGTTTAAGATGAAATATTTAATATTATGTGTATTTACTATAATTAAAAATAATTTTTAAATGTAGAAGACAAGGGGCCATTTACCAGCTCATTATATGAGGCTTATTACCAGAAATGACATCACAAGGGAAGAAATAAATATTCTTTAAGGATATAGGTTAAAAAATCCTCCATAAAATACTAGCAAACTAAATCCATTACCATGTATGAAAGATTATACACCATGAGCAAGAGGAGTATATTCCTGGAATGCAAGGTTGTTTGAACATATAGTATCAATCAGTGCAATGCAGCATATTCATAAAATAGAGACAAAAAAACACAACCATTTTAGTAGGCATTTGACAAAATGTAATGTCCTTTCATGATAAAAAGAAAAAAAAATCAAGTTGAAATAGAAAGAAAATTTGTTAACTTCATAAAGATCATCTATGAAAGACCCACAGGCAACATCATACTTAATGGTGAACGACTAGATGCATTCTCACCAATGTCAGGAATAGTACAAAGTTGTGTATTCTTGCCATGTCTACTAAACTATTAAATATTGTACAGAAAGTTCTTGCTAGGGCAATTAGGTAAGAAAAAAAGATATCCAGATTGGAGAGGAAGATATAAAATGTTTTCTGTTTGAAAGATTGCATGATCTGTATGTAGATAATCTTAAGGAATTCACACATGAAACAGTATTAGAATGAATAAGCAAGTTCAGTGAGACTGCAGGATACAATATCAGTATGCATAAATCAGTTATATGTCTTTACACAAGTAATGAATAATCTGAATGTGAAAGTAGAGTGATTTCTTTCACAATAGCATTAAAAAACAACTGGAATAAAATAAACATGTGCAACACTTATACAATGAAAGCTACAAAAGATGACTGAAAGAAATTCAAGAAGATAAATGAAAAGATGCTTTGCATTCATGAATTGGAAGGTTTAATATTGTTAAGATGGTAACACTCCCTAAATTGATCTACAAATTCACAAAGTTTCTACAAGAATCCTTGCTCCCTCTTTTGCAGAAATTGACAAGCAGATCCTAAAACTCAAATAGAAATGCAAGGGGCCCAAAATAGCCAAAATAATCTCAGAAACCCCCCACAAATTTAAAGGATTCGCACATCCTAATTTCAAAACTTTCCACAAAGATACAGTAGTGCAGGCTTGTGACACTAGCATAAGAAGTTCAGAAACAAATTGTTACATTTATGATCAATTGATTTTGACAAGAGTGGCAAGACAATTCAATTGGGGAAAGAGTAGTCTTTTTAACAAATGGTACTGGGACAACTCAATATCTATAGGTGAAAGAATGAAGTTGGACCATTACCTCATAATATATATATAAAAATTAATTCAAAATGGATCATAGAACTAAGTGTAAGTAGGAAAAATAAAATTTAGCAAAAATGTAAATGTAAATCTTCATGGCCATGAGTTAGGCAATGGTTTCTTAGCTCTGATACCAAAAGTTCAATATTAGAAAGAAAAAAAAAATAGATTGAGCTTATCAAAATTTAAAAACTCTTTTGCATTTTCAAGTACACCTGCTCAGTTGGTAAAGAATCCGCCTGCAATGCAGGAGACCCCAGCTTGATTTCTGGGTTGGGAAGATCCACTGCAGAAGGGATAGGCTACCCACTCCAGTGTTCTAGGGTTTCCCTTGTGGCTCAGCTGTAAAGAATCTGCCTGTAATGTGGAAGACCTGGGTTTGATCCCTGGGTTGGGAAGATCCCCTGGAGAAGGGAAAATATTCACTGCAGTATTCTGGCCTGGAGAATTCCATGGATTATATAGTTCATGAGGTAGCAAAGAGTTGGACATGAGTGAATCACTTTCACTTTCACTTACACTTGAGAGAATGAGTAGATAACCCAAAGAATGAAAGAATATTTATTTGTAAGCCATATATCTGATTAAGGACTTTTATCCAGAGTATATAAGAATACTTAAAACAACAATAAAATGAAAAAAAAAAATAACTGTTAAAAATGGACAAACAATTTGAATAAATTGACAATAAAGCACACAAGATAATAGACAGAAACCAGAAAGTTATGTACTTCTGTGAAAGTCACTTGGTCGTGTCTGACTCTTTGCAACCCCGTGGACTGTAGTCCACGGAATTCTCCAGGCCAGAATACTGAAGTGGGTAGCCTTTCCCTTCTCTAGGAGATCTTTCCAACCCAGGGATCCAACCTAGGTCTCCTGCATGGGTGGATTCTTTACCAGTTGAGCCACAAGGGAAGTCCTAGAATACTGGAGTGGGCAGTCTAGCCCTTCTCCAGGGGATCTTCCTGACCTAGGAATTGAACCGGGGTCTCCTGCATTGCAAGCAGATTCTTTACCAACTGAGCTATCAGGGAAGCCCCTTATATACTTCTAGACCATTCT
The DNA here is from genome assembly GCF_033118175.1 of Dama dama. NCBI lineage: Eukaryota > Metazoa > Chordata > Mammalia > Artiodactyla > Cervidae > Dama > Dama dama. The sequence goes on from NC_083700.1 coordinate 18,904,465, forward strand.
TTTTTATCTCTTTATATTAATAAAGAGTTAATTAATATATTAAGTGTCTTCATATTAATATAAAGAGGTAAAACAGAATGGTTTTGAGAGAATTAAAACTCAGATTTTCAGTCAAGATTGAAGTTTAAGGCCATCCCATTGAAGTTAATTTTTCCAATAGTGTCAAACAAGGTAAGTTGACAAATAAAGGCATTTGAAAAGGAAGCAAATAAATAAGAATGTTTTCTGGAAAATAAATTTGGTTATCATTATTGACATGCAGAACTGACTGGAAGCAAATAGAAGCCTAGAAAACTTTTCAGGAATCATGTCCCCAAAGCAACCACAGTCTCAAACAAAACAAAACATGCCTCCAAGATCCTTAAAACCACACTTGGTTAGAAAATGAGCCACAAAAGTTACCTAATTGAGGATTGCACAATCCACGATGCATGCTTCAGATTTGATCATACAAAAGTAATCATCCTATCAATGGCAGAACAAAGGAAAAGGAGTTCCTTACAGAGAGCAGAATCAAGACCTTAACACAGAGCTTTTATCATTTCTGCATGTTGGGGCTCAGTTCAGTTCAGTCACTCTTCGCAACCCCATGGACTGCAGCGCACCAGGCTTCCCTGTCCATCACCAACTCCTGGAGCTTGCTCAAACTCATGTCCACCGAGTCGGTGATGCCATCCAACCATCTCATCCTCAGTTATCCCCTTCTCCTCTTGCCTTCAATCTTTCCGAGGATCAAGGTCTTTTCCAATGAGTCAGTTCTTTGCATCAGGTGGTCAAATGATTGGAATTTCAGCTTCAGCATCAGTCCTTCCAATGAGTATTCAGGACTGATTTCCTTTCGAATTGATTGGTTTGATCTCCTTGTAGTCTGAGGGACTCTCAAGAGTCTTCTCCAACACCACAGTCCAAAAGCATCAATTCTTTGGTGCTCAGCTTTCTAAATAGTCTAACTCTCACATCCATACATGACTACTGGAAAAACCATAGCTTTGACTAGATGGACCTTTGTTGGCAAAGTGATGTCTCTGCTTTTTAATATGCTGTCAAGGTTGGTCATAGTTTTCTTCCAAGGAGCAAGCATCTTTCAATTTCATGGCTGCAGTCACCATCTGCAGTGATTTTGGAGCGCCCCCAAAATAAAGTCTCTCTTGCTATTTCCATTGTTTCCCCATCTATTTGCCTTGAAGTGATGGGACAGCATGCCATGATCTTCGTTTTCTGAATGTTAAGTTTTAAGCCAACTTTTTCACTCTTCTTTTTCACTTCCATCAAGAGGCTCTTTAGTTCTTCTTTGCTTTTTGCCACAAGGGTGGTGTCATATGGCTTCACAATATTCACAGAACTGAATTTCAGGAAACTAAGGCCTGACTGCTATGAGTCTTCCCATTATTTCCTCTTGCATATGGTAGTTTCTATTTAGTTTTCCTGTATCTGTTTCACCCTTGGTTCCTGGGTAACAGAAAGAAATGGTTCATCTGCTTACCTCATAGTCTGATGAACCAATAGAAGCCATAGGAAGATATGGTAGAGATAATTACAAGCCATCCAGAGGCTTTATATTTTGAGTGAGATGAAACTATGATGTTTCTTCCTTGGGGACTGTGCTCTGCATAGGAACCAAAAGGAGTAAACAGATCTTTGAACACCACAAGCATAGACTGTGACAGTAGCTTGAAGAGCTCTCCAGTTTCTACTTTCCTCTTTTTTTCTGGGCACACTGATAAACTAAATTTCTTGACTTTCTAAGGTAGATAGGGCCATGTGACTAATTTTGAGTCAAGCCAATGAATAAAAACAAGGCTATCTTTTCTCTTAATCAATCTATTGCCCTTTTCTTATGTCTGGAATTCAGAAGAGAACAAGGCCCTCGGTGATGGTAAGACCATACAATGGAAGGAACCTGGCTCCCTTTGACTGAATGGAGCAAAGACCTTGCAAATTCACACTGGAATTGGAAATGAGTAAGAAATAACTTCTGGGAATTCCCTGGCTGCCCATTGGTTAGTACTTCATGCTTTCACTGCTGTGGCCCAGGTTTAAATCTTGGTCAGGGAACTACAGTCCTGCGACCCTCATAGTATGGCCAGAAAAAAGAAAAAAAAAAAAAAACGGAAGAAAGATAAGGAAAAAAAAGAAAAGAAAAAAAGGAAAAAAAATCATTTCTACTGGTTAGTGACGCAACAACAACTTGAAAATGTTAGTCGCTTCAGTCGTGTTCAACTCTTTCTGTCCCCACAGACTGTAGCCCACCAGGCTCCTCTGTCTATGGAATTCTCCAGGCCAGAATACTGGAGTGGGTAGCAATTCCCTTCTCCAGGAGATCTTTCTGACTCAGGGATTGAACCCAGGTCTCCAGCACTGGAGGCAGATTCTTTACCGTCTGAGCCACCAGGGAAGCCAACAGCTTAGAGGGTGTTCATTGTAGTGGCTTACCCATGCTGCCATGAAGACTAATGAAGATAGTTATGCGGCAGCCTGGATGGAAGAGGGGTTTGGGGAGAATGGATACAGGTACATATATGGTGGAGTCCCTTTGCTGTCTACCTGAAACTATCACAACAATGTTAATTAGTTATACTCCAAAATAAAACTAAAAGTTTATAAATTTTCTTTTAAAAAGGTAGCATGGTTAGAGCACATTTTTTCCCTGTTTGGCTAGTTGATTTTTGTTCTAGGTGGCACTGTTTACTTGGTAGACCTTACCTACCAATTAAACAAAAAGGTATTTAGGATAATAAGATGTTGAAGGTAAATATTTTTTAAGTAGATTTAATAAATTTAAAGAATGCAATCAGATAAAAATGTTATGGTCAAGAGAATCACTATAGCTTGAATTATACCTTTTAATATTGTTTTTTTATATTATTTTATTTCACAGTTGAAAATATGTCCCTTTTTTGGACTTCTCTTGTGGTCTACTGGTTAAGAATCTGCCTTGCAGTGCAGAACACAAGTTCTGTTCCTGATCTGGGAAGATTCCACATGCCATGGGGAAACTAAGCCTATGTGCCACAACCTCTGAAGCCCACGCAACCTAGAGCCCATGCCCCTCAACAAGAGAAGCCACCACAAATAGAAGCCTGTGAACAGTGGCTAGAGTAGACCTGCTCGCCACAACTAGAGAAAGCCCAAGTGCAGCAACGGAGACTCAGTGCAGCCAAAAATAAAATAAATAAATAAAAACTTTAAAAATTTTGAAAAAGAAAAGAAGTCTCTTTCTATACGGCCAAAGGAAAATTTGCTTTGTTTCTCAGTAATATAAAAAAGAAACATACTTTTTATGTAAGTATAAACATACACACGTGTATATGAATGCATGATTGGTAATTCTTTTTTTTTTTTTTGAGTTTATTTTTTTCCCATTTATTTTTATTAGTTGGAGGCTAATTACTTTACAATATTGTAGTGGTTTTTGTCATACATTGACATGAATCAGCCATGGATTTACATGTGTTCCCCATCCCGATCCCCCCTCCCGCCTCCCTCCCCATCCCATCCCTCTGGGTCTTCCCAGTGCACCAGCCCTGAGCACTTGTCTCATGCATCCCACCTGGGCTGGTGATTTGTTTCACCCTTGATAGTACACTTGTTTCAATGCTATTCTCTCAGAACATCCCACCCTCGCCTTCTCCCACAGAGTCCAAAGGTCTGTTCTGTACATCTGTGTCTCCTTTTCTGTTTTGCATATAGGGTTATCGTTACCATCTTTTTAAATTCCATATATATGCATTAGTATACTGTATTGGTCTTTATCTTTCTGGCTTACTTCACTCTGTATAATGGGCTCCAGTTTAACCCAATTGGTAATTCTATTGCATTTCATTTCACTGTAAACATTTTTATACTCTAGGGAGATGGGGGTGGACTTTCCAGTCCTCACTTTCTGTGGCTCCTGCTGTACTATGTGTGAAGTAAACCGTTTCATACCTGGGGATACAGGGGGTGAGCTTTTGTGTGTCACTCTGGGAGATTTCAAGATTCCAGATCTAGTATGCATGGGTGTGTATGTGTGTTTGCATGAAGGATGAGGTAGGGAGTGAAGTACGTCCTTCTCAAAGACTAAATGCCCAAGGCAAGCATTTTGAGTCCTCCTCATCTGGCTTTCTGGCACAGAGTGGACACTCAGTGAATGGAAGAGGATTGATGGAGATGACAAAGTGGAGGCATCTTGGGGTATGTTTGGGAATCTGAATTATGGGTATCAGAAAGAAAGGTGTGAGGAGGAGCAGATTCACATAGATTGGAATAGCACCCCCCTGAAATAAATAAGAAATTGATGGATAAGTCAGCAATCTGAAAGCCAGATTTGGGGAATGCGGTAGAGAGGAGGAGTTCACAATCAGTTCAGACAGGCACAGACTAGACCCCAGTGTGACACTGGGTTCTAAGAGAAGAGCCCTGCTCCAGCCCTGGATGCCCAAAGCAACAGCCTCTGGGCAGCACTGTACAACCTCCCATTTCCAGCCCTTAATACTCACTAATACTTAATACCAGGAATACTCATCGAGGGCAACACCCCACCTAACTCTTACCAGGACCAGATGTTTCTGAATGAACCACTTCCTCACCAACCTGTCTAGATATAGGTCTTACTTTACAAAGGAAAGGAATGAAGGAGTTGAGTCAGACCACCACACACACAGTCAGGAGTGGAATTGAAAATGCATTTAATGGTGGAAGAACAAAGCTGATCCACTTGTTTTCACCCTGAGCCCCTCTTTCAGGTGAATCCTGAGCACCTGATAGCTAAGGTTCTAAGGTACCCGGACCTTCAGCCTAATTCAGAGGTTAGAGGCCCAGTGTGTTTGGGAAGGAAATCTTCATGGCATACATTTTTAGGGTGTAAATTAAGAAGGTCTGTAACTCAGGGTGACAGAAAGGCAAATGGGACCCCTAATCAGAGTGGGGGAGGTCAACATCTGATGGTTGGTTCCTCTAGGGCTAGGCTGTAGCCTACCTCAGTTCTGCTGAGTTTTCTGTTGAGCTGGTGCTGGAGTGACTGTTGAGGAGCAGGGCTCTGGAAACTTGGGGTGACAGGGCTCTGGAACCTTGTGTTGGCATGGGTCAGAAATCTTGGGGTGGCAGGACTCTGGCACTTTGGTGTGGCATGGCTCCTTGGTTTGAGGGATGCATGGTTCCTGGGGAGGAGGCTGGCAGGGATGTTTCACCTGCTGCTGCTGAGGCTGGGGAAGTGGGATTCAGGGCTGCTTTTGCTCATGGGAACTCATGCCTCAAAGGAGGCTGGATCTAGAGAGAGAACAGATGGTTTAAACAGGGATTAACTAGAGAAGAAGCCACATTCAATGCCATTTTACATCTCTTCAAAAGCAAGAGATGTTCTTGCTTCTTCTCCCTCTTGACCACAAAGAACATTTTAATGACTTCTGAACCTTTGAAAAGGAGGAATGTAAAGGTGATCGTTCTGCTTCACTTGAACATAGCTTCTCCCAGTGCTCTTCTTCTTCCTGGCACATCTTAAAACCCAATAAGCAACACAATACATTTGCAGGCTCCTGGAAGTCATGTGAGATCACAGTATTGGGTCATATGGAAATGTGATATTATTTAGAAAAACAAAAAATGAAACCCAGTAACTTCAGCCCGTGCACACACAGAATGACTGTTGTTCAGTTGCTAAGCCATGTCTGACTCTCTGTGACCCCAGAGTCAAGACTGCAGTGTTCTAGGCTTCCTTGTCCTTCACTATCTCTTGTAGTTTTCCCAGACTCATGTCTATTGAGTCGGTGGTGCTATTCAACCATCTCATACTCTGTCACCCCCTTCTCCTGCCTTTGATCTTTCCCAGCATCAGGGTCTTTTCCAATGAGTCAACTCTTTGCATCAGGTGGCCAAAGTATTGGAGTTTCAGCTTCAGCATCAGTCGTTTAAATGCATATTCAGGGTTGATTTCCTTTAGGACTGACTGGTTTGATCTCCTTGCAGTCCAAGGGACTCTCAAGAATCTTCTCCAGCACCACAGTTTGAAAGCATATAAATAACTACTGACTTCTAAAGAACCTATGCAAATCCACTTCTGGCTTCACTCACACCCTCAAATGTTTTCCTTATTCCTGCTTGTTCAAGTAGTATCCAGCCACCATGGATCACAGATGGCTTGAAATGGTGTTTTGGGTTTACTACAGCAAGACTTCCAGAAATTACCTGTCTTCCTGAACCACCTTAGCACTTTACTTGTCCTCATCGCCTCTTGAAGGTGACTTTTATATATATATATAAAATATATATATATATATATATATATATTTAGCACTAAAGGGCCAGACACAGTGAATATTCACAAAACAATTTGTTGAAGAATAAAATTCTCTGTATTGAAATTATGAATAAAGAAATAGTTAAAAGGTTATTAAGAGTGGGCTCTCTCTATTATTCCTTATCCTGCCAACTGTGGGTCCTTGCACATGCCAGTCCCCTTCTCACTGACACAAGAAGAAATGATGGAGCAGAACTGGTAAAGTCTTAAGTCCCTTCAAGCCTGAGCTATGATTGCTTTTGAAATAAAGATATTCCTGGAGGTTAACATTATAATGGCTGGACTTCGTAGTGGGGGAAAAGACACCAAGAATACCAAGGAGATTCCAACAGAAGTCAAATACATTGAGGGAATGATAAAAGGTTGCAAGAAAAAAGACCCACCTGCTACATGGAGAAGGGCAAGCTGTGTGGTTACTCAGATCTGATGTGGTGTCCCCAATCAACTGGCTTTTTTATAGGGAATGAGACCTGTCTTGAGGAACAGAATATTTCTGGGTTGCTGTGTTTTCATTTTTTGCCTGCCAAACATGATTCATCCTACACCCCCTCATATAACTGTTGGCTCAGCTTTTGTGATATATTTTTGCATTTGCTGTCTGACAACAATGTCACGTAGGACTTACCTCCACTGAGCACATTTTGCACCCTGGTCTGGAGTTTATAAAAAGGGTGATATGGGCTGAAAGGAGAGAGAAGGAAGAAGCTCTAGGACTGCTGACTAAAAATAAGCCTTCTTTCTAGAAGTTCCTAATCCTTAGTATAGACTGGGTTTGGACTGCTTAACATTTGAAGTGGATGTGGAGAGGAACAACAGGTGTTTCTGGTTCTGCTGGGAGGCCAAAGTTATGGTGGTATGAATTTCCCCAGGTTGGAAAAAAGTATTAATTTTGTTTATCCATCATTCAGTGTAGCCTGGAAGAGGGAAGGCAATGCTAAAATGATTCTTTGGGTCCTAAAAAGCCTTTACTCCAAGAAAGGCTTTAGAGTCAATAGCAGAAGGGCATAGGGACTGTGATGAGTGAAAACACTGGTGAAGACAATTTCTGCAGCCCCAGAACAACCTGGCACTTTTGGTGCATCCACTTGTTCTGTCTTATGTGACAGCAGGCCATGAAGACCCTGCCTGTCTTGGTTACCACTTCCTAGAGACCACATAGGGAGGAGAGATCCAGGATTCCTTACCCTTTATACTAGAGTTCATTCTGCTCAAGATGAAATGAAGCTGAGGTCACTAACCCAGATTGACCTCAAACATACAATCTGTGTCAAGCTGCTGTCTTTGGAAAATCCAGATTATTCTTTAAACCTTAGTGTCTGGGTGGTCCCTTCCTTCTTACACTGCTTACCTACATGTTTGTGGAGTAGCTGCTGGCTCCACAGCTGTGTCACGTCCCCTGAACTTGAGCCGACCAGACAGGCAGCACCGAAGCTCCTCCCGCTGGGTCCCCTAGCCATCCCCACCTGGCACCCCGTGTAGTAGCTGCTTAGTGGACTGATGATCGTAGGATGGATGCGTGAATGAACGACGCTATTTGCTATGAGACACGCAGAGGCTGCTTGGGGAATGGCTAGGGCCTTTCTTATAAAAGGAACTTCACCCTGGTGACAAACCTCACAATATGGGCTGAGAGGCAGGGTAAGGGCTCATCAAGACAAAGATGTTTCTGCCATTATGCCAAACCACATATTTCTCTAGAGTTTATGCCGTTACTTCCCTGTGGGCAAGGGCCAATGCCACCACCATGCCTGAGTTCCAGGCCTCTTCTACTAATTTAGTTCTTCTTTAGACTTGGGTACATGCATTTTCTCACCCAAACCATATCTTTAAAGGACCCTATGGAAGGAGTTCCAAGCACACCTTGCTGCTGATCTGGTGGGATTCTCAGACCTAGAGTGAACTGCTTCCTGCTCATTGGTCCTCCATGATACTGCTCATGGACCTGGCTGACCTGAACCTCAGCTCAGAGGCTGAACCGCTGCCTCTCATGTCTCTCCTGGACCCACATCCCTGGGTGCAAAGGGAAATGGCATTCAATATTCTCTAAGCTTTGACCTGATGAACCTGACTGACTCCTGCCTCCTTTCCCTCAGCAACACTCTCCCCTTTCCGGTTCCTGGAATTTCCTCTTTATTCTCCTGCTTTTGTCAAAAATGTACTGAATAGTTGAGTGTTAAGGTCATTTCTGCTATATATGGAAGCTCATTTTATTCACTAGCAATGCTAGATTAGGCAGTGTATTTTCTGGGAAACCATATGGCTTCTGAGTGCAACTAGCCTCTCTCCACATGCCCTTAACTCTTACACTGATGCATTTCTCAGGATAATAGGATGCTGCTAATTTTCTTATGTCTTGGTTTTGCTGGTTAACTGTGCTAGATATCTCTTGGGCATACCTACAAATTCTCTCTGCTTTACCGGTTATCCGTACACTGTCACATGGTCCTTTCTGTATAGATTTGGATGGGCTTTGTATAGAAACCTCCTCTCCCCTCCTGAGCCAGGGCTTCTATTATACTACCATTCAGGGAACCCGTGGAACACAATGCACCCTCGTGTGCTCAGTCCAGAGTGTGGGGGAAGTTAACACACATGAAACCAAATTGGACAAATGGTGGTAGTGAAGGCTATGGATAAATACTCCTTGCCTTCATCCCCAGGTGAGATCATCAAAGAGTTAGTTCTGAGATCATTTCCTAAAGATCCTCAAAAGGTCCCATGGACTTGAACACCGGTTATTCCTGTTGCAAATTATTCCATGCAAAGAGATAATAAGAAACAAAAGTCTTAGTGGCTCAGTTGTGTCTGATTCTTTGTGACCTAATGGACTGTAGCACACCGGGCTCCTCTATTCATAATGTCTCCTTGAATTTCTTCTTTCTCAGTTATCCCTGTATCCATCATTCCTTTCCTCTGAGATCACATTTCCAAATAAACCCTTGCCCATGAGGCTTAGTATCAGGTACAGCTTTCTGGAGAAGCCAGGTTAGGACAATTATGGAACAGGCTTGTAGTTCACAAAGCAGATATAGATATACAGTCATTCAGAAAATGGAAGTCAATGCTCAGAGCACATAAAGACAGATAGATCATTGTAATAAAGTTGGGTTTGATCCAGGTGCCTTTTGAGACTTTGGAAATGTTGGTGTGGCTGAGGACAGTACTTCTGAGAGAGTTGATTCTTAGGTAGGTTGACAAGAAGTTCTGGGTCCTCGAGGAAGAAAGAGAGGTCTGGGTTCTCAAGGAGGAAAAAAGGACATTTTCTTTTCTTTAAGCCCAGAGCTGATGATTGCACAACAAAACAAGTCAGCTTAAACTCTGTACCAATGATAATATAACAGCAATGTATCCTGCTTGAGGACCTGTTTCTCCTTCTTGAGAACCTTCTGACTAATCCTGTTATCTTAAAATGTATATTATGGGAGTGGGTCTGGTAAGATCTTTCTATTATCAGTTCTAATCTTGTCATCTTAAAATGTAAATTGTGGGAGTGGGTCTAGTAAGACCTTTTCAAACTTGAGACATTCTTTTGATTTACTGTAATAACCAATTGAAAACTTATATAACTCCCTTGCTAAGACTAGCAAGGGGGGCACTCTCCATCCCCCTTCTGATGTCTATGTCAGAAGCTTTCGCTGTCTCTTTTTCGCTTTAATAAAACTCTGCTACACAAAAGCTCTTGAGTGATCAACCCTGGTTCCTGGTTCCAAAGCTAAATCTTCTTTGGAGATCAGGAATCTGGCATCGTTCACCATAGGCTATCATCTTGGGGGCTTGTCCAGGATCTTCAGGACAAGGTAAGAACACTTAGAGTTCTGGCCTCTCTGCTTTCTCAGTAGGCACATTTTCTGCTTTACTTTACTAACTCTGCGGTGTGCCTGTGTGTGTGTGTGTGTGTGTGTGTGTGTGTGTGAGTGATTAACAGCCTCTGGGTGAAGCAAGTGGACTGAACTTTCCTTTCTCTGTCACCTTTTGCTGGTCTCTTTGACCATTTTGTAATCATGTGGGGAATTAGAACTACTAACCTAATCTCTCCGATCATAGACTTTCAAGGTACTTGTGATTCAAGCCATTACTGTGTTCTTTTACTTAGACCCCAAACTTGGAACAGTCATGAGACACCTAGACTTTCTAGGAGCACATTTGGGAACTAGGTGGAACTCTAGCTCTAGCAGTGTCTCTTTATTGACTGTTTCCATACAGAGCCAGAGTCCTAAAAGCTAGTCCTTGTCATAGCCATGCCTCCAAACTATATGGATGGAAGTGCTGCTAGCAAACATGAGGTTTCTAAGAACATAGGTTATGAATGCCAGTTTGGAAGTGCAATGGTATTCTTGCTTTGGTAATGCTAGCTGTTAGCAGACCAGAAAAAGCTCTCTAATGGCTTCTGTCTCAACTCCTTAGATATTCTTTCTGGGAAATCTGTGGGAATGAACTGGAAGGATTGGCCCTAGTAACTTGAGGACAAAAATCATTTTTCCCTCGCTGGCCAACCCTTTTGCTATCACATATACTGGTGTGGTGAGACTCAGGGAAGGGGCGTCTTGGGTTTTCAGCTCATCCCTTTATAACTCAATGTGTCTATTGTGGTCAGGACAGCACTCAGGAATGTGGATAGGCACAGGGGAGATAGATGCTTCCTCTAGTAGCCCTAGCTTGGGAAACATTCCAGGAAAGCTACTCTGCTCCACCCTGGGTGGCATTGGAGGAAAGGGACAAATCAAACAAAGGTCTTGGTGGCAAGGAACTAAATCAATCTGGGATGCCATCAGGTTTACCCCTGGTGCATCTCCACCCTGCACTGGTGGTAGAACCAGGAGGGACGAGTAAGGCACCTGCATTGGTAAGGGACAGATGAAGTCCAACCAGGGAAGGAAAGCATCCCTGGAAAGCCTGTCTACACCCCCACCTAGAGCAGGGAGGGATGCCTCCAGTGAAAACAAGCCACGGCTGTGGATGCCGCTTTTTTCTCTCTCACAGGTGGGAGCTAACAGTTCTAGAACCACTCCTTTAAAAAGTATGTTTTAAGAAACTGGGAAAAGTTCGATCCCCAGAATTTAAAAAGACATGCCTGATCTTCTTTTGTGATACTGAATGGCCACAGCATCCTTTGGAAGATGGGGAACATTGACCAGTTGAAGGGTTTCAATTATAATACTGTTTTACAATTAGATTGGCTCTGTGGAAGACAAGAGAAATGGGTAGAAGTGCCATATATGTTGCTCTTTATCTCTCTGAGAGGCTTGCTAGACTTATGTCCTAAGGGTGCAGATTTAGGTGTGAAAGCTTCAGCTGCCTCCTGTCCTCTTACTTTGCCCTTGTATCTGGGGCTCTCAACTAAACAGGCTGAGAATCAGGGCACCCTTCCAGGAGGGGTTACCTCACTCTAGGTAGAAATGAAAATAGTTCCAATTGTTGATGAGACTATTTAGAAGATTCAAAAATCACATAGAAGCCTTTATGGGACTAACTTTAGTTTATGACCTTACTTGGAGAGATGTAATGTATGTCTTGGGACAGACACTGACTCCTGACTCAAGAGCTCGGGTTTTGGGGGGCAACTACTACTTTTGGAGACAAATGGCTTGAAGGCAAGTGGAAAGAGGGAACATGAAATAGCCCTCCTCCCTACTGGGAGCCAAGCAGTTCCCATAACAGTGCCAGATTGAGACTATAACATGGCTAAAGGAAGGTGGGATCAGAGCCACTTTGCAAAATGTATTCTTAAAAGACTCAAGTGAGCATACACTAAGACTTTAGACTATGCTAAGTTGGCTGACATAGAATAGGGAGAGAAGGAAACTCCTGGTAAATTCTTTGATAGACTATGGGAGGCTGTCCACAAGTTTACTGACATTGATCCCAAAAATGCAGAGGGAGGAATGATCTTAAAACATAGATTTCTCACTCAGTCAGCTCCAGATATCTGCCACAAGCTACTAAAACAGGCGTTTGGACCAAATCAGTCTTAAAAAAAAAAAAAAAAAAAAAAAAAAAAAAAAAAAAACTGTTGCAGCTGGCTCAGATGGTATATTATGGGGTAAAGAATATGAGGAGGAAAATAGGAGGAAAAAAGAACCCAAAAGACTGAAGCCCCAACAAAGGCTGTTAGATATGTTCTGAAACAGCCTGAGGAAAAATGCCCAGAGGAACCCAGGTGGAAAAGGATGGACTTGTTATTACTGTGGGAAAGCAAGGCATCTCAAGTGGGATGCCCTCAGGCATGTAAGCTGCCCCTCACCCCCCAGCTCCCTGTCTGATCTACAAAGAACCACACTGGAGAAGAGACTGTCCTCTGAGGTATAGGTCCCAGGGGTCAGACTCTCAGGACAATTGGGACTGAAGGTGCCCTGGGGTCCCCACAAACACCTGACTACCAATAACTGTGGGGGGCCAATCAATCAATTTCCTTCTGGACACTGGGGCACATTTCTCTGTGCTCACTGAAGCCCCTAGTCCGCTTTCCTAACAATCCACTACCATAATGGGATTGTCTGGATGAGCCAAATGCTATTATTTCATTCATCCTTTAAGCTGCAACTAGGACTCTGTGCTATTTTCTCTAGTTTCTAATTGTGCCAGAGTCTCCCTCACCCTTTCTGAGGAGGGATATACTGAACAGGGTCCAGGTATCTGTTTTCCTGAATATGGAACCTGTTCTTTTTTAATTCAACAAAATGTAAATCTTGGAGTGTGGGCTGATGGAAAAACTGTGGATTGAGCACAAAATGCTGTTCCTGTTGTTTTCAACCCTCACCTATTTCCACATCAAAACAGTACACACTAAAGCCCAAGGTTAAGGAAGGGTTAAAGCCTATCATTAAAAATTTAAAGGAACAAGGACTATTAATTTCCTGTAACAGTCCATGCAACACTCTTATTTTGGGTGTAAAAAAAGTTAAATGATAAATGGAGACTTGTTTGAGATATACGAATAATAAGTGCCTATTCCTTATACTTTATTGTCGGAAATTCCTGAACGAGCCAAATATTTTTCAGTCATTGATTTGAAGGATGCTTTCTAGGGTTAAATTATCCCCTACCTATGACTTTAAGACAATTGAGAGGATTTGGGGGCATCACAGGCTACTGCCTGATCTTTATATAAACTTATAACCGAGACTCAGCAGGCCCAAACCAGCAAGCTGATTTGGTCCCCTGAGACTCAAACGGCTTTTAAGATTCTTCAAACTGCTCCCTTGCAGTCTCCTACTTTGAGCTTGCCCACAGGATCAGAATTTAGTTTGTTTGCTACTGAAAAAAAAGGCAATGGCCACATTCCTTAAGGATACTTGCTACTATTGTTTTGCTAATGCCTAAAGCTCATAAGTTTCCTAATGGGCAAAATCTTACTGTACTGACTTCTCATGATGTAAGTGGGACCTTAAACTCTAAAGTTCAGAGCAACAATGCTCTGCCTTTAAAGCTGCTGTAACTCAAGGGATGTCAATAGACATCCACTTACACTGTTCCTGGAGACCCCAATCTTCAGAGAAAGTTAAAAAAGCTGATGATATTATTAAGAGGCATCTGTGTAAACTAACTCAGGAAACACAAGAGAGTTGGTTTAAAGTTTTACTCATAGCTTTAATGAGGTCTCAAACTGCCCATAAGAAGTGACTGTCTCTGACAGACTGTTTTTGCACACAGATATTGTCATGGATCCTAAAGCCTTAGAATTAACCATGTGACTCTGCTTTCAGCTTTTCAACAAACATTATGAGAACTCTGGGAGGTGACACCTGACCCAGCCTCCACAATCAGTCGGCTTGCTGGGTCTGCAGAGTACTCCCCCTCCTCATCAACTGAAGCCTTCCCATGGTGGGTTTCTCCATTTCAAGGAAAAGACTTTCTTCAACTCTATAATGACATCTAACAATCCTAAGATGGACTGGTATAACATATTGTATCTTAACTATGGACATAATGTGACTTTTAATTTTGATTATGTTTTAACTTGGTTTAATGACTATTTTGCCTTGTATATATAACTGTGTAACTGGATCATTTCTGTCTGAAAGATTTTAAGTTACAAATGGCTGTCCAGGCTCCTATAAGAGCCACAGCCTTCTCCAACTGTTAGCTGGGGCCCCTGGGTCAGAGACCCTCAGTATGAGGGTTTGGAGAATATGTTGCCTCAACAATTTAGGGACAGTACCCCTCAACAGCAGAAAGTAGTTATGGAATGAAAATGATGCCCCTTTCCCTTGGCAACATAATTCTCCTAAAAGAAAAAGGGGGTGGGGTGGGGAGGTGAATGAGAGTCAATTCTTAGGTAGGTTGTTAAGAAGTCTGGGGTCCTCAAAGAAGAGAGAGAGATCTGGGGTTCTTGAGGAGGAGATTGGGGCCTGGAGTTCTCAAGGAGGAGAAAAGGGCAAACATTTTTTTCTTGAGGAGGAGATTGGGGTCTGGAGTTCTCAAGGAGGAGAAAAGGGCAAACATTTTTTTCCTTAAGCCCAGACAGAGCTGATGATTGCACAATAAAACAAGTCAGCTTAAACTCTGCACCAATGATAATATAACAGCAATGTATCCTGCTTGAGGACCTGTTTCTCCTTGAGAACCTTCTGATTAATCCTGTTATCTTAAAATGTATATTGTGGAAGTGGGTCTGGTAAGATCTTTCTATTGTCAGTTCTAATCCTGTCATCTTAAAATGTAAATTGTGGGAGTGGATCTAGTAAGACCTTTACAACCTTGAGACATTCTTTTGATTTACTGTAATAACTAATTTAAAAGGTATATAGCTCCCTTGTTTAGGCGAGTGAGGGGGGCACTCTCCATCCCCCTTCTGATGTCTGTCAGAAGCTTTCTCTGTCCCTTTTTCACTTTAATAAAACTGTGCTACACAAAAGCTCTTGAGTGATTAAGGTTGGTTCCTGGTCCATAAGCTAAATTTTCTTCTTTGAAGATCAGCAATCCAACATCATTCACTGAAAGCTATCACTTCCTCAGCTTACCTCTAGAATATTGCATGGTAGTAAGTTTGGGCTTCCCTGGTGGCTCAGAGGTTAAAGCGTCTGCCTCCAATGTGGGAGACCTGGGTTTGATCCCTGGGTTGGGAAGATACCCTGGAGAAGGAAATGGTAAGCCACTCCAGTATTCTTGCCTGGAGAATTCCACGGACGGAGGAGCCTGGTAGGCTGTAGAGTCGGGGTCGCAGAGAGTCGGACACGACTGAGTGACTTCACTTTTTTTTTTTTAAGTTCAGGAGAGAAGCCTTTTTCTGTTAAGTATAATCCCAAGGAGAACCCCTCCAGTTCATTCATTCAACTGATTCTTATGTGTTGCAATATGTCAGGCTGTGTTCCAGACACTTGGGATGAGTCAGTGAACAATAACACAGATCTCTGACCTTGTGGAGTTCACATGCTAGAGAGGAAGGTGGAGATAAACAGTAAAGAACATGATGGCTAAGTAAATTATGTATTAAATGCTATGAAAAAATGAAATAGTAGTGGAAGCAATTGGGGGCATCAAAGAGGTAAGAATGGGGGCTGTGTATCCTCTTTGAGAAGAGGATGTTTGGACAGACTTAAGGGAGGTGAAGCTAGATATTAAGGTATCTGTTGAAAGAATTTCAGGTCAAGAGAATATCCAAAGAAAATGCTCCAAGGTAGTAGCTTGCCTGGCATGTTCTGGGGGCACTGTGGCTGGACTGGAAATGGTAACTGGAAGAAAGACTGGGGCCAAAAGAAAGTAAGTTCATCTCCTGCTTTTAGTCTCTGCCATCAGCCATGATCAGGGCATGGCAAATCCTTCTTTTTCCATGGCACATCCTCAGAAGAAATTAACCCAGAGTAAAATGCATTGAGGACTGTTTCTTCAGGCTCCCAAATGTCTCATATCTTTTGGACTTTTTTGGGAAAGTTCCCACTCTCAGATAGGGTTACCTATAAAAGTGGGTTAAAGTCATATATAAATACCTCTCAAAAATAGGAACTTGACTTACCAAGGATATGTACTTTTAGCAGACTTTAGTTTGCCCTGTGTGATGAGAATATCATTGAATTATTTTAACAGAGTAACTATAATAATTGTGCCTTTTGAAAAAAATATCATTTGGGACTTCTTTGGTGCTCAGTGGTTAATAATCTGCCTGCCAGTGCAGGGGAGATGGGTTCAATCCCTGGTCTGGGAAGATTCCACATGCTGCATGTCATCTAAGACCGCACACTGGAACCACGGAAACCCGTCACTCTAGGGCCTGTTCCACAGCAAGAGAAGCCCCCACAATGACAAGCCCACACACGACAGCTAGAGTAGACCCTACTCTCCGCAACTAGAGAAAAGCCTATGCACAGCAACAAGGCCCAACACAGCTCAAAATCAGTCAATAAGTAAAAATCTAAAAAAATACCTTTTGCTATGAGTAAATGTTAAACAGATATATTAAGCAAATATTATAGCACAAGGATACGATGCTGTGGTCATATAGGGGTGCTGGTATGAGAATAATTGAATATTGGGGAAAACTACTCTACTATACCTTTACTAGCCAAATGCCACCTATCTTATCTTCTTTGTTATACAGGGCACAATAAAAGCCCTACCGTGGCTTCCTACCTTTAATCCTGGCTCAGGACCATCAGAGTCCCTTTCTTTAGTTTCAGCCAATGGTGTAATTACCCCTCTAACTGCCCTCTCTACATCTCCACACTATGAATTTTTTCTTTCTTTCTCTTTTTAATGTAGCAGTAATATTGGTTTTATATGTATTCAGAATAGGGCTCCCTGAATTACCAGACACAAGGATGCCTCCTGCCCCACCCTTCCAGAGTACTTCCTAAAGGTTACAATGTGTTAAATCACTGAATCAGTAAAATTGTTACCTATTACTTGAAAAGCAGTTTGCCCAATGAGCTTGTAGTTACAGACAAGAAAGAAAAGTGACTGGAAAGATGCAGAGATTTGGTTATTATCGGCTGCTACTAGTGGCAAAATATTAACAAATTGATTAAAGAAGTGACCAATTTGCAAGTGAAACAGTACAGCAATTCCATAGGAAAAGTCGACTACTTCTAAATCTCAACACAAAGAGATAAGATCAAAGAAACAAAGACTTTAAGACCTGTCTTTGAAGGTAAAGTGAGTTTAAAGGTGTAATATTCCTATCCACACCATTCCAGAGGGCATCAGGGCAGTAGAAGCACATTTAAGTAAAAAAGGCCAAGGAAGCAAAGAAATGAGTCTGGCTTAAGTATTAGGTCAGGGAAAAAAAGCTTTGAATAGAGTTACAGCCAGGGGAGATGACTAGAAAAAAAATCAGAAGCCTCAGTATTCTTGCTTTATTTATTTATTTTAATTGGAGGATAATTACAATATTCTAATGAATTTTGCCATACATCAATGTGAATTGGCCATAGGCATACACATGTCCCCTCCATCCTGAACCCCCCTCCCACTTCCCTCCCCATCTTATCCCTCTAGGTTGTCATAGAACACTGGCTTTGGGTGCCCTGTTTCATGCATTGAACTCACACTGGCTATCTATTTTACATATGGTAATGTTGCGGTCCCTGGAGGAGGGCATTGCAACCCACTCCAGTATTCTTGTCCAGAGAATCCAATGGACAGAGGAAGCTAGTGGGCTACAGTCCATCGGGTCATAAAGAGTCAAACATGACTGAGCACACACGACATTGCAATACATATACACAATGGAATATTACTCAGCTATAAAAAAGGAATGCATTTGAGTTGGTTCTAATGAGGTGGATGAACCTAGAACCTATTATACAGAGTGAAGTAAGTCAGAAAGAGAAGGATAAATACTGTACATTAATACATATATATAGAATCTATAAAGATGATACTGATGATTCCACTCCAGTATTCTTGACAGGAAAACCCCATTGACAGAGGAGCCTGGTGGGTTACAGTCCACGAGGTCGCAAAGAGTTGGACATGACAGAGTGATTGAGCACACACACAAAGCAATATCAAAGCAGAAAGAGCAGCCTAAGCTGCACCACCCCAGAGAAGAATATCCAACCCACTTCAGGAAAAGGTAATGAAGGAAGAAGCCATGGAAGACAAGAGTGCCTTTTAGAGAGTGGAGCCCATGTCATATCAAAGAACTGTCGTCCAGGGTCATTGAATGGAAAGACTGATGTTGCCAAAAATGTTCAAACTACCCAAAGTAATTTATGGATCCAATGGAACTCTTATCAAAATACCTAATGTATTTTTCAAGAACTAGAACAAATATTCCTAAATTTATATGGAAACACAAAAGACCCCAAATAGACAAAGCAATCTTGAGAAAGAAAAATGGAGCTGGAAGAATCAGGCTCCCTGACTTCAGACTATACTACAAGGTCACAGTCATCAAAATAGTATGTTACTGGCAAAAAACCAGAAATATAGATCAATGGAACAGGATAAAAAGCCCAGAAATGTGCCACATACCAGTGGTCAACTACTCTACAACAGAAGAGGCAAGCTGATATAAAGGAAAAAAAGACACTCTCTTCAGTAAATGGCACTGGGAAAACTGGACAGCCACATGTAAAAAAAGAAAAGAAAATTTAACATTCTTTAACACCATACACAAAAATAGCTCAAAATGGACTAAAGACCTAAACATAAGACTGGATACTATAAAACTCTGAGAGGAAAACATAAGCAGAACACTCTGACATAAATCACAGTAAATTCTTGTTTTTGGTCTGTCTCCTAGAGTAATGGAAATAAAAATAAAAAATAAATAAATGGTATCTAATTAAACTCAAACACAGCAAAGAAAATCATAAACAAAATGAAAAGACAAACCACAGATGAGAGAAAGTATTTGCAAACCATGCAACTTACTAGGGATTAATCTCCAAAATTTACAAGCAGCTCATGCAGTTCAATATTGAAAAAAACAAACAACCAAATCAAAAGATGTGCAGAAGACCTAAGGAGATATTTCTCCAAAGAAGTCATATAGGTGGCCAAGAGGCACATGGAAAGGTGCTCGACTTTGCTATTAGAGAAATGCCAATCAAAACTACAAAGTGATATCACATCAATCAGGAAGGCCACCATCAAAAAATCTACAAACAATAAATGCTGGAGAGGGTGTGGTGAAAAGGGAACCCTCCCACACTTTTGGTGGGAATGTAAATTGGTACAGCCACTATGGAGAACAGTATGGAGGTTCTTTAAAAAACTAAAAATAGAGCTACTGTATGATATAGCAGTCCCACTCCTGGGCATGTATCTGGAGAAAAACATGGTTAGATAGGATATATGCACTTCATCGTCCATTGCAGCACTGTTCACATTAGCTAGGATGTGGAAGTAATTTAAATATCCATTGACAGATAAATGGATAAAGAAGATGTGATACACATATACAATGGAATATTACTTGGTCATTAAAAAGAAAGAAATTATGCCATTTGCAGCAATATGGACTGGGAGATTATCATACTAACTGAAGTAAGTCAAACAGAGAAAGAAAAGACTCCTATGATATTGCTTACATGTAGAATCTAATTATACAAACAAACTTATTTACAAAACAGAAACAGTCACAGACTTAGAGAACAAACTTATGGTTACCAGGGGGAAAGGGTGGGTTGGAAAATGATAGATTGTGAACCTGAGGCTGACATGTACACATTAGTATATTTAAATAGATAACCAACAAGGACCTACTGTATAGCACAGTGGACTCTGCTCAGTATTCTGTAATAACTTAAATGGGAAAATAGTTGGAAAAGAATAGATAGTTGTATATGTATCACTTTGCTGTATACCTATAACTAACACAACATTGTAAATCAACTATACTAGAAGAAAAAGTTTTTAAAAGAAAAAAATTCTCATTATTTCTAATGAGAGGGTGGACTTCATCATGCTTCTTAAGAGGTATTTCAGAGTTCATGTGGATTAGATACTGATTATCTATCTCCCTTCCTCTCTTTTTCCCCCATGGAAGTTCTTACTGAGGCTATCCAACCCCTGCTCCATTATTGAAAATTGGACTGTGGTAGGGGTGGATAGGACTGAACTGTGTGTTTCCTACTTTGCTGGACCATGAGGAAAGGTTTCTGCCTGGAAAGGAGAAGTCCATAGGATCATTCAGTAAAGGTATAAATCATTCAGCAACTCAACAGACATTAGATAAGCTCTTACTATTTAATAGGGAGCAGGCTGGGATCTGAGCTTAGAGCCCTGAACAAGATAGAGAAGGTTGCAGCCTTGAGCAGTACAGAGAAGATTCCAGCCCTCATGATGCTTACAGTGTGAAGTCAGAGGTGATCTAGCAAGCATGGATGTGAAGAGAACAGGGGTGACGGAAATGAAGGGTCACTTGGTGTCAACGGCAGCACATCCAGTGGCTGTGCCTGCAAATGTGCTGAGGGTCCGAGGGGGCTAACAAGACCCCAAAGCCTGGGCCAAAGCCACCAGCTTCTGTGGAAGGGTACAGGGTGAGGGTGTTGAATATGGAGCACAAAAGAGAACAGGCAGAAGAAAGGGGAGACACTTGAGAAAATTAAGTTGGAGGCTGGAAAAGAATGTGGGATGTGGCTGCCCTAAACACACCACAAGACTTTTCTGAGTCAGGAATGTGAACCTACAGAAAACTCCCTCAGTCACTATCTGAACCAGAAGGAATGATTTTTCCGGGAATCATGGAGGTCATTGTCCTGTACAAATGAAAAAAAAAAAAAAATGACAATGCAGAAAAAGGGAAGAACCATGAAACTGAACAAAATATGCATTTCTCTATTTGTTATATCAGCTACCAGGCTGTGGATTTGAAATCTTCCAAGTGGTGCATAGTTTGAACTCCAGTTCCTCCTGTGAACCAGTATAATTCTCTAAGTTTTCTGCACAGTTGAGGATAATTTTGCCACATCACAGGAGAGGAGAGGAGCTGAGTAAGGAGAAGGAGATGAGACAAGAAGAAACAAGCCCTCCTTTAAATCTCAAGTGGCATCAACTGTCAGTCCAGTGATCAGGGTTTGAAACCTTTGGGTTGTGAGTGTGAGAGGAGTGTGGAGGTAAAATGTGTGGTCCCTAACCAGAAGGTTGAGAATTGAGATGAGAATTATGGGGAGAAGATACAGAGGGGATGCTCCAATAAGGAAGTGGATGGCTCCCTTGGACTGCTCATATGGGAGTGCATAAAGAGCATCAGCAGTATCCCAGAAGGCCAATATATATCATTTTCCTCTAGCTTAGCAACATCCTCACTACTATTTTTAAAATTATTATCATGAAGTTATAAAAATAAAATTACATCATATATGTTATACATCATCATCATATGACCACCAATATCAACTTGCCAGAAATAAGCATTGATAATACTTTGCTATATTTGGTGTTAAGATTTTTTATTTTCCATAAACCCACACCTGTGTATATATGTCTATAAGGATACTGATATATTGATTTGAGACCTTTGATCTTTTTTAATATAGATGTGTCCAGCCACTAATTTCTCTCTACGCACTGCATTACATGTATCACTGAAGTTCTGGTATACTGCTCCTTCATTTTCATTCCTCCCAAAGTATTTTGCAATTTTATTTATTATTTCTTCTTTGAGCCATCAGTTATTCAGGAATGTGTTGCCAAACTCATATATATCACAGAAGCAGAGAGTAGAATGGTGGTTAGGAGAGGCTGAGGGGTGAGGCAAAAGTGGAGATGCTGGATAAAGGGTCCAAGGCTTAGGTTATAAGATCAAAGAGCTCTGGGAGACAATGTAAATGATGGTGAGTCTAGTTAATAACACTGTTGTACACTTGAGACTTGCTAAGAGAGTAAATCTTAGTAAATTCTCATCAAACACACACACCCATGTGCACTCACACACACATTTAAATGATTACTGTTGAGGTAACTAACATGTTAAGTAGCTGATGGTGGTACTCATTGCACAAAGTATGCATAGGTCATCACATTATACAATTATACATCAAATCACGTATAATGTATACATTATACATCAAATCATCACATTATACACCATAAATATACACATTTTAATTTGTCAGTTATACCTGACTAAGGCTGTAGGGGAAAAGATGAAAGAATAACCATCACACAGAAGAGTAACAAAGTTTGAGAATTTCTGTGTTCCTTCTCCTCCTTGCCTCTGTTAGGCTCTGATACTATTCTCTGAGACAGCTTCCCTCATCAGTTATTCTCTGTGGGCCTTGTATCCATTTCATAGTGGTTATTCCCATTAGTCACCTGCATGGACCACGTCTGAAATGGGTAGTGCGGAAACAGGGGAAAGAAGGGATGGAAAGTTGTTTCTATTATTGAAAAATCAAGGTCTCTTTAGTTTTGGCATATCATATATTTAGTCATCAATTTCCTCAAAAACTTATTAGACATCTAATGTATTTCATTCCTCCAACCTTTCTGTGTTCTAGAGACCACACTCAGGTCCTTTCCTAGAAGTAATTTTCTGGCTTGATTTATTTTGCTGCCTTTTCCTCTGAACATAATAGAGCTACCACTGGAGCTCCTTGGCACACAGATGGGCAGATTATAAATTTTCTCTCTTTTCTATGTTGCTACAGTCAAATGGAAGTGGATGCAAACTTCAAAACCATGTAAAATCTCATCTCTTCCTCTTTGGGGATTACAACTGGTGAGCTTTCTAGTTCAACAAGTTTTTGAATATCTTGGCTACATTTTTCTTTCCATTTTTTTCATTTCTGGTTTGCAAACCAGACAACTATTTCCTGAACATATGTGTATCAAAATACCCTGATCAATACAACAAATAACGAACATATGCTCAACCTCGCAAGTCATTTTTCAAACTTTTTGCCATTGAATAACACGTATCATCACATTTATGGTCTCCAATATCAGTTTCTTTGCCAACCACCTGCAGATTTCTAAGCTAAGGCTACATTTCTAAGATTTGTTACAGTAGCATCCCATCTCAGAAAACTAATTTTTGTGTTAGGTCAAATAACACTAGCTACAGTAGGAACAGATCCCAAATATCAGTTGTTTTTTTTTTTTTTTTTTTTCATTCATGTCATAGTCTAATGAGGATTGAGCAGTAATTTGGGTATCTTTTTCCATCTACAGTTCTATCTTTATAGAGTCCTTTGCTTCTAGGTTTGTGAATGAAGACTGTAGAAAGAGAAAGATTGAATCTATCTTGTGTATAGGTACAGAATGATTTGATTTGAAGACTTGGTTACATTTAGGAATAATGTTATTTTTAGTGTGTGTGTGTGTGTGTGTGTGTGCCTGTGTGTGTTTGATCTGAATGAACTATTTGACTTGTGGACACTTAGGGCCACAAGAAGAAATAACAAAGATTACCTTTTTCCTCAGCTCAATTTCACAGCTAAGCACTTAGACACTAAGCTGCCTAGCAATAGTGACTTTGTAAATCTCAATGGACACTGTAAACCTCAAATTTCTTCAAAGGTGGGATCAAGATAATCAGGAAAGCAATTTCAGATGTGAAAAAATATATAAGGTGGTACACATGGGGAGGAGGCAGCACCTTACCTGGTAAGTACCCCTTATATTTACCTTTCTTTGGTACTACCCATCTTTTAAGAACTACTATAACCTTATGCAGACTATTTCATTAATTTCCAAAAGCCCTTTATCAGCAATAGCATCTAAAAAATACGGCTAAATTAGAAAAGGAAAAAAAAAAAAAACCAGAATATGAAAGTACAGTACAGTGTTAAGAAACTTCTTGTTTGAAACAGAAGCTATTTCTGAGCTACTATCCTTCTGGAGCTAATATCGTGGTGAGGGTAACAGAGGTGCTGGTAACGGTGGTGATAATGCAGACAATGAGGACCTGGACAGGGAAATTTGGCGTGCTGCAGTCCATGGGGTCACAAAGAGTCTGACACGACTGAGTGACTGCACTGAACTGAACCGAACTGCCTTCCAAGTGCTATTTATGAGTCTGGCATGTCCCAGCTAAATTATAGACCTTCTTTGGATATTGATTCCTCAGAAATTTGGAGTGAAAATACAATTTTCCCTACATTTTACTAAAGGGACTGAAAACCTGGAGAGATAAATATTTTGATCCTCAAACCATCAAGTGATAATTAAGGATACAACATGGAATTGAAATTATGTAGAAGCATTCCCTGGTAAGACTCAAAATTTAGACAGCACTGATGGTGAGAGCTTGAACCTTGGCATCAAAGGATAGAAAGAAAACAGATGATGATATGGTATTACTAAAAACTTTTGAAAAGAAAACATTTTTGCCATCACACAAAGGAACTGTGGTTTATTCATGAAGAGGAGGATAAGCAACAGTTGACCAGCTGGTAGAAACCCCTGCCCAGGTGACAGACAGACCCAAGAGAGGGAGAGAATCCTCTGATGGTGCCCAGGAGAAAAGCTGCTGCTCTTCCATCTGAAGCTCTGTGATGCTTTCCCAGCTGTCCTCCCAGAGGAGAGCAGAACAGCAGCCTCAGGAAGGAAACCTCTGGTTGTCAGGAATCATTACGGGCATACTGCAGGCTGAAGGATGGAGAAGCTTCTTCTATATCCATGATAGGCTTTAAAGGGAAGATGAAGGTGGAGCTGTGGAGCCAGGTGAGTCAGTTGTCCTCATCCTTTCCTGATCCAGATACAAGCTGATGCTTCTACTTGCTTTTGGGTGGGCACTTCTGCTGGCATTGTTGGGGAGGTGGCACAGGAGGGCATTTCTGCTGGCACTGAGGAGGTGGGCATGGCTCAGGGCACTTTGGAGGTGGGCAAGGCTCAGGACACTTTGGAGGTGGGCAAGGCTCAGGGCACTTGGGAGTGCACACTACTGGAGGTGGCTGGCAGGGCTGCTTGCACTGCTGCTGCTGATAAGACATCTTTCTGGAGTCTCAGAATCTGGAAGAAATTACATGACACTGTTCACAAGAAGGAACTGCTACAGGGAGAAAAGTCTGAGCTTTAATAACATAGGATAGAATCTTTGCAGTCCCTAAGAATGTGCTTTGATCTCTTTAATCCCTTTCACTGAACTTCTGGCCTCTCTCTCCCTCTTTAACAAATTGTATTATTGGCTCAGAGAAAATCTTTACTTTTACATAAAACTTAAAAAAAATGTTTTTCAATGAACCAATCAATGTTGTTCGGTTCTGTTTTTTCTGGAAATAGCATCTTCAAGAAAGGCCATCATAAGTTCCAAAATCCTAGGTAAGCTCACAAGCAATTCTCATCATCATTATCTATTATGAGATCCCAGAAGTATCACTTGTGTATAGAGCAAAAGGCCACCAGGAAGGATACAAGGGCCCCACACCTTCTAAGATAAATGACTCTTCAATAACAGCAGAAGGACACAAGAAAGACAAAAAGAGGTAAAGAACTTCATTCTTTACCTCTTCTTGTCACAGATTTTGTTGCAATCTCTTCAATAAAGGAATTCAAACGCTGTCCCAGAAACTTAATAAATACTCTATATCACTGTGTTCATATTCCAAGCTCTCATCCACTAAGGAGCATTAAAGTCATGACAATAACTTTGGACACACCAAATTTGCTGTAGCCAGAATTAATTCATAAGTAGAGAGCCAAAGAATAGAGTTGAACTGAAGGATCAGACTCACCAGGTTCTCCAAAATCTATCTGGACTTGAGTAGCAGGAGGATGGCAGTGATGCAGCAGAGGGCCTTTTTATGGGGACTTGCTGCCCCACCCAGGAGGAAGCAGAGCTGCCAAAACAGGCCTGGTTCAGTCATTTCCCAACCAAAATGCAAATCCATCCAAAGTGGCTTGACAGGGACTCCAGAAAGAGGAAATGTCCTGCTCCAGGATCTCCTCCCTGGATTATCTTTCCATGACACACAGCATCCTTGTTTTAAGCTCTTAGTTTCAGGGATTTATGACAGTGGGAGGATTTGTTCAGGTTCTTTAACTTGGAGTCAAAGCCTCCTTTCTTGATTGGAGAAGATTCCTCCTTGATACCTTTCACCTTCTTTGAATTATAAAAGTGCCTGTCTTGTTCCCCTTGAACTGGTTGCCATTTTCTTGTACATACTGGGTTGAAAAGAGCCTGGCTATCTAGTGACACCTTTTTCTTTACCTCAAGTCCTTCTAATAATGCTTTTCCCTTTGATCCATGACCTGCTAATCTGTCTCCTTTCTTCTTCCAAAATGGACCGAGGGCAGGTTGCAGATCATCTCTCCAGCCTTCCCATCGTAATACTTAGATATGTTCAGTAAAGTGGTGCCCTCTAGGATCCTCCTTTCACTGCTTTTCTCCCTCAGATAAAAGACATCAAGCTGTTTATTGCAGCCTTTAGAAATCTGTTTCACCTTGGGTCACAGGGAATTCACTAAGAGTTTAGCATCATCTACTGTACTTCAGGTGTTGCCGCAGCCCAGACTCTAGACCAACAAGAGAAAGCAAGCTTTTTGCACATAACTCTCCAACATGATTTACCACTTACTTCTACATAAATTCTCCCAAGTGTCCTCTTTGTACTATGTCACTGTATGAAAAAAATCTCAGAGCATTGTTCAAATTTTCCGACATGCTTCTCCTTTGAAATATCAAAAGGCCCAATCTGGTAAATATTGCCATAAAACAACTATTTTTTTAGTGAAAGTTGAAATCATGAGCCATTCAGTCTTTGAAGTTAATTCCCATTCATATACAACTTCTCAAGTCATTAATAAGGATTTCACTGTAATTTAAACCATTTTTTTAGATTTACCATACTGATTACATGGAATATATGTTAGATAAATCTCTTTCCTGGTCACTTCCTTCATAAAATTTGTCAGTGTGCTGGAAAAAATCATGGTTAATTTATGAGTCATCTTGACTGGCGCAGGGTGCCCAGATAATTGGTCAAATGTTACTCTATGTGTTTCTCTAAGGATGTTTTTGAATGAGATGGGCTTCCCTAGTGGCTCAGTGGTAAAGTATCTGCCTAAAAAGCAGGAGATGCCAGTTGGATCACTGGATGTGGAAAATCCCCTAGATAAGGAAATGGCAACCCACTCAGTATCTTTGCCTGGAGAATCCCACAGAAAGAGGAGCCTTGCGGGCTACATTCCATGGGGTCACAAAGAGTTGGACAAAACTTAGCAACAGACAATACCCTTCAATCAGAGGTCTGGGTAAAGGAGGTTGCCCTCTATAAGGTGGGTAGTGCTTCATCCATTGAAGGCCTGAATAGAGCAAAAGTCTAAGCCTTTCTTGGGTAAGAGATAATCCTCTTGCCTGATAGCCTTCCACAGATTTTCAGTTCCACAGATTTTGAATTTGTCAGCCTTTATAATCTCTCTTTCTTTTTCCTGTTTCTCTGTGCATCTGTCACTCTCTCATATAAAAATATATATAACAGGTATTATATTATAATCTGAAAATATTATCTGCCATTTCATGTACATCATTTCTTATGTTCAATCAAATTAAAAATTCAAGGAGATTGTCTAAAGTGATTAAAGTAAAAATATAAATATTACATGATATATGTGAGGTGTAATTATGGCAAATATAATGAATTTTTAGAGAATAACTGAAGTTCAAGAAAGAATGCCCTATATGTTCTCCAGCCCTGGCATAATATTTCATTTATCCCTTTTCAGAGACTTAGCTCTCAATAGTTCTTCTACAGTTCCTTTGTTCAGCTGGAGCTGAACTATCCTCTTTTCTATACTATCCTCTTGGGCACTCTTCAGTGGTTGGTGGGGAATCATATCTGGTTTAGGAGTAAAGTTACAATGATGGCTTTATATTACTATAGAATGTGGGAACACAGTTAATGGAATCAGGATGTCTCATTTCACCTGATCCCTACAGTCCCCTAGAATGCTGTGTCATGCTGAAGATTACTTTACCAGGAAATAAATCATTTTTATTCCAATAATAAATATCAGGCTTAAATTGCATAAAAACAAAAATGAATGTAAGATACCATTTAAGACTCACACCGCCACATACAAGTGATTGAGAGTAGGCTTGGGAGGGGAGAGAGGATCAGAGAACTAAATGTCTGAAATAGTTAAATACATGCTTAGGGTTTATCTGATGAGTTTGTTTTCTTCTACTCTATCCCAACATGTTTTAGATCTTTAAAAGAGAGTGGTTTTATTTAGTAATAGTCTTTGCATATCTTTCTTTTTTCTTCCTGCAATCAGTGGAATAATTGACCTACTCTAACTTGCCTTGGCCAAAAAATCAGGAAGCTTTTCAAGAATGTAATTTTATAAATGGGAAGGGAAGAAGAAGAAAAGAAAGAGAAAACACCTAAAGCCTTGAAACAGTCACCAGGTATGCATGTTCCAGAAGTCAAGACATAACATTCTCCTTTAGCTCAGCTGCATCTCCACTGACTACTATATATTTTTTAAATATTATAATAAAGAGGAGAAGTCAAGTTGGTAGAATAGGAGGATGTGAAATTCATACTTCCTCACATATATACATCAAATATACATCTACAAATGAAGTAATTCTCAACAGAATACTTGATGAACATTAGTGGAAGTCTTGGGAAACCTAAAAGGACAAGAAATATCCACTCATAATCAGGCAAAATGAAAAATGTAACACAGAAAAGAGGAATCAAAACAGGGACCAGAAACCCTGACAGGAGGCTGAAGATGGAGAGGAAAAGCCCATCACAGTGGGGGAATCAGCTGGGACAGAAATGAGCCTTCAGGGGATCAAAGGAGAGGATGGTCTGTGAAAGGCAAGACTAAGAGCTGCATGCATGGTCTGTGACACAGTCCTGCTCATCCTAGCCTGAATCATGTGTCTCCTGTTGCAGAGGGGCTGGGTGCTAGAACGTGGGATTTATAGTGAAAACTCAGGGAGGGAACCGTGGTTGGCTGTGAAAAGACAGCCTGAAGGAGCAGGAGTAAGGAGTTCTACAGCTGGGAAAGTTCGCAGATAAAGCCTGAGACACCACAGAAGCTAGGTGTCATTGTTGAGTGACATGCAAGGGGCAGGGCTGCCATCATAACCCCTTTCCCATCTGCCAACTTTTTTGGCTTTCAGAGGCACTGGAAGGGGCTCCCACTGATTCATCTTGCCCATCTCTCAAGTCAAGGCCTCTTATACACAAGTACGTTCAGTGGTCCTGCGTGCCGCCCATCTTAAAGCCACATTTGGAATTAGCTCTGACAGCCTTTGTGCTGGGAGGCCTGAATGCTAAAGTGTGGGGTTAAGAGAGTGGATCCTGTGAGAGGATCACAGATACAACAGAGAGGACAGGAGTGAGAGGCTTTGAGGTTGGGAATGTCAACTGGAGGAAGTGTGTTGTGCCCAGGAAACGAGGCACCATTGTTAAGTAGCATGCAGAGAGTAGGGCCATTACAGCCCCCACACCACATACCAGCCCCCTCTCTGGGAACTGGGAGGGAGTCCCACAAGGGCAAGTGTGCCCCTATCTGTTGCAACTGCCTGCTGGTCTACATCACAGGCAATTTGTGCACATTCCAATTGTGGCCGCTGGTCTGAGTAAGTAAGTGTGTGCCACTCAGACACTATTTTCACTCTGTCTCCTCTGGGTGGGAAACAGATGTCTGAGGGTGGCACGCACACATACACACACACACAACGGGGGCCCAAACCAATGCTGAACCCCAGGGATGGTGCAACTAAGGAAGAGGAGCAGAAATGCCTACCTGCAGCTGCAGAAGCTGTGGGTTAAATCCCTGTGATCAGCTTGGTAATTCCTGTGTCTGTGGAATATCTGAATAGATAATGACTGTTACCACTGAGATTGGTCCAGCTTTAGCAGCAGTGAGCTTTGGAGGCAATTACACATGGGAGTTGGGGCTGGTCACAGTCTGAGCTGGTTCTGCAGTGCCCACAGCAGATCCAGACTTACCTAGAAGTTCTGGAAGGCTGTTTGGGGAGGCAGGGGTTGGCTCTGTCTCCCTGTAGGAGCAAGGACACTGACAGAGGAAGCGCCAGGAAAATGTTTTTATTACTATTGTTCTGTTTTGCTTTGTTTCGTTTTGTTCAGTTGTTTTTTTATTATATTTTATTTTTTGTTGTTTTTATGTGTTTGCTTTATGTTTTCTTTTGATTTTTTTTTTTTAGATTGCTTTCTATTGTTTGATTTATTTTTCACTTTTTGTTAGCTTAGTCTATATTTATTAGCCTCATTTTTTAGTTCTTTTGTTTGTTATCTTGTTTGGTTTGTTTTCTTTTTTGTCTATTATCTCTGGATCTTTGTATCTGTAAGTTTGGTTTTGTTGCTATCATTTGTGTTGGATTTGGTGTGTCTGTTTTCTTTGTGTGTGTGTGACTGTATTTTGTTTTTCTTGCTGCCTGTTTATATTTTTACTATTTGTCTTGGGTTTTGCTTGCTTTCTTTTCCTTTTATTTATTTTTCTTCTTTTCTCTGGCCACAGTTGTGGCTTGTGGACTCTTGGTCTCCAGCAGGAATCAGACCTCTGTCCCTCTGTGGTGGGAGCACTGAGTCCGGGATGCTGTACTGGCAGAGAACCCAGGTCCATAGAATATTAATTTGCATGTGCTATCCAGGAAGTGTGTATTTCAACACCAAGCCCTCACTCCACCCAACTGCCTGTAGACTCCAATACCTATAGACTCCATGCCAAACTAGCAGCAAGACAGAAATACAACCCCACCCATCAGTAGATAGGCTGCCTAGTAATTCTAGGCTCACAGACATCCCAAAACAACCCCTGCTCATCAGAGAGAAAAGACTCAGTTCCCATCATCAGAGCACAGACACTAAGCCCTCCCACCAGGAAGCTTACACAAGCCCCTGGACCAATCTCACCTACCAGGAGACAGACAACAGAAGCAAACGGAACTACAACCCTGCCACCTGTGAAAAGGAGACCATAAAAACAGTAAGATAGACAAAATGAAATGACAGAGAAATATGTTTCAGATGGAGAAGCAAAGTAAAAACTGAGAAGACCAAATAAATGAAGAAAAAACAGGCCATTTATCTGATAAAGAATTTTGAGTATTCAGAATTCTGTTTCCATTGTTTCCCGATCTATTTGCCATGAAGTGATGGACCAGATGCCATGATTTTAGATTTTTGAATGCTGAGTTTTAAGCCAGCTTTTTCACTCTCCTCTTTTACCTTCTTAAAGAGGCTCTTTAGTTCCTCTTCAGTTTCTTCCAGATGGGTGGTATCATCTGTATACCTGAGGTTATTGACATTTCTCCCAGCAATCTTGATTCCAGCTTGTGCTTCATCCAGCCCAGCATTTCTCATGATTTACTCTGCATATAAGTTAAATAAGCAGCGGGACAATATACAGCCTTGACTTCCTCCTTTCCAAATTTTGAACTGGTCTGTTGTTCCAACATAGACAGCATATGAAAAAGCAGAGACAATACATTGTCAGCAAAGGTCCGTCTAGTCAAGGCTATGATTTTTCCAATAGTCATGTATGGATGTGAGAGTTGGACTGTAAAGAAGCTGAGTGCTGAAGAATTGATGCTTATGAACTGTGGTGTTGGAGAAGACTCTTGAGAGTCCCTTGGACTGCAAGGAGATCCAACCAGTCCATCCTAAAGGAGTTCAGTCCTGGGTGTTCATTGGAAGGACTGATGTTGAAGCTGATGGCCACCTGATGCGAAGAGCTGTCTCATTGGAAAAGACCCTGATGCTGGGAAAGATTGAGGGCAGGAGGAGAAGGGGATGACAGAGGATGAGATGGCATCACTGACTCAATGGACATGAGTTTGGGTAAACTCGAGATTTGGTGATAGACAGGGAGGCCTGGTATGCTGTGGCTCATGGGTCGCAAAGGGTCGGACACGACTAAGCAACTGAACTGAACTGAACTGCACTGAAGCTTACAAAAAGTGAAAAAAAAATCAAACAATAGAAAGCAATCTAAAAAAATAAATGGAAAGAAAACATAAAGCAAACACATAAAAACAATAAACAATAAAAAATAATAAAAACAACTGTACAAAATGAAACAAACCAAAACAGAGCAATAGGAATAAAAACATTTTCCTGAAGCTTCCTTTGTCAGTGTCCTAGCTCCTACAGGGAGACAAAGCCAACCCCTGCCTCCCCAAACGGCCTTCCAAAACTTCTAGGTAAGTCTCTGGATCTGCTGTGGGCACTGCAGAACCAGCTCAGACTGTGACCAGCCCCAACTCCCATGTGTAATTGCCCCCAAGGTTCACTGCTGCTAAAGCTGGACAGTATCACTGGTAACAGTCATTATCTATTCAGATATTCCACAGACACAGGATTTATTGAGCTGACCACAGGGATTTAACCCTCAGCTTGTGGAGCTGCATGGAGTGATTTCTGCTCTCTTCCTTAGTTGCATCGCCCCTAGGGTTCAGCTTTGGTTTGGGCCTCAGTTGTGTGTGTTTGAGTGTGTGTCACCCTCAGACATCTGTTCCCCACCCAGAGGAGACAGAGTGAAAATAGTGTCTGAGTGGCACACACTTACTTACTCAGACCAGCAGCCATAATTGGAGTGTGCACAAATTGCCTGCGGTGATGTAGACCAGCAGGTAGTTGCAACAGATGGGGGCACACTTGCCCTGTTGGGACTCCCTCCCAGGTCCCAGAGAGGCAGGGGCTGGTATATGGTGTGGGGGCTGTAATGGCCCTACTCTCTGCATGCTACTTAACAATGGTGCCGTTTCTCCCAGGCAGACCGCACTTCCTCCAGTTGGCATTCCCAACCTCAGAGTCTTTTGCTCCTGTCCTCTCTGTTGTATCTGTGAAGCCAACAGTGATCCTCTCCCAGCACCTTACACTTTAGCATTCAGCCCCGGGCAGGGCAAAGGCTCTCAGAGCTAATTCCAAATGTGGCTTTAAGATGGGCGGCACGCAGGACCACTGAACCTACTTGTGTATAAGAGGCCTTGACTTGAGAGATTGTCAAGATGAATCAGTGGGAGCCCCTTCCAGTGCCTCTGAAAGCCAAAGAAGTTGGCAGGTGGGAAAGTGGTTATGATGGCAGCCCTGCCCCTTGCATGCCACTCAACAATGACACCTAGCTTCTGTGGTGTCCCAGGCTTTATCTGCAAACTTTCCCAGCCGTAGAACTCCTTACTCCTGCCCCTTCAGGCTGTCTTTTCACAGCCAACAATGATTCCCTCCCTGAGTTTTCACTATAAAACCCATGTTCCAGCACCCAACCCCCCTCTGCAACAGGAGACACATGATTCAGGCTAGGATGAGCAGGGCTGTGGCACACACCATGCATGCAGCTCTTAGTCTTGCCTTTCACAGACCATCCTCTGCTTTGATCCCCTGAAGGCTCATTTCTGTCCCAGCTGATTTCCCCACTGTGGTGGGCTTTCCCCTCCATCTTCAGCTTCCTGTCAGGGTTGCTGGTCCCTGTTTTGATTCCTCTTTTCTGTTTCACTTTTTTCATTTTGCCTGATTATGAGTGGATTTTGTTGTCCTTTTAGGTTTCCAAAGACTTCCACTAATATTCACCATGTTTTCTGTTGAGAATTATTCCCTTTGTAGATGTATACTTGAAATATAAATGTGAGGAAAGACAAATTTCACATCCTCCTATTCTACCAACTTGACTTCTCCTCTTTATTACAATATTTAAAAAATATATGGTAGTCAGTGGAGATGCTGCTGAGCTAAAGGAAAATGTTACGTCCTGACTTCTGGAACATATGTATCTGGTGACTATTTCAGAGCTTTCAAGTGTTTCCTCTTTCTCTTCCTCTTCATTCTTCTCCTCTTCCCTTCCTATTTATATAACTACATTCTTGAAAAGCTTCCTGATTTTTTGGCCAAGACAAGTTAGTAAGTTAATTATTCCACTGATTGCAGGAAGAAATAAGAAAGATATGCAAAGACTATTACTAAATGCATTGCCAAAACATCAGTGTACTAAGTTGGACAGTTAAGAAATATATTAATACATTAGGAAGTGAAGAGTAATATGGCAGTTTGAGAGGTCTGAATGGTTGAAGGAGAAGTTAGAGAATAAACATTAAAAACATTTAAAACCACTCTCTTTTAATGATCTGAAACTTGTTGGCATAGAGTAGAAGAAAACATACTCATTAGATAAACCCTAAGCATGTATTTAACTATTTCAGACGTTTAGTATGTGGTGTGGGAACTGTAATGACCCTACCCTTTGCATGCTACTTAACAATGGTGCCTCGTTTCCTGGGCAGAACACACTTCCTCCAGTTGGCATTCCCAGCCTCAGATCCCCTAGATCCTGTCCTGTCTGTTGTATCTGTGATCCTCTCCCAGGATCCACTCTCTTAACCCCACACTTTAGCATTCAGCCCCTGCCAGCTCAAAGGCTCTCAGAGCTAATTCTGAATCTGGCTTTAAGAGGGGCAGTCCTCAGGACCACTGAGCCTACTTGTGTAGAAGAGGCCTTGGCTTGAGGAATGGGCAAGATGACTCAAGGGGAGCCCCTTCAATTGCCTGTGAAGGCCAAGGAAGTTGGCCGGTGGGAAAGGGGTTATGATGGCAGCCCTGCCCCTTGCATGCCACTCAACAATGACACCTAGCTTCTATGGTGTCCCAGGCTTTATCTGCAAACTTTCCCGGCTGTAGAACTCCTTACTCCTGCCCCCTCAGGCTGTCTTTTCACAGCCAACAATGGTTCCCTCCCTGAATCTTCACTCCAAACCCCATGTTCCAGCACCCAGCCCCACTCTGCAACAGGAGACACATGATTCAGGCTAGGATGAGCAGGGCTGTGGCACACACCATGCATGCAGCTCTTAGTCTTACCTTTCACAGACCATCCTCTGCTTTGATCCCCTGAAGGCCCATTTCTGTCCCAGCTGATTCCCCCACTGTGATGGGCTTTTCCTCTCCATCTTCAGCTTCCTGTAAGGGTTGCTGGTCCCTGTTTTGATTCCTCTTTCTGTTTCACTTTTTTCATTTTGCCTAATTATGAGTGTATTTTTGTAGTCCTTTTAGGTTTCCAAAGACTTCCACTAATATTCACCATGTTTTCTGTTGAGAATTATTCCCTTTGTAGATGTATACTTGAAATATATATGTGAGGAAAGACAAATTTCACATCCTCCTGTTCTACCAACTTGACTTCTCCTCTTTATTATAATATTTAAAAAATATATGGTATTCAGTGGAGATGCTGCTGAGCTAAAGGAAAATATTACGTGCTGACTTCTGGAACATGCATACCTGGTGACTGTTACAGAGCTTTCAAGTGTTTCCTCTATCTCTTCCTCTTCATTCTTCTCCTCTTTTTCCCGTCCTATTTATATAACTACATTCTTGAAAAGCTTCCTGATTATTTGACCAAGAGAAGTTAGTAGGTCAATTACTCCACTGATTGCAGGAAGAAATAAGAAAGATATGAAAAGACTATTACTAAATGCTTTGCCAACACCTCAGTGTATTAAATTGGGCAGTTAAGAAATATATTAATACATTAGGAAGTGAAGAGTAATATGGCAGTTTGAGAGGTCTGAATGGTTGAAGGAGAAGTTAGAGAATAAACATTAAAAACATTTAAAACCACTCTCTTTTAATGATCTGAAACTTGTTGGCATAGAGTAGAAGAAAACATACTCATTAGATAAACCCTAAGCATGTATTTAACTATTTCAGACGTTTAGTTCCCTGATCCTCTTTCCTTTTCGAAACCTACTACCAATCACTTGTATGTGGCAGTGTGAGTCTTAAATGGTATCTTATATTCAGTTTTGTTTTTATGCAATTTAAACCTGATATTTACTATTAAATTATTTATTTCCTGGTAATGTAATCCTCAGCACGAGACAGCGTTCTAGCAAATTGTAGGGTTATGTTGAAATGGGACAGCCAGATTCCATTAACTGTGTTCCACATTCTACAGTAATATAAAGCGAGCATTGTAACTTTACTCCTAAACTAGACATGATTCCTCACCAGCCACAGCCTAATTATAGAAATCTTCAGTGTCCAAGAGGATAGTGCAGAAAAGAGGATAGTTCAACTCCAGACCTGAACAGAGGAACTGTAGAATTATCGAGAGCTAAATCTCTGAAAAGGCATAATGAAATAATTTACCAAGGCTGGAGAACATGCTAGCACATTCTCTCTTGAACTTCAGTTATTCTCTAAAAATTATTATATTTGTCATATTTATATTTCACATGTATCATGTAATATTTATATTTATACTTGAATCGTTTTACACAAATTTTGATTTGACTGAACATAGGAAATAATGTACAGGAAATGGCAGATGAAATTTTCAAATTGTGATATAATACATATTATATATTTTTTATATGAGAGAGTGACAAACACAGGGAGAAACAGGAAAGAGAGAGGATGAGAGATTACAAAGGATGGCAAATTCAAAATCTGTGGAACTGAAAACCTGTGGAAGGCCATCAGGCAAGAGGATTATCTCTTACCCAAGAAAGACTTAGACTTTTGCTCTATTCAGGCCTTCAATGGATGAGAGACTACACAACTTACAGAGGGCATCTCCTTGACCCAGACCACTGATTTATATATTAAAAAGTGAAAGACTGTCGCTAAGTTGTGTCCGACTCTTTGTGACCCCATGAAATGTAGCCCTCTCTCTGTGGGATTCTCCAGGCAAGACTACTTCAGTGGGTTGCCATTTCCTTATCCAGAGGATTTTCCTGATCCAGTGATCAAACTGGCATCTCCTGCTTGTTAGGCAGATACGTCACCAGTGAGCCACCAGGGAAGCCCTTCTCATTAAAAAAAATCCTTAGAGATACACATGGAATTTGACCAAATATCTGGGCACCCTGTGCCAGTAAAGATGACTCATAAATTAACCATGCTTCTTTCTAGAACACTGACAATGCATATGAAGGAAGTGACCAGGAAAGAGGTTTACTTAACATATATTCCCTGTAGTATGGTAAATCTGAAAAATTGGTTTAAATTACAGAGAAATTCTTACTAATGATTGAGAAGTTGTATATGAATGACAATTAACTTCAAAGACTGAATGGCTCATGATTTCAACTTTCACTAAAAAATAGCTGTTTTATGGCAATACTTCCCAGATTGGGCCTTTCGATATTTCAAAGGGGGAAAGACATCAAAAAATTTGAACAATGCTCTGAGCTTCTTTCATAGAGTGACATAGTACAAAGAGGACACTTGGGAGAATTTATGTAGGAGTAGGTGGTAAATCATGTTGGAGAGTTATGTGCAAAAAGCTTGCTTTCTCTTGTTGGTCTAGAGTCTGGGCTGCGGCAACACCTGAATTACAGTAGATAATGCTAAACTCTTAGTGAATTCCCTGGGACCCAAGGTGAAACAGATTTCTAAAGGCTGCAATAAACAGCTTGATGTCTTTTATCTGAGGGAGAAAAGCAGTGAAAGGAGGATCCTAGAGGGCACCACTTTACTGAACATATCTAAGTATTACGATGGGAAGGCTGGAGAGATGATCTGCAACCTGCCCTCGGTCCAGTTTAGAAGAAGAAAGGAGACAGATTAGCAGGTCATGGATCAAAGGGAAAAGCATTATTAGAAGGACTTGAGGTAAAGAAAAAGGTGTTACTAGATAGCCAGGCTCTTTTCAACCCAGTAGGTACAACAAAATGGCAACCAGTTCATGTGGAACAAGACAGGCACTTTTATAATTCAAAGAAGGTGAAAGGTATCAAAGAGTAATCTTCTCCAATTAAGAAAGGGAGGCTTTGACTCCAAGTTAAAGAACCCAAACAAATCCTCCCACTGCTATAAACCCCTGAAACTGAGAGGTTAAGACGGGGATGCTGTGTGTCATGGGAAGATAATCCAGTGAAGAGATCCTGGAGCAGGACATTTCCTCTTTCTGGAGTCCCTGTCAAGCCACTTATGGATGGATTTGCATTTTGGTTGGGAAATGACTGAACCAGGCCTGTTTTGGCAGCTCTGCTTCCTCCTGGGTGGGGCAGCAAGTCCCTATAAAAAGGCCCTCTGCTGCATCACTGCCATCCTCCTGCTACTCAAGTCCAGATAGATTTTGGAGAACCTGGTGAGTCTGATCCTTCAGTTCAACTCTATTCTTTGGCTCTCTACTTATGAATTAATTCTGGCTACAGCAAATTTGGTGTGTCCAAAGTTATTGTCATGACTTTAATGCTCCTTAGTGGATGAGAGCTTGGAATATGAACACAGTGATATAGAGTATTTATTAAGTTTCTGGGACAGAGTTTGAATTCCTTTATTGAAGAGATTGCAACAAAATCTGTGACAAGAAGAGGTAAAGAATGAAGTTCTTTACCTCTTTTTGTCTTTCTTGTGTCCTTCTGCTGTTATTGAAGAGTCATTTATCTTAGAAGGTGTGGGGCCCTTGTATCCTTCCTGGTTGCCATTTGCTGTGTACACAAGTCATACTTCTGGGACCTCATGATAGATAATGATGATGAAAATTGCTTGTGAGCTTACCTAGGATTTTGGAACTTATGATGGCCTTTCTTGAAGATGCTGTTTCCGGAAAAAAAAGAACAGAACAACACTGATTGATTTTTTGAAAAAAATTTTTTTTTTCGAAAAGTTGTATGTAAAAAGATTTTCTCTGAGCCAATAATACAATTTGTTAAAGAGGGAGAGAGAGGCCAGAAGTTCATTGGAAGGGATTAAAGAGATCAAAGCACATTCTTAGGGACTGCAAAGATTCTATCCTAGGGTATTAAACAAACTCAGACTTTTCTCCCTGTAGCAGTTCCTTCTTGTGAACACTGTCATGTAATTTCTTTCAGATTCTGAGACTCCAGAAAGATGTCTTATCAGCAGCAGCAGTGCAAGCAGCCCTGCCAGCCACCTCCAGTAGTGTGCACTCCCAAGTGCCCTGAGCCTTGCCCACCTCCAAAGTGTCCTGAGCCTTGCCCACCTCCAAAGTGCCCTGAGCCATGCCCACCTCCAAAGTGCCAGCAGAAATGCCCTC
Source organism: Dama dama (assembly GCF_033118175.1). NCBI lineage: Eukaryota > Metazoa > Chordata > Mammalia > Artiodactyla > Cervidae > Dama > Dama dama. The sequence goes on from NC_083700.1 coordinate 18,943,547, forward strand.
CTGTGCCACCTCCCCAACAATGCCAGCAGAAGTGCCCACCCAAAAGCAAGTAGAAGCATCAGCTTGTATCTGGATCAGGAAAGGATGAGGACAACTGACTCACCTGGCTCCACAGCTCCACCTTCATCTTCCCTTTAAAGCCTATCATGGATATAGAAGAAGCTTCTCCATCCTTCAGCCTGCAGTATGCCTGTAATGATACCTGACAACCAGAGGTTTCCTTCCTGAGGCTGCTGTTCTGCTCTCCTCTGGGAGGACAGCTGGGAAAGCATCACAGAGCTTCAGATGGAAGAGCAGCAGCTTTTCTTCTGGGCACCATCAGAGGATTCTTGCCCTCTCTTGGGTCTGTCTGTCACCTGGGCAGGGGTTTCTACCAGCTGGTCAACTGTTGCTTATCCTCCTCTTCACGAATAAAGTACAGTTCCTTTTTGTGATGTCAAAAAATGTTTCCTTTCTTTTAAAACTGTTCTTACTAATACCATAACATCATCAAGTTTTGGTTCTATCCTTTGATACCAAGGTTCAAGCTCTCACCATCAGTGCTGTCTAAATTTTGAGTCTTATCAAAGAATGCTTTAACATAATTTCAATTACATGTTATTTCCTTAATTATCACTTGATGGATTGAGGACAATATATTTACCTCTCCAGGTTTTCAGTCCCTTTAGTAAAATCTATGGAAAATTTTATTTTCATTTCAAACTTCTGCGGAATCAATATCAAATGAATGTGTATAATTTAGTTGGCACATGCCAGACTCATAAATAGTACTTGGAACATAGCAGGTCATCAGTGTCTCTATCATCACCACCATCACCACCCCTGTTACCCTCACCACCATATTTGCAGCTGACTCATCTATCTCCTCAGCTCCACCTTCATCTGTTCAAAGCCTGTCATGAATACAGAAGAAGCTTCTCCATCCTTCTGCCTACAATGTGCCAAACTATTGCTTATTTAATGTGTATGCAGAGTATATCATGAGAAACGCTGGGCTGGAAGAAGCACAAGCTGGAATCAAGTTTGCTCGGACAAATATCAATAATCTCAGATATGCAAATGACATCACCCTTATGGCAGAAAGCAAAGAACTAAAAAGCCTCTTGATGAAAGTGAAAGAGGAGAGTGAAAAAGCTGGCTTAAAACTCAACATTCAGAAAGCTAAGATCATGGCATTTGGTCCCATCACTCCATGGCAAATAGGTGGGGAAACAGTGGCTGACTTTAGTTTTTTGGGCTTCAAAATGACTGCAGATGGTGATTGCAGCCATGAAATTTAAATATGCTTACAATTTGTAAGGAAAGTTATGATTCTAAGATCAAAACTACAATGAGGTATCAGCTCACACTGGTCATGATGGTCATCATCAAAAAAAAAAAAAAAAGTCTACAAACAATAAGTGTTGCATGCGTGTGGAGTTAAAGGAACCCTCACGCACTGTTTTGGTTTCCCTGATGGCTCAGATGGTACAAAATTCTGCCTGCAGTTCTCACAACCCAGGTTTGACCCCTGTCTAGGGCAGAACCTCTGGAGAAGGGAATGGCAACCCACTCCAGTTGGTAGGAATGTTAACTGATGCAGCCACTATGGAGAATGGTATGGAGGTTCCTCAAAAAACTAAAAATAGAGTTACTATATGACCCAGAAAGCACACTACTGGGCGTATTCCCTGAGAAATCAATAATGGTCATTGCATCACTATTTACATTCGCCAGGACTTGGATGCAGCCTAAATGTTCATCAGTCAGTCAATGAATGGATAAAGAAGACATGGTACATATATACAATGGAATACTCAGTTCAGTTCAATCACTATAGTGACTGACTCTTTGCGAACCCCATTGACTGCATGCAGCATGCCACGCTTCCCTGTTCATCAACTCCCAGAGCTTGCTCAAACTCAAACTCATGTTCATTGAGTTGGTGATGACATGCAACCATCTCATCCTCTGTTGTCGCCTTCTCTTCTTGCCTTCAATCCTTCCCAGCATCAGAGTCTTTTACAATGAGTCAGTTCTTCGCATCATGTGGTCAAAATATTGGAGTTTCACTTTCAGCATCAGTGCTTGCAAGGAATATTCAGGACTTACTTCTTTTAGGATAGACTGGTTTGATCTCCTTGTAATATGAGGGACTCTCAAGAGTCTTCTCTAACACCACAGTTCATAGGCATCAACTCTTTGGTGCTCAGCTTTCTTTATCATCCAACTCTCACATCCATACATAACTGCTGGAAAAACCATAGCTTTGACTAGATGGACCTTTGTTGGCAAAGTAATGTCTCTGCTTTTTAATACTCTGTCTAGGCTGGTCATAATTTTCCTTCCAAAGAGTAAATGTCTTTCAATTTCATGGCTGCAATCACCATCTGCAGTGATTTTAGAGCCCCCTAAGATAAAGTCTCTCACTGATTCCATTGTTTCCCCATCTATTTGCTATGAAGTGATGGGACCACATGCCAAGATCTTCATTTTCTGAAAGTTGAGTTTTAAGCCAGATTTTTCACTCTCCTCTCTCATTTTCATCAAGAGGCTCTTTAGTTCCTTTTCACTTTCTGTCATAAGGTGGTGTTATCTGCATATCTGAGGTCATTGTTATTTCTCCCTGCAATTTTGATTCCAGCTTGTACTTCATCCAGCCTGGTATTTCTCATGATGTATTCTGCATAGAAGTTAAATAAGCAATATACAGCCTTGACATACTCCTTTCCCACTTTGGAACCAGTCTGTTTTTCCATGTCCGGTTATAACTGTAGCTTTTTGACCTACATACAGATATTACTCAACTATAAAAATGATTGAAATTAGGTCATTTGTAGATACATGGATGGATCCAGGGTCTATCATACAGAGTGAAGTTAGAAAGAGAAAAACAGATGTCATATATTAGTGTATATATGTGAAATCTAGAAAAATGGAACAGATGAACTTATTTGCAGCACAAAAATAGAGATGCAGACATAGAGAAAGGACCTGTGGATACAGAGTGGGTGGGTAAGAGGGGGTGGAATGATTTGGGAGATTAAGATTGACATACATATACTACCTTGTGTAAAATGACTAGTGGGAACCTGCCAGATAACCCAGGGAGCTCAGCTCACTGCTCCCAATACGGGTGAAATGGGGTGGGGGATGATGAGAGGGAAATCCAAGAGGGAGGTGAAATAGGTATGCAAATAACTCATTTGCTTCATTTTCTAGAAGATTCTAATACAGTGTCATAAAATAACCCCAATAAAAAATAAAATAAAAATAAAATGGATAACCAACAAAGACCTAGTGTATAGAACATGGAATTCTGCTCAATAATCATGTAACATCCTAAATGGGAAAAGAATTTGAATAAGAATTGATACATGTATATGTAGAAGTGAATGGCTTTGCTGTATGCCTGAAATTAACACGTTGTTAACCAACTATACTCCAACATACAAAAAAAGTTAAAGAATAGTTTGGTTAAGAATATATCCTTTTTCACAGCTTACTTGATTAGTAAGCTAAACATTAGAGAAAAACTTGCTTAGCAATAGTGACTTTGTAAATGTAAATAAACATTGTAAACCTCAATGTTCTTCAAAGTTGGTGTCAAAACAGAGAAGTAATTTCAGATGAGGAAAAATATTTAAGGCTCTGAGGTTAATGAGTTGTTGGAGTAAGAAGAGCAAATAGTACACATGGAGAGTGGGCAAAACTTTACCTAGTAAGGATCCTTTAAATTTCCCATTCTTCTGTACTTTCCATGTTTTCAGAGCTAGTATAATGTCATGCGGAGAAGGCAGTGGCACCTCACTCCAGTACTCTTGCCTGGAAAATCCCATGGATGGAGGCGCCTGGTAGGCTGTAGTCCATGGGGTCGCGAAGAGTCAGACACGACTGAGCGACTTCACTTTCAGTTTTCACTTTCATGCATTGGAGAAGGAAATGGCAATCCACTCCAGTGTTCTTGCCTGGAGAATCCCAGGGACGGCGGAGCCTGGTGGGCTGCCGTCTAAGGGGTCGCACAGAGTCGGACACGACTGAAGTGATTTAGCATAGCATAGCATAGCGTAATGTCATGCAGAATGTTCCACTACATCCCAAAAGTCCTTTATCTGCAGTATCACATTAAACATAAGGTTAAATTAGAAAAGAAAAAGCACAAGAAGAAAATGAAGGGGCAAAGGAGTGTAACAGTCTTCTTGGTTGCTGTGCTAGTTACGTCTGTCTCACCTCCCTGGTGAAGCAAGCATGGTGGTGAGGTGATGATGTTGATGGTGGTGATGGAGACAATGATGATCTGCCATTTCTGTGCCCCAACATGTGCAAATTAAAGTATACACAATCATATAACTTTTATGCCTCAGATATTTTGCAGTGTAACACTATTTTCCCCATTTCAGTATAGGGACTTTAATTCTGAGGAGTTAAATAATTTTGTACTCAAATTAGTCAAGCAATAATTAACATGGATTCTAAATTATAGAGCAATAATCTTTTTTAAAAAATCCTTTCTTTCTTTTTTAAACAGTATATTTATTTATTAATTTATTTTGGCAATGCTGGGCCTTTGTTGCTACATGGGCTTTGCTCTAGTTGCGATGAGTTGGACTGCTATCTAGTTGTGGTGTGTGGACTTCACACTGAACTGACTTCTCTTGTTGCGGAACACAGGCTTTAGGGTGCTTGGATTCAGTAGTTGCAGCATGTGGGCACAGGAGTTGCAGTTTCTGGGCTCTAGAGCACAGGCTCGATAGTTGTGTCACTTGGGCTTAGTTGCTCCACGGAATGTGGGATCTTCCCAGACCAGGGACCAAACCCACGTCTCCTGCATTGGCAGGTGGATTCTTTACCACTGACCCATCAGGGAAGATCAGAAAGGATCTCTGGTATTACTCAAATTCAGACAACACTGATTGTGGAAGCTGGAACTTTAGGATCAAAGAAGGAAAATAATAAACCCAAACACAATATGCTTTTGCTATAAGTGCTTTTAATAGAAAGAAACATTTTTACCATCACAAAAGAGAACTGTAGCTTATTCAGGAAGTACAGAACAAGTAATAATTTTCTAGTTGGTAGAAACCCCTGCCCAGGTGACAGACAGACACAGAAGACAGGGAGAGGATCTTCTGATGGTGCCCAGGAGGAGAGCTGCTGCTCTTCCCTCTGAAGCACTGTGTTTTCTCAGCTGTCTTCCCAGAGGCAAGTGGTGTAGCAGCCTCAGGAAGGAAACCTCTACTGTCAGGAGCCCCCACAGGCATATTGCAGGCTGAAGGATGGAGAAACTTCTTTTGTATTCATGACAGGCTTTAGGAGAAGATGAAGGTGGAGCTGTGGAGCTGATGAGTCAGCTGCAAATATGGTCAGGGAAACGGGTGGTGGTGATGGCGGTGATGATGGAGACAATGATGACCTGCTATCTTCCAAGTGCTATTAATGAGTCTGGTATGTGTCAACTAAATTATACACATTCCTTGAATATTGATTCTTCAGAAGTTTGAAATGAAAATACAATTTTCCCTACATTTTAATAAAGGGACTGAAAACTTAGAAAGGTAAATATTTTGATTCTCAAATAATCAAGTGATAATTAAGCAAATAACATGGAACTGAAATTATGTATAAGTATTCTGTGATAAGAATCAAAATTTAGACAACGCTGATTGTGAGAGCTTGAAATTTGGCATCAAACAGATCACCAGCCCAGCTGAATGCATGAGACAAATGCTCGGGCCTGGTGCACTGGGAAGACCCAGAGAAATCGGGTGGAGAGGGAGGTGGGAGGGGGGTTCGGGATGGGGAATACATGTAAATCCATGGCTGATTCATGTCAATGTATGACAAAAACCACTACAATATTGTAAAGTAATTAGCCTCCAACATATAAAAATAAATGGAGAAAAAAAAAAGGATAGAGACAAAACTTGATGATGGTATGGTATTATACTAAAAACAGTTTTAAAAGAAAAGAAACATTTTTTTCCATCACACAAAAAAACTGTACTTTATTCATGAAGAGGAAGATAAGTTACAGTTGACCAGCTGGTAGAAACCCCTGCCCAGGTGACAGACCCAAGAGAGGGAGAGAATCCTCTGATGGTGCCCAGAAGAAAAGCTGCTGCTCTTCCATCTGAAGCTCTGTGATGCTTTCCCAGCTGTCCTCCCAGAGGAGAGCAGAAGAGCAGCCTCAGGAAGGAAACCTCTGGTTGTCAGGTATCATTACAGGCATACTGCAGGCTGAAGGATGGAGAAGCTTCTTCTATATCCATGATAGGCTTTAAAGGGAAGATGAAGGTGGAGCTGTGGAGCCAGGTGAGTCAGTTGTCCTCATCCTTTCCTGATCCAGATACAAGCTGATGCTTCTACTTGCTTTTGGGTGGGCACTTCTGCTGGCATTGTTGGGGAGGTGGCACAGGAGGGCATTTCTGCTGGCACTTTGGAGGTGGGCATGGCTCAGGGCACTTTGGAGGTGGGCAAGGCTCAGGACACTTTGGAGGTGGGCAAGGCTCAGGGCACTTGGGAGTGCACACTACTGGAGGTGGCTGGCAGGGCTGCTTGCACTGCTGCTGCTGATAAGACATCTTTCTGGAGTCTCAGAATCTGAAAGAAATTACATGACAGTGTTCACAAGAAGGAACTGCTACAGGGAGAAAAGTCTGAGTTTGTTTAATACCCTAGGATAGAATCTTTGCAGTCCCTAAGAATGTGCTTTGATCTCTTTAATCCCTTCCAATGAACTTCTGGCCTCTCTCTCCCTCTTTAACAAATTGTATTATTGGCTCAGAGAAAATCTTTTTACATACCACTTTTCAAAAAATTTCTTTTTTCAAAAAACCAATCAATGTTTTTCTGTTCTTCTTCTTCTTTTTTTTTTTTTTTTCTGGAAATAGCATCTTCAAGAAATGCTATCATAAGGTACAAAATCCTGGATAAGCTCACAAGCAATTCTCATCATCATTATCTATCATGAGGTCCCAGAAGTATGACTTGTGTAGAGAGCAAATGGCAACCAGGAAGGATACAAGGGCCCCACACCTTCTAAGATAAATGACTCTTCAATAACAGCTGAAGGACATAGGAAAGATACAGAAAAAGGAAAAATACTTCTTTCCTTGCCTCTTGTCACAGAATTTGTTGCAGTCTCTTCAATAAAGGAATTCAAACTCTGTCCCAGAAACTTAATAAATACTGTATATTGCCGTTTTCAAATTCCAAGCTTCCATCCACTAAGGAGCATTAAAGTCATGACAATAACTCTGCACACACCAAATTTGCTGTAGCCAGAATTAATTCATAAGTAGAGACCCCAAGAATAGAGTTGAACTGAAGGATCAGACTCACCAGGTTCTCCAAAATCTATCTGGACTTGAGTAGCAGGAGGATGGCAGTGATGCAGCAGAGGGCCTTTTTATAGGGACTTGCTGCCCCACCCAGGAGGAAGCAGAGCTGCCAAAACAGGCCTGGTTCAGTTATTTCCCAACCAAAATGCAAATCCATTTATAAGTGGCTTGACAGGGACTCCAGAAAGAGGAAATGTCCTACTCCTCCCTGGATTATAATCCAGGGATCTCCTCCCTGGATTATCATCCCATGATGCACAGCATCCCTGTCTTAAGACCTCAGTTTCAGGGGTTTATAGCAGTGGGAGGATTTGGGAGGGTTAACTTGGAGTCAAAGCCTCCCCTTCTTGATTGGGGAAGATTCCTCTCTGATACCTTTCACCTTCTATGAATTATAAAAGTGCCTGTCTTGTTCCACATGAACTGGGTGCCATTTTGTTGTACCTACTGGGTTGAAAAGAGCCTGGCTATCTAGTGATGCCTTTCTCTTTACCTCAAGTCCTTCTTATAATGCTTTTCCCTTTGATCCATGACCTGCTAATCTGTCTCCTTTCTTCTTCTAAAATGGACCAAGTGCAGGTTGCAGATCATCTCTCCAGCCTTCCCATCGTAATACTTGGATATGTTCAGTAAAGTGGTGCCCTCTAGGATCCGCCTTTCACTGCTTTTCTCCTTCAAATAAAAGACATCAAGCTGTTTACTGCAGCCTTTAGAAATCTGTTTCACCTTGGGTCCCAGGGAATTCACTAAGAGTTTAGCATCATCTACTCTAATTCAGTTTTGGCCGCAGCCCAGACTCTAGACCAACAAGAGAAAGCAAGCTTTTTGCACATAACTCTCCAGCATGATGTACCATCTACTCCTATATAATTTCTCCCAACTGTCCTCTTTGTACTATGTCACTCTATGAAAGAAGCTCAGAGCATTGTTCAAATTTTCTGACGTCCTTCCCCTTTGAAATATTGAAAGACCCAATCTGGTAAGTAATGCCATATAATAACTATTTTTTAAGGAAAGTTGAAGTCATTATGAGCCACTCAGTCATTGAAGTTAATTCCCATTCACATACAGCTTCTCAATCATTAATAAGAATTTCACTGTAATTTAAACCAATTTTTCAGATTTACCATACTGGTTACAGGGAATATATGTTAAGTAAACCTCTTTCCTGGTCACTTCCTTCATATATTTTGTCAGTGTGCCAGAAAGAAGCATAGTTACTTTATGAGTCATTTTGACTGCTACAGGGTGCCCAGATAATTGGTCGAATATTAGTCTATGTGCTTCTCTAAGGATGTTTTTGAATGAGATGGTCTTTCCTGGTCACTCAGTGGTAAAGTGTCTGCCTAACAGGGAGGAGATGCCAGTTTGATCACTGGATCAGGAAAATCACCTGGGTAAGGAAATGGCAACCCAGTATCTTTGCCCGGAGAATCACTCAGAGAGAAGAGCCTGGCTGGCTACATTCTGTGGGGTCACGAAGAGTTGGACACAACTTAGTGGCAGACAAAACCTTTCAATATATAAATCAGTGGTCTGGGTAAAGGAGGTTGCCCTCTATAAGGTGGGTAGTCCTTCATCCACTGAAAGCCTGAGTAGAGCAAAAATCTGAGTCTTTCTTGGGTAAGAGATAATCCTCTTGCCTGATGGCTTTCCACAGGTTTTCAGTTGCACAGAGCTTGAATTTGTCAGCCTTTATAATCTCATTCTCTCTCTTTGCTGTTTCTCTCTGTGTCTGTCACTCTCTCATATAAAATACATGTATAACATGCATTATTATAATTTAAAAATTTCATCTGCCATTTGATGTACATCATTTCCTATGTTCAATCAAGTTAAAAATTCAAGAAGTTTGTGTAAAGTGATTAAAGTAAAACTATAAGTATTACATGATACATGTGAAGTGTAATTATGAAAAATATAATGAATTTTTAGAGAATAACTGAAGTTCAAGAAAGAATGCCCTAGCATGTTCTCCAGCCCTGGCATAATATTTCATTTATGCCTTTTCAGAGATTTAGCTCTCAATAATTCTTTTACAGTTCCTTTGTTCAGCTGGAGCTGAACTATCGTCTTTTCTGTACTATACTCTTGGGCACTGAAGATTTTCATAATAGTCTATGGCTGGAAATGAATCACATCTGGTTTAGGAGCAAAGTTACAATGCTGACTTTACATGACTATAGAATGTGGGAACACATTAATGAATGTCCCATTTCACCTGACCACTACAATCCCCTAGAATGCTATCTCATGCTGAAGATTACTTTACCAGGGAATAAATCATTTTTATTCCAATAGTAAATATCAGGTTTAAATTGCATAAAAACAAAAATGAATGTAAGATACCATTTAAGACTCACACTGCCACATACAAGTGATTGAGAGTAGGTTTGGGAGGGGAGAGAGGATCAGAGAACTAAACGTTTAATACATGCTTAGGGTTTATCTGATGAGTTTGTTTTCTTCTACTCTATCCCAACATGTTATAGACCTTTAAAAGAGAGTAGTTTTAAAGGTTTTATTTTTTAATTAATTAACTTATATTAATTTATAATATTGTATTGAGTTTGCCATACAATGACTTGAGTCTGCCATGAGTGTACATGTATTCCCCATCCTGAATTCCCTTCTCACCTCCCTCCCACCTCCCTCTGGGTCATCCCTTTGCACCAGCACTGAGCCTCCTGTATCATGCATCAAACCTGGACTGGTGATTTGTTTCACATGTGATATTTTACATGTTTCAATGCCGTTCTCCCATATCATCCCGCCCTTGCCCTCTCCCAGAGTCCAAAAGACTGTTCAATACATCTGTGTCTCTTTTGCTGTCTCGCATATAGGGTTATCATTACCTTCTTTCTAAATTCCATATATATGTGTTAGTATACTGTATTAGTATTCTTCCTTCTGGCTTACTTCACTCTGTATAATAGGCTCCAGTTTCATCCACCTCATTAGAACTGATTCAACTGTATTCTCTTTAATGGCTGAGTAATATTCCATTGTGTATATGTACCACAGCTTTCTTATCCATTCTTCTGCTGATGGACATCTAGGTTTCTTCCATGTCCTGGCTATTATAAACAGTGCCACGCTGAACATTGGGGTACACATGTCTCTTTCGATTCTGGTTTCCTCGGTGTGTATGCCCAGAAGTGGGATTGCTGGGTTGTATGGCAGTTCTCTTTCCAGATTTTTAAGGAATCTCCACTCTGTTCTCCATAGTGGCTGTACTAGTTTGCATTCCCACCAACAGTGTAAGAAAAGTTCCCTTTTCTCCACACCCTCTCCAGCATTTATTGCTTGTTGACTTTTAGATAGCAGTCAATCTGACTGGCGTGAAATGGTACCTCAATGTGGTTTTGATTTGCATTTCTCTGATCATGAGTGATGTTGAGCATCTATTCATGTGTTTGTTAGCTATCTGTATGTCTTCTTTGGAGAAATGTCTGCTTAATTCTTTGGCCCACTTTTTGATTGGGTCTTTTATTTTTCTGGAATTGAGCTGCAGGAGTTGCTCGTATATTTTTGAGATTCATCTTTGTTCATTGCTTCGTTTGCTATTATTTTCTCCCATTCTGATGGCTGTCTTTTCACCTTGCTTATAGTTTCCTTTGTTGTGCAGAAGCTTTTAATTTTAATTAGGTCCCATTTGTTTGTTTTTGCTTTTATTTCCAATATTCTGGGAGGTGGGAGATAGAGGATCCTACTGTGGTTTATGTCGGAGAGAGTTTTGCCTATGTTTTCCTCTAGGAGTTTTATAGTTTCTGGTCTTACGTTTAGATCTTTAATCCATTTTGAGTTTACTTTTGTGTATGGTGTTAGAAAGTGTTCTAGTTTCATTCTTTTACAAGTGATTGACCAGTTTTCCGAGCACAACTTGCTAAAGAGGTTGTCTTTTTTCCATTGTATATCCTTACCTCCTTTGTCGAAGATAAGGTGTCCATCCCAAGATATGTGGGTTTATTTCTGGGCTTTCTATTCTGTTCCATTGATCTATATTTCTGTCTTTGTGCCAGTACCATACTGTCTTGATGACTGTGGCTTTGTAGTAGAGCCTGAAGTCAGGCAGGTTGATTCCTCCAGTTCCATTCTTCTTTCTCAAGATTTCTTTGGCTATTCAAGGTTTTTTATATTTCCATCCAAATTGTGAAATCATTTGTTCTAGTTCTGTGAAAAATTCCGTTGGTAGCTTGATAGGGATTGCACTGAATCTATAGACTACTTTGCTTAGTATATTCATTTTCACTATATTGATTCTTCTGATCCATGAACATAGTATATTTCTCCATCTATTTGTGTCATCTTTGATTTCTTTCACCAGTGTTTTATAGTTTTCTATATATAGGTCTTTTGTTTCTTTAGGTAGATTTATTTCCTCGTCTTTCCTCACATATATATTTAAAATATACATCTAAAAATGGAATAATTCTCAACAGAATACCCGGTGAACATTATTGGAAGTCTTTGGAAACCTAAAAGGACAAAAAAAGTCCACTCATAATTAGGCAAAATGAAAAAAGTGAAACAGAAAGAGGAATCAAAACAGGGACCAGCAACCCTTACAGGAAGCTGAAGATGGAGAGGAAAAGCCCATCACAGTGGGGGAATCAGCTGGGACAGAAATGGGCCTTCAGGGGATCAAAGCAGAGGATGGTCTGTGAAAGGTAAGACTAAGAGCTGCATGCATGGTCTGTGCCACAGCCCTGCTCATCCTAGCCTGAATAATGTGCCTCCTGTTGCAGAGGGGGGCTGGGTGCTGGAATATGGAGTTTGGAGTGAAGATTCAGGGAGGGAACCATTGTTGGCTGTGAAAAGACAGCCTGAAGGGGCAGGAGTAAGGAGTTCTACAGCCGGGAAAGTTTGCAGATAAAGCATGGGACACCATAGAAGCTAGGTGTCATTGTTGAGAGGCATGCAAGGAGCAGGGCTGCCATCATAACCACTTTCCCACCGGCCAACTTATTTGGCCTTCACAGGCACTGGAAGATGCTCCCATTGATTCATCTTGCCCTTCCCTCCAGCTAAGGCTGCTTCTACACAAGTAGGCTCAGTGGTCCTGAGTGCCGCCCATCTTAAAGCCAGATTCAGAATTAGCTCTGAGAGCCTTTGCCCTGCCTGGGGCTGAATGCTAAAGTGTGGGGTTAAGAGAGTGGATCCTGGGAGAGGATCACTGTTGGCTTCACAGATACAAGAGAGAGGACAGGAGCAAGAGGTTCTGAGGCTGGGAATGACAACTGGAGGAAGTGTGTTTTGCCTAGGAGAAAAGGCACCATTGTTAAATAGCATGCAAAGGGTAGGGCCTTTTCAGCCTCTGCACCACATATGAGCCCTTGCCTCTCCGGGCACAGGGAGGGAATCCCACAAGGGCAAGTGTGCCCCCATCTGTTGCAACTGCCTGCTGGTCTACATCACCACAGGCAATTTGTGCACATTTCAATTGTGACCACTGGTCTGAGTAAGTAAGTGTGTGTCACTCAGACACTATTTTCACTCTATCTCATCTGGGTGGGGAACAGATGTCTGAGGATGGTGCACGCACGCACACACACACACACACACACACACAAATGGGGCCCAAACCAAAGTTGAACCCCTGGAGTGGAGCAACTAAGGAAGAGGGGCCAAAATCACTCCATGCAGCTCCACAAGCTGTGGGTTAAATACCTGTGATCGGCTCAGTAAATCCTGTGTCTATGGAGTATCTGAATAGATAATGACTGTTACCACTGAGACTGTCCAGCTTTAGCAGCAGTGAACTTTGGGGGCAAGTTCACATGGAATTGGGGCTGGTTAGAGTTTGAGCTGGATCTGCAGTGCCCACAGCAGATACAGAGAAATATCTAGAAGTTTTGGAAGGTCTCTTGAAGAGGCAGGGGTTGGCTCTGGATCCCTGTAGAAGCAAAGACACTGACAGAGGAAGTGCCAGGAAAATGTTTTTTATTAATATTGTTCTGTGTTGATTTGTGTCATTTTGTTCAGTTGTTGTTGTTTATTATTTTTTAATTTTTGATTGTTTTTATGTGTTTGCTTTATGTTTTCTTTGCATTTATTTATTTTAGATTGCTTTCTATTGTTTGATTTATTTTTTGACTTTTTGTAAGCTTCAATTCAGTTCAGTTCAGTTCAATTCATTTGCACAGTCGTGTCCGACTCTTTGAAACCACATGAACCACAGCAGGCTAGGCCTCCCTGTCCATCACCAACTCCTCGAGTTTACTCAAACTCATGTCCATTGAGTTGGTGATGTGATCCAGCCATCTCATCCTCTGTCGTCCCCTTCTCCTCCTCCACCCAATTCCTCCCAACATTAGGGTCTTTTCTAATGAGTCACCTCTTCGCATGAGGTGGCCAAAGTATTGGAGTTTCAGCCTCGGCATCAGTCCTTCCAATGAACACCCAGGACTGATCTCCTTTAGGATGGACTGGTTGGCTCTTCTTGCAGTTCAAGGGACTCTCAAGAGTCTTCTCCAACACCACAGTTCAAAAGCATCAATTTTTTGGTGCTCAGCTTTCTTCACAGTCCAACTCTCACATCCATACATTACCACTGTGGAAAAACCATGACTAGACGGACCTTTGTTGGCAAAGTAATGTCTCTGCTTTTTAATATACTATCTAGGTTGGTCATAACTTTCTTTCCAAGGAGTAAGCATCTTTTAATTTCATGGCTGCAATCACCATCTGCAGTGATCTTGGAGCCCCCCAAAATAAAGTCTGACACTGCTTCCACTGCTTCCCCATCTATTTCCCATGAGATGATGGGACCAAATGCCATGATCTTAGTTTTCTGAATGTTGAGCTTTAAGCCAACTGTTTCACTCTCCTCTTTCACTTTCATCAAGAGGCTTTTTAGTTCTTCTTCACTCTCTGCCATCAGTAGATAGGCTGCCTAGTAATGCTATGCTCATAGACATCCCAAAACAATCCCTGCTCATCAGAGGGAAAAGACTAATTTCCATTCTCCAGAGCACAGGCACTATCCCCTCCCATCAGGAAGCTTACACTAGTCCCTGGACCAATCTCACATACCGAGGGACAGACAATCGAAGCAAATGGAACTATAGCCCTGTCACCTTTGAAAAGGAGACCATAAAAGCCATAATATAGACAAAATAAATGACGGAGAAATATGTTGCAGATGGAGAAGCAAAGTAAAAACCCAGAAGACCAAATAAATGAAGAAGAAACAGGCAATTTATCTGATAAAGAATTCAGAGTATACAGAATTCTGTTGCCACTATTTCCCCATCTATTTGCCATGAAGTGATGGGACCAGATGCCATGATTTTAGTTTTTTGAATGTTGAGTTTTAAGCCAGCTTTTTCAGTCTCCTCTTTCACCTTCTAAGAGGCTCTTTAGTTCCTCTTCACTTTCTTCCAGAAGGGTGGTATCATCTGTATACCTGAGGTTATTGACATTTCTCCTGGCAATCTTGATTCCAGCCTATGCTTCATCCAGTTCAGCATTTCTCATGATTTACTCTGCATATAAGTTAAATAAGCAGGGGTACAATATACAGCCTTGACTTCCTTATTTCCTAATTTTGAATTGGTCTGTTGTTCCAACCTAGACAGCATATTAAAGAGCAGAGACATTGCTTTGCCAACAAAGGCCCATCAAATCAAACCAATGGTGTTTCCAACAGTCATGTATGGATGTGAGTGTTGGACTATAAAAAAGCTGAGCACCAAAGAACTGATGCTTTTGAACTATTGTGTTGAAGAATATTTTTCAGAGTCCTTCAAACTGCAAGGAGATCAAACCAGTGCATCCTAAAGAAAATCAGTCCAGAGGATTTATTGGGAGGACTAATGCTGAGGCTGACACTTCCATACTTTGACCACCTGATGTGAAAAAGTGACTCATTTGAAAAGACCCTGATGCTGGGAAAGATTTAAGGCAGGAGGAGAAAGAATGACAGAGAATGAGCTGACTGGATGGCATCACCAATTCAGTGACATGAGTTTGAACAACCTCTGACTGGGAACCCAGGTGTGCTACGGGTTGCAAAGACAGAGATATGACACAGCGACTGAACTGTACTGAACTGAACTGATGTTCCACGTCTGGCTCTAGCTGTTGCTTCTTGATCTGCATACAGATTTCTCTGGAGGCAGGTATGGTGGTCTCATATTCTTATCTATTTAAGAATTTCCCACAATTTGTTGTGACCCAGAGAGTCAAAGGTTTTAGGGTAGTCAATGACACGGAAATAAATATTTTCTGGAATTCTCTTGCTTTATCTATGGCAGTCAGAATTACTGCCATTACCCTTATCATAGTTTGTCGTCAGGCCAAACTACAGGGAGGGAAAACAGCGCCATCCATCAGCAGAATGTTGGACTAAAGATTTACTGAGCATGGCCTTGCCCACCAGAGAAAGAACCAGTTTTCCCCACAGTGAGTCCCTCCCATTAGGAAGTTTCCACAAGCCTCGTATCCTAACAAGGGCAGACAGAATGAAAACGAAAATCACAGAAAACTAAGCAAACTGATCACATGGATCACAGCCTTGTCTAACTCAATGAAACATGAACCATGCCATGAAGCGCCACCCAAGACACAGACAGTGGAGAGTTCTGACAGAATGTGGTCACTGGAGAAAGGAATGGTAAACCACCAACATTCTTGCTTTGAGAACCCCCTGAACATTATGAAAAGGAATCATAAAGATCAGATATAGAAACGAAGAAAACAATAGCAAAGATTAACGAAGCTAAAAGGTGGTTCTTCATGAAGATAAACACAAATGATAAATATTTAGCTAGACTCATCAAGAGAAAAAGGGAGAAGACTCAAATCAATAAAATTAGAAAGGAAAAAGGAGAAGTTACAATTGACACCATAGAAATACAAAAGATTGTAAGAGACTACTGCAGGTAGTGATCTGGCAATAAAATGGACAACCTTGAAGAAAAGTGCAACTTTTCATGACTGAACCAGAAAAAATAGAAAATATGAATAGACCACTCACAAGGGCTGAAACAGAAACTGTGATTAAAAATCTTCCAACAAACAAATGTCCAAGACCAGAGGTCTCACAGGCAAGTTGAGAAGAGGTTACATCTATCCTTCTCAAGCTCTTTCAAAAATTGCAGAGAGAGGAACATTCCCAAACTCTTTATATGAGACCAAGATCACCCTGATATAAAAACTAGCATGGAAACACAAAAGACCCCAAGAAGAGAAAAATAGAGGTCAATATCACTAATATACATAGACACAAAAGTCGTCAACAAAATACTAGCAGGCAGAAACCAGTAACACAGTAAAAGGAACACACACCATGATCAAGTGAAATTTATCTCAAGGATGCAAGGATTTTTTGCTATCTCCTAATCAATCAGTATGATACACAACACCAAAAAACTGAAGAATAAAAACCATATGATCATCTCAATAGATACACAAAAATCTTTTGACAAAATTCAACACTCATTCATGATTAAAAATTCTCCAGAAAGTGGGTAAGTAGAGGGAACCTACCTCAAAGGAAAAGGTGACAATGACAAACTCACAGCAAATATAATTTTCAATAGTGAAAAACTGAGAGCACTTCCTCTAAGATCAGGATCAAGACAGGGATGTCCACACTCACCACTATTAGTCAACATAGTTTTGGTCAACATAATCTGAATACCTAGCCCTGGTATTCAGAGTAGAAAAATAAATAAAAGAAATCTAAACTGGAAGAGAAGAAGTAAAACTGTCACTGCTTGCAGATGACATGATACTATACATAGGAATTTGTAAAGAGGTTACAAGAAAACAACTAGGACTAATCTATGAATCTGGTAAAGTTGCAGGATACAAAACTAATGCACAGAAATCCCTTGCATTCCTATATACTAACTATGAAAGATCAGAAAGAGAAATTAAGTAAACAGTCCCATTTACCTCAGCAACAAAATAACAAAAGACCAAGGGCTAAAGCTACCTATTGAGGTAAAAGAACTATACTCAGGAAAATATAAGACACTGATGAAAGAAATCAAAACGGACACAGCCAAATGGAGAGATATACAATGTTCATGAATTAGAAGACTCACTATTGTGAAATGACTATAGTACCTGAAGCACTGTACAGATTCAGTGTAATCCTTATCAAATTACCAATGGCATTTTTCACAGAATTAGAAGAACAAATTTACAGTGTGTATGGAAAAACAAACGACCACAAACAGCTAAAGGAATCTTGAGAAAGAAAAATGGAGCCTGAGGAATCAGGCCTCCTGCTGCCAGAATATGCCATGAAGTTATAGTCATCAAAACAGTATGGTACTGGCATAAAAACTAAAATATAGATGAATGGAACAGGATGGAAAGTGCAGAGAGTAAGCCCATGCAACTATGGTCTCCTAATCTATGACACCCTGCTTATTTAACTTATATGCAGAGTACATCATGAGAAATGCTGGGCTGGAAGAAGCACAAGCTAGAATCAAGATTGCTGGGAGAAATATTAATAACCTCAGATATGCAGATGACACCACACTTATGGCAGAGTGAAGCGGAACTAAAAAGTCTCTTGATGAAAGTGAAAGAGGAGAGTGAAAAAGTTGGCTTAAAGCTTAACATTCAGAAAACTAAGATCATGGCATCTGGTCCCATCACCTCATGGGAAATAGATGGGGAGACAGTGGAAGCAGTGTCAGACTTCATTTTTTTGGGCTCCAAAATCACTGTGGATGGTGACTGCAGCCATGAAATTAAAAGACACTTACTCCTTGGAAGGAAAGTTATGACCAACCTAGATAGCATATTAAAAAGCAGAGACATTACTTTGCCAACAAAAATCCATCTGGTCAAGGCTATGGTTTTTCCAGTGATAGTGTATGGATGTGAGAGTTGGACTGTGAAGAAAGCTGAGCACCAAAGAATTGATGCTTTTGAACTGTGGTGTTGGAGAAGACTCTTCAGAGTCCCTTGGACTGCAAGGAGATCCAACCAGTCCATCCTAAAGGAGATCAGTCCCGGGTGTTCATTGGAAGGACTGATGATGAAGCTGAAACTCCAATACTTTGGCCACCTCATGCGAACAGTTGACTCATTGGAAAAAACCCTGATGCTGGGAGGGATTGGGTGCAGGAGGAGAAGGGGGCAACAGAGGATGAGATGGCTGGATGGCATCACCGACTCGATGGGCATGAGTTTGAGTAAACTCCGGGAGTTGGTGAAGGACAGGGAGGCCTGGCGTGCTGTGATTCATGGGGTCCCAAAGAGTCAGACACGACTGAGCGACTGAACTGAACTGAACTGAACTGAATCTATGACAAAGAGGCAAGAATATACAATGGAGAAAACACAGTCTCATCAATGAGTAGTGCTGTGAAAACTGGATAATTATATGTAAGAGAATGAAATTAGAACACTCCCTAAAAAAATACCCAAAAATAAACTAAAAATGGAATAAAAGCCTAAATATAAGACCAGACTCTATGAAACTCTTATCGGAAAACAAAGGAAGAACACTCTTTGGCATAAATTACAGGAAGATCTTTCTTGAACCACCTCCTAGAGTAACAAATATAAAAATAAACAAATGAGAGCTAATTAAACTTAAAAGTTTTTGCATCACAAAGGAAACCACAACAGGAGAACCCTCAGATTGGAAGAAAATATGTTTAAATAAATCAACTGACAAGAGATTAATCTCTAAAAATATGCAAACAACTCATGAAGCTTGATATTAAAAAAAAAACAACCTAGCAACCCAAGCAAAAAAGTGGGTAGAAAACATAAGTAGACATTTCTCCAAAGACATATAGATGACCAAGAGCCACATGGATAGATGCTCAACATTACTAATTATTCGAGAACTGCAGATCAAAACTACAATGAGGTATCACCTCACACTGGTCATGATGGTCATCATCAAAAAAATCTACAAACAATAAATGCTGGATGGGTGTGGAGAAAAAGGAACCCTCGTGCACTGTTGTGGGTTCCCTGATGGTAAAAAGTCTGCCTGCAGTGCACAAAACCCAGATTTATCCCTGCGTAGGGAAGATCCTCTGAAGAAAGGAATGGCAACCTACACCAGTTGGTAGGAATGTTAACTGATGCAGCCACTATGGAGAGTGGTATGGAGGTTCCTTAAAAAACTAAAAATAGAGTTACTATATGATCCAGAAAGCACACCACTGGGCATATTCCCTGAGAAATCAATAATGGTCATTGCATCACTATTTACAATTGCCAGGACTTTGATGCAGCCTAAATGTTCATCAGTTGATGAATGGATAAAGAAGACAAGGTACATATATACACAATGGAATACTCAGTTCATTTCAGTCACTGTGGTGACTGCCTCTTTGCGACCTCATTGACTGCATGCAGCATGCCACGCTTCCCTGTCCATCATCTCCTGGAGCTTGTTCAAACTCATGTCCATTGAGTCAGTGATGCCATCCAACCATCTCATTCTCTGTTGTCCCCCACTCCTCCTGCATTCAGTCTTTTCCAGCATTGACTCCATGGACCTCAGCACACCAGGCTTCCCTGTCCGTCAACTCCCAGAGCTTGCTCAAACTGAAACTCATGTCCATTGAGCCGGTGACGCCATCCAACAATCTCATCCTCTGTTGTTACCTCTCTTCTTGCCTTCAATCTTTCCCAGCAACAGGGTCTTTTCCAATGAGTCAGTTCTTTGAATCAGGTGGTCAAAGGATTGGAGTTTCAGCTTCAGCATCAGTGCTTCCAAGGAATATTCAGGACCGATTTCCTTTAGGATAGACTGGTTTGATCTCCTTGTAGTTCAAGTGACTCTCAAGAGTCTTCTCCAACACCACAGTTCAAAAGCATCAATTCTTTGGTGCTCAGCTTTCTTTATCATCCAACTCTCACATCCATACATAACTGCTGGAAAAACCAAAGCTTCGACTAGATGAACTGTTGTTGGCAAAGTAACGTCTCTGATTTTTAACATGCTGTCTAGGTTGGTCATAGCTTTTCTCCAAGGAGCAAGCATCTTTCAACTTCATGGCTGCAGTCATCATTTGCAGTGATTTTGGAGCCCCCAAAATAAAGTCTTTTACAATTTCCATTGTTTCCCGTCTCTTTTCCATGAAGTGATGGGACCAGATGCCATGATCTTTGTTTTCTGAAAGTTGAGTTTTAAGCCAGATTTTTCACTTTCCTGTGTCACATTCATCAAGATACTCTACTTCCTTTTCACTTTCTGCCATAAGGGTGGTGGCATCTGCATATCTGAGGTCACTGATATTTCTCCCGGCAATTTTGGTTCCAGCTTGTGCTTCATCCAGCCTGGCATTTCACATGAAATATTCTGCATAGAAGTTAAATAAGCACTGTACAGCCTTGACATACTCCTTTTCCAATTTGGAACCTGTCTGTTTTTCAGTGTCCGGTTCTGTTGTTTTTAGACCTAAATACAGATATTACTCAGCTATAAAAATGATTGAAATTAGGTCATTAGCACATTGTTAACCAACTATACTCAAATATACAAAAAAAAAGGTAAAATAAAGAATAGTTTGGTTAAGAATATATCCTTTTTCACAGCTTACTTGACTAGTAAGCTAAACATTAGAAAAAAGTTGCCTAGCTACAGTGACTTTGTAAATCTAAATAAACATTGTAAACCTCAATGTTCTTCAAAGTTGGTGTCAAAACAGAGAAGGAATTTCAGATGTGAAAAAATATTTAAGGCTCTGAGTTTAATGAGTTGTTTGAGTAAGAAGAGCAAGTAGCACACATGGAAAGGCAGCAAAACTTTACCTGGTAAGGATGCTTTAAGTTTCCCATCCTTCTGTACTACCCATGTTTTCAGAGCTACTATAGTTTCATGCAGAATGTTCCACTACATTCTATAGGTCCTTTATCTGCAGTATCACATTAAACATAAGGTAAAATTAGAAAAGAAAAAACACAACAAGAATATAAAGGGGCAATGGAGTATAAGAATCTTCCTGGTTGCTCTGCTAGTTATGTCTGTGTCACCTCCCTGCTGGAGCAAGCATGGTGGGGAGGCGATGATGGTGATGGTGGTGATGGAGACAATGATGATCTGCTGTCTTTCCAGTGGCAATTCTGTGCCCCAGCATGTGCAAATTAAAGTACACACAATCATGTAATTTTTATGCCTCAGGTATTTTTGCAGTGTAACACTGTTTTCCCCATTTCAGTAAAGGGCCTTTTTTTCTGAGGAGTTAAATAACTTTTTACTCAAATTAGTCAAGCAATAATTAACATGGATTTTAAATTATAGAGCAATAATCTTTTTTAAAAAAAGCTTTCTTTCTTTTTTAAACAGTGTATTTATTTATTAATTTATTTTGGCAATGCTGGGTCTTCATTGGTACATGGGCTTTGCTCTAGTTGCCATGAGTCGGGCTGCTATCTCATTGTGGTGTGCGGACTTCACACTGAACTGACTTCTCTTGTTGCGGAGCACAGGCTCTAGGGTGCTTGGACTTCAGTGGTTGCAGCTTGTGGGCGCAGGAGTTGTGCTTACTGGGCTCTAGAGCAGAGGCTCACTGCTTGTGTCACATGGGCTTAGTTGCTCCACGGAACGTGGGATCTTCCCAGAGTAGGAATCGAACCCATGTCTCCTGCATTGGCCAGTGGATTCTTTACCACTGACCCGTCAGGGAAGATCAGAAAGGATCTCTGATATTACTCAAAATTCAGACAACACTGATTGTGGGTGCTGGAATTTATGATCAAAGAAGGATAGCCATAAAACCAAAGAAAAGATGCCATCACTATAAGTGCTTTTAATAGAAACAAACAAACAAACAAACATTGTTATCACAAAAGAGAATTGTAGTTTATTCAGGAAGTGGAGAAGAAGTAACAGTTGTCGAGTTGGTAGCAACTCCTACCCATGTGACAGACAGACACAGAAGACAGGGAGAGGATCTTCTGATGGTGCCCAGGAGGAGAGCTGCTGCTCTTCCCTCTGAAGCACTGAGTTTTCTCAGCTGTCTTCCCAGAGGCAAGTGGTGTAGCAGCCTCAGGAAGGAAGCCTCTACTGTCAGGAGCCCCCACAGGCATGTTACAGACTGAAGGATGGAGAAGCTTCCTCTGTATTCATGATAGGCTTTGAAGAGAAGATGAAGGTGGAGCTGTGGAGCTAGATGAGTCAGCTACAAATATGGTGGTGAGGGTAACAGGGCTGGTGATGGTGGTGATGATGGAGACAATGATGACCTGCTGTCTTCCAAGTGCTGTTTATGAGTCTGGCATGTGCCAGCTAAATTATACACATTACTTGAATATTGATTCCTCAGAAGTTTGAAATGAAAATACAATTTTCCCTACACTTTACTAAAGAGAATGAAAACCTGGAGAGGTAAATATTTAGTTCCTCAAACTGTCCAGTGATAATTAAGGAAATAACATGGAATTGAAATTGTGTAGACGTATTCTTTGTTAAGACTCAAAATTCAGACAGCACTGATGGTGAGAGCTTGAACCTTGGCATCAAAGGATAGAAAGAAAACAAGATGATGATATGATATTGCTAAAAACAGTTTGAAAAGAAAGAAAACATTTTTGCCATCACACAAAGGAACTGAACTTTATTCGTTGAGGAGGATAAGCAACAGTTGACCAGCTGGTAGAAACCCCTGCCCAGGTGAAAGACAGACCCAAGAGAGGGAGAGAATCCTCTGATGGTGCCCAGGAGAAAAGCTGCTGCTCTTCCATCTGAAGCTCTGTGATGCTTTCCCAGCTGTCCTCCCAGAGGAGAGCAGAACAGCAGCCTCAGGAAGGAAACCTCTGGTTGTCAGGAATCACCACAGGCATACTGCAGGCTGAAGGATGGAGAAGCTTCTTCTATATCCATGATGGACTTTAAAGGGAAGATGAAGGTGGAGCTGTGGAGCCAAGTGAGTCAGCTGTCCTCATTCTTTCCTGGTCCAGATACAAGCTGATGCTTCTACTTGCTTTTGGGTGGGCACTTCTGCTGGCATTGTTGGGGAGGTGGCACAGGAGGGCATTTCTGCTGGCACTTTGGAGGTGGGCATGGCTCAGGGCACTTTGGAGGTGGGCAAGGCTCAGGACACTTTGGAGGTGGGCATGGCTCAGGGCACTTTGGAGGTGGGCAAGGCTCAGGACACTTGGGAGTGCACACTACTGGAGGTGGCTGGCAGGGCTGCTTGCACTGCTGCTGCTGATAAGACATCTTTCTGGAGTCTCAGAATCTGGAAGAAATTACATGACACTGTTCACAAGAAGGAACTGCTACAGGGAGAAAAGTCTGAGCTTGTTTAATAACATAGGATAGAATCTCTACAGTCGCTAAGAATGTGCTTTGATCTCTTTAATCCCTTTCAATGAAATTCTGGCCTCTCTCTCCCTCTTTAACAAATTGTATTATTGGCTCAGAGAAAATCTTTACTTTTACATAAAACTTTAAAAAAATGTTTCTCAATGAACCAATCAATGTCAATCGGTTCTTCTTTTTTTTCTGAAAAAAGCATCTTCAAGAAAGGCCATCATAAGTTCCAAAATACTAGATAAGCTCACAAGCAATTCTCATCATCATTACCTATCATGAGGTCCCAGAAGTATGACTTGTATACACAGCAAATGGCCACCAAGAAGGATAAAAGGCCCCACACCTTCTAAGATAAATGCCTCTTAAATAACAGCAGAAGGACACAAGAAAGATACAGAAAAAGGAAAAATACTTCTTTCTTTGCCTCTTCTTGTCGCAGTTTTTTTTTAAATCTCTTCAGTAAAGGAATTCAAACTATGTAACAGGAACTTAATAAATACTGTATATCACTGTGTTCAAATTCTAAACTCCCATCCACTAAGGAGCATTAAAGTCATGACAATAACTTTGGACACACCAAATTTGCTATAGCCAGAATTAATTCATAAGTAGAGAGCCCAAGAATAGAGCTGAACTGAAGAATCAGACTCACCAGTTTCTCCAAAATCTATCCGGACTTGAGTAGCAGGAGGATGGCAGTGATGCAGCAGAGGGCCTTTTTATAGGGACATGCTGTCCCACCCAGGAGGAAGCAGAGCTGCCAAAACAGGCCTGGTTCAGTCATTTCCCAACCAAAATGCAAATCCATCCGTAAGTGGCTTGACAGGGACTCCAGAAGGAGGAAATGTCCTACTCCAGGATCTTCTCCCTGGATTATCTTCCCATGACGCACAGCATCCTTGTTTTAAGCTCTCAGTTTCAGGGGTTTATGGCAGTGGGACCATTTGTTCGGGTTCTTTAACTTGCAGTCAAAGCTTCCCTTTCTCGACTGGAGAAGATTCCTCTTTGATACCTTTCACCTTCTATGAATTATAAAAGTGCCTGTCTTGTTCCACTTGAAGTGGTTGCATTTTGTTGTACATACTGGGTTGAAAAGAGCCTGGCTATCTAGTGACACCTTTTGCTTTACCTCAAGTCCTTCTTATAATGCTTTTCCCTTTGATCCATGACCTGCTAATCTAAGTCTCCTTTCTTCTTCTAAACTGGACCGAGGGCAGGTTGCAGATCATCGCTCCAGCCTTCCCATCATAATACTTAGATATGTTCAGTAAAGTGGTGCCCTCTAGGATCCTCCTTTCACTACTTTTCTCGCTCAGATAAAAGACATCAAGCTCATTCTTGCAGCCTTTAGAAATCTGTTTCACCTTGGGTCACAGGGAGTTCACTAGTTTAGCATCCTCTACTGTAACTCAGGTGTTGCCGCAGCCCAGACTCTAGACCAACAACAGAAAGCAAGCTTTTTGCACATAACTCCCCAACATGACGTTCCACCTACTTCTACATAATTTCTCCCAACTCTCCTCTTTGTACTACTTCACTTTATGAAAGAAGCTCAGAGCATTGTTCAAATTTTCTGACGTCCTTCCCCTTTGAAATATCGAAAGGCCCAATCTGGGAAGTATTGCCATAAAACAACTATTTTTTAATGAAAGTTGAAATCGTTATGAGCCATTCAATCATTGAAGTTAATTGCCATTCATATACAATTTCTCAATCATTAATAAGAATTTCACTGTAACTTAAACCAATTTTTCAGATTTACCATACTGGTTACAGGGAATATATGTTAAATAAACCTCTTTCCTGGTCACTTCCTTCAGATAATTTGTCAGTGTGCTGGAAGGAAGCATGGTTAATTTATGAGTCATCTTGAATGGCACAGGGTGCCCAGATATTTGGTCGAATTCCATGTGTTTCTCTAAGGATGTTTTTCAATGAGAAGGGCTTCCCTGGTGGCTCACTGGTGACGTATCTGCCTAACAGGTAGGAGATGCCAGTTTGATCACTGGATCAGGAAAATCCCCTGGATAAGGAAATGCCAACCAACTCAAGTATTCTTGCCTGGAGAATCCCACAGAGAGAGGGCTACATTCCATGGGGTCACAAAGAGTCGGACACAACTTAGCGACAGACTTCCACCTTTTAATATATAAGTCAGTGGTTTGGGTCAAGGAGGTGCCCTCTATAAGGTGGGTAGTCCTTCATCCATTGAAGGCCTGGTTAGACCAATAGTCTAAGCCTTTCTTGGATAAGAAATAATCCTCTTGCATGATAGCCTTCCACAGGTTTTCAGTTCCACAAATTTTGAATTTGCCAGCCTTTATAATATCTCATCCTCTCTCTTTCCTGTTTCTCCCTGTGTTTGTCACTCTCTCATATAAAAAATAAATGATATGTATTATTATAATTTGAACATTTCTTCTGCCATTTCATGTACATCATTTCCTATGTTCAATCAAATTAAAAATTCAAGAAGATTGGGTAAAGTGATTAAAGTAAAAATGTAAATATTACATGATACATGTGAAGTGTAAATATGACAAATATAATACATTTTTAGAGAATAACTGAAGTTCAAGACAGAATGCCCTAGCATGTTCTCCAGCCTTGGCAAAATATTTCATTATGCCTTGTCAGAGATTTAGCTCTCAATAATTCTTCTACAGTTCCTCTGTTCAGGTCTGGAGCTGAACTGTCCTCTTTTCTGTACTATCCTCTTGGGCACTGAAGATTTTCATAATAGGCTGTGGCTGGTGAAGAATCATGTCTGGTTTAGGAGTAAAGTTACAAGGCTGGTTTTATATTACTATAGAATGTGGGAACACAGTTAATGGAATCAGGATGTCCCCTTTCAGCATAACCCTACAATACCCTCGAATGCTGTCTCATGCTGAGGATTACTTTACCAGGAAATACATCATTTTTATTCCAATAGTAAATATCAGGTTTAAATTGCATAAAAACAAAAATGAATGTAATATACTATTTAAGACTCACACCGCCACATACAAGTGATTGAGAGTAGGCTTGGGAGGGGAGAGAGGATCAGAGAACTAAATGTCTGAAATAGTTAAATACATGCTTAGGGTTTATCTGATGAGTTTGTTTTCTTCTACTCTATCCCAACATGTTTTAGATCTTTAAAAGAGAGTGGTTTTATTTAGTAATAGTCTTTGCATATCTTTCTTTTTTCTTCCTGCAATCAGTGGAATAATTGACCTACTCTAACTTGCCTTGGCCAAAAAATCAGGAAGCTTTTCAAGAATGTAATTTTATAAATGGGAAGGGAAGAAGAAGAAAAGAAAGAGAAAACACCTAAAGCCTTGAAACAGTCACCAGGTATGCATGTTCCAGAAGTCAAGACATAACATTCTCCTTTAGCTCAGCTGCATCTCCACTGACTACTATATATTTTTTAAATATTATAATAAAGAGGAGAAGTCAAGTTGGTAGAATAGGAGGATGTGAAATTCATACTTCCTCACATATATACATCAAATATACATCTACAAATGAAGTAATTCTCAACAGAATACTTGATGAACATTAGTGGAAGTCTTGGGAAACCTAAAAGGACAAGAAATATCCACTCATAATCAGGCAAAATGAAAAATGTAACACAGAAAAGAGGAATCAAAACAGGGACCAGAAACCCTGACAGGAGGCTGAAGATGGAGAGGAAAAGCCCATCACAGTGGGGGAATCAGCTGGGACAGAAATGAGCCTTCAGGGGATCAAAGGAGAGGATGGTCTGTGAAAGGCAAGACTAAGAGCTGCATGCATGGTCTGTGACACAGTCCTGCTCATCCTAGCCTGAATCATGTGTCTCCTGTTGCAGAGGGGCTGGGTGCTAGAACGTGGGATTTATAGTGAAAACTCAGGGAGGGAACCGTGGTTGGCTGTGAAAAGACAGCCTGAAGGAGCAGGAGTAAGGAGTTCTACAGCTGGGAAAGTTCGCAGATAAAGCCTGAGACACCACAGAAGCTAGGTGTCATTGTTGAGTGACATGCAAGGGGCAGGGCTGCCATCATAACCCCTTTCCCATCTGCCAACTTTTTTGGCTTTCAGAGGCACTGGAAGGGGCTCCCACTGATTCATCTTGCCCATCTCTCAAGTCAAGGCCTCTTATACACAAGTACGTTCAGTGGTCCTGCGTGCCGCCCATCTTAAAGCCACATTTGGAATTAGCTCTGACAGCCTTTGTGCTGGGAGGCCTGAATGCTAAAGTGTGGGGTTAAGAGAGTGGATCCTGTGAGAGGATCACAGATACAACAGAGAGGACAGGAGTGAGAGGCTTTGAGGTTGGGAATGTCAACTGGAGGAAGTGTGTTGTGCCCAGGAAACGAGGCACCATTGTTAAGTAGCATGCAGAGAGTAGGGCCATTACAGCCCCCACACCACATACCAGCCCCCTCTCTGGGAACTGGGAGGGAGTCCCACAAGGGCAAGTGTGCCCCTATCTGTTGCAACTGCCTGCTGGTCTACATCACAGGCAATTTGTGCACATTCCAATTGTGGCCGCTGGTCTGAGTAAGTAAGTGTGTGCCACTCAGACACTATTTTCACTCTGTCTCCTCTGGGTGGGAAACAGATGTCTGAGGGTGGCACGCACACATACACACACACACAACGGGGGCCCAAACCAATGCTGAACCCCAGGGGCGGTGTAACTGAAGAAGAGGAGCAGAAATCACTCCATGCAGCTCCACAAGCTGTGGGTTAAATCCCTGTGATCAGCTTGGTAATTCCTGTGTCTGTGGAATATCTGAATAGATAATGACTGTTACCACTGAGACTGGTCCAGCTTTAGCAGCAGTGAACTTTGGGGGCAAGTACACATGGGAGTTGGGGCAGGTCACAGTCTGAGCTGGTTCTGCAGTGCCCACAGCAGATCCAGAGACTTACTTAGAAGTTTTGGAAGGCAATTTGGAGAGGCAGGGGTTGGCTCTGGCTCCCTGTAGAAGCAACAGCACTGACAGAGGAAGCTCCAGGAAAATGTTTTTATTACTATTGTTCTGTTTTGCTTTGTTTCATTTTGTTCAGTTGTTGCTTTTATTATCTTCTATTTTTTAATGTTTTTATGTGTTTACTTTATGCTTTCTTTCCATTTTTTTTAGATTGCTTTCTATTGTTTGATTTATTTTTCACTGTTCGTTAGCTTAGTCTATATTTATTAGCCTCATTTTTGAGTTCTTTTGTTTGTTATCTTGTTTGGCTTGTTTCCTTTTTTGTCTATTCTCTCTGGATCTTTGTATCTGTAAGTTTGGTTTTGTTGCTATCATTTGTGTTGGATTTGGTGTGTCTGTTTTCTTTGTGTGTGTGTGACTGTATTTTGTTTTTCTTGCTGCCTGTTTATATTTTTACTATTTGTCTTGGGTTTTGCTTGCTTTCTTTTCCTTTTATTTATTTTTCTTCTTTTCTCTGGCCACAGTTGTGGCTTGTGGACTCTTGGGTCCCCAGCAGGAATCAGACCTCTGTCCCTCTGTGGTGGGAGCACTGAGTCTGGGATGCTGTACTGGCAGAGAACCCAGGTCCATAGAATATTAATTTGCATGTTCAATCCAGGAAGTGTGTATTTCAACACCAAGCCCTCACTCCACCCAACTACCTGTAGACTCCAATACCTATAGACTCCATGCCAAACTAGCAGCAAGACAGAAATACAATCCCACCCATCAGTAGATAGGCTGCCTAGTAATTCTAGGCTCACAGACATCCCAAACAACCCCTGCTCATCAGAGGGAAAAGACTCAGTTCCCATCACCAGAGTGCAGACACTAAGCCCTCCCACCAGGAAGCTTACACAAGCCCCTGGACAAATGTCACCTACCAGGGGACAGACAACAAAAGCAAACAGAACTACAACCCTGCCACCTGTGAAAAGGAGACCGTAAAAACAGTAAGATAGACAAAATGAAATGACAGAGAAATATGTTTCAGATGGAGAAGCAAAGTAAAATCCAAGAAGACCAAACAAATGAAGAAAAACAGGCAATTTATCTGATAAAGAATTCTGAGTATTCAGAATTCAGTGTCCATTGTTTCCCCATCTATTTGCCATGAAGTGATGGACCAAATGCCATGATTTTAGTTTTTTGAATGCTGAGTTTTAAGCCAGCTTTTTCAATCTTCTCTTTCACCTTCATCATGAGGCTCTTTGATTCCTCTTCACTTTCTTCTAGAAGGGTGATATCATCTGAATACCTGAGGTTATTGACTTTCCCAACAGCAATTTTGATTCCAGCTTGTGCTTCATCCAGCCCAGCATTTCTCATGATTTACTCTGCATATAATTTAAATAAGCAGGGGGACAATATACAGCCTTGACTCCCTCCTTTCCAGATTTTGAACTGGTCTGTTTTTCCAACCTAGAGAGCATATTAAAAAGCAGAGACATTATTTTGCCAAGAAAAGTCCATCAAGTCAAAGATATGGTTTTTCCAACAGTCATGTGTGGATGTGAGTGTTGGATTATAAAGAAAGCTGAGCACTGAAAATTTGATGCTTTTGAACTATGGTGTTGAAGACTATTGAGAGTCCCTCAAACTGCAAGGAGATCAAAACAGTGCATCCTAAAGGAAATCAGGCCTGAGGATTCATTGGGACTACTGATGATGAAGCTGTCACTTCAATACTTTGGCCAACTGATGCGAAGAACAGACTCCTTTGAAAAGACTCTGATGCTGGGAAAGATTGAAGGCAGGAGGATAAGGGATGACAGAGGATGAGCTTGTTGGATGGCATCACCAATCTGAAGGATGTGAGTTTGAGCAACCTCAGGACAGGGAAGCTAGGTGTGCTGCAGTCCATGGGGTCGCAAAGAATTGGACATGACTGAGTGACTGAACTTAACTGAACTAAACTTTGTTCCATGTCTGGTTCTAACTGTTGCCTCTTGATCTGAATACAGATTTCTCAGGAGGCAGGTATGGTGGTATTCCCATCTGGTATTCCCATATCTCTACGAGTTTTCCACACTTTGTTGTGATCCACACAGTCAAATGTTTTAGGGTAGTCAAAACACAGAAATTATTTATTTCTTCTGAAATTCTCTTGCTTCTTTATGGCAGTCGGAATTACTGCCATTACCCTTACCGTAGGTTAACCTCTGGTCAAACTACAGGGAGGGAACAGAGCCCCATCCATCAGCAGAAGGTTGGATTAAAGATGCACTGAGCATGGCCACTAGAGCAAGAACCAGATTCTCCACAGCCAGTCCCTCCCATCAGGAAGCTTCCACAAGCCTTGTATCCTCTTCCATCAAGGGGAGACAGAATGAAAACCACAATCACAGAAAACTAAGCAAACTGATCACATGGATCACAGCCTCATTTAACTCAATGAAACTATGAGCCATGCCATGAAGTGCCGCCAAAGACAGAGATGGTGGAGAGTTCCGACAGAATGTGGTCACTGGAGAAGGGAATGGTAAACCACCAACATTCTTGCTTTGAGAACCCCCTGAACATTATGAAAAGGAATCATGAAGATCAGAGATAGAAACAAAGAAAACAATAGCAAAGATTAATGAAGCTAAAAGGTGGTTCTTTGTGAAGATAAACACAATTGATAAATATTTAGCTAGACTCATCAAGAAAAAAATGGAGAAGACTCAAATCAATAAAATTAGAAAGGAAAAAGGAGAAGTTACAATTGACACCATAGAAATACAAAAGATTACAAGAGACTATTACAAGCAATGATATGGCAATAAAATGGACAACCTGGAAGAAATGGATAAATACTTAGAAAAGTGCAACTTTTCATGAACCAGAAACAAATAGAAAATATGAATAGACCACTCACAAGGGCTGAAACAGAAACTGTGATTAAAAATCTTCCAACAAACAAATGTCCAGGACCAGATGACCTCACAGGCAAGTTCTATCAAACATTTAGAGAAGAGGTTACACCTATCCTTCTCAAGCTCTTCCAAAAATTGCAGAGAGAGGAACATTCCCAAACTCTTTATATGAGACCAAGATCACCCTGATATAAAAACTAGCATGGAAACACAAAAGACCCCAAAAAGAGAAAAATAGAGGTCAAAATCACTAATATACATAGACACAAAAGTCGTCAACAAAATACTAGCAGGCAGAAACCAGTAACACAGTAAAAGGAACACACACCATGATCAAGTGAAATTTATCTCAAGGATGCAAGGATTTTTTGCTATCTCCTAATCAATCAGTATGATACACAACACCAAAAAACTGAAGAATAAAAACCATATGATCATCTCAATAGATACACAAAAATCTTTTGACAAAATTCAACACTCATTCATGATTAAAAATTCTCCAGAAAGTGGGTAAGTAGAGGGAACCTACCTCAAAGGAAAAGGTGACAATGACAAACTCACAGCAAATATAATTTTCAATAGTGAAAAACTGAGAGCACTTCCTCTAAGATCAGGATCAAGACAGGGATGTCCACACTCACCACTATTAGTCAACGTAGTTTTCGAAGTCCTAGTCATGTTATTCAGAGTAGAAAAATAAATAAAAGAAATCTAAACTGGAAGAGAAGAAGTAAAACTGTCACTGCTTGCAGATGACATGACACTGTACATAGGAATTTGTAAAGAGGTTACAAGAAAACTACTAGGGCTAATCAATGAATCTGGTAAAGTTGCAGGATACAAAATTAATGCACAGAAATTTCTTGCATTTCTATATATTAGCTATGAAAGATCAGAAAGAGAAATTAAGGAAATAATTACATTTACCACTGCAACAAAAATAATAAAACACTAAGGGCTAAAGCTACCTATTGAGGTAAAAGATCTATACTCAAGAAACTATAAGACACCAATGAAAGAAATCAAACAGGACACAGCCAGATGGAGAGATATACAATGTTCATGAATTAGGAGACTCAGTATTGTGAAATGACTATAGTACCTGAAGCAATCAACAGATTAAGTGTAATCCTTATCAAATTACCAATGGCATTTTTCACAGAATTAGAAGAACAAATTTGCAATTTGTTTGGAAACACAACAAACTGCAAGCAGCCAAAGGAATCTTGAGGAAAAAAAAAATGGAGCTTGAGGAATCAGGCTTCCTGACATAAGAATATAGTATGAAGTTACACTCATCAAAACAGTATGGTAAAGGCATAAAAATTGAAATACAGATGAATGGAACAGGATGGAAAGTTCAGAAATTAAACCCATGCAACTATGGTCTCCTAAATTATGACAAGAAGGCAAGAATATACAACGGAGAAAACACAGTCTCATCAGTGAGCCGTGCTGTGAAAACTAGACAATTATATGTAGAAAAATGAAATTAGAATATTCCCTAACACCAAAGCCTAAAATAAACTAAAAATGGAATAAAGGCCTAAATATAACACCAGACACTATAAAACTCTTAGAGGAAAACACAGGAAGAACACTCTGTGGCATAAATTACAACAAGGTCTTTTTTGAACCACCTCCTAGAGAAACAAGAATAAAAACAAAACTAAACAAATGAGAGCTAATTAACCGTAAAGGTTTTTGCACCACAAAGGAAACCACAACAGGAGAACCCTCAGATTAGAAGAAAATCTTTTTAAATAAAGCAACTGATAGGAGGTTAATGTCCAAAAAATAAGCAAACAGCTTATGAAGCTTGATATTAAAAAAAACAAGCAACGCAAGCAAAAAAAATGGGTACAAAACGTAAATAGACATTTCTCCAAAGACATATATATGGCCAAGAGCCACATGGATAGATGCTCAATATTACTAATTATTAGAGAAATGCAGATCAAAACTACAACGAGGTATCACCTCACACTGGTCAGATTCAGTTCAGTTCAGTCCCTCAGTCATGTCCGACTCTTTGCGACCCCATGAATCGCAGCACAACAGGCCTCCCTGTCCACTACCAACTCCCAGAACTTACTCAAACTCATGTCCATCGAGTCGGTGATGCCATCCAGACATCTCATCCTCTGTCGTCCCCTTCTCCTCCTGCCCCCAATCCCTCCCAGCATCAGGGTCTTTCCCAATGAGTCAACTCTTTGCATGAGGTGGCCAAAGTATTGGAATTTCAGCTTCAGCATCAGTCCTTCCAATGAAAACCCAGGACTGATCTTCTTTAGGATGGATGGGTTGGATCTCCCTGCAGCCCAAAGGACTCTCAAGAGTCTTCTCTAACACCACAGTTCAAAAGCATCAACTCTTCAGTGCTCAGCTTTTTTCACAGTCCAACTCTCACATCAGTGCATGACCACTGGAAAAACCACAGCCTTGACCAGATGGACATTTGTTGGCAATGTAATGTCTCTTCTTTAAAATATGCTATCTAGGTTGGTCATAACTTTCCTTCCGAGGAGTAAGCGTCTTTTAATTTCATGGCTGCAATCACCATCTGCAGTGATTTTGGAGCCCCCCCAAAAACAGTCTGACACTGTTTCCACTGTTTCCCCATCTATTCCCCATGAAGTGATGGGACCGGATGCCATGATGTTTGTTTTCTGAATGTTGAGCTTTAAGCCAACTTTTTCACTCTCCTCTTCCACTTTCATAGAGGTCTTTAGTTCCTCTTCACTTTCTGCCATAAGAGTGGTGTCATCTGCATATCTGAGGTTATTGATATTTCTCCCGGCAATCTTGATTCCAGCTAGTGCTTCTTCCAGCTCAGGGTTTCTCATGATGTACTCTGCATATACGTCAAATAAGCAGGGTGACAATATACATCCTGGTCAGGATGGTCATCATCAAAAAAATTTACAAACAATAAATGCCCTACGGGTGTGGAGAAAAAGGAACCCTCAGGCATTGTTGTGGTTTCCCTGATGGCTCAGATGGTAAAAAATCTGCCTGTAGTGCACAAAACCCAGGTTTGATCCCTGTGTAGGGAAGATCCTCTGAAGAAGGGAATAGCAACCCACTCCAGTTGGTAAGAATGTTAACTGATGAAGCCACTGTGGAGAATGGTATGGAGGTTCCTCAAAAAACTGAAAATAGAGTTACTATATGATCCAGAAAGCACACCACTGGGCATATTCCCTAAGAAATCAATAATGGTTTTTGCATCACAGGACTTTGCTGCAGCCTAAATGTTCATCAGTTGATGAATGGATAAAGAAGACATGGTACATATATAAATGGAATACTCAGTTCAGTTCAGTCACTGTGGTGACTGACTCTTTGCAACCCCATTGACTGCATGCAGCATGCCAGGATTCCCTGTCCATGAACTCTTGGAGCTTGTTCAAACTCATGTCCATAGAGTCAGTGACGCCATCCAACCTACTCATGCTCTGTTGTCCCCTTCTCCTCCTGCCTTCAGTCTGTCCCAGCATCGACTCCATGGACCTCAGCACACCAGGCTTCCCTGTCCATCAACTCCCAGAGCTTGCTCAAACTCAAACTCATGTCCATTGAGTCAGTGATGCCATCCAACCATCTCATCCTCTGTTGTTGCCTTCTCTTCTTGCCTTCAATCTTTCCACCATCAGGGTCTTTCCAGTGAGTCAGTTCTTTGTATCAGGTGGTCAAAGGATTGGAGTTTCAGCTTCAGCATCAGTGCTTCAAAGGAATATTAAGGACTGATTTCCTTTAGGATAGACTGGTTTGATCTCCTTGTAGTCCAAGGGACTCTCAAAGGTCTTCTCCAACACTACAGTTCAAAAGCATCAGTTCTTTGGTGCTCTGCTTTCTTTATCATCCAACTCTCACATCCATACATAACTGCTGGAAAAGTCATAGCTTTGACTAGATGGACCTTAGTTGGCAAAGTAATGTCACTGCTTTTTGACATGCTGTTTAAATTTGTCATAGCTTTTCTTCCAAGGAGCAAGCACCTTTCAATTTCATGGCTGCAGTCAACATCTGTAGTGATTTTCGAGTCCCCCAAAATTAAGTCCTTATTGTTTCCATATCTATTTTCTATGAAGTGATGGGACCAGATGCCATGATCTTCATTTTTTGAACATTGAGTTTTAAGCCTGATTTTTCACTTTTTTGTGTCACTTTCATCAAAAGGCTCTTTAGTTCCTTTTCACTTTCTGTCATAGGGGTGGTGTCATCTGCATATCTGAGGTCATTGATATTTCTCGAAGCAGTTTTGATTCCAGCTTGTGCTTCATCCAGCATGGCATTTTGCATGAAATATTCTGCATAGAAGTTAAATAAGCACCATACAGCCTTGACATACTCCTTTCCAAATTTGGAACCTGTCTGTTTTTCCATGTCTGATTCTAACTGTTGTTTTTTGACCTACATACAGATATTACTCAACTATAAAAATGATTGAAATTAGGCCATTTACACGTCGTTAACCAGCTATACTCCAATATACAAAAAAAGGTAAAATAAAGAATAGTTTGGTTAAAAACATATCCTTTTTCACAGCTTACTTGACTAGTAAGCTAAACATTAGAAAAAAGTTGCCTAGCTACAGTGACTTCGTAAATCTAAATAAACATTGTAAACCTCAATGTTCTTCAAAGTTGGTGTCAAAACAGAGAAGGAATTTCAGATGTGAAAAAATATTTAAGGCTCTGAGTTTAATGAGTTGTTTGAGTAAGAAGAGGAAGTAGCACACATGGAAAGGCGGCAAAACTTTACCTGGTAAGGATGCTTGAAGTTTCCCATCTTTCTGTACTACCCATGTTTTCAGAGCTACTGTAATTTCATGCAGAATGCTCCACTATATTCCAAAAGTCCTTTATTTTCAGTATCACATTAAACATGAGGTTAAATTAGGAAAGAAAAAGCACAACAAGAATATAAAGGGGAAATGGAGTGTAAGAATCTTCCTGGTTGCTCTGCTAGTTACGTCTGTCTCACCTCCCTGCTGGAGCAAGCATGGTGGTGAGGTGATGATGGTGATGGTGGTGATGGAGAAAATGATGACCTGCTGTCTTCCCAGTGCCATTTATGTGCCCCAACATGTGCAAAATAAAGTACACACAATAACGTAATGTTTATGCCTCAGGTATTTTGCAGTGTAATACTGTTTTCCCCATTTCAGTAAAGGGACTTTTTTTGTGAGGAGTGAAATAATTTTTTACTCAAACTAGTCAAGCAATAATTAACATGGATTTTAAATTATAGAGCAATAATCTTTTTTTTAAAAAAGCTTTCTTTCTTTTTTAAACAGTGTATTTATTTATTAATTTATTTTGGCAATGCTGGGTCTTCATTGGTACATGGGCTTTGCTCTAGTGGCCATGAGTTGGGCTGCTATCTCATTGTGGTGTGCAGACTTCACACTGAACTGACTTCTCTTCTTGTGGAGCACAGGCTCTAGGGTGCTTGGACTTCAGTAGCTGCAGCTTGTGGGCACAGGAGTTGCGGTTTCTGGGCTCTAGAGCAGAGGCTCACTACTTGTGTCACATGGGCTTAGTTGCTCCACGGAACGTGGGATCTTCCCGGAGTAGGAATCGAACCCATGTCTCTTGCATTGGCGGGTGGATTCTTTACCACTGACCCATCAGGGAAGATCAGAAGGATCTCTGATATTACTCAAAATTCAGATAACACTGATTGTGGTAGCTAGAATTTTAGGATCAAAGAAGGATAGCAATAAACCCAAATACAATATGCTATTGTTGTACGTGGTTTTAATAGAAAAAAAAATTTTACTATCACAAAAGAGAATTGTAGTTTATTCAGGAAGTGGAGAAGAAGTAACAATTGTCAAGTTGGTAGAAAGCCCTGCCCAGGTGACAGACAGACACAGAAGCCAGGGAGAGGATCTTTTGATGGTGCCCAGGAGGAGAGCTGCTGCTCTTTCCTCTGAAGCACTGAGTTTTCTCAGCTGTCTTCCCAGAGGCAAGTGATGTAGCAGCCTCAGGAAGGAAGCCTCTGGCTGTCAGGAGTCCCCACAGGCATATTGCAGGTTTAAGGATGGAGAAGCTTCTTCTGTATTCATGACAGGCTTTGAAGAGAAGATGAAGGTGGAGCTGTGGAGCTAGATGAGTCAATTATTATCTATAAATATGGTGGTGAGGGTAACAGGGCTGGTGATGGTGGTGATGATGGAGACAATGATGACCTGCTGTCTTCCAAGTGCTGTTTATGAGTCTGGCATGTGCCAACTAAATTATACACATTCACTGAATATTGATTCCTCAAAAGTTTGCAGTGAAAATAAAATTTTCCATAGATTTTACTAAAGGGACTGAAAACCTGGAGAGGTAAATGCTTTGCTCCTCAAACAGTCAAGTGATAATTAAACAAATAATATGGAATTGAAATTGTGTAGAAGTGAAGTTATGACCAACCTAGATAGCATATTAAAAAGCAGAGACATTACTTTGCCAACAAAGGTCTGCCTAGTCAAGGCTATGATTTTTCCAGTGGTCATGTATGGATGTGTGAGTTGAACTGTGAAAAAAGCTGAGCACTGAAGAATTGATGCTTTTGAACTGTGGTGTTGGAGAAGACTCTTGAGAGTCCCTTGGACTGCAAGGAGATCCAATCAGTCCATCCTAAAGCAGATCAGTCCTGGGTGTTCATTGGAAGGACTGATACTGAAGTTGAAACTCCAATACTTTGGCCACCTCATGCAAAGAGTTGATTCATTGGAAAAGACCCTGATCCTGGGAGGGACTGGGGGCAGGAGGAGAAGGGGATGAAAGAGGATGAGATGGCTGGATGGCATCACCGACTCAATGGACATGTGTTTGAGTAAACTCCGGGAGTTTGTGATGGACAGGGAGGCCTGGCGTGCTGCGATTCATGGGGTCGCAAAGAGTCGGACACGACTGAACAACTGAACCAAACTCAACTGATTCTTTGATAAGACTCAAAATTTAGACACTGCTGATTGTGAGAGCTTGAACCTTGGCATCAAAGGATAGAAACAAAACAAGATGATGATATGATATTGCTAAAAATAGTTTTAAAAGAAAGAAAACATTTTTTGACAACACACAAAGGCACTGTAGTTTATTTGTGAGGAGGAGGATAAGCAACAGTTGACCAGCTGGTAGAAACCCCTGCCCAGGTGACAGACAGACCCAAGAGAGGGAGAGAATCCTCTGATGGTGCCCAGGAGAAAAGCTGCTGCTCTTCCATCTGAAGCTCTGTGATGCTCTCTCAGCTGTTCTCCCAGAGGAGAGCAGAACAGCAGCCTCAGGAAGGAAACCTGTGGCTGTTAGGTATCACCACAGGCATACTGCAGGCTGAAGGATGGAGAAGCTTCTTCTATAACCGTGATAGGCTTTAAAGGGAAGTTGAAGGTGGAGCTGTGGAGCCAGGTGAGTCAGCTGTCCTCATCCTTTCCTGATCCAGATACAAGCTGATGCTTCTACTTGCTTTTGGGTGGGCACTTCTGCTGGCATTGTTGGGGAGGTGGCACAGGAGGGCATTTCTGCTGGCACTTTGGAGGTGGGCATGGCTCAGGGCACTTTGGAGGTGGGCAAGGCTCAGGACACTTTGGAGGTGGGCAAGGCTCAGGGCACTTGGGAGGGCACACTACTGGAGGTGGCTGGCAGGGCTGCTTGCACTGCTGCTGCTGATAAGACATCTTTCTGGAGTCTCAGAATCTGAAAGAAATTACATGACAGTGTTCATAAGAAGAAACTGCTACAGGGAGAAAAGTGAGCTTATGTAATACCATCAGAGAGAATCTCTCTAGTCTCTAACATGCTTTATTTCTTCTCCTCCTTTTAACAAATTTCTTACTTCTCCCTCATTAAAAGAGTTTTTAATTAGAAGAAAACCTTCTCTCATTCAATTATTCCAAAATTTGTTTTTTGTTTGAAAGAAGCAATATTTTTAGTTGTTACTTTGATTTTATGAAAATAGCATCTTTAAGAAAACCCATCATAAGTTCTAAAATTCTGTGTAAGCTCACAAGCAATTTCCATCATCATTATCTCTCATGAAGTCCAAACAGGATTACTTTTGTAGAGCAAAGGGTCACCAGGAAGGATACAAGGACTCTACACCTTCTAAGATAAATGGGTCTGTACCAGGGTGGAGGGATACCAAAATATACAGAAAAAGGAAAAGTACTTTTGTCCTTACTTCTTCATGTCAAAAACTTCATATTTATTTTATATTTCAATAAGAGAATTTGAACTCTGTACCAGAAACTTAATAAATACCATATATCATTAGGTTTAAATTTCAGGTTCCCATCAACCATCAATAAAGTAGCATTAAATACATGATCATAACTTTGGACACAGTGTATTTGTTCTCTCCAGCATAAATTCAACATTGGGAGCCCCAGAACGAAGTAGAACTGAAGGATCAGACTTACCAGTTTCTCCAAAATCAATCGGGACTTGAGTAGCAGGAGGATGGTGGTGGTGCAGCAGAGGGCCTTTTTATTGGGGCTTACTGCCCCACCCAGGGGAAGTGAAGCTGCCAAAACTGGCCTGGTTCAGTCATTTCCCAAACAAAATGCAAATCCATCCATAAGTGGCTTGACAGGGACTCTGAAAAGAGGAAACATCCTGCTCCAGGATCTCCTCACTGGATTATGTTCTCATGACTCACAGAGCCTCTGCCTTAACTCTCAGGGATTTTCAGCAGTGGGAGGATTTAGCAGATTCTTTAACTTGTACTCAAAGGCTCCCCTTCTTGTTTGAGGAAGATGGCTCTTTTCTATCTTTCACCTTCCTTGAGTTATAAAACTTCCTATCTTGTTCCACTTGAACTGGTTGCCATTTTGTTGTACATACTGAGGTGAAAAGGGCCTGGCTGCCTGGTGACAGCTTTCTCTTTACCTCAAGTTCTTCTTATAATGGTTTCCCCCTTGATCCATGGCCTGCTAATCTAAGTCTCCTTTCTTCTTATAAAATGCACTGAGGGTGGGTTGTAGATCACCTCAGTAGCCTTCTGGTCATGATACTTAGATGTGTTCAGTGAGGTGGTGACCTGTAGAATCTTCCTTTCACTGCCACGCTCCATAAAAAACAAGTCATCAAGCAAATTCCTCTGACCCTTATAAATCTGTTTTACCATGGATCACAGAGAACTCAATACAAGTGTAACATCACCTATAGCAATTCAGATGTTCCAGTAGCTTAGGCCCTAGATCTACAACTGAAAGCAAGCTTTTTGATCATAACTCCCCAACTTGACATACCACCTGCTCCTACATAATTTCTCCCAAGTGGCCCCTCTTTATTTCTTCCACTTTTGAATAAAGTTTAGAGAATTGTTCAAAATTTCTGGCTTCCTGCCCCTTTGAAATGATTGGAAAACCTAATCTAGAAAGCAAGGGCAATCAAACATCTAATTATATATGAAAGTTGAAATCACTTTATTAATAATTCATTCAGTGTAGTTAATTGCCATTCATGCATAACATCTTAATCATTAATAATAATTTTAATATACTTTCAATTCATTTAAAAATCCATTTTAAAATGTTAAAAGATTTTCCATATCAGTCACAGTGGAATATAAATCAAATGATCCTATTTACTGCTCTGCTTGCTTCATGAAATTTGTCAGTGTGCTGGAAGGTTTGATAGTTCATTTATGGGTGAATCTGACTGGCACAGGGTGCCCAGATATTTGGCTAAACACTATCCTGTGCATTTCTTTAAGGCTGTTTGTGGATGAGATAAGAGGAGCCTGGCAGGCTACAGTCCACAGTGTGGCACAGAGTTGGACACAACTGAAGTGACTTAGCAGGCACATGCAATGTTTAAATAAGTGGCCTGAATAAAAGAGGTTGCCTTCTATAAGGTGGGTAGTTCTCATCAGTGCATTGAAGACCTGAATAGAACAAGACTCACCCTCTCCTGGTAAGAGATAATTCCCCTGCCTGTTGGCCTTCAGTAGGATTTTGGCTCTGTAGAGTTTGAATTTTCCAACTTTAGTTATTTCTCTCTCTTTCTCTGTCTCTCTGTGTGTCTCTCACTCTTTCTTTATATATACAATATATGCATTGTAATATACAATTTCATCTGTAACTTCATGTACATGATTTTCTGTGGCTAATTAAATTAGAAATTCAAGAAGTTGGTGTGAATTGAAGTTAAAGCAAAACTATTAATATTACATGATTCATGTGATCTATAATTTTGACAAATATAATGAGCCTTTAGGGAATAACTAACATTCTGTGAATAGTGCCCTAGTATGTTTTCCAACTCTGACCAAAGATCTTGTTCTGCCTTTCATAGATTTATAGATTTAGCCCTCAATAATGCTTTGCCTCTACAGTCCTCTGTTCTTTCCCAGAGCTGAACAGTCCTCTTTCCTGTGATGTCCCCTTGGGCACTCAGGCTTTTTATGGTGGGCCTTGGCTTTTGAGGGTTCCTGTCTAGTTTAGAAATAAGTTATAATACTAGGTTTATATTATTGTAGAATGTGGAAACACATTTTTAATGAACTCAGGAACCCTCTATTCCTCACCCCTATGCTTCCTTAGACTGCTATGAAGTGCTTAAAATTCTTTATCAGGAAATAAATCTTTGTATTCCAATTAAATTTCAGGTTTAAATTGTGTGAAACAATAACAAATGTAAGATACTGTGTAAGACTCACACCATCACATACAAATAATTGAAAGCAAGTTTGTAAGGGGAGAGAGAATCAGAACACTAAAGGTCTGAAATCTAGGGTAATTATGAACCTAGGGCTGATCTGATACATTTGCTTTCTTCTACTCTTTCCCAAGATGTTTTAGGCTTCTAAAAGACAATAATTAAAAAATTATGTTAATGTTTATTCTCTGTCTTCTCCTTCAATTGTTCAGACGCCTCAGCTTGCTATATTACACTTTGCTCCCCAATGTATACCTCTTAACTCTCCAACATTGGTACACTGACATGTTGTCAATACATTTACTGAATAGTCCTTTCATATCTTTTCAAAGTCTTCCTGTGGTCAGGAGGGCTGACGAATTGTTGCCAATTAAATATTAAAGTAATATTGGTAGATCTCCCTTCCTTGTCTTGGCCAAATTATCAGGATGCTTTTCAAGAATGTGGTTTGATAAATGGAAAAGGAGGAAGAATAGGAGGATGAGGAGGAAGAGGAAGTGGAGATACATGAAACCTGTGACAGAGTTACCAGCTATGCTCCAGCAAATAAAGGATTACTGAATCAAGCCATCATCATGTTGGTTAAACAGGTTAGGTTTCCTGAACTGTCACTGCTCCTGTCAGAAAGGAACAGCTGTTGACCAAGATAACTGCTGACCATGACTATCCAGGAACAGAGCCATCACTATAGCACCTTAAGGATTAATGTCTACAAGCAGTGTCATCACCAAATGGTTCATGTAAACTATTACAGTTGCCACTGTGTACTAATTACCTGAGTGCAGTCAGAATACGTATTTTGTACTCAATAATGGGGACCCATATAGTAGGAAGAGACACTAGTAGTCACATTTTGATGTGATTTCCCCTGAGTATGCCATAAGGACTTTCATAGCCTCTCTCATCTCAGGGTGGGGCCTCAGGATAATTTGATCCGCCATGATATGCCTAATGCTTTAATCCCATCAAAAACTCACACTCTAAAAAAAAAAAAAAAAAAACCTCACACTCTTATCTATTCTGTTTATTGGTTTTCCATTTATAGCAAAAAAAAAAAAAAAGGTGATAACTGTACCCTACATTTCATCAGGCAACCTACTGCTACATTTTCTCCATTATAACTCAAAATTTTTCTTCCATTCAGTCTTCAAGGTTTATAGTTACATATTGATCCACCTACAGGGATTCATATGCCACATTATTAAGTAGCCCTGTAGGGAGTGTTTCCTAGATTCCACCTGTTAGCTAGTTAGAATAGGAAAAAGGAGTCCAGAATGGCAGTGGCTAAAAAACAAAGAAGGGAAAAGCCCATGAAAATAAAACAAAAGGAGGTGCAAGGACCAGAGTGAGAACCTCAGGTAAAACAAACAGCCTTCCTGGCCAGCCCAATTTACATAGGGCAGGCTCAGAGGGAGGAGAAAAAACATATAAAAAGAGGAGACAAAATTGAGCCCTCACACCTGGAGGATGTATTTTCCTTTGCTTGCCAAATAAAACTGAGCTGTAACTACTTATTTAACTTATATGCAGAATACATCATGAGAAATGCTGGGCTGGAGGAAGCACAAGCTGGAATCAGGATTGCCAGGAGAAATATCAATAACCTCAGATACGCAGATGTCACCACCCTTATGGCAGAAAGCAAAGAAGAACTAAGGAGCCTCCTGATGAAAGTGAAAGAGGAGAGTGAAAAAGTTGGCTTAAAGCTCAGCATTCAGAAAACTAAGATCATGGCATCTGGTTCCATCACTTCATGAGAAATAGATGGGGAAACAATGGAAACAGAGGCTAACTTTATTTTCTTGGGCTTCAAAATCACTGCAGATGGTGATTGCAGCCATGAAATTAAAAGACACTTACTCCTTGGAAGGGAAGTTATGACCCACTTAGACAGCATATTTAAAAGCAGAGACATTACTTTGCCAACAAAGGTCCGCCTAGTCAAGGCTATGGTTTTTCCAGTGGTCATGTATGGATGTGAGAGTTGGACTGTGAAGAAAGCTGAGCGCTGAAGAATTGATGCTTTTGAACTGTGGTGTTGAAGAAGACTCTTGAGAGTCCCTTGGACTGCAAGGAGATTCAACCAGTCCATCCTAAAGGAGATCAGTCCTAGGTGTTCATTGGAAGGACTGATGTTGAAGCCGAAACTGCAATACTTTGGCCATCTGATGTGAAGAGCGGGAAAAGACCTTTGGGAAAGACCCTGATGCTGAGAAAGATTGAGGGCAGGAGGAGAAGGGGATGACAGAGGATGAGATGGTTGGATAGCATCACCGACTCAATGGATATGGGTTTGTATAGACTCCAGCAGTTGGTGATGGACAGGGAGGCCTGGTGTGCTGCGGTTCATGGGGTCACAAAGAGTCGGACATGACTGAGTGACTGAACTGAACTGAAGTGACTGGTCTGTCCATCACTTCAAATTTTTGCTGTGGCGAGACAGAACAGAGGAAATTACAAACTTCCCTGCATATCCAAATAATGTATTTTGTAATAGATGTAC
Source organism: Dama dama (assembly GCF_033118175.1). Classification (NCBI taxonomy): domain Eukaryota; kingdom Metazoa; phylum Chordata; class Mammalia; order Artiodactyla; family Cervidae; genus Dama; species Dama dama. The sequence goes on from NC_083700.1 coordinate 18,988,083, forward strand.
TCTGGAAAACAAAACTCAAAAGCTATTGACACATTACTACAGTTCTGCTCAGTCAATAACACTTGGTACAGTTAATCATCATACTTTACGATCACAATGTCTCCCAGAGGATTCCACTTTTAAAAAATTCTATCTGGTCTTATAAGTTTCCAAAAGCAGGAATGGTCTCAGCCAGGCCAACATATGACTTCACTCTCTCTGGCAGTTTGCATAATTGTGCTAAGAGATAGTTTTATTCTTTTGCTCTGAGTCTCTCTCAAGGTAATGTTGATTTCCCTCTTTGCATAATGCATTTATTTATCATTTTGTCCTCAGCTACTATTTCTCCTTCTATCCATTTGTCACAAATTTAAACCTAAACTTTCCATGTCTGGAAGGGACATTAGGTTCAGCCATTGTGCATATCCAGATTTGCAAGAGAAATACCAGTCTAGCAAGGACTCCCTGTCTGTCTATTGCCATTCATACAGAGGACTAGCTCAGACACTAGATAATGCAGCTGCATTCACTGTTAAATAAAATTTTGCCAAATGGGTAAAGGCACAATCCATCTCAGATATTGGACCAAATATTTCTCCTGGGGCAAACAACATATATGGGTACTCAGGACTGAAGAGTGCTGCTGCATTCATCAAATATTATGGACTCTTGTACAACTTTGATTTTGGCCTTAGATAACAGTCCAAATGGGTTAGAAAAGGTCAGTTTTCCTTCCAATCCCAAAGAAAGGCAATGCCAAAAAAATGTTCAAACTACTGCACAGTTGCACTCAGCTCACATGTTAGCAAAGTAATGCTCAAAATTCTCCAAGCAAGATTTCAATAGTAAGTAAACTGAGAACTTCCAGATGTTCAAGTTTGATTTAGAAAAGTCAGAGGAACCAGAAACCAAATTGCCAACATCTGTTGGATCATAGAAAAAACAAGAGAGTTCCAGAAAACCATCTACTTCTGCTTTATTGACTATGCCAAAGCCTTTGACTGTGTGGATCACAATAAAATGTGGAAAACTCTTCAAGAGATGGGAATACCAGACCACCTTACCTGCCTCCTGAGAAATCTGCATGCAGGTTAAGAAGCAACAGTTAGAACTGGACATGGAACAACAGACTGGTTCTAAATTGGAAAAGGTGTATGTCAAGGTTGTATATTGTCACCCTAGTTATTTAACTTTTATGCAGAGTCCATCCTGTAAAATGCCTGGGTGGATGAAGCACAAGCTGGAATCAAAATTGCCGGGAGAAATATCAGTAACCTCAGATATGCAGATGACACCACCCTTATGGCAGAAAGCAAAAAGAAACTAAAAAGCCTCTTTATGAAAGAGGAGAGTGAAAAAGTTGGCTTAAAACTCAACATTCAAAAAAACGAAGATCATGGCATCTGGTCCCATCGCTTCATGGCAAATAGATGGGGAAACAATGGAAACAGTGACAGACTTTATTTTCTTGGGCTCTGAAATCACTGCAGATGGTGAGTGTAGCCATGAAATTAGAAGACACTTGCTCCTTGGAAGGAAAGCTATGACCAACCTAGACGGCATATTAAAAAGCAGAGATATTATTTTACCAACAAAGGCCCATTTAGTCAAAGCTATGGTTTTTCCAATAGTCATGTATGGATATGAGAGTGGGACCATAAAAAAAGCTGAGCACTGAATAACTGATGCTTTTAAATTGTGGTACTAGAGAAGACTCTTAAGAGTCCCTTGGACTGTAAGGAGATCATACCAGTCAATCCCACAGGAAATCAGTCTGGAATATTCATTGGAAGGACTGACGCTGAAGCTGAAGTTCCAACATTTTGGCCACCTGATGCAAAGAAGTGATGCATTGGGAAAAAAAAAACCCTGATGCTGGGAAAGACTGAAGGCAAGAGGAGAAGGGGGCAGCAGAGGATGAGCTGGTTGGATGGCATCACTGACTCGGTGGACATGAGTTTGAGCAAGTTCTGGGAGTTGGTGATGGACAGGGAAGCCTGGTGTGCTGCAGTTCATGGGGTCACAAAGAATCAGAAATGACGGAGCTTAGCAGTTGGAACTGGTTAGAACAGTTAGAACTGGACATGGAACAACAAACTGGTTTCAACTAGGAAAAGGAGTACGTCAAGGCTGTATATTGTCACCCTGATTATTTAACTTATATGCAGAGTACATCATATGAAATGCCTGGCTGGATGAAGCACAAGCTGGAATCAAAATTGCTGGGAGAAATATCAATGTCCTCAGATACACAGATGGCACCACCCTTATGGAAGAAAGCAAAGAAGAACTAAAGAGCCTCTTGATGAAAGTGAAAGAGGTGAGTGAAGATGTTGGCTTTAAACTCAACATTCAAAAAATGAAGATCAAGGCATCTGGTCCCATCACTTCATGGCTAATAGATGGGGAAACAATGGAAACAGTGAGAGACTTTATTTTTGGTGGCTCCAAAATCACTGCAGATGGTGACTGCAGCCATGAAATTAAGAGACACTTGCTCCTTGGAAGAAAAGCTATGACCAATCTCGAGAGCATACTGAAGTGCAGAGATGTCATTTTACTGAAAAAGGTCCATCTAGTCAAAGCTATGGTTCTTCCAGTGTTCATGTATGGATGTGAGAGTTGGACTATAAAAAGAAAACTGAGCACCAAAGAATTGATGCTTTTGACCCGTGTTGTTGGAGAAGATTCTTGAGAGTCCACTGACTCACTGGAAAAGACCCTAGTGCTGGGAAAGATTGAAGGGAGGAGGAGAAGGGGACAACAGAGAATGAGATGGTTGAATGGCATCACCAACTCTATGGACAAGAGTTTGAGCAAGCTCCGTGAGCTGGTGATGGACAGGAAAGCCTAGCTTGCTGCAGTCCATGTGGTCACAAATAGTCAGACACAACTGAGGGACTGAACTGAGCCATTCCCTTCTCCAGGGGGCCTTCCTGACCCAGGGATCAAACTGGGTTTTTCAGGCAGTTTCTTTACCATTTGAGCCACCACAAAAGTTCATGTTGCTGTAGAATGTGGAAACACATTTCTAATGAAATCAGGATAACTCATCTCTCCTCACCCCCAACATTTCCTTAGACTGCTCTCATGTACTTAAAATTCTTTTATCAGGAAATAAATCTTTTTATTTCACAATGAAATATCAGATTTAAATTTCATGAAACCAAAAAGAAATCTAAGATACCATTTAAGACTCACACTGTCACATATAAGTGGTTGAGAGTAGGTGTGGGAGGGAAGAAAGGATGAGAGAAGAAAGTTCTGAAATTTAGTTGGCATAGAAATCTAGGTGGCATATAAACTTAGGACTAATCTGATATATTTGCCTTCTTCTACTCTTTCCAAACATGTTTTAGGACTTTAAAAGACATTTATCTTTTTAAAAAATATTTAATGCTTATTCTCTACTTTCTCCTTCAACCTTCCAGGCCCCTTTTACAGATTTTCCAGACCCATATTACACTTTGCTCCCCAATGTACACCTCTTAACTGTCCAGCTTGGTGCATTGACATGTTGTCAATGCATTAATGAATAGAACTTTCATATCTTTTTATTCTTTATTTTTTTCATTTATTTTTATTAGTTGGAGGCTAATTACTTTACAATATTGTAGTGATTTTTGCCATACATTGACGTGAATCAGCCATGGATTTACATGTGTTCCCAATCCCAATCCCCCCTCCCACCTCCCTCCCCATCCCATCCCTCTGGGTCTTCCCAGTGCACCAGCCCTGAGCACTTGTCTCATGCATCCAACCTGGGCTGGTGATCTGTTTCATCCTTGATAGTATACTTGTAGAACTTTCATATCTTTTTAAACTGCTGACTAATTGTTGCCAATTAAATGTTTAAAGTGATGTTCCTAGATCCTCTTTCCTTGTCTTGATCAGGAGTTTTTAAAGAATGTGGTTTGATAAATGGAAAAGTAGGAAGAATAGGAGAATAACAAGGAAGAGGAAGAGGAGATATTTGAAACCTGTGACAAAATCACCAGCTATGCTCCAGTAAATAAAGTATTACTGAATGAACCCCTCATCATATCAGTTAGACAGGTTAGGTTCCCTGAACTGTCATCTCTCCTGTCAGTAAGGAAGAGATTTTGACCATGATTACCATTGGCCAGGACCATCTAGGGACAGAGTCATCACTATAGCACCTTCAGGATTAGTGTCTATAAGCAGTATCATCACCAGATGGTTCATGTAAACTATTACAGTTGCCACTATCCAACCAGTCCATCCTAAAGGAGATCAGTCCTGGGTGTTCATTGGAAGGAATGGTGTTGAAGCTGAAACTCCAATACTTTGGCCATCTCATGTGAAGAGTTGACTCATTGGAAAAGAACCTAATGCTGGGAGGGATTGGGGGCAGGAAGAGAAGGGGATGACAGAGGATGAGATGGCTGGATGGCATCACCAACTCGATGGACATGGGTTTGGATAGACTCCGGGAGTTGGTGATGGACAGGGAGGCCTGGCACGCCGCGATTCATGGGGTCACAAAGAGTCGGACACGACTGAACGACTGAACTGAACTGAACTGATGTACTCATTATCTGAATGCAGTTAGAATACATGTTTTGTACTCAATATATGGGGACCCATCTAGTAGGGTTAGACAGTAGTAGACACACCTACCTGTGATTTCATCTGACTATGCCCTGAGGACTTCCATAGGCTCTCTCATCTCAGTGGTCCAATCCTCAGGGTAATTTGATTCGCCACAATACGCCTACTTATTTAATCTCATCAAAAACCCATCTTTAAAAAAACTGTTTCTTAGTTTTCCATCCATAACAAAAGAAAGGGTGATAATTGTATGACTACATTTTTTTCAGCCAACCAACTGCTGCATTTTGCCATCTAAAACTCCAGACCTTTCTTCCATTCAACCATCAGGGTTTAAAGTGACATAGTGATCTGTCTGCAGGAAGTCATATGTCACATTATTAGGTTGCCCTATAGGGAGTATTTCCCAGAAATTCCACCCCAAATAATATTTTTAGAGTAGATGTATCCTGGAAGATGGGTTAAAATTTTCTGTTCTTTTACTACAGTTCTGCTCAGTCATTAACAATTGGTACAGTTCCTCATCATATTGTACAATCAAAAGGTCTTCCAGATGATGTCACTCAGATTTTAAAAATTCTGTTTAACCTTATAAGATTCCAAAAGCAGGGGTGGTCTCAGTCAACCTACAACTTCACCTTCTTTGGCATCTGCTTGTTGTTGCTGTTTAGTCACTAAGTCGTGTCTGATTTTGCAACCCCATAGACTGTAGCATGTCAGTCTCCTCTGTCCTCCACTATCTCCCAGAGTTTGATCAAATTCATGTCCATTGAGTTGGTGATGCTATCTAAGTGTCTCATCCTCTACTAACCCATTCTCTTTTTGCCTTCAATCTTTCCCAGCATCAGGATCTTTTCCAATGAGTCAGCTCTTCAGGTGCCAAAGTTAAGCTTCAATAACAGTCCTTCCAATGTATAGTCAGGGTTTATTTCCTTAGGATTGACTGGTTTAGTCTCCTTGCAGTCCAAGGGACTCTCAAAAGTCTTTTCTAGTACCACAATTCAAAAGCATCAATTATTTGGCACTCAGCTTTTTTTATGGTCCAACTCTGACATCATACATGACTCTGGAAAAACCAGAGCTTTGACTACATGGGCTATCTGGTGTAATTGGGCTAAGAAACAATATTATTTTTTGCTTCCAGCTGCATTAAAAGAACCGAGGTAATGTTGGATTTCCCTCTGTGCACAATTCATTTATTCATTCTTTTGTCCTCAGCTACTATATCTTCTTCTCTCCATTTGTCACTGATTTGAACCTAAACTTTTCCAACTTTGGAAGGAGCATTAGGTCTAGCCACTGTGCTGGTCTAGACTTCAAAGAGAAATAAATACCAGTGTAGCAAGTATTTTCCCCTCTGTCCATTCTCATTTATACAGAGGACTAGTGCAAACACTACACAATGCAGCTGCATTCACTCTAAAGCCAAATTTTGCCAAATGGGTAAAGGCATAATTCACCTAAGACATTGGACCAAATGCTTCTTCTGGAATAAACAGAATCTGTGGGCAATCAGGCCTGAAGCATGCTGCTGCTTCCAGAAAATGTTACAAACCCCTGTATACTCCAAATTTGGCCTTGGATATCATTATAAAAGAAGTGTCCCTAATTCTCTGAACTCATTCATAAAGCTTCAGACCTAATGGAAAATGAAATCCAAATGGCCATTGTTCAAGTAGCATCGGCCATGGTGGAATTTTATGAGTAGTTAGTGAGATGAATCAGCAAACAAAGTAGCATGCCAAAATCATCACCCTTCCAAAACTTTTGGAAGCATCAGGAGAAGGAAATACAAAAAGGACAGTTCAAGATCACCTTGTAGACTCTGGAATGTATATGTGTCAAGAATATGTGACAGAATAAATCACAACAAGGTCTTTTTTGTCTCGCTTCTTAGAGTAATGAAATAAAAAGAAAAATAAACATATGGGATATACTTAAAAGCCTTTGCTCAGCAAAGGAAACCATAAACAAAATGAAAAGACAACTCTCAGAATGGGAGAAAATATTTGCAAATGAGGCAACCAACATGGCATTAATTTCCAAAACATACAAACAGCTCGTTGAACTCAGTATCAAAATAGTAAACAACCTAATAAAATATTAGGTGGAAGATCCGAATAGATATCCCCCCCCCAAAAAAAAGAGACATACAGGTGGCCAAAAGATGAAAAGATGAAAGGCCAAAAGCATGAAAAGATGTTCAACATCACTAATTTTTAAAGAAATGCAGATCAAAGCTACAATGATACAAAGTTACAAAAGCTATCATCTCACACTGGTCAAATCAGCCATCATAAGAAAATCTACAAACAATAAATGCTGGACAGGGTGTAGAGAGAAGGGAACCCTCTTGCACTGTTTGTGGGGATGTAAATTGGTACAGCCACTATGGAGAATGGTATAGAGGTTCCTTAAAAAAAACTAAAAATGGAAACACAATATGACTTAGCAGTCTCATTCCTTGTGCATATACTTGGAAAAAACTATAAATTGAAATGATACATGCATGCCAAAGTTCATTGCAGCACCATTTACTATAGCCAAGACATAGAAACAACCTAAATGTCCATCAACAGAGGAATGGATAAAGAAGATGTGGTACATATATACAGTGGAATATTACTCAGCATAAAAAGAATTAAATAATGTCATTTGCAACAACATGAATGGACCTAGAGATTTTCATACTGAGTGAAGGAAGTCTGACCAAAAAAAAGACAAATATCATATAATATTGTTTATATGTGGAATCCGAAAAAAGGGTACAAATGAACTTGTTTGCAAAACAGAAGTAGAAAACAAACTATGGTTACCTGGGAGTAAGGAGGGGAGTGGGTTAAATTGGGAGATTGGAATTCACATATACACATTACTTTTTTTTAAAATTATTTTTAAGTGGAGGATAATTGCTTTACTATGTTACATTAGTTTCTGCTGAATCAGTCTTAAGTATACATGTATCCCCTCCCTCTTGAGCCTCCCTGCCACCACCCACCCTCCATCCTATCCCTCTAGGTTGTCACAGAGCACTGGGCTGAGCACCCTGTGTTATACACCAGCTCCCCGCTGGTTACCTATTTTACGCATTGTACATATGTCAGTGCTGCTTCTGCTGCTGCTAAGTTGTTTCAGTCATGTCCAACTCTGTGTGACCCCATAGACGGCAATCCCAGGCTCCGCCGTCCCTGGGATTCTCCAGACAAGAACACTGGAGTGGGTTGCCTTTTCCTTCTCCAGTGCATGAAAGTGAAAAGTGAAAGTGAAGTCGCTCAGTCCGACTCTTGGCGACCCCATGGACTGCAACCCACCAGGCTCCTCTATCCATGGGATTTTCCAGGCAAGAGTCCTGGAGTGGGGTGCCATTGCCTTCTCCAATGTCAGGGCTACTCTCTCGATTAACCCCACCTTCTCCTTTCCTTGTTGTGTCCCTAAGTCCATTCTATATATAAAATAAATAATTGAAAAGGACCTAGTGTATAGCACAGGGAAACATACTCAGTATTCTCTGTAATGGCCTATATGGGAAAAGAATCTATAAAAAGAGTGTACACACACACACACACACACACACACACACATGCGTTATATGATTCACTTTGTTGTATACCTGAAAATAACACAAGATTGCAAATCATCTATACTCCAATAAAAATTTAAAAACAGACTATGAGTCAGAAAGCCTTTACAGAGTGTATCAAAATAGAAGAATCACTTCAAGAAACTAGAACCCCTCTGATCATTACTGTTATTTATAGTTAGAAGGGGGCGGACGAAGAAGGATTTGAATAGAAGGTTAATTACATGAGGCCCATGTGTCAGATCATATGAGGATGTAGCTGCTTATAATCAAATGCCTCCTTGTGTGGGTATCTGTAAAGTAAAAATTAGTGAAGAAAACCAGAATATCAGGTTCAAGAATGTAGGGATGATGTTTTTAAAAATTTTTTATTTTTACTTTACAGGATGATTACTTTACAATATTGTGATGGTTTTTGCCATACATCAACATGAATCCACATTAGGTATACATATGTCCCCTCCCTCTTGAACCCCTCTCTCACTTCCCCCCATCCCACTGGTCTAGGTGGTCAGAGAGCACTGGCTTTGAGTTCCCTGCATCATATATTGAACTCCCACTGGCTATCTATTTTGCATATGGTAATGCATATGTTTCAATGCTATTCTCTCATATTATCCCACCCTCTCCGTCCCCCACTGTGAAAGACAAATATCATATTAACGCATATGTAAGGAATCTAGAATAGTACTAATGATCCTACTTGCAAAACAGCAGAGGACACACATTTAGGAGTGATGTTTTTTGGAATAAACTGGAATCTTGGAGGCAGTGCACACAGGCTTGGAGGTGGCTTGGAACAAGCAGAACTCAGTCCACTGCCAGAGAAGAGATCTATTCCAGCTATGGCTGCCTGAATGACAGGCTCTGACCTCTATTACACAAGAGCTATTGCCATTCCAAGGATTCCCCCTAAATGTAATCACACACACACACACATACACACACACCCCTATAGAAGCCCAGGGTACCAGAATTAGACAGGTGTCATCTATACTAACTCCTCTCTAACTGCAAATCCTATTCATTATGGGAGAGCAAAGAATGGGGCACAGTCAGCCAATGACACCAACATCCAGGAGTGCGCTTAAAAGTGTTTTAATAGAGGTAGAAAGGGAAAGAGGTATTTCTGCAAATCCAGGTTCTCCCATCAGATGAACCCCAAGAAACTGAGATCCAGTAAAGCTGCTAAGGCCTTCTGCAGAACTCAGACCTCAGAGGACTGTTCAGAGTAAGGAAAACTTCACAGCACATATTTTTAGGATGCAAATAAGAGAGGCTGTGACTCAGGGAGATAAAATACTCATTGCAAGATATACACAATGAAGAAAGAGAAACAAAAGGGAGGAAGGTGTTCAATATTTGGAGGTTGGTTCCTCAAGGGCATAGCTGTGGACCATGTTACTTCTGGTTGCCCTTCTGCTGGTTTGGGCCTGGAATGACCACTGCGGGGTATGACTCAGGCACCTTGGTATTTCCAGGCTGAGGGACGTTGGCGTAGACTGGCTCTGTAACTTTGATGGGACATGGCTCCGGAAGTGTGGAATAGCCTTGCTCAGGAACCTTGGTGTTGTCCAGTTGTGGAACCTTTGGAAGGCATGGCTCCTCAACTATGGGAACAAATGGTTCCTGAGGTGGAGGTGGATGCTGGCAGGGCTGTTTCACCTGCTGCTGCTCAGGCTCGGGGGGTGGGGTGAAGGGCTGTTTCTGCTGGTAGGAACTCATGCTTCAAAGAAGGCTGGACCTGGAGACAGAAAAGCTCATTCAGTAGTTTAGTAAAACAAGGAGGAAGCCAAGTCTAATGACAAATATCTTAATTTCAAGCCCCTTAAGAAACAAGAACTTCTCTTCTCTTTATTCTTGTTTCCTTGAGTTTGAGAATCAAAGGAAATTTTGGGGATTCCTACACACTTTCAAGAGAAGAAGTTTAAAGGTGGTTTATTTTGCTCCCATGGGAGTGGAGCCTTTCTCTTTGCTTCCTTTCTTCCTGTGTTTTTTCTGAAAACCTACATTAGCCACATAACTTCAGGTTCCTAGGGTTGATTGAAGCCCCCAGTTTACAATCAATTGAAAAAGTGGTAAAGTTCAAAATCTAGAGTCTACCCTCTCATATCCCTCACATAGGGTGCTTCAGTTCTCATAGGACAATCCATAAGCCCACACAACTCCGTCTATGAGCCTCTGTTCACATTGTCTTCTTGGTGCATGTTTCTGGAAATCTTTCCATTCTGCTGCTACTTGTCCATACACGCTCACTGCTCATGGCTCTCCTCCCAGATCCCAAATCATCTTTCTCATTCTGACTCAGCACAATACCTGCCTCATCCTCTCTATTCTATGTGCAGTATTTTTTTGTAAATTACTCCTATGTATTACATTCTCTGATGGATCATAGGTTCAAGGAGTAAAGAAAAATGTGTCTTTTGTACATCCAAATTGCCAATGCAGTGCCCTCGATTTTTCAGAGTCTAAAAATTAATGAGAGAATATTAAAATGTCACTAAAATTGCCCTGAACATGAGCTGTAGTCTATACCCTCCTGCCAACTGAACAGATGGTCAACAGAAACTATTCCCCCTTTCTGACCCCAAATTCCACAGCTGTAATCTAAGTGAGAAGTCATGAAGAACTATAGTCAACTTAAACATAAATTACTTTGCATTTAAAATAAATATATCACAGCATGGCAAAGAGATCTTAATCAAAATACAATATCATTGGGCAAATATTAAGAAAAGCCATATGAGGAGTCTCACCTGAAGTGAAGAAACGTTTGAGTTGTCTGGTCTTCTGGGTCTGGTGAGAAATCTCTGGCCAGCTGGCATTTTATATAGAATATGAGCCTTGCCTTAAGGAAGTGGGATTTGGGGGTGCTAACCTGTCTTCATTCCAGCTTTAGTAGTGAAAATCTCTGGCTTAACATTTTGTGGGGCACTTATTGTTTGACAGTGATGTCAACTTTATTTGACAGGTCTGTTCTCATTGTCTACACTTTGTAGTATGGTTGCTATGGGAAACAGGGTTCTTGGGTGGTGATAAGTTAAATCAGAGAGAAGTTCCAGGCTCCTGGGACCAGAAATAACCATGCCTGTTTAACAGGACCCTAATATTTAGCTCATATTAATTTTGTTGATCATTTTAATTTCCTAAGTGAATGTGGAGATGAACAATAGGCACTACTGCATCTCCTGGGAGGCCATGGGAATGGTAGTAATAAGTGAAGCATCTGATATTCCATTTCTTAGTAGACCTGAACCTGGGAAAGGAAAGGACAAGTTAAAATGTATTCTTTGGAAATGCTTCCCTCTGAAGGGCCTTAAGATGCCACATTGACCACGCTGTGCATGTCATTGGGGATAGACAGTTAAGACTGGATCTGTCCAGCATGTTGCAACAGCCCTAAGACCCTGCTTCTCATGGGATCTCTCTTCTCTGTGGGCAACAAAGAATAAGAAAGACTGATTCTTTGAGTTCATGAACCAACCACATCCTCTGATCAGGTTAAGGTGAAATAGAGGTCACTAATCCAAGGTTGACCTCAATGCACAATCTCTTACTAGGTGTGGCCCTTAGGAAATTCAAACATTCTTAAAATTCAGGTATGTGGATGGCTCCTCCCTTCCCACTGCTTTACCTCTCTTATCTCACATTGACCTGAGTCCCAGGCACAGCCACCAGTGGGATCTCCTTTCATTAGTTCTCAGAAGCTCTAATTACACTTTAGCCTCATCCATTGTCTGGTAGATGATCAGTCAATGTGCAATTATTGTTTTCCTTGATAGATGCATAGGTTCATAGAAGAGAGTGAGGAAGGAAAGATTGAAGGAAAGAGGGAAAGAAGAAAGGGAGATATGAAGAAAGAAGGAAGGAAGGGGAGAGAGAGAGAAAGAAAAGAAAGCATTATTTTAGAAAGATATACATGAACTGCTTGCGTGCATGCTAAGTCGCTTCACTTGTGTCCTACTCTTTGCAGCCCTATGGACTGTAGCCTGCCAGGCTCCACTGTCCATGGAGATTCTCTTGGCAAGAACACTGGAATGGGTTGCCATTCCCTCCTCCAGGGGATCTTCCTGACCCAGAGATCGAAACTGCATCTCTTGCATCTCCTGCATTGGCAGGCAGGTTCTTTACCACTAGTGCCACCTGGGAATCCCATGAACTGCTTGAACAATCATAAGAAGGTGGCTTCTTAGAAATGATTCACTGTCTTATGACAAGCTTAACAGTGCGAGTTGAAGAGGTGAGGGTTCGTCATGCTCTTGCCCTGCTTCCTTCCCCACCCATGCCCTTCCCTCTCAGCTACTGTCTGACCAGCCATGACCCTCTAAGGTGGGGTCAGTGTCACTCTCACATCTAAGCTCTAGTCTCTGGTCTCACATTAAGTCTCCTCTCAGGCTTGTCCAGGTCCCTCCCTTTCCTAAAACCACCTCTCAGAGCCCTTGACACAGGAATCTTTGCCCAGATCCTGTTGTTCTCCCTGGGATTCTTATTTCCAGAGAAACTGCTTCCTGCTCCTCTACATGAATCTGGGTCTTCCTCATGTCCTAAACTGATTATTGACTTTGGTTCTAGAAGAAATTCCTTTCTCATTTCCTGACTCCCTTCCCTGGTGGACTCTCTTTTGCTCTGTCCTAATCACCCTAACAAAAGCCTCTTTGGCATCAGCCACTAGACCCTCTAATTTACCCACACTGTTGTTTCTCTTTGGACAAGCCAAATCTTTGGCCAATCACTGTGTGTTTCCCCTAACAATGTGACTCTATAGGGGTCAGTTTCCTTAAGGCATAAAGCACTGGTGAAGAAAGCAAACTTCTCTGAAGCATAGAAAGAGTGTCAACACCAAGCCAGTGAATATGCTTGTCCAAACAGAAACAACAGTGTGGGTAAATTAGAGGATCTAGTGGGACTTTTTAAAGCATTTGTAGAAATGCAGGCTTGAATAGTTAATGCTTCACAGCCACATCTTACCACTGGAAAACATGAGTTGATAGACAACGCTTCCCCCTTTCATTCCCAGAGAAAACCCTTCTGAGACACATTTTTTTCATATTTAATATGCATAACTAAATATGAGTTTGGATGTGTGCAAACACCTGTAATATCATCTTCACAGAAGACAGACATATCCAACACTTCCAATGTGTTCCCCACTCCCCACTATTTTGTGGTGAGAAGTTTATGTATTCTCTTAAATTTTAAGTACACTATACCATATTGTTAACTAGAGCTATTATGTTGGAGAACTGATCTCTAGACTTTAATCATATAGCATAACTGAAACTTGATATCCATTGAATAACAATGCTCCATTTGCCCTACCACTTCACCCATAGAAAACACCATTATACTCTCTGCTTCTATGAATCTATTTTAAATGCCTCATATAAATGGAATCACACAGTATTTGTCCTCATGTAACTGGCTTATTTCACTTAGCCTAATGTTCTCCAGGTTTATCCATGTTGTTGAGAATGGCAAGATTACTTTCATTTTAAAGGGCAACTAGTATTCCACTTTGTTAATGTCAATATTTTCTCTATTAATCTGCTAATGGACAATTGTATTGTTTCCATATCTTGGCTACTATAAATAATGCTAAAAAGGACATGGGTGTGTAGCTACCTCCTGGAGATGATGATCTAAATTCTTTTGGATCAGTTCAGTTCAGTCACTCAGTTGTGTCTGACTCTGTGACCCCATGGACTGCAGCATGCCAGGATTCCCTGTCCTTCACTAACTCCCAGAGCTTGCTCAAACTCATGTCCGTCAAGTCGGTGATGCCATCTAACCAACTCATCTTCTCTTATCCCCTTCTCTTCCTGCCTTCAATCTTTCCTAGCATCAGAGTCTTTACCAATGAGTCAGTTCTTCGCATTAGGTGGCCAAAGTATTGGAGCTTCAGCTTCAGCATCAGTCCTTCCAATGAACAGTAAGGACTGATTTCCTTTAGGATGGACTGGTTTGATTTCCTTGAAGTCCATGGGACTCTCAACAGTATCCTCCAACATCACAGTTCAAAAACATCAACTCTTCGGTGCTCAGCTTTCTTTATCGTCCAACTTTCACACCCATACATGACAACTGGAAAAAAATAGCCTTGACTAGATGGACCTTTGCTGGCAAAGTAATGTCTCTGCTTTTTAATATGCTGTCTATGTTGGCCATAGCTTTTCTTCTAAGGAGCAATTGTCTTAATTTCATGGTTGCAGTTGCCATCTGTAGTGATTTTGGAGCCTAAGGAAAAAAAATCCTATAACTATTTCCATTGTTTCCCCATCTATTTGCCATGAAGTGGTGGGATCAGATGCCATGCTTTTAGTTTTATGAACGTTGAGTATTACGCCAACTTTTTCACTCTCCTCTTTCACTTTCATCAAGAGGCCCTTTAGTTCTTTGCTTTCTGTAGTAAAGGTGGTGTCATCTGTGTATCTGAGGTTATTGATATTTCTCCCTGCAATCTTGATTCCAGCTTACGCTTCATCCAGCCTGGCATTTCACATGATGTACTCTGCATATAAGTTAAATAAGTAGGGTGACAATACACAGCCTTGATGTACTCCTTTCCCAATATGGAACCAGTCTGTTGTTCTGTGTCCAGTTCTAACTGTTGCTTCTTGACCTGCATACAGATTTCTCAGGAGGCAGGTAAGGTGGTCTGGTATTTCCTTATCTTGAAGAATTTTCCACAGTTTGTTGTGATTCACACAGTCAAAGGCTTTGGTGTAGTCAATAAAGCAGAAGTAGATGTTTTTTTGGAACTCTTTTGTTTTCTTTTCATCCAATGGATGTTGGCAACTTGATCTCTGGTTCCTCTGCCCTTTGTAAATCCAGCTTGAACATCTGGAAGTTCATGTCTCATGTACTGTTGAAGCCTGGCTTGGAGAATTTTGAGCATTACTTTGCTAGTGTGTGAGATGAATGCAATTGTGCAGTAGTTTGAACATTCTTTGGCATTGCCTTTCTTTGGGATTGGAACAAAAACTGACCTTTTCCAGTCCTGTGGCCACTGTTGAGTTTTCCAAATTTCCTGGCATATTGAGTGCAGCACTTTCACAGCATCATCTTTTAGGATTTGAAATAGCTCAACTGGAATTCCATCACCTCCACTAGCTTTGTTCACAGTGATGCTTCCTAAGGCCCATTTGACTTCACATTCCAGGATGTCTGGCTCTAGGTGAGTGATCACACCATAGCGGTTATCTGGGTCATGAAGATCTTTTTTGTAAAGTTCTTCTGTGTATTCTTGTCACCTCTTCTTAATATCTTCTGCTTCTGTTAGGTCCATACCGTTTCTCTCCTTTATTGTGTCTACCTTTGCATGAAATGTTCCCTTGGTATCTTTAATTTTCTTGAAGAGATCTCTAGTCTTTCCCATTCTATTGTTTTCCTCTATTTCTTTGCATTGGTCACTGAGGAAGGATTTCTTATCTCTCTTTAGTATTCATTGGAACTCTGCATTCAGATGGGTGTATCTCTCTTTTTCTCCTTTGCCTTTCACTTCTTTTTTCTCAGCTATTTGTAAGGCCTCCTCAGACAACCATTTTGCCTCTTTGCATTTATTTTTCTTGGGGATGGTCTTGATCACATCTTCCTGTACAATGTCACAAACCTCTGTCCATAGTTCTTCAGTCACTCTGTCTCTCAGATCTCATCTCTGGAATCTATTTGTCACTTCCACTGTATAGTCTTAAGGGATTTGGTTTAGGGCATGCCTGAATGGTCTAGTGGTTTTCCCTGCTTTCTTCCCTGCTTTCCCTGATTTCTAAGTCTGAATCTGACAGTAAGGAGTTCATGATCTGAGACACAGTCAGCTCCTGGTCTTGTTTTTGCTGACTGTATAGGGCCTTTCCATCTTTAGCTGCAAAGGATATAATCCATTTGATGTCCCTATTGACCATCTGGTTTTGTCCATGTGTAGAATCTTCTCTTGTGTTTTTGGAAGAAGGTGTTTGCTGTGACCAGTGCGTTCTCTTGGCAAAACTGTTAGCCTTGCCCTACTTCATTTTGTACTCCAAGGCCAAATTTTCCTATTACTCTATGTACCTCTTGACTTCCAACTTTTGTTTCCAGTCCCCTAAAATGAAGAGGACATCTGTTTTGAGTGTTAGTTCTGGAAGATCTTGTGCATTTTCATAGAACCATTCAGCTAACTTCTTTAGCATTACAGGTTGGGGCATAGACTTGGATTACTGTGATATTGAATGGTTTGCCTTGGAAATGAACAGCGATCATTCTGTCATTCTTGAGATTGCACCCAAGTACTGCATTTCAGACTCTTTTGTTGACTATGAGGGTTACTCCATTTCCTCTAAGGGATTCTTGCCCACAGTAGTAGATATAATGGTCATCTGAGTTAAATTCGCCCATTCCAGTCCATTTTACTTCACTGATTCCTAATATGTCGATGTTCACTCTTGCCATCTCCTGTTTGACCACTTCCAATTTACCTTGATTCATGGACCTGACATTCCAGGTTCATATGCAATATTGTTCTTTACAGCATTAGACTTTACTTCCATCACCAGTCACGTCCACAACTGGGTGTTGTTTTTGCTTGGCTTCATCTCTTCATTTTTTCTGGAGTTATTTTTCCACTCTTTTCCAGTAGCATATTAGGTACCTATCAACCTGGGGAGTTCATCTTTCAGTATCATATCTTTTTGCCTTTTTATACTGTTCATGGGGTTCTCAAGGCAAGAGTACTGAAGTGGTTTGCCATTCCCTTCTGCAGTGGACCACATTTTGTCTGAACTCTCCACATGACCCTTCCTTCTTTGGTGGCCCTCAGAGGGTAACAGGCAGGAAGGCCAGGGGTCTCCAAATGGAAGAAAGAGGCTGCGAGTGCCAGACATTTTTATCTCTCTTAAGCAGCGGGAAGAAACAAACCAGCGATATGTTTTTCCTTCTCTATACAAATTTAAAAGGAGGTTTCTCTTAAAATGCTGTGTTGCCATGACACCTGGTCTCACCTAAAGCTAACTACTCTCAAACCTTGAGTTAACCAATACATTTCTTTTTCTTATGGAAATGTTGTCTTAAGCTATGTTAATGTACCCCAGACTCTATCTTCAAGTTGGTTCCACCAAACGGCCTAACTTACTTACTCAGGTATTGTTCCCCTAATCTATGTAAACAAAACTATTTGTTGGTATTCTGCCCTTCTACTAGATTCAAGTCAATCGTTTTATGGCCAGGGATGAATTATCTGGTGCCATTTTAAATTTTATGACATTCCTTTCTTTTCATTAACAGACTGTGAGTGGCTATATAACATACAACTAAAGACTAGGAGTGGGGTACTCTTTTGCCCCCTTCTGATGCCTATGTCAGAAGCTTTCTCTATCTCCTTTATACTTTAATAAAACTTTATTACACAAAAGCTCTGAGCGATCCAGCCTCGTCTCTAGCCCCGGATTGAATTCGTCTCCTCCGGAGGCCAAGAATCCTACGTCTTATCGTTCAGCAACAACCTTTCAGCCCTGTACAGCATGGCTCATAGTTTCACTGAGTTAGACAAGGCTGTGATCCATGTGATCAGTTTGATTAGTTTTCTGTGATTGTGGTTTTCATTCTGTCCGCCCTCATGGAAGAGGCTTGTGGAAGCTTCCTGATGGGAGAAACTGACTGTGGGGGAAACTGGGTCCTGTTCTGATGGGTGGGACCATGTGCAGTAAATCTTTAATCCAATTTTTAACAAGATGGCAGAGTAGAAGATCATGTGCTCATCTTCTCCTGCAAGAACTCTAAAAGAACTCCAAAAGTATAACTCACTGCTGAGTAACCATTGACAGGAGAATGTTGGCTCCCCCAAAAAAGATACCCCATGCCCAAGAGCAAAGGAGAAGCCCCAACAAGATGGTAGGAGAGGCAATATTGCATTTAGAGTCATACCCCATTCCTGCTAGAGACACTTGGAGGGCTCAAACAAAACCTTGTGTGCACCAGGAGACCCTACAGAGACTGAGTCAGACCTGCCTTTGAATGTTTGAGTGTCTCTTGTGGGGGTACACCTCCACAGTGGCCTGCGCAGGGTCAGGAGCTCTGGGTGCAGCAGACCTAGGTGTGGCATAAACCCTTTTGGAGGAGGTCACCATTAACCCCACACAGAGCTGCCAGAACGTACACATGACTGGGGAAAGAGACTCATGGAGGGCACAAACAAAACCTTGTGTGCACCAGGACCCATGAGGAAGGAGCAGTGACCATACAAGAGATTGACCCAGACTTGCCCGTGAGTGTCCAGGAGTATCCAGCAGAGGCGTGGGTTGGCGGTGGCCTGCTGCAGGGTCAAGGGGACTGAGTGCAACAGTATGTGCATGGGAACTTTTGAAGGAGATTGCCATTATCTTCATTACCTCCACCATAGTTTGGTCTCAGGTCAAACAATAGGGAGGGAACACAGCTCTGACCATCAACAGAAAATTTGATTAAATTCTTTTGGATATATTCCCACAAATGTGAAGTCAGATCATATGGTAGCTCTATTTTTGTTTTTCTGAGGTATCTGTATATTTTTTCCACAGCTGTTTATTTTACATTCCCACCAATGATGTATAAGGATTCTAATTTCTCCTTAACCTCAACACTTACCCTTTATTCTTTTAATAATATCCATTTGGAACCACAAAAGAGCCAGAATTGCCAAAAACGATCTTGAGGGAAAAAAAAGGCTGGAGGCAGCACACTTTCCAATTTCAAAATATATTACAAAGCAACAATAATTAAGACAGTATTGTACTTCTATAAAGACTTATAGACCAATGAAATAGAATAGAAAGCCCAGAAATAAATTCACATGTACACAGCCAACCAATCTTTGACAAGGGTGCTAAGGACACATAATACGGGAAGAATAGCCTCTTCCACAAATGATGTTGGGAAAAATGGCTATCCACATGCCTAAATAAATAAATAAATAAAAATTTGGATTTTGGACTCCTACCTTCCACTACTCACAAGAAAACATAGGGGAATACACTGGTATTGACAATGATTTCATGGATTTGAAGCCAAAAGCACAGGCAACAAAAGCAAAGATAGTCATGAGAAACTACACCAAATTTAAAAACTTCTATACAGTGAAGGATCAACAGAGTGAAAAGGCAGCCTACAGAATGGAAACCATGTATCTCATAAGTGATTAATTCCCAAAATTTATAAGGAACTCTTACACTTCACTAGAAACACAAATAACCTAATTTAAAAAATAAGCAAAGGACTTGAACAGACATTTCTCTGATGAAGACATACAAATGGTCAACAGATATGTAAAAGATGCTTAACATAATTAACTATCAGATAAATGCAAATCAAAAAAAATTATCAGGGAAATGCCCCTGATGGTTGTCTACTTTGTTACACATTCTTTGTAACAGATTTGTGTTTTCTTTGGCCTAGTTTCACTCTTCCTTAATCCCTTCTTCCTCCTCTGTAGGATTACATTCTCAAAGAAGAAATTAGTTGCACTTTGTTGTAGATTCTCTTCTGTGGAGATTCAGGCTGGGACATGTTACGAAACACACGTTCCATCTGAGATGCAAAAAGAGAGAGAAGGCTGCCCCATGATGGAAATCAGTGCCTAGGTCAGAGAAATCATGTGATGGATCAGTGTAGGAAACTTGAAATTGACCTAAAGCACCATTTTAGAGGCCCTAGAACTGGCTCTGGAACTAGGCTGTTCAATACAGTAGCCACCAGTCATACCTGGCTATTTAAATTTAAATGTAAGGCTTTATGACCCAGAATATGGAAAAGAAGCATGGTAAGACAGAAACATACCCATGGCTGAGCAATTAGAACTCTGGTGCATTCCCTACACTGGCATATTTATGACTGTTTCTCTGCACACAGATTCTGTTCCTGATTCATTTTTGTGGGATTTTAGCCCTCTGATTGACCCAGTAGAGGCAGTGCAACCTAATATCCCAATATGAGAGGGAGAAAGAGCACTGGCAGCCTCAGGTTTACGGGCTGGACAGGGGATTCTGGGCATGAGAGCTGCCTCAGTGAGTCAGGTGTTGGCTCTGGCGCTCCAGGAACACGCTTTGGTGTTCTAAGATCACTACCTTTGTTATCATCAGCATCCTGTTACTGTTCCTAGCTAACTTGGTCACCACCACCTAGCAGGATTCCACTTAGCAAATTATTGCCCCATAAAGATGATAACACATCCTTTATGAGATGGTATGTCTACAAGATTTCACATTTCAGAGCTTAATAGATCCTGAATAGCAGGCGATGACTTAGTGGGCTATATCAATCATTTGAATGTTTCTCTTACTGCTTCGGGGAAGGCAATGGCACCCCACTCCAGTACTCTTGCCTGGAAAATCCCATGGATGGAGAAGCCTGGTAGGCTGCAGTCCATGGGGTCGCTAAGAGTTGGACATGACCAAAGTGGCTTAGCAGCAGCAGCAGCTTACTGCTTACTCTGTAAGATTTGTAAATCAGATATGGATGAAATAACTTCATAACTTATTTATTAGCACCGCTTGGTGCCACTGCCTTGATTTTTGCTAAAGTATCAGGAATTGTACTCTTTGCCTTCATTTATATTGAATCATTTATGCAATAATAGCTTAGTAAAAAGTTTTATTATTTTACAATGTCTTGACTCTCTGATAAAATCTCAGGGACCTCCCCTCCCCCTCACCCCAACAAGGGACCTGCAGGTTATACTTTGAGAATTTCTGGTCTAGCATCCTATCCATAATGTGACTAGATTTGCAAAAATAAGGCAACTCCTTTCTTGGCCCAGCCGCATTGGCCCCCAAGGCAAGGCAGCTTACAAAGCCATGAGATGGGGAAGATTTAAAACCTCACAATTAAAATAAATTAATTAATTAAAAAAAAAACCCAAAACCTCACAAATTACCATCTCAATAAAAGTAACCTCTCAGGGCTGTCATATGCTGAAGAAGGGTCAGGTTGAAGGAGGGCTAAATACCTTCTGAAGGATTTGAGAAATAAGATCAAACTATTAAAAGAAAAAAAAGCTCAGCCTACTATCCATTTGTATGCCCAATTCTTACAGAAATTGGAAAATTAGTTCCTTATGTGTAAAGTTTTTTTTTTTTTTTTTTTTTTTTTAAGCAGAAATCTGTTATCTACAGAGGGGTCAACAAAAACAAAAATATCTTTAAATAGGGAAGGCAGCCTCAAAAAAGTTCTGGGTCTCAGAACCAAGAGCATCAGAGGCGAGGGATTCCTTATTCTTTGTGAAAATTACTCACTCTTATCTTCTGACTTGCCTTCTCTAAAAAGGAGCAATCATTGCATTCTTCACCTATGATCCACTTGGAGAGAGCAGTGCCAGTTCCAGTTAAGAATGTCCTTTAAATACATCTCCACTCTTCAGTATATGCTTTACTTGGAAATTCCATGTGACAAAATGGGTAATATATATCTCATTTCTCCTGCCTTTCAAAGCATGGTAATTATCTAAAGAAAAAACCTTTGGGCCACTGAATTTTGATCTCAACTAGCTGTTCTTCATGAAGCATAAGCTTTATTTTTACTTGAAAGAATAACTGATAGCCAAACTGTGGTTAATCAGATGGGTATTCAGCAGACATTTCTTCAACAAAGAATTAAATGAGCCTGCCATTTTAAGGAAAGCAGCTCACAGTATCTGTGGCAATCAGACCCTAAGGTACTGCTCCCAACAGTTCCCTTTCTGGCATTTATACTTCGTGTAATCCCCTCCCCTTGAATGTGGACCTGTGATGTTACCTGTTTCTGACCTACGGATTACAGAAAGGGATATGGTATTACCATTCCTGTGATTTTGTTATGTGTATGACTGACTAGCAGACAAGAGCTAGACACTCCCCTTCCAGCCTTGACGAAGCAAGAGCCCATGTGCCCATGTTGGAGAAATTCACTTGGCATGGAATTTTGGAGCCCTAGGAATTGTAGTCGATCAGTCGTGTCTGACTCTTTGCCACCCCATGGACTAATGTAGCCCACCAGGCTCCTCCGTCCATGGGATTCTCCAGGCAAGAATACTGGAGTGGTTTGCCATTTACTTCTCCAGGGGATCCTCCCAACCCAGGGATCGAACCCAGGTCTCCCGCATTGCAGGCAGACACTTTAACCTCTGAGCCACCAGGGAAGCCCAAAAAAGAAAGTGAAGTCACTCAGGAATTGTAGGTGGATTCTAGGAACTGAGAGAGGATTCCACTGGACAGCCAGCAAAAAGCTGGAACCACAGGAAATGAATGTTGTCAACAAGCTGAATGAGCTTGGAAGTTAGCTACAGCCTGGTGGACATCCGGCTCACAGTCTATGAGACCCTGAGCAGAGGACCCAGCTAAACTGTGCCTTAGTCTCCTAATCCCTGGTAGCTATGAGACAACAAATATGCATTATTTTCAGATGCTAGGTTTGTTGCCACTTGTTAAACAACAATAGTATTTATTGGCAATAGTATTTATTGCCAGTGATTAAATGTGAACTTTTAGCAAAATTATAATTTTGAAAGAGTTATGCTGTCTTGGCTGCTTGATTGCACTATGAGCTTTACAGCTTCCAACACTTCATGCCTTTTCTCATGATACAGTGGTGATATTAATGAATGTGATTTCTATAACATATAATGAAATATGCTAACATTTATAAGACCTGCATAAATCAATGAACCAATATTTTCAATATGACCAATTTATGATGCTAGAAAATCATGTATAAATGACAGGTAAAGGTGTAAGATAGACCAGTGATTTTTAAAAAAAAAAACGTTTGAAAAGCCTTTATATTGAAGCTTTACATGAATTTCATATTTAATACCTCCTTAATAATTTGCAATTGATTTTTTTCCATTTTTGAAGATTTCTTTAATGATTAGATTTTCACATCAGTTTCTGCATTCACTGTGTTCTATATGTATTTTTTAACTTTTAATTTTGCAGTAACTGTAGATTCACAAGAAGGTGCAAGGAAATACACATCTTTGCCCCCATCTCCCTGATGTTAACATCACACATAATTTTAGCACAATATCAAAATCAATATTGGTACAATACATTGAGCTTATTAAGATTTCACCAGTCATGTATGCATTCATTTGTGTGTGTTTTGTGTGTGTATGTGTATATGGTTCTGTGCAATTTAGTCACAGGCATGGTTTTGGGGTCTATGTCTCTAGCCCTAGAGGGGACACAGCTCAGAACACATAGTACAATTACAGATGGTAGCAAAAAAGGGTGCACTATGTTTACTTTAATTCAAACTTAGGAAAGTTTGAGGAAATAAGTGAAGGTGTTAGTAGAGACAAGAGAACACATGCTCATATAATGAGTTGGTAAAATTCTCTGTCTTAAGTGTGAAGACATACTTTGATCACCTAAACTTATAATAAATGGCTTTTTATTTCTTGTTTTTTTTGCATTTTTTTTCCTTTCAGCATTTTTCCCTGTCTTACAAAGATTCTCCGTTCTTACATCATCATTCAAAGAAAATTCTCCTTTTGTGAAACAGCAAATGTTGGTTGAAAGCAATAAATAACCCCAGGATTCAACTTCTAAATTGTGTTAAGAAGAAATTGTCATTATTATGTACCGTGAAACCAAAGTGGTTTAGTGCCGGGAGCCAACACGCGAGACCCTACCCGTGACAAGGTCATGAGGGAGAAAACCTGACAGGCAAGGCAGATCAGGTTTTCAGGGATTCCAAAAAGCTGCCCCCAGTGCTCACCTTAAAGATGGTATCTGTCTTTCTGATGCCTGCTTCAATAGACTACTCCCTAATTTCTGTGACAGAGGCAGAAGGCCTTCCCCCATCTCTTCCCAAATAAGAATCAATTTAGAACTTTAATCAATAAGTTTCCCAGGTGGTGGTATTTTATGAGATTATCCAGGGTGAAAGGAGTGTTTTAATTTAAACTCCTTTGCTGGTATTTTAGTTTGTTTGGCAAATGCGTCTATGCCCTTGGTACTAATATGCATGATTGCTTATAATACCCTAATCATAAAATAACATAAAGGACCTCATTATATAAAAGCCCTAATAGACATAGAGCCCTTCGGGGGGTGAGGAAGCCCTATTAGAAAACACAAGAAAAATTATTCTAAAAGTAGCTATTGGGTTAACATTTGCTTGCTGTGTTTTTGCGCTTAATGTGCTAAGGTTGTGTTATGGAAACCATTGTTAATATAGTTATAGATCTAGAAAAATAAGAGCTTAGCCCTAGTGTGGTAACAATAAAATGGTTGTTAATTATTAGTCAGGAGTGCTAGGCAGGGGCTGCCTCACCAGAGTCGCAGAGTCAGTGTGGGGTAAACTTCTTAGATAAACGCAACTGACAACTTCCGCAGAAGGATTAATTTTTGTGTTAACAAGGATATACTTCTACTCTGTACTGTTGCCCTATGAGACTGCTACCTTTCAGTTAAGGTCACCATAAAAACAGAAAATAGGTTTACATTCACCTGACTTGCATAAAATGTTAATAGGCCCCAAGGCCAGAAGATAATGTACAAGACCCTCATAAACAAAGAAGTATGCAGAAAACACCCTGGTTTCATGAAGAACAAGCTGATGTAATGTTAAACTATCTTCCCCTTAGAGATGTACTAACTTAGGGTATAAAAGCTACGGTAAAAAATAAAACATTGCCAGACTCTGCACCCCCCATCTGGTCACTCTCTCTCTCTCTCTTTCTCTCTCTCTCCCTCGCAGACTTGGCCCTATCAAGGCTGGTCTCACATGTCTTTTCTCGCCGACACCATTCATCCCAAGGGTACCCCCTGGATCCTGCTGAGGCTGGACCCCGGCAGTTTAAAAAATGAAGCAGATACTGTTCCAAAAGATCATCACCTATGTCATATGTTTTCTTGGAAAAAAAGACATGAATATCAAGAATTCTAACTCATGTGATCCTCTAATATGGATTGAGATTAAAATTTTTAAAAAGTGGCAATTATAATAAATAGTTATTTATAGGATCAAGTAGTCCTAGTCATGGGCTTCCCAGGCAACATTACTGGTAAACAACCTGCCTGTCAATGCAGGAGATGCAAGAGATGCAGTTTTGATCTCTGGGTCAGGAAGATCCCCTGGAGGAGAGCATGGCAACCCACCCCTGTATTCTTGCCTGGAAAATCTCATG
Organism: Dama dama; assembly: GCF_033118175.1. NCBI lineage: Eukaryota > Metazoa > Chordata > Mammalia > Artiodactyla > Cervidae > Dama > Dama dama. The sequence continues at coordinate 19,013,321 of NC_083700.1, forward strand.
GACAGAAGAGCCCGGCAGGCTACAGTCCATAGGGTCACAAACAGCTGGACATGACTGAACCTCCTTAGCAACCACACAGTCCCAGAAACAGAGAAGCAGAGCAGTGGGACATTATCTCCCAACTAATACACAAGCCCCCTGAAATTCCTAGAACAACTGGGCAGCCATGCTGCTAAAATGGGCACCCTGTATCACCTGGCAGTTTGAATGACAGTGCCAACTCAGTGTTAATAGAGTGGGGTTCAGAATCTTCCTCTCTCCATAGTGGCTGTATCAATTTACATTCTCACCAACATGGCAATGCTCCACATCCTTTCCAGCATTTATTATTTGTAGATTTTTTGATGATGACTAGGTAGGCTGCCGTCTATGGGGTCGCGCAGAGTCGGACACAACTGAAGCAACTTAGCAGCAGCTGCAGCAGCATTCTGAAGAATATGAGGTGATATTTCATTGTAGTTTTATTTGCTTTTCTCTAATAACGAGAGATGTTGAGCATCTTTTCATGTGTTTATTGGCCATCTGTACGTTTTTGGAGAGATATCTGTTTAGGTCTTCTGCTCATTTTCTGGTTGTTTTTCTGATATTGAGTTGAATGAGCTTATTGTATACTTTGGAGGTTAATCTTTTGTCAGTATGGAGATTCCTTAAAAAAAAAAAATAGGAATAAAATTGCCATATGACCCAGCAGTCTCACTACTGGGTGTATACCCTAAGAAAACCATAATTGAAAAAGACACATTTACTCCAATGTTCATTGCAGCACTATTTACAATAGCCAGGACATGGAAGCAACCTAGATATCCACTGAGAGACAAATAGGTAAAGAAATTTTGGTATGTATATAAATGGAGTATTACTCAGCCATCAAAGGAACAAATCTGAGTCAGCTGAACTGAGGTGGATGAACCTAGATCTTGTTGTACCGTGTGAATGAAGTAAGTCAGAAAGAGAAAAACAAATATTGTATATTAACACATATATATGCAATCTAGAAAAATGGTACTGGTGAACCTATTTGCATGGCAGGAATAGAGATGCAGATGTACAGAATGAACTTTTGGACACAGCAGGGGAAGGAGAGGGTGGGAAGAATTGAGAAAGTAGCCTTGAAACATACATTACTGTGTGTAAACTAGATAGCCAATGGGAAGTTGTTGTATAATACAGGGAGCTCAAGCTGGTGCTCTGTGACATTCCACAGGGGTAGAATGGGGAGGGGGTAAGTTTCAAGAGGGTGGGGCATATGTATACTTAAGGCTGATTCATGTTGTTGTACGGAGAAACCAGCACAACATTGTAAAGCAATTATCCTCTAATTTAAAATAAATTTAAAACAAAAAAGAGCATTGTCAAATCCACAGCATTGTCTGGGGAAGGTATAGCCCACACTGCATTTCAGCAGACATAGACTCCCGTCATTTGGCAGGTAGTTGGTGAGGGGGCGGCCGAGATTGGGGGCAGAATGTTGGACACACAACAGAAAAGAGACAGAAGGCAGAGACGGTAGAACAAGATGACCAATATTGAAGAGAATTGAGTGCACTATGTAAGGAGATGCTGGAAGCCACTGGAAAAGTGGTTGAAGAGAGTTTCTTCCGAGTCAGAGACAGGAGGAAACAGCCTGTTGTCCTGTGGGAACTCCCTTGTAGAACAGTCTTCATCTAAACCAAATTGTCTTTTTCCTTCAGGACATGGGAAGACTCACAGTGCTCCTAGGACAGAAAGAGTGTGAAGGTGAGGAAACCAAGACATATCCATGAAGAGAACCAAGCATACATTTCTTTATCTGCACACATGAGATCTGTAACCAAGCTGTGAACCTGCAGTTCACCAACCTGTGCATAGTTTGTGTTTCAGATTTCTCACGTACAAGCAGTGCCCTGCCCTCTAGTGCTGGCTGGGTGACTTGAGATTCTACTTCCTGGAGAGGAAAGGGGCTGAAAGAAGAGGAGTAGCTGAGATGGGGAGAGCTCCACCTCGGCCTGATAACCTCATTTAACCTTTGGTGGCCATAGCTTCAAAGTCAGTGGGCAAGACTGTAGTCCTTGGTAGTGAATGGGGTGGATAGAGTGGAGGGCTTTCCCAAAAAGATTCAGTATTGCATTGGGGGTTTATGTGGGATCACACGCACAAGATCTAACTGTACCCCCTTTCTTCTCTTTTGGGGCTGTGGTTCTGGAAACAGCTGCAGGGCTTTAGGAAGTTTCTGAAAAAATCTTGCCTCTAGCTCATCAATATCTTGGACAGCTTTACTTTTTTGAAACATGCTAAAGAAATGTTGTAAATAAATGTAATTTCAATTTATGGTGTAGAAAAGGTTTAAAATTTTTTTTTGTCAATTGGCTTCTTTTATTTTTTTATTGAAGTGTAGTTGACAAAGAATATATTACTTTCAGGTGTACAACTTAGTGATTCAACTTTTCAGTTCAGTTCAGTTCAGTCGCTCAGTCGTGTCTGACTCTTTGCGACCCCATGGACCACAGCATGCCAGACCTCCCTGTCCATCACCAACTCCCGGAGTTTACTCAAACTCATGTCCATTGAGTCAGTGATGCAATCCAACTATCTCATCCTCTGTTGTCCCCTTCTCTCTGGCCTTCAGTATTTCCCAGCATCAGGGTCTTTTCAAATGAGTCAATTCTTCTCATCAGGTGGTCAAAGATTCACCTTTATATATACATTAATTGATCACCACAATAAGTCTAGTAATCATCTGTCACCATTAAGTATTGCAATATTATTGACAGTATTTGCTGTTCACTATATCCCTGTGACATTTACCTTATAACTGGAACTTTTTATCTGCTAATTCCCTTCATTTATTTGGCCCATTACTTCAAAGTGAAAGTGAAAGTTGCTCAGTCATGTCCGACTCTTTGCGACCCCATGGACTATACAGTCCTGGAATTCTCCAGGCCAGAATACTGAAGTGGGTAGCCATTCCCTTCTTCAGGGGATCTTCCCATCCCAGGGATCGAATGCAGGTCTCCCACATTGCAGGTGGATTCTTTACCAGCTGAGGCACAAGAGAAGCCCATTACCTCAAACCCTCCCCTTTGGTGACCTTCTGTTCATTCTCTGTATCTTTGAATCTGTTTCTGTTTTTTGGTATTTGTTTTTTAAAGACTCCACATATAACTGAAATCATACAGTATTTGTCTTTCTCTATGTGACTTATCTCACTTAGCATAATACCCTCTGTGCCCATACATTTTGCTGCAAATGGCAAGATTCCCTTCTTTATTATGGTTTGGTAATATTCCATTGTGTATGTATATACCACATCATCTCTATCCACTCATCGATCAATGGATACCTAGGTTGCCTTTTGTATCTTATTATCTGCTCTCCCTTAACTTTATCTTAATTTTGGTCTCATATGATTTACCTCTTTTCCTTTTCTTTTTTTTTTTTAAATTTATTTATTTATTTATTTTTATTAGTTGGAGGCTAATTACTTCACAACATTTCAGTGGGTTTTCTCATACATTGATATGAATCAGCCATAGAGTTACACATATTCCCCATCCTGAACCCCCCTCCCACCTCCCTCTCCACCCGATTCCTCTGGGTCTTCCCAGTGCACCAGGCCCGAGCACTTGTCTCATGCATCCCACCTGGGCTGGTGATCTGTTTCACCATAGATAGTATACATGCTGTTCTTTTGAAACATCCCACCCTCACCTTCTCCCACAGAGTTCAAAAGTCTGTTCTGTATTTCTGTGTCTCTTTTTCTGTTTTGCATATAGGGTTATCGTTACCATCTTTCTAAATTCCATATATATGTGTTAGTATGCTGTAATGTTCCTTATCTTTCTGGCTTACTTCACTCTGTATAATGGGCTCCAGCTTCATCCATCTCATTAGAACTGATTCAAATGAATTCTTTTTAATGGCTGAGTAATATTCCATGGTGTATATATACCAAAGTTTCCTTATCCATTCATCTGCTGATGGGCATCTAGGTTGCTTCCATGTCTTGGCTATTATAAACAGTGCTGTGATGAACATTGGGGTGCACGTGTCTCTTTCAGATCTGGTTTCCTCAGTGTGTATGCCCAGAAGTGGGATTGCTGGGTCAGATGGCAGTTCTATTTCCAGTTTTTTAAGAAATCTCCACACTGTTTTCCATAGCGGCTGTACTAGTTTGCATTCCCACCAACAGTGTAAGAGGGTTCCCTTTTCTCCACACCCTCTCCAGCATTTATTGCTTGTAGACTTTTGGATAGCAGCCATCCTGACTGGCGTGTAATGGTACCTCATTGTGGTTTTGATTTGCATTTCTCTGATCATGAGTGATATTGAGCATCTTTTCATGTGTTTGTTAGCCACCTTTATGTCTTCTTTGGAGAAATATCTGTTTAGTTCTTTGGCCCATTTTTTTTTTTTTTTTTTTTTTTTATTAGTTGGGGGCTAATTACTTCACAACATTTCAGTGGGTTTTCTCATACATTGATATGAATCAGCCATGGATTTACACGTATTCCCCATCCAGATCACCCCTCCCACCTCCCTCTCCACCCGATTCCTCTGGGTCTTCCCAGTGCACCAGGCCCGAGCACTTGTCTCATGCATCCCACCTGGGCTGGTGATCTGTTTCACCATAGATAGTATACATGCTGTTCTTTTGAAATATCCCACCCTCACCTTCTCCCACAGAGTTCAAAAGTCTGTTCTGTATTTCTGTGTCTCTTTTTCTGTTTTGCATATAGGGTTATCGTTACCATCTTTCTAAATTCCATATATATGTGTTAGTATGCTGTAATGTTCCTTATCTTTCTGGCTTACTTCACTCTGTATAATGGGCTCCAGCTTCATCCATCTCATTAGGACTGGTTCAAATGAATTCTTTGTAATGGCTGAGTAATATTCCATGGTGTATATGTACCCCAGCTTCCTTATCCATTCATCTGCTGATGGGCATCTAGGTTGCTTCCATGTCCTGGCTATTATAAACAGTGCTGCGATGAACATTGGGGTGCACGTGTCTCTTTCAGATCTGGTTTCCTCAGTGTGTATGCCCAGAAGTGGGATTGCTGGGTCATATGGCAGATCTATTTCCAGTTTTTTAAGAAATCTCCACACTGTTTTCCATAGCGGCTGTACTAGTTTGCATTCCCACCAACAGTGTAAGAGGGTTCCCTTTTCTCCACACCCTCTCCAGCATTTATTGCTTGTAGACTTTTGGATAGCAGCCATCCTGACTGGCGTGTAATGGTACCTCATTGTGGTTTTGATTTGCATTTCTCTGATCATGAGTGATGTTGAGCATCTTTTCATGTGTTTGTTAGCCATCTGTATGTCTTCTTTGGAGAAATGTCTGTTTAGTTCTTTGGCCCATTTTTTGATTGGGTCATTTATTTTTCTGGAATTGAGCTGCAGGAGTTGCTTGTATATTTTTGAGATTAATCCTTTGTCTGTTTCTTCATTTGCTATTATTTTCTCCCAATCTGAGGGCTGTCTTTTCACCTTACTTACAGTTTCCTTTCTTGTGCAAAAGCTTTTAAGTTTCATTAGGTCCCATTTGTTTAGTTTTGCTTTTATTTCCAGTATTCTGGGAGGTGGGTCATAGAGGATCCTGCTGTGATTTATGTCGGAGAGTGTTTTGCCTATGTTCTCCTCTAGGAGTTTTATAGTTTCTGGTCTTACATTTAGATCTTTAATCCATTTTGAGTTTATTTTTGTGTATGGTGTTAGAAAGTGTTCTAGTTTCATTCTTTCACAAGTGGTTGACCAGCTTTCCCAGCACCACTTGTTAAAGAGGTTGTCTTTTTTCCATTGTATATCCTTGCCTCCTTTGTCAAAGATAAGGTGTCCATAGGTTCGTGGATTTATCTCTGGGCTTTCTATTCTGTTCCATTGGTCTATCTTTCTGTCTTTGTGCCAGTACCACACTGTCTTGATGACTGTGGCTTTGTAGTATAGTCTGAAGTCAGGCAGGTTGATTCCTCCAGTTCCATTTTTCTTTCTCAGGATTACTTTGGCTATTCGAGGTTTTTTGTATTTCCATACAAATTGTGAAATTATTTGTTCTAGTTCTGTGAAAAATACCGTTGGTAGCTTGATAGGGATTGCATTGAATCTATAGATTGCTTTGGGTAGAATAGCCATTTTGACAATATTGATTCTTCCAATCCATGAACACGGTATGTTTCTCCATCTGTTTGTGTCCTCTTTGATTTCTTTCATCAGTGTCTTATAGTTTTCTATGTATAGGTCTTTTGTTTCTTTAGGTAGATATACTCCTAAGTAGTTTATTCTTTTTGTTGCAATGGTGAATGGTATTGTTTCCTTAATTTCTTTTTCTGTTTTTTCATTGTTAGTATATAGGAATGCAAGGGATTTCTGTGTGTTAATTTTATATCCTGCAACTTTACTATATTCATTGATTAGCTTTAGTAATTTTCTGGTAGAGTCTTTAGGGTTTTCTATGTAGAGGATCATGCCATCTGCAAACAGCGAGAGTTTCACTTCTTCTTTTCCTATCTGGATTCCTTTTACTTCTTTTTCTGCTCTGATTGCTGTGGCCAAAACTTCCAACACTATGTTGAATAGTAGTGGTGAGAGTGGGCACCCTTGTCTTGTTCCTGATTTGAGGGGAAATGCTTTCAATTTTTCACCATTGAGGGTGATGCTTGCTGTGGGTTTGTCATATATAGCTTTTATTATGTTGAGGTATGTTCCTTCTCTTCCTGCTTTCTGGAGAGTTTTAATCATAAATGAGTGTTGAATTTTGTCAAAGGCTTTTTCTGCATCTATTGAGATAATCATATGGTTTTTATCTTTCAATTTGTTAATGTGGTGTATTACATTGATTGATTTGCAGATATTAAAGAATCCTTGCATTCCTGGGATAAAGCCCACTTGGTCATGGTGTATGATTTTTTTAATATGTTGTTGGATTCTGTTTGCTAGAATTTTGTTATGGATTTTTGCATCTATGTTCATCAGTGATATTGGCCTGTAGTTTTCTTTTTTTGTGACATCTTTGTCTGGTTTTGGAATTAGGGTGATGGTGGCCTCATAGAATGAGTTTGGAAGTTTACCTTCATCTGCAATTTTCTGGAAGAGTTTGAGTAAGATAGGTGTTAGCTCTTCTCTAAATTTTTGGTAGAATTCAGCTGTGAAGCCATCTCGTCCTGGGCTTTTGTTTGCTGATAGATTTTTGATTACAGTTTCGATTTCCTTGCTTGTGATGGGTCTGTTAAGATCTTCTATTTCTTCCTGGTTCAGTTTTGGAAAGTTATACTTTTCTAAGAATTTGTCCATTTCTTCCAAGTTGTCCATTTTATTGGCATAGAGCTGCTGGTAGTAGTCCCTTATGATCCTTTGTATTTCAGTGTTGTCTGTGGTGATCTCTCCATTTTCATTTCTAATTTTGTTAATTTGGTTCTTCTCTCTTTGTTTCTTAATGAGTCTTGCTAATGGTTTGTCAATTTTGTTTATTTTTTCAAAAAACCAGCTTTTAGCTTTGTTGATTTTTGCTATGGTCTCTTTAGTTTCTTTTGCATTTACTTCTGCCCTAATTTTTAAGATTTCTTTCCTTCTGCTAACCCTGGGGTTCTTCATTTCTTCCTTCTCTAATTGCTTTAGGTGTAGAGTTAGGTTATTTATTTGGCTTTTTTCTTGCTTCTTGATGTAAGCCTGTAATGCTATGAACCTTCCCCTTAGCACTGCTTTTACAGTGTCCCATAGGTTTTGGGTTGTTGTGTTTTCATTTTCATTCATTCCTATGCATATTTTGATTTCTTTTTTGATTTCTTCTATGATTTGTTGGTTATTCAGAAGTGTGTTATTTAGCCTCCATATGTTTGAATTTTTAACAATTTTTTTTCCTGTAATTGAGATCTAATCTCACTGCACTGTGGTCAGAAAAGATAACTGGAATGATTTCAATTTTTTTGAATTTTCCAAGACCAGATTTATGGCCCAGAATGTGATCTATTCTGGAGAACGTTCCATGTGCACTTGAGAAAAAGGTGAAGTTGATGGTTTGGGGGTGAAATGTCCTATAGATATCAATTAGGTCTAGATGGTCCATTGTGTCATTTAAGGTTTGTGTTTCCTTGTTAATTTTCTGTTTAGTTGATCTATCCATAGTTGTGAGTGGGGTATTAAAGTCTCCCACTATTACTGTGTTACTATTAATTTCCTCTTTCATACTCGTTAGCGTTTGCCATACATATTGCGGTGTTCCTATGTTGGGTGCATATATATTTATAATAGTTATATCTTCTTCTTGCATTGATCCTTTGATCATTATGTAGTGTCCTTCTTTGTCTCTTTTCACATCCTTTATTTGAAAGTCTATTTTATCTGATATGAGTATTGCGACTCCTGCTTTCTTTTGGTCTCCGTTTGCATGAAATATTTTTTTCCAGCCCTTCACTTTTAGTCTGTATGTGTCTCGTGTTTTGAGGTGGGTCTCTTGTAGACAGCATATATAGGGGTCTTGTTTTTGTATCCATTCAGCCAGTCTTTGTCTTTTGGTTGGGGCATTCAACCCATTTACATTTAAGGTAATTATTGATAGGTGTGGTCCCGTTGCCATTTACTTTGTTGTTTTGGGTTCAGGTTTATACAACCTTTCTGCATTTCCTGTCTAGAGAAGATCCTTTAGCATTTGTTGAAGAGCTGGTTTGGTGGTGCTGAATTCTCTCAGCTTTTGCTTGTCTGTAAAGCTTTTGAATTCTCCTTCATATCTGCATGAGATCCTTGCTGGGTACAGTAATCTAGGTTGTAGGTTATTCTCTTTCATTACTTTCAGTATGTCCTGCCATTCCCTTCTGGCCTGGAGGGTTTCTATTGATAGATCAGCTGTTATCCTTATGGGAATCCCTTTGTGTGTTATTTGTTGTTTCTCCCTTGCTGCTTTTAGTATTTGTTCTTTGTGTTTGATCTTTGTTAATTTGATTAATATGTGTCTTGGGGTGTTTCACCTTGGGTTTATCCTGTTTGGGACTCTCTGGGTTTCTTGGACTTGGGTGGCTATTTCCTTCCCCATTTTAGGGACGTTTTCAGCTCTTATCTCCTCGAGTATTTTCTCATGGCCTTTCTTTTTGTCTTCTTCTTCTGGGACTCCTATGATTCGAATGTTGGGGCGTTTCACATTGTCCCAGAGGTCCCTGAGGTTGTCCTCATTTCTTTTGATCCTTTTTTCTTTTTTCCTCTCTGCTTCATTTATTTCCACCATTTTATCTTCTACCTCACTTATCCTATCTTCTGTCTCCGTTATTCTACTCTTGGTTCCCTCCAGAGTGTTTTTGATCTCATTCATTGCATTATTCATTTTTAATTGACTCTTTTTTATTTCTTCTAGGTCTTTATTAAACATTTCTTGCATCTTCTCAATCTTTGTCTCCAGGCTATTTATCTGTAACTCCATTTTGTTTTCAAGATTTTGGATCATTTTTATTATCATTATTCTAAATTCTTTTTCAGGTAGATTCCCTATTTCCTCCTCTTTTGTTTGACTTGGTGGGCATTTTTCATGTTCCTTTACCTGTTGGGTATTTCTCTGCCTTTTCATCTTGTTTAGATTGCTTTGTCTGGAGTGGGCTTTCTGTGTTCTGGAGGTCTGTGGTTCCTTTTTATTGTGGAGGTTTTACCCAGTGGGTGGGGTTAGACGATTGGCTTGTCAAGGTTTCCTGGTTAAGGAAGCTTGCGTCGGTGTTCTGGTGGAACTTGATTTCTTCTCTTTGGAGAGCAATGGAGTGCCCAGTAATGAGTTTTGAGATGGGTCTATGTGTTAGGTGTGACCTTGGGCAGCCTATATGTTGACGTTCAGGGCTATGTTCCTGTGTTGCTGGAGAACTTGCGTGGTATGTCTTGCTCTGGAACTTATTGGCTCTTGGGTGGTGGTGGGTTTCAGTGTAGGTATGGAGGCTTTTGGACGGTCACTTATTACTTAAAGTTCCATGTAGTCAGGAGTTTTCTGGTGTTCTCAGGATTTGGGCTTAAGTCTTCTGCCTCTGGATTTCAGTTTTATTCTTCCTGTAGTCTCAGGACTTCTCCAACTATACAGCACTCCTTTTGAAGACAGTGGGCTGCTTTTCTGGGCGCCCAATGACCTCAGCTAGTGATCAGAAGTTGTTTTGCGAAGTTTGCTCTGCGTTCAGTTATACTTTTGATGAATTTGTAGGAGAGAAAGTGGTCTCCCCGTCCTACTCCTCCTTCATCTTGGCTCCTCCTCCTCTTTTCCTTCTTAAACTTGCCTAAACTTTTCTTTTCCATTTTTATTTGCTGCATTTGCTCCTACTTTCTACTCTGAGAAGCACCCTGTGTGTGTGTGGAGAGAGAGGGAAGGCATGTGTGTCTTTATGTCAGTGTGTATTTGTGTGAATGTATGTTCCTATGAGATAGCAGTGAAGATCACCCCTTTCAGGTTCCTCCTAGGGCACACACTGTGGGTGCTATTCTCCTTCTTGCTGTTACATATTGGGGTCTTCATACCGGGGGTCCAGTGAAAGAACAACAACAAAAAAGAGCAAGTTGATTAAATCATTGTGTGTGTGTGTGTGTGTGTGTGTATTTTGTAATTTGGGGGATCTGTGTGTGTGTGTCTGTGTGTGACTGTGTGGGCAGGTATGTGTGGATGAAGGTGTGTGTGTGTGTTTGTGTCTGTGAGTGTGTTTAAGAGCTTGGCTCCATGTGTGGGGTACATCAGGCAGGGAGAATTAGTGAAGAATAGATAATCATGTTGGAACAGGAATAATAATAAAGAAATGACAACAAAATAAAGGCAATGTGGGTAGAGTCAGAGGTGGCATGAAGCAGACACTATCTACTCTCAGATATGAATAATTTACTCTTTCAAGAAGAAAGTCCTGCTCTAACTCAGACTGTCCAAAGTAACAGACTCTGGTGGTCTTGCCTGCTCTCCCAATGCCAGCCTAGCAGTGCTTGTGAGTATACTCACACACACATGTTCCCGATGTCTAGATCTTTTCTGACTGCAGCTGTCACAACCAGCCCTTGCTGTGAGCAGTTTCTGCTTCATGTGAAAGAACCTTGAAGGAAACTATCAGCCAATGACACATACAGTCAGCTATTGAGTTAAACATATTTAATGGGGGCAGAGCAGGGAAGATTCACTTGATTCCCCCAACCCCAACATCTTTCTTCAGATGAGCCCTGAGCAGCTGGAAGACTAGCTCAGCCAGTGAACTTTACAACCTGATTCAGAAGCTCAGGAACCCTCCAGACTGAATGTGAGCGAAGCTTTTTACAGGGTACAAAGAAGGAGGGGTTATGATTCAGGGTGACAGGACACTAATGCAAGTGGGGCAACAGAAGCAGATGGGAGAGGAGATTCAGCCGCTGGTGGTCAGTTCCTCAAGGGCATGGCTGTGGACCCCATTACTTCTGCTTGGTCTTCTGCTGAGCTGGCCCTGGGACGACTGGTGAAGGACAGGGCTCTGGAACCTTGGGATGGCAGGGCTCTGGAACCTTGGGGTGGCAGGGCTCCGGAACCTTGGGATGGCAGGGCTCCGGAACCTTGGGGTGGCAGGGCTCCGGAACCTTGGGGTGGCAGGGCTCCGGAACCTTAGGGTGGCAGGGCTCTGGAACCTTGGGGTGGCAAGGCTCCGGAACCTTGGGGTGGCAGGGCTCTGGAACCTTGGGGTGGCAGGGCTCAGGAACCTTGGTGTGGCATGGCTCCTTGGTTTGAGGGATGCATGGTTCCTGGGGAGGAGGCTGGCAGGGCTGTTTCACCTGATGCTGCTGAAGCTGTGGAGGTGGGATGCAGGGCTGCTTCTGCTGATGGGAACTCATACTTCAAAGGAGGTTGAACCTAGAGACAGAAAAGCTGACTCAATGATTTGATTAAACAGAGAAGAAATCAAGTTAAATGCCAAATAGTTTCATTTCAGGCCCCTTTAGAGGAGACAGTCTCTGTTCCTCCTAGCTAAATTTGATAGTTAAAACATGCTTTGATAATTTCTGAGTTTTTTCAAGAGGAGGAGCTTAAAGGCAACTCATTTCTGTGCCATTTCAGGGGGATTCATTCCTCGGTTCCCTTTCTTCCTCAGACATGTCACATCCCTTATCAATAAACACCCAAGACCACATATTAAGTCATTTAGAAAGTGATGTTGTAGAAAGAACCGCACTGTACACACCTCTAGCATTACACAGAACACCTTGCGACTTACTGTTTGAGTCTATAGAGTCTAAGCTCCTCTGACTTTTCTCTGGCCTTTGTGTACACAGTCCTCTCTGAAATGCTTCCCTTCCCATCTCTGTGGGTCCAAATACTCCTCCATCATAGCTCACATCATGCGTCATCACCAGGAGCTCTTCTTGAGCTCCCCCAAACTGCCACTGCCTTTCCCTGAACCCTCTCTGAAACCAGTCACTATCTACTTTAGATTTCATCTACACATGTGTACATGCATTATCTTCCCTGCTAGGCTGTAAGTTTGCTGAGTAAGTTCTGTGACCATTTGATCCCCTCCACAGTGCCTAGCACTGTGCCTTAAATATAATAATATTCAGTAGATGTCTGTCTTATGAATTAAAATTTGTATAATAAGTTATCATAAACAGAGAATCATGGTGTTGCTTAGTGTGTCCTGAGTTCTAGTGATAACATGACTGCTAATTTACCTTGAGAACTTACAGATTGTCCTCCTTTTTGACCCCCAGTTCCATAGCTGTCCACTGAAGGGGCTACCTTCACCAGCTCTAATGTCCTTTCAAACCCAAACCATGTTTCATTTAAAATAAAGATACCCCAGTATTCTCTCTTCAGCCCTCTTACACGTGTTTGCCTCTGTCCATTTTCCAACAATGATAAAACAAAAATTTCAAATGGGTTCTAATCAGAGACTCACCTGGTACACAGAGAAGAACAGGTTGTCTGGTTGCTCTGGTTGGTTGTGAAGTCAATGGGCCAGCTGGCTTTTTATACAATGAATGAGCCCTGCCTCAAGGAAATACAATCATCGGGGGCCCCTCTGTTTTCATTCCTTACCTGTCAAACATGATTCACCTGACTCCCCTCAATTATCAGTTGGCTCAGCTTTTGTGATGAAAACCACCCACTTGATATTCTTTGGCACTGGCTGTATGACAATGATGTCACCTGGGCCTAATTCCAATTGCCCCTCCCCCTTAGGCCCAGAATAGGGCTTGTTTGGGGGAGGGGTGAACCACAGGCTTCCTGGAGTGTTTGATGAGCTAATCCTAAAGAAAGAACTGAGTCCTTTTGTGGTAGTGCCGCTTTCCTGCTGCCTTTTTCCTTGGGATGGTTGTTCCTCATGTGCTGTGGGATAGAATACATTTGAGCAGATGAACAAGTGGGGAAGGAAGGGGATCAGATGAGCTGAAGTGGTCAAGTGCTGTCTGCCTTATGATGGTAGATGCTAGAGATCATGGAATTGACTGGTTATAGAGTCCTTGTCTGAAATGTCCTACACCCTTATGTTCATCCCCCTGTCTTTCTCCTAACTCCATTAAACTACACACATTTGGAATTACTTAATTATCACCACCACCCCCCCCCCCCCCCCACCACCAACCTCACCCCTCTCTGACTGGTTGCTAATCTGGGTAAACCTGCTTTGCTTTCCCCAGCCACACCTTCACCCCTCTCCTATTTCAGAGATTTTCAAGAGCTAATTCCTCTTCTGGGATAAACTTTTCTCTCCACTCCACCCAGCCTTCTGGACATGGCCCTGCCCTCTTTCCTAACACAACTCTATACCACCCCCACCTGAAAACCTGGTCGTCTTCTCTAACCACCTTTACCCCCAGCCCATTCATGGAGCCCTCCAGGGTGAACGCTTCCCCACCTCTTGCCCACTTTCTACTCCAGACCCAACACCTTGAGAATCTTGCTGGCTGCAATGGTTTCCTCCTCTCTCTGGCTCTGTGTCTTTGGGGAGGATTTCTGGGCATCAGAAATGTGTCTGCTCAAAACAACACTTGCTGTTTTTCAGTCTCTCAGTTGTATCCGACTCTTTGCAACCCCATGGACTGCGGCACACCAGACTTCCCTGTCCTTCACTGTCTCCCAGAGCTTGCTCAAACTCATGTCCAATCAGTTGGTTACACCATTTAACCATCTCATCCTCTGTCATCCCCTTCTTCTGCCTTCAATCTTTCCCAGCATTAGGGTCTTTTCTAATGAGTCAGCTCTTCGCATCAGGTGGCCAAATTATTGGAGCTTCAGCTTCAGCATCAGTCCTTCCAATGAATATTCAGGACTGATTTCCTTTAGGATAGACTGGTTGGATCTCTTTGCAGTCCAAGGGACCCTCATGAGTCTTCTCCAATATCACAGTTCAAAACCATCAATTCAACAGTGTTCCCATAGTAATATCTATATCCTCATTCATTCAATAAACATTGAATAAGTCCTTAGTATACACCTGTTATGTCTCATTCTAGGAGCTTTCCCAGTATGAAGACCCCTTCCCCCCAGAGTAAGAACTCCCTAGGGTGAGGGTCACAGCCTAGATCAGAGCCTCTAGTTTAATGGATCTCTGAGATCTTCACTAGATCCATGCTTCTCAAGTGATAACAGTTTGAGGCTGTGAGAGGTGAAATAACTCACCCAAGATCAAACAAGAGACCCCATGAGAAAACAAATTCCACACAGAAATCCTATGTTCATCTTTGTACTAACCCATCCTTGCTCCTAATGCCTACAGAGCAAATTAAACTCAGGCAGGAAAATGACTAAAGGTGGAAAGGGGGAGCTCAGCCTTCCTGGCTTGGAGCTGAGCCCACTCAGAGTCCTGGGAAAGTACTGTGTAAGTGGCAGTGTGAGGTCAGGAAGAGCCTTGCCTTTTGGGTGAGCCCTTAATATTTGCTAAGATAAATCCTCTTAAGTAGGGAAAAAAGCTGCTGAATGTTTAAAGTGGCTCTGGGGGTAAACAGAAGGTATTTCCAGCACTGCTAAAAATAGAAGGGGCGTGAGTTAGCATAGGGCAAAGTAAGGGGCTCATCTAGTTGATCATTGCTCAGTGGCCTGGGTCTGAGAGAGGGAGAGAAAGGCTGAAATGCTTAAATGTCCATTTGAAGCAGAGTTGTTTTCACGTTGGAGGAAGTCCCAGGGGCATAGTGACAGAGCCTAGGTGCCCTTAACAGTAATAGCATTGAGGATAGCAGTAGATACTTCTGAGCATCTGCCCAGGCACAGCTCCCCTCCATGATGGTCAGATCCTAGAGAGTCTCCTCACCATGGGCTTCTCTTTCTGGGGACATAAGAGCAGGGATTCCCTGAGGGTCCTTACACTGGCAATTTCCTCTGATGAACGCAACATGAAACTGAAGTCACTGCTTCCCTCAAAACACAATATGTTACTAGGTGTGGCCTTTGGAGAATCCTAGTCACCCTTAAACCCAGGTGTATAGATAGCTCCTCCTTCCTCTACCCCCAAACACATACCTAAATGCTTATGGATCACATGCTGGCTCCACAGGCAGTCACCTCTTATGACCCTGAGTCCTAGGGAGGCCTCCCACTGTGCGCCCAGCACCCTTTGTCCACATCCACCCATGGTGCCTGGTAAGTAGGAGCTGCTCAGTGACTTGGTGATTATAGAATGACTGACTGACTGACTCAATGAATGGGTGAATGGATGAATGGCATAATCTGATTTCCGAGAAATGAGTTGAAAGGGAGAGTAAGGGTTCAGCAAAGCTTAGGGACAGACAGCTTCCGCTGCCTTCTCCACCCAGTGTTCATGGTCAGCCAGTTTAATGATCTGTCTCCCTCTGGCCTGCTACCAGCACCATGAAGACAGCCGAGCTCCTAGCCTCTCACCTCACTTTAACACTCCTCTGGGCTTGGGCCAGGTCCCTCTCTTCACCCAAACTCCTTCTCACAGGTTCCTGACATAGGGGGCTTGGGGCAGAATCTGTTGCTACATTTGGTAAGATTCTCAGGCCTGAGGAACCTGCTTCCTGCTCTCTGCCATGTGGTATCACCCAGCTTGTCTCAGGCTCTGGAGGATCTGAACCCAGCTCTGGGTCTTGGCTCTGGATGTCAAAGAATTTCCCTGTCACCCAGCATCCCACCCTGACTGGGTTCTCCTGCCTGTCTTGACTTGTGCTTCCTGCACTCCACCCCACACAGCTCTGGATCCCGACTCTGTAACTTTCCCTTGACCCCTGACATCATTTTCCCCATTTGTTCGTCTGAAGCTCACCAGTGGTTGGTATTAAGTCAGTTCTCCCTTTCAAAGAAGGTCTGCTTTTTACCATCAGGGTTGGGCTAGCCAGTGAACCTGGCTCCATAAACTTCCCACACAAAGAAAGGGGAAACTGGGTGGTTTCTGATGGTGAATGTGTCTCTCAGAATTCCTTGACCTTTCGCAGGAGGCTGCTGCTCCTCCTCAGTCAAAACCCAGCTCCCCTCTGGACCAGCTGGGGAATCTTTCCTCCACTAGCTAGCTCTGAGTGTGGAGCCAGTTCCTCACTTGTGTACAGAGCAAGGAAGGGGACCCCCAGACTTGTGAACACAGTGATCACACTCTTCCTTTTCTGACTGAGGTCACTCCCTCCTCCTTTCCTTCCCCAAGGCCCAGAGCACACAGGGACTGACTTGCCAAATTCAAAAGCCCATCATTTTACCGCAGGAACCCATATTTAAAATATGGTAACATCTAGAAACACATGAGAGTTTTACTGTCACCCTCCCCCTGACCACTGTGAGGAGCTCAGGAGACCAGAATGTTGACCCCCACCTCCCCCCCACATTTCAGGCTCGGATGGTTAAAGGAAAACAAAGTCTCTACAACACACAGTGCCCCCATCTATAAAAGAAGAGAAGGAGACGAAAGACCAGACCTAGGTGTTTAGAAGCCTCCTGGTTGCTTCGGCACAGGAGGCAAGAGGAGCAATGGTTGCCGGCATGAATGCTGAGCTGGAAAGAGCGTGGAAGTCCTAATGCTGGTGAGCCTCTGCCCAGCCCAGTCCGCAGGGAGCAAGAGGGAGGTGGAATATGGAAGGGACTTGGTCCAAGCCACACAGCTTCTTTCTTTATTGGAATCTAGCTGATGTACAACGGTGTGCTAGTTTCAGTGTGTTACTCATTCAGTCCTGTCCCACTCATTGTGACCCCATGGACTGTAGCCCGCCAGGAGTGTTAGTTTCAGGTATACGGCAAAGTGAATCAGTAATACACATATCCACTTTTTTTTCCCCCAGATTCTTTTCCCATGAAGGTCATTACTGATTTCTGAGAAGAGCTCTCTGTGCTATTCAGTAGATCACTATTCAGTTTGGTTCAGTTCAGTCGCTCAGTCATATCTGACTCTTTGCAACCCCATGAACTACAGCATGCCAGGCCTCCCAGTCCATCACCAACTCCCGGAGTCCACCCAAACCCATGTCTATTGAGTCGGTGATGCCATCCAACCATCTCATCCTCTGTCATCCCCTTCCCCTCCTGCCCCCAATCCTTCCCAGCATCAGGGTCTTTCAAATGAGTCAGCTCTTCACATTGGGTGGCCAAAGTATTGGAGTTTCAGCTTCAACATCAGTCCTTCTAATGAATATTCAGGACTGACCTCCTTTAGGATGGACTGGTTGGATCTCCATGCAGTCCAAGAGACTCTCAAGAGTGTTCTCCAACACCACAGTTCAAAAGCATCAATTCTTCGGTGCTCAGCTCAGTTGGACTTTATAGTCCAACTCTCACATCCATACATGACCACTGGAAAAACCATAACCTTGACTAGACAGACGTTTGTTGACAAAGTAATGTCTCTGCTTTTTAATATGCTGTCTATATTTTGGTCATAACTTTCCTTCCAAGGAGTGTCTTTTAATTTCATGGCTGCAATCACCATCTGCGGTGATTTTGAAGTCCAGAAAAATAAAGTCAGTCACTGTTTCCACTGTTTCCCTATCTATTTGCCATGAAGTGATGGGACTGGATGCCATGATCTTAGTTTTCTGAATGTTGAGCTTTAAGCCAACTTTTTCACTCTCCTCTTTCACTTTCATCAAGAGGCTCTTTAGTTCTTCTTCACTTTCTGCCATAAGGGTGGTGTCATCTGCATATCTGAGGTTATTGATATTTCTCCTGGCAATCTTGATTCCAGCTTGTGCTTCCTCCAGCCCAGCGTTTCTCATGATGTACTCGGCAATGGCACCCCACTCCAGTACTCTTGCCTGGAAAATCCCATGGACGGAGAAGCCTGGTAGGCTGCAGTCCATGGGGTTGCTAAGAGTCGGACACAACTGAGAGACTTCACTTTCACTTTTCACTTTCATGCATTGGAGAAGGAAATGGCAACCCACTCCGGTGTTCTTGCCTGGAGAATCCCAGGGACGGCGGAGTCTGGTGGGCTGCCATCTATGGGATTGCACAGAGTCGGACACGACTGAAGCGACTTAGCAGCAGCAACTCTGCATATAAGTTAAATAAGCAGGGTGACAATATACAGCCTTGACATACTCCTTTTCCTATTTGGAACCAGTCTGTTGTTCCACATCCAGTTCTAACTGTTCCTTCCTGACCTGCAAACAGGTTTCTCAAGAGGCAGGTCAGGTGGTCTGGTATTCCCATCTCTTTCAGAATTTTCCACAGTTTATGGTGATCCACACAGTCAAAGGCTTTGACTTAGTCAATAAAGCAGAAATAGATGTTTTTCTGGAACTCTCTCGCTTTTTCGATGATCCTTTGGATGTTGGCAATTTGATCTCTGGTTCCTCTGCCTTTTCTAAAACCAGCTTGAACATCTGGAAGTTCACGGTTCACAGTACTGCTGAAGCCTGGCTTGGAGAATTTTGAGCATTACTTGACTAGCGTGTGGATGAGTGCGATTGCGCGGTAGTCTGAGCGTTCTGTGGCATTGCCCTTCTTGGGATGGAGTGAACACTGACCTTGTCCATTATCAGGAATCTATTTACATACAGTAGTGTGTATATGGCAATCTCAGTCTCCTAGTTTACCCTTCCCCCTCTCCTTTCTCCTTGGTAACGAAAGTTTGTTTTCTATATCTGTGACTATTTATGTTTTACAGATAAATTCATTTGTAACATTTTTAAAAGATTTCACATATAAATGATATCATATGATATTTGTCTTTCTTTTTTCTTACTTGCTTCCTTATGACAACCTCTAGGTCCATCCATGATGCAAATGGCATCATTTTGTTCTTTTTTATGACTGAGTGATATTTCACTGCATATATATATATATATATATATATACACACATATATATATGCACCCTGTAATATCTATATCTATAGCTATATATGCCACATATTCTTTATTCACTCCTCCGTTGATGAACATTTAGTTTGCTTTCATATCTTGGCTGTTATGAATAGTGCTTCATGGCTTCTTTAGTGGAAGAATCAAAGAGAAACCTGTCTTCCTAAGAACAGAGTTCTTTACCCTCCTTCTTTTCTTTCCCCTGAAAGGATGGATAAAAATTTAAATCTGGCTTCTTTTACTTAAGGTAAGAAGAAAGAAAGGGCCAAGGCTTAGTGTCTGACCCAGTTGTTATGCTCTTGTTAATTAGATGACCTTGAGCAAGTTACCTAATCTTCCTACACTTCAACATCCTATTTTTTATAATAGGAACTTTAATTGTATTTCACAAGATTATTGTAAAGATTAAATGAAATGATGCTTCAAACACTGTTAGGATGAATGAATGTTGTACATAATCATTCTTGCTAATTTGTCTCATTGTTTCCTTTCACTTTAAATCTCATGAATCTTCTTTCTCTTGTCTGTGTGTTTTTCCTTTTCTTCTCTCATTGTGTGCATGTGTGAAAGAGAGAGAAGGGACCCAAGGACAGGGTGCCCTTCTAGAGTGGGGCCACACGCTTGGGCTTTATGGTTGCTTTATCTCCTCTCATTTTTTCTACGACACTTTCAGATGTACATGTTTGTCAGATTATATATAAGTTATTGGTTAGTGGCAGTGACCACACAGTCCATACTTTATTCAAGTTGGAGTGCAGGGGCTGGCTAAAGTTGGTGATCATGCAATGATGTGGACATGCCCTAGGTAAGGAAATTGAGGCAGAAAAATGTAAAGGAACTCTCCCAAGAGGTCATAAAAGTAGGATGTGCCAGGACACAGTCCCTTAACAACTTTGCCATGCTGCTTCTCAATACTTGTGGGATATTCTATATGCTGGAGAGTGAGGAGGAGGAGAGGGAGGATAGGACAAGGAATAGGATAAGGAGAAGAAGAGGGAGCGGAGGGAGGGGGGGAATCCTGGTTGGGTCCTCACATTCTCACACAGCCGAACAAGCATTTGCCTATCTGTTGTCTTTTCTAGACAGAGTTTCTCTATCTTGAAATAGAAGTAGGATAGGGTATAGATGATCAAAGACATACACAGAGAGAACGAGAGGCTACTGAGTTTTGAAATGGAATCAGGGATGGTTCAGATTTATATCATAGATAAATGCTCCCCCACTGATCACTCATTGCCCCTTGGGCTGTTGAAGGGGCAGAATAATAACCCCATGACTAAGCATCTTTGGACAGAGAGTCCAAAACCCTGTTGGAGGTGACTGCTGTTTGTAGTTGTTGGTTCCATCTTGTTTCTTCAGCTGTGCTTGCTTCATCACTGATCCACCTCTACAGAAAACACCTCCAGAGTGCAGAATGGCTTCTAGATGTCACAGATTTGAGGGGACTTCCATGGTGGTCCAGTGGCTAAGACTCTGCCCCCCCAATGCTCGGGCCTAGATTCAATTCCTGGTCAGGGAACTAGATCCCAATGCTGCAACTAAAGATCTTATGCACCACTACTAAGACCTGGCACAACCAAACAAATATTTCTTAAAAAACAACAATAAATTTAAAAAACAGATCATAGGTTTGAAAACATAAAGTCTTATGTTCAAGTTCTACCTCTGCTCCTTACTAGCTGTGTGTGTGTGTGTGTGTGTGTGTGTGTGTGTGTGTGTATGTATGTGTGTGTGTGAGAGAGAGAGAGAGACAGAGACAGAGAGACAGAGAGAGATTGGGAAAGTTTCTTAATAATAATAGCTCCTATTTGATTAGGGCTTCCCTGGTGGCTCAGTGGTAAAGAATCTGCTTGCCAATGCAGGAGACACATGAGACCCTGGGTTCAATTCCTGACTTGGGAAGAGTACTTGGAGAAGACATGGCATCTACACAGTGTTAGACTTTGTTCTAGGCACTTGGCACTAATCCCCACAACATCACTGCTAGGAGCAGGTCATGAAAAACATTCTACAGATATGGAAGCTGAAGCACAGAGAATGTCCCCTGCCCAAATTTACATGGTAAATAGGTGGAAGGGTCAAGAAGTAAATTTAGCATTGTGACTCTGAGACCTTAATCAATCTCAATTTATCTTACCAATAAGTTAGGAATGATAAGATTTGCTTCCAGAGCTACTATTAAGTGAGATTATACATGTAAAGTGACTGTGGTAGTGAGCAGAGCATAGCAGATAGATTCTAGATATCAAGTGCATTGCTTCTCCTGAGAGTCTGAAGTACATCTGTTGTTAGAAACTCATCTCCAGTGACTCAGAACATTCCATAATTGTCTTGATTTGGGAAGTAGTCATCCATTTATTTAACACATAGTTGCTGAATGACAACCACATGTCAAGCATGGAGTCCCAGCCTATATGAAGTCTGGTAGAGAAATGGGCAGCCTTCTGGGAGCTTCTGGGACTCAGTACCCATCAGTGAGGAGTGTTCCCCTAACTGACCTAAGCGTAAGAGTCACTTGGAGTGCTTGTTAAAATACAGCAACAACCTATTCATCTTCATGTAATACGAGTAGCCAGAGGATGCCTGGGGATCTGTATTTCTAAAGTGCTCATTAGGTGGTTTTTGTGATCAGATAACTTGGGAAACACTAGATTCTAAGCCCAGTGGTTTTTCTACCTTGATTGAAATGGACATTATCTGGTATCTTTAAAAATATCCCTATGGACTCCACTTGAGATTTATTTAATCAGTTGATTTAAAAAAAAAAAAAAAAGTCCTCAGAGGCAAGCAGGTTTGAAAATCATTGCTCCAACAGAATATCTCAACTCTTAGGATTTTAAGGCAGACAAGGAGCCCCAGTCCATAACTCCTTCAGGTGGAAGGAGGTACAGGGTGGTGCTAATTTACTGGGGCACTTCGTGATGTTGATGTTGATGCAACTAGATGCTCGTGGATGTGAGTGTTTGGCCTAAGGATATTGGGAACCTTGGAAAGCAATTAAGTTCCATTCAAAGAAGGCTAAGTACTTCCACATACCCTTGAACCCCCACCTTCCCTCCAGGGAATCATCAAAAGACAGGCTCAGGCTGGTTTGCCTGGGCTGGTTTTGGACTCAGTGGCCTGAAGCCAAGAGATGGTTCTGTGTCACCTGCCTGTATACCATCATGCTCATGATACTGAGAATTTTTGGGAGTGTAAAGGAAGCAAGACTTTACCTCTACCCATTTTAAGTTTTTACCTAGGACTCCTTAAAAAAAAAAAGTGAGAGAGAGATCAACAAGAGAAAATCAGTTTATTAATGCACACAGCACACATCACTCTAAAACAAAAAATAACTCAAAGCTGTGGCCCAGGACTGTGGCTTGTATAGCATCTTCAACAAAGACCAATACATCTGTAGAGAAATGACAGGACAAAGGAAAGCGATTTTAGGCTTCCAAGGGCAGCAGACCGTGGGAAGGTAAATAAATGGGCAGGAACTAATGGAGGAAGATTGGTTTGCAGATTCTTCTCCTGCCATCTCTGGTCTGATGAGATTCTATCCCCAGTATTAGAATTTATATTCTGCTTTTAGGCCAAAAGGAGGGGGGCGGGGAGGTGGATTTTTCTGTCTTTGCTGTTTCTTAATTGCCTTCAGCATGAAATAATTTTTTATGTCAAAGGGGCATATCTGGGGTGACATATTCTTATTTCCTTCAGTGGATTAGAGGTCTATGCCTCCCACATCCAGGAAGCTTCTGGCAGGGCCAAATTATGAACTTTGGAGTCCCAAAGTACTGAAAATTATAGCTTCCCGCCTCCCTCCTTCCTCTGCCAATTCAAAATAAATCTTTATTTTTCAAAACCTAAAATGCACAGTTGCAACTTTTAAAAAATATTTTCTGGTTTACTTTCATCTGAAATTGTTCATAAGTCTGACATTCTTTCTCTAAAAAAAAAAAAAAAAGTCTTTATTGAATTTGTTACAATATTGCTTCTGTTTTATGTTTTGGGATTTTTTTTTTTTCTTTTTTTTTGGCCATGAGATGTGTGGGATCTTAGCTTCCCGACCAGGGTTTGAACCCTCACCCCCTGCTTTGGAAGGTGAAGTGCTAACCACTGGGCAGCCAGGGAAGTCCCCTGACCTTCTTTCATTTGTTTATTCTCTCATTTCCTGGGCTTTGCCCATGCCCAGAACACGTGGACTTTATATATTAGATCAGCAGATCCACTCTTATGGGAATAGAGAGGGTGGGGTAGGGAATAGCACTTACAAAAGTACAAAGCACCCCTGACCCCAATTGTCCGTGGGGTTTTCCAGGCAAGAATACACCATTTCCTTCTCCAGGGGATCTTCCTGACCCAGGGATTGAACTCATGTCTCCTGTGTCTCCTGTGTTGCAGGTGGATTCTTTACCCGCTGAGCCATTGAGGAAGCCCTACCCCTATGCATGGACCCACCTAACTGTTGGGCAGAAAGAAAACATCCAATCCAACTTCTCATTTTATGGACAAAGGACCCAGGTTAAGGGACTTACTGAAAATCATAGGTCTATTTAGTAGCAGAACCAGAACAAGGACCCATGTCCCTTCTTTCCTGGACCCGAGTGCTCTCCACACTGGGAAAGAGACAATTACAATTGGCATAGATTCCTGAGTCAGAAAAGACACTTCCATATGGCCACTCTCTAGGCAGAGTGGTGTCCTTAGGCTAATGTTTTAGAGCTACCTTCCCCAGTTGTAAAAGATAGTTGTAAGACTAACCATTTATTAAGCATATACAATATGTCAATTGAGCATATACAATATACAATACAGTCAATTTATAGATATTATCACCACAAAAATTCTGCAAATAATTGTTCTTAAACCATTACAGTTTTTCACATGTGATGAAACTAAGTCTCAGGATGTAAGTGAGTGGATGCAGTTGGACAGCTAGGAAACAAGAGATCCTGAGATTCAATGCTGTTCAGTCTGACTACAGAACCCATGTCCCATTCTCCAAAGGAACTGTCAGAACAGCTCCAATGCAGACACCATGCCTGGGCACTTGGCCTCTAAGGGGCTCTTGGCCAGAAGAGGCAGTGGCAGAGAATAGGAGCCGACCAGGTTTGTGATCACCCAGTTGAGCAAGTGGATCAGGTGGGGCATTGTTTTGCTCTGGGGTGGAGAGAAATTTCCGGGCAAGTGGAGGAAGAGGGATAGAGAGAGAAAATGGCAATGAGCCTTCCCCCCATTTCTGTAGTATTTAGAGTTCTAAGTACACTTTCCTTTCTGCAGAAGAACAGAAATATTGTTTTAATCTTACTGATTTATTTTGAACGGGGTTTGAAGACATGATGGGAGAGGAAATTAGTGAAATACACACAGGAACATTGAAAAAAAAGCATCATTTTTCAAGTAAATTAAGGTTGGAAATATAACCTTTAAAAAATTGGAGGCAGGATATTATATTGGAAACTGTGTGTATGTTAAGTCGCTTCAGCCGTGTCCAACAATTTGTGACTCCATGGACTGTAGCCCGCCCAGGCTCCTTTGTCCATGGGATTCTCCAGGCAAGAGTACTGGAGTGGGTTCCCATTTCCTCTTCCAGGAGATTTTCCTGACCCAGGGATCAAACCTGCACCTCCTGCATTGCAGGCAGATTCTTTACCACAAGGTAAGACCCATACAGGAAACTGCACGCAGTTCAGTGAAATTTCACAAAGTGGCTGCATCCATTTACCTAGGACCCAGATAAAGACAGAATTTGACCAATTTCCCCTACTACAGCCTTCCTCTCACCTTCTAGTCATTCTGACTCTGTAAATAGAATCATTCAATATGTGCTTTTAATGTCTGCATTCTTTCCCTCAAGATTGTGTTTATGAGATTTGCCCACGCTGTGTAGGATAATGTGTCTAATGTCATTGTTTTGTAGCATCTCATTGTATGATTAAATGGGTATTTAGAATATTTTTGGCGTGGACTTATTACAAATTCTGCTGCTATGAGCATCTTCATACACGTGCTTTAGTGTCATATGTATACACTTCTGTTGTGTATGCTCTAAAGAATGAACTTGCTGGGATGAGATGTGTATGCTCAATGTTAGAAAGTACTGTGCAATAGTTTTTCAAAGTGGCTGCCCCGTGTAGGCTCTCATCAACAGTTCTGATTTATCCATTTCTTATGAGAACCTAGTATTGTTTGTGCTCTTAATTTTAGCTAATATGTTGGAATATATAGTGGTACCATGCTTTCATTATAATTTGTATATCCCTGAAGATATTAGGGAGAGTGTTCAGCATCTTTTTATACAGTTACTGCTCATTCTTTTTCATGACCTATTCAAATCTTTGCCCATTTTTCTAGTAGGTTACCTAAAAAATAGTGGTTTTTATTGATCTAGGAGTCCTTTATATATTCTGAATACAATGTTTTATCTATTTTATATCTTATATTTATATCAGTTCAGTTCAGTTCAGTCTCTCAGTCATGTCCAACTCTTTGCGACCCCATGAATCGCAGCACAACAGGCCTCCCTGTCCATCACCAACTCCCGGAGTTTACTCAAACTCATGCCCATTGAGTCGGTGATGCCATCCAGCCATCTCATCCTCTGTCATCCCCTTCTCCTCCTGCCCTCAATCCCTCCCGGCATCAGGGTCTTTTCCAATAAGTCAACTCTTTGCATGAGGTGGCCAAAGTATTGGAGTTTCAGCTTCAGCATCAGTCCTTCTAATGAACACTCAGGACTGATCTCCTTTAGGATGGACTGGTTGAATCTCCTTGCAGTCCAAGGGACTCTCAAGAGTCTTCTCCAACACCACAGTTCAAAAGCATCAATTTTTTGGTGCTCAGCTCTCTTCACAGTCCAACTCTCACATCCATATATGACCACTGAAAAAACCATAGACTTGACCAGACGGACCTTTGTTGGCAAAGTAATGTCTCTGCTTTTTAATATGCTATCTAGGTTGGTCATAACTTTCCTTCCAAGGAGTAAGCGTCTTTTAATTTCATGGCTGCAGTCACCATCCGCAGTGATTTTGGAGCCCCCAAAAATAAAGTCTAACACTGCTTCCACTGTTTCCCCATCTATTTCCCATGAGGTAATGGGACCAGATGCCATGATCTTAGTTTTCTTAATGTTGAGCTTTAAGCCAATTTTTTCACTCTCCTCTTTCACTTTCATCAAGAGGCTTTTTAGTTCCTCTTCACTCTCTGCCATAAGGGTGGTGTCATCTGCGTATCTGAGGTTATTAATATTTCTCCTGGCAATCTTGATCCCAGCTTGTGCTTCTTCCAGCCCAGGGTTTCTCATGATGTACTCTGCATATAAGTTAAATAAGCAGGATGACAATATACAGCCTTGACGTACTCCTTTTCCTATTTGGAACCAGTCTGTTGTTCCATGTACAGTTCTAACTGTTGCTTCCTGACCTGAAGTGAACATAATTATATTTTATATCTATATTGCATACAAACACTCATACACATATACTTGCATACACAAAAATATACATATGTGTGTGTATATATATATGTGTGTGTGCATACAGTTTTCCAAGTCTGTGTCGTTGTGTATATTTTGGTGAACTGAAGTTCTTAGTTTTAATGTAACCAAATTAAGTTTTTAACAGATGACACTTTTGTGCTATTTAGGAAATTTTTGCTTACACCAAGCTCTTCTATGTTTTCTTCCAAAATCATATATTTTTAATTTTCAAATTCAGGTCTACAGTTTATCAAGGATTACTTTTGTGAATGTGTAAGGTAGGGGTTAACATGTATCTGAATGTTATAGACATATGAATATCTATTTGACACATCACCATTTATTAAAAAATACTCTTCTAATTTTTATAATGCTGTTTACTTTTCGTAATGAGTCAGATGATTGTTTGTATGAATCTGTTAGGCGGTAATAGAGTCTTCCAGCACATGCCATGGCATGTATCTTCATTTTTGAGTTCTTTTGTTTCAATAATGTTTTATGTTTTTAGTATAGAGGTCTCATATATCTTTCAATGAATTATTTATTATATAAATTATTATTTATCTTAAATTTATTTAAGGCTATTGACACCTTTTATTTCTTTGCTACTCCCCAGCTTTATTGAGATACAAATGATATGTAATATTGTATAAGTTTAAGGTGTACAATACGATTTGATACACACACATATATTATGAGATATTTGTCTCTATTTTCATTGAAGTTAAAAACTAACAAAATGAAAAGTGCACAGATTTTCAGTATAGCTCAATGAGTTTTGCATATGCATATGCACCTGCATAACCATCACCCACAGGAGGGAGAACACTTCTGGAGGCCAGGAAAGCTCCACTATGTCCCCTCCAGTCAGTCGTCTCTCCAAGGATGACCACTATTCTATTTTCTATCATAACAGATTGGTTTGCCCTGGCCTTACAGTTTTAAACTTCCAATCTGGTGTATTCCCCCAAACCCTTCTCCTTGGCAGTTCACATACTCCAATCAATGTCTTATAAAACCACTAAAAACTCCACTCTTCTTTTCAGAAACTTTCTGCTTAGGTTTTTAGTATCTTGACCTGTACATTCCCCCATTCACTAAATATTCACTAATATGGAAATTAGTCACTTGCTTGAAGCCCCTCAAAGCATCTACAACCTCTTTTGGTTTCTCTGTCTCCCCACGAGTCTTTTGTAGTAGAAAGTCCAGGCTTTCATGCTTCTGCTCATGCCCCGAATTCACAAATGACACCAGCGTTACAAAGCGCAGCTCACCTCTTACGTTCTCTTCTCTCTGGAGTTTTGGGGACCCCAGCCAACTTCAGATATTTATAAACTTCTTCTAGATTTTATTAGACTGCTAGTTGGCCACAAGCAGTCCCATTTCACTCAGAATCAGAAGTTCTAGCTTTATTTGGAAAAGCCAGTTATTGTGAAATTGGGAAATATTAAGAATAGTAAGATCCTAGATTTCAAGGTTTCATAATATAATAGGGGAAAGAAATACATAAAAGTGAACTACAATGCAAAAAACAATTATATGCATGATTCATAAAATAATTATAATAATTATATTACTTAATAATAGAAATATAGGTGTCATAAGAGCTTGTGGGAGGTTTCAGTTCTTTCCAGATGTTGAGTGAGATTCCATGGAAAAATCTGAAAAATCTGAACCAGACCTTTAAGACCAAAGGATCTCCTACAGGGCAAAGTGAAGAGCTGGTATTCTAGGCAGGAGTAGTGTAAACCAAAAAACAGAGGTATCATAGCTGAAAGATATATTTGGGAAAAAGTAATTACCTCACGCTGCAGCATTGTGGTACATTCTGAGTCTTGTAGGGGAGTTTTGGAGTAGTCTAGTAATTTTTATATTTCAGAGTATATGGGAATTATGGGAGAGCTTTTACATTTTCTCTTTGGTCCCTGATGTTGAACGAAATGATGCATAATGTCCCTTCTGACATTATGTTACTTTATGTGAAGGGGATCATAGAAAAAGCAAGAGAATTTTAGGAAAACATCTACTTCTGCTGCATTGACTACATTAAAGTCTTTGACTGTGGATCACAACAAACTGTGGAAAACTCTTCAAGAGATGGGAATACCAGAACACCTTACCTGCCTTCCTGAAAAATCTGTATGCTAGTCAAGGAGCAACAGTTAGAACTGGACATGGAACAATGGACTGGTTCAAAATGGGAAAGGAGTATGTCAAGGCTGCATATTGTCACTCTGCTTATTTAACTTCTGTGCAGAGTACATCAAGCGAAACTGGATGAAGCACAATTGGAATCAAAATTGCCGGGAGAAATATCAATAACCTCAGATACACACTACCCTTATGGCAGAAAGCAAAAGGAACTAAAGAGCCTCTTGATGAAAGTGAAAGAGGAGAGTGGAAAAGCTGGCTTAAAACTCAACATTCAAAAAACGAAGATCATGGCATCTGGTCCCGTCACTTCATGGCAAATAGGTGGGGAAACAATGGAAACAGTGAGAGACTTTATTTTCTTGGGCTCCAAAATCACTACAGATGGTGAGTATAGCCATGAAATTAAAAGACACTTGCTTATGGGCATGAGTTTGAGTAAACTCCGGGAGTTTGTGATGGACAAGGAGGCCTGGCGTGCTGCGATTAATGGGGTCGCAAAGAGTTGGACATGACTGAGTGACTGAACTGAATTGAACCAAACTGCTCCTTGGAAGAAAAGCTATGACCAACTTAGACACCATATTAAAAAGCAGAGACATTACTTTGCTGACGAAGACCCATCTAATCAAAGCTATGGTTTTTCCAGTACTCATGCATGGATGAAGAGTTGGATGATAAAGAAAGCTGAACACCAAAGAACTGATGCTTTTGAACTGTGGTGTTGGAGAAGACTCTTGAGAATCCCTTGGACAGCAAGGAGATCAAACCAGTCAATCCTAAAGGATATCAGTCCTGAATATTTATTGGAAGGACTGATGCTGAAGATGAAGCTCTAATCATTTGGCCACCTGATGCAAAGAACTGACTCATTGGAAAAGACCCTGATGTTGGGAAAGATTGAAGGCAGGAGAAGGGATGACAGAGGTTGAGATGGTTGGATGGCATCACTGATCGATGGACATGAGTTTGAGCAAGCTCTGGGAGTTGGTGATGGACAAGGAAGCCTGTCAGGCTGCAGTCCATGTGGTTGCAAAGAGTCAGACATGACTAAGTGACTGAACTGAACTGATGTGAAGGGAAGCCAGGAATGAACAAATCACCTTTCTTCCACCACATATATGAATAAGATTTTCATATCTAAGACATTGTTACTTTGTGAATCTCTGCTTGGTGGCATTAAATTAAAAACTTGTTTCCTTATGGAGGAGATGGGTCCTTCATATTCACAGAGAGCTAAGACTCTGTCCTTGGCCACTGGTGTCCCAGGCATGGATGTCTCTCCCCCTTACTGAGGTAATGACTGGGAGTTCAGGCTCCAGCAGAACTCATTGTTTCAGTCACTCCTCTTAATGGAAGTCTAAGGAAGTCTGTCATCTCTGGAACCCAAAAGTCTGAGTGGAAGGACTTGCCAGGGCCTTCCTGGTAGACATGGAAAGCCATGTCTGGGTGACTGAGAATCTGGCTGGAGCTTTGGTGGAGGGAATGGGTCTGCTAAGATATACCAGCCTTTCTACCCACCAGAGGAAATAATAACAGATGCAAGGGCCAGGGCTCAGATAATAATTCTTTGACTGTCAAATAATTATTTGACTTATAAGCATTCACTTCTGAATCTTAACTGTTTTTTAGAACATTATGACTTTCTGGTTAATGCCTGTACCCACTAAGTTTTAGGTCATGACTGTTTTGAAATATTAGCCATAGATGGTAATTTGAAGGGGAAATGGAGAAGATAATATTATTCCTTTTCAG
This sequence comes from Dama dama, assembly GCF_033118175.1. Classification (NCBI taxonomy): domain Eukaryota; kingdom Metazoa; phylum Chordata; class Mammalia; order Artiodactyla; family Cervidae; genus Dama; species Dama dama. The sequence continues at coordinate 19,043,868 of NC_083700.1, forward strand.
GCCAGTGTGTTAAATGGAGAAGCACTTTATGATTGCTGTTGCCCAACTGGAATTCAGTGAGCAAATCCCAAAGGAAGAGTAAAACTCCAAGCAGGAAAATCTGACTGTGTGTTTGTCATCTCCCACCCACACAAGGTCTCTCCTTCCAAGTCTCTCATCTCTTTTTATGTCAGGAAGTGTTGCTACTTCTTTCTAAAGTAGGCAGCCAGTCTCAGACCAGAGTTAGGAATCCGGCTGTAAAATCTAGACTTCACAAGCTACATAAAATTGGACTAACTGACAAAATCAATTGTAAAACTGCACTGTACTGGGACAGCTTTTCCCTATATGAGAAAATAGACTGAAACTCAGGACAGACTCTCAGGAGAGCTCTGGAAAAGCAGCATGGCAGAGAGGAAAATATTTTCATGCTAGAATCTGCTAGATATTCAGTGAGTGGGTAAATAAGCAAGTGAATGAGTGAGTGTGGGTTAAGGAATAAATGCATGGACACTAAATAAATACATGAAAAATCCATTTACACATGTTCATAGAAGTGGTTGGTAATGCTCATGTCATTTATGTATGTTCTTTCTTCTTTTTCAGAATAACTTCCAATAGGCAAAAGACACATTCATCTAGTAGGCTGGGAGTTCCCAAACTTTTCCACTCTTTGTCCTTTCTTAGATTCAATTGGCTTGCAACAGTTTCCCAGACTCCTGTCAACTAGTCCTGGAATTTCTCTCCCCGTCCTTTACCAGAGATGTGTCAGCATCTGACATGCCTCATCTTTAGTTACTAGAGAGCAGCTATGCCCATGCCCCCTAAGGATATATTGATAAGAACATGTGTACTCACATACTCACTTCCCCCAATATTGCCTCCACATCACAGACCGGGGCCAGGACACAGGCAATGATATGAAGCGCAGATTTATTAGAGGAAGAAATAGGAGGGAAGCTCAGGGATGGGGAATTGGGAAAGGGAATGAGACAGAAGCTATGCATCAGCCTCTGGTGTCCCCATGAGCCCAGATGTAGTTCTTGCTTTAGGACATGGATGGGGCCATAGCTGTGGCCAAACTGGAAGCTGGAGAGGCTGGGAACTCACTCATGTTCATCTAGGAGAGAGTCAGAGTGGGGAATAGAAGAATACTGGGAGCAAGGGGATGTGTGAGATAAGGGGTTCTGTAGGAAGAAATCCTGACAATGCTTCATTGGACCCTGAGTAGGAGGAGGTGGGAGAGGAGGGCAAATTCTGGAGCTGAGGATCAGAGGAGAAACAGGAGGAAGAGAAGTCTGCATCTGGTAGCCTGGATGGCAGGCAGGTATATCTCAGTCCATCCTTACTTCTATCTACTCTTGGGGGCTTGCTGTGTTGTGGGACACTTCTGCTGGGCTGGGATGGCTGTGCCCTTGGGTGGACATTGCTTCTTGGCCTGGGGAGCACATGGATCCTTGGTTTTAGGTGCACAAGTCTCTTGACATTTGACAGGGGGTGGCTGACACGGCTGCTTCACCTGCTGCTGTTGGATCGTCTGGGGCAGGCACTGCTGCTGCTGCTGCTGCTGGGAAGACATGGCTGCAGGAACAGGTGAGCCTGGAAGAAACCCAGGTAGAGACACTGTGACATCAGCTCCCTCCACCTCTTCTCCCTCTGACTCCTAAAGAGGGTTTTCTCCTCTAGCAAAGGATAAGAAATTAATAGCTTCAAGTTGACTAGTGAGTTGGTTCACACACACTCATTGCAATCTCTCTCTTTCTTTCTCCCTTTGTCTCTGAGACTCTGATTTCTAATCTTCTTCCATCTTCCCATGGAGGGCTGACCCAATTGAATATATGATGTATTTCTTAGTCTTAACAGGAAATAAGATGGAGTGCTGAGCTGAGGATGAAAAGATGGTCCAGATATTTTACTAGATCAAGGTATGAGATCTTGGCCGATGGGTTGGCAATACCAACTGTCTACTTTCAGAAGTGGTGATGAGTGTGAGTGAAGGTGGAAAGGCATGAAAAAGAGATCAGGAGCAGATTCTGCCTCAGAGGGAAGACAGAATGTCATGGTATATGAGTGATGGGGCTGGAGTACACCTGTTGTGGGAGCTCAGTTCTAATCCTGGCTCTACCCCTGACTTACCATGAGATGTAAACATAAGTCATTTAATGCAGTTGGGGAATAGTGGTTTTGGCTGTCCATGGAGAACTGGGAAACTGAAGATCAAATAGATCACTGGAGGTAAGGGATTATAGGAGGATATTTTACCAAGAGACACCCTGGTCCAAAGAACCTGCCTGCCAATGCAGGAGACATAAGAGACACGGGTACAATCCCTGGGTTGGGAAGATCCCCTGGAGGAGAGCATGGCAACCTACTCCAGTATTCTTGCCTGGAGAATCCTATGGACAGAAGAGCCTGGCGGGCTATGGCCCATAGGGTCGCAAAGAGTCAGACATAACTAAAGTGACTTAGCATGCAAGCATGCATGCACCCTGGTCCAGAGGAAAGAGCAATGGTCAAGAAGGCACAGGCAGAGGTTCTAGATCCAACCTTGCCCCTCGCTGGCCAGGCTCATCTCTGGGAAATCTGCCATCTCTGGACCTCCAAGCCTCTGTTTGGGGGCTATTGATCCAGAAGCGCTCTTAGGCCTTCCCAACTCTGACACGTGTCTCTGGTTCTCTTTGTAGGCACGTCCCTCATCTTTTAAGCTCATGACTATATATAGGAAGTATAGTTTCCAGATGGCAATCATGATAGAGAGGCGTGATGGCTACAGAGTATAAAATACAATATTTAGTAGACCAGCTTCTGTAAACCCAAAAGGAAAGTTTGAGAGAGCTTGCTGGTAGGACTGAAAAGGCAGAAGAAAGATTTGGAGGAGGCTACAAAATGCTGTAGCTCTAAATATCTCCCCTCAATGACAAAATTCCTCTTACTAGGGAATCAAACCGAGAACTAGGAAATTAGTTGGACCTAGCATTGGTGTGGGAGATTGAATTTCTTAAGTAGCAATTAGCGTGACATTTTCTTAATTGTCACGATGCTTATGTTACTTCTCTGGTTACCCAAGAACAGGAGAGGAGCTTGGCCTAGCAGCTCAAGACAGTTCAAGGAGTAGAAAAAGGCCCAGCAGATCCCAGGAGGACAAATCTCTCACTACTTACCAGAGGTGTGAGCCAGACCCTAGGAGATTCGGCTGAGCACAGGTTCACACCAACTACTCCTGGGAACCTTTTAAAGGCCCCCAGGCTGCCCCAGGCACCTGGTGTGGCCTTCATTACCATCTTCCAAAGAATTCCTAACCCACTTCTCCCACCTGCACTTCCTCCAGAGACTTGCTTTACTGGCCTGTTTTAATGAAAACCACCCACTAGATACTCCAGTATTCTGTGTCCTGGCTACCTGAGCTGACTTCATCCACTAAGGTGTCACCTCAAATTCAAGGACTCAAAGTCTTTTAAAAATAGGACTTATGTGAAGCTCTGCTTGTAGACCTAGAGTTATAAGAAACAGGAAGGAAGGAAGAGGCAAAGCAGGAAGGAATATGGACTGGGGGCACTACCAACAAAAATAGGAACGTAGGACTTTCCTGTCAGTCCAGTGGTTAGGACTCCAGGTTTCCACTGTAAGGGGGGTGGGTTTGATTCCTGGTAGGAGAAGTTCTTCATGTCATGAGGTACAGCCAAAAAAAAGGAGCATAACCTTTTCTGCTATTGCTGCCATTTTTTGAGCATTCACTAGTGCCCAGCCCTGAGATCACCCTTCATGCCCATTGTTTTATTTTACCTTTATAATCCCTGTAAGATGATGCCATTGTTGCTATTTTGCATGTGAGAAAAGTAAGGCTGGCAAAGATCACATAGGAAGTAAAGTGCAGAGATTGAATTTGAACTCCGATCTAGTGGATTGAAAGAATCCAGACCCTTAAGCATTATAAAGGGACACCTGACGCAGTGCTTAAGATTTGCCCAAATCCAGAAGGCACTGCTTACGTGATATTCTACAAGGCTTCCTTTTCATCACACATAGAACATGGTGGTGCTGTCCCCCACCCAGCCACCCACCAGGAGTCAGGCTGCTTTGGGTATTAGTGATGGTGAAAAAGAGTGGGAAAAAATGGGCTTCTGGGTAGAGTTTCTAGGTAAAATATAGGGCCATTAGCTAAATTTGAATTTCAGATAAGCAGAGCTTTTCAATATTCAGTTCAGTTCAGTTCAGTTCAGTCTCTCAGTTGTGTCCAACTCTTTGCAACCCCATGAGTCACAGCACGCCAGGCCTCCCTGTCCATCACCAACTCCCAGAGTTTACTCAAACTCATGTCCATCGAGTCGGTGATGCCATCCAGCCATCTCATCCTCTGTTGTCCCCTCTCCTCCTGCCCCCAATCCTTCCCAGCATCAGGGTCTTTTCCAATGAGTCAACTCTTCGCATGAGGTGGCCAAAGTATTGGAGTTTCAGCTTCAGCATCAGCCCTTCCAATGAACACCCAGGACTGATCTCCTTTAGGATGGACTGGTTGGATCTCCTTGCAGTCCAAGGGACTCTCAAGAATCTCCTCCAACAACACAGTTCAAAAGCATCAATTCTTTGGTGCTCAGCTTTCTTCACAGTCCAACTCTCACATCCATACATGACCACTGGAAAAAACATAGCCTTGACTAGACGGACATTTATTGGCAAAGCAATGTATATATGTATGTCCCAAATATTGCAGGAAACAAACTACAATATTTGTTGTTTATCTGAAATTTAAGTGTAACTGGGCAGACTGTATTTTTATTTGCTAAATCTGGCAACTTTACTCGAGAACTAATTCAGATGGGAGAAAGGTGCCCTGGTCCCACCCCCACCCCCCTACTTGGCCTCCTGGGAAAAGAAAACCTTCTTAGGAGGGGGTGGGTTCAGTTTTGGACCACTGCCCCAAACCTCAGGATCCTGCTGAGGGCCACTGATGAAGTAATTTCTGTCAGTATTAAAGCAAAGCATACCCCTTGCCTTATTTAAGCATTGTGGCAATTCTGTTAGTTGTGCAAATCTGATTTTATAGTTTAAAAATGTAGATCCAAAGACGTTCACTGACTTGCTCAACAAGATAAAGCTAGTAGGCAAGGAACTGGGTGGGGGCCCTGGCCCAGGGCTCATTTCTACTACATCGCAGAGGCTGGTGTCCCTGCCATAGGCAAGTGACTGTCACTGGGTGGAGACCATGACTAATATTTTTTCTGAGCTTCCTGTCATGTATAGACTGAACATTGGTCATTTTGAGGGGTCAGCCTCACTTAATAGGTAATCCTTTCATATTTCTCATGCAAGCCAGGTTTCCTATTCTACCTCGTTCTTGAGCCTAACAACTTTAAGAATGTAGCACCCTGAGTTCCAGATTCCAGGTCCTGCCTTCCATCTTCAGGATGAACACCTTCTCCACCTACACTCCTCTCTTCCCTGCCCCCACTATATGAGTTCAGTTCAGTTCACTTCAGGTCACTCAGTAGTGTCCGACTCTTTGCAACCCTATGGACTACAACACGCCAAAATTCCCTGTCCACACCAACTCCCGGAGCTTGCTCAAACTCATGTCCATCGATCAGTGATGCCATCCAACCATCTCATCCTCTGTTGTCCCCTTCTCCTCCTGCCTTCAATCTTTCCCAGCATCAGGGTCTCTTCCAATGAGTCAGTTCTTCGCATCATGTAGCCAAAGTATTGAAATTTCAGCTTCAGCATCAGTCCTTCCAACAAATATTCAGGACTGGTTTCCTTTAGGATTGACTGGTTTGATCTCCTTGACATCCAAGACTCTCAAGAGTCTTCTCCAACACCACAGTTCAAAAGCACCAATTCTTTGTGGCTCAGTTTTCTTCATAGTCCAACTCTTACATCCATGCATGACTACTGGAAAAACCATAGCTTTGAATAGATGGGTCTTTGTCAGCAAAGTAATATCTCTGCTTTTTAATATGCTGTCTAGTTTGGTCATAGCTTTTCTTCCAAGGAATAAGCGTTTTCTAATTTCGTGGCTGCAGCCACCATCTGTAGTGATTTTGGAGCCCAAGAAAATAAAGTCTCTCACTGTTTCCATTGTTTCTCCATCTACTTGCCATGAAGTGATGGGACCAGATGTCATGATCTTCATTTTTTGAATGTTGAGTTTTAAGCCAGCTTTTCCACTCTTCTCTTTCACTTTCAAGAGGCTCTTTAGTTCCTCTTAGCTATTTGCCATAAGGGCGGTGTCCTCTGCATATCTGAGATTATTGATATTTCTCCCATCAATCTTGATTCCAATTCTGCTTCATCCAGCCTAGAATTTTGTGTGATGTACTCTGCATAGAAGTTAAATAAGCAGGGTGACAATATACAGCCTTCATGTACTCCTTTCCCAATTTGGAACCAGTCTGTTGTTCCATGCCCAGTTCTGACTGTTGCTTCTTGACCTGCATACAGATTTCTCAGGAGGCAGGTAAGATGTTTTGGTATTCCCATCACTTTAAGAATCTTCTACAGTTTGTTGTGATCCACACAGGCAAAGGCTTCGGCATAATCAGTAAAGCAGAAGGAGATGTTTTCTGGAATTCTCTTGCTTTTTTTGATGATCCAATGGATGTTGGCAATTTGATCTCTGGTTCCTCTGCCTTACATCTGGAAATACACAGTTCACATACTGTTGAAGCATTACTTTGCTAGTGCTTGAGCTGAGTGCAATTGTGCAGTAGTTTGAACATTCTTTGGAATTGGAATGAAAATTGACCTTTTCCAGTCCTGTGGCCACTGCTGAGTTTTCCAAATTTCCTGGCATATTGAGTGCAGCACTTTCACAGCATCATCTTTTAGGATTTGAAATAGCTCAACTGGAATTCCATCACCTCCACTAGCTTTGTTCATAGTGATGCTTCCTAAGGCCCACTTAACTTCACATTCCATGCTGTCTGGCTCTAGGTGAGTTATCACACCACTGTAGTTATCTGGGTCATGAAGATCTTTTTTGTATAGTTCTTCTGTATATTCTTGCCACGTCTTCTTAAGATCTTCTGCTTCTGTTAGGTCCACACCATTTCTGTCCTTTATTGTGCTCGTCTTTGCATGAAATGGTCCCTTGGTATCTCTAATTTTCTTGAAGAGATCTCTAGTCTTTCCCGTCCTATTGTTTTCCTCTATTTCTTTGCACTGATCACTGAGAAAGGCTTTCTTATCTTTCCTTGCTCTTCTTTGGAACTCTGCATTCAGATGGGTATATCTTTCCTTTTCTCCTTTGCCTTTTGCTTGTCTTCTTTTCTCAGCTATTTGTAAGGCCTCCTCAGACAAACATTTTGCCTTTTTGCATTTCTTTTTCTTGGTGATAGTCTTAATCATTGCCTCCTGTACAATGTCAGAACCTCCATCCCTAGTTCTTCAGACACTCTGTCTATCAGACCTAATCTCTTGAATCTATTTGTCACTTTCACTGTATTATCATAAGGGATTTGATTTAGGTCATGCCTGAATGGTCTAGTGGTTTTCCCTACTTTCTTCAATTTAAGTCTGAATTTGGCAATAAGGAATTCATGATCTGAGCCACAGTCAGCTCCTGGTCTTGTTTTTGCTGATTGTATAGAGTTCTCCATCTTCAGCTGCAAAGAATATAATCAATCTGATTTTGGTATTGACCATCTGGTGATGTCCATGTGTAGAGTCTTGTCTTGTGTTGTTGGAAGAGGGTGTTTGTTATGACCAGTGTGTTCTCTTGGGAAAACTCTGTTAGCATTGCCCTGCTTCATTTTGTACTCCAAGGTCAAATTTGCCTTGTTCAAATAGCTCAAGAACTTCTTGTTCTACTAGCTCATCATGATGCAAATTCTCCAAAAGGGAAGCACGCAGCAGGATGAATTGGTGTAGACACATATCAAGGCGTTCTTCCATGTCTGGCACCTAGAAGGCATCAATCTATGTGTGATGCTCAGGAAGAGGTGGGTTTTCCACCCTTCATATCCATGTCACCCTCACAGCCTCTCTGGGATAAATTTTACTTCCTATTTTCCTCAGTCTGCTCTTTGACTTCTTACTTTGTCTATCAACAACTCCTGCTTACTTTGGAAAACTCTATCTAATGATGGACTCTGGCTTATGACACAATTATCGTCTGAGAGGATGATACTCTGGGGATGGCCTTTATAGAGAACATGGCTGGACTTGACATGGCTGTGCCCTCCAGGTCATAAATCTCCAAGAGTCATTCAAGCTCATACACATCTCACATGTTAAACTTTTCAAAACTATGGCATTCAACTTCCATCTTGGCCACATTATCCCTATTTCACAGAAGGAGAAATTTGAGACTTGTAATGAGGACATGCTTGACCCAAGGTCACACAGAGTTAATGTCAAAGCCAGGGTTGTATCACAGGTCTCCTGACTTCACAGTAATTTAGTGTCAGCTGAAGTGCCTGTGTCCCTGGGCTGATATCTAGCATATGTTATGTTAATGGTAGAATTAGGAGGCTGATTCTCGTGGTCTCCATCATTTGCACAAGATCCCTATCCTCTTTCCTCCCTGGTTGACAGTTGCTCTCTTTCCCATCAAGCCTGTCCACACTTCTTTCTCTAAAACAGGGGTCCCCAACCATTGGGATCTAATGCCTATTGATCTGGGATGGAGCTGATGTAACAACAATAGAAACAAAGTACACAAAAAAATATGCTTGAATCATCCCAAAACCACCTCCCCTGCCCCAGTCTGTGTGAAAATTGTCTTCCACAAAACTGGTCCCTGGTACCAAAATGGCTGGGAACTACTGCTCTAAGAAGCCGTAACTGATCCCTCTCCCCTGCACTGCCAGACACAGGTGCATATTTTTGGTCATTAAACCTTATACAACACCTCTATATACAGTTTTCACAAGACTCTATGAAGAAAGCTAATTGTATTTCTAATTTTATAGATGAAAAAATTATGGCTCTGGTGGTGGCTAGATCTGGAACCCAGAAAGGAGGGCCCACCTAAGTCTCTTAGATCAGTAATGACTCATTTCCAAGCACCCCAAATGGCTGGGAGAATGAATTGTTCTTTCAAAAGAGGAGTGGGCACTTCCTGGCACCCCCTTAAATCACCTCATGTAAACACCTCCTCCAGATGAGGTGGGTCCTGAGAAGCTAGTGGAATGATGACTCTGTAGTGTCTGCTCCCACCCACACTGCTCCAGCAAGGCCATGAGACTGTTGCCTGGTCAATCGATCATGAGTCCTACATCTTCTCTGTCATCCTCAAAGCACCATGTTGCGCTGAAATCAGGAACTCAGGCTTTGCATCTTGCCTCTCTAGGGAGCAGACACCTGAGAGCAGGTGTGTACCCATGACTCCATAAGAAAGGGGAGGGCACATGTAAGCCTCATTTCTGAAGGTGAGTCAAAGCTTGAGAAACCCCAGCCCCACCCTGCAGACAAACAATGTGGTGATCAGGCAACAGAGGTCTGACACTGGGAGGGGACCTTGTCAGAGACCATGCTAATCATCTAACTCTCTACCTAGACACACCTTCACGAGGGCACTTTTGCCTCTGGGTTTGGGGGGAGGACAGAAGAATTGATGTTTCCATCTGGAGACACAGGGAACATACTTGTCATGTTATTTTCAGGAATGAAACAAAGAAAACCAAAAAGAGGAATTCTGAGTTACTAGTAGAGAGGACAGTGGAGGTTTGGAGCTGCCATCTTCCTGTATTTTAGCTGTTTATCTAGTAAAATGCAAACTTAAAACTGAGAAAATTGCATCTTATTTTAAAAATCATAATCATGTGATATTTGCATTAGCTTAATTTCTGCCTAATACTTAACCAGTAGTCATGGCTTAGAACATTTCAGTTTCGGGTTTACCTCCACTAATTACTTAATAATCTATCAACAAACACTTTAGTAGATGCTACTTAAGGAGACCTTGTGACCTTTTTTTTTAATGTGGGAAATCCACTTGTAACATGGATCATTTCATCCTCTAATTGATCTGTTTGCAAATGAGATGCTCAGATCCTAATATTAGATACTTTATATCAGAGTATTCAAAGCAGGCCCATGGAGAGAGGAGAGTAAGAGGATGAGTTTCCAAAAATGTGTGATGAGTTTATCTCTCCTCCATCCCTTTCTGGAAGACCCTCCATGGTCCTGGGAGTTATATATAGGGGAAATAAAGTCGTGGACTTAGTGAGAGGTTAGTTCCAATGGAACACCCATGGATTCACCTGTGGAAGTTGAAGCTGGCTGTGGAAGCAGAGGGGGTGAGGGGCAAAGCACCCATCTCTGAGAAGAGAGCCAAGGTCAGCCTCTTGGAAGTCAAGTGGTGCCGAAATACCACTTGGATGTAGCACAGTATCCTTGGAGACATAGGGAAGGAGCCAGGGCACTTAAGAAATAATTCTACTGATCCTTGCCCCTCACTGCGTTTGAGATACTGACCACATTCCTTAACTTGTCTGGGCCTCAACATTTTTGTTCTCTAATACGAGGTGATTGGCTAAAATTTCCTCTGTGCTGTGCTGTGGTCAGTGGTGTCTGACTCTCACTCCATAGACTATAGCCTGCCAGATTCCTCTGCCCATGGGATTTTCCAGGCAAGGATACTGGAGCAGGGCGCTATTTCCTCCTCCAAGGGATCAAACTCTTGTCTCCTGCATGGACAGGTGGATTCCTTAACACTAGAGCCACCTGGAGAGCCCCAAAGAGTTCCTCCAAAGTCCCATTAAGGGCTAAGATTCTATAAACATACATTAGGTCTGGGAAGGCAAACTGCATTTGATCCCTTTGAAATCAATAGTGAATTGAGAGGACTGAGGTTGAGTTTCAGCTTGATCTGAAAGCATGAACATATTGACTAGAGATGTCTGCCATGAGAGGCAGAAGTGGCCACATGTGCAGGCAGTCACATCCCTGGCTTAGTCTAAAGCAGGGAGCAGTATACAGTACTAGGACTTATGAGTGAGGATAACTGAAGCACTTGAAGAAGGAGAAAAGAGTCTAAAGTCAGGCAGGTTGATTCCTCCAGTTCCATTCTTCTTTCTCAAGATTACTTTGGCTATTCGAGGTTTTTTGCATTTCCATACAAATTGTGAAATTATTTGTTCTAGTTCTGTGAAAAATACCGTTGGTAGCTTAATAGGAATTGCATTGAATCCATAGATTGCTTTGGGTAGAATAGCCATTTTGACAATATTGATTCTTCCAATCCATGAACACGGTATGTTTCTCCATCTGTTTGTGTCCTATTTGATTTATTTCATCAGTGTTTTATAGTTTTCCATGTATAGGTCTTTTGTTTCTTTAGGTAACTATACTCCTAAGTATTTTATTCTTTTTGTTGCAATGGTGAATGGTATTGTTTCCTTAATTTCTCTTTCTGTTTTTTCATTGTTAGTATAAAGGAACGCAAGGGATTTCTGTGTGTTAATTTTATATCCTGCAACTTTACTATATTCATTGATTAGCTCTAGTAATTTTCTGGTAGAGTCTTTAGGGTTTTCTATGTAGAGGATCATGTCATCTTCACACTCTACTACAAAGCCACAGTCATCAAGACAGTATGGTACTGGCACAAAGACAGAAATATAGATCAATGGAACAGAATAGAAAGCCCAGAGATGAAACCATGAACCTATGGACACCTTATCTTTGACAAAGGAGGCAAGGATATACAATGGAAAAAAGACAACCTCTTTAACAAGTGGTGCTGGGAAAGCTGGTCAACCACTTGTAAAAGAATGAAACTAGAACACTTTCTGACACCATACACAAAAATAAACTCAAAATGGATTAAAGATCTAAATGTAAGACCAGAAACTATAAAACTCCTAGAGGAGTACATAGGCAAAACACTCTCCAACATGAATCACAGCAGGATCCTCTATGACCCACCTCCCAGAATATTGGAAATAAAAGCAAAACTAAACTAATGGGACCTAATGAAACTTAAAAGCTTTTGCACTACAAGGGAAACTATAAGTAAGGTGAAAAGACAGCCCTCAGATTGGGAGAAAATAATAGCAAATGAAGCAACAGACAAAGGATTAATCTCAAAAATATACAAGCAACTCCTGCAGCTCAATTCCAGAAAAATAAATGACCCAATCAAAAAATGGGCCAAAGAACTAAACAGACATTTCTCCAAAGAAGACATACAGATGGCTAACAAACACATGAAAAGATGCTCAACATCACTCATGATCAGAGAAATGCAAATCAAAACCACAATGAGGTACCATTACACGCCAGTCAGGATGGCTGCTATCCAAAAGTCTACAAGCAATAAATGCTGGAGAGGGTGTGGAGAAAAGGGAACCCTCTTACACTGTTGGTGGGAATGCTAACTAGTACAGCCGCTATGGAAAACAGTGTGGAGGTTTCTTTAAAAACTGGAAATAGAACTGCCATATGACCCAGCAATACCATTTATGGGCATACACACTGAGGAAACCAGATCTGAAAGAGACACATGCACCCCAATGTTCATCGCAGCACTGTTTATTATAGCCAGGACATGGAAGCAACCTAGATGCCCATCAGCAGACGAATGGGTAAGGAAGCTGTGGTACATATACACCATGGAATATTACTCAGCCATTACAAAGAATTCATTTGAATCAGTTCTAATGAGATGGATGAAACTGGAGCCCATTATACAGAGTGAAGTAAGCCAGAAAGATAAAGAACATTACAGCATACTAACACATATATATGGAATTTAGAAAGATGGTAATGATAGCCCTATATGCAAAACAGAAAAAGAGACACAGAAATACAGAACAGACTTTTGAACTCTGTGGGAGAAGGTGAGGGTGGGATGTTTCAAAAGAACAGCATGTATACTATCTATGGTGAAACAGATCACCAACCCAGGTGGGATGCATGAGACAAGTGCTCGGGCCTGGTGCACTGGGAAGACCCAGAGGAATCGGGTGGAGAGGGAGGTGGGAGGGGGGATCGGGATGGGGAATACATAACTCTATGGCTGATTCATATCAATGTATGAGAAAACCCACTGAAATGTTGTGAAGTAATTAGCCTCCAACTAATTTAAAAAAAAAAAAAAGGAGAAAAGATATGAGCTGTTTAAAAATCCTGCACAAGCTGACACCACCTAGAATCTCCATCTGAGCTCCCACCTCTCCTTCACACAGCTGTTAAGAGACTGCTGTTTCCAAAACTTGCCTCAAACCATTTGCACTGTGATGACCCTCTACTAGCAAACATCCCAGCAAAATTCAAGGTAATCTCTAAGAACCATTCAAAATGTTGCTAAAATTGAGCAGGACCTTGCTGGGCCCTCACAGGTACAAAAGCCCTTCCATACCTTTCTGTACAGAAAAAGATTTTAGTCTGCTAGGGGCCTCTCCTGAGTCACAAATGACTGGCTCAAGAATTAACAATTGAAAGGATGTAGACATGTAGTGAAAAAAATAGCAGTTGGGGCAGGAGAACTGGTTACAATTTACACAGTAAATCAGTCATATAGCAGTCACAGGATGTTTATTTCCTCCCTGAAGTACATAGATAACAGTGTCTGAGACACACTCCTGACTTGTTTTGCAGGTACAGTAACTGCTACTGGATGGAAAAACTAACTACGTGATGACCAGACTATAGTCATGACATCAGCTGCTTCATCTTGAGCTGTACTGAATCTGTGATTTTCACTATTCCAGGAACTGGCCTCAAGAAAAAGAATAAATTGACACAGGAGTTGAAGATTAACTGTTCTTAAAACAACCAAGATGACACTGACCAGCCTGGTTTCAACATGATTATGGGAGCCAGCTGCACTGTTCTGCACGTAGCCCTCAGTGGTATATCCTTGAAGCCTTCCTTTATTTTTAATTAATTACTATTTTTTGTCCCAATAATTGATTGATATAATAACTCTTGAAGAAGAAGCCAGGTTTGTCCTTCAAGTATTTCCATTATTTCTTTTATTAACATATTTTGCAAAGACTGCTTCAAGCTTTTTGGGTCACCAACTGAAATTTCAAAATCTTTTGGCAGGGTCCAGTACGATTTATTTCCTTAAAAATATACTCTATCTGTTGACAGCAGTGTCTTCAAAATATCAAAATAAGGAAATGTAAAATATAAACATTTCACATCAGTTCAGTTCAGTCGCTCAGTCGTGTCTGATTCTTTTTGACACCATGGACTGCAGCACGCCAGGCCTCCCTGTCCATCACCAACTCCCAGAGTTTACTCAGACTCATGTCCATTGAGTCAGTGATACCATCCAGCCATCTCATCCTCTGTCTTCCCTTTCTCCTCCCTCCTTTAATCTTTCACAGCATCAGGGTCTTTTCAAATGAGTCAGCTCTTCGTATCAGGTGGCCAAAGGATTGGAGTTTCAGCTTCAGCATCAGTCCTTCCAGTGAATATTCAGGACTGATTTCCTTTAGGATTGACTGGTTGGATCTCCTTGCAGTCCAACAGACTCTCAAGAGTCTTCTCCAACACCACAGTTCAAAAGTATCAATTCTTCAGCACTTGGCTTTCTTTATGGTCCAACTCTCAGATCCACACATGACCACTGGAAAAACCATAACCTTGACTAGACAGACCTTTGTTGGCAAAGTAATGTCTCTGCTTTTTAATATGTTGTCTTTCACATAGAAGTGCTATTATAAACAGTCAAATCATCTTCCTGTGGATAACAAAAATAACTGATGGAGAGTCTGAGTGTCTGGACATTGCACCCCTTTATTGCTCCTAATGCTAATGTTGAGCTAATTCCTTTCCAGGAAAGCTATTTAAATGACTGCTTCCTAGATCCTGCTCACTCATTTATTCTGCATTCACTAGAAATCTGGCTTCTCTTCCTACCAGTCTGCCAACCCACAGAGAATATATAGGAGCATTCCTTTGAAAGTGTTTGCCCTCTGGCCAGCAACCCCGAGATCCTTTTTAGGATGCGAATTCACCATCTTCCAAGTTGCTGATTTTCTGAATAAAGCGTCTTTCTGTTCCACCAATCCCTGTCTCTTGAACATCGACTTTTGAGTGACAAGTGGCCAACTTGAGTTTGGTTTCCACCCCAGTTGATAACATTACCTTCTCCAGGACCTCTGTACTTACTCTCTCCCCAAAGAAGTGTTTTCCTCTTCTGCTCAACCCCCACAACTTTTTATTTATAACTATTTGGAGCACTTTTCATCTAATGTTTTTACTTGGTATACATATAAATTATAAAATATATGTTATTTATCTCAGCATCAATATAAATTCCTTGATAGGAGCAGTTTCACCCTCGTCATATATTCATGTGTTTGTTATCTACCCCCATACTAGCCAAACATATATTATATCCACTTCAGAAATAGAAGCAAATAAATGCATGAATGAAAAGATGAATGATATTTAAATGAATGAATTGAAGTAAGTGGTAAACACAAGGTTAGACACTTTGGCTTAACTGTCAGAACCAATGAAGTGCCAAGGCATGTTTTGGACTAAACCATTTTTCCAAGTTCAGAGATACTTGCCATCTCTAAATAGCTCTCCTTGTTTATCCTAATCACATGGTAAGCATGCTCAGTTATGTCCGACTCTTTATGACCCCATGGACTGTAGCCCTCCAGGTTCCTCTGTCCAGGGGATTCTCCCGGCAAGAATACTAGAGTGGGCACTTGTCTCATGCATCCAACCTAGACTGACGATCTGTTTCACACTTGATAATATACATGTTTCGATGCTGTTCTCTCAGATCATCCCACCCTCGCCTTCTCCCATAGAATCCAAAAGTCTGTTCTATACATCTGTGTCTCTTTTTCTGTCTTGCATATAGGGTTATCATTACCATCTTTCAGATGACCCAGAGAGATGGGATGGGGAAGGAGGTGGGAGGGGGGTTCAGGATTGGGAACACAGTAAATCCATGGCTGATTTATGTCAATGTATGGCAATAACCATTACAATATTATAAAGTAATTAGCCTCCAACTAATAAAAATAAATGAAAAAAAAGAAAAAAAAAGAATACTAGACTGGGTTGCCATTTCCTCCTCCAGAGGATCTTCTCAACCTAAGGATCAAATCTGCATTTCTTACATCCCCTGCATTGGAAGGTGGTTTCTTTACCACTGTGCCACCTGGGAAGCCCATTTCAACCACACACACTGTCTTTCTATTCCCTCAAACTTGAAGATTGATGCTGAAATCATCCATTACCTGTAAGAGGCCCAGGTGCCTGGATGTGTGTGTGTCTGTGTGTGTGTATGCACATGCGTGCACATGCATGGTAGATGGGGTGCTTCTTTATACCCAAACAGCGAGCTTCCTAAGGGAAGGAGAGATGTTCAGGACAGACCTGACACCTGGTAAAAATTGGTACTTGGATAGACTAGCTAGTTGGTGAATGGGTGGCCCCATTACTAAAGGATGCTGTTGAATGAGTGAGTCAGTGACTGAGCTAAAAGATGGAGCGAGTGAGTAAGCAAATGTATAAATAAGAAATGAGCCAACAAACTAGCTGACTGACTGGCTAGTTCACTGAACAACTGATTATCTGACTGTTGAGTGGTTGACAAACTGATTTACTGACTGGCTGACTGGTTGGCCAACTAGCTGATGACTAATTTCAAAAGCAGATCTTTGTACAGTGTAGCAAAGGAAGTTTTCTTGGGAACATGGGACAGATGGCACAAAAGAGGATCCTGTGTATGGGAGCCCCTGAGGAGTGTATACTATGAACTGGAAAACCATTTCCTAGTTTTCTTTCTTTTTCTTAGGAGTTCTCTGTGATTTTCATTCCCTGTCAACTGAGGTCAGTGGATGTGACTTCAAGGGAACACCAGCCAGAGGCAGTCATGGTCAGACAGTGGCTGTCTTCCTGTAGGAAGGTATTTGGGACCAGAGGACATCTGCTCACTGGGGAGCCTGATTGTTCCCTTGGTCTTGGGATCTGGGGGTGGGGTTCTGGGGCTCAGATCATCTCTCAGGTCAGCAAAGGGCCTCTGTGATGGTGGCCAAGACAGGGAACGAAATCATACAAATCAGTGGACGGCACAAGCTGGGCCAGTTTGCCCAGTTTATACCCTGCTCTCTGACCACAGAGACCTTCCTTGGGAAAGTGATGTACAGGCAGCAAGCAAGGGCTGCCAGACTCGGCTTCAGACAGTGTCTGGTGGTGACTGAAGCCCCCAGAGTGGACCAGGGCTCATAGTGCTATGTGGTGACCTACCCTGCATCTACTCAGCTGACTGACAGGCAATTACATACCCTGCCACAGCCATCGCTCCTGACCTGGATGAGAAGGAAGGGGCAGGACAATAACCTGAATACAGGTAGCTTGTATCCATAGTAACCAAGCCACTCCATGGACAAACCCTTCAGTGATTCCCCAAAGGCCTCGGGAAAAAGTCCCCTGGTTGCTGACAGAGGTGAAAAGGCCCTTTTCTACTCTTGTCCCTTGCTGAGAGGCTTCTAGTCTCCTCTCTCCTCAGTCATCCCACCTGGCTTTTTCTCTATGCACAGATACTCTACTGTTTCAGCCATAAGCCATGATAACTATTTTTTAAATTTAATTTTATTTTTTAATTCAGTTTTTGTTTTGTACTGGAGTGTAGCTGATTGACAATGTTGTATTAGTACACAGCTGAGTGATTCAGTTATACATATGAATATTGTTGTGGTTTAGTCACCCTGTGGTATCCAATTCTTTGCGACCCCATGGACTGCAACTGACAGGCTCCTCTGTCCATGGATTTTCCAGGCAAGAATATTGAAGTGAGTTGCCATCCATTCTTTTTCAGATTCTTTTCCCATAGAGGTTATTACAGAACATACTGACTATTTACAGGTTTTCTTTTTTTTTTTTTAAGGAATAGTCTCTCTTGATGAACAGAAAAGGGACTTGTGGTACGCATACAGGTACCTATTTGCAGGGCAGTAAAGGAGACACAGACATTTTGGACAGAGTTGGGGAAGGACAGAGTGGGATGATATGAGAGAATAGCCTTGAAATATATATATTGCCATTTGTAAAATAGATAACCAGTGGAAATTCGATGTATGATGCAGGAAACCCAAAGCCAGTGCTCTGTGACAACCTAGAGGAGTGGAATGAGGAGGGAAGCAGGAATGGGGTTCAAGAGGGAGGGGACATATGTATACCAAGTGCCAATTCATGCTGATGTATGGCAAAAATCATCACAAAATTGTAAAGTAGTTATCCTCTAATTTATAAATAAAATTATATATATATATAATTTATATATATTTTTATAAATATATATAAGAAAAATATATAAACATAAATTAAATATATATATAAGAAAAGATAAATATATATGAAGGAAAAAAACTTGGTAGCTTAGATGGTAAAGAATCTGCCTGCAGTGCAGGAGATGAAGGTTCAATGCCTGGGTTGGGAAGATCCCCTGGAGAAGGAAATGACAACCCACTCCAGCATTCTTGCCTTGAGAATCCCATGGACAGAGGATCCTGACGGGCTACAACTGCCGTGGGGTTGCAAAGAGTTGGACATGACTTAATGACTAAGACTTTATATATAAAGAGTATTCTATCTTTTTCACTCTCCTTTTTCCAGCAAGCTGCTCCCTCTGCCTGGAGTGCCTGTCCTTAACTTGTGCCTGACTGATCTCAGAACTTCAACGACTAATTTACTTCTTCCCTGAATACCCCCCCACCAATCTGTATTACCCAAGCAGCATTTAGTATCTGTGTTTGTTCTGGAAACTCTTGTCCTGGTGCTGGTTCTCTATTGGAACAGTCTCCTCTGCTCCATCCCTTTGTAAACTGTGAGCTCCTGAAGGGCAGAAATAACACTGCCTACTCCTTTGACTCCTATAGAGCGCCTTGTCCACAATTGACATACAACAAATATATGTTCATACAAACCAAATATGTAGTCCACCTGGAGCATATGTGAATCCAGCCTCTCCCAGTGTGTGGCTGTGAGAGTCTCTTACCTCCTCTGCCTGACACAGGCAAGCCCCAATTCCTCCCCATCATTGGATCTCTCCCTGCCTCGATTTTTTGTGCTTCTATGTGTTGCCTATGTCAAGCATGACTTCTTCGAGCTTCATGTTCAGCCTGTGGCTTTTATTCCTTGCTGGATAGTGAGCCTGTGAAGAGCAGGTACCTATCTTTCTCAGACTCAGTTCCTCCTCCTATTCAGGGCCTTGGCAGACTTTTGCATACAAGAGAACTTTAAAGTTAAATAAATAAATAAAGACTGGCTAGGTTTTCTAGGACGATACTCAAGTTCAGAAGACAACAATGAGATCAATAATTCCAAAGGGCAGATATCCAAAACTCTCTTTGCATGGGTGAGAATTTCTATGCATGACTGCACTATGCTCATAAGTGTTTTGCAGCCGATGCCCCTCTGCCCCAGGGGGTATCCTTGCCTGCCTTGTGGATGATGGCAGCCCCAGCCATGTGACTTGTGCTGCCTGTAAGACTATAAACCTTAAAAGCCATGTTCATTATGCACTCCTTTCTCTCTGCCATGAAGCCTGACCTTGTTCCTGATTGAAGTGCACTGTAAGTTTGCATCCTTAAGTCAAATTAATGTGTAGCAGGACTACAGTTGACCCTTGGTAGACATGTAAGGTGAGCAAGCAATAAACCTTTGTTGTGTTAAGGCACTGAATGTGGGGCTCTTTTGTTACTGCAGCATAACTTAGCCTATCCTAACTGATACACAGGGACATGCAAGAATGAACTTCTCTCGAGGAGAATGTATTCCTAGTTCACCTTGACTCTGCCCAAAGGGAAAGTACGTTTTTAAGTCCAGTGCGTGCTGAGTGGTAGCCAGGACAGTGACTCAGGTATGTGTGTATGTGCCGTGTGTGGGGTGTGTGTAGATATGTGTGACAAGTGTTAATATGTGACTGTAAGCAGAGGTCGGGCGCAGGAGAAGGGAGGGGAGGGGGATGGAGGAGCAAGCCTGGGCTTACGCAGTACAGGGGAAGGGCCTTCTGCTTGTGGGCAACTGACATTTGCCTACAAAGGACTTTCTGTCTGTGGTTGGGGAGCTAAATAAAAGTGTTTCCTCACGGGATTTTGTGCCAAACCACATCTTACATCTTACACTGAGCTGAACTGAGGACAGAGTGCCACCTGCTGGAGCTGCCAAGCCAGTGCAACTACTTCCAATTTCAGCCGAGTTTCTCCTTAAGTCATGTCCATCTCTTTGCAACATAATGGACTGTAGGATGCCAGGCTTCCCTGTCCAACACCAATTCCCGGGGCTTGCTCAAACTCATGTCCATCAAGTCAGTGATACCATCCAAACACCTCATCCTCTCTTGTCCCCTTCCCCTGCTTTCAGTCTTTCCCAGCATCAGGGTCTTTTTCAATGAGTCAGAAAACTAACCAAACTGATCACATGGATCACAGACTTGTCTAACTCAATGAAACTGTGAGCCATGCTGTGTAGGGCCACCTAACATGGACAGGTCGTGGTGAAGAGTTCTGACAAAATGTGGTCCACTGGAGAAGGGAATGGCAAATGACTTCAATATTCTTGCCTTGAGAACCCCATGAATAATATAAAAAGGCAAAAATATATGACACTGAAAGACGAACTCCCCAAGTCAGTAGGTGCCCAATATGCTACCAGAGAAGAGTGGAGAAATAGCTCCAGAAAGAATGAAGAGATGGAGCTAAAATGAAAACAACACCCAGTTGTGGATGTGACTGGTGATGGAAGCAAAATCCAAAGCTGTAAAGAACAATATTGCATAGGAACCTGGAATGTTAGGTCCGTGATTTGAAAGTGGTCAAACAGGAGATGGCAAGAGTGAACATTGACATTTTAGGAATCAGTGAACTAAAATGGATAGGAATGAGCGAATCTAATTCAGATGACCATTATATCTACTACTGTCGGCAAGGATCCCTTAGAAGAAATGGAGTAGCCCTCATAGTCAACAAGAGTCTGAAATGCAGTACTTGGGTGCAATTTCAAAAATGACAGAATGATTGCTGTTAATTCCAAGGCAAACCATTCAATATCACAGTAATCCAAGTCTGTGCCCCAACCACTAAACCTGAAGAAATTGAAGAATGGTTCTATGAGGACCTACAAGACTTTCTGGAACTAACTCCAAAAAAAGATGTCCTTTTCATCATAGAGGACTGGAATGCAAAAGTAGGAAGTCGAGAGATACCTGGAGTAAAAGGCAAGTTTGGACTTGGAGTACAAAATGAAACAGAGCAAAGGCTAACAGAGTTTTGAAAAGGAGAACCCACTGGTCATAGCAAACACCCTCTTTCAACAACACAAGACAACACTCTACACATGGACATCACCAGATGGCCATACCAAAATCAGATTGATTATATTCTTTGCAGCTGAAGATGGGGAACTCTATACAGTCAGCAAAAATAAGACTGAGAGCTGACTGTAGCTCAGATCATGAACTCCTTATTGCCAAATTCAGACTTAAATTGAAGAAAGTAGGGAAAACCACTAGACCATTCAGACATGACCTAAATCAAATCCCTTACAATTATACAGTAGAAGTGACAAATTGATTCAAGGGGTTAGATCTGACAGACAGATTGCCTCAAGAACTATGGACAGAGGTTTGTGACATTGTACAGGAGGCAGTGATCAAGACCATCCCCAAGAAAAAGAAATGTAAAAAGGCAAAATGGTCATCTGAGGAGGCCTTACAAATAGCTGAGAAAAGAAGACAAGTAAAAGGCAAAAGAGAAAAGGAAAGATATACCCATCTGAATGCAGAGTTCCAGAGAAGAAGAAGGTGAGTTAAGAAAGCCTTCCTCAGTGATCAATGCAAAGAAATAGAGGAAAACAATAGAATGGGAAAGACTAGAGATCTCGTCAAGGAAACTAGAGATACCAAGGGAACATTTCATGCAAAGATGGGCACAATAAAGAACAGAAACTGTATGGACCTAACAGAAGCAGAAAATATTAAGAAGAGGTGGCAAGAATATACAGAAGAACTGTACAAAAAAGATCTTCATGATCCAGATAACCACGATGGTGTGATCACTCACCTGGAGCCAGACATCCTGGAATGTGAAGTCAAGTGGGCCTTAAGAAGTATCACTACAAACAAAGCTAGTGGAGGTGATGGAATTCCAGTTGAGCTATTTCAAATCCTAAAAGATGATACTGTGCAAGTGCTGCACTCAATATGTCAGCAAATTTGAAAAACTCATCAGTGGCCACAGGACTGGAAAAGGTCAGTTTTCATTCCGATCCCAAGAAGGGCAATGCTGAATAATGTTCAAACTACCAAACAATTGCAATTATCTCATATGCTGGAAAAATAATTTTCAAAATTCTCCAAGCTAGGCTTCAACATTACATGGACTGAGAACTTCCAGATGTTCAAGCTGGATTTAGAAAAGGCAGAGGAACCAGAGATCAAATTGCCAGCATCCATTGGATCATCAAGAAAGCAAGAGAGTTCCAAAAAAACATCTACTTCTGCTTCATTGACTACACCATAGCGTTTGATTGTGTGGATCACAACTAGCTGTGGAAAATTCTTCAGGAGATGGGAATACCAGACTACCTTACCTGTCTCCTGCAAAATCTGTATGCAGGTCAAGGAGCAACAGTTAGAACCAGACATGGAACAATGGATTCGTTCCAAATTGGGAAAGGAGAACCTCAAGGTTGTATATGGTCACCTGCTTATCTAACTTCTATGCAGACTGTATCATGTTGAATGCTGGGCTGGATGAAGGACAAGCTGGAATCAAGATTTCTGGGAGAAATATCAATAACCTCAGATATGCAGAGGACACCACCCTTATGGCAAAAAGCAAAGAGGAACTAAAGAGCCTCTTGATGAAGGTGAAAAAGAAGAATAAAAAAGCTGGCTTAAAACTCAACATTCAGAAAACTAAGATTATGGCATCTGGTCCCATCACTTCATGGCGAATAGATGGGGAAACAATGTAAACAGTGAGAGACTTTATTTTGGGGGACTCCAAAATCACTGCAGATGGTGACTCCAGCCATGAAATTGAAAGACACTTGCTCCTTGGAAGAAAAGCTATGACCAACCTCCACATCATATTAAAAAGCAGAGGCATTACTTTGCTGATGAGGGTCTCTCTAGTCAAAACTATGATTTTTCCAGTAAGTCATGTATGGATGTGAGAGTTGAACCATAAAGAAAGCTAAGCACTGAAGAACTGATGCTTTTGAACTGTGGTGTTGGAGAAGACTCTTGAAATTCCCTTGGACTGCAAGGAAATCAAACCAACCAATCCTAAAGGAAATCAGCCCTGACTATTCATTGGAAAGACTGAAGCTGAAGCTTAAGCTCCAAGCCTTTGGCCACCTGATGTGAAGAACTGACTCATTGGAAAAGACCCCGATGCTGGGAAGGATTGAAGGCAGAAGGAGAAGAGGACGACAGAGGATAAGATGGTTGGATGGCATCACCGACTCGATTGACATGAGTTTGAGCAAGCTCCAGGAGTTGGTGATGGACAGGGAAGCCTGGCATGCTGTCAATCATGAGGTCGCAAAAAGTTGGACACGACTGAGCAACTGAACTGACTGTCTCCTCCTTCAGCGGGCGGGTTCAGACCCAGAGTGGAGCCTTCGATGCTGAGGTGACCCTGTTGATCCCTTCACTTTACAGGCAAAGAAACTGAGGACTTGGGCCAGTATGTTTCCCTCTGAAGGCCTCTCAAGCTGGGCCACACTACCCTCAGGGGAAGGGCTGATTGCTTCTCCACTGGAGCCAGTGCAATTCCAAGGTTCCCTTGGCAAGGGTTCAAAGCAGACAGGCTGTTTTGGGTCAGGGCATGCGGTGGGGAAGAGGTGAGCACTCTGTGGTTCAGGAGAGCCAAACTGGATGGAGGATAAGGGAAGACTCCTGCAAGGGCTCCCATTAACTGAAGAGCGGCAACCTAAAATGCAAGGCTCTCTACACTGTTGCCCACAGTCCTTGCCAGAAAAACACTACCTACTCTTAGCAGACAAGGAAACTGAAACCCAGAGAGGCTAAGTGATTTGTCCAGAGTCATGTAGCTGGGAAATGTTTGTGTCAGAATTCAAGTCCAGGCCAGTTTGGTTCTAAGACCGAACTCTGTATTGTATCAAGCCATATCACCCCCAAACTAAAGGCTCTTCATGCCTCTTGACTGTATTCTTCCTGCACAGGGCATGCAGATAGGCAGGGTTCAGGGTGTTCAGGCCACATGGTATGATTCTTTCAAGGAGTCTGTAAACTACAGAATGAGGGCTTACTGACCAGATGCTTGGTGAGTGCAGGGAGCAAGCCTTGACTGTAGATGGCCCCAGTCACATGTGAAACCACTGCCTCAGAGACCCATGCTAGTCCTTATGTACGCTTTATGGAGGAACCATCAGTGCCAAGCCCTGTGTTTGGAGAACAAACAGGCAGTGAATGGGACAGGAAGAAAAGTGGCTGGATAAGTATAACAGTGTGTGTTACTGGCCTGGTGTGTTACTCTTCAGGGCAGTTAAGGGCAGAACTCTCAAGGGAAGCCATTCAGTTCAGTTCAGTCTCTCGGTTGTGTCTGACTCTTTGCAACCCAATGAACCGCAGCATACCAGGCCTCCCTGTCCATCACAAACTCCCGGAGTCCAACCAAACCCATGTCCATTGAGTCAGTGATACCATCCAACCATCTCATCCTCTGTCGTCCCCTTCTCCTCCTGCCCTCAATCTTTCCCAGCATCAGGGTCTTTTCCAATGAGTTCGCTTTTCTCATCAGGTGGCCAAAGTATTGGAGTTTCAGCTTCAACATCAGTCCTTTGCAATGAATACCCAGGACTGATCTCCTTTAGGATGGACTGGATGGATCTCCTTGCAGTCCAAAGGACTCTCAACAATCTCCTCCAACACCACAGTTCAAAAGCATCAATTCTTCGGTGCTCAGTTTTCTTTATAGTCCAACTCTCACATCCATACATGACCACTGGAAAAACCATAGCCTTGACTAGATGGACCTTTGTAGACAAAGTAATGTCTCTGATTTATAATATGCTGTCTAGGTTGGTCATAACTTTCCTTCCAAGGAGTAAGTAAGCATCTTTTAATTTCGTGGCTGCAATCACCATCTGCAGAGATTTTTGAGCCCCCAAAAATAAAGTCTAACACTATTCCCACTGTTTCCCCATCTATTTGCCATGAAGTGATGGGACCAGATGCCATGATCTTCATTTTCTGAATGTTGAGCTTTAAGCCAACTTTTTCACTCTCTTCTTTCACTTTCATCAAGAGGCTCTTTAGTTCTTCTTCACTTTCTGCCATAAAGGTGGTGCTATCTGCATATCTGAGGTTATTGATATTTCTTCCAGCAATTTTGATTCCAGCTTGTGCTTCATCCAGCCCAGCGTTTCTCATGATGTACTCTGCATATAAGTTAAATAAGCAGGGTGACGTACGTAAATTTACGTACGTAAATAAGCATCCTTGACGTACTCCTTTTCCTATTTGGAACCAGTCTGCTGTTCGATGTTCACTCTTGACATCTCCTATTTGACCACTTCCAATTTGCCTTGATTCATGGACCTAACATTCCAGGTTCCTATGCAAATATTGCTCTTTACAGCATCGAACCTTGTTTCTATCAGCAGTCTCATCCACAACTGTGTGTGGTTTTTGCTTTGGCTCCATCCCTTCATTCTTTCTGGAGTTATTTATCCACTGATCTCCAGTAGCATATTGGGCACCTACTGACCTGGGGAGTGCATCTTTCAGTGTCCTATCTTTTTGCCTATTCATGCTGTTCTTGGGGTTCTCAAAGCAAGAATACTGAAGTGGTTTGCCATTCCCTTCTCCAGTGGACCACATTCTGTCAGACCTTTCCACCATGACCCATCCATCTCGGGTGGCCCCACACGGCATGGCTTAGTTTCACTGAGTTAGACAAGGCTGTGATAGGAGAAGCCGTAGGATGTTTAAATTTCCCTGGGGTAACAAAAGGCTTCTGGACATGATTCTGGAGAGAGACCCCTGACATCTTTTCCCTTTAAGAATCACTACTCCAACAAAGCACTGTCTTCAAATGAGCAGGAAAGAAGTTAGGAAGCCCAGGTCTAGCTGTGGAAAGTCTCCTAGTGCTGGAATGTGCCCCTGGATTGTGAACACATGGGGACCCCTGGCCCAATCCAGAGGGAGAAGGAGATGGCAATCAGCCACCCTCTGAACTGTGTGTGCATCTTTGTTGGCACGTGCAGGCATCCTGGGTACATGCCTGGCCTCGCTCACCTCTTTGCAAGGTTGCTGGTCTCGGCTGTCTGATTCTGTCTTTTCTCGTGCTCGTGCTAAGTCACTTCAGTCATGTACAACTCTTTGCGACCCTTTGGACTATAGCCTACCAGGCTTCTCTGTCCATTGGATTCTCTAGACAAGAATACTGGAGTGGGTTGCCATACCCTTCTTCAGGGGATCTTCCTGACCCAGGGATCGAACCTACGTCTTATATTTGCTGCATTGGCAAGTGGGTTCTTTAATCACTAGCGCCACCTGGGAAGCCTTCTGTCTTTTCTACTTTTCCTTTCATCATGGCATCTACTCTGCAACCACAGGTCACCAGCCTCCCTGGAATAGCAAAGCCAGCATTATTCTATGAACTACTCCCAGTCTGTTCTAGTTCAGTTTGGTTGAGTTGCTCAGTCATGTCTGACTCCTTGTGACCCCCTTGTACTGCAGCACGCCAGGCTTCCCTGTCCATCACCAACTCCGGGAGCTTGCTCAAACTCCTGTCCATTGAGTTGGTGATGCCATCCAACCATCTCATCCTCTGTCATCCCCTTCTGCTCCTGTCTTCAATCTTCCCGAGCATCAGGGTCTTTTCAAATGAGTCAGTTCTTCACATCAGGTGGCCAAACTATTGGTTCTAAGGAGTGTCAAAATGAGCATCTTTAGAACCAAGATTCTGATATTACAACTCTCTCCACAGGGGGCTCAGTCCTAATATAAGACACAGTAGGAGACCAGTAGGAAACTTTATTAAGATTATGAAAGCTGGTGGTACTTTCCTGGCTGTCCACATACAGAATAGCATATATGCACGCATGTACACAGCACACACACACTTTGTCTGCAGGAAGCCAAGGCACAAAGCCCCCATCCTGACCTAGTTTGCTGCAGAGAATAGAATAAGGACATTCAGTGAAGATTTAAATGGAATGTGACTGGCTGTAATCAATCAACCTTAAAAAACCACAAGCTAATCTTTCTCCTCTCCCAACACAGAAGCTCTAGCTCTATGCACAGGTGTCTTGCTATTCACTCTTTTTCCTCAAGGCCATTATGATCAAGAAAGAGGCCTCCTGGCCAGTTCCACAGAGGCCAGAATGGAATGCCTCAGACTTTCCAGCATTCCATTAATCACCTGCAGTTCTCCTTACCAAGTTCAGTTCAGTCCAGTCGCTCAGTTGTATCCAACTCTTTGTGACCCCATGGACTGCAGCACACCAGGCCTCCCTGTTCTTCACTAACTCCCAAAGCTTGCTCAAACTCATGTCCATTGAGTCGGTGATGCAATCCAACCAGCTCATCCTCTGTTGTCCCCTTCTCCTCCTGCCCTCAATCTTTCCCAGCACCAGGGTCTTTTCCAATGAGTAAGTTTTTTGCATCAGGTGGCCAAAATACTGGAGTTTCAGCTTCAGCATCAGTCCTTCCAATGAATATTTAGGATTGATTTCCTTTAGGATTGACTGGCTTGATCTCCTTGCAGTCCAAGGGACTCTCAAGAATCTTCTCCAACACCACAGTTCAAAAGCATCAATTCTTCTGCACTCAGCTTTCTTTAGAGTCCAGCTCTCACATCCATACATGACTACTGGAAAAACCATAGCTTTGACTAGATTAACCTTTGTTGATAAAGTAATGTCTCTGTTTTTTAATATGCTGTTGAGGTTGGTCATAGCTTTTATTCCAAGGAGCAGTTGTCTTTTAATTTCATGGCTGCAATCACCTTCTGCAGTGACTTTGGAACTCCCCAAAATAAAGTCTGTCACTGTTTCCATTGTTTCCCCATCTATTTGCCATGAAATGATGGGACCAGATGCCATGATCTTCGTTTTCTGAATGTTGAGTTTTAAGCCAACTTTTTCACTCTCCTCTCACTTTCATCAAGAGGCTCTTTAGGGACAGAGGAGCCTGGAGGGCTACAATCCATAGGGTCACAAAGAGTCAGACACTACTGAAGTTACCAAGCATGTGTGCACAAAAGTGTTAAAATCCTAGGTTACTGCCTTGCTTAGAGTAGTAAAACACAGTTTTAAAATATAAATATATACTTGCATGTGTGTGTGAATGCTAAGTCGCTTCAGTCGTGTCCAACTCTTTGTGACCCTGTGGTCTGTAGCCTGCCAGACTCCTCTGTCCATGGGATTCTCCAGGCAAGAATACTGGAGTGGGTTGCCATGCCTTCCTCCAGGGGATATTCACCACCCAGGGATCAAACCTGCATCTCCTGTGACTCCTGCATTGCAGGCAGATTCTTTACTGCTGAGCTGCTGGGGAAGCCCCCAAATATATATATACTTATGTTTATTTTAAATATCTAATATTTAGTTTAAATATTTAATATAATTAAATAAAAAATTTAAATTTTAAGGTTAATCATATATTAAATTATATTATACTTATAACTTAATATAAAATACTTATAGCATGAAATTATAATATTTCTATATATTTATATACATAGTATAATACATATATATATATTGTATATATATATAACTGGTTTTGTTGCAGGAAGGGGGACCCCTTCCAGGGCCCGAAACTGGGCTCTTGTCTAACACTTGGAAATGAATTGTCCAAGGAGACACATGCTGACAAAGCAAGAGATTTTACTGGGAAGGGCACCCGGGTGGAGAGCAGTAGGTGAGGGAACCCAGGAGAACCGCTCTGCCGAGTGGCTCGAAGTCTTGGGTTTTATGGTGATGGGATTAGTTTCCGGATGGTCTTTGGCTAATCATTCTAATTCAGAGTCTTTCCTGGTGGCCCACACATCACTCAGCCAAGATGGATGCTAGCGAGAGGGATTCTGGGAAGTGGACGGACATGCGGTGTCTCCTTTCAACCTTTCCTGAACTCTTCTGGTTGGTGGTGGCTTATTAGTTCCGTATTCCTTATCAGGATCTCCTGTCATAAAACAACTCATGCAGATGGTTACTATGGTGCCTGGCCAGGGTGGGCGGTTTCAATCAGTGTGCTTCCCCTAACAGTTTCAGACTGTGTGTGTGTATCTTGGTTCCCTGGAGGGAGACAAGTTTGTCCTGTCGACTATAAAAGATGTACAACTTGAGAGTTGTGAGTTAAGTTTTATTTGGGGCAAAATGAGGACTGCAGCCTGGGAGACAGTACCTCAGATAGCTCTGAGAAACTGCTCCAAAGATGCAGTGGGGGAAAGTCAATATATAAGATTTTGGTGAAGGGGGAGTTCAATACAATTAAGCATTCATTTTACAAAAGGTTTTCTGCTAGTCACAAGGAGCTGATGTCATCAGGAAGGGATTTAGTGCTTTTCTAAATATGAGGAGATGCAAGGTTTGGAATCCTGAAATCAGTTCCTGAAAATACTCAACTATCCAAAGGCTTGTCCCACCAGATTCCCTGGAGCACAGAGTGCCCCACTCCACCCTGAACTCTCTCAGTGGGTGTTGAAGGTTAACAGCAGCAGCAGCAGCAGCACAAGTTTCGATCTTTGCAGAGACAGAGAGCAAATGCCTTTGTTGTTCAGGCACTGGCAATACTCTTGGCAAGTGCCAGTTTGTAGCTGACAGTCCTAAGGCTGAGGGACTTGAATGTATAGATGTGGATTTCAGCTAAGCTTGCTCTGAGCCTCTGGGAGGAATCCTTACAAAATGCTCTAGTGCCTGGGTTGCCCCATCTCGTCATTCCATTCTTACCTCTTTATAGGGTTTTCCATGACTGTGAGTTGTTAGGAGAAATAATGATTAGAGTGAGTCACCGTATACCGAGTCAGAGCAGGAAGGAAGCTGAGGAAAACTCCTGCAAGCCCAGTGTGGTCATGGGCAGGTGAGGAAGCCCAGGTGAGGCCTGGGAAAAGGAACTGACTTGCTCAGGATTAAATGGGTGGCCCATGGCAGAATCTAGGCAGCAACCTGGGTCTCATGACTCCTGTCCAACACTCTTTATGTGGAGCTATATTTAGTGCCTCCTAAAACCCATGGGAGGTGAACCTCCTTGTTCCATTAGCCCTTGGGAACAGAGGAGACTCAAGACCAAGGGTTGCTTGGAAAGTGGAGGACACAGAATGGTTTCCTTTTTATGTTGCTAAAGAGTAAGTTGGAAGCAGCCTTGTCTGATACCTGACAGCTGGTGTAAAAATTCCAGAAGACAGAGGACTGAACACCAGGAGTCTGGAGTCAGAGTCAACAGTGGTGACTATTCTCTGCCCTGGACCACTCCAGACAACCTCAGTGCTTACACACACACACACACACACACACACACACACACACACTGAGATGGATGGCACTCAGTGACCCAGGAGACCTCAGCAGACCTGGGCACAGGCCAAGCCCGTGTGTCTTCCATGCCAGCTGTCTGTGATTCCCCAGGAACACTAGCCCGGGGCCCAAGCACAGACATGCAAGGGAAGGCAGAGCCTACCGAATCGGGTCAAACCCAAGGATCCTTGTGAAGAATTCCTGGTGGCTGGAGCCGAAGTTTACCTGCTAAAATCCATCACCAGCTGGGTATCCCCTGGGGAATGGCAGAGGGTGTGCCCAGCAGCTGGGTGGCTGAGAGATGGCCTCACTTTCCCAGGGGGATTATGGGGGAGGGAGGAGGGAAGAGGGAAGGGCAAGCCTCCACTGCCTGGCAGAACCTGTGCTCGAGTTTCTAACTCAGCCTTGAAGTTTGAGTCATTCTCATTTTATAGCTTAGACACTTTTATGGCTAAGGTTACTCAATAAAAAAGTAGGGAAGAGAGGATTTAAACTCAGCTCTGCCAGTCTCCAGGATGGGTGTTGGTTCTTTTACTTGCCCCATACTACCTTCTAAGGAATTTCTTTATTTGGAATATGTAACTATATTCTTCTCAGAAGAAGTCACACCTTTTTCCAAGCCCTCAGCATCATACTCTTTATCCTGAGATCTTTGTGCTATGGAAATTGACTCAAGACCGATGGGCAGACATCCTGTTGGGATGTTACAGAAACCGGGGGACAGGTCTGGACTTTATGCTTTGGGGCCATGCACATAAGCAAGACTGACAATGTGAGCATGCCTGTTGGTGCATTCAGGTGTCTCTGAGTGTGAGTTGGTATGTGAACATGTATTTCAGGGTGATTGACAGCATGCGATTTTGTGTCAGGGTGTGGTGAGTCCTTGTCTCACAGGAGGGCTCATGAATGAATACATGTGGGAAGATGAACTTGAGTGTGCAAGAGTGAGTGTGCACAAGGCTGACGTTCAACAGGTATGCATAGGTGTTGATGAATCCAGAGTTAAAATGTTAAAACTATTTCTGTAACAAGTGGCAGATAGCCTCTGCACCAGGCCCCCTGCCCACCAGAGCTCCTGCCCTGACTGACTGCCAGTCATCTCAGACCTACAGCATCAGGAAGCTGCTGACCAATGACTGTCACAGCTGGGGCCTCTGGGACACTGGTGGATCTCAGTGCTCAATGTCAGTCTCCAAATCTGCAGAATTCACTTTGAATAATAACCCTGTGTGTGTGTGTGTGTGTGTGTGTGTGATTTGTGGGCTTCCCAGGTAGTGCTCGTGGTAAAGAAACTGCCTTCCAATGGAGGAGATGCAAGAGATATGGGTTCGATCCCTGGGTCAGGAAGATCCCCTGGAGGAAGACATGGAAACCCACTCCAGTATTCTTGCCTGGAGAATCCCATGGACAGAGGAGTCTGGCAGGCTACAGACCATAGGGTCGCAAAGAGTTGGACACAATTGAAGCGACTTAGCACACATGTACAAATGTGTGTCATTTATGTGAGTGTATGAACATACATGAGCAGGTACCCCTGTATGAACATGTGTGAGTGTGTGAACATGCTGGCTTTGCCTTCCTAACAAATGGGTGGATTGTAAGTTCTGGAAAGATGGGATCCAGACTTTATGCTTCTTCCAGCAACTAATAGGGTCAGAGCACTTGCTGTGTTGCAAAGAATTCAGACCAGAGAGCCCGAGCATCACAAGTTTGAATCTCAGCTCTACCACCTACAAGCTGTTGCTGCTGTGAGCAGTAAGGAGCTTCCCTGCACCTCACCCCTAGCTCTAATGGGAAAAGCAACACCTACTTCAATAGGGTGGTATCAGTGTGTGGGAGCACTTGGCACACACCATGGCCCTGCCCTGCTCCAACTCCCTAAGCATATCAGCCTCAGCTCTTGCCTCCAGGGAGCAGGGGCTGCCTCCGAAAGTCATGGCTGGCTGTATAAATTGACAGAGAAATTTTACTGTGGGCTGGAGCTGCCCAGGACTACCTCAAGAGCAGCATCCATCGTGGGCAAGTGTTAAAAAAGGGAAGATTCTGGAAGAAAAGGCAACCACCAAAAGGGGTGGTTATGTCCTGGAGTAAATTGTTTCCACCCGTGAGCAACCCTCAGACCCTTTGTTCTACACAGCTGGTCAACCCTCAGACCCTTTGTTCTACACAACTGGTCCTTGTCCTTGACTCTAAGATGTATCCTGACCCTCACACCTTTGTCTCACTACAGGGGTGGGGCCTGTGTCCCCAGGTTGGTGGAAATAAGTGGAGGGTCTTGCTGCTGACTCCAAAAGTGGAGAATAATAGTAAAAGCAGCAGTAACATTCATCCAACACTTGCTATGGGTTATTGTTTAGTTGCTAAGTCATATGAAACTCTTTGTGACCCCACGGATTGTAGCTCACCAAGTTTCTCTGTTCATGCAATTTCTCAGGCAAGAATACTGGGGTGGGTCATCACTTCCTTCTCCATACCTCTGCTTTTAAATCACACACAGGTGAGCTGCTGGTGAATGCTGATGTGGAACCAGAAAGGGAATGGGTTCAGCCAAGTCTAGGTCCTGATATTTCTCACAGGAAAGACATCTCCAACTCTAGATTTTTTGTCACAAATTTTTTATCACAAATCTCATAGTCTATTCACCAAATACCAGTCAGATGGAAAGGAAAAGCATAATTTACGTAAAATGATACTTTTGGAAATCCCTGCCATACATAAAATTTATTCTAAGTGTTTAATAAAACGGAAAATATAAAAACCTCCTAGTTTGGGTTACATTCTACTTATTATTTACTTACATTGTCTTATTTAACACCTTTTTCTAAATGAACAATGCAAAGAAAGAGGAAAACAATAGAATGGGAAGGACTAGATATCTCTTCAAAAAAAAATTAGATACGAAGGGAATATTTCATACAAAGATGGGCACAATAAAGAACAGAAACCATATGGACCTAACAGAAGCAGAAAATATTAAGAAGAGGTGGCAAGAATACACAGAAGAACTATACAAAAAAACTCTTCATGACCCAGATAGCCACGATGGTGTGGCTCTGTAGATAGATCACTCATCTAAAGCCAGACACATTGGAGTGTGAAGCCATGTGAGCCTTAGGAAACATCACTACGAACAAAGCTAGTGGTGATGATGAAGTTTCAGATGAGCTATTTCAAATCCTAAAAGATGATGCTGTTAAAATGTTGCTCTCAATATGCCAGAAAATTTGGAAAACTCGTCAGTGGCCACAGGACTGGAAAAGCTCAGTTTTCATTCCAATCCCAAAGAAAGGCAATGCTGAAGAATGTTCAAACTACCACACAATTGCACTCACTTTACATGTTAGCAAAGTAATGCTCAAAATTCTCCAAGCCAGGCTTCAACAGTACATGAACTGAGAACTTCCAGATGTTCAAGCTGGATTTAGAAAAGGCAGTGGAACCAGAGATTAAATTGTCAACATCCACTGGATTATAGAATAAGAAAGAGAATTCCAGAAAAACATCTACTTCTGTTTCATTGACTACATTAAAGATTTTGACTGTGTGGATCACAACAAAATATGGAAAATTCTTAAAGAAATGAGAATACCAGACTACATTACCTACCTCCTGCGAAACCTATATGCAGGTCAAGAAGCAACAGTTAGAACTAGACATGGAACAACAGACTGGTTCCAAATCAAGAAAGGAGTACATCAAGGCTGTATATTGTCTCCCCACTTACTTAACTTATATGCAGAGTACATCATGAGAAACGCTGGACTGGAAGAACACAAGCTGGAATCAAGATTGCTGGGAGAACTATCAATAACCTCAGATATGGAGATGACACCACCTTTATGGCAGGAAGTGAAGAGGAACTATTAGAGAAAGCGAGAGAGTGAAAAAGCTGGCTTAAAACTCAGAAAACAAAGATCATGGCATCCGGTCCCATCACTTCATTGCAAATAGATGGGGAAACAATGGAAACGGTGAGAGACTTTATTTTCTTGGGCTCCACAATCACTGCAGATGGTGACTGCAGCCATGAAGTCAAAGATATTTGCTCCTTGGAAGAAAAGCTAAGACCAACTTAGACAGTGTATTAGAAAGCAGAGACATTACTTTGCTGACAAAGGCCCATATAGTCAAAACAATGGTTTTTACAGTAGTCATGTATGGATGTGAGAGCTGGACCATAAACAATGCTAAACACCAAAGAATTGATGCTTTTGAACTGTAGTGTTGGAGAAGACTCTTGAGAGTCCCTTGGATTGCAAGGAGATCCAACCAGTCCATCCTAAAGATCAGTCCTGGGTGTTCATTGGAAGGATTAATGCTGAGCTGAAGCCCCAATGCTTTGGCTAACTGATGCAAAGAGTTGACTCCTTAGCAAAGACCATGATGCTGGAAAAGATTGAAGGCATGAAGAGAAGGGGATGACAGAGGACGAGATGGTTGGACGGTATCACCGACTCAATGGACACAACTTTGAGCAATCTCTGGGAGATGATGAAGGACAGGAATCTTGGCATACTGCAGTCCATGGCGTCACAAAGGGTGGGACACAACTGAGGGATTGAACAACAACAACAAAAATTGTACACCACTCCACTTCAACCCCAGGTGGCAGGTATTATTCTCTCCACTATTCAGATGAGAAAAGTGAGACCTGGAGTAGTGTAAGGGTGGATCTGGGATCCAAAACCAGTATGCTGGAGATAACAGAAAATCTGCAAAGTGGTCCGCACATAAGCACATGTGTACACATGCTGATTATGATCATTCGTGGAGCCCAAAGAGGCAAAAGTAAACCTTCTGTTAAGCTGCTGAGTGAGATGGAATGAGGAAAGAGAAGTAAAAACCCAAACAAGAGATTTGGGGGAAGGTCATGTATGAGAGTCATGAGAATAGATATATGGAGGCTCTGCTGAATAACATATCTCACTGTGGGGAAATGTCTACACTGCTCATCATTTATTTTCAGGGGGTTCTTCTAAGGTTTATACAGCTTTTCAATGCTTTTTGTGTGTCATACTTGAATTCTGTTGAATGCAGCTCTCTGGGGGAATTGTTTACACTGGAGCCCCTCTCCAGCTTTCTGTGGTGTTCAGTTGGTGTGGTACACCATGAACCGGGGCTGAGACCCGGGAGGGCTGGCCTGGATACACCTGGACTCTCACCACTGGCTCATGCTGTACCTGATTCTGGAACATGCTCCTCCCTACCTACCCAAATCCCATTCTGAAGCCCCCTTCTACTGGTGTTCCTCACGGAACAAACATTTTCTGGGAGCCCTGTGATGGATGCCATGATGACAGAGATGACCAAGTTCTCCTTCCTTCCTGCATCAGCCCTAGGTATTCTCTGTTTCGTCTGAATTCCAAAGACATAAATGATGTATCTGTAGCTTCCAAGTTATCCTTTAGAAAGAATCCATCTCATCTAATTGTTCTTTGTTATCTTGAGGATCTCAGCTTGGTCTTCTTACAGGGATTATCAAACCAAGAAATCTGAAGCCCGGGTGTGTGCGTCTGTGTTTTCACAGCATCTATCACATGCTATGCAAATGAGATGGAAGGTGCTTACCAAGGAGCTGCTGATGGATCAATGGATGGGATAGGTGGATTGGTGATGGATGAATTGATGGATGGATGGAACATAGCTGAAAGGCATGGAAAGGAACAATAGAGGAAGAGACAAGTCAACCAGGGAAGCAAAGCTAGAGCTTCAGTCTTCAGCTAATTCTGAATTCTACAGAATCTGCAATATATGTTTGGGATAATTCAGACTTTTAGTTTATGTTATTTTCCTTTCCGACTCCTTTTGGGTACTTCTGTTAGTTCTCAGTGACTCCCCTGTCATGAAAAGGGAGGTAGGTATGAGAACAGAGATTCAAATACTCCTACAAGTGGACTATTTTGTGAGAGAAGGATTTGATGGGAAGGTATGGGGATAGTGAATGCAGTAGAAACAAGAAGTTTGGATTACCTGGGGGTCTGAATTATCAGATTATCTGCATACCCCAAGAATTTAGGGAACTGAAAGTAGGAGGGCCATGAGAGAAAAACAGCCCAGGAGAATCCCCATGGGGGAAACAATGGGGGCTACAATTTTAATAAATATTGGGAGTAGATATCCTAATTATGCATTTGGCTAGCTTGAAGAAACTTCGATCTTTTCTTTTACTGTGGAGAACTTTTTAAACACGTTTTAAAAAATAATATTTCTTTATTTTTGGCTGTGCTGTGTCTTTGCTGCTTTGCAGGCATTCTCTAATTGTGGCATATGGGGGCTACTCTCTAATCATGGTGTTCTGGCCTCTCATTGCAGTGGCTTCTCTTGTTGCTGAGCACAGGCTCTAGGGTTTGCAGGCTTCAGTAGCTGCTGTTCATGGCTCAGTAGCTGCAGCTCCAGGGCTCTAGAGCACAGGCTCAATAGCTGTGGCACACGGGCCCAGTCGCTCTACAACCGAATCAGGGGTTGAATCTGTGTCTCCTGCATTAGCATGTGGATTCTCTACCACTGATCCTCCAGACCCACCAGCCCTTGGAATGTGTTCTTTGAATTACAACTTACTTGCTTCAATCCCCTTCTCTATTATGTAGTTCCTAGCTGAGGGTTCCCTTACTCTTTCTGCACCTTACAAGGATAAGGAATTTTTTTTTTGGCACATGGGCATCATATCCCCCTGTTTCTAAGGGGTGTTCTCATTGATCGTGGCTGGGGGATGTGTTTGTATGGTGCAGAAGTGTCCATCTGGTCTCCTCACCTTGGCAGGACCACACTAAATGTTTCTCAGCTCAGAAGTGCATCTCCCCATACCTTCTCCTCCACCTGCACCCACATACCTAGCCCCCCTAGGGCTCTGGGTTAGCAAACAGAATACAAATAATCGAACTGAGACATTAATGCCAGAAGAATTGTGTTTAATTCTTTGGAAAACAGGAGCAGCAAATGAAGGGTGTTAGAAAACGGCGTCTGGGCATGCTGCCCAAGTTTCCAAGAAGCCGACAGGGTGATGTAGATACATGTCAGCAAAGGTGAATAGTCGGTTTAGAACCAGATTCTCATCTGAGATGGAAATTGCAGCTGCTAATTAATAAGAGGTTGAGATCCGGGAAGCTGCCATCCTATTGTTGCCGCCTTTTCCCGAAGAGTGGCTGCCTCCAGGAACCGGGGGTGAGTGGGGCTGACAGCTGACTGAGAGAGGGGAGTGGGCTTCATGCTCTCTGTCCTCCTGGTGGATTAGCCCTTGGCCTCATGCCTGAGCATATTTCTTATTGGACTTCTGGCACTGCTGAAGGGGTGAGTGCTTCTATTGGCACTTGGGGGCATAGGACTCCTTGCACTTGGGTAGAGGCTGGCAAGGCTCCTGGGTCTGCTGAGGCGGGGCTCAGCACTGCTTTGGTGGGGGGCAGCACTGCTTTGGTGGGGGGCAGCACTGCTTCGGTGGGGGGCAGCACTGCTTTGGTGGGGGGCAGCATGGCTGGGGCGGGGGGCAGCACGGCTGGGGCGGGGGGCAGCACTGCTTCGGTGGGGGGCAGTACTGCTTCGGTGGGGGGCAGCACTGCTTTGGTGGGGGGCAGCATGGCTGGGGCGGGGGGCAGCATGGCTGGGGTGGGGGGCAGTACTGCTTCGGTGGGGGGCAGCACTGCTTTGG
Source organism: Dama dama (assembly GCF_033118175.1). NCBI lineage: Eukaryota > Metazoa > Chordata > Mammalia > Artiodactyla > Cervidae > Dama > Dama dama. The sequence goes on from NC_083700.1 coordinate 19,081,903, forward strand.
TGGGGGGCAGCATGGCTGGGGCGGGGGGCAGCATGGCTGGGGTGGGGGGCAGTACTGCTTCGGTGGGGGGCAGCACTGCTTTGGTGGGGGGCAGCACGGCTGGGGTGGGGGGCAGCATGGCTGGGGTGGGGGGCAGCACTGCTTTGGTGGGGGGCAGCACAGCTGTGGGGGAGCACACTGCTTCTGCTTCTGCTGAGACATTCTGGGCCGGATGTGCACTGGAAGCAGAAAGACACAGAAGTGAGGAAGGCTGGAGCCTTACTGGGAGAACCTCCTGCCTTGTTCACACCCACCCCGCTTTGACCTTGCCCTGGTGGCTTCACTGATTTAAGGTGTGTGTATGCATGTGTGTGTGTCCGTATAAATTGTAGCTACAGTTTGTAAGCCATTTCAAGGTTTTTTGTTTTGTTTTGTTTTTTGAGACAAACATGGGAGGAAAGAAGGAGAGATGGAAGGGAGGAAAAGGGGAGAAGAGAAAGGGAGAGAGGTAGAAGAAAACAAAGATGTAAAAAGGGAGAGAAAGAGGAGAGAGAAGTAGAGAGTAAGAAAGAAAGACAGTGAGAAGGAGAACAAAAAGCAATCCACTGCCACAGCAAAAATTGTAGAATATAGAACCAGATTTCCTGGGAGCTGAGTCTTGGCTAAACCATTAACCAGCTGCATGAGTTTGAGCAAGTTGCTTAACTTCTTTGTCCTTTTCTTAAGGTCATTGGAAGCATTAAATGAATATATAAGAATCCATACAGACAAACACACATACTTACACACATAAATATGTATATACTCACAATATGTATATATACACACACACAAGAATCAGCACGTGATGAGTACTGTTGTAAGGATTTTTGACTTATTAAGTCAATTTCTAACAATTTTAAAAGGCTAACAAGGAGCATCTTAACCGCTCTCTAAGAGAATTCGTAGAAAAGGAGAATCTAGAGACAAGGAGGACCTTTTAGCTCAACACTTAATTATAGTTGAGGAAAGCAAAACTCAGAGAGGGAAGTAATTGTTCCAGAAGCACTCTGCACAGGGGTCTGGAAGCAGCCGTCCCCAGCTCTCAGACCAGGGCGTGGCCACAGCACCACATGGCCTTGTCCCTGCTGCTCTGAGCTCCCAGGGGCCTCCGTACCCCGATACCTAAGGAGTTCTCCTTCTTCCCTGCATTTACCGTCCCCTTAAGGGCAGCTTTGCCCCTGAGCTGATTTCCTCCCTTTCATTTTACCCAGCCCTGCTCAGCACCTGGCCACACACAAACTCACACCTCACAGGCCGCCAGTAGCCTCAGGCATGGGCCTCTCGGCAGACCCTCCTCTCCCATCTCAACCCAACTTCTAGTACCCTTCAGCTGTTGACTTGCAGCCCAAGATAGGTTGGTCTGAAATGATATGTAGGAGAGAGATGCCCAAATAAGGCCTCTCTGACCAACCACCCAAATCTGTGTCCTCAGTTCCCAGCAGAGTTGGGACCATGTGGAGCCAGGCTTCCAGGAGAGGTGCTCCTTTGTCAGACTTACCTTCGTTCACTAGCTGCTGGAGTGTGGGGATGCTGAAGGATGCTGTGGGATGCTCTGAGCCTGTCCACCTTTTATATATCTCGAATCCCTGTCTGAGGCCATGAGGTGGCCTAGGATTGGGGCGTCCTAATTAGGCCCTAGTCACAGTAGAATGTACCTTACTGTACCTTCCTCAAGTTCCAGGTTTTAGTCACCTCCTAGGCTGGCAACTTCCCCCTTGGTTTGGCGGGACTTGGGGATGACGGTACCTTCACTCCGGCCCTTGCCCCACCTCCCCATCACTTTACAAGGCCTGGTTGCCTCGGATTTTCAAACCCACTCGTGACTTTTGACTTAGAACCTTGGCATCTGGGATGGTCCCAAGGAAGCATTTAGGACAGTGCTGGGTGTGCGGGGGTGTGAGGGCAGTGTTCTGAGATGTTCCGGTTGATGGGGTGAGGGGTGGGCCAGGCAGGGTACACAGAAGAGCGTTAGGGAAGTGACAACTGAGGGGTGAGCGGCTCTCTGGGAAACTCATTAAACTCATTATAGTTCTGAACTTGACTTAACCTGGGCTCAGAACCACATTCGGCCTGAACTGGTGAGAAAATAGGGCAAGCGGCTTTGGTTTTTCACCTTTGGTAATACAAGGGAAAAAATAAGGGCTGCAGCCCTCTGGCCTACCCACCACTGAGGAAACCATTAGGCTTCATTAAGAGAAACGGGGTGGTAACAATAAACAGTACCTATCTCTTTATCCTTTTACATATGTATAAAAGGGTTCTCAGGGTTCTCAGGAAAATGATTATCATAAGGTAGAGAAGGTGGGGGAGCTGAGAAGCATTGATTTGGAATGAGCTGCTGCAGAGTCACCTGGGCTGGCTCCTGAATTCTAAGCTTCTAGGGCTTTAGTCCTGATTCTTCTTCCCCATTCCAGTTAGAGATTCCAGGATGAAGAGAGATGACACAGGGCACAAACGTGGATGATTCTCATATCTGACAAAGGAACATATCTTTAAAAAAATCCCCAAATAGGGTTCAGACTGGAGCTCTGATCTTCACCAGTTGGATGACCTTGGGCACTTAGTATCTTTGAGCCTCACTTTCCTCACCTGCTAAAGAGGATAACACCATCCTCTTTTTGTTTGCTTTTTTTCATGGAAATGTATTTTATTTTAAATATAAAGGTGTGTACTTGTCAATCTCAAACTCCCAATCTATCCCTTCCCCCACCCCACCCTTTCCCTCTGGTAGTCATAAATTCATTTTCTAAGTCTATGAGTGTTTCTGTTTAGTAAGTAAGTTTATTTGTGTCATCTTTTTCAGATTCTGCATATAAGTGTTATAGCTTCTCTGATTTACTTCACTTAGTATGATGACTTCCAGGTCCACCTCTGTTGCTGCAAATGGCATTATTCATTCTTTTTAGTGACTGAGTAATAATATTCCATTGTATATATGTATATATATTGTGTGTGTGTGTGTATATATATATATATATATATATATACACACATTGTATGTGCCACATCTTCTTTACTCATTCATCTGTTGATGGACATTTAGGTTGCTCCCACATCTTGGCCATTGCAAACAGTGCCACGATGAACATGGCGGTGCATGTATTCTTTTGAACTATGTTTTTTTTTCTGCACATTCATGCACAAGAGTGAGACTGTTGTATCCTAATGGTTGTTCTATTTTTAGTTTTTTAATGAACCCCCATACTGTTCTCCATAGTGTCTGTACCAATTTACATTCCCACCAGCAGTGTAGGAGGGTTATGCTTTCTCCACACCCTCTCCAGCATTTACTGTTTGCAGATTTTTTTGATGATGGCCATTCTGACTGGTATGAGGTTAATATCTCACTGTAGTTTTGATTTGCATTTTTCTAATAGAGATGCTGCACATCTTTTCATGTGTCTCTTGGCCATCTGTATGCCTTCTTTGGAGAAATATCCTTTTAGGTCTTCTGCCCATTTTTTAATCATGCTGTTTGTTTTGATATTGAGCTCCATGAGCTGTTTATTTTGGTGATTAATCCCTTGTTGGTCACATCATTTGAAAATATTTTATCCAATTTTGTGGGTTGTCTTCTGATTTTGTTTATGGTTTCCTTTGCTGTGCAAAGGATTTTGAGTTTAATTAGGTCTCATTTATTTATTTTTGTTTTTATTTCCATTCTTTTTGAGGTAGATCAAAAAAGATCTTGCTGTGATTTCTGTCAGAGTGTCTGCCTATATTTTCCTCTAAGAGTTTTACAGTATCCAGTCTTACATTTAAGTGTTTAGTCCATTTTAAGTTGATTTTTGTGTATGGTGTTAAAGAATATTCTAATTTCATTTTTTCACGTGTATCTGTCCAGTTTTCCCAGCACCATGTATTGAAGGGACTGTCTTTCCTATATTTTGTAGTCTTGCTTCTTTGTCATGGATTAATTGGCCATAGGTGTGTGGGTTTATTTCTGGGTTTTCTATCCTGTTCCATTGATCTATATTTCTGTTTTTGTGTCAGTACCATAATGTTTTGGTGACTGTAGCTTTAGTATTGTCTGAAGCCTGGGAGCCTGAATGTCAGTAGCAGTAAAGGTTATAATGGGCAACATATGTAAAGTATATGCATAGTGTTTGGTGCAAAATAAGTGCTCAACAAATGTTGAACACTTCATCGAGTAGGGCTATGAAGACTAGGACAAAATATACTGTCAGAAATAAGGAGTAGGCTGTTACAACATTTGAAGGCAAGTAGTGGCACTTGCTACCAGTGTCATAAGGCCTTAACTGAAAGGAATGAAAATAGGCAAGCTAGTCCTGAGGATGGTACATTTCTTGTCTCAGACTTGGAATTTAGCCACAGTTTTGCTGAAAGTCTTAGAATATCCCTAAGTCTTGGGAAGTCACATTGCAATACTACAAGGAAATCTAACACAGGCTTGGAAATCAATGGTTTCTCACCCTGGGACTCACTGAGAGGGCGGGCTATGCATGGGTGAGGCACTGAGGGAGACTCTGAAGAATCCAGGTCCTCCCAGGAGAAGAATCCCTTCTGCCTGGTGTCATTCTGATGGAAGCAACCCCAGATAGCCTCGGAGAGGGATTTCAGCTCAGGTCCCTAGGGGCAGAGAAGAAAGGTCATGTGGGGTGGCTCCCCTGGGATAGCCATTAATTCATCAAGAAGTAAGATGCTCACACATGTTCTGGGCGCTGCCCCTGTGTTGGAAACGGTGGTGAACAAGGAAAACCACACCCTTGCGGGTCGCTACCCTGCTTCACATTCTGTCCTCCCCCTTCTCCTTCCAACTCTTTAGTATTTTTCAATTGTTTGATTTGGGTTAGCTGAATAACTCAAATTCAAGTGTTACAGTTAACAATGACTGCATAACTAGAGAAACTGTGAACATCATCTAATCCATGAGTTTGGGGTGTTATATCCTGTCAATATTTTCCTGTATTGGGCCCCCACTAACCAAATCAAGATTTTTTTGTGCTGGAGTCAGCTATCTCAAGAATGCATTACATAATATTGCTTCTACCACCAGAGAGCAGAAGGAATGGGTAATCCAGAAGAGACAGATAAAACTAAATGCTTATCCTGAGCATTTGGAATGGTATTATTCACTGACTTTCATTAGTGTCATTCTTTCTTTCTCCAAGCCTCTGTCTCTCGTGGACACAGGCTCACACACACACACACACACACACACACACACACACACTCACACATACACATGTGAGTCTCTCACCTACTCTAGCACTGGCTGTTTGTGGGGCATAAAACCAGTTCTCAGGAAAGGTGATGGGATGGGAGGTGGCATTTTCAACCAATTTCCAAAACACATGTACATAACTCACTACTTACTGTTGGTCATGTCCAGCAGGCATATGACCCTGCGTCCTTTGCATGGCTCCCATACCCTAAGGCTCCATATGGCTCTTGAGCACATTTTCCCCCTTCCAGTAACCCTTGGTGTTCATCCCATCCTCATTTAACTGGCATGAACATGAACATGCTGGTGAGGTAGCAGGGATGAGAGGTGTACATCAGAGAAAGGAGGTAGGTAGGGGACTTCACTCTCCAGGACATCTCTGTTTTGCAAATAGACACTTGCTCACTTGATTGCTTGATTTCTAGTTCTAGGCACCGGGTAGCACATCCTCCTGGAGAAAGACCAGGACCTAGATGCATAGAAGGCCAAGGGGCTGAGTTCTCTAGCGATCTAGTCAGTCATCTAATGTACAGGAAGCAGATGCCATACCGGGGCTGGGGAACTCAGCATACAAGCCCAGCCCTCAAGGAGCAGGTGATCTCCATGGAGAGAGACAAATCCACCCCAATGTGACAGAAGCACTGAATCTGGGAGGTAGGCATCATGAGTCAGGAGGGATCATATGGAACAAAGGAGGCTCAGGACTCAGAGGAGTGGTCACCCCTTTGGGCTGGGTCAGCGATGGCATGAAGCATCAGGGCGGACAGGTAAAGCTCCTTGACAATGACCTCCTCCAGGGCAGAAACACCGACTTCATCTTTGTTTCCTGGTACCTAGTAAAGGTTCCAGTTCAGATTCAGAGCTAACTACATTTTTGTGAAATGAATGAGGACATTCCAGGCCAGGGGACATGGACTGAGAAACCATGTGGAAGGTGGGAAGATGCTATGTGTGTCTGAGGGACAAAGAGACCAACTCGGCTAGATTGGATGGTCACTGCTAGGGAGCCATGGGCAGTGAAGTGGGGCCACACCCCAAGGAAGGTGGAATAGTCAGGAGAGCTGAAGAGCTGAAGCCAAGAGAGCTGAAATTACAGAGTGGAAGTTGCAATAAGGAGACCTAAGCTTTGATTTTAAATACTGCAGAGGTACCCCCTTATCAGATGCTGTACATTAAAAAAAATTCTATTGGTTAGCTTAGAGAGGCAGATAGGCATTGGCTTGTATTTAGAAGGCCTGAGTATATCTCTGGCTCTGACAATAATTAACTGTGTGCTTTTGGACAGCTGGCTTCCCCTCTCCGGGGCTCAGATTTTTCACTCTGTAGAACATGATAATCCCTAAAGCCCTTTCCAGGTGTAAGCAGTGTGATTTTCCCATAGCAGATGAGAGCCAAAAGAGGGACATAGCTAAAAATGGTTTCTGAGTAAAAAATTCATGGGACTGGAGGACTAAGAGGATGGAGGGAGAGAGAAGGAAGAGGCAAGGGGACCCTTCTGCTTCGAAGTGACAAGAATGGGCAGTGCACAGATTGGGACTGGGGCGAGGGAAGAGGAGGGCACGATGCCTGTTCATGCCTGCTGTGTCTGATGCAGCGGGCCCCCAGCTCTGGTCACCATACACTGTACACACCGCTGTGTAATGTGTGGTCTAAATACGCTGTTGCGTATTGTCTGTGCACTGCATATAGACAGTGTGTGCCCACTGTGTCGGATGTGTGCTACACAGAAACAGCACCCATGCCTGTTGTGTACGTGCTGGATATACGTGAGTCTGCTCCAAGGGCAGCAGTAGAGGAGAAGTGATGAGGGGACCACCAAGGAGCCTTCACCTGCTGGGAGCCAGGTTTGTGCTGAGCACTCAAAAGAAGCACAGAAAGCAAAGCAAGGAAGCTCTAGCTCCCAGAGCTTCCATGCGCCTTCCTGGTGGCAGGGCTTGGTCAGGGAACAAGAAAGCACTCTAGACTTGTGGGTGCCAGGACTGGAAGGAGCCCAGGAATCAGACAAAACACTCCCAATTCCTGGTTCAAAGACTGTGCCAACACATGATATCACTCTCAACAAGTCACCGAGAAATGATAACTGTTACTATATTTTGCAGAGGTTGGTATAAGGTTGTTGACTTTTATTTCTTCGGAAAGTCTTCTCTTTTGTTTGCTTTTTGAGACTACACTCTTTCCAGAGTTATTAATTTTAAAATTACCTTTATGTATTACAGTGATGGCAACCATAAGAGGCCTTTACTTTTACTTGGAAAAATAAAATGCTTGCCTTCCTTACTGAATGCATTTTTTAAAAATGTAATTTTAGTTTTTAGTGAAATCCAAAAGCCTGGGCACCAGTGATGTGGATCCATCCAGTCTTTTTTTTTTCTGACTTTCTTTTCTTCCCTTTTAATTTACTGAAGTATAGTTGATTTACAATGTCATGATTAGTTTCAGGTATATGGCACAGTGATTCAGATACACACACACACACACACACACACACACATATATGAATGTTTGTAAATGTGCATACTTTTTTCAGATTCCTTCCTCTTACGGGTTCTTTGAAATATTGATTACAGTTCTCCTGTGCAAGTAAGTCCTTGTTGGTTATCTAGTTCATAAAGGTGTGTATGTGTTAATCCCAAACTCCTAATGTATCCCTTCTCCCCAGTTTCCCAATTGCAAATCATAAGTTTAGTTTTCTATGCCTGTGGATCTGTTTTTCTTTTTTAAACAAGTTGATTTGTATCTTTCTTAATATATATTTCACATATAAGGGATATAGCATGATGTTTGTCTTTGTCTGGCTTACTTGCTCAGTATGATAATCTCTAGGTCCATCCACATCTCTACAAATGACCCAATTTCATTCCTTTTTATGTCTGAGTAATATACCATTGTATTTATGTAACATATCTTCTTTATCCACTCATCTGTCAGTGGACACTTAGGGTGCTTCCAGGTCTTGGCTAGGGTAAATAGTGCTGCAGTGAACACTGGGGTTCACACATCTTTTTGAGGTATGGTTTTCTCCAGGTATATGCCCAGGAGTAGGATTGCGGGACCATATGGTAACTGTATTTTTAGTTTTTTAAGGAACCCCCATACTGTTCTCTGTAGTGGCTGTACCAATTTACATCTCCACCAACAGTGTAGGAGGGTTCCCTTTTCTCTACACCCTCTCCAGCATTTATCATTTACAGATTTTTTTGATGATGGCCATCTGACCTGTGTGAGGCAATACCTCATTGTAGTTCTGGTTTGCATTTCTCTAATAACTAGCAATGTTGAGCATTTCTTCAGGTGCCAGTTGGCCAGCTGTATGTCTTCTTTGGAGAAATGTCTATTTATATCTTTTGCCCATTTTTTGATTGAGGTTTTTTTTGATGTTGAGTTTATGTGCTGTTTGTATATTTCGGAAATTAATCCTTTGTTGGTCACATCATTTGCAAATATTTTCTCCCACTCTGTAGGTTGTCTTTTCATTTTGTTTACGGTTTCCTTTGCTGTTCAAAAGCTTTTGCGTTGGTCCCATTTGTTTATTTTTGTTTTTATTTCCATTTCTCTAGGAGACAGATCTAAAAGATCTTGCTTTGATTTATGTCAGAGAGTGTTTTGCTTATGTTTTCTTCTAGAAGTTTTTCAGTATCTGACCTTATACCATTGAGTCTTTTCACTAGCAAACATAGAAAAGCTGAAATAGAAAAAGGAAGTGACTTGTGTGAGGTCACAATTTATCAAATGCCAGGGAGAGGACTTGGACTCCAGGTACCTGATCAAAAACCAAACCAAATGAAAAGTAACACATCATACAAAGAAAATAGGACTTTGGCTGATGTAAAAAATCTTAGGAAATTCTCCTCCCTTCCTGAATGGCCCTCCCCACTATCCCCTAAAAGCCAGGCCTGTGCAGTGGTGGCAGGACCAGGCTTGCGCAACACCCACACCCCAAGCATCTTCTCCCAGACTCTCTTGGTCACAGTGCGAGGCTCTGGCTTGCCCCTCTTGGCCTGCCCCTCTCCTTGCGAGACAGGCTGTGGCCTGCACTGTCACATCATTAAAATAGAAACTATTCTCGCCTCTAACCAGCCTTTCAGATCAAAGGGATTAACCCCTTCAAATCACCTCTTCCCTTCCTGACTCTTAATTTATTTTTATTATTATTATTTTTTTTTTCCAGTGGGTTTTGTCATACATTAATATGAATCAGCCATGGATTTACATGTATTCCTTCCTGACTCTTAGAAAGCCCCCAGTTTTAAGAAGTGAGTAAGTTACCTCCAAGCCCCCATAGTTGGCTCCTTAGTCACCTGGCTTCTCCATGCCCAGAATCAATGGTTTCACTGTCCTAGGATAGTTTACTGCCCCAGGGAACTAAGGCTTAATCTCATTCTGCAATGGCCCCACGATATGGAATAAGGTCCCTAAATACTGGAGTTTCCACAGGGATCTGCCTTCAGGCTCCTCTTCTCGCTTGGTGATCTCACTCACTCCTGTGCTTCTAATAACCACCTTTCTACTAATGCTACTAATGACTTGTAAATCTGTATTTCCAACCTAGGCATCTACCTTATGCTTCCAGTTCATGGCACATCCTGTTGCTTCCTTAGTATCTCAAAATGCCCAGAAAAGGACTTGTCATCCTTCCCTATTTGCGCGCACAGCACACCAGCTACGTTGCACTCAGGAGTACCACCTTTAACTATATCCCACCACTGACCATTCCCTGGATGGGACTGGTCTACCACCTGGATATGTAATGATCTACATCTATCACCACAGAAAACGTTTGTGATTTGAAGAGGGCCCTCCCCTGGTCTGGCCTTCATCAGCTCTTGTCTTGACTGCCAAAGAGATTGCTTAACCCATTTCCCTATCTATGTTTGTCTAGATGCAAACCATTTTCTACACAGAAGCCAAAATAATAATTTTAAAAGGTAAGTGTGGAAAAGAATGTCTTGTCTTAAGGAAATATACACTAAGGTTATTTAGGGGCAAAGGGGCATCACATCTGCAAGTTACTCTCAAAATATTCAGGAAAGAGAAAATAAAACATAGATAAATAAATACAGATTATATGCATATTCATGTATGTACATATATATATATAGAGAGAGAGAGAAAGAGATAGATATATAGATTGAAAGCAGAAGGAGAAGGGAGCAACAGAGGATGAGACGATTGGGTGGCATCAATGACACAATGGACATGAGTTTGAGAAAACTCTGGGAGATAGTGAAGGACAGGGAAGCCTGCCGTGCTGCAGTCCATGGGGTCACAAAGAGACAAAGAGTCTGATACAACTTGGCGACTGAACAAATATATATATATATGTATACATATATATACATATATATATACTCCAGCCTTCTATTTATGCATACATAGACATAGATATACATATATACATATCTATATATATCTCTCTCTATACATGTCTTGTTTTCTTTTTCTGAGATAATATTTATCTATCTCTATATGTAAATAGAGAGAGAGAGAAACATTTAAAATCTGGGTGAATCTGCATGAAGGATATCCAGAAATTCTATGTACTGTTCTTCACACTTTTCCATAAGTCTGAAACTACGTTTAACAGATTTTATTTTTTTATTTCTTTATTTTTTGGCCACGCCATGTGGCTTGTGGTATCTTAGTTCCCTGAGCAGGGATTGAACGCGTGTCCCCTGCAATGGAAGGGTGGAGCCCTAACCACTGGACCACGAGCAAATTCCCTAAATAAACATCTTTTAAATATAATTTAGCCCACATCATTCTCTTACAGAAAATCCCTCAAGGGGCCCCCATCCCCCTACCTACAGCCTAAAGCCTAAGTTCTATCTGTCTAGCTTTATCTCACCATCCCTGGTTCATGCTTCTGCCCCATCTACAAGGACCTGCTTACAGTTGCTGGCAGACAACCTGCTGTTTCTCATTGCAAAGTCTTGGCTCACACAGCTGTTCTGACGGGAATCCCTGACGCTCACCTGGCACTGGCAAGTGGTTAAGTCAGAGGCACAGCTCACACTCTGAGCATGGGGGATGGAGCCAGGTGAGCTCTCTGCCTTCCCCTAACCTTTCCCCTCCGGATGGTCATGGCTGTTTCCTCTCTCCCTGCAATACAGGCACACGGGTTTGCGAGGAACAGCCTACGGTTCTAAGTGGGCTCCAGACAGATAAAAAGAACTTGAGAAATGCATTTGGTGAGATCACAGTCTCCCAGTGCAACTTCTGGATCTTTGGTTTTATGTTTTGTCACTCGGGAAAAGGACGGTTGTGATTTCGTCTGGCCCTGCTCCATTCTGCTCCGTTTGCAAACCTCCAGGAAGTCCCCTGTAAAGTGCACCAGACGAGTTTAAGCCAGAGGCCAGGGGCATGTGTGTGTTCACCTTGTGTGTGCAGCTGGGTGCGGGAGGGGTCAGAGGCAGACAGGGTCCTCCTTCCTCTTCCTAGAAGTACCCCTCCCTTCACCCCAGCTTCAGGGCTGCCAGCCAGATAGTACATCTCATCTTGAAACGCATGAATGAGGCACACCTCCCCATGACCTGGTGGAAGGACATCAGCTGGCCTGAAAATTCTGGATCTATAGGATGCTGCATCTGCTCATACCTTCTCTGATCTGAGAGGCATCTGTTGAGCTGGAGGTCTCTATTTCCTTGGTAGGCATTTGGAGAATCACAGATCCTCTTGCTAAGTTTAGATTTGATGAAGACTTAAGGAAAGATATGATAAGTGGCTTTATACCATCTTCTCTCCAAATGGAGAGCTCTTACTTATCGTTCTATGTTGTCCAGAATTAAGGAAATGGGCAAGTGAGAAAAACTAAAACTAAACTGAAGAAAACAGGAAGCCTAAATTGATCTTTGTATTAAAGAACTGAGTCTTAAAAGAAAGTGGAAGGGAAATGAGGAATATACCACATTGAGTGCCTGGTGTTGGTATAGCTTCTATGCTGTTGGGGTCCTTTAATGGAACGGAACCTTGTGGTACGGAGTCGATGATAAGAAAGTGAAAGAGAGAAAGAGACAGAGAGAAAGAGAGAGAGAGAGAGAGACAAAAAAAGACCCGGGGACCTAAGCTCTGATGGAGCAAAGGTGCTTTAATGATTTTTCTATGAGTATATATAGGCTGCAGTACAAGAAACTTCTTTCGGGAATGATAGAGATCAGAAAACCAAATGTACAGCAACCGTTACTAAGGGAACAAGGGGTAATGTTAGTCACAAGGTCAGGAGACAATCCATATCTCAAGAAAGGGGAAGGAGATTAAGCTGTTTTGTCCTAAGGAGACTGTTTACTAAAGGAGACTCATGCTTGCCTCACACAATGACCTCAGTCCCTGGGAGCAGCGTGCTATTCCGCTTGAAGAGGGACAAAGGACTCATGAGAGACAGCATGTAGGAATCTTCCCGTCAAACATTCCCTGACACTATGCAATTTTAGAAAGGAAGGAGAGAGATTTTGTTTTGAAACAGGACATTTTCTGCCAATGATATATGCATCTATCTTGATAGCTGTCTATATCTAGACAGGGTAGTAAGACATATAATTTTAAGAAATTTTGTGCTGAGTGTTAATGGAAACTTTCCTTGGTACTCTTCTGTGATCTAAATTAAAATAAAATTTAATTATTTTCTGAGGTACCTTTTGGATGTGATAGCTCTTTTATACCAGGCCATAAAACTGTCTAATTATATGCAGATTTCAAAAAGGTTACATTTCAAGTGCAATGTGGAGTGTTCTAAAGTTGACCTAACATATTTTAGCTACGGATACAAGGAAATCTATAAACGCATTACTACTTAGCTATGTAAAATGCATCCTTACAATATTAAAATGTAGGCTGGTTCCTTGGTTCTTAACAAACCTAAAGAGAAATGCATTAAGTAATCAGTTTAAAATACAACACTATTTTAGGTGGCAAAGAATCAGTCAAAGGGGCTGGGGCCTGGTCTCTCAACACTTCTGGGGCTGAGACAAGGCAATGCCACAGATCATAGAAGAGGAGATCCTGAGTGATGTCCCAGGAGCCTCAGGTCCCAACACCCCAGCTTCTCTTCTCTTGCCGACTTCTTTCTGCTCTCGGCAGTGAGGTGGGGCCTGCATAAATGGAGTCAGTGGAGGACCCCCCTCCCTGCCTCCTCCTCATTTTCCATGCACACCCTTCAAATGGGATGATACTGGCAAGTGGGTGTGTGGAACCCAGACAATCAGGTCTCATATTTGCTTCTAGGTAGAGAGATCAGAATTTATATTTGAAGTTCTGAGTCATACCAAGGTTCCATGAGGGTGGGTCTCTCTATATTCTGTGTTACACACACACACACACACACACACACACACACATATACACACCCTCAGCTGGTCACCCCAACTATGCAGGGTATTCTCTGTGTGTGCAGAGACCTTTGCTGGGCATTGAAGTACATACAAATAAGATGCGTTCCCAAGGTGTTTGCTGAGCATCTATCACATAGCTAAGCACAGGGCTGGATACCAACAAGATTGGGACAGTGTAAAATTCAGATTTTCAAGCTGCTTAGAGTCTACCTAGAGAAAATAAAAGTGAAACAAAGGGGAGCTCAGTCTTTATAATAATATAGAATCCTAGTTTTCTACTGAGAATCAAGCTATGGACAGAGGAATAAGGCTCTCTGAGGAGATGGGACGGCCCCAAGGATCAGGTCTAGAGAGAAGAGTAGAACTGTGGTGAGTTGGGATGAATGGATGGAGGGAGTCAGCGCTGCACCTGTGCATCTCCCATCACCACTGTGGGCCCAGAGGGAAGAGCAGCAGGTTTGTAGTGTAGGGCTGACCCAGGGCTGAAGACCTCGTGGGGGCCAACAAGAATGCATTATGAGTGATGGAAACCTTGGGGTGAGATAGTTCAGACTGTGGTCCACGCTGGAGAAGGAGGTAAGTGGTGGAAATTTTAGAGGTTACAACATGGATGTGATTGATGATTCTCAGAGACAGTAGAGCCCAGAGTTAAGAGTGGCAAAGAAACCATGAAAGTGCTATCAGCATGGAAGTCTGAGAAGCAAGTTAGCACTCTTAGAAATGAAGCTTTTACAAGCCCAGAAGTTGAGAAGTCAACCACATATCCATATTAAATGAGTAGCTTCTAATATTTTAAGCTTCCCATAGAGTATTAAAAAATATCTTTGAAGCAAAAAATTCAAGTGGTATCTTCTTCATGAAGCCTTTTTCATCCCCAAGACACATGTTCTGTCTAAAGAAACAACTCTCTCTTACTTCTATAGCTTTTCCTACATCTACTAGGAAATGTAGAATGTTCTTCTTGGTTCTTGAGATATTTGCACATATGATTTGTTAACCCCAATGTCCAACCTTGGAAAGCAGAGCTGCGGATGCCCTCCCCAAAGACCAGTACATACTAAGATTATGTTCAGTCCAGCAACTGTTCCAGGAACTGAAGTCATGCTGTGTCATGGAGCAGACCTATGACTGATGGACTTTTTGCTTTGGAGAAGATTAAGTAGCAGTCTTCAGGAACAAAGTTTTCCAAGGTTGCCTTACTAGCCAGTTCAAATGCATGTGGAGCTAAACACAATAAATATTGTTGAATGAGTAGTCCAAACAGAAGTTTATGGGAGGCTAAGCTGAGGGAGATACATATGCTACAGTGTCTTCACCCTCTAGCACAAAAAGATGTGCATGCGCATATGTGCCTGCACATGCACACGTTTGCACGTGCACACACACACCCCTAACCCCCCACATGCATAGTTGCCGACTTAGGCGTGTGGCGATCTTTCACATTTATAGACATGTCTGTTTGTCTTTGAGGAAGGGTATAAGTAGAATGGTATATCTTCATGATGCAAGTCCCGGATTTGCTTCTTGACTCCTCCGTTTGTTGTGAGGCTGTTTGGAATTTATCCTCATAGACCATGGGCCACTGTCAGGGTATGGTCTTGGATGCACAAAGATGAGTGGCTATTTGCATCGAAAGTTCACCTCAAGAGCAGCATAGAAACAGAGAACTCACCAGGCACACCCCAAAATACATTCACCCCACAGTTAGTGAGCACCCACTGTGTTCTAGGCACTGAGGATCCAGAGATAAGTATGACATTGCTTCCATTCTGTAAGTCCTCAGAACCTAGAGGTGGTAGCAGACTATACAAACGACTTCAGCACTATATGATGAATGTCTTAGTGGAGTTATTTGGAAGCCATTGTAGCAGAGATAAAGGAGGACATAAACCAGTCCAGAGGAGCAGCTGAAGGCTTCCTAGAGGAGGCAGGCCACGCTCTGCACTCAATGCACTCATGGCAAGGTGAGGTCGAGCACACCCTCCTTTGTCTCCTAGAGGTTTACTGGTTTGGGAGATAATGTTACCCATCCCTCTAGCTCACAGAAATCTTCCTTGTTCACCCCTTTCCCTCTAGTTCTACCCAACTTTCTATCAGATCATTCCATCATACTACTGTTATTCTAATGAAAGTCCAAAAGAGCAATTCTAAAGAAAGTCCAGAGGATTGTGCATCTGGAGAGAGAGTCCAGAAGTTGGCCTGAGGCACTGACCAATCTCAAGGTTCATGGGCTTATTATAGGATAGGGTCCTACTCTCACTGCACCTCAAGGTCTTTGTGAGGCTTAATCCAGTGGAAAAGGATGGGAATCACCAAGAACACCCCATATGTGGACAACTCAGTCTACACAGATCCAGTGTGTGCATAGCAACAAACTCTCATGCCCCGGCCATCTTCCAGCGAGAGAGCTGGCAGAGCATAGCCACGCCCACATGGGGTTTTCTCCCTTATAGCTTACGTCCTCCTAGGAAACGAGAGAAAATAATAAATTTTCTGTAGTATCTTACAGAAAAAACAGAATGAACTTTTTGGCCAGTCCAATACATCTACACCTAAGAAATAAATAACATGATTTCAGAGGAGTTATGGGCCTTATGAAGAAATTATACCATGGCCATGTTTAATTAGGGTGGGCAGGGAAGACCTCTTTGAGGTAGAGACATCAGAGTTGGGCCTGGAGGATGGCAAGAAGGTCATACAAAAGTCTGGATAGCAGTGAAGCAAGAGCAAGTGCAAAGGCCTGAGATGGGGAGGGTCTTGATGCGTTCAGTGAGCGTCCCTTGGCTAGAGCCTGGTAGACCAGGAGCAGGTGCATTCGGGGAGTCAGGCAGGGACTGAGTTCCATCAGGCGTTGGGACTGTGAAAGGATCTGAGCTGGTAGTGACTTGATCTAAGTTCTGTTTGAGAAGGGTCATTTTGGCCATTCTTACACCGCAGGCTGAGCCAAGGCACAAGTCACGGCTCCTGTCTTCCTTCTTATCTTGGATCCTTATCAGAACCCAGAGAGCATATTTCTATTCTAGATGTTTATTTTAAATTTAGCCAGGAAGAAACCGACCCTTGGTAAAGTAGCAGTGACACAATTACAATTGCCAAATGCAGGTCCCTTTGCATTGTATTGTATGCTGTGTCTTTTCTGGGAAAGTATCCAATTTTAAAAGCGTGTCCTTTGTCCATCTGAACAAACTTGACCTTGGTGGACCGCACACTCCCATTAGAGGTCCAGAGGAGAGGATCCCCATACTAAGTGGAATTTGCAGAAGGAATCTGCTCCTACACTTCTCCCAGGCAGAACTACCATATCAGACTAACCCTACCATACTTGTTAACTTAGCCTTTACCTGGTCCTCCCACTTCTGCCCCTCAGAGTGCCTGGCTGCTCTGGGACATCCCTGCTGATGAGGACGAGTCACTCAGGGCTGGTAGGTTCTGTTTTTCCACATGGATTGGAAACACCTCTTATTTCGTTTTCAGCTGCCTCGTGCCTATAGCAGGGAACTTAAGAGCACAATGGGAAGAACACAGAACACAGCATCAAGGCTGGCTGACGTTTCCATTTTATTTCCCTCTGCTTCCCACGCTGCAGCCAACCTGAAGCATTCATTCCATTCACACCCACAGTATTTTCCCAGGCTACACCTTTACTCAGGTGGTTCCTTCTGAGACTCTGCTCCATCCCCTTTGGGGATCTCTTCCTTGGTGCTCATTCTTCAAAGCCCAGATCATATGTCATCTCCTTCAGGAAGTCTCTGTCAGTTCACTAACCCTCATGAGATTCCCCATCAGTGAGTCTCCAAAGCTTTAGCATGGGCTCTCGATTCAGACATACTTGAGTTTGAGTCTCGGTGACTAGCTGAGTGACCTTGGATGCATGACTGTTCTGTCCGCTCTGAACCTCAGTCTTCTTGACTGTAAGGTAAAGGGTATAATCACACCTGCGTCATGGTGCTGTTGTGCTGGAAAAATGAGATCATGCAAGTAAAGCCTTCGACGCTCTGACTGATATACGACCAGTGCTAAATAAATGGCGGTGGCTATTGTTACTAGAGTTATATGAGCATTTGTTTTTTGTCCCTGCTTACTCTTAAGGGCACAAACTGTCCTATTCAACACCATTTCTTTGGAGATTCTTCCATAGATACCCAAGCTTTGCTTTTCGGACCTTGGATGGAGCCCTTCTCTTCCAGTCTTGCACTTCTGTATCATGACACTAGAGGGCGGTAAGAGACCACGAACACTTTAAGACAGGCAGGTCATCTTGGATGCCCTTCCTCTTGGCTAGCCTGTACCAGTAATGGGGCACCTACTATAGTTTTTCTCGCTTGGATTACACTCTCATTCCTTTGTGCTAGGAAAAGTCCAAAAGCACAGAAGCCAAGAGCTATTCATTGTAGTCCTTTTGGGAAGGCCTCCTCACTCCCCAAGTTTGCCTTAGTTGATTGGTTAATCAAAATCAGCCAGGATTTCCTGGTACTCACATCTCCTTTACTATGCTTCATGTTTTAAGGATGAAATGGCTTCAAGAATGCAAAGTGCTTTGAACATTACCTGGCATATAAGAAAGAAGCCTATTTTATTTTTTTTTATTTTTTTTATTTTTCAGAAAGAAACCTATTTTAAAGGGCCAATTTGGGAAGTGAATAAAAGGTAACAAGGAACACAGGGAAGCTTTAGAAACCCAAATGTGCAACGTTTCATTTGCAAAGCTGTGTGCTAGACCCAGTGCCAAGGACTCCCCAAATATTATTTCATTATCAAACAAATACTGAAAAGTTAGTATCCCTGTGTGCATTTTAACCATTGTCATAGACTGAACGTTAGTCTCCACCCCCACCCCCCCAATATTCTTATGTTGAGATCCTAACCCCCAACATGATGGCATTAGGAGGTGGGAGGTCTTTTGAAGTGATTAGTTTATCATAGTAGGATTATTGTCCTTATGAAAGAGATCTCCCTTCTCCCTTTCTCCACGTGAGGGCGCAGCGTGAAGATGGCAGTCTCTGAACCAAGAAGTGGGCTTTTACCAGACACCAAATTTGCCAGCATGTTAACCTTGGGCTTCCCACCCTCCAGAACTGTGAGAAATAAATGCTAAACCACCTAGTCTATAGTATTTTTGTTGTAGCCGTCTGAGTGGATTTAGACAATCATGAAAGGAGAGATCAGAGATCCTATATAACTCACCTACGATAACACAGAATGTAACTAGTGCAGCTAGCTTCAGTCCTAGCTGTGTCTGACTATATATATAGCACACATCTTTTAACCTCCACAGTGATACCTCAAGTGGTCAGGTTGTTTTATTTGTTTGTTTAATAATTATTATTATTACCTACTGCTGCTGCTAATTCACTTCAGTTGTGTCCGACTTTTTTGCAGCCCCATGGATCGTAGCATGCCAGGCTCCTCTATCCATGGGATTCTCTAAGCAAGAATACTGGAGTGGGTAGCAGTTCCCTTCTCCAGAGGATGTTACCAACCCAGGGATTGAAACCAGGTCTCCCACATTACGGACAAATTCTTTACCAGCTGAGCTACAAGGGAAACCCAAGAATACTGGAGTGAGTAGCCTATCCCTTCTCCAGCAGATCTTCCTGACCCAGAAATTGAACAGGTGTCTCCTGCATTGCAGGTGGATTCTTTACCACTAAGCTATCAGGGAATTGTGGCTCAGCTGGTAAAGAATCTGCCTCCAATGCAGGAGCCCTGGGTTCAGTCCCTGGGCTGGGAAGATTCCCTGGAGAAGGAAATGGCTACCCATTCCAGTATTCTGGCTTGGAGAATTCCACAGACTGTATAGTTCATGGAGTTGCAAAGAGTCAGACATGACTGAGTGAGGGATTCCCTTGTGGCTCAGATGGTAAAGAATTCACCTGCAATGCGGGAGACTTGGGTTTGATCCCTGGGTTGGGAAGATCCCCTGGAGAAGGGAAAGGCTACCCACTCCAGTATTCTTGCCTGGAGAATTCTATGGACAGAGGAGCCTGGTAGGCTTACGGTCCATGGGGTAGCAAAGAATCTGACATGACTGAGTGACTTTATCTATAGATATCTCTAAATTAAGGACTTTTTACTTTCCCTCAGCAGTTATAGTATTAAATAAATACTATCACACCTTAAAAATACCCAAGATATTTTTATTATGCAGTGTCCACTCAGTGTTCACATTTCCAAGTATCTCCAAAAGGTCATTATTTTTCTAACAATTTATTTGAATTGAGATCAAAATAAGGTAGGTACATTTTTATTGGTTAATCTATCTCAAGTTTATTTTTGTGTATAGACTCCCTGTCCATTTTTGTGTCTCTTCGGAATTTTTTACCTGAAGAAAGTGTGTTATCTGTCATCCAGGGTGCTTCCCGTCTGGATTTTGCGGACTGCCTCCTCACGGAGTCGTTCAGCACCACGTGGGTTCCGGTATAGTACTGCTTTCACTTGTCCACATGGTGGCGCTTCATGAGACAGCTGCCCTTGGGTGAGCTGGCAGAAAGCCTGAAGTACCTGGCATTGTCTGTCTTCCCAGAGTGGCTCTCAGCCAGAGAGTTAAAATCGCAGGAACACAGCAGCCCAGCCTTCTTGCCTCCCGCCAGCACAGCTCTGAGTCTTTTTCTACTCTCTGCAGTTCTTCTAGGGAAAGGGGGGATTAATGCTACCCATCCATCTTTGCCTGAAAACACACATCTACATGGCTTCTCCTCACAGTCCTGCTTCTCCTACTCCCTTACTAGTTTTGTCTGGAAGTACAGCCTTGATAAATTATTTGCAAATAAATCCTCATCTCAGGGAGTGAGATGATACCCGTTGTGGTTCCAGAAGGCTGATTCTGGTGGTGGAATTTGGAGTTGACTTGCTTGCTGTCTAGAAGGAAACAGGATCCCTTCACTGATTGCACTATCTTTCATGGTGAATCAGGGCAAGATCTAATGGAAGGTGATGCCCTGGCTTGTGCTACATCTTTGATTTTTTGAGATAAATAGAGGAAATGCTAAGCTTGAGGATGGTGAACTCAGTTGCTGCTGGTTGATATTGATGCTTTAAAGAGATAAAAAAAAAGCTCAGGTCACCCACTTATTACCTTCAGATGTGATGTGAAAGTCAGAAGGTGTACATAATAGTGTTTAAAAAGACCCTCATCTCCTGCAGATAGTGCTAAATGCAAGACTTTAAGACCTAATAGTAACCTCAGCATGTGTGTGTGCTAAGTTGCTTTAGTCGTGTCTGACTCTTTATGACCTATGGACTGTAGCTCACCAGGCTCCTCCATGGGAATTCTCCAGGCAAGAGTACTGGAGTGGGTTGCCAATTCCTACTCAGAGGATCTTCCCAACCTTGGACTGAACCCATGTTTCTTATGTCTCCTATACATAGGCAGAAGGGTTCTTTATCACTAGCGCCACCTGGGAAGCCTAATAGTAACCTCTGTAGAAAGCCAAATTTTCAGCTTTCATGCTTCTTATACCAAAGGAAGATCCTAATAGGGAAAGAATGAAACCTCAAAACTTGTGATGGGAACATATTTATGACTGTTTTAGAGAACACTGAACTCCAGAATCCCCTGAATTTTCTCAGCCTGCAGAAGCCGGCCACTCTACTTAGACGACATCAGTCCCCACATTCTCACTGGCTGAAGATGTGAAGAGGCTTCATTTGAAGCAGATGCTTTGTAAGGCATTATCATCTAACTGGAGATCACCCTCACCTCCTCTCCTGGCCATTGGTTCAAGTCTCAGCAAAGCCAACTGAGTTAGTGCTGATCCTGCTAAGGGAGGGAAGAATTATTCAATCCTGGGAATCTGCACCAGGACACAGGAGTGCTAACCAGATGCCATGATTGTCTGTGTAGAAAATCTCAAAGAATCAACAGTAAATCTTCTCAAACGAACAGCAATTATACCAAGGTCAACAGGATACAAGGCTAATATACAAAAGTCAATTGTTTTCCCATATCCCCGCAACGAACATGTGGAATTTGATATTAAAAGCATAATGCCACTTACAAAACATACTTTGGTAAAAATCTAACAAAATATGTTCAAGACCTTTATGTGAAAACTACAGTAGTCTGAAGAAAGAGAACAAAGATCTAAATAAATAGAAGTACATGCTTTGTTCATAGATTCAAAGACTCAATACTGTTAAGATGTGAATTTTTCCCAAATTTATCTACAGATTCAACATAATCCAAAACAAAATTCCAGCAAGCTCTTTTGTGAATAGCAACAGACTGATTCTAAAGTTTATGTGAGAAGGTGAAAGACTCAGAATAGCCAACCAAAGACTGAAGAATAAGAACGAAGTTAGAAGACTGACGTTACCTAATTTTAAGGCTTAATATAAAGCACAGTAATCAAAACAGCATGATATTGGTGAAAGACTAGATCTGTAGTTTGATGCAACTGAATAGCGAACCAAAAATAGATCTACACAAGCAGAGTCAACTGGTTTTGATAAAGGGGCAAAGGCATTTCAGTGGAGAAAGTCTTTTCAACAAGTCATGTTGGAGCAACTGGACATTTATATACCAAAAAAAAAAAAAAAAGAATGAATTGAGACCCAGACTTTAACCTTTCATAAAAAATTAACTTAAAATTGATCATGGACCTAAATATAAAAAATCTATAAAATTTCTCTAGGGTAACCTAGGAGAAAACCCAAGTGACCTTGGGGTAGTTGGTGAGCTTTAATTTTTAAAATTTTTATTTGTTTAATTAAAAATTTATGCATTTTAAGGAAATTAACCTTTCTAGAATCACAAAAGGTGTCCACTACCACATCATTAATCAAAGCAGCTCTCATCTACCGCCACTCTAGACCCTGTTTTCACTGGTGCCTGCCTCTATAATTAATTCTCTTCAGAGCTGTGATTTTTTTAAACTTTTGGTTTATATTAGAGTATAGTTGATTAGCAATGTCGTGATAGTTTCAGATGTACAGCAAAGTTATTCGGCTACATGTATACATGGGAGTGTGTGTATACATACATACGTATACATACACATCCACACCTGTGTATAGGTGTACATACATACCTATACATGTATCTATTCCTTTTCAAATTCTTTTCCCATTTAGTTTGTTATATAACACTGAGCAGAGTTCCCTTTGCTATACAGTAGGATCTTATTGGTTATCTGTTTTGAATATAGGAATGTGTACAAGTAAGTCCCAAACTCCCTAACTATTCCTTCCCTTCATCCTTTCCACCTGGTAACCCAAAGTTCATTCTCTAAATCTGTAAGTCTGTTTCTGTTTTATGAATTAGTTCATTTGTATCATTTCCTTTCAGATTCTGCGTATAAGCAATATCATACAATATCCTTCTCTGTCTGACTTATTTCACTCAGTAAGACAGTCTCGAGGTCCATTCATGTTGCTGCAATTAGCATTATTTCATTCATTTTAATGGCTGAGTAATATTCCATTACATATATGTGCCTCAGCTTTATCCATTCCTTTGTCAGTGGATATTTAGCTCACTTCCATGTCTTGGTTATTGTAAACAGAGCTGCAGTGAACATTGGGGGGCATGTATCCTTTCAGACCATGCTTTTCCCAGGATATGCCCAGGAGTGGGATTGCAGGATCATATGGTAGCTTTCCATAAGACAACTGCTCACCAAAGAAGATAGATGACAAACAAGTATAATGAAAATATACTCAACATCATTTTTCATCAGGGAATTATGAATTAAAAATATAAGATACCGCTATACATCTACAGCTCAGTTGGCAAAGAATCCGCCTGCAACGCAGGAAACCCTGGTTCAATTCCTGGGTCAGGAAGATCCTCTGGAGAAGGGATAGGCTACCCATTCCAGTATTCTTGGGCTTCCCTTGTGGTTCAGCTGATAAAGAATCCACCTGCAATGCAGGAGACCTGGGTTCGATCCCTGGGTTGGGAAGATCCCCTAGAGAAGGGAACAGCTATCCACTCCAGTATTCTGGCCTGGAGAATTCCATGGACTGTGTAGTCCGTGGGATGGCAAAGGGTTGGACATGACTGAGCAACCTTCACTTTTACACATCTATTATAATGGCTAAAATACAAAAAGTCAACGTTAAACATTGGTGAGGATGCCAGGCAACAGAAACTCTCATTCATGGCTGGTGGCAATACAAAATAGTACAGACACTTTGGAATAGAGGATACCTGTTTCGGACAAAGCTAAATATAATCTTACCATATGATCTAGCAACTCTAGGGATTTACTTGATTTAAAAATCTAAGGCCACAAAAAGCCTGCACACAAAGATTTATAGAAGTTTTATTCCACAATCACCAAAAAGTGGAAGCAACCAAGATATCTTTTGATAGATGAATGGATAAGCAAACTGTGATATTTCCATACAATAGGATACTAGTGACAAAAAGAAATAAGCTATCAAATCACAGAAAGACAGGGATGGAACTTAAATGCCTATTTCTTTTTTAAATTAATTAATTTATTTTATTTGGATGCTAATTACTTTACATTATTGTAGTGGTTTTTGCCAAACATCGACATGAATCAGCCATAGGCACACATGTGTTCCCCATCCAGAACCCCCCTCCCAACTCCCTCCCTATCCCATCCCCCAGGATCATCCCAGTGCACCAGCCCAAAGCACCCTGTCTCAGGCATCAAACCTGGACCAGCAATCCACTTCACATATGATAATATACACGTTTCAACGTTACCCTCTCAAATCATCCCATCCTTGCCTTCTCCCACAGAGTCCAAAAGATTGTTCTTTACATCAGTGTCTCTTTTGCTGTCTCTCATATAGGATCATCGTTACCATCTTTCTAAATTCCATATATATGTGTTAGTATACTGTATTGGTGTTTTTCTTTCTGACTTACTTCACTCTGTATAATAGGCTCCAGTTTCATCCACCTCATCAGAACTGATTCAAATGCATTCTTTTTAATGGCTGAGTAATATTCCATTGTGTATACGTACCACAGCTTCCTTACCCATTCGTCTGCTTATGGGCATCTAGGTTGCTTCCATGTCCTGGCTATTATAAACACTGCTGCGATGAACATTGGGGTACACGTGTCTCTTTCAATTCTGGTTTCCTCAGTGTGTTTGCCCAGCAGTGGGATTGCTGGGTCGTATGGCAGTTCTATTTCCAGTTTTTTAAGGAATCTCTAAACTGTTCTCCATAGTGGCTGTACTAGTTTGCATTCCCACCAACCATGTAAGAGGGTTCCTTTTTCTCCGCATCCTCTACAGAATTTTTAAATGCCTATTTCTAAGTCAAAGAAGCTGCTGCTGCTGCTGCTGCTAAGTCGCTTCAGTCGTGTCCGACTCTGTGCGACCCCATAGACGGCAGCCCAACAGGTTCCTCTGTCCCTGGGATTTTCCAGGCAAGAACCCTGGAGTGGGTTGCCGTTTCATTCTCCAATGCATGAAAGTGAAAAGTGAAAGTGAAGTCTCTCAGTCGTGTCCGACTCTTAGCAACCCCGTGGACTGCAGCCCACTAGGCACCTCTGTCCATGGGATTTTCCAGGCAAGAGTACTGGAGCAGGGTGCCATTGCCTCCTCCGAAGTCAAAGAAGCTAGTCTGATTTTAATTATATGACATTCTATAAAGGCAAAATTATAGAAATAGAATAAATATTAGGGTTCAAGGAGAGCACAGAAGGGTTGGATAGGTGAAGCATAGATGACTCTGTTTTAGGGCAATGAAACTACTCTGTATGATTATAGATACACACACACACACACACACATATATATATATATAATTTTGCATTTGTTAAAACCAATAGAATTTTACAGCACATAGAGTGAAACAATGCATGCAAAATAAAGAAAAAATAAGAAGTTGGGGAATCCTAGGAAAGAATATAGACTGTTACGACATTATCTGTGTTACAAGTGTATGCAACTGCCTCATTGGAGGAGGTAAGAGAAAAAGAAACTGACTTAAATAGCTTTGGAAATGAGAGAAACATGTAAGACTAAAGATATAAGAACTGCTTATCAGCATTGCGGTATGGTTGAGACGGGAATGGCAACCCACTCCAGTAACCTTGCCTAGGGGAAGTCCCATGGACAGAAGAGCCTGGCAGGCTACTGTCCATGGGGGTCACAAAGAGTTTGACATGACTGGGCAACTAACACTTTAACTTTCATGCTGTGCTCAGTCATGTCCGACTCTTTGTGACCCCACGGACTCTAGCCTACCACATTCCTCTGTTCAGGAATTTTCCAGGCAAGTATACTGGAGTGGGTTGCCAATTCCTACTCCAGGGGATCTTCCTGGCCCAGGGATTGAATATGCATCTCCTTTGTTGGCAGGTGGATTCTTTACCACTAGGTCACTTCTGATTCTTCTATGAATGTACACTAGAAATGAACAATTAAGAAGATGGATGGTGGATGGTAGGTGTGACATTTTTCACAGTTGGAGTTGGAATTTACATATGAGAAAGAGGCTAGAATGATTCATGTGGTTAAGGATTATAGTTGGAGATGGTGGTATGAACTATGTTTAGCTTAATATAAATACAGGTGCTTACATATAGAAATGCACACGCATGCACACATATACATACATGTTAGTCGACATACATATATTTCCTTTGTGAATTGAGTGGACCCAAAAGAAACAGTAAACTAGTAAAAGTGAGCATGACAGATCTTGGTTTTTAATGGCATTCTCCAGTAAAATCAACCAGGACTCCTCGAAGAATTTGTTAACTCTAGGATTGGGGCAGGAATATACACGATAAGCCTGGAGTACCTAGTAGTGCCAGAAAGGATGGAATGCTCAAAAAATCAAAGGAACGAAGGAAAAACAAAAACTAAAAACTCCACTTTGATGTTTAACTACAGACACAGGAATCAATTGAAAGATCGCCTAATGGCCAAAGCTGGAACAATTTAAGCAACAAAATAAAATACTATTCAGGTCCTTTGCCCAAAATAAAGAAAGTACTATCTGGATCTTTTGTCCATTTTAAAACCGGATTTTTCATTTGTTTGTTTTCTTTTTTTTTTAATTTGTATGAGTTCCTCATTTATTTTGGATGTGAACAAACTCCTTTTGGTGATAGACCATACTATTATAGCCAAGACCACTGCCAAGGAACCTATTCTCTAGATAAGTTGGTTTTAGGTCTTGCTTTTAAGTCTTTAATCCATTTGGGTTGATTTTTGTGTATCATTCTGAGAGTCTGATTTTATTTTTTTGCACTGAATATCCAGTTTTCTCAACACCATTTATTGAAGAGACTATCCTTCCTCATCTTGTATTCTTGGTGTCTTTGTCAAAAATTAATTGACCACATAAACATGGATTTATTTCTAGTTTCTCTAATCTGTTTCTTTGATCCATGTGTCTCTTTTTATGTCAATATCATGCTGTTTTCAGCAGGTATATGAAAAGGTTCCCAACATCACTTATCACCAGGGAAATGCAAATCAAACCACAGTGGGATATCCTCTTACACCTGTTAGAATTGCTATTATAAAAATGTAAAATGTCAAAAGCTAACAAGTGTTGGCAAGAATGTGAAGAAAAGATAATCCTTGTACACTGTTGGTAGGAATGCAATTGCTATAGTTATTATGGAAAACAGTATGAAGTTTCCTCAAAAATTTAAAAATAAAGCTGCCATATGATTCAGCAATACCACTTCTGGGTATATACACAAAGGAAATGAAATCAGTATCTTGAAGAGATATCCTATGTTCATTTCAGCATTATTAATGATAACCAAGATATGGAAACAACTTAAATGGCAATGGATGAATGGGTAAAGAAAATGTGATATATGATGTTATATTATAATGTGTGTGTGTGTGTGTGTGTGTGTGTGTGTGTGTATAATTTGGACTTCCCTGGTGGTTCAGTGGTAAAGAAGCCACCCACCAATGCAGGAGATGTGGGTTTAATCCCTGTGTTGGGAAGATCCCCTGGAGAAGGAAATGGCAACCTAGAAAATCCCATGGAGTAGCCTGGAGGGCTACAGACCATGGGGTCACAAAAGAGATGGACATGGCTTAGAGACTAAACAACAACAGCAAATTTAATCTCAGAAAGGGAGATGAAATTTGTGACCCCAAAGAAGCTGAATTTATAGTAGCATAGAGCAGAGTAGTGGTTATAAGAAGCAGGGGTGTAGGGGGAAAAGGGAGATTTTTAAAAATGAAGGAAAGGAGAATGGTGGTTGCTGAGGGCTGCAGGGAGAAGGTCATGGGGAATTATTGTTTAATAGGTACAGAGTTTCCGTCTTGCAAGAGGGATGGTGGTGACGGTTGCACAACAACATGAATGTTCTTAATACCTCTGAACTGCACATGATTAATACATGAAATTTTATGTCATGAGTATTTTACCACAATAAAAAATAAACTACTACTGGAGTATAACCCAAAGTGTAAAACAAAATATTAATGAGTACATGCTGACATAAATAAATGATTAAACACATCTACCATATACACATCCAAACATATACATATCCATATATACATAAGGAGAGGAAATAAATATGTCTCCTATATGGATAATTCAAAATAATTTATGAGGTTACTCCATCTTCAGTGACAGAGAGCTTAACTCCTCAATTCTTTCTTAATCGTGGGCTTTGCAGAATGACATCCTTCCAAAGAATACAGTATAGTCAGATGGGATGTTGGGAGGGAGGGTGAAGACAGTAATTTTACAGTGGAGAAGCCTGATATATACTACCTCAGCCAGGTGATCAAGGTAATAAATCATGTGAATAGTATGTACTCTTTATATAATGTAATGAAAAAGCCAGTTTACCTCTGTGGTATTCCTCCTAAAAAACAATAACTCCAGTCAAACCATGAAGAAAACATCAGACAAACCCAAACTGAGGGATATTCTATAAAATACCAGACCAGGACGCCTCAAAACTATCAAGGTCATCAAAAAGCAAAGAAAGTCTGAGGAACCATCACAGTCAAGAGGAGCCTAAGGTAACAAGACAGTAGTGTGGTATTCTAGATGGGATCCTGAAACAGGAAAAAACATCAGGTGAAGACTAAAATAATTGGAATAAACCATGAACTTCAACTAATAATAATGTACCAATACTGTTTTGCTAATTGTAAGAATAAATGTGCCATACTAATATAAGGTGTTAATAACAAGGGAAATTGAGTGTAAAGTGTAAAGTAACTCTCTGTACTATCTTCTTGACCTTTTCATAAATCAAAAGCTATTCTGAAAAAAAGGTATTTGATACATTCTGCTATATATAAAATCTATAAACAATAAAGTTCTGTTGTATAGTACATGGAGCTCTATTCAATATCTTGTAATAACCTACAATAGGAAAGAGTCTGAAGTTGTACATCTGAAAGTAACACGATATTGTATATCTACTCTAGTTAAATAGATAAATTAAAAAAAAAAAGAAAAGAACCACCAAAAAAGTCTATTAAAAATCAAAACCTAGGACTTCAAAAAAAACTGCACACATTCTGGGTGTTTCTAATTACTTCTCCCTGTGCCCCCAATCTTCCCACCCAGTTCTACCCAAGCTTCCTTTTAACTCTTGTCCTCTTAGGAGGACTTGAGCTTGTAATCTCATCCTCTAAATAATGAGAGCCACCCAAGGAGTGAAGTATTGAGATCAAAATTTTGAATGAAACACCCTGTTCACTGTGTGATGGATGAATTCCTGGGTGTGTGGACACAGGGATCAAAGAACAGCTTGAGGGCCATTGCAATCATTCAGGTGAGAAATGACCTCGGTCAAAGCTTGGAGGATGTGGGAAGGGGTAGTAAGGATTGATCTCTGCTGTGGGGGTAGGGAAGAAGAGGAAATGAGCGTAGGGAATGATGTGGTTTCTCTGGCTTTGGTGAATGCACAGATGGTATCATTACCCAAGAGAGAGAATTCCTAACGAGGAATGACAGTGTGTGTCACTGGAGTTGGTCGGGGAGTAAGGGACACTAAGTGCCTTTCAGACCCACTGACTTTGCGTGCATATGGCATTCTCAAAAGAGATGTCCCTGACATATGCTCATGATTGTGATGAAACAGCTTTGGGTAACTTGAGAAAACCTGCCTGAGATGATGTTAAATTATCAGAATCCTGGTGGCTCAGCAGTTATGAATCTGCCAATGATGCAGGAGATGCAGAAGATGTGGGATTGATCCCTGGGTCAGGAAGACCCCCTGGAGGAGGAAATAGCAACTCACTCCAGTATTCTTGTCTGGAAAATTCCATGGGCAGAGGAACTTTCTGGGCTACAGTCCATAGGGTCACAAAGAGTCGGGCCTGACTGAGTGCACACACAAGGTGATTCCCAGGAAGGAAAGAGCCCCATGTCCTGATGTGGTTAATGGTAGGTAGTAAAGGCTACAGAAATGTCAGGGAGGGAAAACCACTGCAATGATCGTAGATCTGTATTTCTGCAAGCTACTGGCTCCTCTGATTCCAGTTGGCCCAAACTTTGCTTCCCTTAGTGACATTTTCTCCATCAGAGACCAGTCCCAGAAGTCCCTCTTCTCCCCATCTTCCCCAATTCTGCTACTTTACTTTCCTAAAGTCTTCCTTAACCATGTCAGCAGTTCCAAGACTCTTGGAAACCATGAGCACATTCTGTGGAGAGAAAATCTGGGCAAGCACCAGAACCCAGGTGGAGCCCCCACTCCCTACCCGTGCCTTTAGCACTGGGTTAGCGTTGGGTTCAGTGGGTATAATGGAAAGCAGGGCTGAACTGAGATGAATAGATCCTCATCCCTCAGCCAAGGTAACCCATTCCCTCTTCCTAACTGTTGAGTGCTACTTTCAGGTACACGAGTGAACTTTTGTTTTGCTGTTGTTTTCATTTCCTTTTTAGAAGCTGTTGAATGTATTGAGTGGTTTGGGGTACAGAATCAAAGAGGGGTCAGAGTATCTGTCCACCTATGGGAACTGGCCAAGAGAGTCATTCTCAACCTTTAACCTGCACACGGGTTTTTATGTGGTGAGTGATAGAGTAAAAAGTCAAAGAAAATACAGAATTCCAAGCCTTCCAGGATTTATTCTGTATTATTGTACACACTCACAGATTCAGCTATAACAGTGGGGATGTAGTCAGAGTAGCTATAGTCACTCTCTCCTCAGGTAAAGCCTCTGGCCACCTGAGGTTGGGATTGGGCTCATCAGAGGTGGATGCTGGGCTATAACTCCCCCCACCCCAGCCCTATCAAAGAGACATGCAGAAGGTCAGGGTCAGGCAGGTTCACAGATGAGGCGGGTCACCCAGGTTGGGGGCCCGAGATAAGCGAGGCCACTGGCTCTCTTTTCACTTGTATGGGATTTCCGGGGCCTCTGGGACACTGCAGGTGGTTACTTATGTTTAGAAGGCACTGCACCTCCTGCTTCCTCAGAGGGCAAGGCTTTTCCCTTCAGTGGCAGGACTGGTTGGATCTCTTGGACCTGGCCGGGAGCTGGGACAAACACAGGCTGTTTCAGCTGCCCGTCCTGCTGTTCCAGCAGCTGCTCCTCTTTCTTTTCCAGTTGCTCCTCTCTCTTTGCTGGTTCTTGATCCAATTGCTGGACCAAGACCTTCCCCTGTTCCAGCTGTCCTTTTAGGTGCTGCTCTCTTTGTGTTTTCTCCTGCTCCAGCTGCGGCCCCAGGTGTTCTGCTTCCTGATATTCCTCATGCTGTTCTTTTTGCTGCTGCACTTCCTGTTCCTGTAGCTCGTGCTGTTGCTTTTTGACAAGCACTTCTGGCACCTGTGACTCTTGCTGCTGCTGCTCCACATGCACTTTTGGCACCTGTGACTCTTGCTGCTGCTGCTCCACCTGCTTTTCTGGCACCTGTGACTCTTGCTGCTGCTCCACATGCACTTTTGGCACCTGTGACTCTTGCTGCTGCTGCTCCACCTGCTTTTCTGGCACCTGTGACTCTTGCTGCTGCTCCACATGCACTTCTGGCACCTGTGACTCTTGTTGTTGCTGCTCCACATGCACTTTCAGCACTTGTGACTCTTGCTGCTGCAGCTCCACATGCACTTTCGGCACCTGTGACTCTTGCTGCTGCTCCACATGCACTTCCGGCACCTGTGACTCTTGTTGTTGCTGCTCCACATGCACTTTCAGCACCTGTGACTCTTGCTGCTGCTCCACATGCACTTCCTGTTCCTGTGACTCTTGCTGCTGCTCCACATGCACTTCCGGCACCTGTGACTCTTGTTGTTGCTGCTCCACATGCACTTTCAGCACTTGTGACTCTTGCTGCTGCAGCTCCACATGCACTTTCGGCACCTGTGACTCTTGCTGCTGCTCCACATGCACTTCCTGTTCCTGTGACTCTTGCTGCTGCTCCACATGCACTTCCGGCACCTGTGACTCTTGTTGTTGCTGCTCCACATGCACTTCCTGTTCCTGTGACTCTTGCTGCTGCTCCACAAGCACTTCTGGCACCTGTGACTCTTGTTGTTGCTGCTCCACATGCACTTCCGGTACCTGTGACTCTTGTTGTTGCTGCTCCACATGCACTTCCGGTACCTGTGACTCTTGCTGCTGCTGCTCCACATGCACTTCTGGCACCTGTGACTCTTGCTGCTGCTCCATATGCACTTCCTGCACCTGTGACTCTTGTTTTTGTTGCTCCACATGCACTTCTGGAACCTGTGACTCTTGTTTTTGCTGCTCCACATGCACTTCTGGAACCTGTGACTCTTGTTGCTCCACATGCACTTCCTGCACTTGTACCTCTTGTTGCTGCAGCTTCACATGCTTTTCTGGCACCTGTGACTCTTGCTGTTGCTGCTCCACATGCACTTCCTGTACCTGTGACTCTTGCTGTTGCTGCTCCACATGCACTTCCTGTACCTGTGACTCTTGCTGTTGCTGCTCCACATGAACTTCTGGCACTTGTGATTCTTGTTGTCTCTGCTTCACATACTTTTCTGGCACCTGAGACTCTTGCTGCTGCAACTCCACATGCACTTCCTGCACCTGAGACTCTTGCTGCTGCAGCTCCACATGCACTTCCTGCACCTGTGACTCTTGCTGCTGCTGTTCCACATGCTGTTCTTGCTGCTCTGGCTCCGCTTGCTCTGGTTCACACTTTTGCTCAGGCACCCCCTTCATAATTGTGTGTTTCTCCCTGAGCTCCAAGGGGACCTCCCCCGGGAGCTCCGAGTGTACCTCCTGGCATGGGGCAGGCAGTGGAGTTGACTGCTTCACTTGCTCCTGCTGGGTATCGGTGGGAGGAGAAGCAGGCTTGAGGGGCTCCTGAGAGAGGGCAGGGGGCAGAATCACTGGCAGAGTGTACTGCTGGGACATCTTGGAAGCTGCTTTCGGTCAATCTGAAAAAGAGGAGGGGTTAGAGGAGTTACTGAAAGCATGGAAATAGATGAAGCACAAGAATCTGTAGCAGTGCCTGGTTTCTCAGCATTCCTAGTTCCCTTGGGTGGGGCATTCTTCTGATCATGCTGGGCTATCATTCCACAGAAGCAGCAGGGTGAAGGTAGGGATGGAGAGGGGCGGGGGAAGGCCCTCCTGGGAGCTTATTGTTCCCAAGAGCCAATAACAAGGACTGTCTCCAGAGCTGCTCTGCGCAGGTGCGCTGGGTAGCAGCTCACCTCCTGCTCTTGCCTATCCTTGTCTCTGGCTTGTTCCTGACCTCCTCTGACAAACAGGAGAGATGAGCTCTGGGATTATGACAGGAAGAGGGAAGGTGCCAAGGTGGGGGGAAGTTCTCCTGGAGGACCCCCAAGTCCTGGAAAATCAGTAACCCATCCCAACAGGATCTGAGAAGTGATGGTGCATGCCCTGGACTGGAGTCACATGACATTATCTTGGCTTAAATCTCCCAGTGAAATGCTGTGTGGTTCTGGGCACGTCATTTAGTCCCTCTGGGCCTCAGATTTCTCCTCTGCAAAATGAACCGGTTGGCATATTCAGCTCCAGGGCTTCTTTCTCTCTTGACCTTCTGAACTTTGGCTGGCGGTGGTGGTGGGAGGGGGCTGGAAGGTTGCTGGTTCTTTCAAGTCTCCTACTTCTAAACTGGGTTTCCCTGCCCCTGCTCTGCCTGAGTTCTCCAAATAGAAAGTGTTCCCCGTTTGGCATTTCTCCCTTCTGTAGCACAGCTAAAAATTACAAGTGTGTCCCTGGACCCCATTCCCCTTGAGAGAAGACAAAAATAATAGTGAGCCCAAATCAAGCAGTTTTAGGAGAGAATCTGACTGTATTTCCCCTGCATCCCTATCTTACTCTTCTCTCCTCCCTGTCCCCCACACTTGAAAATACAGTCTGAAGAAGACATGGTGCAAGAGGGGATTGCTGTCTGTTCTGTTTCCAGGCCACGCACCTAGCCCTCAGCACAGTGACCTGAGCTCCCCCAGAAGGACAGTGGTCCAATTGAATCCTGCACACGAGTGACCCCTGCACCCCCTCAGGCTGACCACCCCCAGCCACGTTCTGGCCTGTGGGAGGCCCCAGGTCCCAAGCCTGGTTCTACCAGCAAACACTCACCAGACTCACAGTGGGGCCAGCTGGAGAGGCTTCTAGTGGAGTGCTGAGCTGAGCAGGGGCCGAGGTGCCCTTTATACCGTTCCCCAGCCTGGCCTCCTTTCCAGGTTGAAGGAGAAGGACTGGTTTCACCACTCCAGTTGGTCAACTTCCTCTAGCCCCTTCCTGACTCATCATAGGCACCTTAATCAGAAAACCCCTGAGGGCCCCTTTTCACAGAGACACACAGCTCCCGCCTGGCCAGTGGGCTCTGGGGGTTCAGTCACCCCCATGAGGCTCATCACCTCGGCACAGGGAGGTGAGAGGGAGGCATCTTGGGAAACTGGTCCCCTATTCCTCTTTTTTTTTTTTTTTTAACCTCAGCCAAACTTTTCTTCTGAATCTCAGTTCCTTTACCTGTAAAATGGGTTTATCTTCCTTATTAGGCTGAGGGATTCAATTCCAGGGCACAGAATAGAAAGTTACATGTCTTTCTGGGATGCCCAGTCTGGAGATATGTTAAAGGTGGGAGGAGCCACTTTTCAGGGCTCTTTTCAGCCCAAGAAACAGGGCTACTGTGGGATTCTCTTGGCCACTAAACCACAACATATCTGCTCTCAAGACATACCTATAACATACCTATAACTTCATTCTGCATGGAAGTACTCTGTCCTGGGATAGGCGAGGGTTCAGTCTGACAACTTCAGAGGTTAAGCAGAATGCTTGCAGGAGTCTCCTGCCATGTGTCAGGGGCTACCCAGGCCCTATGCTGAAGACTGTAGTTACAGAAGTTCCCAAGAATGCCAAGCTCACAAAAACTCCAAGGCATGGACCACTTTAGGCAAGAAAACAGGCATTAAATCTATAATATATAAAATAATAAGGATTACTTTTTACGGTGATAAAAACAAATATCTCATACAATGTTTTGGGGAAATTCATGAAGATATAAAGATCAAGATTAAGGGGCCTTTCCAGGTGGTGCTAGTGGTAAAGAATCTGCCTGCCAATGAAGGAGACACAAGAGACATGGGTTCGATTTTTGGGTCAGGAAGATCCCGTGGAGTAGGAAATGGCAACGTGCTCCAGTATTCTTGCCTTTAATAACTTCATAGACAGAGGAGCCTGGTGGGCTATAGTCAACGTGGTCACAAAGAGCCGGACATGACCAAGTAACTGAGCATGTGTGCACGCGTGCGTGTGCATACACACAAACACTCTGACATAAAGATCAAAACTAGATCATCCACTACTTTCTCTAAACTACTCTCTGAACGTAGCTTAAGCAAACTTTCAGGGTGGGGGTTACAGCTGGCTTGTCCCTCACCAGCAACAATGGTGACCTAAGCCTCTTCGAATAAAATGTAAACTCCCTACCAAGTGTTCAAAGACCCTTACTGAGAGTCCTCAGTTACTAAGACAAGTCCAGTGCTCCCCACCTCTGGGGCCTCCCAGGATCCCTAACTCTGCGTCTTTCAGTTTCACAGTTAATGCTGGGGCCTGGCAGAGGGACTCCCCGGGACACCATCTAAAGGGTATCCCCTGATTTGCTGCATTTCACTTATAACAACTGAGGGCTGCTTTATTTGCTTTTGTCCACTTGTTTATTTTCCAAATTTCCCATTGAAAAATAAGCTGTAAAAGGCAGGAGTTTTGCCTGCTGTGTTTTCCACTATGTCCCCAGAACCTGTCCTAACCATCAAATATAACCAGTAACCTATAAATATCAGTGGAAAGAATGAAGGAACAGTGCATTTTAGTGTCATGCATATGTGTGTATAAACAAAATTGAATTGTGACTTGCCTTTCTCTTTAATAGCTTATTTTATGGACATCATTTAATCTTTCTCCTTCACAACCTAATCATAAAAAAAAAATAAAATCAAGGAAAATACTCATTTCTGGAGCTAATTTTGAGAAGTTCTGATTTCTGTATGGTGTCTCACAGGCATCTCCCTCCAAGCCCCCAATAGATCTATTTCTGAGCTAATTTTGTCATGCTCCTGGGGCTTAGTCTGAAAAGACAGATGGAAGGACTCCTGTTTCCGGAATATACCCTCAGTTCATGCCCTCTGTGGCCCCTGAGCCTCACCTGGGACCTCACATGGTCTCCCGTTAGCACAGGGCCGGCCATCTTCTGGGGCAGGGCAAGTGCTCTCCACCCTGCCCCCTCCCCCTTTGCCCCATGCAGAACTAAGCCAGCACCCTCACAAAGAGGCACCCATGCCTTCTACTTTGCAGCTGATCTCACATGGGAGGAATCTGCCTCTCCCCAGCTCATGACTGTCAGTCCCTGCTCCAGGAAGTCACACCGGTCTTATGGGTTTCCATGGACTAGAATCTGCCAGATCTACCTCCCGCCCTCTGATTCACAGCATAATGAAAGCTTTGGGGGAAGACAGTGTGTGAGCCTTTGGCCACTGGGCAGAGCCGGGGTGTGGTGAGGAGGGTGAAGCCTGGAGTTGCTGGGGGGTGTGTGTGTGTGTGCACGCGGGCGCGTGCTCACGGGGAAGGATTGGAGGAGCCCCAGCCCCAGCTCATGGGGCTCAGAGGCCCCATGCTCTGCCCTCAGATTGCCCCATCTGGGGCACAGACAGGCATGTGCATGGGGGAGATTCTCTTGGTGTCTGCGTGAGCGATCCCACGGGGCCCCAGGGCCCACATGAAGAGGCCGGGTAACTGTCTAGCCCCCGCCCACTGTCGTGGGGATGAGCTCATATCCCATGACACATGCAGAGGCCCTGAACCCAGCTCAAGGAGGCCCTGGCTCTTTATCTTGCAGAGCCAGAAACTGGCTGGTTTCTCTTTCTGAGTGACACATCCTTCTTGAACTGTTGCTTAGCTGTGGGGGCAGGATGAATGGGTCATGTACTTCACTGCCTGGGGGGGCCCAGGAGGAGGGTTATGAGGATAGCTCTTAGTAAGTTGGTGGGATGGGGTGATGGCAGATGGTCCTGGAGTGCTGGCTTGGACCAGGTCTCA
This sequence comes from Dama dama, assembly GCF_033118175.1. Taxonomy (NCBI): domain Eukaryota; kingdom Metazoa; phylum Chordata; class Mammalia; order Artiodactyla; family Cervidae; genus Dama; species Dama dama. The sequence continues at coordinate 19,118,838 of NC_083700.1, forward strand.
CTTTCTCATCTAGGGTAGCCACGCCTAGGATGTCTCCCAAAGAGGCAAAGACCATCCTCTGAGGCCGCAGACATCTTCTCCATCCCCTGGGGCTTCTCCTCTGCCCAGGGCACTGTTGCCCACATCTTCCCACAGTCCACACTCTGTACTGGTCACCTTCCCACAGGCCCATAGTCCTTACTCCCCTCCTCCATGGTGCCTCCTGAAAACTGGCCCCTGCTCCTCATTTGCCCTTTGTGGCCATCTGCTGCTCCAAGAAGAGAGAAAAGACCAAGAAAGGGCCAAGAGGCTGAGTCTTCCTCTCTAGACTCCTGGGTTGGCCTGTCTGATGTACCCTGGTGCTTCCCTTATGTCTTCCTCTGGCCTCTCCTCCTTGACCTGTGAGGTTGCTAGGTTCCAATTTCTTGCTTGTGAATCTGATCACTGTGGAGAGACAGACACAGCTCTGCTCCTGGTGCAGTAAGAGGAGCAAAGGCATGAAAGTTGATCAGGAGCAGAGAAAAGGAGCTGTTCAGTGCCCTCTCCTCCAGCTTGCAGGATGCCCTCCTCTTGGGCTCCCTGGGAAACCACATCCTGGGTAGCTGATTGTCTGCACCTGATTACAGCAGCATCTCTGAGCTGGGAGCAGGGGTGGGAGCTGGAGAACGCATGGGGAGGGCCTGGCCAGGGTGCCCAGGAGCTTCCCGGCACTTCCCAGTCCCCTCCACTGGGGCCAGTGCCGTCTTGTGGCAGGTGGGCAGTGAAGTCTGAAGAGAGGACATGAGAAGCCCAAGGCCCTACAGAGGGCCTGCAGCACAGCTGAGCAGAGCTCCCACACGCTGATCTCTGTCCGCGGGCTCTCTTCCCCACCAGGCTGCCTTCCCAGGTGCCTGAGCATCTGACAGAGGTAACGGGCTACACTAGATAACCCGGGACATCTTCTGAGTGTGAATCAGCCATCTACAGGCTGACCCCCATGTGGTCAGTTCTGGGCTTCCTGGAGGAAGGACCAGTCTTCTTTGGTTCAGATTCAATCAAAATGCCCTGAGGATGACCCTCATTTGTTCTGGGAACAGAAAGCTCTACTTCTTGGCTGGTATATGTGTGTTTGTGTGTTAGTCCATCAGTCGTGTCTGACTCTTTGAGAGCCCATGAACTGGGGCCTGCCAAGCTCCTCTGTCCATGGAATTTTCCAGGCAGGAATACTGGAGTGGGTTGCCCTTCCCTTCTCTGGGAGATCTTCCCAACTCAGGAACTGAACCTGGGTCTCCCCCACTACAGACAGATTCTTTACCATCTGAGCTGCCAGGGAAGCCCTCCTGACTGGCACTGATCTATTTTAGCCTCATCCAACCCCTAGGATTGTTGTTCTGTAGGCTTTGCAGTCAGACGGACCTGGGTTTAAATCCCACTCAACCTCTTGTTATCTGAATGAGCTGCTTTTCCTCTATGACCCTCAGTTTCTTTGTCTAGAAAAATTTATTTTTTACCCTCTTTTTTTTATACTATTTTTAATCTAGTAATTTCTCACCCATACCAATGAAATGCCCAGAAAAGGCGGGGTTGGGGGGGGGTGGAATCTGTAAAACATATTCACCCCAGCTCTATTTTAATAGCAAAAATTGGAAGAAAATTTTTCCATTTGAAGATAAGATAGAATGTGAAAAGATTAAATTATTTTTGAAAATTAATTTCACATATGAGGAACTGGAAAAGGTCAGTTTTCATTCCAATCCCAAAGAAAGGCAATGCCAAAGAATGCTCAAACTACAACACAATTGCACTCACCTCACACACTAGCGAAGTAATGCTCAAAATTCTCCAAGCCAGGCTTCAACAGTACATGAAATGTGAACTTCCAGATGTTCAAGCTGGATTTATAAAAGGCAGAGGAACCAGAGATCTAATTGCCAATAACCCCTGGATCATTGAAAAAGCAAGAGAGTTCCAGAAAAGTATGTATTTCTGCTTTATTAACTATGCCAAAGACTTTGACTGTGTGGATCACAAAAAACTGTGGAAAATTCTTCAAGAGATAGGAATACCAGACCACCTTACCTGTCTCCTGAGAAATCTGTATGCAGGTCAGGAAGCAACAGTTAGAACTGGCCATGGAACAACAGACTGGCTCCAAAGAGGAAAAGGAGTATGTCAAAGCTGTATATTGTCACCCTGCTTATTTAACTTATATGCAGAGTACATCATGAGAAACGCTGGGCTGGATGAAGCACAAGCTGGAATCAAGATTGCCGGGAGAAATATCAATAACCTCAGGTATGCAGATGACACCACCCTTATGGCAGAAAGTGAAGAAGAACTAAAGAGCCTCTAGATGAAAGTGAAGGAGGAGAGTGAAAAAGTTGGCCTAAAACTCGACATTCAGAAAACTAAGATCATGGCATCTGGTCCCAACACTTCAGGGCAAATAGGTGGGGAAACAATGGAAACAGTGACAGACTTTATTTTTTTGGTCTCCAAAATCACTACAAATTGTGGCTGCAGCCATGAAAATAAAAGACACTTGCTTCTTGGAAGAAAAGCTATGACCAACCTAGACACCATATTAAAAAGCAGAGATATTACTTTGCCAACAAAGGCCCATCTAATCAAAGCTATGGTTTTTCCAGTGGTCATGTATGGATGTGAGAGTTGGGCTAAAAAGAAAGCTGAGCGCCAAAGAATTGATGCTTTTGAACTGTGGTGTTGGAGAAGACTCTTAAGAGTCCTTTGGATGACTGCAAGGACATCCAACCAGTCCATCCTAAAGGAAATCAGTCCTGAATATTCACTGGAAGGACTGATGCTGAAGCTGAAACTCCATCTTTTGGCCACCTGATGCGAAGAACTGACTCATTGGAAAAGACCCTGATGCTGGGAAAGATTGAAGGCGGGAGGAGAAGGGGACGACAGAGGATGAGATGGTTGGATGGCATCACCAACTAAATGGACATGTGTTTGAGTAGACTCTAGGAGTTGCTCATGGACAGGGAGGCCTGGCGTGCTGCAGTCCATGGGGTCAAAAAGAGTCGGACATGACTGAGTGACTGAACTGAGCTGAACTGAATGAGGAACTGCGGCAGCATTTTAAATACGAATTTGTTAACTATAAAATAAACTAGAACATGCAGATATTATTTGCAAATTTGTAATAAATGTGTGTGATTATATTTTTTTAAAAATGGGTATTTGCACCTCCTTCGACTTTTGTGAGGATTTGGTGAGGTGATATTTGTGGTTAGCACATAGATGGTGCTCAGAAACTGTTTTCCTGTTGGGAGTCATGGCAACATTAGCTGACAGACTGCAGTGTGCTACCTGCCCATACATAGAGTCTTAATAACTCAAGGTTTCACTTTCTCCTTTTGCCAATGAGAAATCTGAAACCTCAAAGTCACACAGTGCATGGAGTGAAGTGGGGATGGAAACCAGGGATCCTGATGTCCCATTTACTCCTCCCTCTAGTCGGCCTGCCGTGGGCCTCGGGCAGTGCTCCAGCTCAGCCCATGGCGTGTTTCCCTTGTGCACTCAGGAGGCTCCACATGGGCTGATTGTGTTTTCACGTGGTAGGCTCACTGAGGATTCCACATGGGCTTGCATTCCTGCAGCATGACGGTCCACAGAGGGGCCTGGAGGTTGTGTGGGCAGAAAATAGGTAGTGGTTTGGATCTAGCTTTGATGTGGACAAAGGAATCCCGGCAGTGGAGTAAGGAGTGCACAGGCAGTCACAGGGAGCCAGAGACGATAGAAAGGGCTCTGCCAGCTGCACGGAATGGGGGCTGACTGGTAAAGAACCCGAGGGATTGAAGCCTTCACAGGGATGCGTTCAAGAAGTGGAAGGCAGTGGTGGGAGGGACACATCTCACTAGAGGGCAGACAGAAAGGGTGGAGGGCCTGAGCTGGAGGGAATAGGGGAGGGATTCCGCAGAGGAGAGAGGAGGCAGGTGCAGAATGAGGAGAGCAGGATCTAGTCTAGCTGTGCAGACTCCCCCAGAAATGTCGTCCATGGTCAGACAAGTCAGAGGAGGTGAGGGTGCTCCTGGGACTCAGCTGACCTCTTGGTTTATCATTCCCCATCCTCTTTCCCCTGTATTAATTAGAGGATGCTGGGGACACCTGACCCTGCATCAGCTGCTTCTGTGGAGGACTAATTGCTCTTAAGGTTACTCCTAAATGTGGTTGCAGAGGCCACTCAGATCCATGTGGAGTCCATGCCTGTACGTGTGTGTGTGTGTGTGTGTGTGTGTGAAATCTGGGCAATAGAAAAAGTCACTGCAAAGTTCTATATAGAGGATTAGCATCGTCTGGTCCTGGATGAGAGGTTTTCACCAAGAGGAGTCAGGAGCCCACATTGCCTTGCTGGGGTTCTGCTCAGACCCCTCTGAGCAGCCTCAGCATGGGCCAGTTCTAACCTCATCTGTTCTCTGTACCTGTGGACTGCTCGCCATGAAGCTGTCCAGTTGTTCCAGGCCTCCAGATGGGTTGGTCTGGTGCAGAGTGTGAAACAGTGCCTCTTCATTCCTTCCTTCCTAAAACGTGCCTCCCTGCTTACTATCTGCATTAAACAAGACCAATGCAGAGTCAGGGTGAGTCCTGGCCTCTGGGATCCCAGCTGGGCCAGGGTGCTGGGGAGGACTTTGGTTATCACCCTAACCTCTCAGTCTTAGAGGGAGATACCACCTCTGATTTCAGGAAACCCAGATTAGGGAGACATGGCTCCTGCTCCCAGGAAACTCCCATCTGATGGGAAGAGGGGTACAGAAACAGTGATGGGTGCAATTCAATGCTGTGATATGTGAGCCCACAATTAACTGGTCTGTGTGCATGGATGCAGGTGTGAATAGGCAGGGCTGTGAGTCTCCCGGCGGGACGGGCTGGGAGGTGGTGGGCAAAGGAGATACAAAGGCAAAGAAACCTGCAAAGCCTGCTTTTTACCAGAAATGGTGCTAAACAAGCCTCAACCGCCGTCTCATTTAACCCTTTGCACTTCACAGGCAAGCAGCTGGGACTCAGAACAGAGGTCCTCCAGGCAGCAAGTGGAGCAAGTCTGGGAGTGTCTGCTTCCAGGCCAGCCTCTGCACCAGAAAAGGCAGAGATGTCCACTAAGTCCCATAGATATGGGACACACTGGAGCAGTAGAGTCCAAATGTGACAGAGCAGGACTGGAGAGCTGCAAAACAGAAAACAGGTGAGCTAGAAACTGCTGGAGAGTGGCTGAAAAGTTATTTTCCTGCCACTCAGGTTTTACTAGAAATCCTGCTTGGAGTGGGATGAGGGGGTGGTGCATGAGGGGGAGAAGGAGGTCAGAAGGCTTTGGGGGAGAAAGGTGAGCCCCGAGCTTCCTCTTACAGGCAAGTCTTTGCATGCATGGCTGTAGCTTCACCCTCTCTCTACCCTGTGGTCCAACCTCCAGCACTCTAGGCACCCCCAAACCACTTCTCTCCCCAGCTTAGGAACACAGCTGAGAAACCTTGCATTGGAGGAGACTTCACAGTCATCAAATTCAACCCTGACTTGTATCACGTGAAAGATGACACAGTCTAGAGAGGGGACAGAAGGGCAGGAGTCACAAAGGGGGTCAGCTGCAGGCCCCGGCCAGGTCCAGATCTCCGGATCTCCTGAGTTCACCTTTACTCACCTCTCTGCCTGTGCACATTCCATTCTCTCTGCTGGAATGCCTTTTTTTCACCTCCTGCCTTATTGATTTTTTTTTAATCATTCAGAGCTGATTGAAGCTTCCCATATACCTGTGTTCCATGCATTTAGGGATACAGCTTTGAACAAAACAAGTGGAAGTCCCCACCCTCCCAAAACTTTCATTCCAGTGTGTGGAGAGAAGGTGGCAAGTGACATAAACACATACCTGGAATATAAAGCATATTAGAAATACTATGTAGAAAAAAGAAGGTATGAAAGAGGTCTAGGGAGTGCTATGGGATGGGATGTTGTGTATTTTATTTTATTTTTATTTTTTTGGCTGTGCAGCATACGATGTGGAATCTCAGTTCCCCAATCAGGAATCAAGCTCGTACCCTGTGCATTGGAAGCATAAAATCTTAACCACTGGGCAACCAGGGAAGTCCAATGTTGTGTATTTTAAATGGAATAGTCAGGAAAGGCCTACAGCAAGAACCCAAGGAGTGGGGTCAGGGTGAGGATATGCAGGGGAGAAGGAACAGCAGGGGCCATGTCCCAAGCAGGCATGTTCTGGAATCAGCAAGGAGGCCAGTATAACTGGGCATGTATGAATGAGGGAAAGAGCTGTAAGAGGTGAGGGTGGAGGAGTGGGTGATGCTGGGCAGTGGGAGAAATCATGAAGCAACTTGGGCTTTTATGGTGAATGAGATGAGAAGCCTCTTCAGAGTACTGCACAGAGGGGCGGCATCATCTGACTTACTTGTAAAAGGTTCTCTCTGGCTAGCTTGGAAGCAGGCAGCCACAGTAATGTGGCAGCTGCCTAGAACTAGGGTGACAGCAGGAGGGGCAGGGAGACGTGGTCAGAGGATAGATATGTCTTGACAATAGAATCAGTAAGATTCCCTAACAGATTAGATGCAAGGTATAGGTGAGGGCAAACAATGACTCAGAAGTTCTTGGCCTGAATGACTGAGGATGGAGCTGCCACTTAACAGTGACAGAGAAGACCACAGGAGAGGCTGGCTTTGTGGGAAAAATCAACAGTGAGCTTTGAGACATGTTGCTTGAGATGCCCATTAGACACACCCAAGGAGAATTGTCAAGTAGGCAATGAGATATACTAGAAGGAGAGTTAAGAAGGAGGTTCATGCTGTAGACATAAATTTGGAAATCATCAGCATATAAATGGCATGTGAAGTCATGAGCCAGGATTAAGTCATCAAGGGAATGAATATAGATAAAAGAGAAGAGGTCCCAGGACCATCCCCTGAATCATTCCAGTGTCAAAGGGTCAGATGAGAAGCAACAAGTCAAAAAACTGGGACCAAATGAGAAGGAGCAGGTGGTGAGGTAAGAAATTCACCAGAAGAATAGGGCATCCTGGAACACAAGTAGAAAGAGTGTTGATCGGAAAGGATGAACATCTGCGGAAAATGCTGTAAAGATGAGAACTGAGAAGGCCTGTTTTGTTGGGCAACATGGAATCCATTGATGACCTTGACAAGGGTAGCCAAGGGCTGTGGTGAGGATGAAAACCAGACTGTGGTGATTCCAAGAGCAAATGAGAAGAGAGGGCTTAGGAGCAGTGAGGATAGAAAGCATTTTCCAAAAATCTTATAGGGAAGAGGAGCAGATAAATGGGAAAATAACCAGTGCTAATTCTTGTCCTCCAGCTTCTTCTGAACTTTGCTCATGATTTTGCCCTTCCCTTGCTGGGAAGCTGTCACTGACAGACCAGCCTGTGAGACCCTGACTGCTCTAGAGCCCACGCTCATTTCAACCTCATCTCCTTACTCTTTGCTCCTGCCTGTAGAAGCTTGGATCCAGCATGGGACTTTCCCACTTCTTCTCTGTTCCTGTAGAGCAAGTAACTCCATGACTTACTTCTGCACCTCATTCAGACTTCTACTCGAAATGTCACTTCCCTTCACACTGTCTAAAATAGACCACTCACTCCACCATGTTATTTATCTCATTAGAGTGATCATCATCATTTGAACTTATGGTATTTATTTGTGTGCTTGCTTCACTAGGAAAATAAGTGCATGAGAAGAGAGCCCTTGACTGCGCTAGTTCCTAGACTTTCCCAATACTCAGGACCATACTTTGCATGTGTGTGAGTGCTCACTCAGTCATGTTCAATTCTTTGCAACCCTACGGACTGTAGCTCACCATGGTCCTCTGTGCATAGGATTCTCCAGGCAAGAATACTGGTATGGGTTGTCATTTCCTACTCTAGGGGATTCTTCCAACCCAGGGATCAATGCTGCTTATCCTCATGTCCTACATTGGTAGGCAGATTCTTTTACCTCTGAGCCACTTGGGAAGCCTACTTGGCACATGATTTCTTCAGCATGCCCATATATCTGTCACTTACATAAATACTCCTTGATGTAATGTCTACTTACGTTAAAAAGATGCAAAAATATGTTTTCCCATAAATAAATGTAACCTGTAATATCTAGTTGCTGTTCCTGATGACAGAAAACTTAATGCATTCACATCCAGATAAACTCAATCAACTCTGGCTTAACTTCAAGCATTATAAGACCCCCTCTCCTATCCCTTCTCCACTTAGCCTCAGATTATTTTAAGTCTGCTTTCTGAAAGGTATACGATTTTAGATCTGTGCCATGAATCCCCAATTGGAGCTGAAACTCCAATACCTTGGACACCTGATGCGAAGAACTGACTCATTGGAAAAGATCTTGATGCTGGGAAAGATTGAAGGCGGGAGGAGAAGGGGATGACAGAGGATGAGATGGTTGGATGGCATCACCAACTTGATGGACATGAGTCTGAGCAAGCTCTGGGAGTTGGTGACAGACAGGGAAGCCTGGCATGCTGCTGTCTATGGGTCACAAAGTGTCAGACACGACTGAGCGAATGAACTGAACTGAATAGATGAATCCCCAAACCTTAGAAACCTTCAGACTTCTGTTTTGAAGATCCAGTCCTTGACTCTACTCTGGGGTCTGTGCTGCTGGCCAGATGGAAGACTCAGGGAGTTTTGTACAAGAAAAAGGATGGGATTAAAATATTCCAACGTTTCACCTCTCCACGTCATCTCTCCTTCTTCCTGGCAGTAGTGATCATTTGACATTGTGAACATTTCTTCCTCTCCATTAATAGTTTCCAGCTTTAGAGACAAAAGCCAGAAACCCATCTTCCCTCCAGTGTTTTCCCTCGCTCTTTTTGGTGGTATTTCTGTGCTTCACCTTTCAGTCCTCCACTCCTGTCCTCCACGGCAATACAGGACCCCCAGCCATTCTCCACCCCTGCCTCTAAGTAGTTCCACGCAGCAGGTGGAGCTAACTGGCTATAAGGCCAAACAAAAGAGTTAAGTCTGCATTTAGGGGTGAGACCAGGACAGACAGTCCTGGCATTTCTGCAGGTACTAGGAGCTATCAGAGCCAAGCCAGCCTCAGCCCTTCTGGGGGGAGGGGGTGTGCTGCGCCCCTTCCCAGGAGGCAGGAAGCAGGAGAGGGGCTGAAGCCACGGTAAGTATGGTGTGATTTTATGTGGGGAAGGAGGAGCATTCCATCTCTCTGAAGTTCAAGGAGTCCCCTCTTCTGTGCTGTGCTGCATGATATCAGTTTAAAAATACAGTTTGTGATTTTTGTCCATAACTCTTACATGCAATTCAACCCCTTCATCCAGTGCTTAACCAATCAAATAGCAATTGGTCTAGTGTGAAGGGGAGAGAAAATTAGGATTTAAAGACCCTTCTTAGGTGGCTCAGTGATAAAGAACCTGCCTGTCAATGCAGGAGATGCGGGTTCAATCCCTGGGTTGGGAAGATTCCCTGGAGGAGGCAATGGCAACCCACTCCAGTATTCTTGCCAGGAGAATCCCATGGACAGAAGGGTGTCAAAGGGTTGGTCACGACTGAGCACGTATGCACACAGTTTTAAAGACATATTTAAGTCTCCGCAATTTGTCCCCTCCTGAGTTTTCTGCCACTGAAATGATCCCTCTTTTTTTTCCAGCTTTATTGAGATATAATTGACATATATCATGTAAGTTTAAGGTGTACAACTTGACACTTTGATAAACACATATATTACAAAATAATTACCACAATAAGGTTAGTTAATGTATCCATCTTATAATTACCATTTATTTGTGTGTGTGGTAATTTAAGATCTCCTCTCTTAGCAGCTTTCAAATATCATTAAATTCCAGAGCTTATTTATTTTCTAACTGCAGGTTTGTACCCTCCTAACAATACCTTCCGATACCCCTACCCCGACCTGGCCCAGTCCCTAGCAACCATCACTCCACTCTGTCTCCACGATTGTTTTTTTAGCTTTCACATGTAAGTGAGAAAATTCAGTACTGTCTTTCTGTCAGACTTATCTCACTTAGCAATTATCCAAAATGAAACACAGAAAGACAATCTTAAAAGAGAAAAGAATAAAGCTTCAGTGAGCTGTGGGAAAATATCAAGAAACCTAATACAAGCACAGTTGAAATGCCTGAAAGATGGAATAGACAAGCAATTACTAAAATATTTCAAAATTGCAGTGGAGGGGCTCTATACAGATACAAAAATATTAATGAACTCAAGCACAAGAAATGTGAAACAAATTGTATCAAGTCACATCACAATAAAATTGCTTGCAGCAGGCGATAAGGAAAATAATCACAAAAACAGGCACAGAAAAACAGACACATTGCACAAAGATCATATTACAGAGGGAAAAAGAGTAAAAGCAAATTGCTCACTTGTCACGATGCAAGCCAGAAAATGGCAGAGGAAATGCACTGAAAGGGAAACTTTGGAATTCTATATCCGTAAAATATCTTTATAGAATGAAGAGAAAATATTTTTTCAGACATTTCAAAGGTGAAATAATTTAACACCAACAGACTCTGAACTCCAAGAAATGTTAAAGATAGTCCCTTGGGATGAATAGGAGTGATATAAAATGGATTTACAGATGCACACAAAAGAAATAGCACTCTACCTAGATAGAAACAAAAGACTTTTGCTTATTATTTAAACCTACTTGAAGAATAAATAATTGTTTAAAGCAAACTTGATAGAAATTTATTTTGAGGTTTTTAACATATGTTAAAGAAAAGTGTATCATACCAAAGCACATAGGTCAAAAAGAAAGAAATGAAAGGATATTGTTTATAGGTTCTGAGACTGTAAGTGAAGTGATGTAATATGAAGATAAACTATCCTGAGTGAAGGATCTGTACAACACAACACACAACATAACCACCAAATCACACAGTTATGGAGTGTAAATCAACAAAGGAGATGAGATGGGATTATATAAAACATTCCATGCAAAAGAAAAACAAAGGCATAAGAAAACAGAACAAATGTGGGACATAGAAAACAAATAGCAAGGTGGTAGATTTAAACTCTGATTAAAGGACAGAGATCGTCAGATTGAACAAAAAAGACCTAACTGTATATTATCTAGGCTTCCCTGGTAGCTCAGTGGGTAAAGAATCCACCGGCCAATGCAGGAGCCACAGGAGATATGGATTTGACCCCTGGGTTGTGAAGATCCCCTGGAGAAGGAAACGGTAACCCACTCCAATATTCTTGGCCTGGGAAATCCCGTGGACAGAGGAGCCTGGCAGGCTACAGTCCATGGGGTTGCAAGAGTTGGACATGACTTAGCGACAAAAGAAGAACAGCATATATTGTCTGCAAGGAACTTATTTTAAACATAAAGATAAAAATAGGTTAAAACTAAAGTGATAGAAAAAGAAATGCCTTGTTTATACCAATAAAAAGAAAGCTGAGGCCTCCCTGGGGCTAAGTGTTGAAGAATCATCCTGCCAATGCAGAAGACATGGATTTGATCCCTGATCCAGAAAGATTCCACATGCCTGGGTGCAACCACGTCCACTGTGCCTCAACCTTTGAGCCTGTGCTCTCGAGTCCAGGAAGCGCAACTATTGAGCCCATGTGCCACAACCACTGAAGCTCGCGCCCCTCAGAGCCCACTCCTCAACCAAAAAAAGAAGTCAACGTAATGAGAAGCCCACACACCACGAGAGGAAAAGCCCTCACAGCAACGAAGACCCAGCACAGCCAAAAATAAGCAAATAAATACATGAAATTTTACATATATAAAATGAAAGTTGAAGTGACTAAATTGACTTGAAAGCAGATTTTAGAGCAAAGAATGTCACCAAGGACAGAAAGTTCATTCTGTGATGATTATGATGCAATATATGAAGAGGATATGATACGTCCTAATGTTTATGCATTTATTAAGAGATTTTTAAAATGTATGAATCAAAACTGTTAGTTATAAGAAATAATTGAGGAATTTACAGTTATGTTCAAAGATATCAACACTACTCATTTAATAATTGATAAAACAAGTGGCCATGATGTCAGTAGAAATATAGAAGACTTGAATCATACTGTCACATCAATTAACCTAGTTGACATTACAGAACATTCCATGCAACAACAGATTCCACTCAGATTCCATTCTTTTCAAGTGTACTGGGAGCATTTACTGAGAGAGAGCATATGCTGGCCCATAAAACAAGTCTCAATAAGTTTAAAAACTTTTAAGCTATGCAAAGCATGCTATTTGACCACAGAGGAATAAAATTAGAAATAACAGAAACATCTTTTAAAAGTGTCCCAACATTTGGGGGGGGGGGGCGAGGAAAGCCCACTTATAACTAACTCATAAACCAAAGGGCAAGCCAAAAAGAAAGTTAGAAAGTCTTTTGATCCAGAAAATTGCAACACAACATTTAAAAATTTTTGAGTGTAGCTAAAGTAGTACTGAGAGGAAATTGTATAGCATTAAATATGCATATTATAAGAGGAAAGACTTCAAGTTAATGATCTTGGCTTTCATGTTAAAAAACAAGAAAAGAGAAGAACAAAGAAAGCCCAAAGTAAACAGAAGAAGGAAAATAATAAAAAGTCAGCTCAGACATTTAGTGAAACAGAAAAATGAAAACAACAAAACCAATGAAACAAACAGCTGATTCTTTAAAATTGATAAAATTAGCCAACTTACACATGAAAAAAGGGAGAAAATATAAATTTATCAATACCAGAAATGAAGTCATCTTACTAAAAATTCCACAGGTATTAAAAAATAGTAAGGACATATTATAAAAAACTTTATGTCAATAAATTCTAAAGTAGATAACATGATTAAATTTCTTAAACAAAAATTGACAAAGTTCATTCAAAAGGTAATAGATAATCTGAAAACTCTAAATCAGTTAGAGAAATTATATTCTAAATTAAAAGTTTTCCAGTAGGGACTGACAGTAAAAGGGCACAAGGGAAATTTCAGGGACAGAATGTACTAGTAGTCACAAGGGATATACATTTGATATAAATCATCAAGCTAAACACTTAAAACAGGTATATTTTTATTACTTGTAATTTATACTTCAGTAAAGTTGATTTTAAAAGCTTGAGCGGGGAAAAAAAAAACTTCCCACAAAGGAGCACTGGTGAATTCTACCAAATGTCTAAGAAAAAGATTATACCGAATTATCCACAAACTACTACAGAAAGTTGAAAAGAAAGGACTACTTCTCACTTCATAAGGACATTGTTTTGACACCAAAGTCAGACAAAGACAAGACAGGAAAAGGAAGCTATAGACCAGTATCCCTTATTAACATAGAGACAGAGAAAGTAACAAGATTTTAGCAAATCAAATGTAAACAGTTAAAAAAAAAAAAAAAAGGACTAAACACCCAATCAGATAGGGTTGGTTTGCCAAAGGAATGCAAGGTTGTTTTACCATCAAAAATCAATCAGTATAATTCACCATATTAACAGACTAAAAAAAAAACCCCAACTATATGAGCATTTCAATAGATGCAGAAAAAAGCAATTTTCAAAATATGACATTTATAGAAAAATCCTATGAAATTTACATGAAGCTACTAAAACTAAAAAGTAATATACGAGATTGCTATACAAAAACAATTGCATGTTAATATACTAACTGTTGACTGAAAAATAGAGTCACAACCTGAAAGTATAGAGTTATTTTATTTGGTGGGAATGTTTAGGACTCTGAGCCAGGGAGACAGCATCTCAGTAGCTCTGGGAAAACTGCTTCAAGGAGGTGGGGAGAAGTCAGGCTATATACAAGTTTGCAAAAAAGGGAGCAGGCAGTCTGAACATCAAAGATCAGGTATCAAGTTAAGGAATTTAGTATTCTGTGTATAGGAAGATGCAAGCCTCTGGGCTCACTGAACTCATTTCCCTCATATGCACTTCAGCTATCCGGGGCCAAATCCTGTTTCCTTGTTCACCTTGCTTCTTGCATCCCCCCAGCTCCCCAGCAATCACTGTGCGGGGGGCAGCGTCTGCTGGATTGCAGTTTGGGGAGCCCTCATTCACATTCTGAGGCCAGAAATAGCTGATGGCTGTGACATTTCCTGTTAATTAATATGGTAGGAGATATTTTCATTTCACATAACAATAACCAGAAATTGAAATAAAAATACCATTTACATTATGATAAAAATATGTGAAATACCTAGGGAAAAAACAGACAAAATACATGCAAAATCTTTTCACTGAGCTACGAAACTTAAAAAGAAATTAAAATGACCTAAATAAATGGAGAGATATTCCATGTTTATGAATAGAAAGACTTTGTATTGTTAATATATTCATTCCTCTCCAATTTAATCTATAGATTTAATTCAATCCCAATTAAAAAATCTCAGCAGACTTTCTTTTCTTTTGTAGAAATGGACAAGTTTATTGTAAAATTTATATGGTAATGTAAAGAACCTAGAGTAACTAAAGCAACTTTGAAAAAGGACAAAATTAGAGGACTATTTGATTTCAAGACATTATAAAGCTACAGTAAATAATAAGAAAATGTCAGTCAGTTAGTCAGTTCAGTCACTCAGTCATGTTCGACTCTTTGCATGAATCGCAGCACGCCAGGCCTCCCTGTCCATCACCAACTCCCAGAGTTCACCCAAACCCATGTCCATCGAGTCGGTGGTGCCATCCAGCCATCTCATCCTTTGTCGTCCCCTTCTCCTCCTGCCCCCAATCCTTCCCAGCATTAGGGTCTTTTCCAATGAGTCAACTCTTCACATCAGGTGGCCAAAGTATTGGAGTTTCAGGTTCAACATCAGTCCTTCCGATGAACACCCAGGACTGATCTCCTTTAGGATGGACTGGTTGGATCTTCTTGCAGTCCAAGGGACTCTCAAGAGTCTTCTCCAACACCACAGTTCAAAAAGTATCAATTCTTCAGTGCTCAGCTTTCTTCACCATCCAGTTCTCACATCCATACATGACCACTGGAAAAACCATAGCCTCGACTAGGTGGACCTTTGTTGGCAAAGTAATGTCTCTGCTTTTAAATATGCTATCTAGGTTGGTCATTACTTTCCTTCCAAAGAGTAAGTGTCTTTTAATTTCATGGCTGCAATCACCATCTGCAGTGCTTTTGGAGCCCAGAAAAATAAAGTCTGACACTGTTTCCACTGTTTCCCCATCTATTTCCCATGAAGTGATGGGACCAGATGCCATGATCTTAATCTTCTGATGTTGAGCTTTAAGCCAACTTTTTCACTCTCCTCCTTCACTTTCTTCTAGAGGCTCTTAGTTCTTCACTTTCTGCCATAAGGGTGGTGTCGTCTGCATATCTGAGGTTATTGATATTTCTCCTGGCAATATTGATTCCAGCTTGTGCTTCTTCCAGCCCAGTGTTTCTCATGATGTACTCTGCATATAAGTTAGATAAGCAGGGTGACAATATACAGCCTTTTCCTATTTGGAACCAGTCTGTTGTTCCATGTCCAGTTCTAACTGTTGCTTCTTGACCTGCATACAGGTTTCTCAAGGGACAGGTCAGATGGTCTGGTATTCCCATCTCTTTAAGAATTTTCCACAGTTTATTGTGAGCCACACAGTCAAAGGCTTTGGCATAGTCAATAAAGCAGAAATAGATGTTTTTCTGGAATTCTCTTGCTTTTTCAATGATCCAGTGGATGTTGGCAATTTGATCTCTGGTTCCTCTGCCTTTTCTAAAACCAGCTTGAACATCTGGAAGTTCACGGTTCACATACTGCTGAAGCCTGGCTTGGAGAATTCTGAGCATTACTTTACTGTGAGATGAGTGCAATTGTGCGGTAGTTCAAGCATTCTTTGGCATTGACTTTCTTTGGGATTGGAATGAAAACTGACCTTTTCCAGTCCTGTATCCACTGCTGAGTTTTCCAAACATGCTGGCATATTGAGTGCAGCACTTTCACAGCATCATCTTTTAGGATTTGAAATAGCTCAACTGGAATTCCATCACCTCCACTTCCAACAAACACCCTCTTCCAACAACACAAGAGAAGACTCTACACATGGACATCACCAGATGGTCAACACCTAAATCAGATTGATTATATTCTTTGCAGCCAAAGATGGAGAAGCTCGATACAGTCAGCAAAAACAAGACTGGGAACTGACTGTGGCTCAGATCATGAACTTCTTATTGCCAAATTCAGACTTAAATTGAAGACAGTAGGGAAAAACCACTAGATCATTCAGGTATGACCTAAATCAAATCCCTTTTGATTATACAGTGGAAGTGAGAAATAGATTTAAGGGACTAGATCTGATAGACAGAGTGCCTGATGAACTATGGACAGAGGCATAGTCTTCTGAATAATGTGATGACATTATACAGGAGACAGGGATTAAGACCATCCCCATGGAAAAGAAATGCAAAAAAGCAAAATGGCTGTCTGAGGAGGACTTACAAATAGCTGTGAAAAGAAGAGAAGCGAAAAGCAAAGGAGAAAAGGAAAGATATTCCCATTTGAATGCAGAGTTCCAAAGAATAGCCAGGAGAGATAAGAAAACCTTCCTCAGCAATCAATGCAAAGAAATAGAGGAAGACAACAGAATGGGAAAGACTAGAGATCTCTTCAAGAAAATTAGAGATACCAAGGGAATATTTCATGCAAAGATGGGCTCGATAAAGGACAGAAATGGTATGGACCTAACAGAAGAAGAAGGTATTAAGAAGAGGTGACAAGAATACACAGAAGAACTGTACAAAAAGAGATCTTCATGACCTAGATAATCACGATGGTGTGATTACTCACCTAGAGCCAGACATCCTGGAATGTGAATTCAAGTGGGTCTTAGAAATGATCACTACGAACAAAGCTAGTGGACGTGATGGAATTCCAGTTGAGCAATTCCAAATCTTGAAAGAAAATGTCAGGAAGGACAAATAGATCAATGTAACAAAATAAGAATTCAGAGGTAATTAAAAACAAATATGGTCAGATGATTTTTGACAAAACTGCAAAGGCAATTCAGTAGAGAAAGGATAGTCTAGAGCAATTGAATATCCATAGATTCCCCTCCATACTCCCCAACTCAAAAAAACAAAAAACAAACAAAGAAACCCTTTGTCCAAAGCTTTTACCATGTATTTTAAAAAGTAACTCACAGAAGAACATGTAGGAGAAAATTTTTGTGTTCTAGGATTAGGCAAAGATTTCTTAGATATGACACCAAAAACAAGATCCATAAAAGAAAAAAAAATAATTGGATTTTATCAAAATTAAGAACACCTCCTCTTTGAAAGAAATTGTGGAAGAGAATGTAAAGATAATCCACAGACTGGGGGAAATATGTGCAAATAGCTTACCTGATAAGGGACTTATATCTCTATATATATTGTTATTCCACACGGGCTTCCCTGATAACTCAGAAGGTAAAAATCCACCTGTAATGCAGGAGACCCCGGGTTGATTCTTGGGTCAGGATGATCTGCTGGAGAAGGGATAGGCTACCGATCCCTTGGGCTTCCCTTATGGCTCAGCTGGTAAAGATATATATATCTTTATATATATATATATATATTTGTTGTTCAGCCGCTCAGTTGTAACCCCATGTGTTGCAGGAAGGGGGCCCTCTTACCGGGATGGAAACTGGGCTTTTGTCTACCACTCAGAAATGATTTGTCCGAGGAGACACATGTGCTGACAAAGCAAGAGATTTTATTGGGAAAGGGCGCCTGGGTGGAGAGCAGTAGGGTCAGGGAACCCAGGAGAACTGCTCTGCCAAGTGGCCATCTCGGGTTTTATGGTGACGGGATTAGTTTCCGGGCTGTCTATAGCCAATCACTCTAACTTAGAGTCCTTCCTGGTGGTACATGCCTTGTTCAGCCAAGATGGATGCCCGTGAGATGGATTCTGAGAGGTGATTGGACATATGGTGTCTCCTTTTGACCTTTCCCAAACTCTTCCAGTTGGTGGTGGCTTATTAGTTCCATGTTCTTTACCAGGATCTCCTGTCGTAAAACAACTCATGCAAATGGTTACTATGGTGCCTGGCTAGGGTGGGTGGTTTCAGTCAGTGTGCTTCCCCTAACACATGGACTTTGCAACCCCATGGACTGCAGTATGCCAGGGTTCCCTGTCCTTCACTATCTCCTGGAGCTTGCTCAAACTTAAGTCCATTGAATTGATGATGCCATCCAACCATCTCATCCTCTGTCATCCTCTTCTTCTCCTGTCTTCAATCTCTCACAGCATCAGGGTCTTTTCCAATGAGTTGGTTGTTCGCATCAGGTGGCCAAAGTATTGGAGCTTCAGAGTGGGTCCTTTCACTATTCAGCATGTGTTTCCTTTAGGATTGATTGATCTCCTTGCTGTCCAAAGGACTCTCAAGAGTCTTCTCCAGCACTACAGTTAGAAAGCATTAATTCTTTGGCGATCAGCCTTCTTTATGGTCCAACTCGCACATCTCTATGTGACTACTGGAAAAACCATAGCTTGAACTATATGGACTTTTGTCAGCAAAGAGTGGTGTCTCTGCTTTTTAACATGCTATTTAGATTTGTCATAGATTTTCTTCCAAAGAGCAAGCATCTTTTAATTTCATAGCCTATTTTTTAAAATCTCAGAATTCTGTCATAAGAAACTAAACATCTCAGTAAAGTAATGGAGGAAATATTAGAAAAGATGATTCACCAAAGATGATATATGAAGACAAGTGACCATATGGAAAGATGTTCATACCAGTAGTCATAAAGGAAATGCAAATTAAACTCAATGAAATAACACTGCATATCCATTAGAATATCCAAAAATAGAAAGATGTGCAGCAACCAGAATTCTCATATATGTCCAATGGGAATGTAAAATGGCCAAGCATTTTGGGAAACAGTTGGGCAGTTTCTTAAAAGTAAAACATACACCTACTGTGTAACAGTCATTCTGGTCTTTTAGGCCTTTACTCAAGAGAAATGAAAGCATAGCCCATCCAAAGACTTGTCATGAAAGTGCAGGGCAGCTTTATTTGTAATAGTCAAAACCTGGAAACAACCCAAGTGTCCATCAATAGATTAATGGGTAAACAAAATGTGGGTATTATCCATACAATGAGTGCATTTACTACCCAGCAATAAAAAGTAATGAACAATTGATACATGCCACAACTTGTTTGAATCTCAAAGTAGTTTTGCTGAGTGAAAGAAGCCAGGCATAAGAGAATACATACTGGATGATTCTCTTGACATAAAATTCCTGAAAGTTCAAACTCATTTATAGGGACCCAAAGTAGATCAGTTGTTTTCTGGGATTGGTGGACAGGGAGGATCATGAGGGAGGAAATACAGAAGGGCATTAGAAAAATGTTGGAAGGAATGGACATAGCAGTTGTATACCAAGAATACAGGAAGAAGTGATGTCCACAGTGTAGTGAATGGGGCTGGTTTCTCTATTTCTACCTGTGCACCTAGATGAACTGAACTGTGTTTTGTGGGCAAATTGTTTTATCATGGTAACTCTTCTGGAGGGAAAAAGGGACCTGGTGACCGATAGAGAAGTTTGAGGAGAACCATGCATTGCGTATCCATGATGTGTCAGATCTGATGTTAAACGCTTTAAATGAATGATCCTATTTCATTCTCATAAAAACCCTTTGAAGTACCATTACTCTCATTTTACAGATGAGGAAATGGAGCCTCAGAGGGTCCAACAACTTGCTCCACCATTGCAGAGCTGGTATTGATACCATAAGACTCTGCTGCCTGGGCCAGTCACAGTGCTGTGCTGAGTCCTGGGAGCTCCGGTTCTAGGAAGATCTTGGGGGTGAGAGAGGGAAGTCACTCCTTGGCATGTGTTTTTGCTGGTTTGACCTCAAATGTGTTGCCCCAGGACCCAGGGGCACTGGAATTCCTTCGCTTAGGGTGACTGACCACCTCCACCCCCCTCTTCCTGGGACTGGAGGGATTCCTGAACATGGAACTTTCATTTTAAAACCAGGATGAGTCAGTCACTCTAATTCTGGCTCAGCAGAGGCCTTGTGCTTCCAGACTCTGGTTTTCTGGGTCCTGGGTGCCTTCATGACATGCATAGCACATTTTCCTGGGCTTAGGCCAGACAAGTGAGATGGTTTCAATGGTTTCACAGGTAAAGGAGGAAAGAGAGGTGATTTTCTTTATTGCTCTTTTATTTTTGTGCTATCTAATATCAGGATCACTAGGCAAGATGGTTCTAGCTTTTTCAACCTCCCATTTCCAGCTAGGGCCTCACAAGGGTGGGGGGTTCTGAAGGGAGGTAGGGGCTTCTGGTTGAAAGTAAATGGTGGTCACTGAGAAACAGCTTTTCTAAAGGTGGGTCTAGCCTGACGCTGCTGGGTGATGGGCATGGCCTGTCTACTTGTTTGGGACAATCTACTTGTCTGGTTACTTCTGCCCCCGGGGACTTTTGGGCCCCTGCTTCGGGCTTTGGGACTGCTGCTGGGTTTCGGAGTTGTTCTGAGTTTGGGGTGCAGCAGGATCGGGCTCCTTATTAAGGCAAGTACACTCAGGCTTGGGCTCCAAACAGCAGCACGGCTTTGAAGGGCAGCATGGGTTGCATTTTGATGGGCAGCATGGGTTGCATTTTGGTGGGCAGCATGGGTTGCATTTTGTCGGGCAGCTTGGACTGCATTTTGGCGGGCAGCTTGGACTGCATTTTGGCGGGCAGCATGAGTGGCACTTTGGTTGGTCACACATCTTCTCAAGTTTTAGGGATCCTAGAACAAAAAGATTTTCAGAGAAAAAGCTGGCTATCTGCATTCCCTCACTCCTTCTTTGACCCCCAGATACACCAGTCTTCAGAGCAATGACACAGACAAGGGCTGGGAAATCAGGCCAAGATGTTCAGAGGGAACCCAGTCCCACAGTGCTGGGCTTTCATTCGGGTCAGTGAGCTGCTTCCTCACTGTGCTGTGCTCAATTGCTCAGTGATATCTGACTCTTGCAACCCCGTGGACTGTAGCTCACCAGGCTCCTCTGTCCATGGGATTCTCCAGGCCAGAATACTGGAGTGGGTTGCCATTCCCTTCTCCAGGGGATCTGCCCAACCCAGGGATCCAAGCTGCATCTCTTAAGTCTCCTGCATTTGCAGGTGGGTTCTTTACCACTAGCGCCACCTGGGAAGCCCCAAAGGGAGTCAATTTCCTAATGGAAAAGGAAAGACCAGAATATGTGATAATTTTGCCTGGGGTCTCTTGGCTAATGAGGAAGAGTATGACCCTTGACAATTGAGTCTGAGTCGAGTGGTGAGCACTTCACAAACATCATATCATAAATGATTGCAGCCAACCTGAGAGGTCAGTGTTTTCACCCCCTTTTACCTATGAGTAAGACAGAGGTTTAGTGATCTACCTCAGTTGCTGTTAGGTAGATTCAAAGCAGTTTCCATCCCCACTCAGAGCATATGCTTGGTCTTATGTCCTTGGTCTGGTGCTACCCAGGAGCGCAGGTGCAATGAGAGTCTTGCTAGATGACTCGTTGACCGGTCCTGAAAGCACCACCTCCTCCCGTTCTCCCCAGTAAGAAGTCACTGCCTTGGGGGCCCTTCCAGCAAGAGGAAATGGAGAGGCCACTGTTTTTGGCATGGAGGGCCGAGATCCAGGCTGGCTCTATGACTCCCAAGTCAAAGAGAAAAGCAGTTCTCTGACCTTTATCTCTTCCTCTATGCTGGTACAGTGTTGGCAATGCAGAGGGGGTAACTGGACCCTGTATGCGTCCTCAGACTCAACCATTCAGGACTTTTGTAATCTTCCAATTCTTTTAGGAGTAGGAAAAACCCAAACAACTCTTTTCTTTGCATCTTATCAACCCACCTTTCTCCTACCCAGGAAATCCAGGAATGTTCTCCTTAGATCCACAGGCCTAGGACCCAATATATGGCCCCTGGGGTAGCCCCTCTGGTTTCTGCCCAGTACCTCTTTACGAACATGGATGAAAGCCACTGGGAGGTCCCAGAGCAGGACAAATGGTCTAGAAGTGGACAGGAGTCCATAGACAGAGAGTCCTCTAGCCTCAGAGGAGATGTGGAGGAGGGGAAATGAGCCTGTACCCCAATTGGGGGCTCATCCCACAAGGCCACAGACCCCTGTAGGCAGGTGCTGGGTCTGTCAGAGGTGGGTCTATGAGAGCTGGTCACCAGGGTGGAGACGGGTAGGTATGGGAGTTCATCTGATACCTGCTGAGATCAACTGCTTCTACCCTCCAGCCTCCAGCGTCCAAGGATAAGCCTCTTTTTTTTTTTTTTTAATTTTTAAAATTTTCTTGTTTGCGGCCTGTGGGATCTGAGGTCCCCAACCAGGGATCAAACCAGGCCCCATGCAGTGAAAGTGCAGAGTCCTAACCACTGGACCACCAGGGAGTTCCCTCCATACTGTTTTTTTAAACTGAACCAGTTATCGCTGTTGGCTTTCCACGAGACACACACACTCATAATGCCCTTGTGTGTGTGTGTATGAGTGTGTGTTTATGCAGAAGCACAAGCACAGGAAGGAAGAACGTGAGTCTTCTGGCCATGGCTGTGTGGCTGCATCGAATTGAGATTTTGTTATATTTGTTCATCAGGCTTTAAAACTGGAGCCTGTGTGAACAGCTACTAATGGAACTTGCTTCTATTCTGGCCTCAGCCCCTCCTTTTAGTGGATTCTTCCCTGTTCTCCATCCCACCCTTGTTCTGCCATCTGCCACCCTCTCCCCTAGTGGCTCAGATGGTAAAGAATCTGCCTGCAATGCCGGAGACCCAGGTTCAATCCCTGGGTCGGGAAGATCCCCTGGAGAAAGAAATGGTAACCACTCCAGTTTTCTTGCCTGGAAAATCCCATGGACAGAGGAGGCTGACGGGCTATAGTACAGACCCACAGGGGTCACAAAGAATCAGACACAACTGAGTGACTAACACACCATCTCCCGGCCCTGCTCCAAACACTCCATGTGCTGAGAAAGCCATGGTTCTCATCTGTTTGCTCTTCTCTGTGTCCTGGGATAGGGGACTTCCTGGGTATAGGAGGTATGAATCCCCTTGCAACGAAGACTTCCTGAGGGTTCCCTGAGTAGAGACGGAAAGGCTTATCAGCCCCTTCTTGCCAATGAAGGCAGCTCTAGTTCACAGAATCTGTGCAGGATTTTCATGTTAGGTGGTTCCTGAGGCAGACCTGTCCAGTGACCCACTTTGCTGTAGACCCAGGGCCTCAGCTGTCTCAGATGATGGGTGTCAGGCTCTTAGCTCAGCCCTTTCATCTGGGGCTCCACCTCGCTCAGCTCAGGTGTGCAAGCCAGGCCCCAGTGAGCCAGGTGTGGCTGACACCTCCGCCCAGCTCAGCCTCTCTCCATCCACTTTCAGAACCGCCAGAGCTTCATCCTGGGGTTCTGTGGGAGGGAGTCCCCAGCATGTGCCTGAGGAGGGGCTGTCACTGTGCGGCTTGTGTGTCTTGAGGACAGACTGAAGTGACTCCCATTTGGGGTCCACTATGCTGTGCACCTCCCGAGCTGGAGCACCAGAGTGAAAGATACGTGAGAAGGAAGCACCACCTCACAGGGCCCCCAACACTGCCTCTGCACCCTCCACCGTCTCCCAGGTCCCTGGCCGTCCGGCTGCAGCCTCAACTGTGTCAGCGGCAGGTTCCCACCTGAGAGGCAAAAGTGACTCCTGGAGTAGGGTGTCGGCCTTAATTCCCTTGTGACTTTATGCCTGCCAGTTATTCGGGAATTAATTCTGTCATCCGGGGAGAGGTTTCTGCTTAGTTTTAAGCACACGACGCAGGACCAGAGTTCCTAAGGGGTGGGAGTAGGAGACAAGTCACACAGTCCCTCCTTTCAGGTCAGGAGACGCTGCAGAGAGGCTGAGGTGACAGAGACCTGCCCTGTCCATGCCCTGACTTGCCTGGGAGGAAGAGGAGGGAGAGGCAAGGCAAAAGGAGACACAGAGAGGAAAACAGAAGGCAGACATCAGCAGGAAAATGGGGGAAAAGAGAGGAGGGTTAAGGTCCATGGAGCCTTGCTCTCTGCCTCCTTTATGGTCTTTGAAGCTGTTTGACAGAAAGTCTGTGTGTACTTGGGTGTCCTGTAGCCCTGGAGAGTGAGCTTGTGTGTGTGTGTGTGTGTGTGTGTGTGTGTGTGTACATGTATGCATGCACACGTGTGTGCGCTGGGAGCCTGGTATATGACTCAGGCTCCTTGTTGTCTGAACCTGTCCCCTCTGTCCCCTGAGGGGCCAGACCTGAGATCAGGGAAAAGGAGGTGGAGTTGGAAGAGGGTGAGGAGCGGGTGGTGGGGTAGACGGTAAGCCCTTTTAAACTTTTTCCATTGCTTTTCTCTGAGCATGCTTTGCTTTCTTCACAATTTCTTCCCCCTGCCTCTCTGTCTGTCACTGTTTTCCATTCCCTCTTTCCTCCTCTGGGTCTGTGGTTCACCTTTCTCCCTCTGCAGCCAGGGCCCCTGGACTGACAGCTGAGAGCCTCCTGCCCACTGGGAAATCCAGTATGTCAGGCTCCACCCTTCCAAGTCCAGGCTGGGCTGTTTCTAGAGGAGCAGTTCTCATCCTAGTGACCAGAGGGTTCACCTGGCTGCTCCCAGTCAACCCCTCCCAGCACTTCCTCTTTGGGCGGGTCCTGAGAACAAGTCCCGGGTGGAGACAGGGACGTCAAAGATGGAGAGCAGCTTGGGAATGAGTCCCGCGCACTAAAGGGGAGGGAAAGGGCAGGGCCGTCAGGCCCCACGCCTTCCAGTGTTCTCCTTGTTTCTCTGCCTGGAGGATGCGAGGCTGCCCTCTGTGGGACCTCTGCCCACCAGCCCACCTCATCTCCAGCCACTGTTCCTCTGTTGTTGTCAGACTGGCCCCGAGCAGATCCTTGTTAAATTCTGCTGGCCTCTGTCTGGACGTTTGCACTGCTCTTGCCATGGCCTAGAACACCCATCGTTACACTCACGAAATTATACTCAAATCTGAAGTCTCAGCTTCCACATCACTTGAGGAAGACGTCCCTAACTCACAGGGTCTGTGGCTCCGATATAAGTTCTTGGCGTTCCCTGAACTTCTCGCTACCTCGCTACCTTTTTACCATGATTTCCCTAATCGTCTGTCTTCTCTGGTGTGTTGCTTGATGAACACGGGCATCCTCACTGTCCTGCCTGCCACTGTTCTCGCCATCTAACACTGTATGACACTATGTAGCCTTCAATACCAAGGAATGAATGAATGGACGAACGAACAGTCAGGAAGACAGGCAGGGTTACCTGCTCTGGTCACTTCGTCTCTTTTCAATTCGTGCTTCTCAAGCTTGGCTTCCGGAAACTGTCTTCCCTGGACTGGCAGGAGATATGCCCCTTGCTCAGCAGCCTAGTGAGTCCATGATTATCAGAAGCCAAATGGTTTCTGTTCCCTGCTTGTGTCAAGATTCTGAGATTCTTAGCCTCTATGACCCGCCATGTGTGCGTGTCATAGTCACGCCCTGAGATTCTGCGATTGTGACCCACCAGCGCCCCCTGCTGACTGGATCGCAGGGCTCCTCTTGATTTCTTCTTCCCTGAAGGGCACAGGGAGCTCTCGCGAGAACCCGTAATTGTTCAATCACCAGAGCTTAACGCACACATATGTATCGTGTCCACTGTCTACCAGGCTGTGTCCTGAATGTGAGGTGCACAAGCCAATCGTTCACGTTCTCAAAACTCCTCTAATTCGGTGTAGAGACGGGAGAGGGGTCAATACCATGTGATGAGAACGATGGCAGGGGGACACGGGGGGCCATGGGACCACACGGGCTCAGGGTTGGGGTCTAGGAGGCTTTCAGGAAGGAGTGACGTTCAAGCAGGGATTGGATGGCAGCCGAAGATAAGGAGTGGGACCTGGAGATGTGTGAAGGCATTCAGACTCAGACATGGATAAGATAAACGTGGCCTGGGTAGGGGAGAAGCTCGGTGTGACTGGCGCACGGAGGAGAAAGAAGAGGTAAGCCAGGAAAGCGGGTAGATGCTGTTCTGATGAGAGCATTTTACACTGTGGGGAAGGGCTTGGATTTAACCTGAGGATAAGGAGAGTCACTGAGGGCTTTCAAACCGGAGAGAAACAGGGATCCCTTGCGGGGCAAGGGCTCTATTTTAATCATTTTCCTATGTTTCCAGTATATTCCCAGCACAAACACCACCCACCTCAACCTAGGGCCCTTCGCTTGTACTGGCTGGAACAGTCTTCATGACTGACTCCCTCACCTCCTTCAAGTCTTTGCTTATAAGTGGCTTTCTAATTGAAATATGACCACCCTCCTCCTCCTATTTCAAACTACAATCTGCCACTCTTTCCCTCATTTCAATCACCTTATACAGTTTTATCTTCTTTTCCTTGGTTAACACTTTACATACATACAATATACTTTACATATAATTTCTTTGCTGTGTTTTTTCTATTGTCTTTTTTCTCTCACCAAAATGTCATCCCCAAATGTACAAAGTGTTTTTTTTTCCCCCCACAGACTCATCTCAAGCTTCTAGAATAGTGCCTGACACATAGGAAATGAACAGTGTTGGTTGAATGTATGAAAGCTGATTGTCAGTTACTCCTTTTTGTGGGCCGTGGTCTCAGCTGTAACTCCCAGCTTCACTTGCCCAAGGTGAGAAACCCATTTTTTTAAAGTCGGTTCTCAAAACATCATCCAAACTAACAGACTGTACGCCTTCACAGTCCCACTCCTACCTTCTATGTTTTTCTTTTTGCCTCCGTCATCAAATTTAGGGATGGTTATGATCATCTTCCTTACCCAGAGAAGCTTAATATATTGGTGGTGAGAAAGACTGAGGCCACCTTGTAGGAACTAGCGATTAATGTAATTAATAGTAATTTATTAACTAAACATTAATGGAACAAATCCTTGTGGTCCCTCACATCTGTGTTCTGGTCCCTGAGGCCTAGCTTCCAGCAAGTCTCCTTTGACATTATCCACTATTATCATATATTCATTTGGTTCCAAACCCAAAAGGTAGAAGGGACACAAAGTGCAATTCCCCCTTGCTACTCCAATTCCTTTAGCCAATAGTGATCTGTTTCTCAGATATCCTTTCAGGATATTTTATGTGCAAAAAGCCACACAAAAACATGTATATTTTCCCTTCTTTTAACAAAATAAGAAAAGAAACTCCACATTGTCCTGCTCACTGATTTTTCTCACAATGTATTCAATAAGTTGGGGGTTTCAGTACATAAAAAGGGCCTTCATTCAGTTTGCAGCCTGAATAATAATATAGAGACACATGCACGCTAAGTCATTTAGTCTTGTTCGACTCTGTGCAACCCTATGGACTGTAGCCCGCCAGGCTCCTCTGTCCATGGGATTCTCCAGGCAAGAGTACTGGAGGCAAAGTACATGGCCTCCTCCAGGGGATCTTCCCCACCCAGAGCTTGAAATCTTGTCTCTTACATCTCCTGCATTGGCAGGCAGGTTCTTTATCACTAGTGCCACCTGGGAAGTCAGAGACACATGGGAATCCCCAATTTGGGCTCTTGTGAATGACACCACAGTGACACACCACACCCTCTTCATGCCTCGGGGAGTATGGACATAGAATTCATTGCCCTAAGTATAGTTGCTTCCTCAGAGGATAAAATTGAGAGACGTTGTCAATTTTTCTTCTATAAATGTTTCACGACTTTATATCACTCCTTACAATGTCTAAAACTTCATGTTTCCCCACAAACTCACACAATGAATTCATTATTGAACTCATTCACTCTATCAATAAGTAAAACTGATAATTCAGAGTAGGTTTGAGGTTTTTCTTAGTAAGTCAGCTCAATTCTTTTGTCTAGGAGTCATAATATTTCTTTATTTGGAAACTGTCCAGTTATGCAGTTTGTCTAATATTTAATTAGATTGACGATCATTTTATTATTGATTTGTGGTGTGCATACTGTATGGGGGGAATTAGCCCATTTTTGTGCTATGATATGTACAATATCTTTTGGTGTGCTTTTGGCCTTGTTAGATTTCAGCCACACATAATTTTTATGTAAATGATTTTTTATTTTATTTTTGTAAATGTTTTTTTAAAAGAGCCTTTGTAGAGGAATCGGGTGGAGAGGGAGGTGGGAGCGGGGATCGGGATGGGGAATACGTGTAAATCTATGGCTGATTCATATCAATGTATGACAAAACCCACTGGAATGTTGTGAAGTAATTAGCCTCCAACTAATAAAAAAATAAAATAAAATAAAAAATAAAAGAGCCTTTGTGTTTGCTATGGTGAACTGTCACATTCTAAGTAGTGTATAAGCACTGAATTGAAACATAATTAGCACATTTTAGAGCTACAAGCAAAAATGAAAGTGCTTGCTATGCAAATAGGCTTTTAGGCAAATCCCCTGTCTATCTTTCCACCTATCCTGAGTGCTGTCCCTAAACCAGGCATATATTCTGGAACCACCCTCAGTTCATTTAGCAAGTTCTTTATCTCTGGGGTCAGTTGCCACCAGCAGCAGAACAAGTACAGGAATCTCTACTCTTCATTATTCTAAACAATCTGTGAATAACCTCTGAATTTGCGTCAGCTTACTGGGATCTATAAAAGGCCTGAATGGTGTGGTCAAGGATCCTGAGTCCCTCCATGTGAATGGGAAGCAATATTAAAGCTGCAGCCTTTACCTCAAGCCTGTATCTGTCCTCCATTGGACTTTGGAAGAATTGGGTTGGCCAACAAGTTCGTTCATGTTATGGAAAAACCAGAACGAACATTTTTGGTGAACCCAATACCTCCTCTCAGTCATGACTCACTTTTAAGAGGTAGAAGTATCACATTCTTTTCCCAAGTCCACACTGATGTCTCGGGTCCAAACTCCAGTCAGGAAGAGCTACTCCCAGAGATGACTGTGATTGTCCCTTTTTCTCTTCATCTCCAATTCACCTCATCAATAACCAGAATATGATGTAGCATAAGAATTTCCAGGTAATTCACAACCAAGCATTACTGCTGCAGTTTAGTTTAAGGCATAGCTTTACTGTGTGGATTACAATAAACTGTGGAAGAGATAGGAATACCAGACCACCTGACCTGCCTCTTGAGAAACCTGTATGCAGGTCAGGAAGCAACAGCTCGAACTGGACATGGAACAACAGACTGGTTCCAAATAGAAAAAGGAGTATGTCAAGGCTGTATATTGTCACCCTGCTTATTTAACTTAATATGCAGAGTATATAATGAGAAACGCTGGGCTGGAGGATGCATAGGCTGGAAACAAGATTGCTGGGAGAAATATCAATAACCTCAGATATGCAGATAACACCACCCTTATGGCAGAAAGTGAAGAGGAACTAAAGAGCCTCTTGATGAAAGTGAAAGAGGAGAGTGAAAAAGTTGGCTTAAAGCTCAACATTCAGAAAACGAAGATTATGGCATCTGGTTCCATCACTTCATGGCAAATAGATGGCGAAAAAGTGGAAACAGTGGCTGACTTTATTTTTCTGGGCTCCAAAATCACTGCAGATGGTGATTGCAGCCATGAAATTAAAAGACGCTTATTCCTTGGAAGGAAAGTTATGACCAACCTAGACATCATATTGAAAAGCAGAGACACTACTTTGTCAACAAAGGTCCGTCTAGTCAAAGCTATGGTTTTTCCAGTGGTAATGTATGGATGTGAGAGTTGAACTATAAAGAAAGCTGAGCACTGAAGAATTGATGCTTTTGAACTGTGGTGTTGGAGAAGAGTCTTGAGAGTCCCTTGGACTGCAAGGAGATCCAGCCAGTCCATCATAAAGGAAATCAGTCCTGAATATTTGTTGGAAGGACTGATGCTGAAGCTGACACTCCAATACTTTGGCCATCTGATGTGAAGAGCTGAGTCATTTGAAAAGACCCTCATGCTGGAAAAGATTGAGGGCAGGAGGAGAAGGGGACGACAGAGGATGAGATGATTGGATGGCATCACCAACTCAATGGACATGGGTTTGGGTGAACTCTGGGAGTTGGTGATGGACAGAGAGGCCTGGTGTGCTGCGGTTCATGCGGTGGCAAAGGGTTGGACACGGCTGAGTGACTGAACTGAACTGAAAACTTTACTGCCCCCTGGTGGATGTAAATATCCTTACAGTACTGAAACAAGATTGCCTCTTCAGTTGCTTTTCTGAGGTGTGAATCCAATCACTGTCTACAGTGTAAGTCCTTCCAGGTCAGTGATGTGGTCTATTTGTCTGAGAAACAAAGGTGTGTGTGAATGTGTGTTTGTCTCTGTGTGTGTGAGAGAGAGCGGGCGAGAGAGCACACACCACTATGTCAGTTATCAATTTATTGCTTCTTGGCTTCAAATGCACCCTTTAACATATGCTTTATGATGAACGATGGACATCGTGCTCATTTCTCCATAAAAGTGAGCACGATGTTAAACTTTCTCCATAGAGGGTGCTGTAGAGACGTTACAGGAGGAAGGGGCTTCCTGTGGTTTCTACGCAGGTGGGACCAGGGCAGGGACAGGTGAGTGTGGGGACATCTGAAGGTGCTTGCCCCAGTCATGGGCCACTTTACTGTCTCCACATGAAGATGACCTTTTTTCTCAGTGCTCTCACCCTGAAACCAAAGTCCCCTCTGACCCAAGTGCACACAGCCTTGTTTGATGAAAGGGGGTGGTGGACTTCCACACAGAGCTTCAGCTCCCTCTCAAGTCTCCTAGCTGCTGGCATTCGCTGAAGGCCCCTGCCCCCACTGTGGCCTGGACGCCATGGCAGACCCAAGCCACACAGGTTCTTAAGGCCCCCTTGCCCTGCACTGGGAAGGTGGTCTGTTTGCCTGGCAACTCCAGATCAGCTTTGGTCTGGCTAAACCAGAGAGCTCCTCTGCTACCTGGTGGCTGAAAGAAATTTTCCAATTACGTGGACCCCTTCCAAGTTTGTCCTTCTTTGAGTACTTTTCCTTAGCCTCTGTCATATCTTGTGTCTACATTGGAAGGACTGATGTTGAAGCTGAAACTCCAATACTTGGGCCACCTGATGCGAAGAGCTGACTCATTTGAAAAGACCCTGATGCTGGGAAAGATTGAAGGCAGGAGGAGAAGGGGACGACAGAGGATGAGATGGTTGGATGGCATCACTGACTCAAAGGACATGAGTTTGGGTAAACTCTGGGAGTTGGTGATGGACAGGGAGGCCTGGCATGCTGCAGTCCATGGGGTCGCAAAGAGTTGGACATGACTGAGCGACTGAACTGAACTGAACTCTTTCTTTTACTATTGTTAATGATTCTTATATTGAACTTCCCTTTTCTAACTTACTGGTTGGTTTCTATAACCTGGTTGAACCCATTGCTACAGTCAGCCCAGAATCAAAGCTTGCTTCTAAAATTTGTTCAGCTCTGTGACCATGAACAAATTACTGAAACTCTGATTCCTAGTCCGTAAAAAGAAGACAGATTACGTGCCCTTTACAATCGTTATGAGAATTACACAGAGCCCATTATGTGCCTAGAAGTCAGCAAGCTTTGTTAGATGTGGCCAGTTAAGGAGATAGAAACATAGAAGAAAAAACAAGTCAGAAAAGGAAAATATAAGCCAGAAAAACACCTGATAGAACAAAAGGCAGAGAGAAATGTTAACATAAAGTCAAGCAAAAAGCAAATGAGATGAATAGCCAATGGTCCTTGAATTTACTTCAAATGGCAAACATTTTATTCAATACTTACAATTTAGAAACCATTTCAAAATAGATATTTCATCTAACCTTCCCAATAAACCATCTTAGTGTGTATTGTCATAAATGATGCTGTCATTTTCAAAGGTCCGAGACGAGACTCAGAAGCACGTTGGAAGCCACCTGCTAGCTTGTAAAAAGAGGGTCTTATCTCCCTGCATAACCTATTGTCTTCTACCACTGCCCTCTTGTGGTCAAGTAGATATCAACGCCTGAAACGTATCTGTCAGCTCACAGGGCTGAAGGTCTCCAACTCTAGTCCCCAAAGAAGACTCTGCACAACATTGAAGGGTGTCCAGCCTGACTCAAAGAGGAAGTGTTTCTTATAATAATCTAATCTTGTAAGTTTAAATTTTTTGCTTTGCCTTAGGTCGTACTTAAAATTAGCCCAGTAATATATGTACTAATTCATTAGTGAAGTGCACATGTTATTTTGTAATAGAAATTTGATGAACATTGCTCCAGAGCTACATGTCCCAAAATTATTTGAATAGGGCACAGGTGATATTTTTAAATTTAATAATGGAAGAACGCATATAATTTTATTTAAGAAATACACATAATGCCTTCTGTTAAACAAACAAAAAAACCTTATGTTAAAGAAGAAAAAAAGAAGATTCCACAAATTGGTTTTCTCAGTAACACATCAAAGAGGAATAAATTTGTGTAGTAAAGTGCCTAATGTTTAATAACACTCAATAGTGTTTCAAGTATATTCTGATATTGAAAAATAAGAGAAATATTATTGCATTTTCCCAACCTTTAGACAACATATATCAAGATAGAGATTAGCCAGAAATTCTACACATGAATTAATGCCCAAGTTAAAGGTCATGTGCTCCCAAGTCAGACAATCTATGAGTGACTTTATGGTTTTCACTGGTTAGTTATGTTATTTTCTTAAACATAGTTTGTATGCTAATAAGAAAAATAGTAAAAAAATATCATTTATATCACAATGACATTTATATTTTATAAAGAACAATATAACTTGCAATTATTTTTAATAGAATACCCATTTATATAGCGTGGAATCTTTAATGTTCTGTGGAAACTTTAAAATATTTTAACAACTACAACCATTTCTCAGATAAAATCTTATGTTGGGACCACTATGTGTAAAACATACAGGAGTTTATTCACTTAAGTTTACTTTTGCATTCAAATTTATATCAATTAATTAAGAGAAAGTAGACTATTTTGATGAACACAAAATAATCCGTGGATAGCAGATGGCAGTTGCAGTTTTATTATCAATTTACCATCTACCCTTTTCTCTGGATTTTTTTTCTGGTTGGACAGTATTGGTAAAATCATAATTACTGTTTTGCAAATGGCAATCAGGGTCTCTACTCAGATTGCACAGGCTGTGTACTGCAGAACCCCAGGGGGCACCAGGAAACCCCCACCTATAGGCCAGGACTAACAGTTGTTGGAATTTGTCTGTTTCTCTGACTTGGTTTCAAATCCCATGGACAGAGGAGCCTGGTGGGCTGCAGTCCATGGGGTGGCAAAGAGCTGGGCACGACTGAGCAACTGACACTTTGCTTTGGCTTCAACAGCTCAGTTTTCATTGTCAGTATCCTTTTCTATTAGGCTAATCTCAACATTCGAAAAAGGAGTCACAGTATCTGGCAACCAGAAAGTCAACAGGGACCTTGAAGATTTGGGTAAAGAGGTGGAGGTAAAAGCTTGACTGACTAGGTTAAAAGGAGAATTAGAGACAGAGTGTACAAAGAACACTTTTGAGGAGTTTTATGGGGGAAGAAAACAGATCAGATGAAAACTATCTCTGAATCCTGTTTTCCTTATATACACATATCTGTTTACCAGTGAATCCTGTTGGTCCAAGCCAGCATTAACACCTGCCTTAATTAGTGTGGTGACCTCCTACTTGGCCACGCTGTGTGTGTGTGTGTGTGTGTGTGTGTGTGTGTGTGTGTGCATGTGTGCTTAATCACTCAGTTGTGTCTGACTCTTTGCAACCCCATAACTGTAGCCCACCAGGCTCCTCTGTCCAGGCAAGAAAACTGCAGTGGGTTGCCATGCTCTCCTCCAGGGGATCTTCCCAACCCAGGGATCGAACCCAGGTCTCCCACACTGCAGGCTTTACTATCTGAGCCGCCAGGGAAGCCCACTTGGCCACTCTGATCTGCCCTTAACCCCACAATCTATTCTCAAAAAAAAAAATAGCCAAAATTATAAATTATGCTTTTAAAACATGGGTTAGCAGATCTGAAAGAGACACATGCACCCCAATGTTCATCGCAGCACTGTTTATAATAGCCAGGACATGGAAGCAACCTAGATGCCCATCAGCAGACGAATGGATAAGGAAGCTGTGGTACATATACACCATGGAAAATTACTCAGCCGTTAAAAAGAATTCATTTGAATCCATTCTAATGAGATGGATGAAACTGGAGCCCATTATACAGAGTGAAGTAAGCCAGAAAGATAAAGAACATTACAGCATAGTAACACATATATATGGAATTTAGAAAGATGGTAATGATAACCCTATAGGCAAAACAGAAAAAGAGACACAGATGTACAGAACAGACTTTTGGACTCTGTGGGAGAAAGCGAGGGTGGGATGTTTCAAGAGAACAGCATGTATATTATCCAGGGTGAAACAGATCACCAGCCCAGGTGGGATGCATGAGACAAGTGCTCGGGCCTGGTGCACTGGGAAGACCCAGAGGAATCGGGTGGAGAGGGAGGTGGGAGGGGGGATCGGGATGGGGAATACATGTAACTCCATGGCTGATTCATGTCAATGTATGACAAAACCCACTACAATATTGTAAAGTAATTAGCCTCCAACTAATAAATAAATAAATAAAACATGGGTTGATAATGGCACACCTCTGCCCCAAATCTTCTAATACATACTCATTTCACTCATTATAAAAGCCAAAATTCAGTAAGATCTCCATAAACTGGATCCAAGTTATCTCTGTGCTCCTACAACTACCCAGACATCCCACTCACTCCATCCAGGCACGCTGGCCCCTTTGCTGTGCCTGAAGAGCATGCATGCTTCTGCCTGAGTTGTACTCATGGTTCCCTCTGCCTAAAATGTTGCTCCAGATATTCATGAGGTTCATGTCTTCATTTCCTGTAAAGAAAATTTTATCACACAGGCCTTCCCTCACCCCTGTATAATCTAGCAGCCCTCTTGCCCCAGCAGTCTCCGTTCCCCAACCTTCCTTCACTTCTTCTCTATACAAATTAGTAATGTTTAAAATATATTAAACATTTAGTTATTGTGTAGTTACTGTCTGCTTTTCTCACTAGATTCTAAGCTCCACAAGAGTAGGACTATTTATTTTTGCTTGTAGCTATATCCTCATCTCTGAGCCTGATGCCTAGCACATAGTAGGTGCTTAATAAATATCCATTTAATGATGTAATAGTGATTAGGGGTTTCATTTTTTTATTTTTTCTTTGCCATGCCTCCTGTCTTGTGGGATCTTAGCTCCCCTACCAGGGATTGAACCTGTGCCCCATGTGGTGGAAGGAAGCACAGAATCCTAGCAACTTGACTGCCAGGGAATTCCCACAAAAAACTGAATTTATTCTTATTCTATCTTGAGTCAAAAGTTTTAGTTTCATTGTTTATACTTATCTGCTGATTTAAACAGTGGCATTGCAATACTACATATGCTGAGCTTTTTGAGTTTATTAAAAGATCAGTAAAATTTGGCAACTAATTTATTAGTTTAACTTATGCAACTATGATATATTTATCAACCATAATTATGTTGACAAACAAAATGATCATTCTTATCATATTCAAAATATCTGTGCTAGGACATTTTTACTATATGGACAATGATCTGTGGTATAAAAAAGTAAATACCGTTTCTTATTTCACACAAATGACACTGGAAATCTGGCAAGTTAAAGTCAATTTTTATGAGTGGTTTTGTCAGATCTTGTTTTGTGATGTGTCAGCTTCCTATAAAATCCATTTGTCTTCAGATGCAACACACAACAATTTCTTTAATACATATTAGCAGTAGTGTCTATACAAAGCACAATTTCCATCCAGAGTTTTTCTTGCCATTGCTTTTGTAGTCTCAATAAAACACCACTTTTACCTATTTATTTAATAGTATATAAAAATCTTATCTCAATATATAAAGTTACTTTCTTCTGTCGAGTACCTATCAAGCACCTTTGTATTTACTCATCTGAACATATTGTAGCAAGATGGAAAGATTTTCACCAGCCATCCTCCCGTTGAGTTTGAGATGGAAGATACTTTAAAGAATGAAGCTAATGACCAAGAAGGATCTACTTTAATAAGTAAATTTTTAAAAGGAATAAATCTAGAATGTGACAAAAAGAATATTACTCCATAAGTCAACTGATATAAGTAAGACCTTAAAAATGCACACTGAGGTGTTACCCAATTTCTAATCTGACGTCGACCAGTGAGGTTAGCAGTCCCGATGATCGCCAAAGCATTGTCATTTGTCGCCTCTTATTTAACACTTTTGGTGAGCATGCTGAATATTATCACAGCATTTTAAACATACACAAACACAGTCTTTCTCTCGCAGACATCTCAAAAATCTCTGAAATCTCTCTCTGGACTCCTACTGTTCTTTCTGTGGGAGGTTGAAGACCACTGAACTAGAAGTCCTTTTCCTTGGACAGAGTATTGGGAAGTAACAAAAGGTGGTCAGGTCTATCTTCATTCTAACCCCTAGAGCTCTCAGTGCCCTGGATGCCCCTGGCCAACCACGAGTTTCAACAATGTATTGTGATCCGAGAGGATGGCCTGGCCCAGCAGCCTGCAAATGTCTCTTCTGCAATAACACCTAATGAAGAGCATTCATGTGTGAGACTCACTCCACTGCATGAACCCAGATGTTTTAGTAGCTGTGTGGCTTGCTTCAACTAAGCTGGGACGATGTACAGTTTCTAGAGGACTGACCATAACTCCCTCTTTTGTCTGTCACCAGCCCAACAGGTAACCATGGGTCATGAAACTGTGGTTAAGATCCAGAGTACTGGATCTTATAGATTGGGAGTTTGGGACTGACATGTATGTACTACAATATTTAAGACACTTAAAATAGATATGCTAGGGACTTCCTTGGTGGTCCAGTGGTTGAGAGTCCACCTGCTGATGCAGGGGACATGGGTTCAATCCCTGGTCCAGGAAGACTCCACATGCCACAGGGCAAATAAGCCCATGAGCCACAACTACTAAGCTGGTGCTCTGGAGCCTGTGAGTTGCATCTACTGAGCCCACACATCTAGAGGCTCTGCTCCGCAACAAGAGGAGCGACTGCAGTTACTAGAGAGTAACCACCACTTGCTGCAACTAGAGAAAGCCTACGTGCTGCAACGAAGAGCCAGCACAGCCAAAAATAAATAAATGAATTTAAAAATAAAAATACTTAAAAAAGTAGATAACCAGCAAGGACCCACTGTATAGCACAGTGAACTCTGCTTAATATTCTGTAATAACTTAAATGGGAAAAGAATTTAAAAAAGAATAAATACATATATAAGTGAATCACTTTTCTGCACGCTTGAAACTAACACAACATTGTTGGTCAACTCTGGTCTATTATAAAATAAAAATTTAAGAACAGAGAACCACAGTGCTGGAGGAAGGGCAGAAGCATTACTGTTGCCTACGGCCCACTGTTAGTCTGGAAAAAGTACTTTGAGAATTCGCTTCCGAACCCATGCCACTTGTCCCATTAAATAAAAGAGGGAAAGAAATGACCTGGGATGAAGAGCAACAGCAAGACCCGAATGTCTCTCAAGGGTATTGTGCTCCCTGGGCCTCAGCATATATTCCCACCAGACTCTGGCACTTGAGTGAAGAGAAGGCATGAGGGGCTAGGTCAGGCAGATTTGCTCAAAGAGAGTCATTTTCATGGCTTTCTGAACTGAGATCTGGAAACTACAAGTACCTTTGTGACATTTCTTTCTTAAGCACATGATTACCCCAGATAAGAAGGATCTGGAGGCTAAATTCTGGGGCTGGGAAGTAGTGTGTCCTTTATGAGTAGGAAGAAACTTCAGTGATGGTGGCAAATGGAGCCACAGAAGTGGAACTGGGTCATGATACTTTGGGGACACCCCCCTCCTATTCCTCTCTGGATCTTGGTTTCACAGCTTCCCAAACCACTCAGACCCAGGGTCTACCCAAGAGGGAATGTCCCACCTGGTGTCTCTTAGAGGAAGTCTGCTTAAGGAATCCAGATTCCTGGGGGGCAAGGCTGAGGGGCATCAACAAATACCAAGAAGTTCTGAGTGCCAAGACAGATAAGCTTTATTTTTGCACACTGATAAGGCTTTGAGAAGCAGACTTTATTCCAGTATTTGGATCTTCTTGACCTAAGACCAGAGCTAAGGCCAGGAGGTGCGAGATTTTTGGGAAAAAGGAATCCATCTCAGCAGCTTAATTCAGGAGAGGGAAGAAAAAGACCGAGAAGTGACATTGGCTCCAGACTGGCCCTTGGCTGTGGCTCTTTGGATCCTCAACAGGTGCAGGTCAGCTGTAGTCCCCAAAACCGTGGCAGCAACTGGAACATCCAGCAAGCTCCACGTCTAAGCAGCTGGAAGGCTGGGGCTGGCGTCGGTAGTTGCTTGGGAACCGATGGGATACCAGAGAGCTGCAGCCTCCAAAGCCAGAGATAGAACAGCTGGAGACATAGTGGGTGCGGGCGGGAGGCAGGCAGGGAGCCGGGGCCTGAGGGGCCTGAGGGGCCTGAGGGGCCTGAGGAACCTGAGGGAAGCGCTTAGGTGGGTATTTGGGGAGGCTCTTGCTGGGGAGCTGGTACTTCTGCTGGTTTTGCTGGCAGAACATCTTGGAGAATGTTCAGTTGCTCTGTAAAGCAATACAGATATTCCAAAAGTTCAGTGAATATAAACCCTATTTGCATCAGCAT
This sequence comes from Dama dama, assembly GCF_033118175.1. Classification (NCBI taxonomy): domain Eukaryota; kingdom Metazoa; phylum Chordata; class Mammalia; order Artiodactyla; family Cervidae; genus Dama; species Dama dama. The sequence goes on from NC_083700.1 coordinate 19,157,337, forward strand.
TTTCCCGAGTCTGACGTTCTGTAATTTATTCTGTGGCTCCAGGGCCCATATCTTCATAACAGAGTAGCCCTACTTTCATGGCATAGGGGAAATCAGCAGTGGGTAAATTAGACGTTGGTAACACCTTCTCCAGGTGGCTAAGTGGTTAAGAATCTGCTTGCAAGGCAGGAGACATGGGTTCAATCCCTGGGGTTGGGAAGATCCCCTGGAGAAGGAAATGGCAACCCACTCTAGTATTCTTGCCTAGACATGGACAGTGGAGCTGGTGGGCTGCAGTCCACGGGGTTGCAAATAGTTGGACTCAACTGAGCACACACACACACACACACACACCCCTTCTCTGACCAGTTCTGGTTCTCCTAAGTCTTCTGAATTCAAAGGCAGCAATATGGGGCACTAGATAGTTCCCCAAATCTTAAATTTTTAAATAACATTTTCTGGTTTAAGAACCCTAGAAACCACATGTTTAGCCTGAGCACATGGTCATACTAACTGGTTTCATCATTTGCCTTTTTTTCTTTCTTACATCATGGGCTCTGCCTTAAGCCTTGTATAACTATCTCTTGTCTTACAAAGTAACCACCCCACACCCCTGGCCCAATCTCTGGTTACCATTTATCCCCCCTAGGATTGCTTCTTCTGAGCTACCTCAGTGATTTCCATGAGGCTGATTGTCCTTCAATTACAAGGTAGTTCCCATTCTCTCCAACTTGGAGTGGCTTGTCCAGGTGATGTGTGGCAGTCCTGGCCCTCCTCAAATTGCCATCAATTCAATTAAGACACTCACCTTGTTCTTCTTACCTCTGGCAAGTGATGGTACATCAAATGCAGTAAGGAGACAGTGTGATCTGAGGCCTTTTATACAAATCCTGCACCCAACTCGAGGGAATGAGCCACAGTCATATGAAAACTGTTCCCAACCAGGTCTTTATGGTGACCGTTTCCCACATTCCAGGGGCTCTGTCACTCTGCGACACTGGAGGCTAAATTCTAGGGCTGGGAAGTAGTGTGTCCTTTATGAGTAGGAAGAAACTTCAGTAAACGCAGCATTACTGGATGCTCGTGAATATCTTTCCAGGGCATCCTCCCCACCATAAACCCTAGAAGTATTTCCATAAAGATGAGAAGATTGTGATTTCCAAGGGGCTTATAATGGAACAGAACAACCTGGAGATTGAATTTAGGGTTTATGGAGGAATCCAATGCATGCTTGAGATGAAAATCTGAAGCTACAAATGTTGGGTCACCCAGAACATATGTAGGAGTTTCTGAAAACTCTGTTAACAGATTTGGGACCAGTCGTCCAAGCACCCTGGGGTCACAACCAAAGGATCGGCGTATCTGATTCAGATCCCAAAGTGTCTAAAACATTGACCAATGATGTAGCCTCATAGAAGAGCCCACCTGGACAAGATTTCAGGCCACTTCTTACCCTCCACACATGGATGACAAAACTGAAAGCCAGACAGGATGAAAAGAGATGCTCTGGTCTTACAGAGTCTGAACTAGAAACCAGGTCTCCTAACTCTCTAGCTAGTTCTTTCTTTGATCATAGTTCCTTGTTTCTAACTTGCTTGAAATCTACTAGCTTCCTTCCCACCAGCAACCTTTCCTAGTTTGCTTTTCTTAGTTCATCATTTCAACCACATTTTGGCCAACATATTACGGATGTGAGAATTTGACCATAAGGAAAACCAAGTGCTGAAGAATTGATGCTTTTGAACTGTGGTGCTGAAGAAGACTCTTGAGAGTCCCTTGGACTGCAAGGATATCAAACCAATCAATCCTAAGGAAATCAACCCTGAATATTCATTGAAATGACTGATGCTGAAGCTTCAATACTTTGGCCACCTGATGTGAAGAGCCAACTTGCTGGGAAATATCCTGATGCTGGGAAAGATTGAAGGCAAGTGGAAAAGGGGGCAGCAGAGGATGAGTTGGTTGGATGGCATCATCGGCTCAATGGACAAGAGTTTGAGCAAACTCTGGGAGATGGTGATCGACAGGAAAGCCTGGTGTACTGCAGTCCACAGAGTCACAAAGAATCAGGCATGACTTAGCAACTGAACAACAACAATAAATAAACTTTCTTGCACCCTTAGCTTTTCAATGCACTTGACTGACAAAACTCCAACCTTGGCTGAATCTTCCCTGCTATGCCTTGCTGCTATAAAAATAAAAACAAAACAGATACTCTGGATGGTTGGCATCATCACTAGATCTTAATCATCCTCTCAATGTCTTAGTTGAGCCCAAATCACTGCTTGGCAATCCCGTATACTCTGTACTTACTCTACACAAACATCATGACCTCCCTCCTCTCCTGAACCTTCAAAACATTCACTGTTGCCTCTAGGTAGATGATGCTGCCTGCACTTCTTGGGGCAGACAGTAGCTGTCAAGTGTAAAATGTTCCACTTCCCACCACCAAGTCTTCAAACCTATCCATGCCTGCAATTATCTTCTGTGACTTCCTGTGTTAGAGAAGGATCAGCTCTTTTTCTTTTCTAATGCCTCTCTACTCCTTTGCTCCAGATTCTTCTATCTCCTACAAAATGTCATTGTAGCTTCCTGTACTTCTCATTGCACCATGCTTGCATTTGTTTTTCAATATCTGTCATCCGGGATCACTGACTCAATGGACATGAGTTTGAATAAGCTCTGAGAGATGGTGAAGAACAGGGAAGCCTGGTGTGCTGCAGTCCATGGGGTTGCAAATAGTTGGAGACAACTAAGCAACTGAACAACTACAGCCTAGATAGAATGAAATCTCAGTATTTGCTAGTTCACTGTTTATCCTCAGTGCCTACAATGCCTGACATCTTGTAAGACCTCCAAAAAAAAAAAAAAAAAAAAAACCACACATTTGCTCAGTGAATTAATGAGCTATTTGTGGTTGAGGCAAAGGTCTCCCTCCTTTCACTCCTGGAGAAAGAGTACCTTGGGAGGCCAGGTCAGTGCCAGGTAAATAGGTCAGATTTGGAGGCTCCTCCCAGGGTAGGGTCATTATCGCCAATCAGCCATAAGAGTTTGGCAATGGAAGTCAGGCCTCTGGTTCTGGCTCTGCTACTCCTCCTGGGTTTCAAAGGAGACTGGACCTGTACATCTTCAAATGTGTGTTTTGCTCATTAGCATCAGACCTTCAAGGGCTTTTCCTGGTTTGCTATTGTCCCTGAACTTATTTCATCTGGGGTTGTGAGTGGTGGTGAACTTGATGAAGAAGGAGGAGAGGATGGCTAGTGTGTATGTGAGGATATGAAACACTGGGAGGTAAGACTCATGACAAGGAAGCAATTCCTTATATATTTAGTTCATCCCATTTAATAGAGGAAATTACTTAAGTCATCTGGCTGTGACAAAGCAGAGTATTGTGTATATATGTGACTCTCGCTTAATCATTTCTCTCCTAGCTAAGAGTTTGAGCCACTGAAGCCCAGATCTGTGGGATGGGCAACATTATGCACCTTCTCTGAGTGGCCCCCACTAAAACATTACAAATAATTTTCAAAGGTTGAAAAACATTGTTCTATGGCATTGATCTAATATCATCAATGAACCATTGATTCAATCATGAAAAATTATTTATCCCAAAGAAAGTCCTTTCTAACCATAACTTGGAAATGATCATTTTAATGACATTAATTTGTTCACTGAGTACCTATTGGGTGCAGGGTTTTGTGAATTCACAAAAAAGGTTAAGATACTTCTTTGCCCTTAAGGAATGATACAAGTGGGTTGATATGAGGGAAAGGAAGGGAATTAAGATTTATTCTTAACCTGTTGTCCGTCAAACTTGTTATTTTCATTATTCCAATGCATTATCTCATTGAGTTTCTTGCTGTTAACCCCATGTTACAACATAAAATAAGACTGAGTCTCAAAAACAGAGTGGGAGTTAGTCAGGGGATGAGAGGGAAACTGAACACCCGCATAGGCACGAGATGTGAAAGGGCTTAATCTTTTCTGGAAACAGAGTGACCTTACTGTTGGATAAGAGCCAGAAGCAGGACACTAGCTGGACAGAAAGGAGGGGCGAGCCCGGAGCATCAAGAGAGTTACATACCGGGTTGTGTACTTTAGCCTATAGATTTAAAGTGAAAAGTGAAAGTGGAGTCGCTCAGTCGTGTCTGACTCTTTGCAACTCCATGGACTGCAGTCTACCAGGCTCCTCCATCCATGGGATTTTCCAGGCAAGAGTACTGGCGTGGGTTGCCATTTCCTTCTCCAGGAGATCTTCCTGACCCAGGGATTGAATCCAGATCTCCCGCACTATAGGCTGATGCTTTACCATCTGAGCCACTAGGGAACTCTATAGATCAATGGCTTCCAAAATCATATCCCTGGAAACCCTATTGCCTGGGAGGTTCAAACATCACCTCCTTGGAGGGCCACACCTGCAGACAGTATGAGTTGTTCTATCTTGGGTCACTTCCAGTCCTCCCTCCCTGCCACCACCATTGCTATTGTGGTAATTTCATGTCTTTGCGGGCACAGAAGCTGGAAGAATATGGTTCTCAGGGTCAGGGCACTAGCCTTTGAATCATGGGTATGTTATTTACTGCTTTTGAGCCTCATCTCTTTTTCTTAACCTACAAAATGGGGTTAATCTGTAAAATAAGAACCCTATAGAACTATTTACTGTGATAATGAGAGTAACATTGAACAGGTAGTAGATTGAAAATACATTTTTGTTTCCTTCCTTTGCCTCACCATCTTACTGATAAGAGGATTCCTTGAAAACTTTGAGTCAGGTTTTAAAAGATTGTTTATCTTTAATTCCTGACTATTTGGGCTATGTGGGGGCAGGGGTTCTGAGGAGACATCAGTCTGGACCTTCCACTTATCCCTTGCTGCAATCAGAGTCATTACACCTTTACCTGCTGTATATATTGGAGGTAAACAATCAATTTCATCTGAAAACTAGATTATGCTGCCTAAAATAGTTTGACCTTTTTAAGAGACAATTGGGCATCATTGACCATTTAAGCAAAGAAGGGACATGACGAGATTTACACTTTAGAAAGATTCTTCAGTTTAGGTGGCCTTAGGTGCCTTGACTTGCTTACATGAGCTGATGTCTGTGGTGACAACCAGGCTACAAGTCTGATGTGAGGATCAGAGTGGGACTAGGGGGAGCTCTTTTGTTAATGAGCTTGTAGATAAAGGGACTGGTTGAAAGGTGATTGAAGGTCTTCCCTTGGCAGAGGCCTGTCTGGACTAGAGAATTTCTTGTGCATTTCTGGATTGTGCTCTCATCTGCCCAAACACCTCCTCACCATCCTGCCTGCCTGTGGATGCAGGCATGCTCAGGATTCCTTCTGTCTTGGGTGTGCCCTTAATAGAAGGGTGAGGAAACAACCAGGCCAGCCCTGGCATGTGTGAGATTCTTATCAAGTTAATTCCTAAGAGATGAAATAAAGGAAAACAAGGACCTTCATTCTGACTGAGCAGTGAGATCTTTGAACCATCTTCCTATGGGGCAGAACACCAGTGGGTGGGCAGACTGGTGGCTAACAGCCTAGGGAGAGGATTCACGGTCCTCTCAAGGGCAATGGGATTCACATTTGGACTGTTGAAGGACCCGTGATGCTTGTGCTTGGCTTGGGATAGAAGCCATGACCTGCGTTCAATCATGGCCCTGTGGGTCTGAACCCATCCCAATTAGGGGATAGAAGAAAGGGACACGATCTACTCAGCATAACACATCCCCAACTCTTGCTTCTGGGACTGACATGGCCTCAAATCCAGTCCCACTCCCCTGTCTGTATAGTGTGGACTAGAGACATAGGCCCACCTTGTCGTATAGAATGGTGGTTTGAAAGAAGAAAACATCACCGACATTGAGTGGGGTTCTGTGAGCTGTAGGTACAGCATAAGCGCTATCATTCTTTATTGCAGTTTCCAATGTTTGCCAGCTGTTGAGTCTTATTCCTGTGGGACCAGGGAACACACAGCAATGTCATCTGGTACCAACATGGCCCCTATTTTCTCTAGGCTCCCATTGTAGAAAACTCCCTTGGAATGAAGTAGCAGGTCATCCCTAGGGCACAGGCCCAGTCCAGTCCGGACGTTGGCCAGCTGTGGGTCACTTGCCTCTTCCAGGCTGCAGTGTCTTCACTTGTAAAATGAGTGGTGTTGTTGTTCTTATCTTGATCTCTCAGGTAATTATGGGGGCTGCTTGATCTTATTAGGACCTGAGTGACTTTCTGATTTATCATCTTTGATGGTTGTGTTGGTAACAAATGTAAGCATCCTTCTTTGAATCCTGGGCTCCACCCTGACCCTGCAGTTGACCTCAGTGAGTCGAGGAATAACTAAGAACTTCTGAGTGTGTGCTCTATCATGCAGTTGTGTCTGAGTCTTTGCAACCTATGGACTATACAGCCTGCCAGGCTCCTCTGTCCATGGGATTCTCCAGGCAAGAATACTGGAGAGGTTGCCATCTTCTCCTCCAGTGGATCTTCCTCACCCAGGGATTGAAAACTGCATCTCTTGCATCCCCTGCATTAGCAGGTGGATTCTTTACCACTGAGCCACTGGGAAACCTACTAAGACCTCTAGGGCTTACATTTACAAATGTCACCATCAAATGACACCTTGCAGTCCTAAGGTCAGAAAAGATACAGAGAGATCACTTTGCTTACTCCCTTCCTCCAGGCAATGATCCCAAGAAGATATTTCTGAATCTTCCAGAAAATGAGACACCACAGCCTATAGTGACAGGGCTTTCCTGCTCCTATATAGCTTCATCCCTCTCTTCTGATGCTCACCAAAGTGAAAAGAACAGATCTTTGGCTCTGTCATCCTACCATTCTTAGAGACTTCTGTACTCATAATATCTCTGGTTCATCACAACCCCATGCAAAAGACTATACCATCATTCTCTCTACTGTGCCAAAGAGACATAGCCCAGTAGATCGTACCCTTCAGCTTGCAATGAACACATCTTTAAAAAATCCAGTACAATATTGTAAAGCTATTAACCTCCAATTAAAAATAAATAATTATTAAAAAAGAAGAAGAAAAAGGCAGGGATAGTGATACCACCCCTCCCCCAAAAAGTCAGCTTCAAGTTGGATCGGGAGGTTATCTTTACCTAGGAAGGCCTGTACTCTAAACTGTTAGAGGATAGGGCTCAGGCATTAAGAAGCCTTAGGCAAGTTGCTCAGAGTGCGGGGCCTGCCATTCTCCTCTGTGGCATTAGGACTTTCTGCTGTAGTTCAAGGTTTAGGGAAGTAGTCTCATAAGGGAAGTCTGTCACATTCCTCCACATTTACACTACATTTCACCAGTTTTACTCTCTCTTCTGAACAATGCTATGACTTTAGTGTTACTGGCTATGAAAAAACAGAATATTGGAAAGTTTATGTGTAGTGAAGATCATACAATTTTAGGTTTGTGAGCAAGAGGGCCAACCCAGCAAGGAATTTAATGAAGCAAGGAAAGAATTCTTTGATTCTTGCCCTTGGTGCTGTTACAGATCAGAGTGTTGAAACCCGGCTGTGCGTTTGAGCCATTTGCGGGAAGGACTTTTAAAATGCACATTCCCGGCTACGACCTATTGAGTTGTCTCTGAGAAGGGGGTCCTAAGCATTCTCATTGCTTAAATATTCTCTGGGTGATGCTGCTAGTTTGAGAAACACAGTTCTAAAGGGTCCTGGTAGTACTTTGGAATGAAAGTCAGCCCGTGGAACATCCTGGCAATACTACTACCTTTCTCCAAGCTCCTCCAGGGATCTTCGTAGGCTGTTAAAAGATATAAGGAGCACAGGCAAATCACAAACCCATTCAGCCTTGGAGACGTCTTAGCAAACATCTAGTCAGGTGCCTGCATCCTGTCTCCCATGTGCCTGATGCTGTGATTTCTGGCCTCAAATAAAATGCTTACATTTGGATAACTCATTACCTCACAAACTAGGCCATTACTCTTCTGCTATTTTTGTTAGAAAATAACTCTACTTTTATAAGCCCATCAATATATCTGACTTGGCAAACCAAAAACTTTCAGGTCCCTGCCTTTACTTACCATCTTGGAATCTACCAAATTGTGTGTTTTTTTTCCCCGGTAAATATCAGTTGAATATACAAATAAAATTGGTAATGGGCTTCCCAGGTGACTCAGAGGTAAAGAATTCACCTGCCAATGCAGGAGATGCAAGTTTGACCTTTGGGTTGGGAGGATCCCCTGGAGAAGGAAATGGCAACCCACTCCAGTATTCTTGCCTGGAGAATTCTATGGACAGAGGACCCTGGTGGGGCTACAGTCCCTGGGGTCACAAGAGTCAGACACAACTTAGCAACTAAACAATGCAAAAAAAAAAAAAAAAGAAAGAAAGGAAGAAAGAATGATAGTACCTCAAGAAGCAGTTCTTGATATATTAGTCAGTAGAATGAGGGAATTAATTACAAATAAAATATGTCATTTGACTTGATTAAGTGTCTATATTTCACACCTGAGAGTTGGAGGACCAGATAAGTCATTTCAGTGTTAAAATTAGAATTAGGATGAAGCTCAAGGTCAGTTGATTTTACCCAGTGTTCATGCTTGGGGTGGAGAGGTGACATGGGGTTGAGAGGGGAGCGCCGTCATTTAGAGAGCGTGGCACAGGGGCTAAATGTCCAGTATCTGCACTCAGACCACCCACCTTCGAATCTGGGTTTCCTTACTTAGTAGTTGTATAGTGTTAGGTTCGTCACTATAGGTTAGGTTTGTCTGTAATTTGATCCCTCATTCGTAAAAGGATGATAAAATTACATCTGCTTCCTAGAGCTGTGAAAAGTCACTGACTCTTTGTGATCCCATGGACTGTAGCCTGCCAGGCTCCTCTGTCCATAGAATTCTCCAACCAAGGGTTTGCAGGTGGATTCTTTACCAGCTGAGCCACCGGGGAAGCCCAAGAATACTGGAGTGGTATTCCTTCTGCAGGATAACTTCCCCACCCAGCAATTGAACCTGCACTGCAGGTGGACTCTTTGCCAGCTGAGCTACCAGGGATGTCTGGCATGCTGTACTCCACGGGGTCACAAGGAGTTGAACACCACTGACCGACTGAACAGCAATGGCATAGAGCTTTCTTGAGGATTGAGTAAATAATATGTGTACAGAGATTAGAAGTGTGCTTGTACATAGGAGGCTGTCTATAAACACAGATTGTGGCTGTTGCTTTTAAAGTGTTGCGGTTCTTATTATATTATTATCTGGCTAGTCCAGTGTCCCTCAGTGATTACGATCTATATTTTTATTTCTCTAAAGATTTATAAGTACTAGTGGATATCACAAGAACATGTCAGTGACTGGGAAAAGCTGGTTTCGCAACATTCTTCCACAACCTCTAACAGGACCACCGCCATCTCCTACAAATATCCCCATGATCATGCTTGGGTTGGGCTAGAGCCGTGAGAGTGGACATTGGGTTGACTGGAGCCATATATTTGAAGCTATAATGAGGAAAGTTCCCTAAAAATCACTCTCGTAAAGCTATAATAAGGAAAGTTCCCTAAAAATCATTTGTCTGTGTTCTCTGAGAGCAAACTTCTTAACTCAGCACTAGAGAAATGAGTAGAGTTAGTGGTAGATCCAGGCAGGCACTGAATTTGCCTGGGGTTCAGAATGTGTCAATCCCTCCACTCCATGGGTAATCAAAGCAGGACAGAGAGAACCTGTCAGAGATAAGGGGAGAACTTTCAGGACCTCGATCAGAAGAAGAATGGAGACATCCAAAGGTCCATGTTGGGAGGGCATATTGAAGCTCCAGAGAGGATGATTGGGATCAGTGAGAATCTAAGGACTTGAAAGGACTGGCAGAGCTGCTGAAGACAGAGCAGTCTAGGAGTTAGACTCTGTGCTTGGGTATTAGATGATGCCTCAGCAGGATGGATAAAGGAGCAGAAACGATAACCCACTCCAGTATTCTTGCCTGGAAAACTCCATAGACAGAGGAGTCTGGCAGATTACTGTCCATGGAGTCACAAAGAGTCGGACATGACTGGCATACATGAACAAAAATGATTTATTTAGACCCCTTTATCTTTTTTGAGCATCATTTCACACCAGAATGAAGAACAAGGGTATTTTATTATCGGTATTTCACATATAGATGAATTACAATCCTTGTGAACCAAGCAATGACTAGACTTGTAAGACCTTCCTTTTTCAGGTTTCCTTACACTTTCCATTGACCCTCTCAGCATTTTGTTTTAATATGATTTGCTTTTCTCAGTGGGAGGTAAAACAATACTGGTTGTTATCCATCTGTAATTTTGTTCTAGTAATGTTTTTAAGTGTATCACTGATCATTGCAAGCAATTTCTTTTAGACTCCATTGTTAGGAAGAACAAGCCTTCTCTTGAAGACTATGTCAGGTAATTTGTATCTAGATTTTACCTATTAAGAAGTTCAGAACTACCCACCATTCTGAGATATAGTAACTACTCAGGTCACAAGTTTAATACTTGTGTTCTTTTATCAACTCACAGGCTCTCCTGTATTGCTTTCTGATGTGCTATAATACTTGCAGTTTTATGACAGAGATGCTATGTCCTCTCCTGTTCTGGTTCATAGAGAGAATCCAGACTGGTCCTAACCCATGCCCAGGAATGGAACGAGGCTTTCTCATGCCCACAGTCCCACACAAGGTGTTCATGATCTCATGCTTCTTGCACAAGCCATGTGATGAACTTGTTCACGGAAAATGAGTATGCTAAGGTGGGATGCCAGGAGGAGGAAGCTGAGCCACCTATGTTTGGCAGATGATTTCTAGGGGTGGGGAGTGGAAGTCCTCGTGGAATGACAATCCATTTCAGTTTCGTGCCTTGGTTTTCAGGATGTCTGGTTTTTATCTTGACCCATACTTATCCAACTTCAAGGACTCTGGCTCACCATTCTTTCCTCTTTAATCAGTAGTTTATATAGTCTCCAGAGGCAAGAAAAAAAGTTTCTTACATAGCATGAACTTCCTCCTGGGCTTTCATAATTTTGTTTTCAAAACAGAATGCACACTATTATTGTATACCAGGAATGAACAAATAAGTGAACGTGTGACAGAAGGTGGGAACTGGATTTCTCAGCGTTGGAGGAGAAGATTATAGATAAGCAAAAAATGAGGCTAGGACAAACCATGTGACACTGAATTAGAGTTGAAGACATCGGTATGAATATATATTCAGCTGAATATAGAGATAGATGGAAAACTAGTGAAAGAATTACAGACACATGACTATACACTTGTTAGTATACACATATATATTTCAAATCTCCATCCATTGAGAAGGATAAGAAGCAGTGATGTCCCAGTAGCACTGAACATAACCAACATTCAGATCTTAGTTTATAATATAATTTCCCAATAAAACAAACTAAGATTCACAAGACAAATAGATGAATCTAGGTCTGGGGTAAAGAATACACAAAATGAACCCGAATCATCTTAAAATGTCATAAAATAAGGAAGTGCTTAAAAAAGAGTCTGGTAGTTTGTTACCAAAGGAATATTGAAGCTCACTGAAAAAGCTGCCAAATATGAATGACAAATATGAACAACAAAATAAATAAATTGGCGATGGATTAGAACTCAAAGTATCATATAAATGGATGCCAGTATCTGTGAGTACATACTGATACAAATAAATGATTGAATAAACTGGGGGAGGGTACTCTTCCTTCAGAAAAATTCCATAGAATTGGTGTAGATACTGACCCCTCAAGAAGATGAGCCGAACTCTCTACTCCTTTGAATGGGTTGCTCATAATGACGTCCTTCCAGAGAGGAATACAGAAATGGAAGGAAAAAGAGTGACTTTAAAGTGGAGAAACCTGACAAACACTACGTCAGCTGGGTGATCAAGGTCATTGTTAACAGTGATGTCATATGGATAGTATCTACCCTGGATATGATGGGATGAGAATGGCATTTTACCCCTTATCCTCATTCTCCTAATCCATAATCTTATTCTAATCGTGAGAAAAACACCACACAAATCCCAACTGAGAGACAAGAAGCCCGACTGGTACTCCTCACGACTGTACAGGTCATCCGGATAAGGAGAGTCTGAGAAACCGTCACAGTGGAGAGGAGCCTAAGGAGACAAGACAACTGAATGTAATGTGGTGTCCTGGATGGAATCCAGGAACGTGAAATAGACACTAGTTAAAAACTAAGGAAATCTGAATTCAGTACCACTTCAGTTAATAATAATGTATCGATACTGATTCTTTAATTGTAACGAAAGTACCATACTAATGTAAGATCTCAACAACAAAGGCAACTGTTACAGGGGACATGGGGAATTCTCTGGACTGTCTTTGCAACTTTCTTATAAATCTAAAATTATTCTAAACACAAAGCCTATTAAAAAAAAACAGACATAGAGAACAGACTTGTGAACACAATGGGGGAAGGAGAGAATGAGATGAATTGAGAGAGTAGCATGGAAACACATACATTACCATATGTAAAATAGATAGTGGAAATTTGCTGTGTGCTTAGGGAGCTCAAATCAGATGCTCTGTGAAAATCTAGATGGGTGGGATGGGATGGAAGGGAGATTCAAGAGGGAAGGGACATATGTGTACCTATGGCTGATTCAAGTTGATATTCGGCAGAGATCAACACAAAATTGTAAAGCAATTATCCTCCAATTAAACTAAATAAATTAAAAACATAGAGTATACCCCAAATGTAAGGTACAGCTAACAATTGAGCTAAATGTGTCAAAACATGTTATCTACAATATCACACATAACCCCTTCCACAGTTTCAGAAACAGATACTCTTTATTTTACTTTATTTCTAAATGAGGAAAGTGAGGCACAGAAAAGCATAGAAATTTGAGTAAGATGACAGAGTTATTAGAGATTTGAAATGGGTTCCATCTGACCAAGAACTGAACTTAAACGCTTTATCTGTTAAGGAGTGTTTGGCCTGGGCCTCATACAAGGGTGTAGAAGTGGGATGTGGTTTTATTGATTTTTAGAAAAAGTAATATATTTAAGTAAAAATTAAAAACCAAGTTATTCAATAGCTTATAATATGAAGAAATGCCTCATTCTAAATAACCTGTTTATACCTTACAGTGTATACTTCCCCCAGTGAAACACAGTGAATAAAGCTCATGTTCATCAACACTTCCCTCCCTCCTTATTTAGACATGGTTTTATTTTTCAAGTACCATGTGCATGCGTGCTAAGTCACTTCAGTCGTGACTCTTTGCAACCCTATGGACTACAGCCTGCCAGGCTCCTCTGTCCATGGGATTCTCCTGGCAAGAAAACTGGAGTGGGTTGCCACTCCTTCTCCAGGAGATCTTCCTGATCCAGGGATCAGACCCGCGTCTCTTGTGTCTTCTGCATGGGCAGGTGAGTTCTTTACCACTAGAGCCACCCTACTGCTGTAACTTTAAACATTATAACTAAAATTCTATGTCTTCACTTGCCAAGTTTAGACAGTATTTCTTGACTTCCTACTAAAGAAGAGAGAAAACTAGCACCCCATACTTTCTTTCACCATAGGATGATTTCATTTTATTGTTTTATTTGAGACAGTTTTATGGACAGAAACAAAAACAACTTCTTTGCTATTTGTGCTGAATCATGACGTGTACAGTATCCAGTAATAAAATTTGGCCTGCAGATGTTGTAAACTAAGAGCTGTTTAAACCTCATTAGACTGAGGGAGTAGGCTTGGGCAGAGGAGCCTGGCAGGCTACAGACCATGGAGTCACAAAGTCAGACACAATTGAGCAGACACACATCACACCCACTACAATACTGCGCTTAACACTTTTTGAAAATTAGATAAAAGAACATATTAAATTTCAAATGCTCTGCCAGCATAATTTTCTTCTAATTAGAAAGTACTTAAAATGTGTAAATGTTAAACCCATAAAGTTAGATACAGTTTAAAAAAAAATGATGTTACTGCTTACTGATTTTTGCTGGCCCTATAAACTTGTTAAGATTTTGAATATACGACATTTTGCACAAAATGTGAAGTCTGTTTTTCGTTGTTACTATAAAATAAATGTACAATGTGTGTGGCTTCCCAGGTGGCTCAGTGGTAAAGACTCCACCTGCCAAAGCAGGAGACGTAGGAGGCCAGGGTTTGATTTCTGGGTCAGGAAGATCCCCTGGAGGAGGAAATGGCAACCCACTCCATATTCTGGCTTGAAAACCTGGTGGGCTACAGTCCATGGGGTCACAAAGAGTTGGACAAGCCTGAGTGACTGAGTATGGATGCACAATGAATGTACAATGTTAAAATGAATCAGTACTAAAGCCACATGACAAAGACATTCACAGTATTGGTATTTTCGATGTACAAACATTTGGAAAATGTGAAGATGCCAAATGTAGACCTTTACGAAGAAACAATATCAAATTACTAGTTTATTTTCAATGTAGTAATCTTGAAGTCAATTTGATACAGACTAAACAGTGTGTCAAGAAAATATTATATAAATTGAACAATTAGCACAGGGAATCCAAGTACTGAATAGGGAAATCTGAATAGGCCAAAATATTAAGGATTACTCTTGTCAAAGGAAATTTGTTTCTGTTAAAACTTTAAAAAAGTCTTTTTTTTTTTTTTTTTTTTGGTTTGGAAAATGTCTGTTTTCAATAAAGAGCAGAAATAAAAAATAGAAAAAACATATTCTTAGATATTAAGCTTTACACAATCAACTAAGCATTAATATTTTGCTTTTTTTCCTAGCAAAGTTAATATTTTGCTCATTTTCCTGAAAATGAGATTTCATTTTCAGAAATCTTTCACACAAATGTAAATGAATATCTAAAGTAAAAAATATTTTAAAATCTATCAACTAAATATGAAAGTTTAAGCAATGGCATATCAAAATTTCTAAGACACTGCTCTATACAACATAAAGCACACGTTTTCCCTCAAAAGGATAAAGCATCTAATCTTTTTCTGAGAATATGAATTTCATGACAGTAAAGTAGGTAGACACTTGTCAAGTTTCTCAAAAAGTGTGTCTTTTCACAAGACAGATGTTTTTCTGTAGCTAGCGTAATTTTTTAACATAGTACTCCTTCTTGCTCCCAAACAAAAACATTCCCCAAAATCATTTTCTTAAATGGAAGCATGGTAACTGCTAGCAAGATGCAGTTTTCATGGAGGGTCTGAAAGAAAAAAAAACTTCATAATTTCTGGCATTGAATGAACTATTTACAAAACAGAAAAAGACTCACAGACATAGAAAACAAACTATGGTCACCAAAAGGGAAAGAGGATAGAGAAGGGATGAGTTAGAAGTTTGG
The DNA here is from genome assembly GCF_033118175.1 of Dama dama. Taxonomy (NCBI): domain Eukaryota; kingdom Metazoa; phylum Chordata; class Mammalia; order Artiodactyla; family Cervidae; genus Dama; species Dama dama. The sequence goes on from NC_083700.1 coordinate 19,172,611, forward strand.
GATTAGCAGATACAAACTACATATAAAATAATTAACATGGTTTTACTCCATACCATAGGGACCTATATTCAATATCTGGTAATGAGCCATAATGGAAAAGAATATAACATACATGTATGTAAATGAATCACTTTACTGTAGACTTGAAACTAACACAACACTGTAAATCACTGTACCTCAATAAAAAATTTAAAAGTAGAATTCCAATTCTAAAAACTTATCTTAGAAAAATTGCTACTAACAATCACCAACAACAGTGTTTATTTTACTGCTGTTTAAACAGCAGAAGAGTGGAAACAACATAAGTGCCAGGTATCAAAGAACTAGTGGCACAAATTTATGGTGTATTTATCCAATAGAGTAAAATAGTGTTTATCAATATTTATGAGCATAGAAGGATATTATACGTTAAAAAAATGTTATAAAATATTCTGAAATAATCTTATTTTGTGATTTTTATAAAGTATGGAAATAGATCCATAAAATTATTAGCAGTGGTTATTTTTAGGTGATAAGATTTTTGGTTGTCTTAATCATTTTCCTTATCTACATTGACATATCTTGCATACATAAAAGTATATATCACTTGTTTAATGAGAAAAATATACATTTAAAATTATAATTATATGTAATTATGTTGTTGATGTTCAGTCGCTAAGTCATGTCCAACTCTTTGTGACCCCATGGACTGCAGTGTGCTAGGCTTCCCTGTTCTATACTATCTCTCGGAGTTTGCTCAAACTCATGTTCATTGAGTCGGTGATGCTATCTATATATCTAGGTATAGATGTTTCACAACAGAGGCAGAATTAGGTCCTAGCAATCCGGAAGATGGTTATACTCTGGAAATAAGCATCCTATTTATAGGAAATAATAGGATGATATTCTGCTCTGAGCCTGGGCAATATAGCCTACTGAGTTGGGTACCTGATTAAAAAAAAGATGTTCAGCATTCCCCAGAAAATGAGAATCAGCTAAAATTTTCACATGAAACTTATATTGATATGCAACATGGTTGCACCTCAAGACTCTTCAGTCCTCTATACTTTACCTCAGGTACTCCCAGTCCCAGACTGAGAGACCCTGAGCTTGGGTACAATCTTTTGCTTGCTGGAGTTTTATATCTTAAGTTCAGCAAATTCAGCCAGTTTGAGTTTTCACCAGGAATTGAAGTTACGGACTGCCCCACATTATCATTTTACACCTGGCAATCCAGCCAAATTGAAAATCATGTCATTAAGAAATACTCCATTTACCTTGCATTTGGCATCTGTGCTGCATCCTCTCGCTAGAAGATTCTTCCTCCTCATCCCACCCCCACCATCAAAGTCTGCTTATCTGTTTCTTTTTTTTAAGATTTTTTTTTAATGTGGACTATGTTTAAAGTCTTTAATTTGTTACAATATTGCTTCTGTCTTTTGTTTCATTTTTTTTTTTTACCAAGAAGCATGTGAGATCTTAGCTCCCTAAACCTGCTTGTGTGTGCATGCTCAGTCGTGTTCGATTCTGTGGGACCCCATGTACTGTAGCCCGCCAGGCTCTTTTGTCCATGGGATTATCCTGGCAAGAATACTAGAGTAGGTTGCAGTTGCCATTTCCTCCTCCAGGGGAGCTTCTGGTCCAGGGCTTGAATCTGCATCTCTTTGTGTCTCCTACACTGCAGGCAGATTCTATTCCATTCAGCCACCAAGGAAGCCCAGGGATCAAACCCACACCCCCTGCATTGAAAGCGAAGTCTCAACCACTGAACCACCAGGGAAGTATCAAAGTCTTCTTCTCTTTAGGTGGTGGTAGTTTAGTCACTAAATCGTGTCCGACTCTTGTAACCCCATGGACTGTAGCCTGTTAGGCTCCTCTGTCCGTGGGATTCTCCAGGCAAGAATACTGGAGTGGGTTGCCATTTCCAGGGACCTGTTTAAATGCTTCCTACCCCAAGAAGCCTGTTCTCTTCTCCCACAAGTGGTGTGCTCTGTTTTGAATTTTCCCTTCCGAGGCCCAGGAAGCCACGTTAGATTTACACCATCAGGATGAGCCTCCCCTGCTGTACTTGACCTTTCATACTATTTTTTCTCCTTTAAGTTCTTTCAGACACAAAGTAAGAAAAAAATAAGTATGTCAATCAGCTTAAAATTATATTAATCCACTTATTTCCATCCGGAGTGTGCATTGCTTCTCCCAGTAGATTGTAAGCTTCTCTAGAGCAGAGACAAATCTCCTACTTACATCTGTGAACACAAAGCCCAGTACACGGTAGGTTTTGAACACTTGTTTATTACACTGAAGCCTTCAAGGCTAGGATCGGGGGGTGACACAGAACAACGGCAGTGAGGATGCTGAGAACTCAGACAGAAGTCTCAAACCACCTGTCTCTCTTAGGAGGAAAGCAGGAGAGGCAGCCTGCACCAGCAGGGGTGTTAGCATGTCTGAGCAGAAACCCCAGGTGTTCACAGCAGCCGGGGCTCCAGAGCAGCGGTGCCGGTGCCGGTGCTGAGCTGAAGGGGTGGTGGAAGACGGAAGCAGAAGTACAGCTTAGCAGAGTTTTGCCTCCTAAGTGTAGGGATGCCAGGAGCCCAAGTGCAAGGGAGGAGACTGTGCTTCCCGAAGAATGAGTGCAGGAGACCAGGGTGGGCCAGTCACCTTAACACTCCTTAACATTCCTCCTCCTTGATATGGTGGGTTGTGCCACCCCTGAGGCAGCGGGGCTTCTGGAGAGCCCTCCAAGAGCCAGCTGGGCTCTGATTCTGGGGCCTTTGGGAACCAGAACCACAGTGCCCTGCATAAGGAGGGCAAGGAGCAGAGCAGGAAACTGGGAAAGGACTTGGGCGTTGGGGAGGGGGAAATCTGAGAGCACTCGGAGACCCCTGATTTTGCTGATTCTGTTGTGACATGGCTTGGCTAGCCCGTGGAAGCTGGAAGGAAAAAGGACATTTGGTTAGATCAGGAACCCAGTGGCCTTGGGTGTCTGTTTCTCTGCTTCATGAGCTGGATCTGTCGCATGGAGCCTAGCATTTACAACCTGCTAAAATCTACCCCAGGAGGGGAATAATGGATTTGAAAGGGGAGTGAATTGTGGTGAGAACTCTCAGGGGGCCCTATCAGCAACAACCAAGCAAATCACTTCCTCTTTATCTTAGACAAAAAAATAAAATAAACTGCAACCTAGTTGAGCTGGCAGTCCACATTTCCCAGGTCAATGTCCATAATGGTCAGGGGTTAAGGAGGTCCAAGTCTCTACCCATTCGTTACTCAGTCTTGCTTTACCCTGAAGTTCCTAAGCCTGCATATACCTTCCCTGCTCTTCTAGCTTCTGTGGCTTTCTTCCATGTTAGATCATGTGGGGTCTTTTAAAGGGATGCATTTCCCTTCCCTTCTCCCTGCCCCAAACCTCTCCTTTCTGGTGTGTCTATTCCCTTAGAAGAAACCAGAGAAGGAAATGGGGCTCCCTTAGTGGCCTCTGAGTGAGGGACCTCCGTGCGTCTCCCCACCCAGACGTAGCTTTGCTCTGGAGGAAGACGTGTGGACAACTTACCCCGGGAAGAGTCTGGAGGCCTGTGGGGCTGGGAAGGAAGAGGTGTTTTATACCTACTCCAATCAAAGCCTCCGGGCTACTTGCTATTGGAGGGCAGCCATGGAGTGGTTTATTTATCCGGATGTTTCACAATTCCCAGGGCTGGATTCCTCAGCTACACACACGCAACTGGATCTACGTCAAAGGGATCTGCATGTGAGTGAGTGACCGAAGGTTGGGGCCTTCAGGTTGGCTTGAGTGGAGGTGTACACTGACCAAGTCTAGATGACATCCCTGGGGGCGTTGAATGGGGACATCAGTTCTATCTGGGATTGGATGTGGAAGGATCAAGTTCAATACCATCCAAGTGTGAGGACGATCCTCCTTGTACACCCCACTCCTATCACCTATGACTTTCATCATCCAGCTCAATGCTGTCTCCTCCATGGAGACTTGCCTGGTCTCCCAGCCACATGCAAGCCCTCCATCCTCTGAACTTCACAGATGCCTCTCACAGCATTTACAGCTGCTCATGGTCAAGATGACCTAAATTCTTGTCCTAAATCCACTATTAAACAATTTCTTGATGACAGGGACCTTGTCTTTATCACATCTGCATTCCTAGAGCCTGATGCTGTCCCTGACATAAAGAGGATACACATAAATATTTGTCAAATGAAATAATCTAAGTGCCATTAGCACAGACTTTGAGTTTTGGGAGAACAAAAGACAGGAGGAAAACAAGATCCTGCTCATGTTTACTTTGTGGATCAGATCTCAACTACTTGCATTCACATCCTTGCCTGATACTGTTTCATAATGAGTGCAGGGAACACTGTGGATAGACCACATCTTATAGAACAGGCTGAAAATAATGTGGAGAGTAAAACACTAATACAGCCTGCCATCTCTTAAAGGCAGAAAGGGAGCTATTTATGTCATCATCAAGAGAATTTAGGGAAAAGTTGTCCAGAGGGAAAATTTTTTCTTCATCTTTCATGAAAATGTGTACCAGCACATGTTGTCTGTCCTTAGAGTGGGGACACTCTCACCTAAATACAGTCCCTAACTTCTGGATGTTTCCATCTCAGAATTACTCTGACATGCAGTTAAGTAAAAAGGTCCTGATGAAATTCCTTGATCTTAGGGATGATGTTTTGCCTGACTCTGCATTTGCAATGCTTGACACCCAGTAGGGACTCAGGAAACTGTTGAGTAAAAGAAAAATATGAGCAATTACAGAGGATATTCTGATTAAAGGAGCAGTCTTCAAAGGCTTCAGTCACGTAGTAGGTAGGATTTAGATGTGGGGTGAGGGATTCGTACCTAACCAGAGTGGTAAACAGGACAAGAATAGGAGCAGCTGTTGGTGCCCGAAGCTCAACAGGTCAGGATTATCAGGGCTTACTTGCTTCATCTGAGAAGGCTCCCTGGAGGGGGCAGCCTTGATGTGTAGCTTGGATGAAGTAGAGAAAGGTCCTTGTGAGTAGGACAGAGAGAATGATATGAAACCCATCCAATCTCATTAGAACAAGACCCTAGAGAGAGAGCTTCCCAGGTGCCACTAGTGGTAAAGAACCCGCCAGCCAATGCAGGTGATGTAAGAAATGCAGGTTCAATCCCTGGGCAGGGAAGATCTCCTGGAAGAGGGCTGGGTTGGGAAGATCTCCTGGAGGAGGGCATGGCAACCTACTCCAGTATTCTTGCCTGGAGAATCCCAAGGACAGAGGAGTCTGGCGATCTACAGTCCATGGGATTGCAAAGAGTCAGACATGACTGAGCAACGTTCAGTTTCATTAGAGACAAGAGAGCACCTGGTTAATGGGGCCTTGGAGATTAGACCCTTCTTTCCTCACTTCCTCCCTCTCTTCCTCTTTCTTCTTCTCTTAATTTTCTTCTTCCCCTCAGACATCAGAAAAAACCCAAACTGCTCCTCAGAAAGGCTGCAGACACACCAAACATTAGCAGGAGGGCAAAGGAACGCTGTCTCAGTTTAACAGTTGTTACTTGTCCCCACCCAGAACCCATCACATTAACCTACGCTCACAAATGAGTTTCCTTGAGGTCAACTAGAGTCTGCCCAACCCCTACTGCCCCTCTGTAAGGGCTAAAGAGTCTTTCTGGGGCTCTGCCCCGGATGAGCTCGGCTTCCCTTGTACCTCTCCAGCTCCCTGAACCCCTCCTCATAAATGCCCACAAGAGTCTCTAGGGCCCATCATTTTCAGCACAATGAAATTTCATAACATGTAGGATGGGATTGACACCACCAGAATTGGCCTTTTCAATGGAGGAGATTAGCATCCAGCTTTGCTCATCCCCTAAAGGGAGCTTGCTTGAGGCCAGCAGAGCTGTCTCATCCTCCAACTAGACTTATAAGTCCAGTCAGTTCCAGGTCAAGACTCCAGAAAGTTAATGTTCTCCTTCTCTTTTCCTGGTTCAGATTGTATTTATGAGTTTATATTTATTATATAAATATATATTTATATTTAGATTACATTTATAATAAGATTATATATTATTATATAATATAATATATGTATATTATATAATCAGATTATATTTATTAAGACCTGAAGCCAAATCTGGCCTCTGTACCCCAACACAGAATTAAATCTCAGAGACAGAGTTTGGGATGAAGTAGAAAATAATTTTCTCAGTTTTGGCTTTTTAGTTTTGGCAAGCAAAGGTGGCCACAGTGGGCTAATGCCCTTATAACTGTGTGTCTCCACTTGGAGAGTGTAGTGAGTTTTAGGCTAATAGTTCAGAGAGGGAGTGATCATTTTGTCAATATTCTTCTGATTGGTTGGTGGTGGGGTAAGTGGGAGTTAGCATCATCAACTTTCAGCTTCCAACTGGTCTGGGGTCTTCACACTTGCAGACAGCATACCATCTTTGATCTTCATCAATTTCTCCCACCTGGGGTGTTTCAGTATCTGCAGAACAGCTCAAAGATATTGTTTTGTGTACACTTTGATGGGGAGTCAGGACCTTGCCCCAGGGCTGCACCATTGTTTCTCTTGACTGTTTGCTTCTCCCTGTCTCTCATCCTTCCCTTCCCTGATTAACAATTGTTTGAATCTGCACATTGGAACTCAGGGAAGGTCATAGAGGCTGAAAGAAGGCTATTTCCTGTAATCAAAGAAATGGGGGACATAGAAAGGCTTTGTGCCCAGGAGCCCCTTAGGGACTTGCTTGGTATCAACACCATATTCTGGATACAAACAGAATATAAGTTCCATCTTATTCTTCAAAGTTTTTACACTAGAGATAATATAGACACATTGGTATCTAACACAAGACAGTAAGTGAGAGACAGGCAAACAGAGAGAGGCAGGTGAATTCTGGTTATGAGTTGAGAATAGACATGTACCACGTTAGAGTGATGGTATTTTGAGTAATGTGGTTCCCACTATTATTGGCATCCAGCCTTGTCTGGGGATAGGAAAACCTGTTGCTGAGAATTATCCATTCCCGTCTCACTCCTTAATCCCTGTTTGTGACTCTATTTCTCTAAGCAATAGACATTTCCTTTCTCCCTCCTTCCCTCCCTTCTTCCCTTCTTTACTCTCTCTTCCCCCTTTTTCTTTCTTTCCTATCCTTTATTTTTCTTTCTTTCCCCCTCTCTTCCTTCTTCCCTCCCTCCCTTCTTTCCTTTATTCCTTCCTATCTTTCTTTCTGCCTTTTTCTTTTGTTCTGAATCCTTTTCTGAGAGTACCTTTTCTGTAATGGGCTCCCTGACAATACCTGATCAAGAAAATCTTCAGAATAGTTATGGCTTGCCATGCATACAACTTATTGAAAGGTCGGAGCATGCCCCGGGAAAGTGCTGCAAGGCAAATTCCGAAGGCTGGCTAAACTTCCAGGGGCTGGCCCCCTGCAGCCTGGTCCAATCAGGCACCAACATAAAGCCCTCGGACACTGACCACCGCTGTAGCCCGCGCTTTCTTCCTTATATGAAAAGACCTGCCCTGGATGCCCGGCCCGGACTATAAAACCCCTCCCCACCCCTCATACCTTGCAGACTCCCTTTGTCTCCTCACTCACCCACCCCCGGGAGTTCTGCCCGAGAGCGGGGCTCAATAAAAAGGCCTTTACTACCGGTCATTAGAGGCGGCTTTTTTCTCCCGCGGCGTTTCCTAACACTTATCACACACAATTGCTTTTATGTGAGAGAGTAAACATTTCAAGCACAGGCTGTTGACTTAAAATATAGTCACAACCTAAAAGTTAAGAGTTATGTTTTATTTGATAGGAATTTTTAGGACTTCAAGCCCAAGAGATAGCATCTCAAGTAACCCTGAGAGAACTACTCCAAGGAGATGGGAGGAGGAGTCAGGTTGCATAGAAGTTTGCAACAAAGGACAGGTAGTCTGAACATCAGAAGTATTTTGTGAATTAAAGAAAACCAGATATCCCAAGTTAAGGAATTAGCACTTTTCTTCATATGGGAATAAGCAAAAGTCTGGGCTCACTGAAACCATTTCTTTTATATGCATCTCGGCTATCTGGGGCCAGCATCCTGTGTTTTTCACATCCTGAGTTCCTCAGTGCTCACAGTAGGGACTAGCTGCAGTCTAATGGCTGCCAGTTTGCACAAGTATTCTCCTTCCTGAATGCTCTTAGGGCTCAGGAATTCACATTTGGAGGACTGGAATGGCTGATGAATGTGAAATCCTTGTTTACTGATATGGCAGGAAATACTCCATTTCTCAGAGCTATGTCTCATACATCTTCTATCTCCTTTCAGGGTGCACAATGGTTAAGTGCCATACTAGTTTAATAACTAGTTAAAAAAAATTCCTATCACAAATTTTTGCCAAAAGGAAAAAAAAAATTTACCCTGAATGCGTTTCAAATATTATGTCCTAAGTTGATTAATTTCAGGTGAATATGAACTCAACCATGGCAAGATCAGACACAGTGAGGTGGGGTTGTCTACATCACACTGTGGACACCTCAACTGCATTTCCTGAATACTGTGATATTTTCACTTAGAATGTGTCAACAAATATAGTTTAGAGGGAGTGTTCAGGACATCTATCCCATGGCTCTCACAGTTACTTCTTATTTCAGAGCCCATCCATGTTCTTTTTTTCTAGAAAGAAAGGCTAAGAGATTTTCTGGTCCTAGAGTTTTCCTCCAAGTAGGACCAAAGCCAAATGACCAATTATGCTGACTTGTACACGAGGCTATAATGTTATGAGGATTAGCTAGCTAAAGGAGACCATAGGGTCTAAATGCTTGGTTTCAATTTTAGTAGAAGAAATTATCAGCAAAAAGTGAGCTTAGTGTAAGCTTTCCTTCACCAGCGGGGTCAGTCTCTTTTCTTCTCCTCACACCATCTAAGAAAGAAAAGAAAAGCTCCTGAGATTTAGAGAAAAAGAATTAAAACTGTGCTCAGAGGTTAGATTGTTTAAACTCCTCATAAAATAACTTTTAAAGAATATATTATTAAAGAAATATATAAATACTTAAAATCTTGAGACACAGTCTTTTTAAACCTCAAAGGAAACCTAAATCAGATTAAACAAAAGACCTTAAAGGAAGGCTTCCAGAGCATGAAGAGCTCCATGGACCCTTCCCCCCAGAAAAACATCTGTAATTGTTGAAAATTACTTTCAAAAAGTATTTAAAGTCTATGTAAATTGTTCTGGAGACGTACAACAAATGCAGAAACTTTTGCTCAAGTGTGTGAGTGCATGCTTAGTCACTCAATTGTGTTCAACTCTTTGCAACGCATTGGACTGTAGCATGCCAGGCTCCTCTGTCTACGGGATTTTTCAGGCAAGAATACTGGAGTGCATTGCCTTTTCCTTCCGCGGGGGATCTTCCCAACCCAGGGATTGAACTTGTGTCTTCTGTGTCTCCCCATGTCTCCTGTGTCTCCTGCATTGCAGGTGGATTCTTTACCTGCTGAGCCATAGGGGAAGCAAGAAAATCTACTAAATCTCAGTCATAACAAAAAAAAATCTATGACCCTAGAGAACACCTGGTCTTAACTGGAATATTACACCTCTCAGAGAAATAAGATCCTCTTGTCTGAGAATTCCAGTTTTAGATAACATGGTAGTCATGTGTTCCTTTGGTCACCGATAAGCTCTGTGCTTAGTATGCTAGGTGGCTTTATTGGCGGGGTCCCACCAATATGTGTAATGTTTGACTTCTCTCTTTGCTGAAACCAATGGGAATGCATCCCTCTTCTAGTTTCCTGGACTATCCAAGGAGGAAGTGCATGCTGAGGATCAGTGTACTGGATGACCCCTCTCTGGAATTTGATTCTTAAGTTTCAGACTAAAGACATAGGGACATCTAGAGGTCATGTTAATTACAGCAGTTGGGAGGTCTGAATCATATTATTCTTGTGATGTGTTCCTACTGTCTACTCTACCAGACACTTGTGTCTTTCAACAAATTAAAAAACAAATTCAAGGTATTGGCTATTTATCCAGTTGATAATAAGACTATCAAGACACAATAAACTAGAAGTTAACAACGATTAAATCTCATGTGAAATTTGTAACTGAAAAAAAAATTATTGAAAATGCAAGATTTCCTTACAAAATTTAGAGTTGAAATATTTGACCTGAAAAATTGGACTTGGGACTCAAGGAAATAAAAGGGAGACTTGAGAGCTTTTGAAAAAGTCCTTGATTCCTCTTAAAGGCATTTTAAATTTTGTGATCTTTGCTGCATGGTTTATGCATGTTCTTAGTTAGAGAATTAGCTAAGATTCCAGGTTTATTTGCAGAAAGTTCATATTTAACTTTCAAACAAATGTTTTGGTTAAAGGAGAAAAGAAAATTGGGGGTGAGTTGGGGTAGTATCACAAAGGGTAGAAGGAGGAGGAGACCAATGAAGGGATGGAATGCCTATCAGTCAAGTCTGTCTTGCTCCAGGGACCATTGGACCCAGAAGAAAACCTACAGTCCAAGGCTTCATCTTCATGAGAGACATTAGGACACTGTACTTAAGCAGAGCTGCATGGAATTCATCTGAGAAATGGTGCCAAAGTAAGAGGCAGGCTTCTCTGGTGTCTCAGCCATTAAGAATCCTCCTGCAACATAGGAGATGCAGGTTCGATCCCTCAGTCAGGCAGATCCCTTGGAGGAGGGCACCGGCAACCCACTCCAGTATTCTCGCCTGGAGAACCCCATGGACAGAGGAGCCTGGTGGGCTAGAGTCCATCGGGTCACAAAGAGCCAGACGCAACAGAAGGACTGAGCAGGCACACACAAGTAAGGGACAGGGCCATTTTTCTTGCCCCTCCTCCCTTTCTTAACCGTATCATCCAGTACATATTTGATTCCCAAGGTCTCAAGCAGCAAGAGAATGGATGACAGTGAAAAGAATACTGGGGCACAAGCAGGCAAGGAAGAGTCCAGAACAAAATGGTAAGCAGATTTCTTGTTTTATTGTTTCATTTGAGGCTGCAGATGCAAGGAGATTATCTGGGGAGTGAGTTAGAGTCTGTGGTTTGGGGATTCCAGGGCAGACATCCCAACTGGTGTCAGAGGTCAGCAGACAGATTCTTGGGAGCAGACTCAGGTTTCTGAATCCCAGGACAGAGAGTCACTCCAGCCCAGAGTTCAGAACCTCACCTGGGACCTCTCAGGCAATCTCACGAGGGGAGGAGGAAGTGTTTGTCCATCTGTTGTCCCCAGGTCGGCTCTTCTTGGCTCAGCGTCCACTTCAGCAGCAGCCGCCTCCAGAGGACTGGCCGCTCCCCCCTCCGCAGCACCCGGAGCCCCCCGAGGGCTGGGGGCAGCAGTCAGACCTCTGGGGTCTGCGGTGGTGGGACCTGCGGCGCCTGTGGTGGCTCAGGCAGCAGCCCCCACACCCAGAGCTGCAGCAGCCCCCAGAGCTGGGGCCACAGCAGCCCCCGGAGCTGGGGCCGCAGCAGGAGGAGACTGGGGGGCACTTTGGGGGGCATTTAGGGGTGGGGCACTTGGGGGCACACTTGGGAGGGGGCTGGCACTGCTGCTGGTTCTGCTGGCAGGACATCTTGGTGGGTGGGTTCAGGAGCTGAGGGAGAGACAGATAGCAGGTCAGATCCAGCACACAGAGACCTCCCTTACGGGCTTTCACCATCTTGTCTTTCCCCCACATTCTAAAAACCTGGTCAAGTAACTCCTGGAGAAGTTCTCTCTAAAATATAGTTTTTCAAGTGCTTTTCACTATCTTATTTGAAATTTGGGAGCTTTTCACAAAACAGACATAGGTTGTCTTCTTTCAACAAAGCAAGACATAGATGTCAACTAACTAAATTGACAAACTTGCCCAAAGTCAAGGTCCTTTCTTTGGAGAAGGCAAAATTGACCTTCACAAAGTCTGACTCAAGCTCATTCTACACCACTCAGAACTCTGATAATGTCCAGTCTAGGAGAGAGTTTAGCGCAGCAATGCTGTCTGCTAAGGAAGAACTAGAGATTCCCTTCTGGAGGAACTTCCCAGATAGCTTTCCATAGACACATATTATTATCAGCTCATATATCATATATAATTTCATAATTCTGCATATGTATTTGGGTTAACCAGTCCATATGTTGGCCCTTTGCAACTCTGTTTATATATTATCTATCTATACCTGTATTTATCTATGTATATGCTTGGCTTTCCAGGTGGCCCTGGTGGTAAAGAAACCCCCTACCAATTCAGGAGACATTAAGAGAAGCAGGTTTGATCCCTGGGCAGGGAAGATCCCCTGGAAGAGGAAAATGGTAAACCACCCCAGTATTCTTGTCTGGAAAATCCCATGGACAGAGGAGCCTAGTGGGCTCAAGTCTATAGGGTGGCAAAGAGTCAGACATGACTAAAGCGACTTAGCACACATAGCACACATGCTTGTGTGCTACATGCAAGTATATATGTATATCTCTATATATACATATATAAAATGGAGTTACTAAATCATTTTAGAGAGAAGTGAGCCCCAAACCTAATCAAGGCAAGTATATATGTATATCTCTCTCTATATATGCAAGTATATATGTATATCTCTATATATACATATATAAAATGGAGTTACTAAATCATTTTAGAGAGCAGTGAGCCCCAAACCTAATCAAGGCAAGTATATATGTATATATCTCTCTATATATGTAAGTATATATGTATATCTCTATATATACATATATAAAATGGAGTTACTAAATCATTTTAGAGAGAAGTGAGCCCCAAACCTAATCAAGGCAAGTTGGATTTGAAACTAGGTTTTCTGGTCTAGTGAAACTAGGTTTGGTTATGCACCCTTTACAACACACAATCTCTTCCATTTTTTACTTCTTAGCAGGTAAATTTCAACTTGTTAATCATTATTCAACTCAGGAGCTTCTGGTACGGATGCCAGGCAGCGGTCCTGACCAAGTAAGTGACACTTGGTGAGGGTGAGGCCCTTGGATCTCTGTGTTTATCTGACCCCAAATATGCTGCCTCTGGTCTCCATTGTTTGAAAAATCACTCTGACCCTAGTGGAGGCTTTGGAGCAGGAACACAGCTGGCTTCTCCAAGGTAATAGTTCCTTATGAAAGTTTTGACTTATCTAAAACCTGAGAAACTCAAAAAGATACAGAACTAACTTAGAGCACAGAGCATAGACACACAAACGCCATCTCCTGCCTCACAGCTCATCCTTTATCAGGTTTCTAGATTTTTGCTCCCTCTCGGGATCCACCCTCATCCTTGCCATCCCCAAGACCCTGCCCCCCGCCCTCCCCTCTAGCCTGAACATCCTCTGTGGAAGGTCCTGCTCTGGGTCCCAGTGGACACTTACCAGTGCCGAAGCAGCACGGGGTCTGTCAACACCTCAGGAGAGAAGTGGATGGAGGTGCTCTATCCCTAAGGCCTTTTATCCTGGCCTTGGGCTCTTCCCTCAGGTGTGAGACATGACCTGGGCATTTGAGGACCGCCTCCTGCCAGCTGTGTGGCTCCTGTGACAAGTGATGACTGGTAGCTCCTTCCTGCCTCTCTCAGTGGGGCTCAGAAAAGCTGCTCCCAGCTAAAAATATGGTCAATAGAAATGGGATTGAATTCCTCCCATCATCTGCCACCTTATTATCCTTAGTGGTAACTGCCTTTCAGCCTCTTTCTTGGGCCTCCAAACTTTCCTGTTTTTCCTTCTGTGACCGTAATTCATTAGCTTCAGACCTTCTCACTTGCACGGAAAAACACTGATGTCTCCAAGGTTTTCACTTTGCTATTGGGAGTGAATGTAAGTGTACACCTGTGTGTCTATGTCTGCACTTGTTTTCTAAGTGCAGTATGTGTATTTGGTATGTGTTTTGTGGAGCTCACATTCCAAAATAGATTTACCTCTTAAAATCAACTTGAGCTTGGAAAAATTACTCAGAAGTTAGGTTTATATCTCTGGAACCAGACTTCCTGAGCATGAATTCTAGCTCCAACACTTACTATTTAGATATAATAACTTAGGGCAAATTGTTTAGCTTCTCTGCTTTTGTTTCCTTATCAATTTAGCGATTTTAATAGCTTTTACTTCATGAGTTTCTTAGGAGAATCAAAAAGCTCATAGAACTTTGCCTTGAATATTTCATACATACCAAAAGCTATCATCATTGTTATCAACAACATCATTTTCCTTAATTACCTTCTTAGACGCATGCTGTGGCAATCAATAGCTATTCTTGTCATGTATGAGGCCAACATTTGCATAGGACTTTAGAATTTCCAAATAGTTTTCTCATATGTCCATCAGCATAAGGCCTGGAGCAAGCAGACATATGTATCCTGTGCAGACATAAGATACATCACTCTGTAAAGTCTGGCCCTATGCTGCCTGAGTATGACTCTCATCTTCCTGCTCAGGTTGTTACTCATAAGGGAATGATTGTAGTATCAATTCCTTGTCTATCACACAGAAGTCTTACTCAGGAGCAAAGCACTGATATTAAAGTAATTGGCCTGAGGATTCGTATGGTCCCTGCCTCTAAAGATGTGGTACCCAAGCCATCAATCAATCTGGTTTAGATATGGGTGATAAGCAGGTTTATGATCCTTATGATAACCTCATAAGGATTGGTTTGCTTCCCTTGACTGTGTGATGTTGATGGAGTTCAACTCAATAAGAATGTTTTTATTAAGCAAATGATTGACTTTCCCAGCCTTCTGTTATCAAGGGATTGGGAGTAAACATGACTGAGTTTTAGATGCAAATAAAAGGCAGATCAAAAGTAATGCAATATGTTTCACATTGAAAAATTACTGAAATAACTCTAACAATTTCTTTTCCAATTTATTTTGACTATGTACAAGTATAATCTAGTAATTAACAAATTTTTTTAAGTGTTCAATTTTTCTAGAATCTCCCTGAACTTCACACTGAGGGTTATTTTATTTTATGCACTAGAACCAGTGTCAAGTATGTTTATGGTTTATTTTTTCACCCAACAATCTTTTCTTGTAACATACATAGTTAAATCATAGTCAAAATAACAAAGAAAAATATAGTTGATGGTTTTTTTATGCCTGGTAATGCCAAAGCCATGATATAAAAAGAATTATGATGTTTACCCACTTCTAAATAAAACCATTTATATGAACAAGAGCAATATTTAAGCAAATTTGAAAAAGATACGACCAACTGAGAAGAAAATTACAATATATATTCCAGGAATAAGACTAAAACAGTTGGTATGCAACTATATTTTACAAATTAATAAGGAAAAAATTCCAGTGAAAATAATAGTGAAAAGAGATAAACAGGCAATACAAAATGTTAGATTTATATATTACTAGGAAATGAATGAGAGCTTCCCAAGTGGTGCTAGTGGAAGAACCTGCCTGCCAATGTAGGAGATAGAAGAGATACAGGTTCGATTCCTGAGTTGGGAAGATCCCCTCGAGAAGGAGATGGCAACCCACTCCAGTCTTCTTGCCTGGAGAGTCTCATGGAAAGAGAAGCCTGGCAGGCTACAGACCACAGGGTTGCAAAGAGTCAGAAACAACGAAGTGACTTAGCACGCACAAATGAATGAAAAGCTAGAAAAAAAGACATCTTTTATCTTCTTCTATCAAGTACATTTCTTCACATCAAATAGGCAAAGTTTTAAAAATTTTATAAACTAAGTGTAAATGTGGAGAGAAAAAGCCACTGTAAATGGAACATAAGTGTTACCTTTCTGAAAGGCAAATTGGTGGTCAATTCATTCATATTAATTTATTGATAAGTAAAATAATTTAGAATATACATATATTTTGATTAAACAACTCCAATTTTGGAATTTTATTCTATGGATATTACCACAAAAATGTGAAAATCTGAATATTCAATGATATAAACTGATATTTATAAGAGAAATTGGGAATATATTAATACATGTAATAAATTTTGACACATACATGTAAATACATATACAGTGATTAAAATTATTTATGGTTCTATGTTTAGGCATGAACAGATATTTCTTGACTGAAGCTGTCATATTATTTATTGACTGGTGCTATGTATTATAAAGCAGAAATATTGTACAAGAATAGAAAATAGAATTTAAAGATAGAACCATGTTTAATAGCAGCAAAAATATGAGATATCTAATAATAAATATTTCAAATTTGCACAAATGGAGAAAATTAGATTCTTCTATCTAGTTGCATTCAATATTAGAGGAAAATTGAACCCCTGTGTGAGACTGTATCCCTTTCTCCTAATCTTTATTCAGGGATCAGTAAATGCATTTGGAGAACTGGGAGAAAAGGAGAAATATCAAGTGTGACACATGTGTAGAAGGACTGGGCTCCGTTTCCCTCTGTGATCCGCCAGCACGCAGAAGCCATTAAATCAAGTTTGGTATTGTGACTTTCTCAGACTGGACATTCTAATTCCCAAACTGAAACCAGGTTTGTGATTTAAAAATGACATTACTTGGAAAGAGCTATGAAGTCACTAAGTCTTCCCAAGTTTTCATCTGGCATCAGAAGATCATCTCATTGAGTAAAATTTTAAGGACAATAGTATATAATACAAACTATATTCTATAATCTCAGCTTGCTTAATAGGAGCATAGAGATAGATTGTTTAATATCACACCTGCTTGAGGAAACTCTTAGATGACTTCTTGGAAGGATGATATTTTGGGTGGGCCTTTAAGGAGGGACAGAACTCTGAAGGGGTCCAGATGGTGGAGAAGAAATTGAAGAGTACTTCAGATAGAGGGAAGAGCAGGTAATGCTGCTAGTAACAGCAGGAGTCACAGTAATGGTAGTAGTAATAACAGGAGTAGCGGTGGAAGCACTTATAAAATAACAGTAGAAACCCCTCTTTTTGGAGAACTAAAGCATTCTGGACACTGAACTAAAGACAGTAGCCTCTACCGCTTCCCAGATTAATAGACATCAAGATGTACAAGTTTAAGTTATATCTGGTAAGGGTGAGTTGTTCAGTATGGCGGGAACACAAGGTTCCATGAGGCAGTATGAATGGTGAACCTTAGAAATTAAGTTGGAAATATTTTCTGTTGAGCTTTAAACAGAGTAGTTAAGAAGAATGTGCATTATTCTGTAGAAAGCCACTGTTTTCCAGAAGTAGAGTGACAAGTTCATAGATGCCACATAGACAGCATGTTTGGGGAAAAAAGGTGTAGAGAGTTTAATGAAGCTGAAAGAGGGAGAAAGAAGCAGGATTTGCTGAAAGGTTAGTATAAAAGTAGGCTCAGATGGTAAAGAATCTGCCTGCAATGCAATAGACCTGGGTTCGATCCTTGGATTGGGAAGAATTCCATGAACAGAGGAACCTGGCAGACTGCAGTCCATGGGGTCACAAAGAGTTGGACATGACTAAAGTGACTGAGCATGCAGCATGCACATGCCTGGAACCAAACTGATTGAAGAAGGGGTGGATAAAAACCATGGGCTTTCAAAATGTGTTTTTTTTTCTTTTATTCATTCATTTATTTTGCTTCTCTTTTTCTTTCACGCAAGTATGTGCATGTGTAGGAGGAAGGATGTTTTGGTGGAGTGGATCAAGAGTAGCAGAATGAGTACATGGGAGAAGAGGAACATGGAAGAACATGGAATGGCTGGGTTAGGGCCCCAAAGGTGGTCAAGAACGCAAGAAATTATGTTTACAAAAAAAGCATTTGAAACTTGGTCCATCAATGATTCTTCAGGGCCCTGATGACATTAGAAAAAACAAGAGTTAGGAGCATTTGTCTCTTCTGCATCAGAGTGTCTCTCTGGCACGTGGGATTCAAGACCACCAGCCAGAGAGGACAGGGTAGAGGAGAACAAAGGCAACTCAAGATCAAGATGCTGAGCAGATTCATTTTATTGTTTTACATCAGTCAGAGAGCACCCTTTAAGAAAATACCACGAGGAGTAACTTAGGGAATTTTTCCTCGGGAAGTGAGGGTAGACATAGAGATAGAATCCAAGGCCTTGGAAGGGGATTCAGAAGAAAATTTGAGTTTCTGAACCCCAGGGAGGGTTCATTGTCTTTGCAAGTTCAGAGTCTTCTGCAGGACCTCTCAGGCTCTGCGACCAATGAAGGAGGATAAAGATGACATCCTCAGCAGTGTGCTGTCCCCAGGTTGGATCTTGTAGGTTCAGGGACATCTTCAGCAGCAGCCGCCTCCAGAGGACTGACCGCTTCCCCCTCCGCAGCACCCGGAGCCCCCCGAGGGCTGGGGGCAGCAGTCAGACCTCTGGGGTCTGCAGTGGTGGGACCTGCGGCGCCTGTGGTGGCTCAGGCAGCAGCCCCCACACCCAGAGCTGCAGCAGCCCCCAGAGCTGGGGCCGCAGCAGGAGGAGACTGGGGGGCACTTCGGGGGGCATTTAGGGGGGGGGCACTTGGGGGCACACTTGGGAGGGGGCTGGCACTGCTGTTGGTTCTGCTGGCAGGACATCTTGGTGGGCGGGTTCAGGAGCTGAGGGAGAGACAGACAGCAGGTCAGATCCAGCACACAGAGACCTCCCTGCCCCTTCCTGATTTTTCAACATCATTTCTAACATGTATGTTTAAATAACTTGCCTCTGTTATTATTTTAATGTCTTATCAACTACTCTCATAGCATCTCCTTTGAACCTCATCTTATCCTTTTTAAAGTAGAAAGGGGTTATAACCTATTTTACCAATTTGAAAATTGACATTAAATGATATTTAAAAAACAATTCTTTTCACTTATCTCATTCAAATGCTGAAATTGCTCTATAGAGATGAACTTAGAACTGAAATATTTTCTTTATGGAAAAAAGTCCTGTTAACACCCTAAATAATTTCACGTTTTGGACATTTACAACTTCAGATTAGAAAGGGATCTGAGGATTTTCCTGGCTGGCTCACCTTGTTAGAAAGAACGATGGGAGTTCCCTTGACTCAGATCCTGACCTATAATGGCCTCAGAAACACCTCTTACACCATCCTTAGCCTAGAAATTATTAAACTTCTTGTGCTTTTCCACCTCTAGAAGTATACAATGCATTCCCAGGCTCTATCTTCACCCACATATATAATAATCTCCCAGAGTGTCTCTAATCCTCTCCTCACTCTGACAATTGCTCATATCATACCAGGCAGAGAATACAGTATCTCTAGAAGGTAAACTCCATTTCTGAGACCTGTTCCAGAACATCAGAGCAGCTGCCAGTGGTTTCCTTCTTTCATCCTGGGAGTCCCCCCTCCACAAAGCTGCAGATCTTTGGGTCCCTCCCAGTGTCCTTAGCCATCACTAAACTCCTAACATTCTCCCTGTCTTCCTGCCTGCTCCTGGTTCCTTCTGTCCTTCCAGGGCTTGTCTCTCTCTCTCTCTCTAATACTATGGGCCACATCCCCCAAGGCCCTGCTCCCTGCCCTCCCTCTGGTCTGAGCATCCTCTGTGGAAGGCCCTGCTCCCACTCCCAGTGGAAACTCACCAGTGCACACACAGCACAGAGTCGTCAGCACCTTAGGAGAGGAGTGGATGGAGGTGCTCTGGCCCCAAGGCCCTTTTATCCTGGCCTTGGGCTCTGCCCTCAGGTGTGAGCCAGGGCCTGGGCATGAGAGGACCGCCTCCTGCCACCCACATGGTTCCTGCGACAGGTAATGACTGGCAGTTCCTCCTTACCTCCCTCCATGGGGCTCAGAGCATCCCCAGCACCAGTGCCCCCTAATTCTCCTTACAGCTTACTGTCCCTTACACCTTCCTCTTGGAATTTGGCCTCCCAAGCCCTCTTGTCCTAGTTCTCTGAAATGGTCTGCTTTGAACTAAGACTAATGGAGCCCCCAAGGGTCTCTGCTTACATCCCAGCTCCCTAGGCCCATCCTGTGTGTGTGTGGATGTCCATGTCTGTGCTGTTCTTATTAAAAGCCTGGATTGGGGTGAGACCCATCTGGGACAGAACACCTGGTCCTGACACTCAGCTATGTGATCTTAGGAAAATCACCTAACCTTTCTCATTTTGTTTCCTAAACTTTAGAATGGTTGAGTAAAACTACTTTCAATGATGTCATGAGAGTCAACAGAACCATAGAAGCAAAATGTCTGCAAAAGGTCCGATAGCACACTCTATATGCAAGCTCAGTCATATCTGACTCTGCAATCCCATGGACTGTAGGCCACCAGACTCCTTTGTCCAAGGGATTATCTTAGCAAGAATACTGCAGTAGGTTGCCATTTTCCCCTCCAGCAGATCTTCCCGATCCAGGGATCAAACCTGTGACTCCTGTGGCTCCTGCATACATCGGATCCTCACAGATGAGCTATCTATCCATTGATAATTAAAAGTGAGAAAATTTATTTAAAAAGACAGCTCTTTTCTAGGATACATACATCTGACTTTTTAAATGACCAACTTTTTCACCTGAGCTTTTTTGTGCATTTTCATAAAACAATATTCCCGTCGAGTAACTAGGGAGTAAATCTGCATTGCCTTACATAGTAGAATGAGAATCTGCTTTCCAAGAATCTTACACAGGGAAAACTGTGAGCTGGTGGACCAGAGAGCAGCAAGAAGAGACAGTGAGAGGGTTCAACCCTGGGGCACAGGTAGAGGGCTGGGACCCTACTGAAATGTGTGCCCCGGTGGAGGAAGCAGGAGGACCTAACAGAACAGGAGGGCTTGGGGTTCAGTAGGAATCTCCAGTGTTAATTCTTTGTTCCTGCAAGAACCCAAGGGTTCCTTCAAAGGTGTTCCTTCAACATTTTTACAAGATTAAGATAAGGACTAATGTCAGTTTGGTAGGTAGCAGGTGAGCCTTCCATGTGTAGAAGGCAACATCACAAAAAAACTAAACAAATTAATCAGATGAAAGGAAATCAGAGCTAGGATTAATTATGGGAAGAAAACCTTCTTTCCAGAAGTGTCCAAAATAATTTTTTGGAGTAGAATAAGATACAAATTGAGTCAATAATATCTATATCAAGGTAATAATGGATAAGAATAACCAATATCTGGTGAAATGTATACATGTGCACAGGCATAGGGGGTTTTAGATTGACTTAGATTGACTATATTTTAAAAATTGTGGTATAAAACCTTATAGACAGAGATAGAGATGCAGGTACAGATACAGCCTCAGATACAGATAGAGGTGCAGAATCTACCCTCCCTATCATTCTCAGCACCAGATATGAAAAGGTGGATCGCCTCTGCTGATGAATCACTGCCTCCCATCTGCTGGGATTTCTCCTTGACTCCAGTCTTCACTGGGATACAAGCATGTTCTCTTTCCACCATCCCATTACATCTGCCCTTTAAGGAAGCCTCATTCAGGGCTCCACACTGTGTTCAGGATTGAAGTAATCATTTTTGGCTGATATGCAAGGCTATCTGTAATATGACTTTGTACAACTACTCCAATTTCTGTTTTTCTTCCCAAGATTTACTGTATTGGCTGTACTGTAAGCATATCTTTCCTTACTCTACTTCTCTGCTTTGTTCTATATTTTCCTTTCTGAGATGATGAGTTCAAGTCTCACTTACTCCATATGCTTTATGTGACATATCTTACATATGAGATTTTAACAGACCATCTGACAACCTGTGCCTTATACTTCTGATTCTCCTTCAGCAACCTGGACAAGGTTCTGCACACATATGTAGTTAATAGATTTTTAAGAATTCTTTCATTAGCATTAGCACTGTGTAGTTTACAAGTAGCTCTTCCCTATGACAGGTCATCCTCCTAGAAGACCACACACTGAGATAGGCACAGTGAGTTGTGATGGCCACATCACCCTGCAGAGATTTGCCCCAGTCTCACCTGGCTATGACATTGGCCCAGATTGTTCCAATGAGCTTAGTTATGGGGAAGTGGAAAGGAATATCTGTGCATTGGCTCACAGATATGGGTTGTGAATCCAGCTCCTGATTCCTAGAATGATGGGGTGAAGAAGTCATATGGTCCACACCTCTGCCTCGAGGCAGGGCAACATCTGAAATATCAATCTATTTGGACTTGGGTGATGAGTCAGAGTCATGATTGCAATCATATCACTTGGACTGACTTTTTGGCCCTGGATATTAGAGTTGGTGATGGACAGGGAGGCCTGGCGTGCTGTGGTTCATGGGGTTGCAGAGTCGGACATGACTGAGCGACTGATCTAAACTGAACTGATGAGCTGTCAATGGCTTTGGCCTCATTCAATAAGCATTTTGACTACCAAAGGCTTTCTGAGGTCACCTATTCATCCAAGAGTTCTATAACTCTTAAAATCATTCTTGCATCTTCTCAAGGAGCAGGAGATCTAATGGGAAGTAATTCAAGCTGAATTAATTTTCCTCTGTGCCCTCCCACTCTCCTCTATGTGAGCTGCAAAGTGGAACATTATCACATTTTCCCTTCATGCAAATCTTTCTTTGAAGTTATAAATGGTAATCAATAATCTAAAGAAATAGAATTTCTAAATGATTGTTTCTCAATTATTAAGGGAGTGAAGGTATTTTAAGAGTGGCATAAAATCCATAATATATAAAGGAAAGAATTGATAAATTAATTACATAAAATAATTTCTATATAACATAAAGTACCACAGGTAAGATTTGTTGTTGTTCAATCACTAAGTTGTGTCTGACTCTGTAACCCCCTGGGCTGCAGCACGCCAGGCTTCCCTGTCCTTCACCATCTCCCAGAGTGTGCTCAAACTCATGTCCATTGAGTCAGTTATGCCATCCAACCATCTCTTCCTCTGTCATTCCCATCTCTTCCTGCCTTTAATCTTTCCCAGCCTCAGGGTCTTTTCCAATGAGTTGGTTTTTTACATCAGGTGGCCAAAGTACCATCAGCTTCAGCATCAGTCCTTCCAATGAATATTCAGGGTTGATTTCCTTTAGGATTGACGGGTTTGATCTCCTTACTGTCCAAGGGACTCTCAAGTGTCTTCTCCAGCACCACAGTTCAAAAGCCTCAATTCTTCAGCTCCCTGCCTTCGTTATGGTCCGGCTTTCATATCTGTACATGACTACTGGAAAAACCATACCTTTGACTATACAGAATTTGTGGGCAAAGTGATGTCTCTGCTTTGTAATATGCTGTCTATGTTCATCATAGATTTTCTTCCAAGAAGGAAACATCTTTTAATTTTATGGCTGTAGTCACCATCCACAGTGATTCTGGAGCCCAAGAAAATAAAGTAAGTCTGTCACAGTTTCCATTTTTTCCCTCTCTATTTGCCATGAAATGATAGGACCAGATGCCATGATCTTAGTTTTTAAAGTCAGCTTTTTTTTCTCCTATTTCACATTCATCAAAAGACTATTTCGTTCCTCCTCTCTTTCTGCAATTAGGATTGTATTATTTGCATATCTGAGGTTGTTGATATTTCTTTCTGCAATCTTGATGCCAGCTTGTGATTCAACCAGCATGGCTTTTTGCATGATGTACTCTGCATGTAAGTTAAATCGGCAGGGTGATAATACACAGCCTTGACGTACTCCTTCCCAATTTTGAACCAGTCCATTGTTCCATGACAAGGGTTCCATCCAGTTCCATTGCTTCTTGACCTGCATACAAGTTTCTCAGGATACAGGCAAGGTGGTCTGGTATTTCCATATCTTTAAGAATGTTCCACTGTTTGTTGTGATCCACACAATCAGGCCTTAGCATAGTCAATGAAGCAGAAGTAGATGTTTTTCTGGAATTGTCTTGCTTTTTCTATGATCCAATGGATGTTGTTAGTTTGATCTCTGGTTCCTCTGCCTTTTCTAAATCTAGCTTGAACATCTGGAAACTATCGGTTGAAAGCCTTGCTTGAAGGATTTTGAGCATGACCTTGCTAGCATGTGAAATGAGCACAGTTGTACAGTAGTTTGAGCATTCTTTGGCATTGACCTTCTTTGGGATTGGAATGAAATTCTTTTCAAGGCCTATGTCCATTGCTGAGTTTTTCCAAATTACCTGGCATACTGCGTGAAGCACTTTAATAGCATCATCTTTTAGGATTTTAAATCGCTCAGCTGGAATTCCATCAACTCCACTAGCTTTGTTTGTAGTAATGCTTCCTAAGGCCCACTGGACTTCCCATTGCAAAAAAAAATTACAATACATACCTGATAAGGAATCGCTTTATTTAATATATAAATTTATCTCATAAATCTAAAAACATATAAAACCATAATGGACAAAGGACACAGAGAGCCCTCATTTCTCATATGCATACACATTCACACATATTGTGTTAGTCAGGAATCTTCAGAGAAAGAGAACCCATAGAGCATTAACATACATGTAATCAGATTTATTCCAAGGTACTGGTTCCCACAGTTGTGAGGGCTTGTAAGTTTCATTTCTGTAGAGTAAGCACAGGTTGAAGATTCATGAAAGAGTTGATGTTAGAGCCTGCATTCTGAGGGCTGTCTGTAGACAGAATTCCATCTTCTTTTAGAGTGCTAGTCTTTTCTCTTAAAGCCTTCAATTGATTGGATGAAGTCACTCACACTCTGGAGGGTTATCTATTTACTCAAAATCTACTGGTTTACACGTTGTTGCTCAGTCACTCAGTCATAGCCAACTCTTTGCAGCCCCATGGACTGCAGCATGCCAAGCTTCCCTGTCCTTCACCATCTCCTGGAGCTTGCTCAAATTCATGTCCATTGAGTCGGTGATGCCATCCAATCATCTCGTCCTGTCTTCCCCTTCTCCTCCTGCCTTCAAGCTTTCCCAGCATCAGGGTCTTTTATGGTGAGTCAGTTCTTTGCATCAGGTGGCCAAAGGATTGGAGCTTCAGCTTCAGCATCAGTCTTTCCAATGAATATGCAGGGCTGATTACCTTTAGGATTGACTGGTTTCATCTTGAAGTCCAAGGGACTCTCAAGAGTCTTCTCCAATGCCACAGTTCAAAGGCATCAATTCTTTGGGGCTCACACTTCATTATGGTCCAATCTTCACATCCATACATGACTACTAGAAAAACCATAGCTTTGACTATATGAACCTTTTATATTTACATGTTAATCACATGCAAAGAAACACTTTCACAGCAACATCTAGACTGGTTTTTGACTTACAGTCTGGGTACCACGGCCTCACCAAGTTAACACATAAAGGTAACCATCACAGTTCACCCCTTGTCAGTTTGGCACCTGTACACATCTCCTTACACCACATTTATTCTCCAAATAAACACAATGACAAAGTCACACTTCCAGATAACACTATGCACAACTATGCTCTGCACAACAGAAAATGCACTAACCCTTCCCACAGAAGAGGACACAAGTTCTTTGAGTGATGTTTACTCTTCTCCTTGATAGCCTTAACACTAATATTGTGATATAAAGTTAGACAATGCTTCAGTGCATTACTCAATACATCTGATGTTATGTGAGCAGGATTAGAAAGGCAATAAAACAAAGACATTATAGATACACATACATACAAACATATTCATAACAAAATATGGAAGATATACTAATAATAATTAAAGTCTGGATTGTGGGTATTTTTTACCTAATGGGGTGACCCAACATTAACTCCTGAAGAGTCTGGACCATTAGTACTCCTGTCTGAAGTAGACCATTGTAGTTTTCCATTATCTGTCATCAAAGGGTATGGTAGTAATAAGATATGCCCTAAGTCATTTGTCATATTCCATTTATATTCTTCATTACATCCATTCTGAAGTAGTATTCCAACTTCCTAATGGTAATCAGACTCAATCACTCCATCAAGTGCATTGGCACCCTTCTTTGTCATTTGATTCAGAGGCATAAGGATGCCAAAGTGGCTGGGTGGCAGGCTTAACTTCCAGTTCAATGGAATTACTGGGAGTCCTGGTGGAAGCATTCCTCTCTCAGGAACTAACACCTCTTGATCAGCATGAGATCACAGGGACAGGAAGCAAAAATTTTGCTAGTAAATCTCTAAGGGTAATAGTGTGTGGTGCCACTCTATTTCCAGTTTTGATTCCTGGACCTATACAGTCTGGTTATAGAGGAAACAGAATCATAATATTGATTGCTGATTTTGAGCATATGCAGCCTCCTAAAGAGCCTTGCCCCAACCCTGAAAGGTGTTCCCACTATCCTAGTTCTGTAACTAGGTCTTCAAAAGGCCATTCCACAGTTTGATCAAGCCAGCTGCTTGAAGATGATGGGGAACATGGTAAGAAGAGTGAATTCCATGAGCAGACCCATTGCTTTGTTTTACTTGCCGTATTTGTCAGTGTTCTCCAGAGAAACAGAAAAAAATATTATTTTTTACACATACATATGTATATATACATATATATGTATATTGATGCAGTGGTAAAGAATCTGCCTTCCAATGCAGGAGATGCAAGAGACTCAGGTTCAATCCCTAAGTTGAGAAGATCCCCTGGAGGAGAAAATGGCAATCTGCTCTGGTGTTCTTGCTTGGAAAATCCCATGGACAGAGAAGTCTGCCAGGCTATAGCTCATGGGGTCACAAAGAGTGAGACAGGACTGAACGACTTAACACTAGCACTGTGTATATAGATGTTATGTACATAATGTGTATACATATATGTGTGTGTATACAATGTATATACATGTATATGTATACTATATAATATATATATGAAGATATATATTTTTTAAATGGGTTCACGTAATTAAGGATGGTAAGAAATCCATAATCTGCTATCTGTAAGCTGAAAACCCAGAAAAGCTGGTGGTGTAATTCAGTCCACATCCGAAGGCCCAAGAACCAGGGGAGCCAATGGTATAGATTCCAGTCTGGGTCTAAAAGCCTGAGAATCAGAAAAACCAAGGAAAAGTTCAGCTTCAACTCAAGAAATTAGTCAAGAAATTTAAAAGGGCAAATTTTTCCATCCTCTGCCTTTTGTTCCTTTCAGGTTCTCAATAGATTGCATAATTCCAAACCTACAATGGGAAGAGTAGTCTATTTTAATGAATCCCCTGATACAAATACTAGCCTCATTCAGAAACACCATCACAGACATATCTAGAAATATCACATAGCCTGGGCATCCCATGGCCATTCAGACCAACACATAAAATTAAGTGTCAGAGAAACAGTGTCTTATGAAGCACCATGATGATAAATAAGACATTTTATAAGTCTTCAGATGAGAATTTTGACAGAAGAATTGCAAGCAAGAAAGACAAATCCATATCCAGAGAAAGTCTTTAAGCCAATAAGAACAAAACACTGCCATTTCATGATATGCCCTGACACAGTCAACCTGCCCCCAGGCAGCTGGCTCATCAACCCTGGTAAAAGTGTCTTACTTGAACTCAGTGTTGGTCTTTATAGACATGTCAGTCATGGTGAGCGAAAATTCGTGCTGCTGAACCCATGTATATCCACAGTTA
Organism: Dama dama; assembly: GCF_033118175.1. NCBI lineage: Eukaryota > Metazoa > Chordata > Mammalia > Artiodactyla > Cervidae > Dama > Dama dama. The sequence continues at coordinate 19,199,840 of NC_083700.1, forward strand.
CCCTGGTTAAAGATTGCAGGTCCCTTTGAGTAAGATAGGGGGAAAGACGGACAGTATTTAACTCTTGAGCAGGGTACCAGGGTTTATCTTCAAAGGGAACCGGCCTCTCCTTCATTCAAAGAGTTCTGGGTTTTATAAACTAGCTCAAGACTAGAAATTGATTGGGGGAACATGATTCTCTCTTTTTTATGATTCAGTTTTGTTCATTTGACTTAGAACTCTTAAATTTACATATATCAAGTGAAAATTTAGTAGGCTTGACATTTACTTCACTTGTAAGTACACAGAGATTAACTAGCAGAGACAGAGCTCTCTGGTGGTCAGAACACAGACTGCCGCATTGACCCTGTCATCCATTTCTGTAGCCGCACCCACTTTGCTATTGGTGACTAAGTGCTGATACTTGCTCCTGCTGTTCTGGGATCCAATTATCCCTATTGTGTTTAGGTTTCTCAATATGGTGACATCAGATTCCATTGTAGTTTTTGGCTTATAGAGAAGAACCATCACAGAACTCTTCAAGAATGCCAGGGCTCCCCTTACAATTGATTTCTCCTGGTCATTGTAAAAGAGGAGTCCTCTGAACCCTTCTGGGGTGGACAAGCAGATCTTAAATGACAACTTCACCCTAGATTCCAATAACACCAAGCCTCCAGATCCCTTCCTCTGCAGTAAACTAAGGCAGTTCTGGTGTTTCACCTTCCTTTAGTGGAGACTGCCTTTGCTTCATGTTATAGCCAATCAACCATTTATTAGAGCCCTTTCTAACCCCCAAAGTTACAATGTTAAATCTAGAATATCTACTTGGCTGATCTAAATCCATAAAATTGGCCTGATCCAACTTTAAGTCCCTTCCACAATTACCCCCCCCCCCCTAATATCCATTCCACACATAAGTCCTGGGTTTGTATGTATATAAATCAGAAAATATCATGTGGAGTGTAGTACACTTGCTTGTGGGTCACACATTATGCCTCGCCTTTTGAGGTCTACTGGGACCTCAGTCCACTTCTCTAGGAGCAAAGGGAGACAATGGGGTGGTCCAGGTGAGAACCAGCAGTCTCTCACAAGGCTACCTCTTATGGCAAGGTCATTACCTTTTCCTGGGAGAATACAGGTTTAATTTACTCAGATGGGGTAGAAAGGTCTGCTTCTACTACAAATAACAACAACAACAATGATAATAATAGACCTGAATCTAGAAATTCAATGTTTTGCCTTTTTAGAATCTTTCCAAATATTTGCATTCCAATTTTCAGAATCCCGGGAATGAGTCAGTTATACATCATGTGAGTCATGATATCAGATTCTCATGTGCTACAGACATAGCATCACTTCTGTGGGATCCCTTACATAATTGCATAATCACATCTAGTTAAGAAGACCCCCAGACAAACCCCAACTGAGGGTTTGTCCACCAAACCAAGAGCTCCTTAAATATGCCCAGGACATGAACGATAGAAAGCCTAAGGGCTGTCACAGATAGTAGGAGATTGAAGAATCATGGCAACTAAATGCAGTGTTGGATCCTGGATTAGACTCTGAATCAATAAATTTTTTGTTTTGCTATAAAGGGCATTAGCAGCACAAGCGGCAAATTTGAACAAGGTCTGTAGATACTGAGGCTTTAGGGGAACCAGAAGTTGAGTACAGAGTATGAGAAAGATGATGTAGGAATAAAAGTATCAGTTCAGACAAGAAGGAATACAGATTTCTAGCTTTATTGTTTCACATCAGGCTGGTTTATGCAAAAAGAGAAGCTGCAGAGGGACACGGGGTCTGTGCTTTGGGATTCTCAGAGATTCCACGCATATGAAAAGGAGGTGAATAAATGGATTTGGGAGGGAGTTTGGGGCTCCTGGACCCAAGGAATAGGTATTCCCTGGGCCAGAGCTCAAAGGCCTCACTCAGACCCCAAGCAACTGGGGCAGGCCCAGCAGGAGGGGCAGGAGAAGAGGAAGTATTTGTCCGTCTGTCGTCCGCAGGTCGGCTCTTCTTGGCTCAGCGTCCACTTCAGCAGCAGCCACCTCCAGAGGACTGGCCGCTCCCCCCTCCGCAGCACCCAGAGCCCCCCGAGGGCTGGGGGCAGCAGTCAGAGCTCTGGGGTCTGCGGTGGTGGGACCTGCGGCGCCTGTGGTGGCTCAGGCAGCAGCCCCCACACCCAGAGCTGCAGCAGCCCCCGGAGCTGGGGCCACAGCAGGAGGAGACTGGGGGGCACTTTGGGGGACACTTTGGGGGGCATTTAGGAGTGGGGCACTTGGGGGTGCACTTGGGAGGGGGCTGGCACTGCTGTTGGTTCTGCTGGCAGGACATCTTGGTGGGCAGGCTCAGGAGCTGAGGGAGAATCAGAGAACAGGTCAGACCAGCACACAGAGACTTCCCGGCCCCTTCCTGACCTTTCACCATCTTTCTATCCCCTTTAGTTTGACAAACTATTTAAGGCAGCCCTAGATAAATAAACACTGAAAGTTTCATTGTTCCCAGTGGTTGCTCAAATGCTCTCATAGCTTCTTTTTTTAATGTCAAATGTTCTCCTGCTCTATAATTAGTAAAACTGAGATCAAATAATAAGAAAATGTTCTCAAACCCAAACATCCAGTATGTAGGAGAGCTACTATAATTATACTGTAAGAACCATGAAAAAATCCAAGAAGCGGTTTAGAAATGAAGTCATATCTTTAGGGAAAATAGCCATTCCCTCTTGGAAAATTTCCTAGATATTCTTGTCCTATAGGGATATAGATGTTCACAATCTCAAAGGATGTTGGAGATTGCCCAGGAGAAGTAGCTTTTTAATTAATATAAGCTGGGACTTGCACACAGGCCCTTGAGCTAGTCCAGTGCTCTGCATTCTCCATAGACACTCACCACAAACTAATACCTCAGCACCAAGCTTTGGGGTTTGCCTCTTCACTTCTGCAGACCCACTAATCTGAGGGTTTAAAAGAGGTCAGTCAGTTCTGATTTCCTCTCTCCTGGCTGAGCACTACTATCACCATCTCTGCTTTTCCAGGAGGACAGTTACGTTTTCAGAGATAAGCGTCCCTTTTTGAACACACCTGTAGGTTAGCATGATGACCAATGTTGCAAATCCTTCAGATCACTGACCAAAGAACACATCAATTGGATTTCTCTAGAGCACTCAGTCACAGCTCCACAACTCCTCCTACCCAGGTTCCCAGCCTCCTCATTGCCCCTTCCCTCAGCTTTCCCAAGACTTGTTATTTTGCTAAAAAAAAAGACCAGTCTCATCCTCTTCTCACCCTCCCCATCTCAGCATACACACACATAGGCACGCAGACACATTGCAAAGCCTCCACATGTCCTCCCCCCTGGTCTGAGCATCGTCTGTAGAAAGCCCTGCTCCAGGTCCCAGTGGACACTCACCAGTGCACACACAGCCCAGCGCTGTCAGCACCCAGGAGAGGAGTGGATGGAGGTGCTCTGGCCCCGAGGCCCTTTTATCCCAGCCTCGCGCTCTGCCCTCAGATGTGAGACACTACCTGGGCATGAGGAGACTGCTTCCTTCCACCCATGTGGTTCCTGTAACAGCTGGTGACTGGCAGTGCCTCGCCTCCCTGCACGTGGCTCAGGACATCTGTGACCACCAAGGATACAGCTGCTCAGAAATGCAGGCAGGGAGGGAAAATCCTCTTGTCCTCCCCCACTTGTTCTCTCTGAAGGGTCCCTTTCTTGAGGACTCCTGCCTTTCCTTCTTGGAACCATCCTGCCTCCATCCCTACCCCTTGCTCTGCCCAACACTACCTTTTTCTTCCCAAATGTTATTAATGACTATATACAATCTGGTTTAAAGCACGTTTTAAAGATATTTGTTCATGTTTTACTCCATCTTCATAACCCTGACACTATATATATACATACATACATACATACATACATATATATATATAATAGTTGTGTGGTTTCAACTTTATAGTAATGGCATCATACTTGAGTGACTCATCTGTAACTTTCTTCTTTACACAGGACTTTGTGAGTTACTCAAGCTGATTTGCATAGCTATAGTTTCTTTCTACAATGTATAGTATCTATCTTATGAGTAGAGCGTGAGAGCTTGATTTTATCCTTCCTCTTTTTTTAGATGAGCACTTAGATTGTTTGCTCTCTTTGCTATATAAAGATTGCAGCTATGGAGATTTTTGTTTGCTTTCATATATATTGGAGAGATTCTCTAAGTTAAGCCCCTACAAGTGGGGCTGTTGTGTTTTAGATCATGTCCATCACTCTAACTTCCTCTTATCAATTTCTAGTTCTACTTAGGATATATTAATATAAGAATCACCCTTTCTACATGCTGTTACTGGACTTAAAATAATTGCCATTTGATGCATATGAATTGGTTTACTACTGCAGTTTTAATGTGTCTTTTTGCTTAGTAATGATCATGAGCGTCTTTTTATGTTGGTCATTTGGATTTTCTCTTCTATGAATTTTCTGTTCTTATTTTAAAACTATTTTTCTATTTCTAATTTCTTTTTGTTAGGATCTGTCGGTGTTCTTCACATATCCTGGTTACTAATGCACTATTATTAAATGAGTTGTATCTTTCCTGAATAAATTGTTTTCCTGTTTGCCTTTTAATGCTCTCATTTAATTAGAAAGTGTTTTATTTTTAATATAACTGCATTTCTGCACCATTGTATTGTTTGTACTTTTCATGATTTTAAGACTTCTCAACCATTTATAAATTCAGAAATCTGTTCTTTTCAGTTTTCTTTGGAAAGTTGTAAGATTTTGCTTTCTTTCAGAAGTTAAGGGGGTTTGGGGCAGAATGGATACATGTATATGCATGGCCCAATGGCTTTGCTGTGTGCCTGAAAAGATCACATTGTTAATTGGCTGTACACCAACATAAAGTAAGAAGTTTTTAAAAAGTTAAGGCCTTTATTCAACCTAGAAATTTTTGTACAGTTTCATATTTAACATTTTTTCCAAGTGGATAACAGTTGTCTCCTTATCATAACCAAATATTTCACTTTCACCACTAATCTAAAATACCTACTCAGTCATAACTGAATTTCCATATATGTGTACTTCTGTAGTTGGACTGATGATTATTTTCATTGTCAATTTGTCCCTGTGAGAATATCCTGCTGCCTTCATTACTGTAGGTGTAAAATCAGTTGCACTATCTAATCATACAGGTTCTGTGATTTTGTTCTGCTCCCTAAGATTGTTTTAACAATTACTAGATCTCTACTCTTTCTTATAAATTTTAAAGTCAGCTTGTCATGTCCCACAAATGGAAATGAAGAAAGACAAAACATCTTCAGAATTGTGATGAAAATTTCACATGATATTTTCATTAATTTGTGAAGGAGTGACAAATTTTATAATTTTTCTTTCTATTCATCCATAAATACAGTATAACTCTACTCATTTTGGTACTTTATAATGCATTTCAATAAAGTTTTCTCTTTTACCAAAAAATTTTACACAAGAACCATATTTTAGACTTTATATATTTTTTATACTTTAGCAAATTCTAAAATTATATTTTTGAATTACTTTTTGCTGGTCAGTAAAAACATAATTTGTTATATATTCTGATACTTCTTGCAACTTTTCTAACTTTTGTTTTTATTTTAATTTCCTGTAGCAATTATTCTTACGCATATGATTTTTATATAATCATTTTTCCTTAGGTTACATTCTTAGAAGTTCAATGCCTATTTTAAAGAGTATGTTCCCAATCTGAGGCCTGTCTTTTCACCTTACTTATAGTTTCCTTTGTAGTGCAAAAGCTTTTAAGTTTCATTAGGTCCCATTTGTTTAGTTTTGCTTTTATTTCCAATATTCTGGGAGGTGGGTCATAGAGGATCTTGCTTTGATTTATGTCGGAGAGTGTTTTGCCTATGTTCTCCTCTAGGAGTTTTATAGTTTCTGGTCTTACATTTAGATCTTTAATCCATTTTGAGTTTATTTTTGTGTATGGTGTTAGAAAGTGTTCTAGTTTCATTCTTTTACAAGTGGTTGACCAGTTTTCCCAGCACCACTTGTTAAAGAGGTTGTCTTTTTTCCATTGTATATCCTTGCCTCCTTTGTCAAAGATAAGGTGTCCATAGGTTCGTGGATTTATCTCTGGGCTTTCTATTCTGTTCCATTGATCTATATTTCTGTCTTTGTGCCAGTACCATACTGTCTTGATGACTGTGGCTTTGTAGTAGAGTCTGAAGTCAGGCAGGTTGATTCCTCCAGTTCCATTCTTCTTTCTCAAGATTACTTTGGCTATTCGAGGTTTTTTGTATTTCCATACAAATTGTGAAATTCTTTGGTCTAGTTCTGTGAAAAATACCGTTGGTAGCTTGATAGGGATTGCATTGAATCTATAGACTGCTTTGGGTAGAATAGCCATTTTGACAATATTAATTCTTCCAATCCATGAACACGGTATGTTTCTCCATCTGTTTGTGTCCTCTTTGATTTCTTTCATCAGTGTTTGGGAGAAAATAATAGCAAATGAAGAAACAGACAAAGGATTAATCTCAAAAATATACAAGCAACTCCTGCAGCTCAATTCCAGAAAAATAAATGACCCAATCAAAAAATGGGCCAAAGAACTAAACAGACACTTCTCCAAAGAAGACATACAGATGGCTAACAAACACATGAAAAGATGCTCAACATCACTCATTATTAGAGAAATGCAAATCAAAACCACAATGAGGTACCATTACACGCCAGCCAGGATGGCTGCTATCCAAAAGTCTACAAGCAATAAATGCTGGAGAGGGTGTGGAGAAAAGGGAACCCTCTTACACTGTTGGTGGGAATGCAAACTAGTACAGCCACTATGGAAAACAGTGTGGAGATTTCTTAAAAAACTGGACATAGAACTGCCATATGACCCAGCAATCCCACTTCTGGGCATACACACTGAGGAAACCAGATCTGAAAGAGACACGTGCACCCCAATGTTCATCGCAGCACTGTTTATAATAGCCAGGACATGGAAGCAACCTAGATGCCCATCAGCAGATGAATGGATAAGGAAGCTGTGGTACATATACACCATGGAATATTACTCAGCCATTAAAAAGAATTCATTTGAACCAGTCCTAATGAGATGGATGAAGCTGGAGCCCATTATACAGAGTGAAGTAAGCCAGAAAGATAAAGAACATTACAGCATACTGACACATGTATATGGAATTTAGAAAGGTGATAACGATAACCCTATATGCAAAACAGAAAAAGAGACACAGAAATACAGAACAGACTTTTGAACTTTGTGGGAGAATGTGAGGGTGGGATATTTCAAAAGAACAGCATGTATACTATCTATGGTGAAACAGATCACCAGCCCAGGAGGGATGCACGAGACAAGTGCTCCGGCCTGGTGCACTGGGAAGACCCAGAGGAATCGGGTGGAGAGGGAGGTGGGAGGGGGGATCGGGATTGGGAATACATGTAAATCCATGGCTGATTCATATCAATGTATGACAAAACCCACTGGAAAAAAAAAAAAATAATAATAATAATAAAAAAATAAAAAAAAAAAATAAAGAGTATGTTCATCTTAAAGCTAATTTGTATACAAAGAGTAATTATGTGTTGAATAATGAATCACCAAACTTCCATTCAGATGACTAGGCCAATTTATATTTCTAACAACTTAAAATCCACTTCTGATCACCTTCAGCAATACTAAGCTTTGTTATCCCTTTTATATTTGTGCCAGTTCTGTATAAAGGAATAAATCTGATAGGCCTCATTCCTGAGAAGTCATTCTTATTTATCTGTACTTTGTGGTTACTTGCACGTGCAAACATGAAACAATAAATTTCAAAATGCATTACTCATGTGAATTTCTTCCTAAGCTATTTGTTCTCGCATTTTGTCCGTTAGTTTGTAAGTAGGTTTATTTATTTTCTATAAAATTATAATAAATTACTGTTTATTTTGAATTTTGACCTATTACTGATTTGTATATTTTGTTTTCTCTCAGGTGGTTGTTTTTAAAATTATGCATTGCCCCATATAGGTTTTTAATGTGGTGATGTTTTATTAGTTACTTTATTTTAATTGGAGGATAATTGCTTTACAATATTGCGGCAGGTTTTGCCATACATTGACGTAACTCAGCCACGGATGCTCATGTGTCCCCAGACCTGAACCCCCTCCCTCTCCCCTCCCCACACATCTCTCTGGGTTGTCCCAACTCATTAGCTTTCAGTGCCCCGCTTCATGCATCAAACTTCCACTGGTCACCTGTTTTACAAAAGGTGATACACATGCTTCAACAGTATTCTCTCGAATCATCCCACCCTCGCCTTCTCCCACAGATCCCCAAAGTCTGTTCTTTACATCTGTGTCTCTTTTGCTGCCTTGCATATAGGGTCGTCATTGCCATATTTCTAAATTCTATATATATATGAATTAATGTACAGTATTTGTGTTTCTCTTTCTGACTTACTTCACTCTGTAGGATTAGCTCCCGTTTCATCCACCTCATTAGAACGGACTCAAATGTGTTTCTTTTTAGAGCTGAGTAATATTCCATTGTGTCACTATGTACCACACTTCCTGATCCATTCGTCTGCCAATGGACATCTGGGTTGCTTCCATGTCCTAGCTATTGTAAACAGTGCTGCAATCAACACTGGGATACATGTATCTCTCTCAATTAATGTGGTGGTATTTTTTGCCATACTTAAAATATTTTACTTATAAAAAATCACTATGTATATATTCTAGTAATTTTGAAGTATTGATTTATTGTTGTTAGTATAAGTAGATGTTTGGAGTAGAAGGAAATGAAAAAGAATCACTTATATGTATAGTGTGGGATCTGGAAAACAGAGGAAAGTTCACTGTCTGTGTTAATTCTCACTAGAGGTCAGCTTTCTTCTCTCATACCTCCTGAGATTATGACAGCCTGACCACAGAAGAAACATGTTCTCCCAGAAAATCAGTCCTTTACTAACACACATCATTTATGTTAAAATAGTACCCAAGCCATTGAGATCTAAACCCAGTTGTAAAGATGTTACATCATGTTGCTAAATCCAAGTCAAGTTAACTGGTATTTTAGGGCACTGCCCTTTGTGGTGGCAGAGGCATGGACAGAATAATTTCCACATCCCATCATCTTTGGAATGAATAGACTGGATTCCTGAATCAAAGCTACCTGCATGTGCAAAGTAGTCACAATCTTGACTACATTCTAATGAAATATACTCTTTGAAACAGCATGAGCCATACCCAGGTATTCAAAGAGAAGATTTATGCAAGATAATAGGGTTTGTACACTGTAATGTGAACATCTCAGAGTAAGAATTCTGTTGATGATGGCTCAAGTCATCATCAAAGTAAAATTAGCACTAATATTAATGAATAAATTTTAAAACTCATTACCCATTGAATGCACAGTCCTATATTAGGAGCTGATGAGGGAGATAGAAATATAAGACCCAAGCTGAGAATTCAAGGAGAGTTTATTTTAAATGTATTTCAGAGAAAAGACTCAAAAAGAATATCACAGCAAGTTATATTTGAACAAAACAGTTTCAGTAGAACATAAAACATGGAATAAAGCATAGAAGTTTGACAAGCAGAAACAAATTACAGTAGGAAAAAGTGAGCCATTTCAGCTTAGGAAGAACATTTCTAAATGGAAGTAGCAAAGTTTATACTGGAGATGTATCCAAGGTCTACAAAGCCCTCAACAATCCATCAGTAGAGAATGGCTCATTGTAGACCCCAAGGTGAAACCTCCTTAGTAGTGGTCCAGGAAACTTATTTCTGAAGGTGAGGGATGGAACCCAATGAAGAATAGAATTCAGTGAAGGAATTGAAACCCAGTGAGGGATGGGGCAAAGGAGAGATAAGGCATGAAAGAGGCAGAGCAATTTAGAGAAGGCTGAGCACCAGGCAATTCAGATGCAGAGAGAATCATGATGAGATATATACATGTGTGTGTGGGTGTAGATGTGTATACATCCACATGCATACATATCTTCTCATATTTAGCCTCTCTCATAATCTCTGTAATATTTCTAAGTAGCAGTGTATTCAAGTACATACAGACTATATATCTCAGCACTGTAGGGTTCATACTGCACAAAGGGACCTAGATATTATCAAATCAATATCTATTCTGGGTCTAAGGAATTCCTGAGTTCTTCCCCAAGTCTGAGGAAAGTAGACTTTCTTTCTATAATTATCTCTAGCTCCAATTATTCTTCATCTGATAAATTAGTCTAGTTGTTTAATATTCTTGCAATATCATAGATAGGGCTCTTGTTATCTGGCTTACTATCAACCCAAATGCAAGCTCTGGCCCTTTTCCTTACTGTCCTACAAATGTGAAAATACCAATATTCCTATGAAGAAAAGCCTGTGTTCATATAGATAACTGAGTTGAAGTCCTAAAAGAGTAGAAGTTGGAAGACACTCATAAAACAGAAAGAGACAAAAAAAAATTCTATGAAGGATTAGACTTTCCTGTCTTAGGCTTCCCTGGTGGTTCAGCTGGTAAAGAATCCTCCTGCAATGAGGGAGACCTGGGTTCAATCCCTGGGTTGGGAAGATCCCCCGGAGAAGGAAACAGCTACCCACTCCAGTATTTTGGCCTGGAGAATTCCGTGGACCATATAGTCCATGGGGTCGCAAAGAGTCAGACACGACTGAGCGACTGTCACTCACTCAAATATTCTCCGGCCTCCACTTCACCAGGAATGTCTGTTTCTTGACTAATTTACATCAGGCCATGCCCAGCCTCACAGTGTCACCATCTCTTCACTACCTTTCCTCCTTCTTGGCTGTAGACTTCATTCAAGCCTCCCATACAACCATGGGGAATCTGAATTCTCACTCTAATTAACAAATTAAGTCATCTCTCTCTGCCTCCTCCACAAAACTTCATTCCTGGCTCATATTTTCTTGTTAAAACCTAGCAACAACCTCAATATATGAAAGGGTCTTTTATTTTCTAACCATATCAACTCTCTTTAGAAAGCAGCTGTAATTTATAAAAAATGAATATGTTGGCATTTGTAACAATATATACAGAGAAGCCTGGCGAGCTACGGTCCATAGGGTCACACAGAGTCGGACAAGACTAAAGCAACTTAGCACGCACACAGCACACACTTAAACTCTCTACCAGAAATGTATGTTGCTTTAGTTCACTGACTCTCACAAATTCCTGGACAGTTATTTTGATATTATCTCTTCTGTAGACTGACAAAACTGAGAACAAGAAGGATGTGATAGTTTTCAGAGTCATGCAGCCAATAGGCGGCAGAATGATTCTCTCAGGTCTCTATGACTCTTTAAATGAGGTTCTTAGTTGTTGTGGTACATATACATATGCAAACAAACCCAAACTCATGCTCCTGAGGGTACACACACACACTCTCTCTCTCTATCTCACAAAAAATAATAGAGTTCGAAGATTCTGTGAAACTTGATTTAAAGCAGATTGCTCAGGACCCTTGAATTAAGATTTGGGAGATAAGAAAAAAGTTGGGAGTTGGGAATTCAAGGTCTAAAATTAATCAAGGTGGCTATCTTCCAGGGAGAGAGAGTGGGGAGGAATTACAGGTAGGGATTTTCTTCCCTGTCACCTTTTCTAAGCAGTCCTATTCCTGGTTGGGAGCAGCTGCCCAGAGCTCCATGGACGGAGGCAGAGAGGAGCTGCCCATCATCACCTGTCATTGGTCACAGGAGCGACATGGGTGGCAGGAGGTGGTCTTCTCATGCCCAGGTTTGTCTCACACCTGAGGGCAGAGCCCAAGACCAAGATTAAAGGGCCTTGGGGCCAGAGCACCTCCATCCACCCCTCTCCTGGGGTGCTGACAACCCTGTGTTGTGTGTACCCTAGTGAGTGTCCCCTGTGAGTGGGAGCAGGAGCTTCCACAGAGGATGCTCAGAGCAGAAGGGAGGGTGGGGGGCAGGGCCTTGGGGATGGCAAGAATGAGGGGAGCTAGAGAGAAAATCTAGAAATCTGATGAAGGATGAGCTGTGAGGCAGGGGGTGGCATTTGTGTATCTATGCTCTGTGCTCTAAGTTAGTTCTATATCTTTTTGAGTTTCTCAGACTTAGATAAGATAGAACTTTCAGAATGAAAATCTTACCCTGGAGAAATCAGCTGTGTTTCTTCTACACAGCCTCTACTAGGGTCACAGTGATTTTCAAACAGTGGAGACCAGAGGCAACATATGTGGGGTTTGATAAACACAGAGATCCATGGGCCTCAGCCTCATGAAGCATCATTGAGTTGGTCAGGAGTGCTGCCTGGTCATCTGTATCAGAAACTCAAAAGTTGAATGAGTGACACGCTGAAATTCACCTGCTAAAGTGTGAAAAAATGGTTCTGTGTTACAAAGGGTGTATAACCAAGACTAGATTCACTAGACCAGAAACCCTAGGTTCACATTCAGCTTGCCTTGATTGGTTTGGGACTCTCTTCTCTATTTCTAAAATGATTTGGTGACTCTATTTTACATACACATAGGTATAGGTATATACAAGTATGAACATAGATAAATACAGATACAGATAATATATAAACAGAATTGCAAAGGATCAACATATGGGCTGGTTAACCAAATACATATGTACAATTACGAAATTATATATGATACATATGATAACAATATGTGTCTCTGGAAAGCTCTCTGGGAAATTCCTCCAGCAGGGAATTCTTAGTTCTTCCTTAGCAGAGAGCACGGCTGCTGCAAACTGGCTCCTCAGTCAGTCAGATCAGTTGCTTAGTCGTGTCTGACTCTTTGTGACCCCATGGACTGCTGCATGCCAGGCTTCCCTGTCCATCACCAACTCTTGGACCTTGCTCAAACTCATGTCCATTGAGTCAGTGATGCCAACTGGCTCCTAAAGTGGACATTTTCAGAATTCTGAGTGGTGTAGAGTGAACTTGAGTCCGATTTTGTGAAGGCTAATTTTGCCTTCTCTAGTGAAAGTATCCTGACTTCAGGCAACTTTGTCAATTCAGTTGTCCTCTATGTCTTGCTTTGTTGAAAGAAGACAACTTATGTCTGTTTTACAAAAAGCTCTCAAATTTCAAATGAGATAGTGGGAAAGCATTTGAAAAACTATATTGTAGATATAATTTCTCTGTGACTTACTTTGCCAGGCTTTTAGAATGTCAGAGAAAGACAAGATGGCAAAAGTCCATAAAGGAGGTCTCTGTGCTGGTCTGGCCTGTTCTCTGTCTCTCCCTCAGCTCCTGAACACGCCCACCAAGATGTCCTGTCAGCAGAGCCAACAGCAATGCCAGCCCCCTCCCAAGTGCCCCACCCTGAAATGTCCCCCAAAGTGTCCCCCGCAGTGCCCCCCAGTCTCCTCCTGCTGTGGCCCCAGCTCCGGGGGCTGCTGCCTGAGCCACCACAGGCGCCGCAGGTCCCACCACTGCAGACCCCAGAGGTCTGACTGCTGCCCCCAGCCCTCGGGGGGCCCAGGTGCTGCGGAGGGGGGAGTGGTCAGTCCTCCGGAGGCGGCTGCTGCTGAAGTGGACGCTGAGCCAAGAAGAGCCGACCTGGGGACGGCAAGTGGACAAACACTTCCTCCTCCTCCTGCTCTTCCAACCAGGCCTCCCCCTCTTGCTGGGGGTCTGGGCAGGGCCTTTGAGTTCTGATCCTGAGGATCCCTGTGCCCTGGGATCAGGAACCCAAAACCTCTACTCCAAACCAATTTATTGACCTTCTTTCCCTTAAATGTGACAGCCCTGGGAATCCAAAAACACAGATCTGGTGTCCCTCCGCAGCGTCTCTTTTTGCATAAACCAGGCTGATGTGAAACAATAACGCTAGAAATCTGTATTCCTTCTTGCATTGACTGATTTTTTATTCCTACATCATTTTTCTCATACTATGTCCTCATTTCCTGGTTCCCTTAATGCATCGGTATCTACAGGTCTTGTCCAGATTTATCTCTTGTGCTGCTAATAAAACAAAATTTTATTGATTCAGTATCTAATTCAGGATCCGACATTGCATTTAGTTGCCATGTTTCTTTTGTCTCCTATTTATGACAGTTCTTCAGGTTTTCTTTGTCTTTCAAGACCGAGGTTTTTTAAGAGCCACTGGTGTTTGTACAGTGTCCCTCAATTCAGACTTTTCTAATGTTTCTTCTTGACTAGATGTGATTTAGCATTTTTGTAGGGATCCCATAGAAAGTGAAGTGAAAGTGTTAGTCGTTCAGTCATACCCAATTCTTTGTGACCCCACAGACTGTAGCTCGCCAGGCTTCTCTGTCCATGGAATTCTCCAGGCAAGAATATTGGAGTGGGTAACCATTCCCTTCTCCAGGGGATCTTCCCTACCCAGAGATTGAACCTGGGTTTCCAGCACTGGGGGCAGATTTTTTTACCATCTGAGCCACCAGGGAAAGTGGTACTATATCCTTCTTAGAATTTGATATTCAGTTTTGTAGTGTACATAATCACTTGTCCTATTCCTGGTGATACAACTTTGACTGCCTGGTTTAGGTGATGTCTGCCAGGGTTCTTCATTGCCTAGTTACTAGTTTTCTTTTTTAACATGTAAACATATATTACCATATGTAAAACAGATAGCCAATAGGAATTTGCTATTTAACTGGGGGAACTCAAATCGGGGCACTGTAACAACCTAGAGGGAGTGCAATGGGGAGGGAAGGAGGGGACATATGTATACCTATGGCTGATTCATGTTGATGTTTGGCAGAAACCAACTCAATACTGTATAGCAATTATCCTTCAATTAAAAATAAATAAATTTTAAAAATAAAATAACTGGTGAGAGGTACTTTGATAGTATTTAAATATCTACATTTTATCAAATATTTACCCCAAACTTTTTTGGAATCTGTTCATTCTATATGAAACAATTATTACTCTGGTGTCACTGATGTCATTGATTATAATTTATGTTTTAAATATTGATCTTGTATCCTGCTACTTTGCTGAACTCTTTTATTCAGTTTAGTGCAATGAACACTTTTGTAAATGAATTTTTCCTATATCTTTATTTTCTTAGGCTAAGTTCATTTAAAAAGTTATTGAATGAAAGGCTATGTTCATTTTAATTTTAAATTGATTACACAGTAGTAAGTACTAAATTGTCATCCAGAATAATTATGCCAATTTATATTGCCACCATCAAATTTGGATGTATATCCCCACAAATTCTCACATCCAAAATTTTATTAGCCATTACAATAATTGTTATTTTGAAACAAATAAGTTAATCTGATAAACCACATCCCCAAAGATAAGATATTTATTCCTTTTTTTGTAATGTTTCAAATATTAGTAATCTTGAATATGGTATGACTTTTAGCATAACAGATGGCCTCTTGAGCATACCCAGCTGTTCCTGTAATTCCATTGACCCTATCAGGACTGTACTGTCTCTATAGTCAAGGGCTGTGTAGTTAATAGATATTGTCCAATGCTTATTAGATTCAGGTAGCCTCTCTGCCCTGTTAGTCTCAGACAATGAAAAAGACCTTTGCTGCTATATTCCTAGTACCCATGAAACTAGTTATCCATCATAAATAAGATAAGGTCTTGACTTAGGAATGCACTCCTGGTCTTCAAGCATGTACCCCATTCCCTAGATTAACTATAAAACTGACCTAATGGCCACTTGGTGGTTCAGAGAGCAGCAGCTCATGCTTTTGGCTTGTCATTGCCCAATCCTACTCATTTGAATGTTAACCACAATAAACTTCATGTTTCTATTTTAAGGAGTTGTTTGTTTTGTTTTCAGTCTCAAGATATCTTCTCAGTTCAGTGGTCACTTTTCATTCCCTTAGTCCTCAGACAAACATCTTTTCAAATTTTTTGTGCCTTTGTGCTTGAGAAAATGCACTCACACATATGTGTGTGTGTGTGTATGTGAATAAGAATGGGCTGCCTCTTTCCTTTGTCTACTAGATTTTTTGTATTTTCTTTTTCCTTTTTAAGACATATTTTTATATTAGGGATATTAAATCCTTACCTGGCACATGTGTTGTATTTCTCTGTGGTTGATTACTTGTCCTTTTGCCTTTGCAACATGCAATTAAATTTGTATATAATTTATCCACCTTTCCCTTACATATTATGGGATTTGTGCCATTGTTAGAGTATTTTCTGGCCACTTAATAATGAAGTAATGATCACCTATATATTCTATTTCCTTTACAGCATTGTCTCATCATTTAAAATTTAAAAGAAAATTTTTCAAAAATGGGAAAAAAGCTGAAATGTGTTAATGTACCAGTTTGTAGCTTAAAAGGGAGGAGAGTGAGAAGGTATAGCAAAAAGAATACAGTCTGAATTACTTCACATTAAATCTCAGCAGTGCCTTCTCCAGCTTCCTGAGAAGATGACAGAATGAAAAAGTAAGAAAAAGAACGCTTGTGTTAATGCGTGGCCTCAGAAAGCCTTTGGTCACCAAACTGTTTATTGAATGAGGCCAAAGCCATTGACAGCTAATATCCAAGGCCAGAGGGTCGGTCAGCCCAAGTGATATGGTTATAATCATATCTCTGACTCCTCACTCAAGTCCAAGCAGATTGATATTTGGGCTCTGCCCTACCTCAAGGAAGAGGTGTGGACCAGATGACCTCTTTACCCCATTATTCTAGGAATCAGGAGCTGGGATCCCGTGTGAGCCAGTGCGCAGATATCCTGTCCACTCCCCCATAACTAAGCTAATAGGAACAACCTGGGCCAATGTCATAACCAGGTGAGACAGAGGCAGATCTCTGCAGGGTGATGTGGCCATCACAACTCACTGTGCCTGTCTCAGTGTGTGAGAAATTTCATTTCTCTATTAAAATTTCATTCGTGAGAAATGTCACATAAAAGATATGGAGTAAGCAGGACTTGAAGTCCCTGACTCAGAAAGGAAAACATCATGGAATAAAGCATAGGACTAGGATAGGGAGATGGTGAAGGACAGGGAAGCCCGGCATGCTGCAGTCCATGCGGTCGCAAAGAGTCAGACATAACTGAGCAACTGAACAACAAAAGGATAGGGAGAGACATGTTTCCAGTACAACCAATATGTCAGTTCTTTCAGGGAAGCAAATCAGAAATTGAATTAGTTGTACTAAGTCATATTGCAGAGAGCCTTGGATGTCAGTCAAAGTGCTGCCCTTGATCCTGAACATGCTCTGGAGCCCTGGATGAGACTACCTTAAAGTGTGGGAGTAATGATTCCTAGGGTGTGGGATGATGGAGAGAGAACACGCTTGTATCCCAGTAAAGATTGGCATCAAGGATAAATCCTAACACATGGAGGCAATGAAACATCAGAGGAGGCTGTGCATCTTGAGATATCTTGTGTTGAGAACATAGACAAGGTGGATTCTGTATCCATATCTATGTCTGTATTATATATACTGTTAAGCAATTTAAAATACAATTATGTCCACACATACAGCTCACCAAAGGTCCGTCTAGTCAAGGCTATGGTTCTTCCAGTGGTCATGTATGGATGTGAGAGTTGGACTATAAAGAAAGCTGAGCACCGAAGAAGCTCCTTGCAGTCCAAGGAGATCCAACCAGTCCATCTTAAAGAAGATCAGTCTTGGGTGTTCACTGGTAGGACTGATGTTGAAGCTGAAACTCCAATAACTTGGCCACCTGATGTGAAGAGCTGACTCATTTGAAAAGACCCTGATGCTGGGACATTGAGGGCAGGAGGAGAAGGGGACAATAGAGGATGAGATGGTTGGATGGCATCACTGACTCAATGGACATGGGTTTGGGTGGACTCTGGGAGTTGGTGAGGGACAGGGAGGCCTGGTGTGCTGTGGTTCATGGGGTTGCAAAGAGTCGGACAAGACTAATCAACTAAACTGAACTAAATACAGCTCACCAGATATTGATTCTCCTTGCCCGACAGACTTAGGCGTAGATACTATTGTTACGTCTTTGTGTGTGTGCTAAGTCGTGTCATACTCTTTGGGACTCCATGGACTATAGCCTGCCAGACTTTTCTGTCCGTGGAATTTTCCAGGCAAGAATACTGGAGTGAGTTGCCATTTCCTCCTCCAGGGAATCTTCCTGACCCAGGGATCAAACTCCTGTCTCTTGCATCTCCTGCATTGGCAGGGGGGTTCTTTACCACTGTGCCACCTGGGAAGACTGAGTTATGTCTACCTGCTCTCAAACTCTAGAGAGTTATTTTGGACACTTATGGAGGGAGCACTTTCTTTTCATAACTAACTCCTAGGTCTAATTTGCCTTCATCTAATTAATTTGATGATTTTTTAAAATACTGCTGCTCTGTAGGCACGGGAGGACACAAACAAAATTAACATCAGCCAATATATTAATCTCCATAAAACATTCGAAGGTAAAAAAAAAAAGTCCCTAAAGGAACACTTGTGTGGAAGTCTTCCTATTCTGTCGGGTCCTCCTGCCTCTTCCAGCTGGAGGCTTATTTCCACAGCATCCTCCTCTACAAAGGCCTCAGGACTGAATTCTGTCATTGTCTCTCCTTGCTACTTTCTGGTCCACAGGCTCAGCCTCTTTCCTCATGTAAGGTCCTTGGAAGGCAAATTCTCATTCTACCATAGAAGGCAATGCAGATTTACTCTCTAGCACCTCTACATGGATATAATTTTATGAAAATGTACAAAAGAGCTCAATTGAAAAAAAAATATTCATTTAAAATTTAGATGTACTTATCCTAGAAAATAACTTGCCTAAAAAAAAAGCTACTCCTTTTTAATTATCAGTGAGTAGATAGCTCATATGAGAGTCCATTGTGTTATAGGGCCTTTTGCAGGAAGAAAAACATCTTTGTTCCATGATTCTGTTGACCCTCAGGATACTATTGAGAGTGATTCTTAGCAACTATTTTAAAGCTGAGGAAACTAAGAATGCGAAAAGTTGGGTGATTTTTCACAAGATCACACAGCTGAGTGTCAGGACCGGGATTCTGTCCCTTGTGTGTTTCACACCCAATCCAGGCTTTGAACCGGACTGGTAAAAACACACACAGGCACACATACATGATGGGCCTGGGGGGCTGGGACACAGCAGAGACACTTGGAGACTTCATGAATCTCAGTTCAAAGCAGACCATCAGGGAATTAGGACAGGAGTGCTTGGGAGGCCAAACTCTAAGACGAAGGTGTGAGGGACAGACAAATGCAAGGAGAATGAGGTGGCACTGATGCTGGAGATGCCCTGAGCCTCATGGAGGGAGGCAGGGAGGAGCTGTCCAGTCATCACCTGTCACAGGAGCCACGTGGGTGGCAGGAGGTGGTCCTCTGATGCTCAGGCCCTGTCTCACAGCTGAGTGCTGAGGCCAAGGCTGGGATAAAAGGACCTCGGGGCCAGAGCACCTCCATCCACTCCTCTCCTGAGGTGCTGACAGACCCTGAGCTGCTTGTACTCTGGTGAGTGTCCACTGGGAAGGGGATAGGGCCTCGGGGGCCGTGGTCCGTATTATTAGAGAGAGACAAGGCCTGGAAGGACGGAAGGAGCCAGGAACTGGCAGGAAGAGTGAGAGAACCATAGGAGTTTAGTGATGACTAAGGACACTCTGAGGGAACCAAAGATGCTGTTTAGGACTCCCAGGATGAAAGAAGCCTTCATTGGCTGCTCTGACATTCTGGAACAGGTCTCAGAAATGGAGTTTACCTTCGAGAAATACTGTATTCCCTGCAAAGTACGATCTGGGGACAGCAATTCTCAGAGTGAGGCAAGGATCAGAGGCACTCTGGGAGATTGTTGCCTACGTGGGTCAGGATAGAGCCTGGGAATGCATTGTACAAGTTCTAGAGGGGAAAAAGCACAAGAAGTTTAAAGCTCTCTAGGCCAAGGATAGTGTAAGAGGTGTCTCTGAGACCTTCAGAAGCCAGGTTCTGATAAGGGACCTCTTATCTTTCTCTCTAACAAGGTGAACCAGCCAGGAAATTGCTAAGACTCCTTCCAATCTAATGTTGTAAATGTCTAAAATATTCAATTATTTGCAATGTTAACAAAATATTTTTTCCATAAAGAAAATATTTTGGTAATATTTGGATGACATAAGTGAAAAAATTATGTTTTAGTGAATATCATTTGGTCTCAGTCTTCAAATTAATGAAACAATTGATGACCTCTTTTTACTTTAAAATGATAAGCTGAGGTTCATAGGAGATGTGTCAGAGTGGTTGATAAGACATTAAAATGATAAAAGGGTCAGGTTATTTAAATGCATGTATTAGAAATGATTGTAAAAGTTCAGGAAGGGGCAGGGAGGTCTCTGTGTGCTGGATCTGACCTGCTGTCTGTCTCTCCCTCAGCTCCTGAACCCGCCCACCACCAAGATGTCCTGCCAGCAGAACCAGCAACAATGCCAGCCCCCTCCCAAGTGTGCCCCCAAGTGCCCCACCCCTAAATGCCCCCCAAAGTGCCCCCCAGTCTCCCCCTGCTGCGGCCCCAGCTCCGGGGGCTGCTGCAGCTCTGGGTGTGGGGGCTGCTGCCTGAGCCACCACAGGCGCCGCAGGTCCCACCACTGCAGACCCCAGAGCTCTGACTGCTGCCCCCAGCCCTCGGGGGGCTCCGGGTGCTGCGGAGGGGGGAGCGGCCAGTCCTCTGGAGGCGGCTGCTGCTGAAGTGGACCCCGAACCAAGAAGAGCCGACCTGGGGACGACAGATGGACAAACACTTCCTCCTCCTCCTCACCTTCTTGCTGGGCCTGCCCCTGTCCCTGGGGATTTGGGTGAGGCCTTTGAGCTCTGGTCCAGGGGATCCCTGTGCCTTGGGGTCCAGGACCCCCAAACCTCTCCCCCAAGCCCATTTATTCACCTCCTTTCCCACATGTGTGGCAGCCTTGGAAACCCCAAAGCACAGACCCCGTGTCCCTCTGCAGCTTCTCTTTTTGCATAAATCAGGCTGACGTGAAACAATAAAACTAGAAATCTGTATTTCTTGTCCGATTGATTTTCTCTTCCTACCTCATCTTTCTCATACTCTGTCCTCAACTCCTAGTTCCCTTAATGTGTATCTATAGGCTTGTTCAGATTCACCTCTTGTGCTACTAATGTTTCTTATAGCAAAACAAAATTTTGTTGATTCAGAATCTAATTCAGGGTCTAACATTGCATTTAGTTGCATGTTTCTTCAGTTCCCTCCTGTTTGTGACAGTCCTTCAGGCTTTTTGTCTTTCATGACCTGGACATTTTTTTATGAACTGTTGGTTTTGTGGACAAGCACTCAGTGGGGTTTGTCTGAGGTTTCTTCTTGACTAGATGTGATTATGCATATTTATAATGGTTCCCACAGAAGTGATGCTATGTCCTTCATAGAGTCAGAAGTTATGCCTCACATGATGTATAATTGACTCATTCCTGGGATCCTTAAAATTGCAATGAAAGTATTTGGGAAGATTCTGAAAAAGTGAGACATTAAATTTCTGAATTCTCTTCCATTGCTTTTTTTTTTTTTTTTTTTTAGCAGTAGAAGCAGCCTTCCCACCCCACCCAAGTAAATTAATCCTGTATTGTCCCAGCGAATTATAACAACTTTGCCTGAAGTAGTTGCCTTGCAGGAGATTGGTGGTTCTCACCTGGACCCACTCTCACCATCTCCCTTTGCTCTTAGATGTATAAGTGAACTCAAGTTCAAGCAGGCCTGAAAAGCTGAGGCATGAATTGTGACCAACAAACAGTTGGATTATAGTCCAAAAGAACTACATGATTTTTTCCCCTGATTTATACAGACACAAACCCAGGGGTATGTGTAGAACGTATATTAGGAGCATGGGATAATTATGAAAGGAACTTAAAGTTGCTTCAGGCCAAATTTATTGATATGATCAGGCAAGTAGATGTTCCTAGACTTAACATTCTAACATTGTGGGTTAGACAAGGCTTTAACAGTCTGGCTGATTGGTTACCATGAAGAAAACAGTCAGTCTCCATTAAATGAAGGTTAAATGCAAGAACTTCATTGGTATACTGCAGAGGAAGGGATCCAGAAGCTTGGGTTGATTGGAATGTTAGAGTGAATCTATCATTTATATCCACTTGTCCATCCCAGAAAGGTCCAGAGGACTCACTTCTTACCACAACCAGGAGAAATCAATTTGTAAGGAGAGCCCTGGCATCCTTGACTAACTCTGCAATTGCGCATCTCTCCAAGTCAAAAACTACAGTGGAATCTGATGTCACTAAATTGGGAAACCAAAATGCAATAGCGATAATTGGATCCAGGATAGCAGGGCCAAGTGGCAGCACTTAGTCACCAAGAGCAAAGTGGGTGTGGCGACTGTAATGGACCTCAACATCAAAGTAGCAGTCAGGATGTTCTGACTCCCAGAGAGCTATGTCTCTGCTGGTTCATCACGCTGTACTTAGAAGTGAAGTAGATTGGAAGTCTACTAAATTCTCAGTTGATCCATATAAGTAGAAGAGTTCTAAGACATGTGAATAAAACTCTGACAAGAAAGAACATGCTCCCCAATCAACTTCTAGTCTTGAGCTAGTTTACAGACCCAGAACTTTTTGAATTAAGGAGAGGGCAAGTCCCCTTAAAGAAGGATTCCAGTACTCTGCCCAAAAGTTATACTGTCAATCTTTCCCCCAACCTTCCTCAAAGGGACCTTGGAACCTTGACCAGGGTGATTATGGTTATTTATGGGTTCAGCAGAATTTTTACTCATAAGGGCTGATGTGTCTATAAAGACCAACACTGAGTTCACAATAAGACACTATCACTTGGGTTGATCAGCCAACTACCTGGTGGCAGGCTGACTGCATCAGGACACTCACATCATGAAAGGGCAGTGCTTTGTTCTTATTGAAATAAGGATTTCCTCTGGATACAGATTTGCCTTCTTTGCATGCAATTCTTCTGCCAAAGCATTCATCTGAATGAGCCTTAATATGAATGGATAAGATGGATAAGAGTGCCTTATCCATCATCATGGTATTCCACGTGGCACTGCTTTTATGATAGTTAATTTTAGTTTTTGACCCGAGTGGCCATGGGGTGCCCAGGCTAAACAATATTTCTGGATACATCTGTGAGGATGTTTCTGGATGAGATTAGTATTTGAATCATCGATTCAGTGGATTCCTATCCCCAGTGTGGGTTGGGAATAATACAATTTGTTGACAGCCTAAATAGAACAAGGAGCAGAGGATGGAAGATTTTGCCCTTTTAAAATTTTTGCCTAATTTTGTGGGGACACTGACCTTCTCCTGCTCTTGGCGCTGCTGTTTCTTGGCTTTCTGGCCCAGACTGGCATCTACACCATTAGCTCCCCTGATTCTCAGGCCTTTAGACTTGGACTGAAGTACTCCATCAGCTTTCTGTGGGACTCTACTACATCTTTTATTGCATTAGCCCAATTTAAAAAGTAAATCTCTTCATGCATACATATATATAATCATACTTCTGTTATAGAACTCACTGTTCTTACCATGTTCCCTATCATCCTCAAGCAGCTAGATGATCAAACTGTGGAATGGCTTTTTAAAAACCTAGTTACTGAACCAGCATAGTGGGAATATCTTGCAGAGCTGGGGCAAGGCTCTTTAGGAGGCTACATGCTACATGCTCAAAATCAGCAATCAATATTATGGTTCTGTTTCTCCTACAGTCAGATGATATATGTCCAGGAGTAAAAGGTGGAAATAGAGTGGCACCTCTCACTATTACTTTTAGAGATCTCCTAGAAAAAGCTTTGCTTCTTGTCCCTATGACCTTATGCTGTTCAAGAGGTTCCTTAGGTTCAAGAGGTTCCTAAGGGAGGAAAGCTTCCACCAGGACACACAATGACTCCACTGAACTAGAAGTTAAAACTGTCACTCAGCCACTTTGGCCTCCTTATGCCTCTGAATCAACAGGCAAAAAAGGGAGTTACTGTGCTTGTTGAGTGATCAAGTCCAATTGCCATTAAGAATTTGGACTATTGCTTCAGAATGGAAGTAGAGAAGGACATATTTGAATATGAAAGATCACTTAGGGCATACCTTAGTACTACCATACTCTTTCATTAAAGGCAATGGAAAAACTACAATAGTCTGATTCAAACAGGACTACTAATGGTCCAGACTCTCCAGGAATTAATGTTGGGTCACTCCACTAGGTAAAGAAGAACCACAACTAGGACTTTAATTATTATTATAGTATTTCCTCCATATTTTGCTATGAATATGCTTGTGTGTATGTGTGAATAGAGAGTCTTTATTTCATTTCTAATCTCCTTATCAATAAGGGGTATTGACTACTGTATTTAAGTGTGGTTCAACTGTGTATCACAATATTAAAGTTAAGGCTATCAAGGAGAAGAGTAAACAATTACTCAAGGATGCTGCATCTTCTTCTGGGGAAACAGTTAGTGAGTTTTTTGATGTACACAGCATGGTTGTATTATGTTAGCTGGAAATGTGGCCTTGTCAATATCTTTATTTAGGGAATAAATATGATGTAAGGAGATGTATGGGGTTTCACTGGTGGCTCAGTGGTAAAGAATCTGCCTGCAATGCAGGAGGCCTAGGTTTGATCCCAGGGTCAGGAAGATCCCCTGGAGGAAGTCATGGCAACCCACTCCAGTATTCTTGCCTGAAGAATTATGTGGACAGAGGAGCCTGGCGGGCTACAGTCCATGGGGTCAAAAAGACACAATTGAAGTGACTGAGCACACACGCATGTAAGGATATGTGTACAAGTGCCAAGTTGACAAGTGCTGAACTGTGATGGTTAACGTTACGTGTTAAGTTGATGAAACCATGGTACCCAAATTGTAAGTTAAACAGCAGTCTAGATGTCACTGTTTATATTTTTTTTACATGTTATTAACATTTGAATCAGTAGACTTTGAGTAAACAAATCATCCTCCATAGTGTGGGTGGACCTCATGCCATCAACTGAAAGCCTTAAAAGACTGAGCACTCTAAAAGAAGAAGGAATTCTGCCTACAGACTGCAAGCTGTAACATCAACTCTTCCATGAATCTTCAACCTGCCAACCTACTCTACGGATATCAAGCTTACCTACTCCTACAACTATGAGAGTCAACTCCTTAAAATAAATTCCATTAGATAGATGCACATGTCCTGTTCTGTTTCTCTGAAGAATTCTGAGTAATACAATATGTAAGAATATGTGTGTGAATATGTGTTTGTATGAGTAATAAGGGCTCTCTGTTTTTTTGTCCATTACATTTTTGTATGTTTATTAATTTTTGGATTTATAAGATATATTTTTATGTTAAGTAAAGTAATTCTTTATCAGGTATGTATTGTGTTTTTCTTTTGTTGATTATTTATCTTTTTATCTCATATATGGCATTTTATGCTATAAAATTATATTTTTGTATTTATTTCCATTACTCTAGAAGGTGGGTCATAAAGGATCTTGCTGTGATTTATGTCAAAGAGTGTTCTGCCTATGTTTTCTTCCAAGAGTTTTATAGTTTCTGGTCTTACATTTAGGTTTTTAATCAATTTTGAGTTTATTTTTGTGTATGGTATTGGAAAGTGTTCTAATTTCATTTTTTTACATGTTGCTGCCCAGTTTTCCCAGCACCACTTACAGAAGAGACTGTCTTTTCTCTACTGTATATCGTTACTTTCTTTGTCAGAACTGAGGTGCTCATAGGTGCATAGATTTGTTTCTGGGCTCTCCGTTTTGTTCCGTTGGTCTATATTTCCTCTTTTGTGCCAGTACCACACCATGTTGATGACTGTAGTTTTGTAGTATATTCTGAAGTTAGGGCAGTTGATTCCTCCAGCTCCATTCTTCTTTCCCAAGGTTACTTTGACTCTTCAGGATCTTTTGTGTTTCCATACAAATTGTGAAATTATTTGTTCTAGTTCTGTGAAAAATAATTTAAGAGGGCATCCCAGGTGGCTCAGTGGTAAAGAGCCTGCCTACCAATATAACAGACTCAGGAGACGTGAGTTTGATCCCTGGGTCAGGAAGATCTCCTGCAGAAGGAAATAGCAACCCACTTCAGTATTCTTGCCTGGAAAATCCCATGGACAGAGGAGCCTGGCAGGCTGCAGCCCATGGGGCCACAAAGAATCAGACATGAATGAGCATGCATGCACAGAGCCACGCAGCTAAGCTGATCCTGTACTCCTGACCAACAGAAATTTGATAGGGATTGCATTGGATCTATAGATTGCTATGGGTAGTATAGTCATTTTCACAATATTGATTTTTCCAAGCCAAGAACGTGGTATATCTCTCCATCAATTTGTTTCACCTTTAATTTCTTTCATTAGTGTCTTACAGTTTTCTGCACACAGGACCTAATTAAACTTAAAAACTTTTACACAATGAAGTAAACTATAAACAAGGTGAAAACACAACCTTCAGAATGGGAGAAAATAATAGCAAATGAAACAACTGACAAAAGACTAATCCCCAAATATACAAGCATGAGTTCATGAAGCTCAAAAGCAGAAAAACAGACAACCCAAAGAAAAAGTGGGCAGAAGACTTAAACAGACACTTCTCCAAAGAAGATATACAGATGGTTAATAAACACAAGAAAAGATGCTCAGTATTATTGATTATTAGAGAGATGCAAATCAAAACTACAATGAAGTATCATCTCACACTGATCAGAATTGTTGTTGCTCAGTCAGGTCTGACTCTTTGCAACCCCATGGACTGCAGCATGCCAGGCTTCCCTATCCTTCATCATCTCCTGGAGCTTTCTCAAACTCATGTCCACTGAGTCAGTGATGCCATCCAACCCTTCTGGCCTCTGTCACCCCTTTTCCTCTTGTCGTCAATCTTTCCCAGCATCAGGGTCTTTTCAAATGAGTCAGTTCTTTGCATCAGGTGGCCAAAGTATTGGCATTTCAGCTTTAGCATCAGTCCTTCCAATGAATATTCAGGACTGATTTCCTTTAGGATGGACGGGTTTGATCTCTTTGCAGTCCAAGGGACTCTCAAGAGTCTTCTTCAACACCACAGTTCAAAAGCACAAATTCTTCAGTGCTCAGTTTTCTTTATGGGTCAACTCTAACATCCATACATGACTACTGGAAAAACCATAGCTTTGACTAGACCAATCTTTGTCAGCAAAGTAATGTCTCTGCTTTTCAATATTCTGTCTAGTTTGCTCATCACTTTTCTTCCAAGGAGCAAGGATCTTTAATTTTATGGCTGCAGTCATCATCTGCAGTGATTTTGGAGACGCACAAAATTAAGTCTGTCACTGTTTCCATTGTTTCCCCATCTATTTGCCATGAAGTGATGGGACTGGATGCCATGATCTTAGTTTTTTGAATGTTGAGCTTTAAGCCAAATTTTTGGCCCCCCTCTTTCACCTTCATCAAGAGGTTCTTTAGTTACTCTTCACTTTTTGCCATAAGGGTGGTGTCATCTGCATATCTGAGGTTATTGATATTTCTCCCAGCAATCTGGATTCCAGCTTGTGCTTCATCCAGCCCAACATTTCACATGATGTACTCTGCATATAACTTACATAAACAAGGTGACAATATACAGCCTTGATGGACTTGTTTCCCAATTTGGAACCAGTCTGTTCTTCCATATCTAGTTCTAAGTGTTGCTTCTTGACCTACGTACAATTTTCTCAGGAAACAGGCAAAGCGGTCTGGTATTCCCATATCTTTAAGAATTTTCCACCCTTTGTTGTGATCCACAGAGTCAAAGGCTTCAGTGTAGTCAACGAAGCAGAAGTAGATGTTTTTCTGGAACTCTCTTGCTTTTTCTATGATTCAACATATGTTGGCAATTTAATCTCTGGTTCCTCTGCCTTTTCTAAATCCAGCTTGAACATCTGGAATTTCATGGTTCATGTACTGCTGAAGCCTGGCTTGGAGAATTTTTAGCATTAATTTGCTAGCATGTGAAATGAGTGCAATTGTGCAATAGTTTGAACATTCTTTGGCATTGCCTTTATTTGGGATTTGAATGAAAACTGACTTTTCCAGTACTGTGGCCACTAGTGAGTTTTCCATATTTGCTGGCATATAGATTGCAGCACTTTCACAACATCATCTTTTAGCATTTGAAATAGCTCAGCTGGAATTCCATCACCTCTACTTGCTTTGTTTGTAGGGATGCTTCCTAAGGCCCACTAGACTTCACACTCTAGGATGTTTGGCTCTATGTGAATGATCACATCATCATGGTTGTCTGGGTTATTGTGGTTATCTGCCATGTAATGCCTCCCAAGATGGACATGTCATGGTGGAGAGTTCTGACAAAACATAGTCCACTGGAGAAGGGAACGGCAAACCACTTCAACCCTCTTGCCTTGAGAACCCCATGAACAGTATGAAAAGGCAAAAAGATATGACATTGAAAAATGAACTCCCCAGGTCTGTAGGTGCCCAACATACTACTGGAGAAGAGTGGAGAAGTATCTTCAGAAGGAATGAAGAGGCTGAGCTAAAGTGGAAACAACACCCAGTTGTAGATGTGTCTGGTGGTGAAAGTAAAGTCCGTCAGGATGGCCATCATCTAAAAGTCTACAAACAATAAGTGCTGGAGAGGATGTGGAGAAAAGGGAACACTCTTGCACTGTTGGTAGAAATTCAAATTGATACAGCCACTATGGAGAACAGTATGGAGATTTCTTTTAAAAAATTAGGAATAAAATCTACCATATGACCCAGCATTCCTACTACTGGTCATATACTCTGAGGAAACCAGAATTTAAAAAGACACATGTGCTCCAGTGTTCATTGCAGCACTATTTACAAT
This sequence comes from Dama dama, assembly GCF_033118175.1. Taxonomy (NCBI): domain Eukaryota; kingdom Metazoa; phylum Chordata; class Mammalia; order Artiodactyla; family Cervidae; genus Dama; species Dama dama. Next base: position 19,228,494 of record NC_083700.1, read on the forward strand.
AGCTAGGACATGGAAGCAACCTAGATGTCTATTGACAGATGACTAAATAAAGAAGCCATGGCACATATACACAGTGAAATATTACTGAGGTATAAAACAGAATGTATTTGAGTTGGTTTTAGTGAGGTGGACAAACCTAGAGCCTAGTATACTGAGTGAAGTAAGTCAGAAAGAGAAAGACAAATATTGTATATTAACACATACACATGGAGTTCAGAATGATGGTACTGATGAGCCTATCTACAGGGCAGCAGTGGAGATTGCAGACACAGAGAAAAGACTTTTGGACACAGTAGGGGAGAGAGAAGTAGAAGGATTTGAGAGAGTAGCATTGAAACATATACATTACCATATGTAAAATAGATAGCCAATGGGGGTTTGCTATATGACACAGGGAACCAAAGCTGGTGCTCTGTGCCAACATAGAGCAGTGGATTGGAGAGGGAGATGAGAGGGAGGTTAAAGAAAGATGGGTGTATACCTATGGTTGATTCATGTTGATGTATGGCAGAATCCATCACAATATTTTAAAGTAATTATCCTCCAATTCAGTGTATGACAAAACCCACTGAAATGTTGTGAAGTGATTGGCCTCCAACTAATAAAAAATAACAAAATAAAATAAAATAACTTTTAATGGTATTTTAAAATTTAGTTTATTAATTTTTTCCTTTATAAATTATGGGTTTGTGCCACTTTTAAAATATCTTCTCCTCCTTATTAATTAAGCAACAATCATTTATGTTTTCTATTTCTTCAGAGTGTTGTTTCATTGTTTATAACTTAAAAGAAGATTTACACGAAGGGAAAATTTGTTAATGTTTTCCTTTGTAGTTCAGATGGAATGAGAGTGGGAGGGCATAGAGGAAAATTAACTTAGCCTGATTTACTCTCCATTAGATCTCCAGTTTCTTGAGAACTTGAGGGAATGATGTAGAGATAGAATCCTTGGATGAATTGGTGACCTCAGAAAGTCTTTGTTCGTGAAAATGGTACCAGAGCCACTGACAGCTAATATCCAAACCAAAGAGTCAGTTCAAGAGATATGGTTGTAATCATAACTCTGACTCATCACTTAAGTCCAAACAGATTAATATTTCAGGCTGCCCTGCCTTGAGGCAGAGATGTGGACCATATGACCTCTTCATCCTATCATTCTAGGAATCAGGAGCTGGCTCCTGTGCAAGTCAAGGAGTGGATATCCTGGCCACTCCCCATAACTAAGATCACTGGAACAACCTGGGCCAGTGTCATAGCCAGGTGAGACAGGGGCAGAACTCTGCAGGATGACATGGTCATCACAGGTCATGGTGCCTATCTCAGAGTGAGGTCTCCTAGGAGGATGATCTAAGTCACAGGGAAAAGCTGTTTATAAACTGCAGAATCAGTGCTTTGTTCTATGTTGTTTAGTTGCTAAGTCTTCTCTAACTCTTTGCAACACCATGGACTGCAGCAGGCCAGGTCCCCCTGTCCTCCACTATCTCCCAGTTCAGTTGAGTTCAGTTCAATTGCTCACTCGTGTCTGACTCTTTGCAACCCCATGGACTGCAGCATGCCAGGCTTCCCTGTCCATCACCAACTAGTAGAGCTTGCTCAAACTCATGTCCATTGAGTCAGTGATGCCATCCAACCATTTCATCCTTTGTTGTCCCCTTCTCCTCCTACCTTCAGTCATTCCCAACATTAGGGTCTTTTCCAATGAGTCGACTCTTCACATCAGATGGCCTAAGTGTCAGAGCTTCAGCTTCAGCATCAGTCCTTTCAATGAATATTCAGGGATGATTTCTTTTAGGATTGACTGGTTTGATGTCCTTGCAAGGGACTCTCAAGAGTTTTCCCCAGCACCACACTTTGAAAGCATCAATTCTTTGTCACTCAGCCTTCATTATGGCCCAACTCTTACATCTGTACAAGACTACTGGAAAAACCGTAGCTTTGACTATCTGGATCTTTGTTGACAAAGTGATATCTTTGCTTTTTAATATGCTGTCTAGGTTTGTCATAGCTTTCCTTCCAAGGAGCAAGCTTCTTTTTTAATTTCATGGCTTCCGTCACCATCTACAGTGATTTTGGAGCCCAAGAAAATAAAATCTGTCACTGCTCCCATTTTCCCCCCTTCTATTTGCCATGAAGTGATGGGGCTGAATGCCATGATCTTAAATTTTTGAATGTTGAATTTTAAGCCAGCTTTTTCACTCTCTTCTTTTACCTTCATCAAGAGGCTCTAGCTCTTCTTCACTTTCTACCATTAGAGTGTTATCATCTGCATATCTGAGGTTATTGATATTTCTCCCAGCAATCCTGATTCCATCTTGTGATTCATCCAGCCCAGCATCTTGCATGATGTACTCTGCATATAAGTTAAATAAACAGGGTGACAATATACAGCCTTTTTGTACTCCTTTCCCAATTTTGAACCAGTCCTTTGTTTCATGTAAGGTTCTAACTGTTGTTTCTTGACCTACATACAGGTTTCTCAGGAGACAGTAAGACAATCTGGTATTCCCCATCTCTAAGAATTTTCCAGTCTGTTGTGATCCACAAGTCAAAGGCTTTAGCATAGTTTATGAAGCAGAAGTAGATAGTGTTTTTTTTTGTTTGTTTGTTTGTTTGGAATTCCCTTGCTTTTTCTATGACCCAACGAATGTTGGCAATTTGATCTTTGGTTCCTCTCCCTTTTCTAAACCCAACTTGTACATCTGGAAGCTCTTGGCTTATGTACTGCTGAAGCTTAGCTTAAAGAATTTGAAACATTACCTTATTAGCATTCAAAATGAGTGCAATTGTTCAGTAATCTGAATGTTCTTTGGCACTGCCCTTCTTTGAGATAGGAATGAAAACTGACCTTTCCTGGTCCTGTGGCCACTGCTGAGTTTTCCAAATTTGCTGATGTATTGAGTGCAGCACTTTAATAACATCATCATTTAGGATTTTAAATAGTTCTACTGGAATTAATTAATGTACCCCAATAAATACTCATTGAATGAATGTCCTGAATCATTAGGCTAATTTGCATTCCCAGTAACAAGGCTTTTTGAGGGACCATTTGCACACAACCCACCAACAATAGTTTTAGGAACATTTCTTTCATTTTAAAAAAATATTCACTTATTTATTTATTTGGTTGGTTTTGTTGGGTCTTTGTTGCAACACATGAGAGATCTTCATTGTGTCGTGCAGGACCTTTCATTGCAATGCACAGGCTCTCTAGTTGTAGCACCTGGGTTCTAGAACTTGGGCTAGGCAGTTGTGGTAACTAGGCTTAGTTGCCCCGTGGCATGTTCAATCTTAGCTCCATAACCAGGGATCAAACCTGGGTCTGCTGCATTGCAAGATGAATTCTTAGCCCCTGGATTACTAGGGAAGTCCTTTAAGAGTCTTTTTAATTTCTGACAATGTATTATGAATCTAAGAGCTCCCTCCTGAAGAAACAAGTTCTATTCTTTATTAGTGAGGTGGAATTTTTTTTCTAATCTAATTTTAGTGGAAACCAGAATTTTTTTTCATTTCTTTTTTCCTTCTTTTGGTATTGATCATTTATGACTCTTCCAAATCTTTTATAAAAATGTTTACTTGTTTATTCTTAATTATTATGAAACCTATGTTATCTAGGGATATTGATACTATAACTGTCATATGTAGTCTATTTCCCAAGTTAATTATTTTTATTAAAACATTTTTTAGAGCAATTTTAGGTTCATAGAAAAATTGGGGAGAAGGCACTGAAATTTCCTGTATACTTCCTCTCCCAATACCTGCCTAGCTTTCTCCATTGTCAACATCCCCCACCAGACATGTACATTTGTTACACTTGATGAAGCTCCCACTTCTACATCATCGTCGTACAAAGTCTATAGTTTACATTACCATGTATTCTTAGTGTTCCACATTTTATAGGTTTGGACAAATGTGTAATGACATGTATCCATCAGTATGGTATCATACAGAGTATTTTCACTATCCTAAAAATGCCCTGCCTATACATCCCTCTCCCACCCCAACAACTCTTGACAATCACTGATCTTTTTTTTTTAACAAGTCTTATCTATTTATTTATATTAACTTTTGGCCATACTCTGGAGCATGTGGGATCTTATTAATAGTCCCCTGATCAGAGATCAAACTTACACCCCCTGCATTGGAAGAAGGAATCTTAACTACTGGACTGCTGGGGAAGTCCCAATCACTGATCTTTTTATTTTTGCCACCATTTTGCTTTTTCCATGATGTCATATAGTTGGAACCCATACAATATGTAGCCTTTTCATATTGGCTTCTTTCACTTAATAATATGTATTTAATCTTCCTATCTGTCTTTTCATGGCATTATAGATCATTTCTTCATAGTGTTTAATAATATTCCATGGTCTGGATCTACCACAGTTTATTTATTCACCTCCTAAAGGATATCTTGATTGTTTCCAAGATTTGACAATTATGAAAAAGCTGCTCTGAACATCTGTCTATAGATTTTTGTATGGATGCAAGTTTTCAACAATTTTGGGTGAATACCAAGAAATGTGATTGCTAGATCACATGGTAAGAGAACATTTGGTTTTATAAGAAATTGTCTTCCAAAGTTGTTGGAAAATTTTGCATTTCCATTAACAGTGAGTTAACACTCCTATTGTTCTGCATCCTCACCAGTGTTTGATGTTGTCAGAATTCAATATTTTAGCCATTATGACAGGTGTGTAGTGGTATCTCATTGCTATAATTTGCATCCCCCATGGCATAGGACATGAAGCATCTTTTCGTATGCTTATTTACCATCTGTATATCTTCACTAGTGAGGTATCAGGCCCTTTGTCTATTTTTTAATTGGGTTGTTTTTTTTTTTCTTTTTGTTTAGTTTTAAGAGCTCTTTGTATGTTTTGGATAGTATTCCTTTATAGTAGAAAATATTCTTTCCAGTCTGTGGCTTATTTTATCAGTCTTAACATTGTCTTTTGCAAAGCAGAAGTTTTTAATTCAATGCAACCTAGCTCATCAGTTATTTATTTCATGTATCATGACTTTGGTGTTGCATCTAAAATGTCACTGCCATACCCAAGATCAACTAGGCTTGCCTCTCTTCTTCTAGGAATGCTATAATTCTCATTTTACATTTAAGTCTGTGATCCATTTTCAGTTTTTTTGTTAAGAATATAACTTCTGTGTCTAGATTCATTGTTTCACATGTTGATGTCGAGCCCCATTACATGAAAAGACTATCTTTGTTCCATTATATTGCTTCTTTTTCCCCCCCAAGTACCAGTTGACTATAGGTTTAGGGGGGTTTATGTCTGGGCTCTCTATTCTGTTTCATTGATCTATTACCTATTGTTTTGCCAATACCAAACTGCATTGATTATGTAACTTACTTATAGTAAGTCTTGAAGTCAGGTAATGTCAATCCTTATGAGCTGATTCTCCTTCAATATTGTATTGGCTGTTCTGGGTCATATATGAAGATCATATAATCTTTAGAATCAGCTTGGTGATACCCACAAAATAATTCCTGGAATTTTGATTGGGAGTGCATTGGATTTATAGAACAGATTGGGAAGAATCAACATCTTGATAATATTGCATCTTTCTATCCATAAACATGGAATATCTCCATTTATTAAGTTCTATGATTTCATTTATCAGAGTCTTATAGTTTTCCTAAAATAGATTTTATACATATTTTATTAGATTTATACCTAAGTACTTAATCTTGGGGGTGCTATTATAAATGGTATTGCATTTTAAAATTTCAAATTTCATTTGCTCATTTCTGGTATATAGGAACGCAATTTACACCTGCTTAACTTTGTACCTTCACCTTGCTATAACTCTTTATTACTATCTTTTAAATTTTCTACAGAGATAATAATGTTATCTGTGAACAGTTTATTTCTTCCTTCCCAATCAGTATATCTTTAACTTATTTTTCTCTTCTAATTGCATTAGCTAGAACATCCAGTACCACCATGTGGAAAAGGAGTCGTGAGAGGGCACATTCTTGCCTTGTACCTGATCTCAGAAGGAAAACTTTGAGTTTCTCATCAATTTTGTATTCCTCCACCTTTTTATTGGTATTTTCTACCATTTAGAATTTAATTTTTCCATATTTAACCATGTAGATTACATGTATCTATATTTTCCTTTATATATTATGGATCTTATGTTATTCTTAATTAAAGTTTTCTCCAAATAATTAACTACCAACTACATTTTAAAGGTGTTGACTGTATTTGCAGTTATAGGACTACATATATTTGACAAAACATTGAATTGTATATTAAAATTAGCAAATTTTATTGCATATAAATTATACAGAAATAAAAGTGAGCTTTTAATTTAAAATAAAGATTCCATCTATATTTTTGTATGTATGTATTTTGTATATTTAAACTGATGGAGGAGTCAAGTAGAGATTGTCAGGAGAAGGGTGAAGGATGCGGAGCACAGGAGTGAAGAATGACAGTGGTAAGAGAGAGGAAGAAGCAGCTGTCTGTCTCCTGGTCATGTCTGAGGGCACAGTTAGATATACGAAGGCAGGAAGGGAGCCAGAAGTTGAAGAAGCTATGTTCACAACTAATGCTGCTTCAGGATATTGGTTAAAAGGGAAAACAAAGAATTAGGAGAAAATGCAAACCTATAAAAAATACACTTTTCCCTTCTGACCCATGACCCTGTCATCTGTCTACTGAGGCTTCTGAAGCCACCAGCAGAGAAGATACAAGAATAGAACAATGGTGACCAAAACATGAAATGAAATCTGTCTACATCAAGTCAGTGAGCAGACTCTGTGTTTATTATTTTAACTTGGGCAGCAGGATGCAATAAGTTACAGAGGGACACGGGGTCTGTGCTTTGGGATTCCCAGGGCCATCACACGTATGGCAAAGGAGGTGAATAAATGGGTTTCAGGGAGAGGTCTGGGGCTCCTGGACCCTAGGGCACAGCGATCCTCAGGACCAGAGCTCAAAGCCCAGACTCCCCAGCAATAGGGGCAGGCCCAGCAGGAGGTGACGGAGGAGGAGAAAGTGTTTGTCCATCTGTTGTCCCCAGGCCAGCTCTTCTTGGCACAGGGTCCACTTCAGCAGCAGCCGCCTCCAGAGGACTGACCGCTTCCCCCTCCACAGCACCCAGAGCCCCCCGAGGGCTGGGGGCAGCAGTCAGAGCTCTGGGGTCTGCGGTGGTGGGACCTGCGGCGCCTGCGGTGGCTCAGGCAGCAGCCCCCAGACCCAGAGCTGCAGCAGCCCCCGGAGCTGGGGCCACAGCAGCCCCCAGAGCTGACACCACAGCAAGAGGAGACTGGGGGGCACTTTGGGGGGCATTTAGGGGTGGGGCACTTGGGGGCACACTTGGGAGGGGGCTGGCATTGTTGCTGGTTCTGCTGGCAGGACATCTTGGTGGGCAGGCTCAGGATCTGAGGGAGAGACAGACAGCAGGTCAGATCCAGCACACAGAGACCTCCCTTGCCCCTTTTGCCCTCTTAGCATCACTTATAATCTTAAAAGCATAACATCCAGTAGTTTTACTACTCTTAGTAGCTTTCCCATACTCTTGAATTTTATATTTGAAACTTCAGCACAGTTGTGTAAGTCAGACAAGACCTTTCATCTACTTGTACAAAGTAGTAACCTAAGCCCAAACAATATAACAAAACAGCTCCAAGAGTCTGAAATCTTATAAGTGGAGATGGAACTGATTCTATCTATGTCTTCCAAATTTGAAATTGTCCAGTTTATAGTCCATTTAAGGACAAATTCTTTCTTAAAGAAAAAATACAGCAACCAGTCCCCTGATCATAATTTGATTTATTCTGTAAAGTCAGCATTGCAAAAAATCTTATAGATTACAGCTCTCATTAAGCTCACTTATATTAAAGATCATTGTTATTGTTTAGTTGCTCATCATGTCTGACTCTTTTGCTACCCCATGGACCATAGCCCACCAGGCTCCTCTGTCTGTGAAATTTCCCAGGCAAGAATACTGAAGTGGACTGCCATTTCCTTCTCCAGGTCATTCTGACCCAGGGATCAAACCCTCATCTCCTGCATTGGCAGGTGAATTTTCTACTACTGAGCTGCCAGGGAAGCCCTTTATTAAAAAAGAGACTAGAAATCCTCTCAACCTCTACAGCCCTGGGACTTGAACCTCTGCCCTCTGATCTCAGTCCAGAGAGGTCCCATCTCCTTAAGCTGGTGGGTTGTGATGGTGGTCCTCAGGGTTACTGTTTCTTAATCAACATGGAAGTTTGTAAACGCACTTCCAGACCCGTGAGTAAGCATGAAGAAGTTTAATAATAAGCAAGTTTAAAAATCCCAGAGGAGCCTGAGGTCTCTGTCTTGGGCTGCTCCTTCACTGCAGATGGGGGCAGGGCAATATTTTCACATGTGAGCTCCCTCCTGACACCTGCCAGAGTAGAGCATGGAGTCCGTCAGGTCATCAGTGTCCTTGTCCTGAGAGGCCCTCTCCACTACAGGTCAGCTTGTTTCCTTCTGAGCACAGCTGCCTGACTCTTCTGCCTATGTTCCCAGTTGGTACCAGATCCCTCCTTGCATCCCTCAGTCATCCTGTGCCCTCCTCCTCTGACACAATGACCTTACTCTGTGAAGGTCCTGCCTTCTCGTTCATATCCGAGCATCCTCTGTGGAAGGCCCCACTCCAGTTCTCAGAGGACGCTTACCTGTTCACACGCAGCACAGGTTCGTCAGCACCACAGGAGAAGAGTGGATGGAGGTGCTCTGGTCCCAAGGTCCTTTTATCCCGGCCTTGGGCTCTGCCCTCAGGTGTGAGCCAGGGCCTGGGCATGAGAGGACTGCCTCCTGTCAGCCACGTGGCTCCTGTGACAAGTGATGACTGGTAGCCTCTTCCTGTCTCACTCTATGAACTCAGGGCAGCCTCTCCAAGTAGCTTGGAGTAGAGCTACTTAGAAACAAAGAGTGGAGAAGTTAGAGACGCTTTACTTTAGATCTTCTGTTTCATTCTCCTTGAGAAATACCAGCATGGAAGGAAGGCCTCTTAGCTCCTGTTTTTGTTGCTTGGGGCCCAATCACTTTCTTTCTTTCTTCCTTCTGATATAAATTCATTACTCATGGCAGTCTGTTTCAGACTGTAATTTGGAGATGTCTTCACATTTCTCCACTTAACGGTTACGGCTATCAAAGGTCAGCAAAATTTGATCTATCCCCCAAATGTGCCCCATGGCCTGTTTCATTATAGCCTTGAAACTAAGAATGGTTTTACATGTTAAATGTTTGTGAAGAGAAACTGAAAGAAGACTCTTTCATGAAACATGAAAATTATAATAAATTCAAATTTCAGTGTTCATAAAGTTTTACTTGGAACCAGGCCTGCTCTCATTTTTTTATTCTCCAGGGCTATTTTCACACTGCAGTGGCAGGATTAAGTAGTTGGAAGAGAGACCCTAGGGTTCCCAAAGCCCACAGTATTTACTCTTTACCCTTTACCAAAGTTTGCTGATGTATCTCATTGCTTTTATGAGCCCGAAATCAGACAGATCTAGAAAACAGTCCTGACTAGCTGACTGATGCTGGGAGGGATTGGGAGCAGGAGGAGAAGGGGACGACAGAGGATGAGATGGCTGGATGGCATCACCAACTCAATGGGCATGGATTTGGGTAGACTCCGGGAGTTTGTGATGGACAGGGAGGCCTGGCGTGCTGCGATTCATGGGGTCGCAAAGAGTTGGACACGACTCAGCAACTGAACTGAACTGAATCACTGAACTGCCAAGGAAGTCCCTATCTTGATGTTTTTGACTATGAAATATGGCCAGGAAAGGAGTTTGCGGTGAGGAGAAGAGCTCTTCCTTGCTCCACATAGAACAGCCAGTCAGAGATGATGTGTAGGGAAACAGAAAAGTGCAGAGTGGGACAACTAAGCACCAGGGCCAGGGAAACTGGAGGTGAGGTGATAGAGTGACCTCCAGAGGCTCTTTTTAAGCCCCTTGCAACTTCCTGACCCTAGGTTTTTATTGTAGATTTCTCTGCTTGTAAAGTTTTTCTACCCCAGCAAGTTAAGTAGTTGAAAGGCAAGGACAAGAGTTCACATTTCGTTCAAGTTGGTGTATAGCACCACGGTGAGATTTTCTGAAAGGAAGCTAATTAATTAACTGGAAAAAGGCGCACTGAAGCCAGAAGCAGCATGTGAAGAAAAACCCTCTCCTTCCTGTCAGTGGCAGAAAAATTTGGGGAGAATCAAAAGTTTCCCAGAGTCTGGAACATTATAATGATTTAACAAACCACAAGGGGAAGAGTGAAGTCAGTTAACATATAGTTACAAGATATTAATAAGTAATATATACATTTGGGTGGACAAATTATATAAACAGAGACTAAATATGTGTGTTTAGTTGGATGCATGAGACAAGTGCTCGGGCCTGGTGCACTGGGAAGACCCAGAGGGATCGGGTAGAGAGGGAAGTGGGAGGCGGGATCGGGATGGGGAATACATGTAAATCCATGGCTTATTCATGTCAATGTATGACAAAAACCACTACAATATTGTAAAGTAATTAGCCTCCAACTAATAAAAATAAATGAAAAATAAATAAATAAATATGTGTGTTTATATAAACATACACACATATATTTTATAGTGGTATTATGTGTGTTGTGCATATATCGGTTTTTATTGGCTGTTATTTTGCATCCCACCTTCCTGTTTTTTCCCTCTATCTTCTTCATTAGAACTCTTCTAGAAATAATTACCCACCACCATTAAATAAGGTGACCAAAACCATACAGCATAGTTTGCCAGAGACAGTTTTAGATTATGTCTTTTATCCCAGCATAAATTTTCATAAACCTTCTTTTCAATCTTTTCAAATTCAACCCTGTTCCAGTTCAGAAAATAACTATATAGTTACACTATCATCCAATGATGTCTTCTTAAGAGGCTTCACTGATTCAAGATAAAACCTGAACAACTTGGCCTTGATTCAAATATCTATACAGTATAACCGTTTTCTGTTTCTAAAGATTTTTTCTTTGTTCCCTTAAGAGAAGAAATCCTTCTCTTAACCTGAATTGACTCCTTAGCTCTACTTTGAATCGGCTGCATGCATGCGTGCTAAGTCTCTTCAGTCGTGTCTGACTGTTTGTGACACTATGGACTCCAGTCAAGACTACTGAAGTGGGTTGCCATTTCCTTCTCCAGTGGATCGAACCCCCATCTCTTATGTCTCATTGGCAGGTGGGTTTTTACCACTAGCGCCACCAGGTTACTTCATGTCTTATCTTTGTTTTGTTTATGTGACATGTTTCTGATCAAGTATTTATTGAGAACAGGGTCTGGATATAAAACATTTATATCCCCCTCTGCTCCTAGAGCAGAGCTATGCAGACAGTCATTTCACCAGGGTTTCTTAGCACCCAAGAGTTTGCACATAGCTTTTCCAGGGGATTTAAGTCAATCAGGTAACAGTTTGACATTAAGATGTGTACTGTTATATGTGCTGGTCATATCGTCCTACAGCGGTCTCTCTCTATATTACTCAAGTGAAATATTTGTTCTCAATGTGTTCTAAAGGGCATAGCTACGGAAGGAGAGACTGGGATATTGATTGCCTGGCTCACATAGTCAGTACTACTACAAAGCCCAGCTCATAGATTCCTAGGTTAATGGAGCTGATGTTCCATTGGGTCACGCCTCTGCCTCTAGGTATGGCAGCACCCAACCTTCCATGAGTCTGACTCTGGGTATAGGTTATTAATCAGCAGCGTGGCTGCAATATCTTGAGGACTTCTTTCTAAGCCTTGGCTTTTAGAGTTCAATTGATGGAGTAAAAAAAAAAAAAAGAAATAAAATGTTTAGTTACAAGGGATTGGCTTTCTGAGGTTATTTACTCATCAAAGTGTAAGGCAAGTGCAGAGAAAAACTGAGTGAGCTAGGCAGTCAGGCAAGGAAAGGAAATATATTAGAGGGAAAACAAGAGGGTGACTGGCCCTTGAGAAGAACCAGTGTCCTCCCTCTCTGATGGGATCTTTCTTATTTATCTCCAATGAAAAATTCTCTGAAGGGATGGTTAATTTTTAGCCTGTAGCTGAGGTCTGGAATCTGGTGGTCTTGTAGCCTTCAGAAGGTAGGTGCCAGCAGGAAAGCAGAATGTAGTTTGGGCAATTTGGTCAGTCTCAAGGGTCACTGTGACTTTATCCTTTGTTTGAGAGGTCAACATAACAAGTTATGTTAACAATGAGCCCCCATGTAGGCCCTATCACAAAGGTATCTGTCTCCCATGTTCTTTGATAATTTCACAAGATGGGAGGAAACACTACTGAGATTCACAGGAAGTCATTAAAACTGGGTGAATTTTTCTCATTCCCTGCCCCCTACAGCCCCTTCCAGAGACAGGACCTTGTACATCATTGATTTTTAGTTTCCTTCCCTTCCCTTCCCCTTCAAAACATTTGAAAGTGAAAGTGTGAAAGTATTAGCCTCTTAGTCATGTTCAACTCTTTGCAACCCCATGGATGGTAACCTGTCAGGCCCCTCTGTCCAAGGGATTCTCCAGGCAAGAAAACTGGAGTGGGTTGCCATTCCCTTTTCCAGGGGCTTTTCCCAACCCAGGGATCAAATCTGGGTCTCCTGCCTTGCCCGCAGATTCTTTACCTTCTGAGCTACCAGGGAGGCCCTCAAAACCTTTATTTTATTTTATAAAATATTTTTAAAAGCACATTTTAAAAGTATTAAGGGAAAATATTTATTATTTCTAGTTCATTGAGAAATAAACTTATTTTGAAGGAAATAAAAATAGAAAAGTTGATAAATGGGTATATCTATATATAAATATAGAAGGGTATATCTAAAAATCTATACAGCAAATAGCACCCACAAATAAGACAGAAAGAAAATCAATCAGTGGGGAGATTGCAACACATTTACGAGGAACATAGAAGACAGCTCTCACAAGTCAACAGAAAATACGCAAGTTCAGTTCAGTCGCTCAGATTTGTCCGACTCTTTGCATCCCATAGACTGCAGCATGCCAGGCTTCCCTGTCCATCACCAACTCCTGGAGCTTGCTCAAACTCATGTCTATTGACTCAGTGATGCTATCCAAACATGCAACCACACCAACAAACAGATGAGCAAAGAACATGAACAGGCAACACATGTTGTATTTGGAGTATTTCTATGGAGTATTTCCTGCCATATCAGTAAACAAGGACGTCACAGCCATCAGTGATTTCTGTACCTCCAAATGTAAATTTCTGAGCCCAGAGCCTGTCCGAAAGGGAAAACAATGCCTGCGATCCAGCAGCTGTTGGATGCCACCACTAAAAATCAAGAAGCAAGATGCTGGCCCCAGATAGCTGAGATACATATGAAAGGAATGATTTCAATGAGCCCAGATGCTTGTATTTTCCCATACAAAAAAGAACACTAAATTCCTTAACTTGAGGTATCTGGTTTTCCTTAATTGACAATAATCTTTTGCTGTTCAGACTGCCTGCCCCTTTTGTTGCAAACTTCTATATAACCTGACTCCTCCTACAACCTCAAAGAAGTTTCTCAGGGCTACTTGAGATACTACCTCCTGAGCTTGAAGTCCCAAGAATTCCCACCGAATAAAACAACTCTCTACTTTCAGGTTGTGACTATATTTTTCAGTTGACACACTTATCATAAATTAAATACAAATGGCCAAAGAATAATTGAAAATATATGCAATGTTACCAATCAAAAAAGATTGACAAATTAAAAGGAAATGTCTTATGGAACAGTGTCAATCCAGTGTATTCATTCACTGGCAAAGACTGAGTGCTTGACAGACTCTCATTGTTGGAGGGGATGCATGGAATTGGGCACTCAAAGTTCATTGGCTTGAAAATAAGTTGGTGTAATTATCGTGCATTACTGTATGAGGATTCATTCATTTAATACAGACTTTACGATGTGTGAATGAATTAAAATGTAAAATGAGCATACTTTTTTACAGTGTTTGAATATATAAGAACTTAGCCTAAGGAAATAAGGGAATGGTAAGAAAAGAATATATGCATAAGGATGCTCCTTGTAGCTAATTACCAATAGTAATGATACAGTAATATTAACTCCACCAGGCTCCTCTGTCCATGGGATTCTCCAGGCAAGAGTACCACAGTGGGTTGCCAGTTCCTCCTCCAGGGGATTCTCCCAGCCCAGGGATCGAACCCACATTTCTTATGTCTCCTACATTGGCAGGCAGGTTCTTTACTACTAGCACCACCAGTGAAGCCCCCCAAAGCACATTTTCCCTGACTGGGAATTGAACCCAGGTCATAGTGGTGAAAGGACCTAATCTTAGCCACTAGACCACCAGCCTGACAATTGGAAGTGCTCCATCATTGATAGTTCTTATATCACCCTGTCCTCAGGACTCAGGGCAGTAACAGAGTAGGAGGTGTTTTTCAGAGAATGTGCAGATGAGGGTCACCAAGTCTGCTGGAGAGCCTATCCTTCTTGCTCTAGTCCATGATGGTGAAAGATGGTGAAGTTCTCCTCCCACTGGTTTGACTGTCTAAGATAGGGAAGCAGGTAGTCAGAGAGAGCATCCTGGATCCCAACGTGTTGCCTGGACTGTGTGGACATCCTGACATCAAAATCAACAGAAATTGTGGAGAATTTCCTATGTGTGGGCAGGAGGGCTCCCACACATGGGAGGCAGAGAAGAAATTAAGTCCAGCCTCCACTGCTGGATGCTGACTTCTGGACTCACCAGAGATCAAAAGGTAAAGAGAAGGGAAGCTCCAAGCAAGTTTGGCTCCTTGTTTGTAAGGAGCTTCAGGCCTTGAAGCATCTATCAGGACCCATATCAGCATTTCTCCCTGTGCCTAGAGGAGGTGGTAGTTGAACTTGCTACTTATTAACCCTTATTTGCCTTTCAGTTCTTCAATAAGTCAGCAGTTCCTTACATAAAGTTCTGCCTGTTAAAGCAAACATCTTAATTTCTGTTTCCTGACCTCCTCTAAGAGAGCGACTAGTTTCAGCTTTAATGAGGACAGGAGTTGGAGGAATTTAATCTTAAGGACTCAATGAGTCTTGAAAGCAACTGATACTAGTCTAGGGTCCAGATAACAAGTGGAGAAAGGGCAGAGGGCAGCAGACATGCTTGTCTTTCCCGGTATATGGTATATCGACAAGTAAGAGGAAAACAGTCCAGGACAAGGTGGTGAATGGATGATTTGTTTTATTGTTTCATTTCAGGTAGGAAACGGCCAGTGGCATAAGAATGATTCTCTGGGGTTCCCAAGGCAGCTTGAAGAGATGAGATCAGGGATCAGCAGGTGAGTTTTTAGGAAAGAACAGAGATTTCTGGATTCCAGGTCAGAAGAAACTTCTAGGACAAAATTTGAAATCTTCACTGATACATCTCAGCAGACAGTCAGGCCAAAGGAAGATGGCCTTGTCCTTTTCATGCCCCTAATTCAGCTCTTCTTGGCTCAGGGTCCACTTCAGCAGCAGCCGCCTCCAGAGGACTGACCACTCCCCCCTCCACAGCACCCGGAGCCCCCCGAGGGCTGGGGGCAGCAGTCAGAGCTCTGGGGTCTGCGGTGGTGGGACCTGCGGCGCCTGTGGTGGCTCAGGCAGCAGCCCCCACACCCAGAGCTGCAGCAGCCCCCGGAGCTGGGGCCGCAGCAGGAGGAGACTGGGGGGCACTTCGGGGGGCATTTAGGGGTGGGGCACTTGGGGGCACACTTGGGAGGGGGCTGGCATTGTTGCTGGTTCTGCTGGCAGGACATCTTGGTGGGCGGGTTCAGGAGCTGAGGGAGAGACAGACAGCAGGTCAGATCCAGCACACAGAGACCTCCCTGCCCCTTCCTGAACTTTCAGCATCTTTCTAGCGCCTTTATCTTGAAAGCTTTCAGATCAGACATAAGAAAATCATCTCTTTCGTGCTCATTAACATTTCCTAAGTGTCAGAAAAAAGACCAGGAAATAAACTGGCTCCAGGTCAGCATTCTCTCTACCACGTCACCAGGATCCTTGAAAATGTCCAATGTAGGGACCATTCTAGAGCTGAAAGCCTCATTAAGGAAAAAGCAAAATCTTCCTCTCCCTGAAGAATTTCTGATATGTTTTCATTTTGCAGAACATAGAAAATTGCAACTGCAAAGGGCCTTGGAATCAATGTGTCCCAATCAGCTCATTTCAGAAGAAACTGAAACAAACAGAGGCAAATTCACTGGCTCGGGGCTATTCACAAACACATCACAGTTTCATCCCCAGGTTCCCTGACTCCCAACCCAAAGACTGTCTTATATCCTGCTCCCCAGGCCTGTCACTGGGCTGCTCAGCCTCACTATGGATCTTCTTGTTGGAATCCAAACAGATCCACAAGTGTCTCTGATTTTCTCTACTAAGTAGCAGCATCCTCAGTCCATTATTTCTACAACTGGGTAGGGATATGTTTCCAAAATGATGTTTCCATTATACACCCCCACTCCAGCATAATCTAGAGGTCAGTATTTTTATTTCCTAAAAGCAGAAAAACACACCCAGCAACTGAAAACCATTTGGTTTCTCTAAAGCTCCAGCACCAGCCACAAAAGTCTTCCCAGTAGCTCTTGGTCTCTCTCACTCATCTTATCCTTCCCTCCTTCAGATTCCTGAGCTTTTGTCCTTGCTGGCCACAACTCCAGTCCCTGTTTCTGCCCTGCCCTCCCCTCTGGTCTGAGCATCCTCTGTGGAAGGCCCTGCTCCCACTCCCAGTGGAAACTCACCGGTGCACACACAGCACAGAGTCGTCAGCACCTCAGGAGAGGAGTGGATGGAGGTGCTCTGGCCCCAAGGCCCTTTTATCCTGGCCTTGGGCTCTGCCCTCAGGTGTGAACCAGGGCCTGGGCATGAGAGGACTGCCTCCTACCACCCACATGGTTCCTGTGACAGGTGATGACTGGCAGTTCTTCCCTGCCTCCCTCTACGTGGCTCAGGGCAGCCGTTCCTGGCTAGGAAAGCACCTGCCTAAAATGAGGGCTATAGTGGGTTGAAACAGACACCAGCATTCATGGAATCCTCTGTTGCCTTACTTCCCATGGAAAATGGCTTTCTTCACAGCCTTCTCTTCACACCGAGGGACCTGGTCACATGATGCCTTTCCTTCCACCCTAGATATTAATTTTTCATTTGGACCTTTGCATCTAGATAGCTTGGAGTAAAAATCTACATGTCTAAGTTGTGGGGTGTGTGTATGTGTGTATGACTGTCAACTGAAAAATATATTCACAGTCTGAGACTTTAGAGTTATGGTTTATTTGGCAAAAATTCTTAGGACTTCAAGTCCTGTAAATAGCATTTCAAGTAACCCTGAGAAAACTGAGAGGAGGTGAGGGGGAAATTAGGATATATAGGAGTTTTGCAACAAAGGGCAAATAGTAGGTGCAAAAGATTACTATCAGTAAAAGAAAACCAGATATCTTAAATTAAGGAACTTAGCACTTTTCTGTGTTTGGGAAGATGCAAGAGTCTGGGCTCACTGAAATCATTCCTTTGATATGTGCCTCAGCTATCTGGGACCAGTATCCTCTGTTTACACATCCCAAAATTCCCGAGGGCTCACCATAGGGAGTGGCTGCATCTGATGACTGCTAGATAGCAGGTATTCTTTTCCTTGGGACTCACCAGCTCACCATTGGTGGTGGCTACAATCTCTGATGACTGTGACATCCTTTGTTTATTGATGTGGCAGGCGATATTTCATATCAGAATAGAATATTCTGATTACTAGAACCATATCAGAATAGAATATTCTATCATAACCTTAGCTTTCTAATATTTTAAATTGAGATTATGATAGAAATGTCTTCTTCAGGATCTACAAATTAAGATGGCAAAGAGGAGGTAGACCAGATGGTATTCAGCACTGGGTGATGTTCAGGTTGATAGGCATAAAGAAAAATAGATTCAGACATGAATTTATAACAGAAAGTGGGCTTTTATTAAGTCATAGCTATCTTTTAAAACTAGGTGGATCTTATTAAAACTAAATGCCATTTTTTCCCAATATACCTCAAAGAATCTGACTTCATGAGGAGACCTCTAGAATTAAAATAGGAGAAGAGGACTGAAGAGAGGCGTATTTCCCTAAATTATAGCCTGATTCACACTTTCCTGGGGCAACTCTGAAGGAATGAAGTAAAGTAAAAATGGGACAAGTGAAAAAAGAAAGTGACCAAAGAAGAGGTCTTAAAGTGTGACTTCAAGTGGTGCGACTGGTATACTTAAGAACAGACATATTCAATATTCATTAAAAATTTTCATTATTGCAACATAGATTTCCTATGTTCCCCAAGGTTAAAAATGACCAAGTGGAAGTTTAAAAAATGAGAAACAGATTATCTGAAAAAAATTAGTTCAAAATTAAATATAATGTCAGAAAACTCACTGAATGGTCTTAGCAGATTGTAAAGCACAGAAGAACAGATTGGTGAACCTGAATTTGAAAAAATTATTCAAACTGAAATGGAAGAGAGGAAAAAATATTGGGGAAAAATGAACAGATGATTGATAATCTGTTGAAAAGTAGCAAACAGTATACATACATGTTAGAGTCCAGAAGATAAAATAAATAGAATGGAGGAGGAAATATAGTTTAAAACAACAGTCAAAATTTTTCCAAATTTCATAAAAATTGTTAACTAATAAATCCAAAATGCTATTAAAAAAAATCCAGTAAGTAGTAAAGCATGTCTAGGGGGAAGATACAAATTAGTCTTGGAAAATAGGTAAAAGAGAAAGGAATTCTGAAGAAGGTAACCAGAAAGATTTGTCAAAGAGGTCTGGTACAAATATAGGCTTTAAAGGGTGGTGAAGCCTTGATCCCTGGGGTGGAACCAGGAGGACATTCAGTGGAGAAGAGCAGTGTGAGAATATGTATGGTGCAGGAGGATACAGGTGGTCTTTTGTGAGCAGAGTGGTCCAGCGTGATTGGAATGTAGGGCATGTGTGATGGAGTAGGGAGGGAGAGTGAGGCATAGAATAAGGCAGAAAAGAAGACTAGGTCCAGATTTGGGGGAGACTACAGCCAAGGTCAGTCCTCCAGGTTCTATGCAATGTTCACCAAAAATCCACTGAAGGCCTTGGTTCAATTTTATGATTGTTACTTGTTTGTTTGTCATTTTAGCAGGGTAAGGATAATCACATTTATGCTGGGGATTCATGCAGGAGACTGGGACAGAGGACAACAGCAGTGGGGGAAGAGCTGAGAAAGCCACTGCTGATAATCCCCTAGATGTTGTCACAGACTGATAATTCCTTTCTCATGAATTCCAAATCCAAAGACCTTAGAAAACTGAGTTTCTTGTCTGATTGTTTATGACAGTCATTTGGTGGCAAAAAAACTGAACTGAGCTGACAGTGAGGTCTCTTCACCTTACTGTGAATGTTCCTATGTTCTGTTGCAGAAATACAAATGACCTCTCTGAGGGAACCCTGAAACCATGAGAGGTGGAGGATCTGGACTATACGACCTGCCTCCCCAAGATGTGGTGGACTCCTTGGTTTGAGTTTGTAAAAAATTATGACTACCTCAATTAAATAAAGGCTGGCACCACCAGGGGGAGCTCTCATGCCCTGCAAGGATAACAGGGCACATCGGGAAGAAAAAGTCTCTTCTTTCCTGGCAAAGACTCAACCAATGAAAAACCATGGACTCTTGTTAACTACAGCCCTCCCAACTTCCTTTTCCCCTTTATAAAAGTGTTCTCCTTTCCTCACCATACAGGGACTTGTACGTGACTCCCCATGGTTGCAGACACCAAATTGCAATTCACTGAGGATTCCAAATAAACTCATCTTTGCTGGAGCAATATCTGGCAGTTTGTTTTAGGTCAGCAAATCCATGGTGTTGGGGTTGTACATGGCCAACTCTGAAGTATTCCTGCAGCATTACTATCAAAAATAAATTCTATTTATTGACTATCCTCCTTTTTAAAAAATGTCCTAAATTTTATTTGGTGCCAAGGGATTCAGATAAGGAATAGGTCTGTGGTATTTGTATCCTGGCAACCCACTCTGGTATTCTTGTCTGGAAAGTTCCATGGACAGAGGAGCCTGGTGGACTACAGGCCACGGGGTTGCAAAGAGCTGGACACGACTTAGCAACTAAATAACAACAAATGTCAATATAGCTGAGGGTGAGAAACGCTGTTTGCTACTGGAGGATTAAGACTATACTCATTGGAAACAGCTCCTGGATTTCTGACTGAATAAAACAAACCTCTGAAGAATGCAAATGAGATGCTGTGGAAATAAATGATGAATGAAATGCTTGCTCAACCCAGCCTTTTTATCCAGGCAGGGTCAAGTCAGGAGGCCTTCAAGTGACTAAGGGCTCAATCTCCATTCAAGCCTACAAAGTATCTCTGACTGATGGAGAGCCTCTCCTCCCTGGTACCGCCTGTCCCTCTGGCTGGTCCAAGGAGACACACCAGTGGTAAACTGGCTGCATGGCATCAATAAGCTGATGGTCATTTGTGATGGCTGCTCATCTCAGTATCCTTAAACCCAACATCCACCCTGGTACTTGAACTCTCTGATCTCAAAACTTCTCTTTCTAGATTCAGCGTTTTGCCTCAGCCATTTTCCAGCACCAATCACTTTATCCCTCTTCTGTCTGCCATTCCATGTCCCTTTACTTCTTTAATTGCTTTTCTTCCAAGCCTCCCATTTGATCCAGCTTGAGGAAGGAGATAGATGGGCCCTGGGGCAAGCAGTTGGAGTTAGTTTCCAGTGAACCAATACTCCCAGATAAAAATAGCAGGACAATTGAGGGAAAAGGCTGGGCTCTGCACAGATAGAAGATGTGTGTGTATGTATGTGTGTGTGTGTGCACGTGTGTGTCAGTGCTCAGTTGTGTCCAACTCTTTGTTACCCCATGGACTGTAGCCTGCCTACAGTTCCACTGTCCACGGAATTTCTCAGGCAGGAAAACTGGAGTGGGTTGCCATTTCCTACTCCAGAGGATCTTCCCAACCCGGCGATTAAACCCACGTCTCTTGAGTCTCCTGCATTGGCAGGCAGGTTTTTTAATCACTGTGCCATTTGGGAAGCCCCAGATAGAAAATAAGAGACCACATATTTCTCATTCTCAAAGTCGGGAGACCTCCCCAACTACACATACACAGAAAGGCTCCTTGGAGGTCAAAAGAGAGAGGGTGTCACCTCATAGTAAGTGATGTCAACTACCCATAGGCTTCTTTGCTAGAATCCATCTTGGCTGAAAGATGCACATGCACACATAGGAGGACCCTGTATTATAACAAATTCTGACTCAAAACTAGTCAAAGCGAGATAATTGGCCAGAGGAAACCTGGAGAAAAATGCCCCCAAAAAGTGATTCAAGGGGGTGTGACTCCATGTGTCTATCCACACGTACTGTACTTTTTTTCCTCCTAATAAACACTTTGGTGGTTTCACTACTTTCCATCTCTTTGTGGAAATTCATTTCTGTACAGTTGATGGTCCAGGCCCTGTCACTGGCCACTGGCCCTCATGGTCTAGTGGCTAGGATTCAATGCTTTCACTATCACAGCCCAAACTCAATCTCTGTCTGGGAACCAAAACCTGGCTTTAAGCCACTGCAGGCCAAGGCCACCGGAGATCAAGCTGACCACATTCACTCCTGTTTGTGCTTCTCTTCTACTCATTCGGCCTCTGCTTGGGCTCGGACTTCCCTGTTTATGTGGTCTACCTCCTTTATCAAGAGGGCAGTTCCCAGGGCCAATGCTGTATCTTTCCTCTACTTCTCTCCTTAAGGCTGACCATCTTACTGCCAAAAACAAATGGATTTGTAGTACTTTGTAACATACAAAAGGTTTTAAATAATGTATCTCATTTAACTCTCAATGTGACCCAGACAGGTGTATGCCTTTTTTAGCTGAGTTTTATAGATGAAAAAGCTAAATGTCAGAGAGACTTAGTTAAGCTATGTCTTAGCTTAAGACCTAAGCTAAGCTAAGACCTCCCAGTTAGTAAGAGGTGGGGCCAGCATCAAGTTCACTTTTCATCATGTCCATCCTGTCTTTTCTATTCCTGTGTGCTGGTTCACAGTTCCACATCCCTCTGAGCCCCTTTTTGCCACACACCAAGTTCAGTCCCTCTCCCCTTCCTATGCAATCCAGGATGCATGCACAGATCATCTTCATTGCTTTATTTGCTTTTGCCTCTAAAGTAGTTTGGATATTTTATTATATAATTTAAAAACACATCCACTCTTTATATTTTTCTTTGCTAGAATATCAACATGGGCTTCCCTAGTGGCTTGAACACCTTGAGAATGATAATCTTTGTCTGATTTGTTCACTGATAGATCCCAAGCATCCAAACACCTGGCACATAGTAAAAACTCGATTAATATTTGAATAAATATTTGTTGAATGTGTGGATAAATATTCCATTTCCAAACAGTTCTGCTATCTTCTTTATTTTTAGCCAAAATCTTTCCTTTATGCTTTCCATTCATTTGATTTCAGCTCTTGAGTTACATTTTCTATGAAAAAAAAAAAAAGCCTTTCAAATAGTGGAAGACTGCAACATGCTACTCTTTTTGTAACATCACTCTGCCTTTCACAGGGAGGCAGACCAAGTTTGGGAGTAAGAGAAGCCTGGACTTGGATTCTAGGATTACCAGGTCTTAGATGTGTGACCAGATAAATTAGTTAACCTTGCTAGATTGTGTGTGTGAAAGAGAGAAATAGAGAGGGAGACTGTCTATAAATTGGAGCAAATCATAGCATCTTTTCAAGGGCTGAATATGAGTAAGAATGTAGGTTTCCTCTTCAGGTGGTGGCAGACACACAGTAGATCAATCATCTTCTAGCCTCACTCCTGTTTGATCTGAGCTGAACAAACTAGGTACCCAGGTGTGCAGTGTGTGTGCCAAGCAGAGCATCACACTCAGGCCTAACTATTAAGAACAAGAGTTCATCACCATTTGCCACAGACAATCTCACTCTTGGCCTGTATTAAGTTGTAATCAACCATGCTTTCTCCATATGTGCAGGTTTACAAATACCAACTCATCTTCTATCTTAAGTGCAGGTAACATTTAAATTAAATTCATAACTTCACATTTATCTTAACTATATTTTATCATATCAGATAAAGTCCATTATTCCAACCCATGTTGAATCACTGCCTACTGTTCAATTTCCCCATCGCTTGAATTCCACACCTGGAATTTCAGTCAGTTTCTTCTCAAGTGTTTCTCTAAGAGGCTGATAAGAAGTTCATTAGAGCAGGATAAGAATGGAATCTGGGGACCGTAAAAGTGTTAGGAACCAGGGGAGATGATCAATGAAGGAAGAAATACCCCTCCAAGGGCTTCTGTCATTACGCCATTTGCTCTGATAGCACACCTATTATCATCTCTGTCTGGAACACAGTTCCTCTTCCCTCCATTCATTAGATAAGTCCCACTTGTCCTTCACATTGCTGATCATAGCTGCCTCCTCCAGGCACTTGACCCCTGCAAGTGCCCCTCTGCTGGGCCTCCTCAGTACCCTGTGCCCCCACACAGAAACTCTTATGACCTCTATTGTCTCTTAACCTCTTGGCGAGACAAACAGGGTCTGCCTGGCTCACCATTGCCTCTCCTGGAATAAGCACAGTTCCTGGCAGAGCACTGAGGCTCCATAAAGATTTGCCAAATGAATGGATGTGTTGATACAAGTTGATACGTGGTTTTTTCCCTAATAGCTGTTAATACTGGAGAACAGAGGGAAGGTGTTAACCCAGCTCAGGGCTCCCGTGATAAGATGTAGTGAGGAAAGTGGTGGGCAGGTTTGGCACATCTTGAGTTATTTCTAGGTTTCTAGGTACTTCTATTTTAACCTTCCAGGTCAGGGAGCTGCTTCTTTTGGAGGAATGAGTTTGACGGTCCCTGGTGATGGGGAAAAACATGAGTCATCATGCATCACCATCACCCTCTCTTCCTTCCTAGTCTCAGGCCATAGGCATGTGGATCCCCTGGGATGTCCAGCCAGGTCAGAAATCAGGAGTATGCTGTGGCCAAGGACCAAATCTTGCTCACCACCTGCCTGTTCTCCCACTTATCAATGAAGTATCTACATGCACACTGCCTGCCTTCTGATTACTGCCATACACCTAGCTAAACCATTATGAACAGCTAAGCTACTTCCTTACGCATGACAGTTCTATTTGCTTATTCATCCTGGACTATTTTAATCCATTGGACAAACTATGGAGTGTGGAATTTCTCTCTCTTAATATTTAGGGAATTCCTGGGTAAAGGAGAGCTATGCCAAAACTTGGCTTCTCCTAGCCCAGTAAAAATATCTTACATATACTGGACACCACCCCACCCCTCATCAGCCACTAACAAGTGCTCCATTCTAAGTAATTTTAGTGGCAGTGGGGCTGGGGGGTTAACTGAGAGAAAGGAAGAAGGACTTTATCTTAAGGTGTTTCTAGACTGAGTAGAAATTTGACTCTACACAGAGAATAATTACCTAAAACCTCCCACACACACACTAAAAAATACTTAATGGTCAACACCCTATTGCCATCGTGTCCACGTTCTACTCATGTTGCAGCCAGATATGTACCAGCTTTAATGTTCCTTGTAGGTATAGAGTAAGCTCAGGCCCCTGGGTGTTCATTGTAGCAATGGTCTCCCCACTCAGCTGATCAGAATAATTTTCAACTACAGTCCAAGATTTTATTGCTGGAAATTCAAATTAAGTAGTTCTGGGTTGGATCCTGGGATTCCATGTCTTTAAGTGGGTTCTCAGCTTACTCCACCCTAGCCTTGTGCCTGTAACAAAGAGGAATTATGGAAATTTACCTGGTATGAAGACAGCCTTTAAGGACATCTAGGGTGATTTCCTCATTCAACAGTGAGGATGCTAATCTCAAGGAGGGAGACTTCAGTTCAGTTCGGTTCAGTCACACAGTCATGTCCGACTATTTGTGAACTTATGGACTGCAGCACGCCAGGCTTCCCTGTCCATCACCAACTCCTGGAGCTTGTTCAAACTCATGTCCATCGAGTAGGTGATGCCATGCAACCACCTCATCTTCTGTTTTCCCCTTCTCCTCTTGCCTTCAATCAGGGTATTTTCCAATGAGTCAGTTCTTCATATCAGGTGGTCAAAGTACTGGAGTTTCAGCTTCAGCCTCAGTCCTTCCGATGAATATTTAGGACTCATTTCCTTTAGGATAGACTGGTTTGCTCTCCTTGCAGTCCAAGGAACTCTCAATAGTCTTCATCAACACCACAGTTCAAAAGCATTAATTCTTCAGTGCTCAGCTTTCTTTATAGTCCAACTATCACATCCATACATGACTACTGTAAAAACCATAGCATTGACTAGATGGACCTTTGTTGGCAAAGTAATGTCTCTGCTTTTTAATATGCTTTCTAGGTTGGTCACAGCTTTTCTTCCAAGGAGCAAGTGTCTTTTAATTTCATGGCTGCAGTCACCATCTGCAATGATTTTGGAGACCCAAAAAATAACATCTCTCACTGTTTCCCTTGTTTCCCCATCTATTTCCCATGAAGTGATGGGACCAGAGGCCATGATCTTAGTTTTCTGAATGTTGAGTTTTAAGCCAACTTTTTCACTCTCTTCTTTCATCAAGAGGCTCTTTAGTTCTTCTTTGCTTTCTGCCATATGGGTGGTGTCATCTGCATATCTGAGGTTATTGATATTTCTCCTGGCAATCTTGATTCCAGCTTGTGCTTCTTCCAACCCAGTGTTTCTCATGATGTACTCTGCATATAAGTTAAATAAGCAGGTTGACAATATACAGCCTTGATGTACTCCTTTCCCAATTTGGAACCAGTCCGTTCTTCCATGTCCAGTTCTAAATGTTGCTTCCTGACCTGCATACAGATTTCTCAGGAGGCAGGTCAGATGGTCTGGTATTCCCATCTTTTTAAGAATTTTCCAGTTCGTTGTGATTCACACAGTCAAAGGCTTTGGTGTAGTCAATAAGGCAGAAGTAGAGGTTTTTCTGGAACTCTCGTGTTTTTGATGATCCAACAGATGTTGGCAATTTGATCTCTGGTTCTTCTGCCTTTTCTAAATCCAGCTTGAACATCTGGAATTTCATGGTTCATGTACTGTTGAAGCCTGGCTTGCAGAGTTTTGAGCATTACTTTGCTACTGTGTAAGATGAGTGCAATTGTGCAGTAGTTTGAACATTCTTTGGCATTGCCTTTCATTGGGATTGGAATGAAAACTGACCTTTTTCAGTCCTGTGGCCACTACTGAGTTTTCCAAATTTGCTGGCATATCAAGTGCACCACTTTCCCAGCATCATCTTTTAGGATTTTAAATAGCTCAGCAGAAATTCCATCACATCCACGAGTTTTGTCCATAGAGATGCTTCCCGAGGCCCACTTGACTTCGCATTCCAGGATGTCTAGCTCTAGGTGAGTGATCATCACCACCATCGCGGTGATCTGGGTCATGAAGATCTTTTTTGTATAGTTCTGTGTATTCTTGCCACCTCTTCTTAATATCTTCTGTTTCTGTTATGTCCATATAGTTTCTGTTCTTTATTGTGCCCATCTTTGCATGAAGAGTTCCCTTGGTATCTCTAATTTTCTTGAAGAGATCCCTAGTCTTTCCCATCCTATTGTTTTCCTCTATTTCTTTGCATTGATCACTGAAGAAGGCTTTCTTTATTCTCCTTGCTATGCTTTGGAACTCTGCATTCAAATGGGCATATCTTTCCTTTTCTCCTTTACCTTTAGCTTCTCTTCTTTTCTTAGTAAGGCCTCCTCAGACAACCATTTTGCCTTTTTGCATTTCTTTTTCTTGGGAATGGTCTTGAGTATTGCCTCCTCTACAATGTCACAATCATCTGTCCATAGTTCTTCAGGGACTCTGTCTATCAGATCTAATCCCTTGAATCTATTTGCCACTTCCACTGTATAAGCGTAAGGAATTTGATTTAGGTCATACCTGAATGGTCTAGTGCTTTTCCCTACTTCCTTCAAATTAAGTCTGAATTTTGCAATAAGAAGGGAGGCTTAGAAGAAGTGAAAGAAAGGAGAACTGCAGATAGATAGAAGCAGGATTCCAAGGAATGAGACATGAGCCTTAGACCCAATTTCTTACAATCCCTTGGACTACTTAGCCCTCATCTCTGGAAACTGGGCCCTCATTCTGATGCAGCATGGCTGGATGCCAGGTACAAAGGTTTGGCTGACCCCTGCTTCACATTGCTTGTGACTTGGCTAGTGAAGTGGCATTTCTAGCAATAGTCCATCAAACTGTTAAACGGAAATGATACTGTGCAACAAGTGGGTTGCCTCAGATTAGTGTGGAATTCAAGGGGAGTCTTTCACAGGTCTTTGAACACCTTTAAAGCATTTTATGAATGATTTTTTTTTTCCTCTGAAATGTTCAGCCCTGGTCTGGGAGACACTTTAAGTTTTGTTCAAATCATTGACATAGAAGGAAAAGAGAGAGAGATCTGGGAGGCAGGTCGTCAGCAAAGAGATGGAGGGTGGGGAGTGAGGAGATGACCATACAAAGCCAGTGTTGAAGGACTGCAGGGTATCCCGAACCTTGCTTCTGAGTTCTCAGTCCCCACTGCCAAACGCATTTTAAAAGCCCTGAGCTTCTAAAGCACACAGACAGAAACAACAGCCAAACAGACATCCTGAGAAATGTAAAGCCCCCAAAAGGACGTGTAAACACACATCCTCCTGGGTACCCCTTTTCTCTGAGTGCTATAGATGAGCTGTGACTCTTCACTATGGGCCTGCCTGGGTGCTCAAGGCAGGGCATCCTGTCAGAGGAAGTGGAGGACCTTTGAGGCCAGTTCAGACTAGTGCTGGGAGAGAGGAGTGTTGGACCTTGAGCCCCTCTGGCTACTGGGAGATGGCATCACAGCCTCGGTCTGCCAGGGGGCACCAGGCTGTCAGGGGTTCCCTGGCTCAGCCCCAGGCTGACTCACTCAGGGACCCCTATATTCTACCATCTTCCAGTCCCTTTGCATATCCAGGCCCAGTTATCCTGGGGACCAGAGTCTGTCCCCTGAGGATAGGACAGGTAGTGGGACACTGTAATCAAGAGCCTGCATCATGACCTTCTCCTGCACCTGGAGAGGGAGCAGTTTCTTAGAAGTGAAAGCCCTTCCCTCCCAGCCAGTCTGAGTTTCTTCTGTACCTGGGGTGGAGCTGGGGTGGGGGCTACTCCCCACCTCCCCCCAGACAAGGGGGTTCCTGTCAGTAGTATGTTTGTGACAACAGGGGCAAGATCTAATGAAAACTGCCATCTGGGGCTTCCAGGCCTCTCCCCATCCTGCTATCTTCACTCTGACTGAAGGGCCTGGGTGATGGAAACCCTCAGATGCCCATGGGAGCCATTTGGGCCCAACCAGACCTCTGGGGCCTAGGCCACAGAGCAAGTGCAGTCCAGAGTAGCCTGGATTTTCAGAGAAGAAGCAAGGTGAAAGCGGAGAAAAACCTGTGAGACAACTCCAAAATATTGTTGGAAAAATGACTTAGTTGATACAGGAAAGATCTATGGAAGAGGCTGTGACCAAGATGGATGGGACCATGTGTAACAGGAAAGAGTATAGATTGTGAATGACATCTGGATACACAACTAGGCAAGTCACATAAATCCTGTGGGATTAGGTTTCCACCTCTGTCAAGTGGCAAGTTGATAATGTCTTTGTGATGGACTGTTGTAGAAATTAGAGAATATATATATATACATGTATACACATACACATGCACATTCATATACATATTCATTTTCTACCTGCATGAGGCATTTCACTAAATCACTAATGACCAAACATTACCGGGTATCAGAAATATCTGGGAAGGAAAGTAAAATAAATACCTAGAGGCCTGGTTAAAACAGTTTTCTTGGCCTCACTCTCAGATTCTCTGCTTTAATAGGTCTGGAGTGATACATATGCATTTCTAACAAGGTCCTAGGTGAGGCTGCTGCTACTGTTCTGGGTACCGCCCTGAGAATCAGTGTGCTAAGCTGTGACAGCAAATAAGCATTATGTTTCTCCCTTTTATGAGTACCTTCCTAGCAGATAAGCAATGAATATTTGTCAATTAAAAAATGAATGAGTGGATTTCACATAAGAGCCTTGGTTTTCTTTTGTACAACACAGGGTTTTACTATGTGGTCTCTTGGGTCTTCATCATTGACACTGAGGGACTGGATCCCTTGGGTGAGGGGAAGACATCTGAATAGCTAGGCCCTGGATCTGTGGTTCCAGACTATTGAGCTAGAGCTACGGGGTCTTTTTGTGTTGTGGCCTGTGTGGAGGAGGGCACTACTGCCCAGGCCAAAGCCACCCCTGCTGCTCTCCTAAGAGGAGACTTTTTCATCTTCTAAGACCAAGGTGGCCTCAGCACACTCTCTTCTCTAGAGAAGCCCATCCCAGCAACATTTCCCAGCATCCTCTGTGGTATCCATCTCATCTGCAGGGAGGCAGAGGCATCTTCCCCTTTTCTGCCTAAACCCTACCTTCATATACCCAAAACCACCCATGCCTAATGGAATTTGAGAGCAATCAAGGAATGCAAACTCAGCCTCAGATGTGTCCTTTTCTATTGTGTCAAAAAAAAAAAAAAAAAGAATCATTTATTCTGAACCAAACAAAAGTGTTGTGTCCTGTGCAAAGTACCCCAGAGAGCCTATCCCAGACTCCCTCCTCCCTTCCCTGACTCCACTGAAGTCACATGGCTATGACTAAGGCCCCAGAGTTGAGTGACCTACCCAACCCTGGCCTGAGACCTTTACCTCTAAATAGAGGAGCAAGAGTCATCCTCCCTGTTCCCTTATTCCTCATCCCCTTCATCCACCTTTCCCAACAGGGGCCAGGGACACTGATGGTAGACAGAAAACCCACAAGGCAGCCCACTCAGTCTAGGCTAAGGAAAGCTCAGACCATGAGTAAAATAAATCCAAGAAAGAAAAAAAAAAAAACAAAAAAAAACCTCATCCTAGGGAGTCAGGAAGGAGAAAGGACACAGGCACCATGTAGGACTTAGTGTGTGATGGTATCATCATCTTTATTGTTGCATGGTTTCCTCTTGTCTGCAGTCCTGTGGTTGCACATCAGGACAGACCATAGCTCAAGCTGCAAACCATAAGCCTTGCTGAGGAGCCACCTGCTCTAGGAGAAGCACAGGACTTTGGGGATACTCTGACTCCACTCCAATGGGAGTTTACAACCTAGCTGGGCAGGTAGGACAGACACACCTGAAAAGTGAAATAACAATTCAAGAGATGTTGCAAAGGAGTTGCCAAATGGATGGTGTGGATGATGCAATGAATTCTAGGAAATCAGTCCAGGCTCCTGCAGAGAGGAATAAATACAAAAGGCTCCAAGGAATAGGTCTTGAAATACAGGTTGGATTTTTAGATACTGGGAATAGCAGAGAAGTGGTCCAGGTAGTAGGGAAAGAGTGAGCAGAGGCTTGGGGGCAGGGGCCCCAAGGGGACGTCTTGGGAAACACCCAAGATGTGCCATGGTGGCCAGACTGGTCTGGCTAGAACAGAGGATGTGTTTGGGGAGGAGTCAGATGTGAGGCTAAAGAGGTGTCTGAGACCCAGATGTGGGTCCTGAGATGGCATGCAAAGGAGTTTGGCCATCACTTCTGCAGCAGGGAGCCTCTGAAAGTCTTTGAAGAGATACAAACCAGAAAACATTGGAAATTGCGGCTGCTGGGAATGGAGGATCAACATTTTCAGGGCAAAAGGTAAGGCTGTCTCAGCCGTGCTTTCTTTAAAAGTAGGCACCCTTTGCTCCATCACGGGTTCCACCTTTCACTCCAACACTGACGCCTCCTTGGTCTCCACAACCACCAAGACCCTGTGACTCGGGAAGGCCTACATCGCAAGGTCTGCACCTAGGCTCACTCTCTTGCCACCAGTCATAACCAGCTGGGCCACAGATGGGGGCCTCAGTGTCCAGGCGGTGTGGACTGGACTCACGACAGCCTAGGTCCCCTGTGCACGGATTTGGATTTGGACCTGAGCAGGGGCTGGGACAACGTCGCGGCTCCACACGGGGCTCTGGGCTTGGGCAGGGCGATGGAAGCGGAATTGGCTCCGGACGTGGAAAAGATTCTTGGCGCTCACAGGGCTGCGGACACGGACGCGGTGCTGGAAGATCACACTGCACTGGGCGAGGATGACGCGGGGCTGGAAATGGCACTGGACGTGGTTCTGGATACACACAAGGTTCCAAAATTCGCCGCGGTGGAGAGCAGGGACGGAACTCTGGACTTCCGCACCGCTCTGGACGTGAACACGTACGTGGAGCCGGAAGTGGGTGTGGGCGTGGAGCCGGAAGTGGACGTGGGCATGGAGATGGAGGTGGACTTCTCCGCCATGATGGCTCTGGACATTGGTCCAAACGCTGCGGAGGACGGAAGCTTGGGAGTGGACACGGCTCTGCACGTGGTCTCAGATCCGGGCAGGAGGTAACCCAGGAGTGTCGTGGGGCACAACTCTCAGGGCAGCGTCTGATGGGAGGAATCTGAACAGAACACTTCTGGGGGGGAACCTGCTTGGGGCAGCGAGGGGAGGAAATCTCTATTCGGCACTTGGGTCCACATCTCTGAGAGCAGCCCAAAGTGGGACGCCGAGAACAGTCACTGTTATAGATGGGCTCAGAGCGGCGGGGTGGGGTACAATAGTTATAGGAGCTCGGAGAACATCTTGACGGCAGGCAGCTACTGCTGTAGTAGGGCTCAGAACGTCGTGGTGGGGAGCAGCTGCGGTAAGAAGGCTGCAGCTGGCGAGGAGGGAGGCACCTGCTGGTGCTCCGAGAGCGACTCTGTGCAGGAAAGCTCCCGTAAGAGCCCTGGGTCTGGCACTGGGGCGCACAGGTGCTAAATGAAGCCCGGGACTGGCGCTGGGGGGCGCAGCTGCTGTAGGAGCCCTGATATTGGCACTGGGTGGAGAATCTTCCCTGAGGCTGGCACACCGGGGGACCTGTTACATAAGTCTGGACAGGCTGAGGTGCCGGGCAGGGTACATAGCTCTGGCCTGGGCATTCCACATAACAAGTTTCTGTATAACAAACTGGAGCACATTCTACATAGCAGGTCTGCACGGGGCATGGGCCTTCACACTGCACATAGGAGACCTCAGACTGCAATGGAGCCTGGCTTTGAACACATGTAATCTGAGGCTGGCTTGGAGCCTGACCCTTCGCCTCGGTGGTCTTAGACTGGCATGGAGCTTGGCCCTTCACCTGGGTGGTCTTAGACTGGCATGAAACTTGTCCCTTCACCTCTGTAGTTTTAGACTGACATGGAGCCTGGCATTTTACCTGGCAGACTTGAACTGGGCATGGTGCAGGGCACTCCACAATTTGCATCTCACAGGGGGCTTGGACCACCACCTGGCTGTTGGCACAAGGGGACTGGGAGATGCAGAAGGGGGAACATGTCACACAGTACTGGGGGTGCGGCTGGTAACACTGAATCTGCTGCTGGTCACACATGGTTCTGATGCAAGCAGGTAAGCAGAACCTGAGGGTAGAAAGACCAAGATCAGGAGGGTGAGAGTTGTTGGAGAGTGGTGACCAGGACCAGGGGAAGATACCCTGCTTATTTCCTGGCCTTTCCTCCCCTACCTTCAACTTGTACCCAAGAGTCCTTACAGAGTGAGCTGGACCCAAGATTAGTCACCATTGCCCACAAGATCTGCCTTGAATCTGCCAAAAGACCTGATCTGAGGGAGCTTCAAAGGGACTGCAAATGGGCATTCCAGTGTCCAGCACAAGAGGGCGCTGATGACAAGAGAATTCCCTCACTTCAGCAAGTCCTAAGAGGTGGGAGGGAGCTTTATATGAAGTAGAGAGAAACCTTCCTCCCAAGGCTGTAACCCAAAGTGGGAACTCCACACCCACAGGAGCTTGGATGTCCTCAAGCGCTCACACTGGCAACTTGCACATACGTGCAAACATGCAAAAGGGCACATATGGGAGCAAACCCCAGAACTCCCAGGTGCCTCAGCGGTAAAGAAACTGCCTGCAGTACAGGGGACGCGGGTTTGATCCCTGGGTCAGGAAGAGCCCCTGGAAGAGGAAATGGCAACCCACTCCAGTATTCTTCTTGCCTGGAAAAGCCTGGCAGGCTACAGTCTATAGGGTTGCAAAAAGTGAGACACAACTGGGTGACTATGCACGCATGCACTCAGGCACCATTTGCACTCAAAGAAAGTATCCACTGTAGATTAAAGGATCCAGTCACTTACCGGACACCTCAAACCCAGCATAAAATGTTTGTTTCTCTCTATTCAGTCTTTTTAGGTGAATTTACTTAAACAAGCCCTTGTGGAGGTATGCAAAACACGCACATACCAAATACACCAACCTTGGAAAGGCTCAGGACTGTCTTGGAAACTTGCCTAGGCAGATTCCTGATGTCAATCACCTCAGCTGGGACAGTCTGCTAATTTCAGAAATGTTTTCTCCCCAGCCCCTCTGAGAGGCAAGGCACAGTTACCTAAAATGGGGTGACCCAGAAAGTGCAAGTTTCCTAAATCACAAGACTGACATTCAGGCACACATAAAGCTCTAAATAGCAGAGTGTTACAAACACGATGTGGGGGTGCAGGCATGCTCCCCAACAGCAGACTTAGCCAGGGAGAAACTGAGGGCCATCCCCACTCCTCTGTCCTCCTCAAATCTGCCCGTTCATGGGCATCAGCCCAGTGACCAGCACAGCATGGAGACTGTTTTGACAATTAGTCCATCCATCAAAACACATCTCCGTGAACTGAGATACTGAAATACTTCTAAAGAAGAGCAAAGCCTTCCACTGTCTATTCGTACAGCCAGTCTAAGTATACATGTCCTTGAGGAAGGTAACCCTCTTACACACATGTCTGCTCACAAGATGTAAATTAATAATCCATCTTTTCCAGAGAAAGAGGTCCTGATGCAAGAAAATGGTACCTAAGGATAAGACCATGGTTATCCAAGGCAAATACACTGACTTCAGTGTCCCAGCTTTTCAGCCCAACTATGTAGATATTCTTCCTCCATCCTCTAAAAGCCCTCCAGACTGTTCTCCTCTGAAGGAGTACCTCTCTTTTTCTGGTCCCAGGGTCTGCCCTCACTGTGCCTCATCCTTGTGAATCTGGGAACCCCTTGGGCATCATCCAGACCCCAATCCCAAGACCCAACCCCTAGACTCACCCTCCTCACAGGCAAGCAGTCATTCAGGCTGAGGAATCTGGAGAGAGAACTGTATATAAAGGCTTCTGGGTCTGACTTAGACCATGAGACAACTGGTTGGCATCTGCCGGGCATCACCCAATTCCAGCAGCCAGTCACCTCCCTGTATGCTTGTCCTTGCAGTCACCTATAGAATGTGGGAGTGTCTCGCCTTAGTGTCGAAGCCTCTGAGCTATGAAGGAGCAGGTCCTTGTTTTCTTCCTCATCTTAACACTGTCAGTTTTTTCTCCATTCCTAGAAGACCTGGTTGAGGGGATGATGAGGTGTGGCAAAGGCATATTTTCTCTTGAAAGATGATTCCAGGCCCCTACATTCCTTCGTGTCTCAGATTCTAACCAGGTAGAGAAAACAGAGGAAAAATCCTTGTTTAAATTAAATAACAGATAATTCACCTCAGTTCAGTCATTCAGTTGTGCAACTCTTTTCCACCCCATGGACCGCAGCACACCAGGCTTCCCTGTCCATCACCAAGTCCCGGAGCTTACTCAAACTCATGTTCATTGAGTCAGTGATGCCATCCAACCATCTCATCCTCTGTCGTCCCCTTCTCCTCCTGCCTTCGATCCCTCCCAGCATCAGGGTCTTTTCCAGTGAATCAGTTCTTTGTATCAGGTGGCCAAAGTTTTGGAGTTTCAGCTTCAGCATCAGTCCTTCCAGTGAATATTCAGGACTGATTTCCTTTAGGATGGACTGGTTTGATCTCCTTGCAGTCCAAGAGACTCTCAAGAGTCTTCTCCAACACCACAGTTTAAAAGCATCAATTCATCAGCACTCGGCTTTCTTTATGGTCCAACTGTCACATCCGTACATGACTACTGGAAAAACCAGAGCTTTGACTAGACGGACCTTTGTTGGAAAAGTAATGTCTCTGCTCTTTAATATTTTGTCTAGGTTGGTCATGACTTTTCTTCCAAGGAGCAAGTGTCTTTTAATTTCATGGCTGCAATCACCATCTGCAGTGATTTTGGAGCCCCCACCCTCCCCCCCAAAAAAAGTCAGCCACTGTTTCCATTGTTTCCCCATCTATTTGCCATGAAGTGATGGGACTGGATGCCATGATCTTAGTTTTCTGAATGTTGAGTTTTAAGCCAACTTTTTCACTCTCCTCTTTCACTTTAATCAGGAGGCTCTTTAGTTCTTTGCTTTCTGCCGTAAGGGTGGTGTCATCTGCATATCTGAGGTTATTGATATTTCTCCCAGCAATCTTGATTCCAGCTTGTGCTCCATCCAGCCCAGCATGGATGGGCTCTGCATATAAGTTAAATAAGCAGGGTGACAATATACAGCCTTGACATACTCCTTTCCAAATTTGGAACCAATCTGTTGCTCCATGTCCAGTTTTAACTGTTGCTTCTTGACCTGCATATAGATTTCTCAGGAGGCAGGTCAGGTGGTCTGATATTCCCATCTCTTTAAGAATTTTCCAGAGTTTGTGGTGGTCCACACAGTCAAATGCTTTGGCATAGTCAATAAAGCAGAAATAGACGGTTTTCTGGAACTCTCTTGCTTTTTTCATGATCTAACAGATGTTGGCAGTTTGATCTCTGGTTCCTCTGACTTTTCTAAATCCAGCTTGAACATCTGGAAGTTCACGGTTCATGTACTGTTGAAGCCTGGCTTGGAGAATTTTGAACATTTCTTTGCTAGCATGTGCGATGAGTGCAATTGTGTGGTAGTTTGAACATTCTTTGGCATTGCCTTTCTTTAAGAGATAATTAAAATCACCTAAAAGATAGAGGAAACTTTACAGGATGAAGAGAATATTGGGTTAGAGCTAACTCTTATATCCCAGGTTGGCTGCATACAACTGTGACCTTTATAACCAACCTGAATATTAATTTACTCATCTGCAAAATGAAGATAATTAAATCAATCTCCCTGAGTTGTGGTGAACATTGAGGCAGTTATTTTATACAGAAGCATCCAGACAAGAATGATATTCAAAGCACTGAACATCTACTAAGAGTAAATGCTGATCGTGAGCAGCAGGCACGTCTGGACTATGGTTGCCTGCTGCGTCCCAGTCTTTCGCTGGCAGCCTGATGGTTTTACAGCATGTGTGCAGCTAATGCTATTTGGAGTGGTCCTTGAGGACAGCACAGTGCAGAACAGGAATAATCCTGTGAGCCAGATACAGTCAAGATGGGGTCACATTTCATTTTGTGCAACATATTTTTCACTCAGATAATTAGTAATCATTAGCATTTAGAAATAGATTTTCCTTAAGATTCCAGACAGTCAGCTTTTCTTCTAAAGTTGAAAGATCCAACACAGATAAGCCTACCTTCCATCAACCCAATTAACAACTGCCCCCCCACCCCACCTCCCGATAGGGCCTGTACTTTTATTTTCTACAATTTTCCATCATTCCTTACTACAGCCACAATGTCACTCCAAATGTAAGTTTCCTTTTATTATTTTATTTTTCCTCTTATGTTTCTTTGGCGAAATTGAAGGAAAGTGAAATAACCCTGGGTCATTTCACTTGTTTATATAAACTGGTAAGCATTTAAGATAGAAGTTAGATTTGGGGTTGAATCTTAACTCTACTATTTGCTAGTGGGATTAAAGCTCCTTAACCTGCATGAGCCTCAGATCTATAAAATGGAAAGAAGAAAAATAAGAAGGAGGAGAGTGAGGAAGAGGAAGAAGAAGAGGAAGAATTAGAAAACTCATAGGAGTATCGTATGAATTAAGTGAGATAATTGGTGTAAAGTACTTAGCACTTTATTAGCTGTCTATTACTCTGAGCTTTAGTTTCCACATATGAAGATGGGAGTGAAAATACTTACTTCACCAGGTTCTCATAAAGATAAAATCAGATAATGGGTATGAAAGTGCTTTGTGACCTACAGTGTACATTCCAGTCACAGCTGTGAAATCCTTCCCGTGGGGAAGTTTCCGTCCAGATCAGCCTGACTTTAGAATCAGAGTTCTGGATCCCATCATTCATTCCAAAGGGGTCTCCAGATACCATTATTCTAAACTCAAGTGGGGTCATAGACTTTCAGAGGGTCAGAGCCACAAGGACCCAGAAATTATCTGGTCCCACCTGTCCTTCTGCAGGGAAGGAAAAACACCTAATCTCAGACTAGGCCTCTTTCACAACAACAGAGAAGTTATTTCTCTCATCACACAATTTGGCCAAGGTGCTCTGAAATTGGGTAGCGTTGGTCTTGAAGGTAGTCAGGGAATCAATGAAAAGGCAAACCTGAAAACCTAGTCCAGCTGTCTGACCATCAGAATGGGATTATTGAATCCTGCATTGATTTTTAAAAAGATGGTGGCAACTTGAAAAAAGCACAATAAATCTAGAGATATTTCATTGAGCACTTGTTATAAAACTGTCACTTGGGTAAGATATTTGACATACATTAAGTCTCTCAATCTTTAAAATAGCCATGTGGGACACATGTTATTATCATAATTTCTTAACTGGGAAAGCAAAAGTTCAAAGAAATAGTTTGTTATAGGTCACAAACTTGAAAATGGCAGAATCAGGATTCTAGTCAAGTTATCTAGAGATAGAGGCTTTAGGCAATATATATATATATGTATATATATATCATGTATATATACATATATATGTTATATATATATATGTATATGTATGTGTATGTATATATACACATAATGAAATGAAATTGCCTTGAGTTACAGATACACAGAGAGGCATTCTATGCTTTATTATAAGAGTTTTTATATTATATTATACTATAATATAATAACTTTTCAGGAGTTATTATCCTTTAGTATACTGGCTTGCTGAACCTTAAAAGAATTTACTGGAGTCTTAATGATTCCTTAATCCTGAGAGGTAGTCCAATAATACTTGTCCTTTGTGTGCAAAGATGTATATTTTAACAGATTTAATACAGCTTCTTCCTTTGTATCATTCACAATTTTCTTTTCACTTCTTTTCCTCTACCATCATTCTAATAGAGGAGGTTCTGGAACTCATTCCTGAAATGATGGTGATATTTGTCATTTAGATAGCTTCCAATCTTTCCATACAAATTCTTAGTGTCTTGTAACTTCTACCATCAAGAATTAAAATAGTCCGGGTTTTACCTTGGCACCAGGGTACCACTGAGTTTTTCTCCCTAAGACCATCTTCAACAGGTCACATGCCTATTTAAGCAACAGAGTACCTGTGTGTCAACCAGGGTAAAGGTAAAGGCAAAAAAAAAAAAAAATAGTATCACAGATTATCACCATGTGACTGTTACTAGATGATGAAACAAGCACACATCAGGAGAACAAAGAAAAGCTAATACTCAACAGAACAGGAGAGCTCCCCAATTGTTTGCAACCACTCTTAAGAGAGACATTGAAAGTTAAAAGAGAAAGCAAGCACAATAAGGACAGTGATAGAGGTAATGAGTGGATGTATAAGTAAATGTGAAGATACAGAGGAGAGATACAGGGAGAGAGACTGGAGTTCAGTTCAGTCACTCAGTCGTGTCCGACTCTTTGTGATCCCGTAGACTGCAATAAGCCAGGCCTCCCTGTCCATCACCAACTCCTGGAGTTTACTCAAACTCATGTCCATCGAGTCGGTGATACCATCCAGCCATCTCATCCTCTGCCAGCCCCTTCTCCTTCTGCCTTCAATCTTTCCCAGCATCAGCATCTTTTCCAATGAGTCAGTTCTTTGTATCAGGTGGCCAGAGTTTTGGAGTTTCAGCTTTAGCATCAGTCCTTCCAATGAACACCCAGGATTGATCTCCTTTAGGATGGACTGGTTTGATCTCCTTGCAGTCCAAGGGACTCTCAAGAGTCTTCTCCAACACCACGGTTCAAAAGCATCAATTCTTTGGCACTTGGCTTTCTTTATGGTCCAACTGTCACATCCATACATGACTACTGGAAAAACCATAGCTTTGACTAGCTGGACATTTGTTGGAAAAGTACTGTCTCTGCTTTTTAATATGCTATCTAGGCTGGTCATATCTTTTCTTCCAAGAAGCAAGCACCTTTTAATTTCATGGCTGCAGTCCCCATCTGCAGTGATTTTGGAGCCCCCAAAAATAAAGTCTGTCACTGTTTCCCCATCCATTTGCCATGAAGTGATGGGACCAGATGACATGATCTTAGTTTTCTGAATGTTGAGTTTTAAGCCAACTTTTTCACTCTCCTCTTTCACTTTCATCAAGAGGCTCTTTAATTCTTCTTAGCTTTCTGCCATAAGGGTAGTGTCATCTGCATATCAGAGGGTATTAATACTTCTCCCAGCAATCTTGAGTCCAGCTTGTGCTTCATCCATCCCAGCATTTCTCATGATGTACTCTGCATATAAGTTAAATAAGCAGGGTGACAATATACAGCCTTGATGTACTCTTTTCCCAATTTGGAACCCGTCTGTTGCTCCATGTCCAGTTCTAACTGTTGCTTCTTGACCTGCATACAGATTTCTCAGGAGGCAGGTTAGGTGATCTGATATTCCCATCTCTTTAAGAATTTTCCAGAGTTTGTGATGGTCCACATGGTCAAAGGCTTTGGCATAGTCAATAAAGCAGAAGTAGATGTTTTTCTGGAACTATCTTGCTTTTTCTGTTGGAAACATTTAGATGGGGGATGCATAGAAACAAGGGAGTAGGACCCAAAGAGGAGCTATATCTCTGCTCTAAGTTTTCTTTTTCACATTTTGCAAATTTAATAATGTTGCTCAGTGAATAGTAATCTATGTATGTTTCATTGGCAGAATAAAAACTATGCTAGGTAAGTTATGCTTGTGCAGAGAATTTGGGGCTTCTGAAAGTCTACTTATCTTGAAACACTGTTACCATCACAAAATAATATTCAGAGTCTAGGGCAGAACTAAACCAACTACTTTAAATGGTAGTAAGCTCTCAGCTCAAAATTCTCCAAGCCAGGCTTCAGCAATACGTGAACTGTGAACTTCCAGATGTTCAAACTGGTTTTAGAAAAGGCAGAGGAACCAGAGATCAAATTGCCAACATCCACTGGATCATTGAAAAAGCAAGGTTTCCAGAAAAACATCTACTTCTGCTTTATTGACTATGCCAAATCCTTTGACTGTGTGGATCACAATAAACTGTGGAAAATTCTGAAAGAGATGGGAATACCAGGCCACGTGACCTGCCTCTTGAGAAACTTGTATGCAGGTCAGGAAGCAACAGTTAGAACTGGACATGGACCAACAGACTGGTTCCAAATAGGAAAAGGAGTACGTCAAGGCTGTATATTGTCACCCTGCTTATTTAACTTATATGCAGAGTACATCATGAGAAATGCTGGGCTGGAAGAAGCACAAGCTGGAATCAAGATTTCCGGGAGAAATATCAATAACCTCAGATATGCAGATGACACCACCCTTATGGCAGAAAACTAAGAAGAACTAAAGAGCCTCTTGATGAAAGTGAAAGAGGAGAGTGAAAAAGTTGGCTTAAAACTCAACATTCAGAAAACTAAGATCATGGCATGTGGTCCCATCACTTCATGGCAAATAGTTGGGGAAACAGTGGAAGCAGTGACAGACATTATTTTTGGGGCTCCAAAATCACTGCAGATGGGGACTGCAGCCATGAAATTAAAAGACACTTACTCCTTGGAAGGAAAGTTATGACCAACCTAGCTAGCATATTAAAAAGCAGAGACAGAGACATTACTTTGCCAACAAAGGTCTGTCTAGTCAAGGCTATGGTTTTTCCAGTGATCATGTATGGATGTGAGAGCTGGACTGTGAAGAAAGCTGAGCGCCGAAAACTTGATGCTTTTGAACTGTGGTGTTGGGGAAGACTCTTGAGAGTCCCTTGGGCTGCAAGGAGATCCAACCAGTCCATCCTAAAGGAGATCAATCCTGGGTATTCATTGGAAGGACTGATTCTGAAGCTGAAACTCCCAATACTTTGGCCACCTCATACAAAGAGTTGACTCATTGGAAAAGATGCTGATGCTGGGAGGGATTGGGGGCAGGAGGAGAAGGGGACGACAGAGGATGAGATGGCTGGATGGCATCACCAACTCTATGGACATGAGTTTGAGTAAACTCCGGGAGTTGGTGATGGACAGGGAGGCCTGGCGTGCTGCGATTCATGGGGTCGCAAAGAGTCGGACATGACTGAGCGAGTGAACTGAACTGAACTGAAGCTCTCAGACAGTCATCATACTGTTGAATGGAGAGTCCTGCTTAAGCAGACTTTCAGCCTCACAGAATGTTACCAGTATAGCATCACTGGGTTATCAATATTCATTGATTTAGAGAACACTAAAGGAGGCTCAGTGGCAAGGGTATATCAAATGCCAGTCCGTCTTTTGTTACTGAGAAGGCATGAGCTATAGCCAGTTCCTCACAATTGCTCCCAATATAGCCTGGTGCCTCATTTCACTGCCTTTTCTCCAAATTCTTTCCTCTGCTCAGAGCATTCTCTTCTGCCCTCTCTCTCTCTCTCCACCCACTCCTCTTTGCCTTGTATGTCAAATGTCTGCTAATATCTTCATCACATTTAGCTCAGATACCAATGTCTCCATCTATTTTACTGGACTCTATTCTCACCACCAACCCAGGTAAAATGAGCCATTTGGGGGCCCTGAATCATCTTCTTTTACAGAATCTACAAATATTGCACTTCTTTGCTGATGTGTCTCGTATCTTCATTAAATGATGAACATCCTGGTAGCAGAAGACTGTGCCTAGCTGAAAGCCAGGCTCCTAGACGGTGCCCACCAAAAGTTTTGAATGACAGTATGAAAATCAGTCTAGTAATAAGCACCAGAAGTCAATTTAAAAAGTTGGTTTTCTAATAATACCAGGAAAGACTTCTGTAGGAATGAGTTGGCTAGATAGAAGGTGAAATTTCACTGATTATATTTAATATAAAGATATTTAACTTTTTATGTTTGAATTACTTATTTGTTGCAGATTTTAAAGATAAGTTATCTTCCAGTTTAGACTTGATACTGTATTTATATGTATATATTTTTTTTCTTTGCTTAAATTTAAACTTGAAGTTACTTTACTACTGTAAAACATTCTTATCCTTTATAAATTTCTTTTATTAACACAAAGAAGACATTAAAAGTTGTGTGGCCTCCAGCAAAGTTACTTATATTCTTTGGGTCTCAGATGGACTTTGTAAACTCTGAAGTTATTTCTAGTCCTAACATTAGATTCAAATTATAGAGTTAGACAAGCTGGAATCAAGATTGCTGGGAGAAATATCAATAGCCTCAGATATGCAGATCACACCACCCTTATGGCAGAAAGTGAAGAGGAACTGAAGAGCCTCTGATGAAAGTGAAAAAGGAGAGTGAAGCCAGCCACAACAGCTCAGTTAGGAGAGCGTTAGACTGAAAAAGGAGAGTGAAAAAGCTGGCTTAAAACTCACCATTCAAAAAACTAAGATCATGGCATCCGGTCCCATCACTTCATGGTAAATAGTTGGGGAAACAATGGAAATAGTGACAAACTTTATTTTCTTGGGCCCCAAAATCACTGTGGATGGTGACTGCAGCCATGAAATTGAAAGATGCTTGCTCCTTGGAAGAAAAGTTATGACCAACCTCAACAGCATATTAAAAAGCAGAAATACTACTTTTCCAACAAAGGTCCATCTAGACAAAGTTGTGATTTTTCCAGTAGTCACATATGGATGTGAGAGTTGGACTATAAAGAAAGCTGACCACTAAAGAATTGATGCTTTTGAACTGTGGTGTTGGAGAAAATTCTTGAGAGTTCCTTGGACTGCAAGGAGATACAACCAGTCCCTCCTCAAGGAAATCAGTCCTGAATATTCATTGGAAGGACTGATGCTGAAACTGAAACTCCAATACTTTGGCCACCTGATGTGAAGAACTGACTCTTTGGAAAAGACCCTGATGCTGGGAAAGATTGAGGGCAGGAGGAGAAGGGGACAACAGAGGATGAGATGGTCGGATGGCATCACTGACTCAATGGACATGAGTTTGAGTAAGCTCCAGGAGCTGGTGAAGGACAGGGAAGCCTGGCATGCTGCAGTCCACGGGGTCGTAAAGAGTCAACACGACTAAGCGACTGAACTGAACTGATAAGAGTTAGAAAAAGACAGTGAGAGAAGCAAAGATAAAACTGGATTGTCATAGAACAGCAATAGAAAGAGACAAATAAATATAAAGCTTTGAAGATAGTGTCAGTTCATAGAAAGATGAAAAAATTATAAAGTCATATGGATTGCTCATAAGAATTTATAGGTGAAATTAAGATTAAAATATGATTGGCTTTTCATTTCCACAGGTTACTCATTCGTGGAGTCAACCAGTCCCAGATCAAGAATATTTTTAAATGATCAACAAGTTTCAAAAATCAACACAAATTTACTGTGTGCTGATAATTGTTTACATGACATTTATATCTCATTAATTATCATAAGTAATCTGGAGATGATTTAAAGTATACAGGAGGATGTGTATAGATTATGTGCAAATAGTGCACATTTGATTAAAACATGAGACCTGAACATCCTGTGGTTTCAGAAGGAGTCCTAGAATCAGTCCCCTTCTGATATCAAGGGATATAGGATTCTTCATATTGTATGGAAAAATTAATTCAAGATAGATCAAAACCTAAGTGTAAGAGCTTAAATGATAAAACTCTTAGAAGTGAGCATAGGAGTAAATCTTCTGGGCTTTACTTTATTTAAGTGGTTTCTTAGATACAACATCAAAAGCAAAATTTGGACA
This sequence comes from Dama dama, assembly GCF_033118175.1. Taxonomy (NCBI): domain Eukaryota; kingdom Metazoa; phylum Chordata; class Mammalia; order Artiodactyla; family Cervidae; genus Dama; species Dama dama. The sequence goes on from NC_083700.1 coordinate 19,272,363, forward strand.
AAATTTTTAAAATAGATAAATTGAGCTTCATAAAATTTTTAAAACCTTTTATGTTGCAAATGTGAAAAGCTGACCCACTGAATGAAGGAAAATATTTGTAAATTAAATATCTGAAAAGGGACTTTTATCTACAATATATAAGGAACACTTAAAACTGAAAGATAAAAGATAAAAAGATATGGCAATTTAAAAATAAATAATGGATCTGAATAGATATTTCTCCAAAGAAAATATAGAAATGGCCAGTTAAGCAAATGAAAAAATGCTCAGTATCGTTAGTCGTTAAGGAAATGCAAATCAAAATCATAATGACATACCACTTCACACCCACTAACATGACTATAATAAAAAAAGCATAGGCAGTAACAAGTGTTGAGGAGGGTACATAGAAATTGGAAGCCTCAACACATTGCTGGAGGGAATGTATATGGTACAGCTATTGTGAAAAGCAATTTGGCAGTGCTTCAAAAGTTAAACCTAGAGTTACTTACTACATGATCCACCAACCCCCTAGCTCCTAGCAAAATAAAAATCACTCCAAGAAAAATGAAAACATCCACTCAAAAAATGTATACATAAGTGTTTCATAACAGAATTGTTCACAATAGCCACAATGCATAAACAGCTCAAGTGTCCAACTGATGAATGGATAAACACTTGTGGTGTACAGATACAATGGAGTATTATAATTGGCCATATCAAGGTGTTGAATTTTGATACCTGCTGCAACATGAATAAACCTTGAAAACATTCTGCTGAATGAATAAAGCCAGTCACAAAAGATCACATACCATATAATTCCGTTTATATGAAATGTTCAGATGAGGAAAATCTATAGAGACAGAAAGCTGGGCTCACAGGGATGAGATGTGACAGCTAATAGCTACAGAATTTTGTTTTGGGGTAATGAAAACATTCTAAAATTAGATAACTACACAGCTCTGTGAACACACAAAAAAACATTGAATTATACACTTTCTGTGGATGAACTGTATGGTATGTGAGCTATATTTCAATAAAAATTATATATATATATTTGCTTCTGTATGTACATTTGCATATATATTGTAAGATATCTGTCTATCAAGATAGATATCACATACATACATATGCATACATAAGTAGAGATATATCCTTAAGCCTTGGTGACAACTAAATCACATTCATGGAGCATAGACTCACAAGCTCCTTGAGATCCAACCTCCCTATATAGGATACCTATACAGGATACCCTCTATAATTTCTTTAGGGAACAACCTTTCCTTGAACCTGAGTCAGGCATCTTCCCCAAGCATCTTGGAAACACAATCATTCAGGCTGACATGTTTACTGGAGGCTGACCTGTAATCCAAGGAAATATTGTATTCTTGGTGATGACTACTTCTTTCAAATCTTCCCTGCTGGTAGTAATTATCTCAAATGTACTATGCTAAATGAGTAAGATCTTAGTTCATCAAGTGGAGCTTATTAAATCCAGGTCACTCTCCAAGTATTTACAGATTGCCTATCAGATTCCTAGGATTGAATTAAGATCAGTCATCATCCATCCACTCGACAAACATTCTGTGAACAGCTATTCATAGCTTCTGTCCTCAAGGAGCTTACTGTCTAATAAGGAAAATACATAAATGAACAGACATCTGTAATGCCATGTGATAAGGGCTTTGATAGATGTAAGCACAGGATAAGAGCATAGAAAGGAGGCACTTAAAGAAAGAAGAATTTGGAGGCACCACTTTTCAAAGATTTTACCTTCTCACTCCACAGAAAAAGCTGCACATAGAAACCAATGGGAGACAGTGTTCACTGCAGCACTATTTATAATAGCCAGGACATAGAAGCAACCTTGATATCCATCAGCTGGTGAATGGATAAAGAAGTTGTGGTACAGGGCTTCCCATGTGGCTCAGTGGTCAAGAATCCACCTGCCAATGCAGGAGATGTGGGTTTGATCCCTAGTCCTGGGAGACCCCACACACAGCAGAGCAGCCAAGCCTGTGCACTACAACTACTGAGTCTGTGCTCTAGAGCCCAGGAGTCACAACTACTGAGCCCGTGTGCCCTAGAGCCTGTGCTCTGCAACAAGAGAAGCCACCACGATGAGAGGCCTGTGAATTGCAGCTGGAAAGCAGTTCATGCTTCAGCAAAGACCCAGCACAGTCAAAAGATAAGTAAATAAAATAATGAATAATAAAATATAAATACAAAAGAAGAAATCATGGTACATATTCATATACACAATGGAATATTATTCGGCTATGAAAAGGAATGAATTTGAGTCCACTGAACTGAAGTGAATGAACCTAGAAACTGTTACAGAGTGAAGTAGGTCAGAAAGAGAAAAACCAATATCATATATTAACACATACATATGGAATCTAGAAAAAAAAAAAAGGCATTAATGAACCTATTTCCAGGGCAGGAATAGAGACACAGACATAGAGAACAGATTTGTGGAAATAATGAGGGAAAGAGAGGATGAGATGAATTGAGAGGGTAGCATTGAAACATATACATTGCCACACATAAAACAGATCTCTAGTGGAAGTTGCTGTGTAACAGCAGGAATTCAACCCAGTGTTCTGTGACAACCTAAAGGGGTGGGATGAGGGAGGCAGGAGCGAGGGTCAAGAGGAAGAGGATATATGTATAATTATGGTTGATTCACATTGTATGGCAGAAACCAACATTGTAAAGAAATTATCCTCCAATTAAAAATTAAAAATAAGTGAACTCTTTGGGGAAAATGAGACTATGAGCTTCCAAACATGAAATTGCATGGCTTGCAACACAAAAAGGCAAGTATCTATGGTAGAGTTGTCTGATTTAGCAAATAGAAATACAGGGTCCCCAAGTGAATTTCAACTTCAGATAGACTATACATATATTTTAGATATGTATGTCCCCTGGGGCTGGAGCAATTAAAAAAAATATTTCTATAGTAATATAGATTGAAGGAATGATGGTGGTAATATCAATGATGCTGACTCATTAATTCTTCAATGCATGCATTTATTCATTCAGCTACTGGGTTAAACTGTGTATAAAACATTATGCTGCATCCCGGTGTTACAGTGCTGAGATAAAGGAGCCATCAAATGTAGCCCCTGTTCTTAGAAAGCTGTTAGCTGAGTAAAGAAGATAATCATCAATCAAAAGACCATACAGATAAATAGCCAATGATGCCCCTGATTAGTATTTGGCAGGACAGGTCTGCAGAGCAATGAGAGCTGCTTAGGGCTGAGAATGCAGGAAATGGGAGAGAGCTAACCTGGCCAGGGAGACCAGAGAAGACTTTCCTCAATACATGAATATGGGCTGAGACCTAACAGATAAGTAGGAACGAAGAAGGATGAAGTATATGCTAGAATGAAGGGACAGCATGTGCAAAGGGACAGTGTAGGAGATAGGAGCGATTATGCACATTCATAGAATTGAAAGCAGCCAGTGAAGCAAGAGAAAGGGGCCCCTCAGGTCTGCGTCCAGATCACTGGCAACTATCTTAAGCAGAGATGTGACAGGACAGGATCAGCCTCTAGCTGCCCTGTGAGGTATAATGTGGGAGGAACTGAGCTAAAACAGGGACATAGGTGTGGAGACTGTTTGTCTTAACCCAGGAAATGAATTGTTGACCCTATATACTATTAGGCACCGTCTTACACCATCAACACTTTGCCTACTTTGATCTCAAGAAGTAAACCCCACTTAGGAGGCTGAGTGCCCCAGGGAAATAGCAAGATCGTTGCAGGCAGACAGGCCTGGGCTTATCCTATGGTTCCTCCAAGCAAGAGCGTGGCAGAGCAAGTCGCTTACTCTTGCTCAGCCTTGGTTAGTTTCATCATACATAAAATGTAAACACTATTTGCCTCATACTTTGTTAGAAAGGCTAAATAAAAAGTATGTGAAGAGTCAAAAAAAAAAAAAAAAAAGTATGTGAAGAGTCAAGCCATGAATGGGCCCTCAGTAAAGGCTATTATTGTTATTATCATCATTATATGATTACATTTACCTAACATCACAGCTGTTTTTGTTACATCAGTATGCTTACCTAATGGAAAAATAATCATTTCTGAAACAATTTGCAATGGGACAAAATTATTTTAAATATGTAATCATATAGGACATATCATGGGACTGTAGAAATAATTAAAACAGTAACAGATGGGGGGCTTTCTTATTTGGTCTCAGCTCTCAAATATATTGTTTGGCCTCTCTGAATCTTTATATCTTCACATCTTCATTCTGTTGGTTGTGTTTTTATGGCTTATTTTTCAAAGAATGTCATAAAAATAAAATATACCCCATGTCATGAACATTCTTTAAATTAACATAAATCATAGTAAGCATAAGAGTCACTGCCCCTGTACACACATGGCATTTCTAGTTCCCAAGCCCAGGACTGACAGAAGGGAAGAAGGTCCTTTCTCCCACATTAAAGGACAAAGTCACTGGGGCCTTTGTCTTGGGAGGTGGTCTGGACAAAGCTGTCTGCTCCTTAGGATGGCTGATACCTGAATTGGGCCAAGTCATCTGGAGAAACACTGACCTGCATGGGTGAGGCAGAGCTGCAGGGAACTGAGGCTTTGTGTGAGACATCAAGGGCCAGGAGCGGGGTGCAGAAGAAGAAACTTAATTTTTCTCTTAGTGGGATTTGGGGCTTGATGGTAGGGTGTGTAGGGTGAGGAGAGAGGAAATTTGTGGGGAGCACAAGGATGAGCCTTGTGCAAAGATTACATTTTAACAAACTCCAGAATGAAAGAAAGATTGTGAGGGGTGGGAGAGGGGTCTGGTGGATCTGTGTTACTTGGATCCTCCCATTGCTGCTCTCCTGTGGGTAAGGTTCAGGTCAACAGCAGTCCCCAGACCCCTCATAGAACCTGGAGCCCCCAGAGCCCCCAGAGAGCTCACACTCACAGCAGTTAAGATACAGCCCCAGTAAAAGGGATGGAACCTGTTGTGGCCCAGGCAGCAGCCCCCACCCTCCCCCCATCCCGAGAGCTGGGGCCACAGCAGGAAGAGACTGGAGAGGGACATGGGGTAGGCAGTTAGGTGGGACATTTTGGGGAACACTCAGGAGGGGCTGGCACTGCTGCTTATTCTACTGGAAGTATATTTCAGGAGAAGTTCAGCCAACCTGAGAGACACAAAAAAGAAACCAATGCACCATTTCAAAGATTGATTCTTTTTATTTTCTTTCCCCTGGATTTCATTGAAATCTCTCCTCTACAAATAGCAGGTTCTTGAACCAAGTTCCACAATGGCATCTGGATACTGATGTGAAGGTAAACAAACCTTAATGAATACTCTGTCTCCTCAGTCTGTTTTGCTTCCCCTAGGGTATGATGGCCAACTCCCCATATGGGCTCCAAACCCACTGACGTAAGCCTTCTTACCCCCAGAGGACACAAAGTAGTGCACTCATTTTCTGATCCTTACTCTCAAAGATGTCAGATGGGAGTAGGATGCATCCCCCCAAAAATAATGGGTTTTTTTGAATGAATAAACTAGAAAATTATGATACTGAGAACAAAGACTTCTGCAAGTTGCAGGATCCTTAAGCCCATCTCAACTCCCACCACCACTCCTCTGAAGTGACTGCTTCCTCTCTCCTTGGAGCTCCTTTATCCAGGGCCTGATATTTTCCCAGGGATGAGGCACTGCCCATGTATGCAGAGCGGTCAGTTTCACAACCTGGGATGAGGAGACTCTTTTTGCACCAGGATTTCCTTGCACATGAACTAGAGGAATCAGAAAGCCAGAGCCTGTCAGACATCTTCTCCCTAGGCCTGCCACCAGCAAGCCTTTCCCCATTCCCACTAGCTCGCCCATGCATGCATTCATTCATTCATTTGGTCAATAATCATACACTATCTTGGGCCCAGAATTTTATGAGATGCTGCTGTCTTCAAGGGCCACTGAGTTTCCTTGAGGACATACTTTCTATTAATTTACTACAGCCTCTAACAGCTCTTAACTCAGAACAGTATTATATACATTTGCTTGTCTTCCTACTCTTCCATATGGAGAATCTGTTGAGCATAGAATCTTTATTTCTGAATAAATCTGGACTTTATTCAGTTCCATTCCCTCTGTAGCTTCAAAAACAGAATGGGTAGATGTGATGAAAAGATGAATTTTGATGCTTAATTGATTAAGAGAGGAATGAAGAACTGTGTTTTAGCACCAGTGGGCAGAGACTTGTGGCTCAGAGTACCATTCTTCAGGCTTCAGACATCCCTTGAAGGAAACCACACACTGGTCACATGTGAAATGCTTTAGATGTCATCATCTAATAGTGGCTCATTCATTAATTGAATACTTATGTGTTTTCTGTCTTGAGACAGGAATTTTACAAAATTCTGTTTCCATAGAGATGAGACAGGTGCCTGGAGGACATACATGTAAACAGTTCCCGGTAAACCAATTTGTGGTGTGCTACAGTGGTGGCCCCATGACTCATGGGTAGTCTCCTATGGAGCTGAGTCCTTGCATCTGTGTGTGCTCTTCCAGAGGGAGATCACATTTAGGGCAGAAGTTGTACTAGTTTTTATTCATCTACATATGCCCAGAAGCCCCACTGAATGCTCCCAGGGTGGGTAGAGGCAAGGCAGTAAGTTAATGATCACTGACTGAAAGGATGAATGATGTCTGCCTTTGGACACACATGTGAAGAGGCCTGGATCCATTTGTTGGGCTGGAGAAGTCCTTTAAAGCAGGACACACACTGAGCCAAATGTGACATGGCCATGGATGTTATCACCTATCAATGCTTCAGAAATAGTACATTTACTAGGCCTGAGTGCACAGGCCTAAGGGAATGGAAATCAGATGAGACAAGTATGTGTCAGCAAGCCAGCCAAGGGCATAAAGCTCAGATCACTGGCCAGGAAAGGGGATTCAAGGAGCAGCTAATCAGTGGCCAGGAGACAGCATGAGGGATTGAGGATTCAGGATAGGGACAGTGATATGAGAGGCCATCAGAGATCGGAAGGGGTTGGTGACAGACAAGTGACAAACTCTGCCACTCAGTCATGGGTTATTCCACTGGGCTTTGGTTTAAGACCACATTTGAAGATAGACAATACTCGGTTGTGATAATCCATATTTTTCCATTGACACATCTGAAATGAGATACAAGTAGACCTAATTAATGAAATGTTGATGTGTTCTACATTGAAACAAGCATTCTATTACTCAAAATGAAAGATAATCATCCCTACCTTGAAGGCTATCACAAGCCAATTTGAAGACAGATAAGTAAAGCACATGACTCCTCTGTTAGACAAGTCCTGGATGCTATTGGGGCTTAGGGGAGGGTATGCAACTCAGACCAGGGAGGAACTTGATACCTAGTGGATGATATGACGAGGATGAGGTCTTAGTGGTCATCAGAACTAGGATCCAAGACTTCACTGATGGATGGCAGATAAGGAAAGAGAATGGACCCAGCATAAGCATTGTCAATATTAGCCTAAGAAAGGGAAAAGGGCATTCATCATTATTCAAAGAAAGAGAATTCTAAGGAAAACGTGATCACTATTATAAAATGCCCCAGTGAGTGTCCACTCCATTTGATGGTCTGTTAGAACATGAACAGTGACTTCAGAGTAGCTGATTTCACTGGATATGTGAGAACAGAAGTCATTATTTAATCTTTCTATTGGTGAATCAGCTTAAAGTTGCTAATAATTGAAAAGTGAAGGACAATTTTATAAGGAAGTAGAAAGGATAGAGGCAAGAAAATGATCATTTATTGAATCTTGCCCCCCAAACCAAAAGCTAAGAAAACCTTTAAATTACATTAAGACAGTATCCAATTGAGTGTGGAACTGATTACAGGAGCTTTAGATATTCAGAAAGGAAGTGAATGATGTATGCTTAGTTATGAAGGTTGGGTCAGAGGGCCAGGGTCATTGATGGGAGTGGCCATTTCATGATGATGAGGCTGACATTAGTGATATAGATGAGCTTGATCTTGATGGTGCTGACAAAAGAACTGCACTCCATGAAATAAATGTGTTTCTGAGGGTTTTGTGTCACAGGAGAGCAGAAGTTACTGTCTTATCCTAAGCCATCTATTTACATGTATTAACTCACTTAACCCTTACAGCCCTCCTTTAACCCTAACTATGTTAGCCCTCTTCAATAGAAGAGTACATTAAACACAGAGAAGTTAATGACTTACTGCAAGATCATACAACCCAAGTTTTATTGAGATAATACCTTGTCTTTAATTCATCAGTGTTACCCATGAAGGGCACCCCTGGTGGCTCAGACAGTAAAGAATCTGCCTGCAATGCCAGAGACTAAGGATCAGTCCCCGAGTCGGGAAGATCCCCTGGAGAAGGGAATGGCTACCCACTCCAGCATTCTTGCCTGGAGAATTCAATGGACAGAGGAGGCTGGTGGGATACAGTCCATGGGTTCCAATAATGTAATAAAATACCTAAAGTGACCTACTTAAATGGAAATAATCATTATTTTATAAGAATCATTCTTTGACTTTTGATGGGTGTCATTTAATTTAATGATATTTCTACCATTCATTTGCCAGTGACCACCTAAGAAACACTGGGTCACAAGAAAGACGAAAATCCAGGATGATAATGATACTATTCATTGAGTTAAAGTCAATGTAGAACAAGTCTGATGAATGGAAGGCTAGGAATGGATTTTCTACTGTAAACTTTGAATTTGGGATGACAATGGAACTCTTCATTGGTGAAATATAAAAGGTTGCCGAATGAACAAATTTGTAGCTCAGGAAAGAAGTATGTGCATGCTCCATCGCTTCAGTCTCCTGCGTTAATAGATGGGTTCTTTACCTCTAGGGCCACCTGGGAAACACCTGGGAAACAGGTATGGACCTTATACATCGGCCTAGGAGCTGTGTACTGTGTGCTAGGTCACTTGAGTCGTGTCCGACTCTTTGCAACCCTCTGGACTCTAGCCCGCCAGGCTCCTCTGTCCATGGGATTCTCCAGGCAAGAATACTGGAGCCAGTTGCCAGGCCCTCCTCCAGGGGATCTTTCCGATCCAGGGATCCACCCTCATTTCTAACAATTCCTGCATTCCAGGCAGATTCTTTACCACTGAGCCTAGGAGCTAGGTAACCAAAAAACATTTTTTGACACTTCCACAATATTCCATTGTTGATACTGGAAAGATGCCATTGGGCAAGATAACAAGGTTTATACCTTGGTGAAGTTTACATTAAGGTGAGAAGAGAGAGGCACAAAAAAAGTAAATAAGTAAGAAACTATTGGTTGGTGATGAGTGATATGAAGAAAGTAAAGCAGAGTGATGTGCTTGAGTGACAAGACAGCTATTTTAGGTTCGGGGATCAATGAAGGGCTCTCTGAGAAGTGGCTTCTTAGCTATCAGTGTGATAATGTTAACTGATGTCACAGGAGTAGATAATATTGCTCAGGAGAGGTAGGGAGATAGAGAGGAGAGAGCAGGAAGGGAAGGCTCACAGACTGACAGGGATCTGACTCTGTTCTTACTGCATGAACTAGGGCAGATTATTTAACATTTCTGACTTCAATTTCCTTATAAAATTAACAAGCAATCAAAACAATATGTTTTAAAGAGTCATGAGAATCAAATGAGAACATTATATAAGTTAATGAATATAATACATTTTTGGAAAAACAGGACCTTAAGTGTATAGAATTGGAGAAATCAGAATCCTCGAACCAAGACTTACTATTGTCATTGCTCTGCACCTGCTCACTTTATTTAGTTCACTGATTTGTCTATCTGTTCAATCATTCATTCATTTTAATAATATAAAAAATGGGGAGCCCATCAAAAAGAGAGCTAAGATGTTGACAGTTATGTTACCTCTGACCACACATTTCTCCCCAGCACTCCTCACCATGCTCCTCCCCACCCAAAGTACATATTAGTCCAAAAAAAAAGTTTTCATCCATACCTCATTTTCCTTTTTGTATAGTTAATTTTCAGCCATATATGTACAACAGCCTAAAAGGGTATATTTAAATTTTAAAATAGGGCATCACGCTGCATGTAATCTTTTAGAAATCGCTTTTGTCACTTCATTGTTTGTTGCTTCAGCTCATTCTTATAAAACATTGAATCACAGACCATGTATGAATATCTCACAATGACTTGTCTACCTTCCGTTTGATGAGCGTTTGGCTTGCTTCCAGGTTTTTACTGTTGGGTATAATACTAGCAGTTTAATCACTTAATATGAACAGTTAGGGACATTATCATTGTGTCTATTAATTTAAAACTTAATGGAGTAATAAGAAGAACATTGGAGAAAGTTTAAGCATACTCAGCGGACTTCTAGGTGGCACTAGTCATAAAGAACCCGCCTGCCAATGCAGGAGATGTAAGAGACCTGGGTTTGGCCCCTGGGTTGGGAAGATCTCCTGAAGAAGGGAATGGAAACCCACTCCAGTATTTCTTGCCTGGAGAATCCCATGGACAGAGGAACCTGGTGGGCTACAGTCCATAGGGTCTCAAAGGGACAGACACAACTGAAGTGACTTAGCACACATGGATACACAAAGCAGACCCACAGGAGGTGGATACCCTCAAATAGCATCTGTAGGGTTAGAGTGGGCCTCTCTGTACAGGAGAGGTCAGCAGAGGTCCTTCCAGGGACACCCCGTGGGTATAAACCAGGTGACCTCCCCCAACTCCGGAACCAGGCTTTCCCCAGGCAGGGCAGCGCTGGGCCACACGTTGCTGACTCTGACCTGTGGGAAGTGCTGCTGCAACAATAAACGAGAGCTGAGGTGGGCTCAGTGGGGAAGGTTTTTTATTTTGTAACTCAGAAGAGGAGGCCAGAAATACTTAGGGAAAATGCAGATGTTTCCGTGGGAAGATTTCAGCAGCTCAGTCTGCAGGGCGCAGAGGGAGAGGATAGTGAGCAGCAGGCTGGGGCGGGCATTCAGCACTTTGATTCCAACTCTGCTTGTCACAAGTCCTTACAGGCGAGATCAGCAGCAGCCCCCAGAGCAGCAGCCAGAGCCCTCAGACTCGTGGCAGCAACTGGAGCCCCCGGGGTGCTGACCGCTGCCACCACCACAGCAGCCGGAGGGCTGGGGTCTGCAGCGGTGGGACCTGCGGCGCCTGTGGTGGCTCAGGCAGCAGCCCCCACACCCCGAGCTGCAGCAGCCCCCGGAGCTGGGGCCGCAGCAGGGGGAGACTGGGGGAGGACACGGAGGTGGGCACTTGGGGGGACATTTGGGAGGAGGAAACTTGGGGGTGGGGCACTTGGGAGGGGGCTGGCACTGCTGCTGGCTTTGCTGGCAGGACATCTTGCAGAGGAAGTCAGTACACCTAGGGAGAAATGCAGAAAGCCATCAGCGCACAAGTGACAAGCAGATACATCCTTCACCCTGGAGTTCATCAAGACAAGCTACTTTGTGAGCAGGATCTACAAACAGAATCTGAAAACTGACAGGAAGTGAAAGGACTGCAGTAAAGCTCTCTTTCTCTTTCTATTTTTTCTGAAAGACACGGAACCATCTCCCTACGTGGGGCCCAAAGTCAGCCCCATATTAGGCTTCCCAGCCACTTGGAAGCACTGCTGGCCATAGTTCAGAATCCTTCCCACAATGGATCCATCATTCCTAAGCATATCCAGTGGATGCTTTCATCTCTGAAAACCTTTATTGGATGAGGACAAGGAGGAAAGACATAGTCTTGGCAGTTTAACCCCACGTTCCTGCTTCTTCTTCCTTCTTTTCTTCCTCTGCCCCGCAGCCCACAGTGGAGGGCTTTTTGTTGCCCTCCTCATCAACCTTGGATATTCTCAGCTCTACAGTCTGCTTCTCACCAGATACTTTCTTGAGGATGGCCTGACAGGCTCTGTAGAGAGAGGCCTGGACCAGAGCATCTCTGCAGGTTGCTGACTCCCTCACTTTGTTCCCACTCCCCCAGAGACCTTCCCCTCTCCCTCCTTCTTCTGCTCACCCCTTTGCAGTCCTGTTCCCAGAGCCTCCTTTTCAAGGCACTCACCTTGTCAGTGGAGGGGTGGGAACTGTCAGCGACAGAGCTGAGCACTGAAGAGCCCAACACTGGAGCCCTTTTATCCTGGGTTTGTGGCTCACCACGGGTGAGACTCAGCCTGGGGATGCAGGGCAGTCACTTTCACAATCTGGGATGAGTGACTCCTCACATTCCCAGTGCCTGGGATCCAGAATCTCCCCACATAAGACCTAGAGGAATCCCGGAAGCCAGAGACTGCTAGACATGTGCTTCCCAGGTCTGCTGCCACTCAGCCATTCCCCCTCCATGCATTCATTCCTAATTAGGCCAATAATCATGCAATGCATTGTCTATCTTGGGTCCAGAATTTTGCAAGATATCAATGACACGGTGATGATGCAGATTGCCTTCAGGAGCTGGTAGTCTTAGAGGATGAGTTTGTAAGCAGTGAACTGTGAGTTGTGTGTCATACAATCTTGATCTTTTGTTCATGTTCCTCATAGCTCTGAGCTCAGTGTTATCCCGCAGTCTTTCTACCTATCTAAACTCAGAACCCTTTGAAAGCCATCCTTCTCTGTAGTATGTGTATGGCACAGTATCTGGAACAATAAACTTTGGATGAAAATTAAACATCAGGAAAGAAGAAGGTAGATGTTTATGAGACCCTGAGGCAAACTCAGGCAGTCAGCATGGCAGCCTGTTGGCTTCCAGAATTCCTTGTAGCAAGATAGATTCCCAGGGTGATGTAGCATTATTTCCACTAATCCTGGATATTAGTTCCTGAGAAATATACTATTTGAGAGTATAATGGGAATAGGTATCTGTGACAGTAAAATCAAATAGAAAGAATGAGGATCAGGGGGAACTCTAGAGTGAGCATGAAAATATTGTCCTTGAAGAGTCTGATGTCTCCTGAAAGGAAGTGGGCATACAGAGGGGATGGTGATGCCATCTCGGGAGAGGAGACTTGAGATGTGAAGGAGCCTGGGATTTCTAATAGGTTTTTTGCTTCAAGGTTGAAGGCGAGGTCTGAATGTACTTGGGAACTAGAATAACTAATTTTACCACTGGAGCATTGCATTCTTTATGTGATACTTATAAGGAAGATAAATAAAATAAGACATATGTGGATTCCTTTAAGTTGACATTATTTGAGCATCTACTATCGAGCAAACTGCTGTGGACAGGGAAACATCTCCATCTAAACTTTGATGAGCCCACACTGTAGTCAGGGTAGTTTAAGAGAACAGAAGAAATCCTGTGATATGAATTTGCCAGGTTTAATAGGCATATATAGAGGAGCACTGCCTAACACAAACTGGGTTGGTTCCTGGATAATCAAACCACGTGAAGATGGGCAAGGAGATAAGGTCATTATAGGAAAGCACCACATGCACAATAAAAGGCTAGGCACAGAACTTCGGGAGTATTCCAACTTTTGATAGGCAAAGACAATGTAAACACTTAGGAGTCTAAGAAAGAAAATTAAGATTTCTAGTTGGAAAAATCATGAGAATGTCATGGCACTTTGGAAAAAACAGGGAAAGAATTTTTGAAACAGAAGATGCTGCCCACTGTGTGAACTGCTATAGACAGAATCCTGAGATTGGCAAGTTGAAGGGTATTGGTGGTATATAGGTCTTCTCTGGTGGCTCAGTGGTAAAGAATCTGCCTGCAATGCAGGAGACATGGGTTCAATCCCTGGGCCTTCTCCCCTAGAGAAGGAAATGCAACCCACTCCAGTATTCTTGCTTGGGAAATCCCATGGACAGAGGAACCTGGCAGGCTACAGTCCATGGGGTCTTAAAGAATTAGACACAACTGAGTGACTGAGCAGGCATGCATGCACATGAGACCCACTGTACTGCATGGGCCAATGTTTTAGTAGCTGTGGCTTGCTTCAACTAAGCTGGGACTATGTGCAATTTCTAGAGGACTGGCTATAACTCCATCCCTTTGTCTCTTCCCAGCTCAATAGGTAACAGTGTGTCATGAAACTAATTAAGAAATCGAGTCCTGGAATAGATTGGGAGTTTGGGACTGACATGTACACACTACAATATTTAAAATAGATCTACCAGGGGCTTCCCTGGTGGTCCAGTGGTTTGGAGTCCTCTTGCCAATGCAGGGGACACGGGTTTCTCCCTGGTGCAGGAAGCTCCCACATGCCAGAGGGTAACTAAACCCGTGCACCACGACTACTGAGTCCGAGCTCTAGAGCTCGAACCACAACTACTTAGCCCGAATGCCTAAAGACTGCTCAGCAACAAGAGAGGCCACCATGACTCAACAACAACAACGGTAATGGTGGCTTTGGAAATAGTTTAATGGTGAGGATTGAAATGATTTTATAGTAGTTTTGAAAAGGAACACTATAGAATAAGCAGAGGTCATTATGTCAAGAAACTTAAAAAGACAGATGAGTAATGAAGTAGAAAAAATGGAGTGAAGGAACTACTATTTTAATATTATACGTAGCAGTTGAGATAAGGTCATGAAGCCAAATGGGCTATGAGATATGTGGTGCTGATTCGAAGAACTATAGCTATCCAAAAGGAGGTGGCCTTGATTCACACTGGGATTTTTAAGAAAGAGTTGTTGAAAAGCTAATGTTAATTAATAAAAGTGATGATGATACTGACTCTAAGCATACCTCCGGTCACGAGAGGCTAGAGCTGATACTGCAAGAACAGAGGATTGACAAAAAGAGTGCCCTGATTAAGACAACTTGGAGGTGTCTCAGCATATTAGTTTAAAAAGACAGTCTTAGAGTCAGAGACTTAAGCTGGAATCCCTACTTCTCCGTGACATCTTAGGTGAGTTATATTTTTTAAGCTACAGTTTTGTTGTCTACAAAATAGCATCACAGTTCTGCTCATCTGTATGAATAAAATGAATCCTGCCTGCAAAGCACTGAGCATAGTACCACACATGGCTGGAGCTCAGAAAGTGGTAGCTCCTACTACAACTTGGCTTACCTAGTGGCTCGGGGGTAAAGAATATGCCTGCCATTGCAGGAGGTGCGGGTTCAATCTTTGGGTCAGGAAGACCCCCTGGAGAAGGAAATGGAAACCCACTCCAGTATTCTTGCCTGGGAAATCCCATGGACAGAGGAGCCTGGTGGGCTATAGTCCATGGGGTTGCAAAAGAGTCAGATATGACTTTGCAACTAAACAACAACAACTTCAACTACTGTGTGCTCAGTTGCTCAGTCGTGTCCGACTCTTTGCAACCGCATGGACGATAGCCCTCCAGGCTCCTCTGTCCATGGAATTTTCCAGTCAAGAACACTGAAGTGAGTTGCCATTTCCTTCTCCAAGTGATCTTCCTGACCCAGGGATCGAACTCGGGTCTCTTGTGTCTCCTGCACTGGCAAGAGGATTTTTTATCATTGTGCCACCTGGGAAGCCTATAATAACTACTACTACTATTCTAATTAATGTGGTTAATTCAATATTTTGGTATTTTTTAAAATAGGTATTAGTCTTCCTAACATGATTTCCTTGGCTTATTGTCCTGTTTTCCTTGTGGAACTCAACAAAGGCAGTAGGTGGAGACTTCTGAAGACAAAGATGGAAGAAGAATGAGGATTAGGTGTGTCTCATTCTACACCATTCAGGAAACCCATTATCTGTGCAAAGTGGTGTACTAGGTAATAGGGAGGATTCACTGAGATTTGGAAACCACCCTTATCTTCAGAGCTGGACTTTATCTAGAAGGCCCAACAGACAAGCACTCCACCAAGTTTAATGTGAGGCAAACAGAGATGATTATAGGCAAGGCTATATTATCTCTGAAACAGGTGTGACTATCTAGAGGCAGAGTCCAAACAATGCAAATGAACAGAGGTGGAGACAGAAAAGGTAGGTATAAAAATATAGAGATCTCTATTGATAAGTATAGTGTGTAAGTGAGACACAAAGATTTGCAAATAAGGTGTATCTGGGAGTGAAAATCTTATATAGAATTAGAGTAATGATATTATGAAAACAAAGGAGAAGAAGTGGCAATATGAAGTGATTTGGGGTAAGAGATGAACAACTCTTTGCATTTAACATGATTGCCAGAAGCATTGGATTTGGAAGTGGGCAAAATGGCTGAAGGGGTTCAAAAGATACAGACTTCCATTTATAAAACAAGTATGCCATGGGGATGTATACATGGGGATGTATACACACACACACACACACACACACATATATATATCTCAGAGGCACAACACAGTGATTCAGGCTGTAGAGTGAAGTATGCCCCATACACAAAGCATGCATGCACAGAGGCATACACACATACACACCAGTAGAAATGTCACAACGGAATCCCTATGTGCTGAGCAGATGTCCTGACTTGTGATGGCCAGAGAGGATGACAGGTGAAGCATAAACATGCGATCAGGGGACATCATCCTCTTCCCCACAGGACAGGAAGGCTGCTTTGGACACTAATCACTTCTGGAGTGCTCCTCTCCAGCTATCCTGATATGCTGAGAACTTGGGATGACATGGTAAAGATCTTGATGGGTCTCTTACCCTGAATCTTAGGAGAATTCTATACTTCTTTTCTGACTCATGACCCATTTTCATTTTTCAGTGATTATGACTTATGACATTCTCCTACACCACTCTGAGGCTGATAATAAAGCGTGAGTTATACACATTGTGCAGTTTACTACATTTCTGGAATCTTCAGAGATTGCCAAGAAGAATTCTTTTTCTTGGCCTTTTCTGAATTAGAACTGAAATTCAGCTTAGTTTTCTAATACCTTCCTTATCTGCCTGCTTTTTTAGCCCTTGTAGGACAACCTCCTTTCCCCTCACCCCCCCGCCCCACCACAGTCAGACAGCCACCTCAGAGTACAGCTCAATCTGCCATTTCCCCATTGCCATTACAGAGACAAGGGACTCATTTTATTACAGAGCTTGGTCATAAGTGCCTTTGGTCTTTAAAAAAGCCTCTTGCCCAGAATTCATGACACTTTGCCACATGGGAGATATAATAGGAAAGGGGAAGAAAATGTCATGAATTAGATGAGAGACACAAAATAACCATCAAAGAGGGCCGATAGAGAGGGAGGGAACCCAACTGTTGAATGTCCACAGTGGCTCAGATAGTTTATATGGACTACTTAATTTAATTCTCACAATAACTCTACAAGGCTGGTAATATTCTTTCTATTTCACAAGCAAAGAAATTAAGACTTTAGAAAGTTCAATATCTTGTTGATGTTCACTTAATAGTAGAAACATTCTACTCTAGGAACATTTGTTTTCTTTCTACTCTGCCACACTAGGGGAATCTGCTGTGTAAGCTTTATCTTATACACTTTATCCTATAAAGGGTTTGGTATTCAGATTGTTGGAATTGGGAGGATAGTCGTCGCTTGACTATTGTAGGGAGTTTTGATTACTGATTATTGAATTAAATAATAGAAAAATACCTCATCAATGCCCAGCACACAGTAGGTACTCAATGGTTTTTTTCTCCTACATCTGTGATTAACATAACAAATATTTTCATAGCTGTGTCATAAGGTGGCCCAAGCATACAAAAATAACCCAAGTGGGTGAAACTGTGTGATCATTTGAAGATCAAAAGGATTGAAAATAAATGTGGATCCTTTGTCTTACCTCTACTGGGAAAGTAGCTCAGATCTTTAAAGATGCAGTGATTTCTGAGTCCATATCACTTAATGATGTGAAGGATGGAACTGCTGGAAACAAATATCCTCTTTGGGAAACTACATGATAATCCATGTGTTTAATGAAGCATTTCTGTAAATGCACATTAGTTCAGTTCAGTTTAGTTCAGTCACTCAGTCATGTCTGACTCTGCGACCCCATGGACTGCAGCACGCCAGGCTTCACTGTCTTTCACCAACTCCCGGAGTTTACTCAAACTCATGTCCATTGAGTCGGTGATGCCATCCAACCATCTCATCCTCTGTCATCCCCTTCTCCTCCTGCCTTCAATCTTTCCCAACATCAGGGTCTTTTCCAATGAGTCAGTTCTTCATATCAGGTAGCCAAAGAATTGGAGACTCAGCTTCAACATCAGTCCTTCCGATGAACACCCAGGACTGATCTCCTTTAGGATGGGCTGGTTGGATCTCCTTGCAGTCCAAGGGACTCTCAAGAGTCTTCTCCAACACCACAGTTCAAAAGCATCAATTCTTCAGCACTCAGCTTTCTTTATAGTCCAACTCTCACATTCATACATGACTCCTGGAAAAACCATAGCTTTGACTAGATGGACCTTTGTTGGCAAAATAATGTTTCTGCTTTTTAACATGCTGTCTAGGTTGGTCATAACTTTTCTTCCAAGGAGCAAGCATCTTTTAATTTCATGCACATCACACAGTTAAAAATGTTATACTCACGGGGTGAAATTTTATAATAAAATTAATTTAGAATAGTGAAGTTTTATAAAGTAAAACTTCTTCTGCAGCAAGACTTTTCAGATACTTTATGTAAACATAATGGTCATGAGGATCATTACAATGCTACATTTCATAAAATGTTGTTTCCTGGTTTATTTAAGTTCTGGAAATCTTTATTTACACTGAATTTTATGGTAATTGTGTTCTGAGGAACAGAATTCATTAATAAAAGACCTGGATCTAAACTTTGAACTTCAATAATGGAGAGCTGTATTACTCAGATGAACTGTCCTAATAAAAACAACAAAAATGATGTAACACAATCTATATACTTATGTTCACATATGTATATATAATGTAATATAATATATACATATGTACCTATACAGTAAGTCCCCTACTTGTGCGTGCTTAGTCACTGACTATGACCGCATGGGCTGTAGCCTGCCAGGCGGCTCTGTCCATGGAATTCTCCAGGCAAGAATACTGGAGTAGGTAGCCATTCCCTTCTCCAAGGGATCCTGACCCAGGGCTCAAACCCAGGTCTCCTGCATTGCAGGCAGATTTTCTTTACCATCTGAGCCACCAGGGAAGCGCCAGTCCCCTACATATGAATCTTGAATTTGCAAACTTTCAAAAATGCCAATATTTGTGCCTCTGCATGTCAGCTGTACTTTACTACTTCACTTACAGTACTTTTCAAGATACTATACTGTAAGATTAAAAATGTTTTACTTTTTGTGTTTCTTTGTTCTCTATGTACATGTTGTTTGTGGGAAAAGTATTATAAACTTATTACGGTACAGTACTACATAGCTGATTGTGTTAGTTAGGTACCTAGGCTAACTTTGTAAGATTTATGAACAAATTGAACTTACGAACATGCTCTTAGAAGGGAACTCAGTTGTATGTAGGGGACTTACTCTATATTCCTTAATCACATTTGTATATATGGGTGCATGCACACACACATGATTTAGGAATATGAATTACCAGAAAAACTAAAAAGAAAATGAAAGAAAATACAAACCAAAGAGATCAGCAGAGTAATATAGCTACTTTCACCCTAAGGATAAAATTAACATATTCAACATTCTCTTTTGGTGACCTAGCTTTGTGACAAAAATCAGAGCCCAGCCCTTCTCCTGCCAGGGTGGGAGGTCTCACAGAGGACCCTCCTGGAGTTACTGGGCTCCCTCAGGGGTAAGGCTGAGCAAGAAGGAAACCAGCTGCAAGGACTTGCTGCCATGCTCCAGGCACCTCCCCTCAGGAACTTTGTTAAGAATGGTCCTAGAACAGGACCCCTCTAGAGCCCTGGAAAAAAGCAAACACAAATCCTCTCTGGAGGAGGCACATCATAAGTTTTCAGTTGTTCCAACAGCTGCATTTACAGGTAAGTGATGTTATAGTATGCGCTCCTTGGCCAAAGTGTTGTCAGTCTCCAGCCTAATTTTCATAATAAGCTTTTCATAGTTTGCTTTGACCTTAACCTCCTTCTCCAAGGTAATTTAAGCATTTTTCCTTTCTGTTGTACCTCCTTTGCCACATTTATCATTGTACTTTGGTTGTTTAAAGTGCTAGCTCAGCCAAAAGTCTGGAAACCCCTCAAAGGCAGAGACTGTGCCTTCTCCATTTCAGTGTCCCAGCACTTAGCACTGTTCCCTCTACCCAGCACCAAGAACAGAGACTGTATCCAACAGTGTTTATTCACTGAGTGAGTAAACCCTTCCTGAGAGTATGGAAACTGAAGAGAAGAGTTCCAGTGTGTAAGTTAGGTAACTCCTGACATATGAGGCCACCACCTCTGCCTTGGCTTTTCAGAACTACCTTGGTTTCCTCCCAGGCCATAAGTTCCCAGTTGTGGGGGACCTTTAGGAGAGTCAGGCTGGGAGGAAGGTTTATTCCAAATGTCTTCTGCAATATGAACAGAACACGAGAATCAAGGGGATCAAGGAACAGAAGGATGAGGAAAGAGAATGACACAGAAAACAGAGGGACCCAGGGAGACAACAGGCTTCCCTCGTGACTCAGATGGTACAGAGTCTGCCTGTAATGCAAGAGACCCAGGTTTGATACCTAGGTTGGGAAGATCTCCTGGAGAAGGAAACTATTCCTTGCAAAATTATTCTTGCCTGGAAGATTCCATGGACAAAGGAGCCTGGTGGACTGCAGTCCATCGCCAGGTGGCAAAGAGTCGGACATGACAGAGTGACTAGCACTTCGCTTTGAAGGGGACAATAGCTGTCATGAAGACAAGAATAAGATCTCTGTGCAAAATACCTGTTTGGAAGTCTGCCTTACCACATGCTAGTCATCTTGATTAAGTCCCTTAACCTCTCTGAAGCCCAGGCTCCTCACCTACTTCATCTGAGCAGTAATGATATTGAGGCAGGAGATAGATAGGCCCCAGGCTGAGGAGCTGGAGTCCATCCCTTTCAGACAGATACTCTAAAATAGCAGGAGGGAGAAGCTGAACACTGCCTAGATAAGAAATAAAAGCCCATATAGTCCTCATTCTCAAAGTCAAGGAGACCTTCCCAACCATGTATGTGCAGAGGTACCTTTGAGGTAAAAAAGAGAGGGGACACCACCCCATAGTAAGTGATGCCAACCTACACACTAGAATCCATCTTGGCTAAGAGATGTGTGTGAACACAGCGGAGGACCCTGAGATATACCAAATATGGACTCAGAACCAGACAAAGCAACATGATTGGCCAAAGGGAACCCAGAAGAAATGCCCCATAAGAGATTCAAGTGACCACAAGGGGGCAACTCTCTCTAAGCCCACAGGTGTGTCTACCCTTTTTCCTCCTATTAGACACGTGACTTGTTTCACTATTCTTTATGTGGAAATTCATTTCTACAGAGCTGGTGGGCCAAGGTCGTGTCACTGGCCACTGGTCCCTAGTGGTCTGGTGGAGAGGATCCCATACTCATACTGCCATAGCCTGACCACACTCTGGCTGAGAAACTGAGATCCTGCTTCAAGCCACAGCAGGCAGAGCCCACCTGAGATCAACATCACTACTATTTTTAAACCAGCATTTTCAAATGAGTTTGAAGTTGTTTTGAGCCTGTACACTAGATTTTATGGTGCAGTTTTATCATTACAAGTAATATTTAAAGGCGACCCAGAGGATAAAGGAAGTACAGAGTGAACAGAGATTAAAGATGCTCTTTGATAGGAAGTAGATTTTCAATATAGTTCTAGAGAGCAGAAGCACCTACTGGTTGAGAACAAGGGCTCTGAAGTCAGGTGGAGTTAAAATCTGAGTTACTGTTAATGTGACTTTGGCAAGTTATTTCACCCTAGGAGGCTCTCTACCTCTCTGCTAGAAAACGTAGATAAAGATTGTATCTACCTCTTAGGTAATAATGAGGATTAAATGAGCTTCAATCATTCTTCCAATAAATATGTATTAACTATTTGTCACATGCCAGACATTGTCCCTGGCACGGAGATACAATGGTGACTAAGATATATTCTGCCTTCAGGTTGCCTCCAATTTATCAGGAAGGCAACATGATAAACGAATAAATATGTGATACAGTTTGTTGTTGTTCAGTTGCCAAGTGGTGTCCGACTCTTCACAACCCCATGGACTGTAGCACACCAGGCTTCCCTGTCCCTCACCAACTCCCAGAGTTTGCCCAAGTTCATTTCCATTGAATCGGTGATGCCATCCAAACTTCTCATCTTCTGTTGCCCTTTTCTCCTTCTGCCTTCAATCTGTCCCAGCATCAGTGTGTTTTCCAATGAGTCAGCTCTTCGCATCAGGTGGCCAAAGTATTGGAGCTTCAGCTTCAACATGAGTCCTTTCAAGGAGTATTCAGGGTTGGTTTCCTTTAATGTGATACAGTAGTGGTAGTAAAATGGTGTAGGAGGAAAAATGAAGCAGAGTAGGAATGAAGAGTTGGGGCAGGATGCTCCCTGAGTCTGGTGGTCAGATATGTGGTGTATGGAGAGCTTAGTACTGAGACAGGCTCGTTGGACACTAGCCCACATTGAGCTTGACATTTTCTGTCTGAAATCCATAGATGCTATGCCTCTGAGTCTTCTCTCCCATTCCCTGGGTAATCAGACTGGATTCAAACAATACAGGACATTCCTATAGGACAGATGCATGCATGAAGAAGGTTCATTAATTCATTGACAAGAATATATTTAGTCCCACCCTATGCTAGGCTCTGGGGAGATCAAGTCAAATAGGAGTTAGTTTCCATCTCCTGTACAGTCCCCAGTCTAGGAAGTTAAGATAATCAGACTTCCCAACAGATCATCCTTGTGGCTTGAACACAAGGTTTGACTACTGGGGTCTCTGAGATTATTAATCATTGCCTGCCTTTCTCAGCCGTTTGGCGCTGAACACACTTTCCTACCCCCTCTCTTTTCCCCTTTGGCCCAGCCCACTCCAACACCTACTTGTCTCACACAGTCTACTTGCTAATCAGGTCACCAGCAACCATCAGTTGGGTGGAGATGCTTACACCATTGATGAGGAATGACATCTGATTGTGACATTTTCACCATCCAGCTTCCAGCTGAAGACCTGGCCAATATTCTCCCTTCTCATCAAACACCAAGTATAGGAGAGGAGCTCTTCCCAGTTTTTCCAGGGGTTTGGTTCCATGTTCTATACTTGCTGTTCTCTTTGACTCATTCACAGTGAGTCCTTTAAATATATTTTAGGAGTCAAAAAATCTAAATTATTTTCCATGAAGAATGGCATATCAAGATTTTTTAAGTTATAAAAAGTAGGTCATGGCAAAACTTCCGATTACCCTAAAAATATCCTGAAACTGAATATTCTGAACTTTTTATTTTATTTTTTAGCTGTGCCCTGGTGCATGCCCTGGTGCCCCAACCAGGAATTAAACCCATGCCCTCTGCATTGGAAGTGCTGAGTAGTAACTACTAGACCATCAAGGAAGTCCCTATTCTGAACTTTTCTAACCCATCAGTTTTAGAGATGTGAATGTCAGAATCATGCAATGAGAAAGTCCCTGTGCTGGGAAGCAAAGGCCACCCGATGTTGATACTTGAAGGCATCTCACTCAAGGCACTGCCCAAGTTGTCGTTTGATAGCTGTGCAAACTAGACCTGGAGATGCGTAGCTACACAGGGCAGAGTTTGTCCACATCCAGGTAAATTGATGCTACTAGGCAATTGTTTTAGATTATCTTTTGTATGCTTTACAAATGTGAATTTCCTTCTGCAGAAAGAAATAAACTTTAATAGAACCAAATCATACCACTTGAAATCTCCCAACAGCTCCTTTTGATTCCTCCACTGACACCATACGTGGCAGGACTCACCGGGCCCTCCAGCCCCTTCTGCCTCATCTTTCACTCTCTCCCATTAGCTCCTTACTCTGGTTACTCTCCTTCCTCCTGCAGAAGACTTGTTCAGGCTTTTGCCTCTTCCTCGTGAAGTCTTCCCTCACTGCTCTATAATTAACTCTACTCAACCTTGAGATCAAGCTGTACTTCCTCAGAGAAATCTTTTCTGACCACCCTGACCAAGTAAAATCTGCATATTATATATGCTGTCAGGACACCTGGCCCTCCTTCATCACAGCTGTGCAACTTTTCATTTATTTACTGGATTTCTAATTGCTTATTCTTTCTCTCTGTTGTAAATCCCTACATAATAGAGATGGTGCCTGAAACAAAACTGATGTTCAATAACTATTTATGAGATGATGAATGAAAATCAGATATAAAAGTGATTTCTAGACCTTGAAGACTGGCCAGGTTCATGAGAGCTACTCAAATTCTTGTCTCTGGTCTCCTGAGACCAGTGCAAGAGGGGGTGTCCATGGCCATGTGGTGGTGTTCATTGGGAACTGCTCCTGGGTACTTGCCCTGGATGCCTTGAAAGCCTAGATTCCATCATTTGCAGCTTTTATTTGCGTGATCTTTTCTACACAGCCATCTAACACACAAGTACAGCCCTCCTGAAGTTCTGGAGTTCTAGGAAGATATTTCTGTTCTAATCCATTTTATGCCTCCAAATTTAGCCCCATGTTTCATGGGGATTTAATTTTTGTTTACTTGTTTTCAGCATGAGCTTAATCTTTCTGAGGTCTAGGGAGTGGTTATACAGCCATGTTCACTGTGTAATATACTTATGATTTGTGTACTTCTCTGTGTGTTGTATTTCCATTTAAAACTTTAAAATATCTTTATTAAGACCTTAATAGCAGAGACAGACTGAGAGAGACAGAGAGAGCCTAAAATATATATCATAAGGGGGAAAAAGAGGATGGTTAACTAAATCATCAGCCACAACATTAGAAAACAAACAACAAAAGTAATGGGAAGATACAATTGTATGCACTAACCAAAATTGATGTTCAATATTAATTTCTTTTTTTTTCATTTATTTTTATTAGTTGGAGGCTAATTACTTTACAATATTGTAGTGGTTTTTGCCACACATTGACATGAATCAGCCATGGATTTACATAAAACCAGGTAATCATAGAGCAATACACACATATTGTGATTCTATATAATAAAAGAAAATCTTTAAACAGATAATTGAGATTTATTAATACATGTATTTCCCCCTGCCTTTCCTTTAACTGATACTCCCTACCAAAGAGAATTATGTTTGCCTTTTAAGCTTTGTGATCCCTTCTATCTTATTTATACAAGATCAATAGGATGGGGGAGAGAAAGAGTTATACATTTGGAGAGAAAAGGAGAGGATTTTGTTCCTGGTCACTCCCTCTGAAATGAAGAATCCTGGAACAGGGCAAAAGACAGAGAAAACTAACAAAGGAACCAGAGAGACTGGGGTTACACAACTAGGACCAGACTTGAGTCAGGTCATGGAGGGGAGAGGAGGAGAAAAGGGGAAGAGAGATAAAAGAAGCCACAATTTTTGGATGTTGTAGAGCATTTAGTGGTGCTTAGTGAGAATGTTCTGAGCAGCTGTAGAATATGGGACAATTGAAGAGGAGAGAAAAATGGGGATTTTAGAAGTAAGTTGTGGATTATGAAATAGATTGCCTACAATATTTTACAGCAAGCAGATCAAACAAGTCAATCCTAAAGGAAATTAACCCTGAATATTCATTGGAAGGACTGATGCTGAAGCTGAAACTCCAATACTTTGCCCCCCTGATGCAAAGAACCAACACATTAGAAAAGATCCTGATGCTGGGAAAGATTGAAGGCAGGATGAGAAAGGACGACAGAGGATGAGATGGTTGGATGGCATCACCAATTCCATGGACATGAGTTTGAGTAAGCTCTGGGAGTTGGTGAAGGACAAGGAAGACTGGCGTGCTGCAGTCCATGGTTCACAAAGAGTCAGACACAACTGAGCACCTGAACAACAACAGTACTTTTTAGATACATCAATGCTTGACTGAGTTTTGGGAGATGCCATTCTCACAGAAACTAAGTCTCAGGGGACTCCAGGAGTTTTTCAGCTGTGTGTGGTTGATATATAACCAAAAGGTCTAAATGGATAAAATTCTAACTCAGCATGGACACCCCTGGAAAAGGGTGTAGAATTAGAAGTCTAAAGATAACGTTTCATTTTTTATCTGTATATGTCTGTTAAAATGTTTATACAGCTCATGCAACTTAGTGATTTTTTTAAACAATAAATGTAAAAAAGCATTATAGCATGTGTGCTTGGTCATATCCAACTCTTTTGCAACCCCGTGGGCTATAACCTGCCAGGCTCCTCTGTCCATGAGATTTCCCAGGCAAGAATACTGGAATGGGATGCCATTTCCTTCTCCAGGAAAACTTCCCAACTCAGGGATCAGACCCATATCTCTTGCATCTCCTGCACTGCCAGGCAGATTCTTTACCAACTTTGCCACCTGGGGGAAAAGCATTAGATGCTTCTGTTAATTGCAGAACAAGCTGCACTCTGACCTCCCACAATGAGGTGCCACATGGTGGTACATGAGGAAATTATGGTCCTGGACAAGACTGCTCCCAGCTCTGAGCAGGCGTCCAGTGACTGGGCTGCAAGTTGATGGCATTTGAATAGAGGGATGGAATATGATTGTGGAGCCAGGGGTGATTTCAATGTTTAAATGCAGCACAGGAGTCCAGACCACTTTCTGTCCCAGAGTGACTCAAAAGAGGTTGCTTAGAAACAAACACAAAATTCTCTGTTCTTGTAAAAACATCCATTTATGCATTCACCAAACACATATCCAGGGCTCATGCACCAAGCCTTGCAGGGTTGCTTTGAACATCACTTATCCCTCTACCTCTTCTTTTAATGTGTGGGTTTATAGTCTCTAGTTACTAAAAAACAATTTACCCCAAGCCCTCCAGAGTTAGCAAAGTCATGGAGAAAAAGGTGCTAATGAGGAAGAGTGCCTGGCCTTAGGACCCAAACGACTGTCCACAAGGCTTATCTTCCTCTCTGAAACCTCCCACTCACTACCTGAGCTGTCTCTCCAGTGCTGACAGGGAGATGTCTACCTGCTTCAGGGCAGCTTTAGCTTCTTCTCTCAACTCTTTACTCTATGGTGTCAGGAGGGCAAGCTTATCAGATGAGTAAAACACCCACCATGAGTTCACATCCACTCACACAGCAGCTGGAATATAACTGTGATGCTCCTGGGAAGTTCTGATTCCGTAGCTGCTTCTCCATTCAGGATGACAAACTCTGAGTTTACATCCAGTGGTCATGCTACCAGGACATCCTCATCAAGGCCATACCATTTCCTCAGATTGATCAGAGGGCAAGAGAGAGGTGTCCTTTAGCCCCCAAATCTTCCACCCCGGATCCTGATAACATGTATGCTGCTAAATTGCTTCAGTTGTGTCCAACTCTTTGTGACCCTATGGACTGGAGCCCACCAGGCTCCACTGTCCATGGGATTCTCCAGGCAAGAATGCTGGAGTGGGTTGCCATGCTCTTTCTCCAGGGAATCTTCCCAACCCAGGGATCAAGCCTGCGTCTCTTACATCTCCTGCATTAGCAGGCAGGTTCTTCACCACTAGCATCACCTGGGAAGCTTAACTTGCATAGGGAAGTTTATTCCCAGCTTTCTGGGAGGCAAAAGAGTCCCCAGGGGCCACCAGCCCAACCTGCTTGTTCATGCCCTGCAGATGTTTCATCTTGCTGAGAAACAAGAGTAGAGTGGGGAAGGTAGATGAGTTTCTGAGGGAAAAGTGTATATATGAGCCAAATAAACAGAAAGTCACTGTAAACTGCATTCAAAGCTTTATTCTTGCCAGAGTTTGGGAGTTGCGCTAACTCTGGTAGGCTGCCTTAATAATGAAGCAAGGTAGGGAGGTGGAGCAATGAGATTTGAATACAGGGAGGGGAGCAGAAGCTGGGGAGTCTCCCAGAAGATAGAGCAGAATGGTGAGTTCTGGAGCAGAGCTGTTCTGTATTTAACAGTCGCAGTCATCGTCGCAATCACAGCATGCAGGACCTCGGGACCTCATGGGAATAATTCCTAGACAACAGCACCCAGAGCCACAGCATCCAGAGCCACAGCACCCAGAGCTGCAGCACCCAGAACTGCAGCACCCAGAGTCACAGCATCCAGAATCCTCACAGCCACCAGATGATCCTGAGTTGCAGTCCTGGGGCCGTTGGATCCAGCGTCTCAGGGGACTCACCCCGAAGGTCCGGGGAGCCAGACAGCAGTAGCTGGTGGAACAGGGAGCAGAGCATGGATCAGGGACACAACATGAGGTGACTGAGCCTCTTACAGGAGCCTGAGCATAGTAGGTTTGGGAAGGAGCAGGGGTCTGAACATAGTATGTCTGGGTCTGGCAAGGGGCTGGGGATTTCACATAGGTCGTCTGGCATGGAGCAGGGCACTTCACAAATGTCTGGCAGGGAGCTGGGTATTTCACATAGGTCGTCTGGCTTGGAGCTGGGCACTTCACGAGGGTCTGGCAAGGAGTTACACATTTCACATAGGTCTTCGTCTGGAACGGAGCTGGGCATTTCACATAGTTTTGAGTTGGACACAGAGGTGGACATTTCACGTAGGTTTGAGTCAGACATGGACCTGGGCATTTCACAAAGGTTTGAGTTGGACACGGAGGTGAGCATTTCACGAAGGTTTGAGTCGGACATGGAGGTGGGCATTTTACAGAAGTACATTTGGTACTCTGCACAACCCCCAATCCCGAACCTTTCACGCAAGATGGAGGGAATTGTGTCTGTTTCTGCTGGTCACACATCTTCCTGTGGCTTTGCAAAATCTGAAAAGAAAGTTCTCATTAGGTCTAAGAAGGCTTCCAAGGAAACCTGCAGCTTCCCCTGTGGATAAAGTGGCCTGTAAGTGGTAGCCTTTTTGAGAAGGTCACAGGCACCAAGATCTGGCGTTAGGGCAGACTCAGAATCAGGGATCCTAGGCTCAGCTCTTGTGACTTTATCTGAGCTGGGTGCCTTTGCATAAGCCACTGCTCACCTGTGGGAATCTGTTTCCAAAATGGAAAATGAAGAGGAAGAGTTTGACAGAGAGATCTCCATGTTTCTACCCAACTCTTCAAGTGACTTGTTTCACCTATTCCAACTCCTCCATTATGAATTCACCTGGGGAAATTGTCATTTCCCAGTTGATTTCCCCTCCTCACCAAGTCCCCCACAAGAGGCTTCTCTTCTTCCTCCTGCCTGGTCAGCCAGGACCCAGGAATTCCAAATTCACATCACCAGAGGCTGAATCAACCTGAGTCTCAAGCTGATCCTAACAGAGGTAGGACAAATTTGAATAAGTCTCCACCTTTTGCTCTTTGGATCGGTGGTACTATCCTTGCACCTCATTAATGGACCCAAGAGAGGATGGCACAGCTGAAATCGAAGAGGGAGAGGGTGGCAACCCAGTTCTCTGCAAAACCCTCTCATGCAGAACTAACAGCTGGTCCTGTCCTCTCACACTCCAGACTCTGAGCTTCCAGCCAGTGACTTCCCTTTGTGTCTCATCCTGACCACCCTCATCCCAAGAGCCAAGTGTCACCAAGGCTCTCCTTCTTTCTGTGTCACTGTCCCAGGCATAGACTTACCCTCTTTGCTGATCGAGCAGAACTGGAAGAAGCCAGTGATCTGAAGAACTGGCCATTGGGGACACCTTTTATAGGGTAGCAATGAAGCAATTTAATGGCATCTGAGTGAAGCATGAGATCACAAGGACGAGGCCTGGCATGGCATTGGTGAGATTCCTCCCCAGTATGCTTGGCCCATCATCAGGGCATGTCTCTGCTTGACACTGAATTTTCCTGAACACAAGATAAATGATTCCTATCACTTTCTTCATGAAACTAGTCAGTCTTCTCCTAAGAGTTATGAGAGATGAGATGCCTGGAAGAGCTGCCATTATGAAATGATTTCTACATCACATGAGTCTTCAAGGACTTGTTCAAGATATAATTAGGGTCTCAATTCTTCACACTCTGTACTAAAAGCTACACAGAATCTTCCCAGCCTATATAATGTGTTCTCTCTGAGGGCTTCCATGGTGCTTCCTGCTGGCCTGAGTTGTTGGGCCCAAATAGTTTGGCCCTGCAGTCTCTGCCTCAACGTGGCAGCAAAGCACCCCCCCCCCCCTCAAGAAATGGCTTGTTCTGGGCTGGCAGGTTATTCTAAGTTTCTTGGGGAAACTGGGTGTGTACTTGATGATCCCAGACCCCAGGCTCTATATCTAGGCTGCCTCTCCTCTCCTCCTCATGCACTATAAACTCCCTCATCCTAACCTTTCTGGACTTCTCTATCAGGTCTAGATCCACAAGGACCTAGAACAGGGGGAATTTAATTGAATGCTTTTTATGTGCCAAACAGTTCACAATACATGTTCACTTATAGATGGTCCTGTAACTGAAGCCCCAAAAGATTAAGTTACTCCTTGTCACAAAGCAAGTAAATACCAAAGCAAGAGTTCAAATGTAGGCAATCTGCTTTCATAAGCCATGGTCTTTATCTCTACAACATATTGCGTCCTATTTCTGGACATAGTATAGTCCCTGAATCTCTAAAACCCCAGGTGGCACTAGTGATAAAGAACCCGCCTGCAAATGCAGGAGACACAAGAGATGCAGGTTTGATCCTCAGGTTGGGAAGATCCCCTGGAGGAGAGCATGGCAACCCAGTCCAGTATTCTTGTCTGGAGAATCTCATGGACAGAGGAGCTTGGCAGGCTGAGTCCATAGGGTAACAAAGTGAAACAAGTTAGCACCAGCACCTGGATCTCTACCTCCATTCCCTTCCCAGTACAGTAGATATAGGGAGAGAAATGGGAATATATGTATTAAGCACTTATGTTCTTAATGTACTCAATGTACTGCATACTGTCCTGGCTTCTTCACCTGTGTTACTTCATTTGATCTTCACAGTAACCCTTAAACATAGGCTACATTAGCCCTGTCTTTTAATATTTATTTATCTGGCTGCATGAAGTTTTAGTTGCATCATGCAGGATCTTTCATGGGCTCCAGAGTGCATGGGCTCAGTAGTTGCAGTGAGCAGGCTCAGTTGCCCTGCAGCCTGGGGGATCTTAGTTCCCCATCCAGGGATTGATCCCACATCACCTACATTGGAAGATGGATCCTTAACCACCTGGGAAGTTCCCCTGCCC
The DNA here is from genome assembly GCF_033118175.1 of Dama dama. Lineage (NCBI taxonomy): Eukaryota > Metazoa > Chordata > Mammalia > Artiodactyla > Cervidae > Dama > Dama dama. The sequence goes on from NC_083700.1 coordinate 19,303,284, forward strand.
TGTTTTTAAAGGAGAAGAATCTAAGATCCAAGGCCTAACCACTTCACCAAGGTCATGCCACTGGTAGGCAATGGAGCATCACTTGAATCCAAGCATGTTTTGTTTCAGATTCACACTCTTCCCATCAGGCCACGCTGGGTTGCCCAGTGTAGATTATCTTAATCCTGAGACTAGCACTGGTTCCAAACTACCTCTCCCCTAGATCAGCCAGTCCAGGTCCCACCATGGGCCCTGAGGCCTCTAGGGTAAGAGGTGCTCCTGCATTTGTCCATCAAGGACCCTCAATTTCCCTAAGACCTGTAAGCTCATCAATACCTAGGCCTGACATTGTGCAAACAGAAGAGGAAAGAGATGATGTTTTATTGAGGCCAGGTACTTCACATGGGATAACTCATCAAATTTAGTTCCTACAATAAGTGTCTCAAATAAGTAAACAAACTTGCTTAAGCTCCCATAGCTAGAAGTAGTAGATGTAGAACCCCAGGTTTATATTTGAACCTGGGTTTATATTTCAATTTTTTTTCCTACCACAACAAATTGTTCCTACCACAGCAAATGTTTCAAGTGTTAAAATCCAAAACGCTTTATAACCATTCCTTTAAGTCACTCAACAGACACATTCATTAAGCCCACTATCTTGTACATAGGATGGGACAGCCCCACTCTACAAGGAAGAAAACACTTTAAAAGTACAGCTATTTTAAGGCATTTTAGAGAGACACTTCCAGGTACAAGTAGAACTCAGCCCTGGTTCTGATTCTGCCACTGCCCTGCAGTGTGATTCCACTGTGCCCTCCATCTCTGGACCTTTCCTTCTTCCACTCTGAAATAAAGAGCTAGATGAGGCCCCTTCTGGCTATGATATCCTGTGATTATAAGGGCTTGTTCTAGAAAGGAAATTTATCCACATCCTAGTGGTCCATGGAGTTATTCCCACTGGACTATAATCCCCATGTGTTGGAGACTGTGGACATGTTCCCTGTATGTCACCTGCCTCAAGCACCGGACATAGGGAACTCTGACTAGATGAGTGAATGAATGAATGGGGATGCTTTGCATGGACAGTGCAGTCTCAATCATCTTCTCCCTCTGTATGGTGAGAGCCCATCCTGCTGTTAACCAGTCTTTCCATCTCATGTCATCTGTGAGCTCTCATTAGCAAATGTCCTGCTCTGTGGGGTCAGACTCTACTAATGGGCTTGACATGTTCAGGTAGCACTGACATCCCTGGCAAGAGATACTGCTTCCAGGTGCCACAGGTAGGTGGGTTGTGCCCCACCTATTCTATAGGCGGCAAGGCAAGGCAGAGTTGTCAGATGACTAAGTGCCAGGATGAGTCACAGGGCTATCCCTACAAGGCCCTGTTTATCTCTTTAGATAAAAACTCATTGAATCAGAGACTGTGGACTCATGCAATAATAGTCCAGTAAACTCACAGTGTAATAGGTAGAGAGAATAGTGAATTCACAGAATAACAGAATCACAGATTCAGAATTCTGGCATCTCTGAGGTGGAGAGGACTAACACAAGTCATGGGATCTGGTCTTTGCCATAAACTGGGTCAGTACCTGCGTCATCATCACCTGGCCTAACTTCTACTTAGGAAGATCTTCTGGTCTTCAGCATTCTCTGAAGTCCCACTGGTTAGCTCATTTCAGAATTTACTGCCTGGAGAATCAGCTAATGTATACTAGGTTATCTCTAGAGTTCTTTACAGCATTAGCTGTATGTGCTATAAGGTGTTTGAAGTTGTGCCCCTGAATGTGTGAACAAAACCAAGATTTCAACCCGAAACAGGAAATCAGCGGGAGAAGTACCCAAGTTGGCATGTTGTTCTCTGGGGACAGGGCCTGGATCTCCCTTCTTCTTGTGAGCTTTCTTTGATCAGGGTCTGTGGATGCTCTGAAGGTTAAAATGTGAGTCCTTCCTTTTCTGTGGAAAGAGGAAGTGAGACGCCACCTCCCAGGAGGGGGAGGGCACAGGAACCTTGAAGTCCAGTGAAAAATGTCACTGCCATGTCTGAGAAGATAGTATGGGGGTCCCCTCCATTAGATCCCATATCTGCATGAGTCTCTGTTCCAGACTCAGCTCTAAGATCCTCTCCATCATTATTCCAGTGACAACTGGGGGTTCCCCCTAGATGACTGGGAGATTATATTATAGAGTCATGGAATGGAGGACTAGTGAGGACATTTACAGGCACAGGTAGGAGTAAACCCCCTATATTGTAACTGAGGTCTGCACAGAAGGAAAGAAACTTACTCAAGGCCACACATCCAGGTAAGAGAAGATGCTAGACAGGAATTTCTGAATCCCGTCTAGGGCACATTCCAGTATGTGGTCACTGAGCAGGCCTGTTAAGGAAGCATCATCACCTGGCCTCTTTCTTGCCTCCCTCCCTGCCCTCAAAGTCACCAAGGTTATCACAAGAGAAACCAATGCAAGTCCCCTAAGAAGCATCCTCTACAGAACCAAAATGTTTTCACATATGTGGGGAAGGGTCACCCAGGATTCCCACTGTGTGAACCTATGGGTTGTCAAAAGATGAAAGCCCCAGCCCACATGTCTCAGAGCCCCATGGGTCACTGTGTATATGTACCACAGCCTTCTTATCCATTCATCTGCCAATGGACATCTAGGTTGCTTCCATGTCCTGGCTATTGTAAACAGTGCTATGATGAACATTGGGGTACATCTGTCTCTTTCAATTCTAGTTTCCTCAGTGTATATGCCCAGCAGTGTGATTGCTGGGTTGTATGGCAGTTCTATTTCCAGTTTTTTAAGGAATCTCCACGCTGTTCTCCATAGTGGCTGTACTAGGTTTCATTCCAACCAACGTTCCATTTTCTCTGCACCATCTCCAGCATTTATTTTTCATAGCCTTTTTGATAGCAGCCATTCTGACCAGCGTGAGATGATACCTCATCAAGGTTTTGATTTACATTTCTCTGATAATGAGAAATGCTGGGCTGGAGGAAGCACAAGCTGGAATCAAGATTGCTAGGAGAAATATCAATAACCTCAGTTACGCAGATGACACCAACCTTATGGCAGAAAATGAAGAACTAAAGAGCCTCTTGATGAAAGTGAAAGAGGAGAGTGAAAAAGTTGGCTTAAAGCTCAACATTCACAAAACTAAGATCTTGGCATCTGGTCCCATCACTTCATGGTGAATAGATGGGGAAACATTGGAAACAGTGGCTGACTTTATTTTGGGGGGCTCCAAAATCACTGCAGATGGTGATTGCAGCCATGAAATTAAAAGACGCTTATTCCTTGGAAGGAAAGTTATGACCAACCTAGGCAGCATATTAAAAAACAGAGACATTACTTTGTCAACAAAGGTCCATCTAGTCAAGGCTATGGTTTTTCCAGTAGTCATGTATGGATGTGGGAATTGGACTATAAAGAAAGCTGGGTGCCAAAGAATTGATGCTTTTGAACTGTGGTGTTGGAGAAGACTCTTGAGAGTCCCTTGGACTGCAAGGAGATCCAACCAGTCCATCCTAAAGGAGATCAATCCTGTGTGTTCATGGGAAGGACTGATGTTGAAGCTGAAACTCCAATACTTTGGCCATCTGACATGAAGAGCTGACTCATTTGAAAAGACCCTGATGCTGGGAGGGATTGAGGGCAGGAGGAGAAGGGGACGACAGAGGATGAGATGGTTGGATGCACCATCGACTCAATGGACATGGGTTTGGGTAGACTCTGGGAGTTGGTGATGGACAGGGAGGCCTGGTGTGCTACAGTTCATGGGGTCACAAAGAGTTGGACATGACTGAGCAACTGAACTGAACTGAACTGATAATGAGTGATGTTGAGCATCTTTTCATGTGTTTGTTAGCCATCTGTCTTCTTTGGAGAAATGTGTGTTTACATCTTTAGCCCATTTTTTGATTGGGTTGTTTATTTTTCTGTAACTGAGCTGCAGGAGCTGCTTATATATTTTTTTAGATTAATTCTTTGTCAATTACTTCATTTGGTATTATTTTCTCCCATTCTGAGGGCTGTCTTTTCACCTTGCTTAGAGTCTCCTTCATTGTGCAAAAGCTTTTAAGTTTAATTAGGTGCCATTTGTTTATTTTTGCTTTTATTTCCATTACTCTGGGATGTGGATTATAGAGGATCCTGCTGTGATTTATGTCTGAGAGTGTTTTGCCTATGTTTTCCTATAGAAGTTTCACAGTTTCTGGTCTTACATTTAGATTTTTTATCCATTTTGAGTTTGTTTTTGAGTATTTTGAGTATGGTTTTAGAAAGTGTTCTAGTTTCATTCTTTTACAAGTGGTTGGCCAGTTTTCCCAGCACCACTTGTTAAAGAGATTGTCTTTTCTCCATTGTATATTCTTGCCTCCTTTGTCAAAGATAAGGTGTCCATAGGTGTGTGGATTTATCTCTGGGCTTTCTACTTTGTTCCATTGATCTATATTTCTGTCTTTGTGCCAGTACCATACTGTCTCGATGACTGTAGCTTTGTAGTAGAGTCTGAAGTCAGGCAGGTTGATTTCTCCAGTTTCATTCTTCTTTCTCAAGAATGCTTTGGCTATTCGAGGTTTTTTGTATTTCCATACAAATTGTGAAATTATTTCTTCTAGTTCTCTGAAAAATACCATTGGTAGCTTGATAGGGATTGAATTGAATCTATAGATTGCTTTGCGTAGTATACTCATTTTCACTATATTGATTCTTCTGATCCAAGAACATGGTATATTTCTCCATCTATTTGTGTCATCTTTGATTTCTTTCATCAGTGTTTTCTAATTTTCTATTTATAGGTCTTTTGTTTCTTTAGGTAGATTTATTCCTAAGTATTTTATTCTTTTCATTGCAATGGTGAATGGAATGTTTCCTTAATTTCTCTTTCTGTTTTCTCATTGTTAGTGTAAAGGAATGCAAGGGATTTCTGTGTGTTAATTTTATATCCTACCACTTTACTATAGTCATTGATTAGTTCTAGTAATTTTCTGGTGGTGTCTTTAGGGTTTTCTATGTAGAGGATCATGTCATCTGCAAACAGTAAGAATTTTACTTCTTCTTTTCCAACCTGGATTCCTTTTATTTCTTTTTATTCTCTGATTGCTGTGGCTAAAACTTCCAAAACTATGGTGAATAGTAGTGGTGAGAGTGGGCACTTTTGCCTTGTTCCTGACTTTAGGGGAAATGCTTTCAATTTTTCACCATTGAGGATAATGTTTGCTGTGGGTTTACCATATTTGGCTTTTATTATGTTGAGGACTGTTCCTTCTATACCTGCTTTCTGAAGGGTTTTTATCATAAATGGATGTTGAATTTTGTCAAAGGCTTTCTCTGCATCTACTGAGATAATCATATGGTTTTTGTCTTTCAATTTGTTAATGTGGTGTATCACATTGATTGCTTTGTGAATATTGAATAACCCTTGCATCCCTGGGATAAAGCCCTCTTGGTCATGATGTATGTTTTAGTATGCTGTTTTTAGTATGTTGTTGGACTCTGTTTGCTAGAATTTTGTTAAGATTTTTGCATCTATGTTCATCAGTGATATTGGCCTGTACTTTTCTTTTTTTGTGGCATCTTTGTCCGGTTTTGGCATTAGGGTGATAGTGGCCTCATAGAATGAGTTTGGAAGTTTACCTTCCTCTGCAATTTTCTGGAAGAGTTTGAGTAGGATAGGTGTTAGCTCTTCTCTAAATTTTTGCTAGAATTCAGCTGTGAAGCCATCTGGTCCCAGGTTTTTGTTTGTTGGAAGATTTCTGACTACAGTTTCAATTTCCGTGCTTGTGATGGGTCTGTTAAGATTTTCTATTTCTTCCTGGTTCAGTTTGGTATAATCGCTTTCACAGGGGTTCACAGACTTGACCTCATGACTCCACCCCTTACTTCCCTGATCCCTCACATCTGGTCCCACTCACTCCCCCTCTCTCTCCCCCTGCCACATGGGTCTCTTTGCAGCTCATCTGACTCTCCAGGCACTCTGCTTTGGGGAACTTTGCTCTTACTTTTTCCTCTGCTAAAAATATTCTAACATTTTGGAGGTGACTAACATGTTTACTTCACAGTCTTTAACTCTTTATTCAAATATGACTTCAGGGAAGCCTTTGCTGCTGATTCTGTTTAAAACGAAAACCCAGACTGACTGGCACTTCCTGCCTCTCTTCCAAGCTTAATTTTTCTCCTCAGAATTTAGAATCATCTAATGCATTATCCATTTTACATATATAGTGTTTTCCATTTTCTCCCATCAAAATGTAAATGTATCACAAAAGAAATTTCATCTCCTTTGTTCACTGCTGTATCCACAATGTCTTACTCAGGTGCTTGGCACACTCAAAACATACCTGCCGAATGAGCAAATAGTATATATTTTCTTATTTATCTTGTTTGTCATCTGTCTTCCCTTATTAGAATAAGCTCAAGGAGGGTGAATTTTTTATCTGTTTTGTTCACATTTATATTAGAGTGACTGAGCACGCATGCATAAGTGACACATTGCATGCATGCATGTGTGCTCAGTCATGTCACTCTCTACCCAAACCCATAGACTGTAGCCCACCAGGCTCCTCTGTCCATGTAATTCTCCAGGCAAGAATACTGAAGTGCATTGCCATTTCCTACTCCAAGGAATTTTCTTGACCAAAGGATCAAACTTGCATCTCTGGTGTTCCCTGCATTGGCAGGCAGATTCTTTAATGTTGTGCCACTTGGGAATCCCCATGCATATTATTAAATCTTAAAACTGCTCTTGTAACATAGGTACCTACCTAATAAATATCTTTTGAATGTGCAAGCAAATATTACTGTGAAACAAAGAACATGCCTAATGTGAGCAAGTACTAACTGAATGTTGATAAGTTTTGCTAGTATGGCCGTCTTTTATCCCTCATCAGCTGTAACCTCAGTTGCATTCAGCCCTGAGCAAATACAGTGAAGGCAGATGGGTAGGGTAAAAAAAATAGGGATTGTCTTTTAATGCAGATAAATTATATCCCAGAAAAGCTGTAACCTCCTCAAACAGCACCTGGCCACATCAGCCACTGTGTGCCACACATTCTCAGTCCCAATACATCATTTCAAGAAGTGCAGGATCAGAATTTCAAATAGTGTTCTGAGATCCACCACAACAGTGCTTCTTTGGGTGAATGGATTAAGATGCATGGTTTTGGTTCCTGTGCCCTACAGGGCAAGCACGGCTGTTCAGTATGTCCTGAGACTGCAGACAGGAGTTTGGATGGTACTGCCCTGTCCCTGATGCTTCTGTATCTTTGGCTAACACCCAAGCAGCCCTTCTACTTCTTCAGTCTCTCTAAGGTGCATGTTTGTTTGTTTGTTTTTAGTTTGACTATTTATTCATTTATCTTCAATTTTATTGAGAAGCAATTGACATACATCACTGTATACATTTAAGGCCCATAGCATGACAGTTTGATTTACATATACTGTAAAATGATTAGCACAATAGGTTCAGCTAACATCCGTCTTCTCATATAGAAGCAATAAAAAGAAGAAAAAGAAGGAAAGATAAAGGGAAGAAGTTTCCTTGTGATGAAAACTCATGGGGTTTGCTCTTTTAACAACTTTCTATGTATTGAAAAGCAGTGTTAGCTATAGTCATCATACTGCACTTTACACCCTTAGTTCTTATGTTTCTTATTCCAAGACTTCTATTAAAAAGTCCCTGCACTAAACTCTTCTCTGTTTCAAATAGCCAGAGTGGTCTCTGTTCACATGGCTGGACATTGACCTCATGAAGCTTATATAGTATAAATTACAGAATACAGTCTTCTTCAGGGAGAAAGTAAGAGGCATTTGGCAAATGAAAAGAAAGCAATATGTAATTTCAAGTGGTGGTAAATGCAAGAACAATGACAACAAACTCGATTTATTTAAGAACAGGTTTCTCAGAAGACCTGAGTGTGCAAGCTACGCCTCCCTCAGCTCTACAGTGTTTCCTCTCAGTGAATTCGTTCAGTGCCTCCTCCCCCTTGCATGACCACAACCTAAGATGGGTCTACAATACCTAATCTGCCATACCCAAGAGTTCTGCTTCAGAGGGAGCCCCAAACCAGCAGAACTCTGTAAAAGGGGACTCTCCAGCTCTAGGACAGAGTGGGTCTCTGTGTATAGGTTTCTTTTAAAACTAAAAGTGTGGGTTTCAACAGCACTTTATTTAACCAGATTTTGGTACATGCATGTCACAACTAGTGAGTACAGCCTCAAAGTTCTGTAAGTTTTCTCCATCAGTTCCCAGAGAAAGTTGTAACTATTCTGTTATCTTAATGAGAGATTGCCTTAAAGATGTATGTATGAGGCAATAGGTACAGTTTTATTCAAGTAAATAGGATCTTCTGTGCAAACTACTTCAGTGACGTGGCTTTTTTTTATCACTAATATTTTTCCAGCCTTACTGAGATATAATTGACATGTAACATTGTATCAGTTTAAATTGTAAAGCCTGTTGATTTGATATAATTATGTATTGAAATGTGATTCCATCTTAGTGTTAGCTGACATCTCTATTATATTACATAATCACCATTTTTTAGTGCTTAGAACATTTTAGATTTATGCTCCATCAGCTTTCAAGTATATAGTACAGTATTGTCTACAACCACCAAGTTGTGAGTTCAGTTCAGTTCAGTCATTCTGTCTTGTCCGATTCTTTGCGACTCCACGAATCCAGGCCTCCCTGTCCATCACCAACTCCCGGAATTTACCCAAACTCATGTCCATTGAGTCGGTGATGCCATCCAAACAGCTCATCCTCTGTCATCCCCTTCTCCTCCTGCCCTCAATCTTTCCCAGCATTAGGGTCATTTCAAATGAGTCAGCTCTTCACATCAGGTGGCCAAAGGATTGGAGTTTCAGCTTCAACATCAGTCCTTCCCATGAACACACAGGATTGATCTCCTTTAGGATGGACTGGTTGGATCTCCTTGCAGTCCAAGGGACTCTCAAGAGTCTTCTCCAACACCACAGTTCAAAAGCATCAATTCTTCTGAAGTAGATCCCAGAATTTATTCCTATTCAGGTTGGAAGTTTGTATTATGAACAATATCTCCCCATTTCTCCTAACCCCTGCTAATATTTTTTTAAGTCAGACTCATCTTGGAATTCTAGGCAACCCTTCTTTATTGGCATTACATGAAACGGCAACATTTTAAACTCTTTTGAAGTTATGCGTACATTAAACATGAATTCATTAAAGTTTAATTGGTTGCTTTTTTTTTTTTTCAGTAAATCTGACTTTCTATCTAGGGAAAAAAGATTGGGATTTAGGTAAAAGAGAAGAAAAGTGGAATAAAAACTACAAATAGGGAAAGGAATGCTTACAGTTGCAAAGCAATGCTTTAGAATTTTTCCAACAATCTGAGAAATATAGATACTAACATGAGGCCAATAGAATACAAAATCCAAGACATAACACGGATGGCTTTTGAGAGGCAAATTTTCCATTTATTTAACTGATGAGGGTCCAGAAAGGAAAGATATGAGAGAAGAGGGTAAAACCAGGCTGCAGTAGGTCCTTTGTCCTTTCATTCTTCCAGTGCCCTTCTTCAGTGTTTCTCGTGGTCTGGTCAAGGTCAGCAGCAGCCCCCAGGGCCATCACAGCACCTGCAGCCCCCCAAGAACTCACATTCATAGCAGTAGGGGCTCTGGTGCCCAGGCTGGTGGAAGAGATGGGCTCTGTGTGGCTCAGGCAGCAGCCCCCACACCCAGAGCTACAGCAGCCCCCACACCTGGGGCCATAGCAGGAAGAGACTGGAGATGGATAGGGAGTTGAACACTGGAGTGGGCACTTTGGGGGATGCTTAGAGGTGGGACAATTTGTGGGCACTTGGGAGGGGGTTGGCATGGCTGCTGGTTCTGCTGAGAGGACATCTTGGTGGGATTTGCACTTCTAGCAACATCTCCTCTGGAAAATAGATGCTTAATGATGACAAAGTTGCTACTTGTGTGAATGATATTCTAACAAGGACAAGGAAGATGACTAAATTTCAAACTTGCTTTCCCTCCCTTCAAAGACCAGGAACTAACTACCTTTGTGGTAACTGTGACTGCCAGCTCATAATGCATGAGTTGAAATAGGGGTGGAAAAAGAGTTTCCTGGTAAGTGCTTTTCTAGATATGTCCTCCTGTCACCCCACTAATACAATGTCCCAGTCTCAAGGCATTCAAAACTCACTTGAGGGTCTCATGGAAACAGGGATAAAGTCATAGGTTACAGGGAACAGTTATCACAACAAACTCACCCACATCTGGACCTTTAATCTGTGAGCAACTGTGCCCTGTGACTGTGAAAAATACTGACAAACCAACCTAAGCCCCTGCACTCAGAGTTCACAATTAAACTGGAAAGAGAAACACAGACACCGAAGTTAGATAGTAACCCTGATGTTCAACACAACAGAAAGAGTAGACTGGGCATGGCAGCAGCCAAATTCAAGAGTCAGAATATTTGTGTGGAATCCTAGTCTCAAGTTAGAAACTTTCAAAACCTGATGTGATCAATAAGAAGACAGTAAAACAAATAAATAAGTAAAACACTAAGTGCTTAAAGATAAAGGGGTATTATTAAAAAAGAAAATTGACAAAACAGAGAATTCAAAGGAACAATAAATATTTGGGCAAAATGCTTCTTTTATATCTTTCCTGACACCCAGGCTAACTTAGGTCCCCAATTTTTTCACCCATAACATGAGTTACTGTAACTGCTTGCTTAATCATCTGCCTTTCCTAGTAAACTATTGTAATAATGATATTGTTTGCATTATTTATAATGAAAAATATATTTTTCCTTTATTTATCATGTTTTGACATCTTAGGGACCACTGATGGGGAAAGACTGTCCCTCCCAGAGCTAGCTAATTCCATGTTTCATATGCACATCAACCAGTCCCAAGTCTATGCCCCATCTCCTTTCCAACTCTCATACACCAAGACAGTATTTCTCTTGCCCTGAACCATCCCAGGGTCAGGCACCAGGCAACTGGAGACAGTCCCTATTCCCCAAAGCCTGCTGGAATTATTCAAACTAGCCAGTCTTAAACTGTTGCTCCTATCCCATGGAAAACACAGTAAAGATTATGGTCTCTGTTTCCCCTTCCCTCCTGAACAATAAGGGTTATGGTCTCTGTTTTCCCCTCCCTCCTGCTGTTGCCCCCAAAACCCGGTGCACCCCCATGTGGCCCTGCATGACATGGTGTGTTGCCTTCTCTTGGGAAATAAAAGTAATAAGTATTCCCAATTGCAAGAGCCCCTGCATGTTGTCACCTTTATAAATTAAGACTCAGGCACAGATCAACTAAAAGCTCCTGCTCACAACCAGGCTCTGTCTCATGTCAGGTTCTTGGTAAACAAATTGTTGTTGTTATTTGTGGTTCTTCTTCATAACTTCAATTGTTCCATGAAAATTGTATTTCTATGCTGTGCTTAGTCATTCAGTCGTGTCTGACTTTTTGTGACCCCATGGACTGTAACCCGCCAAGCTCCTCTGTCCAGGGATTCTCCAGGCAAGAGTACTAGAGTGGGTTGCCAAGCTCTCCTCCAGGGTATCTTCCCAATCCAGGGATCAAACCATCAAACCACTTTGCAGGCAGATTCTTTACAGTCTGAGCCCACTAGGGAAGCCTGAAAATTGCAATATTCGTGTTCAAATGATAGGTTATTCTTTTCATCTTTGCTGCAACATTTGTCTCCTGTGTGTTTTTTACAGAATGAACTTCAGTGTACTTTTTCACACTATTTAATGTCTTATGGTTTCTGTGTTTATGGCTTTTTGTTACACAGTTCTACAAAGTTGGATTTTCCCAGACCAACTTTTAGCAGGAAGCTTCTGTGGAAGCCCTAGAGGTGGGGATGGACCTGGTTTAAGCTTTCCACGTTTCTCTGCTCAAGGGCTCCCCCTTCTGTTACAATGAAAGACTAAACGACTAAGCATGGGTAGCCGTTTCACCTGGACTCTCAGGATCTGGTCTAGTTCAGGGAAGGTCTAAAGCCAGCCCTGAGACCCCCAAACACTCCTCAGCCCCATGTTGCCACTGGTCTCGGCTACCAGGGGACCTGCCTCTGCATTCCAGTCCCTTTGCTAGGCTGTTGCTTCCAGACATCTGCCACTGGAAGATCTCATGGCAGAGATCTTCTGCCATGAGCAATTTAGTGATCTGCAGACACCCCCAATTTCATCTTAGTCCTATTCGTGGCTGTTCCCACCCAGGGTGGAGCTCTCTCCTGGGAGTGAGTATTGGCAGATTATCCTGGGGCTTGCCGTTGCCAAGCTGCTCTGACCTTGCTGTTCCCCGTGGTTCCAGCCACAGCTGCCCGTGCAGGCCACACCCTCACATCATTCAGAGGCTGTAGGTTTTCTCTGTATCCCAGATCCACCGCACATGTAGGGATATACGTAGTATATGTGTCTCTGTGTGTATGTATCTACTCACATGCATCCTGTGCTCCTTTTTGCTTTGTATGACTTCCTGGAGGAAAACTGGTTAAGATGTGAAACTAAGCTTCTATCATGTTTTACAGGAATCAAAACTGCCTGTTGTATAAAATCAGTGAACAGAGCAACATAAAGAATTGCTTTCATCTTAAAATCAAAGACATATAAAAGTGTAAATAGAGGAAGAATGCTAATGCCGAGAGTCAACAGTGGCCATGCATTGCTGATTATTTATATTTTCCAGTCCACATATGTTCCAAGTTTCCACAAAAAGCACATTTTCTTTTTTTATAATAAAACAAAATTAACATTTACATTTAGACACACACACACGAGGTTTCTCTGATAAGGGAAGAGGACGATCTGGCGGGGAAATGCCTGCAGGAGAGGGACCTGTCTTTTGGTCATTTCCCTCATCCAGGTGACAGAAGTACAGAAGTGAGAGGACTCCTGGGCTGACGGTCACATGATTTCTCTGTCCTTACAGTTCTTTCTAACCTTCCTGACCCTAAATCCCAATCCTCTAGATAGAAGTTTCTGTTTTGCGTAGCTTTTCGTTGACCCTGGCTTTATCAGTGTTCAGTTCAGTTCAGTTGCTCAGTCGTGTCCGACTCTTTGCGACCCCATGAATCGCAGCACGCCAGGCCTCCCTGTCCATCACAAACTCCCGGAGTTTACTCAAACTCATGTCCATCGAGTCGGTGATGCCATCCAGCCATCTCATCCTCTGTCGTCCCCTTCTCCTCCTGCCCCCAATCCCTCCCAGCATCAGGGTCTTTTCAAATGAGTCAGTTCTTCGCATCAGGTGGCCAAAGTACTGGAGTTTCAGCTTCAGCATCAGTCCTTCCAATGAACACCCAGGACTGATCTCCTTCAGGATGGACTGGTTGGCTCTCCTTGCAGTCCAAGGGACTCTGAAGAGTCTTCTTCAACACCACAGTTCAAAAGCATCAATTTTTCAGTGCTCAGCTTTCTTCACAGTCCAACTCTCACATCCATACATGACCACTGGAAAAACTATAGCCTTGACCAGACAGACCTTTGTTGGCAAAGTAACGTCTCTGCTTTTTTTTTTTTTTTTTTAATGTCTCTGCTTTTTAATATGCTGCCTAGGTTGGTCATAACTTTCCTTCCAAGGAGTAAGCGTCTTTTAATTTCATGGCTGCAATCACCATCTGCAGTGATTTTGGAGCCCCAAAAAATAAAGTCTGACACTGTTTCCACTGTCTCCCCATCTATTTCCCATGAGGTGATGGGACCAGATGCCATGATGTTAGTTTTCTGAATGTTGAACTTTAAGCCAATTTTTTAACTCTCCTCTTTCACTTTATCAGTGTTAGGTAGTTAGAATAGGAAAAAGGAGTCTAGAATGGCGGTGGCTAAAAGACAAGGGAAAAACCCGCAAAAATAGAACCAAGGAAGGTCCGAGGACCGGAGTAAGGACCTCAAGTAAAACAAACAGCACTCCTGGCTAGCCCAATCTACATACGGCAGGCCTAAGGGGAGGAAAAAAACATATAAAAAGAGGAGCCAAAGGGCCGGGGGCCTCTCTCTCCCTCGTGTGTGTGTTCTCTCTCTCTCTCTTTCTTCTCTTTACATCTTTTGGGTTGGCATGCCCTCGTGCCTTGAGGATGTATTTTCCTTTATTTTCTAAATAAAACTGATCTGTCCAAGAACTATAACATGGACTGTCCGAGAGCTGTGATGCACCAAGGACTTTAACGTCCATTGCTTCAAATCTTTGTTGTGACAAGATAGAACCAAGGCGATTACACTCCCCTGACATCAGGGACGTACTATCCTCTGCCTTCAGCCTGGTTCTCCCTATTCCCCTGGTGCCTCTGTGCCTCTCTGGCTCCTTCCCCAGGCATCCTGGCGGGTATGTCCTTTCCTCTCTCACCTCACCGTCATAGCTCCTGAGACGTCCTCCCACCCGCCTAGGCCAGTGATTTGGTCTTGATCTCTGACCATGAGTTTTCTTCCCCATCACAAGATCCTGCTTCCTTTCTCTTTTCATACTTTTGGAACAATTATCTGGTGAATATTTTAAAGCAATGACGGATTTCAATCAGTCCACGGATTTCAATCAGTCTGTCTAAACCTTAAAAACTACCATGGAAGACATTAATATAGATGAAATCAAGCTAATTTTCAACTAGCAATCATATAAAACACAAATATTTTTTATGGACAACCCATCTAGAACTAATTTGGTGAGCAAAAATTTGGCTTTTGGAAAACTGGCATTGGGTGACTTTATTTCCCTAAAAAAAAAAAAAATGTGGCACCCCAGAGTGAGCTTGAGGGACTCAGGATGTTTTGAGTTCTCATTACCAAAGCTTTAATTTAGATCTCTTAAATTATCTCCAGAGCAGATAGTTTCAGTTCAAGGTGAATGAGAAGGACCATAAAATATGCCAGAGGCTCCCTACCTCTTCAGGAGGTGGTCTTCTTTCTCATTTCCCCATGCCTCATTACCCAGAGAGCTGGTTAGAGATGGGATGAAGGAAGAGAAATTACCTACTCGTTCTTCATGGTCCAACTGAGAAGTGAAGAAGCTCCCCTGTGAGTGACAGGACAGGCCCAGAACAGCTCTGTTCCTCTAGGCAGAGGCAGAGGCAGACGGTGAGGAGGAACACAGCAGTGTGACTCTGGGTCCATGGGGAGCCCAAGATGGAGCGTGATGCCCAGAAGCAGTGCACTGTGGTCCTGTTGCCAGTCGCTCTGCCTGGAACAGGGGACTCTCATCTGCCAGCAGAACATCACTACTAAGATTCCGTCAACCCTCCATGCAGTCCAAACTTTTTCCAGATACATCTAGCCTATGCTGCTATCTCTCTATTAATGTTTTTCAATTAGCTCTCATGGAAATATTGAATAAAGCCTGAAAGCTAAAAGAATGTGAGAAACCATTTCTTCTGCTTTTGGAACTGGATATAAAGAAGGTACGGTCTATCCCTTGTTGAGCTTTTGTGTTTAAGCCCTGACATGTGCGCGCCAGGAATTCAGGGGAGAGAGGGTATGTGCTGTGTGTTCTCTCCAGACTTGTAGGGTGCTTGGTGTACAGACTCAGAGGGAAAACTCTCAGGGCCTGGCAACCCTTCCTTAGGAAGCAGGATGCAGACAGAGGTTATAGACCCCTTTACAGATGCTTATTTTTCCCCACCCAAAAAAGTTGATAAGCACATACCAGACATTCCAAAGGGTTTGTAAATGGAAATAACTGCAGGGTACTATGTTACTACTGAATTTCTTTCTGGAATGGCTGGATTTAATTCTGATAACAATTGGAACAAACCTAACTTGCAACAGCATTCTTTCCTTTATATGGCAAGCTTCTCTTTCCAGGCCCCCCAGCCTCTCTCCTTTGGTGCCTCGCCAGGTCCCACCTCTTCCTGCTTGCAGCCTCCAGCGTGAGGCTCCTGCTCTCACATCACCTTCACCCTGGCTCACTCCTCACGAACGACAAGATTGTCCTGGGCTTGCCTTCAGGGGATGCAGGGATTCCAGGATGAGCCACTACGGCTCTGACAGGAGCAGATGGTCCTTGCACAACCTATGCGTGCCAAGTCACTGTTGGCATTCCCCAGCCTCCTCGCTGTCTCCACCAAGGAGGCCTTGGGAATGACTGGAATTCCTCTAGGACCAGCATTGTAGGTTGAGCTACAGAGCATTTAGAAGAGGAGATTCTTAGATCTTGGAATCAGGAGCTTTTTGCTCAGGTGACTGTTATGCTAAGAAATCAAAGGCTCCTGGGGAAATGTCTTTCTGCCCAGAGGCCCAGCCACATCTCTGCTTTGGGCCCCCACAACTCCAAAGCTATTCTCTCAGCTTCTTCCCTGTCTCTACTCTGCTCAGCGCTGCAGCTGGGGCTCTAAGACTCTGAGTCCATCTTCTGCCTCCCCTGGGAAGCTGCAGGGCCAGGCGTCTCCGTACCTGAGAGCAGGGAGCAGTGATGGGGGGAGGAAGGAAGGAAGAAAACTCTGTAGTTTTCCTTATCCCCACACCAGACTCTTGGCTGTTTTTGGTAATAGAGATGTTCTAAACTAAAGGAAGAAGAGGGACTGACTGTTGAGGGCAGCTAGCAGTTTCACAGTATGACTCTGTAGGAAACAGTAGTTGGACCTCTGGGTATCTAGATGCAGCATGTCCTGGGTATGGGGTGTTACAATTGACAGGATCACCCCTGTGACCTTCACCACAAAAAGTGAGGAAACTCATACCTATGATGCCACCTCCCTGGATCCAGATGTGAGGAGGCGCCAGTGACCCAGGTGAGGTAGAAACATCAATTTGGCAATCACCTTGGGAGTTCCCAAAAGCTTCTCTTGTGGTTCAGCTGGCAAAGAATCCGCCTGCAATGCAGGAGACCTGGGTTTGATCCCTGGGTTGGGAAGATCCCCTGGAGAAGAGAAAGGCTACTCACTCTAGTATTCTGGCCTGGAGAATTCCATGGACTGTATAGCCCATGGGGTCTCAAAGAATCAGAAATGACTGAGCGACTTTCACTTGGGAGTTCCCAAAGTTATGGCTTTGGTTGAGGTGTGCACTCTATTTAGGGACTTCCTGAGGGGAAACTACTGATTTGGCCTTATCTGTAATTAAGGAAAACAGTGAAAATGTCTAAAAGTGGAGCTTTAAGACAGCTCAGTGATGGAGCTCACTAAACTGGTGGTTGCCTTTTGCCACATATCTTCTCTTCTTTGTGTCTGAGACCCAGACATGGTGATTGGAGACCAGCAGCCTGTGTTCTGACAGTGTTGTAGATGGAAGTCAGAACTAAGGATGGAGAAGGGGCAGGGAGAAAGGGGCCCAGATCCTTGAGGACATCATGGAGCTACCAAGTGGCCCTGAGCTAATCCCTGCAGATGTTCAAGATGTGAAACAACAAATTCAGTCCTCTAGTTTACTTAAGCACTGTTAATTTCAGCCAAACTGAATTCAAGCCAAACTGAATTTCTAACACAGACACATACACAAGCAAAAGCAAGGTATGATACAAATACATGCCAGAGCTTGTTACCGAGTCTGAGCTAGCTCTGCTTGCAGCATGGCAGATCAATAAATAGGAGACAAGATGTTGAGGCAAGGAATATGACTTTATTCGGCAAGCCGGCAGACTGTGTCTCAAAATAACCATCTTTTGGGGTCTGGATGCCAGTATCCAGAATGGTGGGGGGAGGTGAGGAAGTAAAGTAAAAAGACAATTAATCCTGCAAATTTCGCCTGGAATGGCCAACCCAGAGTGGGGATGTATTAATTTCTTCTTTCTGTAGACATCCACAAGGTCCTGAAAAAAGGCACTTTGGTTTAACATTCAGGCAAAGAGGCAGGATTCCCTGAGGCAGGCTGTTCTGTATATACAGTGTATACAGAAGAGGCAGATAAATAAAGGATCTTCTCATCACAAACGGAGACCAAGAAGTTCCAGGTAACCCTGGAAAAGAAAGGGCAGTTGCTGTCACTTAAAGAAAGAAGTTTCTGTAAATGAACCTGAGTATCCAACTCCTTTTAAATCTTCCCTGACCTCAGACTAATTGAGATTCCTTGTGAAGAACATATTATATGCCATCCTTATTGTAACTAATTAATATTGCTTCATTTACTGGTCTAAAAGCTTCAATTCAATCCACAATGAATCCTCATATGAGGTCTCCAAGGCATAGTTGATTAGTAAATAATGCATTAAAGAGATTTTTATGGTGATTACAGGAAGAGCATGTTTAGAAAACAAGTTATGCCAATTAGGTGTGAACTTAAGTTTGTTGATGTTGCAGCTACTGATGCAGCTACTGATGGTGATGTTGGTGATGGTGATGTTGGGGAGAGTAGTGACCAAATGTGAATCAGCCTCTAGACTAATTGGCCTCTTAGCCAAGCCTGCTCTTGCTTCCATGGGTGTTGCCATCACCTGGTGGTGGTAAAGGGCACATTCATGGAATGTCAGAGCCTTGGCAGCTGTACCCTCTCCTCCTTTCCTCATATACCTTAAATAAGATGTCAGTGTTTGTGTATTTATCCTCTTAATGTTGGACATTTAGACAGTAACTGATTTTTCCTTTACAGTTGATTTCCAACTGTAAATGAGCCGTTGAACTGCTTTAAAGAGTGTTCTTGTGTGCACATGTAAGTGTTTGACTACGTAACAAATTTTTAAATTGTTGAGACAGACAGTATGCCATTTTTTTTGTTGTAATAGTAATGGAAATTTTACCCACAATGACTATATGACAATTGACACTCCACCATAGTCTATAGTAATATCTCTTGATCAAACTCAGTATTTAATATTAGAAAACTATTTCATTTCATATTTGCCAAAATAATATTAAACCTTTTATTAAAATTATAGTTCTCCAAATAACTATAAGGTTTGGCATCTCATTTTGCACTTATTTACTGTCTGAATTTCTGCTGTTGTGAAGGGCCTGCCCATTCACCTATTCAGCTCATTCTTTTTTCAGAGATAAATAATATTCCATTGCATGTGTATGCCACATTTCCTTTATCTTTTTATTTGTCAATGGAAGTTTAGATATTATTAGTTTCCATATCTTGGCTATTGGGAACAATGCTGCAGTGCAAAGGGGGTACGGATATCTCTTCAAGAACCTGATTTCAATTTTTTTGGATATATACCCAGACTGTTGGATCATATGGTAGTTCTTATTACCATCAAAACCCCAATGGCACTTTTACAGAATTAGAAAAACAGCTATTAGGATGGCTACCACAAACATTTTTTTTTTTAAGATAAGCTTTGGAGAGGGTGTAATAAAACTGGAACTCATATATTCTTGGTGGGGGTATAAAATGGTGTACTCACTATGTAAAAATGGTTCCTCAACAGTTAAAAATAGAATGACTATGAGCATTCTTATCCAAGTTTTCATGTGGATATATGTTTTCATGTCCCTTGGAGACAAATCCAGGAGTGGAATTGCAGGACAATATGGCAACTCCATGTTTCATATTTGGAGGAACTATCAAATTGTTTCCCAAAGTGGTTGCATCATTTTATATCCATACCAGCAATGGGTTCCAATTTCTTCACAACTTTGTAAACCCTTGCTATTTTCTGTCTTTTTTCATTATAGTCATCCAAGTAGGTGTGAAGTGGAGTCCCGTTCTGGTTTTGATTTGCATTACTCCACAGCTAATTATGCTGAGTGTCTTCATGTGCCGTTGTGAATTTATGTATTTTCTGGGAGAGATGCCTATTCGGAGCCTTTGTCCATTTTTAATTGGGTTATATGTCCTTTCCCTTATTGAGTTGTTGAGTTCTTCATATACTCTGCACGCGTGCGTGCTGAGTTGTTTCAGTCATGTCCAACTCTTTGTGACCCTTTGGATTATAGCCAACCAGGCTCCTCTGTCCATGGGATTCTCCAGGCAAGAATACTGGAGTGGGTTGCCATGCCCTCCTCCAGGGGATCTTCCTGACCCAGGGATCGAACAAGCATCTCTTAACATCTCCTGTTTTAGCAGGTAGGTTCTTTACCGCTAGCACCACATGGGAAGACTTTATTGTCTGTATACAATCTCTTAAATCAAATTTATGATTTACAAATACTTCTTCCCATTTTGTGGATTATATTTTCCATTTCCTGACAGTGTCTTTTGAAGTATAAAAGTACTACATTTTGATGATTCAATTTGCCTGAAGCTCAGCTATGAGCCAGGTGGCAGAAATGAAAGTGGGCCTAGCCCAGATCCTAGTTTTATACCCCGTGCCCCTCAGGCCATTCTGTCTCTCTTAGCCATGGACTGAGCCAGAGGGACTCGGCAGGATCAGACTTCAGTACCCCTCAGCCTAGATTATTTAAACATTTATGTAAGATTTGCTTCAAGGAGAGGCTGAGACATAAATGAAGACAAGGATGAGGCAGACTCACCCTCCCCAGAAGGTAGCTGAGTGACAACGAGTTATCATTTAGGCTTGTCCCTCTGGGGTACCAAATCTCAGGCCAAGCATTTTATTTTATTTTATTTTTAATTGCTAGAAAATCATTTTACAATTTTGTGTTGGTTTCTGAATCAGCCAATGGTGGGGGAGGGGAGGCAAGCTCATGTCCTTCCCTCCTGAGCCTACCTCCCCTCCCCCCATTCCATTCCTCTAGGCCATCTGTAGTGAGGTGGGGGAAGCTAGAGCCTCTCATACAGAGTGAAGTATAAGACTAAAAAAATTAAAACAAGTATCATATATTAATGCATAAATGTGGAATCTAGAAAAATGGTACTGATGGTCCTAGTAGAGAACGAACTTATGGACACAGCAGGGCAAAGCGAAGGTGGGATAAATTGAGAAAGTGGCCTTGACATATACACACTATCGTGTGCAAAATAGATAGTGGGAAGTTGCTAAATAACACAGGGAGCCCACCCTGTCACTCTCTGACACCAAGCATTTTAAATCAAATGGAAGGAGTTCTGTTAAATACACCTTTCTCCATCTACTCGAATTCCAAATAATTTTCAAATGTGGTTGTCATGGTATGCAGAAAAATTAAAATAATTTACATGTAGCATGATAGATTAAACTGACCAGTCTGCTGGTGGCCTAAAATGCTCAGCCCGGGGATCCCCAGGTTCTTCCGGTGACTTCTTGGGCTAAGAGGACCCAGGGCTCACAGTCCATGATTGCCCAGGGCAATCCCATTGAGAAGCTCTATTAAGCAATCACTCTTCTACGATTACCTTTCTGGAAAATTCTGGTATTTTAACCCTTTATCAGACTCCATTCTTACCAAGGCATCCTATGTCTGTGTGTTGCAAGGACTCTGAGCTGTAGGGGATTTCAAGAGAATGGGATGGACAATGTTGAGGGCATCTTGTAAGTAGGCAACAGAGCTTTCTTGTCGTGAGAAGGGAAGTAGGAAGGGGTCTGGATCCAGTAAAAACCTTGGGTGATCAGAACAAACAGGACACGTCACAGGTCTTCAGAACCCCACGAAGAGAGGAGGAAGAGGGAAAAGCTTCACTCTTGAGGTTCTTCTATGGATTTCTCTGTGATACCAAAGGTCTGGGTCAGCAACAGCCCCAGAGCCTCTGCAGCACCTGGAGCCCTGCAAGGACTGGCCACAGCACTCAGGCCTCTGGGGTCTGCAGTGGTGGGACCTGCAGTGCCTGTGGTGGCTCAGGCAGCAGCCCCCACACCCAGAGCTGCAGCAGCCCCTGGAGTTGACACCGCAGCAGGAGGA
Source organism: Dama dama (assembly GCF_033118175.1). Lineage (NCBI taxonomy): Eukaryota > Metazoa > Chordata > Mammalia > Artiodactyla > Cervidae > Dama > Dama dama. The sequence goes on from NC_083700.1 coordinate 19,324,905, forward strand.
GACTGGGGGGCTCTTCAGGGGTCACTTTGGGGAGCACTTAGAGGCACAGCACCTGGGGGGTGAACTTGGGAGGTGGCTGGCACTGCTGCTGGTTCTGCTGGCAGGACATCTTGGCAAGAGATCGATCAACCTGCAAGAGAATAATCGGAGTTTTTGATAGGTTAAATCAAGAGTCATGCTCTTTATCTCTTTTAGTGAATTTAATGAGTTCATGATAAATACATTCTGAGACATGTGGAAAAGCATCCAGAAAGAAATAATATAAATTTTTCCCTGAGTTAAAAGTACATAGATTTAAATCCAAATGTAGTGAACATTTGTTCTCCTTGGAAGCAGGGATTTCTCCATCTTCAAAGACTTGCATGCAGAATTCAAGTTTCTCAAGTGCCATCATTTTAATACAAATAGGCCCCTAATCTCAGTGAAGTCAATACACACCTTTTAACCCAGGACAGCTTCCAGAGTGGCAGAGTGCCAGTGACTTCTTGGTGCTGTGTTGTTAGTCGCTCAGTAGTGTCCAGCTTTTTGTGATGCCATGGACAGTAGCCCTCCAGGCTCCTCTGTCCTTGGGATTCTCCAGGCAAGAATACTGAAGTGGGTAGCTGTTCCCTTTGCAGGGGATCTTCCCGACCCAGGAATCAAACCCAGGTCTCCCACACTGCAGGCAGATTCTTTAATGCCCGAGCCACCAGGGAAGCCCAAACACTTCTTAAGTCAGTCTTTCCCTCTTCTTCTGAATGTTATTCCTACTCAGTGTAGCAGGAATCAAAGACAGCCCCTTCTTTCCACAGCCTCCCTCCTTCCTCCCCACCTTCTGCTCTGCTCTTAACCTCCTAGCCGTCAACTCCTCCCCAGTCCTGCTCAGAGTCCCTCTGCCTCCACTTCCCACTCACCCTGGTCACAGGCAGGAGTCCCTGGGGAGTCAGAGTGGATGAGATGCTAGAGCCAGGATGTCTTTGGCTCCGGGATTGGCCCAGGAGGGGCAGGAGAGGGTTCTTACACAAACAGGCACATGCTGGGTCATTCCTGACATTCCCCTGCTTCCTTGCCCCTGCCTCCCAAGAGACCATGGGAGCTTCCAGAATTGCCTCTAGGGCAGGGGCTAAGGGGCTTTACCAGCCACAGCCTCCCTCAGGCTGAGTGCTGAGGAACTGACTGTAGATCCCCAAAGATCCAAGCCCTGGATGAATACTCATGAGGTGACTTCTAAGGAAACCAGAGAAGTGTTTTAGCCCATCTTTTTCCAATCCCCAAGTAAGGTCTTTGAGCCCTGCTTCCATGGCCTGGCTGGTCTCTTGAGGACTGACTCAAGAACCATGTCCTTCCTTTCTAATACACTCCACACATCCTTCCCTCCCTGGTCAGAGACTCATTCCTGATGCCCGTGTCACTGGCTAACATACAGGTCCCAGCTGACAGGATCATTAGAGGACCAATGTGGTTCTTCAAGTTCCTTTGGTGGCAATGACGATTGTGACTAAACCCCTTCCCTCATACTCTTTAACATAGCAGTTCTATTATACATAAATCCTCTCTCAAATTGAAGCCATGATATCAGGGATCAAAGTACAGCTCTGCTGTTTATTAACTACGTGTGCGTGTTTGCTCAGTCTTGTTCAACTCTTTGCCACTCCATGACTGTAGCCTGCCAGGCTCCTCTGTCCATGGAATTCTCCAGGCAAGAATACTGGAGTAGGTTGTCATTCCCTTTCCTGGGGGATCTCCCCAACCCAGAGATTGAACCCAGGTCTACACTGCAGGCAGATTCTTTACCATCTGAACCACGAGGGAAGCCCCATATAAAAACTTAAGCAGTTATTTGGTAGGTGAAATGCATACAGCCCCATCAACCTCATCATATCAACAAACTTAACAAAAATCTTCATCAATTTTCAGTAAAATATATAGAATTAGTTGTGACCTCACGTGTTCCACTGACAACCACATGACAGATGCCCTTTGTCTTCCATTCACTGTGATTTCCGTTAGCCCAGCAGATGCAGGTCATATTTTGACATCGTCCCACTCCTCTACCAAGTCCTACCTCAGCTTCACTCCCTTCTTACCCAGCACTCCATGCTGCAGATGCCATGAGGTTCTCTCAAGAGTTTCGTGTCACACGCCATGATCCCAGCTTCATTCTTTCACTCCTTACCCATCCCATTTCCATGATCCAGTAAGCTCAGCTGAATCAACACACATATCATAGAAGGCAAACACTTTATTCCCATCAGGGGATCTGCAGAGCAGTGCACACACATGTGCCCCATCACTTAGCACATAGGATCTACTGAGTTGTTCCATTGTCGATCTGTCTCTATGAGCTAGTCAAAAGCAGTTCTGTGTGTCTCTGCATTACCAGTGCCCACAAAGGATAAATCCTGAGTGCAGGGTATGTGAGCTGAATGAGTAAATAAAAGTAGAATGGCAGCCAGTGGACCTGAGCTATGGGTAATTGAATTGTCATTGAAATTTCCTGTTCTGTTTGTCCTTCCTCACAATCTGTGCCTCAGAAACTGCTGACAGCCTGGTCCTGGAAGGATGTGGTCCTGTCACCTTGGGCTGAGCTTGAGGACACACACCTGGGCTGTGCAACAGAAAGCTCAGCATAAAAGGGCTCGGGTCCTGGGATCCAAGGTCCACAGTCAACTCAACAAGAGCCTCTCCTGCTTGCACAGACTCAGGTGAGTGTCAGCTGGGCAGAGAGCCTGAGCTGAAGGGGCTGAGCAGATGAACCTGTGCTTCAGCCAGGAGGCGGCAATAGGAAGACAGGATGGAGGTGGCAGAAATTTTCCCATGGTGAGCGGCAAGGCTGGGATTGTGAGGAAGAAGAGTCCATACACCATGTCAGGGGTTTTGTGATGCAGCAGACCTCAGCGTCTCTCCTTCCTCATTTTCCCAGACCTGCACCCTTTTCTCCTCACACCCTCAGTGATCTCCTTGCTCCTCACTTGGTGTCTGGAATGTACTTAGTCGCTCAGTCATGTCCGATTCTTTGTGACCCCATAGATTGGAGCCCACCAGGCTCCTCTGTCCATGGGGATTCTCCAGGTAAGAATACTGGAGTGGGTTGCCATGCCTTCCTCCAGGGGATCTTCCTGACCCTGGGATTAAACCCAGGTCTCCTGCCTTGCAGGCGTATTCTTTACCGTCTGAGCCACAAGCGAAGCCCAAGAATACTGGAGTGAGTAGCCTATCCCTTCGCCAGAGGATCTTCCCGACCCAGGAATCGAACCGGAATATCCTGCACTGCAGGCGATTTATGGGACAGTTGTGTGTCGTGTGCACTGCCTGCCTGCAGGGGGCGCCATTCACACTACATCTGTAGGGTGTTCGCAGTGTCTCTGAAGACTCATCTGGAAGTCTGCCAGCTTCCTTTCCTTCCAGGAGAGAGATGAAGCAAAGACAACAGTAGGCAAACAGTAGGCACATTTAACTCCAAATCAGATTCCATCTCTCTTCTGTGTCGGGAGCTGCTGGGATGCGCCCAGTCGGTGACAAGGTCATGGGACGAGAGAGGAACCTGCAAGGCAGCTCTTCCCCTCGAGGTTGTCCCGGGGGCCCGGTATGTCCCTTTCTTCCTTCTGTCTTACTGTTGTTGGGCTTTCTATTAATTTTTGGAAATATAATAGTAATAAAGCCTCACTGGAAAAGTGCAAGCCTTTTTGGAAATGCTCATGATTGCTCTGGCTCAGGACACGACCATAAACATCAAGTCAAAAAAGAAAAGGCCACAGGTATAATTTGGCTGCTTGCTTAAAAGATTATAATGTTCTAGAATAGAAAAGAGTAGAGGCATTTAGATTTAGAAGTAGATACACTGCTTCAGTTTACTTGCTCCTTGGTTAAAAGGGTTTTCACTATTGCTATTTCCTTGCTGCTATTTGTTTATTGTTTCCCTTTCTTTAAACAACATGGGATATTGTGGGTATTTTTGTAAAATTAGAAAATGGGGTACATAGGATTTTAATAGAAGATTTATATTAACCAGCTTCACTGCCATTATCTCACTATTAATAGAGGTGTTTTGCTGCTTTAGAGGTGTTTTTGCTGTTTAATAGTTAATCATTGTAAATTGAGATTTTTGTGGTTTCAGGTAAAAAAAAAATATCAGGGTTTTCTCATGGTACTATTCTCAGAAATGTCAAACATGTTACTGTGACCCTTCCCATGTATTGTTTTATTGTCCAAAGAATTTACACTATACCTGAGATTTGTGGAACATTGTTTTTGTTAGAGTAAGAATGTTAGGCCATTGAGGCAAGAAGACTATGTATGGGACATTTAAGTATAAACCCTGTAATCGAAAACGTTCTAGATAAATGCATAGGGGAAAAACATGGGAAAAAAATATTGACGGAAGCACAAACCAATATCTGATGTAATATGTGGTGACTTAAGGGGGAGGTAACGTTCATTCTATAAAAACTGAGCTATCCTAAATATATTTTAAAAAAAGCTACCTCTTCTACGCAACCTTCTGTGTGTGTGTGTCTGTCTGTCTGTCTGTCTTCCTTGCCGATGCCACTCATCCCTTGGGTATTCCTGGTCCTTCCGGGGCTGGACCTCAGCACTTCTGATCCTGACTCCAGGACCAATTGGTCTGAAGGGAGAAGGACCTACAAATAAATTATACAGTGGCCTGAACCTTCTGCATTGACACGTACTTGTTTCATTTCTGTTTTGCTCAGGTTTGCTGACCTCCCACCGAGATGTCCTGCCAGCAGAACCAGCAGCAGTGCCAGCCCCCTCCCAAGTGCCCCTCCCCCAAGTGCCCCCAAAGAGCCCAGCACACGGTCTTCCTCCAACCTCTTCAGGCTGTGCTCCCAGCTCCGAGGGTGGCTGCTGCCTGGGCCCCCACAGACGCCGCAGGTCCCGCCGCTGCCGGCACCAGAGCTAGGTCTCCTGTGATAGGGACAGTGGTCTGCAGTCCAGGTGCTCTTGCTGTGGCCAGGGATCTGGGGGCTGCTGCTGACCTGGATCATGAGATTAAGTAAAAACATTTGGTTCTAACATGACTGGAATCTACCTCTTCTGGTACATTTGGTTCCTGTGCCCTTCTCTCCTGCAGAGATCTCCCTTGGAGATTTCCAAATGTTTTCCCAGAAGGTTTTCCCAGAAGGCTTCAAGAGCTCAGGAGAGCTTCACCTCTCCTTCTTGATGTCCTTGTGAAAAAATAGAGCTTTTCTTTCACATTGCAACCTTTGTCTAACGTGTCCATGTCTTCGCCCCACCCCAGGCCGCCCAATGTTGGGTGCAGAACCCTGTCTCAGGAACACAAACATAGCAGCTCATACTCTCCTCAACTCACAGCAAGCTTTGGGGGATCATGTACTAGGGTGAAGGTAGGGTTAAGGATGGGGGGGACAAGTTAGTGAAAGTCTTAAGTTTTCCTGTAGGAAAGAGAGGAGATAGTACGGATGTTGAAATCCTCAGGGTCAACTCACGGAGTTTCTGTAAGAACGTTGTTCCAGGCTCCTCAGCTGAATGGCAGGGCCGAGAGGGCAGAGAATCAGAAAGAGGCCAAAGAAGAACAAGATTAAAGAGGATGGAAGAGGAGACTATTAAGCCAGTCATCAATGAAGGATGAGAGAGGAGAGGTTGTAGAGTGTAAATGGGAAGAATTTGAAACTGGGGGATGGGAAGGAGTGGATTGGAGAAGCTCACCAAATGAAGGGGTTCTGAGAGTGTGAGCTGGGAGGAGACACAGAATGAAGGGCATGGTGGATGGGGAAGGAGCAGCACTCAAGAGCAAAGGAAACTGCAAAGAGTAAAGGAGCTGCAAAGAGGCCCAGGGAATGCAGAATCTTGCTCTGCACAGGGCATCTCTTTCCCTGACAGCTCCTGACTTTTCACCTGACTCACTCTCCGGAAAGCTCCATTTGGGTGGAAGAAGACCTCCTTCCTCCCCCTGCTCCGATCCTGTGGTTGCTTTCACACAAAGTGCTGGGCTGTTCTCTAGGAAGCAAGGGGAAAGGAAAATCCCTGGGGAGCCTGGAAAGGGGAGGGTGGGAGTAGAATGGTGCAAACGCAACCCACAGTCAGATGGTGCTCAGCAGGAGAATCTTTATAATTCCATGAGGTCACAGACAGGGGGCAAGCTGGGAGTGGCACAGAGCTCTGGAAAGCCGTGGAAATGAGCTGCATGGTCCAGCTGAGGCCCCTGAGTGGCACCCTGGGAGCCCAGCCATGGCCATGCCAGGGAGGGAACGAGGAGAAGCACCAGACTGGGCAGCTCCTTGGCCCCTGGGCTGCCCCAACCCTGATGCTCTGTGGTCCTTGTGACCCAGAGCAAGAGAGGTTCGCAGAGCTGTGACAGCAACAGGGGTCTCCAGAATGCTCTGGTATAGTGTCAGTGGGATGTGTGGTCCTCGTGAGGGATCAGGTAGACTTTCCCCCGCCAGAGCTGGAATCACAGAAGAATGAGACTGGAGACAAACAGTCTAAAGGATATGTGAGATTTAGACATGGGGAGGGAGATGACATTGTTGATTTTTCTTGGCAGGACATCTCTGCTCAGTGACACTGGGGGAAATAAATAAAGCAGGTGTAACATTGAAATACACACACACGCGTACATATCCCGTCCTTTTGCCCTTTCAATGACATTTTGCAGATCCTGACTCTATGACTCTCAGCCCACAGTGTAAGGAACCTGAAGGCAGCAGGGAAACAGAAAGGCCTTTGGGCAGAGACGATCTGGATCAAGACTGTTGATCAACCCCCGGACTTTCTCTTTTCCTCCTTTGATGTATAGCCAAGGGGCAAAAAGGGGGACCCTATATGAAGAGTGGAGACAGTGAAGGGTTATCATCTGAGTGACAGATCCTCAAACTCTCCAGCCCCAGGCCTTCAACATTCCCTTGGTAGATTCCCAGACATGTTTCTGATAAAAGGGAGCTGAATAGTCCCTAAGCTGCTCAAATGTCTGCCCTTGACCCTCAGGACTTTTGAAGGCTGGGTGTTTATAATTCTTCATTCGTTCAAACAACGTACATTGAGTACACATTTCAGAAATGTGTTGAACATAGCGAATTCAGCACTGTATCAGACACAGTTCCCAGCCTTGAGAAGCTTGTTGTGTAACAGACAGAGTATAGACTGACATGAAATGAAATTATCATTAACTGGAATGGTACTTGCTCTAAGTATGTGGGAAATCCTTGGAACTTAGGTCATAGAGTTTGGACATCTTGTCAAATGGACAAGTTCCCATTTGACAAGATTGAGGCATCTAGCCATTGTCACTTGTACCACTTAGGGACAGTGAATGAGGTCTTCAGACTTCCAAATGGCTCTTTGTGTAGGGCGGGAGCTAAGATGTTGCTCTGTGGTAACCCAGTTAAGGTGTTTAAGAGGAACTCATGGGATTCAAGAGCCAGGAGTCCCTGGGCTGGAGATTTCCGGAAGGAAGGAGAAAATAGCTGCATTTTTCCATTGTATTTTATTTTAACTTTGTAGAATGAAGTAATGACTTAACATGACATATGTAAAAAAATGGATGTCTTTGATAAGACATTATTGTTGCAATAATGATTCTGAACTTTCTAGATACACAAAGGCTGTGGGAACAGTCTTTCTCTTCAAAACTTGAATATTTTGTAATCATGGCCAGTATTTGAGCCTTTTCAAAATTTATACTAAGGCTTCAAGAATAGGTAGTATGAGCTGGAAAGAAGTGAGGTTAGTGGTCAATATGCCCACTGAGATAATTTTAAAACATAGCTAAAAATTCCTCGACTCCCTGCTCATTGAGAAATAAAGTCTGTGTTCCCTCCCCTTAAATCTAGACAGGCTTATGACATCTCTAACCCATAGACTATGGTAGAAGTGATGCTGTGTAACTTCTGAGCCTGGACCATGAAAGGTCATGTAGATTCCTCCTGGTCCTCTTGGGATGCTGTCTCTGGGAGGTACCATGTGAATAGTCTCAGGACCACTCCAAGATTATCATCATGCTAGAGAGGCCAGGAATAAAGCATGCAGCTGAAGCCAGCATCAACTCCAGTTATCTGAGTGAATGACTCTTTATTGCTATTGGATTCGAAAACTAGCATTCAATAGCCAAAAAGTAATGGAAATGAGTTCCATTCTACATCAAATCTCTTGAAAAAAAATGTACAGGCATCCAGTCTGCAACCCTCTGAGATGCTTCTCATGTCCTCTTTTCTTCTCAGTTTTCTCAAAGCCCAGAGGTTCTCACTTGCTGGATGCCCCGTGTATTCTTTCCAGGAAAGCCCTCAGTTTGGGTTTCTTGAGAGTTCACTGCCTGTCCAGTTCACCTCTCTCTCCCAAGTTCATTATTTTCAGATGAACTTGCTCTTTCTCCACCAGGTCTTTCTTTCGCCTCCAAGTCCTCCATCCTCTTTGGTCTCATTTTCCTCAATGTCTGATCCTTCACACTAGCCTCAGCAGAGAAACGGATTCCGAGGACAGCTCATCCCTCCTCTCCCATGTTATACATGGCCTTTTTCTGAGAGTGTTCTCAGCAACCAAACAGCTCCTCTTCTCCCACCTGCCACCCCCAAAACTCCCACTGGGCCGCCCACACAAGCCCATGTGAGAAAAAGCAGACCTATTAATGTGCCAGGCCCCTGCCAGGATCATTCCATGGTGCAGGCAAGCTGGACCTTCAGGAATTGAGGGAGGGGGTTGGGTGGAGCAGTCAATGGACAGGTGAGAGGCATGTGGTGTGAGAAGAGGTTTTATTTCCCTATGTGGTCAAACAGGTGAGAACACTGTGAGGCACAGAGCAGGGAGCCCACAGGCTCTTGGGAAACACACCTTGGAGTCTCTTAGGGAGAGCTTACCACCCTGCTGTGAACATTTCAGCCAGTCAGCCTGGGAAACAACGATTAGGGTGTCCAAGAAAGGATGCATCAGCTGGGGCTTTTCCTTGGCTTTTGGATTCTTGTTTCCTCTGAAATCACGTGTCTCAGCATCAGGAGGCCAGGTCAGCAGCAGCCCCCAGATCCCTGGCCACAGCCAGAGCGCCCGGACTGCAGACCACCATCACCGTCGCAGGAACTGGAGCTCTGGCGCCGGCAGCGGTGGGACCTGGGACGCCTGTGGGGGCCCAGGCAGCAGCCGCCCTCGGAGGTGGGAGCACAGCACGAGGAGGCGGGAGGCAGATGCTGTGCTGGGCTCTTTGGGGGGCACTTGGGGGAGGGGCACTTGGGAGGGGGCTGGCACTGCTGCTGGTTCTGCTGGCAGGACATCTCGGCGGGAGGTCAGTGAGCCTGGACACATTCAAGGAAAAGGTCAGTGCACAAGCTCCAGACCAGTGTCTCCCCTGTGAGCGGTCTTACTAGGGCCTATGCTCCTAAGCCCAGCTGCTTCCTGAGCTGTGATGTTTAGGAGGAAAGTGGAAACGGATCTCAAGCTCAACTGACCTGGCAAGACAGTTCCCTCACTCTACTCCTGCCCACAACCATGCTATCTGCCTCTAAGTGGGCCCCGTAGAAACACAGAGGCAAATACACCCCACTGGGAAGTGACCTGTGGAGGATGTCTCTGGGTGCATGCATGTTTCAGGATGAAGCGTGGGGGTGGTGCTGAGAGCCATGTGTCCCAGGCCCCAATGCCTCCCACACAGGTCCTTGCTCACTGCCCCCTGCCCTGTTCCCAGTTGCCCCCCAAAGTCTGATTCTTGCTGCCTCCACAGACACCTCTGCTTTCCTCTTCCCCACCAACCATGAGTTTGTCTCCCCCACACTCCTAACTGAGGCTCTGTCCCCTTCCAGTCACTCACCGCTGCAGTGCAGGCAGAAGGATGCTCCTGAGTAGGCTGTGGATGCACAGTTCAGAGCAGAAGCCCTTTTATCCTATGCTGGGTGTGTGATGCACGGCCCGAGCATCCTGCTGCTTTCACAACAAGGGGAGGGCAATGACAACACACACTTCCTACTTGCTTGCCTCGTGTCTTCCTGGGCATGAATCTAAAATTCTACTAAGGTGGAACCAGGATGTCCCTATGACTGCTGAACTAGTTCCTACTCAGAGCTGCTCTGGATCTATTGCTATGTCTTTAGTCATTCATTCACTTCCATTCCTAGACCAAGCTCTGTCCATTTTACTTCATTTGTCAAGAATAATATAGAGAGATGTATGACAGGTTTCTTCTCTGATTATCTCACAGGTTAAATAGATCATGACACAGAGAAGTAAATATATATTTTAAAATAATTTTTTAAAGTCTTTATTGAATTTGTTACAATATTGCTTCTGTTTTATGTTTTGGTTTCTTTGGCCACAAGGCATATGAAATCTTAGCTCCCTAACCAGGGATTGAACCCTCACATCCTGTATTTGAAAGTGAAGTTCTAACCTCTGGGTGGCCAAGAAAGTCCCTAGGCAAGTAAGTATATTGATCTATTGAGATAAGTGCTATCACAGAAGCGTTTACAAAGAACTCAAGCCTAAAATTTTAGCTTGTGATGGTCAGTCCCCCTTGTCCCCACATTGCACTGCAAGTTCCAAACAGTAAAGGAGACTTCAGTGTTCTCTGAAGTCTGGTCAAGTTTCAGCTGGTCAAGGTCATTGTCCTGAGGGAGAAGGGAGATGTGTAGGGTAAGGGATGGAGGTGGGAGCCAGTTCTTGTCTAAGACAGACAGGTTCCTGAGAGGACCTCACTGTCCCATGAGGCAGCATGGGCAGCAGTAGAGGAGTCCCACTAAGAAGGAGCCTACAGCTCTAGATGTGACGAGATTCACGATTGATACTATTAACAAGGAGGAGGAGAAGGGGAGTGGGGCGAAGTCCACTCTTCACTGAGGCTCTGTTGTGTCCATATCTGCCAATGTGCACTATTGATTCTAACACCATAGAAGCTAATAGAAGGAAATGGTTCAGGTGTTGGAAGAGCTAAGGGAAGGGAAACTGTGCAAATGATAATAATGAACCATTTTGCAAAATGGTTGGTAATTTTAAGGTTGACCATGGTGGAGGTTTTATATGAGCCTCATTTGATATCATAGACCTAATAATGGCTAAATTGAAAGTGTTTGTTGCTCAGTCATGTCTGACTCTTTGTGACCCCATCGACAGTGGCCTGCCATGTTCCTCTGTCCACAGAATTCTCCAGGCAAGAATACTGGAGTGGGTAGCCATTCTCTTCTCCAGGGGATCTTCCTGACCCAGGGATCGAACCTGGGTCTCCTACATTGCAGGCAGGTTCTTTCCCATCTGGGTGCTATTTTCCCATTGAATTTAACGGTGACATTACATATCCATTCCTCATCAAACTGTATCTCCAATATGAAAAATATATTACATTACACTTACCAAAAATAAATTTATCATTGACACTTCAGCATTCACATACTTAAATTTAATTAAATAGAATTAAATAAAACTTTATTATAGCAAATGTATTACATTACATTCCAATTTCTTATAAGCGTAAAGAACTAGCTACCTGTTTTTAGACACAAAATTAATAGTAAAGGCTATGGTGTCCTTTTTCTCTTCAATGTACAATTTACTTGTTTTGAATCAGTGATTCCAAAAGTTCTTCCAGGATACATGTGGGGACATAAATGGTCCTGGACAGGGGGGCTGATGGTGTATTTTCACCCAGATATCTCAGTTAAATATATATTCCAGGAAGATCCCCTGGAAAAGAGAATGGCTACCCACTCCAGTATTCTTGCCTGGAGAATTCCGTGGACAGAGGAACCTGGCAGGTTACTGTCCATGGGGGTCACAAAGAGTCAGACATGACTGAGCAACTAACACTTTCACATTAACCACTATAAGGTCTATGATATCAAATGAGGCTCATACAAAACCTCCTAAGGCAAAATGTGTAGGTGGAAGGGAGGAGAACTGACTCAGTCTTAGGGTTCAAATCTAGCTGCAGAAGGGAGCTAATTATTTTTCCATGCAATATGCTTTTCTAGAAATAAGCACAGAGGCCATGTTTAACCCCAGCAATGTGTGATTCTGAGGTGCTGTGAGGCTACACTTTGGGTGTAACACGTGTGCCCAGTCAGTGTGACTCAAAACATTGCAGAACCTGCCAATAGAACTGCTTTCTGGTCCTGGTACATCACCAGCTGACTGGTAGCTGGCTTCCTCCCAGCCCCACCCCTGAGTCCTTGTCTTAGTCCCTGTCTCCCGATGTGCTCATTCTCTTCCTCCTTATGATGGAGCTCTTTAATTTCACACCTCTCTCCTGGAACCTTGCCAGGTGACTCAGTGGTAAAGAATTCACCTGCCACTGAAGGAGGCATAGGAGACGAGGGTTCGATCCCTGGGTGGTGAAGATCCCCTGGAGGAGGGATGGCAATCCACTCCAATATTCTTGCCTGGGAAATCTCATGGACAGAGGAGCCTGGTGGGCTACAGTTTGCAAAGAGTCAGACATGTCTGAGCATGCACATTCTCCTGGAACTTCCCCCACCTCACAGCCAGGGCTTTCCTTCTCAGAACAGAGTCCACAGTGAGCCTGAGAAGGCCGAGGAAGACACTTGAATTCACAGCTCAAAGCATGTATCGACTCCAAAGATGCTTTACTGTGAAGATGTCAGATTCTGAGATAAAACATGGAGAAGAAACTAACATGGAGAAGAAACTGACCTGGTTGGCCTAAAACGAAGATCTTATGATCTAGTAACGTGTATGTGCGCTCCGGAGCAGGAAGTGCTTTATCTGAGGTCCAGCTCCTGGGCAGGCCTTCTGAGCCAGGTGTATTAGTGACAAAGAAACAAGCAAGGAGCAGCCCTTCTCATCGGCAATTTATGACTGATGTTGTGAAAAGGGGATGATGAGAAAAGTAAGGCCCAAAGTCGTATCCTGGGAAGGTATTTCTGCTTATAGTTTACGTCCTTTTGTTTTCTTATTATCAGATACCGAGTACAGACTGGAACTAACAATAATCCTTGGTTTTCAATGTATGCTGGTCATTGGTCCACACATGCCCCCTCTTAATTTTTCTACCTATCAATCATTTAAATAAAAACACACAAAAGTCTACCACCTAAGTGAAATAATAACTTTATAGTAAATTACATGGACCTACTGAGTTCTCTGTCATCCCATGTCCCAGCCAACTGACATAACCAAAAGCCTGAATTTTGTACTTAATGTTCTTTCTTTCTTCCCTTTTAATATATTTTTGTCACATTTGCATATATTCCTAAAAAGCACTGTTTTAAATTTTTTCTATTATTAAGTCAGATTCCTTGAGGTATATTTTGTTGCTATTTAGTCACTAAGTTGTATCTGACTCTTTGTGACCCCATGAGCTGTAGCCCACCAGGCTCCTCTGTCCACACTCTCCAGGCAAGACTACTGAAGTGGGTCGCTATTTTCTTCCCCAGGGGATCCTCCCAACCAAGGGTTTGAACCTGCATCTCTGCATTGGCAGTAGGATTCTTTACCACTGAGCCACCAAGGAAGCCAAGGTATATGTCACATACTCTAAAAAAATCACCCATTGGAGTATACAATTCCATGGGCTTTAACTAACAGATAACTGCGGTCATGTAACTGCTGCTACAATTAAGATATGGAACAAGTCCATCACCCCAATATATTCCCTCCCCCATCCCAACCCTGGGCAACCACCAATCTATTTTTTAGTCTTTATAGTTTTATCTTTTCCAGAATGTCATATAATTCAGTTCAGTTCAGTCACTCAGTCATGTCCGACTCTTTACGACCCCATGAACTGCAGCACGCCAATCTATCCATCACCAACTCTCAGAGCTTACACAAACTCATGTCCATTGAGTTGGTCATGCCATCCAACCATCTCATCTTCTGTTTTCCCCTTCTTCTCCCACCTTCAATCTTTCCCAGCATCAGGGTCTTTTCCAATGAGTCAGTTCTTTGCATCAGATGGCCAAAGGATTGGAGTTTCAGCTTCAGCTTCAGTCCTTCCAATGAATATTCAAGACTGATTTCCTTTAGGATGGACCAGTTGGATCTCCTTACTGTCCAAGGATTCTCAAGAGTCTTCTCCAACACCACAGTTCAAAAGCATCAATTCTGTGGCTCTCAGCTTTCTTTATAGTCCAACTCTCATATCCATATGTGATGACTGGAAAAAACAAAGCTTTGACTGGATGGACATTTGTCAGCATATAATTAGAACTATATAATATGTGACATTGAAAACCTGACTTCTTTCACATAGAAAAATGTGTTTAAAATTTATTCCTGTTGTTTCATATAGTAGCAGCTCATTCCTTTTTTACTGCTAAGTAGCATTCCACTGTATGGATGTATCATATTTTTAATCCATTCACCAGTTGAAGGACATTTGGTTTATTTGCAATTCATTGCAATTACAAACAAAGCCATTATAAACATTGACTTACAGGTTTTTCTCTGAATATAAGTTTCATTCCTTTTGGCCAATTACCTAAGAATAGGGCTCTTGGGCAAATGGTGAGTATACATTTGTATTTATGAGATACTGACAAACTATTTTCCAAACTGGTTGTATAACTTTGCATTGTCACCAGCAATGTCTAAGAGCTCTAAATGTTCCACATCCTTCATAGTATTTGGTATTGTCAGTTATTTTTTTTTAACCCTTCTAATGTGTGTAGAGTGGTATCTCATTTTGCTTTTAATCTGCATTTCCTTAATGACAAATGATGTTCAGTGTCTTTTCTTGTGTTTATTTGCCATCCATGCATTTTCTTTGTTGAGACGTCTGTCTGTTTTCTGTTTTCTTATTTTTAGTTTTTAAGTATTTTTAATATATTCTAGACATAACTCTGTAAGATATATGTTCTGCAAATATTTTCCCCAAGTCTCTGAATTTTCTTTGCATTTTCCTAACAATGTCTTTTGAAAAGTTAAAGTTTTTAATTTTGGTGAAGTTCAGTTTATCAAGGTTTTCTTTTTTGAATGACTCCTTTTTTGTCATATCTAAAAAATTTTTGTATAACCCAAAGTCATAAGAGATCATCTATTATGTTTTATTTTAGAAATTTTATGTTTTGCATTTTGGTTTAATATCCTTGTTGAGTTAATTTTTGCATACAGCATGAGGTAAAATTTAATTCTTTTTTAACAGAGAGATGGCCAAGTGTTTCAGCATCATTTGTTGAAATGACTGTCCTCCCTCCATTCAATCGCCTCTGTACCTTTGTTTAAAATAAATTAATCCTCTATGCTAGGTCTGTTTTTGAACTGTTCTTTTCCATAGATCCTACCCTTGCCTTGCTCCTGATTTTAGGAGAAAAACACTCATTCTCTATATCAAGTATGAAAATATTATGAGGATTTTTTTGTAGATGCTCTTTATAAAGTTGAGGATATTCCCAAGGAATCCCTACAAGATTCGTTGTCTTTCTGAAAGCTTTTTTTTTTTTTTTATCATGAATTGACATTGGATTTTTTCAAATGCTTTCTCTGCATTTATTGAGATGATAATATGTTTTTATTTTCCCTTTAGTCTGATGTGAATGCAATAATGTCTCAACTATTTCAAGATTCTCCTTAGAATTGCTGGACTGTCTGGATTTTTTTTACATTTACCAAAAGACACATAATTTTACAAATTACGAGTATCTCATGTAATGTATAATCTAAATATCGGCTGTTTTTTTCAGCCTGTGAGTACAAAGTAAGACTATAATACATACATCTGCCCAAATAACAGTAGATGGAAATGACCATCTAAACAGTCACAAAGTGTCTCAACACTATTTCTTGGAATTTCCAAAGGGGAGTGTCACATGGCCATACCAGCCAGTCTGACAGCTCTCATCACCGCATATCCACCCAGCTCATCCTGTCTTGATCCAGCGCACATCCTTGATGTCTATCTTCCCTGATAGTCTGCTGGGAAAATCATCCTCTGTTCTGACATTTCTCATAAAATTCCTGGCTTTCTATTTTTGTATGACAGTGTTAATGGGAGAGATAATTCTACAGTTTGTTAATATACATAAAGGAAATCTGGGACTCTTCCAATGAGCTGTTTAGAAGTTAAGGATATTTAGATGCTATGGTTTTAGGGTTGGGGCTCGAATATTCTGTAATAACATATATGGGAACAGAACCTGAAAAAGAATGAATATATGTATAAATGAATCACTTTGCTATACACCTGAAACTAACACAACATTGTAAATCAACTATACTCCAATATAAAATGAAAGTTAAACTAAAATATAAAACCTAAATAAGAAAAAATATATACAATACTAAGAAAAATCACAAACCAACATCATGTTAAGGTCTTAATCCATATGGAATATTTTCAATATTTCCATATGAGGAGACATTTTACATCCCAAAAGGGCTAGACACCATCTGGGGAGGAAAATTGATACATGAAAGCTAGGAAGAAATATCCTCAATTAGAAGATTGGGAGGCATTTTCACACTCCTTTGCTCCATTTTCCCTAAAAGAAATTTGAGCCACTGGTCACAGAAGCTTCACACAGTTCTCTCCCCTCCTGGTCCCATCCCTGAAAGAAGGAAGAAGTTTGTCTTTGTTTCATTTCTTATGTAACATGACAGACTTGATTGATGAATTGAGATTTAATGCCTCCAAGCGCATTTTAAGAAAGATGCATCAGAAATAAAGTGCGTTCTCTCTGGTAGCTCCACACTGCAGGTGCCCAGCTCCTGAAGATGAGCTGCTCACACTGGTTCTCACAGAGCTGCCCTCATGGACTCACAGCATCTTCTTCCAACATCAAGGACATCTGCTCCATCTGCAGGTCTGTCTGGGAGAAATGTAAGAGGCTATGAAGAGGGGTTTCCTCCCTGAGGTGAATGTAAAACGAGAGAACAGCAAATCCAGGATTAAACCAGGTGCCCATAAGACAAGGAATGAGGGATGGAGCCTGGAGGAAACCAGAGAGAAGTCCACCTACATTTTAAAAAATATTTGTTGATTTATTTGGCTGTGCCGGGTCTTAGTTTTGGTCTTCAGGACCTTTAGTGGCATCATGTGGGATCTAGTTCCCTGACCAGGGATTGAACCCAGGCAGTCTGCATTTGGAATGTGGAGTCTTAGTCACTGGACCACCAGGGAAGTCTCCCACTTATATTTTAAGGAAGATAGAGAAACCTTTACACTGTGAGCCACCCAGAAGTTTTGGAACTTATTCCACCACTGAGATTGCTGTTACCTTTCAGCTGTTGTTGACTAATGACTCAAGACAGAATTGTACTCATTTGGACCAAAAGGAACCTTTGTACTTGTTTCTATTGAACAAGTCAAAGCGGAAAACTATTCACATTTTGCAGAGGTCTGAACCCTGGACTGGTTCAGGCCTTCTCCTTACACCCGCCACAGCACCTGCAGTCTCTCTTGGATGCATGCTGCGGCTGCTGCTGCTGCTAAGTCACTTCAGTCGTGTCCGACTCTGTGCAACCCCATAGACGGCAGCCCACCAGGCTCCCCCATCCCTGGGGGTCTCCAGGCAAGAGTACTGGAGTGTAGACAGTTGTAATTCATCATGGTGCCCCTCCTCTCTGCTAGACTGGCGGTCCTGTGGAGGCAGGCTATGTTTCCTTCATAGCTGTACTCCCAGTGCTGAGACCAGGCCCTGACCCACAGCTGACACTCCCTTAAAGTCTGTTGAATGTAGGAACTTGGGGATTAACGACTGGCTGAGAAGAAATATTCAGGAAGAAGGAGGGCTGGCAATAGCAGAATCTGGTCTGCAGGGAAAGAAACAGTGGGTGACATCCCCCTCCTGGTCATCCCCCAAGGTCAGCGGGGACCTTCGGAGGAGCCCCAGGAGTGATGTTAGCACCACTTCCTTTAGGCTGACCACTTACCTCTGTATTCTGCCACAAATTAGGACATGACCGAGTAGTCACACTGGGACACAAGTTGTATACTAAGACTTCCCCAGGGCACCAGGAGGGAGAGTAGCCAGCGTTTGTGGCATTACTGAAGGCTTTCCCCATCCAGAAAAGCTGATGAAATAAATATGGGTTGCCTTCTATCCTCTCCTTCTGCATCCTCACCATGGAGTCCAAGAGGAAAAATAGTGTCTCTTTTCATAGCTCATATTTTCCCCTTTGCAACCCAGTATCCAGTTGTAGGGGTCTCAGTGAAGTGAAACAAATGGTGGTCAAACTGAAAGGGAGGCTGGGGCTGAAAGCAAGGCCTTGGAGCTGTCAGGAACCTCACTCTGGAGACAGGAGAAGGTCAGTGGGGCCACAGTTCCCTCCACACCGTCTCCACCACCTCCATCCTAAGCTAACCCTCTGAAGGTCCACTCCATGCCAAGTCCTTCCTGCCCAGGGTCTTGAAATACTATACAGGTGCCCAAGGCTTTAGTGTTGGGTGAGTGCTGAGTAGAGGGAAAGAAACAAAATTTCCTATAGGCAGGAAGCCATTCCTAGAGGTTTTAATGGTCATAATAGAATAAGATACCTTCCTCTACAAAAAGACTTCATTCAAAATCTCACTTAATTGGGACTTCTCCAGCAGTCCACTGGTTAAGACTCCGACCTCCCAATACAGGGGACATGGGTTTGATCCCTAGTCAGGGAACTAAGATCCTGTGTGCTGCCAGGCATGGCCAAAAAAAAAAAAAAAAAAAAAAATCACATAACTATGTGCACTGCTTTTTACTAGTTAATAGGCCATGAACATTTTTCTCTGTAAGAAAATATGTGTGCTAAGTCGCTTAAGTTGTGTCTGACTCTCTGCAACCCTATGGACTGTAGCCTGCCAGGTTCCTCTGTCCATGAGATTCTCCAGGCAAGAATACTGGAGTGGGTTTCCATGCTCTCCTCCAGGGGATCTTCTGGACCCAGGGATCAAAGCTGAGTCTCTTATGTCTCCTGCATCAACAGACAAGCTCCTTACCACTAGCACTACCTGGGAAGCCCTGTAAGAAAATATAGGAACATGATATAATATTATTATAATAGCAAAACTTGTTTAAATTAGCTATGGATTATTAAAGCTTACAGCCAAAATTATATATTTTAATGATATATAGTATACTAGATTTAAGTGTGCAAATAGTTATTTTTTTAACCATATAGAGTTTTATTTCTCATTATTACATTAATTTTAATAAATGCATGATTGACCTGTGCCCTGTGTTATATCAGATCTCTTTTTATTTTTTATGTCCTCTCCCTCCCATCTCTCTCCTTACGTGTGCAAATAGTTTTGAGTTCAGATGATTGCACCAATAGCTTTTTTTCAGCTCAGGTCAATTTATCGATTTGTCCATCAACACCTAACTGGGCTCTGCTCCCATGCATGAGGCTGCCTGCTGCTGCCTGGGTGCCATCAGAGGGGCTAGACAGGGTGTAGGCACAGTCCCCTTCCCTTGCCTGTATCTCACTGTGAGGTGCTCAGGAGGCAGTAGTGGATTATTCTGAAGTTCCTGGTCACTGGGGCAGCCAGGAAACATTGTCCACTTGGAACTTTTTCTATGATTTATTAATTTGTCTGTCTGTCTGTCTTGGTAGACTCATGATCCAGTGACGGAATTCTTCTGGGATTTCCCTGGCAGTCCAGTGGTTGAGACTCTGAGCTTCCAAAACAAGGACAGAGGTTCAATCCCTAGTCAGGAAACTAGGATCCTACCAGCCATGTGGTGGCAGAGGGAGGTGGGGGAAACAAAACAAAACAGAATTCTTCCATAGCTGTACCTATTCCCAGGAAAGAAGGTGAGTCAGAATCTGAATGGAGGCAGATGGTCTGAAACAACGAAGGAAGGAAGGAAGGTTGCCAGGCTCCTAGCCGCCCCAGGGTGAGGTGTGTGGACAGTTATCATGCTTCCTGATGGAACCTCCTTAGTTGGACATTATGTAAGTGCCCAGGAAAAGGGCTTGAGGTCTAGTCCTGGGAACATGCCAGACTGTCACCCTCCCCGATTGTGAAAGCAGTAGCATGCTCAAGTCATGTATCACACACCCAGCGCAGGATAAAAGGGCTCTTGCCCTGAGTTCTTCATCCACAGCCTCCTCAGAAACAGACTTCTCCTCCCTTCTGGCACCTGGTGAGTATCTAGCAGGGACTGGAACTCTACCTGCGATGCTGGAAAGGAACCCTGAGATCATAGCAGAAAAGGGGAAACCAAAGGGGTCTGAAATGAAATCCCAGAAGTATGGTTGCACAGAAGGCAGCCAAGGGGGTGGTGTAAGGGTCAGGAAGGAGTTCCTTTGGGATGTGACAAGAATTCTGGGAACTGCAAAGGTCACAGGAGCTCATGACACTCCCCATGTTCTTTCTATTCATGTCTACACACGGTTCCTGTGATATTCACTTTTCAGAATACTTTCCTCAAATGGGTACATCCCTTGTGTGTTCCCTTTGAGATACAAAGGCCTGGATGCTCAGTTAGATTGGCACCATGGGATCCTGGGTGGAGAGCAACGTAGGAGGCATCTTGCATGATCAAATTAACTCCACATCAGTGTCCCTCTCCCTCCTGCGGCCCTGGCTTAAGAAGCAGCTGGCCTGACAAGAGAGGGATCGGGAAACCAAGAGTGGGGAAACACTGGACTGTGCATTCCAGGCTGACAAGGTGATTTTGTTTTGCCCAGGCTCACTGACCTCCTGCCGAGATGTCCTGCCAGCAGAACCAGCAGCAGTGCCAGCCCCCTCCCAAGTGCCCCTCCCCCAAGTGCCCCCCAAAGAGCCCAGCACAGTGCCTGCCTCCCGCCTCCTCAGGCTGCGCCCCCACCTCCGAGGGCGGCTGCTGCCTGGGCCCCCACAGACGCCGCAGGTCCCACCGCTGCCGGCGCCAGAGCTCGGGCTCCTGCGATGGTGATGGTGGTCTGCAGTCCGGACGCTCCGGCTGTGGCCAGGGCTCTGGGGGCTGCTGCTGACCTGGCCTCCTGATGTTGATTTCAGAGGAAACAAGAATCCAAGGGCCAAGGAAAAGCCCCAACCTGAGGCATCCTTTCCCGGACACCCCACTCTCATTTGCCCAGACTGAGCCAGGGGATGTTCCCACGCAGGGTTCGGAGCTCTCTCTGGAGGGCTCTTTCTGTCTGATCTCCAGGATCTCACAGGTCCCCACCTCCTGCACCTGCTGATGATCAGCAGAGCCTGTGCCTGACCCTGTGAAAAAATAAAGCTTTTCTTCCTCATTTCCAGGCTCATGTGTCATTTCACTCTGTCCCTCCCCAGGTCCCCCAGTGGCCAACACAACCCACACAAGTTTCTGGAGGCAGAATCTGAGCTCTGGATCAGGAGAAGAGAGCAGTTCATTTCCCCCTCCATTCATGAAGGACCATGAGTTTTCAGTTGGAATGGAGACCTATTGGCTTAGGTCTTGCACCTCTCAGTGAAAGGACTAACTTCCCTCGAAACCTGCAGTGGGTCCTGATACAACCTGGGAATTGCCAGGGTGTGATATGGGAGTTCTGTTATTTTAGTAAGCTGTTTCTGAGTCCGAAACAAACAGGGATTCCAGAGGCAAGGGAAGTGGAAATAAGCTGAGGAAAAGACACAGATGTAAAGAACAGACTTTTGGACTCGTGGGAGAAGGCAAGGGTGGGATGATTTGAGAGAATAGCATTGAAACATGTATATTACCATATGTGAAACAGATCGCCAGTCCAGGTTCAATGCATGAGACATGGTGCTCAGGGCCAGAGCACTGGGATGACCCTGAGGGATGGGATGGGGAGTGAGGTGGGAGGTGGGTTCAGGATGGGGGAGTCATATGAATGTATGGCAACTTAAGCCATGGCCGAGTCATATGAATGTATGGCAAAAACCACTACAATATTATAATTAGCCTCCAATTAAAATAAATTAATTAATTTACAAAAAAAAGATAGAGGAAGAAGATACATCTAAGGAAGGAAAGTTAACTCCATGGACTCTATGAAATGCAGGGGGAGATGAAAGGTGAGTGAAGGATTGAATGAGGTCTAGGAGGAATGGTGTGGCTGGGAGTTTAGTTAATGAGATGACTGGAGCATGTGAAATGAGAATTTTAGGAAAAAGAGAAAATGAGAAGTGTTGCTGGAATTCTATATAATTGATTAAATTTGAATTCTACACTATCGTGAAGCTAAATAAAGTACCATGTTTTAGCCTAACTTGTGAAACTCAGACATTTCTGAGGCTGAAATAATGTTCCTAAGTGTGAGCCAAGAGTAACATCTCAGTTTGACCCCTGGAAAGTCAGACAGTGTCAGAACTCAACTACAGTCGATTATAAATACTATATGAAGATGATATTAGGAACTGAGCGGGGGAGCAAAACTGGAAAACTTTGCAACCTTAAATTAGAAAATGATTTTATCAAACCTGGAAGTTAACTCCTAAAATTTGGAAGTCAAAAAGCCTCCGAGGATATTAATTCCAGATACATGCCAACTCCATCTAACAAATGAGACATGATTCCCTGGAGCAGGAGTCCCAGTTCTGGCCATTAGTTTAAGTTGGGTTAGAAATCAGCAGAGTGCTCAGCCTTCAGCAGGGCAAGGTAACTCCTGGAAATGGTTGACAAGCTGGCTCGCAGGGAAGAGCCTGCAAACCTGGAATGCAAGGTGTGAGAGCTGGAGACCACAGGCCCTGCAGCCCTGTGCGGACCGGAAACCTTATTCCACAAGCTGAACAAAACTGCAGGATTAGAGCATGCCGCCTGACAGAGGCTGCGGAAGAAGACGTGGAGATTCAGAAGCACCTCTAACTGCCACCTGAAGGGCTTACATAGTCACAGCTATGGCTGAGTTAAAACTGTGTTTAAAAATGAAGAAAGAGAGAGAGAGAAAGGAGCAGGGTCAACCAGGACAGCTTCTAGCTAGCATTCCAAGGGGGTCTTGGGAAGCTAGAAGTAACATGAGAGCATCTTTAACATGGAGCCCAGCTGTGGAGAAAATCAGACTCCCCAAAGCTCATCCAGGTGACTCCAGGTCCTGTCCTTGGACCAGTTTATCTATTCAGTTCATTTTTATTGAGCATCTATTGTGTGTTCAGTTCTAGGCACTGGGGATATGGTTGAGAATCAGAGACAACATTTCTTCTCTCGAGAACTTGCATTCAAATGGGTCTACAGGCAGCAGTTGATTGTTTCATACACAATGTCGAGTGAAACACAATGACTCTCTTCTCAGTTGGCCTCATACTCAGAGTGAGTGGACACTGGTGCTGGCTTAATAAACCCAGAGAAAACATCTAGCCTGGAGAAAATATTGACCTTTGAGATAGTGGCTTTGGTGGTAACAAAAAAAGGACGTTGAACATATGCTAGCTTCCATATCCAAAGACAGCAGGTGAGAATGGAGTGGGGGCAGATTGTTAAAAACCTCTGGAACAATGTTAGCGCATGAGCAGACGGCATCCTCATGCCCTTTCTCCGGCCCCCTCCCTTATTCTACAGCCCCGGTGAGAAAATACCTTCTTAGAGGTGCTCTTTTCTTCCCATGAATATTCTTTTTTTAATCATCTGAAAAGAGATGGCTGCACATCAGGCCTTCCTGTACAAGCATAACCAGACACATATTTTTCATAAATGTTCATAGAAAATAATAGTATTTTGTCATCATTGTAATTCATAATCATTGGAATTGAAAGGATGTGTCCTCTTCTTAAATGTGATGTTTCAGAGAGCAATGCATCTCCAGTGTTATAAAAGGTGCAAGGGCGAAATAGCAAACAGCTTACATAACTGAAATTTCCAAGACATTTGGTTAATCGCTGCTACTCACCATTATCACCCTCGTCATCACCACACCCAGTCAGTTTGATTCACAGCTGAGCTAATCTCCCTTAACCACCCCAGCCAGCATGAATCCCTCCCTCCCCTATACTATTTCTGGAGCTCCTAGAATAAATAGTATAGTCACTAAGGCACTAACTACAGTGACCTTTAGATATATCTTTTTTTTTTCTTTAAAGAACCAACCAGTTTATTTACTTTTTTTTTTTTTTTTTTTTTTTGCGCCACTCCATGTGGTGTGTAGGATCTTCTCTGACCAAGATTAGAACCCATGCCCGCTACAGTGGAATCAGAGTCTTAACCACTGGACCACCAGGGAAGTCCCTAGATGTATCTTAATTGACAAGCCTTCTGCAGAGTACTTGTCTCTGTCTCTTATTTTACTCCTCACATCTTTGGTCTCTTGTGCCTCTATCACTTTATAGTTTTTGTCTTTTTTTTTTTTTTTCCCCTTTCCCAGATGCTAGCTGTTAACAGAAGAAGCCAGAATGCAAACACAAACAGAATATCTGACTACAGATGAATGCCCAACAAGCCCCATTCTCCCTCAGCACCAGCAGGACCTCACCCCTCTAATGAGGATTCTTGGGTTCTGTGAGCTCCTCTTGGCATCACCATCTGGGCTGACTGCCCATGGACATACCAAAGATCTACCCCTCTGTTCCTGCCAGTTGTCCAAGTACTGTTTGTTTTTTTTTACAGGCCAGGGTCCTCGTCCCATCCATCAGCCCCAAGTGATCCTAAGTGACAACATCTGGATGCAACTTCCCCTCAGAGTCACTGCAGACAAAAGGGGACTAATGCCCAAAGCCTCTGACTCAGGGCCCGAGGACCCCACCCACCCCCAACACACACACACACACACACACACACACACACAGTACATCTGAGGCACAGGGTATTTGAGGAGTCCTATGACTTTCCTTATAAGAAAACTCTTGGCAACTGCCCAGGAAGGTATGGAGGACCTAGGAATGAAGATTGTTGATGGTCTGTGTGCTTGGTTGTGTCTGACTCTTTGCGACCCTTTGGACTGTAGCCCACCTGGCTCCTCTGTCCATGGAATTTTTCAGGCAAGAATATTGGAGGGGGTTTCCATGCCCTCCTCCAGGTGATCTTCCTGACCCAGGGATTGAACCTGGGTCTCTTTCATTGCAGGCAGATTCTTCATCTGCTAAACCACCAGAGAAGCCCAGGAATGAAGATTACAAGGACTCAAATCAGCTCAACATATGTTAGAAAAGGAAGGCGGGAGGGAGGGAAAGAGGGAGGGAGTGAGGGAAAGAATATGGAATAAAAGAAAAATAAGAAATGACAGGCTCACAGAAAGTTTCAAAGGACAAGTATTTGGACAATTTGGGGGGCTTCCAAATCCCTTCCATCAGAAAAGCTCCTGTTCCCTTTCTCTCCAGCTGCTGTAACACTGAACCCTGTGGCGAGTGATGCAGAGATCTCTCTGTGTTCTCCCAGATGCCAGAAGGACCCTGAGGACCCACGACAGTCATTAAGCTGTCCCTCCTACTCAAGGCACAGATACAGATCCGTCAGGTCCACTTTCCTCCCCACTGTCAGGATGTGCAAGAAGTTATGAGAAAATATGATCAGGTATGAAATTGGGGTCAAGAGATAAAGGAAGTAGCCGGTGAGAGTAGAGACCAGAAAGATTTCATGTTCTTTTATGAACAACAGGTGAGCGACACACAGATGTTCACACCCTCCAACACTTCAATTGTGTCTCCTCCATCTCATGGGACTTGATCTAAGAAGTCCCTATGCATTGAAGCTACTAAGGCTGTTCCAGTGATCTCATCCTCTCTGGTCTTCAAAACCCATCCCCTCTCTTGGTTACTGCTTGGCTCCCCCTTCTAGGTGCTGGAAGGTAAAGGTGCAAACCTTTGTGAATTAATGACTGTTCCTTCCAGCTCCACCCACCTGCCCTCTGCCAGTCCTTTGTGCCTGAAGGCCCCCAGCCTCACCACTCAGTGAGTCCACCCATTCCTCAGCATTTCCAGATCCCCCCACTGACCTGAAACAATGCCCAAGGACACAGAAGATGAGTTCCTAGTCACCCACAGGTGACTCATATGAACTGAGGACCTGGTGGGGGGTTGGGGCTTAGTAGAGGTGAGGGTTTGAGAACATAGAGTTTCTCAGAGTTGATATCTTATACAGCATTTCATAGTTTCTTGACTATGAAATATTGATCTCTTGGAGTAATGGTTGTACGTTGTTGTTTGTCATTAAATCATGTCTGACCCTTTTGTGACACCATGGACTGAAGACCATCAGGCTCCTCTGTCCTGGGATTTCCCAGGCCAGAATACTGGGGTGGGTTGCCATTTCCTTCTCCAGGGGATCTTTCCAATCCAGTGGTTGAACCCGCATCTCCTGCATTGGCAGGTGGATTCTTTACCACTGAGCCACCTGGGAAGCCCCAGTGAAAACATTAAGTAAGCAAGTGTTAGTTGCCCAGTCATGTCTGACTCTGCAATCCCATGGACTGTAGCCCCCAACCCCTCACCAGGCTCCTCTATCCATGGGATTCTCCATGCAAGAACACTGGAATGGATTGCCATTCTTTCTCTAAGGGATCTTCCCAAGCCAGAGATTGAACCTGGGTCTCCTGCCATTGCAGGTGGATTCTTTACCATCTGAATTACCTGGGAAGCTCAAGGTGAGTTCTTGGAGTAATGGTTAATAATATTAAAAAGGAAGTCTGTCCTAAATGCAACCTGTTGAACATGGCCCAGTCCTTGGGATTATGTTCCTAGTTGGCTTATAGTATAAAAGGGGAAAGAGCTCAGAGAAAGCCTTGGAACGGAGATCTTCAGAGAGCCTTCTAACTGCTTTATTAAACAAGCTGAACTCAGTGAGTTACAGAAAGAAAATAGTTTTATCTTTATCCAGTCACTGTCTTCTGCACTTTGCCAAATTTCTCCTAATACTATCAGGCAGATTCCATATCTAGGACAAAAAGGTCAGTGCAGCTCAATGTAATTCAGCATACAACTTCTGTCTCTAACGCTCCCCTCCGCCAGCACAGTCCAGCCCTCCTGCAGTGGGTAGGGACACACTGCTCAGCCTCTCTCTGTGCAGAAGATAATCCACTTGTCAGCTCTCTGCTGTACACCCTGGGCCAGTCTGGTGGGAGTGATTGTAGGGGCTAGAGCAGCTCTGCTTTTTCTGAACAAGTCCTGATGGGATGAGATTGGGCCTCTCTAGCTTCTTTAGAAGATGAACTTGCATGGATATTTTCTTTTCAGCTTTGGTACTTTCAACATAGCAACAAAAAACCCCTCTGATCCTGGAATCCTAGAACCTTCTGGAACATTCTCCATGGTCATAGAGAGGTGTTGTATATCTCAAAAGGTGAAAACATTATTCAAGGAGGGGTTAGGACTCAGAAGAGAATAGAAAGGAAAATGTCTTAAATTAGCAGACCAGGTGGCATTTTTAGATCCTCTCATCCCATCCTTCGTAAGAATGACCCAGCTGCTTGTCACAGCCTTGTTAATGGTTTTGGTGATGGGATGGTCCTGAACTGAGCAGGAGCTGTGTTTTTCAGTAAACAGAGAAATATTTTTCACTTTTCAAGTTTATAATTTATTTTTAAAGGAAGCTATGACAAATCTAGGCAGTGTATTCAAAAGCAGAGACATTACTTTGGTGTCAAAGGGCTGTATAGTCAATAATTATGGTTTTTCCAGTAGTCATGTGCAGATGTGAGAGCTGGACCATAAAGAAGGCTGAGCACCAAAGAATTAATGCTTTCAAAATGTAGTGCTGGAAGAAGACTCTTGAGAGTCCCTTGGACAGCAAGAAGATCAAAACAGTCAATCCTAAACTAAAGTAAATCATCCCTGAATATTCATTGGAAGAACTGATGCTGAAGCTGGAGCCCTGATACTTTGGCCACCTGATGGGAAGAGCCAACTCGCTGGAAAAGACCCTGATGCTGGGAAAGATTGAAGTCAGAAGAAGAAGGGGGCAGCAGAGGATGAGATGGTTAGATAGCACCACCAACTCAATGGACATGAATTTGAGCAAACTCCAGGAGATAGTGGAGGACAGAGGAGCCTGACGTGCTCAGGCTCCTCTATGAGGTCACAAAGAGTTGAACATTACTTAGTGACTGAACAACAACAAATAATTCAGATGGCCTGATTACAATGCTTTCTGAGGAGCCAAATCTGGGCATTTCCACCACTGCTGGCATCATCCCATTGGCACTACCAAGACTTGGAATCCCCCAGGATTTATCCAGCCAGGCCAAATTCCACCCCAGGAAACCAGAGCTCCAAGGATGGCATCCCTCATTGAGGTGACCCTCAGAGAGTCCCTCTCGTGTTTGGAGCAAGTGGCCAGGCTATGGTCTCCCAGCCACTGGTCTGTCATCACAGGACATATGCTCAAACTCGGGCCCATGGAGCTTCCACTCTGATGAAAAGTGGAGGACTGAGAAATGGGAGCTCCTTGGAAGGGAGATCAAATTGATGAGCAACATCACCCCCAAGCCATGCAGTCTAGGATGGGGCCGCAGAAAGGCCCACAGATCCCCATTGCACATCATGAAGAGAAAAGAAGTCTCCACACACAGTTCTGGAATGTTTAGAAATTTCAGAACTTCCTCCCCAATTTTGAATCCCAGTAGCAAGAGATTTTACTCCTAAGAAGTAAATAAGCCACTCAACTAAAGTTATTTTCAGCCCTACCATCCAGCTACCATGAGAAAGTGCCTCCTTCCAGTCTATGATCTACTCAGAGAACTCAACAATATGAGTAAAATGGCAACTCAATCATAGATCCTGAAACTAGCTCCCATGTTGGAGGCAGGAAAAGGCTGATGAGGATATAAATGCCCAAACTCTTCCCACCCCATCCACATCTAGAATGAGCTTTCCCTCCCTGTGGCACAGTGCAGTTATGCTCCCACAGGCAATTTGAAGTAAGTCATGGCACTGCTATATTCTCAAGTGCCAGGGGGAATGGGAAGATGAAAACTGCATCCCTCTCTGTCATGAGCACAATTCAATTTCCATTGAAAAATATAACTTTAATTCAAATATGTATAACATTTGGTTATAACCCTGTGAATTATCTTAAAAATATACAACAAAATATATTTATTTTAATATTAGGGAGTAATTGGATGAGAAATTCATCTCTAAAACTAAAATGAAATTCACTGGGGAAATAACATTCAGCTTGTATCAATGGGTCATACAAAAAACATCGACCCTATGAGGTCAGCTCCAGTAGGTGAGATGCACCCAACACTACCACAGACCTCATAACACATTCAACAGAACCATCTCCATCAAAGCCAACCTGATCATTTATGTCTGCATACTTTCCTTAACTGGTTCAAGCAGAGGAATCGAATCACTCCTGACTCTGTATGGTTAGGAGTCTTCCTTTACGGTCTTCAAATGAAGAACACACATTCCCTCAGATCTTGATTTTGTCATAGGTGAACTGTGATTCTTGTCACCCCAATTATTGCAGTTTCCTTCTCTAAACTTGCCCTCCAGTCCAGCCCTGATTTGTCTCCACTCCTTCTCTGCCTATGGGTTCCATGCTGCTTTCCAGGTCCCAGTAAGCTTCTCTCTGGGACCCCCACCTCCCCATCTTCAATTTTCTATCCATTTTCCACACACAGCCCACCCTGAATGTCCAGTATCCTCTGTTCAGTCAACACCCCACAAGGCAAGAGATGATGACATTTACACACCTGATCTCCCTAAAGAGCATGCAGGAAAATTAGGATATGCAAAGAACTAGGAATTGTAGTTAGTCACTTATACTGCAGCACTTACCAACATAGTAACAGACTGCTTATTTACTTGTCTGTCTATCCAGTTAGTTAATCACTATAAATCAGGTTATGTGTCATCTTCAACTATCTACAATCCACTGTAAAATATGCACGTGGGACACGGCCTCTGCTAAGTACCTATGTAGGTTTCCTGGTTCCCTTTCATCAAACACATTGTCTTATGCCCGGAGCTGGGCTGGGAATATTTGGTGCTGTCACCCTTCCCCAACAACACACTCAAGCTGTGCAACACACACCCAGGAAATCCTGTCCTGGGCAACTTAGTCTACAACCTACTCAGAACCAGCTTTCTCTGGCTCCTATGAAATCAGCAGAATGTCCAGCTAGGGTGGACCTGAACTAGCAGCGTTGTGACGACAAACCCAGGACTCCATCAGAGAAGTGGGAAGCAGAGGGTCCAGAGCACAGGCAGCAGGAAGAGTGTGGGGCCAATGAGCACCTTTATGGGATGTTTCCACAGTCCTGTGACTTGCAGAGGCCACATGTCCTCACCCTCTTCCTAGACTGGTTCTAAGAGATGCACTTATCCCACCAGACATCCTCAAGAAAACTTTACCCAAAAGGATTTGTTCTCCTCCGTGATTACATGGAGACAAGATGTTGTTCCCAGTTAGAAGAGAGTCTGTGTGTTTTCCTCGCAAGAGGCCAAAGAAAGAAGAGCACCTTTCCAGACTAACTCTAAACCGGGTTTCATTTTCCTTCCCACATTTCTTAGCTCAAAAGTAGAACACATGATCTATGAAACTCACTAGAGAAGAGTTGTTGATCAGAAGCTTTGGCAATATGATGTATCTTATTCTCTCTAGGGTCATTTACCCCTGCTGAGATGCTCTGGTAGCAAACCAGCAACAGTGCTAGGCTCCACATGTCTCCCAAAGTGCTCATCTCAGCAGCCAGCCCCTTGCCAGTCTCCTGCTGGGACCCCAGTCTAGCAGCCACTGCCTGACTCCTCACAGCTCTGTCTCTTTCACTGATATCAGAGCCCCAGAGCTCCAGTGGCTGGAAACATACACCAGCGATCTCTAGAATCAGGCTAAAGGACTCAGTAGTGCCTGTTAAGTGCCACCAGAATTCCTGGTCTTAGTGAATCTATTTAGAGATGAAGAGTAATGAGGCCAGAATTAATCAATAAAATTTATATTGAGTGCCTTTCTGGTGGTACAGTGGATAAGAATCTGCCTGCCAACGCAGATGACATGGGTTCGACCCCTGGTCCGGGATGATTCCAAATGCAGCATTAGCAACTAAACCCGTGGGCCACAACTACTTACCCTGTGCTCTAGAGCCCAAGAACCATAACTACGGAAGCCTGAACATTCTAGGGCCCACGAGCCATAACTAATGAGCTCATGTGCTACAACTACAGAAGCCTGCATGCCCTAGAGCCAGCAAGTCACAACTACTGAAGTCTGTGTGTCTAGAGCTCACACTCTGCAACAAGAAAAGCCTCCACAATGAGAGCCCCATGCACTTCAACCAGAGTAGCCTCTGCTCTCTGAAACGAGAGGAAGTACTCTGTCAGCAACGAGAAGAAAAAGCACCCAATGCAGCCAAAAATAAATAAGTAAATAAATTTATATTGAGACACTAGGGTAGAAAAGGGTAGCCAGAATTTATGTCAGTTATGATTCTGTCACTGAAAGTTGCCCCCTGGCAAGGGAGTACTTTGCAGTTACAGAGAGACAGATTCTTCCATCTTCACCTGGGAACTTCCCTGGTCAAGCCCAAGTCCATTTGTTCAATTATTCATTTGTTCAACCAGTGTATATGTGATACCCATCTAGGTACTTGAATCAGTGAGGAACAAAACAGACAAAATCACTGCTCTCAGGGAGCTTACATTCCAGTGGGTTATGGGAGGCCTCCTCTGATTTCCTTGCAAGGCAGCAGGTTTAGACAAAGGTGGTTCTATATTCTGTTGGATTCTCATCCTTGGGCTTTGGATAGATACTGGTAAATGGTTGCTAAACCCAGTGAAGACAGTCATCACTGACAAATCTTTGAGAAAGGGTATTGTTGGTTTTGGGGTAACAAAAAGGACATCTAATGTCTGCTTGTTTCCACACCAAAGGTGAGAGCTAAGTAAGACAAGGGGATAGAATGCTGGTACCAATGGTGACGTGTTTGTTTGAAGGTTGGCCTGTCTTCCTCCCCTTGCAGTCTTCCTTAGCCAGTCCCCAAGGCTCAGCAAAAAATCACATTGGCACAAGTATCTTGAAATCACTTCTACTTGGTTTTCTACTTGGTTACAATAAATGGAGCAACTAAAACAAGATGGTCATGCCCATAGTCTTTCTTGTGTCAGGATAATCAGATGCAATTAATATAATAATAATGTTTTATCAAAACCAATCATTTTAAGATATATTTGAAATATAAATGATTTGTCCCATTCTTCAGGATCTTAAATGCATCATGATTCAGTGAGGAATATATGTCTATTATCACAGAGATAAAACACTACAGCCTGAGGTACCTGCACTTTCCACAACCTTGATCCACTTTCCAGGAGGTGTTCACATTTACTATCGTTATCAGACTCATCATCACACCCATCAATTATCTTTCATCTTTGGTCTGATCTCTTAGCCATCCCAGCCAATCTGAATCGCTCTCTTCCCTTAGTGACTACCCCTGGCTCTCTTAGAATCAATACTGAAGTCACTAAGATACTGACACAATAGCCCTTAAAGGTTTTTTCATTTGCAAGACACGTCACTATGCTTTTGTAGGTTTCTTATGCCCATCTTTAGTTGTACCTGTGGCAGCTCTGGTTCACTGTACTTCCACATGAATAGTTTTTTCTTTCCTTAAGGAGGAGCATACCACCTCCTTAACATAGCTATGAAGAGAAGGGAGAGATTCAAACTTGGCAGTTTCTGTCTCCAGAGCAGACAATCTTAATGACCCTATTATTCTGCCCCCAATGTCTTAGACACCTCCAGTGCTCTCACAGCTCATTCTCCCCTCCACACTAGCATTATCTCTTCTTCCTGGTGGACCACTAGATGCCTCTTGAATTCTATGAGCTCCTCTTAGTTGCCCTGACTGAATTTACTGTGCCTGGACAGAGTACAGTCTACACATCTCTGCTCATCATCAACCATCCTGAGTGATAGCAGATGACAACATCTCAGTGACTCATTCACTCAGAGTCACTGCAGAGGAACAAAGGACTGATGCCCCAAAACTCTGACCTCCAGCCTGAGGACGCCCCAGATGTGTATTGCAACATCCTCTGTTAGTTTATGTTTATTTCACTACTTGCCTCTTGGACCTAGTACATTGTGAAATCTAAGGGTAGGGGTAGCATCTTCCTTGTTTTTTAATCACCTTTGCACAGCATAGCATGTTCTGTCATTTCAATACTAGTGGTTTGAAAGAATTAATGATTTTTATAAATAAATGAATAAAAGCAAGAATGGCAGAGCCATAGGAAGACTGAAGAACATATTTGAACTGTGTTGGGAGTTCTTGGATTCCTTCTCTCCTCAAAACTCTTGATACCATGGAGACTTCCCTGGTGGGCCAGCGGTTACCAATCTGCCTTCCAATGAAGAGGATATAGATTTGATCCATAGTCAGGGAACTAAGATTCCACATGCCTCAGGGCAACTAAGCCCACATGCCACAATTACTGGGCTCTCACCCTCTGGAGCCCATGTGCCACAACTAGAGAGAAGCCCACATGCTGCAGCTAAGAGTCTGTGTGACCCACATGCCACAGCTAAGATTGGATTCAGCCAAATAAAGTAAATAAATATTAAAAAAAAAAAAAAAAACTCTCAACTCCATGGAGATGCAAAGGGCCTGAGGTTAGAGATGTAAGAAGCTGTCCCTTAAATAAGACTTGCCACTCTCACCCTCTCCAACTCCCACCCATTTTTCTGCCTGCAAATTGAAAAAGGAAAAGACCTCCAAGATTTGGTCTCTTCTCAGCTGGTAAAGAATCCACCTGCAATGAGGGAGACCTGGGTTCAATCCCTGGGTTGGGAAGATCCTCTGAAGAAGGGAAAGGCAACCCCCTCCAGTATTCTGGCCTGGAGAATTCCATGGACTGTATAGTCCATGGGGTCGAAAAGAGTCAGACACAACTGAGCAACTTTCACTTTCTCTGGAATTAGGTTCCCTTCACTCAATTTAGTTTCTATTTCCCTACTCTTCTTTGCTCATAAAGTTTCCCTAAATTGTGGGTTCAGAGCCACAAGCACTGAATAGTCATTTTTAAAAGTTGATGCAGTCATGTGCAATTATTTGCCTTTTTACTACCTCTAGAGGCAATAAAATCCCCCCAAGATGTCATGGAACAAAATTAGGAGGAGTATCAAGTCCCTGCCAAATGTCTCAGAAGTTCCTGCTCGGGGCTTGGGGCCCACCTGCTGTCCTTTCTGCTGAGCCTCTTCTCTGGGGTCTGCCATAGCTTCGAGAGGAAATTAGGATCGTAAGAACTTTGGGAAAACACACTTTCAAATTGGCATTGAAGTTGTGAGGTATTTTCTGGCTACCTATCCCAATTTTATTTGTTTGTAGGACATATATTAAGTTAACCTTAAAAACACATTCCAATATAATTATGTGCAGACAAATACTGTTTGATTCCACTTATATGAAATACCTAGAATGGTCAAATTCATAGAATCAAAAAGTACATTGATAAGTGCCAGGGCCAGGGGTGGGGGTGGGGAGAGGGAATGGGGACTCACTGTTTAATGGGGACAGAGTTTCACTTTAGCAAGATAAAAAGATTCAGGAGATGGGTGATGGTGAGTTTCACAACAAAGTGAAAGTACTTAGTGCCACTGAACTGTGCCGTTAAATATGGTCAAAGAAGTATGTTTTACATGATATGACTTTTACCCCAGTAAGAAAAAAAAAAATTCTTTTTAAAGAGGGTTTCCCTGGTGGTCCAGTGGTTAAGAATTTGCCTTGGAATGCAAGGGACACAGGTTTGATCCCTGGTCTGGGAAGATCCTACATGCCATGCGGCAACTAAGTCCTCACCCCACAACTACTGAGCTCATGAGCTGCAACTACTGAAGCCCATGTGCCTAGAGCCTGTTCTAGGCTCTAGGAGCCTAGAGAAGCCAAAGAGAAGCTCACACACTACAACTAGAGAGTAGAGTCTACTCGCCACAACTAGAGAAGATTGAGGTGTAGCAATGAAGAAGACCCAGTGCAACCAAAAATAAGCAAATAAAAGTATTAAAGAAAGAAAAAGAAAGACTAAGCTGCTTGCCATGGAAGGAATTGTGGGGGTGGGAGGAGCCAGAACTGAGCAGCAACTGTGAGTTGTAAGCAAAGGATTTTGCATTTGTTGATTCATCCTTGACTGCCGATATGAAATGTCCAAAATACACTCCAAGGAGTTAAACTTGAGATCCTGTACCTCCTGTTCCTGCAATTACCAATTGTAATGACTAAGTCATGAAATTGTCCCAAGATTCATCCAGTCACACCCGTCTCTTTATTTCCTTGATGTCTCTGGGCCACAGGAAGCCATGGCTCCTCGGGATGGGTCTCCTGAGATTGGCGACTCTCGGGGAGTTGCCCAGGTACTATGGGGGAAGTGACCAGGCCATGATCTTATGACTGTTCTCTGTCATCACAGCATGTCAGCTCTGCTTGTGGGGCTTGCAGAGCACCTGATCTCATGAGAAAAAGAAGGGGTGAGAGACAGGAGCAACTCATCAGGGTGGAGGTGAGATTAATGAGCTCTGTCTCCAGGTCTTCTGTGGAATCATCCAAGACAGGCAGACAGGGATGGGGCTAGGGCAAAGCCCTATTGAGAGTCCTCCACTGATGTTTCATGAAGAACATGGAAAACTGCCCATTGACAGTCATTGACAAGGATAGTTTGATCCTTTGAAACTATCCCAAAATGTGTGACTTGTGTTACTTTTTCACAAATTGCTCCCTCCTCTCTCATCCACTATTGCACCCACTGCCCTACATTCCACACCCAAGCCCTACCCCCACCAATGACTCAGGGTTGCCATCCATGGTGGGGAAATGGCTTCCATGCTTCCTTCTTTCGTGAGAACAAGCCTCACATCTGATCACCACAACATACAGAGATATAAACATTCATTCATTTTTGCAGTGAAGTCTAAACCCCAACAGCTTATTTTTCATGTGCCCCTTGGCACCTGAATTCTGTACAGTGACCATTATAGCTGGTAAGGGCTTCCCAGATAGCTCAGTTGGTAAAGAATCTGCCTGCAATGCAGGAGACCCCAGTTCGATTCCTGGGTCCAGAAGATCTGCTGGAGAAGGGATAGGCTACCCTCTCCAGTATTCTTGGGCTTCCCTTGTAGCTCAACTGGTAAAGAATCCACCTGCAGTGTGGGAGACCTGGGTTCAATCCCTGGTTTGAGAAGATCACCTGGAGAAGGGAAAGGCTACCCACTCCAGTATTCTGGCCTAGAGAATTCCATGGACTGTATAGTCCATGGGGTCACAAAGAGTTGGACACGACTGAGCAACTTCCACTTTCACTTTCATAGCTGATATAAATAATTCTATGTTTACTCAGCCTGCTATACTGCATGCTCCCTTAAGGAAGATACCATACCCTCCTTCTCACTGCTCTATTGCCATGCTGATCATGGTGATTGGCCTATAATTATTACTGAGAAAAGAGCAGACCCAGATTGCTGTCAATAAGCTGCCCTAGATCTAACAATTAAGCTATATA
Organism: Dama dama; assembly: GCF_033118175.1. Classification (NCBI taxonomy): domain Eukaryota; kingdom Metazoa; phylum Chordata; class Mammalia; order Artiodactyla; family Cervidae; genus Dama; species Dama dama. The sequence continues at coordinate 19,361,065 of NC_083700.1, forward strand.
TTCTCCAGCCAAATAAAAACAAGTTCAGAGAACATCAGACAGTCAACACTGTGAACATGAGGGAGTAAGATAAAAACAAGAACCCTCTGAGAACCAAAAAAACAAGGTGTTGGCCAAACCACAAAAATGACCAGCATCCCCTTTTCTCAGCCAACATGAAGAAATGCTCCTTCTCTATGAATTAGATCTTTCAGTTCACTTCAGTCACTCAGTCGTGTCCCACTCTTTGCAACCCCATGGACTCCAGAAAGCCAGGCTTCCCTGTCCTTCACTATCTCCCAGAGCTTGCTCAAACTCATGTCCATTGAGTCCATGATGCCATCCAACCATCTCATCCTCTGTTATCCCCTTCTCCTGCCTTCAATCTTTCCCAGCATCAGCGTCTTTTCCAATGAATCGGCTCCTCGCATCAAGGGGCCAAAATACTGGAGCTTCAGTTTCACCATCAGTCTTTCAAATGAATATTCAGGATTGATTTACTTTAGGATTGACTGGTTTGATCTCCTTGCAGTCCAAGGAACTCTCAAGAGTCTTCTCCAACACCACAGTTTGAAGGCATCAATTCATCGGCAGTCAGTTTTCTTTATAGTCCAATTCTCACATCCATACATGAAAAACCACAGTTTTGACTATACTTTGTCAAAGGATCTTTGTCAAAAAAAGTAATGTCTCTTTTTAATATGCTGTCTAGGTTGGTTGTAGCTTTTCTTCCAAGAAGCAAGTGTCTTTTTAATTTCATAGCTGCAGTAACCATCTGCAGTGATTTTGGAGCCCAAGAAAATAAAGTCTGTCCCTATTTCCATTGTTTCCCCACCTATTTGCCATGAAGTGATAGGACCAGATGCCATAATCTTAGTTCTTTGAATGTTGAGTTTTAAGCCAGTTTTTCACTCTCCTCTTTTGTCTTCATCAAGAGGCTCTTTAGTTCCTCTTCACTTTCTGCCATAAGGGTGGTGTCATCTGCATATCTGAGGTTATTGATATTTCTCTCAGTAATCTTGATTCCAGCTTGTGCTTCATCCATCCTGGCATTTCTCATGATGTACTCTGCATATAAGTTAAATAAACAAGGTGACAATATACAGCCTTGACATACTCCTTTCCTAATTTGGAACCAGTCAGTTGTTCCATGTCCTATTCTCACTGTTGCTTCTTGATCTGCACACAGATTTCTCAGGAGGCAGGTAAGGTGGTCTGGCATTCCTGTATCTTTAAGAATTTTCCACAGATTATTGTGATCCACACAGTCAAAGGCTTTAGTGTAGTCAATAAAGCAGAGTAGATGTTTTTCTGGAATCCTCTTGCTTTTTCTATGATCCAACGGATACTGGCAATTTGATCTCTGGTTCCTCTGCCTTTTCTAAATACAGAATGAACGCCTAAAACTTCTTGGTTCACGTACTGTTGAAGCCTACCTTGGAGAATTTTGAGCCTTACTTTGCTGTCCTGTGAGATGAGTGTAATTGTGCAATAGTTTGAACATTCTTTGGCATTGTCTTTCTTTGGGATTGGAATGAAAACTGACCTTTTCCAGTCCTGTGGCCACTGCTGAGCTTTCCAAATTTGCTGGCATATTGAGTGCAACACTTTAACAGTATCATCTTTTAAGATTTGAAATAGCTCAGCTGGAATTCTATCACCTCCACTAGATTTGTTCATAGGAATGCTTCCTAAGGTTCCTAGACTTCACACTCCAGGATGTCTGGCTCTAGATGAGTGGTCACACCATCGTGGTTATCTGGGTCACTAAGAACTTTTTTTGTATAGTTCTTCTTCATATCTTTTGCTTCTGCTAGGTCCATACCATTTCTGTACTTTATTGTGACCAGCTTTGCATGAAAAGTTCCCTTGGTATCTCTAATTTTCTTTAAGAGATCTCTATTGTTTTCCTCTATTTCTTTGCATTGATCTCAGAGGAAGGCTTTCTTATGTCTCCTTGCTGTTCTTTGGAACTCTGCATTCAGATGGATATTTCTTTCCTTTCTCCTTTGTCTTTCACTTCTCTTCTTTTCTCAGCTATTTGTGAGGTCTCCCCAGACAAGCATTTTGTCTTTTTGCATATTTTTTATTGGGGATGGTTTTGATCACCACCTCCTGTTCAGTGTTACAAACCTCAGCCCATAGTTCTTGAGGCACTCTGTCAATCAGATCTAATCCCTTGAATCTATTTGTTACTTCCACTGTGTAATTGTAAGGGATTTGATTTAAGTCATACCTGAATGGATAGTGCTTTTCCCTCCTTTCTTCAATGTAAGTCTGAATTTTGCAATAAGAAGTTCATGATCTGAGCCACATTCAGCTTCCAGTCTTGTTTTTGCTAACTCTATAGAGCTTCTCCATCTTCTGCTGCAAAGAATATAATCAATCTGATTTCAGTATTGACCATCTGATGATGTCCATTTGTAGAGTTGTCTCTTATGTTGTTGGAAGAGGGTGTTTCCTATGACCAGTGTGTTCTATTGGCAAAACTCTTAGCCTTTGTCCTGCTTCATTTTGTACTCAAGGCCAAACTTGTCTATTGCTCCAGGTATCTTTTGACTTCCTACTTTTGTATGTCAATACCCTATGATGAAAAGGACATCTTTTTTTTGGTGTTAGTTCTAGAAAGTCATCAGTGAACTATTCAACTTCAGGTTCTTTGGCATTAGTGGTTGGGGCATAGACTTGGATTATTGTGATATTGAATGGTTTGCCTTGGAAATGAACAGAGATCAGTCATTTTTGAGATTGCACCCAAGTACTACACTTCAGACTCTTTTGTTGACTATGGCGACTCCATTTCTTCTAAGGGATTCTTGCCTGCAGTAGTAGATCTAATGATCATCTGAATTAAATTCAACCATTCCAGTCCATTTTAGTTCACTGATCCCTAAAATGTCGATGTTCACTCTTGCCATCTCCTGTTTGACCACTTCCAATTTACCTTGATTCATGGACTTAACATTCCAGGTTCCTATGTGATATTGTTCTTTACAGCATCAGAATTTACCTCCATCACCAGTCTCATCCACAACTGGACATTGTTTTTACTTTGACTCAGCTTCTTCATTCTTTCTGGAGTTCTTTCTCCTCTCTTCTCCAGTAGCATATTGGGCACCTATTGACCTATGACATCTTTCAGTGTCATATCTTTTCATACTGTTCAACTCAATTTCATAATATCTAACTCAATTAGCCTTTAGCCTTGTCCCTTTGCTCCTGTTTTCTGGGTAAAGAATCTGCCCGCAATGCAGGAGACTTGGGTTTGATCCCTGGTTGGGAAGATTCTCTGGAGAAGGGAAAGGTTACTCACTCCAGTATTCTGGCCTGGAGAGTTCCATGGACTATATAGTACATGGAGTCGCAGAGTCGGACATGACTCAGCAACTTTCACTTCACTTGGGCCCTACCCCAAAATTACCTAACACGAGCCCAAATTTTTTAGCAAGCACCTCTTAATGTTTCCCCATCAAGTACTATATCATTGCAGCAAGTCAACACAACTTTGTTCTACTGTATGTGTACTCCTGGTGGTCTTTGCATGGGGAATATAGATGATGCTCAACAGAAGTTTATTAAGTAAAAGAAATGACTTAAAGGAGAAGGAATTACATAGGAGGGCTGGTGGGATGGTTAGTAAGGGGAAGGGACTCAGGGCAAATATCAACCTGTGAGAAGAAAGACAACAGGTGGTGTCTCCATCCGAAGTCACAGATCAGGAACCATGATGGACACTTTAGAAGATGTGAGCTCCCTAGGAGCATGCCCTCATTAGAATGGCCACTTTCCCATTTAGCATTCTCTTAGTCTCCATCACCAGCAAAACTAGGAGAGCTAGCTATGAGGTTTTCAATACTATATGTCCCACTTCAGTATTATCACTAGTCTCATATGAGAAAGGACCAGTTTCACCATTCACCAGTAATTCCTCCCAATGCACCATCAATTGGTGGGTCCCTAACAACGTGAAGGAAATGGATACTTCAGCACAGTCCTAGGGCTAAGCCTACTTATCCCCTCAGCAAGAGATGCCTTCTTAATACAGGAGAATATCAGCACGGAAGGTCAGTGCCAGCTCTGATCCTTCTCCATTCCCTCGTCCCCAAGTTACTATTCCTTATGTACCACTGCAATTCATTCTCCCATACACAACTCAAAATAAAACAGGGAACCCCTAGGCTTTAAAGTAGGTAAGCTGTAAAGTACAAATCTATATAGGAAATTTTGTACCTAAAAGCAGTAAAATACAGAAAATAATCACATATATTTACCATTAAAATATTTCATTTAAAAATGTGTTTAATTTAAATATAAATAATTAAATTTCTGTTGTACTTCTGACTGTATTCTTTTGGAAACAAACAGCAAAATGCAGCTATTATGATAGTAGAGATGAAATCAATGGCAAATTCATCTCTAGTACTTGGAAAAAACAAATCCAGTGGGGGGGGGGGGGGGCGCTTCCCTGGTGGCTCAGTGGTAAAGAATCCTTCTGCCAATGTGGGAGACATGAGTTTGATCCCTGTTCCAGGAAGATCCCACGTGCCATGGAGCAAATAAGCTCTTGCGTGTGTGCTCAGTTGCTCAGTCATGTCTGACTCTTTGGGACCTCACAGACTGTAGCTTGCCAGGCTCCTCTCTCCATGGAATTTTTTAGGCAAGAATACTGGAGAGGGGTTGCCATTCCTTCCTCTAGGGGATCTTCCCGACCCAGGGATCGAACCCACATCTCCTGCATCATCTGCATTGACAGTGGATTCTTTACCACTGAGCCACCTGGAAAGCCCAGCTAAGCCTGTGCACCAAACTACTGAACCTGGGCTCTAGAGAGCAGGAGCTGCAACTGCTGAAGCCTGCGCACCCTGGAGCCTGTGCTCTGCAACAAGAGAAGCCACTGCAATGAGAAGTCAGCACGCAGCAACTAGGGAGTAGCCCCTGCTCGCCACAACTAGAGAAAAACCTGCACAGCAACGAAGACCCAGCACAGCCAAAAAAATAAACAGATAAATAAAATCATTTTAAAAATGCAATGGTAAAATGGGATTCAGATTCTATACAAAATCATCATATACAAACCTGAGAAACTCTCAGATCAGTTCCATTAAATTGATGTATATAATATCACCATCATCATCAGCCTCATCAGCAGCATCATATTGAACAAATCATCTGCATGGCTCTCATCAATCATCTGAAGCATTTCACACTAGTAGATGATTTTATTTTTTATAATCAACATCATTGTATCTCACAGGAAGCTAACTATGGACAAACTGGATTTTTCTCATAAGTATGAGTCTTATGATCTCAACTACTGTATGTCCTTTTGATACTTAAACTGCTCATTTATATAATTCTCTCTCAGTTCTTTTAAAGGGTCTCTCTGCATCCCATCCTACATCTGTTGCCCAACACATCTCATCCCCAGGGTCCAGTGGTTCAGGCCACTCAATATCTCCAGATGTCAGGAACCAGTTATATCTGAAAACATCATTACCCTTGGAAATATGCAGAGCAGTAGGAAACTGATGTCCAAAATACAGTGGCATTTGGAGACAATTGTATCACAGGACAAATCTCACAGTATCAGACATATGTGTTTGTTTCTGTGAAGTCTGTCCACTTAAACTTGAAATGTTCAAGGTCAGGAAATATGTCACATGTATCTCTACATCCTCACATGTCTTCATTCAGCAAAGATGCAAGAGGCAGAGCTGAAATTAAAGCATCTGAGCTGCATGAATGAAAGGAGAAACGGCAGGTCCCCAGCACACCTAGGGAGTAGTCATCCACATTTCCTAATTCCCTCTTACCTGACATGCAGGTGAGAAGCTGGAAACCCAGGATGGGAGTGTGTGTCACCCTCCCCTGGTTGTGAAAGCAGCAGGATGCTCGGGCCGTGCATCACACACCCAGAACAGAATAAAAGGGCTCCTGCCCTGGGCTCCGCATCCACAGCTTCCTCGGGAGCATCCTTTCCCCTGCCTCCACTGCAGCGGTGAGTGACTGGAGGGGACAGAGCCTCAGCAGGGAGTGTGGCGGAGACAAACTTGGGGTTGGTGGGGAAGAGAGAAGCAGAGTTGTCTGTGGAGGCAGCAAGAAGGGGACTTTGGGGAGCAGCGGGGGGCAGGGCAGGGGACAGTGAGCAACAACTTGTGTGGGAGGAATCGGGGTCTGGGACACACCAGAGCCCTGGTTCTCAGCATCGCCCCACTCATCATTCTGAAATGCATACACACACAGACATCCTCCGCGGGTCACTTCCCAGTGGGGTGTATTTGCCTCTGTGTTTCTACGGGGCCCACTTAGAGGATGGTAGCATCGTTCTGGGCAGGAGTAGAGAGAGGGAACTGTCTTGCCAGGTCAGTTTAACTTGAGATCCATTTCCACTTTCCTCCTGAAAATCACAGCTCAGGAGGCAGCTGGGATTAGGAGCACAGGCTCCCAGTAGGATTAGGAGCTAGTAAGACCGTTCGCAGGGGAGACACTGGCCTGGAGCTTGTGCACTGATCTTTTCTCCTTGAATGTGTCCAGGCTCACTGACCTCCCGCCGAGATGTCCTGCCAGCAGAACCAGCAGCAGTGCCAGCCCCCTCCCAAGTGCCCCTCCCCCAAGTGCCCCCCAAAGAGCCCAGCACAGCGTCTGCCTCCCGCCTCCTCAGGCTGCGCCCCCACCTCCGAGGGCGGCTGCTGCCTGGGCCCCCACAGGCACCGCAGGTCCCACCACTGCCGGCGCCAGAGCTCGGGCTCCTGCGATGGTGATGGTGGCCTGCAGTCCGGGCGCTCTGGCTGTGGCCAGGGATCTGGGGGCTGCTGCTGACCTGGCCTCCTGATGCTGAGACATGTGATTTCAGAGGAAACAAGAATCCAAGGACTTTGTCAGCCTAGTGTGTTCCCTCCCAGCACCCCAGACTCCAAGCCCTTGGCCAGTGCTGAGATGCTCCTGGAGAGCAGCTGGGCCCTCCACAGTGGCTCTTGCTATCCACTCTCCAGGAGCCCACTGGATATCCACCTCATCTCTGCTGGAAACTACAGTATCTGCCCCCTTGATTGTCATCACCCTTGTCTGATCCTATGAAAGAATAAAGTTTTTGTTTTCTCAGCATCCTAGACTGTCTGTGACTTTGCTGCCGCGCAGGCTGTTCTGTGGGAGAAGGAAATGGCAACCCACTCCAGTATTCTTGCCTGGGAAATCCCATGGACAGAGGAGTCTGGCAGGCAACAATCCATGGGATCACAAAAGATTTATTTGGGCTTTCCTGGTAGCTCAATGGTAAAGAATCCGTCTGCCAATGCAGGAGATGCCGGTTCAACCACTGGATTAGGAAGATCCCCTGGAGAAGGAAATGGCAACCCACTCCAGTATTCTTGCCTGGGAAATCCCACAAACAGAGGAGCCTGGTGGGCTATAGTCTATGGGGTCGAAAAAGAGCTGGACATGACTGAGCAACTAAACAACACTAGCAGGCTGCTCTGTGAGTCTCTCTCCCCTCTGCTCCTCCAGCCACCACCACTTTGCATAGGGAATAATATACTGATTCTAGACCAGAAAAATTAATAGCTCCAACTCCTCCAAAAGGGCCTGTAGGAAAACTTTATGTTGGTTCAGGAAGGGGAGAGGGGTTACTGGTTTTGACCCCACACCAATGAAAGACCTTATTGCCCACTAAGTAATGGTGTGAGAAGTGCTCTGACTCCAGAACAGACTTTTCAGGGAGGTCACCACCACCACCAGAACATGAAAGGCAATTCCAGGATCCGCAGTGAAGAGACAGGGATTGGGAGCTGAAGAATCCAAAATTGGCAGAAAAGTTGTTGAGAGACCAGGGGAGGAATGGAAGCCCTCAGGGGTAACTACTAATTCAATTTCTTCAGTAAAGATCTGGGGGCAGTTAAATGGTGAAAGTGAAAACTGGAGTGGTTCTAGATGTGGAGAAATAGGATGCAGACTCTGCATGTAAACATCTGACCTAAGAAAATTTAGGAAAAGAGAAAAGTGGTAGTGGGAGATGGTGTTGGTTTTCAAAATGAAAATAATCATAAGATCAAATATTCATCTAGCACCTACTGTGAGCCAGACATAGTTTTAACTGTTTGGCATACAGATCCTCAAATGCTTCTCCTGACAACCCTTGGATGTCGGTTCTCTCTTAGCTTGTGTTACAGATATGGACACATAATCGTTGCATGTTTTCTTAACTTGCCAAGGTCACACAACTTGGCAGCAGGACCATCAATGCAAACAGCGTATTATCCTGATTTGCTTGAAAGCAAGTAATAGGGGACTTCCCTGGTGGTCTAGTGATTAAGAATCTTCCTGCCAGTGCTCGGGGCCCGGGTTTGATCCCACAGGCCGTGGGGGCAACTAAGCCTTGGCGCCACATCTACTGAGCCTGGAGACCAAGCTCCACGACCAGAGAAGACACTGCAGTGAGAAGGCCATACACTGCGGTTGGAGAGTAGCCCCACTATCTGCAACTAGAGAAAGCCTACATGAAGCAATGAAGACTCAGTGATACCGTGAATAAATAAATAGCAAGTAAGAGAATTCTTTCTAAACTGCTTTTTTCCAATCCAGCTCAGGGTGTTTAATATTGCTTTTTTAACTATATCACTAGGATTCCAGACCACATAAGTCATAGCTGCAAGAGCACCCATCTGGGGATGGAGGGTGCTCTCCTTAATTTTAAAAGAAAGTCCAGCCGTTGAACAACTGACCACATCTCCTTATCACCTATGGAAATCCCCTCTTTACATGAGAATCAAGACTGCAAACTGTGAAATAATGGAAAGTCAGAAATGATCAGCCAGATTTGAGCCAGGATAGTCCTTAAAAAAAAAAAAAAAAAACTAAAGAACCAATAAGACATCATAGAATTCCACTTCTAGGTATATACCCAAAGAATTGAAAACAGGGACACAGATATTTGTGCAACCTAGTTCATAGCCGAACTTTGCATGCTAGCAAAATGGTGTAATAAACCCTAGTGTCCATCCACAGATGAATGGATATACATCTAAAAATGGTTAAAACGGTAAAATTTATGCTATGTACATTTTACCACACACACAAAAAAATACAGTGTTTCCTACACATTTATGAATTCCATTCTGAGTGCATTCTTTTAAGTCCAATTTGCTTATAAGTCCAGCAAAGTTACCCTAACTACCCAACTAACAAAATTGGCTATATAGTACCATACTTTAATAAGTTTATAATGCTTTCCACAAAAATAGTACATAAAAAAGAAACAAACACAAGAAATAAAACATTTTACATTTTTTAGTACAGTACCTTGTAAAGTACAATAGTACAGAACAATGGCTAGCATATAGGGGTGGGCACTGAGTGAACAGGCAAGAAGAGTTACTGACTGAAGGAGAGAGAGGAGCTGGGAGATGGTAGAGCTGAAGGATTGTCAGCAATAGAAGACAAAGTGCAGGTTCCTTGGTGGAACCAGATGCACATTCACATCTTTGAAAGTTCACAACTTGAAGGTTCTTATGTAGGGAACTTACTGTAATAAAGACATAATAGTGCCTGAACTGAAGCCAAACTGATACAGTAAGTCCACAGTAAGTTCATAGAATTAAAAGATCTTTAAATCCCTCGATGTGACTGCAGCCATGAAATTAAAAGATGCTTACTCCTTGGCAGGAAAGTTATGACCAACCCAGACAGCATATTAAAAAGCAGAGACATTACTTTGTCAACAAAGGTCCATCTAGTCAAGGCTATGATTTTTCCAGTAGTCATGTATGGATGTGAGTGTTGGACCATAAATCAGGCTGAGTGCCAAAGAATTTATGCTTTCAAACTGTGGTGCTGGAGAAGACTGTTGAGAGTCCCTTGGGCAGCAAGGAGATCAAACCAGTCAATCCTAAAGGAAATCAATCCTGAATATTCATTGGAAGGACTGACACTGAAGCTCCAATAAATACTTTGGTCACCTGATGCAAAGAGTTGACTCACTGGAAAAGACCCTGATGCTGGGAAAGATTGAAGGCAAGAGGAGAAGGGGATGACAGAGGATGAGGTGGTTGGATGGCATTACTGACTCAATGGACATAAGTTTGAGGAAGCTCCAGGAGATGGTGAAGGACAGGGAAGCTTTGTGTGCTGCAGTCCATGGGCTTGCAAAGAGTCGGACATGATTAAGTGACTGTACAACAACAACATCTCAGCCAGGAAGCACAGAGGATGTTGAGTTATGGTTTAGATAACACACTAACACACACATCTCATAACACACTCATAAACACAGACAGACTGATGTTCCAGGATGGAAAAACTTGGCCTCAAAGCAAGATATATTTCCAGTTGTTTGAGAATCCTGGTGTTTAGTAGACACCAGTGCAGCTTTCACAAACTTGGGGAAGACCTCAGTCTGGAAAAAACCTCAGGTTTGGATGTGGTGGATGTGATGGTGGTCAGTAGCCTTGCGAAGCAATGAGGTGTTGCTAATACGACACAATCTGTCCTTCCTCCGCTGGGTCCTCTCCAATCCAGGCTGCTCAGTGCTCTCCTCTTCACTCTTAACCCTCGTCCAGGAAGATGCTGGAGTCTGGGCATGAGGAGGATGTCACAGGCTATGGTTCACATGGCAAGTCACCAGGCTCATGAAAAAGAAAATTAAATAAGAGGGACATCCCCACTTCTTGTCCGTGTACATGATTCTGACCTCTGCACTACAGCACTGACTTTGTCACTTTGTAAGAGCCCTTGTTCCCTTCATAACCTCAGATTCTATTCCAAGGATTCCTCATTTAATTTGTCACTGAAGGACTCCTTTGACCTCCTTACTGCCTCCTTGTTCCTGGGTCTTTTTGTTAGATACAAAGGCAGAGGGAGAGGGTGCAGAGCAAAACATGGTCATGACAGAACAGAGGGCAGGCGTAGAGAGCAGCCGAGAGGGGTCCGGCACACAGCTCAGTGGCTGAGTGGTCTGCGACAGAAATGACAACTAGAGGTGGAGAGGTTCGGGAAGGAGAACAACCAAGTGTGACCCTTGACCTCGGGCTTTTTCCAGAGTGGACTGTGGTGGTACATCATTTCTGAGCTGAAGGGTGACAGGACGAGATGCTGATTCAAAGTGTTGATTCAAAGTAACACTAACAAATGCAACCTTAGACATGTAAACCTTTACGTTTATGAGATCTTCAAGTGTGTAGAATGTTAGAGTCACTGCAGAGATAAGGAAACTGCCTAAGAACTTTGGGGTCAATATGTGTGTGTGCTTCGTTGCTCAGTCATGTCCAGCTCTTTTCAATGCCATGGACTCTAGCCCACCAGCCTCCTATGTCCATGGGGATTCTCCAGGCAGGAACACTGGAGTGCTTTGCCATACCCTCCTCCAGGGGATCTTCCCAGCCCAGGGATCAAACCCAGGTCTCCTGCACTGCAGGTGGATTCTTTACCATCTGAGACACCAGGGAAGCCCATATATATAGAGTCAAATATACCCAAATGTTATTCCCAAATTCTGCTATTGTTTAAGTGTGATCCTGGACAAATTGTTTAACTTCTCTGAGCTTCCAGTCCTTTATCTCTAAGTGAATGATACTTTTAGCATCCTCCTCACAGTGAGTGAGGGCTGCGAAAAATAAATGAGATCAGTGTATCAAAAAACACAGTGTCAGACATCCCTGGTGGACCTGTGGTTAAAACTCTGCCTTCCAATGCAGAAGGTTTGGGTTTGATTTCTGGTCCAGGAATTAAGATTCGCATGCCACATGATGTGGCAAAAAACAAAAAAACAAAAAAGAAAAAAAAACCAGTGTCTAACACAGAGATAGTGTTTAGTAAAGAGTAGTTGGGCTTCCCAGGCAGTGTTAGTGGTAAAGAACCTACCTGCCAATGCAGGGGCCATAACAGATGCAGGTTCGAAGCAGGTTTGATCCCTGGGTCAAGAAGATCCCCTGAAGGAGGGCATGGCAACCCACTCCAGTATTCTTGCCTAGAGAATCCCATGGACAGAAGAGCCTGGTGGGCTACAGTGCATTCTCAAAGAGTTGGACAGCACTGAAGCAACTTAGCACGCAAACATGCAAATAGTAGTTATCATCATCATCACTATTATTGTTATTGCTATTATTAAAACATCAGCAATTGGTCAGTAAATGGAATTCAGACCTCATCTTCTCCCATCACACCAGCTCTTCCTCCTGATTTCCAAATTCCTGCTTTGACACCAAGTCTCAGTTCCCAGTCCTGGAAGTTCCAAAGATATTTTGGGGTTCCCCATCCCTCACATCCAGCCAACCCCTAAGCCCCAGGGAATCAGTGAGTCAGCCTCCAAGAGAACTCACACAACTTCTCCCTCTTCCTCATCCCCAGAGCCAGGAGCCTCACTTGAGTCCTTCTCATGTTTTGCCAGGCAATGCCCCAGTCCATCTCTTTCCCTCCTCTCCTCTTTCCCATTGACCTAATGGCAGATAAGACTTTCCATGGCTCAGGTTAGATCTCTCACCAAAACCATCAATGAGACTCCATGAAATAAAAACAGACTCATCATCATGTTCCAGGAAGAGAAAGGGGGTTAGTGCGGAGAACATGGTGAGGAATGGGGAGAGCAAGACTAGAGAGCAAGGCTGACAGGGCACCAATCACTGAGGACCTGGAGGCCAAGGTCGGGAGCTTGGGCTTTATTCCAAAAGCTACTGGAGTATTTTAAAGCACTCTAATCTTATCTACACTTTTCTTTATTGCTCAATAATTGGCTTCCTTGAGAAGTGAGGTAGAGACAAGAACATAAAGAGCAGGGCATTCAAAGGCTTTCACAATGCAGCTCAAAGGAGATGCTTGTGACCAAGTGAGGTAGTGGAAAGCAGAGATGGAGAGATGCAAATTCAGGAATGATTTAGGAAGTGGACAAGACAGGAACTGTGGGTGGTTTGGGTTGGGAGGGAAGGGTGTCTAAGAGAGGAGAATAGTGGAGGGAGAATCCTCTCCCTTCTCTGAGTTCTAAATGGCAAGTGCTCTGGAGGGCTGATGGTCTTCCTACTGGAGGTCCTCACTTTTGCAGCAACCACCCCCATGGTGGTTCAAAGCCAAGTGCTGTCCTGACTACACTTTTCGATAATCTGGAAAGATGCAGGGCAGGAGGAGGGGAAAGAAGAGTCCTCTGCCTAAATATTTGATCAAAAAGTTCATTCAAATTTTTCTGTAAAATGTTACAGAAACAAAATTTTTGGCCAACCCAATGAAACAGCCTGTACCAGTCCCAGCGGGGGAAAAGGCCTGTATCCTCCTAAGGATGTGTGCCTCCCATATAACAAGGCCAGGCCCAGTGCTCTATCCAAGGCCCAGCCTTTCTGGCCTTGCCTACCTACAGCTCCATTTGTGGCTACGCCCTCTCTCTCCTGTGCTCAGGCTACCTGGGAGTATCTGTGGTCCCTGGAGGCTGCCCCACAGTTTGTATTGGCTTGTGTGACCCAGAGCTTAGTCTGGAGTGCCCTTTGGCCCAGAGGAATTTTGCCCATCCTGCTGGACCCAACCCAAATGTCAACTCCCTCATGAAATCAATTCTTTTCTGACCCTCCACCCCTCTGCAAACCCCATGTTCAGTCAGAATTAGTGGTCCTACTGTAGCATCTGTGACTGCTCATCGACCTCTCTCCTTCACTAGAAAGTGAACTCTGAGGACTTACTCACCTCCCTCTACTTATATTTCAACAATGTCCATCCCAGCCCTCCTTACCCCTTACATTCACTGGCGCTCAGGATGCTGAGCTGCTTGTTCTAACAGGACCAGAGTGGCACGAACCAGGTGAGGGCCAGCAGCAGGCTGACTGCAGCCCTATGTGTTGACTGCAATGCATCTGTGCTTTGAGACCCCAGAAATCTCAGTGCCACATACGGTCCCAGAGCCACCCACAGGTATCCACACCAGCCCCAAAGCACAGAGTGGGATATGTTCAGAGGCACAGAGTTCCAGAAAAAGGCAGACTGGGTCAAAGACAGTAATGAGGAGGGTTGCTGAGCACAGGGGAAGGGAATCTGGGACTTCCCTATAGCTCAGATGGTAAAGAATCTGCCTGCAATGCACAAAACCTGGGTTCGATTCCTGGGTCAGGAAGATCCCCTGGAGAAGGAAATGGCAACCCCCTCCAGTATTCTTGCCTGGAGAATTCCATGGACAGAGGAGCCTGGCGGGCTACAGTCCATGGGGTACATGACTAAGCAAATAACCAACACACAAACACACTCACGTGAGCTGACCTCAAGGTCTCTGATGGAGAGTTGCAAGAGTGATAGAGCCACCTAGTGGCCACCTGAGGGGAGTGTTCCTCAGTCCCTCCCCCAAATCAGCTTCCAAATCAGGGCAATTTGCAGCCCCAGCCGACAAAAATTATTCTAACCAAGTTCTAAAAAGAAAGCAGCAGAAGTGTTTATGGTATTTATTCAGTCACATTAATATTATTGTATACTATTAGTCCTACATCATTCCCAGATAAGCACAAATGCAAAAAGTAGTAACATATGTGGGGTTCCCAGGTGGAGTCAGTGGTAAAGAACCCACGGCCAATGCGGGAGACATATGGGACTAGGGTTCGATCCCTGGGTTGGGAAGACCGCCTGGAGGAGGGCATGGCAACCCACTCCAGTATTCTTGCCTGGAGAACCCCATGGGCATAGAAGGCTGATGGGCTACAGTCCATAAAACTGCAAAGAGTTGGACAAGACTGAAGCAACTTAGCATGCAAGCAATAGCCTATTAAGGAATAAAAATTATTTATCAATTTTGAAAAACTGAGAAAGAACAAAGGCAATTAACAAAAGAATTGTAAATGATCAATATGTTCAGCTTGCTTTGATAAACAAAAAAGTACTTTCCACCTGTCTTTTTGTAATTACCAGTCTTTAGACACTTGAGGTTGTGAAAAATGGACATACATATGGTAGTGGCAGTGGCCATTTTAGCTGTGTGTCCCCCAAAACTTAAAGTCATTGGATTTAACAAAATAGCAACTATTTCTAGAAAATGGTATATGCTGTGTGTGCTATTTAAATCAATGGATTTTGCTGTTGCTGTTGTTAATGTGTGCCATTCTTTAGAGGAGCAGTAAAGTAGAACTTGCTTCAACATTCAACAACAGAGGATGAGTTAATGAAAATATTGTGCATCACAAGATGGATGAACTATTGCTCCATCATTCAAACCACCTTCAAAGATGGACACATTATCATGATGTAATATGAAAATGTAACATATAAGGTATGTACATGTTGTCAAATCTGTACCCACATTTGTGAAATTTTTCACATTTCCAAAGTTTTCAAAAGTCTAGCAAATATATATTACTTTAATTATAATAAAATAGCTTTATTTTTAAAAGAAAGTGATTAGGCAAAGTGAAACACCTAAGAATTAGGAGTCCTGATGCTGCCTGGCCCAGAGGAAGAAAGGGCTTAAGGTATCAGCGCTGGAAGAGTCATCCCCTGGTTTTATCAATGAAAAAACAAGATGTCACTGCTCGTCTGGTCACCTGGAGTCAGTGACCACCTCTCCAGACCGCTGTTGTGCAGAAAAGGGCAGCCTCTTAACCAGAAGGAAAGAGAAGGGGGACTGTCCCCCTGGAAGCAACCTCCTTGGGTCTTGACTTGAGCCCTGGGAGGACCCCAGTCCTCAACTCCCCCGCAAATCCTTGGTGGCTGTCGGGACTGGCCTGTTCGGCTCCGACAAGTTACGACTCTGGCACTGTTCCCAGCCTGTTACTCTCCCCGCCCCACCCGCGGTGCGGCTTCTCACTGCTTCGCGGGCATGTGCCCAGTTGCTCAGCTGTGTTCGATTCTTTATGACCCCATGGTCTGTAGCCCTCCAGGCTCCTCTGTCCATGGCGATTTCCCAGGCAAGAATACTGGAGTGGTTTGCCATTTCCTCCTCCAGGGGATCTTCCCGACCCAGAGATCGAACCCGAGTTGCCTGACATGGCAGGCGGATTCTTAACCACTGTACACCTCACTACTCCCTATTGAAACTTAATCACTTTTGTCGTTGTTTACAAAATAAGTACCTTAACTCTACTGTATACATGTGAACTACCTATGACATCGAAACGCTCTGCCATTGAAACCTGATTTCAAACTAACGAAAATTCAAACGTTATAGGGACTCCAAGGGATTGGATCTTTTCTAGGCAGAAAAGTGATGCTGGGAGAGCCGCTTCATTTTGGGGGCTCTATTCCAAGCCTCCATCAAGCCCCCTTCTACAAAACCTTCTGCCTCTCAGTACCTTGAGAAGCAGAACAAAGCAGGGGAGAAGTTTCCGTGGGCTTTGAACTTTCATTTTTAAAGAAAGTTGCAGGCATCTCTCACCCAGCGCTACATCCGCTCTTCTGGCTTCCCCTGGTCTCTAGAGCAGCTGGATTGGGGCAGACGGGAACCTTTCGGCAAAACACAATACCCTGTCGTACTTAAGCACTCACCACTTTCAGGAAGTTATAGTCCCTGTTGTTTTTCTAGTTGTCAATACAATTTAAAATTAAACTGAATTAGAAAGAAAAAGTAATAATAAACCTGCAGTCATTTTTAAATTAATGAGATTATTTTATGAGTTTTTATTGTTGAAGGTACCCACACTAAATTTTGGGGTAATCTGGGACATCACAGGCTCTGCCGTGTTTTCTGAACGGCCATCCTCACTGATTTCAAAACTACTTGCCTCTTGTAAAATGATCCCCACACTTTCCTGAAAGGTGATTGCAAGGATAATTCCATTGCTGTACCTCAATGCCACGTCACCATAGTTACTAACAGAACATGACCGCTTCAGGGGGTAATTTGTTTCCCTAACAACACACACAAATAAACAGACGCTTATTCACACGTATTTAACCACGTGATTCTCTACCTCCAGATACCAAGCAACATCTGGAGTCCAAAAATAGCTGGCATACTTATTTTGCATAATTCTAGAGTAGGAGGAGAAATACTGAAACAAGCAATCTGTTTAATTTGGATGTCTAACCTACCGGTGGCCAGAGAGCTGTATCTCCATGATGCAACTCCTGAGGATGCCTGTAGGGGGAGTATGGGGCATGGGGAAGGGGCACAGTATTTGGATTTTGTAAGTGGGTAGTGCTATTGGTACTTCCTCTATGATGGGGCTAATAATAATCAGTTTCCTGCCTACATATACGTGTCATAATAAGAAAAAGAGTTAAAGAAAAACTGTGGATTAAACCTAGAATGGATATAAATGATTATGTATAGAGAAGAGAAATGGGTCAAGGAAGGAAATCTGGCTTTGATGAATGTACCTTGTCTTGTAATTTTGAGTTCAGAACAATGTAAATGTTTAATTCATGATTAAAAACAAAATTTTAAATTCAGAAATATCTAAACAATGAAAACAAACTATGAGAAATGTGTCTAAGCCTGCATGAGTATAGTTAGGCAGTACACTGACAAAAGAATTATTTCAAGTAACTTTAAAACACAGTATTTTGACTCTACACTTCTATTCCAATGATGAAAACTATCTCAAAAAAACTTTGCATAGCATTGAATGATCTTATCTTTAGTAGTAGTGTTGGCATTATCATTAAATAATAATATAGCTATATTCTAGAATAAAATAAAAAGGACAAAAATTTTCAGCATAAGAGGAAAAAGCTACAAGAATAATATGAAAGAAGTATTATTCTAAAATGTTATTTTGAATAGAAATATCATTATTCATGTTTTTCTTGAAAAAAAAATTCCTAATGTTGCTCCCAAAAAGATCTAGCAACAATAAAAACTTAGTAGCATTTTTCATCCTTACTGCCCATATTAAGGTCTCTAAATACCATTGCTCACTAAAAGGAGATGGGACTTCTTGGAGAAATGTTTGAGACTAGATCTGAGGTAGTTGAAGTTCAAGATGATTCCAGGACATCTCATAGTACCAGAAAGCAAGGAAGCGGTGGTAGGCATTGGGGTTGTATCAAAATGATACAAGAAACTAAAAAATGGAACCAAAAAATAATCATTGCAATTGATCAAAGCACATCAAAAATAGAGAAACCTTTTAGTCCATAATGATACTTTAAAAAAAACTGATCATCTTTGGAAATTGCTAGGCCACCAACTCATTATTCTGAAAATATCAAAAAAAAAGAATTTAGCATTTATTCTGTCTTTTTTTAATCTAAACTGTATTTCAGGTTACCATATAGTTGATTAGAAAAGTTCTTTTTGATAAACAATTGTAGTTAATAAATGAAGAATGAATGATAGAATTAGAAAATGACCATTTATTAACCTCTAAAGAAATGATGGGTCTAGCAATAAACATCAATATGTGCTTATAGCATTAGGTGAAAGGTTTATAGAGAAGTTTAAAATGAGTGAATGTATGGTGCTAACATCCTACAGATTACCTGAACCTACGGATCAATCTCAGTATCACTAAAGTAGAACATCCAGACAGTGTGTGCCTCTTGTACTGTGCAATAAGAAGGACATAACAAAAAAAGAGAAGTATATAACATCACCTTTGATGTATGTGTGCCATAAATAAGCAAACTAAACAAACTTTAAGCTTCTAGATCTAACTGTCAGTTTACAAGAAATACCTGGAAATATAAGGACATCACAAAAAAAGTTAAATGACACCAGCAAAGAGAAATCAGCTGAAATTAAGACATGAGAAATTCTTCAAGATGAGTAATGTTTCTTCTAAAAGTGAATGATGTGAAAGAGGAGCAGGACTATTACAGATGAGAAGAAAGTTAAGAGACATAGCAACAAAACATGTGGACCTTGTTTGCAACTGATTCAAAAAATCAACTTTAAAATCTACATTTTATTAGATAATTGTGGAAATGTGAGGACTTCCCCAATGGCTCATCTGGTAAAGAATCCACCTGCAATGCAGAAGACACCGGTTTGATCCCTAGGTCTGGAAAATCCCTGGGAGGGGGAAATGACAACCCACTCCAGTATTCTTGCCTGAAAAATCCCATGGACAGAGGAGCCAGAAGGCTACTGTTCATGGAGTCCCAGAGTCGGACATGACTGAGCAACTAGGCATGGGAAATGTGAATGTGAGCTAGGTGTTGCAAGACATTAAAGTATTGTTAATTCTATCATGAATAGTGATGACCTTGAAGTTGTATAAGAAAAGAAAATGCCCTTATGTTTTGAGACACATACTGCAGTATTTGTGGGCAGGAAAGAATGTGATGTCTTACCTTTGCCTAAAATAATCCAGAAAAAAAGTTTATGGGGAGTGGGCATAGTAGCTGACACCTTATTGACGTGGTTTTTTTCCTTAAAATCTGAAAGCTGGGTAATCAGGGGCTCATTATTCTATTCTGTCTCATATTATGCAGGTTTTGAAATGTCCATAATAAAAACAAAGCAAAATAATGAATACATTAGATTAGCATGTGAAAGTTCTTCGTAAAGCGTGAAGCTCTGTGCTTTTGAGGGACGATATTGCTGAGGCAAATAGAGAGCTGGTGGCTGCTCCTGAGCTGACCCATGATGGCCGAGGAGCGGGAGTGAGACTCAGCACAGAACCCAGCATCAGTAAGGATGCCAAGAAGCAGGCCCTCCACATATGGGAGGAGAATAGCTTAGTACCAAATACAGCCATTCCACTTCCACAGATTCACCTGCAGCTATGCAGTGGTTATGTGACACAGCGTATCTTCTATGCCTAAATCACAGATTCAACCCCGTCACTTTGTATTTCACTACCTTGTTTTATTGTCTCCATATTAATTATTACTATTTGTGAGTGTCTTATTTGTGGTCTGTTTACTTAAAATCTTTGTCTCCCTCCTTCAAAGATTATTGTGGAGAACAGGAACTTATCCTCCCTTCTAAATCCTCTGTGCGTGGCATAGTGTAAGACACAGTTAGGGTACTTAATAGATATTTGTTGTATGAATAAATTATGTACATTACAACATATTTAACTATAGCAACAAACTGGAGGCAAGACAATGGATATTGGCAATAGGAATTGGTTAAATAAATGAGGGACAATGTATAAAATGAAAATTATTCCAACATCAAACGTCTGCTATGGATGAGTGTTCATTCTCATGTGGGATCCCCTCATGGCTCAGCTGGTAAAGAATCCACCTGCAGTGCAGGAGACCTGAGTTCGATCCCTGGGTTGGGAAGATCCTCTAGAGGAGGGCATGGCAACCCATTCCACTATTCTTGCCTAGACAATCCCGTGGACAGAGGAGCCTGGCAGGCTTCAGTCCATGGGGTCACAAAGAGTCAGGCACAACTGAGCAACTAAACAGAACATGGCACATGTGGGTGTTTATTGCATTGCATTGTGTGTGTGTGCTCATGAAAATATGCTGTAATATATTATTGAGTGAAAAGTTCAAATGCAAAAACAACACTCACAACCTGAATATGTTTTGGTAAAAGAAAAAAAGTTTGCATAGATAAAGATCTGGGGAAATACACAACTAGATGTAAAAATGATTTTCTGTGGATGATAAATTCTATCATCTATCATTCTATCATCATAAGTTATTTTGCTTATTTATGCTTGTATTTTCTACAATGAAGAGAATTATTAAATAATAAGAAAAATCTATATTACAGAAAACTTAATACAAAGATTATCTAATGTATTAAAATTATCAAAATGAAATAAGCTATCTTGTGGGGCAGTGAGCTAACATGCTCTCTCTAGTATGTTTAAGCATTAACAGGTTACTGTAGAAGGACTTTTTTCTGCACTGAATGAGTGATTCTCTAATAATCATTTCAAACATTAAAGATATTGAGAATTTTGGACTCTTAATCCTTAAAAAAGACATTTTCAACTAAACAGGTAATGCAGTAATAAGTTCTACTTTATTGTTTTGCAGCCACTCAGTTGTGTCCGACTCTTTGCAACCCTGTGGACCCCATGCCTAGCTTCCCTGTCCTTCACTGTCTCCCAGAATTTGCTCAAACTCATATCCATTGAGTCAATGATGCCAACCAACCATCTTATCCTCTGTCACCCCATTTTTAGTTATGGAATGGATATAATGTCAAAAATGAGCCCAGGCATTTTTTGTATGTTTCTGGCCTGGGTGGAGTGCAGGGTTAATGCGCTGCTTTGTAGTAAGAATGTACCACACCTTGCTGTAATTTTCTGATGAATACAAAGCACAAAGTGAGGATTAAATTATAGAGCTCATCCTGTCAACTATCAATCAACAGTTGTTTTTGAGCATCTTCTATATACAAATCATAGCACTGAGCAGACAGGAAAACACCAAGACATGTAAGATGCAACCACTGTCCTCAAGAAGCCTAGCATCTACTAGTTGTATACGATATCTGCCTTGTTTAACAAGGGAATGAGAATCAACAGCTGGTCCTTGGGTCTTGGCCCCACTTTGAGTTTCTCTTATAACAAATACTACTGATCCCTCCACTGCAGTCCCCAAGGTATACTTGTTCCTAACAAGGGCAGGAATTCTTTAATTTCCTGTAGCATAGCTGATATAACCTGGAACTTGCAAAAAGCCAATTACTGATTGTGGTTATATTTCTTGTTAGAAAACTCTAAAATCTTTTGTTATAACCATCTCAAGTGTTAGGTAAAATAGTGTAAATATTCTTTTAATGTGTATCTATGCTTGTAAGCAAGTAGAAGAAAAATTCTCAAGGTTCATAATTCAAGGGAGAATTTAAAATCAAACCAAAAAAAATAAATAAAATAAAACCAAACCAATATAAGAAATCCATAAGTGGATATGGAAGCTGCCTGAGGGCAACGAGATTCATTCTCTAGGGGGTTGAGATTTAAGGTCATGAAGAGAAACAGACATTGTTGGGAACCAAACAAAGAGCATCCTCAGTTAAAAAAAAAAAAAAAAAAAAAAAACTGGACTAGAAGGAAGGATACCACAGACACAAGGAAGTTCGTCCACCTTAGCCTAAGTGAGTACTCAGTCACATCAGTCATATCAGACTCTGTGTGACCCTATAGACTGTAGCCTGCCAGGCTGTTCTGTGCATGGGATTCTCCAAGCAAGAATATTGGACTGGGTTGCCATGCCCTCCTCCTGGGGATCTTCCAGACCCAGGGATTGAATCCACTTCTCTCCTGAATCTCTTGCATTGCAGGCAGATTCTTTATCACTAAGCCATCAAGGAAGCCCCACCCTAGTCTGGGATTATGGTTATAATTTATAACCATAGGTCTGTGTTTCATATTGGTTTGCTGTTCTTCCATAGTATATCACACATGTGGTCTGAAAAATCCCTTATTTAAGGAATTAAAATAAAAATTGATCCCAGGAAGATGACCTGGGTTGTTTGACAGAAACCAACCCAAAATTATACTAGAGGGACTTGTCTTCAAAGAAACTATATAAGATGCCCACAGATAAAGTCCCACTGAAGATAAACTCACACTGTATTATTTTCTTCTTTGTTTTGTAATTTTGAATTATAAGTTCTCCTTCAGTGAAAGTCATTATATTCTAATTCTATAAACAACAGAATTAGACTGCCAAAAAAATTTCAGATTAAAGAACTATATGATAACTATTATTAAAATAAATATGTTTCTAATTATTTAAAACAGTAAGTAAGAAATTTAATACAAAGAAAAAGGGAGTAGGAGAGGGATAAATTAGGATTTGGGGATTAGCAGATATGAACTACTACAAATAGTCAAAGCTATGGTTTTTCCAGTAGTCATATATGAATGTGAGAGTTGGACCATAAATAAGGCTGAGTGCCAAAGAACTGATGCTTTTGAACTGTGGTGCTGGAGAAAACTCTTGAGAGTATCCTGAACAGCAAGGAGATCAAGCCAGTCAATCCCAAAGGAAATCAAACCTGAATATTCACTGGAAAGATTGATGCTAAAGCTGAAGCTTCAGTAATTTAGCCACCTAATGCAAAGAGCCAACTCACTGGAAAAGATCTTGATGCTGGAAAAGACTGAAGGCAGGAAAAGTGGGCAACAGAGGATGAGATGGTTGGATAGCATCATTGACTCAATCAGTTCAGTTCAGTAGCTCAGTCGTGTCTGACTCTTTGCAACCCCCATGAACCACAGCATGCCAGACTCCCTGTCCATCACCAACTCCCAGAGTTTACCCAAACTCATGTCCATTGAGTCAGTGATGCCATCCAACCATCTCATCCTCTCTTGACCCCTTCTCCTCCTGCCTTCAATCATTCCCAGCATCAGGGTCTTTTCAAATGAGTCAGCTCTTTGCATCAGGTGGCCAAAATACCAGAGTTTCAGCTTCAACGTCAGTCCTTCCAATGAACACCCAAGACTGATCTCTTTTAGGAAGGACTGGTTGGATCTCCTTGCAGTCCAAGGGACTCTCAAGAGTCTTCTCCAACACCACAGTTCAAAAGCACCAATTTTTTGGTGCTCAGCTTTCTTTATGGTCCAACTCTCACATCCGTACATGACTACTGGAAAAACCATAGCATAGATGGATCTTTGTTGACAAAGTAATGCCTCTGCTTTTTAATATGCTGCCTAGGTTGGTCATAAATTTCCTTCCAAGGAGTAAGCATCTTTTAATTTCATGGCTGCAGTCACCCTCTGCAGTAATTTTGGAGCCCCAAAAAATAAAGTCTGACACTGTTTCCACTGTTTCCCCATCTATTTCCCATGAAGTGATGGGACCAGATGCCATGATCTTAGTTTTCTGAATGTTGAGCTTTAAGCCAACTTTTTCACTATCCTCTTTCACTTTCATCAAGAGGTTCTTTAGTTCTTCACTTTCTGCTATAAGGGTGATGTCATCTGCATATCTGAAGTTATTGATATTTCTCCTGGCAATCTTGATTCCAGCTTGTGCTTCCTCCAGCCCAGTGTTTCTCATGATGTACTCTGCATATAAGTTAAATAAGCAGGGTGACAATATACAGCCTTGTTGTACTCCTTTTTCTATTTGGAACCAGTCTGTTGTTCCATGTCCAGTTCTATCTGGTGCTTTCTGACCTGCATACAGGTTTCTCAAGAGGCGGGTTGTACACCAAAAACTAACACAACATTCTAAATCAAATATACTTTGCTTTTAAAAAATAATTTTTCAAAATCAGTGATTAGATTTAACTAAGAATAAAACATAAAAAGGACTTCCCAGGTGGCGCTAGTGGTAAAGAACTAGCCTGTCAATGCATAAGACAAAAGAGTGCTCAGGCCTGGTGCACTGGGAAGACCCAGAGGGATCAGGTGGAGAGGGAGGTGGGAGGGGGGATCGGGATGGGGAATACATGTAAATCCATGGCTGATTCATGTCAATGTATGACAAAACCCACTACAATATTGTAAAGTAATTAGCCTCCAACTAATAAAAATAAATGAAAAAAAAAAAAAAAAAGAGTTGAGTTGGGAATCCCTGTGTTGGGAAGATCCTCTGGAGGAGGGCATGGCAACTCACTCCAGTATTCTTGCTTGGAGAATCCCATGGATAATGGAAGCTGGCAGGGTACAGTCCATAGGATAACAAAGAGTCAGACACAACTGAAGCAGCTTAGCACACACACGTGCAGAAGATAAAAAAGATGGTGGTTTAACAAGTTATGAGTTTCTCACCTAAAATTAGTTTTGTTTCTCACATAAAATTCCAGAGTGTGGCCACCAGCACTGGCATTATGGTCCCACAGCCATCGGAGACTGATACATCTTCCATCTTCCTGTTTACAACTCATAGGGGATGACACTTGTTCTTTAGGTTCAGCATGTAGTTCCAGCCATTAATACACAGTCCAAGCAGAGAGAGGAAAGAAGAGATAAAGGAGTAAAGGAGCAAAGGGCATGGGTCTATCCTTTAGCAAAGTATCCTGACAATACTTCCACCGGCACCTTGTTGGCCAGAACTGAGTCACATGGTCATGCTTAGCCACAAGAGAGCCTGGGATATTTACTCTGCACAGCCATGAACCTGACTAAAAAGTAGGAGTTTAATTAATGTGAAAGGAAGGGAGAATAAATATTGCAGTAAACTAACAAGTGACCAATGATATATTAAAAAGAGCTACAAAGAGAAATCATGAACTGGAATAGATATGTTGAAATGATATAGAATACAGTGTTTTCTGGAATAGAGTATATAAATGTCCTGCATGTTCCTAATAAGAGTTCCATAAAAGAAAGAATGAGTGAGGGGAAATATTTGAAGAGATGGCTTAACTTTTCTGAGAATTAATGAAAGTCATGAATCCTCAGAAACACAAATCTCAAGGGGGAGCTGTGAAGAACCCCAGAGAGATGAAACAGATTACCTCCAAAAAAGCAAAATTTTGTCTGACAGCACTCTTCTCAAACGTTAGTGTCAGAAAACAGTGGGGAAAATATCTTGAAAGCAAACTGAGACAATATTTGCCAAGCTGGAATTCTATATCCAGCTAAAATATCACTTAAGGACAAAGAACAAATTAAAATTCTTCAGATAAAGATTGGTTTTGACACTCACAGATAGTAGCTAAAACAACTAGCAAAGTAGTTACTTCAGGAAGAAGGAAATGGAATCCAGAAAGAAAGAATGACTTGACATAGCAATTGGGTGGGGTGGAGGTGAAAATGAGGATTAAAATAAGCAAGCATTGACAGTATAAAATACTAGAAGTGATGATGGTTAACTTCAGGGTGTGAAGATGGAGATATAGTATTGGCCAACAATAAAATGTAAGGCAGGAAGAGGACAATTAGGGTTACTGTATGTCAGCATAAACAGCTGTCTAGCAGATATGGTATTGACTTACGATAGCCTCTTTACAGCTAGTTGTTTCCATGTTTTCCCTTGTAGGCAAGGATTAAGATTTCTAACTTCAGCCCCCTCTGGCACCATGGCAGGTGCCTTTCCTAAATCCTTTACTTCTTAACCCCCTGCCCAATTTCTTGTTAAGCATTAAAAGATGATGGTGATAGAGTAAAAAGGAAAGGGCAAAAGGGAGAGTTACTTGGGAGGAATAAACCACATAGCTTGGTGACTGGTCAGACACGAAAGCCAGGCAAAGGGGGTACTTCCCTGGTGGTCTAGTGGTTAAGACTCCATGCTCCCAATGCAGGGGACATAGGTTTGATCCCTGGTCAGGGAACTAGAGCTCACATGCTGTGCAGCATGACAAAAATAAAAATAAAAAGGGAAGACTCAAAGCTGTCACTGCAGTTTTCAGTGTGGATGGTAACAGTGGCCCCACCATCTGAAGTAGAAAACTCAGAAACAACAACAACAACAACCTAATTTGAGAGGTAGTTATATTTAGTAAGGGCATCCTAGGTGGCGCTAGTGGTAAAGAACCTGCCTGTCAATGCAGAAGACCTAAGAGACGTAGGTTCGATCCCTGGGTTGGGAAGATCCCCTGGAGAAGGGCATGGCAACCGACTCCAGTATTCTTTCCTGGAGAATTCCATGGACAGAGGAGCCTGGCAGGCTACTGGCAGTCCAGGAGGGTCACAAAGAATCAGACACTATTGAAGTGACTTAGCACACATGCATGAGTCTGAGATAATCCAAATGAAAGTATTACATGAGAATCAGAAGCTTTCAACCTGTAATTTGCAGGAAATGTCATAGCTGGAAATGCAGATTTTGGAGACATTCACATAAGGGAATCACCCAGATTGTGTCTTTCTGCCTGAAATCCTAACCAAGAGCCTAGTACTTATTAGACTATCAACAAAAGTATGACAAACCTAGGCAGCATATTAAAAAGCAGAGCCATTACTTTATCAACAAAGGTCCGTCTAGTCAAAGCCATGATTTTTCCAGTAGTCATGTAAGGATGTGACAGCTGAACCAAAAAGAAAGCTGAGCACCAAAGAATTGTTGCTTTTGAACTGTGATGTTGGAGAAGACTCTTGAGAGTCCCTTGGACTGCAAGGAGATCCAACCAGTCCATCCTAAAGGAGATCAGTCCTGGGTGTTCATTGGAAGGACTGATATTGAAGCTGAAGCTCCAATACTCTGGTCACCTGGTGCGAAGAACTGACTCATTATAAAAGACCTGATGCTGGGAAAGATTGAAGGCATGAGGAGAAGGGAATGACAGAGGATGAGATGGTTGGATGCCACCACTGACTCAATGGACATGAGTCTGAGCAAGCTCCAGGTGTTGGTGATGGATGTGAAAGCCTGGCATGCTGCAGTCCATGGGGTTGCAAAGAGTTGGACATGACTGAGTGACTGAACTGAACTCAACTGAACTGAAAAGTGTGAGAATGAGTAAGTGAATGAGATTTCTCTATAAAAATAGAAATCAGATGCCTATGGGCTGAACCTTAGATATTAGGTTCTGAATATAATGTGCAGATTTGGAGGTGGAGCTAAGAGAGAGAATAGCAGGGAGGAAATTATTAAAAAGCCCCAAACACTGAGGAAAGGGCAGTGCCACAAAGGGAGGTATAGAAGCTGGTCAACAGTGGTCAATTGGACACAAAGACTTAAGATCCTAGGGACTGAGAGAAGACGGTTGGATGTAGAGTTTGAATGATGACTTGGTCACCCTGGAGTGAGATCATCTAGCATAATGATTGGTGGAACAAACATTATTCAATGAGATTAAGGAAGATTTGATAAAAGATAAAACAATGAATGGCACTCTTTGAAACTGGAAGAAGACACTAAGAGAAAAAAAAAGATAGATGGGCATGGTAGCTGGAGATGAAGTTAATGTCCTCATTTTTTAAGCTAAGGTAACACTTTAGCATGATTGAAAACATGGAAGAGAGACCTGCTGAGTCCCAAAATATCATGGTTCACTAGGGCTCCAGGATAAAGTTTCAGGAACTGTGGGTAGTTTCGTAAGGCCAGGCCTTATCTATTCCGTGACCAGCTGTATAATTGCACCTGCCCTGGCTTCCTTGAGCTACAAAACTGTTGGCTACAAACACGTACTCACCTTGCCAGCCTTTGCAGTAAAGGCTGTTTACTTTAACTTAAACCTTTTTTTCTGTCTTAGCCTGGCCAACTCCTATACATCCTTCGGGACTAAGTTTAACCAGTAGGTTTTGCTAACCCCTCAGCAAGATAAGTGGTCCCCTTTCTGTGTGAGCCATTGAACCACTGGAGAAGAGTTACTTGTTTGTATCAGACAGTATCTAGAATACGCGTGCATGCTAAGTCATTTCAGTCATATCTGACTCTTTGCGACACCGTGGACTGTAGCCCCCCAGGTTCCTCTGTCCATGAGATTCTCCAGGCAGCTATACTCAAATAGGTTGCCATGCCCTCTTCCAGGAGATCTTCTCGACCCAGGGATCAAACTTGTGTTCTGCATTGACAGGTGGGTTCTTTACCACTAACAGCACTTGGTAAAGAATCTGCCTACAATGCAGGAGATCTGGGTTGGATCCCTGGGCCAGGAAGATCCTCTGGAGAAGGGAATGGCAACCCACTCCAGTATTCTTGCCTAGAGAATTCCATGGACAGAGGAGCCTGGCAGGCTACTCTCCATGGAGTCTCAAAGAGTCAAATGTGACTGAGTGACTAACACCTAGCATATAGTAAGTGATTAATAAAGCTTTAATGAATGAAAGATTGAAGTTATGAATGAACAGAAAATTTCTGGATGGAGGTAAGGAATAGAGGGAAAAGGTTTATTCCATGCTTTCAGTACATGTAATCATACTTCATACCCATAGAAGAATGGACTTTTAAGCACTGCAAGCTAAGTTTCCAAGCATGTGGAGCTGATATAGTTACATTATTGGCAAAAGATCTAATGCATTCTTAAGAACGAGATACATCATTAAATGAGATACACTGGGAACCATAGCTCTTGCTATGATGTAATGTCTGCGGAGAAGGGGAGATATTTGCTTTTCTAGGGTGGACTATCACACGTCCTGAGGCAAACCGACATATTTCAGATTTATCAGGGCCAAATCATTCTGATCTTCTGCGGTGTCATTAGGGAGGGTGTTTTCCTCACTTAGTATGAATGCCAGTTTTCCTGTTCAACCGGTTCCTCTTAATTAAGATGAAACTGCTATCCCTCCAGATGGAATCTCTCACTATAACTGTTCTATGGTTTAAAGAGTCCAAGATGGATCATGCAATAGGAGGAAAGGTCTTGTGTAATTAACCTGATTTGGATGAAACACTTTAGCTTCTGAAATTCTGCACTGTCCTGGTTCTCCTCTCCTTGGAATTCTAGACTCTAAGGCCTCAATATAGTCCTATGGATTGTCTAGTCAAAATCTCTGAATAGTTTCTCTGATTCTTCTTTGCCCTCTTCATTTGGAGCTCATCTTCCCCACTAAGAGTTCAGTTTCTCCCTCTACACAACTTGTGGTTTTCTGTTCACCCATTCATTCATTCATTCACCCAACACATTTTGACTGGGTGCTTTCCGTGACCCGTCTCTATTCTTTATTCTGAGGTTATTGCAGTGCAGACCAGGTTTGTTCTCTCAATAACTTTCACTGAAGAGATGGGAACACATTCTTTCTCAAGTAATTGACTTTCATCTCTACATGACTTATTTCTATGTGTTTCAGAGATTCTGTTTCTGGATCCCAGCCCCACAGCCTGCCTCACGGTCATCTGCTGCTAGCACCTCAAACTCAGCATCTCCTAGACTGAATTTACTCTCTTCCTCCCCACATCTGTCTTCTCTTGACTTCCCTGTTTTGTCAACAGTATCATCATTTTCCAGTCATCGGCCACAAAGTCTGAGAGAATCCCAGTTGCCTCCTCTTCCGTAGTCCCAATGCATCGCCCAGCTCTGCCTATTCTTCTGACATCTGTCATCTCCTTTTCTCATCCACTGCCATGTCCGAAGTTAGGGTCCTCACTTCTAGCCTGGGCCACTGTGGCTCCTCACCATGATATGCCATATTTCTTCCATTCACTTCCTCCTCCAGAGCATCCTAATCACCACTGCCTAGTTAATCTTAGGGTCATGTCAGAGAGTACGGTCAGTGTTATACAGATAAACTTCTATCTTTCTAAGAGGAGAGCATGGTGACCCACTCCAGTATTCTTGCCTGGAGAATCTCATGGACAGAGGAGCCTGATGGGCTGCGGTCCATAGGGTGGAAAACAGTCAGGAGCAACTTAGCTCGCATGCATGCTATCTTTCTAAAGTATTTCTTTCAAAACTATTTTCCTACCATCATATGCCACAGTTATATGCAGTTTCAGCTCCTTGATTTAGCAATCATTTGGTCTCATTTCTCTTCTCTAAGGATGTGTCCTCATGGTGTTTCTACACACCACCACCTCCACCTTAGATCTTCTTTCTCCTCCCTCTTCAAGCATAAAAACTACTCCCCTTTTTTGCTCACCTTTCCTCTAAAAACACATATTAGAGCTCAATGTTCAGAACATTGGTTTTGGAGTCAGACATACATAGTTCAAAATCATGTTCTACCAATTACAAGTTGTACAACTTTGAGATGGCTACCTAATATAATAATATCTTAGTTTTCTTATCCCAAAAATGTAAGAGAGAAAGAAAAAACTTAGCTTATGGAAGAGTTGTGAGGATTAAGTGAAATAATGCCCAGTTCAGCTCATAGTATCTGACTTATCTCATCATCAAACCTGTATGCCAAGCAACTGGAATTCCAAGCTACATGTGGCTCAGCTGGTAAAGAATCTGCCTGCAATACGGGAGACCTAGGTTTGATCCCTGGGTTGGGAAGATCCCCTGGAGAAGGGAAAGACTACCCCTGGACTGTATAGTCCAGAGAGCTGCAAAGAATTGGACACAACTGAGCGACTTTCACTCACTCACTCACTCCTAGTAGTAAAAGGTTCTAATGGGGCCAGCATAACTGTGAGCACTCCGTAAGCATCATAGCCTCGGGCTGCCAGGGAGTTAGGAACCCCGTAATCATATACCTTCCTTCTCTGTGAGATGATTCCCACCTGTTCTGCTCAAATAGTGTTTTCTCAGCCAGGCCTTCCCTGGTCCCCATTTAAAATCTCCGTAAACCTTCAGTTCACATCAGTACATCTATCTTCTTTATTTTCATCGCAACACTTTTTACTATGTGGAGTAATCTGATTTTCCTGCTCACTTTGTTGTCTGTCTTTGTCCTAGAAGGTAAGGTCCACGCAGGCAGAGTCTTGGTCTCACTCTTCATCCTGTCCCAGCACCGCAAAAGGCATCTGACAGAGTTGAGTAAATGGATAAACCACTGAGTTTCTGCACCCCAAAGTGTCTTCATCCTTCAGACACAACACAGATCCCTTCTCCATGAAGTCTTGTGAATAACTCAGTCCACAGTCACTTACCTTCATTGGAAGTCCTGTAACAAATTGTAGTTGGGCTTGAGTTAACTAATTTTCATATTAATAAGTGGTTCAGTTCAGTTCAGTCACTCATGTCTGACTCTTTGAGACCCCGTGAACCGCAGCATGCCAGGCCTCCCTGTCCATCACCAACTCCTGGAGTTTACCCAAACTCATGTCCATTGAGTTGGTGATGCCATCCAACCATCTCATCATCTGTCATCCCCTTTTCCTCCCGCCCTCAATCTTTCCCAGCATCAGGGTCTTTTCAAATGAGTCAGCTATTCATATCAGGTGGCCAAAGAATTGGAGCTTCAGCTTCAACATCAGTCCTTCCGATGAACACCCAGGACTGATCTCCTTTAGGATGGACTGGTTGGATCTCCTTGCAGTCCAAGGGATTCTCAAGAGTCTTCTCCAACACCACAGTTCAAAAGCATCAATTCTTTGGTGCTCAGCTTTCTTTATGGTCCACCTCTCACATTCATACATGACCACTGGAAAAACCATAGCCTTGACTAGACGGACCTTTGTTGACAAAGTAATATCTTTGCTTTTTAATATGCTGTCTATGTTGGTCATAGCTTTCCTTCCAAGGAGTAAGCATCTTTTAATTTCATGGCTGCAATCACCATCTACAGTGATTTTGGAGCCCCCAAAAATAAAGTCAGCCACTGTTTCCACTGTTTCCCTGTCTATTTGCCATAAAGTGATGGGACCAGATGCCATGATCTTAGTTTTCTGAATGTTGAGCTTTAAGCCAACTTTTTCACTCTCCTCTTTCACTTTCATCAAGAGGCTCTTTAGTTCTTCTTCACTTTCTGCCATAAGGGTGGCATCTACTGCATATCTGAGGTTATTGATATTTCTCCCAGCAATCTTGATTCCAGCTTGTGCTTCTTCCAGCCTAGCGTTTCTCATGATGTACTAGGCATATAAGTCAAATAAGCAGGGTGACAATATACAGCCTTGACATACTCCTTTTCCTATTTGGAACCAGTCTGATGTTCCATGTCCAGTTCTAACTGTTGCTTCCTGACCTGCATACAGCTTTCTCAAGAGGCAGGTCAGGTGGTCTGGTATTCCTATCTCTTTAAGAATTTTCCATGGTTTATTGTGTTCCACACAGTCAAAGGCTTTGACACAGTCAATAAAACAGAAATAGATGTTTTTCTGAACCTCTCTTGCTTTTTCGATGATCCATCAGATGTTGGCAATTTGATCTCTGGTTCCTCTGCCTTTTCTAAAACCAGCTTGAACATCTGGAAGTTCATGACTCACGTATTGCTGAAGCCTGACTTGGAGAATTTTGAGCATTACTTTACTAGTGTGAGAGATGAGTGCAACTGTGAGGTAGTTTGAGCATTCTTTGGCATTGCCTTTCATTGGTATTGGAATGAAAACTGACCTTTTCCAGTCCTGTGGCCACTGCTGAGTTTTCCAAATTTGCTGGCATATTGAGTGCACCACTTTTACAGCATCATCTTTTAGGATTTGAAATAGCTCAACTGGAATTCCATCATATACACTAGTTTTGTTCGTAGTGATGCTTCCTAAAGCCCACTTGACTTCACATTCCAGGATGTCTGGCTCTAGGTGAGTGATCACACCATCGTGATTATCTGGGTCATGAAGATTTTTTTTTTTTTTTTTTGCTTGTATAATTTTTTTTTTTAAACAGCTGTGTTTTATTATTTTTTTTTCCAGTGGGTTTTGTCATACATTGATATGAATCAGCCATGGATTTACACGTCTTCCCCATCCCAATCCCCGCTCCCACCTCCCTCTCCACCCGATTCCTCTCGAAACATCCCACCCTCGCCTTCTCCCACAGAGTTCAAAAGTCTGTTCTGTATTTCTGTGTCTCTTTTTCTGTTTTGCATATAGGGTTATCGTTACCATCTTTCTAAATTCCATATATATGTGTTAGTATGCTGTAATGTTCTTTATCTTTCTGGCTTACTTCACTCTCTATAATGGGCTCCAGCTTCATCCATCTCATTAGGACTGGTTCAAATGAATTCTTTTTAATGGCTGAGTAATATTCCATGGTGTATATGTACCACAGCTTCCTTATCCATTCATCTGCTGATGGGCATCTAGGTTGCTTCCATGTCCTGGCTATTATAAACAGTGCTGCGATGAACATTGGGGTGCACGTGTCTCTTTCAGATCTGGTTTCCTCAGTGTGTATGCCCAGAAGTGGGATTGCTGGGTCATATGGCAGTTCTATTTCCAGTTTTTTAAGAAATCTCCACACTGTTTTCCATAGCGGCTGTACTAGTTTGCATTCCCACCAACAGTGTAAGAGGGTTCCCTTTTCTCCACACCCTCTCCAGCATTTATTGCTTGTAGACTTTTGGATAGCAGCCATCCTGACTGGCGTGTAATGGTACCTCATTGTGGTTTTGATTTGCATTTCTCTGATCATGAGTGATGTTGAGCATCTTTTCATGTGTTTGTTAGCCATCTGTATGTCTTCTTTGGAGAAATGTCTGTTTAGTTCTTTGGCCCATTTTTTGATTGGGTCATTTATTTTTCTGGAATTGAGCTGCAGGAGTTGCTTGTATATTTTTGAGATTAATCCTTTGTCTGTTTCTTCATTTGCTATTATTTTCTCCCAATCTGAGGGCTGTCTTTTCACCTTACTTATAGTTTCCTTTCTTGTGCAAAAGCTTTTAAGTTTCATTAGGTCCCATTTGTTTAGTTTTGCTTTTATTTCCAATATTCTGTGAAGTGCGTCATAGAGGATCTTGCTGTGATTTATGTCAGAGAGTGTTTTGCCTATGTTCTCCTCTAGGAGTTTTATAGTTTCTGGTCTTACATTTAGATCTTTAATCCATTTTGAGTTTATTTTTGTGTATGGTGTTAGAAAGTGTTCTAGTTTCATTCTTTTACAAGTGGTTGACCAGTTTTCCCAGCACCACTTGTTAAAGAGGTTGTCTTTTTTCCATTGTATATCCTTGCCTCCTTTGTCAAAGATAAGGTGTCCATAGGTTCGTGGATTTATCTCTGGGCTTTCTATTCTGTTCCATTGATCTATATTTCTGTCTTTGTGCCAGTACCACACTGTCTTGATGACTGTGGCTTTGTAGTATAGTCTGAAGTCAGGCAGGTTGATTCCTCCAGTTCCATTCTTCTTTCTCAAGATTACTTTGGCTATTCGAGGTTTTTTGTATTTCCATACAAATTGTGAAATTCTTTGGTCTAGTTCTGTGAAAAATACCGTTGGTAGCTTGATAAGGATTGCATTGAATCTATAGACTGCTTTGGGTAGAATAGCCATTTTGACAATATTGATTCTTCCAATCC
Source organism: Dama dama (assembly GCF_033118175.1). Classification (NCBI taxonomy): domain Eukaryota; kingdom Metazoa; phylum Chordata; class Mammalia; order Artiodactyla; family Cervidae; genus Dama; species Dama dama. Next base: position 19,395,535 of record NC_083700.1, read on the forward strand.
ATGAACACGGTATGTTTCTCCATCTGTTTGTGTCCTCTTTGATTTCTTTCATCAGTGTCTTATAGTTTTCTATGTATAGGTCTTTTGTTTCTTTAGGTAGATATACTCCTAAGTATTTTATTCTTTTTGTTGCAATGGTGAATGGTATTGTTTCCTTAATTTCTCTTTCTGTTTTTTCATTGTTAGTATATAGGAATGCAAGGGATTTCTGTGTGTTAATTTTATATCCTGCAACTTTACTATATTCATTGATTAGCTCTAGTAATTTTCTGGTAGAGTCTTTAGGGTTTTCTAGTTCTTCTGTGTATTCTTGCCACCTCTTCTTAATACCTTCTGCTTCTGTTAAGTCCATACCATTTCTGTCCTTTATTGAGCCCATCTTTGCATGAAATGTTCCCTTGGTATCTCTAATTTTCTTGAAGAGATCTCTAGTCTTTCCCATTCTATTGTTTTCCTCTATTTCTTTGCATTGATTGATGAGAAAGGTTTTATCTCTCCTTACTATTCTTTGGAACTCTGCACTCAAATGGGCATAACTTTCCTTTTCTCCTTTGCTTTTCACTTCTCTTCTTTTTACAGTTATTTGTAAGGCCTCCTCAGACAGCCATTTTGCTTTTTTGCAGTTCTTTTTCCTGAGGATGGTCTTGATCCCTGTCTCCTGGACAATGTCACAAACTTCCATCCATAGTTTTATCAGGCACCCTGTCTATCAGATCTAGTCCCTTAAATCTATTTCTCACTTCCACTGTATAAATCATAAGGGATTTGATTTAGGTCATACCTGAATGGTCTAGTGGTTTTCCCTACTTTCTTCAATTTAAGTCTGAATTTGGCAATAAGGGGTTCATGATCTGAGCCACAGTCAGCTCCTGCTCTTGTTTTTGCTGACTGTATAGAGCTTTTCCATCTTTGGCTGCAAAGAATATAATCAATCTGATTTCAGTATTGACCATCTGGTGATGTCCGCATGTAGAGTCTTCTCTTATGTTGTTGGAAGAGTGTGTTTGCTATAACCAGTGTGTTCTCTTGGCAAAGCTCTATTAGCCTTTGCCCTGCTTCATTCCATACCCCAAGGCCAAATTTGCCTGTTATTCCAGGTGTTTTTTGACTTCCTACTTTCGCATTCCAGTTCCCTATAATGAAAAGGACATCTTTTTTTGGGTGTTAGTTCTAAAAGTTCTTGTAGGTCTTCATAGAACCGTCCAACTTCAGCTTCTTCACTATTACTGGTTGGGGCATAGGCTTGATTACCATGATATTGAATGGTTTACTATCAGCTGAGTATTAATGGTGTAATAACAGCTACAGTTTATTGGGCACTTGTTGTGTTAAGTGGATTTACACACATTATCTCATTTAATTTCTTTTGCAATGGTATAGAGTAGGCTAAATTTTTCAAATGAAGAAACTGAGGCTTCAGAAAAGTTACACAAGTTTTTTTTTTAACATATCTATCTATTCATTTTCAGATTCCTTTCCCTTACAGGTTATTACAAAATATTGAGTTGAGTTCCTTGTACTAGTTAATAGGTCCTTGTATTTATCTAGTATATATATATATATAGTAGCTTCCCTGGCTCATGGGTAAAGAATCCACCTGTCAATGCAGGAGATGTGGGGGAGCTAGGGTCAATCCCTGGGTCAGGAAGATCCCCTGGAAGAGGAAATGGTAACCCACTCAAATATTCTTGCCTGTATAATTCCATAAATAGAGGAGCCTGGTGGGCTGCAGTCCATGGGGTCGCAAAGAGTCAGACACAATAGAGCCACTGAGCAGTCATGCACACAAAAATTTCTCATCTAAATTCATGTGAACCCTTGTAGTGCTTATCTGTATCCTGTTCTGTTTTTTATTTTTCCTGTATTTGTATATATGTATCCATTTGTATCCACATTATTTCTTGTATGTGATATTATCATTCATATCTAGTATGTTTATTTACCATGTTTCTCAAATTAGACTATAATCTCCTTGTGGTCAAGACATACATTTGTGCATCTCCTAGAATTGTTTCATTCAATATTTTACACATGATACACTAATTAACACCCATTTACTTATTAACTTTTAATATTTACCTGGAACAGTTTAAATGCTAGGAATGCAATGACAAATAAGCAATAAATAAACATAGTCTCCAAATAATTAATTGGGTGTCATTATTCCCTGGTGGCTCAGTGGTAAAGAACTCACTTGTCCAGGAGACATAGTTTCAATCTCTGAGTCAGGAAGATCCCCTGGAGAAGGAAATGGCAACCCATTTCAGTCTTCTTGACTGGGAAATCCCATGGACAGAGGAGGCTGACAGGCTCTATTCCATGGGGTTGAAAAAGAGTTGGACACAACTTAGCCACTAAACAACAGTAACATTCAGCTATCCCCGTGTGCAGATTAAGATGTGGCTCTTCAGATGCATAAAGCAAACTATGGTTACCAGGGGCTACACAGCTGGTAGGAATAAATTGGGAAACTAGGAAAGAGATATGCACACTACTCTATATAAAATAGATAACTAGTTAGGACCTATTGTAAGGCACAGGGAACTCTACTCAAGACTCTGTAATGGCCTATATGCACAAAGAATAAAAAAAAAAAAGAGTGGATATAAGTATGGGCTTCCCAAGTGGCACTAGTGGTAATGAACCCAACTGCCAAGACTTAAAGAGATGTGGATTCAATTCCTTGGTCAGGAAGATCCCCTGGAGACGGCTAAGGCAACCCACTCCAGTATTCTTGCCTGGAAAATCCCCTGGACAGAGGAGCCTGATGGGTTACAATCCACAGTGTCACAAACAGTAGGACATGACTGAAGCAACTTAGCATGCACGCATGTGTATGTGTAACTGATTAACTTTGCTGTGCATCTAAGACTAACACAATATTGTAAATTATACTCCAATAATGTGTTTTTTTTTTTTTTTTTTTTTTTTTTAAAGAAGTGGCTTTTGGCTCCCTCGGAGAGCAGTGCAAACCCTAGTCCAGAGACTGCCACTTCTTTGCTGAATAACCTCAGGTGTATTAGGTAAACTCTCAGAGCCTCCCCCAATCTGTTAAACAGAGAACATAATATGTCTTAGAGACTGTGAAAGAGATATGTGAAAACACCCTAAAAACTGCTAAGTTCTATATAAATATAAGTTGCTGTTTTTATTACTGTAATAACATAAATGAAGCAGGAACTGGATCCATCATGAATAAAATACTCTCAGAAATGCTGTCACTGTCTTACTGATAATTTTCAGCCTTATTCTCCAAAGATGATAAGAAACGTGATTCTGCCTGTCACAGTGTACTTGGGTGACAACCTTTGAGTAGGATTTCATGTTGCCAACTCCCTTCAGGTCCAGAATTCCCAGGGGAGACTGCCACCACCTCCAAGGGAATGCCTGTGCCACTAATAAGCTTTACCTGCTGTTGGAAATCTGAAAAGGCTACGCGGCCATGAGCAGAGAGCTCTAGCCCATCCAAAGCAGCTTCCTGGGTTTCTGTAATAGGACTATTCTTAGAATGCCCAAACCTTTCTCATCAGCGTCTCCCTGCAGTGGCCTGCTGGGGGTCAGGGACACTTGAGCCTGGCAGTACCACCATCTCACAGTCAACCATTTAATTCATATCTTTGTGCCTCATGTTCAAGGGTGTGTACTCCCATTGGGTTCACATGTCTCTCAGTGAATCACCATCTTTCTTTCCCAAAACTCATGCCTCAGCTTCCTAATTAAGGGTCACCTCCCACCCTGAGGTTGGTTTTCCAATCTGTCTATTCTGAGTCAGGCAGTTCTCCCTTCCCACCTCACCTCTCCACCAAGTTCCAGGGCTTGTTGCCTCAACACACATCACTGGTGTGGGAGTGTCAGGTCCATGGGTGATGTCATTTGTTTGTAAACAATTTCCACAAATCACCTCCCACTGCAAACTACAGAGTCTAACAGATGGAAACAAGGGCCCCTCCCATCCAGAGTGGGACTGCCTTTCAGAGCCTCCCTGACAGGGGTCATTGAGTCTCAACTTTAAATATCCTGGATGAATCAATGAAGAATTTCTTACCTTGCCTCTAACCAAATAACCTGGGCTGGGTGGATGCCGTGACAGAATTTACCAGTCACTGGGTCATGGATGGAGCAGCAGCCAAGAAGCCAAGCTTCAATTTTCTAAGAGCCTGGGTGTGTCTGCAGAGGCCAGAGTGTGATGGTGATTTCTAAAGCAGGAGAATATGATACCTTGAGTCTGAGAAGATGGACTTTGGAATCAGACAGACCCCAGTTCAAATCTCATCACCCTCACTCACCATCTGGGGGCCTGAGACTTTCACTAGCTGTGCAGTTTTGGTCAAGTCACTGAAATTGATCCCCAGTTTCATCATCACCTACAAAAATAGGGAACTTTGTGTCTATATATTGAGATTATTGTGCGGATTTAAATGAGATAATATATGTAACGTGACCAAGGAAACATGAGAACAGAGTGAATGCCCAACAAATGGTAACTATTGTCACTATTATTAATACCATTATCATCACCTCATCCCTTCTGAGCCCAGCATACACTGCTAAAGAGGACTTTGTTGCTTTTCTTTTTCCTGAAATGACTGAACGAGGTCTGTGCCTGCAGGATGGGGTTTCAGAGCTACTCAGGATGACTCCATCACAACCACCACCTCTAGAGAACGACATTCCCACATTTCCATGCCCTGCACTTCTCATCCTGCAGGGCCCCGAAAACCCATGGCTCACTGTTGGACCTCAGCTGTATGACTGAGGCTTGGAGCAGGAGGTTCGAAGTCTCCTGCAACAACCAACTGGCAAAGCAGTTGGCTAGTGATCCTCTGTACCAGAAGTTAAGTCTCAGCTCACCTGACTCCAAAGCCCCTTAAGACCTGCAGATCCAAACCTTTGCCACACAGCTGCCTGTGCCTGATGGATAGGAGAGTGAGCACCTCCATGGAGCAAGGCTCTGGAAGGCTTCCCAGGACCAAGCAGAGCAGTGAGGAGCATAAGTCCTGGCTTGTCCATCATGTATTGGCTGAGTGACTTTGAGCCAGCTCCTTAACCTCAGTTTCTCTTCTGTAAAATGGGGCTAACAGCACCTACCTCCTTGAGTCACCGTGAGATGATGCATGTCCCATAAAGCCCTCAGAACACTGCCTGGCTCCATATGTGACTCCTGCTATCAAGATTAAGTACCAGAAAGCCACTCTTATGCAGGCATGAATTTCAGTTTCCCGCCTTTTACAAATCTGCCAAGCCAGAGCTGAGCGGAGAGGATGGAGTAACAGAACACGATGATAAATACACTAAAAAAACTAAAGAACAAATAACAGAGGGGGTTTCTCAGGAGGTAGAAGCTTTATTATGACATGTCTTCAAACAATAATCAAATCAGTAAGCATTTATTGAGTGCCAACTGTTTGCAAGCCCTTGCAGACAGTAAAGTCCACCCACGGCTTTTAGGTTCCCAAGGAGAAAAAGCACACGTGGGTCAGGAAGCTTTGTGAGGGGAATACAGAGTGGGTGTCCGAACATCCAAGAGCAATTAGCTTTGCGGGGAAGCAAACTCAGGCCCCGCCTCGCAGGGGAGCGCGGTACGGAGGGGCACAGGCGCGGGGTGGGAGCAGCACTCGCGAGGGTACGGGAGTGGCCTCAGCATCCGCAGCAGCCGGAGGAGCTGGAGTATCGGGAGCTCTGGTTGCTGCCTCCGCAGCAGCCGCAGCCGCTTCTACCCTGCCGGCGGCGCCTCCTGGGGAAGCAGCAGCAACCGACGGAGCTGGATCCGCCGCAGCCACAGTCCCCGCAGCAGCCGGAGTCGCCGCCGGAGCCGCAGCAGCCGTTGCCGCAGCACCCAGAGCTGCAGGAGGAGGTGTCGGGCGCCGGGGCGGGACAAGGGGTGGGGCCCTGCGAAGGGCCCTTGGGAGAGCCTTTGGCGCTCTGCTGAGAGGACATCGTCACGGAGAACCTGAAAGAGAAGCAGCTTTTCGTATGCGAGTTCTGTTTCTTTCCAAGCAGGGCTTTTGAGATGTGCCTTTGTGAGCACGTGAGCCTGGCCTAATGCCAGGAAGGAAAACGCATACACACACACACACACACACACACACACACACACACACACACAGAGCAAGAAAAAGGGGAAGCAAAGGAAAACCTCCAAACAGGTATTCCAGTGAGTGAGTTCCCCTGAGTTAAAACCTGCCTACAGTAGCCACAGCCTATGAAAAGAAATCAATGGTTTCCCATTTTCTCTGACTAGAGTAAGGACCACCCAAGTTCTTTACAGTGGAAAAGAAAGGATACTGTGGCAATTTTTCTGTCTGATTCAGTCCAAAATCTTCTCCCTGTCTCTTTTCCCCTCTCCCATGTCTCTGTGGCCATAGGCCTTCAAGTGTTCCCCTAGCCATCAGCATTGCATTAACACTAATGGGGTTTCCACAGTGGCTCAGTGGTCAAGAGTCCACCTGCCAAGCAGGAGACTCAGGTTAGATCCCTGGATCAGGGAAGATCCCCTGGAGAAGGAATGGCAACCCACTCCACTATTCATGCCTGGATATTCCCATGGACAGAGGAACCTGGTGGGCTATAGTCCACGGGGTCACAAAGAGCCAGGCATGACTAAGTGACTAAACGACGACGACAGTTAGAAAATACTCAAGTCACACATGCATCTGCCTGTCCCAGTCATTTGAGTCTAAAGAATCCACAAACACCAGAAGCATGTCCTGGCCTATGTCTGTCATCCCCCACGACCATAAGGAAAAGGAGAGTGGGGCAAAGGATGGAAATACATCACCGTCCAGGGAGCCAAAGACCTGGGTTCTAGCAGAGTCACATCTCTGCTGTAGACTTGCCGTGTGACCGTGCAGTCCCCCCACCCCCAACCCAGCTTCCACGTGCTCACTGACACCAGGCAAGGTCAGCTCATTTGAAGCTTAGGGCACTCTCCAGGGCCTTCCTTCTACATCTCCCTGCTAGCTGTGTTCTGCCTTCTCCTCCCCTCTGTCTTCAACTCTTTCCATCCTCCTCCCCCAAGTTCCACTTGGAGACTTACCAGTCTTCTGGCTTCGCCGGAAGACTCACTTAGTTTTCCAACTGGAGTGGGCCACCTGCTAGGCAGTGGATTGAGCAGTGTCCAGCCAGAGAACCTTTTATAAGAACCCAGGCACTGGCTCTTGGGAGGGGCCCATTTCCCAACAGACATGGTCAGCTGACACATCCCAGAGACATTCATCACTCAGGTAGCCCCGGAGGTGGTGCACGTGTGTATTCAAGTCACCTCACAGAGGTGCCAGGATTGCTGCAGCATGTTTGCTTTCCAAATAGGACTCTGTTCATAGCTGGGAGGGCTGTGTGTGTGCTAAGACAGGGCTGAGGGGCCCGAGTGAGGAGAGGTCTGGCCCTCTCTTGGGACCTATTCTCTTTGCCCTTTTCTACAGTGTACAGTCATACACATAAACACACACACACACACACACTGTTCCCCTGTTCACGCACTCATCCCAAGGTAGCTATCTAGATGGTCGTTTGTAGTCCAGTTGGTATCTTGGTTCACATCTCTCAGGATCTTGGTCCTTAGCCCCTCAAGGAAGACCAAAGTTTATGGGAAAAGCCTGGTGGGTTTCATCCAAATTCTTCCAGGTGGGATTGAGTGAAGATGATGGTGGAGATATGCCTATGGGAATCTCAGTGGCAATTTCTCTCTGTTACTGAAGACAAGAAGAAAAACCCAAGCAAAGTTATGTAACAGTTAAGACCAGGAAAGCTGTGAATGTAGTTAGCTTAGGTTATCTATCATACCCCCATATAACCCTGATGAACCTAAAAGAAATATACAGGATGCTGGTCCACATGACAAATACTAAGTCAGATTGTGAGACTCTCTGCTCCTGACTTCATCTCAAACTCCCTTTGAAGATAGGTTCTCCCTGGGGCCACTGCCCAATGTGAAGCGAAAGAAAGAAGGGAAGAAGAAAGAAAAAGGAAGGGAGGAAGAAAAAGAGAAGGAGGAAGAAAGGAAAGAAAGAGAAAGGAAGGAAGGAAGTGTGGAGAAAGAGGGTGGAGGGAGGCTAGGAGACCTGTCCCAAGGTCCAAAGTGTCCATCAAAAATGGTGCCTTTAGAATAACTAGGGCTTCCCTGGTGTCTCAGATGGTAAAGAATCCATCTGCAATGCAAGAGATACAGGTTCAATCCCTGGGTTGGGAAGATCCCCTGGAGAAGGGAGTGCTACCCACTCCAGGGGATCTTCTCCAGTATCCTGCCTGGAGAACTTCATGGACAGAGGAGCCTGGCAGGCTATAGTCCACGTGTTGCAAAGAGTCAAACACAACTGAGCAACTAACACACACATAGAGAATAACGAACTTTTAAGAATTGGGAGAGACTTTGGAGGTTAACTGGTATCAGAACTGCTTCTTAATCAGTGCAGCTGCCCACAACCATGATTATAATAAGGTAAAAGAGAAATCCAAGACTAAGAATTCAAGAATTGATGGTGAGACAGGTTTGAGAATGAGTGAGCTGGGTGTGGCATGAGGGCGCAGACAAGGAAAGGTAAGTCACGAAAAGATACCAATTTCGTTCAACATGGCTTTAGAGCCTGATTAACAGGTTGCATGTACCTAGGGCCACCTGTTAGTGAGTACAGATGAGATACTAGAGAGGTGAGGTCAATAGTAGAAAAGAGAAGGAAGTAATGAAGTAACAAGATGGAGACAGGATCTCCTCTGGGAGACGATTTGGGCAAGTACATGCTCATTGTATGGACTTGCTGTAGCCTCATATACTAACGTTCATTACCCATCACTGCTAATTCTTATCAAAGGAAGGGCTAATTGGTCATCTTGTACATAAAAGGCTGATGCAGAATTATTTCTATCACTAACTATTTGAGTCTTTCCTGAAGGAATCAGCCTATTCTTAAAGGAAAAACCCAACCCAGTGACACAAGCTCCTGGGCTCTTGCCTCCATCCCCTCCTCACACACACCACCCCACCCCAACCAAAGGGGTGCAGAGGAAGGAGTCCTTGTCGGTTGCCTGTGCTCAGACACTTAGTCATGTCTGACTCCTTGCAACCCCATGGATTATAACCCACCTGGCTCCTCTGTCGATGGGATTTCCCAGGCAAGAATACTGGAGTGGGTTGCCATTTCCTTCTCCAAGGGATCTTCCTGACCTGACCCAGGGATTGAACCCAGGTCTCCTGCATCTCCTATACTGGCAGGTGGACTCCTTACCACTGAGCCACCTGGGAAGCCCCTCTTGGTTCCCTATTCAGACTCAAACTCTGGCTTTCAGGAGCCAGAGGAAATGGACTCAGAAATTCCATACCTGCCTCCTAAACTCGTCCCCCAGAAACTAACCTCCATCAGCTCTCCTTTCTAGTCAATTAACAGAAGCATCCAGGATTATAATAATCAGTAAAGTAAAGGTGTTTATTCACTGAGGCCCAGAATGAGCACTTTACGTGATCTTATTGCCTGTGACTAGGAAATAAAGTTTTGTGTGTGTGTGTGTGTGTTTTATTTTATTTTTTTTTTTTTTAGTTTCTTTTTTTTTTTTTTTATTATTATTATTTTTTTTTTCCAGTGGGTTTTGTCATACATTGATATGAATCAGCCATGGATTTACATGTATTCCCAATCCCGATCCCCCCTCCCACCTCCCTCTCCACCCGATTCCTCTGGGTCTTCCCAGTGCACCAGGCCGGAGCACTTGTCTCGTGCATCCCACCTGGGCTGGTGATCTGTTTCACCATAGATAGTATACATGCTGTTCTTTTGAAATATCCCACCCTCACATTCTCCCACAAAGTTCAAAAGTCTGTTCTGTATTTCTGTGTCTCTTTTTCTGTTCTGCATATAGGGTTAATAATCACCAATGCTGGAAAGAAACACTCTCAGAGTCATCTCACTGTGACCTTTCTGGGTCCCACCATCTCCTTTTGAAAAATCATGTTCCCAACCCTTCTCATGGGAAGCTTGTGTCAGAGTAATGGTCTCCAACATGATTCTTTCCTTCAAGCTTAAAGTCCCCTCCTTCAGATCCGAAAAGGAAATACTGTCTCCCAGAGGTCTAAGTAGTTTTGGTGCAAGATCTGTTTCCCAAACTGATTTTTTAAGTGTTGACTTGTATTTAGAAGAAGGGGAGGGAAGATGGCTTGAGGCAGTGGGTGGGGAGTGGGAGAGGTGAACAAAACAATCAGGAGGCAGTGACACCAGGAATAAAAAGCTTTATGGTTACAGGGACAACCCAAATTCCAATACTGAGTCCTCCAAAGAACTATATCTAGTGGGAAATCAGGCCAGTGAGTATCAGAGGGTACACCTCCAGACCTCACCATGGAATGAACATGGCAGGAAGAAGAGGGAAGTTCTGAGCATTTCGGAAGCCCTTCCATTCTCTTCTTCCACTCTTCCAAGCCAGAAAAAGAGAAGACTCAGGCTGGGCAGGTCGTCAGCTCTTTGAATCCTGCAGTATTACTCTTCAGTGGTCTTCATGACCCAGTTCAGCAGCAGCCCCCGGAGGAGCAGCCCCCAGAGCAGCAGCCGGAGCCCCCAGAGCAGCAGCTGGAGCCCCCAGAGTGCTGGCCGCCGCCGCTGCCACAGCAGCCAGAGCTCTGGTGTCGGCGTCGAAGAGATCTGCGAAGCTTGTGGTGGCTCAGGCAGCAGCCTCCACCCCCAGAGCTGCAGCAGCCCCCGGAGCTGGGGGCACAGCAGGAAGACACTGGAGGGGGACACGGGGCTGGGCACTTGGGAGGACACTTAGGAGTACACTTGGGTGGGCATTTGGGGGGACACTTGGGCGGGGGCTGGCACTGCTGCTGGTTTTGCTGGCAGGACATCTTGGCAGGAACTGAATGGAGCTGGAAGAAAATAGAGAAATTTTAAGTTCAACTAACCCAAGATAACTTCCTTACATTTAAAACCGAACTATAATTTCACAAGGTTTCTTCTTTTGGTGATCAGATTTTAAAACCCAGTCTCCCCAAATGAGTTACAGGAGACAAGCAAAGAGTTTCAACCTAGGAACTCCATAACTTCAAATGAACTTTTTGCAACTTCAGAAAGATGCCAATCCTTTCCCTTCTCCTAATCCTCCCTCCCCTTTCCAGCAGAACTTCCCTGCCAAATCCACTTTTCTCCTTGTCTTCTTTCAAGACTGTCTTCAGCCTCCACCCAGGGCTTCTCTCTGCCCAAAGCACCAGCACCAAGAGTCCCTCCTGGTCCTTTACCTGGTTCAACACTGGAGCAGGTTACCCTGGAGGCAGGTGGACTGAGGTGCTGTCTGAAGCTTCTGCCTTTTATACAGGTTCAGCTCTGACCTGGCATCAGGCAATGCCAACCAAGGGCAGGATGCTGATAACATCTTTCACAAGGGGCACAGGTGACTACCCTCCCCTCACATCCCAAGGACCCAATTCCTCCCTCCGTAAGTATGTCAAGTATTAACCCACAGGAAGATCCCCTGAGAACTGCTGGCCTCTAACTAAGATAATGATGCATTCAATGCCTATCAATCTCACAAGCAGCTCTGCTATGCTCCTGATTTCCCACGCTCAGTCAATATGGTTCTAGACCTCTGCGAAGGGAAGTACTCACTTCTCTTTGGTATAGGAAATGGAGGAAAAATTCCCTTCATGGAAATTAAATGTACCTTTTGTAATAAAGATACAGATCCAAAATAAAGTGCCAAGACCAGGCCAACTATCTAATGTCTTTTTTATTCTTAGATGATGCCATGTTGTTGCTGCTGTTTAGTCACTTAAGTTGTGTCCAACCCTTTGCAGCCCCATGAACTGTAGCCCACCAGGCTCCTCTGTCCATGGGATTTCCCAGACAAGAATACTGGAGTGAGTTGCTGTTTGCTTCTCCAGGGGATCTTCCCAACCCGGAGACTGACCTTGCATCCCTGCATTGGCAGGCAGATTCTTTACCACTGAGCCACCAGGGAATCCCAGTTGATGCCACAGTCTGGACTATGAATGCTGGCTGTCTCAGTGATGCTGTTTTAGGCAGGCCCCATGCAGATGGTGTGGGCGGTTGGCGTCTCTCCTTACCTGAACTTGATCCACCAAAAGAACTCACAAAGAGCACTGACTCAGCAATAAGGATCCCTTTGGAAGGGCAGAAGTCTCGGAATGGCTTCTCTTGCCCCATGTGGTCCTAAAGAAGGCATCTGTGCTCTGTCCAAGGTGAGGTGGCAGGGACAAGGTATATGCTGAGGGTGAAGTTGGAGAACTAGACTTCGATGGAAGTTGCCAGAAGTGAGGCCTGGGTTCTGGTCGACTCTAAGGAAAGAGCATCCAGCCTGAGAAAATCCTTTTTTTTATAAAAAAAACCTGATGGACGGGGAGGGGTGGGGAAGACATAGGTTTTGCAAGCCTGCGATGGAACCCTACAAACAATGTCCTGAGGGCAAGTTAGGTCCCCTCTAAAGTCATCAAAGTTTAGTTAGCTGATAAGGTAGTCAAAATATGGCATATTCACAATGAAAACTACAGTGAGAGGAAATAAGATAGGGAGAAACACCTCAGCTCTAAGCTGGACAGACTGTCTGGCACCAGTTCCCAGATCTGCAAACTCAGGCAGGTTATTTAAGCATCACTATAAAAAGGGGCTTCCTGCTTTTGCATTTCAGTCCCCTATGATGAAAAGGACATCTTTTTCTTTTCCTTCATCCAGATCTATTGCCTTTCTGATCATTATGATTTTCATGTAAGCAAGTTGCCAAAATACATTAACTCTAATTTTATACAGACTCTAAAAGTTAGGATACAAAAAGCATATAAACATCTACCAGTACCAAAATGTTTATGACCTTATAATTGTATGGAGTAAGAAAAGGGCACAGATAAGGAATACAAATAAATTAAAATCTAAAGACTAACACTTCCTTTGATTATTTGTTAAAATCCACTGACAAAACAAAAGGAATGTTAAGCCTTTATAAACAATTGTGAACACAAAGTGACTGTTTTCTTCCATTTCCTGCCCATCTCCTTAGCTCAACAAGCACTGGAAACAGCCAGCTTCTTCAGAGGGTCCATGAACACCTGCGGGCTAACGTCATCAGTGAGGATGGGCGCTCCGTTTCCTGTCCCCCAGCATACAGGTTATTGTGTGTCTGAGACGGTGTCACTTTGGACAAAAGAAATCGAGTCTGGCTTCCCCTGTGCTGCGTGTGGATGTACCGCGGCACCCGGAACCGCGTCTGCAGGATCTCCTGTGGGTCCTCCAGGGGTGCCTGCAGGAGGTGCTGGAAGTCTTCGTACTCGGGTATGTCCTGGTAGCCTGCTTTCCGCCACTGGGCTATAGTCTCACTAAGATAAATGACAATTTGGAAGAAAGTATCCATGAGCAGAATTCTGTCAGCGAGAATTCTGATAGAATTCTCAGCAGAATTCTGACAGCTGATGCTGTCCAGGAGCACAGGCTCTGGGGGCCGGTGGAAGGAGGAGGAATACAGAATGGGCTGGATCATGATGAGGGGCTGGGTGAGATCCTGCCCGGCAAAGTGGTGCTGATAATACGACGACTCATCAGGGGTGTTGTTGAAGACTTGAAGGAGTGGAGACCTTCTAAGATGGAACATGAACTGAGGGTATAGAGAGAAGGAATCTGATAACCTAAGTGACACGGGGTCTTCTTCATTATACTGTCCAAACTTCTGACACAGCCGGATGAGCTGTCGGTCCAGCCACTGGAGCACGTCAGGCCCCTCCTCCGACTCGGCTCGGAACACCCCCAGCCCCCCAGCCGCGCCATCAGTATCGCAGCCGCCTCCTGGTCAAGCGCCACTTTGACGTGCTTCAGCTGTCTCTGCACATCTGCCCAGTTGCGGGCAACGGCGGTCACACGGATGCACCGCTGGGTGCGGGAGTGCTGGCAGTGCGTGAAGAACTGGATGGCACCTCGGCCTCCTTGCGGGATCCGGGCGTTGTGCTGGGTGACTACTTCAAAGTAGATGTGTAACATCGTTGTGGGATCCAGGCCACAGATTTTCCACTGACCCATGCCACCGACACCTCGCTCTTTTTCTGACACACACGGTCCTTTCACATTCAGAGACACACAGCATCCAATGGCTTCCGCAACCTTCAGTTCCCTTGAGGTCTTTACTTCCAAAGTAGCACCAAATGCCATTTGGTGTTAGTTCTAGAAGGTCTTTTAAGTCTTCACAGAATTGTTCAGCTTTGGCATTAGTGGTTGGGACATAGACTAGGATTACTGTGATTTTGAATGGTTTACCTTGAAAATGAACAGAGATCATTCTGTTATTTTGGAGAATGCACCAAGTACTGCATTTCAGACTCTTTTGTTCACTATGAGGGCTACTCCATTTCTTCTAAGGGATTCTTGCCCACAGCAGTAGATATAATGGTCATCTGAGTTAAATTCACCCGTTCCAGTCCATTTTAGTTCACTGATTCCTAAAATGTCGATGTTCACTCTTGCCATCTCCTGTTTGACCACTTCCAATTTATCTTGATTCATAGACCTAACTTTCCAGGTTCCTATGCAATATTGTACTTTACAGCATAGGACTTAACTTCCAACACCAGTCACATCCACAACCAAGCATTATTTTCACTTTGGCTCAGTCTCTTCATTCTTTATGTAGTTATTTCTCCACTGATCTCCAGTAGCATACTGGGCACCTACTGACCTGGGGCAGTTCATCTTTCAGTATCATATCTTTTTGCCTTTTCATTACTGTTCATGGGGTTCTCAAGGCAAGAATACTAAAGTGGTTTGCCTTTCTGTTCTCCAGGGGACCACATTTTGTCATAACTCTCCACCATGACCAGTCCGTCTTGGGTGGCCCTACACGGCATGGCTCATAGTTTCATTGAGTCAGACAAGGCTGTGGTCCTTGTGAGCAGTTTGGTTAGTTTTCTGTGGTTGTGGTTTTCAGTCTGTCTGCCCTCTGATGGAGAAGGATAAGAGGCTTCTTGATGGGAGTGACTGACTTTGGGGGAAACTGGGTCTTGTTCTGGTGGGTGGTGTCATGCTCAGTAAATCTTTAATCCAATTTTCTGTTGATGGGTGGGGCTGTGTTCCCTCCATGTTGTTCAGACTGTGGCCAAACTATGGTGAAGTAAAAGTGAAAGTCACTCATTTGTGACCCCATGGACTATACAGTCCATGGAATTCTCTGGGCCAGAATACTGGAGTGGGTAGCCTTTCCCTTCCCCAGGGGATCTTCCCAACCCAGGGCTTGAACCCAGGTATCCCACATTGCAGGTTGATTCTTTACCAGCCGAGCCACAAGGGAAGCCCAATAAAGATAATGGGCTTCCCTGATAGCTCAGTTGGTAAAGAATCCAGCTACAATGCAGGAGACCCTGGTTCAATTCCTGGGTCGGGAAGATCCCCTGAGGAAGGAATAAGCTACCCTTTCCAGTATTCTTGGGCTTCCCTTGTGGCTCAGCTGGTAAAGAATCCACCTGCAATGTGGGAGACCTGGGTTCAATTGCTGGGTTAGGAAGATCCCCTGAAGCAGTGAAAGGCTACCCACTCCAGTATTCTGGGCTAGAGAATTCCATGGACTGTATTGTATAGTCCATGGGGTTGCAAAGAGTCAGACATGACTGAGCGACTTTCACTTAATTGAAGATAATGGCGACCTCCTTGAAAAGGACTTGTGCACCCACTGTTGTATTCAGTGCCCCTGACCCTGCAGCATCTGCCACTCAGACACTCACAGGCAAGTCTGGCTCAGTCTCTTGTGGGTACACTATCCCTTTCTCCTGGCTCCTGGTGCACACAAGGTTTTGTTTGTACCCTCCAAGAGTCTGTTTTCCCAGTCCTGTGGAAGTTCTGTAATCAAATCCCACTGGCCTCCAAAGTCAAATTCCCTGGGGATTCTCAGTCCTTTTGCCAGATCCCCAGGTTGAGAAATCTGTTGTGGGTCCTAGAAGTTTCTTAACAGTGCAAGAATTTCTTTGGTATAATTGTTCTGCAGTTTGTGGGTCATCTGCTTGACGGCTCTATGGTGGGGTGTTTTGGAAACTGAGTTAAGTGTTCCTTAGTCCCTCCCCCAAATGAGCTTACAAATCAGTGGGGAGCTGCCCTAACTGATCAGGCAATTTGCAGCCTAAGTGTTCCTTAGTCCCTCCCCCAAATGAGCTTACAAATCAGTGGGGAGCTGCCCTAACTGATCATGCAATTTGCAGCCCCAGCCAACAAAAATTACACCCGTAGCAGATTCATGTCCACGTATGGCAAAACCAATACAATATTGTAAAATAATTAGCTTCCAATTAAAATAAATAAATTTATATTTTAAAAAGAATAATATATTAATAAACATTTTAAAAATGCTAGTTTTAAAATAATCTTATCATTATGAATACTCTTATACCCATGAGAAAAGTTATTTTAAAATTTCAAATTACTGATCTGCTAATTTTTAAAATCAACACTGTTTCTTTGCAGTATCAGAACTTAGCTCTACTGTGGTTCTTTGAGAGCTTTTGTCGTCTTCTTTAATTTTTATCAGAGTAGAGTTGATTTACTATGTTGTGTTAGTTTCAGGTGTATAGCAAAGTGAATCAGTTACACATAAACATATATCCACTCTTTTTTTAGATTCTTCTCCCATATAGGCAGTTGCAGATAACTGAGTAGAATTCCCTAGCTAAACAGCAGATTCTTGTTAGTTATCTATTTTGTCTATAGTAGTGTGTATATTTCAAAGAGTAACATCTTACTTGTCACTGAGGAATGAGATTATGGGAAAGCTTAGTCATTATGAAAAAATACAAACAGGAAGAATTTTTAATTCACTTGTAATCCCATCCTCTGATTATTCTTAATATTTTGCTATTTTCCTTCCAGTCTCTTTTTATTATTTTATATACAGTCTTTTTCCCTGTGTATAGTTTTTTAGGGTTTGTGTTTTGTTTTGACTTTACCCAGTCAATGATAAAATACTTTTATAAGAGTTTATCATGCTAACTTTTTACCTGGCATTTTAACGTAAGTATTTCCCATGTTATTCATCCTTTGAGGGCATTATTATGGGTAGACATGGAACATTTCATGGAGGGTACAGAATACATTTATAAGTGGTTGGGAACATGAGTCCTAGGACCAATGTCCAGTCCCAGCTCCCCATTGACCAGCAAGTGACCTTGGGCAAGTGACATGACCTCTCTGCCTCACTGTCCCATCTGGGATATGGGGAAGGTAATAGTGTTTATCTAATAGGATCACTTGCAGATTACATGAGTTAGCATCTATAAAACTCTTGGAATAGTATCTGGCACATCGTAAACACTCGGTCAATATTAAAAGTGGAACCTGACGCTGTGTCACTTCTAAATATTCAATGAAGACCACCAGGTGGGAGCCAGGGAGCTTGCTTTGCCTGCCAGAGCTCTGTGCAACAGGGGTTCCATCTCACCAACCCCCCTCCCCTTGCAGAGAAATATAAAACTCAGACTCTGAATTCCTGGAAAAAGAAGTCCAGTAGAGCTAAAAGGGATTATTCATTTAATACATGGGTATGATGAATTTTAAAAGAAACAATGTCCACTCCCTTTTACCTATAATTATTTGAGTATGTGGCTGCCTAGCTGACACACAGTAAGATCTTTGATTGCAGGCATCCCAATGGATCTAGTTTAGTGCCTTGTAGATAGTATGCACTCAATTTTAATTTCCTTGTTCAGTTGAATTTTCTGTCCAGTAAGGAGGATGGATGCCTCCAATAAATCTGAATCCAGATTTTTAAAAAAAATTTTTTTTGATGCACCACACAGCATGTGGGATCTTAGTTCCCCAAACAGGGACTGAAACCATGTCCCCTTTATTGGAAGTACAGTCTTAACCAATGGACTTCCAGGGAAATCCCAGGACCCAGATTTTCATTGAAAAATTCCAAACTTTTCGCAGAGTGATAGAAGATGTGGAAAAGACCTTGGTTCATTCAGAAACAGTGATTCCCAACTCCAATAAGGCCTGGGCATTGACAGCCTCCAAAAGTTCCCTGAGTGGTTCTAATGTCCCATCCAGTTGAGAATCGCTGATTTAGACCATGGTCCTTACTATGCAGATGAAGAAACTGAGGCTCAGAGATGGAAAGAAGTTTGTCCCAGATCTCATAGGGACTTAAAGGTTGGAATTCAAATCATACTACCAGCCCTCTCTCCACCATAGCACCTTGCTGCTTGAATATTTTATTGCTTCTTGTGATTTTTTTTCTAACAAGCTTTATTTTATACAATTTCCTTGTTAAAAGTGGCTATTGAACCTGGGGTGAAAATAGTAGTAAACATGGTGAATCATTGTCTAAATCTCATGTTTAGAAAAGTTGGACATAATCCTCACTGCTAGTTGCTCTAAGTAACCAGGAATCAAGTACCTATCTCTAGAAGGCAGTGTCTGGCATCACCAGGGTTGGGCCAGCTGACAGGCCCCAAGAACCCTCCCAAGGGTGGCACTTCCTCGATTACCCTTCCTCATCCATGCCTTTGAGCTTATCAGTCCTGACAATGCTGAGTCACTGCATGTAACTCACAAGAGACTGATGACGGCAATTTACAAGAGGTACATGAGTATCAAATGTTGGCCAGGTGGGTGCATTCTCTTCCAGCAGGAAAACTTCTCAAAGAAGTTGAGTCATAACCTGTAGATGCTTGGTGGGAGGGGGATTACCAAATGGCCTCAGCTTTTGATGGTAAACAAAACTAGATGTTCCCATCAGGTCATCCGAACTACAGCCCTAGATAGATTAGGGTAGTGTTGAAAGCATCTGCTGCCTGGCTGCCTTTCCCCTGCTCTCTTTTGTAGATCAGTCCTCCCTTTGCTAGACACTAGCCAGAGAAGTATCTCAGTAGGCATTCTTTACTGAGTGCTGCTCTCATCCATAATTTTATTATTTATTTGTCTTATCTTTACTACTCACTACAGCCCTGATACACGCTGTTGTAGACAGTTGCTTCTCCCCACAAATATGGCCACAGCACCATCCCCAGAATCTACAAATAGGTTACCTTAAATATATAGCAAAGAGGACTCTGCAGATATGATTAGCTTAAGGATATGGACAAGGTAAAATTGTCTTGGGTTATCCAAGGGGGCCCAATGAATCTTTTTTATGGAGGCAAAAGGGTCGATGTTAGAAGAAGAGATGTGACAGCAGAAGCAGAGGTTGGAGTGATGCACTTTGTAAACAGCCTCGAGCTAAGGACTGTGATCAGTCTCTGGAAGCTGGAAACAGCAAGGAAGTGGGTTATCCCTAGCACCTCCAGGAACGCAGCTGCCAGCACCTTGGTGTTAGCCCAGTAAGACCCCTGTTATACTTCTGACCTATTAAACTTGTCTTAAGTTTAAGACACTAAGTTTATGGTAATTTATTACAGTATCAATGCGAAACTAATACACACACCTAGATTTAAAAAGTTTCAGAACATGGTTTAATTACCTAAAATGAGATCAAATTTATTTAAATTGTTTTCATTGATATCTGGAAATGAAGGCTTACATGCCTGATACTGACAGGATGTCTTTGGTCAAGAGATGACGAGAGATGATAAAAGATGACAGAGAAAATGCTCAAAGATAAACAAAGATGCAGCCTGGGCTTGTGTCCCAGTTCTGCCACTTACTAGCTATGTAGCCTCTCTGAACCTATTTCCTCATCCATAAAATGGGGCAATAACAATGTCCATCTCATAGAGTTGTATGAGGATCACTTGAGATAATGTCTACAAAGCCCTTAGCCCCCGACCTGGCTTGCAGGAAGCACTCAGTAATAGTTAGCCACTCTTACTCTAGTCATTATTGCTACTGCCTTTATTAATAGTAATCAATGACCAGTGGAAGCACAGAGACGTCAGGATTGTTGCCAGAGCATTTCCAGGCCCCTATTCTAGCCTTATAACTCCAGGCTATCTGAGTCTTAGCTCAGGGCTTGACAAATTCCATAGAGTAAGATGGACAGGTTGCCACCACTTTGGGTCTGTCTGAATTGCCAAGTCACTACTTGTACCTCTCCTCAAGAAAAAAAAAAGTACTTAACTTTTCCCTACAGAGAGTATTTTGCTACTTATAAGGTGTTTCTGCATTCATGATTTTATGTGAATCTTCCTAATGACCCCATTGGGCAGAACAGATGGTTATTACTCCTGTTATTCAAAGAAACAAATCAGTGCTCAGGGAGCCCAAAAAACTTGACTAAGGTCACACAGATCAGAGAAGGCTGGCCTCTAGAGCTCATGCTTGTTCCTCAGATCACAGTGCCTTGTGGCTCACTCTCTGAGTGTCATGTCAGAGAAGTGGTGGACAGGCCAAGAGAGAGTCCTTAGGGGATTAGATCATAAAAATGGTGTTTGAAAACTAGTTAATAGCATGCACAAAAGTGAAATTGGGCTTCTGTCTTATACCACTCACAAAAGTTATCTCAAAATGTGTTAAAGACTTAGACATAGGACCTGATACCATAAAACTCCTAAAAGAAAACAGAGAAGAAGCTCTTTGACATTGGTTTTGGCAGTAACTTTTTGAATATGATACCAAAAGCACAAGCAACAGAGCTAGTGGGACTGCATCAGACTAAAAAGCTGCTTCTGCACAGCACAAGAAATAATCAACAAAGTGGAAAGGCAACCTATGAAATGGAAGAAAATACTTGCAAACTTTTTATTGGATAAGGGGTTAGTACTCAAAATATATTTTAAAAATGCATACAACTCAGTGACAGAACAAAATCTGAGAGGCATATTTCCAAAGAAAAAGGAATAGACATTTTTCCAAAGAAGGCCTCTAAATAGCCAACAATCATTCATAGTTCAATATCATGAAAAGATATTAAACATCAGTAATCATCAGGGAAATAATCATCAAAACTATAGTGAGATGTTATCTCACACTTGTTAGAAAGGCTATAATAAAAGAAAGAAAAACAAGAACTAGCAAGTGTTGGCAAGGATGTGGGAAAAAACTTGTGCACTATTGGTGGGAATGTAAATTGGTTCTGTCACTATGGAAAATAGTATAGAGGTTCCTCAAAAAATTAAAAATAAAACTACCATATGATCTGGCAAACTCACTTCTGGGCTTATCGCCCAAGGAAAGGAAAGCAGGATATCAAAAAGATATCTGAGACTTCCCTGGGAGTCCAGTGATTAAAAGTCCGCCTGCCAATGCAGGGGACATGGGTTTTATCCCTGGTCTAGAAAGATCCTACGTGCCACAGGGCAACTAAGCCTGTGCACCACAACAGAGTCCACACTCTAGAGCAGGGGAGCTGCAACTATTGAACCCACACGTGACAACTAGAAAGTAGCTACCCCTCGCCGCAACTGGAGAAAGCCCGCATGCAGCAACAAAGACCTAGCACATCCAAAAATAAATAAATAAACAAATTCACTAAAAACAGTTATCTGCACTCCCATGTTTCTTACAGCATTATTCACAATAGCCAAGATATGGAGGCAACCTAAGTGCCCATCAGCAGATGAATGGATCAAGAAAATGTGGTGCATATGTGCAGTGAAATATTTATTATTCAGCCATGAAGAAGAAGGAAATCCTTCTATTTGTGACAACATGAATAAACCTGAGGGGATTATACGGAGATGTCAGAAACACAAATACCGTAAAAATGTCACTTAAATATGTGGAATCTGAAAAAGCTTAAGTCATAGAAACACAGAGTAGAACAGTGGTTACTAGGAACTTGGAGGGGGGTTGGAAGTGGGAATCTGGGAGATGTTAAAGGGTACAAACTTGCAACTAGAAGATGAGTAAGTTCTGGAGGTAATGCACAGCATAGTGATATTGTCAACTGTATCACAATATACTTTGAAGTTACTAAGAGACTAGATCTTAAATGTTCTCACCACAAAATAAATAAATAAATAAATAATGGCAGTAACTATGTGACATGGTAGTGGTGTTAGCCAAAGCTACAGTGGTCATCACATTGCAATCTATACATGTGTCAAGTCAACACATTGTACATCTTAAACATACATAATGCTACATGTCAACTGTACTACAATAAAAAAAAAAAAAAAGCAAACCATAAATACTCCTCTTCTGAAAGATAGTGTAAACATGGCCTTTAAATAGGGCTTTCTTCTTGCCCCAAGTGATTGGAGTGTTGGACAGAAGAGTGCTCCAGCAGTTCTGGCCTCAAACCACAGAGCTATCATCTTGCCCGCCTGGGCACCACCACCTCCAAGAAATGCATGTCAACGACGTGAGTGAAGCAGGGACACCAGAGCCTGACTCACAGAGCTGCCTGGGGCCCTCAGGTGCACATAGCACTTCCTGAAAGAGCTTCACCTCCCGCTTCGTCCTGAGCCTGCCTAGCTCCACCTGCTTGTGGATTCCTGATCCCGAAGCGCACGCCTCCTGGGGCTCTGGGCCAGCAGCAGTGTTGTATCCTCCTCCGTGGGGAGCATTCCCATAGCTGGAGCCTGGAGGCGGGCATGCCGTGGGAGCCTCCAGGGTAAATAACCAGAGAAAGGAGGATTCCTCTCTGGAAGAGGAAGTCAATTTCCAGGGTGGAGACCCCGAGGAGTAAAAATAGCCCAGGAGGCTCCTGGGAGCCACATGCACAGAGCAACCTTGTTTTCGCAGCTGGAGAGGCTGGGAGCTGAGATCAGGCAGCCAGGAGAGGCTGGCTGCAGAGCAGCAGACAGCAGTCACACAGAGGCAAAGTGTGTGTCCAGTAGGGATGTGTGACCTGTGACTCCCTGGAAGGCTGGGCTGCCCCTCTCGGCTGCTTAGTCTGCCCTGATGCTTGCCATCATCAGTGGAATGTCTTCAGCAGGGAATTGTTTTAGTTGCCCACTTACACTGAGCCCTGTAGGGAACCAGGCCAGAGCTAGGCTTAGGGGAGTAAGAGATGAGGAGGCCACCATCCTTGCCCACTGAAAGTGGTCCTGATGAGCTCTAATAGGAGCAGACCGGTGACTATGGGGGCTTCCAAGGTGGCGCTAGTGGTAAAGAATCCGCCTACCAGTGCTGGAGATACAAGAGATGTGGGGTTTGATCCCTGGGTTACGAAGATCTCCTGGAGAAGGGCATGGCACCCCACTCCAGTATTCTTGCCTGGAGAATCCCATGGACAGAGGAGCCTGGGAGGCTATGGCCCATAGGGTTGCAAACAGTCAGACACGACTGAAGTGACTTAGCATGCACGCATGGTGACTACGGACCAAAACTTCAGCAAAGTAGATTTGAGAGTTTTTTCTAAAGTTCATAGAAAGTTACAACAGCGTAAATGATAAAGGCCATTCTGTTTATGTAAGTCTCACCAAATATGTCTGTGTATTCATAAATAATACATGTAAATAAACAGAAAAAATGTCTGGATGGATCTGTATTAGAATGTCAACAGCACGTGCTTCTGGGTGGGGAATCCTGAGCATTTTTTTTTCCTTTTGCTTACCACCATTTTCTAATTTTCCTGCAATGAGGAAAAATGTGGATTTTATTATCACATTCCTTGGATAATAAAATATCTCACTGAGTGCAGAGATACTAAACTCACTGAAAGTATCAGAGAAGGCTTCACCAAAAGAAGTGTCTGATGCTTCTGTTCAGTCTTGCAGATGTTCTGAGTTTCTGCTCAGCACCAGGCACCATCCTTGGTGCTGGAGGCACAGGGAGAGAGTTATGCACATTCCTTGCTCCTGGGACTCGGAACACTGTACCCTCTCCCCCTCCACCTGCAGCTCAGCTGCGACCTCCCTTCCCATCTGGTCTCCAGGCGCCCTCCCTGCCAGCCTCACTCTCCCAGATGCTTCATCACACCCTGCACAGCCGCGTATGTGAATGTCATTTACCCCCAAGATCATAAACTCCGTGGAAGTCAGAACCCTACGTTATCTTTTTATTGAATTCCCAAAGTTGGGAGAACAGGGGTGTCCTGGCTGGTGTACTGAACAGAACCAATTGGAAAGAAGGGGACACTGTGGCCCAGACAAATCTCAGTGCCAGAGGCCGGGGAGCCTCACGGTTCCCAACTCTTGAGCCCAGCTGGCGACTGACGAGGGGCTGCCTTGCACCATGCTTTGCACTCAGAAGGAACTAGGGTTTATTGAAATGAAAAGTGACCACTTTTCATATATATATATATATATATATATATATATATATATATACACACACACACACACACCCACACATAGTCCTCTCTTCATCACTCCATGTCATTCAACTTCAAGTAGTGGTGACTCTGTTGACAAATAAAAAATTATAAAGTAGAAAGTGTATC
Organism: Dama dama; assembly: GCF_033118175.1. NCBI lineage: Eukaryota > Metazoa > Chordata > Mammalia > Artiodactyla > Cervidae > Dama > Dama dama. The sequence continues at coordinate 19,419,757 of NC_083700.1, forward strand.
TTACTTGTAACAAAGAGGAAAGACACCCACACATCCAAGAAACTAGAGCTCGCAACTGTAGGTTGGAACTGCCCCTCATCCCCTCTCCTCCTCCACCACGCCCACCGCAGCCAACTCTCCCCAGACTCCCCCCAACCTTGCAAGGTCAAGACTTTTTCACATCTTCTCCCTTCCTACTCTGGCTCTGGCAGGCACGTAGAGCATGCCTGAGTCATGCAATAGGAGTCTGAGCAATTTACCAGAGGCTTGAAGTCTCTAGCTTAATGATGAAATGACCAAAATTTCCTGCTACCCTTATGCCAGTCTTTTCCACTCAGATGCAATCTGGGGAAATGTTTGGCTCTATCCTAGGACTGAAGGTTGTTTCATCCAGGGAATTCAGTCTCTAGAATGTCTTTTTTACTCCTCTCTACTCATCCCCTAGAAGAAAAGCTATGACCAACCTAGACAGCATATTAAAAAGCAGAGATACTACTTAGCCTACAAAGGTTGGTCTAGTCAAAGCTATGGTTTTTCCAGTAGTCATGTATGGATGTGAGAGTTGGACCATAAAGAAGGCTGAGCACCAAAGATTTAATGCTTTTGAACTGTGGTATTATAGAAGACTCTTGAGAGTCCCTTGGACTGCAAGGAGATCAAACCAGTCAATTGTCAAGGAAATCAGTCCTGAATAATCATTGGAAGGACCAATGCTGAAACTGAAGCTCCAATATTTTGGCCACCTGATGCAAAGAAATGACTCATTGGAAAAGACCCTGATGCTGGGAAAGATTGAAGACAGGAGGTGAAGGGGATGACAGAAGATGAGACGGTTGGATGGCATTACCTACTTGATGGACATGAGTTTGAGCAAGCTTCAGGAGCTGGTGATGGACAGGGAAGCCTGGCATGCTGCAGTCCATGGGGTTGCAAAGAGTCAGACATGACTGAGTGACTGAACTGAGCTGACTCATCTTCTGGTCTCTTCACCTCTGCCTCAATACCCACAGACCCTCTCAGTCCTTAAGTACCCTCCATCAAGGGCCCCCCATCACTGCCAGGTGAGGGCCTCTCTCCCTCCTCCTGCTCCCTGTTCTTTATTCTAGCCCTCAAGGGCAAAAATGATGTTCCACCATTGACAGCAACCAATGCATAGAACCCACCATCGCTACCCCCTCCCACCAGTCCCCTCAGTTCCCTCAGTAAATGGCCCCAAGACCCAAGACTGAGAGCCGTCCCAGCCTCTCCTTCGTCCTAATCCCACATCCAGTGACACATCCTGGTTTCCTTCTCCCAAGTCTACTGCTTTCTTTCCTCAGACCCTTTCCATCTGTCTAATATGTAAACCTGAGCCTATTTGAATTTTTCAATAGTTCTGTGGGGCTCCCATGCTGGTTTAGATGGTGAAGAATCCTCCTGCAATGCAGGAGACCAGGGTTTGGATTGGGAAGATCCCCTGGAGAAGAGAATGGCTACCCTCTCCAGTATTCTTGCCTGGGAAATCCCATGGACCGAGGAGCCTGGCGGGCTACAGTCCCGGGGGTGGCAGAGAGTCAGACACAACTAAGAGACTAAACACATTACCCCCAAAGGGAAAACAATCCAAGTCCCTCCAAATGGTGCCTGAGTTCTTCATACTTTGGCAACTTCTATCTCCCCAGGCTCCCTCTGCCTCCTACAAATGTTTAATGGGCCTCTACTGTGTTCAGAGCATCTTCTGAGTCCTGAGGAGTCAACAGTAAACTGGGAACCTAAAGAGATCAGCTATCTGGTACATGAAGAGCTTGGCGCAGGTCTCCCCTGTACTGTAGGGACGCTATAACTACATTATGTTATCACCACCCCTGAACATGCCTACATGCACCCTCAGTTAGAACATACTTTGCCCCCCACTCCTACATGGCCCTAAGGACGGTCCTGTGAAACACCTGCCCCAATGGGACCCCTTCACCAGCTCCCTGTAATGAAGGGCCTCTCTTACTGGGCATCTGCTGTGCCCCGGGCTCACAGTTGGCCTCCCCTGTTGGATTCTGAGACCCTTCACGTTAGTATCTGAGTGCTCACCCTGTGAGCCTAGGGGATATCACAGAGGCTGGCACCTAACAGATGTTCAGACTTCCTGAAAGAGTTCCTTGGGGGCAGATGCCTCACACCATGCACCACTGTGTCCACAAGGATTTAGTGCAGAGCACACTGCATTCAGAAAATACTTGCTGTGTGAAGAAGGAAGGAAGGAATGAGCTTGTCATCACTGTCAGGGAGGGAGGAGGCCCACGGGGCTGTCCTAGTCCCTGCAGAGCATGTTCTGACCTTGACTCAGCCTGATTCACTGGAAACTGTGACCAAAGTCACTTATCTCCAGTGCATTTGCCTTGGTCTCCCCGGGATGCCGGGCAAACGAAGAGACTTTACACCCTGGAAATTCTGGATCCCTTCTAGATAAATAGGGGGATGTCAGGTCCTGCTGGAGTGATTCTTAGACATTCTGGGTCACCTAGGAATTTGTCAAAGATCTGGCTCATCCTTCCTCATTCAGAGGATAAAACTGGTTCCAGAAGTCAGGACCGGTGTTCCAGCCCCACATCCTTTCCATCTCTTTCCACCTGATTCGCTGGCCACAGCTGAACTGAAGGAGGACCTGGGGAGCTGTAACATGAGAACACAGTCTGGCAGTGCCTGCCAGAGTGGCCACTCCACTGCCAGCTGCCCAGCTGAGGGACAGAAACCCCACAGACATTGAGAGGGGACGGGAAAGTCACTCCTGGTTTCTGCGACTGACCTCCCCACTGGACTGTGGCCTGAGGGGACCAGGAGCTGGGACTCTGATGTGGTGTGTTCAGTTACTGCCCCCCCATGGAAGTTGTTCTGTGGGATTCCTCTAGGTGAGGCCAGCTCTCTGAACTCCTCTCGTTCCTGGCAGGTATCACAATATCCCGAGTGCTCAGAGCTTCTCTGTTGCAGAGAGAGCTCAGACCCCACACCAAACTCTTCATGTACCAGGTAGCTGATCTCTTTAGGTTCCCGGTTCACTGCCAAATCCCCAGGACCCAGAAGATGCTCTGAACATAATGCTAAAGTTCGGTTACTTCAGTCATGTCCGACTGTTTGCAACCATATGAGCTGAAGCCTGCCAGGTTCCTCTGTCCATGGGATTGAAGAGGCAAGAATACTGGAGTGGGCTGCATTTCCTACCCCAGGGGATCTTCCCGACCCAGGGATTGAACCTGAGTCTCTTATGTCTCTTGCATTGGCAGATGGGTTCTTTACCACTAGTGTTACATAGTAGAGGCTCATTAAATGTTTGTGGGAAGAAGAAGGGAGGAAAGAAGGAAAGAATGAAGGAAGAGAAGGAGGCAGGGAGGAAGGAACAGAAGTAGGAAGAAAGGAAGGAAGGAATGAGGGAAGGAGAGAAGGAAGGGTGAGAGGAGAGCCATGTGCCACTGTGGGCATCTGCCCCGACCGAGCTGGCTGAGAACAGTGAGAGCCTCTGTCAGCACCTGGATACCCTGTGTGAGAGGCTGAAGCCAGCTTCCCACAACAGAGGCCATCTCCCACTAATCCCGAGGCTTTGGGACACAAGTTTTCATTTCCCGGAGCAGAAAGTCTCCTGAGTCAGAAAACTTGACAGTTAATGAAGCGCCCTTGTGGCACATGATGAGGGCTTATAATCCATCACTCTTAGGTCATCCCAGCTCTGTCACTTCCTGGGGTTTTCAATGCATCTTTCCCACAAGCTCCCCTACTCCCCACCCCAGCACCCTGGAAGGAACTCGTCTCAGAGGCACTGTGGGCCTCAACCACGGAGGTGCCGTGTTTCTCTCTGGGGTCCAGGAGACAGGGGTGACGGGAGTGTATTCTATTGGAAGTGGAAGACTTGAGGACCAGTGGTGCTCCATTATTAACCCTAAAGTGGAAAAAGAATCAGTTGAGCCGAGTGAGGACAGTGGAATAAAATTGAGTATAAAACAAGGACATCTGCTCTTGAGTCTCCATTCTGCCATATTAACTTTGGACTTGTCACATTCCTCTTCTGAATCTCAATTCTCTCATCTCTAAAATGAAGGCCACTTATATGCAACTTAGTTCAATGAGATCACACATGGCAAAGTACTTGGTAAGCCATAAAGTACTATAGAAATATAAGCTAATAATAATAACATAAACATAATCAAATAATGGTGATGATGATAAGGCCAACCTTTGAATAGCTCTGACCCTCACATAACCCTGCAACCTTATATGGCATCAGTGAGCCCAGAGGAAGGGAAGGAAAGACCCCAGGTGACAGCTGAGTGTCAATACTCTGCCAGGGAATGGCTGGTGCCTGTCCAGATGACCGTCCTAAGGGCAGACACTGCCCTGGCCCGGGGAGTGTGAGGAAGGAGGAATGAGCTTGATGGCTTTCTTTGTGACCTGCCTCTGACCCATGTGGAAGTCCTCTGATGACTGGGAAGTAAGCTCTCTAATTCCCCAGCTGGTTCTGCAAGCCTTTGGGAACCAGGTCAGGCTGGGGCTGGAGCCTGGGATCAGGCAGCCCCTTTGCCTTTGGAGCAGCGCGTCCTTGTGTAAGACAGCAAGAGGCTGGATGAGAAGACCATGGCAAGCCCCTCCTGCCCAGGAGGACCCCACAGGCCAGACCTGCAGGTTTCCCACAGGCTCTGTCCTCAGGGGCTCCCAGCCTTGGAACGCCACCCAACACCCAACACTGTCGACCCCACCCTTGCACAGGTTCCACTCTGGGCCACACCTGGCTTAGAGGAGCTTCACTTTGACCTCACACCAAGCGTGTCACATACAAAAGACACTTGGAGCTGCCGCGGGGAGGTTCATCCATCAGTCATCACTCTGTCCTTGAAAACAAGTGGAGTACATATAACGTGCCAGGTGTCGGGCTGGATACCAAAGATACAGATGAGGAGACCCAGGCACTGTGCTTAGGCGGCCCCCATTCTGGGTCAGGTTGGGGTTGGGTGGACATGAACGTACATATGAGACAGTATGATATGTGCACAGATCTTCCCAAGACATCTCAGCAGAAAGAAGTGGGGTGAGGAGTGGCAGGAGAGGTAACACTCAAGGTTCTGTCTCGGGAGTCAAAGTGCTGTTCTGCTGTGCCTGACGGGAGATGAATGACCCTTGCCCATTCCTTCAACGTCCTAAGATAGGAGCCAGAAAGAATCCCATATTTGCAATTGACTAGCTAGTTGACCTTGGGAAAGTCACTTGACTTCTTGGAGCCTCAGTTTTCTCATCTGTAAAATGGAAACCATGATAGGTCTTCATCTATTCATTCAATCAAACCACAACAATTTTTTTTTTTTTTTTTAGTAGCACTGTGTTCTAGGCTTTGGGAACACAGCAGGGAGCAAATGCATGGCCCCTCATGAAATTTAAGGTTCAGTGGGGAAGACAGACATTAAAGCAGAATATCACATTAGTGCTATAAAAGAAGCACAGAGTTGGACAGGACTAAAGCGACTTAGCATGCACATACAAGTTTGCAGACTCTCACCCAGCCATGGTGGTCATTCTCTCAGCAATGTTATAGGAGTCAGTTAAACAGTGCATAAACAGTGCATGTGGAAGCTTTCTTGACTCTGAGAAGTTCTATGTAAATTGGTGCTGGCCTCTTCTGTATGTTTTCCCTTCCTCACTCAAAGCTGGAGGGATCAGAAGGTGAGAAAGGTAAAACGGAAAACAGATACCAGTTGAGATCTTATTATGTGGCAGAAAGGGATGCTCGGGAGGCCATGTAGAGGGTAGCATGGCTCAGGGCACAGAAGCAAAGTTCAGCCAAGTCTCTCTCAACTGCTCCATAGTAGACAGGAGAGCAACCCCCATCCCCTTCCTTAGCATTTCCAACTCCAGCTCGGCTCCTTGGCTTCTGATTAGTGGGAAAGGAAAGAGCAGACTGCCGAGCTGCTGAGGGAAGGGACAGGTGCACCCAGGAGAGAAGAGAAGGGCAAGAAACGGCAGCCTGACAGGGAGCCCCAGCATCGCCCATCCGATGAACTTGAGTAGTTCTGAAAACCTTGCTCTGGTGGGAAGGTAAGTCTGCCAACCTCCAAACAGACTCCTGTCCAGTTATGGAATACAGTGAGTGGACAGATGTGAAAACTGAGGTCCAGAGAGGATAACAGGGTGGCTGAGGCAGCAAACTGGTGAGTGCTGTGGCCTGCCGCTCAGTCTGCTGGTTCCCCTATACTGTGAAGGCGGGTTGGTGATGTCAACCTTGCCTGGTGGTTTGCTCACTTCCCGCTCGTCTCCCTCAGCCGATGCCTTCTGGCTGTCTCCTATCTGTTCCGTGTCTGCTGTCTGAAAATAATCTGAAACTTAACGCACAGTCAGTGTGGCCCCTTCCTGGGGAAGGCATGTGTATTGAAGCAGGTACTGATTCCAAGATAAAGGAAAGCCCCTGCAATCATGGGGTTTCATGTCTCAGCCCTAGGAGGAGTCCCAGGCAGTGGTATGTGGTGGTAGCTAAAGATTTCTCCCCAGATGTGGAAACCGAGGCCCAGAGCCAGAGTGGAAAGCAGCTGACCTTGGCTCACACGGTTAGTAAGTGGCAAGGCCAGGCCTAGAACCCAGGTTTTCTGAACTTCAGCTTCAAGAAAGCTATAGCTGGTGTCAACCTCAGGGAGCTTTCCCAGCTGGAAAGCTTCCTCAAAAGACAGCAATTCTGCTCCCACACAAGGAGGGGTGGGGAGAACTAGAGATGGAGGGTGTAAACCTGCCTTCCCAACCTCCAGAGGGCTGGGGAGGAATTTCGGTGCCTATCAAGGGCTCTCTGGGTGTTTTGCCCTGGGTCCCTTCCCTGACAGCCACAGTGCACACACAAACCCAGCTTCCCCCACAGTTCCCATCGTGCTCTCTGAAGGGAAAGCCGCTCAGTCGTGTCCAACTCTTTATGACCCTGTGGGCTCTTTGTAACCCCATGGGCTATACAATCCATGGAATTCTCCAGACCAGAATACTGGAGTGGGTAGCTGTTTCCTTCTCCAGGGGATATTCCCAACCCAGGGATCGAACCCAGGTATTCTGCATTGCAGGCCAATTCTTCAGCTGCTAAGCCACCAGGGAAGCCCTCTGAAGGTGTCAGCCTATTGTTGAGATGTTCCCTGGTTGGGATGGGAGTTCAGGAAAACCCAACCTTTGAAATCAAACTCCTATCTGAATCTCAAGTCTGTCAGGGGTCTTGAGGAAGTTTTTTCACCCCTCTGGGCCTTGGTTTCCATGTTGATAATGATGGGAGAAATACTCCCTAACTTTGGGAGCTGGTCTGAGAATAAATGAGATAACAAATCTGAAAGCTTACTGTGTGGTGCCTGACACATGGAAGGTGCTCAACCAGTGATTTCCTTTCCCCTGTGCTACCCCTTCCTTCTTACAATCATCAGAGTATTTCATGGAGTTAATTTAGAGAAAGTCAGTGATGTGATCTAGACAAGCCATACTGAAGGTGGAATCTAAAGGGAAAGCTCAGGCCATCTCTGTTAATACCTACTCCTACTACTTCTTTGGGACTGAGATATACTTCAGAACTTGACCCAGCCAGCCCTTGGGAAAGCAGGGGTCAAGATGATTGGGTTCTGGCCTTGGGTTTGAGGGCTTTATTCCTAGGTCTTAGTTTCCTTGTCTGTGAAACGAGAAGAGAGGTCTATAATTCAGCAAACATTTATTAAGCTTCTAATGTCTTCCAAGCACCAAACACAGATTGAGTGAGGAAAGAGAGACTAAAGGGATGGATGGACATGAAGATGTGACCTCTTCCATATAGGGATGTAAAACCTGGTGGTAGAAACCAAGAAACTCATGAACAAGCTGTCACAGCAGGCACTTAAAAGCATAGACGTAAAAAAATAAAATTAAAAAAAAAATAAAAGCATAGGTGTGGGAACCAGTGTGCTGGGTTTGAATGCAGCTCAACCTTGGACAAGATACTTCAAACGAAATTGGCTCATTTGCAGTGATGTGGATGGACTGAGAGTCTGTCATACAGAGTGAAGTAAGTCAGAAAGAGAAAAACAAATACCATATATTAATGCATATGTATGGAATCTGGAAAGATTCCACATATGTATACATTATAGCTTCTATAGATTCTGTGATGAATTCTATAGATTCTATATGTAGACATACAGTTGATTCACTTCGTTGGTAAACAGATGCTAACACAACCTGTTGTGTTAAATATATAAAATAATTATATTCCAGTAAAAAAATACTTTATTGCTCTGAGACTTGGATGTTATAAAATGGTTGCTATAAATTATGTTAAATATCTTATCAATATATTATATTATTTAAAATATTTATAGTAATGGAATATATAATTTATTTGTAATATAATATTTATATTATATAACTATATTATTATATACTATGTATTTGTGATATAAATATTAATTATAACATAATATGTTAACAAAGAATATAAATGTATATTGCATAAATTATAGTGTCTATATTAAATAAATTATATATAATTTATATAAATGTGATAAATATTAAAATATATTACACATAATATACTAATTACAAAAGCACCTTTTAAAAATTTTATATTGAATGATAGCTGATTAGCAATGCTGTGACAGTCTCAGGGGCACAGCAAAGTGACTCAGCTATACGTACGCAGGTATCCATTCTCCCCCGAACTCCTCACATCCAGGCTGCCAGGTAACATCGATCAGAGTTCCCAATAGGTCCTTGCTGGTTATCCATCTTAACTATAGCAGTGAGTACATGTCAACTGAAAACTCCCTATCCTTTCTTCCTATTCTTCCCCTTGACAACAATAAGTTTGTTCTCTAAATCTCTAAGTCTGTTTCTATTTTATAAATAATTTCATTTGTATCATTTCTTTTTAGATTCCACATGTAAGGGATATCATACAATATTTCTCTTTATCTGTCTGACATACTTCACTCAGTATAACAGTCTCTAGGCCCATTCATGTTGCTGCAAATAGCATTATCTCACTCTTTTTAATGACTGAGTAATATTCCATTGCATACATGCAACACATCTTCTTTATCCATTCCTCTGTTGATGGATATTTAGGTTGCTTCCATGTCTTAGCTATTGTAAATAAGGCTTCAATGAACATTGGGGTGCATGTATTCTTTTGGGCCATGTTAATTATTCATTATAAGGCATACTACTTATTAATGCACTTTAAATAGTGACTTACACAAAGTGTAAGTATCATATAAGAGTTTGTTATTATAACCAGGTTTAATAAATAGAAGGCAGGCCATATTTGCATGCTTTGTAAAGGAAAGTACAATTAATTCCAATTGTTTGGGATTGGTAGCATGACATTAGGCCTTGAAGAAGAAGATTTGTAGTAATGTTTGGGCAGTTCCTGTTCTTTAGGTCCTGTCACCAGAATCCAGCAACATCACCAAAATGTACCACCATTTCTGGACTCATGCCTTTGATTCTGTCTTCCCCTACTGTCCAATGTGTTAGAAAAGCAAGTTGGAATGTCAATCTGGCTGTCACTAGAGTGAAGTGTTAAAACCCTGTTCCGGGGGCATACAGGTTGATTCAAGAGACTTGGGCAAGGATGTGACACAGCTGCAGAATAAGAAAGAACAGTAGAGAGAGGAGAAGCTGAGTTGAAGGGAAGTTTGGACAGAGAAACCTTGGAAAACAGATGTATCCACTTGCCAGGACTGCTATAAAGAAGGACCACAGACTGGGTGGTTTAACCTCAGACATTTATTGTCTCACAATTCTGGAGGCTAGAAGTCCAAGATCATGTTGTCCACGGGGTTGGTTTCTTCTGCCACCTCTCTCCTTTACTTGGAGTCGGCCACCTTCTCCTATGTCTTCACGGGGTCTTCCCTCTGTGTGCATTTGGGTTCTGATCTCTTCTTATAAGGACACCAGTCCTATATTAGGGCCCACTTCATTGGCTTTATTCTACCTTAATCACCTCTTTAGAGGCTCCATCTCCAATTAGTCCCAAAGGCTAGGACCTCGACACATGAATTTGTAGGGTCACAACTCAGCCCGGAACAACAAAGGACTGGCCTCCCTGAGTACCAAAAGTGATTTCTGTACCATCAGAGATATACATGGAAAGGGAGACAAGGGTGGAGATGAAGCAGAAATAAACTAAGACCCACGCCTACCCTGAGCAGAGTTCAGTAGACTTTAGAAAATGGATGGAGATTATGCTGAGGCTCAGGGACCAGCAAGAGGAGGCAATTTCTACAGAATGAGCTTCAAAAGCTTTTGCCTCTTGGACACCAGGAAGCTACAATCCCCAGCACACCTCCTCTGTAAAGCACCTCAGCATTCTACTGAAGCATGAGGGAGTCTGGAGGTGTTCTTCCAGGCTTACTGTGAATGGGGAGAACCATCCTGAGACCACCACTGACCCCTCCCATCAGCCTCTAAAGACTGGATGAGACATTCTAGAAGCATTCCCTGAAGTGGGAAAGTTGCCTGAAGTAAGGAATTGATATCTCTGGGGAAATAGCTGTGGCTTATTGGCCTTTTCTCCCATCATGAGTGTGAAGGGTTAGTTTTCCCCATCTCTCAAGCCAAAGGACAAAGACACCACTCAGAGATCAGTGATACCTGAGGGAAAGTGAAACGGATATATCCAATCCCGTGGATGTTTGATGTGCTGCAGAAATTCAGAGCCCAAAATAGAGACCAGTGTTTTGAAGAGCTTACCATGCTCCTCTGGAGTTTGGGGAACATTCCTGGTTATAAAGGCTAGGTTACAACAGCATCAGCCCAATCCATCTACTGGGATCCCAACACACAGAAGAAGAAAAGATGCCCAAAAGAAGAATAATAACAGAGAGAGAAGGAGAGAACATGTGGGAAAGTGGAAGTTCAGGCCATCCACTTCGCCCTACATATTGTAGGTTCCTGGGCCATGGGCTAGGTTTGAGCTTACAAGGCAAGGAAAAAACCTTTAAACTGTGCCAGACAGAAGTCTTTAATCCATGAAAGTAGTTTAAGAAGCTATAAGATTTGCCAGAGATATTATTAAAGGACAAGATTTTTTTTTTTTTTTTTTTTGGCTGTACTGTGGGATCCTAGTTCCCCAACCAGGGATGGAACCCACACCCCCTGCAGTGGAAGTTCAGAGTCTTAACCACCAGACCACCAAGGAAGTCCCAAAAGAGATTGAATATAGCAATTTTAAAGTATCTGATTTGATAAATTGATAAATAACTCATTTTCTGTCTATGAAATACTGAGTTCAAACTTGCAATAAGTTCCAAGAGCCTTTTTCTCACTATCAGAAGTTATTGCTGATATATACATGATTATTGCCCTTCCTACATGTCAACCTTCTCCACCCAGGGAGAAGTTAGTGGGTTATTTTTCTTTTTTTTCATTTATTTTTATTAGTTGGAGGCTAATCACTTTACAGTATTGTAGTGGGTTTTGTCATACATTGACAAGAATCAGCCATGGAGTTACATGCATTCCCCATCCCGATCCCCCCTCCCACCCGGGTTATTTTTCTTAAAAGGTCATCCATACTATTTCTGGGCGTGGGCGTGTGTGTGTATAAAGACTTTTCCTATAAATGAATATTCATAACCAAAAAGTGGCTATTCATGAATAAACAAAATGTGGTATATCCACACAATGAAATATTTTTCAGCCATAAAGAGAAATAAGTACTGGCATGTGCTACAACCTCAGTGAACCTTGAAAACATTACATGAGGTAAGAGAATTCAGACAGGAAAGACTACATATTGTATGATGCAATTTATACAAATTTCTAAATAGGCAAATCCATACAGGAAGTGTGTTAGTGGTTGCCAGGTGACAGGGGTGAGGGGTCAGAGGGCAGGAACAGGAGTGAGAGGGATGAGTAATTGCCAGTAACTTTCTTTCTAGAGTAATAAAAATGTTCTGGAGTCAGATAGTTGTGATAGTTGCAAAGCCTTATGAACATACTAAACATCATTGAATTGCACACTTTAAAAGAGTGAATTTTATGGTTTATGAACTGATATCTCAAATTTTAAGGAACTGCTAGGGTCTTAGTGAGGCTTTGGAAGGTTTAGCCCCAAAGTCTTCCTGCTGCTGACTCAGATAAAGAATTGTATTAACATTCCATTTTGGTTAGTATGTACTGATGCATCAAAGAATAACTATTGCCTTAGTAGTAAATCACATTAGAAGAAGAGAACAATGCCAATGTGAATGTGGTAGATTATGTTCTAGCAGGTCAGGAAGAGAGTGCAGAGGGGACTAGTTAGGGAATGAGATGGAGTGACTTGGGACAGGAGTCAGGAAGCCTTCCGGGAGGGGTGGGGCTGAGCTAGACCTTGTTGGATGGGTAAGTGGATCAAGGGGCAGGTGAGAGGGAGTCATGTAGGGCCAAGTGATGAGACACAACCACACTTCCTTCCATGCCTGCCTCTGAGACCTAAAGTGGGTGGGACATAGGAAAGAGCAAAGACAGCAGGAGGCAGCCAGAGATGGAGATGGCGGTACGCCTGGTGGGCTGTGTACAGGCGAGCAGGATGCAAGGAGACCAGTTTTATATAAAATGTGGAAGGGTGGCAAGATTCATATGCTAAACTGAACTGTGTAGAGAATTAGGAGCTTCTTTAATTTAAACAAATATGATGTTTCTTGAGCAACTGGCTTACTTAGGTTGAGGATAAAAGGGAAAACACACTTCAAATTACTGATTAGCTGTCTATATTTCTATCTCTTTTAAGAAAAATCTCATTTTAGGAAATTATCCAGTCAAAGTAATTTTTACTTCCCTATTAACACTTTTTACCCCTCCCCCCTTGTCCTGCCAATGTTGGCATCTGGTTTCATTAGCAGAGATGCTTATATAGCCTGGAAGCCACAGATCCAGGGAGGCTGGAATTCTACTGTTGGATTTTGGAGTTTTGCTGCCCCCTACTGTTGGAGGACTGATGCTGAAGCTGAAAAAGCAGTCTTTTGGCCACCTGATGCAAACTGACTAATTTGAAGACTCTGATGCTGGCAAAGATTGAAGGCGGGAGAAGGGGATGACGACAGAGGATGAGATGGTTGGATGGCATCACCGACTCTATGGACATGAGTTTGAGTAAGCTCCAGGAGTTGGTGATGGACAGGGAAGCCTGGCGTGCTGTGGTCCACAGGGTCGCAAAGAGTCAGACACGACTGAGCGACTGAACTGAACTGAGCTGAGCTGTTGGAGGACTGAATTGACAGGGTTCTTGGGCTGGGGCTCAGGGATGAAATCTGTGATCAGCTTTATTCTGTTGCTATGGTCTGAACAGACCCAGTGTCCTCCCAGTTCACTCTAGCTCCTTCGGGAGCTAAGGATTTTCCTGAACCCCAGCTGAGGCTTCCAGACATCCTGTCACCAGGAGCCCAGCCGATTTCAACTGTAGAGGTGCAGACCTCCCTTCATCCTGGCTAGGGTCTGCCTCCCACTTTCCAAGTTCCCACACTCTAGGGAACTTTCCACCAGCACCGTGAGCTCTTCCCTTCTCCACCAGACAGATGAGAACTCCTGGATCCCTTTTATTTCCATGGAAAGTTTGGAAGGAGTCTCGGCTCCTTCCACAGCACTAAATATGACTTAAATTAAAAGATTGCTGTTTCCTGCTTTCTTCTAAACCTGATTACTTATCTCCCCTCCAGACTGCTGCCCCACTGGTGAGAGAATCAAGGCAGACACCTAACTATTTGGTTACCCATCTCCATCCCCTTTGCCTCAGCATCTCAGGACTCACTGATGGACCAGAAGAGCTTCCAATGACCCTTCCCTGTGCAGAAGGGACTTCCCTCCATCACTTTCACCTCTCCTTCCCTTTACTCTTTGCCCTTCCTGAGACCCAGAGGGTGACAAGTTCATCAACCCTCCAAGGTCCTCAGTAACACTAATATTAGAAGGAGGTCCCAGATTTTCACTCTTTGTTCTCAAATGAAGGGGCCAGATGCCAAGGGAAGCTGTGAGAAATGTGTTCCACAAAAGAACAGATGCATCAGCTTGGAGTAGAATGTGGGGAGCAGGTGAGAATCCTGTAAAGAAGCCTGAAGGCCACAGGAGGGACAGATAACAATGAGGAGAAGGAGAGACCTATGGGTGCTCCTTGGAGTCTGGTCCAATTTCAAAGCATTCCAATGCTTAGCTCATCAACAACAGAAGATCGTGGGCTGAGTTCATGTGGGCTGGGCCCAAGAGGGGCTTCCTTGGTGGCTCAGACAGTAAAGACTCCGCCTGCATTGCAGGAGACCTGGGTTCCATCTCTGGGTTGGGAAGATTCCCTGGAGAAGGGTATGGAAACCCACTCCAGTATTCTTAACTGGAGAATCCCCGTGGACAGAGGAGTCTGTCAGGCTACAGTCCATGGGGTCGCAAAGAGTCGGCCCAGAGTCAGAGCAGAGGCTGCCTTTAGTTCCCTCCACAGGGCTGGCCCCAGCAGGTCTGATGTGGAACTGGAGAGGAAAAGTACAGCGTAAGTGCAGCCCTTACAGGTGAAACAGGATGCAGAGGAAAAGCAAGGCAGAGCCTCACTCTGAGAGGTTGCTGCTGAACGATAAGACGCCGGGATTCTTGGCCTCCGGAGATGAATTCAATCCAGGGCCAGAGACGAGGCTGGATCGCTCAGAGCTTTTGAGTAATAAAGCTTTATTAAAGTATAAAGGAGATAGAGAAAGCTTCTGACAGAGGCATCAGAAGGGGGCAGGAAGAGTACCCCCTGCTAGTCTTCAGCTGGGTGTTATAGTCACTCGAAGTCTGTTAATGAAAAGAAAGGAACGTCTTAAAACTCAGAATGGCACCAGATAATTCATCCCTGGCCATAAAACAATTGACTTGAATCTTGTAGAAGGGCAGATTACCATCAAATAGTTCCGTTTACATAGATTAGGGGAACAATATCTGAGTATAACATACTGGTTTGTCAAGTAGGTTCTGAGCCATTTGGCGGAACCCACTTGAAGACAGAGTCTGGGGTACATTAACATAGCTTAAGACAAACATTTCCATAAGAAAAAATGTATTGGTTAACTCAAAGTTTGAGAATAGTTAACTTCAGGTGAAACCAGGTGTCATGGAAACACAGCATTTTAAGAGAAACCTTTTTTTAAATTTGGCCTTCCTGCCTGTTACCCTCTCAACTCTGACCTCTCTTCAGGGGTCCCTTTTGGAATAAGACATTCTAACAGAAAGACCAGACTTGGATTCTACTTCCTGGGCAAGAGAGAGCTGGTTCAGGGGTGTGTCAGGGAGAAGTGAGTGGTGTGGACTAAAAAAGAGCAGTGGGGTGGAAGCGGAGTCGGGGAATTCGTTTGTTTTCAGCCTTTAGCCCCCTGAGCTTTCCCATCACCATCTATAAAACATGTGTGATGCAGCGCCCTTGGTTATTGTGAGGACTGTAGAAAAGTGATGACGTGAAAGAATCCACTTGCCAATGCAGGAGGTGCATATTCGATCTGTAAGTTGGGGAGATCTGATGGAATAGATGGCAACCCGCTCCAGTATTCTGGCCTGAAAAATTCCATGGATAGAGGAGGCTGGCGGGCTACAGTCCATGGGGTCTCCAAGAGTCAGAACACAACTGCGTGACGGGGCATGCAAACAGCACACACAATGACATGAAAACATGGATTGTCAAGGTTAAGGCAGTGTGGGTGTGTGCTCAGCTGCATCTGACTCTGCGACCCCGTGGACTGTAGTCCACCAGGCTCATCTTTCCATGGGATTTTCCTGGCAAGAATATTGGAATGGGTTGCCATCTCCTCCTCCAGGGGATCTTCCTGACACAGGGATCAAACTCTCGTCTCCTACATCTTCTGCATTGCAGGCTGATTGATTCTTTACCACTGAGCCAGCAGAAAAGCCCACATTAAGGCAGCATTGTTTTCAAATAATCCTTTAGTATATATCCAGCAAGTAAATTAGTCCAGGCAGTAATTCCTAAACTATTTTAGCTTCTACCCCCATGTTCATTAGATCACTGGAGAGAAACAGAGACAGAGACACAGAAGAAAACAGATTTGCAAAGCAACCATTATGAAAGCTGTCCCAGCTCAAAGCCCGCAGCTGGCCCATGAGTTTAAAGAGAGATTTTCTTAAGGACCAAGGAAAATGGATCATGGGCTGAATTCAAACAAGAGGAAAGTTATTTATTTATATGTTTCCAAAAAAGAATAGGATCATGGTGTTCTGAGAAACCAGATTCTCAAGCCAGTGACTAGGAATCCTCCTGCTACTTCATGAAATCCCAGCCCAGGAAAGAATATACCTGCTGAGGCTCAGGTCTCTAGATTCAGAAGTTACTCAGGTGATCCCTGGGAAGGATGGGATAAACAGTCAGGGAGCAGAATGTCAAGAATTACTCTGCTGGTCCCAGTGTGGGTGAGCTGCTTCCTGCTCCTTCCAGAGCTAGGACCCCCTGGAGCCTAGTCAGGTGAGAGCCCATAAAACACACCTCGGGTACCTGCTCCTCATCCACCCAGAACCTCAGGCATGTCAGGTCCACATCTCAGTCTGACCAGGTGAGTGGGTCTTTTGGATCCTAGCGGGAACACATCTGAGACGGGGTGTGGCGGGGGGTGTTGGAAATCACAGGGAAAGGAAAGGGAGGATGAAGGAGAAGAGATTTTGCCTTGGGTCTGGTAGGATCCCCCTGGGAATCACACCCCCTAAAACTGGATGGTGTGTAATTAACAAGCTTAAATTCTTGCCAGTGTCTGGCCTCTGACAACTGAGATAACTGGCTGGGGAAGGCACATCCTAGGCCATTGACCTCTCACAGAGGCATTCATGAAAGCTTAAAGAGAGGGCTGGTGCACCCGGAGGAAATGGTGACACCCAGTGTTACCACAAAATGCCATCTGGGTTCCTCTTCTCTACATGAACATAACTACCTGCTTGCCTTCCTTCCTGCCTTACCCTCTTTTCTCGCTCATTTATTCACTCATGTATTATTTGTGTATTCAGCAATTATTTATTGAGCTCCTACAAATTACGTGTTGCTGTTCTAGACACTGGAATCTAAAGTGTGCAGAACTAGAGGAAGGATGCTTGAAATCCCTGTCCTCATGGAGCTTCCACTTAGTGTTCCATCTACATTTATTGAACATTTATGTGATCAGAACTGTACTGTATCTTAGAGATATATTTATTTTCAATGAACAAGATGGAGACTTTGGCTTGAACGTGTGTGTGTGTGTGTGTGTGTGTGTGTGTGTGTGTGTGCGTGTACTTGTGATTACCTCCAGATATCAGCACCCTGGGGATCAATCCCAAAGGGAGAAATAATGACTTACGATTTCACAGATCCATAAAAAATCTGGGCTTTAGGTTGACTGAACTCCCACCTGGATGTCCTGCCAGCAAACCCAACAGCCTTGCGAGCCTTCGCTTAAAGTGCCCACAACCAAGTGCCTCCCGAAGTGTCCCCCTAAAGGCCCTCCAAAGATGCCCTGCTCCAGTGTCTTCCAGCTGTAGCCCTGGTCCCAAGGCTGCTGCGGCCTCTGCTGACTGTGACCTCGGTGCTCCAGCTGTTGCCACTGCCCTGGAGCTGCTTCCCGCCTGGGCTCCAAGCACCACCTGCGTAACCAGCAGCTCCTGGACCAGCGCCAGCCCTTTGCTTCTCGTCCCTCAGTCTTGTCTACCCCTTGATGAGTCTCACTTGGGGGACAAGACCTCACCTAGCTACTCTGGCTGGGCTTGAACTTGGTCTTGAAGTTTGGACATGATTGCTCTGAATGAGCTACTTTGCTGCAATAAATATTTTAAAATCCCTCTGGTCCTGTGTTTTTCGATTCATGTTTTCACTCTACTTACCAAGTCTTACTCCTTCTCTCTGAGTAGATGATTGGGTTCTTTACTTTGACTGAAGAGGGGAAAAATCAACCTATCAAATGAGAATAAATTGATTTTTGAAAATAAAACAAAACAGAAGCAAATTCAGATACAGAGAACAAGTTAATTACCACTGGGTGAGAGAAAAAACAGGATAGGTGAAGGGGATTAAGAGGTAAAACTACTTGGTTTAAAAAAAAAAGTTATAAAGATGTAATGTACAGCACAAAGAATATAGCCAGTAGTTTATAATAACTTCAAATAGAGTATAATCTATAAGAATATTAAATCACTATGTGAACCTAATAGTGTAAGTCAAATACACTTCAATTTTAAAAAGCTTAAAATTCTTAAGGAACTCAGTAAAAAATTTTTTAAATATCTGTCAAACCTATAGTTTTTCCAGTGGTCATGTATGGATGTGAGAGTTGGACTGTTAAGAAAGCTGAGTACTGAAAAATTGATGCTTTTGAACTGTGGTATTGGAGAAGACTCTTGAGAGTCCCTTGGACTGCAAGGAGATCCAACCAGTCCATCCTAAAGGAGATCAGTCCTGGGTGTTCATTGGAAGGACTGATGCTGAGGCTGAAACTCCAATACTTTGGCCACCTCATGTGAAGAGTTGACTCATTGGAAAAGACCCTGATGCTGGGAGGGATTGGGGGTAGGAGGAGAAGGGGACAACAGAGGATGAGATGGCTGGATGGCATCACCGACTCGATGGGCATGAGTTTGAGTAAACTCTGGGAGTTGGTGATGGACAGGGAGGCCTGGCGTGCTGCAATTCATGGGGTCGCAAAGAGTCAGACACGACTGAGAGACTGAACTGAACTGAACTGAACGATTCATTTTAATAAACCTCAAATGTTGATACATTACTGAAACAAATAAATCAAGGAAATACAGATATATCAGGGAGAATCTTACTACAATGATATGTTCAAATTGTTCCTTTAAATGATTCTTATAGTAATTATGACAGAAAGTTTCCTTTTAGGTAAAAAGACATGCATTTGGACATTATTTCTAAAATGCTTTACAATAAAATTTGATATTAATCTGTATGTTTGTGCTCAGTCTTTGCTGCTGAGGTAGATGCTATTTGAAAGATTTGCGTGAAGGAAGGCCCTGGATTCCTTGAGTTTAGATGAAGGAAAGAGACAGCCTTGCACTTAGATTCTTAGGTCCTTCCTACGCATTGAGAGAGCTAAGAGAATTAAGCCCTTTGACATCCACACGTTGGAACAGAAGTGCCCTGTCTGGTGTCTAGTGGTCAGGAAAGGATTCCTCATGCAGATCTTCACTGTTCTGCCCTCTCTGCAACACTTTTAAACCTATTCACTGTGTGCTAGTAAACTGTTTCTAAAAGACATTATTATCTTATGAAGAAACCTACTACCCCAAGTTAAAGTGATAGGAGTGACATTATATAAATATTTATGGGCTTCCCTTGTAGCTCAGCTGGTAAAGAATACACCTGCAATGCAGGAGACCTGGGTTCAATCCCTGGGTTGGGAAGATGCCCTGGAGGAGGGCATGGAAAAGCACTCCAGTATTCCTGCCTGGAGAATCCCCATGGACAGGAGGAATCCGTGGGGTCGCAAAGAGTTGGACATGACTGAGCAACTAGGTACAGCATGTGTGTGTGTGTGTGTATCCCCTTATATTTTTAATATTTATTTATTTATTTAGCTGTTCCAGGTCTTAGTTGCAGCACATGGGATCTTCAATCTTTGTTGTGGCATATGCAATGTAGTTCCCTGACCAGGGATCAAACCCGAGTCCCCTGCATTGAGAGTTCAGAGTTTTAGCCACTGGACCGCCAGGGATGTCCCAGAAGTGGTATTCTTGCCCACGGAATTTATGTGAAGTCAATGTCAGTTTCAGACTCTCACCAGTTCATTCACATTTCACAGATACACACCCAATCCATATCAATCATAAGACGTACCACCATTTACACACTACCAAAAAAGAATAAAATGCTCCCAATTTAATTATGAAATTCCAGCAACTATGTGGTACATTTTGATTTCAGAGCTGTTAAAAATGTAAAAATGTGTGTCTTGGGTGGTAAATTGAGATAAAGACAAAACCCATCCTCTTTAGGTTCACCCATATGTCTGCAAAGCTAGATGGTCTCCGTCAGCAGAGGGCCAGACCCTGTTCCCCCCAGGGGGTCAGACCTCTGCTCCCTGCTGGCTCATGTTTTGGCCAGATCACATCTTAGTTCTCTTCCCTTTCCTCTTCCTCTGTACTCACATTCCTGTGATGCTCTTTAGACCCCAGAGGTTCTGCTCAGGGCCAGTTTCTCAGTTCCCAAGGGTAAGGTCACTCTGAAAACCAGTCAAGAAAAATCACAGATCCTGGGTGAGACAGAGGGATGGATGGGGTCAGTGTCAGAATCTCTCTTATTAGGAAGGCCAGCACCAAGTTCTGAAGTGAACCTGGCCCTTGTAGGACAGGACATGGGAATTCTCTCTTGTGCCATGCTTCCTTCCCTGTTCCCCGCATGGAAGGTCAGGGCTGCATCCAGGCTGTCCCTCTGCTTCTCAAAGACCAGATGTAGCTACAGCTGCAAGCCAGTCAGAACATAGGCTCTGAAGTCCCACTTCTCAATGTAACTGTCATTCCTTAGAAAACAGGAGATTAAAATGATTGAAAACTTAGAAATAAAGCAAAAACAGATTTCTGAGCAGTCTTTCAAATTTATACTGCATGCTAATAACTAAGCTTGTCTAAGGTTTCTTTTTTTAATTAAAGTATTTGAAGGAGGGCATTATTTTATGTACTCCCATCTCATTAAGAATTTTCCACACATTGCTGTGATCCACAAAGTCAAAGACTTTAGCGTAGTCAAAGCAGAAGTAGATGTTTTTCTGGGATTCCCTTGCTTTCTCCATGATCCAACAAATGTTGGCAATTTGATCTCTAGTTGCTCTGCCTTTTCTAAACATAGCTTGTACATCTGGAAGTTCTTGGTTCCTGTACTGCTAAAGCCTAGCCTGAAGGATTTTGACCATAACCTTGCTAGCATGTGACGTGAGTGCAACTGTATGGTAATTGAGACATTCTTTGGCATTGCCCTTCTTTGTGATTGGAATGAAAACTGACCTTTTCCAGTCCTGTGGCCACTGCTGAGTTTTCCAAATTTGCTGACATATTGAGTGCAGGACTTTAACAACATCATCTTTTAGGATTTGAAATAGTTCAGCTGGAATTCTGTCACCTCCACTAGATTTACTGGTAGTAAAATTTCCGCAGGCCCACTTGACTTCACATTCCAGGATGTCTGGCTGTAAGTGGGTGACCACACCATTGTGGTTATCCAGGTCATTCAGACCTTTTTTGCATAGTTCTTCTGTGTATTTTTGCCACTTTTTCTTAATCTCTTCTGCTTCTGCTAGGTCCTTACCTGTGTGGATCTCAAAAAACTGTGGAAAACTCTTAAAGAGATGGGAGTACCATTTTACCTTACCTGTCTCTTGAGAAATCTGTATGCAGGTTAAGAAGTAACAGCTAGAACAGGACATGAAACAACAGACTGGTTCAAAACTGAGAAAAGAATTTATCAAGGCCGTATATTGTCACCCTACTTATTTAACTTCTATGCAGAATACATCATGCAAAATGCCAGACTGGATAAATCACAAGCTGGTATCAAGATTACAGGGAGAAATATCAACAACCTCAGATATGCAGGTGATACCACCCTAATGTCAGAAAGTGAAAGAGGAACTACAGAGACTCTTGATGAGGGCAAAAGAGGAAAGTGAAAAATCTGGATTAAAATTCAACATGAAAAAAATTAAGATCATGGCATCTGGTTCCATTACTCCATGGCAAATAGAAGGGGGAAAAGTAGACGTAGTGACAGATTTTATTTTCTTGGGCTCAAAAATCACTGAAGAATATGACCGCAGCCATGAAATTAAAAGATACCTGTTCCTTGGAAGGAAAGCTATGACAAACATAGACAGGGTATTAAAAATCAGAGACATCACTTTGTCAACAAAGATATGAATAGTCAAAGCTATGGTTTTTCCAGTAGTCATATACAGATGTGAGAGTTGGACCATAAAGAAGGCAGAGGGCCAGAATTTATGCTTTCAAATTGTGGTGCTGGAGAAGACTCCTGAGAGTCCCTTGGACTGCAAGGAGACAAATCAGTAAATCCTAAAGGAAATCAACCCTTAATATTCATTGGAAAGACTGATGCTGATGCTGAAGCTCCTATACTTTGGCTATCTGATGTGATGAGCCTACTCGTTGGAAAAGACCCTGATGCTGGGAAAGATTGAAGACAAAAGGAGGAGTGGCTGAGGATAAGATGGTTAGATAGGAACACTGACACAATGGACAAGAATTTGAGCAAACTCTGGGAGGTAGTAGAGGACTGAGGAGTCTGGCATGCTGCAGTGCATGCGGTTGCAAAGAGCTCAACAAGACTTAGCGAATGAACAACAACTACAAATTCTTTAACATAGCCTATTTATTATTTATTAGATGTAACAGATTAGTTACATTATTAGTTAGATTTATCAGATTATTAACCTAATTTTAACTCTGCAAAGTTAAATTTAATTCATAACTGATTTCTAAGTTGCAAAACCTTGTGTGCACCAGGACCCAGGAGAAAGGAGCAGTGACCCCACAAGAGACTGACCAGATTTGCCCCATGAGGGTCTAGGAGTCTCCAGCAGAGGCCTGGGTCAGTGATGGCCCACTTCAGGGTTGCAGGCATTGAGTGTAGCAGTGTGGGCATAGGACCTTTTAAAGGAGGAGGTCACCGTTATCTTCAGTACCTCCACCATAGTTCGGCCTCAGGTCAAATAACAGGGAGGGAACACAGCCATGCCCATCAACCAAAAATTGGATTAAAGATTTACTGAGCATGGCCTCACCCATCAGCATAAGACCCAGTTTCCCCCTCAGTCAGTCTCTCTCATCAGGAAGCTTCCATAAGCCTCTTACCCTTCTCCATCAGAGGGCAGACAGACTGAAAACCACAATCACAGAAAACTAACCAATCTGATCACATGGACCACAGTCTTGTCTAACTCAATGAAACTATGAGCCATGTTATGTAAGGCCACCCAAGACAGATGGGTCATGGTGGAGAGTTCTGACAAAACATGGTCCACTGGAGAAGGGAATGGCAAACCACTTCAGTATTCTTGCCTTGAGAACCCTATGAACAGTAGGAAAAGACAAAAAGAAAGGACACTGAAAGATGAACTCCCTGGGTCGGTAGGTGCTCAATATGTTACTGGAGACCAGTGGAGAAATATCTCCAGAAATAATGAAGGGATGGAGACAAAGCCGAAACAACACCCAGTTGTGGATGTGACTGGTGATGGAAGTAAAGTCTGATGCTGTAAAGAGCAGTATTGCATAGGAACCTGGAATGTTAGGTCCATGAATCAAGGCAAATTGGAAGTGGTCAAACAACCACTTTCAAAGAGTGAAAACCAACATTTTAGGAATCAGCAAACTAAAATGGACTGGAATGGGTGAATTTAACTCAGATGACCACTATATCTACTACTGTAGGCAAGAAACCCTTAGAAGAAATGGATTAGCCATCATAGTCAACAGTTCGAAATGCAGTACTTGGATGCAATCTCAAAAATGACAGAATGATCTGTTTGTTTCCAAGGCAAACCATTCAATATCACAGTAATCCAAGTCTATTCCCTGACCAGTAATGCTGAAGAAGCTGAAGTTGAATGGTTCTATGAAGACCTACAAGATCTTCTAGATCTAACACCCCAAAAAAGATGTCCTTTTCATTATAGGGGACTGGAATGCAAAAGTAGGAAGTCAAGAGACACCTGGAGTAACAGGAAAATTTGGTCTTGGAGTACAGAATGAAGCAGGGCAAAGGCTAATAGACTTTTGCCAAGAGAATGCACTGGTCATAGCAAACACCCTCTTCCAACATTGCAAGAGAAGACTCTGCACATGGAAATCAGCAGATGGTCAATACTGAAATCAGATTGATTACATTCTTTGCAGTCAAGGATGGAGAAGCTCTATACAGTCAGCAAAAACAAGACTGGGAGCTGACTGTGGCTCAGATCATGAACTCCTTATTGCCAAATTCAGACTTAAACTGAAGAAAGTAGGGGAAACCTCTAGACCATTCAGGTATGACATAAATCAAATCCTTTACAATTACACAGTAGAAGTGACAAATAGATTCAAGGGATTAGATCTGATAGACAGAGTTCCTGAAGAACTATGGACAGAGGTTCTTGACATTGTATAGGAGGCACTAATCAAGACTATTCCCAAGAAAAAGAAATGCAAAAAGGCAAAATGGCTGTCTGAGGAGGCCTTACAAATAGCTGAGGAAAGAAGAGAAGCAAAAGGCAAAGGAGATAGGGAAAGACATACCCATTTGAATGCAGAGTTCCAAAGAATAGCAAGGAGAGATAAGAAAACTTTCCCCAGTGATCAATGGAAAGAAATAGAGGAAAACAACAGAATGGGAAAGACTAGAGATCTCTTCAAGAAAATTAGAGATACCAAGGGAACATTTCATGCCAAGATGGGCACAATAAAGGACAGAGATTGTATGGACCTAACAGAAGTAGAAGATATTAAGAAGAGACTACATAAAAGACCTACACAAAAAAAGATATTCATGACCCAGATAATCATGATGGTTTGATCACTCGTCTAGAGCCAGACAGCCTGGAATGTGAAGCCAGGTGGGCTTTAGGAAGCATCACTACGAACAAAGCTAGTGGAAGTGATGGAATTCCAGCTGAGCTATTTCAAAACCTAAAAGATGATGCTGTGAAAGTGCTGCACTCAATATGCCAGCAAATCTGGAAAACTAAGCAGTGGCCACAGGACTGGAAAAGGTCAATTTTCATTCTAATCCCAAAGAAAGGCAATGCCAAAGAATGCTCACACTAATGCACAATTGCACTCATCTCACATGCTAGCAAAGTAATGTTCAAAGTCCTCTAAGTGAGGCTTCAACAGTATGTGAACCATGTACTTCCAGATGTTAAAGCTGGTTTTAGAAAAGGCAGAGGAACCAGAGATCAAATTGCCAACATCTGCTGGATCATTGAAACAGCGAGAGAATTCCAGAAAAACATCTACTGCTGCTTTATTAACTATGCCAAAGCCTTTGACTGTGTGGATCACAATCAACTGTGGAAAACTCTTAAAGAGATGGGAATACCATTTAGATCTTCAATCCATTTTGAGTTTATTTTTGTGTATGGTGTTAGAAAGTGTTCTAGTTTCATTCTTTTACAAGTGGTTGACCAGTTTTCCCAGCACCACTTGTTAAAGAGGTTGTCTTTTTTCCATTGTATATCCTTGCCTCCTTTGTTGAAGATAAGGTGTCCATAGGTTTATCTCTGGGCTTTCTATTCTGTTCCATTGATCTATATTTCTGTCTTTGTGCCAGTACCATATTGTCTTGATGGCTGTGGCTTTGTAGTAGAGTCTGAAGTCAGGCAGGTTGATTCCTCCAGTTCCATTCTTCTTTCTCAAGATTACTTTGGCTATTCGAGGTTTTTTGTATTTCCATACAAATTCTGAAACTATTTGTTCTAGTTCTGTGAAAAAATACCTAAAGGTCTAAATGTAAGACCAGAAACTATAAAACTCCTAGAGGAGAACATAGGCAAAACACTCTCCGACATGAATCACAGCAGGATCCTCTATGGCCCACCTCCCAGAATATTGGAAATAAAAGCAAAAATAAACAAATGGGACCTAATGAAACTTAAAACCTTTTGCACTACAAAGGAAACTATAAGTAAGGTGAAAAGACAGCCCTCAGATTGGGAGAAAATAATAGCAAACGAAGCAACAGACAAAGGATTAATCTCAAAAATATACAAGCAACTCCTGAAGCTCAATTCCAGAAAAATAAATGACCCAATCAAAAAATGGGCCAAAGGACTAAACAGACATTTCTCCAAAGAAGACATACAGATGGCTAACAAACACATGAAAAGATGCTCAACACCACTCATGATCAGAGAAATGCAAATCAAAACCACAATGAGGTGCCATTACATGCCAGTCAGGATGGCTGCTATCCAAAAATCTACAAGCAATAAATGCTGGAGAGGGTGTGGAGAAAAGGGAACCCTCTTATACTGTTGGTGGGAACGCAAACTAGTACAGCCACTATGGAGAACAGTGTGGAGATTTCTTAAAAAACTGGAATTAGAACTGCCATATGACCCAGCAATCCCACTTCTGGGCATACACACCGAGGAAACCAGATCTGAAAGAGACACGTGCACCCCAATGTTCATTGCAGCACTGTTTATAATAACCAGGACATGGAAGCAACCTAGATGCCCATCAGCAGACAAATGGATAAGGAAGCTGTGGTACATATACACCATGGAATATTACTCAGCCGTTAAAAAGAATACATTTGAATCAGTTCTAATGAGATGAATGAAACTGGAGCCCATTATACAGAGTGAAGTAAGCCAGAAAGATAAAGACCAATACAGTATACTAACACATATATATGGAATTTAGAAAGATGGTAACGATAACCCTATATGCAAAACAGAAAAAGAGACACAGATGTACAGAACAGACTTTTGGACTCTGTGGGAGAAGGCGAGGGTGGGATGTTTTGAGAGAACAGCCTCGAAACATGTATATTATCTAGGGTGAAACAGATCACCAGCCCAGACTGGATGCATGAGACAAGTGCCCGGGCCTGGTGCACTGGGAAGACCCAGAGGAATTGGGTGGAGAAGGATGTGGGAGGGGGGGATCAGGATGGGGAATACATGTAAATCCATGGCTGATTCATGTCAATGTATGACAAAAACCACTACAATATTGTAAAGTAATTAGCCTCCAACTAATAAAAATAAATGGAAAAAAAAAAGAATATAGTTGGAGTCCTGTATCCATGTCTGCATCCAGTAAAAAAAAAAAAAGAGAGAGAGAGAGAGATGGGAATACCAGACCACCTGACCTGCCTCCTGAGAAATCTGTATGCAGGTCAAGAAGCAACAGTTAGAACTGGACATGGAACATCAGACTGGTTCCAAATAGGGAAAGGAGCACATCAAGGCTGTATATTGTCACCCTGCTTATTTAATTTATATACAGAGTACATCATGAGAAATGCTGGACTGGATGAAGCACAAGCTGGAATCAAGATTGCCAGGAGAAATATCAATAACCTCTGATAGGCAGATGACACTACCCTTATGGCAGAAAGTGAAGAACTAAAAACTTCTTGAGGAGAGTGAAAAAGTTGCTTGAAACTCAACATTCAGAAAACTAAGATCATGGCAACTGGTCCCGTCACTTCATGGGAAATAGATGGGGAAACAGTGGAAACAATGGCTGACTTTTTTGGGGGGGCTCCAAAATCACTGCAGATGGTGATTGCAGCCATGAAATTAAAAGAGGCTTGCTCCTTGGAAGAAGTGTTATGACCAACCTATATAGCATATTAAAAAGCAGAAACATTACTTTGCCAACAAAGGTCTGTCTAGTCAAAGCTATGGTTTCTCCAGTAGTCATATACGGATGTGAGAGTTGGGCTATAAAGAAAGCTGAGCACCGAAGAATTAATGCTTATGAACTGTGATGTTGGAGAAGACTCTTAAAAGTCCCTTGGACAGCAAGGAGATCCAACCAGTCCATCCTAAAGGAAATCAGTCCTGAATATTAATTGGAAGGACTGATGTTGAGGCTGAAACTCCAGTACTTTGGCCACCTGATGTAAAGAACTGACTCATTTGAAAAAAAGACCCTGATGCTGGGAAAGATTGAAGGTGGAAGGAGAAAGGGACAACAGAGGATGAGATGGTTGGATGGCATCACCAACTCAATGGACATGAGTTTGAGTAAATTCTGGGAGTTGGTGATGGACAGGAAAGCCTGGCATGCTGCAGTCCATGTGGTTGCAGAGTCAGACATGAGTGACTGAACTGACTGAAGTTGCAAATTATTTTTGTTGAGGAGAAAATATAAACTGAAGTTTACATTGCCCTTTAGGATATCAACCAGTTTTGTGTTTAAGTTGGTAATTTTTTCTTTCATTCCTTTTTTTTTTTTTTTTTTGCTGCACTTCATGAATTGTGGGATCTTACTTCCTTGACCACAGCCATGAAAGTACCAAATCCTAACCAGCAGACCACCAGGGAACTCTCTTAAATTTGCAATCTTTTTCAGCATTCTTTCTTTTTCTGCCTGTATATATTTTGATATCTCCTATTCACCTTGATGGGCTTCCCAGGTGACTCTAGTGGTAAAGAACCTGCCTGCCAATGCAGGAGATATAAGAGATGCCGGTTCGATCCCTGGGTGGGGAAGATCCCCTCGAGGAGGACATAGCAATCCATTCCAGTACTCGTGCCTTGAGAATCCCATGGACAGAGGAGTCTGGTGGGCTATGGTCCATAGGGTCACAAAGAGTTGGACACAACTGAAGCAACTTAGCACACATGCATTCACCTTGAACTACCTCTATTGTCCTACTGGTTTCTTTATTGGTAAATGAAATAAGTTGATATATGATCAATATACATTTGTGTGTCAGTCATGTTTTTAACTTTTGAAAATTATAATTTAACAAATTCTTATATCCACTTTTTGAAAGTGGAGACAAGGGCCAGAATCAGACAGTGCCAATGTAGAAAAGAGGAACAAAAGTGCTGCCATGACTTAAGAAAATCTGGATTAGAAAATGAACAAAACAGATATGAGAGATACACAAAGGATGAGTAAGGTCTTTCCTAGACTATGACTACAATAAAGTCTAATCTTAGCTAGGAAAGAGTTTTCTGGAATATATTGAGCTCAAGTTCCCAGGAAGATTCATTGGATAAATCCAGGCGATAGTTGGAGAGGCCGATGTTCAGGTTAGTGACTTTCCAAGCATGGTGAACTTCAAGTAGACTTTCTGAAACCAGCCCCCCGCCACACTTTTAATTATGCTTATTTATTTATTCCTGTATGAATGGATGTAGTCATACATTCATTCAACCAGCCAACACTGGTTGAGCAAAACAGCATTTATTTAGCCCCTGAGGGAACATGGACATAAGGCAGTCTTTTTCTGAACATCTTCTCCAGGGTATCTTTCTGATCCAGGGATTGAACCCACATCGCTTATGTCTCCTGCCAGGTGATTCTTCATTGACCTGTGAGCTATCTCCAGCATTTTCAGAGATGCAAATGGACACAAGAAAACATGTTAAAGAATCATTTATTTCCCCAATTCTGGTTTCCCCAATGATAGATCCCCATGAGTTCTTCTACCTCTTATTCAACCACCCTTCCTTGCAGACCCACATATGTGTGCTTCCTCATGTTCACATACACTTTTCTGTAAATGCAACTCATGTGTGTGCATGTGCGTGCACATGTGCACACACACACACACACACACCCTTACCTCCCTCATTACCCACTCACCCTGTGGTTACAAACATCTTTGTTAAAGAGAATGAGGATGATATCACCATGGAGACAGTTGAATGAACAAATGCATCCCAATCTCATTGGGAAATAGTGACTCAGGAGGTTCAGGACCCTTAGATCAAGTCTTTGGTACCCATGTTTTTTCTACAGTCATCCTCAGAAAAACCACTAAATGATGCAGCTTTTGAGTCCTGGCACATATTAACCATCCTCAAATCCTTATGCTTGGACAGGCATGCTCTGAGAATGTCCTGGGCTATCAAAGAATGTCTTGTGAATTCAGTGCTTTGTTCTCACAGGTGATTTACTTTATCTTTAAACTAAAAGCTCTTAGAGATCAGGGACCAGGTCTGAAGTTACCCTTAGATAGAGAGATAGAGTCTCTCATCTAGAAACAGCCAATAAAGGTCAAAGCTCCCTACCCATTCTCCCTTCCCCCACCAATCAGACATTATGCAATGGGAGGGCCCCTGGTGGCTCAGAGGTAAAGAATCTGCCTGCCAATGCAGGAGTCGTGGGTTTGATCCCTGATTTGGGAAGATCCCCTGGAGAAGGAAATGGCAACCCATTTCAGTATTCTTGCCTGGGAAATCCCATGGACAGAGGACCCTGGTGAAGTACAATCCATGGGGTAGAAAAGAGTCTGACACCACTGAGGACTAAACAATATGAGGGCAGAGCTGTTTGCCTATCTTAATCAGAAGCTGTTAGTATATCTTTTTAAACACAATTTGGATTTTAGTTTTAACATCTTTATTGAGAGATAACCTACATGCTATACAGTGTACCATTCAAAATGTACAATTCAAAAGTTTCTAACATATCCATCAGTTCAGTTCAGTTCAGTCGTTCAGTCGTGTCCGACTCTTTGCGACCCCATGAATCGCAGGACGCCAGGCCTCCCTGTCCATCACCAACTCCCAGAGTTTACTCAAACGCATCTCCATCGAGTCAGTGATGCCATCCAGCCATCTCATCCTCTGTCATCCCCTTCTCCTCCTGCCCCCAATCCCTCCCAGCATATGGGTCTTTTCCAATGAGTCAACTCTTCGCATGAGGTGGCCAAAGTATTGGAGTTTCAGCCTCAGCATCAGTCCTTCCAATGAACACCCAGGACTGATCTCCTTTAGGATGGACTGGTTGGATCTCCTTGCGATCCCAGGGACTCTCAAGAGTCTTCTCCAACACCACAGTTCAAAAGCATCAGTAGAGTTGTGCAAAACCATCCCCAAGAAAAACAAATGCAACAAGGCAAAATGATTTTCTGAGGAGGGCTTAGAAATAGCTGAGAAAAGAAGAAAAGCAAAAAGCAAAGGAGAAAAGGAAAGATACACCCATCTGAATGCAGAGTTTGAAAGAATAACAAGGAGAGATAAGAAAAAGCTTCCTCAATGAACAATGCAAAGAAATAGAGGAAAACAATAGATTGGGAAAGACTAGAGATCTCTTCAAGAAAATTAGAGATACCAAAGGACAATATCATGCAAAGATGGGCACAATAAAGGACAGAAATTCTATGGACCTAACAGAAGCATAAGATGTTAAGAAGAGGTGGCAAGAATACACAGAACTGTACAAAAAAAAGGTTTTAATGACCCAGATAACCAAGATGGTGTGGTCACTCACCTAGAGCCAGACAACCTGGAGTGTGAAGTGAAGTGGGCCTTAGGAACCTTTACTACAAACAAAGCTAGTGGAGGTGATGAAATTCCAGTTGAGCTATTTCAAATCCTAAAAGATGATGCTGTGAAAGTGCTGCAATCAATATGCCAGCAAATTTGGAAAACAGAAGTGGCCACAGGACTGGAAAAGTTGTTTTCATTCCAATCTCAAAGAAGGGCAATGCCAGAGAATGTTCAAACTACTGCACAATTGCACTCATTTCGCATGCTAGCAAGGTAATGCTCAAAATTCTTCAAGCTAGACTTCAACAGTACATGAATTGAGAACTTCCAGATGTACAAGCTGGGTTTAGAAAAGGCAGAGGAACCAGAGATCAAATTGCCAACACTCAATGGATAATGGAGAAAGCAACGGAATTCTAGAAAAATATCTGCTTCTCCTTCATTGACTACACTGAAGGCTTTTGCCTGTGTGGATCACAGCAAACTGTGGAAAATTCTTAAAGAGATGGGAATATCACCTTACCTGTCTCCTTGGAAACATTTGTGTGAATCAAGACGCAACACTTAGAACCGGACATGGAATGACTGACTGGTTCCAAATTGAGAAAGGAGTACATCAAGGCTATATAATGTCACCCTGCTTATATGACTTATATGCAGAGTACATCATGCAAAATGTTTGGCTGGATGAAGTACAAACTGGAATCAAGATTATCAGGAGAAATCAATAACCCCAAATATGCAGATGACACCACCCTAATGGCAGAAAGTGAAGAGAAACTAAAGAGCCTCTTGATGAAAGTGAAAGAGGAGAGTGAAAAAGCTGGCTTACAACTCAACATTCAAAAAGCTAAATCAGGGCATCTGGTCCCATCACCTCATGGCAAATAGATGGGGAAAAAATGGAAACAGCGTCAGACTTTATTTTCTTAGGCCCCAAAATCACTGCAGATGGGGATTGCAGCCATGAAATTAAAAGACGCTTGCTCCTTGGAAGAAAAGCTATGACAAACCTAGATAGCATATTAAGAAGCAAAGACATCACTTTGCCAACAAAGGTCCATATAGTCAAAGCTATGGTTTTTCCAGTAGGCATGTACAGATGTGAGAGTTGGACCATAAAGAAGGCTGGGTGCTGAAGAATTGATGCTTTTGAACTGTGGTGTTAGAGAAGATTCTTGAGAGTCCCTTGAACTGCAAGGAGATCAAACCAGTAAGTCATAAAGGAAATCAACCCTAAATATTAATGGGAAGGAATGATGTTAAGTTGAAGCTCCGATACTTTGGCCACCTGATGCCAAGAGCCGACCCATTGGAAAAGACTCTGATGCTGGGAAAGACTGAGGGCAGGAGTAGAAGGGGGCAACAGAGGATAAGATAGTTGAATGGCATCACTGACTCAATGGACATGAGTTTAACAGCTCTGGGAGATAATGAAGGACAGGGAAGCCTGGGGTACTGTAGTCCATGGGGTTGTAAAGAGTCAGACATGACTGAGTGACTGAACAACAACAAAGCATGTTAAAGAAAACAGACAGATAAACCAGAGGAAAAGAAGGAGAATTTCAACAAAGAATTGGAATCAATTTAAAAGAACAAGTGAGTATTCTAGAGCTAAAGAATGTAGCATCTAGACTTAGAAGCTTACTGGATTGACCCAAGAGCAGACTGTAAATGGCAGAAGACATGATAAGTGATGAAAGTCAAAAGAAAATATACAGACCTATGCACACAGAGGAAAAATAGGGGCTGGGGGAAGAGTGAACAAATGAATCATGCTCAAAATGTCAATATGCATTTAACTGGAGTCCAAAAGGAGGAGGGAGAATGAGTCAAAGCAATCCTTGAAAAAATAATGGCCAAGAATTTTCAAAATCTGATGAAAGACACATAGATTCAAGAATTCAACAAAGTTCAAGGATGATTCATATAAAGAAGTCCCCATATAAGCAAATTATAGTGAAATTATAGAAAATCAAAGCATAGGTGTGGTGTATGTGTGCTCAGTCATGTCTCTTTACGACCCTTTGGACTATATCCTGCCAGACTCCTCTGTCCATGGAATTTTCTAAGCAAGAATACTGGAGTGGGTTGCCATTTCCTCCTCCAGGGGATCTTCCCAACCCAGGAATCCTACCTGCATCTCTTGCATCTCTTGCACTAGCAGGTAGATTCTTTACCAACTGTACCACCTGGAAAACTCAAAAGCAACCAGAGTTGTGGAAATATTATTTTCAAAAGGGGTAATAAATAAAAATTATGGCTGACTTTTCAGCAGAAATTATAGACCTCAGATTACGGTGGAACCACATCTTTAAAGTGCTGAGGAAAAGCATATTTATGATAGAGCCAAACTGGAAACACCCCAAATGTCTATCAGCAACTGAATGGTATAACAAGCAATATTACGGTCCCCGAAGGATGTCAAAGTCCTAACCCCAGAGCCTGTGAATCCTTTCCCTAACAAAGGGGATTTTTCAGATGTGACTGAATTAAGGACCTTGAGGTGGAAAAATTATGCTTGATTATACAGGGCCAATCTAAATTACATGGGTCCTTAATATCACAGGACCTTTTCTGATTGTGTTCAGAGAAGGAGATGTGAATACAGAAGAACAGTCAGAAAGATGCAGAGTTGTTGGCTTGAAGAAGTAGCATGAACCAAGGAATACAGGCACCTCTAGAAGCTGGAAAAAGCAAGAAAATGGATTGTCCACCAGAGCCTCCAGAAAGGAATGCAGCCCTGCCTAGACCTTGATTTCAGCCAGCTGAGGTCTGTATTGGACTTCTTACCGACATATCTGTAAGACAATACATTTGTGTTGTTTTAAACCACTAAATGTGAGGTGATTTATTATCACAGCATCAAAAAGCTAAAAGGAATGAATTTAACTATATATGGGGCACATTCATAAAACACATCTATAAAAGGAACAAGCTCAACAATATAGATGGGACTTCTCTGGTGGTGCAGGGAATAAGAATCCGCCTGCCAATGCAGGAGACATGGGTTGGTTTCCTGGTCTGGGAAGATTCCACATGCCACAGAGCAACTAAGCCCATGTGCCACAATTACTGAGCCTGTACTCTAGAGCCCACAAGTGGCAACTAATGAGCCTGTGTGCTGCAAATACTGAAGCCCGCATGCCTGGAACCTGTGCTGTGCAATAGGAGAAGTCACTGCAAAGAGAAGCCTGTGCACCTCAGCGAAGAGTAGCCCCTGCTCACCGAAACTAGAGAAAGCATGAGCAAAAGAATGAAGGCCCAGTGCAGCCAAAAATAAATATGTAAATTAAATATATATATTTATATATGTTATGTATATATATATATATACACACACACAAAACAGTATGTACCATAATGGAATAATGGAAACTGTGACAGACTTTATTTTCTTGGGCTTCAAAATCATTGCAGATGGTGACTGAAGCCATGAAATTTAAAGATGCTTGCTCCTTGGAAGAAAAGCTATGACAAACCTAGACAGCATATTCAAAAGCAGGGACATCATTTTGCCGACAAAGGTCTGTGTAGTCAAAGCTATGGTTTTTTCAGTAGTCACGTATGGATGTGAAAGTTGGGCTATAAAGAAGGCTGAGCATTGAAGAATTGATGCTTTTAAACTGTGGTGTTGAAGAAGACTCTTGAGAGTCCCTTGAACTGCATATTCATTGGAAGGACTGATGTTGAAGCTGAAACTCCAATACTTTGGCCACCTGATGCGAAGAGCCAAGTCCTTAGAAAGGACCCTGATGTTGGGAAAGATTGAAAGCAGGAGAAGAAGGGGATGACAGAGGATGAGAAGGTTGGATGGCATCACCAACTCAATGGACATGAGTTTGAGCAAGCTCCAGGAGATGGTGAAGGACAGGGAAGCCTAGCGTGCTGCAGTCCAGGGGGTCACAAAGAGTCAGACACGACTGAGAGACTGAACGACAACATGCCTATTTATATGAAATTCAAGAACAGGCAAGAGTAAACCATGGTGTTAAAGTTCAGAATAGTAGTTACTCTTTGTACTGAACTAAAAGCAGCTTTTTGGAGGTGCTGTAAATGTTCTTTATCTTCATCTAGATGGTGATTACACAGATGCATACATACATAACAGTGCATTGGGTTCAACACTTAAGGTTTATGTAATCTTATATTTTTAAATTATACCTCTGTATTAGAAAAAGATAATGAGGAAAGGATATAATACTCAATTGTTGTTGAGACTGTTAGTAATACATAAAGTAAAAAATAAACTTTTGTTTTTAATTTGTTGGTTCTCCACTAGAGGGCACCCCTGCACAAGAACAAGACCTCATTTAGCACTGCAGGGGTCTCCATCCGCTGCCTGCCCTCGGCTGACTTTGCCCTTAATCGCCAACCCTTCCCTGTAATGGTCAATATAGATTCCACGGGATAGCACAGGAACTCTACTCAACCCTCTGTGGTGACCTCAGTGGAAAGGAAATCCAAAACAGAGGGCATATACACTTACGTAGAGCTGATTCATCTTACTGTACAGCAGAAGCTGGCCCAACATTGTAAAGAAACTATGTTCCGATAAAAATTAATTTTAAAATAAATAGAAAAAATAAAAATAAACTATTTGTGGGAGGCATACACGTAGCCAGACAATCACACTAAAGTGTGAGAAGTGCTGTGACAAAATCATTTTCCCAACTATAAGTCAAGAGCCAATAAGGAATCTGTGTGGCCAGATTAAAGGATGAGCAAGATTCAGCAATACTTAAAACGCATGCCATTTGTCTCTGTTTAAAAGGTCAAAAGTGTAATATCTGGGAATGTTTGTGTGAATTATGATCCCTAAAAGTCTTAAGAGGGGATATTCTTGAGTTGCCAGCATCAATATTTAGTGTAAAAAAAACTTTAAGTGCAATTACTCTTCGGAAGTCTCCTACCAACAGAGGGCCTTCTTAAGAACTTCCATTTATATAAACTTCACATGTCTCTACAGATCAAAGTGCGGCCCGCTTTCTATTTACTGTTGTTGTTGCTATTCAGTTGCTAAATCATGTCCAACTCTGCGACCCCGTGGACTGCAGCCTGCCAGGCTTCCCCAGCTTCACCTACCTGCTGTAGTCTATTTACTATTTACTGTAGTCTGTTACTATTCATTCTTTCTTTCAACAGTTACTGAGCAGCTTACCACGTCCCAGGCCCTGTCAGTCAGAACCAGAGGTAAGGATGCTAATTCCCTGCCCTCAAGTTGTTCACACGCTGGGTGAGGGCACAGCTGACCACACAGTCTGAAATGGAGTAGCCCACGGGCCAGAGAGGACTGGGAGGCCGGGAGGTGGCTTAAAGGATGGTCTCTGGGAATAGATGATTTTTGAAGTTGTGATAGCTTAACAGGAGATGAAGGATGTTTTAGGTGTAGAAAACATTGTTCCTAACACATACCAGCACAAGCCATGACAAACGGAAAGGGACATTAACATGGTGCGACCAGAGAGGTACCAGATGCACAAAGTGCTTTGAGAAGAATGAAAAGGGAAGGATTAATTTGGCAGAGTCACATCTAGGGAGGTTTTGGGTGCCATTTCCAGGCTAACCTGGAAAAAAATGAATGAAGAAGATTCACTCCGTGGACAGTTGGTTTACACAGGCAACCAGCAGGTGGCACCCACCCTTTTCCACAGGAGGCAGGTGGAGCCTGGCCAGTTCCTCCCAAAAGTACCCCGCCCAGGAAGGAGCCAATGCAAAAGATGCCTGCCTGGACCAAACTCATCCCCACTCCCACCTCACACAGACACACACAGATACACACAGACATACAGACACACACACACACACGCACTGTATACCCTGAGCTAGTCTGTACCCACTACCCAGGGAAAGGAGAAGAAACAGGAAACAGCCATGGTGACTAAAGCACCGTAACTGCTTTTGTTTTCCAAAAGAATGCAACTTTTGTGCTTTCTCTTTCAGGAAATAATATATCAATTGTCTACTGAATGCCACAAAGAGAGAGAACTGGAAATGGTCATGGATTTCAGGGTAGTGAGGAAGCTGGGCCTAAAACTAGGGGTACAAAGAAGCAGCCTCGAAGTGGAGAGAAGATGGGACTCAAGCCTGAGACTCCCGAGGGCTCCTCCACGATCCCCTGAGCCTGTCCCACCCACAGCCAGAAAGGCTGACCCAGAACAGGACAGCTGTTGCAGGCAAGGACTGCTCACCCACAAAAGAAACACCCACAAGGAAGGCAATAGGGTGTTGAGGAGAGGACGGGGCTCTGGAGCCAGAATACCTGACTTCCTAGCCCTGTAACCATGGACAAGTCATCCACTCTCACTGAACCTCCACTTCTCAGCTAATAAATGGGTTCATATCACCCTCACAGAAGAGCTGGCAAGAAGTGCCCAGTGATGCCCAGCATGGAACAGCCACTCGATGATCAGCGACATCTGATCCCCATGACCCTCCCCTCTCACTCCCACCCAGCCTCCTCACTGCATCTTGCATGCATCAGGCACACTCTCATCTCAGGGCATGGGCGCTGACTGTTTCCTCTGCCTGAATGTTCTTATCCATGATATCTCCTTGGTTCATGCCTTAACCTCATTCAAGTATTGGTGCAAAAGTAGGCTTCTTAATAAAGCAGATCTGACCAGTCCATTTAAATGGCAATCCACTCCCCATCCCCACCGCACACACTCCCAACCCTCCTAATTTCACTCTATTTTAATAGCCATTATCACCCTCCAACATTTTACATAATTTACTTATTTATTAGGTTTATTATTTACTGTTTACCCTACCCTCACTTTTCCACCCCTCATTTTTTTTACTGTTCTGTTCACTGTTGTATCCTGAGGACTAGAAAGATGCACTCAGACACAGTAAAGGCCCAATAAATACCTACTGGTTTCATGAAGGAATGACTAAAGGCATGAATGACCTTCCATCTCTGAAAATCAGTCTCCACATCTGTCAAACAGGGAGAGCTGATGTTAAGAGGAAACACGGTCCCTTACAGGAAAGGTCCAGGAAGAGGGGAAGCCCTGCACCGTGCCAGACTGTTCTCTAAGAGGCTGTCAAGAGAGTTCAACAAGAGAGGCAAAAGGCTGTCCAGACACATACCTGGGCCCAATTTTCATCCCCTGTGAAGAGGGGCTCAAGCTTGCTGCAATTTGGAGAGGAGCATCAAAGGGTAGGAGCATAAGCAGGGCTCTGTGTCTCTGGAGGTTGGCACTAACTGGCCCCCACTATACTCTGGAAACTTGGAAATCCATAGAAGTACTTCACCCTGGAGGTACCCACGGTCAACATTTGTCTTTTGGAGAGGGACAAACCTGGATATAATCCCAGTTTCTCCACCACTGAGTTATGACCTTGGACCCGTCACATAATTTTTCTGAACCTGAGTTTACTCCCCTGTCAAACAAGATGTAAAAAGCCACTGCTCAAGGGCATTTTGAGTGGCCAGCACACTGCTTACACATAGGACGTGTTTGATAGAAACTATTTCCTTTCGGCTTCCATCTTGAGCTGTATTTTTGGGACAGAGCCGTTCAATTCAGGACTTGCCCTGCAGAGGGTGCCAGAGCACCAAGAAAGCCTAGATCCCCAGCTCTACCAGGCAGCAGAGGGCAGCTGTGGGCAAGGTAAGCCAGCCAAGATTCTCTGGGACCCCAGCTCTGGGACTGCTCGTTCTCTGGGCCCTCTGTCCAAGCACTCTCTCCTGAGCCAGCCTGCTGGCCAAAGGCTGCCCAGCAGCTCTCCCTTCCCAGGCACCATCCAATCAAAAGGCCAACGCTCTGTTCAGTCACTTGATATAACCTCTGTCCTGAGTAAGTGGCAAATGGGCTTGATAATACCAATAGTGCCAGAAAGTTGCTAGATATTACTTGCTCTTCCCAGGTAACATATGTGAATTCTAACATTCTAACAAGGGTTTCTGAACACGTATTTGGGAAGAAGTGGGCATTCCGGATGCTAACGTCAAGTTGGCTCATTTAGACAGATCTACATTTGAGGATTTGGTGTTTATGCTCAGTGAACTTATAGTAGATTAAACAGATAAAATTGCTCATACTCCATTTCTTAACAACAATTTCATATGGTCCAAATTTATATTTAACCCCTTTACCTCTTCTCAATTTCAGTACAAACTCTAGCTATTAATTTATCTCTTTATTTATTTAGAATTTCCCATCACATTTCTACCTTGTAAAAACCTAGCACCAGGCCTGGTAGATGACAGTCACTGCATGTTACAGTTCCCCTCTCAGGACCCCAGGCACTATCTATAAAACTGAGCCCCTCAAATCAACCTTACTGTCCCACTCACCTCTCCTGAAAATCCTGTTTTCTGTTGCATCCCCACAGTTCACCATCTTGTCCCATGGAGACTGAGTCCTAACTCACTGGCTTCCCCTATCCTTCCAGGACCCTGGGCTCAGCCCTTTCACACGGCCAGAGAGTTTCTGTGACACCAGATCCATAACACAATATATGTCCACTTTTATCCTGAGTAGTAAAAATATTCATATTCTATTTCAAAAAGGAACAGAGTTGCCATTAACTTCTGCTCTTCCTCTGCAGATGTTGCTCCACCTGGAACAACTTTATATGGCCTAGCGCAAGCGTAATTGGTGTCCACTGGAGAATGGGGTGAGGTGTGGGATGGCGGGGCGGGGGGGAAGTACTTGAAGAAATAATGACAAATTTTTTCCAAATTTGATTTTTTAAAAACTATACACCTAACCAAGAATTGCAAAGAAACTCAAGCATAAAAAAATGTACTATACCAAGGTACATCATAACCAAATTGGTTAAAACCAGTGATGAAGGGGGGAAAAGTCATAAAAGTAGATGGGGGCAGGGGTATGAGGGGGCATACATTATTTACAGAAGAAGAAAGAGTGATTGGAGGCATCTCATCAGAAATAAGCCAAGCCAGAAGGCAGTGGAACAAGGTCTTTAAATTACTAAAAGAATAACTTTCAACCTAGAAATTTATGGGCTTCCCTGGCGGCTCAGACAGTAAATAATCTGCGTTAAATGTGGGAGACCGGGCTTTGATCCCTGAGTCGAGAAGATCCCCTGGAAAAGGGAATGTCTACCACTCCAGTATTCTTGCCTTGAGAATTCCATGGATGCAGGAGCCAGGTAGGCTACAGTCCATGAGGTTGCAAATAGTCAGACATGACTGAGCAACTAACACTTGGATCTTTATACTCAGTTTTTTAAAAATGAAGAATTAAGGAATTTTTAAGACATTTAAAGACTGAAATAATCCATCCCCAGCAAAGCTGAAGCACAAGGAATGCTCTAGGAAGTCCGGGAGAGGCAGGAGAAAGGTGATGTTAGAGGGCATCTGAGCGACACAAAGGAGGGAAGAGCTCCTGCAATGGTAATCACGTGCATCAGTGTAAATGCGCTTTTTGTTATTAAAACCTCTTTTAATCAGTGGAATAGTGAATCTCTTAAAAACACATCGTGATGGCTGGTCAGGGCACTCAGCCGCCAGCGAGCGCAGTGACAGCCCTCCTTCGAGGCGCCAGGGAGCCTGAAGGCGGCGCCCTCCGCTCTCGGCCAGCAGAGGGAGCCCGTGGACTTTGGAAAGGATGCCGCC
This sequence comes from Dama dama, assembly GCF_033118175.1. Classification (NCBI taxonomy): domain Eukaryota; kingdom Metazoa; phylum Chordata; class Mammalia; order Artiodactyla; family Cervidae; genus Dama; species Dama dama. The sequence goes on from NC_083700.1 coordinate 19,460,209, forward strand.
ACCCGGCCAGCCTGGGTCAGATAAGGAGGGCCCTCCAACAGCGGCAAGGTGGGATCCCTCAAGGGAAAACTAACAAACCTCGATGGATGCGTCCTTACCCAGGCTTCCCCATTCACTTGCTGTGTGACTTCATTTGGGCACCGACCTTTCATGGGTTCCCTCGTTTGTAAAGTGAGGGGTGAGACTGGCAGATGTAAAGACTCTCCATCTCCCAGGCTCTTGTCGTTCCTTGGTCCTGCTTAGGATGAGCCCTCTGCTTCTGCCCTGGTGGCGCCTCCAGCGGTGAAGAGAGGCACAGCCCTCCCCTCCAGGGAAGGGTTGACAGAGAAGGCTTTAAGAAATCAGAATCTGAAAATCCAGCTCCGTATTCCCTGTACCTGTCAGCCACCCCCACTTCCCACGTGCAACCATGGGGGCAAAGTACTTAACATAATTCTTCCATTTAATTCAACATTCCAACCCCCCAAAGCAAGGGAGATAGCAATAATTGTCCCAGTTTCACAGATGAAGAAGCTGAGACCCAAAGACGTTAAGAAACTTGCTTTTAAAACAGCTAATAAGAGGTGGGGCTGGCGTTTGAGCCAGAGGCCAGGCCTGAACACAGGCTGCCCTGCAGGTCACCATGGGCTTTGCCCTAAGCCTCCTAGAAATGTTTCTGTCTGATTCTGCTCCTCAGACTCACTCTAACCTGGAAGGGCTCTTGTGGGCCTCTCTGCACTCCTTCACTGTGCCTAAGAAGAGGCGAGTCCAAAAGGGTTTTATGTTTATTTATTTTTATACTTCTTAACTGAAATATAGTTGATGTAAAATATATTACAGGTGCACACTATAATGATTCACAGTTTTAAAGGTTAAACTCCATTTATATTATTGTAAAATGTCATCTCTATATTCCCTATGTTGTACAATATATCCGTGTGATTTATTTTATACCTAATAGTTTGTACCCTCAACAGTTTTTAAATGTTTAGACCTTCTCACACCTGACCAGTTCCCTTCCTGTGAAAGTTCACTTTAATAAGAATGTGACTCAAGGATAGTTCTATACCATATACTGGGACAGAGCCTCACAGTTTACACCTACGTGCCTATTTTCTTGGTTCTTCACACCAAAGGAGAATGTTCACAGTGAGAGGAACATCGTGAAAATGTTCAGAGCTCTAGTGAAAGGGTTAGTCGCTCAGTTGTGTCTGACTCTTTGTGACCTCGTGGGCTGTAGCCCTTCCAGGCTCCTCTGTCCATGGAGTTCTCCAGGCAAGGATACTGGAGTGGGTTGCCTTTCCCTTCTCTAGGGGATCTTCCTGACCCAGGAATCAAACTCAGGTCTCCTGCATTGCAGGCAGATTATTTACCGTCTGAACCACCAGGGAAGCCCCAAATGTTCATAATAAAAATGAATTTTAAAAGTGCTTACTTTATAGATGTGGGTATTTCAGCACAGTTTAAGTAACTCAGTCAAGATCACATAACCAAGTATCAACTAAAGTTATCTGTAAGCTTATTCCCCCAATTCCAATCCAATCTCGTGCCTTTCTGTGACACCTTTTTTCTTCTAAGTCACTGTTTACCTCCAAAGCCTGTGATGCATAATGGGTATATGAGTATGTGTGTGTGTGTGTTTACCATGTTTATGATCAGAAGAAAATGACAACAAAAAATGCTCAGATTGACATCGGCTGGATGGAGCAGTGGCAAAGGGCGCCATCAGCAAGAAGGACCTTTCCTTTCCTGCTGAGATCAACTCACAGAGCCTGGGGCTTCCCAGGGGTCCTCCTCTGCTTGCCTCCTCCCCTGGTCCAAGCTGGGCCACTTCCCTGTGCCTGTGTGAAAGGGCGGGGTTTCTGTTCAACCTCTCCAGGCCGCACCCCAACCCTGAGCCTTCTCCTGGGAGCAGCAAGGGGCCCCTTGCATGCCTCTTCTTTAATGAAGGAAAGATACCATCACTTGTCAGCTGCAGGGACCTAATTAATACCTGCTTGGAGTTTCGGTTGCTGATTCAGGGCACAGCTCCCCAGCTGAAGCTCCTGTGGGGAAGTCTGTCAACCTCTTAGGGATGGGATGTGGGAATGAGGTCAGTGGAGGGGCAGGGGTCCCTCCTGTCTGAGCTCTTCTAGCATCTTAGGACTAGAACAGAAATGAGCCAGCCTCTAACAAAACAAATGCCCTGTTTAGAAATCCTACCCTTCTGTGTCCTGCCCGGACCAAACAGAGAGACCCATCCAGCTCACCCAGTCCTCAGGGTCTCCAACCCAAACTCTTTCTCCAAACACCTCTCACAGTAGTGTAATTCCCTCGCCCCCAGTCTGAAGGATTTCCAGAACTTGAACCCAGGACTGTCTAGCTCTGAGTCTGATATCCAAGCCTAGAATCTTTCCAGCTTGAACTCAGCACTTGGGGTCATGTCTCAGCTTTCACAATCCCACCTCCATTTTCATCTCCTCCCCAAATCCACACCCTTTGGAATGACATCAGAATTCATCTGAATTGTTTGAAGAAGAAATAAGCAAATAAATAAACAAGCTCATTACGGAGTGTGATTAGCACTAAGAAGAAAACAAATAGGATGGTGAGGAGAGACTGACAGCCGGGGGTGAGGCGGGGCCCCTGCAGCCACAGGAGACCTGGAAGGTTCGCCTCCTGGACCACCCCGGGCACATTCTGCCGCCCAGTGTGTACACCACGCCCGATCCCCAACCAGTTCCTCCACCTAGCTCCAGCACCCCTGCCTTTATCTGTAGCTCTCGAAACTCTTTGATTTGTTTTATTTAATATTTTGCTGTTGTAGGTCTTCCCTGGTAGCTCAGATGGTAAAGAATCCGCCTGCAATGCCACACACTGGTTCAAGCCCTGGGTTGGGAAGATCCCCTGGAGAAGGAAATGACAGCCCATTCCAATATTCTTGCCTGGAGAATCCCATGGACAGAGGAACCTGGTGGGCTACAGTCCATTGTGTCACAAAGAGCTGGACACGACTGAACAACTAACTCTTGCACTGTTGTTAGTCTAAGCAACTGTAATTGGAGGGCAAGGACTTTGTATTTTTTTTCACCCCTCTGCCCCCAGCACCCAGAACAGAGTTTGACACACAGCAAGTGCATCATAAATAGATGTTGAATAAATTGAAGTGGGCTCCATTTCTCCCCGGCAAGATGCGCATGAGCTAACAATCCAGAAGGAGCTGGCTCTCCAGACCCTCAACCATTCTCAAAGACTTGGGCGGACATCTCTCTGAGCTTCCAGGACCAAGAGGAAAGGCCCGGCTCCTGGGCCATAGGCCACACTTGCCCCAGCTGGAGAGATGCCCAGAATCCAGGACCCAAGCTTCTGGAAAAGAACCTACTCTCCTTTGGCTTCTTTCTTCCCTTTCTCTCATGCCCCCACATTGAGTTCTCTTAGTTTAATCACCAAATACATTTCAAAACTGCCCACTTTGTCTCTGTCTCCTTTTCTACTACCTTAGTCCAAGCCACCTCTTCTCTGCCTGGACACTCTAGTGGCCTCCTGGCTGGTCTCTCTGCTCTTCCACGGAGCCTCCCAGTTCAAGCTTGTGCGGCATCCAGGGTGCTTATGTTAAAACATAAAACAAGACTGTCTTTTCTCTGCTTAAAATCCTTCAGTTTTTTAAGCTCTTCAGGTTTTTAAGCTCCCTCAGGTTTTTCTTTGCTCTTAGATAAAATCCAAATTCACTCACCCTTATGTCCTATCTCCTTACCCCTCACTTGCTACACTCAAGCCCCAGTGGCCTCTTCTGTCTTTTTCAAATATGGATCTGCTTTGACTTACAATGCAGTTACATCCCCCAAACTCTTAATAAGTTGACAATATTGTAAGTCAAAAATGTCTTTAATACACCTAACCTACCAAGCATCATAGTTTAGCCTAGCCTACCATACATGTGTTCTGAACACTTTGATAAGCTTGTTGTCATTCAGTCACTAAGTCATGTCCGAATCTTTACAACCTCATGGACTGCAGCATGCCAGGCTTCTCTGTCCTCCACTATCTCCCAGAGTTTGTTCAAACTCATGTCCACTGAATCAGTGATACTATCCAACCATCTCATCCTCTGCTGCCCCCTTCTCCTCCTGCCCTCAATCTTTCCCAGCATCAGGGTCTTGTCAAATGAGTCAGCTCTTCCCATCATGTGGCCAAAGCATCGGAGCTTCAGCTTCAGTATCAATCCATCCAATGAATGTTTGGGGTTGATTTCCTTTAAGATTGATATTAGCCTTCAGTCAGGCAAAATCATCTAACACAAACCTATTTTATAATGAAGTGTTGAATGTTGAGTGAATATGGTACTGAAACTGAAGACAGTATGGTTGTAAGGGCACAGAACAGTTCTAAGCGTGTCAATCATTTACCCTAGTGATCACGTGGCTGACTGGGAGCTGCCACTGCCCAGCACCAAGAAGGAGCAACACACCACACATTGCAAGCCTGGGAAAAGACCCAAAACCAAATTTTGAACTATATTTTCTGCTGAATGCCTGTCTCTTTTGCACTATCACAAAGTCAAAAAATCACGTTGAAACTTTGTAAGCCAGGAATCATCTGTACGTCAAGTTCTTCCCATTAGTTTTGAAGTTTCCCTCTTCCCAGGATGCTCTCTCATCCTGCTCAGATGTTACCTTCCTGGGGAGGCCTTGGGGACCTGGCTACCTGAGGGTGTGCCCCTTCAGATATAGCTGTTCTGTACCACACTGTTGCATTTATTTCCTTCCTAATCCTACATCCTCTATAATTACTTTTTTTAGTGTATGGTCTGCCTCTCCCCCAAGTGGAAGCTCCATCAGGGTAGGCATCATTGTCTCTTTCATTCATATCCCTGCTCTGTATGTCTCACATGTGGTTTGTGCTCAATGAATATTCTTTTGAAAGAAAGGATACAGGGAGACCTCTACTTATTCACATCTTATCAATCTTGTATCCATTGACCCTGGTTGCAACTTTTTCATCCTGCTGGGCCTCTTACAAGCCTTTGCACCTTTGACATCCCCCTTGCATTCCACCTCATTTCTCACAAGGCCTTCATGTCCTTACCAGCCTTTGGGACTTGGCTTTTTCCTCTGATCAGTATGCTCCTCCAGTACAGTTGAAGTCTCGTCCATTCTTCAATGTGAGGTTCAAACATGGATTTGAAGTGTGTGCAGATTCCTGATACCTCATCCCTTACTTTGGGCATCAATAGATTACATCACTAAGAGAACCTTTATCATGCTGCATTTTGTTGTGTTGTTGCTATTGCTGTCTTATGCTTCTGTCGCCCAGGTGGGCGGCTGCCCAGGTGGTGCTAGTGCTAAAAAACCTGCCTGCCAATGCAGAGGCATAAGAGAATGAGGGCTCAATCCCTGGGTCAGGAAGATCCCCGAGAGGAGAGCATGCATGGCCACCCACTCCAGTATTCTTGCCTGGAAAATCTCACGGACAGAAGTGCCTGGCAGGCTATGGTCCACAGGGTCCTACAGAGTCAGACACAACTCAAGTGATTTAGCACAAACACACACTCCCTGTTGGAATGTGGCAACTTCTTGAAGACAAGGATCTGTCTTTCCATTATTATATTCCCAAGATTTACCAGAGCACATAAACACGGTAGGTGGTCAGTACATGCGAGTGGAACTGCTTGGGAAGCCCTTTATTACATGATCTTTTAGCTCTTGGACTGTCTTTGTCCCTTCTGCTGACTCCTAAATATGAAATTTCCCAAGTTTCTCCTCTCAAACCTGATTTTCTGCATTCTTTTCCATAGAAGGTCAGAGTTTAAAGCAGCTCGTCAATTCCCAGCACAAAAGAAGTCCTGTCATGTTGGATCGTCTCCTTAGTCTTGAGGCCCACCTGTCACGGACCTCCCCAGGCAGAAGCCTGGCCAGACAGCCTCAGTGGACAGACCTTATTTTTTAAAGGATCTTTGAAGAACCATCCTGACACTCAACACATACATCCTGTGCAACAGAAATGGGACAGATTTGAGTTTTATGCCAGGAAGACATGACCTCAGGAAAGACTCAAGATTCTTGGGGCCATTGCTCTTTGGGATGAAACTAGGAAGGATAGGGCCAAGGAAAATTCAGTTCAAGGGGTCACTCTGCCACCTCAGCTCATGAAGTTGTGTTTTAGATAGTGATTCCAATGAGGTCAGCAGTTTTGTAAATGCATAACAAGGTCACACAGATACAAGACAACAGCAAACCCTCCGAATACAATGTCCTTAGGACCACTGTCTATGGCATCATTTTTAGGGCTATATAATAGGTCTGCTGCATAGGCGATCTCAGAAAAAAGTCAAGCAAGGTACAGTTCCAGGGTAACTATTATTAGGGTCCAAAACTCCCACCCACAGCACATCACAGCTCTGGCATGTTCACCCTGAGCCTGAATGGGTGTTACACTAAGTCTGAGTTCAAAGGTTTGGCAACACTCCCATCTCTACCCCTCACCCAAATGAGCATCAAGAGCCATCAGCAAGGTTTAAGGTAAAAAGTATAGCCTTTGTATTGAAACAGATCTGAGTTGGAATCATGACACTCCCACCGGCAAACTTCATTCAGCAAATGTTTATTGAAGTCATTCTATGCACCAGACACCGGAGCAGACCTTGAGGGAAAAAGAAGAAAACAGAACAGACAGGGACACTGGACAGATTAGTTAAACTTGCAGGCCTCTGCTTTCTCATCTCAAATGAGACAATGGCTACCCCTTAGTGGTTGAGAGGATTTTTTGAGACAATGTGTGTAATTGTGGAGCTATTTACGTTATTGTCATTGTAATTAATGAAACAATATGGCAGCAGTTTGTGTGGAGAGTCATACAATTGTTTAAACCCCTGAACCCTAAGGAACAATGATGCTAAGGAAAAGCCCAGGGACAAAGATACACATGAAGGAGAGAGATGGGAAAGAGAGAAAGCATCTCCTCTGTGTCTATGTTTTGCAAGGTTCTGGGTGAAACACCTTACATTTGTTAATTCATGAAAATTAAGCAAAGGAAAAAAATATAAGCAACCTAAATATTCAGTAGTAGTATAATGAATGGAATATTTTACAGTTATTTAGAGTAATTATACAGACTATGTGGCAACACAGAAAAATTCTCATGACATCATGTGAGGTGGAGAAAGGAGGTTACAGAGTGTGGGCATGTGGATGACACTTGCAGCTATGTACAATTCCTACGCAAAAATGCAGCCGCACAAAACAACAAGCCTGCTCTAGAATGATGGCTTGATGAAGGTAATTCTTCTGCTCTCCATTTCCCAAGCTGCTTGCAGTCTTGTTTCATTGATTGTTATGTTACTTTAAGGTGCTCTGTTTGCTGGTTATGTCACTCTGTCCTATTTGGCCTCCCCATCAATTCTGAGAGGGGAGGATAAACCATTTTCAAGCTTGAAAGTCTCAGAAAGGAGCAAATCTTCGAAGAGGCATCAGCTGCCCTCAATTCATTGCTGTTTCCGGAAAAACAAATGGAAGATATGTTGTTGTTGTTGTTCAGTCGCCAAGTCGTCTCCAACTTTTTGTGACCCCATGGACTCCAGCATGCCAGGACTCCCTGACCCTCACCATGTCCCAGTGCTTACCCAAGTTCATGTCCATTGAATTGGTGACACCATCCAACCATCTCAGCTACCCCTTTTATATTTAGCTCGTCAACTGCTCATAGCAAACCTTCAGTACCCAAGGTACTGTTATAGCAGCACCTGCCAGAAACAATATCAACAACTGGAGGGCTCCGTGTCTCTGGGAAGGCCATCAGTGCAGGCTGAATTCCCGTCTATCCATCCACTTCCTCTACCATCTCCTGGTCTATCCATTTTAGGATTCACTATCTGTCCATCCATATTACCATCCCTCTGCCATTTACCCATCTACTCTTCCTTGGAAGGATATCATCATGAAACTCCCTTACAGGACTTATAAAAATGTCCTTATTCTTCAACTGAAAAATCAGGTATGAAAGGGCTAGGTCCACGTTCCCGAATGGGGTCAGTGCTGCAACAGGGCAGGACCCAGTGCTTCTCATCTTCCCTTGGTCCCTGGTGGGCTGATTGACAGCTGGTTCTGCAACTGAGCAGGTTCCCAAGGCCCATCCTGGGAACAAAGGGTTCCAGTAATCAGGTCACATTTGTCACTGGGGTCCTCCCTGTCCCAGTTGGCCAGCTGGAACAGGATCTTCAAGGCATTCCGAGCATTTGCCGGCTCAATCTGTCACATTCTTGCCCTGCGGGTAGAGTGGGAGAGGCAGTGCAGTATGCACTTGCCAAGCTGCCAACTGAAAACCTGTTTTAATCAATTAAACAATGGATTCTCATTACATAAGCCTAGATTGTGACCTTCTCAATCAAGCACTAGTTGGGGTTGATGAGGACAATGTGCCCTGGACCTTGTCACCCTGCATCAGACTCCTTAGAGTCCTACCTTCACCCCTAATGAGGCTAGAGGGGGAAATTGAGCCAGGGTCCGCTGAGTGACTGGGATGTGTTCACAGAACAAACTAAAGAATTAAACACGTGTGCAGTATGTGTCTGATATGAGGTCCATTGCCAGGTGCTAGGCATGCAAGGATGATCCTAGCACAGTACTTGCCTGTAAGCTCGCAGTCTAGGGGAGAAAACAGACCCTAAGACAGCAGTGCAGATGGTAAAGAATCTGTCTGCAATGTGGGAGACCCAGGTTCAATCCCTGGAGAAGGGAATGGCTACCCACTCCAGTATTCTTGCCTGGAGAATTCCATGGACAAAGGAGCCTCGAGAGCTACAGTTCATGGGATCACAAAGAGTCTGACATGACTGAGCAACTAACACACACACACACACACACATGACAGTGACAACAAGTGTGTACAGGGCCATCACAGGGTGGAGTGAGGGTGCAGGTGGGAGCAGCCACATGTGTCTAGATAATCCCCGAGGTTTATAGAAGGGGGCATTAGAACTGGGCCTGGACAGCACAAGAAGACATGGCTGTTTCCTGACAAATCAGCCCATGGAAAAGCAAGGGAGAGGGCCTCACACAGGGGCTCTGAGACTCTTCAGCTCAGATTTGAAAATGTAAGTCACAGAAGCTCCTCCTGGTGTTCCTGGAACAGACTTAAGGCTCTTATACCACCAGGTTACTAGTAGCTTCTCTACTCTCTACCAATGATCCCTAGTCCACTCATACTCTACTCACCCTTCAAGTTCTAACTCTCAGGTCATCTCCTCTGAGAAGCCTTCCTGGAGTGACTCAGCCCCAGAGCCATCCCCCTCTGCTCCCTCAGTGGGGGACCACATTTATCACTCCAGTGAGTTTTCAGATCCTGCTTCCTTATCTGCCTAGTAGCCCACACAGTGCTTGGCACACAGTAGGTCCTCAACATCTGATTGTCAAGAGGCTAACCCCTCCCAGAATGGACTTACACGCAGGTGATCCAGAAGCACCACCCAGACCCACATCCTGCAAGGCTAAGCTTGTTGTCATGGCAGGAAGCCATCAGTTAACTTGGGAAAAACAAGTCTGCATGGAATCCAGCCAGTTCCCCTGCCAGCATGCCACAGGCCAGCGGCCATCTCCAACATACACCAGAGTTTCTAATATTTATACGAAACTTGGTGAGCACTGGGCACCAGTCAGCAATCAGCTACCCCTGAGTGTTGACTGAGCCCTCACCGCATACAAGGCATCACAGCACCAGGACCAGTCAGTGGCTAGGAAGACAAGTGGGAAGAGCTTACCAGTCATCAAAGAGGAGATTAAGGTCATTTCTTTTTAATTCATTGAAAAGACCATCTGATGTATATTATATATTTCCTAACCTTCCCATAGTGGGCCCGTCTTACTTATACAGCTAGATTTTGATTAAAAAGAAGATTTTGAAACAATCTGAGTGGGAGTGGTCACAATTTCAGGAACACAACTGCTGATTAATATTAATTGATAGATTGCCAATAGGCTTCAATTTGCTATCCACCTATTTAGTCACTAGCTGTGAATGGGTAAACAGGGAGGTACTGAGTGTGTGTGGAAAGAAGTGAAGCTGGTGGGGGCAATGGGAGGGTGGAGGGAGCAGGACTACAGAAGCCTCGGGGGACATTGTCAGGGCAGTGATATCATGAGCAAGACAGACCCATTGTTGCCAGGCTTCTTCCCAAATTGCCTTCTTCTATCTCAGCTCACCTCCTTTCCAAATAGAAGCCTAAGGCCTGAGCCCCTAGAGCAGTTCTGTCCCTTTAGTTAGGCTGGCTGCATGGGAACCAATGACTCTGCCTTCTTGCTTAAAAAAAAATAGGGGTGTGTGTGTGTGTGTGTGTGTGTGTGTTGTTTTCTCCTTTGAAGGGAACTTCATTTGGCAAACCAGGAGGAAAGCAAAGCAAGAGTAATTAGAAGTCGTAGACGTGCACAGCTATATCAGGCACACGCTCCTTATCTGCAGCACTGAACTTGCAGAGTGGACAACCCAGGACTCTGTCTTCCAACTCTCACCAGTGATTTGTGGCCTGCTCTCCCAGGAGCTGCCCCCCATGCCTTACTGACATGGTCCAGGCTGGTGAGAAGAAAACATTTTTTTAAGAACAAAATATTTAGCTATTTCTCACCTGGGGGCTCCGAACTGAGGACAGTTCTGCCCACCTAGGGCAAATAGCATCCCCTGGGGCCCATTTGTCTCCCGCTAGCTGATACCTGTCAGCAGGTGAGCTGGCTGAGTTTTTCTCTTCTGTAATCTTATCAAGAGAGGCCCCAGCTCAGATACCAGCTGTTGCCTGTTCTAAGGGCCCCATATACTCGCCGGTGCATTTCTCTAAGCTTGGGTCTTCTGTCCCCCTTGCCAATAGCAGCCCAAATGCTCCTTGGGCCTGTCGTTGACCATCCTGTCAATCACCCCTTAGTCCCGCCTCTCCAAGCCCCAGAGCCTCCTGCCGCCCTTCCCTGGCTCCTGCGCAGACTCGCTGGAGCTTGTTTCACTGCAGACATCAGTCCCAGCTGCCATTTGCACAGATCTGGTCCGTGATGAGGCTCCTCACTTCCTGGCCTCACTCCACCTTCAGGGCAACCAGGCACAGGTCCGTATGGTTCCGCTCTGCCCAGATGCTCCTCGTGTCTTGCTTCCATCTGCCTGGACTGTTCCCATTGCCCCTGAAATGGAACTCAGTGCCCTTCATTGCCCACCCCACCTCTCAAAGTCTGAAAACCCCTTCTCAAATCCCAGCTCTGCCATTTAACAGACAGCTGACGTGGACAAAGCTTTTGAAACTTCCAGGGATAAGCCACATCTGTAAAATAGGTAAAGTGATCATAACTAACAAAGAATCCAATGAGAGGCACCATAGGAAAAAGTGTCTTGTTACCTCTAACAGTGCGCTGTTAGTTTTCTTAGCCTCTGGCTGCAGGCTGACTTCATTGTTTGTCTTCGCCTGAAGTACATTTTCCGTCTGGTCTGGAGTGGTTGGGGCCCCTCAGGGACCTGGCTTCTTTGCAGATTTTCTGGTTTGCCCTCTTTCTCACCTGTCCTTCAGGTTGGGTGCCCTGTAGAGGCCTTTCTGCTGTACGCCAAACTCAACACTAGGTGGCAGCCTAACCACAGGCTCTTGCTGGATGCGCCTCGCCTCCTGACCTGACTCAGAACCCAGGCCTGAAGCTTCCACGGAGTTAGCCATGTAGCAGGCACGTCTCAGGATTTGCCCTATCCCATAACTGCGGCTTTTAGTAGCGGAGACCCAAGAAAAGCTTCTTGCTGCTACATTCAGGCTGAAGCCAGGGAAACAAGAGGTGGCTTGGGTCAGGTCCCAAGTCAGCTCTTCTGCCAGCTGGGGCTACGTTTGTAGAACAAACTTCCAACACAGCCCTTGGTGGAGCTAGAGGGAGCTGAGGCCTGGGTGCCTGCTGAGGGGCCTGGCCTGGCAGCCTTTCTCCTTTCAGGGCTTGGAGTTCCCAGTAACCCAGAGGCCCCACTGGGATCCCACTGAGCTTGTGGACACAAGCATTCAGTGTTCAACCTTTCTCCCCACTGACTTCCTCCCCTCAACATGGGCATGGTCACAACGTTCCCATTCTTTTTTTTTTTTTTTAAGCCAATTTAAATAAATTTATTTGAAATTAAACTTTAAAATGTATTTAAATTAATTTAATTTTAAATTAAACTTTAAATAAACGAAAATTCCAAGTAGTGACATACAATGATAGAAATGAGGTAACTCAAGCTGTTTTCTGGTTTGTTTAGGTTTTTTTCCCCTCTTTTTAAAATAGACTTCACTTTAGGTCAGTTTTATTTGTTATGTAATCTTTTGCTCTTTAAGAGTTTGAGTTTGTTTTTTTTTTTACATATTTTTTTCCCTTTGGAGTTTAGTTGCTTGGGGGCTTCCCAGGTCAAGCTAGTGGTAAAGAACCTGCCTGCCAATTCAGGGCACATGAAAGATGCAGGTACAATCCCTGGGTCTGGAAGATCCCCTAGACTAGGGAATGGCAACCCACTCCAGTATTCTTACCTGGAAAAATCCCATGGACAGAGGAGCCCAGCGGGCTATGGTCCATAGGGTCGCACAGAGTCAGACACAATCGAAGTGACTTAGCACACACATAGCACACACATAGTTGCTTGCACTGCTGTGTTGATTTCTACACAGCAAAGTAAATCAGCCGTATGTATGCATAGATCCCCTCTTGGATTTCCTTCCCATTTAGGTCACCACAGAGCACCAAGGAGAGTTCCCTGCGCTATACAGTAGGTTCTCAAGTTACCTATTTTATACATAGTTTCAATAGGATATTTGTGTCGATCCCAATCTCCCAATTCATTCTACCACCACCTTTCTCCCTTGGCATCCATACATGTCCTTTATGTCTGTGTCTCTGTTTCTGGGTTTTTGGTTTTTTTTTCCTCTGCTTTGCAAATAAGATCCTTCATCGATGCCATTTTTCTAGATTTCACATATATGCATTAATACATGGTGTTTGTTTTTTTCTTTGTGACATTTCACTCTATATGACAGACTCTAGGTTCATCCATGTCTCTGCAAATGATACAGTTTCCTTTCTTTTTACAGCTAAGTAATATTCCATTGCGTTGTATATATGTACCACATCTTTGTTATCCATTCCTCTGTCAAGGGACATTTAGATTGCTTCCACGTCCTGGCTGTTGTAAACAGTGCTGCATTGAACATTGAGGTGCATTAGGCGTTTCCATTCTAAAAACAATTATCTTCATCTGGTCTCTCTCTTCTTAGTCAAACTGATTGAAAAGCTTTCTTCACTCTCTCCCCTCTCACTGCCTACCTCATACACCTCAGCCCACTGTTCTGTTTTCTCCTCTGTCTTTCAAAATCTGTGTCTCTGATGCCGGCCCTACTCCTATCTTGCCAACTCTAAGGCCCATTTCAGTCTTCATTTTGCTGCATCTCTTAGACCACACTTATGACCCCTCCTTGGGGCTTCCCAGGTGGTGCTCGTGGTAAAGAACTCGTCTGCCAATGCAGGAGACGTACGAGACATGAGTTTGATACCTGGAGGAGGGCATGCAACCCACTCCAACATTCTTTCCTAAAGAATCCCTTGGACAGGGGAGCCTGGTAGCTACAATCCATAGGGTTGCAAAGGGTCAGACATGACTGAAGCGACCGCATACACAAATGCCCCCTCCTTGATACGATTCTCTTCACCCTCTTTAAAATGTTCTTGATCTATTTCACACACTCTCCTCAAACTTAATACTCTCAGTTTTTTGCTCAGCACTTATATCCCAAAGATTTTCGAACCTCTGCCTTAGGACCTGGCATTCTTCGGCTCCAGGGCCCTGTCTCCAGCCGTTTAAACACTCCCAAGACTGAGCTTCTCCCTCCACCCTAGGCCTGATGTCCTCCTCCCATCTCTGTCTCAGGGCAGAGCATCCCCAACAACCACAGCAGTGACCAAAGCCAGACCGTTGCAAGTCATTGCTGCCCTTCCCTGACCTTCCCCGCTACATCCACTTGATAACCATGTCCTATCCATTCTGCCCCCTTAGTACGTCTCAGATATCTCCCCATCACAGTCCCTCCCATGCCCGGACAGGTCCTCATCTCCTCCCTGCAACAACTGCAGCAGGCTCCAAATTGGTCTCTCTGCTCTCATTCCACCGCCCCCCACCACGACCACTACATCTCCTCACTGCAGTCAGCGTTCTCTATAACATGCAGAGCTACACGGGTAGTTTCTATGCTCGGTAGTCTTCAGTGCCCCGAGGGTAGCATCTAAATATTATTGCATGGCTCACAAGAACTTTCACAACTTGAGTCTGCCTGCTTTCTCCAGCCACGCAGCTTGGCGGCATCCACCCTCAACTCTCTATTGCAGCAAAACTGTCCTTGGACATGCCACACCCTTGCCTTCTAGTGTCTCTTCTATCTGTTCTTCCTCTCCTACCTCCCTTTTGTCCACTGGGACTCTGCTTAGAATTTCTAATTCTCTAACCCCAGTGCTGTACTAGGGACACCTTGCCTGAGCTTCCTTGATCAAAGTAATCACTATTGCAATTGTGTGATCACACCTCACTACACTGTAAACTTGAGGACAAGAAATGTGCTTTTTTTTTGGTCTTTGGGTCCCCGGCATCAAGTTCATCACTTGACATAGAGAAGGAGTAAAACAAATATTTGTTTGATGGGTAGATGGATGGGTGGGAAATGAAAAATTATTGTGCAGGAAAAGTTTCCTGATTATTCAGAGGTAGTCTGGCTTTCAGATTTCTCACCTTAACCCCAAGAGTCTGGCACCTGTTACATGAAGTCAGACCTTGGAAGGATCCAAAGCAACATATCAGAGTGCTTTCCCTGGGACCAGGGGGATGGGAACACCTTCTCTAGGTTCCTGGCAGAAAGTTTAGGCACTGGGTAGCATGCAGCCAAAGCAGGGATCCAACTCTGCTCTCACTGTGGTCCGGAGGGATGCCTTGTCAAACCAGGGAGATGGCAGCAATACAGTTAAGCACTTGACCAGAAGACAAAGCCAAGCTCTCTACAGTTTGTCTGCTGCAGAAAAAGGGAGCACTGAGCAATGCACCAGTCTTGGGATATACACAATGGAATATTACTCAGCCATTAAAAAGAATGAAATAAGGCATCTGTAGCAACGTGACTGGACCTAGAGATTGACACATTGAATGAAGTCAGACAGAGAAAGAAAGATCATATGATATCACTTATATTGGAATCACGACTGAGTGACTGAACTGAACTGATATTGGAATCAAACAAATGATACAAATGAACGTATTTATAAAACAGAAACAGATCCACAGACTTAGAGAACAAATCCATGGTTACCAGGAGGAAAGGGTAGAGGAGAGGAATAGTTAGTGAGTTTGAGATTGACATGTATACACTGCTATATTTTAAATGGATAACCGGCAAGGACCTGCTGTATTGCACAGGGAACTCTGCTCAATATTCTGTAATAGTCTAATTGGGAAAAGAATTTGTAAAAGAATAGATATATGTTCCCAGGTGGCACTAGTGGTAAAGAACCCACCTGCCAGTGCAGGAGACATAAGAGGCAAGGGTTCGATCCCTGGGTCGGAAAGATCCCCTTCCCGAAGGGAATGACAACCCACTCCAGTATTCTTGCCTGAAGAATCCCATGGACAGAGGAGCCTGGCAGGCTACAGTCAACAGGGTCGCAAAGTGACTTAGCACATATGTATAACTGAATCATTTTGTTGTACATCTGAAACTAATACAACATTGTTAATCAACTATACCTCAGTGTAAAACAAAAAGTTAAAAAAATAAATAAATAAAAATATTTAATATTTTAATAAAATTTTATTAATAAAATAGATAATAAAATAATATAAATTAATGTTTTAATTTAATAAAATATAAATAAACATTTTTAAATGAGATGCAAACATAGGAACAAGTCTTAAGGACAAAGACTTTTTTTGTTTTCAATGTGGCCCCCAGGCTTGTTTGGCTTCCCTGCAATAGCTTCCAGAAAAATGAATAAAATACCAACGAGGGAGAAAAACTTGATTCATTTCTCAACCCTCAGCCTCTCTCTCAAAGGCAGAGCCCATTGACTAAAACCTGGGGGTCTGGAACCTGGACAGATGCCAGGAAATAGAAGCCCAGGTGCCTGCTCCTACCAGTAATGAGTGCAGCAGGCAACGGTAGCATTGTCAATGATGTCTTAGATGTCAATGTTTCAAAACCCGCTTTATAGGCTGGGTCTTTGTTCCTGCTCTTTTCCTCTGATTGCTCTCCCAGCACACTCTCTCTTAAAGTCTTAGCCATCCCTCAAAATCCAGTGCAAATGCATGATCTGTGAAGCTTTCTCAGAGGCCCCCACCCCACCCCAAGCCTGTATTAAGCCTTATCTTCCCCTTACTTCTATAATACTCAGTCGCTCAGTCGTGTCCTACTCTTTGTGGCCTCATGGACTGCAGCCTGCCTGGCTCCCTTGTCCATAGGATTGCCCAGGCAAGAATACTGGAGTGGGTTGCTATTTCCTTCTCCAGGGGATCTTCCTGACCCAGGGATGGGATCCACACCTCTGACATCTCCTGTATTGGCAGGCAGATTCTTTACCCCTAGCACCACCTGGGAAGCCCTATTTCTTTTGTGACATTAATCTCAATTTCTCTTTCATTGGTATTTCCTATGACTGTCTGATGATGTTCTTGACAAGATCATAAATGCCTGGCAAGGAGGAACTGTTTTAGCCATGTCTACATTTCCCATGGTTCTACCCCTGTGTTCTAGGCATGTGATAAGTGTGCATTAAATTGAATGACAATTATCAAAGCATTACACCATACAATTTTACAAAGCACCATGCAGACAACTAGGTTCATAAGTTCAAAGCATATGGAAAAAAGAGGAGTGATCATATGGGTAGGGCTTATCCGGGAAGACTTCCAGGAGGAGGTGTGGCTGGAGGAAGCTGTGCCAGGTGGGGCTGAGAATCATGGCCAAAACCTGTTAAGTTTTGGGAGGCAAGGGCCAGGTTTCTCTCCTTCCTCACCCAGCCTTTCCCTCATCCCAGTATAGAATAGTGGCGGTATGTATAGTGGTTAGAAATGCAGACTCTCAAGACAAACTGCCCAGATATATATCCTTAGCCAATTAATAGCTGTGTGACCTTGGCCTGGCCACCCATCTGGTCTCCGTTTCTTCCTCCCTGTAAAGTGTGGGTCAAGTAGTATCTAACTCACTGGATTACATGATGATTTAATGAATTAATTCATGAAAAACTCTTACTAGGTGCCAACAGCTAATCTCAATGCTTTATACAGATTAACTCATTTAATCCTCACACAGCCCAGTGAGGTTGATACTGTCATTATCCTCACGTTAAAGTGAAGAAACTGAGACTCAGAGAACCTGGGATGGGGAGGTCATTAGCTTGCATACGTGCGTGCTAAGTCGCTTCAGTCGTGTCTGACTCCTTGTGACGCTATGGACGCTATGGAGCCTGCCAGGCTCCTCTGACCATGGGATCCCCCAGGCAAGAATGCTGGAGTGGATTACCAGCCCTCCTCCAGGGGATCTGCCTGACCCCTGGATCAAACCCATGTCTCTTGTGTCTCCTGCAATGGCAGGCAAATTGTTTACCACCACCACCACCTGGGATATCCTACCCAAAAATGGCAAACCTTCCGAACATGACGAACTTGGACCTGCTTACCCCCAACCATCCAACTCTTCCCCTGAAGAAACAGAACTACAATCATACCTCAAAATAATAGCTTTGCTTTCATTATAATTCATAACCATCTGCTAAATGCTTTCACATTGGACCCTCATTACACTCCTATGAGAGAACCATCACTGCCCCTGCTTTTCAAACAAATTCATGAGGCCTGGAGAGGCAGTGAGACTTGGAGAAGCAGGCTCTGTGGTTCCAGGTCCACGAGCCTCCACCAGGCCCAAGCAGCCTCCAGCTCGGAGGCGGGGCCACAGGGCATCAGGCAGCTGGCCACAACCCCACTCCCTTGTCTTCCCCATGTCCCAGTCAACTCATCCTCCAGATGAATCCACCCTAGTCTCTGCCCAGGGCCCACCATGGCTGCCAGGAGCCCAGTTCATACCATCAAGGTCAATGAGTTTCCAAAAAAATAGCTAAGGGCCCTTGGCTAAGAGGAGACTCTGCCTTGGGCCCGCCGGTGTAATAAACTGCACTCCACTATCTGCATTGTCCTTCTGAGTGAGTTTGTTTCCTGGAAAGCGTGGCTATAACATTTGGTGCATGGGCCGGGAAACTCCTCACTTTGAGGAGACAGGTCTCATTTGAGGCCACCCCGAGGCTTTGTGGCTTGAATCTCCTAGATGGGGGAAGGCGCCTCGCTCCTCTGGAAGGATTCTGCTTCTCAACGCCCGGACCTTTCACGTCAGCAGGTAGTGGACGGCAGCAGGGGAACTGAGCGCTCAGGTGAGGAGGAACCCACCCGGCAGGGTGGAAGAGGGGGCCTGATCACCCCCCTGGGAGGGACTAGAAGGAGCGGGGACCCACAGGAGCCTGGAATAGGCAGGCGGCGATTGCTTGGTACACAGGTCGACGAGCGTGCTAGGGTTTAGGAAGGAAATTTGTGAAGGTCATTTAGGAGGTGTTTCCACGCCGTCTCGGGGAAAATTATTACCAAGCGATTGCCAGGGGATTTTTAGGATAGGAAACTGGTCCTTGTATGCTCGTATTCTGCCCTCCCCCAGGAGGTGTCCTGTCTGCTGTGAAATTCTTGACCCCCTCGGAATTGTTAGGCTAGAAGGAGGGGGATACAGAAGTGAGTATGAATTGGCTTTTCCGGGGATGGCCTGGGACATGGGATATTTAACCCATCTGTGTTTCTGATCAAGCCCACCAAGGCAGAATGGACTTTAAGGGAGAAACAGTCTTGGACCATGTGATGTTCTGGTTCAGCTATGCTGACTGGCAGGTGAAGACACGCCGATCCCCCTTCTCCCTCTGGGGTCTGGCAGGTAAGGCTCTTCTCGCCCCAATTAGGAAGGAGGCAGAATGGCAATTTAAGTATCACTGAGTGGAAATATCAGACGTACATAGGGTACTGAGAACTTCGTAGACAGAACGAAAAGGAAAAGTAGAAGAAGGTCCGAGAAGGTAAGCAAGATGGGGAAAAGTGAATCTAAGGCAACTGTATTGGAGTGCATGATTAAAAATTTAAAGAAGGGATTAGGAGGAGACTATGGGGTGAAGATGAAGCCTAACTGCCTCCACATACTCTGTGAGGTCGAATGGACCCCTATGGGAACAGGATGGCCACCAGAGAACACTGTGAACTTAAACACAGGAGAGCCAGGACACCTGGATCAATATCCATCTATTGACTCATGGCTAGGGTTAGCTCGAGACCCTCCTACTTGGACAAGTTTCTGTATCCAGAAGGGAAAGGGAAAAATATTAATGGCACAAAAATTGACTGAATATAAAAAAGGAAATTCTACAGGATTTGGACGGGGATGACCTGACCCCTCCCGCATACTGGATAATGACACGCCTGCCTCCCAGTGCTTCACCAGGACCGGAGGTCGCCTTAATCCAGGGCCAGGTGAAGTTTCTGCAACAGCCAGCTTTCCCGGAGTTCGTAGAGCCGCCGTTTGGGCAGGCTCCGATCCCGGTGACAGAAGCCTCTGGCCAACACTTCCAGAATCCGGCTCCAACCGAACCGCCCAAGCTATACCCGCCTCTCCCGGTGAGTACTGACAAGAGGGGGAGGGAGATGTTGGAATTAAGCAGAGACCGCGCTCTGCCAGAGAGCTGGAGGGAATAAAAGAGAAGAGACAAGAGACTTACAGTGCTAGCTGCTGCTCTGGGAAAGTCTATCTCAGGCCCTCCAGAAAACCTCATCTGCCCCAAGGACAGGACAGTCCTTCAGCTGGTCCCAAGGGAGGCCCTGGGCCCGTTACAGCCAAACCAGTGTGCCTGGCGCCGAGCTTTTGGCCACTGGAAGAATGAATGCCCTAAGGCATGGAAGGAAGAGGAAGCTCCTGCAGTTGTGGGGCTTGCTGACCTGGAAATTAACTACGGCTGCCAGGGCTCAGAGATATCAGGTCCCTGAGAGCCCATGGTAACCGTAAAAGTGGGGGACCAAAACACTGACTTCATGGTGGATAAGGAGCAGAACTGTCGGTAGTAACAAAACCTGTGGCACCTCTGTCCACAAAGACTACTGCTGTAACTGGGATATCGGGAGAAGAGATGACTAAATCATTTTGCCAGCCCAGAAAATGTCAGATGGGGGGGGTGGGGGGACACCAAGTGATTCATGAATTCCTCTACATTCCTGAGTGCCCAGTACCCCAGTTGGGAAGAGACTTGCTCTCCAAACTAGGAGCACAAGTGACTTTCTCCCCTGAGAGAGGCCCACCTTCTGGACGGACTCTATGACTTATTTGCCCTCTCTCTCAATACCAACCCAAGATGAGTGGAGGTTGCATGAGCCTCTGAAGGCAGAACCGGGTGGGCTAGAAGAGCATGAGGGAGCTAACTCAATTATTCCCTGAGGTCTGGGTGGAAGACAACCCCCCCCTCTCCCCAGGCTGGCTAAACATCAATCCCCAGTGATAATGGAACTCAAACCAGGCACCATCCCGGTTAGAGGGCGCCAGTACCCGCTATGGATGGAGGCCTGAGCCGGCATATTGCCCTACATCAATAGATTGAAACAAGCAGGCATTCTAGTAGAGTGCCAGTCGGCTTGGAATATGCCAATCCTGCCAGTCAAAAGGGAAGGAGGACAGGACTATAGGCCTGTACAAGATCTCAGGCTAGTCAACCAGGCTACTGTGACTTTACACGCCACTGTTCCGAACCCCTATACCTTACTTAGCCTCCTCCCACCGAGGACTAAAGTTTACACTTGCCTAGATCTCAAGGATGCCTTCTGCATATGCTTCGCCCCAGCATCACAGCCCATCTTTGCCTTTGAATGGGAAGATCCAGTGGGGCGCACCAAACAACAGCTCATCTGGACTCCCCCACAAGGGTTTAAAAACTTCCCAGCCATCTTTGGGGAAGCCTTGGCTTCTGATCTGGACTCATTCCATCCGGAAGAGTATGGATGTCAGCTCCTACAATAGGGGGATGACCTGCTGCTGGCTGCCTGAGACCAAGGAAAAATGCTGGAAAGGGACAAATGCACTGCTCCAGCTGTTGATGGAAGCAGGTTACCGGGTGTCGAAGAAGAAGGCACAGATCTACAAAGAGGAGGCCCAGAGTTCTGAGATGGTGGAATGAACCAACCGGACACTTAAAGAGACTCTCCAAGTGGATCAGAGAGACTGACTGCTCCTGAGTGGACTTGCTCCCAATGGCTCTGCTCAGACTCAGGATGACCCCACAGTCCCAAGGCTATTCTCTACACGAAATTGTGTATGGGAGGCCTTCTCCCATAAGAAAACAGGTGTCAACAAATTTGCCTCAGGTAAGGGGGGATAGGATTTCACAGCAGATGGAACTGGTTAAGGTAATAAAATCGGGTAACTAAGTTTGTACAAGAAAGAGTGCCGTTCCCCCTTGGGGAACAGATTCATGAGTTTACACTTGGTGACCAAGTATGGGTCAAAGATTGGAAACATGATTTGCTAGCCCTTTGGTGAAAGGGCCCTTATGTTATTCTAACTACCCCTACTGCAGTTAAAGTTGCAGGTATTGTCCCTTGATCCATCACACCAGAGCAAAGAAGACATACCACGCTGACCCGGAAGACGCCGAGTGGACCACCCAGAAGGACCCCACCGACCCACGGGAAACCAAGATCATTCTGAGGAGGAAGAAGAAAACTAGGTCCCAGACGAGCCCTCTACAGGATGGAGCTGGGTAAACGACTCCTGCTGCTCGGCCTCACCAATGCAATTTTGAACTTGGGTATGTGGGGCTATGCCCCTGTCAGTAATAGACAGACTCCCCTGGTGGGTATCGTCACTCCGTTATGGGGACTTTAACAACAGAAAGGAACTTTCCTCTCTCTCACCAACCATAACCTTTCTTTGCCCTCTGGTGTTAGAAGAAGCCATCAATGGGCCAGGGACATAGGGTTACATTTAACATGAACACCAGCCTTACAGAGATAACAAAGGCTTATACCTCATATATGAGAATTAAAGAGGAAAAGGGCTCCCTTACAAAAGGGGGACAGGACTCCCGGTGCCTTGAGCAATACTACCAGGTCTGGGATGAATATTTCTGGATGACTCCTGAGAAAGGACAGTTGATTGCCCCTGCTACTATTTGCTGGGAACAAAAAGAACAGAAAGTTGGATTTGGAGACCATCCCCTAGACCCAAAAGAATTGTTATTTGTCCCCTGAACAAAGTAAACAAATCTTGGAAGTTACCTATCACCCCAATCAGTCTGCTCAGTGGCCCGGTTCCGACTGGAAATATAATCCTGGAATCCGCTGGGTAGCCCCCAATGGGACCCAGTGGCTCTGTGGGCTTAACTTATGGCCATGGTTACCAGTTGGCTGGGTGCGGCGTTGCACATTAGGATTTGCTTTCGCCCATGGCAGAATTAAGCCTAGCCTACACCAGCCTCCAGTAAACCTGCCTTATCTGCATGCAAGATGGACACGATCTGTGTTCCAATGGTATGACTATCTTACTGCCTTGTTTATACCCTCTGTAGGGACAATGGATATCATGGTTAAGGTAGAGGCCTTAACTAATTTCATTAAACAGGCCCTCTTACACAGTACTAAAGCCATTCAAGCTTTGAACGAAGAACAGATTCAGATGAGGAAGGCAGTAATTCAAAATAGGATGGCATTAGACATACTCACAGCAGCCCAAGGAGGGACTTTGGCGAAAGGTGTGTACATCCCTGACCTGTCTGAAGATGTATCTGCTGCCTTGGAGGATATGCAAAATCAAGTGAACGCCATGTCTAATGAACTGTTGTTATAATAATCTTGATCATACTGCTTTGTGGACCCTGCTTCCTACAATGCCTTGTGAATTTTGTAACCCAGAGGTTGATAGCATTCTCTCATGTGGGTGGCAGGAGGGCTAAGGTACAATATATCTCAATAAATGATGCTTGTTATGGAAACTAACAGCATCAAGAGGGGGGAATGAAGAAGGAATTCATAGGGCCTGGACTCCATCTCAGGCCTGTCTGTGCTGATCGTGCATGGCCACCTCTCCAGTGGACTCTGAACTCTGTGCTTAGCGCCTGTGGGAATGACAATGGAAGGATAAGACCCCCCTCTGGGCAGGGGAATCTTGAAGAACAGACACTAATCACCCCTGCCTCCGGACACTATCTATCAGAATGTAAGCACAGGCTTATCAGTTATTAACTATTCGGAATGTAACTGCGGGCTTATTGATTATTGACTGTTTGAACACATAACATGTGAATGATGGGGTTATTGTAGTTGTATTTACCCTTCCTTTGTTTATGTAAGTCTCAAGGGAATTGGGGTAGTGGGTTTGGACACATGGGGTATAAAAGATTTTCACAAATGCTGGTCGGGGTCCTTGGCTAAGAGGAGACTCTGCCTTGGGCCCGCGGGTGTAATAAACTGCACTCCACTAAAAAAAAAAAAAAATAGCTAAGGCCCCAAGATCTAGAGATGACAAAAAAAGAAAACCATCACTAAACAATAGAGAAAGAAGTGTTTAGAAGTCATTTTTAAAATAAAAGAGTTTGAAAATACAAAAAAGTAATGACATACAAGGATTTCTAAAAAATATTTATTTATTTAGCTACACCAGGTCTTGGTTGTGGCATGCAGTATCTTTAGTTGCGGCATGTAGGATCTAGTTCCCTGGCCAGGGATCGAACCCTGGCCCCTGTATAGGGAATGCAAAGTCTTAGCCGCTGGACCACCAAATGAGTTCCCTAAAGGATTTTTTATGAAGCATATCTACTTCTAATTTGATGAGCATCCATCATCAAAAGGGTCTTGTTTGGAAGTCAATATTTTCCATCTCTAAAAAATGGATAAAAGAGTTGAACCAAAAATTTATACATAAAATACAAATGACCAATAGAATGTTCTCATAATCTATGAGAAGAATTCAAAACATAAGACTGAGACACCACCAATTAAAGTGGGAACTTTTAAAATAATAGACATCGGGGTTAGGGCCGGGGCAGGCAGTTGCTGGGGCTGAACTTTCAGGGAAGTATAAATTGAACCACTTTTTGAGAGAGTAATTTAGTCTGTGGTTCCAGGAGATAGTGGAGGACAGGGGAGCCTGGCATGCAGCCATGCTGCAGTCCATAGAGCAGCAGAGTCAAACACAACATAGCAACTGAACACCATGGACAGGCTTAACATTATTTTTGCTCTTTGCCCTCACAATTTCATTTCTAAATGAAAAGAAATTTTTCATTTATTAAGAAAAAATGTAAAATATATTTAAGAAGATTCATGTAGTGTGTTTCACAAAAGAGAAAAAAACGCGGCAACCTAAAAAGCTGAAGAGGGGAATGATTAAATAAGTAACAGCTCCTCCATTCAGTGGAATTCTTTGCCACTAAATATGATGTGGAAAAGGTGAAGATTATTTAACAACCTTAAAAATGTTAACTGTGGGACTTCCCTGGCAGTTCCATAGAAGACTCCAGGCTTCCAATGTAAGGGGCACAGGTTTGCTATCTGGTTGGGGAAATAGGATCCCACATGCCACCTGGCACAGTCAAAAAAGAATATTAATTATGAAAAGCAGACAAAAATAAACAATACACTGTATATAGACTAATCCCCATACTATAGAAAAATCTATGTATACAGGGACACTATAATTAAGTGATTAAAAGCCCAGACTCCAGAGCCAGAGTGGTTGGGTCTCAGTCTGAGACTGCCCTTTACAAGCAGTGTGACCTTGGGCAGGTCACTTAACTGCATTGTGCCTTTTTAAACTCATTTGTTATAGGAATAATAATGGTACCTACCTCACGGATGCTTGGAAGACTGAATGAGTTAATAACTGGAACAGAGTAAGTTATAGGTATTAGCTATTATTGTCATTGCTTACACATGGAAAAATGACTGCAAGAATAAAAAATTTAGGATTATATCTTATGAGTGCTATTACAGTAATGTTTATTCTTTTCTGTCTCAATTTTTCTAAATTTTCTTTCATGTACCTATAGTGCTTTTAATAAGAAAAGAATTGCTTTACTATAATTAAAGAAATTTGGGACAAACTTCTTAGGGAAAAAGACAAGGAATAAAAGTCCAGATCAAGGTACAAGGCATTGATGACTTGCTAAGAAATGAGGGCAGGGATTGGGGAGATCCCTAAAGTATGAAAAGCCAGGACTGAGAAAACCAGACCTGTATCCAGGCTGTGACAGTTAATTTGCCAACTCCGCTGGGCCATCGAGCTCAAACATCAGTCTAGATGTTGCTATGCTTTAGATATGATTGACATTTAAATCAGTCAACTTTGAGTATAGCAGATTACATTCCTTAATTTGGGGGGCCTCATCTTATCAGTTGAAGGCCTTAAGAGAAAAATATTGAGGTCCCAGGAAGACAGGGAATTTTCCCTCCAGCCTGCCTTTAGCCTCAAGACTGTAACATCAACTCTTCCCAGAATTTCCAGCCTGCTGACTTGCTCTGTGAATTTCAGACTTGCCAAGTCCAACCAGGCAGAAGGGCCATTTCCTTAAAATAAACTCTCTGTTGGTTCTGTTTCTCTGGAGAACCGTAATATATGGGACCATACGAAGAAGCCACGAGCACTCTTCCAACGCAATGCTCCCTGTCGACAGCCTCCCTAAGGGTGGTGAGCCAGCCTGTAATTATCAGTCTATATCCTCTTTACCTCCTGTAGGCACAGTGTTTATGCTTAAAAAAAGAGGACTGCCTGTTAGTGCTGGAAGTATGTAAGAGCACAGACTTCTCCATTTAAGAAAAAAAAGAAAAACACAGACCCTTTCATTGTGGAACAGATTCGGTCCTGCCCAAGTTGGGACCACATCACATCCTGCATGTTCTAGAATAGGTTTTTATACACGTAGCAGCAGTAGTATCAAAGAGAACTGAGCCAAGAAGAAGTCTCATTTTAGGAGGAGCTCCCATGAAACCTGCAGCACAACCAGAGAGAAACAAGCCCTGGGCAAGCCACAGACTAGAGCGCCAGGTCTGGGCCGCGGACCTAGAAGGAAGCAGCTGGGGCCCCTCCCCCACTGCTCAGAGCTCTAGTCTTAGCAACACCTGCAGGGTTTCTTTCAACTCAGAGCTTAGGAATGGACAGCAAAGAGGCTTCAACATGCTGAAACCTACTTGTGTAAATGATGTGAAGTTTGATTCAAAAAAAATATTAAGGAAAACTGCATTCTGAAATTACCAAGCAATTTTCAGAGCACTTATGGGGTTAAGCAGAGTCCCTCCTCACTGAGGAATGGATGAACCTCCCAGGTGCGGTCCTCTCGGATTTCCTTCTTGTGATGTTCTGGATCTGTGTCACCCGCCAAACCTCTTTGTCAACAAACCTCCAAATACTCACATCCTTGTGCCGGAAGCTGTTATAGAAATCACAGATAATTTCCGGCTTTCTATTCACCGTTGCTCAAAGTTCAGACTTCATCAACTGTAATTCAAACTACTTCTGGTCCTATTTGGTATAGAGAAATACATGTTGCAACTTAAGGAGATATGTCCTCTGCAGATGAACACACATGCAACAATCATAATTCAACTGTGTTACATTCCAGAGACGATTACAGACCCCCTCACACCAAGTCTTCTTGCGCTTCATGTGGTAAGACTTAAAGCCCAGTGCCAAGCAGCTCATGTTGTTATCGCCAGTGTTCTTTTTTTTTTTGTTTTTTTTCCTTTTCCTTGGCTTTAGTTAGTTTCAAATTTAAGAATGTTATTGATAATTTTCATAATTGACATCAAACATCTATTGAGAGTCTGCTTTGAACAGTCACCAGGAAAACCACCGGTGACTCATTATTTTACTTAATCTACACACCATCCATGAAGGAAGAGGCATTAGATAAATGCCATTTTTAGAGAAGAGACCACGGTTCAGAGACACTAAGGGATTTGTCCTAAGTCACTGAGCTTGCAAGTGGTAGAGCCAGGCTAGACCCTGGGACTGGTTGGCCTGTGAGACCCTCAGTTTCCATTTTGACCAATAGAAAAGAAAAGTCATGCCTGCCCGAGGGCAGGCTAAACAGAAAGACTCAGAAGCAGGGAAGGAAGCCCCAAGTCCTTAGCTGGTGACAGCAAAGGAAGAAGCTAAAACCATCTGTCATTGTTGACCTCAGATGATGCCTCAGGCTTCCATGCCCAAGCCTCACTAAGCCACTTTTGAGAATCTGCCACCCGGCATATGCCAGGATTCCTCAGTGGGAACTTCTGCCTCAGTCTCTGCTTCTACCCAGCTCAGGGGACTGTGACGGAGGGCTGCATGCTCACAAAACACGCCCTACCTGCCTCTCATGACCACTCCTGCTCCTCACTCTTCCCCCTTCCCCAAGACCCACCATGGAGGCCAATGTGTAAGCAAAAGGCAAACCCTGGAATAAAAATGGTAGCTTCAGTCCCATCTCCACCCCAAACCATGTGGCTTAGGATATGTCATTTCACCTCTTTGGAACTCAGGTCCCTCCTATGAAACATGGAATAAGAAGAAGAGGATTTCAGGGTGCTGTGAGAGGCTAAGTTTCCGGGATGTGTGAAGTCACCTTGGCATGGTGGCTGGCATATGGTCAGCACACAGTCCACAGGTGCTGGCCTCGGTGAGGGAGCTGAGCGCACTGCACTAATAGGGTCTCTCCTGACCCAATGGACTCATCGCCACCTCCTCAGTGGCGTTGGCCAATGTCCAAGGTCAGAGCATCTATTGCACCTGAATTTACTCCTCAGTCTGAGTGAAGAAACTTGGCTTCTGTGACTGCTCCCTGGCACTGGCCTCTGTTACCATGCAGCCTTCCAGGCTTGCTCATGACCAGCCCCCATACTCAGTCTGGGACTCCGACTCAGTAGTCAGGCCCCCGCTGGTGTGCCTGGAGGAGGTGACATCTGCCTTGGCCACTGTTGCCACTTCACCAGCATGTATGTGAAAAACGATAGCACACACAGGGTCCAGATGTATACTCCTTAGGCAGCAATGGTTATCAGGTACATGGATTCAGGGAACCCTGACAGGAATTGCAAAGGCCACCAAATATTAGAAGCCATTGATTTGCTAACCAGGGAGTGAAAGCAGAGTCTCAGCCCTCAGAGGGGAGTCCTGCACAGTCAGACCCTCAGTCGCGGCCCCAGAGAGTCCCCCAGCAGCTCTGCACCCAGGTGACCTTAGGCAGGCCCACTACCAGGCTGTGTCTAGCTTTCTGGACCACAGAAGTTGTGAAAGTTGAACATTATCTCTTTCTGTTACATAGATAACTATCTTTCACCTTGGGATGATCTACAAATAAAGGCTCTTAACATTAGCTATTTGTTCTAAAATAGTTAATGTTGTATAAACTCATACAAAGGTAATTAAAGGAAGTCTGTGGGACACCTTTCTGTGGGAGAATAAACATATCTTTATTCATGAACAATCACCCACTGTTTTCTTTAAATTTCTATTTTTTGATTTTCCAAGGTGTGTCTGTTTTTATGATTTTAGATCAGTGCTTCTTAAAAGGTGGAATGAGGGATTCATGTGAAATTAATTTTGTGTACATGCATTCCTTGTCTCTGTATTCAAAAGGACTACTTGCCACTACTAATTTAAATAACAACATAATTGTTATTTAAATAATGTTTAAATTATTTGAATAATAATTTCTATGCATATTTTCGGTCCTCCCTGGTAGCTCAAACGGTAAAGAATCTGCCTGCTATGCGGGAGACCCAGTTCGATTCCGGGGATCAGGAATATCCCCGGGAGAAGGGAATGGCAACCCACTCTAGTATACTTGCCTGGGGAATCCCGTGGACAGAGGAGCCTGGCAAGCTACAGTCCGTGGGGTCACAAAGAGTCGGACATGACTGAGCAACTAACACACACATGCATGTTTTAGTGTTTACCAGCTTACCATGCTCTTTCAGACCCACCAATTTTTAACCTCATAATAACTATCAGGCATAAACAAGGGACATCCTCAACACAGAGCCTGTGTTGGTCTGTTTCCACTGCTGGGGATAAAAGTCATGCCACATGTTTCCTTGACCTCTACCATCAAGGTGATCTGAAGACAGGGAATGTGCACATTTACCAAGAGCCAGTAGCCCCTACAATGACCTCAGTGGCCCACAGCCCACTGCATCTCACCCTCTTCCTGTTAAACAAGGACTGCATTCCAAGCCCCGACAGTAACTCCCTACTTCTCGGCTTTCACCTTTGCACACCCTCAGCGTTCCTCTGTCATTCACTGTGCTCTGAACACCCTGTCGTCACCTCTTAATCCTGGCTCACTGGGAGGGATGGGCGCTTTAATCAATGAAGGAGGAAATAGCTGAAAGCTGACCAACCCTAGTGGAAACCCACTCAGGCAGGTTAGTAGGGTTTGTGGGGAGACTGGCACAAATCCCGTCCATCCTGATAAGAGCTGCAATGGAACTTTCCTTCATTTGGTCCCGGGATCCCTTAGCCTGGGATGCTGTGCCATCCTACTGTATCCCAGAGGACCCAGGAATGAAGCCTCGAAGTCCAAGTGGGATGGAATATGGGACCAGGCGTGATATAAAGACACACTGCCCAGCCCTCATCACACACTTCGATATCAATTCATCACACACTTACTGCAAAATAGCCTTGTCAGTACAGAAATGATCAATAAAAAAGGGATGATTAAGCAAAGAGACAAGCAATGATAATGAGAGTAGAGTAAAATAAATTCTGTAGAAGATACACCACCCAAAAAAGACTGTAAGATTACTGAAGGCAAGCTGAGATGTTTAAGAGAGATCCCATCTGGGACTTCCCTGGTGGCTCAGTGGTAAAGGACCTGCCTGCCAGTGCAGGAGACACGAGTTTGATCCCTGGTCTGGGAAGATCCCACACTCCAAGGGACAACTAAGCCTGCGCACCACAACTACTGAGGCTGTTCTCTTTACAGCCTGGGAGCTGCAACTATTGAGTCAATGTACAGCAATGAGAGCCTGTGCTCTGCAACAAGAGAAGCCACCGCAATGAGAAGCTCATTCAGCACAACCAGAGAAAAGCCCACACAGCAACAAAGACCCAGCACAGCCAAAAAAAATTTGAAATTCTAAAAAAAGAGAAAGAGAGAGAGAGATCTATTTGGTTGGGATTATCTGGAACTAGATGATAGAATCAGTGGTGGCTGGGTTGTTCTGAATGATGGGAGCCATCTGCATGGCAGAGATGGAGAGGAATACATCTAAGGCAGAAAGAGGGCTTGCAAGTTGGGCTTTTGTGGGAATTAACAGGTCCATGCTTTAGACCCGTGGCTACAATAGAAATAAGGGCATAGTGGGAAATGCCTGTTACCATTACATTTACGTCAACAAACCTTTGATACCACTGGGACTTTGTAGAGATCTGAGCCCTGGTGAAACAAGAAGAGAAAGAATTCCTCCTCCTTCCACATTATTTCTTCTTTTTCCTAGTGGGAAGAAGGAGGTTGCAATCTTCCAGTTTGCTGATTCCAAGAGCTCTGCCTATGGGCTGGACGCTTAGATCTGGGACATTTGGATTCTCTTTCAAATGGCATTTTCCAGCTTTCCTGGCCAAACCAAGGATGCCAATGACAGTGTCAGCCATGTGCTCCCTGCCTGAATCAGGATTCAGAGAAACCACAGGGCCAATACAACCTGTCAGGTCAGGGATTCTGCTCAGAATGTCTAACTCACAAGTCACTGGAAACTGTGTCAACAGGAACGTGTCTGGTACCTGCCTAATCCTCCCTGGTATTTCTGGGGCTGAACTTGAGTATCAGGGCTTCCAGATGTTCTGATCAGAGCCCAGGTAGGCTGGTTTGGGGAGAAGAGGCTCCAGTTGGGGCAGAGAGAGGATAAGGAGGCCCAGAACTGTCCGCTGTTCATTTTCCCTCTAAGAACCACGCCCATCACCCTGCCCTGCAGTCAGGATGTGTGGGCTTTGAATGGACGGGAAAATTATCTCGATCCCCAGATAACTTCAGGCAACAACTCTCTGGCTTTTAGACTTGCTTTTGCGTTTTTCTCAGGGTGAAGCCCAGGATTATGGAATTTTCCCATCTTCTGCTTTTTTTTTGGAAGGAGACTTGAATGGCCACTCTCTAAGCACTCCTGGTGGCCAGACCCCTGTCACCTGGCCATTCTGTCACCATGGGGCCTGGCCCCATGTCACCATTCTCTGCTCCTGGGTAGAGACGAAGGTGTTTGGTGAGCAGGCTCTTCTATTTAACATTTTACAAAACTTTGTCCTCCATTATTAAGTAATTATTTGGGGTGTGCACGGTCTGTTCTCCCAGTTAGACTCACTTCCAGGAAAGCAGGATCTTATTCTCTATTTGTAGCCCACTGCTATGCAGCAAGTACCAGTTGTCAGATGCTTGTAGAAATCAACCAGGCAGAGGTCAGCAGTGAATTTCTGAGTCAGTGTGTGAGAAGACAACAAAGGGAAAAATGAACTGGTTTCTTTGAGATTTTTCTTTATTCCAAGGCAGAAGGGTAGCCGATGAGTTTCATTCCACTTCTGCTAGGGTTCCTGGCCTGTCTCTGCACCACCCAGCATACCCAGGAGATGCCAGTGCATGGTAAAGTCACTCATTTGCAACAATTCTTCACAAATTTACCAACTAATAAATTTACATACTCAGAGTGTGGGTCCCCAGCTTTGCCACCTCCTCATCTCCCCCAGCCCCACCCCCCATTCCAGCCAACCTCCCTCCACCTAATACACACACACACCTCATTTATCTCTATTTCTATGGATCCTCAGCCCTTCACAACCCCCCACTCCCAGGCTTAGCCCTGTTCCAGGCACATGGAAAGACACAGGCTTCAGAGGCAGGCAGACCCAAGTTCAAACCCAAGTGTGTCGTTTTCTAAATATGAGACCTTGAATAGGTTACATAACCTCTCTATACCTCAGCTTCCTCATCTGTGAATTGGACGTATGATACCTGCCTCAAAGTTACCCCGTAGATAAAGCACCTGGCTTATCCCTAACTTATTTTCCTTTAGTTTCCAAGTCTTTCTGGAAGTTTGAAGCCCATTCTGATGAGACTTAGCACATCACTCAAAGTAGGAAGCTCTAATTTGCTGAACCCCGCCTCCTGCTCATCAACTTCGCTCTCATAGTGGCCTTCTCCTAATTCTGACCCATAACCATAGCAACCTCTGCCCCCATCCCAACCCCCTGGAGATAGACCTCTCCAACCACAAAGCCTGCTGCAGCCCCCCCTGCTGTCTGCATGTCACCCCTGCTCTTTGTCCTGTGCGGAGGCCCCTGGCGTGACTGTGGGGCTGCGTTTGCTATGCCAAATGCTGCAACCAAGGCCCTTCCTGCACCTGCCCATCACACTGCCTTTCCTGCATGCACACGCTGGCATGTAAGTGAGGACGGCAAAGATGCTTTTCCCCACCCAGAGGCACTTGAGAAGTTACTAGTACTTTCTGCAAAGTGTGGCTTCAGAGCTCCTTTGGGCTTGGCTTTGGAGCAAAGAATTCTGCCTTCTCAGCATCCTCAAGGATTGTTGTTCTTCATCCACGGAGAACAAATTCAATGTGTGGAAAATGTCAAAAGTCATGGAGAAAAGAAAAAGTGGCAGCGTGCTGGGATAGAAGGACCACAGCCCAAAGCAGAGGGGCTTTCTGCAGCCCTGTCCCTTCCACATGGAGTGGCCACTTCTCTGAGAATTTTCAGTATACTCATTTATAAAAGGGGCTTGGCCACAATGCCTCACAGGGCTGTCATGAGGATCCAAGGAAATGAGATAGCGACGAGAATGACATCCAATCAAAGAGTGACTGCCATTACTGCTACCTTCTTGGGGACTTTCTCATGCGACTGCCGGCCGTAAACTCCCTGAGACATGAGCCTGCTGACATGACCTACCTGCTGGTCAGCACTGAGTCCTCAGGCCTCACAGCTCTGTGTCTGAATGGCTCTCCATAAATATCTGCTGATCAGTTGATCAGCTGAGTTCCCTGTCTTTTCAATGAAGGAGTTACACAGTCATCTTAAGCCTCTTCTCTCACCAGCTGTTAAGAAGCTGCCCACATATAGGATGGGTTTGCAGGCTAAGAGGTATTAGCCTTCTTTGTTTTGATAAAAAAAAAAAAATGAGGCTAACCACCAAGGCATGAGACAGGAGTTTTTTCATGTCTCATAAATTTGGTATGAAAGGCAATTTCCACAAGAAAAATCCCAAGAATGTTCTAAGGAATGGCAACATCATCAGAAAAACATGTGTAGCCTCACAAAGTGACCACTTTGAAAAGGATAACCCTTAGTAGATGGCTATGTTCATAAATGTTTGTATTAAAAAAAAAAAAAAAAAGGAGGGTGGGAGTCCATGACTGGGCAGTCACACCAAGAGGAAGAATGCTTACCAGGAACCCCTACCTGTGCCAAGACCATCACACTGGAAAGGTGATGCCCTGTCAGGAGGAGATAGACCCAGGAAGAGATGAGAGCTGGAAAGAGGACACCAAATGTGGTAGGAGGGGCCTGCTAATTAGACCAGTAGGTGAAACAGACAAGAAGGGAGGTGAGGCTGGGCTGGATGAGCTTGGATGAATCAAGCCTTCCCATGGGGTGGGGACTTCCTGTCTAAAACACTAGCCTTGTTTAAATCCCTTATAAAAGGTTTCCGTCCCACTCACCTGGTACTCCACAGACCGCAAAACAGCCACTTGCTTCATCCTGCCTGTGCATTAGGTAAGTCCCCTCCTGAGGAGCCTTTTTCTCACTCTTACCTGTGCATTAGGTAAGTCCCCTCCTGAGGAACCTCTTTCTTGCTCGCAGTGTCTTGGTGATCTGAGCTGATAAAACCAGGGCTACCAGATAGGGTCTTGTAGGGCTATCAGTGGTGGCTGTGGGCAGAAAGCGTCTGCTCTGATGGGCCTTGGGCAAACCAGGTGTTCTTCCAAAGCAGCTACACTCTCTCCTCCTCCCCTGCGGCTGCTCTGGCAGCAGCTCCTCTCACTGAGAGGCTGTGTTGGCAATAGCGACAGAGCCACCCACGTACCTTCCTAGAGCAGCTAAGTTGTCTGGTTTTTAAGGTTCCGGAAGCCTCATTGCAGTGCTCAGAGTCTGTGCCACCAAGCAACTTCTGCCAAACCCAACAATGGGGTTGAGCCTTCTCGTGGAGGGAGAGGCTTACATGGCAGCTCTCCCCCACCCCAGGGCCATATGTAGGCAAGAGAGTTCGTGAATTTTTTTTTTGAGACTTCATTTTGAATATTATTTATTTATTTATTTGGCTGCACCAGGTCTTAGTTGCAGCAGGCAAACTTAGTTGCAACATGTGGGATCTAGTTTGCTGACCAGGGATTGAACCTGGGACTGCGGCAATGGGAACATGGACTCTTAACCACTGGACCACCAGGAAAGTCATGAGTCTGCACATTTATTTTAAGGGATTTGAAATGTAACTAAAAGGTTATCTTATTATTATCTGTACAGTTTAAAGGTCAGTGGCCTCCATCTTCCACAAGGATTTTTTTTTTTTTTTCTTTTAAAGATCTTTTCACTTCTCTGTTGAGGTGCAATAGTGTGAGTTTTGACCTACACAAGGAGCAAGGTCTTGTTGAAAGACCTTGAAAGCAAGGTCTGCTGTGATTTTTGGCTACTAGATGGTAGCAAGGACACCCCTTGAAGAACTCCCCTAGGGTCTGTAACTTTCCACATAATCTGCTTCCTCCAGCACTGAGTCCCCACCCCCTTCCCTCCTTTACTCACTTAGCTCTCGAATCATGCCTTTCTCTCCCCCACGGCCTTCTCCTTCCCTTCTCCATGGTACTCTCTCCCCTGGTTTTCCAGCTTCTGTAGCTTTCCATTCCTCACAACCCCTGCTTGCATCTGAAGCTCACCATGTGTGATGGTCATCTCTTTTGGGCTCTACAAAGCTATGATCAATGCATCTCCAGGTTTCTTTGCCTCTTGCCCATCCACCAAATCCAGAAACCAGGGAAACTCTCCCTTCAGTTCCTCACAGGCCACCAGGGCCATGGAGGAACCACACAGCTATGGGCAGCTGACTTCCTCCAAGGTCCCAGCGCTTAGGACAGAGGTCACATTCAGAGAAACACAGACTCTCAGAACTGGAAGGCCTCCCACCCAGGAAGGCGCCAGCTCCACAGTATTCCCGGCAGCTGGCAGCCCGGCTTCTCCGTGAACACATTCTGAAAAGGAAGCCAGAAAGGGCAGAGTTGAGCCCTGGTTGGCCCCCATCAGAGGCAGGAGTTGACCCACATATGTACTTACTGCCTGTGGGTGTTCCCAGCAGGACCCTAATACCTGTGATAGCAATGGCATTGCCCTGTCCATGGGGTACAGTCTAGAAGGCTCACTGCATTTGGCTTCTAGGATTTCTTGGTTCCTTACAAGCTGTGTGGCCTTGGGCAAATGACCTAACTTCTCTGAGCTAACTTCACCTACAGGTGAAGAAAAAAAAGTGAAGATAATCAGGATTACAGGAGATGATGCCTCTGAAAGTGCCTGGTGAGCAGAAGAGTGTACATAGATGTGCACAAATTATATGTGGGTATAATAACCTGCTAATGATATTTAATAGCTAGCACTTAGTCTTGCCAGCCTCTGCCAAGTGTTTTACATGAAAAATCTCTTTAAATTTTCACAATAATGGTATAAAATAAATACTAGTACTGCCTTCATTTCACAGTGAGTAAACTGAGGCACAGAGAGGCAAAGCATCCCGGCCCCGCTCACCAGACAGGGAGGCGGTGGGGCCGCATCTAGACCCTGCCTGCAACCACACCTGCTTCTCCTTCCCGTCGGTAAAACGTGTTACGTAGGCAATGCCAAGGAAGACACAGCAGAGGGGCCCAAAGCAGAGCTGAATAGGCAAAGAAAGGACTTAGAAGCAGGAGTGCTTTCTAGGAACAGCTAGGTTGATCACGGAGCCCCCAAGCGGGGGCTTTTCCTCTTTCCTCAGCAGGACTCGAAGATGCCGCAGTTACTGCGAAACATTAATGGGATCATTGACGCCTTCAGGCGCTATGCCAGGATGGAGGGCGATTGCGCAGTGCTGGAAAGAGGGGAGCTGAAAAGGCTCCTGGAGAAAGAGTTCGCTGACGTCATCGTGGTACGAGACCCACGGGTCAAGGGTGCGGGGAGCAGGAGGGAAGAGAGAATGACCGTATTTGCCTTGGGATTCTAAGCCTGCAGCCGCTACACCCAGGCCCGCCAGTCCTAACGGAGGCTGTGCCGCAGAGAAAGAGCAGGAGAGGGAGCAGGGATGGTCACGGGCCTGGTCCTTAAAGAAAATGCCTTGACTTCAATTAATTATAATTTGGAGACAGAGTAAGAGGACACTAAAGGGACAGCTCAGAGAGGAACTGAGCCTTTGACTATTCTAGAAATGGCAATCGTTACTTTCTGTTGCTTCTTAAATCTGATATGGCGGCCACTTCTACATCTACCGGAAGTGTGATCATCAGTAACGAGCATTCACGAGAAGCACGGCTTTGTGCTTGGCTGGAAGCAGTTGCTCCAAGATATTAGCTGACAGGTCGCATCAGAAGTGAGGTGTAGCGGCTGGGGGAGACTCTGGGAGCCCCTCCCTACAAGACAGCCCCAGGGCCCTGATGCACTTCCCTGTCTCTCCCTGACTTTGGTGTGCAGCTAAAGAAACCAGGATGGTGAAAGTCCTGGGGGCAGGAAGGGGCGGGCACAGCAGGGTGCTGTTTCTGCACACTGAGGGCAACCCACCAGATGCCCCTACTTGGCAAAACACCTGACCCCTTCAGTGAGGACCTCACAGAATTCCCACGGGGCCATCTTCCTGCTGAGCTTCTCTTGGTGTCGGGCTCGCTGGAGGAAAAAACCACCTCCATGCCAGGGTCCAGGGGCTGAGGACAGCCTGAAGAGTCACTACAAGCTCAGTCATTTAGTCATTCTTCATGAAATCTTTATCCAGTTCTCCTGTAGACCAGAAACTGGGTCCAACACAGAGGATACAAAACAAACCATGCTTCCTGCCGTTGAGGGAGAGAGGCTGGACTAAATGAGAGTGATTTTGTGTTAGTGCTTTTGTGGTAGCAGTGTGTGTGTGTGTGTGTGTGTGTGTGTGTGTGTGTGCAGTGTCGGAGTGCCAAGTAGCTAGGCCCCCAGGCCCAGGGGTGGGATGCCTGGAAACTTAGCTGACTGGCCTGACCTCGTCCTCCTCAGAGGAGGGGTACTGATGTAGCCTCATCTTCCCCACAGAAACCCCATGATCCGGCCACTGTGGATGAAGTCCTGCGCCTGCTGGATGAAGATGACACAGGGACAGTGGAATTCAAGGAATTCTTGGTCTTGGTGTTCAAAGTCGCCCAGGCCTGTTTCAAGACACTGAGTGAGGGTCCTGAGGGAGCGTGTGGATCTCAGGAGTCTGGCCATGATGCCCCTGCAGCCACCCAAGAGCCAGGGGAAGGACAGAGAAGCAGCCCTGCAGTGGGAAGGCCTGGGAACAGGCAAGGCCCTGCAGGGAGCAGCGACGCACAGAGTGAGCAGGCTTCCGGGGGGCCAGGAGGGCCTGGGCCACAGACCCAGGGTCAGGAAATCAGCTCTGCTCAGGTCAGTCACCAGGACAGGCAATTGGAGTCCCAGAGACAGGAGGAAGTGAGCCAATCTACACAAGCAAGGGGTCACGTGGAGCAGGCCCAGAGAATTCGAGAAGACAAGAGTCCTCAGACCAGAGAGAGGGGGACAGAGAAACAGCCGCAGGCCAGGGAACAGGACAGAGCTCACCAGACAAGTGAGGCCGGCACTGGAACCATAACTCAGACCCACACAAGTACCACTCAGACGGTGGAACAAAATAGGAGCCATCACACAGGAAGCACCAGCACCCAGCCACGGGAGTCCACCAGAGGGACTGAGACCCACGGTCAAGATGGGAGGCAGACAAGCCAAGTGGTGACAGGAGGATACATTCAGGCAGAGGCAAGGTCACAAACCCAGATGGTGGGACAAAATAGGAGCAATCAGACTGGAAGTGCCAGCACCCAGCCACAGGAGTCCACCAGAGGGACTGAGACCCACGGTCAAGATGGGAGGCAGACAAGCCAAGTGGTGACAGGAGGACACATTCAGGCAGAGGCAAGGTCACAAACCCAGACGGTGGGACAAAATAGGAGCAATCAGACTGGAAGTGCCAGCACCCAGCCACGGGAGTCCACCAGAGGGACTGAGACCCACGGTCAAGATGGGAGGCAGACAAGCCAAGTGGTGACAGGAGGACACATTCAGGCAGAGGCAAGGTCACAAACCCAGACGGTGGGACAAAATAAGAGCAATCAGACTGGAAGTGCCAGCACCCAGCCACGGGAGTCCACCAGAGGGACTGAGACCCACGGTCAAGATGGGAGGCAGACAAGCCAAGTGGTGACAGGAGGACACATTCAGGCAGAGGCAAGGTCACAAACCCAGACGGTGGGACAAAATAAGAGCAATCAGACTGGAAGTGCCAGCACCCAGCCACGGGAGTCCACCAGAGGGACTGAGACCCACGGTCAAGATGGGAGGCAGACAAGCCAAGTGGTGACAGGAGGACACATTCAGGCAGAGGCAAGGTCACAAACCCAGACGGTGGAACAAAATAGGAGCAATCAGACAGGAAGTGTCAGCACACAACCACAGGAGTCCACCTGTGGCCAGATCAGAGGAACTGAAGCCCACAGTCAAGACAGGAACCAGACAAGCCAAGTGGCAACAGGAGGAAACATTCAGACACAGACAAGGTCACAAACCCAGACACACACTCATACCGCGGAGCAGGACAGGAGCCATCAGACAGGAAGTGTCAGCACCCAGCCACGGGAGTCCACCTGCAGCCAAGCCAGAGGGACTGAGACCCACAGTCAAGACGGGTATCAGACGAGACAGGTTGTGACAGGAGGACACATTCAGACACAGCCGGGGTCACAAACCCAGACACACACTCAGACCAGGGAGCTTGACAGGAGCCATCAGAGAGGAAACACTAGCATCCAGTCACAGGAGTCCATCAGAGGCACTGAGATCCACAGTCAGGACGGGTATCAGTTGAGACAGGCTGTAACAGGAGGACACATTCACACACGGGGAGGTGCCCCCCAGGCCGTGGAACAGGACAGGGGCCAGATTACAAGCCACACCGGGGCAGGAGAACAGGGCCAGACCCAGAGGCAGTCAGGCAGTAGTCAAAGACAGACACAGGTGAGCAACGGCGAGGCAGGAGAGACAGTGCTGGGAGGGCAGGCCCAGACTGGGGCGAGCACTGGGACGGGCCGACGGGACACGAGCGGTACCCACCCACCGTGCAGTGTGACAGGAGGTCAGGGAGAAAGAGATCCCACCGCGGTACAGCAGGAGTGGGTTGATGACCACACGAGGGAGACAGTGATCCGAAGGCAGGACCAGGGCAGTCTGCACACTAGTGTCCCTTCAGCACAAGGCCGGGAGGCAGCCCAGCCAGAAGGGAAGCGAGGACTCACAGCGAGGGGACTGTATTCCTACTTCAAAAGCAGCAAGCCGTGAGGGCCCTGGCCCTGGACTCCGGGGCCCAGCACAGAGAAGAGCAGACGGCAGTTGGCTTGCTGGCCCTGGCCAGTCCGGTTAGCAAGTCCCTTAATGTTAGCTCTTCATCGCGGTACTTCGCTCTTAGTTCTTTCTCAGTGAGGCCATTTCTGCAAGGTGATTGCTATCCTAAAATTTTCTCTCTTACCTGCTTTGCTGAGCAGACGCTCTCAGGGGCAAGAAGACATGGAACAACTCATCCCTTTGTGCCACGTTTTCCTTAGCTTGTGGGGGGTTTCAGTTACTTTTATAGATTCTGTTGTCTGCCCATTGCCTCATCTATCCTAATGAATCAATAAAAGCTTCCTAAGCAACTGGGCTTCATGTTTCATTCAATTACTATTAACATGATGGACTAAAGACTACAGGGCTTTGATGACAGGACTTTGGTGATGAACTGGACGTGGTCCCTACCCTTGTAGAAGATCTGGTTGAGAAAACACTGTGCAAGATTCCACAAGTTATGCAGCCACTGTGGGAAAGAGTATGGAGATTCCCTAAAAACACTAAAAGTAGATTTACCGTATGATGCAGCAATTCCACTCCTGGGCATATATCTAGGAAAAGACAAAAGCTCTAATTCGAAAAGATACAGGCACTACAGTGTTCATAGCAGCACTATGTATAACAGCCAAGTCACGGAAGCAGTGCAAATGTCCATCAACAGATGAATGGATAAAGAAGATATGTGTTACATATATACACAATGGAATACTACTTAGTCATAAAAAGGAGCGAAATAATGCCATTTGCAACAACATGAATGGACCTAGAGATTATCATACTAAGTGAGGTAAGTCAGATAAAGAAACATATTATATCATTTATATGTAAAAATCTAATAAATAGTACAAGTAAACTTATTTACAAGACAGAAACAAACTCCCAGACATAGAAAACAAGCTTACAGTTATCAAAGGGGAAGGGAGAAGGGATTAACAGATGCATAATACCATAAATAAAATAGATTTAAGTAACAAGGTGTTACTGTATAACAAGGTTTGAACTGTATTCAATATTTTATAATAAACTATAATAGAAAGTCATTGAAAAAAGATAATATATACATTTACATATATGTATAACCAAATTACTTTGTCATACACATGAAACTAACACAATATTGTAAGTCAAATATACCTCTAGAAAAAAAGATTTCAAGGGGTGTCAGAGTCAAAGAGAAGAGATACCATACTTTTATATTTGGCAGAAATGGATCAGGAAAGTTGCAGTCAGAAGAGGCTTCTTTTGGTAAATGCTCTTAAAGGACAAGCAGGACTTAGGTAGGCAAAGGTAATCTCAGTCTCTAAACTCAGTCTCACAATCTCTAATTCTACAGTGCAAAGTCTCTGTTTACCTTGTAAGGTCACAAAGGAAGGCTGACCTAAGGGTATCAATAAATGGAAGAAGGCCTCCAGGAACTGTGTAAAGAAAGGAAAAGGCATGTGTTCCCAGGAACTGAGCCAAGAGCCTGGGCTCCCCTTTCCCACTCTCTCACCCATCCATG
This sequence comes from Dama dama, assembly GCF_033118175.1. Lineage (NCBI taxonomy): Eukaryota > Metazoa > Chordata > Mammalia > Artiodactyla > Cervidae > Dama > Dama dama. The sequence continues at coordinate 19,501,311 of NC_083700.1, forward strand.
TCAGCTCTGATCGTTCATGATGTCTCACTCATTGGATATTAACAGGTTATGGGTAGAACCTCTCCATTCTGGTTTATTGTGAGAATCACCTCGGAAGTAGGTGTTAAAATACAGGTTTATAAACCTAACCCTAGAGATGCTGAGTCCCAAAGTTTGGAGCAGAGCCTACACAAAGTGTTTAGGAACTTCTTAAGGGAAATTTGGCTTCTGATAGAATGGCAGACTAGATACTCTGAAGGGCTTCCCACAAGAAAGCAAGTAGATCTAGCATAAAGCACATTTTTTCATTACATTGTTGGTTTACAGGAAAAAAGGGAAATCTCCCAGGAGCAAACAAAATGTGTTAAGCTGAATAATGATCTCCCAAAATGTCCATGTCCTGATGCAAGGAATCTGTGAATATATTACCTTATATGGCAAATGGGGCTTAGTAGATGTGATTAAATTAAGAGTCTTGAGATGAGGATATTGTTCTGGATTATCCAGGTGGGCCCTGTGAAATCATAAAGGTCCTCATAAAGGTGAGACAAGAGGACCAAAGTCAGTAAAAGGATTGGAGTTGTAGTGACATGTCATAAGCCAAGGAATTCAGGTGACTTCTAAAAGCTAGAAAATGTAAGGAAATAGAATTCCCCTAAAGCCTGTAGTTCCCTTTCCAGCACCTTGATTTAAGATTTCTGATTTCCAAGGAAGCAAGGGAATCATTTTTTTTTAATTGTTTTAAGCCATTAAGCTTCTGGTAATTTGTTACACAGCAATAGAAAACTAATACCCAAAACAGAAACTCAGAACTAGAGCCAGAAGAGTAAGGAAGAAGCATGTGTAAAAGGTAAGGTTGTTCTTCTGAGGACAAAGTGATTTTGTATCTGTCCCTACTATAAATAAAGCTGAGAGCAGAAGAATTGATGCTTTTGAACTGTGGTGTTGGAGAAGACTCTTGAGAGTCTCTTGGACTGCAAGGAGATCCACCCAGTCCATCCTAAAGGAGATCAGTCCTGAGTGTTCATTGGAAGGACTGATGCTGAAGCTGAAACTCCAATACTTTGGCCACCTGATGTGAAGAGTTGATTCATTGGAAAAGACCCTGATGCTGGGAGGGATTGGGGGCAGGAGGAGAAGGGGATGACAGAGGATGAGATGGTTGGATGGCATCACCAACTCAATGGACATGAGTTTGGGTAAGCTCCGGGAGTTGGTGATGGACAGGGAGGCCTGGCCTGCTGTGGTTCATTGGGTTGTAAAGAGTCGGACACGACTAAGCAACTGAACTGACTGAACTACTAACCTTTAGGTATAAAGTCCAAAGACAAATAGCAAAGGACTTGCAAGGAAACATGGAATAGTATTCCCACAATCCTTTCATGGGGACTGTATTAGAGAATGAGCTTCCAAAACAAACAAACAATACAGAGAATCGTAAAAATGTTTGCCATAAAACATGATACAAGGCATTTCAACATATTTAACTGTAGACTAAGACTAAAAAAGGAGGAAAAGCTGACAGAATAACATTTTACATTATATGCTCTAAATATAAATATAATACAACTAACAAAAACAGAGGAAGGAGAATATGTATGAAAAATCAGTCAGTTCAGTCACTCAGTTGTGTCCGACTTTGCAACCCCATGGACTGCATCACTTCAGGCTTCCCTGTCCATCGCCAGCTCCAGGAGTTTACTCAAACTCATGTCCATTGAATCAATGATGCCATCTAATCATCTCATCCTCTGTCATCCCTTTCTCCTCCTGTCTTCAATCTTTCCCATCATCAGGGTCTTTTCTAAGGAGTCAGCTTTTCACAGTAGGTGGCCAAAGGATTGGAACTTTAGCTTCAGCATCAGTCCTTCTGATGAATATTCAGGACTGATTTCCTTTAGAATTGACTAGTTTGATCTTCTTGCAGTCCAAGGGACTCCCAAGAGTCTGCTCCAACACCACAGTTGAAAAGCACCAATTCTTTGGTGCTCAACTTTCTTTACAGTCCAACTCTCACATCCATATGTGACCACTGGAAAAACCATAGCTTTGACTAGACAGACCTTTGTTGGCAAAGTAATGTCTCTGCTTTTTAATATGCTGTCTAGGTTGGTCATAGCTTTTCTTCCAAGGAGCAAGCACCTTTTAATTTCATGGCTGAAGTCACCACTGCAGTGATTTTGGAGCCCAGAAAAATAAAGTCTGTCACTGTTTCCATTGTTCCCCATCTATTTGCCATGAAGTGATGGCACCTGATCTTCGTTTTTGTACTAATAGAAACACAAATTGAAACTACATCTAGATACCATTTCTCAACATCAGTTTGGCAAAACTCTAAAAGATAACAGACTTGAGAAGACTTTCTGAGAACAGACTTTGCTGATGAAGGTGTAAAGAAGAGGTACCCCCACATTTTTCTAATGAGAGTGAGAAATGATACAGCTTCATTGGAGAGAATTTGACAAAATTCATCATTATTACATCTGCCTGTTTTGTTCTTGCTGTTTCTCTGAAACAGATCTTGACAGATAGTAGCATTCAGTAATTATCTGTTAAAAAATAATACACTAAAGTTTGTATAATCTCTATGCAGACTCATGAATATGGAAAGGCAACTGTAATCAAGCTCTTATCGAATAAGGAAATGGAGTTTCTTTAGTGCTGTCAAAGTCACAGTTAGAAATTAGAAAATGGCAGCAGTAAAACTAAACTCAGGTTTTTTGGGTATAAACTCAGTGACTGATCACACCTCACAGAGAATAAAGGGCATGGGAGTGCGTGAGGATCTACCCAAAGGGGTTGGGAGGATGTCACAGAGAGTGGCCCTTCCAGTCCCACCTCCAGCCCCAAAAGGAGATTCTGGCCATGAAAGCATGGAGCCCACTGACTCCTTGGGATAGATGCAACCCTCAGGATCTGTGTTCTCAAGGAGCTTCCAGGAGGAGGAAGGGAGTTGCCCTAGAACAGTCCAGGGAAATTTGAAAGTATAAGTGGTTCTGAAAGAGAAGTTAAGCAACCATGAGTCATGGAGAGGTGAAACTGGCAGCCTGTCCCTTGCTGGATGGATCTGGAAGCTACTGTGAAAGTCCCCCTTCCTCTATGTTTTAGGTATAAATGAATATAGATTTCTTATAAATGTTAAACATTGGAATGGATCAAATCAGAGACATAGTCATGGTGAACCTTAAAAAGAAAGAATTGAATCCAAGTCAACAGAATCTGACTCAACTTTAATTTAAGGCATTCACCTTTCAGAAGTGGGGAGGGGGGGCGTTATTCAGCCAAATACAGAAAAGGGGAGTCAATGAGGCAGGATCCATATAAGCAGTCTGTCTGTGTCTAGGCAAGAAGACCACCTCCCAGTGGCAAGGTCTATGTATCCATGGAAATCCATCAGGTGAATCGCTGATTGGATGCCATTAGCCTCCACATCAGGAAATGAACTCTCCTTCTCTGCTCCTGTGACCATTCATGATATGGGTCCATGTGGGCGAAAGCACTGCCCAGGGATATGAATGACTAGTGTTCTTTCAACAGAGTTCATGAACTCAACATTCATGTTTCTTGTTGTAAATCAATGAACTGAAATCATGAAGGTCAGTCCTAGGCTCTGGGCTTGGCAGCTGTGAGTCTGCCACGCCAGCAGGCTCTCCTCTCAGAGTCATAACCTGGGAGCCTGTGTATGTGCCCTAGCCCCTTTGAACCAGGGCATTTGCTAAGGGATGTCATACAATATTTCTCCTCCTCTGTCTTGACTTACTTCACTCAGCATGACAGTCTCTAGGTCCATGCCTGTTATGGCAAATGGCATTATTTCATTCTCTTTAATGGCTGAGTAATGTTCCATTAATATATATGTAAGCACATTTTTAAAATTTTGGAGCTGACTTACACATTATATATAGAATGCTGTGCTGTGGTCAGTCATGTCAGACACTTTATGACCCCATGGACTATAGCCCACCAGGAATGTCCATGGAATTTTCCAGGCAAGAATACTGTAGTGGGTTGCCGTTTCCTTCTCTAGGGAATCATCCTGAACCAGAGATCAAACCCATATCTCTTGTGTCTCCTGAAGTGGCAGATGACTCTACCTATTGAGTCACTTGGGAAGCCCCCATATATAGAATAGCATCTATTTATTTTTTACTCAAACATCTTGTTGGCCTTTGCAAAGCTCATAAGCCCCAGATATATGGTTTGTAGCATGAAAAGTGGCCCTATCCTCGGGAATACTCGGGGCTGAAGCCCCACTGCAAAAGCCCCACAAACTTTTCCCATCAGGTAGGTACCTTTGGTTCACTAAGAGTAGGTGTGCCTCACTGCTGCCCCCTGGTGGTAGTGAGGAAGGATGCCTATAAAGGAACTGCTGCAACAAATTGGCTTATGCTGGAATGGAACACCGGATCAGAAACCAGGACAGGCTCAGTACTGTGGCACCAGGCACAGCAGCCTCTGGAGGAAGTGACCCTGAAATCTCAGCAGTGACTCACACCAGGCTGCTCTGAGCTGCAGAACTGACAGTGGGCATATTTGTTTTTGTTTATGTGTTTGCTTTTTGGGAGGTGTCCTTCACAGAGCTGCTCCCACTGACAAATGGGCTCCTCGCACCTGGTTTGGGGCAAGCCCTGCTTCATCTGTGGAGCTAGACCTCTTGCCAGGCCTGTGGCTCCACTGGGCAGGGACGGCCTTATGGGGACCTGATTATCTCACGTGAGAAAGTACACGCCTGGAGCAGTCCATGCAGACAGGCAGTGAGGTATACACCCCTTGTCTCTCCTGCCTCAAAGCAGAAGACAGCAATCTATGCACTTCTCCCAGGGCCCTTCAGACCATGGCTGTGGCTCACCCTTGTCTTAGCCACTCACAGGACCTCTCCAGAGTCATCTCCCAGGGCTGGTGTAGGCCCCTCGACTCTGTGTGGAGTGTCCTCAGTGCTCCCCAGTTATATGTGAACTACAGGCAATAAACGGTGATTCCGTTCTACCCATTTGCAAAAGGTAGGCAAGGTTTGGGATGGAGTGGGAACAATCCTATCCTTATGTATTTCCATTTAACAAAGAGAAAAAGCTAAGGGGAAAAAGCCAAATGGTTTTGCGTCTATTGTTGCCTGAATGGTGAGAAACTTTGAAATCCACAAGGCCAGTGATTGGGGAGGGTCTGAGGAGCAGGACTGGGGCCTGTTGAAACAGACAGAGCTAACCTCTCAAGGCAGTACGGCCTCCTACCCACCAAGGCTGAGAGGGGCTCCTGAGCCTTCCTCTTACAGCACTGAAAGGATCTCTAGGGGAAGAGACACCCCATTTCCAGCTACCAGAGCAGCTGGGGCAGTTTTGAGGCCCACGGCTCTGGGTGAAATGTGGAAGAATAATTGTTCTAGTTTATCTAGGGATTCTCTAAAAAACAAATGACATCGCCAGAGAGAAAATGAAGTCAACTCTAATAGGAATGCTTGTTGGGTTCCTGGGAACCAACATAGTAATGCATGCCATTGGAAGCCTCTACTCTCTCGGAAAAAATAAAATGTAAAACCTCTTATGGTAATGAGATAACCTGTTGCTGTTCCAGACCCAGGGTTTTCCTTGGGCTTTGGGTCATCCTGTCCTGAGCAGGTGGGAACTCGGTGCATGTGTTTAAATATCTTAAATGCTGTTGTCTAGTTGCTAGGTCATATCTGACTCTTTGCAACCCCATGGACTATAGCCCACCAGTCTCTTCTGCCCATGGGAGTTCCCAGACAAGAATACGGTAGTGGGCTGTCATTTCCTTCTCCAAGGAAATATCTTAAATAAAGAAAAACAAAAAAATTCTGGGGGGGTGGCGGGGGGGGCATGCAGCTTCTGGGATCTTAGTTCCCCAATCAGGGATTGAACCCAGACCCTTGGCAGTGAGGGTTGTGTAATCCTAACCCCTGGATTGCCAGGGAATTCCCAAAATCCTTTTTTAAACTGAGAAAATTTTATGTTTATCATAGAGAAATCATAAAATAAGCAAGCAAAGAGATGAATACAAAAAAACACCAACAATAAATCCCTTCCACACCCTCCTCTTTATGCAAATTGCCATATAAATATCTATATGAAAATGTACATCTATTATTATATGTGCAGATGACTATGTAAATTATATTTATAAGTTATGCATCTCTATGTAAAACATATAAAATGATAATCTTCTGTAAATTATATGTATATGCATATATACATTATACAAAGATAAATGATTGCAGAATAGCTTCTAGCTATTTATAAAGCAAGGGATGTTTGAAGAAGGAGGAGAAGATACAAATGGTCCTAATCAGCTTGACCTTGAACCAATATAGAGGCTTCACACAGGTTGGACTTTCTTCCTTATAAGGATAATTACGGCTTTTAGCAGCTGCTCTCGACCGTGTCACAACTGTGGAGATTTCCATATCAGAGAAAATCTGAGGATCAGGGCAGAATGTCAGAGAATTATTCTAAACGTACCCATGTAACAGCAGCCCTCCTCCCTTCTCTCTCAAACCCCCGTCTGTTCACCAGGTAAAATTGATTTCTCACTGCCATCTCTCTCCCTGTCAGGATTACTAGGCTATGACCTAAGAAGAGGGTAGGAAGTGGATCTCTAATTGGCTTATTTTTTCACAAGATTCAGGAAGCAGAACGGAGGGTGTGTGTGATTGGGGAAACCAGAGTCACCTATCAGGGCCCCAACTTTTCCATCTGAATTTGAGAGGTATATTTAACAAACTAGAACAAGCTGGGCCACACTGACCAGAAAAAGCAGTCCCTTGTTTCATGAGACATTTCATCACCTATCCTCATGTACTCATCATTTGGGTTTGACTTTTTTCTTCCAAGGGAAAGTTACCATCCACAGAGGAAAATTCCCATGTACGGGCTGAAATCTACCTTATTTTATAATTTGCTGGTGTTCAGTTGCTGAGTTGTGTCCAACTCTTTGGCACCCCATGGACTGCAGTCTTTTAATCCTAATCTCAAATATAAATAATCACAAATAATAAAAATGCAAGGCTATGCTGCATGCTTATTTGTATATTACTATGAATTTACTAAATACCAACTTTATTCATTATGTGAAATGCCAGGCTGAATGGAGCTCAAGCCAGAATCAAGCTTGCTGGAAGAAATATCAATAACCTCAGATATGCAGATGACCTCACCCTTATGGCAGAAAATGAAGAGGAACTAAAGAGCCTCTTGATGAAGGTGAAAGAGAAGAGCGAAAAAGTTGGCTTAAAACTCAACATACAAAAAACTAAGATCATGGCATCTGGTCCTATCACTTCATGACAAATAGATTGGGAAAACAATGGAAACAGTGACAGACTTTATTTTCTTGGGCTCCAAAATCACTGCAGATGGTGACTGCAGCCATGAAATTAAAAGATACTTGCCTCTTGGAAGAAAAGCTATGACTAACCTAGACAGCATATTAAAAAGCAGGTACATCATTCTGCTGACAAAGGTCGTCTATCAGTGGACAAATGGATACACACAAAGTGATCTGTACACATAGAGTGGAATGTAATAACATTCCATTCAAGCAAATGAATGAAACTCTGACACACGTGACAACACGAAAGAATCTTTAGGGCATGATGGTATGGTTTTTCCAGTAGTCATTTACGGATGAGAGAGTTGGATCATAAAGAAAGCTGAGCACCAAAGAATTGATGCTTTTGAACTGTGGTGTTGGAAAAGACTCTTGACAGTCTTTTGGACTACAAGGAGATCAAACCAGTCAGTCCTAAAGGAAATCAACCCTGAATATTCATTGAAAGGACTGATGCTGAAGCTGAAGCTCCAGTACCTTGGCAATCTGATGTGAAGAGCTGACTCGTGAGAAAAGACCCTGATGCTGGGAAAGATTGAAGGCAGGAGGAGAAGGGGGCAACATCCAATCAGATGATTGGATGGCATCACCGACTCAATGGACTATCACTTCTGAGCAAATTCTGGTGGATCATGAAGCACTGGCACCTGGCGTGCTCCAGTCCATGGGGGTCGCAAAGAGCAACTGAATGACAGCAACAACAGTTTTATGCTTGGCATTTTATAAAAGGAACCAGACCTAGTCTCTTTGCCAAGAACTTACATGAAATTAATAGATATAATGGAAAGTATATTGAAACAACCAAAGAATCTTAGCTCAGAGAGCAAATGCCCATGCTGTCTGCCTATAGGCCCCCCTAAACTAATCTTAGCTTTGGTATGATTCCAGTTGGCTCCATTACAACCACTGTCAATCTTGAAAATGGTTATCTGCACTTATTCTCCAGTGCAGACAAAGATGTTTTGTAACTCTACTCACAATAACTGCAATACCCACCCCACCAAAAACACTCTGTCATTTCATCAAGGATTTTTTCCACTACCTACCACTCACAACAAACACATAGTAATCCTAATACAACAGAGGACTAAAATCCACTTCAGTTTTCCATGATACACTAGCCAGGAACTCACTGCTCTAATTATAGCATCTATTTTATGATAAGATCAGTGACCATATGTATTGTTGAAGTGTTTGTTTTATGAAAGGGTGTTGGAAAACTTAATTACACCCACAAATAATGAAAGATTAAGTCACACCTTAACATAACATAGGGTATTATTTATCTCCACTTAAGCAACAATGCAGAAATCTGAGGTTAACCACAGATTTATGACTTTCTACCCATAACCTGATCCTTCTCACTTAGCTGGTTTTGGCCATCTGCCTCCCCCTTTGAGTTTTGCCATCAGGATAAGCTACTGATTACTCTGCTCCACACACCTCCATAAGTACCTCATCTAGGAAAACGTGGGGCCTGTAGGTGGCTCTGCTGTGTTTTGTGAGATCTGTTGAATCAATCAGATTACTTAGTTCCATGGCATGCCACAAGTGCTAGATCCACACACTTTTGCAGGGGAGTTTGACTATCCACCACATGAAGGCAACTTTCATCCTCTTACACAGAATTACAGCCCATACCTCTCCCTGGATCTAGGAACTAACAACAAAATTTGTCTGTACCAAGCTTTTTCATTTTGACCTAGCACACATCTTCTTTGTCCTATATCGTAGGGTTCTGGTCTTCTCCTGAGAGCATCATAGTGAAGAAAGAGATCAGTGACAGTCCTGGGGGTCAGAGTATTTGTGTTAGCTGAGTTGGTTCTGCCACCTACCATCTATATAACTTTATAACCAAGGCTCTTTCTGAGCTTCAGTTTCCTCACGGGAAAATGAAGGTCATCATATGTTTGTTGTCATTCTTGTTCAGTTGCTAAGTTGTGTATAGCACGACTCTTTGCAACCCCATGGACTGCAGCATGTCAAGTTTCCCTGTCCTTCATTATCTCCCTGAGCTTGCTCAAACTCATGTCCATTGAGTCAGTGATACTATCTAACCATCTCATCCTCTGCCACCCACTTCTTCTTTTGCCCTCAATCTTTCCCAGTACTAGGGTCTCTTCCAGTGAGTCAGCTCTTCTCATCAGGTAGCCAAAGTTTTGGAGCTTCAGCTTCAGCAGCAGTCCTTCCAATGAATATTCAGGGTTGATTTCCTTTAGGATTGACTGGTGTGATCTTGCAGTCCAAGGGACTCTCAAGAGTCTTCTCCAGCACCACAATTCGAAAGCATCAGTTCTTTGGCTCTCAGCCTTCTTTATGGTCCAGCTCTCACATTCATACGTGACTACTGGAAAAACCATAGCTTATAACTTATAGAGCTGTTGGCAGAGTAATACTATATGTAAAGCAGGTACAGATGCTTAATAAGCATCAGTGCCCTGTGCTCTCCCCTCTCCCATCTGCACTTAGCCCTACCGCCTCACCAATCTTCCTCTTTCTTTTTCATACAAGAAACTGCCAGTTTTTCTTCTTCTCCTCTAATAATAGTAATTATAGTAATACTTCCAAAGTCTTCTTTCTAATCTGTATACCCACAACCTTAGCCTGATAAGGTTCTTAAGAAGCTAGGACCAGAAATGTGTTGTTGGTGGTGGGTCAGGTTGCAAAAAGAATGAATTATTTTTAATAAATGTTAGAGTAAGGTGGGTAAAACATCACTGAAGTGTATAAAATTGGAGAAAATTTTATGAGAAAAATGTATAAATATACATCAAAAGCGTTAAAAATGTTATCTTTTGACAATGCTCTTCCCTCTAAGAGTTTATCATGTTAAGGAAATAATCAGATATATTCAAATATTTGTGTATAGGATGTTTGTTATAGTATTGTACTAGTGAAAAATTAGAAATAATAAAAAAATCTAAGAATAGGATGCCAAGATAGTAAATACTAGGTAGTCATTAAAACCTAGGTTTTAAAGGAGTTTATAATGACATTGGAAAATGCTCACAATTTGATATAAAATTGTGAGTATATTATCAATTTTTAAAATATATAAAACATAGTATTACTGTGAGAGTGAAAATATTAGTTGCTCAGTCATGTCCAACTCTTTGCAACCCTATGGACTGTAGCCCACCAGGCTCCTCTGTCCGTGGGATTCTCCAGGCAAGAATACTGGAGTGAGTTGCCATTCCCTTCTCCAGGGGATCTTCCTGACTGAGGGATCAAACCTGGGTCTTCAGCATTGCAGGCAGATTCTTTACCATCTGAGCCACCAGGGAAGCCCAGGTTTACTGTACGATCCAGCAATTTCACTTCTGGGTGTACACCCAAAAAGAATGAAAGCAGGGACTCAAAACATTTGTAAACTCATGCTCACAGCCACGTTATTCACAATCGTCAGAAGGTGGAATTAGCTCGTGTCTATCAGTGGACAAATGGATACACACAAAGTGATCTGTACACATAGAGTGGAATGTAATAACATTCCATTCAAGCAAATGAATGAAACTCTGACACACGCGACAACACGAAAGAATCTTTAGGGCATGATGGTAGGTGTAAAAGGTCAGTCACAAAAGGACAAATAGTGTATGATGCCACTTACATGAGGTACCTAAAGTAGTCAGAATTCGAGACAGAAAATAAAATGGTGGGTGCCAGGGATAGGGAAAGGGAGTAATTGGGGAGTTAGTGTTCAATGGGTACAGAGTTTCAGTTTGGGAAGGTGAAAAATTTCTGGAGATGGATAGTGGAGATAATTGCATAACAGTGCAAATGTATTTAATGCCATAGAACTGGACACTTACAAATGAACAAAATGGTAAATTGTATTTTGCTTACTGTAATAAAAATACATATACATATATATATATATACACACACAAACACATATACATTTATACAATACCAACACATACAGACATGCATATGTAAATAAAATACTAAACAGCTATAAGCCAAATGTCAGCAGTGAATTCTGAATTGAGAAATTATGAGATTTTTCCTTTCTTCTTTGTGTTTTTCTGCATTTTACAATTTTTCCATCATGAACACATATTACTTTTTTCAGGAAAAAATAATTGTATTTCTTTAAATCCACTTGAGTTTCCTCAAATAGGCTCTTAGCTTTGGCCAAGGAGGAGGTGGCCCTACAGGTAGGTGCATGTGTGTTCCGCCCCAGGAATGTTTCCTCTCAGTCCTGCTCTCTGCATTTAAAAGGTGGCTTCAGGCTTGCAGAGCTCGTAAAGAGTCTTTCACCCACACATGGACACAGCTGGAGAGCATTTACGAAGTTCTCTTTGAATCTTGTAGATGAATTTATGGCTGTTTCTTGAGGGATTCCTCCCAGTGGCCCCAGAAGCTATTCTGGGAACTATTCCACCTGACTTACAGCCAAGAGTCGCATCGAGGATGCCTGTGGCCGCAGCACAGTGCAGTAGGAGAAGGGCCACAGATGAGTCAGCTATGGAATTCTGCAATGTGCCCATCGGCCAGGCAGACCTCTCTCTGGCTCTTCCTTCCTTCACTGATGAAGAAAGTGAAAAATGTCAGTCACTCAGTCGTATCTGACTCTATAATCTATGGACTGTATGTAGCCCGCCAGGCTCCATTGTCCATGGAATTCTCCAGGCAAGAATACTGGAGTGGATTGCCATTCTCTTCTCCAGGGGATCTTCCCGACCCAGGGATGGAACCCAGGTCTCCTGCATTGCAGTCAGATTCTTTACCGTCTGAACCACCAGAGAAGCTCCCTCCTTCATAGCTAAGATAAGGCAAACCAAGACCCCTTCCTCAAAGCAAGCTCAGGATTTGCTTGCCCCAGGACAATTCCCTGATGAAGTCCTCCAGACTCCTAGGGTCACTTCAGCAGTCATGGCTTCATAATGTTTCACTATCAAGATATGGTCAAGATTTGCATGTAAGTTCTTAAGCGATTTTCACCAGTGTTCAGGAGTCCAGGAGTCATGGTCACAAGTCTTCCAGTCCTGCCTGGCCTTCTATCCCTAGCAGCGAAACTCATTCATATGCAATTAAATAGGCCTCAGGCAACTCACAAACAGACCCTGTGTGTGTGCTGAGCACTTCAGTTGCCCTATTTAGAAGCCACCGTTGGTTCTGGTTTGCCTGTAGAACAAATTCCAAATGAGGACTTTATTCTTATACATAGTCACAAGGCCCTATCTGCTGTGTTTTCTGTCTTCCCTTACAGACTCAGCTTTTGCTTTACCCCTGCTCTGCCCTCTTGGCATCCTTTACTGCATGGCTATATCAAGCTTCCAGAAATTCCCTAACACACCACACCCTGTTAGGCAGGGGACTTGTTATATACTGGTCCTTCTTCCTCCAGCTGGCGAATGAAATACTCTTCAAGACCCAACATGCACAATAACAGCAAACATTGTCAGTCTTTTACAACATGACTAATAATGTTCTTAGTACCTTGCCTGTAATAATTCATCCTTTTCCCACACTGTCAAATCCCGAACAAATCCCTGCTGCCTCACTCCAATAGTTTTCTGCCTATTTTCTTAGCATAGTTCTTTACCCTCCAGTTGAGTCTATAAACCTGTAGACAGCCTTCCTATGAAATGCTATTTTGCCTAAGTGAGCCAGAGCTGATGACTACTGCTTAAACCAGTAATCTTGTCTTATAAGACATTTATCTAGCAAGCCTCCACTGAATGTCACTGAGTTCCAGGCACCTGTGCTGGTGTAGAGGGAATACAAGGCTTCAGTTCTGTTCATGAGGAGCTCACATCTGTACGAATAAAAAAAGAGAGAGAGAGAGAGAGAGAGAAACAATGCAAGGTAATTAAAGGTACAGGTAATTAAAGTATTCACGTGAATACTCATGAAAATATAACTTGGCTCTCCGGGAACTCAGATGGGGAGACTGGGAAGGCTTCATAGAGGAGGTGCCAACCAAAGAGGCAGTGCAGCCTCAGTGTAGAGAGTAGGCTCTGAAGCCAGACAACTCAGGCTCACTTCCCACTTCTGCCACACACTGGATATGTAAGCTTGGGCAAGTTGCTTAATGTTTCTGGCCCTCAGTTCTCTCATCCATAAATGAGTGACAGTAAGTATATCTACCTAGTAATCACCTAGACTGTGTATTAAAAAGCAGAGACACCACTTTGCCAACAAAGGTCCATGTAGTCAAAGCTATGGGTTTTCCAGTAGTTACGTATGGATGTGAGAGTTGGACCATAAAGAAGGCTGAGCGTCAAAAAATTGATGCTTTGCAATTGTGGTGCTAGAGAAAATTCTTGAGAGTCCCTTGGACTGCAAGGAGTTCAAGCCAGTCCATCCTAAAGGAAACCAATCCTGAATATTCATTGGAATGACTGATACCAAAGCTGAAGCTCCAATACTTTGGCCACCTGATGAGAAGAGCTGACTCATCGGAAAAGACCCTGATGCTGGCAAAGATTGAAGGAGGGAGGAAAATGAGATGACAGAGAATGAGATGGTTAGATAGCATCACTGACTCAATGGACATGAGTTTGAGAAAACTCTGGGAGATAGTGAAGGACAGGGAAGCCTGGTGTGCTGCAGTCCATGCAGTCACAGAGTCAAACATGACTTAATGACTGAACAACAGCATCAATCACTTCTGCAGGCAGCTTGGTCCCTAGGAACTGTCTATAGAATGTGCTTTCAGGTCTGATGCCAGTACCGTCTGCTTTCTCATCAGCCTTAAATTATTGTGAAGATCCATCTGTTTCAAGCCCAAGCCTCAACTCCAGTCACCAACTTATTATTTAGGCTTTTCCCCTGGCTAGAAGGATTGTTCTTTTAGTTTTGGACCTAGAATGTGACTCAGCCTCTCTTTGCTATTTCCAGGTTGACTTGTGCTTTAAAGGTTAGGTTAACATTATTTTAGGATTAGCTTTCTTATTTATTGAAGAAAAGCCACTCCTGTGAACCTGCAAGTGAGTGAAGTCACTCAGCCATGTCTGACTCTTTGCGACCCCATGGACTAGAGCCTACCAGGCTCCTCCGTCTATGGGATTTTTCAGGCAAGAGTACTGGAGTGTGTTGCCATTTCCTCATCCAGGGGATCTTCCTGACCCAGGGATCGAACTCAGGTCTCCCGAGTTGCAGGCAGACACTTTACCATCTGAGCCACCAGGGAAGTCCATATCAGCCTTCCATGTGTTCAGTCGCTAAGTCATGTCTGACTGCAACCCCACGGACTACAGCACGCCGGGCTTCCCTGTCTATCACCATCTCCAGGAGTTTGCTCAAACTCATGTCATTGAGTCATCGGCAATGGATCCAACCATCTCATCCTCTGTTGGCCGCTTCTCCTCCTGCCCTCAATCTTTCCCAGCATCAGGGTCTATTCCAATGAATCAGCTTTTCGCATCAGGTGGCCAAATTATTGGAGCTTCAGCTTCAGCAGCAGTCCTTCCAATGAATATTCAGGATTGATTTCCTTTAGGATTGACTGGTAATTAGCCTTCTAGATTCCCCTTAAACTGAGCCGTCTAGTATAGTTAAAAAAAAAAAAAAAAGAAAGAAAGAAAGAAAGAAAAAAACCTCATAGTCTTCTAGAGCCAGAGAGATCTGGGTTAAATTGACAGATCCACCTCTAGCTGTGAGTCTTCAGTCAAGTCTTTAATGTTTCTTTCATAAGGTTACTACAGTGCCCAAGTAAGGAAGATATAGAATATAACTGTTTGAGTCTCTTCTTTTAATTTGTTTCTGTGATGTTCTTAAAGTCACAGTTTGAAATACCTTCTGATGGTCCCATCCACAGCCATTCTCATTGCTGCCTGTTGTTCCCAGTTTCTCAACTTTTTCTACTGAAAGTCCTGGTGCTACTTCCTTGGTGCTGCTTTGCATAAAACCCATGTTGATTGTTCACTTCATTTTAGCTCCATAAAGGTATTTGCATTCTTAATTTAATTTAAATGTATATCATTATTATTCTATTGTGCTGAAAATGTATGTCATTGAACTTCAAAAGAGCAAGATCTTTTATACTAACCATGTGACAAGCTAGAGGAATCTTGAATACATGGATGATTATATTTTGCTAAAACTAAAGGTGATGACTAACGAAATAAAATATTAAGAAAGTGTATAGTATCATGCCAGCATTCTACCCACCTCTTATTCTACTTAACATTTTTATTAATCATTTGAATGTTGATTTCTAAAACTGATGAATCAAATTTACAGATGACAGAAAGCTGGGATGGTTAATAAACACCTTCAAGTCAGAAATGGTTTTTAAATATACACACACACACACATATATATATACATACACATACATATGTGTATATACATATACACATACATATATATATATACATACATACATATGTATACATACACATACACATACATATTAGCAGGTTGTATTAATGCTGAATAAAACAAGAAGTTTAAAGGGGGGCAAATGTAAAATTCCTTCTTTGAGTCTAATAAGCTAGCAGCACAACTGTAGGATAAGGCTGAATTGGTTTAGCAGGAGTCGCTCTTGCACAGTCAACTTAGTGATTCCATATTGTTGTATAATTGCTCCCCAAATCAATATAATCTTAGGATGTCTTAGATGTCTAGCTTCAGAATAAGGGAGGTAAAAGGCTTCCTCTATCTTATGCAGCTAGATCACATCTTTGGAGTTGAATTCAGCTAAGGGTGTCACATTTTAAGATAGATATTGGCAAGCTGAAATGTATTTAAACAGGAAATCATTAGGAGTATGAACCATGTAATAAGGGAATGTTTGAAGGAAGCAGGATATTTAGATCACACATGACATCCCAAAGGTTCTAAGGGAACAGAACATGAAGGAGTAAGATGCAAAACATATAGGATAGATTCTCGTCTCTAGGAGGTCACATACTAGATGATGAGTGTAATGATAGAGACAGATTTAAAATGGGGAAGAAAGAACTAATTTTGCCTGGGAGAGTCAGGAAAGTTTTCACAGAAGGGAATGGCTGAAACTGAATTTTAAAAATAATGGGAAGGACTTTACCACCAGCAGAGCAGATCATCTGAGGCAAAGGGGAAAATATACATTTGAATCCCTAGGGCAGGGATTAAAACAGTGGGTTAAGAAGTAAATGGGAGATAAGAAAGTGATGACAGAAAAAGTACCAAATTTATACTCTAGGTTTCTGCTTAAATGTAACTTCTTTAGAGAAGTTTTCCTTGGCCCCCCAATCTAATTAAGTGTTCATATTATACTGTCTCCTAATGCTCTATAAGGGCATCAGGGGTTATGCCTGGCATATCATAAACACTTAATAAATTTGTTGAATCATACACACAAAGACTGATTTAAAGCAGAGTTTGACAAACGTTATACAGTATATACACAGTTTTCAGGAGACAAGGCATATTTGAACTAATAAAACTTGAATTAATTCAGCCTTATGGGAGAAAGAGAATCTAGGAAAGACACTGAAGGTAGATGGAGCAGCTCTTGTGAATGCAGGGGCCAGGAAATGACATGGCAGGTACAGAGAACCCAGAGAACTTCCATATATTTGCACACAGGTAGATGTGGGGGAGTAGTAGCTGGCAAGACCAGAAAGGTAGGCAAGGGCCAAATCAATCTTGAGCACCTACTCATGAAGGGTTTCCTAATCCATGCTAAGAAGTCTGGATTTTATCTAAACAGTATTGAGTACCTACTGAAAGATTTGAAAGTCCTATGATTCAATTCATATTCTAGAAAGTTCATGCTGGAGGTTGGGCAGTAGATTATTTCGATGGTGGCAAGAGTAGAGATCACTCGGGAAGCCATTTCAGAAATCCAGGGACTAGGTTCAAGGAAGTATGCAGACATTAGAATTGACAGAATTTGGTCAGATTTCTTTTTTGATGGTATGTTGCTGATTGTGTTTATGACGTCAACTGTCTCGCTGTATCTCACTGCGCACACTGTTCCTTGAAGGCATGACAGACAAGGTGCAAACAGGGAAGCTAGAAGAAAGCTCAAGGAGCCGCAGAGGCGCTCATTCTCTCCTGGCTGCTGCGGCAGCCACAGCAGCCGAACACGCTGTATTCCCTCCTCTCACGGCTGACCCAACAGACACAGCCGTGACGCAGCAGTAATGCCACCGCTTTTGGGGGGTGGAGCTCATACATCCCTACTGCACAAAGTAACCCATGACCAAGCAAGTACCTCGTGATGCACATGCACAGTGCTATAAATGATCTCAGCTGTTATATAATTATTTACAAAACATGGTGCGAGAGAGCCTGAACATGCCATCTTGGCGAATTTGCTCTCTCCCCACAGATGGGGATGTTCTCACTTTGGGAAGTAAGAAAGAGTGAACTTTAGGATGATTCTTGTGTTTCTAGTACAGGCAATGGGGTAGATTGTGATGCACAAAGGATTATAAGAAAGAAGAGAAAATAGAAATTAGGGTCAATTGTGAAGTCCATTTAGTAAATGTTTCCATTTGTGGATTAGATTTTTAACTGTCTACCAGATTCCATTTTCTCCTTTTTTCCACATAAATAGTATCTAGCATGTGGCTGGGCCAGGAGTAAGTATGGAACTTCTTTCTCATTTGCTTAAGAAGAAATCCTTGTCCTTGGATATCTGCCTTTTCCTTCTTCTGCTATTTGGAATGGTAATTACTAGAATGACCTAGGAAGAAGTCACAGGTTGAAGATGACAGAGCAACAATTAGCCTAGAACCCTGTGTGTATCAGAGATGTCTCCTGATCTTAGAACCCTAACCTTAGGTTATTTACTTGATAGGAAAATAAACTAATTGCTTATTAAGCCATTAGATATTTAGTCATTTTATTACAGCAGCTTCAGTTCAGACACTCAGTTGAGTCCGACTATTTGTGACCCCATGGACTGCAGCACGCCAGGCTTCCCTGTCCATCACTAACTCCCAGAGCTTGCTTAAACTCATGTCCATCACGTTGGTGATACCATCCAACCATCTTATCCTCTGTCGTCCCCTTCTCCTCCTGCCTTCAATCTTTCCCAGCATCAGGTTCTTCTCCAATAAGTCAGTTCTTCACATCAGGTGGCCAAAGGATTGGAGTTTCAACTTCAGCATCAGTCTGTCCAATGAGTATTCAGGAATGATTTCCTTTAGGATGGACTGGTTGGATCTCCTGGCAGTCCAAGGGACTCTCAAGAGTCTTCTCCAACACCACAGTTCAAAAGCATCAATTCTTCAGTGCTCAGCTTTCTTTATAGCCCAACTGTCACATCCATACATGACTACTGGAAAAACCATAGCTTTGACTCTACGGACCTTTGTTGGCAAAGTAATATCTCTGCTTTTTAATAGGCTGTCTAGGTTGGTCGTAGTTTTTCTTCCAAGGAACAAGTGTCTTTTAATTTCATGGCTACAATCACCATCTGCAATGATTTTTGAGCCCAAAAAAGTAAAATCTGTCACTGTTTCCATTGTTTCCCCATCTATTTGCCATGAAGTTATGGGACCAGATGCCATGATTTTAGTTTTCTGAGTGTGGAGTTTTAAGCCTAGTTTTTCACTCTCCTCTTTCACCTTCATCAAGAGGCTCTTTAGTTCTTCTTCACTTCTGCCATAAGGGTCATGTCCTTTGCATATATGAGGTTATTGATATTTCTCCTGGCAATCTTAATTTCAGCTTGTACTTCCTCCATCCCAGCGTTTCTCATGATGTACTCTGCATATAAGTTAAATAAGCAGAGTGACAATATACAGCCTTGCCGTACTCCTTTCCCAATTTTGAACCAGTCTGTTGTTTCATGTCCAGTTATAACTGTTGCTTCTTGACCTGCATACAGATTTCTCAGAGGCAGGTCAAGTGGTCGGGTATTTCCATCTCTTTAAGAATTTTCCAAAGTTTGACAAATAGATTCAATGGATTAGATCTGATAAAGTGACTGAAGAACAATGGACAGAGGTTTGTGACACTGTACAGGGATCAAGACCATCCCCAAGAAAAAGAAATGCAAAAGGCAAAATGGTTGTCTGAGGAGGCCTTACAAATAGCTGAGAAAAGAAGAGAAGCTAAAGGCAAAGGGGAAAGGGAAAGATATACCCATTTGAATTCAGAGTTCCAAAGAATAGCAAGGAGAGATAAGAAAGCCTTCCTCAGTGATCAATGCAAAGTAATAGAGGAAATCAACAGAATGGAAAAGACTAGCAATCTCTTCAAGAAAATTAGAGATACCAAGAGAATATTTCATGCAAAGATTGGCTCAATAAAGGACAGAAATGGTATGGACCTAGCAGAAGCAGAAGATATTAAGAAGAGGTGGCAAGAATACACAGAAGAACTATACAGAAAAGGTCTTCATGACCCAGATGATCACGATGGTGTGCTCATTCACCTAGAGCCAGACATCCTGGAATATGAAGTCAAGTGGGCCTTAGGAAGCATCACTAAAAACAAAGCTAGTGGAGGTGATGGAATTCCAGTTGAGCTATTTCAAATCCTGAAAGATGGTGCTGTGAAAGTGCTGCACTCAATATGCCAGCAAATCTGGAAAACTAAGCTGTGACCACAGGACTGGAAAAGCTCAGTTTTCATTCCAATCCTGAAGAAGGGCAATGCCAAAGAATATTCAAACTACCACACAACTGTACTCAACCCACATGCTAGCAAAGTAATGTTCAAAATTTTCCAAGTCAGGCTTCAACAGTATGTGAACCATGAAATTCCAGATGTTCAAGCTGGATTTAGAAAAGGCAGAGGAGCCGGAGATCAAATTGCCAACATTTGCTAGATCATCAAAAAAGCAAGAGAGTTCCAGAAAAACATCTACTTCTGCTTTAATGACTATGCCAAAGCCTTTGACTGTGTGGCTCACAACAAAATGTGGTAACACTGTGAAGACACTGAAATCTTAGCATTGGTGAGAAGCTTCCTTAATTAGCTAAAATCCTGCAAGTTTCTCACCCTTTGCTAAGACTGTGAATGCTGGGACAATCACATGTTTGTTGGTCCAAAATAAGGATTCTGAGAAGCATGTGTAGTATAAGGATGAAGGTCAAAAGTAGAGGATATTGGTGAAAGCAGTTTGTATATTTCCTCTCTCCACCACTTGATTTTTGCATTCTTGGAGATTTTATCCCAGGTTTGCCACATTGTCTGCTACAAACTTCACACCATCTCTAACACCATGCCTTTTCAAGCCTGAGAACTACATTTCCCAGAACTCCTTCCTATATAGTTCGAAATTACAGTTTGTCAATGAAAGAACTTGCTTGTGGCTCAGACGGTAAAGCATCTGGTACAAGGCAGGAGAGCCAGGTTCGATGCCTGGGTTGGGAAGATCCTCTGGAGAAGGAAATGGCAGACCACTCCAGTACTCTTGCCTGGAAAATCCCATGGACAGAGGAGTGTGGTAGGCTACAATCCATGGGGTCACAAAGAGTCGGACATGACTGAGCGACTTCACTTTCATTTTCAATGAACGAAACGTGTGTGAAACATGGATGGTAGGAGCAAAGAGGAAGTCCTTATTCCACGGAGGTAAAGGTGGCCAGTTTCTAGAACTTCCCCACATGTCTTCTTCTCGAATCCTCTGGAGACTTTCACTCTCTCAGTTCCTCCCACATTCACATAATCTCTGATCCCTACATTAAATCTCTTATTCTCATAATACTCATATTGGCTCCCTTTTCCTAATCAAAACAAGATGGGTATACCAGGTCTAGTATTGACACAGGTGTCCTGACTCTTTTTGAAAGGAAAAAAGAACACAAATCTAATTATTCTGACCTCCACTCAGCTCAAGGGACTTTCCTATAGCTTAGACGTTAAAGAATCTGCCTGCAATGCAGGAGACCCAGGTTTAATTCCTGGGTAGGGAAGATCCTCTGGAGAAGGGAATGGCAATCCACTCCAGTATTCTTGCCTGGAGAATCCCATGGACAGAGGATCCTGGCAGGCTACAGTCCTTGTGGTCACAAAGAGTCAGACATGACTGAGCTACTAACACTGCTACTACCACTCAATTCTGTTTTTCTTGGCAGTGTCAGCTGGAAAAAAAACTGGGGACACAGCTGACACAATTCCTTTGGATTCTTGGCACCTGTCAACCTAAAATGTTTCCTGCATTCTTGACAGCAAACTTCTTCTTGGGTGCCATTACTTCCACAATACTCTTGCATAATTGGATGCTGTCATCTCAGACATAAGCCTTGAATTCTTGGCTGCCTCATCAATAAAGAACCAGGCCATGGGTATGGGACTTGCACACATTGTGGGGCTGACACTGGATCCTCTTCAACACCTTCCTAAGTAGTGATTCATCATGATTATACCCAGCTACTTGTTTAGAGAACAAGATGGTTCTTAACTACACCACTGGAAATATGATGCCTCAGGTAGTGCAGGCTCCAAAGCCAACTGAATACACAGGGTTTAGCTAATTACTTGGATGCAACAGAGTTTAAACACAATGAGGGCCTAATTTACTCAAGGCATGCGGAAGCTGGGCTTCTGAATCCTCTTTGACAGCCAGCTGTCTTTCTCTTATTTCAAATACAGAGGCTGCCTACTTTTGTAATCCATAGTGTAGACTTTGTTCGTTCATTCATGCTCATGCTCAGTCGTGTCCAACTCTTTGCCACGCCATGGACGACAGCCCTCCAGATTCATCTGTCCACGGGATTTTCCCTGCAAGAATATTGAAGCAGGTTACCATTTCCTCCTCCAGGGGATTTTCCTGACCCAGGGATCAAACCTGCGTCTTTTGTGTCTCCTACATTGGCAGGAGGATTCTTTACCACTGTGCCACCTGGGAAGCCAGACTGCCTGAGTTAAATCCTGGTTTAACTTTGAGAAAGTTGCTTAACCTCTCCATAACTCACCTACAAAACAGGGCTAATAATAGTTAAGGATCAAAGAAATACTACAGTTAAAGTGCTCAGTATATTCCTGACACATAATAAGCATATGGTAATAATACCTTTACTGGCTCTGCACTAAAATCTGATTTCTCTTCCTAGTTGTTCTCTTGGTGCCATTTACCTATTTTACCGTAAATATGGGGCAAATAAGGATATGTTCACCTAGGTTTGCCAAGCATACTCTTTATTTTCCTTCCACTTGATGTACAATATGTACTATGAAATAGATGTATTTCAAAAGTATAATTAACACATTAGACTAGCTTCAGGTGTACAACATAATGATTTGTATATATCATGAAATGATAATAAGTCTAGTTACCATCCGACACCACACAACATTACAAAATTTATTATTTCTTGAGATGAGAATTATTAAGATTTACTTTCTTAGCATCTTGCAAGTTTGAATACAATGGTATTGACTACAGCCAACATGCTGTACCATATATCCCATGACTTACTTATTTCATAACTGGAAGTTTGTACCTCTTGATCTCCTTCACCCATTTTACCCAATCCCACTCTACTCCCCTCTGACAACCACCAAATAGCTTTTTCATTTGTGTCTGGTCACGCTTACAGCTTGGTCTAGCTTACACTCAAAACTTTCCTATTCAGCAACTGTTTTATAGCATAAGATCTTGCCTCCACCACATTTCTAATCTCATCCTCTATCCCTCTCTCCCTTGCTCACTTTACTCCAGCCACACTTTCTTGCTATCCCTTAAATGCACCAAACAGCTCCTACCACAGGACCTTTACCCTTGTATTTCTCCCTTGAAAACTTTTTCCCTGGGAGCACGCCTTTGTACAAATGTCACTTTCCAGTTTGGCCTTCTCTCAACACCATATGTAAAATACACCCCACACCCTCAACTCCCAATCCTCCTTTATTTTCTCCACAGTACTTATCACCATCTGTCATATATTTATTCATTTAATGCTGCTACTGCTGCTAAGTAGCTTCAGTCGTGTCCGACTCTGTGCGACCCCATAGACGGCAGCCCACTAAGCTCCTCTGTCCCTGGGATTCTCCAGGCAAGAACACTGGAGTGGGTTGCCATTTCCTTCTCCACTGCATGAAAGTAAAAGGTGAAGTCGCTCAGTCATGCCCGACTCTTAGCGACCCCATGGACTGCAGCCTACCAGGCTCTTCTGTCCATGGGATTTTCCAGGCAAGAGTACTGGAGTGGGGTGCCATTGCCTTCTCCAGTTGGCATTTCTTTCTAGACACCTCTAAATCCTCCTTTTTATTTATTTATTTTTTTAGTATTTTCTTTTTTAAAATTAATTTATTTATTTTAATTGGAGGCTAATTACTTTACAATATTGTAGTGGTTTTTGCCAAATATTGACATGAATCTGCCATTGGCGCACATGTGTCCCCCATCCAGAGCCCCCCTCCCACCTCCCTCCCCATCCCATCCCTCTGGGTCATCCCAGGGCACCAGCCTTGAGCAGCCTGTCTCATGCATCAAACCTGGACTGCCGATCTGTTTCACATATGATAATATACATGTTTCAACACTACCCTCTCAAATCATCCCACCCTCGCCTTCTCCCACAGAGTCCAAAAGACTATTCTTTATATCTGTGTCTCTTTTGCTGTCTCTCATATAGGGTCATCATTACCTTTTTTTAAAATTCCACATATATTTGTTGGTATACTGTATTGGTGTTTTTCTTTCTGACTTACTTCACTCTGTATAATAGGCTCCAGTTTCATCCACCTCATTCAAACTGATTCAAAAGCATTCTTTTTAATGGCTAAGTAATATTCTATTGTGTCTATGTACCACAGCTCTCTTATCCATTCGTCTGTCAATGGACATCTAGGTTGTTTCCATGTCCTGACTTAAATCCTCCTTTCTTAAAATCAAGTATAACTTTTAAAGAGTGATAGAATAGTTTAGTTTTCCAAAATAAGGCAAGACAACAGCTACTGTCTTATGAATATATTATCTAATTACGGTCATGCTCTTATCTTTGGCCATGAGTTAAACAAGAAGCTGGAGGAATACATACGTAGCAAGTGATAAACACTGTGGAAAACAAACAAAAAGACTATATATTTCTTTGTGTGTATAAAATTATAGGAATAAGAAATATTGATAAGCAGATATCTAGAGTTGAGATGTCGCACAAGTTCACTTATGTGCAAACTGAAAAATGTAACATGCTGGGTAGGGTTGCAGAAAGACATTGTGTTGGCCTCCTTAGAAATTCTATCTTAATGATTTTGTCCATTCCTAATTAGATCCACTGGAGATCATTTCATACTGAGTTAATCTCTATGATGGAAAACAATAAGCCTTCTCCCAGAGTTTAGAGAGGATCAAACAAAGATCATGAGATTGGTTTCTGTATCTGATTTTGGAAATTCACATTTATAGATTCTAAAGCATATATCAGTGGATATTTACCAAGTGTCTACAGGAATGCTACAGAAATCAATCAATAGGCAGTTCTCAAACTGCACCATTATTACCCTAAAATTGATTATTTGAGACATGGGATTTAGGAAGTGAAAGACTGGAGCCATGCCATCTAGGAGTATCTGAAAGTATGCAACACAAACATTGCATTCCATCCGGAGGCTCTAGGAGAGAGTTCATATCTTTCTTTTCCAGCATCTAGTGGCTGACTGCATTCTTTGGCTTATGGACCCCTCCTCCATCTTTAAAGTGCAACACTCTGGCCTCTGCTCCCATTATCATATCTCCTCTCTCTGACCCTCTTGCCTCCCTCTTATAAGGACCACTGTGATTACATTTAGGCCCACCTGGATAATCCAGAACCCACTCCCCATCTCAAGCACTTTGATTTAACAAATTTGCAAATCCCTTTAGCCATGTAAGGTAACACAATTCACAGGTTCCAAGGATAAGGATACAGCCATCTCTGAAGGACCACTGTTCTGTCTGCCACAATGATCATTATGTAAATAACCACATGGTTCTAATGAACAAAACAATGGATTTCTTTTTTTATTTTTTAATTTTTTTTTTCATTTATTTTTATTAGTTGGAGGCTAATTACTTCACAACATTGCAGTGGGTTTTGTCATACATTGACATGAATCAGCCATGGAGTTACATGTATTCCCCATCCCTATACCCCCTCCCACCTCCCTCTCCACCCGATTCCTCTGGGTCTTCCCAGTGCATCAGGCCCGAGCACTTGTCTCATGCATCCCACCTGGGCTGGTGATCTGTTTCACACTAGATAATATACATGCTGTCCTCTCAAAACATCCCACCCTCGCCTACTCCCACAGAGTCCAAAAGTCTGTTCTGTACATCTGTGTCTCTTTTTCTGTTTTGCATATAGGGTTATCATTACCATCTTTCTAAATTCCATATATACGTGTTAGTATGCTATAATGTTCTTTATCTTTCTGGCTTACTTCACTCTGTATATTGGCCCCAGTTTCATCCATCTTATTAGAACTGATTCAAATGAATACTTTTTAATGGCTGAGTAATATTCCACAGTGTATATGTACCACAGCTTCCTTATCCATTCGTCTGCTGATGGGCATCTAGGTTGCTTCCAAGTCCTGGCTATTATAAACAGTGCTGCGATGAACATTGGGGTGCACGTATCTCTTTCAGATCTGGTTTCCTCAGTGTGTATGCCCAGAAGTGGGATTGCTAGGTCATATGGCAGTTCTATTTCCAGTTTTTTAAGAAATCTCCACATTGTTCTCCATAGTGGCTGTACTAGTTTGTATTCCCACCAACAGTGTAAGAGGGATCCCTTTTCTCCACACCCTCTCCAGCATTTATTGCTTGTAGACTTCTGGATAGCTGCCATCCTGACTGGCGTGTAATGGTACCTCATTTGGTTTTGATTTGCATTTCTCTGATAATAAGTGATGTTGAGCATCTTTTCATGTGTTTGTTAGCCATCTGTATGTCTTTGGAGAAATGTCTGTTTAGTTCTTTGGCCCATTTTTTGATTGGGTCATTTATTTTCTGGAATTGAGCTTCAGGAGTTGCTTGTATATTTTTGAGATTAATCCTTTGTCTGTTGCTTCATTTGCTATTATTTTCTCCCAATCTGAGGGCTGTCTTTTCACCTTACTTATAGTTTCCTTTCTTGTGCAAAAGCTTTTAAGTTTCATTAGGTCCCATTTGTTTAGTTTTGCTTTTATTTCCAGTATTCTGGGAGGTGGGTCATAGAGGATCCTGCTGTGATTCATGTCGGAGAGTGTTGTGCCTATGTTCTCCTCTAGGAGTTTTATAGTTTCTGGTCTTACATTTAGATCTTTAATCCATTTTGAGTTTATTTTTGTGTATAGTGTTAGAAAGTGTTCTAGTTTCATTCTTTTACAAGTGGTTGACCAGTTTTCCCAGCACCACTTGTTAAAGAGGTTGTCTTTTTTCCATTGTGTATCCTTGCCTCCTTTGTCGAAGATAAGGTGTCCATAGGTTCATGGATTTATCTTTGGGCTTTCTATTCTGTTCCATTGATCCATATTCTGTCTTTGTGCCAGTACCATACTGTCTTGATGACTGTGGCTTTGTAGTAGAGTCTGAAGTCAGGCAGGTTGATTCCTCCAGTTCCATTCTTCTTTCTCAAGATTACTTTGGCTATTCGAGGTTTTTTTGTATTTCCATACAAATTGTGAAATTCTTTGGTCTAGTTCTGTGAAAAATACCGTTGGTAGCTTGATAGGGATTGCATTGAATCTATAGATTGCTTTGGGTAGTATAGCCATTTTGACAATATTGATTCTTCCATTCCATGAACACGGTATGTTTCTCCATCTGTTTGTGTCCTCTTTGATTTCGTTCATCAGTGTTTTATAGTTTTCTATGTATAGGTCTTTTGTTTCTTTCGGTAGATATACTCCTAAGTATTTTATTCTTTTTGTTGCAATGGTGAATGGTATTGTTTCCTTAATTTCTCTTTCTGTTTTTTCATTGTTAGTATATAGGAATGCAAGGGATTTCTGTGTGTTAATTTTATATCCTGCAACTTTACTATATTCATTGATTAACTCTAGTAATTTTCTGGTAGAGTTTTTAGGGTTTCTATGTAGAGGATCATGTCATCTGCAAACAGCGAGAGTTTCACTTCTTCTTTTCCTATCTGGATTCCTTTTACTTCTTTTTCTGCTCTGATTGCTGTGGCCAAAACTTCCAACACTATGTTCAATAGTAGTGGTGAGAGTGGGCACCCTTGTCTAGTTCCTGACTTTAGGGGAAATGCTTTCAATTTTTCACCATTGAGGGTAATGCTTGCTGTGGGTTTGTCATATATAGCTTTTATTTTGTTGAGGTATGTTCCTTCTATTCCTGCTCTCTGGAGAGTTTTAATCATAAATGGGTGTTGAATTTTATCAAAGGCTTTCTCTGCATCTATTGAGATGATCATATGGTTTTTATCTTTCAATTTGTTAATGTGGTGTATTACATTGATTGATTTGTGGATATTAAAGAATCCTTGCATTCCTGGGATAAAGCCCACTTGGTCATGGTGTATGATTTTTTTAATATGTTGTTGGATTCTGTTTGCTAGAATTTTGTTAAGGATTTTTGCATCTATGTTCATCAGTGATATCGGCCTGTAGTTTTCTTTTTTTGTGGCATCTCTGTCTGGTTTTGGAATTAGGGTGATGGTGGCCTCATAGAATGAGTTTGGAAGCTTACCTTCTTCTGCAATTTTCTGGAAGAGTTTGAGTAAGATAGGTGTTAGCTCTTCTCTAAATTTTTGGTAGAATTCAGCTGTGAAGCTGTCTGGTCCTGGGCTTTGGCTTGCAGGAAGATTTTTAATTACAGTTTTGATTTCCTTGCTTGTGATGGCTCTGTTAAGATCTTCTATTTCTTCCTGGTTCAGTTTTGGAAAGTTATACTTTTCTAAGAATTTGTCCATTTCTTCCAAGTTGTCCATTTTATTGGCATAGAGCCGCTGGTAGTAGTCTCTTATGATCCTTTGTATTTCAGTGTTGTCTGTTGTCATCTCTCCATTTTCATTTCTAATTTTGTTCATTTGATTCTTCTCTCTTTGTTTCTTAAAGAGTCTTGCTAGTGGTTTGTCAATTTTGTTTATTTTTTTAAAAAAACAGCTTTTAGCTTTGTTGATTTTTGCTATGGTCTCTTTAGTTTCTTTTGCATTTATTTCTGCCCTAATTCTTAAGATTTCTTTCCTTGTACTAATCCTGGGGTTCTTCATTTCTTTCTTCTCTAGTTGCTTTAGGTGTAGAGTCAGGTTATTTATTTGACTTTTTT
The DNA here is from genome assembly GCF_033118175.1 of Dama dama. Classification (NCBI taxonomy): domain Eukaryota; kingdom Metazoa; phylum Chordata; class Mammalia; order Artiodactyla; family Cervidae; genus Dama; species Dama dama. Next base: position 19,529,722 of record NC_083700.1, read on the forward strand.
CTTGTTTCTTGAGGTAAGCCTGTAATGCTATGAGCCTTCCCCTTAGCACTGCTCTTACAGTGTCCCATAGGTTTTGGGTTGTTGTGTTTTCATTTTCATTCATTTCTATGCATATTTTGATTTCTTTTTTGATTTCTTCTATGATTTGTTGGTTATTCAGAAGCGTGTTATTTAGCCTCCATATGTTTGAATTTTTAACAATTTTTTTCCTGTAATTGAGATCTAATCTCACTGCACTGTGGTCAGAAAAGATGACTGGAATGATTTCAGTTTTTTTGAATTTTCCAAGACTAGATTTATGGCCCAGGATGTGATCTATTCTGAAGAAGGTTCCGTGTGCACTTGAGAAAAAGGTGAAGTTTATTGTTTTGGGGTGAAATGTCCTATAGATATCAATTAGGTCTAGCTGGTCCATTGTGTCATTTAAGGTTCGTGTTTCCTTGTTAATTTTCTGTTTAGTTGATCTATCCATAGTTGTGAGTGGGGTATTAAAGTCTCCCACTATTATTGTGTTACTATTAATTTCCTCTTTCATACTCGTTAGCATTTGCCATACATATTGCAGTGCTCCTATGTTGGGTGCATATATATTTATAATTGTTATATCTTCTTCTTGGATTGATCCTTTGATCATTATGTAGTGTCCTTCTTTGTCTCTTTTCACGTCCTTTATATGAAAGTCTATTTTATCTGATATGAGTATTGTGACTCCTGATTTCTTTTGTTCTCCGTTTGCGTGAAATATTTTTTTCCAGCCCTTCACTTTTAGTCTGTATGTGTCTCTTGTTTTGAGGTGGGTCTCTTGCAGACAGCGTATATAGGGGTCTTGTTTTTGTATCCATTCAGCCAGTCTTTGTCTTTTCATTGGGGCATTCAACCCATTTACATTTAAGGTAATTATTGATAGGTGTGGTCCCGTTGCCATTTACTTTGTTGTTTTGGGTTCACATTTATACAACCTTTCTGCATGTCCTGTCTAGAGAAGATCCTTTAGCATTTGTTGAAGAGCTGGTTTGGTGGTGCTGAATTCTCTCAGCTTTTGCTTGTCTATAAAGCTTTTGAATTCTCCTTCATATCTGAATGAGATCCTTGCTGGGTACAGTAATCTAGGTTGTAGGTTATTCTCTTTCATTACTTTCAGTATGTCCTGCCATTCCCTTCTGGCCTGGAGGGTTTCTATTGATAGATCAGCTGTTATCCTTATGGGAATCCCTTTGTGTGTTATTTGTTGTTTCTCCCTTGCTGCTTTTAATATTTGTTCTTTGTGTTTGATCTTTGTTAATTTGATTAATATGTGTCTTGGGGTGTTTTGCCTTGGGTTTATCCTGTTTGGGACTCTCTGGGTTTCTTGGGCTTGGGTGGCTATTTCCTTCCCCATTTTAGGGAAGTTTTCAGCTATTATCTCCTTGAGTATTTTCTCATGGCCTTTCTTTTTGTCTTCTTCTTCTGGGACTCCTATGATTCGAATGTTGGGCCGTTTCACATTGTCCCAGAGGTCCCTGAGGTTGTCCTCATTTCTTTTGATCCTTTTTTCTTTTTTCCTCTCTGCTTCATTTATTTCCACCATTTTATCTTCTACCTCACTTATCCTATCTTCTGTCTCCATTATTCTACTGTTGGTTCCCTCCAGAGTGTTTTTGATCTCATTCATTGCATTATTCATTTTTAATTGACTCTTTTTTATTTCTTCTAGGTATTTATTAAACATTTCTTGCATCTTCTCAATCTTTGTCTCCAGGCTATTTATCTGTAACTCCATTTTGTTTTCAAGATTTTGGATCATTTTTATTATCATTATTCTAAATTCTTTTTCAGGTAGATTCCCTATCTCCTCCTCTTTTGTTTGACTTGGTGGGTATTTTTCATGTTCCTTTACCTGTTGGGTATTTCTCTGCCTTTTCATCTTGTTTAGATTGCTGTGTCTGGAGTGGGCTTTCTGTGTTCTGGAGGTCTGTGGTTGCTTTTTATTGTGGAGGTTTCCCCCCGGTGGGTGGGGTTGGACAATTGGCTTGTCAAGGTTTCCTGGTTAGGGAAGCTTGTGTCGGTGTTCTGGTGCATGGAACTAGATTTCTTCTCTCTGGAGTGCAATGGAGTGCCCAGTAATGAGTTTTGAGATGGGTCTATGTGTTAGGTGTGACCTTGGGTAGCCTGTATGTTGATGTTCAGGGCTACATTCCTGTGTTGCTGGAGAATTTGCGTGGTATGTCTTGCTCTAAAACTTATTGGCTCTTGGGTGGTGGTTGGTTTCAGTGTAGGTATGGAGGCTTTTGGACAGTCTCTTATTACTTAATGTTCCATGTAGTCAGGAGTTTTCTGGTGTTCTCAGGTTTTGGGCTTAAGTCTGCTGCCTCTGGATTTCAGTTTTATTCTTCCAGTAGTCTCAAGACTTCTCCAACTATACAGCACTGACAATAAAACTTCTAGGTTAATGGTGAAAAGATTCTCCCCCATGAGGGACACCCAGAGAGGTTCACAGAGTTACATGAAGAAGAGGAGAGGGAGGAGGCAGATAGAGATGAGCAGGAGGAGAAAAAGGGGGATTCAAGAGGAGAGAGATCTACACAGTTGTCTGTTCCCAGAGTGTTCTCCGTAGCCCAGACACCCACAAAGATTCACAGAATTGGATTGGGAAGGGAAGGGGAAAGGAGGAAATAGAGGTGTTCTGAGGTAGAAAACAGAGAGTCAAGATTGGGAGAGAATAATCAACACACTCCTGAATAAAAATGGGAACTGAATATTGGATTCTTAAATGTCCACAATTTATATCATATACTGAAAAACAAAGATTAAAAATCTAGAGTAGAGGTTAGACTCTTAAAAATACAATATTAAAAACAAAAACCAAAACACAAAAAATTTTTAGAAATATATATGAAGTTCGGTTTAAAAATAGGGCTTCTCTCCTTTTTTTTTCAAAGTTATAGTGTAATGAAAATGAAAATTAAGGAGTAGTAGAGGAGTAATAGAGGACTTTAAAAGGAAATAAGAGAAAAAGAAAAATAGAAAAAAGAAGAGAAAAAGGAAAAAATAAACAAGAAAAAAATTTTTTTCCTAATTAAAAAAATTGTAAAAATCTATGGAAATGAAAGTTAAGGAGTAATGGGGAAGTAATAGGGAATTTTAAAATAAAAGAGAAAAAAGAAAAAAAAATTTTTAATTAAAAAAAAAAAGTAAAAATATATCTAGGAATTTCTCTGGAGCTGTTGCTGTCAGTGTGGGTTCGGTTCAGTTTCAGATAGCTCCTTATTCCAGCTTACACTTCTCGATATCTACAGGCCCCTTCCGGTGTAGTTGGTGTTATCTACAGGGATTTTAATCTGTTGCACTGGTCCCTTCTGAAGCGGTTCCCTTTGTTTATTTGGCTTCTGTTTGCCGGTCTCTTCAGAGCCTCATTTCTGCCCTGACACAGGCGGGCGGAGGTGGTCTCTTATTCAGGTCGCTAGTTCTGTCGCGCTGTGGGGAGGGGCTGGCGCTGCTTTCCCTATCTATGCTGCTCAGGCTCCTGGCTGGTCTACATGGAGTGTGCCCTGCGCTGCGCGCGGTTCCAGCCCTCGGGTGTTCCACAAAAGCGTGGAACAAAAAGCTGCACCTGCTTTTTGTGCCTTCCCCGTCTGAGCGGCTCAGGCTGCCAGGAACTTGACGGGCGCATTCTTCCTGGGTGCGGTGCGCCTTCTCCCCTCCGAGGTCCCAGTCTCAGTCCCCGCCCGCACCAGTCAGGTGCGTGCGCCCTCTGCCCTCCGCGTCCCCAGCCCCAGACCCCACCCGCGCCGGTCGGGTGCTTGCGCCCTGTGTCTCGCCGCGACCCTCCTGGTGGATGTCGACCATCCAGAATCTCAGGAGGTCTTTGATTAGAAACTGGAGGCCTGTTTGCAGTGCGGTAGGGGATGCGGTCCTTGGGGCCGAGCCTGCCCCTTTTCCCTCCCCACTGCCTCCTGCCTCTTGCGGGGCTGGGCCGGTCCACAGCCTGCGAGCTCTTCTCTGGACTTGCTCGGTCCCTTTGTTCTGCGAAAGGCCGGCAGTGTGTTCAGGCCGGTTAATTATCTCTCTCTCTCTCTTGCTGTCCCACAGTTTAAGTTGGTAACTCTCAAAAGCCTCTGATTGCCCTCAGGGCACTCAGGCCCGGTCCTTACCCTAAACAATGCCGCCTCCTCCTCTCCGTTCAGCCCCCACGTGCGGGCGTCTGGGGTACTTTCTGCTGGGAGTTGCTTTTAGGCACGTTATCTGTGGGTTTTATATATTGTTCCCCTCCCAGTCAGGTTGCCCTCCGAGATTCAAAAACTTCCCCCAGACCCGCCAGTGCAAGGGTTTCCTGGTGTTTGGAAACTTCCTCTATTAAGACTCCTTTCCTGGGAGGGATCTCTGCCCTTAGCTCTTTTGTCTCTCTTTTTATTTTTTATATTTTGTCCTACCTCCTTTTGAAGACAATGGGCTGCTTTTCTGGGCGCCTGATGACCTCAGCTAGCGATCAGAAGTTGTTTTGTGAAGTTTGCTCTGCGTTCAATTGTTCTTTTGATTAATTTGTAGGAGAGAAAGTGGTCTCCCCGTCCTATTCCTCTGCCATCTTGGCTCCTCCTCTTCAACAATGGATTTCAGGTCAGAAAGCCTAGGTCTGAGCTTGTCTCTTCTCCTCTATCTGTGTGATTGAAACAAATCAAGTGGTCTCTTTGGGCTCATTTCTTAAAATGGAGATAATGATACTTCTAATGGCTAGTGTGAGGATCAAATGAACTAATTATATATGAATATTTGGTCAGCCATAATTCATTAAAGTTTAGTTTGGTTCTGTTCAACAAACTGTCCCAACCCCATGCTGTGTGCATGGCAGGTATAGACGCTGGAATACCATGAAGAAATAAGATGAATCCCTACCATCAAAGAATAGTCTAGAAAGCAGGCAACCCAAAATATTACAATTCAGTGGAATTAGAGCAACAATATGAGTATGTATAAGGAGATCAAAGAATGAGTGGTTTCTTTAAGAAAGAGAGAGAATGTGTCTAGGAAGACTTCACAGACCAAGTAGCAATTTGAACAAGGTTTGGCAGCACAGATCAATTTGCAGACAGATAGAAGATGGAGTTTATTTTTGACAGAAAAGCAGCCCATGCAAAAGCACAGAGGTGTGAAACTGCACTGAGCATTTAGAGAACTCCAAGGGCGTTTGATATTAACGGATCATTTGCCCACTATGGGGAGGTGCAGAAAACAATGTCAGAGAAGAAAGGGGAGATGAAGAAATGTTTCCTTCTACCTCCTTCTGTTGTGATCAGTTCTGCTTGTAATGAGAAGTCATTTAAATCTTTTAAGCAGGGAGGAGATGAACCACCCCAGTCAAGTGAGGATTGTCCTGGTTGTAGTATGGCAGTCCTGAGACCCAGGAAACCCCTCAGTTCTGGGCAAACTAGGATGGTTGGTTACTCTGTGAGAGGCGTGATTTGATCAACTTACTTCCCACACAGTTTTCTCTGGCTGAAATGAGAAAGGTGAGCTAGGAAACAGCAGGATGGAAGAAAAGAGACTGATAGGAAGCCAGAACTAGAGCTTAGAAGAGCAGTGATGTGACCGAAACAGCTGCAGTGACTGTGGGGATGAAGTAGAGAGGAAGAATTCATGAGGTGTTTAGAACACAAAATCTATACAGCTTGCTGGGGTCCCCTTGTAGCTCAGTCAGTAGAGAATCTGCCTGCAATGCAGGAAACCTGGGTTTAATTCCTGGGTTGGGAAGATCCCTTGGAGAAGGAAATGGTAACCCACTCCAATATTCTTGTCTGGAGAATCCCATGGACAGAGGAGCCTGGCAAGCTACAGTCCATGGGGTCACAAAAGTCGGATGTATGGACATTACCACCATATAGCTCGTTGACTGAATGGGTGTGGGAAATGCATAAGCAGGAGAAATCTAGGATAACTCGCAGGATTTTGAGCAACTGGATGAGTGAGTTTAATGCTGACAGACAGAAGAAGTATATGAAGCTAAGTGAATTGATTGGGATAAGGAATTTCAGTTTGGGACATGTTAGGTTTGGGTTTGATGTTTCTGTTAGACATCCAGATGGGGCTCTCCAGGGCATTGTTCAGAACTTGGGGTAGACAGAATTGGAGAGAGAGTGATGTTCTGCCTAAAGATGTGTGTGGTGGTGGTAGAGGGTGTGTTTTGGGAGTGAGGGGAGGGATAGAAAAAAATACAGAAAGTTGCATGTTTCTAAATAATGATTATAAGATTTCACTTTTAAAAAATACTTATTTGACTTCATTGGGTCTTAGTTGCAGCATATGAACTCTTATTAATAGTTGTAGCATGTGTAATTTAGTTCCCTGACCAGAGATTGAACCCAGGGCTCCTGCATTGGGAGCATGGAGTCCCAGCCACTGGACCACCAGGGAAGTCCCAAGTTTTCACTTTTTCAGTACCTTCAGTGTGTTGTGACTGGCTGGGAGTAACAAAGACTAGTTTGAGCTTATTTAAGCAAAATTACTGCATAGATAAAGATACAAAGATGTGTCACTAGACCTAAGGGCAAGGACACAGTTGGTCCTGGCAATGCACTGGAGTCAGGGAGGACCCTGCCATCAGGACTTCTGTCATCTCGTGTCTCCAGTCTTCTTTGCGCCTCTGCTTGAGAGTGGTTTTTCCTGCTTCTCAAACTAAACTGCTGTTCATACTTCTGGCGTCAATGCCCCCTCCATGTAAGACACTATGTAGAGACTAAGAATGAAACCACAGAGTGCTAGCACTGAATCCCAAGAAAAGATGTCCATTGGCCTGTCTTGACTGGGCAGATGACCTGGACCAAATAACCATGGAGAGGGCTTAGAAGGGGATGGGAAGTTCCTAGAAAAGGTAACAGTAGAGAAGATGACCCATAGTATTCACTATCCACATATTTTCTTATTTATCATTAGAGCAACACTACGAGATATTTATTATTATTATCCTTTATAATGTAAATGCCTTGAAGGCAAAGACCACATCTATTCATTCACCACTGTATTCCCAGCATCTAACACAATGTCTAGCTCATGCTTAGTGAATGAGTGATTAAATGAATGAATATCAATTTTACATTTGAGGAAATGCAAGATCACAGAAATTCAATCACTGTCCAGGGTGACCCAGCCAAGAAACAGAAAGAAGAATAAAACCCAAACCCATTCTACTTCAGATGTTGTGCTGTTAACTGAAGAAAACTCACTTCTGTGAGGCCCTCATTGATTCCCTGGAAGTTGTAACTTCCTTGGTAAATAACTTTCCAGATACTAAAAAAAAAAATAATAATATTCAGTAGTGGTGACTGTATCCCAATGAGCAGGCAGGATTGCTAGACAGGACCTGGCCTGTGCTGGGATGCACACTGGCCTGTTCATGGAGTCTCCATGTGTCAAGTGCTCCTACTGGTGCTTGTGACCCAGAATAGCGAGATGGGGAGGATATCCAAGTGCATCAATCCTAGGCGGCTTTGTCACACAACTTGGCCCATCTCACAACCAACACCTCCAGCTGGAAAAGGTCCCAGGTACTTCTCTACCCGCAGGCTCAAAGAGCAAGACAAGACGATTTTAGATTCTTTAAGAAGACTGCACAACTTTCAACCCTGTTAACAAGAATTCAAATCCACCAACTAATAAGCAACTTTTCAGCATGTGTTTTGTTTACTATGTCAAGTGTTTAGGAAATAGAGTAAAATGATCACATTTTCTAAGCCTGATGACATGTGAACTGACAAAATATTTTTTCCTTTGTTGCTTATTTACATCAATAAGGAAACACTTTTGAGGGGAAGAAGAGGGTGACAGAGAATTAGATGGTTGGATGGCATCATTGACTCTATAAACATGAGTTTGAGCAAACTCTGGGACATAGTGCAGGACAGAGAAGTCTGGCGTGCTGCTGTTCATTGGGTCACAAAGGATTGGACACAACTTAGTGACTGAACAACAAGGATAAATTTGATCAAAAATAATTATATATTTAACAAATCATGTCTTGCCTGCATTATTACAATAGCTTCATAACTTGTCTCCTCAATTCTACCCTTGCTCCTTCATAGTCTACAACTTCAGTGGGTAGAAAGAAGCTCTGAAAAAAGAAATCTGATCACCCTTCTGTTCTAAACCTGACAATAATTCCCCATCTCACTTAAAGTAAAAGCCAAATCTAAGGCCTAAAGTTGTGGGGCACACATTCTGATTTCTCTCCCCTTCATTCACTCTGCTCCAGTCCCACTGGCCTCCTGATTTCTCCCTGAACTTGCTAGGTACATTCCACCTTGAGGCCTTTGCATTGGTTGATTTCTTGGTTGAATAAAAAGAACAAAATCATTTTACCAGGAAGAATTTAAAGCACATAATATAGCACTATGGTTTCCACTGTCTGAACTTAAAATCTAGGTGGGCTGACAAAACATTTCACATTTTAAATAATTAGGTCAAGAGATGACAAGGTGTAAGTTGCAGATCTGAGACTGTTCATGTTACATAAGTGGGAAAGAGAAAAGAAAGGTGTAAACAAAAAATTAAAGATTACATGAATTTTAAGAAGCAATAATAATGATGGTAATATTTTTTATACTATTGAGTTTATAATAAGCTTTTATACATTTTTTTCCATTTTATCTTCATGAAGCCCTTTGAAGTAAAGCATATGTTATCACCCCATTTTATAGAAGAGATAGCTGAGTAAAGAGAGAGTCTATATAATTTATCCAGGGAATAAAACTAGGAAGAAGTAGAAGAAAACAGGAGATCTCCTGATGCTATATTATTCATTAATTTATTCACTATTCAATAAACAAAAAGGCAAAAGATTTATACAATCTGAGAGAAACCAGAGTATTTTATTCAATAAATATTTTATGTATCCTGTGAAGTGTCAGGCATTGTTCCAGGTATTTGGAATACAGCCATAAATAAAACTGATAAAGTGCTACCCTTACAGAGCTTACATACCAGAGAGACACATACCATAACAGATAGTGTCATAACACATAAGTAAATTACATAGTATGTTGGTTAATGATAATCACTATGGAAAAAATAAAGCAAAGAGAAACAGAAGTGGGAGTGCTGGAAAGGGGATATTAAATAGAGTGGCCACCTAGAACACTCTTTGACATAAATAGCAACAGGATCTTTTCTGACCCACTTCCTAGAGTAATGAAAATAAAAACAAACTTTAACACATGGGACCTAATTAAATTTAAAATCTTTTTCATAGTAAAGGAAAACATAAACAAGATAAAAAGACAGTATTTGGAACTGGAGAAAATGTTTGCAAATTAAGCACCTGACAAAGGATTACTCTCCAAAATGTCTAAACAGCTCATGCAGCTCAATATAAAAAAAAAAAAAAAACAAAACAAAACAAAACAAATAACCCAATCAAAAAATGGGCAGAAGACCTAAATAGACATTTCTCCAAAGAGAACATGCAGATGGCCAAGAGACACATGAAAAGATGCTCAACATCACTAATTATTAGAGAAAGGCAGATTAAAACTACTATAAAGTATCACCTCACATGTCAGAATGGTCATCATCAAAAATTCTATGAAAAATAAATGCTAGAGAGAGTGTGGACAAAAGGGAACCTTCTTGCACTGTTGGTGGAAATATAAATTGATACATCCACTATGGAGAAGAGTATGGAGGTTCCTTAAAAAACTAAAAATAGAACTAGCATATGACCCAGCAATCCCACTCTTGGGCATATACCCAGAGGAAACTATAATTTAATGTTACTCAGTCATAAAAAGGAATGAAACTGAGTCACTGATAGATATGTGAATGGATCTAGAGACTGCCATACAGACTGAAGTAAGTCATAAAAACAAATATCGTATACCAATGCATGTATGTGAAATCTTAAAAAATGGCATAGATTATCTTATTTACAAAACAGAAATAGACACAGATGTAGAGGACAAACATATGGACACTAAGGAGGAAAAGGGGTGGTGGGATGAATTGGGAGGTTGGGATTGACAAAGATACATGATTGATACTATGTATAAAATAGGGAACTAATGAGAACCTATTATATAGCAGGAGGAGCTCTGCTCTGTGTTGACCTAAATGGGATGGAAATCCAAAAAAGAGGGGATATAATTGTATACATAACTGATTCACTTTACTGTACAGTAGAAACTAACACAGCACTGTAAAGCAACTATATTCCAATAAAAATTAATTTTAAACAAGGGAAAAAATAGGCCAGCAACAGAAGTTATGATAAAGGTTCATTCAGTTCAGTTCAGTTCAGTTACTCAGTCGTGTTTGACTCCTTGCGACCCCATGAACCACAGAACGCCAGGCCTCCCTGTCCATCACCAACTCCCGGAGTCCACCCAAACCCATGTCCATTGAGTCAGTGATGCCATCCAATCATCTCATCCTCTGTTGTCCCCTTCTCCTCCTGCCCTCCATCTTTCCCAGCATCAGGGTCTTTTCAAATGAGTCAGCTCTTCGCATGAGGTGGCCAAAGTATTGGAGTTTCAGCTTCAACATCAGTCCTTCCAATGAACACCCAGGACAGATATTCTTTAGGATGGACTGGTTGGATCTACTTTCAGGCCAAAGGACTCTCAAGAGTCTTCTCCAACACCACAGCTCAAAAGCATCAATTTTTTCAGTGCTCAGCTTTCTTCACAGTCCAACTCTCACATCCATACATGACCACTGGAAAAACCATAGCCTTGACTAGATGGACCTTTGTTGGCAAATTAATATCTCTGTCTCTGCTTTTTAATATGCTATCTAGGTTGGTCATAACCTTCCTTCCAAGGAATAAGTGTCTTTTAATTTCATGGCTACAATCACCATCTGCAGTGATTTTGGAGCCAAGAAAAATAAAGTCAGCCACTGTTTCCACTGTTGCCCCATCTGTTTGCCATGAAGTGATGGGACCAGATGCCATGATCTTAGTTTTCTGAATGTTGAACTTTAAGCCAACTTTTTCACTCTCCTCTTTCACTTTCATCAAGTGGCTCTTTAGTCCTTCTTCACTTTCTGTCATAAGGATGGTGTCTTCTGCATATTTGAAGTTATTGATATTTCTCCTGGCAATCTTAATTCCAGCTTGTGCTTCCTCCAGCCCAGCGTTCTCATGATGTACTCTGCATATAAGTTAAATAAGCAGGGTGACAATATACAGCCTTGACGTACTCCTTTTCCTATTTGGAACCAGTCTGTTGTTCCATGCCCAGTTACAACTGTTGCTTCCTGATCTGTGTACAGGTTTCTCAAGAGGCAGGTCAGGTGGTCTGGTATTCCCATCTCTTTCAGAATTTTCCACAGTTTATTGTGATCCACACAGAGTTCCGAAGAATAGCAAGGAGAGATAAGAAAGCCTTCCTCAGTGATCAATGAGAAGAAATAGAGGAAAACAGTAGAATGGGAAAGACTAGAGATCTCTTCAAGAAAATTAGAGATACCAAGGGAACATTTCATGCAAAGATGGGCTCAATAAAGGACAGAAATGGTATGGACCTAGCAGAAGCAGAAGATATTAAGAAGAGGTGGCAAGAATACACAGAAGAACTGTACAAAAAAGATCTTCACTACCCAGATAATCACTATGGTATGATCATTCACCTAGTGCCAGACATCTTGGAATGTGAAGTCAAGTGGGCCTTAGGAAGCATCACTATGAACAAAGCTAGTGGAGGTGATGGAATTCCAGTTGAGCTATTTCAAATCCTGAAAGATGATGCTGTCAAAGTGCCGCACTCAATATGCCAGAAAATTTGGAAAACTCAGCAGTGGCCACAGGACTGGAAAAGGTCAGTTTTCATTCCAATCCCAAAGAAAAGCAATGCCAAAAAATGCTCAAACTACTGCACAATTGCACTCATCTCACACGCTAGTAAATTGATGCTTAAAATTCACCAAGCCAGGCTTTAGCAATACGTGAATCATGAATTTCCAGATGTTCAAGCTGGTTTTAGAAAAAGCAGAGGAACCAGAGATCAAATTGCCAACATCCACTGGATGATTGAAAAAGCGAGTGAGTTCCAGAAAAACATCGTAAAGGTAATATGTTTTAAATTTATTTAAAAAATTTTATTAAGATGTAATTTACATATACTAAAATGTAATCCTTTTAGTGTACAGTCCTGCAAGCTTTGACAAATACAATGTCTGTTTAACCACCATCAGAATCAAGACATAGAACAGTGTCATTATCCAAAAAAAAACCCTCATGTACCTTTGTAGTCAACCTCTCCCTCCAACCCCAGGACCTGGCACAACTGATTTCTGTCCCTATAGCTTTGTCTTTTTCCAGAATGTCATGTAAATGGAGTCACAGAGAATTTGGCCTTCTGAGCCTGACTTTTTTCACTAAGCAAATGGATTTGAGATTCATCAATTTTGTTGTATATAAAACTGTGAATCCATTTTTGTTTCAAAGCCTAATTCATCATATGAAGGACATTTCAGTTGTCTTCAGTCTTTGGTTATCACAAGTGAAGCTACTATAAATATTTGCATACAGGCTTCTATGTGCATATAAATTTTCACTTCACTTGGGTAAATAGCTGGGAGTGAGACTGTGAAGTCAGACAGTGAATGCACATTTACATTGGTAAGAAACTGTTAATTTTCCAAAGCAGCTATACCATTTTTTCATTGCAAGAGTTCTAGTTGCTCTGTATCCCAGGTAGTACTTTGTATTACTAGATTTAAAAAAGACTATTCTACTAGGTGTTAGTGGTATCTCGTTGTAGTTTTATTAATAATTTGTATTTCCCTAATGACTAATAGCTGGGATTCCCAGGTGGCTCAGTGGTAAAGAATCCTCCTGCCAATACAGGAGATGTGGGTTTGATCCCTGGGTTGGGAAGATCCCCCGAGGAGGAAACAGCAACCTATTCCAGTATTCTTGCCAGGAAAATCCCATGGACAAGGAGTCTAGCAGGGTCCGTGGGATCCATGGGGTTCATGGGGTTGCAAAGAGTCAGACACGACTGAGCAGGCACACATGCAATGACTAATGATATTGAACATCTTTCCACATGCTCATTTACCATTAGTGCATATATTTAAAATTTTTTATTGGAGTATAGTTGTTTTACAATGTTACTTTCTGCTTTACAGCAAAATGAATCAACCACATGTATGGGTGGCGCTAGTGATCAAGAACATGCTTGCCAGTGCAGGAGATGTTAGAGACATGGGTTCGATGCTTGAGACAGGAAGATCCCCTGGAGGAGGTTATGGCAGCCGACTCCAGTATTCTTGCCTGGTGAATCCCATGGACAGAGGAGCCTGGTGGGCTACAGTCTGTAGGGTCGCAAAGAATCAGACACGACTGAAGCAACTTAGCAAGCACACATATGTATACTCCTCCTCTTTTTGGATTTCCTTCCCAGTTAGGTTACCACAGTGTATTGGGTAGAGTTCCCCATGCCGCACAGTAGCTTCTCATTAGTTTTCTATTTTATATATTCAGTTCAGTTCCGTCGCTCAGTCGTGTCCAACCCCATGGACTGCAGCACGCCAGGCCTCCCCATCTATCACCAATTCCTGGGGCTTGCTCAAACTCATGTCCATCTAGTCAGTGATGCCATCCAACCATTTTATAATAATATTGTGTATATGTTAATCCCAGTCTCCTAATGCATCCTACCCCCCATCATTTCCCCTCTTGGTGTCTGTAGGTTTGCTCTCTGTCTGTCTCTCTGTTTATGGTTTGTAAATAGGTTCATAGGTACCATTTTTCTAGATTTAACATATATACATTCACTAGTCATTAGAGAAATGCAAATAAAAACTACAATGAGGTATCACCTCATGATGGTCAGAATGGCTATCACCAAAAGATCTACAAACAATAAGTGCTGGAGAGGTGTGGAGAAAAGACTTCACTGTTGGTAGACATGTGGATTGGTGCAGCCACTATGGAGAACTGTGTGAAGGTTCCCTAAAAAACTAAAAATAGAACTACCATATGAACCAGAAATCCCACTCCTGGGCATATACCGGGAGAGAACCATAATTCCAAGACACCATTAGAATTATCTTCTTCAGTGAAGTATCCATTCAAATTTTTGCTAATTTTTTCATTGAGTTTAGTTTCTTATGATTGATTTTAGGAGTTCTCTGTAAATTCTAGATACAAATCTTTATCAGATATGTGGTTTGCAAATAATTTCTCAACCTGTGGCTTGTTTTACCATTTTCTTTACAATGTCTTTGGAAGAGAAGCTCTGAATTTTAATGACGACCCATTTAACTTCTTTTTTTTTTCATGGGTTAATCTTTCAGTGTCAATGAATCAATATAAGAAAACTTGCCTTATCCAAAGCCACAAAGTTGGGTTTTTTTTTTTCTATTTTCTTCTGAAATAATTATTTATCTAGGTTTGAAATTTAAGTCCACATCCATTTTAAGGTAATTTTTATGAATGGTACAAAGAACTAATAAAAGTGGATTTTTCCTTTTCTTTTTTTTACATATGGCTATCCAATTTTTCCAGCATCCTATGTTGAAAAGACTATCTCTCTTCAATTGGTGCCTTTGCACCTCTGTTGAAAATTAACTAACCACATGAGTCTGGACTTTCTATTCTATTTCATTATTCTGTATAGCTAAGTTTTAGCCAGTAAGACACTTTCTTGTTAACTGTGGCTTTACAGAAGCCTTGAAGTCAACTACTATGAGTTCTCTAATTATGTCCTTCTTCAAGTTGTTGGCCTAGTCTACTTTCTTTACCATTCTCTCAAATTTTAGAATCAACTTGTCCATTTATAAAAGAAAAATCTAATAAGATATTTTAAGGATCTCGTCGAATGTACAGAACAATTGGAAGAAAAGTAGCAACTTAAAATGAGTCTTGGAAGACTCATATTAAGTCTTGGAAGACTAGAGACCATGAATATGGATAACTTCATTTATTCAGATTTTTGTTTTATTTCTTTCATTAATGTTTTGCAGCATTTGGTACATGTATCTTGCACATATTTTTAATAATTATTTAAAAGTAAATTGAAATTAATTTAAAAATTAAATTTTTAAGAATTATAAAAGTATTTCATGATTTTGGTGTTCTTACAAAATGATACTTTTAATTTTAGTTCTTCATTAACAGCATACAAAAATATGATTGATTGTTTTGTATACCGACCTTATATATTGGGACTTTGATAAACTTACCTATTAGTCATACTAGGTTTTCTTTGTTATTGTAGTTTCTTTGGGATTTTCTACATCAACAATCATATCATCTGCAAATAAATAAAGTTTTACTTTCTCCTTTCCCACCTGCCTTATTGCACTGGCTAGGGTCTCATGCCAAATATGATGGTGAGATGTGTGCTCTTAATTTTAAAGGGAAAGCATTCAGTCATTTAGTATTAGGTAAGATGCTAGCTGTAGGAATTTTCTAGATGCCTACTATCAGGCTTAGAAAGTTCTCTTCTATTCCAACTTAGTAAGAGAATAAGTATCACAAATGGATGCTGAATTTCATTAAATGCTTTTTCCATAACTATTGAGATGATAATACAGCTTGTCTTCTTTCATCTATTGATATAATACATTACATTAATTGATTTTGAATATTCAATCAGCCTGGCATTCCCAAGGTAAACCCTACTTGGTCAAAACATGTTACAAATTTAATACATTAATGAATGGTTTGCCAATTTTTTCTTGAGAATTTTGGCATCTATAGTTATGAGAGAGGTCAATTTCTATTTTTCTCTCCTTATAACATCTTTGTCCAGTTTTAGTATCAGGATAATGCTGGTCTCATTTAGTATCAGGATAATGTAAGAAAATTAGAGATACCAATGAAACATTTCATGCAAGTTCAGCTCAGTTAAGTTGCTCAGTCGTGACCCACTCTTCCCGACCCCATGAACCATAGCACACCACGCCTCCCTGTCCATCACCAGTGGATGGACAGTGATTTTGGAGCCCCCCAAAATAAAGTCTGCCACTGTTTCCCCCATCTATTTGCCATGAAGTGATGGAACCAGATGCCATGACCTTAGTTTTCTGAATGTTGAGCTTTAAGCCAAGTTTTTCACTTTCCTCTTTCACTTTCATCTTTAGTTCTTCTTCACTTTCTTCCATAAGGGTGGTGTCATCTGCATATCTGAGGTTATTGATATTTCTCCTAGCAATCTTGATTCCAGCTTATACTTCCTCCAGCCCAGTGTTTCTCATGATGTACTCTGCATGTAAGTTAAATAAGCAGGGTGACAATATACAGCCTTGATGTACTCCTTTCCTGATTTGGAAACAGTCCGTCATTCCATGTCCAGTTCGAACTGTTGCTTCCTGACCTGCATCAGTTCAGTTCAGTTCAGTCGCTCAGTCGTGTCCGACTCTGCAACCCCATGAGTCGCAGCATGCCAGGCCTCCCTGTCCATCACCAACTCCCGGAGTTTAGTCAAACTCATGCCCATCGAGTCGGTGATGCCATCCAGCCATCTCATCCTCTGTTGTCCACTTCTCCTCCTGCCCCCAATCCCTCCCAGCATCAGGGTCTTTTTCAATGTGTCAGCTCTTCTCATGAGTTGGCCAAAGTACTGGAGTTTCAGCTTCAGCATCAATCCTTCCAATGAACACCCAGGACTGATCTCCTTTAGGATGGACTGGTTAGATCTCCTTGCAGGCTAAGGGACTCTCAAGAGTCTTCTCCAACACCACAGTTTAAAAGCATCAATTTTTCAGCGCTCAGCTTTCTTCACAGTCCAACTCTCACATCCATACATGACCACTGGAAAAACGATAGCCTTGACCAGACGGACCTTTGTTGGCAAAGTAATGTCTCTGCTTTTTAATATGCTATCTAGGTTGGTCATAACTTTCCTTCCAAGGAGTAAGCATCTTTTAATTTCATGGTTGCAGTCACCATCTGCAGTGATTTTGGAACCCAGAAAAATAAAGTCTGACACTGCATAGATGGGCACAATAAAGGACAAAAATAGTATGGACAGAACAAAAGCAGAAGATATTAAGAAAAGGTGGCAAGAATACACAGAAAAACTATACAAAAAATATCTTAAGGACCAAGATAACCACGATGGTGTGATCACCCACCTAGAGCCAGACATCCCAGAGTCCAAAGTTAAGTGGGCCTTTGGAAGCATCACTACAAACAAAGCTAGTGGAGGTGATGGAATTCCAGTTGAGATATTTCAAATCCTAAAAGATGATGCTGTGAAAGTGCTGCATCAATATGCCAACAAATTTGGAAGACTCAACAATGGCCACAGGACTGGAGAAGGTCAGTTTTCATTCTAATCCCAAAGAAAGGCAATGCCAAAGAATGTTTAAACTACCACATGATTGCACTCATCTAACACACTAGCAAAATAATGCTCAAAATTCTCCAAGCGAGGCTTCAACAGTACATGAACCCAGAGTTTCCAGATGTTCAACCTGGATTTAGAAAAGGCAGAGGAACCAGAGAACAAATTGCCAACATCCATTGGATCATAGAAAAAGCAAGAGAGTTCCAGAAAAAACATCTACTTCTGCTTTATTGACTATGCTAAAGCATTTGACTGTGTGGATCACAATAAACTGTGGAAAATTCTTCAAGAGATGGGAATACCAGACCACCTTACCTGCCTCCTGAGAAATCTGTATGCAGGTCAAGAAGCAACAGTTCGAACTGGACATGGAATGACGGACTGTTTCCAAATCAGGAAAGGAGTACATCAAGGCTGTATATTGTCACCTTGCTTATTTGACTTATATGCAGAGTACATTATGAGAAATGCTGGGCTTGATGAAGCCCAAGCTGAATCAAGATTGCCAGGAGAAATATCAATAACCTCACATATACAGATGACACCACCCTTATGGAAGAAAGTGAAGAAGAACTAAAGAGCCTCTTGATGAAAGTGAAAGAGGAAAGTGAAACACTTGGCTTAAAGCTCAACATTCGGAAAACTAAGGTCATGGCATCTGGTCCCATCACTTCATGGCAAATAGATGGGGAAACAGTGGAAACAGTGACAGATTTTATTTTCTTGGGCTCCAAAGTCATTGCATATGGTGACTGCAGCCATGAAATTAAAAGACGCTTGCTCTTTGGAAGAAAAGTTATGACAAACCTAGACAGCATATTAACAGGCAGGGACCCTACTTTGCCAACAAAGGTCCGTCTAGTCAAGGCTTTGGTTTTTCCAATGGTCATATATGGATGTGAGAGTTGGACTATAAAGAAAGCTGAGCACCAAAGAATTGATGCTTTTGAACTGTGGTGTTGAAGACTCTTGAGAGTTCCTTGGCCTGCAAGGAGATCCAACCAGTCCATCCTAAAGGAAATCAGTCCTAAATATTCATTGGAAGGACTAATGTTGAAGCTGAAACTCCAATACTTTGGCCACTGGTGCAAATAACTGACTCATTTGAAAAGACCCTGATGCTGGGAAAGATTGAGGGCAGGAGGAGAAGGGGACAACAGAGGATGAGATGGTTGGATGGCATTACCAGCTCGATGAACAGGAGTTTGAGCAAGCTCCAGGAGTTGGTGATGGACAGGGAAGCCTGGTATGCTGCTATCCATGGAGTGACAAAGAGTTGGACATGACTGAGCAACTGAACTGAACTGAACAATTAACTTAATAAATACTAGTCTATTCAATTTAGTCATTTATCTTTGAGTAAGCTTTAACAGTTAATGTCTTTTGAGGAATTCGTCCATTTAAGTTGTTTAAATGATTAGCATGATGTTGTTCATAATATTCCCTTATTAACCTTTTAAGGTCTGTTTACTGGTTGTGACATCCCATTTGTCATTGAGGTGGTAAAAATTTGTGTCACCTTTCTCTCTCTTTTTTTTCCTAATTAGCCTGGGTAAAGGTTTTTCAATCTGTTGATCTTTTCCAAGAACCAGATTCTATTTTCACTGACTTTTATGTATTATGTTTCTGTTTTCTATTTCATTGACATATTCACTTATCTTTAGTCTCCCTTTTCTTCTTACTTTAGGTACAATTTGCTTTTCCTTTTTTCTAGTTTCTTAAAGGGAAAGCTTATGTCATTGATTTGACACTTTTTGTCTTTTCTAATATAGACATTTTTGTGCTACAAATTTTCCTCTAAACACTGCTTAGCTTCAACTCACAAATTTTGGCATATATTTTTTCATTTCTATTCAGTTAAATACATTGTAATCTCTCCTTTGATTTGTTCTTCAATCCCAGATTATCCTGAAGTGTGTTTTAGTTTCCGAATATTTGAATTTCCAGATAACTTTCTGTTAGTTTCTAATTTAATTCCATTGTTATCAGAGAACATACTCTGTAGAAGTTGAATCATTTTAATTTACTGAGACTTGTTTTATGGCCCAGAATACAGTCTATCTTGATAAATGTTCCATATGCACTTAAGAAGAATGTGTATTCTGGTGTTGGGTGTTCTATAACTGTCATTTAGGTCAAGTTGATTAATAGTATTCTTCAAGACTTCCATAACCTGAAAGTAAAGTGTTAGTCATTCAGATGTGTCCGACTCTTTGTGACTCCATGAACTGTAGCCCGTTAGGCTCCTCTATCCATGGGATTCTCCAGGCAAGAATACTGGAGTGGGTTGCCATTTCCTTCTCCATGGATCAAACTCTGGTCTCCCGCATTGCAGGCAGATTCTTTACCATCTGAGCCACCAGGGAAGCCCTTCCATATCCTATTGATTTTCTATCTACTGGTTTTGTCAATAACTGGGAGGGGTTTTTGAAATCTCTGACTATAAATGACTATTTCTTCTTGTAGTTCTATTCAGTTTTGGTTCATAAAACACTTAGAATTAAGATGTTCTTTTGATGAATTGACCCTGCTTAGTTTTCCTCTCTTGTGCTGCAGCCTATAAATGTCCTCTCCCTGTAAAGTTCACAGAGCATCTCCAGGCTTTAAGCTGGAGAAATTATTATTTGCTCACTTTATTTCTTTTCCCTGTGTTGTTTGTTGTCCAATGGGTGAAAACATCTGTTTCCTTTATGTTTACTAGATGTTAGTGATGGAAGTGGGAGGATCCTGAAGGCAATAATCAAGCAGAGACTCAAAAGAGACGAGAGTGCACTCGCTGCAAAAGAGTACTCTAGAGAGAGGAAACTATGCGATGGGAGTGTGCCTGGCGAGTTCATGGAGCACCAGGGAGGCTAGCATGGCTGAGGAAGAGAGAGTGAGGAGAGCAGCAAGAGGTGAGGTCAGAGACCCTTTAGTCTTTCTCAGGCTTCCGCCTACTCTAAAGCAGGGGAGTGACATGCTCAGCCTTCTGTGTTAAAACATCAAGTCAGTCTACAATCTTGACAATATACTGTAGAGGGCTGAGAGTGGAAGCAGGCACATCAGTTAGGTGGTAAGTGAGCCAGCGAGAAACAATGGCAGGTGGATTAGTACGGCAAAAGTGAAGATGGTGAGAACTGCATAGACTCTCGTTACCATCTGGAAGAAGAATCAATAGGATTTGCTGACAGTTTGCCTTTGAGGTATGACAGAAAGAAAGAAGTTAATAATAAACCAGTGTTCTCTGTATTATACTGTATCATATTTATCTTTTATATTCTCACAAAAGGTTTAGGGGTTAGTTCTCCTGTGGTTGAGGTTGTGTCTAGAGAATGGGCACTGACTTTCTACCTCACACTTTTTTTCCCATTTCTTTTCTAATGGCCCAGTACATATCGGCTCCTGTGAATATTTCTTGGTTATAAGAATTAAGGCATATGGGACTCTCTTTTCAAACTGGCTAAGAGCTGAAGTATAGTCCTCTAATATAGGGTTGATGCAGAGGTGGGTTAGAGCAGCCAGCCTCTGAGTTTCCTAGGGTGGGGGCCACAGAATCTATATTTAAATTAATATAAAGGTCCCTCCCTTCACAATCATTCTCAAAATAGAGATCCAGCCTGTCTTATCACTCACATTGCTGCTTGACAAATAGCTTAGCCTAGGCCCCAGATTGCTGGGTTGTGGAACCAACAGGTGAGGGAACCAGTCCTACAGCTGGCAGAATCTGAACTTGGCTAGTATGCACCTGACTCAACTTGCCTCTAGCTTTACATGAAGCCCTAAAGTGGGTTGAGTTTTGCTATTTTGGCCACTAACAGCCTTGAGCAGCTTGCAGGGGAAAGAAGCAGCTGAACTTGATAGCTTAACTTTACATATAGGTAGAAGAAGGCAAAACTGCAAAATACACCTCAGTCAGCTAATGTCTCCTTGACATTTAGGCCAATTTGAACCACTTAGAACTATCTGTTCAACAGAATTCTATGTGGTAGGAGAGCAAGAGGCAGTAGAGAAGCCCATACATCCATAAGCCATTAAAGACTGCTAGGACTCTGGCTTCTTTAAGAAAGAAAAGGGACAGAAGGATTTTTCTATCTATAAAACTCTGAAAGAATCCATGGTTTCAAAGTCTGGGAAGAGTAAGTGATCCTACTGAGGACGAGGTAGCTAGGAAGTATATACAACCAAGAAGGGGCTTCCAGAGGCTAGAATGTAACTAGAGGAAGAAAGGGTACAGATTGTAAAAGCAAGATAAATATGCCATAGACCCCCTTCCTGGCAGTGGATCAATCATAGAATGAATGGAAAAGAAAGAAGGAAACAATTGATGTGCCCTTGAAAGCAAATCTAGGGCCTATGTTTTGAATTGCTGATGTAAAAGTAAATGATTCTCATCTGAAGATTCTATATCCATCATGAATGGAGTTTGTGTCATCATCATCATTATAAACAGCATCAAGATTATTGGCTTCATAATTACCTTTAATCAGTGTGATTCACCAGCCAACTGAGTCAGAACCAAGACCCTCTCCCAAGCTGACCAATCATAGGCCACTTTGTACAGTATTTGATGCCCAGAGATGCTAATTAATCCTGAGCACATCTGACTTATGATTTTAGCTCTCAAAACAAAACTATTAAGAGCAACATACAGAACAGGCATAAAAATACAATATTTTAATCAGATGCAGAAAAAGATAGCCTTTTCTAAGCAAAAACCCAGCAATTGCTACCTCTTATTGAATGAGTGTTTTGTTCCAGGCACTTGACTTAATTCTTTGAGGCTTTATAACAACACCTATGAAGAAAATGTCTCACATTTAAAGAGATATTAAGTCACATAACTAGTGAGTGGCAGAGACAGGATTCCAACCTAAATCTGTCAAATTCCAAGTTTTATGCTCTTAATTACTGGACTCAACAACTTGGCTATAGATTTTATGTTCGTTTTTAGGGAGAAGTCAAAAAACACATTTCTTTAAGAGTCCTACTCTGACTTTGCCCTGAATTCTTCTGTGTGGATCAGACTTAGGGAATGAATATGAGAAAGAAGTCTGGGCTAATAACTGCTCCTCTTGTAGCAAAGGTCCCAAGCCCCATTCTGCATGAGTATATCTGCCTCTCTAGCCATATTCATTTCAGAAATGAGTGGGATGTCATCTTTGAACATCTCAAAAAGCTAAATATTGGTCTCCCTATGCCAGGGGTCCTGGACTCTCAGGGAACAGATTCTGCTCCAAGTGTCTTTGACCTGAACAATACTAGGAGCAGGAGGTGGGGTAATTGGGTTAGAGAACATGGTCAATCCTGAGACTTTAGTCTACCCATAATAATTACATGAAATACTTTATCTGCCTTTTACAATTATCTTGCTGTTATCTTGCTATTGATACAGTATCCATAAATCAAGTTACCAGTCCCCAAGGAGAAAACCCCCCACTGAAGAAAAAGTAAGACATTGCAGACGTGCTTTTCCACAGATCCCACTTTATTATCCTTCCTCTAAGAGTCCAAATGCTCAGAAGTGATTTAAACTAGATAATTCCAGAAGACTAAAACTCTGATGCATCATTAGTGCCTAGAGGCAAGAAATTAGCACACAAATGGAGTGACTAATGCACAAAATAAACATAATTAATTTTAAAGGGAAAACAAACAAAATTACCAGAGATAATGGAAACAATCAATAAAACTAATTAATCCAAAATTAATAAAACCTAAGCCTGATAGCTGTAACTCATAAAGGTGCTATATTTATTTTTCCCTAGTCTGATTCAAAGATGTCACCCCATTAGTAGATGCAAACTACTACATATAGGATGGATAAAGAATAAGGTCATATTATATAGCACGGGAAACTATATTCCATATCCTGTGATAAATCATTATGGAAAAGAATATGAAAAAGAATACAAATATGTATAACTGAATCATTTTGCTGTACAGGAGAAATTAACACTACACTGAAAATCAACTATACTTCCATAAAAATTTTTTAAAGTATACAAAGATGTCATCCTAGGCAGTCAAAGATATTTTTTGTCAATTTTCTCCTCATCCATAAGGCAAGCAAAATCAGCCTTATTTTGGTACTGTACAGCAAGTCTGCCCCTTGTTAAAATTCAATGGTTTGGGGATGAATAAATGTATATACATATCTATATATTTGTGTAATTGTGTGCACATAGTGTATCCTGGGCAATCCAAAAGTGCACATCCTCAGTATGCTTTCAAACAGGAGAGTGCCAAGATTGTTGAAAGGACATGATGGAAAACCTCAGGCTCATAAATAATTCCAAACTAATATACCTTCATAGAAGAGACCATGCTTAGCACTGGCCTTTGCATATTATAACACTTCAATAATGTATATGAAATGTGTGTGGGAATATGTGTAGAGAGGAGTGAATGTGTATGAGTGTGTGTACCATGATATACAAATCTTTAACTGATGCCAATTTTTTTCTGATTTAAAGATTCTTGCTCCTCAGAAGAAAAGCTATGGCAAACCTAGACAGCATGTTAAAAAGCAAAGACATCACTTTGCCAACAAAGGTCCATATAGTCGAAGCTATGGTTTTTTCAGTAGTCATGTATGGATTGTGAGAGTTGGACCATAAAGAAGGCTCAGTGCTGAAGAATTATTTTTATTTTTTAACTGAAGGATAATTTATTGACATAATTCTGTGGTTTTCTGTCATACATTAATAAGAATCAGCCATAGGTAGACCCATGTCCCACTCCTCCCTCCCAAACCTCCCGCCCATCTCCCTCCCCATCCCACCCTTCTAATTGTCACAGAGCCCCTGTCTGAGTCTTCTGAGTTACACAGCAAATTCCCACTGGCTATATATTTTACATACGGTATTGTAAATTTCCATGTTGCTCTCTGCTTATATCTCGAGGAACTGATGCTTTCAAGCTGTGGTGCTGGAGAAGACTCTTGAGAGTCCCTTGGATAGCAAGAAGATCAAACCAGTCACCCCTAGAGGAAATAACCCTGAACACTCATTGGAAGGACTGAGGCTGAAGTTCCAATACTTTGGCAACCTGATATAAAGAGTCGACTCATTGGAAAAGACCCTGATGCTGGGAAAGACTGAAGGCAGGAGGAAAAGGGAAGACAGAGGATGAGATGGTTGGATGGTATCATTGACTCAATGGACATGAGTTTGAGCAAACTCTGGGAGATGGTGAAGGACAGGGAAGCCTGGCGTGCTACAGTCCATGGGGTCACATAGAGTCAGACACAACTGAGCAAATTAATAACAACAGTCTTTTCTGATGCCAAGTTCCAGGCCAATATTCAGTCCTAACCTAGCTTCATTATACTATTTCATACAATCTTGGACTGCCTCACCACTGGAAGCGCATTCACACAAAGAAAATGGTCATAGGAGCACAACAAGTCCTCAAAAATATGCTTGCTGAAGTAACAGGAATTGCTGAGAGCCACTGTACTGAAGAAATTAGTTTGGTTACTTTAAATTCATACTTAAAAATGGACTCTTCCTCCTTTTAAAAAATCTTATGAGTTATTCTCTTTGTAATGAAATTTGGTTCCAAATGCTTATAAATGATTCAAAAAATCAAATTCATGCTTAAACAGCCAATATTTTCACCTACCAAGTGATATTTAAAAGGATGTGATGCTCTGACTGCTTTGAAGGAAGAGCTCTTGTTAAAATTTTGAGCATATATGTGTGTGTATATATATATATATATATATATATACACATATACAGCCTTTCAGGGAAATTTTATCATAGAGATTATATGCGTTTTAAGGGAAAAAATCCCCTGCCTTACTTAATAATCATATGTTGCAAATTGTCAAAATACAAATTCTAGATGATCTAGAGAATCCTAAACTCCAGTGCTAATCCAAGTCCCTTCTTCTTTAGTCAGGCTTATCTAGTCAGTAAGTTTCCATATCTATTGGGGAGCTAATCCAAGTTCCTTCTTCTTTAGTCAGGTTTATGTAGTCAGTAAGTTTCCATATCCATCGGGGAGAAGCCTCAGCTTCATATTGTTATCACAGGTGATGGATATTGTGACTGCAAAAACCACTTGAATTTCTGAGACTCAGCCTTCAGAAATGGCCCTGAGTAGATTTCAGCAAGCATCTGGAGGCCCCAGCTGGCACATCTCATGTCCATCTGCACAGAATGAGTCACTGAAGCCTCCCCTTATAGACTAAAAGCCTGGATGTGTCAGTAGGCATCTCTTTGTGAGACTCTGTTGCTCCAGTACATGAATCTTGAGATATCAACAGTGATGTAAGAAAACAAGAAATGGATCTAGGTGTGGGGACATTCTTATCTGGTGTGACTAATGTTTCCATCTTCACCACAAACTTGTCATAACAGAAAATATAAGCTACTTTGAAGGCTAGATTCCAACAGTTCAACCCAATTGGCCTCTCATTTCACCTAGGGAGAGAGATTACCAGGAGGGGACAGAGTTAAGAACCATCTCCAAGAAACATCACCCCCCAAAAATCTACTGATAACCCCCTACCACTCAGATTAAACCTGAACATAAGAAGGAAAGGAAAGAAAAGAAATTAAATTCTTTTTTTAAATTTATTTATGTGGTCAATATTACCCTAATATTATCTTGTCTCACATGTCTGACATTATTCTCATTTCACAGAAATGGAAAGAGACTCAGATTTAGAAATCTGCCCAAGGTATTACAGGTAGTAAATGTTGGAGCTGTAATATAAAAACAATCTTTCTTACTGCAAAGTCAGTATTCTTTCCTACTACATCATATTATGAGCCAAGAACAGTTCCCTAAATTGCTTTTATAGAAAAGAGACATATAATAGCTATCAGCATCCCTGGATCAACTCTGAGGTTATCAGTTCTAAGTCGAGTTTGTTCAGAAACCCCAAACTCCTAAGAGTCCCAGCACAGAGGAAATGTTTGGTTCTTAATGATAGGGACAGGATCATTTAAGCTCTAAGGCAAGTCCTTTATGGAATTCCCTTTGAACTGAACAGGACGCCAAAAGAGACGTAATTTAAATTGGAGAAGGCCCCCCTTGAATACAGTGAGATAGGAAACAAAATTCAGCTAATATTCAGTGGAAAAACCCAAAGCTAGGACTTTTACAGGTATAATGAAAGTTGTTTTTAATATTCTAAGGTGTTGCTTCCCTCTCAAGACAATCCTTTTGCCAACAGTGCACAACTTCACTAAATGGGCCTAAAATCAAAGAATCTGATGAGATGAGTGAATAGTGCAAGAAGAAGATCCAGACATGGAGAAATGGTAAGCTGGGTTGCGCCCTAACCCCTGACTCCAGGCCTCTGCTTCACCAGGCTAAACAATCTTTCAGAAGCCAGGCAGGAAATTTCTCTGCAGGTGTCATCAAATTGATCCCTACATCACTTTGTTTTCTTTCCAAATAGTGCTTAGGCCTCTGGTAGGATCATAACTATTCTCCAAAATTGCAGCTGAAATGATCTGACAGGTGTCCACTTATTCCCCTGACACTAAGAACACCTTGCAGCTATTACAGAGGGAAAACTGAAGCATTGAGAAGTGAAGAAACTTAAGAACACTAACTAAAACCCAGCTGCACAATTCTGTGAATATGCTAAAAGCCACTGAATTATATACTTTAAAAGGTTGAATTTTAGTATGTTCATTACATCTCAATAAAATTGTTTTTAAAAAAGTCATGACATCTTCTGGAGCAATGCTTTTGACAAATAAGGAGTATTTCTGCCTTTAAAGGCCTACCGTTAGCTCCTGATTTATTTTTATCATACATTATTGAGTGCCTCCTATGTATAAAACACTGTGATAGTTGCTATAAAATATTTTAAAGCATCTTGCAATAATTTTACAGTTTACTAAGCATTTATTATATGCCAGTTAAGTACTAAACAATTTCACATGTTATCCTAAGTTATCTCCACAGTGAGGTACGTATTATTGAAACTGGAAAACTGAGGCTCAGAGGATCAGATAATTGCCCAAGAAACACTACCTATAAGAGACAGAGCTGAAATTTAAACTCAAATATTTCTGATTCCTAAGTCAATATTTTTACCTAGTGTGATCTGCAAGTCAGAAGAGGAAAAGAGGCCTGAACACAAAAAATACAAGCAAGAGTGGCAGAGTTCTGAGAGCGGGCAAACAATGGAACTAGAATCCTAAAGTTGCAGGGCAAGGATGACTTTAAAAATCTACTTCAGTGTGGAATCTGGGGGTCTGAAAGTCCTCCTGAAACAAGAGTCATCTCAATAAAAACAGGCACAGTTCCAAAAGATACACACAATTGAAAATGACCATAATATCCATGGGACAACATCACTTTCCGTGCGGTCATTTTGGTCAGGGAATCCCTGACCAGGAAAGCAATGGATATATATCAGTGGTATATCCATTAACATTTTGTGAGCAGACATTCTAACTGCTAACTAAGTACTAGGCATTGTCTAAGATGGTGAGGTAAATAAAATAAATGGCTTCCCTGAAGAAGCACCCAAATAGGAACTGACTGACCCCAAATATGTGGTGTATATGTGATTAAGAGGCAGGCTTTAGCATTGGACAGTATGGGTTTCTATGCTAGTGTTGCCACTTCCGAGATGTGATTTTGGACAAATTATTAAATTTCTCTATGCTTTCATTTCCTTATTTGTAAAATGAGAATGACAATAATACTGACCTCACAGGATTATTGCAAACAATAAATATGTAAGCATGTAAAACTGCCATGTCAGGCAGTTCCCTCAGGTATTATATTTTATATACTTTATGTACAAAAATGACATTTTCCCAAGGGTCTAGGCCCAAAACTGCCAGACTACCAATGAATAACAGAGTGCTAGAAGAAAGCCCCCTCTAAATTCACCTTGAACACTTCTGAAAAAAATAACTTTTATGTATAGCCCACTAATATATTTTATAGCCTAGAAAAAAGCCTTCCAGAGAGTATGTTTCTTCTCTTCCTGGCTGATAATACTCCTTTTATATACCTCCATATATTTCCTAAAACTGCATGCTTTTTTGTGTAATAGGTGTGTATAGTAGAGGTAAGCTAGTATAACAGTTAAAAGAAAGGGCATTATGATAAGATAGATACAGTTCAAACCCTAGTTCCTCCACTCATAAGCTGAGTTACCTTAGAGAGGGCTCTTATGATCTCTGAACCTGTTTCTTCATCTGTAAAATGGAATACAGTGCAAACTTTATAGAAATGCTGTAGAGATTCAATGAGATGATATGTGAAAAGAATTCAGCATAGTATCTAGTACATACTAAATTCTCAATAAATAGTAGCTATTATTATTGCAAAAAAGACATTAATTATGTTAGCCTGGTGGCCCAGGTTCATTTTCAATTAAATAAGCATCTATTACACACTGCCAAGTAGCTTACATTTTGCTACTTTCAATGGATAGTAAAGGGATTGAACGACATTTGTCCTCTAAAACATTATCTCTGCTTTTCACAAGTGTATGACCCTGAGAAAAGTGTTGTGCGACATGTTCTCATATTGGAGGGTGGGCCAGTACCGGCCTTTCTGCAATCATCACAGAGATGAGAATGCGAAGTAGGAAGATAAACACAGACCGGGGAGGAGATAGGATTGTTGAAAATGAATCAGTCCAACCCACAGAGGGCAGCACCCACTTGTTAGCTATATAAGGGCCACTAGCTCAATCCTTTGTCACCCTGAAAGCTGCATCAGGCTTTATCCTACTTTCTCCTTTGGTGAACCAGGTGAGAGAAAACTCATCCAGCTACATCAGTGGATATTTGGTTGGCTATTGTTCGTGGTGTAAATCCAGGGGTATGAGCTAAGACAGAGTTAATATATATTTGGTTTTCCTGCCTTCCCTCCTTTTCATTTCTTTCCTTTTTCTTCTTTTTGTTTGCTTATTTGTTTGGTCAGTTTAGTTTATTCCAGGGTCTTTTTAGAATAAATTTTTCTTTGTTATGGAAAATAATGCAAGTAGAAATTTGTTTCTTCTAGGCTGTTCCACATTCTCTTCCTAGTCATTTTTTGTGCCATATTTTCTGGGTTGTCCAGCTGAAATAGGGAAAAGACCAGCACTGTTACAGAAATCCATCCTTGTTCAGTGGCAACTTTTAGAGCGCCGAGATCTAATCATCCTCTAGTCAAACTGCGGTCTGCATTGCTCAATCTTTTCCCCCTGATTCCTGAAAGAAAACAGAGTTTGGTTAAGGCAGAGATTAGGATATCTCGTGAACTTTGATGAGGGCTATCTCATGCTTCTGAAGCACCAGGATAGAGTTAGCCCACTTTGTCCATTCTTAATTTGCTAAATGCCTTAACAGTCCAATTTAGCTTCTGGTACCCAGAGGGGAGGCAGGTATGCATGTTAGATGGTCTGGTACATTTGATTTAAAAGACAAACAAACAAAAACAGTGAAACTAGCCAGAGAGACTGGAGCAATATATCTCGGTGGTTCTAGAAATTTTGGAAGCCCCAAGACAACACCCAGAACACCAAAGTACACAAAGTATAGAGATGCTGTGTAGAGAATATATTCATCCAGGACATGAAGATCTGAAATCTAGTCCCAGATCAGTCAATAACATGCCAAGTATGGCTCAATCTTAGCAAAGTAACTCAAAGTTAACAAGATTAGCTTTCACTGTGTTTATGTGTATTGTATCACCCCTGACCTAGTCTTATTTGTTTAGGTATTTTGGTTTAAAGAGACAAGAAATTTGAAAAACTGGGATGATTACTATTAAAATCAGAACTGTTTATAACTTAAAATAAAATGAATGAGAGGATATTTTTTTCTCCCTTCAGGTTCATTTAAACCTGCAAAAAGATGACCAATCTCTTGAGAAGCGTTGTCACCGTAATTGATACTTTCTACAAATACACCAAGCAGGATGGGGAGTGTGCCACACTGAGCAAGGATGAACTAAAGGAACTTCTGGAGAAAGAGTTTCGTCCGATTCTGAAGGTGAGGACCATGTACCAGGACTGAAAATTACTAGCGTCCTGTACATTCTCTGTTTTATGACCAAGGAATAGCTAAAAAGTGCACAATCCCCATGGTCTTTGAGCTCACACTATGAGTGGTACTTTTGGGGGACATCAGAAAGGCTGTTGAGGCAGCATTTATTTTTAAAGAGGTGATCATTTTCTTCCTCCCACCATACAGACTGTCAGACATTTTCATGTCCCCAGGTTTTTCCTTCTAAAAAAGCATATGATTAAATTTGCGCTATCAATTTATAAATTACCCCAGCAAATGAGGAAGAAAAGATATAGAGAGGGAAAACATGTATTAGGGGTATTGATCAAGTAACCAAGGTGACTAAAAACTGAAAACAAAATACAAGAATTTTTTTTCCTATTTACTTGGAAAGGACTCAGTTATTAACTTCAAAATTATAGATCATAACATAGAATATATGAGCAGGCAAGGCTTAAAATGTATGTTAAACACACCAGGTACTGAATTTGGTTTATTCAACTCCCCCTTATTTGCCATACCTGAGTATCTACTTCTCTAGCTTAGGTCCTTGAACTGTATGTGCTGAGGATCCCAATGGCCTTTATTCTTTTTTATTACCTCTTCACACTTGCTAGGTGTTGTTAGGCTGTTTTAGCCTAAAGTATTTCTTGATTGGATTAAAATACCTAACATCAAACATTCCCTCAGTCATGCCCGACTCTTTGCAATCCCATGGATTATACAGCAGATGGAATTCTCCAGGCCAGAATCCTGGAGTGGGTAGCCTTTCCCTTCTCCAGGAGATCTTCCCACCCCAGGGACTGAACCCAGGTCTCCACATTGTGGGCAGATTCTTTACCAGCTGAGCCACAAGGGAAGCCTCCCACAGTTCTACAGCTTTACCCAAATATTTTAGCTGAGTATATGGACTAGGCTGACCAGGTCTTCTTTGGTGTATTGCTTGTACACAGAACCCAGATGATCCAGACACAGTGGATGTCATCATGCATATGCTGGATCGAGATCATGACCGAAGACTGGACTTTACTGAGTTTCTTCTGATGATATTCAAACTGGCTATGGCCTGCAACAAGGTTCTCAGCAAACAATACTGCAAAGCTTCAGGGTCAAAGAAGCGCAGGCATAGTCGCCGACACCAAGAGGAAGAAAGTGAAACTGAAGGTGAAGAAGGGGATACATCAGGACAAAACTCAGGTTACAGATATTCAAGTTGGAGTGAGGGAGAGGAGCATGGTTATAGTTCTGAGGGCTCTAGGGGAACTCCAAAACACAGACATGGGTCTGGCTCCAGAAGGCTGAGAAGGCAAGGTGGTTTATCTAGCTCAGAGAACCAAAAGGGATTTGAAAAAAGGCGCCATGGGTCCAGCTCTGGTTACTCGTGGAGTAATGACAAAGAAAGACATGGTTCCAGCTCTGGAGAACTGGAGGGAAAAAGAAACAAATCACATGTTAGCCCCTCTAGGGTATCTGGGGATGAATACAAGTTTGGATCAAAGAGTGGTAGAGGGAGAGGTCATGGTGGTCTGTCATATGAATATGAATCAAACTCTACTCAGTCAAATTGTGCAGGACAAAAACATGGGTCTAGCTCTAAATGTTCAGGAGGTGGTGGGAGGGAAAGTCATGCATGTGGTTCCAGCAATTCAGGTGGATGTGGAAGACGAAAAAACACTTCTAGTTCTTGTCAGGCAGGTAGATTTGGAGAGCAAGGAAGCCAATCTAGCTGTACCCAGTCAGGTTATCAATCAGGAAGTAGTGGAGAAGGTCATAGATGTATCTCAGGAGGTTGGGCCTCTGGATATGGTCAACATGAGCCTAGCTCCTGTAGCCAGTCTACTAGGCAGAAAGGATATGGATATAGAACATGTGGTCAACCACAGAATTGTGGAGGACAACAGGGAACAGTTTCATGTCAGTCCTCTTGTTGTGGACAATATGGGTCAGGAGTAAGTCAGTCTTCTACTTATGGTCAACAGGGATCTGGTTCCTGTGGATACTCTTCAAACTCTCATCAAAAGAGGTGTGGTTCAAATGAAACTTCTAAATGTAGTCAACATAGATCCAGCTCAGGTCAATCTTCTGGCTTTGGCCAACATGGGTCAGGCTCAGGTCAGTATTCTGGCTTTGAACATGGTGGGTGTGGCTCAGGTCAGTCCTCTGGCTTTGGACACCATGAGTCTACATCAGGTCAGTCTTGCTATGGCCAACATGGGTCAGGCTCATGTCAGCACTCTGGTGCTGGACAATATGGATCAGGCTCAGCTCAGTCCTCTGGCTTTGGAAACCAGAAGTCTATATCAGGACAGTCTACCTGTGGCCAAAATGGATCTGGTTCCGGTCAATCCTCAGGGTTTGGCCAACATGGTTCAAGCTCTGGTCAGTCCTTTGGCTTTGAACACCATGACTGTAGATCACAGCAGTCTGATTATGGCCATCATGAGTTGGGCTCAGGTCAATCACCTAGCATAGATCAACAACGGTCAAGATCAAGTCACTCTTCTGGCTATGGACACCATGAGTCTGGCTCAGATCAGTCCTCTAGGGACAGTGAAAGGCATTCAGAAGTCTCAGAGAGACACTCACAATACACTCATGGGCAGGCTGGATCTCAACATGGAGAGTCTGGAGCCACAGTGACAAGGAGACATGGAACTGGTCATGGGCAGTCAGGAGACACCATCAGACATGGCCACTCCAGTCAGGGACAATCTACATGGTCAGGGTCCAGGCAGGCGGGAAGACAGGGATCCAGTCACAGTGAGGCTAGCGACAGTGAAAGGCATTCAGAAGTCTCAGAGAGACACTCAGGATCCACTCATGGGCAGGCTGGATCTCAACATGGAGAGTCAGGAGCCACAGAGAGAGGGAGACACGGAACTGCTCATGGGCAGTCAGGAGACACCACCAGACATGGCCACTCCAGTCAGGGACAATCTACACGGTCAGGGTCCAGGCAGGCAGGAAGACCGGGATCCAGTCACAGTGAGGCTAGCGACAGTGAAAGGCATTCAGAAGTCTCAGAGAGACACTCAGGATCCACTCATGGGCAGGCTGGATCTCAACATGGAGAGTCAGGAGCCACAGTGAGAGGGAGACACGGAACTGCTCATGGGCAATCAGGAGACACCACCAGACATGGCCACTCTCGTCAGGGACAATCTACACGGTCAGGGTCCAGGCAGGCGGGAAGACAGGGATCCAGTCACAGTGAGGCTAGCGACAGTGAAAGGCATTCAGAAGTCTCAGAGAGACACTCAGGATCCACTCATGGGCAGGCTGGATCTCAACATGGAGAGTCAGGAGCCACAGTGAGTGGGAGACATGGAACTGCTCATGGGCAGTCAGGAGACACCACCAGACACGGCCACTCCAGTCAGGGACAATCTACACGGTCAGGGTCCAGGCAGGCAGGAAGACAGGGATCCAGTCACAGTGAGGCTAGCGACAGTGAAAGGGATTCAGAAGTCTCAGAGAGACACTCAGGATCCACTCATGGGCAGGCTGGATCTCAACATGGAGAGTCAGGAGCCACAGTGAGAGGGAGACATGGAACTGCTCATGGGCAGTCAGGAGACACCACCAGACATGGCCACTCCAGTCAGGGACAATCTACACAGTCAGGGTCCAGGCAGGCAGGAAGACAGGGATCCAGTCACAGTGAGGCTAGCGACAGTGAAAGGCATTCAGAAGTCTCAGAGAGACACTCAGGATCCACTCATGGGCAGGCTGGATCTCAACATGGAGAGTCAGGAGCCACAGTGAGTGGGAGACATGGAACTGCTCATGGGCAGTCAGGAGACACCACCAGACATGGCCACTCCAGTCAGGGACAATCTACATGGTCAGGGTCCAGGCAGGCAGGAAGACAGGGATCCAGTCACAGTGAGGCTAGTGACAGTGAAAGGGATTCAGAAGTCTCAGAGAGACACTCAGGATCCACTCATGGGCAGGCTGGATCTCAACATGGAGAGTCAGGAGCCACAGTGAGAGGGAGACACGGAACTGCTCATGGGCAGTCAGGAGACACCACCAGACATGGCCACTCCAGTCAGGGACAATCTACACGGTCAGGGTCCAGGCAGGCAGGAAGACAGGGATCCAGTCACAATGAGGCTAGCGACAGTGAAAGGCATTCAGAAGTCTCAGAGAGACACTCAGGATCCACTCATGGGCAGGCTGGATCTCAACATGGAGAGTCAGGAGCCACAGTGAGAGGGAGACACAGAACTGCTCATGGGCAGTCAGGAGACACCACTCGACATGTCCACTCTGGTCATGGGCAATCCACATGGTCAAACAGACATTCAAGTCACACTGATGCCCATTCTGGTAAAAGTCATTCTACATCACAGATTAGTGGCAGACAAAGACATAGATCTGATCAAGCCTGGAGACATGGCAGTTATGGGAGTGCCGAATATGACTATGGGCAGTCTGGTTATGGACCTTCTGGTGGTAGCAGAACAAGCAGTCGTAGTTCTAGTCCTTTTAGGTCAACAGACAGAGCTGCATCTAAGCGAACATCTAGTTATGGACTGTCAGTTTCTAATTTCTACTACATGGGATCAAAAGCAACTGAAAAAATAGGAAGACAAGATTCAAGTCATGAACAATCAGAGATAAGTGATGGGCTGTCAATTGATTCCCATAACCATTCTGGATTTGGTGCAACTGGAGGTCAGGGATCTAGTCATAGACATTCAGTAGCAACTCAGGAACAGTCAAGAGATATCCTTGTTCAGTCTGCAAGGTGGGGGTCTACTCATAGCAGTCAGCTTAGGAACCACTCTGCATCTGACCATGGAAAACCCTTATCAGCCCACAGCCATTCAGATTCTAGTTCAACTAGAAGTCAAACCTCCCACAGTGATAGTAAAGGGTATTCAGAAGATTTGGGGGAAAAGAGTCATGAACAATCAGAATTGAGGCATAGACAATCAGAGTTCAATACAATAGACGTACCTGAATCCAGCCATCAGCACTTGGGAGATTCATCTTCTCATGATCTGGTAAGATCCAGCACAAATTTAGCAACACAGGGATCAAGTGATGGACAATTAGGACATATTCAGGGTCAGTCTGGATTCAGCACCAATGAAAGACAAGTATATAGCCATGGCCAGTCAAGGGACAGCTATGGGCAGTCAAGTGGCAGTCACTCACTTGATAGCCAAGTCCCTTTGGAAACTGAAGAAAATAGTTTTAGGTATTTATCAAGCAGTGTAACCACATGGAGTGGGGAAAGGCAAAAACAAGAGTCTGGATCAAGTCCATCAGGGACCATGAGAAAATACAATCAGGATGTTGATGATAAGCAGACAAGAGACTCTGAGGTCAGAGTTTACCATGGAAGAGAGAGAACAGATTCAGGTTCCTTTTACTTAGATAGCAACACCCCACTCTATGAATATATCAAAGAACAAAGGTGCTATTACTTTGAATAATAATTTGAAACCAAAGGAAGACAAACTAACTCAAGATAAGAACTAATCCAATGGAGAAATGAGACATACAACATGTAATTAAGATATTTTAAATGATCCTTTCTTTTGGTAGTGGGGGTATATGTCTGATTTTCTATTTAACTGTAGTACTGTTTTCTATTTCTTTTGTTTGGTACAAGGCTTTTTTGTAAGGATCCATAATCATTGAGCTCTTAGAAAATAGTGGATGGAAGAAGTAAATTGCATTTGAGACATATTTAGAACTACATGGCAAAGTGATTGGATTCTCTGGAATAAAGTGAATGTTTAAAAATAATTTTATATATTCCAGGTTGATTTAATTGATTGTTGACAAACCTATCCAAGAAGCTAAGACACATGGTTTAGGAGCCAAAATTTCTCTAATAACATTGTAACTTATTCTGTGTCCTAAACAACAAAAAAATGTAGTAGTTTAAGATTCAGAATATTTGTATCTTTTGTACCACCACTGGAACACTGTACTGCTGTTTTTTAATTTATTGACATGACCACCTGGATACAGGATCCAGAAAATGGTATTGCATAAAAATTGCCAATAAACTTTTCATCAAGTTACACTTTGTCTTCTCATTCATCCTCACAAAAACAAATACAGCCTTCTGCTATGGGGTCAGATGCATATTTCTCTTTTCTACCTTTGAACACCCAGATGACAGGAAAATACCTGGATACTATTCAAAGTCCAAAGAAGGCAAAACTCAATCACATTTATCTTTTCCTCAGTCTAATCACTATCCAAAGCATTTCTAAGAAATGTTTTATATTGAGGAGTTGATCTCAGATACTTTAGTCAACTGTGATTATCAGAGCAATCATTATTAAACATAACCCCAAGTGGCTATTTCCTGAGACCACACAACCTCTGAAAATAACATTGATAAGTCACAGACTTTCTCTGTCAGAGATATTAATTGAAATATCCCTTAGCAATGGAAGCTAATGGGGTCCTATAGCTCCTAGTCAAATAAAAACAATTAAAAGTATACTCCCCCCTAGCAAGAAAAATATGTGAGTTTATTATAAACAGAAAGAGACATAACAAGGAGTAGAAAAATAGGTACAAAAAATAATAACTTCAGTAGAAAGTTTATTGCTGTAAAATCAAAAGGCAAATTTCACAATGTGAAAACTAATATAGACATTAAAGATCATCCCCATAATTTACAGATTAAAAGGAAAAAAAAAATCAAAGCAAAGCACTTTTAATCTAACCAAAATGAGTTATAATTCATTAAATCAGAATTTGATGCTCCATCATCTTCTCCTCCCGTCAGAAACTCAAGCTTCTTTTTTTCCACCTTCACCTTTGGATTTCAAACTGAAGTGCAATTCATCAACGGGTGTTCAAGATTGCAAGCCACTATTAGAGAAAGAAATTATATGAAAGACCAAAAGAATAGTCTCATTCCTCTGATTAGACTTAAAACATATTCTATCCAGCTTTTAACATTTTAAGAACTATCCAAATTTTAAGCCATGCTATGTGATAAATAAAACACTAGTCATGTTACTTTATTAGTGGAAGAAAATAAAATTATTGTTATACTAGTAGTGACACACATAAAACTAACTGAGTATATGTAAGAGTTGGACCATAAAGAAAGCTGAGCACCAAAGAATTTATGCTTTTCAACTGTGGTGTTGGATAAGACTCTTGAAAGTCCCTTGGACAGCAAGGAGATCAAACCAGTCAATCCTAAAGGAAATCAGTCCTGTATATTCATTGGAAGGACTGATGCTGAAGCTGAAACTCCAATCCTTTGGCCACCTGATGTGAAGAACTGACTCATTGGAAAAGACCCTGATGCTGGGAGGGATTGAAAGCAGGAGGAGCAGACAACAGAGGATAAGATGGTTGGATGGTATCACTGACTCAATGAACAGGAGTTTGAGCAAGCTCCAGGAGTTGGTGATGGACAGAGAAGCCTGGTGTGCTGTGGTTCATGGGGTTGCAAAGAGTCAGACACGAATGAGATACTGAACTGAACTGAACTGATATGGTAGTTAACTCTAAATGGTAACCAATTTATACAAATCTATATATCTTTCTTAGAGATTGGAATGAAAACAGACCTTTTCCAGTTCTTTGGCCACTGATGAGTTTTCCAAATTTGCTGGCATATTGAGTGCAGCACTTTCACAGCATAGAATCTAAATATAATATAAATTCTTTGGACAATAAAACAATATATGGGAAGGGTTGTAAAAAACATGTCTGACATTTCTGAGAATAATACCATAAGAAAACCTTGATATTTTTCTTTGTCTAAGACCACAAAACCTCAGTCTACAATATTTAACTATGAAGCCGCAAAACACCTCTATTAATATTGATAAATCTTCTATACTATTGAAATCCTATGCTACATATTTTCCAATTCTACAAAAATACCTGTAATATTCCATGTTGTTTAAAGGAAGGGAAACAATGCACAAATAGCAGCACTGAAATAGCAACACTGAAAACCCTCTTGACCAA
This sequence comes from Dama dama, assembly GCF_033118175.1. Taxonomy (NCBI): domain Eukaryota; kingdom Metazoa; phylum Chordata; class Mammalia; order Artiodactyla; family Cervidae; genus Dama; species Dama dama. The sequence continues at coordinate 19,567,910 of NC_083700.1, forward strand.
AGAACATTAACCTATCGTACATCTACTTCTGAATCTAAATGCCTTTACGCTTTTCTAATCATTATAATCTTCTAAGCAAGCAGCCAATCTATGCCTGTGGCCTTTTCCTTTTTGTCTTGGTACAGTGCTTATGGTCATGTCCTGGGCCGAAGCAGTCATGAGCATTTCTGATGCCCCCCCAAGCATAACACCACTTGCGTGGTGGATAGTCTGTCACAAACCTGAACAGGCCTTTCATTCCTGGTTGACCATAAGGTTCCCAATGCCCAGGAGGCAGAGTAGGCCTTGGCCTTGGGGGAATCTTTCTTAATAGGATTGGACTTTTCTGGGGAGGCCTGGTCACTGTATGTTACATTCCCAAGAAGTAGCAGGAAACCCAATAACAGTAAGACAGAAAGAGAAAGGGGACATATTGGGCCCCCCGGGCAACCCCAAGGGGAAGAGCTGCCTTGCAGGTTCCTCTCTCATCCCGTGACCTTGTCACTGTCTGGGCATGTCCCGGCGGCTCCTGACACAAATGGGTGCCACATATTAAGGGGAGAATGACTAACTACTTAATAAATGAAGCTACAAACTTAGCTCATGCTATAGATTAAAATAAAATTGGACCTTTACCTAAAACTACATCAAAGGTAGACTGCAACTGCAATAAAAATTTAAGATCTAAATGATAAACATAAAACAATAAAATAAATAGAAGAAAATAATTTTGTAATCTCAGAGTAGGAAAGGACACTGTTGATAGAACTTTACATACATATATTTTTTTAAATTGTGATTTTTCTTTTATGACAGCATAAAGGTTTCTATTCAGTGAAAGATGTCATGACAAAGTTAACTGACAAGTAACAGACTGGGAGAAATTATTTGCATGGTCTACATCCAACAATGGACTAATAGGAATATACAAGGAACTATTTCCAAAAAATTAGCTGAAAAATGGAAAATGTATTTGAACAGGCAATTATGGAATAAATAATCAATATACTTTAGAAACATACACAGAAATGTTCAAACTTATTAGTTAGGGAAACACAAATGGAAGTAACAGTGAAATGGACTAGATAAGCTAGGCACTGGTTGGGGTGGATGAGGGTTTAGGAAATTCTTTGGGTATAAGATTAAAGTATAGTATAGTAGCACAGCTGTCCCAAAGAGCAATCTCAGTATTTTGTCAAATCAAGCATACACATACCCTACCAGCAGGCAACTCTAATTCTGTGTTAAGATCCTCCAAAAAACACTTCTCATACATCCCTAGTGGATGTAAAAGGATGTTCAGTGGAGAATTGCAAACAATCTGAATGTCCATTACTGGGGAGGCACATAGGTACACAGAGTAGGTGCACAACAGCGGCACAGTTGCAAGCACTGAGCTAGATATATTAAATACATAAAGCAGGATGGATGCTAAGTGAAAAAGGGAAGAAACAGAACGAGATCTACCACACAATAGCACTTACATAAAAGAAAACTACATGCACACAAAAACAATGATGTATATTTTAAAGAACATATACAAATTAAGAAATACAGTGTAAACTCATTAGAACAATTTTCTAGTGGGTGAGGGACAGAGAGATGGGAATGAAGAATAAGGATATAAGTTAATCAATCAACCATTCCCATAAAATGTGCATAGACCAATAAGGATAATATGCCATTAAGTGAGGAACCTGATTAACTCAGATCTTTATAATTGGAATTAAAAAAAAATCCTTGTTATCCTGGGTGTTGATAATCTCAAGTCAGCAAAAAGTTTGGAGAAGTCTATGAAGAGTAATAGAAGATCACAAAACTGTCTATGAGAACAGGAAACATCTTGGGAAGAGTGAAGGCACAGGAAAGAACAGAAGATCTGAGGGGGGAAAAAATGGTTTCTGCATTTCTGACTTCAGAAGGTAAAAAGAAAGTTAGAAAAGAGAAAATTAAATCATTTTTAAAATAGGAACCAGGCTTAGACTGCTAGGTAGCTTCCAGGGTTGAACAGGGCAGGAGCCACAGATGCACTCCTCTTTGTGTAGAGGTTTCAGGCCAGCCTCTACTCTTGTTCACAAAAGAATGTATTCTCTCAAAAAATGTATAATGTGACAGAGATTGGTTCAGTCTTCGGTTTGGAGGGAAGGGGAAACCATGAGAGAATTTGCAGGGAGACCTTGTCTTTCCTCTTCCTTCCCTTCCTCTACTATCATTCTTCCTCCACATGCCCTGGTTAACTTGCTATGTTTTCATATTTATTATAAATGCAGAACATGGTAAAAAGCAAATAGCAATTACAGTAGTTAGTTCTACTTCTACTTGAAGTAACAGAAAAACTCAACTCAAACTTTATTAAATAAAAAGGGGGATTTATTGGTTCATGTAATCAAAAAGTTCTGCATGGGTCCTGCAGACAGTACTCATGCCAAGGCTCAAAAGGTGTAATCAGGATGGAAGGAGTTTCTTAATTTCTAACTCTGCTTTCCTCTCTGCAGACTGCATTTTCAGCAGACTGCTGACATACAGTTTCAAGGTGGCTGCAGTAGCTCAGCACACATGCTTCCAAGTTCAAATCTCAAGATGTAGCAGGTGGAGGAGCATGAAATGATGTCTCTTTACTGGTGGTTCCCACAAGCGTCCTGAGATTCTGCCTGAATCGGCCCAGGTTACATGCCCACCTACTGCTGACAGCTCTATTCAAGAGACATTCTTCACCTCAGAGTCAAAGCTAGACCTTTTACTGCATCCCCCTAATCACATGGAATAAGAATGGGAATAGATGAATTCCCACGTGGGACTCTTGCAAAAGGTAGAATATACACAAGGGAGACAAACAATGAATGTACCTTGAGTAATTTTCACTAAGTTTTTTCTTTTAGTATTTTCATTTATCATTCACTTTTCTTTTAAACTTACTCTTTTCCTAAAGCAGGTGAAAATCTTCTCTCTGATCTCCCAGATTTACTAAAGGAATCCAACATATCACCCTACACTCTTCAATAACCTCCACATTCTCAGGGAAAGGGGATCAAATATTGAAGAAAAAGATATATATATTTCTTGCTCTTCTCTCTTGATGAAAACACATATAAAATTGAATCAAATAAGAATGCGTCACATTTAGTTTTCAATTCTGTTAAGATTTCATAATAACATAATACTGAAGTGAGGTGAAGGTCACTCAGTCATGTCTGACTCTGCGACCACATGGACTATATACAGTCCATGGAATTCTGCAGGCCAGAATACTGGAGTGGGTAGCTGTTCCCTTCTCCAGGGGATCTTCCCAACTCAGAGATAGAATCCAGGTCTCCCACATCACAAGCAGGTTCTTTACTGTCTGAGCCACCAGGAAAACATAATACTAGTAACTGCCATTTATTGAACACCTGCTATAATGTCAGCCAAAGTGCAGACCATTGACGTATAATTCATTTAGCACCCTCAACAAGCATGCAAATTATATATTATTATCCCTACTTTAAAGATGAGGAAACAGTCAGAGAGGTTAAGAAATCTGCTCAAAGAGATCTGGTAACTGGAGGAGTCAATGGTCAAAGGCAATCAGTAGGACTTATGAAACGGGGCTCTCAACCCTAAACCAAGAACTCTGGGATCTGGGCACCCATTAGGCACCAATTTTGTGACCACAGTGTTATTTCAATTCAATCCTTTCATGTGCCTCATCTGAAAAGTTCTAATAATTAGGAATTTCATGAGGAAAATGAAATAATTCGTTGAGGATTACTAAATCTATACTATAAAAAGAACTGCAAATAGTTTTCTATAGACTGCCTTAAGCACAGATAGATATGAAATGCTGCCAGAATATACTTCGCAAGTGTAACTAATGATCTGGATGACAAGAAAAGATATCTCATCCTGAAGGAGGAAACAGACAGAGCTGGACTCTGTCTTAGGCCAGGCTGCGAACATTAGGCTACACACATGGTCACCCTCCCAATGGACTCTGAACTTTGTGCCCAGTGTCTATAGAAATGGCAAACCAATGGAAAAACAGACTCCCCGGATAAAAGAGCCTCAGGACTTCTACTTGGACTCTCCGTTGCCTAAAAGAATATGCTAATTATCTCTGTATCAGAACAAAGTGGTAGATTCCATTATGTTTATTGGGATATGACCACAGGCCTATTGATAAATATCCACTGTTTATCTAGTCTTGTGACACATGAATCATGGGTTAACTTTGATTGTATCTCTCTTTTACCTTGTCCAGACTAGTTTCAAGGAATTTGGGGAGATGGGTTTGAACAAGTACACTTAAGGTATATAAGGTTTTCACAAAAACTGGTCGGGGTCCTTGGCTAAGAGGAGACTCTGCCTTGGGCCCGCCGGTGTAATAAACTGCACTCCACTATCTGCATTGTCCTTCTGAGTGAGTTTGTTTCCCAGAACACGTGGCTACAACAATCCAGCCCTGGGGGACTCTGCCCCAAGTTGTTGGGATATCCTAAAATAAGATAAATCAATGCTTTAAGAAGTTGAGAAAATCTGGTAATACTTTAGGCAACACTGGTAAAACAAGTAGAAATGCTGGTGGGCCAAGAATCTACCTCAACTTCAACAAGATCACCATTGATGAAGAAATCTATGAGGTTAAAAATGCGTTATTCACCTCATGAAGTCACACTTTAAGGACTTTGCAGCCCTCAGTCTCTGTGATTCTTTTGGACATATGGTAGTTTAGAGTCCTAAATAACTGTTTTTAATTTTTGCTATAAGCAGAAATTATAAACAATATGCCAGAATGGTTCACCTTCTAAACCCATCACTCCCCAGACTATCAGACTATGCAAACCTGCTGACCCCATAGTAAGCCACATACACTATTCTGGGCCTTCACCCACCTACACCTGGTGAGAGGGGTGTGGTGTAGTCAGTACTGGAGCTACTTGGCAGCAATAATCATGGAGATTATCAGCCAAACATCTGCCTTATCTACAGGGTGTAGGAGGTGAATTAAGATGGATGAGTAATTAGGAGATTTGCAAGGGGGTCTAAAGTCCAAGTTGATAAAAAAAAAAAAAAGTGGGTACAGAGTAGATAAAGGGGTCTTCACATACTAGAAGTTCAGTGAGACCCTTTATCACCCAGAACAAGTACTGACCTTCAGCAGGAGAAATTTAAGAACAGAAGTTCCCCAAAGTTCAGGAATCAGCATCAGGTCACCTGTTCTGCTGGTCCGGTTTTGATCCTCTCAGTGGTGATAATTAGGTCTCTGCCTTGTTCCTGGTCCTTGAATGTCCCATGTTAGGAGCTCTTCTTTGTCTTTATGCCTTTCCTGCTCCCAAAATTAAAATTCTGGCCTGAAATATGAGCCGCCCAATCCTGCTACCTGCTAACTGATGTTGCTGATACTAACTCCCCATCACCTGCTAAATCTCCTGTTCCTGGTTTCTCCATCACTGAGTTCTGTCCACCTTTCAGACACTACTGAGGCTGCCCCTCCCTAACCTGTCTGCCTACACTAGCTATTGCCAAAATTCTAACCTATTGCCTCTTGTTTTTTTTCCTCCCTCAACCACCATTTCTAATGCATTGTTAAGCTCTAGCTCTGAAATGTCTCTTCCCTTCGATCCTAGTGCAACACCTTATTTTGAAACCTCATTATTACCTCCCTTTTCTCAAATTGCCTGCATCGTTGCCTGTGTCAAACTCAATTTACCATCCATATTCTTAGTAGAGGTATTTTTACTAAATAAAAATCTGATCCTGTCACTTTTCCACTTAAAAATTCTTCAGTTGGTCTCCAATGTAAATAAGATGACATTATATGGTTTTTGAAACCTTTCCATATAGCCTTTCAGGTCAATCTTCCCATGTTCTGTCCCATGAAATCCAATAAATTCATTCTTTAAAGTTCAGCTCAAATATCATCTTTTCAACTCTCTAAAAGAGAACAAGCTAAAATAAACTAGAGGGACTATATTAAACTAGAGCTTCAAATAAAACATTGAAAAGGCAATCTACAAGTAAGGAGAACATATTTACAAGCCAAATATCTGATAGTTGGTGAAGATAAAAATACATAAAGAACTCATAAAACTCAACAGCCAAAAAGCAAATAATCCAAGCTATTATAAAAATGGTCAAAAGATCTGAATAGATATTTTCCCCCAAAGACATACAAATATCCAATAGGTATATGAAAAGGTACTCAGCATCACTAAACAGAGACTCTAATCAGAACTACTCAGAGAAATGAAAGCTAATCAGAGAAATGCAAAGCAAAACCATGATAAGATATCACCTCACACCTGTTAGGATGGCTGCTATGAAAAAAGACAAGAGATAAGTTTTGAGAATATATAGAAAAGGGAACCCTTATACACCAGTCGGTAGGGATTAAAAATTGATGGAGCCATTGTGAAAAACAATATGGGAGTTCCTCAAAAAACTAAAAATATAACTATCAACCACCATATAATCCATCAATCCCATTCCTGAGTATTTAGTTAAAGTATCAGTATCTCAAAAAGATAGTCCCGTATTCATTGCAGGATAATTCACAATATCAAGATATAAAAATAATTTAAATTTTCTTCAACGTGTGAATGGATAAAGAAAACTTTATATATCATATATTACATATTAATTAGTTAGCTCAGTCGCTCACTCATGTTCAACTCTTTGCGACCCCATGGACTGCAGCATGCCAGGCTTCCCTGTTCTTCACCAACTCCTGGAGTTAGGTCAAACTCATGTCCATCGAGTCGGTGATGCCATCCAACCATCTCATCCTCTGTCGTCCCCTTCTCCTCCCACCTTCAATCTTTCCCAGCATCAGGGTCTTTTCAAATGAATCAGTTCTTCACATTAGGTGGCCAAAGGATTGGAGTTTCAGTTTCAGCATCAGTCTTTCCAATGAATATTCAGGACTGATTTCCTTTAGGATGGACAGGTTGGATCTCCTTGCAGTCCAAGGGACTCTCAAGACTCTTCTCCAACACCACAGTTCAAAAGCATCAATTCTTTGGCCCTCAGCTTTATAGTCCATCTCTCACATCCATATATGACTACTGGAAAAACCATAACTTTGACTAGACGGACCTTTGTTGGCAAAGTAATGTTTCTGCTTTTTAATATGCTGTCTAGGTTGGTCATAACTTTTCTTCCAAGGAGCAAGCATCTTTTAATTTCATGGCTGCAGTCATCATCTGCAGTGATTTTGGAGTGCAAAAAGATAGTCTGTCACTGTTTCCATTGTTTCCCCATCTATTTGCCATGAAGTGATGGGACCAGATGCCATGATCTTAGTTTTCTGAATGTTGAGTTTTAAACCAACTTTTTCACTTTCCTCTTTCATCAAGAGGCTCTTTAGTTCTTCTTCACTTTCTTCCATAAGGGTGGTGTCATCTGTATATGTGAGGTTATTGATATTTCTCCCGGCAATGTTAGGGGATACATGAGTGGATTATCTTGATCTTGGTGTTCATTCCACAGTACCTATTTACATCAGATCAACACATTGCACACTGAATATATACAAGTATATTTATCAATTATTCCTCAATAAAGTTTGGGGAAAAGTTAAGAAGTGGAAGAAAATGAGTTGCTCCCTTATCTGTCTTTTCGTAATGATTTACAAATATCTATACTAACATACATCATGTTGTTTATATGTCTGTTTTCTTTATTAGATTATGAATGCTTTGAGGGCAGGGAGCATAACTTCTTCATTGATGGCCCTATGGCAGGCATGATGATTGGTGAGTAGTCAGCTAATAACTGATGTTTGTTGAATGAATAATGATCCCTGAATACTGTGACCTGTTCTTCATCCGAACCTCACTCTGACACCTGCAAAAAGTTTCCCTCCAGAATACACTCTATCTTCTGTCTATAATATCCTCACATACAAATGAAGCAGGTAGGAAAGGAAGTAGGAGGTTTTTCCAAGTTCGAGCCCTTCCTGATCTTCCACAGTCTCCTGTAATCAATGGTGTATCCTAGTCCCTGTCTGAATAAGTGACGCTGGTGCAGTCTAGTCATAATGGCTATAAAGTCTCTGTCCTAGCTTGCTCCTAGATCCTTCTTTTCCAGTTTCCTAATGCTGCACCAGTCTGCCACCAAAACTCACTGTTCCTTTGGAACACAGAATGGAGACTGGTTAATACTTTAGTGCTGGTCCTGGTCATTGCCAATGTGGCCACTCTAAAGATCTCATAATCCCTCTGTTCATAACCATTTGAAAGTTAAGTCATGAGGCCTTTCCCTTAACTACAATGAGGTAATTAGTTACATTTCTATCATCCCTTCTGTTATTTTTTTTTCTCTTCTTATTTTTGTTTCTAATTCTTAGAAAAAAACTTCTAAAAAACACAGTATTGCCTAGGTGCCATTCCCTTCTCATCCTAGAAAGCCTCTGGCCATCTTTGTAGCTGTGCTTGAGGGGTTTAATAAACCACCATGGTTTTTAGAAAAATAACGCCTTATTGATAAAAATACTTCTGGAAATATTTCCCCACTATTCAAATGACACGTCCTTTAATTTTTGTTTTCTCTGAATCTCTCTTTCATTTTCACCCGGGGAGGGGGGGCGTGGTGTGTGTGACTCTTGCATCTGCAGTAGCTGAAATAACATGTTACACATGCACACACACACCCTCAAAACCATATGTCTGCCCCATGTTCCTTTAATGATATTCTCAATTTCCAACACTGAGGCCGTTTCAACTTTTCTCCATACCTAAATAAAACTGTCAGTGAGTACCTAGGAATTATTACATTCACTTCAGTTCACGTAAACTGTCATGTCTGACTCTTTGCGACCCCGTGGACTGCAGCACACCAGGCCTCCCTGTCCATCACCAGCTCCCAGAGTTTAAACAAACTCATGTCCATTGAGTAGGTGATGCCATCCAACCATCTCATCCTCTGTTGTCCCCTTCTCCTCCCACCTTTAATCTTTCCGAGCATCAGGGTCTTTTCAAATGAATCAGTTCTTCGCATCAGGTGGCCAAAGTATTGGAGTTTCAGCTTCAGCATCAGTCCTTCCAATGAGCACCCAGGACTGATTTCCTTTAGGATGGACTGGTTGGATCTCCTTGCAGTCCAAGGGACTCTCAAGAGTCTTCTCCAACACCACAGTTCAAAAGCATCAATTCTTTGGCACTCAGCTTTCTTTATAGTCCATCTCTCACATCCATACATGACTACTGGAAAAACCATAGCTTTGACTTGACGGACCTCTGTTGGCAATGTAATATTTCTGCTTTTTAATATGCTGTCTAGGTTGGTCATAACTTTTCTTCCAAAGAGCAAGCGTCTTTTAATTTCATGGCTGCAATCACCATCTGCAGTGATTTTGGAGCCCCCCAAAATAAAGTCTGTCACTGCTTCCATTGTTTCCTTATCTATTTGCCATGAAGTGATGGGACCAGATGCCATGATCTTAGTTTTCTGAATATTGAGTTTTAAGCCAACTTTTTCACTCTCCTCTTTCACTTTCATCAAGAGGCTCCTTAGTTCTTCTTCACTCTCTGCTATAAGGGTGGTGTCATCTACATATCTGAGGTTATTGATATTTCTCCTGGCAATCTTGATTCCAGCTTGTGCTTCCTCCAGCCCAGCATTTCTCATGATGTACTCTGCATACAATTTAAGTAAGCAGGGTGACAATATACAGCCTTGACGTACTCCTTTCCCAATTTGGAACCAGTCTGTTGTTCCATGTTCAGTTCTAACTCTTGTTTCCTGACCTGCATACAGATTTCTCAGGAGGCAGGTCAGGTGGTCTGATATTCCCATCTCTTGAAGAATTTTCCACAGTTTGTTGTGATCCACACAGTCAACGGCTTTGGCATAGTCAATAAAGCAGAAGTAGACGTTTTTCTGGAACTCTCTTGCCCAATTATTATGTTGGGTATTTTAAAAACTGAGAGGCAATCCAGATTGGCATAAAATAGCATGCTTATATATAGAAAAAGCTCATCCTTACTTTCACTCCACCTACAACATTTCTCTCTCCCCCTCTCTTTATCTTTCCTTTACACACACACACACGCACACACACACACACAAAATATTAAATAAGAAGCTGAAATCACTGAGGACAACTTGAAATCTTTCCTTGGAATCAACACTACTTTTCTTCACTATTGTCCTGGTAAATCCCAGCTATAGGTAGAGGTGTTCCTACCAGATATTGCTCCACCACCAGATAGCTAAACAGGAACATCACCTACAATATGCCAAGGAACTCAAGAGAATATTCGACCAGGAAAAATTCCATCCCCAAAATAGCACCTCCCAGGAGATGACTACAACTCCAATAGGAAATCATTTAACTACAAATCCCAACTCCTCTTCACTCCTACAGCCTCAGTCACACATTTCAAAGGACTGCTCCCTTGAATCGTGACAGCTTGACCCACATCAGCAGCCCACAGGCCATATGGCAGCAAAATGCCCTTCTAGCCCATTGGATAGGAAAAGGGAGGGACGACCACAAATGAATGATTGCAACTGAAATCCTGTAATTTCTGATTTGTCAATAACTTTTGACATTTGGGGATTGTCTTCAAACCTTAATACTCTTGGCAGCCAGAAGTTGTAACTGTGGACACCTAAAACACCTCTGAAAGCATTTCATTGTCTGGGAACAATGAGGCAAGGAGTTAAGTTCTGTCTGAGGACAGAGAAGATGCCCTACATCTCAGACTGCATTATTCCTTGGTCAGTAATTTTAAAGATTTGGGGGGTAAAGATTCTTGGCATTCTGCAAGAGGGATCAGGCATGTTGGCAGGAAGTGGAATATGGAAACATATACCATATACATAGGATGTAGTGGAAATTGCACATAAAGTGGAATTGATAGTCCTATTATGCCTGCAGTTAGTAAACTGCACTGATCAAACAGGCATCTGAGCTGAGTTGAATCAAGTCAGGCAAAGAAATTTACATGAATAACAGAATCATAGCTCTCACGTGGAAAGAGGGATTTATCACACATCCTCCAAATGTTTCTCTACTTAATGACACTCCAAAATATCCTTGTCTGATGCTCATCTCCCAGTAATAGATGCAACCTGTGCAATACGAAGTACATTTTGAGGGAAAAATCTGAGTGCAGGCCTGAGTCCTGAATTGTTGATTTATCAGCCATGCAGCATTGGCCTTCCTAATTGTCAACCACAATATGAGGAGCCTAGACTAATTGACTGCCCACAACTCATTCAATTCAACATTCTCTAGGCAGTGACAGGGAATTATCTCCAGAGATAATTCTTTTTGCGACTGGACAATTCTGACTATTAAAATGTTCTTACTTATTCAAAGTACACTTGCCTATGCTTTCTACCAATCTGAGTTTTTATACAACCCCTTACAAGAGATTCTCATAATCATTGAAAACAGATAATCTTCTCCCACCAACTGCTTCTCACTTTGTTCCCTTTGTTGTTGTCATTTCTGTTTAGTTGCTAAGTCGTGTTCAACTCTTTTGTGACCCCATGGACCATAGTCCCACCAGGCTCCTCTGTCCATGGGATTTCCCAGACAAGAATACTGGAGTGGACTGCCATTTCCTTCTCCAGGGGTTCTTTCTGACCCAGGGATCAAACCTGAGGCTCCTTCATTGACAAGTGGATTCTTTACTACTAAGATACCTGGAAAGCCCTTGTTCCCTTTACCATCCATCTGGCCAATCATCTACTTACTTGACTCAGAACACATAACAAGTTGTCCACATCCGTATTGAGTGAGTGTCAGAACTGAATGAAAAGCTAGAGAAACCATCTGACAATGGCCAACTGAAGGACACCACCACTTACTTTGTTCTAGTTAATTTACTTTTCTTAATGCATCCTGAAATAGCATTACCTTTTGGGCTACTACATCACACCACCACTGCCACAATACCCCTTCTTTTACTCATGGCTTCTACCCTGTACTTGCAAAGTTGAATTTAGAACCAAAGTCAGAATTTTACTTTTAATTCAGTAAGATTCAATTTTATTAGATTTGAGCTACTTGCGTGATATGCTAAAATCTCCTTGGATCTTCAGTCTCTCCTAAAAATACTTGCCATCTTCTACATTTTCTTTTCTTTTTCTGTTTTTTGGCTGTACCACACAGCATGGGGGATATTAATTCTGAAACCAAGGATCAAATCATGCCCCCTGCAATGGAAGCACAGAATCTTAACCACTGCACCACCAGGGAAATCCCTCTGCCCAAATTTTCATCCAAGTTACTGATAAGAATATAATCATCATAACATGGTCAAGAAAACAGTCCTGGAGCCAACTACTAGGATTGTCCTCTATGTGGATAAGAAACGGTAAGATTTGTGTCCTCTGATCATTAAAACGTTGCAGCCTAGATTGCCCCAGCATTGCCACTCTCTGACTCCACTTTTCTCAACTCACTCGCTTCTGCCCCTGCAATGATTTCCACCATTAAGGTCACCCAGGACATAGGATACTTTGAAAGAAACTACTGTTTCAAGTGCCAAAAATTTAAAAATGTCTTTTTAAAAAGGAGAAAAGTTCACTCCTAGAGGAATGTGGTGTACGGGAAATAATGTGGAAGTTGGAGTCAGAATGACCTGGAATTGAATCCTGGTTCTGTAACTTACATGCTGGGTAATCTTCTCCCTATCACTATCAGCTCCCTCATCTCAAAATTAGGGATGATAATAATGACCTCACAGGATTGTTTCTGAAGATTAGAAGAAATATATGCAGAATCCTAGCACATTCTTGGCACATACTGAATGGGCATACAGTATAGATTATGACTATTATTATATCCTGGTGAGAGAGAGACAGTAGCTCCTGGCACAAAAAGATAAACCTAAGAAGAAAAGAGAAGAAAATGAAGATCTATGTTCTGTGGATGTTAACTACTAATGTTTCACAAAAGGAAAGAAAATGAGGGCATTAAACAAAGATTTTAAAGCTCGGACATACGCATACCTCACCAACTCTAAACAAGATCATCTCCTCACCCCACACCCCCAGCCCTGCCAACCATTGCACCCATGCATTTATTTGATCATGTCTCAGGAACTGTTACAGGGTCCAAGAATACAAAAGATGATTCAAGACCCAGTCAATACCAGAATGAGAAGAAATGCAAAATAGGGCACTGGGCAGTACAGATACATAAGTAATTAAAGTATCATCAGTGCTATAAGGGAGATTAATATAGAGTATATGAGAGGACAGTGATCTACCTGGAGACATAAGGTGAGGCTTTATGAAGGAGGTGGTGATTCTGGAGAGGCTTAAAGAATGAAAAGAAGCTAAGGTTGAGGGACTCCCCAGTAGTAAAGACAGCATATAGAGATTCTGAATAGTAGTAGGCCATTAAAAGGTTATGCAAGGAATGTGGATCAGTATAGAGTGACCTTCCTATAAAATGCAGGTGATAAGAGAAGTAGCTAAAAGGATACAGATTCATTACTACTGTGAAGGGGCTTATATGTCCGGTAAAGAAATTTGGAATTCTCCAGGCAAGTAGGAGCCACCAGAAAGAGTAAAGTATAAGAGAAAAATGATAAGAGTAAAAGATGAATCAAGAAGGCTAATAGTGGAAGGGTTGGTTATACCACTTTTCACTAATGTCCAGTCAAAAGATGGTGAGGTCTAGAACTGAGATTGCCACACTAGAGACAAAGGTCTGCATAATAGACCGTCACACAGAAGTGACATATCACGACATGGCATGAGGGCTGAAGAGAGAGAGAAATGGAAAATGACTTGTGGGGCTTTAGACACTCAGCAGATAGAGGTGTCAGGTAAGTTCTCTCAGGATTCAGAGGTGGAATTTATTAATAAAAAGGGACCTGTGGTAGGTGCTTGTAACGTTGGCATGTAACATGGGCCATGATCCCAGACTTCAGCACCCAGCAAGCTCCTCCAGGCTACAATCTCCTTGCTCTTCTGGTGAAGGAAGGAAGTAAGAGGGAATACATTTCACCTTGTCTACTTGTTCCTAAGCAAGGTGGAGATCTGGATGTACATGTGGTCTCATCCTCCTCAACCTGGAAGATGGTATATTTTGGTACAAGGCATGATAAGTAATTCAGTTTGAATAGTATAGACTGAGATACAGGGGGACCTCCAAATGGAAATGTAATCTATTCAATATACAGTCTGGGAATAAAGAGAGAGGTCAAGGATAGGCATCTCCTGTATATTTGTGAGGTCAATGAGAAAAGCCACAGCTTATTCCACAGGAAGAGTAGGTAGAACATGTCTCTGATACCCCAATTAACAACCTTGAAAACAAGACTAATGATTCTTGTCCAGTAAGTTCATGCCACCTCCTAGTGATCATTGCTTCTAATTCAAGAGCCCACTTTCTTGTTCTCTTTTGAAAAATCAAAATTAAATTTGCCTATCTTCTCTGAATTAATTACACTTGGTAGAAGATCAACATTCATCATGGCAAATTCTCTCAGGATTCAGAGATGAAATTTATTAATAAAAAGGGACCTGTAGGTAGATGCATGTAACGTTGGCTTAAAAATGAGCCAAATTTAATTTTTTCAAAAATGTATACTCTACTACTCCTCTAGAGACAAGGATAAGGAAGCACACTTATCAGTAGATATTTATCAAGCATCTACCATTCAAAGTGGGGGTAATAACAACAACAAAACCCAGAAGGAGTGGACCCTGCACACAAAGAGCCTATGCTAGCCAAAGGGAATCTTCCATAAAAGCTACAGTATACATGGGAATGATGTAAACCTAAATTGTAACTTGGTAAAACAAGTACAGATGAATACGTGAGCAAGTTTGGAAGTAAACAGGTCACTAGAGAAATAGAGGTGGAGATATGGGTGGATCTGAGTTTGGTTAGGAATGAATCAGACCATCCTACAGAGGATGGCTCCTCCCTGGATGGACCTGCTATAAAAAGGCCATGATCCCAGACTTCAGTACCCAGCAAGCTCCTCCAGGCTACAATCTCCTTGCTCTTCTGGTGAAGGAAGGAAGTAAGTAAGAGGGGCTAAATCTCACCTTGTTTACTTGTTCTTATGCAAGGTGGAGATCTGGTTGTACATGTGGTCTCAGGCCAAAAGTTCTGGATGTTTGGGGTCCTTTATTTTTAGTCGCTATGTTACTAAAAGTTTATTTTGACACAGAAGGAAAATGAGGGTGTAAATTTGCTTTTCACCTGGCTACTTTCTTAATATTGTTTGTTTATCTATTTACCCATTCACTGAACAAATATGTATTAACTACCTTCTATTTGCCATATGCTACTCTCGGCTGATTATGCAGCAATGAACAACATAAACTTAGCAGCAGAAGACATTCAGTCAACAAGAAATGAATAAAAATTCAAACGGTGATAAGAACAGTGAAGAAAATAAGACAGTGATACAGTAAAGTAATAGGATGGTACTTGAGATTGAAGGGCTAGGAAAGGACTGTTTGGGGAATTATCTTTTGAGCAGAGATATTAATGACAGAAGAAAGGCAAACAAAAGGATTCTAAAGCAGTAGTAAACCCTTTAAAGGACAGAAAGATGCTTGGGTGCCTAGAGCATGTTTAACATGAGGAACAGTGGTATATAGTGAGTCACAGAACTAGACAGGCCATGTAAAGAGGGGCACGGTAGAGTTTGTACATTATTTGAAGTCGATGAGAAGCCATTGGAGAGTATTAAGCAGGAAGAGTAACAAGATCACTCTGAGCTGCTATATGGAAAATAGGACCATAGGCAATGGTGGGAGAAAGGAGATGGACTGCAGTTTAGATGAGAGATGATGGGGTAATTTGTTCAAACACAAGTCTAGAAGCTACACATGTCTTCATTCTCTGCTTTACACTACACTGATTTTTCTCTCTGACCGGCCAACTCTGACTGTAAGACATGCCAGTCCATCTGTACTCCTATCCACACTACCATCTTAATCTAGGCTTTCCCTTCATTCCCACCTCTATTATATGAAAATACCACAAATTATTTATTCATTTTTTATTGATAGATATTTGGGTTGTTTTCCTTTGGGGAGATATTATAAATAATGGAGCTATGAACATTTTTGTTCATGATTTTTGGTTACAAATGTGTATATATTTCCATTGA
This sequence comes from Dama dama, assembly GCF_033118175.1. Lineage (NCBI taxonomy): Eukaryota > Metazoa > Chordata > Mammalia > Artiodactyla > Cervidae > Dama > Dama dama. Next base: position 19,583,962 of record NC_083700.1, read on the forward strand.
GGATATTCCTAGGAGTAAATTGCTGGTCTTAGGTATTATCAAACAATTCTTGAAAGTATTTCTGCCAGCTTATGCTCCTTCTAGGAGTGTATGAAACACCCAGTTTCTCCATATCGTCACCAATATGTGGAATTAGTATTCTTTTTTCTTTTTGTCTTTTTAGTCATTTTGGTGGGGGTGTTGTAGTCTCACACTGTTAATTTTAACTTGTAGCTCCCTGATGATTAACAAAATTGAGAACTTTTTGTGTTTATTAGACATTTGTATATCCTATTTTGCAAAGCTCTCGTACTATCTAACCATTTTGCTATGGGGCCATCCATATTTCTTGTATTGATTTGTAGTAGTTATTATATATTCAGGAGAGAGCCCTTTATTGGTTAAATGTTGCAAATATTCTTTCACTCAATGGCTTTCCTTCTCTTCTTAAGAGTCTTTGAATAAACAGACATTCCTATTTTTAATGCACTCCAATTTATCAATTTTGTTCTTTATCATTAATATGCTTTAAGTTCTCTTTAAGAAGTATTTCTCTACCCCCAAGTTCTTGAAAATATTCTCCTATGTTATCTCCTTCACCTTTCTTTAAAGACTATGTTAGACTTGTAGGCAAATAATCACTCTCTTTTAAAAAATATTCATTTATTTGTTTGGCTGTGCCGAGTCTTAGTTGCAACACATGGGGTCTTTGATCTTCATTGTGGCATGCGGGATCTTTTAGTTGCAGCATGTGGGATCCAGTTCCCTGACCAGAGACTGAACCTGTTCCCCCTGCATTGGGAGTGTGGAGTCTTAGCCACTGAAGTTCAGTTCCCTTTATCTTTCACATGTAAAATCCACCTGAGAAGAAATTCATTTTTCCATGTGGGAATTCAGTTAACCCAGCACCATTTATTCAAAAGACCATACTTTCCCTGCCAACTCTCATCACAACCTTTTTCATAAATTAAATGTGCATAATGATATATAAGATCTTTCACTTATCTATTTGTTTAATGTTGTATCTGTGTCATGCTGTCTTCTTTTATAATACACTTAACATCCAATATGTCCACAAAGTTGGTCTTCTTCAGTGTTGTTCTGGCTAATCCTGGACCCCCACATTTTAATATAAACTTCAGACACTGCCTTACCAATGAAACAGATCACCAGCCCAGGCTGGATGCATGAGACAAGTGCTCGGGCCTGGTGCACTGGGAAGACCCAGAGGAATAGGGTAGAGAGGGAGGTGGGAGGGGGGATCAGGATGGGGAATACATGTAAATCCATGGCTGATTTCTATCAATGTATGACAAAAACCACTACAATATTGTAAAGTAATTAGCCTCCAACTAATAAATGAAAAAATTTTTTAAAAAAGAAAAAAGAATTTCACAGATTCTGAATGAAATTTTATTGCACGTAAAAATGAGTTTGGGGAGATCTAACATCTTGACAACATTGACATTTTCAACACACAAACAAGGCACGATCTTCCATTTATCCATATCTTTTTAAATTAGTCTCAATAAGGTTTATAATTTTCTGAGTTCATATATTTCATATCTTTTGTTAGATTTCAGTTCAGTGCAGTCGCTCCGTCATGTCTGACTCTTTGCAATGCCATGGACTGCAGCACACCAGGTCTCCCTGTCCATCACCAACTCCCAGAGTTTAAACAAACTCATGTCCATTGTGTCAATGATGCCATCCAACCTCTGTCATCCCCTTCTCCTCCCGCCTTCCATCTTTGCCAGCATCAGGGTCTTTTAGATGTATCAGTTCTTTGCATCAGGTGGCCAAAGTATTGGAGTTTCAGCTTCAGCATCAGTCCTTCCAATGAGTATTCAGGATTCATTTCCTTTAGAATGGACTGGTTGGATCTCCTTGCAGTCCAAGGAACTCTCAAGAGTCTTCTCCAACACCACAGTTCAAAAGCATCAATTCATCGATGCTCAGCTTTCTTTATGGTCCAACTCTCACATCCATACATGACTATTGGAAAAACCACAGTTTTGACTTAATGGACCTTTGTTGGCAAAGTAATGTTTCTGCTTTTTAATATGTTGTCTAGGTTGGTCATAACTTTTCTTCCAAGGAGTAAGTGTCTTTTAATTTCATGGCTGCAGTCACCGTCTGCAGTGATTTTGGAGCCCGAGAAAATAAAGTCTGACACTGTTTCCATTGTTTCCCCATCTATTTGCCATGAAGTGATGGAACCAGATGCCATGATCTTAGTTTTTCTCATGTTGAATTTTAAGCCAAATTTTTCACTCTCCTCTTTCACTTTCATCAAGAGGCTCTTCAGTTCTTCTTCATTTTCTTCCATAAGGGTGGTGTCATCTGCATATCTGAGGTTATTGATATTTCTCCTGGCAGTCTTGATTCCAGCTTGTGCTTCATCCAGTCCAGCATTTTCTCATGATGTATTCTGCATATAAGTTAAACAAGCAGGGTGACAATATACAGCCTTGACATACTCCTTTCCTGATTTGGAACCAATCTGTTTGTTCCATGTCCAGTTCTAAATGTTGCTTCTTGATCTGCATACAGATTTCTCAGGAGGCAGGTAAGGTGGTCTGGCATCCCCATCTCTTGAAGAATTTTCCACAGTTTGTTGTGATCCACACAGTCAAAGGCTTTGGCATAGTCAATAAAGCAGAAGTAGATGTTTTTTCTGGAACTCTCTTGCTTTTTCAATGATCTAACAGATGTTGGTAATTTGATCTCTGGTTCCTCTGCCTTTTCTAAATCCAGCTTGAACATCTGGAAGCTCTGGGTTCATGTACTGTTGAAGTCTGGCTTAGAGAAGTTTAAGCATTACTTTACTAGCGTGTGAGATGAGTGCAATTGTCTGGTAGTTTGAGCATTCTTTGGCATTGAGTTTATTTGGGATTAAATCTTTGTTAGATTTAACTTCTAGCAATTCCCTGACTTTTTATACACTTTTGTAAATAGCATCATTCCTTATTTCAATTTCTGTTTCTTGATTTTGTATAGAAATACAAATGAATTTTGTATATTTATCTTGTATCCAGCAACATTGTTAATTTTATTTATTCTAGTAGCTTATACATTTTTTTAAGATTTCAACATATCAAAGCCACATCATTCTTCAGTAAAGGCACTTTTCTTACTTCATTTCAGATTATTCTGTTTTTCATTCTTTGTCTTAATTTTTGCTCTACCTAGGAACTTCAAAACAATGTTGCATAGTATATTAGCAGGTGTACTGATCTCATCCAAAAACTGAGCAATAAAAGTTTTCAGCATGTAACCATTAAGTATGCTGTTTACTATAGTACCATCAAGGTGAAAGTGAAAGTGAAAATCGTTCGGTCCTGTCCGACTCTTTCCGACCCCATGGACTCTGAATTCTCCAGGCCAGAATACTGAAGAGGGTAGCCTTTCCCTTTTCCAGTGGATCTTTCCAACACAGGAATCCAACCAGGGTCTCCTGCATTGCAGGTGGATTCTTTACCAACTGAGCTATCAGGGAAGCCCTAATTGTACCATCGTAAGTACAATTCATATTTATAAATAAAAATTAATATTGAACTTTTTTATGGACAAGAACATATTTTTATTATAATTACTTCCTTATAATGCATTTTATTCATTCACTGCCAGAATTTTCAGATTCTATTGGAATGAGAAAAATTGAGCCAGGAATATGCTGAGCTTTAATTTGCATGTCCATTGTAGGGGTTTTATCAAATGTTTTTTGCATCTATTAAGAGGTTCAAAAAAGCTGTTTTCCCAGTATTTTATCAGTTCTCATATATTAAAACAAACATGATCTTTGGAGTGAAACTTTCTTAAGTATAATGCATATTCTTTTTGTACAATACTAGATTCAGTTTAATATTTTCTTTCAGATTTTTGCATCTATATTCATAAAGGAAATTCTCCTCAAAACTTTGTTTCTTGTAATATCCTTGTCAGGTTATGGGTATTGAGGTTATGTTGGATTCATAAAATCAGTATTCTCCTTTTTTAATTTCCCTGAAACAATCTGTGGTATTAAAGTTATTTATTTCTTACACATTAAACAAAATTCACTAGTAAAGCCAGCTGATTTGTTGTCACCCCTTCCCTCAATATGGAATACTTCCTGTTGTTTACATTTGCATAGGAAGCATTTTTCTAGAAATATGTCCACTTCATTTAAATTTTCAGAATTTTTCTATAAAGTTTATAATAGGCACTTATCTTTCTAGTACCTGTAAAATCTAAGGCAATATCCCCTTTTATTTTCCTGATATTGATTACCTATGCCTTTCTCCTCTTTTCTTATTTATTCAGAGTTTCTCAGTTTTATCAATTTTTAAAAAATCTTGGCTTTTTGATTCTCTAAATTTGTTTCCTATTTCATTAATATCAGTTTTTATCTTTATTATACTTTCTTTGGACTGAATTTGTTGTTCTCCAAACTTTGTAACATATATGGTTAGGTTATTGATTTTTCAGCCTTTCTTTTCTAATATATGTAATAAAACTATAAATTTTTCATTAGGCATGGAGTGACTGTATCCTACAAGTTTTGCTATTTCATATTTTTCTCATTTGTAGTTAGCTCAAAATATTTTCTAATTTACACTGCAATGTATTCTATGACCTATTTGTTATTTAGAAGTTACTGCTTAATTTCCAAACATTTGTGGAGATTTTTGTAAGTTTCTTTCTATCATTGAAATCTAGCTTCATTCCACTGTGGTACAAAACAAATTATGCATGATTTTAATCCTTTAAAATTTGTTGAAATTTTCTTTATGATAAGCATATAGTAAATTTTCAGAAGTCTCATATTCATTTCAGTAGGATGTGTATATTTGTTAGATACAGTGTTCAATATATATTAGTTACTGTCTTATGAATTTTGTGGAACTCTTCTATAGCCTTATAATATTTTTGTTTACTTGTTCTATCAGTTGCTGAGAGATGTTACCTACTATAATTATAGATTTGTCAATTTGTCCTTATAATTCTGTCATTTTTTTGTTGTACATATTATGAGGCTATGTTATTAAGTACATATCAATTTAAATTGTTATATCTTCCTCATGAACTAGCCATTTATTGTTATGAAATATCCTTCTAGTTATACTTTTGTCTTAAAGTCTACTCTAGAGATGTTAATATAGCAAAAACAATAGCTCTCCTTTAACATTTGAATAACATCTTTTTCCAACATATATCAGACTTAAGTGTGTCTCTTATAGATAGTATGTACTTTTTTTCCCATCTAGTCTGACAATCTTTGTTTCTAAGTTACAGTATCTAGTCCATTCTTATTCAGTATCATTACTGCTTAAATCTATTTGGTTTAAATCCACCATATTACTACTTGGTTTCTAATATCCTACCTGTTTTACATTTCTTTTTCTCTTTTCTAACTTTTTTGGATGAATTACATACTCGTCAGTTAATTTTTGTCGTATCAGCTTTTTAATTACATATCCTTTTACTGGTCTTTTCATGCTTACCTTAGACATTACAACACAACACCTACCCTTGGACTTATTAGAGTATATTATTAAAAAAAAATACTTTAACACTACTAATACTTTACTACAACAATCCAAGTATCCTATAGTACCTGAACTCCATTTACCCTTTCCAACCTTATTTATGATAGTTATGCATTATCATAAATTGTGAAAGATATTATTTTTGCTGTTTTTTCCATCACTATTCATTTAGATTTTCCCCTATACTTACACTTTTGACTTTTTCTTCGTTCTTTCCTACCTCTCTAGGATCATTCTTTAATATTTCTTTTAGAGTAAATCTTATGGTGTAAGGTAAATCTGCTTTGCTTGAAAATATCCTTACTTAAGCTTTCTTCTTCATGTATACTTTCAGTGGGTATAGAATTCTAGGGTAGAACTTACTTTCCTACAGGAAGATAAGAAAAACATTTCACTGTCTCCTGGCTTCCATTATTTCTTTTGAAAAGTCAGTAGTTGGTTTTTTGAAGATAATATGCTTTTTCTCTGGCTGGTTTTAAGATTTCCTCATTGTCTTAAGTGTTCAGACATTTTTTATTATGTGTCTAGGTATTGTTTTCTTTTATATATCTGCTTGGAGTTGATAATACGTCTTGAATCTGTGGCTTGATATCTTCCACCAGTTTTTAATAATTGCAGTTATTTAACCCCAAATTACTGTAGTTCCCTTCCAATCTGAATGTAAGCTTCAACAAATTGTCACAATTTTGATAGTGTTATGATACCTACACACATACACATAAACACCAACTTTCCAGTTGTCCTTAAAAGAATCTTACTCTGAAAGAACCCTAATTAGTGATTCTACAAATTGATCCTTTAAAAACTGAATCAGATTGCTCTGTTTCCAAAAAAAAAAAAAATCATTTAGTGACTTCCCATCGCACCTATAATAAAAAGCACAAATGTTACCCTATTTAGAAGATCCTCATTTTCTAACCCCTGTCTGTAAATCTGACTTTAAGTTGTATTACTCCTGATTTGTTCTGGAATTGGTATTTTTTCTATATCACTAACCTTCCAAGTTGATTCCCACATTCAGATCCCTGAACTGTTCCTTTTACCTAAAATTCTTCAACTAATCAACAAGGTTAGTTCCTTCTTATTTTTCTATTTTAAACTCAAATATCCTTTTTTAACATAAATTCTCCTCTGATCAATCTAAAGCACAACCCTCACAACAATTCTATATATTAATAGCACCATTCTTTTTTTAACGGCATGCATATCACTTCTCAATATCTAATTTCTCCATTCATTTGTTTATTGTCTTCAGAAGAATAGGTACTTCATTCATCTTATTTATTATTATATCCCCAGAGCATAAAATAGTAGCTAATCCTGTAGTAGGTGTTGAATATTTGTTAAATAAATTAAGGTATGAATGAGTGAGTGTAGAAATCAAAGAAAGGTAAGGTCATGCTTGGAGGTATCAGTCTGGAAGTAATTAGACAGTATCTGAAGTCAAGAGGTCCAATGAGATTTCAGTGAATAGATATATTTTAAAAGAGAAGGTCAAGGACATAAGCCATGGGGATTTTCCAACGTTTTGAAATGAAGCAAAAGGTGAGAGATTAGTGAAGAATATTGAGAAAGAGCAGCTGATAGATTAGAGGTATATAAGGAGAATGCACTGTTAAGATCCAAGAAACAAACAACCAAAAATTCCATGAAAAAGGGAATGAGCAATTCCACACCCCTAAGAGGGTGAGTAAGATGAGGAAGACGAACAACTGACCACTGTATTTAGCAACTTATAGACCATAGGTTATTTAACATAAATCAGTTTCAAGTTTGGAGACAAAAAATTGAGAGAACTGGTTTTAAATGAGTGGTAAACATAAAATGAGGGGAAGCACAGAAAATTCTTTGAAGACTCTTTGCTGAGAAAGTAAACCATTCACTAGGAGAACTGGATGAAGTGGAACATCTTGGCAGTGGGGGAAATATTGTTCAAGGCCAAAGCATAAATATTTGATAGGTACTTAGACATACATATGTCAAGCTTAGAGGAGACTTTATGGCTGAATATATAAATTTCAGAGTTGTCAACCTATACATAGGATTTAAAGTTTCACAGCCAGTTGAGACCCCTGCACTCTGCCCAAGGGAGGATAAAATACAGAAAAGGAACTAAGGACTCAATCTCAGGCACATCAACATTAGAGCCTGGAATAGGAGACTAAGAAAAATAGGCAATGAGGTCAAAAGAAAAAACTAAAGAGAATGGGGTCTCTGAAGGAGGATGTAGCCACCTGCATCAAATGCTGCTGATACATCAAAGTATATGTGAAATGAAAATGGATAGTTGGACATAGTAAGGTAAAGGGCATTTTTTAAATCATCATGAGAGCTTCAGTGGATTTTTGAGACAGAAAGATAATCTGAATAAAAGAAAATAGAAAGTGAAGAAAAAATACAGGTATATCTTGTGATGGGTTTTGGTATAGTAGAGAAAAGATAAATGGTGCATAAAGGGAGATGTAGGGTGAGGGAGGGGATTTAAATAAGAGACATTTCAGCACGAACACATGCTGTAGTGAATGTTTCAGAAAAAAAAAAAAAAAGAAATTGATAACTTAGGAGAAAAAGTGAATAACTACTAACTACAAAAGCAAATTGTTTGAATAGGCAAGAGAGAGTGAGATCCTGTGCCAAAATAAAGGACAGAAGGACAATTTATCCACAAAACAGTAGTGAAGGTTAAAGTATGTGGATATAAATTCAATAGGCTGGATGAACCAATGCTGGAAAAATGAAATTCTTTCCTAATAGAGAGCAAGTTTTCAGTGAAAGAAAAATCAATGTCATCTTCTGAGATAAAGGAAAGGAAGAATCTATTGCAGCTTTTACCAAAGGTCTGAGAGAGTATCTAAATTCCACTGTGAAAGACACCAATAACATACACTAATGCATATATATGGAATTTAGAAAGATGTTAACAATAACCCTATATGTGAGACAGCAAAAGAGACACAGATGTATAGAACAGTCTTTTGGACTCTGTGGGAGAAGGTGAGGGTGGGATGATCTGAGAGAATAGCACTGAAGCATGTATATTATCATATGTGAAACAGATTGCCAGTCCAGGTTCGATGCATGAGACAGGGTGCTCAGGGCTGGTGCACTGGGATGACCCTGAGGGATGAGATGGGGAGGGAGGATCAGGATTGGGAACACATGTAAACCCATGGCTGATTCATGTCAATGTATGGCAAAAACCACTGCAATGTTGTAAAGTAATTAGCCGCCAATTAAAATAAATAAATTAAAAAAAAATAAAGCTATTGAGTAGAAAAGCAAAAAAGAAAAGTGAGTTTTGAGAGATATTTTGAATATCTTATGAATTCTAGGCATGCAAATAAAAGAGTAGTTTGATGTGAAAAAAAAGAGATCAAGGCCAAAATGTTGGCAGTCCAGTCAGACTCTGTGTTGATATTCATCATGTAGATAATGTATAGAAGTTTTTCATGGCTATCTTCCATTTTTAAAGCTGGACTACCTAGGAAAAGATGTAGGTTTATAAATGTGAAAATTTATTATAATAATTGATATGACCTACAAAATAAAAGAAATAAATGTACATTTTAACTTCTTTCTAGGTTCACCTATAGTTCCAAAAGATGTCAACTCTCCTGGAAAACATCAATGGCATCATCGAAATATTTCACAAATATTCAAAAACAGATAAGGACACTGACACACTGAGTGAAAAAGAGCTGAAGGAACTTCTGGAATTGGAGTTTCGGCCCATCTTGAAGGTAAAAGTTATTTGCCAGATAAAATGGTATATCATTTTTGTTCTGCATCAAAAAATGTCAAAATATTACTGTGAAATCTTTATGAGTTGTTTCTCTTAGAATAGGAACAAACATAATTTTATTTCAAAACAGATATAATTTGTTCAGCTCTTTATACCTCTATATATATCACACACACACACATTGTCTATGGAAAAACATAAATATATAGTTAAAAAGAAGTAAACAAAAGTTAACTTATCATAATATTCCCCCTAATTTCAAGAATGTAAAGAGGGTATGTCTAAAAGATAATTCCTTTGAAAAAATTCATAAAATGCTGACATTTGAAGAATTAAAAGAAGAACATGTCCCATCAAATTTTTTGTGTCACCATACTAGCATTTAAGATTTAAGTCTTTTAGGACAGTACCGACATCTCTTTACTAAGTCAAGATAAAACAAACATTATTAAAGAAAATATTAGTTTCTACTTTTATATAGCAAGAATTCATATTTCCAAAGTTCACTTTAATTATTTAATCTTCCACATCAGTCACTCTCATGTACTCTCCCTGTCTTCCCTATTTACAGAATCCTGATGACCCAGACACCACTGAAGTTTTCATGCATATCCTCGATGTAGATCACAACAAGAAAATAGACTTTACAGAGTTTTTTCTGATGGTATTCAAGTTGGCGCAAGTATATTATGATTACACTCAAAGACAGAATTTACAGACAGCAGGACAAAAACAGAAAAAGTATACATACCACTATGAAGATGAAGAAGATGATACAGAAGAAGACAAAGAAGAAACAAAAAGAAAGCACAGTCATTCAAGAAGAAGTGATGGAAAGAATCAAGATAGATCAAAGAGCCCAAGAGGAAGAGGGAAAAAAAGACATGGGTCTAAATCTGGAAGTAAACAAAGAAGAGGTGATTCACCTAGCTCTAGACACAGACATGGATGTAGCGAAAGTCATGAGTCAAGAAGGGAAAAGAAAAAGAGATCAAGCTCTACTGAACTAAAAGAAAGAAGGCACATGTCAAGTGTCAGCCCAACCAGGAGATATGAAGAAAGAGAAGAAGAATGTGGTTATGAAAATAAAGGTAAAAGAAGTGCTAAATGCATAGGATCAGAGTATGATGACTTGTATCAAGTTTGTGAAGACAAAGTGACCACGAATTTTCAATCCAGTCACAATACAAACTATGAGTCAAACATCACTAAGGGCAGAGACACGGAAGGACATTCACGAGATACAGGTAGTAAATCCGTGGTCACTCATGGAAGATCAAGGTCCAGTTCAAGGAATCAAAATGGCTCTGTCCTGACTTATACAGGAGATAGTTCTACCCACTCAGAATCCCAAAAAGAGACGCACAGTGAATCTGTCCATGGAAGGTCAAAAAACACTGGGCAAAGACAGGGGAGCCACCATGACCAGTCAAGGGACAGACCCAGACACTCTGAAACTGGACATGCACAAACCTCTGCTGGATTCGGAAGCAGTAGACACAGGCAATCCAGTGGTAGTCAGGCCAGTGACAGTGAAGGACATTCAGAAGACTCACGTAGACAGTCCGGGACAACTCAAGGAAGGCCTGGTTCCAGCTCAAGAAACCAACATGGATCTGCCCATGGACAGGCTGGAGACAGTTCTAGGCACTCAGAGTTCCACCAAGGGAGCCACAGTGAATCTGTTCACGGAAGGTCAGGATCCAGCACCAGACAAAGAGAGGGTAGCCACCATGAGCAGTCAAGGGACAGCTCCAGACACTCTGGAACTGGACATGGGCATACCTCAGCTGGATCTGGAAGCAGCAGACATAGGGAATCCAGTGTTAGTCAGTCCAGTGACAGAGAGGGACATGCAAGAGATTCAGGTAGACAGTCTGTGACACCTCGCACAGGATCTCATTCCAGCTCAAGAAATCAACATGGATCTTCCCATGGCCAGACAGAAGACAGTTCTAGGCGCTCAAAGACCAACCAAGGGAGCCACAATGAGAGACACGCAAGAGATTCAGGCAGGGATTCTGAAACAACTCATGGAAGGTCTGGTTCCAGCTCAAGGAGCCAACATGGATCTGCCCATGGTCAGACAAGAGACAGTCCTAGGCACTCAGAGTCCCACCAAGGGAGCCACAGTGAATCTGTTCACGGAAGGTCAGGATCCAGCACCGGACAAAGACAGGGGAGCCACCATGAGCAGTCAAGGGACAGCTCCAGACACTCTGGAACTCGACATGGACAAACCTCCACTGGATCCGCAGGGAGTAGGCACAGGCAATCCAGTGGTAGTCAGGCCAGTGACAGTGAAGGACATTCAGAAGACTCAGGTAGACAGTCCGGCACAACTCATGGAAGGCCTGGTTCCAGCTCAAGAAACCAACATGGATCTGCCCATGGACAGGCTGGAGACAGTTCTAGGCACTCAGAGTCCCACCAACGGAGCCACAGTGAATCTGTTCACGGAAGGTCAGGATCCAGCATTGGACAAAGAGAGGGGAGCCACCATGACCAGTCAAGAGACAGCTCCAGACACGCTGGAACCAGTCATGGACAAACCTCCACTGGATCCGGAGGCAGTAGGCACAGGCAATCCAGTGTGAGTCAGGCCAGTGACAGTGAGGGACACGCAAGAGATTCCGGTAGGCATTCTGAGACAACTCATGGAAGGCCTGGTTCCAGCTCAAGGAACCAACATGGATCTGCCCATGGACAGGCTGGAGACAGTTCTAGGCACTCAGAGTCCCACCAAGGGAGCCACAGTGAATCTGTTCACGGAAGGTCAGAATCCAGCACTGGACAAAGAGAGGGGAGCCACCATGACCAGTCAAGAGACAGCTCCAGACACGCTGGAACCAGTCATGGACAAACCTCCACTGGATCCGGAGGCAGTAGGCACAGACAATCCAGTGTGAGTCAGGCCAGTGACAGTGAGGGACATGCAAGAGATTCCGGTAGGCGTTCTGAGACAACTCATGGAAGGCCTGGTTCCAGCTCAAGAAACCAACATGGATCTGCCCATGGACAGGCTGGAGACAGTTCTAGGCACTCAGAGTCCCACCAAGGGAGCCACAGTGAATCTGTTCACGGAAGGTCAGAATCCAGCACCGGACAAAGACAGGGGAACCACCATGACCAGTCAAGGGACAGCTCCAGACACTCTGGAACTCGACATGGACAAACCTCTACTGTATCTGGAGGCAGCAGACACAGGCAATCCAGTGGTAGTCAGGCCAGTGACAGTGAAGGACATTCAGAAGATTCACGTAGACAGTCCAGCACAACTCATGGAAGGCCTGGTTCCAGCTCAAGAAACCAGCATGGATCTGCCCATGGACAGGCTGGAGACAGTTCTAGGCACTCAGAGTTCCACCAAGGGAGCCACAGTGAATCTGTTCACGGAAGGTCAGGATCCAGCACTGGACAAAGACAGGGGAGCCACCATGACCAGTCAAGAGACAGCTCCAGACACGCTGGAACCAGTCATGGACAAACCTCCACTGGATCCGGAGGCAGTAGGCACAGACAATCCAGTGTGAGTCAGGCCAGTGACAGTGAGGGACATGCAAGAGATTCCGGTAGGCATTCTGAGACAACTCATGGAAGGCATGGTTCCAGCTCAAGGAACCAACATGGATCTGCCCATGGACAGGCTGGAGACAGTTCTAGGCACTCAGAGTCCCACCAAGGGAGCCACAGTGAATCTGTTCACGGAAGGTCAGAATCCAGCACCGGACAAAGACAGGGTAGCCACCATGAGCAGTCAAGGGACAGCTCCAGACACTCTGGAACTCAACATGGACAAACCTCTACTGTATCTGGAGGCAGCAGACACAGGCAATCCAGTGGTAGTCAGGCCAGTGACAGTGAAGGACATTCAGAAGACTCAGGTAGACAGTCCGGGACAAGTCATGGAAGGCCTGGTTCCAGCTCAAGAAACCAACATGGATCTGCCCATGGACAGGCTGGAGACAGTTCTAGGCACTCAGAGTTCCACCAAGGGAGCCACAGTGAATCTGTTCACGGAAGGTCAGGATCCAGCACTGGACAAAGACAGGGGAGCCACCATGACCAGTCAAGAGACAGCTCCAGACACGCTGGAACCAGTCATGGACAAACCTCCACTGGATCCGGAGGCAGTAGGCACAGACAATCCAGTGTGAGTCAGGCCAGTGACAGTGAGGGACATGCAAGAGATTCCGGTAGGCATTCTGAGACAACTCATGGAAGGCATGGTTCCAGCTCAAGGAACCAACATGGATCTGCCCATGGACAGGCTGGAGACAGTTCTAGGCACTCAGAGTCCCACCAAGGGAGCCACAGTGAATCTGTTCATGGAAGGTCAGGATCCAGCACTGGACAAAGACAGGGGAGCCACCATGACCAGTCAAGAGACAGCTCCAGACACGCTGGAACCAGTCATGGACAAACCTCCACTGGATCCGGAGGCAGTAGGCACAGACAATCCAGTGTGAGTCAGGCCAGTGACAGTGAGGGACATGCAAGAGATTCCGGTAGGCATTCTGAGACAACTCATGGAAGGCATGGTTCCAGCTCAAGGAACCAACATGGACCTGCCCATGGACAGGCTGGAGACAGTTCTAGGCACTCAGAGTCCCACCAAGGGAGCCACAGTGAATCTGTTCATGGAAGGTCAGAATCCAGCACCGGACAAAGACAGGGGAGCCACCATGAGCAGTCAAGGGACAGCTCCAGACACTCTGGAACTCGACATGGACAAACCTCTACTGTATCTGGAGGCAGCAGAAACAGGCAATCCAGTGGCAGTCAGGCCAGTGACAGTGAAGGACATTCAGAAGACTCAGGTAGACAGTCCGGGACAACTCAAGGAAGGCCTGGTTCCAGCTCAAGAAACCAACATGGATCTGCCCATGGACAGGCTGGAGACAGTTCTAGGCACTCAGAGTCCCACCAAGGGAGCCACAGTGAATCTGTTCACGGAAGGTCAGGATCCAGCACCAGACAAAGAGAGGGTAGCCACCATGAGCAGTCAAGGGACAGCTCCAGACACTCTGGAACTGGACATGGGCACACCTCAGCTGGATCTGGAAGCAGCAGACATAGGGAATCCAGTGTTAGTCAGTCCAGTGACAGAGAGGGACATGCAAGAGATTCAGGTAGACAGTCTGTGACACCTCGCACAGGATCTCATTCCAGCTCAAGAAATCAACATGGATCTTCCCATGGCCAGACAGAAGACAGTTCTAGGCGCTCAAAGACCAACCAAGGGAGCCACAATGAGAGACACGCAAGAGATTCAGGCAGGGATTCTGAAACAACTCATGGAAGGTCTGGTTCCAGCTCAAGGAGCCAACATGGATCTGCCCATGGTCAGACAAGAGACAGTCCTAGGCACTCAGAGTCCCACCAAGGGAGCCACAGTGAATCTGTTCACGGAAGGTCAGGATCCAGCACCGGACAAAGACAGGGGAGCCACCATGAGCAGTCAAGGGACAGCTCCAGACACTCTGGAACTCGACATGGACAAACCTCCACTGGATCCGCAGGCAGTAGGCACAGGCAATCCAGTGGTAGTCAGGCCAGTGACAGTGAAGGACATTCAGAAGACTCAGGTAGACAGTCCGGGACAACTCATGGAAGGCCTGGTTCCAGCTCAAGAAACCAACATGGATCTGCCCATGGACAGGCTGGAGACAGTTCTAGGCACTCAGAGTCCCACCAAGGGAGCCACAGTGAATCTGTTCACGGAAGGTCAGGATCCAGCACTGGACAAAGACAGGGGAGCCACCATGACCAGTCAAGAGACAGCTCCAGACACGCTGGAACCAGTCATGGACAAACCTCCACTGGATCCGGAGGCAGTAGGCACAGACAATCCAGTGTGAGTCAGGCCAGTGACAGTGAGGGACACGCAAGAGATTCCGGTAGGCATTCTGAGACAACTCATGGAAGGCCTGGTTCCAGCTCAAGGAACCAACATGGATCTGCCCATGGACAGGCTGGAGACAGTTCTAGGCACTCAGAGTCCCACCAAGGGAGCCACAGTGAATCTGTTCACGGAAGGTCAGAATCCAGCACCGGACAAAGACAGGGGAGCCACCATGAGCAGTCAAGGGACAGCTCCAGACACTCTGGAACTCGACATGGACAAACCTCTACTGTATCTGGAGGCACCAGACACAGGCAATCCAGTGGTAGTCAGGCCAGTGACAGTGAAGGACATTCAGAAGATTCACGTAGACAGTCCAGCACAACTCATGGAAGGCCTGGTTCCAGCTCAAGAAACCAGCATGGATCTGCCCATGGACAGGCTGGAGACAGTTCTAGGCACTCAGAGTTCCACCAAGGGAGCCACAGTGAATCTGTTCACGGAAGGTCAGGATCCAGCACTGGACAAAGACAGGGGAGCCACCATGACCAGTCAAGAGACAGCTCCAGACACGCTGGAACCAGTCATGGACAAACCTCCACTGGATCCGGAGGCAGTAGGCACAGACAATCCAGTGTGAGTCAGGCCAGTGACAGTGAGGGACATGCAAGAGATTCCGGTAGGCATTCTGAGACAACTCATGGAAGGCATGGTTCCAGCTCAAGGAACCAACATGGATCTGCCCATGGACAGGCTGGAGACAGTTCTAGGCACTCAGAGTCCCACCAAGGGAGCCACAGTGAATCTGTTCACGGAAGGTCAGAATCCAGCACCGGACAAAGACAGGGTAGCCACCATGAGCAGTCAAGGGACAGCTCCAGACACTCTGGAACTCAACATGGACAAACCTCTACTGTATCTGGAGGCAGCAGACACAGGCAATCCAGTGGTAGTCAGGCCAGTGACAGTGAAGGACATTCAGAAGACTCAGGTAGACAGTCCGGGACAACTCATGGAAGGCCTGGTTCCAGCTCAAGAAACCAACATGGATCTGCCCATGGACAGGCTGGAGACAGTTCTAGGCACTCAGAGTCCCACCAAGGGAGCCACAGTGAATCTGTTCACGGAAGGTCAGGATCCAGCACTGGACAAAGACAGGGGAGCCACCATGACCAGTCAAGAGACAGCTCCAGACACGCTGGAACCAGTCATGGACAAACCTCCACTGGATCCGGAGGCAGTAGGCACAGACAATCCAGTGTGAGTCAGGCCAGTGACAGTGAGGGACATGCAAGAGATTCCGGTAGGCATTCTGAGACAACTCATGGAAGGCCTGGTTCCAGCTCAAGAAACCAACATGGATCTTCCCATGGCCAGAGAGGAGACAATTCTGGGCACTCAGAGTCCCATCAAGGGAGCCATGGTGAATCTGCCCACCAAAGGTCTGGGTCAAACACAGGGCAAAGACAGGGTAGCCACCATGAGCAGTCAAGGGACAGCTCCAGACACTCTGGA
Source organism: Dama dama (assembly GCF_033118175.1). Classification (NCBI taxonomy): domain Eukaryota; kingdom Metazoa; phylum Chordata; class Mammalia; order Artiodactyla; family Cervidae; genus Dama; species Dama dama. The sequence goes on from NC_083700.1 coordinate 19,600,574, forward strand.
ACTGGTCATGGAGAAACATCCTCTGGATCTGGAAGCAGCAGACATAGGGAATCCAGAGTTAGTCAATCCAGTGACAGCAAGGGTCATTCAAGAGGTTCAGGTAATCAGACTGTGACCACCCAAGGAATATCTGCATTCTACTCAAGCATCCAAAATAAAGGTGCAGGCCAAGTTTGGAGACATGGCAGCTATGGCAGTTCCAATTATGACTATGGTCAGTTAGGGATTGGACATTCTCCAGCTGAAAATTTCATTCACAATTCCAGTCATATGGAAAACAGGGACAAATCTAAATATAGAGGAGAACTAATGAGATCCAATATAACAGTCCATAATATACACCCTGGAACTTATGGCCATTCAAATTATATTTCAAAACAGCTGGGCTTTGGACAGTCATGTAGACACTATTATTATGAATGAGTATTAATAAAGTGTTAATAAAGTAATTAACCCAAAGTTCAGGATATTACAAAGGCATAACTTTGATTCAAGGAAATTTGCATTACCCCTTCAGGGTGTTACCTCTTCTTGTCATTTTTTAAAAATTAGTGACACTATTTCTTTACATTGGTGATAATTTCTTTTTATTCTATAGGAAACTTTGAGCTTTGTGGTTAAGTACTGTTTAATAGAAGAAATAGATATCATGGAGTGTTAAACTTGGAAAACCATGAGTATTGGGGGAGATGTGGTTCAAGGAAGGATTTTTCTTTTGAGAGGTACATATCTGGACCTCTCCAGATTGGTACAGATTAATATTAATCAAAAATATTAAAGGAATCAACAGGGCAAAGTCACTGTTCCATCAAGCAAAGCTGCTATATCTTATTATCAGTCAGCACACCTGCCTCAAGTATCCTTCTTTTGGAACTCTGTATTCTTCCACATTTATTAATCACTTTGGGCATATAGAATATAAAAGAGTGAACGGTGTGAAAATGGAAAATAAACAATTGATCATATATCATAGTTTGTCTCTTCCATGCTTATTTCTCATAGACCCTAAAAGACTTATCTATCATATATCATAGTTTGTCTCTTCCATGCTTATTTCTCATAGACCCTAAAAGACTTATCTATCATATATCATAGTTTGTCTCTTCCATGCTTATTTCTCATAGACCCTAAAAGACTTATCTCCCCATGGTAAGAATGACATCTTTTTCTTCTGTCACTGACAACTGTATGTCCAAATGGCAGATGTATACCATGCAAAGAAATAAGGAGTCCAAGGAAGAAAGAATTTAATCAAATCCTGTATTTTTCTCCAACATAGTCCTTGTTCCATACAGTCACCATCAGGATGAAAAAAGGCTTAGCGCCATCATAGACAGCAGCATAATCATTATCAGAACATTAATCCAAGTGACTATTTAACCATGTCAAACCAAGATCAGGAAACAGAACACTGACCATAAGTCCTTCTTACAAAGACATAAAGAGACATTTTCCAAAGGAAACTAATGAGACATGCTGTATTATAGCATGTGAAGCTTTTTCCCTTTATAAGGCCAAATAATTTTCCACTGTGTATATATTCCACCTTTTGTCTATCTATTCATCTCTTAGAAAGACATTTAGGTTTCTTCCACTTTTGGGCTATTTTGAATAATGCTTCTATGACCATGGTTGTGGATATATATCTTCCACACCCTGTTTTCAATTCTTCTGTTGCTAGATCATAGGGAAATTTCATACTTAATTGAGGCGCTATCATAATTTTTTCCATAGAAGCTATAGCATTTTACATTCCCACCAACAGTGTACAAGGGTTCCGATTTCTCCAGGTCCTCACCAACACCTGTTATTTTTGTTTTTTTGATAGTGACTATCTTAATGAGTATGAGGTGGTATCACAGTATGGTTTTGATTTGCATTTCTCTAATAACTGCGGTGTTGCACACCTGATGTTTTATATATCATCTTTGGGTAACTGTCCATTCAAGACCTTTGCCCATTTTTTAATCAGTTCTTTAATTGCTGATATGTTAATAGGACTTCACATATTTTGGATACTAGCCCATTGGGGATATGTAATTTGAAAATTTTTTCCTATAACATACATTGCCTTTTCATTCTTCTCTTTTTAAAAAAATATATTTGTTTATTTATTCATCTATTTGGTTGTAAGCCAGGTCTTAGTTATGGCACATGGGATCTTCGATCTTTGCTGTGGTAAGGGGGATCTTTAGTTGCAGCATGAGAACTCATAGTTACAGCCTTTGGGATCTAATTCCTTGCCCAGAGTTTGAACCTGTGCTCCCCACATTGGGACTGCAGAGTCTTAGCCACTGGATTACCAGAGAAGTTGCTTTTCTATCTTTTCATGTACAGAACTTTTTAAGTCTGATGTAGTCCCATTTGTTTAATTTTGGTTTTGGGGCCTGGGCTGAAGGCTGAATTTTATTCTGCTTTGATAGGAAGCTTCTGAAAGATTTTAACCAGTAGAGTGATAACAATATGATTTTTCATTTCAAAAACATCATTTTAACTGCCTGATGGAGGACATGTTTTAGTGGGGATTAAAGGCAAGAATGAAGAATAACAGGAGACAATACAAAATATTATAGCAGCTGAGATGAGGCCAGAGGCAATAGAGGGGAGTAAGAAATGGTTACAATTGGTATATATTTTAAAAACAGAATCAATAGAACTTGCTGATGGATTTGTTCTGGAGTATATGAGACAGTGTAGATTCAAGGATAACCCAGATCTTTGGGCTTGGAAGGGCTTGGCTGAGCAGTTCTAACTTTGGGTTTCTCATCAAGTTGTAAGTAATAATTAGATGTCATCTGGGGTTTCAGTCATCTGAAGGCTCAACTAGACAAAAGATAAAAATACATGTGGTTCATCCATAAAACAGGCTGTCAGTTGGGAGCTGAACTGGGCCACTGACTAGAGCACCTCTATGTATCCTCTCCAGACTGGTAATCCCAAAGTGGTCTGATGTCTTACATACCTGTCTTCCCCAGAGAAAGCATGTCAAGAAAACCAAGTAGAAGCTACATGGTCTTTTCTGAATTACCCTCACAAATGACATAGAATCACTTCCTCTGTATTCTAGTGGTTACAAGCAAGTCACAAAGGTTGGCTCAAATTCAAGCAGAAGGACCCCCATCTTTCAAAGAGAGAAATGCCAAGCAATTGAAGAACAGTTTTCAAAACCACTACACTTTGTCAACTTTTTCTAGGATAAAAATTTTAAAGGTAAAAAATTTAAGTGAATTCCTCAATTAGAATATAAATATGAGAGATGGATGAGAGGTCAGCTTCCTGGAGTTAAAGGAATATGCAGAAACTTAGAATACAATTAGATAATCTGTGTGGGCTCAAACATGAAATCTAAGGAACTCAAAGAAAGAAGTTAAGTTTGAATACCATCAGCTTAAAGTCAAGATTCATCCAAGGCAGCACACTGAGTAGGAGAAAACACTTGCAAGTCATACATCTGATAAGGAGTTAATATCCAAAATAGTGTATGAAGAATTCATACAACTTAATAGCAAAAACAAAAACAAGAACAAAAACTAATTCGTAAAAAACAGACAGATGTCAATACAAATTTTTTCAAAGAAGACATACAGATGGCCAGCAGATACAAGAAAAGACCCTCAACACAACTAATGAGGAAAATGCAAATAAAAACCACACTGAGACATCAACTCAGACTTGCTAGAATGGCTATTATCAAAAAGATAAGAGATAACAAGTGTTGGTGAGAATAAGGGGATAAAAAGAACCCTTATGCACTGCTGGTGGGAAAGTAAATCAGTACAGTTACCATGTAAAACAGTGTGGAGGTTCCTCAAAATAGTAAAATTAGAACTATATATAATCCAGATAGTGAAAGACAGGGAAGCCTGGTGTGCTGCAGTCCACAGGGTCACAAAGGGTCAGACACAACTTAGTGACTGAACAACAACAATAATTCAGCAAGTCCACTTTGGGGTATTTATCCAAAGAAAACAAAAACAGTAACTCAAAAAGATATACTCAATATGAATCCACATATTCACTGCAGCATTACTTATAATAAGCATGATCTGGAAACAACCTGAAAGTCCATCTGTAGATAAATGGATACAGAAAATGTGGCATACATACACACAATGGAATATTATTCAGCCACTAAAGGAATGAAATCTTGACATCAGCAACAACATGGATGGACCTTGAGGGCATTATGCTAAGGGAAATAAGTCAGACAGAGGAAAACAAATACCACACGATCTCACTTACAGGTGGGATATAAAAGAAATAAACAAATGGAAAAAAGAGAAAACAAGCTCACAGATATAGAGAACAGACTGGTGGTTGGTGGAGGTTTCAGGGTGGTCGAAATGGGTACTGGATGACAAAACTTACATACTTTCAGTTGTAAAATAAATAAGTCAAGGGGACATAATGCACAGTATAGTGGCTATAGTTAATAACATTGTGTTGCATATATGAAAGTACTAAAAGAGTAAATCTTAAAAGTTCCCATCACAAGAAAAAAATTAACTATATATGGTGATATAAGCAAACTTATTGAAGTAAACATTTTGCAATGTATACAAAATACTGAATTATGTTGTAAATCTGAAAATAACATAATGTTATATGTCAAATACGTAAATTAAAAAAAATTCATCCACAGCTAGCAACATTCTACTTCACGGGTAGTAACCTTCTGTAAGTTGACCTTACTCAAAATATTGAATTACAATGTTATTTTTTCTACCATATAAAAAGAGAGTGGAACTTTATTGATGTCTCACTACACATCACCTTACTCACAATATAGTAAAGAAAAAAATTATAATTTACCCTTTACAAATTATAAAACTGATGAGCAAAGACATCAACAATAATTTACGTACAGGTATGGACTGAGTGATAAAGCCTCAAAGCCTAGGCCCCTTCTACTACAACATACTGACTAGCACAGTTTCTGACACACAATGGATCCAGATTAAGCAAGTTTCCTTTCCTGTTTCCCTCTAAAAATACAGCTTATGGCTCCACTTTTAGAGTCTAAAAAGAGAGGGCAGATTTTCACATTCACTCAGCATTGTCTTTTTCCTTCCTTGGCAGTAAAGTTTTAGTAGAAAATCAGTGGAACCTAAAATTCTCAAAATGAAAGCTTATCATAATCCAAGCAAAGTCTCTTTGATTCTAGAAAACTATATCATTAAAATGTACAAAAACATCAGTCATTGACTAATGGTGCCATTTCAGGTTCTAAGCAGGTAAAAAATCATACCACCAAGATGACCACTTACTGCTAAGATGTTAACATTCAGGGGACTAGGAGACATGAGAAGAAAATGAGTAAATTACAATCATATCATATGCTATTACCAAAGTGACAACTCTTGGCAAAAAGATTGCAGTTTTAATTTAACAAAAGACTTATCTATATAACTTCATATGAAAATGAACAAAATAGTCCCTAGTTCTTTGTGGGCCCATATAGCCATCAATTTTCATTGCTCTTCCCTTCCAAAAATTTGTTCCTCTTCTCAGCACCCCTCCCAACCTGTCATGTGAGGGAAGGCTGGGCTAAGTACATGTCAATGAATGTCTGACTCTAGACAAACACATTTCCACACATCTTCAAACAGAAAGCTGAGAATAAGGATTAGACTAATCAGAATCCAGATAATATGGGTTGTTGGTTGGCTCTTGATGAACATTACTTCATTCTTTCATCAGGAGGATTCAAGGAAATTATTAACAATTTAATTGTTAGTCTCTATACTAAATGTTAGAGTTACAAAAATGAGACAGATTTGTTCCTTTAAGAAATCACTAACAATGGAGGAAAGTCATAATAGCATGACAAGGAGATTTTAGAAGATGCTATTATCAAAGTAATTAGCCTCCAACTAATAAAAATAAATGAAAAAAAATAAAAATAAAAGATACTATTAATATGCAGTGGTGGTTGAAAGTAAAGGTGCTAGCTAACTGTATTTACTGGTAAGGAAGACCTGATTCAGATAAAACTTTTGAATTTAGAAGAAATGTGCACTGAATCTCTACAAATGCCTGGAAATGTGCCATGATGACTTAGATGAGAGAGTATTCCAGGGGAGTTAACCATCCTGTGCAGAATCCCAAAGATTAAATAAATAAATAAATAAATAAAGGTGCAGTAAAGGAAGTGATAGTAGCTCGGCATAGCTAAGATATAAGATGGATGTTGGGAAATGGCATTAGGTGATTCTGGAAACCTAGGAACCAGATCAAAAGGCTCCTGGTAAACCATCATAAAGGATTTAGTCTCCACAGTCTGATAGGAAGAGCCAACAAAGAGTTTTAATAGAAAATACAACTACAGTTGCATTTTGAAAGATCATTTGGTGGCAAGACATGGAAGGGATGACATCAGTGGCAAGAAGACTAGTCAGGAGACCATTGCAAATCTAGGCAAAATTATGTTAGGAGTCAGTAACAGCAAAACAGAACTGAATATCAAAGACATGACTGAGACAAAATGAATATGATTTGGGGATACACTAAATGCAGTGATTGTGCAAGAGGAAAGTCTCAGAAACTCTACCAAATTTCTGGCTTGGATTTCTAAGTAAATAGAGCATATCAGAGGTGAAAAACAATACCTTAATAGATGAATGTACTTTACTAGGAACTTTCTAACAGTTTTAAAGTTTAATCACATCCCAATCAGAGGTTTTACTAGTCACCTAAGGGCCAAATCTGGCCTACAGATGTGTTTTATTTGGCCTGCACCATTTTAGCTCAAATATTCTGAATTTGATTTAGCTGAATGATTCCACATAAAAACATGAATAACTGCCTTCCTTCTTTTATTTTTAATTGGAGAATAATTGCTTTATAATGTGTTGACTTCTGCTGTTCAATAACTTAAATCAGCCATGAGTGTATATATATATGTATATATATATATATATACACTCACATATATCCCCTCCCTCTTGAGCCACCTTCCCACCGCCCACCCCCAATCCCTCTAGTTCATCACAGAGTGCCAAGCTGGGCTCCCTGTGTTATATAGCAGCTTCCCACTAGCTACCCACTTTACACATGGTAGTATATACCTATGTCAATGCTATTTTCTCAATTCATCCCACCTTCTCCTCCCCACACTGTGTACAAAAATCTGTTCTCTATGTAAGGATTTCTACTCCTGCCCTACAAATAGGTTCATCAGTACCATTTTTCTAGATTCCGTATATATGTGTTAATATACGATATGTGTTTTCTCTTTCTGACTTACTTCACTCTGTATAACGGGCTGTATGTTCATTCACTTCAGTTCAGCTGACTCATATTCGTTCTTTTTTATGGTTGAGTAATATTCCATTGTGTATATATACCATATCTTCTTTATCCATCTATGTGTCTATGGACACAGAGGTTGCTACCATGTCATGGCTACCATAAATAGTGTGGAAATGAACATTGGCATACATGTGTCTTTTTGAATTATGGTTTTCTCAGGGTATATACCCAGAACTGGGATTGCTGGGCCTTATGGTAGTTTTATTCCTAGTTTTTTTTTTTTAAGGAATATCCATACTGTTCTCCATAGTGGTTGTATCAATTCACATTCCCACCAACAGTGCCAAAGAGATCCCTTTTCTCCACATCCTCTCCAGCATATGGCGACCTACATACAAATCAGGGAAACAGTCTTTCATCACACCAGCTAACCACCCTGCAAACTGTTAGCAACCCATGAGTCAACAAGATTCAGATGCCCTTTCATCATAAGGACAGACCCTGCCACCACTCCCCTGAGGGCCTCAGTCACCTCATAAATTTCCAGCAATGTGGCTAGAGTCATCAAGTGCCAAAAGCTTCTGAGAAGGGACTTCCCAGGTGGCTCAATGGTAAAAAATCCACTTGCCAATGCAGAAGACATAGGAGATGTGAGTTCAATCCCTGGGTCAGGAGGAGCCCCTGGAGCAGGAAATGGCAACCTATTCCAATATTCTTGCCTGGAAAATTCCATGGACAGAGGAGACTGGCAGACCACAGCCCATGAGGTCACAAAAAGTCAACATAACTGAGTGCACACAGACACAAATAGAGGAGAAATTAAGAGGAGTGAATGCTGAAAACAGCAATAACAACAACAACAAAAAAATAACACATGGACTTTTTTTGTCCTTTTATTATGCTTCAGGGAGTGTTTAACATAGGGCAACATTTCCCTTAATATCTTCCCTAACTAATAATACATTCTTCTTCAAAACAAGAATTCCAAAGTAAAAAACATTTGGGAAATCCTGGTTAGACAAGGGTCTTAGGTGAAGCAGAGCTTCTCAGAGTCAGAGTCTTTCATGGTTTTACTGCACATGGTGCCTCCAAGAGAACAGTGTGTGCCTTTCCCTAAGGGTCCTGAATACTGTAGTTTAACTGGTGGTTCAGATGATAAAGAATCTGTCTGCAATGCAGGAGACCTGGGTTCAATTCCTGGGTCAGGAAAATCCCCTGGAGAAGGGAATGGCAACCCACTTCATTATTATTGCCTTGGAAATCCCAAGGCAAGAGGAGCCTGGTGGGCTACATTCCATAAGATTCTAAAGTCCATGACCTCAGAGGAAGTCACAGAAAGCATATAAGTGATGGCATTTCAGGCAGATATCACAGTATATACAGGAGAACTTGTTGGACAGAGAATATATGGAGCAGAAAAAAATAGCATATGCAATGACATGAGATCAAGAGTGAGGGTATGATCAAGAATAGTTTTAACATTCAAAAGGACAATCCCATAAGAGGCAGTGGTAGGAGAGGAAGCTAAAAAAGTGATTCCTATCCAATTTCAAGGAGGCCTGTGGGTCCAAATTTCAAATAATTTGAAATTATTCAAATAACTTGAAATTATTCTACGGGGAAAAGAGAGACACCAAGAGCTTTAAAGCAGGAAAATGACATGATAAGGTTTGTTTATAGGAAGATGAACTGGGCAGCAATATAGAAGGGGTAGCAGGGAGATATCCGGGTAGCAGAGAAAGACTGATTGCAAAGCTGCTGTAAAGGTCAGGATGCAAGGTGACCAGGGTCAAAATAAAATTAGCCATGCTGAACACAGAGGAGAGCTGGGTCCAGGAGAAAAGTCTGAGGTAGGACTAACAGGATAGGATGTGGTGGTTATCTGAGGATGCAGGTTTAAAAAAAAGGTGAGAAATGAAGAATGACTATAGAAGTTCATAGCCTGAGACACTAGATGATGATGATGTTATTGATATGACAGAAGACAACAGGAGAAAAGATACTTCTCATTATATATTATAAGGAATCAGTTTGAACCTCTTAGGTTTGAGATAACAGGGACATCTAAGCACCAAGTGGAGAATGAATCATTCAATTCAGTTCAGTTCAGTCGCTCAGTCCTGTCTGACTCTTTGCAACCCCATGAATCGCAGCACGCCAGGCCTCCCTGTCCATCACCAACTGCCAGAGTTTACTCAAACTCATGTCCATCGAGTTGGTGATGCCATCCAGCCATCTCATCCTCTGTCGTCTCCTTCTCCTCCTGTCCCCAATCCCTCCAAGCATCAGGGTCTTTTCCAATGAGTCAACTCTTCGCATGAGGTGGCCAAAGTATTGAAGTTTCAGCTTCAGCATCAGTCCTTCCAATGAACACCCAGGACTCATCTCCTTTAGGATGGACTGGTTGGATCTCCTTGCAGTCCAAGGGACTCTCAAGAGTCCTGCAAAACCACAGTTCAAAAGCATCAATTTTTCGGGGCTCAGCTTTCTTCACAGTCCAACTCTCACATCCATACATAACTGCTGGAAAAACCATATCCTTGACTAGATGGACCTTTGTTGGCAAAGTAATGTCTCTGCTTTTTAATATGCTATCTAGGTTGGTCATAACTTTCCTTCCAAGGAGTAAGCGTCTTTTAATTTCATGGCTGTCGTCACCATCTGCAGTGATTTTGAAGCCCAAAAAATAAAGTCTGACACTGTTTCCACTGTCTCCCCATCTATTTCCCATGAGATGATGGGACCAGGTGCCATGATCTTAGTTTCCTGAATGTTTAGCTTTAAGCCAACTTTTTCACTCTCCTCTTTCACTTTCATCAAGAGGCTTTTTAGTTCCTCTTCACTTTCTGCCATAAGGGTGGTGTCATCTGCATACCTGAGGTTATTGATATTTCTTTCGGCAATCTTGATTCCAGCTTGTGCTTCTTCCAGCCCAGTGTTTCTCATGATGTACTCTGCATTGAAGTTAAATAATCAGAATGACAATATACAGCCTTGATGTACTCCTTTTCCTATTTGAAACCAGTCTGTTTTTCCATGTCTGGTTCTAACTGTTGCTTCCTGACCTGCATATAGGTTTCTCAAGAGGCAGGTCAGGTGGTCTGGTATGCCCATCTCTTTCAGAATTTTCCACAGTTTATTGTGATCCACACAGTCAAAGGCTTTGGCATAGTCAATAAAGCAGAAATAGATGTTTTTTCTGGAACTCTCTTGCTTTTTCGATGATCCAGTGGATGTTGGCAATTTGATCTCTGGTTCCTCTGCCTTTTCTAAAACCAGCTTGAATCATTAGGCAGTGAGAAATAATGGTCTAGAAAAATTAAGTGCAAGGCTGAATGTGTCCCCAAAGAGTTAGTGGTGTTTTTATAGCAGTAAAAACACTACACATGGTCTATGTCTAATATTCCAGGGTAATAACAATGATAAAACAGAGAAAAATAGACCCTCCTTCCAACTCAGGATGATATAACTAAATTTTCCCACCCACAATGTCTTCTCTGTTCCATTTATCACAGTACTTCAAAGTGAAAAAAGTGAAAGTCACTCAGTCATTGTCTGACTCTTTGTGACCCCATGGACTGTAGCCTGCCAGGCTCCTCTGTCCATGGAATTCTCCAGGCAAGAGTACTGGAGTGGGTTGCCATTGCCTTCTCCAGGGGAGTTTCCCAACCCAGGGACTGAACCTAGGTCTCCTGCATTGCAGGCAGATTCTTTACTGTTTGAGCCACTAGGGAAAGAGAGAGAAATAGAAAGTGAAAGTCGCTCAGTCATCTCTGACTCTTTACAACCCCATGGACTATACAGTCTGTGGAATTCTTCAGGACAGAACACTGGAGTAGGCAGCCTTTCCCTTCTCCAGGGGATCTGCCCAATCCAGGAATCGAACTGGAGTCTCCTGCATTGCAGGCAGATTACCAAGTGAGCCATCAAGGTAGGCCCGAGAGAAACAGACCCTCCTCCCAACTCAGGATGACATAACTAAATTTTTCCACATACATTGTCCTTTCTGTCCTGTTTACCACAGTGCTTCAAAGACTACTATTAGTGACTCACTAATCTCATAAGCAGATTTCTTCAATACTCAGAGATGGAATTCACAGTAATCAACCAGGTCACATGGAATCCTAGCTGAGCATACTCTTTTACACTCTTGACCTCTCTTGGACCTCTTCCACATGCATTCTTTCATTCTCAGTCCAAGGATCACTACTCTGAAGCAAATTACATCAAGCATTTGTGAAGTCACAATGGCAGACACAAGGATGTATAAGGGATGATAGATGTATACAAGGAATGTGTGATTTCCAAAGAAATCTTTCTGTAAAAATGTCTTGTAGATGGCACTAGTACTAATCTAAATCTGGAAGTTGTGAATATTAGCAGAAACGAGCACTTAAAGAAGCTATGAGGGGCTTCTCTGGTGGTCCAATGGTTAAGAATCCACCTGCCAATGCAAGGGACATGGATTCAATCTCTGGTTTGGGAAGATCCCACATACCATGAGGCAACTAAGCCCAAATATATATTTCACCATATGAATCAGACCATCTTATAAAGGATGAGTCCTCCTAAGTATGAAGTTTTAGCTGCTATAAAATGGCCACTCTCCTGAACTTCAGCAACCTGCCAACTCCTTCAGGCCATAACCTGTCAACTCATTCAGCACCCTGACAACTCCTTTGGCAAACTATGTAACAAAAAAATGTATCCAACTATTCCTACTTAATATTACCCAAGGTGGAAATCTGGCTCTAAGGCATAATACCACTGGAAGCTTGGCTTTTTATTCCCTTTATTTTAGGCTCCGTACATTTTGTATAGAGAGGAAACTGAAGACAGAAATGAGCCTTTTTTTGAGATTATCCCTTACTCTCCAAAAGACAGTCAGCATCACTGCTAGTCTCTGCTGTCTTCAGAGTGTGTGTTTGTGCTCAGTTGCTGACTCTTTTGTGACCCCCATGGAGTTTTCCAGGCAAGAATATATTGGAGTGGGTTTCCATTTCCTCCTCCAGGGGATCTTCCTGACCTAGGGATCAAACCAACATCTCTTGTGTCTTCTGTATTCTTTACAGTGGTAAAGAATCCACTGTCTTCCAGGGCTTTATCTAAATATCATAAGCTCTTACTGTGGATCAGATGAGTCAAACCGCCTCTTGCACTGTTGAATCTAAAGATGCAAGAAACCGGGAGGAGCCAAGATGGCGGAGGAATAGGATGGGGAGACCACTTTCTCCCCAACAAGTTCATCAAAAGAACAATTGAACGCAGAGCAAGCTTCACAAAACAACTTCTGATCGCTAGCTGAGGTCATCAGGCGCCCAGAAAAGCAGCCCATTGTCTTCGAAAGGAGGTAGGACAAAATATAAAAGATAAAAAGAGAGACAAAAGAGCTAAGGACGGAGATCCTTCCCGGGAAGGGAGTCTTAATAGAGGAAGTTTCCAAACACCAGGAAACCTCGCATTGGCGGGTCTGGGGGAAGTTTTTGAATCTCAGACGGCAACCTTACTGGGAGGGGAAGAATAAATAAAACCCACAGATTACGTGCCTAAAAACAACTCCCAGCAGAAAAGTACCCCAGACGCCCGCATCCGCCACCAGCAAGTGGGGGCGGAATGGAGAGGAGCAGGCAGCATTGCTTAGGGTAAGGACCGGGCCTGAGTGCCCTGAGGACAATCGGAGGGAGCTTTTGTGAGTTACCAACTTAAACTGTGGGACAGCAAGAGAGAGAGAGAGATAATTAACCGGCCCGAACACTGCCGCCCGTTCGCAGAACAAAGGGACCGAGCAAGTCCAGAGAAGAGCTCGCAGGCTGCGGACCGGCCCAGCCCCGCCAGAGGCAGGAGGCAGGGGGGAGGGGAAAGGGGCAGGCTCGGCCCCAAGGACCACATCCCCTACCGCACTGCAAATAGGCCTCCAGTTTCTAATCAAAGACCTCCTGAGATTCTGGATGGGCAACATCCGCCGGGAGGGTCGCGGCTAAACACAGGATGCACACACCCAACCGGCACGGGCGGGGACTGGGGCTGGGGACACGGAGAGAGGGCGCATGCACCCGACTGGCGCAGGCGGAAACAGGCTGGGACCGCGGAGGGGAGAAGGCGCGCCACACCCGGGAAGAGTGCGCCCGTCAAGCTCCTGGCTGCCTGAGCTGCTGGGGCCTGGGAAGGCACAAACGCAGGCGCAGCTGAGTCCACGCTTTTGTGGAACACCTGAGGGCTGGAACCGCACGCAGCGCAGGGCACGCTCCATATAGAGCAGCCGGGAGCCTGAGCAGCATAGAGGGGAAAACAGCGCCAGTCCCTCCCCGCAGTGCGACAGAACTAGCAACCTGAATGAGACCACCTCCGCCCGCCTGTGTCAGGGTGGAAATTAGGCACTGAAGAGACCGGCAAACAGAAGCCAAATAAACAAAGGGAACCGCTTCAGAAGGGACCAGTGCAACAGATTAAAATCCCTGTAGATAACACCGACTACACCGGAAGGGGCCTGTAGATATCAAGGAGTGTAAGCTGGAACAAAGAGCTATCTGAAACTGAACCGAACCCACACTGACCGCAACAGCTACAGAGAAATTCCTAGATATATTTTTACTTTTTTTTTTTAATTAAAAAATTTTTTTTCTTTTTTTATTTTTTCTCTTTTATTTTCTTTTAAAATTCCCTATTACTCCCCCATTACTCCTTAACTTTCATTTCCATAGATTTTTACGATTTTTATTAATTAGGAAAAACTTTTTTTCTTTTTGTTTTCCTTTTTCTATTTTTCTTTTTCTCTTATTTCCTTTTAAAATCCTCTATTACTCGTCTACTACTCCTTAATTTTCATTTTCATTACACTATAACCTTGAAAAAAAAAGAGAGAAGCCCTGTTTTTAAACTGAGCTTAATATATATTTCTAAAATTTTTGTGTGTTTTGGTTTTTGTTTTTAATATTGTATTTTTAAGAGTCTAACCTCTACTCTAGATTTTTAATCTTTGTTTTTCAGTATATGATATAAATTGTGGACATTTAAGAATCCAATATTCGGTTCCCATTTTTATTCAGGAGTGTGTTGATTACTCTCTCCCAATCTTGACTCTCCATTCTCTACCACAGAACACCTCTATTTCCTCCTTTCCCCTTCCCTTCCCAGTCCAATTCTGTGAATCTTTGTGGGTGTCTGGGCTACGGAGAACACTCTGGGAACAGACAACTGTGTAGATCTGTCTCTCTCCTCTTGAGTCCCCCCTTTTCTCCTCCTGCTCATCTCTATCTCCCGCCTCCCTCTCTTCTTCTTCATGTAACTCTGTGAACCTCTCTGGGTGTCGCTCACAGGGAAGAATCTTTTCACCATTAACCTAGAAGTTTTATTATCAGTGCTGTATAGCTGGAGGAGTCTTCAGACTACTGGAAGAATAAAACTGAAATCCAGAGGCAGCAGACTTAAGCCCAAAACCTGAGAACACCAGAAAACTCCTGACTACATGGAACATTAAGTAATAAGAGACCATCCAAAAGCCTCCATACCTACACTGAAACCAACCACCACCCAAGAGCCAATAAGTTTTAGAGCAAGACATACCACGCAAATTCTCCAACAATGCAGGAACATAGCCCTGAATGTCAACATACAGGCTGCCCAAGGTCACACCTAACACATAGACCCATCTCAAAACTCATTACTGGGCACTCCATTGCACTCCAGAGAGAAGAAATCTAGTTCCACGCACCAGAACACCGACGCAAGCTTCCCTAACCAGGAAACCTTGACAAATTAATTGTCCAACTCCACCCACTGGGTAAAACCTCTGCAATAAAAAGGAACCACAAACCTCCAGAATACAGAAAGCCCACTCCAGACACAGCATTCTAAACAAGATGAAAAGGCAGAGAAATACCCAACAGGTAAAGGAACATGAAAAATGCCCACCAAGTCAAACAAAAGTGGAGGAGATAGGGCATCTATCTGAAAAAGAATTTAGAATAATGATAATAAAAATGACCCAAAATCTTGGGAAAAAAATGGAGTTACAGATAAATAACCTGGAGACAAAGATTGAGAAGATGCAAGAAATGTTTAAGAAAGACCTAGAAGAAATAAAAAAGAGTCAATTAAAAATGAATAATGCAATAAATGAGATCAAAAACACTCTGGAGGGAACCAAGAGTAGAATAATGGAGACAGAAGATAGGATAAGTGAGGTAGAAGATAAAATGGTGGAAATAAATGAAGCAGAGAGGAAAAAAGAAAAAAGAATCAAAATAAATGAGGACAACCTCAGGGACCTCTGGGACAATGTAAAACACCCCAACATTCGAATCACAGGAGTCCCAGAAGAAGAAGACAAAAAGAAAGGCCATGAGAAAATACTCGAGGAGATAATAGCTGAAAACTTCCCTAAAATGGGGAAGGAAATAGCCACCCAAGTCCAAGAAACCCAGAGAGTCCCAAACAGGATAAACCCAAGGCAAAACACCCCAAGACACATATTAATCAAATTAACAAAGATCAAACACAAAGAACAAATATTAAAAGCAGCAAGGGAGAAACAACAAATAACACACAAAGGGATTCCCATAAGGATAACAGCTGATCTATCAATAGAAACCCTCCAGGCCAGAAGGGAATGGCAGGACATACTGAAAGTAATGAAAGAGAATAACCTACAACCTAGATTACTGTACCCAGCAAGGATCTCATGCAGATATGAAGGAGAATTCAAAAGCTTTACAGACAAGCAAAAGCTGAGAGAATTCAGCACCACCAAACCAGCTCTTCAACAAATGCTAAAGGATCTTCTCTAGACAGGACATGCAGAAAGGTTGTGTAAACGTAAACCCAAAATAAAAAAGTAAATGGCAGTGGGACCACACCTATTTATAATTACCTTAAATGTAAATGGGTTGAATGCCCCAACCAAAAGACAAAGACTGGCTGAATGGATACAAAAACAAGACCTGTATATATGCTGTCTACAAGAGACCCACCTCAAAACAAGAGACACATAGAGACTAAAAGTGAAGGGCTGGAAAAAATATTTCACGCAAACGGAGAACGAAAGAAAGCAGGAGTCGCAATACTCATATCAAATAAAATAGACTTTCAAATAAAGGATGTGAAAAGAGACAAAGAAGGACACTACATAATGATCAAAGGATCAATCCAAGAAGAAGATATAACAATTATAAATATATATGCACCCAACATAGGAGCACCACAATATGTACGGCAAATGCTAACGAGTATGAAAGAGGAAATTAATAGTAACACAATAATAGTGGGAGACTTTAATACCCCACTCATAACTATGGAAAGATCAACTAAACAGAAAGTTAACAAGGAAACACAAACCTTAAATGACACAATGGACCAGCTAGACCTAATTGATATCTACAGGACATTTCACCCCAAAACAGTCAACTTCACCTTTTTCTCAAGTGCACTCGGAACCTTCTCCAGAATAGATCACATCCTGGGCCATAAATCTAGTCTTGGAAAATTCAAAAAAATTGAAATCATTCCAGTCATCTTTTCTGACCACAGTGTGGTAAGATTAGATCTCAATTACAGGAAAAAAACAGTTAAAAATTCAAACATATGGAGACTTAATAACACGCTTCTGAATAACCAACAAATCATAGAAGAAATCAAAAAAGAAATCAAAATATGCATAGAAATGAATGAAAATGAAAACACAACAACCCAAAACCTATGGGACACTGTAAAAGCAGTGCTGAGTGGAAGGCTCATAGCATTACAGGCTTACCTCAAGAAACAAGAAAAAAGTCAAATAAATAACCTAACTCTACACCTAAAGCAACTAGAGAAGGAAGAAATGAAGAACCCCAGGGTTAGTAGAAGGAAAGAAATCTTAAAAATTAGGGCAGAAATAAATGCAAAAGAAATTAAAGAGACCATAGCAAAAATCAACAAAGCTAAAAGCTGGTTTTTTGAAAAAACAAACAAAATTGACAAACCATTAGCAAGACTCATTAAGAAACAAAGAGAGAAGAACCAAATTAACAAAATTAGAAATGAAAATGGAGAGATGACAACAGACAACACTGAAATACAAAGGATCATAAGAGACTACTACCAGCGGCTCTATGCCAATAAAATGGACAACTTGGAAGAAATGGACAAATTCTTAGAAAAGTATAACTTTCCAAAACTGAACCAGGAAGAAATAGAAGATCTTAACAGAGCAATCACAAGCAAGGAAATCAAAACTGTAATCAAAAATCTTCCAGCAAACAAAAGCCCAGGACCAGATGGCTTCACAGCTGAATTCTACCAAAAATTTAGAGAAGAGCTAACACCCATCTTACTCAAACTCTTCCAGAAAATTGCAGAAGAAGGTAAACTTCCAAAGTCATTCTATGAGGCCACCATCACCCTAATTCCAAAACCAGACAAAGATGCCACCAAAAAAGAAAACTACAGGCCAATATCACTGATGAACATAGATGCAAAAATCCTTAACAAAATTCTAGCAAACAGAATCCAACAACATATTAAAATAATCATACACCATGACCAAGTGGGCTTTATCCCAGGGATGCAAGGATTCTTTAATATCCACAAATCAATCAATGTAATACCCCACATTAACAAATTGAAAGATAAAAACCATATGATCATCTCAATAGACGCAGAGAAAGCCTTTGACAAAATTCAACACCCATTTATGATTAAAACTCTCCAGAAAGCAGGAATAGAAGGAACATACCTCAACATAATAAAAGCTATATATGACAAACCCACAGCAAGCATTACCCTCAATGGTGAAAAATTGAACGCATTTCCCCTGAAATCAGGAACTAGACAAGGGTGCCCACTATCACCACTACTATTGAACATAGTGTTGGAAGTTTTGGCCACAGCAATCAGAGCAAAAAAAGAAGTAAAAGGAATTCAGATAGGAAAAGAAGAAGTGAAACTCTCACTGTTCGCAGATGACATGATCCTCTACATAGAAAACCCTAAAGACTCTACCAGAAAATTACTAGAGCTAATCAACGAATATAGTAAAGTTGCAGGATATAAAATTAACACACAGAAATCCCTTTTATTCCTATACGCTAATAATGAGAAAACAGAAAGAGAAATTAAGGAAACAATACCATTCACCATTCCAACAAAAAGAATAAAATACTTAGGAGTATATCTACCTAAAGAAACAAAAGACCTATACATAGAAAACTATAAAACACTGATGAAAGAAATCAAAGAGGACACAAACAGATGGAGAAACATACCGTGTTCATGGATTGGGAGAATCAATACTGTCAAAATGGCTATACTACCCAAAGCAATCTATAGATTCAATGCAATCCCTATCAAGCTACCAACAGTATTTTCACAGAACTAGAACAAATAATTTCACAATTTGTATGGAAATACAAAAAACCTTGAATAGCCAAAGCAATCTTGAGAAAGAAGACTGGAACTGAAGGAATCAACCTGTCTGACTTCAGACTCTACTACAAAGCCACAGCCATCAAGACAGTATGGTACTGGCACAAAGACAGAAATATAGATCAATGGAACAGAATAGAAAGCCCAAAGATGAATCCACGAACCTATGGACACCTTATCTTCGACAAAGGAGGCAAGGATATACAAGGGAAAAAAGACAACCTCTTTAACAAGTGGTGCTGGGATAACTGGTCAACCACTTGTAAAAGAATGAAACTAGAACACTTTCTAACACCATACACAAAAATAAACTCAAAATGGATTAAAGGTCTAAATGTAAGACCAGAAACTATAAAACTCCTAGAGGAGAACATAGGCAAAACACTCTCCGACATGAATCACAGCAGGATCCTCTATGACCCACCTCCCAGAATATTGGAAATAAAAGCAAAAATAAACAAATGGGACCTAATGAAACTTAAAACCTTTTGCACTACAAAGGAAACTATAAGTAAGGTGAAAAAACAGCCCTCAGATTGGGAGAAAATAATAGCAAATGAAGCAACAGACAAAGGATTAATCTCAAAAATATACAAGCAACTCCTGCAGCTCAATTCCAGAAAATAAATGACCCAATCAAAAAATAGGCCAAAGAACTAAACAGACATTTCTCCAAAGACATACAGATGGCTAACAAACACAGGAAAAATGCTCAACATCACTCATGATCAGAGAAATGCAAATCAAAACCACAATGAGGTACAATTACACACCAGTCAGGATGGCTGCTATCCAAAAGTCCACAAGCAATAAATGCTGGAGAGGGTGTGGAGAAAAGGGAACCCTCTTACACTGTTGGTGGGAATGCAAACTAGTACAGCCACTATGGAGAACAGTGTGGAGATTTCTTAAAAAACTGGAAATAGAACTGCCATATGACCCAGCAATCCCACTTCTGGGCATACACACTGAGGAAACCAGATCTGAAAGAGACACATGCACCCCAATGTTCATCGCAGCACTGTTTACAATAGCCAGGACATGGAAGCAACCTAGATGCCCATCAGCAGACGAATGGATAAGGAAGCTGTGGTACATATACACCATGGAATATTACTCAGCTGTTAAAAAGAATTCATTTGAATCAGTTCTAATGAGATGGATGAAACTGGAGCCCATTACACAGAGTGAAGTAAGCCAGAAAGATAAAGAACATTACAGCATACTAACACATATATATGGAATTTAGAAAGATGGTAATGATAACCCTATATGCAAAAGAGAAAAAGAGACACTGATGTACAGAACAGACTTTTGGACTCTGTGGGAGAAGGCGAGGGTGGGGTGTGTTGAGAGAACAGCATGTATATTATCTAGGGTGCAACAGATCACCAGCCCAGGTTGGATGCATGAGAGAAGTGCTTGGGCCTGGTGCACTGGGAAGACCCAGAGGAATCGGGTGGAGAGGGAGGTTCGGGAGGGGGGATCAGGATGGGGAATACATGTAACTCCATGGCTGATTCATGTCAATGCATGACAAAACCCACTGCAATGTTGTGAAGTAATTAGCCTCCAACTAATAAAAATAAATGAAAAAAAATTATTAAAAATAAATAAATAAAGATGCAAGAAACTCTTGTGTCCTCCTAAAATCTTTGGGATACATGAAAATTTAGATAAATCTTTAGTAAGATAGAAGCTGATTTCAGGAGACCAGTCCAATGACTCTTTATTATCTACATTAATAATGGCTAAATTCTAATTCAATTAATCTGATTATAATTTGTGACTCCATTTATTCAGGTAGTATTTATTGAGTTTTACCATTGAATAGGTACTTTCATACATGTTGGAGATACAAAGATGAATAAGCTGTGGAGATACAAAAATCAATAAACTAAAAAAAAAAAATCAATAAACTATCCTCACAAAGATCACTTTCCACATATAACACAATTCCATAAAATGTTAACTATAATTTAGTACATTAATACTATATGTAGAACAATGTGCTAAGTGTGCAAAGGATGCAATATGAACATGTGCTAAGGAAAAATGAAGGAGGGAGACTCTACATAGTTGAATATATTCATGTGTTCACTTTTGCAACAGGTATTAAAAAGTGCCTACTCTGATTGACGATCTATTCTAGGCTCAAAGAAAATAAATGTATCAGAGTATCTAGGCAGGAAGGAGAGTTACTCTGAGGAGGTCTCTTTGAGCAGAGACCAGAATTACAAATAGAAGTCACCTATGTGGAGAACAAAGAATCAATAACCAAGTCAGAGAACAAAGTCTTCAGGAAGGTACAGGTGAAAAGACATGATAGTCTTCTGAGATGAAAGCTCAGTGTATCTTTAGCATGGTGACAGAAGGGAGAACAGAGGTACAAAATGAGAATGGAGTGGCAGATGGGGGTCCAACCACAGAGTATTAGTAAGAAGCCATCAACTAAGTATGACAAAAAAGTTCTCACAGTATTTTAAATAGGAAAGCAACATTTTGATTTATATTTTTAAACTTTAGGCTAATACTGTGTTGAAAGTAGATCGTGGGATAAAGTAGTAAGAAAGAAGGACATTAATTTCACTGTATAGTTGAAATGGTGGTCTGGGACTAGGCTAGTGGCAGTAAAGATGGAAAAAAGGAGATGAGTGGAGGGTATTTTGAAGGGAAATTCAATAGCATTTGCTGATGTACACCGAAGATGAGGAAAAGATGAATGAAGGATGACTTCTAACAATTTACTCTGACTAAGTTGATAGACAATGGTCCCTTTTATGGTTCCCTCTGGTTTGGTCATGTTAAGTTTGAAGCCTACAAACACCTTGAAATTCAAAAAGGCATCTGGGTAACATTCATGTGCCAAACTGAATGTTCATTTTTACTGCTTGATATCTTAGCAGCATTTAGCACAGTTGACCTCTTCCTCCTGAATCTTCCTGGCTTCCATGACACCATATTCTCAAGGATTTCTCTTGCCTCATTATCACTACTTCTGGGTATGCTTGGCTGGCTTTGCTTGACCACTAAAGGTCAATTCTACAACTGAATTCTACACTTCTACCTTTTGCTTTTCTCTGTATATCTCTACACATCTACTAGGGAGTCAAACCCAGTACCTTGGTGTGCCATCAGGATGTCAGCGGGTACAGCTAGAGTCAGTCCAGTGACAGTAAAGAACAATCAGAAGATTCAGAAGAATTGTCAACATCCATGCATGACCAGTCTAAGTATAGCCGTAGGCAACAGAGATCCAGCACAAGAGGAAAACAACACTCTAACCATGGTCAAAGAGGAAACAACTCTAGATGGTCAAGATCTCAACAGGCCCAAAAACTAGTCCTGGATAGATTGGGTCTCTGCAGGAAAATCTGGGTCAGCAATAAGAGGATATGTATCCAAGCATGGCTAGTCAGGAAAGAGTTCCAGACATTCAGGATCGTCTCACAGCCAATTACCTACAGAGTCTGGAGTCACTATGAGTAGACAGTGGTGCCCAGGTATAGTCAATCTAGTTACAGTGAAAGACAATCAGAAAACTGAGATAGACAGTCAGCATCAAGTCATGAATAGTCTGAGTATAGTTATAAACAATCAAAATCTGGCAAAATGACAAACAAGATTCTAGTCACAGACAATCATAAGATAGTGCTAGATCCTCAAGACAAATATCTGTCCATGGGCAGTTTGAATATATTCACAGAGAATCTGGGCCCAATACAGGGCCCGATACAAGAAGACATGGACCCAGCCATAGTCATTTAAGAAAGAGCTCCAGACACTTCTCACAGACAGTCCTCACCTCTGCAGTCTACACTCAGTACAGACAAACAGTAGAGATCTAATTTTACTCAGTCCAGTGACAATGGACAATCAGGAGACTGAATAGACAGTCACTTACTTCCCATAGTCCACCTCAGTGTTACCAAACAATGAAACGGTTTCAGAGGCATTTCGGGTGTCCACAGTTGCATCTCATTACAGTGTGAAGTGCTCAGTCTAAACTGCCAGGCTCCTCTGTCCATGGGATTTCCCAGGCAAGAATACTGGAGTGGGTTGCCATTTCCTTTTCCATAGAAGTGGTAAAGAAGACTCAAAGAGAGAGTCAACATAAACCTATAGACAATGTGAGTAGGGGCCATGGACAAACAGAACCCCAAAAAATAACTCCCCAAAAGATCCATTCATGAACATTTCTGAAGACAATGTTAGAAACTCAGGGTCTAGTCATAAACAAATGTTATCTACTCATGAGCAGTTAGAATCCAAAGCCAAAAGAACAATGTATACAACAAGGTCTTTCCATGAAAAATTTAGGCATAGTAATAATCAGACAGAAGATAGTACACTCAGAAGATAGACAAGTCAAACCAAGGCCAATTTGGGTGTAATCACATACAGACTAGTCATTAGTGGAGACAAAGGGAAGCGTCTGGGTTGTAACTGCAAACAGCAGCGCTTCTGGTAGTTACAGAAGTGCTAAATATGACTATGGATGTTTGAACACAATAGAACAGAACATTTAGCCTTGATTCCAGTCACTGAAATTTGGGATTAAAAGTACAACAAGCCCAGGCTTGATCACTCAGAATCTGCTTCTAATCATTCAGAGTTCAGGTCAACAGGTAAGACAGGAAGGCGAGGATTTCATTTTAGGTACTCAAGAGATATCAAAAACCTCAGACATGCAGATGACACCACCCTTATGGCAGAAAGTGAAGAAGAACTAAAGAGCCTTTTGATAAAAGTGAAAGAGGAGTGAAAAAGTTGGCTTAAAGCTCAACATTCAGAAAATTAAGATCGTGGCATCCAGTCCCATCACTTCATGGCAAATAGATGGGGAAACAGTGGAAACAGTGCCTGACTTTATTTTGGGGGGCTCCAAAATCACTGCAGATGGTGACTGCAGCCATGAAATTAAAAGACACTTGCTCCTTGGAAGGAAAGTTACAACCTAGACAGCATATTAAAAAGCAGAGATATTACTTTGTCAACAAAGGTCCATCTAGTCAAGGCTATGGTTTTTCCAGCAGTCATGTATAGATGTGAGAGTTGGACTATAAAGAAAGCTGAGCCCCGAAGAATTGATGCTTTTGAACTGTGGTGTTGGAGAAGACTCTTGAGAGTCCCTTGGACTGCAAGGAGATCCAACCAGTCCATCCTAAAGGAGATGAGTCCTGGGTGTTCATTGGAAGGACTGATGCTGAAGCTGAAACTCCAATACTTTGGCCACCTGATGCAAAGAGCTGACTCATTTGAAAAGACTCTGATGCTGGGAAACACTGAGGGCAGGAGGAGAAGGGGACGACAGAGGATGAGATGGTTGGATGGCATCACCGACTCAATGGACATGGATCTGGGTAGACTCTGGCAGATGGTGATGGACAGGGAGGTCTGGCGTGCTGTGGTTCATGGGATTGCAAAGAGTCGGACACAACTGAGTGACTAAACTGAACTAAACTCAAGAATAAGTTATAAACTTAATTTGATACCAGTGACCACTCTGAATCTAACAGAGGTGGAAGATCATCAACTGCAGGATTCAATAAGAGTTAAATATGAGCACTGAAGTTTTGAAGTTTCTGCCAAGTCTGATAATATATGTGACTCGAAGGTGACCTATTAAGTCTTACAGCATCATCAGATCACTGTGACTGCAATGCCTTGAGTTTATAGACAGGAGTTTCAAGTGTTTGGTTTCAGACTGTCTAACTGCATAAAAGTTGCCAATAAGAAGTATAAATGCTATGTCTTGCCTTATTCATTATCCATTATCTAACTTTGTAAGTGGTTAAAAACAAAATTGATCCAGACAGGCTGAGAACTAAGGACGGAACTTTGCAGAACAAAAGCATTTACAGGACTGGGAGATGAGCCTTCAAAATATCGTGAAACTTATGTCATAAACGGTTGACAAGTAAATAGAAGATAAGGAAATCCGAGACAGGGAGTGCTCACTGCTCTCTTAGAAAGCAGAGTTATGAAGGGGTGGAAAGAATTAGATGATGGAGATAACTTAGATGACAATTCATCATCTCCCGTCTCAAGCCCTCTCTCTCTCAGGCACTGCTTTTCTCAGTGTGTATGATAACAACACAGTCACCCAGGCCAGAAGACTGGTACTCGCATCCCCTCATCTCTCACCTCACTGACCTTCCTGGTTTAACCTCATCTCCCTACTGTCAAGTAGCACAGCAGTGAGTCAGATCACGCCTCCTCTGCTCAAAGCCCTACACAATAAATAAGCCAACCATAGTATAGTATGTTAGACATATGGATCAGATAGAACAAGCAGGGGAGGCCTTATGAGGTGGTGATATTTCAGCAAAGACTTGAAGGAGACAAAAGATTAAGCCAAGTGGAGGCTGAGGGAAGACATTCTTGAAATAAAATTCCTAAGGAAAGAGGGTGCGTGAAGGTTCTGGAGAATAACAAGGAAGCTGTGGGGCTTCAGATTCTAAGCAGCAGAGTCTATGAGGAGAGGGCAAGTAGGAAGAGAAAAGGTCAGAAAGGAAAGGCCCAATCAGCTTCACACTGAAAAGATTCACTACATTTCCTCTGTTCTTCCAGTCCCTCTCCATCTTCCTCTGCCCTTCCCCAGCCCCATGCCCCTCCTCCACCCTCACTAAAACACACACACACACACACACACTAAAAGACAAAGGTTCTGGATCTCACTCCCAACGACCAAGGTCTCAGCTTACCCTCTCCCACACCTGAAGTTCCAACAACCCCTCTGCTGTCTCCCATGCTAGCAGGTCTCCCATGCCACCTCTGTAACACCTGGAGAATCCCTAGGGAGCACTCCCAACCACCCTCCTTCACCTGCCCACATTGATGGACCAGGTCTACATGCAGAAAGCCTCACATACTTAGGAACTAAGGGACACAGGCTATCAATGGACGTGTCAATAAGAGAATCAAATAGCAAGTTAAAGAGATGGAAACACACTAGTGAAAGATATCAACAGAATAAATAAGAGGATACAAGTAAGAATGAGCACTGGATTCCCAGTAAATGGAGCATTTGTGAGGACTTCAAGGAGAAAAGTGAGAATCAGTTCAGTCGCTCTTTGCGACCCCATGGACTGCAGCACACTAGGCTTCCCTGTCCATCACAAACTCCCGAAGCTTGCTCAAATTCAAGTCCATCACGTCAGTGATGCCATCCAACCATCTCATAATCTTTCCCAGCATCAGGGTCTTTTCCAATGAGTCAGCTCTTCACATCAGGTGGCCAAAAAAAGAGAGAATACTGAGACAGAACAGGAAAAGGAAGGCCAGTTCTCAAGCAGAGATATTCCAGGGTCTGGGGCTGGAGCTTAGAGATAGATCAACATATCATACAAAGCTATAAAATTACATAAGATCCATTTTTTATTCTTTTGAGAGAAGAGAACAAATTAACCCTGTACCTGGGGAGAATATAGGGGAAAGGCTTCTTGGCCAGTTTTATATTACAGCTGACTTCTTTTGGTTCCATTTATCCCCTAATCATGACCAGCAACACTCTCTGCTGTATACTCAAATACACAGTCTCCTCATTCAAAGACACTAAACTTTAAAGAACACTCAGAAATTACTTGAGGATTTGAGGGTAAAAGAAAGGACAAGGAGGCTTTCCCTAGCATTTCCATCAGACTCAGCAGATGGCGCTATAGGAACAGTGCGCCTTGCAGACAAGGGTGAAAATGTGACTGAACAGGGATGGGAAGAAAACTCACCTTTTATCCTCACCGGTCTTTTTGTTTGTTGGTTGGTTTTTTTTTAAGTTAAAATTAGAGTCCTCATGAACTGTCCTTCACACCCTTTCTTTTCCAATAAAAGGAAAAAAAAGTCCCCATTCCCTAGCTATAAAAGGAAGAAACAAATTTGAGTTTGAAACGTCCTTTTCCACTTAATAACTGAGTGACTAGAAATGAGTTTTGTTTTTGAACTTCAGTTTTTTCATCTGAAAAATGTAGGTAATATTACCCACATCAAATGGTTGTTGTGAGGATTGACAGAATGAAGTACATAAGGGCACAGAGCACCAGGCTTGGCATAAACGGCAATGTAATTTTTTTCTTCTGCCAACACATAAGGCACTGAAAAACCTAGAACATGTCACTTACCTTAAGAAATCTCTTCTCCTGAATCCGGTCACCTCCAAGGGGAAAACCAACAACCAAACTGATGGTGGATGGAGGAAAGGGACTTCATGCCCACCCTGTTAATGTAAAGAACCTACTCTAGTAAAATCACAAATCTCAGTTTTAGAAAGGACTTCTGTGACAATCATTCCAGCTCTTACATTAGTAATTCTCAAAAGGTAGACGAGAGGCCAAAAGGCACTGACCATGCCTGTTTTCTCGTGACAATAAACTGAGAAGTAAAGCTCATCAAATACTGGTTGTTGATTTTGGAAGAAAATCAGAAAATAAAGTACTGAAAGGATTAAAACTGCTACATGATACATGAAAGTTCCTTTAATACTCCTGACAATAAATGCAATTACTTTGTAAAAAGCTCACTGCACTTTCAGCCAACACAGATGTTAAAAGTTTCTCCCTTATATCAAGTCAAAATTTACCACCTTTGAACAATCAGCTTGTTCCCCTTCCTGCCACCTCATGTATGCTGACTTTCACAGACATACACACTTTTCTCTCCCAACTGTTTGTGGTTCCGATGTCCCACACTTCCCAGCCCTTCTCTTCCCTTTAGATTCTCCTCTGCTTTCTTGGCAAGCAAATACAGAACAGGGCCAGCAGGAGGCAAACTACAGCCCACAGGCCATACATAGGGCATCACCAATTTGTTAAAAATGGCACACAAGCTAAGAACGCTTTCTACACTCTTAAGGGTTTGGAAAAAAAAAAATGTGTCACATGTGAAATTATGAAATTTAAGGGTCAAGTCAATCAATAGGTTTTATTGAAACACAGCCATGCTGATCTGTTTGCACATCATCTATGATGCTTTCATGCTACAAGAACAGAGGTGAGTAGTTGCAACAAAGTCCACCCGGTCTACAAGCCTGTAATATTTAATACCTGATCCTTTACAGAAAAGCTTGCCAACCCCTCCTGCAGGAGAGCACTGGCCCCAGAAACATGTTTCACCCACCATGCTTTCTTCCCTCTGTGATGACAGCCAGCTCCTGCGGAAAATTAGCCCTCAACAGATTCCACCTCCCCTGCAATTCCACAGTCTCAGTCACACCTCTGATGAAGCATGACAACCTGGTCCAAATCAGGCATCCAGAGGAAACATGGCCACAGAATGGATACTGACTCTGCAGCCCTCTGAGTAACACTTAGAACAAAGCATGCAGCCTAATAGTGGTTGAATTTGGAATCATATAATTTATCATTTCCCAATAGTTGCTACCACTCCTTCCCAATCCCTGATGATCATATTGTGTAAGTTGTAAGTCTGTGTCACTTCACCTAGCTTCAGTGAGACTTGTACTATACATTTCCAACAGACGGAGTGTAGAGAAAAGCCTTCAGGGACAATTCCTAATGTAAAGGAAGATTCAGTTAAGATTCGGTTTATATCCAGGTAAAATCATGTCCTCTGAAGTGAACAGAGGAGGA
The DNA here is from genome assembly GCF_033118175.1 of Dama dama. Taxonomy (NCBI): domain Eukaryota; kingdom Metazoa; phylum Chordata; class Mammalia; order Artiodactyla; family Cervidae; genus Dama; species Dama dama. Next base: position 19,628,809 of record NC_083700.1, read on the forward strand.
GAGAGGGCAGACCCTAACCTGTGAAAAAGCAGAAGAGATCAGTGCAGATCACTACAGATGAGCCTTACTCCTCTTTCAATTCAATTTGACAGACATCTATGGGGACCTTTATGTGCCAACCAATGTGCTGTGTCTCCAAATGACACAGGGATTATATAAAGCGTGTTCTCTGTTCTAAGGAGTTCATAGCCTGGAAGTGACAAAGGCACACGGACAAATACATACGTGTGTGTATGAAAGGATATGCACCAACTAATTAATGGCAGCTATTTCTGAGCAATAAGAGTACATGCATTTTCATTAACCTTTCTATATTTATCTATATTTTCTAATTTTATTAAATATTAATTACATAGTAAGACAATTTTAAAAGACTATGATAGTGTGTGATTAATGTTAAAATTATGAATAAGGGATAAAATTATATATCTCTCTCAAGTAATTCAGGAAAGATTTCCTACAGAATATGAAAGGTAAGGTTCAAAAATGAATAGCAGTTTGCCAAGCAGATAACAACAAAAGATATTCCAAAATATACGTATGAAATAGTATGATACATTCAGGAATGTTTATGAAGTTAATTACTGGTTGAGCACAAAGAATAGGGAGTAAACAGATGCGATTACAGAGTGGCCGCAGTCCAGATTATGAGGAACTCTGGATACCAATGCTAGAAAGAGCTTGGATTTCTTTGCAAGGTTAGATACTGCTTGAGTGAAAGTTGCATTTATGAATGGCCACTAAGGTCTCAGACGGTAAAGAATCCACCTGCAATGCAGGAAAGCCAGGTTCGATCCCTAGGTCAGGAAGATCCCCTGGAGAAAGGCATGGCAACCAACTCCAGTAGAGAATTCCATGGACAGAGGAGCCTGGTGGCTACACTGCATGGGGTCACAAAGAGTTGGGCATGACTGAGCAGCTTAGCACACACACACAGGCACACACTAAGGTCTCATAAATAGACTTAAGTAAAGAGATAAAAGAGCCTCTGCAGTCATTATCCATTCCAAGAGGTAATAATATCATAGGTGACACCTTGACTGGAATTTTATAGAAGAAAACAAGTTTAAAAAAGACAATTTGACTAGATGATCTTCGGGGTTCTTTCTAAAGATCAGATTTCATGATTTATCAACATTTTGTCTCTGATGTCCCTGCACACACTCCATTCAACTTCAATTAAAGTTGATAATTCCTTATCAACACATTATGCTTCAACCTTGTTGAACAGCAAAGAGGTCTCTGGCAGGTGGGGTTGGTACTAGCCCAGATTTGGGAACTGCTAACGCAATCTCAGGTGGGTGAGTGAGGAAGTGAGAAGGTGGAGATGGAGGTGGAACTGGACTTGTTTGGGAATGAATTAGGACATCTCAAAGAGAGCAGCTCCTCCCTAAGATAGACCATTATTCCTTCTATAAAAAGGCCACTATCCCCACTAGCAGCACCCTGTAAGCTACTTCAGCCTCCATCCTACTTGTTCCTCTGGTGAACCAGGTAAGTGAGGAGCATTTAGGGGTATAAATTATGAGAATCCATGACATGCTCTAAGGCAAACAAGCTCTGGGTACCAGGATCCTTTTTAAAATACATACTTGGGGGAACTTTGGTGTAAGTTTAACTTTGTTGAGGAGGAAAGTGAAGACTGAGACGAGTAGTACCTCCTTCTTTGGGGTCATTTCCTTAAAGATCACAAGGCTCAAGTTATCCACCAGGACAGTTGCCTCCTTTGAGATTTTTCTCTTTGGTGTAAAGCTTGAGAGTCATGCTCATCATCCTGTCACACTCAACTCTTTGCTACCCCATGGTCTGTAGCTTGTCAGGCTCCTCTGTCCATGGGATTCTCCAGGCAAGAATACTGGAGTAGGTTGCCATTTCCTCCTCCAGGGAATCTTTCTGACCCAGGGATTGCACTAACGTCTCCTGGGTGTCCTGCACTGGCAAGAAGATTCTTTACCACTCACCGGACCACTTGGGAAGCCTGAAGCCTAAGGGTCAGTCCTGCTTAAAGAATAAAAACAGAAGCTGAGCCTCATAGCAACAGCCCCTAGCTCCATACTGGTTGGCTTTGCCTACTTTGTCTACTTCCTCTGGCCTAGAGTCTTGAGCATCCAAGTGAGTCCTGGTGCCTCTCAGCTAGAGTCAGGCACAAACAAAGATGATGGGGCTGTCCTTCCCTAGAGTGAGGGTTTGGATCTAGAGAGAAACTGAGGAAGTGGACAGACTTGAGCACCTAGTATTCCTATAGCTCCACAACAAAGCTCTTAAAATTATCCCTGGTAGAAGCAGGGAGCCAGAAACAGAAAGTGATTGCTGCTGCATTAATTCAGGTGTAGAAAGAAGAGACACTGTTCCTAATGACATCACTTTCTTGCTACATGGGTTGAACCAGTCCTTCAACTCTGGATTGGTTCTTGATTATGACAGGATGAAATTAATTATGGCTGACTAATGCTGTACAATTATTACAAATAACTCTACTTATCTATTTAAACATGAGAAAAGGATAATAATAGGTGGATCTCTGTCCTTATTTTCCCTCTAGGTTAATTTGAATTTACAAAAGGATGTCAAAACTCCTACAAAGCATTGTTACTGTCATCGATATTTTCTACCAATATGCCAACCAGGATGGGGAGTGTGACATGTTGAACAAGGCAGAACTGAAAGAACTTTTGGAAAATGAGTTTGGTCAAATTCTGAAGGTAAGAACTCCATGTCAGGAATGAACACAGCTGCAATTCTTTTCATCACCCCTTCCTACCTTTTTGTCATAGATGTCAAACCCATAGAGGACTTTTCCTACTTGGTGATAAAGAACAGAGTTTAGCACAGGCTTGCAGTAAGGTCAAAAGTTGATTTGTAATTTTTCCATAACATGTCCAAGGGAAGTGATCCTACTAAACAATAGGGGAAAATCCATGGATTAAATAATGTCCTGTGTGAATAATTCTTCTAGAAAGAAACTGAGTTGGTTCTCAGAAATACTTCAAAATAGATGAAATTTATCTTCTTCCCTTTCTTTGCCTTTCTTCAGATATCCTGACCACTGTTCATTTCTGAGATTCTGGCATAATAATGCTTCTGAGTTCAGGAAATTAGCATGTTACTCTTAAATCATAAAATAAAGTAACTACCACCCTCTAATGTTAGCTAAGGAGTAAGTATTTGTAAACTTAGATCTAGCTCTTGATCTTCAATTCATTTAATCAAGCTGTGTACTGAATAGTTTTATTTGGATTCCTATGGAGGTCTTAAATTTGATACCAGATGCAAAACTCATCATCTTCCCCTCTAAACTCCTTATTCCTCTTCAACCAAGGCATAATCTGGTGCCATTCTTGGCTTTCTCTCTCAGCAGGATCCTCCACCCTCCAACCCCCATAAAATTCACCAACAGTCTCTCAACAGCTCATTTCTCTTCATCACTATTACTAGTCGTTTGGTTCAGACCACCTTCTACTTCCAAGCTCAGCATTATATGCAAATCAAATAATTTCACAACTCAACTCAAAATCCTTCACAGTTCCCAGCTCTAAAATCCCAAATTTCCTTAACACAACTCAAAATGCATGATCTAGTCCTGATTTATCTCTCCAGCCATATCTCTTGACTACTGAGACTCCACATTTAGCAATCCCGAATCTCTCAGTTCCTTGTATGGGCCATGCTTCCTTTCAACTCCAGCTCTCTGTTCATATTGTTCCCTGTCTGCAACAGCCTTTCTCCCCTCCCCTTTCCCCACCTCTTTATTTGACTAATCCAGCCTATCATTCAAAAGACATCACTTCCTCTCATTAACCATCCTTGAACCCCAGTGGTTGTTATTATTTATAAATTAGCTAATCACATTCATTTGACCCATTCCTTAAAAAATAATTCCCTGTTCCTTGTCATACCCAGTTGCATCCTCTTCTAGGTCTTCAGTGCATATTACTTTCTCTCTTTCTGCCCAGAATAGGGCAGTCCAGCCTAAAGGACTATGAGACTGAGTTCCACTTAATTAAGCTAAGTACTCACATTTCTACAGTCTTCCTTCAATTGGTTAGCTCAGTGTGTGCCGCACACTCACAGAGCTTCCTTTTGTACTTTGTTCCTATACAGAATCCAGATGATCCAGACACTGTAGATATCATCATGCAAAATCTAGATCAAGACCATAACAAGAAAGTAGAATTTACTGAGTATCTTCTGATGATATTCAAGCTGACTCGGGCCTGTAATAAAATCGTCAGCAAAGATTACTGCCAAGCTTCAGGGTCAAAGCAAAGAGGTCACAGTCACCAGGACCAAGAGGAACAGAGTGAAGCAGAAGAGGATGAAGGGCAAAATTCATCTTCCAGTAACTTAAGTTGGCATGAAGGAGAGAATGATTCCCATTCCAGAGGCTCAAGAGGTAGCATTCGACACAGGTCTAGGTCCAGCTCCAGAATAACTGGGCATCAAGGAGGCTTGTCTAGTTCTGGGGACAGGCAAAGCTTTAGGGAAAGAAGGAGGGAGTCAAATTCAGGCCACTCCAAGGGTAGCAAGAAAAACAAGCATGGCTCTCATCAGCACAAAAGGTCTAGGAGTGAAGAAGTTGGTTATACTCATTCAAGCAACCATGGAACAAGATCAAACTCAAGAAATTGGTCAGGCACTTATGGAGAACAAGGGCATGTGAGCCACTCAGAGGATCAGTCTTTCAGTTCTGATCAAAACTGGTCTGACTCAAATGAATATGTGGGGAATAGACAACATAAGAAAAAATCAAGCCAGTCACCTAGTAAGGAGCATCATGGATTCATCTCAGGGAGTTGTGGAGGACAAGGCCATTGGTCAAATTCAAATGAGCCTGCTGGTTATGGTCATGGCTATGGCTCAGGCCAGCCTTCTCAGGAGAGATGGCATGAATCAAATGAAGGATATCAATCAGGAAATTGTGAAGAACAAGGAAACTGTTCTACTTCTAGTTCGAGTGAGGTATCTAGTTATGGCCAACACAGGTCAGGCTCAGGACACCCATCTAGCAGTATCCAACATGGGTCTGGATCAGGTCAATCCTCTTGCTATGGACAACATAGATCTAGCTCAGGTCAGTCTTCTGGCTTTAGTCACCACGGAACTGGCATAGGTCAATCCTCTAGCTATGAACAGCATAGTTCTACTTCAAGACAGTCACCAAACTGCCAACATGGACCTAGCTTAGGTCACTCTACTAGCTGTGGTCAATATGGATCTGGGTCAGGTCAGTCATCCAGCTGTGGCCAACACAGTTCTGGATTAAGTCAATCTCTTAATCATGGCCAGCATAGGTCTGAATCAAGTCAGACATCTAGCTATGGCCAACAAAGGACTGGTTCAGGTCAGTCTTCTGGCTTTAGACAACACAGGTCTGGCTCAGGAGAGTCTTCTGGATTTAATCAGCATAGAACCGGCTTAGGTCAATCTTCTAGCTATGAACAACATGGTTCCACCTCAGGACAGTCACAAAGCTGTGGCCAACATGGATCTAACTCCTCTAGCTATGGTCAACATGGCTCAAGCCAGTATTCTGGTCACAGTCAACACAGGTCTGGCTCAAGTCAGTCTTCTGGCCACAGCCAACATGGATCTGGCTCAGGTCAGTCTTCTAGCTTTGGTCAGCATGGTTCTAGCTCAAGAGAGTCATCTGGCTTTGGTCAACATGGATCTGGCTTAGGTCAGTCCTCTAGCTATGGGCAACATGGTTCTACTTCAGGACAGTCATCAAGCTGTGGACAGCAGGGATCTAACTTAGGTCAGTCCTCTAGCTATGGGCAACATGGCTCTAGTCAATATGGCTCAAGTCAGTCTTATAGCCACAGCAGACACAGATCTGGCTCAAGTCAGTCTTCTGGCCACAGCCAACATGGATCTGGCTCAGGTCAGTCTTCCAGCTTTGGTCAGCATGGTTCTAGCTCAAGAGAGTCATCTGGCTTTGGTCAACATGGATCTGGTTTAGGTCAGTCCTCTAGCTATGGGCAACATGGTTCTACTTCAGGACAGTCATCAGGCTGTGGACAGCAGGGATCTAACTTAGGTCAGTCGTCTAGCTATGGTCAATGGGGCTCAAGTCAATATGGCTCAAGTCAGTCTTATAGCCACAGCAGACACAGATCTGGCTCAAGTCAGTCTTCTGGCCACAGTCGACATGGATCTGGCTCAGGTCAGTCTTCTAGCTTTGGTCAGCATGGTTCTAGCTCAAGAGAGTCATCTGGCTTTGGTCAACATGGATCTGGCTTAGGTCAGTCCTCTAGCTATGGACAGCACGGTTCTACTTCAGGACAGTCATCAGGCTGTGGACAGCAGGGATCTAACTTAGGTCAGTCCTCCAGCTATGGTCAACATGGTTCAAGTCAGTATGGCTCAAGTCAATCTTCTAGCCACAGTCGACATGGATCTGGCTCAGGTCAGTCTTCTAGCTTTGGTCAGCATGGTTCTAGCTCAAGAGAGTCATCTGGCTTTGGTCAACATGGATCTGGCTTAGGTCAGTCCTCTAGCTATGGACAGCACGGTTCTACTTCAGGACAGTCATCAAGCTGTGGCCAGCAGGGATCTAACTTAGGTCAGTCCTCCAGCTATGGTCAACATGGTTCAAGTCAGTATGGCTCAAGTCAATCTTCTAGCCACAGTCGACATGGATCTGGCTCAGGTCAGTCTTCTAGCTTTGGTCAGCATGGTTCTAGCTCAAGAGAGTCATCTGGCTTTGGTCAGCATGGCTCTGGCTTAAGTCAATCCTCTAGCTTTGGGCAACATGGTTTTACTTCAGGACAGTCATCAGGCTGTGGCCAGCAGGGATCTAACTTAGGTCAGTCCTCCAACCATGGTCAATGTGGCTCAAGTCAATATAGCTCCAGTCAGTACAGTCAGTATTCTGGTCACAGCCGACACAGGTCTGGCTCAAGTCAGTCTTCTGGCCACAGCCAACATGGATCTGGCTCAGGTCAGTCTTCTAGCTTTGGTCAGCATGGTTCTAGCTCAAGAGAGTCATCTGGCTTTGGTCAACATGGATCTGGTTTAGGTCAGTCCTCTAGCTATGGGCAACATGGTTCTACTTCAGGACAGTCATCAAGCTGTGGCCAGCAGGGATCTAACTTAGGTCAGTCCTCCAGCTATGGTCAACATGGTTCAAGTCAATATGGCTCAGGTCAATCTTACAGCCACAGAAGACACAGATCTGGCTCAAGTCAGTCTTCTGGCCACAGCCGACATGGATCTGGCTCAGGTCAGTCTTCTAGTTTTGGTCAGCATGGTTCTAGCTCGAGAGAGTCATCTGGCTTTGGTCAGCATGGCTCTGGTTTAGGTCAGTCATCTAGCTATGGACAACATGGTTCTACTTCAGGACAGTCATCAAGCTGCAGCCAACAGGGATCTAACTTAGGTCAGTCTTCCAGCTATGGTCAACATGGCTCAAGTCAATATGGTTCAAGTCAGTCTTCTGGCCGCAAACGACATGGATCTGCCTCAGGTCAGTCTTCTAGTTTTGGTCAGCATGGTTCTAGCTCAAGACAGTCATCTGGCTTTGGTCAACATGAATCTGGCTTAGGTCAGTCCTCTACATATAGACACCATGGGTCTACTTCAGGACAATCATCAAGCTATGGTGGATCTGGATCAGGTCAGTCTTCCAGTTATGGTCAACAGATATCTGGATCAGGTCAGTCTTCTAGCTATGGCCAATGTGGGTCTGGATTAGATCAATCTTCTCATTGTAGTCAACAGAGGTCTGGATTAGGACAGTCTTCTGGCCATGTCCAGTGTGGCACTGGCTCAAGTCAGTCCTCTAGTCACAGCCAATTCGGGTCTGGATGGAGTCAGTCTTCTAGCTACAGTCAACACAGATCTGGCTCAGGTCAATGTTCTACCCAGAGTCAACATGGATCGGGCTTGGGTCAGTGTTCTACCTCTGAACAACCTGGGACTAGTTCATGTCACTCATCTAGCTCTGGACAATGTGGTTCTGGATCTGGTCAGTGTTCTAGCTATGAGCAATATGAATTACAAGGGAGATGTAGGTCAAGTTCAAGTGGAACTCATGGTGGGTATAGTAGACCCCAAATAGGCTCAACTCCCAATCAATCAAGAAGAAACAGCCAGGAATGGTCAGGGTACAGTCAAAAAGAAAGAAGTAGGAGTTGCAGCCCAACAAGTAGCAAGTCTGATGGATATGAGAGTATTTGTGGACAATCGGAAACATGTAGGCAACAAAGCCAAGGATGCAGCCAGGGTCAAACGGAATCTGGCTACAGCTATTCAAACTGTAATGAAGGGCAACCAGGAGGTAGTTATAGACAAGAGGAAAGCTCCTCAAGTTGTGGCTTTAGACAGTTTACACCATCCTGTGGAGAATCTAGATCTAACACTAGCAATACATTGTTAATATGCAAGGAGGATAATAGACAAGGTGGCAAATATTACCAGAGAGAAGGAGGTCACTATGGAGGGAGAGACACAAACTCAAGTTTCTACAAGTTACGGAGCAGCACTCCACTCTATGAGTATGTCCAAGAGCAGAGGTGCTAATTCAAGTGATGAATAGTAAATAGAAGTGAAGCTAACTCAAGTAGTATTTTTAAAAATATGAAACTTACATACAAGCAATTCATTACAAAACTTCTTTCTAAAAGTAGACATATCTATTTCTGTCTTTTCCTTTTAAACATGTAACTGTACTTAATTTCTTGTTATTGTGTTCCTTCAAAAGGATGTAGGGTATGGGGACTACTTTGCTAGGAAATACAGAGTTGAATAAATGATGTATGAAAATAAATTCAGAAGAATAATGCAAAACATTTAAGGAGCTTGGGGTTTAGCTGAGGTGTGTTTTTGACAGCTCCTTACTCATCATATGATGCCAAAACTAATCTTTCATCTCTAAAGAGCAAAAAATAATAAATGTGTTACCAGTTCTCAAGCCAAAGCTTCTGTTATAGCAACATGGACCATAATTTTCTGTATGCTCCACAATGGGTGGTGTCAGAAAAGACCCTAAAAGCAAATATGTAGCATTGATAACATCTTTGCTTATCAAAACCACCAAGCTCCTTTTCTTAGCTGCATTTTTAATGAATAAACTAACAAGAGGCATTAAAAATTGGCACCAGATGCTTCTCCCTAACCTGTGAGTGACAGCATTTTTTTCTTAAAGGGCAGGGATGAAGGATTGAAGGAACTAAATGCTAGCTCTGACTTGGTTTCAGCAAGAAAGATTTTGACCCCTACTACTAAGAATTTTCTCCAGGTTAAAAAAAAGAATTAGAAGAATAAGAGCATGAAAACACAATGGCTCCAAACTACCTCTGTAGTTCACTGGCCTTCCTGAGAGGAAAATATCGTTTATACAGCAATGGAACAAAATACTGTCAGCCACTACTTTATAGTTTCTTAGTTTGACTGTAGCATATTTGTTTCAAGTCTCTGGATTCAAATAACCGACTGCATTAAAACTAACAATAAATAATGATGATGAAATACTGAGGTTTGTCTCATCTCTGCTTCAGTTCACTCTTACACACAGGTGGTCATACTAGAAACTAACTTAAATAGTCATTGTCCAAGACCCTGTCCTTCACAAATAACCCAGAATATACAAATATTTTTTAATTCAAAAACAAGACAAACAGCTCAGTTTTAAAATGAGCAAAAGATCTGATTCGACACTTACCAAACAAAATGACCAATAAGCATCTGAAATGATGCTCAATGTCCTTAGTCACCAGAGAAATGCAAATTAAAACATAATAAGATACTACCACACAAACACTTGAATGGCCAAAATTTAAAATGTGGGCAATACCAAGATCTGGTATTACTGGTGAAAAGTAAAATGACATATTCATTTTGAAAAATAGTATGGCAATTTCTTTAATTCAGTTCAGTCACTCAGTCATGTCCGACTCTTTGTGACCCCCTGGACTGCAGCATGCCAAGCCTCCCTGTCCATCGCCAACTCCCAGAGTTTACTCAGAGTCATGTCCATTGAGTCGGTGATGCCATCCAACCAGTTCACCCTCTGTTGTCCCCTTCTCCTCCTGCCTCAATCTTTCTCAGCATCAGGGTCTTTTCAAATGAGTCAGTTCTTCCCCTAATTTGATATTTATAAGTTCTTTGTATGGTGATGGTTCTTTGTATGGTGGGGAAAAACAGGAAAACTTATAAAAAGAAAGTTCACCAAAATAGAAATTTTAACAGCCAAGTGGCATTTTTAAAACAATGCTCAGAGACACATAAAATTAAGATATAATGAAATATCATTTCATCCCAATCAGGTTACAAAAAAATTATTCTGGCATAAAACATTGGAGAGGATACTGAGCAATGAAGATCTACGTTGGTAACCACTTAGGAAGGAATTTGGCAATGACACGAGAGTCAAAAAATGTTGCAAATAACTTAAAAGTTCAACAGAAGAATAGATAAATCAATTGTGATATATCCATACACTAGAATTCTATACAACAATTAAAATTAATGAGGTATACCTGAGGCAGGGGTGGAGGGAGTACAGAATACAGCACCAAAAATTATGCTACATTGGCATATGGATTATTCTGAGCTGAAGGTAATCAAGGCCTAACTGACTCAGGAGGAGCTCCTTGTCTGGGTTTTGTTTGTTTTTGCCTCTCCCTTTAACTGTCTAAAAGAGTTTAGGTACAGGGCCTATTGGGGCTTCTCGAGTGGCTCAGACAGTGAAGAATCTTTTGTAATACAAGAGAGCCAGGTTCAATCCTTGGGTTGGGAAGATCCCCAGGAGAAGGGAATGGCAACCCACTCCAGTATTCTCACCTGGAGAATTCTATGGACGGAGGACCCTGGTGGGCTACAGTCCATGGGGTTGCAAAGAGTCAGACACAACTGAGTGACTAACACTTTCACTTTTCACAAGGCCTATACTAGAATCAAAGCTATTAGCAGAGATAACTTTTTGCATCAGGAAGACTTATCTACATGGCCTGGAAGACATTTGTTTACCAAACATTTGCTCTTCTCATCTTCTTGTGAATTGTCTTCCTCCCTTTGAAGTCCCCTACCCTCGTCTCTGGGCTTCCCTGGTAGTTCAACTGCAATGCAGAAGACCCTTTGTTCAATTCATGGGTCTGGAAGATCCCCTGGAGATCGGAACAGCTACCCACTCCAGCATTCCTGCCTGGAGAACTCCATGGACTGAGGAGGCTGGCAGGCTACAGTCCATGGGGTAGCAAAGCGTTGGACACATCTGCCCAACTGAACACAGCACAGCACAACACCCTCCTTTCCTTTGCTCAGAACAGTTATAAAAGCCTCAACTGCCTGACTGCCTTTGAGTCTCATATTTTTATGGAACTCCCATATATATGAAATTAAAATTATTTTTCTCCAGTTAATCTATCTTATATCAACTTAATTATTAGGCTAGCCACAGAAACTAGAAGGGAAGAAGGGAAAAGTTTTCCGCTCCTAAGTATATTCCAATCTTCCTCAACTTATTATGGGAGCTACTTCTCAATAAAATCATTTTAAGGTTAAACACATTACACTGAAAATGCATTTAATACACCTATTCTACCAAACATCATAGCTTAGTCTAGCCTACCTTAAATATGCTTGGAACACTTATATTAGTCTTTAGCTGAGCAAAATCATCTAAAACAAAGCCTATTTTATAACAAATTATAGTACATTACGTGTAATTTATTGAATATTTTACTGAAAGAGAAAAACAGAATGGTTGTATCAGTTGTTTACCCTCATGATTGCATAGCTGCCCAGAAGCTATGGCTCCCTGCCACTGACGAGCACCTAGAGAGAATGTACCACATGGCACTAGCCTAGGGAAAGATCTAAATTCAAAATTCAAAGAACAGTTTCCGCTGAAGGCTTATCATTTTCAAACCATCACAAAGCTGAAAAAAGTATAAGCCAAAACACTGTAATTCAGGGACTATCTGTGTATCTCAATATGGAGAAGTCCCCAAAATATAAACATTACATGAAAAAACTGTAAAACATCTGTATACTGTGTGTTACCCTTTATAAAGTCTTACAATACACATCATAATATCTATATTATTATTTGTGGTGGTATTTAGTCGTTAAGTAGTGTCTGACTCTTGCGACCCATGGACTGTAGCACGCCAGGCTCCTCTGTCCCTGAGATTCTCCAGGTAAGAATACTGGAGTGGGTTGCCATTTCCTTCTCCAGGGGATCTTCCTGACCAAGGAATCGAACCCAGGGCTCCTGAATTGCAGGCAGATTCTTTCCCAACTGAGCTATAAGGGAAGTCCATTATTATTTGTCAAATATGTGTTAACTTAATTATTATTTGTAGCTAACACATATTTGGTAAATATAAAAGTCTTTATGGGAATGAAACACCAGATTCAGAACAGCAGTTACCTCTGGAGAGAGGGATGAAAATGGGACTGAAAGAAAAAACAAGTCCAAAAGTTTTCTTAAGCAAGTTGATATATATTATTGTATTATTCCCTACACTTATTTATAAGCCATAATTATTCAATATTGCACAAAAAGAAGGACACAAATATCAACGTGAGCATGCCATCAAAGACCATTTAAGGAAGAAAGTGTTCTGACAAGCTACTCCACTGACATATGGCTGAAATAAATGAATCAACACCTAATGAGATTCACCATCCAAATCATACAACCACCTGTGTGTTTCAGACTTGAAACTCACCAGGGAGACTTCTGAAACGCTGGCTTCCTGTTATTTTCCCCAAAGGAGGAAGCATTGATTAATCAGATTTAAAAGGACACCTAAGGACTTCTCTGGTGGTCCAGTGGTTAAGGCTCCATCTGCCAATGCAGTGGACACAGGTTCAAGCCCTGGTCCGAGAAGATTCCACATACCGCGGGGCAACTAAGCCAGTGTACCGCAACTACTGAGGCCTGTGTGCCTAGAGCCCATACTCTGCAACAAGAGAAGCCACCGCAATGAGAAGCCACCGCAATGGGAAACCCATACACCACAACTAGAGATGAGCCCTCACTCTCTACAACTAGAGAAAAGCCTCAGCAGCAACAAAGACCCAGTGCAGTCAAAAATAAATAAATAATAAATTTTAAAAATAAAGACAATCAGTGTTTCTGATAGCACATTTATGATTGGAAATTAAAAAGGTGGCATTCTAATTTCATGTTTCAGACCTGGTTAGGTTAGTTACAGAGAAACAGCTTTCCTGAATCTAAGTAACTCGAGACACCAACGTCAGTGCACATCTAAGTTGACAAGGATGAGGACCAAATCTGACCCTTTTACCAGGCAATATCTCAACCTTATTCTTTACCTCTTCTAAATTTCAGGGTTCAGGAGAAAGAAAATTGAGATAAAGCAAAAAATTTCAAATAAATACCTCATTGTATACCTAAGTCAAATTTTTCATACTATTCCTCTTCTCCTTATTATGACTCCAAAATTTAAGAATTGTAATATTTCACCTAGAAAAAAAAAAGAAAAGAGAAAGGGGTAGACTAGCTCTTGAGGGTAGAATCTTACAGATCTCAGTAACTTATCCAGGGTCTGCATCCAAATCCAGAAAATAAAGTCAATTTTTTTCTGTGCACTCATATGTAATCAATTTCTGGGAGACAGATTCATACTAAAGCAAAGTCTTAATGGTCCAGTTTTTTTATGCAAGATAGATATGCATTGAGAACAGGAACCAGTTGTCTATCTTGGGAACTTCCCTCCCACTAGGTGGGTTCATTTAAGAAATGGCAGTTCATTTAAGAGATTCTTCAATGAGCTTTACAGCGAAGAAGCTTGATTCTCAAAGAGCTGGCCTACCATGACATGGTAAACTGATGATTTTAATAATCTGTCTTAAAAGGGAAAGAGTATAAAACTAACATTTTATGAACTGGGAATACAAAATCATGTGCTTTACATATATTATTAATATATTATTTATTGCTTAATTTCACTCTCACAGGAACCCTATGACTAGCGGAACTACACTCACTTTATTGAAGAAAAAACTGAAACTCTGAAAGGTTAAGTGACTTGCCTATATTAGTAGAGCCAAGATTTATACCCAGTCTGACTCAAAAGCACATGTGTTGTTACCATATGTTGTCCACTCTAGTAATATTCTTCTTTAAACAACTACAGTCAAACACCTAGGATTGGATCAGACCCATGGTCTAGACACTGCTGGAGACACACCAACTGGTACTCATCCTCTGACTCTCCTTTTCCTACCCTCCATGACAAGATACTTAATGTCCTTAAGGAACGTTTGAGAAACACTCTTGCTCATCAGCAAGACACCTGAGAACAACCCTAAGGGAGGATCCCTGTTGCAGATAACTCATCTCCTCACATTTTATTTATCTCATCACAATTAATGGCTCTCATTAGCTTCAATTCCAGAGGGTGGCATTTCTGACCTAGTCCTCCCTAGTGCAAGCCTCATTTAAGGCTCGGTAGGACTAATTATAAACAACCTCCCACACTCTTTAAAAACCTCCTAGCACTCTTTAAAAACAATGATCCAAGGTCAACTCCCCCAATACCCAGAAGCCCCCATCTCAGCCCTGCCACCATCACCCCCTCCTGCGTCCTCCGGCTCCCCCACTCTATATGCCCTATCCCACGTATGAGAGATCCCTGAGCAGCCCTCCCAGCTCCTGCTTGGTCCTTGTCTACCACTCTTAGTCAGAGCATTCCAGATGTTGATGATATTAAACCATCAGGTACTCTGAGACACAGCTGTGACAATCTGCCATACAATATACTCTCAGATTGCATAGGCAAAGAACGAAACTCCATGCACAAAGACATCAAAGAGGTAGGGTGTTCAGGGAACAAAGAGTAGATGTCTTTGACTGAAGCAGGCAGGCAAAAAGGATCAGGAACTGTGGCTGGAAATGCTAGTTAGGAAAGACTTAAGTGGACTGTGAGGAACACAGAGAAGAAAAGTCAGTGAAGAATGTTGATAAAGGTGAATAAAGATAGAAGGAGAAAAAGGAGAAAATGCTGCTTCCAGAAGCCAAAAAAGAGAACTCCAGTAACAGGCATGAATATAAAACGTATTTTATAAAGTTACAGTAAATAAAACCAGACAGAACTAGGGAAAGAGTAAACAAATAGGTCAGTATATCTGAATAAACAGTCCAGAAATATATATACATATATACACAAGTATGTGTGTGTGTGTATATATATATATATATATATACACATATATATACATACGAATATATACATGTTTTAAAGGACACACAGAATATCTGCTACATAATTAACATATGTAAAGCACTTAGAAAAATGCCAGGTCCACAGTCACCCTCCAAGTGTTACTGTTAGGCCACCTTGTTACTATTTGTTGTTGCTGTTATCATTATTAGAAGTCAGTATGGAAAGGAAAGATTCTTTCAAGAAGTCCGACAGGACAGAGAAGTACAAGAGTAGGCAAGGAAGAGAGAAGAGGCCTTTACAAAGAAAGAAATTAAAGTACATGTTGAAAACCTAGGAGACACCCAATAAAACTTACTAAATGAGTGGAAAATATTAATAATTGGTAATATTTGAAAAAATATTAGTATTTGTAAGTCATATTTTCAGAAAGAGACTGAAAAGTAAGAGATAGTCAATGCCAGAAAGGGGTTTCATTGCTGGCTCAAGGACCTGGAAGAAATGACAGAAATGGAAACAAGAGCACATATACCGAAATCAGCCTTAGAAAAGGGTAGGTTTCCCTATACACTTGAGGCTAAAAGGAGGTAAAAATGAGTGAAGACATTCTCACCTCACTGTTACTAAAAGAGGCTCCTAGGATGAGAATAATCAACTGAGGTACTTATTCGAAAAGCCAATTCCTGGATTCTATCCTAGACCCACTGAGTCAGAATTTCTAAAAGATAGGATCCAGCAGCCTGCATTTAAATGATCTGGGATCCAGGGGACTCCTTTGAGAAGAATGGAGGTTAGGAGAATTCACATCTGTTGTCCCTATGGAGGGGCTTCCCAGGTGGCACTAGAGGTAAAGAACCCGCCTGCCAATGCAGGAGACAAACAGATGCAAGTTCCACCCCTCAGTCAGGAAGATCCTCTGGAGGAGAGCCTGACAACTCACTCCAGTATTCTTGCCCGGGGAATCCATGGACAGAGGAGCCTGGCGGGCTACAATCCATAGGGTTGCAAAGAATTGGACACAACTGAAGCAACTTAGCAAGCACGCATGCCCCTACGGAGAAAACAAAACTGACCCCTTGTCCATCACTATTACGACCAAATACATCAGATACCACTGTTGCAGATGGAAAAAAATCTTTATGCCCTGAGATAACCTGAAAATAAGGAACAAGATTCTACCTAGAATTAGTTTCTTCAAGTCAATGAAGCCTTGAACCCTTTCCTATAAACTGCAGACTCCCTAATGTAAAAATGTTTCTCCCTGACTTTCATAATACTGATATCTACAAGTATGATAATTAATCATGTGGGGAAATTGCTGTTTTACCCACAAGAAATGACCAACTGTAATCCTGGTAACCTCAAAGACATTTTTTTCTTTAAATGTCTTCCATGTCATTTATTCAAAGAAACATTCTTCTCAAGAATGGACCCCTAATGTTTTTTTAGGCACTTCTCCCTCTTAAGAAAAAAGGATGTGAAATAATCTGCTAAAAGGAATATGGGAAGGGAGGGAAGGAAGTTTGAAACGAGTGAGAAATGTGTGAAGCACTGAGAGCTTTGGGAAGGGCATCAACTAGGAATGAGGAAAGAGATTGTCAGGTAGGATTCAGAACTTAAATAAGATGGAAAATCACAAATGTGTAGAGAACAGCGAATGCACCACAGTACATGATATTCACCAACACCCAACAACCTGGCAGAGGAAGCATAGACAATAAAGTGAAGTTAGTGGCAGGTATGGAATTGGCAGGGCAGGTGGAAGGACAAGTGAAGGGTCCCAGACACTGAATGATCCCTAGAGAGGGTTACAGGAATGGGAAATAGGGACAGGACCTCTCCTGGACCCAAACTGTGTGCCTGTGAAGGCAGGGATAATTTTGCAATCAAATTTCCCCCTAATTCCACTACTGTGGTAAAGACAGGCCTTCCAAGCAGCAGCAGAAGCTTTTCAGGTAAAGGTAAAGTAACAGTATGGAATATACCAGGACTGATCTATCAATGCTGGGTCACTTATTCCTTTTTAACCTGACTACTCTTTGGAGCAGAGATCCTTAAGCTTTTCAGGGTGCTAACTGGGGTTCTCAGAAGTGAACACATAGCTCAGCCAGGATGTGTAGGTCAGCTGTGACTGACCACAAAACTCATTCTCAACCCACCAGCCCACACTGCCTTCTCTGGGAGCAGCAGGCTCCACTCCACAGAGTAAAGAGAAACAGCATCACAGAAAACCAGATGTCTCACAGAACATGGGACTGCAGGGGGTTTCCAAAGGAAGAATTGAGGATATAGGGACCTTTCTTGGAAACAGAAGTAAAGAAAATGAGACAAGCAAAATATAGAATTAACAGTGACAGGAAAGCAAGTAATAAGCAATATGCAGTTGTAGATATTATATCAGATTGCTGATTGAAGGAATATGTACATTGAGGACATGAGGAAGAGGACAGGCAGGAGAAGGAAGTGAGAAGAAAACAAGCTCAGCCCATCACAGTCATTATCTGTGACATCTCTCAGTGGAGGTGGAAGCCCTGTCTAGATGAGGAGTCATCAAGCTTAGCAGGAGGAGCTGATCTCGATGCACCCTTAATCCAACCCTTCTCTTCTGCCCACTCTGGGAGCAATTGGGGTGATCAGATTTGCACCTCTTTGAGATACTTACCCAATGCTGACAATACTCGTAATGCATTATAACATGACTGAGGCCCATACTTTCAGAAGTGTGATTATGGAATCTAATCCTTTCAATTACCCCATGAGAGATAATCCCATATACCCAATTTACTGATGAGGACAGCGAGGCACAGCAATTAAGATATTGGCTACAGTCACCAGAGCTAGCATTTGAACCCAAGTGGTATGATTCTGAAGTTTTTCTTCTTAACACAAGGCACACCTACAGCTGTAAAAATCTGTCCACTGTTCAGAAGTCCCCGCAGGGAGCAAGTCCAAGAAATCCAATCCATGTCCACTTAACAACCCATGTATCCTTAGCAAAAAACTACGTCCACCTGAGTACTTTTTTCTTTTCCCCAGGAACCCCCTATTTGCCAAGTGATGTGTCCAGAGGACTAGATCCATGCAAAGAGGAAGCCTTTCTAACTCACAGAAAGATACCAAAGTCTAGCTGTGGTCCTACCTACCTGCCGCAGGCAGTAAAATACTCAGTCCTGGGAAATCAAGTTGGCACTGAAAGAGTGAAATGACAGGAGGGAGCAGATAGAGGTATTTCAGAATATTGTCAACAAAGAGATGACTCCAGTTTAGGAAGTGGTTCTGGCTCTGGAAACAGGTCTAGGAACGTGTCAAAGCATGAATGGAGAGAGGGGTCACATATGAAGAGATTTGAGGTTGAGTCTAAACGGACCCAAATGGACAAGGTGAAACCATATCCTAAGACTTAAATTTTTTCAAAATAGAAAAGTGACAAGGTCAGAATGGTGAAGAGGAAGACAGACAAGTATCCAGGAAAGGAAGAGGAATAACTGGATGGAACTTGCAGGTGTCCTTTGATGCCACTTTTGGGCTGGGAGAAACTCAGCCCCCTCACTCATCCCAAGACACATCAGACCATGTTTGTCCTCCACAGTCTGACAGGACTTCTCCATAAGGTTTGCTGTCATCTTGGTAACGCTGAAAGAGGCATGTGTCCCCTCAGCTCTAAGATGCCCACATTAGAGAGAAAGGACTATGCACTGACATTGGAAATGTTTATTTAAAGAGATTCCTTTATTTCTGGGCAGAACGCAATGTGTTACACAAAGAACTGCTTACCCTGATCAAGGTCTTATTCATAAAATACAATGATGCCTTTCTGTAAAAAAAAAAGAAAAGAGAAAAAAATTCACCATCTTTCACACTAACTCTGGGGCAAAGAAAGACTACAGACCCACAAACTGTATCCTACTCTTTATTTTTCTCTAACTCCCCTCCATCTCTGTTTAGGCAGTCTTTTCTCTATTCTGCATAGTAGGAAAAAATAAAGGTTCCTTGCAACAGCATCATCTTTCAAATTTGAACATCTCACACCTGCACCTTGCCTTCTGCATTCAGAAGAAAGGGATGCAGATATCTTTGTCCTCAGGTCCCTCAATCTGGACTGTGCAGCCCTCAGAGCACACCTGTGTGAAGCCCACAGTGGGCTGGGAAAGACCTCATTAATACTACACATGGCTGACTACAGATGTTTCTGTACCTAAAAAAAAAAAAAAAACTTTCATTTCCAAGTATTTTAAAAGTCAGCACAATAAAACCACTAAACAGTGCAAAATAATCTTTGCTCTGTTGGTATAGGAAGTAGTAAGAGAATTAAATGCTTGATACTGCGGGAAACTAGGACTCAGTGGTGAAAAGTAATGTTTCACAGTTGGCCAGTTTGGAAAAAGCACCAAGCCGTCTGGTTCACCTCAACACCACCACCACTCTTGGGGTGAAGTGTCCAGCTAAACTCACTGAACTGGATAGAGAGTCATTTGAGGACGGAGAGGATGGGGAAGTAGAGCAGGACTGTGATGAGGCCTAACACAGTCTTCAGACTGGGCTGGCTTCTCCCACTACAAAGCAAAACCAGGACAGAGCAGAGATCTTTCCATCTCTGTGCAGCACTGTGTATACATAGCTAGGCAGTAACACTTCCTTCACTGCGTCAGGGAATTATATGCACATTCCACCTGAAATAATCTCATCTGAACCTGGGACCTCCCTCTGTGCCCACTGTCATCTCCTGCAGGAACCCACTCCTCACTCGACAAATTCAAACATCTCTTCCTACCACACCCGTGGCCACATCTTAAATGAGGCCAGGCCACTTGTCTCAGAGCAGCAGCCCAAAATGGCAAGAGAAACAAGCTTGTCTCAATGGTCCATTAAATACCCAGAGTGAATAATTATAGTTAAACCTTGCTGAGCATTAATATGTGCCAGCACTGCTCTGAGAACTGGATCATGGCAACTCTGTGAGGGAAGTATTATTCTCACCCATATTTCACACAGGAGAAAACTGAGCCATAGAGGTTTACACAGCTTTCCCAAAGATGCATAGCTGGTAAATAGCACATGGATTTGAGCCCAGGCAATCTGATTCCAGAGCCCATACTCTTGACCACTGTGTGATTCTGCCCCTTGGAAGAAATCACAACAGCTAACATGATGGTTACCTGTAGAAATATGTAATTTGCAATTCACAGCCCTGCTTTCCAGTGAGTTTTTACTCCTATCAGTGTTTAAGTCTGAGGCTTTGAGCCTTCACATCTAAAATGCAACAGGGTATATAAGTGTTATCTTGTCATAATGGAGTAAAAAAAACAAGGTCTCAGTGGGATTACTGTCCCCAGGTCAAGTCCAGGAGCAGCCAGGGCCTGTGCTCACATCTTCACCAAGATTGACTCCAAGTTTCCAACTTTGCAGGCCTGATAGATTGTGTCAGCAGTAACAGATTTGAGCATTGAGAGGGCAGAGAAGCTTGGGTGCGTGTGCGCACATGTGCTAAGTCTCTTCAGTAGTGTCTGATTCTGTGCAATCCTTGGGAGAAACAGATGTTTAGTTTATTCACTCAGTCAACAAGTTATTTTCACAGCATTGAGTATCTGATACTGTGGGGGGACTCTGGAGACACAAAAGGAAACCAGAGTCTGGCAGCATTCATTCCAGGATACGCTAGAGGAGACTGAGAAAAAAACAAGCAAATGGGTAAGGAACAGGATGCCACGACCAAACAGCCCAGGGAACCTTTTTTATAAGCAGCATTTGGAAATGTTGTAAATTTGAGATCCTCAAAGATAGGCAGGTGGATTTATAGGTCCTAATGACATGCTCCTCTTATGACTTAATGTCAACTTCCCAGGAAAATTCCTATTTAGAATAGTTTAGGACACTGTAATGCAACCTTCTTGACCCGTTCTCCAGGCCCTGTTCTGGCCCAGCCCTACCTACCTACCTCTTCACACCACCACTTCCAAACACACCCTCTCCAGCATTCCATTAGGCTAATGTCTCATTGTCCCACAAAACCTCATGTTCACCCACTCTGTTCTCTCCCCACACCTATTAATTCTACCCACCCTTCAAGACTAAGCTTCCTCATTTTTATCTACTGCAGGCTTACCAAGCTCCCTCTCCTCTACCTACTAGTTCTCAAACACTTAAACACCTCAAAGTTTGCTGAGTTTCACTGCTGTTTCACAAGCACCATACATAACCAAGGACTTTAACAAAGACAGTCACAATCTCCTGACATCACATGTGGGCAGGAAGGGAAGGGGATTCAGTATACGACCAGAGTTCTCAGGGTCAGAGGCTGAGAGAGCTGACTCAGGCTCAGAGAAGCAGCTTGAAGGCACCAAGAAGAGTACACAAGTCCACACACCAGTGTCTAAGAAGCACCATTTCCAAAGAGGAAGACACAGGGTCTCCAGTCAAGTGAAGAGATTTCTACAACTGTGAATAAAAGTGGCAGAGAGACAGTTCTGGTGGGGGGCTGGGGGCTGGGGGGAGAGATAAAAGCCCAGGTGGGGTATGTAATTAAAGCCTAGGAGTAGAGGATAAAGCATAAGCCTTGTCTCATAGACCTGGTCCAACACAGACTAGAGAGAGTACACTCTTCTGACCAGGGGAT
Source organism: Dama dama (assembly GCF_033118175.1). Classification (NCBI taxonomy): domain Eukaryota; kingdom Metazoa; phylum Chordata; class Mammalia; order Artiodactyla; family Cervidae; genus Dama; species Dama dama. The sequence continues at coordinate 19,650,556 of NC_083700.1, forward strand.
ACCCAGGGGCACCATGTATCACGAGGCAACAAAAAAGATCTGGGGGAGGGTTCAGGAACCTAGACACCAAGGCTGGGGGACTAAGTTTGATCATCTTACTCAGTTCTAAGGTTAAGCTGTAGACAAAGATTATCAGTGGATTTTTGTGGGGAAAGTAGATGAAAGAGAAAAAATGAAGAGCAAAATGTTCTTGGATAGATTATTAGGCCCTTAGGTGTTGGGACCATGCCTCAGTTCTATCCTCCACAGCATGAAGCACATAATTATTCATTACATAAAAAAGAAAGATCACAGAGAGTTTGGTATTACCCAATTGGGGAAATATGCCAAGCAAATGTGAGTCATCACTTAAACAAGCTATGTATTACTGCAGATTTACAAGAAGCCTCCATCACCCTGGGAAACAGAGAGTGGTAATGTCTGTGTGAGGTAATTCCTGTGGTGAGGAAGATGGGGGTAAAAATGAAGAGGGGAAATTATTCCAACTTTGCCAGCAACCTCCTATAAAACCTCAGACATGTCATTTCACTTCTCTAGCCTCAATCAGAGCAAATGTAACTGTTACAAATAAAAATACTCTTCACCCAGATCTCTGCTTGGCTAACTTCATTTCTTTTGAATCTTGCTCATATCCTGTCTCCCTAATGAGCCCGACCTAGCTATCATATTCAATACTACCGCCAGCCTATCCCAACAACCTCACTCCCACAGACTCTGGTTTATACTTTTCTTTTCCATAACACCTCTGTGTGTGCTCAGTCATGTCCAACTCTTTGCAACCTTTTGGACTGTAGCCTGCCAGGCTCCTCTGTCCATGGGATTCTTCAGGCAAGAATACTGGAGCAGGTTGCTATTTTCTTCTCCAGGGGATCTTCCTGACCCAGGGATCGAAAATGCACCTCCTGTGTCTCCTTCATTATACGTGGATTCTTTACCCACTGAGCCATCAGAGAAGCCTACAACACTTCTAACACACTACCTAATTTATCTACTATCTTTGTTGCTACCTGCTAGAATGGGACCTCCATTACAGCAAGGATCTTTGTTTTAGTTCATTGATATCAAGTTTCTGAATGGCATCTGGAACAGAGTTCAATTCAGTTCAGTTCAGTCACTCAGTCGAGTCCGACTCTTTGCAACCCCATGAATCACAGCATGCCAGGCCTCCCTGTCCATCACCAACTCCCAGAGTTGACTCAAACTCATGTCCATCACATTGGTGATGCCATCCAGCCATCTCATCCTCTGTCGTCCCCTTCTCCTCCTGCCCCCAATTCCTCCCAGCATCAGGGTCTTTTCCAATGAATCAACTCTTCACATGAGGTGGCCAAAGTATTGAAGCTTTAGCATCAGTCCTTCCAATGAACACCCAGGACTGATCTCCTTTAGGATGGACTGGTTGGATCTCCTTGCAGTCCAAGGGACTCTCAAGAGTCTTCTCCAACACCACAGTTCAAAAGCATCAATTCTTCGGGGCTCAGCTTTCTTCACAGTCCAACTCTCACATCCATACATGACCACTTGAAAAACCATAGCCTTGACTAGACGGACCTTTGTTGGCAAAGTAATGTCTCTGCTTGTTAATATGCTATCTAGGTTGGTCAAAACTTTCCTTCCAAGGAGTAAGCGTCTTTTAATTTCATGGCTGCAATAATCATCTGCAGCGATTTTGGAGCCCAAAAAAATAAAGTCTGACACTGTAGTCATCCAAAATAATATCTGAAGAATGACTATATGAACGAATCAAATAAAGGTCAAAATCTTGTGAAAGAGGAAAAAACAATCACAAATCTGTTTGCCCACGTTCTCAAGCATCCCTAAATGAACACCCGCTTGTTATTGTTTAGTCACTAAGTCATGTCTGACTGCTTGCTACCCCATGGACTAAGTCCTCCAGGCTCCTCTCTCCATGGGATTTCCCAAGCAAGAATACTGGAATGGGTTGCCATTTCCTTCTCCAGGGGATCTTCCCAACCCAGGGATCAAACTCACATCTCCTGCACAGGAAGGTGGATTCTCTACCACTAAGCCACAAGGGAAGCCCTCTTGATGGGATCCAAAGAGGCAAACACGACCACGATGCTCTGGGGCCACCTGCTGGCAACTCTATTTAGTAGTTACCTCTGCAATTAACCTGACAGGAATTTCCAGTGGGTAGCAATGGCACCCCACTCCAGTACTCTTGCCTGGAAAATCCCATGGACGGAGGAGCATGGTAGGCTGCAGTCCATGGGGTCGCGAAGAGTCGGACATGACTGAGCGACTTCACTTTCACTTTTCATTTTTATGCATTGGAGAAGGAAATGGCAACCCACTCCAGTGTTCTTGCCTGGAGAATCCCAGGGATGGGGTCACAGAGAGTCGGACACGACTGAAGTGACTTAGCAGTAGAGTTGGCAGGGAACTTCTCCCTTTGGCCAGTGAGGACACTCTGGGCTACACATGTAAAAGGGAAAAGAAAGCTAGACCGCAAATCAGGAGCTTCCAAAAGTTTTTGGAAAAGAGAGCTAAAACTGTCTCAGCGAGGAGATCCACCCAGTCCATCCTAAAGGAAATCAGTGCTGAATATTCATTGGAAGGACTGATGCTGAAGCTGAAACTCCAATACTTTGGCCACCTGATGTGAAGAACTGACTCATTTGAAAAGACCCTGATGCTGGGAAAGATTGAAGGCAGGAGGAGAAGGGAATGACAGAGGAAGAGATGGTTGGATGGCATCACCAACTCAACAGGACACGAGTTTCACTAAACTCCAGAGTTGGTGATGGACCGGGAGGCCTGGCATACTGCAGCCCATGGGGTAGCAAAGAGTCAGACAGGACTGAGCAACTGAATTGAACTAAACTGAAGGACCATATATCCCAGTGTTTCCCAGAACTCCTTTCAACTTAGGATAATCTCACTAAGTAACCAAGTACTGAGATCTTACATGTCAGGCACTGTTTAAAGAACTTTCATGTACTTTGTTTAATCTTGTAAATCCATCCATTGACACACATACCATTACCACAATTTTATAAGAAAACTTCCTTTTAAAATAATTGTCTTCCATTATGTAAAGCAATGAAACCATTTAAACACTGACTTAAAAGGGGCTTCTCGGGTAGCCATAGAGGTAAAGAATCCACCTGCCAATGCAGAAGACATAAGAGACACGGTTGGATCCCTGGGCCAGGAAGATCCCCTGGAGGAAGATATGGCAACCCACACCAGTATTCTTGCCTGGAGAATCCCATGAACAAAGGAGTCTGGCAGGCTACAGTCCACAGGGTCGCAAAGAGTTGGATACAACTGAAGCACGAATGCACTGATTTTAAAAAATCAAGACAAGGTGTGCACGCTGTGCTTCAGGAGGCCAAAGTGTACCTGCATAAAGTGTGACAGACCATCAATCTCTCCCTTAAGCCAGGCACAAGCTCAGTCCTGTCTCAGGATCCCAAGACCTCCTGGTTCATTCTGGTCACCTCAGAAGAAGGAGAACGCTCCCCAGAAGGCTATGTGAGCCAGGTATCTAGGCCTATGACGCTCCTAACAGTCTCCCAGCTGAGTCAGCTGAGCCCCGCCCCCTCTTTGCGGAAATGCAACCCCTTTTCCTGGAAGTAATTTTCGCTAATTTCCCATTTGACAGGCAGACACCCCAGGGACCGGTGTTCTAAGGGCATATGCCTAAAGCAAGCCATCTCGCAGTTTCCAAACACACAGTCGAGCAGTCGAGGGTCTACCCAAGAGGCCACCTGACTATCTGGGCACCTCAGCTCCCCACAGCTTACTAGAAGAGAAAGGCTCCAAGGATCCTCCATGTCTGGGAGGGCGGTGCGACTGAGTCCCAACCTTACCTCCTCTAGCAGCCCCTCCAAATGGAGAGGGCTTTGGCGCCCCAGGGCTCAGGGCTGGGCCTCTCATGGTGACAGCGCTCTGTAGCAGACTCTCCAGGGAAGGGGCACAGCTCCGGGCCTGGTAGGCACCCCAGGGTAGGATAAAGGCCTGGGGCTTCCTGGACAGATGGAAAGTGCACTCCCTGGTGGTCAGGCGGGGCGACAGGCTGGTTCCTTAATTGCAGCCCTGCTAACACTGTTTCCCAAAAAGAGGATGCAAGATGGTTTTAGATACCAAATACGCTTTTCTGAATAACTGTGAAAAGAAGAGAAGCGAAAGGCAAAGGAGAAAAGGAACGATATACCCATTTGAATGCAGAATTCCAAAGACTAGCAAGGAGAGATAAGACAGCCTTCCTCAGTGATCAATGAAAAGAAATAGAAGAAAACAATAGAATGGGAAAGACTAGAGATCTCTTCAAGAAAATTAGAGATACCAAGGGAAATTTTCATGCAAAGATGGGTGCAATAAAGGATAGAAATGGTGTGGACCTAACAGAAGCAGAAGATATTAAGAAGAGGTGGCAAGAAGACACTGAAGAACTATACAAAAAAGATCTTCACAACCCAGATCATCACTATGGTGTGATCACTCAACTAGAGCCAGACATTCTGGAATGCAAAGTCAAGTGTGCCTTTGGAAGCATCACTATGAACAGCTAGTGGAGGTGATGGAATTCCAGCTGAGCTATTTCAAAACCTAAAAGATGATGCTGTGAAAGTACTGCACTCAATATGCCAGAAAATCTGGAAAATTCAGCAGTGGCTACAGGACTGGAAAAGGTCAGTTTTCATTCCAATCCCAAAGAAAGGCAATTCCAAAGAATGCTCAAACTACCACACAATTGCACTCGTCTCACATGCTAGCAAAGTAATGCTCAAAATTCTCCAAGCCAAGCTTCAACAGTTCATGAACCATGAGCTTCCATATGTTCAAGCTGGATTTAGAAAAGGCAGAGGAACCAGAGATCAAATTGCCAACATCTGTTGGATCATCAAAAAGCAAGAAAGTTCCAAAAAAATGTCTACTTCTGCTTTATTGACTATACCAAAGCCTTTGACTGTGTGAATCACAACAAACTGTGGAAAATTCTTAAAGAGATGGGAACATCAGACCACCTGACCTGCCTCCTGAGAAATCTGTATGCAGGTTAGGAAGCAACAGTTAGAACTGGACACAGAACAACAGACTAGTTCCAAATCAGGAAAGGAGTATGTCAAGGCTGTATATTGTCACCCTGTTTATTTAACTTGTATGCAGAGTACATTCTGAGAAACACTGGGCTGTATGAAGCACAAGCTGGAATCAGGATTGCCAGGAGAAATATCAATAACCTCAGATATGCAGAGGACACCACCTTTATGGCAGAAAGTGAAGAAGAACTAAAGAGCCTCTTGATGAAAGTGAAAGAGGAGAATGAAAAAGCTAGCTTAAAACTCAACATTCAGAAAACTAAGATCATGGCATCTGGTCCCATCACTTCATGGCAAGTAGATGGGAAAACAATGGAAACAGTGAGAGACTTTATCACCTTGGGTTCCAAATCACTGCTGATGGTGACTGCAGCCATGAAATTAAAAAATGTTTGCTCCTTGGAAGAAAAGCTATGACCAACCTAGACAGCATACTAAAAAGCAGAGACATTACTTTGCCAACAAAGGTCCATCTAGTCAAAGCTATGGTTTTTCCAGTTGTCATGTATGGATGTGAGAGTTGGACTATAAAGAAAGCTGAGCACTGAAGAATTGATGCTTTTGAACTGTGTGTTGGAGAAGACTCTTGAGAGTCCCTTGGACTGCAAGGAGATCCAACCAGTCCATCCTAAAGGAGATCAGTCCTGGGTGTTCATTGGTAGGACTGATGCTGAAGCTGAAACTCCAATACTTTGGCCACCTGATGTGAAGTGCTGACTTATTTGAAAAGACCCTGATGCTGGGAAAGATTGAGGGCAGGAGGAGAAGGGGATGACAGAGGATGAGATGGTTGGATGGCATCACCAACTCTATGGACATGGGTTTGGGTAGACTCTGGGAGTTGGTGATAGACAGGGAGGCCTAGTGTCCTGCGGTTCATGGGGTCGCAAAGAGTCAGACACGACTGAGCAACTGAACTGAACTGAACTGGACAGCAAGGAGATCAAATCAGTCCATCCTAAAGGAAATCAGTCCTGAATATTCATTGAAAGGACTAATGCTGAAGCTGAAACTCCAATACCTTGGCCACCTGATGCAAAGAATTGACTCATTTGAAAAGACCCTGATGCTGGGAAAGATTGAGGGTGGGAGGACAAAGGGATGACAGAGGAATAGAAGATTGGATGGCATCACTGACTCAATGGACGTGAGTTTGAGTAAACTCGGGAGTTGGAGATGGACAGGGAGGGCAGGTATGCTGCCGTCCATGGGTTGCAAATAGTCAGAAATGACTGAAGGACTGAACTGATCGCTTTTCTGAAATGCTTTGGCTATTTACTCTTGAGTGTTTTTGGAAAGAAATTACTAGTACAACAATGCTTTTAGTGAGGCTAACTTTTTTAAAGTGAGTGATTAACACTGGTGTAAAGGAAATAATTAAATAAATAATACATGGATTTTGCATTTAAAAATCATGGCAGTGGTACTCAGATGACTAAAATCCAGGAAAACTATCAGATTTACAAGGAAAATGAAGGGGATATGTGGGTATGATGGTTACTTTTATGTGTCAACTTGCAAGGTGTTTTTCCCTGACATTAACATTTAAATCAATGCACTTTGAGTAGAGCATATCCATATGACTTTCCATAACGTGAGTGGATCTTATCCATTCAGCTGAAGGTATGAACAGAATAAAAGCACCAATCTGAGCAAGAGGGAATTTTCCAGTGGAACACCTTCAGACTTCATCTGTACCATAGGATCTCCTGGGTCTCCAAGGTGCAGATGTTGGACTTGCCTGCCTCCAATGAGCCAATTCCTTATAGTAAACATTTTCCTACATATATACATGTCATATTGGCTCTGTCTCACTGAAGAATCCTAACTCATGGAGTACATGCATGCTATATCACTTCAGTTGTGTCCTACTCTTTGCAACCCTATGGACTGCAGCCTGCTGGGCTCCTCTTTCCATGGGATTCTCCAGGCAAGAATGCCCTCCCCTGGGGAATCTTCCCAACCCAGGGATCAAATGTCTCTCATGCATTGTCATCTCCTGCATTGGCAGGTAGTTTCTTTACCACTAGCACCGTCTGGGAAGCCCAGCTAATAGAATAGGTCATCTCAAATAGTCTTTCCAGCTTTCACACTAGGTAGAGCTGTGAAGAGGACAGCAGGGAAAAGAAAGTTTGACTGAAATATCAATACCTGATGCTCTGAAGTCCAGAGGGGATCACTCTATGTCCTGCTCAACAGGCACATTCACCCCGGTTTCACTGCTTCTGTCCTTCCCTTCCCACCAGGGCCCTTGCACACCAGGTTTTGGAGCATTCCCACTATTCACTCTTCCTGGAGGAGAACTTAGTAGTGCAAAGTAGGTGGAGTCTGGACCCAGGTCAGGATATCTTAATTTCCTGACTCTGCTCCCTGATGATCTTGCAACACTGGTTTATCAGAGTCCTGTCTTTCTCCAGAATTTGATTGTATCTGCAGAATAAGAGGGCATGACTACAAGATGTCTAAAGTCTCTGGAGGATATGGGTACTTTCCCCATGCCTGGCCCCTTTCCACCCCTTTCTTGATTTGCCTCTGAAATAGTAGAAAGACTTATCTGATTGATAAGTTTAGTAAGGGTAATTGGCTCAGGTCTGCTCTCCTTCTCTTGGGAGCTGCAGAGATCCTCCCTGCCATAACAGGGTCCTACATCTGTGCAGGAAGGCCTGCCTCAGCCCAGGACTGCCATTAGGTGGGTAACTCTGCCTAACCATGGGGTCTACCATGAGCAGAGAACAACAGAACCTAGAGTCACGGTCTACAACTGTATGACCATCAGTAAGAAAGTGGCATTCTGCCTACCATATTTCCTCCTGTTTAATTTTCTAAACCTGTTCAGAAATAGAGCAAGGGGCAGGATGTGATTTATGACATTCTTCAGCAAAATGCAACAATTCCTCAAGCCCTTCCACCACTTCAATTCAATAAGACAATGAAGACATCTAATGAGTTAATTCTCTCTAATGGATCAATGTGGAGAAAGAAATGGCACCCACTCCAGTATTCTTGCCTGAAAGATCCCATGAATAAAGGAGGCTTGCAGGCTATAGTCCATGGGGTTGCAAAAGAGTCAGACATGCCTTAGCAACTAAACAACAACAACAATGGGTTGATGTAATCTTTCATACATATTATAAGAAACTGAGAAAGGGAAATGCTCTATGGTAAACATCACACAATGATACAGCCTCAGCAGAAAACATATATTGGAGTAAGGCCTTTTTTAGGATCCCTCAAGAAACATATATGACTATCAATCAGTCAGTGGTTTATTCAAAGTTAAAAGAGAATAAGAGTAGACTGTTTAGGTTCAAATCCTTTCCCTCTCCATAACTAGCTATATGAAATTAGTAGGTCATTCAACATCTTTGTGCATTCAGTTTTTTCATCTATAAAATGGGGATAATAATGGGGACTTGAAAGACTTGCTATGCACAATGGGGATTCCCTTATGTCTCCACAGCAAAGAATCCATCTACCAATGCAGGAGTCATAGGTTTGAGCCCTGGTTTCGGAGGATCCCCTGGAGAAGGAAATGGCAACCCACTCCAGTAGTCTTTTCCTGGGAAATTCCATGAATAGAGGAGCCTTGTGGGCTACAGTACACGTGGTCCCAAAAGTAAGACACAATTTACTGGCTAAACAACAACAAACATGTTTCATATGCTGTGTTAGTTCCAGATCCACAAGCATTTTACTTCTAGAATAAAATCTGTGGGATCTAGAAAGGAAACTTTTGGCAGAAGTCATGGGAATAGTCAAATTAAACCAAATGTGAATTTGGGCCAGGAACAAGGATACATTTCTAGACAAACCTGAATTAGAAAACAGAACAATCTTCCCATAACGAACCCCTCAGACTGATGTCAGATTGACTAACTTAGCTTCCAAACACAGGCACTGCTTTGGGACACATGACACACACCCGAGCAATGTACCCAGGGCTCTGCTCTCTGATGACACTGGCTTTATTTCCTCTAAACTGCCACCAGGTCTACAGACACATACTTCCCCTTTTTGGCTCCTAAGTCAACAAAAGTGGAAGCTGGAACAGAGAGGGGAGTAACTAACCCAAGGACACATGGTTTGGTAGTGGACAGTTGAGGACTCTGCACTAGAACCCAGGTTTGAGTGGCTGATTAGTGCTCAGCCCAGCTGCAAAGTGCTCCTCGGCTAGGAGGACAAACAGATTTCAAAGCAGTAATCCAAGGCTTATCATATCACCATCCGTCTGCCTTTTGTTCTCTTCCAAACTTTCTGTGTCTACTCATTTTGGCTTAATTGTGAGCTCTTTCAACCTTATAACCCTTTTCCCTTCTAATAACAAGGTCATACTCCAAAGCCAGGTCTACAGTCCCTCAGGCAGGAAGGAACACTGCGGGTGGGCCCCATGCTCCCAAGCCCATTAAGTGAGAGATGGGTGGAAATTCACCTCCTTTCAATTCAGACTGAAAGGCAATTCAGCCTTCTCATCCCAATGTGCCTCATCATCTGCAAAGTCAGAATCCTGCCACAAGCCCCAGCTCCAGCTCTGTCACCTGGGGGAGGCCTTACTCTTCAGGTCTGGCCCTTTCATAATGCCCTCTGGTTTCTTCTGACCTGGGTGAGCTACTGGGCTCTGGGCTGACTGTTAGAAATGAAACTCCTCTTTAGATTTTGCATGATCAGAACAATCAGTTTACAGTAAAAGAAAAGAAAAGAAAAGAAACAAAAATAAAATAATGATGAAACATGAGCAACAAGAGTAAAAATAATACTGTTATCAATTGGTCTTTTTTTATTTAAGAGCCCAGGGAAAGAGACCAAGATTCTACTTCACTACGACCATGCAGTCTGCACCTAGCTGTCATTACTCTAAGACTGGCAGGAAAAGCCATACTGACCTGCACCATCTCTGGCTACAATGGACATCCAGAGGTCTGAGACTTAGCCAGTCGTAGCCAGGCTAGGACAACCAAGCTGGCTTTGGTTCAAATTGGTGCCTCAGGGCCAGGGAAGACATTAGAGGGAACCATAGTCTCACTGGTATGAGGCGAAGTCCTTGATATCTGTAAAAAATGGCCACCCGGACACAGCATTCCCCAGAACTGGCTGAGCCAACAGAGCCCTGCCTCAAAACTCTTCCAGAGCCTTTCCCAACACTTTTTTGTGCAACTAACTTTGGCCTGTCTCAGCCTGTATCTTTCTCAAAGAGAAGAAAAGGGGGTGAGACAGACTGGAGGTGAGAGAATGAGCCTGATTATTTGCTAATTAAATTAATCAGCACCACAAAGCCAGGAACTGAATCTGATCTTGCATCCCCCAGGCATGTGCTCAAGACTCAGCATAGAGCAAGCTCACATAAATGTTTGTTGAATAAACTAACATGAATGAATGTGACCAATCAGTTCTGAGTGCCAACTTTATGAGAGGAGTTGACAAATTATAGTGTAACCAGAGCTGGCAGCCAGGATTGTGAATGTTCTAGAGACCTTGTCCTATACAAAAACTTTAAAAAACAGAAGAGATAGAGACAGAGAAAGGGAGATGTGAGAAGGAGCCTGGACAATTGTTTTCTGAAATCATCTGAAGGAAGAAACTGAGGAGCCCTGATTTACCTTGCTCCAGAAGGCAGAATGGGAACCAGAGAACAGAGCCCCCAGTAGATTATAGCTCCAAGCAGATAGATATTCCCCATGGCTGGAACTACCCAGGTGTGGGGCAGGCTGCCTGCTGGGGAGGGAAGGACCACACAGAGGCTGGACACCACCGTGGGGAGGGGCACTGGGACAGGCCTGCACCTCGTGAGAGGTTCAGGCAACACACCAACTGCTGAGATCATCTGGAAGAGTCCAGATTCATTTCTTCTTCCCCCAGAACAAGCTTTCATGTGACATGAGTCCTGTGAGGCCCTGTGCAAAACTATGAAAAGGGAAAACCTGATTTCAGCATCACATTCTTGTCTTGGATGTGAGTAAATGAAGAAAACCTACTTAAGAAAGTTAATGCTTTAATATGCCAATCCACATTTTGAAAGAGAGTGCCTCAAGAAAGCAATGAGCAAATCTACTGCTGGGTTTGCAGCACAGTACCATTTGGTGGCTCAGACAGTAAAGAATCTGCCTGCAATGCAGGAGACCTGGGTTCGATCCCTGGGTTGGAAAGATTACCTGGAGAAGGGAATGGCTATCCATTCCAGTATTTTGGCCTGGAGAATTCCATGGACAGAGGAGCCTGGTGGGCTACAGTCCATGCGGTCACAAAGAGTCAGACACAACTAAGCAACTTTCACTTTCGCTTTTCACCATTTGAATGGGGAAGTCCTCTTGAGATACTCTGATCAATCAACTAACTGTGTCCAGCATAATGCTAATCAGAGGGCAAGGGAACGGCATGGGGAAGCAGAGTCCTGGGTTTAAATCCTCACTCCACCTCATACTGAATATGTTAAGTTACTGATTAGTTACTTAGCTTCTCTGAGCCTCATTTTCCTTAGCTGTATAATAGTGTTCCTGCCCTCCTTCTTGAACACAACCATACAAAGAGCAGCCCCACTCTCAATATCTCAAAAGCAGAGGACAGTACTTAAAACAAGCCAGAAGAACCTCCCTGACAGCTGGTGAAAAGAATGAGATACTACTTTACCCGCTGGACATTACTCTACTCCAAAGTTGCTGCAGTTACGAGATCCTGGGATATCTGTCAAAAGCTGGCAGGAGAACATCAGGTACTGTATCACAGAAGGCACATGGATTTCCTTACCTACATCTATTAACACCTGCAGCTGGGACATTCCACTTGCTCCAGAGCCTGAAGAATCCTGGGAAAAACTGGCAGAAGACAGCAAAGGCCTGAGGAATGAAGACCACAAACACAGAAAGTTAGACAAAATAAGAAGGCAGAGAAATAGATTCCAGACAAAGGAATAAGATAAAACCCCCAAAGAACAGCTAAGTAAAATGGAAATAGGCAATCCATCTGGAAAAGAATTTGGAATAATGATAGTAAAGATGATCCAAGATCTCAGAAAATTAATGGAGGCACAGACTGAGAGGATACAAGAAATGTTTAATAAAGAGCTATAAACTTTAAAGAACAAAAAAGATGTGAACAATACAATAACTAAAATAAAAAATAGATTAGAAGGAATCAATAAATGAGGCAGGTGAATGAATAAGTGAGCTGGAAGACAGACTGTCATGGAACAGAATAAAGAAAAAAGAGTGAAAAGAAATGAGGACATTCTAAGAGACTGTTGGGGCAACATTAAATGCACAAACATTCACATCATAGGGGTCCATGGAGGAGAAGAGAGAGAAAATATTTGAAAAGATAATAGTCAAAACCTTCTCTAACATGAAAAAGGAGACACTCACTCAAGTCCAAGAAATGCAAAGAGTCCCATACAGGATAAACCCAAGGATGACCACATCAAGACACATGCTCTTCAAATTGACAAAAATTAAAGACAAAGAGAAAATATTAAAAGCAATAAGGGAAAAGTAACAAATAACATATAAGAAAATCACCATAAGGTTATCAGTTGATTTTTCAGCACAAGTTCTGCAGGTCAGAAGGGAGTGGCATGATATATTTAAAGTGGTGAAGAACATAGATGAAACACTCTTTGATATAAATCATAGCAATATTTTCTTGGATCAGTCTCCAAACTCAAAAGAAACTAAAGTAAAAATAAACAATTGGGACCTAAGAAAGCTTTTGCACAGCAAAGGAAACCATCAACAAAATAAAAAGACAACCTACAGAATGAGAGAAAATATTTTCAAATAATGTGATCAACAACGGGTTAATATTTAAAATATACAAACAGTTCATACACTTAACATCAAAAAAAAATTTAATAAAACAAATGGACAGAAGACTTGAATAGATATTTTTCAAAGAAGATATCCAGGTGGCTAACAGGCACATGAAAGGATGTTCAACATCACTAATAATTAGAGAAATGCAAATCAGAACCACAATGAAGTATCATCTCACACCTGTCACAATATCTACAAATAATAAATGTCAGAGGGGTTGCAGAGGAAAGGGAACACCCTCAAACACTGTTGGTGGCAATGTAAATTTGTGTAGACACTGGGGAAAAATGTATAGAAGTTCATTAAAAAACTAAAAATATAACTACTATATGAACCAGCAATTCCACTCCTGGGTATATATCCAGAAAGATCAAAAACACTAATTCAAATTATACCTGCACACACATGTTCACACCAGCACTGCATACAATAGCCAAGACATGGAAGGAACCCAAGTGCCAAACAAGAGACAACTAGCTCAAGAAGATGTGACATATGTGTTGTTGTTGTTGTTCAGTCACTGAGTCATGTCCAACTCTTTGCAACCCCATGGACTGAATGTGTGTGTGTGTGTGTGTGTGTGTCTGTGTGTGTGTGTATAACTCAGCTGTTAAAAAGAATGAAATACTGCCATTTGCATTAACATGGATGGACCTAGAGAATATCATACTTCACAAATAAATCAGACTGAGGAAAAAAAATATGATATACTACCACTTATATGTGAGATAAAAAAATACAAATGAACATAATACAAAACAGAAAAGGACTCACATTCATAGAAAAGAAAATTGTGGTTACCAAAGGGGAGAAAGAAGAGAAACTGGGAGTTTGGGATTAACAGATACAAACTACTACATATAAAATAGTTAAGCAGTAAGGATACACTGTTTAACATAGGGAATTATACCCACTATAAAGAATATAAAGGCACTATAAATATTATAGTAATAATCTTTAAAGAAATAGAATCTGCTAAAATACTAAATCACTAGGCTGTACATCTGAAACTAACAATATTTTTTTTTGAAATTAACATAATATTTTAAATCAATATACTTCATTAAAATTTTCTTATTTAGGTCTCTAAGTCAAATCACCCAATTTACATTTAATATTCATTTCTTACATAATATTTACACTCTTGGTAAATAATTTAATAATAAAATCACTTTGTAAAATTGAAAAAAAATAAAGTGGTGAAAGGGAAAAACCTACAACCAAGAATACTCTACCCAGCAAGACTCTCATTCAGATTCAACTGAGAAATCACAAGCTTTACAGATAAGCAAAAGCTAAGAGAATTAGCACCACCAAAGCAACTTTACAACATATGCTAAAGGAACTTCTCTAAATGGAAAAGAAAAGCCCATAACTAGAAATAAGAAAATTTCAAATGGGAAATCCCACTGGTAACAGCAAATATATAGTAAACATAGGGAATCATCCACACACAAATATATCAAAACCAACAATTGTGAGAAAAAGAGAGTACAAATGCAGGATATTGGCAACGCATTTGAAACATAAAAAGTTCTAAAACAGTAATTGAATACAACTTTTTGTAATATAGGTCTACCAAGGAGAAAAACTACAATTTCAAGGACTAACATTTAATTGAGGCTCAAAGTCATTTTTTCCTATCACCAAAATCCACTGCAAATGGTCATCTATTAATTACTGATGTGTAATGAGATTTTACATATTTCATATCTCACATGGTACATATTGCCAAGTACCTATATCAATCCACAAATATGAATTTAATTGAGCATATTCATTCCTTGAAGGTATTAATAGAATTCTACTAGATTAATCTCTTGATATTTACTTTAAAACATGGCATTATATTAAAAAGCAATTCCTTCAAATTGAAGATTAAGGAGAAAGCTCTTCAATTATATGGATTTTGAAAAATAGAAATTTCCTTACACGTGCATTTGAGGTCTAAAAAAATGCTGCTGGAACTGTAGTTTGAGCTCAGAATATACATCTGCTACAAACTTGTATGGCAATGAAGACCCCACTTCCTATTTTAACTCTGGACAACATGGAAGCCAATAAAAGTTTGTTATTACTTTATGATTCAAACAATGTTAGTTGTCTTTGAAATAACTTTACCACAGTATAACTTTCACACCTAAGTACTGTTTTCCTTGTTACTTTAGATTAAATTAATTAAAAAGCATTATCAAGTCTGTCACAAAAGCTGATTTCCAAAGCCATTCATGTTCAAAAACAGTGGATGAAGATGATTCTTCTCATTCAATAAAAATTTCAATCTCAGCCTTGAACTCAAGACATCACAATGAAACATGGCCATTGCTAAGCCTTGAACTGTTGTGTGGTAGGGCAAAGGAGGGTATTCAGCTTCTGCTTCTGACCTCAGAATCCCAGAAGTGAGCATGACTAAGTTCATAAGAGTGAAAGAATTTCACCACTGCCACCCCTGTTTCATAACATCGAAGGCAAACATTTTCAGAGTATCTGCTGATGAATAACACCATAATTAATCATAGGCTTTAACAATACATTTTCAAGAGCTTGAACATTTTTCCAACTCAGCCCTTTTTTTCTCCACTTGTATTTTTACCATCAGTTGTCATATAGCTTAGCAGATTCTACTTCAGAAATTAGTATTTTCTCTACTTTGAAAATAACCTTGCAGGTAGTTGTTACACACAGATTATTCACAGAAACTAATTCCTGAGAAACTTCTAACTCAGCATTTACTCCTCAGATTAACAACTAAGCCACCTCAGACCATCCATCAACTCTCAGGAACAACAGAAAATAATTTAAAATTATTTGCTTTGTTTTTAACTGAACATTGGTGAAGTTTCCTCAGTCTTTTCCAAAAGCCTAGTCTTTTAGAGCAACTTGATTTTCTCTGGACATATTTTGTCACCTGCTGCAATTGAATATGATTTAATTAACTCAACATAGGTAAACAGCTTTCCTTGCTTGACTAGCAAATGAGTCACTCAGAAACTTACCTTGGTTGTGGTCTCATTTTCATTTTTTTGTAAAGAAATTCTGCTGTGATAAAATATTTCACTTTAGGATTTCCCTCTGACATCTGCAAAAAAAATTCCCTCCAGAATACATTCTAATCTATCTCTGCCTATAATATCCCTACATATAAAGGGAGCAGGTAAGAAGGGGAGTGGGAGTTTATTTCAAGTTCTAGCCCCTCCTATTCTTCCACATTCTCCTGAAATCACTGGTCTATGCTAGTCTCTGTCTGAACAGGTGACACTGGTGAAGTCTGGTCATAATAGCTATGATGTCTCTGTCCTAGCTTGCTCCTGAACCCTTCTTTTCCAGTTTCCTAATGCTATACCACTCTGTCACCCAAACTCACTGTTTTTATGGAACATGGAATGGGGACTGGTCAATCCTTTACTGCTGATACTAGTCATTGCCAATGTGACCATTCTAAAGATCTTACAATCCCTCTGTTCATAACTATTCAAAAGCTAAGTCATGAAGGCTTTTTCCTCAACCACAATGAGGTAATCAGTTGCATTTTCTATCATCCTTTCTATTATTTTTTCTCTTCTTGCTTTTGTCCATAATTGTTAGAGAAGACTTCCATATAACACAGTACTGCATAGATGCTACACCCTTCTCATCCAAGAAAGCCTATGGGCTTCTCTGGAGTTGTACTTGAGGGGTTTATTAAACCATTATGCTTTTCAGAAAAATAATGTCTTACTGATTTAAGTGCTCCTGGGAAATATTTCCCCACTATTCCAAAGATCTGGCTTCCCAGGTGGTGTCATGGTAAAGTGTTAGTGCCTGCTAATGCAGGAGACATAAGAGACACGGGTTTGATCCCTGGGTTGGTGAGATCCCCTGGAGAAGGAAATGGCAACCCACTCTAGTATTCTTGCCTGGAGAATCCCATGGACAGAAAAGCCTGGTAGGCTATAGTCCATGGGGTCACAAAGAGTCAGACACGACAGAAGTGACTTAGCACCTTCAAAGGATTTGTCTTCAATCATTTCCACTGTGTCTTTTTGTCTCATACATATTCAAATTGTGTGTATACATGTGTTTATGTGTGTGACCTGTATCTTTAGTAGCTGGAATCACATGAATTACACATACACATACACACACACACATACCACACTTTTGTAATAGGATTCCTTCAGTTCAATTATTGATTTCCAATTTGTCAATAGGGCATGTAAAAAACCTGAGAGGCAATCCAGATTGGCACAAAATGGCTTGTGTACATCTAGAAAAAAGTCTTTCTCACTCTCATCCCCCTTCTCTCCTTTCTCTCTCTTTTTCTCTCTCTGTCACACACACACACACACACACACACACACACATAATTGAAGAGGAACCTGAAGTCACGGAAGACCACTTGACTTTTTCCTTGTGATCAGCACTACTTTTCTTCACTATTGTCCTGGTAAATACCAGCTATGAATAGAGGTGTTCCTGCCAGATATTGCTCCACCACCAGATAGCTAAGTAGGAACATCACCTACAATATGCCAAGGAACCCAAGAGAATAGTCAACCTGGAAAAATTCCACCCCCAAAACAGCACCTCCCAGGAGATGACTACAACTCCAATAGGAAATCATTTAACCACAAATTCCAACTCCCCTTCACTCCTACAGCCTCAGTCACACATCTCAAAGGACTGCTCCCTTGAATCGTGACAGCTTGACACACATCAGCAGCCTACAGGCCATATGGCAGCAAAATGCCCTTCTAGCCCATTGGATAGAAAAAGGGAGGGACAACCACAAATTAATGATTGCAACTGAAATCCTATAATTTCTGATTTGTCAATAATGCTTGACATTTGGGGAGCTTTCTTCACAACTTAGGCTTCCCAGGTGGCTCAATGGTAAAGAATCTGCCTGCCAATGCAGGAAACATGCAAAATGCAGGTTCAGTCCCTGGGTTAGGAAGATCCCCTGGAGTAGGAAATGGCACCCCACTCCAGTATTCTTGCCTGGAGAATTCCTTGGACAGAGGAGCCTAGTGGGCTACAGTCCATGGGGTCACAAAGAGTTGGACATGACTCAGACTTAGCACTTCACAACTTATCAAATCCTGGCAGCCATGAGATGTAACTGTGGACACCTAAAATGCCTCTGAAACCATTTCATTTTCTGGTTAACACTGAGGTGAAGAGTAAGGTCTTTCTGAGGATAGAGAAGATACCTTACATCTCAGAGTTTACTATTCCATGGTCAGTGATTTTAAAGGTTTAAAAGGAAAATTCTTTGGGATTCTAAAAGTAAAAAGCTAATATGTAAGAGAGATCAGGTGTGTTAGCAAGAAGCAGAATATGGAAGCATATTCCATATATATAGAGTGTAGTGGAAATTCCACTATAAAGTGGAATTGATAGTTCTGTTACCCCTGCAGTGGTAAACTGCACTGATCAGTAGTAAGCTGCACTCAGGCCATCTGAGCTGAGCTGAATCAAATCAGGCAAAGCAATTTTCCTGAATTATAGAATCACAGCTCCCAGTTTGAAAGAGGGACTTATCAAACATCCACCCAAATGTTCCTCTACTCAACAACTCTCAAAAATAACCCTATCTACAGTAAGAGATGCAGATAAAAGGTGCATTTGGAGTGAAAAATCTGAGTTGGAAGCCCAAGTTCTGAATTGTTGATTTATAAGTCATGTAGCACTGGACCTCCTGATGGTCAACCACAGTACAAGGAGCCTAGACTAACTGAATGCCAACAACTCAACCAATTCAACATGCTCTAGGCAGGGATAGGGGACCGTCTCCAAACCATCTTATTTCCATGCTTGGACAATTATGACGATTAAAATGTTCTTTCTTATTCAAAGCCAAAATACACTTTCCTATGTTTTCTACCCATGTATCTGAGCTTTTATACAACCCAATTATAAGAGCTTCCCATATATTTGAAAGCAGATATTCTATTTCCACCACTTGCATCTCACGCCATTCCCTTTACCACCCGTCTGTTCAATCACCCTACTTACTTGACTCAGAACACATAACAAGTTGACAACATTCCTGTTGAGAAGTTGGGGTCAGAACTAAATAAAAAGCTATAGAAACAATCTGACAAGAACACCACCACTTGTTTTGCTCCAGTTAACGTGCTTCTTTTAATGTAGCCTGAAATGGCAATACATTTGTGGCCACTACATCACACTGCCACTGCCATAATATCCCCTGTTTTACTCAAGGCTTACACCCTGTCCTTGTAAAGTTTAATTTAGAACTAAAGTCAGAATTTTGCTTACTGTGCTGCTAGCATCTCCAGCCTTTGGCCTTCAGGAGCAGAACTAAACCCAGCAGGACCCTATAGTTGAAATCTTGGCCCATCAGCTGAAAGATGGTGGGATTTGTCTTGTACAAAGGCCTTTGCTGCTTCCTTTTTTCTCCATACAACCTACTCTGGTCAGTTGTGGTATTAACTCTGTCCTCAGTTTGAAGCTCAGTCTTTAGTTTGTCTCTTTCTGGGCTTCCTTGGTGGCTCAGTGGTAAAAAATTTGCCTGCCAATGCAGAAGATGCAGGCTCAATCCCTGGTCAAGGAAGGTTCCCTTGGAGAAGGAAATGGCAACCTACTGCAGTATTCTTGCCTGGGAAATCCCATGGACCGAGGAGCCTGGCGGGCTATAGTCCATGGGGTCACAAAGAGTTGGATACAACTTTGCGACTAAACAACAAAACATTTTTATTAGATTTGAACTATTGGTGCAACATGACACAATGTCTTTGGAGCTTCACTCTGTCCTGAAAATATTTGCCATTTGCACATATTTTCATCCAAGTTATTGATAAGAATATAATGATCATAACATAGTCAAGAAAACAGTGCAGGAGCTGACTACCAGGTCTGCCCTCTATGGATAGGAAATGGAAAGATTTGTGTCCTCTGTTCACTAAAACATCACAGCCCAGATTGCCCCAGTCTTGCCACTCTCCTGATTCCACTTTCCTCAGCTCACTCACACTGCTGCCCCTGCAATGATTTCCATAGTTGAGTTAACCCAGGATGTAAGGCACTTTGAGAGAAACACTGTTTAAAACACCAAAATACAAAAATAGCTTTGTGGAGGGAGGTTCACACACCCAGAGCAATGTGTTACACTGGAAATAATGTGGGAGTTGGAGTCTGAATGACCTGGGATTGAATCTTGGTTCTGTAACCTACTCGCTGGGTAATCTTGGGTGCTGTATTACTATCAGTTCCCTCATCTCAAAATTATAGATAATAATAATGACCTCACAGGACTGTTCTGAGGATTAGGAGGAATGCATGTAAAACCTTAGCACATTCTTGACACATAATGAATGGCCATGCAATATAGATTTTGACTATTATTATAGCCTGGTAAGAGAGAGACAGAAAGTCCTTGCACAAAAAGACAATTAAGCCCAAAAGAAAAGAGGAGAAAATGAAGACTTCTGTTCAGTGGATGTTAACTAAATGTTCCACAAAAGAAAAGAAAGAATTGGTGGTCTCATGAGGTTAAAAATGAGGGCACTGAACAAAGTACTAAAACTCGGGCATATTTCTACCTCCTTGACAAGATCAACTTCACCCTATCCCCACCCCACCCTGTATTTCTGTTTGATCATGTCTTAGGAACTATATGGCTCTAAGAACACAAAAAGTGAGTCAAGATCCAGTCAACTGTGTGAGAAGAGACACAAAATTGGGAAGCTGAGGGCTGCTGCAGACACAAAAATAAATCATTAAAATATCACCAGTCGTATAAGAGAGGGAAATACAGAGTATGTGAGGGAACAATGATCTATCTGGAGATGTAAGGTGAGGCTTTATAAAGGAGGTAGTGATTCTGGAAAGGCTTAAAAGATGAAAAGAAGCTAAGGTTGAGGGACTCCCCAGTAGTAAGGACAGCATGTGGAGAATCGGAAGTGCTGGACCATTAAAAGTTCATGCAAGGAATGTGGATCAGTCTAGAGTGACTTTCCCATAAAATAAGGTGAACAGAGAAGCTGCTAAAAAGATACAGATTCATTGCTACTGTGAGGAGGCTTATATGTCAAGTAAAGAAATTTGGAATTCTCCAGGCAAGCAGCAGCCACCAGAAGGAGTGAAAAGGGTAAAAGATGAATCCAGCAGGCTATTAGTGGAGGGGCTGGTTATGACACTTTTTACTAATGTCCAACTGAAAGATGGTGAGGGCCAGAACTAAAATTGCCATACTGAAGATAGAGGATAGGCCTGTATATTAAGAACATAATACAAGCCTAGGGAGAAATGATATGTCAAGTAATGACATGAACATAAGGGCTAAAGAGAGAGAAAGACAGAAAAAGACTTTATGTGGCTTTAGACTCTCAGTGGATGAGACCTCTGGAGGATGGTATATTCTGGCATAAGGCATGAAAATGAGTTCAGTTTTGAACAGTATGGACTGAGGTAACTAGGGGACATCCAAGAGGAAAAGTAACCTGACATACAGTCTGGAAATTAAAAGAGGCCAAGGATAGGCATCTCCTGTATATTTATGAGGTCAATGAGAAAAGTCACAGTTTATCCCACAGTAAGAGTAGGCAGAACATGTCTCTGGTACCCCCAATTAACAACCTTGAAAACAAGACTAATGATTCTTACCTAATAAGTTCACGTCAGCTCCTAGTGATCACTGCTTCTAACTCAAGAGACCACTTTCTTGCTTTTTTGAAAAATCAAAATTAAATATGCCTGTCTTCTCTGTGTTCACTATACTTTGTAGAAGGTCAACATTCATCATGGCAAATTCTCTCAGGATTCAGAGATGGAATTTATTAATAAAAGGGACCTGAAGGTAGGTGCTTGTAATGTTGGCTTAAATATAAGCCAAATTTAATTTTTTCAAAAATTTATACTCTACTTTTCCTCCAGAGACAAGGATAAGGAAGTACACTTATCAGTAGATATTTATCAAGTATCTACCTTTCAAAGTGGGGGTAATAACAACAACAACAAAACCCAGAAGGTGTGGACCCTGCACACAAAGAGCCTATGCTAGCCAAAGGGAATCTTCCATGAAATCTACAGTATACACGGGAATGATGTAAACCTAAATTGTAACTTGGTAAAACAAGTACAGATGAATACGTGAGCAAGTTTGGAAGTAAACAGGTCTCTGGAGAAATAGAGGTGGAGATATGGGTGGACCTGAGCTTGGTTAGGAGTGAATCAGACCATTCTACAGAGGATGGCTCCTCCCTGGATGGACCTGCTATAAAAAGGTGATGATCCCAGACTTCAGTACCCAGCAAGCTCCTCCAGGCTACAATCTCCTTGCTCTTCTGGTGAAGGAAGGAAGTAAGTAAGAGGGGCTAAATTTCATCTTGTCTACTTATTCTTAAGCAAAGTGGAGATCTTGATGTATGTGTGGTCTGAGGCCAAAAGTTCTGGATGTTTGAGGTTCTCTATTTTTAGTGGCAATGTTACTAAAAGTTCACTTTGATATAGAACAAAAATGAGGGCATAAATTTGCTTTTCACAAGGCTACTCTCTTAATATTTCTGGATTACTATTTATCCATTCATTGAACAAATACATCTTAACTACCCTCTATTTGCCACATGCTGCTCTTGGCTGATTATGTGGCAGTGAACGATGTAAACTTAGTAGGGGGATACATTCAGTAAACAAGAATGAATGAAAATTTTGAATAGAGATAAGTACAATGAAGAAAATAAGACAGTGATATAGTAATGTAATAGGAGGATAGTACTTGAGATTGGAGGGTTAGAAAAGGCCTCTGTGAGGAATTATCTTTTGAGCAGAGATCTTCATGACAGAAGAAACTAGTCAAGGCAAATAAGAGGATTCTAAAGCAAGAGTAAACTTAGTTTAAAAGAAAAAAGAACATAGAGTGCCTAGAGCATGCAGAAAAAAGAGTGGTCTATGGTGAGTCAAAGAGGTAGATGGGTAGGACATGTAAAGAGGGGCATAGTAGAGTGCACATTATCTGAAGTAGATGAGAAGCCATTGGAGAGTATTAAGCAGGAAGAATAACAAGATCATTCTGAGCACCTATGTGGAAAATAGGATCATAAGCAATGGTGGGAGCAAGGAGATGGACTGCAGTTTCGATCAGAGATGAAGGGGTAATAGAAATAGTGGGAAATCACTCTTTGTTCAAACCCAAATCTAGAAGCTATGCCTGTCTCCATTCTCTCCTTTATACCATACTGATTCACCACCCTGACCAGCCAGCTCTGACTGTCATACATGCCAATCCATCTGTCTTCCTGTCTACCACTTCCATCCTAGTCTAGGTTATCCTTCACTCTCACCTCTATCATATGAAAATTCCACAATGTATTTAGTCATTTTTTATTGATAGTTATTGGGTTGTTTCTATTTACAGAGGTATTATAAATAATACAGCTATGAATATTTTTGTACATGATTTTTGGTTACAAATGCGTGTAGATTTATATTGGGAATATTCTTAGGAGTAAACTGCTGATCTTGCATGCTAAGTTGCTTCAGCCATGTCTGACTCTTTGCAACCCTATGGACTGTAGCCTGCCATGCTCCTCTGTCCATGGAATTCTCCAGGCAAGAATAATGGAGTGGGTTGCCATGCCATTCTCCAGGTGTCTTCCCAACCCAGGAATCAAACCCACATCTTCTGTGGTTCCTCTTTACCACTGAGCCACCAGAGAAGTCCAAATTGCTGATCTTAGGTATTAGCAAACAGTTTTTGAAAGTACTTCTGCAAGTTTATGTTCCTTCTAGCAGTGTATGAAAGATCCAGTTTCTCCATGTCCTCACCAATATGTGGAATTAGGACTCTTTTTTGTTTTTGTCTTTTCGGTCATTTTGGTAGGGTTACCATGGCCTCACACTGTAATTTTAATTTGTATTTATCTGATGATTAATAAGGTTAAAATCTTTTGTGCATTTATTAGCCATTTAGATATCCTTTTATAGTTCTTCTGTTCTCTATCCATTTTTCTCTTTCATTTTATTTTCGTATTGTCTTACAGGAGTTGTTTTTATACTCAGGAGAGATCCTTTTATTGGTTAAATGTGTTACATATATCCTCCCTCTCAGTGGCTTCCCTTCTCTCCTTTAAGAGTTTAAAGAACATATTCCTATTTTTAATGAAGTCCAATTTGTAAATCATTTTCTTTATGATTAATACTTTTTGAATTCTATTTAAGAGGTATTTCTCTACCTCAAGTTCTTGAATTTATTCTCCTATATTGTCTTCTTTTATCTTCTTCTTCTATCTTTTACATGTAAAAACTTCCTGGGAACAAATTCATTTTTCCATACAGGAATTCAACTAACCCAACACCATTTATTCAAAAGACTATCCTTTCCTAACAGACTTGTTCCACCATCATTATCATAAATCAAATATCCACTGTGATATAGGTCTGATTTTGGAATGTTACCTTTCAATGATCTATTTGCTTAGCATTTCACCAATGTCAGACTGTCTTCTTCTATAACACACTTTACAGTGTGTGGTATGTTCTCAAACTTTGTCTCCTTCAATGTTGTCTTGGCTAATCTTGTCCCTCCACATTTTCATATAAATTTTAGACATTATTTTATCAATCTTTATTTTTAAAATCTTCATGGATTCTGAATGGAATTTTACTACATGTAAAAATGAATTTGGCAAAAATTTGATATCTTAATATTGCCATCTTAATAACTTTCAACCTATGAACAAAGCATATTCCTCCATTTATCTAAATCTTCTTTAATCTCAATAATATTCATAACTTTCTAAGGACAGATATTTCATATCTTTCATTAGATTTATTACTAGGAATTTATACTTTTGTAGATAGCATCATTGCTAATTTCGTTTTCTAATACTTCACTGATTTTATATAAAAATATAATTGGTTTTATGTTTATCTTATACCAAGCAACACTGTTAGTATTATTTATTCTAATAGTTTATCTGTACATTTGTTTTAATTTTCCACATAGAAAAATCACATCATCCTCTGAGTAATGACAGTTTTGTTACTTCCTTTCCAATTATTCTGTTTTTAATTCTTTGTCTTAACTATTGCTCTGACCAGGACCTTCAATACAGTGTTGAATAGGATATTAGTAGGTATACTGATCTCATCCCCAAACTCAGAAAGCTTTCAGCATTTAACTATTAAGTATGATGTTTGCTATAGCATCTTCATAGATATAATTGATCTCTTTTATTTATAAGTAAAAATTATGGTTGATTTTATCAAATGGTTTTTTACATCTCTTGAGAGGGTCATAAAAACTTCCCCCATTTGATTAAGTACTATTAGAGTACTTAATCAATCAGTTCTCAAACATTAAACCAAACTTGAGTCTGGGGATTAAAACTTAATTAGGTATGATGTATATTCTTTTTATACAACACTGGATTCAGCTTACTATTCTTTTCCTTCAGATTTTTGCATCTATATTTACAAAAGAAATTGTCATGAAAAGTTTTTTTCCAGTAATATCTTTGTCAAGTTATGGGTACTTAAGTTATACCAGATTTGTAAAATGTGTCTTTCCCCTTTTTCATTTCTCTGAAATAATCCATGCGATGTTAGTATTACTTGGAATGGGCTTCCCTGATAGCTCAGTTGGTAAAGAATCCGCCTGCAATGCAGCAGACCCCAGTTTGATTCCTGGTTTGAGAAGATCCGCTGGAGAAGGGATAGTCTACCCACTCCACTATTGCTGGGCTTCCCTTGTGGCTCAGCTGGTAAAGAATCCACCAAGGTTCGAGCCCTGGGTTGGGAAGATCCCCTGGAGAAGGGAAAGGCTACACACTTCAGTATTCTGACCTGGAGAATTCCACGGACTACGATCCATGGGGTCCCAAAGAGTCGGACACAACTGAATGACTTTCAGTTAAGTAAAATTCACAAGTATTTTCATCTAACCTGCAGTTCCCACCTTCCTTCACTGGAAATGTATTCATTTAACATTCAATTTCTTTTAAAAATAGAATTTTTAAATTCTATTAGGTTTTAAATTCTATTTAGATTTTCTATTCTTCTTGCTTTCATTTTTGTGTGAAGTGTTTTTCTGGAAATATATCCATTTCATTTAAATTTGAGCATTTTTCACATAAAGTGTTTTTTTCTTTAATATTACACACTTACCTTTCTACTGTCTGTAAAATTTATAGCAATGTCCCCTTTTACCTTTCTGATATTAATTAATTATGCCTTTACTCTTTCCTTGATTAATCTTTCAGGGTTTCTCATTTTTACTAGATTTTTGCAAAAATCTTTGCTTTGTTGATTCTCGACATTTGTTTTCTCTTTCATTAATATCAGTTCTTATTTTTATTGACTTCCCTGATGGCTTAGACGGTAAAGTGTCTGCCTAAAACGCGGGAGACCCGGGTTCGATCCCTGGGTTGGGAAGATCCTCTGGAGAAGGAAATGGCAACCCACTCCAGTACTCTTGCCTGAAAAATCCCATGGACGGAGGGGCATGGTAGTCTACAGTCCATGGAGTCGCAAAGAGTCGGACACGACTGAGCGACTTCACTTCACTTTCATTATACTATCTTTGAGCCAACTTTGAGGGTTTTTCCAAACTTCTTGAGATGTGTGCTTAAGTTATTGACTTTCCAGCCTTTTTTTCTTCTTTTTTAATATATGCATTTAAACTATGCATTTCTCATTAGTCATGGAATTAATAGATCCCATAAGTTTTGCAGTTTCACATTTTTCTCACTTTCATTTAGCTTAACCTATTTTCTAATTTACATTGTAATTTATTCTATACACATTTCTTACTTAGAAACTATTTATTACTTTCTAAACATTTGGAGATTCTTCTCAGTGTCTTTCCATTATTGAATTCTAGCTTCATTTCACTGTGGTAGAAAATTCTGTATGATTTCAATCCTTTAAAAATTGTTGAAATTTGCTTTATAACCCAGCATACAGGAAAATTTAAATGTTTCGTGTTCATTTCAAAAGGATGTGTAATTTGGAGTTCTTGGATATAATGTTCAATATATGTTAGGTGATGCTTTTATCAAAGATTTTGTGGAAGCTTTTATATCCTTACAATTTGTTTGTCTACTCATTCTATCAGTTGTTAACAGCAGTATGTAACCCACTAAGATTATACATTTGCCTATTTCTCCTCATAGTTTTATCAATTTTTGTTTTATGTATTTTGAGGCTATGTTATTAGGTATATATAAATTTAGGTTTTTTAATATCTTCTTGGTGAATTTTTTATTATTATGAAATATTCCTCTAGTAATTCTTTTTGTTTGAAAGTCTACTATATAGATGTTAATACAGCAAAAAATAGCTTTCTTTTAGTTTTTGAACAGTATATATTTCCTCCTTTAACTTTCAACCATTTTTATCATATTTAATGTACGTTTCTTGTAAGCAACACATAGTTTTTTTTTTGCAATCTGACAACCATTATCTTTAAATTAGATTATTTAGCCCACTTGTTAATCAGTGGATTTGGATTATTGTTTTAAATCTACCATGTTGCTATTTGTTTTCTAGTTTCCCTTTTTTTTCCCTCTTCTTGACTTTTTTTGAATATAGTAAAAGTTTATCAGCTTATTTTCCTTCATAGCAGATCTATTTGCTTGAAAATATCCTTACTTAAGCTTTTTTTTTCATGAATACTCTTACTGGGAATAGAATTCTAGACTAGAACTTACTTTCCTACAGAAAGATGAGAATATTTTCTGGCTTCTATTGTTTCTTTTGAAAACTCATCTGTCAGACTTACTGCTAGATGATCCTCTGATGGACTATAAAGACAAAAGAAGCTTAGGAGTGAATCTCAAGAAATATCAACATCAGGGGCCAAAAGAGGAGACTAAGAGAAAGTGAGTAGTGAGGCTAAAGGAGAAACAAGAAAATGTCAGGTCTTTTTAAAGGAGGGTGTAGCAAGCGGCATCAGATGATACTGATATGTCAAGCAATTTGTGAAATGAAAATGGATAGGTGGATTTGGTAAGGTGAAGGGAATTTTTAGCTTCATGAGAAGTTTTGGTGAATTTTTGAGAGAGAAAGAAAATTTGAGTTAAAAAAATAAGAAGTGAAGAAAGAAAATATGGGCCTATATTTTGAGTGATTTTGCTATAAAAGAGAAAATATAAATCAGGTTGTGCCTCAAGGACTATGTGGGACAGCAGGAGAGGGTGTTCAATAAGAGACATATCCGCATGAGTATATGCTGAAGGAAATTATCCAGTAGAGAAAGATAAACTGATGATTCATGGAAGTAGACAACTGAAAAAGCAGTTTGAACAGTCAAGAGAGAGTCAGGTCCAGTGCCAAAATAAAGGATAGAAGTACAAACAGCTAATCTATCTGTGTAACAGCAGTGAAGGTTAAGCTATATGGACATAAATGCAATAGGCTGGATGATCAGACATTGCCAAAAATGAGGAAATTATTTTGTCACAGATCCAAAGTTCTCAGTAAATAAAATGGAATTCTCCAGGCAAGAATATTGGAGTGGGTAGCCATTCCCTTCTCCATGGGATCTTCCTGATTCAGAGACTGAACCTGGGTCTCCCGCGTTGCAGGCAGATTCTTTACTGTCTGAGCCACCAGAGAAGGCCCCCACATCAAGGATATGTCCTCAAATAAAGGAAAATAAGAAGCTATTGGAGCTTCCCCAGTGTGTATAACAAAAAGTAGGTTAAGAAATAGAGGGAGTGGCGAAGGAACATTGAGAGAGATTAAACATAATCGCTAACCAAGGAAAAAAGTAAAGTGAGTGCACAGAACGTAAACAGACAGTGAGATCAAAGAATTACTGAAGTCAGAGTATTAGAGGAAGTCAGTGTGCAATTCTCAAGACTAAGATTTTGGAGACACTGTAATTACAATCAAGTTCAAGGTTGAATACTACCATAAATAACAAAGAATGAAAAAATATTAAATCTTAGGTGTGTAATTTTGTAAGAAGCATATAACTTTATTTGAATTCAATGTTTAGAATCTACCTTTTGATGTGCAATCTTATTCCTACTATATGTACTGTAGTTAATGATAAAATTATGTAATTCTACTCATTTTTTACTTTCCTTACCCTGCCTTTACTGTGCCAGATCTTTCCTGGCCTGAAAATTGTGTTTTTTATTCCACTTTTTCCTCTAATGCTTAAAAAGTTATAAATTCTACTCTGTTAGGGTTTCCAATAAACTTACCAAAATTACATGTGTAACCATGTCAAAGACTGATCAACACCTATTCTTCTTACCAAACAAAGCAAGGTTCATAAACGCTTTTGCTGTGACAAATATGCCTATGACTTACACATTGCTGTTTCCTATACTATTTTAGTTTGTCTGTTTTCAAATAATGTTTTCATAAAATAATATAACTATCATTTTATAATAAATTTTATGTAGTATTATTATAGGATAAATGCTTATTTAGATTTACTGATAATGCATGGGAGCTTCCTTGCTTCCTCAAAGAGATAAAATAACATTGCTTATATGCTATTATTTAAGAGGCAAAAAAAAAAGTTTTCTCTAATACTGAAAGTCAGTATACAATATAAATATTGTATAAATATTTCTACATATACAATATGTATACAAAAACCTCATGATTTATTCAGGAAAAAAGAAAAACTAGGCTGACACTCACTAAGTGCTGGGCCATTTGGCAAACTTCCCAAATGTTGCATCTCAACACACTAATAATTTAGGAAAGCAGCTTTAAGAAAAGTGATTTCAGCAAATTCATATGAACAAAATTTCGGTTAGCTGCTCTTAGGGTCCTTCAATAAACTTCCTATAAGAAATTGCCAGACGAGCATGACATGCTTATCTACATCACACTGAGGTCTCTGACAATGTATTGATCCTACCGTTAAGAATTCATTGACAAGAAATTGGCAAACTTAGTAATTCAATAAAACCATACTAATATTAAGATGCAAACGATAGAATTTTTTTTTAATTTTTAGTCCACTTTATTTATTTTTTTTTCATTTATTTTTATTAGTTGGAGGCTAATTACTTCACAACATTGCAGTGGGTTTTGTCATACATTGACATGAATCAGCCATGGAGTTACATGTATTCCCCATCCCGATCTCCCCTCCCACCTCCCTCTCCACCCGATTCCTCTGGGTCTTCCCAGTGCACCAGGCCCGAGCACTTGTCTCATGCATCCCACCTGGGCTGGTGATCTGTTTCACTATAGATAATATACATGCTGTTCTTTCGAAACATCCCACCCTCACCTTCTCCCACAGAGTTCAAAAGTCTGTTCTGTACTTCTGTGTCTCTTTTTCTGTTTTGCATATAGGGTTATCGTTACCATCTTTCTAAATTCCATATATATGTGTTAGTATGCTGTAATGTTCTTTATCTTTCTGGCTTCCTTCACTCTGTATAATGGGCTACAGTTTTTTTTTCCTCTTTTTGTTTTCTCAATATTAAACCTGCCCAACAACGCGTAGATCTTAAAATGTGGAAATTAATTATAATACGACTAATAATGCAGAAACAGAAAGGAACTGTAACGAGATTACATTTTATTTTCTTTTACAGAGGTTCAAAAATACATAAAAATGGCTACTCTGCACAGAAACACCCTTCCAAACACTGAAACGAAATCAAGCACTACACAAAGTCATGCATTCTACCATGAGCAATCAGGAGATAGTGCCAGACGCTACGGGGATGGCCATGAACAAACCTCCACTGGATCTGGAAGCAATAGGCAGAGGGAAGCCAGTGTTCATCAGGCCAGGGACAATGAAGGATATTCAGAAGATGTAGGGAGGAATTCTGTGACCACCCAAGGAAGGTCCGGATCCACTTCAAGGAACCAACATGGGGCTTCCCATGGCCAGTCAAGAGACACCGCTAGTCACTCAGAGTCGCGTCATGGGCAGACAGACACACACAGGCACAGGGAATCTCTCCACAGAGACTCAGGATCCAGAACTTCCCACGGACAGGGGAGTCACCAGGAACAATCGAGAGACAGCTCCAGACGCACTGGGACTGGCCATGGACAAACCTCCACTGGATCTGGAAGCAGTAGACACAGGGAATCCAGTGTTAGTCAGGCCAGTGACAGTGAAGGGTATTCAGGAGACAAAGGGAGGCATTCTGTGACCACTCAAGGAAGGTCCGGATCCACTTCAAGGAACCAACATGGGGCTTCCCATAGCCAGTCAGGAGACACCTCTCGGCGACAAGAGTCACATCATGGGCAGACAGACACACATAGGCAGAGAGAATCTGTCCACAGAGACTCAGGATCCAGAACTTCCCACGGACAGGGGAGTCACCATGGACAATCGAGAGACAGCTCAAGACGTTCTGGGACTGGCCTTGGACAAACCTCCACCGGAACTGGAAGCAGAAGACACAGGGAATCCAGTGTTAGTCAGGCCAGTGACAATGAAGGATATTCAGGAGACAAAGGGAGGCATTCTGTGACCACCCAAGGAAGGTCTGGATCCACTTCAAGGAACCAACATGGGGCGTCCCATAGCCAGTCAGGAGACACCTCTCGGCGACAAGAGTCACATCATGGGCAGACAGACACACATAGGCAGAGAGAATCTGTCCACAGACAATCAGGATCCAGAACTTCCCACAGACAGGGGAGTCGCCATGAACAATCAAGTGACACTGCCAGACACTCTGGGACTGGCCTTGGACAAACCTCCAGCGGAACTGGAAGCAGTAGGCACAGGGAATCCAGTGTTAGTCAGGCCAGTGACAGCGAAGGGTATTCAGGAGACGAAGGGAGGCATTCTGTGACCACCCAAGGAAGGTCCGGATCCACTTCAAGGAACCAACATGGGGCTTCCCATAGCCAGTCAGGAGACACCTCTCGGCGATCAGAGTCGCGTCATGGACAGACAGACACACATAGACAGAGAGAATCTGTCCACAGAGAATCAGGATCCAGAACTTCCCACGGACAGGGGAGTCACCATGAACAATCGAGAGACAGCTCCAGACGCTCTGGGTCTGGCCATGGACAAACCTCCACTGGATCTGGAAGCAGAAGACACAGGGAATCCAGTGTTAGTCAGGCCAGTGACAGCGAAGGATATTCAGGAGATGAAGGGAGGCATTCTGTGACCACCCAAGGAAGGTCCGGATCCACTTCAAGGAACCAACATGGGGCTTCCCATGGCCAATCAGGAGACACCTCTCGGCGATCAGAGTCGCGTCATGGGCAGACAGACACACATGGGCAGAGAGAATCTGTCCACAGAGACTCAGGATCCAGAACTTCCAACGGACAGGGGAGTCACCATGGACAATCGAGAGACAGCTCAAGACGTTCTGGGACTGGCCTTGGACAAACCTCCACCGGAACTGGAAGCAGAAGACACAGGGAATCCAGCGTTAGTCAGGCCAGTGACAATGAAGGATATTCAGGAGACGTAGGCAGGTATTCTGTGACCACCCAAGGAAGGTCTGGATCCACTTCAAGGAACCAACATGGGGCTTCCCATAGCCAGTCAGGAGACACCTCTCGGCGACAAGAGTCACATCATGGGCAGACAGACACACATAGGCAGAGAGAATCTGTCCACAGACAATCAGGATCCAGAACTTCCCACAGACAGGGGAGTCGCCATGAACAATCAAGTGACACTGCCAGACACTCTGGGACTGGCCTTGGACAAACCTCCAGCGGAACTGGAAGCAGTAGGCACAGGGAATCCAGTGTTAGTCAGGCCAGTGACAGCGAAGGGTATTCAGGAGATGAAGGGAGGCATTCTGTGACCACCCAAGGAAGGTCCGGATCCACTTCAAGGAACCAACATGGGGCTTCCCATAGCCAGTCAGGAGACACCTCTCAGCGATCAGAGTCGCGTCATGGGCAGACAGACACACATAGACAGAGAGAATCTGTCCACAGAGAATCAGGATCCAGAACTTCCCACGGACAGGGGAGTCACCATGAACAATCGAGAGACAGCTCCAGACGCTCTGGGTCTGGCCATGGACAAACCTCCACTGGATCTCGAAGCAGAAGACACAGGGAATCCAGTGTTAGTCAGGCCAGTGACAGCGAAGGATATTCAGGAGACGTAGGGAGGCATTCTGTGACCACCCAAGGAAGGTCTGGATCCACTTCAAGGAACCAACATGGGGCTTCCCATGGCCAGTCAAGAGACACCGCTAGTCACTCAGAGTCGCGTCATGGGCAAACAGACACACACAGGCAGAGGGAATCTCTCCACAGAGACTCGGGATCCAGAACTTCCCACGGACAGGGGAGTCACCATGAACAATCGAGAGACAGCTCCAGACGCACTGGGACTGGCCATGGACAAACCTCCACTGGATCTGGAAGCAGTAGACACAGGGAATCCAGTGTTAGTCAGGCCAGTGACAGCGAAGGGCATTCAGGAGACGAAGGGAGGCATTCTGTGACCACTCAAGGAAGGTCCGGATCCACTTCAAGGAACCAACATGGGGCTTCCCATAGCCAGTCAGGAGACACCTCTCGGCGATCAGAGTCGCGTCATGGGCAGACAGACACACATAGGCAGAGAGAATCTGTCAACAGAGACTCAGGATCCAGAACTTCCCACGGACAGGGGAGTCACCATGAACAATCGAGAGACAGCTCCAGACGCTCTGGTTCTGGCCATGGACAAACCTCCACTGGATCTGGAAGCAGAAGACACAGGGAATCCAGTGTTAGTCAGGCCAGTGACAGCGAAGGATATTCAGGAGACGTCGGGAGGTATTCTGTGACCACCCAAGGAAGGTCTGGATCCACTTCAAGGAACCAACATGGGGCTTCCCATGGCCAGTCAAGAGACACCGCTAGTCACTCAGAGTCGCGTCATGGGCAGACAGACACACACAGGCAGAGGGAATCTCTCCACAGAGACTCAGGATCCAGAACTTCCCACGGACAGGGGAGTCACCATGAACAATCGAGAGACAGCTCCAGACACTCTGGGACTGGCCATGGACAAACCTCCACTGGATCTGGAAGCAGTAGACACAGGGAATCCAGTGTTAGTCAGGCCAGTGACAGCGAAGGATATTCAGGAGACGAAGGGAGGCATTCTGTGACCACCCAAGGAAGGTCTGGATCCACTTCAAGGAACCAACATGGGGCTTCCCATAGCCAGTCAGGAGACACCTCTCGGCGATCAGAGTCGCGTCATGGACAGACAGACACACATAGACAGAGAGAATCTGTCCACAGAGAATCAGGATCCAGAACTTCCCACGGACAGGGGAGTCACCATGAACAATCGAGAGACAGCTCCAGACGCTCTGGTTCTGGCCATGGACAAACCTCCACTGGATCTGGAATCAGAAGACACAGGGAATCCAGTGTTAGTCAGGCCAGTGACAGCGAAGGGCATTCAGGAGATGAAGGGAGGCATTCTGTGACCACCCAAGGAAGGTCTGGATTCACTTCAAGGAACCAACATGGGGCTTCCCATGGCCAATCAGGAGACACCTCTCGGCGATCAGAGTCGCGTCATGGGCAGACAGACACACACAGGCAGAGGGAATCTGTCCACAGAGAATCAGGATCCAGAACTTCCCACAGACAGGGGAGTCACCATGGACAATCGAGAGACAGCTCAAGACGTTCTGGGACTGGCCTTGGACAAACCTCCACCGGAACTGGAAGCAGAAGACACAGGGAATCCAGTGTTAGTCAGGCCACTGACAGTGAAGGATATTCAGGAGACGTAGGGAGGCATTCTGTGACCACCCAAGGAAGGTCTGGATCCACGTCAAGGAACCAACATGGGGCTTCCCAAGGCCTGTCAAAAGACACTGCTAGTCACTCAGCATCACATCATGGGCAGACAGACACACATAGGCAGAGAGAATCTGTCCACAGAGAATCAGGATCCAGAACTTCCCACGGACAGGGGAGTCACCATGAACAATCAAGAGACAGCTCCAGACGCTCTGGGTCTGGCCATGGACAAACCTCCACTGGATCCGGAAGCAGGAGACACAGGGAATCCAGTGTTAGTCAGGCCACTGACAGTGAAGGATATTCAGGAGACGTAGGGAGGCATTCTGTGACCACCCAAGGAAGGTCTGGATCCACTTCAAGGAACCAACATGGGGCTTCCCATGGCCAGTCAAGAGACACCGCTAGTCACTCAGAGTCGCGTCTTGGGCAGACAGACACACATGGGCAGAGAGAATCTGTCCACAGAGACTCAGGATCCAGAACTTCCCACGGACAGGGGAGTCGCCATCAACAATCAAGAGACACTGCCAGACACTCTGGGACTGGCCATGGACAAACCTCCACTGGATCTCGAAGCAGTAGACACAGGGAATCCAGTGTTAGTCAGGCCAGTGACAGCGAAGGGTATTCAGGAGACGTAGGGAGGCATTCTGTGACCACCCAAGGAAGGTCTGGATCCACTTCAAGGAACCAACATGGGGCTTCCCATGGCCAGTCAAGAGACACCGCTAGTCACTCAGAGTCGCGTCATGGGCAGACAGACACACACAGGCAGAGGGAATCTCTCCACAGAGACTCGGGATCCAGAACTTCCCACGGACAGGGGAGTCACCATGAACAATCGAGAGACAGCTCCAGACGCACTGGGACTGGCCATGGACAAACCTCCACTGGATCTGGAAGCAGTAGACACAGGGAATCCAGTGTTAGTCAGGCCAGTGACAGCGAAGGGCATTCAGGAGACGAAGGGAGGCATTCTGTGACCACTCAAGGAAGGTCCGGATCCACTTCAAGGAACCAACATGGGGCTTCCCATAGCCAGTCAGGAGACACCTCTCGGCGATCAGAGTCGCGTCATGGGCAGACAGACACACATAGGCAGAGAGAATCTGTCAACAGAGACTCAGGATCCAGAACTTCCCACGGACAGGGGAGTCACCATGAACAATCGAGAGACAGCTCCAGACGCTCTGGTTCTGGCCATGGACAAACCTCCACTGGATCTGGAAGCAGAAGACACAGGGAATCCAGTGTTAGTCAGGCCAGTGACAGCGAAGGACATTCAGGAGACATCGGGAGGTATTCTGTGACCACCCAAGGAAGGTCTGGATCCACTTCAAGGAACCAACATGGGGCTTCCCATGGCCAGTCAAGAGACACCGCTAGTCACTCAGAGTCGCATCATGGGCAGACAGACACACACAGGCAGAGGGAATCTCTCCACAGAGACTCAGGATCCAGAACTTCCCACGGACAGGGGAGTCACCATGAACAATCGAGAGACAGCTCCAGACGCACTGGGACTGGCCATGGACAAACCTCCACTGGATCTCGAAGCAGTAGACACAGGGAATCCAGTGTTAGTCAGGCCAGTGACAGCGAAGGATATTCAGGAGACGAAGGGAGGCATTCTGTGACCACCCAAGGAAGGTCCGGATCCACTTCAAGGAACCAACATGGGGCTTCCCATAGCCAGTCAGGAGACACCTCTCGGCGATCAGAGTCGCGTCATGGACAGACAGACACACATAGACAGAGAGAATCTGTCCACAGAGAATCAGGATCCAGAACTTCCCACGGACAGGGGAGTCACCATGAACAATCGAGAGACAGCTCCAGACGCTCTGGTTCTGGCCATGGACAAACCTCCACTGGATCTGGAATCAGAAGACACAGGGAATCCAGTGTTAGTCAGGCCAGTGACAGCGAAGGATATTCAGGAGATGAAGGGAGGCATTCTGTGACCACCCAAGGAAGGTCTGGATCCACTTCAAGGAACCAACATGGGGCTTCCCATGGCCAATCAGGAGACACCTCTCGGCGATCAGAGTCGCGTCATGGGCAGACAGACACACACAGGCAGAGGGAATCTGTCCACAGAGAATCAGGATCCAGAACTTCCCACAGACAGGGGAGTCACCATGGACAATCGAGAGACAGCTCAAGACGTTCTGGGACTGGCCTTGGACAAACCTCCACCGGAACTGGAAGCAGAAGACACAGGGAATCCAGTGTTAGTCAGGCCACTGACAGTGAAGGATATTCAGGAGACGTAGGGAGGCATTCTGTGACCACCCAAGGAAGGTCTGGATCCACGTCAAGGAACCAACATGGGGCTTCCCAAGGCCTGTCAAAAGACACTGCTAGTCACTCAGCATCACATCATGGGCAGACAGACACACATAGGCAGAGAGAATCTGTCCACAGAGAATCAGGATCCAGAACTTCCCACGGACAGGGGAGTCACCATGAACAATCAAGAGACAGCTCCAGACGCTCTGGGTCTGGCCATGGACAAACCTCCACTGGATCCGGAAGCAGGAGACACAGGGAATCCAGTGTTAGTCAGGCCACTGACAGTGAAGGATATTCAGGAGACGTAGGGAGGCATTCTGTGACCACCCAAGGAAGGTCTGGATCCACTTCAAGGAACCAACATGGGGCTTCCCATGGCCAGTCAAGAGACACCGCTAGTCACTCAGAGTCGCGTCATGGGCAGACAGACACACATGGGCAGAGAGAATCTGTCCACAGAGACTCAGGATCCAGAACTTCCCACGGACAGGGGAGTCGCCATCAACAATCAAGAGACACTGCCAGACACTCTGGGACTGGCCATGGACAAACCTCCACTGGATCTCGAAGCAGTAGACACAGGGAATCCAGTGTTAGTCAGGCCAGTGACAGCGAAGGGTATTCAGGAGACGTAGGGAGGCATTCTGTGACCACCCAAGGAAGGTCCGGATCCACGTCAAGGAACCAACATGGGGCTTCCCATAGCCAGTCAGGAGACACCTCTCGGCGATCAGATTCACGTCATGGGCAGACAGACACACATAGGCAGAGAGAATCTGTCCACAGAGAATCAGGATCCAGAACTTCCCACGGACAGGGGAGTCACCATGAACAATCGAGAGACAGCTCCAGACGCTCTGGGTCTGGCCATGGACAAACCGCCACCGGAACTGGAAGCAGAAGACACAGGGAATCCAGTGTTAGTCAGGCCAGTGACAGCGAAGGGTATTCAGGAGATGAAGGCAGGCATTCTGTGACCACCCAAGGAAGGTCCGGATCCACTTCAAGGAACCAACATGGGTCTTCCCATGGCCAGTCAGAAGACTCCCCCAGGAACTCACAGTCACATCAGAAGTGGACAGACACTTATAGGCAGAGCGAATCTGTCCGTGGAGACTCAGGTTCCAGCACTTCTCCGGAAGAGGTGGGCCACTATGAGCAATCAGGAGGCCCTTATTAGAGAGAAGCTAATTTGAAGAAGAAAAAAAATATATTATTTCAAAAAGTAGCAGAATGTCACTGCTTTGAATCAAGAAAATTTTCATTAATCTTTTTGGAAACTTGTACTTTTTTCTCTTTATTTTGGACTGAGTGACTTTTTTTAAGCCTGGTTTTTCTTTTTCTTTTTTGGAATGGTTGAATATGATAGTCAGAAACTGGTTTTGGATGAAATCTATATCATAGCTGCTCTAATTTGAAAAGTGAATATTTAGAGTTTGGCATTCAAGTAAGCATTTTTCTCTTGAGAGGTTAAATTTCAGAATCTCTCCAGACTGGTTCTTCAATATATTCAATAATATCAATGGAAATAATATAAAGTCACCTTCCATTTATCAAAGCTGCTTTATATTATAATGGGTTTGCACATCTGCTTCTATTATCCTCCTATTAGAACTCTGTTTTATTCTGCATTCATTAATCACCTTGGGCATATAGAATCTAGTAAAATGATCTACATGAAAACTGAAAATAAACAATTGACCATATATCATAGTATGTCTCTTCCATGCTTATTTCTTATATACCCTAAAAGACTTATTTCCCCAAGGTAAGAATAACAGCTTTTCCTCTTTCACTGAAAACTGTATTTGCAAATAGCAGATATATATCATACCAAAAATAAATAAATAAATAAGGAATACAAGGAAGAAGTAATTTAGTCAAATCCTGTATTTTTTCCAACATAGTCATTGTTCCATGTATTCATCATCAGGATGAATAAAACAAGCTCAATTCTTCTAATCAGACCCAAACAATATTATGTCTATGCTTGTGCTCCACAAGCAACACATAAGGGGTACTAGCCGCAGTAAGCATCCTTCTTCCTTGCTTGAGGTGCTGTCCCCAAATACTCCTACAAAGCTACAAAGTTGGCAGCACAAAATATGCAGGTTTCATGGATTTGCCACAGACACAGATATGGAAAAAAATGCTTCTTTCCATTTTTGTGACACATTTGCCACTTTAGTCTCAAAAGGAACTAATTGAACTCCCACTTGAGGCCCTTCTCTAGAGGAGTCAGGACTAACTAACATTCTGAATAATTTAAATTATAACAAAGGAAACAGTGCTGACCTAGCCTCACTAAGGGGCAGGTTGATAGAAGGACAGTGATGGGTATTACAACAGAGATAGCCAGATACATATACCCTAGAGCTAAACTCTCATCCTTTTCTTAAGATGCCATAAACAATGGAAATTGATTGTTGTTTTTTTTTTTTTTTTTTCATATTTCTAGCCCCTTGAGGACAGAATTACCAGACATTCCTCTTTGATAGCTGACAGAAAATCATCTACCTCAAAAGGTGCAAACAAGATTCACAGGGAACATTCTAGACTTCGGTATTTCTCTATGCTCTCCTTCTCTTGTGGAATTTATCTTTGACGTTGTTCCTTAACTCAGTCAATGAACTCCTTCACACGTGAATCAAAATTCTTCTTACCAAATAGCTAAATGTCTGTTAAGTTTTTCTTTGACCAGGACAATCTTACAGGGCAGAGTCCATCTTCCCTTACCTGCAGGAAAACTCTCTCTAAGACACATCAATCCAAGGGAGAGACAAAATGAGAATCTGAACCAGTTTAGTGGTCATGGAATATCTGAACAATAAGGTCAACAGAATTTGATTACTGATCAAATCTAGAGGTAAAGAAGAGGAAGAAATCTAAGATTATTTAGAGGATTGTTACTTGGGCAACTGAATGAAGAATGAGGCCATTCATTGAGGTAAGGAATAAGATTAGAGACAGAAAAACAGTAAGATCAGTTTTGAACATCATGAGCTTGAGAATCCCAGGAGAGACTCTAGTAGAGCTTTCTTATGAGTAAATGGACATAAATATCTCTATTTCAAACAAAAGATCAGACCTCAGGCATCCATATATAGGTAGTTTACTAAACTGGTTTAAAGTTCTGAAGCCAGATGCTGTCTAGGCAGAGTCAGTTTTATCATTAATTTGCTGTGTACCTTAGGCAACTTACTCAGGATCTCGATTTCTCATCCAAAGAGTACAAATAGATACAGTACATACGCACCTTAACATTGTTGTGAAGACTGGGTTGATACACGAAATGTTGCCTAGAACATAACAAGCATTCAGTAAATGTTTACAATTATGGATGGAGCTACAGGTATGATTGAATGAGAAGATACAAAGTGAAAACCAAGAATAGAATATTGAGAAAACCCACTATTAAAAGTTCAACCCACAACCACATAACAACTAGGTGGTGGAAATAAGATTTGAAACCGAATTTTGTCTTCCAAGTCCAAGAAGAATTTTGCCTTCTTACTGAAAAGGAGACAAGTTTTATCAAAGTTACAATAGTTCAACTTCCAAGAATGGTCAAGTAAAATGAGAAATGAAATATGTCCACTGATTTGGTAACCTGACATCTGAGACTTGAAAACAGCTATTTCTGTGGAGAGGTGATGATATATAAACTTTGTTGGAAAACTTAAGAATGAATGGTTTGGGGAAAGTTGGACATAATAAAGGAAGTTCAGAGTAGTGAACTAGCCTCATTACTTCTGTGAGAAAGTCAAAAATTAATTTCTAACCAAATCCCTTAGGGTTTTCCCATTCCTAAGTGCCCAGGAATACATGGATTCTGGGCTGGGAGCTGGAAAAACAGTCAGCATAATTTTTTAGAATTAAGCAGAAACAAGACTATGTAGTATCTTGGAAGTCACAGTAAACTCCACATATAATGGATATTTATATGTGGTTAAAAAAATACACAACATGAAATTTATCATCTCATCAATTTTTAAGCATACAATTCAGCAATGATGTAAAGAGCCAAAAATCCTCTTACCAGATCTCTTATGTGTTCCTTTGTTCTGAGATACTTGGTGGGATTAAATACCAAGAGGGAATCAGAGCAGGATTAGGAGGAAGAAATCTAAAACAAGCTTCTAGGACTAACCATTCTTACAGGTCTTAAACTAAAGGACTACAATAAATTCAAGAAACTCTCCTTGGTCACAAAGTTCATCTGGGTGAGAGAGGTGTGGGGTTGAACCTTGGGAAGCATGCATTCATCTTATGTGTACCCTTGGGTAGCTACCTCCGTGGAAAAGAGTTCATAAGCTGTCATCTGTGTGAGGAGAGTAAATTTTCACATTAAATTCTTAATGAAGAACTCTCAAAAGAAAGGCAATTAGAGTAAGAAAAGAACTATTAGTATCTTTGCAGAGAGAAACTGCATGCTCCCTGTTGTTGTTCAGTCACTCAGTCATGTCTGACTCTTTGCAACCCCAGGGACTGCAGCACCCCAGGCTTCCCTGTCCTTCACTATCTCCCAGAGTTTGCTCAAACTCATGTTCATTGAGTTGGTGATGCCATCCAACCATCTTCTCCACTGTCATCCCCTTCTCCTCTTGCCTTCATCTTTCCCTAAATCAGGGTCTTTTCCAATGAGTCAGTTCTTCGTATCAGGTGGCCAAAGTATTAAAGCTTCAGCTTCAACATCAGTCCTTCCAACGAACATTCAGGATTGATTTCCTTTAGGATTGACTGGTTTGATTTCCTTGCAGTCCAAGGGATTCTCAAGAGTATTCTCCGACACCACAGTTCAAAAGCATCAATTCTTCGATGATCAGCCTTCTTTACAGTCCATCTCTCATGACTCCTGGAAAGACCATAGCTTTGACTATACGGACCTTTGTCGGCAAAGTAATATTTCTGCTTTTTAATACACTGTCTAGGTTTGTCATAGTGTTACAAATTCTTTGTCACTCTTGGCATCATAGAGGTAGAGTCTGTGTCCACTCCACTTCAATCTGTCCCATGACCCATGACTGATTGAGCCAACAGAGTTAAAATGAAAGTGATCTATGTCATTTTCAGGCCTAGTCTTCAAGGACTGGCAGTTTCTACTCTGGCCCTAAGAAACTGAGCATGTAAACAAACAATGACAAGACCATGCATAGAAATAGAACTCTGATCCACACCTGCAGAAACCAGCCCAGGAAACCAACCCCTTATCTACAATAAACCCTGGGAAACCACAGGAAAATGTGACAGCATTTCATCACTGAGGAGGCATCAATTGAGCAGAGACCAGAGTTAAAAACAGAAGTCAGCTATGCATAAAACAATGAATCAGTAACCATGTAATTACCATCAGTAATCATGTTAGAAAACAAGGTCTTTGGGAAGGTACAAGCTGAACAGACACAATATCCCGAGCTGAAAAACTCAGTATGTCTTCAACCTGATGAAAAAAAAAAAAAAAAGGAGGGCATAGAGGTACAAAATGAGATCAGAAAAGCAAATGGGGATCCAATCACAAAGAGTAATAGTAAGTTATCTACTATTCTAAATATTATGGAAATCCCCTGGAGAGCTGTAAGTAGGGCAGTAACACCCTGATTTACATTTTTTTTTAACTTTAAGCTGATTGCTGTATAGAGTAGATTGTGGGAAGAAGCAAGAAGAAAGAGGGAGACTAACTGCAATAATATAGCTGAGATGCTGGTGGCATTGACTAGGTTGGTAGCAGTGAAAATGGAAAAAAGAT
This sequence comes from Dama dama, assembly GCF_033118175.1. Taxonomy (NCBI): domain Eukaryota; kingdom Metazoa; phylum Chordata; class Mammalia; order Artiodactyla; family Cervidae; genus Dama; species Dama dama. Next base: position 19,693,149 of record NC_083700.1, read on the forward strand.
GAATGGAAGATATTTTGAAGAGAAAGTCAATATGACTTGTTAATGGATTATATACTGAAGATGAGGAAATGGGGAATGAAGAAAGATTTCCAACAATACAGTCTGACCAAGTTGATAGATGATGGTGCCTTTTATGGTTCCATTTATATTGGTCATGTTAGGTTTGTATGCCTACACACATCCTGAAATACAAAAAGGCAGCTTAATAGCATCCATGTGCCAGTGTTCATTTTTACTGCTTGATATCTTAGCATGTAGCACAATTGACCTCTTCCTCCTTATTCCTCTTGGCTCCCACACTACCATATTCTCATGGAGTCCTCCTCCCTTAGTCGCCATTACTTCTGGTCTGCTTAGCTGGCTCTGCTTGATCTAAGGTTGAACAATTCTATCCTTTACTTTTTTTCCATATATCTCTACACATTTACTATGTAGTCACAACCCAGTCCTGTGGCATGCCATTGGTATCAGTGGGTACAGTTAGATTCAGCTCAGTGACATGAGGAAAACAAAACTCTAACCACGGCCAAAGAAGGAACAACTTTAGATAGTCAAGATCTCAACAGGCCAAAATAACTAATTCTGGATTAGCTGGTTCTATGCAAGAAAATCTGGGTCAGCAATAAGGGGACATGTATCCAATCATGGACAATCAGGAAAGTTCCAGACATTCAGGATCATCTCATAGCCAATCATTACCTATAGACTCTGGAGTCAGTACAAGTAGACAATGGTGCCCAGGTATATCCAACCTAGTTACAGTGAAAGACAATCAGAAAACTCAGACACAGTCAGCATCAAGCCATGAATAATCTGGATATAGCCATAAATAATCAAAATCTGACAAATTAAGAAACAAGACTCTAGCCACAGACAATCACAAGATAGTGCAAGATCCTCAAGACAAACATTTGTCCATGGACAGTCTGGATCTACATATGGTGAATCTGGACCCAATATAAGAAGACATGGATTCAGCCACAGTCAGTGAGAGCTCTAGATACTTCTCACAGTCAGTCCTCAACCTCTGCAATCTAGATTCAGTACAAACAAACAGCAGAGATCTAATTTTACTCAGTCCAGTGATAATGAAGGACAATAAAGAGACCGGATAGACTGTTCCCAAAGCCCACCTGAATATAAGCATGTACAGTCTGGATCTAGCACAAGAAAAAGATGGCTCTAGCCATGGACAGTTAAAAGATAGGCCAGGAACTCATCAAAGATGGGTATCCACTCAACCACTCAAACTTTGTTCAACATATGGGAAAGAAATGGATCCACTTGTGGACAATCAACAGGCAGCACCAGAACTTAATGGTCAACTCACAGACAGGCACAATTAACATATCCTAGATCCACTTGATGCAGACATCAACAGGCACAGTTATACTCAGATCAATGATGATGAAATACAATCTGAAGATACAGTAAAAGTCAGAATAAACCCACTGGCAGTCAGTATAGACAAAGATGGTGATGGTGAAAAGTCGCTCAGTCGTGTCCAACTCTGCGACCCCATGGACTGTAGCCTACAAGGCTCTTCCTCCATGGGATGTTCCAGGCAAGAATACTGGAGTGGGTTGCCATTTCCTTCTCCTGGAGATCTTCCCAACCCAGGGATTGAACCCATGTCTCCCACATTGTAGGCTTTACCGCTTTACCATCTGAGCCACCAGGGAAGTCATAGACAAAGATAGTTAGACTCAAACACAAGAGAAAAACCAGGATTCAGTCTTAGAAACTGAAGAGATAACACTAAACTCTATAGACTCTAGGGCTAGACAGACATCCATTACTGGTCAGTTTGAATATACAAGTGGATGGTCAGGATCCAACACGAGAAAGAAAAACAGCTTAAACAGACATGAGACAGCTCTGGGCAATCAGTAACTCCTCATAGCCACACATAAATTCATGGACAGTTTAGGTCTAATCATGGAGAAGCTAAATCCAGTAAAACAGAAAGACACAGAAACACCCATGAACACCTGGAAGATAGTGCTAAATGTTTAGAGTCCGCTCCTAGACAATCACCACTAACACAGTCTGGAACTAATACAAATAGACAAGAATCTGATTATAGTCACCTTCACCTGGTGGAGGTGAATGATAATTAGGAGACTCAGGTGGAGAACCAGCACTAATCCCTGAAAAATCTAGATCCAGCAGAAAAAAAGAGACAACAACCTAGCCACAGACAGTCAAGAGAATGCAATGGACATTCAAGGTCTACATCCACACAGCCTGCTATCAGTGTCAGCAGAAAATAGGCATCCAGTTATAGTCAATTTAGTGATAGTGGTGGACAATAAGGAGACTGACTAGACAGCTTCCACTTGTGGTCAGTCTGAGTGTAGTCATGTGCAATCTTGGTCCAACACAAGAGGAAGACAAGGTTCCAGCCATGGAGACTTAGAAGACAGGTCTAGACATTCAGGATGTCAACATGGCCAGACAGCAATTCAAGGACATTCTGGGTCCACCCAAGGATAACATGGTGCAGTATAATAGAAAGACATGGCTATGGACAATCAGGAGATATCTCTAGAGACTCTTATAGACAATTTGCACATACAAGGTCTGGATCAAGTTAAGGCAATGTCTACTGAGGCTCCAGTTACAGTACTCACAACACACAATCAGGAGACATACAGAAAGTCAACATCAGTCTGTGCATGGTCTGAGTATGATTATGAACAGTTGAGAAACAGGAAGTCAGAAGACTAGAGATCTAGACACTCAGAGTCTCACCAAGAACATAAAAGCACTGGAAGTCAGTCTGGACTTACTCATGAACAGCCCAGATCCAAGAGTAAACAATTTGGCCATGGGCAAACAAGACATAGCTGTGGACACTGAAGATATACTCATACACCATCATCATTTACTCAGTCTTAACAATTAAATCATCAATTACTGAGTCCATTATCAATAGACAAGGAGCATCCAGTTATAGTCAGAGATACTGAAGGACAGTCAGAAAACAGGGAAAGACACTATTCCCCTTCCCATGATGTGTCTGAGAAATGGCCATAGGAATCTGGGTCTAACACAAGAGAAAGAGATTACTCTAGCTGTAGGAAATCTGGAAATAGGCCTGTATTTCATCAAGAGTAGACATTTATCCACAGGTGAGCAAGGTCTACCAAGGTGATTAGGTTTCATCACAAGATAAAACATGGATCTATTTATGGACAAATTGGGTCATATCATAGGCAATCATTTACACAGATTAGATTCAGAACAAGAAAACATCAGGGATCCAGTATTGGTCAGGCCAGTGATAATGAAGGGCAATCATAAGATTCAGAGATGCAGTCAGAATAAACCCATGGATGGCCCAAATCCAGTTTAAGGAATGAATATGAATCCACTTATGGCCAGTCATCAGCAGTTTATACATTCAGGGTTTCATCAAGGTCAGACACCTCAATGGATGGCATAGACATGTATCTGGGCAAAGTCAACTTAGGGACAGTGCAAGATACAGATGAAGATGTTCCTCAAAATGGCAGCTCTGAGACAACAAGTAACAGTGGAAGAAAGCAAACAAAAAGTTTTTATTAAAGCCACACTCCAGTCTATAAATAGAGCCATGTGCAAAGGAAACATTATCATCACGACCAAGAAAAGACCTAACTCTAAAAAAAGAAAAAAAAAAGTGAAGACATGAGAAGAACAAAAATCATGGAATTTATTGTGAATAACTTCTTTTTGAGGACATAGCTATTTATCTCTATCCTTTTCTTTAACAGTGCAATTCCACTTTAATCCTTCCACTAAGTGTTAATCTTATTTAAAAGGATAGTATATGCTTGTCTTCCTCAGTTAGCATCTGATAATAGTATAAGTTTAAATTTTAATGATCTTATTTAAAATTTTTGATTTGTGGGGTTAACTAGAGTTAAATATGAGCACTCATTTTGATATTTGTGCCAAATGTGATACTACACATGACTCTTAAAGGTGATGTATTAAGTCCTACAGCATCACCAGATCACTGTGACTGCAATACCTTGAATTTATAGACAGAGCCTTCAAGTGTTTGGTTAGAAGGTCAGAGAGGAAACTAAGACCCAGTCAGCTTTACATTCATTACATTCGTTACATTCCCTCTTTTTCCAGTCCCTCTTCCCTTCTGCCTGTCCCCTCCTTTCATTCTCTCTCTCTCTCTCTCTCTCTCTCTCTCTCTCTCTCTCTCTCTCTCACACACACACACACACACACACACACACACACTGAAAGTTAAAGTTTCTGGATCTGACTCCCAGCAACCAAGGTCTCAGCTTACCTGTCCCATATCTGAAGCTCCAACATCCTCTCTGCTCTTTCCCATACTAGTAGGTCTTTTGTGCCACCTCTGTAACACCTGGAGGATCCCTAAGGAGCACTCCCATCTGCTCATTTTGACAGACCAGGTCTGCATGCAGAAAGCCTAATGTAGTTGCTCAGTCGTGTCCGACTCTTCACAACCCCATTGACTATAGCCCTCCAGGCTCCTCTGTCCATGGGGATTCTCCAAGCAAGAATAATGGAGTGGGTTGCCATGCCCTCCTCCTAGGGAACTCCCCAACCCAGGAATTGAACCGGGGTCTCCTGCACTGTGGGTGGATTCTTTACCAGCTGAGCTACAAGGGAAGCCAGGAACTAAGGGACACAGGCTATAAATGGCCATGTCAGTAACAGAATCATACAACAAGTTAAGGAGATGGAAACACACTAGTGAAAGACATTGACAGAATAAGAGGATACAAATAAAAATGTGCTCTGGAGTCCAACTAACTAGGGCATTTGTGAGAACTTGAAGGAAAAAAAAGATAGAACACTGAGACAAAGAAGCAACTGAATAAGAAGGTCGGTCCTTAAGCAGTTATTCCACGGCCTGAGTCTGGAGCTGAAAGATAGATCATGGTGCCTGGCCCAACTCCCAGATAAACCATGATAAACTATAAAGTTACATCAGATCCATTTTTATTATTTTGAGATAGAAAAAATGAAGAGAAGGATATGAGGAGAAAGGCTTCTTGGCCGGTATTTATATTACAGCTGACTTCTTTTGACTCCATTTATATTTTTCCAGTAGTCATATATGGATGTGAGAGTTGGACTATAAAGAAAACTGGGCACTAAAGAATTGATGCTTTTGAACTGTGGTGTTGGAGAAGACTCTTGAGAGTCCCTTGGACTGCAAAGAGATCCAACCAGTCCATCCTAAAGGAAATCAGTCCTGGGTATTCATTGGAAGGACTGATGTTGAAGCTGAAACTCCAATACTTTGGCCACCTGATGCGAAGGGCTGATTCATTGGAAAAGACCCTGATGCTGGGAAGGATTGACGGCATGAGGAGAAGGGGACGACAGAGGATGAGATGGTTGGATGGCATCACCGACTCAGTGGACACGGATTTGGGTAAACTCCAGGAGTTGGTGATGGACAGGGAGGCCTGGTGTGCTGTGGTTCATGGGGTCGCAAAGAGTTGGACTCGACTGAGCAACTGAACTGAACTGAATACCCCAATCATGACCAGCAACACTCTCTGCTTGTTCTGTCCCTATTTTTACAATTTCCTCATTCATAGATTCTAAACTACAAAAAGCTCTCAGAAACTTCATGGAGAGATGGGGAAAAGGAGAGGAAAGGACAAGCAGAGAGACTTTCCCTAGCATATTTCAGACCCAGTTGATGGCGAGAACAGTGTACCTTGCAGACAAGAGTGAATATGTGAACAGGGGTGGGACGAATTGTTTCCTGGTTAGTTTTTTTTAAGTCAAAATTAGATTCCTCATGAACTGTCCCCCAAACCCTTCCTTACCCAAAACAGGAAGAGTTCCCCATTCCCTAGTTATTCTTAGAAAAAAACAGATGTGAGTCTTCCTTCTCCACTTAATAACTGAGTAACTAAAAATAAGTTTCATATTTTCTCTTATTGTGAGGATTAATAGAATGATGTACCCAAGGGCAGAGAGCACTGTGCTTGGCATAAAGGGGAACATAATTTCCTCTCTTCTACCAACATATAAGGCACTGAAAAACCTAGAACATGTCACATATCTTAAGATATCTCTTCTCCTGAACCCTGTCACCTCCAAGGGGAAAACCAGCAACCAAACCAATGGCAGACTGGGGAGGGGGATTTCAAGCCCACCCTATTAATGTGGAGAACTTACTCTGATAAAATCATGAATCTCAGTTTTCAAAAGGACTTCTGTGACAATCTGCTAAAATTCTTACATTAGTAATTTTCAAAAAGTAGACAAGAGGCCAAATACCCGTTTTTTCATGACACAAACTGAGAAATAAAGCTCAGCAAACACTGGTTGTTGATTTTGGAGGAAAATCAGAAAATAAAGCACTGAAAGGATTAAAACTGCTTACATAATACATGAAAGTTCCTTTAATACCCCTTGACAAAAAATTCAACTACTATGCAAAGACTTCATTGAATTTTCAGCCAACTTCCCAAAGAGCTCACTGCATTTTCAGCTAAGACAAACATTAAAAGTTAGTTCCTTTAACCAAGTCAAAGTTTACCTCCCTTTCATGGTCACTTGTTCCCTTTCCTGTAACCTCACATACATCAACTTTCACAGACACCCATGCATTTCTCTCCCAACAGTCGTCTGATGTCCCACACATCCCTGCCCTTCTCTTCCCTCTAGATTCTCCTCACCTGTGAATCTTCCTGAAGTGAAGTGAAGTCGCTCAGTTGTGTCCAACTCTTTGCAACTCCATGGACTGTAGCCTAACAGAATCCTCCATCCATGGGATTTTCCAGGCAAGAGTACTGGAGTGGGTTGCCGTTTCCTTCTCCAGGAGATCTTCCTGACCCAGGGATCAAACCCGGGTCTCCTGCATTGTAGGCAGATGCTTTACTGTCTGAGCCACCAGGGAAGTCTTCCTGACAAGCAAATATATAGGGCCAGCAGATGGCAAACTACAGCCCTTAGGTCCTATCTAGGGCATCATTAGTTTTTATACGACCCATAAGCTAAAAATGTTTTCCACATTTTAAGTTGAAAAAAACTTTTGACGTGAAATTATGAAATTTAAGGGTCAGGTCAATCTATAGGTTTTATTGAAACGCAGCGGTGCTCATCTTTTTTTTTTATTATTATTATTAGTTGGAGGCTAATTACTTCACAACATTGCAGTGGGTTTTGTCATACATTGATATGAATCAGCCATAGAGTTACACGTATTCCCTATCCTGATCCCCCCTCCCACCTCCCTCTCCACCCGATTCCTCTGGGTCTTCCCAGTGCACCAGGCCCGAGCACTTGTCTCATGCATCCCACCTGGGCTGGTGATCTGTTTCACCATAGAAAATACACATGCTGTTCTTTCGAAACATCCCACCCTCACCTTCTCCCACAGAGTTCAAAAGTCTGTTCTGTACTTCTGTGTCTCTTTTTCTGTTTTGCATATAGGGTTATCATTACCATCTTTCTAAATTCCATATATATGTGTTAGTATGCTGTAATGTTCTTTATCTTTCTGGCTTACTTCACTCTGTATAATGGGATCCAGTTTCATCCATCTCATTAGAACTGATTCAAATGAATTCTTTTTAATGGCTGAGTAATATTCCATGGTGTATATGTACCACAGCTTCCTTATCCATTCATCTGCTGATGGGCATCTAGATTGCTTCCATGTCCTGGCTATTATAAACAGTGCTGCGATGAACATTGGGGTGCACGTGTCTCCTTCAGATCTGGTTTCCTCAGTGTGTATGCCCAGAAGTGGGATTGCTAGGTCATATGGCAGTTCTATTTCCAGTTTTTTAAGAAATCTCCACACTGTTTTCCATAGCGGCTGTACTAGTTGGCATTCCCACCAACAGTGTAAGAGGGTTCCCTTTTCTCCACACCCTCTCCAGCATTTATTGCTTGTAGACTTTTGGATAGCAGCCATCCTGACTGGCGTGTAATGGTACCTCATTGTGGTTTTGATTTGCATTTCTCTAATAATGAGTGATGTTGAGCATCTTTTCATGTGTTTGTTAGCCATCTGTATGTCTTCTTTGGAGAAATGTCTGTTTAGTTCTTTGGCCCATTTTTTGATTGGGTCATTTATTTTTCTGGAATTGAGCTGCAGGAGTTGCTTGTATATTTTTGAGATTAATCCTTTGTCTGTTGCTTCATTTGCTATTATTTTCTCCCAATCTGAAGGCTGTCTTTTCACCTTACTTATAGTTTCCTTTGTAGTGCAAAAGCTTTTAAGTTTCATTAGGTCCCATTTGTTTATTTTTGCTTTTATTTCCAATATTCTGGGAGGTGGGTCATAGAGGATCTTGCTGTGATTTATGTCGGAGAGTGTTTTGCCTATGTTCTCCTTTAGGAGTTTTATAGTTTCTGGTCTTACATTTAGATCTTTAATCCATTTTGAGTTTATTTTTGTGTATGGTGTTAGAAAGTGTTCTAGTTTCATTCTTTTACAAGTGGTTGACCAGTTTTCCCAGCACCACTTGTTAAAGAGGTTGTCTTTTTTCCCTTGTATATCCTTGCCTCCTTTGTCGAAGATAAGGTGTCCATAGGTTCGTGGATTCATCTCTGGGCTTTCTATTCTGTTCCATTGATCTATATTTCTGTCTTTGTGCCAGTACCATACTGTCTTGATGACTGTGGCTTTGTAGTAGAGTCTGAAGTCAGGCAGGTTGATTCCTCCAGTTCCATTCTTCTTTCTCAAGATTACTTTGGCTATTCGAGGTTTTTTGTATTTCCATACAAATTGTGAAATTATTTGTTCTAGTTCTGTGAAAAATACCGTTGGTAGCTTGATAGGGATTGCATTGAATCTATAGATTGCTTTGGGTAGAATAGCCATTTTGACAATATTGATTCTTCCAATCCATGAACACGGTATGTTTCTCCATCTGTTTGTGTCCTCTTTGATTTCTTTCATCAGTGTCTTATAGTTTTCTATGTATAGGTCTTTTGTTTCTTTAGGTAGGTATACTCCTAAGTATTTTATTCTTTTTGTTGCAATGGTGAATGGTATTGTTTCCTTAATTTCTCTTTCTGTTTTTTCATTGTTAGTATATAGGAATAAAAGGGATTTCTGTGTGTTAATTTTATATCCTGCAACTTTACTATATTCATTGATTAGCTCTAGTAATTTTCTGGTAGAGTCTTTAGGGTTTTCTATGTAGAGGATCATGTCATCTGCAAACAGTGAGAGTTTCACTTCTTCTTTTCCTATCTGGATTCCTTTTACTTCTTTTTCTGCTCTGATTGCTGTGGCCAAAACTTCCAACACTATGTTGAATAGCAGTGGTGAGAGTGGGCACCCTTGTCTTGTTCCTGATTTCAGGGGAAATGCTTTCAGTTTTTCACCATTGAGGGTGATGCTTGCTGTGGGTTTGTCACATATAGCTTTTATTATGTTGAGGTATGTTCCTTCTATTCCTGCTTTCTGGAGAGTTTTAATCATAAATGAGTGTTGAATTTCGTCAAAGGCTTTCTTTGCATCTATTGAGATAATCATATGGTTTTCATCTTTCAATTTGTTAATGTGGTGTATTACATTGATTGATTTGCGGATATTAAAGAATCCTTGCATTCCTGGGATAAAGCCACTTGGTCATGGTGTATGATTTTTATAATATGTTGTTGGATTCTGTTTGCTAGAATTTTGTTAAGGATTTTTGCATCTATGTTCATCAGTGATATTGGCCTGTAGTTTTCTGCTCATCTGTTTATACAGTCCTTTAGTGCTGTATGAGCAGACGTGAGTAGCCCACCTGGTCTACAAACCTATAATATTTAATACCTGATCCTTTACAGAAAAGCCTGCCAACCCCTCCTGCAGGAGAGCACTGGCCCCAGAAACATGTTTCACCCACCATGCTTCCTTCCCTCTGTGGTGACAGCCAGCTCCTGCAGGAAATTAGCCCTCAACAGATTCCACCTCCCCTGCAATTCCACAGTCTCAGTCACACCTCTGATGAAGCGTGGCAACCTGGCCCAAATCGGGCATCCAGAGGAAACATGGCCACAGAATGGATACTTACTCTGCAGCCTTCTGAGTAACACTTGGAACAAAGCATGTAGCCTAATAATGGTTGAATTTGGAATCATATAATTTATCCTTTCCCAATAGTTGCTACCACGCCTTCCCAATCCCTGATGATCATATTGTATAAGTTGTAAGCCTATGTGACTTCACCCAGCTTCAGTGAGACTTGTGCTATACATTTACAACAGATGGTGTGTAGAGCAAGGTCCTCAAGGACTACCCCTAACACATGATTCAGTTTATATCCATGTGAAATCATGTCCTCTGAGGTAAACACAGGAAGAGAAAGGACAGATCCTAATCTTGTGAAAAATTAGAAGTGTCAATGCAGATAACTGCAGTAATGATCCTTACTCTGCTTTCACTTCAATTTGGCAAACACTTAGAGGGACCTTAATGTGCCAACCAATGTGCTGTGTCTATAAGTAACATAGGGATTACATGAGTGAAAGTGTTAGTCGCTCAGTCGTGTCTGACTCTTGCGACTCCATGAACTGTAACCCACCAGGCTCCTCTGTCCCTGGAATTATGCAGGCAAGAATACTGGAATGGGTAGCCATTCCCTTCTCCAGGGGATCTTCCTGACCCAGGGATCAAACCCAGGTCTCCTGCATTGCAGGCAGATTCTTTACTGTCTGAGCCACCTGGGAAGCCCAGGGATTATATAAAGCCTGTTCTCTATTCTAAGGAGCTCATAGTCTGGAAGTGACATAGGCACAAGGACAAATATATATGTGTGTGTATAAAAGGAAACACAGGTTCGATCCCTGAGTGGGGAAGATCCCCTGGAGGAGGGCATGGCAACCCACTCCAGTATTCTTGCCTGGGAAATCCCATGGACAGAGGAGCCTGGCTGGCTACAGTTCATGTTGTCACAAAGAGTCAGACATGACTGAAGCAACTTAGCGTGCATGAAACAATATGCACCAAATAATCAACAGCAGCTATCTCTGGGTATTAGCATTACAGGTAATATTTTCATTTTCTTTGACTATCTATATTCTCTAAATTTTACAGTAAATATTAATTACCTAGTAACACAATTTTAAGAGAGTATAATATAGTGTGATTGATCTTACAATAAAATAATTGGGACACAATTATACTCTCTCAAGCATCTCAAGTAAGATTACCTACAGGATATCAAAGATGGGTTTGAAAAATGAGTAGGAATTTTCCAGGCAGATAATGAGGGGAATATATATATATATGAAATAGTTTGGTATATTCAGGAAGGTTTATGAAATTAATTACTGGTAGAACACAAACAGGAATAGGGAATGAGGAGATGTGGCTGTTGACAGGCCACAACTCAGATCATGAGGAACCCTGGATACCATTCTAAAGAGCATGGATTTCTTCCCAAGGTTACATGCTGGTTGAGTGAAAGCTGCATTTTGAGTGCCCACTAAGGTTTCATAAACAGACTTAGGTAAAAAGACAAGAGGGCCTCTGCAGACATTATCCATTCCAGGAGGTAATAATATCATGGGTGACACCTTGACTAGATTTTTGTATGTGAAAATTAAGTTTAAAAAAGACAGTTTGACTAGATGATCTTCAGGATTTTTTCTAAAGATCAGATTCCATGACTCATTGACATTTGGTCCCTGGTGTCCACTCAACTTCAATTAAAAGTCCACAAAGTTCATTATCAATGCATTATGCTTTACTCTTTATTGAGCAGCAAAGAGGTCTTTCTTTGCAGTGTCCAGAGACTCTGGCAAGTGGGGTTGATACTAACCCAGATTTGGGAACTGCTAATACAATCTCAGGTGCACAGGCAAGGAAGTGAGAAGGTAAACACCTGGGAGGTAGAGATGGAGGTGGAGTTGGGTTTGTCTGGGAATGAATTAGCACATCTCAGAGAAAGCAGCTTCTCCCTAAGACAGACCATTATTCCTTCTATAAAAAGGCCACTATCCCCAACTAGCAGCACCCTGTAAGCTGCTTCAGTCTCCATCCTACTTCTTCCTCTGGTGAACCATGTAAGTGAGCAGGAGTAGAAATACTCCCAAAGGCTATCAATTATTAGAATGTGCTCTAAGGCAAACAGGCTCTGGGTACCAGGCTCCTTTTTAACATACATACTCTGGGAATTCAAGTCAGTGTTCTACTCAGAGTCAACATGGATCTGGCTTGGGTCAATGTTCCAGTTCTGAACAATGTGGGTCTGGTTTGTGTCACTCATCTTGCTCTGAATAAGGTGGTTCTAGATCTGGTCAGTATTCAGGCTATGAACAACTTGAATTACAAAGGAGATGTAGGTCAAGCCCAAGTGGAACTCATGATGGGCATAGTAAACCCCAAATAGACTCAAGCCCCAGTGGCGCTAGTGATAAAGAATTTGCCTGCCAATGCAGGAGTCCTAAAAGAAGTGGGTTTGAGCCCTGGGTCAGGAGGATCCCCTGGAGGAGGGCAGACATGGCAACCTACTCCAGTATTCATGCTTGGAGAATTCCATGGACAGAGGAGCCTTGCAGTCTACAGTTCATAGGGTGGCAAAAAGTCAGACATAACTGAAGCAACTTAGCACACACACACCAATCGATCAAGAAGAAACAGCCAGGAATGGTCAGAGTAGAAAGCCAAAAAGAAAGAAGTAGAAGTTGTAGCTCATCACGTAGCAAGTTTGATGGATATGAGGGTATTCATGGATAATCAGGGACATGCAGGCAACAAAGCCAAGGATGCAGCCAAGGTCAAAGGGAATCTGATTGTAGCCATCAAATTATAATGAAGGGCAAAAGAAAAATTATAATGAAGGGCAACCAGGAAGCAGTTATAGACAAGTGGAAAGCTCTTCAAGCTGTGGCTTTAGACAGTTTACACCCTTCTATGGACAGTTTAATCCAATACTACCAATACCTTATACTCAATTCATTGTTAAAGAGTTCCTTTCAAAGAATCTAAGGATATGGGGACTACTCTTTTAGGAAATAAATAAGATGTGGGAATAAATTTGGAAGAATAATGCAAAACATTTTAGGAACTTGAGGCTTAGCTGTCTTTTTGACAGCTCCTTACTCATTACAGGATGCCAAAGCTAAGCTTTCATCTCTAAAGAGCAAAAAATTTACATTACCAGTCTGGAACCAAAGCTTCTCTTATAGCAACATGGACCACAATTCCTGGCGTGCCCCATACTGGATGGTGGCAGAAAGGAGAAGGCCCTAAAAGTAAAGATAAGCCCCAGTAGTTTCTTTGCTTATCAAACCACCAAGCCTTTATTCTTAGGGGCATCTTTAATCAGTAAGCTAACAAGAGAAATTAAAGTAGATGGTGCTTCTTCCAAGTCAGTATGTTAGAGCATATTTCTTAAAGAGCAGGGAAGATTCAGTTCAAGATGAAAAGATCCAAATGTGGGCTCTGACTTGGTTTCATCAAGAAAGACCTCCCTCCCTCATTCCCACCAACTCAAAAGAATTTGTTTCAGGTTTAAAAACTCTGGAAAAGCAATAGCAAGGAAATACAATGGTTCCAAACTGCTGCATTTCACTGGCCTTTCCACATAGGAAAATATCATTTATACTCATATGGAAAGGAAGACTATGTGCCATGGCTATGTAGTTTCTTGCTTTGACTGTAACATATTTGTTTCAAGCCTTTGGGTTTAAATAACTGAGCTGTATTAAAACTAACAATAAATAATGGTGATCAAATACTGAGATTTGTCTCATTTCTGTTTCATTCCATTCTCACAAACAAGCAGTCAGAGAAGGAACTAACTCAAATAGTTATTTTCCAAGGTCCAATTCTTCACAAATAAGTCAGAATATATAAAGAAATTTTTAAACCAAATAATGAGTCAAACAATTCAATTTAAAAATGAACAAAAGTTTGCACACTTAGAAGACAAGATGCACAAATGGCTAATAAACACAAGAAAAGATGCTTAATGTCATTAGTTATCTAAAACTGCAAATGAAAACACAATGAGTACTATTACGAACCCCTTAGAACAGCCAAAATTTAAAATATTGGCAACACCAAGTGTTTTCCTGTGGGAAAGTGAAACAATACAATCACTTGGGAATAATGTGGCAATTTTTTATAAAGCACTACACTGACTATCTTGTGTGAGAAGATATGAGGCTGATGCAGCACTGCTTGTAATGAAGAATGTGGAAATGGATAAATAAACTACACAACATCCTCATATTGCAAAACTACGGAATACTTAAAAAGAATGAACTATTATGTACATATTGATTATTTAAACTTGACAATGAGTGAAGAAGTTATAAATAAGGTACAGTAATGGTTTAACCATGTGGGTTTAAAAAAAATTACATTTTACACATACACACATGCACACCCAAGGGAGCAGATAGAGGTATTTCAGAATATTTTCAACAAAGAGATGATTCTGGTTTAGGAAGTGGTTTTAGCTCTGGAAACACCTGTGGGAAAGTGTCAAAGGATGAATGGAGACAGAGGTCACATATGAAGAGATTTGAGGTGAGTCTAAATGAACCCAAATGAACAAGGTAAAATCATATCCTATGACTTAACTCTCTTTTCAAGACAGAATAGAGAAGTGACAAGTCAAAATGGTAAAGAGGAAGACCAGCAGGTATCCAGGAAAGGAAGCGGAATAATTGGATGGAACTTGCAAATGTCACTTTTGGGGTAGGACAAATTCAGCCCATTCATTCATGCCAAGACATGCCAACCATGTTTAACCTCCACAGAATGAAAGGGCCTCTCTACAAGGCTTGCAATCACCTTGGCAACACGAATAAAGGCACATGTCACCTAGCTCTAGGATGCCTACATTAGAGAAAAAAAACTATTTGCTGACACTGGAAACATGCATTTAAAGGGACTCCTTTAATTCTGGGGTGAGTATTATGTGCTACACAAAGAACTGCTTACCCTGATCAAGGTCTTATTCAGAAAACACACTGATGCCTTTCTTTTCAGAAGAAAAAAAATCCTCACACTCACTGGGGCAAAGAAAGAGCACAGATTCATACATTGCATCATACTCTTTATTTTCCTCCAACTCTTCTCTATCCCTATTTGGCAGTCTTTTCCATACTCTGTATAAAAGCAGATTAGAAAAAAAAAGAAAGAAAGAAAGATTCTGTGCAGTCGTGTCTTCTTTCAAACTTGAATTCAGTATACATCCAGAGTTCTCAGGGCCAAAGGCTAAGAGAAATAACTCAGAGAGGCAGTTCAAGGGAACCAAGAATAGTCTCCAAGTCCACAAGTCTATATATCAGTGTCCAAGAAGCATAATTTCCAAACAGGAAGACATAAAATCTCCAATCAAGAGATTGAAGAGATTTCTAAAATTGTGAATATAGATGGCAAGGAGATAGTTCTGGGTGAGGAACTAAAAGTCTAGGTGGGGTATGTAATCAAATCCAAGGAGTAGAGGATAAAGCATAAGCCTGGTCTCATAGACCTGGTCCAGAAACAGGCTACAGGGAGTGCAGCGTTGTGACTGGGGGATAACCAGGGAAATCATGCATCAACTGGCAATAAAAGGAATCTAGGGGAGAGTTCAGGAACCTATATACCAAGACTGGGTGACTAAGCCTGATAACCTGACTCAATTGTAAGGTTAAGCTGTAGATACAGATCATCAGTGGACTTGTTTGGGGAAAGTATCTACACTAGATGAAAGAGAAGAAATAAAGGTCAAAAATGTTCTTGGATAGGTTATTAGGTGCAGGGACCATGTCTCAGTTCTACCCTCCACAGCATGAAGCAAATACACATTTATTGATTACCTAAAAAAGAAAGATCACAGAGAAAAGTTTGGTATTGCCCAATTGGGGAAATATGCCAAGCCAACCTAAGTCATCATTTAAGCAAGCTATGCTTGCTTTAAAAAACAAAAATCTACTTTTATACAGAGTATGGAAAAGACTGACAAACAGGGATAGAGAGGAGTTGGAGGAAAGACATAATTGCAGGTTTACAGGAAATCTCCAACACCCTGGAAAACAAAGAGTGGTAAAGAAAGATGGAGCTAGAAATTGGGAGGGGTAACTATACCACCTTTGTAAGCAACCTCAGCTTTGTACAGCCTCAGCCATGTCATTTCACTTCTCTGAGCCTCACTTAGGGTAAATGTCATTGCTCTAGGGAATTTCCAAGTGGTAAAGAACCTGCCAGCCAGTGCGGAAGATGCAAGATGGTTCAATCCCTGGGTTGGGAAGATTCCCAGAGGAAGGCATGGCAACCCACTCCAGTATTCTCACCTGGAGACTCCCATGGACAGAGGAGCCTAGTGGGCTATAGTCCATAGGGTCACAAAGAGTCAGACTCAACGGAAGTGACTTAGCATGCACACATGTAACTGCTTCAAATAAAAATATACTTACTTTTTCCCAGATCTCTGCTTGGCTAACTTCATTTCTTTTGACTCTGATCAAATCTCACCGCCCTAATGAGCCCTATCCTAGACACCCTATTCAATACTGCAACCAGCCTATTTCAACCACCTCACCCACACACACTCTGATTTATACTTTTCCATAACATTTCTAACATACTGTATCATTTATCTATTACCTTTACTGCTGCCTGCTAGAATGTAAGTTCCATGACAGCAAAGCTCTTTCTCTGTTCCAGTTCATTGATATATATCAAGTCTATGAATAGCATCTGGTACAGAATAAGCATTCAATAAATATTTGAATAATGAATCAAAGGCAAAAATTTGATGAAAGGAAAAAACTACAGTAAGAAATCTCCTGCCCACACCCTCAAACATCCCTAAATTAAACCCCAAAAGGCAAATGCAACCATGGTGCACTAGGGCCGTCTGCTGGCAATCCTACTTAGTAGCTAACTCAGCAATTAACTTGATGAATTTACAGTGAGGAATGGAGTTGTAGGGAACTTCTCCTTTCAGCAAGTGAGGACACTCAGGCTACCCATTAAAAAAGAAGAAAGCTAAACTGCAAATCAGCACTTTCAAAAGTTTCTGGAATGGTGGTAAAAGTCACTCAGTCATGTCCAACTTTCTGTGACCCCATGGGTTGTAGCCCGCCAGGCTCCTCTGTCCACGGAATTCTCCAGGCAAGAATACTGGAGTGGGTTGCCATTCCCTTCTCCAGGGTATCTTCCCAACCCAGGGATCAAATCCAGGTCTCCCTTACTGCAGGCAGATCTTTTACAGTCTGAGCCATCAGGGAAGTTTCTGGAAGAGAGTTAAAACCTCCTCTGAAGGACTATATGTACCAGTGTTTCCTAGTCAGTACCACATACTGAGTTCTTAAGTGTCAGGTACTGTTTAAAGAACTTTCATGTATTAATTTGTTTTATCTGCATATCAATCCGTTGACACACATACCATGACTACCATTTTATAGATGAAGAAAGTTCCTTTTTTTTTTTCATTTATTTTTATTAGTTGGAGGCTAATTATGTTACAATATTGTAGTGGTTTTTGTCATACATTGACATGAATCAGCCATGGATTTACATGTATTCCCCATCCGGATCCCCCCTCCCACCTCCCTCTCTACCGGATCCCTCTGGGTCCTCCCTACTTTACTTAAGCGAAAATAAATGTTTTCGCTTAAGTAAAGTAGTGAAACCATTTAAATTAAAATACTGACAAAAGAAATGAAGGCACGGTATGCGGGCGGCACCTGGGGAGTGAGTCTTAGGGCACCTGTCTGTGACAGGTGTGACAGACCAGCCATCCCTCCCCTCAAGCCAGGCACGACCTCATTCCTGAGCTCTGGATCCCAACACTGCCCAGGTCATCCTGGCCACCTCAGAAAAAAGTGGACGTTGCCCAGAAGGCCATGTGACCCTAGGATGCTCCCAACTGCCTCACTTGGCTGAGTCAGCCGGACCATGACCCTCTTTCCGGAAGTAGCCTTCTCTACTCTCCCCGGGTCAGACAAGGCCACGTGCACCAGTGTCTCTGAGGCAGATACCTGAAGCAGGGCCTCTCGCACTTTCCAGACACTCTCCCAGTGCACGAGGCAGCTAGGCTGCCTGACCACCCCCGCTCGCTCCCACCTCCTCGGTGAAGAGGACTTTGCTTCTAGGATCCTCCGCATCTGGGAGGGCGCCGTGCCAGACTCCTTACCTCCCCTGCGAACCCCAGCAGCCCTTTCAGGATAGCGAGTGGCCCTGGCACCCCAGGGCTCAGCTCTGGGCCTCACATGGCGCCTGGGTCTGGGAGCACCGTGGCAGCCCTCCAGGGGAAGGGGCACAGCACCTCACGATAGGATAAAAGCCCGGGGCTTCTGGGACGGCGGGCAAGTATGCCCCCTAGTGGTCAAGAGGGGCGTCAGGCTCGTTCCTTAATTGCAGCTGTTGACACCGTTTCCCAAAAGCAAGATGGTTTTAGGTGCAACGTAAGCTTTTTTGAAATGCTTGAATTATTTACTCTTGAGTGTTTTAAAAAGAAATTATTAGGCCCCGCCCCGCCCCGCCCCGCCGGCCGGGGTGCTCTAGGTGCCGCGCGGAGACCCTCTGCACCCCTGCGAACGTTGCGCTGCAAGCGGTGCGAAGCTTGCTGGCCGCGGTCGGCAGCCTGCGCGCCATCTCGGCACCCAGCGCGCCCTGCTCGCCGGGGCCCTGGGGACTGCGGGTGGGCCCTGCTCTGCTGTCGGTGCGGAAATTCACAGAAAAACACGAATGGGTAACAACAGGAAACGGTGTTGGAACAGTGGGAATCAGCAATTTTGCACAGGAAGCTTTGGGAGATGTTGTTTACTGTAGTCTGCCTGAAGTTGGGACAAAGTTGAACAAACAAGATGAGTTTGGTGCTTTGGAAAGTGTGAAAGCTGCTAATGAACTCTATTCCCCTCTATCAGGAGAAGTAACTGAAATTAATAAAGCTCTAGCAGAAAATCCAGGACTTGTCAACAAGTCTTGTTATTGAAGATGGTTGGCTGATCAAGATGACATTCAATAACCCTTCAGAACTAGATGAACTAATGAGTGAAGCAGCGTATGAAAAATACATAAAATCTATTAAGGAATGAAAATGGAACCCCTCAATAAACTACTTTGAAACAACTTTAAAAAAAAAAAGAAATTACTAGTATAACAACCCCTTTTCTTGAATATTATTTTGCTCTGAGGCTAACTTTTTTAAGTGAGAGATTAACATTGGTTTAAAGGAAATAATTGAATAAATATTACATGGATGTTTCATTAAAGGGCTTCCCTGATAGCTCAGTTGGTAAAGAATCCACCTGCAATGCAGGAGACCCGGGTTCGATCCCTGGGTTGGAAAGATCCCCTGGAGAAGAGAAAGGCTACCCACTCCAGTATTCTGGTCTGGAGAATTCCACGGTGTCCATGGTGTCACAGAGTCATACTCGACTGAGCAACTTTCACTTTCAACATTTAAATCAGTGCACTTTGAATAAAGCAGGTTGCCATGCATAACATCAGCAGATCTTATCCAATCAACTGAAGGTGTAAATAGAATAAAAACACCCACCAACCTGAGTCAAAGAGCCAACTTATTGGAAAAAACCCTGATGCTGGGGAAGATTGAGGGCAGAAGGAGAAGGGGGTAACAGGATGAGATAGTTGGATGGCATCACTGACTCAATGGACATGAGTTTAAGAAAACTCCAGGAAATAGTGAAGTACAGGGAAGCCTGGCATGCTGCAGTTTGTATGGTCCCAAAGAGTCAGCCATGACTTAATGACTGAACAACAACGATGATGACCTGAGCAAGAGGGAATTCTCCAGTGGAATGCCTTCAGACTTCATCTGTACCATGGGATCTCCTGGGTCGCCAAGCTGAAGATGCTGGACTTGCCTGTCTCCATAGTTGCCTGAGCCAATATCTTACAATAAAACTTTCCCCACATATATACAAATCCTATTGGCTCTGTTTCACTGAGGAATCCTAATAGAGTTCAGTTCAGTTCAGTCATCCAGTCGGGTCCAACTCTTTACCACCCCATGGACTGCAGCACGTCAGGCTTCCCTGTCCATCACCAAGTCTATCACTGTTTCCATTGTTTCCCCATCTATTTGCCATGAAGTGATGGAACCAGATGCCATAATCTTAGTTTTTTGAATGTTGAGTTTTAAGCCAGCTTTTTCACTCTCCTCTTTCACTTTCATCAAGAGGCTCTTTAGTTCTTCTTCACTTTCTGCCATAAGGGTGGTGTCATCTGCATATCTGAGGTTATTGATATTTCTCCTGGCAATCCTAATTCCAGGTTGTGCTTCATCTAGCCTGGCATTTTGCATGATGTACTCTGCATATAAGTTAAATAAGCAGGGTGACAATATACAGCCTTGACGTACTCTTTTCCCAATTTGAAACCTAATAGAGTGAGTCATTTCAAATAGTCTTTCCAGCTTCCACCTAGGTAGAACTGTGAGGAGGACAGCAGGGGAAAGAAAGGTTGACTCCAATATTTGATGCTCTGAAGTGCTGAGGGGGTCACTCTATTCTCTGTTCACAAGGCACATTCACCCTGGCTTCATGGCTTCCATCCTCCTTCCCTTCCCACCAGGGCCCTTGCACACCAGGTCTGAGAGCACTCCCACTGCTCACTCTTCATGGAGAAGAACTAAATAGTGCAAAGTAGGTGGAGTCTGGACCCAGGTAAGGATATGTAGTTTCCTGGCTCTGCTCCCTGATGACCTTGTAACACTTGCTTATCAGAGTCCTTTCCCTCCATGGAATTCTATTGTATCTGTAGGATAAAAGGGCAAGACAACAAGATGTCTAAGGTATCTGGAGGATGTGAGTGCCTTTCCCCATGTCTGGACTCCTTCCACTTCTTTTTGTCTCTGCCCCTGCAATGGTAGAAAGACTTATCTGATTGGTAAAATTTAGTAAGGGTAAATGGCTCAGGTCTGCCAGCGTTCCACTGGGAGCTACAGAGATCCTCCATGGCACAGCAGGGACCTACATAAGTTCAAGGAAGCCTGCCCGAGCCCAGGACTGCCATTAGGTGGGTAACTCTGCCTAACCATGGGGCCTACCACGAGTCATGAGTAATCCCCAGCAACAGATCTAGAGCCACAGCCTATAACTGCATGACTATCAGTAAGAAAGTAGCATTCTGGCTACTGTATTTTCTTTCTGCTTAATATTCCAACACTGTTCAGAAATAGAGCAGGAGGTAGGATGTGATTTGTTGACATTCTGTGGCAGAATGCAACAATTCCTTCTAGCCTCTCTTATTCAATAAGACAATGAAAATATCCAGTAAATAAATTCTCTCTAATGTCACCCTTCATAGGTACTATAAGAAATTGGAAATGCTTGCTGGTAAACATTATACAACCATACACCCTCAATGGAAAACATATAATGGAATAAGACAGAGTGCCTGAAAACTATGGACATAGGTTCATGATATTGTACAGAAGGCAGTGATCAAGACCATACCCAAGAAAAAGAAATCGAAAAAGGCAAAATTGTTGTCTAAGGAGGCCTTACAAATAACTGTGAAAAGAAGAGAAGCTAAAGGCAAAGGAGAAAAGGAAAGATAGACCCATTTGAATGCAGAGTTCCAAAGAATAGCAAGGAGAGATAAGAAAGCCTTCCTCAGTGATCAATGAAAAGAAATAGAGGAAAACAACAGAATGGGAGAGACTAAAGACCTCTTCAAGAAAATTAGAGATACCAAGGGAACTTTTCATCCAAAGCTGGGCACGATAAAGGACAGAAATGGTAGGGACCTAGCAGAAGCAGAAGATATCAAGAAGAGGTAGCAAGAATACATAGAAAAACTATACAAGAAAGATCTTCATGTCTCAAATAACCACAATGGTATGATCACTCACCTAGAACCAGACATCCTGGAATGTGAAGTCAAGTGGGCCTTAGGAAGCATCACTATGAACAAAGCTAGTGGAGATGATCTAATTCCAGTTTAGTTATTCAAAATCCTAAAAGATGATGCTGTGAAGGTGCTGCATCAATATGCCAGCAAATTTGGAAAACTCAGCAGTGGCCACAGGACTGGAAGAGATCAGTTTTCATTCCAATCACAAAGAAAGGCAATGCCAAAGAATGTTCAAACTACTACACAATTGCACTCATCTCACACGCTAGCAAAGTAATGCTCAAAATCCTCCTAGCCAGGCCTCAACAGTACATGAACCATGAACTTCCAGATATTCAAGCTGGATTTAGAAAAGGCAGAGGAACCAGAGATCAAATTGCCAGCATCCGCTGGACCACTGAAAAAGCAAGAGAGTTCCAGAAAAACATTTACTTCTGTTTTATTGACTATGCCAAAGCTTTTGACTGTGTGGATCACAAACTGTGGAAAATTCTTAAAGAGATGGGAATATCAGACCACCTGACCTGCCTCCTGAGAAATCCGTATGCAGGTCAAGAAGCAACAGGTAGAACTGGACATGGAACAACAGACTGGTTCCAAACTATGAAAGGAGTATGTCAAGGCTGTATATTGTCACCCTGCTTATTTAACTTATATGCAGAGTACATCATGCAAAATGCTAGGCTGGATGAAGCACAAGCTGGAATCAAGATTGCCGGGAGAAATATCAATAACCTCAGATATGCAGATGACACCATCCTTATGGCAGAAAGTGAAGAAGAACTAAAGAGCCTCTTGATGAAAGTGAAAGAGGAGAGTGAAAAAGTTGGCTTAAAGCTCAACATTCAGAAAACTAAGATTATGGCATCTGGTCCCATCACTTCATGGCAAATAGATGGGGCAACAATGAAAACAGTGACAGACTTTATTTTTGGGGGCTCCAAATCACTGCAAATGGTGACTGCAGCCATAAAATTAAAGATGCTTGCTCCTTGGAAGAAAAGTTATGACCAACCTAAACAGCATATTAAAAAGCAGAGACATTACTTTGCCAACAAACTAGCCTAGTCAAAGCTATGGTTTTTCCAGTAGTCATGTATGGATGTGAGAGTTGGACTGTGAAGAAAGCTGAGCACCAAAGAATTGATGCTTTTGAACTGTGGTGTTAGAGAAGACTCTTGAGAGTCCCTTGGACTGCAAGGAGATCCAACCAGTCCATCCTACAGGAAATCAGTCCTTAATATTCATTCATCAGAAGGACTGATGCTGAAGCTGAAATTCCAATATTTTGGCCACCTGATGCAAAGAACTGACTCATTGGAAAAGACCCTGATGCTGGGAAAGATTGAAGGCAGGAGAAGAAGGGGATAACAGAGGATGAGATGGCTGGATGGCATCACCGACTCGATGGACATGAGTTTGAGTAAACTCCAGAAGTTAGTGATGGATAGGGAGGCCTGGTGTGCTGCGATTCATGGGCTCGCAAAGAGTTGGACACGACTGAGCAACTGAACTGACTGACTGACTGAAGAGCTTTATCAGGATCCCTCAAGAAATGTACATGAATGTCAAACCGTTACTGGTTTATTCAAACTTAGAGATCTGTAGTAGACCATTTTGGTTAAAATCTACTCCCTCTCTTTTACTAGCTATGTGATTTCAGGTAGGTCATATAACCTCTCTCCATGCCTCAGTTTTTTATCTATAAAATGAGGATGATAATAGGAACTTGAAAGTCTTGCTAAGCACCATAATACTTCTGGTATATTTCATACGCTGAGTTAGTCCCAGATCCACAAGCATCTTACCTCTAGAATAAAATCTGTGGGACCAAGAAAGGAAATTGTTCACAGAAGTCCTGTGTGCTCAGTTGTGTCCATCTCTTTGTGGTCTCATGGACTGTAGCCCACCAGGCCCCTCTGCCCATGGAATTTTCTAGGCAAGAATACTGGAGAGTAGGGTGTCATTTCCTACTCCAGGGTATCTTCCTGACACAGGAATCAAACCTGTGTCTCTTATGCCTCCTGCATTGGCAGGCAGATTATTTACCACTAGCCCCACCTGGGAAGAACTGATGGGAATAGTCAAACTAAACCAAATGTGAGGGTTTTGGCCAGCAACAAGGATACATTTCTAGACAAATCTGAACTATAAAACAGGACCATCTTCCCAGGATGAAACCCTCAGATTGATATCAGATTGACTAACTTAGCTTCCAAGCCCAGGCAGTGCTTTGGGACACATGACACATACCTACCTGTGCAATGTACACAGAGCTCCGCTCTCTGATGACCTGTCTTTAATTCCTCTAAACTGCCACCAGGTGTCCACAGACACTCATACATCCCCTCTTTGGCTCGCGAGTCAACAAAAGTGGAAGCTGGAACAGAGAGGGGAGTACTTAGCCCAAGGACGCATGGTTTGGCAGTGGGCAGAAGAAGACTCTGTAGTGGAACCCAGGTTTGTGGTCAGTGCTCAGCCTAGCTCCAACGTGCTCCATGGCTAGAAGGACAGACAGATTTCAAAGCAAGAATTCAAGGTTCAGCAAGAACCTAAAACTTCATCATATCACCATCACTCTGACTTTTATTCTCTTCCAAACTTTCTAGGTCTATTCATTTTGGCCTTGATCTTAAGCTATCTCAACCTTGCAACCCTCTTCCTCTCTAATAACCAGGTCACACTCCAAAGCCAGGTCTGCAGTCCCTTGGGTAAGAAGGAACACTAGCAGCGGACCCCATGCTCCCAAGCCCACCATGTGGGAAATGGGTTGAAATTCACGTCCTTTCAACTCAGACTGAGAGGTCATTCAGCCTTCTCATCCCAATGTGTCTCATCCTCTTCAAAGTCAGAATCCTGCCACCAGCTCTGGCTCCAGCTCTGTCACCTGAGGGAGGCCTTATTCTTCAGGTCTGACTCTTTCATAATGCCCTCTCTATTCTTCTGATTTGGGTGAGCTCCCAGGCCCAGGGTGTCGGTAGAGATGAAACTCCTCTTTAGATTTTGCATGATTAGAACAATCAGTACACAAAACTAGAAACAATAATGAAACATGAGCAACAAGACTAAAAATAATACTGTTATCAGTTGGTCTATTGCTATTCCTGAGCCTGGGGAAGGAGACCAAGTTTCTTCCTCACTTGCACTGCCATGCAGTCTGTGCCCGGGCTGGGGCTGTCACTACTCTAAGGCTGGCAGGAGAAGCCACACTGACCTGCACCATCTGCTGCCACAGTGGACATCCAGAGCTCTAAGAATCAGCCAGTGGGCTTGATTCAAGCTGGTGCTCCACGGCCAGGGAAGACATTAAAGAGAAATGTAGTTTCACTGCTATGAGGGGAAGACCTTGATAGCTGTGAAAAACTGCCACCCAGACATTGCATTCCCCACAACTGACTGAGCCAACAGAGCCCTGCCTCAAAACTCATCCAGAGCCTTTCCCAACACTCTTTTTGTGAAACTTTGGCCTGTCTCTGCCTGTGTCTTCCTCAAAGAGAAGAAAAGGGGGTGCAATAGACAGACTGGAGGTGAGAGAATGAGTTTGATTATTTGATAATTAAATTAATCAGCACCACAAAGCCAGAAGCTGAATCTGATCTTGCATCCCCCAGACATGTGCCCAGGGCTCAGCATAAAGCAAGCTCACATAAATGTCTGTTGAATAGACAAACATGAATGAATGTGACCAATCAGTTCTGAGTGCCAGCTTTATGAGAGGAGCTGACAAATTATAGTGTAACCAGAGCTGGCAGCCAGGATTGTAAGTGTTCTGGAGATCCTGTCATATACAAAAAGTGAAAAGAACAAAAGAGATAGAGACAGGGAAGGGGAGATACAAGAGGAAGCCTGGACAATTGTTGTCTGAAATCACCTCAAGGAAGAATCTGATGGGCCCTGATTTACATTGTTCCAGAAGGCAGCATAGAAGCCAAGGAACAGAGTTCCCAGGTAGCTTTATAGCTCCAAGCAGATGGATATTCCCCATGGCTGTAACTACCCAGGTGTGGGTAGTTCCCAGGGCCTCCTCCATCAGAGGGAATGGCCACACAGAGGCTGGACACCACCATGGAGAAGGGCACCAAGGCAGGCCTGTACCTGGTGAGAGGTTCAGACAACAGACCAACGGCTGACATTTCCTGGAAGAGTCCAGATTCATTTCTTCTTCCCCCAGGAGGAGAACAAGTTTTCATGCGAAATGAGTCCTATGCGGCTCCAAGCAAAACTATGAAAAGGGAAAATCTAAATTCAGCATCCCTCACTTACCTTTTCAGAACCCTTGTCATCTCTGCTTGTAAAACTCCTAACAAAAACATTCTTGTCTTAGATGTGAGTAAACAAAGAAAAGAACTTACTTAAGAGTGATAATCTCTTTAATTCCCTGATGGTCCTGTGGTTAAGGCTCTTCTTTCACTGCCAAAGGCCCAGTTTCAATCCGTGGTCAGAGAACTACGATCTCACAAGCCACATGGCATGGCAAAAAAAAGTCTTAAAAAAAAAAGAGCACTAAAGCTTTAATATGCCAATTCGCATTTTGAAAGAGGGTGCCACAAGAAAGCAATGAGCAAAGCTAACCCTGGGTTTGCAGCACAATATCTTTTGAATGGGGAAGTCCTCTGCAGACCCTCTGATCAATCAGCCATGTCCAGCATAGTGCTAGTCAGAAGGCAAAGGAATTGCATTGGGAGGCAGAGTCCTTGGTTTTTAAGTCCTCACTCCACCTTATACTATGTCAGTCAAGTTTTTGGTTACCTACTTAGCTTCTCTGAGCTTCATTTTCCTCATCTGTAAAGAAGTGTTACTGCCCCCCTTCTTGAACACAAATATGCAAAGAGCAAACAAAAGAGGTCTGAAGGAAGACAAAAGAAGTATCAACTCCGACCCAGGGATAGGGCTGAGCTGAGCTAAAGGCCAGGCCTGATCCCTGCCTTGAGCCCAGGGTTCTGTCCCCACTCAGGAGGCCCCTCTGTTCTCTTTCAACATCCCAGGTATGTCCAAAACCTCTGAACGTACTCCCTTCCACAACCACATCAAGCACTCCAGAAGATTTCCTCAACCTCTGCCTTTTCCATCCCTAGAGGCATTTTGTCTGCTTCAGAGGGCGACAGTTCCCATAAACCAAAAACCAACTGAGCCAATTCAGGCCGCTAAAGCTTTGGGTTTCTTTATTGAAATGCTTGGGCTTCTTTATTGCAAATAAAGAGTTTCATTACTCTGTTGCAAAGAACTGACTAAGAACAAATTAAAACTGACTCCCACAATGACCTGATGACCTTGCTGATGATGTGACAGCACAAAAAGCAATCAGATAAATTTCAGAACTAAAGACTTTCAAAAATTGAAATATAGTTGACTTACAATATTATTTTACTTTCATGTGTACAACATAGTGATTCAACATTTTTATAGATTATGCTCCACATAAAGTCATTATAAAATATTGGCTATATTCCTTGTGCTGTTCATTACATTCTTGTAACTTATTTATTTTATACCTAATAGTCTAATTTCATACCTAATCCCCTTCACCTACTTTGCTCCTCCCTACCCTTCTCTCTGATAACAAAGAGTTTGTTCTCTGTATCTTTAAGTCTGTTTCTGTTTTGTTACATTCATTCCACTAAGGATTTAAGTCTTAACTGAGATTCAAGACAATAGTATCTTTGGTTATTGCCTGTCTGCTTGTTTGTCTTGTCCCTGGACAGTTCCAGTATAAATTAAATTAGGGGTGGGCTAATGCTTTCTATAAAATCCAGACAATACATATTTTAGGCATTTGTGGACTAAAAGTATATCACATACTTTCTTATATATAACAAGAGGGAAAACAAATTTCTACAATCTTTTGATAAAATTCAAAATATAAAAAATAATAATTGAATACAATTTTTTGTAATATAGGTCTACTACTACTGTGTGAGTGCTCAGTCATGTCCGACTCTTTGCAACCCCATGGACTGTAGCCAGTCAGGCCCTTCTGTCCATGGGATTATCCTGGCAATAATACTGGAGTGGGTTGCCATTTCCTCCTCCAGGAGATTTTCCTGACTCAGGGATCAAACCCATGTTTCCTATATCTCCTTCATTGGCAGGTGGAATCTTTACCAATGAGCCACCTGGGAAACCCAATGAGAAAAAACTGCAATTCTTTTTTAAGGAATAATATTTCATTTAGTTGAGGCTCAAAGTTATTTTTTCTCATCACCCAAAATCAATTGCAAATATTCATCTGCTGTTACTGACATGTAATGAGA